>NC_050484.2:20751632-30751632 GCF_012460135.2 Molothrus ater | reverse complement strand
TGGGAGAGTAATGACCAAAAAGCACAAGATCTGCTGGCAACTGCTTAATAACAGAGTGTTTTAAACTGTGAATCTGACACTTCCATTTTTTATTTATTGAATGTGGGGTACATGCAAATAGAGTGTCTTTGGGATTGCATGCTGAGCCCTGGGACATTTACAGATCCTAGCTATAAATCTGGAATAAGGCAACACACCCCCACTGTGATATCATTACTGCTGTAATAACCATGAGATGTTTCCTCTTTTCTCTCTTTTCCTCATGTGAGATACTGCAGATTTCTGCTCTCTGGTCCAGTACAGCCATCGTTTGAAGACATCTGGGCTCCCAAACTGGCAGGTCAGCCCTGAGCTACTCCTCTTCCCTTAAAGCTGCTGGAAATTAGGGCTCAAGTTCTCAAAAGTCTGTAGTCACCTAATCCATATTAAAAGCATGCAGTGACAGCAAGAATTAATTGGTTAATTGACACCAAAGCCCTGCCAGCAAAATAAATGAAAACCAATCAGAATTGGGGAAAGCAGAAGGTGAAATGTGATCATATGAAAAATAGGATGATCATATAGTCAGGTCAGGAGAATAATGTAAAACAACAGGACTAAGAGAAACAGCAACTGCCTGGAAATACAAAATAAAGGATGTGAAATAAAAGGAGAGGATAGTATGAGAACCATGTGTAGGAAGGTGTAAGGCATGATGAAGTCCTGCCTAGCAAAATCAGAGACAATAACATGTAGGCTGGTGTAGATGTGACAGACAAGACTGGTGGGGGAAGATTTAATGTGAGGATTTCTTGGGCTGCAGTAAGAATGGAGAGAGATGCTGCAGCTGACAGAATAATATAGAAAAGCTTTGTTATGCAGAATTATCTATAAAGCAGTATATTGTTATGGCCTATTCCAACTATGAAACAGATTTAAACTTCATAGCTGATCACCTCCAGAATTTGGAAATGTCTCTGAACCCCCTCCTCTACAGACACATAAAATACCATCCAGAAAATCCCAAGCAGTGACTGTAGCCTTTGACTGCAGTGCCTGTGGTGTGGGCTGACCTAGGTGTAGGTATACAAGCTGTGGGCAGGGCATGGCATTTTAGTTATTGTTGCTCTGCTTCCAGGGCTCTCCTCTAAGCAGTTCCATTGGTCTTTCCCAATTATTTGAGAAGGTGTTGTGGAAAACTATGCATGAAGAGAAATCTTTGCTCAAGGAGGACCTGAACTGTGACCACATGTCTTGGGTAATTCCCCTTCTCTTTATCATCTGCCTCCTTCCCAGCTCTGCACTGAGCACAGCGCTGGTGATTTGGGACAGCTTGTGGAGGCTTCTGGCTTCCAGTCACTCAGACATTTCCTCTTGCGCAGATCTCCCACCCTCACAGGAGTGAGCTGGTGAGGAAGCTGTTTGTATATTATTGCAGCAGGAAAATGCTGACAGGACATTCATTCCACTTATTTGTACTGAGCAAATGGATATCGGAAAATTAACAGCGAAATTCATTTGGAGTTTAATTAAGAAAGGAAACCCCACAATTCTGCAGGCAGAATCCCTTAAATAGGAAAATTATTCCAGCTAATAAAAAACTTAAAGAGATAGGATATGCTCAGAAATAACATATCCAAAAATTAATAGCAATAAACTATATATCATGTTGTAGCACTTGCTGTTTTTCTTCAGAAAGGAACAAACTACCAACTGCATTTCAGAAGAAAAAGAGGGTTGTGTCTTTGAAAGGATTACTGCTCATGTCTTCACAGGGTGGCTTGGATCATCAGAGACTGCCTCAGCTTAGAACAAAGTGCTCAGAAATGTCACTTGGCAGCCAGGCCCATTGCTGAAATCCTAAAAGAAACAACTTACAGAAAGTTACCAGACTGAGTCTTAATTGGCCCAGCTGAAATGTCTTGCTGGGAATTGTGACAGGCAAAGTCGGCACTTGGATCTGTAATTTGCAACCCAACATGACTTTGGAATGATGTTAAAGTACAAAATGTGCATTTTTGGCAGCTGTGCTCCCGTGTTGCGGTCCAGTGGGGCAGAGGCCTGCAAGGCAGCTGCTTAAACACAGGGATCTGGTGCCATTTGAGATCCCTATGGGCACCTTGCTACACTTCATATCTGCCTCAAGGAGATCTCAGTTACCCTTCTGATGTCCTCAAGTCCCCCCTCAGGTGGCACTTCAGGCAACTGGAGGGAGCCCTTGGCATCCTTGCTGGGTGGAGCAGCCTCCTGAGATGACAACTTCCCTGCGCATCATGTGGTGAATCTATTTGTGCTGAAACAGGAGTGGTGAATTACTGACAGAACAGAACAGAAGGGGGCAGGTTCAAGCCTGTCTGTGCCATCTCCTCTCCCTGCCTGACACCCCTCTGGCTGTCCCCAGAACCTCTGTGTTCCCCTCTCCATCACCAAGCCCTCCTGCTGTCAGCCAGGGAAGTGTTAACCTTGCCTCTGGCCCTCGCCTTGATGGGAGAAACAGAGGAGAAGCACCCTTTGAAAAGGAGAAGACACACAAGGTTGCTGTCTTGTTCACTGCAAGCTGTACATTATTAAAGGCCCAAGTTGTGTTTATCCAGAGCTCTTTGCTGGAGCTGCAAGATGGATAGAAACAGGAACGAGGGCACAAGAAACCCTTCCCTGAGGGAGCCCTGGGGCTGTGTGTCATCTGTGCCCCAGCTCCAACAGGATGTTGAATTTCTCTAGTGCTTTCCATGAAAGTCTTGCAAAACCTTTATTTAAGACTAAAAATCAGGCCCACAGGGGTAAGAAAACCCCCTTCAATTTCCAACAGTGTGTGACAGATGTGTCCAAGGAGCAGGGAAGACAGCTGGGGGAAACAGAGGCAAAGCATCATTGCTGCTGCCTGATCACTGGACCACCTTCAGCAGTTTTCAATGGCCAGAGCACTTCTTCATATGATTTCTGAATATGTAGAGAAGAAGCTGATGTCTTTGCAGCTGCCACCCTGAGGACTCTCCTTTGCTGTGCTCTGGCCCTTGTGAATGGGTCTGGGAAGGGTAACTGAGGAATGGAGATGTTTTTCCCATCACTCTAAGTAAGGCAAACTGCCCTGGGGCATTGGGGTTTTGTGTTTGGAGGCATGTTTTGGAGCCAGCACCCTCCAGGTGGTCACTCAGAGTGCCTTATTTGGCTTCAGCTTGGAAGTCCCCATCTTCCTAGAAATCTACAGGAGGCTCAAGCACAGATGTGTATTTAATGATTAAACACAAGTCAGACAATGTTCCCTACAGCCCATCCAAAATATTCTGAGTGAATGACAATGTGTGGCTCAAGGGCAGCAAAATGGGACCACAAATGAGGAAAGTTGCCGTGGCCAAGCTGAGCTGTACCTCTTTGTGTGCATGGTGTGAACCACTGGAAATACCAGATAGGTGGATTTCTCTCATCCTTCTGTGTTCCAGACAAAACTAAATCAACATTCTCCTGTTTGAGTCATGCTAAAAGCATGGACACAGCTGGTTCCTGAAGCCCAGCTGCTCCTTTTAAACTTGCCAAGCCAGATAACTTGCTTTTGTGTCTGACCCATGTTTAAAGTCCAGTGTTTTCAGCTTACTTCTATTTCTGTAAATCCCAGTGTGCTGTGTGGAGGGAATGAGTCTACTACTCTGTGACCAAGGTCTGCAGAGTGAGTTAAATGTGCTGAGTGCTGCTCGGTGATCTTGCAGAAAGAAAAAGCTGAAAAACACAGAGAGGATAAAGAATGATCAGACTTGATATTTTAAACAATTAACATTTTCAAGCCCTTTAAAATGGAAGAGAACATCTGTTAATAAAAGAAGAAAATGGAAAAACCAAAATCCCTAAAACCAATTATATGAATCAGCAGCAGAGGCTCAGATCTGTCGTATGTTACTTTGAATTTTCTAGTAACTTGTAAAATCTTGAATGAGGAGTCACAAATGCATGTATTTGCATCTAAAGCAATTTCCAAAATGTGAAAGGTGAACAGCATGCACAAAGGCAGAAAATTAAATGGAAGCTAGACAGGACAAAGCACACAGTATTTGGAGAGGCAGAGCTCTGGCCACATTGAAAAATAAAATAAAGGACAAACTCTAAGTTCATCAATTCAGTAGAATTGATAGGAAATGTAAATTTTAATCCCAAATGGAAATCAGATTTTCATGGAAAATGAACTGGATAAAAAAATCAAACAAAACAAACATCAAAAACCACCCAGCGGTACCTGCCAAAACACATTGAAGTATGGATCTAATAATTGCATCCAAAGGGAAATCATAGCAAATTGGCGTCTCTGCTATGTGGCTGCACCTTTACAGACCGTTTCCCCCTCAGCCCAGACATCTTCCCCAGTCCCAGGGAGCTCCCTGAGTTTTGGCCCAATTAGCAATGAACAAATGAGCTGCCCCAAAACACAGCAGTGGGGCACCTGTGCACTCCCCAGGCTTTCTGCCAGGGCTTTGCTTATTGCCACTTTTTGTTTCTTGGCTGCTCAAGTTGTGCATTTCTTGTAACTGCTGCTCTTTTGGAAGCAAAGAGAGCTAATTTCTATAGCTGCAAAATGAAAAATATGTTCCAAACTTGAGAAGACAGAAATGTAATGGTTGCACCTTTCAGGCTGACCTAGAGGTGGAGCGATTTCAATTAAAAATCGATTCCAGTGAGTACCAGACTGAAAAGAAAAGGAATAAAGTCAGAAAGACGTTTGCAAACTGTTAAAAAAAATCATTCGTATTTGAAAGACTAAGAATGTTCAGACTTGCATTGCAAAGTGATAGGGAAAAGGAAATGTATTATCTGTCTAGACAAGGATGTCAAGTTCGCTGCACAGGTACCCCACAGAAAGACCAACGCGACACCCAGCGCTCCCCCTGCTGTGTCACACACTCAGCGCTCCAGGGAGGGGCGTTTCATCCAGCATTAAAGCTGCTGCTCCCGGCTGCTTCGGCTTCATTAGCAAATAGGAAGGCAAAATCATAGCAGATGGGTGGTTGGAGGGGGAGGGAAGGGAAGGCAGAGAGTTTAAATGTGTTCACGCTGCAGGGTAGTACAGAGATGTGCTTTAACTTTGCTTGGTCCGGGCTGGCTGTTTGTGCAGCCCCTGGTGCTGTGCTCTGGCCGGGGGGAGCGATGGAGCCGCGCCCATTGGTGCAGCGACAGCGATGGCAGCAATGACAGCGATGACAGCGATCACAGCGATGACAGCGATCACAGCAATGACAGCGATCACAGCAATGACAGCGTCCAGCCCAAGGCAGGGACAAACCCAGCACCTGGCAGGGCTGGCTCTAAGATACCCAAACCAGAAATCAGCCACCGCTGCCCATTTCCAGCGGTATCTGCTGTATCTTGCCGTATCTGCCCCCGGTTCTGGGTACACACAAACCTTAGTTGGGCAGATTATAGTCGGTGGCAGGTCCCTGCGTAATGGCTGACCTAACATGAGACAACATGAGAAACGAGGAGTGCTAGAGAACTTCCTACACAGGCTGTTTCCCAGATGGGTTCAGTGATGGAAAGATGCTGTACTGTTATTTCCCTAAGGAAGCCCAGCAGGTTCTACCTGACACTCCCATTTACAGGAGCTGCCTTCTGCTTAGAATAGCAATTATGTCTCTCTGGCACTTGTTTTATTTTTATTATTTATTTTGTCTCAATTTTCTAATTCTACAGCTGCAGATCCCATAAAATGTAGAAGCTAAATCACATTACTCACTCCTGACTTGAGAAATGCATTAAGGTGAATCTTGTGAGGGATTTCACAAGGCACATTTTGAAAATACAAACAGATCTTTCATTGTAACCCCATTTTCCTTAATTCCACTGGAGACAATCAAAACTCCATTGAATTATAAGTACCAACCATGGTGGGATTGTGTCTGCAGACCCACAGACATCAAGGTGTGGAATCCACATCACTTTTATGTAGTTGAAGTCCAGAAGGTCAGGCTTGTGGCCATGGCTACCATTAGCCCTGTAAAGCCCACGGCTCTGGTGCAGTGGGAGAGATTGCATGAGGTGGTGGGGATGAAATCCAGGTGGCAGAGAGCAGTGCTTTTGCTGCCTCCCCTCCTGCACAGAGCACCTGGTTGCAAATAACTAAGTTATTTAAGCTACTGGAATTAATCAAAGAAGTATTTTACAAGCTCTTTGTCTTTGACAGTCTGGCCATACCAACACTACTGGAAAGAAAAAAAAGATAAGGCACATGTAGAAGTTCTGTGATGAAAAAATATGGCACATATGGTGGTTCAAAAAAAGGAGATTCCTAAAATGTTGAACAGCTGAAGTTGGTCTCAGCTTCACAATTGCTCATTTCACACCTCCGCATGGGCAAATGGGTGTTGGAACACAGCAGTGGGAGCTCTGACTGCACCAGACATCAGCAAAACCCTGGGTTGCCTGCCTTGCTTGTTTTACTTATGCTGCCTGCAGAGAAAAAGCCTCAACAAATGTAGAGGAGTGTAAAGACATTGCACTACACTCGTGAGAGAGGAGGGATGGCTGGAGCTGGTCCAGGGGTGCAGGGGCCGCAGCTCCCCTGGCCCAGCCAGCTGCACCCTGCGGGTCAGGGACAGCCCAGCTCACTGCCACGGGACGGACAGGTCTGCACTTGGCAGAATCAGCCCGGGAAAAACGCTGAGATCTGATGGGAGTGCAACATTACAGGAGCTGCCACCTGCCCCAGGTGGCTCTGGGGTCAGAGAGGAGCTCCCCTGACACTGCTGCACTCCACCAAAGCAAATATAACAACAGGGATTGCAAACCCCTGGCTGGTACAAAGTAAGAACTAATGTGAGGAAGGGGAAATCTTATTAAAGTCATGCAGATCACTTGGGAGGCAAGGCTTATTTGGGCAAAATGCATTTTAATCTGATTTTAATGAGACTGATATTTTAAAAAGTATGTTGAAGAACACTATTGGGGATATAGTAAAAAAAGAGCTGTACACAGAATTTCAGTCTGCAGAGTTGGTTTAGGCTCCATCTGAAAGTGGCAGCATTAAGGAGTTTAAATTTTTTAAATTATCAAAAAGTAAATGGAGAGGTAACTTGATTACCCTGGAAATCCACAGGGAAAGAGTAGTGGTTTATAAAATTAAGTGGCTCAGGTTAAAGAAAGGTATAATAAGAAAGAATAATAAGAAGGAATAACAGAAAGCTGAAGCCAAACACATTCAAATGAGAAATCCAGCACAGTTTTTAGCAGTAAGGATCATTAATTACTGGAAAAAAATTACCAAATGAAGCAGCTGATTAACAGTCTCCTAGTGTTTCCAATTGTGACCCGTTGTCTTCAGCCCAGAGTGGACATCTTCAGCTGAACAAAATGGTGCCAGAATCCTTTCAGTGGTGCCAGGGACAGGATGAGGAACAACGGCCAAGAAGTTTCACCTCACCATGAGGAAGAACTTCTTTACCTTGAGGGTGGCAGAGCCCTGGAACAGGGAGGGTGTGGAGTCTCCCTCTTTGGGAACGTTCCAAACCCACCTGGGATGTTCCTGCATCCCCTGCTCCAGGTGGCCCTGCTTGGGCAGTGGGGGTTAGACTGAATGATGTCCACAGGCCCCTTCCAACCCTGTAACGTCCCCCACACCTCCTGCAGCTGCTCTGTGGCTCCCCATGGCATCCCATCCTGCTGGACACATCCTCAAGCACAGTTCTTGAGAGCTGCCTGGCTCTGCTAGCCCAGGAGTTGTTTGGAAACAAGTCTGGGCTTTTCCTCACTGTTGCATTGCTTGCCACTTTTTGCTGGGTTTGTTAAACACAATTACGTTTTAAATATTGCACAGAAATTTGGACTGAATTCTCTCTGGCAGGAAATGCACACAAATGCACTGAAAAAGAGAGATTCCCACATACAAGGCTATAAGTGACAATCATTCCTCATTCCATCATTCCTCAGCAGAATTGCTACATTTATATTGTTAGGTGAAGCTGCACAGAGCCTGGCACAGAGTCCATTAAGAAATCCCATTGGCTCTCTAGAGAACACTCAAAGCACAGGCACTAAGATGCTGCATTTAGAAAGATAATGGATAAAGATGAAATCAGTTTTTCAGATGAGTCTTCCATTTCCATAGGGGCTGTCTTTATGGTTTCAATGATGTAGAGTAAAAAGAAAGAGTATTCACTTCCTAATGAAATGAAAAATTTTATTAATTTGAGGATATTCATTCCTTTAAGAGCTTCACTCGTGGAGTTCATTAACTCCTCGAATGTGCCTTGAGCTGATGCTGCCTTCCAGTCCTTGCCAGGATTTTCTTTCTGTTCTCTGGTCCAGGCCAAGACACAAAGAGTTTGCCAAGCCCCAGCATAACACCTGTGGTTCCTGAGCAGAGAGATTTCCTATCAAGTGAAAGAAATCTCCTCATATTCAAATACCTTGATATTCTCAGCTGTTCAATCTGGCTGACTCCTCTAGCAATTACAGATCTCACCCTGGTCCTGCAAGGCATCCAGACCCTGGTAATTCATGTGACTTTCAAGGAAAGCCGTGTGAGCTCATTTTTTTTGAACCAAGTGAGATGTGGCAGCAGTTCCAGCTGGACCTGTGTGCAAGTGCTCTGCAGAGCTGAGGAGCAGCTCCTGGAGGCTTTTGGGCTCCTGCAGAGTCTCAGTCATGCAGAGCCCCATTAGCAGCACTGAGCACTGGCTTTTGGGTTATTTGGGTTATTTGATCTAAGTAGCCACTAGTGTGTTTGAGGTTTCAGCAGCATATGAGACTTGGAGAGTCTTTCTATTTACAGCATCAGGGCCATAGCATGAGATTAAATTATTAGATTACAAAACATGATTTCTGAAACTATTTTCTATGTAGTCAAAATGAAGGTGTTACAGGAGCTTAAAAGTGAATTTCTGTTTTTTTGTCTTCTCTGTGCTGCTTCCCTTAAAACATTCAATGCTCTTGGCACTGCATGATGCTTTCTTAGTCTTAGTTAAACATTTTCTGTGATTGAGATGTGTCCACCTGCAAGTTGATTAAAATGTTTGCATAGCTTTGCATTGTGGAAATCATCTTCACTGTAAAACTCTGCAGAAAACAATCTCTGAAAATCAAACCAAATACCATTGTGGACTGAAACCTGCTATTCTTCCCTAAGCAAAAATGTAACCTCATTGAGTGGGCGTTCTACTGCTACAAGGTCAGCAGCATTTGTTCTTATGTATTCAAAATAACTGCCATGGGATAAGCACATGACATTTTGCAGTATTTTTGGATTTTGTTTTCTGTAACTAATAAATTATGAAAACACGCTTCCAGGAAGCTATACTTTGATCTAAAGAAAGTTCATCTGTAATAAAGCCAAAGGAAAAGAACAGGATAGAGACTGATAATGAGCAAGTTTTGAATCTGTAAATTTATAGTTCTGTTTATCTCTCTATACATACACACAAATCTCTTTCTATACCTATACATGTTTTCTATACTTGCTCCATCAACATTCAAGAGCCAGGAAGTATTAAATTAAGTTCTTCTGGTTCCAAATCACTGTGATAATTTGCATTTTGCTAAACAACATATTTATGAGAACCTGCCCCCTTCCATCAATTATCCAGAGAATAATGGTTCAACCAGTGGAAAAAAGGTGATGTGAAAATCAAAAGATGGTCTGAACTATAAATGATGGGAAGAGTATCTTCGGTTGTAAAATTGGGAAATAGTAAATGAGATTTGTGAGTGAAAACCTGATTCTTGAAAAAAGACATGACAGGAAGAGGGGTGGTGATGTGAACATGTCAAGGTACAGCATGGGGAAGGAGGGAGCTGTATAACTACTCTGAGGTCCAGAAAGTGATGAGCAATAAAACTATTTAAAGTCCCTGCTGGAAGTGAAAGGAATGAAGGATGAGGATGCCAGTTATAGGGGCCAAGGTAATCATCACATGGCTGAGACCTCAACAACAGCAAATAACATGGTCTGAAGGGAAGAATGGGCTTGATAAGACACTTTATGGGAGGCAATAGACTGCCCAGGGACACAGGCAGAGGTTCCAGAAGAAACCTGGATACAACTTTGGACAGAGAAGCAGAGAAGCAGGGAAAAAGAATTGTGTGGCTTTGACCTGATCAGCACAGGGGACTTCATGAGAAAAGAATGGTGAAAGGCACTTTTTTATAATCATGATCATGAAAGCATTCTTGGGGAAGTGAAACAGGAAAAGATAATAAAGACAGCACATTCTGGTTGTCTCCAATAATTGGTGAGATTTCCACGTGGAAAAAAATCTACAAAGGTAAGGTATTGCAAAGGCTTTGCTGTTTATTAAGGAATTTGGAAGCAAAGTATTCTGCTGTGAGGATTGGGTAGGAAGTTGAACTGTCAGCTTTTTAGTGACCTGAAATTCTAAAATGAATTTTTATAAAAAGTGGAATGCTAGTGACAAATGATGTTTATAAAAAGGACCTTTGAGTTGCACTTATTATCCTCCAGCTATCAGGAAAATCATGAACATTACACTCTTGCATATCTCCTCCCCCCTAATACTGCAGAATGTAAGGAGAAGTTTGGCAATTGAAATGTTTGAAGTGATGAGATACAGCACTGTGGGAAGGGTCACTGGTGTTCATGGCACTGTTCTCAATAATGTGAAGTGGACCTGTCCCAGGGAGTACAGGGCTACCAAAAGTGAGATATATGAGCAAAGAGTGAGGTGCTGGTGCTGTGTCCTGAAGAGGAGAGCATCACTGAAACACCTCAGGCCTAAAATATAGCTAAAAAAAATGTGCAGAGAAAGAAACTATTTCCATGACTATGACAGGTAAAGGAAGAAGTACTGGACTTAAATTGCTGCAAGCAGGACTTGGGCATTCTAAGATGTTTGTAGTTCTGGGCTAGCTGAGCACAAGGACACTCTGATTCTATAAGGATTCTCAAAACACATCGTGGTGTGCTAAAATACAGCCCAAATAAACACTTCTCAGAATGGGAACTAGCTAATCTGCCACTGTCCCTCCGTGAAGGAGCCATAGGCAAGGATTTTCTTCTTCCATGTCTCCCTCTTTTGATCCACAGTGAAAAAGGCTGTAGGATTTCCATTGCTGAGGTTTAAAGGACAGATTAGGCAGACATTTGCCAGGTTTTTTTCTGCCTGTGGGTTTGATATGTGGTTTCAATTCCAACTGCAAACTTTCAACTGGAAATTTGAGGAAAAGATCCAAACACCCAAATAAAGAATGCTCTTTTCTATCCTCAATTCCACTTCTGCAGCAAGAATTTGGAAGTTGTTGGAGCCCAAATCCATTCAGCACTTGTGGGACTTTCTAATTTGCAGTGCTGGAAGACCATTTTCCAGAGTGTAGGGCAGAAATTAAAAAAGTCTTGGAAAAGCTGATGGGACTTGGAGAGAGAATTCCTTTTCAGAGGAAATCTGCCTTGTGGCAGATCTGGCTCAGATCTAAGGATTCTGGCAAGGTTTGCCTGGAAATCAGTCCTGCTCTGTGAGCCAGGCAAAGATTCGGCAAAAGTCCTGATCTGAGCTCAAGATGTTGAGAGAGAAATAATTCAGCCTCCATGGCCATAGCTGTCTCTGATGAATATTTCTGATTAAAGTTGGCCAGTTTGAGGCAGGAGCTGTTTTTTGCCCCTGATCTCAGAAACACATTATTTAACAGCACTGAATTCCCTAAAAATCTGCCAGGGCTTTTGATGTGAGGAAAGATCCCCAGGCCACTGAAGCACTGCAAGGGATGTTCTCCTCAGAGTTCCACCACAAAAGCACACTGTGCTTTCTGAAATGTGATTTTCCAGGGCTGCCAGTGGCAGGGCTGAGGGTGGCATTGCTGAGAGTGGCATTGCTGAGGGTGGCGTTGCTGAGGGTGGCACTACTGAGGGTGGCATTGCTGAGGGTGGCGTTGCTGAGGGTGGCACTACTGAGGGTGGCATTGCTGAGGGTGCCATTGTTGAGGTTGATGTTGCTGAGGTGGTAATGCTGAGGGTGGCATTGCTGAGGGTGGCATTGCTGAGGGTGGCAATGCTGAGGGTGGCATTGCTGAGGGTGCCATTGTTGAGGGTGGTAATGCTGAAGGTGGCATTGCTGAGGGTGGTAATGCTGAGGGTGGCATTGCTGAGGGTGGCAATGCTGAGGGTGGCATTGGTGAGGGTGGCATTGGTGAGGGTGGCAATGCTGAGGGTGGCATTGGTGAGGGTGGCATTGCTGAGGGTGCCATTGTTGAGGTTGATGTTGCTGAGGTGGTAATGCTGAGGGTTGCATTGATGAGGGTGACATTGCTGAGGGTGGCATTGCTGAGGGTGGCATTGCTGAGGGTGGCATTGCTGAGGGTGGCAATGCTGAGGGTGGCATTGCTGGGAATGGTGTTGCTTAGGGTGGCGTTGCTGAGTGCAGCGTTGCTGAGGGTGGCGTTGCTGTACCCGGCCATGGGGCTGTGGCAGAGAACTCCTGTGGGAATCTCCTCACAGAGGAACCCTCATGGCCAGCACCTGCACACAAACACCCAGTCCAAGGCTTGGCTAAAACATTTGATCCTTTATACTTAAAGACGACAGAAATTAAAGAGTGAGGGGCGAGCAAGAGAGCTGACAGCGGGCGGCTGCCAGGAGCAAGGCCCCACAGGCCCCCACCTCCCTGTCCTGCACTGTAAGTCGATTTTTGTTATGTTTTTCACTTTTCCCTCCAGTGTTTTTAATTATTTGATGATTTACAGCCTCCCTTTTCTCTAAGAACTGAGTTTAGGGAAGGAACATTTCTTTCACAGCCACACCAGGGCCTGAGGGGAACTCAGGGATCTCCTGCCCCTCAGGGTGAGGCCCTGGTCATACCCAGGGCCAAAAGTGACATTTTTCAGCTCTGCCCTTCTTTCAGGTAGATCTCTATGTTATAGCAAAAGTTGCTAGTCTTGGCAGAGGCAATTCAAGCTTGCTCAACTTCTTCCCAACTTGTACACATTGGAGTGTTTCTTACTGATGATAGTCTCATATTCCCAACAAAAAATGAAAGGCCACCAAAAATTTGAAAATACCTTTGTCAGTCAAATATGCTTGTACATAATTGTAAAAGATGCACAGTTAAATTGTCTATGGGAAAATATGGCTGAAAGGTTGAAATTAACTCTTTTGAAATTCAAATTTGCCTGTGGGAAAAATCTGAGCCATAATTTATTCAATTAACTCTGTGGAATCAACCCTTTCAGATATTTCCTGTTTTTTCATGGGGAAGATGGTACCATTATATGGAAGGAGATTGCCTGTTATCACAGCTAGTTTAATTAAACTTATAACTTTTTCTAATGTTGGATGTGGTCTAGCATCCAGACTGAGTAGTGTAACAATTTATCATCAGTCTGGACATTTCCAGTAAAATAGCAAATGGTTTATTAAAACCATAATTATTTCTTGGCACTGGAACTGCTATTGTGAAAATCATTATAACAGCCACTGATTTCTGTATTTTAAAAACCTGCAATATTTGTTTAAAAACAAAAATGTTGTCAAAACAATTTCCTTTAAAAATGTTAGCCTTTTCTTTCCTATGGTATTGTGGCAATTGGGGTAAAAAGAGTTTTGGTTCTGAGTGTCTGCAGTGTAGCCCAGTTCAGCACAGACCAGGGCAGCAATTTGTTTCATACTGGAGAAAACAAGGTACCATTCAAATAGAAAATAATATAGTTGGTAACAGCTTACTAGCTTATACATTTTTGGTTTTTCAGCTGGATAAATTTTTCTTAAATATTTTCTTTCTCTAAGTTTTCTTGTCACTATCTACAAAACAGTTTCAGCTTTGATCAAGCTTTTGCTTTAGCTTCAGTCGTGGTCCTGTGCAGAGGAGTGCTAAACAAAGTTTTGAACAGAAACCTGTGTGAAGATGCATGATAATAAAATCAAGTTCCAGAGTCCATGAATCTAGATGTGAAAGCTAAAAATTACAATTTCATTTGCTTAAGGGAAGCACAGATTTTATGTTTAAGGTACCCAAAGTTTTTACATATTCTACTTTAAAATGAATAGAAGTGTTTCAGGACTGCTACCATCTGAATGCCATTATTCTGAGGATGTCAATTCTGCAAACATCTCTACCTGCCACTGAGAACTGCAGGATTTAAGCACATACTGGGAGTTAGCAGGCACCTGCTGTGAGCTTTAACAACCTTGAATTGCCTTTCTATCAGTAACGTGGTGATTATGTTACCCATACCAAAATTCCCTCTTGACCATATCTTAACAGATAAATGTGTATTTTGTGCTAACTGGGTGTGATAGCAAAAGTAGTTTTCCCTGTAAGACTGTTCTTCCTTTGGTGAAAATGGTGTATTTATTTAAAAGCATTTCTAGAGAGAAAAGCCTCCTGTCATTTCCTCTTTGTGCTTTCAGAGACTGTAGATAAATGTAGCTGTAAATGCTTTTATTTTGTGATTTTAATGAAAATGATGGCCTAGGTATCTGCACAGAGAGTCTCTGTAGCTCCTTCTGGCTGTCAAGCAGTTAGGGTTTTTCTGGTGCTGCAGCAGTCCTGGGAAGGTGGGGATGCTAATGGGGTTGCAATGGGAAAAGGAGTTTACCACATTGCTGCAGGAAAACACTTTTCCTTCTGAAGTTATTCACCAAGTGAATATTCTGCAGAAGAGATTGAGAGGACCCCACTTGTCCAGCAGGGACACAGGCAGCAGCTGTTAGATTTTCCACTGCTGTGTGGGTGCACGTGCACATAGAGGTCAGTTCCCAGTCTGTCAGGATGCAGGAGTGAGAAGCACTGAGTCATCTGAAGAGACTTTCTCTGAGTTTCTTTAAAAACAGAAAGGGAGGGGAGAGAAAAAATATTGTTCCTAAGTGGTTGCCTGGAATTACTTCTGGTAGGGGCCAGATTGCAATTACAGATGTGCTGAATGCGGTGTCAGCTCTCTTGACAAATTCAGCGTTTGTGCTGCTGTCCACAGTATCTATTTCAGACAGCTTGAGCCATAAAGTGTTCTGGCTGTAAGATTGAGAGCAGGAGTAGAGCCTGCAGATGCTGACAGAGCCTTGGGTACGTGTTCCTCACGTACATTCTCACTGATTGCTGTAATGAGGGGACCAAGTGGTTTTAAAATCAGGGCACTGGCAATTTGCAGTTTTTCTGCAAGCCCTATGCCCTTCTGTAGAAGCAGTAAGAATTGAAGTTTATAACTTCACCTTTGCCACTCATCTGCTCAGTCTTTCTCTACATTCTGAAAGAGTAATATTGATCTGAGGACATTATTATAATTCCACTATTTTCTATCATGTTTTCTAGGCATCCAATTGTTTGATTAGATTTTTTTGACCATTGCTGTGCCTAGAGCAGAGTTTTATTGAGCTACTCTGGATGATGCTTTTAGAGTTGTGCAGCATGTAGAGATAGCAATCTTGCAGACTATATCTCTTGAATTAGATTGATTAGAATCTCACTGATTCTTATCACCTGGCCTATGTAAATAAATCTCAGATTTCAGCTGAGAGCCTATGTAAATCTCAGATTTCAGCTGAGAGCCTGAAATCTGGCTTCCAACAGCAACTGGTACTGAGGGATACTCAGAAATGTAGAGGAAAGGTAAGTTTATACTTAGTAAAAGCCAGTTAGGGAATTTGAACTAAACCTTGTCAGCATTGTTTATTTGATGTATTCACAGCTTGTGGGTTTCTGAAAGCCTTGTCTTGCAATTATGGTCGATCCATCCATAGGAAGAAAAAAAGCCCGACTTCATAAAACTTTTAATGTGATATATTTTTTTCCTGAAAGCAGATTTTAAGTCTTAATATGCTTAGAGGAGGAATTCTTCCTGAAAGGTCTCTCAACACTGAGAGGGCTTTTTAGGCTTCCAGAAAATAATCCCCTAAGACCAATTTTCCTGGCTGTGAACTGGTTTCTTAGGAGGAGTTGTGCATCAGACTTGGTGTGCTCCTGTGCCATGCAGTAGCTCCTCCTCTGCTCTCCTGCCTTACTTCTGGAATGGTTTGTGCAGGTTGCACAACTGACAGAGGAGGATGAGGCTGAGTTTGGTATCATACAATAACTCACTTGTTGTTATGTGAGTTGTTGAGCAATAAATAACAACTTAGAGCAAATGCAGCCTTGGTGGAATTGCAGTTGGAAAAAGGTTATGATTGGAAGGGAAATATGCATTAGAGGTGGAACAGGCCTTTCATCAAAACATTAATATTTGAATGCACTCAGAACCTCCAGATGGGCTGGTGCTGCTTCAGATGTCACGGGAAGGATGTGGAAAACAGTGTTTTATAGCCTAACACATGGAAATGGATGAAAAACTAATCTTTACCTGATCTGTCTTCATAGGTGTAAAATGGATGTTGGGTAGGTCAGTGCTGAGCTGAAACACACCGTGTCTGGGGTGGGGGAAGCACAACTGCACGAGCCCATGAATGCAGATTTCAGACATGACTGCCCATCACCAGGAATGGGGGTTGGGGTTCTGCTTGTGTGCTTTTCCCCTCTGTATTGGGATCAGAAATAGTTAAATGAGCTCCACTGCCTCTGAAACTTTACCAGTCTCTGTATGTGAGACTCAACAGGGCTGAGTAACATGGAGGAGCAAGGAAAATGTTCTTATTTCCTTATTAACTCCAGTCAAACGTGGAAATTAAACTCATACTTGACAAAGAAGCAAAAAACAATCCTAATTTAAAAATAAGTACCTGTGAAGCTTAAAACCACCAAAATACTGGGGTTTTTCCATCTTTTTTGTAAAGGGCCATTTGCAAGTTTCATTGCTCTGTTATCCTCAGGTTTGTCATGGTTTCTAGCTTGGATTGGGTTGACATTTGTGATATGCTGGAGCTGAATTTCCCAAGTCCTTCCTTCAAGTGTTTTACCTAGTGAGATGTATCTTCATATCATGTATACTAATATGTAGGGCCTGACTGAAACTCAGAACATTGTTATTTCAGACATTTAGATATTTAGGATGTAATTAGAAATATGCGCTAAAGTTTAATGATGTCAATGGCTTGTTATGTCTGTATGGGTAGGGATGTGAAATAAAACACGTAGACTAAAAATTTTGTTTGAAAACTGCCCGACAAACAGCAGTTAGTTATGAGCCTCATTGCTAATTCCTCATTTACCCACAAAGTCACTTCACTTCATGGGAGCCTGTATGGGGATGAGCTTTGAATTGATGATTAAAACAGTGTTGATAAGACACCAGTGTTTTAACCACTGCTGGACTGTGCTTGACTCAAGGTCTTCTGTTCCTCACAGTGGTTTTTGGTGCCTGGCAACAAAGGGGCTTGAGATAAAGATGAATTTTCATGAATGTGTTCAGTTGCATCTCTGATTTCTACACCCCATTAATAGCGTTCAGGGATAAGAAGGTGGGAATGTCCAGCAGCAGAGTTCTAGCATTGGATTATATTAGGGTCATCTATTGGAGCTGGGAAGAGGAGTGGCCCCACAGCTGTCTGGGCTGGGATATTAAAAGCCCCAAAAGTAGGTGTAGCTTGTATTTGGCAAATGGGCATAAACAACCTGTCTCCAGACACTGCCATCAGTACCTGGGGGACTCCTGGTGGTCATGGCTCTGCTGTCCTGCAGCACTGACAGCACCTTGTTCCTGGCCCTTGCCTGCTCCTGGCCCTCCTTATGTGACTGAGAAACAGAGAGGAGATTTTCCCCAGAAGCTCTGTTAGACGTGCCTTTACTCACTTGCCTCAAGGCAATTTACCTGAATTGTGAATACCTGTTAAAGGTAAAATGCTTTTCTTCACATGACATCTTCTAAGTGATGGCACCTTTGTGAAGAAAGCATTGAAATAGGATCACAGGGCTGCAGAGATGCACAATGAACATACCAAAGCTTTGTGCAAAGTGGATGGTTGTGAGGACAAAGTCTCACTGCTGGAAGTATAAAATTTTTTAAAATGCTTGTTATTTCCCTGAAGAAGCCTGATATGAATCATCTCGTTGATATTCTAATGGACTTATATGGTACAAATATTCTGATTAAATCAGAAAAAGCATAATGACATCGTTATCAGATACATTTTTGTTCTATTTAAATTCACTCATCTATCAAAAATGCTCAGTGAAATACTAGAAGGGCACTCACTCTGGTTACAAAACAGATTCATTTCAAATTCTAATGGACAGGAATTGATCTAATCATCACATCAGGATTCTTGGAGAATTAAAAATGCAACCAAAACCCACTCAGAAGTCAAATGTTTTGTTTTTCGGGCACTGATAGCTACAAAATGTGGAGAAAAATCTTTTTCCTTGCTCTGATTTTAAGATAGCTGTCTACATGTCAACTGTTTGCATAAAAAATCCTCCCAGCATCTTCCTTATAGCAAAGCTGTTGTCTCCTTGCTCTAGCCTTTAGAGCATTTTGCTCTAGTTAGAAAAACCAAGCTTCACAGAAACCATGCTATTCCATATGAAGCGAGAGCAGACCTGGCATTGTGGCCTGTCTTGGATGAATGCAGAATTTCAGAGCATTAGGTGCTCATTTGTGACCTGAACCAGGGGCTCACCAGGGAACCCTTGGGACCTGGGTTTTGGTCCCTGGAGCTCTGATTGCTGCTGAAGCACTCTGTGAGTGGGAAGTGTCTGTGAAGTGTCTGTGAAGGAAGGGCCAGGAGAAGTGTCTGGCTGTGGAGAAGAACCCCAAATGTGCAGGGAACCTCATGAAGGGTTGGGGTTCTGGGCACTGGTCCTCTGCTGGTGGTGGTGTTCCTCTGGGATTTCTTGCGTGTGATGCACCCAGGAAATCTTCTCCAGGAGATTTGCCTCTGATCATGTGAACTTAAACCATACTGCTAAATTTTAATGGTCTTCAATAGTCTTCACCCTGCTTTCTACAGGGTGCCCTGATATTATACATAGTAGATGGGATTTTTGGAAACCTCCTCTCCCTCCTTCCCTGCTCTCTGGCCTGTCTCAGCCTCAAGCCACCTCAGTCTTTTCCCCAGTGTAAAATGCATGGGTCCTTCTCTCTGCTCTCCTAAGCTGCCCAGGGTTCCTGGTGAACCTGCCTTGTCCTGCAGAGAGGTTGCAGAGTGGCCTCCTGGTGAGCCAGCTCCTTTCTGGGACACATCCAGCTTGCCATCAACAAGCTGAGCTGGGGTGAAAAGGGAGATTTCCAGCACGTGTGTGTGTGAAAAGCAGTGGAAAGGGAAGCAGGCAGCAGTTAAATAAAATCAAACTCTTTGTGGTTCCCTTCTCACATCTGTGAATGCCTCAAAATATCACTGAACTTTATTTCCTCATGGCAATACTGCAGAGCTGCTGACAAAATCTGTTTGCATTTTTCAAACTTCTCTTTTAAATGCTGTGGAGAGCAGCAAACTGGTGCATGGTTGGCATCATCCTTTCTGCTGCACTCTGGTAACTCTGCTTGGCCATGATATGGCCACCTGCCCACCAGAACTAATGAAAGTTCCCATTCCTACCTCATCCATAAATGCATGGAGCTCACCTGCGTAGTTTCAGGCCTGTACCCTTGTTACTCTTATCTCCCCCCCTACTTCAATGCCTGTTGCACTCATTTGCAATTACATTGCATACAACTAATGTAATTACTTTGCAAAACAGATTAGTATCTAACACCTGCTCTACTTCTAATTTAAATAACTGCCTTAAAATTATTCATGAGGACAGTAATTTGCTGATGCCTCTCTTAGGGCTAATCCTTGCTTTGGCAGTACAGGTAACAGTGCCTGCTTGTATGTTTGCTTTTTTCCTTAGTGCCATCCTTTCAGTTACTTATACTTTTGTCCATCTTCTAATCCTTAGACATATTTGCTTAGGAATGTTTCAGTTGAAATTGTTGAATCACAACAAAGTCTAAGAAAAAGCCATATATTGTTGATGCTAAAAATGCGCTTACAATTTTTAGCAGTGTTAGCAGACTTCTTGGTCATTTGCAGGCAAGAGGGAACTGAAAGGGTCAACCTTTTACATGAAGAGATCTGACCTCAGTCAGTAGCAAGGGTGGTGCTGAAGCAAATCCCAATTCAATCACAAACCTTACCAGGATTTCAGTGAATTGATTTGTGCAGTGGGGTACCTGGCTTCCCTTCTGCTGTCCCAGCTGTAGGATTCATCTGACAAAATCTGAGCATGTATAAAGTATAAAGTCACATAACAAAAGATCCAAAAGGTTTGCATGAATAGGGATACATTTTCACTAAATTAGCAAGAAACATGTCTGCAACATTATTCTGCTCCCTTAACCAATGTTCCTCTGCCTGTCTGAAAGCATGAAAACAGAAGAAGCTCTCAGCTAAGCACAGAAAAATATTGAATAGTGCTAAGGAAGAAAGGATACATTTTTTCAGTCTTACTTTCATCATGTCGACTTGGCATCAGTTCTGAAATATTAAATGTTCATGCTGTACAGACATTGTGTTACTGAGAAATTAGAGTGAAGACAAGAACAAACCAGATTAGAGCTCCTCCTTAATTATAGACTATAATTCTAACACTGATGCTCTTGAAGAATATACATTTATTATAATTAAAGCTCAGAAAAAATCTTCATAGTGAGAGTTTTCATCTTCACACCAGGCATGATTTTGCAAGTTGCACCAATCATTTCTGGATATGCCTTTGGAAATTGCTGTGTAAGATGGAATTTTTCTTCTACTTGTAGCAATTTGGAGTAAAACAAAGTGCTGCCGCTTAAATTTTTTTCTGTGCCCTTTCACTGAGCTTAGGCCATTTCAAATGACATTTCCCAGGTAGCATGGGAACAAATCATCAGCAGGGCAGTCATGTTTAGCTGCTCATTAATGAAATCAGTGTTCTGAAGCATGGATTGGCAGAATGAACAAAGCTAAAGCAATTACTAGACTCTCTGCAGAAATGTGTAGAAAATTGAGGGTCTCATTTAAATTGTTAACATCTTACCAGTACTAGATTTCAACCCAAGAAACAATTAATTTGATCATCTGCCATACATGCTAATTATAATGATGATGAAACAGTGGAGAATGGACTTCTCATCTGGTGGGAAAAGGAGACAGGAAAGTAAGGTAATATGCAGCTGCCAGTGCGTTGAATTGCTTTCCCTCTTGGGCATCACTTGCCCCTCTTGGTGGGAGGAAGAGGAGCAAGGGGAGATGCCACAGGGCTGCACTGAGGCTGTGCCTCAGTCAGTGTCACTGGTGCTGCTCCCAGAGCAGCAGGGCCACGAGCCTTTCCCACATGGGGGAATTTCCTTCTCACCAGTTACCAGCCCAAAGTCCCTTCCAGGAGAGCAGGGCTGGCATTACTAATGTCTCACACCACACCAGCCAAGTCATTAATTTTCTGATTAACAGCAGTTCTTACAAAAAGAGACTAAATTGTGCATTGCTCTAAACATAAATCTAATGCAGCGGCACTAAATTGGGTAGGAGCAAGTAAAACAGCCCAACTGAACCTCATACCTTGCTGCTAACAGGCCATTTAGATAGGCAGGCCATAACTTCTGAGCAGCCTGAAATAAATCTGTGGTGTGTATAGTTTCCAAAATGCCTACATTATCTATTGCTTAATCAGTGGTTGTGTAAGAAATCACTGTGGTTATCGGAGCATAGGAAACAGCTTTACTGCTTCCATTAAGAAGTACCATTATGCTATAGCAACACATTATCTTCATAAATCATTTGTACTGGTATATTTGTCAGGTTTCAAACAGATTGTGTAATTATCACATAATTTTATTTCAAGGGTTCATAACAGGGAATTAGATATGACATTTGGTAATATAAACAGTGCACTTGACTCGAATAGCAGTTAGCCATAAATGTTTAAAGAACTTGGCTCTAAAGGATTTTTATAATGCTTTGACAACAGGTTCTCAGAATTCATATTGTGCAGATAATGTATATAAGGGCAGCTTGTGAAACATGGGACCAGGGAGGGCATGTGACAAATGCTGGTGAAGTGAGAGCAAGTGCTTTGCAGTGTGTCAGAGCTGCCAACGTGTTGTTCACAATGCTCCTAGTGGAAAAAGTTACAAAGAAAGAAGAAAGCTAGGAAAGGTTAGAACACTAATAAAACTTCCTATATTTGTTACAGAGAACCTCTTAAATGTGGAAGATTCAGAAATGTGAGAGGTAATGGACCAGTAGCACAGTGTCAGTGTTAATGATGTCTGTCAGTGTGTTAATTTTCCTTTGTACCTGGAACATGTTTTGAGAAATACATCACTGATGTTGCAAAAGAACCAGTGATTTGTCATGTTTAGCTGTATGACATGTGCTGTGAAACTGAGCAGTGTCCAGAATCTTTTCTGCTGTGAGTATTAGGAACTCCAGTGTTTTAAGGAGCATGCATATGGCATATGGGGTATTGTAATTTCACTTATTTCCTGAAGTTTAGAGGGCTGATTTCATAATGACTCGATTTGGTCTTCTGCAAAGTGAATGTGAAATCCTCTGCCTCCTGTGGGTGCCCAGAGAAGCCAAACTAAGCGAAGTCTTCTGATAACTACAGTGTAAATGCAGTCTTGTTTTCACAATGCAGCAATGCTCTGTGGCAGGCTGACAAAGGAAAAGTTATGTCTGGAAACGGTAAGCACCTTCCCCAGCTCCCAGGCCAACTATAAGGCTGGAAATCCACACTTATTACCAAGCACATCCTGCTTTCTGATGATTGTATTTCATTGCTAAGTCAGAATGTACAATCTTTCCAAAGTAAATTTCCTCATCCTATTCTCTCAGTAGTCCTTTAAATCTGTGATCCATAACCAGGGGGCTGCTATCTCTGAAATTTATATGTTTTCCTGAAATGCTATGATGAATTGGGTATTTTTTTAATAATCCTAAAATAGGGATGGATATCAAAACAGAGATCTGTTGGACTGAATCCACTGGAGTGACAGCAGGGTGTAAAAAAATTGACCATTATTAAGCCTTTTTCTAGATAAGTTTTGCTTGTAAATTCTGGCCTTCACACTTCTGAACTGTTTGGTCCTGCACTAATTGTTCCATACCCTTCAGTATTTACAATTTAAATAGTATTGGCCTAAATTATTACTAGTGTTTTATGGAATACAACTCCAACAGAAAAGGCTTTTCCTCTTTCACATTTTGACAGATGTTTTAATACTTTAAGTTTTGATAAAAGAGTAGTGCATTGAGTAGCTGAATATTCCAAAGACAGACATTTGAGGAGAGGGCACTTCGGCAGTGGTGTTCTGGATTACTTGCTTTTCACTCTGTCCCAACCTGATCTTACCTGGTCTTATCTTGTAGGACATGATTCCTGCTGCTATATGTTGCATGTGGCATAGGATGCATATGGAAATACTGGGAAGTACACACAACTCTCACTGCCTCTGACTTTAGGCATTATTTGGGCAGCTTTTGTTATTCAGAAATGCAGATCATAGCTGGCTGCTACTGAGGCTTTTGGTAGTTGTTTACCCTAGGCAACTTGTTTTTACTTCTGTCACTGTCAACTACTGCAAAATCCATTATCTTTGTGATTAAAAAGTGGGCTTTATTTCCATCTAAAGGCTGTGGCAAGGAACTTGAGAACTGAGAGCTTAGCAAATTGGGTTGATTATAGAGGTGACCAACGTACAGATTGTGATACTGCCAAGCCCCTTATGTCTCATTAACTGAACAAAGGCCTTTTGAGAAATGGTGTATCCTGAAGGCACTACAACTTGCATTTTTAATATATGGTTTCAATCACCTCTCTGGAAAGATGGTTAGTATTTTATTTTTAAAAAGCAAGTAGTAGACAATTTGATAGCACAAGTTTTAAGTGAAATTGCTGCAGGCTAATGAGAAACAAGCTATGGCTGCATGAGGCTATATGGCTGGTCATTCTATATTTTCAAACTTCTATTGCATTTAATTTTACATAAAATTACATAGTAGTTAGTAATCCTCTGTCTTCCAGGAATAACCAGGGGCAAAACTAACTCATGAAACCAAATATTTAAAAGCAGTGAATTCAGAAAAAGCTTGACAGCCCTAATTAAGGGATACAACAAATTACCATAATAAAAATGTGTAGTAACATCGAAACAAGATCACAAACAGTATCTGTCCTGGGAATCTAAAATGTGAAGAAATTGTCATTGGATCTCACTACAACTTCTACAATATTCTTAATTAATACCAGCCTGCTAGAGATAAGCCTTTCCCAATCTCATGGAAAATCTTAATTCAGTGCACTCCATGTGTGTGGAAGATCAGACAGCTAGAGAAGCTGAGCTAGTAGCACTGCCAGCCTCTTGGCCCTGGTACAGTGGATGCTGTGGGAGAGATAAACTCAAGGCAAGAACAAAAGTGAAGACATCATGTCTGGTCACTTTGCCTGCTCTGACAAGAGAAGATGTAACAAGGACTTGATAACCAAAGAGATTGTGTTGCTACGGGAACAGGGGCAAAGGAGTCTGAGTGGAAAATTTTGTATGGAACGTAGAGAACTATAAATGCTGGTGACCAGTGTAATAAACTGGCTTTGCTTGCACAGCATGGTCCCTGTCTCTCAATCCCCACATGTGTGAGCTGCAGTGTGGGGGCAGGGAAAAATATTACAGTGCTGAACCCTTCCTTTCTTACCTAACCAGGGAGGAAGCACTTGGGTTACTACTACACAAAATTGGTGTTTTCACCCAGTTTCGAATTGAAACCGCCACCTCATTCCATCATGCCTAGGGTGGATCTACCTGAATGCTGTCCCTGTTTCCAGATGTGCCAGCTATTGTTTCAGACTGCCCTTGCTGCCCACCAAATGCCAGAAGTGTGCTGATCCCATCCCCTGGGTGACACCAGCTCAGTCAGGTATGAGATGGTCTCTGTGTCTGAAGCTGCTTGAGTGTGGAAGGGCCTTTTCTGCAGCCCCTGCTGTCCTTCTGCTACAAGTTTTAGCCCATGCTGACTCACATTCTGACAAACACAGCTCTGTTTGGAGAGCAGCCAGCCCAAGGGACCAGAGCTAGGGTCAGCCATGCTGGGAAGGGCTTGTGTGCAGTGTTAGCACAGGCAGCACTTTGCTGGTGAGGATGAGTGAAGGGAACCAGTTTTCATGTCAACCTTGGCTGTGCTGGGTCACTAAAAGGGATTGTATCTCTTCTGTCTGACGTGTGTGGAGGTATAACACTCCACATTCTGCAGTGCTTCTTATCCTGCTTTTCTTCCAGGTATTTAGTGAACCACAGGCAGGATTTTGTAGTGTATAGGAGGCAAAGGACAGAAAGTGCAGCCTAGGGAGAGGGATTAAAATGTCTTTGAGTGTTCAGCCACACTCTGATTATTCACTGTGGCAGGGCTGTGTGTCTTGGGCCACCACTGGCCCCTGAGAGCAGAGTTTCAGAAGCTGCTCACTCCTGCCATGGCCTTTCCAGCAGCTGCATTCCCAGCACATCCCTGGGTTACAGTTTGTTAGAGAGAGGCCTGTGAAGAGCCTCTGTAGAGCTTGTGTTAGGGCTGTTCTGAGCAACCCAGTACTTTTATGTGTTATTCAGAGACTACCTGAGAATGGCAAAGAGCTTGCCTTTTCTAAGTGTGCACAGTGCATAAATAATGCATGCCCCTGTGCAGCAGAGCTGGGGAAAATGTTTGCAGGACTTTAGGACCTGAGGGATATTGGTATGAAAGACACAAACCTATACATTTAATTGTAGTGTTTTGCTTTAGTTTTTACTGATTTTGATGTACATGGAGAGCAGGGAACTTTAACATCTGCATTATTTTGGCCTTGCTGGGAAAGATCAATATTTTATGTATTTACTTGGGTTACTTTATAAAAAATCCAGCGCCATGCATGCCTTGGAAAAATCTCTGAAATCCAATAAAGAGCAGACCTTTATTAACTCTTCTTTAATCCTACCCTAAATCAAATAGCTCTCTACAAACAAATGCATCAAAACAGTTCCCAAAATTGCTCTTCAGTTTCCACTGCTCTAGTCTGTTTCAGGGCAGTGGTGTAAATCTACATTTGGCCTTAAAGTGCCAAGTGGCCAAGAGTGCCTTGAAGGTTTATTAGTCTCCGGTTCATAAGAGAGTGAGTAAATATAAATTTCAAATGTCAAGGACCCTAAAGGAGAACATTTGGCTTTTTTCATACTGAAAATGCTCAGTTGATGAGCTCAACTGCAGCCCCAGCAGTTGTGCTGCCAGGAAATAGAGAGGTGTGAGGGTAAGCTAGGGCTTTGATAAAACAAAAATCTAGAGTCATATGGGAACCTGCAGGAAACAGACTCATACTTCTTATCAGGAAACAGACTCATATTTCTTATCAGGTAGGCTACCAAGTTCTCTAAGGCCAGTCCTACAGGATTTAATGTAGACTGGTTTTAAGATGCTAAAGGCCCATGTGTTTATTTTACTTGGTCTTCCTTTGTGAGAAGAGGTACCAGGCCTTCAGCTGGGAGCAACTTGCCTTGGCTATGGTGGCTACTTTGTTTTCCAGCAGCAACTGAGACCGCATCAGAAGCTCAGGAGGCATTTTTTTAACTTGTCCTTTAGAAATGGGCAGGGCCTGATTTCCCTTATTACCAGGATAAGGTCATCTAGCAGCCTGTCTGTGCCATGGAAAAGCTATTAAGTGGATTAGCAAGGGTAAGGAAAGCACTGGATCTCACTAAAACTTCTACAATATTAATTAAAACCAGAGTATACTCAGCCTAATCTCAACTCATATTTACTTTGGTGCTTTCATTTAGAGGGATAATGAGAGAGATGTGCAGGAATATTTAGTTTGTGAAGAAGACTGAGTTGTGTTATCCCAACAATGTCAGCACGGGACAATGGCAAAGGAATAACAACACTGCCTGAGTGGCAGAGGATGCTCTGGAAAAACAAGGGGTTTTTGTCTTGACTGGGGGTGAATGTTTGGGCCTAGATTTGCTAAGCATCCAAAACATTTTTGGCAAGTGCTGGAATAAAGAATTCTTGATCTTACCTTTGCATATTTGCAGCCTTGCAAGAAGGCTGTGTAGCTGTGCCTGCTCAGCCCCAGGCAGCTGCTGGGCACTCCCAGCCTCTGGTGGGTACAAAGGGCAGCTAACACTGGGCTGGGATGTTTCTCCTCTCACATTATGTGCTACAAGCAGGAAGCCACAGTGGGATGAGCAAGTTCCTGCACTACCCATGCTGAGGAGGCAATGGGAATGGGTAGAGAACAAGTTTTGGTGTCCCTACTTCCTTGTCTCCACTCTACCAACAGCAGAGGTGTAAAACCCCATCTTTTCTCTTGACCTGCCTCTTACAGTAACTGAGCAATTGCAGGAAAATGTCCATGGAAGCTCTGTCAACAATCATACAGGAATTTAAATAAGAAAATACTAAATAACTTTTTCCAGAAAAGAATTCTCTCTAGTAAGTCACAGAGCTAGTGTTAAAGAACAAGTTTTTGTCAGATTGCACAGGGTTATACACTCAAAGATATTTTGTACATAATTATGAACTATCATTACCTCATTTCTCTTAATTGTGTTTAGAGACACAGTTTGGACCTAGGGCTTACTCAGGTGTTTGGGACATGGACTTTCTGTTAAAAGGAATATTTTTGGCAAATTTTAGTCTTCTTTGATTGTGGTCCTGATAATGGAGGAGGTTCCTCAGAGTGAGAAATTGGAGGAATATGTTGCCCCATTTCTTGCTGTGCCTTCACCCAAGCACGTGAAACTTTGTCACAGACCAAGGCAGGTTTTACAGAAGCACTTTGTAACACAGTAAAAACTGCTGCAGTGCTTGGTCTGGGTACCTCCCACAGGACTTCAGGCATTGAAGTGGAATGTTGAAAATCTGAAAAGTCGCTGCAGTCCAGAGGGAAGAGAGATTGGAGCGACTACACTGACGTTGTTGGGGTCTTAACTGGCTCTCAAACATTACACCAGCCTCTTCCACAATGACAAGAAGTCTTCTCAATTGCTGCAGAGGCAGTAATTGATATCAAAGCTGTCTGCACCATTTTGTTAGTTTGGAAGGCAGTACTGCTTTGCCACTATCTCTTGGAAAACTAAATGAGTTTATTATAATTGCTAATTCTGAACACTGGTAGATTTTCTTCAACACTTTAGAGAGACCAGCATGTCACAAACTTCCAGGCCCTTTCTTTGAACTACTAACTCATTTTTGTTCAAGACAATTAATGAGGTATGGCTTTGTCATTCTAATTTTTGTTCTGTATTTCAAGTTACTTGGAGACATTTCGCCTTGAAATTAGACTACAGTATTTGCTGTCCCTGTAAAGGCATAATTTAATGATTTTCCATGTGTTACAAGTGGAACAATATGCTTCATTATATACTAAGCATATTTCAGTTCTTTTGTAACTTGCAAAAGTAGGGGGAAAAAAGTGTCCTTATTTGCTGTTGGAGCAGGCAGTTCTAGACTTGTTAGGAAGATGTTCTCAATTTTAAAATCAGAGCTTAAGTTCCCCTGGTTTGCATTCCCAATATCATGGGTCTCAGTCATGTTTAACAGATGGACATCATGTGTGTACAGCAGCTCCCACACAATGTCTCAGTGCCATTTTTTCCCTCCAGTGATGATGCTGACAATGAGAGGCCCAGTGCAATTGGAAGGAACATCTTTGCTTTGTGGGACCTGACACTGCTTTTAAAGGATGATTTTTACATATACCCGGGAATGCAATATGAGCTGTCTGCAGGGTTTTCTTTCTGTTACATAGTAATATGTATTTAGAAGCACTTGCCTTAGTAAAGGTAGAAGAATATTGTGTAAATATGTTAATCAAAATAAACTATACAGATAAAAATACTCAGAATATTTCTTATAACTACATTCACTCAAAAAAAAAAAAGCTTTTGGATGTATTTGTTTTTAAGTAGATAGGAGTAAACAGACTAAAAGCTTTTATTAACTCAGTCTATACGAAGAGTTGGTAATGCAAAAATTTAACAGATTGCTCAGGGATGTATAATACACTAGAATTGTGTTCAAAATACATCTTGAAGAGAAACAGGTGCAAAGATATAAAATTATGGATGAAGATGAAACTTTAAATGATGGCAGCTTTTTACAATAAGCAGCTTATGCTGAATTTCTACTTATCTAATGATAGATATTCTCACGTTGCAGTCTGTGTTTTTGCACTGCCTGCACTGTGGAGCAGTATTTGCTGTTGCCAGAAAACAAGTTCTTCCACAAACACTGGGAGGGGAAAAACATAATTATGAGATTCAGATGAATTATGCCATAGAATTTATGGAAATACCTATTAAATTTGGTAATGAATCAGGTTTGTCAATGGTTAAAATTTATTTCCTAAAGTCATCCATAGTTTCTTGGCAAGATGGAATTGGACAGACGTTCCAGGTTTGGAAGTTGTGTTTGATGCTGGCACAATGGCACCAACAGTGCATGTTTGCAACTGAAGAAAAACCATTACAATATTTATCCAGTCAAATGTTTCATCTGATTAGTGCTAATCAAGCCAGCAAGGGGGAATTAGTAACATGCAGTTAAAAGGTTATAAAGTTTCATTTAGAATGAAATGCATCCAGAAAATACATTGAAAGAAATATTGAGATTTAATTTGGGAAAAATCTTGCAGCAAATAATTAATTTCTTATACACTTAATTTTCTCTTTCTACAGTAAAATCTCTCAAAACATTTTGGAGTCTTTGTCTCTATCAGTGCACTAAATTAAGCTGTATTTGCATCACTGAGGCATTTCTTCTGGAAAAGGAGTCCTTTTGTCTTTTGGGTTGTTGCTTTTCTATCCAGGGATTTTGTAGCTTTGCAAAAGTTGTTGGAGCTCCTCCTGCACTCCTGTGCAGATTGACTCCCCTGCAAGCAGCTGCCTTACTGAATGACTCAATCTCTGAAAACAGTGGGTTTTTTGTAAATGTTTCTTAAATTACCTGGCAAAACACAAAGACAAATAAGAGGTGAGTGAGGCACATAGCCTTTATTCCTGCAGTGAAAGCAGCTGGTTATAGATTTAAGAAAATGAGGAGCTGTGTTTTGCTTCTCACTCCCCGTTACTACTGAGTAAATGACTCCATCCAATTAAAGTGTAATGTGTTGACTTTATTATGTGATGGCAGATTGTGCTTATGCTCTAACAACCACTGTAGCTCACCAGAAAATAGGTGTGCTCAAAGCATGATAATGCTTTGTTCAAACCAACGGTGCAAGTAAAGTCGCTTTCTCACTGTGCATATTATGGGAAATGTCTTAAAAGACTCTTCCCCTCGGCTGCCTGTGCTTGCATTGCCTCCAGTAGGAGCTTTGCCATTGACTTTACAGGCAGCAGGCAGAGGTCAACAGCGAACACTTCTCCAAAGGGACATCTGTGACACCGAGGGGCACTTGGAGCCAGGACAGTGTCACTGCTGAGCCTTGGACAGGGCTTCACAAGGAGCTGGCTCAGTTCCCTGCTCTGGGGGAGATTTTTCTCCTGCACCTTGCTCAGGATTAAGTTCTTTGTCAAGTGGGGTTAAGGCTTTTTTCTCTCATTTGTGTGTCTGTACTTAGATCATGCTCTGAAGTGGTGTTACTGTTTCTATGTGAGCTGCTGGATCTTTTTTCTCAGGTGTGACAGAGGCTTGGTTGTAACATACAGTGCTTTTAAGCCCAACCAGTCAAAGAATCCATCTTCAGAAATCTCTAAAGTTTTCCAGATATTAGCCTATGTCCCTATGCTACGCATTAAAATTTGAGAAGTCATGGATGCTCTTCACAAATACGTGCTCAGTTACTGTGTGAGTGTGTCCCTTCCTGAATTTGACAACATGCACTGCACTTCATCAGATAATTAAGTTGCATCTGCAATTTATAAAAGTGAGTACTTGAAAGAAACTAATTTCTGCAGTTGTTTAAATACAAATTAATTTTGATCAGATAATTGGCTTTAAAAAGTAACTCTTGGTGATAGAGTATGTGAGTCCAAGTGGGTACTCCCTCACCCAAGTGGATACCCACTCATCCAAATCGCTGCAGTATAATCAGACCAGAAACTTCCATATATGTCAAGATTTTATCCTGCTACCTGAATGCCATTGCAAATATTTCCCAAATTCATTGGATATTTACATGAAGCTGGAAGAAAATATCTTCAAAAGAACAGTTTCAAAGCCAGATTTTTCTCTTTCTCTTGCTAATCAATACACAATCTTGTTCTCAAATCAGAGCTAAAACCCCAGCAGAAGTTCAAAAGGAATAGTCATGGTGTGTAGAAGAAGGATTCAGCCCTGCAAGAGGCACAGAGGCTTTGATGGGAACTGTGGGAGCACTCTGCTGCAAAATATTACCTTCTCTCATGTTTGTCTTAAACTGCTCATGCTTCCTCACAAAACAGGCCATCCCCCTGTCAGGATGCAGGCATTTTAACTCTGTCAGCAAGTGCTACAGCAGGATCTGAGTGTCATGAAAGCTGGGGGATGTGAAACCATCCCATAAGCTGCAGGTCAGTAGCAAGAATTGTCACTCATGCCTGTCCAAGCACCATCTCCAGAGCTGGGGTCTCTCTGCTGAGGGAAAGTCTGGCTTGAGGGAATTATTTTATTGACTCTGAGGGCCAGTGAAGACTGTGGAATACACCAGCAGCTGATAAGGTGCTGGTTTAGCTGGGGGCCTGCAGTGCTCTGTGCTCAGGGCTGTGCCAGGAATCAGCTGGGAAAGGGAGCAGGGCCCTGCAAGGTGCCACTCGGGTCTGTGCCATCACCCAGCACCTGGCAGGACAGATCTCTGCACCTCTGGGGGGCTGCTCTGCACAAAGCCTTTAGAAATCTGGGCCACTTCCTCTAAGGGGGCTGACAGAAACAAATGTTTAACTTCTGTTTGATTCTTAGGCTTACTGCAGACTGATTTATGTGTATTGTCTTGTGTAGGGAAGCTTTTAAGAAACTTTCAAGAAATCTTCTTAGTGGTATAACTGATATTCACTAAGCTAGACAAATTTAGGAATCTAGTTTTTAATGTAGATTCATGCCACTAAAGTTGTTTTAAAATTTTATTCAAGTGTTGTGTTTGAAAAAGATCTATGATATATAAACTATCACAACTCCAATTCAAAAACAAAGTCCAAAATTAATTTATTATATGTTCTGCTCCTAGGTGGTTTAGTTAAGTAAACTTTCATTATTTCAACTACTGTAATTTTTGAATGGAACTTGTAAGACATTATGTATTCATGACTTTGTTTTAAATATATGACCAGCAACTTATTAATATTTCTGTGTTGAAATGTACTTAATCACTTGTGTTGCATTATGAATCACCCTGTTCTTTCCTGCAAGTTTCCATGGCAGAGAAGGATGCTCAGGGACTACTAATGGTTCTAAGAGATGCAAAAAATCAGAGCACAGAACATTTCTTCAAATTTTGCACAGATTCAAATGAAATATTCTCTATTCCTTCCAGGTCATTAGTTTAAAAGGTCCTTAAGTTAGGATAACTGTGTTAGTCAAGAGAAGGCTGTATTAAACAATTTGAAAATTGAATTTTTTATCAGTTTTATGAAGATTGCTTCAAGGGTGTGGAATTTTTAATAACTTTCTTTTATGTTGAACTGCCTGCTGCAGCCTTCATGGGGAAATAGAAGGAGCTGGAGATGAAATGAGTGCTAACATGTCTGCTTCCTGGCTTTACCTTAGCAATTTTATAACTGGCAAGAAACATAAAATCCCTTTTCTGCTGTAAATCAGAATCTTTGAAAAATGCCCTGTGACAGTACGATGGGTTACAGTTATTCTGTACTGCACTAATGGAAAACAGAACACTAAGTTAATTGAAAGAGCAATCATGCTGTATTTCTGAAAAGTCAGGATAAAATAATTTTTCATAATGAAAGGGGAAATAAGGAATATTTCTGGCATTCGACACAATCAAGCTTTTATCTGGGGTTCTGCTGACATTAATCTTTGCTCACAGGCTGCTAAGGTGGAAATGTCTTTCAGGGCTTACTCCGTGTTTCCCATCGAGGGAGGTTTCTGAGCTCCAAGGGGGCTTTGCTGGGAGGGAGGAAAGGAGAGCAGCAAAGGAGAGCAGCAGCTCTGCTCAGCCCAGCTCAGCTGCAGGAGCCACTGGTCCAGGCTCAGTTACAGGAACCACTGAGGCCCTGCTGCAGCCTGCAGGGCACAGGGAAGGCTCTGCTGCCCCAGGGTGCCCCTCAGCCAGGCTGGCCAACACTTCTGAAAGAAGAATTTCACCCCCTATTGTTTCTCCTGTTACATAACGGGTTTGTTTCCTGTTTCTCCCAAAGCAAAATTGTTTGGTTTAGTTATTGTGTGTGTTCTGTTTAATTCTTCCACCTGCTTTTCCTTTCTGGGCATGTTAGTTTCCTTCATGTGACTTTGGTTTAAGCAGTCTTACAAACCAATGCCTCAAGGAGCTACTGTTCCCCTCTGTGCTGGTTTCAGTTTGGGAACTGGCAGGGCAGAATTTGCAGGAGTAATACAGCACAATATTTAATAATTTATTTAATCAGCAGATCTGGTCTGGTGCATTTTGAACTCTCCCTGGTTTAAACCCATGATATTAAAGGTTTTGAAAACAAAGTGGGGCAGGATTCATGTACAATCTAGGAAGTAGTGGTGCTGGTTTTCTTGGACTCAGAACAAAGCAAGCTCCCTTCCTTTCATGGTGGGCTCTCACTAATTCTTCACTCTCAACAGAGCATCAGATTTGCTTTGAGAACATTAAATACAGCTCAGACCAATGCTGTTTCTCTGAGAGCTTTCTAGAGGAAGCACTTCTGTATTATATACAGGTGTATGAGGCCTGGCATACCCCAAATGTGTTCAGAGTTTGCAGTCTGCTTAATTAAAAGTGGTGGTATGAATGTTGAGGGGGCAAACAGGCAGAAATAAAACTAAACTGTCTTTAAAATAAAGAAAAAAAAAAGAAAAAAAGGTGGGATATGAGAGTAACTAATTGAAAACATTTTCTTAGTAGCTATAACTATTAAGATTTTCAAGACCACTTGTGTGCTTTGAACATTTTAAACACTGAGCAAGCAGGCATAACTGCAAATCTAAACATTCTGTCTGGCTTTGAGGATGCTGAACCTTTGATTGTCACAGAGGTGCAGCTTATAGAAGAACAGTGATTAAAAATGTTGGTTTTCTTCTCTTTTTGATATTTAAATAAAGAAGTGGTTGGTTTTGCTCCTGACACATGAAAAATATCTCAGGTTTCTAAATTGGAAATATGGTTTTGGGGAAGTATTAATATATTTATGGGAGAGCTGTTGTTGGTGCCAGGCAATGATGCACTCAGGCTGATTTCTCTGTGTAGAGAGCAGGCTTCTTAGCTCTGTTTGTGCACTGAAGTTTTCCATTCTTGTGGGAAGTTGTGCCTTCCAGCTGCACCTGCTGCCATTTTGTTTTCCTCCTCCAAGAGAGGCATCAAGAGCTAATTCATGTTAACATTTGAGGAACGCCATAATGAAGCGCTTATAGGCACATTCAGCTTAAATTTTAAAGGTTGTGTCTACTGGAATATCTCTAAGAGATTGAACTGTCATACAACAAATTCCAAACATCACTTTGAGAACGATTTCTAAATTAGTGTTAATGTTTCCTTGTGGCTTCTAGATGAGCTTTTATCTGAGCTCATAAAAAGTACTGCTTTCTCAGTATTGCTACCTGTGGATTTAACTTCTGATTTCAAAGACTTTCCTGCTTAACCCTGAGGAATTTTTCTTTCCTTCCAAACAGGAGTTGCAAGAGTGGGAACACTGAGAGAAAACAGATTGAAGCAAAAAAATAAAGCCCAAAATGTGCTCATATTTAAAAGGGTTTCTCTGTAATGGTCTTACAGATGAGTGTACATGTCATATTATTATGTGCAGAACACATGTATTTGTATACTTGTATAGCATTGTATACTAAATTGGGGCTTTGGAAGTGAAAATCTTTAAAAATAGAGCTATAGAAAAAAGAGTCTTGATGCACAGCTGTTCCATCTGTGTCTGATAAGGGAACCTTTCTGAGGTGCCAGAATAACATGCAGGTGTACATGGGCCCACTTTAACACTATATATAATACTTATGCATGTGGATATATATATATATATACAAGCATATTATTGTGCAAAATGTGTACTCAGTCCTGCAGTTTGGTAGATGACAGTCCTTCCTTGGGGTGGATTTCCACATCTGCCTCTGAAGTTTCTGAAAGTCAGAATTTTCTTGGAAAAGTAAAATAAATAACACTAGCAACTGAAGATGAAAACCTTTTCATAGCTTCAGAATTTTCTCAGATTTTTTACCCTCCTTGTTAGTGTGATCATCAGTGATCTATGACAGAAATTTCTGATGTCTGTTTACTTCACAATCGAAAGTGCTTAGTAAATGCTCTTATCTTTACGATTCAGGCTGAAGAAAATGCCCCAGGTACAGAAATCTGATAAGAAACTGATCCTTGAAGTTCACAATGCCAAAGGCAGCATTTGATGAGAGGTTTTTTCCTTTTGTTGGTTATTGGCTGACATTGAATGAATATTCTGCATGTTCCATTTGCAGCTCAATAGTAGATTAATGTTCAGAGCAATAGAAATTTGACTGGGAAAGAGAATTTGATTGCTCACCCTACAAGAAATCCTACTGCTAGAGGTCAATGCAGCCTGAACCACCATGGGCTTAGGTTTGAAAACCATCACTCCTTTCCTTTCCTTACCCTCTCTCCATGGCAATTTAACCAGGCTTTCTTACTCTAAGGCTGGCAAGCAGAAAAAAGAGAAGGCAGCTGTCTAGTTACTACCAGCAGGAAAAAGAAAAATCAAGTATTGAAGTTCTTGTGAAAAACCTGGTCTTGGAAGGTTTTTCCTTGCTGCTTAAGTGTCAAAGGGTTTGGATTACAAGAGAAACATCAGACTTAAAACTTTAATGTCTCTTTCATCCTGTTGGCTGAGGAAACCAAAGACACTTGAGTGTTTCTTGCTCAATGCTCATGCTTAGGATACTAGCCAGGAAGAAAAAAATTGGAAAATTTTGGACTAACTCAATAAAGAGGCAATATTAACAAGGCATTGGAAGTTGTTATACAGAGTTTCTATCCTCTCCTTGGAGAGGTTCTGCTACTTTTCTAGTTTAAGAAGCATTGAAGACATGGATTTATACTTCCTTCCTATCCCAAACTAGCTTACATTTTTAAGCTATTTGACATAAAATCAAAGGTTTTTAGGACTATAGAAAATAACTTTGTTGCCTACTTTTTAGTTTAGACTTTGATACCTTTTGGTAAGGCTGCTGGATTTTTCTTTTTCTTCTTGGACTTCTCACTCATAGAAACAGAAAGTACTGAGAATGTGAAATAGTCTGGAAATGTTTGCTCTTCCATCAAGAAACACAACATGTCCTTTCAAAGCTTAATTGAGCAGCACAAAGCTAATTAGCTGTCCAAAGACAGGGCATTTAATGCACAATCCAGCATTAATTTGTTCTACAGACTGAGCTTATCTCATATATAAATGCCTTTGCCCTGTGGCTTTCCAAACAGCTGCAATATAAAAAAAAGACTGATAACTCTGTCATGTAAATGTTGCTTGCTTCCTTCACTTGTGCATAAAATATTGAACTGCATGTGAATTGTAACTGGAAAGTTTTCACGGTCACAATGAAAAAATAATTTGTATTTTTATTTCCTTCTAGCTGGGAATAATGTTATCACTCTGGGAAGCAAAAGCCATCATTTGAGGTTTGTGCTAGATTATCATTTACAACCTGTTAACCTAATGTGTAATTTAGATGGTATATTGAATAAATAGTTTCACAGCTTTTTGTGGGTAGTAAATAATTGCCATATCACTTTCTCTTTATTGTAAAATTCCTAAGTATATTTGTTAAGCTATTATAACACAGAGGAATTGCTGCAGTTTATATGAAGGAAATTTTATGTTGTTAATCTTTGAAGCATACAGCATCATTTTCAGAGGCTATTTAACAAATTCTCTCCCTTCTCCATCTCCAGTAAAAAAGTCATGATTTTCATAGGATTTGCAATGAATGTGCTCATGAAGGATGACTTTTCATGCCCAAATGCTAAAGCCTATATTGTTACTCTGGGTGTCTTGCTGAATTCATTGTTCTACAAATGTTTGCAATCAATTTCCCCTCTTCTTAATACCAGTTGATTCTTTTTTTCATTATACTGTTTCTTGAAAGGCCCCTTAGGAAAGAGGTTTTGACCCTTTTTGCAGAGATCAAATGTACCTGGTCCTTAAATATATTTGCAGTAAGGGTATTTTTCCCTAAAAATTTTTCTTTGGCCATCCATGTCAAAGAACTTGGAGGTGCTCATATGGGACCCTGGGCTTTCCCCAGGTTCTGATGAAATCTCAGGAATGAGCCTCCACCATAAATTCCCTTTTAGGATGAGTCCTAAAGGGCAAAGGAACAGAGCTGATGTGTGCTTGGGCTGCCAGAGACTGGAGCAGAGAAGGAGAACATGAAAGAGGGAAGGAATGAGAGTAAAAAATTATTTCAGGATGGCTGGAAGAGACAACTGACAGTAAGAGAACTTTTGCCAGTGAAGTGAGATGTGACTTCCCAAAATTTAAAACTAATCCATATATTTCTCTTGCTGTAAAAATTTTTTCATGCAACCCTTTCTCACAGATGGCTTGTTCTAATGCTCCATCCTGGCTGGTGCCTGGGAATGAGTGGATATTAATCCCCTCCCTGTGAGCCTGCTGCCCTGCTGTTGAATGTCCTCTCTGACATCCCCTCTGGCCCATGTGCCTTTATTCTCTACTCTGTGGAGTCCCTTAACTGCATCCTCCTTAGCCTTGAGTTGGTCAGGTGTGTGTGGAAATAAAAAGGAAGGAAATCACATCATTATTTGCTCATATAAATTGGTTTCTCAGTGTAGACTAATAGAGTGCCAGTGATTTATAAAGGTTATATATCAAGGAAAGAGATAATGGAAAGATATTTTCCATTTTCAAACTTTAAGCAAAAAAAAAAAAAAAGACAACCCTATGAATTTTATTGCTAAGTCATAATTTATCTTCCTTGTAGTTAACATATCTATATTTAAAGAAGCCAGTATTGAATTTCAGGGTGTATAGGAAGCTGTGGGTACTGGCCTTTCAACATTAGCTTGCAGCTGCACACCTGGATGAGGTTTCTGGGTGAATGATCCTCAGCATTGTCTCAGTTTCCACTCTGCTTCATCCATCCCAAGGTGAAGGAGCTTCCCATGGGGTTGGGCTTCCCTCTCTGCCCTGCTTCAACTGGAGAAGTGTCTTCCCTTCTCCTGAAGGACACCAGTGATGATCCAGTCACTAAGTGGCCATTGTGCAAATGGGAAAGAGAATTTTTACTCAGGTGAAAGATGAGGATGACTGATCACCTTCTCAGGATAACAGGTTGGAAGAAAATAAGTCTATCCACAAATCAGTTTTTCCAGCAACATAATCTTCAGTTCATACAGTGATATTGCTGATTTATTGAGCTGCTGATCACTCTGTCCTGCTGTAGCTCCCAAGTGTGAGGCACAGAGTGAGCACCTGGGAAAGGGCTCTGCAGCTGGGGTGTAAGAAGTGTTCTCCACAGAAATACACACTGTGCACTGTGTTGTGTGAGCAGAGAAAAAGAGTGATGAGAGAATGGGAGATATTTATAGACTCATCGTGCATTGCAAACAAATATGGCAAAAAATATGGTGCTTGTCATTTGGATTATGTTGAAGTTTGAAAGTGGTTAAATAATGCACAAAAGTGCTTTAGCTGAGAGAAGCTGAGGGGCGTTCTGTGCCAGGATAGAGCATTGAAATGGGCAACCTGACTGGAGCCAAGAGGAGAAACAGTGATTTTGGTTAACACCTTTCATTGTTGTTCTTCTGCTTATTCCTAAAGACTCTGTGCAGGTTTTCTTGATGAAGCATGTGGTCACTCCATCTAAATGCAAGCTGTGTCTTGCAGAGATGTTCACATCCAATACTGCTTGCCCACTGTCTTTGAAAACCTGGCTTTTCAGACTTGTTGATTTTTTTCAGCTACCCAAGGCACTAACTTTTCATCTGGAATGAAATTTTTAAAATATGGTGCATATCTGGCTGCAGCTACAAGATCTCCAGACTTTCTGAAGTAGCAATCTCCATGTTGGTTGTTTAAAGCTGACATTTAGTTCTAGAAAAAAAAAATATCAATCAACTTTGGACTGATGGTCTGAGCTAAGCAGGACAGAACTGAAAAAGAAACTGTGGAGATCCTCAGGTGAAAAGCTTATAGATACTTTGCAGGTGAAATATTTAGAACATGTTTTTAGATTAGTTTCTGTTTCTGACTGATTTTTTGTCTTTGAAATACTCGAACAGCAAGTTAGGATTATTGCAATTTATGATTATTTAGATTTCAGAAAAGTTTGGATTATCTGTTTTATTACAACTGAATTAGTTCCTTTTGGTTGCCAGACCGTGTTATCTACACAAACTTCACTGCACATCCTCACTTGCAGCAATCCTTCATTTTGGCACCAACTTTAATATCATTGTTTATTCTTATCTATTATGTTCCATGAGAGATTTAGGAAAGGTTTATTTTTTTTTATTAAATGGCAACAGTTATTGCTGATGGATGATAATTTATAACTCTCCTACCAGTAAGAAAGAAATAAGCCTTTTGTTTTTATTATGCTCTTGGTATAAAAGAAATGGCTGATTGCTGGTATAAAAGAAATAAAACAACTCATACATCCAGGAAAGCTTATTGCATTATCAGGCAATACACCTGCCTAACTGATGAATAGGACTCAGTCTTGCAGTTAATAAAAAACTGAAGTTATTTCAGGCTGAAATATTGTAGAATAAAACAACGCAAATATTGTTCGTGACAATTTCACTATCATAAAGAAATTGGAGTTTGTAGCTGTGAATTGAAGAAAATCAGTGTTCTGCTCTAAGTCCAGGCTTTCGGCTTTTCAGATTCATTTTTTGTATTGTTTTCTAAATGTCAAAATGGCCATTTTATCTCAAAATTATGTTCAATTTGAAGGCGAAAATGACTCCATACTAATGTAAGTATTGCAAATATATAAAATACTATGATTTTTCACTTAGTTTTTTTTAATAATATAAAAAATTATAATCATTTGGATTACAGACTCCAGATAGCAATTAACAATTGGAAAATTTTTGTTCAACTGTATTTTACAGTCCACCACTGGACTACTAGCCTGTGAAAATAACAAACATCCCAGCACAAGCAAATTGAACCATTTCCCTTCCAGATTTTTCCCTTTTTCCAGCAGCAGCAGCACTGTGAAATAGGCTACATGCATTCCAGAGATAAGAAGAAAGAATGGGACAGCAGAATGAAGGCAAATCATAAAGAAGGCAACAACCCAAAGCAAGCACCCCCCCTTCCCCAAACCCCCACTTCTCTAAGACAGAAATGCTCCTTGTGACACCCATTGGCTTCACTGGCCTTTTGGCAGGACATTTTCTCCTTGGCCAGGACCTGAGTTTTGCAGCTGGTCAGGGCTCCAGGACAAGCTCTGCATGCCCTTCTTGTCTTCCTCCTTGCTGACTTCCTTGCCTTGCTCTTTGGGAACTGCAGCTAGGACAGGGCACATGAGATCCCGTTTGGAATGACCTGAGTGTCCAGCACAGGACCCCTCTGTGAGAAGAGGCTTCCTATAGCCAAAGCAGCTACAAATATAACCCTGCAGACAGCTGCAAAGCAGTTCTCTGTTCAGGACTTTCCTGTTAGAATTTTACTAGAGTGTTTCAGAGTTTGTAGGGCTCTGCAGAGCCCTCATGGGTCAGTTTGGTGGAACTTCAGAACTGGAATTGTTCACATCTGAAACCCAGGGAAATTTGAATGCTTTTAGATGCCAAAGCATGTTTACTGAAGGTAACACTGACTTACAAGACTCTGCAGAAAACTGCCAATTGCAAAAGCTGTTAGTTTGCGTCCCTGATGTCTGGATGGCATCTAAATTGTCCTTGTGTTGAACTCCCTTTGTCATCAATGAGGCACATCAGAGGTGAACACTAAGAGAAGTGTTCATTATAAAACTTTGTTTTATAACTTGACGCTGTAGAGTTCAGACACAATATTGTGTATCGTTCCAGCATGTAGTTCCTCTCAATTTACATTGAATAGGATTCACTGGAGAGTATTCTGTCTCTTGTCATTCCTATAATGGACACTGAGTTTTCGCAAAGAAGTCTGACCTAATTCTCTTGGCAATTCTGATGCTATTCTAAGACAGTCAAAGGAGTATAAATGAATATATCCTCTCTGATCATAAAAATCAAAGCAAGCTTCACATATTAATGGCAGACTGTGACCCCAAAGTTTCAATAATCTAAGAACAGTGTGCCTCAGCCAGGTTTTTCATGTTCAAAGCCTTGAGCCAAGCCATAAGGTATTGAGCAAGGTCTTATGCCCTTTTGTGAAGACCTAGCATTTACATTTTATGGGCTAGGATACTGGAAATTAGAAAAGTCCAGCTTTTTCTGATTCAATACCACAATGAAAAACATCAACACAATACTTTCAAACCTTCAGCTGCTTTTGTGTTTCCCTTTAGCTCATTATAATATAATGCATGTTGACATATTTATTCTTAAAAGGCTGAATGAAGCGATGAAGTTTAATCCATAGAGAGAGATTTTCAGCATATTGAGATAGATCCAAAGAAAATATAACAACTTCTTCCAAGACTGGGGCTATCAAACAGAATGGAGGGGAACACACTTTCCCATAACACCTTCTTCCTGAAAAGATCAAAGCAGATGAAGTTTTATGACCACTGGACTCATGTGAAGTTTTCCCTTATTTGAGAATTGCAAATTTTCCTTGATTTGAAAGAGATTTTCTGAAAGATACCTCTTTTATACAGTGATTAAAATGGAATAACCTCATGACATTTCTTAATAGAAGCTTTAACAGTCACCAGTTTGACCTCTCCTTATTGATTTGTGGAATATATATACATATATAAAAGAAAATGCTAGAATTGATGGCTTGTGTCAAACACCTCAGATAAGAGGATGTACAGGTTTTAAAACTGGCAGTATACTGAAAATTTTGGAGTTGAAATCCAGTTATTTCATGAACTTGGGAAGAATCCTAAGTGTCAACCTGTACTTATGAGCAATCCTACAGTAATAAATCATTCATATGCACATAATTAAACTCTAAAAATACTAGTACTAAGCTAGGGAAGCAGCTGACTTACAGTGAGTTTTAGAAGCAAAGCTGGGAGAAAATGTATTTAAAAATGAGGGAACATGTAACACCTAGACAGTGTAATTTAAAACCTGGCAGAAGAAAAGAAGTTGGCTGTATGTGTTATCAATGAGTATTCCCCAAACAACTTAGTAATTTTACTGTTTTCTCATTTCAGAAAGCAGTCTCTAGCATGGTAAAGTGCTACAGCTTTTTTTAGATGTGATACCATTCTGTCTTAATGCTCAGTCATAAGGTCATTTTACTGTGTGTAGGAGTGAATGTTCTGAGAGTCAGAAATTCAAGTAATTAAACCAGAAGTCAATTTCAATGGCTTAATTGGCTGAATATTCTTTGCCAAGTACAGAAAATGCCATGAGATAGCTTTTTGTGAGATCTATTTATTTACACAATTCTTCCATGGAGTTGCATTTGCTCAGTCTTGTGGTCTTGCATGTGCCACAAGCTCTTTTTGAATTGCTAACATGCTGCATGTATCTGCAGATAAAATCATGCAAGTTGCAGTTTTTTTTTTCCTCATGACTTATTATTCCTCTTCATATAAAGTTTTAGATTTCCTTAAAACTTTGCAGCTGCTAAATGAGAAAAAAATTCCTCAGCACTCCCACTGGAGCCTCAAGGGCTTAAATATTTGGTTAAATAAAATGAGGTGGAGATTTGTATCCTATATGCTCTTTTCCCTTCTACAAATTGCTGTAAGTATTAACACCTACTCATACTCAGGACTTACTGAACCAGGACAAGCTTTACCCAGAGGCACTAAACCCACCAGCTGTGAGGGGGTTACTTTGCATTGCAGTGGCTTTTGCAAGGCAGCCCAGCTCAGCTCAGTGCTTAACACCCCTACTAAAAGGCAAAGTATTCTCCATATGTGCTAGAAGCATGTTTGACTTAGCAGTTTTTGAGTGATTAGTTGGATTCTTCCTGCCTTTTACACAATAGTACTGAGTAAGCTGTTCAGTTCTTAATTGTACGTTATAAAATGTGTTTGAAATTAGGATTGTGCTAAGGGTTTTTGTTTCATGTTTTTAAAGTGGGCCTAGAAGTCAGGTTTTGTTGACTTTTCATGGGGGTCATAGCTATGTAATCACTTCTAGCCCACTGCAAGCATAAGATAAAACATATAAATGTAAAATCATGCACGTGGACACCCTGTCTGTGCAGGGCTGCAGTCAGACTCCAACTTGCACAGTGAGATCAAAGACAGCGTTAGAGCAGAAATAGCAATATAACCATGGCAGCCCAGGCAGGGGTCACACACCCATCCAGGATTTACTGCAACTTCTCCCATTTGGCCCCTGTGCTGTGTCAGGAGTATCAGGATCATACCTTGCACAGTTATTTGGTGCTGAGATGCCTATCTGAATTACAATCATATCTTTGACTGAAGTGAGGACAAGCTCTGAGCACTGAAGTCACTTTTGAAAATGAGATTTAGCTGAGTTTGAAAATTGGATTTCCCTGGTCTACTGACAGGCTTCTAAAGGACCAGCCAAGTGGGACGGAAAACAGGTTTATAAATGAAATATGTTATTTACTGGCAGAACATTAGGGAGGCCTCTGGTGAAGTGTTTTGAATAAGTTTTCAGCTGAAACTATTAGTGAGCTGAATTCAGAAAAAAGTAATGGCTTCATTAGTTGCTATGATACAAAGTAAAGTAAAAATTCTTACACTAACTGCTGGTGAAATAAAATGTTCTGCGTCTTATGGATACTGCATGTTTAACTCACATTTCCAAAACTTCCCAGAATATATAAACAAGTATTCTGGTTTTCCACATCAGGTGCTTGAAAAGCTTATTACAGCCTGTTTCTGCAGCTTAGCTGCTTCTCTATAGTACAATGACTGGTGTTTGATATGTGAATAAAGCAGACAAGACACATCACAGAATATAAAAGGATCAAAACTAGAATGCTCCTCATTACCCCTGGTTTGTCCTCTCAGAGATGTAACGAACACCTGACTAGCACTGGAAATATATGCTGAATTTTGTGCATCAATAGGTTTCAGTGACTTTCACCAGTGAAGTGTTTACATAAAAGCAATTCTTTTGTACAAACATTTATATCCATGAAAGAGTTTACATCTTAATCTGGAAAGAAAAATTATCACATCTTTGGAGAAAGGCTCAGTGTCCTAAAAATGACATGTCTGCATGAGGATAATTAGCTCTTAATTGTGTGACAAAGCACTCAAGGCTTCATTGGAGATCAGAGGCCCCATTGAGCTAAGCTGTTTATAAGCAAAACTGTAGACACTTCCCTCTTCTTCCTGTACGTATTTTCCTCTAAAATATGTTTCCTAACTCAGCCAGAATTTCTAGCCAAAGTGCAAGAGCCATTTGGTGAAGTTCTGCTTTGGATTTTGGCCCCACTTCCCCTTGAACTAGGTGAAGAGGACCTGAGGTAAGAAAACAGTAAAAGTTAGTGGAGACATCACAGAAAAATACTGTGCTCCTCCTTCAAGGGAAAAAAAGATTATTTAGTGCATTAATGTTTTAATTCCTCATTGTTTTCTTCCCTCTTGCGGTTGTCTTAAGTTTAAGATATCCTTATGTAAAAGAAAATGGCACCATAAAACCCATGTTAGTCTGTGGAAGACCTCAGTTGAATTTCCTGTATTTTCATGGTGCTTTGGAAACCAAAATTGAGGGGGACTTCAGAGAAGTGCAAAGAGAAGGAAAAAAGAAGAGTTTTAGGACTATATTACATTATGAATCACACTTTCCACTAAATTTCAGAGTGTTAAACTTTATTGGACTTTTTCTAACTACACTGGAAACAAGTATTTAGCTAACCTGAAAGGGAGAAGGGAAGGTAAAACCTCTTTAACACAGAGTGGTCAGATTTTGACCCTTCCTACCGTGGTATGACTGCACAGCATCACCACTGGAGTGTGAAGTGAGCGATATTGCGATGCCACTCACTGGAGTCGGGATCAACATATTAAGTTTGGTGCCAGAAAATCAGGAACATTCAGGGCTTCAAAAACGTCATACCCAAGGTGAGTTTACATTTTAAATTCTTAGAGATGTGGAGGGTGGTGATAAAACAATGGATGAGGCCTAGATCACCCTGCTTTATAATATAGAAAACCAACTCAATACCTTAGAAAATGTAACAGCAGAGAACAACTGTGGCACTTGAAAAATTTCTCTGGTTCTCTCCCTGCTACATATATCTCTGACCTATCAGAAAAGTGGTCAAAAAGTTATCAGGCTCCAGCTGAATTCTGTTTTCCCATGGAGGTTTTGGTGGATACTGGAGATGGAGCTCTTTCAAACAGGTTCACAGGGCCATGTGCTGTGCCTGGGTGCTCACCACTGAAGCCAGGTTAGTGCTGCCAGCTTGCTGGAATGTGTTTGTCTTTCTTTTTAACTGTTCACTTGAAAAATACTGATCCAGGGGTGTATAGACTGCTTAGAGGGATCATTCCCCCCAGTTCAGATGTATTATACTGATTCACTGAAGGTGAAGACTTCTAATCTGTGGGTCAGCAAGTGACTCAGTCTTCAGTTTTCCAGGATTGTCTGCAGTCAGAGAGTTCTTTCTGAAAACTCCGTGCTGTACCAGAGGCTGCCTCATCTCTCCCTTTCCAGGCTGGCCCCCTGGAGAATTTGGAGTAGGCTGACCTGGGCAGATTTTCTGGAGAACCTGTGGCTGGTAGCAGCAAATCCTCCTCTCCCCTAGAGGATTCTTCCAAAGGGTCTGGGGATGGGAAACAGTGGAAAAGTGGTACAAATCATTTGTATAGCAGCAAGGAAAATGTCCATAGTGGAAAAGTGGTACAAATCATTTGTATAACAGCAAGGAAAATGTCCACTTAATTTTGCATGTGCAGAGGATGATCTGCACAATATTTTACTGAGATGCCTCTGTGAAATGTGTATTCATCTTTCTCTTATGAATTCTTTCAGAAATTACTCTTCAAGAATGTGTCAAGCTATGTAATAGATTTGTGTGGCTGTGACAAATTACAGGAAGGAACAAAAACATTTCTCTCTCCTTACTAAAAAAAAGCCAATTTGAGACACTTTTCAATGTGAATAGTTCTAATTTAATGGTATCTCAGTAGTCAGATCTTCTCAGTGTATCCAGTGACAAAACACACAACCATTTTCAGTGGCCTATTAAAAGAAACTGAACATATTGATGAATGCTCCTGAAATAATTTTTACTCTTTCCAAGACTGCATGGATTTCCAAAGCAGTTGCCTTGGATTTCATTTCAGACAACACTGAAATGCTTAACTGATACTTCACTGTGCCCAAAGATTTTAGCAGTTTATTATATTCTTCACAAATATGTGCTGAGAGATATCCAGACAAGTGAAAATATTATGACCTGGGTGCAAAGAGATGTTCAAAAACGTTGGATGGTACCATCCAGTAGAAAATTATATGATGCCCCTTATCTTCCTTATCTTTGTAACCCTAAGCATGTCAGTGTCAAAGGACTCTGAAGAAGTTTTTCCCTCTTTATTTTGAGTACATTCTTGAAAAAAAAACAAAGCTAAAAGTAAAATCACTGAGGCAAGCTTTGACACATATATATTCTTACTAAAATTTCTCTTGAATACTGATTTGTTTGTACAGGTTTGGTTTGCATATAATCCTGTACTTGTCATTGAAATGCTTTCCTTATCAGGAACATGACAGAGAAAATGAGTCTTCTGTAAAAGAAAACACTCAAAAAAATTGGTAAATGTTTGTATCATGGATTCTGAGAGCTTTCTTGTTAAGCTGTATTATTTTCTTTTGCCACTAACTCAAGTGAGAGCTCTTATTTCACATCACTAGCTTTTGAGATCTCTTTGGTAAGCCTAGCTTGTTATTGGTCCTGCCACTTATCCAGCCTGATTTACAACGGTGGTCAATGGTTTTAGCTCCCTGTGACTTAAATGGGACTTGCAGATGCTCAGCAGTTTTAAATATCAAGCCAGTAATTTTTTTCAGCAATTCATTTTACCCTTTGAGTTTTCTGGTCTTTTGTGAAATAGTATTTTGGCTGAAGTTCTCCATTGTTGGCTTGGATTTCCCTTTCTTCCCATGAGAAGGAACCTGCTTTGTAGCCAAAAATTATCAGTTATCTCATACAAAAGGTATATTTAGTGCTCAAAGTAAATTAACTCAATCATAATAGTAAGAAATCTACCAGCAAGCTCTCTTTTGTTATTTTATGAGATTTGCACTTTTCTTCTTAAGCTTTTATTAAGAAGTTGGGTTCCTTTTTAAAACCAGTTGTTTCAGTTATTCTTGCCATTTGGACTGATTTTGCTACCACACAAAAGTGTGATTAAAACATGTCTGAAAACCATACAATGTCATAATCAATGCTGTCTGTATTCAGTATGTGACACAGGTAGATTTAATATTAGATATAATATCATTATAACTAAATAATGTAGATTTTGATACACCTAGAAGGGCAGATGAGTCTAGTAGTTAACTATAGTTACCTTTGTCCCTATATCCCTAAACATTTATAAAATTATGGCCCTTGAGTTGTAGCTTTTTATCAATAACTGAAGACACTGGAGTGCTGTTCATCTTGTGCCAGGTCAGGAGCTGCTTTGAAGTGCAGAGCTGTGCAGTTAACACCTCTTTCAGGTTTTGTTTCTGGATAGAAACCATTATCATCTCACCCACAGCCACTTCTCTGTTCTTTGGGTTTTATCTTGATTTAGGGTTTTTTTAAATTTTCTATGCAGATTCTTGAATTCTCTGTTTGTACCCAAAACTATTCAGCCTTGAAAGTGTATTATTGAGCTCTTGCAAAGTGCTTGGAGGTGCAGTTTCAAAGCAAGGTATATTAAAGGGTTTTGTGGGATTGTTAAGTAATGGTCTCCCTGAAGTGATATTCAATTCACTCTGTGTCTAATTTGTTAATGATGGCCTGAGATACTGGTAATTAGATCTGTAGCTGTTTAGTTTGTCAGAGGAAGAGGAAACCAGGAGAAGCTGACAGGAGAAAAAGAAAGGCTACATGATGGCACTAGATAGTGGTTTTTCAAAATGTGTTATAGACAATGGTCCCTGTCTTGCTGGTTTGTAATGTAGACACAGAAGTAACAGGAAGAAATCTTAAGAAAAAACAGTAAATGTGATGTAAAAAAAGCTTGTGGTCAGCAACTCTGAGCTATCGATAAACACCCAGTTTTCATGCATATGCATTCATGCCAATAGCAGATAATTTACTGCATGTATGTAGCAGAAGGAGAAGGTTGCAGTGTGTACTGAAAGGCCTCAGTGCAGAGATAAAGATGGAAGGAAAAGTTGGAGATGAGAGAAGCAGTGAGGGAAAGTGAGGAGAAGTCAGGAAAGATTGACTGAGATATGGGTGTAAAGAGATGGAACTGAGAATAGGATGGTTAAAGTACAAGAAAGGTAGGCAGGGGAAATAACACTAGAGGAAATGAAAGAAAGAAAAATTGCAAAGAAAGTTGAAAGAAAATAATGGGAAAGAAGAAAGATGGGAGAAAATAGAGCATATTTGTGTTGCTCTCAAAAAGCTGTGTACTGGCACACTACAAAGACTAGAAAAACATAAAGAAATCCCTTTTCCTTCTGCAGGGGACAGTTTTCTGAGATTGAGACGAGAAAATATGGCTCTGAACAGTGCTTTTGGGCACAGTGAAAATAATTATTTGCCTCTAAAAATTTCAGCGTGAGCAAGAAGGGCACTGGGGAAGAGGCTGGTGGGAGAGTGTGGTCCTGGCAATGCAGGGGTTGCTCTAAGCAGAAAAGCTACATGCCAAATTATTTAATTTATGAACAGATCTAACCACAAACCCTTACTTAAGTGTTGCACTGGGATTGCATCATCAAACCTGACAAGGCTTTTATTTATCTGCTCAGAACTTAGCTTTGCTTAGGCATTAGCTCCCAAACCCTTCCCGTCACTTTTGTCAATCCCAGCTGTGCTTTGTGGCAGCACAGGTCTTGGCAGGAGGTTTTGGAAGCAGGTCCCAGCCCCACAGCCAGAGTACAGGAGATGCTGCAGGACCCCATCTCTGTGGGAGAGGAACTGCAACCAGACTGCAAGAGGGACTTTGGGCTTCCAGGAGCTGCCTTTGGGGGCACATCAGGAAGCTGCATTGTTTATTTGTCAAGTGGGCATGGACCTGCACCTGTCTTTAGTGGCTGCTTTGATATCTGAGATCTTGTAAGCCATTGTGTTTTCAGGTGTAGGTTTAAATCTAAATGATTTTTCTGAGGTGCAGATAGCATCATGAGCTCAGATAGGAGGCCAGCTCCTGAAAGTTGCCAAGGATTTTCTAATCTTTGTTGGAATTTTATTTGTCTTGGATTCGTTTTGAAACTCACTTATTCCTGGTAGAATTTATTTTTTACTTACTACATATAGCACATATTAGAATTGGAAAGAACTGTTTCCTTTAACCTTTTTAATATAAACATATAAAGAGTCTGCCTAGAAAGGCATGTAGGAAATGAGCATATGAAGAGTTAACACACTTAACAATCTCTTTGGTTGTCAGAATAATTAATGCTTCCAATAAACATGCTAATTAGTTGACATGGAGAATAATCTTCCTGTGTACATGTTGGACTTTTTCATATTATCCTGAATGCAAACACCACCTTATCATATCCTTACCTTTGAGCACTACCTCTACATCATTTCCTGGGTTTAGACACTTGTTATTGACTATACAAAGAGCAGCAAAAAGACTTAATAAAATCTGACAGCAGGCAGCTTTTCCTGCCTGGAAAGATTAAGTGCTTAGCACTTTGCATTTCAATTACCTAAAACTAATGGAAAAAATATTTTACATTTTAGCCCCTTATTTGGCAAATTGCTTGTAGGAAAAAATATTTCTGATCTACAATTACGTTATTCTTTTAAACTGGTTGAAAAGTGGATTAATCTATTGGCTGCAATATATAACACTGCTTTTTTTAATTAAGCAGATATTATGCAAATTTTAATCAATACTATTGTGTGTCTTCTCTTTGCTAATTTGGCTACTGTCAGAATTTTAGCTCTTTCCTAATCCAAAAGTATATTTTAGAACGACTTGTATAAATTGTTTCCTATAAGTCATGACGATTCTAATCTTCATAAATTAGCTAAAATACTTTCTTATGCTTACCATGGCCCATAAATGAATGTAATCAGTAGAGATTTTTCTATTTGAATGGTCATTATATGGAATAAAACACCAACTTGAATTCCAGTTCTTCATTTGTTCTGTTTGAACTCAAGAGTTTTTCATGCAGGCTATTTAAAGCAGCATGTACAAACAACTTGAATCACACTGTTTACTGAATACTCTCTCCATAAATTATAATTATATCCTTCTTTTTCAGTATTGCATATTTCAGTTTTAGCAAGTGCAACAAATCTCTTAGCTTATGGAGAAAGGACTTGCCAATTTCAATATTTGAAGTGCTCTCTTGCAGAGCAATCATGTATTTCCCTGCAGGTACATCTTGGTTTAAATATTGTTAGTAAGAGTAAAAAGATCATTTTCAATCATGAAGGGAATGATGCAGAACATGGCTGGAAATGATACATGAAGTATAGCATAATTTTAAGGGTAAAGGCCTTGATGCTTCTGAGTTACTCAGTCAAATATTCCCCCTGTAGCTGTTGATGACATCTCTTGAGTGATATTGTCCTTTTAGCCTGGGCAGTTGCCAGCATTAGCCTCATTTATCCTCCTCCTTTGGGACTAGAAATGATAATAGGGGTGAAGTATTCCTTTGGAACAGCCATATTTATTAACAGATTGCATAAAATCCTCTTCCCTCTGAGTGCAGTGGAGGTGAGCTGCTCTTAGGGGTGCCTCAGCAGCAAGTCCTTCACTAGAAGGGACAAAATTCAGTCTTCTCCACATTTGCTCCTGCTACTTTCTTTAATTTTGGCATGTCTTTCCTGCAGAGCTCTGGTTATGTCACCAGTGCTGAGCAAAGGCTGCTTGTGGGAACACCAGACAGTTACCTAAAAAACCAGCTCAACAAAGATGTTGGGGTTTAAACTAATTTTCTCACTGTAGTACAAGAAACAAAAATCTGAGGGAATCTGATAATTTTTGGAGCATTTCTGCATTAGGCTGAAATTCTCCTTTATGTGAAAATGTTTGAGGCAAACATCCAATCCAAAGTTTCTGTTATCGTTGTGATTATGGAGCTTCCCAAGGATGTGGGAAAAGGCTCAGCTAGCAGAGGAGCACAAACCAGCTTCTTCTGCTCCTTGGCTTACAAAGGCAAGGCACATCCAGCTGCCAGCAATTCATGCATTAAAACAAGAGAAGAGTTTTCCTTTATAAATTCCTGACCAGCTCTGTTTTAATTTTTCTGAGAAAAATGCAGATGTAATTTTGTTGCAGATTTATTTTGGTTTCAAGCTAGTGATATGTGGTATAAATAATGGCTGATATCTCCACATTGCTTCATGAAGTAGAAAAGTGACTCCATAAGATTTTATAAACTGCCTCGCAGGGATGTGAGCAGCAGTCTGTCAGACGACAAGGTGCAGTGGCTCAGGAATAGCTCTGTGTCTGGGAAATGGGTGATGGATCATCCACTCACCAACTCCCTGAACTATCAGAGGATATATTTGACTGATTTTCAGTTAGGGAGCATGTAATCTCAATGACTGTCCTGAAAAAAAACCTAAAGTTCCAAGTGCGAGGTCCGTCCCACATTTCCTCATGATGAATACAGGTTTGTTGAAATTACTAAGTGGACTTTTACTGTAACAAGAAGTCAGTAGATGTGTTGTAGCATTGGATGAAAATTATGATGAGAAAATCAAAGAGACATTTTGTAAATGGGAAAGTACTCATTTCTAATTTTTTTTCTGTTTAAAGTGGAGATATACACTTAAAGCTATTCATTTGTTGATGGTGATGCAAGCATTTTACATGAGCTGAACCTTTCTCTACCTCTTCTACTTTACTGCAGTCTAGCACAAAATATAGATTTTCAACCCTAAGATTTTAATCAGACAGGCAAAGATATGTAATTAGTATTCAGTAGATAAGCTACTCTTCAATGAAAAGGGCTGATTGAAAATTTGTTTGGCTGTGTTTGCTATACATTTCCCACCAACACAAATGCATTTATTTCAGATTCTGTATAATAATCAACAGTTAGCAATCTGCAGCATGGAAAAGATAAAAGAGTAGTTTGAGATTGCTGTTTCTGACAGGATTCTATTCTCTTACAATTTTTAAATACCGCTACTGAGGTAAGGGTGGTAAAAGGGGAAAAAGGGGAGTTCCTCAGGCAGAAGAGCTGTGGGCAGAAGTCAACTCATAATCTTCAGTATTTCATAAAATGTGCTTATTACTGACCAAAAAAATTGGGCAGAGAGTATTATGGAAGTGAATTATGGCTGCTGTCTCCCTCTTGTCATGGCAACACAGAAGCATCACCTCTGAGACCACAGCCTTGAAACAAATAGATAGTTTCAATTATCTAATTTTTGTAATGAATGAGACCTGTTTATTGGAAATCTATATGTGGTTGGCAATGGCAAATGGTAACTGTGCATGTATCCAGTGCAGTGCTGGTTAATTTACAGCCTCCCCTGAACTATAAAGCAGCAATGTTATTTCTAGAAATCAACACAGGCAGTATAAGTAGCTGTGGCAGAATAAGCAAACTTTGTCTTTCTTCTCAATGGCTTTAAATTGTTTGCATATGTATTTATTTACAAGTAAGCCATGTCTGGAGATCCTCATTGAGGGGTCAGGACCTTTTATGCCACAGTGAATAACTGAAGATAATTACTGTTTTGCCGAAAGATTGGACAAAGTTTCTAACAAGATGCCACATGTGAAAAACAAGGAAATAAGGGTCACATTTGCAGCAGTAACAGATTAATAGATCACACAGACAAGCTGACAGCAGCTCATGACAGCTTTACTAGGAATTGTTCTCAACGGTACAGTGATGTTTTGCCATTAAACAGCTCATTGTAAGCGTTGCATGTGGTTTTGCTCTATAGTCCCTAAGTTATGTACACAAAAAGGATGGCCAAAACCTTATTCTTGGCCTCTATTTGACAGAGAGGCTTTTATGCTGTGAAATATCTTGCTCAAGTCAGTGAGGAAGTGCTGCCCCTTGGTCAGGGAGCCCATGTGACATGAGGTGTCTTGTCACCTGCAAAGCACATTTGACCATAACCTTAATCCTGCTGCTATAGGAAATCTCTAGGATAAGCAAAGCCACTGATAACTTGAAGGTTAGGATAAGGGCACTTTCTGAAAAGGAACTGGAGAATGAGGAGCATCCAGAAAGGCTCATTCCTTTGTGTCTTGCATTCCTGTCCTGGGTATCAATAGCTCCATGTCCAGTTAAATTGTTGCACTGCTGTACGGACAGGAACGTGGCTAACAAAGACACACAGATAGGTGTGAGACACTATCTGATAAATGGAATTCTAATCTACAGGGGCTTATACAGACTACAAGCTTCTGCTGTCTGACAGGAATGGGGACCATGCTGGGCATCAACCACAGGAGGGGTGAATCTGCAAACATTTTGCAATTCTTTTTGCTTTCCAGTGGTGTAACTCCCTCCTCATGTGAATTCAACTTTAACTGTTTGATTCTTACTGATGTGTTGAAATTCTTGCAGGATAGAGAGTTTATAATCCATGTCTCATTGGCAAGAGAATTAAAGTGTTACATTTTCTTTCTGTGAAGATATTGGAGACCATAAACCAAGCAGGTGTGGCATAAGCACTGTTTCCCTTCATTACTCCTAGGAAGGCATTTTTCAGATTAGGAATCAATTAAAGAAATTAGCCTATTCCTTGGAATTGAGCTCAGGGAGACATGCGGTGTCTCCTGGCCAGCAGCACAGACAGGTGAAAGATAAGCCTTAATGTGCTGTGGTCTGACTAATGCTCAGGGTCTGGCTTTCTGCCTGCAGAAACAAACCATTAGCTAGCAAGAAGGAGCAAGTTTTGGAACTGTGGCTGCATCTTGCGTATCCCTATAAACCTAGGGACATAAAAAATCTAAGGCAAAAGGCATTTTCTTATTTTCAGAGTAGTTTTTCTCTTTTATGGGAGATCTTGCCAATATAAGTGTGGAAATCTTCCAGCATGAGATTGGAATATTTTACCAGCATGGCTGGCAGTGCATCCCTGAGTGCATCTTGTGGATTTATTTACCCTTTGGTCCATAAATGAACATCAAATGGGAGTGGTACTCTTGTAACAAACTCAACCACCACCTCTTGAGTAGCTGTCATTAAAGCCTGTCAAGGAGCCTATTTGAGCTCTGGTAAAAAATGCAAAGGCAGTCAAAATCTTTGAGAAAACGTTAGAAAGGCAGATGATTAAAACTCTGGGCATGGTAGTAAAACTAGTGTAGGGGCTACAAGAATGAGGAAAAGCTTTGCAGAGCCTGCACCTGCATATTTGGGAGTGGCACATTGACACAGTGAGCACAAACCAGCTACCACATGAATTGTCACCAACATTTCTGGTTCTCTTTACAGCACAGCTCAAAGATTACTTCTGACCTTGGTGGGGCTTTTTCTTCCTGCCATCTGCACAACTGAGATATGGTTAAAGCAAGTAATCCCAGGCAACGTGCTCTGGGTTGATCCTGCTTGAGCATGGAGGTTGGACCAGATGATTCGCTGTGGTCCCTTCCAACCTGACCATTCTGTGGTTCTGTCATTCTCTGAAATGAAAACCAGAGACAGAGATTACATGTGGGCACTTCTGGTACACTAGTGGCACAAGGCAATAAGAAAAACCAGGATTGCATATTTTGTTGGACAATTAAAAATGGGACCCTAGAAACTGCATTTGATCTCCAGTTTTGGTTATGGCACTCATGTGTTTGACTTCAGAACTTTTGATCTAAAACTGATCTCTATTGTTCAATGGCAGAAAATAACTATTAGAGAGCCATGAAGGAAGTCATGACTGCTGTTGGCCAACATGCTACTCTGGAAAGAGGACCTGCCTGCATCTATGCTAAGATAGGAAGTTTCTTATTGATATCTTCTGCCAATTTAGATACAAAGATAATCAGTATTTCAATAAAATGGCAGCCTAACATCCAGAACAATAACTGGGTCCCTCTCTGGCAGACAGAACAGAGTCAAACTCTTGCTGATATTTTGTTTACAGATATAGAAAATGCCAATCAGAAAGATCATATCTGTGTGGCTTTTACTGAATACTGATCAAAGAAGATCTAGCGTTTATTAACCAGGGAAATGGGCTTGAAGAGAAAGAGAAATGTAAATGTTGTGTTCAAGGCAACAGAAGGCTCAGAAGTGAACCAGTCAGGAGCAAGTGAATATCCCTCCTTTGCTGGGAGCACTGGTGCACAGGCCATTCCTGCTGCATTTCCCTGGCTCCTGCTGCCTGCCCAGAGTGAGGGTGTGATGGCACATGGGTCCTGTCTGCATGAACACACAACACCCCTTGTATAGCACTCAGCACCTCCTGTGGGCATGGAGATCATAGAACACTGTGCTGTCCCCTTGTGCCTGCAGTGCAGAAGAGAAGAGCTGCTGGGAATTATTTTTGAATGGAAAATATGGGGAAATCCTTCTGCTCAACAACAGCATGTCCATGAAAATGACCTCAGAAGGACATAATAGCTAATGTATTTTCACTAAGGATAAGATCTAATGGAATAGTTGAGCTGGAAACTGCGATATTTGAATCTGGTATTTCTAACTTTGCCTTCTTTTTGCCTTATACAGGCCACAAGATTTATTAAAATTTTATATAATTACAGCTTTGACCTGTAAAATCTGCATGGATGATTTTAACGTCAAGGATGGTACAGCCTTGAGATACAAACTTTAAAGGAAGCTGTGAGTTATATCCTCAGTTATAAATCTTCATGGGATTGATACTTGATGGAAGAGAGCAGTCTGCCACAGCACAGGGTGAGATTTGTCACTCTTACTCAAATTTAGTGAGTACATTGCATTCCAAGTCTGCTCACTGAAATTAGAGAGAGATGATGAAACATGGTCCTTTCCAAAAAACATCTCAGAAAGGTGCATAAATAAGTACTAGAACCCACTGGAAAATAGATGGGTGTAGGTAATGCTTAAAGGTATATTTTGTGTCCTGCCAAAAAAATAGATACTTTAAGATAATATGAGGGAAGATTTTCCCATGCTATTATGCATTTAATTTCATTTTTATGGCACGGTTTTTCATACTGTACATGGTAACTGAATGCAGCACCTGGATTAAAAACATTTATGTCTTGTTTCCTATGGAAGGAAATCAATCCTCTCCATTCCTTGATGCATTTGCTATGGAAGAAAATCAATTTAATGTATTTTCTTTTATGCAAGTTGGTTAGTGACTGTAGAAGGGGGGAAATGATAAGCTTTACGTGAGTGTAATGAAAGAAAGTTCTTTTGGCTGGCAATTAAAATAATTAAATTCAGAATGAACACAATTATGCTTTCAAAAGGATCCAGGAATGCAGTTTCTATGAGGTTTTGAAATGGACTTTGTAGTGAGCAGGGACAGTCATGTGTCAGCCACCAGAATTAATTCAAGGAGACTGCAAGGAAATGAGTTCTAGTGAAATCCAAATTTAATAGGTGCCCAAATGCCAGTTCAGCCTCCTGAGAATGTTCCTCTGCTTCTCACTAAGGGATGAGAATAAAACCAGCCTCACAGAAAAATATGCAGAAAATCTTTATATATATATATAAAAAAAAAGATGCTCTTGTCCCTGCTGTGTGATTGCCTTGTTTTCTTTTTCCCCAAAGAATTGGTGATTGAAAACAGGAAGATAACTCATTGTGGTTCGGTTTGAGGGAAGAGGGGATCATGCAGCAATGAAAAAATGTATTACAAAATAAAAATAGCCTGATCAAAGTTATCTTGATCTCGGATGGAAACAGAAACTCTGCACCATGTTGAAGGAAATGAAATATGGAAATTCAAGCCCCCCAATTTCAGCCTCAGCCTCCCTCTGTCACCCTGTGCTGGCGAGTGTCCAGCTCTGGGTGTGCACACGGAGCCAAGGAGAGGCATGAGGGGCCTCCCTGGGGCACACGGGGCAGGGAAGTGCTCAGGAGTGATACTTTTATGGATGGGGAACTGGAAAGAGAAATCCCTGCCCCTGGTGGTCTAATAACCCCATGGCAGGGGCCAGAGACAGACTGGATTTCCATGAATAACCATTTCTTTCATTAGAAACTGTTCTGAAACACAAACTTTCTGTTGAGAAACCGCATTTCTTCAGGAGAAGTTTCCCTGGACAAATTTTAGCATTCTGAAACAACTGAACAACAAAAATGTTGTAAAAAAGGCCAAACATGGGCTTTACTAGTATATTCCTCCAAGGCAAAAGCAGGCCCACTCTCTTTGTCAGTGGTGTTGTCAATGATTTTTCAGGCATTCTCAGCCACATTGCTGCTTTTGCCACTGGTAATTATTCAGTCTTAAACAGCAAACTCTTATTTGTGTAATGAGGTAATATCCTTTAAAGTAGTTCTCATAAAATTGCACTAAACTTTCCTAGTTTAATATCTTTTAATTTCTTTGTTGCAAATCTGCTGAGTTTAGGAGTAAACATTTGAAACATTTTTCTCTGCAAATCCACAAATCAAGATGCATTCTGCCTGACAGCCCCTCATTTGTAAAGATGTTGTCAGTCAGATCTTGTCTTCAGCAACATCTTTCTTATAAAGCTGTCATTTTGGGGAGTTCTCAGTCAAGAGGAGAAGAGGCATTAGAAATCAGAGCTTGGGATCTGCATGTGATATATGGAGGGGGATAAAATGCTCTGCACCCATGACTGGGGCATGTCAGCACCTCCTGCTAAGATAGGGCAGAGTCAGAGTTTTCCCTTTGCTTTCTGGAGCTGCTTTCCTTCCTGCTGCCTCCCTCAAGGGCTGGACTGATGGATCCAGCCTTGAGTGGGCAGGAGGGTGCCCAGAGAGGTCTCACTTCGGGACAGGTCATGTTCCCCAGCGTGTCTCCTGGAGAAAGCCTCTCCCAGGACCATGCCCTGTAAGTGCTGCTGCTGCTGCCCTCAGGGTGAAGCCTCCATGTCCTCCTGTGCTGTGCCTCCCCAGGAGCTGGAGCTGTGCTGGCTCTGAGTGCCCACTGCTGGCTCTGGCTGTGCTGATGACACACTGCCCTCCTCAGCTGAAACCTAAAACACCGGCGTCACCCAGGGCAGGACGGCTCAGCAGGCTCCAGCTCAGAGTTCACAGGAGAAAATAGCACTTACAGTTCTTTTTTATACCTCCAGGCAGTATTTAGTCAGGAAACCTCTGCCTTCTGGGTCCATCCATCCTCTCAGCTGGAAAAAAAAAAAAAAAGCCTTATGTTTCTGTTTAAAGAAGAAGCTCTGAACCAGCTTCAGAGTGGAGGTCAGGCAGCTCATGAGGGGCATTTAGCAGGTGCGATGTCCTGGGCTGCCTTTGGGTGATGCTTTGGGCAGCAGCTGTGGTGCCCCACCTCTGTGAGACCCAGGCACAGCCCTGGGAAGGAGGAGTCCCGTTCTCATGGTCAATAGCTGGACTTAAACCTGGTGACTCAGTGATCTCTTTCCTCCCTGCCAAGTGAGAGTATGGACAACAGGTAAAGCCCACCTGTGATTTGAATCATGAGAGAAAAGTTGCTAGAAGAGACAGCAAAAAATGAGCATGTTGCATGATTTCCTTTATACTATTTCCCCTTGATGTTTGCACCTTCTGCAGAGAACAGCAGGCAGGGTGCAAAGTCCCCCAGAGTTTTATGGAAAAGAGGAGGAAAGAGGGAAATACTGCAATATCCATGAAGTTAGTGGCAAAATTTTACTAGTTTCATTCTGTCTCAGGAATTTTTTTTCCTGACCACAGGAATTTTTTTCAGTACTCAGACACTTTATTCAAGTAATTACACTAGAGCAGATTTTGCCCTCAGCATTTCCACTGTGAAATCTTAATTTATCTGGGACTAATGTTTTACACGGTGTATAGAAAATAATTTCAACTTTACTCCACCTAAAGGAAAAAAGGAGCTGGCATTAAATAAATGTCTTGGGTCATATGGAAACTTTGGCTTATGTCAAGGTTACTGTTTCTTTAGAGTGATAATAGAAATGAAATAACCTAAAGAATTTATATTTTGGGGAAAAACTCACTCACACCTAACTTATTATTATTAATGACATAGTTCAGATCATTGATTTTACATCCTGTATGGTTTAGCTAATGATTACAGAAAGGCCTTCAAAGATTGTATATTAATGACATCAATTATCACAAATGATAGTCTTTATGAATTGTTATGAATATCGAGTGACACTTAGGATATGAACAACAATAGCATGTGACGTGGGAAATTATGTGAAGCAATTAAGGTCATGAAAACTTTGTTCAGTACCTCTTTAAAAAAAAAGTTATTCAATTATAATGGTCAATTCTCAGCAGACAAAAAAAAAAATCCTTCATCTGGTTTCCTTCTGGGCATTTAGTAATGGAGCTCCCACCTGCTATGTAACATTTTATCACTTCATTTCTAATGAAAACAATTTATACTGACAGCACTAATTGAGTGGAAGTTTTCAGACATTATTTTTGAAGGAGTAAATACCCTGAGTTGTGCATGCAACCACATTCTTTGTTATCAAATTCCACACTTGTAATGGGAATTTTTAAATGCCTAATTTTACTCATTCTTTAAAGGAAAATACAAAAACCAAGAGAATAAGGAATGAGAGAGTATGCGATGTTTCACTGTTGTGCCATGTGATGGGCTTTGGTTGTGTTTGGCCCTGATCCTCTGGTTTTGCCAACCTTACACAAGTTGTTCATGCAGGAACAGCACACTGCACTTCACAGCGGAGGCACAGTTACAATTGGTACTTGTCATTATCCCATATGTCATTATCCCATAATAAGCATTTGTGGAGAGCCCACCGCCAGTCGAATATCCCAGCTCCATGTCCTCTGCCCAGGGAGCTGCCTGTGGCAGTGGGGACAGCCCGAGGAGTGGCTGCCTGGAGGTTCAGTGACTCCCTGCCCTGCATGTTGGGCACTGCTGAGGTTTGGGCTGGGGAGGGCACCTTTGGGGGACACTGAGCTGGGCAAAAGGCTGGGGAGAGCCACCACCTCTGGGAGGATGCTGCTCCTTTGGTGACCAAGATCCCTGAATTATCGTCACTGTGAGCTTTGCTCTATTTCACTGTAAAAAAAAAAAAAAAAAGAAGTTAAAACTGAGTATTTTTTTAACTGAGAAGATGAACTGTAAGAGTTTTGCTTTTAGGAGGCTTATAAATGCTTATGAGCCCCATGGATCTGTTTAATGCTCTGTTCCACTGCAGTTTCCCTTTGAAGTGAGAGAAGACTTCTGATAAAAGTGATGTACTTTATGCTTAGAGCAGGATTTATATTGTGGTGAGATGTGAAAAGCCTTGGCTAAGGATATGGAGCTCGTTGCACAAGTTCCTGTGGACAGGCAGATAAAGGCTCTGTCCTGAGGAACACCCAGGCTGCACCAAATGTCATAAACCTTCTGCTTAACTGAAAAAAGCAAATTATGGTTAAGGGCTAGTTCTTCAAAAGAGCTCCTGAAAAATGGAATTCATCTATTCTGATGCTTTTTCTCCATGGCCTAATAAGAATCCCGGCACATACATCAAACAGGAGGTAAAGGGAACTGCTGTGATGAGAACAGGGTTTGCTCTAGCTGGGAGAGAAAGACTGAAACCAAATGAGTGTGGGGAGCACAGGATTCCTGCTCCCTCACTTATGTGATGTTAGATCATGTGCAGAGGTGAAGATCTGCTCTGCCTTTCTTGGAATCATTATTATCATATCAGGCTTTCCTGCAGTTTCTGCCTTGGGCTGATCCCTACATGTGCCTGTAGGGACGAGCCTGGAGAAGGTTTTGCCTGAGCTAAGTGGAATTGCATGGGGCAAGCTTCTGCAGTGGCTCTGCCATGAGGATATTTTTTTTCACTTCTGCAAACTTTCAAAAGAGTGATTTAAAGTGTTTGCTGCCATAGTGCCCAGTGACACTCATCACGAAGGCACTGTCCCTGCCACTGCTCAGTTTAGGAAAGCACAGAAGTTAAATCACATTTCGGGCTCTGGAATGGTTTCTCTGTGGTTTCAGGAAAGCTGCTTTGCTGCTGTCTGTCTCCTTTGAGGAATGGAGGGCAGTGATGCTTATCAGCTTCACAAAGACTTTGTGATAATTAACATTTTAAGATGAAAAGCTACTTGATTTTGTAACAGGACTTTGGTTTATGTGTCTGCTGATTGGAGACACGAAGAGCAATAGATGAAATTGCTCAAAGACAAATACAAATAACTTCTAACTCCACTGAGGTTTAAATAAACCCACTGCAGCACATTCATTTTTCTTAGGGATATGTAATAATTTAGAAAAAGTATTATAATGGACAAATATAAATTTTAAGTCTCACCAACACAGCTCTGCCTCTTGTGCAGTGGTGCTATGAAATTTCTCTTCAGGCTGTCAGCTACTGATGCAGCTTCACATCATCTCTTGCCATTAAACTCTGGTTGAGTTCAGTTTTAAAGCAAAACTCTGAAGAGGGGGGTGTATAATGGAATGGACACTTTGAATTTTGTGTTTGAACTCTGGTTATCCCACTTATCTTTTCAATGTTTATTTCAAGCTCAAACTCTTTTTTTTTTTGTGCCCTGTGGTCCTGTATATTATCTTGGATCCAAATTAATGAAAGTACCAAAGCCATCTCCAGCTCCCTGGCTTTGACATTTTGGCAGTTCCTCGTTCCTCATTTGAACTGAGTTTGTGGCTAAAAATTGTAGTGTCATCCACAATGCTGAAAAATAATTTGGTTCAAACAGATTTCAGTCTCTTCGAGGATCAAAAGCATGATAGCTGAAAACACAGTATGTCAGGGGGGTTGAGTGTTGATTTGAGACATGTCAGACCCAAATTTCCTGCTTCTTCCTCGGAGTTAAAATGAAATGCTAAAGATACACTAGGCAGAATCCAAAGTAAAATAGTCTTCCAACCACGCTGGGAGAAATCTTGTGCCCTCTGATCCCTTGCCCTGAGTTTCTGCTGATAGTTATTTAACACATTTCAGAATGTTTTCTTCTGTGTGCATGCAGCTGATGTGAACCAGCCTGCCAGAGAAACTTGAGCATTCAGTGCTCTGCCTTGGTACAGCATGAAAGACATAAAGCAATTTAATGTTATTAATTGCTAGCTGGCTGATTAGATTTACGAAAAATTGTCAAACCTTAAACCCCCCAAATAATCATTTCTCACCCGAAGAAAAAGAATTTATTATGCCATTAACTTTTTTTCCTAGCAGGTTTTCCAAAGTGAAATCACTAACTGGTATAAAATTTTTATTGCACATTTTAATTTATTTCTCACTCCAGTTAGGAAATGTCTCAAAAAATGTATTTTGATGTTCTCTACTGTCATTATCTGCCATTAAGAAAGAAAATATTTGTAGCTACTTTTTCTATCCATTCTGAATTTGAAACCTGTGGTACTTTTCTGTTTTTTACTTTCTGGAAGGTCAGAGACAAATGATATCAATAAAAAGTTTAGTTTTTAGAGGACTGAATGGGAAGGACCAGATGCCTTCTGCAGACATGTGGCAGCACAGGGGAAGAGGATGGAGGTGAAGGCAAAACAGCAGCAATTCAAAGCATTTTAGTGCTAAGACTACACAAAAGGAGTATGGATTTACCCTGCTCGAGGCATCCAGGTTAGGAAGGTAATTGCACTGGGATCTCTGCAGTCAGCAGAGTCAGAGATGTTTTCAGGGGGAATGATCTTATTCTGTGTGTTACATGGGGTCAGCTGCAACTGCAATTCTACCCAAGTGCTCTAAAGTGCCCCAAGCAAGGCAAAGCCTTGGTGCTTGTCAGTGCTGCTTTACGTGGTTTATGCTCTGCTTTCTGAGCCAGCTGAGGGTGCAGGTGCCTCTGACTAAGCACCCACTTTCAGAAGCTTCAGAATATAAAGTTTCACAGGGGTAAAAATTTTCCTGCATGGGGGAAAACCATTCTGTGAGAAATATCTGGTGTGAAAATAAAGTTCCAGGCTTGCATGTTTACTTTATGTGGATAACTATGTAAGGGGTCTGGGGAAGGGGAGTAAATATTTTAGAATGACACCAACTGCTTTTTGATCTCAGCAGAGATTTAATGCTCAGTTCTGGTGCAGAAGGGCTCCAAGCTGCTGGAAGCTTGAATTTCAGTAAGGATGTGAAACTTAAGCATCAAAAAGGCAGGCTCTGATACTTGTAAGAGGAGTGTAAAAGTTTTTGACAGAGAAGTACATAAACAGAGACCAAGACTGGATGTTGATTGTATGAATAATGAATATTTCCCAAGTGTTTAGTGCAAAGTTCTCATTTCTTCCAGTATAAGGGGTATCTCTGTGGATAAAATATCTCAGGTATTTTCAAACCATCAGTTGTTTGAAAAATTCCTGGAGGATTTCCATGCAGTTGCAAAGAGTAATTGGCATAGGAGAATACAACAAGAATCAATATTAAAACTATCTTCATAGTTCAGAATATCTAGTCTGGGAGTCAGATAAATCCAAGCTTCAGAAATATTGAAAGTGAAGTGTTAGTTGCCTCTCAGTGGATTTGGCAAATGGACATTTCCACTCTCTGTTATCCAGGCTGCCAAGCCCTTGAAGTTTTTCCTGCTGCATCTGAATTTGCTCTCCCTGGGCCATTAATGAGTGTGGCTGGGCAGTCTGGTGCCCACACATGGGGCCGCTGTGCTCAGAGAAGGGGGACCCAGTCACATGGCTCTTTCTATTTCTGCCTGAAAGTTTCTGGTTTTCACCTCAGGCTCACCCCTAGCCCTACAGCACAGGGGCGTGTGGCCAGTCACACAATTGTCAGAGCTGTTAAAGCTCCCGTGTTCTTCTGATGTTTAGTGGGAACTGCAGCTGGAGCTAGGGGCTTCTGCAAAGCAGTGCGCGTTTCTAGCAGCTGCTATTGTTAGGCTCCAGCACTGCTGAAGAGAGTTTATGGGATTGCCTTTGAAACTTACTGCACAGATGAAACTCAGCCTGTTTTCTCTCTTTCATTCCTGTCAAATACTGACTGACTGCACTTTCCCTGCAGCTGATTGTCAGGACGAGATATCACAATAGGAAGAGCACGCTTTCATTATTTATGTGTCAGACACAGGGGTACCTAGCAAAAGGAGATGATGGGAAGGATTAAATCCTTCAAGCAAAATGCTTAGGAAAGCAAGAAGGCACTGCTAAAGGCAACTGAGTGCTACATGTGGGTGCACCAGCTCTGCTGACATCCACTGCACCCACACTGCAGGCAGGAGGAGCTTGTGAGAGACAATAACACAGTAACACAGATGTGGGCACGGTGTTGAGAGGTCACACATCTCTTAACTGTCCCCTCCTTCATCCCTTAATAGATCATCTATAAGATAAACAAAACATAGCATTGCTTTGCCTCACTGCCCCAGTCTGGGCCTATATCACTCCATGGGTGGTGGTGGAGGAAAGGTGGGAATTAGGGATTTTATGGATAATGGTCATTTTGAACATCTTCATTTTCCTTTATGTATGTTAGCCTAAGTGAAATTCTAGCCAAGTGATGATTTAGGAACTTTATAATAGGCCCTTGTGGTGAAAAAAATGACCAAAGCCTTCTTCTGCACAGGTTCACCTGCAGCTGCTGGACCTCTGCCTGGCATTATGTCCCTCCGAGGGGACAAACCCAAGTGTCACACAAACTGCACAGCAGGAGACAACTCTAAATATGTTAATGCCCTCAAACTGCTCTGCTTGCAGGTTTGGTTTCTGTCTTGGTAACTTCTGTCTTGGTTAACTTTCATTTCTCCTGACCAGCAGAAATGGGCTGTGTGGATGGGTGGGATGAGGGTGGCACAAGGTCCCCACACTGTGTGTGAGCTGGTAGGTGTGACTGGGGTTTTCTGAAAGGCCCCTCCTAGAAATGGATCCCAGTCTGGCTGGACTACAGGTTGGAGTGAGAGCAGCTCTGGAGCCCAAACTCAGACCTCACTTCTGCACCCATGCCTGGTGGCAGGGTATGCTGGGGCAGAACTGAGATGCTGGCAGCGTTCAGCCCTTCCCTATATCCATTTTTAAGGTTGTTTTGCAGCCACCTAAAGACGGAGAATTTTTTTAAGGGGATGGACTCAGACCATGCTGTGATGCCTGTGCACTGCAGAGTGGAAAGTACAGCTGTGTCCTGTTCTCTGATGTGCTCCTCAGCTGTATTTTATAAGTAGATGAATTATGAATGGGTTTGAGTTGTCAAGAAAATCCCAAGAAAAACATGACACTGAGCATCACGTTACTCGTGGCATCCAGAAGTTATTTGAAAATTAATGGAAGATTATTTCCCACCCAGCTCACACAGACATCTGAATCTGGGTGCTGCCAGCTACTGCAATGTTTTACATAAGAGCATGTGCAGAATGTTTTTAAAAGAAGAAATATCCTTCTGGTTTTGTAAAAAATAATCTTTATGCAGTTGCACAATAGGCAGTTTCAGCAGTGAATCTGCAGATCATCAGTGCAAATGTTTAACGTGCAAACATGCAAATACTATGAATGCATTGAAAGCTTATTTAACAACATGATAGGAGCAATGCATATATTCTTCAGTGAGAATAAACACACATTTAATTTTATCTCATCATGAGAGCTAGTTTTAATGTTAATGCTTTTCTAAAGATGAAATGTTGACAACACATATTCCTTGCTATAAGAATAAATTAATATTGATTAATGTGAGTGACTTAAACTGTTTTGTCATGCCATGCCACTTAGATTTCTTCTGAATGATTTTAAAAGCAAGAGAAGCTTCAGTTCACAAATAGATGAGTAATTTTGTTTATTTTATTTTTTTATAGCTATCTCTTTCAAGGTTTTCTTCATCTGTATACATGAAAATTTGAGCCTTGGTAAAATTCTCATGCAGCAGACTTTATCCAACTAAACTTCTCCTAAGTGTAACACAGTAGAACATGTCCTTATGGATATTATTCCTCTCTTTCTCTTTGTGTCCATATTTCAATAATTGCATTACCTTTGGACAGACACTACAGAGGTAGAGTAGTAAATGTTTAGTTAAGTTCTAAAATCTTTATGGGTTTGATGTGTTCAAGGAGTTAAAATATTTGCACTTTCAATGCGTGTGCTAAAGTTACTGTATTGTGATTCTCTCAATTGCTTCCTAATATGTGAATGAAGACGTTCAAAGCATGAAGGAAAAGGTTCCTAATCTATGTAATTTTTAATATTTTCCTGTCTCTTCACACATATATGAAAGAAAATAGCATGCTATGTAATCTTAAAAAGAAATCTTCTGAGGTGTGGAGACTGTGAAGGTGGTGTGAACCATTGGTGTGTTTGGGCTCCTTTGAATGAGTTCTTTGTGGCATCAGGTAATACTTGAAGGAGAGCTCAAAAACGGGACAGTGTTTATTAGGATTTTTAGAAAATTGTTATAAATATCACCATGGAAAAGAAAGTTCTGAATACCTCCAGGATACAGAAGAAAGATTAGAAGGGATTCTGTAGGAAATGTTGTATAATTGATCCACTTCCAGGGCAAAACTGGCAAGAATGGGAGTTATTAGTTGGATAAGAAAACTTAGTGTTGTGCTGCTCTGTAAATTTACCCTGAAAATGACTCTCTACTTTTTGGGTTGCCTTTCCCAGACCCCAGATCAGCTCCAGAGTGTATCACATGCTAAGTCTGTCTTTATTCAAGATGCTCTTGAGGATGTTTATCTTTCAGCGGCCTCAGCAGCACCGAGCCGATATTGAGGCAAGCATGTATTGAAGAGCTTTTCCAAAGTGTGCTGCTCTCCTGAGTTACAGCAGTGCTGTGGAACTGTTTGGGGGAAGGAAACAACTCCCTGCTATCTGCCTCTGCTTGATCACAGCCTTTTTGATCTGCAGCTGCCAGTACTTTTTAATAGACTGCTTTCCAAGTACGCCCATGAAATGTCCCAGAACACTTTGGCGTTGCGGGGAGAGCGGTGATTCGGGAAGGAGGAGGGGAGCTGGAGAGCTGTGCCCAGGAGGCATCGTGGGGCTCCCTGTAACCCAGATCCCTGCTCCTCTGAATCCTTTCCAAGCACTGCAGTGCAAATAACTAATAATAACAGAGCTGTTGCTGGGGGAAAGAATCATCCTTGTAAGTAATCAGATGGAGTGGGATGCCTGCAAACTTGAACGTTAGGCTGGGGGAACAAAGCAGGAACTGTAAGCTTCTTAGGTTTGCAGAGGCAGTTTTGTATGAGTTTTCTCAGCTTCCTGTGAGAAGAAATATTTTAAAAATGGGTCTGATTGCTAATCTGATTATGCCAGCTTGGAAGTTAAATTGAAACATGAAATAAATGAGTGCTTTTGGAGTTATGAATTAATTAAGAAACTAATTAGGACAGATAAAAGAAATGCAAGTCAGGGAATTGTTTTTCTTATCTTGGAATAAGAGCATTTAAATTGAAAAGATGACTTTAAACAAAGCCTACAAACAACTGGAAACTGTGTTAGGAGAAAGATAAGTCCTAAAAGGGGATTTTTTGTTTTCCATCATGATACAGCTTTCCAAATGTATTTCTGAAGAGGGAACAGAAGCTTAGAGGAGAGGTTGTCTGTAGGCTCAGGGACAGCTGGAAAAGAAATGCTGAATAGGGACTGAGTAGATGGGAGAGATACAGGGCTGGTGAGTCTCAGCTTCACTGATGTCTGCTAAAGGAGTGTCCATGGGTGGCTGTGCTGCTGTGCATTGGGATTTTAGGGCAAGATCATTTGTGTGGCAGTAACTCTCAGATGGGTGGTGGGGAAATCTGTGGCCCTGGGCCATCCCTACCTGCACCAGCCGCTGGTCCTGCACCATGGGTGGCTGCAGGCCCTTGGATCACCAAGAGGAAGAGGAGGAGGATTTCTAATCACAAGTATGGAAAAGTTGCATTCAGAATTTTCTTTTGGAGCAAATTGTATAGGAATGTATAAGGATTGCCTCAACCATCTGTCCATAACACCTTTGGTATGAAAATGTTGCTGTGCTGGTTAATAACGGCAATGAATGATGAAATATCTGTGCAGTGACTGGAGGAGTCAGAGATTACTTTCAGAGATCAGATGAGAAGAAACTCGTTGCTCTCAAGCCCTGGACAACAGCCAGAGGGGAAGAGCCAGGACACACTGAGCCTGCAGTGAGACCCGGCGTCACTCAGAGATCTTCCCCCTGGGGTTTGCACCAAGAGCACCCATAACAAACACCCAGCAGGGGCTGCTCAGGAGGTGAGCACTGCAGGGCTGGGGGCCCTGAGGGCTCTGGAGAGCAGCCCTGGCATGGTGCTGGGGCAGAGAGACAGCTGTGCTATGCCACCCCACCCCTTTAGGTGCCAATGTCTGGAAAAGTCCTCACTCACCCCAGGCACACCAAATTTATGCTGCTTTAGACAGGTCACCAAATCCATTACTACAGCTGCCTTGAAATGCAGAGACTGTCACTGCTGTAATACATTTTAAAATCAGAAAGAGCTTTAAGCCCAGATGGTCTTACCAGTAAGAAAGAGTCCCTGCTCAGAAAAGCTGGAAGCAGCATAAGTATTAAGGAAGTTAAAGCAATCATTAACATTAATATATTTCTCTCCTCACCTACATGAACATGAGAAAGAGAACCATAGAGGTGATGTATAATATTCATATTTCTTAATGCATTACAGGAAACTGTTCAGACACTGCAGAGGAAAGACAGATAAAAGGACTTGTACAGAGGAGTAAATGTGTATGTCCCTGAAATGTGCTGCAGTATTGGGTGATCACTCAGTCTGGAAGACAGAGACTGCATGGCAGGTACCTGGCTCTGACTTATTGAATTCTCTGGCTGGTAGCTTGGATTGTCTATTCTTGTTGAATTATCTATTAGCAAGAAGCTCAAACCAAACCAGAAAAATCCCAACCAACCAGTCAAAAAAAAAAAACACCAAAAAAAAAAAAAGGAAGAAAAATAATTTCCTGAAGTAGTTACTGTCCAAGAGCAAAGTAACCAACTTAAAAACCAAAGCTCAGAAGGGCTATGTAGCCTGGCTATGAAGTTCAGAACTAATTTAACTCCCTCTCTCACACAGGAGCTGATTTCAACCTTACCTTAAATCTCTCTCAGTTACACTTTAACTGTGTGGTGGCTGCAGGGACTCCTCTGATGAAAGCAGGTAGTTAATGATGTTTTCCTGGCTGGATGTGAGAAAAAGCATGAATGACTTCTGTCAGGAAGAGAAAAGGGAAAAGGAAAAAGGAAAAAAGGTCTGTCTCAGGAAAACCTGATATGTCCCTGAAGCAGAATATCATGGAGAAAACTCCATCTTGCAGAGTTTTTATAAAACAGTCTAACTACCTTAAAAAGCAGTCTACCTCTGCTGTGAGCTAGGAGTTTGAAAATAACAGACAATCTTGAAGGAAAAAAGCAAAAAGAAGAATTACCATAATAAAATATCCTGTATGAAGCCTGAGAAAGTGAAGCCTGGCTTAATTGACAAAAAGTGTCAATGAAAAATGAATGGGGTTCAATAATGGATCTTCTCACATTTCAATACCTTTGTTCTAGTCATATAGTTCAGAAACTGGAGGTAGTGAAATAGTTTTTTTAAAACTCTCAGTTTCTTTGAAGTTTATGATAAGTTGATAGTTCAAAACATATTTTTCCATCATTATAACCTACAGAAAGTAGCACAGCTTCATTTGGTTTTAGGAGTTTAATGAGCACAGGAAGAATTTGGATAGCTCCCAGAGTGATGAGCTATGTGTCATGTCTAAGTGAAGTAAATCCTATGACTTTACAAAGATATTGCAGGAAAATGTGATCAGAAACTCTCTGGCTCAGTAGGACCAGTAATGACAGTCAATGTCAACTACTCAACAATAAAAGTTCTGTTCAAGTTCACTTATGCTTTGTGGAAGAATTTAGACAGTACGCATACTGATTGGATCAAAGAAAATGGGAAAAAGCAGGATTTAACTTCTGAGTTTATGCTTTTAGCTCATGCAAATCAGCCTTATCTGATCATAATCTGCACAATAAGTTTGCCACTGCTGGAACTTCAAGTCTAAAAGCATGTAGAAGTGCAGTATGTGGATCGGTCAGGTTTTCAGAAATCCCTACAGCTCCTGAAACTTTCACTAATGCTAATCTGCCAAAGAACTTGCTAAGTTGCAGTCTCTTAATCTTGGTCTTTTGAAGATAAAATATTGAAATAGCCAAAGAAAGGACAATTCTCTTAAATTTAGAGCTTTTGCCTCTGAAATAGGTTTTGGGTTTGCGTTGACCATGAGATAGCCTATTTCATGTCCCCTTTAGAGTGTTTACATCTCTGGGTGACTGAGAAAAATTACTGAAGCAGCTCTATGTGCTGTTTTAAACAAATATTATCAAAAATATTTAGAAGACCTCTTTCTCTTTGGCCAAAATTGTGTCCAGCAAGGTTGGGTTCATTGTCTGATAGGAGGGAGACTTGGTAAAAAACAATCAACAGGGACACATTCCACTGGTTTAATGAGGAGGCAAAAAAGGAGGTGGGAACTGGTTTTTGAACCACTAGGCTGTCACCTGCCACATGCACAGGTTTACCACATGGTAAGATGCAAACCTTGGACACAATTTTGTGAGGGCTGTGCTGCATAGAGGCAGGCATGCAATTTCAGATTGTTTTTTTGAGATTTTAGAATTTCCATACAAGAGATGGCCTTATTCCACCCTCACTTCCCAGATTATTATGCCTTGTGTGTGTATTATAAGTATATATAAACCCAAACTGTGTTTGAATAAAGGAACATATGCTAGAAACCAAGGCTAAATCTGCTTAGCAGATTTAAATATGTCAAAAATAGCAAGAGTGATATGAAACCATCAGCAATTTTCTTTCATTAAACTGATTTAGCACAGTACCAAGGACAGAAACAAGCACTAATTGGATAGCAAACACATTTCAATTATCTATGGTGAATTAGCAAGCAGATAACAAGCACTAGGTGTTACCTTCATTTATAAGTGTTCCTGCTTCACTCTCTAGCCTTTTAACTCGGAATCACTCCTGGCTCCTCAGAAGCTTTTCAGAAAGAGGTTTCTGATTCCTGTGCAAGGATAAAACACAACTGATATTCACTGATCTGGACTGATTTGTTTGATAAGCCAGATCATCTACCTTTCATAAAACTTGGAGAATTCAGTGATGTTTTTCTGAAGTGTAATTTAGCTAATTAGCAAAAGCCAGTCTGGTAATCAATAGAATCACTTGTATTACAGATGGCACAAACAAAACCTGTACTTGTTAATAAAACAAAGGGGTTTGCTTATTCAGCTTTAAAAGGCAGAATGACTGGTAGTTGCCAGCTGCTTTACTGAAAGTGCTGTATAATTCTTATGAATAAAATAGGACTCAGTTCAGGAGATTCTTTCCAGGTTCAGAAGTGGTGATAGCAGAGAAACAAATTAGCTTCCACATGTTTTGTGCCTCCAAAGAGCAGAGCATTTTGTAGGCTCACTTTCCTTTCTAACAGCAGCAGAGCTCTGTGATTGCCCATGACACAGAGTCTTTCTGTGTTTATGTTTTGTATGTTGCATCCATTAACTAATCTGAGAAGAAATGCCATAAAACTAACATTAAAAAGACACCAGCTAGCAGGATTTAGTCTGGTGTCATTCCCTTTGCAGTTTACATTATGTGAGTGTGTAAAGGATCAGGACTGTTTTCTGCCATCAGCACCAAAGCAAGAACAAATCAATCAGTCCAAGGGTGCTGTCCATGGTCCTAAGCCCAGAATCCTGCCCATGAAAATCCTTCCTCCACTGCTGCCTCGCACAGGTGACATCTAAACTCCATGCAGCCTTTCTCCTGGGTAGCTACCCTGGATTCATCAGGAAATGTCATAAACAGTAGATCATATTTAAATACTTAGAAAATGTGTTAAAGATGAACGACCTTGTAAAGTCTGTGCTCATTTTCTGAGTATTTAAATGGTACCCAGACATGTGAGAAGTATTGGGGTCTGCAATGGGCCAAAAGGGTGGTGCTGCATAAGCACACTCACGGGGGCTCTGGGGTAAAATGTGCTGTGTGCTTTTTATCAGAAATCCCACTGGAAAGCAAAAGATTGCCCCTGGTAAATCAAACCTGACATGTTGTAAGATGAGAATTAATTTCTACAGACTGGCATTTTTTGATGGATAGCTGTTTTGTTGGAAACCTTATGTCCAGCTGCACAGCAATTGTTTAGCCAGTTTGGATGAGGTGCTAGGGCACAAATGCTGAATGGGCACTCAGGGGGAAGCACATCAGCCAAGCACTTGCCATCCCTGTATCTCAGTATTGTACAGATGGATCTGACAGCATCTTTCTGAAAGGAGGCAATCCATGCTGCTGAGATGTTTGGAAGTTGGACAACAACAGCACTTGTAGCTGGATTCTTCAGAATAAAGAAGACATAAAACTGCAGTATTAAGCAGCAGGTCACGTTGCAAATCACCATCTTTTTGTCATCTAGTTTGGGTATGATATTTGATAATGAGCCAAGTGACTCATGCCTTACATTTCTTTTCAGAGAAGGTGCTGAAATTTGAGTCAGATCATCCCCAGCAGGACTGTGATAAAGAAACTTTTTTCTGAACATTCCACAGGCTCAGCCCAGTCCTAGTGCTTGTGAATCTGTCTCTAGGGATGCAGCCACTGAAGGGAAAATGCAATGAAAAAAGGACTTTTTCTGCTGGCTTATTTTATATCCATGCTTGTGCTGGCCTTTTGAAATGCAGTATTATGCCAGAACTTAATTGCAATGCTGTTAATTGCATGCAGAGCCATAAACACTGAGTTAATATATTGCCTATGACTCTGTGTGTGTAAATGTCAGTCAAGTCACAGATTACTTGGCTACCTTTTTTGACATTAAATTTGTGAATGTTTCTTAGGAAAGAAACCTTCACCAGTATGAAGTCTTTTGAACCACAGTGAGATTTAAGCCATTCAGGGAGCTGACTGCCCCATCTGCAAACAAATGGCATGGAAAAATTTAACTTGCCAGTCACTGAAAGCTCATCTCTGGGTAAGATTCAAATATATACAACTGTCAAAATCAATGAGGAATATTTCTTATGGGCTAGCAGTAATATTTTAAGAATGCTGGCAAAAATACTTTTACAGTAAAGGTGTGCTGAGCTATTCTATGTCATGGCCAGATCTAAATATAGCTTCTATAGGAATTGCTTCTCCTGCAATTTTTACTTCTGTCATCTTTGCAATGTGTTAGTGTCAATCATTCAATGTGCTCATCTGATCATCACATTTTCAGATGTAATCACAGTGTTGTGCATCTCACTGCCCAAACCCAGGGGAGTTTCTGGTGAGCTGCTGTTCACATCAAACTGAAGGTATCAAACTGAAGATGCTGTGCTTGGGGCAAAGGGAAACTTACTTCACCCTCTAGATGCTGGAGAAGTTTTTAAATCCACTTTCACTGTGTGTAAGGCAGCATGGGGTGTAAGGCAGCATGGGGTGGACCAACTTTTTCTGTCAGAAATCCTTTACTGGCAAATTACTAATTCAATGAAATGAGTGTGTGAAAAAAAGAAGTTTCTACTTTCTGCCAAAACCAAGAGTTTGTTCTAATTTTTTCTCTCTCTTTCTTTTGAATCTAGAATTGAAATATAAAACATTGAAAGTGAAAACTTGTCACTAAAATTCTGGAATATTTTTCTTTAGGAATCCTTCCTTTTGGAACAGCAGCACCACCAGTACCTGTCTGTTACTAAATCTCGTTGCTTTAGCAGAGATTTGTGTTCAGTGGCTGCTGCTGTTGTCAGCAGCTGCCCATCCCCATGCTGGCCTCTGGCCAGCTGCCTTTCTGGATTCCCCCAAATCCAACTGCCTTGCTGTGACAGGGGCTTTCCAGGGGGTTCCCCTCCTTTTTGGACCAGAAATGGACCAGGAGTGTGCTGGGCTCAGCTCAGTTTTCCACCTCCATTTTAGGGAGGTGCTTTCTAATTAAACACAGCTTTCAGTACTTGTGTGCCTACAGCTCAGCAGCATTCATAGCTCTCCTCAAAACAAAATGTTATCTCTTGGGATGGAATTGAATACATTCCACTTCAAGTAATTTGTCAGAGAATTAACGTTTTCCGTGCAAAAGAGGGACGAATTCTAATGTCTTCCTAATGCATTCAGATCAATCCCATGGAAAGATGGAGCCAAAGCAATACAGCAAAACCCCACTTCCACATTTCTCAAACATTCTCAAATATTTGTTCACAATTCACTTTGATAATTTTCCTGGCTTCTTTTAGAGCATTCAAATTTTGTCTGGGAAGTGAATTCTAAAGCTAAAACTCAGAAACCGAATTTGATATTTTTGTGTGCACACATTCTGATTATGAATCCTTATGTTTGCTCAACATGGGAATGGAAATACAGAAAGGAGGACCTCAAAATACACCCAGTTATAAATTTCTTGTTATTCAGGGGAGTTCATACTGTGGAAGCTGGACTAGAACATGTAGTGGATCTGGTAAAATACATAAGTAAAGTGAACATAGTTATGAGAGAGGCTATTTTCAGATTAATCATGACAAACTCATTTACCTACCTACATCACTTAGTCAAAATCAGATGTAATGAGGCATCTTTAAAGCAGCTACTTGCTAAGTGTTGGCAACTTCTGTATGGTCAGGTTTGGCCTGGATAAAATGTCCCAAAGCAAAACCCACCATGCTGAGGCAGTGGAGCTTGAAGTTTGGCAATAATTTAGCATATGGATCAGATGATTTTGTTGAAACAGAAGGGCAGTGCAAAGGAAGCTGCTGCTGCTTCTTGGAAGGTGCTGAGGACTTCTCTCCTGATGAGAGTCCCACAGTATTTAGGTGCAGGAAATTATTATGGTGCTTGGAGGAAGGGGATTTGACAATCACATGAATTATACTTCATTTTGTAAGCAATTCCAGGAGCATTATAGGGGTCAGAGAAGAAAAGTGGTGTTCCATGGGATGTTTACTGTGGTGTTGTAGAAATACTTTCCTCTTTCCCTGCCTTCCCCTCAGTTAAAACAAAAAAGCCTCATTAAAATCCAGTAAAAGACACTGAATTTTTTATTCATCCATAGATTTGCCACTGCTGTCTCTCTTGCTTGTGAGAGTTCAGAAACACTGTAACAATTCAAAATTGTCCTTTCTGTAACTCTATTTTCTTCAGTTAAATTAAACCAGGGGGAATTAGCTCCTTTGATATTTCTCTTCCAAAGCTGGTTGAAAGTGTTGTACATGTGAAAAATGAGATTTTAAATGGAAGGAGAATGACTGACATTAATTTAAAACCCAAACTAAAGAGATAATTGCGTACAGTAAAAGTCCTGTTACAATGAGGAGTTAGTCATAAGTGATTACATAAATTTTAGAGATTAAATGATTAAAAAAAAATGTTTAGGATTAAATCCTGTCCTGAGTGGAACAGAAAATGCAGAGGCATCCTCCCTCTTTGGCAGTGATACTGCTGCTGGCCAGCCTAGAATTTATTGGGGAGGACTCAGAGATTTGCTGATGAAACATTTTGTTGCTTACCCCAGGCCACTCACTTATCCAGCCAGTCTTGCTGCTTTCTGGGCAGGATGGTTTTTTTTCTTACTCCTTAGAGTTTCATAGGCTTTGTACCCAGATTTACCCTCTGAAAGCCAAAAAAAAAGTCCCTAATATTTTCCCCCTCCTCTTCTTCTGCACCAAAGATTATCCTTTAGTTTTTTTAAAAGTCAGTTGCTGATATGGAATAGGAATATTCACAGTAAATATTTTTCCTATATGGATTGTGGAAGAGACACCCAATTCTGAGCAGATCCATTTCCTGATTAATTAGACCAACTGAATTGATTTGAAATAGTGACAGGATTAGTTAGCAATAGCTGAGGGGAAAAAAGTTATGCTTTGTATCAGCAAGGCTTTATTCCAATGCTTTGGTAAAAACAGATAGGTGGCTAAAGCATCATATAGGCATGAATCATGCAGATGGCTGGCAAAGTCACAGCAGTGCTACATGCTGATATTTATTTTGAAGTGTTCTAGGCTTAGGAGTCTCATTTAATCTTAACACCAATCAGTCTTGCCAGTACTCATGAACAAAGCCTCTTTTCAAATTTAGTGCTTTTTTGAGTGCTTATACTTAGATCCTATCAAATTCCAAGTTCTTAAAATAAAACAACAAAGCAATGTCTCTCCCCAACCCAAAGCCTGATCTTTTCTATGTATCAGAGTAATTTTGTTTTAAAAGCAGAGATTAGATTTGAAATGTCTCAGTAGAGGGGCAGCTTCTTTTATTGTCTTTACAAAGCTTAGTGCAATAGCAGCTCAGATATTTTCTTGGGTCTTGCTCATATTATTAGAAGTATTTCAGTGTTCTTTACTAAGTTATCCTGTCTTCAGTCTTGGATCTTCTTGTTTGTGGCAGATACCTCAGGGAAAGAAAACACTGAAAATGTTTCAGTAACTTAGAAGGGCATGTTCCCATCATTTGGCTTTCAGACCTTCCACTGGCATAAAAAGGAATTTTGCTTTTAGAGAGATGTCAGTGTGACAGCTCTTAAAAAGCAGAACTGATGGGCTGCTGCTACATGGCTTTGTTTCCTCTAATAGAAAGATTTAGCTCAAGTAAGTGTGTCCTGCATGAAATCACATTGCTCAGCTGGGTGTTAGGATGATGACTCACTAGTTTTTCTAGTCAGGGACATTATGGGGCCATGTGTGTCCTTCTCCTTCTGGAAAGGGTCGTTTTCCTCCTGTGATACTATGGCAGGAGCCTTCAGCTTCCCTGCCCAGCATGATGCTGGCCTGAATGCCAGCTGCTGGCACAGCTCTTGGGAGATCTTGGACCCCCCCTCAGGAGGTCCTGTCCCTCTTTTCCAGCCTTTTCTTAGATTTGAGGCAAGGCTCCTCTGTTCCTGTGTTTCTGGATCTTGTTTTCCAGAGGTGGGATGGAAACAGTGATGTCCTGGGTTGTGATGGAAATACCAGTTTGTTTGAATGGGCAGTTTTTTGGAACTGATGGGTTGTGTCCCCATTGCCAAAAATTTGCAACTCCCTGAGCTCTGATAGGGATGCTCTCATCCAGTCCAACAGTAAACAGATACATATGTTCATCTCTTTTCTGTTTTCTGTTGCAATTTGTTATACACAAAATTGATTTCTCTTCTTTCTTTTTCCTGCAAATTCTCTCATTAAATTAAATAGTCTGAGAGGAATAACCATTAAACCTTCATTTCTAATTAATTAAGTGGTTTAAAATCTAGGTCTTTGAACACTTCCCTAATTAATTGTGTAAAGCTAGATACAAAGTTAACAGGGAATGAAAGAGTATTACTTCAGGGAAGTGCTTTACAATAAACTATCAAGCTATCTATCAAGCAGTGCAGAAGCTGGAAAACATTGGAGTTCTTACAGGCTAGAGGGGAAGTCTCTTTCCAACAGCAGCCATGATGGGAGTGGAAACTCTCACAGTTACAGCCCTCATGAACATTTGTGATGCCAGGTGAGCTCTGAGTAATTCAATGCTGAAAATCCCTCTGTGCCTTTTCACACAGTTCATGTCTCCTGCTCTGCCTTCAGCCTCTTCTTCTTCCCCTCTCCTTCTCCAGCATTTTCAACAGCTCCTTTAAAAAATGTAAAAAAAAAATCTCTCCTAAGCATTCTGGGTTCTGCTTTCCATGCAGCCAAATATTTGATCTGTCCCTTCTCACTTGTGGATGTCACATTTCATTGGGGATTTTCTATGAAAAGTCCCTTTCATTGCCAGCATGTCCAGCTATTCTGTTTCTCACCTTTTAAGAATCTTTAACACTTGACATTTTGCAGTTTTAAAATGTATGTTACTCTGCCAGTTGATTTACATAATCCAGCAGTTCCCGATATTATTGACTACCTCACTAGTTTTTAATGTTACTGTGAATTTTATTAATGATCACTTATATCTGCTTCTAAATGCAATGTACAGCAGCACCGAGCTAAGACAGACACTTAAATTAAAATTTATGCTGTAAGATCTATCAGTTCTATAATTTAAATCCATTTAGCATGAACTTTGTTGTGTAGTGTCATAATGCTTTTTTCACTTAGAGCATCTTTTGGAACTAAATCAAATGAGATACAGAACTTTGTTCCATCAGCACAGCCACTTTTACAGCCAAGTTTGTACTTTAATGGGAACACAACTTGAATTTCGTTTGAGATGGCCTATTTTCCATACAGAGTAAATAAGTATATTCCTAAGTCCTAATGCTTTGTTGATTATGTGACAGTGGCTATTTTTTGATCCTGAATTCCTTCCTTCCCTCCCTCCCTCCCCGCCTCTTCAATATCCTGAGACTGCAAAATACATTTCCATCAAGAGTGTGCCTGGCACTGACTGAAAGTTTCTGTAACCAGAAATAAAACTACACGACCTGAAATGTCTTCTGACAGAACAAAGCAATCCATCAGGTTACAAAATGGGTTTTATTATTTGGTCACCTGCAATGGCAAGGGACTGAACTGAATACCCCAGGATGTCTTTCGAGCCCAGTGTACTGTGATTAGAAACACAGGAAGCAGCAGATATGTACTCCCTGACATCAGGTCTCTGCAATGATTCTTTATTGAACTCTAAAGTCAGTGCAAGGCCTATTGTGTGGATAATCAAAATCCTTGCAATTTCCAGGCCAGTTTCTCACAATAGTTGTGCTCCATGAGAGCAGTGAAACCACAGATGAAGATTCCTGGGACTACTGGGGTCATTCTAATAATATTCCCTTACAGTTGCAGGCTCCAAGTTATAAAGCCTGTTCATAAATATATGAACACAGAAGATAAAACTGAACTATGAAATTAACTCCTGTTTACAGTAAAGGCAATGACAGAGCTTGTTTTACCCAGAATTTACTCAGAATTCTACTCCTACAGCCCTTTTTTTCTTTGGCCTTGCCTCCACTCACTTTTACAAATCCAGTTTTGATGTCAGGTCTGGCTTAGATGCTCTGGAGAGAATGGGAGAAAAAGAGACAGCATTACTGGTGACACTTGGGTAATACATTTCCACATCCAGGCTAGTCCCTTGGCAGTTTTATGTCAAGAAATGGGGATGAATGAAACAGATTAGCACAGAGTGAGATTCCCAGGTGGTATAAATTGACATAGCTTCTTTGGGCAGCTTTTTTACTAACTGAAATTGTTTTTCACCTCTTGAAGATGTGAACCACAAATTGAAGCGATATGAAGATTGAAAAAGAAATAAACCCCATATCTTTGCTGTTTTAGTTTCAGAGTTTAGCCAAATACAGTCTCATTAGGAGGTCTGTTATTTCATCACATTTTCTTCTGTGGCATCTTTCTCTTAATAGAGAATACTGAATATTTGCAATTTCTAAGGACATTTTAATTAAAGAAAGATATTTGCTTTGTGACAACTTTGCCCCCCAAAAAGTGATAAGGAAAAGAAGTCCAGTGTGAGGCAATGCAATCAACCATCTCCAGCATAACACTATGAAAACTGGTTGAATTATTTACTGGTTTTGAGTGCTATTGGTGGATCAGCGGTCAGCCCAGGGATCAGGAAGAATTGCAAGAAACTGCCCTTTCAGTGGCTTCTCTCTGCATTTTCATAGCAAAGTTCTGTCTCCCTGTTGAGAGATGCTGCAACTGCCACTCAGGGGTGAAACAGAAGTGTGGTACCATGCAGGCAGCAAAAATATTTCTCTATGATGTTACCTTATTTTAAAACAAAAGAAACATTCTGCTCCCCAAAACACACTTAGCTTTTCCTCCTTCCCAAGCCAGCAGCACTCCTGCTGGTGCAGTGAGGCCGACACTTTCAGTGATCAGATTGACTGCAGATGCATCAGCCATGCAGATGAGATGCTGCAGTCCTGTCGTGTGTGCCATTCTCACTCAAAACATTAAAAATCCTGTATTTCCCTGACAGGCCCATGTACATGCTTGGGTACAGAAATATGTTGCAAAGGGCAAGGGAAAAACTTTCGTACCCTTAAGTCCTATGGCACAAAGTCCTAAGTTTTCATTCAATTTCCTAATTTAGAAATATGGTAATAATATCTAGGTATCCCTTAAAACACTGGGGTTTGCAATGATTTCTCTGGATGTGAAGCTTGCCAGGGGGCCAGCTCTGTTGCTGGTGTCTATAACTCACCTTGCAAAAGAGATCTTTATATTCCCCAAGTTTGCCTTTTGGGGATCCGACAAAGTGTACAGTGAATGCTTTCAACATTTGCGCGCCTGGACTTTGAAGACTGAAGAAAGCCATAACAAAGTCTGTGTTTAATAATATAGAAAAAGCCAGTAGCCTCTTTCTGTATGAAAACAGCTTTGAAAATGTAAATGGATTAGCAGTTAATTGTTAGAAATACATATCCCTTCACTTTCCCAAGCTTCCTCTCACCCAGAGCCCCAGGGGGTGGTTGGAGGATTAGGGAACCAGCAGCTATTTCACAGCCCTGCTTAAAGACCCATTTGTACCCGTGTGGCCTGGTGCTATTGAGAGTGCTGGGACTCCAGCAAGCACCTGTGGGCTGTCTGCTTTAATTTACTGAGCAGCTGGGAGGTAAATGATGATATTTCAGAGCTACCCCAGAAGGAGCAAGTCTCTGCCTGTAAGCTACTACTTAGCTGCAGCCTGGATAGATGAGAATTAAATTCTATAAAGGAAAAGGAAGCAAATACAGACATCTAGACTTTTTTTCTTTATACAAGGATGTGTCATCCCTGGTTGTACTTCAGATGAGCACCTTCTGAAGCTGTATATATCTGCTGGGCAATGTTGTTTTGAGTCTTTTCATTTCTTGACTTCTCAATATCATTGACTAAAATTAAAGAAAGGCTCAGAACATGCCTGTCAGTGCCTAGAATAGTCCTTAATTTGAGACTTTAATAGGTTTGGTTCAAACTGCCATCGGGATAATGGGTGAGTTTTGGACTGCAACGATCCACATGATTTAGACAATGCCTCAATTCCCAAGTAGCTCCTTGGCATTATATTTTTCATATCAGCCACATCCATATTGTGTATAAATTGCTTGGGGTTCTTGGGGTGAAAGGCTTTAGATAAGTGTAAATTACTGTGTGGCCTGTAATTATTTTGAAGTGGTGATTGCAGGGCTGTGCTTTTTATTTGTATTGTAGGGGATTTTCATTCTGGTATAGAGATATGGCAGCTTCAGAATTGGGGGAGAAATATGTTCTGAGACTTTGATTTATGTTTTTCTATTCTATTCTTTGAACATAGGTAGGAGGGCAAAAAGGAGAGCACAGACGTTTAGTGAACGTGCTCCTGCAGTGTAATTCATCTTTGAGGCTGAAACAGCAGGTTTATAAACTTGGTTAAGCAAGCTCCAATCTCTTTGCTGTTTTTCTTACACCTCCTGGAAGTGCGTTTGACAAATCATGCACTTTAATAAAAACATATTTTTGAATCAATTTGGAAAACATACTGCAATCAAAATAATGGCTGGATTATGTGTTTGGAGCTGGTGTCCTTTTATTGTGTGTGCTGGATGGCTGTGTTACATTTGCCTCAGAGGTTGTGAGTAAATGCAATGAACAGTGTTTTCCTATAGCAACTGTAGCTGTCAGCCTGCATTTGAGGCCTTCAGCATCCCAGTAAGCATAAATTGTGATATTTTCCTGGCAGCAGGATAACATAATTTCTGGATTTAGTTGTTAGAAGATTGCACAATTGCTAGAGAATATGTAACTGCATATGAGACTTGGTTGTTCCCAAAAAATTATTAACATTGTGAGTCCCACAAGTCTTCAACAGCTCTCTGGGACTTACTAAAAGGCTCACAGCCCAAAAGAAAGAAGAAATCCTTCTGATCTCACATCTTCCTTGGTTAGTTTAAGCCTTGTGACATTGACTGGAATTTACACTGAAACAGCTCTTGGTTTTTGCAAAGTACAGGAGTGGGATCCACACTGTTTTCCCCCACATAATGTTCTACTTTTTTTATAAGCAGAATATAAAAAGGATGTTCAGGCAGAGGGAAATGATTTCTATGCATGTTTACAGGATATTGGAATGAGCAGCTGGCAGTAATGTTGTCTCTCATTAACAAGGTAGTATTTTCTAAAGGGTTGGATGTGATCCCTGATGTCACTAAAAACCCCTGATGTATGTGAGCAAAGGTACATTGGTGTATGCCAGTAGGAGGCAAAAACATCATTCTAACAAAAGGAAGTAAATATGTTCCCCGTGATTTTTGGGCAGCCAAAACTTTCACAGCTTGTCAGCTGAATTGCAGCAGCAATCATGGTGGCTGAGCAGTGTGGGCTTGTGACTGACACACTTCTGACTGAACAGAAAAACAGAGATAAGTGGAATTTCAAATGCCTTCTTATTGAAAAGGCATCACAAGAAGAGATTGGGACATTTTACACATGGAGAAAGAGAATTGTCTTCCAGGAACATGTTAACAGCAGCACTTATGGGTGTGACCAATAGCAGTCAAAGACACAGTCAAATCTGGTCCCAGACTGCAACCCCACTGTTGTCTTCATAGCCTGTTGGTAGGGATTATAGCTAAAATGTGAGGTTGAGTTTCTTATTTATTACTGCTGTTTTGGACAAGTTCTCCTTTCAATTTCCTGTGGTTTGTTTTCTCCCATTTTCATTTATGTTGTTTAAGTTCTTTAAGTTTTCCTCCTCACCAGCATTTTTCTTGTAGCATTTTGCATTTTAATTTCCTGGAGCAACAATTTGAGATGGTGCAGAACCCCTATTTCCTCAGGTGGGTTCACATTCAGCAATCAGCACTGCTAGAACAACCTGGCAGTTTGCCTGAGCCTCTGCTGCTCTCAGGATGCTCCCTCCTGCCCCAGAGGAGGGGAAACAAAGCAGTGTCCTTATAACAGCCACCTTGGAAAGCTGCAGTCCTTCTGACATGGTTGCTGGCTATCCCATCTTTCACCCTGATTAAAATGATGGGTTTTGCCTCAGTAAAGGAACACATCCTGATGGACCTTTGCCTGCACCTGCTATTGCTTCCCTGATGGCCCAGGCCTGATGCCTTAAAGAGTTTTCACATAAGGGAAAAGGCTGATCTGTTACCCTGCCTTAGGGGTGGTCATAACACATGGACACAGACCAAGCCAAACCAATGAATTCTGTGAGAGGAGAATACACCAGAACATTAATCACTCATCTGTGTTTTTATACATATGGCAATGAGTTAGGGCCTTCCTCAGTGCTCCACAGAGAGTGTTGTAAAAATACTTTTTAAGTGGGGAGACAGTAATACTTGTCTTGCAGGGAAAAGAGACTGAGGGTTGTCTTCAGAGGTTGAGAAATCATCTTTTCATTTCTGATAGCAATTGCTCCTTGTTGTTCTTTGAGCAAACTGCTCTGCAGTGTTCCTGGGAAAGTACTCATTTGATGGCAAATTATCTTTCATTTGTGAAAAAAAGAATCCTGTTATGAGATTTACCCTGAGTAAAGGAAGGGAGAGTTTTTGTCTGTTATTCAATACCATTGAAGCATTATAGAAATAATTATGGTTTAAGTTTTATTCTTCTCATTTTTTTTCTCTTAGTGATAGTATGTCTCTGAAATTTTGCTTAGGCTTGTATTAACCCAGATGGATGAAGGAAAATTATCTATGTAGCCAATATATTTTTTTTCTGTTGTCATTGAATTTTTGTGGGTTGTTTAATTTGGAAAGTATCTTTCCTGCAGCCTATGAGACCTAACATAAAATCCTCTACTTCACCACTCCATAGCTACAAACAATTAATTTAAACTTCAAACCCTCTAAATAATGTAAAATTTCCTTTTTTTAATGTTTCATTCTGGCTTTTCTGGGAGCTGATTTCAGGATGATATCTCTACATACAAACAGTTCAGAGCAAAATTTCTCATCCCAAAACAATGGCTCACTGTGAAATTTGCTTTCATGAGATATATACATAGTGCAAATATCCCAGCAGCAGAAGGAGCTGTGGGATAACCTCTTCATGTTAAGGGGACAAAGAATTTGATCACATAAAGTTCTGCCATAGTAAATTTGGCAAAGCCTTGACAAGTTTTTGGGCTACCTCTTAGGTACATAAATACTTGGAATACTGGGCTATCAGTGTAGGAATTCTTGTACTGTTTCAGAAGTTTAACTACCTGGTGTCTAACCTTTGATAAGGGGACTTGCCTCTGGATGATTTATTATATATATTGAAAATAAGGGAAATGATCCTGCTTAGACAAAATACTCTCTCTCTTGCTTGACATTTCATTCAAGCTTGTGTGCTAATCTTGAACCTTCTGTAACTCCCCTCTGGACTGGCTTTTGGCTGTGGTGTCAACCCAGAAATCCACTGCTCAGGCCTGTCTTCAGTGAGCCAGAGGATCCCTGGAGAGCCAGCACTGGACAGGGCTCTGATGTTCTTGCAGAGCAATTGCTCTGCAAGGTGTTCAGTGTTTCCCATGGCAAGCAAGATTTTAAGGTGTAAAGAAGCACAAACTTGTACAGAAATTTCACATTACTTGACACTGCTTTTGGCATGTCTCCACCAGTACTCTGTGGCAGTTCCTGAGTGTGGTGCAATGCCATGGGCAGGGAGATGGGTGGCTCTGCTCCTGTAAATCCTCACATGTGCAAAAGCATTACTCATCCTGTAGCTCTTGCATGGTAGAAATATTGAATCCTGTTAGCAGTGTGAGTAATAGTTATGCATGAAATTAAATCTACTTCTCAGATAGGTCAGGTTCACCTTCTTTTTATACTGCAATAGCTTGTGCAAATAGAAGGCTAAATGAATGCAGTGAGATGGAGCAGAGTGCTCCAGGGGTCTACTATGGAATTCATGTGAGACCAAAGGAAAAGGATTTGTTCTTTTTTCCTGAAGTTCCTCGCCTGTGAAGTATGTCTATCTGTCAATATACAGAGTGCTAAAGAAAATGAATATAGCTTGGTGGCCATGTGTGTTGGTCTTTTTTCCTTGATTTTGTTTTATTTTCTTGGATAGTAGTGCCTATTCCTCTGAAGCCTCAGTTAAAAATGTAAAGGACTCAAAGTCATTCTTTTCTTCTTCTCTGTTTGAGTCTGGTAACAGGCACATACAGGACAGACTGGAGGGATCCTGAGGAAGATGCTCTTTGCTTGTGGCACTTCCTGTAGTTCATCAGAATTAATTCAGCAGACCACAGAAACCTGCTAAGAGGTGCCCTGCAAAGGGCTGCTCATAAAGCCACCTCCTGTCTGTGCAGGTTTTGTGGGTGACACATTCAGTTCATTCAGGCACAGACCATTTTCTCTTGCCTCTGCTTGCAGTTTTATATCTCAAACACCACTTGCTTCTCTTCCCTGGTAACAAGGCAGTTGTATGCAGGCTGTTTTTTCATCTCTTCTCACAATGTACTCTCTGCACTGAATCAATGATATGTAGACATTACTGGATCTATTTTCATGATATCTCTTCTTTTCAGGCAAAATCTAGAAAGATAATTCATTATTATTGTAACAGGGAAGATTTTTTTTCATCTTCTGACTATAATTCAATACCATTCACCTTCACAGAAAACTAAGTGAAGGAATCATTGTGCACCAATGGTTCCTTTGTGTGCCAGAAGTTTTTAGTACACCTTTTATTTCTAAAAGGAGTTGCAAATACTTAATCTAAATATTTTCTATTGAAATAAATGTAGTGAATAAGAACAGAAAGTAATCATAACTTATGCACCTTTATACCTCAGTGGATATTAGCTAGTATAAATGAGGAACATCTATATTTTCTTCTTCATCATTTCCATAGATTGGACTGGACTATAAGTTTTGAGCATGTCTTTCAGCAGTGGAGTGGATTCTCCTTGGTTTTGTTCAAAATTTCAATTAGTGAACCATGTTGAGGTGGTTAGAAATCATCCTGCAAAACCTCAAGACAGTAAGCTGTGAGGGAACTCTGGAGTGCTGAAAGGAGTGGGCATACACACAATTAATATAACACCTGGCAGGGATAACATGAGCTTTCACAGTGGGAGAGGTGTCCCTTCCCTGCAGCAACCAAACATTGTGGGTTAACACAGCAGCAACAGCTCCTGGCGCTGCAGCCAGGCTCAAACCTGGCATCCCACTGATTTATTGAGTCTGCCTGAAGTTGTGCTTCACTTGAGGGAATTTTCTTTCACATTCCCTCAAAGAGCTGCAGCCAGACTGAAGGCTGCAGGGTACATGGGATTGTACACATATGAACACCTGTGTATGTGCATAGCCATAGGGCCATCCTCCTGGAGCAGCTTTTCCTGGGATACCTTGGGCTGTGTGTGAGCTTGCTGGCCATGAGCAGCAGTGCATGATAGCTGCTGCCCTTTCCCTTGAGAGCTGCTTGGAGAGGAGGATTTTTGGGAAGCTGAGTGGAGGCAGGCTCTTCCCTGTTCAGTTTCATACAGCACTCACACACAGCATGACTCCTGATGGGTAATTATTCTGAGGGAGCTGCCAGCCTCACAGTGATCCCAAGTGAGCCTCCCTCATGGTATTAAAACTTCTTCATCCATAAACAGGGAAGTCTGTAATCTGATTATGAACTGGTGTGAATTAGAAATTGAGTTCACTTGTGTCAATAGCTGCCAACATGTGTGAGCAGAGAATTAGGCCCTTGGTATGTGGAGCAGCAGTAAGACTAAATTTTATGTACTTGCATAAAAGAGAAAAGAGAGCAAATATTTTTCTACAGCTATAGAAAAACATGTTGCCACAACATATCTATAATTACCAATATACACTTTAATATTTTATTTCTCAGGATGGTGATTATAAAATTTATGTAATGTGACCAAAAAAAAAAAGGAGAAAGGGTTGTGGGGATTTTTTAAGAACATAAGGCTTAGAAAATAAGAGGCAGGAAAATGTGTGGCTGGGGAGCTGTATTGGGAGTTTCTAAGAGCAGGTTACTGCAGGACTTGAATAGTGATCAGGAGCCTCTGGGAAATGCTGCCTCCAGCAGCAGTTCTGCTGCCCACAGCCACTCACTGCACTTGGACAGTGGGACAGGCAGGCTTTTCTGTCACAAGCAGGGATTTTCTTTTCTCTCAAACTTTCTGGATAGCTTGATCAACTCTCCTGGCTGATCACATTGATTTCTTACTCATTTTAAATATTTCAGGAAGGAGGTTTGTTCAGTGCACTGAGGGGCTCCTCCAACATGGGCAAGTGCCACCTGCTCTATTGCATCTGCTCCCAGCTTTAATATTCTCCAGCATATTTTGGTAATCGCTCAGTTATTTAATTGCACCCTAAAGGCACTGAAACATTGGAGAACTTCCTTGCAGGGCTAACTTGGATGACTGCATTAGCAGTCAGCACCCAGGGTGAACTGCATTTTGCTAAGCAGCCAGTTCCCAAAGAAGATTACACCTATGGAGGATTAACAGCCACATCAGGGAACAGGAGGGATGGCAGGGAATGACATTACTGGAGAAGCAAGCAGCACAGTGGTGCTCGGGAGGATTTCAGCAGGCATTTTGTGGAATCCCCCTCTATTGATCTGCCTTGTTTCTGGGATATTTTATAATGACAAACCATGCACTTATAGAGATTTTACAGCTCCAGTCCTTGTTAGGTTCATCCTCTAATTAGGTCCCACCTTGTGAGAGCAGGAGGTTAATCAGCAGAGTACTTTCTAGGAATAGATATCTCAAAATTTGTAGAAGTTCATTTAAAACAATGCCAGCAAATTATTGATCTTATCTCTGTCCTTGGCAACTTTTTAACCCAAACTGCTTTCTCTTTGTTATTGTAAGGAAGAGATTTCTCTATTGGCTTAAAGCTGGTTTTGGGGCATGCATGGAAGGTCAGCCACTGAGAAGCATAAAATCAAGTATGAAAACTTTACACAAATCTCTCATAGGAGCTTACAAAAACTCACAGATATTTAACTATTTAACCAACTAAAATTGTCACGAGTCCATTTTTTTAATCTTAAAGTAGTTCCAATGTGAGATTGTTAAACACAAGTATATTTCAAGATGAAGAAGAATGTCTTTGAATCTTCCAGGCTACTTCTGCTTGCTTGAGTTCCTGGTGACAATAACTTGAAGTCGTCATTTTCTTTTCAGGACAAATATTTGGGCAGAGTATGGTGAAAGTTACCCAGTTAGCCCTTTACTCAAACAGCCATTTACTTGTTCTCCTCTCCTCAACACTCACCTTTGAGTTTAATCATGTCTCATTTTTATGTGAGGGTGGTTTTTTCCCCATCTATATCCATTAAGTTTCATTCCTGTCTGCATATGATAGAGAGAGGTGAAAGAGCACTGCTGAGCCCCTGATATGCTTTCTAAATGTGGTTTTTATTGCTCAAAATCCAATAAATCTGCTAAGGTGAAGGAGGCTAATGTGAGCAGTCCTGCAGGCTAGAGGCCAGCCCGGATGCCTCACTCGTGGTGCCTAGAGATGATCAAGTCTGGGCCAGGAGGGAGCCTCTTGCTGTGCCTTTGCTTTGCATTTGGCTTCCTTTGGCAGTGACATTTTTCTCAGTATCACTGGAGGAAACACTGATTGCTCTCCCCTCTCTGGAGGGGTTGTTTGTACCCAGGGCTGCTTTCTGCAGGCTGAGAGGATCAGTCTTTTCCTCACCAGCTCCGTCTCCAGCAGCACCTGCCTTTGTGTCCAAGTTAAGGTGTGCAAAATCAATTTTGACTTTGGAATATTGTGTGAGAGATGATTTGAAGCAATTCTCATCCCAGGAAATTAAAATCTTCTGAAAATGAACCCCATTGAAAGGAGCTCTGGCAGATGTCTGAAGTCATGATGAGATTTATAAGCACAGATGAGGGTCCCCATAGGCCTCTGTGAGGGTGTGTTGGGCTGTGACCACAGCAAGCTCTCAGCCTTCTCCTTTGCAGAGTAGGATGGACCTTCAAGTAGCAAAGCACAGCTTAAAGTCTTTTGCAAAACTTTTGTTTTGTTACATCACTACTTTTGGGTATATGCTTTGTACATTTTCTTCAGCTTATTTAAAAAAGAGGGAGTGGCAGGGGAGGAAAATGAGACAGAACCAAACGAGCTCAACCCAGGACCTGAATTTTAAAACTCATTTTATTTTTGAGCAATAATTTCCTGCACTGGAAGTATAACTTTTGATATGGTAGCAAATACTGCTCAACAGCCTCCCTTTTGAAAGAACAGATGCTTCAGAGATGCCTGAAGCTGGAGTCTCATGCAGTGAGAGGTTCCAAATCAGCAGTTTCTTTAGGAGACTTGTGCCATGGCTTCTGGCCGTAGTCTGTCCTCATTCTTCTTTGCTTCCTCTTGAACCAACTTTACCTGCCCTGGCTGCAGTTTTGTGCACCCCTCAGAGACACCCCAGGAATGCCTTGGTGTGTGTCTTGTTTTACTGGGAGGATTCTCTAAAGTAAGAGTCATTAAAGGATGTTATGCATATACAAAATATTGCTTGCTCATTATCAGCCTGCGGTGTCACAATCTGCTCACAGAGCTTACCAACTTCCATCCCCAAATCCTGGCTTTGGCACCAGCTCTGGGTTGGACCCGCAGAAAGAGAATCTGTGTGTTCCTGGCAAGGCCTGCTCAGGAATCTGGAGGGTACAGATTCTTAGCTTGTACCACAACCAACCCCCGTGAAAGTTATTTGGGTGAAAGTCTAATTAGAGATCGATTTCCTCTGCTCCACGGGGAAGCGTGGAGCTGTCGCGGTACTGAACAAAGCGCGGTGATTTCGGGAGCCCGTGCGGGGCCGGGAGGCTGGTGCCGGTGCCTCGTACCTGCGTTACATAAGCACGCCCGTACCCCGCTACCGCAGCGGGCTGGAGGCGTTTGGAACCGACGGAAGAGGCGGCAGGAGGGAACGGGGAAGGTAGAAAGGAAAAAGCCCCGCGGAGCACGAAGGAAAGAGCAGCCAGCATAAACTTTCTGCTGCAGTCTTACTCATCTCGGCTGAGAGCACTGCGGGCCCGGCTTTCACAGAGCGGGGCTGATCCCGTTCATCTCCCCAGTCCCGGGGGCGCGGCCCGGCCGGGTCCCGGTCCGGAGCGGGTCCGGCGGGCGGGTCCGGCGGGCGGGGCGGAGCGGGTCCGGCCCCGCCGGGCGGAGCCGCCGCGGCGCCCCGGGGTGCGGAGCAGCGCAGCCGGAGCCGCAGCCGGAGCCCCCCGGCCGCTCGGAGGCGCCGGGAGGGATCCGCGGGCGTCCCGTGCCCGCCCGGCACCATGAACCAGACGGCGACCGTGTCCCACCACGTCCACTGCCACTCGTCCCGGGCCGTCAAGGTAGGGCGGGCGGCAGCGGGGCTCCCCGGCCGCCCCGCGTCCTCTCGCTGCGGGGAAGTTCGGCGGAGCTCGGGGAGAGGCGAGGGACGGCTCCGGCCGCGGGTCCCGGCAGCGGCACCTTCCGAGCGAGCCCTGCCCAAAGTTGCCCCGAGCGGGCGGCGCTCGGCGCGGAGCTGGCGGCGCCTCCCGGAGCGCTGCTCCGCAGTGCCGGCACGGCAAGGGCTCTGTGAAATCGACCTGTGAGACGCGGTTCTGGTGGTGTGTGCTCGGAACCGGGACCGGACGGGACGGGGTGCTGGATGCTCATGGCGGTGTCCTTGCCTTAGGGAGAGTTGGGTGGGTGCTTTGGCCGGGCACTGGGGAGATCCTGCTCGGGGAAGAGCCGAGGGAATAGCGGGCTCTGTCCTCGACTGCCTTCTTGCCCAACCTCTGACACCATCCCGCCTTTGCATTGATTGAAAAGTACTTTATAGCCGAGTTACTGCGCTCTGGAGTGATAGATTGAAATCCCTAACCAGATTGGTATTCAGTAGGAAGTACCTCTGCAGAAATGTGTGGTTTTCTTTTTTTTTTTTTTTCCTGAAATAAAATAAAAACGCAGTCAGTGACAATATTGGATTAGTGACTTTTAGTCCTGAAAAAACAATATCTAGAAATCTTACACCAGGTATTTTGTTTCATAAAATGATGTGTAAGCCTGAAGAGTTCACTTCAGTGCCTTTCTGTGGGTGCCAGGCTGTGCTTGGGTTTGTGTGGGGTGAGGAATCCTGCTGGGGCTTCACTCCTTGTGCTCTGAAGTTGAGGGGTCTGGGGTTCGTTTGTCTTCTCAGAAGGAGCAGCTGAACTTCACATCATGTTAGGAAATTCTCAGTTGGGCTTTATCCCGTTAGTGCTGGGAATAAAAATCATGACTTAGAGCTGAGGCAGGAGGGGATTAAAGGCATAAATCTTCGATTAGCACTGTCATTTTTATATAGGCTGCATTAGGCTGTGCAGTGTATGATCAGTAATGCAGAATGTCTGCAGGCTCGGGTACGGGGAGGGGGGCTTACCTGTGGCTCTAATGACCAGTTGTGTAAGGTGTAACTGTGTCCATCACATCACAGAATGTCCCCTTAGTTTATGCCCAAATGGGTAAGGTCATGGGAAATGATGAATTACAATTGCCCTGGCCTACCTCAAAGAGTCAGCAAATATAATCTTAAATTGCTTAAAACTGTTTCATCCTCTCTAGGTCTATCTCTGAAAGTACTAGAGAACAGAGAGCAGTCTGGTACTTGCTCTGGGAAATATTCCCTTGTTATGTTTGCCAATGCTAATTTTTCACTGCCAGAAACATTTATTAAATTCATTTGACTGGACTTCTAAGCCAAAACAACAACAACCACCAATATCAATATGCCATTAAAAAAAAAAAAAAAAAAGAAAAAGAGCCAGAGGAGTCAATAGTCTTCAAAAAGAGAGAACATGAATCAGAGCCTTCTAGACATGAGTCCATTTTACAACCAACACAGTAATACTGATGCCATTAGAAAACTGTCTCAATTTTCTGCTCTTAATTCTATGTGTCAGGTGTGAAATGTGCTTTATAAATAGTTCTAAGTGCTTCAATGCTGAGCCAATGGATACTCCATGAAAAAGTATTTACGACTGTAGAGGAGCAGTAACATCCCTATGGTAATGAGGACCTTGTATTGTACTTCAAAAATTCATTAGTGACCAAATAGAAATTGCTTTTTAAGCATGACTTCCCAAGAAACAGTGTTAGTTCTAGCAGTTATGAAGATTCAAGAAAAAAGGTTGCTGGAAAACTTCACACCTATGGGAGTGAGATCCCAAAAACCCTTTATTTTATTCCTCTTCTATTTCTCCCCAACACACAAAGCTGTTGCATCTCAGCTCCTGTGCATTAATATCAATGTAATGTTGCTTCTCAATGGCTTTTGGATCAGCCACTCTCTGCTTTGTAACACAGCATAAACTTCTGGATTCACGGAAGAAGCAGAATGATCCACTTGTCCACTAAATGGAATCCTGCAAAATTCGTCCTTGCCAGTTCCCTCTCTGAGTCACCCTGGGGCTGCAGGAGGGCTGGATGGAGGGACACCCCTGGCCCTCTCTCACATCCTTCTTTGTTGAGGGATGGGCATCACTCAACAAAGGGATCCCTTTTGCATCCATGAACTGAGTGCACTGCATCCAAAGTAAGTCTGGTGACAGAGAAACAAACAAATTTTCAAGAGGAAAATTAATATCAAGCAAGGAAAAAAGCCTAAAGATACCAAACCCCTTGGATAAAATGCCAAATCTCCTAGAAAAGCCTTTTACCTCTAAGACTCTTTATAGCTTGTTTTGAGGTGATTGCAAACCTCACCACCTTGCTGACAGTATTATGAACAATGATCTTTCACTCTGAGATGTATAACAAAAACTTTTAGGGTCAAGCTGGGAATGCCAAATACCTGCCTCATTTCTGTATCATTACATGCTTGACTCCAGGATCCCCCCCATGGCTATGAAATTGGTTTTATTCTTCACAGTTTTGGCTCATCTTGTCAACACAGCAAGCAAATTAGCTCTTCCAGGAGAATCACTGAGTTTTGTGCACTTCCATGTTGTGCTGATGACCAGATAATTTTTCAACATTCTATTTTGTCTGACAGAGAAAAATTCTGTTAGAACATTGTTTGCCTTGCTTGGAGGAAAGAAAGAAAAAAACCTCCACAACCCAGAAAATAGAAAATAATAATTATCCTGGCTAGCTAGGAAAACAAACCAAACATCTGTGTGAAATTTGCCAGGGACTATGGAATAGAAAAGTTTGTCTTGCTCTTAACACAGTCGTGATTACAATTTGCTCTTAAAAAAATGGAGTTAAGCTAATATTTCTGTGGCTTTATACATTCTTTAATAATAAAATATTCTTTACCAGATCATGACTCTCTGCTGTTATCAACCTCATATTGATCTGACTGCAAGCTGGATCATGGAAAGAGTTACTAATTGGCATTTCAGAAGCACATAATTACTGTGTAATATAATATGTATGTTATAACCTTTTACTCTTCTTTCTTTCCTGCCTTCCTTTCACTTTTATTTATTCATTAGCTCTTAGATTGTAAACTATAAAAGGAAAGTGCAGATATGTCCTTAGCAAAAATTCTGCAGCAAGTTTCATTAGTGTCCAGGGACTGTATCAGCAATTTTTACATTTCAGGTTTATTGTAGTAGTGTTGTAGCACCTGCTAATTGATGGGTAGTGGTGTACTAATAGTTTTCTTATTTACAATTAGGTTGAGGAGCAAAGACTTTAGGGGGGTTTGTAGTGTTCCCTTTGGACTTCTATGTGTTTAGAGCAACTAATTTCTTTTTAAACCAAACCTGTGCCTTAGCAGGAAAACATCTGCCCACTCCTGCAAACTGCAAATGCATCTCCTCCTACAGAAAGAGAGAGAGAGAGAGAGATAGACAGATATTCATATGTAACTGTTCCTGGTCATAAGGGCTGCTTGGTCACTCTTTTTGGGTTGAAACTTCAGGTAGTCGGATCTTTGAATGCCCACAGCGTGTGCACTCACCAGGCCTTGTGCAGATAGGAGAATCACTGCAATCTACCAGCTGCTTAGGAAATAAATCCCTTAAAATGAGAGCAGTGTTTCTGAAATCCATTACATCAAAAGCAAGTCACTAACAGATAATCTCAGTGAGTGTTCAATGATGAACTAGCCAGGATACACAGCAAAGGGCACAAGTGATACAGGGCTGTGTCATTGGTAGGAATATAGTCTATGGCAGCATAATAATGCAAAAAAAAAACCCAATAAAACCCCAAATAAGTGTTGCATTTAAATGGAATAGGTTTGCATAGTATTTTGTTTAAGGCAATGTGGAATTTGAGCAGTGGTGTGCCATGTGCCAACATGTTTGTCTTGCTGTGTGAGGAGCTGCAGCTCTGGGGAAGTGCAGTGTGGTGGTGGCTGGAGGCAGCCTGGCCATGGGGACACATGTCACTGTCACCTTCAGGATGTGGCCAGCTCAAAATGCATGCTTAGAACAAAGTAAATATTTCTATTTTCCAAAGCACTGGGAAAGTGTACAACACTCCTGTGTTTATTCAGTTCTTGAGACTGTCTGGAGGTGTATAGTGACCTGTTAGGGGACTCCAAAAATTACAAGTTATAGCACCCATCAAAGAGACTTGCTTGGAGCATGATAGAAATACCTTAAGTGTTGTTGTCTGAATGCTTTTTTGTTGAGTGGAGTTGCTGGTGTGATTTATTTGTATTTTGTAGACCAAAACTAGTGCATGATGATACATACGTATATGTGGAGACAAGCTGGAGATCTCTAGGTGGAAATTTGAAGAACAAATCACAACTTTTAAATCTTTCCATGTAACATCTTTCTGTATTTTTTCAGTCTCCTCGCCAGCATCTGTATTACTGGAGAATAACTGGGGCCTTTTCCTATTAAATGTCCGTCCTTTGTCATGAGAAGGGGCAGGAAAGAGGAAAAAAAAACATTTGAAATGCTTGTATTTTCCCCTTCCAGTCTATGAATGAAGAATTGCTCCATGTCAAAGGTAACATCAAGATTAGTTAACCAGTACTAGATAAAAACTAGAGGAGAGAGAGAAAGGGGAAGAGTTGCTATCAAATCCCCAGCTGATGCCATAAGGAGCAGCACAGTGTCTCCATAGGTGCTCAGGCCCAGTGTGTCCCAGCAGCAGTGTCCAGCACTCCACAGCCAAGATAGAAATGGTAGAGGTCTCTCCTTGCAGGGAAACTCAGTCCCATTGCCTGCTGTGACCTTGCTGGTTGGGCATGTTTGCTGCCACTTCCTTGCCTACAAATTTCCTATACGCTTTCAAAACTTTCCACTCTTAATTCCCTGCTCATTTCATAAAACTTCAAAGCAATTAGCAAAAAGTGCAAGCGCTTTTATATGCATGAACATATACTGGTTCTGTGGTATAGCTTTGATATATGTCATATATAGCCAACCCCCCCATGTATTCTAATACAATTCATGGCTTTCAATGTAATGCTGACCATAGGGATTTAGAAGGCAGTCACTTTAAAACTAATAAACACAAAGATACATGAACATGGTGGTAAATTATAATTAATAATGGCTTAGTACTTTACTTATATTGTAATAATATAAAATTTTTCCTACTACCTTACTTTAAGGAATAGGGCATTAAGTTTGATTCTCTTTGAAGGCACTTAAGTTATGGGTCTGTGATGTTACATAACACCTTCCTGAATAGACACCACATCATGAGGAATTTAATCTTTCTCATTCTTTAATCCAAAACTGTTTTACTAACCATGTGTTAGGAAAATTTTGTGCTTATTTTGTACAGTATTTCATTCTTAAACATAGCATAATAAGACCAGCATGCAGTCTAACATCTGAGTATTGCTTTAGAATTTGCTTAGGACCTTTTCTGTTTAAAGATTTTTATCTAAGGTCCTCAAATTGAATTATAAATGTTAAGTTATGCAGCATCCAGGTTTGTGACTGCACTGTGTTAATCATTTGACAGGTTTTTGGATCGGTGACTTTGACTTCTCACGTGCTGACAACACCCAATGTTACTGGCAGCATGTGCCAGTAGCAAAGCAAAATTAGCTTCTGGGACTCTTAAAAACGAGACACCTGATGTGGCAGAATGCATTGGGGGCTTTTTGTTTCAAAGAGAGAGAATGAGACGGGCAGATTCATTACAGTGTGAATGGAACCAAGAGTGATTCACAACTATGTACACCAACCCAAGGGACCTGAGGGAAGGAACACCTAGAATGAGAGTCATCAACTTAATTAAAGAGTCTCCACAGTCCTGAGCTGTGAAGCTAATGCAATGGCTGCAGATGAGGGTGTGATTTATTTCATTTTGAATTTAACCGGTGGAATAGTTTGAGTGAGTTATGCTTTAAAATGCTAATTTCTCAGTGCTGATGGCAAAGGCAGCTCCAGTGCCCAAGCTGGGTGGTGGGTGTGTGCTGTGGGTCTCTTCCCCACATCAGGAGTGCCAGAGGGAGGGAGGGAGGATAATGTCCAAAGATGTTTAAAGCTTAGTATACTGATTTCTATCATGCTGGCCTTGAGCTGCTGACCTCTTTCCTGAGGATACATCAGAAAAATAATCCGAAGTTAGAGTTTAAAAAAGAAAGCAAGTGGAACTGGAGAGAAGGAGACGGCTGTTTGAGCTTGTGTGTGACCTTACTAAGGGAAAAGGATGGGGAAGGCAAGCCCTGGGGAAGTTCTGCAGAAAGTTGAGAAGGAAGTAGAGATGATATCTGAAGGACACCTTGAGGCAGTGGCGGCAGCTTGGCAGGAGGAGGCAGAGACAGGGGAGTTTCAGGGAGACAGAACCCGAGTGCGACTGGCTGCTAACGACAGCTGGCAAGTCAAGGAAGATCAGAATGGGGTATTGTGTTCTGGCTTCAGCTAAGGAGACTGCACTTGGCATATTGGCTGCTGGGTTAGATTGCATTGCTAGATCTGACCTGTCACACAGAAGTTGTTGCAGAAAGTCACAGCCCTAAAGAGAAACCAAAAGACTGAGATCATGTACTTTTTTTTGAGAAGTGACAGAGATGAGGTTTGCAAAGTTATCTCTCTAGGGAACCCCCAGAAGCAAGGGAGCACAGTGTCTGCAGGCTTCATGCTGGGGAAAAACCCCATAGGTATATATGCATATTTGGAAGAGATATATATGCATATATTCAGAAGAGTTTGGCAATATGGGGGAAAAGAAAAATATATGCACAGGGCTTGTTATAATTAAGTCCACTGTTTTGTGTAGTAACATAGAAAAGTAACTAAAATAGTGCCAAAACCATGAGTTTGTCAGGAAACTTATGGTAATAATTATGCAAATGTTTCCCCTTTAAGAAAAGGTTTGGGAGCCTACAGTGATAGTATTTTGGTAATCTTTGTCCAAATTTGGCTACCTGTGCAGTAATGGTTTAGCATTGTGAGAGGCAATAACAGTACATGTGTGTTAAATTATTTTTTTAAAGTTTTAAGTTATTTTAAGCTTATTTAATAAGGTTTTAATTGGTGTAGCTCATAAAAAATGAATATTTCATTACCAATAATAAGCCTATTGCTTCTTGTACAACGTGAGCTACTTCTGCAAGCAATAGATGTCAGGTTCATTTGAGGGACATTTCTGCATGAGGAATTCTAAGAATTTTCATGTTAGCACAATGGTGGTGAAATCAAAATTAAAGCCACTTGTGTAAAAAAGAGTGTGCAGTTGTGCAGCAAGTTGCTAAACACAGAAAAATTGACACTGTTATATTAAAGAGTAACACTTAGGTTTTATGTTCCTTCAGATTGAGAAAGTCACAACATGCTAGTGCTTCATATCAAACTTGCCTTTACATTTATATCATTAAAAAGACAAGCTTTGTCATCAAAAGGTACTGTTCTTTGGGGTGATAATTGTGTTCCTCCTGCTGCTGGGAGAGCCCCGTGCCTGATCCCATCCCAACTGTCCTTTTCACCAGTGGTGCTTTGCCCAGGGACATCCCTGGCTGGCAGAGTGTCCTGTGGCTGTTCCTCAGAGAGGAACCTCTGTAGGTGCAGCAGGGAGAGAGTTTCACACCCAGTGGATAGGAGAGATGCAAACATTTTCAGTTCTGACAAAACTGAGACCTGCTGAAGGTTTTTAATGGGGAGAGGGAGGGAGAAAGCTGGGGCAGATGCCTGGTGGTCACACTGGTGGCTGTAAATGCTCTGTTCGTGCTCCTGCAGAAGGTGGAGGAGTTTCTCCAGGGCAGGGGATGGTGCTGGAGCTTTTCCCCGAGCTCTGCAGCACCGTGCAAGTCAATGCACCAAAGTCCATTAGCTTAAGGGGAGCTGATTTCTTGATGCCAGTGGTGAGGGCTGAGCGTGCCTCTGGGGACCCCATTTCCTCAGCCCCTGCCGCCTGGGTAAATGATCTGGCAGAGATCTGGAACAGTGTCTCTGAATTTGCTCTTCACTGAAACAGTCAAGGAATGAAGAATATTTGTTTAAATTCTTGTTTATTAGCCTTATTTATGTTTTTAAAATTGTGGTTTCAGGAGTGTAAAGGCAAGAGTCTATCCCTTGGCTTAGTTTTTCCCTGGGTATTAGAGATGAATAGCAGGCTTACATTTTGAAATAAACTTTTTTTCTTTTGTAAAATCAATTTCTTAGGCAGGAGAGTTCCTGACTTCCCAATTAAGCAATTTATCTAAAAGAAATCTTTTTTCCCTTCCCTTCAGAGCATTAAACCCTTACTCAGCTTGAAAGCTGCATCAGTCTGCCAGTGTGGGATTAATGCCACAAACGTTACTGCTCATATTTGCTGCAGAGATGACCTGCAGACATGACCATCATGTTAAAAAATAGCTTTTATAATTCCTTGTGCCTGATAACAGAGCCAAAAAACCTGCCTCTGTTTTCCTGCATTTCTTCTTACTGGTTAGAGGAGGGGAGAAGACACAAAATGCGGTGCCTGCCCCCGATGGCCCATCCATCCCTGCTGCCTCCTGGGGCTTGGGCAGTTTCTGGAATGGCTTTCTGGCTGCAGTGGCTCTGCCTTTGCCATGTCCCTGTCCCGTGGGCACCGTGGGAGCATCAGCACACACGGGTGCCCCCACAGGCTGAGTGTGAGCACTTAGCCTGGCATCCTGAAACCTGCCCTGAGCCTGGTCCCACTGCACACCAGGCAGACTTAGGGCTTACTTTGGCTTTTTGGATAAATCTAGGGAAGGGAGGAGACTTTTTGTTTTCCTCTTAACCTGTTTGCCCGTTGTCAGTATAAATAAGTTCAAACATGTTCTGAGATTATCAGCACAGCTCCTGAACACTGAAAGGAATCAACCTCTCAAAGCTTTTGAGCTTTTCCATCACTCACATTTTACCTGTACAAGCAAACCCCATGTGTGTGTGTGTGGCACTGAGCAGCACAATAGTGTGTTTATTCATTCTCTGAGCTAACCTTGCTTCTCCAAGAGGCTGGAGGGAAATTGCTGTGCTTCTGCATTTGCTTGTGGGACATATTAGTTTCTGCTGCTTGTAAGGATCCTTTCCCCAACTTTCCTGCTAATCCAAACCTAAAAAAACCCATTCTAGCAGTGCTGGAATGACTGACTAAAGGTTTTCTCACTGTAATTTATACACCTATCAATAATTTCTTAGTTTAATTTTTTCCTCAGTACAGGACACAATGTCTTATTGCTGGAGCTGAAAACTGAAAAATTGGAGTTTGGGGTAGACTCATGAGTTCTGTTTCCCCTGGTGGTAACTGTTCATCCAGGCAGAGATTTTGCAACTGTTTCTGCTGGGCTTCTTCAGGGAATTAAGGCTGGCTTTTAAGGTTAACAGTTTCTTTTAGGAGGTGGAAGGAAGCTTTTCATGGCTTAGCAGGCTGCCCCAGCTGCCCCAAAGGTCAGGGTGACCTCAGCACTGCAGCAGGCAGAGTTGGGGCTTCTCACTCACTTTTCCTTTGTGGCTTTCTGTTTTCTTCTGTTTGTGAGTCCTGTGGGTTGTTTGCCTGGGCAATCACAAGCAAGTGAACTTCTGTGGCAGAAAAAGAGATGGTGCCAGTCACTGGGGCAGCCTGGAGGGAGCTTGGTCCCTGTGTCGCTCTGTTCAGCCACGCCTGGGGCAGCAGTAATTCTGGGGGGAAAGGAGGCAAAAAAAAATAAAATATGGCAGTAAAAGACTGAAGGAAAAGAAGGAGGAGAAAAGTTAATCCCTCAGAGCCACTCTGGTGGCCTCAGGAGACACATCTGTTGACGGCACATCGTACACACCTTGTTCATGTGAGCATCTCTATAGTTTGGGATATGATTTTTGCTTTCTGAGAAGACAGGACTGTGTTCATCCTAGAAACCTTTTCAACTGATTTTTTTCACATGTTATTATCTGGCTACTGGGAGTCAATACAACCCTGGATTTGTCTGTTTAAAGACCCAATATATACTACACATGGCTCTCTTTCCTAGTGATGATTTTTAAGCTGTGAATTCCCTACATTTACCTACAATAAAACCTCAGCTGACATCCAGAATGCATATTTTTTGTATAGATTTAGTCTGGAGTTTGAAAAATCTCAGTTTTGTAATTTAACAGCTGTAATGTGTTTTCTGGGAACATTAATGTTTCTGAAACTTGATTATGCAAATATTTGCAGAGGGCAAACAAACGCTCAGCGAACAAATTCATAAAATAATTAAGCAAAGACCGGTCGTTTTCTATTTTTGTAGTATTTCTGTTGGTTTCTATTTTCATAGTATTTGTGTCTGTCTAAACATTTCCCAAACTCTCTGGATGCCTCTTTCCCCTCAGTGATTTAGAAGTCCCTGGTGACATTGATTGCATCCCAAGAGAGGTCACCTTTACTGGTAAGACCCATGAGAAAGCTGATGCCTTGTGAAGAAATTTTTGAGATATCTTTACAGATATTTTATAGATTCAAAGAACTTTTCTGGCATCATCAGAATCATAATACCAAGCAGTGTTCAAATTTGAGGACTCTTAAAAGTATGAAGAAAAAGAATTTTAGATGACCATTGTCCTCTTGGTTACTGGTGGGCAGCTGTGCTTTTCCACATCCAGTACTTAAATACCAACTCATTGAGTTGGTGGTTATGCTGTGGAAGAGATTTATTTCAGGAGTTATAACTAAAATTATGTTTTGTCAGAATTTTGTGATCTTTAAGTTGTTTTTTGTCATATTGGCTTGAAATTCTGCAGGTTCACTGTAGCAATCCTGATACAGGCAAGTTATATTTGGATTGAGCTCTAGACACATGGAAGTGAGAAACTCATTCCCTACCAGGCTTTGTGTTCCCAGAACAGCTCTGTCATTTTTGTACTGGATTGGGCAACATAAAGGAAATGCATTTATAGTCCCAGGCAGTGTTCAGAATGAGTGTTGTACATAAAATTGCTTGCTGAAGTAACTTGCCTGATGCTGCATGAGAGATGGGCTAACAGAGAATTTGGGTCACTATACCTAAGAAGATTTCTGTAATTAAACTGGTTTGCATTTTTACATGAAATACTTGAAAAAGCTTTAAAGTTTCAACCTGTCTATCCTCCTTCCTCCTGAAACAATATTGTTATGGCTTCACACCTAAACCATTTAGAACCAAATTTTGATAAAGAAAAAGAATCATCGTTGCAGGATTTTGAAGAACTTATTTCTCATGTTGAGAAAGATATATAAACATGTATTTTCTGTGTGTGTCATCCTCTAGTACTCTAGCCTTACAAAATAAAGCTGGCATGGGTTAGATGCAATAGAACTAAAAAAGACTGAGTTTGAATGAAAAGGAAATAATAACTGATATTCAAGATTTTTATGTTTCATTTTTAAACTGTAATCAAAAAAATAATGTGTACTCTTGTTTGATCAATGCTGCACACGCTGCAGAAAAAGTGCACTGCAAGATTTTGGAAAAGTGCCCACAACTGATACAGTGGGATTAGGGAAGAATTTTATTTTTTATAGTTCGGTATTTTTTAAAATACTAACAATTCTCAAGCTGCCTTCTTGCTTAGGTCAATTATTTTTTGAGGAGGTATGCAACATGCTCATTACTTTCCAGTATTTCTTCTGTGTTGTTACTGCAGAGAAAGCAGACAGTAAAGTATCTAAAAGCCCAAATATCAGTCTTTAATGATTTCTGCATTTAGAGCATAGGAATGAAACTACTAACATTACAGTTTAGTATAAATTTTCATTCCTATTTAATAACTGCTTTGAATGGTGACTTGTGTGATTGATCATGCACACTTACACAATCGGCATTTATAGTTTAACTTTTAAAATGAAAATGTGGAATACCTACAGGTATAGGCTATATAGAGTAGTATGTGATAATGTAAGAGTTCTCCAAATTAGTGCTATGACTGTTTGACAAACTCTCATAATGTCAAAGTTTAAATTATTGAATAGCTACAATTCTGCTGTAGAAACTGCTATGTAGATCATGAGACATAAAAGGAAGCATGTTCCAGATGAAGTAGCTGAGTAAATATATCATCCAAGTGGTTGATAAAGTAGCTAAATTACTGTAAACAAACAATAAAACATCTTAGAGGAAATATCTCAGAGAAATTGCTTATTGAAAGCTTAAAAAGATAAATGCAAATTGTAAATATGTAAAGGCTGGAGGGCAGTTTTTTGATAAAAGCTGTAGGTTCTCTTGGCTGTCTGTCTAATACAGATGATATCCTTGAACAGTAATGACTATTCCCTCTGACAGAGTAAAGCATAGCAGATGAGAGTTGATATAAGATGGACCAAATCTATTTCTGCCATTAAATACTTATAGAAATATTTCTGGGCAGTGTAATATGAAAATGTTAAGTGAAAGGAAAATGTTGAGACTGTATACATCATTAATCAATTATAAGTCATCTTAATGGATAAGAAATTACTCCCAAGATGTTTGTTTTATTAGTGAACTCAGTTCTGCAGAGCACCAATTCACTGCACACCACACAAACAGCTTTTTTTTTTTTTAGTTTTTCTTTTCTTCTCATTACCTTTGATAATTTTAGTTTCCAAGAAAATACCCATGGAATTGATCATCCTCTACCCCTAAGGCTGAAGATGCCAAATATATGATTTTATGCCAAAGTATTTGTGGAACCATCAAAGTTCTTGTCTGCCAGCCAGTGGCCAGATGCCATCAGCAGCAGAGGTGGCTGGGAGTTTTCAAGCTGGAGCCGAGATGTTGTAAAAGAGTCCAGAGACCCTCAGAGCAGCCTTGCAACACTTAAAGGGCAGCACTTTCTCATCTTAGGAGAAAGATGGGGTCAGACTTTTTAGCTGGGCCTGTTGGGGTAAGGAAAGGGGTAATTAAAATTTAAAAAGAGTAGATTTAAACTAGATATAAGGATATATTTTACAATGACAGCGGTGAAGCACTGGAACAGGTTGCTCAGAGAGGTGGCAGAAGGTCCATCCCTGGGAACACTGCATGTCAGATTGGATGGGGTCCTGAACAGCCTGCTCTGGTTGAAGATGTCCCTGCTCACTGCAGGGTGGTTGGACTAGATAAACTTTAGAGATCCCTAACAACTCAAATTATTCCATGATTCTATAAAAAAAGGAGAAAATTAAAAGTGCTATAAAGCACAGCAGAGTTGTCAATAATATCTTCTCCCATCTAACAGGAGGCAGCCTGGAAGAGCTGGAAGAAATTGTGCTTTGTGCATGCATTGCTCTGTGGTAATGTTTTCTCTTTATATTGTGTTTTTCATCCTACTGCCTCTGGACAACTCTCATGTAGATGAAAAGGTAGTGGTAATGAGTTGAGCTGATAAATCTTTCAGAAGAAAAAGGGAGAAAAAGAGATAAAATATTATAACTGTTTTCAGTAAGGGGGGCTTACTTGAAAATACTTAATATCTGATTCTCAGTGTTTTCTCAAAATGACACCTAAAAAAAAAAAAGATAAAAAGTTTCTAAGATAATGAAGATAGTAAGAGGTAATACTAAAATGACATTGATAACCCTTCTGCATTCAGTATTATTTTATGTGACTACTTTATTCATTATGATTTATGGAGAATATCCCTGACTACAAAAGCTAGATAATAGATGGGTTTTATCTTTTTAATAACAGATCTAATCCCACAGTCATTATTTAATCATAATTTCTTCTTTTCAGACATTTTCTTGCATGTATTTTTCTGAGTCAGGTCTGTGATATTTAGGAGTTTCCATAGGTGACAATTTACATTTTCAAAAAACACATCAATGTTTTTTGAAAATGTAAATTTTCAAAATTTATGGCCATGTTCTTGCCTTGTGCCAACATGATGAACAATTAAGCACTATTAATTCCCTTCTGTGATGGACATTGAGACAAAGAAAATTTAAATATCTTGCACAGGGCTGCTGAGGGTTTGGTGTTAGAAGTGATGACACCTGGTGGGTTCCTATCTCTTTCCAATACCCAGCTAGAAATACAATATTCAAGTGGAAAAGAACCAGTGTTGTTCCTTTTTAAGACAAATTGTCAGAAGTTCTGTTGATTTTTTAAGAGGACATACTTGTCGGGTAGGTGACTCTTGATTTCTCTATAGGTCATCTGTAGGCACTTGGACAAGGTGCAGAATAAAGTGCTGTTGTATTTTGGTTTTGTGGGTTTTTTGTTGTTGGTTTTTTTTTTTTTTTTTTTTGTTTTGTTTTTCTTTCAGCCTGGAGGTATTTGTATTCACCTTTCCTAAAGAGATTGAAGGATCTAAAATTTGAAGGAAGCATATTCTCTAAATAAAAAATATTATTATGAAGAATGTTTAATTATCTTTGCAGTGTCAAAGTAATGAACTGATGTAATTGTGATCTTCATTGCTGTGTGAAGAACAGAGGAGGGACACAAAAAACCTAATTAAGATCTTCCCTGTCCAGCCACATTTGATAGATTTGCTTGTCATTCAGTGAGAAATGCCACAGAGCTGGGAAATCTGCCTGCCTCTGCTGAAGGAGTTTGAATTATGCTTTTTAATAATGTAGCTTTATATTTAGTGGTGAGTTACAAAGATTTTTGTCCTTCTTTCCTGAAGGCAAGATATGATCCAAGTTGGTTGATGAGACGAAAGCTGGTGATGTTGAGTGCCATCTACATGCATCAGATGATCTGATGAGGAAACTTGGTTGTACTGCTTTTTGAGGCAGACTCTAGGGCTTCTTGGATCCATCATTTCTGCATAGAACACTGAACGTGCTGGAGGAATACACAGCATGTATAATGCATGCTGGAGTAGCGTGCTGATGAAATGTGGATGGAATCAAAGAGTAAAAGCAGAGTAATTGCTGAAATCTGCTGCAGATCCTGAGTGTAACTGATAAATAACTACCAATAACCAGAGCAATAACAGTTTTGCTATGCGCACACTCTGAAGCAGTTTGTGTTTTCAAGGGAAGTTAAAGCATGGCTGGGTTTTTTTCAGGTTTCAGTAGCAGGGCTGCAGTGCAGATGCTCTTTCCATGGTGCAGCAGCCTCACAGGGCCATGCTGGGAATGGGAACACCCTGCACAGAGACATTTTTGTATCCTGCTGGACTCAGTTAATCAGATCTGAGTGGGAACATACAGAGTTCCAGTGTCCCACCTGATGACTCAGCTGCTGGAATGGGATCATACCTGTCCATGGGCTTGTACCCTCTGCTACTTGATTTCAAAACTGTTTTGAAATAATGTGATTGTGCTGGTTATACAAGGAGAGCAAGCTTAGATGGCCTTTCTGCCATGGCTGGAAGATGCTTTGAATGTTCAAGCACATTAAATACTCACAAAGTACCAGGTGACTTTGTGATTTAGTGATGATAGGAACTCCCACTGATCTTCTTCTCCTTAATCCCATTTCAGTAGGTGGCTCTTGGACAGGTAAGATTAGTAGCCTGCCAATAATTATGTGAATTTAATGCCAGCTTCTAAATTTTATTTAATTGCTGTGAGATTCACTTTAGGTTTCTGGTCCAATAACATTTTAGTAATTAGTGACCTAACAGACATACAATACTGCAGCAGTCATTTGGATGAAGGTTTTGTTGGTTCAAAGAAGATCAGGCACTCTTTCTGTCATTAAGTGGGGCTGTGAAAATGGAGGACGAGCACAAGGCAGCACAGGCAAGGGAAGAGAGAAGATTTTGGTTCTGGAGATGTGCTGGTGGGGCAGTGAGGTCTGCCAGCCAGAGGGACAGGCTGGTGTCTGAGGAGATGGGGTAATTGCCATGAGCCATCAGGGCCTCCAGCCCCTTAAAGAGCAGCTGATGAGATTTACCTGCCCTCTGGCTGAGGTGTCCCTGGGAGATCTAGGGCTGGAAGGGACCTGAGACAGGTCCTTTGATATCACTGTAAGGGTCACTTATCATTGCACCTGCAGCTGACACAATAGAAGCAATGTTTGTGTGAGCAGGGAGTGACAAAGCTGGGTCCTTCCATGCACTCCATGCACTTCTGAGGACAATTCTTACACAGCTGGAAAAAGACACATTGAAGTCTGGCATAGCTGTGGGGCAGAGCTGAAGGTGTAGCACAAGCTCTGGGAAGCACTGGACACCTTTGAGCAATCTGGTGTCCCTGACCATTGCAGGGGACTTGGAGTGAAATATCTATAGGGGCCCTTCCAACCCCAACCACTCTGGGATTCCATGACTCAAATGTCATGTCATGTTGCTAAACTGGAAATTTGTAGAAGCTTTTTTAAAACAAATGCTTATATTAAATTACCCCCTATCTGGGAGAATTAGAAGTTGCTAGTTGCAATGAGCAGTTTTGTTTCAAAGAAATTCCTTAGGGAATAGAATGAAGGAGATTTTCTCATTTTTGTATCAATGCTTCAGTTAAATATTTATGAATAGAAGCTTCTCTGTTTGCTTTGAAGCCAGCTTCTTTCTCAGATATGTATTAGTGTCCAAATCCATCACTATAACATCCTGGATCCTTTAATTAGGTTTGCCAGTTCATGAGTAAACTAAAGTTGCTTCATCAGATGTTTCTTTGAGACAGAAAAGATGTTTCCTTGAGGTTTTGAGTTATTTGCATTTTCTGCAATGCAAATTCTAGGCTTAGCCTTTCAGAAGGCTTAAATGATCTTGAAAAATAGAGGTCATATCAGAGTGATGTAGAGCTGTCTTGCTTCTGCTGGCTTTATGTTGTTTCTAAGTAAAAAATATCCAGAAATGAAATGAAAACTCCTCCTTCAGCTCAAGAGTTCATATGGTAGCAATTGCTATGAGACTTCAGACAGACAGACCCTTCCTTCCTTCCTTCCTTCCTTCCTTCCTTCCTTCCTTCCTTCCTTCCTTCCTTCCTTCCTTCCTTCCTTCCTTCCTTCCTTCCTTCCTTCCTTCCTTCCTTCCTTCCTTCCTTCCTTCCTTCCTTCCTTCCTTCCTTCCTTCCTTCCTTCCTTCCTTCCTTCCTTCCTTCCTTCCTTCCTTCCTTCCTTCCTTCCTTCCTTCCTTCCTTCCTTCCTTCCTTCCTTCCTTCCTTCCTTCCTTCCTTCCTTCCTTCCTTCCTTCCTTCCTTCCTTCCTTCCTTCCTTCCTTCCTTCCTTCCTTCCTTCCTTCCTTCCTTCCTTCCTTCAACATTTCTTTACCCAGATATTACAATACAAGATTCCCCATAAACGAACAATATAAAAATGCTTAATTGATATGCCTCTCTACATTTTCTAGCAGGAGCTGTAACACTTTATGGCAAGACCATCTTCTCTGTGGATGGAAAGCTTTTCAGAATCTGGGTTTTTGCCTGTGGTATGAAACAGCATAGCTACTGCTTGAAACAGTCAGAGAGCCAGCGTGTGGCCTGGCTGCCTTCTCCTGACAGGGCATGTGCCAAAAAAACATAAAAAATTAAAACAAATATGCAGGTTTTTACACTGTATGTGAGTAAGTACTGTTCCTCTGGGTTCTTCCATGTGTGTTGTTCCAAGGATTATTTGAATGAAAAAATGCTGGTTTGGCTCATCTGAGGGCCCTGATGGTCCAAAAAATAAGTAGTATTTCTCAACTTGTCTAGATTAAAAGATATTTAAATGGAATATGTAAAAGTTTTAGATAGACTTCAATGAAAATTATTTTTAAAGAACTTGTATATTTTGCACTTTACTTTTAGAAGTGGAAGTTTATTTTTTTTTTTCCCCTAAAGTAGAAATGGGACTTTGAGTAGAAGTACTCATGCTTTGCACAACCATATCCTTCTGCAAACTTTTTGAGTTGAACTGAGGTCAAATTTCCAATGCTAATAATGAGATAAAGATTCAGATTATGGAGTAAAGTTGATGATCAGTAATGGCTGATTATGGTAACCAAGTGAAGACTTTAAAAATCTTACTATTTCAGAACAGTTCCAGATCACATTTAAGAATGATTTAAGCAATTCTTGGTAAAAAAACCCAACTACCAAATGTAGAATATTTGGGCAAAGAATATACAGCCTTGTAAATGGAAATTGAATGAAACAGAATTTGACTTGAATCTAAAAGACTTTATATGATTGAGCTGAAAGGTTTGATATTGTCTCCTAGTCTCTAAGGAGATACAAGCTCAGGATAGACTGACAAACATTTATTTCATCAGCAATGTCACACATACTTCTCACTGCTACTTCTCACTGCTAAATTGCAAAAATATAAAGTTTACAGACCACTCATACCTTAATTTTTTATTAGAATAGATTAGAATCTATGCTCAAAAGAAACTGTTTTTGTCCCATGTGATCTTCTCTTCATACTTAAGTTTCTATTATATTTTATCCTTTTTCCAGGTCAACAGATAAACAAAAATTTTGGGGTCACATTATTCAGCATATTATTTTGTAAAAATTGAGCTTTTTGTTCTAAAAGAAATATCAAAGCTGGTTCTGTAAGTAAAACTTCACAGCCTGCCCCCCCCCCCCGCCCCCCACTGCCGCCCCAACTTAAATCAGTGGAGGATGTTAAGACATTTTAAGAGTAAACAAATAAAAAAAAATCCCATAGTTTGTTACAGTTTGTAGGATTAAACAGGTGAGCAGCAGAAGGCTTGTGGGCCTTTCCAAAAGAGGAGCAGAGGGGTTGCAGGCAAAAACCTCCTTGGAGACTGGAAAATGTCAAGTACCTTTTAAAAAAAACTCAACCTAATTAAAGTTTATTTGACTGAAAATGGTGCTAAAATACCTAATGCACAGTGTGTGAGGCTTCTGGTTTTGACATTAAAGATATAAAACAAATTTAAAATACCATAAAAATTGTACTGCTTTGTAAACTGTGAATAGAATGACATTTTCTTCCTCTTCCTGGGACTGTCAGAGTGTGACTTCTAAAACTTGTGCTACTGCCTTAGAGTCTGTGCAAACACAGCCACCTCATGGGATCCCTTCTGAGGAGATCTCTTGGATATGAAAATGATGTTTTCTTTAGAATCAGTCCCATGGCAGCCCTGAAGGTATTTTTGGTTAGTTTTCATCAGAAATAGGAGACTAAAAAGCAAGGAACAACACTTAGAATTCATCTTCTGAAAGTGCCATAATTTCCTGCTTCCAATGAGGAATTAGCCTCAGGACTGGATGAAATTGGTTTAATGCTTTCCCCTCAGCTGGCTACTCAAGGTTTATGTCAGGAGGAGTTGCTGGTGCTCCAGCTGTACCAATTTCAGCCAACTCATCACGTCTCACTGCCACCCACCCAGTGCAGCCACGTGTTGCCTCTGTTGGATGCCAGTTCAAGAGACTTGGTCTAGTTCTTGGTGTGCAGCAAATTAATTAGTTAATTGGGAGATAAATAAAGTCTAAGAAAATTTTAAGAAATGAGCAAGCTGGACATGGATCTGGAGTTTGCTCTTCGGTGATAAGACAATTCACATTTCCAGTTCTGAAAAAGAGGGAGCCTCCTCATTGCCAAGTAATATATCAGGTGAAATACAGATGGTTGAAATATTCTAGAGTATTTCAGAAGTAGCAAAAATTTCCAAAGGCAGCAGAATTTGTGTAAAAGCCACTATGGCTGTAATGGACATGTTTTGGGCAGTTCTGTGTCACTACTGAGGAGCTGTCCAGGGAAGTAAAACTGAGGCCAAATTTCTTAACATGATTAAAAACAACATGTGCATAATCTTTAATAAGCTACTAATTAGAGAACTGCCTGTGTTTAAAGCGTCAACAGATATTCTAGAGCACAGTTTTTGCAGTATCTGCTTATGCCTGAGGGGCCATAGATGGGCTGAGCCAGAGGCAGGATGGAGATGGTGGGCACAAAAATCCCTCCAGTGTTTGCATATATGCAAATAATGCGTTAGCTTTCCCTGAGGAATGTGTGGGGAAATTAGCATCCAGGTCACCAAACTCCATGTTTTTGTCCCAGGCTGATCTGCTGGGAGAAGGGAGGTGGCTGTCACCAGTGCCACCCCCAAGCTGCTCTGTGGATGCTTGTCATTAGTGATTACAACTTTCATGTCTTTAATTACTGAGCTGCTTTAATTCAGTCTGATACAAAATGAACTTAAGGCTCTGTGGATTCTCATTTGTGCTTTTGTAAAAACAGGGTTTCATAACAGAGCCTAAAATTCAGTTCACTCTGAACTTTCTAGAAGTTGACTGTTGGTGAGTTTGGGACCAGTTTTGACCAAGACAGTTTATGGCTTTCTGGTAAACCACATGAAAATTTGAGGATTTGGAGGCATTCCCTCATACTCATTATTTCATGTCTGAAAGGAGCCTCAGGGTATTAAATTTTCAGGTTACTGTGGTTTTGTTTTTTTGTTTTTTTTTTTACTGAGTCCAAGTCAGTAAGTGCTTTTATCCACAAGGGCCTTCCAAAATAGACATTATCTACATCCTAAACAGCAAAATAAAAAAAAAAAAGGCATACGGAAAGTGATTTATGAAGCTTGTAAGTAAGAACTAATTTATTTGCTGATTTGTAATACATCTAAACAAGAAGATTTTCCTAAATGCATTTGAATGGCATTACCATGTAGGCCAAGTAATGCAAAACAACAATCTGATTATCTTCCTTTTGTCTTGTGGCATTCAGGGTTTGATCCAACATGAAAATGGGAGCCAGATAAAGAGCAGCACTGAGCTAAGTGAGTAATGTAACTCATCCTCTTAGTTAAAAATGTTTATCTGCAGTCAAAGCTGCAACTGCCTGTAAATGGCTTAGAGAAATGCCCTGGGTAAAAGCCTTAAAGCATGTGCCTAATTTTAAATATGGATTTGCTTTGAAATGCATAGAACATATCATAGCATAAAAGTAATTTTAGAACAATATAATTTAAAGTGGCCATATAGGTTTTTTTTTTTCTTTTGCTGTGATCAACAATGGTATTGTAGTTAGATCCCTATTGCTCTTTCCAGGCAAAATGGAGAAACAGTGATGGATGGAATTACTGAAAAATGTCAATAAATGGATGTACAAATTACTGAGGGTATTTTTAGTGCTTTCCTTTGGGGGTGTTGCTTCAGGAGGGAAATCTGGGCTTCCACAGGTACGTGAAAGAGAAATCAAAACCATGCTTGGAGGGAAGGAGTATGTACAGCTACAGAGGGGGTTTATTAGGAAAGAAGGGTTTTCTCAGAATTTTTGCCACCCTTTGAGAGCTTGTAGGGAGAAACATTCTGTTGCCACCCAGAGACTTGAGGACCATGTGGGCAACGTCCCTGCTGAGCCTTATGTTCTCCTCAAATGGATTTGTCTCTCTGGGCTCTCAGTTTGCCCCAGTGAAGCCATTTCCTCACCTTCTGACTGCTCCCAAAGCTGAAGCCCAAAGAGAAGTAAAACAGACAATAAAGCATGTGAGCAATCCTTAAATAATTGTGTGCCACCAGAGACTTGTTTCAGGATAACTGACTAGGATTACTGACATACAAGATTTTTACTCTCTGCATTTGTAGGTACTTTATAGGAATTAGCACAGTCTTCTGAAACCTAAATGTATGAAAACTGGCTGGCACTGCAGCTTTTGCTCCTGTCAGCAGCAGCAAAAGCAGGAGAGCATGAAAGATGTGGTCTTTGAGCATTTTGAGGTGAGACAAAGTGGGAGAAGAGGTGCCAAACCTCAGGTGTAGATAAACTATTTCTACAGCAGTCAGCTGACAGGCTGGCACTACAGTGCATTATAAATCATCCTGCCTATGAGTTAGCTATTGGTTTCAGCTGCTTCTGGTGAAAGCAAAAAGTGCAAGCTACCTGCCCATGTGCAAATAAGCTTTCATCCTGCAATGGATGAACAATACAGGACAATTTAGTTCCCTATTTTAATGTTGCTTTGCTCTGATATTATGCCAGAATCTGCTGGAAAAGGAAACATAAATCTCTACGCTCTAACATATAGTCAAATACGGTTTTTGAATATGTAAATTGTAAACCCAGGTGGAGCTGGAAGCTCATTAGCTCAGTAAAAGATTGTTTTCAAGAAATGTTTAATAGACTCTAACCACTAATCTTATCACCAGGTTGCACTTGGTACATCTATCAGTGAAATTTAGGAAGGCTGAATAGGAGAATGTGTCTTGGGTTGACAGCAGCAGCACTGCACTGAGAAAAGAGAAGGTGCAGTTTGTAAACAACTGCTGCTTACAAGGCAGAGGGGAAGAAAATTTCAGTATGGTCAATTAAAATCAGTTGAAACCTTTTGAGGAAAGCTGTCAGGTCTTCCCAGCAGGCTGGCCAGTCTCCCTGTGTTGCAAGGTCTTTTCCATACAGCCATTTCTGTTCCTTGCTGAGACAAATCAGCACTGTTCATGCTAGGAGGATGATTTGTTGCCTTTTTGATCTGTGCCAAATATTTTTATATCCTGAGAAGGGATGAGTAAAGCCACCAACTTAAATTTTCTACAGTCTTCATTATTTTATCTGTCTTCACTTTTTCAAAACCATATAGCCACATTATTCTGCAGTGTCATAAATGTGATGCTTGAAGGGTCATCCAGTCCCATCTCCTGTAGGCAGCAGCCTTTGAAATGTGTTTAATTACTGTTATGTAACATCACAACATGAGTTGGGTCAGGCTGCAGCACAGGGGGGTGTAAGTGCTCAGTTTGGTGTGCACAGAGCCTGGCCCTGTTCCTCTGACCTTACACCAGTCAGCTGAAATTTTAATCTGCTTTAACCCACAGGCTTCACCCCCAACATCCACCCTTGCCTCTTGTGTGGGGTAGGAGTGGATGTGCTGGTGAGACTCAGAAGAAAAGGAGTTTGCTACAAGAGCAGGCTGTTAACCCAGAGATAAAAATAGTGTCTGTACTGTATGTCACCTAAAGTGAAACTGTTGAACATCCCTGGACCAAGATGTTTAATTTTATCTCAGTTGTACAGTAGTCTGTGCCCTCCAAGACATGTTAAGACACCGTGAGAGCTTTAATTTTGATGCCACCAGCCAGACTACTCTCCTAAAGGCTGGGTTCCTGGGCTGTGCTATAAAAAAAAGAGGAAGAAAGAAAAAGAGGTTTTAAACACTTTTTTTAGGACTGCTATCCTGTGAAACTTTAAGGGATTATAAATCATATCAGTAGCTACTGAAATCTTTAGTCATGAGTATTTTTTACAGAAAATGTCAGCAAAAACCATAACAGAATGTGTTAACTGTAACTTGCTTTTATCGCCTGATCCTGAGCATGCATGCAAGTGTTAAAAAATGGGTGTTTTAAAAGAAAACTTGGCAGCAGAATATCCAGCATTTTCAGGAGAAAATGTATATTTCTTTTGATGTGGATCATGTGTTAGCAGGGAGGGATAATCAGAAAGCACCATAGCCACTCCATATCATATCATATCATATCATATCATATCATATCATATCATATCATATCATATCATACATAATTCTATTATAAATAATTCTCAGCAGGTATGACTAATTTAGCACACTTTGGCATTACTTGTTGGGGCTGTGGGATATGCTTGCAGCTGTAATTTCAGGTCTCTAATGTTTATTATGTTACTGTCTCTTTTGGTAGTATTAAATCTTGCCTGATTCAAAAATTCTCTGTTCTTTTTTATTCCCATATACTATTCCTGTTAGACACAGTTCATTGAAAACTCACATAATATTGTGTGTTAAATGGTACAGCATGTGTACTTTTGCTAGAAACCATGGCAGTAATTGTGTCTAGTAGTTTAGATCCCTTGCCTAGCAGGGGTGTGATCACAGTAGGGATATAAAGGTCTACTATCTTTGTGTTAGAAGAGCATTCAAAAGTCATTTGGGCAAAACACTTAGCAGAGAGCAGAATCCATTGTACAGGTGAGCACTCCATAAAAGCACTCTCTATATGTAAGCTGAGACACTAAAAAACACTCGAGAAAAGCTTGAATTATTTATTTCCGCATGTTACCTGTTAAAAGCACTTTAAGATCACTCCAAAACACTCCTGTCTGCACACAGTAATCTCAGCAACAGGAGGAGATGAAAGACACTGTTTGGGAGAGGCTTTGCAGAGTGGAAGTGCAGATAACTGCTGCTTGAATGGGCCAGCAATGTCTGTCTCCAGTTCTCTAGACACTGCAATAGGACTGAGACACTTATTTCAATTTTGCAAACAATTTCACCTTCAAATCCTCAGGCCATGATCACCACATGACATTGTCCTGCTTTGATGCACACAGAAAACTTGTCAGTGCCTGGAATGGGGCTCAGCTGTGCAGTTACCCCAAACTTTGCCTTGTGGCTGGACAAGCTAAGGGAGAGTTGTGTTCTTGCTCCAAATGGCTGTGAAAGGGTTTGGATCTGTGGCCACATTTCTCTTCACAGAGGAAAACAAAGCACAGCTTCCCAAGGATATTTCTGAGATTGACATTCTCTGAACCTCAGAGAAAGAAAAAACAGTTCTTATCTCATTAACTGTTCCTGTGTTTTAAAACAAGTGGAATGCATTGAGGAAGATTGTTTACCTGAAGGAATTTGTTTGATTGGATTCTGGTGTGAGTGTTTTGATTCATCAACCAATTGAATCCACGTGTGTGTCAGGACTGTGGGCTGACAGTCATGAGATTCTGGGCACTTCAGTGGGGTTGGGTGCTTGTGGAGATTCAGTTTGATATCAGTGTGATATAGTGTAGAATAATATAGTATAATAAAGTAATTAATTAGTGTTCTGATATCAATGGAGTCAGATGCATCATCTCTCCCCTTTGAGAGAATTGATGATTCTTTGTCGGGGGTAGCCCTGCTTTTGCTATATGGATCCTCTCCCAGGTTCTTCCAAGAGACAGAGGACAGGCAGCATCAGAGGCACTGACAGAACAGGAGTTATTTTACTGCCTGACAGAGCCATGGCAGCCCCTCGTTCCCTTGTTTTCCTTACAGAGTGACTGAAAACATTTCTCTGAAAAATGTGAAAAACCCCTGCAGTTTTACTCCCCTCTAGCTGTCTGCTGGGGCCATGCAATGTCCTCTCTGGATGTGGCAGTGAGGTTTGGAAAGTAATGAAACATGATGGAAAGGCCCAAAGGGATCTCTCCTGCAGTTCCTTGTGTTGGTGGCCAAGATTTGTGGCAGCATTTATTGGCACAAGTGCAGAGTCCCTTACCTTGCTCTGGTGGCACCACTGTGGGAGGGTGTGCTCACATCTGTCACCAATCACTCCTCACGGTTTCTTTGCATCAGCTTTGTGCTAACATTTATTTTCTTCCTTAAAAGGATAAAAAGAGTAGATCAGATAATGTATTCCTACCGTATTTTTAGATTTCTTCTGTCATTTGAAATAAAAAAAAAAAATTAAGAGGATGAAATTTTCGGAGAGTCAGTTGGATGTAAATGTTTATTGCTAAAAAAGTGTGAAATTCTACAATTGTAGCTTCTGATGATGCATTAACTCTCTGTTTTTTTTTTTTTTTTAAGTGACTTCTTAATAGCACAGAGAGAGTGTTGTCAAACAATTATTTGTCTGGAGCTCCAAAAATCACAGATGTGATTTACGCTCTATTGAAAATCAGTGGGATACATTTAAAGTACTGTTGTGCTTTTTAAAATCCCACCAAGGATGAGGCTTCCAGGGGTGCCTAAATACAAATTCAGCTGCTCTGGACTATAACATCATTTTGAGGTGAGTATCTTGTTTGCTCTGTGGGGAAGGAAATGCACAGATCTGTCTTTGACAATTTGTACTGCAGATCTGGAGGCACTGCCTGAGCCTGCTGGTCACTCTTACACCTGTCTGGTGCTCAAAATGAGTCTGTGGCTCTTCTGCCTTTTCTGTCAGGGCATGGTTTTGTGACAGGTGATATGGCCAAGGTTGCAGGACAGAATACTGCAAAACTTGGATGGTTTTGTATGGCAAGAGGAAAAACCATTTCAGAAATATCACTGAAAGCTGGTAACCTAATTTGACATGCTTTTAATTGCATGTCCCATTAAAATCTATGGCATTTGGTGCTGCTGAAAATCAGATGAAGTATTTTGTAACAAGACTTGGTAATTGGAAAATACTGATTTGTCCAAATGGGAAAGGTTTCTCTTCAGTGAGTTGCTTTGCTCATGAAATATGAAAAACAGCTTTGAAATTGTGGGAATATTTTATTTAAAGAATTTTGTAAAAAACCTCACATATAGTATCCACTCGTGATTCAGTCTGGTGAGTAATATATATTTCTAAAAATAAACCCAATTCAAATAAAACATTTACAAAATATTGAAAAGAAACTCTTGCCTATTAAATGAGTATGATTCAGTACATAGATAATACCTGAAAGCATTTGAGTTGTTCAACTTTCCCAGGCAGAAACATAAAGCCTCCGCACAAAACAAGAACAGAATCTGGATTTCCTGGAAATGCTGTTGAGCTAAAGAAAGCAGCTCACCTCCTCCCACCAAAGAACTCAGTGAAAGTCTCTGCTACCACGAAGTCAACAGTGCACTGTAAGTTTTCAGACATGACCTTGCAGAGATTTCTTTTCCCCAGGTTCTCCAGTGACCTCTGCTCATAGGTTAAATGAGCTGTTCTGTAATGGAAATATCCAGAAGACAAACCTGACATATTTCTTGTACTTTATTGAAAAGAATCTGTATTCTGATAAAAAAAGCAGCTGAAATTATAGCATGAAGGATGGTTTATAGAGTATAAAAGATAAATTGTGGAGAAAATTCTGTCCTCCTTTAGGTGAACAAATTTCCATCTAAATGGAAAGCTGCACAAGTAGGAAATGAAGTAAAATAAAATACAATATGATATCATTAAAACTTTGTTTTCCAGATATTTCAGACATCTTGCTTGCAAAATTTAACATTAAACTGCAACAAATTTAAATATTCATTAGTATTTTAAATTATGGTAATTAGCCCAATAACTGTGCATTTTTCTATCAAGGTAATGCATTACCATTGTCCTTATCTGCTCACGTAGAACTTCATAATATATTTTGATAACCTAGATTGGTATCAAAAATCATAAAGATTTTTGTGTATCACTATCATCTTCCCTGCCTATGGGTGATTAAATTTTAACTTCTCATGAAATGGGATTAACAGTCAGCAAGCAGGAGGAAAAAAAAGTGCTAAAGTACATCTACTCTTCTTGCTGTAAATTGGGGTTTCTGAACTCAGTGAAGACTTCCCTGGTTTAACCAGATGAAAATTAGACTCACTGAATTTCATGTTTTGCCCTAGATTCCATCTCTTTTACTATTTTTTAAATATGAAAAATCTGTGGGGAAAATCTGGCCCTTGGGCAGCACATCAGAGCAGGTGAATGTTTCCTGGAGAAATACCTTCAAATTTCAGGCTACATGGCTCCTGTTCTCTGTGCCAGAGTAACATTCTGTTCATGTTTGGGGAAAAATAACAGAAATCACATGGGAATTTGTTTTTCATTAGAAATTCCAACATTTTCTACAAAAAAAACCCCAAACAGCTCCACTCTGGGTGACAGCTTCAGGGGAGGCACAAACAATGGAATTAATATGCTCAATAGTTTTTGAGAGGAGCAATGGGCTCTGCTTGAGTCTCAGCAGGCCAGAGATTGCCTAAGTGGGCTTCTCTGCAGGCACTGGTGGCCCTTGTATGAAACTCTGTAAATCTGTAATCTTCAATGGCAGCTGTGCTCCTTTGCTTTTGCTGCCCAGTTCTTCTCCATGTGGTTGGGTGTACCTCTTGATTCTGTGAGTTGATTTACATCTGTTAGTTTAGGCAATAATGCTTTGAAGGATAAGGGTTTCCTCTGCTGGCTGGAGCATCTTTCTACCCATGCAGGACAACATTTGCTGTTCTATAGATGTGTCTGTGGTTCAACGCTCTGGAAAAACAAGGAGCAGGGAAGAGAATTTAACAGTCTTACCACCTGCTCACCCACCTTTGAACACACATCAAAGAAACATTTCAAGGGGGAAAGAACAACTACTTTATTTTTGTGGAATAAGTTTCTAAGGACAATTTAGTCATCTGGTAACTGTGGCAACAAGGGAATGTGTTTGCTTTCATGTAGATTGGAAAAAAAAGGAAGTAGTTTCATCTAATGAAAATGTGGGTGTTTTTTCCTTCTTTTCTGTTGACAAAATTAAGGAAATTGTGCAAACAGAGCCACCAAACATGTTTTCATTCATTAACCACATTGTAACTAGCACCTTCATGCAGTGTTTTCTTAACAAGTAATAGTTCTGGAATTTTATTGAAAATCTTAGTGTAAAATAAAGGGTTTTTTTTTTTTTATTGCGTAATTGAAATCTCAAGAAGGACTTTTTACAAGTGCATGAAGTGATAGGACAGGGAGGAATGACTTCAAACTGAAAGGAAATTGGTTTAGATTGGAGATAAGAAACAAATTCTTCACTGTGGTGGAGGTAAGGCCCTGGCACAGGCTTTGTGCTGGGGGATTGGATGGTTTTGGTAGTTGTGAAGGTGCTTGATTCATACCATTGTGTGTCAGACCAGATTCAGTTTTTTTTGACTTTCAGTAACTTTCCCAAAGTTATTCTGCATTTCTTTTTCATTTGTGCTCAAGCAAAATAACCTAAAAAATGAAGTGTAGCAGTTCAGAGTTTCTTGTAAGGTTTCTTCTCTAGTTTCTTGGAAAAAACGTTTTAGTGTGGAGCTGCTTGAGGTTAGAGTTATTGTAGTGCAGAGTGAACAGGGACAGAGATTGTTATTACGACATTCAGGGCTTATTTGGGTGAAATTCCTTGTCTTTTGATACTGCACTAGAAGTGGGACTAAATAACCAATTTAAATGCAACTATGCAAATAATTTTTAGCTAAAATGTGCTTAGAATTCTGTGAATGCAGATTGTGGAGGCTGGGTGTCATTTTAAAAATGCAGTGACAGAGGAATATGATTTCTGGTGGCTAAGCCAAACTTCTGTCACTAATATTGATATGTTTAAGAGGCAATGGGAAAAATCCAGTTCTTTGTGGTATCTTATAGGGGCCTATGATAAGGAAGATAACAAGGATAGCTTATTATATATAAAGTTGATGCTTCCAGTTTGGAAAAAAAAATCTCATAAAACCAAGTTAGATTATCTGGCTGCTGAAGAGATAAGGCATCTGTTTTTTGGTTGTGGGTCATATAAAAAGATAACAGAATTGAACATTAGATTTACTGAAAATTATTTTGCTTTAGTTCTGAAGGTGAAAGCTTCCATTTCAAAAGCTTCCATTTCTTCTCAAGAGTTTGCGTGCTGTAGCCTATAATACAATGTAAACTTTACCCTGAAATACAGAATAATTCAGGGAAGGACAGGGCCATTTGGCAGGCACAGGTGTTTGCTGTTTTAGCTCCTGGCGTAACTTCACACCTTGCTCTGTAAATCCAGATAAATCCAGATAGTGCTAAATTTATCTGCTGCTCTTTATTTCTTAAACTTAGAAATCAAATTGTTTTGTGATTGCTACTTGCTAGGAGCCAAGAAAGGAAGAGTTTCTATGTAGTGCTCTAGTATAGCTTCAGTCTGAAACAATTTCAGTGTAGTTTTGGAGGAAGGTTTAGGCTCATGTACCATATGTGTGTCTATCTTACCCAGAATTCAGTTGATTGTAAAGAATTAGCTAAGTGAAAGTATGTAAAAAAGGGTTGAATAGATTTTCTTTGATATAAATTCATAAAATATTCCTTACTTTCATATAAATCAACAAATTTTCAGAGAAAAGTTGGGCAATTTAAATAACAGAATTCAGAATTTTCAGAGAAGAAAATGGAAAACAAGTTAATGGAAAACAAGTTTAATTCCTGTCTGGGCTTAGTTCACCATTGCTGGAAGACCTAACCAAAGTCAGTGTAAATAATATTGTAGTTGGATGGAAAACCACATCAGTGTGCTGAGAAGCCAGTGGAAATGGCTGCAGCTGGAAAACCCTAAATCAGTGAGCTGAGCCATTGGAACCTCACGTGGCTGAAAACCCCAAATGTGGAACCTCACGTGGCTGAAAACCCCAAATGCTTACGAAAGGTGGGAGGATCCGGAGCCATCAGTTGTGGTGGAGCCACAGCTGCTGTTATGGGGACACAGCAAGTGGCAACATCAGGGTTGTGCTGCAGCTTCCCTGACTGGTTTTGGGATCAGTGTGAAAGACCTTGGCATGAAAGACCAGTGTGAAAGATATGAGTGTGCTGGTGTGATTTGCTGAAGATGCAGGGGTAAAAGGGGCTGTCAGTAAGGTGTGGGATGTCCTACAGGAAGGATTGTGTGACCTTGATTAGGGTAACAGAAAGGAAATTCAGTGGTACAGAGGGAAAGGCCCTTCTCCAGGGGGTTAATAGCAGGAATGCCAGAATTGGCTGGGAGCTGGTTTCCCTATGGGATACTGGACTTTTAGTGTACAGCAGGTGCAGTCAAGCCTTTTTATTCTGACAGTTGTCATCTTTTAAGGTTGTGAAGCAGGTTTTGTTATTACAAGAGTTAATACATATTTTAATTACATATTTATTTTTAATAATTTCTCTCATGATTAGCATTAGTTGTGTCTTGCCTGATCCATGTGTGCAAGAACAAAAACCTACCAGGGTCAACAAAGCAAAGAACTCTCTGTGTAGTTACCTGTGAGACAGAGAGGGGAAGAGAGCAGAAGCAAGGAAAGAAAATTGAGCATTCACATGCCCAGCTCATCAGCTCATTTGAATATTTGCTGAATATATGTTTTTTCCCTGTTGAGATCAGAGGGTTCCTGTAAGAACTTGAAGAAAACTTTAATGCTTTCATCCCCAGGCACTGGATGTTCACAAACACCAGGGCAGCACTCTTGGGCTCTCCATGGACCCAGTGCTTCAGGAAGTGTCTGCTGGCTGCTCTGTGGGAGTACATAGGGGAATACCCACCCAGGACCTGCAGCTGCTTGCCCTGCCTGACCCAGGTGCTTCCCCATCACTGCTGGGCAATGTTTTGCCCTTTTGCAAATCCCTGAGGTGCCCCTAGGTGGGGCTGCTGCAGAACTGACCTTTTCTCAGGGTCCCCACTGCCAGCATGGCACAGTGGGGAAAGTGGCCCACATCTCAGGAATTTGGGGAACCCTTGGGACTCAAGCATGTGCCTCAGACTGTTTGAGAGGAGACACTCATGGGACACTGTCCCCTCCTCAGCTTTGGGGCAGGAACTGCCTGGGGAGTGTGGCACCACAGATTGCTCAGGACAGCTCATCCTCTGCCCTGGTGCTGTGGACTGAGGAAAACACAAATGCAAGTCCAGCTTGCACTGAGTGAAAAAACTAACAAAAATAGGTATGTGACTTAAGTGTTAGTGATATGGCAGGTATTTGGAAGCCTCTCCCCAGTAATGCTCCTCTGGCTGCCAGGTGGGCTGGTCTGGTGGCCACATCTGGTAACATCTGGACTTTTTATCAGGGCAGGACAAGGCATTGGGGTTTTAAACTGAGAGTAGATTTATATTTGGTGCAAGGAAGAAATTCTTCCCTATGAGGGTGGAGAGGTGCCCAGAGAAGCTGTGGCTGCCCCATACCTGGAAGTGTTCAAGGCCAGGTTGGACAGGGCTCGGAGCAACCTGGGATAGTGGAAGGTGTCCCTGTCCACAGCAGCAGGGATTGGAACAAGATGATCTCTAAGGTCCCTTCCAGCCTCAACCATTCTAATCTCTAATAAATGGGTCAGGAAAAAAAATGGAGTGCTTCAGACTTGTTTAATATATTCATTAATGGCCTTGACATAAATATTACGAGTGTACTTAGAGAATTTGCTGAAAATGCAGAACCAAGGAGCTCTAGAGGAATAAACCTGCTGGCCCAGGAAGGCTTGTTCAGTTTGGGATGACCTGAAATTAATTTTTCATCTTTTTTGGTCATTGAACTGAAACAGTGTTTTTCACACTGTTCTAGCAATAATAGCATTTATTTACGATGTGCTTTCTTGCCTTTGATATAGTGCTGCTGGCAGGAGCAGAGAGGAAAGATGAACATAAATGTTCCTTTATTTCTGGAAGAAAGCAGAAGACTGAAAGAAACCAAATGGGGAGAAAGTATGTTCAAGCTAGTAAACACTATGGGGAGAAAAATGTTATATATTTTGCCAAAGCATTTCCCTGTAGATCACAGGGAAAGAATTTATCACAGTGGAGAATTTTCTTCTGGAGCAAAAGCCAGGTTTCTTAAGTTTGTATCAAGGTCTTTAAGAACACATATGGCTGCTAGTGTAATAATTTTAAATATCCTGTGGAAATGTTGAAATTGTTGAAATGTTGAACTCTGTGGGTGCACTTCCTCTCCAGCAGGGACCTGTGCCTACCTGACCCCAGCATCAAGCACACTTGATGGCCCTGGGTTTGGGGTTCAGCAGCCCTCTGAGCTTCTCCAAGCAGGATATGTTTTGCTGGACAGTTCTGGGACCAGCAGAGGTGGCCAATTATCGTAAATCAAGGTGACCCCCAAGGAAGGGGAGGAAATGATGCATCTGACTCCATTGATATCAGAAGGCTAATTAATTACTTATATATTATCTTATTCTATACTATATTACACTGAATCTGCACAAGCACTCTACTCAACTGCCCAGAATCTCGTGACTGTCAGCCAACAGTCTCAACACACACACCTGGATTCAACTGGTCAATGAGTCAAAACACTCACACCAGAATCCAATTACCAATTCCATTCAGGTAAACAATGTTCCACAATGCGTTCCACTTATGAACAGCAAGAGGAGCAGCAGAAAACAGATAAGAACTGTTTTTTCTTTCTCTGAGGTTCCTCACCGCGATTCCCAGAAATATCCTTGGGAAGTTGTGCCTTGCTTTTCTTTGTGAAGAGAAATGTGGCCACAGCCAATGATGCCATGATAAGCACCACTTAGGGACCACCCTAAAATACTATTATTTTTTTCATGGGATTTTCACTTTTAAAAAAAATGAAGCTTACCAAGTGAAGGCTTAATTGAGTGTTGTGCAACACATGAGCTTTAAGTGTGGGAGCAGTTCTGATGGGCTTTCAAGGTCATTTTTCTTTATTGAGCATTTATAGCAGCTATGTAACAATTACTGTGTAATGGATACCTGCCTTCTCTGGAGTATGCAGAATTGATTTTTTTGTGAATTACTGATTGGATTGATTTTATACTTAAGACAGTACTGGACAATTTAAGTGCATAAGTTAGTTTGATCTCAGATACTTTGATTAATCATGGCAACCTAAATCTTTAGGCATATTTGTCATGACAATTACAAGTTTGTTACAATTTTGTTTGTTGCCTTTTTGGACTCTGAGAGGAAGGTGTGGGTGGGTGCTGGCCCTGATGGTTATTACTGTTAGTGGGATGGAGAGCCTTGTTATTAGATTGGAAAAGAATTATACAGATATTAAAGGAAAAGACAAAAAGCTTGAAACTGTAGGAAATGTGAGGAGGGATTCCCAACAGATTGGTCACAGTGTGAAGGGTTCTGAAGTACCTGTGTTTTCTTTGTTTCCATGAAAAGCGACAGGAGGGGACATTTCAGAGTGGATATTTTCAATTGGTGACTTCACTTGACAGGAAGGAGCTAACAGCTGTATGTTCTGAAAAAAAATGCTAAATAATTCCCATTTGCCCTCTGGACTCTGATTTCTGTCTGGCTGGGACTGCACAATGTTCCTCTGTGTTGTGTTCCTGATAGCACCCTCACATCCAGTCACCTTTCTGCCCTGTCTGTCCTTCCTCCATGGCATTTATGCACCACTGCTGCAGGATCCAAACACCTCACACTCTTCATTGCTTTTTCCTATTCCCCCATGAATTAGGCAAATGCACTTATTCCCATTTGAGAACTACAGGACTAAGGGGCTTGAAAACAAAAGGCTATAAAGTGAAAGATATTTATGCACGTCACACATTTAGGTGCCTAATGTGATTTTCTAAAGCATCCAACTGCATTAAGCATCCAACTCCTGCTGACTGTGATGGAAGTACTTAACTCCTCTGGATGTTGTGGCAAATTGCAGCTGGCTGCCAATCTGTCTCTCTTCATATTTATTTAGATAAATTTTGGAAAACACTAGTCTAGATCACTTGCTCCCTGCTACGCAGTGAGACCCCCAACTGATAACCTATTACATTCTTTTCTTCAGCTTTTCAGTTTCATAGCAATTGGTTATTCTACTTAGAAGTTAATTTGAAATACTTTCTCCTAAAATATTATAAACATGGTACTTTAGCTATCAGATTTCTTAGCAATTCAGCAATAGTACCACACTTGGTTTGAATCATGCTTAGATTATCTCTCTCCTAAACCACATATTTTCTTAAGGGCATTTATCAAAGCAGTTTTAGAAGATGTTTCAGCTAAATGCAGAGAGCACTGTTTCAGTTAGAAGGAGGCAGATTTGTACCCACACTTACCCTTCGGCATGGAAGCTGTGCATCATATTTCTGTTATTTAAATTATAATGGGATTTGATAGAGTGATAAAATATAACAGCTGCATTTTACAATCCTGAATTAGTTCACTTTAGTCTGGGATGCTACATTATTGAATCTTTGTTACAAAGTTCCTGAAAGCGGCAGAGAGTCCCAGGTGTGACATCTGAAAGCTCTGTCAGGCTCCTGGCCGGGTTCCCTGTGACCTGGGTGCTCCAGTTACTCCATGTGCCCTTGAGACTTCTCCTCCTGCCTCAGGGCAGAGCAAGAAGCACACCCTGACCCTGGGCACATCTGTTCTGGGGTAGAATTTTGGAGGAAGAGCTCAGGCCCCACTGGAGCAGCCCAGCCCAATGTGTGGATTCAATCCCCAAACCCCATGGCTGCACAAATCAGTGCCTGGCATTGTACTTGCATATCTTTAATATCACAGATCCCTTTCACAAAAAAACAGTTTTCACAATTCTCTCCAAGTGAGAGATTCCTGACAGTGTTCAAATTCTTGCTATTCTTTCATATTCAAACATTTTAAAGTCTTTTCCCTCTTTATCACACTGTGGAGGAGACTTGAGTTGAAAATTAATTTAAAAGGGCTGCAACTTTGTAAAAGCTGCACCAAGTCTCTCTATCAAATAATAGTTTGTTTTCTAAGTGGTTTAAGCATAATTGAAGTCAAAATAATTTATAGCAGCAACACTTCTGCCATTGAGTTCAGATCTATTTATAGCCTACAGCATTAAAATTGCAATTAAAAACTCCACGCTTGCTTTTAATGAAATGATCATTCATCTTCTGCTCTCCAATTAACACAATATAATTGTATTTTTTACTAAGAAAATTTCTATATTTCTTTGATTCAAACCCCTTCTGGAAGTGTTTAATGCTGTATTTTATTTTAGCCACCTATAGGACATCATAAAAAAAAAAAAATCCCTCTTAAAAAGGTTTTTGTGGGTGGCCCCTTCATGTCAAACTGAATTCACACTTCAACTTGAAATAGCTAAAATCTACTCTGGCAGTGGATTGCTTTCATATTTTTGTGTGGATAGAATTTTGGAATTTTTTAAATCACTGAATAACTTTTTCATATCTTCTGCTGGAACAAAGCTGAATATATCTTTTAGTCAGATTCTTCAGGCAGGCTGTTCTGACATAAATGGAGAAATTGCAAACTGTAAAATCTGACTGTGCCTCCCGGTGGCAGCATGGGGCAATTCCTGCCTGCTGGAAGGCAAACGACTGTAACTCCAGAGAGGGATAAATGGATTATGGAGAGTACGTTGAGCTGTGTGAAACTAGCATTTTTCTCAGCTCTGAAAGCAATCAGCACCACTTCTAACAGATAAAGAAAATCAGCATCTCTTCCATTTTGCCTGTGGCTTTCATATTTAATGAGATTTTCATCAGTATAAACAGAATTCTTTTGGAATGCAAGCCTGTTTTTAGTATAAAATATGGTCTATGCATGTAATACAATAAATGTGTCTTGACTCTGAATGTTGCTGAAAATCAGTGCCTGTGAGGCTGAAAAATAATCTCACAAATATTTAGCTGCAAAACCAAAACCACTTAATTATTTTGAAGAGTCGTTGTATTTCCAAAAATTGAGAGGACCACAGGTTTGTCCCAGTATTTCTGAGTAAATAAAAACCACCCAGCTGTTCACATTTCCTTAGGAGATTAATCCTGCTGCTTCATAAAAACCTTTCAAGCTATGTTCATGTGTGGTGTGAAAATTACTGTCAACTCGTGTCCTCTTTGAAGGTTAGAGAGTGAAGATTAACTTTCCCAGAGATCAGCAGAGTAACTTGAAGTTCATAAAAAGATCAGGCTGGGAGTTATCCTTAGTGCTCCTGGAAGGTGAGGTAGGGAGGGACATGTCCCCAGATGGTCACATTTTCCTTCTGGGTGTGGGCTTGGATTGAGAGGCAGCTTGAGTGCTTGCAGCTCCATCTAATTGTGAGAGCACCAGAGCATTGGAGCAGAAAATTCCTACATGTGCCAGCAACAGGCTCTTCATTGCAAAAATGTGATCTTAGGTGTTGCCTTTGGCACTTGATATGTCTGTCATGAGGCTGTGGCTTTCCTTTCCTTAGGTGACTGAAATTCAGGTCACAGAGCCAGGTCCTTCTCTAGTTAAAACTGTACCTTTATTTGTGCCTGATCAGAAATAATCCCAGTCTTCAATGGGTGTCTGATGCTATGGTAGTAGTCTTGTGTAGCATGTTGGGTCTTTCTGTTTAACAAATCAAAGTTTCTCTGTTTTCCAAAGCCTTTTTGCTTTCTTAATATTCTTGTTATTTTCTTCTCCCAGTGGTTATATCCTGCCAACTCTCAATCTCATCATTGCACACTTTGCTGTCTTGTCTTCAATATATCTTCATAAATGTTTTATCTGCTGCTAAAATTCCTCAGAGGTTTGAATGACCCTGCAGCCCTTCATTTAAAGAATGGCATCTTTTTTGGCCCACCTTTTAGATGTTGTGTCTATTGTAGCGGGGGTGGAGGGTTACCCCTTCCCTACAGTACATGCTCTTTTGGTTTTTTCCCACCTCCAAAGTCACTCACTCATCTTTCTGTAGCTGTCATTGATTACTTCCAGGTGAAATCTTGTGTATAGAAATTACAGCTTTCACTGTAGCTAAAATCTGTTGGTGTTATCAGCAAGCTGTTCCTGGGGAGAGGCAGTAGAGGAAAATGACATATTTTTGGTGATTAGAGTTATAAAATACCATTCCTGATGACAAATATTTGCATGTCACCTCTGGTCTATGAGATTTCATCTGCCTGGGAATACACCAGAATTTGTGCAGAGTGACTGAAATTTATTTCTATGACAAATACTGACAAAGAAGATTATCTGTGTGGGTTTGGTCTTTTTTTTTTTTTGGTTGGTTGGGTTTTTTTTTTTTTTTTTTTTGTTTTTGGTTTTTTTTTGGTTTTTTTTTTTGTTGCCTTTTAAAATGAGGTGTTGAGGAAACTTAGTTAAAATTATTAAATATTGAGGTAACTGTACTACATTGTGAAGGTGATTCATGCAGAGCATCCCAAACCTGATGTTCCCTGATTTTGCCCTTCTGATTTATTATTGATACAGCCATGTGTGACTCTTTCAGGAGAGGTGATAGTGCAACTGCTGATTTTGTTTCTTTGGACATCTTTGTCCAATGGAAATCCCAGCTGGTTACCCCTTATTTTCTTCCACTCTTGCTGATATTTCCTCATTTCACTTTTCTACTTTATTTTTCTCTTTTCCCACTTATTTTCTTAGTCCCTTCCTACTGCTCCTAGTATTCCCCTGTCACTTCTGGCAGTGTCATGTGGGGTAATGTTCTTGTACCTGTGTGCTCAGATTTGCCTTTTCCCCACCTGCCCCGTGGCACTCTCAGGAAGATGCAGGTGGCTCTCTGGAAATCTTTCACCCATCCTAAAAATCTGTGAAAAACTTCAGATCAGCCAGGAAGCAGAAGGCAAAACAAGGGCATGGCCATATAAGTGGAAATGCTGAACAAGTAGCAAGTTGGAGAAACAAGCTTTTAAGTGGTGCAATTAATTTTAATTCTTCTTTACCTTGATGTACAAAAATATATTTAGAAGCAAGTGTTGGAAGAGAAGGTAATATTTAATGATATGCCTGTGGTCTTGTGAAAGTTAATTACCAGAGCATCCATTAGAGCCAGGAACAACATATGTTTCCTCTGGAGTGCCTTTCTGAACCTGTCTAAACATTTTTATTGTAAGAAGGCCATGCTGGGAAGCCTGTCTAGCATGAGATGTCTCTAGAGAATTGTGAGCTAATCTTCCCTTCCTCAGAAGGCACCCAGTGCTTTTGGGTGAACATTATTAGGGTACAGCATCTTTATCTGTATGGGCTATTTCTGCTTCTTTTCAATTCTGTAATTGAGTAAGGTGTTTTAGTAATTACCCTTGTTAGCATGTGAAGACAAATTAATTTTGCTGTAAGACTGGTTCCTTTATAATCTTTTGTATTTTTGCTGACACTTTACTTTCTCCATGTGCAATGTGCTGTTTCAAATGAAACCAAGAGAAAAAGTTTGTTTTCAAAGAAAAAATTGCAATGGTTGTACTGGTCCAGCTGTGATTTAAGGATGCATCCCAGGCTTCCCCAGCACAAAAGTGTGGAGTTTATACGAGTAACTTGCTGTAGGGTTACCAAAGCCACCCCAAACAACAAAACACCCCAAAATGAGCAGTATCAGCTGTCAGTGAGAGCAGTGAATGTGTGCTGGGTATTTGTGTCTTATGACTGCCCTGGGGGAGGAAATGTGCTATTAAATCCATTATGTTATCTATTCTGTAGGGCTGTAGTCATCTATGGGGATTTGTCAGAGCTTACAGGTTTCTGTTGAACTCCTTAGGTAGCAGTTTTTTCTAATAAACTCTTCACATTTGTCTAGAGCCTCATTGTTTTCATCTTTGCTACAACCTAAAGTGACCCTCTGGGATAATTTTGAAGTGAAAAGCAGCTCACAAGTTTGAAGTTATCAGATCATCAAAGTAGTTGTGAAGGAAAGAAATATTCAGAGTGACTGAACTGTACATTTACTACTAAAGGATAGCTTTCTTTAGGAATTCACAGTGTCAGAGCCTGCTATACAGACTTTCAATGGTGGCTGAACTTCACTTTTCTGAATGAAAATCTGTAAGTGAAATTTGGTTACCAGCTGCTGGCAGCACTGCACTCTTGCTGAAGTGTTTGCAGGAAAGTTGTGCTCTTCCAGCAGTTACTTCCATCAGTCCAGTGCAGTGAGATGTTCTGAATTCAATTTGCTCAAATATTTGGTTTGAATATAGCATTTAGAATCAGGAAGTAAATGAAGCTTTCATAGCCACACACACACAGTTGAAGGATGTTGCTATTTATTCAGATTATAAATCAGCCCTGTTTTGAGCTGCTGAATGTAATCCAAACATTGGGAAAGAAAAAATAATGATAACATACATCATTGCTGCATAATTTTAAGGCATTTTATAGCCTGGAAAATGTGGTGTATTCTATAAAAGTGACAAATGACAGAACACTATAATAAATAGCCATAGTTTATGCATTGTGAATTGGAGTTTAGAGTCAAATGGAAATTCTTTTTCAGCAGATTGGATGTGAATTCAATTTCACAGGCTCTCTACACAAATTATTTTGGTTTTCATCTATTAGTCTGTATTCTAATCAATGATGATGTGCACATTCTATTATAAATAAGTACAGTAACAGTCATATTCAGAAGATACTTGACATCAGTTACTATGAATATGATACACACATGTAAGACATTTAAATGATTCTCCAACAATAAGACAAACTGCCTTGACTTAATTCAGGATGACTTTGATTAATTGCCTGTTTGGCATGTTTTGTTCTTACTAAGTTTATAAGAGAATGGTTCAGGTATGTGCTGAATTACCATCTTTATCATGGTAATTAAGTCCATTGTACTGGAAAAAATCTATTTCCACTTCCACTTAGCATATTATATAAATATTTACAAGGATTGAGTTGTTTGAAACTCTTAATAAAAGGTAGGATGACTCTTCTGGAAAGCAATATTCCAGTGGTAGTCTTGTTAATATCAGACAGATGCATCACAGTTAAAGTGCTGCAGTGTTTTTATTATTCAGTGGAAATGCATTGGTATTTTTCTGACTACAAGGAATTGTTAGGGGTCAATATTGGACTTGATATCTCATGGCTAATTAAACAATGCAATAGTAGACATGAGGCTCAAATATAAACTGTGGGCTTTGCTAAATTATTCCACAAGTAGCTTGACTTGTACAATATCATCTAATTATAATTTGTATGGAATATTTCTGTGACTGCACAGCTCTTCCTGAACAAAGAGTAAACTTTGGCTGCAATTGTATTACTGTTTACCAGACTAGAACAGACCCTGCTCAGCCTTGAACAAAATTAACTTCTAATGGTGCACTGTGCTCAGGCTCAAAACATTCCTGCTGCGGCTGAATCAGCTTGAGTTGGTGTTGGTGGCACAAAAGCCTTTCAGGTAAAAGGAAAAGGTTCTTAATAGTAACCCAGTGTGGTTGGGGCACAAGAGAACTACTCAGGGCTCTGCGGCATAACAAATGTGAGAGTGAAATCCTCTTTTTGGAGAATGTTTTGCATAGGAATTGTCACAGCAGGCTGGGCTGTACCAGAGCCAGTGGGGTGTTCTGCTGGTGCCTGTTATGAGCAATATTTCTGTCAGGAGAAGGGTACAAATAATGCTGTTAGAGGAACTGTAAGCTTGTCTTTGGAAAACTGGTCCTATCTCCCATAGATTGCTTAAAATTCTGAATTATTATTGTTTGTGCTTTAAAAAAACCCCAGCCCACTAATGCCACAAAAACTTCTCAAAATTATATCTATACCTTGAGGAATGAACGTGAGGAGAAGATCCAGTATCCACAAAATAATTACTTGTGTGGTCTGGAGACCATATTTCAGATGAAGCAGTAAAATTAACATTGAAATGAGAAAATCCATCAGAATGTTTAAAGCCTGCCTTTAAAACGTGTGTGGGTTAAGCAATCATGTGACTACAGTGATGTGTGAGTGTTTTCTTTTTGGTTTTCTTTTTTTTAAAGACTTTTGTTTCACTATAAAATAGGAAAATAGAGAGAAAATGACTAAGGGTATAGGGAACAATTCTCCAAAATTAAAAACAATTTGCAAAGCAATGGTACAAAGCATTGCAAAATAGAGCACAAAGTTAATAAGAAATTTTCCTGTACTCTGTTTCTTATAAAGTTTGAGGTAGCACAGTCTGTGCTAAGGAGGTTGTCACAGGTTTTCAGTGTAAAGGAGTTTGGAAGGCAGAAATTGTCCTATGAAAATGTAAAGCTTCCCATGACTTGAATGCATAGATCCTCCTTATTCTGAGTTTTGTGGCCAGTTAAGCTCCAGGTCAGTACTCACTTGAACCTGTGCCTTATTCAGTTTAAGAGAGCTTATTTGAATGCAAGTGTAGAACACTGTGACTCAAGGCAGGGTATGTGCCCAGATGTTCCTGAAATTGGGGTCATTTGTTTGACTCCAAATTACCACCATTTAACAACTTTTTCCCATTTAAAGGCAGTAAAACTCTGCACTTGGAGTGCTCAGAGCATGAATTCCTAATTAGAAGTATCCAACCCATGTAACAGTGTCCAATGCTTCCCTGACCTAGGAAAGTGAAAGCAGTATCTAAGCCAGAATCCTTTGGATTTGAAACTTTGGGAGCTGTTTAAGTATTCTTTTTTTTTTCCATTCAAGCATATTTTTTGACCTATTGCACTTATCCTAGAGTGCCAGGGCACCAATAATTTTAATTGTTAACTGTATGTGACCATGAACAGGAAGTAAAGTGTGACTAAATATATTAAGTGGCCAACTAAGAAGTACTGTAGAACTGGTACTTTCCTTCAGGTAAATAGCCAGTTTTGAAGATTATTGGCTCAATAATCTGCAACCTTCAGAGCTGGCTGGTGTGGTGTAAATCTGTGGCCTCTCATGCTGTTTTCTGGAAATCCTAACATGTATTTCAGAGCAGATTTAGGGTGGTAACATCCTCTTGGACCTGCAGGAGGGCCCTGGCTCTGCTGCCATCTGAGACAAAGCTGCAAAAACAATTTAAGTAACAGAGTAATTGTGTGTGTGTATATATATATATATTTAAAAAAAACCTTTTATGGTAACAGTAATATAGTAATAGTATACATATGTATGTACATATGTATTTATGTACATATGTAATACATAGTATTACATAACTAAATATTATGTATTTAGTTGTTCTTTTTGCACAGCATTTTTCTCATTCAAAGAGTCTGAAGTTTCTAGAGGGATGCTAATAGTTTTGCTTCTTGTATGTGAACCTGTAAAGATGAACACAGCTGGGAGATTTTCAGAGTACTTCATGTTGCATGTCTTCAGCTAAGAAGCAAAAACAGTGCCATATATCTCGTGCTCTTCCTCATGTTACTGTAAAATAATGTAAAACAATGCATTTGGAAACAAGCTTTTTGTGCCATGTGCAGCTACAATACTGAGCTGTGTATCTTCTGTGTGTTTGAGGATTTACAGCAAAATAAATTCATGTTGGTTGGGAGTTAAAGGTATCTTTTGTTCCTGTAGCTTCAAGTAGTTGGTGAAGTGAAAGTTTCACAGTGTACTTGGAAGACTTTTTTCCTTCTGAGATGCTTGTTTAGTGTAAAGTGAGCCATTTTAGACTGTAAGTGTACAGATGTTCATTGAGTATGAAAAAAGAACATCTTTTAAATATTGACATTACAGAGTTCTTTCAAGTAAAGGGAAATTCACCCTGCTGCTCTCTTGCTTATGCTCTCATAATTTGTCTTGAATAAATGATCAAATGTATTTAAACATGTGATGAATTATTTTACTTTGGGAAAAAGTCTTCATGGGATTATTATCTTGCTTCTGTTTTTGCTGTTAGTATAATTTAATTTTTTTTTCAGCTGGCAAAGATGTCACTTTACTCAGATCTTGCAGCTGTCTCCCTTGATGGCAGTTCTCATTTTAGGTTTTCAAGCAATCCTGATCGATAAAGATGTATATTAGCACTTTTCTTTTTTGGTAACAAACTATTGCCTGAAATGTCCATTAGTAAAAAGCTTTTCAGTTGCTTCCAAACCCCTCAGCTGAGTGTGAGCAGGGAAGGGTAAGGAGGAAGGTGGCATTTAGCTTGCAGAGGTCTGAGATCCACTGTCAGAGCAAACACTACACAAATGAATTTTTAACAATGAGTTAAGATGTTAAAGAGTTGAAATTGGAGTTTTCTTCTCAAACTTTGTACATGTTGATGCTGTGAAGGGCATCACCACCACACTAAGTAGCACTTAAGACAATACATGTACAGCTGATACTCAAATCCAACCAGGTGACAGTAAATGCCCTTCCTTGTGTGAGGGATTTGTGGGTGGAGGCCAATGGGAATTATTTAATGCACAGCAAACATGAAGGACAACCGCAGACTGAAAAAAGGGCAGAGAGAAGGGCTTAGGTTAAAAAGAAATGGCCTCTGGGAAATTGGAGGTGATAGTGTGTTGAACTTTGATTTAGTTGCTGCATTCCTGGCAGTAATAGACTTATCTCCAATGTATTCTCTAGGGATATAGGTACAAAGCATGGATTTGTGCTGTTTCTAAAGTGGCTTTTTGTGGCCGGACAGTAAATTTAGCAGCAGACTTTAGGAGAAGGTTGAAAATGATGAAGTGGAGATGCAGCCCAGGATGAGCCCTGTGGTGGAGGAGCAGTGGGGAGCTCCTGGTGCAGGTGACTCTGGTGGCTCTGGCTGGGCCATCCCAGGACAGGATGGGGGGAGACCTTCACAGTGGGAAGAGGGAGGTGCACATGGAATCCCTCTGTGAGCCGTGGCTGTGCCCTGCTGGGGGGCTGAGCACCCACCCACAGCCTGGAGGGTGCCTTTGGGGCATGTGCCAGCCCAGGATGTGCCAGCCCGTCTGCTTGGCACTGCAACCCCAGCTTGGGGAGCCAGGAGGGGGCAATGGGATCCCTCAGGAATGCATTCCCAGCCCAATTTAAAACCTTAGGGTAGGCCTACCCAATATCTGCAACCAGTTGTACAGGAGGAGAAGTGTTCTATGCACAGCATTCCCACAGGCAACACCAGAGAATCAAGAGACTTGGAAATAAGTTCAGATTATTATTCTTTTTAGCTATTCTGAGATATGTTATGAGTCAAGTAACATTAGGCCAACCAGAAATGACAAATCCATTTATGATGATTTTATGTTGAGGAGATGCTCCAGGTTAGATACTGTTGAAATATATATACATATATATGCATACATATGTTTTCAGCTACTAGGGTCCATTTAGATGAGTTTGTTTGAGGAATGCAAGGTTTTCCCTTTTAAATGCTACTTTAAATTGCCTGATTTGTGTGGGAATGAAAAATTTTGTTACTTCCACTTGAATCAGATAACTTTTAATAACCTTTAATTGCCAGTCTATTTATACTGACTTGAATTGTAAGGATGAGATTAAAATAACTTCACATAATGACAGAAGGTAGCTTAGCATTTATAAGGCCTCATTCACTCTGCCTTATGAAGAAAATATATTTTTATCCCTTTGATTTTTTTAGAAAATCTTTGGTGTGATGGAGTTTGGTTTGGTTGATTCAATTTGATTCTCATATTTCTCATGGAGGAGAGAATCACCATGATAAATGGATATTTTATGGATTTGATGAATGGTTACTTCCTGTTCCATGTAATTATCAGGCAGTAGTTTCAATGAAAGATGCTGGGAAATGGAACTTTTCACTTCAGATAACCATCCACCCTGTCTGGCAAGAAAAATGGATCTCAATTTTCAGCATATTACTGTGGATCAAGGCCCATGGAGGGAGGGCACCTTTTAGTAGGTTGTGAAGGATAGGGTGGATTTGAAAAAGTGCCTGTCTAAATGAATGAAGTTGTGATGAAATTTTGAAGAAAAAACATGTACAGGCAATGTTGAGAAACCAGATTATTTAAGAAAGCTGATTTTAATACATATCCTTCAGGGAAAGGATTAGTGTTTATAAAAGGCATTCAAATGTAGTGGTTCATTTTTGATCCTGTATGTCAGGAAATGTTAATAAGGATTAATTCAGAAAGAAAAAAAAATGAATAATTCTGTCTTAGGTTAGTTTAAAAACAGTAATTTGTGGTTTTATTATTTAAGTTCAGTGTTTCTAATTTTCAGTTTCTTTCTCAAAGGACTTGTGCTGTGCCAATTGGTTATTATTTTGCATTAAAAACAGGAGAAATCAGGTAACAGCTCTGCCAGTATTTACCTCTTGTTATAAATCCTGTTAAGATTACAAGGAGATTGGCTTTTGCAAATTTTAGGGAATAGCTCTGCTCTGAATTCTTGTGACAAGGCTCACAAGAGATGATGTTCAACTTTCCTGTGTTAAGAACCATTAGAAGAGATGGATAAAAAATACTCAGTTTGGACAAAAGTATTTATTTTCAAATGCTGTCTTGTGTATAAAGATATGGCAATATTCTGTAATATGAAACAATTGGGAAAGTGCATTAATTTATCAGTTTGTGAGGACTGAGAGAAGTGCTGTGATGGAGCTCCACCAGTTTGTTATGGTGAATGAGAAGGGGCTGTCAGTGTCTGGGTTTATCTAGTCATTTCCACATAGATATTAATTTTAAACTACTTCTATATTTAACTGCAGCTTGAAAAGTAATAGGTTTTCCCTTTATCAGCTTGTTTTTAAAACCATATTTAGAACAAATCTAAATGAACAAATCCCACTATTTTTATTTTCCAGCCATGAGGGGAGGGAATGTTTCCTCTTTTCCATTTCCCCTTTCATTCTTTTAAGGATTGGATGTAAAAAAAATTCCAGAAAATCACCTGTCCTTGATATTATTCTACTTGCTTAAAGGACCATAAATTCTGTGGAATTTACCTATATGTGTGCAGAGGGAGCCAAGGGGTGAAATGAAGATTTTACATAAAAATTATTTTTAAAATGTTTTTCTTAGTGACTGGTATTCAGAAACATTAAAAATACCTTTACTCATAAATCCTGCTGCCTGATGTGAAGGTTTTATGCAGGTGAAGAAGGAAGGTCTGACAGGTGGTGCTTCAGTGAGATGCAGCTGCCACAGGGGAGTGGAGTGCAATGGAGCTGGTTGGATCAACAGCTCTCCTGCAGTAAATCTTCATTCAGCACTTGCTGAAGTAAAAACGAAGTAAACATTTGTGCCTTAAAAATATCCAACTGCAAGCAGCTAGTGATTTGTACCATGGAAGAGCTTACAGCTTTCAGCAATAGGTGGCCAAGAAAACCCCATGAGGAGGGTAACTATTTGTGATGGCTTTTGTCTGGCAGTCCCCAGGCGTGTGCTGAGACCACTGAGCCATCATTTCCATGGGCAGTGGCACCACAGGGGCCTGTTCTCCTGGGCCTCCATCCCCTGAGGATGAGTGTGTGTGTGCATTTCCTCATCAGGGATAAAGAGAGAAGCCAGGATGTGGCATTTCAGTAGGAGCATGTCTGCTTATCATTCCTACAGAAGGACAAACTGACTGATGGACATCACAGGTACTGTCTCCATGTGTAGAACCTAGGCCTGATTTTTAATCTGCTTCCATGCTTTTATTTTAAGCATAGATGAAACAGATGTGTCCACACTGAAGTGTTGAAAAGGAATTATCTTGTGGTGTGATGTTCCAGTAAATTGAAAGGTATTTCTATTACAGGAGAAGAAAATCAGTGATAAACAATGGTATCTGTACTACAGATGAAGATTAAGGCTATAATACCAGAATGAAATGATAAAAAAACCCCACTTGCTTATCATGTAGCACCCCACTACTACTATCATGTAGTTTTATTTTATTAAAACTGAAATTTCATTAAATACTTTTACTAATTATCTTAGTAAAAGTATTTAATGAAATTTCAGTTTTAATAAAATAAATGAGGTAATTTTAACCTTATGATAATATAAAGTACATTTTAAGTGGAGCAAGTTTGTTTAAAAATTATAACAATTACATGTAAAGGAGAAAAAAACCCCATAACTTCTATTATATTCTTTATAGAGCAGTGTGTGAACCGAGATAAATTGCAATTGCAGAATTTGTTATTGTGATGTGTGTTTTGATAGAAAATTATGGAAAAGAGTTTTTCAGTTTGAAGCTATCTTAGTGTTTCTTTTGTGATGAATGACAAATGTGCTGGAACTCAGTTTGAATAGAAACTGACTGACTAATCATCTCATATTTCCATTACTATTAATTTATATTTTTTTTTTGCAAGAATTCCATTATGTAGCGCTTCTGTTTTCAGGGGAATGTAATGGTGGGTTATTTTACTCACATAAGTTACTCTGATGGTCTGTGTATTCTGAGGAAATGAAGACATGATGAAGAAAGAAATGCCTTTAGTGGTGATCAGAAGATCATGCTTGCTTCATACTGAGGAACGTGTTTTCTGCAGCCTTTGTGGGAGATGTAAGAAAGAGGGATTTCAGGCATGACAATTATGCATATTTTCAAATGTAAATTAACATTACTGTCCTCAGACCTCGGTGCTGCTTTTTCAAGTCCACCCAGAGCAGTTCACCATGATTTGGATATTAAAATCTGACGCTGCAGGTGTGCCTCAGTGGTTATTTTACATCACAGTCTCAGTGTTCTGTTTATTGGTGGAAGAGCTGCTGGTCCTGTCGGGGTTCTGTGCACAGGCATCCTTCCCCCACTAGGGTGTACAAACAGCCTGTGCAACTCCAGGCCATGGCAGAGACTCGATTTGAATTCTTCATACACTTCACTAGTAACAAGCCAGCCCAAATTAATCATCTTTCCCTAAAACAAGCAAGCAGGTGGAAAGATGTTGATTTCTGAGGCAGAAATGGCTCCAAAAAAAATCTAGAAAGCATCACTTTTCAGAGTAAATTAAAAGCATATATTTCAGTCTGCAGCACCAGAAACTTGATGTATTGTAAATGTTTCAAATCTCTTGAAAGATGCCATCTATTATGGTGAGATTAAAGGGCTGAGAGCCTCATTCAAGTAAATCTCATACAAATCTAATTTGAGTGGATCCCTTAAATGTTTTGGGTAGGATACTTAAAAGGTAGATATCTAGCTATATGTACAGGAGTACCAGTCATTATTCCCCTACCAGAGTTCACCTGAATATTGTAATGATAAATGGGATAGGAACTAGAGCCAGAATGTGTAACAGCAAAGTCCTCACAAATGACTGCTGATTTGGTGACTTTAATCTCTATTTCCCCAGCTTAAGTTCCATTTAAAGGCTGACTTCCCAGAGGATCCTTACTGTACAGTTTGATGTGATGGTGTTCACAGGGGTCCGAGGATGAGGGCAGAGATGAGGATCTGACTCCATGTTTCAGAAGGCTTGATTTATTATTTTATGATATATATTACATTAAAACCATACTAAAAGAATAGAAGAAAGGATTTTATCAGAAGGCTAGCAAGGAATAGAAAAGAATGATAACAAAAGCTCGTGCCTCTCAGACAGTCTGAGACAGCTGGACTGTGATTGACCCTTAATTAGAAACAACCATATGACACCAATCCCAGATGCACCTGTTGCATTCCACAGCAGCAGATAACCATTGGTTACATTTTGTTCCTGAGGCCTCTCAGCTTCTCAGGAGGAAAAATCCTAAGGAAAGGATTTTTCATAAAATGTGTCTGACAGTGTGATGTGAAGCACTGCCTGCCTGAGCACACCTGCTGAGGGGCTAGCTGGCTGTGTGCCGTGTTCCTACATCCTTGATTCTGGGATACCCTGCCTTTGAGTGCTCTTGCACTCTGCAGCTCTGCTGGGGAGCTTGTAAACTTTACTGGGAGCTTCTGCTGGGAAAACTGCTTTGCTGTGCCCAGATTCTGGTCCTTGCTCTGTCCCTTGGGCAGGTGTATTGAGGTGTGTGCTGTGAGATACCCAGGAGAAGGAATGGTGGGGAATACCTGACCTGGGCTGGTGGGAAAATGCTGAGGGAGTAGGAGGAAAAGGAATGCAACCTGGTGTTGGTCTGTTCAGCCTTCTCAGGCTACTTGCTTGCTTGAGTTGAGATTTCTTTATGCAAAAGTTATGCAAAAGAGCTATATTTTCTGTGCCCTATGCCCAGACCTACTGTGTTGTTTTTGTTTTGGGTTTTTTTTTTTTTTCTCTGATGTTTTATGCATCTCAGCTGAGAACTTTAATGATTTGAGGTTATCTGTCTTTCCTGATCTATGGCTTAATTTAGCACATTCAAATTCAACACCAGCGTGTGGCCTAAACACTTGAAAGCTATTTAGAAGCAAGAAAACGGAAATATAACACATCTGCTTTTCTGTCAGAAATTTTGTAATTAGTCACACGAAGACACTTGAACATTTAGGTCAGTCTTCATGATTTGAGGAGGAACAGCAGTTTAGAGTGCAGTGTAATGGGTCTGGTTGCACAGTTTTTAGAATTCATTATCAGCTCATTATTTTAAGCTGATAACATACTTCAGCTGAAAAGTGAAGTTTAAGAGATGCAAAAGGCATAAATAAAAATGTGGGGAATGACAGTTTGCACTCTTATTTCCCAGCCAAAAAGAAAAGCTTGCACTTTAGATCAGAGCTGTGAGCTTCCTTGAGGCAGCACTGGAATAAATCAAATAATGTAATGAAGAAGTTGGGAGAGAGGTGAAGTTCACATTCTCAAACTAAAGGTTTTCTTGTCTTGGGATTTTGTGCACTTTCCCTTGTGTCCCGGTCCTCCCAATGCCTCTTCTGGGACAGAGCTTTTTCTTGCTGCTGTGAAACAGATTCTCCCAGAAACCAAGCACAGCCTAACTAACAGGAACACACACATGACTTCATTTTATTTTGGAAAATTATCTGTTCAGTTTTCTCCCTGGAGACAGGCCCACAGTGTCATGGGTCCTCTTCTGGCTCTCCCCATCACTGCTGGGGAAGGCTGGTGGCCTCTGTCCAAGGCAGGAGTGAGAGATGTAAAGCTGGGAAGCATTGAAGTGTATTGTAGGGAATGAGGAAATAAGATTCTTAAGGAGAGAGGCACACACCACAAGTTTGTTCAGCTAATTTGAACACTACCATTTTTCCAGGGGACTAGGAGAGATGCAATCAATTGACTGTTAATTTAATTATACATGCTTGGAGTGTTAATGTTCTTAGTTTACCTTCTCATCTACAAAACAAATACAGCTTATTATTAAATTATCACTGAAGATTAAGGCAGCTGTCTGTAGTGCTCTCTGCTTGGGAATGCATGACTGCATGTATGATAATGTGGTTTTCAAGAAGAATGTAGTAAATATGCAAATTCTTCTTTTTTTTTTTTTTCTCATTCCTTAACTTTTGAGATTTGACTGTGTTAAATGTGTCAAAATAGTTTATTTTTGATCAATGCTCTTCATCTGTTTCTGTCACAGTTGACATTTGTGGCTGATTGCAGATACAGTTCTGCACCACTGTCTTGTAAAGCCCTGCTTTGCTTCATGCAGAGCTCAAACTCTCAGGGGGAAAGACCCTGTGCCTCTTCTGTATTTGGAAATTCCTCAATAGAGCAGGGTTTCTGGGTGAATAAGGGAACCTTCTCCCTTCCCAAGCTTTCTTATCATCCTTGTCTGCATGCCAGGGTCCTGCTGGTTGTGTGGGAGGTGGGTGCTGCTCAAATGTGTGGGGAGAGACTGAGCACTCACATTTGGAAGAGAGTGTAGCAGACACACTGTCTGAACTTGCTTGTGCACTCATTTAGCCCTGGCCACCAAAATTTAAGTGACTTGTATCTCTGGGAAGTATCTTTAGGTGCTTATGCAGTGATTTTTGCCCCCCTACCCCTTGTTGATGTTTATTAGAAGATTTTTTTCTCAATTGAGAAAGCTTCCTGATAATGCTTTCCAGATGTGGATTCTTGGTGCTTTTCTTTGGTTGTGTTCAAGGTAGAGTTTTCTGATCCTGCTTCTCAGGTGTGGTCTTCTAATTGCTTTTCCCCAATCACACCATTTGCATGCAGCTGTGAGGTTGCTTGAATAAGCCATAATAACACATTTTTGGTTTGATTTCTTTAAAATTCATTTTACACTGCCATGATTCATTAAAATAAAAACATAGAGAAGTAGCTTGTGAATGTAGTGCAAGGCTGAGAAGAAAACAGAACCCTTGAAAAACAGTGATTAAAATCCCTGCATTTGACCAGCCCATATCCATGGGCACAGCAGAACCTGAATTAACCTGCTCAAATTTCAAGAAGACCCTTCCAGAAGAAGTCTTTTCAGTCTCTGTTCTATAATTGTGCCTGTGTTATATTGTTTTGTACTGAGAGCTACCAGAGACTGGATTGCTCTGTAATTGTAGTAGAATTTATTGAAAAACACTTTTTGGCTTCAGTGTTGCCCCTCAGTGCCAGCTGGATGGTCTTGTGGATTTATTTATATGTGGTGAACACTTTGTCCTGATGTTATTTAACTTGTGCTCTGAACTGTTGCAGTATAGGTCTACTTTTATATCAGTGTCTCAAAGGAACGTATTCTTTAATTCAGCAGAGAAAAGGCTTAATAAACTCCCAGTGATCAGAATTTAATTGAATTTGCTCAATTAGAAAAAAGCATTAAATGAATTGAAAAAAAAAAAGAAAAGGAAATATAATACCGAAAAATTAAGCTTTCAGAAATGTTTTAAATTAGATACCAAAGAACATTTTTATCATCTTCCCATTATTAATTAAAGAGGAGATCAGATTTAAATGGGTTACAGAATAACCTGACTGGGAAGCCTGCTGCTGTGGCCTTGTGCCTACAGGAGGGGAGCAGCAGGGAACAACAGGTGGGCCCAGAATGGGTCCAGCCCATGTTGAACTGCACTGGTTGAGCTGAAGTTATGCTGAGAACAGCACAGGGCTGCCTGGTGGTACTGCCATAGGTCTGAACTCCTCCTTTGCCTTGGTCTATTGTATCTCTTAAATTCCCCCTTCATTATTTTCTGTTTGAGGATGACCTGAGGTTTTAGTACTTTCTGTCTTCTAATGCCTGGGGAATTTGTCTGCCAAAAGGAAAAGCAGCATTAAAAAAAAACATAATTGTAGCTGCTTCACTGTTCTCTGGACTAGGAAATGCTAAATGTGAAACTAAAACCCAACCAGTTCTCTTTAATAATAAAATATTTTTTTTCCTGAGAAATGTACTATGTATGTATTAACAATAACTTGTGGAATATTTAATTTTAATGCTAACTGTAACTGTGATTTGCAATGTCTCCTGGTGCAACTTTTCTCTGTTAATAACTATTCATTACAGCCAGCTACTATGTGATGTATATTATGACATAAACTTCAAAATGTAATATACACACAGGCATTTCAAGCTACAGTAATTCTGCAGTCTCTGTATTTGCTTATCATAAGTTTCACATACTCGTAACAGCAAAATCTAATAGCTGTATAAAAAAAATTCTGAATGTTGTAAAACCCCAATGGAAAACATGTGAATTGCAGTTGATAAATTGAGGATAACCAGTGAAACTCAGGGTGACTTTGGAGGGGTTACTTTGAGGATAACCAGTGAAACTCAACTTAGGGTGACTTTTGCGAGTTGCTCTGGGTCACTTATAGAGGGGTATTTACTGAGAATCCAACTATTTAGAGGTGTTCAACAATTTATCTACAGGGAGGAATGAGACTATGAGAATTGTTCATCTGTTTCTTGGCAAGTTATTTACCTAGTAGTGGTTTAGGGTTTATATAATTTATTGTGTGTGTGCAGGTTTGTACCTGTGCTCAGCTGCAGGTGTAACTCTGGAGCTGAGGATTGTGTGCCCTCAGTGCACAGCACCTCCACAGTCTCCCCAGGGCAAATATCCTGACTGAAACCCTTCTGAACCTCTGTTCTCTTTTCATTACTAAGGGTGGGAACAGCAAGGAAGTTTGCACATTCTGCATCTCCTAAAGTTGCTTAAGTTGCTTCAAGTGATCTTTTATTTTCTCCCATGTGCTGTCCCTGGCAGACTCTTGTTCTCCCCTCTCAACCCCCACTGAGGCTGCTTCATGGTTCTTTCAGATGCTTTTACCTTCTGCTTAGTTTAAACTTGTTTTCCCTTCAGATGCCCATTTTCCCCTGTAGCATAAACTCTTGCCTCTGTCACCTGAAGCTCTGTTCCTTGCAAGGGAAGGTGGCATTGCCTTCCCTTCTTGTCAATCTTTATCTTCTTCCAAGGTCTTTCACTTGACCTTTTTTCCTTGCAGATCTTGATTTTCCTTACACCTGCCCCAGGTTTCTCTCCTTATTGCCATGGTTTAATATCTGCTTTTCTCAAGGCAGCTTTGCTTCCCACTGCTCCCCTGCCTTGCCTCTGTGCCCTGTGCAGTGCTGCTCAAGGAGTGACCTGACCAGTGACAATCCCTCCCTCTGGCATCTTGGAAATGCTCTAAAACCCCCTTTTCTGGGAGTTGTGTGAGTCTGTAATGTAATATAATATATAATCTGTTGTCCTCAGGGCTGCAGCTAAGCTAGGCACAGCCTGACATAAAAATAGAGGAGATGTGGAAACATGAAAGTCATGGAGAACCTCTGAAAAGTGACCCTGTGCATCCAAAAATCTAAGGCTTTTTTTTTTTTCATTCTATGTTGTAATGATGTATGTGATGGTAACAATACACAGTGATTTTTATTTAAAAAATAAATTCATTTGCTACAAAAATGCAAGGTCTGCCGCCCAATCCATGGTAAATGTAGTAGAACACTTTTATAAGGTTTCCTGGCTAAAGCAAAAGTCTATTTTAAAGTTATTAAAGTTCTATAATGAGGTAGCTTTCTAAGCTCACTGATAAAAGTACAATATTCTGTGGCTCAGTGTAATAATTCAGTGAAATTAACCAAGTAAGTGGTCAATGAAGCAAATGATTAAAAAGCAGAAGATTGAAAAATGAAGATTAAGAAGGGAAAAAAATGTGTTTTCTATTACTGTACATTTTGTAGGTCATAATTAAAGTCCACCACATAAAGAGTAAAAACACCCTTATAAAATGTATGAAATTATGTAGGGGTGCTTACATCTTTGCCTGCTGTATCAAACTATGCATATGTTGCTAACTTTAAAAGGCTTAAAACAATTATGAGAGAATTTGCAAACTAGAATAAAAAGGGCATAAATTTTTAAATGGTCTTAAGCAGCTATTCCAGCTTTTCTGCCTTGCTACTGGTTTGTTTTGGGGTTTTGTTTGTTTGGGTTTTGGGGTTTTTTTTCTGTCTCTGGGACTGCTAATTGATTATCTTGAGGGTGAAACAGATATTTATAGTGAGGTTCACAGACCATATTTAAGCATTTTGTGCTCATCCCTGATGTTTTCAAACCCTGTGCTGGTGTGAATATAGCAGCTGCTGCAGGGAAGGGAGAGAGTCAGAGATCCTGCCAGAGAGGATGTCAGTGGAGATGTCTGGTAGTCAGCAGGAGCTGCAACCTGACAGCCTGGGCTATTTCTTTTAAAATGGTGGTGGTGTTAGATATCATTGCTGCTCAGAAAATTCATTTTGTCTTCCCAGTGCTGGTGGTGATAAACAACAACTTAGGGGCTCTCACATGGGCCTCAGTGCCACCTGTTGGCTGTGCAGTGTTTGGCCTCATGCAAAGACTCTGCTGCAGGCTTGGGGTTCTTACATCTTTTGGTGTTGCCTCCTTCCAGTCACACTTGTGTCTGGATATTTGCTGGAATAGCCATAACTTTATGCACTTTGCACCAAGAGAAATTTTTAACTTTGTGCATAAAATAATGGCCTGGATTTTCAGTGTCAGGCTTCCTCAATTCCTGCTGGTGGCAGTGGAAACCATTTGAGTTTAACAGAGCTGAATTTTAAGCCATTAACTGTGAACATGTAAACAATAGTCCTCAGGCAGCTGGGTGTAAATTTAATGGCTTGAGTCATTGTAACACTGATTCTATAACCAATTAGGGACTCTTACCGAACAATTTTGGCATTATTAATTTCTTTTAACTAATATTTACCAATATTTCAACACTATAGGTATTAGGAAGTCTTTGAAAGTCTCTGAGTATTCAGGTTTCATAATTAAGTGTGATTTTTGTGGTTCCCTTTAATATCCCAGCTTGGGACCTTCAATTGAATCTAATTATGTTTCAATTGAAAATAAGATATTCTTCAGACCAAAGCTGTACATCAGGGCTCATTATTAAAGCAGCTCATTATTTTTAACAAGCAACTTCATTACATCTGATTCTGCAGAGAACAAGCCATAATTCCATGGGTGCTGAGAGTCTCAAAGTTTGGTAGCCAGCAGCATATGAGTAACAGCCTGAATTGGGCAACAATGATGGGCAAAAAAACCCCAATGTTAGGAGTCTAACCCCAACATTGGGAGTCTAACACCACAGATGAGTGAGTCTGCAAAATAATTTTCTGGTTCTTTTTCATTGGTATGAACTTTGTTGGGCTGGAATAGATGTATATTCCTTTTGTGGTTATATATTCCACCTTTTAAGTAGTCTAGTTTAGAAAATGAACAGCAAGCAAAATTCACAACAGAACATGATTTTTCAGGGAAGTTCTACTCCAAAGGAGGAGGTTACAGCATTTCCCTGCCAATCTCAGTGCCTGCTGGGAGTGTTACAATATGTGTTCTGTTCCCTAACACAGCATTTTTGTGTTGTGCCTCTGAATTAGCTCACAAATGTGTAAATTTGTGCTACCTGACAACTGCCTGGGGAGGGTACAAATTAGCAAGGCCTCAGGTAAACATGGAGTCAGTGCAGCACAGAGCAGGAATTGAGAGCTCCTGGCAGGAGCTTGGTGCTGTTCTGCTGCTCTGAATCTGCTGGGGATCCCTTGTGAAGGCACAGGAGCTCTGTGCTGGGAGGAAGAGCCTGTGATTGCAGCTCTGCTCCTGCATTTCCATTAATGCATTGTTAAAAAGCAACAGATATTATTAAACAGCAAAGAAATAGTCAGAGAATGTGCTTACCTAGAAGTCTGATCAGATTTTTTGGTGTCTTCTTGGACACACAAGCTATTTAGTTCAAAATTTGTATTTTTCTCTAAATTTATTAGACACTTCTAGCTTATTTCTTAGTGCTAGGGTCATAAAATTGATGATGTAGCATTTCTGGCTATGATGCTCCAGTCTTATTCAGTATTTTAATAAAAAAGTTGGCTGATGGAATAGAGAATACACTTAATATATTTGGAGGTAGAGTTTGAACTGAATTTTCTTATGTTGGAAGAATCTCCTGAAAAATCAGAGAGAGTATAAAATAATCTTGATAAAACAGTGATGTGGTCTAAAATCATCAGTATCTGGAAAGGTGGAGCTAAATGCCCTAATAGAAGATGGGAGGAACTTGCTAGAAAGTAAGTGAGTGGACATTCATAAAGGTATGAGCAGAAAATAAACTACATGTACGTCAATAGTTTAATGATGGTCAAAAAAGGAGGCCTGATACTGGCCAAGCTTTTTCCAAAACTGACAAAGCTTCTCCATGTTTGGGTAGAAGTTTTGTGTACTTTTCAGTGAAACAGGCCCAAAGACTTGTGTCTCTCACTTCTGTCTCTTTTGTGTGTCATTTTAAATTACTGGAATCAGTAAGTGAAACAAAAACAGAGCTTTTGTTACTGCTGTGAGTGGGCTGCTTCTAAAACATCTGACTCATCCCCCTACTTATGTGGTTGATAAAGAAAAACACAAAGCATTTCTTGTGCAATGCATTTAGAGTTCTATTTTTCCCATTTTAAGGAGGTTTTCTGTTGCAGAGCTGTTCCTGCAGTGTGTGAGCATTCCAAAATCAGAGTTAATCTTGCAGTACAGATAATTGCAACACTGGAGCCACTGTGTTAAACTTTTATGAAGGGCAGCATAACATCTGTCTGAGGTCTCAAGTGCTCCTGAGGCACTGAGCTTAAGTCCCACCTAATCTAGCAAAATCTTGCTTTAGTGTTACTGAAGTTGACATAATTATCACTGTTACTATTATTTCAGGCATCAGTTTAGACTGGGAGGTGTGCTGGGATCTCATTGAAAAGAGCCAAACATTTATTATTATATTGGTGGCAGAGTCTGTCAGTGGAGTTTTGTGATTTGCTTTCTGTGACTGGAATAAATCATTGGCCACTGGTAATGTTTGTATGTTACATACATGAAACTTTTATGCAAATCCCTCAAAGCAGGTAAAAACCAGCAGAAGAACTACACAAGAGTGTTTCTACATACAAAGGAGTCAGGTTTATTTCCTACCTCACAGGAATGCTTTCACTTTCTTTGAACTTCAAGTGCTTTTGTTCTCCCTTTTAAGCTCATGATAAAACCTTCCTACCTGGATATCTATTCTATTTATTAATTTCCTTATGGAATAGCAGAGCATTTCTACAACATGTAATCTTCTCTTTAAGTGATTCCTTCTCAACCTAGAGCTGAATGAACACAATTTTCATTCTGTTGAAAAGTTTCTTTCAAGTTTATTTCCAAATCAGAACATGTCAGAACTGGAATCGATCAGCAATGATGCTGTCTATTCAAGTATATTCAAGAAGCAATTATCAGTAGATTCAAAAGATAACAGTATCTGTGGAACAAAGGCAGCTGATAATTAGCCTGAAATTACATTTAAAAGGTGTATTTCATGCAGTGTTTTATATCCTATAAGATGTAGTGAATACACATAATGCCTCTGTAACAACAGCCAGTAATGTAGAATTTTTGTTCTCTAGAAATCTTGGTATCTTGGGCTCACTCCTTGAAAATCTAACCTCTAATCCTGAAAAAGTTGGTTCTTGAGCAGAGCAAAAAAAAAAACCAAAAAACAAACCAAACCCAAAAAAACCTCCCCAAATGAACCAACCAAAAATCCCCAAAACTAAGAAATCCCCCGAAAACCCCAAAACAAACCAACCAACAAAAACAAACCAGCAATAGGACAATGTGAGCTGTGATTTATATGAATTAATAATACTTTGCTAAAACCACTTGTCTTTATCTGTCTTTTGCATTTCTGTGGTGAAATTATTTCTCCTGGGGTCAGAAAGGGCTGATGTACATTGTATATTAACATCATGCAATACCTGGATTTTATTTGGAGAGGTGGTGCCTCATATTTAGTATCCTCTCTAAGTAAATCAGTGTTTGTGCAGGAACCCTCACAACATTTGTACCAGCCTGATTGCAAACTGCTGCATGACAGATGAGCAGCACTTGGAACACTTAACCTGAAGTATTTTGCTGTCATTTCTGTGCATGAATATGTAAATTATTTTTGCCATTTCTTTTCAGATCTAAGTGGACTGCTTCATCTTGATATGAACAGATATTGGGTTTTGAAACGTGGTGGGAAGGGGTTGATTCAGCACCTTCATAGGTTATGTATGTACTGAAGTTGCATGAAAGACTATTAATGACATTGCTTTGGCTTGAGTGGCCCTATTCCAAATGTTCCAAATATCTACTGGGGTTAAAATCAAAGGATTGTAATGAAATGAAGACTGATATGCTTAGTTGAATTTTCAGACTTAAAGTGGGATGGAAATATGGATTTCTGTTTAATGAAATAAATTGGTTCCTGTTGAATGATAGCAGAAGGTTCCTATTCTAATTCCTTGCAAATAACCTATAACATTTTTTAAACATGGACTTGATTATAAAAGAAATGGATTGGCATTTGACTTTCAAATGCATAATTCATCAAACCATCAAATGAATATTAGGTAAATATTTTGAAATTGCTTCTATATGCAAAAATCAGACCTATAGAGCCGTGACTTGAAACAAGTGCTTCCCGCTAATGCAGGTGTGTAAAAGATGTGGTGAACTAGCAAACTTCAGTGACAGTTATACATAATCCACCTGATCTGCTTGAAAAATTTAAGTTTTAGCAAGACAGGAGAAAAGTTCCTAGATTGGCTCATAAAGGTGGTTTTCTGAATGTTTTTATGATGTGAAATATATAAAATTGCTATTAATCAACATAAATTGTGTTAATTCATATTAGAGATATTTTTATTCAATAATTATATTTTTAAAAAAGCATTTAAATTTTTAATGCCAATTTCTGGTTTTAGGTATGCAGCAATTCTGAAAATCTCATATCAGTTTTTCTTGTTTTGTGCTAAGATTCACCTTCCTTCAGACGTTCTTTCCGATATATTTTAACAGATCAGAAGTGGGTTCAGTCTAGGGGAGATAATTATACCTAATTCATCCTTTTCAGGTTGATTTTGCCTTTTCTTTGTGTGAGTGTGATCCATATTGCTCAATTATAGTGAGTCCACTGATCTCAGCTGGAGTGAGCTGTGAGAGGAGAGCATTGATCCAATGCTTCTCCCAGCATGTCCCACAGGCTGCAACTCCTTCAGGGGGCTGGAAATCCTGAAAAGTCACTTGAATTGATCACTTTTGTGGATCGGTTGCTGACAAAAAGGAAGATCTGGGTGTTCTGTAGATGTATGCTGAAAATTAACAAAAAAAATGCGATTTCCAATGACGGTGAAGTCAAGGACCTAGAGAATTCCTAAGCACCTAATGGAATGTTCTTGCTCAGTTTGTGTATTATTCTCCAAATAGAACTTAATGGGTACTAAGCAAATGCTGTAGCTGAGGTGATTAGAGACAAGACTCAGGACAATTAATTGTGCAAAAGTGCAATTCTGTGCATTTTCGAGGAAGACTGTTCCATCTTTGTTGAGAATAAAATAGACTTTTTGAGCAGAGTTTTTGGAAAGAAGCATGCTGGTTTTTTAGGTGTGCTGTTTGGTGTTTCCTGGGGAAAAAATTGTATTAGCTGAGTAGTGGGAAAGGGTTTTTTTGCTAAATTTGTATTTACTGGTAGTTCATGCTAGCAACTGTTGTAGTAGGTGATTTTAACAGACCAAAGGAAAATCAAAAACTGAGTAAAGGCAAAGATTTTTCTTAAAACACAACTTGGAAAGAAATACGGCTGTGCAAATTATACTCTGAACTTCAACAATGCAGGTTGTCATGCAAAAGTCCTGATTTCAAGAGCCAGCTCATGGCTGGCAGAGGAACAAACTCCATGGAAAAAGTCAGAATTTGTGGTTGAGTTAGCAGCAACCTTGTGCTCTGCTGTGCCTGGTGAGCTTGTGTCCTGCAACAGGCAATGCAGACAGAAACAAAACAGTGATTAAGGCAGGTGCCCAAGTGGCACTTGGCCATGGAGAACCAGAGAAAAAGGAAGCTAATCATTATTTGATTAGCATTTCTTAATGTAGTCTGTGGATTACTGCAGCTGTAAATATTCCTTGAGAGAGCCTTGCTGCCAGGGCTTGGTGATGAATGGCCACCCTTGGAGCTCTCCTCTGGGAGTGTTTAGAAACTGTGAAAGTAGAAATAGAATAAATAGAGCACACTCCCTTTCCCATAATTTATCCTACCTTTGCACACTGAGTTTTTTTATTGGTTTGGTTTTTTACTTTATTTTTCAGTGGGAAAAATATAGAAGAGACCAAATAACCTTCAGCCTTGCAGTATCCTGTTTTTGTCGCTTCTTTTTGACTTGTGTCTCATGGAAGGTTGGAAGAAAGGTACTACTGGGTCAAGGAGTCATAATTTTGGAAGCTCCTTCACCAGATATACTCTGAGAACATACAAATTTTCTCCTTTCCTCTCCCAGCACTAAATCTTTTGAGAAATCTTTACATTCTGAATTAAATAAGTGTAAAATTGAGAAGTGTCTGAATTGTTTTACTGTATTGGCTGTTAGGAACTGCCTAGATTCCTATGGAGTCATGGATTTAAATAATCTCCATTTGCTCAAAGTGGTAATGGTAGAAATATTTTAGAGACAGCAGAGAGATGCAGAAACTGTGGTACATAAAACTAATAATATAAACATAAAATATCATACAAGATAAGAAAAAATGTATTTGTATGGATTCATGCTTGTATTTTTGTTTTCAACATAACTACATTTAGTTAAAGATTACTGGAAAATAACTTGCAGACAAAGAGGAAATATTAAATGTTTTTATACTTAGAGCATGATAGAAGTTCTTTATGGAATTAATAATAGTGAAGTTCTCAGAGATCCTTGGTGCCTTTAAAAGGCACAACTAAACACTAAAACTGCTCTGAACTTCAGATATTTAGGGATTAGGAATCTACTCTGCCTTGCTCTTGATAAAAGCCTTGTAGTGGTTCTACCAGTTTTCTATTTTTGTCTCCTTGTGTGTCTTGAGCTTCTGGTGCTCTCAGTTGGCTTACCTTAAACCACAGCAGTTAAAGCAGTGTGACTTTTTCTGCAAATGTGGAGCACACACTGACTGTAATTCCCACAGCAAGAATTCACTAAAGGGTGATTTACAGAGGGGTGCTGTCAGGAATTTTGACAGACTGGATTTAAACCTCCATCTATATAAGACTTACTGCCTGCACTGCAGTTGTATGAAGGAACAAAGTACCAGCTGATTGCAGCTTGTTGACAAAGTAATGGCTTTCTTAAAAACATCAAGATATTTTAGAAATGTCAATTGCAATCCTCTTTCATTTTTTCCTCCTCCTAGTGAAATGTTCAATTAAAACCTAGAAAGGTTCCATGATAAATAGATAACTTAATTAAAGAGATCTATGTTACAAGGGACACCAAGGTTAAAGTCTTTGTTTGCAGCAGAGTAGGGACTGACTTTCTAAATGTAGTCCAAGCTGGGAGTCTGGAAGGAAGATACTTCCTCAGGGCAGTCTGGTTTCTTCCTCATTCCCTCCAGAATTATGTTAGAAATATTTCTCATTTTGCAAATTCAGAATGAAAACATGTCAAAAGCTCAATATTTTTTTATGTGAAATGGAATTCTCGGTTTCTGACCAATTCTCTGCTTATATTTGTGGTGACCACTTAGTCCTTATTTCCTGCAGTAAGTCCTGATCCAGGGAAGCCACTAAAGGTGTGTATAACATGAAGTGAGGAGTGTCCCTGATTTGAGTGGGGCAATCCTGTACACTTTGTATTTAGAGTGATTTGGGGAATCTAAACACATCCAACAGGTAATCAGGAATCTGCTCTAGGATACCTCAACAATCAGGAATCTGCTCAACTCATACCTCGTGAAATGATGGAAATAACCCAAAACTGTTCTCATGTGGATTTCAGTATTTCTGAAGCTTGACTAGCACCTGCAGTAACATCCCTGTTAAGTACCTGTTCCATGGAGCACTTTGTAATCTGTGCTGCACAGGGAGAGCTCACAAAGCCAAGAAGTTGTATTCTATTGCCTGTGCTGTGGCTCTGTAATTTAATTGATGTATTGCAGGCTGTCAGCTGACCTTGTAACTCTCATATTCTCATTTTTCTTCCCTTGTACAACTGGTTCATGACGTGTATGTGATTTAAATGCCTGTTTCCTTTCTACAGTATCCTTTTTCCTAGCCTGTCCATTAAGTTGGATGCCTGTGGTGTGGTGGTTTTTCTCTTGTATGTGCTTCGCTGTCTTATACTCATATTTCTGTTCACCAGCATAAACAAATAGAAGTCTGGCTGTGTTTTCCTTTTTAGATATCTTTTTAAAGTGTGTATCTTTAATGTAAAAATTTTCTGCACACTGATATTTAAGGTCATAAGGATTGCTTATGAGGAAAAAAAACCCTAAAAATTCGCACAACCTAAAGCCTCAAACTACTAGGTGTGCTTAATTTTTCAGTAGAAAAGCATCAGCTTCTGAAACTCTAAACTGAGGTTCCTTCCTTTCCTAAGGACTATGAATTTTTCAAAGTGGAGTGATCAACATGTTCTGAGAAACAGTACCTATTTCTGAGCATCTGAAAGCACTGAAACTACTACCAGAATAAATTATCACCCATAGAAACATGAGTATAAGAATTTGATTAGTTGATCTGCCTCTTCAGTTAATTGCTGAAGCATTTTTCCTGCTATTCATTGCAACTTTTCCTGAATAGATACAGACTTTAAAGGGAATGGGACATTACAGTAAATATTGCAATTCAAGCTTGGAGAGAGATTATTTAACCAGTCCCTCATTCCCAGAAGAAAGTGACTTTTACATTTGGCATCTGTAAGAAATTAGTTAACTAATAATGATCAGCCTGGCAAATAAATATTGACTTAACACACAGCTGCAAAATATATCCATACATATACATTTATATGTAGTATACACCTAGACATATTTTAAATTCAGGCAGCTATCACTAAATGCTAAACTGAATAGGTGTTTTTTTATTTTCTTTGGGTAAAATAATTGTTATATAGTGGTAGAGTTAACAAAATATATGCCTTTGCTAGTTTTATTTACTTCTGCAAAGCTCATTAAAATGAGATTTCTAGCCTGAATAGGATATTTTCTAATATACTAATATAATATAGAGGAGGAAAAAAATGGCTAAACTACTCTAATGATATGCTGTGTCCTGCTCTCCATCTTCCTGTTTGGTTCCCTGAGCTGCAAACATTTTAGGCCAATGATTATAATTATCTGTTTGACCATGCCTGAAACAATACAGAATAGGTCTCAAAAAAAGGCTGACAAAATAATCACTTCATAAGTTAGAGATATGACCCTCCTTGTGGGTCTGTCATTTTAAACTTGTGTTTAGTTGTTTTTCATCTGTATTTACGTTTTGGTGTTAGGACCAGCATTGGTATTTCTGCCTTGAGGGTCAGAATGAGTGCTGCTGAAATAATTGAAGAGCAGCAGATTAAAAATGAGGCTTTCCCTCTACATGTTAAAGGTTTTGCTTTTGTCTTGGAGTAATTTATAAAACCTACTATTTTGGACCTTTTGTTAATTAGGGCCCTTGCTCCCTCCCAGCCCAGCTGCCCTCCCTTTACTGCAAGCCCTGGCCAGTTTGGGGAGGGAAAAGTGGCTGTTCCCTTCCTCCCACCATGTGTGCAGCAGACAGCTTCTCTTGGCTGAGAACAGGATCCTGCTTCAAAAAAAACTCCAAATCAAAACCACAAAACAAACAAACAAAATCCAGGTGAGACTTCCTCTTGGGAATGACTGGGACTGGCTTTGAGCCCTGGCTGATCCTTGAGGGAGAACAAAGCTGCCACCACGCCGAGACCCTGAGCGAATCTGGTGAGCAGCGTGCTCTTCCCTGCCTCCCAAAGCAGGCTGTAATTTTACTGAGTGTGTTGACAGTCCTGGCTGAATGAAATGTCAGAAGAGAGAAAGGAAACAGGCATTCTTTCCCTCCCGGAGCTGAGCCAGCTGTCACTGTGAAGGTGTGTGAGCAATAGCATGGAAGGTTCACTCCAGCTTCTGTATTTTATTTTTTACTCTCCCTTTGAGAGTCTCATGGAACTCTGTAATCCTCTGAAATTTAACATGTCATTCCCTGAAGTACTCTTTGTGTCCCCACTTGTAACTTATCTGTTACAATGTGGAATTTTAGGTGCATCTCAGCTGCCTTTAAGGCAGGTAGAGCTGGTTGTGACTTCAAGGAGATGAAGCTTAATAAAAGTTTATATGCTCTTTTCAGCCATCCAAGGTGTAAAATTACCCTCTCAGCTGCTAAGTGTGCTGGGGGCACAGGAGGTTGTGTTCTGGGGTGGAGAGGTGAGAGCAAGGCTGTTGCAGGATGAGGAAGAAAATGGCAATGGGGAGAGGATGGATGGAGGGAATTGGAAATTCAGACCTAAATTTCTTGTACCACCTGCTCTGAGGTGTACCTTGAACCCCTCTGTGGCACCAAGTGTCCCTGGGGGGAGAAGCACCCTTGAACCCAGCTCTCAGGTTTATTTTGCTGCCCTCAGTCACCCACAGACCCACATTCTGCACAGAGACAAAAACCCCTGAACAACAAAACCCAGTGCATTTCATTTTAGAAGTTCTGAGTCAAGCAAAACCAAGACCTTTAATGAAGAAACCTTTAGTTCATACTTGTGTGGATTATTTTGAAAACATGAGCACACAAAAAAGCCCCAAACACCAAGCCCTTCCTCTGATGAGGGCAGCAGTAATTAGTGGTGTTGTTGTTGCAGGGTGACAGTAACACAGTGGCTGTTTTATTTGTCCTGTAATATGTAATGAGCATTCCATCTGGATTATAAAACAACACGATGGATGAATTGGGCTCTATCGATTGAACCTCTGTACCAGTCAGGAATCATTTGGTTCCTCAAGCTTTTATGCCTTCAGAGCAGGAATTAAAAAATGGTTTAATTAGAATGTGGGAAACTATCCCCTTCAGTCAGCATTTGCTAACAATAAACATAAAGGGATTAAAGCAGAAAGACTTGTTCAGGGATGTGGGAAGTCATGAAAGACCACATGAAATGGTGGTGTTCATTTGTTTATCAGACTCTATGATTATTTTCACTATTTTTTAAACTGGTTTACTAATTTTTTAGGTTTTACTCATCTAATTATAGTATTTCTACTTAATCTACTATTTTTCAGTGAATGACCATTTTCTTAAAGAATTGCACTTAAATTGTCATTATTTCATTGAAACAAAAATATTTGGAACATCTGGTAATAAAGAACAAAATAAATTCATTCAAAAATAAACATCTTTTGTCAGTAATCTCCACGACCAGCCTCTACCTAATTCTATTTCTTCTATGAGTTAAAAAAAGCAAATCAAAGCAGAGCTGAATCCTTTAGAAGTTAATGGGATGTCCCCAGGGCTGTGTCCTTTCTACTTCTTGCAGTTGGCTTTTCCACAGAGCTGTTGACCAACCAAAACATCTTTTTATCAAACTTAATTTTCTCTAGGGCATGAGCATACTAGGGAAAATAGGTGGGAATTAAGACTCAAGGAGAGCAGAAGGGCAACAGGTTATTTTGTGTTGTGCATTTTGAAGTCTCCTCATGGAGCTCAGCACTGGCCAGTGCAGCCAGGCCAGGCAGGGCTGCAGCTCCAGGTGTCAGGAAAGGGGAGAACCAGCAGGGCTTCAACAAAGATTAAATCAAGAAAATCAGCATCGCTCCAGGATGATACTTGTCCATCTTCAGTTCTGATGCTGGGGGGAAGATTGGAAAGGAGAAGAGAGGGATGTGTGCTCAAGTAATGAAATTTAAGATGAAGCAGTAATGATTTTTGGTAGACTTGTTGAACACCCTGGGACAGGGATGGCAAAGGATGTTACCTAGCAACTGCTGGAAGGTGGTTAACTCTTTGGTACCCATCCTTTCTGCCTCCCCAAGAAACTGAGAGCAGAAGCTGAATTTCTACAGAGAAAAAATGGGGAAGTTTTCTGCTATTTGCAGTGTAATGTTTTATGGATGCTGTAATTAAAATGTTAGTAAATAAAAATAAAATAGGCCTGAAGTGTTATAGTTCCTATTTAAACTACTGTAATTATTTTGGGGCTTGTGAGTAGGTTGTTTACAACATCTTAGGGTTTGTGTGGAGGTTCTTTATAACCATGACAGACATGTCTATCACCAGATATTACACTCCTGTATTTCTGCAGCATGAACTTCTCTAGTATGTAACATGCATGTGATGCGAGTCTGCAAATGGAAATCACTTGGAGATCTGAGATTTTTTGGGTTTTTTTTTGCTATAAACAAAAACTATAGAATACATCAGTCCCATATTGTAGATCAGACTTCAAGGAGGAATCAAGATTCTCCAGTTCAACCAGTTAAATACAGTAAAATCATAGGACTTAAACCGATTGAAGATGTAGCTGGCAATATGGGTAACAGCTGGTGTTGAGTTGGAAACTCATTTTAGATGCAATGGTTTTAACAGGTTGCCAAGTAAGAGCTTGTGGAATGTGTGGAAAGACGGGGGGTGTTTAGTAGGTGTAGTTGAATACTCAACTATGAGTATTCTAAACTGAAATAAAGACAAGGTGATCTTAACTTACCCTGATACACTTTTCCCCATGATAGTCTGGTCAATATCTTTGTGAGGGTATTTGGATATATAGTATTTTTTAGGTATTCCCATTGCCACACGCGTTTTATAATTGAATGAAGATATCTGCAAGGAGGCACCAGACAGGAAAATGCATCAAGTCCCTGTCAACAACAGGGGCAGGAACCCAAATGTCCAGTGTGTACTTAGGTGTATATAATCTTCTATGTTATATATAATAGTGAAATGAGAGAGTGTTATACAGAAATAAGCATTCTTTTTTTTCCTGGTAACATTCCTATATTACTGTATTAGCTGCAAATTCAGCACAGAGTTGCAGGCAGCATGTCATAGTTTGCAGTTATTATAGCTGTTGGTTTGTGAGCCTTCATTCTTCTAAATGTTCTCATGAAAACTGAGCTGCAGAAAGTTAAAGGATTTCTCTCATTTATTATTTGGGTTTTCCTTTCTTGCTTTTATTTATATTTTCTTAACCTCTTACAGTTTCCTTTAGGTGAGCAGGGATTTAATAATAGTAGGTTTTATTATGCAAAAGCAAAGACTGGCTGAAAACAGGTATGAAAACTCCAAAGAATAATAGAACAGGATGTGCTGGTAGCTGCATAGACAACTTTAAATTACATCAACAGACTCTAATGTTGTTACTGTCTCTATAGTTGAATATTGACTTTGATTTTGATTGCTTGAGCTAATATTTTGTTACAATTTCTCATATGAGAAATGCAATTGAAATTCTAACTTTTGGCATGTCAAGTATTGCTCATGTTGTAGGTGACAGTTTAGGAGTCTCATACAAGAATATTTTTCTTTTATTCTTTTCTTTATTATTCATGATTCTGTCTGGCTTTGCACTGAAGCAGAGTAAACGTGTTCAGCTGGAACTGCAGTTATGGTTTAGTGTGCCTGGAATGGAGGTGGTCCAGGCCTTCATCTTGGCACCAGTCTTTTCAGGTGAGGTGGGAAGATGTGAGAGAGATTGAGAGCAAAAAGAGCTTTGTGTTCATCTTATGGTTTGCAGTGGCTGATGGTGACAAGGAAATGGTGGGGTGGTCATTGAGGTAATTGCTCCTGGTTTTAATTTTAATGTTGAAGCCAAATATAAAGCTTTGCAATTTGCATTTTTCTTTGTACTGCAGTATTGAAAGGGACCTGTTTTAAAGAAATATTTGCCTGTGGAGGGGTGGTCACAGTAGTTTTACAGGGGTTCCAGAAATTCAAAGCCAGAGCAGTGCAGGAGCTGCAGTTCATTTGCATCGCGCAAGCCCTACAGAAACAGAACCATAATGGGGTTAAAAATTTATTATCTGAAGCGTGGCATAGCAAAACATTTAGTCCAGGTCTGTGGCTATCTGTAATTCCAGTGCTGGGAATGGGATGCATCTGAGAGCTGGGCTGCTGAGGGTATCATGTCCACTTTCAAACCATGTTTCTCCCAATGGGTTAATTGCTCTGAGCAGTTTGACTGGGAAAGAGCAGCTCTTTGAAAGAGGATCATGGATGCCATCATGGGGTCCAGCAGAATTCCTTCAGGCTGCACTGGGGACTTCTGTGGTTTTGGGTATTCCACATCCTTCAACTCCAGCACTGCAGTCCCAGTAGGTTACATCCAACTTCTTCCAGGCATTTCCCTCACAACTGAGATGGGTACTGAAGTTCCATTTTTACTTATTGATACAGGCTTTTGTTACACTCTACTTAGTATTGTCTTGACTTCATGGAATGCATTTAATAAGCTTAAAATTGGACAATTATACATAATTTTATGAAATGACTGATTTGTGTTCAAACTATCTAAATGCCTGTGTATGTTCTCTGTTTTTTCAAGACTTTTTCTTGGAAACAACTATTGAAATCAGAGATGATATACATTAAAGGATCAGGTGTTAGAGGAGAGTCTCAGAAATAGATTTTACTGGCTACTTCCTCGCTGTAAATTTAAAAGCAAGGCATTTTGAGATTAATTATTTACTAAAGATCTTGCATTTAAATTTATAGTATGGATTTTTGAAAAATAGGCAGAGAAGACTGAAGTCTTAAAACATTTCTCAAACATAAGTTTGAAAGGCATCAGTGGTTATTGAAGACAGTCATGGAGACAAATTTCAGTTTTAAGGCGATATAGACAAACTTGCTTGCCTCCATCTGCATTATGCTTGCTTGTTTAAATAAATTAAAAGTTTTTGAAGCTATAATGATTAAGTGGAATCAGAATGTTCTGGATGTTTATCTTCCCTTTCTGCTGATTCAGAGAGTAATAAACAAGATGCAGAAGGACAGAAAAAGGCTGATATTAATTGCTCCTGCTTAGGAGCAATTTAGGATGGCTGCAAACAAATTCAGCCATGCAGAGCCATCCTTCATGCCCTAGGTTGGAAATGCTCAGTGAGGAAAGATGTGTCTACTGACTCCATCCTAACTGTGGGCTTTTTCCCCTGTGACTTTTCAGGATGTGTTTCAGGCTTAGTGTTTTTGCTAATGTGAAATGTTGAAAATAAAACACAATTTTATAACAGTAATGTAAAGGAATATTTCCATCACACACTGTGTGACATCAGAATAAAGACCAGGTTCTCTCTGTCTCCTTACAGAATTTGGCTAAATGAGAATTACTGATGATTCTGTCAACACCCTGGAAATCACTGTTGCATTTCAAAGGCACATCCCAATGTAGAATGTTAAATTGCACTAGGACAGTATCAAATGTTTTTCTGTGACTATTTGAAATGCTAAGCTACACAGATTTCTTTCCCTTCTGACTTTTTCTTATTGTCCTTTCACAGACATTTACACAGCTCAGGCTTGGAATATAGCATGACATGAGGCAACAGCAATATAAAAGAGGTCTTTGAAGCTGTTGCTTTTTATCATGCTTTACCCTTAACAGGGTTTCTGTGGTCTAATTCCTTTGCAGTTCTAAGGAGAATTACATTTCAAGTTCCATAATTGCACCAGGGAATTGAAACCTTGTTTAAACAAATACATAAAAAATCAAGTATTGTGTCCAAGACTGATTTTATTATCAGCTAGTATTGATGCTGATGTACCAAGATGTATCAAGAAAATGTTCTGAGTATTGCACAAAAATCCTGTTTATAATGAATATCCATGGAAAATTCAATAGGCATTATACCACTTTGATACACACTTTTTGACCTCACTCAAATATAATTGAGAAGTTCCGTGCTAGCACAAACACCTAAAATCTCATAAATCTAATGTTTTACAGAACCTGAATTACCCCATTCATTGCTAATTGTCTAAAATGTGATGATTGTACATAGACTGCTTTGTCTATGTACATGGTACTAATTTATGTTATGGTACTAATATTAATTTACATTTAATTTACACATCCAGAGGGGTGGTGTACTGGGAAAGAACACCTAGCCAACGTGTAATACATCCATATCTCCTTAAGCCTCCCCAGAATGTGCTGGAATCCCTCAAACAAGTTGAAAATTTGATGGTACCAAAAGTGCTACATCTAGTTGCATCCTGTCTCTTATTGACCTACGTGATCTTTTCTTCTTCCATTACGAACGTGTTACATTCTAACGGCTAGTTTTTATTGTTTCCCTCTTTGATCAATAAAACTCATAGAAGACCTGTGTATCCAACAGAGTGTCATTTAGATAAATGAGAAATGACTGAAAACCAGCACAGTTTTGTCCTGCTGGAGCACCTACAGGTGTTGTGAAGGAAACATCAGCTCCAGAACTGCTGATGCTGGCAACAGTTCAGAGCAACTTGTGGTTCAGCTGTGAAGTCAGACTACAGCCCTTTTAAAAATGAATCATATTTAGTGTATTTGAATAAAATGCTACAGTCATAGGAGGAAAAAAACAACTTCATTGCTCATTAAGTTTTCTGTAGAATCAAGTCAGGAGTTTTTATTATCTTCCATGCAAATTTCTATTATAATTTGGCTTTTTTTGTTTAGAAGCTTCAAGGTCTTGCATATCCCCTGTACCCATTGCTTGTAGGCTCTCAGACTCTAAAATAGAGCATCTTATTTTATTTAATGGTGGGAAAAATCCACTGAGCAATATTATTCTGAGAGACAGTGGATGGCAGTGTTGGTTTGCAGCTATGAATCTACAAAAATGAAGCAGGACAGGACAACCTTAAAAAAAAAATAAAACCGAAACAAAAACTACTGTACCACTCCTCCTGAAAAACAAACAAAATCCCTCACTCCATCCCCTCCAAAAAACCTAAAATCAAGCTAAACCATAAAGTAGTATTGTCTTAAACTGGATGGAGTAATTTTCAAGCTATGCAACAGTACTCATAAATTCTCAGATGAAGATAACATGTAAGATTCATAAACTAAAAAAAGAAAAAAAAAAACAAAACAAAAACCCAACGAAATTGGGTTGCTTCTGTCTGTTTGACCCTGGTTTTGTCAAAGGAGGAAGACAATCCCAGCTGGCTGAGGTGGGCCTTAGTGATGGTAAATTAGTTGAGCTGAAGCACTGGAAGAGCAACACGCCCTCAGTCCAGGCAGGATTGTCAGCATTTGTGGGCTTTGAGGTTTGCTGCAGCAAGATCACACCTGTGCAGAGAGGAGGAGAAATGAGTTCAGTCATTTGGAAACTACTTACAGATGTTGTGGAGAAAATAAAGTGTAGTTTTCATGTCTGGTTGTGGTGAGGAGGAGGAAAGGCTGATGTGGTCTTGAAGGTTACTAAGAAAAGAACAGCATGGATTTTAAGAGCCTGGAATTGTACTGAGCTTTGCCTCAAGAGATTGGATCCATTGGAAGGTTTGGTTCTTTGTTTTTGATAAGACCAAATGCACCAATTGTTTTGTCCAGTTTTATTCTAAAGTGTGAGGCACACCTTTGACCAGTTTGTAGAAGTCAGATCTGGGCATGGCCAGTGTTCTGGTGAGCTTCTGCTGGTAATCTGTCCAAATCACATGCACAGGAAATCCAATACTGAGTGAACATTTTAGCATTTATCATCTCAATGCCTTTATGCTTGCTTGTCAAACACCAAAATTCAATTCAATTTCTGTCATGTAAATGTCATTTAAAGAGAGATTGAAACTATTAAGGGGAAATATCACCAAAAGATGAATAAGACTGTCATTATCACTAATCTTTGTTTCTGATAGTAGCAACATCTCTAAAGAGAGAGAAAATTTATTTGTGGAAGTTTTACTCAATTTTACACTTATGAATTTGATGTTGCAACATTTCTACAATCCACCAAATATCTAAGCCCTTGAGAATCGTGTAGATGCTTGGTAGCTCACAACCATGCAGTGCTGTACATATTTTATCCTTCTTTAGAAAGACAAAACCTGTTTAGTTTGTAACAGGGAGGGGAAGAGCCCAGTTGCAATTATGAGAAATTATGGCTTGACTAATTTGCCACAAAATAAACCCAATGTCGGAAAGAGAAGAAGTACCCTTGTGAATAATAGTAAATAATTGAATTCAGCCTGGTGTGAATAACACAAGAACATTTCTTACAGAGAATGAAAGACAGGATATGAAAGATGAAATTATCATTCAGAAATTTGTGGGTTTTTGTTTTGTAATTTGTGCTTTTAAGGGAATTAGCATCAAATCAGGTTCAATATTATTGAATTTGAAATTCAACCTGTTGCTCATTTCATCAAAGAAAAAGATCCAATGGAATTAATGGAGCTGTTTGCTTCTTGCCTAAATGTGCTGTTTCATTGGAATGTGTGTTTGTGTAGGGCAATTTTGCTCTTCAGTTCACTGTTCACCTCATTGCAGACAACACACAGGGACCCAGTGAATGCAAAGAGAGTGGCTTAGCTCTGTGCAAGTTCTTAATTCTTTTAAAACAAAAGCTCTGAGTAAGTCTCAGGGATAGAAGATGGGTAACAGGTAAATGGTATTTTAATCAAGGGTACCTGTGTTGGCTGTCAATCCATTGATGAGAGGCTCCTATAAACACACACTTGTATGAAGGCTATGCCTCAAAAGTGGTAAAAATTATTATATAGGCTGATGAATTTATAATAGGGATTAGGTGGTCATCATTGGAGAAAAGTTATTTTTTAGAAACTGCTGGTCCATCATCTCTGTGATGCCTGTAAAAATTGCAAGAAGGGGCTTCGGCCAAATTAACACCTTTTGACACCAAAGCAGTACAAAATATTGATTCCATAGCTATTTAATCTCTATCCTGTAATCATCATGAAAGCCAGTTTTTATTTCCAGAAACACATTTTTTGTGTAATGATACATTGCCTTTAGGGGATGGTAATGAAATTATACCCCTCTCAGTGTGAATTTTTTGTATGTGAATGCCCTACAAAATCTCTCTAGCATTTGTGCCAGCTCTAGAAACCTCACACACAACAGTCATTGCAGCTGCTTCTGGAACAGATTTTTAATGTGCTCTGAGGTGACAAGGGATGCTTCTGTTTCACCTGCCATGGGGCCAGTGCCATTTTTGCATGCTTGGACCAGCAAATGATCAGTTCATCTTATCTTTGATGATTTGTATGGACCTTGTTGCTTCTGTAAGAACAAATAATTGTTCTAACTAATGAAACCTTACCTTTTCCAGCCTGGATGCAGGGGAACAGGGTGCTTTGTCTACACCAACAGGATTCAGGTGCCAGGGAACATTGCAACAGCCAAAAACATCCTGTGCTGGTGTCTGTTTTCCTGCTTGGTTAGCTGTAAGGAAACACCCACCTCAGGAGAAGAATAAAGTTGGACTTTCAGCGTTGTGTAGGAGCTTTGGCTAATACAGTGCCTTCGTTTTTTCTACAGTAGCTTTGTTGGTACTTTTTCTAAAACACAAAGCCAAGGTGGTTGCTAAGGACTCTTAATATCAGTGTGACACGCCTGAGATGAGGATCCTTTGAGATGGTGAATGTGTTTGCCAATTAAAAGACAATGGGAGGAAATGAAACAGTTTAGTCATGGAGGAGGATAAGAGAAGTGCAGCGGTGAAATTCAAAGAAAGGAGAACAAAAAAAAGATAATGATGAAACAGCTAGCTGAAACTAGTTTCAAAATTTAAGAAGACTGCAGAGCCAATCCTTTTTTCTGCTTAAATTCCTGGAGAGGAAATTGAATCTGGCCTTCTGAAGTGCTAGGGGAAATAGGCTGTGCTAATAGAAAAACCTCAACATGGATATCAGCCAGCAGTAAAGTAGAAAAATATGGGTTTGTGCCAAAAAATCAGGCTGGAGGTACCGAGTAAAATTGCAGCTTCACTGTTGCACCTGTCCAACCTGTAGATCCTGATACATCTTTTCTCTAAGTGTGCTTTCTTTTTCTTTCTGTTTTCTTTTTTTTTTTTTTTTGTCTCCTAATTTGCAAATATGTGTGATTGATATTGTTTGTTATTTAATTTAATTTTGAAAAGTGGAACTGGGCAGCATCTTGATTCCAGACTATTAAATATATATATCATTGTATGCTGCAGAATATGATTATGTAATGTGGTCTCTGTGGGTAAATGGAGTGTTTCCACTCCATGACTGAAATCTCACTCCACAGGGGGAATCTATTTAAAAGCCTTGCTGTTGTACCAACCCAGAACATGGTTAATATTGGCTAAGGAAGAAAGGTAAATGCAGTTGCCTTCTGCTGAGGACAGTGCTTGCTGCTGGTGGTCTTTTCCTTCATTAGGCACTTCTCTTTCCTCCCCACTTTTCCAAAGTGTTTTCAGATCCCTGGGACAGCCCATCCTTTCCTCTACTGGTTGCCAGACAGAGAGAGTTGTTCACTGGTGTGATTTTATCCAGAACATTTTTAAGCTTTTATAGCTTTTTATGTTTCCCTTGTTCAGACCTACGTCTCTCTTTTGAGAACTGGTTGGAAATTTTATCATTAGATACTTCTTGGAATGTATCAGTTTGTTAAAATAAATGTTATGTTGAAAGGGTCTTGTTTACTTTTGTCAGGAAAGGTTTTCTGGGCCTTGGTGGTCTCCTGGTTAGAACATGAGATTCTCCTGCATTATCCAGCCACCCACAGGTCAGATGGGTAGAGATGCAGAACATAATAAATCTCTCCTACAGGAGTGCCACCTTTCCCTTAGTGAAACTCTATTTTGATTGAAGCACTGACCTGAATCCTGGTTATGCACATTTGCCCTGTTCCCAGCCACTGAAGTGTCTCTCTCCTTCCTCTGCATTCTCCCTGCTTTCCTGTGTACATAATTTACTTGATATGCTGGAGGAGAAACTGGAAAATAGATGAGGTGAATTGGGACTGCAAATCTGTGATCAGAATTAGAACCTTGGTGACCTTTAAGATCTCATCTCTAAAGAGCATCTTGCTGCTTCTGCTTCTGGATAATCCCTTTTTTTTTTTTTTTTAATTTGGAAGTTTTATGCTTGTATCACTGCAAAATGGAATATTTGGAATGCTTTGGAAACCTTAGTGGAGTTTTCAGGACCAGAGGTGTTATGTTTCAAATTGACCCCACCAGAGGAGTTTCTGTAGTAAAATGACTTCTTGTGAACATAAAACTTGTCAACATAACTCTTATTATGTCACTCACTTGCTCTTGGTGTTATTGATGTGAAAAATAAAGGATGGAAAGGAATCACATCATAAAGAAAGAAAATCTCCTAGAATTACAGAAATAAAGTCAACATATTACCAAAACAGATGTCAAGAACTAAGGGCAAATGGCTGAGTCATTGAACATTATGTTCTACAGAGCTTTCACAGTCCTACAAAATGTAAAAATGTATTTTGTTATATACAGCTGAGCATCAGGAGATGGCAGCAGTGCTCACTGAATTGCAAACCAAGAATATTGGGGAGAAATCCCTAGAAATTAAAAAAAGCTGCTTTGTAAATTTGCCAAAGCAGGTAACACTATTCTAATTTATTAGAACTGTGTACAATCATCCTCTTTTAATTGCAAGTTTTATTGACTATCTGGTGTGCTTAGCCTAGAATTTATTGTTTTTTATTTAAAAGCATTGAATATTGCCAGAGATGTTTATCAATAACATATTAATATTAGGATTTGGAAAGACTTTCTAGAAGAAATGTCTAATCTTGTCCTTGACCAGATTTATCATTTATGTCTCGTGAAAGGTTAAAATCATCAATCTTATTCAGGGTAGCAGCTTTTAGCAGGTACTACATAAAAGAGTAATCTCTGCTTCTTGGGCACAAAACTATACTGCTTTATATACAGTCATTTAATTTTACTGAGTATGTCTGTGACTCAGAAATGCACTTGAACTCATTCTATAAAATAATGAAAAGGGAAGCGCTTCTTTTCTGTGCAGCGTTTCCAGATGTGATCTTTGTGTGGTAATGTACCTTTGGTTTCCTTCAGCATGTATCTGATACTTAAAATTTACTTTGGAGGTGAATTACAGTTACATGCTTTGAAATGTCCCAAAGGGGGAAAAAAAGTCCTTTTATGAAGTTAAAGGAAGCAAATTTCAGAGGAAGTGGAATTCTGTCTTATTAGTGAAATATAATTCAACAATAGATGAACAGTGGAATATAATGTGTAGCTAATGAATAAAGGAGGCTATGTGGGGGCTTTTAAAAAATATTATTTGTGGAAGAGAAATACTGAAAAGCATAAGTTTCAAGTGTTGTGACTATGTGGAGAGAGTAATTGCTCATTATTCTAAGAACATTATCTTTTGACTTAAGACCACGAGCCTTTGTTTTTTGAAGACAAACTTACTCACTTTCAAAGTTATCAATATTAAATAGCAGTATCTATAAAATACAGCTGAGCAGCAGGGCTGGGTTCTGAGGGAATTCTGTGGGTGTGTGCACCATTCCTGTGCAGAGTCACCTGCGGGACAGCTCCTTCAGGTGTCACAGCTGGGCCACAGCTGTCTGTGCTTGATCCTGAGCAGCAACAGGGATCCCTGGGAGCTGAACGTATCCTTGTTCCCTGGGCAGGACATGGACACAGGCGTGGGACCTTTTGAAAGGAGCTGCACTTGGGCTGGTTTGGGTCCATACCCAAGGCTCACAGAGCTGTGCCAGATGTTCCAGCTGTGTGCTGAGCCCTTGCACTGCTGTTTCACCCAGCTCTGAAGCTGGCTGCTCCTCCAGTTGTGCTGATTTGGATATGGAGAGACCATCCTTGAAATTGTATTGTGGCAACTTCAAAGGTTAGGAAGGGTTTTCTGAAAAAACAGCAATGAGAACACAAAATATCACACAGGGTGCAGTCCAGGGGCTTGCTAAACTGGAGGAGTTTGCATTCAGCCTCTTATGTTAATCACCTTTGAACATGTGTAATCAGTTTATAAATCCATCTTCATCCTTTGCTCTGGCAATCAATCCAATAATTTATTTATGTGTGTGTGTAAAAGATATTCCTTTTGTTCTAAACCTGCTGCCTGAAAAATTCACTTGGTGTCCATTAGTCCTTGTTTTATGAGAGGTAGTGACTAATCATTCCTATTCATCCTTTTTTCACTTGGCAGTTTTCCTCAGCTAAGGAGTCTGACTCCATTTGAACTGTCCTTGTATTGAAGCCTTTTATGTTTCTGATGATCCTTGTTGCATTTCCCTTTTATTGTGTTGTTCTTGAGATGGAACACTCAAAACTACATGTGCTGTTTGGGATGCAGGAATAACAAGAATAACAAGAATAGTGGAATAATTACCTTATTTTTGTCCTTGTCTCCATTCTTTTGCTAAAAATTCCTAGCAGTCTGGTTATCATCTTACTGCCTTTTGGATGATGTGCTGTTGTTCCAGGGAAAGATCCCTGAAATATTCTTGAGTAGCATGAGCTGAATACTCTGTGGGTGTAGTATGGTTACCTTTTTATCCCCATTTACAATGTTTTATATTTATATACATTAAATTTCAGTTGGCATTTTGTCACCCAGTCTCTCAATGTTATGAAATCTTCATGCAATTCTTTTTAAGATTTATTACCCTGGATAATTTTGTATCAGCACAGGATATTATCACTTCCCTTATTCATGCTCTTTTCAAAGCACTTATGTGTGTCTCAAATACCCCAAGTTTCCTCTACAAAGCTGTGGACGTTACTTCCATGTTTGAAGACTTCTTCTACTCCTGCTGTTCCTTTAAAGCTCTGTTGTTTATCCCTTTCAGCTTTTGGAGAGATAATGAAGTAGGAGAAAGGCTTTTAAAGTCACAGCTGTTAAAGTGTATGTTTACTCTCTCAGCTGGGTTTCAGTTCACAATATTTTTAGTGCTTGGCTATTTGTAATTTTCTTTTTGGGAGTTTTGACACTGTCATGCACTTTTTCTTCTTGAAATGGAAAAGTTTTAGTTTTGTTTTTTCTTTTAATTTAAGGGATGTTGAATTTGAAAAACATGTAAGAATACAGTATCAGAGTGGTTACATTGTGAGACCTCTTGCATGATGTTTGTGCCTAACTCAGGAACTCTTGGGATTTTGTGACTAGTTTCTTTGAAAGAACCATTTGTGCTTAATAATATTTTTTTCTGTGATCTCAATATTTCACACTCAGTGCATTGGTTAGTTGTATTTCACTTGTAAAATCCTTTCTTTCTTTATGCAGGTAATAAAAAATCCAGGGGAATTCTGCAATGCAATTACCCTGAATTTATTCTCTTTGACTGTTGGCTTTCCTTCACAATAAGGCATTTCTCTGACAGCCAATTCCATCATTCCCACCATGTCAATTTTGAAAGATTGGTGTTTCAGTTGTTTTCAGAGACCACAATTTTGACGTATTTTCATCATTTGATTATAACATAGTTGCTGAAATCATTATTAATTTTGTGGTGTGAGGACTTGACACCATGTCAGTGTTATGTCTCTTTACAACTGGACATTTGGGGAGATAAATGTGGTGACTGGAAGCTGTTTTATCTGTCCATTCTGGACTTCTCTTTGCCAGAGATTTATTGACTTATCAGCAGAATAAATCAGAATAAAGAAAGATCAAAAATTCTGGCAAGAATTTTTGGTCTTTCTTCATAACACTGATAATTTTGGGGGTTTTTTGACCTTCATTTTTGCTTAGGAGAAAATATTGGTGCAATGTTCAATGCTGCTATTAACTGTGAGACTGAAAGCTTATTTCTTTCTAATATTTCTCTTTGCAGCAGGTTTTGTAAGAGTTTGGAGAGTGGCAGATGATGTGTGCTGGCAGAGTTTGACAACACAGAGGGACAGGATCCAGCTCACAAAGTGGATTCCTCCACTAAGGAGTAGAATAAAATCCCTTCATGCCCCAGATATAAAACCATAGCTTGCTGGGAGAATCAGGATCAGATCTCTCAGAAAAGACTTTCTTACTTATTTTGTGGCATGGCCTGCTCAGGTTTGGGGGTTTTTGGCTGTTCATTAGAAGCAAAGTTGGATAGCAAAAAGGAACATTTCTACCAAGTTCCACTAATGACACATTAAGTGCTATAGAGGAGTCTCAGATAATGCAAAATTTTCTCCTTTGTAAATTGTTAAAGTGCATGACATGTTTTCAACTGCCAATGGGTAAGGAACATTTTAAAAGTATTTTTATAGAAAAGGGATTCCTTGAATGAAGAGTTGTTAGATACTAACTAAAAAGGAAAAAAAACCCCAGTTGTTACTTGATGCTGCCAGGAATGTCAGATATTGTGTTTTCTGTGGTTTTCTTTTAGGGAACACTTGAAACAATCATAGCAAAATGTTGTGCAGAAGTCTGGCTTCCTGCAGTCTTTTCAAATTTATTCTAATTTTTGACTGTGACTAGATGTGGGTCTGTTTAAGCATTGCCTTGCTCAGTAACCTTTTCAGGGCAATGACAGATAATGTTAGATATTCCTGGTAAGGAGCATTATTGGACATGTTCTCCCACCACTGAACATATTGCTCTGCTAAACTAATTATACTGCTACCTTAATGTGGAGGGCTTCCAACACAGCAGTCATTAACTAATGGGTCTGTAACTAAGGTACAGTCCAGAAACTGGAAAACTGCTTTCTCTAAAATATTAGGACTCTCCTAAAACTTGAATAAAAATCAACAGTGTGTCTGAATTGAGGGTGTATCTTCAGCAGTCTTCTTTTTCTTCATTTCTGATCTCACTTCACAATTTCTTACCACCCTCAGGTTTACTCAGAAAGTTCCTCTTGCTCTCTCAGTTCACAGCATTGTGTATCTGAATTGAACTTTGGTGCAGAAACCTGAGTGGCTTGGCTTAGCTGTCTTTTCAGTGTCAAGGCTTAAAGGCTCTTAACAGAGCAGTTTGGTAAATGAAGGTTGCAATTTTCCTTTCTTTTCCATACTACCCCAACAGATGACATGTTGAAACTCTGAACAAGGAATTGACAGAGGATAGGTGAAGAACCAACCCTATCCCCTAAACTAACAGAAAAAGAGGACAGGGCATTAAAAAGATAAAAAAAAAAGAGGAAATATCTAGAATAATTAAAAGAAAATTGTACCTCTTCCATCAGAGGTCCTCAGCTGCCCTCTCCCATCATGGAGGTGCCTTGTCCCCACTGTTCAGTCACCCACTTTGCTCTTTGAGGAGTGGCAAGGAATGGATTGATGTGTGGATGGATTGATGTGTAGACCCAGATGATGGATTGATGTGTAGATCCATATTTTCACCATGTGGTTGCAGTCCTACACTGCTGCTCCAGACCCTGTCTACATCAGCACCAATTCCCTTAAAATACAATGCAGATAGTCGTGGCAACATAGGGCTTTAATAGATGCCATGGTGAGTAGCCAGGACTTCATTTAAAGGGTTAGGCACATCAGCCTCTGCATAATCTCTGTTCATGCCAAATGCCCTTGGAGTGCTCATTTTGCTGCCCTGCCCTGATTTGGAGACTTTCTCTTTCCCATAATTGAGATGAATCAATTTGTTGCACAGCCCATGAGCAATTTTACATTGATACCTAAAGGAACACTCCCTGGGCAAGAACAGAAATTATTAATTATGCAATATAACACTATAACCTGGTAAGAAAAATTACATCACTAGCAACAGTTTAATGATGATTGCTCAGTGCTTTCTCATGGATCCCTTTCTGCACAGGGACTAAATTCATGCTCAGCCTCGACTGAATGAAATCCTTTAAAGATCTAACACCTTTCTCATAACATTTTCAAAATGTGGAATATATTTCAAATAATGAATAACAGTGAAACTATTAGGAAAAATAATGCTACTGCACTGTATGAGCTGGATGTTGTCAAGGTGAATAACATCTGTTTTAGTATATTGACTTGACTGGCAAGTAACCATGGTTTCTGCCTTCTTCCTGCCCTCCATTTACACACTTTCATTCACTGGATAAATATACTGGACTACAGGAAAGGAATTGTTTCTACACTTCAAGGAAAGAGAATCAAAGCAAAACATTCTCAGAGACTGAATGGCTGTGTGAATCATGGAAGAGAGGCAAAAAATATTGTATAATTATTCATAGGAGTTGTAACAGCTGATTGAAGTGACATTACCAATGGCAAGGCTGGCAAACAGGCAGTTATCTGTCATTAACTGGCACCAGAAAACTAAAGTTTCAAAGCTCAGACTTGAGGAGGGCAATTGTCAAAGCCTACGTGTGTTCCTCAGGGGCAGCTACAATTAAAAATTCCTTTCTATTCTTTTGTTGAAAAGAATTTTGTTGTTTTGCTGTGCTGGTGAAAAGAGAAGTTTTGCTTTTTGTTTTTAAGCAAAACCACAATAAATAAAGTGATCTGAGCAGTGGGTTTCTAAATCATATCTTAAGGGTCTCCTTTATGTTGAATAGCAATTAATTGTCTAAAGCTTTGTACTAGTAAGTGCTGTTTTCCTTTAGAATCATAAAATCATGGTTGCCATTGGCAGACCTGCTGAAGGTGCACTCATCCCATTTCCATGTCCCCAACGAATGTGCTGAGCAGTGACATCCCAGAACCAAGCCTGAGGAACCCAGGCACTGGGGTCTCCACACTGAGCCATTGACTGCAGCTCTTTGAGTGTGAGCATCCAAACAATTCCTTACCCACTAAGTGGTGCATGCCTCACATCCCTGTCTCTCCAGTTTAGACACAAAGGTGTTGTGTGGGGTGGTGTCCAGTGCTTTGCACAAGTTCAGGCAGATGCTGTCAGTCATCTAAACATCTCTTTGGCTTTTATAGGGCTTTATCAGGCACTGATAGTTACTTTTTAAATTTACATAAATAAATTTCATGGCATCATATAACTTGGCTGGTTATTTATCTACCGGTTTTCTCATTTTTTTAAACTTTGCTGGACAAAATAATGCTTGATTTGATCTGATTCATTTGTCATAATAATTATTATGGAAAAATGCAAAAGCTGTCTCAATAGCAAAGCCATTCTTTGCAATTAGTAATCAAAATTGATCTCATTAACAATCCTTTTAAGTTCAGGTCTTCACAATAGGAATAATGGGTTTTATTTAATGTTTTTTTTATATATTAACCTTTGAGATGATATCTGAAGTAATCGAAACATTTAAAGCTTTAAAGTTGATTCTTTCAACAAGATAAGGCAAAAATCTGGCATCTAAAAGAGTAATTTCTTTGGGGTATACTGAGCTTCCTCTTTCTCAAACCTCTTGAAAATGTTAATTAGCACAAAATACAGAACAGTGAAAAATGTCTGCAGTCTTCCTTGGAGACTAAGATTTGGGACAAATAATTTTGCACGTGAAGTGAATATGCAAGTGTAAAGAGATTTAAATATCTGATTTTAATAGGTTTCATCCCACTGGGAGAGACTCTTTTGATTATCTATGACCTATACCAATTATTGTGACTCTCCCTGTAGGCAAGTCATAATTTTAACAACTAATCAAACTAAGCCTGAAGGTTCTGCAAAATGCCAAATATGTACTTGCACTCTTGCCAGTTACAGAGCTCATACTCGCTACCTGACCTTGTGTCAGTATCTTAAACAACTTATTTTCAATCCATTGAAACATTCATCTTTTGAAGTAGAAATCCTTGGAAATCAAAATAAAACTTGATAACAAATGGTTGCTTCATTGGTTTTGGTTTCACAGCAAGTGAATAAAATAGCAAACTCTCATTTTAAATGAAAGTTGGCTTGACAGATGCTGAGGCTGGAAGTGTGTCAGTAGTGCAATGGTACAAGCTAAGCCAAATTCTAAAGCAATAACGCCATTAAAATTGGTATCCAGTTCACTGCACCAACCTAATCTTGCTTTTTAGGTCAGTAGCACATCTTGTCCATTCACTCTGCAAAATAGACTTTAGGAAGCTCCTTAGAGTCAGAACTGAAAATAGCGCTCTGCTGAGGTGATTTTGCTCTTCTAAAAATACAGTGGCTGAGGTGAAACAGGAAAATCTGCATTTATTCATCACAGTGCTCCATTCAGGAAACGTTGTTGGGAAGCTTTAGGCAAGTCTGCACCTCTGTTCAATCTCTGCAGCCCCATGTGTGGGAATTGGAGGAGATTTTAATGTCTCCCTGTAAGGGACAGGGTGTTGAGCTTATGGTGTTGTGGAAAAGGGCAAATTCATAACAGCAAAGGTACTGCAAACAATCTTAGCAGTGCATAGTGGCGCATGTGAATCTTAGAGTCAAACCCATTTCTTGAGGTGAAATGTTTTTAGGAAGTTGTTGCTGCAGTTGTTCACAGAGTGAATGCTTGTCAAGCTTCTTCTCACAGAAGCTAATGGGGTTATATACAGTGAAAACTTGCATTTAAATGAAAGGAGATATTGTACATGGGTAGGGATACCTCTCTGCAACTTGCAAGCCACAGGATGGCTGTTATATGTAAAATTAGTCCAGAATTTGAATTACTGTGGCCTAGTGATGCTTCTGGGCAAGTGTGCTTTAAACAAAGAAAGTATACAGCTCATTAGCTGAGACTCAGACTCTGACTGGGTATCCTGTCTCACTCTTAATGGAAATAAGTATTTCCTGATTAGAAAGCTTTGGCTGTACCAGCAGATGCTTTTGGGATGCTGCTGTTCAATTCAATTTGTGGCGTGTCAGCCAAGGCAGTACCTGCAAAAATTACTGTTCCTCTCCATTGATAAATTATAAATCTAAATGCACACCAAGGTTTTCCTAACAGGATTGTTGGGTTATAAAATCATTTGGCAAAACTTTAAGTCTTCATTGCTTCCTGAATCATGTCAGAAATTGTCTTATTGATTGGTGTTTTTAGTCAACCATCCAAAAAATTTGAGATTTGAAAGATGATTCACAGTAGAGGTTCTAATTTTCATCATGTTTGTTTACATTGATGTTTATTAGCTTTAATCTTGAGTAATTTTACAATGTTAATTGTATTTATAGTAACAATCTTAATTTTGTTAAATGCATACATTTTGTGTAGCATTTCATATTAACTTAATTCTGTTTAAACTTGGAACATTCCTACTTAAATGGAGAATATGCATGGATAAGATTTTTTAAAAGAACAAATAATATGCCATTAAAATGTGTTAAGGACATTGTAAAAACATATTCAAAACTAGAAAAACTAGTGTGACATAAAATATAACAGATGCTAAATATTTGGTAAAATGGAACAAAAAGAAAGGTGCTATACAGCTGAATGGAAGAATATGTAAAAAGGGATATAACAGTTTTTACTAGACCACCTAAAGTAATTTGAAAAGACTTGATGCTATTGAGAATCGAGCTGACATTTTGGAAGCTTTGCACAATTTCTTTATGGCTCAGTTGCTCATTATCATTAAACTTTTTGCATTTCTTTCTTACAGCCAGAAGCCAAGTGGCATGGGCTGATCATTCCCACATTGTTTAGGGCCATCCCCCTTTGGAGCAGATTTGTATTGCAAGGAGAGGACTGGACTTGTCAAAACTGAATTAGAGAGTAAGCTAAGAATGAAGTAGTATGGATGATCACAGAGCTCGTGTTTTAATTTTGTTGATTGAAACCTTTTTTCATTTATCAATGTAGATGTGGCTTAAGGCATCACCTGAGTGATGAGAACACAGTAAATATATTTAATCCAGCAATCACAGCCATGTTTTTATACTCTTGATTTGGAGGCTACTGAGCTGATCATGCTCTGGAGTTGAAGTCTCCTTAATATTTATGGCAAGGTCTTGCTTGGAACTTAATTGTGTGTGATAATGAATCTTCTCTTTGGTTGAATGCATGTGAATACAACACAAGAGGCAGTAGGAGCAGCCCACCCTGCTCCTGCCCTTTTTGGAGCTCTTCTGTCAATAATGTGTCCTTTCAAGGACACCTGATCAGATGCCTCAAGTTGTTCAATACACTAAATCAGAGACCTGCCAGAAATCTATAAAATGTGCTGTGCAGAGCTTATGAAATACTATTATTTTCTCCAAAAGCTGTCTCAAGGTGAAGTGTAGGTCACTACTGGGATGGCAACGTTTAAAAGCACCCTGAGTATCCCAGCTGTTGCCACTGAGCTCATCATTTGTTTGAGATGGTATTTCAGGAAAAAAAACCTCACTTTCTTCTCAGGAACCAGGAGCCAAGTGTCACCACTAAGGTTGCTGCACTTGCCATCCTCAACCAAGTGGGTGATGAGAGATGACAAATTCGTTTCCTACTCACAAATAAACTTGTGTACCAGCAGAAAGAATTCTACACTAAACAAAGACCTGTATTTCTCAAGGAAATAGTAGCCTCATGTGAGAACAATTTGACGTAATCCAAACACCTCAGTGCAGTCAGGATTGTGCTATGTGTGATCTGATGGAATAGTCCACACTGACTGCTGCACCTGACTAAATAAGTGCATCCTAGACCTTTTGTAAGTAGTGACCATTATTGCCCCCAGGTGAACACAGAACTTTCCTTAAATGGAATCTTTTATAAAAGGAAAAAGCTAAGGAAGAGAAATCTTTCATGTGTATTAGCAGTGAACAGTGAAATTCTCTCGTCCTAAGTAATTTTTGACTAAAATATGATAATTACTGATTTCCAAAGGCTATATATTGATTTTTCTTTGTAAGTGAGGATTTGGGTTTTTTCCCCACTGAAATAACAGTTCTTGCAATACTTTTATAGTGAATTGTAACACTAACTTGATGGGAAGAGGATGCACATGTATAAATAATGAATTTCTCAGAACAAAATCATTTGGAATTAACATTGTAGCACCTGCAGCTTTGGATTTTTGTTCTAAAATTGACTCTGCAAAACTGGACTTGCTGCATAAATTAAGGAATGAAGCCTTTTTCATATGTACTGAGGCTGATCTTGGTTTGCTGCTTTATGTAAGAGGCAAAGACATGCTGTTTAACCAGGCTGCTTTCTTGAATGTCATTTGAAATTATTTTATCTGAGTTAAGCTGTCTCATTAAGCCTTTTTCTAGTGAAAACATAATTGTGAATAAGACTTTATTTAACTTAAGAAGATTTGTATTCCCGCATTGTTGTCACTATAGTGCCGGAAAGATATAACTGTTAGGTTTTGCTTTTCTTTTCCTTCCAAGCTCTTAAATTTGTATGCCACTTAAATATGTTGTTTGCAAATTTTAAAATGATTTGTGAGTGCTGCTCACAAATTAAGAATAGTAGATTTGTTCAGTATATAAGCCCAAGAATTATTTACTCTGGCCCCAAATCAGCCCCTTCCAAACTTTGAGCAGCAGTGTGAATTTAGGAATCTTGTAACTCTCAGAACATTATAATTTTAGTGGGACAACCCATGTAATAGATGTCACCAGAGGCAGAGTGAGGACTTCTGAAATGTCTGTCTGACATCTGTGTCTCATATATATAAAGAAGACCATAAAATACATTGATACCTTAACCAATAGCCTGATGTTTAGTGGGTTTCTGTTTCTGGCTTAAATAATTATCCGTATTCTGTTTTTTTATGTGTCACTTTAAATCAATACCTGAGATTAATAGAAATACTGAACTTATAAATATTTTGGAGCTGTTTATTTCAGGATAAAAAAACGAGATCTCAAGCAGTTTTCTGCTTTCTTGTCTTATACAGTCTTGACATTGATGAGTTGCATTTGTTCACAGTGACAAGCTGACTTGATGAGGGCTAGCAGTCTCCTTCTGGAAGCAGAATGAATAGGAAGCATGCCTGAAATGTTTGGAAATGATAGATACCTGCCACTGAGTGGTAAATGCAGTTTGAAATGACATTGTGGATAGCACATGCACATTTTGATTTTGAAGTTAGTAATGCTCAAAGTGCCTCCAAATACTTGTGTCACCTGTTACAATAGATGTAACTAGATTTTGCTCGAGTCAAACGGCACAAATCTGAAATAATTGTCCTCAGTTTGGTGGAGTTGCACCTCAATAACTGCATTGCAGTTTTGCTGTACAGTTGTTATTGCCCCCTGCTTCAATGCTCATTCTTTTGTGAGTTATACTTTTCATATAAGGTCATGGAGAAAAGTGGACTCCATTAATAGGACTTTACTAGTGCTTGAATATGGAAGATATTTGTGGTAATGGGCAGTGGTATAGAATTGCATGTTAAATTAAAAAAAAATCCTCTAGTTGGGCTACTTAGGTCTAAGTAATTACTTTTTTTTTCTCCCTGACTTACCATGTCATTCAACTCTTACTAAGAAACTATTTTTTTCCCCTAAATTTCAATTAGCAAAGGTGCACTATTATATTAAATGCAAGTTCTAGCTTTGATTTCTCAGTAATACTGCTCTGTGAGTCAGGGTCCAGCTGCCCAATAACCAACCTGGGCAATAATCAGTTGGTAAATCCCTAATTTGTCATGTTTTTTCCCAAGACACATAATGAGAAAGAGGGTGAGCTACTTGGTATTCCAGTATGTGCAGGGCAATTTAAGGACAAAATCCATTTGTGCATTTGGGAACTTACTGGAGTGGAGAATCCCACTGGAGCTGCTGCCTGAGGAGCATCTTTGGTTTTCTGGCGGTGAGAACTGTGCAGCGTCCTTCAGTTTGTGGGTGGGTTTATGTGTGTGCTTGGTTACTGCAAAGCCCAGCCCTTTGCTGAGTATTTCACAGGGCTCAGCTGGTTCTCTAACACCTGCTGTTCCTTTGGTGTTTGAACAGTTATGATGGCTGCAGTCATCTCCCACGCCTGAGGAAGGGCTACAGCAATATTTAGGTGTGAGGTGTGTGTTTAGCTGATGTTTCAATGAAAACTGTGAACAGAAACATGCAAACACATAGGAGCTTCCAAAGATTGCTGTGCTTTGAAGCAAAACAGATTTTGGATGCAGGCAGAAGACAGACCCACCCATGCTTTATAATAGTTGTTAAAAATGCACCTATTTTCACTGAGACTTTGCCTTTCTGCATTTACTCTGAAATGCAGAAATTAAGGACAGTGCCACAAAGAGTCCAGAATGTACCCACGTGCTCCAGACTTTCAGGTGTACCTATGTGCCTTTTCATAGTGTCAATTCTTTGAAAAATGGGCATTTTCTACATTCTGGAGATTTCACATATTTTTTACTGCAGAAGACTGTATAAAATATGCGTTTTCAGAGATATTTCCTTAAAAAATTCTGTTAGTTCTCTATAGGATTGTAAAGACACTCTGTGCAAATTTCCCCCAGTAAAATTTACCTTTCAGCCTCTCTGTTGTAGTTAGGGACAATACACTCCAAATCTTAACCTGCATTTCATTGCACCCCTACATTTTACTGCTGCATAAAGAATCCAAATTTTTTCTTTCCTCAGTCACACATCAATCTGCTTTCAGCAGTAATCCATGGTTAAAATGTAAAATTAAAATACATGATTACTGAGTGAAGTTTTTGTAGCATTTCAGATATACCAGATTGTCCAGGTAAGAGAGGCATAATGTATATTTTTGCCCAAATTCTTCTAGGCATGTTATAACTGTGGTTAGGACTCACGAGCTCCTTTTGCTTAGAAAAATCCTGAAGAATTAGGAAGGCAATAAGGATTAGTTACCTGTTAAACTTCATAAAAGAGCATCTGCATATACAATGAATGTAAACAATGGATTGCTGGAAATTTGGAGCACTTTTGTTGTGTCAGTTAAGATGATGCTGACTTTTGAATTGATAAGTATGAACCCTTATGATAAGCTGTCTGATTTCTGCTGTATTCAGGTATTGTCCATCAGTCACTTCTGGCATGGAGATGGACACTTCTCTCTGGGGTTTCTGTGGCACAGAAAGGTGTTTGACTGTAGCTCATTGTTTTGCTTATCAAGTCTGTCGCTGCATTCAAATCCACTTGCAAAAATTCTCTCAGGAGGGCCCATCCCTGTAATAGCAGTGGACTGGATAAAAATGACTATTTTTACCTTCATTCTCTATCACAAGACAAGATCTAAAATCTACAGGCTGATTCAGGAAGTGAAATAGCATTAGATTGAGTCACCTGTACCTCAGTGTGCATAGGAAATAAATGAAAAATTATAAAATCCCTTCAGTTTGATCCCACAAGGGTAACAAAATCTCACATGCTTTGGCAAAATGTTACAGCAACATCAATAGTGAATATCTTCTTTTCATTGTCATCTCTACCACCTTATATATGGGAGATAAGTGCCATGAAGGAGTTAACCCTCCCTCTTTCACTGGTCTCATGAAATACTTAAAGCTCCTAAAATAAATTATTGATCAGATTCTAGTATTTTTGGATTTAAATATAGATTATTTATTTCCTACTTCAGTAGGCACTGGGTATCCAGGCTGGTAGATCCCCAAGGAGGCTTGCTCAGAGTTGCAGCACTCATCTCTCAGGTATCTTTGATCTGAGTTGCCAACATTTTCAGTAAAAGAATCAAGAAGACTAAAAATGAGACTTGTGAAGGTCTGGATGCCTGATAGGGAACCAGAAAACTGCTAGTTATTAACTAATATACACAACCAAATACATCTTCTTCTGTAATATGGAAGTTTATATTCACTGGAGATAATTACCTTCTGCTCAGTTCCACTTTTCAATTCCTTTACATGTACAAGGAGCTGCAGGAATGTTGCTCTAAGTAGATCCAGGTGAAATTTCTGCAGTCATGGCCAAATTTTGAATAAAATTATCCCAGTCTGAGCCACCTCAGACAGTACAGAGGTGGGGTCTGTTTTTCTCAGTACCACAGGACTTAAGTTATAGTACCTATGTGCTATTCACATTGAGGGAAACTAGTGAACTTCTAACCCTTGTAACAGTACTGGAGATCTTTGGGTATTCCTATTCTGCCAGAATAATTTAGCACAATTATGATTGTAATCAATGAAGTGACTCATTTATATTTAAAAAAATAGGGAAAATAAAAGTGATTTACAACTTAAGATGTATTTGATTTTTTTCTTGGGTAAAGTAATTTTATCATGGTGAATAAAATGAAGTTATTTAAAACCTGATTTCGTGTGTTAGGCCTTAGTAATAAAAAGGAAGCCAGGAACATTAAATATTTAATTTGCTTATCTATATCAAATGAGATTGTGCTGTATAGTATAATGTTTCAGTGCTCTCATTGAATTTTCTTTTTAGTAGGAAGAGTTTATGTTGAATTTCTGAGAAATTTCCTTACTGGATTTTTAATACCTACTTTTAGTAGGTAAAATGTTGCCTTCGGTGAAATACACAATAAATCAAGAAAGGTTGGTTCAACTACTTGAGTGTGCTACAAGCACAGTACTCAAACAAATAAGGAGGTAATATTTCTGGTAGTAACAGTAATATTCCTTTTGAACCAGGACTACATTGTGGTATTACTGCTTTTCAGTATTTCAAATACACTGCTGCCTCACTAGTGAGCTTTCTTCCAAGAATGAATTTTCAGAGTTGAATATGATGGGGGAAAAAGGCATCTCTTGCAATGTCATTTTTGGTTTTGGATACAGTCTTTTTGTTAAAGTGTCTTCTTACCACCTGTATTTGATAGACTGTGTAACATTTGATTCTGGTCATAACATTGAAAGACATAACTCCTATTTCCTGGGACTTAAAGCCTTTGTTTTACACTGAGACCTTTTCTTCAATCTGAAATATTTCATACATATGCACAGTAATGATAAGTGTTATTATTATTAGGCACTGAGATAAGTCACTGCTACTGGTGTTAAACCTGCCTGGGTTATGTTTTATTTTTTAAAAACTGGAATGGAAAATCTCCAGCATTTAACATTGATAAAGGTAGCTACTCAAAACTTAGTATATAGAGCTGCCTGGGAAAATATGGTGCTAATGGAGAGGGATTCAATTCCAGAGGCTGACTAGTCCAGTGCCAATTTCCAGAGGAAGTCTGAGCACTGAAATTTTAACAATATTTGAAGGTATTGATGAAAGAATGCTGTGGCCAGTTCAGATGGTCAGAATCACTTACCATCCTTTTAATAAGATGAGATACTAAGACAAATAATTGAGGATCATTCTGAATAAAAAATTCAAGGATTTAACCTGATTTTAATCTGTAAGTCTTAGAAAAAAATTGTTTTCTGTAATCACCACCGAATTTTTCTAACAGAGAGATTATGTCCAGGTTTGTTTTTTTTTTTGAGGAAAAATCATTATATAATGGACCATTAGTTTGTTAAAGATGGGGTAAAATCCTATGAACCTTCTCTGGGAGAGATGGTAATTTTCCCTACTTCCTCCTTTAAAAGGTGGTCAGGGTGATAACACTCCTCTGAAACTGTGAGCTAAAATAAAAGAGTGCTTGACAACTAAGGCAAAAAATGAGACTAACTCTCCCACTGAAATATTCTGTTCTTGTCCACATTCACCTCATGAAAGTAAAGATCATCTTTGAATTTATCTTTTGAATACTTCAGATTCACTTTTGAAACAGCATACATGATAAATTACAAATTTTTAGCCTAGAAAATCTTACTGTCTTGCTCTTCCACTTGAAAACTTGAAGGTTATTTTGATATCTTAAATTACACTAACTTAAATATTCTGAAAGTTAGAATTAATTTTTCCTACAACCCCTGGAGGTCTGAAGACAATTCTTAGTTCAGTTTCACTAAAAGAAATGATATTTGATTTCCATTAAATGTCACACCAGCCATGGTGCAATAATATGGGAAATATTCTGCTGCATACCACTGCTGAGGAGATAATGTGGGAAGTCTCATTAACCTGATTCAGTGCTGCTCTCTGCCTGATGAAGGAGCCCAACAGTGAAACAAAATAGGTTCATGCAAACTGTGAAATTTAGGTGCTGGAGTGCGCTAGACAGAGTTTGTAGATGCAAAAATTTAGCTGCTAAACTCTTAAATACACAAAATATGGTCAGGAATTTGTGTAACTGTGCTGCCTGTTAATAGCTAAACAGAGTTACCACGTAGTTTCTGTTTTTGTTGTTGGTGGGGTTTTTTTTGGTTGGTTTGTTTTTTGTGGTTTTTGTTTGTTTTTTGCTTTGTTGTTTGTTTATTTTGGGGCATTTTTTGTTTATTTTTGGTTTTTATGTTTGTTTGTTTTTTGCATTGGTGGTTTTTTTTTCATTGGTTGTATAATTAGAAAGGAAGAAAGGACAATGTTCTCTAAACCAGAAGGGACTGAATACTCATTTTGAGATTCAGGAAAATCACAGTTTGTACGTGAACATCCATCTTGCTGCAGACTCAATCACTTTATTCAAAACTCACCACTGATCAGTTCTCTTTCCAGGCTCTTAGAATTTGGTAGCCAAGCCCATGTTGCTACAAAATGCCACTAGGATTATTTTATTTTCTTTAATATTGTTTGTACAAAACAATATAAACATTCAGAAAACAAAAATTGCAAATAAATGCTTCTTACCACAGAACTTGTAAGTCACAAAAAGGAACTTTGTGGGAATTAGCACAAACTAAGAGATGGGTAAATATTTTCATGAAGAACTTTAGACTTATGTGTAATGTAATAAAATCTTATTTAGTTAAAAATTATAACTCCTTAAGTTGAGAGAAAATTAATTAAAAAATATGAGCACTAAATATTTGGATTGCTTCAAAGCATGCAAAAAAGAATTTCCTAAGCAGGTTTCTCATTTTGGATTCCTATGTAAAAACAGACCATGGAAATTGTGCAAAATGTACAATGTCTAAAATTTGATAATAGAAAAGAAGTGCTTCAGCTTTATGGAAAGTTCCTAAAAGGTTCTGGAACATTCTGGAAATGTTATTTTGATGAGGGGAGTCTCTATTTGTGGTATAGCCCAATTTGCATTATTTTGCAGTGGGTGAGATTGGCACAGAATAATTTTTAGTGCCAGAATCACAGGCAGAGCTGTGAACAGACATCATTTACTAATATTTTATAAGGCTATTTTTCCATAGGGTCTTAGCAGGTGTTAGTGTAGCTAATGCTGCTCTTAGGCTTGATTTCAGTAGATTTTCAAAAAAGTTTGAACACTTTGTTATATAAAATCTCATTCCTTCCCTCAAATTACCTTAATTCATTGCCTTCTTGCTATGATAGTTTAATTGAGTGTAGGGTATAAAGCTAATTTACTTCTCTTTTGCCATCCTAATAGTTCTCATTTTCTTTATTGAAATAGTAATTACTGCCTTTAGATACAATAACTGGGAAATTACTTTTTCTAATAACTTAGGTTATCATATCATCATCGTCATAGTAAAAATCATTGATGCACCAAAAAGAGTTTTGTGACTTCAAATTAGTTTAAAGTAGCTGAAATTGCTATAAAAAGTTATATTTCTATGGTCATCATTTAACCTTTCTTCAACAGACTTCATTGTTCTGTGCAGGACGTAAAGACTGGGAAAATACAAGTTTATTTTTCTGTATTTCACATACTATTTTCAGCTGTTGAGGAATACATCCAGTTCTTTTAGAACAAACTTGCTGTTTTCACAGAATTTATCCCTCTACCAAATGTCTCTGAATGGTACAAGTGAAAGAAACAAAGATTTAGTGCTCTAAACCAGATCTCTTCTGCAATTACATAAGCATGTGCTATAAAAGAAGGCTTAAGTGTTAGAAAAAGAACAATGCAGTGTTGATAATGGCTAAAGGTGATTATGTGAGGTCTATGTTAACTACTTTAAAAAATGAGAAAACTGACACTTAAAATGTGTATCAGAAGAATTACTACATAAGCACTTACACACTGGATATGTGAGCAATTAAAGCTGAGGCAAAGAGTTCTTGATTGCTCATCTTCTGCAAACTGAGGGCACAATAAGTGGAATAGAAAATAAGATTGTGGCTTCTAGTGTGTATAGAACATAAAACTGAATTTTGCTCTTACACTTGCTTAAGTAATTCAGTGTAATTCATTTTTATTAACATGTTCATCAGACAAGATAAGCTATAAATGGGATTGTTTTGCTCCCTCCTGTTCTGTTGTCAATAATTATTTTGCATGTAGTAATGAAATGTTTTTCTTTAGAGGCCAGGGTAGAAGGAGTCTTGAGACAGCCAAGTGGAACAGGCTCCACATGCTGGATCTGAAAAACTTTCTAGCAATGTAAAAAACTAGGTGATGATAAAACTCTATAAATGATGAAGAAAAAATTGTATAATCTATTTATAGGACTTGTTACCTGATCTATTTGTGAGTCTTTTCATTATTTCACTGGGCTAGAGTCCAAAAGACTTCACTTTTGAGATAATGTGTGCAATAATAGGCAAGTACATATTCCTTTACCTGGCATCCTGTGAATACTCTTCTCCTCTATGCCAGGGATGAATTTTCACAGGAAAGCTATGCAATATGGTACCGCTTAATCTCATAATTATAGAGAGTTAGCAACCATTATTAATGGTTATTCCTCTTACTTGGCAGAGCAAGGTCACCTGACTGATATGTAGGCACTACTTTAACAACAGCTGTATTAATAACAGGATTGAAATGTCCTAATAGGGAGCTGGAAGATGTTTAGAGTCTCATTTTTGAAATTATTAATAATGTTAAATTAACCAAAAAACCAGCAACAACAAAAAAACCCAACAGCAACAACCACAAATTAAAACGCCCCCACTCTGGATTTTCTGGATGGTGAAAGAGGTTTGAGGTTTTTTTTCCCCCTCCCAAGATCAGAATTTTTTTCACTCTAAATTAGTCTCAGTCATGAGTTGTTTCTTTTGGGCTCAGTTACAGGTGTAACTTTGGAGTGAGTCTCTGTGCATGTCCAGGTTAATGTTTGTGTCTCTGGTAGTTGCTCTCTCTTTGCACTGTGAACACAGAGCTTGAATCCCATGTCCCTGCCACCTGATGGGCATGGACAGGAGGGATCCTCTGTGCCAGGAGTGGAGCAGCACCTCCAGCTGTGGCTGCTGATGCTCACTCAGTGCCTGGTGTCCTTCACTTGTCACAAGACCCCATTTGAGCTAGGACAGCACTGTCCAAGCCTGTGTCCCAATATTGATGTGAAATGGTTGTGTTTTGTTCCAGAAGTTGGTGGATTATAGTGACAAGGAACTGGTCTATCTAAGGCATATTAGAATGGGAGGTAATATGCTCCATGAGCTTTTATAAAATATGAATTACTTTGGTTGTTGCTTTGTACCAGGCAACCAAAATTAGACTGCCTTTGTATGAAGCAAGATCAATATAACTGCACAAAAGGGAACAGAGTGGTTTTATTGTTACATGGCCATCTAAGACCTAACTGTTCTTCTGTCTTGTGGTCTCTTACAAAGCAACAAAAGAAACTGAACCCACACTATATATCTTTCTTCTTATAGAATTTCATCTCTTTGGAGACATAAATTCAATATTATGATCTGTAATGCAGTGTAGCATCACAGGGCTTAAATTGATCATAATCAATGATTTGCACACAATAGGGTACTGTTATCCATTGCAATTTTGTGATATAATTTTAAATATTGCAGTGTACATGGAATTGCTTGTCCTTATGTTGTTGTGGTTTTGCTCTTAACTTCTGGCCTCTATTCTTTCTACCTTTTCCTGGAGCAGTGCACACATCAGTACTAGTGGTGGAAAAGAAATTGATGCCATCTCATGCTTCCCAGGAGCTTTGGCTTAGTTAATGCTGGAAATGTATTTCTCTTCTATTGTGCAAGGTCAATCTCTCTTCTTTTAGTGGTAAAAGACACCAAATGCTCTGTGCTGCTTTTTGCCTAGCATATAGGGTAGAAAATATGCCACATCTCAGCTCACAGATTTCCCAGTAATAAACTATATGTGTGCAGCACTTCCTGAGTGAAGAAGATGGCAATATCTTTGAATCAAAGGCACTGCAAATAGAGAGGTCTTTCCCTGAAGACATACATATCAAATATTTAAAATGGAATGGGAAAAGACAGTAAAGAGACTCCCATCTGAAACATTTTGCAAGAAGCACAGTTTACTTCTCTAAAGAACATTGCACTGTGTATCACAGAGACAAGCCAAAGCTTGTGTTGTAATGACTTGAAATAGTAAAATATCACCAGGGTGATTTATCCATGGCATAACTCTCTTGACTTCAAATAGCCTTATGTATTTTGCACCAAAGCTCTAATTTGCCAGAAAGAAAAGAGTGCACCTGGTGACAGTTATTTTATTCCAGTGTAGTGCTGACTTCAAGATGTAAATAATAATGGCCTGGATGAAAGAAAGAAGCTTTGATTCTGTTCATTTTAAATAACAGCAGAGCAGTTGACTGCATGCACAATGTAGTTCCTGCTATGAGATTTAACCAGTAAGGACACTTGTGACTTTATTAGGCACCTTTAATAAAAAGCAAAGCTGTCTGGTGCCTGCACATTGCTCCAGAGGTGCTTCAGCAGAGCTGGTGGGTCAGAACCCTGCAGAGCTCTGGGTGGGCAGAGTCTTCAGATCTCTGGAGGCCTGGACAAGACTCCCTGGGGAGCTGCAGAACTAAAACACTTCCTCAATCATTCAAATGTGTGTTGCATTAAGTCTCAGTAGCTCAGAGAGGATTTTTACCCATGTAAATATACTGCAAAATCCATGTTCTGCAAGACATAGTTCTGTAATTTTCAGAATTTAACCAGCATTATTACTATTAGGAGGATGTGGGAAAATAAATCAGTGGCCCCTGCTTACCTCTGAGTGTATTGACTATCTGGTGATGTATAGCTGCTTTGAAGCAAAAACTCTGACTTCTTGTCAAGACTCTTACTTCTGTTTACCTGAGTGTTCATGTATGATTTGACAGATCTGTCTGTTTTTAAATTTTGTGGGCTGATCTGTTTTTAGACGGGGATTTCTGATGCTGAGAGCTGTTACAGTGTTGATTTATTAGCATTCTTACTAACTCATAATTGCTCCAGACATGCCAATCAAGCTCCATCCTCTGTTGGGCTATGCAGGAAGCAGACTCTGACCAGCATTTCTAACCAGCTAAGGGAGCTTTTAAAAAAAAACATAAATGATGCACAGGGCCAGAGAGAACATAACAAAGATCTTAACACCAGAGTCTGACATTGGAAATGTGATTTCCTGGGTAGTACCTGTGCATATTTCACTCAGGTCCTCAGCAAGCACATCTGCCTTGGAAGTTAGTCCTGCTTTCAGCAGGAGGTTGGACTAGATGACCTCCACAGGTCCCATCCAGTCTCAATAATCCTGTGATTTTGTGATTTCATATTTGAAGAGCTGTTACAGTAGATTATTCTCTAACTCATTCTGTTGCTGCTCTAACCTGTGTTGCTGGAGTATTCTATGCAACTAATACTGCAAGCAGCTAGGGATACACACTGGAAGAGTAGAAAGAATTTATTTGATACCTTTAAAATAAAGGTTTCCAGTCTTTCCTGCATGTTCTACATAAGCAAGCAGGTTTTAAGTGTTCAAAAATGGTAAATCCCTGAAAATTTCTTTAAATATGTAGCTTGAAAATATGTTACTACTAAATGATACATCCTCTTAAAGGCCAGGGCACCTTTCAGTGTTGAGCAGAGTGTATCTTTAGAGCTGCCAGCTGAACATTTGAGCTGTGGTGCAGCCTCCTTTGCCTCTGAAGTACAGAAGAGGATGATAAAGGAATAAGGGCAAATCAATCTCAGTCATGGGCTAAATGGAAAGTCTGGAGCAAGAAATCCTGCCTCTGAGATTTGGCTACAGAGCACACAGATAACTGTTTCACCTGCTGTGGCTCTACAGACAGGAAAGAAATGATAAAGCTGGCATGTTATATCACCAAACACAATATTCTTTATGGTTCTATTCCGGACTATTTTTCTCCCATAGAGGAGTTTTTGTGAGGTAAGGGCATGAACTCAAACCACTTGGCAAGTGTACAAACTGACCTTTAATCACCAAAGATAATGGGATGTAAAATCTACATTTGTATAAGAATTGTTGCACTGGTAGAAAAAAGGAACCTCTTTGTAGATTTTGTCCTTTCTGACTTAAAATTTTATAACCAGCTTTAATGCTACTAGTGTGTAAAAGATGAAGGAACATGGTGTAATGTTAGTGAAAAGCTGGACTTAAGTATTCCCCAAATAACTATTCTGAGAAATTTAACTATATTAAAAATCAAAGTAGTTTTAGGTGAATTTAGTATTGAATGTCACTGTTTCTTCCAGTTCTAAATTTTAAAGAAAGAATTTTCAAAAAGTTTCCCATGTTTGTCTCAGTCAAAGTGACTGCCCTGTGTGCTGCTGCTGTGGATTTCTGTTCCACAGTGTACTGCAGCCACTGCTTTATTTTGGTCTCTAATTGTTTTGCAAAGCATTTTTTGTTGTGACACACAAGAAGTGAGTTGAATGGGCCTCAGCTTGGTCTAGTTGGTATTATTCATTTATTGAGTTAGAAAAATAAAACCTGTAAATTACAGGGAAATAATTGGAGTGATCAAAAGCTTGATATGATGCCCGTTCAAGCAGTGGGAATCTTCCTGCTGGTTTCTCTGCTTCTCATCAGGCTCCTCAATTTCATTTTAATTGTATTTATAGTTGTTACACTCCCTTGTCCTGGCATGTTTAATATTAGATCTGTAAACTCTTATGGTGAAAGGTGACCATGTCTTTCTTTGCTTTGGCTAGGAAATAGGATTGTTCCTCAGTCTTGACTAACAAATTTAGGCCCTACAGGGATACTACTATTATTATTATTATTATTATTATTATTATTATTATTATTATTATTATTATTATCATCCTCATCATAATAAGTATAATTTTATACATTCAAGTGTGCTTGTTCACTTGTCTACTGCAAATACTTTTATCTCTGTCTTGTTCAGGCTTGTATGAAGCAACTGCAATTGTGTGCTGAAACCGGAGGCTGATCCCATGAACTTGTGTATGTCCTTAGAAATATAAATAGTGTCATTCAACTTCATCCCCTTGTGCAGCTCCATTAAATATAATCAGCAGCTGTTGACAGGGATTCAATAAGTGGAATCTGAAATTAAGCCATGTAACCAGTCTTAGCAAATGCTTAACAAGGGTTGGAGTTGTACATTTTCCAATTTGGGTATGAGTGTTGTCATGGGAAAGGATTAATGTCCTGCCATTTTCTGCCCTTGTTACAATATTTTTTTTTTCCAAAGAATGTCATATCAAAATTTTAATGTCTTGTATAATCTATGAATTATATCATTGTGCTCCACTCCTTTGACCTTTTCTACATACTCTAATTTGATAGAGTAGCCATTCCAGTGCTCTCTTTTTTAACTGCTTTATTATCCCATAGGGAATGTGCAGTCTGGGCAGATATTCAGGATGCACTTCACTCTCATTTTGACTGTCTGCCTTTTCATTGCTTCCCAGGGCTGTTACTCAGGCCTCATATTCATTAATTGGTACCTAAAAGGGAAGTAGGCTTATCAAGGAATGTTATAGAGAAGGAACAATGTGTACCAGAATACTGAGAAGTCAGAGTTGCATAACATATTTCTTAAAGTAGTGTAACTATATGTGTTCCCAGATGGCACAGAGTTAATTTGCACTATGACAAAGGTGATATCAAAGTGGAAAAAGAAATAATTTTCGCCAGTTCTCATTATGATCTGGAGATAGTACACTTGTGGCCTTAGTGCCATAATGATGGCAAAATGTATGATGAATGGAGGTAGCACCAGACACTGCATTTTGGAAGGGTACAGGAATAATGTTCCAATGTTATCAATGCCACAGCTGTGGTTGAGCAAGACCAGAGTATTACAACTGTAAGAAAAAAATATTTAATTTCACAGTTTTCTTTTGAAGGTTCATGAGGAGAGAGACTGATTTCACTTTCTCTGATGCCCTAACAGAGTTTTGCCAGTCTGCTGTGCAGATGGTTGTTCTTTGGCATGACAGAAGTGCTTTAGGTATAATTTGATGTCCTATTTCGTCAAACTTACTCTGGCTTATTTATTGAATGACGTTTTCATGAGCTTTTGTACTTAATGTACTCTTTGAGTAAAATAATAGAATTTGCTATGACTGGAAGTGGTTTAAAAAGAAGAATGAGGGCTAAGGAGAAATTATTTTTGTTTAGCAAAGAGAGATTCTGTGCACAAGTTACTTGAAATGTACTTTTAAATGTTTATCAGAGGAGGTGCCTCTCACTGTGCTTTAATCACTTAAAACTCATGAAACTTGAGATAAATTTTAAGTTATAAGAAAAGGTATGTATATGCTATTGACATTAAACCAAGATATTTCAAAAGGTGGGAATGTATCTCTAACTCCTCACCCTGCTTTGAAACAGCAAATATTTTTAATAGGAACAAAAATATTCATAGTAGAGAGCAACATCTCCCTTTCACATCCATTGCTGAGCGGCTTTAGAAAAGTTTCAGCCTCTAGGCTTTGCCATTGACCCTTGGCACTGTAAGGGCTGTTTTTTTGTCTCTGGGGCAGCAGCCTTGGCTCTGAGCTGGAGCACCTACAGACCCTGCTCTGTGCTCTGTGTACCAATGTGCCGAGGAAGCTGAAGGGAGGAACCAGGCTCAGCCTGAGCTCCACACACTTTGTGCCCAAATTGCTGCACCCTGGGTGCTGTGAGCTGGCTTTGGGAGAATTGCTCAGCCTTCAGTCACCCTTGGGTGCCCCTGCACTCTGACCACGAATAAGAATCCCTGTGTTTCCATGTTTCCTTAGGTTACAGACACAGAAAGTTTGAAAAAGCAACAACCCAGGGGATGGATGCATAAAATCTCTCCCTGCAGTCACTGTGACTCTTCCCATTGATTTGGGTGGGAATTTTGGTCAGCACTGTGGTTTGCAGAGACCAAACCAGCTGGAGGGAAGGCTTGGTTTGTTAGTTGCAACTAGAAAACAAAAAATATATGCGATGACTGAGAAGACATCTTACATCCTTCTTTCATCTCTTTGTCTTTCATTCACTTCTTAGCATTTATGCTAAAAAACAAAAAAAGAAGGATTTTTACGAGCTTCTTTGTCTGATTTCAGTATATTATTTTTTTATGTATTCCCTCCCTTTATTGCTATTCATTTCCCTCATCTGTTGTACATTTGCTAACCAATCAGTGGCTCTCTCAAAACTTCCCTAGAAGATTGTCTTTTATTACAAAGTGCTATAATCACCCATCTTAGTGATACACTGCAGAAGGCACAATAGCTCCAAAAACAGACAGACAATTGGTGCTTATTTTCGGCCAATTTTCATTTATGTGATTTTTTTCTTTTTTTTTTTTCTTTTTTTTTTCCCTCTTCTTTCAAATGCCTGTGAGTAACTACTTGACTCTTTGAAGGTCCCTCTGATGTGACTCTGCCTTAGGAAGATGACTCATTGTTCTGACCTTCACTTCTCTCTCCTCATTTTGATGAGGCAGCTTTCCATTTTGTAAAACAGAGCGCTGTTTTCACTTGCAAAATCATTTTATTGTGCCAGTCAAATTGTACAAGTCGTAGCAGGATGAATCTCTGATTTCCCATGAAGGCCATGGGCACGTTTAAAGAATCTTGCTTTGTGTGCTTGTGTATTAAGTTTTTTTCATTTGTTTTTGAGAACCAACTCAAAACATTTGCAACACAAATCCTCCCTTTGTATGCTTTGGTTTTGTGTTTTTTCATTAACTGGTTGAGTAATTTTGCTGCAGATGGCTCTTAGAGAGTCCTCACTATGCATAGGCATTTCCCTTTGGTAAGAATCAGGTGTTCTGGCAAGTAGACATGCAAGGTTTTCTTGATTTAATATAAAGGGAAAATTAATTTAATATTTTAAAAATGGTCCTTTTCTTTGATGTAGCCTGCTAGAAAGCATACAGAGGATTCTCTAAAATTGCTAATGTTAAATGTGTGTGTTGTTGCACTGAAATTCTAGCAAAGGAAGAAAAGTATTTATTAGAATGAACTTCTTATGAACTTGGAGTAAATGCATCCTTCCTCAGTTTTATTTCAAGAAAAGTTTCTTCTATGGTTCCTAACGTTTTTATTTCCCAAAGGCCTTAAAAAAACATATTTAAGTCTCCATTGCTATTTTAAACTTTACAGAAATAAAGAAGCAGGGTTACTTTAATCTGATCCTTTTAAGCTTTCCACAATTATGGGTTTACCACTCTCCCATTAAAAAACATCTGAATTATTAAAATTTTTATAGTGACTGCCATTGCCAGTACAATGTGGGTTTTTTTAAGTGCTAACAAATTTTGTGCTAGCTTATCAGAGTCATGCCTTTGTCAGTGCACATAAATAAATGTACTTGACTTCATTTTCGACCATCTTTATCTAGGAAACCCCTGAATTATGCTGAATTGTTTGAGCAGACTTCAAGTATGTTTCTGTATGGGGAAAAGATGAAAAAGAGTAAAATAATCTAATTTGCAGTAACCAATACTCTGGCTTGTGATGTGACTCCAAGCCAGAATGACACCAAGAAGAAGTCAGTTCTATTTGAGGATTTTAATAGGACTTACTCTAGTTTTCTGCAGTGTCCATGTAAAGCTATATCAGTTGCATTTCTTTTCTGTGGCATGGGCAAAGCCAGGTATTGACTGGGTGAGGTTCAGATGACAGAAATTCAGACCTGGTTCAAGGTGAGGTGTAATGAGGAATTAAGTTTTTCCACAGGGAGGGTTCCGGGAACTGTGTGTGTTGAGTCAGCACCATCTCTGTGTGCAAACCCCATTTCTGTGGGTTGGCTCAGCCTGGGCATTGGGTTTGCATGGCCAGGGTTTCTCATGGAGATCTCTTTCCCATGAGAGGGACTGCTCCTCCCCTCTCTCCTCTTTTGAACTAACAATAAATAACAAGAAAATAAAATTGGGCTAAAGGTGTATGTTGATAAGGTTTTACAACCTTTCTTATTTGCATAGAAAAATTCCATAAAAAAAGGATTCTCTGTTCTTTATGCCTCTTCAGCGTTGATTGTTTTAATTCTCATTGTCTATAGCATATTTGAATCCTTAACTCTTTAAAAAGGAGCTGTGTGAGAAGCTCATTTTAGATGACTTTCTAGTTTAAAAACATTGCTGTCTTATGCTTTAATAACTGTTGGCAGTAATTTATTTGTTATTTGCACATAGACCCTCTGGATTTGGTAGTTTATGAATGTTTTAAAAGTTAAATGGATCAATTTTATCTTTTTTTTTTTTTTTTCAAAATTTTAATGAGATGATATGAACTCCCTTCCATCTATGGACCATAATCTTCCCACCTGCTGGGTTTTTCTCTGTTTTCTCAGTTCAGGAATATAAATCCAGATGCTACCATAGACCATATAATTAAAACCTGACTTAATGATCATTGCCTTTCAGACCCAGATGACAGAACATTAAGAGAAGATGAATAATCTTTCTACTTCTAGTCCTTCCTTCCCCTTCAAACCCTTCAGCTGGTGACACTATTTGAACAACAGTTGCCACCTCTCAGAAGGAGATAGTAGCTCCCCTGTTTTCTCTGCCAATAATACCCCTGTACCTGCATCCTTCACCAGTTTAGTAGCAGGGAAAGCATCAAGTGTGCAGCCTCTCCTCCCTTCTCTAGTATTCTTACTCCAGTGAATTAGACTGTTAAACAAAATACTGTTGTTTCAGTTTGAAAAGACATGTCCCGCTAAGGAAGTCAGAAGCCTCCCTTGAAATGGAAAAAGTAAACTCCTTCCGTACTTATTATTGTAATTTTGAAATTAAGGGGCTCTCAGGCAAAGGTATGGGTATAGGAATAACAGTTCTTTACTAGGGAAATTAAAAAGCAATACAAATGTAATAGTACAAAAAGAAAAACCACTGCCAGAGTCAGAACATGACCTGACCCCCTGTTGGTCAGGGTGGTGGCAGCAGTCCCATTAAATGGTGGCTGCAGCCCTCCTGCAGTGACAGCTGTGGTTCTGTTGGAGCAGGATCCTGGAGAAGGGTGGAGTTTTCCTCTGAAGTTCCAGGGGTGCTGGAGATGGGCCTGGTCTTCCTCTGGGAATGCAGTGGAGCAGAAAGCTGCTCCTCTGGGAATGCAGTGGGACAAGGCTTCTCCAGTGTTCCAAACCTCAGATTATATCCAGGTAGATATCCCCGGGCTGGAGCATCTCCCAGTGGGATGATGGAATTTTATCAGCTATGCAGGGACACTCACTGGCCATGAGCAGAAGATAATTAATAATTAATGGCCCATGAACAGAAGAGATCTCGTGGAGGGAGGATTGGTTGTGGAAGAGATAAAGAAAACTGCCCAATGAACAGAAGATAACTGCCCCACCTCTGACAGATGGGAATAGAATACACACCCCCAGCCTAAGACAACTGTGTTGAGTGTCCTACCCCTTTTCAACTCTGAAGAACATCTTTGTATTTCTGCAGTGGATTTTACTGGTTATATCTCAAACTCTTCCATTTCCACAGCATCTCTGCATGGTTTTCTAAGGAGCTCAGACATGTATGGTTGCACTGTGTGTTCTGTACTCCCAAAGCTTCTCAGCCTGTCAGCTGATTCTATGTGGGTTTGACAGAAGTCTGATGGCATTTAATCCCTATTTTGTGTATCTCAGCCTGTGTGAACATCAGAATGCTCGGGCTAACCACTGCAGGGCAGTCAGAAAGTCAGCAGCATCTCCCCTTGGAGACTGAGAGAGCCTTGCAGCAAAATTAGACTTTTCCTGTTGGAGCTCCTGACTGAACTAATAATTATCTATAGTTATCCTGAGCTAAGTTATCCTTACCTCTTCCTAAAGATACCTTCCCTTGAGAAACTGCAAGGACAAGATCTGTGGGACTGTGTCTCGTCTTCTTTTTGTCCAAATTATCTCAGGGAAGGGGATTTCCTTGGGATTTAGTTATAAGTCAAACAAAAGTCTTGGATGGAACTCCCGGTGCCTGGGTATCTCATTAGATGATTCTCACCTGTCACAGTATATTTGCTTCCAATGTTTCCTCACTTCTGGAGTGGAAGATCCAAATCTTTGATTGCCATTAATTTTGGTTGGAACAAGGTTTCAATCTTAAAGTCATATTAGAAAAGTGTTTGCAAAGGTAAAAAAGGACTGATGGAAAATCTTGGCATGTTTTTACATCTTATTTAATGACAACTTCATCAAAACTGCTTATCTGACAACCAGGTTGTTTTTTCTAAGAGACAAAAAATCTCCATAAGATTCTGAAAACCTGTGCAGAGTGGATGCACCCTCTCTCTCTCTGGTGTCCTGCCATATTGAGGTTTCTAAGCTTTTACCCAGAACCCCAGGAATTTGTACAAAATGTTTGGTACAGAGCTCTCATATTTTTCTAGTAAATGGCTAACTTTCTACAATTTTCTTTTTTAATGAATATATGTTTTTCATTCTTCCTGCTGTGAAAATAATCCTACTTAAATTGTGTAGTAAAGGAGGGGAATTGTAGCAGATGACAGATAATTTTGAATATAATAAAGTCCCTTTGATTTCTCTTGGATTATTTAGCCATCTCTTATTAAATGTGTTCTATTTGGATTTAGGTAACTATTTGTGCTTTGTTAAAAAACTGCATGATCACAGCCCAGAGGCGTAACTTTTAATGTTTCCTTTGGTGGAATTACACCAGATGAGTTGAAATGGAGGTCACTTGGTTTACATGAAAGCTGAGAGGTAAAAAGCCCCTACAGTTAAGAAAAAACCCTAAAATTACTGTAGCTTTTGTAAAATGCTGATTTCATGGAAGTATGTTGGAAGTTAACCTGAGTGTGCAAAAAAAATTTCAATATGTCTGCATCTAATGCATTGCCATGTTCCTGCTCTCAGTACTGACCCATAACAGATCTTAGCTATGGTTACACAGATACTTTTAGGATGAATATTGCTGCTGGGCCTGTAATTAGTTTTCTGTCTGGCAACATTGGTGGAAAAAAATAATCAATATTTTTGTTTTGCACCTGATGACTTCGTAATTTTTGGGGTTCCAAGCAGTAGTGCTGTTGTTGATCTTAAACCATTTTCTTTCATAAGAAATGTAAAATAGCTAAAATACAATAATTCCTCTGATTTTGGTTCAAATCATGCACATTTGCCAAGGTAAGGAGAGCCATTGCAAAGGGAGAAAGTTTCCAGTGAAGTTTGGTTGTCAAGCTACCTCTGCTCTTTTGTAAAAGGTACTGCAAAAATAAAGATGATTTTCTGGGGAATGTCTGTACCTTCTGAAGGTGCTGTCCTAGCACAGGGAGATCTGGGTGCAGTGTGTAACTCTGGTATGGTGTAACACGTTTTAGATCACGGCCTGACCTTACCTATCAGGCTTTTTGCCTTCTTCAGGAGTGAAGAGTCTCCTAAATAGCACTATTTGCAGAATGCCTAATGTGCTTGAGCACTGCCTTACCCAATGGGCTAATATCCACATTAACATGTGCAACATAGTAAAAGTAGTAACATAAGTCAAATAGCAAACCATTAGAAGATATGACTTATATGGATGAAACAATTTCCTCCTGTGTAATTGAAATTCAGGCTCTATAAAATCAGAGGCAATACACCCTCTTTGCAGAGCTGTAGTATCACCATTATTGCCATTCTTATAATTTGAATTAATCATATGCTTCCTTACTTGCAGTTTAGTTCTTGCTCAGGCTCTTAAAGTGCCTTTTTCTTCTCTCAGCAAAGACAGTGGAGAACAGTTTTGAAGGTAAAACAGAAATTCTTTTGGAGTGTGATGCAATTTGGTTTATTGGACATTTGCTTCCAGTTCCTTTTGAAAATCCTTTTAGGTTTTTGCATGTCTGCCATGAGTCTGATGTAAAGGAAACAATCCTTTCTATTCAGGCTAATTCTTTACTACCTTGGGGAGTTATATTGAAAAAATCCTGTCTTTAATTCCCATGGTGTGCATCTTAAAAAGAAGTAGTTGTAATTCAAGGGAGTGGAGACCATTGTTTGTTCTGTTGCTGTTCTTATGGGGCCACAGAAATATCTCATGGATATTTAGATAGCTATGAGGGCTGCAATTTATTAGAAAAATAAACCAGGAGAGATGTCAGGGGCTTACTCTTAATGTTGGTTTTATTTCATGCAAAGTCTACTGGAGGAGCTGAGTGTAAATAATCAAATTCTAACGATGCCAAACTCCTCCCTCTGTAAAAGAGACACAGCACTGAGATCACATCTGGTAGCACTGATACAAGAAATGTACTTTATAGGCTGACACTGTTGGCTGTGTGGGAAGAAATTAGTAATTTAAAATGCTTTAGCTTTGTGACTGTTGATAAGCAGAGGGCTGGATGTGGAGAACCACATTTTCCCTCCTGTCAAATGGAGCTGGGTCCTGTCATGGCTCTGTAGAGACAGGGACTGTGTTCCCTGAGGATTTACCACAAGAGAAGGGCTCTGCAATTTGTGCACAGCACTCTGCTGCAGCCTTTATCCAAAGTCCTGCTCTGGTTATAGAAGGAGTCCTGTTCCTGTGTGGATTTATGAGCTCTACACTCACCTGCACCTCTTGTCAGATTTTAGATTTTGAAGACTCCTTTTGGGAAAGTTTGATGAATAGAAAATATCTGGCCTCCATCCTGAGTTCTAAGCATTAAAATCCCATGAACTGTTTGCGTAATGAACATTTGGAGTTAACATGTTCCTTTTTTTGCCATTTTGAATGTATTTTGTTGGGATCAGTCATGGGAAAGGCATGCAATGCCATGCACATAATGTGAATGTCTATTTACCATGATGGTGTGCTGTCCTCCTTCTTGAAGTAATGGGATATTCATGAATTTGGTGCACAACTGAGCATGGATTTTTCATTTTTCTCTAAGTAGCAGTGTTAATTTGCACTGTTTTAGACCACTGCTTAATTGAAAAACATTTGGTGGGAGTGGTGTAACAACAGTTTGAAGATGATGAAATCGACCCTCCTGGGTATTCTGGCTTTTTGTGAGGACTTTAAAACTGCTTGTATCTTCTATATTCTTTCTTTTTTATTTCTGTTCTGTTCTAAAGCTTCTGAGAGAGGCTCAGGAAGAAATCTGTTGGCTCATTTAAGCCTATTGATTTCCCCTGCTTTAAAAGTAGTTCTGGTTTGGGATTTTGGAGGTTGTTTGAGCTTTTTGTTTATTTGTTTGAGGTTTTTTTTTCAGTCCTTGTTATTTTTATTTTCTTTGATAGTACAAACTCAGAGCAGAGGAAGTAAAAAAACACCCCCAGAATCCTGTTTGTCACTTTTGGGACCAGATGTTCACATGAGCTCCAAAGCACTTAATACATTGCTTGCAAATATTAGTTAAGACAGAAGATTGCTGTGATTAAACAGGTTTTCAGACTGCTGCTGTTTGTAGCCCTGCTGGTGATAAATGATGGGAATAGTGCTTGATAAAAATATCAGAGAAGTAATTTATGGATTTCTGCTAGATTCCACTGAGGTAGGGAATTATTTAGACTTAGTGGGAATAATGCAATCAGTTATTCATAAACAGTGCCTTGAAGGTCAGTTCTTGAGGACCTGGTGATGCCATTTCTCAATCAACAGCTGTAGTTAAAAATATTGTGTATATTTGTAGTAATACAGTAATTATAATTCCTTCAGAAATTATTAAGATCTATAAAAATCCAGAGTATTGTCAGGAAATGCAGAACTTGATTGAACATCACAGGAACTGTAGTCCATTTTCCTACCTAGAGAAGAGGGAGGAATTAATTTTTCTTTTGTTGATCCAAATAAATTTTCCTGGCTGGTTATTATGGCCCTTCAGACCCACTGCATGTCCCCCAAAGGGCTGTCCTGTAGTTCCATAACAGTGCACAACCTTTAAGTCACTTTGACAGCATAAAGGAATGAAAAAGTGGCCAGGAAAAGCCACTTTTATGGTAGATAAAGCCCTTACCTGGCAGGGCTGCTCTGCTGCCTCTTGGCAGCTGCTGCAGCAGGACTGAGCTCTCTATCATCCTGCTCCACCCCCAGCAGCCTGGCATGGTGGTTGGTGCCCAACTGGGGGAAAAAGAGAAGTATTAGAAAATGGAACGTATGGGCACGTTAATCCCAAATGCCCCATCTTTATATCCTTGTTGAACACCTGTAATTGTCCAATCCAAGTTGATGAGCAGTCACATGGCAGGATCAGGCAGTCCAAATCAGGATTTTTAAGGCAGCTGCTCAATGAACATTTATTATGTTCATTTTCTAGCATGGAACTAAAGCTACTTGATTTGGTGACCCCTGCCAGGTTTTCTCTAGGAAATTCTCTTTATTTCAAATTGTCCATACTGGCATTATAGATGAGGATTTACTTCCAATGATTGTAAATCACCAATGATTTACAATCATTAATATCTTGGTAAATTCCAAGCAGCTGTGTTGTGATAAATGTGGAATCTTAAGTCTCTATTGCTGTTGCCTTATAATAAACAAAATACATATCCCAAAATCTTGCAGTGTACTGAGCAGTTGTAGTTTGTGCAGAGATTTGCAAAGTGCAGCAACAGCACCAAAGTGAATTAATGATGATTACTTTTAAGTAAGTTTTACATGGTTGTATTGATTATTTTCATTTACCTAAATCACAGAGAAAAAAAACCCAAAACAAACCAAAATACCAGCAATTTTATGATTACCTGCAATAAATAAATATTTATTTATAGATATTTATTAAAATAAATAAATATTTATTTTAATAAATATCTTTTTTATTTAGAATGTCTGATCTTTAGTCTAGAAAAATTGTCAACCAAGAGATCAGTCAAACACAGACAGGACACCGAGAAAATAAATTGATATTAGAGAACAGGAAGCAGGAATTCTACTTTTTCTGGCTCTCTAGGTCGTATCTATAAAATTATGGCTTTCTGCATTAATTAGGCTGATGTCTAGAGCTGTGTCATGAAATTTGCAAAGCAATTAAAGTTAATGAGTTTTCTCACAAATGCAGCTGTGTCCTCCTCCACTGCCACTGGTACAGTGCAGCCATGAGCAGGCACTAGAGTCAGGGAATTTCTTTATACTTACTTATGTCATTATATATCATATAATAATATATAAATAATATAATCTATAATCTAATCCAATGTAACATAATATAAACAAATAAATATATAATATTAAAAATATATAAAACAATATGTCTATTTTGTTAAGCATTTTCCAGTACTAAGTTATATATAACTATGAACAACTGCACAGTGAATCAGAGACAGGGACATTTCACTCATTCAATAGCTGCACTCAACTAATAAAGCAATTTTTAAGGTCAATAATAGGATTATGTAGATCCTGGTTTTGCCTTCCAGCCTCATCACTACTGTTCCCTTATTAAAACTACAGAGCTTGTGCTGAAATACAAAAACTGCCTTAGCACAGTGTTTCAGAAGATGTTCACAATGTCATTGTGACTTTTCTAGCCACTTTTAATAATAGTGTGTAAAATGAAATGTGAATTTTTTTTTAGCACAGGACTCTACATTTTCAAGGAAAAGCATCTTTAAGTCACATGATTAGTATTAAAATAAAAGTTATTGCTATATTAAGTGATGTAAAGAGCAAGGATCTCACTCATATATCATAAGCACTTTAAGAACCATGTGAATTCATTAAAATTCTGTTATCTTAGCCTATTCATTGGAAAGCAAATAATAGGGAAAAAAGGAATTACATTTAATATGAAACAAAGGACAGGAAAATTCCTTTAAATGCTCAGAAATGGAGATTTGCTGAAATCAAGTATAATTCTAGAACCTTGAAATGGAAGAACACAGGTTTAATTATGGGATTAGTTGTGTCTGGTAGTAGTGCACTTTAGAATATATCAGTGTATTACAAAAACCTTGTAGTACTTGAAAAAGGGAAAAAATAGTAATTCCACTGATTCTTTAAAAAGGAGAAAGGTGGGGTTTTTTTTGTGCTAGGGAGGCTACAAAACATAGTCAGTTTAGGAAAGCTCAGTCAAATTATATAACATTTTAAATGTTATAGGTAATGGCTTTTCAAGTTAGTGTTTCCAGCCTAATGCAGGTAATGGGATAATGAGGCGTTTATGGAGATTATATTTTACAAGTTACAAATGTACTGCTTTCCAGCCAGCAAGATTGCACACAAAACCAGAGGGGTCTTTCAGGAAACCATTAGAGATGTTCATAGTGTAGACAAGAGTAAATTGAACTTTGCTGGGTTTAATGGCTTTTCCATGTGTCCTATATACTTCTTATGTCCTTTTAAAAATTCTCCCCTCTGCCGTGCAGTTGCACTCTGGGTTTAAAGTGCATTCATCTCCTCCAACCCAAGGAATTAAATTCCACATTTTTAACTCCTCCTTAGGTCCTTGTTTAGTTCCTTGCCTTGCCCAGGCAGCTGCAAAGGGGCAGGCACTTTGCCAGGTGAGATTTTTGCCATCAACCGCTACCTCAGATGGTGGAACCTGGCTCGAGGTCCTTCCTGTGTGGGAGCCCCAGCTCATGACACAGCCTCCCCTGTCCTTCTGGCTGGTGTACTTAGCTCTGCAAACTCATGATGCCTTTTGAATTACCCAGCAGAAAGTTACTGACAGTCAGAAAACTGAATTTCTTTCAGAAAACCCAAGATTTCAGAGTTAGAAAGGTTTGTCAGCACTCTTCCTCCGTAGTTTGGAGAAATAAAGTGGATGTAGGGTGTGAAAAAAGGTGTAAAATATCTTGATGTGTAAGTGCTGGACTCTCCATTGACTGAATCTGGTTGTACATGAAGATTAGGGAGATAAAGGAATGTGGCAGAGAAGGAAAAATGGAGAAGAGATGAGGAAATGAAGAAAGGAAAGCATCAGAGAAGAATAGCAAAACCATGTTCTGCAGCAAACAGGGATCTGTTTGAAGAGGATGTGGGTAACCATGTGGGGATCTCTTGTGAGACTGTCAGTGAAGGACTCAGAGCAGAATTGGAGCAGACCCAATGCAATTTTCTTCTGATCATGTATCAATGAATTAATCATTACTCGGCGTTGTTTGATGTACCAATGAAATGCATCATTACATTGAACCATCTGAATTTTTTACAGTGCAGTACATCACTGGTGAGGTAGAGCCCTAATGATAAACTAGCATGCAGCCAGGCTTCATTATGTTAAATTAACTAAAACAAGATTCTTTAGGCTTATAAATATATAATGAGAGCCGTCTCAGCTGGGAGCCTGAGAGATAGAGGGCTGGTGGACTTGCACATGTCAGGGTGTAACAAGACAGCAAACAGCACAATTTGGGGTGGTTTGGATATGAAATATCTGCCTAACGTGGCTGTGGAAGTAATTGGATGAACCAGCACTTCAATCATGAAACTTGTCACTCTGTAATTACCTCTTGAGTTCAGCATTATCACTCTGGTCTGTCAAATAAAAAATGTGGGATGGTAACTGAGAATGTATGTCTGAGAATGTCAGTATTTCTCATTTTACAGACATGATCATTAAGAAGGGAGAAAGCTCTGAAGGTGCAGCCTCCTGTATTTGTAAGAAAACAGATGACAATTTAGTCACAAAGAGAAATTTAGTAAATTGTATTCAACCAGAATATAATATATTTACTTCCCTCTCATATCACCTCTGCTGAAAGTTGCTCCATACACATTCAAACATGATCTGATTGATATGAAAAATAAATCATGTCTGTATGCCTGTAAGCTTGCTACATTTTAAAAATAATAACAGGAATTCTGACATTTCTAGCATTAAAGCAATAACTCCATCTGTCATTGAGTTGAGAAAAACTCAGGTGGTACTTTTAAAAAGTAACAAATGGAAATTGCTGCTGCTGGAATAAAATTCAGAACATGAAAAACAAGTACTTATAGTCACCTATTTATAGAGAAGTGATTGCTTATCTAACTATATAAAACAAAAATTTTCCCATTAAAATACATTTTAGTAACGCATGTAGTTATTCACAGGAAAAATGGTTTTGAATTTTAAGGGAAATAATGATTTTGTTTTTGGTGTGACAAAACAGAAAATGCTTGATTATAGTCAGACACAATGCAAACAGTCCCTTGTTTCTACTTCAAAAATATATCAAAGAGAATTGAAATTTGGAATAAAAAAGAACATTTTCGCTTTTAATAATTCTTTGGACTAAGGAAGCATTTTGATCAACCATAAACAAAAGTAACAATAAAATTTTATTTATAGAACCTTTTGGAGAACCATTTGGAAAATCAGCAGTCATGTACTACTTACTATGTGAAAAGGTGGAAAGTGTGGCCTTTTAGCATTTCCTGAATTGTAGGTTACAAAATTTACAAAAGAATTGATGCAGTGGAACCACCATAGAAGGATTCACTTCTCAGTGCATTTTTGTTAGGTGGGTTGGAAAATCATCTCTGATCTGCTTATTTGAAAATATCTCAAATAGTTTTTTGTGGCATTTAGAGATGTAAAACCTGGTCTGTATTCATAAAATATTGAACAGCAAGGTACTAGCATCAAACAAAATGCATCACTTTGAGGCAGTATCCTCCTTCTTTCCTAAATTTAAATTTGAATATTAATATGGTTTGCAGAAAGTAGTTAACTAAAAAAAAAAAAAATCAAATCTAATTTAAAAATTCATGGGATGCATAAGTAAAAGGATTTGTGGAATATGGTTAAACATTCAAACCTAATTAAAAATACCTTACTACATAAAAATGAGGGAACTGTGTTCATGATAACTATACTCCTGCAAATAAATTAGTTTTTTCATTAAGACTATTTGTTTAATGTTCTCCATTAAGCTAATGAAATGCTGAGAGATAATTTGGGATACATAGTTCTGTGAATTTTTCTTTTAGCCTAATCCTGTGTGTTTTAAGTCCTCCACTGATTATTTTTGAGTTGGCTGTGAGGCTTATATCCACTGAAAAGCTGCACAAGAGATGCCCTGAATCAACTACATAAATATATATTTGAAAATTAGTTCTGTTAAAAGAAGTGGTACAGGTCTAACCAATGACTGTTGGCATTTATTTATTTATTTATTTATGTGTACATATACAAGCAAATGAAGTTGTCTTCAGAACTGATGAGCAAAGTGTGCATGCGTTGTGTGTGTACATAATATGTGTAACTATTTAAAAAAATAGTATTTGCCATGTCCTGGCCTTCCTCTTACAATGAGAACAGAGAGGTTGGAGTTGATGGAGAGGATCACCCTTGAAATCTGGTTCCATGGATACCTGGACAATTAATTTCCTGTAAAATCTTTTTTGTATTCCTTCTACTCCCATTTGTTTTCAATAGGACCCAGAAAGTTCAAGCAGAGATCAGTTATTTCTTTTTAATTGGCATAGGTAGGATTTCTGCTAAAGAAGTCCTGATGGCACACCCATATCTTATCATCTTCCTATGAAAAAAAACAACAAAAAATTCCCTGGTTCAGCCCTGAAGAGCTGAATCCAGGATAAATCTTTGACCAGTCATCATCATAATCTTTTTTTCTCATGAGGAAGCAGATGCAAAAGGCCTGGTATAGGTAAAAAGTCCGTAATGTTTTTGCTACCCACATTAAATTAGGGTTGTTAGGCAACAGTTTAATTACAAATATGGTATCCCTTATTTGACTACCAAGAAAATAAGCATTAGAAACATTAGACAAGTTCTGTGTGATGAGCTATGCAAGCTGTTGCTTCGGTGGTCAATATTAAGCTGGAAAAGGCAGCCAGGGAATAGTTTTCACCCTTTTGTACCCTATTCCCATCACTTATTGATATTATAGTTTTCACTAAATAAAAATATTTGGCATCCCCAAAGAAGAAGCAGGGGACTGTTTAAATAGCACAAACAACAGCAAATCCTATTAAAAAAAAATCTACATTTCTGGTATCACAGAACATATCTAGCATGTTAAAAATATATTGTTCTTATGCAGTAGATTAGTAGCACTAAATAAATCTCTCGAAACATGAACAGTTTAAAAATGTACATATCAAAATATCCCCAGAACAGAAATTTATAGCATTTGGTGTTCTGTAGCATCATCCTTCTTCATTTGCTTTGCATCTGAAGAATGAAATGTGAGCAGAGTGAAATGTGGAGGTTGTGTGAAGAGCCACAAGGGCTTTGTCTCTAGATGTGATGTGTACACACAGATACACATGGAGAAAGAGCCAGAGTGTGCTGTGGAGAAGAGCATTTGAGCTTAAATTGCATCACTGAATTTTTCTTTTCAATGCCATTTTGCCCCTTCACTTAATTTCTTTCTCTTCTCTCTGGAATCTCATCAAGAAACTAATTGAGAGCGTAAAAGAGCATTGGCTTAGAGTACCTTTCATAGAGCTATTTTAATCAATCTTCAGTAGTGTATATGGATTCATATAAGACCTCCAATTAACTTGCACATTAACACTGGTTAAGCAATTTTAGATCCTTAACTTATCAGGAATGTTGTATGCAAGGGATTTGAATAGCTGAGCAGAGTTTGTCATCAAACACATTTCATCACCGTGCTCTTATTATGCTGGTCACCACCCAGAAAGGGAAACAAATGAACTGAGAATGGTGTTTTTTTCTGGGATTTTCCATTCTTTAAGCATTAATGTTATCTGCATATGGCTGTCTCCCAAGTTGAAGCAGGTTTTGTGAACAGAGAAGCACTTGCTGTCCCTGCTGACCTCATTCAGAATTGAGGGCGTTCTCTGTGTAAAGAACCAGCCTCCTTTAGTTTTGTAACATCTGAATCTCTCTTAATGTGGCACATTATCACCTCTCTTAGTAGTGGCAGCTATGAGGAAGCCTCATTTCTGAGCTGCTGCTGGACTGGCCATTTCCAGAGCTGCCAAAGCCAGAGGAACAGCTGGCACAGAGCACCTCACTCCCTGTCCTGGGAGCAGGAGCTGCTCCCTACACGGGCACATGGAGTGCCTGATGGAGCTCATCCTGGTTTTTCCAGCAGTTAACTGGCAAGATTAAATGAATCGATTCAGCTTTTAAGCATTTATTTTTAAATTATCTCCATCTCAAAAATTCTACTGGAACAAAACTGAGTTAATTTTGTGCTTTCCTACTTTTTAAAATCACTTTATGGAAAATATTTTTCTGTCTAAAGTTTGTTTCTAGGGCCTCATATGTAATAGGAGCTTACTATGATATAGATAGAAAAATTCATGGCACCCACTAGCTTTCACCGTGAAGAACCTGGATTATTTTACAATGTTTTAGCCTTTTGTTCCCATGTTCTGCTTTCAGAAACAGCAAGGTAAATAAAATCCCCATGAATGAAAAGTATTTTACTGAACTAAGTAGGAGCTAATGCTTCTTATTCAAAAGTGCCTACAGCATTTTAACCTGTAGTGCATTAATTTCTCAAAACTACTTTGTGTCCAGTCAAAAATGATTATAACAAGCCCTTTCCCTAATCAGAAAGATAACAGCGAATTTCAAATCCAATTATTTTGTAACCTGCTCAAAATTTCTGATGCCTGGCTGACATTATCATCATCATGCCAGGTTCCCAAGGATAATTGTTGGTGTTGCTGTCCTTGCAGCAATGGAAGAGAACTCTCTGTAGCTTTGGGGGCCTGGCAATGGCCTTAATTTAATGCTCTCTGGTGACCCTGCTGCTTTTGTAACCAAGGCATCTCTGCGGTCAGGTCCTCTCAAGTGAAGTGTGTTAAGAATGGATTTTGACCCTGAAGACTGGGACAAATCTTTGCTTTTAATTTACTGGAGGGGTTGTGTGATACAAAAGCTCCTAAAATGAAGACCAATGAACTTTATTGGTGTTTATGAATGTGTGAGAAAACTGCGCAGCGTCACAAAACTTGGGTCGGTGGAACTGTGTGTATGAGATTTATTTCTCAACTATACTCTTTGCAGAACTCAGGAAATATGAGCTTGATAAAACCTTTGCACTGCTTTACTGATGGTTTTCAGTCAGGCTTTGTCATCTGATGAACTCTGTATAAAACTGAACCCCTCTATCCCTGCCACATGGGTAACTCCCGGAAGTTTGAAAACTGGTTGCAATTACCAGATACAAGATGGCAATTAAAGGGGTGCATTCTTAACACAGACATGTATAATGTGCTGGAGACTAATTAAAGATGTGAGCACACAGATCACTAGGAATTGGCCAGGAATAGAAGTTCACTTGAAATAAGGTAATTAAGCTAATCTTCTGATAGTGGGGTTTTGCAGTAAGTGCATGTACTAAATATGAAAGTAAGGAACTTAAGAGGTAATTAAAAGTAATGCAGGCATTAAATTAACCTTCTAGCTAGATGAAGTGGTAGTAATTACAGACATCAAAATTAGAATCATATTGTAATCAGATTAACTACGGTGTAATTTATGTACCTACATCACAACCTATCTACAAAAGTCAAATACAAGGTGTTGGTTTCCCAGCAAACATTAATGCTTCAGCTGGAGAGCAAGTCTCAAAACTGGGAGCAGACATCAGTACCCCAAACCTGAACAAAGCTGCCTGTGCTGGGGATATGTACCATTTTCAAGAGCTGCACCCTGGGGTTTCCAGGAAGGCTCTGAAGTTCTCCCCAGATTTTACAGTGTCCCTGTGCTGTGGGAGAGCTTTGCAGGCTCCCTGGCAGAGCAGGGGTTACAGCTCTGTGGAGGCAGGCAGAGCCTCCACTTTCTGCAATTAGGCTTCTCAACATCCCTCTCAGGAAAGTGCTACTGGCTCATTAAGGCTAATTGCTGGCAGACACCTGATTCCCTCTGAGGCCAAGGAGAGGAGCCAGGCTCAGGGGAGGGCTCTGGTGGCTGAGCAGGGGCCCTACCAGGCAGGTGGATGCACTTTTAATCATTCCTACAATTGACTTACAGCTACAGGAAACTTGACCTTTTCTTTGATTAGAATCTGAGCTGATGAAATTCCCCTTTTTCCCTGCAATCAGTTGCCACATGAATTAGGCCATTAGATTTGTGTATCTACCTATCTGCCCCAGGCATGTTGTTAATGCAGCTGTGATTAAAGAAATTTATTACCAATTATTGGGTGTGAAAAGGATCTGATACTATGAAGTAATATTTTAAAGGAGACATTCTAATAGGCACAGTGAGTGTCACGCTTTGTTTTCAATTATTTTATCTCTGGCAAGAACAATAGATTACCCACTACAGGCTTTGTGTTATAGGGCAACTTGTACATGATCTGTGAAGCAAATGGAACTAAAAAAAAAAATCTGATTGCATCTCAGTCTTAGCAGAGGCTGTACCATTTTCCAAGGCTGCAGAAGCAGATTAAACACTGCAGTTTGGTTTCTATGTATCCTTTTATGCTAGAGTTAAGCATAAACCATTTTTTCATGTTGGGAAAGGTTTCTTGCATGTTATTCCTCTCTTCTCCACTTTTTTCTTTGTCTTAATTTATTTCATGTATTTCCCTAGATAGCACTCAACTTTTTTTTAATAAAATAAAATTTTAATGTTGTGCATTTAGCTACATCTTTTCCATGTGAGCAAGAAGCCCAGCCCTGGTCCCACCATATTCATCCCAGGGAGTTTTACTGTAAACCTGGCAAAGTTTTGGCTCGAGGCTGTTCCCATGCAGCCAGACACGCTGCAAGCACCAGGAGGCTGCAGGTGTGTACATCAGTCCTCATATCATCAGTCATGCCTCTGAAGGTTGATTTTTTTTGGGCTTCAAACATTTTGGAGGGTTTGGAGATCTCTACGGATGGGTGCAGGCACCCCTTTGTTCTGCTCTGTGCAGAGGGTCGGGGACGCCAGGGCCGCGTCGATGCCTTTGTGTTTCCAGGACTTTCCTGCAAGGTTTGTTATTGACTTGAGCTGAAATGATGAGAATTGCTGTGTGTAATTACACCATTGAACTGCTGGAATTGCCTGAAGGATAGATTGTATATCACACTCATGGCATTTATTACTTTTTCATCTGAGTGGAAAAAAACCGGCAGAATGCCGCGCAAGTCTGATCAAATCACACAGCTATTCATCAGCAGTCATGAGTTAACACATAACATATACAAGACTCACTGAAAAGTCTGAATTTTACCTTAAAACCTGTTTGATTGCAACATTGTGGTCCATCAATAAAAAAGATAGTGTCTCTTTTTGTAATTGTGGATTAAAGTTGGGGATAATGGATAAAAGAGCAAAGAATCAGAGAAGAAAGAAAATGTATTTTTGATTCAAAGCTCTGGTTAATTGAATAAAATGTGCCCCTTCAATATTTTCCAAAAGAGAGAAGACTTTGTACTTGGGCTGAAATTGCATTTATGAATTGGAAATCTGTCTAACAAAGCTGGAAAGCAGTTATTAAGTCTTCCCCGAAAAGATTTTTTCATAATTCCTATGAAATTCTTAGACATCTTTTAAAACAACCTGTCTTATTACTTGTTGACACTTCAGAGCCATTTTTTGTCAATGAAAATCACATAAGCATTTAATTATTATTTTGTATATTTTGATTATAAGGACTGATAATCTTCTTTGTTTCTCATCTGAACAAAAGAATTTTTCATATAGGGATTCCAACTTTTTTTTTCCAATCTTATTGGTCAGAAAAATGTATTTGTTTAAGATCTTGAAGAAAGCATAATAACTTTTCATACTAAAAGGCTCTATGATTTCTCACCGTTTTAATCAAAAGTACAAGAAACTGACTCCTTTACTGGAGTGTGTGAGGAAAAAAATTGGGTCATAGGATGGTTGCAAAACTGGACATTGCCAGAATAATAACAATGAAGTTCTTGCAGTGGTTCAGAGGCATTTGGCTCCTTATGGAGCCCTGGAGCTACAGGGAAAATGTGTCACTGAGTCCAAAATATCCTCACTCTGCATCGTGGTTGGACAAAATTGAACTTATTCTAGGGAGACAAATACAGAACTCTTCAAGATGTTAAACAGAAGTAGGTAACATCATTTAGTTCCAAATAAACATAAGCAGTGACTTGGTCTTTCTCCTTTAATTTCTAGATCATCTTATTGCAACACTAGAGAAAACCTTAGTGCAGCTGTGTGCTGTAATCTGGAGTGATGGATAATAAATTTTTGAGAAACATGACTTTTACATGGGAAATAACACAAATGGACACTCCCAGCCATGGTTTTCTAATAAACAGCTGCTCCCATTAGGAATTAAATTATACCTGTTTGTCCTTGGAAGCACTGGTGGGTCCCTAGAAAAACTGTAGAGCCCTGAAGCATTGTCAGGGGCTTTCAGGAAGGACACCTGAACACCTCTGCTGTTGCACCCTGTACTGTTAAAGAATTTATAGTTGAATGTTTTCAGTTGATTTCTGAATAGCAAGAAAACAATATTTTGTTTTCTTAGTTTTAGGGACATTAAGGTCTGCAATTTAAACTTTTCCTCAGAATTGCGACAGCATATCGTGTATAATGGATTTTATTTTTTAAAATTATGTAAATTTCAACCAACTGATCCTGTAAATCAGGTTTAAATTTTCAAAATTCAAAACATTGCCTAAGAGTTTTCACTACCATCTTAAATATAGCTGATGCAGAAAGAATCAAGTTGTGGGAGCATGGGCTGCGTGTAACTTATGGTGCAGAAATGGCTTTGAAGTCAGACTTAAAGCCAAAGTTGCAAGTTGCCTACTCAGTGTCCTTATCAGTGTCTTCAGTGCTCCAGAGCCAACAAGCCAGTGCTTCAGAGCTTGCCTCCCAGCACATTGGTCTGACAGTGGGCAACCCCTCAGCAGCCCACCTCAGTGTTGTGCTGTGTGGTGATAAGGGGCAGAGGATCCTACAAGGCCCTTGTGAATCCACATGAGCCCCAAAATCACCAGTCATGAGCAACAATGAGGTTTATGGATGGTCTGGTGCTCAGAGATGACACTGCCATTGTGGAATCAAGTGTCAGGGCTGCTCTGGGTTGGTGGCTGCTCCAGGGCAGCTCAGTCTGGGTTATCCCTCTCCTGTGCCTGACTCAGGCCCCTCAGACCAAGCTGGAACATGGGGCAGCTGGGGACACTCTTTGTGTGGTGTGTGAAATTGAGCTGAATAACCTCCCTTCATGCAGCAGTGAAGAGTAATCCTGTTCCTAAATATCATCACATGTACGTTTGTTAGGTGACCCCATGGTACAAATAGATCACACCCAACCTCCTTCATCCTAACACTGTGCCACAGGAATTAAAGCATCTCTTGACTAAGAGCTTTGGATACCACGTTAGACTGCTGTCAGGCCTCTTTTCTGCTTCCCATTCCAGTGTGAATGGCTGACTCTTGTACGGCATGACCTGATCACCAGGACAGGTCAGCCAGAATAGAACTTCAAATTGGGCTGGATGTCTCTTGAATTTAATTAACTCCTGCTGTCTAGGCCACTCAGGCCTCACCTTCTGAGCTGAATGGTTTACTCTTCTACTTTCATCTCTTCAGGATGGGAAGCTGGGTCCAAAGACCAGCGAATTGAAAGGGCTTCAGGAAACTTTGTAGCCTGTTTCAATAACAATGGGGGGAGGGACTCAAAAAGTTCCTTTTGAGCAGCTCCGCGCCAGGTGAGAGAAACTCGAAAGCGGAGGGCAGGACAACTGGGGTGCCATTCCTTCACTTCTGTTCTTGGAGCTGGAGATGAATAAGGCTGGCTTCTGCTCTCTGCTCCACATGCAGCCCAGACTTTCCAGTAGGGAGCAGAGGAATGAACTGAAATGGGTTAAAAGGATTCCAGGTTTGTTAAGGTTCTCTTGATTCATCTTTGTTTTGTTCCTTACTAGAGTCACGACTCAACAAATCTGTGTAACCAGAGGAGCTTTTCGAGTCTCAGGCAGGAGAAGGTGGCCCTCCTGCCCCCAAATAAAGAGCTGTGTTGGCTCTTTAGGAGGGCCACTCATGTGTGTGTGGAGGATAATGCTTGCAGTTCGTGTTCTTTGACCTGTCATGTCTGATGCTACCAGATGGGTTTGGAGGGTGACCATGATGGCCCTTGCAAAGTATAAGTGGCCATACTGATGAAAAGAGGTGTTAGGATAAAGGCAAGTATTTTGCTCCCCACACAGGGCTGTTGTCTTGGCATGTTACCTTCATTAATTAGCAGAGTTTAACCCACAGAAGGGTTTCCCCAGCTTCTAAGCAGATGTTCTGTAACTGAAGTGGCAATTTGGTAGCTTTGCAGCATCTGAGGTTTCTGATTCCTGTAGAACCCCATCAAATGGGTCAGAGCAGGGACAGCCTATTTCTCTTCATAATCCAACTCTGCTTTGGAGACATCATTCCAACTTTCCCACTTTGAAACCAAATTTTTAGTATTCATATTCCCAATCAAGAGTATGTGTAGGTTCTTCTAGAGCCTGAATATTCTGCCTCTCCCAGTGGGATTAGTAGTCCCATCATTGACTGAGCTCATATAAAGCTGATAATTCTTTGTAAGGGATGGTGTTTCTTTATAGTGAATAAATAAATATCTCTATTTTATCTTCACTGTTATATGAGGTAACTTTCTCTTTCATAGATCTTTTTGCATATTTTCTGTGATTTTCTGGTGCCACACATTTTGTGCCACGTGTTTCTTCCTCAGTATAAATATTTCATAGCCACTTAAAAAGTACAAAAAGAATTATTGTGTGCAGCTGAGCTCTCAAGGGCAATAATCTAATAACAAATGTGTGGATCAGAGAGAAAAAGACTTGATTATGCATTTCTAAACCATTATGACAGACAACAACAGATAGGAAATGTTTTTAACCTATGAAGCTTAATTAAATTTTATCTTGCACTGTAAAATGCTCTGGCCGTGGTCCAAGAAGGGCTTGTGTACAGATGTCTCCTTGCTCAATCCCTGGTTTCTCCAGCATTCTAGAGAACCATCTTTAAATGGTTTCTCCAGCATTTCTGGTTGCATGAACCTGTGCTGGGCAGTTTGCTGTGCTAAACACATCATGGGAAGGGCTTGGAAGAATCAAGCTGGAAATTGGACACTGCTTTTGAGTGTTGTGGGGATTTAAAAAGTTCTGTCAATACTGGTCACTCAGGCCTCTCCCTGCAATCTGCATCAGCTCCTGCCCAGCTCCCTGAGGTGTCTGTGTTGTGCACTTGCATCTCAGAGCAGAGATGGGGGCATGAGCACAGAGCAGACAGAGAACAAAGGGCCACTGGAACCAGCTCTGCCTCCTGAAAGAAAGCCCAAGGCTTTCTCCTTGCACAGAGGAAGAAGACAAAGTGCTTTTCCTCTTGAGAAAGGCCTCCTAGAATTTTTTTTTTTAATATTTTACATAAATTAAGTAGTTTACTTTGAATTGTCTTTAAATGGAACACGCAAATGTTCTCACAGCAGGAGCTGGATGCTCTTCCCAGCTGTCAGGGAGACCTTCCTCCCTCAGTGCTCCTGCTCAGGCACTGTGGCACCTGGCATCCTTTCCATGTGAAACAGCTTAAGGAGGACACCTAAGGATAGAGTGGGATGCTCTGAGATAAACGTTTGCCTCTTGCTGTGTGTTACATCCTAATAATGCAGTAGAAGAACCTGAACAGTGTCCACCACTGAAAAGAGAAATACACAGGCAAGCTACTCAGAGCATACTAACCCTGCCTTGTCTTGACTTTGGGGACTGTAAGCTCTTTAGAAGTGTCTTCCTATAAAAAATTCCATTTTTTCACAAAATATTTACATATTTTTTTCCTTCTGTGTGAGATACCTGGACAAGACAGTGAAAATGTAACTAAAATAATGTTGTAGCAATTGTTCTGTGTGATTTTCCAAGGATGTGTAAAGGGTGACTTCTGTAATCTGATTTTGAATCAGTCTTACTGCAAAATCCATGCCCAGTACTTTTTCTGGCAGAATTGTTAATGTGTTCTCTGGTTGGTGGGCAAATAGTATTGTCTGCAGTTTGTGGCCTAAGATAAGGAGCTGAATTTAATCTGAGACAGTGAGTCAGTAGCAGAACCAGAGGCAGAACACAAGTTCTGTGTATTTATGTTCCTCATTTGACACAGCTGCTGAAGCTTCTCCAGAGCTCCAGGATGCTTCTACCATTAGTGCTGCTGCACTTGTACCACTGAGATGGTCTCTGCAATACAGAGTATTGTACTTTATAGGAAATTTAACTGCTGAGGGAACAGCAATGGTGTAGTTGAGAAGGAAAAGTTTAAAGAAATTAATTGTAAATACATCAGAAATCTGCTAAATGTGGCACTTTCTGTAAATCTTGAGCTGTATAGAAATACTGCAATATACGTGCAGGGCACATCACACTTCAAGGAAGTTAGTCTTAAAATAGTGTGAAGTTTGACAAAAGTAGGTTCTGAAGTACATTCCAAGATCAGTTCGGGGAGAGGGTGAATAACATGAAAACTGCTACAAAAAATGGAGGCAAATTCTGCTCTGTATTAGAATGAGATATCCAAAGGGTGTTTTTAATGTAAGTGGAAATATAATCTACACAAGAATTTTTGTCAGAACAGGCATAGAGAGATGCCACAACTTATGCCATTCTGCAAAAACAGGATTTAAAAAACAATTTACAAGAATTGTTGCTACAGCAATTGGAAATCACAGCATAGAAAGACTGGCAGAGAAAATGTTCTCAGTTCTTTCATTTACAAGATTAAATACACTTGAGAAAAGCATAATTTCCCATACAGGAGATGAGAAAGAGGAGGCTGTATCTGATGCTGAGCATGTTTATTTAATGGCAAATAGGTGTCTGTACCAGTGGTCTCAAAAGTGCTCTTAGAAGAAAACACCCCATGGTCTGTGAATTTCTATTCCTTTGGAAAACTTCTACAATGTGTAACTTTGGTTGCATGTGGCATGGGAGGTGTCACCAAAAAGTAAAATGTGATTTTAATGATTCCAGGCTTACTAAGGTTTCTATGTACTGTATTTTCCTCTGAGGTACAGAATTGTAAGTGTTTAATGAAATGTTTAATGAAATTCTCAATGCAGTGTTAGAAAGAGCATATAGTGGGTAAAGCAAAACAGAACCGGCCAGGTGCAGAACTACACACAAGTGCTTATGTACCACAAACAGCTACAACATCCTGATCTGTGAGTTCAGATGGAGATGGAGACTTGGAGAACTCAGCACTGGCTCAATGTGAAGTGGGAAGTTTTTCCTATTTGTCATTTCTGTTTCCTGAGCTACCTGTTTATTGCTAATCCTGGCTGTATTGTTCTGAAGAATACCAGGAACATTTTTCTTTTCAGGTTATGGGAGTCCAGATTGTAGCTGTGGAACAAATTCAGAAGCAATTTGATGGCATACTTCAACTTCCAACAAGTTTTGTTTAGCATTATATATAGTCAGATACAGACAGAACAAGAGCATATTCGATTTAATTTAATATCTTTGTTGATGAATTGAAAGATGCAGAAAAGGTTTTATATGAATCATAGTTTCTCTTTTGTAAGGTTTGTATTTGTTTCTTGTCAGAAAGTACCAAAGTTTATTGTTGTTTACTTTAGAGACAGAGGAGTTAGGCATATTTTTCTGTTCAGGCAAAAGTTCATGTTTTGCACAAACTGCATAAAAAATGCAAATAATCTGATTTTATAGGTTTGCCACTGAGATGCTAAAGTTCAGTCTCTGAGTTAAGTTGTACTGCACAAGGCATGGCAAGAGCACAGAAAATAAATGCAACAAGCAGTGGAGGAACAGCTGTTGCAGAAGATGGATGTTTTGCTGTAATGATGTTGCTAAGATTATTAATTTATTTAATAGAATTCAGAAAGGATTCATCTGTTAGCTGTCATGATTTTATCACTGGGAGTCTGCAGGTTGCCATAGGCTATGGGCATGCTGTGTGCCTGTTAACAACATCCAAGGGGGGTCAGCTGACAAATAGCTTTGTTTATTACCATTTGGTTTATAGTTCAGGATTCATTTGGAATGTCCCAGCTAACATTTGGTCCCTCAGTTTCCTAATATTGCTGACACCAGCTGTAACAGCAGCCTTTCTCTTCTGCGAAATCCTTCTTCCTTTGATAAGCTTGTTCCCATAATTGGTTGGGTTGTTTTTTTCCTGCCTAGATTTTATTAATGTTGGTATTGCAGGGGTACTTGCAGGCCAGTTTTGACCTTGCTATTCTAGCCACAGTCTGTACACATCACAAAACCATATGTTGCTAAATATCTTCAGTTTCTGTTTAAGATGAGATAATAGGTGGATGAAAACAGCAGATGCAAGGGCTAAAAAATTATGAGAAGTCTCTTAATTAGGTGAATTTGTAGGATGCCATGGATTTGTTTGCTGCTCCTTTGTTGTTATTTTAGGGTTTGGTGTTTCTGTCAGTCCTTCAATGCCATGTAGTAAACAGGACTTTTACCACTGCAGCATCTGCCTTAAAGTGTGCTGGTCTTATTTGAGGCAGAGAGGTGAAGGTCACAGTAATTTGTCCTGAAACCTGTACTGATGGCATCCATATAACCTCAAACACCAGCAGCTACTGGCTGTAATCTGGGGTTGTAATTCAAGTGGTCTGATTGAATATGAGGGGTGATAAGGCTTCTTCTCATTATTATTATTACAGAGAAAAAGTACCAGCAAGTGACCACATAGAATGATTGCTCATCATCTGGAAACTGTGTGAATCAACACTCTCTGATTTGATTTCTGAGAAGCTAATGGAAGGATTTTTTATTCTTTATTTCTCTATTTCTTGTTCCATTTTTTTTGAGGAGCCTTGCATTTCTATTCTTTACCCATCCAGTCAGTAATCTGACATTGTTTTAGAAAATAATATTACTTTAATTTCAAGCAATTCTTTTGGTAAATTTTCTAAGGAGGAATGTAAATAACAACAATTCAAGCCAACTTCTTTTTGCAACTCTGGCAGATAAGCCAATCAAGTTCTCTCTGAGTGCTAGCTGAAATGGGGCACAATGTTTTGTGGAACTAAAGAAAAGCCACAAGTTACAGGAAATGCACATAATGGCAAATTAAGGAAGAGAATGGAGCCCAGGTTTAGCCAATTGGTGAAAGGAAAGCAAAGAATGTGGGATTGCTGGAAACAAACCAAACCAAACATCTTCACATTTGGAGAAGGAATAATTTTAGGCAGTGTTTCAAACACATCACAATCAGTCCCAAGACCAGGCTAAGTAATGTGAGCTCTGTACCTGAGCTTGCCTCGTGCTGCTCTGCTCATGTCCTTGTCATTGCCCCCCTGCTCTTCCACTTTCCTGCCCTCCCTGCCAAGCAAACAGCACAAAGCCATGGCAAAGGAATTTATCACTTCTCTGATTTCCATGTTGGAAACAACAGAAAGGGGTGTTGCAGACTTGTAAGAGTGAAGTGACAGGTTCTGTGTCAGCCTGAAGAACAGCAGTGCCCACAAAAATGGATCAGAACTCAAATGACCTCTTTGTGCCTTGAGCAGGGGAGCTGGGTCTGCCAGTCCTTCCCTGAAACTCAGCTGGGTGGGTGTCAAGTCAGCCCTGTCCCAGTGACTGAGGTGGGACTCACCAACTTCATCTGGGTAATTGTGAAATGGAAGTGCAAAGGTGCTGTTATTGAACAGTGCAAACTCTTGTGAGACGTAAGAGGCTCCAAGTCTTTGTTTTAGGGATGGAGAGAGGAAAAATCCATGTCATCAAACCCGAACATCACTCAAATTGATCTGTTTTTCAGTTGTGTTGCCTTCAAAATTTGTACCCAGACTAACAAGAGAATGATATCTGAAGAAAGTTCTTCTGAATGATGAGGGGAAAGGACACATCTGCATAAACTTAATCTATAATGTAATACAGCAAGGCCTAATTTTTGTTAATCATGTTTTTGTATTATTTCTAAAATTTTGTCTGAGACAAAATAAAGAATATTGTCTCATTAAGAAATCTGGCTGTATTACTGTGACAGTAATCACATTTTCATTCTGTTTTCATAACCAAAGCTTCAAAGCAGCTTGAGAAATGTTCATTACTGATGCAGGCTTGAACTTGCAAGTGAATAGCTGTATCAGTACTGTCATATATAATTTCACTAACACTATCCAGCACAAGAGAAGTTTATCTAACTGCAGGATAAAAACAATGGACTCCTGGATAAGATTAATGAAAATATTTCTTAAGAAAATAGGCACAACAAAACAAAAAAAAAAAGTAATTTTTTACTGAAGTAGTAAAGGCTGCTCTTTTATTGCTTGCTGTTGATACAATTATTTCCCAAAGGAATGTAGTCTGCTGGATTTTAAAGATTTACTTTAAAATATATTTTTGCTCTTTGGGGAAACACTTTAAAGGAAACAGAGCTCTAATAATTTGGTTCTATATTTTATGTTTAAAATCAAGTGCTCAGGCAGGCTGAGATGTGCTTATAGAAGTTGGTGGGATGTGGTGAGGGTGAACACCTTGATTTGGCTCAGGTAGCGGGAAGGGTCAAGGGAGAATTTGCGTTTCTTCTCCAGTATTACTGGGGGCGAGAGCATTGCTGGTTTTCCTTCATTAACCTAAGAGGACAAATTAGTCTGCTGACAGTTTATAATTGAAAAGCTTTTTAATGGTGTGGAGTTGAAAAACAAAGAACTAAAGATGGAGATGAGGACTATTCTTTTAAATTACTCAAAGGGAGCTATGGGATACACAATAGGGAAGGCAAATTTAATCCCCACCATGGGGTCTTTCTCTGCACATTCAGGGCTGCATAGCTGTAGTTAAATAAATCTAATACTGAAACTTGTGGTGATTTAAAACTATAATTTAAATCATATTTGCCTCCAGAATCTGTGGTGGGGAAGGTGGGAAGTAACATGAGAATGGAACCACCACAGGAGCTCATTTGCACATCCTAAAGTGTGCTGCCACTTGGGCAAATTGTTCCACCTTTTCAGGGATAGTTTTTTTCTCAAGTAGACTTTAACCTTAAATTACAGGGTTGGAATTCTCTGAACTGCTTGAAAGTGGGAAAACCAGTAAATTTGTCATATTTGTTTTCTGATGGAATTGCTAAATAAAGGAATTGGAATTTGGAGTACTGTTTTTAAAACCTGAGATGAAACATTAACATTCTTAAAAGGCAGTTCAGAAAATTTGCAGTGATTTTGAACTAAATACTTTTCCTGATATTGTCCTAAGTAAAGCCTTGCTGTTATTACAGTTGTCTGCAGCAATACAAACTTAGACTCAGCACTGGGAACATGAGAGAGAGTGGTAGTATTTTCTGAATCAAATTCACTGCTGTCAAAGATCATCATGATTATTGTAACTATACCCATTCCTCTAAATCTGTGCATGCTAAAACAACAGGTCTGATTTTTTTTAACTTGGGTGTCATCCATGTTTTGCTTTGGAATACAGTAATTTGTTATTATTTTGGTTTTAAGACACATCACTCTGGTTATGTCCTGCTTGCAGCCTTGCTCAGCAGAACACAACTGCAGCACATTCTTGCTCTGTGGTTTGCACTTGTCACCACGGTGATTCCTTGTGAAGGCTGACCTAGAACAGAGACTAAACAGAGTTAAAGAATAAAGTAGGGATTTACTGGGAGTCCTCAATGGATCCACCTTGGGAAGCACAAGAGCCCAGCCAGGGCTACACCCAAAATGAGCCAAAATGGTCACAAAATGCATGACCGGTCATGAGGTCTCTCACTTCAGTAAGTTCTGGTCCATTTGCATATTGGAGTTAATTGTTCCACTTATGGTCTACTGTTGTTTATGCTCTTGGGCCTGAAATTTGGATCATTTGTCCTTGGTCCCCAGCTAGAGAAAGAATTGTTTTGTCTCCCTGCTCTGCAAAGAGAGCTCACCATCCCCTAATATGAAGCTCAGAACTACACACTAAAGCAGTACAGAATCTGAAAAATATAAAAGCTAAAACCCGAGGCATCAATGGTGTGATGTGATGCTGTGTCATTGTCAGCTGACTGTGCAGCCTTCAGGCCTGGGCAGCCTTCAGGTCTTCCAACATGCACAAATTTCCTGCCACACTCCATTTCTCTGCTGGTTTTCCTCTGGGCTCTCACTCCTCTGTGGGTTGTGGTTTCAAGGTTTTTGTCTCCATAGTGTTTAATGATAGTTAAAGCAATGGGAAAAGAAACTTTCGACACTTGTACTTGTTGCCAAATAAATGCTTGCAGATTTATATCTGTATATGTAAGGGTACCTAGTGAGGTGGAATTTAAAACTGCTGATAAAGATTTTGTCCTTTAAATCAACTCATGGTGACTGCAGTTCCATTTCCATTACAAATATTTAAGAGTCAAATGAAACAGGTAGAGTGGGAAGCAGACATAGTGATAAAGGATTTACAAAACCCAGTCTTAACATTCTGGGGATTTCCTAAATCATATCATGTGCTTTCTGCTCAGCTGTTCAGGATAGCAAAATTGTCCTGTGCCCTGGGCTGAAATAGATATTAAAGTGCTCAGTAAAGCAAGGAAATATGAGAAGCTATTATAGCAGTTTTCTTAAGGAGTGACCCTGAATGGATTATCCTATATAGGGATTGTGTTTAGAAAGTTATGAAAGAAAGGGAGGAAGGCTTATGAGTTAAAATCCATTGGTGTGTTTTTCATTTGAAAGGCTTCACTTCTTTGAATAAAGTATTTTACTTTAGCATGAGCTTTTTTTTCAGATAGTTCTCCCTAAATTAAGTACCAGACTCTGTGAAGCAGCAGCTTTTGTGTAACGTTCTCTGTGTATCAGAGGTTGCTGGTGGTCCCACAAGAGCTGTCTTGTCATGTTTTTCATTACTTCCTAACTCATTACTATTAGACACAATCAATGCTTTTCCAGGACTGAAGTTCTGTGGAATTTCCTGCATCTTGCCCAGGAATGTTGCATCTCTGATATTTAAGCTCTGTACACGATCATGACTGGGAAGTATGAAATAAGTGAGAGTCTATATTCAGTTGTGGATGCACTGCAGCTCTCAGGGATGGGTTGCTATGTAGGAAATAACTTCCCACTGCTGTAGGAGATAATGGAAAATCTTTTATTTTGGACCAGGACTTGGAGTGTGTGACTTCTGCTAAAAATAATAATTGAGACCTCATTTATTCTACAGCAGCTGTGCTGACTGTTGCTGGATGTTTTTCTTTGGCTCTTCAGATATTTTTGCTTCTTTTTAAGTTCTCTCTTCAAGAGATGCCAGACCTGCTGAGCACCTCTGCAGAGCTCCTGGGCTCTCCCGCAGGGCTCGTGCTGTGTGTGCACAGGGCTGGGGGAGAAAGACAAACCTGTACAGAACCTGCTGGTCTGTGCTGCTGCCAAGGGCTCAGGGCTCTGCCCTGCTGGCAGTGGGCAGGGCACAGATTGCCCTAAAACATGCTGGATTTTAGGTTTTAGCAAGCATTGCTTCCTGAACCAAGATGTTGCTCTCCTCTATTTTTCACTGTTGCCTTCCATGGACCTAAAAATACAGCTAGCTCTGATCTTGTGAACTTCATTCTATTTTTGCTTTTCTGTCCTTCTAAATTTAGTTCACTCATCTCAGTTCTGAGTCTGTGTTGTGCCATTTCTGTGCTCTGACTGCAGCAGTGTTTCTCCATGTCTGCCATTTACTGAACACATTTGTTTCTAAGCTGACCTCTAGCAAGGAACAGATCCTGCTTCACTCCTCAACAGCATTTAAATGTTTTAGGGAAGAGTGATCATCACGTTTGATTTGAAAAGGAAAGGTTAGAAGAGAAAAATATTAAAACAAGGAAATTCTAATCTATGCGTCTGCTTTAACTGCGAAGGACAGAGGAATGGTTGCTGTGCTTATGTATGACTTTCTAGTACACTTTCTAGTCAATAGTCCTGAAAATGAAACATTTCTCATAAAAAGCAGACATTTAATAAAGGAAGAAAGATGAGACTAAAGTGGTTGAAAATAGCTGTATGATTAAACTGCATCAAAAAAAGAGGGCATTGATGGAGTAATGGTGAAACTTGGTGAGAAAATTGAGAAATGTGTATATCTGCATGTAAACATAATAGCAACAATGATGAAAACATATCAGAGCTGCCAGTAGGAACTTAACTGGGTATGCCATTTTTTTTAATTTGTTTGATGCAGTTTTGTTTTTAGAATTGAGAGATATATATTAATGCCCATACATTTCATTAAATAGACAAGAAACCAGTGGGACCACCTAGAAAAGTGTCAGTCTGCCAGCTAATAATGTCCTGTGTTGAGCATTAAAATAGAAATTGAAATGCATGTCAGAAAGTAAGCTGTGGAATAATGTAGGAAAAATACATAAATGTGGAACATACAGTTTGAGTGCAGTGGTTTGAGCTCCCATGTGCCTTGAAGAATACCATAATGCTGGCCATCCTTAACAACTCAGTGTAAGCCAGAAATGAATGCTGATACTCTTTTTGCACATTCCCAGGCTCCTTCTGTCATTTAAAGCTAATCAAAGGCACTTGTCACATGGTGTGGTTCACTTCCAGGAGTGATGGAGAATGGCCTGGGTGACCTAGATATCCCTGTAGTGTCTCAAACTTTTATGATTCCATTAAAAATGGTTTTCTCTCTGTGTCTGAGCAACACAGAAATGTCTTTAATCAGTGTCCCTCCATCTTGCTCTGAGTGAAGGAAAGATCCTAGCTGGGAACTCACTGCCCCCGTGGTTTTGCTTCCTCCCTGCAGTTCTATTTCTGGGACCTCCAGTTAGCTTTTCCCAATATCACTTGTTCAAATATGACATTTGGTTGCTATCTCCAGAGCCCAGCTTTTACATTTACACAGAGTTTGGCATTAAGGACTAAGCCCAGGCTCGTATAATTCTGATTTTGTGCTTATCAACACAGTCTATCCCTTTTCCATGGATGTAAACTGTTGCGGGTGTCTGGTACACACTGGAAAAATCTTGAAATATTACAGGGTAGAGGCACTTTTATCTGCTTGCTTTATACATTTTCTGATAAAAACACAGGCTTTGTATCTTTATTATTTTAACTAATTATATTGCATTTATATTAGACAGCACAGTCATGAATTGGAAAGTTAATGCTGTGTTAGACAGCACAGTCATGCATTGGAAAGTTAATGCTGTATTGCATTGGTGGGAATGTTTTCTCAGATTTACCACTGAATTTATTACCCCCTTCTGATTGTATCTGATTATTCTGTTATGACTAATGCTTTTATCAGGACTTTACTGTTAGTCAACTCTCTGGCATCCAGTTCTCTGGCATTTCTTTTTAAAGTCATCAACCCTGCAGTGGTAGTTACAGTGATAAATGCAGCACCAAATTTATATTTGTTAATTATGCAGGTAGGCAGGGCATTTGAATTTTGGCCAAACTGTCCAGTTCTGCTTTCCAGTGTTATGATGTTTAGACTTTGTCATGACAAAGGTACAAAATTTTCCCAGTTGCTGTTGCCACAATGACGTTAGTGTTCATTATTGATGTAATAATTATTGAATTCTCTGAGGTACAGGTTAAATGCTGTAAACAGTAGAAATATGAGCCAATATTAGCAGTGACACATGTTTATAGCATTGATTTTACATCTCCTCAGCCCAGCTTGCAATGTCTTTGTTTGCAAAGTATTTAACCTGGCGAGGCATAAGTATCTCTTTTGGGCTATAGTGCTGTGATAAAATATTAGTGGGAAACTCAGTAAGAAGCTTCTCTTTTTAGCTGACTTCCCTACATAATTTTCCTCCTTTCTAATCTGCAGTCTGTTTCTTTCACTGCCTTCTTCTCCCCTGCTGGCTCTGTACAGGCACAGTGGAGCACTCTAATGGTCCATCAAGTCTATTATCCATCTCCAGTGATGATCTGTGCCTGGGATCTTGTGTACTTTGTGATATTTTTGTTTTGACATTGGCCTTGATGTTTGCCAGAGAAGCATCCTGTTACATAAATGCATTAAGAAACCTTAGCTTTCATGTAAAAAAAAAAAAAAAAAAAGAAAAAAAAAAAGGGTTTTGGAGCTTTCAGTTACATGGAAATAATTTTGAATCCAAGCAGAAGGTGGATTGTGGCAGCTCTGTGTGTGTGGCAGCTCTGTGTGTGTGAGCCTGCCAGTATTGTAAAGCAGCAAAAATATCTTTGCACTTCAGGGACGTTTGACTTCAACATGTAATCATTACTTTATAAGTATCACCATGACCACATCATCCAGCTTCTTTTTTGACTCTTAATTTCCCCTATTCAGGAATCACCTGTAGTGACAGTGGCCAAGAGACAGCAATTCCTTCATTGTTTTGTTTCACCTGCAAATGATCTGTGTGCAGGTACCTTGCAAGCTCTTGCTGAGAAAACCTTTCTGCTCCTGTGTTTTATGTGCTTGTTGTGTTGCAACTCACAGATGAAAAGGGAGCTAAACTTGGAGAGTTGTGTCAGGTTTCTTGAGATTGCTTATTTGTGACCTTCTGTCTGTTGAGGGCAGATATCTCAGTCACCACAAGGCTTTTCTAAAAGAAGGTAAGATACAAAACTAATAAATTAAAAAAAATGTCTCCTTCACTCCTTAAAATGTAATGCTTGTAAAGGACAATTTCTGTTGTTTCCCTGTAAGGAACCTCACATAGGTACTGGATTCCTCAATACAATTTGGCTCTTGAGAGCTGAAATACAAATGTTGAAATGCAGCCCTTAGGTCTGTATGACACTGCTGTCTGCCTGAAAGCCTCTTCTCCCCAAAAGGCATATCCCATTAAATATGACCTTGCTGCCAGCCACAGTGTCCAGGAGAGCTGTCTGTCCTGGAGGCTGCCTGATTTCACCCAAAAGTGCAGAGGAGGAAGGTTCTCCCCTCACAGCTGATGGGAGCCACTGGGTGTGTTGGTGTTGGCAGTGACAGTGATTTTAGACTTGGTTCTCTTTTATGAGGAGTGAAAAAGGAACAGCTCCTCCTGCTTTCCAAAGAAGTGTGAATGTATGAGAGATGTGTATATACAAAGGGCAGAAAATAATGCACTTCATGCTTTTCTGCTGCATACTTTTGTGGCAAAGCAGAGCACACTGCTTCTCACTTGGTTGCCATTTATTGCAAAGTGTTTATTTCTGCTTAGGATGATGTATGCTGAGTCCAGAATGGATTGTCCCTTTTCTTGATGAAACAAATGGAGATTGTCAATAAGTGAAGCAGAGATAAGATAGATATTAGCTTGTTAGTGATTTGAGAGTGAGGTGATATGGCACAATAGATTAATGCTTTGCCTTCATTTGTTGACATTTAATCTCTAAACTTTGGTTTGTATTCAGTGCACAAAGTAACTGAAAACCTCTCCCATTTGGTACTTGGGAAGTTGATATTAGACTCACAGTTTGCTTGCTCTTCAGTATTTCATTTTAAAAATAACTTTTAAACTGTGTTCCTCAAAATTGACATGATTTCACCATTTTCTCCTCAGGAGACTCAGTAATTATGACTTTGTGGCACACCTCTTCTTTTCTGATCTCCTTCCCCCTTTTCCCCATTGGCCTGGTTGGAGGTTTGCAGTTTTGCTGTGTTACTCAGGGACTGACACTCATTATGCTCTGCCTGCATTGCCCTTGTAGCCCTTGTCCTTGCTGGCTCCAGACCTCCTGTGAAGATGAGTCCTGAGGAAAGGGCAAGGCCTTTCTGTGCAAATATTCCCCCAGGAGAGCTCTGAAAGATCCAGGAGCACATAGGAGCACAATTGTACCTGTGTTTATGAAACTCATGATGATGCAGGGCTGGGCTGTTTTTCTGAAATGCTGTGAAGAAGGGTGTCATCATGAACTCTCCTGGATCCCAGCTGGGAGAGGCAGCAGCTCTCCTCAGGATGGCTGCTGGAAGCACACATGGCACCCATGTTTTGAGCAATGACTATTACAGGTGAGAGAGAACTCATCTTAAGATCAGTGGTGATGGAATTGCATTTTACTCAAAGAGTCTGTGCAGAGTGAGCAGCATTAAGTGAGTGAGTGCAGCCTCCTCCTCCCTGCACCACCGAGCTTCATTAAACTCAGAGAGTTTGCATCAAACACTGAGCTGGAGAGAGCAATTAACTCTGCAGGTCTGGTGGAGGGTGCCAGCCCTGCTGATGCATTTGATGCTGACCCTCCTCTTGTGGGAACTGCCCTTGCCATTAGGAGATTTCCTGCTTGAAAATGACTGCATGACCTATTCCACTGGAGGGAACAGGGCTGGGAAGGGGCTCTGCAGCAGCTGGAAAATCCTTCCTCCTTCTCCTCCTGTCATATCTTCCTCTCCTCATGGTAGTCACAACTGTTCCTATTCAGCACACAATATTCTTGACCATTTCCAGGGTTTTACAGGCACAACAGATCCCTGAGAAAAGCGATGAATGGCAAAACAAGGAAACTGATTTTCTGTGCTGGCGGAGAAGAGCACACAGGGGGCCTGGTGCAGTGTGCTGCTGCTATGTGTCTTGCTTAGAGCTAACATTCTTATTCATTCAGGAAATACCAGTTGAGGCAAAAAGCCAGTTCATTCATATATTTGCTAGTGATGGAAATAGGCCCCCAGATATTATCTTGTCTTAATACAAAATTAATGAGTAAAGACCACATGCTCCGAATCAACATAAAAATAACATTTTTCAAGGGTGTTTGTTCCCTTTCCTAGGGACAATTAGTACTTGGTTTTATTTTCACCACACTTCAGCAGCCATGTCTGTACCTTCTAGAGCAGATTTTTCTGTAGTTAATATGCATTACCATATTTGATTATTAATTAATCTAGTCTCTCCTAAATCAGCCTTTTGTGTGCAGAAGAATGCTAATAGAGTTTTGCTTCTAAATCTTCTAATGACCTGTGAAAAAGTCTACTCCATGGCTGACTCCTGCCTCTTAAATATTTAAATTCGTGTTCTTCTGTCTGCACAACTGATTTGCAATGACCATTGTTTGGATATGGAGCTACCTGTCTGCTGTAAATACTTCACAGTCCCATGATTACCAGAATGAGCCTGCAGAAGCTCTTAGAGACTAGCTAAAATACAACTCCCTGAGGTTTCCTTCAGATCTATTTGACTTGTTTTTAAAAAACTGCTGCTCAGTGCTGCTCTTTTCCTCTGCACATCCCACTCCAGCACCAAGATTTAATCTCAGCGGACAGAATGAGTTACCTGTATCTGGTCTCCAAAAAAACCCTTTTTTGCCCTTGACCCTACCAGTTTACTCACTGTGGTTGATGGACAGTTGGTTAAGTAAAGCATTACAGGGCTTGTGCCTGACTGCACCAAATCCTCAATAATGAAATCCCCAGCTCAGCCTTAGCTGTAGATACCTGGAGTTGTTCTGTGCTTTGGTGCTGTTCCAAAAGGAGGTATGGAACCTAAGCATAATGATTTTAGCAGTGTGTGTTCAGCACCCTGAAGAGGATCTTCCTTTGAGGACTTCCTTCCTTGGTTAGCCACAACACAGTCTGGGAAGCAGGATAAGCTTTTATGTGATGCTTTTAATGTGTTTTGCATCATCATTTTTATTTCTTTCTTATCTCTTTTTGTTGTTGTTCTTGGTTTTAAAGCAATACCTGCAAAACTGCTACATGAAATTACTTTTATATAGAATTTTTAAAATTGTCTTTTTGGGTTGTGGTTTCTGAGTTCTGTTGGGTTTCTCCCAGTATTTTAACAGTATTCCTTAAAAATATAATTTTTTTTTCCCTGCAATCCTTGATCTCACCTGATCAGGTCAACTAACCTGGGTTGTATGTGGCCATACCCAGTTTGAATCAGAGCACACAGCTATTAAGCCCAGACACCTATAACACTGCTTTATTTCCTAAAATTGGAAGAAAACAGCATAGAAAATTGATTTTGCTCCAGTGCAGAGTCAATAAACAAACTGTGCCAAAGTATTTGTGATGCTGATTACAGGAAGGCTGCAAAAAATGAACGGCAAAGGTCACTTGCTGCCTTCTTGTGATGTTCATGACTCATTAATCAGAAAGCCAAGTTTGCATTTATAATTTCTCTAATCAGACAGTGAAGTCCTGAAGGAGCAGGGACCACTGGAGTATAGAGGAGATTTAATGCTGAACTGGTTGAGCACATGTCAGTTCAGTGTAGATCAGAGATTTGTGGAGGTCATGCCTTGCTCTCACTGTGGAGAGAGGCAGGACCCCCATTTGAAGCTGGTCTGAGTTTGAGTTACAGCCTTAGAGAAAGCCATGTGAGTGATACAGCAGAATGCAGATGGTGAAGAGAGGAAAAATGTAAAGGAACGTGGGTATCCTTTAAAAGTTTCAAGTGGTCCTTTCAGCAAAAGTAGGTGACACTGGTTATTAAAAGGTTTAGATCACTGATTGAGGCTTTGGAAGTGCCTTTGCCATGGAGGAGGAGCTGGCCTTGGTGTGTCTTTGGACTTGCAGGGAGCAGATACAGGAACTGGGTTTGGTTTGTGTTTTCTGTTTCTCCTGTGGCCACAGTGCCTGTGTTGGCTTCTCAGCCTCCCAAGTCCCTGAGCAAATCTCAAGAGTCCAACCAAACTGCTCTATGACAAGGTCTTTATTTCACCCTAAAACTGGGGTGAGAATTTTAGGAGAAGGATGTGGTCATGAAACACAGATTAGTTAAAAATTCATGTTTGAGCAAAAGAGATTTACAGAGAATTAACACTGTTGACCTTTTAATGTAAGCCCTCTGTTCCCTACAGAGAGCCCAGAGTGTGCATTTAGTCAGCTGGAGTCTGTAATCAGGTCCAGTGGCCATGTGGCTGCTTGGATACCACAGCACTGACTGGAGTTTGGGCATCCTTGGGACAAGGAGCTTTATGTGGCTGACTGCTGGTAGTTTTAATTTGCAGAACACCTCTATTTAGGCACAAATGTAGATCTAAATTTCCTTACTCCTGGTTGTTTTGAATATAAAATTCTCCTACTTTTCATAGTGAGGAGGATCTGTGAGGACCTGTTGGACTTTTAGTTGATTGTGAGATGATGGCTGGGTGGCTGTTAAGGAGGAGGCTGTCGTGTTTTATACCAATTTTCTCATCTCAGCTAAGTCTCTTCCTGTGGTTTTGCTGCCTGCTCTTCTAAGTGTTTCTTGACTGTTTGCAAAGGTCTTTTCAAAACATTTATATTTATATCCAGCTGGCTCAGACCAAGTGATGGCAGGAGCCAAAATATACCTGCTGCTGTTCCAATAGATTTGCTTCAAACCTATAAGAATAAGATAAATAATGTAAAAGGTATGTTAAACTGATTTTTACATTCATGAATGTCCACATATGCAGTCTGAGTAGATAATGTAGATAGGAAAGGTTTCAATGTCTCCCTTCTTTTACCTTGCCCACTGCCCTACATTTCACAGGAGTGCAGTGAACTTTGCTGGCTGTGGAGGGGAGGCTGCTGATTTCCCAGAGAGAGATGCCTGCAGAGCTCCCTGCCTCCTAAGTTCCCTGCTGTTGTAGCTTTTATAAGCATAATTTTAACCCAATATTGTTATTTTACCCGCTAGACAAATTTCAGCATTTCATTATAATGAATATTTAGACTATCTGCTATATGTGTTTTATGATTTTTTTTTGTTAATACTGCAGAGGAATGGATAATATTTTCAGGAGTAATTGCTTAACTTAGTCTTCTGTGCCATGGAATTTATGGAAGCTTATAGAATTCATTTTAGCAAATGAAAATGACATTTGGAGTTCATTTAAAAAAAATGGTCTTTTGCTCTAACTTTCAATCTGATTCTCATCTCCTGTTTTATCACAGCTGTGTTCTCATTTCAGAATAATTACTCTCAACTTTACCTGGCAAAAGAAATCTAGCTCCTTTTTTCAACTGAGCAGCAATAATTCTCTTTATTATAGGTAAATCTAGCTATTGAAGTAGTTAAGCAGAGTAGGAGAACTATTTTAAGCACTTTTGAAAATGTGTGGTGTTTTACATAGCTGTGATCTGTGAGGATATCTGTGTGGCAAGAAGCCACCACTGTGCAGGTTGATGTAAAGCCCTTGATAATTCCTGCAAAGTTTAGCATTTTTGTAAACTGTGTGTAAAATATTGTTATATTTCTGATAGCAATTATTTGGGAAAGTTAGAATGGCAAAGTTTTGGCCTACATAAACCACAAGTGTTTTGTAGACAGAAATGTACTGGACCACTTGTAAATTGTAATTATGCAAGATGCAAGGAATCAACAGGCTCCTCCAGCTCAATCCTTCTGCAGTTTTGAGGGTTTAACAAATCAAATTCATTTCACAAAGCTGCTTAAAGTTGTCTTTGATGTGCAAACGTTTGGAAACAGTGAATATCTTGTTATGTTCTTGTTGAAGCGCTAATCAGCTAAAGGACAGACATGTGTTTTGTTATAGGAACAAACAAAGTTCCTCAGCTTGAGGGATCAGAGAGAAAGACACGAGGTCTGACAGCTGTAGGCTTCTAAAGCAGGCTGGACTAAAGGGAAAATTTACAGAACAAGAGCCTCTGCTGTTGTGATAATCTGTTTTCATCTAAATAACTCCATTTGCACCAAAGATGTCTCTGAAACAGTGACATTTAATAGGAGATCTGTGTGCTCGCATTTGAACAGTGATGCACTAGAGCTACAAAAGCTCTGTAAAGGGCTAAAATTTGATTTTTTTTATGTCAAGAGAATATAATGGGAAAGACAAGAACTTAGGATGTTGAAGATATATATTAAAAAATATTAAGTGGAAGCATAGTGCTGAGAAAGCTTTCATGATGCCATATTTAGGCTAGGGTTAAGCTCTAGGTTTAAGGTTAAAATATTCATCTAGTTTGGAAAGAAGAATATTTTTACACTAAAAGTATTCTTCAAAATAATGAAACCTTTCTCCTTTTTTTTTTTTTTCTTCTGTAAAATTCTTATTCCTGAGGTAATTAACTCCAAATTTAATGCAAACTTTGCAGTGGTTCGCAGAGCCACTGGGTTTCAGCAGTGCCACTGAGATACAAATCACATGTGTAGGCCCACACTTGGACAGCAATGCTGTACAGCAACTTTCAGGAAAAGAACAAGAAATTTATTCTTTTATCATCTAAAAACTCTTTACAGTGTGTGAGAGTTGAGATTTCTGGTGGAATATGGCAGAAGAGAGGATAAATTCCTGCATTCCCATGCAGTGCACTTATTCAGCTTAAATATAATGTGGTATTTTTGATTTTTCCTTCCCCAAAAGAGTTAGTTAGAATATATTGTTCACCAGTATGAAAATTTTAAAAACATCATATGCATTTCTGAAATTTCCTGTCAATCACATCATGAACATCCAGAAAAAGAGTCCTAATAAAAACTGGTGGCTGAAAACTAATATTCCAAACTGTCATCACCTAATTAATTTTCTCATTTGTATTCCAAGTACAGTCCCAACTCATATGGACTTCTGCCAGAGAACTCAATGATAAAATGTTCATTTAAAATTTCTAACAGTAAGAAAATATTGAAAGACTGGGAATAAACAATCTAGCCTTGGATGAATCAGTCTGAAAATTCTACATTTGCAAGTATGCAAGAGACTGGCCATAATTTTAAAATAATGATAAAACCATAGCAACTTTGATTGCTTTGTATTTTGGGACAAATTGAATTGCCCTTCACACCTGTTAGGTTTATTTTAGACTTTCAGAATTTACTGTTGGATTTTCTTTTTCTTTCTCACATCTTTAATCATATCAGACAAGCCAATTGTTCATCTTGCTCTTAAAATTTAATATTGCTTGCATTAAATGATTTATACAGAGACTGAACCACCTACAAGTCATTATTTTAATCTTCAGATACTGAATTCAGTAACAAGATTTTTTTTAACATACTGATATACCTTAAGGTGCAACTAATGAGATCTATCAGAAAACATCAAAGGAGCTAATTCCCTAAATACTGAAGTACTTTAGAAACTCCTTGAGACATTACCTGCATCACTAAATATCTGTAAAACTCCAGCACTACAACCCATTTAATTGCAGATTGTCAGAGCCTGTGTTCTTACTTTCCCCTGTGAAATCCCATTCATTTAATTACCCAGTGTATAAAATTTATACTCATTTATGCCCATGACACCTGGAATTATGCAGAAGTGTTCATCAGGAAACCTGTTCATAAAATTTCTGCCTTGGTAACTTTTAGATAGTGTTTTTTCTCACGTTGTTTTGTTTAGCTAAACAATGTATTTGTGAGAGCAGCATTGTGCTGGGTGGTTGTGTGACACCACAAAAATACCAACAAACAATATATTTTCTGCAAAAGAAAGGAAAAAAAATCACCTCACTTTTTCTAAGATGCTGCTTGGTTTGGAAATTGAAAAATTGCTTGAAATTCTGCTAAGAATGGAAAGTAAATGGAAATACAATATATTATAATGAGACAGATGTGAGCTCATTTTCCCAGTTGCAGCTTCCATGGACTGTGCCTTCACTTGCTTCGCCTGACATTAAAATTTGAGTAAATTCAGTGGTTTATAAGAAAAGCATCTGTTGTTGGAATGACAATAGCAAGATACAATAGCAAGGCAAAGGGATCTAATTGTTAATAGGTGTTGCAGCAGAATGCCAATGAGGGGGCTGTGGCTGTGCAGGGATCCTGTCACAGGCTGCTGTGAAATTGGGCAGCTCCTCGGGGGACACTGCACATTAGTGAGCAGCTCAGCTGTGGCTGAGTGTGGCCACTCTGACGTGGCGCTCTGAAAAGGTTCCAGGGCCATAAATCAGGAACAGAGCTAATAAACAACACATTCATGGGGGAAATATGATATAAATTACTATGCTTTACTTCTACTAACTTGAACCTTTTAACCACATTAGGCTCAGCATTTAATTTTTTATTATTATTTATTATTTTTATTTATTTTTTATTATTATTTAGTTTTAAATTATGGCTATTCCTTCTATTATCACATTTTCAGTCCACTGTAACACAGGAAAAACCTTGAATTTTGCCACATATTCAACCTGAGCATGCTGGAAAACCTGCAGCTTTATGGCTTCTGCTTTAAGATCTCTATTTGGGCATGTTCAGTCACTGAGTAGTGAGGGTTGCTGCTAATGACTTTTAATTAAATCAAAAAGCTTTGAGATCATAAACCTGCTGACTTCATTTCCTTTTCCAGTGCACTTCAAAAAAGTAATTACTGTACTGCACATACAGGCAAATCTTGCAAAATACCCTCCAGATACAACTCAAAATTAAGACTTCTGGTAATGAATAAAGTCAGTTATGGTTTTCAGTAAAGAAATTAACCAAAAATTACTATATTCTTCAAAACACATTTGAGAATTTTATTTCTCTTCTATTTTTAAATAAAAACCCATAAGAACCTGCATTTTCAGGCTTGGAGAGCATTAAATGTAAATCCAGTTTTCCTTTTTCATGATTGCTTTCAATTCTCTGCAGCAAATAAAGGGTCTGCAGTGGGTTTTGAGTCTTTATATTTGATATACATTGATTTTTCTTCATCATTAAAATTAGATGAAGAGCCTTGGAGAAACATGGAGAAACTATAGAGGACAGTCAGAACAATGGTCACAGGGGTCACAAAAAGTAAAGACCAAAAGGATGAAAAAAAATGAGAGATTAATTTTCTTGTAATTTAATGTCATCTCCAACCTCTTCTGTGTCTCTCCCTCACCAACTTATTTTTTAAATTTATTTTCCTTTTTGGGCCAAAAGGGCATTTTGAACTCAAAGATCAGAAATTTAAAAATACAAAATAAGTTTTCTGAATAAAGCCTTGTCATGGTTACACTATTTTCTGAATTTGGGTTGCAGGTGTATCCATTGAAAACCTACATTGCTGGACAGGGAGAAGAAGTATTTACTGGAAAAAAAAATGCAGTTTTGTACTTTCCTGTGCAATAATTATTAGTACACAGTACTTTTTGTGCCCAATGCCTTCTTTCCTACTTCCAGATTTGTCTCACACTGCAGTGGTTGGTGTGGGGCATTTGGCAGTGCCCATACCTACTTTAATTCCTTGTGCATGACTCTTCAGTTGTTCTTGGTAATTTTTTCATCACTTTATCTGCTTTTCAGCAGAATTTCTTGTGCTGTTTATTGCTCTCTCATAAGCAACAAGTAATGCCCAATTTTTATTTGTAACCATCTTCTAAACAACAGACAAGCTGACACCTCCTACCCTCCCTGGTGCTTGCACAAGAGTTTTTGACCAAACTCAGAATGCAGAAATTTGAGATTTTCTTTTGCATTTAGGAACATAAATAAGCATTTTATCTGTGAAGTCAAGGTGCAAGCAAGTCTGGTAGCTGGATACCCAATAATTGTGTTTCACATTCTTCCACTCTTCCTTGAATATTCACAGCAGATAAAATAATCTTAACAGTTAAAAAACCCTGTTCTTTTTCTATAAATTGTTTTAATCCATGTATTTACTGCTTTATTTTGTAGAAAGTTAGTATAAAGCTAACACATCTTTTGTATGTGGTTGCTTTTGAATTAAGACAGCAATATTTTGGAGGCAGTGGTGTGAAATACTCTTTTAGTATGCAGCAGCTAAAAAGAAACTTCTGCACAAGGTCAAGAACCAGTACAGTCATTGCTGGCAAGACTAAATAGATTAATTTTTATTCTCTTTTTTTTTTTTTAACTCTTGCACTTTTTTTTTTTTTTTCTCAATTGTACTTTTACAGGTAGCCCAGAGCAAATGTGCTAAAAACCATAAAATGTACAATCCTGGCTGCCCCTTCCCAGGTCTAACAGCAGAGGCTTCTTGAGGCAGGAGCTGCTTTTTATGTCTGGAGATGCCTCAGGGGATTTCTGCTTCTGACCTGGGCACCTTCTCTGTGAACCACTATAGAGCCTCAGCAGCCACAGCATCCTGTGGCAAGGACTTTTAGCAAGGGCAAAACCCCCCCTGTTTGTTACAGCCTTGCCTTGCTGTGCTGCAGGAGGTGCAACAGGGGCCATCCCTCCTCTCCCCCTGCCCATGAAGGGCTCTGGGTGGTGTTCCTGGGCTGTCCCTACATCTGAGATGTGGCTTTTGAGGCAGAGATGTGTTTTTGTGTGGGGATCAGCAGAGTGAGTTGGGAGAGCAAGGCAGTGCTTTGTGGAGAGTCTCAAGGCCAGCATTGGGGACCATCACTTCAGGGGGATGAGGATCACTGCAGGCAGCTCTGGGGATGCTCACAGGGCTGCTCCTCACAGTGCAGCTCTCCCAGCCCCCTGGCCTTGGCATCTGCTCATCACTTTATCATCACTTTATCATCACTTTATCTGCTTTTCAGCAAGATTTCTTGTGCTGTTTATTGCTCTTTCATAAAGCAGCAAGTAATTCCCAATTTTTATTTGTAAAACAACAGACAAGCTGACACCTCCTATCCTCTCTGGTGGATGTGGAGTCTCAGTAAGATGTGGAGTCTTCAGCTCTAAGAAATTCTGCTCTGCACAGGAGAAATTCTGTTTGCTTCATTGCAATTCCAAATTATAATTATCTAGCAAGAACAGCCACTGTGTCCCAGTGTTATACTTCCCATTTGCAGAGATGAATATAAATATGACTGTCTTGTACCTTGCAGTACCCTGCTAATTTTGGCAGTCACTTGAGGTTTTATTATGTTTTAGAAATTTTTTTCTGTGTTTTTTTTTAGGAGAGCGGAATTAGTCATTCATTTAAAATGCAAGAGAGGAGGTGAGAGATGCAGGTTTGCAGTTAAAATTCATTTTATATCAGTTTGTGAGGAGATTAATAATTTGGTTGGGATTCAAAAGGAGTACATGGAGATAGCACATTGAGATGTACCTCATTGAGAAGTACAAAGCATATTTAGAAAATAACAACACAGTTAGATTGTTCTGACATTTTTTATTTATGTTCTTCTTTCTAAAATTATTACTCTTTAAATCAGCTGAGGTTTTGTATTTGCACTTGAATGAAGTCACCTATGGACTGGGGCTGTTGGGACCTCTGATGATGAAGGGATTTGGAGGAAACTTTTGGGGAAGTAGAATATCTCCATTTTATTGTAATATAACACCCAGGATCCCGTGGGATCTCAGGGATGCTGGGGACTAAGGTGATGCCTTAAGGTTTAGCTTTCCTATTTTCCAGATTCTGTACTGCATGAGTGTGTAACTCTGAACTTTGCTTAAAGTGTTAGCAAGTTCTTCTCAGTTTAGTCAGACAGCACAATCCTGTTCCAGCCTGAGAACCAAGGTCATCATTGCAGCTTCAGGCCCAAAAAGGGTAAAAACCAGTAAATTGAGGAGAGCAAACTGGGAGAATGGGACTTCATAACCTGGAACTGTAATTGGACAATTGACCTCAATATGGAAATGGACCAAAACTTATAAAAGTGTGAAAACTTGTGATTCTGGGTCCATCTTGGGTGGAGCCCTGGCCAGGCTCTTGTACTGCCCAAGGTGTGTCCTTTGAAGGCCTTTTAATAAATCCCTGCTTTATTCCTTTAACTCTGTCTAGCCTCTGTTCTGGGCAGCCTCTGAAGGCATCAGGGAAAGGAATGGAATTTATTGGAATGGCTACCTGAGCAGTGCAGCTTCTTCTGCTACTGCTGCTGGTCTTTTCCTCAGCAGCTGCACCCATAGCCACACCTCATCTGTCATCCAAGGCTTGTTTTATTGAAAATATTCAGGTAGTATTGGACTTCAATTACTTTGGCAGCAATTACTGAGAGATTACTGATCCTTTCTAAAACATTTAAATATGAGAATTTTGTGTTAGATTACTGATCATTACCTCTTGAATTGAATAGCAAGAAAACATGAAGACCTGTACTAGACTAGACCAGACCAGTACAGGTGATCTGAGAATTTAAATATTCTACTTAGCAAAAATATATGTCATACAAATATTTAAAAAATATATATGATAATATTTCAATTAGTTTTTCATACCTAAACTCTCCCCTGTTCATGCTCTAGAGAAATGGTATTTTCCCCCTGTAGTTTTCAAAATTTTTCTAAATTATACTTTGGTTTTACTTTAGTATTTGTTTATGACTCTGTTTCCAATACGTAATTTTTCACTTGTGCTACCTTTCCCTTTTTTCTCTTCCCCATTCCTAGAAATAATAGAGTTTGAGGAGAGGCTACTAAAATTTTTGCAGCTTATCCAGCTTGTGGGTTCTTTCTCTAGTGAAAATAGTTTGGTAGGAAGGTTTTAGTTGAGCTATTTGGATCCTTTTATCTTTCTATGTTGAAAATATTTTGCCCAGCTAGACTATAATTTAAAAAAATGGAAATGCATTATAAAAGCTATATACATAATTGCTACATATAGAGACTAATCTGAGCTCTCTAGAAATGTGTGTTTAGTACCCTGGTAATATCTGAGGAATAAATATATTATTGTCAATTATTTTAAATTTATATTAATAGTAAAGGTTTTAAAACATCTTTGAAAGAACATGGAAGTACCTAGGGCCGGTGTTAGAAAGTGGATTCTGAGCTTTCCAATGGATCAAAAGCCATTTGCATAAGCATCACTCCTCACCAAGCATTTTGGTTGCAGATGTCTCTAGAAACTTCTGCTTTTCCAAAGGAGTATGAGCAGAAGCAAATTATTACAATTGAAATTATAAAAGAGACTGTTATTCTATAGGAGGAATGCAAATATTATAATTGGCTTTTTGTATCCAGATGTTTTCATAGAAATGCAGTGATAGCTCTGCCCTGGATTTGCCTGCACAGGTGATGGTGAGGTGAATCTCACTCCTGTGGGCATCTCCTCTTGCTGATAAAGAAACTCAGGCTTCCTTTGTGCATCCCTGGTCTTGCTGGGGAGCTGCCCCCAAGGAGGGTGGAGAATGCACAGAGATTTCAGAGTGGTGCTGCACTCCAGGTACTGCCCAGCTGCAGAGCTGCTGTTTCATAAAGTGAATTTTTTGTGGTGAAGCAACGTCACAAAAGCATCCTGAGAGCAGCAATGTGCAGAGAGCCAGGGCTTCCCAGTGGTGGCAAAATCTGAATTTCTTTTTTAATGTGTTTCAATTGACTTCCAAAACCATTTACACCACAGGATTGGTCTGCTCAGCTGTACAATGAGCCTGAAACAAGGAGCATCAGCAACTAGTAAAGAAAAATGAGCTCTGTGCACGAATAGGCATTTATGAATTTGGCACATAATCTTTCAGTATTGAGAGGGTTTTTTTAGCCATTTATCCCCAAACATACATCATTCACTCTTTCTAGAAAAAAATATGCAGTGCTCAGTCTCATTAACTACTCACTCCCAGCTTTACTTGCATGGAAAGCAAGCTCCATTAAACACTTAATGGTGTTCATGGGAAGCAGAAGCAAAACCCAGGCTAGCAGGGGGTGTTCTCTTCTTGACTGCACAAACTATGTTAGATTCAATGCAGAAAATAAAGTGGGACATATATTCAAAAAGAAATATGTTTATCTATGTTTTAAGCAATTACTGTAATGGTAGTATTCATTCACAAATGATTACCAATCTGCATGTAGGTAATAGGTTGGATTACCTGCCTTTAACATCATTTTCCAGGTTTAGATGCAATGAGTGAGAATTATTTGTGGCTGTCCTTTTCTGTAAGAAAATAAAACAGCTGCTAGTGAGCAGGTACAACATTAGTTGGGATGTTAAAGAGAAGGGAGGAGTTACCACATAATGTTGGCTTAAATTCTTCCAAACCTTTTTTGGAAGGGATTTATAAATGGGTTGAAAACTGAAACAGTAAGTTTCAAGTGACTTTGTTGGAATGAAAAAGATGGGTTTAGCAGTTTTAAAATAGCTGGGCTCTACTGCCTCATGGATTGCCAGAGCAAGCTGGGAGAGAAGATATTTTAGGAAACATTTCGGCTCAGTTTGAAACTGTGGAGCACCACAGACAGTACTCTGATTTTGAAAGTGATTAGAAAAGGCAATAATAATTGCAATTATAACAATTGCAAATAAAAAATTTAATTCTATTTGAGAATAAGGATTGTTTTGGGAGGTTTTTTGAAAAGGTGAGACCTTGGATAAATAATTATTTGGCCAAATGATAATTTTTCAGCTTGATAATGTAAAATGCGAATGTCAGTTCAATCATGGGAAAAACCCAGCATAGCCATCACAAATATCTTCTTTACTGGCATGGTTATTCCACAGCACACTGAGTTACTCACTCCAGTGTCTTTAGCCAAGCAGTAGAGTAGAGCTAAAAAAAGACTTGATTGTCCTGTGCTGGAAGCATAACTGAGTACAAGTGGAAATCCCTCAATCAGGGAGACTTGACTTGAAATCTGTTAACCAACCTGCCAAAGACTGTGCCCTTTCACACTCTGTGATCCCCAATATTCCCATGAAATGGGGCAGGATTCATACCGAGTGAAAGCTGAGAATGGGATAGTTATTAGTGTCCCCCTCTTTCTTCCATCCCAGAAACAATAACTGGTGCCTTCAGCTGGACAAGGCAGGTGCCAGCTGTGCCCTGAGAAATGCTGCTGCAGACAAATCCCGAGTGCTTGCAGAGCCAGGAGCACCTCAGGGCTTTTTCACTGGGCAGTGCCTTGGGATGGAGTGGAGGGATAGCATGCAGAGCCCTAACTAAGGTCTTTCTGGTAGGGGTGATGAAGTGAATTTTGTATTTCTGCAAGGTGTAAAGGGCTGGAAAGGGGAGCAGAGCTTTCAGCTGGGGGAGAGAGAGCACCAGGTGCCTCCTCTGACTCCCATCTCCTCTCCTTGCTGGGTGCCTGGGGACTGGGTGAAAACACCTGAATCCTTCTCACCTTTGTTTGAGGAGAGAAAGCACAGCACCAGACATCAGAAACAAACCTGAGACTACAAAGCTGAGCAGCAGGGAAAATCACATCATTTCCAGCTGTGAAAAAGGAGAGCGAGAGCAAGGAAGCTTTTAGAAGATATTGAGAAATATCAAAGTTTTGACAAGCTGCTGCTGGAAAAGCTGGAGATGGTGCTGAGAGTGGGGGACATCTGGGATCAGACAGAAAGTGCCTCAGAGGAGAGTAGGACCTCTGAATTTGCTGTGTTAAGCTACCACTGTAAATAAAAAGCTGTGTGTGAGTTCCCAGTGAGTGCAGAGGGGTGAAGTACGGAACACTGAGCACTGCAGGATGTTAGAACAGACTCCAGGCAAGGTGGGAGACGGCACTAAACATTAATGGACTGCTGAGATGGAGAAGAGGAATACACAATGAGGTGAAAGCCAGACCAAGGGAAGTTTGAATAGTGAGGAATTTCCAGAAAAAGGTCAGTTTTAGAGACACAGAGGAATTAACCCAGGGAAATGCTTCATTTGTACTCTAATTGTGGCCAGCAGACTGTGTTCAGGTGATAGTGCATGTTCTCTTTCTGGTGATGGGCATGATTGCACAGCCTGCTGTAAATTATCATTACCTGCATAAGTAAAAAATTCATCAGGTTACCTGATTGAGGGTCTCTGGGCACCAGCTTTCAAGAAACCACAGAAAAGAGCTGGTTTTATGTCTGGTCCTCTCCCTACTCTGTGCTCTCTGCAAACAGAACTTGAACAGAGGATGATTTACTGCATTATATTTGCTCTTTGTTCTAGGACCCAAGTATTTATTTCATCCAATTGATGCTTAAATTCCCATTAGTTACAAAAAGCATTTCCTAATTATACAAACAGGAAGCTGAATTTTCATCCTGATATTTTGCCCATAAAACAATTCCTCTGGTAAGTGCTTTCACACTTTCTTATAAATCAGGAAATAAAACAGAAATAAAAAGTACACTACTCCTCTCTTTCATATCTGCAGTATAACTAAAGGTCAGTAGGTAAGACTAATACCATATCCTGGTGGTTAAATAGCTGCTGGAGGTGAAATAGCTGTTCTGTTACTACAATAATTTGCTTTGCTTATGCCAAGAAATGTGTCTTGGTAAATGTTCCCTCAGTTACAACAGTTACAAACAGCTCTATTTTCTCATGAAATACATGGAAATAATGTCTGATGTCGAGAAAAATTATTTTTTTCCCATGGAAAAATATCTGATGTTGAGAAAAAAATGTCTGAGAAACTGGTTAGATGAAAGTTTTCTGCTGAAAGTCCTTTGAAGTCATCTTAAAAAAATGTCTTTTGGAAAATAAAATGTTGCATTGTCTGATTTCTATGGACAAGAGATGGTTGTTTCAGGCTCCTGCCACTGGTGCTCTGGAGCATTCCATACATCTCAAAGCAGCACACACATGTGAACCTATGGGCTGAAAAAAAGAATTTTTAGGGGTTTTTTAGTAATATAAAATTAAGCCTAGTAAATAATTGCATTTTCCCCTTTGGAGGCATTTAATTAGACACATTTGTTAGGATCAATGACACTGCTTTTATCTGCTTGATTGTTAAAATTGTATTAAAATTAGGTGTCACATCATGAAAACTCTTCTGCAACAGACCTTAACTATTGCTATCAGATTTCAAAATTAATTTCTAGAAGCTGATGCTAGCTAGCCAGGCTGTTGAATATTCTTAAAATTCCAAAGAGTAAACAATTCTCATGATAGCACTTCTGTTGCCATAATATTAGTTAATTTTTAAGCAGGACACAGCATGTCGTAACATGAAGAGATGATCTAGTGTTGTAAAAAACACAAAAAATCACTTTGCAATAGTGCATATTTTAAGTAACTCAAGTCTTTCAAACAACACATTTCGGTTATGATGCTTGCCATGGAAAAAAACTCTGATTCAATACGTGGGCACCATGCAATTAAAATGAGAAAATACATTTTTAAGTAAATGGTAGCATTTACAGCAACTGGGAGGCTGCACTTAATCTGCAAGTCCTGCTCCTTCTTGCCAGATCAGCTGAAGAGATACTGTATGAAGTGGCTGTTGAATTACATGCTTTAGCAGTCTTTGTAATTGAAATGGTTGCACATAATAACTGTATCATGTCTGGGTACTCTGTGTCTAATGCAGAGCTGGGATACATTTTGATTTGTCTTGTATAGTTCATGTTCTTTGCTTGAATACTAAGTATTCTTGGAGAAATGGAATGTTACACCCTCAATAATTAATATAAAGTTTTGTTGTTTTCACTGTTACTTGATTTGCTTTAATTTTGTTTTATGAAGAATTTTTTTTTTGTTTCAAGTTTTGGGAAATTTAATACAAAATACCAAATGAAAAAACTACTGAGGTGAACCTGGGCAGCTGTGGTGACAAGTTAAAAGATTCCTTGCTCTGTACTGGGAATTGGAAGGTTGTAATTGAGTGTAAAAGTGAGAAGTACCTTGTCAGTCCCTGTAACTTCAGTGGGGCTGCAGTGCTGGGCTGTTCCAGATGTTGTGGGCAGAGGGAACCCTCTGAGCTGGGAGCAGATGTGGGACAGAGGTGGCTTCACCCACCTGAGTGACAGAGGAGTTTTGTGGCTCTGTTTTAGCCTGTTTATTCATATCCCTGGTTCTGTCCTTGTATCCCAGGTTTGTGAGACACATGAGCACAAGGAAGAGGTTAATGACAGACTGAGCAGCAGGGTAGCCTCTCCCCAGCTCCTGATGCAGCAGTTTATCAGGCTGCAGGCTGCTCAGGTTCCCAGAAACACAGCTTGTAGCAGTAAAAGAACCAGCTGCAGGCCAAGGAAATGGGACTTGTGGGTTGTTTTATTCCAGACTTTCATCTTTTGTCATAGTCTCACTTTATTCTAATTTCTATTGATTGTACCTTGCTGTGGTATCCCTTACCTACTTTTTCTTTCTTTCCCCCATCTATTTTTTTTTCCAATTGATATCGATGGTTTTGAAACAAGCTCTTCCTAGTCCTTCTGTATTGGTACAAAATAGAATATTGGAAAAGCAGAGAGCATGTGCAGGGCTTTCCTTTCTGAATGTGTAGCACCAAAGAGTTGGATTACAGATGTTTCTGTAGGCAGATCTGCCTCTGTAGCTGTCAGAGGGCAAAGGGAAGGTAGATGATTGTGAAATTGTGTCCCAGGGAATATTGGCGAAACCTTTTCTGTTTTATATTAGTGCTGAATTCACAATCCCAGCATTAGTGATATTATATTTTTACATTTATATACTAGAGGTTTTTTAATAAACACTCCTGTGCTCAGCTTTGGGGACGTTTGCATGCAGTACAATCCCTAGCTTGATTAATGCTGGTTAGGAACCATCAAATATAAATATTTATTCAGAATAGTTAGGCACTATAACCCCTGCCCCTTTCATGTCAAATATTTCACAAAACTCCATTAAAACTAGAAAATTTTCAGTCTTCTGAAGCATATGTGAGGTGCCAAGATTTTTTAGGCTACAAATCTTGGGTACAGGCAAGTCACCCTGAGTAGATGCTGTCTGCTAAGGACTTTGCTTGCTGGAGAAGGGAGAGGTCTGCACATCTTCTCTCCAAATGTATCTGGGAAGCAGCTACTGAACTCTTCTCCCCTGTCTTTGGTAGAAAAGTTATCATTCTGCCTTGACATAGACCTCTATTATTGCAACATGCTTAGAAAACAAGCAAAAGCAAAACCCAGCTTCCCTGTCTCTGCAATGTCCTACTGCTCCTCCCCCAGCTCTGTCTTCTAATTTCTCCTCTCCTACTGGTTTTCTACATTTAGAAATGTCTATTTCCTGTTGATGACTACCACCTTTTGTCTTAAACAACTCCTTCATCTTTCAGAAATGTGCTGCTTTCTTTACATGAATCCTCTGGGTTAGGAAGATTTTGGTTCTGCTCTGGTGCTTTGGGACAGAACAGCAGCAATGGCAGCTCAGCCCTTTACAAAATATTGATCCCCAGACAGATTCTTTGTTCTCCACAAAGACAAAAATGGACATGAACCTTGCTTTGTTCACTGCCTTTTATACTTCTTCCTTCAAAGTTTGCCTGTGGGTTCATTAGAAAAAAGTATAAAATCTCCCAACAAAAAACCTCTGTGTGGAAAAATTCTGATCTAAAGTTGTTGGTATCTTCAAAGTACTGCTGGTCAATGGTACTGATCTTTTCATGCAGACAAGGATAGATCTAGCTAATATTTAATTTCTAGAATACAAAGACTTCTGCATAATGGATATTATAGATGAATGTATTGCTTGTGATATTCATATCTTCCCTTATAGCGGCTTTCCAGCACCTAAAAGGGGCTACAAGTCAGCTGGAGAGGGACTTTTTGCAAGGGCATGTTGTGATAAGACAGGGGTTGATGGTTTAAACTGAAGGATTGCAGGTTTAGATTAGATATTATGAGGAAATTATTTAGTGTGAGGGTGGTGAGGCAGTGGAACAGGTTGCCAAGGGAAGCTGTGGATGCTCCATCCCTGGAAGTGCTGGGGCTGGATGGGGCATTGATGGAATGATTGTAAAGGAGCATTTTCCATCATCTTCATTTGCTCCAGCCATTCTGGGAGTGGAAAAAAACTGCTTCAAGATGAGCAGTGGTTCAAGTGTCTGGTGGTTTTTACTGAGAGGATGAGCTACAAGTTTTACTTTCTGGGAGTGCTGCTGGAATTTCCTGTTCTGTGTGTTCACCATGTCTTGCTGAGTCAGACCCTGCTCCCGAAGCTTGGCTTTTAATGTTGGCACACCCCTCCTGACACAGGGCAGCCCCAGAGCTGGGCTGTCACACAACCAAAAACCCCAACCAAGACTGTGACAAAGGGGTCTTACTGTAATCATCACATTTCTCTTTGGAGCACGTGGTCAGTGGCTGTCCAGACAAAATCTAACCATCATCAACCATTCTAATGGGCACTTGGCTTGGGAGAGGGCTCTGCTTGGCAATGCTCTCACACAGTAATGCCAGCAGGATGCACCACATTACAGAGAGCACCAAATGCCACCTTTTATTTGCCTCTTTGGAGAGGAAATGGTAGGAAAAGCAATGCATGATATATGGTTGTGTCTTCTGTCCCTGAGGAAACATTTGGTGCTGGAGGACCCCAGTTTGGGCCAGCAGCTGCAGGGGGCAGAAAGGCCCCAGGCATTTGTGCACATGAAAAGGCTGTGCATTTCCATGTCTCACACACGGCAGACCAGGATCTTTTACTGAGCTCTGGATTTGTCACTCCTGCTGAAGGGAGGAAGGGCTCCCTTCCTTGGGGGTGAGTTATTTCATGTGCTCTCCATTCCTAAGCTCTTCCCATGGTGTCAGAGGTTGCCGTAGGCTCTTATCAGTGCCTGTGGACAAACTGTCCCTTCTGGCCTTTCCTGCACTTCCTGTAGTATCCAATTGCATTTCTTAATATGCTGTGTCATAGTTTGGGTTGTTTTTTTCTTCCCTTCTTAAAACCAGCAAACAAGTGCATTTAACCATGAAAGCAGGTACAAATGTATTCCTGTTAGTGGGTAATAATGAAAAGTCAGGGAGATTAATGTGCTGTTGCTGTTTATTCAGTACTGCATTGCTTGTGACTAACTACAATGGATGAGACCTTCTTTCTGCCTCATTAAATAAGTTAATCATGTAAATCAGGAGGAAAAACATTTTGGGTAGTGAGAGTACAGGCTGAGCATCAGATATGCAGTTTTTACCACCATGTGTTACGGGAGATTTGACAACATACAGGTGTCCCAACTACAAAACATTAATATCAGTCTTCTGTTATCTCTAAAGTAAATGAAAACAAAATTAAAAGGTCAGACTGGTGCTTGTTTCTATCAGGAGTACATGGCCACTGACTGGAATTTCTTTCAAAGAAAGAGGGAAACACTAAAGAAAATGGAAGTTCTTGAGGAAGGCAAATTATAATGGACATTGCAATATATAAAGAAAACTTTCATGGCTTTAAAATTACAAATCAAAAGCACAATTCATTATCTATAAAGTAGGATTTACTAAAACTTCCAGATATTGCTCTCCCAGCTTACCAAAAACTTGCACAGATTTAAACTCTGGGTTTGAAGGCAAGAGAACGAAAATGCAAATAGGGACATAATCTTGACAGCCTGCGAAGGAATAGGAATAAAAATGGTTTGATTAAACCAGCAACAGTGATAAAGAAATGTAGCTCTCAGGATTAAAATATAGACTTAGGAAAAACCCACCATGTTATCTGAACATTTGTCCAAAACACTTTTTAAGCCCAAAACCGAGCTGCTGAGACTGAAATTTCAGGTTCCAGTAATGTGTTATTTAATCAGACCCAGTGCTTGCATTTTGTGATTTCAGCTGGAATGGAAGAAGTTTCAAAATATTATTTTTTCAGCTCAGGAACTGCTGAAATTTTTGTTTTTTGTCATCATGGGGTTCTAAGTCCAGAGGCTTTAGAAACCCTAACAACTGGATACTTTAATGCCAGCCCAAGAATAAAGTGGCTGTGGATATAATTGTTAGAAGTTGGCTTAAAGGATATAGAAATATTGGAAAAGTATTGCCTTCCTTCCTTTGTTTTCAATTAAAAGATAACGTTAAATCCATTATGGGTTTCTTTTAGAGACAGAAGTGATCACAGGGGAAACACATAAGGAGGACTTATGCAAAAGGATATTGAGAAAATGGCAGCACTTTATTGGTTGGAAGGAAATGAGTATGGATCTGAAGCAAAACTTACTGAAATCAATGGAAGATACTCACTGGTCTCAGTGATATTTGAGTAAGGCTCAAGAGCTTGAGCTGATGTTACCTAATTAAGCTCCTGATGGGTTATTTGATCCAACAAATTGGACCTGATGCTTCATTGCTGGAATAATACAGAGATTTAAAACAAAGTATTCAATTAAAGACAGTCATGCCTTTGCAATAGGCTTAATCTACATTTCAAGTCAGAAATCCCTATTTTTAGCACCAAAACCTGTTCTCCCACAGGTGAGAATACATTTGTATACAATGTGGATATTGAAACTTTTTATTAGATTAACATCCATGTTAATCCATAACATTTAAATCCATATGTTCATATCTTTTAATTTCATAAGAACAATAGATCAAAATTAATTTTGCCTAGTCAAATTTTTTGATCAAATTTAATTTTGGGTAATAATGAGACAATTGTAAGTGTTTTAAATTTCTGTCCTAGGTTTGAGTTGGTAAATTCCCGGAGGCTTTTGTTCTACCTGACTCAGTTTGGCCTGGATGCTTTAGGTTTGGGGAAGTTTTGATTTTGTAGCATCCAGCTTCAGAGTGGGAAAAGTCAAAAGTAAAAATAGAGAGTGAAACTGGGGCCAACCAAGTGCCAGCTCACCTTCCACTGTGGCTGTGGTCAGACCAATCCTCTTTTCTTAAATTAATTTTGCTGGGGTTTGGGTTTGGCTGAGAAGAGGACCTTCCCCAAAATAAGAGGTGAGATTGTGTAAGAACAGCTGTCCTGATCACATTTCTGTTCAAGGTGATAGAAAAGTGGCCAGAACACCTCAACTTATGACATTTGTAGTATTGTAGGCAGAAATGTTTTCAGAGCAGTTATTGACATTTTGACATTCCTGAAACTAATCCTTAGCTTTATTCCATCCTTAGTGGCACTTTTTTAAACTGATAATTGAAACAATATACAACTCTATTTTCTACAGTAAAAATAGGTGCAGATACGGTATTTTCTTCTGTTGCTATCTTGAGCTGTGCAAGCTGTAATACATTATATGGCTTCCAATGACAAAAAATTATGTTTTCAATTTGGTAAGTCGTTTTCAATTGAAAATATAATGCATTCCTGTGTAAGACATATTGCTCTGTGGCAGGCTGTAAGTATCAGGGACGACCTACTATATCTGAAACAACATAATTAACACTCTTTGTTCATGATAGGCAAATAAACAACCAAGGCAGGCCTTTTCCAGTGATGGATAGCATCTTTATTAAAGAATTAATCTAGATCTCAAAGCAGGATCTATCTAGTGCATAAATCAGGGCCTTGTGGTTCCATTTATGGTTTCTTTTACAACCTAAGTGTTAAGTTTATTGCCATATAGCCCCATAATTCATTGTTGAGGGATGCCAAGCCTTAGTCTTCCTTCTCTCTATTCTCACTGCAGATGGAGACACTTTTAGTTCACAGCACCAACACTGATTTCCTCTGTTCTTAGCAAATAGTTTGGACTCTTCCTGTCTAATGTCAATGATATAACTAAGTTGAGAAGGTTGTGTTGATGAAATGTATTTGTGTACGTGATGTATTTGTTTTCCTCAAACCAAATGCAAAGTCAGGATTGCCCTGGCAGAGAGCTGCACTTGCCCTCCTGAGATGGTCAAGTTTGGAAGAACAGAGGAGTTCCATGACAGCTGTAGTGGTTTATTAGCTCATGTTTGGAGATGATGAGCCTAAATACAATAAATTCCAGCTGTTTGGTAGTTGCCATGATCTGTGAAAACTTACCTGAGCATGTGACCAATAAATTTCAATATTTTCCCTGGTCAGTTCTCTGTGCATGTTGCAGGTGCTTGGGATCCCCAAAGGCTTTTTCCTTGCCTGCCTTAATTGCAAGATGGGCAATTAGAGCATGGGCAATATTGAAAGCTGTGTATCAGCTTCCATTGCTGAGCAGCAGATCAAACCAAGGCCCACTGTCAGATCACTGGACACATCTATGTGTGGTGAAGTGCAATCAGTACAGAGCTTGCAAAATGCTTTGGGGCCCAGAAAGGCTCTTGGATGCCTCACTTTCTATTTTAGAATATTCTTAGGATGAGGTTTGTAGGTTGTTTGGACTTTATTACATTTATTATATTTGGCTGTGAGCCAAATTGATTACTTACTTAAGAACTAAATGATGTTTCTATGCCTGGATGTGCAGAGGATTATCTGATGATGTTTTTGTTTAAATAATTAAGAGATATGGGAGACACCTGCCTATGAGAGGTCACGTCAGCTGTAATTTCAGATTGTTGCCAAATGCACGTAGATACATCTGCAGGGATTACACTGTTGGACTGGAAAGTTTCCAGGAAAAACATAGCAGAGCTCTAGTTTAAGGGAAAAAAAAATGCTAGTAGTGTTTTAGTGAAAAAGGGAGATTTAAGAAAGCAAAGTTTGTTTACAAGATTCTCATGCAGATGCTTCTGCTTGTTAGGAAATGCCAGCGTGGAAGTTTTTAGTCTACAAAGATTGCAGATACATCAAGGAGAGGGAAATGGATTATTTAAGCCTTAAAAACAGTGGAGAATCTGCAGTCCACATAAGCTCTTCAAAATGCATACCAGCTTCCACTTCTCATTCTGCTTGGGAGCTTGAGAGAAGGAAGGTCCAAAGAAAGATAAAATCCTTTTTAGAGAGAAATTTTTTGTTTGCGTTTAGTTTTGTTTTTTGTTTGAATTTAGTTTTGAGAAGGCAGTGTGAGTGAGCAAGTGAAAAGTGTAACTAAACTGGTAACTGTGAAGTAAATTTTCAGGTGGTTTTCAACCAAAGGTAAAAGAATAAGAGTTTTATTCTGTATAGCCAAGATATGCTACTTTCCAAGAATATGGATGTAGGATGCTGGTAACATTTTTAATGTGAAAAGGCTTGTGATTCTCAAAAATCAATAACTTTTAGGATTTTATATCATGGTATCAAACAAAATGAGGCCCAGATTTCTGAAAAAACCAAGTGGATTCTGTATAATGCAAGTTAAAGGTCATTTGTTTTGAGTAAAAGTGTGCAACATTGTCTTATTTTCAAATAACACCTTCATATATAGGGTATCACAAGTCAGAATCTGAGTTCACATCTGTTGAATGAGCATCAGGAGGTTTTGTGCTTCACCTTGATTTTTAAATAATTTTTTGACCAAATTCAGTGGGCTTCTGCTTCAAATGCCTTATCTGGATGAGGTAATGATGTGGGCACTCAGGGAATATTTGCATAGCAACACCTCTGCTTCCTGGTGATAAATGATTTCAGCATACTTAAATATAGGTAAATTTGAAAAATAATGAACCTCCCATTTTCTAAGGACTTGGAATTTTAATGAAATGCTGTCTGGTAAGAAAGTGATGTGCTGTAAAAACCTTGCTGTACTGAAACTAAGGAACACTGAAGGTGGAATAAAATTATCCACATGGGTATCTTTAATAAGTTCAATAGTGTGTTTTCCTGCCTGTTTGAGAAAATAAATTTCTTGCTTTTGGTGCCTCTTGCTTATATGACTTGGAATAAGGTATGTCACAGCTCAAGCAATATTATCTTCAGTCAAGAAAGCAATAGCCTTTTTTCACCTTGAATTACTGATGTAGAAGCATTCCCAATGAGAATTTGTAAACTGTAAATTTGGGGGCAGCTAAACTGACCCCAGAAAATCACAGCTGTCTCAAGTGGTGTTTGAAATGTAGTAGGTACAAATTAATGTTCACCCAGACCATTGTTCTGCCACGGGTTCTTTTCTGTGTCAGCCTGGTGTGCAGGCACTGTCCCTTTGCTGTCGTGACAGGTTTTGTAGGAGCACAGGGTCCATCTGCTTGGGCAGCAGCACCAAGGCCACACGAAATGCTGGTGCAAAGCATAAAAAATACATTGGTGTGCAACATGACAGGCACTGACAGGGGGGCTGGACAAGTGGTGTGAGTCTAAATGAGAAAGAAAACTTCAGTAGAGGTTCAGGCTAGCAGTTCTTCCAGGTTACATTAAAAAAAAAAGAAAACCCAACCAACATTACACACTTTGGATTAAATAAAATATTACAGTTCTTTTGTAAGAAGCTGGTTTAATTCCCATTTTGTTTCCATAAGCTGCGTAAATTGTATTTCCTCTATAAATTCTCTCTGGTTTGAGTTTTGCCTCCTGGGGTTTTAATTTATCAGACTTGTCATTTCTTGACTATTATCACAGATTGAAATGTACAGTAGACACCTGGAGGGTTTTACTTTTTTCCATCCTTGGGCTTTGTAGAAATAGGACCATCTGGCCTGTAGGTCTGGAAGCATCAACATTCACTCATTAAATGTGTCTGAAGCCCTCACTTTCAATCTGCCTCATTTAGCTACCTGAGGACTGTAGTTAGGGGGTCTTTTGTTTTCACCTGTTGTTTACAAGCAAATTGTTTAAAAAAGTTGTTTAAACTTCTGCTCCAAACTTGAGGAAAGCATCTCCCACACTCATCTCAATCTTTGTGTTTTGTTGCCATTTGGCTGATCCTGGAATAGGAATAGGGGTTAAAGTGTGTTGCTATTTCTTCCAACATAATAAGAATTTCTTTCAACATAATAAGAAACTTTCACCATTTCAGAAATGTTATCAAAGATTTTAAGAGCATCCTGTTGCGTTGTCTGATGGCTGCTTCTCAAGACACCATTGGCAGGGAATTGTCTGCTTGCAGTGCCATTTGCTGGTAAAAATCCATGTGGGATGTGCCTTTGCTATGTCTAACAGGGCACAGGTGCAAAAAGGAGTTCAAAGGGGAGAGCTCAGCTCTCTGGATGCGTCTGGGAAAGCAGCAGAATTTTCACATTGGGAGCAAAAGCATGTTCTAGTTTTGAATTAACTAAAGACTGTCATCTTGCAGAGTACTCCTGGGAGAAGTTAGACCCCAGAAAGGAGCTTTGTTTTGATTATTAGCAGTGACTTACCTGCCTGTCAGGAGATGGTGACAGGCTGTAAAACCCCCTTCTATTTTGTGTGTGCTTGAAGAGTTGACAGCAGCTCATTGTGAACTCAGCAATGATGTAATTGCTCTGGCTTGCTAATGCAGTTTTTCTTCTCTCTGTAGTTAGTAAATGCCTTTTAAAACTTTTAAATAAAAACAGAGAGTATAAAATTCCAAACAAAATTCCAAAATTATTAGCTTTGCCATGTGGATGTCTGTGTGCACTGAGGCTTGTTGCAAGAGCAATCATTACAGGCATTTGGGCCAAACTTTCTTCTATGGAGGGAGAAGAAAACCCCTCGTACATAAAAGAAAAAAATAAGCCTGAAAATGTGCTGCTGTGATGTAAGCATGAATAAAGATTTAGCTTGATCTGGAGACTCTCAAGATCAATGAGAAATTTTAGTAGGAGCTTCTCTAAAACACAGATAAGAGCACTTTTACTGAGGTGAGGCCTTTATTTTCACAACCACAGTAGCAGCTTTAATAACTGGGAATACTTTAGAGAGTCAGAATAAATATTGAGGTTCTCTTCCTTTCCTCATTTTGCCTGAAATTCATGCAGAACTATCATTTCCTGAAAGTAGATATGCCAAAGCTTTGGAATGTGCAAACCACTCCTGTCTCTCTGTATACTTCAGGTCTCTTTTGATGTAATTTCTTGTTACTTGTCCCATTTTCACTGAAGGGAAATAACTCTCAAAATTAACATTTCATGAGGTGGTTCCAGCAGACCGTAAAATACACCATGACTATATGTAATAAATATCATTTGGTTCAGTCTTCTAAGTTGCTACAAGTATGCACCTTAGTCATGCACCTTTTTTATGAAACTCAGAGAAGTGGGGGGAAGGTAAAGCTGTGGAGCTTTACCTCCATGTCCTTGGAAATATAATGAAGTTCCCTGTGGGTCAGCCCTGTAACCCTGCCCAGAGTTCCTGAGGAGCCTCTGCTGCACCTGTACAGCCCCTGTGAAAGCTCCTGTGCCCCTGCAGAGAGATCTGACTTCTCCATTCTCTGAGAGGGCCATGAGCAAAGCCAGTGCTTTGCCCTTCAGCCTCACCCATCAGTGGGCTCTGGGTCATGCCAATTCTCATATGAGCAAAGGGCAGGATGGGTGGTCGGGGCAATTTATCAGGTTACTTAGAAATATTATTTGGCAGTGATTTTCTTGCCCTGAGTCAACAGTCTCTTCCTGATCATTCTGGTGTACACCTTTTTTTTTTATTTTCCTCTGGTGTAGCCTCCTCTCATGCAAGGATGTGCATGATACCTCAAGTGTGAGTGCTTAATGGGCAGGAGGTCACTGGGGGCTGTGAGGAGAAGGTGGAGGTGAAAAGGAGTCACTGCTCCTGCACCTGATGTCAGAAGTCTCTGTCTTTTACTTGCAGCTTCAGTGAAGTCTTTCTTCAGGCTGTCTCCAACTATAGCAACCTCTCTGTACAAGAAATACCTGTTCTGACTGCCAAAAGCCAAAGTATTTTTTATCCTGCTTGTTTAGTGACCCATAGCATCACTTGGTCTCTGAAGGGGAGAAAGAATCTCTTCTGCAGAGAAAGGATTTCCTTTAATGCAGCAGTCACAGCAACTCACAAAACTCTGCTCTAACTCCCAAATTTGGGGCCAGCAATTAGGAAAGCTCAGCTGGAAGGGATGTGGAGTTATTTCTTCTCTTCTTCTACCATTATTAGTATTCAGCTTCTGTCCATCCATCTAAGTTAAATCCAGCAGGCAGGATGAAATGTTGGTGCTTTCTTCCAAATCAGTAAGTAAGGCACTCTCAGAGTCGTGCATCACCTGCTGCCAGAGCCCGCAGACACATCCCCAGCACAGCCAAGCAGAGAGCTGAACAAAAGCTGTCATTTAACCCTGGTGCTCTCCTTCAGGGCTTCCTAGCTTCACAAAATGCATTTTGGCCTGTGTTGTGATGATTTGGTACCTGAATGATCTGTGCACCTCAGGCAACATGGGCGAGGTGAAATGACTGAAATAGAAACCAGTGGCAAATGCCTGATCAGCTTAAGAGTTTTACCAGCCTCTTTTCCAGCTCTTCAGCTGGAGCTTGAAAATGAAAGAATAAAACTAATTTATAAACTTCTTGATTTCTAAGAGTTATAAGAAATTGAAGTATATAGCATGAATAGGAATTTATATGTTTCAAACAAAAAGAAAGTTTCACAGTTGGTTAGAGATCAAGCATCAGCACCCGTCTCTGAAGGGGTTTGCACGGAGGGAATCTGTTTTATAAATGGTAAAACTGAGGCAAAAAGGATGCAGATCTCTCTGTGCAAGCTTCCATCAGCCAGCACCACTGTGCCTAAGAAGCACAGAGCCTGTTCTTCCACGTGCAGCTGGGCTGTGCACCTGCCTGTAGCTGAAGTGTTCAAGGTGGGATGGGCTGGAGTGAACTCAGTGTTGAGACAATTTGCACATGAGAATTCACATTTCCTAATACCCCAAAGCTGACAGGTCACTGCTAAAATAACAAACTTGCCTGTGAGGTTGGATAGTCAGCTGGACAGACTAAGAAAAAATACATATGTATAACCTTTTGAATTTTCCATGTTCTTTTTATGGCTCAGACTTTAATCTGATGTCTTATAGTTATTCCATTGAGGTCTGTACGAAAATCGTTTAAATTACATCAGTGTGCAACTAGTGTGAGAACAGAAGTGGGATTCTTAGAAAGAAGGCATTGTTTTAGCAGTAAATCAATTCAAAATTAACAATAATACATAGCAACACACAATTCATCTTTTATTGCAGCTGGTCACTTGTGAATGTGCAAGAGTTTAATGCGTGCTTTTAGCAGCTGCTTGGACTGCAATATAGAAATAAAGAAGGGTATATCAGTAGAAATGCTATCTGAACTTTTATAGGAAATATGTGAAATAGTGCAAACCACTGTGGTGGGTGCATGTAGTGTCCAGGCAGTACTGAGGCTGACTGCTGAAGCCATCCATTATATTGCAGACTGGTTTGTGTGCCCTCCCAGCAGCTTCAGCTGAGGGAAATCCCAGAACTTGGAACTCTGCTTGCATTACAAAAGGGTGAGTTAGGAGTTGCTGTGCCAGTGCCAAGTTACACCAGCCTGGACCTGGTGAGGGGGGACAGAATAGAGCCCTCTCTGTTCACTCCTGCCTCATGAATGTGGGCAAGGATCTTGCTCTGCTTTCAAACAGAGAAAGAAAAATGCTCTGTTCACTCTCAATCTGCAAAACCATATGAAGTGAAAACTGCCAGTTTCTGTTTGCTCTGTCAGAGGAGATATAACTCCAGTAAATCCAGGAATTCAAGTAAAAATAGGACTGCTCGTTGGTGTACAGGAAATGCAAACCAGAGCGTCATGTTAATTAGCATTAATCACAGCCAGATCTTTCTGTCTGATATAAATGTGAGTAACAAATAGCAGGTACCAGAAGATCTCATGAAAAGTTGCATCTTTTCACAGTTTAACAGCACTTTGAAGTACACAGGAACAGATGATGCAGGGCTGGACACCTCCAGATGAGGAGGAGGTGTCCAGAAGTTGCCCCACAACACAGATTCAATTTTCATGGATTAAGTAGAATTATTAGCATCTACCCCTCCCAACATTTCCACTTTCAGATCAAGTTTTTTCATACTACACAAAGTTGATGTCATGAATGCTTTAAAATTGGACAAATCTTCTTGTAGTGTGTATAAATGCTGATAGCACTGATTTTTTTTTTTTTGTGGTATGAAATGTGATTAACATTTTAAGCCACTATCCAAATCAAGTTGTTATTTTTACAACCCATCAAATGAAAATTATGAGGCTCTTAAAAACCCCTCAACAACAGACTCGTAAAGGGGATAATGACAGAGACATTAGCTGTTTATAAAAGCTAATATCTCATGCAAATTTGACATTACATGTCTTACTGCATGTTATTAGATGCTCATTTGCTATGCAAATATTATTCACTTTTTGTAAATGTCTGATCTTCAGTCAGCATAAGGAAACATGAACTTCAGTGCTATGCTTTAGCATTTTTCCATGAAAATACAAAAGAGCTAGACTATGGTCTTTGATTAATGCCTAGAATAAAATGAAAATATTCATTCTTAATTCAAATGCACTTCTTTAAGATGACAATTTTTTTTAATTTTTGCTAAATTATATAAAATGCTTTAAATTTTAAGAATGTGTGACAAAATTGGTTCATAATTTCTAAAACTGTTTATCAATAGTTGACATATTAGCACAGTTATTAAAGTGCCTATAGATTGGCATAAGGAAGAGCTAACACTGACATCTTTAATTTAATATAAGATTCAGCAAGACAATGCATTTAAAGGGTAGCCTTTGATAGTATTTTTCAGCTGTAGTAAATATATGGTGTCCCATTCTTTTTACTTGAAAATTTACATGGCCAGGTAATGTAGTCTGGAAGAGGATCAGACATGAAGTTTCTTATGACTGGATAGACCTTGGTTAAATTTAATTCCTGCTTTCAAATACAGTTGCTGGGGTACACAGAAGGCAGGATTCTGGGTCATCAAAACCAAATCATGTAATCCTTTAATAAACTAAATATATCCCATCTGCAAAATGTTTCTCCGGCTACTCCTCATGGAGGCTGTTCTAGGACTCTCTCTTCTGATCAAAATTATCATCTCTACTGCCTAAATATATTCAAAGCAGTTTGTACCCATTTGTTCCTTTGCCAGTATTTGAGCTTTAAAAATGTCTTTTCCCTTCCTGGAGTGTCTCTGAAGTATTTTCTAAGAGCTATCATACTTCTCTCCAGCTCCTATTTTGTTAGGCTAAACAGGCCAGGTTGTTTTAGCCTTGCCTGAACTTTCCCCTGATGATGGTGCCTCTGCTCTCACCATGTTTTAATTCCTTATATTTTAACAGAGATAAAGAATTGTTCAGATCCTTCAGGGTATGCACTAGCACCTTGTACAATTCTGTGCTTGCTGTATCTTCGTGGTGATATCTCTCTGCGCACACAATAAATTGCTTTTTTTTGCCTTTCTTCTTCCTTCAGAGCTGGCCAGTGCTTGACCCCTCCTGTTCTAGGCAGTTTCTGCCTTTAGGATGCTGCCCTGCAGCAGCTCCACTGAGCCAGCAAAAGTCACTTTTAACATGGGTGGGGAACCCAGAACATCCCTCTGGCTGTCCAGGATGGTCAGGACCCTGCCAGGGGGCTCAGAAGCCCTGGCACGGAGCCCAAAACACCTGTGGGTTTGATTATGATCCATGGTGCAAATTACCAACCTTAGATGAAGATCAGCAAGCCACAACAGGTAGAATAAAAGTTCAGGTAGAATAAAAGTGAAGTTATCATGGGGTGGAAAAGTAGATTTTGGGGTTTTTAGAATGGGAGTTCAGGGGGCAAGATGGAGGGAACTGGGCGTGTCCAGCCTTTCTCTTTCTCCTTCTTGGCCTCCATCTTCTGCTGTGATGTTGGCACTTACAGATTGGTTTAGAGTAGAAGCTCACTGTCTAACATAGGTGATAGGTATTGGGAAGTAATGATAAACATTGTATATGTAGTTTTTAGTATAAAGACATGACGCCACCCCCGGGGCAGGCAGAGTGCCTCTGCCTGTCTTGCTGAGCGGACTTCGGCAGGGCAGGAGAAAGAATTTTATAGATAAGACGCAATAAACAACCTTGAGACCGAGAAATGAAGAGCTCCAAATCATTCTTCAAGCGCTCGGGCTGGGAAAAGAGACTTTTAACATTTCTCGGGGTCACGGTGACCAGCAAAGATCCTGAGGGAATTGGTGGGGTGGTGGAACAGGGCAGAGCTTCAGGGAGGGAAGGGAGCACAGGACATCTGCACGCCAGCTGGAGCTGCAGCCTGTCCCTGTGCACAGCTTGCAGCCTGAATTGCAGGAGCAGGGTTTTGTCAATCCAGGGGTGCAGCTGTCCCAGCTACACCTCTGTAGGCAGCCTGCCTTAAACATCCCTGCTGCGTGCACAGAGTGGAGGGAAGGAGCGTGCTGGCTGGCACAGAGCAGGGCTGTGCCCCCACAGCACAGCACACACAGCTCCCCTCCTGAAGGAACAGCCCTGCATTGTGCTTTTCTCACAGGACATTCCCTCCACCACTGCTGTGCACCATTCCTGCTGTAAATAGAGTGGCTGTAAACTCACCTGGCTGCTGCACTCCTCCTCGAGCCACACTGCAGTGCACTCAGCATCGTCCCCATAGCTGCTGGTTTCCTGCTCCAGTGGGTTTCTGTTCATTCCAGTCCTGTCAATGACCCCCCAAATGCCAAATCCAGAAATTTAACATTCACTTAGCACTGTGTTTTGGTCAGGAAATATTCTTCAATTGCAATATGCTGTTAGTAGCATTATGGGATAGCAGCCTTCTTTTGCTAACAGCTTGCTGTAATCTGTGCCAGAAAGGACAGCTGAAATGGAGCTATAAATTTATGTTTTAATAAAGCACAACTTAGTTTGTAGTTTACCTTAAATTTCAGCATTTCATGATTTAAAGCAATCTATTATTTTTCCTAACAGTACATACACATGAAAGAATTTGTTTGGGTTTTTTCTGGCTTTTTTTTTAATTGATAGGAGGATTGCTATTATGATCTGCTGATGAGCTTATCCTATTTGTGAGTTTATACCTTTGCCTTTGCACCAACAACCATTTTTCATGGCAATTCCTTCTTCCTGTGGAAGTATTTAGAATACCCTATATATATGTCTAAAATAGAAAGGATGATGGTGTCTTTGAGCTATAAAGTGCTTCAGAATATCTAAAAAAAATTCTTGAGCAGCTGCCCAGTGTTGAATTAGAGCCCATATGAGGTCCATATATATTAGAAACAAGCACAAGAAATTCCAAAGTATAGGACGAATTTGGGGCATACTGAGAGTACGAGCAGATGAATTTGAGGCAAAATCTTTTTCAGCTGAATGGAGTTTCATTGTTTGTTTTCTGATACTTCATTTGTGTTGCCTCAACCTGATTTGGTCTCTTAAAAGCCTAAGAAATAGCAGATAAGTTATTTGAGGAAGATCCAGTTCTCAGCTAGGAAGAGCAAATGAGGAAAGCAACCAGATAATTAAAAGGCCTACCAAATTATTGGGAGTACCAAATTATTCTCCTGTCCAGCCTTGAATGAGAGAGCTCTGTGTAGATGTGGAGAAGTTCCTTAGTGTTACAGAGGCTGTACAGACTGACAGGGATTTATTATCTGTTCAGCATAACCGAGTGGGACATGGGTATTGGAAAAAAAGGACTGCAGAAAATCATCCAACATCTCACCTGAGGTTTCAGATTTGCTAGAAGCCTAAATTCAGTTCTGACAAAAAAACATTACCATTTTCCCACCTATTCAGTCAGTCTGACAGTGCCTGTGCAGGCTTTTACTGTTCTCCATCTTACTAGGTAGTCAGCTAAGAAAATGACTGAGGTTTATTCTCTGGCACTGGCAAAATAGATAGGAAGAGCATGTAATAAAGAATGTTCTACTTATTGTGAGCTGTACAAGAGTGGGTGGTAAGAAAAGGCCCTGAAAGTCCATCAATTTTTCTTTCCCCACAACTTCTCATCTTTCCCTGGATCCTACAAGCAGATAAATGGACCCAGAACACACAAATGCCTTTCTGAAGTCTTTGAAAAGGAGAAGGATATTTTCTACCCCTCACCACAGCAGTGACTCACTGAGAGTGTTCTCGTTTGAAAGGTCTCTTTCCTGCTCCTTCTCTACTCCTACACCTTTTCTAATACTTGAAGAGGGATAATATTCCTTCCCTATTGAAATACAGCAGCTCAAGGGGTACATTTGTGTGAAGATGTTCTGCTCAGTATTCTTGAGACTCTGTTTTTTAAATGCCTCCTCGTATTTCTGGCTAAAATTGAGCATTTTTATTATTCATCATACAATCACCTTTGTATCAGAAATCACCTGATTGGCTTACTAAAAATGCAAATTATAGTGGGGAAAAAAAAGGAATTTAGCATTAAGTTTGATGAATAAATAATTTTTTGTCATTTTCCAGTACATTTGTGTCCAAGTGTTAGTCCTTGGAACACAGGAATAGCCTCTCTGCTTTTACATTTGAAAGGAAGCTTTCCTTCCCTTTCCTGGGTTTCTGCAAAACTTCTGTTTTGTCCACTGAGTTTCCAGTTGTGGATAAAAAAAAAAGTGTATTAAAAACATTAAAAGATACAAAAATGTTACTAAATTAAAGAAAGGTAACATTGTATTGAATTGTTTTGTGTCTGAAGTAATCTGGTACCAGTTTTGGCATTCCCCACTTGCTACATTTGACTTTGAGTTTTAAATGGGTTCCCAATTCTCAGGGTCTGGCACATTAGGCAGTGAAAGTTTGTGGCTGAAACCCAGCTCTGGTGACAAACTGGGCACTAATATTTACTGGTGGCCAGGAGCTAAGGAAAAGAGAATTATTATAATAGAATGCAATACAAACCCTACAGATCAAGAAATTGGATTGTGAATGGGCTTGTTATGGGCTTAATGACTCTTCCTGATAGTATCCTAGAATTCCATCATGGATTTGTTTAGGCTGGAAAGGGTCTCTGAGATCATCAAGTCCAATGTTCCACCACTATCTGTGTCCCTGAGCACCACATCTGCACCTTTCCAATGCCCCCAGAGATGCTGATTCCACCACTGCCCTGGACAGCCTGTTCCCATGCCTGGCACTCCTTTCAGTGAATAAGTTTCCCCTAATATCCAACCTAAAACCCTTGGGGCTGTTTCCTCTTGCCCCTTCTCTGTCTCCTTGGGAGCAGAGACCAATCCCCACCTTGCCACAGCCTCCTGCCAGGCAGGTGTGGAGAGCAGTGAGGTGTCCCCTGAGTCTCCTCTCCCCCAGGCTAAATAACCAAATTCCACCTTATTCTCAACGAGAAGGGCTGGGATTCCTTCCCTCCTGCCTGCCCTTCCTGTGAGAAGCAGCCCAAGACATTGACTCACACAAATGATGTAGAAATGGAAGGCACAGCAGTTACACAACCCAATTAGAAGGGCATCAGTAACGAAGATAGGGTGGTACAGATTTCATCTGTGTCTGTACAGGTGCCTGGAGCTCCTGGATTTCATCACAGACGAACCAGCCATGCCAGAAGGTTTTCACAGGCACTGCTGCTTGCACTGCCTCTGTCAAACTGTGTCCTGATGCAGGAGCTGCAAGTGCACCTGCATTGCTCTGAATACTGGGTATTTATTTAGCATCCATTTGGAGTTTATTACAGTCATCTGGGCTTGTTTCATCTTGTACTGTGTGTTATTTAAAATAAGGAGGATGGCTAGGCAGGAATGGCCGTGGAACAATTCTGGAGAGGAGGATTAAAGCAAAGCATAACTACAGAAGTGCTGGGTGTGAGCACAGAATTGTGATCAGAGTGTATTTACAAACACAGGAGTCATGCTTTCACATAACATTGAGATTCCCCAGCAAATGGAATCATTACCATTGCTTCCTCTCTTTAAAGTGTTATCTCTGTGTGCCAAAATGCTGAACAAGACCTTTGGAAAGGATCCAACTCACGTTATTCTTCCCTTAAAGCCTCATTTTTAAAAGAAGCAAGGGCAAAAGCATTACTTCAGTATCTCTTTTTACTTTCACAAGGCAAACAGCAAAACCTATTCAAAACAGTGTTTTCCAATGCCTAACCTGTCATGTTTAAACTCAAAACCAAGGAAAGATGTTTTTCAGTAGCCAAATCACTACTTATCTTAGGGGTAGGGTATGCTCCTAGGGAAAGGCAGGAAGATCATCTGAGAATTCAAAATCTCCATAAACACTGAAGGGTGAGAAAGATCAGCAACCTTTGAAGGTTTTTTTTTTTTGTTCATAAACTCTAGACTTCTTACTCAGTTGAGTCTGATTTTTTGTTGTTTTGTTTTATATTGAAAACCAAACAAATAGCAGATGGGTGCACCATTAACCCATCCCTTTTACCAGCAATTATTCTCCCCAAGTACTGAAAGAGAATTGTACCCAAAGGAATGAGATTCAATATTTTATCCACACCCTCATCATTAATGTACTAGAATGGATTAAATGTTAATCTCTTAATAATCCTTAATGAAGCAGGATCTTGAGAAATTAGCCCTGTTTAATTGTCAGATGCCACCTCCAAGGAAATGCTGTTTGTTAGTCAGGACAGGTCCCAGTCATGGCTGGGTTTGAAAACAGATTGTTTATTTCTCTAGGACAAAGTGCTGCTGCAGCAGCTGGAAACTCTCTGGTTTAAAGCTGTGGATAAATTCTAGGAGTGGTGTGAGACACAGATCAGCAGTGTGGAAGCTGTTGATAAGCAATCCTTCCTCCCTTGAAAAGGGAGGTCAGGGAAAAACAACACCCAGGATTCCTAAAAGGAGTGAAATGAGGGTACTGGGGGAGGGCTGGGTGCATAAATCACAGCCTCTGAGAGCCCTCAGCTGTGGGGTGAAAAGGAGTGAAGCAAGGGCAGCCCTGGTTCTAGACACAGGAGCAAGAGGGGTTCAGCAAAGATTTTTGTGAACAATTTAATATTTCTGTTTAAATGCGGTAAGTTTGAGCTGTCTGAGCTCTGATGCTACGAAAAAATATCAGAAAGTAACAGACTTGCCAAAATAACTCAAATTGCCTAAAAACTTCTTGATAAGTAAATGTTCTTAGAGGTACTCCTAGCAGGAGGAAAAACTTGTGACTAAGATGTACATGGCTGCCTTAATTTTGCTTATCAGCCATGGGGGCTTTTGCACACAAAAGAAGGAATTACATATCTGTCACAGAAATATTCTTGAAGCTACAAATCAAAAAATGGTCTGTTTATGTTTTTTTTTATCTAATCCTGAACAATTTTTTGAATGCTGTTATCTAAAATAATTGTCTGGTTTTGGATTAATTCATGTCAAAAATGAAGTCTATGCTTGCCTGACTTAAGGCACCTGTTTTCCCAAATGCATTTTGGTAAGAATTGACAAAATATTTTTGTATTTATAGATGCCATGGAATGGAGTCCCTTGGAGTTAACTATGCAAACTTTATCTTTTTTTTTTAAGAAGTAAAGCCAGAGGAATATTCAGTGAAGAATGTTTTTATTATTCCAGAGTCTTCTATCTTCATAGCCTAACTGTAGCAGGAACACTGAAAATCATGCTACAATTTGGTAGGACTAAGAATAATGAAAAAACCTCCAATGTGCAAATGTAAATACAATGTCCATCTTTAAACCTTACATCATTTTGTGGCACCTAAGTAGGCACATGAAAAGCAAGCACACACAGCAGAGCCTTCCTAGTACTGAGCATCCCTCATTAATGTTATTTTAATGTATTACCCAATTATTTGTAGTTTTCCTTCCTTGGGAATGCATGAAGCCTTTATTTCTTTTTATTATTTATTTTCTGTCATAACCACAGGAGTGGGATATACACAACTGGCTGCCTGTTCATCACCTCTTCCATCTCTAGAAATATGGGCAATTTGGTCTCCCTTTTCCTCCATCTACTTCCAGCTAGACTTCTTACATCTGAACCTTTCAGATATCATCTAATCTTAACAGAACAATTTCTGTCATATATAGTATTTGTTAATTATATTTTTTTAAATATCATAATTAAGGTCATGTGACTTGTAATATTTTCAGATCCTGTTCCTTATAAGCCTAAACTTCCTAAATAAGCCCTATTGGAAAATAACACAGTTCTGCAAGTAAAGGAACATAACTAATCAAGGATCAGATAGGATAATTCAAATTACTTACATTGTAAAAAAATAGAGGTAAGGAGGGGAAAAAAAAGGAGGGAAGTTTCTTAGTTAAAAAAGGGTCTGTGGTAAATGTTACTTGAAAAGAAAAATAAAGCTTTTTTTGTTGTTGTTGCTGAATGGAACAAACTGCTGTTTGTTGTGTCAGAAGCTTCCCCACGTTGTGGTTTAGAAGGTGCATTGCAGAGTGAGTTATGTGTCTGTGAGCAGAGGGCTCCTCAGATCAGCCAGGCTCTCACCCTGCCAGCACCCAGCAACATCAGGATCATTTTTCTTCAGTCCCCGCCTGTCTGTGGAGGCAGAGCTCAGATAATTTAAGCCAGAAGAGAAGGGTGGAGGTTTCAGCCCGGGAGATGTGGGGTGCTGGTGCTCTGCCATCAGTGAGCTCTGTAAAAACCTTCCCAGAGCCCAGGGCTGGAAAGGAGCCCTTGCCCCACAGGACCTGGGGATGGGGGGGCTCTGCACCAGGGGCTGCTGACAATATCACAAACCATGAGATATCACTGGATCATGGAGCTGTTAATTTTGGAAAAAGCCTCCAAGATCATCAATCCCAACCATCACTCATATGCCAATGTTTGCTTTGTACCCCTTTGTGACGGTGTTCACAGGGGTCTTAGGGTGAGGGAAGAGATGAGGGTCTGACTCCATGTTTCAGAAGGTTTGATTTATTATTTTATGATATATATTATATTAAAACTATACTAAAAGAATAGAAGAAAGGATTTCATCAGAAGGCTGGCTAAGAATAGAATAAAAAGGAGTGATAACAAAGGTTTGTGGCTCGGACAGCTGGGCTGTGATTGGCCATTAATTAGAAACATCCAAGATGGGCCAATCACAGATCCAGCTGTTACATTCCACAGCAGCAGATAACCATTGTTTACATTTTGTTCCTGAGGCCTCTCAGCTTCTCAGGAGGAAAAAATCATAAGGAAAGGATTTTTCATAAAAGATGTCTACGAGACCCCTTACTGTTGTTTTTGTAGTGGACAGAAAGGACAAGAACTTCTCTCCTTTCACTGACAAGTTCAGTGACTGTTCTTCTGTAGCAGATATTTCTAAATAAAAAGTCTTCATGTCACAATTTCTATTATAAAATGTATAAATAATAAATCTTAAAGATGGTTTCCAGTGAACTCAAAATTTCAGCTGCAAAGATGACTTTTTCATTCTCGTATTATGAAATGGTAGATAAATAGAATTTTATTCTGATTGAGCTGTGGGTTTCTTCTAAAATGTTCATCAATACATAGGCCTTGTCTTTGCACTAAAATAAAATTTATTGGGTAGCAAACTCTATTTCAAACTTAAATGAGAAAATTAAGATTTAAAAAGTTCTGTCTATCTGCAGATGTAATTAATGATCAAAAATGCAATTAAACATTAAAGAAGTTTTAAACTTTGTGGAATAGTTTCCAAAATGAGTTCCTAATAATAAAGGATATTGAATAAGTTTGAGAATAGTTTAAGTAGGCAGTTGCTTTCAGCAAGTGCAATGCTATAAGGCTTTTTTTTTAAATCAGAGAATAAAATGTTTATACCAATGGAACATATCCAAGATTGATCAGTGGCATATTTTCAATATCTATCAGCTGTAACTAAGAAATCTAGAAATTTACAGGTGATATTGGCACAAATACCAACACTTTGTCATTATAAACAGCATGAAAAATCAATTCCCTGTTTATTTTCTTTGGAATATCCCCAGGATGAACTTTGATCAGTGAAATTGTCCCTTAACTCAACAAGTAAACATTTAGAAGATACTTAAGTAGAGGCTGCTGGTTTTGAACTTGGAATAATAGAATGAAATGTTTCCAAATGACAATTTCTAATCAGAAAAGGCAGTTTTGTTGGAACCAAATGAGTTTTATAGGAATATGTCATTTTCTGTAACAATTCTAGAGGTATTTTTTTCTCAAATGTGATTATTTGTTCCAGTTAAATAATAATAAATTGCTAAGATAATGTTTTATTTTGACTCGTTTAGCTCTTTTTTTGTTTTTACACTTTAGAGAGTCCCATTATGTTTCTGACTTTAAAAATCATAGTGAGATTGCATCTTGTCATTCTTTTAAGTTGTTTTTTTTTAATGAGAGATCTCTATTTCTCCATTAGCCTAACAAAATCTTTGGGAAGATCTACATGTTTCTAGGAAGAATTGTGAGTGGCAAATTAAGTTCAAAACCAAAAGAGCTTTTGGCAAAATTTTTAATGAAGTTTGAAGCCCTTACAGTAAATATGACTGAAACTCTCTCAGCACAAAAGATGCAGACAGGAGGGTGAACTTTATGCCCATCTCTGTTACCTCATGTTACCATCTTTTGTAAAATGTTGGAATTTTCATGGTACACCTGGTATTAAAACCTTGATTTAAAAAATCCTACCCCTTCCAAAGAAAATGTGTTAGATTGAGAGCTTGGCTGTGTCATATGAGAGAGAAAAGAAAAGAGAGGGGACAGGAAGGAAAGAGGTGCAAATCAGGATGTGGTTTTTGAAGGGTGTCTGCATGGTTTCCAGGCTTTGACAACTATTTTGATGTCAAAACTGGTTTTGAAAATAAGTTTTTGACAAGTTTAAATGTGTTCACATTTGCTCTAAAAGTTTTCCTTGAAAACTAAAATTTGTGAAACATTTATTCATTTTGTAGTGTCCCCTTGGATAAATCAACCTGTTGGGAAGCAAGAAACCATCATCAGGTGATTGAGATTGGTGTACCTGAAAAGGGAATAAATATTCTATATCATTTATGGTTGCTTCAAAACGACTTTATGAATAGTATGTCAGGCTCCTTTTTGAGTCTTTGTCTTTACTGTATGGCACCAGCACTGTATCTGACGTAAATGGTGTGAAAGTAGTTTTATTTGTGATGCTGGGTTCACAGCAATGTTCTGTCTTATTAAATGATCTCTGATGTGTTCTTTCTTTTCACATTGGGGTGATATAAATTACTGTGGTTTGTTTATGTGCTAACCTAACTCATCTGGAGATAAATACTGAACATTATTTAATGAAACACAACTAAAAACATTACCCACACAATTAGCAGTTTACTGTAACTTTAATAAGAACATTAAATTATGTTGAAGAATTGCAATGTGCTCATGACCAAGCAGTAATTTAGGGGGAAATAGTTGCTTTTCTTTTCTCTTTAATAAATGGCCCCTACTTGTAGGAGTGCCACGAGTCCTGGAGGGGCTCAGTCACAGTAAAAGAGAAAGCAAAGGTCTGGAGTTACCACTCTGAGTTCATGCACAAATTGCACAATGTTTATTTAGCTCAGGCCCTTTCATCTCTTGCATCATCCTCAGACCTACAGTGGTCAAGGTGTGGCCTTTTCTACTCTATTTTGGTATTTTGGTGTGATTACCTGAGATTTCCTCTGAAGGGAATGAAGTTTGCCATCTGTGACAAATTTACCTGTGAACCTGTAATTTCACTGATAGAGCACAGATGCAACAAATATTTTACAAATATTTTTAGTTGTGTCTCAAGAAGTGAACTGTTACATTTTTTTTATTCCTTTAGTCTAAAAAAACACTCAGAAATTATTTCTTATATAACCTGGTTCAATTAATGGTGGGTTTTGCCCGTTGCTATAAAATCTTAGAATGTATCTGTTGGTTTAGAGTAATGAAACAGATCCTTTTCTTTCATAAAAGGAAATCTACCTGCATGTCTATAGGATGGGCATCACATCTGTCCCATGTGACATTCTGTACCCTCAGGCCTTAGAGCAAGAAAACCAAATACATCTTTTTATTTCTTTTCCCGTGATTTGAGCATTCAGTAACTAATTTAAGAGTCAATATAAATAAATGCAGAATTCTTTTATCTTGCCTGTAGACAGGCTCTGTTAGCTTTTTGTGCCAACAGTGGTAATTTCAGGCTGATTTCCTTCAGTAGCTTCATTGATCAGGAGTCCACTCTTGTCAGTATTTTGAAATGAAATCACAGCTCTTTAGATACATTGTTTTATCTCATGTTATAACTTCCAATGTCTCTTTTCTCTGTTTTGCCTCAGTCTGTTGAGACTGGTCATGAAAATGTGGGACTATTAACCTTCTTTTCAGAACTGAAAGGGAGGTTAAACCCCACCCCATTTCATGGACTGCTGTGTAACACATCTTTGTCCATAATGACGTCCACAGAGAGTGTTGTTTCCATTGAAGTCAGGGCAAAAATACACTGCTCACCATACACATCCCTACAGGTATTCCTTCCTGCAGCAGTGCTGGAAACTTGTGAATTTTGGCAGGTTTATTTAAAGGTTGTGATGCATGGCACTAATTTCATCTTATTGCCAAATGAACATTTATTAAATTTTCTTTAGGAAGTTGGAATTGCTCTCAAATACAGTATTTTGGTGCTGTCACCCTTTCTTAGGATTTAATGGCATTGTTGTGATGAGTGACTCATTTGGACTCATTGTTTCATTGTTTCTACATGTTTCCTCTGCTGATGCTTTCCAAATTTTCAGGGTCTTTGAAGATTTATGCATTCAATTTGTTTGTTGCACATTGCTTTTCCCATAGATAAAAATCCATGGCATGCATCTTTGATGGAGGGCTGGGTTTACCTAGACCATATCATTATTACTCTATAGCCATACATCGTGGCTGCTGTCAGTGAGCTGATATAATCTATTTTTTACAATGGTGTGGAAAGGCTTCATCCACATAGTGCTGCTTTTCTATTGCCTTTTGGTTTGGAATTTGCTTAGAAAATAAATGTTCCTTTTTTACACTCTGTAACACATCCTGTACAACAAGTTGGTAGCTGCTCTCACTATTAGGATTTTGCTGTTCTTGTGATAGGTGCTGGTTTCCCCAGTATCTTTCATCTGTCATCTTTTATAAATCTTGAGCTATGTTAATCAGATCTTTATATGCAAATTTAAAGTAATTGATATTGTTCACATGCTACCAAAAGACTGGATTGCTCCTCTTTTGTTCTCATTTTTTTTTAAATTTGAGATAGGCTTCTCTACCAGCAAGCAATAATTTTCAAGTATAGAAAGAAGCTAGAAGTTAATAGAGCAATTTGAGGAGAATAATAACCTCAGGTTGTGGGCTTGATTATCCCCTTGTTTACACCTTTCAGAATGCACAGGAAGAGTTACCCTAAATGTGTATGTTGCTTGTTTTACAGAGATGTCATGACTGCGAAGAATGCAGGGGAGCAGCAAAGCAGGCTCAATATTTGGCATTTGTAACACCACAAAATGAACAGGAGCATCCATTCACTGGAACATTCACTGGAGAGATCTTGTGAAGGGCTACCATAGCTGATTCTCTTCATTCCCTGGGAATGAGAAACAACTGAGCTGTAGCAAAAATTTAGTGGCACTTTTTAGTGCCACAGGGACCAACTTGTCGTGTTAGAAAAGACGAACAAAACTTCAACAAACTAACAATACTTCAACAATTAATCCTGAAATCTGCAGCCTTATTTTCTAATGTGATTATTGCCCTACTTGACAAGCTCTTAAGAAAGCTTTAATAAATGTAGTGTTCTTTCAGGAGCACTAACAGGAAGAAAAGATGGAAATTCAGAATATTTTGTTCCCATTATTGTGATGAGGGCTGGATTGTTTTATGGGAGACAAAAGAACTTTACAGCTATTCCGTCTTTTGGTCAGAAAATCAATGATTAGGTGTCTTTTTGGCCATAGTTCTGGAAGTGGAACAGGATGTAAGGCTGTGAAACACTCCTGGTGTCCCAGAGATGCCAGTGCTGCAAGGGCAGGAAGCCAGGTCCAGCTCCCAGACTTACTGACTGCTAAGCCCCTCAGTCTGATAATTCTGCTGTAAAAATCCACATATTGCACATTTGCCACTGTACTTCTTGTCGGGTGGTTCCAGATGAAGCACTGCAAGTTAATGCTTCAGTAGCACACTTTGGAACCGGGAATTGTTTACCCAAACCTGGGGAGAGCTGGAGGCCCCTTTAATCTGAGTCGTTTCAGTCATTTAACATTCATAGTTTACAATTTCTGCTGTAATGAGGTACCCAATTCCTCATTTGAAAGCTGACCTAAGCACCGATGTAAAATACCTTTTTTTGGCAGGATTTGGAGGTTCTCTTTGTGTGTCAGTGTGAATATTTGACTGTTGCTTCCCAACTTATGCTGGCTGAGGCTGGAGCTGAGTTACCCTGAAGAAATGCAGCAGCCTGGAAAAGGCTTTAATTTTGGTGATTGTTGTCCCGAGTAGAGCCTAGGAACAAAATTAACCTGAGTTATTTGGAATTATTTCTTTCTCCTTTAAGGGGAAAATGTGGTAGAATGTTGTGGCTGCTGGATAAGGTGGTGTAAACCCTATTGACACCATTTCATTAACCACCTCCACAATGTGACTTCAAGCTGTTCATGTTTAATGAAGCAGTGGATAGTTCTGGTAGAACTGTGATTTTTTTTTTTTTTTAATTATAGAGCAAGAAATGATAAACAAGGACAAGTCCTCAGTGGGAAATAAATCATTTTGGATGTGTTATCAAACACTGATTTTTAGTAATTAAATGTAATTAATGTAGTGAAAATTATGTCAAAGTTTGACCTGGCCCCAGTGTTTTTTTAGACTCTTTAGTGCATAAACATACATAGCTTTATATCATTTAAAGCTATCTTGGCATCATTGTGATGGCTACTGTGCTTTTGCAAATTACTTTGTCTTCTTTGTGGCTTTGCAATTCTTCTTCTTGATGACACGTCACTGATAATGTCACTTTTAACAGTGACTGTAAGAACACTAAGAATTACTAATAATTTTCTGACAGTCTGTTTTTTAGATAAAGACTTTCCTTTCCTATCTTTCTTTCCATGAAAATCCAATGGTGACAGATTTTCAGAAAAATAGTGTCTAAATCTTTGTGTTTAAATATGATTTTCTTCACATCGTAGACTATGCTTCAAGATTAGGAAGATAATAAGACATCTCCTTTAAATAAAGTCAAGTTGTAAGGTGTGATACAGAATAACCTTGTGAAGATTTCACTCTGCAGCAAGTAATTAAACACAGTTTAAGCATACCATAAAGTATGCAATTAAAAAAAAAAAAAGTTGTTCATACTGACAGGTAATATAGTAAATTACAGTCCTGCAATGTCTTTTACCTGCTTTTCTACAAGCAAGCACAGAGATTATCTTTTGTTGAAGGTCCTTTGATCAGACAGCTAAATGTTAGCTAACCTGAAATATCTGTCAGTGTGTGAACCCAAGGGTCAAAATAAGGATACATTTCACAGGAGTGGAAAAGGGATCCAGACAAGAAAATATGAAAGCATGTGGACTCATGGATATTTTTTTTCTCTGAAAAAAAGAAAGTTGTTATGAGACCAGTCATATCTGGTAGCATTGAAACAACCATCTAGTGTTTTTTTGGGTTCTTTTTGGTTGAAAACCATCCAATCTTTAGAAAGTCCTCCCATTCATTCTGCTTTAAAATTACATTTGAGTACATTGCATAAAGCTGATTTGATCAGGGGTGAAGAGCTTGTTCTTAAATTCCCATGTGTGTATGGAAATGCTACAGCCTGAGTCACCTATATTTGGGTGAATGTGATTAAAGATAAAATGGGCATCATGATTGATTTCTCTAAGAACAGGACTATGCAGAAGTCTATCATTTTAATCAGTTTGCTCTGAAAATAATGTGAAGGTGGAAAATTAAGATTAGCAGTCTTCTTTTGCATTCTTCTCCCCTTTTCCAGGTCTATTTCTTATAGAAGGCAGTTACCTTCCTGTGTTGCAATAATTTAGACCCATGTCACCATTGTAATGACTTTGGAAAGCCATAAAGACACAGTTTGCAGAGTTTTAAAGTATGTGCTTAAAGTATATTGCTGTTGAGCAAAGCACTTAAGCGAGTGCTTAATTTCAGGTATGTGGTAAAGTGTCATTGGGTTTATTTATACAGCAGTCTGGGTGGCTGAAAAGTGAATTCGGGCCTGAAGCCTGCTGCCATGCTGAGATGAGTGTGGGACAGAAAGGGAAGGGAATGCCAAGCACCTGGAAACTGAGGGTTTAAAGGAAATCCTCAAATTCCTCTTGCTCCTTCCCTGAAGTGCCTGAAAACCACCTCTGGCAGCACCAGGGCAATTCAGATCCAGTTGGTACTAAGGGAAATTCCTTATCATCAGGAAGAGTCATGCTCCTGAAGCATTCCTGTGGTTTCTGTAGTGAAAATGCTTGTCTTGCTCCAGAACAGGCTTTTGAAAAAACCCAGGTGTCCGCTATCTTTTAACACTTTTTTACACACTGGGAGATTAACCAGATTCAGGGAAGCTAAATCTAATCGTGTTTTCTCTTGATTAAAAAAATCAAACTTCTTTAACTGCTCCTCACACTTTCTTAATTACTTCTCTTGCTCCTCTTGTTCCTCCCTACATTTTTTTTTTTTTTGGTAGTGCAGTGACCAAAATTGACAACAGACCCACGAGATTGATATTAATCAGATAAAATATTGATTTTGCTGGCATATATTGAAGCCCTACTCTTCATCTCTCCCAGGACTGAGAAGTGTTTTTTTTGGGTAACAGCATCAGCTGCAGAGTCCTGTTTAGCTCATGGGTCCTGCACTCAATCCTTGTTGGTCCTTTCCAACTCAGGACATTCCATGATTTGATGATTCCCGCTGCAAGATGGAGCATGGGACAGCATTTCTGTGCTGCTTCTGGGCTGCAGCTCATCCTCTTTTTGCTTTTCTGCACAGATTTCAGCTCTGTGTGGGTAGCACTTCACACACTTCTTGATTGAGTTTCACAATGTTGATTTTGGATCATTTTTACAGCCTGCTTCCAATTCTGATTCTGTTCTTATCTGTCTGTAAGAACACTCCAAGAGCTGAAATAGTGATGAATAGTGATGGACTTGCACGAAAAGTCCCTGAGAGTTCCTAATTGAAATTACTTCCCCTTTTGACAATTCAGTATTAAGAACTGACATTTCACACAGCTTGTCAAACAGCTGTGCAACAATAATTTCATCTAAATCTAATTTTCTTACAAGAAAATCATGTGCTATTGTTCTTGAAGTCTTGCAGCACTTTGTCCTGATTATGCCTAGTTTGTTGGTTGAGTGAAATGAGATGGGCTGGATATTATCTTGTCAGGATAAATTAATGCTGGCTTTTTTTATCACCTTATTGTCTATAAACCTAAGTTTTGTAGGTATATTTTTTTTCTTTTCTGACACCTAACAACTAAGCTGCTTGTGTGAACTTTATTCTCCCCTTCCTTAGAATTTTTGCCATTCTCCAATCCACCAGAATTACCCTTTCTTTTTGAACTTCTCGGAGATTTCTCTTAAATAGTTCAGTGATGGCTGAAGCCTCAAATGTTTCTGAGTGCGATTGATTTGTTGACTGAGATTTTATCTATTTGTTTATTTCCTTTATATTTTTTATTTACATGTTCTGGTCTTCATAATTTGTGAACATATAGTTAAGTATGTAGACTCAGGGTTTTTTTTGTGTGACACGAGCATTGGAACCATCAGCCTTATTCCTTTTCTCCTTCTTCTTTTGAAGTTTGCTTTTGCAGAAGACTTCTCTCTTTCACCTTTCTCTCATTTTTTTCCTACTCTTCTCATTGGAATAACTTTACAACTTCAGATTCTTAACCAATTCTTTTATGTTTCTTCTATTTCCCTGGTGGTTTCTCCTTCCTTTTGGGAGACAAAATACAGTCCCTGTTGTGTTCAGAAAGTTGACATAAACTGTATAATAAAAATCCTTCCTGCTGCCTGATCCATCCTGAGGGTGCATCTGCACATTACTCCCATCAATACATAGACATGAATCTCAGGATGTTTGTGGAGCCTGGGGCTTGTGCTTGATTTTCAAGGTTAAAGAGGGAAAGAATGACTCCCTGCAGTACAGCACCCCTGGTCGTGGTTCCTTTTGTCTTTATGCAGTCATTCAAGGAGACATTAATTCCCTCTGGCTGCTGGAGCTGCCGACTTCAGAACCAGCAGAGGTGTTATTGATACAGAGGCAACACCTCCCCTTCCCTTGTCCTGCTCCTCTTGAACAATTTATTGCCCTTTTACAGCAAAATCCCAGTTCCACAGCACATCCCATTAATGCTCTAGTGCTGCTTCCATTATTGACCTTGCACTTGCAGCTGTTTTTCATTTTCATGACATTTACATATCACTACCTTAGGTACTTAATTGGAGGTTCCCTTTATTCCTTTCCTATAATTCTACTTTAATTTCCCAAGCAAATAGCTGGCCTGAGAATTTCAGACTTTCATAATATCCCCTTTTTTTTTTGCCCATCTCTGTGATTTTTTTCACTGTACCAGCCTAGCTTAGGGGTGCAATGTGAAGGATAGCTCTTCTCCTTAATAGCATTTTATTTTTCTCAAACTTCCTGGATTCTCCAGGGTTAGAAGCATCAGCAATTCTTTATCTGCCTCTCCTGCCCAATAGCCTGTCGAAATCCTCAAGAGGGTTTCTGAATGCAGCTCCCAGATGAGTAATGGTGCTGAGGCTGGGTTTTAGATATTTATTTGGAATCAAAGTATCTGTGTGTCAATATGTGGTCCTGTGTAAGTCTCTGAAAGGACACTGTCAGCACACTTGGGAAGTCTGAGGTTTGTGCCCAGTTCTCAAAGTTAAAAATAATCCCAAACTTTCTGTAATACGTCTAAATGCCTCCTTCTAAGTCTTCAGCTGGATTATTTTCCCACTGCCTGCATTTTTCCTTACACACTTTGCTTCTAATTAGAGGTTCTTGGTACCAGTACTGAAAGGGAAAGAGCTCTCTTTTGCCTCAAATCACACTCCATGACTTCAAGTACCCTTGAGTATCTCTGCCACCTTCTTCATTGAGCAGAAGTGCTGAAGTGACTGCCAAGCTGAAAAGTCTCAGAATAAGACCCAAATGAGATGTCTGGTCCCCATAATCACAACTAGGACTGAAATGAGAGTTCAGCCATAATGCAGTCTAAATGCTGGGTTCATTTGGGGTGATGCTTTTCATTTTGGAAACACTTGGTTGCATTAACTTGTGCTGATAGGAATTGAGTAGACTATTGCTGAGTAAGGTACTGTCTTCTCCTTCTGTTTCTGGGACAGACTACATCAACAGATTTTTTTTTTAAATGTAGCAACAGTATTTGGAAACATGAAGGAAGACAAGCAATAAACTAGTCTTAGAACTTATTATTATACCTAATATTCTTAAATATTTGCTTATTTCACTTAATGTTGCAATTGCCAATATCCAAGAGAGATCCCACAGTATTTTATTGAAGAATTTGCATTATAAAAGCAAAATTCCTCCTAAGTCTTTTATACTCACATATTGTATACTTAATATTTTCCTCACAGCCTTGACTGGAGAATACTTCCTTCATTTACTAAAGTTTTTTTTTTTTTTTGTGTGTATTCACATAGTTGTTCTGCTTTGCCTTGGGCTGTAGTTGTGTTTCCTTGATGGATGAATAGCTTTCTGTGTGGATAATTTGTATATCAGTTTGTAAAACATTTTCAGATCCTTTGGGAAGGAAAAGGTATTACACAAATCTTGGATAATGGATGCATGTATTACTGTACAACTGTCTGATGCCTTTCATTATGTAACATCTGCAGTGGATGAGCAGGCTCTTAGCACAAAGTTCTGTGACAGCCCCGTTTCATATTGCAGTAACAGCATGGAAAAAAGCTCAGTTGTCCAGTCTTACACAAAACCTCTTCTCCTTCTCTTTGATGTAGTCAAAAATCTTTTGGCATGCTAAGATCTGCTCTATCCAGTGACTGCTAATCAGAAATAGGAGTATTGAACAGAGACCAGGCACTTCTGTTCTCCATTCTTTCCCCTCAGTGTTTTAAGGCATCCTAGAATTATGGTGGCCAGTGGAGTTGTCATTTTTAAACCCAAACTGTGCAATGTTAGAAGATTTTTGTAATTTTCAGCATAATGTAAGTGCATGTAGCCATATCCCTGTTTCAAAGGAAAACAATTCTCAATAGAAATTTGGTGTTTAATCCCTGTCAGCTTCATGAGGCTTGTTGGTTTACTTGTAGAGTGAATTGGAGCTGGATGGAAAATACTTCAGCGGAAAATCAGCCTACAAAAATGAATTTTGATCAAAAGAGTCAGGGGAATTACATAGATTTTTACAAGATTTTAGAATAGGAGAAGATAATAATTTCTATTGGTATAGGAATGTGGATGAAATTAATTTAAGCATTCAATCAGGGTAATTTTTAGTAGTAAGTACCTAATCTGTTTAGGCTCTGTTTAACATCCCACCTACTTCCTGCATCCCTCATGCTTAAATATCTGTGAATCTGACAAGTCTTCCAGGAGCAGCAAGGAGGTCTTGGATTCCTGAATAGGCCAACTGCATTTTTGTGAACTGTGATTCAGGTCATAACCTGGGCCTGCAGATATTAATCTCAGTTCTTTATCAGTTGTTCACCACTGATAGGGGATCCTCAGGGACCCATTTGCTATCACAGAATGTCCATGCAGATGAAGTTTTTTGAGGAACAGCTGTGTGACAACCATCAAGGAGAAAAAGAAATCGGCCTCTCATTTGTGGTTTTAACCATGAGACTACTCTGGTGATCTTTTTGCTTTTTCTAGACATGTTTCTGATTTATACCTATGTTAATAGGTTAATAGGAGAATTCTGAGTTCCCAGACCTGTCATTAGTTGACCAAATTTGAACTTATTTAATCTGTAAAATGTTGACAGATTTGCAAATATATGGTTACACTGTATTTCTGGATTCATATCTTTTACTACAAATATTCATTAGGAGCATTTTAAAGGTGTGAACCTTAATTTTTTTCACTGTACAGGCTGATCCTCAGTACAAATTGTACTGTTATCTCCCTCAGTGGCAGATGTATCTTCTTAAGAGTTACACAGTAAGCTGAAAGCTTTTACATGCAAACTCTCGTGGGTGAGGAGCTCTTAGAGTAACTTTTGCCAGGTTAAAGATACAGTGCAATGGTCAGAGTGTGGGAAATGCATGTTTCAAAATCTAACATCTAGTCTTGCCTCTTCCCAGCCTATTCTATGATTTGTATAACTGCTTTCTTGAGTAAAAATAGTGTTAGTGATATATATAATAGTTATGCACAAGTAGTTTTATATTATATTATATTATTTATATTGTAGCAGTTTCATGTTAGTGAACTGCTTGTGAGGTCTGAATCTTTTGCTGGAAGCTGCCATTAGGATTTAAATTCCGTTAATACATTCGGATAGAGTTGCTCCATGGAGACTTTGGGAGTAGGTCAGGCCTGCCCTTTGAACTTTGAACAATTGTTAGAATATGCTGTTTGTTGGATAATGAGAGTTATTTTTGTCTGTACTTGGTTTTGTTCTCTGTACTTTCATTGACATATTTGCATGGGTATTTTAATAAGTCTTGTAACTTTCCTGCTGGAATATATTTGCATTTATTTGTATTAACTCAGTGTTTGCATTGATTGTTTTATCTAAAACAAGACAAGGAGAGAAAAACATGAGTACGATTTATTCACAAAGAAAACAGCTTTTCACTGAAGCAGGTGTTAGAATGAAATGTGTTTCTAAATGCAGAAGGTGCCTGGAATTTTCCCTCTATCAAAGAATTTCTTAAGAAGCAAAGTTCAAATATTCAGTTATTTAAAGTCATAATTTAAAAAGCATTCTGTACAAAACCACAATCTGTCTGTTTTTCAGCTTTATGTGACTCAGAGTGGTTTTCTTCTGGAGGACTATCTTTAGTTTTTGCAAGCCCACAAATCCACTTAAAACACAAGTGAGGAACAATCATCTTAACTTTTCTTGGGTTTTGGTGACATTTGTTTGATTTTTAAATTCACCTTTATAATTTCAAGGTTTTTTTTTTTTTTTAGCTAACTTGCCAGAGCTTTAAAATGAGTCAGAAATCCATAATCAGAGTTTATTCATAAGATTTGATTTGGAAAAGCTATCGACAAGCTCTCAAGCCATGACCTTGCAGCTTTCATAAAGTCATCAGCTGGACTGTACAGAGGCTGTGGGTGTTATGATGAGAGTGTTTTCCCCTCAGTTTTAAGAGCCTGAGTGCTGAACTTCTTGGCTAGATGTGATTGACAGTCTTAATCTCAACTACAGAATGACAGAATGACAGAATAAGCTGAGTGGGGAGGGACCCACAAGGATGATGAAATCCATCTCCTGGCCCTTCAAGGAACATCCCCAAGAGTCACACCGAGTGCCCTAGGGGATTGAGGGGATTGTCTAGACTCTTCTTGAACTCTGTCAGACTTGGTGCTCTACCAATTGACTTGATCACAAAAAAAAATCAGACACTCTTTGTAGGAATGGCTCAGCTGGATGTAAAGGGTATAAGTGGCTTCTTGTTTTTATGGGAATGCTTATAAATAGGAAGTATTTACACCTTCACTGGAATTGCACAGTAAAGAGAGCCATATAAAACATAGAAAACAAAACTGGTGCAGGTTTGTTCTTTGAAACTCCATCACTGGAGCAGCAGCAGAACCCAAAGCTCTCTGCCAGAGGAAGGGCCAGGACCTGCACTGTGCCAGTAATGCTGTTCTTCTTCATGGTGGCTGCTACAGAGCAGCATCTGCTGACACAGGGCAGTGAAATCACTTCATCACCAGGGCTTTATCATCACCAGGTTTTCTGTCTGTCCTGCAGCTCAGACCCTGCATCTCCCAGCCCATGTTCCAGGGCTCTGCAGGGATTAACACCTGGCACACCTGGGCAGCCTTTGGCACATAGGCACACTCCCAACATCACCCGAAGGGTGACAGGCCAGGAGAGTGACAAACCACCAGGGTTCCTTCAGGGACAAAAGGGATAATTCCCCTTGCATGTGGCATCCTGTGCTGTATTCTTTTTGCACATATGTCTGGCCCCTTTACTTTTCAAACAGTTTCCTGGCTTTCTGTCCAAAATTTTTACTGCACATTAGTCTGCTGTGTCAACAGAACATATGTGTGGTTGAGTCATGGTGTGCTGCAAGCTGCAATGATTGGATAATGCTCTGATGGAGCTGATTTTCAGCTTATGTGGAAGATAAAATAATCATGTTGTGTTTTGACTCATGCACCCAAAACTCATGTGTGAAGATGGAGGAAGTTACAAAGAGTCTGTAACATTAAATTGCCATTGAAAGGTGGATTAATGTAAAAGAACTGATTCAGACCATAATTCTATGGCTTTCTGCAGCTATTTTACCGAAGGCTTAGGTGCTTTTCCTGGTGATACCGTGAGGTGTTTGGGTGAAAATGTTACAAGGACCACCATAAACACCATACAACTTAATTGCTTCACCCATATGGCAGCAGTTTCAGTACCAGCCTCCAGTTTCAATGATATCTCCTATTAATGGCTGAAAAATGTATGTTCTTTAAACAACCCAGTCAAATGACTTTTAAACAGTAATTTGCAAAAAAAGTCCTAAATAAAAATTGGTGTGAGCATTAGTGAAAGCTGGTGAATATTAATTCACCAGTTTTCACTAATGCCCACACCAATTTTTATTTTATTTAATTTATTATTTTAAATTATTTTAATTTATTTTATTTTATTTATTTTAAAAATCACCAAAGCATCAATACTATAAATCAATGAACCAACATTCAGAATTATTGATAAAAGGTAAGAATGAGTGCTGTAAAAAGAGTATTAGCCTTGATTTTAGGAAGCTTTAAATAAGAATAATTGTGTATACAACCAATTCTGAAAGTCCTACCCCAAAAATACTTCTTTCCCATAATTCTAATTGATTTATGAAAACCCAACCCAGCATGCACAACCTCTGTGAAGCTTATGCTGCATATCTCAGTCCTTTAGAGTGGTAAAACCTCACAGTGAGTATATTGTTGATGAATAACCAAGCTTCAGCTAAATGACTGCTGATGTCTTTTTCCCTTTTGATTAACAGTGGAACTCCATCACAATGGGTCTTATTGAAAACAAGCTGAAAGTGATCTTGATTGAAACATGCCTATTCTAACCTTAAATCATTAGAATTCTTCAGCTTTGATGAGGGCCCAATGATTAGCTGAGTAGCAATAGACCTGTGCCATAAACAGCACGAATCAGACCATGTCTGCTTCTAAGAGTTATTATTTGTATTACTGTAGCACCTAGAGGCCACAGGCAAAATCTGAGTCTCCCTGTGTTACACATTGCTCAGAGCAAACAAGACCCCAAATCCAACAGAATGCAGCCAAAACAAAGGCAGTGAAGGCTGCTCTGTGGAAGTAAAGCAGAGCAATAGGCATGGGAGTGCACAGGATGCCACCTTTGCTGCCCTCTTTGCTTTTTCTTTGCATGGCGCAATTGTTAAAACAAAAAGAGACAGCAGCAGAGGGCAAGGAAGTAAAGGGACAGGGCTGACAGCAGCTGGGATGGGAAATAATGAATTATAAGAGAGAAAATAGATATGTAAAAGGGAGAGGTGAGGGAAGAGATGGTGTCAAGAGAAGCACAGGAACCCAGGAATCTGATGTTGATTCCAGAGCTGAGAGAAAGCAGCTGTGCAGTGAGAACAATCTTGTAGTTGGGTCTCATGCAGGGGACTGTGTGGTGGCCCTCAGTGTTTTGCCGGAGAGGGATCATAAAGTCAGCAACAAAAAGAGATTGAGTCAGTTAATTTAGACAGTTCTCCTACTCTAGGCATCACCAGTTATACTCATATTGCTCCAGAGAGACATTTAGACAATAATCAAAGATTATTTTCATTCTTTGCTAGCACCTTTTAAGCACTTGAACATAGTTTCCATATCAGCCCCCAGTTTTCTTTCCTTAAGACTAACTAATCCAGGTTATTTTCTGTTTTCCTTTACAGCATGTGCTTGCCACACTTCTGATTCTCCTTGCTGCATGTCTGTGCTGCTGTGCACTCCCTGGCCTTGGCCCCTGTATTCAACAGCTGCCCTGCCAGCACTGGCAGAAGCAAATGGAAATGATGCTGGAGAAAGTTTTGTGGACACTTGTTTTAGTTTTACTTAGATGATATTTTTCTCTACCAGATGAAACTCTCCTGGAAGACAGTGCTGGAAGCCCTTGTGAGTCAATCTAGGTGACATTCACTGCTCTCTTGCTGACAGGCTTGTTAGCCTGTTAAATAAAGAAATTAGGTTTGTTTGACGTGATAAACTCTTGACAAATTAATGGTGGCTATTAGTCATCATCTAGTTTTTGTCTAGGTGCTTGCAAAGTTCATTTGCTTGGGTTTTTTTTGTGCCTCTTGACTGGTGGAGGAGTCAACACAGCAATGGGTGGTAGTGGAAGGTGGAAACAGTCAGTTCTCTCTATTCTGTGGCTGCCTGGTGTGTAGTTCCTCAGTCCCATGCCATCTTCCTGTCCCTTTTAAAACAGTTCCCATCATAGGCTGAAATCTTAGATCTCTGTCACTGCTATTAATTATGCTCACCATCCAGTCAGAATTGACCTTTCTTGTAAGGTTTGATGCAAAATATCTTAAAAATGATCAAAAGCTTCTCTTGCTATGTGCTGACAGCTTTCCTTCTACCTCTCAGCCTCCTGAGACCCAGGCTGACTGAGAGTGCTGGGGCTCTGTCCTGCCAGCCACACGTTCCCATCCCAGTGATCCATCTCCTGCATGGAGACAGTCCTGTGCTCTCCATCCTCCTGAGTGCTGGGGCATGAAACCAGCCTGAATTACCAAGCAGCCCAGCCCAAACCTGGGTGTTCCACCTGCTTGGGTTTGAGGTTTTTTTCTCTTACAAAGACTTGTGTTCACTATGCCTGGAGTCAGCATCTGTCTTCACAGTTCAACCATTTATTTCTTGATGGTTAGAATCAAATTGAGATGGTCTCCTTCATTCATCCTTACATAGAGCACCCCTTGAAGCTACCTGATGATATGGACACAGGGTAAACTGGATCCCTATGGTCTTCCCTGATGTTCTCCTTTTTCCCAGTTCCATATCAGGACCTCCTGTGCTGACTTCAGCTAAAACGGTCCTTGGAACCCCTTTCAAAACCTTCCCAAGATGAGTGTCTTGGTGCAAACCAGGGTTGTGATTCTCCATGCCGAGCCTCCCAGTCCGGGGCTGGCAACATTCCTTCCGGCAGAGCCGGGGAGATGCGCCTTTGGCCGCTGGCTGCTGAAACGCCTGGCGGGGCTGGACAGCGCCGGGGCTGGACAGCGGCGGGACAGCTCCTGCCCTGCCGGCAAGTCCGGAGCTCTCTGGCACCAGAGGCGTTCCAGCAAGCGAGCAGCGTAGCCGGGCTCCCTTCACCCCTTCCTCCCCTTTCTCCCTCTGCCGCTTCCAGCCGCCTTCGTCGGGGCAGCAGCGGCGGAGCCGGTCCCGGCGGGGCGGTCGCGGGGCGGTCTCGGCGCGGCCGCAGCCGGCAGCGACGCCCCCGTGGCGGGGGCGCGGATGGTCTCTCCCGGGCCGGCGGGAGCGGCTGTGACACCTGCTGGCGGCGGCGGGCCGGCCCACGGCGGGCGGAGCGGGGGGAGCGGGGCGGGCGGGCAGAGCGTGCCCGCTCGGGGCGCTCCGCGGCCGCGGTGCCCGGCGCTGCTGCGCGGCCGCCCCCGGCGAGGGGCACGGCGGGGCCGGGCGCCCCCTGAGCTCCGGCGCGCCGGGCACTGCGGTAGCGGCGCTGCCGCGGCGGCGGCTCCGCGCCCCCCGCCCGTCCTCCTTTCTCCTCCTCCTCCTCCTCCTCCGCCGCGCCACTTCCAGGGGAGGCTGGTGTCATGCGGCTGGCGCCGAGGGAGGGGTGCCCGGGGCCGCAGCAGCAGTGAGAGGCGCCGCGCCGAGCCCCTGCGATGACAGCCATGAAGGAGCAGCCGGCGCACCCGGGCGGCAGGGGGAACCCGCCGCCGCCGCAGCCCGACCAGGTGCGACCCGCGGCGGGAGGCGCCGAGGGGCCGGGGATAGACGGGGATGGGGGCGGCCGCCGTCCCGGAGAAGTTGTGCGGAGCTGGAGAAAAGTGTGCGGGAGGGAGACGGGGGACACGGGCGCCCTCGGGGCGGTTCGGCCGGGGGAAAGAGGGAGCCCCGCGGAGCTGTCTCGGGGATGCGCTGGGGTCGCCCGAAGGGGACCCAGCCCGGTCCGGACCCGTATCGGGGCTGGGATGTCGGTCAGCAGTGGGTCCCGCAGTAGTTTGCGCTCCGCTTCCCCGCGAGTTGCGCCGGGGGAGCCGCACGGTGCGGGCGATGCTGCCCTGGCCGCGGGGAGCCGCGGTGGCACCGCGGGAGCGGCCGGGCTGGCCGGCGGTGCGGGGCGCTCCTCATCGCCGCCCGCTCCGCTCGGGGCGGGCAGGGAGCGGCCCCGAGGCCGGGGAGGTTTCCCGGGGGGATTTTGGCAGCGGCCGGGCGGCGGTCACGTCCCTTGGCCCGGCGGTGCCGCCCCGTGGGCCGGCGGGGCTGGGGCTCCGGGCTGCTCTCGGTACCGGTGTCTCTCGGCACCGGCTCGCTTCGAGTCTCGGGCGGCATATGAGAGATGGTACCGGGGAGCAGCCGAACTTGGATGTCATCCTCACAAAATCGAAGTTTTCATCACCAGATCGCTGCGCCCGGTGCTCCCGGGCGACAGGATCTAAGGCACTCTAAGGAGGGATGGGGCTGTGCCCGGGGGAGCCTCCGGCAGCCGGGGCGGGGCGGGGGTCGTGCCGGAGCCGGAGCATCGCCCCTGCCCTCGGTACCCGGCGGGAGAGCCCCCCCGGCAGCGCTCAGCTCTCCCTCTCCCCCAGGCACTTTAAAATACGCCAACTCCAGCGGAGGGTTTTTTTTTTTGCACATCACATTGTCCGTGCGCGCCGCTTTTGGTTCGGAACTCCGGCTCGCTGAACGAGCTGGCAGGACGTGGGCAGCTGCATTTCACGTTTTCATTCTCTGCTACATCCGTCCACGGAGCTGAGCTTTCCTTCGGTACACTGGCACTGGGTGAAAAACGGCAGCAGTGGAAGCTGCTGGGCTCAGATCTGCTTTAGCCAGCCCGGGTACCCAGTCCTGCAAGCACAGCCAGGCTGCACGCTCAGCTCTGAAGAGTCTGTCCAGAATCACTGAACCCATTCATTTAAATAAATTTATGCTCTGCTCTCTGCTCAAAAATGTATGCACTATGGCACATTTTCGTGTAATGCTGGTAAAATAATCCATTTGATCCTTCCTGAATAAATTAATTGCATAAGTTACATGATCTGAAATAGATGGGTAACTTCCACCAGTGCTTAAATAGTAGAATTTATGGAAAAGTGAAGATCATTTTAAATAGGCTCAGAGGTTCATGGAGCTCATAAATTTCAAGGACATTGTTTTCCTTTAGAGGGATACTGCTATTAGATGTAATAAAAAGTACTTGAACTTAACCAATCTCTATTTCTTTATATTCAGTTCAGAGGTGTTGAATTGGCAATTGTTGTTGGAGGTGGAAATCTTTTTAAAGCAGGATTAATATTGTATGAAAAAAATTACCAGTTTGACTGCTTTTTTAGGTTGTAATGAGGAACAGCAGTAAGATATCAATTTAAAGCACACTAAATATTAAGAGTTTAATCCTAAATACAGAAATATGACTGCCTGAGTGCTCTGGAGTTTCAGCCTCTCTCAGTGGTTTGTCCGTGGGCCTGGCTGAATGAAGTGTAGGTGGGAAGTGCTGTGTATTTGGATTGGGTTTTCAGACCAAGTTTGATTATCTTGATTAAAGTTCATGTTGAATCAGCTTCGGTTGCCTGTTGTCTTAGGTGCCAGGGATATTGTGCAATATGTAACAGCACGGCATGAAAAATGTTGCTTTTAGTGGATAGCAAGCCTTTCTGTGGGTTTGAATGCCTGTCATAAGGACAGAGGTCTGAATCCTGCAGTGGGCTCTGTGCAGAATGAGGCCAGGATTGTGGATGCCCATTCATGCACCTCTGCAGCAGCCGAGATCCGTGGGACAGGCTCAGCCCTGGGCAGGGCTGGACCAGAGAATGTGTCTGACTTCAGGTTTGTGCAGGAAACCATTCTTAGTGCAGCAGTGGGATGTGGCTGTGATCCTGACAAAAGAATATTACAGTTTCAAAGCTTTTTGTTGGCTTTTCAGGGTTGCAGTTGCAGAGTTGGTGCTGTGATGAGCGTGGGAGGGAAGAAGAAAAGGGGTGCAAATGTTCACTCTGCTTTTCCACACCCCACAGCACCCTTATGGGCTTGCTTATATGGAAAATGCATCCTTCTTGGGGCCTTCAATAAATCCATCTCTGTGTACTCATGTTTCACATTGCATGTTAGTGAGCTCGTGTGAACTTGTAGCGTCACTGTATTTGACACCTGGAGTTTATTGACCTATTTATAACGAGGAGGTGTGTGCTCTGAGAAGGGTTTCCTGAGGCAGCAGGGCCAGCACATCTTTTCTGGTGGAGAAGTAGAAAGTCCTAGAAAAAATAAGGAGTTGTACCAAGATCTTCTAAGTGTAAATCTCTTCCCTGCTTCCAAAGTCTGGTTTTACTTTCCTTTTACTTACCAAAGGTGAAGCATTTCTGGTAAATGTATAGGCTTGTGACCCAAGATGGGATTTCAAATCACAGCAGGCTAATGCTGGGATTCTCCACTTTAAATAAAAGCTTGGATTGACTGACTGAAGCATCCACAGCCATCACCTTATGAATAATTGGATACAATTTCATATCCAACACTTCCTCTGATAGTACTTTTAAACCAAGGCTCCCCTGGGACAAGGCATCCAATAACAACTTCCATTAACAGTGCTAATGATGTTTTGGCATTGGGTTTGATAAATTAGCCAGATTTATTCTCACCTCGCTACTGAATGATGAGTCATATTTATTGCAAAAATTACAGTTTTACGTTCAGGTGATATATCTGCAGAAAGGAAAATAGCTGTAAATTATCTGTATTTCTGGAATGCTCTATCCTAGTGCTCAGCACTGTGTCAGGAGTTAATGTGGCTCCTTCAGTTCCCCTTAGAGGACAAAAATGAGGGTTTTTCATCTTGTAGCTCTTAAGAACTGTCTTGGGGTCTTGGACAATGATCTTTAGTGATCTTTTTTAGAAGGCACAACCGTTTGGTAGTCAGTGGACACAACATATTTGAAAAATATAATGTACCTGAATGACTTGCTGGTTGATGAATGTTTCTGTCTTTGCAGATGAAAAACTGAGATAATTCCTCTAGGTATTACCTTTGTGAGGCTTCAGTCTGTTTACAAGGAGCCAGATGATCTACACCACCTGGTGCTACTTGCTGTTCTTTGTGTGTGCAGAAGACAGACCTTTGAAATTTATAATCGTTTTCTCCCGAGCCTTTTTTACTCTCTCAACCTGATGTCTTTTTGAAATTGATTTTAAAGCAGAGAAAAGTGGGTTTTTTTTGTTTATTTGTTTTTGTTTTATTTGGGGGTTTTGTTTGTTTTGGTTTTTTTTTTTTTACTGTATATAATTTTAGAATCTACTACGTTATTCTTCTTAAAACAGGCAAGGTCAAATCAGATGTTGTGTTGTACTAAATCAGGACATTATTTGATACACATTTAAATTACATGATTAGTAAAAAACCAAGGACAACTGGCTACTGTCTGATTGACTGTCTTGATTTCAGGAGTCGACTTTTTCTGTCTCAGGACCAGTTTTGGTAGTCGCCAGACAAGTGGCACATTCTAAAAGTACATCTGAATAAAAGACAATTATCTGTGTTTTGTTTTTTCAGTGACTAAAGCCAAAATAATTCCTTTTTTTTTTATGTCTTTCTTCATTGCTCTTCTTCTTTCCCAAAACCAGACTGATCTTGTAGTGGAAAAGACACTGATGGGTACCTGTGTCTGTCCAGAGCAATATTCACCTTAATGAGGTTTTATCAAGGTGAAAGGGCTCTCCCTTCCCCACTCAGGTCAGTTTGACCTTGGTGGGTCAGGAGGAAACTTGAACTCTTAATCACATACACACAACAGTTCCAGTCCTTGAAAGATTCGGTCAGGTGGCCAAATTCATGTCTCCCCCTCCTGTTTGTGTGCAGAGCTGGCTTCAGGCTGAAATAAGAAATCCAGATGTACATAATCCAAAGTGACTTTGCATTTTTCCTGCTTACCAGCCTGGTGGAACTTTTATCTTGCTTTGTTGTGGCTCTTTACCCAACTTACTGGTTTCAACAAGGTTCAACACCATGTCACAAACAGTAGGTAAGAAAAGCCAATAGTAGTGGTGAAATAAGGTTACATTATTATGCCCAGAATATTTCATAAAGAGTTATTGTTTGAATATTAACATAAACTTTTAAATTCTTTTTCTTACACCCTATAGAGGCCACACTATATCTGTGCTGGATCCAGCAAGGGGGATTACAGTCAACAATTATCTGTTGACTGTGTGACCAGCTTCACAAGAAGCTCATAGGAAAATGTGTTACCTGTGGTGGTTTGTAATATTGCTCAGGATTCAGATTCCAGAGGAAGGCACAGATGTGTCATCTTTCAGATAGTACATGTGGCCTTTACTCCCTTTCTCTCTGCCTGTGACTGTTTCCATGTAGTTCAGCCGTGTACTGATGGTGGTGATTGGCACAAAAAGCCTGAAGCTTGTCTTCCACCTTCACTGCAGTTCTTGTCTTCTGCTCTGAGCTCTGTGGGGCAGGGGTGAGCAGGATCTGGTTTTGGTGAGATGTTCCTGATGGTAACTGAGGAACATCATTGTCAGTGACACCTGGTACCTGCTCTGAGTGCGTGCGTGATCTTGGGGAGCTTGAGCCACACACATTTTCCAGTGTCTGCAGAGCACATGGGGGTATTTCTCTGTACCTCTCAAATTCACAAGTGATGAGTGTCTAGCAAGTGTCAGAAACTCATTTTCCTAATGCAGAAAACTTCACCAAGATCCTTCCAGTCCTTTATCCAGCCTCTGCCGTGGGGCACAAGCACAAAGAGCCTCTGCTGGTGGACACAGGGCAGGATGATCATGCTGATGCTCTCTTGCTCTTGGTACCCTCCCCTCATGGTTCTGATTCCTTTTTGCAGTGTGCCTTGCTTGCAGAACAGCATGTGGGAACCTGGGCAGCATCATACAGCACCTGACTTTCCTGCATGTAGAGCCCTCTGCTTGCAGGTGGATTAAAGGGATTACCTATTGCAGTAAATCAAAAACTGTGAAACAGGGCAATCTTTTTGGCTCTTCTGTGTTAGAAAGAATTGCAGGCATGCTGTAGGTTACATAGTAGCCTCAGATATTTGAACATGCGTATTGTATTCGCTGTTTTTATAAACCCTGTCTGTGTTTTTTTTCCAGCATCTTCCAATTGAAAGTATTGCTTCAGGCAAACTATTTTGATAATTAACAAGAGGGAGGAACTCTTTAAGCAAACAGTGATGCTGTTTGATGTTATTCTCAAATTTGAAACCCATCATTTTAGCACTTTTTAATAACTTGGAAGCAAATGCATGTGTTAGTGACACACAAATATGACCACAGACTCTCTTCCCATGGAAGAGAATAAATAATGCAATAAGCGATCCCTAGAGGGGGTATCATTGTTGTTGTTGTGTTGTTTTTTTTTTTTTTTAGAACTAATAGAGTTTTGAAATTTGTCTGACCTATGGAAGGACTTGTAGGTGTACACATTTGCATTTCACATATTTTTCTTTCTTTAACATTGCATCTCAAGACACAGGTAGTCTCACCTGCTGCCACACCTGCCTGTGTCCTGCCAGCAGGTACCTGTAACTTGTTGGCACTGTCTTTGTAAGTCTAACAGGACCTGTGTCATATTTCAAGTCGATGCTTTAGTCACAAAATCTCAGATGTCTCAAACTCTGTCCCTTTCCACTTTAATCATGCACTTCTTTTCCGCTTCACTCAGCTGCATCAAATGATGTCCGTGAATATATGATAGTGAAAAGAACAATGCTGATGGTGACTGATGATGATAAATTACTGTATTTATCCATTAGGAAGGACATTGGATGACCTACAGATCTGAGGCTGAAGCTAAAAGACCTTTTTTAATCTTTCTTAACAGTGCTGGCAACAGCCACATAACTTATTATGTGTTATTTATGTAGAGAATCTGTAAATAGTTTTGACTGATTCTAAGATAAAATAGATAAGATAAAACCCCTCTGGCGTTTGGAGGATATTGCCTAGGAAAATCAATTAGGGAGTATTAAACAATGTGATAATTTAAGGAAAATAATGATTCTATAAAAGCTTTTGGGGGCATATTTTAGACTGCCTGGGGCAGTATTTGCAATCTACAGTTCCTTTGGGGAGGAAAGAAAAGCATTTTGTAGCTTTCCAAAAAACAAAGCGGGCCAATATTGCAGTCTTATTTTTTGAGAATATGGAGAGAATTCCAATTGCCAATGGGAAAACTTGTTTGAAGTGCTGGGCAAGTGCAAGAAAGTAAATCAAACACTGCCAGTGTGACTGATCATTCGTCCCCAGTGTTTGTTCTCTCTGCTCCTGGCGGTGCAGAGACTGCTGACCTCCTTTCCCCTTTTTCCATCCTAAGGCTTCAGAGCTTGGTTAAATCAAAGCATTTAAGATATATTGGGGGAGTTCCTCAGAACAAGGATTTGAGCATAAGCCCCCCTAATTATGAGTGATGGTGTGCTGCAGTTTTGAGTCTTAAGGAAGAGCTGTTCAAATCAGTGGTCTAATAACAATTCTAAATAAAGATGTAATTGCTCTAAAAGTTGGGTGACCTGAGTCAGTGTGGTTCCAGAAGAGTGCCTTGGCCTGTAGGACGTTGCAGTTGGGTAAGCACATGGTAGCATTTCCTGAGTGACCCTGATGAATTTTGTCTTGCACCTTGGAGCAGTTTCAGAGTTGGATTCCCTTGGATGAAGCGAAGGAAGCTGATGTGCTCCAGGAGCACCCGTGGGGTGCACCAGCTCTCAGTGGGTGTTGGATCAGACTGGAGCTGGTCCATGAAATACAGCAGGTGTGCAAATCAGGTCCTTAACTATGGGAATAAATCATGCCAGACTCCATTTTCTTCATGCAAGAAAAAACCCTTTTTTATTCACATAACTCATTTTTATACAGTTTTACAGACTGTGTGTGTTACTCCAGTTGGTTAGTAGCTTTCTTGCCAATTACTTTATTGGTTAGTAATTAGTAATTGGTTAGTATTTTATTTGTCAATCAAATCTTCTATTCTTAAATTGTTTACATATTTTCTTCACTGGTTCTCCTGGAATAGATTTAATGTTTATTGCAGGTGTTAGTTGTTTTTCACCCAGGAATAGATTGTTATGTTAATGACTGTTCACACCAGGATTGCTTTCACATGGGAACTTGCAAAGTGCCAGCTTGCCAGGCTAGCCACTGATCTGACAGAGCAGGCCTGATTTTATGAGGCCTTTTATAATTTTCTACCTTTCTGCAACACTTAACAGGTATGTCTTTGCAGTTCTGCTGTTCTCTCTTTGCTACACAAATTTAACAAATGCAGAAGGTGATCAATACATGCATGTATTTAAAAGCAGCTCTATGATTTTGGTTTGTTTTTTTTCACTTGGTTTAGGCCTGATGAAATTATATTGCATGACTTTGTTTTTTTCATTGCAGCACTGGATCAGTTTCTTATATGTTTTAGGTATTTGTTTGCTATTTTTCAAACATACCAGTGTTCATTGCCTCCCCAGTCAAGACAGAAATATACTGACATGAATAAGTGAGTTACAGGTGGTGGAGAGGTCTCAGTTTCACTGAGATGCTTATGAGGACCACTCAGAATCTGAAATAGACAGCAGGGAACAAAGGGATTGTTTATAGCGTATAAACAAAAGAGTTATAGAGGAGGTTTATAGATCATATGATCATCTGCAACTGAGATTTTTTTCCTAGCTCTGCATAGAGGGATCTATCTGAAAGGGCTCCACTAACTTGAAAGAGAATGGCGATTACAAAATTGGAGGTTAAAAGCCCTTGTTCTGTTCTTGACTGGTTGCAAAATTTCTGTGTGATTTAGGCAGGCCCTTGAAGGCTGCAATTTCAGGAATAATGTTAGTGTTTGAGCTGTGTTATTGTTTTGGGAATTTGAAATGTCAGAGTTGCCTGTGATGGACCTCCAGTGCACGTTTAGGGAAAGCTGACTGCCTTTTAAAATGTTACTGAGCAATGCCATAGGGAGGGGGCTCACGTGTGGTGGTCTGTTAGTAACACAGTGGCTCACTGCTATTTGTGCACTTCTGTGAGAAAAACACCAAGATTTAGGAGTATCCTCACAATCCAGAGGAGCTGCAGGAAGGTTGGTGTTGTTGGTAGTTGTCTAAGGGTCTGCATTTCTGCCCATCAGGCAGGAACCTGAGATGATATGAAATACAGTGGTCACAGTGGTTGTCATTTAGGGTGCAGTTGCTGCTCCCAAAGTGTTGCAATTCCATGTGTCTGTGTTTGCTGTGCCAGTGGAGCAGCCCCACAGGGGTAACATCTGTGCTGCTCCTGCTGAGGGGTTTTGGCGTGTGGTTATTACTCACCCTACCAGACCATCTCTGCAACCTGGAAATTCCAGGTGGAAGATTTTCTATTTATTTCAGTACAGATTGTGTCTGTGAATGGAGTCTCACATGAGAAAATTTTTGTAGTCCTGAAAAAAAGAGACTGTATTAGAAAATCAGTTTAATCTGATTTTCTTGTACTATCCCTTCTCCATCCATTATTCCTGGAAAATGGTAAATAAAGAGCATACCTAGGAATGTTGGGTATGATCCAGTCGAGCTTTCAGTGATTATCTCTGAAGTGGTTCATAGTGCTAAAAGCAGCATTTTATCTGCATAATTCTGTGATGTTGGGTAGAATTAGCATTACCTGTTTATCTAACCCAGCAGATTTGGGCTGCAAATTCCTCCTCTGTTCTTGCTGCCAGCACAATCCTGTGTGACTGAGCTGAGCAGGATGGACTCTGAATCACTCACCTATTTTTCAGTGATCTGTGGATTCTGAGGACCCAGCACTGAGTGTTGCTTTCACACCACTGTGAAAGCATTTCCATCATTTTTAGGAACTTGAACTTGCACTGGTAATAAGGAGGAGAGGAGCAGCACATCAAAACTGTCAGCAAATTGCAACAAACCTGAGAGGAACAGGGATTTTTTTTGCCTGTGTTGTGCTTAGTGTGCTCAAGTAGAGTGTGGAGTAATGAGGCATGGTCACATTTACATGGAAACACTTCCCCTAATGAGGGGAATGGCGTTATCTATTTTACTGTAGTGGATTTCCATTAAAAGCAGGACTTCAGCACATCCACCATCTAACAGGTGGGCTGGGACTGGCTTGGTGGAAACAAGGCACATAAATAGGAGGGATGGGATGGATGAGGTGGAAATCTCTGGCTGTGACCAGTTAAGGGAGAAAACAGACACAGTGTAAGAAATCCCTGCCAGGTGCTGCTCTGCATTGCAATCGAGTGCCTGATCTTGCACAAATCATAACAAGAAACAATAGGTACATAAAATGGAAAAAGGAGAGTGAAATAAGGAGCATATTTTTCAAGGCAGGCAATTTAACCCTTGGGATAGAAATGCTGAGGTAAGCTTTGAACTCTGCACCTTTTGATGTCTTGAAATGAAAAATGGTTTCCAGAAAGATGCCCAAGCAAAATTTTTTGGCTCTTGGGTAAAGGTGGTATCCCAGGGAAATGTAATGGGTTGCAGTCTACAGGAGATGGAATGATGGGGATGCCTTGGTGAATCAGTGAATTACTGGGAGTTTTACTATTGTTGATAGTCAATAGAAATGAACTCCTACGAGATACAAAAACAAACCTTTATTACAATCATCTCTCTTTTTTTCCCCCCTTTCTGCTGCTTGACAATGATGGAAGGTTCCTCCTTTCCTTTTTATGTGCTACTGTAAATCTTTGTTGTAGTAGGAAAGAAATAATAGGTTATCTTATATCTGAGCTAAAGAGAACTTTTCCTGAAGAGCTGCAGACTGAAGAATGGAATTCTACTGATTTCCATGCAGCACTTGACAAAACTTAATATATCTTTACTCTGGGGTCTGAAAGCTGCAGCTGTGACTGTGGAAAGGATTTCAAAGGCTGCACTTTGGCTGGATGTGGTCAGCATTCATCCATGACCTGGCATTAACTCTCATGCCAGGACCTTGATCTGGCTGTAAGTGCTATGCCATTTTTTTTCTTTTTTCTTTTTTCTTTTTCTTTCCTTTTTTCTCCTTGGGAGGGCAAGAATTTGGGTTGTACAGCATCTCACTTGCTATAAAGATTTTGAGGAAAGGACTTATTTTTTTTCTTTTCCTTTTAATCGGTATCCTTTTTATTGCAGTGGAAGCAACTTGATGTGTGTCTTCCTTGTGAATGTGCAGTATGGTGGCTGGGTTAAAGCAGGCACAAAACCACTTGTTTGGTGGCTTTAGCAGGTCCATCTTGGGCTGTGCACGTGCAGTAGTGTCCACCCAGCTCTAGTGAAGTGACTCCATCAGTTTGGTGGGTGTCATTTGTTCTGTACCTCAGGGAGGTGGTTTCCTCCCAGCGAGTCTTGTTTTACAGCTGGTGTGTTGGGACTTACTCTGGAGACACTGCACATGGTTGGCATCCAAAGTCTGTATTTAAAAGTATTTGTAGAAGCAATGTTTAGTCACTGAAAATGAATTAACTGGTTCTACAAAGGCTCTTGGATTTAGCTGACAGATTACTGGGAGGCTTTTGCCCTTAAGGAGTTTCTTGAGGTTCTTGGTGTGGAAAAAGCTGTGCTTTGAGATTAAATTATTCAGGTGTTTTTCAAAGTAATTAAGGCCTTCTAGCATTTAATGTTTTATGTATGCAGGTTAAAAATGAAGGCTGATTAAATCACAACAAAGGGAAGTTTATTCACAAACGACAGACAGAAATGTCTCTTTTGTGACTGGTGGACTGCTGTTGAGCCCACTTCATTACATTGAATATTGAACCATTATATTAGTGCCATTTTTTTCTAAGTGATGGCATTGTTAAAAAGCAGGCAGTAGAATTTGATGCAGTACAGCCCTGGCTGTGCTAAGTAGTGCAGAATACTTTTTTTCCTGTCAAGTATCTGATTTATAGACAATTTTTCAGTTTGTGTTTTTGAAATGGCCAGGTGAGCTATACAAAACTCAGCAAGACCAGGAGGCAGGCCAAAGTAATGATTTTCTTGTTGGAAAGTAATAGACATGCCAGTATAGCATGTAATAACAGCAGGTTTTACAGAGTGCTGCAGAACAGTGGGAGTGTGAAACACATACGTTACATAAATTATCTGTGCTTCCATTTCTGCAGAGTTCTGGGCCACAGTAACTCATTCATACTTTCTTTTTGTTCGTTTTTTTTTCTTTTTTTTTCCCTTCTTTTTTTTTTTTTTCCCAGTCATTGAGAGTATCAATGCATGAACTCCTTCAGTCTTTTAAAAACTTTACCTGTCTTACCCCCTCTGGATTGAGTACCTTGTCCTTTGGATACCTGTACTTGCTGTTCAGGAATCAGTGAATGGTCTTTGAAATCCAACAGCAAATCAGACCTCACTGTTGCAGGTTCCAGTGTTGTCTCTCATTATCCTCTCTCCTATCAGGAAAAACAAAGAAATACCTAAGACACAGATTTAGAGCATCCCCTATGTGTCAGTGTCAGTGTGAGAATGCTTGCTTGTAATGAATACTTGCTCATCTGTGCAGGTATTCATTAATTATTCTGAGTCTGCTTTTTAAAGAGCTACTTCCATAGTAGCACTGAGGTTTTGTACTCTTCTGACAGTGTTCCTTAGTCATTGTGAAGATCTGGAGACATATTTTGTCCATAATTTTTTTTTTGGTCCATAATTTTCGTCCATAATTTTTGGATATTTTATGTGAGCACACAGAAAGGCACCTTGTCCTGCATGTCTTGTGTTTCCATTCCTGTACTCTCAGCCTATCCCATGCATTGTAACAGCTTGTTCCTCTGTCTAAGATCCCTCCAGCTTCTCTTTCACAGCTTCCAGGGAGGTCTAGGGCCTCTCCTAATAATTTCTGCAAAAAATAAAGAAACCGAAGTTGCTCAAAATTATCCATGCAAAGCTTAGAAAGGGCAATGTAAGTTAGAAGAACCCTGGTTGTTGGAGAGAGAGACATTTCAAGAGTGTAAATCCTTTAAATTTCTTGGACATTTGAGGCAAATCCATGAAAACCTAGTGAGCTCTGTGAAGTATCTTAAGGGACTCTTCATCAGCTTCCACTGGTCCTGGAGAAAGCATAGTAATAGGTGTTTTTTAATCAGCAAAGTTTTCACATTTTTGTTCTACAGAGATGGAAATTTTCTGGTGATATGAATACACTTTTTTCCACATGGGAAAAGATTCTCCCTTTGTTTTTGCCCTACCTTGCATAAAGTTGTTTTTGTATTTTATTTTAATCAGGTTTTTTTTATTTTTTTTTTATTTTCATCCATCAGAGAAAAGGAATGTTCCTATGGAGATAACATTTTCATGTTATGAAAGTGTTTTCAGTAGTAATTCTCCTGCAAGTCGACCTGGATGAACCAGTGACACTACAATGCCCTTTCTGGTTTTTTTTCCCTTTTTGTTTTGTGCTCAGTTTCATTGTTATTCCTGTCTCTGTAACTTTTTTTGCTACAAGAAAAATTCCTTGTCCATTATCATAGGGGCCCTTCATGCACTTTATGGATTTAGTTTTTAGTAATACCTATGAAAAATAAGTCTACTTTCTGATCATGCTGCAGTCTTCTGAGACTTGGAGGTGTCTGTGCCTTACCTTGAAGTGTTTGAAAACAGCTCTCAGTTATCAAGATTTAACATCATTTGGGAAAAATCAGAAGTTAGTTGGCTTTTAAGATATTGCCCAAAGGCAATGCATTCAGCATGCAGCCTTCTGTGATGTACGGAAGCACAAAATTTGAGTCTCCAGAAATTCACCTCAAGCATAAAACTTCTAAGTAAAACCAGGACTTGGAGGGTGACAAGAGGTTAATCTGGGTGAGGGTGAGTTGTTTTCACCAAGAAAAGCCTGTTCCTTTATGAACATCTGAAGGGCTCTTGGGACAGAGGCCCACAGCTCTGAATCTGTCACAGTCACTGAAATATCCCATATTTTTTAGTGTACAGGGTTGTGGAACCTTTCATTATTTCTCTTCAAAGCAGCTACTGGTTTTTTGAGGGCTCAGTTCTTCAGCTGCATGGCCCCAAAGACTTTGTTTCTGTGGTTTTGTACTTCAGTAGTTGTAGTTCAATTCTAATTTCTGAAAGTTTTATTTGTATTGTGACAGGGCTTCAGTCGTCACCCAAGATTGAATTGCAATTGGAACATTGAGGGAAACAAGAGCATTCTTATGCAGTCTAAATAGATAGGATAAGTATCAAGGGGATGGAAATTAATACTGTTATCTCAATTTTCCATTTTTCTGTTTCAGTTTTTCTTAAATAGCTGTGAATTGGTGTGATTTGAGAAACCTACCAGCAGTTTGCATTGGCTGTCTCTGAAATGGGGAGAGAGTCTTTCCAGATAGACAAGAAGGGAGGGAAGAGCATTTCATTCTCTTGACGTGATTAGATTTAAAAAAAATCACTACATAAAAAGAATATTTGCAAACAATCCCATCAAATTGGAAAAAGAGGCAGCAAGTTTATGTATTAGGAAAGGAAGTAGCTGAGGGTATCTGTGTGATTTGACTGGAAACATTTAACTAGAACTTTAGGATTATTTTCTTTGTGGCCTTTCTTGCTCAAGGACTTTTGGTGAGTATTAATAATCCTATGCATATAATGAATTAATTTAATTTAATATCTTTTGCATACCATATAGTGATAACTTCAATTTGCTGCAGTCTGTGTTAATTTGTATATCCTGACTTGGAGAATTGATCCTGAATCTACTGGATAAGTTCCTGTTGCTTGGGCAATGCCAAGTGTTGAGCTGCTGTGGTCCTCCTTTGCTGTAGTGCCCCAAAACCTTGGGGGTCAGACCCTGAGCATGGATCAGTGAAGGTGGAGGCTGCAAATTGGAAGTAGTAACTGGAAGATGAACCAGTTGGTACTTCTGACAAGATTGTGAGTGCGTTCATCCCATTTCAAGTCTCTGACATTGACTTTTTCTCCTCTTTTTGGGTTTGTGCCCACAGAGTCTTTCAAAAACTTGTAAAGAGTCTAATTCTGGAAGAAGCATAATGGTTTATTTTGGGTTTTATTATTTTGCCACTGACCAAGAGAAGCCTTTTTGTGCCTGGATTTATGATTTATGGGCACGTGTAAAACCTATTGTCTGCTTCCCCCATGGATTATTCATCTTTTTCTTTCAAAATACACTCACATTCCTGGAAGTTATCCTAGTGCTTGCAGTTGAACCTGCAAGTTTGAAGACATCAAATCACCTGTGATACTAAACCAAGCTGTAGTTGATGTAATGATACCTGCTTCCCAGGAGGGTTTGCATTTCAGGTAGTGAGCATTTGTGATGCAGTTTGAAATGATACAATGGTAGGTGCTTTGAAAATGTTCCCCAGCACTCTAGAAGGGCTCATAAAAATGTAGCTGCTGCTGTTGAGAGTTACTTAAGTTTTCATCTTGGGACATGTGTTGTGTAAATTCAGTTGGAGATTTTATCGATGTTTTTTTGGATCTTAAGGAAACTACTGGTAGCCCTGCTGCTCAGAGAGTAGCTGAGTTCTAATTCACCATGCTGTGGCTTTGAAGAAACCAGCCTTACAGGAGCTTCTGTGTTCTTACAAGACAGTGAACTGATGAAGCTGGATGTAATCCATATTAATCTTTGCTTCCAAGCAGTGCAGCTTGCAGCAAATAACCCTTTCCTCTGACACCCCTTGTCCTCTGCTGTATAAACCAGTCTTGGGAGGAGTAACAGAGCAGTGATTAAAACAATTTAATCCAGTCATCCCAAGCCTCTGAACATTAAGATAAACCACGCAATCCCATTTTCCTTTTCAGAAATGTGGCATAATAAAGCCACCAGTTGTCTGGATGTAATCTGCCTCTCACTGCTGTGCTGCTGGTCAGAGTGCAGGGCTCCTGCAGTGGCATATGGGATTGCATGGTGATACACCCATGAAATAAATAGAAAGAAAATATTGCAACAGTTGGTGGTAGTTTTATAATATTGTAGTCACAGATTTTAGACAAGGTGTTGGTAATTTAAAGGCTGGGAAGAGAGGTATGGTATGGATGGGCCTCCCACTGTGCACCATGGCACAGACCAGGGCATGCAGAAAGGGAGTCAGGCCCTGTGAAACTGGGGTTGTACCAAAATCCCGTGTTATGATCCCACTTCTGACACCAATTTAATGTTATGATCCACCTCTGATACCAACTGATGTTAAGATCTGCTGGAATAATGTTAGGATCCCACTCCTGAAGTAATATTAGTGTCTGACCTAAAGTGCAGATGAGACCATATGCACTTATGAAAAGGAGACTCAGGGGTGACCTTGTCACTCTCCACAACTCCTGAAAGGTGCTTGTGCTCAGGTGGGGTTGGTCTCTTCTTTCACCAGGCAGCTCTGACAGAACCAGAGGACACAGTCTGAAGTTGCACCAAGGGTTGGATATTAAGAAAAAGTTTTTCACTGAAAGAGTGATAAAGTACTGGGATTATCTGCCTGGGGAGGTGGTGGAGTCACCATCCCCTGGATGTGTTTAAGGAAAGACTGGATGTGGCACTCAATGCCTTTGTTTAGTTGAGCTGTTAGGGAAGGGTTGGACTCAATGATCTTGAAGGTCTTTTCCAATCTAGTCATCCTGTGAATTCTGTGATTCTTTGGAGCTGTAGATGCTCATGGTGTGTGGTTTCAGCATCCTGTGAATTCTGTGATTCTTTGGAGCTGTAGATGCTCATGGTGTGTGGTTTCAGCTCTCCTGGCCATTGGCAAACCTGGGAAGAAAATCACAGACTGAGCTTGCAAACACTTTGCTCTGGAGTGTGACTGATCAACATTCAGAAATGCCAAACGCTCACAACACCCACCCTGAGGTACTTGGGGGTCTGGAAACCACCTTAAGGCAGAAATGATTACAAACCAGTAGACAGTAACCAATTTTCATGCCACTGTGACAAAACCTTTTCAAATAATTGCATGAAAATACAACTCTGAAACACGTATTTTCTGTATTTCTAGTGCTATTTATCAGATATGCATCAAGCTGTTAGAATTAATCTTCATTTGCAAATTTCTTTGAAGCAAAGCACTATGACTCTGACTTCATGGTTATTAATCCCTTGAGTTTACCATCATGTGGACATCAGAAGGGATGCTGTTTTACTTTGATTGGGCTTTTATGCAGAGAAAACAGCACATGCTCTGTCCATCTGCTTCATTAAACTGTAAACACCATTCAATTTTGGAACATTTTAATGCATGGGCATTAAATATTTTGTGGACCTTGAGTAGATGTCTGGCTGTTGTATTTTTAAAGCAAATTTAATATTCTGTTCTAGGTTTCTGGGTTGCCTTCTGTTCTTTTTTCTTTTTTTCTTTTAATTTCTTTTTAATTTGAAAGTCCTCCTACCTGACTTTAAGCCTTAGATGAAGTTCTTAAATCAGCAGGGAGGATTAGACAAATTTTAGGTATTTCAGCAGAACAATTCAGGTCATCAGTCTTTTGCAGTTAATTATAGAGGGAAGCCTGGGTGACTTTGCTCTTAAATTAGATGCCTGCAATTATTGTGAAATGAGCCTGGATCTTAGCCTGGTGAAATGATTTCATATCCCAGTACAGGTGGGTTAAATCTCCAATCCAAAAATATTTTTTTTCCCTTTGTTGCTATTAAAAATACATTCTCAGAGTCAATTTTTATGAACATTTCCTCTGCTTAAAACATAGCAATATCTGAGCTGGGTTTCCTTCAGATGTTTGCCTGCATTTCCTCTTGAAGTGGAGAGCAAACAGAATTAGGGGGAGCTAGGCAAGCCTGTCCTGGGCAGTGAAGAAAGGGGGCTTGGTCTGCAGTGCCTTTGAGCCACTGCTGGGAGGGTGTGAGGCTGCTGAATCACATTCCCAGGATCTGCTTCAGGGCTCATTTGCGCCCAAACAGTGCTGGCATAATTCTGGGGGTTCAGGAGAGCTATGTCATCATTTCAGAGTTGTCTCAGGCTGCTGGCTCCCAGGAGAGAAAGTGGCATTGTGTCAGAGTGTTCTGGTGGCACAAAATATAAACCTCAGACAAAGGTGATTGACAAAGAGCAATGTTTTGTAATTGGGAGCATTAGAGAAAGCTGAAGACCTTTGTACTGTGTATTTTTTAAAAACAACCAGCAAGCTCTTCAGAGAAGTATAGCGTGGATCAGGATAAAACCTCATTTTTCTGTGTAATGAGAGCCATAGTTAGAGTTCAGTAAAAATTGCACTTTGCTTTGAGGTGTTTCCTGGCCCTGTTCATGACAGCATACTGATATGTGTGAGGCTTGAGCTGAGGACCTGAGCATGCTTTGAGATCTACACTTTAACAGTGTAGCACAAATACTACATTTATTTTTCACTTCTGAGATGTTTTTCCCCCTGCAATTTAAAGGAATGATATTTCCCTTATGTAGCATTGCCTGAGCTGTTAACAGGCTAGTTTTATGTTCTTGCTGTCACATGAAGAGGGTGGAAATCACCATTGTAACAACTATGTGGCTTCAGAAGTGAAAGACAAAAAAACCCCTTTCTCCTGAAAGCATCAGCTACAGGACAGGTGGTATTTTTTTTTTCCAAGTGTTCTCATCAAGTTGCAGTAAAAAGCTTTTCTCCATTCCATTTGTGTGCCTTCTGTTGGGCTTCAAAGCCAGTTTTACCCTTGGATGGCTGAAGTCAGGAAAACTCTTCTGTACAGACTGTGGCAAAACTAGCTGCAGCAAGGAAGGAGAGAGGATTAAAAAATCCTGTTTATCAGAGAAGAGAGCTGACCCCACTGCCCTGAGCTCTTAGACTGTCTGAATGGCCTCACTTGTTGGCATCAGGGTGAGCTCTGTGGTGGCTGGAGCTTTTCAGAGCTCGCAGGATTTGCTGTGCTGAGCTGCCTCTGGTTTGGCACAGCAGCCCAGGAACATCTCTGCAGCCCTGAAAGGAGGGAGGTGATGGAGGTGAATTATTTTTGACCTGTGATCAAACAGCATTTTCAATGAGAAAGAGCTGCAAAGAGAACAGGCTGTATTGCAGAGTCATCCTGACTTCCCCTTGCCTTCCACACTGTCTCCTTGCATTTTGTTGTGCAGGAAAACAGCATGAGCCTTGCTTCCCTGGTGCTCTGGCACAGGCAAGTGACTCCCACGTCCTGCACGTGATCCAGGTTTGTTTGAACAAGTATGGACAGTGTAAAGGTGACAGTTTCTGCTGCATGAAGGTCTGGGGACCAAGCAGGGACCCCATGGGATAGAACCTGGCAGAAAATGTAGCTTGGGTACTATTGACAGCAGTAGGGGGTTAAGGAGAGATTTGTTCCACTCAGCAATGTTTTTAAAATTTTTGTTCATTTGTGGTGTAAGTGCATCTTCAAGATGCAATCTGTATGTTTTTTCCACAAAAGAACAAAAAGAAGGGTTATGTCATATCAATGTGTGATTACTTTTAAATATTTATATTATGAATAACCATTTCATAGCAAAGATTCTCTAATGAAGACCAATAATAATCATGTAAAGTCTTTCCTAATAGTAATGTTGCTGGGGCTTTTTTGAAAAATGTCTCACAGACAGCTCTAGATGTCAGCTGGTAAAACCAAAAGTCATTTCTGTGCAATAGTGCTTTTATCATTGTGAGAGATAAAAGAGATTCTGATGGAAGACATTTGTGAAGGGTACATTTCTAAAACCTTTCTCAGCAGTGGAGGCTGCAGGATGCTCTCAGCTGGTCCAGCACGTTGTGCAGCTTCAGACCAAGGCTGAGTTCAAGTGGATATTGTTTCACCTGCCCCCCTTTCCAAGGACCCAGCTTTTGCTGCTTCCCACTTGTGTGTCTGCTGGATTAGTGTGCTGAGAAGATGAAAGGCTGCCGCTATGATCTTTTGGAGATAAAAAGTTCTCAAGTGTCTCATGTTTCAGCTATTTTTTATTTGCCTCTGGAATCCATCTTCTCCATGCACTGGTTTTGGTTTCCCCGGATTCCTTTTATTGGTTTTTGCTTCTTTTTGAGAGTGGGCAGCGGCAGATCCTTCACTCAAACTGCTCTCAGAAATTACAGGTGCCATGCTAGTGAGCCTTCAGGCTGCATGCAGCCTTTTCATCAAGGCAAGAGCCCTAAGACACAGACAGTGTCCCATGGGAAATCAGGACATTTTTGGATCCATTTTTGCATCCTTTGTCATCTTGCTCTTTTTTTTTGCCATCCACTTGTTGCTGCTGCAGTGCTGCTGTGCCAGGGCAGGTGCTGGTGTGATTGTCTCTTCCCAAGTGTTCTAGGGAGTTGAGGTGTCCTGTTAATCAGATGGGAGGCTCCAGGCTGCTGGATGTGATTTGGGTGTGTTCTGCACATCAGAGCTGTGTCAGGACGTGCTCCTGGCAGCTGTGGCACCTTGTCCATGGCCGAGAGCCCCAGGGGCTCCTGTCAGCTGCAGCACTTTCAGAAGTTACATGAACACCTACAGGCAGACAGGGATATATGTGCCCATTTCTGTGAGTCTATAATTCCCTAAATCAAGGTGTGACTGAGAAAGAGGGTGGCAGGGCAAGGTCCTTGAAAGTGCCTTTGTGCACTGCTGGGAATAGCCTGGGAGTGGCTTTGCCCAACTCTCCTGGGTGTAGGTGTTTCCAGCATCTGCTCAGGCTGCTCAGGAAAATCTCCTGGGTCTGAGACCCTGGGCAAGGCCAGCTGCTGAGCTGTGGGCTCAATCTGCAGGTGAGGGATGGAGCTGGATGTCTGTGCCCAGGAGTGCAAGGACAGAGCCCCCCAGAGATGCAGCCCCACCCCTGGCAAAGCACAGCCCCCCTCAGGAAGCATGAGCAGCCATCTAGGAAATGGCATTTTAAGAAACTGTAAAATCAGCAGTTGGAAATAATTGAATTGTGCTTCATATATTTCTTTTGTCAGTGCCTCCTGTATTAGGCTGTTCAGTTATTAAAAGGAGGAAACCCCCCTGAGAACTCTGCTGCTTTCAGAAGTGCTGGGCAGGCTGTAGCTGCATCCACAGGGTGCTGGTTCCTGGAAGGTCCTGGTGCCATAACACAGCAATCTGTATTCATGTGCTGTGCTTTCATCCCAAGATCACAGATGAAACAGGATCATTACTGTATATTAAAAGAATTAATTGTGTGGCTTGGTTTGCTGGCAAAGCTGTGTATTGAGAGTAGAGAGCATTGCAGGTAGCAGAGGTTATGTCCTAAGTCATGGGGTTCATTTCTGCAGTCCATCCTGCATCTGTCAGAACTTCATTCACCTCTGGAATCTCACCTATGCCCACAGCAGGGTGCACAGCTGTGACCTCAGGAAATCCCCTGTGGTGGATGTCATACCCATGGGATTTCCCAGGGGAGGAAGGTGTTAAGGTGTTAATTTTCTCCAGTAACAGGCAGTGCTTTTTGATCCTGATCTGAGGTGGAAGTGAGGAGCAGAGCTCTATCCCCCTGTGTCTCTTTGGAAAGTGTCCTCTAGGTTGAGGGCTTAAATCCAATCCTAACACACACACACACAAAAAAAAAAAAAAAGGGAGTTGCCTGTACCTGCTGGCCTTGCAACTTGCTTAGAAAGGGAAGAAAGTAAGGGATGGACGAGGCATAATAATTTCATTTTTGCACAGCAGGGACTTAAAATCCACCATCACTGCTACCACAAATTACACCTGGCATCATCTCTCGCTCTCTGAATGCTTTGCAGGAACTGAGTTCTCCTCTTACTTCAAGGATGCAAAACATTCAGGGTCAGGGTAAATTCCAGCACTATGTCAGTGTTCTTCCTTGGGTCTGAATCACTGGGGAAAAAGAGGAATCATAAAACCTTGGGCCCACCTTTGCCCATCAGGGAGATAGCAGGGAGGCAGTCTCCACAGGATGGGAGCTTTGCTTCAAAGCCACAGGGTGGGTCTGTGCCTAAACTTCCATCCCACTTTGATTCCTGGCGTGGTCAGAGGTCCTCCTTGTGCCGTGTCTCCTCTGCCTAATGCTCTGAAAGAGGTGTGCTCCTGCACTCTGCCAGCAGCAGCAGCAGCAGACTCTTTTCCCAAAGGCTTGTCAAATTCCACAGCTTTCTCAGCAAATACTTTTATCTATTTATGTATAAGCAGCATTTAAAGGGAACAAATGGCCTGTGTGATCATTCCCGTGTTCTTTTTTTAATGCATTTAATTCCTGATGCTGACACTTGGTTTTTCAAAGCAGGATTAGAGCTGCTGAGGATAAACAGTGCCAGCATTGCATGCAGCATGAGTGGAGACCTGTGTAAAGCTCAGCCAGGCTTTCTTATTGACAAAGCCTAATTAAAAATGCATCAAGTTAAAGATTTTTTTCCCTTGATAGTCAGATGTCCTGGGATGAACTGTCCTGTGCAACTGTTCTTTTTGTGGTAACACAAAGGGGTTTAAACCATGAGTTGATTCCAGTGTGATCTCTGAGCATTCCCAAGAACCGTGGGCTGGACATGCCATTTCCATGAGCAGCACCTCTAAACCCTTCAGCATAGCTGCCTTTTCTCTGTGTATTCTATTTAAAAGTCCTGAAATAATTTCCTGGAGCAGTTCCTCAAAGCAAGCAGACTGAGCATCAAAGGATTGCCCAAAGCCCTGGTGTGGAACTATTTATTAAGGCTGATTAACACAATGAATGTGCTGCATGTGAATTCAGGGCCCCCTACAAATATTGGACTTCCAAGGGTTTATAGAATGATTTTGGAGAAGTGGTTCAGAAGCAGTGCTACAGCCATTGCTTTGCATTTATTTTTTGTTTGTTTGGTTTTTTTTTTTCTTCAAGTAGATTGTGATTACTGTGAAATTATTTTTAAATTTTAGTTTTATTCAGTGTTTAAATGAATATCATGTTTATAGTAGTTAGGGGTGTACAGGCTGTCTTTTGGAATTAAAACCAATTTTTTTTTTGCTTGTGTTTGTTTTGGGCCGGGGTGAGTAATGACTTTGGGACAGCTTTGTGGTATAGTGTGTTTTGCTTTAGGTTTACTGACGAATGGTGTTTTCTTCAACCAGCAGGCTGGCAGGGAATTGCAAACAGTGACCTCATTTATCCTACTAGAGCTCACTCTCCTTGACGTTTTCATCAGCCAGTGGGGGAAGATGTTTGCTGTTCAACTGCTGCCAGCAGAGCTGGCGCTTGTTTTATCTCAGCAAACTCGGTGAATATTCTGAGCATCGCGTCAGTGCAAGCAGTGTTGTGCCTGTCCTGCATGGAGCCACGTTCTGTGCTGAGACAGGAGCAGCAGCACAGTGAGTGAGGCAGGTTGGTTCAGAGGTGTGTTTCATTACAGGTTTGTGCAGCATGTGCTGCAAGGCTGTTGGTAGGGCTCTGTGTCATTTGGACCTCACTAGCTGGAAACCATTTGCAAAAATAATGCAGTTTTTCCTCTTTCATAAAAGATGCAGGAAAATCTACACATCTGTAATGTTATTGTCTTGATCTTTAGGAAAGAAGTTAATGAACCTACTGCAGAGTCATCATTTTCTTGTCTTTTTTCAACTTTTAACAGGTGACTTAAAAGAATGTTTTGCAAAATCAAGGCTTAATAGATGAACCAGTACTGAAATGCTGAGCGAAAAACATTTTTTCCTGTATTCCTAGGAAACAATAGAAACTCTGAACAGTTGCCTGAAGTGTCTCCTACTCTAGATTAGTTCAATTTTTTAAAATCAGGCTTAGATTTTTCCTCCAACACACAAATTGTGCAAAGTACAATGCAGCCTAATGTGGTGTTGTGTGGGATAGCAGATCCTCAAGTCTTTATTTTCTTGTTGTAACCTGGCATTAGCAATGCAGACACAATCCCTGCAGTGTGTGCTGTGGTAGAGGAGGGCAGGAGTGTCCTGGCAGATGCAGGCTTGTAGACTGCCAGCTGTCCTTTGTGCATGTCCTGGCAGTGATTTTGATGTGTATCTTAGTTAATGGAATGCCTCACAATATTTTTAAAAATTAACTAGTGCTGTAAGGGTTCATATCAATATTTACTTAATATTCTGTAGTTTAAACAAAAGAATACCTAATAATAATAAATAATAGTTATAATAATTTCAGTGAGTTTTCAGACTTTTAAAAGACATTGTTAATATGCGTTGTGCCTTTTCTGCCCCATTTTGCACAAAGTTCCAGCAGGATGTGTAGAGGCAGATGTGATGCTGACTGGGGTACCTGCAGCTTGTTTTGAGTTGGGAAGAGTTTTCCTTTGAAGGCTTTTTAGGTATCTGCCAAGAACATCTCTAGTTCAACTGAGAAACAATGCAGTGGATGCACTGTGCAAAATAAATAATTAAAAATGTATAAGACAGAAGAATTAGTGGCTTCATGTGGTACCACTAGCAAATTTGAGTAGATTTTTGCAGCTTTTAAGGCTCAAGAAAGGCAGACTACTAATGGGGTTTTTTGAGTAACTGAAAGCTCATTGAGTTTGCTAGCAACTTTTTTCAATCATGTAATTAATTAATAGTAAATACTTCCGGAAATTGCTGCGATTATGCAGATTACCTTTCCTGACTTCAGATTCTTCTGGAATAGGTTGAACTCTGATATTTACTCTGCAGCGTTCAACTGAGAGCAAACACATCCATCTCAGAGACAGGGCTGCCTAGTTTGCTGCAGAAGCTTAATGAACTCATCCTGAATACTCATTTATTCAGTATCTCTCTCCATATCACTGTATCAGTGTTTAATCCTTAACAAAGCTGCTTGTTGCTGTTCTTATTTCCTGATTCTAGAACACGCTGCAAACAGCATAAAGTTCCCTTGCTGCCATTGCAATGGACTTGCAAAATAATTTGTTTTGCTGTCCTGAGAGCAGTACTTTCATATAACCAAGCTATTTTAATGATATTTGTTGTCATCTGCCTCAGGAAATGATAGTGGCATCTTTGACATATGAATTATATTTCATGTTCCAGTCCCATGAAAAAAACCTACCATTATTTTCTAATTCTAGCTGCTGCTTGTCCGTAGCCACTGCAACAAGATATTTGGGAACAGTGTTCTAAACATCCACAGTCCCATATTGTTTACTTTCAGGATATTTAAATATCTTAAATATCAGACTGATATTATATATCTAATTATAGATGAGTAGTGGCATTTAAAATGCATGTAAATACTTTTTAATAGATAAATAAAGACATATAACAATGAAATGTGTCAGGCTTGCAATGTCATCCCTGCCCAGACTCCACATGTTTCTCCAACACTCCAAAAATACCATGGAGCTGGGTTTTCTGCACTTGTTGTGTCTCTCTCCTTGGTGCTGTGTGCTGTCAAAACAGGCTTCTAACAAAACAGGCTTTTAACAAAACAGCTTTACATGCTTTATTTTGGGCATCTTCAACCAGAAAAGTCCTGCACAAGTAAATAAATGTGTTGTAAGGCACCAAAGATGCCCAGAGCTGTGTTCAGTGCTGTGCAGCAGGGATGGAGCCAGCAGAGCTGTGTGGGCAAAGCCTTTCTCTGCAGGGTTTTTATGGGCTAGGGAGATTGGTATGGTCAATAATTTAATATGCATTTTGAACACTTAGAATGATTTAGTGTGTCACATAAATGGAAGAGGGAAAGGCTGTATCTATTTTTTCCAGTTCATTGTTCATGACGATAACAGGAGTTTTATTAACTTCACAGTTGGTGCTACTCTGTTGATGCTTTTAATTTTTATTGTGTTTGGTTTTAATCCATTTAAAAACTCAACAAACCAGGATTATACTGGTTTGGGGGTTTTTGTAGTTTGGAATTCTTTCCTTTTTTTTTTTTTTTTTTTTTTTTTTTGGTTTCTCCTTTCTGGTCCTTTGTTTCTTATTAGGAAGCTGCAATTCTTCACAGAACTGACAGGTACAATTTTGGCTGAGTATTCAAACCTGAATACTCCACAATAAGCATGCAGGAATAATGTAGACACTGAAAAATGGGGAAAGTCTCTTCATCTGGGCTAGGAAATCGTATATTCTCTGCTAGTTTGAAGGCTGAGAATGCCATATAAATCACTTTTTTCAGTTAGTAATGCAATACTAGAACAGTAGAGAAGGGAAAAGGTAAACATTCATTACAGAATGTAATTATGGAATTCATTACAGAAAATATGGACAAATAAAGAGCTGAAGAAAAGAGTTTGAGAGATGTCCTTGTCACTTGCCTTTGCCTATGAAGTGTTGCATGTCTGCAGAGGAGTAAGGCAGGGGTTTTGTCTTTCTCTGTGCTCTAGAGGCCTAACTGGAACAGGCACGGTTTGGTTTTGCTCATTTGCCTGGTTTTTAAAGCACAGAACAATCTTTATTTCCATTTTTCTTAGATTCTTGTTTTGCTCTTTGGAATGAATCCACAGCAGATGACCCAAAATTCATGATGATCTGGAGGTGCTTGTTATTATTTATATAAACACTGATAGTGTGGGTAGTAAAAAACCCTGAAAATAGGTAGGAAATGTAAAACCTGGAAACTGGAGCATGTTTAAGAACTTAGGTGAATATGGCACATTCATAGGAAAACTAGATTAGGCAGTTCTTTAAGAGAGGTTAGGGGCATTCAGTGGACAAGACCAGCAACAATTTGCCACAAAAGTGTATTAAAATATGGGAAAAGATAGAAAGTTATCACAGGATAGGGAAAGAACAGGGAGGTATTTGAATAAAAAAATGAGGGGTTTTTTTTGTCTTTATTAAATTACTGTCAGAGGGCTTTCTCTGTGTTACCTGCAAACAGTTCATTTTGGAAAGGAGAGTTCTTTTTGGTCCAAAAACCAGCTGTAGAAACCATTAGAGGTGATTACCAGGGCAGCTTTGTAGGATGCTGCGTAACAATTACCAATTAAAATTACTAAAACTTTCTGAGTGTAAATGTCACAAGTAACAGTTCAGCTTTGTGGTACATCCATGGAGAGCATAATTGAATGAGCATTTAATAAGAGGCTTTGGAGCTGCATTCACGTCCTAAGCAAAGTTTAAATGCAGAAGGATTCAGATGAAGCACTGAAGCTTAACCAGACTTTATTAGAAAACAAATCAAAACAAACCCCAACATTTTGAAAATAGATTATTAGTATGGAGTCATTGTTGTGATGGACACCTATAATCCAGACACAGGTTCACCACACAATTACTGTTATTTGTTCAGATCAGTGTGTATAGACTCAGCAGGTTTAAAGTTACACTGTAGGGCATTTTCTATTGTCTAAATTCCAGAAGGGCGCTTCATTTGTCTTGAGAGATCCATAAAATTTAAGAGAGCATTTCAGGATGTGTGAAGGAGTCGATAAAGAATTATCTGCTTCAAAAACTTTCTTTGTTGAAGCACTGTATGAAAAGAGCTTAGAGAAGTAAAGTTCTTCAGTTCTAGAAGGTTTCAGGGCTTACCCAACCAAAGCAACAGCAGCTTTGAGGGATCATCAAGGGCACAGCTTCAGAAGATGATTTATGTAGAGTTCTACCTTGAGATTCAATCCCCATCCTCTGTGCCCGAGGAGTTTTCAGACTTTTAAAAGGTGGTGGTGAAAAAAAGGTGTAAAAGAGTTGGTGGTGAAAAAAGGTGATAAAAGAGGTGGTTGGTGTGTCTCACTGTCAGCAAAGCCCTCATGGAGGAGGAGTTGAGCCTTTTGTAATGATCCCTTCAGTAGGGCCCCTTCTGCCTATTTTTAAAATGTGCTCGTGTCAATGCACAAATCCCTGCTGTGGTTTAGGAGGTGCTGCTGGACCATTACTTATGTAGTTTATATTTGGGTGACTCTGTGCCTTAACCTGGTGAGATACACAGTGCATCAGCAGGAGAAAATGGGCTCAGTCTGGCTTTCATCTGCAGTCACCTCTGATCTTGGCACTGGTGCCAAAGAGCTGCAGCCGAAATCAGAATCTGGGGTAATGTGTTGTTTAAAAAGCTGTTAAAAATTAGCCCAAACCTGGTTAATATTCTTGTGAAGATGCCCACTGTACCATACACCTTTCTGAAGCAGGACCAACCCTAATCTTCAACTCTCTCTTTTTGGCTTTATTTTCTGTAAATAAGTGGCTGTTAACCCTGAAATAGAGTACTGATACAAGGTAGAAAGATAATTCTTTTCACAAAATTGCAAGAACATTTCTAGATGCTGAAAGGAAAGAAAGAAAAAAAAGAAAGTCTTATATGTCTCATTTTTCTGCAGTCAGAAAAGGAAGGAGACTGTTGTGAAAACTCATACTGTTCATAATCCTTCTCAAAAGTCATCTTCTTAATGTTTGGCAATATTTAAAATCCTAAGCATGTGTGTGGAATACTAACTGAGGCATTTTTAAAATTAATGTTACCTCAAACATGTTTTGAATCAACTTCCTGTGAATTTAATTAATCATTACTTCTCTGGCAATTCAAATTTACATATTTTTAAGGCTGGCTCTGATCCATGTTGCCATCTGAAGTGCAGAGATCAGAACTCCTCTGAGTAATAGAGTGAGGCATCAAACAAATACTGAGACTTGAAATGCAGTGTGAATTGTTACCTTCTGCCTAATAATAAAACTCTGGATTTGTCAGGCTGAAGAGACAATGTGCAGCCACTGAAAAATATTTTGTTTCAAAACATGCTGTGTATTCTAGCAATGGCAGCCTTCTAGGGCACCTGTTTGCCCTGGAAACCATGGCTGTGGAGAGAACTCAGAAAGTTTCCTTGAAAGCTGGCAATTCCAAATGTTTGGAAAGCAATTCATGACTGTTCTCCTCATATTATCTTATCTCTGTCACCAACAGTCCAAGAAAAGTGTATCTTTTAGGTCAGAACTAATGGAGAAAAAATGAATAAAAATATCTGTTCAGATAGATATGCCATGATAGATGTGAAGTGGGCGAGTAATGGTACCTCTTGTTAAATTGGAATTAAGGAAATATTTATTAAAAGAGTTTTCTTAGCGGGATAAAGGTTTGAGGGCTGTGTTTTATTGCACTGTCTTCAGTGGTGTGCAAACAAGCATGACGTGAGTGAGATAATTTTCCTGGTTTATCTGCACTGGCTTAGAAGAAAATTTCAGGAGATAATTTTACTGGCTTCTTCTGCACTGCTGAAGAAAATTTGTAATTGTGAATTGTCTCTTCCACTACTGCCATCAAGAGTAGAAGGAAAAAAAAGAGACTTTCCTCCATTAAAAGCTTCTAGGGAAGATGAAGGATCATTCCTGCTGGACTGCTGAGTGCACACACAGCTTTGGGATTGAAGTGGTGACAGTGTCTGTGCAGAGATGATGGAAATTGCTCCATCTCTGGGTGAACAGAGGAAAGTCAGCTGCTGGTGTGGAGGTTTTTTGCAAGACTCCTCAGGAGATTCAGCATGTGTGCACCTCATTCTCTGCTGTGAAAGCACAGAACGGGCTCTGCTTTTCCCCATCCACTCATCTGGTGAGTGTGTGGTGGGAGTGACTACAGGCAGCAGAGCTCACCTGCTGTTTCTGTAGTTGCTGCTGTTCTGTTTGCTCGTGCTAGGCAGTGCTTTCTGTCAGGAAGTGCAGAAATAGGGAAGTTTCCAGGAGGACAGTGTTGCTTACAAGGCATCCTGCATTGATAAGAGGCCCTTGCTCCTGTTCCATCCAGGGCTGCACAGCTGTGCTTGTGCAGAGCCAGGAGGAAGAGCCCCCAAGCTCTTCCTCCCCTCTGGCTGCAGCCCCTCTTCAAAGGCTTTCCTCAGCAACAAATTCTTGTAGTAACCTAGTTGAGTCTTTGCTCAAGCAGACCCTGACCTGTTACATATCCTTTTTTCCCCCTCACTTTTCTGTCTGTTGTATGGGTGGTTCACTGAAACTCTCCATTCACAACATCCCTTCCAAGCACCCACACTGATGTGTCTTTTGTGAAAGGTTACTGGGACAGGTTTTACTATGAGTTAGAACATAGAACACAGATTTGCCCCTGAGCTCTACCTAACTTGCTCTCCAAGCAGCTTTGGCTCCCAGTTAAATTTTCCTGAGCAGTGTTTCCTGCCCCTAATTGAAGCAGGCATGGAGAACACTCCATGGAACCTGTGTTCAGGATGATGCTCTGACTGGAATAGGGAAACCACCAGGACTCCATCTTCTGTCATCCTCTTCCTTCCAAAAGTCCTTCACAGCTGTTTCAAGAATGCAGCCAAAGCTGTGCTGGTGGGAACTGAAGGTTTTGTTGTGTTTCAGTTGTCTCAGTCCAGCTTAAAATGAGTTGCTGTAATTATGATATACTGTGTGCCCTACCCATTGTACAAACAGTGTGAGTTTCCTCTTGAGAATGAAAGTAACTTTGGCCACTACTTCTGTCCTTTATATTGTATTAAAATAATTCTATTTCCAGTGTTTTCAACTGTTGAAATAATTTTTTTTAATGATCTGTTATATTTTAATTAAAAGGTCATATTTGAAGACTGAAGTCTACTTTTATGTGTATAGAATCTGCTTCTGGAGTGCCTTTGTTCATTAAAATCAGAAAATTAAAATAGAAAAAATAGACAAGGGAAATGAGGCATATTATACTACTACTTTCATGTTTGGTTTTGAAGGTAAAACTGTATCCAAATGATAATTAGGCTTTGCCCTCAAAATGGCCTTGCTACAGTACATGCACTGATGGAAGCAGCTCTGGGATTTCTTCCTTTCTGGAGTTAGAGAATTCCCATCTGAGTAGGCTCAGAGTGTCTCCAGCCACTTTGCTAAAATCAGATTCATCCCTGAAAGCTGGATGTGTGGGAGATGGAAATTCGTGTGTGAGGAGTTAGAGGCATCACTTGGAAGACACTGACAGTGGAATTGATTTTGCATTGGAAAATGATTACTAAGAAAAACTACTATATACATTAAAACTCTGGATTTCAGCCTCTCAGCAAAATGGCATCCTTGCAAAATCATTTTATGTTTCAATGCTTTTATCCACAATTTTGTTTGGTTTTTTTTTTTTGAACTTACGATACATGTTTTGCTTGGATATGCAAAATGTGTTTTATACATCCATTAAGTCACATCCACTAAATTACAGAATATAGTGCCTCTGGTGGAAGAAATTATATATTTGGGTAACTTTCCACTGTCAGAAGACACTTTTCATCCCTGAGCTGAGTGGCTGTTCTTCACATGAGCCCATTTTCAGGACAAATCAGGATTTATTCACCACTTGGGCGCAAAACACTTGCTGGCTGCTTTGGGGCCCTGTGAAACTCTGGGAGGTTGTATCTCATTTCTTTGTCCATCCCTGCATCACTTCAGTTTTCTGTGCTGTGACTTAATTACTGGTTCTCAGATGTGCAGAATGGCTGATCCTCTTTAAATCTTCTAAGCTCTGTCAATAAGGAATGATTCCAGGCAGGTAGGCAGATCTGCTCTGATTGTACAGTGGGATAATCAACCCAGAAATCTCTGTGTTAGCTCAAAACCAGTTTTGAACTGAGGCTCACATTTGCTTTTAGGCTTTCTTTTTTTCTTTTTGAAAGGATAGTGTCCAGATGGTGTAAGGTAGGTTTGCATGGTTCTGTGTGCAAATACTGAAGTGCAGGGAAATTAAAATGCAGTGCTTTTCACAGTACTTCAACTTGATTAGGACTTGAGTGGGACTGTTGGTACTGATTTAAAATAAGTCATCTCCACTGAAATAAAGAGACTTAATTTAGGTGTTATTAAAAGCATCACCCTGAGAAACTGCTGAGGACTTCAGAGCAGATCTGAGATCCATCCATGGTTCCACATGATTAATTCAGAATGTGTGAACCCTTACAAAGTACCTACAGTACAAGCAGAGAGTACACACTCAAAATCAGTAATTCACAGTAAAAAAAAAACAAAAACGGAGCTGATTGCCTATAAACATGAATTATTTTTATCCTCTTTTATGATTGCAAAATGGTGTACCTCTGAAGTTTCTGTGAAGCTTTTTTTTTTTTTTTTTGGGGAAGAATTTCTTTGAATTCTAACCTTATTAGAGCAGAGTTCACACTCAAAACTGATATGCAAAATTCATTTCAAATAAATGACTTGCCTTCAGGTGTAATATTTAGCTTTGATTTGAACCTGTGGCATCTGCTCAAGGTCAATCCACAATTCGTTTACATTTTTTAAAACCCCTTGTTTTTACCATTTTGAAGTTTTGGTTGTTGCTGTGGGAAGGGGAAGGAGGATCATCTTGCTAGGTTAGTTGTGCTCTATTTTAGTTATGCAGATGTTCATTATGGTGAACAAAGTTTGAGTATAACATAATATTCCCTTGTAAATGGTGCAATGACCCATAATGTGCTTCCTTCATTCAAAAAATACAATATTAGCTCAAAAGAACAGGTGGATGAAAAAGAGTTTGGTCCACAACAGCAGAGAATTGTGAGGATTTCTTTTGATTGGCAGCGCTGCTTGTTTTTGGCAAATCCTTTTTGATGCCAGCTAATAAATGTTGCAGCATTAATTCCTGGAGATTATCAGGTATTTGGAGGGAATGAAAATGATCTTTGCATTGCATTGTGGGCTGGAGGCAGTGCAGAGGTGCAGGAGGTGCTGAAGGCTCTGGTGAGCAAACCCCAGGGGTCACCCTGGGCTCTCTGCTGGAATAGCTAAAACAATCTTACCGGGTCCATAGGCATTTGAAGATCATTAAAATGATGTAATGATGTCTAGATCTTACAATTTAGGTCATTTGTTTGTTTGTTTATTTGTTTTTCTTCTTGTTTTTTTTTTTTTTTTTTTTTTGCATAAAATGTAGTTTGACCAGGAATTAAATTAGCTTTACAACACAGCATTGCTCATAAATAGGGTAACATTTTTTTTAATATAGTCCTTTCCAAAGACAGCTCTGTGCACTTATATATCTTTAGAAATGTTGGAAGTTATTCTTTTGGCCACAGACATTTGGCCAAAGTGATTTTGGCTTTACATTTCCAGTTCTTAATGGTCACTGTAGTTAACAGAGCTACCTATAGCTCTAGACAGTAAAACTCCAATGCACAGAAAATGAGGATTGTGGAAGGAAAGAGATAGATTTGTATGGTGTCTGTAAAATGTGGGCAGGTAAAGATGAGAGGCAGTGTAGAGCTTTTGAAGAAAAGGAGATAATTTAAACTCTCTTCTATCAGCGTTAGGGGTAACAAAACCAAGAGTAAGTGTAGAATAATGGGCTAAAATGGGAAGGGGAATGAAATTTCAGTCACCTGCTATAGCCAGTGTTCTCTGCAAATTATTCCAGTTTTACCAAACAGAATAAAAAAAATTAATTTCTGAAGGAATTGAGTGGTAGGGAGGATTTTAGTAATTTGAAAAGAAATCTTAAGACAGTATTGGCAATTTTCAAAAGGCTTGAGTAGATACTCCTGAAGACTGAACATGGTTATTGCATTGTAAAGCAGCAAGACAGATGTATGAATGTAAGAAATGTAAGAATTATTAAAAACTCCTGGTAGTAATTGCAGCTCAGGTGGTCATTTTTAATGCCTCATTTGTGAAGAATTGAGTAGACCAGGGTTGTGATGTTCCTTAGTCTTTCTTCTGGATGATTACTTCTGTGGCAAAATGACAAAATGAAAAAAAACCTTCTGAGTACTTAGGAAATGAGTCAAAACCCCCTTAAAATAGTGCCAAGTTAATTTTATTCTATTGGTTTTATTCTGCTGAGATGGACAAACACTCACTGTTAAAGCAAAAACCTTACACTACTCTGAGATACACCACAAGCTGATTGCTGTTCTCAGTCTACTAAAAACACTCTAAAATGCTCTGATTTTCTGAAGCTTTAGGCACCTACATTTGCCAGTCTTACAAAATTTTTAATTTTTGAGTGTATGTTTTGTCTTCTAAGGTTTTTTCTTCCCTGAATTTTCCATTCTTTTGGTATAAGAAAACCATGGTACCAATTTGGATATAGATGTGGACAGAAATCTGACAATTAAGATGAGAAACTCGTAAATAAGAATAAAAAAAGTTGAAACGGACTACATAGTGACATTTGGCCTTTCTTCATTTTTAGATAATCATGGTGCTTCTGGGATGGAAATTTTCCATACTCCATGTATTTTATTCTCCTTTGACCTTGGATCATGTCTGTCACCTGGTACATTAAACAGCAGTCAGGTTTAGAGCCACCTATAACTGATAAAGGACTTCATGAAGTTTTACCCATCCTGTGATTATCAGTCTAATTTTCAGGTGTGGAAATTACTGTTGTAATCTCAGAAGACAGTGACCCATAAAAGGTGTATGATTGAAAATCAGATCTATAATTGAAAGTGTGTCATTATTTCTTTAGATCCACGTTTATGTGTTGGTGCCACCTGGCAGCACCTAGATCTGCCCTTGGTTGGGTGTCATTGCCTGGCTGCTCAGGTACAGGCATCAGGACAGGTGTGGGTCATGAAGATATTCCCCTCTGAGATGAGAGTGGCCTTATTATAATTTTTTTTTTTTTTCCATAAGAACAAAAGGAAGGGATCACAGGGGAGGTAGAGCTGTTCATGGTTACTTGTGCTGTTTGAGCTGAGTGAATTTCCACTTTTCCTCATGCCTCTCCACTCCTATCTGACAAGGGTCTCAGAAACTACATTTAAGGCACAATGCATTGTCCTGATGGCTTCTTCCACTCTCCTGCCTAATTACCAGTGAAGGCTGCAAATCAGCCTGGCTGCAGCCAGAGCACCCCAATTGCACCCTCAATTTGAAACACGAGTAGAGGGCTTGGGAGATGTGCATGCTCCTGAAGGGAGCTGCCAAGGATTGCTTGTGGGCCCTTCCTCACCAAGTGGCTGTACTTGAGGCATTGATGAAATTCTTCTCCTCTGTCCTGCAACAATAGCTCCACTTGTCATCTCAGTAATATGTTTTTCTTTTCTTTGTAACCTTCACATTAATGCAGTAATTACTGAGTGGCTGGAAGAATCGGAATGGGTCTCATTTCTTTTTACCAGCTTATGCTCTTTTCTTGCTTGGTATGCTTAAATATTTGAAGTTGCAGCTTTTAAATAAATTATTGACAAAAGCACCAAGGGTTTCTTTCGTTGCTCACTTGCAGGGTTACCTAAATATGCAACTAAACACCACAGGGAGTGCATAAAAACCAGAAAATAAAACATTCTTGCTGCAGTGCCTTGTGGTGTGTTGGCTACTGATGCAGATATATTCAGAGAGGGGTGGTACACTTGGGGGTAGATAGTGAGTGGTAATGAGACAGCTTTTGGATAAACTGCAGTTTTTGATTCCCACTTCGGTAAGGGCACCCAGAAGAATTACTTTGTATATTTTTAGTAGCTTCTTGTTTCAGAAGTTGATGTATACAATTGCTGTTGTTGCAGTTGTGCATTGCAAAACTCTTCATTATCCTCTTGGATGTTTTCAGATGTCTGCTATTTTTATTCATTTTTCCATTCTTAAAAAACAATCCAGCTTTGTGCTTGTAGTAAGAAGCAAACACTCCTCCCAAATGCTCAGAATAAAATTACACAGGTAATAACATTATCAAGTCAAAATGTCAGACTTTTCTTTTGCAAAATCCTGTGCACAGTATGAGGTATAAATAGAATATGCATGCGTACTCCCCTTCTAGGGGAAATAATTGAACAATTACTACCAAAACTTTTTTTCCTAGGTCAGAAGAACATTTTCTACATTCCAACTGTGGTACATAAGTGACCATTTTGATGCATTTTAATTAAGGACAATTTTAACAATGTAGATATGTAGCTGTTGTACTGGATTAGAACCTTCAAATTCTTTTCCTATAAGATGTATTGCTTCAATTTCTCTTGCTGCGTGGTGCTGAAACACCATGTAATTAAAGCATTATGTTGTTTTGCAGAATATTCTCTTGTAGACAGGTAGTCTTTGTGAACTGATAAGATGAATACTTTTATTTCACTTTCAAATATGTGAAAAGTGATGGTTTTTGCTCTCAAAGGCTTCTCTAGAAAGCACTAATGGAAATAGTGCTCCATCATCAAATAGGACTGATTGGATTTTAGAAGCTGAGCTTTTTACTGATGTTAGTTTTCATGACAAAATTTAAAAAAAACCCTGTAATTGTCCCCATTAACCTCCAATCAAGTCTGGGTGAGCAGAGCATGCACAGAAAAATGCTTTGGGGTCCTCTGTTGCTAAGAGTGTCATGGAATGATTTGTAAGGCTTGTGATGAGCAGGAACACTGGGGGCAGAGGTGAGGAAACACCAGATTTTCCACCAGCTGGTCCATCAGGCCAGCTTGGGTCCGAGTCAGCTTTGTCAGAGCCACTTCTGGTTTGTTTTGCTCTTGAAGTTTTGGTTTTGTTTGGTTGGGTTTTGTTTTTTTTTTCGTGTATTCTGATTGAGTAGGTGCAGAAGTCAGAAAGGATGGAGTGCAGTCGCTGGGCTTTGTTTTCCCACTCAAGGTGCTGCAGAAGAACTACTTTAGTGCTGTTTTGTTATTTTTTTTTATTTTATTTTCAGTACCCTGTGCCCAGCAGAGAGCCACAGGGATTTGGCTGCACATCTCCACATCCTGTGATTGAGGAGCTGTTTCCTCCAAGGGCTACTTTAGCCAGAAATCACAGGAGCAGCTTGCAGCCAGCTGCTGGCTTTGCCACTTGGTGTGTGTCAGCTCAGCTGCAAGGAGCTTTGCTAGTTTTAATTTAAATATTCCTCAAAATTTTAGGCTAGAGCCTAAAATTTTAGCTAGAGCTGGCTAAAGTTGCAGTCTCAGGAGTTGTAACGTAGCTGCTTCCAGAAAATTTCATAAGTTGTTTACACAGAGGAGACAGGGATGTAAAAGATTATTCAGTTACTCGGGGGGGAATAAGGAGCATACGGTGCTGTGAGCTGCAGAAAACAGGAAGAAACCCCACAGGGATCAAATCAACACAAAATGTGAAGAAAGAAATTCTCCTGCAAAAGTCAGGTATTAACTACACCAACACTTTTTTTACAGCTCCCTTTGTGTAAATTAGCTGAAACCCAAACTCTTGGCAAGTTTCCATCAGTTTGAAAATACATTTGTTAATCACTGTCACTTATCTGTGATAAAATCCAGACTTCTGTTCCGTGGGTGGTTTATTTGCTTTAATTTGTTTTGGTTTTTTTTTTTTCCTCCTGTTTTTACTTTGAAAGTGGTTTCTATTTTATGAACATTCAAGATTACCTGTGAACTCATTTTTGCATGGCACAAATCTGGGAAAATTCCTTTTTTAGCTTATTAATGAAATTATTCAGTTTAGTTGGCCATATAGGTCTGGATTTTGACTTCTAGCAGCTTTTTTTTGAGTACACACTGAACAGGTTTATTCATTCTTGTTAAAAACTAAGCAAGTATTTAGAAAAAGGAAATGAAGGTTGATACTTTTAAAATTATTCATCTGGGGAACCATGGAGTGTCATAAGAATCCATTTTATTTAAGGCCTGTAGTATAAAAAAAAGCCATGGTGTTACAGCCTGTCTCATAGCCCAACACCTTCATTTGAGTCAAATATTTGCTTCCAGACATTTCAGTAGGAGCTGTTGAAATGGATCTGAAGGAATTATTTGGCTCTTATATTAAAGCTCAGAGGCAAGGAGAGGTTTTGAGCTGAGTGCCTGTTGTGAGTGCTGGATCTGTAGACAACAAATGATCTTCCAGAGCATTAATGGAAAATGCAGTGACAGGGCTGCTTGGAATTTGTCATTCAATGATGAAATCATTGCATGAAATCATGAATCATTACATGTTTATTGTAACAACTCTGCCAAAGGCAGGTACCCACTTCTGCATTGGTAAGAACTTTCTCTTCTATCTCTGTTTATCAGAACTCTAATTATAACTCTTCTAAATTTTAAATGGCAAGAAACCCCCCCCCAAAAAAAAGATATTATGTGTTTTAAAGAGCTCATCCTTGCTTTATTTGTCATTGGAATCAGACAGAAAGAAGACATTACTCTGGGGAAAATGAAAGGTGCCATTCATGTCTTTCTCTGAGTCAAAACTCCTAGTTTGGATGGATTTCTGCCAGAATTTCTAAGACAGTGATATGCTCTCACCTTTATTAGTAAAAATATTAAAGCATACAGGGAGTGCTTGACAACATCACTGCTTTTCTTGGCATTATTATAATATTACAGTTTATTATAATAAATTGTTATATAATTGCAATTATTATATTTATTATATTACAATCAAAGGCTCATTTGAGTTGTTCCTTAGAATGTCCAGGCTTTGCTAGAGCAGTCCTTAGTGGATCTGTGCATTTCTTTGCTTTTCTGTAAAAAGCAGCATCTGGAAAAGTTTGCCAATAGGAGCACCTTGACTCTTTTTGGGTGGCTCACATTTCCCAAAGAAACATAATGGATAAAGGGCCTTTGAGGTGTTTTATGCAGATAGGTTTGGCCATTAGGTCAAATGACTTTGCAGGGAAAGAAAAGCTGGATTTTTACATTATCTGGAAGTATACTGAAAAAATCAATGAATCTGGTAAAACAGCCAAGAAATTCCTGATGTTTTTTTCCTCCTAGTACTAAATTTGCTTTTTAATTGAGTGGAATATATGTAAAGAGATGATTTTGTGACCCATTGTCTTTCTATAAATGCTTTTTTATAAACTCTGGATGTGTGTATGAGTGTTGGCAAAATGTGATGTGCTCAGTCCTGTGAGAACTTACACTGTTTTAAAGTAAAATGTGATCTTGTCTCTGCTCTGGTCATTATATATATGTATTAACTCTATATAATGTAGCATAATGTTTTGCATCTACCAATTTCCTGATCACCTCTCTGGTCTTTTTATCTTAAAAAAAGTGCAGGAAAAAAAAAACATATCTTCATTTTTGATCATAGAATCATAGTATTTTAGTGCTTTAAATAGAATTCCATTTCCTGGAAAAACAGGTAATGTAATGGTGAAGCAGACTGGGAAAAATGAAATGATAAATTTCCAATTGGAGTCCAGTGATACTGACTGAGTAATTTTGCTTGCTACATTTTTGTTGACAAATATTTACATAAAGAGTGGCTGGTTTCCCATTCTCACCTGAGCTTGGGAAACTCATGTAACTTTCTACTGCTTTAGATACCTCTAAGCACAGAGGTTGTGTTTGTGTTCCCTTTTCTGCTACTGGCACTCCTTGGTTAATTAACATTTTTATTTGTTTATTGGAATGTTGACTTCAATAATATTTATCTCTGTATATATTCAGTGATATGTGCATGTGTACATATGTATGTGCACAGTCTTATTAAGGCACATTTGGATTTAAACTACTTGTTTTATTTGCATGTAATTTATATGTAAATCTGAAAACAAATAGAAAAATCCTGATGTAAATTTGCAAAATAACCTTTGCAAATGTATTTCATAGTTTGATAAATCTTGATTTAATCTCACTCATCTAAAATAGTTTCTGTCAGATCCATTCTCCAGGACTGTTAAATGGCATAAAATTAAGCATGTGTACAGATACCTGAACAGTGAGAAGCTCCAAAAGTTGATTTTGTTCTTTCTGCTCTAACAGTGAACTTACTTGAAAGTCATGCACCAGTGCAGTTTTTTACCATTAAAAATAGGAGCACTGTGTTAAATTTAAATTGTAAAATTACGTGGCACAGATCTGAATGTGACTTTATGACATTGCTGCAGTTTGGTAACCTTTGCTGTTTATCTAACCTTCAGTGAACTGCAGTGTTGTGTTGTCAAGCAGATCTGTTTATTAATGCTGAAATTGTTGATGTCAGTCTTAAAGATCATTTCTTATGGGACCTTGCCAGTGTATCCGGAAATAAAAATGCATTTTAAAGCCTTTTTTTTTTAAGCAATCAGGCAAAGTATAACTTTGTTTCTGAGCAATGAAAAGTGCAAATTCCAGCAAGCAACTTTGTTATATCTGTAGAAAAATCTATAGGTATGCAACATGGATAGCCTGTATTCATTTATTTTTTAAGTCCCTTTTTCTTGAGATATGTTATTTTACTTGGGGGATTGTGGTAAGAATGGGAGACATATTTTACTATCTTGTGACTTTTCATTAAACTTGGGATCAATAGAAATATGTGAAAATACATTTATGGCCGTAAATGGCTGTGCCAGTGTTTATACAGACTCCTTGTGTTACATCATAGTAACCTGGATAAAATCATGTTCATGCCTGCTGCTTTGTCATCTTTTTCTGTCCTTGGCCTTATTTGCTTTAGTGAAATACTTCCAAGGATTTCCTTTAATTATGCAAAGATATTGTTGATTTCCTGTAGAAATGGTGAATGGGCTCATTAGAAATTGCTTGCTTCATTTCCATGTAATCTCACAGGCAGTCTTCAAGATACAGAGGTGTCTTTTCCTAATCAGACAAAAATCTCATTAGCTTCCAGATGAGACTGGAATGAGGAAAAGAACATGTGGCATGGTGTGAGCACTGGGGCTTTGGTCTGGTGAGGACACAAGGAGCACAACCTGAAGTCAGAGCAGAGCTGTTGGTGAGCTCAGCCCCCCAAAGGAGTGTGAGGCTCCTCTGGACAGCCCTCTGTCTGCAGCTGAGAGTTGCAGGGGAGGTTGGAGTCCTATTTAATAAAGCAGCTGTTCATTAGCTGCTATCCTCAGGAACTTGCAGAGATCCCCATAGGTGGCTTCCTGTAGCTTTCATGTCCCTCCATACTCCTGTCATCTCAAGATGCTTCCTCACCTCTTGTCAGAACTTTGTTATTCTCCCCAGCTCTCCAAGTGTTTCTGCTGGACTGGAAGGAAAGAGTACAGTATTTTTACTTCCAAAACTTTGTCAGAAACAAACTATAAAAGATTGTGAGCACGGGGTGGAAAGGGGATAACTGTCACCCTGGGTTTTTAAGATTTTCTAAGCCTTCTGATGTTGACATTCTTGTAGTGAATTTTCTCACACACTTTCTGTAAATAACTCATTGTTTTGCATTCCTTTATAGAAGAAGAGAGAGTTGATAGACTGTTGGTTTAACCAGTGGCATTGGAGAGGTGCCACTGTCACCCTCCAATCCACTGTCACTTTTGGAAAACTATAAATGTTAGAGTCAGAAAATAAACAGCCCTTTTTTCTCTTTCACCTTGAGAACGGTGTGAGCGTGTATTCTTTTGTGTCCTCTAGCGACAGATAACAGCTCTGAAATCCTGAGGCTCGGTGAAGTTGCCTCTGATGCTGGCATTGCACCTCTTCATGGAAGTGCCTTGCATTCAGCTCAGCTTCCAAAAGCATGAGGAGCTCCCTTGCCTGCTGCAGCTTCTCTCTACACTGTGATTGCTCTTTTTTTCAGATAAAACCCTCTTCTGTCATCCATTGTTACTTTATTCAAGTCTCCCTCTGCCCCATGTTCTCTGTAGTTTCTTTACTATTGAGAACTGTCATAGTTTATTTCCCCCCTCCCTGTTTGAATGCTGCTGTGTTAGCTGATGGCCCCAAATTTTTCCTTCTGTTTTGATCAGTTGTGCTGACCCATCTCTGCTTTTGTATTTATTACATGCAGGAATAATGACCTGAGGTTTAAACTCATCTGCTGGGATTAGACCTTGAACAAGGGTCTCAGCAGAATGCTTTAGAAGTTAAGCTTTTACTTATTTGTCTAGTGTAATAGCTAGCTCATTGTCTCTGAGTAAGTGTTACAAGGTACACTACAAAATAAGTGGGAAGATGTGGAATGTATTCTTAATGCTGGCCATAGTACATTAAATAGATTCCATAAATGTTTCTAGCCTTTTTTTTTGTGAGTAGTTAGAACTAAGGGTGTTGACAAAGCTGTTCCAAAATACTCCAAACAACCAAAATCCAGTTCATGAATGGGCACTTGCAAGTCCAAGAAAAAGATCTCTCTGCTTAGAGCAAAAATGATCAAGCTGAAAGAAAGCACAAAATATTTTTTAAGGTTAACAGCCAGTGCGAGTGATCAACACTTCTCACAATGACTTCTATATGCACATTTGTTTTAGTTTATTGTTCCTGAGGAGGGGTGGGTTTGGGCTTGTTTTAGTTCTATTGGTCTGGGTTTGTTTTCACTTTGGCTCTGCAAAAGGATGGCTTTGCTCTACCAGAGCAGCCCGAAGAAATAAAAATATGAAGGGAGATTGTTCCCACATCCAAACCCTGCACCTGCTCTGAGCAGGGTAATTGCTAACAAGCTGCTCTCTTTTTAAAATGCCAGTTATCCACAGAGCTGACAAAATCCTGCATTCCTCTGAAAGTGGCATTTTACAGTGACTCTGAAAAGAAGTGCCAATGTTTTCATGAATAAAGATATTGACCGGGGAAAGCAATTGTGTGACCATAATCATTGAGACAAGAACTGTAGCAGCAGGATCTTCTAACACAGAGGGTTGGAAAGGGAACATGAGGGATGAAAATGATAGGTACTTATGCAAATGGATTAGAACTATCCTGTGCCACTTTGTGGATCTGTCTTTTAATCTCTCTTGCTATCTAGGCCATGGGATTAGTCGAAAACAGCTGGAATGGAATGGACACAATCACTTAATCACAAAATCAGAAGGCTTGCTGTGGTAATTTCCCTTCAAATGGCACACTGCAAACCCAGGGCAGGTAGTACTTAATATCAGTTGCAAGCTCAGCTCTACAAAGGACTTTGGAAAGACTGCAATCTTTCCATTATAAGTGTATTGAGTCTGTCTTTTAAAACACCTGAAATGTGACATGAAATTATTAGTCTTTTTTTTTTCTTTTGTCACCTTTTCTTTATGTTTGGGGAATGCAAATGGCAAGAGTTTAATGAAGTGATGTTGTTGTGATTACATCTGAGCTGCAGAGTGAGACTCATTCTCATTCCTACTGCAAAGCAAATTATGTTTGCTTTTCCTACTCTAATGCACTTTGCCCCTGAAATTCTTGCCAAAATAAGGAGGGGGCTGTGATTCTCCTTAGTGCTTTTCTCTGTAGGCTTTGTCTTGGTGACAGAAAAAAAGAAAAAAAAGACAAAAGGAAGCAGATGATTTATTCAGAGCATCAGAAGATGCCATGCTGGCAGAAACTGCTACAGCCCAAATCAAGCCCCTCTAAGATCTTTCACCTGCCTCAACACAAGACCAGGCAAGCACCAGACACTGCTGCAGCTCAGTGCTGGTGGGTTTTGTGTTCCAAATAACCACAGTCCAGGGCTAAACACCAATGTGCATCTGCAGACCTGGACTGTCAGGCACACAAGCTTGGTAAAGTTCACTCTGGACTGCAGAAATTGTGGCAGAATCTCTGAATTCAGTTTGAGCTGAACCCAGCAGAAATATTTAAAACTGCTTGAATTCTTGTTCTTAGCTTTATGATAGAGAAATGCATCTTTTCTGCATTTGGGTGATGCCACCATTTATCAGCAGGGTTGATGCAGCATGGGCAGGAGCTCCATGAGAAAATGCAGGTTTGTTAAATGCCAGCTCTCAGGGTTAATTGTCTATGAAAGTCTGGGTTTCACTCCTTCTCCCAAAGGGGATGCTGCATTTTAACTACCCAATGTCCTCTGGAAAAGCCTGGCAGAGGCACTCAGGAGTCCTCAGGCTTTAGCCAGTGCCCTCCCACATTTCTGCTCCCACCAGGCATTCTGCTGTTGCTTCTGGCATGATTTCCATGGTGGACATTGAGCTGTGGTTTACAGAAAGAGTTTTCCAAGAAATCCAGAAAGTGCTGTTAGGATAATTCAGAAACCTGACTTACTAATGCAGCACGCTATGCCAATGTTTTCTGACCTTCTGTTCTCTTACAACAACCTTAGTTGTACACACTTGCTGGAAAAATGATGTCTTAAAGACTTTTTATCCTCATTGATTAACAATAAAACTGTGATACTCAATAAGCTTCAGGAAGGAAGCTGTGATTTTTTTCTGGTTATATTGCTTACAAGAAAGGTTGGAAGTTTGTTCAGGTAGAAATATGGAAATATTTGAAAGTTTTTTGTATGTTCTTCTACTACATCTCTTAATTCTGAGTGATTCTTTTTCTCAAATCAATATCCCCAATACTACTTAAAATATGTGCTTGCATTTTTGTGTCAAGGGATAAAAAATATTTTTATTTGAAATATATCTAGCTGAATTTAGTTTCATGTTTTTATTTCTATTCTAATAGAATAGAAATAAAAGGTGAAAAGTCTTCTTTTTACAGTCTCATGTAATACAACCATTATGGAGGCAATGTCATAGTTTTTTTATTCTAAATATAAAACATCTATGTTTTATATTAACTATTAAAACTATATATTTCTGTGTCAGAATCTCTATTTTATTTAAAAAAGAGAACAAAAGCTCAGAACTGCTGAATGAGACTAGAGCCTTCTAGGGTTACAGCACTGGTGTATCAGGGCAAAGAGAGTGCCATGGACTTGTGCAAGGCTTTTGTCACTGTCCCACATGGCACCCTGACAGGCCTGAGAGATGAGCCTGTGTTCAAGTTCAGCAAGGCCAGGTGCAGAGTCCTCAGGTGGCTTGTGGCAATTCCAAGCTCAAAGGCTGTGCAGAGGATGGATTGAGAGCAGCCCTGAGGAGGAGAACTTTGGGCGCGCTGCTGAGTGAAAAGCTCAGTGTGACCCAGCAATGTGCACTTGCAGAGATCAGCAGCATCCTGGGCTGCATCCATCCCCTGGGGCAGCAGGGCAGGGATCAGCAGCATCCTGGGCTGCATCCATCCCCTGTGGCAACAGGGCAGAGATCAGCAGCATCCTGGGCTGCATCCATCCCCTGTGGCAACAGGGCAGAGATCAGCAGCATCCTGGGCTGCATCCATCCCCTGGGGCAGCAGGGCAGGGATCAGAGCATCCTGGGCTGCATCCATCCCCTGGGGCAGCAGGGCAGGGATCAGAGCATCCTGGGCTGCATCCATCCCCTGGGGCAGCAGGGCAGGGATCAGAGCATCCTGGGCTGCATCCATCCCCTGGGGCAGCATGGCAGGGATCAGAGCATCCTGGGCTGCATCCATCCCCTGGGGCAGCAGGGCAGGGATCAGAGCATCCTGGGCTGCATCCATCCCCTGGGGCAGCAGGGCAGGGATCAGAGCATCCTGGGCTGCATCCATCCCCTGGGGCAACAGGGCAGGGATCAGAGCATCCTGGGCTGCATCCATCCCCTGGGGCAGCAGGGCAGGGAGGGGGCTCTGCCTCTCTACCCTGCTCTGGTGAGACCCCTCCTGCAGGGCTGCATCCAGCTCTGGGGCTGCAGGGTAAGAGGGGTGTGGGCCCTGTTGGAGGAGTCCAGAGGAGATCCCAAAGGTGCTCAGAGGGCTGGAGCACCTCTCCTGCACAGACAGGCTGGGACAGGTGGGGCTGTTCAGCCTGGAGTAGTGAAAACTCTGTGAAAACTTTAGAGCAGCTTGTGAAGGGGTTACAGGAGAGCTGGAGAGGGACTTTTTACCAGGGCTTGTAGTGACTGGACAAGGGAGAATGGCCTTACACTGAAAGGGGCAGGCTTAGATCAGATATAAGAAAGAAATTCTTCACTGTGAGGGTGTGGCACTGGCTCCTGGGAGAAGCTGTGTGTTTCCTGTCAGTGTTCAAGGCCAGTCTGGATGGACTTTGAGCAAGATGGTCTCGTGGAAGGAGTGAGCTGATCTTTAAGATCCCTTCCCACCCAAAGTGTTTATGATTCTGTGCCATAGCTTGTGGTATTCAAAGCCATGTCTTGCTGCTGCTTCAAAGATTTTCATGCCTGGAGTGAATCAGTTCATCATCAGCCTGAGAACTGTGTTTGGAGATGGACTATATATATTTAGAAAACAGCCTAGAAAAGGAGAGAGAAAGATACTTCAGCCTATTTGAATTATATTTGCTTTGCATATTTGCTGGATGTATTTTTTTCAGCATTTCCCTCTGAAATACCTCGTTTTGCAGTGGTGAGTGGGGTTTAGCACAGAGGGCTGCAGAAGGGTTGAAATGACTCATTTGTCCTCTGAGAGCCTCAACCTGTCCTACCTCCCACACCCAGGCCCTGCAGGTTTTTGGTTTAGCCTTTCTTTTGGCTACTTTAGCCTTTCTTTTGGTTACTTTAGCCTTTCTTTTGGTTACTTTAGCCTTTCTTTTGGTTGAGGATTTGCAGCCTCTGTGGTGCTGTATCACACATATGGTGCATTCTTTTTTAAGACCAGTCTTTTAGGGGTCTTTTCAACAGAAGCTGGATGGAGACAATCACAGAGCAGGAGCTTTAGGCTTTGTCCTTTGGTTGCATGCAGATCTCTGATGGTGAGTGCTTGCAGGCTCTTGGTAAATGTGGCCCCCAGCATTTGGCAGCAGCAACCATTTGAACCTCTAATGTTGGTGTACAGGGTTTTTTTGTGCAAGAAGAGTTTCATTTTTCTCTTTGTAGTCGTGTTTTAGTAAGGTATTATTCAGTCACAAATTACTTTCAGAAATATGTATTACTTGAGGATTGTTTTTGGCAACAATGCAATTAAATGGTTTGTAAAAAGCTGCTATAAATAATGAGAAAACTTGCAATTGTATTATTCTTTGCACAGCCATTTTCTGATTCATTAGAGTTAGACTGTAAAATCTATAATAACATTATAGGTAGTGTTATATATAAACCACCATATTCAAGAGCTGGTATTTTTTCAAACCACATTAATAAAGGAGCCTATTTAGGAGATTAAATCCTTAAATCTCCATCTGTGTCTGCATGGTTGTTATGTGCCAGTTAGCAGATAGTTATGGGGAAACTACATGTTGTCAAAAGCTTCTCATTGTATGGCTCTCTGTGATGTTTCCTGTTGAAGGGCTCTATCTTCTTGTCACACTCAGAAATCACAGCTTCTGCCTTGCCACTGCTACACAGCCCAAAGATCCCTTTAACTGCCTTTTGCTTATGGCCATTTCAAAGCAGCACGAGGCTAAAAATATTATATTGTTGAAGGACTGCAGCTTCCACTGTTTTAAAACTTTGTAGGTGACAGCCCAAGAGTTGCATTGGTTAGCATCAAAAAAGTTAATTGGAGATGCCCTCGATGCAGACTGTGCTATGAGTTCACTTCATTATAGTAATTTTTCTAATGTTTCATTTCATTTCATTTCAATTTTTCTTCATATTTCATCAATATTTATAATATTTCAATTGTCTAATATTGTTTGTATACAGTAACTTCATAAATGTCTTACAAGAATGTTGTCACTCAATATCAAAACATCATCATGGCCTTTCATAATTTCTAATATAATAATTTGATACAACTTGTAATTTTATCCAAATATTAAAACCGAATATCTTAATTTCAGACAAGTCCTCCTTTTTATGTCATTCCCCAGACTTTCAGCTAGCTAGAAACTCTCTTCTTTCTCACTGTAAGCTTTGTATGCTCAGTACTTGATTCATCTCTTTGGTATTCTCCTTGCACAAATTTGCAGAAGTATTTAAAATGAAGCTTTATTTTTAGAAACTGAACAATATTCATGTCTGAAGAGCAGAACCTTGTGAGTAATAAGGACTTGGTACATTTTTTAGAAGCTTTGGCACATTCATCAAGTTGTCCAGCTTCTGTCATTTTAAGTCAGTTCTTTGGAATAGGGTTTCACAATGCTCTGAGGGAAACTAAAGTTTTCTGACCAGCACTTGGTTATGTGAGCTTCTAGTTCCTGTCTTAAACTGGACTCTGTCAGATGTCATTTAAATAAGGCTAACACTGTGATGCTTAGAAGAAGTTTGTGTTTCCTAGACTGTGCTAGTAACACTTTAAAATAATTCTTACTTAAGGGAAAATCATAGCTTGGATCTGAGTTCACCTGCAGGACGCAGAAATTCTCTATTTCTGTGGAAAAGCTGTGGATCCCTGCAATGTCCCATGGCCAGGGCTGTCCAGAGAGGATGGAACCACCAGGGGCTCATAACCTGGGTGATGCTCATCCCCTAGGGATCCCCAAAGGGCTGGTGAAGAGTCATGCAGGCCTTGAAGACCTGTGTCTAAGGCCACAGAGTTTGTGGTAATTAGCATTTCACAAGGGAGGAAGGGAAATGAGGGAAGCAGGCAGGCTTGAAAGTGGTTGGGAAGCAGGGGCAATGGGGTGGAGACAGGAGATGGATGCCAGGAGCTCCTGTTTACACCATTTCTTCCCCCTGAGTGCTGAAGCCATGGTAGGGGCTGCCCTGAGCAGACAGAATGGCTGCTCTGCCACTCTGGTGAGAGTAAAAATCTCAAAAATGAGCAGTCTCAGGAAGGCTGGGCAGCATGATGTGTCCCGTGGGCAGAAGTGGGGACATTCCTGGCTGGGAGCTGTGATGTGCAGAGGACTGCTGGGAGAATTCCCCGTGGGATTGCTCAGAGCCTGTGTTGGGCAATTCCCCTTTTATTTTCTGGAAAAGAGGACCAGGGAGAGAAGATGTCTTTTATAGGTAGAAATGAACTGGCAAGGAGTTAAAAAAACAACATGAAAAAGTTAAAGACACAATTGCTGCTGTGGGTGATGTGTGATGCTGAAGTGGTGCATGTGAGCCAAGAAGGCACAAGAAAATTGCCACTGTCTGTTAAGACTTACCCATTTCACACTCATTATGACTCAGAAATACAAAATGAAATCATGTGTATGTGAAAAAATTTTACCATGCTTTTGGAAGCTTGTAAAACATAACAGGAGGTGGGTTTTGGATTTTTTTTGCAATCCTACCATAGCAATTACTTATAACAAAATAAAATAAAAGCTTTTATCCTAGAAAAAAAATTAATTGATAATTAATTATTATTAATAATAATAATTGTTTATTAAATAAAAATATTAGTAACTAAAGGCATGTGTCATTGTGGTAGAGAAATATTTCTGCTTGCCAAATCTAGATAGAAAAAATAGTGTTTTCTGTGAGGGAGAGTTGGGGTTGTAAGAAATAATTGCACTAGTTTTGTCGTTGTGTTGTTAGCTGTTTATGTGCTGTTTGGTCTCAAACTGTACCATGAATGTGGGCAATACATGGCTGGGATTGAAAATATGTAAATGGTGCCTGGCAGGAGTTAAATGTGTAAGCACAGAGGATGGAGGCTTAAGTGCACTGGTACTTACAGAAGCATTCATTTAACATTTGTTATAAGCTACTGTTGTTTTTTTATAACTAATAGGGGAGCAGTTTGCAGTTGATCTACTGCACAGAGAAAAAGAGCTTGTAGCTTCAGATGGAATAGTTGCAGCCTCAGGCAGTTTTGCTAATGCTTTCTATTACAAATAAGTTTAATAGTGTGCATTAAAAAGGATGTGTATTTAAACCTTTATGATCCATACCATGTTAGGTGGAATTACAGTAAATTGCTACATTTCATTTCTGTAATTATCTTATAAACTGCGAGTTGATATTGTCCTGAAGTTTATGTTCAGGACATTTTAACACCAGTTGTATTTTGGACAGCTTGCATAAGATCATTTGATTGTCTCTTAGGGGTACAAAATTACATATATATTAAAAAAAAAGAAAAAAAATCTATTAAAAAAGCATGAGAGTTGCACACCTTTGGATGACTCTGTGTACTGTGGAGAAGGGAGGGACCATGATCACCTCCCCTGCACATTATGAGCGTGCACAGAGCAATTTTCCTGTTGCTAATAGTTCTGGAAATGTATGTTTGAGAAACGTGGTCTTTTCCTTTTATTTCATTTTTTTCCATTCCTGTAGGAACTTGGAAGTAACAGCCCTCCGCAGAGGAACTGGAAGGGAATTGCCATTGCGCTGCTGGTGATTCTAGTTGTTTGTTCACTCATCACCATGTCAGTCATTCTTTTAACCCCAGGTAACCTTCTTCTTTATTTGATCTTATTAAAGCTCTGTGATTCATAATGCAGTCATAAAGCAATGGATGTTGAAGTGTCTCTTGCCTTTAAGCATTCTTAACTTGTGGCTGTTGTAAATTTGGTGCTGTAGGGACTCAGGAGCTGCTGGAGGCCTTGTGAAGCAGAAATATTTGGGGTTGGCGATATTTGGGGTTGGCAATCCTTAGGGTTGTGTCTGTCTTGAGGGGGTTATAGCAATCCTTGTGAGCCTCAGCAGGTGTGAGCTGACTTCAAGAGTTTGTTGTTGGTTTTTCATATAATTACAGATTCAGAGGTGAGCTAAGAGAAAATTGTATTCCATGGAAAACTGATTCTGAGAATGCAACTTCTCTCTGAATCATGAACATGGATCTTCCACCTGTACATGCACAAGCTCCTTCCCTTTTCTCTCTTTCTGAAACAACAAGGGAAAGTAATTGCTCAGTCACAGAAAAAAAAAAGGGTGAGGGCAAGAAGAAGTAGATAAAAAGAGAAAACACTCCACAAGTTTAAAAAACCCCAAACTTTGAATCCTTTTGCCAGTTTTAAAGTTGGAGTGTAAAGTACCTGATTTGCATGGCATGCCTGGATAGTAAATATTGGTCTGCAAATATTCTGCCATTCAAGTTTGTGTAAACCAGAAAGTTAATGAAGCTCTTTTCACTAAATAATGGTTCCAGGCTATTTGGCCACGAGATGAAATCACTGAGGGAAGCTGTGCATGAGCAAGTACAGCAGCACAGTGCTGCTGCTTTAGAGGAAGGTGGTGAGGCTAAATGGAAAAGGATCAAAAAGCTTTGCTTTTGTCAGAGAGCATGAGGCAGCTGGAAAGAGAAGGCAGGAACACTATGGATAGTCTGCTTCCTCTGTTTTGTAGAAATACCTACTCCTTATGCAGGGTGCTGTCCAAAATAACTGTTTGCTTATTTCCACTTAGATCAAGTTGAGAAAAATAAAAGCAAAGTTGTGCTGCTGTAGTCTCAGTGAATAGGAGCCTTCTTCAGGGAATAAGAAAAAAGAGATTTTGAGAGCACATGGTAGTGTATCCTAGTACACTCTAAGACAGAAGACTGTTTTTTGTTTCAAGGAGGATGTTTCCCTTTTTTTGAAGACTTATAAAATATCAAGTGTTTGCTGGAACCTACAATAATAACTTTCAGTTGTGGCTCTTATATCTATATAGAATTATTAATGATGTAAAACATAAACTGAAGTCCTTGAAGGCACTCATGGAAGCAGAATAAACAACCTAGGGGAATGTTAACTTTTTAAAAAAAATATGTTAAAAAAGCACAGTGAATTACAACATCTCTGAGGCCGTTTCAAAATCCAGAGATCTTGGTTGAAAACTTGTGTAAGCTGGGACCTACATTTCAGCTGAAGTCATGCAAGTGAAAACTAGTTCTGTCAGCTCAGATGCTCTGAGATATCCCATAGAGACTGTGAAGCTTGATAGAAATGAAAACCTTTCTCCCAGAACAGTCTAGGTCTGTAAAACTGGGCTTTCCTGTGGGTTGGAAATGCTCACCATGGAAAGCTTTGAGGTGCATTGTAGGATAGATAATTGCCCTGTTTTGGCCCTAATCATTGCTGCTCCCCCTTCACTTTCATTATTAATTTGTTTGATTATTATGAATTATTAGTGGTTTGGGAAGCAGATATTTTGTTACTTTAAGCACTATAGCTGACACTAATTTCTCATGAATATGTTTTAAGATCACTGTGGGATGTTCAGTATTTGAGGAGAGGAGAGAGGAAAAAAGTAGAGACCCCCCCTCACATCTGGCCATTGTGAAGTGCTCAGTTCCAAATTGATGCTAATTTGTTATTATAAATATTTAGGTTTGAGATCCTTCTCATAAAATATAACAGGTCTGAATGAAGATATTCAGTGTAAATGTCCTTTGTTTCCCTGGGATGTTTCAGTGTTCATTTCTAGTACTATTTTGAGCATCAGAGAGTTCTCTCCCTATTTAGTTCTGCCTGTATGGATGGGTGCTTCTTAGATTTCATGTAAATTCCCCTAAACACTGTACATCATGCTGCTTCTTTTTATGGAAATGATGATAATTTCAGATGGTTATGGCTCAGAAGCATGATTGTTTCACTGGTGTTTTTTGGAGGCAAAAGTGTACTTACTGATATGCCAAACACAACAGCAGTGAACTCTTTTGCCTGTAATTATTTACACATTGTTTTGTCCACAATGTAAGAAACTCTTAGGTCTGTGTGCACTAACAGCTGTCATTTGACTTCTCTCAAATTTTGAGCAACAGCTTTCCTGCCTTTTCATAGAGGGACCAATGCTTCCATATGGGATAGCATGTTTTTAAAAGAAAGTGCAATTCATTTGCAAAAAGCCTCAAAGAGGCTTTAGCTTCCACTAAAGATAGAAATTATGTTAAAACTAAAAGGAAATTCTTGATTTTCTTTTTTTGTATTATCTTTTATCACATGAAATATAAGTTGACTATACAATATTAAGCAGGCTCTCTGTTGAAATAAGAGATGTATTTTGACCTATTAGTATATTGGCTTTTGTTCATATATGAAAACTCTGTGTTACAGTTATGTTTGTGGTTTGAGTAAATGTATTGTGCCAACAACATTAGTAACATTTCTGATAATTTTATCTTGCTTTTAATCTATGATAATACTCAGAATCTTTATAAATATCTGAGTCTTCTCAACAAAGAGATGAAAAAGTGGAAGAGCAAATAACCCAGTGATATAAAACATTAGTGGCAGAGTCTGAATGAACTCAGCCCAGTAGCCACTTGTTGGGGCTCAGGAACTCTCTGTGAGCCCCCACGGACTAAAGAGCACATTAAATAGACCCCACTGCTCCCAGCAAGTGGAAATTGCTACAGTGCTCCTTACCTGGAAGTAGAAGGCTTGCAGGCAAATATCCCTGCTGGTTTTCTTCAAAATTAGAAAAGTGCAGTGATAAAGAAAGTGCATAGAAATGCTTTGGCATTGAATGAAGTTGCCCTTGTTAAAGCAGAGGGCTGGAGTGGAAAAACTTGCAAGTTTCAGAACAGGAGCCTGTCTGTCCTCTGGGGCAACTGCATTATGAACCTAGTGAGTTTTGTTTAATATTTGGAGTGGATTGCTGGAGAAGTATTTAAGAGAAAACAAAAGAAAATAACTTGGGAATAATCTTATAAATATATCTTTATATTGGGAATTAGTGACCAGTGCAGAGACATCCATGAGATGCCATCATTTGGTTTGTATGTCAGTATAAATATAACACAGGCATCTTCTGCTGCTTTTATTCTATTTTATGCTTTTGAGGTTTCATCTCACACCTGCATATACTGAAATAGTCTTGAGTAGATTTTTAGATATCAGTGCCTTTAAATCATTCCTGCCTTTGAATCAGCTTGTTCTTGCTTTGCATCATGACAGTATGTTCCACATTGTAGGAATTATGTGAAGACCTATCTGATGAGCCACTGTTGATCTGTATCTCAAAACTGACAAATGTTCAATTGAAAGTATTAGCAGCTTAAAGTTTTATATGAAAAACCATTTAAAAACAGCCTAAGAGTTGTATGGATTTGGCCTCCCCTGTACAGGTGTTTTGCCACAATACTTAAAGCTGTTTTTTTCCTTTTGGGACTGTCAGTATTTCTACCTTCATGTTAACTTACAGTTTCTGAAGGTGTGGAAGACTCAAATGCTTTTTCTAGGACTTGATTACTGAGATATTGATGTTGGTATTTAAACCATGCCTGCTGATGTGTGCACTTGCTGTTCAGCAAAGTGGCACCTGCCTAATGAGAGACTCAAGGAAAACTCACACATGACAGAAATAAAAAGACACTTTTTCAGAAAAATTACTTTAGAAAACATTTAGGTCAGACAAATGGTCAGAAAAAGACTTTTTGTGGAAAGGGTTGAGTAAAATCAAGCTCTGGGAAGAGAATCTATTTGGATTATGTCCAGTAAATAAACTGTTCAGGGTTAGGATCAACCTCTCCATACCCTCTCTCATACTACTCTTAAAGGAAAAGAAAGCAAACTACTATTCTTTATTTTGTTTTCCTTTGGTGATGTGGATATTCAGTGCAAGAATTTTCAGGTTTCTGTTCAATTCTGTATAGACTCCCTGTACCTAGTGTAAATTGGCAGGCAGATTTTGATATCCAACAATTTTCTGGCAAGTTTTCTTCCTTTGTCATGATAACACAAAGTGAGCTATGCTAATTCCCAGTTACACCTGCTAGCTTGCATGCAGTTTACTAGTGAAAGTGTTTTTCCACTTTTCAGATGGCATTTAACATCAAGCCTTTATCCTAATTTCGAGCATAAAACCTTTTTTTTCCACAGCAAAGTCAGTAGGGAGTTTCAGTTAATGGCATACTACAGTACCTAATTATTAGTTTTATTTGCTAAGTTAGAAGGCAAATTTTAGGAGATGTTTAGACTATATTTAACCTGCAAAAATAATATCCTATAAACTCGTGAAAAGTAGCAAGGCCATTAATTTCAAGTTTTGGAGCCTTCTAGTTTAATAAGCACAAACAGGTTTGTCACTTTGAATTAATACATGCCAGTATTGGAACTCTTTTTAATTGGATGTACAATTAAGAAGTAGTAATTTAGTCTTTAGCATTTGATTTTGTTTGTGTCTCTGTAATCTGTGTAATTTGCTGCACATATAGACATTATATATATACATATATATATATATATATATAATCTCAGACCAAAATACAGGAATCTGTGGTAAATAGCATGAGAACATTGGAAATATCATTCCTTTAAGGAATAACTCAATAAAATTTACAGGGGAATGAAAAAGAGATATTAGGCTATTTTGTAATGTAATAATGCAAAGTAGTAAAAGGAAGTCTTTAAAATGAAACAAGTACATCCTAGAATCAGAGATTAGTTTGGGTTGGAAAGGACCTTAAAGATCATCTCATTCCAACCCCCCTGCCATGGGCAGGGACACTTTCCACTATCCCAGGTGGCTCCAAGCTCTGTCCTGGTTCTGAGCACTTCCAGGGATGGGGCAGCCAAAGCTTCCCTGGGCACCCTGTGCCAGGACCTCTCCTCTCTCGCAGGGAAGAATTTCTTCCTGACACCCAATCTAAACCTGCTCTCTTTCAGTTTAAAGCAATTTCCCCTCGTCCTGTCACTCCATGACTGCCCAAAAGTCCCTCTCCAGCTTTCTTGGAGCCCTCTTAGGTATTGGGATGTGCCCTAAGGTCTTGCTGGAGCCTTCTCTTCTCCAGGCTGAGCAGTCTCAAATCTCCCCGTCTCCATAGCAGAGATGCTGCAGCCCCCTGGGCATCTTTGTGGCCTCCTCTGGACCTGCTCCAGGGGGTCCATGTCCTTGTCACTTGGAGAAGAGTTACCAACAATGCATTCCAGGAACCTTCTGGGTTGGTTATGCCCTGCTGTGCTGTCCCCCAGGAGATATTGGGGTGGCCAAAGTCACCCACAGGGACCAGGGCTTGTGGATGTGAGGACACTGCCCTTGCTCTCCCAGCTGGGGAGGCCTGTAGCAGCCACCAAGGTGACAATCATGTCACCTGTCCCTGTGCCCTCTTTAATCCTGACCATAAGGTCAGGTCACCTCATCCATCCATGCATCCATCCATCCATCCATCCATCCATCCATCCATCCATCCATCCATCCATCCATCCAATCCATCCAATCCATCCTCCATCCAATCCATCCATCCTCCATCCATCCATCCATCCATCCATCCATCCATCCATCCATCCATCCATCCATCCATCCAATCCATCCAATCCATCCTCCATCCAATCCATCCATCCTCCATCCATCCTCCATCCTCCATCCATCCATCCAATCCATCCATCCTCCATCCATCCAATCCATCCATCCATCCATCCATCATCCATCCATCCATCCATCCATCCATCCATCCATCCATCCATCCATCCATCCATCCATCCATCCATCCATCCATCCATCCATCCATCCATCCATCCATCCATCCATCCATCCATCCCAGCTGGTCCCTGACACAGAGGGCCACCCCTCCTGTTCTCCCCTGCCTCTAAGTATAAATGTGGTGGGGTACAACTAATTTGCTCAATAGAGATTAACCCACTGCTGTTTTGAGGGTTCCCAGGATGTGTAATTCATCCTGTTATAGATAAACATCTAGATGTTAACATCTATATAGATAAACATCTGAGATGTTGACAGAGAGCAAAGGTGGAGTTAATGGTTACAAACAGGACTCTGATTTGGTTAAAATTTACCATTAAGAAAAAAAAAACCACTTCTAAAACATCTTGTAAAGTTGCTTGAAGATGCCATTTTTTTTCAGTTGATAAATGCAAACCATAATTTAAAACTTACTTTAAAATCCAATTTATATTGAGATTTCTTGCCAGGGATGTGATAGCAAACAGAGAGCAGAGCTGGTGTTCCTTTTTTCTCTAATAGCCTCTCTGTACTCAGCTGATATATTGTTTTAGTGATTTTTATTTAAGCAGTTGGAAAAAAATCTGTCATAGGTAAGGCAATCTTTGACAGCATAACAGCTTGTGTGAGCTTCATTGCTAGTTGGCAAAGTGGCAGGAAATAAAGGGCCACAATGAGTGGAAACAGACTCAGGTAAGGTTAGAAGGGGAACACGTTTGGAATTACAAACAGCATCAGGACCAGGGTGTGTGGAATCCAAACAGGTGATGGAAAACAGCTTGTGGAGGGTAAGGTTGTCAACAAGGCTGTGGAGAAAGGGGATAATGAGCATGAGGAGAGCCCAGTGTCTGGTACTAAGTCAGAAGCGGCGTTCTGAAGACACAGGAAGGTGTTTGTGGAGCTGAACAGAGCACACATAACAACATGTGCTCACTTTGAAGATAAAACACAGTGTGTGGCAGGAGCAGGAGCTAACAAGGTCCCACAATGTGTAAACAGAGGGATTAGGTATAAATCAAGAGAGATAATGTTGCTCTGCTGTAAAGCCCCAGTAAGACTGCAAGTGGAATGTTGTGTCCCATGCTGGACTGGCAGATGAAAATAAAAACAAACCTAAACAGACTATTTTGATTCCTGGAAGGTAGGGAGAGGGGAAAAAAAGCTTATTTAAGGATTAAAATGTTTGTCTTATGAGGGAGGATCCTTAGAAGACATGAAGTGCAGGAGAGTTGATTGCAGTGGGTCAGTGCTTCCCAGAGCCCTGCTGCCACCTGGGAGGGAGCAACATGCAAAAAGGAGCAGAGCTGGGGAGTGAGCAGCTGGGATGGCCTTGTGTCTATTGTAAATTCATGATGTGCATTAAAAGGGAGTTTCTTTTCAGGACACCAAGGATGCACCTTTATTAATATCAGCTGAAGTGGCTGCAGCAGGCAGTGCTGACATTTAAAGGCAAAAATACCATATTGCTGCTGATTCCAGCAGGCTTTCTGCTGGCCCTCTAATTGAGAAATTTGGCTGAATAAAGACCAATAACAAAACTATTGATTGAATTCATTCTCTTTGAAGGGTCACATTTTCGTCCAAAATGTATGACAGGATATGACCTTTACAAAGCAAATTTCTTTGTTAAAAATGTCCTGGTAACATCATGAGTTGACACAAAGATAACAAAGATGCTTGACTGCTGTGATGGCAGATACTCTCTTTGTATGTGTCTGTCACCAGAGCACTGTTTAATACCAGTAAGGACAAAATCTGCCTACCACAAAGGAGAAGGAAAGAAAAGCTCATAGAGAAGAGAAAGAGTGCAATAATTTATGATAACCTGCCCAATAACACAAAATTATTTTAAAATCCTGGCAGGGCATTGGGCTGGTTGTGTGGGAAGTGCACAGGTGCATCTTTTGGCAGAGGCAACAACCAGCACAGCTTTTGGCAGCTGCTGTCCTAAAGAGCCTAAAGCAGTCAGGTGAGGTGCAAGCTGCTGCCAGTGATTATTGCTTGGAAACTTGGTGGGTTTGTCTTTTGACACTAAAACTTTTGCTGTAATAGTCATGGTTCAACATTACCACTGTTAGTGCAGCAGTTCACTATTGAATCTTCACTACTGAAATCTTCATTACTTATTTTTATAGCTTCCAGCACAAGAACACTGATATTTAGCAGAGCTTCTTTTTTAGTTTTCTGAAGTGTGGAGATGATTTTAGAAGCAGGAAAATAATTTTGGTTTATTTTGTTTGGTTTTGTAAGTCAATGTTGGCTAATGTTCAGGAGCACAATATTCCTGGCTCATGTTTGGGACAAACACAAGGCTGCTAACCAAGTTATGTTGTTCATGTCACTAGAAAGCAAGCACTATAAAATGTGCATGTAGGGTTTTTTTAAATTTTATTTTAAATTGCTGAATAGGTGAAGTTGGTTCCAAATTTACTTGCAGGAATTTTTTATCTAGTTTCTCCCGGTGTATGGTACTCAATGTGGCCAACATCCTTTGGCTGTCAGGAAATTTTGGTGTTTGTAATTTTTTGTGGAGTGGGGCTGTGGTAAGGAAGAGCTTTGCTCTGAAAGTCCCAATATAATAAATAGCCAAACACTAAATCCTGTAGTTTTCCTGTCCAAAAGGTACCAATTCTTTGTTTCCTGAAGCTTTACTAAACAAAAACGATACCTTGCTCTTATTTTTTTTATAACAAGTAAAAGTATTGTTACCATGGTTCCAGTGTTTTGAGAACAATACAATATATTGTCTCCAATCTTTATCTAAAATGATCTTGTTGTGTTTATTTTAGATGAACTTGCAAATTCATCAGAAAACAGATTATCCTTGGAAGATCTCTTCAGAAAAGAGTTCATAGTTCATAATCCAGAAGCCAAATGGATTAATGGTAAGTTTATAAGCTCTCACTTAATTTGAAACTAGGTAAAAATTTTAAGTCTTGAATGATATTATCCAGTCACTGAGGAAAAAAATAATAAAATCAGTTAAAATTTCAAACCCTCTTGAAATTGGCCAGGGTCCCAGTTTTCCTTGTTGCTCTGAATCACGTCTCTTTCATTAATTTTTGAAGTAGCTTTCTAATTTTAAAGGTCTGTCTAGTAGAAACCCATTAAAATTATCTGTTCATGCTCCTGACTCAGTTGGAGGCAATGATGAGGAATTGTATTTAAGAACTGGATCTTGTTTGTGGATTCACAGGAAAATCAACTCTTAATATCTGAACTTTGAGGTCTGGGAACTGGTTCTCTTTGCATCTTGAAAAGACTTGAATATTTCAATATCTGTACAGTCATAGTAATTTTCTGATGACTACAAATTGTATTTAGTATTCTAATTTATTAAACGTATGCATGGCATACAGAGTTCTCAAAAAATTAAGCAGTTTTAATGTAATTAAGGAAAACTAATTCAAACTCTTTTTTCAACTCACTGACTTCTTTTTCTCTTGTTTCCATGCCTTGTTCACTTTCTCTCTGTAAGAAATGTACAGGCAGTGCAGTAGCAACTGTATCAAAGGAATTACAACAGGATTTGTGCAAAACTGAGCAAGACAAAACTGTTGTGGAGTGCTCTGTGCAAGGCAGGGGTCTGGCAGGCTGTGGCTGTGTGTGTAAATTCAGAATGACCTTGCATGGAAATAATGCTCCATTATATCACCTTTGGCATTCAGCTATAACTAGAACTGCTTTACTTAGCAGGGAGCTGTGTGATTGAATTATTGCTTTGTGATAAACTCTGAAGAATGAAGTGGGTATAATAAACATAAGTGCATTTAAAAGAAAAAGCATAAAAAGAAGAAAAGTATGGTCAATCTTTTTTTTTTTTTTTTCAGCACCTGCCCTGGTGTTATTTGTTAGCCATTAGTTTAGGGCTAAGAGAAGGGACACTCATTTTAGTTTCCTCTCACCTCTGCTGAGTTGCCCTTAGTTTCTTCTTGGGACTGGTTTCTGTCTGCAGTCAGTGCAAAAAAAAAAAAAAACAACCAAAATTGATACTGGGTAAAGCTGGAACAGTTCTGTTGCCAAGAGGAGCAGTTTCTTGTGTTTTTCCTAATGAAATCATAAAAGCAGGTTTTCAATTTTCTGTTCTCTGTTAAATTCACAAAACAGCTGCTTCTGACCCCACCCTATCTGAAAAACACTGCTCCTAATTGTCAAATAGAGGTATCCCAGACCCAGTATTGTAAACTAAAGGGGTAACTAAAAGCAGGTAAGTACATAGTGGAAGAACATCATTATGCTGGTTCCATCTATTACTCTTCTTACTTAAAAAATCCATGAGATTATTCTCCTAAGAGCTCTAGTAGTTCCTCATAACATGTGCATAATATTCTATGCATAAAAATGGTCCTAATTTCAAATCCCAGGACAATAAAACTAAAAGGTTGCGGATGGAGCTACATTAAATATTGGTGAAGCTATAAAACATGTAGATAATTGTATTTCTTAACTCTCTTCTACAGCCTGTAATAACAGCAAAGCTTCTTTTATGAGTTTTCCAGATGTGGTAAAAAAGAAATGCAGAATTTGATGCTAAACCCTTGCTTGGATACAGGTTTTTCCTGTGGTCTTCAAAATCCATCTTAAAAAGCTCCTACAGTGAAAGAGAATTTTATTAGCATCATGCAAAAATACAATTTGTATCATGTGAAAAATTGTTGTAAGCAATCTAGTCTAAAAGCTATGAGATTGTACAGGTATGAACTTTTCCATCTCTTGAAAATAATATTAGAAATGCTCTTTATTAGAGAAGAGCCCTGTGTTTTATTAATAGTACACTGGTACTAATATGCAATCTTTCTGCAATGATGTTTTTCTGAGTCAGTGTGAAAACTTCTAAGCTTTTTACATTAAACTCAGCTGTTCTCCTGAGTTTATTGGCCAAAGAAACAATGAAGTTCAATAGTACAAAAAAAAAGGAGGCAAGAAAGGACATTTTGTTTATCAGAGTATGTGTGTGTATTAGAAATAAAGAAATAGTGGGGGTAATTAAGGATTTATGAATTGTTTAGTATTTTTGATAAACACAGAAAACATATGCATAGGTTTTGGGATTTTTTTTTATTTTTAATTTTTTTTAAATAGCCAGTATAGTTAATGATAACCAATATCTTGGGCAATAAAAAACCCCAAGGAATAGTCTTGCAAAGCAGCATTTCTGCTTCCTGCTTCTATTTTTATTTTTTAAGACTTTATTTCCTGGCACTGTGGCATTGCAGTGATGGCATTATATGCATGGAAAATGAAATATATAACTTCAGATTTATTACTGTGGAGCTGGAGGGGAGCATTTGGCACTTTCTTTGGATATTGGCAGGATAAGTGAACTCTGAGCACGATGATTTTAGCAGAAAATAAATAGCTACTTACTACCTTTTGCTCCTCTTGGAACGGGATAATTTGTATCCATCTGAAAGTTTTATCATCTTTCCCTCCTGGGAAGGGGTAGGAATAGAGATGGAAAAGTGGCTCCTACTGTAAGCAGTGTCTTCAGGGTCTGTCTGGAGCATGTTTTGTAGAAAAACAAAAAGAAAGATTTGAGGATTTCAAGTGGTGGATGAATCGCTGTGTCCTTAGGTAAGGCCTGGTATTTAACTGCTGCCCTTCAATGAAACTGTCCCTACTGATCTTTGCATTTCTCTGACATTATCTTCCAATCTTGCATTATTTCTTCCTTGTTTGGAATCTCCTCCACTACAAACCCCATCCTCATGCAGCTATTTCTAGAATGCTCTTTAATAAGAGCAGCCCTTAAATGCAGATTTTTTTTACAGTCCATTTCCTTTTCTGCTTGAAACTGAGTCCACAATTTTATGGGCTTGCCACCAAAGTTAATAATTATGCAAATGTCTAAAGGTGGAGAGGAGATGTTGGTCTTTATCTGAGATAATCAGAAGTTGCTGAAGAAAATAAAAGAAACACTATAAGATAATCTTATAACTGACAAAATATATTCCCATTTTATATAGTATGTAAGGATGTACCTGTGCAGATATCCAGATTTATCTTCCCTTCATTTTTTTCATTCTATTTTGGTTTATTTCAAAGGCAATATATATATTTTTTTAACCTGACTTGGATTTTTTTTTTCTCTTTGAAAGAATTTTCATAGAAGAATAAGAAAATAGGGATGGTAGCTAGTAATTTTGTTGTAAGTAACTTAGTAGGGCACTAAGCATTGTCAGCTTTAAATCTGATTGCTTTGGGTGTAAAAGGACATGGTGGAGAGTGCACACAACCATTAACCAGTCCAATCCCTGTTAGCTGGGAAAGTGTTTAGTTTCAGAAGGCATTCCAGTTGTCTGGTTTGTTTTGGAGACCTTAAACGAGAGTACATCTTCCTGTAGCATTATTGATCTTCAGGTTTTCTAATAGGAAATAAGAATTTAAAATGCTGCCAGCGAATAAGGAATGTGAGTGTGTCTGGTTGAACCTGACAGCTCGCTGGGGCAGAGTGAAGAATTTTTTCAGGATATTTTCCCAATTTCTCTCAAGTTACTTAGAAATGTGTGTGCTGCCCTTTGGGAAATATTAAGGACTCAACAGATTTGCATTCTTTTACTGAGGTCTCTATTTACATCTCTTGTTTCAGGGGCTATAGCTGTTAATGACAATAAATTCAGAATATTTTTGTGTATTCCTCTTCGAATAGATGAGTTGCTTGCATTTTTTTCTGTTCAGACATTCTTTGCTAATCTTTCCTGTACATGATGGAGTGCACTGGCTCCTTGGTGGCCCTGGCAGATGGGTGCATAGCCAGCACAGTGACAGGATTTTTCATATATTTTAATAAAGAGTGTGTGTTTTTGTGTGTGTGTGTTTTTTGTGTGTGTTTGTGTGTGTGTGTGTGTGTTTTCTCTTATTGTAAACCCCTGTTTTGAATTAGGTTTATCACCTTTTCCACCATAAAATCCAAGGTTGTGCCAGCAGTCCCAGCAGGCACACCTTGTTCAGTTTTAATTTTCAAAGCAAATAATTTTTTAATACACATATGTATTTTCAAGGCAAAGATTGTTCAACTTTTTTTTTTTGTTTGTTTGTGTCTTCCCCTTTTACAGTTTTAATGTGTTTCTTTGGACATTATAATAAACCACTCCATCCAAGTCAGAAATATTTTCACACCAGGTGTTTTTTTTAACTCAAGCCTTTGCATTAACTTTATTTAATTGTTTTATTTTGGTGTTTTTATGGTGTTTCCGGATTTCCTGTATTAGCCTCAGCAGAAACTGTCATTTGCTAATTAATTGCTAGTTCTGATGTGTGCATCTTTTATTTTCATATAGCGAGGAGAAAAGAGAACAGGTGATGACACCCCTTTTTGAACATCAGAGAAACCATGGGACTGGTTTAGGGAGGAAATCTTTCTGCTCTTAACATTTATTTTGTGAACATTTATTTTTTCAGTAGTCTCTAAAAAGAAAAAAAAGGAAAAAAAATATAATTTTGTAGCATTTTTACTTTACAGTTGACCAATGGTTTCACGGTCATGTTTTGTAGACTGTATATTATAGTTTACATGGAAAGATATTACCTGGCTGAAGAAATAATACTTCAGCTTCTCATAACATGTTTTCTTTCCTTAAAGAGCAACCAAGAGAGTGTCTGCCCATAATTTCATCTGTGGCTGTCCCTGGCACGTTTCTCGTGCTGTACACCGCCTTTGTCACCTGGGGAGTGAAATGTGCAGGCAGTGGCCTTTGCTGGGGCTGGTGCTTCCCTTGGGTCTCTCTTGCCTCTTGTCTCTCCTGAAAAACAAAATAAAAAGTGGGCCTGGGAAACCCGGCATGAAGGTGGTTGAAACTGCTTTTAAATGGTTTATGATAGAAATGGAAGTGGTTTGGGAGGCACAGCACTTGGATTCCACAGTAGCACATATGCCGACTTTGTGCAGTAAAAATATGGTTTAAAACATTTGGCACTTCTTAAAAGAAGCATTTCCTGTGTGTGAGATAAACACAAACTTGTTTTCACAGAGGTGAGTGTGTTGTGATGTTTGTCAATGGATATGGGTCAAGTGCAAGAAATAATCCATGACTGAGCAGTAAGAGAAGAGATTCTGCTCCAGAAATTGAGTTGGATTGCAGAAGCAAAGAAACACCTCTTTAAGAATTACACATCTATGTATGTTGGTGCTACCCTTGCAATCAGGATGGATGTTAAGAGTGGAGTTATTTCATTCCCTGTCCCCTAAATGAGATGGGAGTAGGAAGTGGCCAGGCTGGAATGCAGCCATGGTGCAGGAGAGCCCTGGTGGTGTAGCAGGGGCTCGTGAATTTGCTGTGATGCTAATTAATTAATTAATTAACTAATGCTCTCTCAGGGGCTTGGGCAGAAGTGAAGAGGGGTGTTCTCAGTGTTACCTGTGCCAGCTCTGCACAGAGCTTTCATTTTTTGTTGTAATCTGTCTGTGCAGAGCCTGGAGCTGGAAGCCAGGCCAGGGAGTTGTTTTGTTGTCTCTTCTCTGTGAAGAGTTTATTTCTGAAAGGCAGCAGAGGGGGATTGCACTTTGATTCTCTGTGCTGCAAAAAGCAGCCTGTGGAAGAACAAGTAAAAAAAAAAAAAAAAATCCTAAGATAGCACTCCAATCTTTGGAGGCTTTCAGCTGAAATTCTTCTTTCCTGAAACTCCAGCAAGCTGTGTGAAATACACACCCAAGTTTTGCCAAGTCTGAAGACAATGTTTTGGGAAAGGCCCAGAAAATTTGAGAAGATACATAAAGCATCTCCAGGCTGGCTGATCGTTCTCTCAGAAACTGCTAAAAAGAGGAATAAAAGGCTTGATTGATACCATTCCACTGATTTATTAGAATAACTTCTTAAACAAAGGAATTTAAACAATGTTTTTGTGAAACAGATTGAGCGATTCAATTCTCTCATTAAGGAACAGAATGGAGGAGTTTGGGGCTGTGTTTGTGCTGATGCTAAAGATTTTCTGTGAGCCAGCTGTGGGTGGGTAATTGGTCATTCAGGGAAGGGTTCTGGAGGTACCACCCCTGTGCCTAGAAAAATGTGCATTGTGGTGTCCTTTGCTCCAGGAATTGTGGTTTCTCAAGCAATGGACTATTTTGGTTTAGGAAGAATTTTTATTTTCTCATTAGTTTCAGTTTTTGTGGGTGGTTGGTTTGGTGTTTTGTCCTCATTAAAATTCTTTTTTCCACCGTTTGTACCACAATGCGGTAATTTAATCAGTAACTTTCCTCTTGGCTCTGGTCTAGTCTTTAAACAATGTTACTCAGTGGCTGTTTCACCTGATCTCCCTGCCCCACCACACTGTCAGGACCTGCTGCAGGGACTGTGCCCATTTCTGCTCTCCTGTAATTGATGTCCCCAAGGTGCCACATTTCTGCTTCCTCAGAAGCAGATCTGGGTAGTTTGTGCTCAGATCAGTTAATCCCTGTGGCTGCATCGATACTGGTGCCACTGTTAATGATCATGAACAAGAATTAAACAGTGCTGTGCCTTCAGGGCCATTAACTTGTGTCACCATTGGATTCTGCAAATGACTTCTCCCTTCCTTCAACAACATTCTTTGTACACCAGGACAATATTGTGTTATTGTGACTTCTGCAGTATCCTGTGACTCTTGTTTTCTCTCAAGCATCACCATTACTGATTGCAATTTTTTTTTTCTGGCCGTTTTTTATTTTGACATTTTGTTTTTTGATTTTTACTAGGTGTGTTGTATTTCCTCCACAGAATACTTGAAATATATTTTCCTTAAGAGTCCTTGCTTCTTGGAACAACTTACTTCTAGTTGTATTTATTTTGAGATGTAGCCTGATTCCATGCTAGTTGAAATCTCTAGGTATGGGACAAAATCCAGAGACTGGGACATAAGTCAGGAAAAAATGAAATCAGATATTCCAGCTGGTGGGAGATCAAACTACCTTTTGCCACCAATGGCCAAAAACACAGCTAATCATTGCAATCCTTCTTAAAATTTATGTCCCTATTGATTTTTTACTTATTCCACAGCCCAAAGCATTAAGAATTTAACAAAGACATCAATATCCTTAGAAAACATTTACACAGGGAGAGTGTATCTGTTGCACGAGGTGTCTTTTGAAAGAGATTAGCAGAATGATTTACATTTTCTAATCAGTATTTCTGGATAGTCACCTAATGCTGAAAGGTTAAGTACATCAGTTCTGAGTGTGAACCCCTGGGAAAGAGGACCAGACACTAAATAAATCTGAGTTCTCCCTGTTTATTGAAGCAAAAGTCTCCTGAGTGCAGTGCAGGAGCAAGTTTAAATATTCCCATAGTTTCCATAGTGATGTTGGTGGAACAGGGAGGCCTTTCCTCAGTAACACATTTCTGGCTAAGCCAGCAGTCTTTAATGTGATCAGCAAGTCTAAACTGAGTGTGCTACATCATTACTCCTAGGATGCAGCAGCCCCCCAGGGCGAATATTTTTGTTGCATGAGCAGAGCTGAGCAGTGGATGAAGCATTTTTGGAATGGTGACAGATGGTGGGTGCTCCACAGCAGACTTGTGAGCTCCCTCCAGACTTCCACATTGTTTTTTCTTACTCATGAAGACCTCAGGGATGGATCTGTGTGCACCAGCAGGCTCATGGACACATGAAGGGTGATATTTCCACCCTGTGCCTGCTTGTTCAGCTTTCCCCACTTGTCACCAGCACAAAGTGTACCCATTGCCCAGCTGGAGCTGCAGTCCTTGCCCCAGGGGATGGATTTGGGGTGGCCTGTTCACTTTTCCTTTGGAAGCTGCTGTTTATGCCTCCAGCTGGCTTCATGGTCCTTCTTAAAGGCTTGTTTAAGGCTGCTCTGATTTGTTCATCAGCTGTTGGATTTTCTTCAAAGGAGTGCTGTGCAGGAGGGGGATAACCTGGAGTTGTAGCTATGTGCAGCAGCAGCACAGCTGGCTGATGCTGCCTTGTTTCCATTTGCCTAAACCAAATCCTTGAATTTTTGTCAGTTTTCTAGACACTTTAACAAACACTAAAAGTTGTGTTTTGTAGCAGATAAGTAAGCTGTGCAGTGCTTAAAGTGAGTATCTCTAAAAGCCAAAGTTTTACATTTCTAATCCTTACATTTTTGTTGTCCATTCATGTTTTTTCTTGGATTAAGAGGCAGTAAAACCAGTGCTTTCTATACCATTCTGTCTAGCTGAAATGTTTGCAAAATGGATCCATAAAAATTGCATTTTTAAACACGTTTGTATCTATGAAGATATATATACATATAAGTTTACTTCACTTTTAGTCCTTTTTTAGTTTGCTCTCTTTAACTGATTCCATTGTGGCAGATTTCATAGACACTGACTCACATTTGCCACTCATTCATCCATTTTCCTGGTCTGTTTTGCCCAGGACAGGGTTATTCTTCTTATGAAAACGTGGTTGGCACTTGAACAATTTTTCTTGTTATCTCTTTCAGTGTGATGCAAAAGGACTTGGGTAGGTTTAGTATGTTTAGGTTTTAGTATTTTTGGGAAAGAATGTTTGGATTTATTTGTCTACATATACTGAGCTCATGTATTTGGGATTCTTTCAAGGTCTATTAAGTGCATCAGTTCTGTTCAATTCTCACAATAAAGTGTGAAGTGCAGTGAGAACAACAGTGCTATGGACTTGAAATTATTGCATTTTTGACAATTGGATTTAATTACATTTTTAATTTACTGCTGTAGAAATCAATGTGTTCCCCATACTTTCTGTGTGGCACTGTAGTGTTGAGAGGAACCCCAAGCAAATTGATCTTTGCTTGTTTCTGCAATCTGACAAAGTTTATAGGCAATTTGTGTGAGAAACTTGTAGCTGGTAATCATTAGAGTAGCCATGTATTGTTTTTGCACATCTGTAAATATAGGTTGGCTTTGACCCACTAATATTGCAGTACAAACTCAGAGCCTCTTTAGTGAGATAAATTAAACTCCAGGCACCTTGTAAAAAAACTATTACTCAAACAGGGGAATGGGAGAATCAATCAGGTTTCTGACAGAATTCAGATATCAGCCTCCCATGCTAAGAGTCATTTAACTTGAACCCAGTTTTTTCCTGTGTTTCCCATGATATCTTTCTCCTCAGGGATAAAGCACGTCTTTAGTTTTGAGAAGGGTGTCCATAGTTGAGACTTCCTTGATGAATGCAGACCATCTTATTTAACTGTGCCTCAAAGGAGATGCAGAGTGTGCTTTCTGCACTTGCAGCCTACTTTAGGCACTGATTCTTTAGGCATAGGACTGACTGAATTTCTTCTGCATGTGGAATATTGATTTTTAAGTTCAGCCAAAGCTACTTGGAAGCCTAAAGTTTTCTGCAAATCTGTAAGTTGCACTTTGAAAATAAAAATGTAAAGGACTTTAAAATTGTGGCTGTGAAAGCCCAGGACTTTTGGGTTGTCATTGTGAGCAATAGCAATACATGAAGCAAGTAAGAGAATCTTTTTTATTGCAGGGCTGGCACTACATGAGAATTAGGTTGACTAATTTCAAAAGTTGGGTTTTGACCCCATCCTAGAGCAGCTGTCTCTGGGATAAAAAGGCAGCTTTGTTTCTTCTCAGGCCTGGAGTCTTGTCTGCCGGACTGGGTCTGTTCATTCTGTAATGATGGTTCAGATAATTATGAATTTGTTATCAGGATCTCAGCTGAGGCAGCTCAACTGTAAAGGTCACTGAGCTGTCAGATTCAGAGTGACGAGTATGGTTGGCTGCAGATACATTTGTTAGAAATGTTTTCTGATGCTTTCTCTTTCTTTTTGATTTTCACTTGCAGGCTTTGTATGAAGGAGTGTTTTCTGTATAAACTTAGTGAAGAAGGTTTAGATAGTTTGCTTCAGCTTTCTCACATTTTGGACAATGTGATTTTCAATTTTGAATGTCGAAATCTTATCTTTGGCATAATAATTTCATTTTGACATTGTTATTTTAATGTGTTTGATATTACTTGGCTACAATATTTTATTCATGCAAAAATGATGTATTATTGGAGTGAACAGTTCAACATTTAAAAACAAGTATTTCAGCATATTCTATTTGAAATTCTGAGGAATATTTTAACTAAAAAATAGTGAAGTATAAGGTTTTCAATTTATTCTAATTTGGAATAAAAATGATTGCATTATCCAATATTTATTCCTCTCTATGGGCAATGTAGAGAAGGAGGCTCTAAGCCATATTATAGATTAAACCACATTATAAATTTCCCAAACTATGATGTCATGTTCCATTCATGGAATCTGCTGCAGAGTGAATATAATAATCTGCAGCATTTCCATTGATCCTTGATGGATTGCAGATGTACAGAGATATGGAAATGGGCTCCTGTTATGAGGTGCTTCAAAGGTAGATGTTAATTCTTTGCTTTCTGGCAACTGCACGAGTAATGAAATTTATGTAAGCTATGAATTTTTATCTTTTTTCCATTTTCATACCCAGTGTTGTACCTTGTCCTCCTAGAGGCAAGGACTCACTGTTCCAGCAAGTTAGGTTTTCTTTTTTTAGCAATTTAAAATGGTCTTGTAACATGTTACACAAATGTTCCTCCCTTCTTAAATGCTCTGCCCTTTTCTCTAGCTATTTTCTGAGCTCTTATTTTGATAAATTGTTAATTGAAAACAATTTCAAACTCAAACTTCTTGCTGAAGACCTTGATTAACTGACTTCATGCATGTTACTATATTTGAAATAACAGCAACAGTTCTGCTGTATTCTTTCAGAAGCTATAATGTTAAATTATATTTTTACCTAATTAGCTAAGATCAGGGCAAAGAGTATAGAGAAAGAGCTGAAAGTGAAGATAAATGAATTTTTACTTGAGTTGCTGCCATTGCCATATCATTGTTGGATGAGTTGCATGTGGAAGTAGAGGCAGACAATATGTCTTTCAGGACTAAATCCTTTCTGACTCACTGCCATCTTCAAAATAATCTTTTATTAATTTTAACCAAACACTTTTTGAGTTTAGGATGTGTCTGGGTACTGCAACACACAACCACTGATTGCCTCACCTCTAGATTAAAATATACTCTGATTTAACAGTGGGTTTTATTTTATTCCTCATTATGAAACTGAACAAGTCTGAATATTCAATAATTTACATAAATTATTTTCTGTTTGCTTGGTGATTTTCTGGATTGGGTAAGGCCAGGAAATAAAATGAATTTGAAGCAGGGTTTGGTTTTATCTGAGAGCAGGACTTTGCAGAGCTGGGAGTGGGAAAGAGGCATCATTGACAGCCAGACTCCAGGCTGCTCTGTGAGAGTCCCTTTGCTGAAAACCATGACATTTCCTAATTCCCTACACTGGTAATGTGGTGGATGAAGGGTATTTTAGTTCTTAGAGTGGAGATTGACTTAGTATCTGCTTTAGTCTCTGCTTCCTGGTTTGTTTAATAACCATAAAAACCTTCAGAGCAAAACTTCTCAAGCAACTTCATTCAGTAACTCAGAGTGCACTGATGTATCTGCAGCTACTCATTCCTTTAGTAGTGAACTTCAGCACACTGTCATATTTTAAAAATATATTTCATTGTTACAGTGACTCAAAAAAGGAAATTTGGGCTTAAATCAAGTCAGAACATACAGATATTAATTTTTAATTAAAGCTTAAAAAATGCTTGTGAGTTTTTGTTGTTTCTAGTAAATGTGATGCCTCTGCTGAATAACAGTTTACAATGTTATATTTGTGGAATTGATAAAATAAATACTTGTAAAAATCTTGATTTTTCAGGAAGACTTGATTTTTCAGCACTCACAACTGACTATGATGCTTATATAAACTAATTTAAACATAAGAGTTTTTAAAGTAGCATTTTTTTCTTTCAAAGATGTGAAGGAATTTAGTGAGTTCCTTGCTTTGGAGTCAATATTTAGACAAGTGTGAAGAGCTCAGGGGTCAGGAAGAGGATTTGGTTTTTTAGCAAATAAGGAAAATGATGTGGAGAGGCTGTTAACAGCCACTGACTTTGACAGTGCTGCTGAGAGCACATGGAAACCTGTTTGATGTGCAGGAAAAGATGGTTTGTTACCTGCCTTTTCGAGGAAGGTTTTTGTTATGTTTTGTTTTGTTCTTTTTTTTTTTTTTTAAAACAGTGTTGATGCCTGTGTTGGAGTAAGAACTGGGCTCTGATCTTTTTGGAGATTAATCTTACTGAACAAACGGTGTCAGAAAAGGGAGATAGGCAGCTGTAAGATCTCCTGTGCTTTCCTCAGAGCTCTTGATGGCTTTTTCCTTCCCTGCTTCTCAAGGATGGATGAATCTTAATGCTTTGTCAGAGAATTTACTGAATAAATGAAAAGAAAAAGTTAATAAGAACTTGATTTGTCATTTTAAAACTCCATCGGTTCACCATCTTTATTAAGACACGATTAGCTGTGTGTCCATAGAATCACAGAATGGTTGATAGAGACCTTTAAAATTCCTTTAGGTCACCCCCCTGCAGAGAGCAGGGACATCTCCAATGAGATCAGGCTGTTCCAAGCTCCATCCAGCCTTGAATGGCTCCAGGGATGGGTCAGCCACTGCCTCTCAGGGCAGCCTGTTCTGGTAAAAAGAGTAAAAAACTTCTTCCTTACCTCTAATCTAAACTGATCATCTTTTAGCTTCAAAACATTAGCCCTTGTCCTGTTGCAAAAGATGATAAGATAAATCCTCCTGCTAAAAAATGATAGATAATCAAGATATAGCAAAACAGTTTGTGATGGCTGAACTCACACTGATTCTTTGGGAGGGTGTTAAAGAAAGCACCACAGAGAGGAATTGCCTGATTATATCTTTCCCAGAACAGCAGTGAAATGTTCTTTCAATAATGGATTTTTTTTAAGCATTTTACCATGACAGCCTTTAATTATAAAGGTGATTATTTTTACTGCATTTTGTGATGTATTTTTTTTACATAATAGCAAACTGATTTGCTGCATTCAGTTCTTCCAGTGAAGGAGAAATATTTTTAAGTGCTTAATCTGAATTTAAATTAATGCAAACCTTTGTACTCAGCTTGCCTAGCATGCAAACGATAACTTCAGAAAAATACAGCTTTGTGACACACTGATTACTTTTGTAAAGATAGAAGTATATTCTCCCTTTGATGAGTGTGTCTAACTTCCATTAGTGCTAATGGGAGTTATGCATTTATGCTTTGAAGAGTCTACACTCCAATTAGTTATAACACTTAAAGGAAATGTGGGATGTTGTTGAAAGCAGAGATTCTTTAGTGTTGAAATAGGGAATTTTTATCTGAATTTCTCTCCTGTTCCCTGTTGCTCTGTGCATGCTTTGATGTTGACTGACACATTGTCATGAAATCTTGTAAATATGAGTATTGTGTGCAGTTGAAATCACGTTGTGACATATTGATAGTTAAAGACACCTCACATCTAATTCTTAGATATGTAATCTACCTTCTGGCAGTCTCTCTCTTTCCCTGCTTGCCTTTAGGTGACAGCTGAATATCTGTTCCCTTGACTGATCAATGTCAAGGTTAACCTCAGATCAAGTTTTACCTGGCTGAAGTTGAGATAGACAAGAGAGCTGTGTTCCTTATGCCTTGTCTTAATCTTCTTGTTGTGAGCAGAGAACAACAAACATCAGCAAACACATAAATTGTCCCTGGATCCTGTGCTTCAATCTGACTGCAAACAGGAAACAACCCTTGAGAGGAGGGCGAATGGCTTGGAGGAAAACAAGGATGAGCTGTTGCTGCAAGTCACACTGAAGGTGATGCAGATGCAGCAGGTTCATCTGGGAACTGAAAGCAGTTAAGCAATTTACTCTTTGAAGAGACATGGAAGTGTAGAAGATCAGCACAAAGGGAAAGAAGATGAATCAGTTGGACCAAAGAGACCTAATTATTTCTTTTCCCTAAAAGTAGCTTATTAATATTAATCTCAGTTGCTTCTCCCTGATGTGTGACACTTGGAGGTGCCCAGGCATCTGACAAATCCTCTGTAAGGCTGAACTTTCCCTGTGAGCCACAGGAGTTATTTGGGGCTGGAGGAATACAAATTGCATTCAAACTCCAGTTGATGGATCTCAGAACTGAGCAAGATCAATAAGGATGTAATGATACTTCTCATATTCATTCTTGTTCACAAACAGTGTAAAATTTGCAGCTCAGCTTTGCCACAAGTTGGAATCCCCAGAAGTTAGTTTTGTTTTTGTTTTTGTTTTTTTCCTGCTCTTGGCCTGAGGGACTGTGATGGTGCCAAATGCATCATCTAGAGTATGTGGCAGAAAGAGGGAGCATGTTTCTGGTTATGGTTAGGGTGTAATTTAGTTTTATTATTGGATGTTGTGTCTGCCTGACACATTCAACTCCGTTTTATGGATTCTGTTTCTTTTTGTCTTCAGTTTAGTATTATCCAGTATGAGTTTTTTCTACATTTAGAGAAATTTCTTCTTATATTTGTGTATTGAGTTTCACATTTTCTCTTGCTGACTGAAGTCAGGCTCCATCCAACCTGGCTGCAGAGCTGCTGATGAAAATCCTGACACCCTTCACTGCAGCAGCGGGGATGTGCTGATATGATAGTTTAGTCTGAAAACATGTAATTATGGTAATGGCAAAAGAGCAAGTCTCTGTGGGGACACAGATTTCCTCCCTTAATGCAAACAAAAGACAGTCTCAAAACTGTAAGTTCTGTTGTTTCATCTGTTAAAATGGGCAATTAATCAAGGCACCAGGAGAGAACTCTGCTGATAGTGGTGAGAGCTGGCACGGATCTTTCTAATTTGTATTGCAACAAATGGAGAGATGTAATCTCAGCAGAGGAGGATGTTTCAATAAAATTAGAGCTGTGATGTGAAATGACAAAGGGAAGAAACTGTGAGTTAAGGATGACATTCTGTCTTATTTTAAAGCAGCTGTGAAATGGAAAAAGACCATCTCAGTGGCTTGTGTTGTGCTGAAACAGATGAGCTGTCAGCCCTAACTACAGATTCTGGCTTGGAATTTGAGGATGATATATCAATTGCACTAACAGGATATATAAAAAAAATATATAAACATAAATATAAATATATATTTATATTTGGTCCGTGATTTTCTTGCTTTTGTTGTGCTTCAACACCACTGGAGAATGGATTAAAATGCTTTTATTTAAAATAGGAACAAGCTGCATTGAGGCTGATTTATGAATATACATATGGTGTATGAATATACATGTTATATATGAATGAATTTCATCTAGACCTCTGTCTGCCTACAAAAACTATGTTTGATTAGGGTTAAATAATTTTTCTTTTGTTTCAGAAACCAAGATTTCTCTCTGTGGTTATGGGTATGTTAGATCTATAACCTAAAGAAAAAATAACTTTTTTCTTCCATAAAATCAACCTTCATACCTGAGTTTGGAGCCTTTTTTTTTTCTTTTTTCTGTGCATGTAAACTTAAAAATTCTCTTGAATGAAGATTGGAGTGTGATGTAAATCTCTGTTTGGTTCTGCACTGAGGGCTATATACAACTATAATTCATGGTCTTGAAGAGAGCCTGGCTATTATAATGCATATTTTCATAAAGGAAGTCCTTCTGTGAGACCAAGTTGGATGGATTAGGAAGTCACTACCTGGTAGTGGGCTGCAGTTCCTCCCTTTGCATCAGTGCAAAAAGAGCTGCTGCTCTGAGCAGGAGTCATGGAAATAATGACCTCAGTGAAGATCTGCATCATCTCCATAATGTATTTTCTTTATCATTGTGCTCTGTCAATGAGAAGCACAATCACTATCCCTGGTTTGACATGAGGAAACTAAGGCATAGTACTAAAGAAATGAAAGCAGTAGCTGAAGAAAAGAGAAGAGAATTGCAAACTCCCTATTTCCAAGGTGGAGATGGTGGGAGATTGATGCTTCAGGCCGTGTCTGTGTCAATGAGCAGGTGTGAGCCTGCAGGAAAGGGTTGTCAGAGGGAATCTGCTCCACCCTGTGTGCTGACAGGGGGGTTTCATTTCAGCCCAGCTGCTGTGTGGTGCCAGAAATGCACCAGGTGCCCTCCTGGGGGAGTGTCCGGTCTAGCTGTCTGTCTCTGCCCCGACACGGGTAGGGTGGTTCTTGGACGAGTCTGGACTCTTCAGCTTTTCGGTCTTCAGATTGTTTATTGTTTCTTCTCTACAAAATTTTCTGTCTGCCCAACAGAGGTCTGATCTGCAAGGCAGCCAAGGGCACTCTGACCACCCACGAGGTGGTCTTGTCTTTTTATACTAAAAGCTACGTACATGATATTTACCTTTATTTTCCAATACTTTTCACCCATGTTAGCAAGTGCACCTTCACCATAAACCAATCCCCAAGTGCCAACATCACCACAGGAGATGGAAGACAAGAAGAAGAAAGAAGAAGGACGAGACACCCCCTGATCCCTCCATCTTGTCTCCATAACCCCCCTGTACCAAAAACCTTAAAGTTTATATTTCACCCTATAAATGTGTCCCTTTTACACCCTTCACTCTAAAGTGATTCTCATGTCCTCAAACTGCTGTCACTTCTGTGGATGGATCAAAATCAAGCCACCAAGCACTCTTGGCAACATTCCAGGGTTTCCGAGACCCCCAAGGGTTCTCCTGGCATCTCTGGACATCGGGACCGATGTGCTGAGATCCCACAGGGGAGTTTTGTTTCACCGTGCAGGGCTGCAGTGCTTCTGCTCAAGGGTTGTTCTGTGGTGTGAATTGTTAAAGGGAGAGAAATGAGATGATGAGACAAGCATCTTCCAGGAGGGGTTTGGATGCAGCTGATTCTCAGCAGAGCAGGGGAAGTTGCAGGAGGAAGAGATCAGGGGAGAAGATATTTGAGAGAGGAGGATAAAAGCTTTCTTGATGTCTTTTCTGGTCTGTCTTCTCTCATTTTTAAGTTCAAAGAATTTTCATAGCATCATGGGAAGGGAGTGTTTCTGCAAAGTGAATTCAGCTTTCTTTGCTCCCTTTCCTGTGCTTTTATTATTGCAGGACATTCCTCCTCACCAGGAATATTGATTAGCCTGGGAAATCCATCATGAGCATTGTTAGAGTGATTTATCTCTGTACATCTTGCATATTATAGTGATGACTGCCTTGCAGTACCAAACCCTGAGAGAAATACATTCCAGACTTGCAAAATGTTTCTGTAAAACAATAAAATTATTTAACCCAAAACTCCTGGGTAGCAATAAAGAGTAAAGTTTAATTAAAAATAAAAAAAAACCTGCTGATTCAATTTGCATTATATGTATATTAAATCCTCCAGGATTTGGCTGCATTGCTGATCTCTTTTAATTGGGCTTAATTGATTACCAAGAGCAATCAGAAAATGTTTGTGGTATGTCTAGACTGACTACAGTTGAGTGCTAAACTCATTGCTATGGCCATTTAATTGATTCGAAAGAAGAGGAGAACTTTTGCTTAATGATTTTTGCCTACTTCATCTCTTGGTGGCTCAGAGGTGCCACAGGGCTGATCCTGAAGCATTGCAGTAAATCTCAGGGGTGGATGACTTTCATGGACTGGGATTAAAGATTGGTGCTGCATAACTTCTCTGATAAAGCCCAAATATTCTCATTTACAGTAGGTACAACAAAACAGATTTCTGTGTGTGCTGTTTTTTTCCGGATTTGATGCAAAGAGGAGGGATACTCAAGAACCCAATTGCAGTTGTGTGTTAGCTTTTGGGTTTTAGGTACTGAACACTGTGTTGTTTTTTTAAACTTGTGCCCAACACTGCATGAGACTTATTTTTATTTAACAAGATTACTTTAAGCTAGAATTCTAGTAGAAAGTTATTTTTTATAAGTGCGTGGTAATTGATGGGCAGCTTTAACTTCAATGTCATGAAAAGTGCTTATTATGGTGATGCTTTTATAAAGAATGTACTCACACACTCCTGTTTCTATTGAATGAGGCTCTAGAAAGATTAAATACATTTTACTGGAGTGGAGCCACCTCTTGTCCAAGCCTCAGTACATAGTAATTTCTTCTTTGCATGCCATTTTTAAATAAGCAGTTCCCCAAAAAGCTAAAAGCAAAAAAAAAAATTATTCAAGTCAGTACAAAACATAAATTAATGGCATCTTTGAATAATAATATCTTACAGCACTATTTAGACCTGCAGTTCCATTTTGCTGACAGGAACTTTCCAATCACCTTTTTTTCACGTACACCTGTCTGTCAGTGTCTAAATGCCAGTATTTAGCACTCAGTGCAGAAAAAGGAGTGATTGTTCTCTAACCAATGACAGGAATGTTGAGGGAATTCAGGTTGCTTGGAATTGCTGGTACAAGTGAATTTCAGTAGCTTCATTATTGAGCCCCCATATTTTCCCCTGCCCTAATGTGCTGCTTTATGAGTTTATGATGAATTTTAGGTAAAACATAAAGAAATGTGTTTAAGCTGGAGAAATCTGTAAAAGCCAAAGCCAGAACTCTGGAATCCCTGAGTGTTATTCAAGAAAGGGTGTTTTCCTGAAAAACTAAATTTTCCTGTGCACATCAGCCACCAATCAGGCAGAACTGCTTAAACAAACCATGGGATGAGTGAAACTGTTGAGTTTGTGAGGTCCCCAGGATGAGGTGAGAGATGAGGAATCTGACTCCATGTTCTCAGAAGGCTGATTTATTATTCTATGATGTTATATTATATTAAAAGAATACTATACTAAAACTATACTAAAGAAAGAGAAGGATACAGATAGAAGGCTTAACAAGAATGAATAATAAAAACTCATGACTGACTCCTCAGAGTCCAACACAGCTGATGGTGATTGGTCATTAAGTAAAAACAATTCACATGAAACCAATCAAACATTGACCAGTTGGTAAACAATCTCCAGACCACATTCCAAAGCAGCAAACACAGGAGAAGCAATCAGATAATTCTTATTTTCATCCTTTTCTGAGGCTTCTCAGCTTCCCAGGAGGAGAAATCCTGGTGAAGGGATTTTTCAGAAAATATGACAGTAACATAAAACCAGGTCAGAGTGCTCACTGCCTGTGCCCTGCTCCCTGCTGGACTGCCAGGGCAAGCACTGTGCCTAGAAACGTGGTAAACCTTTAAAAGTATCTGTGAAATAATTTCAAGGGAATTGCTCTGCAGAAAATGCCACTTGCCCACAGGATTTGTTTGTTTTGCACCTCTCACCTTGGTTTCATAGCAACACATGTCCAGGACTTTCAAGGGTTAATTATTTTTTCTAACAATAAACTTAGACTGAAATATTCTTCTTCTACAGGGTCAACATGGCCTAAGGAAGTTAGTCTCATTTTTAAATTACAGAGCTGTGTGAAGAAATGAAAAATTTCAGGAAAAGTCTTGTTTTCCACCATGCACTTGAAACACTGTGGGCAGGGATTGCTTTTCTCCAGCAGCATAAGAGTTGATAATTTAGGTTATAGAAATTGTGACTTCACCTTATGAATGGAGAAGAAAAGCATATTTTCATGGATGCTGGCTGCTTACATTTTTGGAAATGGCCAAGATCCTGCGTTTCTGCCAAAAAATAGAGTCCCATTGCTTTTCTTCCTGTAAACTTAGGTCACATCTACCTTGAGGCTGAGCATGAATCTGTTTCCATAGCTTTGTCTCTTGTTAGCTTTTCTCTATGGAAAAGTCTGTCCCATTTCTTTGTGCTGTGCCCAAAATGCAGCAGGTGGAGATCCTTGCTGGCTGTCCAGAGCTGCAGGATCAGAGTTGCACACAGGTCACAGTCAGCCCTTAGTGCTTGCAGGAGTGTGGGGAGCTGAATTCTCCTCTCAGAGCACTGGGAGTTGCTCTCCACACTTGCCTGTAAAACCCCTGCACTGACAGCCCCACTCCATCATATTTAATGTGTCAGGGATGAGTGAGAGCACCCTTAGGTGAGTATCTTGTTGAGATACCCCATTAGTGAGGAGCTTCATGGTAGGTGATTCTCCCAGAAGTTATTTGGGGTTTTTTTAGCTTTACTCTTTCCAATGGGAATCTTGAAATATTATTTTGCTGGAGAGGTAATAGTATTTTCTGACAGGAGGAAACAAAGTGATTAAGTGGCTAAAGTGAAAATGTCAGTGGTGCAGTAAATTTGTGGTATAGGAGCTGATGTTTGCTGCATGTGGCCCTGCACTGTAGAGATTTTGGATCCTCTGTGCTCAGATCAGCCATCCCATTGTGTGTTGGTGTTGTAGCACCTTGTGCATAGTTGGAGAGGAAATGATGGTAAATAAGATTGCAAAATTTTATTTTCACTGATTATCTTACTTTTCCTGATCCCACAAAGCAGGAGGAATTAGCTGTAATCTTTGTTTCCTAATGATCTGAGAATAGAGAAGGAGCTCCTTCCTAACTAAACTGGAAAATGGGTGGTCTGAATGCACATGTAATTCTGTTAACATCTGTGACGTGGTTGAATCCAAAGCAGCAGGCACCTGAATAATCAGGTGTTCCCAAAAATGACAATCTCTTTTTTCTTTCTTCCTGCAGGATAAATTTAGGGAAAACTAAAAAACATCAAGACTGTAAGAAAATTCAGTTACTAACACACTTATTTTTACAGGAGCTGTAATAGGCAGCACCTTGCAGGGACATTTGCAAACACAGACCTTACATGAAAGCCTTGCACCCTAAATTTAGGTGAAGGGCAGGAGGGATTGATCTCAGGAGCACTAGTGAGAAAGACACTGCTTAGGCAGATGGGGGTAGGAGGGAGAATACCAGGCTGTGCCAAGAAAAATACCAGTAAATAATTCTAAATTTGTGAATTACATCAGTCTGATGTAATATATTCTCTATATGGGTGAATGGGGTCACTTAAAAATCATGTTGTGGGTGAAGAGTCAACTTCAGTTCACAAACCTTGCTGCCCACAATTCATGTAGTATTTTTTTTCTTTCCCTTTTAAATGGGGACCATTCCCAAGGTCCCAATCCAATGCAAATAATGACAATTTTAAGAAGGGAAGGAGGTGGGCTCTGCCCTTGTGCCCTGTGTCAAACTTGCTGTGCTTATTCCCAGTGGAGTGGAGGATGTTGATAGTGAAGTGGGTGTCATGCCTCATGGGCATGAAGGATAGACTTCCAGAGATAGATTTCTTGTTTTTTGGTGTTTTGGCCTTTCCATAAAATATCTAAAAGACATGTGCAAAGTACATGCCACGTCTAAAAAAAATAAAATTACAGAGAGCATGAAGTTAGGCATGTAGTGATCTCATCTACCAGCAATCCCAAGCTAGGCAAATTCCTCTGTTTCTGGAAAATACTGTTTCATTGTGATCCTGAGGTTATTGGAACATTACAATTAAAATCAGGAGGACTTCTGACATGTTATTCAAGGTTATGCTTTCACCATAAATGTGCTGTCGAAGCTTTGCTGAGTCTAATTACTGGTTGCATCAAGATGTCCCATGACAGCAGGATCAAAAGGTTCATTATATGTTCTGAAGAAAATCTTTATTCTATCCATATTATATCTTCATTTTACTATCATCAAGGAAGCATTTCTCTTGCAGAGAAGAAAGGCAATATATATGTTGTTTTTCACTGTACTTGTGGTGTTATCAGGTTCTTTTTTCTGAATTGAATATATAATCTTATTGTTTTGGTGCTGTTTTCTGTTTCCATCTGTATTCTTTTGCTTTTCAGAGATTATTTTGTGTCACAGAAAATAAAAAAAACATGTACCTCTATGAAATAGCTGGTTGTAACCTGTCTTTTTCAACACCTCCCCTTCTCACAGTCAGATCCTGCACTACGTTGAAAACATAATATATCTTGTTTCATTCTGTGGGGTTTTCTTCCTAATAATAAATTACAGTCAATTCAGAACTTACTCTAGTAAACAATTCTTTAAAATGTTCTTCCTGGTGCACACCTCTGTGTTGTTCTCTGCTGGCAGCATTGTGTTCCTGGCTTTGTGGCTATTGCACTTTACTGGGGAGCAGAAAGGAGAGTGCTGAAATGCACCATGAGCGTTGTGATGTAGTCTGTCATAGGGACAGAACTGGCATGGGGGGGGATATAAAGCTGCTCTTCATAGAACAAACTTAGACAGAACAAACTTAGATTTTCACAAAAAACACCTGAGGTGTTCACAGAACAAACTTAGATTTGTGGTTCTGCCTGAAGACCAGCCCCAGGCTCAGTTCCACAAACAGCTGTAGGCTGGGTCAGCTACCTGGCACCAGCACAAAGCCTTGGGAATGGTCCCCATTGAAAAGGGAAAGAAAAAAATACCACATGAATTGGGGGCAGCAAGGTTTGTGAACTGAAATTGACTCTTCCCTTGTTGTCCTGTGCCTACTTCTTTTGGCTTCCATTCCCTTCAGTGATGGACTAGTTCTGAAACTCTTTCAGAGACACCAAAACCTCATCATTGTCTCTGCTTCCCTCATTTTGTTGTCTGTGCTATTGAGCTCTTCCTCCCGTCACTTTGGGAGAAGAGACTCAATGAAATGAGGATCTATTTTCATGCTAAAGGCTCTTCTGATTTTCATGATGTTTCTCTGGTTGTCCCCCCTTGCTGCTCTTGGGATAAGAAAACTGACGCTGCATTCCTGACTCTGCAGCCAGTGGGGCACCTGGCAAAAGCACATTTCCTATTGGTACACATAAACTTCAGTGGTGGCATCACAGAGGCTGATAATCACCAAAACACTGGCTTTGGATTGTGTGAGAAGGAATTGTTCTTGCAGTGGAGTTTTGAGAGTGAGTTTGGGCAACTTCCTCTCTTCTGTGTACACAAAAAGGCAGAAGAAATAGCTGAGAAACGGGGTTGAGATAAGGAGAGAAGTGGAGGAAAGTCTTGATGTGATCATCTGTAGGCAACATAACACTTACATGCTCTGGCACTTGGTTTTATTACCTGTCTTTTCCTTGTTTCTTATAAAATCCCAACTAAATCCAGTCTGCTCTGTGGGAGGTGCAGGGTGTTGAATGTCCAGGTGAACAAAGACAAGGGAATTCCAAAAGTCTACTGGAGTTTTCTCTATATCAAACTAATTTACATTGATATTGAATATTGCAGTGATGAGCAAAGACACAAAACTCATAAACACCTGAATCAAATATTTAAGAAAAATAATTAGAAATTATATCTCAGGGTTGTAAAATGAGATTCTGGGTTAAAAATGAGAGATAGGAAATCTTGACTCTGCTCTTGACCTCCATATTGGTTTTATTAATTTAATTACTAAAATAATCATTATTAAAAAAGATTAAGGGCTGTAATATTGGTGATGATGGACTATCACCTTGGTTCATCCGTCCTTAGTCCTTGAAGTTTGACTTTTAAAAATGAAATGTTGACAGTGGTTCAGTCTGCATAAATATGGTTTGCTAAAGGTTGTGGTCCTAGAAGATCTGAATTAACAAATATAGGAAGGTCACTTCTTTATGGTTGTGAAGGTCAGTCTCATCTTTTTAATTTTATTAAATTTTATGTCTTTCTATCTGCTACTGTATCTGCTTAATTATTTCATTTTGGCAGTATTAGATATATAACTCTTCTGATATACTTTGGATAAATAATTATTATGTTGCATAATTCAAGAAAAGATCAGACAGTCCTGAATATTTGAGTATCCTCTGTCCAAGAGGATGCAAATAATTTCCATTCATTATCATTAACATTAAACTTCTGAAATTCTTCCAAGGTTTCTCAGCCCTTCCTCCAGCCATTTGTCAGGAGGAACTAGCAGGAGCTTTTGATTAACATTCAGATGACTCCTTTTTTGTTTTATTGACAGTTTCTGTGGTCTTTCAGCCTCATCACTTTAGCATTCTTTCCTTGGAAAATCAATTTGGTTCAAAGCTGCATCAAGTGTTGTGTAGTCCAGAGGTAGAACTCATTGTGTAATGTGCAATGAACATTTGATCCTCTACAGTTTTCTATACAGTAGGTTTTTGGTTAGTTTGGAATTTTTCCTCCCTTCTTTTCGTGCTCTGATGTGGCTGTGTTGGCACAGGGGCTGTGGGGACATGGACTGCAGGGCTGTGCTTCCAGCCAGCCAAAAACCTCCCCTGCTGCTGGATCTGAAACTGGCTTTGGTTTCCCAGCTGACTGACAACAGTTCCACCCTCTGGTATGGTCTGGAGCAGGGAGTTTTCGGGGCTCTGTGCTGCAGGGATTTCATTTTGGATAAAATGATTAAGCCTTGGTTGGCCCTGAGTGTTGCACAGACTGTAATTGGCACTTGAGCACAAGAGGGGTGTTTATCTCCCCAACTGGACATCAAAGGTCTCCAACATATTTTATGCAATCCAATGATGTGTAGCTTAAAACTGTAAAATTATAAAATTTAAACAGAAATCCTAATCCCAGTTATTTGGTCACCTGAAGTAACAATTCAGTAAGCATGGGAAAGAAAGGATCTTTGAGAGTTTTTAAATAGAGAATGATACCAAAGGTGAGCCCAGGAGCCTGTAAGCTTCCACATTTCTGACAAGTGACATAACAAAATACTGTTGAGCTGAAAGACCAAGAGGAAAACAATTTATAAAAATATATTAAAAGGAGAAAAGACTGGCTGTGAGAAATGCACTCTTCTCTTTTTTTAATTTCCCTAAATTCTGGTTAGCTAAGTGCCTCCATGCTGGAATAGAAAGTGGCTGGTAAAAAGCTTTTATGTAATTTAATAAAAAAGACAGCAGTATAGTGCTGGAGTAGAAAAAGCATCCAAGGTTTCTTTTTGCTGGAATGTTTGATTACAGCATTATTGTACAGTTTTATCACACTACAATTACAGGTACCTGAAATACCCTGTGCCTGATAACAGCTCTTTCATACAATTTAAATTGTGTTCTTAAATGGTTTCTGTTTTGTGATGCTCTGAAATACCTGTTCTGTTCTCAGACTAAAAGTTTCAAAGGTGGCCTGTTTGACTTACAGCCTAGTTCCCACTGAATTTAGCTGTTTGCAAGATGAATGGTGAAATCTAGTCATAAGGAGCTAAAATTTATTTTTAATGGTACTGATAGATGAATGCTGAGTAGCTGTGGTTGTTAGTTCCCTTCCACTAGCAATTTCAATAAATTTTTGTGATGAGTGTTCTGTAAATTGGTGACAAATGTCTTATCAAAAAGTTTCTTCACCAAGGCCAACTTGTCCAAGATACAAATAGGGTTGTAGGGTTTTTGTTTGTTTTGTCTTTTAGTATTAAAATATCCCAGTATGGGATGACAGGGTTGAAAAAGGAAGACAAAAAGGATTGTCTGAGAGGATGATGTGGAATGTACTGAGATGAACTGATTTAGCTTTGTTCTTTCTGCTCAAATGAAAGGTTCTTCCAAGCCATGATCTGGAGTGCCCTGAGCTGCCTGGTGAAAGTGTTATTCCTTGGATTTCATTTCAGATGCTGTCTCAGGATATAAAACCTCATGGAGTGAAAATGTGTTTTTAGCCTCCTAAATCCTTTGATGTTTCTGTGGTTCATAATTACAAATTTTAAGGTTTTAGCTTTTCCAATTTGATGCTAGGAGAAGTAGGCATTGCAAATCTGAGTTGGTGTGCTCTGGAGGGAGGCTTTGTGTCTGATTTGGATAGAATGTGACTGGAGCTGAGGCTCTGGCTGTGTTCTGTGTTCTATGACTGTGAGAGACAAGGGAAAGACAAAAATCTGCTTTCTGCTGTTCAGCAGAGCACCTAAAACATTAATGTACCAGAATCCCAAGACTAAATGGAGAGAAAATTGCAATAGCAAAGAATAATATCTAATAGTCTTTGGCAGATCTTCACAGCTGCAGGGTTTCTAATGGCAAAAAAGGAAAAAAAGCTGTGCACCCTAATAGTCCTGGACTGTTTTTCCTGGGGCATCTGTGTATTTGCCAGTGAGAAGAGTTTGTGCACATTTTTTTGTATCTAGTTTGATATTTTTATTGTAATCCTTTTTTTCAGATTCTTTTAATGGGTGTGTGTAAGGCCATATAAGCAATAGCAAAATCATTAAGCCATTAGGGTAGAAAATATTCAAATGACTGAATAGAAACTCAATTTCTAAAACTTAGCTTAGGGAATGTGCTCCTCAGTGCCTGCTGCACTGTTTGAGCCCTGAAGAATAGTCAAATGTTAACTGTACATTGTGTGCACAGAAATTTTATTACTTCAGTTCATCAGAATTTTTCTTTAAGGCTGCATGGCAGTTTCTTAATTGCTGGAAGAAGAAGTGAATGTAACATGTGAGATCTGCTGGGAAAAAAAGAGTGATGGTCCTGGTTCAGCATCAATTCAGGATTTACTAGGAGTTTGGTATTAAAATATTTATTTGGCTTTAAATTAAAGATTTTATTACATTCAGCTGTAAGCCTCTAGTTCTGGCTTATAATTAACTGACAGAAGCTTTCTTAGAGCTTTCTTAGGATTTAAAAGGATTTCTTACCTTTGTATTAATCCAACAATTTAACTAATTAGATTATTTTATTCAAATACAATATTGAAGTTGACTCTCTGGATTCACCTTGATTTGATTGCTATGCTGCTTTATTCCTGATTTAATGTACAGTTATTTGCATTAATACTTGGAGTTTGGTTGGTTTGTTTGTTTTCCCCCACTCCCTCTACCAATTAAAAACCAATAATTATAATATGAGTATATTTATTTCAAGAAAAGTGGAATTTCTGATGACTTGGTCAAAACCCTGACCCAGTTTTGTTTCACTGGACAAATGCTTTCTCATATTTGGTGACAAACCCTGGGACAAACTCAGCAGCAATCTTAGACACAATTCTCCTGAGTGACAGATATGTCCCAGCTTATAAGAAGTAAAGAATTTACATCACCTTGTGTTTGCTGAGTCTGCAGGCATTAAAAAATTTGCCATGGAGTTCATTGTAATAGAAGCTTCACCTTCTTATAAGTGAATCCATTTCTATTTAGGTATTTATTCACTGGTAATTTTAGGTTATTTTTCATTAATATCTGAATTGCAAACAATCTTAGAGTTTTCAGTCATCCTTGGGACTCTGTTGCTGCACTGTGTCTGTGTTTATTCCATGAGGGCAGGATTTTATTCAAGAAATGTGAATGTGATAGAATCCTGCTGATAAAGTGGAAAAGGAATCTAATAGCCGAGAAAACTATTTCTTATACTGTTAGTTTTTCTGATTTTTTTTTTTTTAGTATCCACTATAACACTGAAAGCAGATGAAGAATATTCAGGTTCAGAGGACAAGTTTTATGACCAACTCAGTTCATAGATTTGGAAGAATCTGGTGAAAGGAATCATTTGCTGAGCAGTTTTCTGAATTGAGTATTCTTCAGTACAAAGGTTCTTCCCTGTGCCCCCAGAGGAGGGTTCAGAGCAGTGTGAGCCTGGCTGGAGGCACATTTTGTCACTGTGACTTCCTTTGTGCTGCAAGTGCAGGGGCTCTCAGGAGAAGTGATGCACTGTCCTGGCCAGAATGGGCCAGAATAAATACCCGCTGCACTGGAGAAAGAACATTTTCCACAGTGACTATCTGAGTGTGTGATGCTGAGAGCTCATCAATGTCTCTTCTTTCAGACACAATGTTTGGGTATTACTGCTAATGGCAGTGAGTTATAAATACTGGCTGCTCAATGAATATTGCCAGCTCTCTCCTATGCTGCAGGGGATTTTTTGGTGCATTCAGAGTTTGGTGACTGTTGGTTTGAAGGTCCAAGGATCAGTGAGAAAAGACATGGCATATGGACAGAGAGCATTTCTGAAGGCTCTGATGAAATGTTTGCTTCTCAGATTCTTCATCAGCTTATTAGTAACTATTTTCTGAGTCAAACAAGGATTTATGATTCAGTAGCATTTTATCCTACTGTATTTTACTATGTGGCTTCATGGCAAGAAAAGCAGCTGAAAATCAAACTTCTGTATAATTAAAGCAGAAAGAAACATCTGAAGGACAGTGAAGTTTTCATCCCTTCTAGTTTGTCTTTATTTTTATCTCCAGCTCTAACGAAGCTATTTGTATAATAAAATATACTCTTTCTCAGTATAGAAATCTTTTCCTTGATAATCTTCACTATTGTGTCTAAAGCTATAGGACACTGACTTCAAGACAATTAAAATTCATGAGGAAAACATAATGGATGTTCTTCTTTTGAATGGTTTGAATACTTTAAGGTGCTAGTCAATGAAATGCTAATACAAGTTTATTTCAAAAACTTGAAAAGATGCATCTTGAGATGGAAAGAGGTCCTTCAATGGTGGTACACTGGTTTATGTCAAAAAAGTTCTTTCTTATATTCAGCGCTCAATGTCCAAAGCATTTTCTGTATCTAAGAGTCAGCTACTGTAAGGACTATTCAAAAATTGAATAATATGGCACTTACTTTAAAATGGGTGGGACTGCACACAATGTGGTGGTTGAAGAAGAGCTTATAAAATAATTCTATGAAGAAAAATATTTGTATTTACATGTTGCAAAGTAGTACTTCTGTGGGTGATTGAATTTTATAATTGGTTTTATTATCTTTTCTTAGCAGAGAAAATATTCTTTGCAATTGCTCACCAGTAGCTGAGTAAAATAATTGATTCAAATTTTTTTGTAATTAAAGATGATAATCTTTTCTTACCTTATTACTAATGTCATATAATATGCTGACCATTAATTTGGTGCTTTGGGCAATTGGAAGAGTATTTTCCCTCATAATTATTTTCATATATCTTCTGGGGAAGAAATAGAAAAAAAAAGGATCATATGTCTGTGATTTCCCTGGTTACTTCTCATACTTTAGAAAGAAAGAAAATTTCAGTCTGGCAGCAGGCAATATGGTATTTTTCAGTATTAGAGCAAAGTGAAGAGGTTCACCTCCATGCTTGCTACCAGAATCTTTGTGGCTGCACATCCAATCAGTTTAACAAGCAGCATTCCCTGTTATTTTAATTTTTTTTCTTACCCAGTCTCCTGTTATACAAGAGATTTAAACTAATTTAAAAAACTCTCAAAATACAACCCCAGGAGAAGTAAAGAAAAAAAAATTGAAAGCCATGCTTGGAGTCCATCAGTAAGAAGAAATAGCCCATACAAAGCAGTGTATATGTCAGAACATTTTCTGTCCCTGTACTTTGGAAGTGAGAATGCAAGGCTGTCCAGGAGAGGGAACAGCTCATGAGCAACTGAGTGAATGGGTTCTATATTGCAGTAGTGAACTTTACATCATTTAGTGAAATTCTGTGATAAACCCACATTATTAAATATTATGCTGCATAACTGCAATGAAAAACTATTCGTGTGATTAGCATTTTCTTACTGCATACTGAGCACTACTTTATTGAAAAATCTCTACTATTATAGAACAATTTTCATCTCATAAGAATACATCCATCAGAACAAAAATGCTATAAAGGTTAGATATGACTAAATGGCTCAAAATTTAGAATCATTGTGTGCAGAAGAAAGGACAGTGGGTGATAAAGAACAGGAAAGAACAAAGTGATTTGTATATACAAAGGCCTAAACAAAGAACACTGATCAGAATGTGAAATGTGGCTTAAAAGTCATCACACTTGCATTGCTCCTCCTAGCCATTTTCAATTTGATGAGTTAAGTAGATTTGTTGAAAAGATTTCATGCATAAAATTCTTCCTTTATTTTTCCTCAGTTAATTTTGTGGAGTTGTGGGTATTAAAATACTTTATATGAGAATTTTTTAATGCTTTTAGGTACATCACCATACTGTCAATGCTGTGTTAGATCAGCAGTTAATGCCACATGGAAAGCAAGGGCTAAAAGGGTTTTGTGGCCCAAAAAAACCCAGAAACCAAGGGCCAGTGTGGAAATTGGTGGCTGAATGTGCCAGTCAGCTGCTGATCTGTAATATCAGGGGAGTTCTTCCTGCACTTCAGCAAAAACATGCACATGAGCTTCTTGGGATGTGAGGATCAGAATGAGGCTTTTAGAAATTCTGGAGTCAAACAGAAGGTAAGAAAAATACTGGAATCAAATGCCAGTGCAATTAGTGTTTAAGTGGGTTTTTTGGGGTTTTTTTGACAGCTCCAGTAGAGTTGTTCTAGTTGTACACCAAGGGGGGGGTGGATGGGATGGACATTTATTCTTAGGTTTTTGGAATAATCTCATGTAGGAAGGAATTTGGAATGGCTGAAATCTGTCTGTTTTAATTTTTAAATATCATTATTCTATGTAAGCTGCAAGAAATCATTGCGTGCACGGTAAGCTGCTTACTAAAAAATCCTTATAAAAAATAGATGCTGTGAATTTATAGTAGTCACGCAACAAATGCTCACACTTTTCACTTCCTTGAGCTCAGTTGATAAAAAATAATTTGATAAAAATAATTTACTTACTAACTTAAAGACCCCAGAGGGCAAGTTGCAGTGGCAGTGATGATTTTTGGACTCTTAAAACCATGTTAAATCATAAAAATATTGTTCCTTGCTATTTGGGGTGGTCATGGCTGTTGTGATCAGTCCCATCATACAGATGTTCTGTGACATTAAAGGACAGGATGAAGAGACCAGTTTTTGGATATAATTATTTTTGTGTTTTCTTGTAAACTCCTTCGTTACACTATTGAATTGCCTTACAGGGATGATTGTATTTACCTTTGCAGGAATGAAAAAGCTTTTTATGCCATTTGAATAGCTGAAGAAATGAGTCAGAGTAGGAGTGGTAAGTCTGCCAAGTGAGACCTCTGTATTAGTGTAAGAGATGGAACCACACTATTTTATATCCCAGACTCGTATCTCTGCCCAGGGGTAATGAACCCCTTGAATTGACTCACTCTCCTAAACCATGAAAAGAAAAAACCCGGTACAGGACTTAATATACCCTGCTGTCCCTCCTGCCTCTGCTAAGGGACAAATACACCAGAAACGCCAGAAATACCTCATTGCTTTTCTATCCCGTGTCCCTGTAGGGAAAACCCCGTCCAGCCAGGATAATTCTCCTGGTTTGCATGCACAGAGAGCATGGCTGCCAGTTTTTCTGTCTGATCCTGTCTCAGTGGCACGCTGCAGTGCTGATAAGGCAGCAGAGAAGTGAGAATTGAGAAATACAACTTCACTCTTTACGGGGATTTGTTGCAATGCTGCTTCTGAAAGAACATCGTGTACACACAGAACTTGTGGTAGTGGAGTCAGCACAGAGAACTTTGTCACTGATTTCAAAGGCTCAGAAAAGCAAAGAGGGGGAAGAAGTTAATCAAAGATCAGTTCCCAGAGCTATTAGCTTTGGCTCTGACCACAGAGGTCATTGCACTGTCAGTTTTCTTTCTTCACCATCTCTCAGTCAGGTCTGTGCTCACCTTTACAAGAGGAGTGAGTTGTGTAAAACAGAGTAAGAAAACTCTGAAATATCAAACCCTTTCCATTTAATGTCAGCCTCTGTTTTTCCTTCAGGTGACAAGGTTAAAGGGGAGTCTCAAAACTTCAGCGAGAGTTTTTCCTTTTTTCCTAATGAGAGGTACTTTCCTTTTTTTCCTGTTAATTAAAAGGCCACTATTTAAGAACTAAGTGTCTGACCTGTGTAACAAAGCTTATTAATAATCATTTTGTGAACAGGACTCTCTAATATTTTTCTAAGTATCAGAAATTAATTTGATATTAATTATGTTATTCCAAGGTCATTGTAAAATCTTTTACTTATGGATAATTAGTATTTCTTTCTACCACTAGGGACAGCAAATGACACAGAGCAAAGGAAGACTTCTACACCTTGATTTGTATTCACTCCTACCAGCTCTAGCCCTGTCTGTCTGATTTTAGTGGAGTTCCCCTTGATGAATAATAGTGAATATTATACTTTGCAAAACACCTGTGAACAAATTTGTGGCCATTCTGTTCCAGCACTTTGCAAACATCTGGACCAAAGGCTCAGGCTTGCAAGCTCTTAGGCAGAGAAACATAACTTTTCATGTGAATCACCATATTGATATTTGTGAGCCAATTTAGATGAAACATTGCAAACTTTACACAACACTCAAGATCATAATACAAGTGCAGTTGGAAAGGGCCATTTTGTTACACCATGAATTTCCACAATGAAGATCACTTGTCAAATATTCCTGGGGGGGGTGGGGCACTGTGGCCTAAATCAGCCTCACTCCGAAGGTACAGGGACAATCTTCATCTCAGTTATGTGGATCTGTGGGGGTTTTCTCAGATCTCCACCACTCTTCCTGCCCATAGAGAACTTCTGCTGGGCTACAGCTCTCCTGAATACACATACAGCTTTCATCTGGTGTCTGCAGAGCAGCAATTAACTAGTAAGAGAGATTTGCATTTTTTTTTTTTTTCATTTAGAACAACACATTATAAGACTTCATGACATGTTCAGGCTTAGCTTGAAAGCTCTTACATCAGAGAAATTGTAATATTTTAGACTGAGTTTTCTGAAGTGATTTTTTGTTACAGTGTGCAGAGGATTACACCTTAATTTTGAGTAACCATTACATGAACGATCATTGCAAAGAATTTAACTCTGTGAATTGAATTCTGTGGTGTTACTGCACAAAGAGGGATTCTTACAACCAAATCCAGTTTAAGATTCCCGGGGAGCAAACTTCCCAGAGGTTTACATTGAATTCTTTAATATAGTACTGTTTGCTTTGGATCAGGGCTCTCGTCAGGATTAACTGCAGGTCATGTGTAAAAGCAAGTAAACAAAATGAGAAATACGGATTTCTAAATGGGTGAGTATTTTTTAAAATCTTTTTGGCAACTCCTGCGTTCTGGGGATTTAACTCAAGACCTCTCATTCTTCCTTGCTGTCTTTTCTGTTTGTTGGGTGATCCCAAGGAGATTTTTATTCATTCTGTGCCTTTGTAGAAATTGTGAAGAGCTTGGGCCACATGTTGCTGTCCATTTGGTGTTTTCTTGGCACACAAATGTGGTTTCTGCAGCTCACCATCTCTTTCATTAATACTGCACTTGACTCAGCTTGTGTCACTTCAAGAGTTCTGCACTGACCCAATATTTAAAATCTACATTTAAAGTAAAACTTTCCTATAAGTCACTGTAACACATTTATCCATGTATATTCTGGAGAGGGACATGCAAACATTGTCCAGGGAATTATTAGAAACAGCTGATTGCTCTGTGTTTATCATTGTCATCAAATATTTGCAAATAGTGGGGGATTAAAAACAATACAACAAATAAACTTCTCTGCTTTGTTGCCTCAAAAAGCTGCACAAACCCAAATTACATTTGTTTTTTGATGAAAGACTGTTACCAGTCAAAATGGATCCATTTATCTTGAAAAAACCAGTATTTTGATCCTTGTTTGGTGAAAATTGTATTAAAGACTGAAATTCAGTCTCTTTTTTCTTTCATGGATAGATATTGGTCAGTGCCATGTAAGTTTGGAACAGTTAATATTAGGCTGATAGAATTATAAATTTTTGTTATGTGATATTGGCTTTTTAAAATTTTATTGTAGTATGTTTGTTTTGCCAATAAATCTATTCTAGCATTGAGCATATCAACCAGCTTCCAATACAGAATTCAATGGCAGGGGCTCAAATCCCAAACTCCTAAAATACTTCATGGTTTGGTGGTTTGGGGGGATCTGTGTTTTGTTTTGTTGTGTTGTTTGGGTTTTTTGCTTTGAAAGATTCACTGGCTTGGTACTGAAGATTTGATAGATTTGGAGGAACAAAATGGGCAGACAGGTGTGCACTTGCTTTCATTGAAATTTAAATTAGTTATGAATTCTCAGGAATGAAATCAGCTCTTTCTGTCAGGAGTGTCTTGTGGAATTTCCCACAGAAATGCAGCTGCAATTGCCTGTGGTGAAGTGAGTGTTTGTTTTTGAAAGAACTGAAATCTTAACACAGTCAGAAGGTTGCCTGTAATGTATATTTAATTGCAATGGTGGAGGCCAATTTTCTTTTCATGTGTTTGGAAGCATATTTTATGGTTAATTTGTTTTTCAGTGTACAGAACCTCCAAGCATTGCCTTCCCAGTCCCCAGATGAAATCCTTGGTGAGGCGGAGCACGGGGAGCCCCTTAGGGCTCAGGAGGAAATCAGGCTGCCTCCTCTGTAGGCTGAGGTTTGGAGTGGTCAGTATTCCATGTTCTATTGAAGCCTCCAGCAGCACAGTTTCTTCTCTTTGTCAAGGGTTTCTAATTCTGGGCAGCCATTCAGCCACACATTGTTATTTTTCATTTCAAAGAGCTTTTCCACCCATCCTCTCTTGTTTTGTTTCACCCGTTTCTGTAACCTGTACTTGAGATGGAGGATTTTTGGCTGTAGTTCTTAGACTTTAGTGCTGAGAGACTAAAACACAGGCTTTGATTGTCTTTAAAGCTTTGTTGTCTCTAGGACATGTATTTAAAGACCTAAGTTCCACCTAGTCTGTGGATGCTAATCAGTTCTGTAGAAGGAAATGTGGATGTAAATGGGACACTTAAGCCCATGACTACTTTTCAGTAAAATATTGTCATTTAGAATTAAGCAAATTATTTCTGCTCTCACATTAACCAGAATAGCAGTATCCATTTTAAATGGATTAAGAATCAGCTGATTGACAGACCTTAAAATGTACCTGTCAGTGGGAAGTCAAAATGTCATCAGAATGGTTTGAATGAGGCTCCCCATGGGGGAGCTGTGGGTTCCACACTGCCCAGTTTGTTCAACAGGGAGCTCCAAGGATCTCTGCTGCTAAAATCCCCTGTTAATGATGCTAAGATCCTCATGAGAGTAAAAATAATCTGTATGTCTATGTCATATAGAGAGACAATATATGCACACCAAGAGTATTTTGAATTTCTTCTAAACTAATACCTGTAGTCCTAGGGAAGAAATGGTTGTGCTGCAGTCATGCTGCTGTGATGTATCTTAGAAACCAGTGGCACTGAGAAAGGTTCACCTGTAGGAATGAGCAATGTGAGTTTCTAGAGTGATGTTCTGGCAGAAAAACCCAGCTCAGGGAAGTGGAACCAGCCCAGAGCTCCTGCAGCTGTTGAGCAGGAGCAGAAGCAGAGGTGACTTCCAGCTCAGGATGTGGAATTGGCAGGTTCAATACAGGAATAGTTTTTCCAGTTGAGAGATCCCCAGCTTTGGAAGCATTTTTGAGGGGACATAGGGGATGTAATATAAAATCTTTAAGGAGAGGCTGGATTTTAAAAAAAGTTTTTTTTCTGTATTCTGACTGACTATTATTCAGTTACTAGATAGAAAGATTTTCTGTCCAACTGACTGTGAACAAAAGTATCTTCTACTCAGTTTGGAAGGGTCCCTGTCCATTTTCTGTCTGTTTTCAAATGCCTGGATTGAGAAACACAGAGGACTTCAGCTGTGGGACAGATGATGTATTGATCTGGACTGGGGCTTGAGTGCAGGTAGACATACTGTTCAGCTCTGTTCCTGTAATGAATGTACAGAAGCTGTAGCACCTGGAAAAAAGTGACATTAAAAAGTAAATTCATTTGCCATTTAAGATTCTCTGTGTTTAGGAAGTCATTGGGGGCTTTCAGGATCACAGTTTTTCCTTCAGGTCCTAAGGAATTGAACACATTTATTTGGAAAACTGATGGTTCAGTTTTTCATTCTGATGACCCAAAAGAAGTTGATTATACCCTTCTGAAAATTCATCCATATCCATTACGAAGTGAAGCCTTTTTTATTGCATTATTGTGTCACATTTTGACAACTAAATAATTCTGAACACTATTCTCCCAGAGAAGGAGAAAAGAAAATGTCTCAGAATGATTGGCATCTCTCTATCTACTAAGTGCAGAGCACATTAAAGTGATAGATGACTTTTGTACAAGTTACTGAAAGTGGAAGCTTCATTCAGGGAGTGTTGCCAATAGCTCAGTGTGGTGAAAGGCCAGGGTGCAGGAGCATAGCCCAGCCAAGTGACCTGCCATAGACTTTGTGTTCTTTAAAGAAAAACCACAAAAAAACCCCAAAACCAAAAGCAAGCACTTATGCATTATGTTGTTGTTATTGTTACAACTCACGTGCTGATGATACCTTGAAATTCACTGGAGAAATCAGGTTAATCAGGATGTTGAAATGTCAAGGTGTGCTTTGTGGTTGTCAGAAGCCATCCCCTTCAGTTCTCATGTTTACTGTGCCCACGCTTGGCCAAGGCTCATGCAGTGAATGGCTCTTCTCTGAAGACTCTGCCTGAATGAATTAAAGAGAACGAGGAGAAGAAACTTGTGCTTTGCCTCTATTCGGGTCCTTTATATCTGTGGACCTTTTTTCCCTAAGACAAGGAACAACTGAGTAATTTTTTGTTCCTCTAAGACTTGGCTACCCTTCACAGTGCTCACAGAAAACTGCTACTTGTTTTCTTGTTACTGAAAGATCTGGATTGTTGAATAGCTGTCAGACCTGCTTTTATCCTATTACATCTTCTCAGGGAGTTAAAAATGCAGTTTGACATCTAGGGGGAAAAATCTAAAACCTCACTTTCAAATGTTTCTTCCTCTCTTTCATGTTGCCAGAATGGCTTTGTTTTTTCTCCTTTTTTCTAAAATCATAACAGCCGTGCAGGATGTTTCTATTTGTGTGCTAGAGTATTGCAGTGATAATCAGTAGCCAGTCCAAAGGTGCCTGTGGGCAGAGTGAAACCACAGAAAAGGTGTGATCCCCTGCCAAGGGACACCCTGGAGCTCCTGTGGCTGCTTGGCTGAAATGCCATGGCATGGCTCCTAATTCTGCCTGGGAAAAGCACCTTTCCCCCTTGCACGCTTGCAGATGCTGTGTTGTTGTTGCTCCTCACGGGAGTCTGGGTTTAGTTAGTGAACCACAGACCTGGAGCAGTCTGAGAGCTGGAAACTCAGCATGGGTCAGCCATACTCTGTGGAATGTGCAGGTTTCTAAAGGAACTAGAAAAAATCCCAGACACTTCCATATGCAGTACACTCTGCTGTGGTGCTGCCGTGTGAAAATCTCTCTCCAGACTAACCTTAGGGCTGGAATTTAAAGATGATCACAGTCAACAGAGATCAAGAATTCCTACATTTGGTATATCAGTTACTTAAATTTGGAATTCTTTTCTAATATCAATCTGAAGTGTATAGAGACTGGGCTAAAATCTGATTTTTGGAAACCTCCCAATTGCAAACTCCTCTCTCATCTGTGGTGCTGCACACTGAAATGACAGGGTTATATAAGTTTGCCTCTTGGAAGGACAGAACAAGTGACAAAGACAAGAAGTAACAAAAGATATGTCTAAGCTGAGACATAAACATGAGAAATTAGCACCAGTGCTTAGAAAATATTTTGCTCTAAAGAGTGAAATTCACTTTCACAGGAATAAGGCAGACAACAGAAGTGCTGCTTAAAATATATTTAAAATATGCTTATAAATTCTGCCAGCACCCATAACACAGGTAAACATCACCTGTATTTCCAAAGAATATTGGCAATTTTTCACCAGGTTCTTTTTTTAAAATACATCTTGGAGGTTTAATTGGTAGATTAAACCCACTCAAACTGCAAGATTTGATCTGGCATGGTTACTGTTTGCATCTTTAAAAATAAAACCTTTATAAATAAAAGAGAGCACATAGAGAGCTAATGTAAATTTGCATAGTGTCAATTAAGTTAATGATAGCATTATAATGAATTATATTACTGATATTATTGTGTTATTTATTTTTATCTTTGTACCTTTAAGTTGGCAGAGAGAGAGGGATTTTTTTAAAACTATAGGAGAAGTTCTTAAATGTCAGCAGAACTAATAACATCAAATCATCATCTTAAATTATCATAAACTTTTAAATATTGCAAAATCTACAGCTTCGAACATGACAGTTGCAGAAATGTTTGGAAGCAAAGATGTTGGCTCTTCCATTTTTAAAAATTCAAACTCAAATCAATAACTATCTAGAGCTCCAACTTGAATCAGTCTCTGTTGATTAGGTGAAATTACCCTGGCATTGAAACCAATTGGAATTGCTGAAAACTCTGTTTTGTTCTTCTGAAGGTTGCTATTTTAAGTCTGTCTCAATGGCTTCTGTCAGAATCGAAGTGTATCCCCACTAGTGATGGTAAAATAGATTTCACTGCTAGTGAGGGACTAAGTGATTGATATTTAGGAGTGAAGCATGCCCTGATAACTCATGCCTTCCCCCCTTTAAAGCTTGGAATACATCATTTGAAGGGGAGCTGAAGTTGAAAGAGGCATAAATTTGTGGGAGAGATACATATGGGTATGAAAGGAATTTGGTGAACTTTTTCTTGAGCCTCTGGAGATGGTACAGGAAATTATTTATTATTTATGGCAATTTTGCAATCAAAGCTGAAGGCAGAAAAATATGTGATTAATAGACTGTTCTTTAAGCAGATCACCAATAGGAACAAACAGATAATGTGTAGGAGGTATTCCCATCTGCACATAAGTATTAAATATGATTGAAAATTACATTTTTCTTTGTCTCTGCTTCAACTGTACATCAAATAATAAAACTTATCCCTCCTTGAGCTCCACCTCAAGCTTCCCTATGTCTCTGTGTGATCACTGCAATAGTTATATTATTGCTTGATAGTGTGCTTGGTGGAATTGGTCTTAGCCCACTTATTGCTATTGATCAGAGTGGATAGGATTTCAGCTGGGCTCAGAACAGTTGTATTCCCTCCCAGTTTGTGATTTCATGCACGTTTGAGTGACACAATAGCTGTTTTATCCGAGCGCACTGGAGTTCAGCAGGCATTATCGCGGGTGGATCATAATGGCTTTGCATCTTAGTTTTGTGACATAAAGCTGGTGGGGAGAAACATAACAAGAGCAGTCAGTTGTGAGCAGCTGCTGTGCTCTTCTGGAGACAAACTGCAAGGAGCACCACGGCTCCTCGCTCTTCCGTGCTGCGGCGCCGGCGTAAATCTGAGCCGCGACTGGGACAACGCCTGCTGGCCATGATGGCCCACGTGATGACAGCCTGAGATTTCCATCTCCCACTGTGTTTGGGAAGGTGAAGATAATTCTGCAGATAGCTCAGGAGAGGTATTCTCCTCTGCTTGCTCTGGTAGCTGGAGTTGTGTGGGATAATTGTTCGTAAGAATCCACGCGTGAAGCGATGTTGTCTTTGTAAGGTCCCAAAATTGGCTGTTTTAATAGGGCTAAGCTTGTAATGTTTACAGCTCTGTGACAGCTGTAGTGTGCTGTAGGATGCAGCAGATCTACATTATCATATACAAGAATATCTTTTTCAGTATGATAGCAAAAACCTGCTAAATAATAATCTTTGTAACATAATTGCCTTCCCTATGGCAGAAAGTGGCAATTTTTGAGTCAAAGAGCATCACTGCTTGCAGACCTTTTCCTTGCAAAGTATAAGAGCTAAGTCTGAATTAGAAGACCATTCTTAACTCAAATGCCCTTCCAAATCTTTCTGTGCCTTTCCACATTATGATGGGACTGTCCTTGGAAATCCTGAGCATTCAGTTCTCACTGTCTGCCTGCTCTCAGAAGTACTCCATCATTTGTGGTGATTCTGTATCTAATGTACAGATACCAACTTTACTTTTCCACATTCATGGCCATTTTAATATATCACACCTGAAACCTTGGTCATTATTCATTCTTCTTTATTCATACTCAAAACCAGGTGATGATCACTCCTGGAAGTGGAATTAAGTGATGTACTTTCAGACAGCACAGCCTGGAAATCCAGGGAAGGAGCAGAGCACACTGTGCAGCCAGCATTTCTGAGAATGTGTTATTGCTAGAATCAAAAGTAACATGAATTATTTACCTAGAAATATTAAACTGGCTTGAGATCACTGCTGGAAATAGAGGGAGTTCTGGGCCTTGTGAATCATTCATGATGCTTTATTTAAGAGACTTCGTTTTTGTCTTTGCAGATCACTGAATCGTATTTTATAACTTTCAGGATGTTCCTGTGGGTTTCATTCTACTTATAATAGGTAGGGTTTCTTTCAATGCTTTGTCAGGAAGCTCAGATCAGTAAAGTTACATTTTTATGTTTGCTTTTTTCACACATCAGAAGGTATGGAAAGGGGCAAAACGATGTGAGGAAGGAAGAGGAGATGTGTTATAGTTTCTGGTTGATCATTTTCTTTGTGCCATGTTTGCAGACACTGGGAGTTGAGGCACCCCAATAACTGAACCCATGGATAGGATGGCCTTTAGTCACTCCTGAGGTTTGCTCAGCAAAGAGTGTCCTAATGTTTACTTATTTTTCAGGAGATTGTATTAAAAATACTGCTTAATATATCCAGAAATTTGTTCTCCTACATGTGAATATTTACACTCTTAACATTTGGAGAAGCACCAGCTAATGCTGATTCATTAATATTCAAATGTGGGCTTCTAATACTATTCTTGTGACTTTTAAATCTTTAATAGTTTCAAAGTCTGAAAGTAACATTGCTGTAGGAATAAAAGGGGAAAAACCATGAGTTACTTTGGAACCCCAATGCAAACCCCACTTGCTGCTTGATGTCACAGTAAGCAAGTGGGACTTTTCCTTACAAATCCTCTTCTAAAGGAAATGAGGTAAAACGAGGGGAAAAAACATGGAATCCTAGGTGGATTTAAGGAAAAGAAGATAAACACTAGAAATATCAAAACCTCTCAATTCGGAGAAGAGCTCCTCCTCTTCCCCCTGATGAAAGAAGAGCTGTGATGCTGCTGGCCATGAGAGGCAGAGGAACTGTAGATCACAAGGACATCCCGAGCCCTGCTCGGGGACACGGGGTGTGTGACAAAGAAACACACAGAAAAAACACTTGAATGACACTTACAGGCAGTTTAATTCCACAACAGCTCATCTTGTGAAAAATACACAGCCCAGCAGGTGTAATTATACAATGTTTCTTTACATTTCTTATAAAATCTCTGGTGATACGAGAGATTTCTCAGGAATACAGCTCTTTTCAAATATACATTTAATAAAAAGCATAAAACAACCAAGATCTGTTGGTGTTAGTCAGATGAATCACCTTTTTGTAGCACAGGTCAGATACTTTTTGTGTTTAATCTGACTTCTTGCTGCTGGAAATGATACATTTGTAAAGGAAACAAAAAGAGCAAGCTAATGAATAAAATCGGTTCTTCTACTGGGGAGGCTTTCTCTACTTTGTGGCTAATATTTTTCTGCCCCATATCAAGACAAATCAATCAATTTGATGTATCTTTAAAGGAAGAGGAGAGTACAAGTGACCTGCAGACCCTTTGCATCCTCAGGGAGAGAATGGAAAAAAAATCTAAACAATAATTAATTCCTACTGATAGTTTTAATTGTTTCTAACCTGCAATAGTAGTGAGAAAAGAGTGGCTCTTAGTTCTCTGCTGCTTGCCCAGATGGGAGCTTGTGGGGGTGCATGTCACTGAAGCAAGAGGCTTTTAGTCATCCAAATTAGAAATGGAATATACTCACCTATATAGGATTTTTAGAAATCCTTCTAAAATAAGTTTGTTAGTATCAAATGTATATACAATACTATAAGTACTTATGTTGCCTGTGGAAATACACTGATTTTATCCTAAAGTTTATATTAGATTTCATCATAGGATTTTTAGGGCATCTCCAAAGAAGACTATAAATTGTATTTCTGCATTCACTGTGTACACAGAGTTGCCATCTCTGTGAGTTATGTTTTCCTCTTCAATCAAATTGAGACAATTAGAGGGAGAAGTAGGATTGCTCCAGCACCTGTGTGACTGGAGCCTCTCTGGAAGCCTTTCCTTTCACAGGACTGATTGATCCCGGACCTAATAGCAGTTCTCAGTTCAAGAGCTTCATGTAATTAAAGCAAGGTTTGGCTGCTATGGCTGCTGAAGTGATTGGTTTTTGTCCTTTCTGATATCAGTATGAAGCTTGCTCATTTTCAGCTAAAAATCTGACAATGTTTTGCTGTAGCAGCTGAACTGAAGAAAGAGAGAGGGAAATACGTGCATTTATGTAAAAATGGTGATTGTGAGTGCTTAAGGATTTTTGTTGAATGGGGAAACTTTGTTTGAGGTAAATGGGACTTTAAATTATTTTGAACAAATGTAAAGCTCCGAATCACAAAGTGTCTTAGGAGCAATTAATGGAACAGAAAGAAAACAAAGTTCTTTTCTATCTTGTAGTGTTTTTGACATTTTTTTAGAGATGTGGCAAACCTCTTTTCAGTCTTTTCAGTTCAATCAGTCTGAAAAGTTAGGACCAACCCACACAAAGGTTAGGACAGGGACAGGTTATCTGTAAGGTCAGTCAGATCCTACTTCCTACAACTTGGCTTAAAGCCATTGTGATTGCCAGTCAGGTTATTTGAACCTGATTTTGTGCTTGCTTGGGTGGCAGTGCCATCTGTTATGTCAAAAGGCATAGTGGTAAAACATTTCCAGCTGAAGCACTCAGCTTGAGCTATATTTTCAAAAGATGATCTAAGAGATTTTACTTTTCTTTTCCCTTTCTCCAAAATGCTTAACTCTCCTAATGATCAAACTCTTAGTGTGGTTCACTGAGTTCCAAGGAGCCTCTAGCTTCTGCCACTGAGGTAATTTCTCTTTCAGAACTAAAACTAATCCTTTGGAGGAATTAATGAAAACTTCTAACTGTAGATCTGTGAAATTTATTATATACCTCTTATTTTGCCCAGCTTTTTCAGACTACTCTCTGCAACCTTTCTGCAATATCAGTTAATATTGGTAGAAGTTGAAGGTGCAGGAATTTTCAGTCATCACAACATGTCTCGGGAAAACTCAGGTGTTTCCTCCCTCTGTTAAAAAAAATTAAAAATAGGTCATCATTAAAATAAAAATCAGAATTTTAATGTACTTGATAGTGGCTCTGCCTCTGTTATGCTGAGTGCTAAGATCACTGTATTTCAAACCTGTTGAAGAAGTGCTAATGTTATATCTGTTATATATGGTATAAATGTACTTTTTCCCATTAAAAGAAATATCACAGGCTGGCATGTGATAGGCAATATCAGAATACAATCTGCAGGGAGTAAAACTCAATTCTCTGTATCACGGGAAGGATTCAGATATTTCAGCATTCTGAAGCTGAATTTTAAGCTGTGAGAACTCATTTTCTCCCTTGGACGGCCACTGTTCCCTGCAGGTGTTGTTGATGTGGGTGCTTAGTTAAGCTGGATGTAGTATTTTGTTTCAAAGCCAGTTTAACTTAAATAATTATAGCCTGTGCTACTAGCTCACATCAATACTGGGGTAATCTGTGCTAAGAAATACTATGCACAGTTATAAAGTAGACACCAAGAGATAATGGCTTAGTAAAACCTTCCAAATGGCCTTATTTCATGGGAAGTCTGCATGGTGGTACCACACACCATATTAAATTGATTAGTATGATGCTTTAAAAGGTAAAATTACAGTGGAAGTATTACATGTAGCAGCGTATAAAGTGCTGCACCTAGAATATAATGAGGTTAAAGTCCTTGCAAGATGACAAAAAGCCAGTGGTGAAAGTCACACCACTGATGTGCTGTTGCTTCTGCAGGAAATTCACACATTCTTATTTTGTAGCCAGAGTGGCACAGAAGTGGCACCTTTCTGTCATTTGGTGTGGCATTCGCATTCTCTGAACAGAAAGAGAGAGAATTCTCTCTCTCAGTTTTTTTTCCTGGAGAAGCACAGAGAGAAGAGAAAATAATTCCTATCTCTACTTGCTGCTCTTGTTGTTTTTGTACACGTGGAATGTGTTAGGAAGATTGTTTACCTGAAGGGATTTGGTAATTGGATTCTGGTGACGGTTGTTTATTAATATTTGTTAATTAATATTAATAATAATTAACCAATCACTTGAAGCTGTGTCCTGACTGTCAGGAGACGGTCACACGTTTTCTTTAGGATGTAATTTAGTATAGTATAGTATCAATATAAATATAATATAATATAATATAATATAATATAATATAATATAGTTTTAATAAAGCAATTGTTCAGCATTCTGAACCAGTGGAGTCAGATGCCAATCATTCCCTGTGTCGGGGGCACCCCGCTTTTGATAATTTGGCACTTTATTTCTGTCAGACTGGCTGCTCCATGGCTGGAGGGACAGCTCTGTCCCCTGTATATCCATGCTCCAGGCAGAGCTGCTGTCCCTGTGCAGCCACCCCGTGCAGTGGGCTCATGATGAACTCCCTGGTTTTGCATTCAGGCTCTGACATCTCCATCCCCATGGGGGTTTGCTGAGCTCTGTTCCAGAATCACTCCTGAGGAGTGTCCAGGGCAGCCACTCAGAGTTCTTCTCTATCTATTGAAAAATAGCAGGATGAGCAAGAGAGATTTGTCAGCTCATTTTGCCGGCTGTAGATTTGAAGTGACTGGGAAATGTTTGTCTGTAAGTATGAATTTGCTTTTCAAATCCAGTGAACTGACTTTTTACTTCAGTGCCTTTTATTTGCTGTGAATTTCCTGTAACACTCAAACATTACCTGCACAGGTCCTTCATGAATAGCAGTAACTCTTAATGTTGACTGAATGCAAAATCTGTTAGATTTTATGGGAACATTTTGGGTTTGTTGTGTCTCTCTGTGTTACAGGAATCACCAGTTGGTGACCTGAAATAACCTCTTATGTCTTTCTTAGTGTTAGTTATTTCCTCTGAGGGGGAAAGATTAATTTCAGGATTTCACTGGTGAAAAACGTGAAAAGAATTTTTGCATGTCTTTATAAGCAGGCAAGCACAATTTTTAAGATTTTTTTTGATCTACAAGATAAATATTCATTCTGGTTCTGCCACAAGCAATGCCAATTATCTTCTACAGCATTGTCCCCACATCTTTTCTATCTTCATATCAGTTAAGAGAATTTATCTATTGCTTCTTCTAGAAGATGCTTCCCACCAAGCTGAAGAACATCTGGAAACACATTTTGTGCACTGAGTGTCCTTCTCTGTAAGGGCATCTGCTTCTCTTCTTCTATCTCTTGGTTCTATAATATGACTGATAACAGCTACTGATTCTTTGATGAAATGTGAATATCAAAAACCAGGATTTTGGTTTTGGTTGTTTGTTTTGGATTTGGTTGTTGATTCTGGGTGGAGTTTTTGTGTGTTTTGTGGTTTTGTTTGCTTGTTTGTTTTTGGTTTTTTTTTCCATTTGATTGTGATTAATTTTCTTCTAGCTTTAAGCTTTAGAGAGAAATTAAAAACTTAGATTCTTCCTTTACTACTACATCTAGAAAAACCTGATTAAAATTTTTATTTATCATTTCTTGTGTCCTATTTAATGAATTCAGACAGTCTGAAGAAAAACTGAATCTACAAATACCTTTGTAGTACTAATGAGGTACTGGGGTGTAGACTCATGTCCACCTTTATTGCTGTTAAACACGTTCTTTTAAGTTATACTCTGTTTGGCATATTTATGTCTTCTTGTTGCTGCCTTTTAGAAGAATTTCTGGCTTTTGGACAGTTTAGTTTTCCAATATGATGTGCAAGAGGTCAGGCATGGTGACTTTAACAGTCCCTTTGCTCTTCAGTGCCATTGTTTCTGGTCTCTGACTGTATGATTTGCTCTAGAGCTGTCGTTAAGTGACCAACCCCATAAGTTTTACCCATTTATCTTCCAGTATTCAGTTCAGCTGGAGAAAATTGGATGTAAATAGAATTAAGCCTGGTGAAAAAACCCCAAATGAATAAAAAAAAAAAAGGAGTAATCCAGGTGTTCAACTTATAAATAATAAATGCTTTATCTTTCTGGTTGATGTAACCTAGGGCTACTGGAAAGGGCATCTCTTACTGCAGAAATGCAGAAGAAAAACTAGAAACTTACTTTTCTATACACTCTTCTAGACTTGACAACAATTTCTTCCATGAAATATAAAGCAGAATCCCTTTTCTAGTGACCTTTCCCTGGGCAGGAATGACTCCCACAGGTGCCTCTCTGAGCTCAAGTGTTTTCCATGCATCAGTTCAATCTTTGTTACAGTATTTTACCAATGGAAGGATGCAGGGACATAAATAAACCTATCCTAATAAATGAACTAGAAATTCTGCCCATTTTATTTGCTGTCCAAATGGAAAATATAACTGGTTGGGATTCTCCTGGCCAGCACAATTTTAGCTGCCATCTAATGAGGGCATCAGCAGCTCCATCACTGCCAGTGGCACTGTGAGCAATCCCAGCATAAAGTATTATAAACTGGTTCTGTGCTCAAGCTGCTCAAAATCGTTTTGAACTCAAAGGATACAAAGCTAGACAGGATGCTTTTATAGCTGAAGTTGCTCTGGGTGACAGGCAAAACACTCTGGATGTGATCAGTGCGAGTGATGTAGAAAGCAGCGCCCTTGTCGCTGCTGGGCTTTGCTCTCGGGGCTTTGCTTCTATGACTTACCAGTCAGGAGGTGCCTCAATGTATTAGGCTTTAAAACAGTTTAACATTTTCTCTAAACTGACTTACTATTCAAATGTTTCATTTGACATTTATGAAAATCATTCATTAAAGTCTAATTATGGAAGAAAACCTGTTTAAAGGGGAAAAAAATCACTAGTTTTGCACTTGCCGATGCATGTTGTCAATGATATTGATTATTTATGTATTAGTTTGGGCAGCATCCCTGGTGCACAAGTGACTCTAAATGAATTCATGGTCTAGATGAAGTGATTGGTGCTGTGCCAGGGGAGCAGGTTCAGATCTGGTCTCAGACATGAGCCCTTCCCAGGCTCAGGGCTCTCATCCTCCTCCTCTCTCTCTGTGCATCTGCTCAGCCACACCTCTCAGCTGCTGCTTGGCCTCACAGTGCTGGTCATCACTCTGTCCTCTTCTGATTTTGCACTAACTCAGGATTTTAATAGGCACTGCATTTCTTGATTGCTACTTAGAAGAGTTCACTTCACATTTTTGCTATGTGAACTGTATTCTTTTTTAAAATAAACTGTCTGTGAAATTCAGGAATTGATACTATTCTCTTGGTGTGTGATGAACAATCACATTATGTGACATGACTGATTTTAATTGGACATATTGAATGGTTCAGTGCATGAACACTTATCAGACAGGTAGCAGAACTTCACAACAGGATGAGTATGCTCTTAAAAAAGGGTGAGTATTATATTATACAAGGTTATAAGAAATCCTGATGTGGTCTACACAATGTAGCTCATATTTACAATTTGTTAAATATTTTTAGGACTTTTTTATTGCATTTATAATTAGTGCATGAACATTTTCTGATGAAATATGTAAAAATAAATGCCATATAGAGTTAGATGCCACATCACTTTAGCATTTAGCTGGGTTAGGGTGTGCTGGCATTGGACTGTTTATCCCCCCTCGAGTGTCTGTTTTATAAGTGAAAAATAAATGCAATAGAATCTCAGATGCTGATTAGAAATAGTACCTAGAAACCTAGAACTTGGAAATAACTCTGTGCTGAAAGATTTCAAAGCTTTTTTTGTCTTAAAAAAAGACAAAAATCAGGTTTGAAAAAATGGGATGCAGATTGTTTATCTCATTATGCTTTATTTCTGTTTCCTTTTGGTGTCTCAGAAGAAGAGTGTTTAACTGGCTATAAGACTGTAGAAACATGAGTGACAGCTTTTTGTCTTTTCATAGCTGAAAATAAAATTATATTTCATAGGTACTCCTGTAGATATTGCTTATTTACTGAAAATGAATTCATTTTTCTTTGCTTTAGATGTTGTATACTCCCCATATTTCTCCTAGAGGAAAGGAGAACAGTGATTAAGTCCTGAAGCAAGTGCCAGGTCCAAGCTGTGCCAAACTTTGTCAGCAATGAGTTTCAAATATTTTGAAAGTTACATTTTTCTCTCAGCTGCTTTCCTTGCTATATGGAATAAGTAATCTGCTCCTGCCAAGAGCTAATGTATTTTTTTCTTTTTCTTCTTTTTTTTTTTTTTAAGAGAGAATTAAATACTTTCCTCTCCTCCCTTCTCATCTCCCAAAACCAAACATGCCAAGCATGTCCTCATCACTGAGCACAGACTTATGGTGCTGTTATTTCACTCCAGGGAGCTTGGAAGCTTTTCTTCCTCTGCCCTGCTACTGAGTAAGGAATGTGAAAAGTCTTTCTTGGAGTCATTGGTATCAGGCCAAGAGTTCTTGGCACCTGCTTGAAACAAGACATCTATCTTCAAATGTAGTAGCTATTTTCTTCCTAGGAAATAGTTTCCTTCCTGGGAAGCTCCAATTCTGGATTCCTTTTCTTGGAGAAAAAAGGTGGAATACCTCTGTTTCCAGTTCAGGGCTGTGTGTTGAAAGCTGATAAAATGCTGCTCTTTTTTTTTTGTCTAAGATGAAAGTAAGTGTTACAGAAACAGTAATGCTGTCACTTCCTGTTGAGTTTCATGCTCAGGGAAAATGCCATGGCAGAAAAAGGAATGTTTCTGCTTTGTGCAGATTGAATATGTGTGATTTTATATGGAGTACAGAAATTTATATGCACAACTTAATTAAATTATGTAATAGAAATCGAGTAGTTGGTCTTTGGATACATCACTGTATCACCTAACCTGTGTTTTTACCCCAACAGTGAATTGTTTCAGTGCCATAAGCTGGATTCAGACAGTTGAACTGGGCACTCTACAGAACAGAGCAGAACAGGCTCCAAATTCTGGCATCTCCTTAGTGTGCTTCACATTACACAGTAAAATTAAATGGATTTCTTTTATTGCTAATTCCCCCCAAGCATTATTATAGTGAAAGGTCTTTAAGTAAGGTGTTAATGACATCCTAGTGGGATTTGTTTTTTCACTTTGTCAGCTCATAGTATCAAGAGCTGTGGTGGATTCTGCACTAAAGTGTTTAAAACAAGCCTGCATGGGAAAACCCAACAGGAAATTACAGGCCTGTTGCCAGAATTGCAGGTCAAAATCCTGTAATCTTGGCTCTGAAAGAATTCAGGATAGAAGTACATAATGAGCTCTTTTGGCCCTGAAATCTCTGAATGCACTGCATAAAATGAATGCAATCTATTCTGCTTCCATCAGTTCTGATGGTCCAGCCTTTATGTACTTGGAATATATAATTTGGAAAACAATATCAAATTCATATACTTCACATGAGTATGTTGAACTACTAAGTGGCTTCCCTGTAATGACTTAAATTTCAATCTGTAAACTGCAATAAGTTTGTCTTTAGAACTACTAAAAGTGATCTGCAATTGGGAAATGTGGGAGCATTTCTGTCTGCGTTTCAATTAGGTGCATGAAGGATTTGTATTTCTTAATTGCATGAAAAATGAAAATAACAAAATCTGTTTGACAATTTCACCATCAGGAAAATATTTGCTAAAGATTATAAAAATGGGTAAGTGTAAACAAATTTAAAATCCCTCATTTAGAAAGATGTTTAATATTCTTCCAAAGCAAAATGTTTAGGTGTGAAAATATGGATGTTCTGCCAAAAGCAAAGTTACACCAAAACAAATTTTGTTCCTGCTAATGTATTTGGATCAGCCATTCTTGCATGCCTTTATCTCCTTGGTAATGGAGTAGAGATAAAAATTCAAGAATCTTCCTACTGGGGCTTTCCTCGTAATGTAATGGCGCTTATTCTAGATCCAGTTAATAATTGCTAATTATGAGCACCAGGTACATACTTTTCAGCTATGGCACTCTATTTTATTCAATCCTTCTAGTTACTTTCCTTCTTTTTTTTATGGTACAAAAATAAAAGAAATCCAGACAGGTGTGTTAAACTTTGAACAGAATATTTTCTGTATGTCTAAAGCAGTTATTGAGCAAGTGTGGACTTCCTAATGAAGTTAATGTTTCAATGAAAAAATGACACTTTTACTTAGGGAAAACCAGAAATTAATAAAATGAGAAATAATGTTAATCTGGAAGGGGATCCTAATTCAAATAGAAAATAAAAGCTGAATTGCTTGAATTCTCTGCTCAGAAGCAGGTAGGAGGTGTAATTCTATGGAATAATTATTAGGATAAATTTGGAAGCATAATTTAAATATTCATTCTTTGAAACTCATGTATGACTAAAGCATGGAGAATAGGTCTGCTGTCTCACTTGTACATCACACCTGGAGGAGGCCTGTGCTCCTCCATTTGTTGGGAATGCTGTCAAATTGCCACTAAATGTTCATGCTGGTACAGAAGAGTTGCTGGCTTGCCAAGAATTCTATTGTTCAACCTCTCCTTGATTTTCTTCTTCTTGCAATATTCCCATTCAGCTACATTTTATTTTAAATTAATTGTAAAGATAAGCTGCACAAAATGTCCCTTACCAATGTGTCACCTTTGTAATTTTGAAAGAAGCAAAGTGAAGCACATGATGATAATGTTAAGATAGAGACTTAATTGCTTGTGTCTCTTTCCTTTTGGAACTGAGACTTCATCTTTGAGCCAAATAAAATCTGTTGGCAAGTGCTCCAAAATGCAATCAGAATCCTTTCCAGGCCAGTATGACAGGCTTAATGCTGATGTGTTTTGATCAGAAGGCTTGTTTGTGTGAGTTTGAGCTTACACCTGAGTTTTCTGTTTGGATGCTGAGGATAGGGCACTTTCCTGGGTCATTTGCTCTCCAGAGCTGCTTCCTGCTCTTCCAGGGCTTGCCCAGAGTGTGCCAGGCAGGGCAGGACCTGGTGGGTGCAGCCAAGCACTGTCCTGGTGATCCTGCAAACAGAACAGTGGAATTACATGTGCAGATGAAACAATGGCATCCAAAATGAATGAAAGCCAAAGGAAATTCTGCCAGTGTTTTCAAATGCTGGTGCCAAATCTGTGTTTCCATATCTATGCTGATGAGATGCCTACACACTCACCATTTCATTTTCCAATTACCTGGCATGGTTATTTCCCAAGAATTTCAGTATTATGGTAGGTGATGAACACATGTGAAAACAACACCTAAACTGCTTTCACTTTGTGAGTTGAATTTAGAGACACAGAATTTAATATTTCTGGGCAAAAATTCTTAATGGACATGTGACTCTTGAATCTGTGTTTTCTATTCAAAGTACAGATGACTGACTTATCAGTAGAAATAATTTAATATAGACAAGTATTTAAGGTTCATAGAAAGGTACAAATAAAATAGCAAAACAGTGCCTTGGTCTGATTTATATATTACTGGGTGCATGATAATTCTTCCAAGCTAATGATCTTCATTTAATCAACATCTTGTTCTTATAAATCAGAATGAGATTTGGAAGAAGCAAGTTAAACAATTGTGAACAAAAAGTTGCTTCCCTTTGTTTACTTTTATAATAAAATTCTTTGTTTGTCCTTTGGTAGTATAAAACAAAAAGGATTCAGCATTGTCAGAGTAGAGCTGGAAATCCTGCTCCATGACCCTGTTTGCCCTGGATGTGCTTTGCTGGGTGTGCCAGCCTCTCAGGAGCTGGGTTAGAGCTTGTTAAGGACAGTCCTAGGGCACGTGGAAATCAGAGCTGTGATATTTTCACTGTGCTGGCACTGTGCATGGTGCTGGGCACTGAGCCACCAGCTCTGCCTGAGTCAGCTTGCTGAGATACCCTCATGGGGACTAAAGGGAGTGAGGAAACTGCAGCCCTGTGGCTGCTCCAGAGACTGCCCTTTTACTGGGATATGTACATAGCCATTGAATTTTAATTTTCTCACTTGTTGGGCTTTTCTGGGAAATGCCAGTTTCATCTGGAGCACTGCAGAAGCAGAGACAATGGTGAGCCCTCAGGAGTGCTTGTTTAGAAGGCTTAGGGTGTTCACATTCCTATTGCAAGCTGAAATACTGTTTTATTTGAGATTTGCAGTTATGTAGGAGTAGAGAAGCATGTAAATCTCCCCTCACTGCAATCACTGTCCTCTCCAGAGTGCAGCCTTGCCAGCTGAGCAGCCTGTGTGAAATCCGGCCCGGGCCGCGCCGCCGGCCCCAGAGCGGAGCTGTCCCTGTTCCACCTGCCCTGGCTCAGCACAAAGGTCAGCTCCCAGGGCTCCCAGAGAAGTGCTGCTCTACTGTGGTGCTTTATTATCCCTCTGGGGAAGAGGCTGGAATGGCATGTGTGACCAAAACAGAGAATTTGTTCCCTAATTTTCACAGTGGTCCAGGGACGTGTACGCTATTTGAACAACAGCTGTCTGGGTCCATTGCCAAGCTGGCTCAGGAATGGCCCTTGGTGCAATGCAAGAGAGCAAAAATGTTCCCAAGAAGTTGGGAAAACTGAGGAGTTTTGTCAGAATTTCAGAGCTGGCAAAATACCAATTTTTGATGTTTCACCATCACTGTGTAATGTGGACCCTGGGAATGGGAAAACCAAAGTGTTAGACATTTCACCACTCATCATCTTTAAAATTTCTTATAATTTTATCTAGTTGGATCCTCTGTCTCTCTCTTTTTTTTTTTTTTTTTGACATAAAGAATGGCTAGAGAAAAGTGTAGGTACCCAAAGCTGTGTGGTACTCGAGCAGTGATGTGGCCTAGAAGGAAGGCTCTGCCAATGCAGCCACTTCCCCTCCCTTTCTTTTGGTGCTGATTTACTGTTAATTGCATCTCAAACAAATTGGAATGGACTAATAGACTGAAGTCTATTATCCTAGCTTTTAACACAATGAAATCATGTTCAGTGCTTTGCTCTATGAGGAGGAATGAATATCCCTGACATTTTCCTCCAAGTAATGACAAAGATACAGATGGAGATTTCTGCATTATGAATAGTGGGATGGGGAAAGCATGGGGAGGAATGCTAGAAACAGTCACATTTTGTGCTTTAGTCCATCAACTCATTGCTCTTTGGGTTAGATAACTGCCTGCCATTTATTCTGGCATGCACTTAGATCTTTGTGTTTTCATTTATTTTTGTTAATTTACTTTGTAGTGCTTTGACTAGTTGTGTTCTAAAATGAGGGAGACTTAATTCTTCTTACAGGAGAATAATTATGGCGCAATTCTTATTTTCTTTCAACTTCTTTTAGCTGATAGACAACTCCATTAACAATGTCAACATCTTGCTTGCAGATTGTGATTTTGGAAAGCTGAAGCTCAGATGTAGTTGTGTTATTCTGAGTGTGCTCTTGGAAGAGAAAATGAGACAGACCCTGCTGGGGCAGCCTTGATTTGACAAGTTTTGAGTGAGCAGATCCATGTAAAGGTGCTCTGCTCACTGCCAAGCAGAGTACCAGGGGAGCAGAAGAGAAATGCCTGACAATTTGTTCATCCAGGAAGACTGGGAAAGAAATATCTTCCACAAGCTGTTGCTGCTCAGTGCCAGGGATAGCAGGACCAGAGCCCTCAAACACTTACAACTTAAGCCATGAGTGATTTGATAAACTTCTTGGAAAAACTTGGAAATTTCTAAATTAGAACAGCTTTCCATTATCATGGCAGCACATAGTAGAGGAATATATGGTTTAGTTTTGTGTGAAAACTGAGCTGACAGCACACCTGGATTGCAGGACGTGTCTGGATAGAGCCCCAGGACAGTGGCTGCAGCTTTATTCAATCTCTGTGGTCACCTGCATTTCAATTTATCTGCCTCTATCTTTGTTGTCTTTGTGAAGTAATTCCCTTGTGTTTCCACCTTTCCAACATGTCTAGAAGTGGCTTAGGCAGCAGACAGTGATGTTATCCAGCTGGGTTGTCACAGACATAATGACCTGTGGCTGCTGGTCACTGTCCTCCTTCTTGCCTCCCACAGTGAATGTTTCCTCTTGTTTCAGACTCCAGAGGCTTGGCTCAACTGCACTATATATTTCACTGTTGGTTGTTTTTTTTTTTTTTTTTCTTTTTTTTCCCTGTAAATCAATCTCCCAGTGGATTTGTTAATATTCAGGAGCTGTCTGGTCCCCCTGTTCTGTTTGACGTGGGCATGGGGATAGTGTGATACTGAGGCATGAATCCTGTGCAGCTGCATGACAAGGAAGAAATGGATTTCATAAATGAATATTGGCTGTTGAGCAGAGTTTAAGATTTTCGTACATCAATATGCCAGAGTAACTAGGACCACTGAAAATTGGCAGGAATTGAGCTTGACTTGCTTTGCAAACCAATGACCAGATTAGGAAAAGAGGAAGATACATTGAGTATGGATGGAAATTTGAATTTTCTAGGTCAGTCCATGCCTGGCCACTTCATTCTGAAGTTCAAGAAGGAAGGAAGAGCAGAGCTAATTAATTTGTGCCTGGCAGGGTGCTACTGTCACTGTGCCACCTCCATTCCTGTAGCTGCTGCACCATAAGATCTCTGTCTGGTTTTTGGCTTGTTTGCTTTGGGCATAGATGGGAAAAGGAAGTAGGGATCAGAAAGAACAGGAATTACCTGTGTGTACAACTTTTCAAGCCATTTTGAATAGGAAATCTTCTATATCCTAAAGGATCGTCTGGAGGAGTACATTCCAAGAGTACATTGCATTATAAAACTAGTCCAGAATAATTTTTGTCTTGAGAGCATTGCTAACATCCTGACCTTTTAGAAGAGCAGTGGAAATCTTGCTCAGCTGACACGTGACTTTAGTAACATATTGCAATTTGGTCTGTATCTCTAATATCTCTGTAAATGACTATTTAATTAGTAAACACTTCACTAGACAAAGAATTGTCTAGCACCCCCTGTTTATTAAATCAGAAAGCATTCTCTATTTTAATTAGCATGACATTTTCTATAATCAATTTGATGAAATGCCATCTGCAGTTCTAATAATACTGTGTACAGCAAAGGTTGATTGACATATGTGTTGACTGCAAGGTATCAACCTCCTTGCATGTTTGCATTTGAAAAAACATAAAATATAAGGAAGAGGAGGACTCTGACTTGCTAATGCTGCTGTTTGTGCTGCAAAGCAGAATTTTAGCTAAACAAACTAAAACTTAGTAAATATTTTCAGTGGGAAAACAAGCATTAGCAATCTTCAGGTTAACACTGTCAGCAATTTCAGAAGACTACCCTGAGGCCTCCTTATTCTAGATACTATGGAACAGATTTTCAGCATTGCCTGAATTATTTCCTTCTCTTTCCTCCACTTTTTTAGAAACTACTTGCTCTCTCAAGACTGTTTGATAAATTGCCTTAATACCCAATGGTTTCTATGCACAGAACTGCCTGAGTGCTGATCTCCTTTGGACAATTAGCTTAGGCTGATTTAAAGTGCTCTGTGCAAATAACCAGCAATTAGCAATCTGTGCACCTTCTTTATAAATCAGTTTTTTGTCAAACCATTCAATATCAGTATTAGTAAATTCTAAACCACTTTTAAGCCAGGTTCTATCAAATTGGTCTTGGCCTGTATCTGTTCAAATTGATCAATCCACACAAGTTACCATGAAATAAACCTTATTATCAACAAGTAATAAAAATCTAGCAAATATTTTATCAAACTTTTGTTTGGCAAACAAAATGTACATTAACTGTATTGTGAATTTGGTAAGAATCAGGTTTTTTACACTCAAAGAAGTGCTGTTAATTCTGTTGCTCCTTGTCAGTGCTAGCAGCTGCAGAGATTAATGTGAATAATCTCAGTGAACATGATGGCAATGTAGATTTACAGGTTTTAGTTTTATAATAAGCTTGGGCTGCTATGATGTCTATTTGAGGTTAAAGAATAACTCAATGTGTATTCATAGGTCAAAAATCGTCACTTAAAAGCCCTGAGAATGGAATAGACTAGGGAGAAATGCAAATCTTGTCTAGTTTAGATGAAATATTGACAGGATAGTGGAGGCTCAGGACTAATCTTCTAAGTCCTGTGGCTTTAGTGAGCCTGTGATGGGTCTCTATATTTTCATAAATTCTTATTCATCCAGGGCAGGATTCTGCTTTCATAATTCATCAAGGAAGCCCCACTTGTTCCTAAGGCTTTTGGATCTTTCCAAATACAACACAGAAGACTTTTAGTACTTGGATGATGACATCTCATATCTCTATTGGTCTGCAATCTCTTGTAAAATATCCCAGATTTAGGGACCTGCAGAAATGACAAAACATTTCACACCCCCTTTGGCTCATTCACGTGAAGGACACAACTCCCTTCTCTTGACTTGCTGCTGAATTACAGAGATAGAACAACAAGATGTGCCAACAAGATGTGTCAACATCTTAGGGCACACAGGGAGACTCCTGGAGTTACTCCATGGCAGAAAAAGAATAAATGTGATTAGCAGCCTGGAGCTTTTTGTGTCACATAAAGGTGTAAAGATGAAAATAACGCCGATAAAAGAGGAAGACTTCCAACTAATAAAAGTTGGATCAATATAGATGAGAAAGTGAATAGAACACTGGACTGAAACTCAAGAGATTTGAAAGTGTATGGTAGTGTGTCCTTTCAACTCAGTGTCATTTAAATAACAAGATGAATTGCTTAATTTCAGTGACACATGAAACTAGAGTTTATACTCTTCAAATAAACCACCACAATTCAGTGTCCTGTTGTCACAAAGATAAATCATAAAGGCCCTGGCCCAAATTCTTGCACTAGAACAATTCAGGGATTGATGTGCAGTATGGGGATGTATTTAAGGCTGGAAGTTGCTCCATTTTCCCCCTAAACAATACAGGATTTTTCATTAGAATTTGCAAGGGCCTGGATTGTTTTTTTGGTTCACGTGAACATACCTTGTGTAACTGTGAGTGCTAGAAAGGAATTCTGTAGCATTTAGGATGTGGTAGCAAGTTGTCAATTCAATAAAGGGGGGTAAATTCAATAAAGGAGGGAAAGAAATTATTGCAAAATTGATGGGGGTCAAGCTGCTTGTCAAGTAGGAAAAGTTTTGCATTGATTTCTTTTCATTTTATGATAGTTTGCCTGTACTTCGACATTCCCAGGAACAATTTATATTATGTCAGGCACAGTATAGAGCTGTATTTCCTGCCAACTCATACCCTGATCTTAAACAAAACCCTTAGCAGTGCTGAACCTAAACCAGAAACAATACTCTTAGTCAAGCTATTTATAAGAAATACTGCTTTTATTTAAAAAAATACTTGAGATTATCATGGTGCTGTATTTATGTAATAGTGCTGAGGGTTATATTTATATCTATCCAAACTCTGATTTAAAATGTATGGATAAATCATTTCAGCAGAATGTATATTCCATGTTCTTTGCCTAGAGATAGGGTAGATGATGAAAATATTTACTTTCAAAAGCATGCAATAGCATAAACATTTGGACATGCAACTTCACAATGATAAAATAAATTCCTGTTGGTTCTGCAGCTAGTACAATTCTATAAGAGGATATTGCTGACTAAGGTGAATTTATTCTGCTGTGAATTTTGTTCAAAATTCTCTCAGAATTTTGTTTGAGTTTGTTTTCATGTAATATTTTATTTAATGTTGCATTCTTTGTGAAAGCCAAATAAGTTGTAGAGAACCTGTTGAGCATCAAGCTGTCCTGCAGGGGTGTGTGTCCACTAGGCAGCCTCCTTCTCAGTCAGCCTTAGAAATAAGATCAAAATCAAGATGGAATCAATTCTTCCCAAAGATAGTTGTGTATAATAACCCTGTCCACCTCTATTTTTTTGGTGATACTGTTTTTAATCCTTCTAATGTGTTTCCCATTAATTCTGTTTAATGTAAGCTTTGGATGTCATAAAATAAATCAAATGCCTTGGATGAAAACCCAATACAGAGTTTCAGCAGAGTTGCTTCTATCAAATATAGGACACTCAATTTTTTTAACAAGATCTATGTTCTGTAAAGTGCTGTTAGGTGTTAAATATATTGCCAGCCATTATTTTTGTGGGGAGAATCCTGGATTTATAGTGCCAGTATTTTCTTTGGTACTGATGTCAGGATAGCTTGCATACAGAGCCTTGGTTGTCTGTATTTGTGTTTTAGTAAAACAGAATAAATTAATCAGTTATTCAGTGCTCCGGAGTTTCCAAACTTTTCAGAAATTTGAGAACTGTTATAATTAGGAAATTTCCTATCAGTTTTTTCCAAGGCTTTGCGCAGTTTTTTGTGTGCATCATCCAGGGCTGGTGACTCGATAGCACATCTTCTTTACAGAGGCTTCCTCACATTCTCCTTTGCTTAAGACAGGATGTTTTTTATTCTGGTGATGTCCTCAGATCAATAGTATGTCTCCTCAGGGCTGCAATTTGTGCCCAGCTGAGAGCTTTTCACATGATACTACTGTTTGTTTCAAATTAAATAGAATTTCTTTGAATTAAGAACTCCACTTCTCTGAATGTCTTTGTGAAGTGTCAGAGGTCTCTGAACATTCCTCTGGTGAAGGCACCAAGATAATAAATAAAACAAATCCATCAACTGTGCAAATGGATGAGGCTAAGGACTAGGTATTGTTTTCTTTTGTAGAATTTCTGACTCTAGGTAAAAGAATTTTTTAAAAAAACCCTTATGTTTATGGCTCTTAATTAACATTTGAGCAATCAATGAAAATGATCATCATCATGTGGTGTGATCATCAGCTATCCCATTATCCAGCCTGAAAAAATATTGTTTGGAATGGGACTTCCATATTAATTGCTATGATTACTTTTGAAGACTGTTATGCTCTGTGTTTACATGGGATTTTGGTATAATTTTTTACCTGCAAAGCACCATACATTTTGCAAGCATTCATTTGATTTATGCCCTTCAGGAGGTAACTACTGAATCCAAGTTCAAAGAGAGGTAAAAGTCCTGTCCAGTAAAGCCTGGCTTTTCAAGAGGTCTGACTCAGTTTTCTGTTGTGATTTATTGAGTAAATTTTCTTCTAACTTTAGAACAAAGGCTTTCATTTATGTCTCTCACAGTATTTGCCATTCCAAATGTTGTTTCACACCTTGTGAAGGACTTGCAAGAAGAGCCTTAGGACTGTGTATTTTATTTGTTTTGGTAGGATTAGTTAATGAGGCACAGTGCTATAAATTCTGCTGGCAAATGACATGTAGGAGAGTAGATAAATAAGAAGTCACATTCTGTATTTATTTGGATTTTAGCACGTTAGTGTCACCTATGGGGTCAAAATGCATGGTTTGGAGCACTGCTGTTCATTGTCCTGGGTTATTTATGCCATTTCTCACAATATGGTTCAATCATAACTAGGGACAGGTTTTTAGCCAGACAACTTCATTTTTTTCTATATAACTCAGCACAGTGATCCAGTGTCATTGGAGATTTCCAGTGCTGGGGTTTCTAAAAGAATAAATGCAAAATAGCCTAAAGGAAGCTGCAGAAACAGCCATGTTCTGTAATTGGTAACCTGAAACCAAATAACTGTCTGTGAAGTGCTGTTCCTTTTTGTTCAAAATGAATGTTTGAAATATATTCTCTTTAAAAGGAGCTGCTGTTAATTCCACAGTTCACAATCTGGTTTGCCTTCCTAAACAGCAGCTCTAATAATACTGTCCTAAACTCCATTAATCCCACCCCACTTCTCTGCCACAGTCCTAAAATAGCTTAGTAAGCTCTTCAAATGAGGCTTCATTAATTTTACAGAACCTACCAGAGGACATTCACTAGTGCTGGATATTTTGAGCTGCTGTGGAGTCAATTAAAATAGAGCTACATTTTTCTGAATAAGCAAAGCATTTTTTTTATGATAGCATAACCTTTTACTCCAGTCATGTTTACTTCCCACTTCATAAAATTCAGGGATTTGTAATGAATTTCTCAGACATTACTGAAGATCAGGGAAATTCTTTTGTGTTTCCTTTAGGCTTCATTTAGAAATTTTCTTATGCTTTTTATATTGTTATAATAAAAGTGTTTCATTTAATTAAGTACAAATCTCTTACATGGGTTTTGAATAATCTGAGAGAATCAGCACTCTATTCAATCTTGTAACAAATAGTGGAAAATTTGGAACTTTTTTTTAACTCAAGGCTGATGTAGTAATTGTGTATTTCTTGGTAATTTTGCAGGTTTTGATACAAACAAATACAAAATATTTTTCATAGAAATCCCAATTAATTACAGATTTCTTTTTTTTTCCTTGACACGTGTTGGATTCTTTTTCATGCAAGAAATGATAAATCAAGTGAGTGGAAAAAGTTGCAAAAGTTCATCCCACAATGTTTTAAATGTTTTTCAAGTGGACCTACTTTGGTTTAACCCTCCTTTGCTAACATTCAGGTCACAAGAAAATTCATTATTCTGCAGCCAAACGTGAATCACACACAATATGGACTGTCTTAAAATAGTCATAACTTTGTCCATTCAGTCACCAGAAATACAGACCAGTACAGAGGTTTTGTTGGAATCACTTCTAAGGAGATGTGAATATGGTGCTCAACAAAATATTTTGGTTTTTTGCAAAGCTTTACTTTGCTATATGGCCAAAACTTAGATGTATTGAATGAGGGGAGCATGCTATAGGGCATAAACTGGTAATTTTGAGGCTCATGAGGCAAATCAACAAACCTTCTGTCTTGTTTGTGCGTAGTAATAAGGATACTGTAATTAATTTGACCTGCTGGTTCTCTCTACAGAGGTATTAAATTGTCAGTGTGTTTGCTGATTCTTATTTCTTTGTCATTGCAGATACAGCAGTGGTGTATAAAACCAGGAATGGACATGTTGTTGAACTGAATGTAGAAACAAATACAACTACATTATTACTGGAAAACACAACTTTTGTAAGTAATATATATTATCTGCTTCTCTCTCAGTGAAAGTCTGCTAACATTTTTTTCTTACAACAGGAGGGAGAGAGTACAATATCTAAAAGTTAGAGGAGATATGTTCATGACCTAGACTAAATTGCATATAAATGAAAAATATAATCCATTCCTCTGTCATGGAATGATTTCTGAATGAAGTTATTTGTTGTTTTATGTGTAAATAACCAAGATGTTGGAGGATGTGCTGTTGGTTGTGCTTTCTTCAGACCATCTGAAGGATGGATCATGACTGGCATATGTGCTGGAGAATCTACCTGATGTCTATCAGGAAAAAATGTTTCATAAAAGGTGGAAATGCTACTTAAATGTTGAGAGTTTTTTCACTATTAGAAAAGAGGAAATTGTTCAAGATTCATAGGAATATTTTTCTTCAGAGAAATAAATATGCAAAGAAAAATGTCATGTTAATCTCTGGTTTAGTTGTTTCTCTGTGCTTTAATGGCTGAGTAGATGATTGGGGATTATTCCTCTTGACCAGCAAAGGGTCAAGAACGGTTTCTGACTAGCAGTAATTGGTAAGAAGTCCTTTAATACTTTAGTCTGCATTTTCTTTTGCTCTGCTTGGCACTGTTATTCTCAGGGATACCACTTACATTCCACCCTGTAATTCTCGTTTATCAGGGTTTTGCAGCATAATTGTGTGGCTTGTCAATCTTTCCTCATAAATACTCCATGCAGACCACTGGCTGTTATTGTTAATCCCTGTACTTTTAATTTAATAAAATCTTTTACACCTGCAGACTCAAAAGGATGATTCATTTTCATCAGTGCTCTTTGGCAAAGGCTGATTTTATTCCTGGTCTGTTCCTGGCCTTTGCTGATAGAGATTCCTCTTTTCAAAGCATAAAGCCTCAGGTGACCTTTACTTCTAACTCCTCAAACAAGAAAGAGGAGAGTAGAACCTTTACTTCTAACTCCTCAAACAAGAAAAAAGAGAGTAGAACTTAAGGAGAAGGAATTTGATGCTGATTTCCTAGGTCAGTGTAAAGATGGAGGAGGATGGAGGAGAGAATTATATTTTAATGGGGGTGTGTGTGTGTGTGTTTGACTCCCCTTCTGTGAGCTGCACCTTCCATATGCTGAGATGTGCCTCAGGGGACCTCTTAGCCCAAAAAAGGCTGTCAGACACAATTAAAACTGGGTGGTGATGCCTTGTGAAGGCTGCCCTAGAACAGAGACTAGATGGAGGTAAAGAATAAAGTAGGCATTTATTGAAAGACCTCAGTGGATACACCTTGGGCAGCACAAGAGCGCAGCCAGGGCTACACCCAAGGTGAACCCAAAGTGGTCACAAAATGGATGACCAGTCATGAGGTCTCACACTTTAGTAAGTTCTGGTCCATTTGCATATTGGAGTTAATTGTTCCACTTATAGTCCACTGTTGTTTATGCTCTTGGGCCTGAAATTTGGATCATTTGTCCTTGGTCCTCAGTTAGAGAAGGAATTGTTTTGTCTCCCTACTCTGTGAAGAGACCTCACCATCCCCTAATATGAAGCTCAGAACTACACACTAAAGCAGCACAGAATCTGAAAAATATAAAAACTAAAACCTGAGCCATCAGTGGATGGCTGAATGTCTGTAAATACAAGCCCTCAAGTATGAGGAAGCACTTTCCCTGTTAGCCATTTATCCAAGGCTGTGTGAGCCCTTGCCTGGCCAGCCAGGCCTGTGCCAGGTCTGTGTGGTGCCTTCAGTGCATCCTTGAGCAGGAGCAGCTGCTTGGGCATCCCCGGCTGCAGAATTGACTTTAATGCCAAGACCTGAGTCTCCTCACAGAGGAATTCAGACACTTCTGGCTGGAAGTGCCTGGCCTGTGCTCCAGAGTGTGGTGCCAGCATGACAGGCTATTCAGGCCATTATGCCACCCCAGCCTTGCCAGCTGATGATGGGCTGGGAAGGACAGGCTGCTTCACACCAGGGGTGTCACCTCTTTCTGCAAAGTTGTTCTTCTCTGGGCTTTTTATGGAACTGATTTTTCCTCAATTCACACAAACCAAGTAAGCTCTAGACATTAGATATCTACTATTAATTAAGTATGTGGGAAACTGATCCAAAATATGTAATATTCAAACAACCATTTAGTAATTATGGTGAAAAAAATAAAAACCTATGTGTATTTTTTTTTCCTACAGAGCTCCTCTCTTTACACAGCCAAAAGTTGAGAGTGTTATAGTTAAAAATAGTCAGTTCCAGCAATTAGTATTCACATGGAGGAAGGATAATAAAAAACTGAAAACAGAGCAGAAGGCCCAGCAAGTTTGTTGGTGTATGTTTGGAGAGAACAGTGGGGAATGTTCTGTGCTGTCTGACATGGTGGCCAACAATTAATGTTATCCAACAAAACAGGATAACATTACTGAGGCAGGCTGAAATCAAAAGCTCTCCTGTTCTTCTGAGCTTGACTGTCCCCAGATTTGCACTGCTAAATGTAATCTTCTAAAGTTAGGCACCTGGATCATTAATCAAATATCTTCCTCGCTCAGTGTCACATCTGCTTAATCATCAGTGCATAATTAGAATGGTGGTGGTTTAATGACTCTGCAGAGATGTCTTGGATTAATAAAAAATACAGCAGAGATCCAACACAGGCAGTGGCAATGCAAGTTCCTTCATTCTTCCCTATCAAAGGGTTTTAGTCATGGAAGAGTCACCTTTTGATGGGAGTTATTAGTCTGATCTCAGTCTGCATTTGCTTTCCTGTTTGCCTTTGCTCAAGCAGCCAGAGAAATGACAGGGTTTTCTCAGTAATCTTGATAATTGTCCATGGAGAATTGAACTGCTGTGATAAACTCCTTGTGCAGAGGAAAGGGGCAAATAATGACTCTTTGTCACCCCTGATTGGACTGTGTTTGAATCAGCAGCTCAGAGGAGATTTTCTTTTTTTCCCTCATTGCTCAGCCCCTGAAGCAATCTTCTACTGGGCACAGATCACTGGCTCTTCTTTTGCATCCTGGAGACTGCCACTCTCCTGCAAAATACACACCTTTTATCCTTCTTTGTGTTGCTTATTGTGTAGGAGCCAGGTAGCCCTAATGAGAATCTGCTGTGCTCACTGTGTAGGTGTATCATCCAAAAAGCAGGCTGCAGATTTTAAAAAAACCCTATGTTAACAGATATAAAGATAACAAAATCCCCCAGCCTTTAAAAATACCATTAATAATAGTCATGCACCTGGAAAGAAGAAAGGCAAGTGTTTTGTCATTCTGGGATGCCCACTTCTCTTACAAAGGAGGAGTTTCTATCCCCAGTTCTTGAATTAAAGTACTTTTCTTCCAGTATAATCAAGTTTTATTTAGAAGTAGAAGAAATTCTCTGTGTTCTTCTGGAACAGAATCCTTTTCTGTAATCAATTAGTAAACAGTCTGGCCTTTATATAATTAATCAGCAAAGCAATGTTATGGGTAACAAATACAGTGCCATAAGTGAAAAGGGTAGGTGGCAAAGCACAAAGAATATTTGTTGACATCTCTGGGTGTTATTTTTTAAGGATGTTTTCTAATACACATTTCCCTCTGACTGTATCCATGTAGTCCCTCCTGCTTCATCTGTCTAATAAACAGTTAATATCCTTAGCCAGCAGCATATAAATGCTCACAGCTGGAAGCTGGGCCGGTCTCCTATGAAGAGGAGCCAGAAAAAGCCCCAGACATTAATCACTGTGTGGCATCCTGGTGTTTGAGATGCTGCCTCCATACATGATTACAATATGTTCTCTATCATCTGCCTGGGCTGCCTATCACTGTGATCCTAAGTGACAACCTACCAGCTTTTCAGCATTTGGCAATACTTTATTGCACTTCACACTTCCAAAATCAGTGGCATTATGCCACGTTTAGCTAAGAATTTTCAGTGTTTAGCAAGCATTTTGTTGAATGCTTTTGCCATCAGCTGTTCCTTTAGGTCAGTAAAAGCAGGGTATCAGTTCACACACAGCACAGCCACGAGTTGGAGAGGAGAGCATGCAGGACCACGTGGATCCTTTAGCTCAGGGAAAGTTGTCCATCTGGTTCTTTATTCCAACTCAGCTTCTCAAGCCTGTTTTACAACCCTCAAACACAAAAACAAACTGGAAAAAGCAAGCACAGAGAGGATAGAAAATGTGTGTAGGGACTGTGTGTTCTGGTATGGAACTTTCCAAATGTGTTGAATTCTCTGAAAGAAACCTGCAGAAGTTTTACATTCATTTCTCTATCTTTAAAAAGCTGCAATGATTTTGAAAGTGGTAAGACTTTTGTTAGCCCTCAGTGTCACTGCTCTTGTGGTGCATGTATTCAGATTCCATGCACACAACACTGACAAACACTCAGGGTCCTCTGTCAGAAGTGAGTCCACTGGGAGTCCTCCAGGCTTTGGAGTGTGCATAGTGGGATATATTTTGAATCTGTTGATTTGTTTTCAATACCAGGCAATACAAATGGAATTGTTTTCAGTTTGTGAAAACTGTCCAGCTGTACTCTTCTAACCCCCAGTAATTCCTGACTTGCTGTGCCCCTTGATTTCTGTGCCTTTCCACAACTCTTCTCAGGCTCAAAGGGAGACTGCATTCGTGGTGTGCAGCAAACCATTACTGCTGAGCTTCAGTGCTGTTTCCAGAGGCTTTAGAGGAGCACACCCTGCAGCCTGTTGTGTTGCTGTGCTACTGTGGACCATCTTTTACACGAAGATGGAGAGGGAAGGGCCTTGCTGCCTGCTCCTGGAGTCAGAAGGTGACAGAGCAGGAGCAGTCCTGGCTCAGGGACCGCGGTCAGGCTGTGGCAGCCCAGCTGTGGCAGCCCAGCTGTGGCAGCCCTGTGGAGGCCTTGCAGCCAAAAGCAGAGAATGGGAGCTTCAATCTGAGCAGAGCTTATGGCAGGGACTCTTTCGTGGTGTTTTCCAGAGTGTTGTTCATAAACAGCCCTGCTTGTTCTCTTCCTTTGGACACTTATTTTATTTTGTTTTGTGCTCCCCACCACCACCCTCCCCTTTTGACATGAAACTCAGTGCAGCATCATAATGCAATTACAGTTCCTTTGTTGATTAAGGTAGATTTAATTGCAAGAGTAGGTTGCATGCTTCTATTTAAGAACCTTGCATAAGAGATTAATGAAAGGGTGAATAATAGTAAATACATTAAATAACATTATATAACCGCATAAATATTAATAGTTGTTGCAACACTGGACATTTTAATGACTCACACATGTTGTAAATAGGTGATTATGAATATTGTAACATTCTCTCTACTCTCCCATGCTCCTCTGGGGGTCCAATAACCCTCTCAGCACAGCCTTTTCAGCAGAGGGGTTTTTATGAGGAAGGGTTTATTGTTGCAGTGCACCACTGTGCATCAAGGTAGGAAAGCCTGACAGATGCAAGGGTTTGCAATCACTGTGGTTAGGTGGTGGCAATTGGTTTTTGTCCAAGTTTTGTCCAAGAAGGAGGTTTCACCATAAAAAATGTGAAACTATCAGGTTACAGCAACTCTGTGTGGGATTTCTCTAAATACTATTCATGGTAAGATTGTTCCTTGATATAGTTAATTGTTAACTATGTCAATTGTCCTGGGAAATGGAGGGGGAAAAACTTGTATGATTGACTGGTTAGAAGTTGTTGTCAGGGAGGTGGTGGTGCAAGGTTCATGGTTGGTTCATGTCTATTTTTATGTCCTACAGTTCCAGGGGGGTTTGGGGAATTTGGTTCCTGTTTTTCAGAGCATAGAAGTCATCTGAGGTCATGATTTAAGGCACATTTGTCTTTTAAACTGGACAGGAAACCTGAGGGTTAACAATTCCAACACCTGGCATTGCAGAATTTTTGGGTCTAGATTAACTGCTCAGGTGACACAAGAAGCACCGCATTAAGAAACGTAACCTTGGAAACCCAAATTTTTCTTCATTCGAATTATAGCACATTTTTCTAATTACAACCTGTCTTTCTCAGAGGTTCCCTGTTTCCAGCCTTGCTCTTCTGCTGGGCTCCACTCTCTGCTGCTTTCTCCTGGTCCATGTTCTCCTTTCAGTCACAGCAGTGGCAGTGAAGGAGAATCCCATTGTTCCCTGGACTGCCAGTGCCTCCCAAGGGAACTGTGACATGCCAAATGCCTTCTTCTCCTCTTGCAGCTCCTGTAATTCCATCCTGCCTGACTCCTTTTATGCCATTTGGCCAGTTCCTGTCTGATAAGTGGAGCTGGATACCTGTGAATGCTGATGAACCCCCATCCCCTGAGATTCCACTACACCATCAAGTTAAATTTCTGATACAGATGTAGATGTGCAATAGAGAGATCCTGGTTGCCACCAAGATCTAAAGCAACATTCCTGAAGGTCTTAAAATATTTCATTCTGGATGAATAATAATAAAAAAAAAAATAAAGCCTAAATGTGTGTTAAGGGAGCACTAAAAAGCTGGAGAAGGAGAATAACAGGAGTGTGGAAGATGAAAGTTTCTGGGGAAAATAGAAGCACAAAAAACTGAAACAGCAGGAGGGGTCAACCTAAAGGAAAAAACCCAAACCAGACAATTAAGCAGACTCCACAACAGTGAACATTTCTTTAAATCAGTTTTAACTGTGATATATTATTTCACTTAAAACCATCCAACTGAAACTATGGAAAAAGAAAACTGTAAAGTATACATGTTACAAAAATATTTTTAAAACTCTGGGCTAGGCTGTATTACAGATAACTTCATCTGTTTGTTCTTTACCATGTTTTTGAAAGATTATGAATAAGGCACTGATTTAAATGTCATAGTAGTTAAAATTCACAAAACCAGTAACCCCAAAATGTTATAGTATGTGAAAGATGAATCAGGAGCATCAGGAGCTCAGAACTAGGGTTTAAGAAAACAGGAGAAATAAAAAGAGCTGATACTAGGGGCCCTTGCTGAGGATGCAGAGCCTCAACCAAGCCTAAAATTTCTCTTAAACACAATCATAACAGTTATTTTTAACAGGACAACACACATACATACAAAGTTAGAAAAAGAAAGAAATATTGACATTGGAAATCAAACTTGAGAATATATTGTCCACTGGAATTCTGTGTTCCCTTTTAATCACCCATATGGAAAGATGGAAAAAGCCAATTCTTCTTTTCCGTGCAAAACGATATTTTAGCAATTCTTGAAAGGTGGATGAGAGAAGGAAACTGGAAAGCTGAAGGACAAAAGTCTGTTCAAATTCTGTCTTTTTGCCTGGATTTGTCTTTTACTGTTGCAATCTGTGGTGGCAGTGAGACCACTGAGGTCATCCCATCATGCATCACTGTCAGGAGAAGAATTAAATCTCTTATCACAGGAGGTATTTCAAAGAATCCTAGAAATACAATGTTTCATATGGCTAGACCTGATTTTACAGTCAGTGGGGGATTTGGTCAAGTGAGGAATGAAAGATCAGGTATAAGGATCATTTATGTCTGAAAAAGTGAGATTATGTCAAATACAGCAATATAGAGGAAATGGCTGACAGCTGTGTGAATTAAGCAGGGAAGACAGTGCACAAGTGTTAAAAAACCCCACATTTATTTTGTCTCAGAATTATGCAATAGTGTGGACTGTAACCAATTCAAGGATTACAGCAATTTCTCCAGTCCAAATGTTTTCTGCTTGCATGGAGCTGATGTTTTTTATAGGGATTTCAATTCTTGATGGGGGTGGGTAGAGAGAAACAAGGAAACTCCCTTCCCTTTTAACTTGTGTTCTGCCTTTGGAAAGGGATTAGGGTGTGCAGAGAGTGCACAGGGTTGCACTGCCCCAGTCCCCAAGTGCTGATAGTGAGCAGGGGTGCAGAGGGAAACCAGCCCTGCATCCCTGGACTCTGCCTAATTAGGCAGCTCTGTTCCTCCCAGTTTCAGAGCTTGTTTGTCCAAAATTCCATTTCTTAGAGATCAAGCACAGCAAACCCATAGGGTTATAGTCACATGGGGCAGCACTTAGGTCTGTTTTCCTTAACAAAGGCTAAACAACTCCTGACAAAGCAAGAAGCTTGAGGAATTGGGGATATGCAGACCCATGCAACAACCATCCTCCAGATAACAAGACACCTGAGGGTTTTTAATTCCTAGTGTATTTCCAATGTGGAAATACACTTATTCTCTTCTCAGAAATGTGTTCTCCTGAGAAGAGAATAAACCCTTGGGGTCTGAGTCCTCGCAAGCTTCTTTTTAATGAATAAATATATCCAACCCCTGTAGAGACTGGCCCACTAGATGCTCTCCCACAGGTCTGTGTGGCAGACATCTCATCTCCTACCGCAGGGACTGAAACTTTCTTTCTCTTTAAGCCCTTCACCAGCTGGTCTAATCTCCTCAGCCATGGGGTCAGGCAGCTGTTGGTTGATGAAATCCCTTAGACATGTTTGAAAAGGGGAGAAAAAAAAGAATTTTGTCTTTTGTTTAAGTGACTGACAGATCTTGAGTTTAGTTGCAGGAGGAATGACTCAGGTGATTTAATTTTCTGTTTTTTCATCTGTAGGGCTTCTTCTGTGCAGATAAGTAGGTGTTTCTGAATTAACTGCCAGAATTGTGCTTGTCTTTACCAAAAAAAAAAACCCTTCAAAACCAGAATTTTAAGGAAATTGTTATCACTTCAATTCACTTAAATATCTCTGCAATTCTATTAGAATTAAATATCTATTTTATTAAAGGCTTGATTGTAAATGAGGCTTAAATAAAAGGACTAATAAGGTTTTTATGATAATTTAAAGAAATCAGCCTTTCTATCAGCTTTGGCAATGAGCACAAGATTTCTGCTGGTATGACACAGCTTTATACTCCTTTTACCAAGAATTATGCCATTATGCTAACAAATATAAAACTATTTTGCCCAAATCCCATTACCATAGTTTTTTGCATTGAATGTACGCCCTGTGTCTGGAGGCAAATAAAATTTTGCAGGTGAGTGCAAAGCTGAATAAACAAGGTTAGTGGGATTCAAAAGACTTTAAATCTCAAATCCACAACGCTCTGTAATTGAATATGCAAGTAGCTCTTGCTGGTATTGCCTGGAAGTGCCAATAGCTTGCAGCTGAGCTGCTCAGGTGTTTGCAGGAAGAGCCTCAGTGCCTTTGGGGTGGCACCATCAGGGAATGCAGGTTCTTGCTAAATGTGTGAACTGATAGGAGCTGCACTCCCTGGGAATGAATTTGGAAAGTTGCCTGGGTTGTGTAGTGCTGAGGTAGTGGGGCAATAATTAATAAACAGCTAGAAAGAGGATAAATTTCATATCTGAAAATATTTTCAGTGAAGTGCCAGGAGAAGGGAATGTTACTCATAGATTAACATGGTCTCTGCTTAAAGATGATTAACTCCTAAAAGCAAATTTGGGCACAGTAGAAAGCTGTTCTGGATGCTTTGCAGATACAGAAGGATGGTTTAAGGTGTGTTGTCTTCTTTTTTTTTCCCTTCTTTCTCAAGACTGCAGAATTATCTTCTGATTTTTGATTCTGTTATGCTGCTGAATCAAAGAGTTTATCTTCAAAAATGTTTTTCCCTTTAATTATTTTGGATAGCTTGATTCTAACTATATTAAAACCTTAGGAACCTGAGTTTAATATGCATACCAAAATATAGCATCTTTTCAGTTTATTGGAAGCTCTTTTTTCCAGGTATAGCTCCTCAGCTACTCTGAATATAATAGTTTGTGACTTCCTGCTTGTGTACCTTTAAGCCCCTGTTGAATTCATTAGTTTAGTGGTGGGATTAGGCTAAGCAGAACAAGATCCTTAAGAAATCAAATAGTGGATAGATCTTGTCCTACATAGCTGTATTTATTTGTTTTCATTTTATGGTTTCTGATTCTGTTTTTTTTTTTTTTTTTTGCTGTCCTACTTTTTTCTATTCTTATCTGCATTTTTCATTTCTTCCTTTTCCTTTCATTCTGCAAATAGATGTCTTGAGATTAATTTAAAATTACTTCCTTCAGTGCCCTTTAAAGCACATTCTTATCTTTCTCATGCAGTAGATTCATTAAATTATTTCTGACATCAACATTACCCCTTGATGAAATTACAGTCCTGAATTCAATTGGGTGTCATGTAGTTTTGAGAGGATGTAAAGCATTATTAGTTTTATAATGTTACCTTATGTTTCACTTTTCTCTCTGCTAAGAATTTTCTTTATTTTAAGAAAGACTTTTGCTTTGGTTCAAGTTTTGCAAAATGTTTGTATATGTGGTGTTAAAAGAAAAGCAGTAGAGAATGTAGTGCACACTTTTTCTTTTTATTGCATATTGTCTTTAAGGCCAGCCTAGTGATGAATCTCCCTTTGAATCATTCCAACCAAAGTGTCTTCCTTCATTCTCTGGGAATGACTTGGTTATAGTTATCCTACAGTTATAGTTATCCTTATTATCCTTGAACATAGTGCTTGTAGTGATGATTAAAAAAACTCATCAGCCTCTCATTGGTATTTAATGTTGAAGCTAGATTCTTCTGTCGCCATTGTGCTAATACCACCTAATTAGACTAAGAATTATTTAATGAGTCCTTATTTTGTGAAAATTACATTGGTTTTCTAAACCAATTCTGTCTTGTGAATGGGAAGCTCTTAAATGACATGCAGGAAAATTTGGGAAGGGGGATCTTATTACTTTTCTATTGCTAGCTCACTTCTACTGTTTGTTACTTCATTGCAGGTAACCTTCAAAGCATCAAGATACTCTGTTTCACCAGACCTAAGATTTGTTCTTCTTGCATATGATGTTAAACAGGTAAGCCAAGCCTTCCTAATCAAAGAGCCTCTAAATCAAAACTCCAAAAACTTTGTTGTTTTGTATTTTCAAATGAAAACTTTGTTTCACTTGTAATTCTACATGTTATGACTTGTGTATTTGATTTCTCTTCCCAAAAACTTCTGGTTCAATGATAGGAAAGTTGGTATTGAGATGTGTGTAGAGAACCAGGTATTGCCTGGTTCTCAGGAATATAAATTGCCATGCTGGTTTTGGCAGTAGAGGTTTTCTAACCCTTAAACTGCTCTGTCACTGCCTGTTTATGTGCAATCCTATCTTTTGATATTCCTTCTGTTTTAAAGAGCTGCACTGGTAATTTATGGACTACACAAAACAAAAGGTCTAGGCTGATGCACGTTCTGGAATTTTTATTGTTGTCTTCAGGAGTCTGAAGTGTGATAGTCTGGATGCCTGTAAATGCAGTGTATTCTTTGTTTCTTATAGTATTTAGAGGTGTTGGAGGCCATTACATTGTCAAAAAGAGTTTTGGTCAATAATACCATGTAGAGTTTTCTAAGATAAATCTTGTAACACAGAAAGGAAAGAAACAAAACAGGTTTATGAATTTCCTGTGTGTATATTGGTGCTTGTATAAAAAGTGGAACTAAAATATGAACTGCTTTTCATGAAAGAATGGTTCTGGCTTGATGAACTCAGTTGTTACTTGAATAAGTTTGGGTTGTTTTGTTTGTTCTAACAGTGTTGATATAAAGTGATTTGTGAACTTGATATTACATCCAAATAGGGTTTTCATCTTCCAGTTCTGCTGGATTCCAGATCAAGCTTTCCTTACAATATGCATGTATCAGTAGGTGCTGTTGTTCAGTTCACTGTTTTTTTGATGAAGGGTTCCAGCTTTATTCCTATGCTCCTTGCTACTTCCCTTCTTGATTGCTTCTTATTTTGTGAAGCAGTTTAGTAATCCCTCATACTGACTTAAATTCCTCATTTGTTCTATTGAATTTTTGATTTTGGATGTTTTGTTTTTTTTTTTCCTTTGAGATTTTCTTGGTACTAACATATATAGCTGATAAAGATAAATAAGGAAAATGTGAAAGTATCTGTCACACTTACATCTAAATGAGTCAACACCATGATAAAGATGGTACATTGACATGCAGAGAGCTCTCACTGTATGCTGATTCTATCAGCTTGCAATTCTTTCTGTATTTCAGTCTTGGTTTCATTGCAAAAAGAAACTTTTCTGTCCTTTCACAGTGAAGTTACATAGAGGGAAGAGGTTTGCAGCATCTGTGTTTTCCATCTAGAGGTTTTCTTTGCTCAACTGTGTTGACAAGAAGTAATTAAAAAGAGAAATGAACAGGGGTTGGCCAGGAGTTAGTGGTGGCAGTCCTGGGTGCCTTTGGATGAGGCTTGCGTCACTTAGACTGCTCCAGCTGAGCTTGTGCTTTCAAACCAGGAATGTGCTATGATTGTTGTGTCTTCTACAAGTGGTGGTCCTAAAACCATAATAGCTGGATGTTGTCACTCAGGTGTAAATAATACCTTAGCTCATGAATGTGTTGCTTAAGGTGGAAGGAAGAAGCACCAAAAATCGTGTAAGACAATTTATTCAGACGTTGCAAAAAATGTTATTGTGAATAACTGGGGAAAGTCTTTTATTTTTTCCTCCTAATTTTCTGACTTTTAGGATATTTGTTAGACGGGTAAGGCACTTTTCTTTCCTCCAGATATGTTGGAGAAAAGGCATGCAAAGCCTGTATATTTCTTCTTAACTAATGCTTCTGAATTACATCCAGGGTTAAGTTAGTGTTCATAATTCTTGTGGTTTAGGAATTTTTTTTTCCTCAGTCAGAGCCAGACCTAGTGCATCTGGATGAGAGGAAATCTGCCCGTCTACCTTTGTTTTCCCACAGCTGCCAAGTATAAATGATTAAATTTATTGACTATAAAATTAAAATCAATACTAAGCAGCATAACTTAATTGGAGAGTTTCCAATTAGTTTCAGTAGAACCAGGCCAGATTCTTTCTTCATGCCTCTTTTGAATGTAACTTTTTATGAAGCTGAGGATTTCCTTATTGTCAAAGTTACAGCACATGGTTGAGTCTAATAATACCCAGTTCAAGGTACCACAAGTAACTCATAATAAGTATTTAGTTGATCTTTCCATCTGCTATAAATTGCCACAGGTTTCTGGACCTTATATTTGCCCCTTATTTTTCCTTCTTAGTTAAGATTTAGGTGTATAATTGTCCTGCAATGTATTTGATGGGATTTCTGCTTTTGAGGACTGTGAAGAATTTGGGTCTTTAAAATGATAATGGTTGTTTACATACATCAATCTGTGCTCTTTGCAACATACAGTAATACAGCTGGAACAGATTTATTAATCAACAGTTTTATAAATAAGCTAGTGTGTTTCAGCTGAGCAGATTGGAGGGAGATAGAGACAAATACTTCTTCAAGACATTTTGTCATGAAATTGTAATTAGGAACAAGGTTATTTTGATGTTTGGATTGAAAATAAATGTTAAATTAAATAGTCGAATATTTATTTTACTGTTGTCAGCATTTTCTTTAATCTATTTTATGCTTGGACTGGCAAACTTTAATTAAATTTGCAGTTGTCTCAGCACAATTAAGAATATCCTCTATGCATAACGAAACATAAATCTGCATGAAAATAAGCCATCTTTGAATACAAAAGTAATAATTGGATCATTTAAATTATGGTTAATACACGATGAAAACCATTTCATGTGGCATAGCAGCTGGTTTGGTAGAGCTCTGTGAAAATATTCTGGAAGAAAGCTCTTTTGCTAAGGAGGTGGAGGTGCTGTACATTGATTTCTGAATGTCAGGTTCCCTCCATCTCCTTCCCAGCAGGTCACAGAACACAAGCCCTGGGGCTGTCTGGTGTTTCCTGTTGGAACACAAGGCAGTGGTGATTGTAGAGGTCCTTTCTGTGATCTTTGGTACTCCACCATTCTCCACACTCCTGGATTGCTTTTCACCAGTTCTCCAAGGTTTCTGACTTTCCCAAGCTCCCATGGCTCAGCTCCACTGTACATGGTCTTTCTGTCTGCAGCTCACCACAATTTGGTCGGTGTCGCTGAAAAAGTCTCATTGTGCAAGGCAGCAGATCAGAAATAGAAACTAATTTGGGAAATGAGCTCAGACATCCTTGCTGGATGTCAGGCCATCCTCATTCTTCTGGGACAGTGGGAAGACAGCGCCAGGGAAACGATTGTACCCATTGTATGCAGGGAGGGGACAGTTTTGCAGGGCCGTATCTTTTAGATTTTCCTTTGAAGATTGTCAAGGTGTGAGCAAAGAGTGTGACACTCTGGTGACAGCATATCTAAGCCAGTTGAGGTTTCAAGAGGAAAGATTATTTCACTGTTGCTTTCAATAAGGACTGTGTTAAAATGATATTTTAAACTTTTCTCACTCTTCTGGTGGTATAATTCACAGCTACCAGAATCTGATTTATAGTTTTGATAGGGAAATGGAAGTCAGACATTCTGTTCTTGTATTAATGGTAAAGAAGGGGGCAGTGAATTTGCAGAAGAGTGAGAATTAAGGTCCTAAGAAATTCTTTCACCATGAGGAAACTTTGGTGTTAACTTGGTATCACATCCCTCAGCAGACTGTCCCTGCTTGTCCCTGGACACCACATGAAATGAAAAAAACCAGCTTTATTCCAGATAATAGTGAGTTTTTGCTCAGACATCATGGGCATGTTCTCCCAATGCTCTTGCTAGAGCATAATTTGCTACAGAAGAGCAAATGAAGAAGTAGATGAGATCACTTCCTCTCATTCCTCACATGATTAAATCCTTGTGATTTTTTTTCTCTCCCTGCAAACAAACTGTTCTTTCCTTTTCTCTGCTTTCAAAGCCCTTTTGAATGCCAAGCTTCAGGAATTTTTCCTACTTTCTTTTCTATTAATAAGGCATCATCATCTGTTTTCAGTACAAGATAATTATGTGTGTTTTTTTTTTTAGCTCTTGGTTCAGAAATGTGCTTAAAAACAGATTAAAGTTCAGCTCTAGTTTAGAAGCATGAGCATTTAAATGCTGTCTAAAAAAGGAAATCTTTTCCTGAATTAGGACTTCAAACTGTAATCTTTTTTAACTAGAGAATTTTAATAAACAAGTATGCATAGCTTAAAAGAAATAGATTTTAACACTTCCAATGGTAAGATCAGGATGAAGAAAAACCCAATACTCTTCAGAAAGGAAGGAGAAAAATAATTTTAGATCTGAATGTCAGTCATCCAGTAGAAATAGTTCAAAAGGGTATCTGAATATTTTCAGTTTAATGTATAAAAGACATGATTCCAACAGCATTTGAAGCAAAGAACCCCCAAGTTACTTTCTGCTTAGTGCTGATTCCTTTCATCACTTTGCTGCTATAATATCTATTTTCAGAGGATAATGACAAGGAGTACTGGCCACGGTCTATAGCAAATGAAGGACAAACAAGTGACATTCTCATCAAGCTTTTAGAATTGCCTCTGATACTGACTTACTCAAGTGCACTGAAAGGATCTTCAGGATTTTGTCTGCAAATTGGGAGAATCCATGAGGGGAAGAACTCAATGAAGTCTTAAATTATGAGTATGTGTTCTGCATTAGGAGACTATCTTTCTTCCAAGCAGGTGGAAGCTAAATGCTCAGTTATCAGTACCTCTAGGTCAGTGAAATTTATTTGTGGATTTTTGTTATGAAAAAGTTAAGAGGTAAAGAAACTACCTTGCACTATGTCTTATTTTTAATCACAACACTGGTTTTTTACATGTGCAGGTGTTTTCAAGATATTTTATCCAGTGCTTGTGGAAGTCTGACTATGGGGGGCATTATCTGCATATCAGCCAAGGCTTGGAAACACACATAACAAAGATGAAATGAAATCTGTCACCTAGCACATGGAAACAGCATTTTCTCAACAAGATTATTTCTTACAAAGGAATAACAAAAGCCTTTTTAAAGCAGCAGCAATTGGGTGCCAACAATATTTTATGCAGTGCTCTCCATGAAGTAAAGATCTGATATAAAATTCATGATATCACCCTTTTCCTCCAAAAATGCATGTTTCTTTAGATAAACCTGTTTTTCATGTGTATTTCTGCAGGTCCTCAGGGTAATCTGTCATTTCTCATTTGTTCATTTTGAGATGAGTCCAGAAGCAAATCATGCACAGTCCTGAACTTACAAGATCGTAAATAAAAGTCTGATCCTGACATGACTTTCCCATTCATCTTTATCTCTTGTCAAGAACAAGAAAGACCAGTTTTTATCAGCTTTAGGGCAGCAAGAAAAAAAAATAGGAAGGGATTTTTAAGAGAGATCCACCCCCAAAATCTGAGCTTATTTCTTGCAAATAGTTTTTTGTGATATATTTTCTTCCTCTCTTAGATATAACAAGACTGGGTGCTTAAAAGGTCAGATATTGAGCAATTTGTGGAATTAGGCTGCTCAAATTTTTGCCTTTTCAAGGCTGTTGTTTTACTTTGAGCTGAAGTTTTAGATGGACAGAGTCTGGTAATATAACAACTAGGGCTGTTGGTTTTCTTGGCATAATGCTCTTTTTTTTTCATATATTTGACCTTATAGAGCTCCATGGCTAAGCAAGGCATTTTAAAGATATAAAAAGCCAAGGTCTTTGCCTGAGGAGATGATGTGCTTTGTAGTAAAATCTGGCCAAATGAATTTTATGACACCCCCTACTATCATGAATTATCCCTCAGGAGTGAGTATTCATGTGAATACACTGTGTCCCACTTCTGTCCAGGATTTTATCTCAGTTATGTGGCAATGCAACAGCAACCCTGCACCCATAAATAGATGATAGGGAAAACAGAGTCTGTTTTATGGCGGGAATCATGGACACTGATGTTTGTTTTGTATTTTTCTGAAAAACAGACTTCATCTTTTATTCCTGTTGAGTTGTAGTCCTTTAAGTGCTTGCCTTCAGTCCCTCAGACAGGTTATTACTGCCTCACCACTTACTAGAAGCAGCAGAGTTGTAGGTGGAGGACCTGCATATATCTGCAATTCTGTGTAAAAATTATTGTTGATTTGTGATGGGATGTTGGGGATGCTCTCTGCCAGGGTGTTACTGTGGTGTCCTGTAGGAGAGGGCTGGAACTATCACAATTTTTTCCTCTAAAAATAAAAAAATGAACTGAAAAGATGGGAAATTGGAGTATTATTTGGATGCCTCCACTGTTTCTTTACATCTAATAAGGGATCACATACCAGTCCTTATGCATCCACTTCCTGTTTTTCATAAGGGATGTGTTGGTTCATAGATGCAAGTTCAGCCCAGTGCAGCAGTTAAAAAAATAGATCACTTTTCCTAGTAAACCACATAAGGCAGGGTATTGCTGCTTTTCAAGTAGCTTACTGAGTTTTTCTGTTCCATTTATACTTACAGGATTGCTGCTCAGCCTCAAGTTTTAGAAGTAAGCAAAATAAATAATTCTAGTTGAGGTAAAAGATGGCTTTTTTTCCTTGTTCAGAGTTGCCAGAGCTGAAAAATCTGAATTCATGTTTCAGGTTCTTGTTCAAAGCCAATATTGAAAAAGGAGATTGTACTTTGCTGTTGTTCAGGAAGAATGAAGGCGTTTAGCTTTTCAAAGAAAATGTTTATTGACAGAAAAAGTATTTCTTTTCAATAGTATTGTCATTCCTATCAAGTATGAATACTGTTATTTCAGGAGGACCTACGTGGTGTCCAGCTGAGTTTCTGAGATCCAGCAGCTTAGAAACTCAGTCTTAACAGAAATCTGATTTTCAGAGTGGTTGTACTCCTTACTTCCCATAATAGTCCTTGGGACTGGAATCCCACTGTGCTAATGCTATAGAAACAGGAAATATTGCACTATTTAATTCATCAGTTCCCCTAATCTATGGACAATTTATTCTATAAAGCAGAAGTTCTGCCTTCTGCTGTGAAACTGGCAACTGTCACATCCTCCCTGTTCCTCTCTTGTGCATGGAAAATGTGCAGAAATGACCCAGAAATGTCCATTGCAGATGAAGAGTTTGTCTGTCACAGCCTACTGACAGAAAAACCCAGTGCCTTAAACGTGTTTGGGCTTTCTCTGTTGTTTTGTGATGTTTTTAATTCCACATATTTCTGCTATGTGCTGGAAACATGTACAACTGAAAGCCAGTTATACACTGCTAATGTAGTGTTTGGGAGTTTTCAGAAGACGGGGTAGAAATTATTTTTCTTATCAATATATGTGATAACAAGTCTTCCTCAACAATGCTGAATGGAAAAAAAACCCAAGAGGCTGTTTTAATGAAAGAAAGACAAGCAAGGACAGCCTGAATAAATAACAGGGCAAGGACTGTTGGGAGCCCTAACTGGGGCTGTGTTAGTAGCTGTTAAAGGCTGCAAAAGCTGAACAGAGTTTTAATTTGGATTGAGATCTGCCAGAGTTCACCACAAATTAGACTCAACTGGTGCACCCACCTGTTTTCAGCAATTCTATATTCTGTGCTCCTAAAAAATAATTCCCTTCCTCTCTTCCAAAACAATAAGGACTAAAAGAATGTTTTCTACATCTTTCAGTTTTGACAGGTTTTACTCTGAGCATGAATCATTGCTACTTCAACTGCTACTCCTATTGATTTTTCAAATACAAGAGCTGGCTCACACCAAATTCTGTGAATAAACGACCTCTGAGGAGCAAAATTACTTCATGGGGTCTCACTCTCGCCTTATGTTAAAACGTTCTGCTGAAAATGCCATGTATGTTTTATCTGATGTAGATATCCTCATGTTCTATAGTGACTAATTTCAGTTCTAACTTACACACGTTCTCTTCATATGGACTGCAAATAAACAAGATGGAATTACCTTAAAAACAGTTCTCTAAGCAAATGCCTGCAGTCCAGTTCATGGGTTCAACACACTTAAAAAATCCATTTTAAACTATAGGCTTTTTTTGCTTTTATTTCATTTTTCATAAGAGTGTCTCTCTGAAATTCAATAATAATGTTTCTTACTGAGAAATGTGATATGCATTATAGCTTTCTCATTAAGCTTTTAAATAAGATACCATTAGTATTGATGAATGTAATCCCAAATGGTCACTTAATCTTAAAATTGTCATTGATCACACATTCAGAATTTTAGTCTTGCAGCCAAAATAGTACATATTGTCAGTGGTCATGAATTTTATACCAATAGCAATTAACATCTTTCTTTGGCTGCAGTGTTATGAATTAGATTTACAAACTAGGGATGACTTATTGAGTTTCTGGTTGTTGGGTTTTTTTCCTTAACAACATTTGCTAATGAATCTTTTCAGATGTATTGATATATGAAATAGAATGCTTAAGCACAGTCTAGAAACCCAAAGTTGTAATCTTTTAAAATATTTGGGTTTTGAATTTTCATGGAAATTAAGAGGCAGAGTCATTCCACAATATTCACTGATGAGCTGGCATGTGGTTAAAGTCACCCTAACAGTAGAGTTTGTTTTTACTAATATCTTCAGAAAAACTGAGCCAAATATCTTTGTAAAGGAGCCATGGTGGTTTTCACATGTTAAATGTCATAGAATCATAGAAAGGGACCCTGAAGATGATCTCAGTCCAACCCTGCCATGGCCAGGGACAACTTCCACTGGCCCAGGTGCTCAGGCCCCATCCAGCCTGGCCTTGAACCATTCCAGGCATGGGCAGGGATGATCCATGAGAATGTATTTCAATATACATATACATGCTTATGTGTAAGTAAATATTGACTGAATATTTGTTTAAAATATCCTAGAATTTAAATTAAAATACAAAGTAGAAGCATATACAAAGCAAAAAGGGTAATGCCTCTCCTGTCTGGTCCGTGCTCTCATGCATCTCTTGACTGAACTCTGACAGTGATGCTGTCCTGAAACCAAAACTCCCAAATGTAATCTGCAGTTCTTACTTCAGGTGTTAAATACAATCAAGCCCAATTAGACTGTGCACTTTCAGGGCCTGTTTGGGTCTGGATTCAGAGCTGATCCTGCTTGGTTGAGGGAGTTCAGCTCAGGCTGCCTGAGATCTTTCACTGTGGCTGAGTCTCTGAGTCAGCACCATCACACCAGGAGTGTTCCCCCTCGAGATAAAGATTCCCAAGTTTTAAAAAAAAACCCAAACAAACATTATATTTTAGAACAGCTTCCAAGAAGGAAAGCAAATGTCAAATATGTACCCAAATGTTCAGTTTCATAAAGATTCAAATAGTATGTAAATATTCCTTAAACTATTTCCAATAATTTTATCTATACTTTTCTTTTATTAAGATTAGGTTTTTAATCTCCAGGCATCTCCATGTCTTTGTGAATATTACAAATCTCATCCCTAGCTGCTCCAGACACATGAACATTCTCTCTACATTCTCTCTGTATCAATGATGTTTGATGGGAAGAAATCCTGAAATATTTCTCTGCTGCAAAAATGAGGAAAATCAGAAAAAGGGAAAACCTAAGCTTTTACTGAAGGTTCACAGTCACTTTTTGCTATGATTAAGTATCAAACAGGCTGGCCAAATCTGGAAACCAATTATTCTAAAATGTGAGAGGGGAAAAAACTAAATATGCTTTTCAATTATTCTGCATAATTCTGTCTCTATCAGCAGTGCACATTGAATAATAATTAAATTTTGCTTAAAATAGACAGGTTAGGGGAAAAAAATGTAACTTGAAAAACTCATAGCATGATTTTATGAATTGCAGCTTATTTTAAATTCTGAACAGCAGGTTCCTGGTCAGAAGAATAAAATACACAAACTGAAGGTCTAACTGGGACATAGTTAGCAAATGGTTTTAGTCTTGAACAAGAGAAATTTTGTATTGTGCATTAACTCAAACTTTTTCAGCAGGGGTGAAGTGTCAGCCTTTTTTGTTTGCATGTTTTTCATAAGCAGAAAACACCCAAGTGTGTTGACATCTTAAAATCCTGGCACTATTCTGGAAAAAATCAGTCACTTCAAAGACAAGTTCAGGTATCAGTACCTGTAACAATCGTAAATGGTCCAAAATATGAGGAAACTTGTTTAAAAACTGTCCCATGGAGAATGTCTGCTCTTCCAAATGTAAAGATCCTTCCAAGAAGGATCAAAAACCTAGAGAGTGCCCTGGGTGCTCCAGGGCTGCTTGTCACACTTCAGAGAACCAGTGCAAGCACATGAGAATTTAATTTTCTTCCATAGTCTTACACTTTGACTGCACAGGAAATATCATTTACTTTATATTCAAATAGCCATCATTATCTAGCAGGCTCCTCAAGTGCTTATGACTTCTGAACTTGATGCAAATGCAATTAAAGTCCATGGAACTTTTTCCATTGTCTTTAAATTGGGCTTTTGGATTAGCCCTTGTCCACCTATCACACAAATGTAATAAAGTCATCCCCATAGTGTGAGAGCAGCAGCCATGTGGACAATGAATAAGGCACAGGATTTTCAGCAGGATCTTGTAGAGGATTTATCAATGTTTGCAGCAGCTCATCTGTGCTGTGAGTTGGCCTTTAGGTCTGTAGTTTGTTTATAACTTTGTGAAGATCAAATCACTTGTTTCTCATGGTGTTCCCTCTCTTTAGGGACAAATGTGACAGAGACTTCTGACAGCTTGCTACTGTCACTGTTATTTTCTGTAGGAATTCGAGTGCAATTCACTTGGCCCTGATGCACTGTCAGCTCACAGTGGTTCTAATTGCCATCCTCACTGTCATTATCTTAAAGATATGTTAAAACTGTTTTCCTCCAGTGGAAAACTTCCAGAATATGACCTTCACCTGCTTTTTGTGGATGCTGAGAGAAGAGTTGTTTCAAGTTCTTGTCCCTGTGAGCTTGGTGTGCCCATGGTTTTTCTTCTGGCCCTTCCTCTGCTGGTTGATCTGACACGTGTGACTGTGCTGAGTTTCACATGTTTAGGAGGCTGCAGAGGGGAGAGTGAGCCAGGTTGTTCCTCTGCTTCTCCTCCCTCTTGGGGAGCTGTGCTTGGAGTGGTGCCACTCCTAAATGCATCAGCTCTTCTCTTCTTGGGATTTGTGTTCCAGGAGTAGAAGATGAATCTGGCCTTTGGTTGCCCCTGTGATCTCCACCAGCAGTGCTGGCTGGGCTCTCAGAGCAGAGGAGATCAGTAACTCGTGCTCAGTGCAAAGCACATCTGAACCTCAGCCTGTCCTGTGATAATCCCTTGTCTCCCTGCTGTCCCCTGGGTCTGAAACCGGGATCTAACAAAGTCTGCTCAACAGCTTCAACTCACATTTATGCTCTGATGGATGATTTATGCATTTGCACAGTGTATTCCTGAAAAAAAAAATCACCTTTTTCTAAACTTACCTTGGAGTAGAGGTAGGAGGAAGAGTCCATACCTATGACTAGATTAGCTGGGAGGGGTTTGCCTGTGGAAAAGCTGTGCTTGTTTTCATGCTCTGTCACTTAGTAGCACAAGCTGTTGTACCCTTTGACAGTTTATTTGTTTATAGATATATTCTATACAGAATATAGAGTAAATAGATATATTCTACTATTTGTTTATATATATATATATATAAATATATTATAGATTATCTATACATTTAGATAATTTACAGCTGCAATGCACCTCTATCTCTAGTCCTTGCTGGTATCTTGTAGACCTTGTGTTGTAAAGGTGCATCCAGCTATTCCACAGGATACCCTGAGTTGGAAGGGAGCCCTGAGGATCACAGAGTACAATTCTAGTTTCCCTTAACCCTTTGAATTTCAGTCCTTTGGAAAATACAGAAAATGAAGCTGGCAGAAGTAACTTTGTGTCTCCCTAGCACATGACGCCAGTGCTACTTTGTTTTAGTCTCCCTTGTCCTCTGAGGTCATCAACACAAAGAGCAGTGGAAGGTTCATTTCAGCAGCATAATGAAGATCTTAAAGGGCATGGTGTTAAATGTGCTTTTAGCTCATCAAAGTGTCCTTCAGGTTCAGGGCAGATCATTGGTATTAATGTAACCTTTCTTTGGAGGCTTTTTTTCAGAGAGTTGACTGCATAAATAGTTTAATTTACTGTACAGGTCTCAACCCTTTGCTGTGAGGTTTATATTTGTCATTTCTGTGGATGCTGGTCAAAGGTGAAGAGTCTTTTTTTGGAAAATGTTGTGTTTTCTTAACCTGGAATTCTACCACAGAGGCTCAGGTTGCCATAATGGTTGAAGAACTTACCTGAAATAATGTAAATAAACTGTAGTTAAATTTAAATTAGGAAGTTGAAGTGGGACTTGTTTTAATGGGGAGTATATGGCTTTTTCCCAGTTAATTTTTCTGTAATCAAATGTTGTACCTTGAAATTAGGCAAGGCTTTTGTATAAATGTTACAGACCTTAGATCTGTCTTATTTTTGTGGTAATCATTCTTTTTTTCATGTGCCTCAGGTTTTTTTCTGTCATTAGTATGTATAGTACTATAAATATATAATATATATGTATAATAATTTTATTAAAATATTTTATACTATAAAAGGCTCAGTTGAAAAAAACCAACTGGGCTATTTTGCAGTGTATTATTAAGCTTAATTCTTAATTTTGCTAAAAGATTAGGAGCATTTGGAGTGGGTGGTTGATCGGACTTCCACATAGGAAGCTTAAAAACCATTAAGCTAATATGTATACACATAAAATAAAAATGCAGCAATTAAATTTGAAGTTTGGTTTCCAACACCTTGAGGCATGTGAAAATCAGTCCTCCCCAAAAGAGCAGATATAAAGTTGAGAAAGAAAATTTGTATATTGATAGTATTTCTAGTGAGTGGAATTTCACTGTGGCTCTCAGCTGTGGTATTCATTAGAGCAGCCATCTGCTTTGGCAGTGCTGGAATTTCTTTTTTCAGTATCTCAGATGGAATTAAATGCATCATACAGTGAACACTGCTAGGAAAGTAAAAATCTAAATATGAGCTTGGTATTAAAGTTATGGTAGCTCATTGCAGTTTATGTCCTATTTGTATAGTGTTCCAAAAATAGAAGAACATCATTAACTGTTTTGAATATTCAGAGAAAGGCTGTCTATTTGGGTGGTTTTGCTTATATGAGTGTTCCAGTAATTCTTGCAACCTTACAGTGAAATGGGATTTTAGAACTTGAAAATGTGACAAGCAAATGAATGGGGAAAACCAGAGAATCAGCAGAGGTCACAGCGAGGAACAGATTGCTCTTCTCTCCCACTCTCTTTCCTATTACTGATATCCAGTGATATGTCATTCTTAACTCCTCCTTTTACTCTATCTCTTAATAGTCTGAAGCTTGCAGCTTTTTACATTTATCCTGATAGTTTGGTGTTATGTTCTGTCAGGAAGCATTCCCAAACTCCTGCTGTGTTTTCTGTGTATACTTCCATGTGCACATTAAAAAATACCAGGTTGAGGAATCTCATCCCTGCTTCTCTTTTTTCCTTTTCCACTTCTCTAGCTTTTCTCTTGCCTCCGTTTTCTCTACTTCATTTAGTGTTTGTAAGATTTAACTTGCCTAATCCTGTGCCCTCCCAGATAATATTATGCACTCTCTTACTCATTTAATTTTCCTTCTTGTTTCTTCTCCGTCCCTAAGAGAGGAAGTTCCCTTTTCAAATATGTTTCTTGATCTCAAAAAATCCTCACTTAATCCATAATCTGCCTACTTCGTTATTTTGCCTCTTGCCACAGTTAGTAATATCTGCTTTCATTATTGCTTGTCTTATATTTGATAGTTTTATAGATAAATCAGTTATAACCATCTTTTGTGTGTTCCAACCAAGGAAAAATGGGAATTCAGAACACACAGTCTGTCTGCAGCTCCTTGTGACTTGGCTACAGAGTGAGACTGGAGCGTGCTTAGGCAGCATTAAATGTGAGAAGATGGCTGATTGCAGAGCTCCTGTGCTGATTTTGCTGCTTGTATCTAAGGCTCAGAGGTGTTAAATGACCCAAACTGGATCTGTTGTCAGGTGGAGAGCAGTTCTATGAACTGGGCAGAAGGGTCTGCACTGGGCTTGAAGGGTGGCCCAGTTCATCCCAGTTCCTATAAAGTTCTTGCCACTGGGATGGACTATCCAAAAAGTCTGAGGCTACAAAATGTTCCCATGTATAGAAAAGAGCTGAAATAATATTCAGAGTAAAAAATGAATGCAGTGGATGAAAAATTCTGGCAGCTAAACTTGGTCCTCACTTCCACTCGTTTATGTCTGATAAAGTACTCCAAATGGGTAGTGGATAGCATATCCAAATATATGCATTTACTGAAATAATGGAAATGAAAGTCAGTTCCTGAGCTATATGTCTCTCAGAAATGTTTGAGACTTTTTCTTCTTAACCTTGAGGTGTTATATATGGTAGCATATTAAATTAGCATAAAACATTATGATCATTGAGAGTGATATATGGTCATGTGTTCTCTTACAATGCATAAAATATAATGAGTAGTAATTGGTTCAGGACATTGATTAAAGAGCTGTGGAGATGTAGTTTACTACACAAATGGCCTATCAAATTTCATCTCTGTTGTACTTTCCACTTTATTACTCTAACCTGAAAATATTTCGTGAAAGTATGCCTAGACATATATATATATATATATTTATATATATATTTATAAAAAACTTTTGATAGTTATTTAGTCCAACTATGCAAAAAATTCATGTTCAGGGGGGTACACACTTGACATCTCCAAAAGAATTTTCTGTGGAGGATTTTACTGGAAGTAGATCTTTAGGTGTCTGTGTCTTTTATTGTGGGGGATCAAGGGTGGTCACAGAAAACCTTTATTTTAGCCTCGTTTTGGTGGTAATGTCTCACAGCAGACAGACAAGTTCAGTGAATGCTCTTCAGTCTGGTGTGAACAGGCTGAGTCACCATCCCTGGAGGTATTTAATGGTGGTGTAGATGTGTCACTTCATTTGGGGACATGGTTTAGTGGCATTGCTGGGTTAATGGTTGGGCTCAGTGATCTTATTGCAACCTAACCAATTCTGTGGTTCTGTGAAATCTCATGGAAGTGACACACTAATTCTTCATATAAAATAGTTTGGAAAAAATGATTTTTGTTATTGTTAGCTGAGGAAGATATATAGAAGGCACTAAAAATTAATCGAATCTCAGAGATTTGTTTCTGACATATTTCATTTATTTGCATAATTTTTTTCTGTTTCATCCTTACAAAGCATAAGTTCTAATATGCCAAAGGAAAAACAGGGTTCAACAAGAAGCTTTTATTTTGAAAGTGTCATGTAAAAAAAAATGCATCCTTAACTGAATCTTTTATTTGTTGGGGATAAAATTCTTTGCCAACTCACTTTTGGCATTTGTAAGAGCAAAACACTTGTCTTGAATAACCTTGGCCTTGCATTTTTTTCTTTGAGCAGCATATTAAATGACAACACTAGGTGGCTTTGCTCTAATAACAATAATGGGCAAAACAAGAAATCATTCTTTTTCCATAATTCTTAAACAGTTGTATGAAAGTACCTTAGGGTGGGAAAGACAGATTACCTTAAGGCCTTTGCACACATCTGCAGTAAATCAATTTGCCATGGAGATTGGAAAAGGAGCTGAATGGCCTTGCACAGGAGGGTGCAGAAGCAGTAGTCAGGATATCTGTGTTAATGTGTCTTTCTTCTGACAGTTAATCTCCATTGGATATCTCAGACTTTCCATGACTTTTTTTTTTTTTAATTCTCTGAGCAATTTTTCTCGCCTTTGCTCAAGAAGTGAGGAAGAAGACCTTGAAAAGATCTGGAGAGATTGATGTGCTGTCTCATAAGAAGAGCTAAAAATGCTTGGTTTGTTTTCTAAAAGGATGAGGCGAGGCAGGGCTTTGTATGCTAAAGGACAGCGTTGACATCAGAACAAAGAAATGAAATATACTGTAAGGTAGAAGAATAAGTCAAAAGTGATAACCTTCAGAGCAGGGCAGTTCAGGGTCATTCTTCCAGTGGCAGAGCAGAGGCAGCAACTGTGCAGTTGGAGGGGGAATCTTAAACAGTCTCTGCATGAAATTCTGGGAACGTCTGGGGTTTGAGAGAAGTGGGATGCATTTGATAAAAGAGAGGTCTCCTCATTACTCAGTATTTATGGTAGCTGTTCCAGTGATTAAAAAAAAAAAAAAAAACCAGCATAAAAAGACTTTGACAAGATTTTTAAAGTATAAACTGATTCTTGAATACTTTCAGGACCAAAGTGAACAAAGTGCAAAGGAGAAAAATAGTAATGGAAGAGGACCAATTTATATTATGAAGTAGGTGGACCATGTGACATATGAAAAGATTTCTATGTCTGATTACATTTGATCCCTTTCATGTTTCAACTCTGACATATTTCTCCCTGATGACTTCCTACTCTTAAATTACTTGAATTCATTTATTTCCAGTCCTACACAAAATACTCCTACCCATCTCTATAATCTATTCATCTGCCATTCATCTATAATCTATTACCTTTCCTTTCTTCTCTTGTTTTTTTTTCCTTAAAACATACACTGTAAAATTTTTATCACCTAGAACCATTCAGCATCAAAGTGAGTTAATAAAGAAGTGTTTGCAAGCAAACTTCTCTGATACTGGAATGAATTTTCAGGAGCTCTGGTTCAGTGAATTCCTGCTCTGTCCCATTGTTACTGTCCCACTGACAAAGAAGAGAATCTCTAACTTCCTGGCAATTTCAGACAAAAAAAATTCTCCATCTTTTCAACTCGATTATGTTAGTCAAGGGAAAGGTGTCAGTAGCTTAAATGAAACAAAAATAGCAAATAACAATGTGAAGTCTGTACTTAGGGGATTTTTTCCTCTACCTTAGGTTTTGGCAGTGCATAAAAGTGACTGTATTAGGGTGAGCTGAATCCAGTCAATAGACTCAAAATGCACAAAAATACCTAAGCAGACAAAATAAGTTTGAAATCAATGCTTACTCAGCAACACACTTTATTGTAGACAGTGAAGGGTGTTTCTATATGGAGACACAGAAAACTGTCATCTAGATCTTACCTTGGATAAGCAGGTTAGATCTACAGATAAGAGGAGAATTAAGAGTCTCTTCTCATTCTAAATACTTCATCACTTGTAAAGATTGTATGCACCACAGTGTCCTCCAATAATGAATTCCAAAGTGGTTTAAGAATATATTTATGTCATGGTTTTGGTGTACTGTTTGTATTCTGAGAGCTGTTCTGTTTCTCTGATATTGTGGTTTGTTTCCCATAATGATGCCTTGTGAAGGCTGACCTAGAACAGAGACTAGATGGAGGTAAAGAATAAAGTAGAGATTTATTAGAAGGCCTCAATGGATACACCTTGGGCAGCACAAGAGCCCAGCCAGGGCTCCACCCCAGGTGAACCTAAAATGGGCACAAAATGCATAACTGGTCAGGGGGTCTCTCACTCTTATAAGTTCTGGTTCATTTGCATATTGGAGTTAATTGTCCAATTACAGCTTTTGATTATGAGGTCCCATCCTTGTTTTTCTCTCTTCAGTCCATGTTGTTTATGCTCTTGGGTCTGAATTTGGATCATTTGTCCTTGGTCCCCAGCCAGAGCAGGAATTGCTTTGTCTCCCTACTCTGTGAAGAGAGCTCATCCCCTAATATGAAGCTCAGAACTACACACTAAAGCAGCACAGAATCTGAAAAACATAACAGCTAAAACCTGAGACATCAATACAAGTTTGTATCCTATCTCTGCTTTGGAATAAAGGGAAAAATCAGTGGCTGGGAAAGCGTAGTTTTGAGTCCTGACACTAAGTGTGAATGTGACCAGTGAGAGTGTGCTTGACAGGCAGTGAATGGAGCAGGAATGCAAAGGGATCATGACAAGAGTTTTGCTCTCTCTGGTCAAGGGTGACCTGTCCCATTTCTGGCACTCTGCTGCTCTCTGAGGCTGTGGGTGGCTGTCCTTGGCAGCAGGGCTGGGCAGAGCCTTGTAGCCAGGCACTGGCAGCACTGGGAGGTTCAGTGTCACAGCCCCCTGTCCCCTGCTGTGGAGAGGCAGGGGCTGGCCCCCATCCTTTGTGGATGTCACCACAGAGGGCTGTCCTGCCTTGTGCTCCTGCCTGATTCCCCTGCTGCTCTCTCCTGGGGTATCAGGGATTACTGCAGCTTCCAGGAAGTGTTATTGCAAAGTGCTCTAAGATTGATCAGACGGGGTTTTCTTCCTATTTCCATTTTCTGTTTGTTGCTTAAACATGGTGTCTCTGGTTCCACATATGGCAAATAAAACCTGGAGAAGCACAGTAATTTTAACAGTAAAAGATGTTCTCAATGCACTGAGGCACATTATCTGTTTTTCCTTTTGTTCACTTGCCTTGGAGTAGCAAATGTAAAATTCTAGAGGACAGTATTTTGTATTGATTTTATTTATAAAATCAATAATTAAAAATAGCTTGGCACAAGAGGGAATTCAATTACAAGCTTCATGAAAATTGTTGGAAGACATAATAAAACCTTAAAATGAAGTAATCTGTATAAGTAATCAAACAGTGTTGACTACATCTTCATGAATGACAAGCTTATGGTATAAAGTACTCTCTTAGTCCTGAAGGTGTACTTTTATTTGTGACTCTTTCCCACTTCTCATGGGCATAGCACATAAAAATGATGTATATTGTTTGGAGAAGTGTCAACAAGGCACAATCTTTCAGAGAAGCCCTAAAATATGCTCTTCATTTCTCTTCTGTGTGCCTGCAGCTTTGTCTTCTTCTCATTATACTCCCCAGCTCTTACTGATTCAGTGGATGCAGTAAAAACTGTTATTCTGAGCTAATTGCCAGTGGGTTTTGCTAGAGCTGCTCTGTGGCATTTGGTTCAAGAAAAGCCAGTATTAAAAAGCTACTATGCATAGTACTCTGGCAAAAATTAAGATCTAAAGATCTAGACCAGCATAAGTGCAGTCAGGAAAAGTAAGATGTAAAGTACAGCCAGTAAAGATGACTATAGCTGGAACAGCTGACTCACTCTGAAGCCATTTTGGGTCTCTTTTGGCCAATGTAGTAACGTTGGAAAGTTAACTACATTGCAAAATCACCTGCAGAATTTTTGTCCATTTATCCATCTTCTTTTTCCCCCTCAACCCTCAAATATTTCTCATTATATGTTTATAGTAGCTGCTTACACAGAGGAAAACACATTTCTCAGTTCCATATAACAGAGGAACCAAAAGACCTTGTAATTTTTGAATGTTCTCCTGTCTCTGAAGGTGTAGAGGATCAATAATCATATGCAAGGGCTGGAAGAATTTAAGGAGTACAGATTAAAAAATTAGGATCTTTATGTATCTCTGGAACATGCTTGAAGAATTATTCTATACCAATAAAATTGCGTGTCTCTTATTTAAAATTATCTAAATTAAATACATTGATGCAGTATATAAATTAGGAATTTGCATTTGATTGAAGATTATATGATATCCTGAAGTGTGCAGCCTAAGATCTTGATGATTTTGCAGTCAGGCTTTCTGAGAACTCCTTTATAGCAAGGGAGAAATACGATGTAATTACAAGTGCAGAAGTTCATGTAGGTAGCACCAGTTTATTCTTTATCTGGTTTAGTTCAGGTTTTCCTGAAGTTCAAATCAGTCGTGGTGCACAGAGCTAAAACAAAATCCTTTTCAAACTGAAACCTGGGTTTTGGGTAGGAAATGAGGGGGGAAAACTTTACCTGTGTTTGGTGTGTCTCCCTCTACCCCCAGGGGTGACTTCTGAGTGAATCATGCAATGAATACAAGAGAAACCTGTAAGGTTTTCCCTTTATTTTGGGGATTGTTTTCATTGTGTTGCTACAAAGTAGAGTCACACCAAATCCCCTTCTGTGGCTGCAAACTTGGTTTATCTTTCTTTTATCTCTATCAAACATGCAGGGACCCTGGTATTTGAAATGCGCTTGTAATTTACAGCAGGAATTAAGTTTTTCTCCCATCCCTTCCTTATGTAAGTTATTAGACTGATTCATCCTTAAAATAGGCTCTCACTTTATTCCTGATTGAAGAATGATTTGTCATGTCCCTGCACATAGGAATGTTCCCTTTGGGAATCCAGCCTTTTTGACAGGAAGGAAGAAAAAATGAAAATATTGCAGCTTCCATCCCTGCTGTCCAGTTTTACAGTGTTTTGTGGTCTGCAAAGAGCAGGGCCAGGGTGGTGGAACAGGCTAATAGGAGATGAAAATACGAAGAACATTTCAGTGATTCAGCATTTTATTTTTTTTTGCAATATCAGGCACTGTATTGCCCACCCTACAAATCAGACACAATAATTAGACCCACAGGGATCTTAACCATGACTGTACAGAATATGTAAAGCTGTCAGAGATCTCAGTCATTCAGGAGCACACTGCTCATGCTTATTCAGCCACAAAATAATGGAAAATGTAAAAAGAAGATCCAAGAGTCATAAATTAAAAACCAAGACAAAAGAACATGGAGTTCTCTTAAGTCGCAATCTTTCACTTAAAATATTGTCCTAACAATTTAAATGTACATTTAATCAAAATAAGAGCAATTTTAAAAGGAACCCATAAACAAAATGTAAATTGAATTTAGCATAATTAATTTTATTTTCCTTTTTCACTGAATTAAAAAATCCTTTAAATCCTAAGTCTTGTCTGGAATATCCACTGTGATGATATCTTAAAATTTTATTTGTGCTCTGCAGATTGAAGTAGACAAGCTGAGTGTATGGATTTGAAAAATTCTTCATTTGGAAATTGTAACATGCTATCACTAAACTAAGCGTTGGTTGAAGATTATGGTTGTGAAAGGATGCATAGAATTCCTAAATATATGTGAAACTTAAATCTCCTAATTATTTCTGAATGAGAAAATAGGGAAACATTTGTAGTAAACCCATTTCTGCATGATATTTCTTGATTTTTGCAGATCCTCCCACATATGATGTTACCTTTGTGTCCTGTTACTGTTGTCCTCCTTTGACCTAAATAATATATTTCTTGGGTTCTTAGTATCTTACCTTTTAATTGCAAAACAAACAAACAAAAGATACTTTGAGAAGTATCTTCAGCCTTGTTGTGTTGCACTGAAAATGATGTGTTGAAGGAATATTCAAAATGGGCATTTGGTAACTTTTGTGTTTCCTTTGACTACTAAACCAAAACTGGTTGGTGAGGGAGGGCCCCACTCCATCATGTGAGAATTCCACATGATTGGAATATTTCCACAGCACATACTGCTCTGAGCCCTCTGCTTCTTTCCCCCTGACCCCAGGAAATGTGTACTGCAGAGAATAATACAAAGTAGTCCTTAAAGGTGTTTGATAAACTAGAAGAAAGAAGAATACACAATCAAATGTACTGATTTGTTTTTAAACCAGTATAGACTAATTAAACCTTTAAGTCTGTGGGACTTACACAGATATTTGTCCAACAGCATGCACATGTTGCTATGGCAATCATTTTGTTTGTCTAATGCTAAGTAAACACTAAAGAAAAAAAAAAGCCTTTTCCTTTTTTTTATTTTATTTTATTTTTTTCTTTCTGTTGTGCCTAGTACCTGCAGCCCACACACAGCTGCTCTAAAATAGCTCAGAGCCTTCTGGCAGAGAGGGTTTCCAGTCTGGCAGGAGCCTGGTGCTGTCACAGGGGTCTGTGCCTGTCTGTGAGCACAGAGCCCCCTCTCCCACGTGCGTCCCCACTGCTGGGCACTCCTGCTCCCCTTGCTGGCACTTCCCTGCCTGGCTTCCAAGGGCACAGCCCAACTTCCCCTGTGCCTAAAAGCCCTCTAAGCCATGTAGGATAATTCACTTTTCTTATGGCCCCAATAAAAAGGAAAAGGTGTTCTAAGCTGTCTCTGCACACAGACTGCAGAAGAAATGCAGCTTTGTGAGTTTATGGGTCAGGGACAGAATGTGGTTTCTTTGGAGAGCTCTGACTGCCTGGCTCTGCTGTTTGCAGGTTGGGGGGGGTGCTCAGGTTGATGCATTCCTTACATTCCATTGCAGAGGGGGAGAAACCCTGATCAGATCTGTGCACCCAGAGCTCTTACTGACATCATCTCTCCTGGTGTCCAAAGAGTGGGAAAGGATGAAAACTGGTGCTTTGCCTGAAATTTCCTCAGAACCTCTGAATAGCAGCTGCAGGGATTCTTTCTCCTCCTCTTCAGCAAATAGTTTGCAGGGACGTACTTGACAAATGCTATCTGTAGAAAGGACCTCCATTTTCAAATACAACGTTACAACTCCATTTTTATGACTACTCTATTAAATTTTCATCTGTGAACAGGTTTTTTATAACCTGTGACAACACATGGAGAATAAAACATTTTGACTGCTCATAAGAACTTCTGGTGGGCATCTAACAGTGACAGCACAGGTAACTATTTGCCTTTTTTCAAGTTCATGCATTTGAGTGCAATTCTTTGGCTCTCCTGCACCACAGCCATTTTGAGATGTGTGAGTGTGATGGTATTTTAAGGAAGAAGCAGGAAGCTGCAGCATAAATCCGTTATATAGATTCTGCCCTTAAGGGATCATGTAGAGAATCCTCCTTAATTTGGTGACTACCCAGAAAACACCTGAGTGCTCCCTAAAAATAACAGCAGCCATGCCAGCATGTACTTGGGTGCAGCAACAATTTTTGACAATTCCATGACTGTAACCATAATTTCACCACTTGATTCTGAAATCTTTGGGCGGTGAAAGTTTTGTCTTGCACAGGGGAAAGATCCTGCCCAGAAGTGCATTGAGTGCCAAAGGTGGAGTTCATAAATGTCTTAGTAGCCAGCTTTGATAGAAATGTTCTATCTTTTGTGTGGGGTTTATAGGGTTGTATGGGCAAGAATTCATGTTCAGATATCTTGAACTTTTTAGGCATCTTGTAAAGATAGCTTTAAGCTGTAATTTTTAGAGGAAGATACCTTGGTATAAGAAAGGTTGCTCCAAAGAAGACACAATTGATGTATGAGTTGGAAAAAAGAAAAGTTAAATAGATTTATACAATATGTATGAGAAACAAACAAAACTGTATTGACCAAAAATAAATTATCTCTGTTTTCCTGCATCCTTGCTTAATTGAACTGTTCTGGAAGCTGAATTTGGAGAAGCATATTTTGTGTTGGGCTCTGAAAAAGAAGTGCAGGTATTTTGATTGGTAAAGGAAACATCTTACAATTTATAAACTCTCAGCCTTATAATACTCATTAATGTCAGTATGTCTACTAATAATGGACACTTATATTCTCCACTAATGTCAGTATTGCAAGACAAAGAGGCAGGGCATTGAAGAGACCTCTGTGTTTTTACCCAAGGGGAATTTTTAGGTTTAAATGCTAATAATAGCATTTTTCTCTGTAGTATTCTCAGATTTTCTTGTTTTGTTTTTGCTCTGCAGTTTCATTGTGGGTTTGTTTCGTACTGAACCTAACTGGCAGAATTTCAAATGTCATACAGGAGGCGTTAGCAGACAAGCTATTAGCTGGGAAGTTGCAGATTTGAATGCACATACATACATAAATAAACAGAGGCTGGAAGGAGAAAGATGGAAGGAAAGGGATGGCTGCAGTGGGTTTTAACTATTTATGTGTGAAGGCAGATTGCACTTGGTAAAGATTTCAAGTTGGCAAAGCCCTTATTCCTATCATCACTATTCCCTTTTGTGATCATCAGCCTCACAATGCATCAATGCAGGAAAGATTTTTGACTTTATCTTCTGAACTAACTCAGGGACCCTTAGAGCCTGTTTATATGTAGTGTCCACTGTTATATGTAATATCTGCAGGTGTGGTGGGTGCCTTAGAGAATGGAACACATTCCACATTGCTCACGTTGTGTGCAGAGCACCTCTGAACAGGGTAGGCAGAATGACAGGACTGGGGAAAATTCATGAGCAAAATCTTATATATTTTACCATGTAATTACTGTACCAGTCTTTTAGCTTTGTAACTTGTTTCAAAGCTCTCTACTGGAAGAAACCAATGTGTATTGGGAAATGAAAATGACACTGAGAGAATCCATTCTGCATTTCACTGGTCAGTTGTCTGTATTTCTTTAATGCTCATCTAGGCAAGTTTGGGGATTTTTTTTTTTTCATCAAAAATTGCTAATATCTGGCATTTCTTTTTTAAATTAATGCCTGCATAATCTACTTTAGATAGTGGACTCTGGTTTTCAGGCTGGAATATGGTACAAATACCCTTGACTTGAGCAGATACCATTATTCGCAGTACCTTCTCTAGTTCCATGCTGTGATGATGTCTGACATTTGATGATGTCTGACATTATTTCAGTGCTTGACTGCTTAGGTTCTAAGCATTCAAGAAATAATGTGATTAAGAGCTGGCTCCTGATTCCAATTCAATATCCAGTCAATATTGTCATCATTGACTGGATTCAGTGGCAATGGATCAAGCTTTTCACATGCAACATACAAGAGTGAAATAAAAACTTCAAAACCATTATTTATACTCAGCTGATGGGAATCATTCTGAGATTAAGTGTTCTTGAGGGGAAGCTTGATAGACCAGGGAGAATTTGAAGGAATTCAGAGAGGAAGTTTGAGGGAAGTCTGAGAGGACTAGCTCCCAAACTGCTGACTGCTACCATATGTGTTTGGGCTTGTTTGCAATACCCAATCTGCTATGAAAACATTTAGAGACAGCTTTCAGGTTATAAATTACTGTACAAGGTGCAGGTAATTAATTTTAAATGGCACTGTTTATAAGCTTTCTCCCAGTGATGGCAAATCTTGGAGGGCTGTTGGATTCCTAAATTCCAGCCAACCCACCCCATCCATGGTCTGCTGTGTGGGAATTCTGGAGAGAGCAGATGCTGTGAGTGTTGCCATGTAGAAAATCTGGGAGTCCACATTTCCCATGCATTGGAGACTTGTCTCACATAACAATGAGTTGTTGAAGGGCTTGTGTACTAGAATAGCATGGGTAGATGTAGCAGAAAAATCCTATTAAATGTTTTTCATCAGAAGTTTGTTCACAGGGCAGTTGTTGCTTTCATTTCCAGGCTACTGGAATCTTATTGCAGAACAAAGAATCTTAAATGAAATCTTAATTTGAAAATCCTCAGCTTATCAACCAGCAGTAACTTCAGGTAGTCAGAGTTCAAATTCCAGATGTATTTTGCCAGAACTGGAAATGAAAAAATGGTGCTCCATGCAATTTTTAAAGTTAGCTGTGCAACAGAAACAGCATTTAATGCTCAATGTGCACAAAATTTAAACTACAATAAGGTTTTAAAATGAAAAGCTTGCATTGTTGTGAAACTTCAGGTTCCGTGAGGGATCTGTTCTGGCTGCCAAAAGCAGGTGTTGACAAAGTGGAATAAATGCATACAATTAATCAAGATGTCTGGGTGCTACTCTTCATTTTAATTTACTGTGGTCTTTAGAATAAGTAAGTTTTGATTATTTACTTCAAAAACAGATTATTTGTTACTGAACAAAATTAAAATATCAAAGCTGATAAGGTGTAAATGATTATCAGTCTTACCAGACTGAACATGATGTGTATTTGTTGAATATATATAAGCAGTCCAAATAAGTCTGCTTTGGTGAAAGTTTATTCCTTTTAAGTGTACTGAATCCTGCTTTGTAGCCTGGGCATGTGAGGGCCTTGCTGCAGGGCTGCTCTGAAGAAAAAGGTGCAGATCCATCTGCCCTAAATCTTGCATATTTCTCCATTCTGAGAAGGCTGAAAGCTCAGGCTTCCCTTCCTTTAATGAATTTCTCCAGGCTCTCAGTTCCACAGGATTTGAGGGTTTTCATGGAGGAAGAGAGTTTTGTAGGTTACCTTTTAAGGATTTTACCTTGATGCATACCATGTTCTGCATTAGGTGGTTTGCAACATTTTAGCTGCAAATGCATCTTTGCAGTAATTAAAGCTGGAAGTGAATCTGGCTCCCTATTTATATCCTGGACTATTTTGTAAATTCCAAAGGGAAAGTTAGTTATCTTTTTCATGTGATAACTTTGTAATTCTGTACAATTCCATCTAAATCCAAAACAGTACACCTGAGAAATAATTCTAGCTCTCATTGCTTTGTCAATGACTTTTCATCGTGTGTCAGTCTTTTTTTTTTCCTGACAGCTTTTTATTTATATATTTCTATGATGCTTTTTATTTACATATATCCATGATACTCTTTATTTGCATATTTCTATGATACTTTTTATTTATATATTTCTATGATGCTTTTTATTTACATATATCCATGATACTCTTTATTTGCATATTTCTATGATACTTTTTATTTATATATTTCTATTATATTCTTTATTTGAATATTTCTATAGTACTGGGGTCTTTTGTTTCCTTCCTTTCTTCTTTTTTTTCCATGATGTAGTGGGCTACAAACAAAGACAATTTTCATTAAATATTTTAGAGTGATTCCACCGGTTTTATTTTTCCTGATGAAATTAAAAAGCTTGTCAGAGTGGTCAGTGTTTCACTTTTTTAGACTGGTTTCTTAAAATAATGAAGTTTCTGAGGCATGACCATCAGTTATTACTCCTCTGGTTAATATTTCTTATTCAGCTTCTACGAAACAGAATTTGGAGTAGTAGAGGTGTCAAGGTTACAAACATTCCTCAAGTTTTCCTCTGCTATTTTGCATTTTTTACCAAGAGATCCAAATTAATGTGTGATGAATAATTCTGGGGGGTCCCAAACCAACCCCTTTTCTGTACTTGCCTGACTTGGCATTCCTAATCCACAAGAGTTTGTAGGTTTTATTTTCCCATTGTCTGTGTTTGGTCATCCTCTCCAAGCCCTCAGCCTCTCATGCTGTTTTCAGGATGCAGCTCACTTTCTGTTGGATTCCCAGTTCAGCCCTGCTGAGGGTGATGGGTCCATGGATTCTGCCATCCGCAGGGATGAGAGGCCATTAGGTCCATTAGGTACTTACAGATTTTACATTCGCTGCACTTGGCAATTCAGCCCTTTGTGTTCCTGCCTCTTTCACACAGGGTCTCCTATCAAGCACTGTTTTGTATTGATTGATCTCAGCTTTCTCACCATCTGCTGCTGAATCAATTTCCCTGTTTCTTTCTTTCACTTGAGCACCTTACCTGTATTTTGGTCCTGACCAACCTATTTGAATTGTACTCGTGTATTTCTTAGGAACTGTGCCGAAGGCAGATGCTGCTTAGTGAGGTGGAATTGACTTAACTTAAGGAAGTGGGGTTTATTTAATATTTTATCTCTGGTATAAATTGCAGCATTGGCAAGCTACAGAACGTCACGTTATCAAACTGTGGGCAGAAGGGCTCAGTTTTACCTGAAATTTAACCTGGGTTATGCCTGTCTTGCCTTTGCAGGGTGAAAAAAGACCAAGGGTGAAAAAAGACTAAGTCTCCCTCACTGAGACACTGCTCAGAAAAGTTGCATATTTGACCTAAAACCCTTGACTGTATCCTGTAAGCCAGGAAACTGATTTTTTGTGTGTTTTCTAGGACACAGGAGGTTGTGACTGTCTGTTTACAGTTTCCTAAACACTTGTGGGGTTTTATGCATACTTTTTATAGTTCCTTGAATTAGCCCCACAAGTTCATCATCCTTGATTCTACTACACCATTCTCTGCCTGTTCTTGCTGTGCATTAAGCAACCAGAGTTGACAGAGATGTGAATTAGAAGTTATGCCCTGTAGTAAGACCGTGATCTCTTTGAGTAATGTGAATATTTCAGGATACTAACAATAAATGCAACTACAAATTAATAACAGAGTTGCATTTATTTTTAAATTTCTATTAAGATGTGCAATACTTTACAAAAGTGCATTGCCAAGTCCCAAGAGCAAGGACCTTTGGGTAAAAGTTTTAGAGGCATTGAATACATATCACAAAACAAATTATGTTCTGCCACATTACTAATTATACCTTGTCTATAGGGACAATTTTCTGTAATAAAACCAGGTACCTTGTTATTCTTAAATGCAGGTTGGAATGTACCTGGATGAATTGACTTCTACAGACAGCCAAAGTGAATTAAAGATACAACTCTGTGAATTTTAATAGGAATTTTGTACAAGTTCTGTACTCGTTATTCTGTATGAGCTTTATGCAGTTAGGCATTTCTACCTGTCTCTTTTCAATCTTTCTATATGTTTATGTATTTTTAATGTCTTTTGGTTTAACTGCTTCAAATAATCTGTTTCATCATCACCTGTTATGGAAAAAGAATGTGTGCTTAATTGAATTTAAATTATTATAAGGGTCTACAACTTATAACCATCATCTACGAAAACAGAATTTCCAACTTGTAGGAGTTAGTAACTTTGAAGTTGACATTTCTTTTCTCCAGTAATGATTGCAACTGCAGATTCTGCACAAATGGCATATTACATGAAGTGAAAATTTAATTATGAGGGGAAACTTCATTGAATATTTCTGTTTGATTAATAATAAAGGAGCAGGAACATCACGTTTGATTGTAGACAGGCCAGATAAAGGTGGTTGAAGTGCTGCTTTCAGTGAGTTAAATGTGCAGTGCTAAGCTGTGCCTTCTTTCACTGGGTTTCCAGGCTGAGCAGGGGCTGTGGCCTCTCTGCTTTGGTTTCTGCTGTGTGGAATCCAGAGCAGTCCAAGGCAGACCAGACCCAGGTCAAAGGCTCTTACACAAACTCTCTCAGCTGCTGTCAATAGATGATCTCCAGTTTAGTGAAAACAGCAGCGCTGCTTGAAAGAGCAGCGCAACAGCTTTGTGTGAGAACAGACTGCAGTGCTGGAAAGGATGGGTATTGTGCTTTCCTCAGACTGCCTGCAGAATAAATGGCCCAGCAGCTTCAAAGTCAATGGGCCCTGTTCACATCTTATGTAGAATTATTTGAATCCAAAATGGCCACAGGGAGCTCAGTAAAATCAGCCCACGAGGAAGCAGCAACAAAAAACAAGCCAATGAACAAAATTTGGATAATTTTGTTTTTTGTACATCAGAATTTCAGCTTTTAAAATTTATTTAAAATTAAAGACACTTAGAGCATGTCAATTTTTTCCCTGTTGTGATTATGAATTACTGAAACCTGCACATCCTTTTTGCCACCGTGACCTCTCCTTGCTGGGCTTTTTAACCACTAAATTATTAACTTCAGAGCAAGCTTGATCTGGTGCCAGAGACACATCCTTTCTCTGGGCAGGCTGTTTATGGCATGTAGCTCCCAGATGATTATCATATCACTCACAAACAGTTGTTTCTGAACACACCCATTTAATGAATGTACAGGATTTTTTTACTGGCAAAGTTACTTTACACAATAGTTGGATGCACAGGATCTAAAATAGAAAACACTACTGAAAATTCAAATGAGTGTTGTCTGTAAATTATGTTATCTGTAAAATCTTGCTTTCTGAGCAAGAAGCTTAAAAGAAAACTCCTAACAAAACAGCTGTAACTGGAAATTGAATTCATGTCAACCATTGTAGGTTGTATAAGATATGCATCTCCATAAAGTGCTGTGGTTTACAGCATTGTGATGGGATGCTGTTTCAATAACTAAGATATCCTAATAATTAAGAAACACTCCTGAGTAAACAAACCCACTTTTAAATGCTTGGGTTTTCCATAGAATTTTTTGTCCATAAAGTTATCAAACTTAGGGCTAGAACCCCACACAGTTAGAGCTGTAGATGTGGTGAGATGGGATTGTATCTTATACCCAGCATAGTCCTGTATGATTTTTCTTTTTCATTTTTTTTACCTCAAAAAAGTACTGTGATGCACCAAAAAAAAAAAAAAAAGAGAGTGGTGTTCAATTTCTAACACTAAAAGGTATAAGAGGGACAGAAGAAAATGGTTTTGATTTTCAGGGTACTATTGAGCTTCATAGGCAGGTGCTTGTAAATGGATACTAGTTTTCCTACAAAGTTAAGAATTTCTGGAAATAATCATATGTAGCTGAGCATTAGCACTGCTTGATATTCTGATAAATTAAACTGCCCTCATGATGATGCTTTTGAATCCACACCATAGGAGATTTGGGCTTACTGGCATATCTGCACTATAACCCGTGTATCTAACCCATAGCTTTTAGCTGGAAAATTGAAATAAGCCTCACAATTCATCTGAAATGTGTGCCAGGGCTCCCAGTGCATAAGAATAGCCTGATGGAGCTGTATGTGAAGGAGGAGAAGCTTCTGAACTTTTCAGTAGGGGGTTGAATGTATATTATGGCAAATAGATCATTTTAAATTAGTGTTCAGTACATTTAGGATAGAGTGTATTTTTTCTCCTGTATAAATTGCCTCTGAACACAATTCAGAAACCCAATCTTAGGCTTAGCAATGAACATTTCAAAAATGTAAATTAATATCTTCACAGGGAAGAAATATGGTTTATTATAGAGTCACCTGCAATTGCCACTATAATTATGGCTTTGTCAGTATTTCTGTGAAAACTATTTATTAGGAGTTTTGGAAAAATACTCTTTCAGAATGAGCTGTAATGGAGTGTGCAGCTCTGCAGGCAATGACTGAGCCTCAGGTGTGTCCTGCACTTGGTGCTCTGAACAAGAAAATTTGACTTTTCTCCTGCAAAAGGTCATGCACAAGTTGTTGAGAGATTCCCAGGGATGCTGACTTTTCTCTTTAAGTAGCCTTTTTAATATCTTAAGCAGGGAATCATCCTGCTTAGGATGCCTGTGGCAGAGGTCTGTTCTTGCTGACAGCATCAGTCCCTGGCAGGTGGGTCATGGCCCTTCCTGCAGGGCTGGCAGTGCCAGGGCAGGGGGGAATTGGCTTCTCCTCATGGGCATGGCAGTCCTGGGTCAATTGCTGGACTTGGTAACCCTGCAGATCTTTTCCAGCCTCAGTGGTTTGGTGATCCTGTAATCTCTCTGCTTTCCTTAGAATAAAAGATGGTAAATTTGCAATTAGCAAACTGTGGCTGTATCCCCTGGCACAGCAAAGCTGTGTAATTCAGTTTCAGCATTTTCCTCAACACTGGTGCATACACATTAAAGGGGTAGTACTTGATGCTCTAAGTTACAAAAATAAATTTAATTCATATTTCAAAGTTAGTTATTAGCCCAAGAGACCTATATAAGTTTGACCGAGAATTAAGAGAATGCTATTTTACTACACTGACTTTCTGCTTCAAAATGGTGACTTTAATTTTTATCTCTTCCTTAGCTGGCAATCTTGACTCTGTTTTCTGAAACAGCCTTGTGGTTCTGAAGAAGTTCTTCTGAAACTAATAGAATGAGAATCAGAGTGAAAATGAGGTTAAATAAATGAGATGGAAAGCCAGACCTACTCAAAGATACTGGAAATGTTAAACAACCCATAGTTAGTGAGATGTCTCACAAAATTCTTTTAATGTGAATTAAATTAAAAACAGGGAAAAGAATAATTAGAAATATAAGAAAAACCAGTGATCCTCAGTTGTTTAGTCTGAAATCAAGCAAGCCAATTTTAGTGAGGCTAGAGTGTTTTTCAGGATAAATATATGTACAGATGCTGGGGCAGGGGTTTAGGGCAGGGAGAAAGCGCCTTTTATCCCACTTTTTTGGGCTTTGTTTCAGGGAACAAAGAAAAAAGAATTAAAATTCTTGCACCCCTCCAACAGAGATCATTATGTGTCAGATAAACCAATGAAGAAATTCTTTCATTCCAAAAATGTAAAGTTATAAAGACATTCACAAGTACAATTTTCCTCCTCAGCTGGTAATATCATTTGAGTGTTACCAAAAAGGGTGTTGAGTGATTAAAAATTGGCATAATTTAGTTTTTTTAAGTCCTGCTCACTCTCTCACAATTACCACAGTGTGTTTATATATTAGTGGAGCTTAATCAGATCAGGAGGAAACACTTTTAACTCAGAGGAAAGGAAATCCCAGGGCTGATTTTTCAAAACAGATATGAGCATATATTCTCATTTAAGGATTACCTACACAGGACAGGATTCACTGATGCTGTAACTCTGGCTATGGAATGAAGATGGGCAGGTTCTAGATTCTGACTGTGACTTGATGGTTTTCTTAAAGGGTTGTTCAAAATCATACAGAAATTATGGGCATGATGTGTCAGTCATGGAATAATATCTGTTATTACCATGAGGTTGGCAAAAGCTCAGAATAGAGATTAAAATTGGTCACTTTTGGCCTTCAAAATAGAAAAATGTAATACTGTTGTCTGTATTCATAACTGGTACAGAAACTCTCATTTCCGAGCTCTGGTTAATCTTCAAAAATACCAGAAAGTGGACAATTTTTTTCCACTTCTATTCATTGCCTGTGAAGAACTGTGTTTTCTATCCCTGTAGTAGTATGTCTTGAGATCAGAAATAATCAGTTTGTACAGCTTATCATTACCTCTAATCCTTAGATTACACTCACACTCTAACTAAAGTCATTGCAAGTGGCTTTCATGAATTCAGTAAGGCACAGCTCTGTTAAAAAACCCAACATTGCAACTTTTGAAGGAACCACTTGGGAGGGAAAATATGTTCTGGAAATGGCCAGGGCTACTTTCCTATTCTGCATATGTTGAGGAGTGTGTTTGTTCTGTGGTAATGCCAGCTAAATAAGCAGCATTAGTAGTTAATTAAGAGACTATTGAATATGAACAAGGCTGCCATAACCTAAACTTGTAACAGGGTAAATGGAATACAGAAAATGTTGGTTGAAAACGTAATATGAAAATTTCTAGTGCTAATCCTTCAGAGTTTAATAGTCTCCATTGCCTTTTGTCATAGATTAAATAAAGACTGGTAGCACATCTGAATAGTGGCATTTTATACTCATTTTTAGGAGGGAGTGGTTTTAGTATCCCAACCCTAACTTACAATGAGATGAGAATATGTTATGAATATAGCTTAATTTCTACCTGCTTCAGTCATCTTCAGATTTATTTAACATAGGGAAGCAGTGCCAGAATCCCACACTGTGTGTCATAGTAATCACAAACCCCAGTGCAAGAGATATATATCAAATAAGCATTTGAAAAGGGGAGGACAGAATTACACAAGCATAGCAATGCTTTTTAAAAACCTTCTCAATATAGGCAAACAATTTTTTAATACAAAATGAATGATTTTTAAATTTTTGTTTTCTTTACACATTCTGGGAAATTTTAAAAGTGAATGTATGAAAGCACATAATATAATTTTGTAGTATTAGTAAAAAGAGAAAAAAATTAAAGTATTTTAATTTAACATATGCTGCTTCTTTTTCCCATCCCTGCTTCAGGGAAGAGTCAGGCCATGCCTGACAATAGATATGTAGTAAAAGTGTGTAATTGCCTTCTTACAGGCATTCCTTATTACTTTTGAGATATTTCATTTCATAACAAAGGCAAAGAATCATCTTAGGCACTTTGATCATGGTAATGCTTTAAAACACAGAATGACATTTGTGATTTTTGCAAATTCCTTTCATCTTCTGCAGAATGGGGTATATCCTGTATGACTGTGAGTACCTATGGCAATTCCACATCTTCCTCTTTGATTTCCTAGGACAGTAGGAATAGAAAAGTCCTAGTAGGAATTTGCAGAGATGGTTTGATAGAATGGTTGGTTTAGTGAGTGTAGTGTCATCAGAGATAAAGCTTCAATTCCAATTTCTCTGTATTTGCTAATCGCTTTGAGAAGATGGAACACTAAATAAACGTGTTCAGTTTTCCTACTTTTTTTCTCTTTTATAACTTTTTTATATCGTTATTGCTAGATAATTTTGTGCCCAAAATACAATGGAAGTTTATATAAAGAAATGAAATCACTGCAGTAAAATCAGTCTGCCCAGATTGTAGCAGATTGCACCCAGTGAAGGACTGCAGGACGTGTGGTGAGTGAGTGCACACACGTGTGTAGGGAGCACTCCTCTCTCCACATTACCCTTTCCTTGAGAAGAGGTTGATAAACACAGTTCCTTTTGTCCTCTGTGGAGAAAAATGGATGAGTTTCTCACTCTAGCCCAGGCAAATTTGGGATCTCATTTGTGAGGCTCAGAGCCATGGGCTGGCAGGCTTTTAGCAGGGATTGAGGTAACCCAAGGAGCCAGAGCTGGTGCTTTGAGGAGTCTCTTGCTGCTGTTCCCCTCCTCTGCTGCTGCAAAGTTCCCCAGGTTTGTTCTCAGAATTGGCTGAACTGCTTTTCTTCAATAATCAGGGAAAGCAAATTCCGTGCCTTATGCTGGAAGGCCCCTGTACAGCAAAAAAAGGTCAATGAAAATACCAATGGTTCAAGGTCTGCCACTCCTAAGCACGCAAAGTAGTGTTTCAAAAGTTACCAGCAAGCTGTAGCTGCAGGCAAATATTCTATAAAGCAACTTGTACACCTCTGTAAAATATTTACATGTGTTTGAAATGAGGTTGTCCCTCATAATGAAAAATAAGTAACCAACATACTTACTTGACTCTACTTTGCATTAGAAGTTTGAAGGCTTTTTAAATTTCAAATCAGATGTAGATTTTTTCTTGTCTCAGTGTAAATTTAAAAAAAAAGAAATATGGGCAAATTCATATACTTTATTCTGCTATTAGATTATTTTCTAGACTTTCCTTTCAGCTCTTTCTACAGAATTCACACTAGGAGTGGATTTAATTCTGGAAAGTTATCAACTTTATTGCATAACTGTGGGATATGCTTCTCTAAATGTCAGGTATTATCAGAGCAGAGCACATTTAGAAGAACTCAGACTGTATGACCCCAAGGTTAGATGTATTTAAATTTGACTTCATTACATTTTATACAAGACAGAATATCTCTATCCAAAAAGGTCTGTGAGTTTTTTTTCCCTCCCTTTACTTGCCATACTTGGAAAAAACCTTCAAAAGCAGAGCTGTGAGGGTCAGAGCTGCACAAAGCACTGACACATTAATGTTGCATGTTTGATTAACGGTGAGATACACCACTGTGTTACTCTCCATGCCAAAAAACACCTCCTCAAGAACAAACTGATTTCTTCTCTGCTGAGGACTGGCACAGGATTTAGTCCATCTCAATGGGCAGGGAGAGAGTGTTTGCTGGAGGAGGGGAGGAGAGAACCTCTCTTGGCTTCATGGCTGGAGAGAGAACCTCCCTTGGCTCCAGGTGGGGGAGAGAACCTCCTTTGGCCCCAGGGCTGAGGAGAGAGCCCCCCTTGGCCCCAGGGATGGGGAAAAACCTCCTTTGGCCCCAGGGCTGGGGAGAGAGCCCCCCTTGGCCCCAGGGTTGGGGAGAGAACCTCCTTTGGCCCCAGGGTGGAGGAGACATCCCCTCTTGGCCCCAGGGTTGGGGAGAGAACCTCCCTTGGCCCCAGGGGTGGGGAAAGAATCCCCTTTAGCCCCAGGGCTGGGGAGAGAGCCCCCCTTGGCCCCAGGGCTGGGGAGAGAACCTCCTTTGGCCCCAGGGCTGGGGAGAGAGCCCCCCTTGGCGCCAGGGATGGGGACAGAACCTCCTTTGGCCCCAGGGTGGAGGAGACATCCCCTCTTGGCCCTAGGGCTAGGGAGAGAACCTCCCTTGGCCCCAGGGGTGGGGAAAGAATCCCCTTTAGCCCCAGGGTTGAGGAGAGAAGCCCCCTTGGCCCCAGGGCTGGGGAGAGATCCCCCCTTGGCCCCAGGGTTGGGGACAGAACCTCCTTTGGCCCCAGGGTGGGGGAAAGAGCCCCCCTTGGCCCCAGAGCTGGGGAAAAACCTCCCTTGGCCCCAGGGTTGGGGACAGAACCTCTTTTGGCCCCAGGGCTGGGGAGAGAGCCCCCTTGGCCCCAGGGCTGGGGAGAGAGCCCCCTTGGCCCCAGGGCTGGGGAGAGAGCCCCCTTTGGCCCCAGGGATGGGGAGAGAGCCCCCCTTGGCCCCAGGGATGGGGAGAGAACCTCCTTTGGCCCCAGAGTTGAGGAGAGAGCCCCCCTTGGCCCCAGGGATGGGGAGAGAGCCCCCTTTGGCCCCAGGGTGGTGCCTCTGGAGCAGCATTGGGCAGGGCAGCCGAGGCTGCTGGGGCATGGCAGGGGCAGGGACAGTGAGGGGTGGTCTGAGGATGCCCAGCAGAGCCAAGGGTTCAGCTGCTGGGGATATCAGATAGATTTTATGTATATAAAATATATATGTATATCAGATATATTTTATTTGCAGAGCAATTTAGCATCTGCTTCAAAACGAATTTTTTTTTTCGATGTATGAGGAATTTTAATGCTAAAAGGACACCTCTACTAGTCAATAATTGAGTTTCTTTTGACTGATTTGTTTTCCCTCAGGCCTGCAGTACTGGGTTGCAGTGCCTATGATCCACTTCACAAACCCAGGTTCTGTTTACATCTGGCTCTTAAAATTATTCTGAGAAAGGCATGCTGCTTTCACGTAGGATTCCAGTTTAAATTAATAAAAAAACTGACCTCATGGTGCAGTTAACTTCAGTAATGTCCATGTGAATCTTGATGCACAGGTGCTTAGCTGAGCCACAGAACATGCAGCACAGTTGCTTTAACCTGCAGAAGGCATCTGTAGCTGCAGAGCAATAGCTGATTCTTATTCCCCCTTGTTATTTTTTCTTCTGTGTATATATTTTTTTAAATTTTTTATTTTCTTAAGCAGTAGCTAGAAATCAGACTGCTGCCTGTTTTCATTCATCATCTCCTTTGTTTGTTCTTGCCTGGGCCTGCCTGAAAGTCTGGAGAAAATACATGAATCAAAAAAAAAAAAGCCAGAAACAGATGTCTTATGCTGAACTTTGTACAGGAAGAGAATAATGAGAGCAAGTAGAGGAAAATCAAACACCACAGCCAGAGGTGTGAAAGCTGAGTAGGAATTAGGTAGCCCTAATTAGGTAGCTGAGTAGCCCTGCAGATGGGCTGGGGGGGTCAGGAGAGCGCCTCCCTTCCCCTGCTGGCACTGTGGCCATCCCTCCCACAGCACTCACTGAAAGCATGAGAAAGGGAAAAACAACAACAAGGGAGGTGCTGTTGATTTGTGTTTGTGTCAGTGGTTATGGCATGGCCATATGGGATGCAGGACCTGGCACTTGGGATGTCCCCCTGGGGTGAGTGAGTGAAGGTAAAGAGTTCTTAGAAAGTGCTTCAACAAAAAGGAAACAAAAACAAGGGAAAAATCAATCTGTCTGTTGGTGAGAGGAGGAATCGCTTGGAGCAGTGAAGGTTAAAATGTTGTCTCTTCTGCCCCAGCATTCAAAAGCAAGGTTAGCTGTGACCTGGTTGACCTAACAAATGCTTAGTTTATGAGAGTTTAAGAAAATATTAGAATTTCCCTCCTGGCCCTGATAAAAATTGCTGCAGGGAAGTAGCTGAGGTAAAGTAATTGTCATGATTTTTAATCTCTGAAGACATATGGAAGATTGACATGATCCATAAAACTGGAAAGGACAGAGTGGTTTTCCCCCAAAAGAATGAAAATAGGATTTCTGTAGGAGTTTGGTGGAGAAATGGAGTAAGATTGATTTTATTTGAGAGGAGTTAAACTGCTTGAAAATACCTAGAATTTAACAAAGAGTGGGTAACTGCCAAGATCCATCTGTAACGTTCAAATCATAACAAATCAGTTTAATTTCTCTGCAATTGTACAGAAAAGCTGGTGAGTAGATAAGGAGTGGCCATGGTGGTGTCACCAGGGGGAGATGAGGAAATGTGGTCTGAATGGGACAATCATAATTAAAGCAGATTGCAGTTCTATGCCTGGAGTGAATGCTGGCAAATAAATGGTTCACTGTCAAAAAAGATGGATTTATATCTCATAGGGCTCTGGCCAGAGACCAGTAATATTCAGCATTTTGATAATTCAGATAACAGAAAAGGGAATACATCTGTTTAAATTACCAGATGATATCAAAGTGGGTTACCAGCAGCCTCAGGAACAAAATTAGAATTGAAATATATATGAAAAAATTGGGAGAAGTGATTTGTATATGCAGGTTTCAATTCAATGGATACAACTGCAAGACATTACACTTCCTAGGGAATAAATCTAGTAAACAGATACATTATAGGCAGTGTATTTTAGTCAGTAGTAGTGTATAAAAATATATGGGGATATGGGTCAGGGAACAAACTAAACACAAAAGTAATGTCCTATGCTTTGGGGAAAAAAAAAAAAAAGAAGTTTCACACTTTGTGTGTTTTTTGTAGGACATAGTGAAGCCTTGAAAAGAATATTTAGGTCAAGAAAGAACTGAGTTCCCTTAGCATCAGCAGGGGGAGGCTGGGGATACAAGTCTTCAACTATGCAGCAGATTCCTGTGTACAGTGAGATGATTTTTTTTTTAATATGATTTTATGGTAGGAGATTAAGATTAGATAGATTAATTAGTAGCCAAATAGATTTTGGCTGGAATGAAGAGAAACATTTGTAAACCATAAAATAGTTGAAAGCCAAAATAATTTTTTTAGAAAGTGTGTAGAATTTCCATATTTGGATGCTTTCGTAACCTGATTAAGCCAATTTCTTCTCTGTTCTTTAGTGGCAGCTCATTCTGTCCTGAGGTGAGGCTGGTTCTCAGTCAGATTTTTCTCCCATTTTTCCATCAGACACTGATATTTTGAATACTAAATCCCACACTGCTTAGTATTGCAGTCCCCTGCTCAGTCTGTTTCAGTGCAGGGGATAATCCAATAACAGAGAAAGTCTATTTATGCACATCTTTGAGACTTAACAAATTCTCTTTTCCTATTGATTGCAAAACCTGTTTAGGTTGCATTAAGTATGACCAGAATGTTGATAAGCTCTTCTGCATTATCAGGCAAGGTGGAAAAATTCCTCTTTCTTTATTACACTGAACTCTCTTGCATTAGCATGTTAAAGAATTGCAAATTAAGCCAAATCTGATACTGTGGAAGAAAACCACATGATTGGTAAAATCAGGCAAGTAGAGGAGTAAAAATATTGCCCAAAGAAGTAATTTAGAAGATCATGAAGTAGGCACTGTTTGCCTTCAGATCTAAATGGAAAACTTAATTTAAAGTTAGTATTCTGTAATGCAAGTTTTTAGTGTCTTTCCTACTGAAAAATAGCATACATAATTTGTTATATTGACATTATAGAGTTATAACTTGGTTTTAGCTGGCTCTAATTTTAGTACTTGAAAATTTTTAAAATAAAGTTGCACATGAGAAGTCCACTCAAGAATGTCAAGTTTTAGGTGTTGGGATTTTTTTTTCAAAAAAGGGTGTTTTTACAGTTTAATACTCAGAATTAATTGCATGCTCATTTAATTAGAAATGGAATAATTTGTCAGTGTTAGAAAGTTCAGGTTAACTTTTGTAACTTGCTGCTAGGACATTGTGCAAGAGCAGTCTACTCCCAAACCACTTTATTTCCTCCACTGTGTTTATGGAATATAATGCACCTCTTTGCTGTGTGATAAATACCCTGGAGAAGGCTGTTAGAGAATTAAATGTGCTATTATCAGCATGGAACAGAGCAGATAACCTTGCTGAACAAAGCATTGCAGTGTCTTTATCTCATCTCTGCGCTGCAGAGCTGCAGTCACCAACCCGGGATTGCTCCGGGAGTTCTGTGCTCACATCAGCTGCAGGGAAGGCCAGGGAATTTCAGTGTTTTATGCTGCAGCTAATGATGCATCCAGCCAGGAGCCTTAAGCAGCTGGAACAGAGTCTAGATGGATTTAAGGGAAATAAAGAGGATATTTATTGAAGAGCCTTCAAAGGCTGCACCCTGGCAGTACCGGAGCCTCAGTCGTGGCTCTGCTGGATGGCTCCAAGCTGGGAGCAAAAGTAGGCTTGGTCACAATTTTACCTCACATTTTTATAAGTTCTGGACCATTAGCATATTGGAGCTAATTGTCCAGCCACAGCCCCAGCCCATGAAGTCCCATCCTTCTTGTTTTTCTCTCTTCAGTCCATGTTGTTTATGCTCTTGGGCCTGAGATCCAGATCATTTGTCCTTGGGTCCCTGACTAGAGAAAGAATAATTTTATCTCCCTGCTCTCTGAAGAGAGCTCACCATCCCCTTTTGTGAAACCCAGACCCACACACCAAACAGAATCTGAAAAAAATAAAAAGCTAAAACCTGAAGCATCAAGATCAGCTGCAGGGGAAGGCCAGGGAATTTCAGTGTTGTATGCTGCAACTAATGATGGACTAGTGGAGATTCATTCAGCCAGGAGCTGAGCTGGAAATGCAAGTGGAGCATTAAAAGGCCTTGCTTGGGAATAATGGAAAATGCAAGTTCTCCTGCACAGAAGTAGTGGTAGGATCCCAGGTTTGAGTCCAGTTGGATCAGCTCCACCAGAACTGATGTAAAGAGAGCAGTCTTGTGTGGGAAGCTCCGTCAGTTAATAATGGGAATGGATGATGAGGAAGTTAAAATTTCTTTGAGTGAAGCAGATCATTAGCTGCCTGATTAACTTTGCTTCTGAAGTACTGATAGAGAAGTGTCTGCTAAGAGAAAGAGCTCAGTAGCATTTAGTTACATGTGCCTTAGATGTCAGGTACCACTGACCTAATTGGGACAAAAAAAGGTAGAAAAAAAGGTATGAGAAAAAAGAAGTGATATCTAATAAGTTCTTAATAGACCCTTATAAATTCCTAACCCACTAAATTAATATGCAATTAATCATATAACTTGCACCCACCTCTAAACCAGTTGCAGGCTACAGAGGTCTGGATGTGTCCTGTATTACCTTGGCAGTGCTGTGCTTGTGAGGTGCATTGCTCTTACTGATGATCTGAAAAAGAGAAAAGAATGATCAGCTTTTTAAGAAGTACTGACTGTAGGGTCACATTTAATGTCATTCCCAAAGCATTTGCCAGTAATCCATTCATGTCTGTGTTCATTTAATATTAGCTGGAATGGGAATGGTGCATAGTTAAGGTCACTCCACAGACCCTTATCCAACATTTATTTGTTTAATGGAAACCTGCAGTCTATATGTGTGAAAGAGATGCCTGGAATGGCTCTTTGTGTTTGTGAGGATACCTGTGCTCTGTACCAGTGAGCACCATGAAATTATTTGTTACTGAATTGAATCAGGGAAGATCCAGATTTTAAGCAGGTGTTGAACCAGTTACACCACTCAGTTTTGGGCATGTAACCAAATGTAGACAGCACTTGTACCCTCTGAAAGGTGGATGTGCTGTGAATCCTGTCCCTCCTCAACATCTACAAAGCTTTGCTGCTGGCATAATCTAAGACAGGGTTCTTATCCTTGCAAGAATCCTTGATCAATACATGATTCTGTATATTTTTTTTTTTTAATCTCAGCTTCCTTATTGAATTTATAGTTCTTACAAGTACAATTTAATTAAAGGGTGTTGAGTAGGAGTCATTCAAACTACAGCACCATTATTAGTAAAGGAAATCCTGTAATGAATTTACTAAATTGGTGATAATTTTCTGTAAGGGAAGAGGAGCTTTCAGGGAACTTCATGGTCAGTATACAGATCAAAGGGCTGTTCTCCCTCTTGAAAATGTGACCTATTGTGCACCTCTTATGACAAATAAACCCTATTTAAAAAAAAAAACAAAAAAAAAAAATATTTTAAAAGGGGATGTAGATGTTCAAAGTGGACATAGTGCAGTAGTGAACAGAGATGAGAAATCATTACAGCAACTGAGAATCTGGCCAGTGGATTATAATCAAATAGACACTGCTGAGTTAAAAATCTAAGCAACTCAATTTGATTCGAGTCAATATCATTTTTAAAAGAACACAAATGTGAATTTGACTAGGTAGTTCCTCATATTAAAGGAGCTTAAACAATTTTATAACTCCCACTTGCTTAAATTAAAAAATAATTGATCTGTTTTTACTCATTATGTACATAATCATTTTAGGTTTAATCATTTAATTCTGCACACTGAATTACAAAGAAGATGAATTAAATATCAGATAAGTGTTATATTATGGAATTTGCTCCACTTGAGCAAATGAGAAGAATATAAGCACTTTATATCATATATTTGATGTAAAATCTCTTGAATTTCATTGTTTTGATTAGAATAGCTTTAGTGCATGTGGAAAGGGGAGTGGTAACAATTTCTGTGGTTTTATGTGTCACATTTATTTGAGTATTTGAGTGCCTAAAGATTCAGCACCAGAGATGTTTTTTTAGAATCATGCTGGAGCTGTGCATCTCATTGACTTATCAGTATCTTATTGACTTCATCTGTCACCTAAATGCATCCATCTTCAGAAAGTTTAGAATTCTATTCCCCACATATGTTTTTGCAGAGGAAGCACTAAAATTATGTCAAATATGGCCACAAGACAACCTTGGTGTTGTTATTGTTCCTGCAAGAAAGCTACAACCTAGCATAATGTATTGAGTTTATAGCCTGCACTCATGGGCTGTTCACTGCTTAGTTCATCTCCATGAGCAAAGAAGTCTGTAGGATTTCATAGTGCAAATAATTGAAAATATGCAGTTTGATCTTTGCTTATATATATATATATATGTGTGTGTGTGTGTGTGTGTGTGTGTATATGGCATATTGTGAGCATATATGTCAAATTAATAGCAGTGCATATTTAAAGTGACTACTTAGTTGTTCCTGGATACAAATCACACATTAACGAACTAAACAAAGTTTACAGAGATATAAAAAGGTTTTAAAGGTTTTCATCATAGATGTATTTTTCTAGCCACATCTTTTCAATAGATCCATATCAAAGGTGGGAGTGGTCAACATGATGGGCAGTAATAGTTGTTATCAATACCTAGATTTTCCTTATACATGATTCCTTGTGTCAAGAGTATTTTCCTTGCACAAATTTCATAGGCTGAGCTCTTTAAAAAAAATTAGTTTTCTTCAATGGAACAGACTTTATCAAAAGAAAAATGTCCCTCTGAAGATCCCATTCACTATCATGTTCAATTTAGTAATTACAATTATAAATCCATTGGAAATTAAGCCTGCTGACCAGAAAAAACATTGCAAATCAAATGCTCTGTGTAATAAGTCATAAAAAGATCTGGTTTGTTTATCTAACAATTTTTTTTATTTCTGTGAAATCACTAGCTTTCTCACAGATTTTTTTTTGGATCACTATAGAAGCTGAGAAAATGTGCAAATACTCTGTCAGGAGGTTTTGAAAATTGGCTTGTAGCCCACACAGTGGTGTTAAAAGAACAAATCCAGCCAAGTCCTTAACTTGATATAGTGAAGTTGGAATGGGTTTGCCATTCTTAAATAAGAACTAAAATATGATGCAATTCAACAAGTGGTTGATATGTTCTGTGACAAGCTATTATGTACAATCAGGGCACAAAATAGTTCTCTGGGAAATATTCAACATCAAGAACAAAAGTAGTAGTTGATTATTTTTAGAATAGAACAAATGTTTTGTGAGAGCATTCTACAAATTAGAAGGATGAACACAGATTCTAAAAAAAATTAAATGGAAAGAACCCCCCCAACCACCTCCACTCTGAGTCTCTTCCCCCTACAAAGCAGAAATAAGGCAGTGAAGTATCAAGCTAGCTCCTTTATCACTGGAATCTGGAATTGCTGCTTCTTATTAAACAAGTACCTGTACAGGCTGCCCCTGTGCCTTTCTATTAACATAAAATTACTTAGCCTGAAGGGAAATGGTCAGCCTGACCCAGGTCATTGCTTCAAAAATGCTAAGGCAGAGTTTTCATTCACTTGAAACACCACTGTACAGCATAATTGAATCCACCATGCAAGTGGGTATCAATGGGGATGGTTGGCTCTGTTTGACTCTTAAGACGTAATTCATTAATCCAGTGGTGGAAAACTTTATTCCAGGGCAAATGTCCAAGATAAAAACAGGCTGAGTGTTTTTCAAATATTTTAACCATCCTGTCTCACAGTCCTTTTCTCATGCACTGCATGACAGGGGTATCTCCCTCCTGCATCATGCACAAGGAAACCATCCCATCTTTCTCACATTGACCCCATTCCTGGCTCCTTGATCCCAAAAAAAAGAGGTCTGTCTGCCTCTGGCTAGGCCAACAGGACAGTTGGGAAAGCAGATAAATCTGCTGGTGTTGGCATTTCTCAACAGCGCTGAAAGGAGTGTTGGATAAGTGGATTTCTGTAAATGAGAGTTAACAGTTACTTTGGTACAGATAGAATGAAAGAAAGGTCTTTTAAAATACAGACATAGAGTTGAAATACCTTGAAGTAGGTGGAAAAGACTAGACCTTTATGTAACTGTCCCAGAGAAATGTTTTAAGCTGTCTTTGTTGCACATCACTCTTTAAACCAAGCTTCCATCTCAGGCTATGAGGAGCACAGATAGTGTGACAGACCTAACAGATCAAATGGTTGAGTCCAATTTTTAGAGAAATATTAAGATATGCCCCGTTATTATCCAATTTTTGTGTTCTTTTTAAGTAAGGACAAGTCTTTTTGGGTATTTGAGCATGAAAGATTTAGCATGGGCTCCTAGGCAATAAATTAATGTTCCAGTGAAGGCAGTCAACCACCTGCACAAATTTAGCCTTTATAGTTCTATTTATTATCTGCAAATATAGCACCAGATTAGATGTTTCCTGGAGAGATGGGTTTGGTGTGAGGTATTCATCACTTTGTTACAGCTTCTTTGAGATCACCACGAAGTACTCCCTTGTACTAAATGAATAGCTCTCTTATCATGACCTTTTAATCACTTCATCATGAAGAGGTCTTTTACTTGCTACAGGAGTCTACTTCATGATACCACCATCAAAGGGACTGTAATATCATAAAATGGCCACAACAGAGACCAGTACAGAAATATGGCACAATAAGAGAAAATTAGTGAAGATGGACCTAGTTGGCTGCAAGCAGCATCATGGCTTGCTAATGGGAAGTGCTGGAGAGGATAACTGGCTGTGAGCTCCATTGTTGGGAACTGCACCTGGAGGTGATATTTTGCTCAGTTTTGTATCAGGGTAGTGGAACAGAAGGGGAACAGTGTAAGCTTGCTAGCAGGGCCAGCAGTGCCAAAGAAATCATGGAGATGTGGGAGATGAATAGGGCATGACTGAAAAGGAAGTTTAAAGACCAAATTTAGCTGTAGTGATACTTGTTGAACTTACTCCTATGGAAAAGATTTTCTTTTCATGCTGTATTTAAAACATGAAGATACTGGAGTTCACATTGCAGTGCAGAACTAATGTAAGAAGGGCAGAAATCTAAATTGTGGTGTTCAGATTATTTGAAGAGTTTAAACAGGGTTTCTAGGGAATGTCTTGGAGGGATGGAGTCCTGGCCATGTTGGTTGCCTGGAATCATAAAGGTTTGATTGCAGTACAAGAGCACTTTAAGCACATGGATTTCCAAAGCTGTAGTGAAAGCTGTTCATAGCTCAACCTACAGGCAGATAAATACTGAAAGAGAAACAAACAGTCATTTTATCATGAAAACTCTATAAAAGGCTAAATAAGGAATTTATTTTTATTTAAAAATCCTGTCAGTAGTACACAAAGATTCCCTGGACCCTCCAACACCCAGAGCTACCATTAAAGGTGTCTTGATGTCACAGTGGGAGATAGGAGAGAGGATGACTTAACCCAAGAAACACCCAGTGCCTTCCTGCTGTTCCATGTGTCATATCCACACTAAGCAATTACTGATTGTAGTAATCAAGGCAGTGAAAGGCAGTTAGTTCATGTACAGGCACTGAACTGTCAGATTGCTTAGAAAACAGCTTTTCATTCATGCCTTTGATCCTCCAGAAGAGAAAGGCTCTAGGTGCCAGTGTGTTCTGCCTGGATGCATTCCTCAGTTCCCCAAGCCTGTGTATTGCAGTCACCATGCCCACACACTGCCCGTCTGCTTGCTGCCTTCCCTCCCTGCTGCCTGTTCTCCTTTCATCTGAGCCTCTTCATTTCCAGCCTTTAAGGGTCTCAGCTCTGTTTTGTTCTGGATTTGTTCTTTCTTTTTATTACGTCTCTTTTTTCCAATCCTGATATTTTTAGCCCTGTCTTTTTGTCTTCCTTCTTTCATCTTGCATGCTTGCTGGTTTAGCCATTTGCTTCCCTCAGCCCAGTTTTCTTTTCCATTTCCCCTTTCCATTTCTTCAGACCCACAGGCCATTTATCTCGTTGCTTCTCCTTTCTCCAGCTCCACAGGGTCCTTTCATCTCCTCATGCAATTTGTAAGCAAACAGCAGATGAGCATCCGATATCTGCTTCCTAAGTGCTGCCCGAGTGACTCAGATTGTCTGGAGAAGAAAAAGAGATATTGAGACTATAGTCTTTACTTCAAAATTGACTCATCACATGCTTTGATTTCCTTTTGTGTCCTCATCATTTCAGGACACCTTCAGTTCTGTTTAGTTTTGTGCTCAGAACCTGGACAATTCATTTATATGAAATGTTAATTTAGAAAATATTTTCTCAATGTTTTTTTAACTTTTTGGTTTTTGCATCATATTTCACATGAATCAATTTATGCATATTTTTGTAAATATCATAACATGTAGAAGTGTGTCTCTTCAAAACAGGGTGGTGTTTTTTCTGCATTTGGAAATTTTCTCTTCAGCAATCTGTTTGAATAAATACAATTTGTGACTCACTGTGGAAAAACTGAAAATAAAACCAGGCCTTGACTTGTTACTTTCTTCCACAGTACCTCAAAGAGCAACTAAGCCATCTCAGAACACTCTGAGAACACTTGATGAAGCTTGCCTTTAAGAATCAGTGTTTTGAAACATTTTGTTTTCAGTTAATAATTTTCAGTATGTGTGGAGACACTCAATCCAAATTCCTTGTAGATGATGCCTTTTGTGTGGGATATAAGTAATCCATAGGACCTTGTAAAGAGATCAGACTGTCTAAAGTGTCAGGCATATTAAAGTACTTAACTGCATATTTTTCTAACACAGGTTTTGATTCTCAGCTGCATTGACCAGAGGCAAGCACCCTCACCAGTCTCATATTTCCATGGAGATTAAGTTCTGGTTGTGCTGTCAGACTTTATATCTTTTGTTTCCCCTTACACTTGTCCAGATCAAAATGCACATGCACACTCTAAAGCTGTCAGCAAATCAGTTCAGTAAAAGGGAAGATCCTATAAATCCCCAAATATTTATAAAGTCCGAATTTTGATCACTGAATATGGGTGTGAGCATAAGCTTGAAAAGGATGTGCACATACCTGTGTATCAATACAAAAAAAAAAGCACGTATTATGCTTGAGGCTTGAGATTTACCAGTTTCACTGTCATGTAACAATGATTTCAGTGCAGTCATTCCTGGTTTTTTAGTGCTGCAGGTGAATAAGCCAGAAAAAAAAAAAACAAAAAAAAATTTGTCATAAGTCATCTCATACAAGACTCAAGGAACATATTTTATGTGATAGTGTAACTAATAGAATTTCAAATGACAGTGATATGTGAGGCTTTGAGAGGTGGCAATGCAGAGCATTCTTTCTTGAATAATTCACTCCTCTGAAGTTATTATATATTCAAAACTGATTGAGTTGCATATCCAAATGATGGTCTATCAGCTGTTGATGTAGGACAAGAAAAAGAAATTTCAGCATTTATTCTGAACTGTGGTTTGTATCACATTACTCTTGGTTATATGAACTGAGTTTAATTGATTGTGATTTAATTTACATTCTGCAGTGGATGTCTTTTTCTTGCTGATGATTAATCTTGCTGAAAAATTCTGTGTGAACAGTTGAGGCTCTAGCAGATTTTCTAGAGGTGCATTTTTGTTTAGGCTTCCTTGACAGCCTTTTTTCTTACAGATAAATTACGTGTCTCAGAATGTCTTGCCTTTATATTTATTTTGGTTTGGCAGCATATAGTTGTTATGGCTGGCAATATTTCATACCCCAAAGTATTAATGTTAACCATAAATTACCACCAATGATATGCAGTGGTTCTTATCAATCATGAGAAATAATCAATGCTGATTGAAGCAAATAAATATGATGCTTTTCAAAGTTATAACCTTGTCATATAACTTCAGTGCTCAAATGCATCAAGTGCTATCTTAAATTAACTCTGCAATTATATGCAGAGTTTTTAGAAACCAGATACTTCACTAAAAGAGCTAAAATTGTGCAAGACTATATAAATATTTAGTCATCAATAGTGGCAAAATTTACCTCTATTTTTTTTTTGCTTGCAGAATTGGGTGGAAATAATAGGATTTACAGATGAGTGGCAGTTCATCATCTCAGTATTGCAGACTCTTCAGTTGATTGTGCTAAGAGTTTGCTCTGAAACCAGTTGAAGGACATGTTGTGTGATACTATTTAAAATGAGAAATCCCCATTGCTCTTTCTATCCCAGATATAATCAATATGAAATCAGTCATTAACTGTCGCTGTTGAGGTGGTTATGATATAAAGTAGAGATTATAAGCAGTTTTAGTTGGTAACATTTTATTATTGAACATGGCTGATTTTTATACACTTTTTAATTGTTTATTTTTTATTAATTAATTAATTGTTTTTTATTTTTACTATTGGTTATAATAAAATAACATAATACTATTGGTGAGAAGTTATAGTGACTTAATTAACTTTCTAAAAATGCTTCATTTAGCTGTAAAGTTTTTTTCGGTTTTTTTTGGTTACAGCTTTGGAGAGAGCTCTTTATCAGCTTTTTTTTACTTTTCAGCTTTTTCTCACTCTTTTAGCTAACAGGCTCGCTGTTAGCTCTTTCTACAATTAACTCATCTGGCTTAACTTACTGAATCTAACTCCAGGAAAATACCAGTTAAATACTCGAGCTCCAAGAGCAAAAGGTCCCACTTCACTGGTGCATGGTGTGAAGATTTCTGGTGTGTGTCCCAAAGTGAGCTGAGCTTTGGTGTCAATGCATAGTCTGAGCTCTCACTGTGTTTGTTGCCATGGCATGAAATCAGCAGAATTCCAGTCTTTAATCAATATTTTAATGAATATGCAGAGGCCATCACTGATTGGTATGGAGTGTGGTTTTTCAAACTCTTCACTAATAGCACAGGTATTATGCAGTGGTTTCATGTCCCTCTGTGGCTCAGAATTCAGTGATGTAGAGCTCTCTCTTCACCTCTTACATACCCAAGGAACCAAGTACTTGAAACCCAACCATGGCCACGCCATGTTCAGTCCCATTTAGCAGCATGTGCTCCCTATGCTGGAGAACTCATGGAGTCAGACTGGAAAGGCAAAGGGGGAACATTTGACGTGAATGATAACAGAATTTTAGAGAAATTTGGATTTCACCATAATGTTATTGACACCATTAACATTATTAATTTATTTAGCACATAAATTGCAAAATGGATGGGAGCTTCATCCAGCAGCTGTGCTTTGCCTTTGGCAGTAGTCATGCTGCTCCTAATTTAATCTTATTAACTCCCTCACAGGTTTTACTAACGGGGTGCTGAACATCTTGCAATACAAAGATAAGAAAGGGATGTATCTTCTTTATTGTTTTGTGATCAGTACATTAGATACTGATTCCATTCTCTTTGCACTGCAGTCCCAGCAAGGTCACGTGTCTTAAAGCTCATAAAAAGGAGATGAGGAATAGGAGCTGGTTGTGTGAATGTTAATCTGGTTTTTTGGAGAGCAAGAAGCTGCTGCTTGGAATCCTGATGGCATCAAGCAGAGAGTGCCCCCTCCCACTGTAACTCATTTGCTTTCAGCAGTCTTTCCACAATGGAGGAAGTCTGGCCACAAATAATCTTGTGTTCTCCAGATGTGTACCTGAATAAGGAGCTTGTATATGACATTAAAGACCTGCTGAAAACCTTTTCTCATTTTCATTGCTGGAAATCTGAATTACACCAGTGTTCTCTGAGCAAAATCGATAGTAAAATATCACTAACTATAGGAAAAATAATTTAAATAATTCTTTGCATAATTTATAGAAATAATAGACATAGAATTTACATAATTTAATATGATTTATATAGGCTGTGTTTTTTGTATGAGGGGTGAACTTGAATATATGTTAACTTACTTAAAATATATAATACAGCTATTTTTTTCTGGCCACAAGCAGACTGTATTTATATCAGTAATCCCTTCAAAAGATCTCCATAACCATCCTGTGCCTCATTATATCCCCTCGCATTCTCTGCACTGTGCATCTGGTCCTTGCTCAATATTTGTAGCTCATGGCATGTTCTGGATATTCCACTTTTCTTCCAAGATACTGTTATCCTAAAGGCAAAATAGGAAGCAATATATGTTTACATTTCTTTTTCTAAATTGTATTTTTGAGCCTTTAGTGGAGGTTTGTTAGAGATTTAGGTTTTTGAATGAGATTCTGTTTGTCATTGTGTGTGAGTCATTGCTTGTCATTGCATGAATGGCAGAGGAATGATGAGTTACTTTTTGCTTGGCCTTCTAATCACTTAGCCACAGCAAAGGCTTTTTGGTTCAGTTTTCAGCATAAGTAGATTTTTCAGTAATTCTTCAAATGCTTAATTCAACTGTAGAAAAGAGGATAAAGGCAGAATCCCAGTTGTGTGCTGTTTTTTACACTGTGCACAACAGCCAGCAGCTCCTGTGGCTGGCACCCACTGAGGCAGTTTGGAAATGTGCCAGACCATTTTACTGATGCATTATGAAAGATCTTCAAAAGTGAGAAGGGCCATGGGTGAATGGAGAAGTGAGTGTCCTTGGCAAGCTGTATTCCTGTTTACCTCCCTGCTTCACTGTGTCCTGCCCCCTGATTTCTGGGTTCACATGCCTTTTGTGACATGCACTGTAATGCAGGTTATTCATTTTGAAGGATCACTTTTAGTTTGAGGTAGTGCTTTTTTTTTCAGCTGGGCTTAGGAATATTTGTTTCTCCCTAACATTGTTGTTACAGATGTGGTGGCCTGAAGGGATAAACAAGACAAGATTTGTGGGAAGAGGTAATATCTTTTATTAGGCCAACTGATGTAGCTGGAAAAAATAGAAAAGGTTTCAGGCACAGAAAACCTTTTCCAGGTCAGGTTCTCTCATAGCTTTGAACTTCCTAATAATTAACTTGTGCCTGTGAAGCAATAAAAGCAGTTTTTGATCTTTCTTTTTTTATGAGTAATACTGTTTGAGAGGCATCCATATATTGCAGGAGTTTAGACTTTACCCAGCTAAGGTTGATTATTCTGTGTCCAAAACTGATTAAATTCTTTAACTCATAGAACAAGAATATAGTCGTTTTTCATTCACATTAGTAGTCTCATAAAATACTAGATTTTATTTTTCATGGGATCAGAAGTGTAAATTAACCCATAAAAGATCTGATATCTCACTCTTGAATCAGAAAGACCTGCATGGTTTTGAACCTTATCTGAGAAGCTGCCTTTCTTTTCAAATCAGGGTATGTGTTTGGAGATAAGTGGGATGGGAATGATGGCAAACACTGCAATTTCAGTAATTTAATGAGTCTCTGCTGCTTTTTTTTTCTTCACTAATGGGAAGGGTATGGCTTTTAAATAGTGTGTTCTATTTGCTATGTTCAATACAAATAGATGGATATCCATGCTGTGTGCAAGACATGGACACCATTTGGCTGTTAAGCTTTGGAATAACTGAAAGTATTACTGCAGGTGCTGAAATTTTCAATGTATTTCATATCCTCTCAGCTTTTATAATTCTTGCAGAGACTGAGTGCTTTAATGCCCTGTGGGATGCCTTATTGGAACCTGAAAGGGGAATTTACAGAGTGTAGCAGCACTGAGAGCTGCAGTGAGGAGTTCAGATTGCAGGTGTCTGTTTGGGTGAAAACAAAAATACAGGACAGACACTCCACTACCTTGCAAAAAGCTGTGCCAGCAAGAAGGCATCATTACTGCTCTAAATAACTAACACATGAAAGAATGTAATTGGTTTATAATACAGGAAATGGATAAAGGATGCATCAAGGTGCTTGGCATGCCCAAGCATTTTGGGATTATAGCACTGCGAGGTTCTAATGTCATCAGCTCTCTTCCATTTCCCTGGAGCTGAGAGCTCTCATCACACCATAAAAATACTGCTACTGAGCTTTTCTTGGCAGCTTTTTAGCAAAAACACCATTCTGCTGAGAAACGTTTTCCAAATTACCCAGGGACAGTGAACTGGATCTTTTCTGGAACGTTTTGTGGAATTTGTGGAGTGTATTTGGCAGAGTGTGTAAGGCAGTTTTCTTGCATCTTGTGGGCTATGCACTGAGTTCCATGGAATTATTTCACTTTTAGAACCACAGAAAGAAAAATTTATTCCTTGAAAGGTAGAGAATAAAGGACACATGAAACTTCAGAAGTCAATTGTTGAAAGAATCACACTTTCATCTAAATGTGTCATCTAAAAGTTCAGATCATGATTGATAAGTGCGTTTTTTATTGTTGGCTGTTAGCTGAGTAATAGATTGTTATTTCAATACATTTTGACTGGAGCAATTTGTCTTGAAATACTTTTGGCACCTTTTTCTTTTAGGTCCTTTGTAGTGGAGTTCTGTAATTTCATTTTTTTCATACACAAACGCATCTAACTTTTTCAGTGTTGAGCAGCACCAGATGAAAGCTTGTCATCACTTTAAAAGAATGAATTCAGAAGAAATATTTAATATGCAATGGTTGTTACTGACTGCATTCTGTGGCAAAAGAAAAATTAAATAAATTGCACTGAGGGGGAGGTATACTGTCTGTCTGATCGAAAAAGCCATTTTCACAGTTTTTAACATAGCAGGGAACATTCTCCAGCTTATCATAATAGAAGCATGCAAATTATTTACTTGCCAGAAAGGCCTGAACCCTAGCAAGCATACATGCCACATCTGAAGTTAAGGCTCCTTACAGTACCCAAACTTAACATCTATAATTATTTTAATAAATTATACCAGGCCATTTTCCTCTTTTTGTTTTCCTCAGCTGATATGACACTGCAGAAATTGCTATAATTCATTTAAAATTTTAAAAGGCTTTTCTCTCCTACATTGATTTTTTCTTAGAGATGTTTCGTATGTCCATAGTCATTAACTAATTCTCTCTGTATGTGGAAGATGAGTATTTTTCACTGCAACCAAACCCTTTTCCTCAGTTTCACATCTCTTATTTTGGTCAGTTGGAGAAATTCAATGTCCATGTTTAAATATTAGTCTTTAGTCGGTCTTTTGATAGGACCTCAGTTAGAAAATGTGGAGTACAAGAAATGTCTGAAAACATTTTGGAATATGAATGGTTGCACTTTGGGTTTGACTTGCACACAGTAGCCAGCCTTCACTGTAAATTCACTGGGAGAGGGATCAGTGCCTAAGCTTTTGTGCGGTTATTGTAATAAATTACCAGGTTGGTGGGGTTTTTTTTCTGCTTAGTGCACATCCTACAGTTCAGAAGTTGCAGGGCATAATTCCCCAAATTCCCCAAACCTCTTCCACAGAGGACACAACTGGTGGCTGTGTGGGAGGTTTGATCCTGGTGTTGAGAGGATTGCTGCTAGTCCTCCCTGTGTTGCCAGATGTGTGATGGTGTTAGGGAAGGGCTGTGTCCCACCTTTGTGCAAGAGGAAACCAAGCAGGTTGAGCCTTTGTACAAAACTACAAGAGCTTCCTAAGGACATTCTATAAGAGCCAGACTAGGAAAAGAAATATTTTCTACATCCATTTTTGTTGATTTCACGTTGACATTGATTGTGTTTCAGTGTGTGGCTCTTGCAAGCAGGATGAATTAGGAAGCTTGGTATTCGTCATTTATGCATGATGTTCCTGTTAAGAACTAGCACTAATATGAGTAAATCGAGAAAAAATGTCAGCATCCTGTCTGAAAGTGACCTCACTGTAGTGTTGGTCTCCACTAGAAGTGGAGCTCTTTCCACTTTTTTCAACAGATATTAATGTTGCTGCATAAATGTTTAGACAGAAATGTTACACAAGGCAGGAGCAGAGTTTCCACATGATATATGAAGTGTTGTTCTTGTTGTTACAGTATAGTTTCTGTTTAAGCTGCCAAAATGACTTATTAGTTTAGCATTTCTTGTTGAAATATAGTCTGTCTAATAATTTACTTTTAAAATATTCCTATTCAAAATATTTATCAAGCCCTCCACACATTATCTTTGATACAATTTTCCCTTTTCCCACAAGGGCAAGAGATCCATTTCTCTTCTTTGTAACTGGCTGCTGGCAAGTGCCCCTCTGGGTAATCTCTGGCAGTGCACACCCTGTGCAGAAACCACCATGATTTAACCATTTGTCTCTACTTCTCAGAAGAGGCTGGTACCTTGCATGACAAAACAGTTTCTCTTAAGCTGTAATATAAAATATAAAAATGTTTGAGGCAAACTTATAATTAATATTTGTATGATTCTTACTGAAGCAACAGTTCTGATGTTAGACACAATAGACTTGGAAAATGGAAATTATTTTTGTCTCAAAGGGAAATTTTATACAAGGGATATTCAGCTGTTGCACAAAGTAGGGTTACTAATCTTAGAAACCTTTGTGGGATTCTTGCTGCATCAGCCAGCAAAGATTTAGGGCATGCTAAATTCTTGGCACATGTTGGCATGGAACTAATGATGAGAAGGGGGTCAGTGGAAGGATGTTTCAGATGGCTCTGTTATTGAATGGCCTCCAGGGAGAATAACAACCTCTGAAAATCTCTCATGTGCCATAGTGACAAATTCCAATGGCTCTGTCCATGTAGGATCCCCCTTTGCCTGCTCTCTTTGAAGGAGACACTGAAAGGTTCCCAGAGCAGAAAATTTACCCTGAGGAGCTCCCAACACACGTAGCCAAGTAAAGGTTTTGGCTTTACAACTGTAGCTGTCCCCATCTAACTGGGATTAGCCTGTCCAGAAAGAAATACTCCATGTGCCAAGCAGAGATGCTGTAACTGTAGACATGGAGCTGCAGTAAGTCTAGAGGATGTTATCTAACATTTTTTTTCTGACAGAAGTTTCCATTAGAAAGATTTTTACTTAGTTCACTAATAATTAGTGGCAAATATATTTCATATTCCAAGACCATGAAGCAATTTCAAATCATATTAAAACTAATACTATGGAATTATGATACTTTCATGATACAAGACATAGAGGTAAAAAATTAGCTAGGTGAAAACCAATCACTCAATCCTGGAAGAGAGCAAAATGTTTGCTATTCACTATGTGTGTATAGACTAATGTTTGACTAGAGAGAATGTGCAATTGTTTGCTTTGATTTGAGCTCTGTGGTGTGGTGGTCCATCACATTACACGCTGTAAGTGCTCTTCTGTTCTGCTCAGAGAATCCTACAGGTTTTGATTCCAGAAGTCACTGATAACTTGCTGTTGAATGAGAAAGTTAGGTCTCATAGTTCTTTCTTTTACCCAAAATATCAAAAAAACTTCAACAAACTTTTCCTGAAAAACAAAGAAAGTCGGCCAAAATCAGACCAAAACTTATTTAATGAAAGCCACAGCAAACAGAGCCCCACTAAGTACAGAGATTTTCTGTTCTGTGAGCCATACCTGGGAGGTCCTTCAGGCTGTTCATAGCAGGTGGTCAGAAAAATACCATACGAGTCTGTATTGGTCTGAATTTCAAGTAGAATAACTGTGATGCCTGTGCAATCATTTTGACACAGCTTGATGAAGGGAAAAAAAAAAGGTTTTTTTCTCTAATGGATATTCTCAGTGGGTTTTTTGGTTTGGGGTTTTTTTTTTTTTTTGGAGGGGGGAGGTTGTTTATATTGTTGGGTTTTTTTAAATGAGAATGCAGATTTTTCTAACTGGGACATTTTCTGTGCAGTTGTACTGTTACAGTGGCTGGTTAAATTAACAGGTGAGTATGTGTGTCCTCCCTACAGCTTTCAAAACCTGGTTCAGGTCTATTGGTTATAATTAATTCAGTAGAACCTTCTTTCAGTAATAAAGGTGTCAGTGTTTACCAGAGTTGAAGAGTCTGACTGCCCTCATGGTAGTTTGTATTTAATCCTGTATTTTGTCTTGTAATTCTTTTTTTCTTTTTTTAACAGGTTTTTCATTATTCTTATACAGCTTCATATGTGATTTATAACATACACACAAGGTAGGTCACATTGTTTTTTCCATACTGTGTCATTGTCTGTGCCTCTATGCATGAGGTGATGCCAGTGTGTTCAAGTAAAAATGTTTCCCTTTTTTCAAGGGAAGTTTGGGAGTTAAACCCTCCAGAAGTAGAGGATTCAGTTTTACAGTATGCAGCCTGGGGTATTCATGGACAGCAACTGGTAAGCACAGTCATTAAAAATGTATGGACTCCAGACAGACTGAGGTAAAACAAAACTGAAAGCTTTAAAATAAGTTGTGTCATGTATTTCTGCACTATGCTAGTATGTTCCTATTACAGCTTTTAGGAGAACTCTATTTGTTTGTTTATTTTTTATTAAAAATATGTTTTTAATAAAAGAGTCACACCTTCATCTAAATATGCACTCAGGTGATTTTCAGGATAACCATCTTTATGGCTACTGCTGTGTAGGAAGGAACATTAAAGGTGAAAGGCAGTTTTCTTTTAAGTGCAATATCAATGAAAACTGTGGGCAAAAGCAAAAGCTTAGCATTCAAATGTGATGGGATGGACTCGTGAAAAGTGATGTTTTTATTTCAGTATGAAAATTACTGCCAAGGTCAACTTTGCTGCATTGAATTCATAATAATTAAACAAGATGCTATGTTTCATGTACAATATTTTTTCCAGAAATTTTACCATTTTTAATGACCATTAATCATCCATGGTCATCATAACCAATGTCAATATAAGAAGAAAAAAAATTGTGGTTTCAGAACAGCAATGATTTTAAGCTGACCTGTATTGGTAGTTGAAGGCAAGAGACTGATTAAATCTTCAGTTCTGCATAAGAAATTCGGATAATCCTTGCTACAGTGTTCTAATAAGCTCATTAATGCCCCCAGGCATGATCCCAGGGCCTCCTTGCACATCCAGCTTGTTCATGTAGAGAGGCTGTAAGCTGAATGTCTTGAGAATATACTCTGTTGCTTTATATCATTCATCAAGATGATTGGAAAGTAAAAAATGTTTCTGGTTGGAATGTTTTGCATTAAGGAAGTGGAGGCAGGTGAGAAAAAGTAATTGGAACATGCTTGGTATGTTTTAATAATTAACCACATTAATTTCTTAATAATGAGACCTTGGCAACAGGATTAGTGGAAATAAATACATGGGTTATTTACCAGGCAGCATTATGGAATGTGGCAAACCATGTAGGTTGTAGTAGAAAGGAGAAGCATTTGCAAAATTGAACAGATTTAAGAAATACTTTGATTAAATTTCAGTTTGTAATATTCCTCTGTACTGGACAGAGGATCTGCACATTTGTCTGTACTGATCAGAGAATCAGTAATCTGAAGTAGAACTAAAATGAAATGCAGTGATTACTGAGAAAATATTTTTTTCTTTTTGTGAGATGTCTCATAGGAACAGGGTCAGATTTACCAATCATAAACCTCAGAAAAATAAATCAGAATAATGCTATCTTTACGTGGTTTTGCTTAAAATGTCATTCTAAAAATATGTATGAATACTTTCAGATACAGGCACAAGTGGACTCCTATTACATCTCAGAACTGCAAAAAAATAGGTGATTTAGGACAACCTTAATCATCCAAATTTGAAAACATTGGCATAATTCATACTTGAGTGAGGATAACATTACTCATCTTTGTTAATGTCCCTAGTAAAGTTAATGTCATGCTTTAAAAATATCTGCTTTACTGTGGGTTTTATGGTGCCATATGGTCTGCAGAATTAGGAAATAATAACTTTGAACACAAAATCTTCTGTGCACTCTGAATGGCACCGAGTGTTGCCATAGAGATGTACACCTGCAGGAACAGTCCACTGAAGGTGACTTTAGGAATGCCAATTAGAAGGATGTCCTCTTGAAGCTGTTCATGTGGCAGAAGGAGGTTTCCAAAGTGACAGAAGTGCCTTGCTGCATTGCCCTCCCACTTCAGCAGCAAGCCAAAAATGTAGAAGGAGCATGAATGAATAAAGACTGTTGTGAGTAATGGTTGTTGCTGCTGTCCAAAGGAACATCTGCCTTGAGCAGAAACAGGACAGAGAGTCCAGTCCAGCAGAACAGTTTAGGCAGAGGAAAGATGTGTGGCTGAGGACACATTGCCACAATGGTTCTGTTATAAAATTTGTCATTGGAACAAACACTGGATTAGTGGGTTTTAGTAAAATAGTACAGGAGGCAAACAGCAGTGAAACAGGGCACAGAGGAAGGCATAAAGGGAGAGATCTAATGATGAAAATCCATCAGTAGCTATCAATGGAAGGTACCTGGTGCAAAAAAAGCTGCAGTCTCATAGACCCATGCTGCCAAATACACTACGAATGGTTTACCTTCCTGAACAAAATTTGCATCTCTTTTCTGAGGAAATAGTGATAATTCATGAGTAAAACAAGCAATTAAATACTTACTCTATATAAAATAATCATAGTGTATTAACCTGAGTAATAATCTCCAAGAGCCGTTCTTTACAACTGAGGAACAAGTGGAGAACATTTGGAGAAGAGATTAATTTTATAAACAAAAATTTGATGTAGAAGGGCCCATGACATTTGCTGTGTGCCATCACAGAGATAGAGTGTATGTGCTTCTCTAAAGTGAGGAGGAATGTCCCCCTTCATCTGTGGTGCAGAAATGAACAGCAATACTATAGCCAGGACTGGTTAGCAAAAGTAGCACAAAATGTGAAACATGAGGTGCAGGTATGTCTGACTGAGCCAGAGATCCCAACTTTACACTAAAACTATTTGGAAAGTCTTGGATTAAATCCAAATTATAGGAGGATAACACATGGACTTGAATCAACTATTTTTGATAGGCTATAGTGTAAAATATGATGTTTCCAGTCCACAGTCCTGCAGATCTAAGTACCAGTGCAGCCTACATGGTTATCTTAAAGTGTTCCAATGAGGAGGAATTGGCAAGATGTTCAAACAGATAATGTAAGGATTTGAAGGGAAAAAAAAAAAACAGGAAGGAAAACATATATGAAGCCACAAACTGCTTATTGCACAGATGGAATATGGCTGCAGTGAAATCAAGTATATCCAGTGTTTTACATCCTTGTGGAAAGCATGCATCAGTCTCAGTTTACTGTTAGGGATAATTTCTGGGGCTGTCTAATGGGCCCCAGAGCATGCCCCATGTGGCTAGTGAAGAACAGAGTTAGTTTTCTGTCAGAGGCCAGGTGACTGAGCCACAGTACCATTGTTTGCCAGCTACCACAGTGGTTGCAAGTTACTTCAGTTCCTTGCTATTTCCCTAGAGTAGAAGGTTTCTAGTGATTAAGAGGAAAGCTCAGAGAAACATCTGCTGCTTGACTCATGACATTTTGGTGGTGAAATTGAAAATGTTTGCCACTGGGGAGAAGAAACTTTTATCTAATGAATTAATGTATCTTAAGGTCACATAGTTCTTAAAATCAGAACTTTTTTCAAGGTCGCACTCTTTAAAATGCTGCCTTTTAACTGTGTTAGAACTGTGCCAGATCTAAAATACCATTTCTGTGTCATAGTATGTTAGGGAGCTGTTCATCTATTTGCCAAACATTACTCATGTTTGATTAAAGTTGTGCAAGTTATTAGTTGATTATCTTTTTATCTCACCTCCATAGAATCCATCACTGCAGCATCAAGTAATTCCAGGAAAGACAAACCCAACTAGAGATCTAATTTGTTTCATCAACATTTTTCTGCCTCCAGTTTATTGATTAAAGACCTCACTGTTTGTGTCTGAGAAAGAGCTATCCTATACCTGGTGGGAAGGCTTTACTGAAAAGAAGAATGCTTTGGGGTTTTTAAAGGGCCTCTGTTGTTGAAATACCCAGGTTTTTATCCAGAGTTCTCCCTTCTTGAGCCTTATTTCTCCAGAAGTTTGTAGTAAAGGTTTTCATGTGTTTGTGCTGGACCTGGCTGGTGTCTGACACAGAGGAGACAGCTCTGGATCTGTCTCTGGGGATGTATTGCAGTAGGAGCCTGGAGTTCAGGCTGGAGATGCCTCCAGTGTTTGCAGTGCTGTATTTAAGTATCTGTTAACACTCTTGTGTTCTTCTGCAGTGCTCCATGTCATACAAATAGTTCTGACTAATTATTGTGTGGGCTAGTTCAACTAGCTCCCAGTGAAGCATGGTTAGAAGCTGTTCAGTTTGAAATAGCTTTTCCTTAAAAGTTATACATAAGGGGTTTTTTTCCTGCCCTGGTGGTGGTATGTGTTGTTTATGTTGTTTAAAATACCCTATTTCACTTTATTCTATGAACATACATCCATGCAAATCACTTTGCCTTTGTATTTATAATAGATGTTTTGTGTTATTTATTGCAGTAAGCTTGTTTTTCTTTTGATATGTTAAGTGATTCTGAGGGGAGTTTGAGTTACATATTTGGATGGATCAGTATAAATAATGATCTATTGACATACAGATGAATGTCTATGCATAAATTAATACATTTTTTAACTAAACAGAAATCAAGAAAATATTAGAACTATCCAGAATACTAAAGAAAAATATTTTTAGAAGCTTTGACAAAGATTAATGCTACCAACAAAATATAACACTATCAAATGGTAGGACTGAAGATGAGCTTTTACAATGCTTTGTTTTAATTTAGACCCTCATTGAGTCAAATTACCCATTAGGCTGTATACACTAAGAACAATTCGGTGACTGTAGCTGAATTGTGGATTCAGGATGTTCTCATCAATTTTTAGAAAGTAATTTAAATATTAGAAATCCATAAATTACCCACATCTTCCAAAAAACCAACTGAAAAACCCATTACTCACAAATAATAGATTTAGAAGCTGAAGCTTTTACATAAAGAATGAAAAAGATCCAGTGAAACAGTACTTCACCTTGCATTGGAACTACCTAAAAACCAGAAATAAACCAGAGCAAAATCTGCTTTAATTGCTGTTAATAAATATACCATTTCAAGAACTCTCTGCCCTTTTGCTCTGTGATCAGTCATCCTTTTGTCATATTGAGGCCTTCAATTTCCCTTCAGCCCCCCACCAATACCTACTGCCCCACAAAAATGCAAATACTTCTCAGACTGCATTAACATGACATTTCCTTACAATTGCTTTTGTCAAAAGTTTAGCCTTTTTTTCCTAATGGCTTTCAAAGATTGTTTTAGATAAGACAAATAGTGCAGCAGCAATGTTCTTTGATGTATTATTTTCTGTGTGCTCAGATAAACACTGGACTAATTTTAGCAAATGAGGAACTAGCAGGATTGTTCTTGGGCAGTTACCTTGCTCAACACATGCTTTAACAGCCATTACTTGCTGAAAGCTCCATTTACTGTTTGGTCTATCAAGGTAATGTAAAACTGCTATAAAACATGGTAATTTATCTTTCTGTAAAATATTTGCCATGTGTTTTCTTTTTTGCATAATTAGTGCTGTGGGTTCTTGGCACCCCCTCCTGGCAAGAACACTTGCATATGCAAATGAAGTAAAAGCTTAATTAATGCTAATGAAGTATGTCCTAAATAAATATATTTCTTCTGCTTTTTTTTATCTGCAAAGTCTTCTGCTCTTTTGACTTACTGTATTTTAGATGAGTAACTAAAAATTACATATGGAAATGTCAAGGCTTTATTTCATCTTTCCTTGTAATGACTATGCTAATGAGGCAAAAGGCAGTGAAACTGAGAGCAAAACAGTCTGCTGGAATTTATTCTGAAAACTAGAAATAAACAAGAACACTTCAATGTGACATTAACCTCAGGTATGATACCTCATTGAAAATGCAAGAGGGGCTCAATTACCAAACTTGTGTAGTTCAAAGCACATTTGGAGGTCCTTTGTCCTGCTGGGGATGTTTCTCTGAAGGAAGGGAACCGTGGTTGGGCATTGCCCACCCAGCTGAGTCCACAGAAGAACTGGAGTTGCCTAAGAGACTTAGTTAAACTTTCTTCCTACTAAGCTGCTGCTACACATTGCATTTTTCTCTTGGATTTGTCAAACTATCATTGTAAAATCTATATGTTTTTTGCCTTTTAATTTAAATTATTTGTTTCAAACTATTCTTCAAGGAAAAAAAAATAGCATGAATTTCTCTGAAGGTATTCTACTGAACTGTGAATTTCCATTATGAATTTCTAGGTGCTTACTCCACTTAAATATGGATTGGAGGAGCATTTAATGCATGGTCTCTAGTTCCAAAAAGTGATACTCAATCTGAAAGCTTCCCATCTCAGAAGGGGAATGGAGAATGCAGCCAGAAAACACAGGCAGTTTGGCAAAACAGGAAAAAATACAGTTTTACTTATGAAGGCTGGATATATTCAATAAAATTTTTGTGAGCTCTAGGGACCACTACAACATTATAAATGGAACAATATAAATGGAGCAAGGCTAAGTCGAGCAAAGAAGTTCCTTCATCAATTTGATTGGTGAAATACAATGAATGTGTTCTAGTATCAAAGGCAGTTTAAAATGATGAGTATTAAGGGTTAGAAATTGCTGGCCCTTTGTGGGAATAGCCACTTGGCTGTATCTGAAAGAGGTGAAGAAATAATGAGAAAATCGTATGTTTTATAGGGGCATTATTCCTCTACCACTGTTTTTCATGTGAAACAGTAAAAGGCCCAGCAGCTTTATAGTGAATAAATCAAGAGAGGAGATAAAAGATGTTTCCTCTTGCTGGTTCTTATTTTGTTATCACTGATCTAGCATGCAGCTAATATTTGAGTCAATATGGAAGCCCTGCACACAAGTATTGCGATTTTTTTAATCCAGAAGCAAATATATTGGAAATTTGATATATCACTGTGCTAAAACTCAAATTATTTTTTTCACATGCTTACTTGTGTGCATGTGCATATATATGTGTATGTATGTATGTATATTTCTTTACATACAGTCCCACAAAGACACAGAAACAAGTATAGACATATATGCTTGATAGGAGCAGTCCTAAGGACTTTTCCATGCAGCAGCCTGCAGGGAGCAATGAAAACAGCAATATGCACCTCTCATCATGTTGTTCAACATGTCTGTGTGTAACAAAGCATATCTGAATATTCACACTTCCGTCTGTTAGCTAATATTAACTGCAAGTCCAATGGCTCATAAAATAGGGCTTCTGTGCTTCTTGTGTGAAAAATGTGTGGCTTTCTGTAATGCAGAAACGTGAAAATTATATTTCAGAAGTCTAAAGTTCTTTGGAAATAGCCACCCATTAAAACTGTGAAGCAGAGGTTGAAATTTGATGGAATCCTTAGCTAAACTAGGAGTTGGGAAAGATTGGGTTTTATTATGGACTGTATTTCTATATAACTCCAAAATCCTGCCCAAAACCACTGAATGCTTACCTGGACCATATAATCATGTAGCGTACCCCAGAATGGGATGGAAAATTTGTCATATCTATCTTTTGGTAATATAGTGTAAAAAACAGTTTTATCTGGCAAATAGAAAAAAAGAGTAAAAAAACCCCAAGAAAGCAGCTATATTCTATGCTCTTTAACACCTTGAAAAAGGAAGATTCCAAAGAGGAAGGCATCAAAATGTCAAAACAGAAGACTTTGAAGGTTTTTAATGCCTTTCTGGTTCAGGTTCTGTGGTAGAGGTTGTTCTAATCAATTGTAAACAGGACTTGCCTTTTGTAAAGTGTTTGGCAGAAGACTTTGGAGTTTCTCTGATGGTACCCGTGGCTACAGAGTTTTTGCTAGGAACAGGCTGAAGTGGCAAAACCAGCTTGACACAAACTCCACTGAACTCTTGCTCTGTGGCAGGGTTCCTCCACCTCTTCCATTTATAGGTTCTGTTTGCTGTATGTTAAAATTTATTTCCTCATTCAGCACATAAAATCCGTCAGAAATAAGAGAGGTTTCTGTCAGTGGAAGTCATAGTGACTTTCCTCCTCTGCAAGGTTGAATGGCTTTGGGTATGTTCAGTGCTTCTGGCTATTTCTCTCTATTTTAGCCAAGTCCCTTTTGAAAAAGAGACATAAAATTCCATCATCACCAGCCCATAAATGTCCTTGTATGTTTCTTTTTCCCTACAGTGGGGTTATGATTTCCCCACTCTGTGCTGAAAATCAGGGTTGATTAAACTTTGGCTGCACTGTGTTAAAGTGACTTAGGCTTTCATGTTGACTCAGCCTGGACCAGACAGTGAAATGCAAAGAACTGCTTGTGGACGTGTAGTTGTGGGGAATGTATCTCCACTGGCAGCTCCAAGGCCTGGAGAATGAGGATTAAAAAGTCAGGTGTACTGTTGATATCTAAGAGAAGACAATGCATTGAATTCCTTCATTGTTTATGGCAGGTGACAGCACATTTACAGAAATAGAAGGGAAAAGTTTTGTGTGGAAGGGAAGCAAATAGTTCTTTTCATGTGTTGTTTCCCAGATGCTAAACTGTCCCAAACAGATGTTCTAAGAGCCTGTCAAAATTTCCTAATTCCTCCTTGTCTTATTCCTAATGAGATATTTTCAGACAAACTCTTTCTTGCATTGAATGTGCTATGTGGAGTCTGTACAGGTGGATGCCATCCAGTAAAGTTTTGGCCTATCATAAAGACAACAGACAACTTGAACCCTGTGTGCAGTGGGGAGATGAAGGCACGTGTTCCATACAGCAGGATGGGCTGGGTCAGCAATAGCAGTTGAAAGAACAAACCTTTGTGTTCAACTCTGCTGGGGTTTCTCATGTAGGAGATGCTCAGAGGCAGCCTGGTCTGTGTATTTCATACAAAGTTCTCAGGGGCTGCCCACTGCCCTAAAAATAGTAGAAAATGTAAGTATGAATTTACAGCTCAGAATTTTCAATTCTGTATCTTTTTACTTTTGTTCTTGCAGTTGTAATGCTACTTTCTTACATTTTGTCAAAGAAAACAGAAGATTCCTCCTCTGATACCAAGCCCTTACAATTCCCTTAGATATTTTTCTGTCTCCCAACATTGCTTTTTTTCTTTCTGGAGTAACGAGGTTGAAAATTTTTCAGTTTAGCTTGTTATGGATTGATCAGTCTGGGCATAATTGAATGCTTGATATCAGTGTAAGATGAGCCTGAAATAACCAGAGATCATTTTAAAAGATTTTATGGTAAGGACAGATTATGATTTTGTTATAAGCTCCATGCTGGCTCATTAGTCAGAAGCAATCAGTAAGTGTGAGGAAGGAGGAGTGTGAATTCCTGAGCATGCACTGGTTTTGGATAAGTCTGTTCTTCACATCACTTAGACAAAGATCAAAGGGCTGAGCAGCCCAATCCTCAGTGACATTTTGCACAGTGCTGCAGCCAGCAGACCTGGCTGGATCAGGCAGCTCCATGGCAAGAAGCAGCAGATCCAGACCATCAGCTTGGGGGCAAGGCAGTCTTGCTGTGATCTATGCAGCAGATTTATGAAGCAGCTTTCTGCGTAGGTCGTAGTTCAGATATTATATATGATTTTATTTATATAGCACATTACACTATGTTTGCTCTCCTGGGTAAGCTGTCATTGGATGAGGCAGGGTGTGAATTAGTGAGCATCATGATCCAATATCATTGGAAAGGCAACATAATTAATGTGTGTTGAAACAAAAGAGGGCAACGCTTCCCTGCATTTATTGGAAATCAAGGACATAAACATCAGAGTTACCATGGAATTGCTGATAGTCTGAGTTCATGGCCTGGTTTATGTCATGACATTAGTAACTAATCTTACAGCTGCATTATGAGTGCATCCTTGCTATTGTTTACAGTAGATTTATAAACTATCTAAATAGCAATTAAATATAATAGCTTTGTAGATTGTTTGTGGTTGTTCAGAAACCATTGTGCTAACACATTACTGTGATGCAGTGGCATTAATCTAGACAGAAGAAAAGTGGTGCTTCAGTGTTCTGTTTTTTCTGCTATGTCTGGCAGCTTGATTACTGCAAAAATAAAATTAACATATTGTAACTGACACCAGAAAAATGTAGTGTATGACATTGGGGTGTCTGTGCTTTGAGGTCTCCATGTCTCCTACTGATCAACAGCTACTTCCCCTCTCCCTTAATTACAACATAATCTAAATGTTTGAAAGCTTCCTCTGATAGAATCGTTGTGCAGGTCAATCACAACCTTTAGAAAATTGGTACCTTTAAGAATGAATATAGTTCTTATTGTTTACAAATATAATAATTCTGTTATTATCTATTATTTTGTTTCCACCTCATTTGCAATGGTGATGATTTTTGGAACATGGATCGTGTAAGGGCAGAGTTTTTTTTTTTGTCCACTGCCAAGCATTGCTCAGGTAGCTCGTGGTGCCCAGTACCTGCATAATTTAGTGCTCTGTGGGGCAAGAGCTGGAGCAAGTCACAGCTGAATGGCTCTGAAAATTTTGTACCAGTACAGATTGACCTGCAAAAGAAAAAAAAAAATCTGCAGAGAAGAGATCAGAGCCATTATGCACTCCTGGAGACTTGCAAAGCAGTTGTATTGCAAACTAGATCAGACATTGTAGCCTGCAATCCTGTCTGTGAGAGCTCACAATCTAAATAGACTACAGATATACTGTCAGTGAAAGGAATAGGAAACAAAGCTGCTTTGCAATACTATCCCATAAAACTTCCCTTGGAATTGTCATCCTCTAACATGTGTGATCTGTATAGAAAATTTGTAAGATGTGAGAAGAAAATAAAAGGCTTTTGGAAGAGATCTGTGTAATTGTAACTCACTAAGTCACTAAAGAATATTCTAACCTTCTAAAATTCACACCTATGAAAGCCTTATAGGCCAGTTTCCTGTGGTTTATATTATCTGAAATATAATAATTCTCTTTGGTTTTAGAAATGGCTGCTGTAAGAAAGACGTTAGCAGGATAATGAGTCCCAGCAGTGAAATGCATGATGAGTGTTTGGGGTGGTAGTTTGCCACCCTGCATATCACTTGCCTGTCAATGAGTAAGCGTCCTCTTCATTACCATAGAGCATCTTCCACAGCTGATTCCTGTGGGCAAGAAAGGCTGACACCAACCCTTGATTTTGCTCCTTTTCCAACAAAGAGCAAAGTACCTCCTAGAAATGTGGATTGTCCATGTGATTTTGTACACAATGTGTGTTCAGTTCACCTGTGTGGAGCAGTAAATTGACTCCTGATTTGGAAATACTCCAGAGCCTTGTCACAGGAAGGCTGGGGTGTACCTGTTGTCCTGACTGTGGGCACTTTGAGTGTCAGCAGAGTAAGGAGTCTCCAGCTGTAGATAAAAATGGGCCAAATGACATCACGCCCCCAGGTCAGCAGAAACCACAGGAAAACCCACCTCTTTCTGCTCCCAAATAGAGCCCTGAAGGATTTCTGTGGCTTTCTCCACCATGTGCTCTGTTACTCCTGGCCACAGAGGAGCTTCAATACAGGCCAGAAGGTTTGGATTGCCATCATGGAACTTCTAGCTTGGGACAGCAAACAGCTGTTCCTGTCTAACACTGTGTGCCCAGTCCTTCTGGATATTTTCTTCCCCAAATGAGAATTTATCTTTTCTGTGAAAGGTGAAAAAAAAAAAGAAAAAATAGCGATTACACTGTTGTTGTGTTGGCACACAAAACATATAATCTTAACTACACCTTGTTTTTCAGCAGGAATCTCCCTCAAGTAAATAAGATTTTGGCAAGGAAAAAGGGCAGGAAGGGGTGCTCATCTTCTGTAACAGTGGGTATAATAATGGTCTGACAATCTCAGTTTAAGTTTCTGAGTCCCAGGAGTATTGTAAGTGAAATCACAGATGACAAGAAAATGTTTGCTCAGTTTGGACTGGAAGAGAGCAGATATTACACTGTGACTAAAAACAACATAATCTCAGTGGCTCTCAGAAAAAAAATTGTCTATCAGAACTTTGAAGGATGCTGAATAGTGGTAGAGAAAATGCCAAGCCAGGTATTCATTTGAAAGCTATTGCATTGATAGATCCTTTGGATGTTTTGCAGTATTTTTTTAATTGGTGAAAACTAATTGTAAATTTCTGAAGTGGAGCTATTTCTATAATTTTTCAGATCTCTGAACCAGAAGATAGAAACAAATACTTTAAATCCTTGAATGAAAACCAAACTTGCTACCTTAACAGCAGCTGTTGAAAGGTAGCAAGTTTGGCAACCAAATTATCTCTATGTGGATGCAAGGCTTTGATTTTAATTTCTTCCAGCAATCCAAAGTTAGTTCTAATATTTCTTACAAGTCAAAGGAACTTACAAATCAATGGATATCTGCATTTTTCCATAATTTTGGTGAAAGCAACAGTAGGAATTGAGACCACATTTTTAGAATAAAAATTACTTTAAAATAATTCTAAAATTATTTCATTTATTATGCCACTTATTAATTTCTTCTGTGCAAGACCATTTTTTGTGCTGGGCTTTCCATATGTTCTAGAAAAAAAGGGCATCAACTCTTTGGATACATAATATATATGTGTGCATACATGTTATCATGCAGTATAAACTTAGCACTGCCCCTGAAACTGGAGAAGTTGTGATTTAATCCCTGAAGAGCAAAGTACAATATTTGCAGGGCAACTATGAAAATATTCTTTATTTGACTTAGTTCTGCTCATGAATAGCTGATATTATTTGTATTAATGGTTGTTAGTGAAAAAACATATTTCATGTGGAAATCTTAGTGAATGATTTTGTTGCAGACAGGTTATGAATGTTATGAAAGAAAAGTCTTATAAAATATAGATTAGGCCCTGCTACTTCAGCTAAACTAACAATAGCTTACAAGTTCCCATACAAAAACATCTTGAAAATGGGAATTCATTAGCACAACAATCTATTCCTAGGGTGAAAAACAAGCACACCTGTATAAACAACACGATCTGTCCCATGAGAATCAGTAGAAAAAAGATGTAAACTAACTAAAAATACAAAAGTTTGATAAATGTGCAAAATACCATGTACTCACCAATGAACTAACTGTAAATGTATTGTCAACCAAGAGATATAACAGTGATAATAATGCTAATTTAAACAGTGATAATAATGCTAATCTAACTTCTAATAATTCTATAGAATGTAACATATACATTAAAGATTGAGCTTTTCCTGCATGAAGAAAATGTAGTTTTAGCTAACTTATTACAACATGATCTGACTGGGGAGCAGCTGGACTTGGCCCTGGCTAATGTACAGTAAGACAGGAGACAGAACAAATGGTGAGAGGCAAGCCCAGATGGAAAAGCATCTTGAAGCTTTTGAAGAATCAATTATGCAGCTAATTGGCTGGCAGTGTCACCAGGAGAGGTGGGATTGTGCAGAATGCTGAGGAATCAGCAGGTTTGGCGGGGCCTGTGCTGAGGCGCAGCCATTGCGTGCGCGCTGGGCCGGGCGGGCCGTGTGGGACACGGGGTGGCTGCCGCTGGTTTCTGCAGCAGAAATGTCCTCAGCCCCTGCAGAGAGCCACAAGTGGAGCTCAGCTCTGTGTTCCATGGAGTGCTGGGCTCTGAGCTCGCTGTGCTGGCCACAGAGCTGTGTGTCCCTGCTGAGCTGGCACAGGAATGCAGCCAGGGCTGGGCTGCCTGAGGAGGCCATGGGGCGATGTCTGGCTGCCTCCTCAGAGGCCGAGGTGCGATGTCTTCAGCGCTGTCATTAGCAGGAGTTCGCCGGCTGAAGCATGTCCTGAATGCCTGGAGGTCTCCCTCTGGGCATAATCAGAAATTTCTTAGTCTTGTCATAGCTCATATTTTCAGTGTGAAAAGTAGGAAAGACTGTCACGTTCTCTGGGGTATTCAGTGGGAGTGCTGAAGTTGTTCCAGATTGGAGTATTTATTTGTCTGTTATTGGTCCGAGATTCTGTGGAAGAATCTGATGATTTTTATGCATCACAGGTAGAACTCTCACCTGTGCCAGTGCTTGTTGCACAGATTTTTTTTTCTATACCAAAGATTTATAGATACAGGTGACTTCTTTGTTTCCAGCTGCATCTGCTCTGTAGCTTTAGAGTTTGGTTGGCACTTTCCTTGAACAAGGCATTCATCCTGATGAATCCATGTAATGGTGAACAATACCTGTAGCCACAGTCCACAATTTCTTTCCTTCCATAGTGTTCTGGTCCCCAACCAGCCTCTGGAGGAAGAACCTTCTTCTAATACCCACCTAAACCTGCCCTGGCACAACTTCAGCCTGTTCTCTTGCATCCTGTCACTGCACAGAACTGTTCAATGTCTGCCCCTCTTCTTCCCCTCACACAGAAGCTGTAGCTGCAGTGAGGTCTTCTCTCAGTCTCCTCTTCTCCAGGCTGAACAGAGCAGCTTTGCTTTTCTTCCACCTAAAAAATCTGGTCTTTAGAGTGACCTGCAGCAGCTCTGGACAAGCTTCTGCTGCTGCCCAGCTGGAGCAGAACAGGCTCGTGCTGTCACTGAAACGCTGCCCTGCAGTCACAGGGGGGATTCAGTGTGGATCAGCCATGCTGGAGGCTTCAGTGGAGCACCAAAAGGGAAAAAGTGGAGTATTTTTCTGTAATTTAGCAGCTTTTCTCTGCCTGTAGTGTTTGAAATGATTAAAGACACACGGGGGGCCTCTCCAGCTACTGTCACTAGGTTTGCTGTTCAGCTGGGGCATGGATGTCTCTGTTTTCACAGCTGCCTGCCATCTGCAGCTAACTTGGACTGGGTGCTCTGCTCCAGACCTCAGCCTGAAAGCAAATCCTGTAATTGTGAAACATGCTGCAAACAGTAAATAAGTGTTTTGGAAAGAATTCTATTAGAAGAAGGTTTATGAAAAAATGGTTTAGAGGATGCCAGATGTGGAAGAATGTGATTTGTGCTGAGGATTAGTGCTGAGGTAGAATATTAGAGGAAGCAGGGCCTCAAATTCTTCACAGTCATTAATTGGAAAATACTTAATAAAATAATTAAGGAATTTCTGTGGGGTTTTTCTCCATTTTGTTTAAGACTTGATGTGCAAAATCTCTAAGAAACCACAAAGTCACATAATTTTGAAGGTAGTAGATTTTCACATTTATCCAAATTTACAGCAGTATTAGCTGAGGGTCTCAGCTAAAAATTGCTTTAAATGTTTTAAGAATACTAATGAAAGATGGATAGAAGAGAAAAGTTTAAAAAACATGTAATAATAATTTCCACATACAATAGCATATCCTGGTTCCACTTTATGCCTTTTTCAATTTACTTTCTTATCATTATACCTGAAAGCATTGAAAGCTTTTTGGGCACAAAGCTACTGATGTATTCTTGAGAATACCTGTCTGATACACAGTTAGCAACTCCTTTTTTAGCAGTTTGGGAAGATTCAGGAGTTGCAGTCAACATTTTAGTACTTGTGATGTAGTAAATAGACCCAAGTGTATGCTAAGAAAAGCCTTTTACTATTACTTGCTCCCATATACCTGAGTGGAGAGAGATGAGCAAGGGAAATCTTGGTTTATGTGATGTTGCTCAAAACTCAATATACAATGTGATGAATTATGTCCTCTTCCTGGAAAATTTTGGGCACATCTTCAGTTCTACTTGCTGAAGTCAGGTAAGGCACATGTGTTTGCAAGACTGTGCTCCAAGGATTTGTTTGGTTTTGTTTGTTCTGATCAATTATTCTTATCCCAGGGTCATGATTTGTTATCTACTTTGCAGTGCTGGAGAGTTTCAGTCTCTCTTATAGGAAAAGTAGCTGAGTTCTCTCCTAGCCACTTTCTTTCTCTTTTACTCAATTTTGAAAACCAAATTGTAGCTCATAAGTTCAACTTCCAGGTATTCTGGTACTGCAAGTAATCAGCAGGAGTAGCTGCCTTTTAAAAAATAAAAATGTTCATCTAGTCTCTGTGGTTTTGAAAAAAAAAAAGATTAGAAGTAAATTTTGGTGTAGCATAAAGTAGAATTATAAGGAGGTTTCATCAGAAAGATCTCAGCCGTTGTGCAGGGAGGGGAGGGCATGGCATTTAAGAGATTCCCTTCCTCTGGGGTGGAATTTTTTTGCATGTTTCAGCTGAGGAATAGTTCCATTTCTACTCTTAGTTTGTGGGCTCTTGATAATTCACATAAAATAAAGCCAGTGTCTGTTTTCCTCCTAAAGCCACTTCGCATTTGACACCACCTTTAGCTGCTGGCTGTTTTATCTGCAAGGACAAGGTGAAAGCAAGAAGGATCTACTCATAATCTTGAAAAGAGAATTAATTTCAAGGGGTGACCCATTAAAATTTCAGAGCTATGTGTAAGGTAGATTTGTATCATATAAATACTATACTGGGAAGAAGAATTCACAGTGAGTCTGCCTTTTGGAAATGCCTTTCTTGGCTGCAGAGTGATGGGAGATTGGGCTCTGTGGGTGCTCAGAGTACTTGTGCTTAATTGAATCCACTGCTTGCATTCACTGACAGAGAAGTGAGAGCCTCTCAGCCCGTGACTAAGTAGCCTTCACAGTAATGTTACCATTCCTGTTGCACCTCTGCTGCCTGTTTTGCTGCAAAAAACAACATTTTAACTCCCAAGTCCTTATTTCCAAGTGGTGAATGGGTTAAATAGTTACAGATGAGCCCTTTGGCATGGTCAGGGGTGGGTGGAGGGGAATGCAGGCAGCCCTGGGTGCAGGGGTCAGGCTGTGTCACTGTAGGAAGGGTGCATTTCTGTCAGGGCAAACAGCAGCCCAGGGGTTTCCTCTGGAAAATGGCGCCTCCTGAAATACAACACAAATTCAAAATTACAGATGAGATTAAATGCCTAACCATAATGCTGAATCTTTCTAAGATGGTTTACAGGCAGGGAAAATAGATCTTTTGGAATGGTCCAGACACTTAGTGCAGAGCCATACTTGCCAGAGCTCCAACCCCTCATCCATGCAGTTTAGTTGTGTTGAGGAGCATTAATGGTTGTATTTCATAAATGTTCTGCAAAGGAACATGAATTCTTAATGTTAAATTCAGTAATCAGTGAGCTCAAGGCTTGCTAGGGACAGAGCTGCTGTGTGACTTTGAAGCATTTCAAGAACTTTAAAATGTTCAAGTAGGTACATTCAAGAAAAAAAATGGGGGTTTGGAGCAGCTTTCAAAGTTGAAGCAGGTTCAAAGTTGTGTCAGGAGTGACAAGGAAAGGGGAAAATTTGGATGATAGAGTAGACTAAGACTGTGAGGATGTTCAGAGGGTCACTGACAACTGGTTTGGGATGGAGACAAAGCTGTTTTATGAAATGAATGGGGAATAAAGATGATACCGCCACAATCAGTGGCACAACACTGAGTATCCTTCAGAGATATTTACTTAGCTGGGATCTGTCAAATGGAATTAGCAATGCCTGATAAGTAGTAATAACAGGATTAAAAGCCTTCTCAGGGTTAAAAACCTTCTCAGGGTTCAGTCATAAAACAAGTAATTCTTAATCCTGTACTTTGTCACCGATCATTTGAAATGAAAGTTTTCACTGCAGAGACAAGACAGTGTGGATATCTTCACAATTAAGAACACTAACAGCCTGAAAAGGGAGGAGAGAAGCAAAAATCATACTCCTGATCCTCAAAAATTAATTAGATTTTTTTAATTAAAGAAGATTAAATAAAATACAGTAATTTGACCAAGCAGGCTTTTTTGGTAACCTCTTGAAAGCTGCTGTTTAAATAAAAAGAGATGGTCAGCTCTCAATAAGAAGTTGCTTCATAGGAAGCAATAGTCATAAGAGTGGTTCCCTACTTAATCTACCTGTAATGGAGTATGATAGCAATAGTTTTATTTGACATAAACAACAAACACTTGGTTAAATTATTTTATAAGCAGTTAAACATGCCTTGGTTTTGCTTGTATTAATTTCTTTTATGTTAGAAATAAAAGTGCATTTTTGGTGTGGAAATACACATTACAGGAAATTCTTGTTGATGTTATTTCAAAAGCATCCAGCATTTGATACATCTAGGGTTCTCTCATGCTTGTTTTCTTTTGCTGTTGATGTTGAGTGATACATCAGCTTCCCAGAAATTCTCTGTACTAATATAAAGCTCAGTACATTTTGGATTGTTCAAATTGGTTCATCTATTTTTGCTTCAGATTTGAGCTCACTGCTAAGCTTTGATATCTGTCCATAAAGGACTTACTTCCAAGTCACCCTCTGCTCCCAGTAATGGTTAAAATCATTGCATTGCTTATGGTATGTAAAAACCCTCAGCTTTATAGCTTTCTGCAGCAGAAATCATGAAGTGGCTACTCCTAAAAATCATTAGTTTGGGGACTCATAGAGAAACCTATTTCAGATGGTAATTTAGAAGCAAAGGGAACAGCAGTGATAGTGATAATAAAACTTTGCTCTTTGGTTAGTATTTTCCCATAAGTCGTGTATTATGGAAGTATGAGAGAATGATAAATGAATCAGGCTTTTTAAATAGTCTTTGGTGGAAATATATTTAGTTCCTGTTACACTCCCTGAGACACTGTATATCATCAGTGTACAGTGCTGAAATGGTGTAACAGAAACTTCAGTGGCATTTGGCTTCTTTAGTCCTGTCACAGATGCATTTCTCAGTGTGAATTGAGGTGGTGCATAATCTTGCTGTTGCTTTGATTTTGGTGTTAAGCTGTGCAAGTGCACACATGGCCATTATGATTTATTGCACTTTGTCATGGAACCTGGAGCTCAGCCTCACAAAATGAGTGAACTTGATACCCTTTGCAACAAAGTGAGCAGGGAAAGAAGAGCAGACAAGGCTAATGAGTGGCAGTGAAGAAGGTAAAAGGGTGATGAGGAGCCCAGACTTGAAAAATAAAGGGCATTTATATAGTACACTTGAGGTAAAACATTGGTGTGTCAGTCAGAAGTCATCAGCAAGCTGAGAAAAGCAGGCTGCTATTTGTTTTTGCTTTTCTAATGTGTTCTCACACCCTGATATAAAGCTGTAACTTATATTTATGATGTATGGACTGTGCTGTATGTCCTTGCAGAAGTGTGTCTCATTTCACAGTTAGAAAACCAGATGAAAATTTCTTTATTCATTCAGCTGTTCATAAAACTTGTCTCCTGTATGATTTTGAAGAATGTAATAATATTTTTTAACATGAATAGGAATATTTCAACTGGAAAGACAATTTCAAAAGAAGGATTTGGTTGCCATAAGTACTAAAAGTTTGTTTCGTTTGTCCAATTTTATAATAAAATGGAATATGAAGACAATGTTGGTGCAAACTCATGCTGAATTATTCTGTAGACTGTTCTGAGCTGGAGGAAATTATGTATTCATTGCTGAACATTCAGATATATCTACCAAAATGTTGGTTTTCTCTCCATCTCTCTTACCTCATCCAGATTTATATATTTGAAAATAATATCTACTATCAGCCTGATGTAAAGAGCAGCTCATTGCGCCTGACATCCTCAGGAAAAGAAGGAATTATTTTTAATGGAATTACAGACTGGCTATATGAAGGTAAGCTGGACAAATATATCTGTTTACAAAAACAGATGCAAGGTCCTTGCACAGACCCAACAGCACAATCTGTTCATTCCAGAAAATGCTCAGGGTGGGTTTGTTCCTTTCCCTTCTTGTTTTCCTGCAAGATTGCCTTTGTATCTGCTCATTCTTTGTATTGGCTGCTGGTTGCATATAGCGGTGTTTTCTGAGACAGAAGCATTCATTTCAAACTAGAATGTGGCAAATGAGCTCTTGATAGCATGCAAAAGTGAGCAGGGAAAAGGCTCAGTTGGCTGCTTTTAGGAACAACAGTGATGATCCATTTGCAGTTAAAACATCCCCACAGAAAAAGGCGCCCAGATTTTAGTGGGGGGATAGCTCAGTCTGTCTCCTGCAGCCAGTACCACAGAATGTTTCTCTCTGCACCCAAAATGCTTTTAACATAATGATAAATTTAAGAGAAAAAAAATTAAAAAGGGAGCAGATTATCTAGCTTGGTATAACAGCTTAAAATTATTACAGATTTCAGCTCCTCTTTCTATGAGACTCATATATTCGATAGATAAATAGCTTGGTGTTAATTTACCTGAGGTATAGAATTTCTTGTGTGAAGAATTTTTTTTAGGAATGGTGTTAATGCCGTACAGCATGGAACTTCACCTTAAAAATGATCTATCCACACCTCCTGGCATTGCAGTAGTTGTGGGCAAACAGCTCACTGTGGGTTTTTTTCCCCAAATCTCTGCCCAAGTGAACTCCGAAGTTAAAATGGTAATCTGCATCCCTCAGTCTGTATCTGATAGCTACCCACTTCCAAGGTTTCCATGTGTTTTGAAATCTTTTAACGTGGCAGCACTTTTCAAAACAAAAGAAAATTTTGTTTTGAAGATTATTAAGTGCATATAAAATTATATTGCATTTTTTAAATGCAATATAATTTTATATGCACTTAATAATCTTAAAATCTTACATGACAGCATGCAGATTGAAGAATTTAAGGAGATATAGTTTATCAAAGTTGATGTAATATATCAAGTTTTTGCTAAAACAAAGTGAAGTTAATAAGAGTTAATAATAATAAATTAATAAGAAATTAATAAAAGTCAAAGAGTCACAGGTAGAAGAAGGAAAAGTTGTTTCATTTGGGACTGGAAAATTTCTGAGGTGCTGTGGGAGATGATCCCAAAGCTTTCCTCATGAATCATGTCCTAAAGCCTTCTTTCAGTGAAGAAGCCTTCTTTGCTCATTATTTTCCAAGTCTTTTAATCTGCAGGCAGGCAGTGAGCTCTTCTCAACTCTGAACACCATGGAAGTCAGGGTGAGGCTGCACATGCTGGAGAACCCCAGTGTCTGCTGTCACAGGAACTCACTGCTCCTTTCCCATTAACCTAGAGCACTGCTCCACTTTCAGCAGTGTTTTAACAGCATCAGAAGCTGAGCAGGCTGGAGATTTTCCAGGTGAAGTTGAGAGGTTTTCAGTTGAATTGAGCACTCTTCCTCCTTTGTCCTCATTTGTTTCTTTTATCTTTTCATGAGATTGTTATTAGCATTTTTCCTTACAAACCATTTGGGAATAGCTTTCCTTTGTGTGAATAACCTTGTGTAAATGCAAACAGTAATATTTTAAAGCAAACATAATTGTGGTTTTCTGCTATCTGATATTCACCATTCATTCTCTGCTCTTCTCTTGTGTAAAAGGTTTTAGTTATCCAGCCAGGGAGAGAAGCATGACCCAGAATATATGACTTTAAATATATAGGTCCCAGCTTCATTTCACCTCAACTTAGATAATTCAACCCATTAAGCTGCTTCAGAACCCTCAGAATCCAATTAGCAACTTGGAGAGTCTCTATTGCCAGTTTAAGTAGTTTTGTTAGGTAAGCTCTCCAATTAGGTATGCAGTCAGGCCTTTTTCCTTAGTACACTATTCTCAATTAGTTTTCCAGCCGAATTCTTCAGATTTAAATAAAAAATCCTAACTAAGCAGGTTAACATATCAAATACATAATGAAAATTCTAAGTGTTTTCACAAGTGGAAGCAGAAGACTGGTACAGGGAGAATTCAAAATTGCTCAGGAGCTGCTGGGATTCCAGGAGTTTGGGTTCTGTGCCTGTGGTTGCTTCTGGTTTGTTTCTTTTGACTGTGATATACAATGACAATAAATGTAAGAAAGTATTGAGTGACATTCTTGGAGAATAGGATTCATTTGGAAAGCAAATAAAATTTGGATTAAAAAAAAGTTTGGCTCAGATTTTCAGAGTGTTTCACTCCAGAAGAACGGAACTTCCCAAAAATTAAAGCTTCCCACTAGACTGAGACAAGAAAATCATAATATTGCACTCCAGTATTGATTACATAAATATGACTGTGTGAAGATCTGCATGTTATCAGGTGCCACAACTCAGAGAAATCAGATATACTGAAGTTCTATATTAAGAGGAGAAGAAAAAAATTGGCAATCACAAAAGATACCCCAAACCCCTAGATTATTTTAAATTATTTAAAATTTAAGTAAACACACGTACTGGAATGCAATAGAACTAAGCATATGTCAGTAGCAATCATCTTTCACATTTAGATGGTTTATTGATGTTAGTGGAAGTATGCATTTGAGGAAAATGCTCCTTCAATGTTCCTTGTTATCCAACCATTCAAGGCAAGATGATGTGAAATTACTGAAATTACAGCAGGCACATTTCAGGTTGGCACAGGGAGAACAATTTGGTGCCAGCTGAACAAGCTGGACGCTGTGTGTGAATTTTTTCATGGAGCCTAAGGAAATCTGGTTTTGCAGAGGAACTTCTCCACTCCCACATTGCCCACTGGTGGTCTCCAGATGGGGAAAGACTGGCCTTCCTGACCATCAATGACTCTCTGGTGCCCAACATGGTCATTCCCAGGTTCACGGGAGGTCTGTATCCAAAGGGAAAGCAGTATCCATATCCTAAGGTAAGATAAGTGGGAATGCACCCCCCACCTCCTCCTCTGTGTTCACTCATAATGTCCACTCATGTGGAAAGAGTTTTTCCAGACAGTAACAGAGGCTGGTTTTGTTCATGATGCTTTTGAGGAAATAATAATTTATTTCTTTTTTTTCAGTAGATTATAATACCTGAAAAGAAACTGTTGGGTGAGGGGACAGCAGAGAAACTAATTTAAGTAATTTCATCACTGATATTTGGCTTGGTAAAATCAATCCAGCACCTCAGAGAGAAGGATAAAGCATTTGAAGGACTGTCTAGGAAAAAGATCCAGCCCCAGCTGCTCTGGAGTGAGACACTCTGTGTGCAGAGCTCAGGGCAAGTTCCTTCGCAGATACAGAGATCCCAGTAGATTGTGCTGTTGTTAATAAATGTGACAGACTGGCATTGAATAAGATAAGCCACAGTAACATATTTTCATGGCCATCAAAAAGAGAAAAAAATTTAGAACTGTCAGTGTTTTAGAAGATTTAGAGAAGATTTTTTTAGATTTGTTTTGGAAAGTGAAAGAACAGCCCCCACAGGGATAATGCCTGAAATAATTTCTCATTTTCTGGGGATGTTCTGGTGAGGTGCCTCCAGATCTGCTGTTTTGATCTTCCAGCTGATCAGTTTATTCATCTCTTGCACAAAGTGTCTGGGTTCCTTTCTGACATGTCCACCTATATGGTACTCATCTGGCATTTCAGGGGAAGTTTATTGGGAGCTTTAGAAAATATTCCTGTTACCTTGCTATTCTTCTACCGCTTTTTGGTGAGGAACCTTTATTCTTGATGGCTGAACAGTTAGACTGTACCAGGTACTATGAAACAATAATAGACATTATATAAATAGAATATGTTTGTGTGCTGAAATAATACTCTGAAATAATGAAACAACAGAAATTTTAGGGATAGTTTATATTACTTGCATTGGCAAAATGCCTCGAGTGACAGAGCAAAGAATAAAATAAGGAATATTTTTAAATCAGCTTTGTAAATGAGCAAGGAATAATATTATTTCATTAGCAATTCAGCATAAAAGTGATACACAATACTACTTCAGTAATCTCATTAATGAAGAAACATTATCTTTATTTAATGTCTCCATTTAATACAAATTTAGTTCCTCGTTAAACATCATTAATTGGTAATGAAGCTGGTGGTGTAGCAACAGAGATTACAAAAAAGATTTGGCCTTTATTATAGAGTGCAACCATCAGAGAAAATTATAACTAGGATTAAAAATAAAATTAAACACACGTGTTTTTGTGAGCACTGGAACATGCTTAACTATGTCTGTGTACATGTCGTACACATAGACTATATTCTTTAAAAAAAAGGTTTTAAACCTTTTTTTTTTTTTCCTAGCAGTGTTATAAACACACAAATGCCACTCTCTTGTCCTCCATAGCACTCAGAAATGAGTGGATACAGCATTTGGACTTTATTTGGAGATAAGCCCAAACAGGAATTTTTAACAGGAATTTGGAGGGTGTATTTCAGCCTGTGAAGAGCCAAGTATACAACTTTGTCATATACAGTAGTAAATCTGTAGAATCAGTGATTTTTACCTTTTCCTTCCAGTATTAAATGGCTCAGCCCCATTGAGGAACACACTTCATGCTTTGTGTCCCAAGGGTGTTATATAGTGTAATTCCTGTGACATGAAACTGAAACTTGGGGATAGCATAGGGCAGGGATGTGGGACCAGTAGCACCTCCTTGCAGCCCTCCAGAGCCTCTCTTCTTCATCTCAGGAACATCCCTTAGCAACAAGCCATGTTACAGGAGAAGGATGTTTCCCACCTCCCTGTAGACCCTCAAGATTTATCAGACTCTTCCCAGTGGGTATCTATCAAACTGCCATGTTATTCCTCCTTAGCCACAAGAAGCATTTTGTTTCCCTGGGAGCTGGCCTGCCAAAGCAGCTGGCTCCTGGTGCAGCCCAGAAATTGAGAGTTTCAGCTCAGCAACCAAGGGAAGGAAGACCAAGGGAAAATGGTAAAGAAAAAGTGAGGTGAGAGAGGAGGAATGCTATCCAAGACTGAGGTAGTGCAGCTTTTCAGAAGAAGGAACAACAGCATCTGAAAAGGGCTTAGCTGGAGGCTGCATTTACCTGTAGATTTAGGAACTGGCTGTGTTTTTGTAGCTGACTGCACTGAAGTGGGCAAAGCCTCCTTCTAGTGCTGGTCACTTGCTCTGCACAGGAAGGTGTTCCATCAGTAAAGGGTGGTGAAAGAATCACTCAATACTTCATATCTTTATCTGTGTGATTCGTATGGCTATGAAATTAATTTTTCAAATTTAAGATACTTGAGCTTTAATAACTTTTCATTATTATAAAGATACTGAATTATTTTAACAACTAAGTCTCTTTAGCTGTCACTTATTCAGTGCCTCTAAGTCTCCTATTTCTTTTTTTCTTTTCCAAAGGCAGGTCAAACAAACCCCACAGTAAAGCTGTTTGTAGTTAATCTTTATGGACCAGCACATACCCTGGAACTGATGCCACCTGACAGCTTTAAGTCAAGGTATATAATTTCATGGTGAAATGTTTTATGGTAATTGTTCCCAAAACAATCAGGATGTTAACAGTGGCCACTTATTCACAACTGGTACAAACAATCTTAGGCTGGTGAAGCTCTCTTCTACATAAATTGAAGTGCTCTAATTTATTGCAGGAATAATTTAATAGTGAATTATGCCTTGCAATTATTAGTGTCAACTGGAATGCTTACTGATTGTAACTTTTGTGTTAGTAAGAGAAATTATTTTGAATGAGTTGAGCATTTTGAATTATTTTCTGTCTATTGATGGGCCACTACTGAAAAACATAATAAAATCTGCTGCTGCTTGCTAACCCTTCATTAATTTAAACAGTGCTGTAAGATCTGAAAGAGATTTTTTTGCCATCAAATCAGCATCTTCACTCTCCTTAATGACATTAAAGTTGAACTTTAAGTGTCAGAAGGAGCAAAGAAGCTAAGCAAAAAAGCAATGTGTAAGAGAAGATCCCCAAGATAAAGATAATCTTGAAAATGTTGTTCAGATGTTATGGTTTCACTTCAGGGTTTTCAGATTCATTCTGCCTCCTCAGCAGATGGAAAGTAATAGTAGACTCAAATATAAATGTTAGTGTCTTAAAACTTTCTTTGTCTTCTTGAAACTGAAGCCAAATCTCTGGAGCATCTTTGCCAGTTCTTGATAAAGATATTGTTTTTGTTCATTTGATGAAAATTCTAGCTTGCTAGTGCATGGGAATGAGCAAATCTATTTAATCTAGGGAAAAAAGTTAGTTTCTTCTTCATTTTAACTATTAAGGTATAATTTCCATGCAGTAAAACTTAGAAAGATTGTATATTTGTTATCTATTTTTACTGTAAATTGTGAATTTGACTCAGGATTTCAGTAACAGTCTTCACACTGGTCATCAACCCATATATGTCCATATATCAATATATATGGCGATATGAACAATGTGCTTTAAACAGGCTTTTCCAGAGTGAAAATCTTTGAAGTTTACAATGATTGGGAGTTTTTGGTTTTTTTTTTCCTAAAGTATAGCTTTTATTAGTAAAAGTAGCAGCTACCTTTAGAAGTCATTTTATTTCATTGTGTTTCTAACCCTTTCATTATGGAGTTATTAGTAAATAGGTCATGGGAGTATTACAGAATTAAATTGAATGGTTCATTATTACATATAGTTTTAAGGTCAGAAACATTTTTAGAAATAGTTATAGGTTATTTATTAAACTATTTTTAGAAGTAGTTATACAGGTCATAGCCATCTGCTGTTATGGAGAGATTCACTCCTGTACAGAGAAACCACAGAAATGGGAAGGGAGGGACAAAGGGAAGGGGAAAGAGGTTCTGTTAGTTAACCACAAAAAGTAACATTCAGATTCTCAACTTTTCCCAAATTGTGTCTGGTTTAGGACCTTTGAAGACATAAAACTGTTTCCCTGATTTTTAGGCATCTGGGAACTTGATGTAAGATTGAATAAATTCAATTAAAAACTCAATTAATAAATTCAATGAAAAATTAATTTTCTTCTTTTAGGGATCCTGTTAAGGTGCTTGGTAATATTTCCCTAGTCCTGTTCAGGCTATTCTGATATAGAGATAGGATAACACTTGTAAATTTTACTCCTGAAAGTTTCATTCTGCAGAAAAATTTACCACCTGCTATGCACTGTTAATGCCACAAAAAGACTAACAATCTTCCTTCAGATACATGGTTGTATTTCATGCAATTACTCTTTCCCCCTTGTTGCTTCCATTTCATGTGTACAGTTATGTTTTCTTCAGTGAAAAACATCTTTAAGATTTTACTTCAGTCCTTTGTCCAGAATGCAATTAGTTTTTCCTCTTGGAAGTGGGGTTGTGAGGAAGCTGGAGGTGTGTACAATAGAGCCTGAGAAGCTTGGGGAACCAAACTGATTGCTCTCCTGCTTGTGTCACCTGGTGTAATGGTAGATCTTGTTTTACTTGATCATACATTTTTTGCCTTTCAGTAAGATTAAACATCTGTTAAAGCAAAAAAAAAGAAAAAAAGTTAAATATTAGACTCAGAACACACTTCAAGTCCCCATTTCTATTTATCATTCTGGTATCCAGATGTGGAAATACCTGTTTTACTAGAAGTAATGTATGAAAGCCAAGGGAATCTGCATGCTGGGTTGCTCAGGTGTGTTCTGCAAACCCAGCACCAGGCTGGGTGAAGCTGCAGTTCTCTCCAGTCTCCTACCTCTCCTGTGTGCAGCTTTGCTGCTGGTGCTGCTCAGAATCTCTGATCTAGCAAGGAGCCTTTTGAATGCATAATTAAAAGCCTGTTGTCAAAGAGTAATGAGATCCCTATCAGTAATAGATTAAAAGCCTAATTATATTCAAGCTAAGCCCCTTGTTTTAAAGGGGGTCTGAGTTTTTTCCAGACAAGCTGACTCCACTGTTGCACATAACTCAGCTGGGCTGTGAGAGCTGCCAGCAGGGGAGCAGGGAAGGAAATAGCTGGGCAGGGATGACAGAGTGCAACAGGTCTTCTCTTAACATCCCCAGCCTGACAGCCCAGCAGCATCTTGGGAGGAGGGAGGCAAATCCTCCATAGCACAAGCCCAAGGGAAGCCCATGTGCTCAGCCAGGGCTGTTGAGGGACAGACCATTTGGCTGATACTATGAGCTGTTTGTTAAAACAGAAACAGGAACATATTGATAGTGAAGGGACCTCCCTTTTATCCAAAAGTCCTGTTATAAAAGATTCGTTATTTTATAATTTTGAAGTGGGCTCTAGCTGAACTCTAATATTATAAAACTTCTTTTTTTTTCTTTGGCAGTAGGACTGGATGATTTTGCAAAAATGTGTGTCATCTGAAGTTATTTGTTGTAGGAAAATACTGGCTTCTGTTGGAATTCAGTGCTTCTTTCTAAGCTGGCTGGAAAGTACACAGTTCATGTGTATTTGCAAGCATATGTCTCACAGTTGGTAAAGTTTGTCTATATATGCAAAAAAATTCCCAGGGGAACATCACACTGAAGGACTGAGCACTGAAGGACTGTAGGAACACAGATGCTGGACATTTGGGGTTATTTTCTTGATCCTTTAGTACTGGCAGTATCAGGCAGTACAAATTCAACATTTGAATGAATGGTATATATGGGGTTTTTTTTCCTGAAGTCTAATCTGAAATATCAATGATCTGAACATTGTATTTTCAAATGTTTTGCTTAGGGAATATTATATCACCATGGTGAAATGGATAAGCAACACCAAGGCTGTGGTGAGATGGTTAAACAGAGGTCAGAATATCTCCATCCTTACAGTTTGTGATACCACAACTGGAGCTTGTACCAGGGTAAGTTGTTTGGTTTTTGTGTTTTGTTTTGTTTTTTTTTTTCCCAAGGTCTCTTTTCAAGGTTTCTTCTGCATTTTGTTTTCATATTCAGAAAAAGATATTTGGAAATCAGTTTGCAGATGCAGTAGTTGCAAGCTGAATATAATTAGTCAACAGGGAGGAAATGGATGTGAGAAAATTCCAAATGTGGTGAAATGAGTTCATGCAGTTAGCAACTTTGAGTGACATTTTCAGAATTACTAAGCTTTGTTCATTCATTAGCTTCATTGGAAGCTGCAGTTGCTGAACATCATGTACTTGGGATATAGCTAGAGCAGTGACAAGCTTGTCCTCTGACAGATATTTTCAGCTGACTGGTTTCTCCTCTCTCCCCCCCACAGAGTTTCATTTTAGATTTTTCTGTCTCTCACAGCTTCCATACACTTAAGGAAAAAGTGTAAAATTCTTATAACTCCTTCAAATTTGATCACAGAATTAAATAACTTTAGAAAAAAAAAATTGAAAGGCACGGGATATTTCATTTTTGAATGTAAACCAAACTGAAATACATTTTTCTCTTTGAATCCAGACACATTCCACCCCTGGACCCAGACTTTGACTTCTGACACTCCTGCATTACATCTCCCCATTTTCTCAGTCAATCTTGCATCTTGAATGCATTTGGCTGCTTTCCCATTCTGAGTCACAATCTCTTCCCAGAACCAGCTAAAAGTATAAATATTTTCTGTCATTGCTGATATCAGTACCAACAGAGGCTCCAAAGGAGAGGCTATAATTTGGCAGTTTAAATGGTTATGAGTGATTAATGTTGGCCTCTGAGTCAAAAGACTCCCATCAGTGTCTGTTGCTGAAGTGTCATATTGATGTGTCGGAGATTATTTCCAAGCTCAGCTTCTTCTTTTGCTGCCTACTCACTCAAAAACTATGAATGAAACCCCAAAGTATGGATTAAGATTGTGACCATGGAGATTTGGTTCCTGTAAGCCTTTTGTCTTTTTATTAAGAAAGTTGGTCCTGAACCACTACAGCTGCTTCTGAGAGGGAAACCTTTATGTGCTCGAAGGTCAATTGGATTTGTTGGAAGTAGGTACCCAGGGAGCTGTAATCCAGGACATAATGTAAGAGAGAGAGACTGAGAAGTTCCACTCCAGAATACTTACAGTGCAGCAAAGGACATTTTTAGTGGGCTGAAGAAGGATAGTGATGCACTCTCACTGTTGTGAGCCCAGCCAAGACCTGGCTCCTCCTGAAGGGTTCCTACCCTGCACCCTCTGGGATAAGTGATGCTCTTGAAATCATCAATGGATGAGGAAAGGCTAAATATTGTGAGAATTTAACATTGTATCACACCATTTGATTTCAGGTGCAAACCTTTTTTTCTCTCTAGGATGTTGCACATGTCCTCATTTTCAAAAAGGAATGTATAAAACCAACTGCTGCAGTAGCTACAGATTTTCATTTTTCAGGCCATATATGTACAGATTCTTCTATAGCTAATACATTTTCATTACTTCACTGTGACTATGACAATTTGCAGCAGTTGATGCATATTATATATTTTTTTCCAACAGTGTGTGCATGATATTTGGTTGTTTTATTGGTTTGTTTTTTTTTTGAAATGGCATCATGTGAAATGAGTATGAACAATAAAACTCAATAATTTGTTTTTATTTTTGTTCCTCATCACTAATGCCACACTACAACCCATTAAAGCACAGGATTGTGATTTGAAAAGGTCTCACAATTTGAGCTTGATTCTGGCTGTTTGCCCAGTGTTGATGAAGGACCTAAAATATCCAGTTGTCAGATGATGCCTAGAGGTAAAAAACAAATAGAGCTGCCTATGAAAAGCTTCTTGATAGCTAATCAGAAAGGACTGAAATGGGATTCTTAGTTTCCCCTGTGATGTTCTATCAAAAACTCTGAACAAAGCAGCTGACTTTGTAATTAAATTATCATTTGTTTCAATGCAAGTGCCAGCAAAGAGATGAGGAGATTGTAACACAGTAGAAAAAAACCCCATTAAATAGCTAGAGACCTTTTGCTGAATATGGGAAATATTTTTTATCTATAGCTATTCCATAAAAGCAATTTTTCCTATTTTTTTTTTCTTTTAGAAATATGAAATGCAGTCAGATCTGTGGCTTCCTAAACAGGTACAGTAGAAATGCTATTTCTGGGTGCATAATGCATAACTGCTTCATTGTCATTTTTATTTAACTGTGTGTTATTTTATATGCTAATAAAATCCTGAGGCACCTCTGAGGGTTTTGGAGGCAGTATTCCCTTCAGTTTCTGGTCTGTCTGGATTCAGTTCAGTAAGCATTTAGATGAGCAGCTGATTAACTACCCAAGTCTGGGATGGTGGAAGACAGACCAGATGAATCTCATTCCTCGCATGTCCTACTTACCGTGATTTGTTTCTGATTTAAAAATTATCTCACCAAATTAAAGCAGAGGTTCAAAGATTAGAGGTCATATGGGCTATAATTGGAATGAGAAAGTAAAATATTTCTAAACTCATACCCAGAACAATATGTTTAACTAATATGTCAGCCAATTATTCCACTTTCATAGCTTCAGAAGAACTGGCCAATAACTGGATGAAACACATTCCATTTAAACTACATTTCAGGCTTCATTTTGCAATGTGCAAATGAGAAATCATTTTAACAAAAAACCCCTATGCTTTTATAGCAAGCCATTTCCTTTAATACTTCTGTGCAAAGCTAGACAGGGAGAGATGGTATCACATCAGGCTACAGTTTGTGGTAAAACCCTGATTCAGAATATCACTTCAATGTGCTTATTTTTTCCATACAACTTTATCAAAATCAGTGGGTGTTAAACATGTACTCAGTGAGTCCAAACCATCGAAACTTTTGTTCCTCTCCTCAGCAGTAGGAGTTATCTCTGTCATTATTTGCATGTCTGTAAAGGACACTGTCCTGGAAAGTCTCCCTGGATTAGGAATGAGAGTACCAGAGGTAATTACCAGAGATTATTGTCAGGGAGAGTTCTACAAGGGCTGTAACCCACCCTTTAGGACAGGATTGCACATGGTATGAACCATATTTGGCTTTAGCCACCACATTCTTCTTAAACTTAACAGAATGTACTTAAAATCTAAGAATGTTTTCTCCAACTGACTTCTGAGCACAGCAAAACCAAGTAGACAAAAAAATTGAGGCTGATCTTTTGTTAAGAAGTGTAATGAGGAGTATGCCAGACTAAAACTGCCACTAATAATACATTATTACACTTCCAGAATGAGGAACCTGTTTTCTCCAAGGATGGCAGTAAGTTCTTCATGACTGTGCCAGTGAAGCAGGGTGGCCGTGGCGAGTTCCACCACATAGCCATGTTCATTGTGCAGGTAAGGCTCTGGTCAGGCTGCTTGTGATATCCTACTGCTTATCTGGGGCTTTTATTGTGGCCTAGGCACAGGCCTGAACTTCAGTTTAATCAGAACACTTCTGTCATGGTCATTTGTCCTGTCCAGCTTGTTTCTCAGTGCAGTGGGATGTATTTATAACTTCTTCCAGAATAAACACTAATTTTACCTTCTCTAAATACACTATACATGCATATTTTTAAATAACAAATAATTTTAAATGTCTATTCAGAATCTGCTCTTACAGAACAGTAAAGGGAGGCAACACCCAAACTTAAAACTTTTGTGAAAGTTAGGACTCTTTTATTACCCTTTGCAACATTTTCCAGCAGCTTCCATTTCCCAGGGCCATTACTTTTTCCAAAGAAGAACCTGAAAGAACATAAAATTGCAGTGTGACTTTGAAGGTCACCAGTATGAAGTTGTGATGAACTAATAAAGGAAATTATGCCCTGGAACAGAACACTCCAAGGCATCTATTTAAATCATCAGAGCATTAATCCAGGTGCTTTAGCAGAGCCATATGACATAGGAAGGATTACCAAGGTAGCCAAACATCAAAATAACAGATTTGTGCCAGGCAGCTCTTGTTATCTGCCTTTATGACAGTGTTCTGGTATGAGCATTATTAAGTCTGAAATATGTTCACAGTGCACTGCAGACAGAACAAGAACAAAAGAACTCTAATGACAGTTTAACCTGAAGAAACAAGAACAAAAATACTCATTCACTAGAGTAAATACATCAGGAAAGAGTCAGTGAAGATAAAAGGGATCACAGACATGTCAAATTCTATTTCCTAAAGAAAACAGTAACTCAGATGACAGACTGGTAAAAGTGTATATTATTGATATAATAACCACATAAAAATTCACACCTGAGCAAAACCATTTAGTCAGTTGTGGTGGGTCTAGCACTGGCCAAATGCCAGTGCACCCACTAGAATATACTTACTCATTTCCAGCTGTGAGATAGGATTAGGAGAAAGGCAAAGCAGGCTCAGAACTTTATTAACAGTAACTAAAAGAAAGCAGGGCTGGCCTTATTACCTGTTGCCAGGCTGGAAGGAAATGAGAGAATTCCCCAGGTTTGTTTGTTTTAAATTGTGAATCTCACAGAGGTGAATCTAGTTTTTAATTGGCTTATTAACATGCTTATTCTCAAAGGTAGCCAGCAACTGGTTTTGCTAGGGACAGAGGAAGCTCTCAGCACCTCCTCACAGAAAAAATCACTTCTGTGGGTGGCTCCAATGCAAAACCAGCACATCAATCAAGCCTTATTTTGATATCTTTCACAGTGTGAATAAGTAGCTTTAAAATACATGAAATAATCATGATCTAGATCTGAAAGTTCACTTGCAACATTCCCAACATTCCATTGTTACAGATACAATCAAGTTTGCCTTAACCTTGTAGGCTCTGACATTTATTGCTACTAAAAAGTCCGGGAAACTTGATTGTAATTCAGGAAAATGTTTAAGCAAAGATCAAGCCCACTCCTATTCAGTAAGATAATACATGCCTACTTTTAAACACCTTTTAATTCTGGCAGAATAATGTTTAAAGTCAAGCTTACATTTCAGAATTTAGTATTCTGTCCCTTTTAGGCAGAATTAGAGCCCTGGGTACTGCACAGCTCCAAAACTAGAAAATACTTCTATTTTGCCTGTCATCAGCATGAATAAACAAATCTGAATGGTATCACCAATGACAAATTTGGCTTTAAGCATGTAGCTGCTCCTGAGAAAAAGGAAATGTGAAATCCCATGTGATATCAGCCATTATTCATCAGTAAGCAACATTCTGTGTGGTAATGGGGCTGATACAGAGCAGTAAAGGGCAGGAAATATGTTTATATGATGTGTTTTACACACTGCATTAATCTGATTGTCCATTATTTCTAAAGCAAACATAGAGGCATAAAAAGTATATTAAGCGTTGCACATAAAGCCCTTTGTCACATTAGATGTTTGTCACACCTTGTGAGAGCCACAGCAGCACAGCAGGTGCCCTGCAGAATTTAAAGCAGTCAGCAGATCACCAGTACCCAGACGGTCACAGCATTTCCAGGATGGAAAAGGATAACTCTGGAGTTTGGCACTGGGATTCTCATTCCTTCTCTGGTGCCACTCAGTAGAGGCATCAGCCCAGTGACAGAAATCAGCTTTCATGTGCAGGAAAGTTAAAACAGAACCAATGTGGACTTGCAGGGATAAAGGAGGAAATTTTAATGGCTTGCTTTGATTTAATCACTGAGGCTGATTTCTCAATCTTACAACAAATTCTGGTGTTTTTCAGGCTGCATTTCTTTGACTGCACTTCAGAAAAACATGTGTCAATGACACAAAGCATGTTAGCAGAGACATCTAATTAAATCTTTATGCAGGGAGAAGTTACTGTCTGAAAGGTTACTGTCTGTCATAGATTATTTACTGTATGAATGGAAAGGGCTGGATGTGTGGTTTATTGTTTTCAAATGCTTTTAGTAACTTATGAAATATTTAAAAGAATCTAATCTCAAAATGGGATTGAATCATGTCTTATGTATCTAGACATTTCTTTCATGGAGCTTTGCAGCTCTAGAAAATCTCTTTTTTCTCCAGCCACAAAATAAGAATTATAAAATAACTTTAATGGATCAAGGGGATAACTTTCTTCAAGCTTCATAAATTATGTATTATGGCTGTAACCTTGAAAAATAACCATGTTTATTAACGCTTGGCTACGCTTTTTATTGCTCTTTCTTGTTAGATTCTGTGATCTTAATATTTAAATATCTATTTCAGTAGTTGCAGCTTCTCTCTCTCTAAAGAAGAAATAGTCACTTAGAATAAATCACTAATATGTATTTTAATCATTCCTGGAGACAGCACTGACTATCAGAATCTTCCTGAACAGGGAGCCCTCATCATAAACAGATGTACAGCACCTAGCACAATATCCTGATTTCATTTGGTACTTGCACGGCTTGACATAGAGTTGCTATGTCATTCTTTCCTCATGGATCTGCTAGGAAACAGATCAGTTCCAAGGGACCTGGTTCTGCCTTGCCAGCTCCCAACATCTCATAGGGTATCTTTGTGCATTTGCTTCTTTTTAGTTATTGCTGCTGTTGATGTGGGGCTCAGGGCACAGGTCAGAAGTACATGGATTAAAAAAAAAAGGCCAACCTTTTTGCCTTTATGACTTTTTGTAGGCCTTGTAACCACTGAGTATCACCTCTGAGACATCTCTTTTCTTTATGAACTTTGTCTTGAATTTGAAAACTAAGAATATGTATATCCAGGCCAAACATAATAACCCTAATATAGAAAAATCCACAAAAAGGATGTCCAAGCTGTGAGGGTTTAAGTTTTAATCTTCAATAACCTGAGCCACGATTTTACCTTTTGCACTAGGACACACCCTCAGATAAGCTTCTCACTTAGGTTTTTTTTATTTTAACTTGTGTCTGATCAGGAGTCTGCTGCAACTTCCAGCCAAAGAGTTGGTTTTACCTGCATTGCTTCCTGACTTCTATTATTTGTTTACATGGGGGCAACTGAAAGAAAAATTGTGCTTGAAAACAAAGGTTATTTCAATGACTTTAAAAGGCTTATAGATGGGAGGGAAAGGATAAGTGAAGTTCAGGCCTCTCAAAATATTTATTAGGTTTGTGGTTTGAAGATGTTATGTTGCATATTAAGGTTTAAAAAGCTGTAATCAGTAATGACATGTGCAGGCAATCCTGCCAGGCAAAGAAGAATGTAGCAAGGTGAAAGTTAATGTTTTCCATCTCTCAACAGGCTAAAAGTGAACAAATCAGTGTGAGACACCTGACTTCAGGGAACTGGGAGGTTATCAAAATCCTGGCATATGATGAAAATACTCAAAAGATGTAAGCACTGTTCCCTTTTTTTATAAAAATATTCAAGTTATTAAAGTTGAATCCATTAAACTCAAAATTAAACAGCTATATTTCTTTCATTTTGGAGCATCACCATAACTTTGACACACCTGAGTACATAAGGTGCAGTTTTAAGAATATTCATCTGCCATTCTTTTCCTAAATGCCTTTTTATGCAGAGGGAAAGAATCACACTGTGATATCACTTGACTCTGTATTTTTCAGAATAGAAGGAATCAACACACAGTGAAGCAGTAATAACATTTTGGAAACTTCTTTCCTGGAATCCAGATAGGAAGTCATAATATATTTTTAGTACTTGATAAAACATTACACCTTTACTGCATGAGGTCTCAGAATTATGGGACTCTGATCCAACTTCATAAATTCAAATTATTTGTAGAGATTATCAGAGCTCCTGATTCTCACCCACAGAGAAGTCTTTCCACAGCCCATCTTAGTGAGAGAGTGGAAGGAATTGCAATGCATATTTGGTGCTTTTGGGGAGGAGTTTAGAACTAACACAAAATGTCTGAAGGCTTCACCTGACTTCAGTGGATCTTGTTTAATTTTCACTTTTATCTGTCCATGGCAAAAGAATACACAAGCATATCTAATTCTCATTTGCTTTCAAAAAAATGCTATTTCAACAAGAAGTTTATTGAAGAGTCCATGCAAGAAGTCCCATCTTTTCCACTTGTACTGGAGAAAACCTTTTTTTTGCAAGTCTTTCTATGGGTTTTGAAAATATATCTGTAGAGAATTTCCTGGTACTTCTGCAAGGCCCAGGGGTAGAAATGAGGTCTGGATGCAGTCAGGCTGCAGAGAGGTGACAGATGTCACAAGGGCTGTCTCAGCCACTTGAGGGACTGCCTTGCCCTCCTTCTGCCTGTCAAGCAGAAACTTTGTGGGGATCTCATCAGGGAAACACCAAGGGCTTGTCTTGGGGTTCTTGCAGAGTCTCTTTCCACCTATGCAAAGCAGATAGAAGAAAAAGTTGGTTTACAGCTCAAAGAGGCTTTCAGCTCTCATAAGACTTATTGTAATATGTGACATAATTTCAGTGTGACCTTTATCTGCTATTTGGGTTTATATTGCAAACTCTTGGAGTGAAGCAGAAACTTTCTCTTCTGTATTTTTAATATGCAGAGAGGTGTCCTGGTTGCTACTGGAGCTCCTGGGCATCACAGGAATTAAAATAATGAAATCCTGTTTTCATCATGGTTTTAACAGGAAATTGTATAGCTTCTGAAATAACTAATCTGTATATTGGATCTAAGTTTAATTTTGGAACTTGGGTTATATATAAGTACTTGATCTTCATGGATATTTGTTGTGAACTTTTAATTTTTAAAAATGCTACTTACGGTGTTTCTCACTTCTCTAAACACTACCCAAATCAGATATTTTTACCAAACTGAGTTTTAACTTTTTTCCTCTTTTGGACACAGTTATTTCTTAAGCACTGAAGAGTCCCCAAGAGGAAGACAGCTGCACAGGTAAGAGCTACATGGGGCTGTGTTATCAGCTTCTTCATCCCAAGCCATAAGTGCTATGGTGCTTGGGTCATCATTTACATTGTGTAAAAATTAGTATGCTTGAGCTGTAACAAAGAAACTGCCACAGCTTTTCAAAATTAAAATTCCCATTTTCTAAAAAATAGAAAAGTTTCTAACAAAAAATGTTCTTACCATAGATCTTCACTAGTCCTTTATAATCATCTAAAAAGTTAAACCTAAATACAAGCATTTAATATGACTGTGTTTTACTAAATAAAAATATTTATAGGGTTTAATCATGTAATTTAAAGTGTGGGGGAAAATCACCTTATTTTCAGTCCTTAAACCTGAGGCTAGTGAGGTTTTCATGATTTCCTACTAATGCTGTGAGTTATTGCAGTGCCAGTGGTGCTTTGGGCAGCTTTTGGATCCTGTCTACATAGCCAAGGTTACTTTGCTGTACTTTATTCCAATGTAAAATGCTTCTGATCATTTTCTTCCCCCAGTGTATCAACAGTGGGGTCACTGAACCGTCAGTGTCTCTCGTGTAACTTCCTGAAGGAGCAGTGCACCTACTTCAGTGCCAAGTTCAGCCCCATGAACAGGCATTTTCTCCTGCACTGTAAAGGTGAGGCAAATGTACAGGGTGCAATGCTGCTTGCTTCTGAATTAATGCATTCCTTGAGAAGGGCATTAGGCTGCACTCTAACATTGAGGTCAGCAGTGGATTACTCAAAGTTCTGTACAGAGCCTATTCTAAGACTGCAAGTAAAGATGCTCTGTGAAATGATTAAATTAAAGATGTTCTGCTAAATTATGAGTGATGTCAGAACACTGTTCCAATCCTTACCCCTCTGTCCAAGTAAAGGACATCAACTTACATTCACCCTAAACAGAAATCCTTCACCAAAACATTTGGAATTTTGGTGATGGTACTGTGGTTTGTAACAGTTTATTATTTCATATATTGGGATTGATCTTGTGTGACTATACCTAGCTAAAAAATGAGAGTCTGTGTTCTCTAGCAGTGTTTGTACATATGTATGTGCAATGTATCTAAACACTCCCATAATTATGTGTATGGGTGTATCCACCAAAAACCAGCTGTGGTTTAATCCCCAGAAACAGATCCTCTATATCAGAAGTTGTAATAAATAACTCACAGTGTTTTACTGTTAGCTGCATTCCAGTAGCACTAAATGGCACCAGTTGGCTTCAGAATTTCTGTATAAACAAAAAGAATTAAAACTTTCCCAGAGAAAGTTATAACCTACACATAGGAAGTAAACATTGATATATAAGTGATAAAAAAAGGTTCAGAAATGCATGAGTCAATGCATAATAAAGTACATAGTTAGACTTGTTGTCCTTGAAACTTGAAAAATTTTACAGACACTATCCCCCCAGCATTTTTTAATAGCTAGGATCAGAGTGCAAAGAGCAGATGACAATTCATCTGAAATACATATGAATAGCTCATTTTATAGTCATGCTTTTTCTCTATTTCTTTTACAACTCTACTATTTTTTTTCCCCACACAAAAATAAAATACCGGCAGACTTGGACATTGAATGTATCCAAACAAGGAAACTATGAATATATATTGGCTAAAATAAGGGATTTGTTTTCAGTTTTGTTGTTTTGGGTTGTTTTTTTGTGGAAATGCACCTAAAGTACAGCTGATTAGAAGAAGAATGTACAGACTGTATGGTTTTAGATGGTTAAATCTGCAGCAGAAGTGATGGATCTAATCTTGAGGTCCTTCTCTGAGTAATGAGCTCCTCATGCTTTAGGCAGAGTTTTCCCTTGTGCTTGACATAATCCCTATAGGGTAAATCTCAGATTCCTGCAGGAGAGAGGGTTGATAAATTGGGAAGAGATTTTTGCCCTGAATCAGCAATGTGCTGGGGTCCAAAAGCATCTTGTTACTATTTTAGCAAAATTTATTCAGCCTGTAATTTTTAATGTGCTTCTGTGATATAAAAATGTAGATGCCAGTAGGAGGTTGTGCATGTGATTACTCACAAGCTCACAACTTTCAGTGACTTTGGCAGTTCTCTGGTTGAGCTGGAAAGGCTGTAGATCATCCTCCCAGGATTGAACCTACACTCCACTGGGTTGCAGTAGACTACCCTGAGCTGTAGATGTTGGGCAGGGATGCTAAACCACTGTCATTAATTTTTCCTGCCTCTAACATTAATGTAGAGTTAATGCTGGCTGGGAGTTGTTCAGGGTCTTCTCCTGTGTTTCCTCAGAGCCTGGCAGGTGCAGCAGCAGCGTGGCCCCTGTGGAGTGCCAGGGCCCTGGGCTGGGCATTTGGCAGGACACTGCCAAACACTGGTGGCAAGGTCACCACAGAACTGGCATCAAAACTCTCCTGCTTGTGGGAGTTTGAGCAAACTGCTTTGAGGAGACAAATGGCACATCTGCTGTGTGCATACACACTCATTTTCCCACAGCAAAAAGCCTTCACCCAATTGTTACAAAAGCAATTTGCCCAGAAAAACCCTTGGGGGACTCTGGACTGGTTCTATCTGTATAAGTTGCAATTCTTCAACCTCCTGTTCACCCACAAGCACCTTTATTAGGATTGTTTCTCCTCCTTAGTTTGCCTCGGCCAGGAGATCTCTCTCATTTTACCAACTGTATCCATCTCCAGATACTCTCCTGAGTGAGGAGTCATTTCTTGCCTGGTCGGTGGAGGACTGAATCCTCAGCCTCTCAGTTTTGGCAAGCACATCCTTTGCACTTATTTTCCACACTGCTTGGGGATTTTTCCTTTGGCACTTCACAAACACTAGCAAGATATTTTTCTCTCCACTCAAATAAGATCGTTTAGAAAGGGAGTAATTGTTTCTCCCCTTTTATACAGTAGGAAAGAAGCTGGGGGTTTGGGCTTAGTGATAGGAGGTCAATGGGAAATCCAAGTGTTGTGCTTTGTTCTGATGCACTGTAACACAATGGCTCTGACACAAATTTATCCCTTTTTTCCCTCTGATCAGCATTTTAATCTACTGCAATCTCCCTTTTTTCAAAATGTCATCATCCTTCCATCTTTTAGTATGACAAATAGAAATAGGCTGGGAAATGCTGGTGCTTCCCTGCTCAGAAATGGTCTTAAATAAGAATTGAAAGCAAAATGACAAGTTCAGAAGTAAAAAGAGCTGGAAATAAAAACAAACCAAAGCAAAAGAGACATCTTATGAAATTATTTTCTTAGAGAGCTAAGGCAGAAAGCTGTGATTTGTCAACCACCTACCTGTAAGATTTTGTCAATCGTCCCCCTTGAGGGAGAGAATGAAACTGATAAAAGTCTTCAGTGAAGGCTGTGAATGTCATCATGCTATTTATTTCAGGTATTTACATTTCCCTAGGCTCATGCCATAATTAATTGAGAGAGACAACCTCTCAAAACACATAAATTAAGCTCTGTCTCTTCACTCTCAAAGGGAATTGGTTTTTTTTTTTCTCAAAAAGAGAGTTGTAACTCCTAATTTCAAAGGGTCCATGCCTTCATCTGCCATGGGGTCCTCAGGGACTTCAGCTTTTCTGTATCGTTCTTCATCACCCAATAGTGACTGAATGCTGGTAATTTAAGCACTGAAGTAACACAGAGCTTCTGATGTGTAAATTCTATGTTGGGGATGGGGACACAAGATTTTCTTTTGCAGGTTTACACTGGTGAGGATCTTCAGAGCAGGGACAGCAGACTGAGCCACTTCTGAGTATGCTGAATGCTTGGTCATGCAGTTTCCCATGCCACCTTGTAGATGTTGGCATGAACAATTATTCCTTGTTTTTAGTTTCTTAGTGGTGCAGTGAAAATAGAGTATGTGAAATAGGATTAGAGCACATCACACCTAAATTTAACTGTGATGCTGTTGGTTTTGCAGAGTTGGCATAGCAAGGGAGCTTCTTAAAAAGATAATAATATGAAATATATTTTTCAACACATCTATAGTTTTTTCATAGACGAAATAAGTGGATATTATCATTAATTAATTTCACAGTCAACCTGTCAAACTGCTATATTTTAAACAGTACCATTAAGCACAATAAAAAATCCATAATTGTTTTATTCATCACTTAAAACTAAGACATGGAAATTATGAAAGAAACAAAAAGAGGAATGTTCTTTCTGGGTGCAGGGTCTGGGCTGCTGAGCAGGCAGAAGGCAGTGTCTGTTTCACACTTTGTTGGAACTGTAGCCCAGCCTGTGTCATTTCCAGAGGTACCAGTGGAGTTCCTGCTGTGCTTGAAGTGAATTGTGTGTCTGGAGCTTTCAGGATCCTGTCTTGTGTGCTCCCAGTCTTTGTCACTGAACTACAGAGTAGAAACTACCTCACCCTTGCTCTGTTTTTCTTCTCTCCTCAAAACAGGACCAGGTGTTCCAGTTGTAAGTGTGCACAGGACTAGTAATACTGGAAGTGAGTATACCTTATGAAATAACTAAGTTTTCCTATCATCCCTAATTTCATTGGGGAGTGTGGGAGAGGGGAAAGCAAGCACATGAAGATGTCATGCAAGTACATGAAAACTAATTCATATAAAGTGCTATTAATTACCTTTTAGCAACAATCACATCAGCAAACGGTAAGGAAATCACTTAATCCTAAAACTTTTCCAGATTTTTAGATATCTTTTGGACTAAATGCATGTGACTCATTTTCTGTTTACATTTGAGTAGATTAGATGGCAGGTAGGTCTAAGTAAATTAGATGGCAGGTTGGTCTTCATCCTTTTCACTTCCTATGTAGATCATGCTGCCATTGCAGTACACCTTCTGTGTTTTTAGAGATGTTTTTAAAGTTACAATCCAATTATGTTGAAGTCAGGTACAGTCCTGGGATGATTGATCATAAAAGCTGACCTACATATGGTGATTTAGTCCTTCTCTTCCATTTCTCAAACCAGAACAACTCCACTGATACTTTCAATGAAGACAAATCCAGTAATAAAGGCTTTTTAGGAGGATACTCTATACCTCTATTTGTCAAGTTTTACTCATTATTTTCTTGTATATTGATGCCAGTATTTACTGTTATTGTTTCCTGGGTGCTGAAGTGCTTTTTAGTGGAAGACTGTCCTTCAGCAGTTGAATTTTCCTGGTGGTGCAGCAGAGGTAACAGCTCTGCCACCTCCAGCTCCACTGTGACTCCACTAGCATGGAGGTGTGGGTTATAGGAATGGGGGACAACTTTTCACTCAAAAGCACTAAACCAACTCTTACAAGTCCTCATTTCATTAATTGGGTTATCCTCAGGATTTTTCCCAGAAGCCAGAAATCCTGAACTGTACCTGTGTGCATCCCCTTTATCCTGGGCCAGTCACTGTTCAGTGGGTCTAATCTTGCATGTTGAAGTACCATCCTGATAAACAGTGCCATGCTATGAAGTGTTAATTAATATCTACACTTTAGTTTCCATTTTTTTTTCTTTTTTTCCTTTTTTTTTTAATGCCATTGTTTGTGTTTGCACAGCTCAGTTCCACAGCACACCAAGGGCAGGGAGTTTTACCAGCTCAGTAAAGGGGAGCTATTGCTCAAATAAATGTGTTTTAGACTTGTGTGGAGCTCCTCATTTCTGTGTAGGCAGGCATTTGCTCTTTATTACCTGCATCTAAAGTACTATGGAGTGTGAATTACTGAAATTGAGATTTATGTGCAGCACCTTAGAGTCAAATAAAGCAAGTCAGGATAGAGGGACGTTGTTTGTTGTAACAACAAAAAGCCAAATAATAAGAGAGATAATTTGCCATTAGTGTTTCAGTGCAAGATGAGATTATCCTCTTCAATTCATAAAGGAATGATTAAGGATTATTTCAATTATTCCATCCTCAAACTATAATTATACCATTTTGGTTGACTGCCCAGAACAAGCATTCTCCTCAGATTATCTGTTTTGGCCCTAAGTGAAGAGTTTATTATTTAATTTAAAAAATCTAAATTTTGGAAGCAAGATCAGTAATTTGAGTTAAAAAAAAAAAACAAAACACAACAAATTAGCCATTCTTTCATGTGTAAAAGGGTTACATCAAATTAGTCTGCAGCTTTAAACCAAGCTGATGATCTTGCTCTTGGCTGAAGTGCAGAAGACAGATAAGGGCATGCAGTGACTACATTTAGCTGTGCTGGCTAAATATTGCCTTGGAATAGGTAATACTGGGGAAAAGGATGCCTGCATGAGGCTTAGGATATTGCCCAGCAGAGCAGCCTTGTGATGCTGCAGCTGCTCTTAGGATTTGTCAGAGATGCTGATGTTCATGTTGGTCATCAGAAATTTCCTTGGTAGTGCATAATGAAAACAAAGCCCTCCAAGGCCAGAAAAACAAACTGGATGTGCATCTTTTTGAATTGAAAAGTAGCTGCATTATAAAAAACTATTTACATAAGGAATTAATTTACAAGATTAATTGCAAGATTAAATTTACAAGATCATTGCATATTTGTCCTTTTCGTAAAATTTTTTTGAATCTTGATGTATCTCTGGTGTGATGATTCTCCATGCCTTTCAACATGGTTTTTCTTCCTGTTTTCTAGAGTTTTATGTTTTGGAAAATAACCCTGTGTTGAAAGAAGTTGTTCTTAAGAAAAAGAATTACAAGACTGAAATCAAAATGCTTCACATTGAGGATTACGGTAAATCTGGCAAAATGTTATTTTAGCAAGCCAAAAGTTTTGTTTTAATGTTACTGTTTTTCATCTGTGTAACTACCAGCCTTTAATGTTTTGCTCTTTTCTTAAAAGAATTCCCTTTACAGTTGTCACTGCCAAAAGATTTCACGGATCGAAACCAGTATGCCCTTCTATTAATAATGTAAGTATCTGCTTGGAATCACTCAAAATAATAAAAAAGTGCTCCATAGAAAATATTCAAATCTGAAATTAGGGGTTTTTTTGTTGTTCTTTTTTTACCTTTTGTAGGAAAAAAAAAATCTTATGGATTTGAGTAGAGAAATCGAAAGGCTTGTTCTTGAGAAGGTTTTGTGACAGGTGCTGTCTGGTAGAGATGCCTCTGGGGTTTTTTTGTGCTAGTCAAACCTGACTGTGCTTTGCTATACTTTCATGTTTGGGAGGCACTGGTGTTTCTGATGGTGTAGCTTTGAGAAGTCCTGCAGTCTTTCCTGGACTCTTACTGATCCTGCCCACAGAGCATCTCCCTCAGAGCCTCTGCTCCTTTTTATCCCTGAGAGAAATGAGTAGACCTTCCAGAAGGGGCTCAGTTGAGATGCATAAAACTGTTTTTAGGAACTCCAGAATGAAATAAAAGTTACTTTTGATCTTCAGTGGTTGAAGGCATGGTAGTCATGATCCAAAGTCTGTGGATTTTTGTAGAAAAGCTGCATGGGAGGAGAATGGTATTCCCTGGAAACCTGTGCTGTTCCTCTAAAAGGAGATGGGGTGTGTGTTTCTTGCAGGGAGAGTCAGCCTTTAAGTTGTATCTGCACATGTGTAGCAGAGGAAAAGAACAGAGTCATGAGAGTGCTTGAAGCCTGCCTGGTAAAAGTGGTGATGGCCAGCTCAGGGCATCACTCCTGTCTCGACCCGAGCTCAGCATGGGTGGACAGAGCTTTCCTGGACCTACAGAGCTTCTTCCAGTCCCAGCTGGAAAAAATTGATGTGAATTTCAGTAAAATGTAGGAGTGTGTTGCTAAATTGATGAAAATGCCACATTACTGAGCCGTGTCACCTGGAGCAGATCTCCCCTCAGCAACAGCACAGGTCCTCGTTGTTGGATGTGAGGTGTTTACAGAGCTGAGCTGCTGAATGATCCCAAATACCTCTGCTCAGATCAGATAACAGGACAGAAAGGCACAAACCTGCTTATTTCTAAGCCCAGTTTGTGTTTTAAAACTCAGAATTTTCAGTTGTAATTATCTGCAGTTGTGGAAGCTCTCTGCTTTAATTGGCTCACAAACATATTTTTCTTCCCTTGTGGAGAAACAGGACACATGGATTTTATTTCATCTTTGCAGCATGATCTTGGAGGCATGATTATATTTTAAGCAGCTCTTATACGAGTGCCAAAGGCAAATTGACTCTGTGAGTTGACCTCAGCAGCACTGCAGGGACTTGCAAACACTTGTGCTTATTTCTGTGTCTGAGAGCAGGGAAACACGAAGGTGTAAGCAGCGCAACGCTTCCCTTTTCAAGTATCCCAGAAAAATACATAATCTGCCATATGCAGCTGTGGGAAAATATGGGGTTATAAACTCATGTATAACCTAGAGAAGACAGAAGAGAAAGATCAGAAACCTGACAAGTCCAAGGCCATAAATCACAGGAAAAGAAAAAAAAAAAAGCTAAAGAAAATACTATTTTGAATTGTTTTTTGATATCAAGAGTTGAAAGAAGTAAGAACAGTATTGAGTCAGGGTCTGAATTTAAATTTACCAAAGTTGTTGCTACCCTGTGAGCAAATAATGTGGCCAAGTCATGATGTATGGTTATATTTTATAATTGTTTGGGGTTTTTATGGTAGGCATGTGGGATAAAAAGGAAAGTTAACAATTTATGAATACAAATTGTTGTATCTGCATTTATAGTATGGGGACTTTGTTTCTTTTAGGTCAGATTCTTTGCAATACTGAATTCTCATTGTTAGCTTTAGCAGGGGTTATTTCTAGAAAACCCTATAAACTAGTGAAAGAATGAAACTGAAAATTTTAAATCTGTCCTGGCTCATGTACTGTAGCATGTTTTGTGTCCTCCTTTCCCCTAGAAGAAAAAGAAGTTACATTCTTTTAGTTAAGCTATATTTCTTCAGCAGCTTTGTACAGACTTAAAGCTAAGGTTGCCAGCAATCCCTTTTTCTATTAAAGAGATCCCCAAATGAAATATAAAACTGCAAACTGTCACTGAAGTTATGGGAGGTTCCCTTGTGGGATGATTATTTGAGCCTAATAAATTCTGTCTAGCTCCTGAGAAAGAACTGTTGGATATCTGTGGGTGTATAGGGGGTAATTTCTTGACCTACACAGCTCCAAATTAACATCCTAAGGTTTATTTCATGATCAGAAGTACTGCTTTCAAAAAAAAAAAAAAAGTATTCAGGTCCAAGGAGAACATGTGGCTTTTATAGGGAACATTGATTAGCTGTGGAGATGATATCATCTCCCAGATATTTGACTCTCCTGAGTCCCAGAGTGGTACTGTTGGGACTGATGGAGAAACACCCTGTTCCTACTGCCACCAGTGTTAGATGAGAACTGGGGGCTGATAACAAGTGCTGGCTTTTTGCACTGTTCAGCTGCCCCTGCTTTCCTTCTTCCATTCTCAGCCATGGTATGATTATCATTATATTCCAGCTAATGAGAGAAAAACCTTTGAAAATGAGTGCTTATCAATGTCCTTGGTAAGAATGTTGGTTTAATTGTATGCCCATTTTTTTGGAAAGGAGATTCTATAAAACATCTTGATCCAGGAAACATGCACTTAGAAATAGAAATCCAGAAGATACAAGAACAGAAAAGTGGAGAATATTAGCAGAGAAGTGATGTTTGCTTTCCCATCTCAGTAGCACTGCACTTTTAAGAGTAAAAAGAGAAAAGAGGGAGGAAGGTGATGAGTGATTTTATTATGGGGATGATGTTTGGTGTAATCTGTTACTTGGGTTTTTTTTTTCAAATCACTGAAAGCTGGTAGCCATTTCAAAGGTGCATGACTATGAAAAGGCTTCTGTATTCATGCAGGGATGTCTGCAGGTAAATTTGAACTTCCAGCACATGGCTCCCAGATGCCTGAGTGTTAAGGCTGAGTCCTGGAAGGAAGCTTGTACCAAAGCAATCTGGTCCTGATGTGACACCTGGGTGTGAACTGAGTACAGTTCCATGTAGATATCCTTAAGTTTAGCTTAAGGACCAAGACTTGATTATGCTGTAACCATCAGCATAAAGATTGCATGGACATTCATCCATTAGCAGCTGCAAAGCAAGATGCAGAACTCAAATAGTAGGTCATTGTATTGCTGTGTTAAAATTTATGTCCATCTGGATGGCTGGGCTGTCAAACAGATCTCATGTAGAAACCAGTTATGTTGGCTGGCACTCCTTTTCTTTCCAGAATTGTGATGAGTAGCCCATAAAATGTTAAATAGATTAAAACACTTTCTTCCATTTGTTCTCCTAAACCACTGATAATGTTTCACACTCAGTTTCCTTCTGATGTAATACACACAGTGTAACTATATATTAGAGAGCTGCATGGTAATTGCCTGAAAAAGTGATTACCATCTCTTTTCTATATAATTAAGATCAAAGTTTAAATTTCAAATCCTTGATTTTCCTCATTATGGTTCACCTTACTCATTAAAAAAGTTGGAAGATACTCCTCTTGGTAACACATAGGAAATGATTAAGTAAAGACTCTGGCATTTAATCTGGGTAATAAAATCAGAGCTGATAATCATTCTTTATTTTGCCTTGATCATAATTAACCTCATTCCTTCAAATGTATAGATAATGTATCTTAAATATCAGTATCTATTATTTAATGCCATTTAAAGTTGCCCAATATGTAAGTTGATATTGTAAAACTGAGTCAATTAAAAGATTGTCCTGGTATTTGAGGGGGATTTATTTGTTTACTTATTTTTTTATATTTTGGTCATAAGTAGGGGTTGATTTACCTGGTTTTGAACTGATGAATGTTTTGGGCCTTGCACAAAGAGTCAAACATGTTTATGCCCCCAGTGAAAACACTCTCAGGACTGATAGCAAAATGAGGCAGTAGGGTTGGAAAGTGAATTTTTTGTGCAGCTTTGAAAACAAGCCATTAAAAGACTATAAGAAATATAGACAGGCATAATGCAAATATTGGGAAATATGTGTCTGCTGTCTCTCTGTGGAGGACAGAAGCACACCTCAGATGCTCAGTATCATTTTATAGTGGCAACTGAAGAGTAAAGAGACCTTTTGGTGCTAATAGGTGTTCTGATATGTACCTCAATGGAAATAACTTTAAATGCTTATCACAGACTATTTATATGGACATTCTTAAAAATAAACTAGCCACTGGAAAATTGCTTCCTAAAGCAATATATCAAACAATCCATCATGCAGGGCTGGACAATATGTAGTGTTTAAACTCTGAGCCCAAAAGTAGCCAAGCTGTGACCTCCAAAAGGAGCTTAAGAAACCAACACTGTCAGTTCTCACCCACTGAGAGACTTGCTGAGGTTCTGTTTGTTGTCCCCTTTTTATTGGAAGAATTCACTTTGATTTAAAACACTTTTTTTGTTTTAAGCAGTTTCTGGCTCAGAGAAGGGCTTATAACTGTAATGGTGCTTCTCCTATTCCTAAGTGTCTAGAAATATAACATATAGATATCTATATCCATCAGATGTGTGTATAACCTAGATATAGAACATGTATAAATCAAACGTGATTACTGTGTTAGTTTTGTTCTCATATTTAAAGGGAGGAAAGCAGGCTGACTCACAATGTTTTCACTTGTGTGGAATGTATTAATCTGTTGGAAGGTTACCTAGTCAAACATGGGTATTACTATGTATTATTGTGCAAAGTTGGAATAACTTCCTAATAATTGTAACTGGTCCGAGGCTCATTGGAAGTAATGACAAATACTTACATTGGAAGTAATGATAAATACTTAGTGAAAACATCTGTGTCAATGTGAAGTGCTTCTGAAAACCTTGCTCTGTGCAGTGAGCAGATATGGGAAGTATTGTTCTGCTCCTTATTGCAAATAATAATGATTATATACTTCCTGAGTATATACTTTTCTGCAGAGCTCACTTGACAGTATTTGCAGACTCATTGCTTCACAATCTTAGTAATTAGTATAATCATAACTGAATTGGTTAAGAACAGCAAAAAAAATACCCTTCTTTTTTTTTTTATAAAGCCAAGTATAAGCCTGATGTGCAAGATAATGGTAAATCAAGCATAACATGTTGTGGCTGAGTCTGTTACCAAGTAATCCTGATTTCAGTGCATGATTTAGCAACTGAATAGATAGGTCTGACTGAATTTGAGAACACACACGTTCATCATATGCTTGCTAATTAACTGAGTGATTTACCTTGAAGATGGTCTGTGTTATCCCACAGCCAAAGCCAGATACTGAATCAGCACATTATTGTATTTATAAGACAGGACTTATTGGAGGATATTTTTTCTCTCTTTCCTCCCCAGGGTTTACGTAAGTAAAGTTTACATAAGTATTTGGCAAAATAATAATTTCTGTCTTCATCTTTCTTTCACCTTAGACAGGATATTCCCACAGACCATCCAATTTAATTTCCATACAGCCAGCACAGACACTTCTACATTTTAATTTGCATTCCACTGGCAGATGCAGCCTGCATAGAACTATTTTGCATTTTGTACAACTTAATGGTAGCCTGTTCTTTTATTCTGTGTTTATCTTGGGGGAAAATAATGACAAACGTCCCTTTTAAAACTGACATTTTATTTTCTTTGTAAGGAAAATAGTGTATTTGGCTTCAAAGAAAAATCTTATTGTTCTTCTAAAAACTGCATTCTCCCATTCTATTTCACCTTTTGTGCTGTAAACCACCTTTTTTTTTGTCATAAAATAGACTTATCACTCCTGCCTGCATCCATTTCTTCGTATGAATTTTGATGGAGAAAATAGAATTTTCTCCAGTGTATGCTTTAGTCTTCTTTGTAGTGTATTTCAAAAAATCTATTCAAGAATACAATAATGCAATTATTTTTGTTTTCTCAGGTGACATCCTTCTTAATAGTATTATATATCCTACAAAATGGTAATCAGGATGCTGAATGAATTTACCTCATTGTGTGTTCAGTGAGACTTGACAAATTCTGCATGAGCCTTCCCAGAAGTGAGCTAGCCATTAGTGATTTTGTCTGGGGTTTTTTCCTTCACTTTATTATAAGCAGCACTACCTGCTTTAATTTTCTGTGTCCTTCAGCAAAATGTATTCAGGTACTGGCAGCACCGCAGCACAATGGTTATAAAGTTAAAGAAATTCTTTTGCTGCAGGGCTTGCAGCCCTAATGGGATGGTATTGATGGAAGTGACAGTAGCTCAGCAGGGTTGCATAACCAACTGAACTCTGCCACGCAGGCTAAATAAAATATCAGAGCTCGGCACAGTGCATCACATTGTCAATAGTCTTCGTTTGTGTCTGGTGTGTTGGTATTTGCAGTGATGAAGCTCCAGGCAGCCAGTTGGTTACAGATAAGTTTCACATTGACTGGGACTCAGTGCTTGTCAACTCTGATAATGTCATCGTAGCTCGATTTGATGGCAGAGGGAGTGGATTTCAAGGCCTCAAGATCCTACAGGAGGTCCATCGGTGCTTAGGATCAGTGGAAGTGAAGGACCAAATAGCAGCTGTAGAGTACGTATGTGCAAACTCTTCTTGTCTTTCACCCTGCCTCCACCTGGATGAATGAGCACTTGGACTAAAGCTGCCCAGAATGTTTTATTTGCATTGTTCATGTTTGGTTTTTAATGCAGTTGCAAATTGTGTAAACCGTAATCCTTCCATTACAAACAGCAAGTAAAAATCAAAGAGGTGTTTTGGGGTTTTTATTTGAGTTGGTGCTTCCTTCTCTTTGATAGAGCGCTCCTGCTCTGTGCAATCCAAATATGCCACCTGAGCTAATTCATATTCCATATATGAATATGATGTCTATATTCATCCATAGATGAATATATGTCTATATTCCATAGGTAAATTTCTTCTGTCCACATTAACATGCAAATACATTTGTGTAACAACATTTTAGGTCTATACCAGAGGATATTGCTCTCATTTAGACCACTAGAACTCCATTTGCTTTGTGCAATTACTCCAGAATTCTGTAGTAGAAATGAGAGTATTTTGGCAAATGCCTTTTATTTCTCATTTGCATTATCATTCTTAGACTGATATGATTCTACCAGCTGCAGAAAAGAGTAATTTCTGTCTGTGGAGTAGTTATGCATAGCTTGGACAGCACTCCTTACTCAGGGTGCACATGTCAAAATGCCTCATACCATGGTCTGGATGGATTTTTCCTGGGGTTTCCCAGGGAAAGATGGATTTTAAGCCAGATATTTTTTCTTTTGAAAGGGGTCACTGCTTCACCCATTCCATGAATAAGCAGATGTGTCTGATATTTGCCCTCAGGTTATTCTGTCTTTTCTGTATAAAATTCACCACAGATGATTAATGGCTTTGATGAGAGAATTAATTATTTATATAATTATCTAGATTTAAGAAGCTCCATTCACCTTACCTGCCTTTAGCTGGTGCTAGGCACCTGGTCAAAGCCAGTCATTTAAGCTCTAGACAGTGGAAAATCCTGGCATTTCTGAGGGATAACTCTCCCCAGACTGAGAGAAGTTTCCAACATGTGTAGGAGTGCTAAAGGGTATCTCTCTTCTCTCCATTAACTGAAAAGCAGATGTAAATGGATAATTTAGACAAGATGCTTAAATTCAGATATCTAAATTAGGTGAGATTGGCCAAACACCAACTGTTTGCCTTAGGAGAAAGGAATTAGGAAACAAATCACATTTCCCAGTGCAGTACTACTTGCATGGCAATTTCTTAATGCACAAATAATGTTATTTACATACTATATTCAGAAAGTAAAATCCACTATTTTACTTTGACAAAATTAAAAAATAAACTTCTTTTCCTTCCAGATCACTTCTGAAACAGCCCTTCATTGATCCTAAGAGACTGGGCATATTTGGAAAGGTAATGTGCAAAAATAGCAGGCTATATCATCATGGTTATTTAAGAAAGTGCTGTCAGTTCATAAACAAATATATATAAATATTTTCCAAAGACAATTTTAGTTATTAAAACAGGGAGGAAAAGCCATCCATAGTTTACTGTCTGTTCTGTACAGTATTTTTTTCTCAGAACAGGTATTTAAGTCAATAAAATCATTTTTATGCTATAACACTATTTGCATTTCAGAATCTGAAGGAGAAAGTATTTGTTAAAAATTCTGCTTTCTGCTTTCTTTAGAAATTTTTAATAGGGACTTGGGTTTTGTGAAAGCTTGTTTATTACAGTTTTATGTTTGGGCTGCAGTTAAATTGACAATGTTGTCCTGTAAAGTACAAGTTTTATATCTGAATGTTTTACTGACCCTTGAGCTTAGCTGAGCACCTACCCTGTGGTACTGTCAGCAAGCTCCTTGTTGCACCAGTGAGAAATCTTGCCTTTGCTGTTTTATCAGCTGTGTGTCATTGCCCCTAGCATGAGATACAACGAGGCAAAGGCTCGACTTTTAGTAGCAAATTAATCAGCATTTTACTGATGTCTATTAAAAAGGAGCAATTGGAAACACCCCACAACTGCTGCTTCATCTATGAACCGGCATGTGCAACCTTTTAAATTTGTTAAATTGTTTGGGTTTTTTTTTATTATTAAAAATGAAGCTGTTTTCTGCCTTTGAGCTCAAAGCAGTAACAAACCCTGATCAAGTACGCCCCAGTTATCACTTTTAAGAGCAGCATGTGTTTCTCCATGAAGTGCCTTAGTTCTCACTCTGCTGCTGAGCTGCTGCACAGCCTCAGGCAAGTCATTTAACCTGCATGTCTCAGCCTGTCTGGATGCAGGATGAGGAGATTGACATTTACCTCCTGCATGGTAGCATTTTGAGGACTGGCTGATGTTTGTGACTGTTATTAACATTTCACATGAACATGACCTTCCTCAAAGATCTGAGCTCCTGCTGTACTCCTTGAGCTAAGAAAGAAACTCTCAGTGCAAGAATGGGTCAAAACCAGTATTTGGGTTGTAAGGGAGCAGCCAGAGATTTTCCAGCTGGGGATGTACAAGCAGGGCCAATTTCATGCACCACATGATCGTGGCACACACTTCTGCTCAGGTTTTAATGCTTGTTGCCAATCTATGTGAAAGTACACAGGCATAGAAGCATCAACATTTCTCCATATCCTCTTCCCCTTTCAATCCTTTGATTGAAAATACTGTTTCTGGAATGAAATCCCTGAGCAGCCAGAATTGCTTGGTTTTGCCTGCAGAAATTCTTTTCATTGCTACTTGAAAATTCCCACTTGTTTTCTGCCAGATTTGTCAGTATCTTTTTTCCTATGAGTGATGTGACGAGACAGTTACTGAAGAGCATGCCTGTAACCATGGCTTTACATATCTGCCAAGACCTACCCCCAATTCTGTTTTCTTTCACAAAATGTTGTTGATTGCCATATTCCTGCATTTATTTTCTGAAAGCGGTGTTGAGGAATGAAGAGTGGGAAATTCAATAAGCTTTCAACACTGCTTTGAATTCAGGGAAATTTCCCCTTTCCAAGTTAACCTTTCAGGGTTGTTTTTTTTACTGTCAAAAGAAAAAAAAGCCATAAAATTTAAAAGTTAGTTTTATAATTAACAATAAAAATATATTTAACCACTTCTTAGGGTTAATTGTATTTTTCCTCCACTCTGCTTGTTTTAGAGTCAATTAAAAATCTTTTTTTGAACTCGTTTCTTTAAATCACGTACAAGAACATGATAAAGAAACAAGGATTTTTTTTTTCTTTCTATGCATTAAATTTGCTGTACTGATGGAAACAGAATATGCACTTTGCTTGAAAATAAATTGACTTTGTAATGGCTTAGTGTTGATCTCATAAAACTGGATGTGCACACTTTCAGGAAGCTCTCTAAGAGGTTTCAGAGCTATACAGAAGTAAAATTCCTGTCACAATTGGTGATGGCAATGAGGCACAAGAGTAACAAGACTGTCCAGAAGGGCACAGTGGGGTGAATTTCCAGGCAATCTGCCAACTCCCCCTTGCTTATCTCTGTGAGGGGTGCAAGCCTAAGTGATGCCTGATCCAAGGGTCTGAGCTGTTAGACAGCCAAGTGTGGTTCCATGGAGTTTGTGGTTTTATTCATGGAAGTGAAAAGAGAGTTTAAAAATAAGTTGCAATTCTACAGCCAACGTCTTTCTTGAAAATGTGGCAATTAGGCTGCAACCCCAGAAACCCAGCAGGTGAGTGAGGCAGCACATGTTCTTGCATCAGGGAATATGGAATAGCAATGTCACTGTGAAATGCTTCTAAGAATTTATAAATAACTCACTCTGTAATGTTTTTGTCCTGGAAAGCCTGGCTGGAAGGAAGGACACAGGCACAAAGGGAAGAAACTCTCAGGAGAATTAAACAAGCTCTTAATGAAAGCATGGAATAAATAAAAAATAACCTGGCAATACCTATCCTTGGATTAAAATTGTACTGTGGAGCTGGACAAGGCTGGGCAAGACACAAACAGAATATTAAACAAAAGTAAAAGCAGAGGAAACCCAGAGGCAGAGGAAAGTTGCTATTCTTTTAAGCTCTTTGAATTACACAAATTACAGATGCCCACTCAGAAATTCTGTCTTAGGTGAACAGATCTGGATGGCTCTTGGCCCCCTGGACTAAAATTTGTATGGGAAAGGAGTAACTCAGTTCCCTACACATTTCCTTTGAAAATCCAGCTCCTATTTGGTATTTTCTTCAGTATGTCCATCCCTTAATATGGATTGATTGCAGAGAACAAGAAACCTCTTTACTTAATATTTCTTAAAGAAGGTTAAAGGGTTTTCCAATATTGCCACTCTTCCACAGAAATAATCTGTTCAATAAATATTTAGACATGAAGAACAGGAACAGGCAGCATTTGTAAAAGTCTGTGAGAAAACTGTAAGCACTTGATGCATTATCTTTTTTTGGATCAGCTGGTGTTTTGCATTATATTTTCCCTGTCATGGGATAATTTTGTCTTCCTGAAATGTGTTGTGCCAAACACAAAACGACAAAAACAACAAAGTACTTGAAGAAATACCAATTTTTCAGTACCAATGAAGGGAAAACAGATGGCAAGTAGAGAAATTTGAGGAGCCTGTAATATACGACTAAATCATTGATTCCAGGAACCACATTCAGAATTCCATTTTCTGTGAGTCTAGAATGATTACAGGTGTACAGAAGTGTATTGCCAGTGTCATTTCAAGGAAATCTGTGGTTTCAAGTTAAAGCTTTCAAAAAGGTTTCATGACTCTCTGGTATCAGCTGTTCCAGGGGAGATGTGTTAGACTTCAGGGATGGTGAAGAAATGTTCAATACTCATTAACTGCATAGATTAAAAGTCATGATCAGGTCAATGGGATCTTTATGCACCCTTAAACCATAAAAATTATACCACTGGATTAGCACAGTGGCCTTTAGCTTTATTTTTGCTAGAATGAAATAAATAAACCAAAATTTCCATCCCATTGTTAGGGATATGGTGGCTACATTACATCAATGATCCTGAAATCCAGCGAGCGGCTCTTCAAGTGTGGAGCTGTGGTGGCACCAATCACAGATATGAAGTTATATGGTGAGTAATCCCTGACCTAAACCTGTGTGATACTTTATTCAAAAGACCTTTTATTCATGGAGCTGCTGTATCTTAACTAAGGGCAGATAACATAACAATGTTAGTGAGATTTCAGCTCACTGTCGTGGTCTCTCCTGTAAATGAAAGTAAAGCTGACACTGGGACACTTCACCAAAACCCACAACACACTTGTTATTACTGACAGCACTGATTTTGCAGTTACCTCATTTCTTAAGAATCCTTTATGTATATCAGCATGAATCAAATCTTTTATTAGGAATGAATCCTTTAAGGTTCACAGTGAATTCCCTACAATATCAGTCATATTGTCATCCAGTCACAGGTTATTTGGTTCTGTATGTAAAGTTTTGGGCACTGTGATACACAGGAAACCAGACCAGATTATTTTAATGGTCTGTTATACTTTCTTTGGGGTTTAGCATGTGTTTTCTTTTGGGTTTGGGTTTTTTTGTTTGGGGTTGGTTTTTTGTGGTGTTTTTTTTTTTTTTTCCTATTTTAACTATTTAAAAGTGGGTTTAAATATTGCATCAAAATGATACATTCTGTGTCTCTAAATGAACATCTTGACTTCATGGCTTAAATAGCTTCTGAAATTATGGGTTTTAGAATAGAAATAAGTTGAAATTCACAAGATTTGTTGTTTTGTTTTGTTTTTATTTTTACAGCATCAGCTTTTTCAGAAAGATACCTTGGGATTCCATCAAAAGATGAAATCACCTATCAGGTAAGTTAGCATAAATAAGTAACTTAAAATGACCATTTTACTCTTAAAATGCAATTCGATCACAGCTTTGTGTGTGTTTGTTCACTAGGCATCCAGTGTATTACACAATCTTCATGGTTTAAAAGAAGTGGATTTGCTAATAGTTCATGGGACAGCTGATGGTAAGTATTTACAGATGCAGCTAATTTGGAGTCAGAGCTTCTAATAGGCAGGTGTTGAAGAGCTGATGAGGCACACACCTAGCAAGTACATTTGCAGTTTCTTTTTCCCTCTGATAGGATTTTTTATTTTGTTTCAACTGTCAATTCTAACTCTGAACTGGTGAAGCTTTTCTTTTTTTGCTGAGGATTTGCACCTTTTAGGTGCTGTATGTTCTAATTTGTTTAAATCTTGTGGACCACTGTGATGCTAGTGAAAGGTATTACATGAATAATTAATAGTACAACATACATTTTTAATGTTTTCTTAAATTCATACAAATTCTGCAGAACTATCAGTACAGCTGGTGAAGTACATCAGCAAATGGGAAGTTAATCTTTTCATCTAAGTAATTACAAGGTACTTGCAAACCTTCTGAAGCTACACAGAACCTTTTAATAGCACCAATACTTTCAGCAGTAGATTAAAACAGAGAATGAGTAACACAGGGTAAATTCTAGCACTTTAGATGGAATCATAAGATGTATGAATTGAGATAATTTGTAATTGCAGATTTCACTGCAGTGTATTATCCTGAACTTTCTTAACTGATGTCTAAAGAATGAGCTTTGATGCAGGCACAAATTACAGTGATGCAAACAGCTGCTCTGTACAGACTGACATGCCTACTTCTTCCCCAGTATTTTCTGGTGGATGTGGGATAATACAAGGTTTCTTACTCAGTCTGAAGAGATAACTGCCTCTCAGTGGCAAGGGCCAAGGGGACAGTGCCCATGCACAGCTGGCACAGTGCCAGCCCATCATCCCTGACTTGCCAAACCCATTTTATGGATCCAAAGTGCAACCAGAGGGGTGCAAACCCTGTCCAGTGCTTCTCCCCAGAGCACAGCAGGGAGGGTTGAAAATAAACTGGGTGACTGAGGAGGCATGAGGGGCTCAGGTTTTACTGATTGCAACAGGCAGCAGCAATTTCTGCCCCTCTGAACCGAGCTGGAGGGAACTGGGGCTTTGGTGATGTCTGAGCAGTGCAGGGTGCTCTGGCCTGGCAGTGTGATTGTCTGCTGTTCCTGCTCAATATCACATCTAGTGACACTGCCCAGACCACTTGCAGCCTAAACTCTGCAGGGTTAGACATGGTAATCATGGCTTTGCCACACAAAGATCAGGTTACTGATAGGTTCCAGAAAGTCCATTACCTAAGGAGTATGGGGTTTAATGACCCCGTGCGAGCAATAGAAAATGCAGCGTGCTTTCTTTCCAGCAAATTAGAAGATGCCATGATGTTCAAACAGAATGGTTTTACACATCTCTAAGCTATCACAGTATGTGTAAATCAAGGGTAAACAGAGGAGTCCTCACTAAATGACAAGTGTGGCTTCCCCTGGGGCTTCCAGCTCCTTCTCCAAAACCTCTGCTCTAACACCCTGTTGCTGCTGGGGCTGGCCTTGGAAATAGTCAGCTTCAGATCCAGTAATTACAGAGCCTGGAAATGTTTTCAGCCAAAGCTGTGTAACAGATAAGTATTTCACATTCCTGTAGCTGTTTCTAATAATATCAAATGTTTTCTTGCAGCTAAAGTTCACTTCCAGCATTCAGCAGAACTAATTAAGCGTCTAATAAAAGCTGGGGCTAATTACACTATGCAGGTATGTGCACCTGTGACTTTTCCTATAAACATAGTTGAACATTTAACCTCCTATTGCTATTTCTTCACTGCAAAGGATCCTCTCTACCACAACACAGTGGTATTTCCTCAATTTGCAGTTAGAACTCTTTTTAATCCTATTTTTTCTCACTGTTTGTATGGATATCAGGAGCTGTATCATCTTGTTCTCCTGAGCTCTTTCTCCTCTCTCTCATCTTTCTCTTTTCTACCTGTTTATCCTACAATTATACAAAGTGCTCTGGAATCCATGGACACCCTTTGTAACATGAAGATGTCACTACTTTGGGTTCCTTTTTACCTAAAAAGGTATTGGGTCACATGAGAGTAATTTCCCCTTATTTTCAACATTTACATTTTTTGGAAGAGCACGACAGAGCCTCTGACAAGGTACAGGCTTGCATGGGACGCACCTGGAGCACATGGATGCTGCTGGCAGAGAGTTTTGGTTGAATCAGTCTCTCCAAATATTCCTGATGCTTGTTGGCCATTGCAAACCTTGACCCTGCTGGGCTTAAGGTGATCTGTAGTTTGCACTGGAGTGTGAGCTCCTGTCAGGGAGGAGGTGGCAGAAAGGGGCTTGGTGCCACTTGGGGAAGCAAAAAGGACTTTAAATATAGAACTGTTCCTGATACCAATGTGGTTTCAGCTGAGGTGATGTGAAGGCCTGTGGAGAGAGGAAGAAGCAGAAATGACAGTTCTCCCAGAGGAGCCCTGTTGAGCTGTTCTCATGCAACCTTCTGATAACCTGGGTTTGAGGAGGCAGCTGAAGCTTTTTGCCTCAGGCCTCCTCAGGTCTCTTGTCTTGTGGCCTGGATTTCTTCATCCAGCCTGCAAATCTTTGCTTAGCCTCATTTGGGAGAAATTCCCAGTGGTATTTTTTTAAGAGTTAAAAATGCCCACATCCACCCAAGGGGAGAGAGAAGATGGGCTTTGGACCAGATAGGAAGATAGTTAAGATATGAATAAAAAGGGTTTTTGCCAAACACAGAATTTGAAATATTGAGAGGTCCTTAAAAGCATGAGGCAATTAATCCTCATGGATGTTAATGGGATTTGGATGCCTAGGCACTATTGAAAATGCCAGCTAAAGTAAACTGTTGTAAGCACAATGGCTGAGGATATATTTTTTTTCACTTCTGCAGATCCCACTGCAGTGGTTGTTTTATGTAAGTTCAAATTCCAAGAGAATGAGTCTTACTTTAGGTTTTATTAGCTTTCCTTGATGCCATAAAACTAATGCTATCATCCTGTTGTCATCTAAAACATGTTGAAGATCAGAGAAAGAAAATTAGAGCCCTAAATATTTGAAAAGCCTTTAAAAACTATTTACTTTTTTTCCTTTCTCCTCTGCCAGATCTATCCGGATGAAGGTCATAACATTGCTTCTGAGAAAAGCAAATATCACCTTTACAGCACAATCCTTGGGTTTTTTAGTGCTTGTTTAAAGGAGGAGACACCAATTTTACCACAGGAACCTGAAGAGGATGAATAAGGAAGCCTATTTGTGTAGTACTGAAGGGGACTTACTCTGCAGCTCAATAAAACCTTAAATAAAAGTGACTGTAAGATTGCAGATTCTGCAGAAGCTCAAGGGCAGCTAAAGGATACCACAGTGGAACAGCACATTTACAGACAATGAGCTAATAAACTGGAATTCAACTACAAAGTCCAAACATATTACCAAGGGACAAAACCTTTACCTTTGTGGAAGGTCAACTGTTGGTTACAGTTTCCTGGAAGAACTTAGTTTTGCATAAGTGTAGGGTTAGTGCATGTTTGTTATGTTAAGCCTCACTGTTGGTTCTGTAAGTGGTTGCTTGTTTTTGTTTTTTTTTTTTAATTTAAATGCACATCTTTATTCATCTTTGCATAAGGCACAACCTATCATAAGTATTATGGCCACTAATATTCTGAAAGGTGAACTGGAATCTAACACTGTAATGTTACAATAAGTGCAATTCTTCTGCTGTCTATTACACGTAAGAAACCACAGAGATAATAAAGGGCACGGTATTTTCTCTAGTTTCTGCTCAAAGGGGATATCGTCTAGTGCATCATATAACATGGTTATTGAAAATTATTTCCCCCACACAATTTAAGCATTTACAATTATTACTGTACCTATTAGTAACCAATAGGGGTCTTTTTGGTGGTGTGCTCTTGGTCTTTATGTATATACCCAGGAATCCCTAAGCAGAAAATCTTTCTGAGCTTGAAGAAACTTTTTCAAGATGTAATTGACAGCTGTATTTAAAACGATATCTGCAATTGAAATCATTCCCCAGTCCAAAATGTAACTATTGTTTCCTTAAAATATGTTTGAGTTGTGTTTTGGTATTGTTTATAGTAGTTAATAGTTTGCTGGTTACACTCTAATTTTAGAATATGCTACTTTGTCACATGTAAATTAGATACATAAATATTAAATTATAGTTTCAGATAAAGAAAGTTTATTAACAATGTATAATGCCATTGAGTAATACTTTACTCCTCAAATGAGGACCTATTTTGTACAGTGCATCTTCCTTTCCTCCCGTCTGCTCTCAGAGGTAATTCTGATGTTCATCACGGCGGTGACGTAGCTCCAACACACCTTTAGTTCTTATTCCAATGCTGCTCATTCAGTCTCATGCAACAAGATTTAGCTTAACAGCATCACAGAGGAATGAAATGTTTTTCATTCAAGGCAAAGGAAGATCTGACAGATTAGATTTTATTATTTATTCAGAGGGAGAGCCCCTTGTGCATCCATTTATTTGCCAGGGTGAAGTACAGCAATAGAAATTGAAACTATGAAATAAACAAGGCAGCCAGGTTGGGTCTGCAGAATATTAACTCTGATCATGGAAAGCAAGTACAGTGTGGGTTTAATTTGGGATTTCTTCCTGAAGGTATGTGAAAACTCCTGACAGATGCTGTGCCACTTATAGGGTAATAGCTGTAGTTTTCTTATTTCTGGATATATTCCAAATACTTTCCTATATAGTTAAGGTTTAATTTCTTGCAAGACTAAAATGAAAGTAATTTTTGAAGGTAAATATGCTATTTAAGATGTAAAGTTCTGCATATTTTATGAGAATGACAGTTGTTTTTAATGTAATGAAAAATCACCTGAAGCTTTTTTACTCATCACTTCCTTCTGGAATATTTTCTTTCACTGTTAGGATTTTTTTTATGATGCAAATAATTAATTTGTCTGAAAGGCGTGGTTTTATGGAACACTGAAAAGTCTCTTGTCTTTTAATGTTTAGTAATTCTCTCATTTTGTTAGCAATGTTCAACTATTTTTCAATTAGTTTAATACAGTTTTAATGTGCAATGATATCTTGTTTGGGTCCCAGTGTCACCACAAAGTATGGCTTTGCTTTGTGGTATTTATAGGACATATGGAGTACATATATATAGTGTAGGTAGGGTATAATTTATAGGGGCTACGATGTGCACTACAGTAAGATCACACAAAACAACAACAGAAAAGTAAGAGCAGAAGTCAAACAAGGTTTTGCAAATCCTGTTTTCTATGGAGGAGCGTCGTTTTCAAATCTTCTGTTGGCTGGGACTGCTGCTTTGTGATTTTATAAATGACACCTGTCACTTAATAAACGCTCACCTGACAACACTGCTGCTTCTCCTAACCAGACATGCTCAATGAGCTCCTCATCTAGCTCAGTTCACTGAGGTTTTTCCCAGTTTGAGCCAAATGCACATAAAGGAAACACAGGCTGTGGGCGTGTGCTGAGCACTGGACTTGGCGTGCAGAGGATTTGGGAAAAGGCCAATGCCCCCCAGATGTGCTGGTTGGTGTTCCTCTGCAAAGCAGCCACTCCGTGCTCGTGTTTGCCATGTCTCACACTTGGTTGTGTTAGTTATCTGCAAAAGGAATGCTTGTGTCTCAGCAGTGCTCAGGAAATGTTGTCTCAGATCTTTGGATCCTGCACCTCCTCCTAACTCTGTTTTAGGCCCCCATTCCCAATTCATTCTACCCCAGCATCCCACCTCCAGCTTTCCAGACTTTGAATGTGTCATAGGACATGGCCTTCTGTGGGAATGCCTTTGGCAAGACTGGTGCATTTAAAAAATGTGTTATCTGAAATCTGGGTGGAAATGTGGTATGCTTTTAATGTTTTCATGCTTTCTCACACTGTCCTACAAATACAGATATTTTTATGTAATTGTGTACACAAGGGGGAGCATCAGACACAAATTAATTGCTTTTACTGATATTTTTATGCATGAGTTGAACTCAGATATTGCAAAAGTGTTTGCCAGATGCTAGTTAAACTGAAGAATTTAGTTTAGAATTTAGTAGGATGTCCTTTTACTTTTGCTGATCTGTTGAAATAATCCTTCCACTTACAACACAACTGAAAAGTGCTACCTCTCAGATTCTACATCATAACTAATGGCAATCATGAATTACTCCAGGTGATCTACAGTAGGAGCAAGAGTTAGTACACATTTCACTGAAACAGCACATGTGTAGACTTTTTGTAGCTTATCTGCTGTTAAGCACCATGATGACATTTTAGGTCTGAAAAATTGCTGTTTGATTCAGCTGTCCTTAAAATATGACACTTACTAGAATAAACCTATTTATGTAAAGCTAGGGAATCAGCATATCCATTTACTGCTTGCTAGAGCTTATCTTTACCTTCTTGATTTCCTCGCTCCTTTTTCTGCTACTACAACTTGCAAAATCTATGAAACCTGTAGGTCATATTGAAATTTCAATTATATCACAAAACCAGGCATAACTGCATGCCAATTGGAACACTTTCCTCAGATTGTTGAGTACAAAGAAAGGCTGATTATTTTTTAAAACTAATTTATTTAATCTTTTGGCAGCAAGGATGGAATTATTTATGACCTGGTTCTTTCAATGTCTGCTGTGATTTGCTATAACCAACTACTCCTTGTTGCTCATTTTTTGGCATACGTAGATTTTTCTTTGTGGCTGAAAGTGAAGATGATTGTCTCTGTTCTCTCAGCTCTGGCACTTTGAGTATGGAGTCAGGTTCATTTAATTGAGATATTGCACCTTTTAAGGCAGAAGAGCTTGTATTTGATCTGAAGCCAAAGATTCTCCTTGGAAACTTGGAATATTGAGTGTTGACTCCTCTAATAAAATGCAGAGGATACAAGGTGTGACCTCGTATCCCTCCACACAGGTTTATTAGACTTCAGAGAAGAAACAAGATAGGAAGAAGACCCCGAGATCCTGAATACCACTTTCTTCTGCACAGTTTGAAAGTACCCAGGCAAGGTGCAGTGGTCCTGGTGTTTTATATTTACTGCAAGTAACTCATCCTGGCAAGTCAGTTGCCTCCAGGGAAGGAAGAACCTCACTGGTATTGATTACTGATGCATCTTCTGCGCCCCTTCAGTGGCATTAGGATTCCTTCTCCTTATCCCCTGGATGATTTCAAGAGTGCTGCAGAGAATGGGGAGCTCCTGGGATGTGGCTAAGGAGAGTCACAACTTCCCAGGCACCTGGAGCTTTGAAAAGGAAAGAAAGAATTTAGTTAAACTTCTATCTGTTGAATTTCAGACATGAAAGTGGAGAAGGAGCCTGACTTCAAGGAGGTAGGTGCATGACAATGTTAGTGATTCTGTCATTGAGGGGGGGTAAAACTACAGGCATCTTACAAATGCAGCACCTAAATGTGCAGTGGTGAGTAAAATATTTGTTTTCCAATGTCTGCAGATTACAGTGTTGTTGGATTGGGTATTTGGATAGAATTAAGGAAATTAAACCACCCGAGTGTATGCAGACCAAAGTGTCCATTAAACTCAGGACTAGACTTCTTTCCTGTATAATTAGTTTAGAAATCCAATATCCTATTTTACCTAATTGCAAGTTATCAACAAAATTGATTTAATAATGCCTATACTCCATGAGACACAAATTTTATATATATATACAATTATTTTTAATTAAAATATCCCATAAAGTGGTTACAGCCTTTTTTAGATTTCATGACCAAACAAGAAAAAAAAAAAAAGCTTCTGATTTATGAAACCATCAGAGGGTTGGTAGGGAGATACATAGGAAATATTTCCGTGAGGAAATTGATGTTTTCTGCTGTAACATATTTTGTGTCCTGGGTGCTGAGTGAGCTGACAGTGCACACTCTCCGAGGTGCTTCTGTGTGAATTTGGATGTTGATGTCCCAAGGCTCGTGTGGGGAGCAGGTACCTGTCCAGGCAGGTGTTCCCATCCCCTAGGCAGTGCAGAACCTTCCCAGCTCTCTGTGGAGGGGCATTAATAATCCAAGAGTTTAGTCCATCAAAGAACACAGCTGATAGGAAAAGGTGTGAAATTGTTGCCTTGGGAAGAAGAAGAAGAAGAATATTGTTAAAAATGACAGAGCAATATGGGCATCTTGCTGTTCTCCAGTTTGTCTGGGGTGAGGGTGGGACCTTGGCCAGGGCACTTGGTGCCCAGCTCCACACACCCAGCTGACAGAGCAGCTGGCAGCAATTACAGCTCCTGCAGGGGCTGTGGATGCTCCAGCTTCCCTGGGGGAAAAAAGGGAAGGGCATATAATGCATGGACAGAATATCTTGTGCCTGATAATGCTGCAGAGGAGCTCTTTTAATAGAATGATGCCTCCAAAATCCTAATGGAGAGCAGCACGTGCCTGAAGAAGTGCTCTGGTTTGTTCCACCCCTCAGCCCCTTCCTGGCACATGCATTTGGCAAATAAAAGAGTGTGTTGAGTCCAGTCTTAAGGGTCTCAGCACCATTAGGAGAGGGTTAAGGAAGAAAAGTGTTCTAGGAAGACAAGCACGGAGACACTTCATTGCAATATGTTGCTCTGTACAGAGCTGTCACTCCAAAATAAATTGGTGCACCGGTAACCTTAGAGACAAGTGTAGCCAGTGCTTGATTCAACAAACTTTCAGCTAAGGCAAGAAAGACAGATCATTCTGTTATTTCCACAAAAAAAAAAGTGATGAATTACGTGGTTTCTTATGGATTTTCAGTCCTGTGCTTCATTTATACCCTACATTTCAGATGGTCATTAAAAGATAAGAATTATGTTGAATATTATTCCACATTTGAAAGAAGCAGTTACATTAAAATATTTCATTTTTAAAGCATGAAAATTGTTACATTTAAAGGTGTTTACATTGCCAGGTTAACTGTTCTTCCTTTTGGGTTGTGGTAGACACTAAATTTATTGGGCTGACAAGTTTTTTAATTGCAGTGGAAATTGCACTGAGCTTGGACAGGGGAGCTTATCTTTTTTGTAGGAATTGCTTATGGAAATGCAGTGAATCTGAATACCAGTGAAATATTTGAAAGAGGGCTTGTAGAACAGCATATGAAAAATATAGAATATCACATCTCTACACATACTGGGAAAGCGAGGAACAGGAAGGAACAAGTATAGTAATTTGCCAGTATAATCAGAATTAAGCAAGACAAAAGAAAAGGCAGTGTGAAAAATTGATTTAGGCAGAACTTTTAGGAGCACTGTGAGAAAGCATATAAAATTTTGTAGCTTTGCTCTATCCTAAATTTTGTTTGTTCAAGAACTTTGTTCTGAGGTTAGGCTTTGAAGCAAAGTTGAGGGCAGATTTTTCCAACAGGGACCGGAGTCTCTATCGTTTTCTTATTAAAAAAAATTAAAAATCAAACCCCACAGTGTAAGCTAGGAGCTTAGCAATAAAAGATTGGAAGAACAGGGCTTAGGCTGATTTTGAGGAGTACAGTGCTTCAAGAAGAGGCCTTATCACAGTGGGAAAATAGAGCAAGGTGCTGTTAATGCTGAGTGAAGTTGAAATGTGGTTCATAAACAGCATTAGGATGAGATTCTTTCTGTTTTACTATGATGTGATGGGAAGGTGCAGTTTCTTTGGTATGCTAATGAGTATTCATTCATTATAGCAGGTGATGGATGAAGGGTATCTTCCATGTCTTGCCCCTTCCATCCATGAAAGAGGGAAAATTAAAAGCAAACCTAACCTCTTCTGGTAGTTCAATTTAGGATTGTGGTTTTGATGAAAAAAATAATACAGTCAACACGAGCATGTTGAAAATTGATTTATTGATAAGCACCCACTTTTTTTTTTTTCAAGCCAGCCTCTTTCACAGTTTAATCCACCTGCAGAGCAGCCTCTGACTGGCAATTACTGTTTCTTAGCCTATCAGCCTTGGCTCCTCTGTGACTGTCCTGGTGTGAGTGTGGCACCCTGGGGAGAGAGCACACCTCAGAAATACTGATACACAAATTGCAGTGTAAAATATGGCTGTTGATCAATCTGAAAGATTTAAGAGCCTTTTTTAGTATCCTAGCTGAAACTTCTAATTTTTGCAGATAAATATTGGTGTTATTGCCATAGGAGCCTTCAATTCTTCATCAAATCCTGGTTTGGGTTTTGCTCAGTGACAGGCTTGAGGTGAGGGGAAATACATGAGGATGTGTGAACAGGAAGCCAAGGAACACTGTGTAACTCACACTTTGTTAGTGTTGTCCCTCCAGTGCTGGGTCTGGGTTCTGTTAGTTTCTGGAACCAAGTACTGAATAAAAGGAGGCCATATCTGCACTTCATCCAGCAACTGCAATGAGATTCTGGAGCTATAAACTTTTTTTTTTTTTTTTTTGGTAGATAAAAAAACTAGCTTGATGCCTGCAGAGATCATTGTGTATTTTCCTATAAATGTATAAAAACATTCTGATGCTAATTCTTCTGAATGTTACCTTGAGAGGGTATATCTGGAAGGAGTGGAAGCAAGCTTCCAGTTCTTTTTCCCTTTTTATATCACTGGCACTGGCTGCTTATTATGGATGCTGTACTGCATTTGTGTTCTGTCCCAATTAACCTGCCACCTTCTCTAAATGAAGCTTGTTCAAATGTTGCCATGCATGACCACCAAATGCCACTGCACCTCAGCACAAGCAACAGAGAGTTGGCTGTTTTATGTTTTCTTTATTATAGCATTAAATTGATTATTTATACATTGATTATTAGAGCAAGTTCATCAGTTTAATGCTGTAATAAACCTGGCACTGAGCAAAGTTTTAAACGTGTCAAAGTATAAAAATATGTACATGGCTGGACCTTTCTAAATTGCAGGATTGTGAACCAGACAGAGAGAAAAACTGAAAGCTATGTGTGACATTTAATGGCCATATGAAAAAGGCCTAATAATAAATGACAAGGTAATTAAGGTTGGGAAAAATACCCCAGCAAAAGTGGTTCAGGCAATTACAATAATGTCATGGAAGTAAAAGAACACATCCAGCTTGCAGAGGGGGGATATCAGATTGTCCAAGTAAATTGATTATTCACATTGTCAGGCACATATGTCTCCAGATGTACAATGTAATGTATGGACTGGCACGTCTGACCATTTTAAGAGCTGCAGAGAATTATAAACTCCACTGGGTAATGCAGAAATGTATCCACAGGTGAGGCAAACACCACAGATACAGAATGGATTAACATGGATGAGTTTAAAAGGGAAGGAGGTTTTATTCAGTTGCTGCTTTGTGGAAAATCTGTGCCAGACTCAGACTACTGGAGAATCTGAACCCAGACCTAAGGGTTTATGTAGAGATAGGGAGGTTATATTAGATGTAATTTTGAACTATAACTTAAAACAAGATTAGGAGCTGGTTATCCACTCACCTCCTTTGTTTCCTTCTGTATTTTAATTATTCTGTTATTTGACATTCATGCTGTTCCTTAGCAAGCATCATACACCTTTTCAGACCCAGCAGCTGGACTGTCCATCTTCATCAGGGAAAGCATTTGCATGAAGTTTTTAAGAAGAACACTGCTAAACCAAACAAAATGCTACCAAAGAGTTCTTCTATTTCATTTGAGAGGAGAAAATTACCTATTGCACTTGCTAGGATGCTTTTCTCAGCATCTGAATGTGCTCAAGGGGATCAGAGGTTTCTGGGTTTGTGATCTGTGCACGAGTGAAGCCAGTGCAAAGTCTGGCAGAGATTTTGGGCAGTGACAGTCCCAGCATTGTCCTCCACTGTAGATACAGATACTGTCCTGTAACAGGGAGATCTGTGGCTGTGTGCATGCTCCTTCTGCCTGAATGAAAGTATTAAATGTGAGACTCCAAGTCCTGCTCACCCATTTGTAAAGAGCCCCTAAGGAGGAGTGATAAGGCTGAAACTCATGTTTCAGCCAATTTAGTCTGACTTGTTCACAATCTCTCTAATCCATTTCTAACCATGGTGAAGCACAGCACTTCCAGCCTGAAACACCAAGCACTGTGGCCAGTGAAATTGCAAAGGTAACTGTTCTCCCAAGCTACGTTTACATCATAAATTTCAAAATGCATCACACATTTACTTTTCATATTTTATGTTATGGCTTAAAAAGAACACAGCCTAACTACTGAGGTTTCTGTTCCCCATGTGTGAAGCAGAGGAACAGGCACACAGTGATGTGAAAATGCACAGAAGAGGAGTGATGTGTTTGGCTTAAACACGTCAATGTAATGGCATATTGCCTGTTTCTGCTGTACCAACAGAGTTCTTGCGACGGTAGGGGCAAAGGGAGTAAGCAAAACAAACTGTCTGCATTATACATATGCTTAAATAATTATTTGTATTGATTCTCAGAGCATTTGTGTTCAGGAGAAGTGGAGTATACTACCAGTGTGGATTGCATTCTATTTTATCAGAAGCTGGGAATAAAAAGCAGGAGAAACCTTCCTCCTCCCAGCTGAGCATCTCCTGGGTGCCTGGTGAGCCTGGGCTGTGGGAGGGAAGCTGAACACACTGATGTGGCCTTCTCCTGCTGGAGGGATGATTTCATCCTTGCTAAGGACAAGGCTGAGTGCTGTGTGAAACAGTAAATGTTTAACATGAGAGAAGGAGGAATAAACAACCATCACTGTAATTAAGTGGCCCAGACAAAAACTTACTGGACCTTACTCCATCTTTTTCTTTCAGTAGCTGCCTTGTCTGTTGTGGTTGTTGCCAGGTTCCCTCCCTCCTGCTATTGCCCACATTTCCCTCCTCATTGTTATGATTGAGGAGTCAGAAAAGCTTCTGTGTGACTGCTTTGATTTTCCATCTCCATCCTCCCCAGTACCTTTGGGGTTTTTTGAGAGGCTGTGTTTGTCAGCTGCCATGAATGGGAGGTTACCAGAAAGAACAACCAGGGTGAAATTGTCTATATTCTGGGGGAAACCTGCTCCTGCCCTCATGACCCATGGACAGAAATGACCTCTAGTTGGTATCTGCAACGGTGAATCACTTGGGCTGTTTAAATCAATCCATCCTGCAGGCTACACGTGTCTGAGGATGTTTCTTCAGAATGGTAAGAAAAGGTTTTCTGGATTCATTGGGTAAAAGAATCCACCAGTGTTTCATCTCCCAATGCAAGCCAACACTTTTTCTTGGTGTTTATAGAGACACTTCTGTCTGTATCTGAGATTAAAATGCTGCCTCTTCAAGAGATTGAAGGTCTCTGACAGCAGCAATCAGTGGTATAAAAAATGAAGAATGGTTTTCAAGACTCATCCATCCCTAAGCTTCTCTCAGTGACATCCCTGCTCTCTCTTTAGGAAGCATCTCTTGATGAACACATTTTTTCTCCTGCTGTTGACAGCTCCTTTTTCTGCCAAATTTTTACTTTCAGAAAACTTACTTGTATATTATTTTGAGCTGTCGGTCCTGATGAAAACAATGAGATAAACTGATGCTCCCTAATTTGATGGGCACTCAAAATGTGTAGCCTCCTGCTTTATTCATACCTAGTCCTCCCAGGAACTGATGCCATGAGCCAAGTTCCCTGGGAATTATGGCCACCTTGTCCCAAATTCTGCTCAGCTTCAGAGGATGGACTGCACTGATTTCCTGGAGCCACAGGACTCGGGGTAAGATCTTCTCGTGACACTGGCCAGTTCAGAAAAGCAAAGTGGCCAGATTATCAGTGGGGTGGCAGTGATTTTCAGTCATGCTGGGAATCTCCAGAGGACTCTGTGTCCTGCTGCCTAGGAGAGCTGTCCTCAGAGAGGTGGTGGAAGGAAGGCAGTAACAGGATTTGTCCTGTCTGTAACAGGAGAGTTTTGAGATGAGATCCTTGAAGACTCCCCAGTTTGCATGTCAGTCTACATCAGGCTGTAATTTTAATGGCTTGGGTTTGTATTGAGAGGTGTTTACAGGTGAGTGAGGTCTTATGTCTTACAACAGGGATGTCTAAATACAGATTAGTAATGTGCAGGAAAATTCAGTATTTATTTTAAAAAGAAAAATGACAGAGACGATTGAGGCAAGTTCCCCCAATTGCATTTGAATGGTCTTTTTATCAGCCTTTGGTATCCCTGAGGTTTTGTTTTGCTGGGTAACTCCTTGAGAGCACTGACACTTCAGGAAGCAATATTATGGATTGTCAAGGTTTAATGTAGGAGGAACCATTATTGTGTCCTTCTCTTTGTGCCCCTTTGTTGTCTCCGACTCTCAATCACCAAGTAAGTAAATTTGAATTCAAAGAACTTGGGGTTATTTAAAAGATTAGAATCTAGAGGTGTCTAGAAAATGCACTTCTGAGAGCAGGAGATACTTTCTGTTCCCATGCTGTAGAGAACTTGGTGGAGAGGTGACATATTTAGAGATGCTGATAATTCTTTCTCAGAAGCTGGAGGAGGAAAATCAGGTGGTGGTTTAGTTGTGAGTATTTTGTTGACCTTGGCATGTGATTAAATGGAAGACCCCATCTGTATCAGTGAACATACAACATTTCTGGAAGACACATACCAAACAATATGACCTTAAATTGAGAAAAACAGTTCAAGTAGCAGCTTATAGGCCATAAAGCTTGTTTAAAATGTCCTAATAGATGCCTGGAATAAACACCTTGTTAAAAGAAGAAAAAAAGTTTGTTTAGAAGGAAAAAAAAAAAAACAAACTCAGCCATTCAGGTAAAAGAGCATTGTAAAAGATGCTGTTGGAGTAATAAAGATGTACTTTAAAATGTGAATAATATGTAAGAATGAGAGAAAAACCAATTCTAGTAGCTGAAATGTAAAGCACAGCAGATAGATTGGAAGAAACTGCAAGACATGGTTTCCTGAGGGCCTAAAAGCTGATGATGGAAAACTTCCCAAATCCTGGAGAGGCAGAGAGGCTGCAGGATGCCCGAGGGGCTGGGTGGGAGTGGAGGAAGGGATGGGATGCAAGGGAGCAACGTGGGCAGGTGCAATGAATCTCTGCACAGGAGTTCGAGGCAGAGATGGGACCATGCTGAGACCTCAGCAGAAATGTTTTTAAAGCAAATCAATAAAATTTACAGTTACAAATGGCTGGGCTCAGATGCTTGTGCCCTAAAGCTCTCAGAGGATCCGAAGTGTAAAGCTGATGAACAATTTCTGGCAGTGTGGAGTGTTTAAACACATCTCAGGAGCAGACAGGAGAGAGACAAACAATTCCAGCCTTCAACAGCCTGTAAGGAGGGGGATGGCAGCCTCAATTCTGCATCCAGCATGGAAACAGGAAGGCTCATGGTTTGGGATGGTACTGTGGGAAAGAGGTACAAGAATTCTGCAGGAACCCCCTCTGCCCCAAGAGCCAAGGAAAGTGCACAGGACTGTTCTACCATTTGTCACGTGTGGATTTTCTATAAAAGTCCTTTACCAAATTCTCTTATTGACTTGAACTTCTATGTCACAGAAGAGTTGGTAATAAAACTATGTAAAAGATGGGAAACAAAGGTGGGAACTAATAATTCCAGAAAAAACAATGCTTGAATGTGTTTGAGATGTTCATAAACAAAGGAAAAAGACAAGAAAATGAAGCCAAGAAAAGAACTCTGCTGATGATACAAAGTTTCTTCGTTCTGACAAGCCCAGAGCTGACTCCAAGGGATGCAGGAGGGTCCTGAAATCCTGAATGGCTGGGAAATAAAACTGCAATGAAATTCAGCAGCAATAATGCAAATTAATGAGTAGAGGGGAGAAATTTTTCTATTTCTGTGCACTCTAGGCACTGCTACTATGCAAGGGAGAGATCATAGAATCATTCTGTATTGATCTCTGGGTACTGCATGGAGTTCATCAGCAAGAAGGCCAAGTAAAGCATTAGGGATTATAGAGGACACATAAAAAATAAGAGAGGAAACATTATTATGCAGTTGTAGAAATCAGATTTTAGAAAGCCATCTAAAAGCCTTGGACACCGTGTGTATTGCTACTGCTCCCTCAAAAAAGGGAAACACTGGTAGTCAGAAATTGTGAATATTTACTTTGTAAATATGATGCACAAAACAAGTAAATCTCTCTCTTCTCAACATTTACATCTTGAGGCCTGAATCACTAAAGTTTTGCTTGAAATATTTCCAAGACAATATATTCATTGGAATTGGCCTACACCATGAGTAAAAAATATTCAGTTGCTATAACTCTTATTAAAATAAGTGAAAATTCGGGGAAAGTTGGTCTAAGAGCATTGAATATTTTTTTCCAGAGAGAAATCATGCAATTTTAGCCAAAACAATTTTTTGGGTTTGTGCATTTTTTACCAGAATGTTCCACCAAACAGGCCTGAAGGATCTGCTGTGTGAGGGGATGCATGGCAGGTAAGTGAGGAGAGCTGGCACAGAAATCTTTGTTAAAGATGGAAGGTTTGACAGGTGCTGTAACCTACTAATTGTGGCATTTTCCCATCACCTCCTGATGGTCTAGCACCACTTTCCTTGCTGGTTTTTTCCCTCCACAGCATTTCAGCTCTGCTAAGCCAGGCACATGCCAAGCGATGCTGCTCCCTGGAGTGTCATTGTTAGAGGGTCTAATCCCTTGTGTAACATCACAGTGAATGTCAAACTACTTCACTGACATCCAAGGGTGTTCCCAGTGTAATTTCCACACCTTTCAATACTGTGCTGAAGTCTGACTTTTATGTCAAAATAAAACAGGAGTAAAAAAGCAGCAGAGAAATCATTGCTCTATACAATTGCAGATAAGCCAACTGAAATTAATTAAATTTAGCTTTAATTAAAGCTTATATAAGCCAATAAAAATCTAGGTTATAAAACACTGTTTAACACCAGGATTTATTTTTTTAAATTTTCATTTTGTTGATTTGCATGGTATGAATTAGAAGGAATCCTCAGTCCTGGTATGGAATTATATGATAAACTACACATAGATGAGGCAAATTAGAAGTTAATACAGCATTAAATAATTTTAAACGTTTTCCATTCCATAAAAATAGAAGTGAAAAATGCTAAAGCATGCTCTAAACTGCCTCTTTCATCATGCTGTTAATACATTATTAGAGTAAAGTGGTAATTTTTCAAGTGCTTTACTGAATAGCGCCTATCATTATGGAGCAATGAATGAGTTGAGGAAAGCAAGGTATAGAACCAAAGACTTTTCAAATGAACAGAAAAGGTCAGTTCATAAAGCAAGTAAAAGGAAAATAGACATGCCTGTGACATTTGGACAAAATACATACACCTAGAAATGTGAAGTGCCATCGATTGGCCAGGGCTCTTGAACTGAAGCCCTGCTGAAACAGAAGTTAAATAATTGCTATTTAGGATCACCCAGGAGAGACCAGGGTGCCTAAAACCCCAGAAAGAGCAGTCTCAGACCAGGTGGTATCTATAAGTACAGATGAATAGCTTGGGAATCACACTTCCAACCTCAGCAGCTCAGCAAGTCCTCCTCACAAAGGGGGTTTCTGTTCTCACTTGAGGATCTGAGTATCTAAAATGGATTTGGGCTTATTTACCTCTCAAAGTAATGAGGGGCCTGATGTTTTCTAGACAGAACAGGCATTTCCATCATTCCAGTTCATTGCTGCTTATCCAGTGAGCAGGAATTTGTCTGGCTTTAATGGTGGTTGACTCGCAGAGTTATAGTGAGGTGGGTTTGGCTTGGAAGTGCAACATGGGTGGGAATTCAGCTTCTCAATTAGGAAAACAGTTGTGTGACTGGGCATTTCTGAATGCTGAAAATTTATATAATTTTAAGAGCCTTGAGGTAAAAATCACTCTATGATATAATTTATTTCTTACTGCTGGGAAAATGAGGGGCAGGTGCCCAGTTTACCCTTTGCACAAATCCGAAGAATGAAAATTGAAAAACTACTGAAGATGAAGGACAAAAAGACTGAAGAGTTCTATTTATACATGTGCTGAAAAAGAGCCAGCTTTTTTTTTTTTTTTTAATGTTCTGCTCTTAAAACCAGATATTTTTTATTTCATGCCTCTTTTTGCTGGAAGCTCCCCCATGGCTGCTTAATTAAAGAGAAAGACAAGTTAAGCCTGGGAGGAAAAGCATCTTGGATATGTGTTCTCCTGATTTGTGCCCAAGGACGAGGACTGGAATTCACACTGGAGCAGAGCAAGGCTCCTGCAGGTGAGTGGGTGACTTAAATTGTCTGCACTGAAGGGAGAGGATGCTGGGAACTGCTAACTTTATATATATTTGTGTATTTATATTTGTCAGAAAGAGAAGAGTGTGTTTCATAAAAGGTCCTCTAGGGAAAATGGAGCCTGTAAGACTGAAGCATTTGGGTTGTGTTATTGCAACTGGATGCAGAGAGCAAATCAAGGATTTTTGATATTGGATCCAAAGTGAAAAAAACCCCAAAACAGCGTAGATTGAGGTATTTTAAATAATTATTAAAAGTCTAATGCATTTCTTAACCATGGGAGAATGGTTATAATTCCTTTGTGTCTATGCCATGAGAAAATTCTACAGCTTCTTACAAAAATTTGAAGAAATTCAAAGAAACTTGATTTTTTTCCCTCTTCTCCTCAGTTTCTCAGGGAAAGGCCTGGCTATAAAAGCAGTGAAAATTGTCATATTTTATTGTTGGCTTCCTATATAAGTTCAATTATGAGGCTGAAATTAGGCTTTCTAAAGACACTGACCCTGCTCAAAATTTGTACAATCACTGAAAGAACGTTTTTTTTTTCTTCTTCCCAGGAATGGAATAGAAGTCTTTGATTCTGTAAAATTTTAGGATGATTCTTATAGTGCAGGGCTGCAATCATTCATAAAATGGCCTTCAAACATTTCCTCCCTCCCTACAAGGCAGCAGGGGGGGCTGGATGAGACTGATCTCACTGTGCACAAATGAGGAATGTCCAGCCAAATTAAATTTTCTTTTTGTAAATGTAACTCAGGGATCCAGGCAAGAGGAAATCTGAAATTGCCTAACAAAACTAGAAAGTGGGAGCATGAGAGGGAATTGAACCCCAAAGAGCCCAGTGGATACAATGGATACAATTGTTTGTTCAAACCCCTGATTTTCTGTATGGAGCCATTCTCACAAATGTGTCTCAACCTGCATCTAACAGAGGTAACAAAACCAAATAATTAAATGACATGTTTTAAAAGTTTTAGACACCCTTAGAACTCTTTTTGGAATAAGGGTGTGTGTGTGTAAACCTAAATTCAGTCCCAGCAACAGGTTCCCCACTGCATCCAGTCCATGCTCATTTCTTTCACATACAACCTTAGGGAGATTTCTACTGCAGAAACTGCAAACTCTTGTGAATTATGAATATTTTCTTTATTCTCCTGCTCATTTAAAATATTCTCTCAAGCAGTTCATAATGTTTATTTGGTTTTTTTTTTTTTTGATTATTAAAGTTTCTAACATTTCAATACATTAGAGAATGGGTAAAGCTGTTTTCTCAGTGCAGTGAGACAGCATAAATTAAATGAGATGTGGAAAGTTTATCTTTTGCTCTGTGAATCTGTTCATTTGCAATGGCTGAATTAGTTCATTTTGCATGTTGATAGAATGTCTTGTTCAATCTTGGAAACCACACACAGTATCTTTTTTCATTTATAGAAGGTGGCTTGTGCTGTGCACACCATTAGTTTGAGGGGAACATGGTATTGTCACAAGGAAAGGGACAGGGACAGATTCTGATTTGGCTCCACTTTGGATTGTATATTTGAATCCATCTTCCTGAGGAATTGCTCTGGATTTTTACTGTAATTCATAAAGTAGGACTGCAGTGAGTCTATTTGCTGATTTGATACAATTCTCTGAATACTTTCCCTCTCTGAATGATTCTTATGTATTTTAGTACTGCAGGTCCCTCTCTGGCTCTCCTTGACTGGCTCTTCTACTTTTATTTTATCAGATTAGACTCTGGTTTCTGTATTCCTCCCCAGGATCCTCCAGAAATACACTTCACATTTCTCCTAAGTTTGACTGAGTCAGTCATTACCAAAATAGACAATATTTCTACTGGGTGCTTAGAGGCCTTCTGAGAACTGTGATGTGCAAAACATTGGTTGAAAGAAAAAAATCTAAATTGCTTATTTAATTAAGTTTGACCTAGTAAGGTTATTATCCTTTTTGTTTAGTATTTCTATATATCTCTATCTCTTCACCTGTATATATCCCCCCATATAAATATAGTCAGTCTGTCTATCTGTCTATCTATCTATCTATCTATCTATCTATCTATCTATCTATCTATCTATCATCTATCTATCTATCTGTCTATCTATCTATCTATCATCTTTCTATCTATCTTTCTATCTATCTTTCTATCTATCTATCTATCTATCTATCTATCTATCTATCTATCTATCTATCTATCTATCTATCTGTCTATCTCCTGTTTATTTGATCTAGTCAGCATTGTTATCTGTGCCAAATGTGGGCAGTTGCATTTGCTGTGGCATAGGAAGTGCTTTACAGTTTTCCTGATGTCCTTCACCTTGGTTTTCTGCTTCATAAGCCCTCTGAAGCTGAGAACTGCATCATCGTCTCTGACCTGCTGACACAAAATTTATTGCCAGCCCACCTAAAGGAAAGGCTGATGGATAACAAGAACAGGAGGAGGAGGTGTAGGTTTTGATGGATGATTTGGGTCTCAAAAGCCTGTGATCAGTCCAGCAATTGCCTTTGTCCATTTGAGTTATTAAGGAATCATGTTAGTCCTTTCCTTTCCTCAGAACTAATAAATCTGTAATAATATATTGAAGAAGTTTGTATTGTGACAAATGTGCCTGCAGGTGGTGAGGTGGGATTGGGCCAGGGCTGGGTCACAGAGGGGAAAAAGTCACCTCTGCAGCTTTTCACCTCCAGTCTCACCCTTCTGTGCTTTTGCAGTTGTCATAGGTGTTTTTCACAGGCATTGAAGACAAATCATATTTCCAATATCTCTTTCCAGAAGATAGTTCTGATGGAGACTTTCCCACTCCTAACAGGAATACTCATGGATTTTTTTTTCCTTTTCAACAGAATTTCATTCCAATTTACCAGCTTAAATATACAAAACAATCAACCATTTAAAGGATGCAGCATGAGGGGCCAAGACTTCTGGTTTCTGTATTTCTGAGTGACCTCTGCTCACCAGGATGTCTGAACTCTTGCTCCTTATTCACATTTCTTTCCCACTGACTCTTGAATTATTTTTCATTAGTTGTAACTTTCATTATTGTAACTTCATGGCAATGCCTGGAATTTGTTCATACAGCCAGCACTGGTCCTGCAGGGCTCTGGGAGGGGGCCAGGGAGTGCAGAGGAGCATCTCAGGCTGCCTGGGCTGCTTCTGCAGGGCTCATGAGGCTCAGGGGGTGAGCGTGGGCTATGGGGTACAGGTTCCCTCATTTGCTTCAGAATTAGGGTTTACAGGGAAGTTCCTGTTCGGCTCCTAGAGGACCTGTTGGTTTTTTCCAGCTTTTACAGAGATGAGGACACTGAGAGGCATTTTAAAATATTTTATTCCATTGTCAGTTTTGATAAATAGTGAGACACAAGAGTGTCAGTAGTGAGATACTCTCTCAACATTACCTCTATTCCACAGCCTTCCTAAGTCAGCACAATGTTACTTAGAGGTGTACAAGACTCCATGAGCTTTCTGCCAAGTTTTAAAAATTCTTTACAAACCTATTTCCCACCTGGACCCACAAGTCCATGAAAACATCAAAAAGCTTCTTTCCATTTTTCCCTTTCTCAACCTCCTCTCTGGGGACAAGGGGTAACTCAGAGGTGAGGCTGGAAGTGTGGGGAGGCCAGTGAGGAGGCCACTGGCCATGGCAGTGCCATCACAGAGAGGAAAGCAGCAGAAGCCTGGGCTGGAGAGGCAAAGGGATAATTCACAGCTCTGCTGGGGGCTGCAGGGCACAAATGAGATGGGAAAGGCCAGAATGTGCTGCACAGATGCAGCTTCCCCCTGAGCCTGTGTGGAGCCACTGCAGAATCTGGGAAGTGCTGAGGGAATTCCCAGCACCATCCACAGGAGAGCAGGAGCACAGAGCTCTGAGCTGGGCTGGAAGCAGGATGAGCTCTCTGTCATCCAGCCTCTGCTCTTGGGCAGCTCTTCCCCTTTCTTCCCTCAATTCCACCTGTGCTTTCTGTGCTCAGACTCAAATTTTCTCCAAAATATAACAAGCAGGTGATGGTGGGGTTGTTGTGATGGCTCTTGTCTCTCCCACACGGTGCCAGTGGCCTTGCTAGATGGCTCTGTTGGCATTGGTGGTGGCCTGGCTCACTGCTGACACTGGAAGTTAGATTTTCTAGTGTGAAATGGGATGGAAAATACCCTTTGTCCATGTGTAAAGCATGCTGATGTCTGGCAGACAAACAAAAAACAAAACAAAAAACCCAAACAGTCAAATAAAGAAAATGTCCGTGATCAATACAAGGTCATCATTTGCTCTGCAGGAAAAATAGGCAATCTATGTTCTTTTGCAGAAATACAGAAAATAGCTCAAATTGCACAGGTTTTGGTTTGAGGCTTCTTCAGTGAGTGCTGTGTTTGACTGACAGGTGTAATTTAAAAGAAGAAAGGATGCTATAAATATTTTTAAAGACAACACAGCTCCATCCCTGAGTATAGAGGCCTTTCTGCCTCACAAACTGCATATAAAGATGCATGTCCTTAGGAGACAGTAAGTAAAGTAGAAGTGAAGCTTTTATCTCTCCAAACCATTAAACACAATGACAAAAATAAGGGTTGCTCACATAATACCTTACAAATGGAAAATGGAAGAGCACCTAAAATGATGCTGGATGATATACACACCCTGTGTGCTAAGACAATGACATTAAATTTACCACTTTTTTGGTTGTTAATTTAATCAATCAGATGTAATCAGTGTATTAATTATTATCAGTTTATTAATTATCAGGGATTCCTGATTGTTTTTGGTGTTTTTGTTGATAGATGTGGTGAATGATATTTTCAAATGTTGGCCTGTTAGCATTACAGATGCTCTCACTGAGCATCTCTGGTTGAGCTCCTTGCTTTGTGATGCTGGGGAGAATCTGCCCCCAAAGGCTTTATCCCCCCAGAGATTCTGCATGAGGCAGCAAATTCTCATGATGAAAAGCAGAGCTCTCTGAGGAAAAGATATTGCAATTTACCACATGAACAGCCAAGTTCATTCACAGGGCATTGCTTACAGCTTCCTGTGGAAAATCCTTACAAAATCAGTGCACTTGGGCTATCATACAACCTGTTAGAGAGGCTCAGCCTGAGGAATGAGATCACAGCAAGGTAAGCCTGGCTTTCCCAAGCAGAGCTGGCAGCTGCTGGGTGATTTGAGGCCAGTTTGTTCTGAAGCCCTGGAACCCCCTGTGCTGACCCCTGCCCACCACCAGATGGTCTGGGTGTGCTGCAGCCCCCTGACAAAAGACTGAGGAAGACCAGTAGCCTTCACCAACTGAAATTTAATGAGGAGTGAAGAGAACTGAGTATAGGTTTGAAAGATGCTTGCCTGATTTTTTATTTTTTTTCCATCTCCAAAACGACCTTGCATTTTTAATGGCTGCAGATTAACACCAGTAATGAATCCCAAGGGTCCAATGCACATCAAGGCTGGGTTCAGGAAACATTAAGGGGTACCTAGGAAGAGTCATAGATTTTACACACAGAGTACAGTAATGATCTTGCAGACAAAAATTAATGATTTAAGAAAAAGCAGAAATGCTGTTCTCATTCCCAAGGTTAGGGAAGATAAATCAGAAGTGATTGCTTTCCCCAATTGCTTGTTGTGGGATAAGGGACTTGATAGAGCTGTAATGATAAACATGGAAGGGCTTGGGAGCTGCATCAAGACTCATGGAATTCAGTGGCTGATGGCAGCAGGGTGCCTTGGTTGCACTTTACAGCCAGGCTGGGGGGCTCAGGTCCTTAGAGAGTTATTGGGGAGTATTGAATTGTTAATATGGAAGCACAGATGTGTCTGTTGTGATGAAACACCACTCTTCAAGCTCCACTGGGCAAAATGCTTCCGTTTCAGAGTGGGAAGAGGTGGATATGGCAGAGGGATCACCCACTGGTGCATTTGAGTGGCTCAGAGGCAGCTGAAACAGACAGGAGTTATCACCAGGCTGTTCAAAAGGAGCTTGATTTGAAGGTGCTGACACCCAGCAAATTGGGGTGGAAGGATGCTCATCAGAACTAAGGACCTCAACAGGAAACCCAGCCAGAGCCAAATGAAGAGGTGGTAACTGACAGGAAATTGATCCAAAAGCAACTTTAGCAACACTGGGAGATGTGACTCAAAAAATATTTTTCTCAAAGTTTTAGGAAAGATTGTTTAAAAGCCCTAAAAGAAGATTTGTTTGAAACAAATGAGTTTAAATTTTTTTTAAAAAGCATTTTGCTGTGAAAATTATAGATAGAATTTATAATATAGCTATAGATAGAATATATATATAGAAAGAATATAGATATAGATAGAATTTATAGAAGAAAGCTGGTGAGAGAGATAATAGAGTAATGAAGTATATGATCATATTTGACCAGTAAGTGCTTGAGGTCCCATCTTGTGGGCTTTATCAAATTGTTAAAAGTAAAATATTTTAGGAAGTGCTACAATTTGGAATGAAATTGCATATTCTATCTATAATTGGAATTAAAATGATGCCTTCTGGGCAAATTTTGAAGAATGTGAATATCAGTCAATAGGTCTTGCTGTAAGCTGAGTGTCCTATCTCTAAGCCAGCAAAAGTTGCATTCTTTGCAGCACTGAAAAAATGCATTGCATGAAGTGTTGGAGCAGCCACAAAGTACTCCTAGAAGCAGCAGAACCCGGGGTGGGTGCTGTACAGAAAGTGTGATCTGTGCTCCAGGTTCAGGGAGCTCTGCAGGGGCTGGGAGTGCTGCAGGCAGCAGCCAGGCTGGGGTGCAAGGGGCCTGGGACAGGGCTCCTAAAGGGATTGCTTCTGCTTGCCTCAAAGCCACAACCATCTGGATATTCCCTTTCTTTCCTGTGATAGCTCTGGCTTATCTCTGCTGTGGAAGAGAGGGGATTTCCTTGGCAAGTCCCTGAGCTCTGTGTGGTGTGGGAAACCACGAGGGCACAGCCCAAGCAACGTCCAGGTTGTAGATCCCAGGTTCTGTGGAGGGAAGGGCCTGCTCTGAGGAGGAGGGGGTTGAGCAAAGCTGGGGAGCCAGGTTCCACAGCAGCCCAGGCAAGTAAACATTTCTTCCTGCAGCAGCCAGGTTCAGACTCACCAAGCCCAGCACTTGTGTCCTTGCTGGTCTGTGCATCCTTCTCCGCACAGCACCACCTCTGCTTCTACAGACCTGCACTGGCATCATGGGCTACTGAAAGGTGTCACAGACATATTTCATGAAAAATCCTTTCATTAGGATCTTTTCTCCTGAGAAGCTGGGAAGTTTCAGCTTCTCCACGTTTTGCTGCTTTGGAATGTGATTTGGAGAATTGTTTACCCAACATGTGAAATTGGTTTTACTTGATGACCAATGGCAGCCACCTGTGTCGAGGCTGTGAGCAGTCACAAGATTTTATTATCATTCCATTCCTTTCCTTTGCTAGCCTTCTGATGTCTCCTTTCTCTTTTCTTTTAGTATAGTCTTAGTATATCATTTCCTTTTAATATAATATATATAATAAAATAATAAATCAGCCCTCTGAAACATGGGGTCGAGATTCTCATCTCTTCCCTCATCCTGGGACTCCTGTGAACACCACCACAGAAAGACATTGTTTTTTAGTGTTTAAACCTTTTCCTGCCTCTCAATTTTCCCACTATTGCAATCTTACACATCAATTGTCATTTGGCATCTTTCATAACAACAAAGTGAATCTCCAGAAGCTTTAAGTAGGTAATAAACTTAACTCTAATTCTTTTGTTTGCACTAACAGAGTATGTGTGAAAAAGCATTTCTCAGCAACAGGAGACTGAACTTTCTGCTCTAGCCCAGCAGGATAATTCTTATGTACCAGCAACATGAAAAGGGATGCAGGTACCCAGACCTCACTTGCATTCATGAAAATCTCAGTCATTTAGTCTGATCAAGATGGTATGAATTGCTTAAACATTCCTTGCACATAATTTTATGTCAGTTAAGAGAGATGCCAAAATCTGTGTTTGCAGCTGGTGGAGTATGTTGGATCAAAACCTTTCAGTGCACTTTTTAGATTTTTTGGTTTTTTATCTGCAGTTTACTCTTGACTCGCCAGTGCCATAACTGAGAAAATGTTAGTTCAGATTGTACAGCCACCACCTCATATTGTCCTTATTCTTTCTCATGGTCCCTTCCCCAGTGACCAGGCTTTTTATTTTTTATTTTTTTTTATGTGAGGCATTGAATGAATAATAAAAAAATAAAAAAATCCCAGGACAGGTGCAGTTAAAAGATTAGGAAGTGCCAGGATTTTACATCGACAAAAATAAGTTATTGAGGCTGATGTATAATCACATAGGAAGAGACTTATTTTCTGCCAGTTTAATGTAGTAACAACAGATAATAACACATCTTAGAGTTCTCAAGTGGAGCAGGAGGGTGTTTATTCTTTTTGGGCAGGTGGTGCCATGCCCAAGCCTGGGTATATTGCATCAATACTGTTAGCATCAAACATATCTCAGAGAAGCAGCCTGATGATGAATCATCCACTTGGAGAGGTCCCAAGCCACCATTTAGTTTTATCTACCTGCATTTCTTACAGGCATTTGGTGCTTTTGCCTCTGCTGAGAAAACTATATTATGTGTAATCCCTCTTCTGTTTTTTTTTTTTTTTTCCCTTATTCATTTTTACTATGCTAACAGGAAAAAGCCTTGGCAAGGAACTAGACACCTCCAAGATGGAAATTCTGTTCTACAGCCAGTTAGAGAAATTGCCTTAAAAAAAAAAGGATTTTAAAAATTATTTTAAAGCCTGAGAGATAACAATTTAGAATTTTTCTAATTTGTGTTATTTCCTGACTCAGACCCCAAGAGAGTTTTGGAGAGTAACTGGGCTCAATAACTATATGAAGTCTCCTATAGTTTTCTAAATTTATAGCATGGTTGGTTTGGGATAAGCATTGGGAGTCACCCAGGGTGACAAGGGATGCATTAATTTGTCTAATAGCTTGGAGCATCAAATTAAGACAGGGAAAGGCATTTTGTCCATACAAAACCCCAGTAATACCTTACATAATACATTGGAAATCCCAAATAAGTGATCACGGGTTTATAAATGGCAGCAGGAGGCAGAAGTGCTCAGCATGGAGAAGGTGACTCTTGATTCCCCTGAGGATCAGGAGCAGCTTTGTGGTCCCCAGGGAACTGCTCGTGACAGCAGGCAAGGTGCAATTCATCAGGAATTAAAACACAGCCATGGCTACAGCCTGACCCCCAGAATTCAGCTTAGAAGTGCTCAAAGGCTGGAACATAAAACTGGTTTTTTGAGGTGTTTTTTTTTTTCCTTGGGCTGCTATTATGGAGAAAGCCTCTTAAATGTCAGTCAAGAGAGCAAACAATGACTTAAGCTCTTCTCAGTGCTTAATTCTAAATTTGAGCAGGTGTCACTGAAGGATAAATGGATTGAAGCACAGCTAAAGCCATGATACTGGAACCTACTTTTAAGAAAGATGCAAGAAAATAGAGGTTTTCAAGGGTTGTCTCTCCTTTTGTGGGAACAAAAGTCATTTCTTGAGAAAATAACCATGTTTTGTCTCCTTACCATTACACCTATCTTAGACTGTTACCTTGGGTATGTTTTACATGATTCTACCTTCCTTCTTTCTGGAAACAACTAAAGATAGAGGAGGTTGGAGACATTTTCACCAGTCCAGACATGCAAAGATGGAATAAACCAGATATAAACCAGAAATCAGATATAAAATATCTGATATAAAATAAATATAAAATAAATCAGATATAAAACAGAACGAAATATAAAATAAATCAGATATAAACCAGAAAAAAAGTCAGTTGTGTGTCAGAGGAAAAAAAGCCATTAAAACCAGAACTCCAAAAGGTAGCTCCATTATGGTGTTTCTAGAACTAAAACATCTCATTGCCCAGCTCCTGGACTTCTTCTAGTACCACCACCACAAATGCAGAGCATCTCTTTGTAGATCAATTCAGTTATCCTGAGAGCAGAATGCATCCCCCTAGGAACATCTAGTAATAAAAAAACCCCCTAGTAATAAAAGTGAAATCATAATTTTTTTTTTCCTTTTTAACTGACAGTGCTTCATTCCCCTAAGGTACAACCAAAGTCAAGAAAGCCCCTTGCTTCTAGCCCTGAAGCTCCAGGAGATTATCATTAAAATGCAGCACATCTATATCTGTAACTGAAAGAAATTCTCACACACTAAAAATGAGGTTCAGGTAGATGAAGAAATCAGAGGGGAATTGGCAGCACAGTTCTTCAAAAGGCAGAAAGGCTCAGCTGATTTCTGACTCTTGCTTAAATCTGGATTAAAGGCAGTACAAGGAGTGTGTGCTGGTGTAGACTGGGCCTGAGCTGTGTGTGAGATTGGCCATGGGCAGGTAGGGATGAGTCAAGAAATGCTGGGCAGAAGCCACCCACAAGCAGCCTGTGCCACTTCTGGAGTCAGCTGTTCACAGACAGTGTTGAGTCATTCACTCATTGTGGTGTGCAGGGACTCAGCACTGCCTTTAGAGATGAGTTTTGGTGCCTTGAAGGAAAGCAAGCACTTCACAGACTGTGTTTGTAGCAGTGCTAGGCTTATTTTGTCTCAGAAATTACATAGAAAAGAGCCTGTTCTTGTGCTGGCACACTTTTTTAGTTCTAGAAGCTGGCATGCTTTTTCTGCCATTTAGTGAGCCAAGCAATACTTACTCACTGCTTTTATGTGCAGAGAAATTTGATATATATCAGGATTTAAAGTTTGTTTTCTGCTTTTGCTAAATGATAGATTACTCTGTTATTTAGCTCTACATTTAGCTAAATGTAGCTCTACATCCCCCACAGATTTACTCACTGTGCAGTGACTGCTGCTGTATGGCTGCTGTTTAGTTATTTTTCTCTCAGAGCTGAACACAGAAACCAGTTTTTAGTAGTTGTTAGTAGTTTTAAGTAGCTGTTAGTAGTTTTAAGTAGCAATCTGAACAGTGCACAGGAGGAACTAAACTCTGTTGTGGGATCCAGAGCCACCAGAGGGAATGAGCCACAATGAGCCAAGCAGGATGACAGAAGGTCCTTGTCTTTCTCCTGCCCTTCTGTGTCTTATGAATGGTGAAACTTGGACCCCCTTGCCCTGGATGGGTGCTCAAAACATTGATTTTCTTCCTGAGCAGTGGCTTTTCAGAGTGCTGTGGCCAGAGCTGGGCTCTGTGTCAGGGTCATGCATGCAGAAGGAAGGGTCTGCATTTTAATGATAATTGCCTGGGGTTTCAGGGCTAGGAGCAAGGGGCTTTCTTGACTTTGGTTGTACCTTAAGAGAATGAAGCACTGTCAGTTAAAAAGGGAAAAAAAATTATTTCAATTTTATTACTAGGATTTTTTTATTACTAGATGTTCCTGGCGGGATGCATTCTGCTCTCAGGATAACTGAATTGATTTACAAAGAGATGCTCTGCACTCATGGTGATACTGGAAGAAGTCCATGAGCTGTGCAGTGAGATATTTTAATTCTAGAAAATACCATAATGGAGCCACATTCTGGAGTTCTGGTTTTAATGGCATTTTGTCCTCTGACACACAACTGAGTTTCCTTTGGGAAAATAGGAATTCAATGCCAGATTGCTTGGATGATGAACATGGCAGCCATGAGCTAAAAAAAAAAAAAAAGAAAGGGAGTAGCATATCCAGGATTGGTGGATTGGTGGCCTGATTTCCAGAACTCTAGGGAGATGTAGTAATGACTTTTATATCTCTGAAATGCCATGTCATGTAAGAGTGTGGCCAAGCTGCCCTTCTGCTCCTGCACAGCCCTGCTGGCTTTGCATAGGGGAAGATGAGAACTCACATTTTTAAAGTCTTCAGGAGACTGCAGTGAATCAGAGCATGGCCTGCTCAGAGCCTTTCTGTCTAAAGCAGTTCCATTTTCAGGATAAACTACACACACTCCTGAATATGGCCCACATTTTTTAAACACTCCTGAAAAATGAGGAGGTGGCACAGAGGAGTCACAAAGATATTATTTGCACTGTCTGGCAGCAAAAGACGAGAACCCAATCTGTTGTGCTGACTGCCCTTAACTTGGTAGTGAAAGGCAGAAAAGGAACCTCCATTTATCAGGGAAACATAAATTATACATTTTGAAGGGTGAAAACCTCTAAATTAGACAAAAGGGGTGGGGTTGAGGGGTGGGGTGGGGTGGGGTGGGATGTTTGTAGAGGTGGAGAGTGAGAAGAGGAAAATAATTGAATGTGTGGAGAGAATTACCATCAGCAGAGCTGTTTACAGGAGATGGAGGGTGCCAGGGCCTCCCATCTCCTCAGACAACAGCTGGATAACTCCCAGGAAGATGTTAATCAACCAAGAAAGGGTTACATTTTGACCAAAAGCAATTTATTGTGCTCAATACGCAGCTGCCATGTAGTAGTTGGTCTCACAGAGAAGGTCATTTTTGATGATTTTATGGTCCCATCAAGCCTTGAATTCCTTAGATATTCCTGTGAGAAGCTCTGCCCTCCCAGTACTTCCTTGACAGAAGCAGCTCCTTAATCTGGGCCAGGATTTCTTCCAGTGAAAACAAGCACTAAACAAAACCAAATTTATCTGAGGCTGTGCAAAGGAAAAAAAAAGCAGTAAATTAACTAATCATGTATTAAAGAGTTATCACTAAATATCAGTAGTAGGCACAGGACTATCTGGGTACAGACCTTGAAACTGAAGAGGAGATACTGCTTCCAAATGTCCATGAGGGATGCAGCCTTGTTCTGCCAGCAGAAATATCTCCAGCAAGTCAAATTCTGCAGCTGCCATGAGGCTCCACTCAGGTCTAAGGGCAGGGAGACAACAGAAAGGGAATGCAGAGATTTCCAGATTTCTCCCTCATTTCCCCCTTATTTTTCAGATGTATAAACCATATTTACCCTCCATAGCTCTCCAAGAGCTTCAGGGTTTTGTCTTTTGACCATTACCATGAAGCAATCAGTAATTTTTTCACTGCTTCATTGCAACATAAAATATGGAAGAACTGGTGCCAGCCAGCCCAGTATCATCAAACCTGAATCACAAAGCAAACCTAGAGAGGGTCCCTTTCATTATGCTGCACCTCTGAGCCTGATCTGTGGCCAGAGAGGTCAGAAAAAATATTCCTGTTGTGTCCTGGGGCTGGGGGACCATCCAGTCTTCCAGTCATGTTGGATTCTCTCCTGTGCATCAGGCAGAACACAAATGGAAGTGGGATCAAAGATGTTACACAAGCCCTAAGCAGAATAAATATTATATATATGTCAAATTTGTCACTTGGTGTTTCTATAGAAAGTACTTTATACATTAGAACCTGTCAGCCTTTATTGTCTCTGTTTGAGTTGGTCTCTGCAAACCCTTAAGCTAAATATTGACTTTTTGCATGAAGAATGTGATGATATACTTAGGGCATGGATCAACAGGCCAAGGAGGAAATGCAGGCTGGGCAGCAAATCAATGGTGAGATTCAGTTCTTCAGGGCATAGGATGAAGCCAGGCATTGTGCTTGTGAAATCATTTGCTCTGCAGTTTAGAAATGTACAGAAATTCACTGTGTCTCCAAATGTGGTTATCCCATCTTAGTGCTGCTGATTTGAATTTTTTAAATGCTCATTATCCTGGACTGCTGAAACCAATGTGTTTGAGTATCAAGGAAAGAAAGGTTAAGGCTTTTGAGGAAAACTGTTCCTCCACTCTTTTGGGTTTTTTTCTTTTCCTTCTCAACAGTACATGTACTTTAAAGCAGTTAAACTTTTGGGGTACATTTCTTCTCACATTCTGGGGTCCTTCTCATATTCCCCTCCAGGCTTTGCTTGGGAAATAATGTCACCTTAATTTCCTGTGAAACAGTCTTTATTCAGCTATAGGGGTGTGTTCATACAGACATGTGCATGTATAGATATTTGTATTTGCACAAAAAAGTCTTTAGACTGATATCTCATACTAAAATCTACTCTAGGCATTTGCCTAATGTGTTATAACAATAGAAATGGATAAATAGGCATAAATAATGGACAGTACTGCTAAAGGCCAATTACAGACCCTTATCATCAGAATAGCAAGAATTTCCCTTTGATGTGTCCTTGATTTTGGCAGAACTACACAAAATGTATATTGTCAGTCTGTGGGAGTCAGAGCTCTTTGCTGGAGTCTAGCACAGACTCTTCAAATTCTCATTACATATTTCTCTTTTATCTACCCAAAAAAGCTGTGCCGCTTGCTTCCAGCTAGTGAGGAATTTGAGCAACTTTTGCCTCCATTGTCCCTTTCCATTTTTGATGCTCAGATGGAAAAGCCACCCTTTGGCCTCATGCAATTTGCTTCATCATACTTAAAAAATCTAAGGTAATTGCAAAATTGAATGTAATTCATTTTCCCAATGCACTAATGGGGAAGTAATAAGTTAATGGCTTTTTCAAAAAACAAAATGTAACTCCAATAGTTTGGATTCTGCAACCTGATTTAGAGTGGTTGTACATGAGAGTGTGCAACACTTTCAAGAGCAGATTTAAACAGCTGCTTTCCCTGGAGCTCCAAATGTTACATTTTTCTCTAGGGATCTGTGGGAAACAGAGGGGCTGAAGGAAAAAAAGGCAAGGATTGATCCTATTGCAGAGTGCACTCCTGCAGCAGCCACAGAGGCTGAGTGCTCTGCACAGCCACTGGTAGGCTAGAAAAGGAGTGATTCCCACCTTTTGATGAACAGAATTTAACAATTTTCACAAATTTAACAAAGGTCAAAAAAGATTTCTCACACCTATTGTACCAGGGGCAGGGGAGAGACAGAGATAGTTGATTTTTGAACATGGTGGGTAAGTGTCCATATGGTCATTGCAGTAATCTGCATACATTTCAGAATAAATTGCCTGTGATTGCTATGTTTCATGTTAGATTGTGGTCATGTTAGATCATGTTATGGGTGTGTTAGATGTTCCTGTTATTGTCATACATAAAACAAGAAGCTGAGCAAGCACCTGAGAAGGAGTGAGCTGGAGCTGCCAAGTGGGGAGGCTGGGAAGTCATCCTGAAGCCAGGCAGGGAGCTGCAGGCAAGTATTTCATTACCTTCTGATCCCAAAAGATCCTCAACATTCAGCCTCTCCTCTCCTCTCCATGATAAATTTCCATTTAGCTAAATTGTGATCCTTTGGCATCTTTCTGAAAGATTTTCAGGTTTGGCATGATGTAAGTAATTCAGATAAAACCAGGGCTTGATAATTTCCTTTGTGTGGTGCTGACAGTGCATCTATTTCCTGCACTTGCCAACAGGTGCCAAAGCTGGTTGCAATAAATAGCTGCCTTCTCATAAGACAAAAAGTAAGGCTAGGGTTGTATTAGTATGCAAATGCTTTTCATTTATTCATTACAGTCTTTCTGAGATTTGTGCCTCTGGAGACACTTTTTTGTTTAGGCCAGAAGAAACTCAGATACTTAAAAGATATGCAAATCCTTTATGAAGTGGACTCAAAACACCAAATGACTTCAGAAATAGCTCACAGTCTATTGGAAGCCTGTAAGTATGGGATTATACTGCATCTATTGCAGGAAGTAAAGTAGACTTCAAAAAACCTTTTTTCTTTTAAAATAAATAAATTAATTAATAAAAACGGGTCTCAAAATACTTTAGCTATAAATAAACTATTCATGATTAAGTGTAGAATCTTCCAGGACTTCTGGAGTACCAGGTTAATCAAGATGGCTTTATGTGCACAGAAATGTTCAAAAGTTGATAGTGACAGTTTTTCCTATTGCTGGCAAACTACAGGGGCAATAAGAAATACTGTGAGCTTTTGTAATTATGATTAGAGCATACCTGGATATTTTTAAATAATAATAATTTTAATCCAAGGTAAAAAAACAAACTCTACAGAAGAGTATTTTTCCTTTGGCTGAAATTTACCAAAAGATATGTTTTTAGTGTGTGTAAGACTCTCCCAAATTTGCAAGGTGGCCTCTCATTTTTATGAGTGAGGGAAGGCTGAGAAGCAAATTTTCTCCTTGGTGTAGCTGAGGCAAAAATAGAATGCTTTAAAAATCCCACTTAAGTTAGGCTGAATAAATCTCCTCTTTGAGACCACACAGAGTCTGAGCCACAGGTTTTCAGTGATATCAAGCAGCATCCTGTTGCACAGGTTTTGGATTCAGTGCAGAACAGCACATGGAGATCTGTCCCACTGCATCATCTGCCCTGTATTTCTTTGCTTTTTGGAGGGGTTTTGCTGGGTTTCAGTGCTCAGTTCTTGTTTGACCTTATTGCACTTAAATTCCCTTTCATCTTGAAAGAGCCTCAGCTGCAAAGAAAACAACATAATGTTGTTAAGACACATCTGTGTTCATAAGGAAATGGGTGTGATTATGTTGCCTGAGTGCTGTGAAAGAAGACTTTCCAAAGTAATATGGATTGCATTAGGGGAAACAGATCCCGTGGCCAATCTGCCCGTGCATTTTATTATGGGTTTGGGTTTTTTTTCACTTCTGAGTGCACAAGCAAGAGCATGAGAAGCCAGGAAAACAGCACCATTTTTTTGATTTTCCATACTAAGAGTGGAGCCACTCAGAAAGGCAAAGGGAGCAGCCAGGGCCACTTTGCTGCTGGGAGTAGTCCTTGAGCAGAGCGTGGCATCCTGGCACTCTCCTGCCAAACCCTGCTGCTTTCAGATCAACCCTGCCCTTGTTGCTTGATTGTTTCATGTTGGGAAGTGAAAATAAATGAATGAAAATAAAGGAAAAAAAAAAGGATGCTGCTGCTGCTGAGACATCTTTTTGAAGCTTGTACAAGCACAGCTGGCAGAAAATATATTTGTGTTCAGCTCAGAGTGAGAGAAATGCTGTGGATGAAGTGTGTTCAAGGTCAGCTTGGATGGGGCTTTGAGCAATGTGATGCAGTGTAAGTGTCCCTGCCTGTGGCAGGGGGTTTGGAACTGGATGACTTTTGAAGTTCCCTTCCAACCCAAGCTCTTCTGTGCTTCTGAGATTCTATGAGTGGGGCTCAGAAGAAGAGCACAGCTCCATCCCAGGGTGTCCCAACATTTATACTTCCCACTCAGACCCATTGCCTTGCCAGTTTCTTGCAGACTTTTAACAATTTCCTAAAGAAAGTTTATCTCTTTTTTCCCTTCCTGTCATCTTCTCCTTCCCTGTCTGTCATGCTCAGTTCCCAGCAGCACAGCTCTGTCAGTGGGTTCTTCCTTGCTGAATCCTTGCAAGAGCTGTTCTTTCCCCAAATAAAACCCCACTAAATCTGGCAAACTGCTGCAGAGTGTTTCTGTTTGTGAGCTGACATTTGCTGCTCAGGAAATGCTTCACTGTAAATCTGTAAAATCTTCACCTAGCTGTAGATACCATAGTCCTTTACATTTTGTTTTCAAGCTCTGATCACCCTTGCAGGCCTTTGTCTGAGCAGGCTGGGGGAGGAAAATAAAAAAATGACAAAGTTATCTTTGTTATTTATTTTTTTTGCTAGCAGAGAAAAATCTAACAAAGGGAAAAGAAACCCCACTGAGACCATTTTAACAGCCATGGATCATTGAAGGGCAGTGCATCCCTAGCTGTGTAAATAAAGGAGGAAAATATGAACCAATCATTATGGGTCCAGTTTAACACAACTTCTGCAGCATTAATGAAAATTACTTCTAGGGACCTTCATTTGTTATGAAAGTCATCCCATGCAAGTTTTCTCTTTTATAATACCAAGCAAAACAACAAAAAAGGTTTGCCACAGTTAAATTGGATGGGCTTTTAGTGTTTGCTGTCTTGCTTCAAATGCTGTGTGGTGTGAAAAAGTAAAACTTTGACATCACCTGCAGCAAGTTGAGGTGAGCTGAGTAACTGTAAAATCATGAAGATAATCTTGCTTGACATGCAAATTGTGCAGCCTAACCAGGGAAAAAGCTAGTTCGTCATTTAATCTTGGAAAATGCAATTTGGGCTGCTGTAACTGGAGCTTTCCAAGAGATAAATTTCTCAAAATGATTAATATCTCTGGCAGAAAATTATATCAGTAATATGTGTAGAGCACAAAGGATGCTTGGAGTAATGTAATTCTGTTCAAATTTTTATTTTTTTCATAAAAGGGAAAGGTAGATTATGCCATCTAGTTAAGCCTTTACATATTCTAAAGAGAAGCAGTACATTCAAATTCTAAACTCTTCTTAAAAAGGGATAAATTTGTGCCTGCAGGTTTGCAGGCCCTCAAGGTAGTGCTTTAAATGAAAAAGATGACATTTTGGAATGGGATGAAATTTTAAAATCCCAAAATCCCAGGAAAAAGAAGATTCTGAGTTCTTAAAATTGTATTTTGCCCTGCAAAAGCTGTTGATACTGCTGAAAGCCTAGAGGAAAATCACTGATGGTTCCTTTTTTTTTTTTTTTGAAGAACAGACTAGAAGAGACTTTACTAATCTTAAACCTCAATGCTGATGTAAAAGCTTAGAGAAAATTGCAGAAATTATGTTTTTCTAAATAACATGAGTAGTTTAAAATTTAATTCCCTTGAAATTGTAGATCCACTTCAACACTTATTTGGAGAGGATCTTCAGAATCCAGAGGCATGACCTGGAGCTTAGGATCTTTTAGAGGGCTTTTGAAATGAACAGAAGGATTATTGCATTGGACATGTGAGGTTGAAGGCCAGGTGTCTGTGGGATACTCTCTGTTTTACCTGGGTTAATTAGCTTTAGTACATGTTTATCAAAGACCAGGTAGATACTTTTTGCCAATTATTTTAACACCATTAACAAATGATGACATAATAGGGCTGTATCACTTTCTCCCAGGTTATTGGTTTCACTTAATTAGTAATTATAGAAATATAAATTCAAAAGAAGGTGTACACTGCATAATCATGTCTTCCACACATCAGAAACATAAAACTAAGTAAATCCTTCCCCAGAGTGGTCCTGATTTGTGCTGGTGGGTGAGAAGGAGAGTCAGGCCTGACAGTGAATTGCTGACCTGCATTGTTTTCACTTCTTTCATGCAGACAGTGCTTCAAAGTGTTTACAATAAAAACCCAGTGCTCTGATTTACTGCATCCTCAAGCATCCTGGAGAAACCTGGGATGATCACTGTGGTGCTTGTGGTCCTTCTCTGCCACCAGCCTGGTGCATCTCCTATTTGTTCTTATTTCCCTTCAAGGAACTGTGGAATTATTCTGCAGTTCCCCCAAAAAAATTCTTTAGTAAATACTACCATTACAGTGTCTTTAAACAGCACCTAATTGTTAAAAGCTAAATCCAGAACAGATGCCAAGATCCACATTCGTTTGTTCCTTGCTAATAGGTTAAAGAATGGAGAAAGGACAGACATGATTGTATCTCCATTTCTGCCCATCTGATTTTCACATGGTGATTTCTGCTTGCAGATACCTGCACAAGTCACAGCAGTTCCAATTTTAGACCGGCAGAGCCCAATGAACCAAGTGTGAGATTGGAAATCTGGTTGTTGTAGCTTATTAATAATTGGCTGGATTTTTCTTCTGCTGCAATTTGTCCCAGCTCTACTGAAGTTGTATCATCTTCAGCATATTAAATGAAGTAATAGAGCTGTGGGTCCCCTGAACCTGTGGTATAAAAACCTGTATGAACCATTAAAATTTTGGACAAAAAATATTTACCACTTGGAAAAAAGGCATGGATCTAACTGAGGCACTGGCTGAATACTGTGTTTGCACCTTCAGCTACAGATACCCAGGTAACAAATAGAAATAATGTCTGTGTGCAGAAATAATCTGTCTGTGTGTGCAGAAATAATCTGTGTGCCTCTTTCCACCTGGCTTGTGTGACCAGCCATTAGCCAATGTGTGTCAGCTTCATCTGGGAATTTTTCTCCCTTTTATGTTTGAATTTTCTGTGTGGCACAATCTCATGCAACCCCTCAGATTGGATTGCAGAGCATGTCAGTAGAGTCATGTTGACTGGAATGACCTCTGCTTTGAAATGGAAGGAGGTAATTGGGTTTCCAAATTCAATGCTGCATCTGACATCAATCAATTGTCAAATTTCATTAACTCTCACACTTTGGGTTCCAGGAAGATTGACTGTACATGCCTGTATGGCTGGGAAAGCACTGAAACTCTGACAAGCCTTGATAACCAGAGCTGCTCAAGAGAATGTTTTTAATAAATGCTCTCTCACTTTTCTCTATGACCCAGAATTCTTCAAGGGAAGTTTATTATCCAGAGATATAAATATTCATAGACAGAAAATTAATATATATTTGTATATAGGCGTATATGGAGAGTTACTTGTCACTCTCTAGATAGATTGTATATATATATATTTTATATATATATATATATATACATTTATGTACCTACAGGCATATATATATATATACACATATATATATATATATATATACATATTATAAATACACATATGTAGGTATATAAAGACAGGTCTGTATATATACATTTTTGAAACATCCATTCCACTCAAATTCAATCCAATCTAATCCAAACATAATAAAGTCCTCCTGAAAGGGAAGTCTCCTACAACTTGCCAGGGGAATGGACCCACAGCACCCATTGCATTATGGAGAAAAAATTCTGGTGTCCCTGCTTTAAAACACAGAAAGAGTCAGAGGCAGGGATGTGTTAGAAACATAAAAAAATAGTCTTGAGTTGAAATCTGTGCTTTTCAAGTAGGCAAAGATTCACAAAGCCAGAACAAAATACCTTGGTCCAGGCATAAAAACACTTTGGAATTTAGGAAGAACACTGATGCCAACTTAACAATATGGATTGTTACTGAAAACTGCTTTTAACACTGTAAGTAATCTGCTGTCATGGACCTGAAGATTTCTTTATTTTTTTAAAGACATTACCATAAAAAAAATAGTAAAGGGTAAATACTATCAAAGAAAAAAAAATTGAAAGTATGTTTCAGGTTCCTGTGCCTCAGTGCTGCCATGCAAACATAGACAGATCTGGTTTTGGAAGAGTTCTGGGCTCCAGCAGGAGATAATCACAGCTTATGCTGGACATCTGTGGTCCTCAAAGAGCTGCTAAATCTCTGGGTGTGGAAATCAGGTGAGCAGAAAATAGGCTTTTAAATTCCTAAATCAAAAACTACCCAATTAAGGAACTTAAGCCCTGGTTCAGTTTCCTTGCATGGTTTGTTGAGAATCTAAAAATTTTAGTATATATTTGTGGATGTGGTAGCCTACAAAAATTCACACTGAAGGACATACAGTGGCTCCCAGGTTTATCTGATGTGATAAATAAGATCACTCGATATTTTTTAAACATCTGACTTCCTCTATTTTTTTGTCAATATTTCATTGTCATATTCTTATCTCCAGAGTTAATTTAATTTGCTATTATACCACCCACAGTGCTTGCTTGTTCATTCTCTTTCATCTCCCTCTGTATCCCACAAGAATCTAGAGTCAGACTCCTGTCACAGTTCTGCTTCACATAAGTAGGTGGGTGAGAACATCAGAGCTATAAATTTTGTGTGCTCCATTTGCATCACCAAAATCCTGGAAACTCAGTTGTATACATTGTTTGCTCAGTTGTATACATGCCAGCAGCCCAGAACTCATTTGAAATTATACTTATTTATGCTTTTGTATGGCATTGAGTGCCTGTTTTCCCCTCCTGTCATCACACCAGAAGTTGTGATTCTATTTTCGATTTCCTGGTTGGTACTTCTGGAGATATTTTGAAGGTTTGTGTAAGCTAGAGCACATTTGAAGCAATCAGTCCAGTTAAACCCATGGCAAGTAGCACTTCTGCAGTAATTGCTGCACTGCTTCACCTTTCCCCTTCAGCCTCTTCAATGCCAAGATCTTCTCACAAGGAAAAAAAAATATACCTTGAAAAAAGTATGTTAGTGATGAAGATTCATTATAAATTCTGTACACATTGGTTGTTTGCAATGATTTTGTTTTCCCACTTGTTCCTCAGGCAGTAACAGTAAATTTGGGTGCCTGTGACATTGCTGCAATTCTACCTTTGAATGAGGCTCATGCCATATATTGCCTTATAAATACTGACTTGCTTTAAGTCCCATGTGTGCCTCTCATGTAGAAATGAAATAGACAGTGCAGTCATTATTCAACTTAATTTGCAATATTTATTGCCCTTGCTGGATCTAAATGTATTTGTAACGCTCACAATAAATGACCTCTGGGTTTCAGAGATGCATTATCTTAGGAAAAACTTGCAAGGAGTAAATAATGCCCTTCCCATTCTCTCTATGATTATTTCTACAGTGCCACTATTGTGTCCTGTACCTAAATTTAATTAATGCTAAGCTGAAGGACTCTTGCTCCTGCTATAGTGTGAAACAAGGGCAACATTTGTGTAAGTGCAGTGAGAGGAAAAAAACTCTATGACTTGCTCTGGTGACATTTGGAGAAAAATGCCCATAAGGACCAGCTGTAGAACAAATGTGGAATAATCCTGGGAAGTGAAAGTGCTGCCTTGTCCTTGGGATGAGGAGTTCATTATCCCTCACAGCCAGGGGATCTGTCTGGGCTCAGGGGAGAATGCGCTGCATAAGCAGGGCCATAAAATCAGAGTGTCCAGTCCCGTATCATGAAGTGGAAACCACAGGAGGAGCAGAGGCAGCAGTAGAGTGGCAGCTGCACACCTGAAACAATAGGCAGCTCTCTTAGTTTTGCTGTTATTGAAAGCTGTGTCATTTTAGAGCTAAAATATTTTAATATTTAAAGATCAGACTGAAAATGTCAGATGATTGGATTATGTGTAAAACGGTATTCAACATTCATAATTCATAGATTAGGACATCTAGTTCTAAACTTCTCAATAAAAGTCAAGAGAAAGAAAACATTATTTTAAAGCTGAAAAAGGAGTGACTGATAAATGGACTTTTCTGAGGTCCCATTGGAGGTCTGTGCTAGACATGTGTGTTTTCTCTGAACTATCCATGCCAAATTTCCCCACCTTTCTGTGGAGTAAGTCTAATTTTTATACTTTTCTTTACCCTTTAAAACTCCTTCCTTCCAGTCAAAGGACAGATACCGGAAAGAGATAATCAGAACAAAAATGTATGTTGGAATTATGGGGACAGACTCCAGTAGGTGCAGTCACCTTTGAATATTTTGCACTTGCTAATAAAGGCTAAAAGTTCTGTCAAACAGGTGTCCTAGTTATGTGATATGCAAAAGAGGCTGATTTAAGGACTGACAGAGAAGCTGGATTTGAGACTTTAAGGCTATTTTAAATTAAATATTAATAACCTGGAAATCAAGAGGGGAGAGGAAGAGAGTTTCTGTGTCAAACACAAAATAGGAAAAAAAGGTTTATTCTTGAAAGAAAATTCTTAGGATACACTTCACAACTCCTGATCTTTTCCAGCAGAAAAGCTCAGTCTCACAGAAATTCCTGTTGCAGCAGGTAATTTTATTCAATTCATAAATCCTTATTACAAAGATTTTTGCTTTGCCAATTATCCAGATATTCATTTCACAGGAGATAATGAAGTATGTGGTAAATGTTTCAGCTGATCTTATTTTAAATTTTCACCATTCGTGTGACAAAATGCCATACATAAAATCTTACATCAGGTTTTTTATTGGTGTAAAAAAATGATACCTCAAAACATTATGCATGCTCATGGATGAGAGTCTAAAATCAAAACCCATAAAATGTGTTATTGGAGGTTGTGTTTTTCATAAATGGCAGCTGTGCTCTCCTCCCATAATATCACTGCCAAAGCAAAGTGAGATAATAAAACCCATTTTCCTTTGGCCTATTTTCTTTCTAAATGATATAAAAAGAAGTCATACACTTATTACCTTATTGAAATGCTTTTTAAGCTTTGATATTTGCAGAGAACTACAAAATGTCCTTCCTGTCTAGGACTTACAGTGGCTGACTGAAATGAATCCACAGGCTTCTCTCTCTTGGACTGTTAGACTGGATTATTTGCTTTTAATTCAACATATGGATATTGTAATTATCTGAGGAAACTATAAGGAGGTGTAATACATTATTGCCTACATCTTGCTCCAATGCAGTTATGCAGAATAATTTAAAAAGTAGAACAAAGCCCAATAATTCTAAAGAGCACAAATCTACCAGTTAAATTTAGACCAAAAAAAGCATTGTTTTATAAATAAACCCCAGTGTATAAAATAGATAGGAAAATGAGTGACTAGTGTCTATAAAATCAGCTTGGAAATAGCTAAATAAATCTTCCTTCTCTGACTCTGAATTGCCATTATGATCTTTGCAGAATATATTTTAAAATTTCTCTAGCTCTGGCTCACCTAACTGCATTTTGGAGCATATTTGGAGCTGTATTTTCTATTTCAATGCTATGACATCAAAATAGAAACTTCCCTTCAACTCCCACAGGTCCTAACTGGTTTTGTCTGAGGAAATTTTATTTGGTGGGGATATAGAGATGGAGCTTCCACAGCATTTATAGGACTTAAAATTTATGTGCAGTTGCTCTAGAGATATACTCAATTTCTGCTTTACCATGGCCAAATGTAAGAGCTCACTGAGCTCATTGTGGAACTCAACAGAGTTCTTTGTTGAGGCAGTCAAGTTCAGAGCAAAATTCCTGTTTATATAGTGTATAAGCATCATATTTCACTCATCCCTGTGGTTTTCTGGAGGGACTTTTTCCTGGCAGCTCTTTCTTGCTGTTCTCCTTTCGAGCTTTTCTGACCTGATTTTCTCCCCTTTATGGTCCCATTCTTCTCATTCCTGGAGCCAACTGGGGCTGCAGAAAGACTGAGTGCTGGATGGGAACTGCATTAACAACTGTGACAGGGTTATTGCCTGGCTGTCTCTGCAAATGTCTTTTTTTGATCTTTACTAACAAACAAACTCACTTAAAGTGAGTTTAGTTCACATTTCTGGTGAGCTGGAGCAGATGCAGATTGTCCTCAGAGAGTTGTCCTGAGGGACACTTGAGATGTGCATGTGCATAAGATCAAGGATTCATTTTGCTGCTTTCAGAAATCCACCCCAAAGCCATGGCAGGACTTTTACAGATTTAAAACAGTGTCAGAAGGGTTCTATGGGCACCTGGAGAAACCGGAGCAAGCTGCTTCAGTCTAGAGGGATAAACAGAAATAAGCATCAATCAGTCCCAGCACTGCATTTTGTAACGAGTTACCTAGGAATAATCTCTTTTTTTTTGTTTTGCTGTGGGCAGGGACACCTTCCACTAGACCAGATTGCACTAAGCCCCCCCCAGCCTGACCTTGAAAACTTTCAGGGATGGGCATCATTATGTAAAAGCTGATTTTAGAAGCCAAATTCCTTAATTTCAGAGGCCTGGCTTGGGTTGTGTTTCAAACTTACCCACTGCATTTCCTGAGGTGTAGCAGCACCAATAGTGCTGGGTGATTCACAGGAATTATATTTCTTACCAACCTCCAGGTCTGAGCCTCTAATTAGACAGTTTAGACAGCTGAAATGTGGCTTCCCGTGGTTTGTCCTGCTCAGCCAAACTGCTGGGCCAGTGTCTGCTTTTTTAGAAACTTAATTTCTTTCACCAAGCCTTTTAAATGCAGAATGAACTGGGTTTATGAAGCTCTCATGACTTGCAGCTCTGGCTTGAATACCTTGTGTTACAGGGTTATTTATACAGCATTGGGCAAGATTGTAAGGCAGCACTCCTAGAGAGCCCTCATAAAGAAGAGAAGTTCATCTCATCTGGCAATTGCTGAGAACAAAAGAAAAAATACAGAAATTATATTTAATGTTGCCTGGAAATGCTGTGTGCTGACAATAGAGGCAAAATGCCTCTCTGATGCCTCCCTGCCTCTGCAGCATCCCCAGCAGTGACCCCGGGGTGGAGCAGCCTGTGCAGCACAGTTGGGATGATGCTGCCAGGAACAGCCCTTGTATTTGCTTTTCCTTTCAGGAACAAGCAGGCTTTGTTTACCTGAGCTGCCTACTGGGACTATTTGCAGAATGTCTTAAAACTTTCAAGAGAGACCTTCCCTACCTAAAGCAACTGTAATAAAGCAATTGTTAAATTTAATTTCTGCCAAAAGAGTGAGTTAGCTTTTACTTTACTACCCCAGTGAAATGGATGCTAAACAAATCTTGAAAGGTCACAGATGGAATGGAGGGAAGGTTTTTTTAATTGCTTAAAAAAATGAAAGTACTCTGCATATGTGTATAAATGCATTGATTTTTTTCCCCGTTTTTACAGTCTTAGGTGTCACATTTCTGATTTCTTCAGCTATGCAGCTTTATGTTATTGTTGTAAAACTATATTCATCCATAAAACAAGTACTGGCTGAGGTTTTTAGTGCAGGCTGAGGTAGGAGATGCCACAGGAAGGACATAAACCCCCACTGCCATTAGACATCTGCTGTCCCTCAGCTGCTGAGTGTCCAAATCTGCTCACCAAAGGCTTTCCCTGCAGATCCCACCAAGGATGAGCAGATCCCTACAGGGGTTTGGAAATTCTGCCCCAAATGGCTCTGCCTGCTCAGCCATCCTGCACAGGATCCTGCTCCCAAGGGGGTTGGTGGGTGGCGTTTTAAAACCCCTTTCCCTTAAGAAGCAAGGTTGGAATTGCAGCTCATCACTGGAGTTTGGTGTAACTGAGCTTCCTGCTGACAGAGAAGACCAGAGGGAATAAATCAATCATTTATTTGCAACAGCCCAAACATATCAGAGGGCTATGCAGATGTGCCAGACCAAGCAGGGAAGGTGGAAATAATTTTGGAGCTGATTGATCTCAATAGTTGGTCAAGACGCAGCAGCAAGGAGACAGTAAGAAGCAAAAATATTTAAGACTTAATCAGCCTGAAGATGTCAGGTTTTATCCCATTAAAAATGCAATATTTAGTGATTTACTTTCAGATCTTTACTGAATAATAACTAAACTGATCTATAGCCTTATTTTTTTGGCTGCCAACAATGGAAAAATCAGCAACAAATACAAGATCTGCATGTGGGAGGAGGTAAACTTTAAAAGAGAACTTTGGTATATAAATTCAAGGCAGTTTTGACTGATGAGAAGAGAGTATAGGCAGGCACTGGCAGGAGAAAAAAAATGATACTGAAAGTATCATGGATTTGTTGAGGCACACTACAACAGAAATAGTATAAAAAATTAGTTATGAAAAGAAACATTCACAAATATTTTCATTATCATCTCTGGGTAAGTTCTACTGACAGACAGAAAATACAAGGGGAAAAAAATTACTTTCCCTGGAAGATTTGCGAGGATAAAAAAGAGGAATGTGTGTCCTTCAAGAATGTGGATCCTTAGCTGAAGAGAGCAAATAGGAAGGTGTTTTCCTAAAATACCCTTTGGAAAAGTTGGTTGGTTTCAGAACTATGTTAATTTCTTTTAATTTGTGTGGGAAAGAGGAGGAAAGTCAATAAGGTTTCTGCTTTCTCCACCAAGACTTAGTAATCAAAGGCCATTAGACTATATATCTTACAGTAATTAATGTGAAATGAGAGCAATTAGTGATCCTTCATTAATGAGTCTGTTACATTTGATTAGTAAGTTTCTATTTTTGTCAGATTCTATTTAACATGCTTTAAACAACATGCTTTTGGTTTTTTTAATCTACAAACTTCACAAAATTCCAGCTGGGAAAGGTTTGGAAATAATAGGAATTACAGCTGATGAAGTTTTTCTTTTCAAGTGAAGTGTCCTGACTGACACTGCTGAAGCAGATGTCTGCTGAATTATTTTGATTTTGAGGTTCTAGGGTTCAATATTCTGGGGTTGAAGGGTACCCACATATCAACAAATCAATCTGTGTTCAAATTCTATTTGTGCCTTTCATATTTTTACTTCTCCAGCTAAATATGTGCTGGGAAAGAAAAGACATTAGAAATCCCCACTCAAGGGGAAGCTGAGTTGCTCTTTGGAAAGATTTATTGTAATGTTTGCAAAGGACATTGAACTCCTCAGATGATAAATAAAATACAACTGCAAATTAAAATTATCACTGTTCCAAGGTGTTTAGTACAAACACCCAGTTAAAAGAAATTACTCATTAACTGATGGTTTTAATGTTTTTGCTGAATCTGGATATTCAGTTATTTTTTTCATTATTAGCAGCCAAATTGGAGTAGGATCTCTAATGTGAGATTTGACCCTTTTGTATCAGGTGATGTGAAAGGTCTTTTTCAAAAATCAGAAAAGCTATACTTGCATCTTCATTAGTGATAATGATTTACCAAACAAAGAGCCAATTTTCTTCCATTATCACCTTGCTCTTTGCATAGTCCAGACTCTGAAATTCTGCTGTTAGCTCTCTCTACCCCTGAGTTCAAGGCAGATGCAGACTCTGCAGAGAAAAAATTTTAAAGGAAACTCCAATTTCATTCAAGTTTTAGTGACAATTAAGACACAGCCTCTATGTGAGGATTGGTGAGTTTCCCACAGTGTTTTTAATCCTGATCACTTATGGCAAAAATGTGTGCATGAGAACTTTATTTCCATCAGTGCTGTGATATACCAAGAGGGTAACCAAAGCTGTAACCCAAGAGAACATTGACATGTTTAAGCTTCACTGTTCAATGAAATGCAACCATCACTTTGTTTTCATTCAGTCAATTAAGCTTAAGTACATACTTAATTGTTTTCTTAATTCAGGGATCAAATAGCCTCAGTTCTTAATGCCAAACTGAGAAATTCCACCCTGTAATTTCTGCAACAGCAGAAGTTGTGTGTTTATGAACAAAAGCTCAATGATTAGGAGAAAATCCTTGGGAAAAAACATCCCTTTTATTGATCCAAGATTAGTGTCAGCTTTTAAAATAGAGAAATTTGAACTCAGTAAAGCATTAAAGATTTGGAATTGCCAAGGCAAGGCAAGATGTCTGCTGTAATTCACTGTTGACAGGGATGCTGCTCCAACCAAAGATATATGCACCAACAAATCCTCCAGGAAATGGTCCAGGGAAGTCTTTACTTATTCTGCAGTAAGATTCACTCCAAAGAGTGAATTCTTCCTTTATTCATGGTGTGGTATTTGCTTACTTATTTTCTGATTATTGTTAGTAATGATATTTGTGGCAGCACAACTTGCACTTTGGGAGTGTTTCTTTCTGGAACAATAAATTTCAGCCCACAAAATTATAGACAGCAGATTTTGCAATAGAAAACTTTATGAGTTGTTTTACTGGAAAAAAATATTTTAAGTCTCTTTCTTTCACAATTCCCTTGGTAACACAACAACCACAAAATATTTAGAGAGCATCTCTGATGACTGAGAGGTTTTGCTGATGCTTGAGCACCCCATGGTTTCAGATATTTTTTTCCTTCAGTTTTTCTCAGCTTCCTTAAGCAGCCCCAGCCCATGCACTCACAAATGAACAGGCAGAGTCAGGTCTATGACATGAAAATTAATTTTTGCTTGTTAAAATAAGAAAAACATTTCCACAGAACTATCCATTTGTCTGAGGATTTACCTTTTCCTTTATGCATTCATTGCAAGAAGATATTTCACTGTTTCCTTAGTGATTTATTTCCCAGAATCTTCTCTGATTAAACACTGTAAGATTTATTTCTTCAATGTTATATTCCACGTAGAATTTTAATTGTAGAACAGTGGGGAAAGAGCTGGAGCAGAATAAAAACACATTGGTGTAATTCAATTTTTATACCCTTTCTGAGATTTTTTTACCTTTGGGAGATAACTGTGTTTGAGAATGGTGAGGGGAATACAACTTATAAATTCTACTTGAATGATTAGTAATAAAAATAAATGATCTTATTAAAAAAATTACATTAAGCAGTGAAATGTTGAATGACTGTTTCAGCTCGACAATAGGTGCCATGAGGCACATATATAACAGAGTAATGACAAAGCAGCAAAAATCTTATTTTAGTCAAAGAATATTCTCCATTATCTCTGGAAAATGTGGTGCTTTTTGGCATACTTTGGATTCATCTCCTTTTAAATGCAGCTTTGAAATCAATACGTGTTACCAACAGAGGTCATTTGTAACTGCACAGCTGTAAAAATCTGAAGAATTTAGAGGGCATTGACATCAGGATTTGCCAGTCTTGAGGTATTTACAGCACAAATTTTTTTGATTAAAAAAGTATTTAAGTATTTCTTAATACTTCACCCTAAAATTGTGATGGAAGCCTTTCATACTGGGTGAGATTCCTCTCCAAAGGGCAGTGTATCACACAGGTAATCCACTGAAGTGAGAAATTTTGGAATGATGTGCAGAAAGCTGCAAATCTCATGGCTTCTTACCTTCCTTCCACCTGGCCACTCCAGCACATTGACTTTTTTGCTGGGTGAAGCTCCCTATAAATAATCCTTGGTATTTTTATTGCTGCAGCATTTGGAGTGCTTAGGCATGCCCTGGGTCCCTGGGCTGCTTGGAGCTGCTCAGAGCAGAGCAAAGAGTGGCAGCACAACATTAAAAAGTGCTCTGTTATCAATCAGCTTGCCAGCTCTGCCCCCACAGCAGCCCAAAGGTTAACTCCTTGGATTCTCAGCAAAAAACAACTGCTGGGGCAGCTGTGCTGCTGAAGGCATCAGCTAGGTGTGCCAAGAGGATGCAGCAATGCTCTCAGTGCAGGAGGCTGCAAATTTTCATGCAGTCACATTTTTTTAACAAGGGGGAATACTGGGTTATATGTTTTTCTTTTCTTTTCTCTTAAAAAGATTCATCTCAGGATCTGCTTTTCTTTCTATTTTAACTTTTTCATCTGTTAAATGACAGAGAAAATAATTATTATTTATGTTAAGAGGCAGTGTGTGGTTCTGCTAAATGATTTGGAAATGAGCAGTACTGTGAATGTGATTTTAATAGCTCTGGTGCCAAGTGGCTTTGATAGAACCAGTAGACCCTGAACACTAAACATGGGGACCTTTACTTGCCTTTTTACTTCACATTTTTACTGTTTTTTTTTTTTTTCCTTTTTTCCCCCTAGGTTTCTATCTGTAGAAGAAAAAAGAGAATTTTAAATTTATAATTTCAAGGGTTTTTTTTTCCCATATCTTCTATCCATATTGCAATTTTCAAATTCCTCATCTGAGTTACAGACATGGATCAAGATTTAGTCTCCATCCCAAGCATCAGCACTTGTTCCTGCACTTTAATCTTGGGGTTCTGGTATTTTACCAGTGACTTCATGGGTCTCATGTTTCCATCCATAATTAATTAGCAAATATTTCATACAGTGTTGTCGGTGGGTAATACAATGTGCAACATGAAATTAAATCAAAAGTAGACAAAGACTATTATTGGCTAGTATCTTAAGACATTTTGCATGTGTCACACAGGCTGGGAGATATCTGAACATTATTTTTAGGGAAAAGATGAAAATGTTTCACAGCATGTCTGTCTGTACCTGAACATGAATGATTAATGTACTTTTGGTCCAGCTTCAGCTGAGTTTTTATAGATAACAGCCAAGAAACAACCTCTGATCTCATATGTCATATCTATCAATAGATCAAGAGACAGCTATATATATGAATATATATATTTGCCTTTATCATATGTCATGCCCTGCATTATAAATCAAGGTTTGGCAAAAAAAGGAATGTGTAGAGATGCCAGATTTTTAATGTATGTCTTTTAGTATTTATTAATTCTTATTTTCACTTTTGACCGAGAATCACTTGATATACACTATCATTTCCCAAGCTTTCCTCTGTATTGAAAAACTGTCAATGCTTCCTGAGAGGTATTATAGAAAGAATGTCAACTCCTCATTAATCTGTGTAAAGTAAGCCCTTATTAAGGGGTTGATTTTTTTAAAAAATCTTTTTTTCTTTCTAATATAAGCCAAAACAAATTAAAGAATTGAAGTTGACTAGAAATTTGAAATGAGGTAAGAAATGGGGACAAAGGGTGATTAATTCTTGCTAAACAGCAAGGACTTCTCCCAGTGTCTTAACTGAACATCAAAGATCTTGTTTCTGGAAAGAAGTAAGAATAAAATTGAACAGCCAAACTTAAAATTGATATATTAAGGAATCTAAGTTCCTGCATTAATCATCCTTTCTGGAAATTTGAAAGGAATTCTGTATTTATTTCTCCATAGAGTACTGTCCAAGGATACCCAAATCTGTCTTCCCTTTTCCTTATGCTATAATTTCTGATAAATGAACCTCATATTGTCTCAACAAAATAATTCTGCTTCATTGTCGTGCACTGTAGACTGCTTTTAATGCCTAGGTTATGTTTCCAGTCTAATACCTAGAAAAAAAAACCCACCTGTTTTTGAGAAGCTTAAAGAAGAATTTGAACTCGTAACTGAGTCAGACTGCAAAGAATGTGTTGGTGAATGACACATCTGAATGCTGTTTATAGCTGCCCAAATCCTTGCACACAATTTTGCATCCTGCCTCATGTTGGTGTTGGAAAAAGACTAAGTCAAAACTATTGTAAATATGTAATCTGAGTAATTCATTGTGTCAGCCTGAAACATTGCCTGGCTGTCACATCCTTCATGAAGCTGCTGCTTTTGTGGAATACTCATGTTTCTATCACAGTAATCCACCACAAACCAGTAAGAAAAGGCAAGTAAATATGGAAATTATAGTGCCTGAGGGAAACCTGCCACTCTCAGTACAGTGAGAGCCAGCTCAGGCCAGAGGAATTTGATTCTGTTGCTCTGCTTCAGAAAGGCACTGAGCTTCAGAAGGGCACTGAGCTTGGCCACATGGCAGAAGAATTGGATTATCTCCATGTAAGAAGGTCCAGGACAGTTGTGTGGCTCGTGTTGCAAAGATGAAAGAACTGCCTGCAATTTTTAGTGCTGAAAACTGAGCCCTGACCCATGTGATTGCTCCAAGGCTGCTGGAGTCTTTGGGACACTGAAAATTGATCTGATTCCTGTTGATGTCATTCATGTTCACTGCACCTACAGTCTCATATGGGAATTAATCACTGCTCTCATGAATGTGTGTCAGGCATTGGAATAAACCTGGTGTGAGGTGAGGCAGCTGACAGCTTGAGGAGAGCATCCCAAGAGGACTGTGGATACACCCAGCCTAAACTGCTGGGAGATTTTAATCAGAGGCACCTGAATTTAATTCTTGAAAAAATGATATTAAATTTATTCCCCACCTCCACTGATGGGTTTAAGAAGAAGACAATGAATTACTGGTATTTTCTTCTAGGGCTTTTTGTCAGATCAGGCTTGGGCTTTGCATATCTTGCTGTCTGTCTGCCTGTCTGTTTATCCATTTTTCTGTCTCTCTCTATATCAGTTCTTTGGCCCTTTTCATAAAGCAACAAGGCTGACATTTCTTGGATATCTTTGGACAAATGCAAGCAATAATTCAGGAGCAATAATTCATTACTTCATTTCTCAGGTAAGAGGTTGCTCCCAGAGATGATTATATGAGGCAAAACCCAGCCACAAGCAATGTGTGAAGTAAACAGACTTTTCACAGAAGAGACTGTCTCATCCTCGTTGTGAGCCTTGAATTTGAAATGTAAATCCACTGGGATTATATAATTTCATAGCTCAGAAATTAATGTGCCACATTTCATTAGGGCCTCTGGCTGCTGCACTGCAGAATGTTTTCTCCTCTTTATTCCATCTGTGACTTGCAGCTGGAAATCCAAAATGGACCAGTCTGGGATTTTGCTTCAGCTCCATCTCATCTGACAAACGGTTTAATAAATGCCCTGAAAAAGGGATGTACAGCCTGCTCCTGAATAGCCTTTCACCAGATGCCAACAAAGCTGTATCCATCTGCCTGATTATAAGAGATTGCAATGATTTTCTTGTCATGCAGCTTCCCCTTCTCTGAGCTGAACAAGGCTGCTTGCATGTTGTTGAATTGTTCTTATGTCAGTAGCCAAAGATGTTGAATTTCCTGGCCTTGAATACTACGAATTGCCAACACTACATGATGTCAGTGGATTTCAAAAATCACATAGAATGAACCATCATTCTTGTTGGCTATAAAAAGAAAGAAAGATTCCCTATTATTTTTAATATATTTTTAAAGATTACCCATGGTAATTGATCCAGGTTTTCATAGTGCTCTCTGTCATAAACTATGCACATTAAGGACCCTGTAAGTGCTTTTGGTCAGTCTGTCATTTTAGAAAAGCATTTCCTGAGTTTGTGCCAACTGACTTCACTGCAGCCACACTGAAATATTCAGGTGTCTTCACTGGAAACATTTTCTCTGGCATTTTATCATTGATTCTGTTTTGATGTGTCAGCTTCAATATGGTGATACTTCAGCATTTAGACACCAAGGCTCTACATCACTCATGTCAGCATTTCTGACAATCATGGGGCTTCTCCCAGGCTTGTGAAGCTTTAATGATGTTTGCAATATACTTCAGACTCAGAACACAACAGAAGATTTTGCTTTTAAAAAATTCCCTATCACAAAGTTGACTTCTCTGAAAAATCCCCTGGCAATGGTTTTCATCTGGCAACAACCCACTAATGAAAGATGAACATGTGTTATCCACCTCGATTTAAAATAAAAACTCTCTGTTTTTGCTGTAATATGAGTAATTATATTATCTGTATGGCCCATTATATGGAAACAGTTTTCCAACTAACTGTCTCTTCCAAAGTGTTACTTTCCAAGAACCAATATTCCATTTTTTTCCCTTTATATTTTCTTTTCTTGCATTAATATAATTTTCGTTCAGTTCAGAAGTTGAAAAATGCAGCTAATTCATCCTTACCCCATCTCCATGGATCATTTATTTCTGTCAGACACCCAGGGATATTTTCCAGTCCATGTCTTCTTCATTGTTTGGATGATGCTTCTATGTTTTTTGCTACATTGTCATCAGGCTAGAGAATCTTGTCTGAAAACTATATGATCAAATAAAGATATTTTAGTAATCAGGAATGGGGAGAGAAATTTGATTTTCCTGATTATGAATCAAAGCAATTGCTTCTCCCTCCCTAACACCTGGAGGGAGCTAATAAGGCTCTTTTCTTTTCTTTTCTTTTCTTTTCTTTTCTTTTCTTTTCTTTTCTTTTCTTTTCTTTTCTTTTCTTTTCTTTTCTTTTCTTTTCTTTTCTTTTCTTTTCTTCCTCTTCTCTTTTCTCTTCTCTTCTCTTCTCTTCTCTTCTCTTCTCTTCTCTTCTCTTCTCTTCTCTTCTCTTCTCTTCTCTTCTCTTCTCTTCTCTTCTCTTCTCTTCTCTTCTCTTCTCTTCTCTTCTCTTCCTTTTCTCCATTGTTTTCTCTGCACTAACTCCTCCACTGGGAAGATGTTATTTTTACTTGACATACCCTTTAAAAATATTCCCTAAGGACTCTCAGCTAAAATTGTCTGGTAGTTTAGACAGCTTTTTCCTGTTATGATATTTAACCTTCTTACTTGCCTAACCTGGCAGGAAAACTGTTATTTTCAGCTTATTGGACAAGCTTTTGGGTTGGTCTTCCTTTGCCCTTTTTCTTTTATTTTTGTTTCTTTTTTTTTTTTTCCTATAGAGCCTTGCTGCAGTCTTCATAAAAAATTACAGACATAAATCCTTCCCAGTTCAGCCAAATTTCATTATAGGGTTTTTTATTTAGCTTTCATTAACTTTGTTTGCAAAAAAATTGGCCTGCTCTGAAAATTTCCCATAGATTTTAAAGCACATTCTGAGAAAAATGTTGAAATGCTTCTCCATTTTTAATGTGTCTAAATTTAAACTGTGCAATTGCAATTGTGCTTTTAAAAAACGGTGTCATTTTTGCACTGAAAGTGAATAACATAATTGAAAGTGAGAAATTATGGAATAAGACTGGACATTATCTGTTACAGGAAGGACAGGCAAGCCATTTATCAGTTTGAATTGCTTTGCTATGCCAACCTCCTAAACTTTCTGTCCCTCTTCAAAGCTCTCACCTTGACAGCTTCCCAGCTGTCAGTGCTGGACAGCAGCACTTTGCACTTCTGATTTCATGGTAAACTGAACTCCCTGCACCAGAAATTTAATTTGATTTTATTATTTCTTTTTAAATCCAGAATAGGCTGGGGAATGTGCCTGAACTGGTGTTTGTAGATTTAGTGATTTGCTTTATGTTTGACCAAACTTCCAGGTGTAAAATAAATGTGTTTCAGCTTGCAGATCCTAAGTGCTAAAGGTGATGAGTGACTGTTGGTCATTTTCTAGAGGAGTGAATGTAATGTTTTAATTCTGTTCAGGGATTCAAAAGTTTGGTTATCTATGGGAGTTTTGTCCCAGAATTTTAAAAAAATACACCCCTTTAGAAACATAAATAACAAACTTCCACTGAATACCTATTTTTAGCCCTGTTATTTCACAGTGCAGGTGGCAAAGTCACCTTTTAAAGCACAGATGCAGCTCTCTATTTTATCCTCTCTCTTTCCCCAAAACGTGGCCCTTCCCATCAAGGGGAGAATTTGCTGAAAGTTGGGCAAGTTGAGTCAAGCCTGAAGATTTGCCCAAGAATGAGAGAGGCCTGAGCAGGGATTGACACAATTCACACTGAGTCAGACAAGCAGGGACAAAGGATACAGGAGTGAAATTCTGCAGAGTGCAACAGGAGTATGACAAAGTGTTTCTGTTCAGAACAAGGTTCTGACTGTGTGTGAGCCTGTGGATGGGTTTGGAAAATCTGACTTTTTTAATAAAAATAAAGAAAAAACCTCCACTTACTGAAGAGTTGTTGGAACTTGTAAATAACCCCACATTTAAAATCTATGGAAAAACCCCAAATTCATTGTGTCCTATTTCTTGAGATAATGCAATGTAATAGCCCTAAAAGTGCAGGTTTCATTTTGATATATCTTTCTTAAAAATGTGCCCATCACCCTAAGTAGCAATATTTGCATTAAATGATGCATAGTTAAGACTGTTATGTTCAACAGGATATCATGAGACATTGCACCAGAAGGTAAAATGCAGTAAAATAATATTGGTTCTTTTAACAAATCAATTTGAGCAGAATTTGTAGAAACATAAACTGCCAACATCATATTTATTCTATTTACTTCTATTAGCAACCAAAATATGGAAATATTTAACATGAAACAATACTATTTCTGTGGGAAAAACTTATCCCATTGGATAAAAGCAAAATGATATCAGATTATTATTACAACTCCTGTTGTCAGTCATTGCTATGTGCCATTGGAGATGGATGGTGAATAAAGTGCAGACTACAATCTAGAGACTGGGACTAAAAAGTTAATACAAAAAAAAAAAGAGTAAAACTGAAAAAGTAATTTTCTTTGGGTAGCAATTTTATTTTTTTTTAAAATGGAAATATTCTTTTCACAGAAAGGTTTTCACCACCTGAGCAAGAAAAAGGATATGAATGTCCATGGTCTGGCCATGTCTGTTGAATTCTTTGGACTTTCAGGGTAGCATTTCAAGTTAGATAAAGTAGAAATAAATCAATTTTCACAATGTTATCTACTTTCTCTTTCATACTTAGACTCCAGTCCCTCTTCCATCCACAATGGGTGGATACCACATCTTTATTCCCATGAGGAGGAGTCTTGATTTTCCTGTGGTAGGCAACTCAGCTTTTATTTCCAAGCAGAGAAATGAAGATTGTCTTGGAATTACTGGAACCTGCTGAAGGTGGGAGATCAGAAATGGCCCAGCAGAGGCAGCAGTGCCCAGGAAATGCAGGCAGGCTTCTTGGAACTGCAGCAGCAAATGGACTACTCCAATTTCTACTGTCAACTTTTGCTGGTCTTTACTTATGCTGAGCAGTACCACTTTCTGTGAACAGTCATGCTGAATTTAAAGAGGAACTTCTGCAGAATAATATGACAGGAAAAGTGACAGGAAATTTAATAGAGAATTGTGACTACCCTATAGTGAAGCAGAATGCATTCGACCTGGAAATATCTGTACAGTGCCCAAGATGTATAAAGGCACCTCAGGAAATGCTTACAATGGTGATTAAAAACTATACCACATACAGCTCCAAACAGGGTAAGAAAAGGTGGTTTTGTGAGGTTTTTACAGTTTCAGTGAATAAAGACAAAACCAATGAGAGCTACTTTAGCTGTGGGAGAGCCTGACAGATATCAGGGAGCCTGTGAGAGGGACGGCTCCTGGGAGTCCTCTCAGCCAGAGAAGGAATTACTGTTAGCTCTTACATCTGCTATATTTTACTTGGATTTCTGCCTGGAGAACAAAAGAGTCAGGCAGACTCCTGTGGAAGAATCTTTAATGGAGAAAGGAAATGGAGTGATTTTCAAACACCAGCTTAATTTGTGGAGGTGGAAGTCAAAACAAAGACAGAAACCTTACCCTGTACTCCAGACTTTTAAGCTAAGCAGATTTGACCTACCACTGCTAGGGAGGAATAAATAAAGCCACCCATGAGATTAGCCTCTGAGACATTTTTGTGACCTTACCTGATCTTTTCCTGAAAAGCAGCAAATCCTCCACTCCTGAACAAGTTTCTTTTCCATAGCAGGACAGATGGAAATATCACCTCTAGCTGTACTGTTTAAGGAAGGGTTTTGTCTCCATTTCCAGTGATATGATAGTGCTTCAGCATCTTTTCTCTTAATGCCTAATTGTTAAGGAAAAATATTTAATCATTTTTAGTAATTGACAAGTTCATTATTTGAATTTTCCATGGCAAAGGAAATTTTCCTAAGCTATTTTGCTCCTACATTTGTATGAGCAAAAGCCAACTGGGCAATAGTGAAGATTTTCTCAAATGTCCTTCAAAACATCTTTAGAAAGTGAGAGAATGAAGCAAAGGGAAAATAAATATGAGAAAAGTGGACTGATGAGAAGTAGAAAATTTGCAATTAGGTTTGGATTTCATTTCACTGTTAATAACATATCTCAAGATATTGAGCTGGCCCAGATACCATGGTTTTAAGGTAGCCCAGAAGATTTGATGTGCAGTTCTGTACAGCCAAAGCACATGTTCAACACCTCTCCAGTTTCTCTAAGTGTGTAGTCCAGCCAGAAATTCTGGGAAACTATCAAGACAACAGTGAGATGAAGAAGCAGAGTCCTTCTGGCTATTGAGATTCAGAGCAAGAAGTAAAAGCATCCATTAGCTCAGAGGGAATAAAAATATACATGCACATAGATCCTTATAATTGCAGGTATGAGAGGAAGAACAAAATATGTATGGGTTTAATTTTTGAAAATTAATATCTTCTTGGAAAGGTATCTTGGAAAGCTGCTTTGGCACTCTGTAGGCTGTGCTGTGCTTAATGCTAAATAACACCGGAATGACCTGCAGCAGGTAAAATCAATTTTTTGGTTTCCTTTTGCCACTGTCCTCCCTTCCTCCTGCAGACTCAAAGGCCACTACCTTGCAGAGGAGAGGAAGGATTTCAGTTTTTGCTGTCTTTGTGAGCCTCACTGTAACTCAGCACAGAGCACTGAGCCCCAGTACTGGAGAAGAGCAGGAAACTGCATTCAAGGAGCTGATTTTAGGACCTTTCCTTGCTTCCAGTGACCATGAAATTTTGTATTTCCCATCTCTTAGTCCTTTTAAATGCTCTCCTCCTCACTCCATGGGTCTGTGCAGCCCCCAGGAACTGGCTGTCACCAAGGTGTGGAACCATTTTGCTAAAAGTACAGGGAGATTGGTGAAAGCAATATGCAGGGGCCTGAAAAATGAACAAAACAGCCAGCATGACATGCAGAAACAGAACTTTTCCTTTGTGAATTTTTGAAATTATCTTTTTAACAGGCCTGGCTGGCAGGAGTGGTGGGCATGAGCAATTCAGATGAGGATTTGAGTTCTAAGAAGACAGAGTATCTTTAACATTCATCAGTCTCCTGACTGCACTGAGGATTTTTCCTTATGCATAGAAAAGGCAATGTCATTTATCCTTGGCTGAGAACCACTGATACATTTTAACAATGGAATTAGTTATTCACTGCATTACAATGACTAGCTTGCTGTAATTTGACATTAATATGCTTCTACCTGAACAGTGCAAAATGTGAATTAAATTGCCACAGGGAAAAATGATGAACCTATTCTTTGATTTAATCTACAAGCAGACAGTTATGGTCTCTTTCCTCATAATAATGTTCACCCCTCTCTTCCCAAAAAATTTTACTTTAACTTGTCTAAGTTTTCTTTTGAATGCATGAAAAAGGGCAGTATGCAATGTGACCTTCCTTTTACCACTTTTTAATTGATCAAATATAACTATTTTAATAAGAAATATAATTATGTATTTTATATATATTTATGTATTTAATTATATAATTATATTTAAATATATTTATATATAAATATATATTGATATATAATTATATAGAATTATATATATATATATAAATATATTTAAATATATATTTAAATAATTATTTATATAGAATTATTAAGGTTGGAGAAATCTCCAAGATCATAGATTCCAACAATTAATCTAGCTTTACCAAAACTATGTCTATAATCACTACAACTTCTGTTTCTTGAACATTTCCAGAGATGGTGATTCTACCACTTCTCTTCAGCAATATGTTAAATTTATAATCATGATAAAACATAATTTCATCATTTGGAACAAAAAGTGTAAACAATATTTACAACTGTTTTTTAATCAAGTCTTTCCCCCTGTCCCCACTCCCACAATGGGCGGGTTAAGACAACATTAAGGATTCAGCTGAGGCTCACAAAAAAAACCCCCAAAACCCAACAATAGGGAGATCATGCTGAAAAGTGATTTTTAAACCTTTTCCCTAGATCATGCTGAAAAGTGATTTTTAAACATTTTTCCTAGAGCATATCTCTGGCATATGTCTAATGCTGTACCTCTCTAGAGGAGTGCTCCCAAGAATACTCATCCTTCTGCCACAGGCTGACACAGCACAGATAAACTTTGCTCCCTCTCCCAGCTGATCTCTGTCCCTGTGGAAGGCAACAGGCAAAGGCACTTAAAAGGGAAAAGATTCTTATATCTGTGGCTCCACCAGCTGTCTGCCTCTTCTCTGAAACCAAGGAAAGAGAATATTTCATGGCAAACTGTAAAATGCAAATGTCCAAAATACATAAATATGTTCTTTGAATAAGTCAACATATATTGATGATGTTTTATGCATAATGTTTTTCCTCTCTCTCAAACTGTTATTTGTTAGACATTTGTAAAGATCTGAGGCATTAGACTCCTTTTATGTGATATTTTTATGTGCATTGCTAAGTGGTCTGGCTGGAAAACAAGATTATGTGATCTGTGTTGCCTTTTTGGTACTATACTTACAGACATAAATTCAGCTTATTTGTGATAGCAGCAGAGGTTTCAGTAACACATCTGGAGATATAAAATATCCAAATATCCTTTCCCCATCAGCTGGCATCAAACCTTTCCCTCCCATATCTGAGAGGGCTCCTGTGCTCATTGATAACAGATTGGGTTACAGGTGGTCTTCACAAACATTACTACTCTCTCTATGTATTATTTCTTCTTGCTTCAAATTCTGCTTAACAGGACATATATTGTGTTCACCTCCTCCTCCTAGTTTTCTGTCCTGCAGTGAGGAAAACATTTTATTGGTGATGGACAAAATCACATATGAATAAATCCACCTATACATTTTCTTTATTATTATTTCCTGCTTTTTATCTGCCTCTTTTGGAATGCAGCACAGTGTGGGCATGGTAAATACATCCCTTTTATCAGTGAACATTTCCCCATATTAAATCTCTCATTCATTCTGGAATCTACAGGCAGCTTAAAATATTTCTCATGTCTGTGCTGTCAGAGCCTGGAGACACATTGCAAGGCTGGGAAGAGATTGACTCTCTGATAGCAATCTGTCTGTGATAATGGCATGGAAGGAGTGTCAGTCATGCTCCCCACATCTGCTGCAGCTAGGCAGGAAGACAGCCTCATCATTTTTATGAGTATATTGGGCAGAACCCCAGCTGATAAGCAAAAGTGATGATGTTGCTTTCTTTCTCTCAATTTATATTAATAATATATTATTCTAAATATCCTGTTCTCTAAAACCATTGCAGACAATTCTGTGTTTGTTCATATTTTCTCCGATAAGCATGGAGAGGCCTCAATTTCCATTTCAGCTGAACGAAACCACAGCACACTGCAATGTTTCACCTCCACTGTGGCCCTCTCTAGAGCTTGGGGTATTGCCTTACCTAGAATTTAAATGCCCTTCCAAAAACAACTCCTTCTCTGACTTTCTCTCCAGATGTGTGTTCTTGGCCATTCAACCAAATACAGGAGAAAAAGGCACGAGCCTCTCTCTTTTGTCACTTGCTCTAAATCACTTTTAAACCTCCTGTAGCAGATTGCATGAACTACACAATCATTTTTCTCTGCATCTATTAATCAAATTTTAAAAATCTGCCTGCAAATGCCTAAACACAGTAAATTAACAGGGTTCCACTGATTTGAACAGAGGTTTGATCACATATTGCATCTGAAGGGTGACTACCTTGGTGGTGGTCCCTCACACAAATCCTTAGCAATTACCTTCAACATGAATTTTTCAACTTCGTTTTCACTGCTAATGGAATATGGCAAGATTTACCTTCTATGAGGTCCTCCTGTGGATCTGGATTTAGAATGCAGTTATCTGGATTCCAGTGCACAGATTGATTAGAAACCATTTAATCGGTCCCAAAACAATTTGAAGCCACAACATTCCAGCAATTTCACACTCACAATACTGATTTTTATGACATATCTTTTATCAAGGCTGTCAGTGGGAGATGTCTAACCATTTCCTAATTGCATTCAGGTCTAAATTTGGGTTTGTCATGAACTACAGGCTTCAAAAATTCACCAGGGTCCTTTAAAGACCATAAGTGTCAGCTCTGTGAATCCATTCTTTTAACTGGAGCATCTCTTGAGCATGTAAAAAGAAATCCTTGAGGTGCAGACATCTTTACATAAGCCCTTTTTTGTCTAATATTTCCGATTTCCTGACTGGCTTTCCTTCAACTTTATGAAATAGCTCTAATTTTTTAGTGCAGGGCTTCTTACTGATGCCACTGTTTCAGACAAATATTTTTGATGCAAACCAGAGCACAGAGCTTCTTTAAGCCTGCATGTGTAATTTTCTGTGCCAGGCAGGAGGCAGCATTTGGGGATATTCTCACAATACCTTGTTTGAGAGCTCTTTGGTAGAATACAGACAATTTTGTCACATACAGAGAGGAATCTTTCCCTTCAACAGACACTGGACAGGAGTCTTGCATTGTTCTCAGCTACTTGGAAAAATAAGTACATAAATCTGAGAAATTCCTCAGGGACCTCATGGAGCTACTTTTCAGTCAATGATAGTGCAAGAAATATTTGCTGAAAAGTACTGTTTAGTACATGAATGAATTAATTATTTTTATTAATTTTCTAGATTTTTTTGTCATAAAAAACAGTCCAAGAAACTATAGGATTAGACATAATCACTATTACATAGGAATAAATGGTGATCTGCCCCAAAATTTGTCAGTTGCAAATAAATGCAAGATTTTTTTATTTTAAATTCCTTTGTATCATTTTCCAAGGCTTTTCATGATGTAAATCTAGACTGAAATATCATAAAATATTTCAGGTGTCCAAACACAATGTGAAAAATAGGCTGTGTTTGTTTAAGATAAACTGAAATAGAAATGGAAATTGAATAAACCGCGGCCCATAAATGATGAAGAGATGATTGCACATATCTACTTCTTCTGTACAGTTGATGTTGGGTTAAAAAAGGCAGTTAGGCACACATGGTTTAATCAGAACTTCCTCTCCTGCTTGGAAGAGTTAGCCAGCACAATCAATTCAGACACCCAGAATGAGATAAATAATGCAATCAGGTACTCCAATACATTTTAAACAGCTGTCTGAGGAAAATGTGTTTATTTCTTCAGATAATTTCAAACAAAGATCTGAGCTGCAAAATCTCCTCTTTTTCCTTTGCTTTATCATCATGAGTTTCCTCGTGACCTACTGTCTAAAAGTTATTCCCTCTTGAAAGACTTCCTGATGGATTCACTGTTAAAATCCTACAAACTCTCACAAACTTTTAAAATTATGGACTGGCTCTTCCAGAAATGTCCAAGCCCCTTGACCTGCCTTGCCACCAGCCCAGCATGGGCACTGCTGGAAGAAAAATCCTTTAATCCATTGACAGAAACACTCTGTTGAATATGGAAGGAGAAACTCCGGAATCCCAAATGCAGTAGGGATGGAAAAAAACATCCCCAGTGTAATTTTTTGGGTTTTCATCCTAGGAGATGTCAAATGATCGTGGCAGCTCTGCTTTCCCTCTCTCTGACCCTAATATTAGAAAAAGCCATCTCTGAGGCTGAGCACATTAAAAATCAACCAAGATAAGGCTGAAAGGAGGTTTATCTAGAACATATAAAAACTGTAATTTGTCAAGAATGTTAATGGGCTTTTGTCAGCAAGGAATGAAATGGACATGATACAGGTTTTAGCAAATATCTATCTCTCTTTACCATATTAGTAGGACCTTTGAAACCTGTAAAAGCATTTATTTCAGGGAGGAAGCCACATTTTTCTATAAATGGCCCATCATTTGCTACAGGACTCTTTTTGGGTTTTTTTCCCTAGATTTTTTCTGTGATTTTACAGGTAGCTTTGTTACTTATGAGGGATACTGATGATTTTGGGAAATGCAGGGATCAGTGACACATTCTCTCAAACCAGGTTATTAATTCCATGTCTAGAGTAACACAGCTAGCTGCAAAACAGAAGGAAAGAAAGGAGTGCCTGCTGAGGTCTCAACTTTTGCCCAGAACTCAGACAAGCCAAGAAGACCTGAGGCAGCTTTTGGGACTGGGTTGTCCCCCAACTCCTGCCCTTGGTTCTTCTCAAAAATCAGAGTTGAATATATTTGATAGTGGAGCCCTGGAAAATGTTAGAAATAGTCTTTGAAAATATTAGGCTTTGTGTTTTCTCAGATCACTGCACCTGTGTAAGCAGTATGATAAAAGATATAATTGTTAGATGTGATGATTGTTTAGTAATTAAATATAATTATTATATAACCATAAGAAGAATCATGAGAAACTATGTTGGAACTTCAAAGGGGGGCTATGTTTAGCTGAAATCTGTGCATGCAATAGAACAATATAAGTTTAATAATTAACATGAAAGTTATGTAATGACAGAGTATAAAACACATTCACCTTGAATGGATGGTTGGAATCAGATTTGGGTGCAAACTACCCCAATTCCCAGAGCTCTTAAATAAAAAGCACCGCATATAATCGCTTCTGTGATTATGTGTTTTTGAACGCTCACATCTTCTCCATTCTAAATTGCTCAGTTCAAGGGCTACTCCACAATCCCAGGCTAAACATTCAGAGGTCAGCTCAGATACAGCAAAGCATCACTAATTTCTGGGCTAACAGTAAGAACAATCATTAAAACACTGTTGATTTGCTGCATATCTGCTAAAAGCACCTGTAAGATTGAACCTTTTGAGTCCATACATTACCATAATTACCAAATACTTATAAAATTGATAAATATAATTAATATCTTCAAATGCTCTTCAAAGTTTTGACTGGAGTTTGACCTTGCAGAATTTTCCTCAGAAGTCGATACACAATTAAGATTGTATGAAGCTGATAGAGGCAACAGTTGTAAATATACCCAGAGAGCATTTTACAATTCCCTGATGAAATCAATCTGCTTAAGCCAATTTACATTGTCCTTGGTTAGTAGTTTATTTGAAAAAGGTTCCATTATTCTTCTACCAAAAAAACCCAAACCCAACAACAACAAAAAAACCCCAAAAAAACAAATAAAAAACCCATCCCTAAACAAACAAACAAACTTAACAAAAAAAAAAAAAAAAACCCAAAAAACCCACACAAAGAAAACCCCTGAAAAAAACAAAGAAACAAAAAAAACCCATAAAATCCCTATAGATATTTAAACTAAAAGGACAAAAAAAAAAACCTGTACAGATGAGGTTTCTAGAAACTATGGCTGTTCAAGAAAATTGTTCTTGAAAGCAAAGACAGTGAATTTAGAATAAGTATCTACAACAAATTTTGTTTTGATGTGGTAATGCAATGAAAGGAAAAACGCATGATTAGATTTTCAAAGATTAGGAGGTGAAGAAAGATTGAAATTGAATACTAATTTAGTTTGGAAAGCCTTGAGGAAGATGTGCCCTTCATGTAAAAATTCTTTTTCTGAATTAGCAAGGTGTTTCATCTGCCAGATGAGCATAATTGAAGTAAAGAGTTTATGCAGGCAGAGAAGGAGCAAGCCTTGTTTTTATCCTCTGTACGGGATAAGCAGGCACAGCTGGAGGCTGGTGGGGAGGTCAGTGCTTGTGAGGAAACATGGAATGCTTTTAATCTGGCAGGTGGCCAAGGGGAAAAAGCTGCTTGGAGCTGAGCCCGCTTGTAAAAGTTGGTGGTAAAATTCAGAGCATGAATCCTCTGAGTTTGGGGAGTGGAAAAATGGAAGAGTCTGGCGTGCAGACATGACACTCCAATACACCCTTTTGGCAGTGAAAAGGGTCTTGGAGAAGAGTTCCCACTTGAACTTATAGAAACCATCACTTTTCTCTTACAATATTAGCAATCCTTTTAATGCATATTCATGAACCCATGGCTTCGACAGCACACAAAATTGTGATACTTAGAAAAATAATTTTATCAAACTGTGATGTAACAGAACTTGACACAGCATTATCTGCTGCTACTTGTCAAACTCCAGATGCCTTTAGGGTATTCTGGATCTGGAAGGATCTGGAATGTTGCTCCTTTCCCAGCCAGCCCCACAGAGGGCCATGTGAGGTGACAAACTGACAGCTCATTCACAGAATGAAGCCACCAAAGTTTCGCTTCAAAGTTTCAGTCTATGATTACTTGCAAATCAAACTTCCATGGTTTTAATCTTTTTCATTCAAACTGTGATGAGTGAGGTGAAGGCCAGTGTCTGTGAACTGAGTGGTGAAAATAAATGGGCACCCAAGGGAGCCAGCTGGCCAAAATTACTTTTCATCACTATCTGGCATGACTAGATTATTTCGTCAATTACTGCATTCAAATGTTGCAGCTAGACCACACATTTTAAATGTTTTTTGCATATTTATAATAACATATTTATAATTAAAATAGCTCTTTGTGACTTAGGAAACAGATTTGATCTTATCAAATAACAAGCAACTAAGCTCATGCTCTATGTGGTGTCATAAGGTACAGACGCCACAAATGAATGATCTGAAAACATTGAAAAATGTGTTTCTTGTTTGGTGGAAGAAATATTTTTAGGAAATATATTTAGGATTATTATTAAAGAACCCCTTGATATTCATAAAAATATCCCCACAAAAGAGCATTTAATTTAGTGCAATTTTGATCATATTGATCATTAAATAATCAAACTACAATAATTTAGTCTTTGGAGATAATCAGACAAAGCACCCACGGAAGGTAAACATTTCCCTTGTATTTTCTATAAAACACAAAATACCTTATTTCATCTTCCAATGTCTTGTGATTCACCCGGAAAACCACTGTTCCATAAAACACAAATACCTATATTTTCCATAAAACACAAAATACCTTTTTTCATCTTCCAGTGTCTTGTGATTCACCTGGAAAACCACTGTTCTCTGTTTTTTTCTCAGGAGTATTCCTCCCACTGATAACTACATCAAAATTAGCCCTGGAGGGAAGAAATGGCATCAGACATAAAGCACTTTCCATGCAAATAAAAAATTTCAAAATTTTAATTTACACCTTTGTCCAGGAGTTAAATGAATGAATGAGATAATTAATGATCTGTTTTATTTTGCAGTTCTGTACTGTAATGTGAGTGCAATGCCACTGAGGTGGCCAGGTGGAGGGGAAGGAGGAATACAGCTGACATTAAGATCCCTTCATCTTGCTCTCCCTAAATAGCCCACAGTAAAAAGCAAGCTCCTAAATTGCGTTCCCTGAATTAATATTCCAGAGCTATCTTCCATTAGCAGTTTCTGGAATGAAGTTCCTAATTTAAAAGCAGCAAAGAAGCCAGTTGAGGTCTTCTGTTTCAGTAGGCAAACACACTTGGACTCAGTAATCTTAAGGTCTTTTCCAACCTAAATTATTCTATGGCTCTGTGATTAATTAATCTGTATGGATTTAGCTGGAATTATACAGTCACAGAGTGATTTGGTTGCAAAGGTATTTAAAGATGATACAGTTCCAGCCTCCTTCTCTGTATCCCAGGTGACCAAGTTGCCTGGTTTGCTTCTGGACAGAGCCCACATTTCCCCTGTTCTTTCCTTAATCACTGACATACCTACAAAAGTTCTTTTTCCCTAGACCTCTCTGGCCATATTTAATTCTATAAGAGCTCTAAGTTTCCTAGCCTTACCCATGGATCCTTTGACAAATTCTCTGTATTACTCCTGGGCTACTGGGCCTGGATTCTGCTCTCTGAAGATCTCTCTTTTTAATATGGAAAACCTCAAGTTTTTTATCCCTGCTGCCACTATGTGAAATTCCCCCTTAGTAAAAATGCATCAAACAAAAGCTGGTAGGCAAGACATAAAAATCACCTTCTTAATATAAAGAAATGTTTTCATGCCTATCAACAGCTATGATTTTTTTCTTTCCAATGATTTATGTCTGCACCAGACAATATTTTTTGGCTACTCTAGAAGTTTAAAAGATGTGAAAATTATTCTGCTTATTGATTTCCCTTCATACTTAGCAGATAAATCAATAGGATGTGAAGATGAGGCTCCATTAAAATGATTTCTGATGACATCATTTTTGCCTGAAAGTTTCCACAATAATGACCCTTGAGTTTGTCAGCAAGAGGTCATTCAAACAAAGGAACAAATAAAATCACATGCCTCTTGTGGGTTTAGGCTGTAATTTCTTCCCTCTGGGTAATTTTATATCTTAGTTTATTTTTCTGCTATGATGTAAGTACATTTTTTTTCTGGTAAAAACAGAAAGCAGAAGAAAGGAAAATAAAAACAACCCTAAATTTTATAAATAACCCCAACTGAGCTCACTTCTCAAAGCTGTGGCTGATAACAGTCTAAGGCAAAAAAGCCCATGACAGAAATGTCTCTCAGCAGAGCTGTGGATATACAGTAGTACAGAGATGCTCAAGATGAGCCATCCTCTGTAAAACTGTTGTGGAAGATGGAAATAGCAAAAAATTTGCAAGCATTGTTCCCTAAAAGATGTTCAACTGGAAATTTCCCTCAAAAGTGTCTGGTCACCAGGCTGCACAAAATGCACAAGCTGAGGTTTTGTGGTTAACACCCTTTGCTATTGTCCCAGTTTCCAGAATAAAAACCTCCTCAGGGATGAGGATCCCTTACCTGCAGAGGAAGAGGAGGGTCCACACACAAAATCCTTACAATCTGTGTGTGAAATGAGGTGCCAGGGAGGCAGTGGAAGGGGACAGGAGGAGACCAGGTGACTACACATCCTTAAGCCACAAAACTAACTGGTAGAAATTTTACCTTTTACCAAAAGAGAGGCAGATGGGATTGAGGTGCAGACCATGTTATCATAGAGTAAGAAAGATGGTTTTGTTTGTGGAATTAAAGAGGGAATCCTGTGGAAAAAGAGTGAGTGAGTAAATAGCTTGGAGGAGAACTAGGAGAAAATTGAATCATCAGGGAAAGGCAATATTTCAAGGAAAGGAGAATGGTGGCAGTATTGAAGGCAGCTGTCAGGCCACAGAGATGAAGACAGAGTGCAGGTTCTGGGACTTGGCTAAGAACAGGCCATTAAAAATTTTGGCATGAGTGCTTTGAATTGATCGAGTGCAAAGGATACAAGGCAGAACTAACAGGTCTGAGCATGGAACTCAGAGGGAATTGAAAACAGCATGGTAAATAAGAATAAAGATAAATGAGAATGGGAAGGAAAATTGGTCTCTACAGAAGCAAATGGGATAAAGTGTGAGATTGTTTGTTTTTAGTAGAAAATAGCAGAGCAGGATTGTATGATGAAGACTGGAAAAATAAAACTGTGGTAAATGAGAAACTTGAGGCAGCAGTAGCATGACAGTGAAGGAAAGAATGGTCAGAGATGTGATGAAATGCAATACAGTGCAGAGGTTGGATGGTGTTTTTCAATCAGAGTCAAGAGGGAAGAAAGGAGAAATTAAAAATAGTCAAAAACAGAGAATAAGGTCACATTACAGTTTGATAATTTTATCTTCACATCAGTTGTTCAGAATGTGAGAAGGCAGCAGATAGGATGCAGAAGAATGATGGAGATTTAAGGATGCCTTTAGGTGAAAACATGATAAAAATTATGTATGAGAGGTAAAACCAAAAATCAGCTATGAATAAAAGTCAGCTATGAGAGGGATGGGAGCAATCCAGAATTTATGATGCTGGTAGACTGCAGATATCAGAAAGTCCAAGTGACAGGGTCTGATTGACCAAAGAGTGGAAACAAAATGCTCTGGGAGAGTAGGACATGGTAAAGATAAATTGATGAAATTCTCTCTGCAAGGAGAGAAAAACAGCATGAAAATCTAGAGTCAGTGGAGAGAATGTCCACTAGAAGGCTTGGGGGAAATTCTCCTCCAAGTGCTTCCAGAACGACCATGACCATAGTGCCTGTATAAATCAGGAAGAATTTTGGGATCAGTGGTTTAGACAAGCTCAAAGATCACAGCAGGCCCCCAGTGATCATGTTCAGATGTCTGAATGCCTTTTTGTGACAATCATCTCCTCATATGTGAGTTTTACCCTGACAGAAATGATGCAGCTGCTCTGATCTTTTTCCTTCTTCTAGCAGGAGAAATCATCATCTGACACTTGGGACAGCACTGAGAAAAGGTAGGAACAAATGTAAACAAACTCAAAATACCTGGGTCATCTCACGACTAGAACTTCATTTGGCCTCTGAGTTACAGGACACAAAAGTGCACTTTCTATCAGTTATGAAGGACTACTTTAAATGGCAATTTGTTCTAATTTTCCAACCACACAATTCAGACTAAGTATTCAAGAAAATGATCATTAAAATAACTGCATAAAGATTTGTGATAAGCAAAAGTAAAATCATTGAATGCAGAGATACACACAACTAAAATATTGTAAGGTATCAGGTTCTGCTTTTATTCCATATTAAGTACCTTACAGAGAAGGTTTTAATAGTCAAATTCATGAGAAAGTGTTATCCCAATAAGGCTGGACCATCTCCTTCAGGGAGAAAGATATTACAAAACCAATCAGTGGAATAGTTTTTAATATAATATTGAGCCCACATGGTTTTCCCTGGAAGAAGAGCAATATTGCTTTGAAAGATGGGGACCACAACCTCCCTACAGGAACTCCAACATGCTGCCAAGTGCCCTCCCACAACACAGTCCTGCATTTGGATTGCAGCAGAGCAGAACCTCCTGGACAGGATGATTTTACCAGCTGGATACAAGAGCAGACATTCCTGCATTGCCCATCCCTGTGGGATACAGTGGTGCTTCTGGAAGCTCTGCCTTGTCAGTGCATTAGAAAATCAGATCCAAATCCTAACAAGAATGTCTTATTAATATAACCACCTTTCCCTGTGGGGATCCTCCTCATGCACACCACTCTGCCATTCACTACCTGAAATAGTAAAAAGGTTTTCTGGCTCATTTTCTTTTATATTTCTCCCCTCCCTCTTAAGCAGCTGTTATTGGCCATTTTAGCCTGGCAAATCCCATGTCCTTTATCTCCTGAGAGGTCTGGCCTCACTCTGGGATCACACATTGGGTGAAAATCTTATCTAAACAAGTGTAATTTTCTCATACCCTTCAGGTGTCCTGCTGCACCAGGGCTGAACCAGTGGCTCAGGGGATATTCATTATTTATATCCCTTCTGGATAATATGTAAAAATAGGCACTAGATGAAGAGGAACATCCATTGAAGAGATCTATATTTATTGAGAAGATCTATATTACTAATTGAAGCTGAAAGGTAGATCTTGAAACAGAAGCCTCTGTCCTATAAAACAGGTACAGGACGCCTCCCTCTGTGCCAAACTCCATGGCAACCATTAGGCTTCCAACATCTCGTCCAATTTTTCTCTGATAGCAGATTTTGAGTGAAATCTCTCCTCACTGGGTTGCATTTCTTCCTACCCAGACCCCTGTGGAAGCAGCTTCTCCTCTGCCTGTGCCCCTGGGTGCAGCCAATCCCACCTAGGCTGCTCTGGAGTTGTTAGAACATAGCCAGATGGCCCTGCCCTGGAGGTCTGCCACATTCTGAGGAAAAAAAAGGCAACCCTAGAACAGCAAAACAGATGAATGGCCTCTTAAAACCCTCTCCTTAGAAACCATGTTCTAGAGGTGTGTGAAAGTGTTATAGTCCCTCTCCTAATTCCCAGGCTGCAGCATGGTCAGTGACCTGCCCCAGCATTTTCCTATTGCAGTGATTTAGTTTTTAGGGTGCGCAGTGTTGAACAAAGCCTGCAGATCCTTTTGGGATCATGCCTTTAGTCTTTAGGGAGGTGCCTGCCCTGTTCTGGGTGCTCAGATAATGCTACCCAATCGAGTAGAGTTGAGTTCACAAAGATTTGTGAGGGGACGAGGCCATCAATCAGCATTTTGGCATCCTCTGTTATCACTCAGGCTGCAAATGGTGTTGCCATCTGCTTTTCTCTGTGTTCTCATCCAGGCTATGAGATGTGCCCTTGAGAGATTGAAAAAAATAGCAAACCAGGAAAGAATAAAAAGGACCAGCTTGATTTTTGGCTGCAGCTTGAAGTTTATGCCAGTCACTGGCAGAACACTTTGTTTGGTAGGCAGCCATGGGCTGTTAAGACAAATGGCTGTTCTGCTATGGAATATATTTTCCAAGAAAAATGTTGGGATTTAGCCACAAAACTCTCCGGAGGTTTTGAATCATCTCCTTGCCTTCTTAGAAACACGTTTTCTCCACTGGCAGAAATATATTTGCACTATTTCCATTTGGTTGAGGGAGCTCTGAGGCTGATTTTGGCACTCTTGTTTTTAGTGTTGAGATTTCCATTACAAGAGGCATGATTGTGTGGATCTGCATCTATCCTCAACAATGTGACAGCTTTTTGTAATCCATTTAATTATGCACTTATGTAAGAGAGAAAGAGAAGATTCTTTGGAAGAGCCTCTCTGGAAACCACGTTCTCCTTCTTTGTCTAAACTTTCATATGTGAAATGCACCAAGATTAACAGGGGGAAAACAGCAATGAAAAAAGCTCAAAAGACTTTTTAAACAAAGTTGAAATGAAGTGTCTGCAGCAAATAGCCTGTTGTGAACTAAGACAACTTTCCAGCTCAACTAACCCAGCTAATAAAGCTCTTAAGACTACACCAGTCTAGGGAGTCTATGGTGAGCCAGTTGAGCCCTGCTGAGTAACCAAAGTGCTAATCTCACTGGGTGGGGATTTTACAGAATCCTTTCCCTGAGTGCTTTGAACCAGGGCCTTCAGCGTCAGTCTCTTCAGAGATACAAGGAATGGCCATATCCCAAATCTCAAACCACTCTCATTTTTCAATATACTAATTTCTAGAAGTAACTCAAAGTTAATTCACATCAGGCTTTGCCTATACAAGAAGGGAGCTCCCAGTTTACTTAGCTTCATATCTCCTGCTTTTTCTTCTCTCATTTTAACTTTTCAATTTACCAAAGCCTTAAGTGCAGTATTTTCTCTACAGCACTGCAAAAGGATGTCTTTTCCCAGAAGAAAAATCTCAGAAAAAAGAAAAAAACCCAACCAACCAACCAACCAACTAATCAATCAACCAACCAACCAACCAATAAACCCCACCCCAACCCTAGTTCTTTGTATCCATTTTTCATTTTTTCAAGGAAACATTACAAATCAAATTTTCATCTGAGGCAAAGTTTTCTAGACTCTGCATGTATGATTGTTCCCCGTTCCTGAATTTACCAGCTCATCACTATCAAGAAATAAAATAGAGAGGAAGAAGCTTTAAGTTAGTAGCTTGCTACATTGTGTACTGTAATCCTCAGTTTTGAAATAATTCAACAATGGTCAACATAAAATTCAACTGAGGACAAAAAAGTTCTTGTCTAATGTGTGCACAATTTTAAGACCACAGCTCTTCTTCAAACTAAACTGTTATGGATTATGGAATTCCAGGAAACCACAAAGGCACAGAGTAAATTAGTTTTCCATAAATGTATATGGACATGATAGCCAAACCGCTTCCTTGTTTTAAGTATTTTCATAAACTTGGGCTTAAATTTCTTCTAAGAGGAAGGTGTTGGAATAAAATCTTTGCAGCCTTCATGTAGGCACTGTAATGACATTTTTAGGCATAAAGCCAATGCGTATCACGTTTCAGAAATCATCTGAGAAGGAAAAAAGAAGCTCTGACTACACTTAGGGGAAGGGAGGTGGTTCAAGTTGAGTAGCAGCTTTCAGAAAACCTAAGGTTCTCTTCAAATGAGAAAAACACAGAATACAGGTGTTGGCAAGCTGAATTTAAGAGACACAGAAAGACAGACCAAAAAAAAGGTTGTAATTGAAAAGTATTTACAAGCAGTTTTTATACACTTCATACTTTGTCCTTCAAAGGCATTAGCAGTAAAAAGCCAGAAGGTCTCTGGAGTCAATAGATAATAAAGGTACAAAAGGAGCACTCAGGGAAAAAAGGGTAAAACCAGGAAACAAAATTAATTTTCTGCCTTTATACTTATTGTGTAAAAGCTTGGGGAGTTTTCTGCACTGGAACCCTTCATTACCGGGCATTGGCTGAAGGTCTGAATCAAATTGAGGTGTCAATACATTTTACAGAGCAAACAACAAAATTGGACAGGGACAAATTGCATCAATAAACACTTACCTAAGAATTCAAAAGGAGTTCAAGGACCAGAAAGTGAAGAACTGTTAGTGGTGCATAAAGTGTCCCTTAAACTCACTTTCATATCTGAGAACAAGAAAGTGGCAGATACAGTAAGGGTGAAACATTTTCAAGAAATATACTATGAAAGATCGAGGGAACTACAAGTCATTAAATTCAACATAAAACCATCAAATTAGGAGTTTATCCAATTTTTAAAAAAAAATCCTTAATACACATGAAAAAAATGTGCTGAAAATACAGTTCTGAAGTTGTGAGATCAAGAGATTGTGGCTGCAAATGTTGGCCTAAGAGTACTACAAAACTGGATCTGGGAAACAAAATGGATAAATTGAATTCAGTCTGGGTAAATGGTATGTAAGGTACATGGATGAAAAAAGGTTATTTTGCATATAAAATTATTTTGCATATTAAAGGAAGAGATCTATGTTCAGCAAAGTAGCTGGGTAGTGAGACTGGGGTTATGATGTGTAGTTCAGGCACTTTCCATAGCTCAGGAAGACTGAAAAAAGAAAATACCATGCTAAGAGTTTTTAGAGAAAGAAGAGAGAACAAAGAGGAAACATTTATGCTCCCGCATCAATCCAGGCGATGCAGCTCTCATCCTCCTCTACAAAAAGGCTCAAAGGAGGGCAACAAAGATGAAAAGGAATATTGAATACTATTCTTACTTTGACTGAGTAGACAAGGACTTGTCCTGCTGGAGAAAAGACAGCTGAAAGACTATTTGATAAAGGTCTGGTAAATCAGGCTTGGCAAAGGCAAAAAGGAATTGATTATCCAGCATCTCTTCCAGTGCAAGAGCTGGGAGACATCAAGTGCAATTAGCTGTGAGCAGAATAAAAAAAAAATACCAGAGAAAAGTAGCTTTTCTTACATCTCGTGTTCCAGCTGCAGAGTTCCTTGCTGCAGGACATCATGGGTGCTAAAAAATATAGAAACCAAAGGAAACAAATTCATGGGAAAAAATGCATACTGTGACTTTCAGCTCAGGAGGTACCTGATACCTAAGGTTTTGGAGGGTATCTTGGGAGAAAAAATATCCTTAAATGAAATCTTTCCTAACTTTTAGACTTCTTGCTGCGTTAGGGTAAAAAAGCATTTTTACATGCCTTTAGTGTGACATATCACTTTTCTCTTTATCTTTTAATTTGCATCCTAACTTCCAAATGTTTAAGACAATAACAAACCAATATTTTTATCTATTTCAGAGGCAGTGAATAAAAATTTTGGCTGCCTGCTTTATAAGGCAACTTATTCAAATATGCTTATTGAGGGGAGTGAGAGAAAAGTGTAAGCAATATAAGAATAATTTTGAAAATATAGTATTTTAATTTCACAAAGACAGCTAAGCAAACTATTATGTCATTGTTTAAAAGAAAATATTAATTAAAATAACATTTAAAAATTAAGGCATGGTTGACCACTTTCACATAAAAATACTTTCAAAGGAGCTAAAATATCCCATGATGAGAATTTAACCGATTCTTTTTCATCAGTTGGCATCCAATTCAAATCTGACCCATTCTAATAAGTTTTGCAAGTTTCAGAACAGAGAAATTGTCTTCCAGCATTTCAAGAGCATTCAACATATTCCAGAGTCTGCTGTTTCTTTCACAATAGCTAAGTAATTAAATTTATCTTCTCTTAGTATAAAATTCTTTCTTTTGACTGAACTTCTTAGAGGGCTGGAAAGCTTTCATCAACCATTATCATCCAGAAAAAGATGTTTCCTTTCACTGGCATTATTCAGAAGAAAGCATTAAGGCTCCTAGATACCTTAGGAGCTTCATCCATCATCATTCTGGAAATCTGATCATTTAACATGAGTGATGGTGGGGATTGTTTCCAATTTACCTGGGACAATGAAAACCCTAGAGCCAGGACTATCAGTTTTTACACAAAACCTACAAAGCATCTCTGAACAGATTTGGTGCACAATGCACCCACAGAATGAAAGCCCTTCTCCAATTCTCCTGGACAAAGCACTCCAAACAGTCCAGAGTCCAAAGGCACCAATGTGCTGCTGCAGCCTCAACAACCTCCAGGTTCAGTAAATTATTTCATGTCTTCCTTTGCCATCAAGGAAACATAATTGCAGCTCTGCTGGGTAACACACTGAACAGTCCTGATCAAAAGCTTTCTTTCTGCTTTGTCTGCTCTGCCATCTGCTCATTCCTTCCAGAGCTCCTCTCTGGCAAGTGACCCACTCGTGGCAGTACAGCTTGGCAGATGAGTGACACCACAGCTCACTTTGTTTGTGTCTGTCTCTGCATGCCTACATTTATAAATATTCATGGGCGTGCTTTTTAATGAAACTAAACATAAAGCAACACAGCAATTACTTGTGTTTGCTGTGGTGAGTCTGTAGTGAAACAAATTTCTTGTGTTTGCTCTTAGGAAAAAACAACATGTAATACAAATAACATTTTTAACCTGGAGTTGCAGACCAGGTCATGGTAGATTTTCTAAGACTCCAGGGCTATGCTTGGGAAATTTTGGTTCCTAGTATATCAAACAACTAAAATTCATGTTCAGGGAAACTGAGGGTGAGGAGGGAGCTACATTTTCTTCTAAGTTATAAACCACACTAATTGTAAGCTAGAGACAAATTCACTATAAATAAACTTGCCTTGGAGAGCAAGAGCCTATTTGGAAGGTTGGTTCCTGTGCATAAAGATCAGATGACTTCTGTCAGTGGGCATCTGGAGAGGTGATGACACCCTAGCTGCTAAATTATTCTAAATTCTTGACTACCATTGATTAATACCAACCTTTTCAGATCATAATAGATGGAAAAGCAATATAATTATTTAATAAATTGTATTTTCTACAAAAGCTTCTTAAAATGGCAAACTCCTCAACCACATTCACTTTTTTTTTCTTTATAAAGAAAGTACTAAGGAAGGCTTTAATAAAAATATCAACCTTTTGTTGGCATTTCTCTAAAATCCTTAGCTAGTCACCCTGAGTACCATGGGTCAGTTACCTTACAAACATGTAACACAAGGAGGGCTTCAGGGTTCTTTGGTTTTGATGTGGCAAAACAGATGTGCTGGCTGAATTCTGACAAGCAAGGTTTGCAATGTGTACATGAATTTTGAGTAGGTGTTTGGTTTCACCCTAATTTCTCCCCTTTTTAGTCTCTATTCATTAATATTATTTTGGGTTTTTGTGGTTTGAGGGGTTTTGTTAACAGGAGTATTTGAATAGCTGTGCAGCATAAACCTTGACAAGTAAAGAAGAGTGTTTGTTCTTACGTTATTTTTCACTCTGTTTACTTCTGCTATCTTTTGTTCATCTCTTTGAGTTTCAACCATGCCAAGGCAAAAGCAGAACTTACTTCATGTTATAGGAGTCACATTCCTCTGAATAATTCCTTGTGAACATTCAAAGTGAACAAAATTCAGGCAGATTTTTTTCAATAGAAATTTTGAGCTCCAAGTGTCTAACAAATGTTTGCAATTTTCATAGGGTCACTATGACATGAGTTATTCCATCCACAGAAAGAAAATCCATGTGCCACCTGATTTCCTTATGAAAGCCATAAATCCTGCTGGATGTTTTATACATGGAATTCCCTTTCTGTGGATGAGTTTGTGGATGGACCTTTGAACTAAGTGGGCTCTGGCAGGAACTTTCTGCCCCTGGCTAGGATGGTACTCTGTCAATGAGGAGCAAGGTTATCTTCATTTATCATCAAATTTAGCAAAATAATATGTTCCTCTGGATGATGTTGAAGGTAATTATTGCTGTAATCCCTCTGATTAATACCAGAATATGCAGACATAAATGATTTTTATAACCAAAATACCAACCCAGGAAACTCTGACTTGGACAGAGAAATCCTTATGATTCATTATTTTCATGAAAACAATAAACTAATTCCCTGACTATAGGGAAGGAAAATTACAATATAAGCAATAATATATTGCTTTTTCAGGAACAGATTTTCTTAACAGAAGTTCAGAATGTAAGTGCATATGGTCTGTTTGAAAAAAATTCTGAGAGGTGAATTGCTGTGGATTAAATGCCAGAATTGCTTATTTTTTCTCTGATCTTATTTTCAAAAGTGTTTAAATATTTCCTAGGATAATGTATCAGATATTCATAATCATACACAGGGATGCATTTAAGAGTTGAGGAAATTGGAATTGTTGTGAGCAGCTAATGTGTTACTGCAATTCATTCAAAAAAACTATTTGGCTTTGGCAGAATGCAATATTTTTCCTCATTTGAGCACAATCTTCATCATCCAAATTATCTGATGAGAAGTTAGTAAAATATTAGCAACAAGTGCCAAAAAGTGCATGGACTCCTTCATATGAGGCCTTAAATTTAGAACCACTATATAACGCCCTTAATTCTATGTTTTAAGAAAGTGAAAAATAACTGCAGTTTTTCAGATGTCTTGGCACCCAGTCCCCTGCTACCACTAATATTTATAATGTTTCTATTTTAGAAGTGAGATAGAATTAGTCACAAAACCTTTAAGAACTTCCTTAATTCAGAATATGATTAATTAGGATGATGTAATAGGGAAAGCACTGAGAAACACTGCTAAAAAATGTGCTTCATTTCAAAGGTGAAGTCAGGTGCTCTTGTTGAGAAATCACAAACCTTTCTCCATCTTTTCCTGACATTTTATGCTGTTGTGATTGGCTAAAACTACTCTGCTGCTTCTCCAGAAAAAAATCCATCAGATCTAACTAAAAGAGGAGACTGGGATTTTAAAATTGATTCTCTAATGAAAATGGTCATTCTAAGCCAGCTTCTACTCATATTTTTCATGTCTTCAAATACCATTTTAACATTCCATATGATTTCTTTTTTCTACTCATATTTTTCATGTATTCAAATATCAATTTTAGCATTCCATATGATTTCTCTTTCCTTTTAATGACTTGCTTGCTAAAAAAATATCAACTTTTGCTTTCAGAAATATCTGAACAGCACATAATGTTGTGAATACTAATTAGTTTTATTGCAAAGAAAATTGCATTGCCAATCATTGTTACTGACTAATGGGTGATGATGTGCAATTACAGTAAGATAAATGATTATTCTTGTTAAGTAGCATATATTCTGCTCTGCAATGCATAATTTTCAAAAATAGACAAAATGGAAGTGCAAAAGTAAAAGCTGCAGTATCTGAAGAAATTAATTTCACAAGTTATCAAGAAAGATGAAAAATAATTAAAAGTGATTTTATTAATTGGAGATACTGCTGGGGAACAAAATATAACTATTTCTTGCTGTTTCTGGGTTTTATTTAATTTTTCCCTCCATAGTATTTTTCCTGACTCATGAATGCAGATGTAGAAAACAAGTAATTTAGATCTGACCTGAAGCTTATTGAAGTCCTTTTAAATAAAGCAGGCAAGGAGAGCAAAAGGCATTTGAATGTGGGCTACTGCTGCCTCTCCAAAAGAGCAGTGGGGAGAAAAGACAGGAATACCAGCTTCAGGCTTAAACAAGGCCATAAAAACCCTCAAGGATGTCAGCTGTAATTATTGGCAGTGGACAATAAGAACTTGGGTGTGACTGATTGGCACCACTCTGTGGCATTCACATTCTCTGAAAAATCCCTTCACCCAGGAATTTTCTCCTGGGAAGCTGAGGAGCCTCAGAGAAAAGGAAAACAGTTCTTATCTCATTTACTTCTCCTGTGTTTTGCTCCTTTGGAATGTGTTTGGAGATTGTTTACCCACAGGTGATTGTTCCATTGGATTCTGGTGTGAGCTGTTCTGACTCATTGGACAATTGGTGGCAAGCTCTGTTGGGGCTCTGGAAAGAGTCAGGAGTTTTCATTATTATCTATCTAGCATTCAGTGAGTATCCTTTCTGTACTCTTTAGTATAGTATAGTATTCTTTAATATAATATAATATAATATCATATAGTATTATAAAGTAATAAATTAGCCTTCTGAGAGCATAAAGTCATGTCATTCCTGCCTTCATCAGGGCTTGCCTGCAAATACAATACCACTCTGGCCACACTCAGCAGAACTTTCTGGGTCAAAGCCCCTGCAAGATATCTTTGGTGTAGTGGTTCCAGCTGAGGAAACAAATAAACATATCTGTCACTCAGAGATATGAAGCTGAAGATGCTTATCTGCCAATGTTTGGGGGTATTGTGAGGATATGAAATAAAGCACTGAGCCAAAGCAAATGGGAGAGACATGAATGGCATGTAGTTACCAAAAGATCATTAACTATGTTGGGTATAAAGAAGCTTTACCTTTACCAAGCTTTGTAAAAGAAAACTGCTGCTTGCATTCACTGATTTGGGGTGAAGCACAGTCAGGGCTGGATTCAGTGGCTGGTGTGTGGGCACCACACTGGAAAACCACATCATCTCTAGAGGCATGGGGTACACAGGAGCTCTGTATCCTCCTCAAAGACAAGTGAGGGCACACAGGATACCCTGAAAACCCACAAATGGCCTCTTTTCAAACACTAAACCTTGCCCTCCTGCGGGAATTACTAAAGGTAAGAAGGCTTCCAGGAAGCAGGAGAAAGAACAGAATATTGAGAGCTAGCTGCAGCTGCAAAGTCTGAAAGTAGAAAAAGTTACAATGGTATAGCAAGCAAGGACATTCAAAAATAGCTTGAGTCTTAGGCTTGGCCAAGATAGACCTTAAGATTGCAGAAAAATATGCTTAGCAAGATAGGAGAAGGTTTCAAGGTGAATAATGGAGTATTGTGTATTGTTGATAGAAAGAGGATAAGCAAGCACTGTGTGAAGCAGGTGTACATGTGCTTTTAGTACTTGGCTAAAACAACTGTCTGTAAGCTTTAGCAATATGCTATTGGCTAGAAAGATTTTAAGATTCTCTGTAACAAAGAAATCTTGGGCTGTTGCTGGCTTTGCCATCTTTCTATTGTCTCAACCATGTAATGAGGCTGATGCTGCAAATAAAGCTCGAGGAACGTCTCCCAGCAGTCCTGTCCTGTCCGTGAAAAGAAAAAAAGCCCACACCAACACGCCCTTCAGCTCCACTGCACAATGCCCAAAATGCTAAGCTTGGCAGCAGCCTGGTGCCCAGACTGCCCTGAGGAAGAGAAACCCACCTGGCAAATCCTATGTCAAGTCCTCCTGCATGGTGGGGCATGCTCAGCATGTCAGATCTATGGACAAGATGGGCCGTACAGAGACCTTCTATAGCAAGAAGTATTAACATCAGCCTGTTTAAAGAAATTAAAGATATAATGTCCACTGTTAATGCATTTATGGGACTCCCAGCACTGGAGTCAATCAACTCAGAATAAGCTGTGAAGCAAAATGATTTTTTTAGAAGGAGGTATCTTTACATGTGGGAGCCAAAAAGGCCCACAATGGAAAACTTCGTAGAAAGACAGAATTTTTATTTTCAAGCTAGTAGATATAGCATTATATAAAAATTTTCTAGGGAGCAATTTATAAAGCAGTTACCCCAAAAAAATATTTTGAGGCAGTGAATACTGTGTATCTAAAATGAGCTTGCATGTGCCAGGGGAAACCTCCCACACTGTGAAGAGAAGAAATATTTTTAAGTGCTCATCTTTCAATCAAAATCAGACAAATGCTTTGCAGAGGCAGCATGACACCTGCTCAGGAAGTGGGACAGACCCTGAAATATCTGACTTTTCTGGCTAAGGGAAGAATCCTCTTCAGTGAATGTGTCTCTGCTCCCCACTCATCCTCCTCAGAGGCAGCATGGTCCTGTTTGCCCCATTTGGCAGCTTTTGCTCAGCAATTGCTGTGTCTGGGGGAAGAGCAGTGTCCTCCAAGGATGCCACGTTTTAGAAGAGACATGCACTTGACTCACAGCATGATTTATGAGGAATTTTGGTCTGCAGTGTAGCTGTCAGCCACAGTCAATAGGAAATTTCCCCAGGGCAAGAGAGAAAATAAGACCTAAACCTACAGCTGTCCTCTGAGAACTGTAAAAGCCATATCCTTTTTTTTTTTTTGTAGAAGTCTTCAAAGAATAAGGAATTTTGCAAGCAGGGCATAATTTCAACACTATATGACATTTTCCTAATGCCATTCCCATAGACCCAAGACTACAATTACAATCCCTGTGTTTCCAGTCCCACTGTGTCAGCAGAGGCTGATCTGGATAGTGTACACAATATTTACCATTTCAGTCTTTCTCACAGGGCAGCTTACCCAGGTCCAGGTTTTATCTACCCTTTTCAAGCTCACTCATACAATACAATCTCCTCAATCCTTTTTCTGCAGTCCTTCTTTCCTTCGTTGCCATGTTTTGGTGTTTTTCCTAAGCTTCCATTGTGTTTCAGGTCTGATAATTATTTTTGACTGCCAGCAAAGGATAACAAATGAAGAAAAAACTAGACCCAACCCTTTACCTAACAATCTGCACAACATCAACAGGAGAGGAGCTGAAAGGAATTTGCCTCTTTTTCCATTGGCAGGCTTTTTCATTCATGCCCTGTGTCTCATACTCTAGTGAGCCTTTAACAATTGCAGGAGATGCCAGATCATAATTATGTTCAAATTGAGCAATGCAACATGTAGAATTATTTTTCACATAAAATCTTGCTTTCTTTTGTGACTGTTTGCTCCTCTGCCTCTCTAAATAAAAGGAAAATGTACAACAGAAGAAGAGTACTGAAGATGAACCAATTCCCTGTGGAGATTTGAGCCTCGAAGTGCTTCAGTTTTCTAATAAAAGCTTTTTCTTATTGCTGTTCCTTAATGGAACCAGTGCAGTGCAGGATGTGAGCACACAGCACATTCCATGGGAGCTGCTGGGTGCCAGAGTCTCCAAAAGGCAGCAGGACTCAAATTCCTGCACTGTGGTTTAAAGCAACAGAACTGAAAGCACAAAAGACACAAGCAAATACATAAGTGCCATCTGTTTTTCAAGGAAATCTGCTTTCCCCCTGCTCAGTTTTCTTCTCACTATATTTCTTTGCTTTTTATGTCAAAGTTGTAGGTAGCTTTTGCAGCATTTTTGACAGAACTCCTAGAACAATGGATAGTGACTCTAAAGGGTTAGATAACCTCTCTTCACTACATTACCAAATGCAAAATAGCATCAGTCTACACAACTGACTGAGCCTCATCCCATTTCTGAAATGATTTTCTGAGTTATAACAGAGTTATAATTTTTTGCACTGGATTTCACAACACTGTGCTTATGATACTGCAGATGCATAATTATTAGCTATTATAGAGCAATTACAGCACCATGAAAGTACAGTAATTCTCCATTCTCAGGGTAAACCATGGAAGATTGCATTGCATTTACAAGTCTGAACTAAAGGGAGGAGGAGATGTATGGTTCTGCCAAAATTTAGAACAGATGACTGGAACTTCTCAGTGAAGCCAGACACTCAGATGAATTCCCTGGTCTGACTTTAGTTTTGTACTCCTAAGAGACGTTTAATGTATGAGAACTCCTCACATTTTTCAACACTCATGCCATTTGACTTTACTGTGAGTATAGAGTCACAATCCTATACAAATGTGACAAGATGTACTCTAAATGAGAGTATTAGTGCTAAGAAATTAAATTGCAGTGCAAGATTATTGGTGAGAAAAAAGGGCAATAAATCCTAATCTATCTGAAATCACTGGTAGAAGTCTCATTAATTTCATTTTGGGCTGGGATTTTTGCCTGGTGTCTCTTGTGACATCTTGCATGGCTCAGAACTAAGATGCTGTTCCTCAGCTTCACCACCACTGATTACACTCACAAACACCTACCTCTTGCTTATTCTGCATACTAAATAATACTACTTATTTATTCTGCATTCAGAATGGTGATGATTCAGAATGGCAATGATTCAAACCTTTAATAGCTGTCACTGCCTGGTTTTGTTTATTGCTTGTTTTCTTAGTTTAAGTGACTGTATTGCCTCCACTGAAAAATGGATCCCTGCCTCTGCTCATGTATGCCTATAGGTCCCTTCTTCCCCCTCCATAAATTCTTGTGACTTCAGCATCCCTGGAATAGACTATGATGGATAAAGTCTGCACTCAGTTCTGTTAAGGAGTAATGCACATTCCAACCCCTTTCTGACAGGTTTCTGAACACAGCATAAATGGTTTGCTTTGGACTTTTTTCAGGGAAATACTCATTCTGACCTAAATTGGCAATGATATTTCTGTCATTATCACAGCTTTGATATTTATTAATAATCCAAGAAATGACACAATCAAGCTTAAGAAGATGAAACTATATTTCCAGGGGAATTCATTACCATTATTATATACTCAAGTTCCACTGTGTAAAAGCATCTAGTGACCTGATCTAACAGAAAAGGTCTTGTTAAAGGACTCTCTTCTTTTGCCACCCATTCCCAAGGTACAAAACAAGGCTCCAGGGAAATCTTATTGCAGCCTTTTAGTGCTCAAAAGGGGACTTCTAAGTCCAATTTTTTAGTAGGGTCTGTTGTAATAGGTCAGGGGGTAGTGGTTTTAAATTAAAAGAGACCAGATTAGATAGGATGATGAAACTTTTTACAATAAGGGTGATGAAACACTGGCACAGGGTTTCCAGAGACCTGGTGGATCCCACATTACTGCAACCATTTAAATTCAGGTTGAACAGTGCTCTGAGCAACCTGCTCCAGTAGAAGATGTCCCTGATCATTTCATGGAGTGGAGTAGATGATTTTTAAGATTCTTCCCAGTTATTCTGTGATTCTACACCAGCTTAAGCTTGAACAAACCAGTGAGACACACTTTGTCTCACATCTGGGACAGGAACATCCCCAGGATGGCTTCAGACTATAACATTGATATTTTCACTGCTTTGAGGAGCTGTCCTGGGATTCTTACTCAGTTGGAAGTTGAATTAGCTGGGACACAGCAGGGGATGAAATTGCTCCCAAAGTTTTCCGATGATATCTAAGTCACTGTAAATTTCATCTGGCCTCAATAGGTTTGCCACACAGAGATACTGTCACATAGACTCTCAAAGTCTTAAATACTTGGCAAAACATCACCCTTAATACCAAGTCTGTCATAGAATATATTTCTATCCTCATAAGCCCCTGTATTTGAAAAATAGTCTTAAAAAACTACTGTCTGCCTCTGCTATCTGTTTTTCCTATATTGCCTGTGCTTGTAACTGATAAGAACATGCTCTAAGCTCTGGGATTCATCCCTTTCCATTACAACTTTCATTGACATGCTATGTCTCTATGTTTGCAGTTGTAATCTGATAGATTTTAAATTACCAGGATCAGAAAGAACATTAATTTTTCTGTGGATCATTAGGAATAATGGCATTATATTATCAGATGCTCTTTTTTAGTGCTCGTGTTTGTGAGCTGAGCAATTATGAAAATATTTAAATAATGAATGTAATTGCCTTTCAAAATGATTATTGTGCATAAATATTTATATTCCTAATCAATGATTCCTCAAAAGTATAGCTGTAAATACAAAGAAAATCACATGTGTATTGTACATGCAAAACACTGTGTGCAGCTCCTCAGCTGGCTTTAACCATCCTCCTGGAAGCATTCTGCACCAGCTTTCTCAGCCTGCACTGCTTATTTCAGTGTCTTGTTTTTTGAGTGGCCAGTGATAGATACCAGAGACTACAGGGATTTTCAGACAGCTGATGCCCAGTCTGCTCTGGCAATCAGGCACCTCTGTGGGTGGCATCCTGGCCTCCTGCAAGTCAAGGCAATTTTCCCCTCCTACTTCAGTAGGTCAGGATTCTGAATTAAGACAGAACTCAGCATTTAATACTTGCTGTTATTTTCAGAAGGGTAACCATCGCCCATTCTTGCTTTGGGTTTGTGACCACTTTGGAGAAATGCAAAGTGTAAAGAGGAGTGAAACTATAAGGGGAGATAATTCTGTATGGCTGTTTCCATAAGCATAGACAAAAACTCTAAATGAATAATTTTTAATGTCTACCACCTCTGAGTTCCTTCAAATCCAGCTTGATTGCACCTTGCTCTCAAAAAAAAAAAAAAGGTGACATTGGAATTGTGCAAGGAGCATAAAGTTTAAATGCTCAATGTAGCACACTTCACTTGGAAAATCAGTGAAGAGATGGTGTCTAATTTCTTTTTAGCTCTGAAATGCTGCAAACTGTTTCATTAATTCCCTGCTATATGCTGTATTACCATCTGTAAATAATTGCATTAACCCCTGTGCTCTCCCACCTTGTATCATATCACAGGCAAGAGCAGAAAAGTGACTGACAGAAAAGTCACAGCAGGACATAACAGAGCAGGATGAGGAACAGCAGATGATTCCTAATTAAGAGTCAGGAGTCTTGGATGACACATTATTACTGGAGCTGAACAGGGATAGGAGATGAATGTCTGGGATAATGGTGTGATAGCTAACAGGAGGTACCACAGCAGTGCCCTGCCAAGGTACCCTTTCCATTCCAGGGATTCCTAGGAATTTCTGTGGGTCAGGAGGACAGGGAGTATGTGTGTGGGCAGATAGCTGTGCACATTTGAGGGATGACTGATATATATTTTGAGGTTACCCAGTGTTAGCAGCACCTGAAAAGAAGCCCTACAACCAAGGTCTGATTTCAATTTCAGGAGCAGAATTTGGCTGTGGGTCTGGAAGGTTGGATTGTTATTTATTAGATGGTCACCATGCTTTGGGTTTGGGCATGCTCTGTGTAAGTGGTTCTCATTCATTCCCTTCAGGATTTATTGTGTCTATGTGTGCCTGAATTAACCTGTTGGTGACCCAATAAATGGCTAATAATAGTTTTCAAGGGAAAATGTCACCTATTTATCTATGTAATCATAAGTACTTTTCAACAGATACTCAACACTTTGCATATCATCCTTTCAATACCCCACTCAACCCCTATTTGCCATTTGCAAATAGGACATTGAGGAAGAGGCTGCTAGCTGATTTATCAACCTAAAATTTAGCAGTAAAGGAATATCTGCAGATAAGGACAGTGAAGTGAATCTTTGCAGATATTATATAATAAATTATGATACCTACTCACAAGTTTACAGAAAGATCTGGCCTAACTTGATAACAATCTGGAGCTGTTCTTTAGTTTGCAGCACAATCTCTCCCAGGAAACAGCATTCAAATTCCAGCTGTAGCTTGTGATAAGGACTGTCTCCTACTACTGAAATCATGTTGTCATATGCTTTTTAGGGAGAATAAAAATAGGATAGTTAAATCCAGTATTCAAAAAAATATCCAAAACCTAGAGCTGCGAAGGAAGAGTACAGCTGGGGCTTTTTTCCAGTGAATTCAAGGTACAAAATTCCCATTGCTATTAATGGCAAATCCAAACATGAGGGGAAATATAAATTTAATGTTTAACATCCTGTGCTTACTGGCTCTGTTGCAGAATTTTCTAGTAACCTTTTGTACATCATTTAGGGAATATTTACATTTCATGATGTACTTGCTGTTGGAAGTTTAGTTTCAGGCTTTATCTTATTAAGAAGTGGGAAAGGCATGGATTAATATTCACTTAACCAGAGGAAAGAATTAACCCTATACCACATTTTCTAATGCTTAAAAAACAAAAAGGGGTGAGGAGGAAATCTTTCTTCAGCCTTTCAGTGGGACCATAGGATCCAGTGATTTTGAACCTGACTACAAATCCTTAAATAAAGAATTTAAATTCCCTTTTTACACTTTTGGCCCTTTTATAACATTTCAGAGCTGAGCTGGACTGCCTGCCAGTTGTGTTGTGTGTTTGGACCCAGCTGCACCACAACATCTGCTGGGATGAGAAGCTTAAAACTTAAAGAGCTTAAAACTTCATTCTGGGAGGCCAGGTACTCAAAGAGTTTGGATGGTAGGGAACTTAATTTCCAGCCATGGCAGGTGTTCTCTGTTATTGTGTGGAGATAGACCTTTAAATTGTTGGTTCATTTCATGAACACAGAACAAATGCTGATTCTGACCTAAAAAAACCTGTGCTTTACTTTGAAGAAAAAAATATTGGCATAGATATGAAGAAACAATGGAAAAATGGCATTAGGAATACAAGATCAGGCACTGCAACAGCTGATGGTACTTGTGCAAACTGCATCTTTAGAACACTTTTCAATCCCTCCTTACAAAATATGATTATGTAAATATTTATAAAAAGTGAGAAAAGACACCACGATGATAAAATTTTAGCCTTATTTCAGTGCCAAGTGAAGACATTTCAAAGAACAGACAAAGGAGGAAGGAAAAAAACTCTGAAGACAAAACCATCAACTGAGCTCTGCAGGAGAGTTAAGATCTGTTACCAAAGACACAGCAATTTGGTTTTTAGATTACTTTTAATGTGTAAAAAAACCCCCCTTTGCAGTTCATAAGGCTTTAGATCTTTTTAGTGCTTATAGGTTTTTGTTAAGCTGATAGAGATTTGCTTTAAAACTGGCATAAAATGATAAAGTAAAGCCTAGCTGGTATCCAGTTTCAGATTTACTTGCCTTGATAGTCATAGATTTAATATTGAAGGACAGTGAATGAAATCTATTATTTTCAAGCAAATAGATTGTTTTTATCCATTTCAAATGGTATCAGCCTACTGTGTCTCACTTTGAAAACAACAGTAAATATTCCTACAAAACGAGTTTTATGCACACATCCATTGCTGCTATTATTGAGCTATCTCATTTGGATGTATATGTGGATCCCCAAATTCATTTTTATGTGACATTTGTTTCTGTTCCTAGGTAAAGCCACGCTTCTTGGTGCATGGTGCACTGTTATTATAACAGATGGTTTATTTCAATTCATAATGACTGGGAAAAATAACAATGAATCATGTAAGCAAGAACAAGCACTTCAATTTCTCTACAAGTTACCCAGTGCCTGCCAATTTGAAAAACAGCTGAGAGCTCTGGCTCCTCATCAGAAATGCAAGGCTGCTCTTTGATTGGACTACAACAGCACATCAAATTGGGGAAGAGCAAAACTAGAAAGATGCAGAGCCTAAAAAGCTTCCCATTTGGACATTCTGGGTTTTCTTTCCTAACAATGAAAGGTAAAAAAAATAACATAAATGCCTGGTGTTGTCAGATAAATAAAGGGAAAGCAAACCCAGTGTTATTTCAGGATACAGTTGTACCCAGGCACTGCATCCACATAACTCAAATGACTTTTTCCTCTCTCCAAAAGGAGGGTCTGAGTTATAGCCCCACTGCCACTGATCACTTCTGAATCACTTGGCCTCTTTCTCAAGTGGCAGAGATGTGCAGAAACTCTAATTCATTGAAAATGAGCAATTCACTTGGAGAACTTTATCCTAAAAATTAGGAATTTGATCAGATTGCCTACAGTTAATATTCCACACCAGCTATCTCAACACACAAAAAACATTAAAAAATTTTGTTTACCTTGACATATCTCCTGTCTATTCAAAGACTCCAGATTTGTCTCCATTTCTTCTTTTTTAAGCCTTTGCATCCTTCTCTCTGAATCCTGCAAGGAAGTGCATACTTTAAACAGGACCCAGAATTTAAGCAGAAGATGGTTCACTGTATAAACATAATGTGATCCAATACAGAGTTCTCCACTATTACTAAGCAGCACTAGAGGGATTTTGATATTTAATGACTTGAAAAGAACTGTAGATTAATCAATAGAAATTGACTTTTAGAAACAGACCTCTGTTTATCAATTCTCTCTGCTGAAAGTTGTCTGAGTCAATGGAATAACACAGGCTTTCTCTTAGGCACATAAATTCTTGCACACTTCTTTCTTCCTGTTTTTTAGCTCTTTCTTCCTATTTTTGATTCCTTCCTAATTAAGGCACAAATGTTGCTCGTGACATTATTACCTACATAATTCAAAAATCCCTTTCAGAGCACAAGATATAACATCCAACACTAAAGCAGGAATTGTCCTGTCATTGGCTTTTCTCTTCCCAGAGTAGATGAGAGAATAACTTTGAGTTACCTGTTTTAATGGAAGGTGTCCTGCCAATGGCAGGGGTGTTGGAATGAAATCATCTTTGAGGTCCTCTGATTCTATAAGGTAGAAGGAACAGAAGGTATAGGCAGAGATGATCAGAATATGCAGAAAACATTATTTCCCCCAACAGCATTTAGAAGAAAAACCAAAATTGAATCACCAGTCTCTCAGATGAAGTCTGAGTAAAGAACAATCATTTTGACCTGACTCAGAAGAAAAAAGCTGCCCAAAAATAAACTCCTAATGCCATTTTTTGCTTCATCTGAATATGTGTCTGTAGTAGCTGGGCCAGTTTGGAAGGCTTTTCTGTATGTCCCTGATGGCATTATCACAGCTCTTTGGGCAGCTGAACTGCTTCCACAGAAACTAAGGACTCTTAAAAATAGAGAGTCCTTGTGATGAACAATCAAATCATTCCCAGACTGGCAGTATGGCTGGAAAAACAGAGACAGAAGGAATAAGATCACCAAAAAAAAAAAAAAAAGGATTTAAATACTTGTTATGAATATTTACCAAGTTCAAGTTTGTTTCATTTCCACATGAAAGTGCATTTCAGTTCTGAAAAGAAAGGGAGAGAGAAAAATAGAAAGGAAAAAAGATAGAAGAAGGAAAGGAAAGGAAAGGAAAGGAAAGGAAAGGAAAGGAAAGGAAAGGAAAGGAAAGGAAAGGAAAGGAAAGGAAAGGAAAGGAAAGGAAAGGAAAGGAAAGGAAAGGAAAGGAAAGGAAAGGAAAGGAAAGGAAAGGAAAGGAAAGGAAAGGAAAAAGGAAAGAAATTAAAACAGAAGATTACACCACTGAAAAGAAAGCAAGCAGATTGCTTTGGAAAAAAAACAGCATTTTGTGGTGATGCAAATGATTACTTTTGTGGCTCTTTCTCTGCTTTAATACTACCCTAAAAATCTTTACTTTTCAGTTCAATGTACACTGCACATATTTTGCCAGTGAATTACTAAGCTGAAAAAATTATTGCTTTTACGTTCCTCTCTCTTCCTCTTGTTGGTTTTTGCTAAATCTCGTCCTTTTTTCTTGTCAGTGGCTACTGTGAGCATGTCAAAATGGGATGTACAGAGGTGATGTATGAGCTTAAATTGCTTCTGAAGTTCACTCATAGCTCATTTTGCCCAGGAAAAATTCAAGAACAACACCAGACCAGATTCTAAACAACCATTCCCCACATACTTGGACACATAAAAGTGTTTGGCCATTAGTTGTTCATTCTTCACAGTAAAATGTTATCTGTGCTGTATATCCCACTGCATATTTATGAAGTGTGTGGGTAATGGTAGATGGGAGCCTACTGTGGCAGCACTCTTGTTTATCTCATTTTCTATAACCTGATTTTGTTATCTTCTTGTTTTACTCCTTTTAGTGAATATTGCACTTTTTATTGCTTTACCAGACACATTTTAATGTCTTTCTTTTCCTGCAGAAAACACATACTGAAGCAGCTGACTTTAGGAACATAGTTTATACATATATATACACTGATAATTGAAGATACTTTATAAATTGTGAGCCTCGTGCTACCAAACTTATCCTGGCAGCAGATAACCAGAAGATGTACCTATGTTTTACACTGCATTACATCATTAAAAAGTCTCAGCACATATATACCAACCCAGTAGGAGAGAATGTATTAAAAATGATGTATTTACTTGCCAAGGCACTCAGTATACTTACAGAGTATTCTTTTCTTGTGCTGAACACTGTAATATGATAGTTCTTTAAATTTGCCCTATAAGCCAGATCTTCCAAGAGTTCTTGCTGGTTTTCCTGGCAGACTTTCCCTGCATGGCAATGGCTTCCCAGTTCTGCCTGTATCATTAGGAGAGCACTAGCTAACTCAAGATCCACCTGGATGTGTCTGCACGGTGCTGCTCTGGATCTGCCTCGGGCTGGAATAAGCCAGGTGCACAGCAGGAGCACAGCTGGACCACTTTGGGTGCACAGCTGGACTGTGAATTTCAGTCTGGTGGGGTCCACACAGAGCCCAGGGTCTGTGCTGAGGCTCCAGCAGGAATCAGAATGGGGTTCTCAGAGCTCTCTGGAAGTTCAGGAGCCAGGATGTGTCGGGGAGTTTTTTCCCTTCACGAACAGGACGGGACTGCTTGGAGATGCTCCTTGAGCTTTATTTGCAGCATCAGCCTCACTACATGGCTGAGACAATAGAAGGATGGCAAAAGCTCACATACAGCCAGCAGCAGCCAAAGATTTCTTTGTTACAGAGCATTTTAAAAACTTTCTAGCCAATACCACATTGCTAAAGCTTACAGATAATTGTTCCAGCCAATCACTAAAAGCACAATTACGCCTGCTTCACACAGTGCTTGTTTGTATGCCGTCCATTACCAAGACAAAATGCTTCATTATTAAGCCTAAAACCTTTTACTACCTTGCTAAGCACATTTTTCTGCAGTCTTAAGGTCTATCTTGGCCAAGCCTAAAACTCAAGCTATTGTTTAATATCCTTGCTTGCTATACTATTGTAACTTTTTCCACATTCAGACTTAGCAGGTTTTAAGTTCTCTGTTCTGTAAAGTTCTCTGCTTTTCCCAGCTTCCTAAAAATCTTATTACCTTCACTATTTCCCACACCAGGAGGTTCAAAAGTGCAGTGCAGGTCTGAGCTGGGCTGCCAACACAGGTGGACCCTGTCCTGACCTGCTGCTCAGCAAGGAATATTTAACACAATTGACACCAAATGTGTTCAGAGGTGCAGTTCACTGACCTTGTCAGCTAAGTGACAAAAATGGCTGTCAAACCTCCAACTTCCCTTTGCACCTTTCTACCCTGCAGTAAGTAAAATTATGAAGCACTAGGAATTGTACTCAAACTGGAACATACTGGACTTGAAATGCATTAGTAATGCACTGCTGACATTATGCGAAGCAGAACATCACTGGCACTTTCTCTTTGAAAATGTGAGGGTGCTTATATTCAGTTTAACTAAAAACAAAAAAACCAAAACAACAAAGCAAACAAAAAAACCCCTATAGATTTTGTGCAAAAGAACTATAAAGCACACATGAATGATGTCTCCAGCAGAGTAATGGAATTAGTGCACACAGGGGGCTTGATTTGAGCAGCTCACTTATTTGCATGATAATAAAGAGGATGCATGTGCATAGGGGAATATGGTTCATCTTGGAACCCTGTTCAGCTTACAAAATGCCCATATTCTTTATTTTATGTAAAAAAATTAATTAAAAATTCTTTGATTTACTTACTGTTCCTAATTATTGATGTGTTTCCAATATGTTTTTCTCTTTGCTTTGTATTCAGAATTAATGTGTGCTTGGTTGGAGAAAACTATTCATTGCACTTTAATATTGATTTTAATATGCTAAATCTAGAATATGAAAGGTGTCATGACAGCCTCAGTGTTATATACATGAAACTCTGCTTACTAAATGCCATGTGCATCTCAAAATCAACCTTCAATACGTAAATTGTAGCTTACCCTTATCTGGATTCTGAAGAAAAAAAAAAAAATATATATATATAGTGAGGTATAAGAATGAGAAGTAAATGACAAACCTGGCAATTTTTTCTTTTGTCTTGTGAAATCCTGACTTCTCTCTCATTCATTGCAAAACCCCTCTGATTATACTCTGCAAGAATTTCCTTATGTGAAATGTTATTGATGATGTGATTTTCACTGTAAGCATATGATTACACTTCTGTGTAGTTTAACAAAAACCTTCAATTCATATCTTACAATTGTTTCTGAGCATCCTAATATCCTCCTTTCCCAAACTGAGCAAATAATATTTTTCCCAGCTGTTGCTAATGTGTAGCATTGAAATTATAAAAGGTAAAATAGTATCACTGGAACCATGTAAAAGTGGTATATTCTGTCATTGAAGGCCACAAAGACTTTTCAAAGACTTTTTAGGTTGAGGGGAAAATTTCACAGCAGTTATTTCAATATAATTTAAAACATTTGTTAAAGTCCAAACCTTGCTTTTTTCTTAATCTGAATAAACCTTGAGCTGTCAAGTTTAGCTCCTGTAGTAATATGCAGGAAAACACATTGGTGTCACATGTGGAAATTTATAAAAAATGGGTATTTATCAAAAATGCATATTTATCAGCTCTGTGTTTACCGATTTAGAGAATGGACAATGTGTCTTGCAGTACAAACTACACACCATAACTAAACAATGTGGATGAGAATGGATTCTTCTTGGCAGTGTGTGCTATAAATCAACAGATATACTGAATGTCAAGTATATCAGAAAAAAAGTCATTCACAAGTACTCTGAGATCTCCAAAAAAAAAAAAGGGGGGGACATTTATCAGATAAGGTTGCTGCTGTCTGCCAGGTGATCACCTCTAGCTGTTGACTGCACATATTGTCAAGCCCTGTGCCAAGAGATGCTGGGCAGACACATTGCTGTTTCACCAGCAGAAATAATGCCCCACCCACAAAATCCATTTCTTTGCCAAATACTGCTTTCTATTCAAGAAAATTTCAATATCACAGCCAAAAATTCCTCTGTAGAGAAATCCTTCACCAGGCAGAACTGTACAGGGGTAGATAAAAACAATAAGAGCTGGCTGGTGCCAATTACCAAAGGGAAATTATCTGTCTTCCAGACAGCTGGAAACTTCATGTGCTTACCAAAAGTCCCCTAAGACATCATTTCAGAAGGAAAAATTAAAATATTCTTGTCATTAAAGGCAAACAGGAGGGCTGCATCTTCTGCAAGGAAGTTCACCTGTGAGAGCCTCAGGAAGTGCAGTAAGGACAAGTGAAAGGGGCTCAGACTTTATTCTTTACTACTTAAACTGGGAGATGAAGTTTTGACCTTTAGGAAAAAAAAGTTCTATCTGTGATAAAGCCAGTCTTAACTATCTGCTCTGGAGGATGAAGTTTGATCATAAAGAGATTAAAGAGGCTTAACCTGACATGCTGAAACAACCCCTTGGGATCTCGAATCTTGTTATAAGTAGGCAGACAAAAGAGTTACATCAAACTAGAATTTCATTTTCAGTCTCTGGGATCTGGCAAATGCTATTACACAAGATAGGTCTGAAGGTTGCAACACACTGGTCAAGTGCCTTCTCTATTTCAAACTGTCCTTTCCAGAATAGGGATGAAGTGCAATGGAGTTTTCTGCCCATAAAGTTTACCTGTCTTATTGAAATACCAGAAAAAATTCACTTGATATCACATGATTTCCAAGCTACGTCCCACAAATTCAAATTTCTATTCTGCTCACTTCTTTAAAATGCTTCAATAACATTCACAATAAAATTGTACCAAAGGGAAAAAAAGTTCAAAACTAAAATGTTTGACCAGAGCTCATTCATGGGAAGCAAATACTTTGACAAAAGTTTTATGTTAATGTTAACATTTATACTATACACATCTCCAGAAGATTATTTTAATGACACCGTACCACTTAATGAACAGACTAGAATTTTAAATAAGTCTTTTATTTGTTTGAGAAACTGAGTAAAACATCATATTGGCATCTGCCATTAGGAGTCAGAAGATAACCCGGTTATTTAAAAGGCAAAAGGCTGATATGATTCTCATTCCCTGTTAATTGATGTTTACAGCTGTGTTTTTGTTAATGTGTGTGCTGGGGCTGTCACACTTTATTCAGTTCAATGTTGAAGGAGACAAAAATCTACTCATGCTGATGAATTTTAACATGGATTATATTCTGAGAAACATAAAGTATAAGATTTTGATTTTTGTTACTGACTGCATGAGGGAGGCTTCTTATGCTCTCTGCATTTGTTTACTTCTGTGTAAAGCACAGGTTTCATGGGAAAACACACATTTCAGAATGTGCTCAAACAGTTCCTACCATGGAGCATCTGAACACCTTTCTGAAAGTGAAGAAATAAAGAACACATTGAGAGAAGACATAGACCATGAGTAAAATGACATCAATAGAGGCTTAAAAACTAGCATACAGGTATTGCTGCATTTATATAAAATCTCTTTTTCAAACTCCCTTCAAATATCCATCTCTAAATCTCTGCATAGGCTTTCAGTTGAGTCATTTTGTTGACAAGTTCCACCATGACTCCATCAATGGAGAGATTTAGGGAAATATTTAATGGAAAATTATCCCCACCAATTATAAGCCAAAATAAATACATAATGGAAATCAACAAGCTTCTGTTACTCAAAAAGCAATTCTCAGCAGTGAGCACTGCAGGCACTGAAATTCCTCTGCTTTTTTCCAAATTTACTTGTTTTAAAATTAAAATTTACTTGCATGCCTGTTTTAACCTAGAATGCATTTAAGAGCTCTCTTTTTTTAGGTATTTGCTATTAATTATATATAATGTAATGTGGACTGCTCATCTAAAGCAGAACATCTTTCTGATATCTGCCATTAAGGGAACAAAAAGATATTAAAACCAGGAACTGTCTTGAGACTAAAGTTTTGCACAAGTCACATTTACATGTGTACATAAATGAGTCTCTGAAGGAATTTTAGCAAGAGAAGAAAAATCTGGGGCTTCTATTGAAATTGCCTTAAGCCTCTTCATTGGTCATTAAGTCAAATTTTCTACAGGTCTAAAATCCATTTCCACATTGAGAAAAAACCTCTGTCACATTCTGTAGAATTTTGTAGCTCTATTAAAAAGCAGCAAAATTTATAAACTTCTGGGAAAAAAAAATCTCTACCTAACACTTTTCTAAACAGGTCAAAGTAATGATTCAGCCAAAAAAAAAACCCAAAGCAAACAACAACAACAAAAAAAAGGAAACCAAAAAAACCAAACCCCAATAAACATCAAAAAATCAACCAACCAAAAAAAAACCAAACCAAAAAAACCCAAAAACCCAAAGCGAAACCAAAAAAAACCCCAAACCAAACAAAAAAAAAAACCCAGAACCACAAAACATTTTCTTAAAATTAGAATAATAAAACCAAAAGAATAATTTCCTTTAATCTTTTTTTTCTTAAGTCTTTTGAAAAATGTGCACCTTCCAAGTCTTTAACACTCAACCTTTTCAGTGAAGTTACCATGTAAAGCAGAAAAATAATGGAATAAAAAAGAAAAAAATAAAATATGGCACAACAGTCACAGGAAAACTTCCCAATTCTTGCTGCTTTAGGAACTATTTAATAAATTTTTCTGCTGGGTAAATGAGTAGAAAATGTAGACTATTTCTGGATTAATCTTCCATTGAGGATAACCTAGACTAATCTCTCACTGAAGTATTTTGCTTCCACTTTCCCCCTGAGCCTCCAGTAAGATTAATGTGTGAGCACAGCACAGGAGCTTATTTAGCCTCACAACGATTCCACTTGGTGGCAAATTATTAATATTTATAAAGAAACCGTGGTAGCAGAAGGCTCTGGGCTAGATTAGCTATCTAGGAACACATTTATAATTTTGGGACTAGAGGAAACACCTCAATGAATACCCAATTTTTGAGTACCCCAGCAGCCAAGGCTAGAAACCAGCTGCAGCACTTCCACGCATTCTGGCTTATGTACATCCACATCTTTAAAAGCTCCACCAGTTTGGGGATTTCTCATAAAATGCGCTGAGGCTTAACTTGTTCCTCTTCCTTGAACATCTCCAGGGCATGACCTGGCAGCTCCTTGACCCTCTCCCAGCCTCTCTGGGCACAGGGCAGCCCTGGCAGGGCATGACCCCTGCCTGGAGCACACAGGCAAGGCAAAAGGTGTTCCCTGCAGAGCAGCTCTTTGCTTCTTGCCTTCTGACTGTGCCTCTGGGTCACACTGAGCACCTTCACCAATTTGCCATCAGAGAGAAGACAAACAGGTCACAGCCCTGTGTTTTGCTCCACTTGGCTTCAGTGGGGCTCAGTGGATGAATTGATCCTTGAGTACTGAAGACAGATCCTTACCAGGGAAAGGGAAAGGTGTTACCCAATTCTGCTCTCACTCAGTCTGACTAATTGCATGAAAGGTCATGGCTAGATTAGTTTTTCAAGCTAAATTCTTTTGTTGCTTGAAAGCAATAAATCTAAAGCAGAAACCAATGTCTATTCTCTAGAAATAGATTTATTTTCTGCTTTGCAGTTCTCAGGAATCGCTGCTGAAATGGTGAACTTTTCTAAATGTCACTTAAAAGGTTCACTGGTTTCTTCCCTCATACCCTGAATCCAATGTGTGTGTGCCTGTTGCTGTACCTAACCCTGCCTTGCCACTCTGTAGGAATTCCTCTGGCCACACTTCTCTCCAGTACTGTCCCACACTTACTCTCCTTTACTTCCCCTGCTGCCTTCCAAAGATTAATCCATTTTTTCATCAAAAAAGTAACTAATAAATTTTACTGAACACCTAACTCTTCTAAATTTTGCAAATTTGAAAAGAATAATATACTTTTTTTCTCTTATGCTCACTGATTATATAAGGATTTGAAAATTCCTTACTTTTTAGATTTCCATTTCAGTCATTTCCTTGTTTTCATCTCCTTATACTTGTTCTTCAAAATCTCCTGGTTGCCTTCAGTGCTTGTGTCTCCTGTTTTTCCAGTGGTGTTTGCATACACCAGTACCTTCGAGGACAAATGCTTCAGGTGTAACAGCACAAAGACTCCATGAGCAGGGTCTCAACAATATGAATAGACACTATAAATAACATATCTTTCTTGCTTTCCCTTCATTGATAAGTTGGACATGTGAGAACAGAATTGGTTTCAAATGATGTTAGGAATTTTGTTCCAGTAGTGGGGAGGGAACACAGCCTAGAAATTCTTTCTTTCTTTGTAGCAGAACCTGAAGAAAGAATGGACGCCTCTAAAGGGTCTCCAGTGTAAAAAATGAAAAGAAAACTCAATTTTTATCCATTTTATCCTTGCACTTCAACAAGACTTCTTGCCTATTCAAATGAAGGAAACATTCAAGTACATTTCTTTGGCAATGTGAGTGAATTTGATTCCTGTTTATCTCTCTGTTGGACAGAGGGGGAAAATCAAAATTGAGAAACTAGGTCACAGACAAGTGTCTCAACACCCATTTTTTCCCTCAACTGGGACTTTTGAAACAAAGCTAGAACAATTACTGGCCAAAGCTACATTGCAAGGAATGAATTGCAGAGCAGAGTTCAGACAAACTCGCGGGTGCTCCCCAGCCATGACTGGGAGCATCAAAAGGTCCCACAAGTTCCATGTTTCTGTTTTGTACAGGTTTGGCCAGGTTTGCCCCAGTCCTGAGGGTACTGCTGTCTGTTACTTGTGTCCTGGAGCTTGTTCCCACCAGTGCTGCCAAGAACTTGGGGGAATCCTTCTCCCCAGGCTCTGCAAGAGCCAGGGTAAAGCTCTGATTGTGCTGCTGGCACCCACTGCACCAGTCTCTGCAGGACAAGGTCCTGCTGAACCACCTCACAGAGATTTACTTTGTGCTCATGGCTGAGCAATCCCACAGAGGAACCCACCCTGGGATGAATAGGAGTGCATGAACAAAGCACATATTCTGCCATCTGGCTCTGAGCTTTCGATTTGTTTGGGTTTGGTATTTTGAAATTTAATTGTGGCCTTGCTGTTGACTAAAATTTTAGTCCTTCTCCACTTCCTCTCTGTATTGCTGGGTTTCAGCCAGGTTTCCCTTTACTCATTTCACAATCCTCCAAAGTCTGCCTCTCTCCAAGCCCGGTCTATTGGCATTGCTGTGCTCTCTGCAGGCCTTCATCAGCATGTTAAACCCCGTGATGGAAGGGAAGAACAAAGAGTCAATGTGCTAAAAGAAGGCTCTGGGTGATATATGTTCAAAAGGGATCTTTGAAATCTCAGTTAGCTGAAATTGCATGTGTGAAACAGCCTGCCTTCCTGAGGTCATCAGCAAGGTGAACTCTTCTCATCACAGCACAATAAAAATGCCATTGTTTTATGTATAGCAATTCTGGATACACTCTCCCTTGCAGTGAGCAATTTGTCCAAGAATAAAAGGGAACTGTTCACACTCTCTTTATATGATCATTCCTGTTTGAGGAATCTTACCAGGCAAACTCTGTTAAAGGAGGTGAGTGTGAAGAGAAAAAATAACATAAAAAGAACAGGAAACAGGACAATATGTAGGATTGGGGGAGAAAGAGAGATCATTGGAAAAACAGGACTGTGGGTTTTTTATATCATTAAGGGGAACTAAAACAGTTAAAATCTTCCTTAGTGAATTCTCCATGGCATAAATAGACTGATAGGTGCTTTCATGGCAACATGCTCTACCAGCAGTGTTCAGCCTACGAGAAAGATGCTTTTAGCTGAGTCTCATGTCCCAGACAGCAGCTAGAGGTGGAGGCTCAGGGAAGAGGGTCACAGCTGTGCCACCACTCAACTCTGTCTCCCCCAGACCCTCTCAGCTCCAGAGGTTACTTCCTCCAGGCCAAGCCGAAGGTAATTTGTTTAACAGCCAGCCAAAAAATATTCCTCCCACTGCCCCGTGCCTTAACACTTTTAAAAACATATATAGACTTTTTTTTGCACTCACAGCACTGTGTGGCAATGATACCCCTGGCTTCCTACGCTGCTTGTAAAACTGAGTCTGGCCAAATAAAAGTGGTATGTTTTTCAAATGTTCGCAGGACATTTAAATGAACATCAGGAAAAGTAAATCTGTGTCCTTGTAACACAGTGTGAGTCTGTGCAAGATTTGGGCTTCTGGAGTCAAATTACTACAAATTCTGTCTTTTAATAAAATATGTTACTTCTCTCATTTTTCTAAACCAGAGGAACACTGTAATCAGACAATTAGAGGCACTCACACTGAGCGACTCAATTACTGTAGATGCAATTTTATGAGCAGATTAAAATCTTTGACCACTTAATGATGATTGAGTAGTTCATGCCACTTTTTATTAGCAAAAAGGGACCCTCTGAGCAATGGGAGCATCTGTCATCGGGCCCTTGCCGTCCCAGGGTGGCACTTTTCACACTGCAACAACACAGCCCTAACACCACTGCAGCGGCACACACTCAGCAGCCACTCTGAAGGTCCATGAATGGCAAAAAGGCAATTCATAGCAACTTAAATAACTTGTCGAGGAAGTTCCTCTCCTCTGTGCAGAAAAGGTTGTTCTTTTTCCTTTAATTTTAAACTGAAGGGGTTGGTGCCGGATTGCAGCCTGAGAAGAGCATTAAAATAAAAAAAAAAGAAAAAAAATTAGAGAATAAATTTCCTTTCGGGAAGGGAAACGGAATCTTGCGATTTCAATGGGCACCAAGAGAGGAATCTTTGGTGCTTGTCCCGGCACTTGATGACATGCCATGCCTTTTGATGGCTCGGACTTTGCGAAAGATTTTTTCCTTTTTTTTTTCAGTTTTTTTTAAGTGTCCATACCATGTCCCTCATATCTTCCCATCCAAGTTCTGTCTTCTTCCTTGGCTTTTTCCCCTGCTTTTGCAACCTCTGTGAGCTTAGTTTTGGCATGGTTTGGTGTTTTGCACTGCTCTGAGAGAATCCCGGTCCATTTTCTCATCGTCACTAAATTGCCCAAATTTCCCAATTTTCTTTTTTTTCTCCTCCAATTGCAATTCCTTTGATACGATCTCCTTTCCAGCGTGTTTCTAAGTCCTTCCTTTCTCTTTTGGCCTTCAGCGGGGATCAATTTTGGCAGGCTTTGCTGCATCTGCCTGCACTTGATAGCATATGGGAAAAATTTTTTTCTTTTTTGTTTTTTTTTTTAAACACCCATGCCATGTCTATGATATTTTCCTCTCCCAGTTTTGTCATCCTCCTCGGCTTTTTCCCCTGCTTCTGCAACATCTGTGAGCTTAGTTTTGGCATGTTTTGGTCCTTTGCAATGCACCTCCTTTCCTCACAGACCATTTCTTGAGGACACTAAAACTCCTGATTTCCTCCTTTTTTTGGGCTTTTTTTCAATTGCATTTCATTTGATCCTATCTCCTTTCCAGAGCGTTTGTAAGCCTTTCTTTTCGGATTCGCAAGATTCTGTTTCCCTTCCCGAAAGAGTAGTGCAAAACATCAAACCAAAATATCATAGACATGGCATGTCATACACCTAAAAAGCAAACTAGAGTCTGAAACCCTATATAAGGTCCTAATATTCAATGGAGGTTGATGATATTTGCTCAGTGACTTTCAGTAATTCATTATCCAGGTTCATACCATTAAATACTCCACTAGAGCTAACCTGCATTATCTGAGTACTTCAAAAATAAGCAGAGCTATGAAATTAATCAGACCTTTTGGTTTTTTACCTTCTTTTCTTTTTAGAAAAAAAAAAGCTTTCCATTTTAGCCAATTTTACTAAGGAAGGCAATCCCATTGTCAAGCTTCACTGAAATGTGACAGAAAAAAAAAGGTCTCCAATAGATTCCTACAAGCCTTGCAAAGGCAGGTGAATCGCCAGAGGAAAAAGATCCTCAACTACCCAGGCAGAGAGAAGCACATAGCATAAGATGAAATAATATTCTATGCAAGAGAATCAACATAGCAGGAAAAAAGCCAGAATGCAATGCCTGGACAGCATGGAAAACTTCAGCTAAAGACTGAAACCAGCAATGAAAATTATAGACTCTCATGAGCACCTGAGAAAAAATGTCCTTTTTTTGTCTTCTGGTTGCAGGACAATTTTATATTTAACACATAAAGACTTTTTACCTATAGATTTCACGTTGAGACCATACAGCAGGACTGCCCAGAAAATCCACTCGTTCTATTTATTTCTTTGACTCCTTCTAGTTACCAGGCATTTGGTGTTTTCCACAAAACTCCTGGAATATCCCACATTTCTAACCTTTCTCTGGTCACTATATGGTGGTGCATGTGCACCACAGCACTGGCTGGAAGCTCTGAAGTACAGAACTCCAAAAATTAATTCAGCAGAGCTAAAATTATAGATCAATGTAAAAAAAATTGAAGCTCTATCAGAAAGTCTTGCCTTTCACTTTGACATCTAATAGCTCAATCAAAGTTCCATCAAAACCAAAACACCATTTCTGAACTCTTTCACAGCTGGCTTTTATGCTATAGTAACCATTAGCGTCTCACTTTCTCTTCCTTTTATCCCACAGGTTATAAACACAAGCAGAGATGAGGAAATTGCAATGTGTGACAAAATGGTGATTCTTTGGCTGAATACTTTTGCAGCATAAAACATTATGCTCTTCTTTCTCTGCCTGTCTCTTTTTCTCTGCTTTTTTTCCCCCCATGAAGTCAATTCCCATAGTAATGCTCAGGGCAGAGTGTACCACTGCAGGGCCCAGATGGTTAACTGTGGAAAACTATTCTCCATCTGGTTCCTCAGCAATATCCTTAAGCAGATAACTTGCAGTTCTGAAACTGTGTGAAGTTTTCCATGCAGCTGCTGTCTTTAGAGATGCTTGCCCTCTGTCTGCCTTCAGTTTTAATGTAGGAGGAGGAGCAAGGTTATCATAAAGTCCCACAATATTATCAAAATCACTTGGGAACAGGAGAAAAAGTAATCCTAAAAATATTCTCCCAACAAGTCTCTTGGGTTTTATAATAAATTTAAGTCCTTTAAATTTTCACACCATTCAGTATTATTTTCCAAACCAAGGCAGATACTTGTTTCCTTTAACTGCATGCCCCTCTAGACTGGACTGTTTTAAACATCAAGATGCTACTGCCTAGTAAAAAGGTGATGCAAAAAAAATCTGTGGTGATGTCAAGAATAAAGTAAAACTAGGGACAAAAAGTTACTTCCAACTAGCGACTAGAAAGTCTCTCAGTGCAAAAAGAGATGACCTGGATGCTAATGCATGTACAGATGGGATGCTTGGACTGCAAAGCAGGCAAAATCCAATAGAAAATAGAAGAATATTTTAAAGAAGTCCTAAAATAAAACCAGAAAGAGGTTTTCTGCACTCAAGCTAACTCTTCAAGAAGATCCAGTGAGACTGGATCTTTTCTCAGGCTGCAATGAGGTTTGGATCAGGCCACCACTTGTACTTTGAGAAAACAAATAACAAATTTGCTGGAAAATATTCTAGAAGGGTGATTCTAGTTGGATGGTTTGATTCTGTAAGGAAGGCACCTCCCTTTATCTACAAGGCTATTGATATTAATAATCAGGAAGGAGATAAAAATGCTTTGAATGCTTTGTGCTGCTCCCAGAGATGCTCCTTCATCCCACTGGGGTGACCATGAGCAGTGCCAAAATATTATTGTGGGTGATATTATTATTATTATTATTATTATTATTATTATTATTATTATTATTATTATTATTATTATTATTATTATTATCATCATCATCATCATCATCATCATTATTATCATTATCTGCAAACCATTTATCACTCATCCCTTCTGGAACAGAGCAGGAGGATTTGCAATCCAGAGCTGGTTTTGGCTGGAGCAGGGTAGCTGTGGAGAAGTGCTGCTTCCCAGCCAGCCTGCTGCCTGCTGCTCCCAGCTGCCTTTGGATGGATTAGTGCTGAGCTGGTTGGTTTTTTCCAGGCTGGAGCCTGAGCTTCAAGCCAGAGTCAAATATTGAGTAGGCAAAACCACGAGCAGCAGACAGCTGCTCTCTGGTCCCAGCCTTGGCCCAACACTTTGAGGCTGGTGTGGAGCATTCACAATTAACCAAAACTGACCTTTTGTAAGTTTCTGAGAAAGTCAGTAAAGAGATAATAAAGGAAATTCACATTTTTAACTGGTTTATGACTCAAACTAAGCAGAATTTTACAGGATTATAAAAAAATACCTTTTGAGTAGGGTCCTTCTCCCAGCCAAATAGGAAAGGAGCAATAGAGAGGAAAGAGCTATTACATCTCAAAGGAAAAAAACATGCAAAACATAAATTGAGAGGTCAAGAGAATTATTCTATAATAAGTGTCAGGATAAAAAATCCCCAGCCATATAAAATTAATGTCAGAATGCAAATTTATATGCAATGGTTTCATGGGAGATGGTGAAGGGAAGTGGCCAGCGTGCTGAGGATGCAGTTTGAACAGACAGCTCAAGGCTGAAATACTGAACATAACAAAGGAACTAGAAATTAAATGGATTTAAGGAGGTGACAGAATAGAAAAAGCTCTGTGTTGCTGTTTCATATTGTCCTGGTTTCAGCTGGGGGCTAACATTCTTCCTACTAACTCATACAATGCTGTGTTTTGGATTTAGTATGAGAATAATGTTGATAAAACACCAATATTTCAGGTTTTTCTAAGTTTGTTTTGTTTTTTTTTTTTTTCTCCAGAATTAAATACTTTTCAGTTTCCCATGCTCTGTCAGTGAGAAGTTGCACAGGATGCTGGAAGGGAGCATGGCCAGTACAGGAGACCCAACATGACCAAAGAAATATTCCATATCATTATTACTAGTAGTAGTAGTTGCTGGAGTATATTTTACTTTAATTGTCAATCCGTTTTTTATCTCAGCCCTTGAGTTTTACATTTTTCCACTTCTCCTCCCCTCCCAGCAGGAGTGGGCAGTGAGAGGCTGTGTGCTGTTTCCAGCTGGGGTTAAACCACAGCTCACAGTCCTGGCCAAAGGAGCAGGACAGATGAGAGAAAGGATTCACACTGAATAAACAAATTCTTCCAAGTTCTTCACAAGAAGCAACTTAAGAAAGAGAGAATAACAAGGAAATATTTATGAACTTTCATCCAGGGAAAAGGGCATGGTGAACAGGGAATTAAAAAGTCTTAGTGAAATAAATTGAAATATCACACTTCACAGAAAAATGAAGAGAAAAACATCCTTCTTAGAGCTAAGAATCTATTATTTATACCTACTTTCCCCATTGCACATTTCTAACAAATGGAGAACTATTCAGAGGCTGATTACTCTTTCAGGATATATTTGATAGACATTCTTCCCACTCATGGTGATGTCAATCAGCCCAATTCCTTTGACATGAATGGATACAGGCACTTTAATCCACTTCAGGAGTCTGCCCTCATCACCTCATGATGAGAGAGATTTATTATTAAATATTATTATTATTATTATTATTATTATTATTATTATTATTATTATTATTATTATTATTATTATTATTATTATTATTTGTTTCTCCAAGAACCCTTTTACCAAGGCCACAAAATTACATTTCTCTAGTTTTTGTATTAATGTTCCTTGAACATTAATTTTCACAGCACATGTAAAGAGTTTTGTGCCACATTTCCTTTTTAATGGACCTGTCACCTCAAAGAAAAATAGGAGAGGTTGAGATTTGTAAATATTTCTTAAAAATGCAAAGGGAATCTAAATGATAACAGGTATGCAGAGTGCTACTGCTCAGGAGAACTTCTAAACTGAGTCACATATGAGTATTTTAATGAAAGTAAAATGTCCCTACTGCCTTGAGAAGAAAATTCCCATGTGAGAGGATATTCTTTCTTTACCTTATTCTCCCTGATAACCATGATGACAGATCTGTGGGTTCTGGAGCCCACAAGGAGACTTGCTGGAGTCTAATTAAAAGTTTGCAGTTGTGCTGTTCTCACCCCTTGTCTTCAGACTCCAGCTCTGGACTGCAGTGGATGCTGAGGGATGTCTGCCTATCCAACTGACCTGCATCATTAGAAGAAATTCACCCATAAAATACAACCTAGGATATTGAACTAGACAAAGACTTCACTTCAGTGAGGGCAGCCACTGAAAAAAGTCTGTAAAAGAGTATGAAAATGTGCCAAAAAAGGAAAGTCCTTAAGAGCCTTTTGTTCCCGCTCTGGGTGTTTAAATTAAATTTAATTAAATACAACAGTTTTTTGGGTTGGGTGTTTTTGGGGTTTTTTTTGGTGGTTTTTTTTTTTTTTTTAAGAGCAATATACCAGCAATAGTATTTTAGATTTTTTTTTGCCTTTTTTTTTAAGTAGCTGACAAACTCTATCTGTTCATGGTTGATCTTTCAAGGCCTCTAATTTGTTTGAATTTCAAGGAAAATGAAAAAATAATGTGAAAGCCTGAAGGACGGTAGCTTCTAGCAGAGGCTTCTCTTTCCCATTCTGTAAATCTAATGATGCGTGCCATCCTGAGCTATGAGAGATGTGCTGGACTGTCATCTCAGCTGTCAAAAACATGTGGCAGTTTCATTTAGTCTGGAGCAACTTTGACCACTTTTGCCAAATTTCATTAGGACAGATTTGCAGATGATGCAGCTGACACAATTGAATTTCAGCTCCCAGCAGTTCGTGTTGGAGGGACAGATGCTTGTGAAAATATCCAAGCAGAACAAAGAGCAGGGTGACCACACAGTGGGAAAACTACTTCATGCCATTAGCAACTGACCATGAGCAAGCCTTGGGGAGCACAAGTATAAAATATGCAGCCATAAAATTAATAAAAATCTTTTTTTAAGTATGTGAAAGTAGTAAGCTCAGTTAGCAAAGGGTGAAAGAGAAACCTTAGGCGTGAATTTGTCATCTTCCCTGTATCCTGCTGATGGCACTGAAAAAAGTGCCTTACCTGCATCTACTTCCTGAGATCAAAGCCATTTCAGATTTAAGTGAAACAACTCTCTTAAATGATACAAGGAATTTCAGTAGCAACCCAAGAGGCTCTAAGCTAATGCTTAGAGGCTCTCAGTGACATTTGTTTGGTCCTAAGAGCTCTAAACCAAGACTACTTCCAGTCATTTTCCATATGTGCTTTTACATATTCATAAAACCCAGAACTTGTGTAGGATTCCCTGTCATGCTTCATAATAAGACATATACAGAAACTGCAGTCTTAAAATACTGTTGGTTTCAATATATATATATATATAAAATAGATATATTTTCTTAGCCACACAATACACTGCAAAGGCACAGCCAGAGGTGACTCTACTCAGAGGTTATTTTGTGTAATACACTTTGTCTCCTATTTTTAAGTCCACATTTCGGCTCCTTGCAGCTGCAAGTTTTGTTTTAAATGGGAGAATAAATAAATAAATCCCAAAGAACAGAGCTCATAACAGTGCATTAGCATAAGATTCCTTTGTGCTTCTTGCTCCAGATGCACTGAAGAGCAGCAAATCCTTTCAAGTGCTTCACAGCAGCTCCATCAGTGAATCTTTTTATTATCATCACAGCAGTTAAGGCTGCATCTACACTGAGAGGGAATTGCACACCAAGCTGGGATGTGAATTTGTGTCATATCAGCTCTTTACTGCCCTGTGTGGGTATTCAACACTGTGCTAAGGGCAGATTTGACATCCATTTGTTCTGGCAGCCTGTGCCATTCTCCTCTCCCTCTCTTGACTACCCAGCTCCCTCCAACATCTCCCTTGAGGCATCCTGGTACAATTGTTTGTGACACTGAGGGAAGAACTGATCCAGAATAATAAAAGCCATTTTTACTAAGTTATTTTAAGCCCGTTCCAATCCCTTGAGGTAGTTCAAGGCATGGATGCAAAAGTTCCTGTACTGGCAGAGCTGAGGAGGAGGTGAAGGAACAGAAACAGGCAGGCAGCATGAGCAATCAACCTCTCACCCTGCTAAATGAGTATAACAGTTTACACCCAACTACAACAAACATCAAAATCCTACATCCCCCAAAACCAAAAAAATAAACACCCCCCCCCCAAAAAAAAAAATCAGAATTTTGTTTCTGTTGTTTTAGAGATTGGCTCACCAGCAGAAGCAAACTCTAGTCCCATTGCAAGGGAAAAAGGTGGTAGTGTTCAAACAGGTATGGAGAGCAGGAGGGATGTGGAAGGAGTGACTCCATGTCTTTGGCACCTGATTACAATTTGATTTTCTTCAGCTGTGGCTGAAAAATGCCCCATTTGGTATTCATGTCATCAAATTGTTAAACAAGTGTTGGCTCAGGAAACAAGGTGTTTCTGTGATTCCACTCTTAAGCTCCCAGTTTAGGACTGCTGGAATATTCTGGTTTTCAGAAATCTGATAAGAGCTGAGCTCCAGCTGGGCAGTCAGTCCCTCTCTTGGGATGCTGGAGACTGACAGAAGTTAAGTGATTTCTGCAAGCAGAAGGCTATTCTATGCTATATATTCCCTATTAAAAAGCCACAGAAACTAGTTCAACATTACTTACTATTTTTGAACTAAATGACATTCACTACGTGAACAATTCACACAGCGTGCACCAGAAATTGAAGCAGAAAAGTACAAGCCAACACCAGTCAGAACTGAGCAAATATTTGCATTTAAATATTTTGCATAAGAAGACGCTAAAGAAAAACCTTTTTCCACATCATTTAGAAGAAAGAATAATCACAGTGTTGCCATCAATGTGAAACTTTTGTTTCTAATTCAGCTTGCTTTTCAAAATCTCACTGTTTCCTTGAACAATAAAAAAAAAAATTGAAAAGTGCAAAGACTTAGAGATACTTGGGTTGCTCAAATTTTTCTGGACCAAAAGAACAAGACTTGAAATTGTACAATTGCTAGAGAAACAGAGAGTCTGAGCCCTCCCCAGCTTTAATGACATGGCAGGGAGTGATCCTGGCACTGCAGAACGTGCTTTGAGAGGGAGAATTCTGCTGGCAGGAGCAGAGGAGGTTTCTCTGCTGTCAGTCACCAGGCAGCAGATGGCACGTCTTGGCTGAGTGGGTTCTCAGGCACCTCATTTCAGCAGCCACTTGAGTGTAGCTGACAGCACCCTCAGATGTGGAACTGCTCCCTGGGCAGGGCTCTGACAGCCCCAGTGAGGTGAATCCCCAATCGCTGCAAGATCACTGAGAAATGGGAGCACACGAGTTCTGCCTGCCCTGTGCAGGGAGCAACCTTCCTCTTGTCTCCAGGTAGTTACTTGCAAACTCTTTAGGGTAATAGGTAAATTGTTTCTACTGTGATTACTTAGCATTAAAAAAAAAGGCTATTATTTCTGTTATTATTATTATTGTTGTTAGCGGCCTGAGAGTGTCAAAAGCAGGAAAATAATGAAAATAGTCTTCACCTGTCATATCAGCTTAGAGCAACAAAAATATTTTTAATGACTCCTGTCTCAGAGGGAAACTCAGAAATTGCAGAGGAAAACTCTATTGGTTGCCTTTTGTTATACACATTGACCCCATTGCCTGGGTGACTTTAGGCATGCAGTCCTCCATGGTGGAGGACTACTGTGCAAATCAGCTCCCTGGGAATGCTGAAAAGCCCCATGGAAGCCAATTCCCTGCTGCTTTTGAAAACGCCAGTAGATATTCACTTGGTACTTGAGGCACTGGAGAAAAAGTGGCCCTAGAATTCTCAACTACCATCATACACTGTCATTGTGTGACAATGCCAGGAACTGAGCTCCACATTTTTGAACACCAGGCCAGTGCCTGCAGCATGAAGCATCCATCCTCACTCCATCAGTCTGACACAAATGTTATTCTGGATGTTCTCTTACTCAGTAGGGGTCTGGTTAATACAGGTGTCACCAAGTGATGCAAACAGTGTTCAGAGAATCAAGTTCCCTGTATAGGCATCATGTACTACCTTAAAACCCGAGAGTAACTGTCCAAAATACAGTAGTCAGGGGTAAAAAACCCTACAGAACTCACTCTTTCACTCAAAAAAATAACAGGCAACATAATTTTTAAATGGATTGATTCTCCTTGCCCATGATCATATGTTTGTTCTCTTGTCTGGCACAAACCATACATGCAAATCAGGGGACAGAGATCTCTCAGCACTCACATGCAGACAAAAGGACACTTGGGAGTGGTTTGGAGTAAATAAGGCATAAACAGATATGCAGATGTAGAGTCCAGACATCTGAATTTAATAAAGCCCTGGTGCCCCAGTCATTAGTGCAGAGGTATCACTTCATTTTATTTGCTATATAGGAATTGAGAGAGTGATGCACAGCAGGGTGAGGCCATGAACTTACACCCAGTATCTGTGCTCAAGAACAAGTTCCAAGTATATAAAACACCTGTAGCTTAATTGAAATCATCAGTAGATAGGCAATAAATCACTTTACTGACAGTATTTATCACTCCATTGAATCTAAACCCATTAATTCTCTTTTATTTCTTTGGCCACAACCAGACTGTAGATATAAAATTGGCTTTTATGCAAATGAGTGTTATTGCCATGAGACATTGAAATTACTCTGGCAGTTCCATCCAAAAAGCCATAGGCGCAGCACAGTTATGCTCTGCCTGTGTATATTGTAACTATTGATTTTAGACATTTTACTGGATACCCCACTGCATGAAAGAGAAAAAAAGAAATGCACAGAGATTTGACCGTGAAGAGGAAACCTCCCACTGTATTTCATCAGTCTGCCACCTACACCAACAATAATCTATAATAAAAAAGACAGATCTGGTCAGATATGGTTCTTCTTCTTATCAGGGTGAGCTGAGGGGTATTGAGACAGACAGACAAAGATACAAAGAGTTCATGGGCTAATTTCACAGGCTACAGCCACTGCAGCGGTCTCATTAGGCAAGGTGGCACAGAAAAGAGAAAGGTAATAAATCTATAGAGTTTTCTTGGCCAAAAGAAAGCAGTGCCATGAAAGTGCAAGAACAAGATCCTAGGAAAAAAACTAAAATATATTGACTGATACGTCACTCACTATGAACTGAATTAAAATGAAATTTGTATAAATAACACGTCTCAACTATTAATGTGGCTGGTCATCTGCCCACCCCTTCTTTAAACAACTGTTTACTCCTTGAACCCAGAGGATGGGGAAAAATACACAAGACCAAAATTAGATGCCTCGAGCCTTTTTTCTTTCCTGCAGAACTGCTGCAGATGATTTATTAGTGAATGGATATCTGCCATCCATTTTGAAATTAAAAATCCCTTGGAGACTCTGCAGCCCCTCCACTACATTACCAGTGTGTGCAAGTCACAAGGGTGCAGCTGGGATAAGAATTGAGCTCCATCAGTCAAAAACTCTATTTTCTTCCCAAGCACCAAAAGTCTTGAAGTGTGCAATTTGAATCATCCTTAAATTCCTCAGCACGTTTAAGCACTGTGCTAATAGGATAGTATTAAAGTATTAAAGGATACAGGTTAATCCCAGTGCTCTTGTGCCTTGGTCTCTTGGTGGCAGCTGGGGCTTGGAGTAAAGGAGAGACACACCCAGACTCCATTCATGAGTGCTGAGGAGGGAGAGAGCCACAACTGAGATTTCAGAGAAACATTCTCCATTTCACCTCTTCAATTTCACTTTAGTTATGGCTTCAGTTTCTACAGGGTGAGTTTAAGCAGGCACAGGGTCTGGCCTCTTGTCTCAGCCTGGGTAAACAGGGGAGACAGACTGCTTCTGTGTGTGCCATATCCCAAGGCTAAGGGCACTCTTCCGTGAAGCCACTGACAGAAATGAAGGGGAATAATGATGCCCAGGAGAAACAGGAGAAAACTGGAGAGGAGAGCAAAATAGACAGGCAGACTGACACACCTAAACCCTACTCAAGTTCAGTATCTCAGCTGGGCCTCTACACTCCCACACAAATTATGTGCCCTTCTGACTCCCCTGTTGGCACGTTGTGATCACCTTTGGACAGATAAACTGTGCTGTACTTTTATGTTAGGAAACAACAGGGTTATTAAGGTTAAATAACTAAAGGGTTACTGAGGCTCCTCAGGCCTGGCTCATACTGTGTGTGATGTTTACACACAGGTATATATTTTATAGCAGTAATTTAAAATGCATTTTTGGACAGTTTCAGAACACTTTCTCTGACAGTCATGAGAATACAAATGTCCTTCGCCAGGTTTCAAGAGATGCCAACATTATGAGAGGGATTTTGTGTGGTTCAGGGATGGAATGTGCAGCATGCCAAGCTGATGGCACATTTCTCCTCATCCTTTGGATGCTGACTCCAGCCTTCTGCTGCAGTTACCTGATGGGATTTGCCCTAGAGCAGCTATTACACTGTAAAACAGATCAGCTCCTCTCCTTGAAATAACTTTGCAACTGGCCTAGGGAGTCAGAGTCATAAAACTTGCACAACCTGGGTATTTCCCACCAGGCAGCTGTAGATCAACCAGACAGCTTATCTAAGGGGCTGTTGATTGAGAGGACAAACCTGTGGCTGGGATTAATTAGTGCATCTCAGCCTGCCATGACTCAGGTCCCATTAGCAGGGAACACGAACATGTACATGCCTCATAATTTTATTCAGACAGCTTTGTTGCTTACAGTACTTGTCAGAGCCTAAATAATTAGGGTAAACTACTTCTAGCTGATAGAACTTGTTAAATCTTAAATAATTGGGAGGAACAAAAAACTAAATAATGGGGATATTTTTTGCAATCAATCTATTGGTGACAGTTGTATCCTACATGCAGACTTTTGCCAATACACTGGAGGTGACCAAAGAAAAGCCCATGGAGATGGATGTGCTTTTGCACCTTAGAAAGAGAAGTGGAGCATGGACAAGTCTTCAGAGCCTGATGGATTTAAACACAAACTATTGTACTCAACTTTTAATGGATGTATATGCCATGGTTCTAGTTTAAGATACCAGCTTAGAAGATGCTCAACTAAGTATTTCATTTAAGAACTTTTATAGTTTGGTCAGAACAAAGTCTGGTCTATTCTTCATCCAGGTTTTTTGAAGTCCATGGAACACTGAGCATCTTTTTTTTTTTTTTTTTTTCCCAAAAGAAATGATTCAATGTTTTATTTTCTGACAACAGCTGAGCTGCCATGTACAGAGACCTTAGTAAGAGAAACTTGTTCACATCAAGAGTAAAGGAAAAGAAATTGTATTAAAGAATAGCATGTGGATACACTTTTCCATGGGCTGTTTCCAAATACAAAATGTTTTTTAAAGCCAGTAAAGTAACAGAAGTCCTTTTTCCAGTTTCCTTTTCTTTAAATAACAAATTTGAAAAATAAGGAGATTACACATATGACAGGCAGCACAGACACAGTCCTAAAAATGAAATAAGAACTAAATAATTAAATAAAGATGAATTTGCATGTAACACAAAGCAGCCTTGTTCTTCAAAGAGGATGAGTTCCAGTATTTCCATGTAAGCAAATTGCAAGAGAAAGGGCAAGTTAAGAGCAAATTAAGCAAATGGAAGACACCAGCCACAATTAAATGTGTGCAGCAGGCTTGAAGGGAGACTTCATTTAAGTTGATGTTGTTCATTAAATGGATATTAAAGCAAAAATACTTCTCAAAGCACACATTACAAAACCAGCTGTGTCCCATGGGAGCTGCAATGTCTGGGTGCCAGAAAGGTGTTTTATTTCCTAAGGGTGGGCAATGAATTTGCTCCACAGATGCTGGAGGATCCTGAGCTGCAGAATTGCAGCTACTCCCACAGATCCTGCAACCACCCTCTCAATTCCTCCTGTGTCTCAGGGTTTTTAAGATCTGAAAAATAACTCAGTGAGTATAAAATCTGATGGCCACTTGTGAATCTATCTATGTAGATAATAGAGGAATAAAGCAGCAGAAATCTTCATGAGAGGCAAATGACTCTGAGCCTCTGCCTCCTGTTTGGAGGGGCAGGGAGAAGGCAGTTTGCTCAGAAACAGGAGCTCAGCTGGGTTTCCCTAGGGGGCAACCAAATAAACTGGAAAGTGGCTATAATTTGATCTCTGTTCTGCTTCTGTGGAAAAAAAGCAAATATATGCTGCCCCTTGCTCAGAGCTGAATGCAGACTGCCTGTCAATGCAGAGCCCTGGGAGAACATTCTGGATGTGAGCAGCAAACCTGAAGCCCAGTGCTTCACAAGGCTGTCGGCAAAAAATCTTACAGGAAGCACGCTCATGCAAAGGCAATTAACAGATAGGGAACACTACAAGAAAATGTATTAATTCTCTGCCTGATCTAATCAGACATAAAAGATGCTTTTGGTCACATGCAGACATGTGTGAGTGGGTGGATGAAGGAGAGGGTAGGCATGCATGGAAATGTGTCCAAGGATAGACACAGATCCAAAATCCAGGGATACTTCACTCCCCCATTATAGCTGTGCAGCAGAACAACCACAAGATTGATTGCAAGATCAATGCAATCAGCTAGGCAGTGAGAGCTGATTATCTGGGAATTCTGAGTAAAGATTATCCATAACAGAATAAAGGGCTGCTGCCCAGCCAGGTACAAACCACAGGATAAGTAAAAAGTGCATTACAGGCTCCTCAACAGGGTATCACCATGTGAGGATGAATGAGAAAAAATACTTTTAAGAGAAGCTTAATTAGTGTTGTTTAAAATTTCCATCAGTAACGCAAGTGGAAGAGTCATGCAAATTTTGTATTTTACATTTATACCAGCTATCACTGGTAATATCCATCTGGTTCTTCCTGCCAGCTATCAGTTCTGTCCTTGCTCTCAGTGTTTAACAAGGATATTTTAATTTCATTTCAAGATATGGGTTGTTTTCCTCAACTGAGTAATGAATCTACTGAAGTTAATCTGGTGAGGGGTAGAACTGATAACTCTTGACAGATTTCTAAATAGAATAGTATAAGTGCAGAGGCCATTTTTTATTTACAGAAATATATAAACTTTGTGTGTATAGGCTGAAAATCTGTGAGTTACTTACAAAGAGGTAAATGCCACTGTTAAAAGCTAATTAACTTTGATTCTTCATGGTCATTATTGACATAGGCCATTCTATAGATGGTGTTTGTTATCTTATAAACATATCATCCATTGAGAGATGAGGTTGAAAAGAGGAGGGGAGAGTCACAGTTAGGGTTAATTAACCCTAAAGAATTGTCACCTCCTCCCAGGTTATCTTGACATGATGGAAGGCAGCTTGGATTATCTGTGTGGTGTTTTTCCTCAAACACAGCTTGATCCCAGAGCCACCACAGCACAGAGCTGGGAAAGCCAAGGGGTCAGAAATACACGGTGTACAACAACAACAAACAACTCTCAACAAATACAGTCTGTAAAAATACATTAAATCTCATGTGGTGATGGATCATTGAGTGAGATGGGAACACAGAAATGTAACAACAAATGCTACAAGGAAGTTGTGAGTCTTTGGGGGATCAAGTGACCTGCAAAAGATCTAATTTTCAGCACCACATGCCCAGTGTTACTTGAAATCATAGTTAAAGTCATGGGGCCTTGGTCTCTTGCACACAGCAACACTGAAAATAAGCAAGGTTGAAGTGGAAGGATGGTTTTCTACTCAAAAAAATAATTTCCTGCACAAGTCACTGAAACACTTTTTTCTATATGTATACTAAAAGTTTTCCACTAGAGAGACTATCTTGATTCCTATACACAAAATTTCAAAATAGAAGGCCCTGAAGTCTGTTAGCAAACATGTAGAAAAATACATCTTCTTTTAAATAATATATAGTTTCATAATCTTTTTTACATGTTTCTTATTCATTTCAGAGGTCATTTAAAATGAAGATGAAACCCTTGTGAGATCACTCAAAAAGATCACACTGCCTGTTCATTCCTATGACAAACATCCAGTCATTTCCAATTTTGGTACTTCTGTTGTTGGGGTGGATCTGACCCTACTCTGGTTTCACTCCTGTTTTCTTCCAGTTGACATTCAACTGTTCCTCCCTGCTCCCAGCTTTCAGTTCTTTTTACTTCCACTCCTCCAAATCACTGTTTCAGCTACCTGGCAAAAGCCTCCAAGAGCAAAATCCTCCAGTGCTTGAGATGCCTCAGCACCCAGGTTATAAAAGCAAGACAGTGCAGTGTGCATTTGTCCAAGCTCCAGCAGTGTTTACAGCTGCATTTAGATTATTTGAATCTGCAAAACATTCCCCAACATTCAGATGTTTGAGGTAGTTCATGTATTCTGCTTCCTACAAAAATTCTGCATTTGAGATTAGACATCTCTCCCAGTGGAAATTACCTCAAGACCAATACATTCATGTGAAAAGTTTCAGCCCCAATGAACTGACATTTTTCTGATGAAAATCTTGCCCCAAACCTCTGAACTATCTCAATGTGCAGCCTCGTGGTGCTTAGGCAACCACTGCCTCAGGCTCTGGACTTTAATTGTGTACATTTTCATCAGACCCTGATGCCCCTCATGGGTTTGTGCTCTTGCTGAAATGTAGCTAAAACATTTACTTTATATTTCTGTTCGTTGATTTCAAGTGAAATTGTTTCATCACATTATGTCTTCTTTTTCCTCCTAGTCCTGATGTATTTTGACATTCAGAGAATTACAGTTTAACCAAAAACACTTCAAATTGGAGTTTAGCAGAAAACGAGCTAAGGTAAAAATATTTCACTTGGAGCTAATAGGCAGAATGAGGGCAGTGACTATTCAGCCATTCAAGTTAAATAAGGGGCTCATTACTGTCCTCTGTGACAACTGACCAAATGCCAGATTTAAAGGTTCCATTATTTAAAGGTTCAAGGAATACAATACTCAGGTATTGTATAAGGTTTTTGCTTTAAAGTAGCTCTTCAAAGTTAAGATCAAAACCCTGTTGAGTGGTGATCTGTAAGATGGGTCATTTTACTGCTGTCACCCCAAACACCTTCCTAGGAAAGAGATTTCTCCTGCCCTATAGGTTTTCTGCTTGTCTGAAACTCCTCCAGGGAGATTGAGCACAACTCTGGAAAACTTTAAAAATTATTATCTAGAAGGATGACCTGGGAAAGAGAAGCTGTGCATTCCACATCTTGGCCTGAAGATACTTCAGAAATAAAAACTAGAAAACAGGACATGATGTTGTGCATGCCTCGTAAAAGAGATTGTATTTAGCTGAAAAGAACTCAATTTATTTAGTAACCAAATATATGGAGAGGACATTTGCCTTGAAAGACAAATACCAGTGGAGAAGAGGAGCTACTCAGAATATAGCTAACATTAAAAAAAAAACAAATTATGTGACAAGAATATGCTTAGAAGACTTTGAAAGTTTTCTAATTAATTACTGTTCTGTTAAGTATATTGTTTGGTTTAATACTATGTGATTCTCTTTTGCCTTTACTGAGAGGATATATAATTCCAAATATTTGCTCAACATTTGATCTAAATTTAATAATCAGGTGCCTATTTATCCGTCTGATTGCTAATGCTTGGGAATTTTTAATAATTTCTAATCCATAAAAATTAACAGAATATTTTCATATTCATATTGGTGTCCTCAGCTTGCTTCAAAACTGTGTGGGCATCCTGAAGTGTTTTCACTGAAGTATTCAAGAAAACTCAGCTCAAGGACTCAGAGAACTTGAACTTTAAAAACACCACTAATTAAAACAAATTATTAATAATTATTATTAATATAAATTATTTACAATCATAAATGTGTTATATTAATATAACATATTAATACTTATTAATAATAATAATTCATTATTTCTAAATTGAAAATAAAGTTTGACTCACACAATTTCTCAGACAAGGTGGGATATGGAAGATTTGCTGGCACTGCAGGCAAGCTTTGTGTATGGATAGGTGGGGTCATTTCAGTTGTCAGTTTAAGTCAGCCAAACTCCATCCCTTCACCAATAGTTTTTGAGGTTTTGATATTTTTTTAACTTAAGGGAAGAAATTGGAATTGAAAGTTTAAATTCTTCCAAATTTTATGAGCAGAAAATTGAGAATAGTGCCATTTGGATCAGCAGAAATTCTTTATTCAATTTAGCTGAAATAACATTTTCTATTCTGCTCTTTTTGTTTGTAACTTGAGAATTAAAAATAAATTATTTGCAGTGGAAAAATACCAGGACTACATTTTCACTGGTAAATTAAATGTGTCCAGAGTTACTCCTTGCCATTGAAGCCAGTTCTCACAGACTGGACTCCATCTGTGCTCTTAATCATTTTTAACATCCAAAACCAGAGCAACCCCACACGAACTGCCTCCTGTTCATGTATCCTAGCATGTGCCAGCTACCTAACACTGCCTTGTTTGAAACTGCAAGAACACAAGCAAAGCCACATTGCAAAGTGTTAACAGTCAATAGATTTCCAGTGAACAGGGACACTCCCTGGTCCTTTGCAATTTGCAAATGTGAGTGCTGTCAGAATTTCCCAAAGAAATAAAAAAAAAAACCCTCATATTCTTTTCATTTTTAAAAGTCTAGAAAATTATTTAGTATGTCAAAATTGCTAACAGCTGTCATTGAAAAATTGATAAGACAGCATTTTAAAACAAAATTAGTCCTAAAGTCTCCAGCAGCTCTACTAAAGAGGCAGAAGACAGACCCAGGGAGCAAAATTGCCCTGAAAATTCCTTGACAAGCCTGTGACATAGCTGAAATTTCAAATCCAGTCTCCTGGACTCTGTTCCAATGATTTCATAACAAATCTTTCTCAGGAGGAAAAACAGATAATGAAAACACTGAAGCACGCAGACTGGCCTGGCATCTCTCACTGCTGAAAGAGTTGAAGCATTTTGCTTCATAGTGTGGAGCAGGAGTGGGCAAAATGCCTGGATTCTCAACAACTGTGAAAGTAGGAGTCTTTATTTGTTTTGTGTAGGGGAAATGTATGAATTTGCAATCAGGGCAGCTTGTGGTACCATGCTGAAATGTAATCAGCTTTCAATGTGCAGAGAGTCCCAGAATAACTTTCTAACAGCAACATTAGAAAAAGACACTCCTTTTCCCCCAGGCTGTTTGTACCTCCAACATGCAATTTGGCCATTAGTGAAGTGTGATGAAAATTAAGTCACTTGTACAGCCCAATATGCTCACTCAATCAACCATTATTTTTTTTTCTTTGTTACTAACTCAGGAATAAATTGGCTGCAGAATTCAAGCTGCTAAAAGCTTTTTGAGAGTCTTCAGCATTGCAACCACACTGCCTTCACCAGAGCTGTAAACTATAAATCTGAGGAGAGAGGAAGGTCATGCTAGATTTCAGAGCCATAACCCAAGCTCCTGCCTCAAAACATGTCTTCTACCTATGACATTGCAGGCAGGCACTTTTCCAGCTCCCAGTGTCAGCACAGGCACTTAAGAAGCACAGAGAAGGGGACCTATGAGCCTCTTAATATTTTCAGCTTCTCTGTTTGGTAGCATAGTTTGCTGATGGGGTTCAGAGGTGGATTTGTGCAGAGACTGCCCATAAAAATGGATGTATGAGGACAGTCCAGTGGATCTCTTGGTCCAGCAGACCCCACAGGAGCCAAAATCAGACAGCTGGGAGGAAAAAAGAAAGCCAACAGCAATACTTTTCTAGTGCAGTCCATCAGGCATTGAGCTTGCTTTCCTTGAGATGTCCAATATAAAAAGCCCAGGCAGTCAATCTTCTAATTTCACAGGGATCTGGTTGAAAAAGGGGACAGGTTTTGGACAGTGTCTTCAATCAATGACAATGTAACTGATTTCATTGGGAAGAAATTAATATAAAACTAGTCAAGAGCAGTTCAACCTCAAAAAATATGACAAGAGAATTGTTTCTACTAGAACCTCACGTGAACGAACAGAAATGCTTTCTGCAGTTTGAGAGGGCGAATTATATCTTTATATTCTGTATTTCTTAATATTATAAGCTTCTTGTTTTTAGTAAAGCACATACTATAAGTATAAAGCAGCATTTGAAGGTGAATTTGTTATTCTAATGTCACTGTAATTAAATCAATTTGTTAGCACAACTGATGTTAGATTTAAAAGATGGCATCCAATTATTGGAACATTTTGATGTCCTAAAGTTGTCAGAATTGACATGCAAAATACAGATATTGATAAATACAGAAATTTGTAATCAGAGATAGTTTTCAGTTTGGAAGAGAACAGAGAAGAAAATTTGTCTGACAAAACAGAAAATGCAGATCTAACACAAAGTTTTTGATAAATATGTCTTAACTTGAGCCAATTATTTTGGTTGATATATATCACTCGATTTAAAATACGCTTTCTTTTTTTTCTCTTGAGGTTATATTGGGCTTTCAAATCTTTCAAGATTTTCAAGACATCAGGTAAGAAATGTACCTATTGCTAAACTAAACATTCTCTTGGCCTCAAAATTATATTTAATCACATTTTAAAAATTATCAGCAGACTAAAAATCATTTTATATTCCCACAGCTGTAAATGAATTGAACACATCCCTTATTCTAAGTGCCAGTATTAGTTATTCAACAGCCCAGGAGAGCTCTCTGACCTCAGTATTGTTTCTGCAAAACAGATCAGAAAAAAATACCCAAGTATTCAACCTACAGTGAGGATTCAGAGTCAGAGCAAAGCCCAGAGACCCACAATGAGATGTTTGAACCTGCAGCCACCTTCCTGCCCTGGCCTGCAATTGGAGAGGCACTGCAGCACACCCAGCCCACCCTGCTTTGGGTTTCAAGGGCCACGTGGAGATTTCACTCTTTTCCTTCTCAAGTTTCTCCTTTCACGTTTTCACCTCTGTCATTGTCACATTTTCGGGAAAAATCCCTTTGCCCAGGATTTCTATCCTGAGAAGCTGAGAAGCCTCAGAGAAAAAAGAAAACAATAGTTATCTCATTGCTTTGCCTGTGTTTTGCTGCTTTGGAATGTGTTTGGAGATTGTTTCATTGGTTTCATATGAATTGTTTTGACTTAATGACCAATCACTGTAAAGCTGTGACTCTGGAAGGAGTCACAAGTTTTTATTATTATCTTTTTAGCCTTCTGTAAGTATCCTTTCTGTTTTTTATGTATAGTTTAGTATAGTATTCTTTAATATAATATAGAATGATAAATAATAAATTAGCCTTCTGAGAACAATGGAGTCAGATTCATCATTCCTGCCTTCATCTGGGAACCCTCAAATACAAGACAGCTCATCTCGAGATGCTCCTCAGGCAGCCAGGGTGACACCACCCAGCCCTGTGTGCTGGCACCAGGGCAGGCCAGGAGCAGCTGTCAGACTGCTCGGGCTGGAGAGCACATGGCACACTTATGCTGCTAATTCAGAATAATGCCACTCACTCCAGGGCATCACTCCAATTCCCTTTTGCTATGCAATGATAATTCCTCGTTTTCATCCTGAGATAAACTGTAATCCATAGGACTTTCCAAGCCTGAGTTTTCTACAAGACCTTTTCTGTTATTCACCAAAAAGAAAAAAAAAATTGAAAGAAATGAAATAATGAAATGAAATGAAATGAAATGCTAAGACACTTTATAGATCCAGATTATTTGGTTATGTCTTTCTGGCTGCATGAATTCATCTGAGGAAACAAATACATATAAAGATGCCACTTCATATTTCTACTCAGAAGGATATTTTATTGTTTGGATGAGCCACAATGTCACATCACATTACCAAGTAGCACAACCCCATGTTCCTAATTCACAAAAGTCTGTCTCCTTGCTCACAACCAAAAGTGGCATAAACCCATTTATAATTTAAGTTGCTGGCAGTTCCTAAAATGGCTTTCCTGGAGAATAATGAGATAGACCAGTGGGGTAAGAAACATGATAAGTGACTCCACAATAGAAGTCATAATGAATAGTTGCTCTGTCCCTGGCAAGTGGCTGTGGTACTAGAGAACCCTGTCATGCACTGTCTTTTATGGCAAGCCATAAATTAAAACAGATTTTTATTGTGAGAGCTTCTGTCACTGCAAGGAGGAAGAACAATATAGTGCCACATTTCTTTCCAGGATTGCAAATCAAGGCCAAAATCTCTCTAATGTAAATTATGTCAATACATTCATTTCAGCTGAGTTTTACTCATGTTTATAATCAGAAAAAGTCATAAACTGCTTCTGTTTTAATTTAATTGGAGTATCGATTCTTCAAAATTGTTATGTTACATTGAATTTTAGTTACCACTGTCACCCTGTAAAAGACAATCTGGCACAAAAAGCTGATTCTGTGCATAAGTCAATGGGAATAGACAGGAGGATAGGTATTAGGGAGATGAAAATAATGCTATTTGAATTTATGATGCCAGAGGAGTATCTGTCTTCTAGTGAAATCACCGCAGATGATCAATAGGAATTACAAAAATCTGTTGCAGCCAGCACAAATAGAAATCTAGCAACAGCTCCAAAATAAAATGCTACTTTTTTTTTTCTTTTTTCTTTAATGAATTTTTCTCTTTTCCTGCTCATAATTTAGGAGGAAACAAAGACCTAATTTAGGGTAAACTTTGCTGCTAATAACAGCAAGAGGCCATCAGGACAGACAAAGCATTAGTCACCTTTACAGAGGTGTGCCAACACTGTGCACAGACTAACAGTGTTGGAGGGCTGCCCATATGCTCAAAGTGTAGTTTATATGGTCTTTCCATATCTTCTGTCTCTCTTTCCTGTCAAAATGCTTTCTTTCAGAAGCATATGCACACACTTATGTGCACAGAGTTGTCTCTAAATGTATATTTGGGAGGGGAGAGGAGCTGACCCAGGATTAAATTCACTAGGGACTGAATTCTTTGCATTTCTTGTTTTGCCCATTCCAGGTACCATTAACACCTCTTGGATTTATTCCTTTCAGACCAAATTATGCTCCAGACTGGGGTTTTTGTACCTTACACTCTCCTACTGCCCTGCCCATACCACCAGGGCTGCTCGGGGTTGTTTAATCAACACCAAGGCCAGCCCCATCAGTGTCTCATTTGTGTTCAATTAAAACTGTTGAAAACAAAAGGGCCTAGAGGATGCAGTAAGTATTCTGATCATCCTGAAATATTGCAACTAGGAGGTGGGAGGAATGCAAACAAGTGTGGAACAGAGTTTTGCTCTGTTATCAGTGGGTATGCGCAGGGCAGTGGGCACAGAGGTGTGAATTTTTGTGGCACTGAAATGAGTGGGCAAGGGCCAGTGCACCTCTGCAAACCTTGCAGGTTTCTTTGCAAGATCCACACCAGAACCAAGGTGTTTTTTTCTTCCAGCAGTGCTGAGACCAGTGAGGACTGGAGCTGGCTTGTTCAGACACATCTGCACACCCCCTCTATTGTAAATGCAGGTTCACCAATGAGGGGAGAGAATGATGCATCTGACTCCATCTTACCAGAAGGCTAATTTATTACTGTCTTATACTATATTACATTAAAGAACACTACACTATACTATACTAAAGAATACAGAAAGGATACTTACTGAATGCTAAAAGATAACAATGAAAACTCCTGACTCTTTCCAGAGTCTGACACAGCTTGGCCCCAACTGGCCAAAGAGTCAGAACAGCTCACACCAGAATCCAATGAAACCTGTGGGTAAACAATCTCCAAAAGCACATTCCACATGAGCAAAACACAGGAGAAGCAAATGAGATAAGAACTGTTTTCCTTTTCTCTGAGGCCTCTCTTGCTGCCTTTCAGCTTCCCAGGAGAAAAACCCTGGGTGAGGGGATTTTTTCAGGGAATGTGAATGCCACACCCCTCCACACTCATCTACCCAAGTACACACATCCACACGTGCTCTCTGCAAGGGCTAAGAATCAAACTGGCAGCTGCTCCTTGAGCTGAGAGCACACTGATATTGAAATAAAGTCAATCAAATCCTTGTCACCAATTATTTGATTTAGAAGGGTTTGTCTCTAGACACAAACATGCTTCTATCAAGTGAAAACAACTGAGGTAGCATTTTCTCAAAGACAAATATTCTCATAATAGCACTTATTTAGACAGAGGAAACTGGGAGCATTAATTAATTCTCCCCCCAGTGAAATTCCATTGAATGCTCTGCTCTCTCTGCCTTCAAGAGGAGCTGCTCACACCCATACACTTCCTGTGAGCCAGACTCTGATTTCTAGTTTCATATCACTAATCAGATATTTCCCTCTTGAATTCATTTAATTATTCCATATTAATAAACCGTGACTTTTAGACAGAAGCTCTATGAGGTGCATTCTCAACATGATGCACACAAAAATCCCCATGGCATCATCAACAGTCGGGCACATATGGAGAACTGATTACAGCCTTAGGTTTTTAGCCATTGCTACCTCACTTTTACATTTTTCCTCTGGTGATTTTTTGAGCGCCAACACATGTACTGCTGTTCCTGCCTTTGCTGAAAACCTTCCTAGGAACACTACTAAAAAGGTTCAATTTATGCAAAATAGAATTTTAATCTAGAAAATGCAGACTTGAGACTCTGCATGGTGAAAGGAATCCCCTCGAAGTACAGCCAAATAGGTTACAAAAGCAGGTCACAGAAATCTGGTTTCCTAGGGAGCTTCTGTGCATTAGAGAAATGTGAGCAGCTCCTGGCAGCTCCAAACTGCACACATTAAATGTGTCTAGAAAGGATTTGACAAGTCTCTACAAATCTGGGACTTTCTGTGCCTGTAGTACATTTCCAGTTTTATGGCAAGACAGAGGTAAGAGACAGAATGGTTTCTGTGCAACAGTTCCATACTGAAGGAACACTCCTTTGAACAAATATGCATTTATTCTGAGGTCACTTGCAAATGTCTCAACAGTCTGAAAATATTGTATTTTACTTACTATACTTTCACCTTTTTTTATTCTCTTTCAATTGGATATTATGACCTAGTATGACTATGTTGCTGGTATATTTGAATCCTGATGCAGAATTCAAGGTTAGCTCAGAAATACTGAGCCCACAAAGAAACATGTTCTGCCCCAAGTTATTTCAATGACCTATTATGGGAAAGGTAACATTGTGAAGATATTTAGAAGGTTAGAAATTAATATCCCTTCACTGTTTTGGTCTAGGTATTATGCCTTAATAAAATATATGATAATAAATAGTCTCTTCAGTTACTCAAATCAAATAAAGTAATTCATCCATGGCATGATTTTATGAATCTAGCTACAGGAAGTTATGTATATAAAATAAGAGCTAAGAGATTGGCATATTCCTCAGCAAATGTACAAAATGACATTACATAATCTAATGTGCATGTAATGTAGTACACAAACCATTTACATTCACACACAAGATGGATGCAACAAGAAAGGAATTTTCTGAAAGTGATGAAAGCTGAAACTCTAGCTAAATGTTTGGTTTTCAGAAAGTACTGATAAGACACTTGCAGGAAAATGGGAGTGTTAGAGTGTTCATCCACAAATTGAAAACCGTGGGAAGAAATTTGGAATAATCACAGCTAAATGAAAGGATCAAGTTGTTCTTATTTCTATGGAGAGTGCTCTTCATCTGCAGCAGTACAAAAACTCCTCAGAGCAGGACTTTCCAGCTACTAGATCAGTGCCATACCACATGTCACTTTGTCCTTTAATTATAACTGGAAGGCAAGAAAATGTCAATGTTTGCAGCTTCTGAGAGACAGATGCAATTCAATAATTCACACTGTTGCAATTGTGCATCACGGTTGGCTGCTGCTTTATAGGATCTTAGAGAACTTTTCTGGAAAGTCTGTAATAAAATGATCATTGCTTTTAAAAAAATTCAACCTGTTCTCATGGAAAAGAAAAATATATCTTCTTCTGTTAAGAAAACATGTAGGGTTTGCTTATCTTTTATCAGCTATTCCATGTATTTGAGTTTATCTGCCTGTTTTCTACTTAAACTGTCCATTTCTAATCAAGCACATGTTCTGTGCCTTTTAGGCACCTGTTCCTTTTTGTTTCCTCTGCAATGTTCATTATTGCCCATGACAGATCTTTCCCTAAGACTGCCAAGCGAAGCAGAAGGCTGCTCCAGAGCAGCTTTGCTCTCCCTGGGCAATTTAGATGAGATCAATATTCATTAACATTGGTAATTCACCACACAAGGGGACAGTGCCTTAAAAGTAAACCTCTTGAAGACAGGCACAGGTACATGGTACCCACATGGATAAGACACCACCATCTATTTCTACACACCTAACACCCTTGGGTGTTAATTGCTGACACTGCAGCATTTTCCTTCTGTCCCTCGGCCCTGAATTCTTTAATTCTCCCACAGCCCCAGGTTCTGCCTGCTCCACTTCCAACCCAGGCTCACTCCCTACATTGCTCCTTCCTCTGCTGCTGTCACATTTTCTGGTAGAAATCCCAGGGCTGCAATGACTCATCTCATCTCTCCCCTCACCAGTATTGCAGAAGAGAATCAGTATTTGGGATATCTCTAAGCTGTGGCATTCCCAACCCATGGAAACAGGTGAAACAGGTGAAAAACTTACTGAGGCTGTGATCCTGCTTTGGGCCTAACCAAACTTGTGAAGAACTTCTTTAGCTTTTCTTCAGCTTGAAGAACACAGGCTTGTTTGGCTTTTTTTTTCTTTCTTTCTTTTTTTTTTTTTTAAGTACATGAAAAAATTTTGGACAAAATAAAAAAAAAACCATCCTAATTTATCTGGGTCTACCCAACTTTTTTTCCATTTTTCTTGGGTTTCTTATGCCAAACAGCACATGACTACATGAAGATAAAACATTTTAAAGGAAGCTTTAAAATGTGGGGAAATGTCAGTGTAACTGGCTTTTCTATACTACGTTCTCTTGACTGTATTTTTCCTCAGATTGATGATCTAGAAATATTACATTTTTGTGAAAATATTCAAAAAGAAAAACAGGATCTATTTGAATTAAATATTTCATTCTCAAGTATTTGAGTTTGCATTTGAGAATATTGAGGCTTGTTACATGATACTAAGAAAAGCATAAATCAGAGACCATCTACAAAAAACAAATTGCTAGAATATACCCAGTCTCTCTTACCAATGGCTTTCCAAGCTGAATTTAATTAAAACAGTGAAGTTTCAACACAGAGAATGAAAAGGAATTAAGAAATATAAAATGTTAAGGCCAAAAGGAAATTAAACATTATGACATCCTACCAACCCTCACGATGAAGAATATGACCAAAAAAGTGAACATCCTCAAGAAATCCAGCTGGTGTAGATGAGGTTTGCTCCAGCTCCTCCTGCTACAGGACAATCTGTAGAGCTGAGGTTTGGAAAGACTGCCACCCCTTTGCTTGGTGTCTGTCATTCCCTTTCTGATGGGTTGATAATCTCACAGCATTTTCTCACTATTCTGCTGTGAGAAATGCTGCAACAAACCGTACAGGTTTTGTGGCTTGGGTTTTTGATTTTTTTTTTTGTTTTCAATTGAAAATACAGTTTCTACATCACCAGCTTGGCAAGTTTCGTTTTTTAACCCTGAAGTGCTCCCTGCTACTATCAGAAACCCAGCATTGCAGCATGCCAGTTTCAGGTTGGCTTGACCTCATCTTTCTTGTTACATTGAACAATGTTTCTCTGAAGTTTTTTTGCCTGGTTTTGTTTTTATGGAGTTTGATATCAAACTACATTTCTCTGTTTGGTGCTCTGGTTTTGGAACACCCAAAAGATTTACAAAGGTGAAAACTACAATATGTGAAAAATGCTGAAAACTAATCATTCGGATTTGAAAATGAAAATACAGTTATCTTGAGAGAGCTGAAGAGTTATTTCTTTTTCCCCTAAAATCCTCTTGGTGATTGGTCAGCATATTTTGTATTTCTGAATAATATTTTTCCATTGAGTTATTCTTTAAAAGTACTGACCAACACAAAATGCATGAAAGCTATATCTTCATCACCTGATTCTTTCTTATATTCTTAGATCATAATTGTGTTTTAAAATTTCTTTTTCTTACCCTTCTACAGTCATCACCAAGAAGTTTACAGTTCATGACAGCATCCATTTCATGGTGTAGCCATTTGTTAAACTCCTTCAAGATTGATTATCACCAGCTTTACTGATGGGTTTGCTTGCCAGTTTTAATATGCTTCTTCATTCCTCCAAGGTAACTGCACGTCTTTTTGGCAGATTGCTTTAAAATTAACTGATAATGACTTTAATGTGTTGATAATTTGATAATGCAGCCCTCAAAATTCTATTACAGCTGCTTGCAGTTTGCTGATTGGCCACATCATTTAGCAGGAGGAGTTAATTGTGAAAGACTTGCAATTTTACATAGGCAAATGTCACAAACTTTATGTATTAGTATGGAGCACATCTGGAGGAACTCCCCTGAAGTTAAACCAGATTTATACAATTAAAAACTGAAAACTGATATCCCCTATGTGTAAAAAAATGAATAAAGAGTCACAGACAGTGTTCATCCACTCCAATAGCTGTCAGATAATTCAAATTAAAAACAAAAATAACTTCATAATAAAAAATAGTAAGAATACCTATTATTTGTTGTTTTAAAACAGTGTTTTCTGCAACAGAACAAGAGCATCTTTGCATGGAGTGGTATTACCACTAAGCCTAATTACTTTAGCAAAATACCCAAATTTAAAGAGTTTTCTCAGTTTATATGAAGACCTCACTCTTACAGCAAATACTGACTATCCCCTGCACTTTTCATTGATTTCATTAATGTTGCTGCCCTATTCTCTGAAGACCATTTTTAGGCTTGCTCTCATCTTTGTGCTGACCCTGGATACAGTGAGCAAGCACAACTCCCTGCCCCTGTGCCACTCCTGTGTCCGTGCCCTGAGTCACACACAGCTGAGCAGTGCTATCCAACCTGGGATGAGTCACCACAATGGGATCACCTGCCTGAATCCCACCACAGGGAAATGGCAAACCCACTTTTATTTGCTTCAGAGAGAATTTAAATTTTCTTAATCTCAAAAACTTGAAGTAGAGCAACAGAGGGTACTTGTCACAGAGTTTTACGTGAGTTTGGAAGGGGGAAAGGGATAAAACCAGGCTGACCAGCGATGAGTGGTGGGACAGTGTGCCAAAACTTGAGGAAGCCTTTTACATTTCAGTAAATCTTTCAATCCTGTCTCTCATAGTGCCCTCCTGGTAAAAAGGTCCAGCACACAGCTGGATAAACACTATCATGGGATGGGTGAGCAACAGGCTCAGGGGTTGGGCACAAAGGGTTACAGCCTCACAGAGCTCAAGAAGCACTTGGACAATACTCTTGGGCACATGCTGTGACTCTTGGGCTCTCTGACTCCTGTGCAGGGCTGGACTCCATGATCCTTGTGGGTCCCTTCCAACCCAGCTTATTCTGTGGTTCTGTGATTCAAGGAACTGCAAAACAGCTGCATTTAAACAGTTGGTTCCAAATCACCTGTTAAAATGCATTTAAAAATGCACCCTCAGAACTGCCTTTGAGTCCAAAAGGTTTAGTAATGAAAAATATGAAGCACAAGTTTGATTCTCAGCTGCCATTAAATCAGCAGGGCTTAACATCAGTGGAATATCCAGCTCCAAATATACTTTTCATTAGCAGTGAAATATGTATATATGAGCTTGGACTAACAATGGAGGTCTCAGATTAAACAGAGGGTTGAAGTGCTGACTCCACATCCAGTTCCATTAAGTAAATTATAGTGAATAATTTTTAAAGCATAAATTACAAGTGGCTGACACTTACATGTGTAACTTTACATATTGATCAGCAGCAGAATGAGAAATACAAGTGTATTTGGAAGAGTGCAAGGTGTACATATTAGAAATACCTACAGAGACACACCTTTAAGTGACTGCTTAGGAACTCTGGGACTGAGCAGCACATGTTTGAATTCAAACCTTCCATCTTACTGAACTAAGTCCAGCTTCATGCCCTTCCTTCAGATCCTGTCCCTGGTCACCACAGAGAAGGGGGAGCAGTGCCTGCCCTTCTGCTTCCCCTCATTCTTGCACCCTTCCAAACCCAACCTCTGCTTCTGGAGGTAGAACAGGATGTTTCTATATTCTCTTGCTTGATATATTTACTATTTAATATGATTTCATTTGAAAATTAATGAAAATAGTTTTCACTACAACTATTTATGAATCTACCATTCTCTGTCATTTCAGCATTAGGATAATGAGAGCTGCAACATCTCCTTTAGAGCACTGGAGAAAATGTGTCTGGCTAATTTAAAGGCAGAACTCTAAAATTTAAATTACAGGAAAGAGCTGGAGGATCTCACCTAGAACTATCTTCTGTCTTCTTGTCCTTCCTTCACAAAGCCAGTATAATAATAATGAATAATTAATAATTTGATATTTTGACACTTTCTAATCTTAAATTGTAAAGAACCTAACATTTTATTCCATTTCTTTATTAAAATGATATTTTACATACAGAAAATGTATGTAAAATACATTTTTTTACGTACTGATATTCTTTGCACCAAGAGGAAGATATTCATAAGCACCGACATAATTAGGATTTTATTCCTTCCTGTTTCTAGATAACCATTACAAGTTCCAAACACCATACCTTAATGAGGTTGTATCATCTTTCCTGACTGTAAAACTAGAACATTTCAAGACTCTTTTCCCTTTATTGTCCTCTTTTGCCCTCATTTTCTACATAAACGTCCCACTTCATCATATCTGAATTCTCCTGAATCCTTCTTCAGCAGCCCTTTGAGTCTTCCTGACACTTCATAGTTCACACTCTTCTCAGACTTTGGGAAATATTGTCTTATTTCTTTGGTGCAAAGGAGAGCGACACAGGATCTCAGTGTAGGAAAAATAGATGCATTCAGTTACAGCCTTACTCTTATCAAAAACTTCAGACTTTGCAGGCTGTGGGATGTGCATAAGTGAGCTAACACAGGGCTCATTAAACTTTCTAAGAGTTCAGAAGCATCTAGAAAATCTCCCTGCTTTTGTTTTCTCCTGTTCCTTGCTGAGCTGCTGTGAGCTGCCCCATATCACCTTTTCCTGCCCTCATGCTTGGCTGGAATCTGGTTGCCATATGTTTATGTTGTTATTGCTCTACCCTTTTGTTGTAGATTGCAAATCCTGATGGATATCAATCTACAGTACAAGCACTCCTTTACACAAAAAGGACATTTAAAGTAATTGCAAAAAGGGTAAAGATGTGAAACAACTAGGAAGTAATGTAGCCCAAATACAATATTATGATAGGGAATCACAGAGAATCAAACAAAATAGTAGGTTGGTTACACTGTTGCCTCTTTTTTTCCCTAACTAAAAAAGGAAGTCATTTCATATTTTGGTTAAATGGTGAAGAACTGTCATAAACAGTTTCTTGAACTGAGGTAGTTTAGGTAAGATCCTTTAGTCTTCAGCAGAACAGGAAAAGAACCATTAATAAACAAAAGTTAATACTAACCTGTACTGATTTTCACATGCAAGATAATTCTGGCTTAGATGAATATTCCCAGGATCTTTAGCCAATTTACATGTGTAACTCCTGTCAGCCTGGAGGCTCAGAGATGGAGAAAGGTGAAGGCACATCTTAAAAAAACTGTGTGAGGCCACTCTCCTAAACCACACCAGCCTGAGGTAGAGTTAGTATTTTTAGCACTGACTATTTCATAACATTGCAGTATTTGTTGATATTCCAGAATACTGATGGGATGACAAGAGAGCATATTTCTGGTATGACCCCCTCTAGAAATCATCTGAGCAAAGAGCCTCTTCACAAAGCTTAGGGTATGATCAGCAGCAATTACTTATGCAGATGTGGAGATGCTCTGGCAGTATTCTATACTTGGAGGACCCATTGATTTTTGGCAGGAATTTTAAATAATGGATGAGTTGAACATGAGGTCCCCGAGGGAAAAAAGTATCATGCAAACACTAACAAGTACATTATTCACTTTTCCTTCGAAAAATTCAATTTGTCAGTACATGATTTTCACAGGCAGGTGAGCAACAGGAGAGAACCTGTCTTGCAGAGATGCTTGTTTTTATGTTAACATTGTAATGTGAAAGCTCTTAGAGTCAGGGGAAAGCTGATATCCCAAATATCTGGGGGATAAAGGGTGGGTGGGAGTGGTGACCTTGATCACAGACCACTCTGAGCACAGCACTCACCATGGGGGCTGCTTGAACCACATCAGTCTTGTTCCTGCCTTTCTCCCCTGGCTCTATGATTAACTAAGGACTAGAGTTTAATATTTTCAGTGTTGCAGGCACGTTAATCAGTTTGCAAAGTTTGTGCAATCCCTCACTGTGACAGCTCTGCCTTGCTGAGCTCTGAGGCATCACCAGGGCAACGCTCCAGACAAACTTCCCTGGAACTTGCTGGGGAAAAAAGGATGAGGAGTGGATGGAGGGTGCTGTGGAGCACTGAACAGACTCAGCACCACAGTGGTTCTCAGCTGTTATGCTCTGAAAATAAAAGAGTCTGCTGGTCAGACAGGCAGGGTGAGTCAAGACAGAATCATTTTGGGATGTTCTCTCTCCTCCTTCACCAGTCACTTTGGCATGACCCAGAACACAGAGAACAGGCAATTACTTGAGCAAACTTCTGATTTAGTGCTGTTTGCATGCTTCTGTCTGGTGCTTTGCTCCAGTTACAGTACTAGGAATTTTCATATCCCTGTATATTTCTCTCATGTCTACAAAGTGTACGACCACGAAGGATTAATCACAATACAGCAAGTGGCCAAGGAATAATGAAGAAATTGTACATGTTTGGAGATAAAGTGACACAGAGGAGGTCTAAGGATGCTACTCACTAAGACATACACCTATGATCAGACTATTAAATATTTGAGTAATAAAGAGAGCCCAAGAGAGGCTGGTTTCTAAAAACAGTTTTCAAAATTAAAAAAAAAAAAAAAGCCACGGTTTCAGAGCAATAAAATTTTCAATAAATCTAGATTTGATGAATAGAATATTTGGGAAGAGAAGGAAAAAGGATGAACTATGGAGGAAGAACACCAGAATGAGCAGAACAATTTTAATATTTTCCAAACTAGTGCTATTACATTTTGCTGCAAAATACCAATTTCAAAATCACTAGCATTAAAAAACAAACAAAATACCTCAAAAAACAAACAAACAAAAAAAAAAAAACCTGCAAAAGAAAGAAAGAAGGAGAAAAATACCAGATAGTTGGAGGAAACAATTATGATTGGCATGAATGGAATTCTCTCCACTTTCTTCACATTATCCAGGAAATTATAAATTAAGAAAATGAAACTGATATAACCAAAGCAGATGCAAAATCTGTATTTAGCAACTTGAGGCAGACTCATAAGGTAGTGCTCTTATCTTTCAGCCATTAATAAGTGATGACTCTTGCAGAGGGACCTGCCTGTTCACATATTTCTCTCACATTCATTGGCCCCTCTGGAGAAGGGCTGAGCTGTACTTTGGAATAAAGTTCAGCTCTCCCTGCTGAATTCCCATCAGCAGAGGCTGAGCTGTAGGCATGACTCCTGCACTCCAATTACTTAATAAAGCTGGCAGCTGCTGTCCTGGGAACATGAGCACTTGCCTTAAAGATTGCATAAAAAACAGCAGCACAAATACTCAGGAGAAGAGGGGGAACCAAGAGGCAGTTCCAGCAACCCTGAACAGAGCCTGAGCCCGCTTCTGTCTGCTGGAGAGCTGGTCTGGAAGCACTGCTGGTTTAGGGAACAAGGTGCTTATGTCATAGCAAAATGCTACAGAGGCCAGTGCCCTAATTAAAAATTAGGATGCCCTAAAAATGATCCTGCCTTCTGATGAGTTTGATGAGATTGGAAAAGCAGAGCTCCCACTCATTAGTAATGATCAGTGTGGAATGGATTTCTTTGTTGGGCATTTAGAAAGCAGACACATGACAGCTGCTTTGCTCCCAAGTCTTATCCACTGGTGCCTCTCCCTGGGTCCTATGGCAGCAGAGTTGTGATGGTGGTGGTGTTCTCCCCATTGTCTCTGTGCCCTTTTGCCACCCCAGCTGAAAAAAAACCCCATATTATTACAGAGCAGTGATGATATTTACTTTGCTAAATGGAGCTCAAGAAATAATATATATAAATTCCTTTTATTCTGGGGCTGGATTGAGCTGCTGGAGTCAACCCTTTGTCTAAAAGGGATCACTCCAGGATTAGCTGAAAGAAATTCAGATTCTCTTCTTGCCCCCACTGAAAGGATGCAGAAGCCAAGCAGAAATGTAGCAGTCAGGCTCATTTCCTATTATCCCCCTGTCTGGTCCAACAAGGACTGGAACAATTTTGCCTAACACAAACAGTCAGTGGGATGTTTGAAATTCCCATTTAGAGTGATTTCAGACTGCATGTCCATTATATTTCTCTGAGACTCACGCTCTTAAATTACTAAAGATTTAAAAGAAAGCAGCTTGCTGCCATATCCCAATGTAAACTCAGAAGAACCATAATTGTCCTTTCAGCATCTCTGCAAGTGAAACATTTTCCTTTCTTTTATTGAATTCTGCAGTTCACAGTACCAGAGTAAAAGTTTTTTTCTAACCTGAACTAATGAACAGTAAATCATTTAAAGCATGCAAACCCAGTTCAGAGAAATGGAAAAACTCAGTTGTAATTCATTGAATTTCCAAAGTAGATTTCTCTGCATGATGGTCCTCAGCTCTCTTTTCACAAAACATGCTCATTTTCAAGAATTAAAGGAAAAAAAAAAGAAAAAAGACGAGATCATTTTGTTTCATCATATAAAGTGTAAAGCAGCAGCGAGGCCAAGGGAAAGTGGCCTAGAGAGTGGCAGAAAAAATTTATTTCTATTGGAGAATATTTCAAAAACATCTTCTCCCACAAAAATATTTTCTCTTCTAACTTCCCCAAAGGCACTATTTAATATGGTTCCATAAAGATTATTAAAAAACCTGGTAATATTACAAAATGAAATTAAACCCATCAAGACACCCAGCAGGAAAATTATGACAAATTAGGTTAATTTTGGTCTACTGTTCCTCTACTGCTGGACAAGAGTCATGTGTTTGTAACAGGAAACTTCACATTAAATTGTGAAAAAAAGTTTATTCTGCTAAAATTTCCTCTTAGATTATGAGCTATCCTCCAGAAAAATTTTCTATTTCTTTAATTTGCATCACATATCTAATTATAAATTTCAAAGGTGTGTATCCAGACTCCTGTGGGAAGATGAGTTGTGGTCACAGGCTCACTAGATACTCAGGTATTCCTACTTTTATGTGTTGTAGTCTCTCCTGATTTTGAAACTAGATACCTCCTATTGAAGAAACTTGAACTTCTTCATATTGGCAAGCATTTGCCCCTTACCCAGTCTCTTTTTTTGGAGTGACAAACTGTCATAACCTGCATTTGATAAGTGCCCACCTAAACAAGCACTTTTAGCGTTTAGTGCTAAAATCTGGGTCCTTGGTAAAGATTAAATAAAGGGAATTTGATTTTCATAAGACAAATTTTACCATCAGAGACTTGGAGACCCTTGAAATAAAATCCAGAGCCAAGAACCTGAAGCTAGTAACTTGCTCTTTAAATTCCTGAATGTAACCAGTATTTCACAACATAGACTAGAGAGAAACATTTTGCAAGAAATTACATTTGGTTTGGTTCAGTGTAATTAGCCAAATAACTGGTGATTATGTAAAAATAATGGTTATATGAAAATAATGGACCTCAGTTTGCAAAGCAGGGTAAGGTTTGGTCTCACTAGAGAACAGTCAGGGTTTGTTGGCAAAGTTGGTGTCTCCATTACAGAAAGAGAGAGCCCAAAGATTAATCCCGAACTCTTCAGCTCTACTCTGACCCCAAATCACATCACATCTGGCAGCCCAACACAAATCTAAGAAACTGCTCTTCAGGATTTAACTGATCAATTTTCCCCCATTTGTAATTATGTGAAGCCATTGCCTTGCTCAAGGCTCACTGTAGTTTATAAACGTCTCGTTTACACATGTGATGTTTCCTTCAGCACAAAAGCCACTCGTGGGGAAATTGTATCCAATAAAACAGACACTCTGAAAGAGTAAACCTCCAGGGGCTCATGCTTAATGGACCATATGGGAAGAGGAGTACACCCAAATTGATAGGGGAGATTCTGTTCAGCTCATTCGGAATTTACTTAACAAACACAAAGACTTTATATCTCACAGACATTTGCTTGTAGATAAGGTCAGCTCAAGAGCCCATATTTTGCATTGGTAAATATAACTTTAAGCTACATTTAAAGAAAAGATTATATTTTTAAGTTCAGTCAATAAAAACTGAATAAAAGCTGTGAATTTTGCCATATGCAAGTATGTTCTCTCTAAAATAATTACACTAAATATAGGGAACGAGAGCAGCCTAACAACAGCAGACACTGCAGCGATCAGTTTCCTTTCTGCTTTACACAAACTTTTCCATAGTGGAATACAAACAATAAGAAGCTGACTTTTCTCTGAGAAGGTGCTGGTTGTAGAGATAAGAGATCTCCTGAACTAAATGACACAACACTCATCTTTAGAGCTTCAGAGGTCAGTGAGAGATAAGGCAGAGAGAGGTGCTGCTGCTGCTGCTGCTTTACAAAGCAATGATAACAGCACATTCATAAAGAGCTGCATCCTCACCATACATTTGCTGTTATCTCCAACCTTCCAGTCAAACAAATCATCTTGTAGGCAGTTTCAACTACTCTGTGCTTTCCTGTTATTCATTCTCCACAGAAAAGACTTGCAGCATAATCTCCTGGACATACAAGTACCAACACTTTATGATCATTAATGTCTATTTGCTACAATATCACAGCTAGTGTCATCTCTGAACTTGGCTCAGAAATTCATTTTCCCAGAGCTTGCTCTTCCACAGAAAGCTCTGAAATTGGACCTGTTTATAGAAGAGCTGTGCTCCTTGAGAGCAAGCAAACTGCAGCAAATACACACCATGAAGGAGGTAAAAGGTGGCAATACAGTGCAAAATTCAAATTTTCTGCTCGCAAGGGTAGTGCAGAGGAGGCTGCTCTTTCAATCAGTTTTGCAGTGGCCTCTATCTTTTGCACATAAGTGCAGGGATGCCAACACATTTCAGTCTCCTTTCAATATTCAGCTGGCCCCTTGTATTCTCTGTGGCTGCTGTGCTGCTCCAATTCATTTTCCCAGCTTCATTCTACCTGGGTCTGCTCAGGTAGAAGTTCAGCAGCATTGAACAGTTGACAGTGCCTGCAAGGTGCTTGTACTGCTTTATTTACTGAAATGCCTTTTTCTGTTTCAGCATTAGATCCACATCATTTAACCAACCAAAAAAAAAAAAAGAAGCAGAAGACACCAGATGCTTTGTTGTGCTAGTAACTAATTATCAAAGAACATGACAGACATATAATTTCTGAGGGTATCAGGAAAGATTTGAGGAGCTGAATAAGCAAAGATTAAGAATTCATGAAATTCAGAAGAAAGAATTGGTTTGCTTTTTGCCAGAGAGCAGCTACAGGAAATTTCTCCAACACTAAGATCTGCCACAATCCTTGCTTCATATCACTCTATTGGATATTAAAATTTTTCCTTTGTCTAACTCTGAATGCTCTGTCTTACTCTTCTTCTGGCATTGATTCTTCATCTGAGGAAACAAATGGTGGTAGAGCCACAGGCCAGTGTGATATAGGAAGTATGCTTTGGAACTGGTCATGACTTTCAGAGAGAGAGAGAGAGAGAGAGAGAATATTGTGCAACATTCAGACTCAGGAAAGCTGTATCCCCATCATTTATGTAGAGATCATGCTTGTAGACTTGCCTAAGAACCATGAAGATAAGGGAGGGGTTTGGTTTGGTTTGCATTTTGTTTGTTTTCAGCACAAGCTTGCACTGCCACAGTCACATGAATTCAAAATACACAGTACTGATTGTCTGCTCCAATTCAACAATTAGTCTTTCCCACTGTTTTCCCTCCTGGAAATTTCCACTTTCATTTGCCCATCTTCTCCATTCTGGACAGCAGTCTGCCTGCTCTCCTTTCAGGTTTTCCTTCCCCACTGACAAACTTTGAACTAGCACAACTTCTAAACATTAAACACAGGCTTAAGCTCCATTCTTAGTAAGGAATTTGTATTGAAATGTGCCCTTCAAACAAAGTAAATAAAGGTAAATTCAGCCCAGTGGAAAGCTTGCCAGTTGGCAGCCAATTTTAGCAGCTTTGATGTCAGAGGTGGTTGAGAAGTTACCATCTCCTGAGGCTTCCAGCAGGCATGGGAGATAATCTGAATTACTCCCAGGAGATGCTCAGAAACATCATGAGATTTATTGTTAATAATGGGATTAGATGGGACACAGGTTGAAGATCATGTTCACTGTAACCATGTCAGAGACTTGAAGATACATGGATACAATGAACCCACACACAAACTATTAAAAGGTCATTGAAACCCTCTTTGATCTTCTGCTGTTGATCACGTTCTACTCAGGTTATTTCAGATGGATAAGTTTACTGCAGCACATATCATTTAACCTGAAAAATATTCCAGAGGGTAGAAAGAAACTTAAAGTCTTTTGAAGATTTGAAAAGTTGCTGGCAAAAAGATATTTTTATTTGATATATCATATCATACAGATATTTTTTATTTGATATATCATATCACACAGTCTGTGAATGAGTTCAGTTACAGGACTATGCCAGACTCCCTCTGCTAAACACTGCCAGTCTCAAGGGTCATTAGTCATTCCCTGTTACAGCCCAAATTTTGCATTTGATAAGTGAAATAGTGGAGCCAGAGAAGATTATTGGGTCATTGTCTTTGTCTGTCATTTAATTTTTGTATAACCTGGGGGGTAGCTCAAGCTCACAGGTTACAGCACGATTCAGCTTTTCCTTCTTTGCCTCACAGCAGCACCAGCAGTGAGTGATGTTACCCAGTGATTCTGGGCACTGCACAAATGCATAGCAGCTAATTTCAAAGTTGATCCTTCCAGCTTAATGTCCCTGGAGTTCTCTCTGGACAAGTCATTTATCCTTTATAAGGTTTCTTGTTTATTGCCTGACAAAGAACCTGGTCTTGTTGACACTGCTGATAATTTATAGCAGCCAGAAGATCTCAGCAGGAGCTTTTCTCACCTTTATTCCCCCCAGTGGTGATTCACTCACTGATGGGCTGCTATATAAACATTGAGCTGAAGGAAGGACAGCAATGTTCACTTCTGTTCTCGACTGCTACAGCATCCTAGTCACTCCCCTCTCACCAGTGCTTTACATTTTCCTGCATTCTACATCTCCAAAAAGGCTCAGAAATGTTAAATAAATCATACTGCAATCTCTGTAGGACAGGAGTGCATCTGAGAGATGAACAGAAATTTTCAGGCAACCTTTTCCAGAGAAATTCAGATCTACTAAAAATTAAAACCAATATTAAATTTCTAAGAAAAGTGTATCTAAAATACACTTTCGAAAAATCCTCCAAATTGCCACCTGGAGTTCATATTTTCAATAAACAATCTTCTTTTTTGTTTGATTTTTTTTTAATATTCAAAACCTTTTTAGGTGCTGTACTCTTAAAGTGTAGAGAAAATGGAAAAAGTTAAACATGAAAAAGTTACTTGCCATGTAACTTGTATATGTATGTACTTTAATTTTTCCAGGTCTGAAGGTTTTCTGTAGCTCTAGAGAATTCAAATTTTTAAAACAAACAAACCAAACCAAACCAAACCAAACCAAACCAAACCAAACCAAACCAAACCAAACCCAAATAAAAAAAACCCACAAAGCCAAAAAACCCCACTTTGGAAACAATTTTAAAATTTCATAAATTCCTGTCACAAGATAAATATCTCCCTCAAAATTATACTACATTATTTCACTCTGCAGATTGGAAAGAGATAATAATGATACAACTTTTCAGTCGAATGACTTCCACACAAATTTGGTGGCATATCTTCCAGTAAAGCTCCAGGTAAAGGACTGTTTAAAACTTTAAATCTAGACTGCAGGATCTGAGTCTGATTTGACAAATTTGTGAATTAAAACCACTTGTGAATGCAAGGATCACAGCTTTGTTTTGCAAAATAAATGCTTAAAACTCGTAGACTCAAAGGATGGTTTGTGTTGGAAGGGATTTTAAAGATCCTCTCATTCCCAACTCCCTTTCCATGGGCAGGGACAGCTTTCACTAGACCAGGTCTTACCTCCCTTGCTTTCAAGAAAGAAAATTGTGCCTGGGACTCTCCTGTGTTCCAGGGCATTTGAGCAAGCAGGAGGGGAGAACAGAAGGAAAACAGGAAAAAGGAAAACAGGGGTGCCTGTGCAGCAGGGCTGCCTCACTTATGGTGCCGAGCAGTGAGCACAGAGCAGCTTGGGAAATCACACAGAAAACTTCTCCTGAATATCTCCATCCATGATGCTTTAGGAGGGTTAATCAGGTATTATGGGATGCACCAAAATAAGTCAATTTCACAGTTATACAAAATGGAGACAGTGATAAATGCAGTTTAAATAAGTACATTAAATCAACTTGCTCGATAAGAAGACTGCACTGAATAATTTCAATGCTGAGATTTTGTCAGAGACAAAACCTTCATATCTCCATTTCTGCATGCACCTGCAATGAGTAGGCTCCAGCACTTTGTTATTTCTGACATTTAAAATCATGTGCACTTCTCTGCAGACTTGAATTGCACAGTATATTAAAAATACTAAATACATAAAATAACATGCATATTATGCTAATGATCACTCTCTTTAAATTATCTTCAGGTGAAAATGAGTTTATATGTTCTGGTTTAACTTGGTTGTAAATTCTTTTCCTATAAATACCCACTGGAGTCATAATTCCTGTAGGCATTTATAAAGTAAAAGGAATGCATGCCAGCTGAAATTGAGATGAATGATACTTATGACACTGTCTGTACACAATACATTATTTGCAATATAAAACTAATCCAACTAATGTTGCTATGAAAGGGATCGTATTCAGCTGGAGTTTTGGAATCTCAGGAAGGGCAAGGCAAGACTGCATACTTGTTTAAAGGGAGCAAGCATGCCAAGATCATGCCAAGAGGTGCTGCTTACCAGACCAGACAGAGCTCCCTGGTGGAATAAGGGGACTGGTGGAATAAGGATGCAAACAGTGATTACAGGGCAAATTCTGCCCCTTAGTTCCCCTTTTGGACAAACTGGACACAAGACCCTCCACTGGCACTGCTGGCGCACCCACCAAATCACACCTCGGTGTTGGTATGTACAAATATTGAGTCTATTCATTTCAATATTAAGAGGGGAAGAGGACAAGCCTAAATTCTCAGACCAAAGCTTTTTTTGATACTTTATTTCTGATGATTAAAACCTCAGTTAAAAATGGGTTGCTAATTTCCTCCTTATTATGAGGTCTCGTACAAAATGAAATATTGAAGATTACTCAAAAGGAAGAATAGATCTCATTGATTTAAAATTTAAAAGGGAAATGCAGATTTTAAGTCTTAAAGCAGATTCTCAAAAATTAATGAATACTGGTACAATTAGAAACCTCCATTTCCCCTCAAAAACTGCATCAACTTTGTGCCACCTAACAGCTGCCTTGAGAAGATAAAGGCACTGATGTATGGGAAGCACGTGGGTACTTTAATGAAGCACGGCACTGAAAAGGCCATGAGGAAATAAAAAAGTCTGAATTTACAAAGAGAATTAGAAGATCAGTAAATAAGTCATGGGGATGTGCATTGAATAATGGGAATAAAAGGAAGCGCTGAATAGCGACTCATTTAGTGAGACACATTCATCCAATGCACTGAACGAGGCAGGAGCCCCACGAAGAAAACAGTGTGTGATCAGGTAATTAAAGACTCCATCATAATGCATGCACTGAAGGAAGCCAAATTAAACTTGCACGGAGCTATCAGTGCAACGTTTCCTAGCTTTTACACCTTTGACTTTGTGACCTTTGCGCTCTTTCAACGGCAATCTTTGTTTTTGCCTTTTTTTAACAGTCATTGGTACACATTAACCATGTAAAACTTGTATTGCTCTTAATGATCTAATGCCCGTGTAGCTTAGCTGCAGCTTTCCAAACACTGGGGAAATGTGGCTGGGTCATGCAGAAAATCAGCTACAGGCTTGGTAAAAAGAAGCTGGAAGTTGCATATTAAAACTGTGAAAAAATTCATTAAAACACTGGCTCGCATATGCACAAAAACAAGATATCCACTTTTCCAGCAAGCCCTTACCTAGCTTGATTTCCTAAGTATAATTTCTGTAATTATGATGTATATCTCAGTTATTGCCCTTCCAAACAATTCTGAATCTATTTTTAAATCATAGAGCAGATACAGAAAAAAAATGAAGGTGTCAAAGATAACTACTTTTTACAGGTTTCATGAAAATTTGACTAAGTATCACATCACATGCCAAAAGCCAAGCTTAAATCCCTGCCATTCCAATCTTCAATAAAATATACAATCATTTTAAGACTCACCACAAAAAAATTAAATGAACCAAACAAAAATGAACGAACTGAATTAAAAAAAAACTAACAAACAAAAAACCAAAACAACTCAGAAAGTCTTCAGAAACCTGATAGTCATCATTTGACATGAAATAATTTTTCAATGATGTCGCTGCCAGTCACAGAGTAGAATCCCACTAGTTGATTTTCTCCCAAAATTGTTACCACTTTTTAATAGGAAACTCTTAGTCAGTTCTGAAATGAATTTTATAAGCACAGCTGAAGTCAGCTCCAATTCTTTGCTTTGAGCAGAGAAGATTAAAATAACATTTCTCTGTTCTTTGTAGAACAAGAAGCAGTTTTTGCTAGTGTAGCTGACAGGAGATATCATCACAGGATATCTTGAAATAATCCTTTCTGCTACTAGCTGAATTTAAAGTCCCTGATGTCAGGTAAGACATTAATGAGTTCTAAATCTCACCTCAGATGTGCAAAAGGCTTTGGTTAAAAAATATTATTATATGCTGGCAAAAAAGAAATTAACATTTGGCCATGTTTTCTGTGAGATGTGCCCAATCCAAAAAAGTTAAAAAAAAATAAGCTTTGATTCAGAATCAGTTAATTTAAATATCAGTAAGCTACATGGGAACCGAAATTAAAATGAATATACAAACAGAAAAAAAATCGTTCTAGAAAATGAATAATTATTACTTAAAATTAATTTAAGATATTATTTAAACAAAATATGAATAGACACTTCCATTAAGGTAATTGAAATCAAAACTTCAGTCCTCTGCACAATAGAAATAGTGACCAAATACTATGTATCAAAACATGTTCTATTTTAATTTAGCTTATATATCACTAACAATGAGAAATGGGAAAAGGTTATCTACAAATGGAAAAGAAAAATAACATAAGAACAAGAAATATAATGAAAAGAATAAAAAATAACAAAACAAACTAAATTTGAGCTAAGATAAAAGAGAGATGAGTGATGAATAATAAATGCTGATCTCATTATATATCAAAAAAGGACAAATAGCAGCAGATTCTAGTTGAGTGAAATGATTAATAACAAACTCAAGTCACAGATACTCTGACTGAATATAAATAGTTCAAATTGTCTGGCAATGAGATGTTACAAACACACAAATGTGTGCCCTGGTGGTAGAGATAAACCAGAGACAAATGCTTCATTCTCAGTAACACATCACTGCTGCTTGTCACCATTAATTCCCTGTCATTGTTTTATTCCCTTACCAGGGGCATGATTAGCAGGAATAAGAGACTCTAGGCTTACAGGAGGTTGAGACAGAATTATCAGGCAATATGGTAACAAAGGAAAAAGCTCCCTTCAGCTCATCCCGTTTGATCTCATAATTAGGGACTCTGCTGTCCTGGGTCTGAGAGAAGTTTCTGTAGAGTTCAGGTGAGGAACAACCCCCAGAGGAGCCTTGGGCATCCCCCAGGGCCACTCCATCTCCAAGGTCAGCTGAGACAATCCTCATCATCTCCAGCTCACAAAGGAGGGGAATAAAGACACCCATAATAAAGGATCCTACCTCTGAGGAGCTGAGAAGACAATTTTAATTTTTTTTCTTACATTTCTATTGATAATTCCCACTGTTGCACAAGATTAACAAATTCTTGCAACAATATGGACAGTATGCTCTGATACCAAAACCAGTGGGCTGTCCTGTCCCACAGTGAAATAACTTACTGCTAGAGACACTGACGGAATAGAAATCTATAGGAACAAACAAGTAAAATGCACAAAAACATGTGTATCAGTTAATACTGATGGGAAAGAGAGAGGAAAGACAAAAGCCTTGGTGTTTAAGTCCCATTTGGAAGTTGCAGTAATATTTTCCATCCACTAGTCCTAACAAACTTTAGAAACCATTACCTAATATAACAGAAATTCTCATTGAGTAATAAATATTTATAACACAGTATCACACAAAATGCCTTATTCTATCTCATCTATTCCAGACCACCAGTGAGTTAGGGTACAACTGTGTCACACCTTATATATGGTGCATAAACAGCTCCTAAAGTCATCCAGCATTGGGCACTCCAGAGCCTTCCCCCACTACAGTGCTTCATTATTCTTATCATTGGAGTTTTTCTCCATGTTCAAGAAAATTTTCAAGCACGAATTTGGCTCTGTTGCTGCTGCAGATGGGTGATTTCCTTTCTTTTTCTAAACACCTTGTAAATCCTTGGAGAATATTATCACATCCTCTGACATTTTCTCATCATTAAGCTCAGCAGCCACAATTTTTATTTATCTTTATATGATGCATTTTGTGGTCATGTTTTGTAATGTGTCAGTCTTTTTCTTTTTGGTTCCCTAGACTACAACTAGTGCACATTTTATGGAGTGTGAGGTGCTAAAAATAGGTACAGAAGGTTCAATAGACTTTTCCAAAAGGTCTAATTTTGACCTTTACAACCGATTCTCCTATAGATGACCACATGTACATATGTATGTGCATATAAATTTGTATAGATAAAGAGCACATCCTAGGCAAGAAGAAAGCCTGGAAAACTAAGGATTAACTTGCACAGACCTTTAGAAGCTCTGTGCCAATTTAGGTTCTTTTCTTTCTACATTAGTAGAAATGAAAATAGAAACTGGTCTATGCCAATTTAGACTATTTTTTTCTACATTTGTAAATGTAGACAAAACACTTAAAAGGCCATAATTATGATATGCACCATCATGAATTATTATATGCACCATAGATACAGACGTACATTCCCTATCAACCAGATGAGGAGAGCAATAAACTATCAGACTTGTAAGGCTAATTTTTTTTTTTTTTTTTTTTTTTGAGGCAGGCTAGCTCCCAGTTCAACAACCTTCTCATTTACATAAATGCAGTAGCTGTCAGTTCATTAGCAGGTTGTTAATAACACAGGAGTGGGGAGGAGGGTTGCAAAATCTCAGTGAAACATAAGAGGCTTAAGCTTCTGGTTGCAAATTTATGTTAAACTTGACAACATTCAAAGTCACAGGTCAAAAATTATCCTGATGGGGAGTCAGAGTTCACCTACCTTACACTTAGAATAGTCTCACATGAATTAGCACAATCAAATCAATGCAGATTTATAATTAATGTTTACAGAATATGCTTCTAAAGCAGAATAAAATCCCTCAGAATAGCCTAATTTAACACTGCATATACCAGTGTCTCTCTGGGGGCACCTGAGCTGACATTGGTGATTTAAAGTTGGTGTTTGCAGCAGAAGGAACTGGTGTTTTGTGCAGTAAATCTGAGGTCAAGAGCATCCCCTTTGGACACCAGGTGTTAAAATTAACCCCAAACCCACCGTTCAGGCATTGCCACCCAGCTTGCCTTGTCCAAGTGATGAGGGGGAGCCACAGTGCAGTGAGAAGTTATTGTAGTAGTCAATGATGGGCCTGAAAAATCTTAAACGAAAATTGCACAGGTGATGTGAATCTCAGGGTGTATCCTGTCTCAGCCTGTGGCAATCTACCCTTCAAATGTCAGTGCTACTGGCAGAGCCCAGCAGCTGTCCAACATCCACCTACACATACCCGAACATTCTTGAGTGGTTTTTAGACAGCATTTTGATGGGCTTAGGAAGATAAAACAGATATTCAGGTTTTGGTTTTTTTTCAAAATGATGAAGAACTCTTCAAAACTGAAAGCACATTTCTTTGGATAAATATAAGGACCCAGAACCTCCTAATCAGTCAGGGGTTGTCAGCGAACAAACTTTCAGCCTGCTTTTTTCTAATGATATTTGCCAAAATTCTCTAGAGCAGAGTGTGCTGTGTCAGGATGATACAAACAATGTACAAGAGATATATGTGCCACAGCCCCAGAAAGTGATTCTCCAGTAGAGGAGCCAATTGGAAATAGCACACGATAGAAGTGCCTTTTTGTGCCTTGTAATTTCCTAAACTGTTAGAAGAAACTTGAGACTTTCCAAAGAGGGAACATATCAACATGATGCTTGCAGTTTCATTAATTTTTTCATCATTCTAGAGAGAACTGTTTGACTGCCAGCACAAAATTACCCAGAACTAAGGTGAGGTTTGGTTCTTTTGCAACACTGAATAATAAAAGAAACCCGAGCTATCAGTTCGTTGGTTTTGAAGCAATGTAGTACATTCACATAGAATATTTACTCTTGTGCTGTCCTCAAACCATTACAAACCAAGTAAGATCTTGTGCAACTGCAGATGTGTCATTATAACCCCCCAAGTTTCTGAATTCTAGAGATGGAAATGGAATGCTGATATTCAGGGGATTCACTTTGATGCACTGACAGCTGTTAAAACCATTTCTCTCTTCTCTGGTGGCAGCTTGACTAACACAGTGTTAAAGTTTTGGTGCAGCACAGCACAAGAGTACCAATGGGTTTCTTTTTCCACTTCATTGCTCTGTTGGATTTATTACCACTCTGTCCAATAGTTTATTTATTGTGAAAATGAATGTATCAACAAGTAAGTCATTCCTTGGCCACTAGATCAACTTTAGAGGGCAAAAAACCCCTGCTGATATCTAATGAATGCAAATTCACTCTACACTGAAGCTGAAGACCATTCTTTAAGGCTTTGGGGCTTTTTCTTAAAGACAAATGTTTATCATTACCATTGTAATAACCATTTTGCCTTCATCTACAGCACACTTAACTGCAGGGGTTCCCCAGCGAGCACCTCACCTCTTTGGACTCTGGAAGAAGTGAAAGTCGAAACAGCCAAGGCAAGAAATCTTGTGTGTAAATCAAAGCTTCAGGGATGAATCCAAAATAAGCCTCTAGTCACAAGCAACCCCATGCAAGCAGTTTCCCTTTACCAGCCCAGTTTCCACAGTTTTGATCACAGCCTTTCCAGGAATTCCAGTCAGTTCAAACTATCTAACTTTGGTAACTTATTTTTAGCGTTTCTATTACAACAGAAGTTCTTAAATGTATAAAGTCCTTTGATGGCATTCTGAAGATGTTGAGACTGTGTTCATATTTAGAAATGAATCATAACCTGACAGTCAGAGAAAATATGCTGACAGTGATGAGAATATTTTGGATTATCTACTGGAGCACCTGAGAACTCAGATGGCAGGTCACCAGTTATTATTTGGCCTAACTCAGACAAGCACCAAGAAATAAACAATAAAGATTTATGAGAACAGGCCTCATTTTTCTGCCTGGAAGTTATGGTGCAGCTGAATTTGCTAAAATAAGTTTGTTGGGGAACAGCCAAGCTGTTTTGACATGTACACAACTGAGGACAGGAGTGCTGGAGACCCTCTCTGCCTTTTGCAGGTGCATTGGTTTGGACATGGAAAGAAATCTCTGTAAGGCACTGGTAAACAATGGAAGGGCTTGGAGGAAAGCTGAACAGTGTGGGAGGTGAATTCAGGTCAACATTTGAAAATATTCTGTTAATTCAACAAAAGGAAATAGGAGACACTGCAAGATTTCAAGGATTTTATAATCTGTGCAATTTATGAGCACATGCAATAAAAACGGGGCAAAAAGGCTAATTACAATGACAGTTTAATGATCCAAATGAAAATAAAATTAATTTAAACCAGTGGGAAGCTTCCACACAGAAGAAAACATGAACAGAGTAGAATCTATAGAAATCCAGCTGGATCTGGCATGGAACAAATCTTGGCAGCAAGAATAACATCCAGCAAATCAGAACTCTCTGAAAGGAAAGGATTTGGAAAGAAGACAGACCAGGATAAGGATAACACTAAATGCACATTTTTGCAGCCTCGATCAGATAGGCTCAGACAACAGAAGCAGCTGGCAGGAACATAAATAAGAAATAATCAGTGGTGTTGCAGGGGTAAATCAGATTTCTGCTCAAAGGTTTATTTGCTTTGCAGCAGTGAGCAGTAGCTGGTCATATTAATAAATTGATGTCAAAACACTATAGAAGATTAACTAATCCTGGTGTGATTTTTTTAAAGCAGACTATTCATATTTTAAACCTTCCACAATTAGGACTAATATTCAAATATTGCATCATATTCAAATTGAATCATATTTTCAGCTGTGTAAGATGAGTCATATAGAATCATAGAATCATTAAGGTTGAAAAAGACCTCCAAGATTATCAAATTCAAGCTTTGACCACAATCATATGCAACACATGTTCACAATATATAATTATTCAAGCCTGAAACGTTGTCCCCTTCTTAAAGAGAAGTCATGAAATCTCAGCTTGAATTTGAGATCTCAAGGCTGGACACCAATGCAAGATTTTGAAGCTTCACCCACAGCGTTGCCTAAAAGGCACCCTGCCATCGCTTGTGGGAGAAGCACATTCACATTTCTGGCAGATGTTTTTGTGATCAATTAAAGAAAGAGAAGTTTCCTGCCATGACTCTTAGGAATGCTGCCTGAAAAGAAAGATATTCTGTGTGTGTTTAAGGTGATTGTACTTATTACTGTAGTGTCTCTTTCAAACACTTAAGAGTATTCTTGGCATTGAGGAAGAATTTAAAGTGGTGGCTCAAAAGCTTTATCTACATTCATTGTTTAACATAACATCAACTTGACAGAGAGGTTTTTTTGTAAGGGAAAGCAATTTCCTCACTGTAGCCTGAGCACAATGGACACCAGTGGGGCGGGCACTGACATCTGCTGGCACTGCCCTGTGAGAAAGCATCTACAGAATACAGCATTTAACAAAAAAACACCCTATCTTTTAAATGCTGTTTTACAAATTCTTACTTCTCCCTTCTTTCAACGTGGGGCTTCTTTTGGTGGGCAGAGATTTATATTTATTTGGAGAAGCAAAATTGTGTATACCCACGTGTGGCATTCACATTCTCTGAATAAATTCCTAGTTTTCTCCTAGGAAGCTGAAAGGCAGTGAGAGAGCCTCAGAGAAAAGGAAAACAGTTCTTGTTCAACAACACTTGTTTCTCCTGTGTTTTGCTCATGTGGAATGTGCTTTGGAGATTTTTTACCCACAGGTGATTGTTTCATTGGATTCTGGTGTGAGCTGTTCTGGCTCTTTGGCCAGTTGGGGCCAAGCTGTGTCAGGCTCTGGAAAGAGTCAGGAGTTTTCATTATTATCTTTTAGCACTCAGTAAATATCCGTTCCGTATTCCTTAGTGTAGTATAGTGTAGTACTCTTTAATATACTACAGTATTATAAAGTAATAAATTAGCCTTCTGAGAACATGGAGTCAGGTGCATCATTCTCTCCCCTCGCTGGGTTGCCTGCATTTACAATACCCACGGAATAATGAACCTTTGAATCTGGCTCTGGCAAACTCTTTTAAACTCAGACACAGTGCTAGAAACACAAAGCACTACAGCTTCTTTATCTTGTTGGTAATAATTTGACTTTCTAAATATTGAATGCTTTTATTTTTTAAAAATATCAAAACTTAAGAGTTATCAAATCTCTTAAGTTTTTATGCTGTGCCCATGCACATGATCATGGCATATCCAGTCTGAAAAGGACAGGGAATCACAGAACAGTTTGGGTTGGAAGGGACCTAAAGATCATCTCAATTCCAAGACCCTGCCATGGGAAGAGACACCTTGCACTAGAACAGGTTGCTCAAAACCCCATCCAACCTGGCTTTGAACATGTCCAGGGATGGAGGAATGGTGTGTGTGTGTGCAAAGGGATGCTGGCAAGCAGGACATCTGTACAGCTACCTGTACAGGTGGATGCATTAGGGTGCACCTCCTGTCATGAAAGTAAAACCAGTCGTGCTTTGGTTCCATTATCCTTGGCACTGGTGGATGTCAGCACTAAATCTGCTGAAGCTCCGAGGCAGATCCAGACACAATCAATGTACACCAGGCTTTGGCATAAATATTGAACAACAGCAGCACAGATAAATGCTGAGAGAGTAGGCTAAGAGCTCTTGTAAGATTACAAGGATAATTCTTCATCACCTCAGAAGCTCAGTTCGTTAGTACCTGGAAACCTTTAGAAGACACTTCAGAACAGAGCTGATGTGCGTACAATTTCTGGCCTGTATCACCTAGCAAAAGATGTATATAAAATTATGTTTAGAATATATCTACTGAGAGAGCCTGGAAAGAGGGGAAAGGACATTTTAAAGGTCCAAGGCATTATCAAATTGTATCTAAGTTAGATAACACAAATAAATGTAATTATAAAGCACTCAGCAACACCACCAAATACAGAATTAGGTCCTTTTAAAATATCTTGCACAGTTTGAAAAAGAAAACAAAAGTCTCAATTTTTCATCAGGGCAGAGGTGACAGAGCCTTGCCTGGGAGGCAGCCCAGCACTGACTGACCTACTTGTGCCATTTCCAGTAATTAAGCAGCACATCTGTCCTTCAAATGAGGCACAGAAATGAGCACTAAATCAGCAGTGGAGAGGCATGGCTTTGCTAGAGGTGTCAGCCTGCAGAAAGGCTCATTATAGCACTGAATTCTTTCACCTTTGAAGCAGAGAGCAATTTGGGCAATTGCTGGGTGCTGCAGGCAGAGGAGCAGCTACATCCATAGCATCCCTCAAGGAATGCTGGTTTTCCAAACTTGGCTGCATAATTCATTATATCTCAAATTACATTAGGACAGCAATGCCAACTCCCTGGGCCAGGGAGGAACTGCAGGCTCAGAAGGGGCAGTGCTCTGTGGAATGCAACACCCTTGACAGGAGTTCTATAATAAATGGAAGCAGATACACTCATTATTATTTACATCACGTTACTCCTTCAGGAACCAGCCAAGAGTCACTGTTTTTACTCAGCACAAGCACCTCTCACACTACAGACCTTGGCAATTTAAGCAGGTCAAGAGAACTGTAAGAACATTTCAGCAAAAAATCATTTACTTCCTTGAAAACTCTTTCAACATCACTGAAATTTTTAATGAAGTCAAGTCAGATCTGCCAGGATCTGAATCAGACAGATATTTCAAATATTTTTGGAGGATATATTCCATTTTCAGAACCTATTTCAATACATGGCTTGAAAAAAGACTATTTCAGTTTGAAATTTGTTTAAATTGAATTGTAGTAATGGGCTTTAAAATTTCCTAAATAACTTATTTTTGTCTGATTGAATGCTTCAGGTAAGCTGAAAGGAATCTAGACCTTCCAAGTGCAGAGAATTGGGGTTTTTATTGTGGGAAAATTTTATTTTTAAGAATAAGATTTAATTGTGTTGCAGGGAAAGAAGCATCAGATATAGATGTAATAATTTGATGATGTAAGCATCAGCTATAGATATAACAGAACTGCCTCCCCTCTGACTCTATTAAACTGTATATGCCAAGGAATTTAAAAAAAAAAGTTTTTTAAGGATTTCTTTTCTTGCTTGAAGGTTGCCCACAAAACTTTCATCCTGCCTGCATTTGTATATGAAAATACCTTGAAGACCATGAGCATTGCTATTTATCTATCAATTACCAGAGAACTTTGAGGTAAACCCGGGTTCTCTTGAAAGACAAGTAGACACAATCCCTGGAGTTTCTTCTTTGATGAACAGTGAAAAGCTCCTTTCAATATGAGATTTTGTTCCATTTTCCTTCCCCTATGCTTTCTTTAACAACTTTGGAAAAATCAGAGTGTGAGCCAAAAATACATATAAGGAGATATAACTAATTTTAGGCACTTAGTTATATTGAATAATTGCTGAAACTCTCAGGTTATTTGAATTTTCTAAGAAAGAAAGAATTGGGAAATAATGGCTATTAAAGAAAGTTGGATACAGCAGGAAATTGATACTACATCTTGAATTTAGCCTGGAAAAGGCTCTGAAATCTTGACAGACCAGGTTACCTCCATCAGGATACATAAAATGACAATACTGAGTGTAAGAGATTGTGAAGCAAACCTTAGAAATCAGACAGAATCTGCACTTTCCTCCTTAATTTGTGATTAAAGAATATTTTGCTTTTCAAAAACTGTAAGATGGGGAAAGTAAAAACTAAAGTAAAAGAAAGTTAATGAGAAAGTATAAGAGGAAGCAAAATGTGAAAATTTTTGGGGTGTGTGTAGAGCTAAGATTTAACTATGGACTATATAAACTTTACACTTCGTTCCATGTCCCAAATAACCTGGAATTGGCAAATCCCATTGCAAATCCTACCAGGAACAAGGGGGGCCGGGGGAGCCCTTTCTCTCATGGAGGAGCAGGGATGTCTGAGATTACAGCTAAAGCTGCTGAAAAGGAGCTCACCATTTTCTCATAACCAATATGCTTTTTTAAAACAGGCTAAGAAGCAAGAGGCAGAGGAGATTTCCTGGTACACATTCAGGCATCTCAACATTCAGATTAAATGAAATTCCCTTTGCTCTACACAGATCCTCAGTCTGGATGTGCCACAGACTAAAAGGAATACTCTATATCCAGAGTATCCATCATGGAGGAGATGAAGGACTCCTCTCCTTCCCTGGTTCTGGCAATAAACTCTGTCAGACAGGGCAGCACTGGGGCTGCTGGGCACAGGACACAGCAAGAAAGACCCAGAAGCACTTCCTAAATTATTGATTGCTATTTCAGAGCACCAGCTACCCCTCAGACCACAGGACTGGCAGCAAGGAGCTGAGACTGGAAGAGATCATTCCAGCATCCACAATCCTTTTCTGGGATCAATTGACCTTCAGGCTCATAACTTAGTATCCACTCCAACAGACTGAAGTGCAATATCCATCTCACTGTAATCCAGCTGTGACATGTGTAATTTCTTTTTTACTACAACACACTGTCATAGTCATCCTTATCATCAGGAAAAGTGATGTACAGCTTATTGTAGTGCTAAAAAAATCCAGGGATTACTTTACAGAAATATCAGAGCATGAAAGAGATTCAAGATTGCTTTGCTTAAGCTTTAAGAATGGCAGACAACAGTAACAATAAAAAGAGGGGGAAAACCCCTCCTCTCATGGTGCTTTCTCAAGTGACACTTCAAATATTGGAACTCTGCTGATACTTATCTGAGACAGAGCAAATACTGATGTGTAAAAATCACTGTAGTTCTGAGGTCAAAGGCCCCTGCAGGATGACACCAGCTGTATGGAGGTCCCACTGTAGCTAATAGTACCCATTACTCCAGGGATAAATATGGAATTCACTCAAGGACATGCTGGCTGCTGTAGAGTTTAGCTTAGGATAAGTGCTGAGCAGCAGTTCAATATCACCCAGGCCACATCTGCCATGAATGCTGAAGCTGAAAACTAAAACACAGGGAAAGAAGCAAAGATAGGAACAGCTGCAGCCTCTCTACAAAAGCTGTTTTACTACAAATGCACCTCACTAGCTCCAGGAGAGAATTAAAAGAGTGAAGTCCTTTGACCAGTCTGCACAGGGACTTGAGGCAATTCAGAGATTCCTTCCTGGAGTCTCTGAAAAATTCAGTTAGGCAGGTCTTGGGTCAAGTCCCAGGAGAATTGTGGTGTCTTGTTAGTTCCATTTGTTATTACACTAGGAAGAAGACCACTGCAGCTTTTTTGCAGAGGAATTCCTAACAAGTCAATTTTGGAAGTATAATTTTTGGCATAATGTGAATTTTTGAAGGTCAGGCTATATGGATACAGTATAAATGTTCAGAGTTCAGACTTTATTTTTTTCCCAAACTTTTGCAGACGTTTTCATGAGGAAAAAGTAGTTTCTGAAATTCATCAGACCCTCTGGCTACAAACCTCTGCTGATCATCTTCAAAGTTTGGAAATTAGCAACTGTTTTGCTGAATTTAAGAGCAATAAATTTGCTTCCTGTTCTACTTATTCTTCCTAAATATGTCAAAAAACAAAACAAGCAAACAAAAAACAACCCACAGTTTTTAGTCAACTGAATTTGGGGATCTCAACTGATACTCTGAACTAGTAGATGGCAGGAAAGGAATGGAGGGAACAGCAATGTTCTGTACATATAGCTCAAACGAAAAATGAGATCAGATTCTTTCTGCTCATCAGCAAAGAGCCAGATGCTGAACAGTGTTGAAACCCATCACATCCTGCTAAACAAAACCTTCACAGAAAGGGGGGAGGAAAGATTAGAGGAGCTTCTGTTATGGACTTTGTACTGTGATAATTCTTCTTTCTCCAGACTGAAGAGCACAATCCTGCCTGCTTCATTTGTTTGATCAGACATCCAGGCTTAAACGCAATAATGAAAATAATCTGCTTCAATGGGATTATTTGCACAAGTGAGGGTTTGCAGAGCAAGAGCTTAAGCAGCCCACCCATGTGGTGTTCACTGGGAGCCTTCAGGGGAATCTTCAGAGAGGCTTTTTGCAAGTGCTGTGCAATTTCACTGAAGGGGATGTGTCAGACACTCTTCTGATGCAATTCAAAGCAGTATCGTTGATATTAGCTATTCTCTAAGGTCTTCCCTGTAAGGATCTGACCTGCAGAACCAGCTGTATATTAGCATTATCTTTTTATGCTTCCACAACAGATAGCTTTAATAAGTGGCCATCTCTTTTTAGGATGTTCTTGCCATGAGACAAAACAGAAATACTGTCTGCAATAATACCAAGGTCAAAATGTACTGCTAAGAAACAGAAGAGCATTTCACCAGAGAATGGAATGGATGTTAAATATTTTAAGAATCTGCTGCTTAAATAAAAAGTAACCTCCTGTGCATTAAAAATACATTTATTGATCCTATTCAGGATTCAACAGAAATACTTCCAGCAGAAAAAAAACTTAAAGGAACTTGTTTCACTGCCAAAGTGGGAATGTTTATAGGACTGTCTTTGGTAAATGTAGCAGAAATCATAAAGCATACTTAATAAAAAGGTTTGAATCCCTCTTTTCCCTTCAATATTTAGCCTAAATTACAGTTTAAGCATTGACAGTGCAAGGAGAGAGTTTAAAGAGTGAGATAAGAAGAAAAAAGGTTCATCACTTCAGACATCCTAGCTAATATATGCAGATAGAACTGTTAAACAAATAAATTAAAAAGGACCCCCACTGTCAGCACTTGACAGAAATAGAAATCATGTTCTTTACTCTTGATGTACCCTTTATCTTTCTTCTCTTTCTCTTAGTGAATGTGAATCAGAAACTGACACTGGCAAAACAACCCCTGAAAAACTTTGAAATTCCAAAGAAAAAGAACCTGGGTTTGTTTCTGTTAATATGGAGTCTGGAATAAATTGACCCCCAAACCATCCTCCTAGCCCCCAAATAAACCCCACAACATGAGCACTGACCTTCCTCAGCACATCACATTTGCACCATTTATTTAATGTCTTTTTATCCTTGCAGTTCTGGTTTGTAACTTCCACAAGAGCCAAAGAGACAACTCAGATTTTGGAGGAATAAAGAACTCTGCTCCTCATACTATTAAAAAAATAACTGCAATGATTTATTCAGTACCAGACTTAGAATCTGCTCTGAAAATGTGAATCCTTCATAAACATTTTACCTGTTCCTATCAGTACTTGTTCAGATTGGCAGAGTTCAGAAAAGTCTTTCAAGGTTTTTATCATCAAGGTTTCATCTGACTTTGGAGCATATTTGCTCTGAAATTATTGATGGTACATAAAGGAAACAGAGTATCATCAAACTATAATGTGTTAAACTCTGAAAAACATCATTCTGAGAGATGCCACAGGAATTTCCAACATGAAGTAGTAGAGCTTTGTAATAGGATTCCTTCTCTCTATAAGGCAAGGAAATTTGGAAGGCACATTTTTAATATGTATGGACAATCCAAACTCCTGACTTTGATCACAAAATGTGGATGGGACATGAGGAACTCTATTTTCATTTAAAGCACATCTATGGAAAAACCCTCTGGTGCACCAAGGATTCAAGGGTCAAATCTGTACATGTCCATTATTTACGCTTCCTGTCTCTCTTGCCTTTTTATATCTGGATGTATCCTTCAGTTAGAAAATGGAAGAGCAAATACAGTCTGAAATGGAGACTGATTCCAAATGAACCATGAAAAAGAGTTGGCTTTTCTTTATGGACACCCTCAAAGTGGGGGGCTCTGCACACACAGGGGATCACAAGGCTGAGACCTGGTGACTGATGTTGGAAGGAGAATAGCTGAAAGAAGGTCTTGACATGCAACTGGAAACCAGGCTGGGCTCATGATTTATGAAAAACACCTTTAATCTGCCAAGGATTCCCACCAATGGGAGTAAGGCTCTTTGAAGCCTGATGTATGGATTAGTATGTTTGGGTTAATAACTCTGGGTAGGGGATGCTCCTGGCACAGGCTGAGAACCATCAGATCGTTGTGTACATGCACCTGTAGCAATGTCTGCCCTCAGCTCAGGTTGTGCTCTTGAGAGTCCTGGGAAGAATGGGCCAGCTGAGCGGCACCAGCAGTGGCTGTCATTAACTAATGAGCAACGTGGGTCAAATTGCTCCTTCCAAATTTTTTTCCTCGTGTGAATACTATAAAGTATTCAACTGGGAAATCACAGTCAAATTTCCATTAACATTATATCCCATACAATCAAGAGCCACTGTGCCATATGAGACCAAATTTGTTTTTGAGATTCAGCACTGACTCATTTCTTCCACAGATGGAGTTTGTGGGAGCCCCTGCATGAGTGTCCCTTACATGTCTCCGTTGATAATCCATATTCAATTTGGCCATCAAAGTAGGTTATTCACCACCACATCATGACAGAATTCAATGATGCTTTGTGATAACTATTCGTTTTTAAACTGATTTTGATTTCTTGCAACTTACTGCATTAATTCATTAATTAATTCGTTTAATTGATGTGTGAGTATATCACAGAAACCCACAAACACTTTTAAAAAATAAACATAAAAAGAGACAAAAATACGACAAATACATTTTAGCTAATTAAATTTAAAAAAAACTCACACAGAGTATTTCTAACCCTCCTCATCCTTTATAGTTTTTAGCTTCTCTATGTACAAAAGTGATGTAGAAACCCCATAATAATTACTGAAGTGACTCATTAAAATGCAGAACTATGTGAAAAGGAGCATGGACAACATTTCTGACATTTAAAGGCAAGGTAAAGTTTTCTAAAGAAAAAAGTTTGCACATCAATCCCACAGCTAAAAGACTGGCATAAATTAGCATCCTTGTGTCAAGTGTTTGAAACAAGTGAACCTTTCTTTTAGCAACCAAAGCTAAAAATATGGAACAGCTACTTTTGCTTTCAGCAGGACAAGTGCTTTGCATAAAATGAAATATTCATAAAACAAGTTGGTTATAAAAATAGGTAATTTATCACTGCAATCATAAACACCAAGGCCCAGGAGCTGTATCCATATCATAGGGAGGAGAAGGTGCATTCAAGCACTCTGCTGTCCCCCAGGACATACTGACATCTCCTGCAAAGCCCTTCAGGTAAACTGGACCTGTGCTGTCTGCCTGCTTAAGTCAGCAGTCAGGAAAATGAAGTGGAAGAGACAAAAGAAAAGCTTTTTATTAATTATCTTGTGTCTCAAAACTTCTCCTAAAATGTCTCTTTCTAGGTTCTGGATAGTCTTCACCACTGGTCAGGTGGATTTAACACTCGCATGAATAGGGGAACTGCTCTGCTTAGAGCCCTGTAGGAGTCTCCTAGAAAAGGAGTGAATTGGATGAGGAAGATGCCAGAGGAAACCCATTTCCCACTTCCCAAATTTGATTTGGGAAACTCAAACTCATTTCCCAAAGCTGATTTCCCATTTCCCAGCACAGCAGCTCAGAGCAGGGCTTTGCAGAAAGATGAAGATTTGGCTATTTTAATTGATTGGCAGCTTTATGAAAGTTACAAATGTGGGAACTCATCTGGAAACATTCAGACATTTTGCTTGTTTTCAAAACTGGAATTAAGATCAGCTCTTAGAGGAGTGAGGGAAAAGTGTAGGGTAGGCAGGGCATTAATCCACTGCCAGCAAAACCTCAAGACAAAGTTTGAAATAGAGTTTTATTTATGAGTCTTACATTATTTTCTTTCCTCTTAAACAAAAGGCAATGCACTAGAGGGGTGTCTGTGAAATAATATGCATGTGTGAGCAGAAATAATGGCTTCACACATTTAAACTGAAAAGAAGAAAACAATTGTTTCACTTGGCTGAAAGAGAGCAAGGAGAGAGGGAGGAACATGGCACTCATTAAAGTAAAATAAAGTATTCAACATGTTTCATATTAATTGAATTGTTGTACTTAAAGTCTTTGGCTCAAGTGCAAAACATATGAAGCTGTTTTTAATTTACTAGGTTTATGAATTTTACAACATAACCTAGAAAGGCAAGAAGTAAAGAGTGGGTAACAGTCACAGAGTTCACAGATTAAATTATTAAGACTTATTGTAGGAACACAGAAAACCACAAATGTAAAATTAAAATATCATTACAGAAAACTAAAAACAACTACAAGTGCCTTGGAAAATATGTGGGAAACAACTGAGAGATTCTAAATCAATAACACCATAATGTTTCTTTTGCTTCACATTCTGGTTTGGGTTTAAAATTTTCAAATGTTTTACTAATGCATTTCATTTAACTGGTAAATGATAGAAATGAGATTCATCAAGGTTTCAAGGAAAAGCCCCAAGCACTTTTAAGTTCACACAAGGCCTTCAAATACTCCTGTGAGGTGTTGCACCTTCATGTGGATGGTTCTCCATTCTATAAGCTGAAATAAACTGAAATAAACCTCTTTTCCTCTGGGAAAGGAGGGATCACATCCCCAGTCTCCAAAATCAAAGACCACTACCTGTGCTTCTCCTGGCCAGGGTGCTGTTACCGGGAAGAATGAGAATTTTGGTTTCTCTGTGCTATTTCAGAGTTGACATCACCATGATTGCTGGAAGGGCAGGATGAAGATTTTAACTGCCTTTTCTTAAAAGACTGAAAATTTCTGCTGAAAATATTTACCCTGAGTTTGAAGCTATGAAATTCCAAATATTTTACTGATTCATATTTAGATAATACAAAGATGTTGTCTATGATTTTATCTGTCAGATAAAATGTTGTCTTTTTAAACACCAATTATTTTTTGTCCATAGATCAGCTTTTCTGAGCAAAGGTTCCCTGGTACAAAAAGGGACTAATGAAACTATTTTAAAAGTTCCTTTTCTATAGGCAAAGAGAAAGGGAGAGATTTTTTAGTTTTGTTAAAAGGATCTGTAGCAGTCTGGTTATTGGTTTTTTGTTTTACTTTGTTACAACAGCCATCATTCTTCACTGAGAATTTCAGTGCATTAAAGGTACTTAAATATCAGGGAAAATGAGTCTTCAAATCAGCCCATTATTTAGTAAATAAACACTAAGCTCTTCAGTTTTCAGTCCCATACTCTTTCTAGTGTCATATTTGATATTATTATCAGTAACTTGAGTTCACACATCGTTTATTACTGTAAAGTAGCATAAAGTTTATTGTGTCTAAATATTAATTTGACAAACACTTGTTAATGCTACTGAATAAATGTCTATGATTTTTAAATCTTTCCTTTGAATAACTGTAAACTCAATGGGATTTAAAAATGCAATCTCCTCTCTATTGTGTGCAGACAAAACCAGAAGGCTGAATAAACCAGGAAATCCAACTTCAAAAATAAAATTACAAAAGGTATCACTCATATTCTTTAAAATTCCTGTGAAAATGACCTTGTTCTATTTAAAATTCCTAAAAAATTTATTAATATTCTGTGTAATTTGTCAAGCATTGACAACACTGACAGAAGAGATCAAATGCTGTACAGACAGGGCCTCCTCCATAAGAGCACAGTGACAGAAATGAGAAGTCAAGGGAAATTAATGCCTTTAAAAATGTGTTACACTCATTTTTTATTTAACCTCAGTAATTCAATGCATTAGAACAACAGACACATTGATTAGATTTTTGTGTTGGCTTCAGTGAGACTCCCAGGAGGCAAATGAAATGGAGGTGTTTTCTGGCACCTCTGCAGGGGATGCCAAAAGGGGAACCCTTGAAGACTGTGCCAAAATGCTGCTGGACTTCAAAGTGATGAAGGTTTCAGGGCAGCTTTAAAGCTTTTTAAAGGTTACTGGAGAAAAAAGCTGTCTTTCACGAGCCAGTGTGAGGACTTACTACTATGGAGCTTGCTTTTTATCGTTCACAACAAAAAATCTACCCCATTTCTGTATATTTCAGAGTCTGATCAGTGTTGACACCATTAAAATCTCCACATTATGCAAGGACAGTGAACTTGTACTCACCTACCCCAGCATGAAATGCCCTCCTCCTCCACAGTCTGCTCTGCCTCACACACTGCTAAGATACATCTAATTACAGTAATAAACGCCTCCACCTGTTTCCTCTGCTTATCTGGGTGGAAAAAGAAAGACAGACATGGACTGAACTTAAGTGAATTAAAATTAGCCTAATAGTCACAGTGATTTCAGCGATGGCAGGTGGTCTGGCTGCCTCTTTCTACCCTTTCCTACTGGAAGTGGGCAAATAGCCTGCCAGGTTTGTGTGCTGCTCCTAACAAGTATTTTTAAAGCTGTTTACTCACTTAGGGAAAGGAAAATTGAGGTCACTGCTAAGTAGAAATGGGAAAGGAGTTTCAAAAGCACTCTGTGAACACTGATCCTGTTCAGTGTACTGGAGGTGCTTTCATTAATTTCTACAAAGCCAATGCAAAATATCTTGGAAAACCTGAGGGAAGGATCACTTTTATGTTTAGAAGTATTGACTAGTTGTTTGCCCTTTTTCCCTACTACACTGCCCCTCATAGATTCCTTCTTCAACAAGGTTTTTAAAAAATCAAAGATTAAAAAGAAGACTTGAAACATATCTTGAGGGCATCAGGAGGGAGAAAAGCATTCTCCTATCAGCAGTGTTAGTTTTATAATATTCAAATTAAGAGCTACAAAATATTGCAGACTCCTGGCTGAAAGGTCAGCAGGGACAGCCTGTGAACACCTGATGTTCAATTAAGAACGTTTTTACTTTGACTGAAGCATGATATGCTGGCGTCTAATCTTTATCAGCAGCTTTATCACAAAATGAACACCAAGCAGCAAAAGACTGCACTTATTAATTGCTTTTCAACAAATAATGCCTCTGGGGAGGGCATAAACAGCAGTTCTACCATCGAGGCCTTGGGATTTGGTAGAAGATTCACCTGTGTTTGGATAAAGTGACCTGTGCTGGGACAGCCACACCCTGGGCACTGCAATGCCTGCACCATTTCCTCCCCAAATGTCCATCCTGCTGACACCAAGGGGGTAATTAGCCAGAAAACATTTAGACCTTTTAGCAGCCATCTCCAGGTACATCTAGAGAAAGTAGAGCAGCGTCCTGCACCCCAATAATGTCATGCTATTTGTATTTCTCATGTGGCGCAGTACAAGTATTCAAGTATACAAGTACACAAGTCTGAATCTAAACCAAGGCAAAGATGTTTATTTAAAATACCCACCTCCAAGTTTCTCTTTCAGGAATCCATTCAGAACTGAGAAGGAGCTGCATTGTTATCTTCCTCTGAAGGATATAGGTTTTTGTGCTAGGGCTGCAGTCTCACTAAAGGAGGGGGGGGGAAAGCCTCTGCATGCCAGAAGGTAGAGCAGAAATATTTGACTCAGTGAGATCAAACTTTGTAACAGCAATACATTAGTTGTCATTAAAAAATGGCTCAAATCACAGTAGTCCCTGTCCCAGAAAAGTAATTTTGCATTGGGTTCAGCAGTTTTACGAAAAAGAATGGCATCATCCATTTAGTTAACTGGTATATTTTAGCAAGTGCATGTAATTTTAAATTAATTTTACTTTCCCAGTCTAAATGATTCCAAGATTCTCTGTTCTCTATTTCCTCTTTCCCAAGACAGCAAACAGCTCAGACTCTGCCTCACACCTTCCCTGGCCTGGCAATGCTTCCTGCCAGCTGATGGCAGAGAAACACCTACAGAACCAAACCAGAGAACTTCTGGGTGCAGAGACCAAGCATATCAACCTTAAACTCAGTAATGCATTCTTACATGAATTTCAGACATTTCTGCTTTTTCTTCCCACAAATTCTTCATAATTTAAGCTCATGACCACTTCCCAAACATTCTAATAAACACTGATAATTTTAGAATGCTTTTGAAGCTCACTGTTCTGTTCCTTGCTAACACTTATTTTATATTCTCAGATCTCATGCCAGTTCTTCAATAAGGACATAAAGCCAGCAGATTAACTTTTTTCCTCATCATCAGTTGACACCTTTTCACTTTCTGAAAGCTTATTTTTAATGTTTATTTTATTAAGTCTTTGAGCCCTTGTCAGGATTATTAAGGAGTCTGATGGCTAAATGTAATACTGAATGTGCCATTACTTTCCCCCATTTTATTCTGATCCACCTTTCTAAATGTTAATTCTAAAACTGGTGACATTTCCCCCTGAACTGGGAATAACTCTGATATGTATTTATTCATTTCTGTTAACACTGATTCATTTAATAACTGAGTATTCCAACCTTTGGTATGTTTGACTGTAGCTTAATAGAAAAAATTATCTAGTTCATGATGAAGTCCCTAAATTTTTTGCTACTTCAGAAAAATAAATTTAGGAGACTACCACAAAAAGATAATGAATTGCACTGATAACTGTGGACTTCCACTTTTAAATACTAAAAACTACAACAAATAACAGAAACCTTTCTCCTTGTTTTTCTCTAACTGTGTAGATAAGTAACAGATAACTGTGTAGATAACTGTAAGCATTGGAAGAGCTGAAGATCAGAGGACCCCTAACCACAACATTAAATTTTTGACTGTGGTCTCATAATGTATTTTGAGTAAATTTCTGCAGGAGTATCCATCTGCAAAGGTGTAAGGAAAGCTAAAGGTCTTTGGAAATTCATCATCTGTCCTTTTTTGATGGAAAATGTTAGCCACAGAAAATAACAAAATGTAGAAAACATCAAAGAACACAGGGTAAAAAAATTACTGCAGCCTTACTCTTTGATGCTGAGAAGCCTTTGATGCACCTATGATAGAGTACAGGACAAATGACTTAGCTACAGGCTTTCTAACTGGAAATAAAGTCCTTTAATGATTTCTCAACTTTATCTTTGTAATAAATATATAAACATTGCAGCTCAGAAATATCTCTATTGTTTGTTGGGAATACCTTTATTTGAGAAACAAACTTACCAAAATGTTTGTGCATTAGATTGGCTTTTAAGAGAGAAATCTTGGCACAAAATCTCCTGACTATCAGATATATTGGATTGTTTCCACATAAATATCCACTGTTTAGCAAGAGCTCCTGTCCTTGGAGATGTGCAGACTCCCACAGAGTACCAAATGTACTACCCAATACTCTCCTAGTGATATCTAGAAAGTAATTTACGTGGAGATTATTTCTGCTGCAAAGTTGACTGCTGAAGATGTGTGCTGCACTCCTGAGAGTGCACAACTTTCCTTATTATTTACCAAAACTTGTGGAGCTCAGTGATGAAACTTTAATTAAATATTGTCCTGAATGGATTCTTCTGTTTGACCTTACTCAGTTTCATAGACTCTGTTTGCACAAGGGATTCCAGCACAGGTCCACTCAATTTGAATCTCATATAGTTCTATTCTGCTAGAATGCCTTTTTAAGGAGTGCTGGTATTTGCACAACAGCATCTGTTTTCTTTCCACTGTACTGCAGATTTATTGGTACAGGTATGCAACTTCCAATGGAACAGACAGAAATTGGATTTAATCCTCACAAAAACCTCACTGTGGTTCTTTCCTGTTTTCCCAAACAGCAAGTTGCTGTTCAAGATAAAAATTATCTTAGGTTACCCTCAAGATGAGAAAATAGACTATAAAATTTTTCTGTGCAAATTCCTCAGCAGTAAAGAACCCACCGTACAATGATTTTAAAAGTCCATTTGAAATACAGAATTAAACAGAACAGAGCAGGGGTACTAATGCACAGACCAGGAGAGGAACAAGTGGAATGTATAGATCCAGCAGGGAGCTCACTGCAAATATTGAGGGAAAAATAGCTCAAACACAGTAAATAAGAAAACCATGATCTGTGTTAACCAAATTAATTTTAATTACTAACTGAAAAAAATACAGTTTAGGTAATTTATGATGCTGTCTTACTTTTTGCACTAATGAAGCTTCCATAATAAAAATAGATCTATAGACTACATGTCCAAGCACTTTTATCCAGTTTTTAAAAGAACTGTATGTGCTTATTGCTCTGTCAAAAAAGAATATATTAAGCAATTAGTATTTCAAAATCTATTGTGTTTGCCACCTCAAGTATGATTAATTATTTAGGGTTTTTTAATGCAAAAAGAAAACTGAAAACACTTTTTCTGTTCTGCAAAGCATTTGTACAATAATTTTTGTTTAGAATCTGTTCCCATGAAGAAAAATACGTGGAGTAACCATATTAGGCCAAAATAGGATGACTATTGTCCTTGCAAACATCACAATTCATATTACTAGTATTAAAAAAAATAATTTTTCAAGGCTTGAAATTACATTTAGAAATAGAAAAGGAAAAAAAAATGTTCTTTGGCAGCAGTATTTGAACAGAGCTCATTAAAACATCTCTTGACAGGTTATATTAAGTGCTACAATTATGCCTAATTTTGGTTTAGTACAATATGTTAATTTTAAACAGTTTAAGAGATTGTATCTCTTCTGGCCATTTTCTCCCTGCTTTGAAAGTGCACTTCACTGCAGCCATAATCATAATTTCATTTTGGAACTAACTGCATTTCTTTAGTTCTCATATTGCAAAGAACAATTTAATAGACACATTGGCCTTACTCTGCTGAAGCCCATAAGTTTTTTTTTTAAGTTGAGTATTTAATATTGCTATGAGGACAGATAGGAAAGACTGGAATGTGTTAAAATATATTGAGCAAGAATATATTTTCTTTGAAATCAGTGACAAAATTCATAAAACACACATGGCAGGAGGAACTGGGAGCCAGGATTAAACATACAGACTGTTCTACATCATGCTTTTCCAGGAGAAAGGTTCTTTTCCACTGGAGAGAATTTGTAGATATGGAAGCAATCCCTGTGCTCTTTTTGGGGAATTTTTTTTTCCCTATTTGCAAAGATCTGGAACAGGTGACCTAACAGAGCCAGTTGGAAGAGAGATTGGGAAAAATGTTAACCTTTGAACTGAAGTGGAAAAAGAAACCCCATCTGATGATACAGATGGAGCCACGTGCACTTTGGGTTAATGCAGAAGGCAGTGCTTCAGCCTGCATCTTCATTTAAAGGGAAAAGAGTAATGATTTTAATTTTCTCTTTTGAAAGGTGCTATAAAACATAAATTATATAAAGCAATGTCTGCCTGGGTTGGAAATTGAGAGATGAGAGTTGGAAGTGAAATAACCCCTAATACCCAATTCTGAGTTCTTAAGATGAAGTCAGGTTTAGGTTTCACGGAGCTGTGTGTGAAACCAGGAGTGGTGAACCTTCCCTCCTGTACAAATTACACATCTCAATCTGCTGGCAGCCAAGAGGGATGAGACAAAAACCATCAGAGGGAGATGTCAGCAGGGAAAAGGTGAAAAGAGGCCACTGCAAGTCCACTGGACTCCAAATCCATTGGGAGGGTTTGGGGTTTTTATTCAATATAGAAAGTGAAATAGAACAATGTGGGTGAATCCCAGACCAAGAATTTTGGGTAAGAGAAGAAATTCAAGCTTGAGAGCAGCCCTGAATGTTGCAGGGGAAGCTCAAGATCAGACAGAAAAATCACCCCATGTCAGTGAGAAGATGGAGGGCTCAGCACCCATCATCTGAGGGTTTAATTTCAGAGCAAAAAGCATCTCACCCACACCCTCCCACTTTTTGGTCCTGTTATTTTCTACATCAAGAAGGAGCAGAGAAAAGTCAGTTATAACTACTTTTTTTTCCTAAGATTATGGAAGAAAATCCTAAAAATCCAGCATCCTAGGGAACTTGTGGTGATTGAAAAAGTGCAAACCATAGACAGAGATGACGTTTTCTAGCTGAGCTGGGTGTCTGAGTCACCTCACTGCTGGAATAGCAGAAGCTGCTTCTCCCCTGAGAGGTGGGAGGTCAAATCATTTAATGAAGAGATTTGTAAGTCTTTAAATGTCAGACATCCTGAAAACATTCAGCAAATAAAAGATGATAACAATAACCATAATGCTCCATGAATTTTGAATAGACACTCTTGTACATCAATAAATAATCACATTACACATTCCATTTGAACATTTCTGAATTAATAAAAGGCATTAACTTGACTGTCAAGCACTAAAATAGGGACATTTGTTTGATGGCGGATTTCTTCACTGTGAGTAAACATCCCTGTGTCAGATTCCCACACAAGCATTGATAACTAGATTTCCACTAATGGAGAGTTGCAACAGACGAGCCAGGATTTTCCTAAGAAATTTTAATAACTCACATTATTAAATAAAATTATTCCTTCTGTTGCCCTGAATTTCTTTTTCTAAAATATTAATATCAATATTTTGCTACAGATTTGATCTCTTAAATGAAGCATAGTAGCCAGAAGGTGAAACTTTGGGAGCAGTAGAAATGGCAAATTATTGTCAGAAAGCATCCAACACTGCAATTTCCACTTGACCTCCATCTTGCTGACTGAGAAGAGCAGCCAGTTCTCACTGAGCACTGACAGTGGAGCTCAGTGCCAAAGTGCAGGAACTTTTAATGACTTCTCAGTGCCTTTAATTATTTTCCTTTGTGTTTTCATTGTGTTTTGTAATAAGCAAAGAAGCCAGCACTGTATTGAGTTTTAAAAACTATTTTGTCGAAAAGCTAATTAGGTTTTTTTCCTTTCTCAGAACCACACTGCCAATTGTTTCCTAGCTAAATGCACTATATTGCTGATGTTATCCTGATATTAATATATTTATTATTATTGTTGTCCTAATATTAACATATTTATTACCCAGAATCCTCAGCTGAGTTGTCAGTTTAGCACAAGTTATACACCCAGTGATGATAGGCAAGATATTTCTGAATAAAGAATTAATTTTATGAAGCCCCTGGTGTAGGGAGCAGCAGTAGAAGCAATTCAGTAGGAGCAACACATCCTCAGGGAGGTGAGCAGTGGGCTGCAGAGATCCCTCCCACCTCTATCCCTTGACACCCCTGAGTTTAAACATTCCCAATTTAAACTGAAACGGTATTTTTGCATCACATTTTTGCCCTAAAAATAAAGGATTTCTAGTCTTCATAACAGAATTTGCAGTAGGGATGAGAAAAAATTCTCAGTTTAAATTACTATCAAATTACCACTTAAAACTGGGACATGTTTTTTTTTCCACTTTTGTACAGCAAAAACTTTCTAAATTTTGCACTCAGTGAAAATGTGCGACCTTCTTCACAAGTAGCTTCAAGTGACCAAAATCAATGTCTAAATATTACAATAGCTTAGAATTAGAATTTCTCTTCTTGCAAGACTGGGTTCCCCCAAGTGCACTGGGAGTTTCATAACTGCATTTTCTTACAGCACATGGCATTGAGGAGGTCTCTTTACCTAGGGATTCCTCCAGGCAGGCACCTGGATATGCTGACACAGCCCTTTCATGCCTGGCACCAGGACAAAACCCTCCTCTGGTACAAAGGAGGTCCTCAGGAATGTGCAAATATTCTAAATAGTCTTGAAAAAAAATATCAGCCTGCCATATCAGCCTGGTGTGCTGATATCAGAAGAGTTGTAGAGATTTACAGACATTGCAAACCTGAGCCAGAAATAGAAAGGAGCAGACAGAGAAATCCTTTAGACCCCAACCATCAACATATTGGATACTGATATGACAAAAACATGCTTTCAACTTATCACCAGAGAACGCCAAATCTGAAGAATTAAATAATCCTAAAATGCTGGATTTGTTTACATCTGACCTGAAGGAAGACTTCCAAGCTCTATGTAATGTGTGAGATGCAGTCATATTTGAAATATGATTCACTTCAGACCATATTGTCTCAATTATCTGATGGTACAAAGGTGGCTGTTGATGAGGTATCTGGCAAATACTCCACATCAGTGCTACTGTCATGCTTAACTAACAGATGTTTAAAATGAGAGGCTGACAGGTTTTATGTGATGATTTCATCTTTTTAGTTGCCAACTGCAGCTTAATTTAATTTTAATCAAGAGTAATAACCTCCCATAATTGCTATTATAGTAAGGTTCTATTTTTACCCAGGGCCTGAAGCAAAAATTAACAAAGATTGTTCCTCTAGATTCTAACCTAAAATCTTTCTGATCTGAAATATTCTTCCAAATATGGAAGAAGCATTCCAATATTCTTCCAAATATATTAACTTTGAAGTACTTCCGAACAATATAGATACATACATAAATATGAATGAAACAATATAGATATGAATGAAAAGGAAAAATCACTAATCAGTGGAAACTACTGTACAAAAAGGAAGTGAGTGTGTGCTCTAAGAGATGATGAGGAAATATAAATCCCATTTCAGCTGTATTGTTAAGGACAGTAGAGAGCAGTCAATGTTCAGGGTGCAGCCACATGATCCCCATGTCTTATGAAGCTTTTCCAAAAGAAGTTCAGGTGCTGAACTTTACTGTGGGGCACTTTCAGCCATGGAATGTCAGTCTCTGACCCAGAACACCTCTCACAGAGCTGGAGCTCCCACAATGATTGCTTTGTCCCAGGGGTCTGTGCCCAGCATTCCCCACTCAACCTGTGGCTCCAGCAGCAAGCACACAACCTGTTCAGAGCAGGCTGTAAGCAAGAAATATCAAATATTTTACATAGGTACGGTTTCTGCATGTGTGTTTGCTCACCTCTGTCTGTTCTACCCTTACAAAGTAAAAATTTCAGCAGAGAGAGGAGCAACTAAAGAATGAATGATGCAAAATAAATCTCTCTTTTAACCAAGAATCATGTGAGGAAGCAGCTTAGGGGAAGCCAAGTGTAGGTAAACCAAATTGATCCACATTCACTGGACCCAGCAGAGTACTCTCAAGGCCACATCCAGGAATTAAACCAGAAAAAGAGATGGGGAATAGAGATTAAAACAGAGGGTTCCCTGCAAGATTTCATGCTGCACTTCTCCCTGCTCATGGGCAGTTCTATGTTCTGAGAGCTGGCCTGGCTCCAATGGTCCCTGCTGCTGGCAAGAAATGCAAAAACAAACATGGCATTTAAAAGTTTCTTGTTTTCAAGAGCAGGCACACTGCAAATCAAAACAGACAACTCCTGCAAGCAAATTCATCTCAGCTTATTTCAAGTTCAGCCAGCAGAGGCCAAGGCAGCACAGACTACACGTGGGTAATTTTTCCTTTGATGGACCTGCTATGGTTCATCAGAGGATATCAGAACATCATCTACTCATCAGAGAGTCTAATGGGTGGGAAACCTGGTGGCAACTGGAAGAAGTCAACTCTTCCTCCATCAGATGCCAGCCAAGATTGATGGCAGCCAATTTGTCCTCATGAGGTGACAAACTGACTTTTCCTGACCGTGGGGCTGCTGTATTTTAGGATATGGCACCTGCCTGACCTCACTACCATAGGTTTATTAAAATCTTGAAGTTAATTTCAAGCTGTGAGATTGGCTGTCTCAGAAAATAACTGCCATGAGTTTTGAAATTTCTAGCTATAGCAGTAAGTGAGCATCTTAGGTCATTTCCACACCTTCAGATATCTGTATTCTTGTGGCAGTTTTATTCAGTTATTTTTCAGCTGCCTTGTACATTCCATTTGCATACTGTATTACACATGCTACATAAAGAAGAACATTTCTCTCGAAAGAAATAATTGGTCTGAACCTTAAGAGACTGTGCAACATTTCCTTCTAACATGGATAGGGAGGTTGGAAGAGAGCCAGGCAAGGTGGCTGTCCAGGAAAAATGCAATGAAGAAAACAAAAAAAAAAGACTATTACCACCCAAGTTATTTTCTTTTTAATACTAGGCTTTCCTCTTTTCTATTTTTCTCCTTTATACTTTGAAAGAGAGGCGGAGGCTATGCAGAATTCTGATGGTAGGAAACAAAAATGTCATTAGGACCCAGAAAAGTTGACTGTGGAGACACAGAAGTGACCAAACCTAGATCTCTCACATTTTCAGTGCAATATGTGCTGGCAGGTCAAATAATCCAAAGCACTGATGCTAAAATGTCCTTAAACATCACTGGCAGCACATTTTCTCTGAAAAAGGCCTGTTTGAGTCATTCAGAACAGTATGAGAGTGTACAAGTTTTGATGGAATTTGTATCCAGAAATGATTTCTTGGCTCCATCATACAGCTTCTTGCCAAAATTGAGAAGAGATCCCTTTTACAAAGCTGTATGCCAGAGCAAGTACCTGGGATGTGGAGCACCAACAGCCACATCACTGGCCTGAAGGAAGCAGAGCTGAGCTCCAGATGGAAAGCAAATTGTAGAAAATCTGTCCATATGAAAGATGTCTCACAAGGAAATGTAGTTTTGTAGTCAGTTATTTAAGAGTGGAGGCAGAGGCTAAAAGGGAGTGTTACCCTTCTGGAATAAAGCCACAACTGACCCCATACTGACCCAAATGCTCAGGCAGAACAACCATCAGTACCAACTGCAGCATGGTGGGGTGTGATGAGAAATACTCCCTTGCTGTGAGACAGTTCAGAGTACCGCAGCAATATTTGATGTTCTGATAAGGCAGGAGCAGAGAGTGAAGACACAAGGTTGAGGCTGTGTGAATTTGGTGAAATTTCAATACACCATTGGTTAGTTACAAGCATCTGAGAGTGCAAACTGAAGGAGCCATGGCAACAACACAAGGGATCACCACCCACCAAAACTCAGCTGCTGTGAGCACACAAGGGAGACTGGCGGGACTCTAAGGCAAGGTCTAGATTCTTCAGGTCACTGAAAAAAGATAGCAAAGAGATAAAATTATTGAGAAAATAATTTTAGGTGATTTGAATGGAAGACACACTCTTTTTCTCAGTGAAAAAGATCCATATAAAATCACTAAGGAGAAATGTGTCTGGTACTGTTGAGTCCATAAGAGTAGCTGTGAATAGTAGGCCCCTTTCCTCTAGAAAAATAGAATAAGGCACAGAAGCTGTTCCTCATTACAGTATAAATTTCAGATGTTAATGGCCCAGTTTTCATTGCACTCTTGATGAGTAACACTTCTTTGCTCTTTTCTGATTCAAATGACATCAGAGAAAATTAGCTTTAAAAAGTTTTTCTCTCTTTCTAAATGCAAAGGAAATTTTCAATATCAGTGTGTATTTAACCCTTAATTACAGAACTCTGTAAAAAATCTTGAATATTTGTAATTCCTTCCTGCAGTTAGAAAGTAGAATCACATTTATCACCAATCAGTGTACCAGTAGCACACAAAAAACTACATTCAGTATTTGATCTTTTGACAAACACAATAGGTGTTAGTGCCTGTGCCAGAAGACAACTTCAAAAAGCTGTTCTAGTTCTCAGTTTAGAGCTCCTGCTCATTCCTTCTACAAGAAAGTGCAGTATTACTGCAATAGATCACCAGGGCTGCTTTTCTCTGATGTATTGTTGCAATATTTCATAGGAACAGTGTCTGGCAGGAACATGAATTTCAGACACAGGCCTACTTTATATGTTTTATTTGAGGACACTTAAGGAAAATCAATGTGGAGTTCAAGAGCTGGCACTGCAGCTTAAGGAATTCAGCAGAATTCCCTTAAAATGCTAGAGGCGTCGCAAAGTTTAAGAAACTATGAACTGTGAAGGATGAGAGGGACTATCCCCTATCCCCTTTATTTAGTGAGTAGAAGACCTAAAATTTTGGCTGAATAAAGTCTTCTAAGTTCTAGCCCATCTCTGAGATCACCCTGAGAGCTGAAATATTCCCCTACTGCCAGAGTCTTGTTGTGTCCTTCCCCAAAATTATTATAAATAAAGTCCTGAACTTTTAGAGGCAGAACCAGTCAGGTGGGTTTTTTGTAGTCCTTTACACCTGCCAAATTAACAAAGAACTTATAAAAAGTAAAGCACATTTTATTTTACAGCAACAGATAACAGCTATTGCCCCCTTCTGGGTCACACTACAGAAGTCTCTGGTGTGGAAGGATTTGAAATGGATTGATCATAGACTGGGCATCAGCTCCATGCTCATCCTCAGGCCTACAAATGTAATGGGATGACCCAAAAATATATAAATGCAGAAGTGTGGGGCAAAAAGGGCCATCAGAGTGACAGTACACTTTACCTCACACAGTTACCAGACTAGATTTGTTTGGAAAGCAATGTGGTATCAGCCTTTTCATTAACAAATAAGCCTGGCAGGCCCATGCTCCTGAGATGTGTTTTCTGTCAGTCATGATGGATTTCACAGAGAAGGGTAACCAGAATTTTGGGAATATTCCTGCTATTCAGCCAGTCTGACTTGGTGTTTGCCACTCCATCTGTGCAGGGAACAGAGCTGAGCACATTTTAGCAGTTGCAGCTTTCAGGAGCTACAGTAAACCCCTCTATGTTGTCATTCTGTCTGCATGGATTTTCAAGGGATTCATAAAGTTTAAGGCCAGGAGAACCATTAGATCATCACACTCAATCTCCAGTATACCACAGGCCATTACATCCAGTTACTCCTCTATTAAGCTCAATAAAGCATAACCATCTTTTTCCTGAAGGACCAGTCTTCATTTCAGGTATCAAGAGATAGACAATCTACTGTTTTCCCTGCTGTTTCTTTGTGTACCAAAGGCTAATCATCATCACACTTACAGCTATTTGTACAAGTTGCCACTCCAATTCCTCTAGACCAGCTTCCAGGCACAGCTCTTGTCTGCTTGTCTCAGTGAGATTAAAGGTTCTTTTTCTATCCACTGTCTTCTCCACAGGAAAATACTTGCTCTGCAATCAAATCATCTTCTCTTCCTGAGATGCTAAGCAGATTTGAATTCTTTAAGTCTTTCACAGCAGTATTTTTTTTTTTCATTCCTAAATTCTCTTCTGAGGTTCTTTCTGTACCAATGTAAGTGGTTCAACAGTTTATAAAATATATTGATACTAAAAATATATATAGTACTGCTTCATCTGCCTGAGTAATGCTGGATAATCAGGTGAAAATAATTTCATAAATCCATCTACTGTATTCCTCCTAATACCCCCAAAGATAAAAAATTATTTATTTATATAAATATATATATTATATAAAAATATAGATAATACATATTTATTTATATATAAATATGTATATATTTAAACATATATTATTAAATATAAATATATTATATATAATATATATTTATATTATAACATATATTTCTCTCTATAAATATATATACTAAATGTAAATACATATTATTTATTTATATTTAATATGTTAAATATAAATATTTATATATTTATATATAAATATCTAAAATATATATTTATTTATATGTATTTCTTTTGCAGGGAAGCATGTCACATAAGGACCTCATGTTGAGTTGCCTCCTGATTCTGAGCCCTGAAATTACTGATTCAAACAACATCTAAGCATTTCTGCTTTCCTTTAGAGTAAACAAAAAAAAAAACAACTTTCTGCAGAGCACTTTAAAATTCAGATTTCCACATTAAAAAAAAAAGACAAAAACTGCAGCAAGAGAGAGCCTGGACCTTCACCCTTTGCACACATCAGTCTCTACTGTACAGCACATTTTCATAGGGCTATGGGTGACAGCTGAAGTTGATACAGAATTGCTCAAAACTCAGCTCAAACTGGTGGACTCTTCTTTATTTCAGAGTTTTCAGGCTTTGTCTCCCAGCACACTGAACGTGGAGGAGGCAATACTGTCTGACAGCAGAGCCACCCACCAGGGAGGTTCCTGTGCTGAGCTCCAGGACTTCATCTCTTGCCACAACACAGTTCCTGCCTGATTTCTTACTTGATATTTTACCAGCTCCAGCTGCAGCTCCCCACTCACTCTGAAGTGTGTGTGTATACATAGATATGTGTATAAAATCTCAGATCTCTGAATCTCTGAACCCGTGACTTTTGTGAAGCTCTCTTGTCTGAAAGGGAAGAAGAGGATCTGACCTTGCGGCCTTGCCATGCCCCTGTGCTGCTTCTGCCAGGAACCCTCTGAAAAGGCAGCTGATAAGAATAACCAGAGGAAAATAGCTGCTCTGTTCTGGAACAGCCCAGGCTGGTCAGGTGCAGCAGTTATCTCTGTGTCTTTTCTCAGCCAGCTGGTGGTTCATGCTCTGTGCAGCAGCTCCTGACACCTCCCCAGGAAGGTGCATTTCACCTGCTGAACTGCCCCATTCTCACATCAGCGATGCTGCAAGCAGAGCTGCTGATTATGGAGACAGCTGTGACTCTGTGCCAGGCTCCTGTCCTTCTCACTGAGCTGTGGATGGAAAAGGATGGCTCACACTTCACACACTGCAGCCTTCAAACAAGTAAACTTCCTTTGTGGGGAAAACAGTGACAAGACTATCAACCAGTATCATTAAATCAGCGTTTAAATGCTGCATTTAAATCTCTAATTCTCTCCGTGCTGCCTTCCATTACAGGAAAATCAGAATATTGTGAAGAAGGTGTCTACATCTCCCCACTCACTTGGGCTGAGTAGGGCAGTGATGCAGAGCAGAAAGACACCAGCAGGGAGCTGTCATTTCACAGAAAGAGATGCTGGAACAATTCTGCTTCTGCATCAGGGACCAAAGAGGTTGAGTCTCTGAAAAGCATCAGCAGCAGTTTAGAGTTTTCATTTCTCTTCCTCTGAAATCCTGACAGTGTGTCTTGATAGAAAAAATAAATCTGGGTCTAAGTCACTTGGTTCTAGGATTTATAGCAAATGAAGGCAAATTATTAGAACTACAGTGCTCTGATTCAGAACTACAGTCTTCCTGGTTTGTACCAGCCTTGTATTGAACAAAACAACTCCAAATATGACACACTACCTTTGTATGAAATTCTATTTCTACTTTGCTGTTTGGCCTACCAAAATCATAATACACTGCATTTCCAAAATCCAGCAGCTGGTCCAGACCTCTGAAGAGACTGTCACCAAAGCAGCAGTGCATTGCTGTTAAAAGCCACCTTTCCACACGTGATCTTGGTTTTACCCTTCTGGCTTACACTGAGAGCACCAACTCAATCACATGGATTCATCACATCACACTGAATAGAGAAGGCTTCTGTACTACATTCTCAGGAAAATCAATCAGTGCTATCAGACTCTCAGTGAGCCCAGAGAGTAAAAGAGTGGCTGGATAGAGTCATTCAGATACAGCCTCCAGGGAGACAGGAATGTTCTTTCTGATCTCCAAAAAGTGCCACATTGCCACGTGCAATCCATGGAAAATGAAGTAGAACCTGTCCCAAAATAAAGCCCTGACAGAGACAATGAGAAACTCAAATTTCTCAATATTATACTTCATACATAATTATGTATGAAGTATAATATGTATGCCTCAAATAGCCAGCAATTCTGTGATATAAATGATGTATCAGTATGCACAGCAAATTCAATGCAGGCACTGGAGTAGGATGGGTGGTTCCTGCAGAGAGAGTGGGATGATGCTGGCTGAAAGGTGGGACTGCCTCTGTGACCATCTAATTGTCACCAGGAGCCAGAGAGGAGGGGGAAAAAAATTAAATATTCACTCAGCAGTATCTAGCCACCATCTCCTACAATACTTCCAATGTTTTTTAAAACAATTCCAATACTAAGTGGCCAGTTAACATCTGTGAGAAATGTTTGGTACCAAGACTTCAAAATGTCTGTTATTTCCTGGAATTCTGCACACAATGTTATGTTGAAATATTTTTCTCCTACACCATGGCAATGGGATAAGAGGAGGTGGAAGGGGTTATAACTTCTGTTTTGTCCAAAGCTTGATGAAATAATACAGGATAATAAAACCAACTTGGGTAAATTAAATTATTTATGAGAGAAGAATCTGGTTCCTTCTAATAAAAACCACCAGAAAAATAGAAAAATAAAGAAGTACTACTGGCATCAGAGACCTAAACCTTGTGAGCTATTATTCAAAAGAGGATCTACATCCAGTAGAGAACTTAAAAGCAGACACACAAGCCCATATCGAAGTGCTTACAAGACTTCAGGAGAACTAGATGCCAAAAAGGAGGAAGAAAACCAAAACAAAGTAGAAGCAGATCCTGAGTCTGATAACTGGGGATCCTGAATCTATTAACTGGAAATGTCAAGGATGGGACAGTTTTCTAACACAATTTCTTTCCCTTCTTGAGCTTACACACTGTTCTACAAGCCAGGGCAGTGTGCGGGGAGGAAAACAAGCATGTTTTCCATGCAGTCTCTATTTCTGATTTCTCTTTAGCCCCTCTTGCTGCCAAGCAAAGAATGAGAGCACTGAGCCAAACAGATCCCTGGTGTAACCCCTGCTACACACCCACCAACGAGGGAGCCATTTCCTGTGCAACTAATATTCTGTGTTTACTTAAAAATGCATAAAACCCATGGTTAATTTTGTTAATTAGCCCCTACTGTCACCAGAATTACTTGAGGCAAGCACCAATATTACTGACATTTCTCTTTCCTCCTTTCCTTCACACAGTGGAGAACATTTTGGTGTGTTTCCTGGCTATGTTAGGATTGAAATCCTGAGTCAGATTTTTAAAAATATCTCCTTCTTCAGATGTTATTTTGTAAGTAGGAAATAATTTCTACCAAATAGATATTTAAGAGGCAAAAATTATTTTACCTGTTTCTTATCTTCTAGACATCATTGCACCCTTCCATAGAGGGGAAAGGAGAAGAAAAACTAAACCAAGAAAGAAAAAGGTGAAAGATGCAATGATGAAGAATGTACACTTTTCTTTCAAACTCAGTAGTTTTTCAGGGAATTACAATGAAATACACGTTGTGAATACAGGAACAGTAACCTTGTGTGATATGAAGGGAAACAAGCAAAGACAAATTACAAAAAACGGTAACCAAACCTTTACCAAACAGATGCTAAGCCACTACGTAAACAAAACAAATAATATAAATACATGTCTTTTTTTTTTTTCTAAATATCATGGCAATACAACAGAAGTATTCAGGCACATCAAGTGCCTTTGGCTTTTCCCATCTCTTAAATGACAAGACTGTAGGCTATTTTGCCCTGTTCAAAATATAACATTCAGATAAACAAACACAAACTTAAAGGTTACTTTTCTCCCCTTCCTTCTTCCCTCTGTTTCTGCAGGTTGCCTTTAAACTGATCCCTAGGAATATGAATTCAATTCCTCCTGACTGGAACAGGTTAAAAGGGTATTTAAGTAATCCCAAAATCAGATAAACCAACCATGCACTTATATTTTACATGAAAACCAAGAAATGGAACCTCCAATAGAATCTTTTTGGATATGTTTCCATAACCCATTACAGCTTTGGATAAAAGAAAGAGGCAGAATGACTGCAAGATGTAGAATGTACAAAATTAGCATAATTGTTTATGATTTGCAATTCGAAATAACAGGCAGAAGGCATTTCTAGATGTGGTTCATGTTCAGCTCTCATCCAGGGGCTTCATTCTGCATGGTTTAGGAGAATAATGGAGAATACCTTCCTCAGTCATTTGGGGGAGAGTGGTGAGGATTCCCTTGGTGGCACAGCACAAAACCACCAGGAATCAGTGTCCTTCAACAGGCTGGATCCTTGGGATTCAAGTACCACAGTTCTTAAATTCAAAAATTGTGTGTAAATACTCTTACCCAATTTTAAAACATGCTGATTGCCTATGAGTCTCAGTGGAAACTTTAGCTATTAAGAATTCATCTAGAGTAAAAATCAAACAAGAGCAGACTTGACTATTCAGCTCTGCAGTACAGCTTTAGAGGGATAATTTTTTTAAAAAAGTGGTTTTAAGAAGCAGTTTTAGTATTTTAGCTGTAATGTCTCTCATTTCAAACAGGATGTATTAATTTGATCCAGCCTGCAGAAATTCTCAGAGCTGTAAAATTGATGAATGGAGGTGTGTTTGTGTGAGTGATGATGCTTACCTGATCGCACACTAAGGACACACAGAACTTCCTGAATGACCTCCACAGCGAAAAGCAAGGTTCTTTCAGCCTTTTAGACAGTGGAAATTATAGCAAATTTTATTCATAAATGCTCTAATACCCTTTCCCCTAATAATTATAGAATAAACTGGATTCTGCGTTAGTGACATCTACAGGGCTTTTATTTGGGGGGAGGGCAGGGGCTCATGTGAAATATTCAAACTGAACAGCAAAACTTGCAGCCACATTTTTGGTGACTGATTTACAGCTCTCTGTCATTAAGATCTCAGAAGCACTTGGCTGTTTGTTGGTGGCAAGACCTTTGGCTCTGAAATTTCAGTGGGATATCATGCCAAAGGCTCTCTGTGCATAAATCAATTTTAATTGCCATATTACAGCCCAGAAAATTCTGCTTTCATATTACAGCTGTGCATGATGGAGAACTTCAACAGCAAGATGTGATCTACAGACTTCAACTGAGTCTATGTCTGTTATATCTAAGACTTATTTCCTACTCTGCTTTTTGCTGCACTCAATGCATGTGAACCTGGCAATACTGGGAGAGCTTTGCTTTCCTCTTTCATTATTACAGTCTGTCCTATTTATCTCTAACTTTTTACTTCTCTTGGTCTAAAAGTTTGCCTAAGCACAAATTTCTGGTGAAGATGATCTTCTTTGCCCTTTCCCTATTGGAGCTGCTCCAGCCCAAGCACTGGATGGACCAGGAAGCACCTGAGGGAAATTATTTGGGAATAAAAGGGGGTTCACACTCAGTACACACAAGGAATGTGCCGTCATCACTGCCAGAGGATGTCATAATGTCAGTGACCTTAAAGCTGATAAGGGAAATATTTTCAATATCACTGTTCAGACACCATCCAGCTTCAGCATCTCCTCCTTGGGCACAGCATAAATACTTTGTTTTTCTTCTATCAATAGGATTCCCTGCTCTTTCTTTACTTTTGCTACTGCTCTGTGTAGATAAGCCCTGCTGTCCTTGGAGTTACACGGGTCTATTTGTGAAGATTTAATTTAGTTAGGGTTTTTTTATCATTCTTTCTTTACTGATTTGTAAAACTCATCAGATTCAGTTTTTACTTTATCCTTTTATATTTTTTGAAGCTTTTCAAAGTCATACGTGAACTGGAAAGAAGCTAAAGGATTAAAAACCTCCCAGACAGAAGATTTACCAGGCTCTGACTTTGCTGGGTTGGAATGCAACAGTAACAGAGCAAAGAGAGTAGATTTTGTATTTTAACAGCTCCAGAAGAAAATAGGGGGTTGATATACTGTTTTAATAAAAGGATATTATTTTAAAACAGTCGCATGATTTTGGGCACATTTCTCACTTTTCCATCTGAAGTCTCCCAGTTACTTTCTCTGCTACAACACAACATTTAGAACATAATTCTAAAATCTCCAAGACAAGGCTGCTCTTCTGCACACATTGTGTGTAAATGACATTAGAGATGAAACCTGCACTTCAAAACACACCCATGGGGAGAAATAATGATTCTTACACTATGGCAACACAGGGATTTCATGGCAGGGATATCACCCCTTCAGCACACAGCTCTGCTGCTCCTGCAGAAGCAGGAACCATCACTACAGCCTTAAACCCTGCAGCTACCCAGGGGAAAGGAGGATATCAAACACACTCTGCACATTTTACTGGCTTTTTCCATACAAAGTGTGTTTCTATGGACACAGCAGTGAGTCTGTGTGTTTTTATGATATATTAATCAATGCAATATTACACAGCCATGTCTATATAAGCCACGGACACACACTCACAGAGTCTCTCTACGTTACAACACATTTAGGAAGAAACACATTGTAAGCACCAGAAAACTGCCCTTCCATACACATCAATATCAAGCTGTAGTAAAGAGCAGAGAAGACACTCCAGGATAACTCAATCAAAAATCCCGCCTGAGAAACCTGAAAGCATTTTCTCATGGCTGAGAGATGAGTCTATTGGCTGAAGACTCTGCTCCCTTTCCCTGTTGGAAAAACAACATTAAAAAGCATTGTGCTAATGATTCAGGCTGGTTTCCGAGCATTTCCTCTGATCTTTGATTTTACCACCCAGCAGAAGATAGAGAACATGCCATCTTCAGGTTTTATGTGAGCTTCAAACTTCTATTTGTATTTTTATGAGAACATTCATTTCTAGAGACCCAGCTTAGATTTCTTGCTCAGTCAAATATTTTTCTGTCTAACCAGTTTTATTATCATATCATGGCTCCTTGCCTTAGGTGTAATCAGTCATTCTTGCCTGCAGTTTCATTTCAAATTTGCCAATAACACAGGACAGACATTTTGCTTTTAGACATTGCCTATGTTTTTAATGGAGATTAATTTTTAAAATAAGATGCAGTTTTAGTGTCAAGATAATTAAATTTTTGTAAGAGATACTATCTTTCTTTTTGCTGCATCAGCTCTCCTGAACTCATACCTTTAGCAGTCTGCCACTAAGCTACTCAAATAAAATCAATAGTTCTGAAGTCCAGCAGGGAGAACTTTTTCCATTAATAAAATAACTTTATTAACTCTGAGAACCATAAATTGCTGAAACATATTTTTTTAACTGCCTCATCTGCATAAGAATCAACAGCAGTGTTTGTAAAGTGGCTTTATTGTCAGAGTCATATTTGATAAATCTCTGCTGCATATTTTGCAATATCAAAGGGTTTCTTTTTGTTTGCTTTTACCTGCTTTGTTTAGCAGAGCCAAACTTGGAGGAGCCAACTTAATGAAGTCAAATTATGCCTGACTTTCCCTGTGCAACTTAGGTTTATTTCAAAGCACTGAGGCTTTGTGATTCCTTTCAGGTGTCAGCTGATACTGGGAAAAGAGGGGAAAAAAGAGGATAGCTATCATGCCATTTAACCCTTTTTCACATGTTTGGCTAGATACTGTAATTTTTCTGTTGCATCAGATTTTTTTAGAACAAATACAAATTTACTCTGTTTCTAACTGTTCCTTGGCTCAAGTACAAAACTAAAGAGAGTCCAAGAACTATAAAGGAGTTTGCTTGTTCTTATCCCCCCGGCACAGAGGAGGAATCAAATTCCCCCACTGGTAGGAAAGCAATTTTACCATGATAAAACCAGGGTATGCTCACTGGGCTAACTTTTATCACGGTGCTGTTTCTATTTTTAGTGGCTCTCATTCCAGAAGGACCTGGAGCTAGGTACATTCCATTCCACAGCTGCTGTTCGTCCCTGTGGTGCTGCTCACTGGCTCCACCCAGACAGACTGCTATTGATTTCAGCAAACTTTGGTTTTGACAGTCAGAATTAGGCAATTTTCCTACTATGGGAAAGAGGAAAAAGAAGAATGGGTCCCTTGGTTGCTCTCAGGGTGTTCTTTGCTGCCTTCAGCACCAACAAAGTAGCTGCAAGCATCCAGTGTAAAATCCAATATCAGGAGCTGAAAGGCTCCTACCAACATCCACCTGCCTTGGGTCAGACTCTCAAGGGCTCAAGCTCAGCATATTTTATTCCAATGACATCAAAATGCAGCTGGTTTCAGTTTAGAGAAGAAGTTCTACACCCCCAATTTGCCTTTATCTGTATTGGTACCCCATGGCAAGCAAGAGATGTTTTGGGTTAATGTTATTGTTATGCTACTGTTATTAATTGTAATTAATGTTATTATGATTGTAATTAATTTTAATTGTAACTAATGTAATTGTAATTAATGTTATTGTTAATATAATTGATAATGAGCAATCACAGCCTTTGGCTCCAATGCTTGGGCACTGCTGCTGCTTTCAGAGCAAGGGCAGGTGATTAATCTTTCTTTCTCTGGAAAGACTCCCTGGAGTTCACCTGTTCTCTCCAGCTCACCCACTGGTCAGCCTGGGTCTGATCTGTTATTTTTAGTCTGACTCAAGTTTGCATGTTAAACAAGGAGAATAAAGCTCCTTATCATAGCAGACCACAATGTTGTGATCAAAAGAAGTCAAATAAAACTTTTATCCAAAATTTCAGGTTTTCCTTGAAATAAAGAGAAATTTATTTTTCAGTTTATTCTTCTTATTTTCTATTTTCATTACATTTTTTTCTTTGCTTCCAGTTTTTCTGAGAGTGGAGGATTAGCTTAAATAATTTATATGGTGATCCAAGTTAAAATAGTGTTATAGATTGGGGATATAATTGAACTTGTACAGGAGGGGAAAAAAACCCTAAAACCTAAAGTCTGGCAAAGCTCTCCTGTACCTGCTACTTTAAATAATGGGGCAAAAAAAAGCAAATATTTTTTGAAAAGGCTACAGGAGTGTTAATTAAATGCCCATCTGAACCAAAGCTCTAAACCTTGAGAGGTAAGTTCAGGATAGTGCTTGCCAGTGGCACAACACAACCTTCCACAGAGTTCTGTACTTGATGGAATACACTGGATGCTGTGGTGAAAATATGGATAATTTCCATTTCCAACTCTATTTTTTCCTATTATCATTCAGAAGGTGTCCATAGACCAAATGATCTTTCTATTATCCATCTTCAAATTCACAGAGAGAGGCAAAGAAAATTCTTCATGGTGAAACAGTGAAAAGCTGTCTTGATGGCAAGCCTGGGGATGTGTTTTAGACATCTCCTACATGCTGCAGCAGCAAGAGCTGGGATAAATTTTCTTCTAAAACCAGATTTGCAAGTATTACAGACAGTAATTTTCAGATTAGATGTTTGGGCAGAGAATGCCTGGAAACACGCGGCACTGAGAAGAGTTTTACAAAGAGATCAGTGATATGAAATCCAAAGCTGAAATGAAATGAGAAAGCAGTTGCATCTCCGCACAGAAGCATCATCTAAAAAACTTAGAGACCCCTCACTGACACTGACAGCTCTCTGGGAAAGGAGTGCTCCGAGTAAGCCAAGCAATACAATTTTTCTGATAAAAAATATGGGTTTAGGGCAATCAGCAGTGCCCTCACTGTCAAATTTGTCAGCATTTCTTGACAACACCAATCATGACTTGCTACTGATTCATCTCAGACCTGACAAAAGAAGAAAGAATTGCGCTGACCCCTCCTTTGGGGAGATCATGACTCAGAGGGCTCCAGGCATTATTTAGGATGTGCAAGATGCACAGGATGCATAGGATTTCTCTTGAGATCTGGCCTTTTTTCCATTGCACTCGGCTGGTGAGGAGGGAAGCTGCTCACAGCTATCTGTGTGCTGGGCTGGGTTAGCCCTGCAGAACCAGCAGCAATTCCGTGTATTCTTGAGCACCATCTGCTGGTGCCTCTTCCTTTAATAAACCCAATTCCTACTGAGCACCCTTCCAATCTGACTTTTGTGAGACACTTCATTAAGACACTGAAAATAATTCCCATTAATTGCCTTAACCTTGGGCCAAACCCTCTGTTGTAGCCATCAGGGAAAATGAAATTATCCTTGCAAGTTCTTTCTTTTTAACCCTCTTTGAAAAGCCCCTCATATGCAGAAATCTGCCACTTTCTCTTTAAGATCTTGAACACTGTGATTTTTCAATGCTTTTTCTTTGGCATTGCCATAGTGGGTCTAAATTTATTTAGATTACACTTTTCATTTGTATAAATCTATTATTTGTTAGGTATATGTCTGATTCAAAGCTCTTTGCAAAATCTCTCCTAACACTTATGAGTTCTGGACCCCAGCACCTATTACATCAATTCTTCAGGGGAAATGTGATCCAGTAAACAAAAAAAATGCATTACAAGGCACATATTCAAAATATACCACTAAAAAATCCTCGACCTTTTGCTCTGTCAGCCAACTGAAAATGAGTCTGGGAAAATTACTCATTTTTAGTCATTGTAGCTAAAATTTGGTCCAGGGACAAACGCAGCTTCTTGTTCAAAAAGACAATTTTTTCAGCTACAAAGCGTCTTGGCTGCAGCAGAGAATAATTTCAGAGAACACTGAAGGATTTGCTGAAATTGCTGCTCCCTTTTGTTTATGTTATAGGGTTACTGTGTTTAAGGCACAGGCAATTAGCTGCCCTGCTGTGCTCCTTTGGGAGCATCCAAGGTCAAGATCCTGCTAATGGGAGCTGACATCTCCCTGCCCCTAGGGAATCCAAGAGCAGGCAGCACAAAGTACCACTTTTTAAAATAACCTGTTGTAATATTGCACAAATTAACCCCTAAAGTCAGTAGATATGCAAATTCTTTGTGTTTGTGCTTAAAGACTGTTTGGACAGAGTTATCAGAATGCTAAAGCTAAAAATTATTTTTTATAAAATCATTACTATCAAATATTAAAATTGTGAGACATATATATAAATATATTTAATAAATATATAAATATATATATAAATATATTTAAGCTAGAAGCAATACTAAAGGTGAATTTGAATAGTAGCCTATTTGGTTTATTTCTGTCTTACGACATCATTTACAAAAAAATGAAAATAAAATATGGGGTGATATACTGGCATTCTTAAAAATTGTGTTCCATCTGAAAATGTGCATACTGAACAGTAAATTACAGACTCTTGTCTTTATTATTATCTGCTGACAGACGTGAAATAATCCACTGTTTTAAAAGATGTTTGGGTTTTCTGGGGTTCCTTTGAAGTGGTCCTACTAGAATATTGGAGATATCTATAGTGTCTCTGTGAATGTAAAATGGATATTTACAGAATAATCTTGTTTGCAGAAGCAAGGAAGCCTTACACAGGAGAATATAAAGCTATTGAGGCATAGCAAAGGCAGGATATGTAAAAAAATAAATAAATTTCTTCATTCTGCTAAGTAGTTTTGTTTACACATCCAGATGTAGCAGGATCTTCTCTACATTCCTGGCTCACAGGTGCACCTCTCCAGGTGCACAGAGGAACCAATATGCCACAATTCATCTCTGGCAGGGAAGTCTGGCTTAGAGGGGAGGGATCACAGCAGCCACACAGACAGAGGGAGTGGACAGTTTAGGCAACCTGAAGTGCTGCAGCTTTTGTTGGTGATGAGGAGAACAACTTTAAAGTCTCCACACCAAGTTCTGCCCCTGTGCGGGCAAAGCTGTGTTCCAGAAACTCCAACCAACCACCTCTAGGCCAAGGGCATTCCTCCTCCTGTCTGCTGCCCTTGAGATAATCTCTTACAGACCTTGAACCTCACACCTCATCTTCCTGAAGCTAAATGATGTAATTTCCCATCTCATCATCAGGGCTCTGAGTCCCCACCTCTGTTGCAGGCAGCCAGAATTAGCTCAGGTGTCCTGGCTTGTTCGGCAATTCTCCTCTCCTGGGGCTAGAGATAATGATGACTAATGACCAGACAGCCTCAAAAAAAACAAGGAACTCCCTGGGCAGGAGCTCGAGTCCTCCAGGGCAGGCAGAGGAATTTCCTGGGCCCCCACACTCAATGACCCCCAGGTTGTGACTCTCCCTCTTTGCCCTCACCCCACAGAGTGAGTGTGCTGCCAGGGAAGGGCACACAGGGTAAATCCTCTCACAAAAATTCTATATTTGTCTCAAGGAGTTTCCCATGGAAAAAAATTTGTAATTTTTTTTCAAAATCTTTTCTGCATTTGATAAAAGTCTGGTACAATGCTTTACATGCTCAAATGTATTCAAGGGGCGTTCTCACGCATTAGCAACCTCAGGGTTTCTCTCAAATAAATACTTCTGCTATCAAATCTCACCTCAATTCCCTGCCTATTGTTATCTATAATAAAAGTTAAACTACATTTATATATTTCAGACAAAAAAAAAAACCATCAAAGCTACAGCAAACTGAGAGGTTTCAGTGGACTGAAAAGTAACTTCAGTAAGCATTTTGTAGCAATATATTGAAATACTAAATTTTAATTAGAGTGCACAAGATTAGATTAGTGACAAAATTAGTGGTCATTCTAGATATATATGTTTCTATTGATCAACTTGGCATTATTGAATAATCATTTTCTGGAACAAGCTTATTTTAAAGGTGCTAAGGTATCAAGCTCTGCTTCTCTAGCTCCTCCTCAAACCATCACTTTGCAACTAAATCTGTTTTGGTAGAAGTAAAGCAGAACTGGAATATCCTACTTTTTAAAAGATTTTATGTCATTGTTACAGTGACAAGTTATAATCAATCCCAAGACAAGCCCTCTACTGTCAGTCTGAACTGGTAATTCAGGAGATATTTTTCTATGAAGGGCTTCAGCTCTGCTGGGTTTCATCCTCTCAAATTTTGTGCAGAACATAAGAGAGAGGAGCATGTGACCCATGACATGCTGTCCCTACATCTCTGTATTATAAATATAAAAGAAATAAAAGTGTGACTATATATTTTACAGGAAAAAACCTTTTAAACTCAGATGAAATACCCAGCAGGTATCTGCAGAGTGTAGTATGAAGAAGCTATTGAAAAATATCTCATTAGATATTTCATAAATAAGTACAGATTGGCCATAGCTCTTGTCCTTTACAGAGGAAAGACACTTCAAGGACCTCACCATATCCTGATTCTTTAAATGCTGATGAAAAAAAAAAAGTTTTTCCTCTTGTAATCCAAACAGAAGTGCTGTATCAGACTCACTGAACTTAAGTTTTCCCTCCTGACAGTGATTTTGTTGTGAAAGCCTCTCAGAAAGTTCTTGAGAGGTCAGCCATTAAACTTTCTCCACATTCTTGTGTCCAGCCTGATTGTCATCATCTGGGAAGTTTTTGTCACAAAGGAAGAGGAGCTGCTCCTCCAGATCCTCACAGGACACAATGTATTGTTAATTACTCAGCCTCTGTAATTTATTTGTGATGATCAAAATATATACCCCAGGTACTTTGTCATTACTATCCAGAACTGAGTTAAATTCAATTTCTAGAGTAGCTTTTCAGAATGGTTGTAAGCAAAAGGGGACATCAACAGTCCAGGAAAATTTTCTGTACACAAAGACTGCACATGATTTCCTGGAAAATCATTTAGGAAGAGTAAAGCTGCTTTTTGCAAACATGTGTGTTCAATATCATCTTCCCAAAACAGTCCACAGAAAGGCTGTCTGAGTAATCACAGGCTATGGCTGTCACATCATTAATCTCAATCTTATTTTCTACATGACTTCTGGAGAAGAAGAATTTTTGTTGCTCTACCAGAGGGATGAGTGAATAGATCACAGAAAAAAACTAAATGACAAAAGTCTGCCCTTAATCTACCCACAGTTTCCAGGCCACAACTGTTACAGATGTCCAGGATAACCTACAGCAGCTATCCAGTTTGTGAGAAAATGATGTATAGCCATTGCACTTTCAACTCTGACCTTTCTATTAGGAGTTATCAAAATCTTTTACAGTCATTAATTATATAGTGTGCCATTTTGTGAAATGAGCTCTATTCCTGCTTTTTTTTCCTGTCAGAGGGAAGGGACTGATGCCACCAGAATTCATCCTGTAGCACTTTTAAGCTTGCCTAGCAAGGGCTGGATGAAAAGTAGGAGATCTGCCAGAAGTTTCAAACCATCTCCTGTAGCAGAGCCCAAGATGTCTCTCAGGAGCATTTTGAGTTCTTCCAGGAAGCAGAAAACCAGAGCTGGAAACCAGAGATTCTGCTCTGATCCTGCTTGGTGCTGTGTGCAGTCAGCCTGACCCCTGCTTTTCCTCTGCAGATTATGGGTCACTCAAAATACCTGCTGCTACTTTTAAGTATTTTAGAGCAGCATAAAACAAGCAGAGGATGCATTTAGAGCTATTTCCAGAACCCCTGTATATGCACACGCACCTCGTGCCTTAACTGTGGGTGTGAAGGAAAAGCACATTATTATATCAGTACCTCACAATTTTCCTCAATGCCCTGAGTTTTCTCATTGTTTTTGTTCATGCCCCACAGATGGGCTCTGTGCCACTGAGAACCCACATGGTCCAAATCAAAGAGAAAACTTGGCGCAGTGGAAAGAAATGATGCAACTTTTCAGGATATTCGCACTGGAAATTCAAACTTTTCAGGCTGGTTTTCCTTACTGACTAAAGCAGGACACTTCACAGCTGAGCTTCCTGGAAGATAAGTAATTACTTGGACAAACCATTAAAGTCAGAAAGATGAATCAATATTGAGGAAAAATATTTCTGTCTTTAATATGGATGAAAATAAATGATAGTGATGCAGGGCAGAGTAGAAGGAGCATGGGCTGGCACTGGAGATCTCATGGCTATAAACAACTCATTGGTGACTACAGACTCATTGGTGACTATGAGCCAGAAAAATAGATTTTGGAGGTAACAGGAAACAGAGAAGTAGCCAATATTTGTACAAAGAACCAGGTACAGTAAGTCCATTTGGAAATGACATAAGGCTGCAGATCAATGAAGAAAGAAAAAGATGAAAAAGGGCAATACTAAACATTAAAATGATCCTAAACGGTTCCTGGCATGAGGAAGAAGAAAGCACAAAAATGACCATGGTTCTTCATTTGAACTGTCAAATTTGCAACTATTTTTATGATAAATCCTACAAACAAGGTAAGTTCCTTTGCAGTGCTGAAAGGTGCAGTGAGGACCCAAACACACAGGTTTTGCTCAGTCCCCTTCACTTGTATTTATTTATTTATTTGAGTCCTAAGTTCAGGTAAACTGAATTATGAAACAGCACTGCTGAAGTGAGCTCAAAAAGAGAAACTTGCTTTTGGCAACAAAGAGGATCGAGCTTTAGGAAATAAAAATAAAACACAACCAGCTCCAAACCTCCAGAGCTACAACCTGAATTCTGAATCCAAAATGCCCACTACGAGTGTAAGAATTCAGTTCATGTCCCTCTCATGCTACTATCTCAGCTTTTCCAAAATAGCAATGGCTGCTGGCCAGTGTGTGGCACTTGGAACAGGCACTTCCCTGGGGTTAGGAATGAGAGGATAATCAAATAGGGGCTCATAGGAAAAGAGAATAAACACATTCCTCTGTAGAGCAGAATTTTTTTCCTATAGCTTTCATTTCAACCTTTTTTTTTAAATTTCCTCATTATTTCAAAAAGAATTTTAAAACCAGAATTAAGTACTCAAGTAATTTCTCAGATTCAGTTAATCAAATAGTCCTTTAATTATCCAGAACCTGGCTGCCTTCTTTAAATAAGTACAGATATAAAAACTCTAATTCTTAATTTCTTTTCCCCTGAAGATAATTGATCAGCTAGATTAAGATGCTGTCACTGCATGCAGAAGAAACCAAATCAAGACAAAACCAAACCAAATAAAGACATAAACATCTCTGTGCTGGCTATTTTGAAGGCCAGCAGACAAGATAGTAAGATAAATTAGGACAAACATTAAATGCCTCTTGATCACAATAGCAATCCAAAGCCTTACTGATGAACTTCATCTTTCACTTGTCAGTTTGCAGGGGGAGTGGGAATTATTCTGTCCTTGTGCCTCAAAAGCAATGTGATGTGAATGGTGCCCGTATTTTTTTCTATACATTTAAATTATAACAGCAGTTAAAACCATCTAAATGAAATGGACATTTGTGAGAAGGGAATAAAATATTCTAAAATGTAAATGACAGTAAAAGGGGCAAGGACACAAAGCACCTTTGCTTTGCTCACACACAACAACACAGAGGGAATTCACACTCCCCAGCAGAGGCAGCAAACGTGGCCCAGCTCAAGGAGCAGAGGTAACAGAGCTTTGAGATGCACAGCTGGGGAAGAGCTCCATATCTTATTTACAGGAGTGTTTCTTCTCTGCATACTTCACTCAATATTAAATTTTTATGCCAGTGAAATTGTAGAACTCAGTTCAATAAAGGAATCACTTCTTTTATTATCAGTTTAGCAGAGTAGCAAGGGAGTGAGAAGTTTTTTAAAAATTAATTTATAAAAACATATTTTTAATCATTTTTAGCAGCTAATTACATTATTTCCAATTATGTAACAGAACTGCTCATTACATAGTGTAAAATATCAAGAGACAAAATGTTTATTCCAGAAAACTTGTCAATTTTACCAAGCTTCTACTTCATGCAATTTAATTTTTCTTTGCTTTGCTGGGCAGTATCCTTTGCCCTCTTTTTCAGTGCAAAACCTTGTTCAGACCTCCTGGATACAAATCCTGGTGCTTGAGCTACTCACCTGCACACCTTTGTGCTTAAAAATTATTATTGCAGTTCATGTGAGAGGGTGAGTGTGATGCTATATTTGTCTTTAAATTAAACCATCTTCCTTTTCTACAATATCTTGCATTGAAGCTTTCCTGCAGCACCACAATATAATACCCTACACAATCTAACTTGCAAAAGGATATATAATTTTTGTTTATTACTTGCACACAAGAAACACCCAGCTAAGGAAGCAGAAACTGCTCTGAACTTTCAGTGTAAACCTTTCTGAAAGCTGCCTATGAAGGAGTTGGAGGGGGAAAAATGGTTCTCTGTTAAAATTCTTATACAGGGTAGGAAGCAACATGACCACCTAAATTTGTCTGAAAATGCAGCTCATTCATCTCTAGGAGAATATTAATGAGAATAAAGACTACAGGTCCTCAGAAGAGCCTGCCAGTATTTGCTCACCAGTGACAGAAACAGTACTATCCAATAGGTCTTGAACATTTCCTTGATATTTTGGAAAAGCTGAAGAGGAAAGATAGTTTCATATATAATACTCCCCCAGGTCTTTTTCACAAATCTCATTCCCAGAGTTTCCAAGAGCCTTTTGGACAAATATACTTCAGAAAGAGATGTAAATATGAGCTGTGCATAATTCAAAACATCCCATTTTAGGGGATTTGTCCCCAAAAGGCACTATAAGTAAAATTAGGGTTTATTTTTGCCATTATAAAACCTAATTTAATATAACAAGATAGGTATTATACTTGATCAATGCCGAATAATTATGTACAGGCACTTCTAGGGGATGCACTTTGATTACACCCTACTTTATCTCAACAAATAACCATGTTAAATTACTTTGTTTTTGCTTACTACCCATGAGTCTCCAAGTGCTTTTCAAGAGCCATGAGTGAACCTACTCCTTTTTCATTGAAGAGAGGCACAATTGTTATTGTTCTGAGTTATTACAGCTGCAAAGAAAATAAGGCAGATACTTAAACTCCCACTCTTCCTCTCCAAACATTGCTCACTGCAGTGCTCACAGCCGAGACTTTTTGTCTTCTGAATGACAAAACAAAGTTTAGAAAAGCATAATGCTGTCAGAAGGCCCACAAAGACTCAGACTTGTGTCTGATGGGATCTTGAATACTTTGAGCTTCAATTACTTGTGAAGGTGGAAATCTTGATTACCAAGAGCATCTTTTCCACTGTGTTACTCTGAAATCAGTGACTGTGTCCTGGTCTTGGCTGGGGTAGGGTTAATGTCCTCCATGGTAGCTGGGATGGGGCTGGGTTTGGGATTTGTGCTGGAAACAGAGTTGATATCACAGGAATAATTCCTTGCTGCTGAGCAGAGCTTACACAGAGCCAAGGCCTTTCCTGCCTCTCACCCCACCCACCAGTGAGGGGGCCAGGTGGGCACAGGGCAGGACAGCTGATCCCACTGACCCAAGGCATGTCCTATCCCATCCCATCTCATCCCATCCCCATCCTCATCCCATCTCCATCCCATCCCATCCCCAATCCCATTCCATCTCCATCCCATCTCATCCCATCCCCATCTCCATCCCCAATCCCATTCCATCTCCATCCCATCCCCATCCCCATCCTATCCCATCTCATCCCCATCCTATCCCATCCCATGGTCATGCTCAACATACAGAAGGAGGAAGGGGGGACTTTCTGGATGATGGAGATTTTCTTCCCAATAACAGGTAATAAACCCCAGATTTCCTGGGTATGGCTATACCTGCCTGCCCTTGGGAAATTAACTCACAAGTTTCATCACTTTTGACTTTCCAATTCTCTTTCCCATCCCACTGTGAGGAAGTGAGCAAGAGGCTGCACGGGGCTGATCAGCAGGCTGCGGTTAGCCAAGACAAACTGTTAATTAACTACAGATTAACTGGGGAGAGGTCATAATACTGAAAATATTTTCAAGTAGAAAAAGCCTTTTTGAGAGCACAATTAAAGCCTAGCTCTAAAGGTTTAACAATTACTCCAATTTATGCATATCCTGATTTTATGGGTATTTGCCCTTTCTCTGAAAGCTACTTTTTACAGAAAGGCTTTATTCATATAAAGGCTGTTCTGGCAGAACTATTCAGAGAGATTGAATCCCTTTGAAGCATCCAGAGTAAAACAGGTTCATTTCAGCAAGGTCAATTTGCTTTTCTGGCTTCAGTGTGTGGGATCCAACCAGCACAGGGTGTGCTGCCTCTGTCACTGCAATACTCTTCCAAATCAGCTCACAGTGCACATTTAAAACAACTCTTAAACTGAACAAATATAGTGCAGGTTTTCATCAGAGCTGGATTTTGATTTTAAACTGAAGGAGGTCTGAGGAGGTTTACCTATGTGGGAAACTTTTAATTAAATAACTGTTGAATATCTTCTTTTGTTGACAGGGATAGACAAACTCTGCTCAAGTACCCATTCAGTCAACGAATTTTTACTTTTTAAAGTGTGTGCTTAGCAAAACCCCAAAGCCTGAATATTTGACAATAGCCAGTGTTATTATGCAATTTGGTACTCCTTTGTGTGCATGTTTTCAGAGTTAAAGATGTTAATGTGTAGCCTGTTGTACACATTACTCTAGTTTAAAGAATATGTTAAAAAAAAATAATTGTTGCAATTGCAATCTAAAAGACCATTACACCTTAGGAGCCTCCTGTCAACGAATTTAAGGATATTCAACCTCCATCCTCACAGTTCCCCTCTTATCCATCCAGGCTAAGGTAAAAATTTTTAGACTGCCTTTCCTTAGCTAGATTGGAGAAAGCCCTTCAGAAAAATCAGATTTCAAATTCCACATGACTTGACCTCAGCCCTGCAGCATCTCACAGGACAGTGCCAGCTTTGTACACAATTAATCTGTGCTGTGTGTTCACCTGAGAGACTTCAACAGAGAGTTAGGGAAAAGGTGAGAAATAAAACATTCATGGATTAATTAGCTGCATATTGAAACTGTCTGGTAAGGCTTTCATAAACTACCCTGGGAGTAGAGTGTGACTGGGAGTCTGAGAGTCTGGTGACCTAAAGGATCTTGAGTAGGCAGAAGTCAAACACTGCCTACACAGGCTCTTGCTCAAGGAATTTTTAACACTGGTCAGGTGTTATTAAATAATACCTTCCTTTCAAAGAAATTTCAAATAGAAAAATTATAGTAAGAAATAATCCAAGGGGATTTAGTTTGTTTTTTTTTTTTTTTAATTTCATAGAACTCTGAGTTTGTTTGCTTTTTATGTGCCTTTTTATTTCATAAAGGCTAAATGTAGCAGAGTAAAACTGCAATAATACATTGTATAAATGCAATGGGTGACACTGCCAGAGTAGGCAATTAATAACAGAGAAGCACTGAGAACAGATTATTCCCCAGGGCACACCTGCTGCTTAATTGAAGCACAGTCAGTAGGGATTTCCATAGGAATGGGTCTGATCCTGTTATTCAACCTGTTTTCTATCCTATAGGATTAAAATATAGGCAATTCTGCACTACACATCTGCACATGAGCTGCTTATCCACCTTCTTTTTTACAGGAAATTGAGATTACTGGCAATCCCAGTGCACAGTTCCTCTCATAATAAAAGAAAACTAGGGACACCTTGCCTCACCCTCTCTCAAGATTTAGAGAAGCTTTGCCTGGGTTTATGCAATTAAAATGACAACATTCTGTGATTTCTGCTCATTTTGCTGACATTAAAACAAGTCAGTTAGCAGCTGTTTGGATGTTGCCACTCCAGTTGAGCTGGTTGCTACTGAGATGGAGACAAAAAATCCTGCAGGATGAGCAGGTGAAGCTTATTCCTGATGTCTTTATAGAGCCTAAGAGCAGCCACTGTTCCTATTCCCAGTGGATCTTGTTTGCTGGGAGATGCACTAAGGACAGTGGATAATGCCTCAGCTACCCAGCAGTTGCTAATTGCATCTCACCTCACCTGATATAACATAAATGGATCAACCTTTCCAAAACACTTAATCCAGAGCCTCTTTTCAGATTACTTGCAATGCCTACAAGGCTTGATCTCCTCAGCCATGTCTCTAGACAAGCATTTCAGATGTTGAACTTCTCACTGAATGGCCATGACAGCTGCTCTGAGATTTACAGTTGTCCTCAGCTTGAAATTATCGAGCAATTTAGTGCTGCACTAATTGGCAAAATTGGAAGTCTTGTCACCTTCCCCTACACAAAAAAAAGCTATTCAGTCTTGGGCCTAGTTCTAAAATAAGTAAAATTACAGGTAAACTGTGTAATTTATACACAGGCATCACAGAAAATTCTTCAATGCAAAGTTCCTTTTCTGCACCGAGCTAATTTAACCCAGGCTTAATTCACCTCAATGCTCCACGGATCACATGAAGCCAGCAAGCAGGAATTCTTAGATGAAGACAATGGCTGTATCCCTGGGGTACTGCAGAATATCACTGAACCATCAACTTAATTTTTTATGTTAGGGGTTTTTGTAGGTCCTCTACCTAACAGTATGAATAAGGCAATGTCATAAGTGCTCCAAAATTAAGGCAAGGAGGGGACATCAAGAAGTAGGACACAAGAGGTAGGACACATCTCCAAAGAGGGAGAAAAAGTCAGTGTTTCTATAGAACTACATGAAAAAAGTATTCTAGTTAAAATACAGTCAGAGAGACTCTATTCAAAACTTACTGGGTTATTACAAAGCAAAAGAAGCACTAGACAAGGTACTTTAAATGCATGAAACCTTGATGTAAGCCATAGATCATGGACAAGATGTAGGAGACAAAAATCAACAGCATGCCTGTTGGGAGCACCTGAAAAATGCATGCAGGGTGACACCTGAATGATTCAGGTCTCAGCTATTCAGCAGTGCAAGCCTGGGTGAGCTCTGTGCTGTGCTCTTTAGCCATCTCTCAGAGCTGAGGATGCTGGCAGGGGTCTGCTCCCTTCCCAGCATGGATTTTAAGTGCTCAGCAGTGCTTGGCAGCCGTGTCCCATGGCACAGAGCTCCTCTCCATCCCCTCCTGGCAACCCTCTTCAGGGCACCATTCCCCATATCTCTCCTGCCCAGAAGCACAGTGGCACAATGCAAAATTTCAGTGCTATGAATCAGCACATCAGCTCAGAGCAGCAGGATGAATTTGTTAATCTCTGTGGTGCTGTATCCTGGTTTGCCACTCTTGCTCCCAAGGGATCCTAACAATATTGCTTGACATTTAGGTTTGAAATTGAAAGACCTGGGCTACAGCAATAAAAAGGCAAGTACTAAATCTCTGCATTTCCTGCTGAGTATAATTCTGCCTTGCTGTAAAGGAGTTTGGGGTGCACCAGTCAGCTGGGCCCCCTGCAGGAATTAAACATCTGCTCTGGCACCTACAAAAAATATCAAGTCACAAAACCTGTTTCAGGAAAGAGCAAAGAGCTGAAACAGCTATTTTGGCTTACAGTTTCAGAATATAATATCTTAATTCTGCCTAAGTCCTGCCTTAGGCATGGAGCCGTTTTCCAGATCTAGCCCTTAGGACTTGTAAAGTGTAATGACAAATGCTATATGTTACAATTGTAAGTGACATGCAGTCTCATGTATGCCATACATACTATTCCCTTATGCTGCTCCACTCTCACACCTTACAGAAATATTACAGATTCACAGCTGATTTAAGACAGTAACAGATCAGAATCTGATCCAGGCAACACACAGAACTGTCACTGAGGATCACACAAGAAGAGCTTTTGTAAAAACCTTCACTGTGCGATGTACGTGGTAAATCACTGATGAGAGGAAATATGGAGCCATTCCCTCTAAAATATATATTATCTTCCTATTAGAGATAGCTCCCTTTTATCTCTGAAAGTCCCTGACCTCTGGCAAGTCTCAGCCTCCAAATTTAGAACAGCATCTGAATTTTGCAGTTGGTCTTTCCATTCATAATGAGCCAAGTCAAAACTGAATACATCCAAATTAGAGGGGAGTATCAAACTCTGGACTCACATCTGAGTGGTGCAGCAGAGGCCTCTTCCAAATTCTCATCATGGACATGTAGCCATGTTGTACAATAATCTATTAAATCACCCAGATCTTTTTTCACAGGAAACCCAGGTGATCCTGCACCAAACTGTTGTTAGTGACATGAAGCACAAGTTGTCACACTTATTAAGGTTAACACAAATTAATCAGCCTAAACATCTGGTGTACCAGACACTTGTGATTGATAGGAGGGTGGGGATCAGACCTGTATGCAAACAAGATCTACTGGAAGTGAATAAAAGAAAAGCCATCACTCCTTTATGAGTCTGTTACCTCCTTTGGCAATTCTGTTAAAACAAAACAAAAACAAAACAAAAAGCAACTCAAAAAAACCCCAAAAAACCAAAAGAAAACCCCATTAAAATCACCTCTAGAGAGAAACTTAAAGTTCAGTTGGTCCTCCCATTTCTATTTGCAGCTTTCTTCTCCTAATGTCAACTCCATCTGTCTTCCAGAGGAATTTAATGTCTTTTGAATAGTGTATTTAATCACTTGCAAGTTTGTCGCCGTGTTTGGCTGTACTGTGCCCTTCATCTGCCAGCTTCAGCGCTCACCACACAGGGCACCCTCCCTCCCCCACCCACAGATCCTGTCCCTCCTTTTCAGTATATTGCATTTTATCAGGCCACTCTTCTGTTGTCCTGAGGTTAACTTTTTTCCACCCAATGTGACCCATTTCTGCTTTGTAGACATACGAATCTCCCACTTGTCTTTCCCCTTTTCTATCCCTCATTTTACAGAGAATCCTCTCTGTCTTCTGCTTTACAGGATGTCTTCAGAGCCTGCTCTGGCATCTGTGTGCCTATAAGAAGCGTGATTTTTTTTTTTTTGGAGAAGGATTTACGATTACAGGAAGTGTCTCTTCCAGAACCAGCAGTTTGTTTAGTGCAGGGCTGTTGTTACACAGTGATTTACTTGATTTTTTTTTTAAAGAATCATTTTGCATTATTCATTTCTGATAAATTATCCAGAAGCTCACTCAAACTCCATTCACGCATTCATATTATAAATGACTGCTAACCTATGGAGCATTCTTCTCCCTTATGGATATACAGGAATTCTAAACAAGTACTGTTAGTTCTCTTCTAATTTTGCATCTGTAGTTGCAGGGAGGCACAGAGCTACTCAAACCAAAAATCTTCATGGCTGGAACACCCTTGGCATTTCTTGCTGGCTGCTACAACAGTCTACCCATGCTACTGCATTTTCCAGGAACCACAGAGAAAACCAACCAAACATCATCAGGCAAAAGCAAGCTTTCTTTGTTTTTACCTTACCTCCTTCATTATCCTCAGGTGTTTCAGTGTGGCTCCACTTTAGGAGAAGGCAGCATTTCTATGTTCTATGTCAATTAGAGATGTCAGTCAAGTTTGGAAACAGGTCCTACTGTATCCTGGAGATGAACCCTCCAGAGCCCTGACAGAGAGATGCTTTTGTAAATTTGGGAATCTGTGCCACTGGAGAACGTAGCCCAGGTTTTGCTATGTTTTAATCTGAGCCCACAGCATTCTGGGACATGGTTTGAAGATTTTATTCTGATATATTCAGTAAATCCCAGGTATATTTTGCAATGCTCTTCCTCTATGTAAACATATACGGGCTGTTGCCTTCCAACGTCAAACCACAAGGAAGCTGATGGAGCTATGAAAAATATAAGCTACAGCTGAAACAACAGTTCTTAATTCCCCAGATGAGCAGAATCACTCTCCAGAAATATTAATGGACTGTCCAGTTTCTGTGTTGGGAGCCTCTAGGAGCAAGTTCCATGTGAAGCTTTGATTCAATGCATTTCCATTTGCGTATGCTATGATATTTACCCACTTTATTAAATTGTCCCACTGCTGAATGGAACTAAACTTTTGCATCAGAAGCCAAATATGCTAAATATGTTGTGCTCTGGCTAAAATATGCTGATGTTAGCAAGGTAGCAAGGGGGACAGCTCCATTCTTTGCTGCTCACAGGTCTGGATCACAGCACTGATCCCTGAGGGCATGTAAGGGACATGATAACAGGTAATTATCATCAGCAAGATAATCCCACTCCATTCCTGAAAAGTGAGCCATGGCCATCTCCAGTTATCTACATTGCTGGAGAGCACAGTCAGAGAAAACACACTGGCCTATCCATTTTTCATTAGTTACCCATTACACATTTACTACTGAAGGGAAATAACCTGAATTTGTTGGAAAGGTGAGAGCTTTTACATCTACAGGACAGCCCCTCTCCTCTTCTGATGGTGAATGACAGGATCCTAAAGCATCCCAAGGAAACAATTACAGCTGCACCATGCATTCTCCTGGAGAAATGGGGGACAATGTACAGATCCAAACTTTCCCTCAGCTGAGAAGGAAAATGTGAAACTTTCTTAGACTTCCAGGCACTAACCATGTCCAGAGAAGTAAATTAACATTGTTTCTGAAGTAGTTTTTTGCACAAGCATGAAGGATTGACTTCAATGGATTCCATGGCATGAACAGCTGCTCATCACAAAAAGAAAAATGCCAAATAAAAAAGCAAACAAAATACAAATAACAAAACCAAACCTTACAGACTCAAATCCTTGTGCTCACATTAGATTCTAAGCCATTCTTTTTTCAGCCAATATCCATTTTTCTCACAATTTCTAATTCCAAAAGAAACCTATTCAAATTCGATATTTGCCTTTTCTTTTTCTCCCAACTCTTTCCCCCATACTGTTTCTTCCAGGGAATCCACAATGTTGAATCTATCATTACATCCATTTCCATGGCAACAAATGGGATGCCATAAAGAGTGTTTTAATCCAAGGGCAGAGTGGTAGATAAAAGTTAGATTCTGAAACACAGAATTCTTGCTCAGTATCAAAGGCAATTACAAAAGAACTATAGAATATTGCTTGTTGAGCTAATTTTCTTTTATGTACACAGAAGTTTCCTTCTCTTTACAAAGGACATTCTCACCTTTAAGTGCTGAATTCTCAGAATCATTTTTATGGGTAGAGGTGACTTAATATACTAATATTTATCTCATTTTTCTTGATTATATGACATGCATCTTTTTTCTTATCAGCTGATAAGCTAGTTTATATTAAAAAATGAGTAGAAGATGCTCTGCCTGATTATCCTCAGTGGCATCTGCTTATTTGAGCAGGCTGTGGGGATATACAATTTATGAGAGCAGAAACAGGCATATTTATAATGACTTCCAGCCTGATGGATTCCAAAACCCTTAACAAACCCGCATGGATCCAAAAGAAATTAAATTATTGATGATATCTTGATTCCTCCAAGATTTTCAAGTCCCTTGGGGTGCTCCTAAAAGGATCACATGGGACACAGTGTAAAGGTATGCAGCCCTTTATCACCTTTATCCTTTAGCCCTTTATCACCACCTTTCTACAGTTCAGCACTTTCACCAGCCCTTGCTGCATCCAGACCCTCCTGTGGATCTGGAAATAAATACATTGGAAAAGATACAGTTTTTTATCACTGGAACAACCCAAAATTTTGCCAAAAGAGTGTTAATAGCCAAGAAAAAAAATAAAGTACTGACATATTTCTCCTAACAATTCCAAATTAGCCAGAGACTGCAAATGTAGTTTACTCAGGAGACAAGCTGCAATCTCAGCTTTCAGACTTCTGTCAAGCAATGTACTATGAGGAACAGAAAATAGTCTAAATCACACTCTAAAACAGCATCAAGAGAACACTAAGGTTGTGGCACAAACTGAAGTAAGTGATAAAAGGAACACATAAAAGCAAATATTATACAAATTTTTTTTTTTCCTAGGGTTTAGGCACACCAGGATACCTGGTCAAATCCTTTTTAAATGTGGCCTGCTAGAAAATCAGAGTGCACATGGCAGTGTCCTGTACCACCAGGTGCCTCCTTTGATGGTGCTTTTTACCTCAGCCCTCGTGGTCCTTCTAACTACAGGCTTTGAATTTCCAAATTCACTTTTCTATAAACATCACAGAAAATCTAAAGAGGTATTGAGGGAGCGTTCAAGGTAAGATTTGAACCTAGCTCTGAAGTTTTGAGGGGATGAAAGAGACTGGTGGAAGTTTCCTTAAAAAAGCTCCTTGGAAACTTGATTTAACTGGAAAATAAGTGACATTTCAGAAAAATGTATAAAAGAGGCTTCTTAAGAAATCTTCCAGCAAGATAAAACTTGTCTAGTCACACAATGTCTCACCACTCACTGAGCAATAAAAGCAGAAATGACAACCACATGAAATTATATTACATGGAGTAGCTTGAAGCCTGTTCAGAAATTCAGTTTTATGCTCTCACCAAAGCATTTCATCTTCCAAATTACATATTCATTTTAAACTTTTTGCTCTTGCTTTGGTTATAACAGAATTGGGTTTGGGTCTACTTTGTGTCTGTATTTTGGATTTTTGCTGGAGAGAGTGTTGATAACCCAGAGATGTTTTGCTACCCAGGAACAGTATTACAGATAAATAATAAATCTTAATACTATAATTATCAATTGCCAGTAAAAGCAATGCCATTTTTCAGAATGATATGTCTCTTTCCTGATTTAAATCACACTTCCAAGGGGCTTTTTACATATTGTTGTTTGTTTTTCCTTTTTTCTTTAGTCAAATATTTTCTCATGTGCTTAAACGATAAACAATTCTCTGTGGAACTTGAGGCAGAATCAATATCCATAGGAAAAATCCATCCAGAGGACTGTGTGCTCCTTTTCATATTAAGAAAATTACTTCAGTCAAACTGAAAAATGAACAGTGGGGCAGGGTAGGGGAAATGTTCTTTTTAGAGTGAATTTGAATGTCCCATTGTAATTATGACTTTGCCACTTTTTTTCTGACCATAGGAAAAAAAAATTATTTTACTTTTAAAAATTATTACTTATTTCACATAAAAACTCCAAATGGCCTCTTCTGCCTTTTCCTACAATGCCATTTTTGTTGTATAAAGTCTCAAACCTGAGCCTCCAGGGGAGTATGCACTGTCCAGCTCCTGTGCGTGACTTGCTAGAGAGAAAGTCACCTGTGATGGTATTGTGTTAATCCTTTGAGATGATATATTAAATATTTTGTCCATCCAGATCCACAAAATAATCAAAGAAAATAAATAATCTAATAATAATATTTTGGTAGTTACTACAAATTGCTTTTTCTAGACTCCAACGTGTAGCCCACCAAGTGATCTTTAACTTCTCCACACAGGACTCACAGGGAAGCCTGTAAAAGCACATTTCTGTAGAAATGTTTCCTGGAAATGTCTTTTTTTATAACTGCTAAAATGCCTAAAGCAAATCACACTGTGTATTGCAAGGAAGCTCATGGGTAGATGTTCAAATGCCTTTATTTGAACAAATGGAATACATATATTCCCCATGTTCTTTCATTTAGATCTCAGTGATACTTTTATACCTTCTTTGCTTGCTTTTTTAATCATTTACAGCCTCTGAGAAAAATAGGAATAGTCCTGTATAAAGTGGTATGTGAAAAGCCAGCTCTACAGTGCTTCTTGCACCCTAAATGTTACATTTGCACACAGTTAATAGCAAGGCATTTAAAGAACAGTGCAAACCTAGTTTTCATTCAGCTGTCACTGAGGGGAACAAGAAACCCACCTATCAAAAATTAAGGCTCATTTCATGTCTGCTTCATGCCTGAGTGTCCCTGTTATAACTCAACTAAAGTCTGTAGTTTTCTACTGACATTAACTGGCAGAGCTTTTCCTGGCTGACTAGAAAGACATGAAGAAACATAATTAATGCGCTAAAATGTTGGGATTTCTTCTGCAATCTGAGGGCAAACATCTGAGTTCCTGCCACAGACCTCTCCAAGGACTCTGAGGGCGAGGCTCAGCCTGAAGCACTCAGTGAGAGAACCCTTCATTGCACAGCCCACTGTGGACCCCGACACATCCAGAGCTTCACACCTGGGCTGCCCACCTCCCCCTTGGGAGGCTTCTTGATCTTTTTATCAAACAGTTCACTCAGCCACTATCTGTGGTGGGAAAATAACTCCAGCAAATCAAAAAGCACTGCAATATGAGCTTTGCTTAATGCTACAAGAGCTCAGGAGTTGCTACTTGCATACACAAAATGTATGGGGGACCATTGTCCCAATTTGACCTTAAAATACAGAAGGATGATGTGACTTTTAACGACTACTGGTTATTTCTCTGTGTTTTTGAAAGCAAGTTATGGCACTTTGGGCTGGAAAGAACATACTGGAATGTCGTCTTCCTCCATCAGAAGCAAGAACTCACAGCACAAGTACAAGCACAGGCTTCAAAGGGAGCTTGATAATACCAACAGGCAGAAAACAGTAATATTTTTATGCCCAAACTCAACAGCATATTATAATGTAGACTGGGACTTCCAGTTTATCCTCTGACCCTCTTTCCCAGTCCCTCAGCATAGTCACAAAACAGGTGGCAGCAGCAACAGGCAAAACATGAAATTTACAGATGGAACTGGTGCTAAAAATAAACGTGAGCCTTGGGATCTGTTTCTTCCATGGAATAAAGCTTTGTTGTATCAATATCCACAGTTACAAGCAAGCCATTAAAAATTAAAAAAGCCATACCCTTGAATAAAATGCACATATATGTTTAATAGCCTATGAATAATAGCCCTGAGACTACAGGTGGTTGAACATTTAATGTAGAGAGCCTTCATTTCCTCCTGTCAAAATAAGCTCAGGTTTTGTTATTGAACAGGTAGGAAACAAGATTAATGGTCCCATGGCTGTGAGTTATTTTTAGCCTGTTTCTCTCTCTACATTGTATTGTTTGCTTGTGTGGTGTAAAGCAAATGAGAAATTATATGAAATACATTTGGTTACCACATTTGTCTGGCCATTAATTTCACTATGAAGGATAATGTACATCAATAATCATTTATCTGTAAAAAGTCTCAAGTTGCAGCTTTTTGCTGAGATATTCAAAATTATGTAGAGGAATTACTGTCATCCTCATTAATTTTAATACAAGGTATGTGTCTAAATCATGCCTCCATATCCCAAGATTGTTTAGCAATCTCAACCCATTTTTCTTAATGACATGATTTTGCTTAATTATGTAAAAATCCAGCATGATTTGGCTATTTAACATCTTCTTAACTTTATATTACTAGAGAAGATGAAAGAAAATAGAACCTTATCTGCATATGACATGGAAAAACACAGTGTGATGGTTCTTTGTCAGTGCTTTGTCAGAGTATAGGCAAAGGAACCTTGATGATTTAGATTTAAAGGTCATTATTTTGAGAGACCAGCAGTGCCACTGATCAAAACATCAGAGATGATTTAGTTTCAAAGTTATCACTGAATAATTAATTTACTTAAAACTCAGACAAAATAAATATGCAAAACAGTGAGATGATATTTGACAGCTTCTACACTCCTTTTAATATTTAATGTTTATGTGGGTAGATTAGCAAGAAAATCTAATTGAATTAGCAACATCATAATTTGAAACATGAATATCTAAGTTTCAGTGGATAGTCACTGTAAACAGTGAAGTAAATCAATGGGTCTGATTCAAATATAGTCAATATATCACCCTACACACTCACAAAATAACAAAATGGAATGTAAAAGCACAAGGGAAAATACCTAATAGCCATATAATTTTGAAACATCCGAACAAATTGGATAGTTGATTATTATTTCATGATTCCTTCAATAAAAAAAAAGGTTTTTTTTCAGAGGCTGTGCTGTGAGACAACCCAAATATCACAAATCACATCAGAAAGGGAAGCTGGAAGCCACAGGGTAAACTCACCTTCTGCTGCATGTGTGGGCTTCAGCTGAGACATTATCCAAATTTCAGGAGCTGACTGGTTTAGTTTTAACAGGTGAAGCCTTAAAAGAGGATCTAGAAGGGAAAAAAAAATCAGAAGCATATTAGAAAAAAATAAGTAACTTCTCTCCTTTTTTTGCATGGTGCCTTACAGGACTTGATCCAAAGATCACTAAAGTCAAAGAAATATCCCACTAATTTCTGAAATCAAACTGATAGGCTGATCAAATTCCTGATGAATAATGCCTTGATTTATAAACCCTCCATTTCTGGACAGGCTCACAAACACTATCATTGGGTGGGTTGTTCTGTATCACTGCTTTTTAAAGAACAGCAATAGGACAAAAAGACAGTATCCCCTCTGGCAAAACCATACAGCAAATTGACTAATATTATTACAGTTATTGACTAATATTATTACAGTTATGGTCCAGCAGCTGAATAAGCAAACTGGGGCCTTTAACTGTAGGCACTCAAATATGACTCTAACCATGCAAACAGCAGATTGGCACTGCTCTAAGCTGCCACAATTCAGGTAACTGAGACCATTTAGTGCTGCCCAATGCCTGAGTTGCTGAGCAACAAGTATCTGAAGTTATATATGACCAGCTGCAAATGGGAGTCCCAGCCGACAGCACTTCTGCACTGGTTTTCATTGTTAGACGGTAAAAAGCTAAATATTTGCTCTAATTCTCATTGAGACAAGAATAAACAAGGATTTTTTTTTTTAGGGTTTCTTAAGTCTCAAATGGAGCCCACCATACCTCTGGCTAGGAATGCTCCTCCAAAGAGTTGTTTCTCAGACTTCAAAAAGACAGTACAAGATTTGACTGCAACATAAATGCAGTGGACTTTGTTCCTGAGCATTTTGTACTATGGCAGAGCATCACCAGGAAGTGAAAAAGAAACCAATATTGTATCAGCCCTCATTGTGGTACTTTCCAGGAGTCCAGGTGTGCATTTTCTTTGCTCCTCAAACACTTTACTCCTATAAAGGTTTGAGTGATCCTAGGCCACTTAGACACCACAGGCAACAAACTCAAAAACAGCTGCTAGAGGAGTATGAGGGACTAATATTAGAATTAGCCAAGTTTTTAGGGTTAATTTTGTCTAGATTAAGGGAAGAACTTAAAGAGTCATACTTGAAGGATTGCACCCAAAACACTCTTGAGAAAGAATTATAAGAGAAGATGTGGTCAGAACTCTGGCATCCCTCATTTTAATATCGCTGGGAAGAAATGGAAATATAGAGGATGACAATTCTGGCACTTTGGGGTGTGATTATCAAGCTCACTGGTTTTGCTTGGACCTTTTGGATGAGGTCCAGGCAAAACTAGTGAGCAATCAAACTTTATCAAGGACACCACGAGACAGTGAAAACCCCCAAGATTCATTGCAGTCCCAGGGAGTCACGAGCTGCAACATTTTCATAAATTTCAGTTGAAGATAAAAGAGGATCATGGCTGTTTAAATCAATGGACCCAGAAGCACTTCCAAGATATTAAATATAGGTCTGTGCCCTTGAACACCATGGCTCCATTACTGAGAGAGATTTTTGCATGCAACAGCCATCCTGCTCTGATTTCCACTGAAAAGAAGCCCACCCTATAGATCAGTATCTTCTGGCCTTGTCCTTGGTCTGGAACAACCAACCCAGCAAAGGTACATTGCTAAGTCAGCCAGAGGCAGCATATCTGTCATCCCAAATTCCCCTTTCCAATAAGAACCAAGCAGAGTAATTAACAGATCAATATTGGATCAATACACAATATTGAACTATTGTGTATTAGTTTGATTTTCTCACAGCACTTGATTTTGTTTCATTAAAAGTGACTTTTTGAGTAAATATTTTACACAATTGAGTGGAAAGTTTCATAGGAATGAAAAAACCAAAGGCATTCCATGCAAAGGGAAGGTAATGTTTTGAAAACTTCATTTTCACAAGTTTTAATTTCTCCAGTGAATTGGACCCTGAATAAGGTAAACATATTTTTGTAAGGTATAGATTACATACACCCCTTTCATATTTATATTCCATATAAAGAAATGGCTACAGGAAACATTCTGTCCAAACTAGAGGTGAACTTCCATATTATATCACATCTTAATCACCTTGAACCTTCTACATCACACTGCCAATTTGCAAATCTTAAAAAGAATTTATGTGTAGTTTAGGTGTGTTTTAAGACTCCACAGATCATTTTTAAGGTACAAACTGCTGTCTGCAAAAACAAAATTGTGAACCCTCCCTCTCCAGCACTATGGTGCCACCTGAACCTGATCCCTTTGCACTGGGCTCAGCAGGGCTGGCAGAGCCACATTTCTGCACTGAAGATGGTTCCTGCCATGGGCTCTGGAATCCCAGAATTTCTGGGAAAGCCCTGCATGCTCAATAAAGGCACATCAGCCCCCAGAGGACCTTGCTGTAAGGTTGGATATTCCCATGCAAACCAAGCAATTCCATGGTCAGGACAGGGATCATGGTACACTGGATATCAGCCACAAGTACATTGGATATTTCCTCAACTTCCCATTGGAATGTATCTGTACAATATAAACATTAAAATATCAATAGAAATATTATCTCTTAATAACCTCAGGGTAAGAATTATACCTATCCTCTTGCCTTATTTAGCAAGTGACCTTAACATCTCTACCTACAGCACAGTTATTCTGCTTGTCTCTCAAGCTGCATGACTACAAAAATTAATGATTTCTTGCTTTCACTTATTTTACAAGGTATTTCTTTCCACAATGTATTCTTTCACCTTAACTGCACTGATAGAGCACTGTTGGTAAAAGAGAGATGAAACATTTTCATCAATAGGTAGGAAGGATGAAAGGAAAATAAATGGATTTTGAATTAACATTAAAACATGAAAGTGGGTTGAGGTTTTAGTTTTTTTGTGTGTTATGAAAAGATTCTGTAAGTCATACAGCATTCCCCAAAATGTTCCACATTTTTGGTATCTTTGCTGTGTTTGAAAAAGTGGATACCTCCTCAAAATGGAATTAACAGGCTGTATCCACTCATGGGAGCCTCACTCTGTCTGCCAAGCTCATTCTCAGAAAGTGACTCTGAATGATCAGGTTAAGCACATATTTAAGGACAAGCTGGAAGAATACTAAAAAAAAGGAAAAGGATTCATCCCATCCAAAGGGGAATTTAAATGTTTCCAAGCAGTGGAGCCAGCAAAGCTGCTGAAATATGAGATAACATTCAACAGAGGATCCCTCTATCAGGATATGACTCTGAATGTGACTTTCATTGCTGCTTGTTTTCCACAAAAGAGCTGGGCACGAGGTCAGGGGCATGACAATCCCACAAAGAGAAAGTAGGTCTTGGCTCAAATGCTAGGCTGGATGTTAAAAGCAGAGAAAAATCTAAAATTATCAAAGGGGGCTACAGGTGATGGCAGGTACTGTGGAATATGGAGAAAAAGGACCATTTTAAAATTTGCTCTTGTGCATGAACAAAAATCTAAAAACCCCAGAGCAGCAGCTTCTGCATTAGATTCCCTGTCAAAAGCAGGCAAAAAGATTTGAAATTCTTGACTATGGTATAAATATTTGCAGGATCTGCACACAATTTGTACCATCACCTACCTGAACAGGTTGCTGTAGATACGGTAAATGGCACCATTATGTACTGGGTCCTGTGCTCTGCCAGGAGGACAATTTGGGGTAATTTTGGTGAAAAAACATCTAAGAGATTGCCAGCTAGGACTTCTGTACATGTGTTTGTCTTCTGCCCTTATCTCTGAACCTTCTGACTGAGGATGCACTGGGCCCCCTTGGAGCACCCTGCATCCCTCAGATCTCACTGAATCCTCATTAAAACCACCCTGAATCCATCAGATCTCATTAAATCTACCCTGCATCCATGAGATCTCATTAAATCCTTCCATCCTGAAGCAAAGAGTGTTTGGCTTACATTTTCCACCATGTTCAGGGGTGCAGGTGGGACTATCCCACCCTATCTGAATTCCTTTGCAGCTGCAGCTAGTGGTGAGAAACATCAAAAATTCTGTCCTATCACACCACTGGCAATGCAAAAATGAGGTTGTATTTCTATCTATTTTCTATTAGACTTTAAGCACAAATGTACAGTGTGGCACTGTACAATCTGACATATCCACCATTAGGCAAGATTTATTCATTCAAGTTCTGTGTTTTCCCAGCCTTTGTCTGTGCTCCTTTCTTTGCACCCAATAACATGTTAAGAATAGATACTATTTCTTTTTTATATGATAACAAAGCAGCTTCTACAAGAAAGCCTTGTTTATTTTCTGGCTCTGCAGTTCTAGGATGATACAAACCAAAAAATAATAAAACCTAATAATAATAGCAATGAAAATCACAACAGAGTATTGCCAACAGAAAAGTAGACATGGAAGATAAACAAAGCATGAATCCTTGACTACACAAATACAAAATTAATGTGCAAATACATTCATAAAGTAAAGCATTGAATTCTGCTCACTGTTATTTCTGAAGCTGCATGATTCTTTTCTGTTTTGTACTGAATTATAGCTCAGTCCTATGTGAATTCCATGCAAAAAGGTTTATTTAACTTACAAGTTTCATGAGTTTTATTAAAAGTAATCATTGGGACTGCTATACATATTATACAACACAGATTTTTTCTGCTTTAAAAATATTGATAATTGAATATAAATAAAGGAAAATGTAATACAATTACATTGTTTTTAGCAAATAGTGAATAGGGAAAAAAGAATAAAGTTTGTTAATCCATCCTTTACTGAAATAATTTGAAAAATACTTAGGAATAACAATGACAATTAAGAGAAATCAGAAATCCAATGTAACTGATTTCCAGAACCTAAAAGGACTAAATTCAACAGGGTACCTTTTCAGACCCACAGTGTTTTTGAACCTGCCAGATCTCTGGCAGCTTCACCAGCTGACTCTCTGCTTTGTGAGTGAGATCCAAGCCCACCCTCTCTACTCTTGAGCTAACCACCATTTTCACAAACCCAAATTGCAGCCCGTGCTGCATATGCTCCTACTTCACATGGACAGAAGTTGAAATTGTAAAGTCATCAAGCACAGTGCACTTTACCAATGCAATGCTAGTTCAGAAACACCTCTGCTAAACACCTGACCTACTGTGAAAATGCACAGCATTCAGCAGCCTTTAAAATTTTCCATTTGTCACCCACGGTGAAGAAAGGAGGAAGTGAAGTGCTTCATACGGGCTGGAGGATAAAAAAAAACCCACACTGAGACAATTTATTTTAACTCCTTTAAAGGCTTTTTGATAATGTTCCAGAAAGGCACCCTGGGGCTTCTTCACCTGTGGATCAGTGCACCCCCTTTCCACAGTGATGTTTAATCGCTCCCCAAGGGGACCAGGAGGAAGTTCTAAATATAACCACCAAGAAAGAATGCTCTGAAGAACCAGGACCCACAGTTTCCATTACTATCACACAGAAAACCATGGTGAACTTTGGGCTTAGCTCGTTTAGCAAAGTCTGAGCCCAAAGAGGGAGAGAGCACAGAAGTGGAAGCCAAAAAAATGGGTCACTACCATGAAGGCCACTGCAGTGCTATTGAGCATGTGAGGTTAAACCTGTAAACTATGAACAGTTACTAGCAAAAATGGCTTTAAACTACACTGGATTACACCATCAATTTGGAGAAAATAGCTGGTTTAGAAAAAGATTCCTAAGAATTTCAGTTAACTGCTTGCACAGTGGGCTATAAAGTGACCTGCAGAGTCTCAGCAAGAGCATATTGGAATAAATGAAGAGTGAATCATTTTGGTGAATGAAAAGCTGAAAGCCCCCTCAGTGAAGAGAAAAAAAGGAAAAATTGGGGAAAAACTAAAGAGGATCATCAGCAAACTCTCTTTTCTGTAATATTGAGGATAGAAAAGGAAGCATGTTGAACAAAAATAAGACAAAACACATTTCAGATTCTCGAGAAATGCTTAAGTTCTGAATGGAAATGCATTTACAGAAATATTCAAGCTGTAAACATCTACAGTTCTCATGCAAATATGCTTTTCCAGAATCTTCAGGCTAGAAAAATAATTGTACAACTCATGCTCCCATCCAGGGGAAGTTGTAACTCCCTATTCAGGGACCAGGAATGATCCAGCCTAAGAGAATCAATCCTGGACAGTGACCAGGAGTTCACAAACAAACAAGATTCAGGAAAGTCTGTTAGAAAGCAAGCAAATTACCAAAATCAGAAAGAGCAGTACAACACAAAGTCTTGAAAGCAAAAGTGAGTACCCACCACAAGCTGTACTACAAAGAATGGTTCTGACACTTCCAGCAGGAACATTTCTGCAAGTATTTATCAACATAAATATTTCCAGCACTTTCCTTTCCTACCAATTAGCAGGCAGCCCTGTCTGATCTCTGGTGCAGAAGAACTCAGTGTTGAACCCTTAAGCTGCTCATCCTCTGCAACACTCAGTGCCCAGGGCTCAGCAAAACCCCTCAAGGGCATCACTGCAGGGCAAGGAAGGAGATCAAAAGGCCAAGGCCAATTAAAAAAAACTGTGGCTGATCTAGTAGAGAGTAAGAAAATATTTTCTTTGTGAGTTTTTAAGTCAAACAGGATGCAACTAAGGCAGTTAAAAGGAACAGAGGAGCATACTAAGAAGAAACTACGTAGAAGGAACACACATACATCCATAGAAGGAGCTACAGAGCATAAACTAAACCTGTCTGATTGCAGAAGTGTTTGTTACAGGGGTGGCAAGGGAAGGGCAAATTTCACAGGTGGTGGGAAAGATAGGGAAGGAAAATTTAGTAGGGTTGTTGATGGAAAACTTAGAGAGTGACAGGGGACCAAATTACAATCTGTCATAACTGTTACACTGAATTTTCCCAGTTGCCACCAGCAAATGTTCTGTACTCAAGCTGAAAAAAGTGCATTGGATGGAAGAGAGCAGGGTGGCTGACAACATCAGACAGAGGGATCAACAGTGGGAAAAACAGCCACTGAAAAATACAGCCTTATCTAATACTGCAAACTGAGTTTAAGCAGGCTACACAGATCTCCAGGATGACAAAAGTACACCAAAATGTAATTTAAAAAACTGGAACACCAAGAAATGCCTTCATAGCGTGCAGCTTTTCCTCCAGAAGTTTTTTAAAGATAATTTGTCACTTTTTATAAATGTCAAGGTAACTTTGTTTTGTCTGCAACATCTTTGAATCTATTGCCAAAACTGTCATAGAAACAGCACTAGCTAGTTTGATCCAAAGGTCACCGAAGTCAGTAGGAAGAGCAGCATTTCTTTCACAGGGATTTGGATAAAACAAAAATAAACTCCGTGCATATTTTAATATATAGAATAAACAAAGTTCAACAGAGAATTACAAAAACAAAGGGGAAAATGAAATTCACTGGTTACTTTTTCTCTGCCCTTACAACAGCTGTTTTCAGAAGAGAAAGAAAGGCAAATTCCCTTTCAGCGCAGCCTATTTAAGTACAGCAAAGATTACACTCTCCATAATCCTATGCCTCCCCTTTATTAAATAGTCCTGCTTTGAGCTACTTCTGTGCTTCTCTTGGGATGGCATGGAGCATATAATTGGATCCACTTCATATGGAGAAAAGAGCCTGTTAACCAGCAGTTGGAACAGCAGATGCTTGTTCACTCGTGAAAATAAAGACAGAAAGTTTCCATCAATCATTTAAAACTCCAAACACACAGGCTGGGTTTGCTCTCAGCAGCTTTGCTGTGCATGCAATTTTTCCCTTTCTAAACCCAGTACCCAGGCCTTCAAAAAATAATTCATTGCCCTTAAATAATGGTGTAACTGTTAATGAGAAACACAAAAGCCCTCCCTGGCAGTTGGCAGTGCTGCCTTTGCTGTCTGTCACTGCAGGAATTGTATCTCAGAACAGGCTGGGACAATGCACCATCCAAATGAAAGCCCTTGGTGATGCATTGATCAGGATGGAACTGTCCAAAAAGAAGAGGTGAGTTCAAAATTCAGCCAGCTTTTATTTGACTATGCAAAGGGGAACAGGACTTGCAAAGAGAGAAGATGTTAGACATGGTGTATCACATCTCACTTTTGGCAGTGATGCAGGTGATCTGAGTAAACTGGGGCAAAGTCATGATCCTGATGAAAGACTGCTGCCCTCTGCAAAAGACAGAAATGTTTCTTTCCTTGAATCTCACATACAGTCCTCTGCTCTCAAGTGGCCAAGATGCACAGGGCTAATAATGAATTTCAGGGTAAAATCATTGCAAAGGCTACTCCTCTGCCTAAGGGCTTCCAAATGAGCACCAGTTATGGTTATGATCAACCTTTTTCCTCCTTTTCCCTCAGCTTCTCTGCCTTTATCAACCCACAAGGCTTCTTTATACCCTAGATTAGGGATTAAATTAGAATTAGAAATGTTTACATGATAGATAGTGCCTTGCTTAAAAGAGGCAATCTCCCACCCAAAGCATCTCCTCCATGAGAATTAGGATGGAATAATAAGTTCACACCTTTATGTTTTAAGATTGTTTGCATGCTTTCATGTCTGTTACCCCAATACAGTGCACCAAATCTCTCATCATCTGGGTAATTTGGTTTTATTTTTAGAAAACAACTTTTTCCCCTATTTCCATAGGTTACATAAAGGATTCAGACTTCATAGCCAGAGCTTTTCCTGTTGCCCACAAGAATGACATCAGCTGCTGTGCCTTGGGGGCTTTTAGGCACGTAGGGAAAACAAATGGGATTTGGGAAACAAAGTGATATTCTCTTGAAATAGCTTGCTCCTTTGGCACTATGCAAAGCCTGTGCAAGACTGCAGGCGACCAAAGCAGCCACCAAGGGACAGCAGACAATCAAAGCCAGTGCAGCTTTAGGGTCCAAGATACAGAATTCAACTGAAGTAGGAAAATGGCTACATTAGCCTTACAATTTCATCTAGCATTCAAATGATTTTAAAGTCATTTGAAAATTTGAAAAGGCAGTTAATTTCACATTTTTCCATTTTTCAGAAACTTTTGTGTTAAGAAACACACAAAAGCTTCTTTCTCTCTCTCTCCTTATTTTTTTTCTGGTGAAAATTAGGTGGAAGGAGTAATTTTCATAGGAATCAGCAATGCACCCAGCAAAAAGAACAAACTTTAAGCTTCCATCTCACTCTTCCCTACATCCTTCCAAATAAAGACACAGCAGATTTCAGGGAGGCAGGAGTTTATCAGAACTATCAGGGCTGATTTCATCCTTTTGTTTCATGTAAGCACCAAATAAATTCTCACACTTCAAAATAAATCTAAACAAAATTAAGACAACAAAGGTCTATAAGCCACTAACCGGAGTTCAACTCTTCCTCACAGCTTCTTATTTTTGTCTGGCACTGTGTTACATCTTTCCATGAATAATAGAAGGTAAAAACAAGACTATATTAGTAGCCCTTTTTTAAAAATATAGTTTTTAGAATGTATTTTTTACCTAAGCCCATAATTTTTTGCCTTGCTGAAGGGGATTGTTTTAAACTTCAGCACTGGGCTACAAGGGAACTGGAGCTCCCTGCCATCAGCCCAGCTGAGCCAGCTGCTGTGGGTGGTGTTGGACAGAGCAGCAGGGGAGGCCCCATGGAGCCGGGGCTCCTTTGCAGAGGAGATTTGTGCCAAGTGGGGTGAAATAGAACCCTGGGAGGAGTGGAGTGAAATATCCTCCACTCAGGGGGCAGAGGAGCTGCCTCAGTCCCGGCAGGTTTCCTGGCATCCTGCTTCCCTACTGCTCAGCAGGGCTCAAACACGAATTGAGTGCATGGCTGATGGGCTTGGCACACAAATTTAGGCCACTTGACATGGAGGTGGCTCAGGACTGCCAGAAAGACACTGAGCAGAGCCAAGGGGATCCCACAGCATCTCCCTGCACAGGTCTGGGCTGATCCAAACCAGCCACACCCTGCAGATTAGGCAATAGAGGGGGTGATGCCTCTGACTGGTATTTTCCACTTCCCAGCAACTATTACATGAAGGAATGAATTCAACAAATGCAGAGGCACTTTTGTGCTGAATAATCTAGAAAGCATCTTCAGACAGACACTGAGTTACCCAGAGAGTTTGTGGAGTCTCATTTTCTGGAGGAATTCCAAACCTACCTGGATGAAATCCTGCCCAGCCCATGTTAGCAGGAGGGTTGGGCCAGCTGATCTCCAGAGGTTCCTTCCTACCCCAATCCCAATCCCAACCCACCATTCTGTGACTGAGAATTCTGCTGTGAGGGAGAACCAAGAAAACTCCAGCCCTTCCCCCCGATAAGCCTATTTTTCTTACTGACTCTGCTACTCAATCCATTTCTGTCCACCTGCCAAAAGAAACAAGAGACCCAAAAGCACAAGATAAATCATAATAAATCTACTATTTCCCCAGTACCTTAATTTATGCCCTTATTTTGCTCCAGTAAGGAAATAATGAGACAGAGAAACATAACCTCGTTTATAAAACTTGCTTGCCAAGAGGAGGGGGTTCTGTTTCTTCCAGCAACCTGGAGTTATCATAGCAACACTAGAGAGATTAAATACAGACAGATTTTTATGATGCATTGCTTCCTATTTACTGCAGAATACATAGCTGTGTCCAAAAGAAAAACAAGAAGGTGACTATGTGAAGCCTCACACAATTTTAATAAGTTTTGACTGGCAAAGCACAACAAGCCTGTCAATACAAGTCCAAGTTTGCTGTTTGCCAGCAGTACATGGGTCCCAGAGTGAGAGATGCTAAAAATAAAGAGGTGCTGCAAAAAGAGGAAAGAAAGATGGAGAGAGGATTCTCTGGGATGCTTTATGTATCTTATTACAATATAGATTTGATGGGCATTTTGACCACAAACATGCTGTGGCAAATCTGCTACACTAAATGTCCTTTCTCAAATCAAAAATCAAAATTATAAGTTAAGAATAACAAAAAATATTGAGCAATATTTGTCAAAAATAGGCAGTGATGCTCCAATGTATTCACATCACATAAATACTGAACTGAGTATTAGAGTGGCATTTCTAATAGTAAAAAGAAGAAAATTTCGAAAAAATGCAGTATTTTCCACATAAATTTACTTCAGATATGTTGAATTAGATGAACTGATCACTGGAGGAATAGAAATGTGATCTCTAAGTTTGATGTGAAAACAGTAGATATTTTGAAATTTTTAAAAAGGCATTTTAAAAAGAAAATACAAACAATAAAAGCAGTAAATGTATCAGGGAAGTTCCTTACTTAAAAAAAAAACCCTTAGGGATAGTTGATGTTTCTATGCCACTATTTTTTCCTTTCAGCAGCTAGAAGTTTGAAAAATTGAAGTTTCCATTGTTTATTTAGAAGCATCTGCTGAGTTAAGAAGGCCCAGGTTACATAGGATTGTTTGGTGTCACTAGAAAAGTGACACCAAACAATCCTAAGTAACCTGGGTATTTCTGAGAACCACAATATAAACCACACCATGCTGAAATGAGCCTTTCCCTGATTGAGAAGCTTTGATTGGAACCCTGATTCCAGTGCTGGTTCTTGTAACACGTAGGCATTTCCTTCAGGAAAAATCCCATTAAAACCTAAAGCAAGTAAATTCACAGCTAAACCTTCTGCTACTGAATAGTTGTTCTCAAAGCCAAAGGTCTTTTATTTTTAAAGTTTTGAAAGAAAAAGATTTTGTTTAGCTTTCTCAATGTTTCAATGGGAAGCATAAATAACACAGCTATAAAGACAGCTCATTCCCTCTTTCCCCAGTGACCTTTTCCACAGATTGATCTGCAAGAGAAAACATCTCTGGCTCCAGCTCTCAGCACATTCACCCTGAAAACCACTGTTAATATCAGACTCAGGTGTGTCCCAGTGTGACACAGTCAAGCTCTCCACAGACAGACTGGGACACAGCTGGGGAGTTTCATCAGGATATGGACAAATACCATAAAATCAGAAAATGTTTTGGGTTGGAAGTGACTTTTAAAGTTCTACTGGTCCAACCCCTGCCACGGGCAGGGACATCTTCCACTAGACCAGAGCCCCATCCAACCTGGCCTTGAACATTTCCAGGGATGGAGCATCCACAACTTCTCTAGGAAAGCTGTTCCAGTGCCTCACCACATTCACAGCAAAGAATTTTTTCTAAAATCTAATCTAAGTCTACCCACTTTGGAGTTTAACACCATTGCCCCTTGCCCTATCACTACTTGTAAAAAGTATTTTTCAGTCTTATAAACCCTTAAAATACATATAAAGGTCACCATAAAGCTTCCCAGGGCCTCCTCATCTCCAGAGATGACACATTTTTCAGAAACTAACATTTTATGATGTTCCTTTACAGTGAATGATTAATCCTGAAGCTTTCATCTGAAGTGCTTTTGCAGATTTTGGTGCTTATACAAGATTTGCAATGAAGCAATAACTCTAAAGGGATGACACTGATGTATGAGGCACACATCTTGGTAAGAGTGCAGTGATACTCCAGGAAGGATCCATTTTCCAACAAATCTTTGGTCTAGTTTCTTAATAAGAGACATCTTTCTTACAGTAAGAATTACCTTGAAATGTAATTGCATGATTTTTTAAATTAAGTATTCTAATTCTGGAACTCAGCACAAGGGGTTTCTTTTCATTATTTCTCAACAGTCAAACCCCAGCTTTTCCTCAGAAAGTCAGTACCCCCAAAATATGTAAAAAATAATTACAGAGAATGCAAACATTAAAATATTAATATAAAATATTAATCTGTAAACCATTTCAGGGATCATAAGTGTTCCAGGCCTCTCAAACATAAGATTTTCTGTAAAATTTGGATGGGGATTTAACTGTTACACACCTCCAGACTGGGAGGAAAAGATGCAGTAGCATGACTTGAAATACATGGTTATTCAATTTTACTGATAAGACACAAGTAATATCTTTCAGGTCACAGGCATGGAAATCTCCCACTATAAGTTGCTGTATAATTGCAGGCTCCAAAGGCAATTAATACCACTGAAACTGGAGGATGTTCTTTCATCCCAGTGATCAAGCAGGAGAATACAGCCCACACTACCATCAGGTTCAGTCTTGTTTTAGTGGCTGCTAAAATATTGGTTCTATTAGAGCTGGCAGGTAAAGGCCGGAGGCTCCAACTCTTCAAAGGCACCTGCATGTTTTTCAATTACCTGAGTGTTAACAGCAGACCACAGAGGACCCAGACAAGCCCCTGAGGCACCCAAATGTCTTTGGATGTGCAGCTTTGTGCCTAATAGTCCCAAAGTGATTTTGTTAGAGCTGCACAGAGCGGCTGCCCCCAGCCTTGTGGATCCAGCTCTGCTGGGCCAGCTGCAGATCCTGGGGTGTTTTGGAGCTGGGTGTTGCTGAGTCCAGGTGCCTTTGTGGGTGTCAGCCTTTGCAGCCTGCAGCAGCAGCTCAGGTTCAGCTCCTATTTAAAATAAACAGGAATCAAATCCCTGGTGTCACCTGGCCTTGCACCAGGGGTTTAGAGGGAAGCTTCAGACTCACTCCCTTGTACTGACCTACATTGAAATGGTTCTCAGAGGAATAATTCAATTAATTCAGTTATCAGCTGGATCCTTCTCCTCACCTCTTTTTAGCACTAGCTGTTTTATTGCCATTCTTCTTATCTTACTAAACAGAAGCAAAAAATTCCTACAAAGTATTTCTTAGATGAGGCTAAGCTACTGAGTTCAAATGAAATTATTTTGGGTAATGGCTGAGCTTGAGGATTTTCTCCTTTTAATACTAATTATATTTGTTCTTAAAGAACATGAAACAGAGCATAGGAAAATGTGCAAAGTGTCTTGTATCTTTTAATGAGCCAAAATTCAGAAAAGCCAAAGGAATTTAATTTGTGGGGTAAGGAAGTACAAGAGTAAAGAGGAAAATCCTGTTATTCATTTCAAGAGACTGTATTTCCCTCTACAAAATGCACTGCAGTAGGCACTGTTCAGAGATTGCTTTTCCATTACATTCCAGAGCTGAGGCTATGATCCAGCATTACACAGAATTGCAGAAAACTGAGCAGATCCCACTGTGGGATCTCAGTACTGCACCCAAGGAACAGAGAAGTCAGGAATGCATGGGGGAAAAAGAAACCAAAACTGAGACACAGATAGGTAGCTTCAAATTTAAAAAAAAAGAATTCTTAAATAAATGATATTGATAGCTCTGGATTTCAGATTCTCTCTTATTCCCAAGGCCAGAATTTCACTGATTTCTGTTAAAACAGTGGAACAGCTAGGAAGGCCAGCTTGCATCAGCTCCAGGCTTATTTTCTTGGATGTCACCCTGAGATATTGCTTGAGAACATTTCACAGGTCACCTCTAATGTGGATCATGTAACTGCCAGCAAGACTTAAATTAAAGGCATGCCTGTTGTTTGGAGGAGCTGAAGAAGCTGTAGTCTGAAGGATTTCTTTTATTGCTATGAACTAGGAAACCTGCAGAAAAACAAAGATGGGATGCCTCCCTCTCACCCATTTTGGTGGTTCTTGTTGCCTGACAAAGTTAATTTTCAGCTAGGGGTGCAGAGGCAGTGCAGATGCATCCTGTAAATGGCCATCAGTCACAAGCAGATGGTGACAAGACCCAGGAGCTGCCATGGGAGTTCTGGCTCCTTTTGTGCTGAGACAACATCCCCACACTAAGGACTCAGTCATTTAACAGCATTCTTAACCTGACTGGAACTCTGCTTGTTAATCTAAGCTTTCCCATTGAAGATGTGAAATTTCACCTGATGGCCAAGTACATTCCAGAGAGAATCATCTTGCTCCTGTTTCCTTTAACTAAACATCTAAGAGAGGCTCAACAATATACTCCCATACCAAGTTAAAACCATTACTTCAGAACTTACAAGAGAGTGGCTCAAGTTCTTAGGCCAGTTCAAGCAGGCCATGCATTAGTTCAGGCATAGTTACCAATATTACAAACAAATGCTTCTGCTTTGGACCAAGACCCCAGCCATGCCAGCATGGTGCATCCAAAGGGATCCATCACAGGTTCCAGACCTCCATGAGCACTCTGGGAGTGCAATGGGTGCAGTCCTGTGCACAAATGATTAGATTTGCCCTGTACTAGGGGTCAAAATAATAGGAAAACTTTAACACAGTAAACCTGCTAATTATTGTGTTAAGTGTTTAAAGAGTTACTGCCCATTGTCATCATCATATAATAACTGTTGATTTGGAGGTTTTCCCTCTATCTGAAGGAAAGCATTAAAAATTGTATCTAAAATGAATCCATTGGCATTCACAAACCATACCTACTGCAGACTGAGCAAGGGGCTGGAATTAGCCTCTGGTCCAGCTGGAATGGCTCTGAGATGGCAGAGAGATTCCCAGTGGCTGAGGTCAGAGTGCTTGTGAGCATGCACAGCAGTGAAAAATAAACATCTAAGAAAAACTATTATTCAAAATATAAATTCCTAATAGTTCCAGCTGCTGGAAAAGAATACTTGGAGGTCTTTCCCATACTAAGATTCACAATTCCATCTAAATTATGACTTTCTGAACATTTCCCTCAGCTCCAAATTTGCTAAGCAAAGTTCAACTTTAACTCCTCGTTTTCTAGCTTTTGTAAGGGCTGTTCATTTTCTTATTGTTATTTCTGTTGCTGATTTTCTGGTGTAGAAGTTACTTTGTTATTTAGTGCAAAGCAAAACTCTTTGAAAACCAGGGATGATTCATAAATCTTGGAAAGAAGAACTGCTGGAATACAAGATACCAACTTCCTGCCAAAGAAAAAGAACCAGTTGACAAATTGTCAGCAACAACAAAATCCAGCATTCTGTGCAAATTGTGCTTCCCTAAACTGACATGCAAGAATAAATTCCTGGCTGCAGCCTCTACAACATCCCCTGAAAACCATTGTGAAAGCAAGTATTTTACAGGAAAACAGACCAGCTGGCTGCTTAGCTGATACATATTATTACTTCTGTAAGAAAAACAATGCAGCAGGAAAACAAAGAGGAATAAATGTCATTGAAGAGTTGGGCCATGGGAAATTTAAAGTATTAATTTTATGGTAAAGTGAAAATTTTTATTCTGGGTTTAAAAGTTGTCTTCAGTTTTAGCAGTGGGGTTAGAATTGACACCCTGAATTTATGGTCCTTACATATTCCAATGCACAAGAAGTTAATAATGTGAATGAGCACCACTATGGGTTATGTCACTGTATTTTAGGCTGAATTTAAAAGTGGCTATTAAAGGGGCTTTATTTTCTTTTACAACACTTACTTTGCACAGGATGCTTAATTTATAACAAAAATGAGAGTAAGGAATTGCTCAAAAATTGCCAACACTGTGCTGGGCTTTGAAGCAAAATTCCCAAGATGCACTCTAATACAGAGAGAGAGTCCAAAGAGCTCTCTTCCCTTTGCTCAGCCTCTCCCACACAATAGTTACAGAAATCAAGGCTCTGATACAACAGTCTGCATGCTGACAGACTGTCTTTGAAAACTGTGACAGAGAAGAGCTGATGTGTGAGATGAGGAAAACAACAGTGAAGAAAATGAGCCCCTTAAGATGACTTGTGAATGCTGAGAAATATTTTATAGAGGTGATTGAGTCAGTATTAGAGCTGAAAATGGTTTCTTAAAAACTGAAAGGGAAATTGCTCCAGTTGCTCAAAAAGCATAAATACTGTAAAAATGGTGTTTATCTGATCTGTTCCCTGCATGAAACTGCTCTTATCTGCCTCCTTTAACCACACAAAGAAGACTCAGCCTATTTCAACTATTTTTTCACCTGGTGTTAGTTTTAACTGTCAACACAGAAAGCAGGGTTGGGTTCCCTATTTTCTGGTGCTATTCTATCCCAGCAAGAACACATTTTGTTTTCCCATCATGCCTACTAAAAAAGTGAGCATTCCATTAAAAGAGATAGTTTATTTATCCAGCCTTTTGGAAATATTTTTTTCTTCGATGATGCACTAGACAAGACATTAATATCCTCTAGTTCCTGCAGTTTATGTCTGCAGTTTGGGGGGACTGTTGTCTGAATATTGTCTGCAATGCTTGGTGAAAACTTCTGTCATCTGCTAGAAAGGAGTCAATAAGTACTGCACCCAGGAATAGAAAGTTTGGAATTTAATGAGTAAAATAAACTCTCAGAAGCATTTGGAGAGAATGAAAATCAGGGAATGATTAGAGTTCTGGTAGAGTATCACAGCATAGAGCAGGTTAGAAAATCTGATATGACAGAGACAATCCAAGAGGAAAAGGTATTATAATATAAGCTGCTCCCTGAATATTTGGAGGATATGCTAATTTAACTGACTACAAATGGGCAGAGTCAAAAAATATGGTTAGAAAGAAAAAGAAATGGTTCTACATCTCAAAATGTAATTGCAAAAGTAATCCTTGGCTTTGTGCTCATGAGTCAAATGTCACCACTGAAAATCTTAAGCATTCTCTTTTAAAAGATTTTCATGTTCAATGAGAAATAAGGGAATATAAACAAGTAGCAGTACTGCACTGAACTTCAGTAGGCTTTGAACCCTGGTCCAAACACAGCTGTTATGTATCTTTTTGTTCATTTACAAGAGAGGAAATTGGAGAGGTGATCTCCGGTTTTGGGAATAGCATAACACACAACCCTCACGTAGCTTCATTTATAATCCCTCACTGAGTGGTTACTACCCCTTATTTAATAGAGGTACTTTTACTATTCATGCTCTTAACTGTAGGCACTCTAATTTAGTGGCTACCCTTGTTTAGAAGTCTCACCTTTAGCATAAACTCCAGATTAAAGTAATTACATTTAATACAAGCTGCCCACTTCTGAGGCTGTCCTTGATTTAGATCTTCAAGGAGAAGTACTTAAATATAATAGAAGCCATGGCCTGCAAATGAAATCCAGAACAAAGATTAGTTCATACACCCAGTCTAACACCATTTATAAGTGCAATGTGTCAGTGAGATAGAATAGTTCCTGGAAAAGACTGCACTTCATGTTGGAAGAAAGCCTCACTCAGAGCTGAACAAAAGGATCACCCTAACAATGTACCACACTGCTTTTCTTTAGACACAGAAGCAGTCCTTGCAGTCATCCTTCCATAAAACCTTGTGTTTGTTTTTAAAATCCATATCTACTCATTTGCTGGATGTGTCTGTCCCTGAGACAGATTTCCTGTATGGCTGGAAGGTGACAGTTTTTGTCTGTTTTGTCTGTGTGTGAAAGGGAAATTTCTGTTCACACCTCATTCTGCCCATCTGCACCAGTAGAGGCAGAAACTGTTCCTCCTGTGGATTAACAAGGTATCCTCTACATTTAGGGTGGGACAGTATCCTAGAAATCATTCCAAACACCTCAGGCAGTAATGGACTCCCAAAACAAGCTATGATGGGCACTCTTATCAACAACCACCCCAAGGTCACCAGAGGTGGCCCTTTAGTTTCTGATTTAAATAGATACATTTTACTTCACCAAAATATTGATCCCAAGGCCAGACCCAGCCAAAGGGGCAGCAACCAGTGATGGTCAGCCTGAAAGAATCCCACAAGCAGGCACAGCTTGTCCATGCAAACCAACACAGCTCTCCCCATCTCCTCAGGATGGGCTCTGGAAACAACCACCAGCCCAAAGCTGAGATCCTCCACAAGTCACATTCCAAAGGTAGCCATAGAGCTGCCCAGCTCTGATTCCAGTGAGGACAGAAGGAGATTTTCCTGCCATCTCAAAATTCATTGCAAAGGCCAACAAACTAGACTGCATTTGCCTCTTCATGTGGTCAGAAATGTAGATTCATTCTTCTGTTACTGAGCAGGGCAACAGTTTTCCAGCCTCATTTCAACCTTCCCAGATCCTCCCCAAGGTATACAGATTAGGACAAAGAATTATAACAAATTTTAACAAGCATAATTAAGTTACATGTAGTAATATGCAATTACAACATAATGGAAGTGTATTAAATTATAACCTAAGCATATTATAATGTTACATGCTGTTCTTATTATGATTACATTAAGCCACACATGGCAATGAATGTTTACCTTGCACATGAATGAAAACTGTGACATATTCAGTTGTTTGATTGATGATGAAATTTTTCCTGTCTTCCTCCTCCTATTAAGAAAAATTAAATCATCCAGACTGAACTGATCTATGCCTATAAGTAATGCAATACATGAAAAGAACTGTAATAAAATACTGTAAACATTTAATTCAACTTTTCAAGTAATCTCAGTATTTTTAGTTGTAATCTAGTGTTACCTACTTGGCAGACAACAATCCACACCTCATCTCTGGTATGACCCCTTCAAGATAAACGCTGTGCTTGAGACTGCTTAAGAGCATCTAAATGTCTAATTTCTTGATCTCTACTAAAAAAAACCCAAAATAATTATTTTCTACTTAAACCTACAGCTTTCCCATGGCTGTATTTTAAAAACATAACAAACAATGGTGGAAATACAGTGTGAGTGGCTGACAGCTGGACAACATACAGGAGTGGTGTCTACTCTCAAATCATGTGACTCTTGCCCTGTGATCAGTGAAATTGTGAATGCATTTTGCAACAATGAACTAAGTACATATCTTTCAAAACAAGTCTTTTAATGCCCTTATGTTAGCAGTTTTACAAGTTCAATCTCAAGTGAAATTACAGAAATTAAATTACCTTAGACTGAACTCATTGAATTCCAGTCAAAAAAAAAAAAAATTGCATTACCTGACAGAAACTTTGAGTGCAAATGGTTTTCAGCATCAAGCAAAAATCAACTGTTGATGAAGTGACTAAATTTTACAGCCATTCTTACTGATGACTTCTTGAAGTATTAAAAACATTGATTAAGAGGTGGGAGAAGTAGACAGGAATCTATTATAAACCAGGAAATATGTCTTGACTATGAAAATCAATGCAGCTGGCAAACAGGAGGACAGAAAAATGTGGAAAAAATACAATTATCTTTGAAGTGGCAGTGAAAGAAAACGTGAAATAGGGCTCTCAAACACATAGGCTGAACAAAGAATCTTCACCATAAGAATAAAGCTGCAAACAGGCATTAATTGCTTTCTGTTGGAACCAGTACAATAAATTAAATCAGATTATGATGAACTTTTATAGCTAGTTCAATTTTTTCAAGCTTATCACAAAATTCCTGTATACCTCTCTAGGGCCAGAATTTTACCTGACTATGCAGACTAAACCCATTTACCAAAACCTTACAATGTTTGCTATTTTATAGAGGATTTCTTGTCCTGTTTTTACCCAAAGAACAGGTGCTCCATAAACATGGATTTACTTGGTGATGGTGCTGGGAAAAATGCTGCATCAGTAATCTTAGCAAAACAAATTGTAAAATATGCCCTAACAAGAAGTGGCTTGAACTTCCACATAATTAATGTCTTTCAGATAGACACTTCCTTTTTCTTTACAAAACACTAAATGTTTTATGCCATCATTTTAAATGACCATAAAATACCTCATAAAAATAAAGATGATCTCAAGCAAGATTCAGAGCCTAATCACAGTCATTACTGTTATGTAACAGTATAAGTGTTAGAGAATAAGGTTATAGTTTCCTATAAAAAGAAAAGTTATCCATATTTCAATATTTGCATATACTCTTACATTCAAAACAGACCAAAAAATGGAGCTTACACTGGGAATTCTATTGCTAGATAATACTTTGTACATTAAACAAGTAAATAAAAATATGCTTTTCATGTGTACAAAGAATACTACATTCAATTCCATATCTGTTTCAGCTGGCTAATTCTCCATCAGTTCTCAGACTGTGACACCACACTAACTCCTTCTCATGGTGCCTTTCCTCTTCCAAACAACTGAAGATGGGAACACATCAGCTTCTGTTACTCAAAAATAACTTTTTCCTTCGTAACCTTTGTCTCCTGACATTTTCTTTCCCCTGCAGCTTGAGAGGGATCCAATTTTGCCATTTGACTTGCATGCTGCCCTTGGGGAAGACAAACACAGCCACAGAAATTCAACCTTAATGGCAAAAAGCATGGCAACGTTCATGGCTGATGTACGGATTGTACAACCTTTTTACACCATAATTTGGCTGAATTTTGGCCAGTAGTGTTGGGCTTTCAGTTCCCTATGCCAAATATAAAGTGGGACTGCAAGAGCCATCTTTAGGCTTTAATGCACAGGGCAACAACTCAAGTTGTCTAATGTTAAAATTTCTGTGGAACAGGTATAAACCAGCACATTTCACTGTTTCCTTCAGGAGATGACAGCCTGTCCCTGCCTTTTATAAACACAGTTGCAGGGAACATTGAGTAAAAATAAGGTTCAGAGTTTACCTTTCAGTTTTCTCCAAAGCTTAACAAAGAGACAGTTATCTATAAGTCTACCAATCCCCTCGTGTCTGAAGGTGCCAAATCCAAGTATAACCCATCCAACCCATCTTTGATAACTGCTGGGCAGGGATTTAGTAGAACATCTGTCATTATGGCAGCCCAGCTTTTCAGTGTATTGTATCCCTAGTGACTAGATGGCTTTTTCCCCACTCTGTCTTTATCTCCTTCTAGTATTTCTCCCACCTAAAAGATTTCAAATCATACTAGCTGACTGCTGTGTTTAATAGGCATCCTCAATACATTAAAACATTGTTCCACGTGAAATGTGCTGTTGAGTATTACCTTGGTTAGTAATTTAATTTAATAGGATAGCAACAGCACATTGACATTGTGCAGGTTTGTGACCTAATGATTTATGAGACAAGTAGCATTTGCAGACACATTGATTTCGGTAACCGTGCAATGAACAGAACTGAAAAACAATTTTCATTCTTTTTTTTTAACATCTTGTTTTTTTCCTCCTCTCTCATTATTACTTTGGAATGGCACTTTTAAAGCTCATTGATGGTTTTAAAAAAAAACGTAGGTCATGGCATTATTTTTTAAACCTTCAACACTCGAGGAGCCCCCTGCATCCCAACAAGTGCCAATTAATGTGTTCCACATCACTGGTCCTTGCAAGTGAGGCAATAAAATGCACTGACTGTAGTAAAACAATTTAAACTATGGTGAGATTTCCATGCCTTGACTCAGGAAAAATAAGGACAATCCATGACATGCAGGGTGCCCTCCTGCACCAGCTGGCTCACACAGGTGGACACGTGCAGGAAGAGATGGCCCAGCCCTCTCAGACTAAATCTGCTGGGAGCATCTGGTAGAAATCAGGATCCCTCTGTGCTCATAGGATAAATAGCTTACTGTGCTGCTGCATAACCACACCAGCCCCAGTTATCTCATCAGGCAAATCAGACAGTGTGAGTGGAGAGGAGTCAGGGACATGCTATGGGAGGTGACTATCTACAAACAGAACTGATGACAGTAGAAACTGCCTCTTGTTTTTTCTGCTTTTTTCCTTAGCAGTTGTTGGAACAAAGCACATCAGTTTTATGGCAAGGGAGGGCATGCACAAACATTTGCCATCAAAAATATATTGCAATAAAAGGGGAAAGTCGGTGTGTCACAGGCTGTAACCAATGGCCAAGGCAGAGGAGGGCTGAGAGCAGAGAAGGTGTCTGGAATAGCCCTGATGCCCACATTGGGCTCTTTTTGCAGATCAGAAGCTACTGTAGAGTCACAAACCCCAGGTGCAGCTCCAGCAGAGAACCCCTCACCTGGCTGCTGCTCAGCAATGGCCCTGACACAGGCAGAGAGAGGGGAGCCCCCCCAGTTCGTGAGGAGAGGGATGCTGCAGCAGACACACCAGGGCTTAAACAGGCACTGTCCTCCTTGAGGGTGTACAACTGAACTCATCCACAGCCAGGAACCAGAAAAAATCGATTAGCACTGGCACAGCACAGCCAAACATGGAGCATCTTCCTCTACTCCATATTCAGTGAGAAAAATCACCTGCTGCTCAGGCAGACTCATAACCTAAAGATGAAGGCCAGAGTTTACACCATGCTAAGACCAAAATACTGCAAAGCCCAGCTTAAATCTAAAAGATCTCTTATTCTTTCAAAATTTACCCCAGTTTCAATCTTTGCAGCGGATCCACGTTTTTCAAAGGACTAATGGAAGGACTATCCTTCCTCTCCCAGCTCCTGTCCTCATTATGACACTCTCATGTGCAGCCCGGCAAATCCTGTTCATCTGCTGTTAGCAACTCAGCTCTGCCACTCTGTTCAACCTGCTTCAATTTATGTCATACCACCTCATGGTTATATCCACTGCACATTTATTTTAAACTATATTCTCTTCCTCATTAAATACCTTTTCTAGCCTCAGTCAAACATGGATATTTTATGGCTATGACAGCATTTCAGTATGGTTTTAAATATAGCTTTGTCCACTTTGCAAACTCCATCAGGTTAACTTCAACCCTTATCCTTTTTAATTTCTTCTCTAAGTGACATACTTCTAAAGTGGGAGAAAAAAATTGGGGTGTTTTTAGGGATGTGCCTTCCTCTGTATTTGCACATCCTCAAATTGCTGCCTCTTACCTGCACAGTGCTCCTGGGGAGGATTTCTAGCTGGCTCAGTGCGGCCTCAATGAAAACCAGCAGAGCTGGCTCTGCCAGAGTCCTGATGAGGAGCAGAACTCAGAGGATGGCACCCAGGGAGGGCAGTGCTGTGCCCCATTATTTGAGTCAGCTCATCCAGAGCTACCAGGAGTATCTCTACACAGAGCACGTTGCCCTGTGCAGGCACAGCATGAAAGACACTTTAATGTGAACGCGTGAGACAGAGGATTAATGATGGAGGAGATTTAAGAGAGGAAAGAAATCAAGTGGCCATAGGAAAAAGGAAAGAGAGTTCCAGAGAAAGCTTTTGAATTCACTGTTCCGTTATAGCAAATTTTCTTGTTAAAACAACAAGAAATGCAAGAATAATAATAGCAAAAAATTACTGAGAACTTCTGGCTGCAAAAGCATAGAACCTGCAGAACCTACGTTCACCAATGTGAATTTGGCACAGGATTTAGAAACTTATTTTCATTTGCCTAAAGAATAAGACTTTATGCAAAATGTACCTATTCATAACCTCAGGCTAATACCTTTCTTCCTCTTCCATAATTAAATTAGGTTTTAAAATAAAACTATTTTCAGGCTTTTGTCAAGGTGTTGATGGATTCAGATGTGTGCCACTGATCCTTCCATGCCTGTGAATGGGAGGATTATCCACATTAGGAGGGATCTGCAGAGGTCACAAGTGTTAAACTGCTATTCAGTTCAGGTTATTTCAGTAAAAACTGAAAGAATTAAGAACTTTTCAATGATACATGAATTTGAATAAAAGTAGCTGGTAAGGTTATCTGCTTCCAGCTGTACCAAACATCACAGCCTCTCGCTGGTTTGAGTGTCTGGAGATCAGGACTGTCACAGACTCCCTGTGTGACCCAGAGCACCTCTCACTTACAGACTGGTCTAATTAGGTGCTCTACAAGTTGAGTGCTGCAATCTAGAACTTGGACAGAGTGACTGAGGGCCACCACGGAAGGAGACACCTCCAAAACATGACTGAACAGCAGCCACAAGTAGAAGTGCTGTAGAAAGCTCGACTACATTAACTTCCTGTCTGGAATACTCTCCAGGGGCTGAAGAGACCAGGATTAAAATTTTCTCCTCCACCCTGTGGCCCTGCAGCCCTGACCTCTTCCTTAAACTAGCAGGTTCTGACCATTAAATGGGTTTTTCCTCTTTTACACCCTCCTCCTCTGGCCCTGAAATCTTGACTACCAGTTTGCTCATGACACAAATTCTGTAAACAGCATTGAAGAATCAAGAAAGAAGAGAATAATGAGAATAAATTAATGTTATAAATTACCATAAGGAAAGGATATATTTGACTTGCAACTAAGAAAAAGGATTGTACAGACAGTGCCATATTTGCCAGGAGAGAATAAATACACGGGTTTTATCCCAAGTGCCATAAATTCCCATCACATTCATGCAGACAAGATATTAAATGTATTTGCAGAGAAACCACCAGATGCTCCCATCCACTACTGCAGTTAGAGGGAAAAAAAGCAGGCAGTGGGAGACCAGTACATCCCTTTCAAATGAGCTTTTCTAAATTACACACAATTCTTAAATGCTTGGTACCTTCCTGGTACTGTGATTATCACAGCAGTGACAGCAATAACCCAATCAAACATACAGAAAATTAGAAGTCTAAGCATTTTCAATTATGCTTTTTTCACTCTGGAATCCTCTACTCCAGGAGACTCCAATTTTCAGACTTGTCAGTCTTATTGAGAATCTCCCAATGTTCATGGGAAAATCCTGTATTTACTACTTTGTTGTGAAGAGTTACTGCTGCATATCCCAGGAGGTCTCCCATTTGCCTTCATTGTTTTACATATCACTGCATGGACTAAAGGTGCTCAGAATGATGGAGAAGGCAAACGCTGAACTCAACACACAGACTCACACAGAACTATCTGCATGGTCAGAATTAGTTCTAAGAAGCTGATTTTGCTTACTAAAGCCCAACTTGATGAGCACTTTATGGGGCACACTTCAACTACTTGCAAGAGTTTTCCATTCCAGCTAAAGAACCCCTGTTTTTTCTCCTGAGGCTGTGGCTTCCTCGGAGCACGTGGAAGATGCTCTCCCAGAGACACTGCAGGCATCTCTTTACAGAAACAGTGCTGGGCCTTATGGCACCTCTCTTTATTGATTTATGGTTTGCAGCGGTTCTAAAATAACGTTAAATTCGCACCAAGCTGAGGAATTGTGCAGTACTACAACTTTATTTTGGGGCTACACCACAAAATTGCCAACTAAAATTACATAAATGGTAACACCACACCAATTACTATGTTCTGGAAAAATATGCAAAGTAATTAGGAAACAACTTCTCTTAGAAGTCTGAGATAGACTGATGGAAAAGTGAGAACAAAAACAAAAAAATCCACCAAAATATGCAAACCAAATTGATTACAAATCAAATACTCGTAAATGGAAAATATTAATTTCTGCAGTCAGTTCTAAGTAATTGAAATACTTTTCAAACTTCATTATTTTCAAAATTACTTGGAAATGAAGATGAGTGGTCCTTCCCAACTGCAGTTTGTCCTTAAACTACAAGTAAAATTGTAGTATTAGATAGACAGTAACTAACAGGAGATCACAACTGACTAAGCTGTGCTCTAGATCTCACAAAAAGCTTCATATTACATCAAATGACTGGAATTAATCAATATACTGAATTTATAGTACAGTGAACAATGTTTAGCAAAAAGTGATCCAGCACCAGGTGTGTATGTAAAATCCAAATACAGGTTTAATCAATTAGACTACCTTGCTAATTTTCACTTTAGATACTCATTTATAATCATAATGTCTCAAACAGGCATCACCACAAATGTTGAAAAGTCTATTCTTGGGTTGTTTTGCTTAAGTGTATCTGCTTGGCATGTACCAGAATGCTTCCATTTTTTATTAGTGAAATAATTACGCCCACACAAAATTAAGACAAATTAACTGTGTCTGTTTTGTAGACCAAAAGACAGCATTTTCCTACAGATCATTTCACAGGGCAGGGCATGGACTGGGGCTGCTCAGGGCAAGATCCAGGCTGGGGCAGGCAGGGGCTCAGGAGGGAGCCCAGCAGCAGGAACAAAAGCCAATTTCAGCCCGGTGAGCCATGGCATCCAGGGCTGAAATTCCCTTCCTGCTCACCTGGAGGGGTGAGAGGAGCTTGTCCAGAGAACAATCCAGACACAGAGCCCAATGGAGTTGTTTTGAATCCCCTGTCTCTCCCCATTGGCCACAGAAAGAGTCTAGAAAGGTTAATTCTGTAGTGCAGCTACCTCCAACAGTGGCTAATGGACTGAGACATCTGTTGGGACTCATTAAGAGCCTGACTCTCCTTTATTCCTCTGATATCAGGAAGCTCCACCAGCCCCAGACAACACAATGTTCCTGCAGAGCACATTGAAATTATGATGCTAATTTAAGACATTCAACACTGTGGGCAAACAGTGGGCTGTGGGGCTGCCAAAAAATCTGCTCTACTACTCTTTTCCCATTTGTTGCATTGTCACCACACTTTTAGGGACAGAGGGAAATCTTAGAGATGAGTTTCCAGAGTAGATGCTCAAGCAGCAAGTTTCTAAAAGCTCTGAGATGACCTGCTTCTACAAGAGGATGCCATTTGCACTCAAGGGCAAAGGAACACAGAAAACTCAGTTGTTTCTTTAGGGATTTGCTTGCTGGAAAATGTCAGTAGGCAAAGCAAGCAGCTGGACCGCAAGCCTCGGTTCAGTTCTGTATGCAGAAATTAATAGGAACATTATAGTTCTTCTGGATAGAGGTATGAAAATATGATACTCAAAAGTGGATTTGAACTAGAAAGGGATATGTAAACTCTGTGTTCCTATAGGACTTGATGCTGAAATCAGACATTTGCCTCCAGAACTACTGCAGAAATTCTGCCTTAAGGGAAATTGTGAGGAGTTGTTGAATATGACCTGCCTGCCAGTCCTAGCTCTGGGATCACCTCACTTCCCATGACAGCTGGCAAAGGGCAAGATTGGGAAACTGCAGAGACAGAGGACATGCTGATGGAAAAGCTGCTCTCTGGGTCAGACACTAATTTCCTGTAAATGAGGAATAACTCCAGAAATCAGCAGAAACAGAAAAGACTTAATCAGCTCAGAATCCTTGGCACAGAACTCCCCTTTTTCAGCAATCACTGATCAACAAGGGTCTTCAGGAAGGTTGAGGAGAAAAACTGACAAAGAAATACAACTTTTTATCCCAAGTCCAAATTTATCTTCAACTGCAGCAAGCCACAGCAACTGAAGAAGTGAGAAATTCTATGCGTGAGCACTTTTCTTCTGGAATCTCAGAATTATTCATCAAAAGTATCTGTTATCTGACAAATCAGAATGCATCCTTAACTAGTAACTGATGACACTGAAGAGGTGTGGGAGGGAATTTATCTAAAAGCCTAGGAACAGATTCTTTCAATACTTTCATTGCAGTAATGTATGTGGGTTTTTATCACAGACTGACAACAAATAAATGTAATCTCATCTGCTCTATTTGTCTTTCAGTCTCTTTATCAGCTGCCAGCTTTTTTTTCTTGGTATTTGAGGTAAATTATAAAGGTTTGTTTTTTTTTTAATATTTTAAAAGACCCCATTCCTCAGCAGATAAAAGCTGAAGACTGACATAAGTGAGACTGTTTGAGGAGACCTCATGTAGCATGGGTAAGATTGTGCTCAATTCATGAATATTTCTTGTGTTTCATAAAAAAAAATTACATTTATCCTCAATTTTAAAGGTACAGATCTGTACATTTGCAGAGCAGATTTCTTTTCATAGTTGCATGCCATTCTGACTGCTTTAGGTGCTTACAAGCCTCTTATAATTAGAGAGATTTATCTATCAATCCTTATTTAACAAGGAACTTTTATGAAAGGATCCTCAAAAGACAGGGTAACCTGGCAGATTACTACCTCCATTTTAACATTTGTGGATAGTAGAAGGTATAGGCAGATCAATGTGTTAAAGCTGAACAGATGAATTCAAGACCTTCAGGTAGGACTGTTCTGAGACATCAAGCAGAAAAATCAGAAGTCCAGGTCACATGAACCTTTTGAGGAAACATCAATAAAATGAAGATTTCTTAGAGATTTGGTTATACATATGAACTCAAACTTTAAGAAGAATGAAGTACTGGCAGAGACTGCCTGAATCTTGAAGGCTTTTAAAGAGAGAACAAGGAGACAGTGGTCTAGGGAGGCCAGTGAAGTCAAAGATGAATTTGTTTTCACTTTTTTGCAAGGGTGAATGTAATGACCTTGGGATGGGCTCCTTGATCTAAGTTGGAAACCTCCCTGAGCCTTCAGAGTCCAGATCGAGGGGATGTAGCCCATCAAGGATGATCTCAGAGAGAGCTCAACCCATCCCAAAGTCATCCTTCTGAACTCAGCACAGCCTGCTACAGTAGTTCTGGGGTGGGCAAAGCCAGACCCAACCCCTGCAGCCTTTTAGAACTGAGCAAAGCTCAAAGATGGGAGCTCTGCTGTGGGCAGGTAACTCAGACAGACACTGTGATTGTGATAGGCAGCACAATTTAAAAACTACAGCTAATTCACTAGGTTTGTTTTAAAATTCAGAAATAATAGTCATTACTATTATTATTACTAATAATAGTCTGAGCCCCAACATGCACAGCAGCTGCAGACACCACTGAATTCCTCTGCAGTTATAATAAGCTCACTGCATCTGTAAATTAGATGTTTCCATGCCTGGCTACTGTGGTGATTATCACTGTTATTAAAAGAGAGTGCAGAAAATCTAAATAAAACAAAGAATGCTGCTGTTGATCATTCACTTATTTCTTTCCTGGAGCAGCCTGCTGTACTGCTAAGAAAAAATAAAATACAATTATGCGTTATAGCATAGCACTTAATTAGCTTTACAAGAAGACATTAAGCAACACACCAGATGCTAATGAAATCCTGAAAGTCCACTTTGTAATGAAGCACATATGTACTAACATATTTTAATTTCAAACTGGTTTAGGGATTACAAGAAGAAATTGGAAGTTACAACCTCAAGACTGCATATAAACATGCAAGAAGTATTATTGGGAGTAGGATTTATAGTTTAAACAAAATATCTCTATCAACAATAAAAAACCCCACACACCCAGTGCATTCATCAGATTACAACAACTATGACAGCTGGCAGCACTTTTGCTAAGTTCCCTGAAGATAAAAAGTAGTAACAAGTCAGAAATCATTGGTAGTCTGAAGGTAGCCTATGAAAGCCTCAAAGAAAAATATGTGTAACCCATTTGATGTAAAGTGACTGAAGATCTGCAAAAAGGGAGAGATGATCAAAGGATTAAGCCAGGAAAATTATCTATTTAAAATCCTTTAAAGATACCAGTGTGATGCTCTTAAGACTTCTATTTCTAATGTAAAGTATCTCTCCAAGGACCCAGTTCAAAGATAATCAAAGTCAGTGAGGACCATAAATTCTGAATAATCCTGAGGATGTCCATAATTAGTCACTGCATTGTCCTTTCAGAGGGCGAGTGACAGCAGCACGTGGCCTCCATCTCCCCAGCAAACCCAGAGCAGGGATTTCAGCCAGACCACACCTCATCCCAAATTATCCCCCAATGCTGGACCTGCCAGCAGTAAATGGAGCCTCTCTTGCTTCCTCTGCCCTTGCACAGAAAGCTCCAAAGTGGTGCTTCTGGTCATAATAAACAGAGAAATTTAAAGACAAGGTTTCTGATGCCCTCACTTCATATTAAGTAGGGTTATTTTGCTGGAATAACAGGAGTTTTGTGTGTCTTCAAGCTGCTGTGGTGCTGGAGAACAGGGTACCCAGCAGAGTCAGATGCCTACAGGCATCCCAGGTGGCCATTTCTGGATTGCTGAGGATGGATTTACAAAAGAGGGTGCTTCATGCTCCTGACTGTAACAGAAACTGGAGTTCTATCCAAAGTGAAAGGAAATGGAGCAATCAAGAATTAGTCTGTGTTTGAAAATCTGATCCTTTAACTGTTGAGGCAGCATTTTACAGCATAGATATCTCCATGGCCATATTGTGGCACTGCACAGCTGTGTTCATATTCTGACTGTGATAAGGTACAGGAAAAAAAAAAATCAAACCAAACAAAACCTACCCAGAAATAAACCATCAAACTGTATTTTACAGTAACCTTCCAGAACACTCAGCCTAATCCCAGCAATATTAAAGACACTGACACAGTAAATATTTTTTAAGGACTGAAGTAATGCAGCAACTCTAGCACCTGAATTGAGGCTTAGCAGCACGATGGTTGTTTCTTTGTACAGTTTCAAAATACTCAGTTCCAAACTCTTTGAGGCAATCAGAAGAAACTGCAATGGAAACTCATTCCATGGCCACTGTCCAGAATGTTACTGCTCACAGTTAGGTTACTGCAGCAACTGGGACAGCTCTCAGGTCTCTACAGAATGCTGAATAGCTTTTACACCTATTATCTAATAAAACATGCATTTTTTTCAAGCATAGGTGGAACATAAAATTTCATCTGAGGGCTTTATGTAAAGCTGAATGACTGCAATAACAATGAGAACAAAATGGACAAGATACATGTTTTTAAAACATAGGGACAACTAAACCCAGATAATTCCTCCTCATTTTTAAATGAGAAGTTGTATCTATGTTCTCATTATGCAGTTTTCCTTCTCCCTCTCCTCTTAAGGTATTGATTTTTCTTTCCTGCTAATGAACTAGGCACTCTGACAAATGTAAACACCCCAGAGTCCAGTAATTTCAACAATAAACCTACTAGGAAACACAGAAATATTCTGCAGTAGTCACAAAATGCTTATTTTACCAGTCACTTGTTAACACCCAGTGCATAAATGTATATAATTGCTCAAGTGCCTCATGAACCACCATTACCTGGTTGAAGAACTTGGACAAATTGTTTGACTTATTCTGCACTCTCATTCTCAGCACGAGCTGGAAACATGCCAGAGGAATAAATTACCCAACAGATGTTAATTGTGCACTAGACCACACTGCATGACTCCACATCCTACACAATTTTAAATATTGCAATTACTCAGAGATACAAGGGCAGGCTCTCCAGACAGCCTTTCACACCTTAAAAAATTCTTTCGGGAAATGTGCAAGGAAGCAAGACAAAGTTAAGAGCTTAATGTAAAACACACAAACAATAGTGATGCTTCCAAAGAGCCCTCCCACATCTTCCCTGTTTTATACCCGGGAAAACAGAGAGAAGTTCAGAAAAATGCAAGTAGAGAGGATTTGGGAATGCAGATGATAAGGACTGGTGAACAAACTCAGGGAAATCAAAAGGCAGAGAGAGGTTTGTGTCCCACAGCAGCACTGTTGTGACAGGGACCCTCTGGGGACCTCTGTTTTCATGGGAGTGAAGGGCTGGAAATACAAGGTACGCATAATAGGACTCTGATTTTAGTTTGGGTACCATTTTGCTTTCTCACCTTTATTGTTCTTTAAAAAAGCCCCAATTATAAGACTGAAAAATCTGAAAGAATTTTTAAGGCTCAAATATTTCTTTTCTCAGCCTGGTTTTGGTTTTCAAGTAAACACAAACTTTAAACCTGCTGCTCTTTTGATGAGAAAAGAAATTAGTTTTCTTTTAGAGATTTCTATCCAAGTATAATTAGATAGGTTTACAGAATATATCTCAAATGGAAACCATATTTTAAAGGAGATTTGAATATGTACCTTATCAAAGGAGCTTATCAACATACAAGTCTTTTATTGTCTAACAAGCATGGAAACTTTGTCTGAGTAGAGATTGATTTGATGCCAGCTTGCTGAATTAGAAAGTAATTAGCATTCTTTCAAACTGAGGACCAGAAGAATGGCCTGAGGATGACATTTAGCTCAGTGAATAAGGACACAAATTTGTGTCTCTTGCTTTTGAATAAGTGAGAACAGCATTTGGAAATCAGTGACTGTACTGTAAATTCCACCTGCTGCCTCTAAGGCCAAGCCCAAAACATATAAACAGAGAACTTGTTAATTGGTGAGCACAGGATTTTAACTCTGATAAAGAAGTATACAAATAGGTTTTTATGATCAGCCACCACTTTTTCTTGCTTTTTTAAGATCCTGCCCTACTGGATTTTTGACTAAGAAATGTCAGTTCACTTATGCACTAAGGATGACAATACCATGAGGACAACCAGCCCTCATATTCTGTAAATTCTCGTTTAATTCTTTGTAGGAAGTCTTTTCATTTAGTGTTTTTTTACCCCTTCAATCTCTGTGCAAAGATATGAAACAGCCTTGAACATGCGGCAAAAGACTTCAGCACCATCACAAAGTACCGTAAATCATTAAATACAGCTTACTGCATTAACTCTTTTCACACAAATACCGATGTTAACTTTCACCAAGAGCTAGTACTGCCACCAACAGCAGTAACACCAGAATAAATACTCTACTCATCACCTGTTCCTTCCATTTCACTGACTGTCATGCTGTTAGGAGTCTGGCTGGGAACTGTAGAAACCAAGAGCACAAGATATTTGAATTTTTCAAGAAAAGCTGTTCCATTCTGGAAAGATACAAAACCACAAGCCAGTGATTTCTCATGTGCCTTTTGTTGCACGTTTTGTATTTTTATCCCTAACCCAGGAAAGAATGGAGAGATGAAGGCTTTGCTGATTCTCCATTTCAAGTAGTAACTACTTGGCCACCCTTTCAGCTGCATCTTTGAACAATCATTTCCTGGAAGAAGGGGAATGAAGAGAATTATAGAATGCAGTGCAGGAGAAATTGATCTAAAGACAGGTCAGGATACAGGAAAATTGTACACAGTTTTCTCTTTTACTTGTCTGCAATGTCACATTTCCTAATCATGATACCAATAAAGAGGCTTTCAATGGAAATAGGCATGTGAAGACTTTTGACATCACCACTGAGAATGGGACTCAGCACTATTTCATGCCCATCATTAACAGTTCTGAATTGCCAGTGAAATAAAAGCACAAATATTTAAGAAAACCTCTCAAACAGCAGAAATAAGGAAGAAGAATAAAGAGCTGAAGGGAGGAGAGAAGGCATTTGTTTCCTGGCTAGAAGAGCTCAGTTTGCAGAGAGGATTAAATTTATTTTTCTAATTAGAACCTTGTTAGTTTTGAATTATATGCAGCAGTGTGGAAAGGAAATCGTGGGGGAGATGGTGTATGAGCCAATGTTAATGCTCAGCAACAACCACAACAGACAAGATGTAGCTAAAGGTGAAACTGCACAAGTTCCTATTTCTTCACTTTAAGGTCTGAAAGAAGAAAAACTTTAAGCTTTAAAGAAAATGTAACATCACCAGAAGTGGTAATTTTAACAAGCCATTTGCCAGGAACACACTTGCTCTGACAGACTTCACAAATGGTAACTGCTGTCATACACATGACAAAGAAAACCCTAAAAAATTCCAGAAGCCACCACCAAACACCCTCCTCCCCCCCGCCAAAAAAAAAAAAAATTAAACAGCAAATAAAACAGTCTAAAAACATCCCTTATTATTTCTGAAAACTGATATTCTGGCAAGAACCAAAATCATGATCTCATTCAAGAGAAATTAAAAAAAAAAATTACTTAGGAGGTTACTTAGCTTTTATTTCAAGAGAGCATGTTTATAATGTCATTCAAGATGAGCTTTCTGGCTAAAAGTTGGTCAGGATTTGTACCTACACTGATGTCAATGATGTTGCCCTTCAAGGGTGACAAAGTTCTTGGTAAACAATTACATGTAACCATAAAGCAAATTAATGCTGACCCCTCAATTATAGCTCACTGTCGGGGGTGTACTGCAAGCTCAGCAATCCTCCATGCAAACACCCTCTCAGGAGAGCTCTGGCAGAAGATGGCTATTACAGAAATCTGTAGAACTCCCTCATTAACGAGTGAAACTGGGGACAAGAACCTGGGGGTTGGCATAAATATGTTTGAGAAATAAGATACACATTTGTATTTACATGAACATAATTTCTGGAGCGTGCTGCCATAAAAAGCTATGAACTTGTCATGTCTAGTTGGCTTCAAATCAAGGCTGAAGACCTTTGTAGGATATACACCATGATGGAGCTGAACAGTTTCAACATAAAAGTTCCATTGTCTCTACTACACAATGTCAGAGCAAGCAAATATCCCAATTTCTTCTTAAAATCTACAGCTCCATACTAAGAATAATTTCTGAAGCAATGGAATGAAAGAAAAACATAACTTTTCTACATTGATGAGGATAAAAGGCTCCTTTTCCACTTTTTATACCCACTGAAGCAAGGAGACTTATTGTCTAAACTAACCTTAGAATCCACACAAAAGGCCCTTTTTAATGTCAACTCCCATTCCTGACAACAATTTGACAGGTAAAAATAAATGCCCCAAAACTAACGTTTTAAAGCAAACAAAATTCTCATGTGTTGCTACAATAACTGGGGTAGTTAATAATTTTCATGTTCCCACCAAAGAAAACTTGTTGCAAATGTGAGGCTTTTTTCCCTAAATATTGAGACAGGCAAGAACCTGGGATGAAAGCAGAAACTTTTTGGGTGGAAATAGAGGAACTGCAAGAGCAGAGAGAAAGCGAATGCAGACAGCTTGGAAGCAGTTTCCACAGCCTTAGAAACATAGCTGACCTGACAGAGAAAGATTTGGTGTTCAATACAGTTTGAAAACAGCCTAGAAATACAAGGGATTTGTGTTATTTTGTGCTTTACTCTCCTTGTTTTCAGAAAAACAGAAGGTTTTGCATTTTTTTTAATTAAATGAGGTTGCACATTTTTTTAATTGAGGTTGAGAAATACCCAACTCCCTTACCAATGTAACAGAAACACTACAAATCCCAGAGATTTGACTAATTACCCATATCAAATGGAGAGACAGAGGATAATACAGCTGTAAGTTCAATAATTGGCTATTGCAATAAGACTGACATCACTGAATGTCCTTGGGTTCACCATTTTTTTGGCAATAAAGCATTCAGAATGGTTATGGTGAACATTATGAATGTTTATTAACATAACAGCTCATTCTGGTTCCACAACATGCAGGATGCCTATAATGGTGCTGCATGCATTATTCATAGCCTGCAAGACCAAAATAATTCCTTGCTTCAGTCTTCTGGATTCGTAATTTAAGATGAAGAGACAGCCTCTCTCTCTTATAACAGAGATGCTTATGCTGCTCTTACTTGGGTTCATTTGGGTCTCACACAGACACAAAGCAGAGGATGAGACTTAACATATCAATCAATGTGAAAAATTGTTAACAGCATTTCCAAGTGCCCTGATAATCTTAGATATAAAAGAAACACCACAGCCATGCAAAATATCATGTACCAAACATAGCAAATGGAAAATTGTGTTATATAAAATAGCAGATAAATAAATTGGAAGCAGGAGCACAAAGCAGTGTGTGTAGCAGCCAGAAACCTTTTACTTCCTCCAGTTCCTCTGTTAGCTCTAAAATTGGATACAGACTGGCTTAAACTCTGACTGCGAATTTAGAGAACTTAAAGCACAAGCACTTACGGATGAAATTTCAGCCTGGTAAGGGTGTCTGCCTGAACACCACAGTTAATAAAGGAAGTGTTGACAGTGCCCACCCACAAAATGCTACAACCCCAACTGAAATGTCATGTGTGGCCAGCCCTGCCTCAACAGCTCCCTCCTCAAAGAAAGAGGTGACAATTGCCTTCTTTGTAGCTTTTTCTGTCTTTTTATACAGGGCACCGCAAAATAAATTCCAATGCAGACAGTACTGAAATAGTGCTTGTGTACCAGGAATGTTTACCAGTTTAAATTCTTCTTAAGTATTATAGGAAAACAAATATTGTTGTATATATATTGATTGCATATAAATTCAGTTTTAGATCAAGCATACCACTCAGGAATTACAGAGAGAAAATGACCAAGGCATACAGCTGGAAAAAAGGTCTTCAGAAATCAGATCAGATATGCTGTATTATTTCATTGTGGTATTTTCAGAGATAACATTTTAATTTTTATCTTAAAGAAAAAAGAAAAAAAAAGAAAAAAAAAATTTTCATTGGGAAAAAATGCACTTTAAAAGTAAATTTTATTAGTCTGAAACAATTCATGTGGAAAGCCAGAGCATCAGTAAGATGATTAGTGACAGATTGCAGAAATAGAATGAAAAGCAGGAGAAACAAAACGTGAATGTAGTGAATATAACCACAGCATTCACAGGTAAGGTCAGGTGCTTTAAAAAACAAGGCCTTTCCTGATCCAGATGAAATAAAAACAGACCAAGATGTTTAAAAAAAAAAAAAAAAAAACCAAAAAAAAACCCAAAACAGTGAAATTGTCTAACATGTTTTAAATCTCTTACCACCTTCAGCCTGACAATTTCCATTACGAGCATCTTATGAAATCTAACTCCCAGGAATTTTTAAAGATATTTAATTATCCACTAATTTACCCAGGAATATTAGGTATACATGGTGTGGGAATTGGCAACCCCTGTGCCCTACAGAGTGCTACTTTTAAGCACTCAAAGCAATTCCTGGTACAGATTTGGCAAAGTCCCCCAGGTTTCCCTGGAGCTGGGGAACCTTGGCCGCTGCACCCCATCCCCCTGAGGCTGCCCGTGCAATTCCCTGCACAGGAGGCACAAATCCCACTCAGAAACCTCTGTGAGCCAACACCTCAAGCCCCTAAACCACTGCACAATGTGTGCTGTTCATACCTCCCCCTCTCCTCCTATGAAATGTGCTCTTCAGGCATCCACTTGGACTGGGGTTTTGATGCGTAAATCAGAGCCATAAATTATGTCTGAAACCACTCTGATGTCTGACAAGAAGCAGAGAGGAAGGACGACACTACAGCAGGAGAGTGATGAAAAATGACACAAAAGGTGACCTTGTTCTGCCCTTGAAGGTGGCACAGATGTGCTCAGAGATGCTGCCCTGGCAAAGGGACTGATCTGCCCCAGCTTGACCAAGGCAGAGCAACCCCATGTGCAGCCAAACCCCTCACCAATTCCCTCTGTCACAGGCTCTCTGTTGACAAGTCTCTTCATGTCCCCTTTCTAAAAGATGCCTTTAAACATTCTTTTACTTCATTTCCATCAAGCAGATTGAGCAGCTTGTATCTATCCACAAAACACTGACATTATGCCTGTTAAATATAAAACCCAAGCCAGAGAAGAAATGGTGAATCCTTTGCATTACAATAACCAGAAAACATCTGCCCCACATTTTTATTTTATTTCACAATTTACTCAATGTTTCGATTTTTGGAGCACAGCAGTGGCATCTTTCCAAGTCCAAATCCAATTAGTCTTTTCATTATAAGACTGCAATGCAGAGTATTAAAAAAAAATTGATTGTGTTTGGTGCCGTTTATTTAATCTGAGTGTAAGTAAAATTGCTTATTTGATCGTTTATCTAGGAGAGAATGTCATATCACAGTTTTACTGATCACACAATTTGATTTTATTTTCATTTGTTATTAGAGACTGCAAACAGTGGAACAAAAAAAGTATATTTACAACTTCCAGTTCAGAACTGAATTTCCCACCTGAGTCAACAAACCACCCTCAGTGAGACTGTGTGTATATGGAGTCAAGACTATACTGGAATATATACACATGTGTTTAAATAGAAATATATTAAAACTTTGTCAGCAGGAACACAATCAATAACTGCTGTGGTGTCTGAAGGAAAAAAAAAAAGCCAAACTCCAAAATGCCAAAGGGAATTTTAGCAGAGAATGATGGCAGAGTTGCTGATAACACCCTCAACACAGCACATTTGATCACCATAATAAAATTGAGATGATCCAAGTGGGCTTTAATGAATACAAGATGACAATATTACCTAGAAAAATTATCTGCATTTGTTTATTTTCTTTTGGTTCACAAGAATTTCTGAATTAAGATTTTTTTTTTAATCTTATTTTCTCCTGATAATTCATTTTCCTGCACAGGCATTCTCTTTTAACTGTTAAAACCAACCACTTCCCCAGTTCTTCAGGATAAGAGAAGACAAGTTTTGAACAAATTGTGCAAGATATAAATAATTAATTTAGTTCTAGTGCTATGGTAGCTTTACATATTTCTTTGTGGTTTAATGACTGATAAATAACAAAGACAAACTGCCCTCACTTTTAAGGAAACTGAGGGCCCAATTTGGGATTTTTCAAATGAGGAGCAAAACACTCTCAGAAAAAATACAGTATGCTTAGTGTATCGATATTTCACAATTTAAATCAATTTTCTTTAGAAGAAAAAAAAAATATTCCTGAGGAGAGGTGCCTCTCCCATGAGCTATTCTCCATAATGTATCTAGAAAGAAATTGGGACCCACAAATCTGACCCTTCAGCCCTGGAGCAGCAAAATCCTTCTCCCTCCAGCATCATCTGCAGTATTGGAGAATAGTTTGTTTGGCACATATGCTCTGTGAGTGTGAAGCCATCCAGTGAAATGAAAGACAGCCTGGTGTAGCTCATTCATTAATTTTCACAGCAGTTGGTGCCCTGTTGGCATTTCAAATTAACGTAAGGAAAAGTTCAAGAGATTTAACTTCATTTCAAATCATGTCTACTATGATTTTCAAGAAACATTACAAATAGATTAAATTGCATTAGTAAAAGCTAATTGCAGAGCAAAAGATAAGAATATTAAAAGCTAAGTACCAAAGTAATTTCAGGGTAACATAATTTCACCAGCTGAATCATCCCCTGCATGAAAGCTCGCACTCAAGCAGCTGCAGCAGTGACTGAGACACAGAGCAGGGCTGAAGTCCCTCAAGATGTTGATTTGCAAGTGTTAAATGACACCTTGGAGTGAAAGGATTTCAGCCCTGTTCAGTGCACAGCTCCAAGCCCTTCTCTGCAATTGGATCCAAGGTCTAAATGAACCAGTTCTTATGTGCATAATAAACTCTTCGGGGCTGCTGATAAACTGCAGGGCCTTAGGAACGTGCAGAGCTCTAACGATGGGGCTGGGGTTTCCTGGAACTTGCCTTTGGCCATTCATTTCAGAACTCCCAGTAATGTTTTCTATACTAAACTATCCTGATCTGACCATGAAATAGGGAACTTACATGAAATCCCCTGCAATCTCAAGTGTGATTGAAGCTCCTTATTTCTTTCTGCACTGGTTGGTTTTGCTCTTTGTCCTTTAAGGTCACAGACAATTCAGGAAATCCATCAATTCAAGGAAAAAGGCCATTTGTTGATGGAGAGAATTAAAACACCTTTTTTTTTTCCCTGAATAACAGAATATCCAATGCATTTTATGCTTTGCTTCCTTCCTGCCGTGTGGGGATTTTCTGTGTGAAAACAGTCCACTTCCACGGAAAAACATAAATCAAAAAGAAGAAATAAAGGTGATAACACTGAGAAAAATGAAAACCGTAGCCTCAAATTACCCAATTACAAATCAGGGAGCCATTAATGAAGTTGGATAAAAGCTGATGAAAGGACCAAGGTGCAATCACCTGATTTAGATATTAGCAGTGCAGATGGCTGCATTTAAGCATCTCCCTGGTATATAATGGGGGAAAATAGGTCCTCAATGCTATGGGTTCTCCTTCTCTATGAAGGAATCAAAAGTTCTTATTTTTCTCTTTGCCTATTTATTTTCCCATTGCCCAGAGTGCAGATGATATCCAAAGTCAGGGAAGGTTGAATCCTCCTCCCTGGCTTCTGGTTAAGAGGCCAAAATGAGGCACTGGCACCTTGAGAGACTGCACCAAAGGGATATTTGTGAGGTTGGGAGAAAGGATCAAATTAATGAAATTTTCAAATTTAATTTAACTTAAGGGCAGGGCATGCACTGCAGTAACACCACATCACTCAGGTCCACAAGTGAGCTCACAAATAGAAGAATTTTCACAGGACTAGGGTATTTAATTGAAATTTTTCTGGCCCTATTTTTTTCTCTTAAAAAAATGCACTTTTTCATGCTGGAACAGGAGCAGGAGATGTAGAATATCTGAGACCAGGTGAATTCAAAGCTGAGTCAGAAGGAGAAACAATACATGTCCAGTGGCAATTCACAAATACTGCTTGCCACAGGAGCAGGTGAAAACATCCATAAGGAAGCAATTTTATGCTTGTTAGATTCCAAGTGTGTGAAGAACACTGTGAGTACATTTCTGAACTCAGCAGACACAGAAGGGCTGCTTTGGTTTGTTTTAAAAATAGAAACTGAATAAACACAACCATTATAATAGCTCAGTGTTCACTAAGGCTGCAGACCCAAGGAATGAAGTCATAAGATAAGAAATAAAAATATGTGCATTGTAGACTACTGAATAAGTGAGCTAAATAACAAGGCTAGGAAATAGAAGGAAAAATTACAAGACTAGTCTTTGATTATAATAATACATTTATGTTCATCCATAATAAAAGCTGGCCAAGAGATTGCCTTAAATTAGTCTAAACCACTTAAACTGCTCCTCCCTTTCTCTAACATAATATAGTGTTATGATATAAAATATAGAGCCTGCACTTCAGCCACATGCATGTGCTGAGCTCCTCAGTGTGACACAGACATGGCTCCTGTCACAAGGCACACATTTCTTTGTGCTTGAAGAAATCAGCCTGCAGACCACTGTCCTTTCCCCCTTGTGGGCTTCAGGGTACCAGCAGAGAGAGAAGGGCCAGAAGTCAGGGAGAAGAAAGCAAGACAGCTGAGCCTGGATTCCCAAGTCCAAAGCCAACAGAGGCAGTGTCAGTCCCTGGAATGGCCCAGGAGCAGAAAAGCTGGGGGTGCTCAAGAACACAGCACACTGTGTTACACAGCATGCTCTTATGGGGTCAGCCCAAGCACAGAAAGTGTTTGAACAAAGTTATTTGTTCTTCAGGCCTGGTGACAAAAATTCTTCCCTTCTGGATCAGTGGCTATCTGAGCAATGGAGAAAGCCCTACTTGAGGCTTTCTCTACGTGCACAGGAATAACTTAAAGGCATTTTCTTTCCTCTTGGGTCCTTAAAGATGCTTTTGGATGAATTCCCTCTGCTTCACACACATTTACCGGGGGACACTCATCTGCAGGTTCACCACTGCTCTTCTGACATTCATAAGTGCCCAAAGCACCAAAAACCCTCACCACAGAGACACAACTAAAACTTTCTGCAATTTTGTAGAGTGTTTCATATGTGGTTGGAAACTTGCAGCAACAGGCCCCAGCCATTAAGAGATTCCCTCCTTGGCCTGCTCCAGACTTTTCAACATTGTCAACCAAGGAGCTCTGAACTAGAGCTTGTGCTCACCAGGAGTTCAGTTGTGTATAACCACCCACGTTTGTAGTGACTTTGCAACATATCTGTAACTCCTTTGACTGAAGGAATCAATCAGTCATTAATGCAAACAGTCATTAGCTGCAGTTCCCACCTGGGACACAGAACCCTTGGGATCAGTTGATTTGGGAAGCTGTAGCCAGTGGAGTCATACCCATGCTGCAAATTCATGATGTACCTGGACATATAATAAGAAACTCCATCACACAATCAGCACAGCCATTTTACACCCTAGTACTTCAAGAGCATTATTTTCATAATTATTAATTCTTTTCATCTGGGAAAACACTGTGGGAAAGGTCTCACAAACACATCTTCAAAAATAACGCTTTTGAATCCATCTTTATTACTGGCAAGAACACAGAGTTGATTCAGTTACTGCCAGATCTATTAGAAGCATCATGATTATCAGGAGAGCTGGTCCCACTTGGGAGTTTCAATAAAACAGTTCAATAGTCTGGAAGATCAAAGACCATAACACATTAGGAAATTTAGTTAAGAGCCAAATGTAAGACAGCTTTGGAGGAAAAGATCCACCTAAACAGACTGAAGGAAAAAAGATACAATTTGAAATGCAATTTTTCAATTTAAATGTGCTCTGAATCCTACCAATCAAAATGTAAGCAGAAAAGTTGTAACCAGAACTTTTCTAAAAGTCACAAAGTTGTTAAAAGGGACTGCTTTACCCTCACAGTGCAACATGGGTGAGGTTTTTATCTCAACCTTCATCTTCTGAACTTAAGGGCACTTACAGACATCTACTCCTAGAGTTACGTTATTATGCTGACACAATTATTATTATTTTTAGTATATGAGAAGTTATTGAAGCAACACAAAACAAAAAGATAAATACATAAAACATAAGAATAAAAATGTGATTGCTGTAACATGGAGTTTTTTTGTAAATAGTGATGGGAAAATTTATCACTCAATCACACAAAGGATGAGGAGAAATTTGACACAGAGAACCTGTGAGGGAGGAGCAAGGTCCTTCTGCAGCTCTGACAATTTACATTTGTAACCATGAACAATGCTGCAGAGTGCACAGTTAATGTGATAAATAACTCTGCCACCTCACTTCCACACATAATTTCCAATGTGCTTTTTATTACCCTGCCTGACTTACAGATGGCAGAGCCCTGCTCATGTGATTTTGTTCTTTTTATCAAATATCCAGAAACTATACACAGAAGGTAAAAATATATTTTCTTCCTTGTTTCTTGGAAAAATATCTGTAACTGCATTCATTAAGTGGAGACCAGATCTTTGTAGGCAACTAATTCAAACACATCACATCTGCTCTTAATTACAGTGACTCTGTAAAGGTGAGTAGAGACACTTTACCAAAAAAAAAATGCCAAAGAACTCTGTCCAACTCCAATTTACCAGAAAAGTTTACAGACTTGGGGACAATCAGCTTTTATTTTTTTTTTTGCCACATACCCCAAACACACTCTTCATGTAAAACAACAGCAGGCAACATCCTAAAAGATGAATTTTACAAGCATAGCTGGAATCCTTTTCCACCTACTCCCTCATTCTTTGCAGCATGCAAGAAAGCTTGCCATAATCATACAGATCAGCACAGCTTGTATTTATTGCCTAATTATGAAAAAGTAATAATAAAAATGAAAAATGGCAATATAGATTTTCAGTCACATCATTCCAATGTTCCACTTTGCTAAAATGATGTAAAACACCCACCCTTATTAGCCAGGAATTTGCTGCAACAGTGTTTAAATAAAGACAAAACCCACAGCCAGGCAGAAAGCAAAAACACTACAGACACATTTTACAGTCTCCAATTAGGTGTTTCACTGCAAATAAGACATGAAAAATACAATTTTCTATCTCCATAACTTTATACAATGCACAAGGATCTCAGATTAGCACTCATTATTTATCATCAATCTCAGAGTAGTGTTTTGAGACCTCCAAATAAAAGTAGAATGCATGGCTGGACAAAAAGGATTCTTTTCTTGCTCCTAGATTTGCTATCTATCTTCCTTTGTGGTGAAAAGATGCAATTCCTTGCCTTCTCAGGTTTGTGAAATACTGTTTACATAAGTCAAGGACCAAAACATTTCTCGTTGTTATGGAAAATTGTAGCATCTAAGATTTTGCAGCCATTTGGTAATCTAAGCATCAGACACCACTGTGTTTAAATTACAGCACATTTTGGCACTTTGATGGAGAAAACTACATATAAAAATCAAATTAAACCAGCAAATATTGAGGGAGCATTAAGGCTGGGGCTTTAATTAACTTTCTTGAAAGTCAGACTACTCAAAACATTGGATATCCTCAGATGGCTGAACACGGAAGGAGCAGAGAAAACAAGGCAGAGATAAGAGACATTGTAAAATTATCCAAATTAGGCTCACAGCACTGTGCAGCCACTGCCTTGGGAGAGGGGTTTGCTCAAAGCAGGAAGGGGCTGTGTGTGGCTCTCAGACATGCTGGAAATGCAATTTCCACTGATTCAACACCACACAGCAGATGAACAAGGGATCCACCATATTCCTGTTCTGCTGGGGAGAAACAGCAGAGTCTGGGCAGGCATTTGAGGAGCCTCCAGGAACCTGGAACCCACAGCAAGGGAGGCAAGGCAGCTGGCATTTTTAAAAACAGAGAGCAAAATGGCTTTTGCAAATCTTTTTATTACTGTGGCTGTGATGGCAGGTGCTTTCCTCAGCAGTGAATTCCCCAAAAAACATATCTTCATTTAATTTTAGTGCACCTGTGCTCCTGCTATAGACAAGGAAATAACTGCAGAAAACTCCTCTCATTTTCTGACATGTCCTATCACAGATCTCATTCTCTCTGAAAGGTATTTCTGAAGGCTGCTGAACCTGACAACTTCTGGATTTAAAGGATAAGGCAGCAAAAAATTGCCAAATCTTTCTGCTGAGCCAAAAAAGTGTTAAAGAAAGGGATGTTTATCATATGGTAAATATAAATTTCCCCCCCCCCCAAAAAAAAAAAAACACAACTGGAGATAGAGTCCCACCCTTCTTTCCCTCTTCCAATACTTAAATTAATATTGTGGCCTTATTCAGCTCTCATTTCTCTCATCTCTCTCTGCTCTGTCTTGTATTTTAAGTTCAGAAGCTCTTTGTGGTGTCCCAAGCACACAAACCCACATGGCTCAGCCAGGTGAGTTATTTTGGAGTCTCTTTTCATCATCTCTACTGCTAGCCTAACTGAAATCACTTGAAAACAATTATCATACATCAGACCTTCCATGTTCCTTATCACCATAATTTTAACAGCAGCACACATAGCACGAATGTCTGGGGAATTTAAAGCTCACATCCCTTCTCCTCTTTACTGTTTAAGTCTTAATTTAGTAGCAGAAATTGTTTATCAATATTTTAGCCTCAGATTTGCTACACTAAAAAGGAGGGGGGATGTGAGCAGATGGCTGTGGCAAGCTGCATGCCCTGAGTGGTAAAGCACAAATATGCTTCTTGATCAACCACTGAACAAACCCCCTTTTACAAATTTATGTGCTGAGGAAAGCCAAGCCCAGGCTCTGTGATGGGAACTGACTCAGGTTCTAATTTAGTTTGTCTTTCTACACTCTCCAGATTATTTCATAAGCAAAACAAAGGCATGAGTTGCACTGCATCATGTATAGACACATTTGAATTCAATGCATTCTTTTCCTGTGAAGTCTGACTTTGTGCCTGCATAAATCAGATTAGAAAAGGCCCAACAGCTTAAAATAATAATAAATAATAATTGATAAATAATAATAAATAATTATAATAAATAATAATGGAAACACCACCACAATCAGACACATCAGAAACACTCCCACTGACCAGCAGCACGTCCAGAAGTCCTTTTAGTTTACAGCATCATAAATTCTTATTAGCATTTCTAGTGAGAATGACAGCAATGAAAGCAGACCAGGAACATGAACTCTTCCCTCAGTCTCTTCCAGCATCAAGGAATTTGGCTTTGATATAGAGATGTGCCACCCAGGATGAGTTTTTCTGGTGCAGTTACCACGAGAGCCAACTGTGTTTAATCTGTTCCTTAAAAGAACTTGACCAGCCAGGAAGAGAATAATTGGGTTAAAATTCCCCAGCAGAGGTGAAGAGAGGGGTCAGGTGGTTTTGGAGCACTCCTTCACCTTGCTGTCAGTGGAGTTAAAAGGTAAGTGCATCCAAGAGAAGGTTTTGGCACATCCAGGGTTCCCGGGTCCCTCCAACATTCAAGCCACAATTTCACCTCTCTGTAGGAGGTTTTAAGCACATTTTGAGGTAAAACAGCTCTTGGGATGCTCTTTTCCAGGCCAAGGACAAATAGCTGCTACTGGCCTCACACTTGGTCAGTGGCTGACCCAAGGGCTCTCCTTGCACATGACAGACTGGTGATCTGCCCTTAGTGCATCTTAAAATATCTAGGTTTTTTTTTTTTTTTATTTATGGGTAAGTATGAAGAATCAAATTGGTTTCCAGTTGCACCATTCAGTCAGAAATCCCACTAAGAGAAGCCCTCCAAGTCAAGAGTATGGCAACAACAAGATTGATCCTAAACTGTAACTACCTGCCTAATGAATAATTTTATCCTCTGGACCTGTCAATCAGGTGCCTTCTGTGAACATTAAATTTATGATGGTAAGTTAAAGAAAAAAATGATGTGGTGTCAAAGTTGTCTCTGAGATTAATATTACAAGAGATGGGAAAGATGAGCATGAGACCCCAAGGGCACACACAAGCCATGCTCAGCTGGATCTCAGCTTTTGTACCTCTGATGCCCTCAGAATGAGGTCAGGATCCTGCAGAAAGGAATTGTGCAAACGAGGGTGGGAGGCCAGGGGCAGACAGAGGGAACTGGGAGAGCTTTTCCTCCTCCCAGATGGGCCATGACCACCCCTGTCTCACAAGCTGTGCCTTCCTCAGCAGCTGCAGACCTCTGCTTATTTTACCATCCCCACATTCAGATTGGATTTCCAAAGCCACTTGTGTTTAATCCCTTCTTGACATCACCTTTAAAGTATTTTAGCAGCGTTATGCCAGATTTTGATTTTTCTTCTGCCACTTTGTCTTGCTAGCATGCACTTGAAGAAAAAAGTCAGATGCAAAGAGCATGTTCCTTCCATAGCATTCAAAATATTTCTAAACAGTTGGGGAAAGTTTAGCATTTTAGCCACAACAAGATGTCATAATAAACTGGTTATTTTTTGTATAACTTAAAAACTCCTGCAAATACACAAAGAATTCCATGTTTCTTTAGAACTCCATGGGAAACATGAATGAATTGAAAGCTACCCAAGTGTGGTATGAAACAGCACATTGTTTAAAAAGTGGGTAAATGTTTAGTTCATGCCAAACCATGATGGCTCCTGCTCATTCATAAAAATAACAGTTCTGCATCCCAGCAAGACAGGCATTCCCTACATTCCCATTCTACCTGGAAATTTTTTTACATTAAATAGACACTGTCAGGTGCTCCAAAGGAATTATACAATCATTATTTTTGTTTTTGCCTTGGAACTGAAGTCAATATTATGTGAATTTGAGACAGTGAATTTGAATGCAAATATTTAGACATATAATACTTTTTTTTAAACATAAGTATCAACAAAGCTCTTAAATCTTATTTGATTAAGAGTTCTGGACCATCAGAATGAACAGAATCACTTCACCAGAGCTTACTCCTTCAGGAACAGCACCTTCTAAGCAGAAAGTAAAACCTGGCAACTCTCAGCAAAAACAGCCCAAAAAAATATCATAAAGGGAAATAAATAAAAGAAAAATAAAATGGTAGAGTATCACTATCCACTTAGCAGTTAGTGGAAATTTTTGCAGTCCATCTTCTGTCTTTCACATAAGGAAACCTCATTTTTTGGGTTTTAACAACCCAAGATTTTTTTCATCTATTCATTTTGAAACTGAAATAGGTGAGGCTGATCACAACTCTTCTGTTTCAGGCACCTGCTGAAGAGCAATTTGGTGTAAATGTTCAGATAATGACACTGTGGCAGGGGAAAATCCCTTCCTGCAGCTCCAGTTCTGCCACTTCTCCAAAATGGGCACTTTTTAGAACATTCTAAGCAATACTTTGACTACTATTACTGACTCCTAATGACAACTTTATCTCAGGCTCAATTCTTGCAGTGATGTGCTGAAAAGAAATTTCCCAGTACACGAATATAAACACAGAGAGAGGAACTGAATTAACCAGGAAATATTTTTTAAAAGGACATCAAATGGTCTAGGCAGGGGAAAGCTTCCACTCCTGCTGTATTGGCAGAACAAGATTAATTACATGAGCCCATAAGCTGTAAAAAGCAGAAGACAGTATGAGTTTCTGTTACAATTAAATGCTGCTGCCAGCTCAGGTAGCAGCAGCATGATTTTCACCTCTGGACTGCTCAGGGTGGGTACTTGGGCCCGTTTTTCTAAAGAACAGGAACCTTTCATGTATGAGCAAGACAAATAAATATTGAATGAACGCAGCTTTAAAAATCAATATGCACTGTGGATACAGGGAGTAGTGATTTTATCCTAATTGCTTCACAAACACATACCTAAAACTGTCTTAAATATGACTGGTGCCCCCTGCTATCATCTTCATCTCAACAGCTGTCTGAAGCTCATAAGTCCTGCCTGAAATCCATTGCTATTTGCTCCATATAATAAAACACTATATCACCAAGAAATCAACACTGCTTACTCTTGTGCATTTACAAAACCTGAACTCTTGCAAAACTCCATGTGCAAGTGCTCCAGGCTGCAGCTGTGACAATGGCCCTGTACAAAAGGTCTGCATGACAGCGCATGCATGGCATGGCCTCGTCTGAGCACTGAGGTCTGTGCAGGCCCAGCTCAGGGTTTGACCCTTTTCCATCAATGGCAGAGGCTGTAGAACATCATGGGTAAGGGGAAGAAAACCACCATCATCACAGAGCTGATGACTTTCCTCAGGGACGCACAAGCAGCGGAGTTTAATTACAATGCAATGCCCTCGTTGCCCCAGGAATGTTCAGCTGCACACCTGGACTGTGCTTTTAACTTCCTGAGTTAAAATTCTGCTCAAGATTTTCTGCTGTGAAGATGGTTTATCATTCCTTCACTTGGTGGCTCCCCATTGACTTCCAAACTCCTGCTTCTCTATCCACAGTGGGAAGTAGGTACAGACTAATGCAAAGGATGGGGATCACAGGTGCTAAATCCTACAACCAAGGACAGGATGAAGGAATATTTTCAAACATGATGACTTGCTATACTGACACCCTAATTCAAGATCATTTGCAATGAAGCATTTTTCAAATTAACAAAAATGAGAACTCTGGAAAAGGGAATCTTTCTGAAGGATGCTTATTCAGTGGTGCTTAGTGAATGCTTGAACAGAGCAGAAATAACACATTGTCATGCTTTGCAGGGGTTTTACCATCCACAGAGGAACTCTCACTGAAATCTGGCCCACATCATTGTGTTTCCTCATTTCCTTTTTGTGTTTTATGGAATGCTTGTTGTGTTTGTCTAACACCATAGTGTTAATTGTTTAATGTTGCAGTGTTAATTAGAGGTTCTCTACTAAGAGCTACTTCACCTTTCTCATATGCAGAGCTGATTAATTCCTAGGTATGCATTATACTAAAAGGTATATTAATTAACATTCTCACATTTTATAATTATATTATACATTAGTAATATTACATTTAATTACAATAATCACTGTGACACTGCATGTGGGTGGTACCACAATTTAATACATTTTCATTTTTCAGTCATAAGAATCATGATCTAAATTCCAGTTACTCCTCTTCAATAACTGATCTAATTTTTAAGCTTTTCTTTAAAGAGCACTGCTAGTTATTCTGCAGAAATTCTTTGATTCACAAATGGAGACTGCAAGTTTATACTAAATTTCTTTTTCAGATGAGATTCCTACCACACACAGAGATGAGACAGAAGGTCACTGAGTACAAACTGTGCAAGCTAAAAGGAAAAAAAACACTGCACAACTAAAAGCATCTTTGCCTTTTATTGTTAGTCTGCATTTCTTTGATAGATCTTTCATGCAGTAAATGCTATTGATGTCTAGACATCTTATCTTGTTTCTGGTTTATTGCTAAAATGTCTAGTTCGCCTCTAACTTCACTACCACAACATCCTACTAAAGACACACTTGAATGTCTGGCTGACCTACATCAATACTACTTCTTTCTGCCCCTCCTCCTTCCTCCACGAGTTCTTCCTCTGATCCATTATTTAGAGATCCACTGATTTTGTGCCCAGTCCCAATCCACCCTGTTCCACCTCTGAATGTGGAACACCACCTGTGGTATCTCAGCAGGCGCTGGGATGGTAAAGTTGGATCCTTGGGAACATGAAGGATGCCATCAGTACCCAAGCACAGCACAGAATTTTTCACAGTTAGTAAAAAGATACTAGAAGTTTCAGGAGTCACCATCTTCCTCTAAAAGTTAGATTTGCACTAAAATTTCTCCTTCATGCAACAGGGAGGGGATCTAGTGGTGTCCTTTTCCCTCAGTCTGGTACACAACTGGCCCCTAAAGGAGATGGCCTGAACACATAATACAAAATTGAGACAGATTTCACATGTGTGAAGCCAGAACCCAAATCCTGCAGAAATATTATGTTTAAGAAAGGAGACAACTGGAATTCTTTCTCAAGGACTTTTAGATTCTCCACTTTACCACCATGCCTAGTCCTGTAGCCTGCCACTGCTTCATGTCACTTTTTGCTTTTTTCCCCTCCTTCTCATAAACTTTATGTGCTTCATCATATACAGATCATCACTAGTACAGAAACAATTATTTCATTATTTTTGTGAGGAGGAAAACAATTTCAGGCTGAGGGAAGCAGCTGATGTTATCTAACATGTCTAAAACATTTTCCTAAGAAAGTTCTTAAAAGCAAAGTTAATCTCTTTTCCCTTAGAATAGCTAATAGTGCCTGTGGCTATGTTTGCATGCACAAATGTTTGTTCTTTATTCCACTGTTCTTTGCCTAAAGGTCACATGCCAAGAAAACATGAAGATAATGGTGTGTCATTACTCCTTTCCACTTTCACACTGAAGTAGAGAGAAAGAAATAACTTACTATAATATTTTTCCATGGCTATATAAATCCTGACTGCCTTGAGAAATTCTTGTGTGGGGTTATTTCAGGGAATTCTCAAGGCAAACACAGTTTAATAATGTATGCAGAAACCCACACACCCAGAGGGAGGGAGGATCAAACTCCTCAGTCCTGAGTGACTCTGTGAAACTGTTCAGGAGTGGGAGAAAACATCGATGGTGATGAAATACAGGGTCACAGACAGCAATTTTACCCTGCTCAGTAACAGCACCATGGGTTGGTCCATTGCAGTGCACATACCCTAAGAACAGCCAGACTGAAAAGCAGGAGTGAGGATCTAACCCTTACCTGCACACCACAACCTCTGGACCAGGGAGAAGACAGAGTCCCCCCTCCCAGGAGCCTGAAGGATTCAATAATGTCTGTGATACCAGGATCCCAATGATGTATCTGGCCTTTTCAGGTTCATCACATTCTTATTTAAATTAACAACCTAGCTTTAGAAAAAAGTGGAAGCTATTTTTCTTTATGCTTGTTCTTTAAAAATTTAAATTTTGTGACTAGCAATGAATATAAGATTAGGTTAAGTATCTGATCTGAGAAAAAAATTTCCTGATACTTTCCTATTTAACATAAAAATGAATGTGGGGGTGTTTTTTTGAAATGAAAAATTACTCAGGTGCCTTAGATATCTACTTCTTTGGAAACATGTGAAATGTCTGTGTTAGTTTCAGAAATTCAATTTAGTTCAAGTCACTTGGGCACATTTGAAAATATTACCCTTGATCTAACTCTTGTTAGAAAAAGATTGGTGTCTTCATTAAACAACCTACTGAAATCAAACTTCTGTAAAGTTCTCCATTTAGATGAAGTAGGGTTTTTTTTGCAAGAAAAAAAAAACCAACAAAAAAAGCCCCAAAAACCCCAAATCCTCAAAAACAACATTTTCACTTGCTTGATTAAACATACATCGTTGCCAAGACAAAAACAGCTTAACTAGCATCAGACCTCAATTTTCCACTTTAGAGAGTTATAACATATAGTCTTTTCTATACATACTACTCTCATTTAGTCATAATTATCTTCTTCACCTGCTATGTTGAGTTTGAATAAGACAGAATTTAAGCTGTTTAAATCTGAGCACAAACAGAACCCTAGAAAAATAATCTCTCTTCATATTAAGAGGTTATTAAGTAATTGGCCATCTCTGTTCAAGTCATTGAAATAATTGTTCTTTGCAGCTATTACCCCTGTGCTTTCAGTTTACATAGTTTTTCCATTTAACACAAGTAGAAGATAACTCACCAAGTTGGCAAAGAGTGTTCTGATTAACAAAAACATTTTGAGCTAAGACAAACTCAATGCAATTATTAGTATAATCTTATTACCAAGATAAATCTTCAGACAAAGTTTAGACAGAAGCCAGTAGCTTCTATATATAATACTAAATTTAATTATACCTAGTTAAACCATCAAATGAGAAAGCCTGGGTTGGGCTGGGAGTTTGTGGGTGTTTATGAAATGGCCCAAGAGAGCTGACAGGTTTTAATCCTGTCCTCCTGTTCTTCCTGCACAGCTTTGGTGAGTGATTAAAAGGGGGTTTTGCAGGAGACAGAGGAATGAAAGGGATCTGTTCCTGCACTATAATTACAACTCCCAGCATATATAATTCCATGTATTTAGTGTGGCTGGGATACGGGACCAGAACTCCTCCCCAGGAGGGTGCCACAGGCTGCTGGGTGTCACCAGGACACTGATACCTGTTCACTCCTAAGTACAGCCCTGGACCCAAAGCTGCTCCTGGGCCAGCTCTGCTCCATGGGACACGTCACTCAGGACACGGAGCAGAGACACAAATCAGATTCAAGATAACCCAAAATCCATCTGTAACCTCCTCCACTGAGCAGGCTAAAATGCTAACTTCCAGCTAAATGAGCACGCATTTTACAGCAGTAACATTGCTGAAGCTACCAGTGCTGAGAGAGAAGCTCTGGCAGCCCTTCCTTTTGGCATTTTGCACTCCTAGGGATGCAAATCCAGAAGGACACAGCTCCAAGGTCTGCTCTGCTCTGCTGAAGCCAATGCAATGTGAACACACAGCCCCAGGACCCGGGCTGCAGGTCCTGACACCACTGTCCCCATCTCAGACCTGTTCTCCCCACATATGCTGCTGCCTAAAAGAGCACCCACCCTAAAAAAAATCAGGTGATTCTCTGAGATGTTTATATGGTTATTTTAAAAGGCCTTGTGACAATGAGATTCAGTGGTGACCTGCTCTTGGTTTGCAGTCATTTGGCATGGAGTGCAATAGCACCGGCTCACCACAGTGGAGAATTAGAGAGGATCTCTTCTTGCTGCTAATTTAAGCCCTGTACAGCAAAAATGAACCAAATCCTGCCAGGCAGCAGAGCTGACTGGGATTTACCACAATCACAGCAGGCAATCAACAAAAATAACGCAGAAAGGATATTGCACATGGAACTCAATTCACACCCCAAGTGGTTCTGTAGTACAGCAGATATGGATACCTAGAGCACCCACGTGCTAAATAACTGATGGAAGTCAAGGGAAATATTTGAAAGAACACCTTAAGGCTCATAAAAATACAAAAGCAAATCCAACCAACTTTTGAGTTTGCATCAGTGCAGATCCAAGCTGTATCTGTGACAGGTTAGCTATATTGGGAAACTCCAGGATATGCTGTACAGACCAAGAAGTTATTTTTGAGCATCTAATTAATACAGTAGTATTATTCCTTTTCATTCTACTACATTCTTGATAATGGATGGGTTTTATTTACTAATAGACATTAATGGTTTCAAGATAAGTTTTACTCCAAATATTCTAGAATATTGTAACACTGTGTAACATTCTAGATCTGTGCCTAGAAATGGCTTCCCATTAGGGAAAGAGCCATTGGATGCAGTCAGCATTTGCAGAGTTATTGCCATTCTAACTGCTGCAGAGCAAATAAATTGCAATACCATGCTTCATGGAAAATCAGTCATTACTGTAATTAACCACCTTCCCTATCACTTTGCACTTTTGCCTTATCACATCATTGACTATCTGCTTATAATGAGTAACACTCAGGGGTTATTGTTACATATACAATTTACTGTAATTATTAGGTTACTGACAATGAAATGACTTATAAAACTAATAGTGCATCTTTGTTTCTCCACGTTCAATTTAAGGAACTGTGCCATTCTCACTTCATTTAAAAACATCAATAAAGCTGTTTCCAAGTTGAAAATTCATTTTCCTTTATACATAGACTATACATTTCATAGGACAGAAACCCATTTCCATATTAGTCACAGCAGCAAAATGATTTCTCACTCACCCTCAAGTTTATTAAAAACAAAGTGCTTTTAATATTGGTTGAAGCTGGATTAAAAGCATACATTAGCTTCTGACATTAAAATGGAGTAATTTTATTTCTTTGTTCCACCATCTTAGGCACCATTAGGAGCAGACTTTGAACAAATACTTTGGAATTTCCATTACTGTATTAAGAGGTAAATCTGGACTCCAAGAAATTAATGCATTAAGAGATGTATGTTGACTATAAAGGTAGATATATATAAAGGTTATAATTATAATTTCTTCTAAAAAAACATTACTGCAAAATACCCAGTCAGAGTAGCTTTCCAGACATTATTTATATATTTTTCCATTTTTCTAGCCTGCAAGAGAATAACAGTAAAATCCCTGAAGTTAATATGTGACAATAAGAATCAAAATATCTCATTTGGAAAACTTGCTTAGCAGAGCTGCAAACCAATAAAAGTGTTCTTTCTCACACAACTCTCAAAACTCTCGACAGAAGCACTTCCAGGTCTGTTGCTTTTAGCTGCTGGCACTCCCCTATAAATATATATAATAAAAATAAAATAAAAAATTAAAAATATATAATAATATAAAATAATAAAATAAAAATTAAAAAAACTAAAAAAAATATCTATGTCATGTCAATAATATATATACATTTCTGACAGTTCCTTCTGCAGAGTTCCCCTGCCCCTCCTTGTTCCCACCTTGGAGAAGTTAATAGAAGACATTTCAATGCCTCTGTCTCACCCTGGGCCCACCAACTCAGCTCTGGAGTGTTCAACAAACTGATGCACCCTTCTTGAGTTCTCTTTTCCCCTTGGTTGCCTTTACCTGCAGCCACTTGAACTACACAGACACCTTTCCTTGTGCAGTTTGATGTGGCCCTCCCAGGCCCAGCAGGGAGCCCCTGCTGGCTCCAGAACAGGGATCCCAGCACCCATCCTGCCCCAGAGATCTCCCCAGCTCTGAGGAAAACAGGCAACTGCCCCCTGCCAACAGTTTCTCTGAGCTCCCAAAAATCCAAGCCAGCCTGCTTCGCCTGAGAAGCCACTCACATCAGCTGTGGTTGTCCTTCCTCCTCCTATCTATTCCTTCTGCTACCAGCTCCTTCCAAGCTGGGCTGACATGTCCCACAGGAGATAAAGCTGCTTTATTTTTAAATCAATTATTAATTGCACCCTGACTGACTCTCCTCAAAGATAATTTTCATCCCTACGTTATTCCTATTTTTGCACGCAAAGAAGAATTTGTGAGATCAGGATCATCATTTCATCGTTTATACACATTAAAACACATGGCAAATCTACCTTTTAAATCATTATTATTGTTGTTAGCCAATTGTATGCAAAAATTAAAGTAGAAGGAGCACTGTTTGGTTTTAAACATGACAGATAGTTTGCATGTTTCAGCATTGCCCTGGAATGAGCCAAGATTTTTTTTTCCTTCTTTTACCATGGCCAAATCACTTCTGAAGCATCAGTAAATCTAGTCAGCTGTTTGTCTGCAAGATCAGACTGAGTGGCTTTATTTGTGGTGCATCAAGGACAGTGGAAAAATGGGGAATGTAATACAACTACCTGGAGTACAAAGATGAGAAGTGGGTTGGAAAGAAATGCTGAGATCAGGGTGAGCAGGGAGGCTGGAGCCAGAGCTCCACGGTGGAGCAGGGGCACACAGTAAGGGTCTTGCTGGACCTCAAGAAACTAGGGTAATAAAATGAGCAGCCAGTGAAGGCTGATGCAAGTTAGGCTCCCTAACAGGGGGCTGGGCAAAGCCAGAGAGGGTTTGGTGCTCTTGCCCTGTGGGACACTAAGGATTGCTGTCCTGGACACAACCAGAGTAAGCAGAGCCCAGAATCCTGCTTTTGACAAGGAACAAACACAAACTGCTTAAGGAAAGAGTCCAAGACCAGGCTGGAAGGGGCCCTGAGCAACCTCTGGTGTAGTGGATGGTGCCCTCAACCCATGGCAGGGGGCTTGAACAAAATGATCTGTAAGATTCCCTTCTAAACCAAACCATTCCATGAGCCTATAAGAAGCAGGAGAGCACAAATAATACCAGCATCTCCTCTGCCAAGAACCAGTTAATTGATTTGCTGAATTAGAAATGTAAATAAGACTCATGATTTTAAATAACCACTAATGGACTTATCCCTCATGCATTTATGCAGACCTCTTCTTAAACGTAACTAATTTTGACTTTCAGAAGACTTTGTGGCAAATAACTTAACAGTTTAATTATCAGTTTTCCTCAGAAAAAAAATTACTTCCTATTGTTGGTCCTTCATCTGTAACTTAATAATTTCCTTTTGGTCTCAACTGCAAATCCATGCCTCTATATTGTTTTCAGACCTGTGTATCTGGCACCTCCAGTTCTTCTGGACCTCTTGTTTGTTAAGGAGCAGCAGCAGATACCCCTGAGCAACCTGACAGTGCCCCAGGACAGTAATGCTCCTCCAGTTCCCCAAGATTACATCAGTCACATTGGTGTAAAATTTGAATTCCATTTCTTAAAAGGTCAATATGAAAGCTACCCTTAGGAATCTATTTGAGTCAAGTCCTAAGGGCACAAAAATTCACAAGGGTACATTGTAACTGCTAAGACAGGACTTTTGTGAATGGAAAATTAGGGAGTTTTTGTCATAAACTAACTGATGTCTAAAGAAAGGCTTTTTAAAGCTTCAGTCACAAACGTAGCAGTGGAAAAATCTTGAGCAATAAGCCTCATGCTTTAAAGTGAGCAAGAAGTGCATGCACAGCAGCATAAGGGAAAGTTTACCATGATTATCATCCCACAATGATACCAGGGTGCTCAAATGCTAACATTCAGTAGAACAAAAATCAATTCTGCCTTTATGAATGAATATTCCCCCTCATCACTTCATTTTTAAGCACTCAGAATGAAAACAAACAAAACCCAATTATTTTTTTCTGTTATGGTATCACATGAGATCCCTTACCAGGGCTCTAGTGAGCAAGGCATCCAAACACAAGATGGAATCTCATACTCATGCCGTTCCTAAAAAATGAGTTGCCAAAGAAGCTGACATGAAGAAAACAAGCAGCAAGTGAGACTGTAGACATCAATTCTTTAATTCCTTTCAGTGCTGGAAGCTGTTTAATAACTCACAACCATTTCTGTGTAGTCAGGAAAGTGACTTCTGCTGCTACCTCAAAAAGTAACTATCCAAAAAAACCAAGCAGGTTTTTTTTTTATTTTTACACACATATATACATATAAATATATTCATCAGTTCATGCTTTTCCTCTGCTCTACAATTACTTTGCATGGTAGCTCCATGAAAGTTACACTTATTTAGTTTAGTCAAATTACACATTCTTTTTTTAACCAAGTGACCAGAAGGCCCAAGAGGGACTCTGAATGATACAAGTAGGTAAAATGGTCATTCCTAGAGCAGTTCCCTGCCCAGGCAGGCCAAAGTGTGGCCACATCCCTCCCTAGCTAAAGATTACCATGGGCTTAGAAACAGCATTCCTGACATCACAGCGATCACAATGAAAAGTGAAGCATAAAACTCAGCCAAGATACATTACAGGGAATGTATTTGGTCATCATAAAGAAGGGCAACATCAGTTCCAAGAAGGTGCCATACCATTTCTGATGAAACTGTCCTTTATGAAAGACATTACTAATATTTCTTCTGAGACAGGTCTTGCAAGGCTAAGTAAAATCACTCAACTAAACTGCAAAAGTACTTTAAAGAGTCAGGCTGATTGATAAAATCAAGGGCTGCCAAGTGACCTGAACAGATATACAGAAAATACCATTGTAAGGTTTTATTCTGAATTTGGTATGCTCAAGGTTGTGATTCCCCCATAAATTGACTATGCTATTAATAGTCACAGAAGCATTACTGACAAAATGCAACAGGAACCACAATTTCAGCAACAACCAAGTCAGCAATGTAACATTTGAAGCAAGCAGCTGTCAGAAGTTGCTTTCAGAACCTCTTTCAGTCTGTTACTTAGTGAAACAGGTGATGTCCCCTGGCAGCCAGAGCACTGTGATGTGCTTCTCCTTCACTGTTTATGCTGATTTCACACAATTTACCACCTCCCTGGACAGAGCATAAACAGAGCAAAACGTTTATAGAGAAATAGGAAGCAGCATGAACAAATCCTAAGAGTCTTTTGAACTGTGCAGATTCACTGCAGCCAACAGAACTGAGCCAAGCTCATCCCTTATTTTAGGGGTCTTCAGTCAAGAAATTTGCACCAAGAGTAAATTTGTACCAATACTTTAAGGTACATGAAAGAATTCTGCTTCTGTTGGGTGGGATTTGACAAAAAGCACTGAATCAAAGATAATGGGAGCCAACAACATTTTAAAATTCTAATTGTTGTTATTCAAGAGGCTGAGGGAATGAGGAAACAGAATCTGCTTTATACAATGGCCTTGCATTGCTTCTAGCAGAAGGGATAGAAGTGCTTTGTTTCCCATTTTACTGCAAAAATGAATTGCAGAAAGTTTCACAAAAATAAAAAACCACCCACCAAAAGAACCCCCACAGTGCAGACCTATTTTAGTTTCCTTCTCACATTTTCAATACAATCAGTGCAAAGCTGTTTTGTACTGCCATCAATAATTAAATAAATTGAAAGCTGTATTGATCCTCAGCTACATTTTCATTTTGCATCTTCCTAACTTACTCTAGGAATCATAAAATGACCATTTTTTTTCCCTAAACGCTGAAGACATGCATTTTGTAGTAACACTATGCTTTACTTGGTTTTGATGCAATCTGTGATTACAATCAAGATCTGGTAAAGTTGAGCCACTGTGAGAAAACACAATGAAGGCTTCTGTAAACAAAGATTTATGTGTACAACAAACAAGTGTGCTTGAACAAATTCATGGTCTGTTCACTGACCTCAGACTCTCAGGTTAATATCAGCATCTTCTTAATGGACTACAGTAGAAAATAAGATTTCATGGACATTACCCCTGAGACACCCAATCTTTACAGACATCATCAAACAATTACAGCATTATGGAAACTCAGCTGAGGTGAGAAGAGGAGACACAGGGAAAAAAAGCACAATTTACTGTAATTAATATTGTGGTAATAGTGTGCATTTCACAAGCTCACTGAAGCAGGAACCATTGCTTTATTCCTGGAATACAATGCAGTAACTGGGCCATTGTGCACTCAGTGCACACAGCAGCAGTGCAGGGAATAAAGGGCAGATTTCCATGGTCAGGTGAGCAGCTCCCTCCTGCTCCTGTTGTAACCAGCCCACTGCTCTTTACCAGGGTAAAACAGGAATTCTGTTCATGTTTCCATGGACAGGTATTTGCCTCTGTCACTCCCAGACAGCTTCAGCTTTATTTGGGAGAAACAATTGTGAAGGGTAACACTAAAGTCTGAAATAACAGATCTGGTTGTGAGTAAATCATATTTTCTACACATTATCCAGGTTTTGGGGAGAAAGTCCTCTAACACAAGAATCTATTTTCTACTTGGGACTAAGACAAATAGATAATTTCTACTTTCTTCATTTACATCCATACCATCCAGTAATTTATTAATTAGTAGAGGTAAGTTAATTAAAAAGCTTGATAGCTACTGGAAAAGGGAGCATTTTGTATTTAGAATTAACTCCCCTTCTCTGCTTTTTCAACAATATCCTGCCTGGCTCCCTCATTCCTTTTGGTTCTTCCATCCTATACAGACACTTCTGGGACATTTCAAATCACGTCCTCCTGGCCCATTTCTCTTGAAAACAAGTTCTAATTTTTTTTTTTTCTTCAGCATATTCCAGTTTAAATAATAAATTCAGGTAATATTACAATGCCTTTTTATTTTGATCCTTACAGATCATCAGCACTAAAGTACTAACCCAGAGCTTGTAGACAGGAAATACTGAACCAAGAACTTTTGCTTGAAAGTCTCTTACAAAAACTAAAATGGAAGATGATTTCATGAGCTAAACAAGAGGGTTAATTATATTGCATCTAGTACAGAATAGGCTGTTTCGTGGGCAGCACATCAACATCAGCAAAAAAAAAAAAGCTACAGCCCCACATGCGCAATTCTTATGTCCAAGACCTGAACCTGACATTACAGAAGAGGTTTGTATACAAGCAGACACACATAAGGTAATACTATTTATTTTTAAAGACACACTAGAAATCCCCCTTGTGCTTGATCAACTGTCTATGAACAAGTTTTCTCTTTAGGTAATTAATAAGGCTCACAGCTATAGATTGCCAAAGTTCATTTGCTACTTTGACTCAGGGCCAATACTTATCAGACATTTAAATTTCTAAGGTGAATCGAATCATCTGCTAATCTGTTTGCTGATAAGTGGGAACCAGACAAGTTTTGATTTAAATGAGAAGGAGGCTGATCAGAGGTGAAAATTATATTAAATGTTAATTACTGTAAAAAATTGATGCAACAATTTAAGTCGTGCCTAGGAGTGAATATTTGATTCCTTTTGTGCAAGGCTTGGAGACACCCATTAGGCAGCTTGGGAACACAGACTTCCAAATCATTATTATAACCAGCCAACGTACTGTCTAATGGAAAAACATTATGCCTGATGTAATTCTAATTACAGAATTATTGTATGCTCATGCCTTTTTACAGTACACTAACAAAATCCAGTGTGCTACAGACTCAGAGTTCGCCCTGCAAATAATTACACACTCCAGCAGCCTTCCTCTGAGGAGAGGTTCCACTTCAATGGCTTTAATGAGACAGGCCATGTGACCAAAATTCCTGTTACACATATTAGAAATTTCTCTCCTTAGTATTTAACCTTTGGGATTTTTTTATATTAACAATGTTGATTTAAATTTGGAGTGTCCCCCAGAAATATTTTTTCCCATTTGCTTATCTCTGCCAGTTTTCTGTAAATTGGCAGAGCAAATCTATTTCAAACAGACTCACCAAGACAAAAAAAATATTTCATTGCAGCTGCATTTTAAAACAATGTCCATTTCATACTAAAAAATCCCAACTACTACTTTGGGGGGAAGGAAAATTAAAAATGGAAGCCTGAAATAGAAAAATACCAATACTTTGTTTTTATAACAGTAATAATAAAGTTACATGACTAATAAAATATTCTTCACTAAATTTGAGTTTCTTACTATCTTGTATTAGCTTTATGGCATGCACAAATCTGAAAAATGCAGTGTTTTAAGTATTCAAGACAAGCTGATGTGATTTCCTTGTTGGCTTGACATGCAACAGGGAACCAAGATCTGCTACTTTTCCCTCCTTCTGCCCCCTTCAGCCTATTCCCTTCAGCACACCAAGCAAATAATGAAAATCCAGCTGCTAATCTCAGCATTCAGCAGTATAAATCTGGAGGTTGCCCTGGAAGTGAGTGGACACATCCTTGAGAGAGGGAAGATTTATCAGGCTATGACTGGGTATTCCAGCCCTGCTCTGTCCTCCCAATACCTGATTTAAGAGATGTGGCACACTCACCAGAGGTGGCTGTGAACTGTGGCCACAGAGTTCAGCCAGAGACATGTCAGACCTGCCCTGGTATTTGAGCAAGGCTCATTCTCTATGAAAACTGCTGACTCAAACCTCTTTTTAAAAAAATAAATAAAATAAAATCTGAGGGCATGGCTCATTAAGTGCATTTTCAATCTGCACTGGAATACACATCTCTTTAATCAAGTCACTCAAAATTTACATGTAGCCACAGCCCATAAATTGTTCACCAGAACTCTTCAAAAACCCTTCCAGAAGGTCCATCCCTGGGTCTGAAATATTCCTGTACCACTCCTACTGCATTCAGTCAGATTTGAACACTCATGTCTGCAGAGAGTATGACATTTAGACTAATGAAACTCAACATTTATAATGCCAGGCTATTTATTTACTGCCACCCATAACTTACATTGGTGCTGGTTTTTATCTTGTATTTCTGATACACTCTCCATTATTGTTTATTTATGAAAATAACCTGTGCCATCAAGAGTTCTATTCCTCTTTAATAAAAGAGTCAGCAAGTAAAATTACAACTACAGAGACAGACCAGACTTGCTGACCTGTATCAGAGTGCAATCACAGGGAAAATAAATACTAGTTTTGAGCCATCGTGAGTATGTGCAATGCAGACTAATATTTATCATTACTTTTTACACAGTCTTTATATTAATTTGCTCAAATGGACTTGAGCAGCATTTGGGGACAGTTCTCATAAATCTCTAAGATAAAACACCTGGGTTATCAATGTCACAGGACCTCAATCCTGTACAAGGTGTACAATGGGGTCCACACTGGACATCATGAAAAAACATTATTTTGCCTTTTCATTGTCTCCATTCATATGAAACTTTATGAGATTTCTGAGACTAAAAGCAGAAATTTTTGACTGTGGAATATCAGCCCATTTTTCAGACAAAGAAAAGGATTGATGGGCCTTTGAAAACCAGAAGAGGGGTTAATCTCTGCTGGGGAGTAACCGGAGAATCAAGGGCGATTTTGAACAGTACAAAGGCAAGCTAATAAAGGAAAAAATTAACAGAAAAGTCCAAGATTCCATGAGAGTTCAGCTGAATTAGGTAAGAAAGTCAAGAAACGCTTCAGTTATCACTGTATTAATGACAGGAATCTGCAAAACAAAGGAAAAGTAATTGGAAACTCACCAGTGGGAAGAAATTTCATATAATTAGCATTAGTGAAGCCAGATGGGACAGTTTGCAGCATCAATGAAATGCTAAAAATCCTTTTTTATAATCTGCTTCAGGGCAGAACGGGTGATAGAGGTGGAAGTGTCTATTAAAGACATCATTACTTGTTTTATGGCTACTGATTACTGTGGAGTGCCTGGGTTGAATATGCAGCAGTGTTTCCAGCATCAGGTTCCCCAAAGAGGCACAGATGTAGCAAATGCAGCTGGGGAACAGGATGGGCACCTCCTCCAGCACCTACCTACACTATGCAGGAGAAAGCTTCTAACACAGGGCTTTGGTTTGAGAACCACACAACAGCTAATCATACCTTGTAGTGTAAAATCTGTGTGAGTTAATTCAAGTTACTCTTGAGAGCAGACATTGAAATGACCTAACAGAATATTATTTAGCTCTATATACAGCCACCTCCTCAGCTAAAGCATAGGTTTAATCCTGGAATCAGTCTGAGTTCATTCTGAGACAAGTGACCACAAAATACAATGCTTGATGCAAACAAAGGTAGAAGAACATGGGAAAATCTTAATTTAGAGATTTGACATAGTCCAAATTAAAGGTATGAAAATAAATGGATTCTTTATTTCCTTACATTATCCCTTAAAGATGGGAACAGTTTCAGAAAACAAGCCAACTCCTACAAGGTGTGCAGTCTCAAACATTGAAGCACCTGAAGCAAAATGGGATCAGTCATGGAATCACAGAACATCCTGAGCTGGAAGGGAGCCACAAGGATCAAAACTCCAAAGTTCAGAGAGTTGTACAAAACAGTCATCAGGTCTGAAATTCAGATATCAGACACAACAGTTGAAAACGGACACAGCACCTTCCAGGTAACCCCTACAGAAAATAAGCATGGTCTACCTAGATGAATACTTTCACCACAGTCACTCACATCACCCAGCAGAGCCCAGAGAACACCTCAGGGACTGGTTGTAAAGGCAGAATCCAGATCCAAGAGCAGAGTTAAATAAAATACTGCATCATCACCATGATATTGCATAGTCTAGCCTGATTGTTCATACCAGAAAGTTTCTGTTATCACAAGCCAGAATTATACAGAATGCATCAACAGACATCTGCAAGGTGCTCAGCCTTTCCAGTGTGTTTAATGACACATGTATTTGTGATTAGAGCTGGAAAACTTCATTTACCTAGTAGCTTGTTTTAATAAGGGTATCTTCCTATGATTAGGCAGCCTACATAGAATTTATAAGCAGGAGGAGTAGCTGATGAGAAAAGCTATAAGCTCTTACATACTGTCCTGAATTGTAAAACACTCCAAGATAACTCACCAAGAAAAAATTACTATGCACTGTGAATAAGCACCCAACACAGCACTTGCTCTTTGCATTTCAGATTTGATAATCATCACTGGAAGTCTCAGCTTCACCAGAAAAATGCATTCAGTTCTATAGTTCAAATGTCTATGAGACCTGCTTGCTAAAACAAATACATTTTCAGTCTAGTTTTCCAATATAATCCCAACAGAGAAAACTGAAATGCAGCATTGCATAGAAATGTATTTTGTGCCTATATCAGGTAAGTCCTGAAGCATATTATTATTGATTTCTTCTGTTCAATAGAAGGAACTGAGTTACAGACTGAGTCTTAACTGGAAACCCTGATGTTAAGGTCATTGCTTTCAAAACACCAGATATTACAGCCAAACCCACACAACTCTTGAGCATACAGCAAAAAGTCTATCTTCAAAGTTATTTTGGAATTCATTTAAAAGCAGCTGGAAACATCCTACTTCAATGTCAGAAAACATGATTGGGTGCTTTGAAGGCAAAAACTGCTCACAGCCATCAAATTCTAGCATTTTTGCTCCTTTCAGTCCATCTGTTTGTTATCTCTGTAGTGTTAACAATAAGAAATCTGGGTTTTTCTTTGGGGGCTTGACTGACAAGATAGGCTGTTCAATGAATCTTTCCTGCATATCTATAACTTTTTGTATGATTCAAGTGAATAGGAAAAGTTGTAACACAAAAAACTGAAAACACCTAAATTGAGGAAAACTAGTTCTGCTTGACAGACTTTGTTTTACCCACATTTTCAAATGCATTAGAAAATAAAGTCCTTGTCATTGGAACAGAGAACAAATATAAAAATAGAAACACACGTTCTTAAATTACAAAGAGATAATTTCTACAATGAGGAAATTAAAAGACACAAGATGAGAGAACATTCAGTGCTTCAGTAAGAAACTGTCATCTAAGGTTTCCCAGGTCCTGAGCTGGTGCTATATCTATATTCCATCTGTTGGAGCTTCCTGATAAATACAGAGCCTGAGAGTGGATTAAAGCACTGGAGGTCATCTTTAATGAACCAATCTTCTGAAGCTTTATACTGCTACCACCTTAGATAAGGGAAATTAAGTAGAAATATAAGCATATTCAGATTTCCAAAGGGTACTTGATGAGATTCTATGACTTAAGATTGCTTAGCAAATTGGGAACCACCAGGTTAATTAGGACAATTTTCTTGACAGGCAATGTCTCAAGAGCAGGAATTCATGCATTAGCAATTCAGAACTCTTCACTAAGAACTTACTTAGTGGTAAGTACAGGAATCACTTGAAAAGTCTAGAAATTAATAATAATAAAACCCTAACAGATCACACCATCTTAAGTGCCAAAGATTTGGCATGAACTGACATGCATTGTAAGCATAAAAGGCTGAAGAGGAGAAAAACCAGAAAATTGACATAGTAGAGAAGTGATTCAAAAATAAACTCCACAGTTCACATGACTTCAAAGAATACACCTCTAGAAAAAAAGTGGATGGGGAAGAGCTGCTTGCTCAGAGTGTTTTGGAAAAGGACTAATCATGGTTGATAAACAGCATTGACACCAGGCCACTGTAAGATAAAGCATTGCAGGAGTGTTCTCTACATCTTCATTACAGATTACATGGAAGCAACAGCTCCAGCCACAGAAGGAAAACATTCAGGCTGGCTCTCAGGAAAATGGACAGTGTAACTGGGATGTAAGAATCAATAGTCTGAAATACACTCTCATCATCAGTGCAATGCATGGTTCTTCAGCCAAGATTTAAGAGGAAAAAATAAATTATAGACAATATCTTCCCTACAAACGCACTTTCTCTGAGTCAGGCAGACAACTCACACAACCTTCATAGGAAAGCTGCTCTTCCTCTTCCTCACATACATCCAGTGGAGAAAAACAGGCTTCTGCACAGGGGATGGGTAAGAGCTTTTTTAAGCTTTTACTCTGAAATTAATTCCAAAAAGATTTTGTCTCTTTTCTGACTGGCAGAACTTGGGATGACAAACTCTCTAATCTAGGAAACCCTTGAGTTTAATCATGGTGTATAGACTACACTATAGCTCCACCTGGATCAACAGGATTTGTGTTAGTTCCACAGTAGTTAGTGCTAGGACTTTTGCTATTCTATAAATATGAAACCAAATTTGACTGAAGCTACAAAGAAAAAATTAAAGCTGTCAAAACAAGCAGAGGTAGGAAGGCAAAAACCTCACTGCTGGAGAGATCATCCCAAATCTGCACACACTACTGAACACCACAGACAAAATGCTAGGAGAAAAGAGATTGTATGGGGCCCAGTAAATGCTTCAACAGAAGGAGAACGCAATTCAGTGCAAATTAATTTAGAAGCAAACAACCAATCTGCCCATACCCTACCCAAAAAGGGTTTGAAAAGTCTTGAGAAATTATGTTAACAATGGGCAGAGAAAGATCCTGTGGCAGTTCTGTAGGAGTTTCTGTGTTTTTAACAGTGGGAGAGAAGCACATCTCTGATGCTTGGCATCCTGGACACACAGGATGTTCCTGGCTTGGCACCATCTGATATCAAAACCTCACAGCCTCTGCAGAACATAAATGTGAAAGCTATTTAAAGGATCTAAAAGATCCTTTAAAAGATGATTTCTTATTGAGGGAGAATGAAAATGCTGAGCTAGCCTAACATGAAAAATTTATTTAAACAGTAAAAAAAAATTAGAGGTTAAAAGAACAAAGTCAGATCATCAGATGGTGTTAGCTGGCAGAACTCCATTGGCTTTAAAAGTAACTACACCAATTTCTGCTAGTTCAGAATTTTCTTGGCCTTTATCATGCTCCATTAAGAGTATCTATTCTTAAAAAGAAAATAGGGACAACTTGTTAGTACTTGTCACTGTACCACATACAAAGAAAGAATAAAAATTTGAAATACAACCAAGGCAAGAAAATTGCAGGAGGTAATTGACTGTTAACTGGTACTGTTAGCTGCATTTTGATAACAAGACAGAGGGAAGAGGAAAAAATGTAGCCAAGAATATCAAGAATATTTATAATAATGATGAAGTACTGCTACAAAGACTTCCAAACATAACACAAACTAAAATTATTTAATATATTTAGTTTCAAGTCAACATATGTAAAACTTCTTACTGCCTATTAACTGGTATTTTCAAATATTCACAGTATCAGGTTTATCTTCCTTTTGCTAAATTTTACAGTAAAATTTTTAGATCCTCTAGTAGGAAGAGCTTATGATAAACATATCTGGTAGGTGTTCTCCTGGCAGAGAAAACTGCTTCCCATGGGTATTTCTCATTTTGTGTTTGCCATCCCCTTCTGGGGGCTCTGCTTTGTTCTGGGAAATGGGAACTGCAGGTCAAGATCTTCCCAAGCATCCATTCCAAACACAAACCCCATCACCTCAGCCTGCCTTGATGCATGGGATGACCCACTCTAGTAGGCAAAAAAAAGTCATTTTCTTGATCATGTCTTTTCAAATAGAATAGGTTTCAAGGACTTGAAATACTCCAACCCAGCTACATGTAAGTCTCTTCCTATTTGACCTCCTCAGGGCTCTTTTCCCATTTTTTAAATAAATCCTGGTAAAAAGCTCTCACCTCTAGAAGGCCTTTTTGCATAAAGAGATGCACTTTGTCCTGCCCACCTACAGAAAAGTACAACTATATTATATTTCAAGCCACAGGACTTTACAAGCTATACAACACATTTGCTACCCTTTTCATCCAAGCTGAAGATGTTATTTGTCTTTTACAGTCAATTCTATTGAGAAAGATCTATTTCCACACAAAAGAGAACCCCTTGTGTATCTGGAAGAAATAGGAAATAGGAATATCATTGTGCTTATACAACCCCAGTGTCAATTCAGCACAAGAAAAGTATCTTTCCATGACAGGAAAGATTCCTCTGTCTGATTTTATTCTCTGTGCACAGGAATATCCAAGACAATAATCATAACTATCTCTGTATGAGCTGACAGGCTGCAGCAACATTTACCTCAGTTGATTACTTAGCTCTGCCATGGATCCTATTACCAGAGTCCCTGGCTCTGTGTTCCTGCCTCTCTTTTGAGAGTTTGAGACACAGGTATTTGATTTCCTCTAAGATTCACACCCACCTTTAGGATTTTGGTTCTGTGTTATGGTGCTGACTTTTGTTAAGTCTGTCAGAGCCCCAGAGCAGACATGCCCAAAGCAGGCAGAGGGACAATTTGCTCTAACAGAGTTTCACAGACAAACTACCAACATGTGGCTGTGATGTGCTGGATACAAGCACAGCTTAAAAGCAAAAGGAGAATTATCCTGACAACAATCAAAACAAGACAAACCACAGTTTACACAAACCAAATTATCACATGGCATTGTGCTCTACTTGTGATGCTCTGCAAAGAAGGAGACATAGCCAGAGATGATGTTTTTGCTAACATCTGTTACCATCTGGTCTGATGCTAACATGGTTAGCATGGTTCATGGTCTGACCTTCAAAAGGATAGGGAAAAGGGTATTCTGAATTTAAAAGCCACACCAAGCATTCTCTGCCTGGTCTTACCAACAAGAATTTGCCTCAGATGAGACACTGATGGTGGCTGTGGGGGCTCTTTGTGCCCTCATTTCAGCTGCTCCTCACCCCAGCCAGAAACCTGGCACCATTGCTCTTTGCTGGACCTTTGCATTGTTTCTTGCATGGATTTCAAAACACTTTTGTGCATCCTGTGCTATTTGCCTACAGCAGGATTGAATGAATCATTTATAATGAAAATTGCACCAATGGGATTTCAGCTCCTTTTCTGTTTGCAAATTGCCTGTGAACAAATTGCAGAAACCTCCAATGGATAACTCAAAAATATTGACAATTTTTCATAGAGTAATTAATTGGACTTACAAGCTGCCAGCAAATGTTTCACTTTGTAGTTGCACACTCCCTGATCTGCTGTTAGTGTTAAAATTTATGTTGTACCAACTCTACTCTTTTATTGGGTCTGTTCAGTATTGTACACTCAACATCCTCTAACTTGGAAACAATGCATTCAGCCATGAAAATAAACTCTGAATCACATACTTGAACATCAAAATTAAAATTCACAGCTCAGAATTCTTTCCATTTCAGAACATATTTCAGATTTTGAGATCAATAGCGTATTTTTGCTTATCTTTTTCTTGCAGTGTTTCCACATTCTCATAGGAATTATCTTCCAGGATTAACCAAGGAACTTAACCAAGGCAAAGTCATCCTAAAGTTCAAATGCATATTTCTACTTCTATCCTGTGCTACCTCTCACCTTTGTTTTCAATGAAAGAGTGTGTGATTAATATGCAATTCATGTCATTAAACTGCTTTTCTTCCTCCTGGATGATTAATGACTGCATTAAACTGATACTCCATTTCTTTCTCTTAGAATTCTTAGAAAGATTTTTAATCCAGATTTCACAATTCCCTCAGCCAAGTCAATTTCTTTTTTCTCAACTAACATATTTTTTGCTAAAATCAGGAAGATTTATTTCTGTCACACACCTCAAAAAAAAATTAATTAATGATTAATGATTTTCATAATTAAGCTATTTGCTCTTCATAAAAGCTGAGCTTTACACAAAAAGCCTTCATAGGCTCAAGTTATGGTAACAGATAAAATACTAAGAACCCAAATAGCAGTTCTAGCCAAAAGGAAGAAATGTGAAACACATCTGAAAATAAGATACAGCTGCTAGACCTTATGGCAAAGGGTGACATTGTCTTCCTCCTCCAAAAGAAAACAACTCCCACTCCTCAGTGCCAGAAAGAGGCACAAGCTGCTTCGTCCTCTTCCAATCTGATCTTGTCTGTGTCCCTCAAGAGACCCATAAAATCCCTGCCATTATGTTTCATGCAAAGGTAGGCTAACTCAATTACACTCAAATATTGATACTTCAATTGGACCAATAGTTCCTAAAGGGGATATGAACATTAAAAAGTGCCTATATTTTTGTAATCTGATAGGACTACATCAGGAACTACAAAGTTCCATCGCTGTGGGAAAGTGGCAACAATTTCATATGAAGCTAGGCTTGAGAGAAATCCAGTGTTTCACTCACAAGGGGAGTGTGGGAAGGGCTTCCCCGAGAGGGCATGTAAAGAATGAACAAGTTATTCAGGCTAGAGAATCAAAGCCATTTGGTCCACATTTCTCTTTGTTGGCTTCTGAGTGGTGAAGTCCTGACATTTCCCTGATAAGCCAGTGTAACTCACTTGCAGGGACAGGTACTCTGTCTCAAGTACATCATGGGTTCTCCTGATTTCATATTAATCAGATCTAAAACCCTTACAAGTGAATGATGGTCAATAAAAAGAAAACACATTTGTACAAAAAGCACAGTATTAGCAGATAGCCTACAATCACTGGGAGAAAAAAAGATATTTCCATTAATTCATATTTCTAGCACTCAGCCAGGTATTTTCCTCATATGAAAGAAAATAACATTTGTCCACTTTCTGTGGTAATTATATAGCAAAAAGCCATCTTTACTAAATGACATTTTTAAATAACTTAAGCCACCATTTTATTACTACCTGACAATTCAATATTAAGTTGCTTAGGGGATATTATTCCAATTTATTCTCAGTATGCTGAATAGGGCTTTTAGAAAGCTTTTATTTCCCTCTTGGTATTCATATTCTTTTGTGTCGATTTTCTTATGTGTTGATTTTTCTGTAATAGAAAATTAATAAAGGATTATTTCTTTTCAATTACAGACTATACAGTAATGTGAAAATTGTAGACTTGGCACAATGAAAAAGCCTTCAGTAAAAGAAGGCCAAGTATTACCATAGTGGGAGCAGATAATACACAATCTTTAGATGAAAAGGAAGCATCTTCATCAATTTGGACTGGTTAATAATTGCATATCTAATGCATTCTCAAGACAGAAACTCCCACTGAAGATCTGCACCAACATTAGGTTAGACAGCAGCATAATAAACATTAGGGAAAAAATGAGCCTCTTACAAGGCTGGATAACAATTTTGTAGATAATTCCTGATTGTGTGTATGGCTGCAGGTGCTCCTGTTTCACCAGAAGGAGATTGCCTTATTAGCTGGAAGTACAATGAAATGAGTGCAGAGTTATATCATTGTAAGGATCAACTTTTTTGTGAGATACACAAAGATTATGTCAAGTAATAATACACCTAAGAACAGCAATCTGAACAACTAAACTAAGGTTTATAATGGCAGTTGAAAAAAGTGTTTCGCATTTCTTTCCATGTGAGATAAAAACACTCTTTAAAATATCCTTAAAATACAATTTTTCACAAGGGCAATGAAGGCACATCTGAAACTCCTGAAACCAAAAAGCAGGTGAGTGCTCTGAGAAACTGAGCAGGTGAGTGGAGTTTCACGGCTCTGCTCTAAGCTGCTGACAGAATTTGGACATCAGGATAACAGCTTCTCCCCTGCCCACACCAGCAAAGGAGGGTCAGTTTCTATAGTACAGAAGACAGAAATGGCTACTTGGGCTGGAGTTCCACTGAGATGAGAAGTCATTCTTGTTCTAGGCAGCACAGAAAAATCAGCAATCAATTAAAGTGCACATTTATATGAGTGCAAAGTCAGAAACTGCTTCACTGCCCTTAGAAGGCATTGACCACTCATTTTTTTTCAAAAACACTGGCAATTTAAGATCTCCTCTCTAGAACCAAACAATAACAAAAACTTGTATTAAAATTTTATAGTATAGATTTGTTTGCTAGTTCTCATTTCCACAGAGAGATGCTGTCTAGTGTACACATTATTTCCGTAGACAATAGAAGAAACAGATCTCAATCCTATTGATATCAAATCTGAGGCAAATCCCACTGAAATAAAGACAGTGGCTAAATTACACAGACTATTTATTTGCATGAACTGAATGAAATTAATAACCAAATTATATTTGCTTTAAAATATTTTATTATTACACCAAAATTGCTTTTTAACCTCACTTCATATATATGGGTCAGTATTTTATCTTCAAGATTCCCATCTTAATAACTAGCTATTACTGCATACTACATAGATTTATTTTTTTCTACTACAGCAGAATTACAGTAATTAACTTTGTACCAATTACCAGGGTAGATATTAATATTCATACATTTTTACAGAAAGAATGATCTTGAAATCTCACAGCAGGGATGGTTAAAATGATTCATTAATGTTCTGCACAGGTTTCTTTTCTAATTCATTAAGAAAATATTAGCATAATCATGTGAAATTAATTTCCTTTAAAAAGGTTGATATAAGTGAGGGATTAAGGGGAATGGTTCTAATATAAAAACATGGCTTGCACCATGCTCTTGGTCTCCAGAGGCTGACTATCATATTTTGAGGTATTACTTGCCACTGTACTTTGATAATGAAGAAGAAATCTGAGATAGATGGAAGTAGTTGAGCTAAGGATTTCATTTTCACATAAACAAAGTCTCATGCACCCTCTTTCTTATAGAGGCAGAGAAAAAAGACATTATTCAACATGAACAGGAGGCTGAAAGGAAATAAAATGAAATGAGAAGACCATAAGAGAATGGAATGCATGATAACAAAGGCTGAAGATAAAGGCCAGCAAAGACATCCAAATAGAAGACTCGAGCGAAAATAGATGTCCATTAAAAAAAAGGTTTTTAGGGAAAAGAAAAAGCAAACTCAACAAAAGTTGGCAGTGAGAGTGTAAGAGACCTTGTTCATACACCAGTGTAGAATGGCATAAGGAAAAGGACATTAAGAGCTCTTGTGCTGTGACCCAAAATGATTATTGATAAATTAAACTCTGGTATGCAGTAAAGAAAAAAGAGTTGTGGAGGCTACATAGAGACTATCTTCACTGAAACAAACCCAGGGAAGGCTGTGCTGTGAGCCAAGTCCAGGCTTTTTGTCAATACCACATTATACCTGGCATTGCTGCTCCATTTTCCTCCTGGTGACTACATTTTCCAGTCAGCTTTTAGCTCCATAACAAAACCCAGTTCAATAACTCTCTAATGTCCTCCAGAGACAGAGGAAAATTGGTCCTCTACTAGGAAAGTAACTGCAAAGGTTTTAATCTTCTTTGAAAGGACTGTATCAGTCCTGTACCCTGTATCAGAGGTGGTATTGGAGGAGCTCATTATAAAGACAGATATGGGGGCACATTTTTTTTATATTTGTTTATGTTTATTTTCCTTATAAGATCTAACAGGTTTCATGACCCAAATGCTTGAGCTCCCTGTCTATGAACCTGCTACCCAGCATGCAGCTGTGCCAACCTCCTTACTCCTTTTCACAAAAGCATCTTATTTAACACTCCAATTACGGGAATTGATTAGAAAAATATTTTTTTTAATCTAAGTCACAAAGCACCTAGACCTCTGTACCAAAAATCTGTACCTAGATCTCTGTACCAAAAATTAACCCTTTAGTTTCAACATCCTAAAAATTAGTATATTTCCTAGTATTTTGCCTCAGTGATGCAATAGTTAAACCTTGGTACAATTTCACAGTGCATTCCATTATTCACAACCTCTGCAATTATTATTCCATGGCACATAGAGTCAAACCTTTCACAAGTAAATTATACACACATAATTCCCGCTGATTTATGACAGACATCCATTAATTCTTATATGTGCCCATATTATTCCATCTATTGATGTGAAAGGGCCATAGCTCACTTTAAGCAGCAAATCCATACCTATAGACAGGAATGCAGGAGAGTGGGGACATTATAATGTGGCAGGGGCAGAGGGAAGGGTACTCTGGGATGAGCTTGCACTCAAGAGAGTCAAGTCAGTGTTGTCCACCGTCTTTCCTGCATACCACAGACTTTTGCACAATTCTTAGGTGTTCACTGTGCTGTTGCTGCCCTTTTTGATTTATCTCAGATCTCAAAAGTTTTAAAATGGCTGTACTGAAGTGCTGGCATGAAAACAAGCGTAGTGAAACAATTCAATTAAATAATCCAGTCAGTTTTCTATAGCTCTTCTATCTACTCTGCTCGTTTTCCTAATTTATCAGCACCAACGCTTGAAAAATTGGGTTCTCTACCATTCATCAACACTTCTGTGACAACCTTCTAATCAATTCTCAGTTTGATCATCCTATTAAAACTGGCAAACCTGATTCCCATTTTTTATGTCAGCTAGATCTATTCTCTTAAGAGCCTGAACCATCTGTCTTTTCTAACTTGCTATCTAGGGTCAATGCTTCTTGTTCTTTAAGTCTTTTATGAGGTTGCAGCAGTCCAGTGTGCCCTCACTCTTTCTGGAGGTTTCTCTTTGCTGCACTGTTTTCTCCTAACTTCTGTTTGTCATGAGGTTTCTGGTTTTGTTTTTGTTTGACTTTGTTTGGTTTTCTTTTAATAATACATTTCATACCACATCTCTTGTCTGAACCAAGCTGGTACACAGCCTTCTAAAGATCGCTAAAACATACATTACAAAAAAAGATAATAATGAAAATTATTCTGGGAAAAGCTGCACCTAGCACCTATAGTATTTAATTAACCATACTTTCATGGGCATGTAAAACCCACCCTATTTCAGAATTAATACAATCATTCCTTTCTAACATCAAATGTCATGTGCATCAACCACCATACTTGATTTGTTAGATCTTCAGCTATAACAAAAAGAAATAAACATAAAAGCATAGATATTTTGAAGTTAACCTCACCAAGACACAGGGCAGTAGATAGGCTGACAACAATATATTAAATCTACAATACAAAAAGCAAAATTCTATCAATGAATCACATATAGATTGATTCAAGAGAAAACAAGAAATACAAGTTTCTGCCTGACTTAAAATCTCTATGGGACTCTTACTTTAAAAACTGAGATGCGAATTAAGTTTGCAGAAGTAATAAAAGACAAGTAAATTCAACTTTGTAAAACTGAGTATGTGCACAGTAAGTTGACAAGCTTTCCTAAGAGCAGATCCAGGAGACTGGTGAAGTCTCACAGATATACACATCAAGTGGCTTACATCAAATCCATCAAATCCATAATAGAATCATGACCCAGGAAATTACTTTCTTAAATAAGTATTCCTTGAAATTATGCTAATGATGGAGGTTTCTCAACACATAGAAGTGTAGTAAAGGAACAATTTGATCATATGTCATCGCAGACAATCCAATTAACGTGTCTATTTGATGTTCAGTAACAGAGGAAAAGTGGAGTCACAAAGTTCTATTAAAAATGAATAAAATTAGCCTAAAACTATATAACTTGTAGTTAGATTCCTGGTACATTGACACTGAATTAGTGTCTGACTTTGGCTGTCCTATTGCTAGAAGCCTAGGACTGAAGTTACACTAAGTTAAAAATAAAACTAAAAAGTATTAGGAAAAAAAATGCAAGAACATTATTTGAACCTATTAGTTGCAGGAGTTTTAAAGCACAAATCCAGAGGCAGTCACATCTCATCTTACAGACATAATTGCTTCCCTTAATACACCCATCCCACTCAGGCACTGATTTCTGCCTCTCCTTCCAATATTTATTCCCTCCCAGTTCAGGGTAACACATCTTTCCATTTCTACTGAACATGACTCCTACTGAAAGTTAACTATTATAAAGCACATATGTCACTCAGCTTCCAGCCTGGAGACAGAGATATTCAGTATGAGGTCCTGGGAACCCCCACACACATCCCAAATCTGTCTGGAATGCACACAGCTGCTGCCTATTGCAGCATCAATGGGCAACTTCACCCCTCAAAAGTGGCCACTTCATGAGCACTCAGAACTCTTTTTTTAAAATGCAATAAAATATCCTGGAGCTGAATTCCTTCCCTCTTCAGAATATCTCAATGGGTTTTCACCCTAAACCACTTTGCATCTCAAAAGCAATAAGTACCTAAGCTTCAGGGTGGACTCAGGAACTCCTGCCTGCAAATGTACCCAGCTGCAGTACTTCTGCTACCTCCTCCTCACTCAGCATTGTAAATGTTGCTATAACATCAAGTTACAAGTTTGATTGGGGTTACCTTTTGTGTAACTCATGGGGCAATCCAACCCACTAGAGACAAAAGTTAAGGAGAAGCTAACATGATCTCATCCTATAAATGGGACTGAAACTACCACAAGAAAAATTCTGATTCTAGAAACCTCATCAATGGCTATGTGAGATGTCTATGCCCAAAGTTATAATGCTTTTATTTGCAGCCATCACCTTGAACAAACAAATGAAAACATGCAGAGGGGCAGGTGGCTGTGCAGCTGCAGATGTCACTGTGAAACAGATTTGATCAGGCTAAACTTAGAGATGACCCAGTAGGAAACAAATTAGAGATTATAAAGGGGACTGTGGGCATTTTACACAACCTGAGTTGCATTTAAATTAGGCAAAACCCTTATGCAAATATGTGCCACTTTGCAGCTTCCACAGAATAATTCCAAACCTATTTAAAACAATCTGAGAACGTGACATTACCCCAGTGTTGGTTGCCTTGAAGTGCAGGATGGTTTTATGGTTTATAGCAAACCATTACAGATAACAGGACTCAATTGTACTGCACATTATCATTACTGGACACTCTGGGTTTCACAGTGCAGTTACTCAGAATAATGTCTGTCAGCTCAGCTGAGACAACAGGACAGCAGCCATTCCTTTCTGCTTTTTTCCCTCCCTGTTTTCTTGCCTCACAATTTGTTATTGAGACACTTTTCAGCTGTTTACTTCTGAGCAGCTCGTTCCTACAATATATGACACATCAAATAATTCAAGTTCCTCCTGCATTATTACATCAGTGTGCAATAGGGGAGCAGCACATGGCTCACTGTAGGGTTATTAAATCACAGGGCTATCTCCACAGCTGCCACAGACATGCAAACAAACCTAACTTATTGTTCCCCTCCTGTTTTTTCATTCACACTCACACCTCCCCTCCTTTTGCTACCTCACTATGCTCTGTGTTGTCTTTCCAACATAAATATACAAATAAATAACTCCAGGAGAACATGTGTTATTCCTTATGAGTTGCATTCATCTAAAAGGAAATTAATGGCAAAACCCTCACTGACTTCAGAGGTGCCAAGGCAATTCCATTTGTCGCACTAATGGTCTGAGTGAAAACAACATCACAAGGATTTCCAGCCTTCTCCAACCTCTCAAAATGAGTTTGCATCCTTGCAATTCCATCTAACTATTAGTCCCTCTCCTCAGAGTGCCACTTAGTGTAAATCTGTGCAAATTGTCAAATGCAATTCCAGGCTGCAGCCCCCAGCTGGATAAAAATATGTTTCCCTAGGAAAAAAGGACAGAGATTATCAACTCGTCTCAAACACCACTGTGCATTCTTTCAGGATATGCTGCAAAAAAATAGAGATATCCAAGATTGTTCCAATAACCAGGTTTGGGAACCAAAAGCCGTATAGTAAACATCAGCCCTTCAACCCACTAATTAGCCCACCTAAAAGTGAGGTATATGAATTTGAACAGAGCACTGGGAACTGGATCAGCTGCAAACTTTCCATGTGGTTGTTGAAAGCTGTAGGTGGAAACAATTTGTTTTCACATGACATCTGCTCCTTTGTAAAAACACTTCAGTTTTCATTGGATTCCTATGGACAAGGAGTCCCTGAAGCTCATTTTTACCTTTAACCAGTAAAATAAAAGAAAAAAGAAAGCAAACAGAAAGGGTTGTTTATACATGCCTAGATAATTATACAGCTCAAATTCAGGCAGACCAATATGGGGACAGACTGTGGAGGGACATTTGTTGTAGTTTTATGGCTTGGCTTTGTTGGCTTTTTTCTTTGTCTCCAGTCCAGCCCTTTAAAAGGTTTTGCTTCTTACACAAAACAGTGACCTGCAATTTTCAGATATCAGTCTAAAACATATCACAAAATGAAACCCTCTGAAGAAAAGAGACTGAACAAATGCACTACAAATGCTGGGTCACAAAAACTTGACCAATTCTGACACACACGCAGAAATTTTTATTCCTCTCTCTTACTAATCCTTTCACCAGCAGGATCTTTTGGGCTAAAGGGATTAAATTCAGTACTTTTGTAAAGGTCAGAAAGGACCATTTCTAAAATCTGTTCAACTTTCTTCTTTGCTTCTTTTGAATGGTGCACCAGAGAGAGCAACTGTATGGGCACGAGTTTCCATTTAACATATTTTTGACATTTCCTCTGGTGAGGGTATGAAGGGCACTCACTTAACTTTACCAGAGCTCACAAAGGAAGAGATGTCAACAGAGTTTATCTCATTTCTTTAGAGCTGACACAAGTCTTCAGAATGCCTGGGAGGAAGCTACATGAAGAATTTTGTCATAAAATTTTTCTTATTATTTTATATTTCAAATCCTTCAGTGTTCCCTGGGATGGACCTAGGGTTCATAATGCTATATTTCAATTTATTTGATAAAGCTAACTCTCAGTCCTGCTACAGATTATTTTAAAAGCTCCCTTAAAATATTAAGTAGCATCTTGGGTCTGCACAAGGAAAAAAAATTATCATCTAATCACAGCACTACTGAGTAGCAAAAATTAGGGATGGAAGAGAACATCCACTTCATCCCCCTGCCAGTGAGGGATTGCCCTCCAGAGTACTCTTTCTACTGCTTTTTCATGTCTAAATTTAAACTGTCTTAAGTGATGGGTCTTTCACCACTTCCTCTCCTGCATTCTCAATTTAGTGTCATGAAGCTTTATCATGGAATTGAGCCCACATTTTATTTTTTCTTAATTTCAACACATTATTCTCTGTTATACCCCTCTGTTCCTCTCCATAGTAATTTTTCACCACCATTAGTCTTTACTGAGCAAGTATTTCAAGATAGTTATCATGTCCCCTGCTCTATTTGCATATCCAGTCTAAATATATTGCACTCTTAATTTTACCTGATAAATCAGATTCCTCTAGTCACTTAATCTTTCTGGTTGCTCTTCTATAACTTGCACTCAAATTTTGCACATCCCCAGGGTGGCAACAGGCAAAGGTATCAATTTATCTTTCAAGGCTTCACTCAGGTTAAACCACCAAGGCAAACCCTGGTGTCATCCTGCCAATCTCCAAGAAAAATGCAACTTTTGGTGGCCTTGCTGCTCTCCAGGCCCTGTGTTTCCTGTGAGAGGCAAAGGTAGGATGGACAGCCTGCAAAATGTATAGGTAAATAAGATTTTGAGAGAATTCATTATTAGCATTTTTAGCTAGAAAGAAGTTCATATCTGATAACAACTATACACCTGCTCAAGTATGGGCTTCCTTTCTTCCTTAAATAATTTATTATCATCATCTGGAGTCATTGTTCTTCAGGGTGGAAAAAAGTCTGCTTTAATTGTGTTAGTGCACATTCATATACATAGATTTTAATCTGAAAAAAAAATTATATTGGATGAAAATGATCACAGGAGCTTCTTTTGGAAAGAAGAGGGTTGTACAGTCAGCAAGGATACTAAGGCAAGAAAAGTAACTATAATCAAAACAGAAAGATGAGAAATCAACTCCATGTACCAAAGCAGAAAACTCAAGCCTCAGGAAGTGTTATTGTCTGATGGTTTCACTTTGAATTTCCACATAACTGTGAAGCTCAGAATCAGTCCCCAGTGAGATTAACAGTATTAAAGGGATTTTGTTTTTAAAAAATTACTAATCCTAAAAGCACTTGTTAGCCAGTTTTGCCAGTCAGCTTGGAAATCTCCACCTGTGCCTCATCACACCTCAGCCCTCAGTAATATGGGTAGCACAGAGTCTACCATCCTCCCTTTTCGAAACAAAAATTACTGCTTTTTGTTTTTCTTTTGGTAGATTCAATAGTTTCAGTATTAGTTGTCATACTAAATCCTTGTTCCCAAGGACACACATGAGAGATTCCCAATTATCCCAACTTCTGCTGCTTTCTCCTGACCTCACCACACATGCCAAGGTAAATCAGTGAAACTGGTTGATCTCCATTTCAATCCAGCCCCCACTTCATGGAAAGGAAACAGAGTGGGTATTTCTTTTCTACTGCATATATATTTCCATTAAACATTATTCATATTTCATATATGCAAGCATGAAGACTTCTTGTCTGACAAGATTACGTGGTAAAACTATAGAGTGAATTTCAATATTGTCAGGTTTGATTTTTTTAGTTTTTAAACACAAACTCAGCACAGATGACTCCCTCTATAAATATTGTTCAAATTAGTGTGTAAATTTGAAAACTACAAGCACCACCTCAGGGTATTCAACAGCCTTCTCCCTTATCTGTCCTGATAAAAACATTTTGTAAAAGTCCAGAAACATCTCTCAGCTATTTAATGCATCTCATCCCTAAACAATAATGATTGATTTTGTTTGGTCTGGAAAACACAAATTATCCCATAATCATTTTATCTTGCCAGCCGAGCCTCCCTTGACTTGCTTGCATTTTAAGAAGAAAATGCAGTGATTGTAATGAAAAATGGAAAAGGCTGGAGGCATACAAAGTATTTCTCTGCTTCTGGAAACACATTTACTATAATTGTCTACACAGACTAGACCTAGTTTTTCTGTGAAAACAAAATGGATTTAAAAATAAAAGGGCACATTCCCTTTAAACTTGCCTTGCAACTATCCAGGGCCTCATTTCCACACTTTCCCTGCTTTATAACAAAATAACATACACAACAACATGTTTCTTTCCTCTTATCTTTTCAAATAATTGAATGCCTTAAAAAGAAAAAAACAGAACAAAATTCACACCTTCAGATGCATAAAAGAAGCCTTGATTGAGGCAGCACAATCAAGAGAAGGATTGGGCTGGAGCAAGGTACACTGATGGCTAGAGACCGAAAGAAAAAAATAAAAACTCACCAAATTTTTGCTAAAGAGAAAAATAAATTAAGTGTGGCAAACAGGAGGTAATAAAATACTGGGTTTTACCTGTATGAGTTAATAAGGCAGCATTTGAAACTTACTTTCTCTGCAGAATAACTGACCAGGGATATTGAGACCTCTGGGGAAGGAAGACAGCCTGTCCTGAAATCAGGGATATGGTGTTCTCAAAGTCCTGAGCTGAAAACGTTGACATGGAAACAAAGCAGATTCCTCCCTCCTTTTCCTTCCAAAATTATTCTCCAAGTTTCACACAGCCTTGCAGACAAACTACTCCTTGAGAAATATTTTTCAAGAGTAACTTTCAGAAAATTCCACCTGAACATGAGTAAGAACTTCTTTACTCTGCTCTGGAACAGGCTGCCCTGTACTGAAACTCAGAACACCAAAACTTACCAAATCTGGACAAGGCCACCATTTAGCACTCACTTAGATCATAATGCCTGCACAAAGTACAAGAATTCACTCCTGGAGGAAAGGAAAAGATATTTGAGCAAATGGCCAAGGAGCTGCAAGCTGTTGCCACAAGCAGGCTTGGTTTTAAGGTCAATGTGACATGCAAGGAGATTTCTGCCTTTAACAACAGCTTTATTACATTAATAGCAGCCTAAAAAAGGTGTTATAGTAATATTGCTTCTGATCTACCCCTTCACTCCCAATAGAATGATCCCCTATTAAGGAAAGGGGAATTTCCAATACTTAAGTCCTGCTATAATCTTGCTAGATTTTTATACCTTTATGGTTCTTCAATTTCCTCTCAGCAAGATAACCCACACAGCACTTCTCTGAAACAACAGGAGGGATATGTCTGCACTTACTGCTAGTAATAGATCATATTTAAGAAGTTCAATCAAAAGCTGAAGTAGCCATTTACAAGGAATTACTGGATCTCAGCTCTCAAAGAACCCATAAGCTGGAAGGAAGAACAACTTTAAGAGCAATAAATCTATCTTTAACGTCAGTACAAAACTCACTGCTGCAGTCAACAGCATTTCTGAGGAGTTTTAGGACGTTCAGAAACAAAACATGGCCTGGAAGTTCCACCACATAGCTGTGTCAAGTCAGCAGTTTTGAAATGCTCTATTTGGTAAAATAGCAAACAGCTATCACCTATGAAATTCTTCTGTTGTTTCAGCCCAACAGTGATCCAGCTGTGGCTCCAGCCAGAGTCCCCTGCACTGTCCTTGTCCCCCCTAGCCGAGTACTCTACCCCAGAACAGTCTCAGTGGAAACACACAGTCCCCAGACACCCCTCTTTAGCTGTTAGAAACTTCAGCTCCTTAGAATATGCTGTCAGATATTAAGGAAGAGCAAAGAACTGCTGAGAACGGCAGCTATATCATTATCCTCACCTCTCAATGTAACAAGTCACCTACAAAAAAAAAAAAAAAACAAAACAACCCCACAAAAAAAAAGGCAACAAAAAAAAAAAGAAACAAAAAAACACACACCAGAACCAAGCCAGGAAATAATCTTTTTTAATGAGGTTATTTGGCTTTCACTCCAATTTACTCCACACATTACATAGAGCCATCTTACCATCCAACTTTTCTAACAGCAGAACTACACTATGGATGTGATTAAAGATCAAGATGCAGGTAGTTCCACTGTAATAAATATTCTGAAGTATCGGGGATTCTCAGTCGCAGATCTCCTTTAGGTATGCACAAAGGCCTTTGAGGCAGGTTTCAATAAGAAACAGAAATAGTTCCAGTGATGCTGCGTTAATAAGTCCTGTGCCCCTAGACCCCAGCCACATGTCAGAGCTCAAACTGGAGTACATGGGGTGGGACAATCCTAAGTGCATTCAGATTCTCAATAGGGTACAGTTAGTTTTCTTTTAAGGTTGGAATAAAAAGTTGACAGCACAATTAATCTTTCACTACAATGGGAGCTCCAAAAGCAATGCACCCAAACAGAAACATTTTGGTTTTGTTTTTCCTTTAAGCCAAGGATCTTACTGCTCTTTCAAATTATTTGTGTTAGTCTACTGAAATGAAGCCAGGTGATCCAAAACTCCTCTGTATTTTCATAATGTTTGCTAAGTGATTTCCCCCAACAGGGTGGGATGATGAAACAAGAACGCATGTTTCATTGCATCCACAGCCTGTAAGTGACCCAAATTAAAGAAAAAAAAAAAAAGGGAAGAAAGTCTTTTCATGAGTGGTTTTCATTCCTGCCAACAAAAAATCATATACCTCTCCTGGTTTGCAAACAGCGTGCCTTTGACACCCAGCCTACAACAAGCCTTCCAGATGTTCTCCCAGAATCAAGATCAAACCCTGCCAGTAGAGCATGCAGCATCTGAGCTGTGTCTCACAAACCAGGGACCTTCTGTCCTCCAAGCTCTCCTGCCAATCTACAATCAGCACTCTGCATTTGACCAGCTCAGCCCATGGAAGACACCAACTCTCTTATCAAGTGCAACAAAATTCCACCTGCTGATCCAAAGCAAAATCAGCAAACTGAATTCCAGGACTTGCCACACTCTCTGGAGGGAGTTTATTTGCCCAAGGGCTCACCACTACTGATTTAAAATCCCCCCCTCCTCAGTGATGGCCAGCATAACAGACCACAGGTAGCTCTTCCCTCTCACTGCCTGGAGGGCTGAGGCCAATCTGAAATTAACTTTTTTCTTTAATTTCCTTGGCAGTCACAGCCCTTTCTCACAAGGTAAAGGCTACAAATGCCAAGGCTGACTGGAAACCATCTTGATTTTGTGTCAATGTAAGTTTTGTCTCTGCAGGGGACCTGCCCACAATTTAAACCACTAAATGCCATCTGAGAGCCTGGCTTCAAATTGACAGCAGCCAGCTAAACTCTGGCAGGAGCAAACAGACAGCAAGAGCTGCTGCTTAATGAGAAGCTGTTAGCAGCTGGACAGCAGAGAAGTTTCAGATTTTCTGAATGGATGATTATTAGAGCTGCAATTCGTCCCCTGTAAGCAGCCAGAGTCCTTCCCCTTGCCCTACACTTCTGCTGTGATGTCCCACAAGCTGCTCTGTTGAGGAACACCACAGACACTATCTGTGGGTATTGAACACTTCATTTAAGTTTATTAGGAACAAAATGGAAACAGATTGAAGCCCACAGCAATCAAGCAGCAGCCACCTCCATTCCCTGTGCTTCTCAATCACCCCCAAGCAGTGCAAAGTCCAGTCAGGCAGAGCCCTCAGGCACACAACAGAATTATCCACAGTTAGCCCTGGAAGGCTCTAAATACAACCCTTCTCAGCAATACCCTGAAGATGACAGGGTGTATTTATATTTATTCTTGTGTGCTGCAAAAGTCATCAGCGCCCAGCAGAGGCATTGACAGGAATCCAAGGGAATATCTTGCACTCCTGGAATGGGCACTGCATTTGGACAATGCTCAGAAAGACCCTATGATTTTATGTACCCACTGTCTTAAATTTGTCCTTTAATGAAAAATTGTGCACATATGATGTTTCAAGAATGCTCCTCAGGGCACTTTTATCACAGATACAGAAGATAATCAAAATAACCTGCACTTTTATAGCTACACAGCTGTGAAAAAATCTGCAAGAAAATAATTGTGAGGATATCAGGAACAATATTGTACTTGTTGAAGAGACAGGCAGATATATCTTTAAAACCAAATTATTTGCTAGTCTACTGCTGCAGTCTGCTATGTATGAGCTACTGCCTGTCTTGGGATCTAAGCTGAACAAACATTGCCCACTCTCAGCCAAAGAGCACAAAACCAGGGAGAAGGAGCTGACAGAGCCAAGGGCTGTGTCCCCAGCTGGGGACTTGCTGCTCTCACCTTTGTGAGACATTGTCCTGTCACCTGGTGACAGGCAACCTGCTTTTATGCACTGCAAGACAAAGGAGGGGGGCAAAATAAAGCAACTGACCACTGGCCCACAAGTATGAGGCATAATGGATCTTCAATTCATCAAGCTAAACCATGTTAAAAACAGGCAGCTGAGCAGCTTTTATTTATTTTTAATTCTGGAATAATTTAGAGCTTTTGTTCTAATTTTCTAGCAAACTATCTTTAGATATAAACTCAAGGCTGGAGAAAACATCCATATTTACCCACACTTATGCATCAAATGCAGCCATTGTAGTTCCTTTTTAATCTATTAGAGGGGCCAGGCTTGCAAGAGGAAGAAAATTGACAAATGCAACATTGGAAAAGATACAGTCTCAAAACTAAAGAGGTCAGAGAAGCAACCTGCTGCAATTCACAAGAGCTTTCACCATTCCCTGCTCCCAGGGGTTTTGCAGAAAAGAAAAAGAAAGTGGCAGAAATAACAAGCAGAAGCCATTTCTGAGTATTGGTGGTAATACAGGGGAACAACACTGCCAAGTCACATATTTTGCTGTGTTATCCTAACGAGCTGACAATAAAATGCAGTGAAATGTAGTGCTGGGATTAACTCCCATCTGCAAATGTAAATGCATTTTAGACACGTCAGCTGCTCACAGCATTCATATCGCCACTCTGGCTCCCTCCAGAACAGTAGTGGGAAGCCCTGCCATGGAAGAAAAGGCCATCAAGGGCTATTAAATGCAAAGATAGAATAGAATCTCCAGCTCTGGAAGTCCCTGAAGTGCAGATTGCCAGACGCTGGAAGAGCACAGTCAGAGCTGCAGGTTTGATTTATCCCCACAACTTCCCCTGAAGCATCTGCTGCTCCAGCTGCTGAGGGAGACTGGGGGACAAGGCAGGGCTCCCCTCTCTCCCTCTGGGACTGGTGTCACTTTCCAGACTGGGTGAAGGTTCAGGTTGTCAGTGGTACCCCCCCCCAGGACATCCATAGGGTGAGGAAAAGGATGCTTTTACAAATGAAGCAAAGGGGGAGAACTCTTGTGACCATAAAAAAGTATGGCATAGACAAAAAATGCTAGGCAGGAAAATGAGAGAGAGGATTTTTAGTAAAATCCATGGGGAAAGAACTGTAATCCCTTCAAAGTAAGGGATATTGACATGAAAATTCCTGCTGGGAGATACCAGATCATGTCTGATACAGTTAATAGCCACATTAACATCACCTTTGGTTCCTCACGAGGCCAACAAAACACAAACCTGTTTGATTGAATCATTAAAGTAGAAAAAATTCTTATGAAGCTCATATTGAGAGTCCAAATGGGAACAGATTTACAGTGATCTTGGACAGTTGCTGTGGTCTTGCAGGAGCAGACACTATTTTCAGAAGGATTTATGACATTTCAGCACATCTTTCTTAGAATAGAGACTAATTTAGCCTCTACAGAGCAAATAGCTGGGAGAAACAACCTGCACAAAGTTTATCATAGCAAGGGTGACAGTACAGGAGTACTCAACTCTCAGCTCCAACAATTCCATCAAGTGCTCTCAGCAGAGCTCAAGAAAAATCCTTCAGTCTCTCACCAGTCATTGGATAAAGATTAAGAAGGGTAAGGAAAAAGAAAACTCTTCAATTCTCATCCCCAAGCATCTCTTCACAAGTGTGGAGATCACAGTGCTTCAGTGCTATCAGTGAGCAAGAGCTTTTCCAAACCTGCCATGGCCATGAGGAAGAGAAACCTAGACTCCCATTGAATGGTTTCTTATTCCCCACTCAAATGCACATTCTCTCCTTTAAGCTGCAGGTGCTGCTGGAGACACACATGCACCAGGGATGAAACATGTCTTTCCCCTTCCAATGATGTACAAGCCTGGATTCAATTATAATGACATCTCCCGTGAGTATCAGGAAAAAAAATATCCCTGAACAAGGTATTCTGCCTAGTAATATTCCATAAAACTGCATACACAAGACACCTGATTCATAAGGATTTCCATTACTCAGGCCAGTAAGCATCCATAATTAACTGCTGCCTTGAGAAATTGCTCACAAGAATCTCTGCTGCTGTGAGCAAAGTAGAATCCACACTAAAGAAGTAATACCACCGTTAACTTTAAGGTAAGTAAAATTAGAAGTGTTAAAAAAATTTAAAACAAGCAACAGGACAGGACTAGATACTTAACAGCAGTTCTCCTTTTTTTTCCCCTCACAATAGAAAAAAAAAACTACTACATCCAATGTGAAAGCACATTCTTTCCTGTGGATGATCTATTTTCACTGCATTTTCTGAAAGAAATAAGTTCCACCAGCCAAATCCCTAGGTATGTCAAGGACAGACCCAGTGTTAATAGACTTGCTCCCTCACAAAATAGCTGATACTGGAGACTGGGTTCTCTGCAATCACAGACTGCTAGTTCAGATCAAACATGCTGCTTGCAAGGTGTAGGAAACATTTTGTGTTGGAAAAAGTCCTTTCTGACTGTGGCATACCAAAGCAGCTCAGTATGGCTCTGTACTCCTCCAGACTCAGCATGGTTTGAGTTACAGCCATAGACAACTATCCTAACTCAAGGACTCTTAATTACTGCTTACGTTTCATGACCTCACTAATTCCCTGGAGAGGGCAGGAACAGCAGAAAAAAAACACCCAACTTGAGCAATCCAGCACTGTGAAGGGCTAACAGCCACACAAATATGGAATTAAAAAAAAATAAAGAAAAATCCTGTCCAATATAACTACAGTAATATGAATCATAACTACTGAATGGGAGAGGAGGGAGAAACTATAGCAGAAAGAAAGCAGCTGATAATGGTGCCTTTGCCCAGCCCAGCCTCAAAGCCAGCAGCAGAAGGCCAACACTGTTTCAGAAGCCAGATAAAAGAACATCATATGACTAAGTGCTCTGAGGAGCAAAATCTTCTCTCCAAATCCAGTCAATTGATGCTGAACTTCATTGATCCGAGCAGCTGTGAAACGATTCAAGTGCAGGTGTAACACTGAGACATCCTGGAGACTCACACTGTCAAAGGAATCCCCACAAAACCCTATCAAAACCCAGCCCCATCCTGCAGAGGCACTGCAAGCAGGTCCTGGAGCAGCAGGGGACACACAGCAGTGACAGCCCAGGGGAGCAGAGCAGATCCTTTGGGTCTCTGGATCAGAACCTCACCGGCAAAGCTGCACCAAAGCTCACAGCAACCCAGTCACCTACAGAACAAGGACTTGTCTTTGTCACAGCTTTTCTGTGCAGGAATAAAAGCATTTCCAGGAGCCTGTTGGCACAGCTCTGCTCTCCAGGTGAGGCACAGCACAGTTATTTCAGGCTGCCCAGGCCACACCTACTTTTCCCTCTTATCCATCCACTTGTATTTTCTCCACAGGAAAACAGCAGAACAATCCATACACCAGCTCTTAACTTAAAGCTGGGACATTTCCAAAGCACAGAGTAAGAAACAGGAATTGAGAAGCTTTTCTGGGTCATACACACACTTCAGTTTATATTTGTTACTGGTCTCCTATTTATGCACAAACAAGCAAAATGCCAACCCAACACCATCCAAACTCAAGTCCAGCTTCTTCAGCAAGCACAGCTGATAACAGGAAACTCAGACTTAAAAATGGCAGGTTTCCATCCCAGAAGAGACTCAAGGCTTGTGGAAACACTAGAGCAAAGCAGACAACATGACTGTTTCAACAAAGAAATCCCACTGAATATAAACGGGCAGTTTTATAGCCAAGTGAAAAATGCTAGGCCAGAAACTGACTTGACAAGAGCACCTTTTCAATATATTTTTCCAATATTCAGTCAAAGTTCTAAATAATAAATGCTTCTGAACAAGTCTAAGCACTCCTGAGACAAAATAAACCAAGAGAATAACTGTATGGGTCACTGTCTATGACAAATCTCCATTTCATACATTCTATGTAAATGTTGTTGTTTACAGCTTGGAGAATTTCATGCATCTTGAAAGCGCAAAAAGGTTTTTACTGAATAATTATCTCAAAAATCACAGCTTGATCACTATAATCAAAACCTTAAAAATTCAATTATTGCTTTGTAAAGGCAATTGGCTTAATAAAACAGGATGAAGTTTGTACCTTTTGTGTTTTCTTTAAAATCCAAACTTCCTTTGACTTAAATAGAAAAGCTGGCAAAGAGAAACAATTCATGAACTGATTCAGATTCTAGTAGTTCCTCATCTCCAGATGGCTGAATGATCTTCTCTGGAGTCACAGACTGAGACACTTAACTGATTTCCCCCATTTCCCAGTATTTCAAAGGTAACAACGAAAGTTCCTCAAACAGAGCCAGCAGCTAAAGAGAGCTACTGTACCACAGGGAATGGGCCACTGGGGATTCCAACAGGAGCTGGGGGAAAAGAAAGAAGGTGGAAAAGAAGTGTCTGGGTTTTTTTGAACTGTAAATTCAAGAGAAATACAAATAAATAGATGGAGAGGGTACAAGGAAAGCTATAGAAATTCTTCATAAGAGTACTTTGAACCAAAAGGAAAGTATTAGGTATTAATCAAATTTTAGTTTTTCTCCTATGGGGTTCAATCCCCAGAAAGTTGCTACTTTTTTTGTATTTTTGCGCAAAATGATACTAAGTCTTCTTTTATCTGCAGCAAGGCTCCACTGACATTTGAATCTTATTGTCCCTTCATGGGAACAACAAATAATGACCCAAGCCCAGTTTCTAATTCACAAAAAACTCACCATATTTTTTTAAATGAAAATACTTTGGCCATTTCTGTTTAAAATTAGAGAAGACTACATCTCATATTCTAATCAGATTTATATTTCTACAGCTATTTCACAGCAATTGTTGATTTGTAGTTGAAGAGTTTAACAGACACAGGGGCACAAATTGGTTTAAGGGCAGCCCCGTGATTTGTGGGGCAACAAAAGAGGACAAACACTGGTGACACAATGAAGTACAGTGATGGTGCAAGAATCAGGTTGAAACAGATATGGAAAAGGTCTCATGCCATGAAACAAATGTCTTCAGGAAATAAGAAATTACAGACAGAAATAACATTAAAAAATATTTATGAAGAACATTTGTCTGCATTCACCATAGAGTAAGGACAGGCAACACACCACCAAAGGAAGCACAAGAATTAAATTGGAGATAGTGCAACAGCAAATCTACAGCCATCTAAAGATATGAAACCCATACATTATCCCTCTGCTGCATTTACCTTACAATTCGAATGAGAAAGTTGAGCCTCTTGGTTTTCAGCTGTTTGTCTTATATGTAATTTTTATTTTCCATTGATTTCCTGTTGTAACCATATTTTGTGTGAAATAGAATACAATGCAAAATAATATCTATGCCCATTTTACTGTCCCAAATTGGATTTCTGTGCCATTTCTTCTGATAGACCAGTTTTATTTCAGCCTATCATTATTTTGCCTTATGTGCTCTCAGTCTTCATTTCATTTTAAGGAGAAATTCATCCTTATGCAGGAAAGCCAGCATATGAAATACCCAACATTACAAACTTGCTGAAGCTTTCTTTAAAGCATATAGCTCACAGCACACAGATGAATTTCACCCTCAATAAACACTAAGGATTTCTGGCCAAATGAGGGAGAATACAGGATGCCAGCATTCAACATATTTTCCTCTAAACAGAGTCAGTGCTTCATTTCTGAAGTGATTTGTGGCCAAATTCTGTTCTAGGCTTTCAATATCCCCTTAGCATTTTCTCAAATGACAAAATAGCTGAGGTTATGATATTGTGTGTCAGCCAGCTCCTGCCAAAGGTATGGCCATGTAAATTTGACTCTTGATGACTACTGGACCCTTTTTTCAGGAAAAATAAATAGCTCTATACCTCTAAACCTTCATGTCATGTAAATCAGGATTGAATCTCACACCCATTTGTTTATTGTCACAAAAAAAATGCTTACCTTTCACCCTGTGCCACCTTTCCATACTTAACCAACATAATAAATCTGACTATAAATTTAAATTCTTTAGAGGGATCCAAGTTTTTCTTCTGTGTAATTTTCAGTAAGATTTCTGTGTATAGGGGAAGATCTGAAATACTTAACCCCCCCCAAAAAAAAATGCAATCAGGAGAAGAATGTGAAGACTATGCATGGTCCTCGAGCCTAAAACAATTGGAGCCGAGCAGTAAACAAAGACATCCCAGAACATCTTTTACATGGTCACAAGTGAAAGGAAAGGACTCCCAACAGAAATTCCATTTTTTCAAATTATTTGTTTGTGTTGATTACTTACTCAGGAATGAGACAGCCACATAGATTGTCTTTGGGGGAAAAATAGCATTGACTTTTAATGTGACCAAAGCTGAGTGCTCTTATCCCTCTGGCCTTGTTTACTTCCTTGCTCAGAACTCCTGCATCTGTGGCTGTGCCACCTAAAGCCAGGAAGCAGCAAAGCTCTCAGGCCAGGAGTTCTCAAGCCCATGGAACGCTCAAGGCTCCCCACTGCTCTGCACCACATCCCTAAGGCAGCTCTCCTGGAAAACACACTCTCTACTTCCCCTGTGAGCTCCCAAAAACTTCATCAAAACACCCAGGCTTGCCTGCTTGAGGATCTGCTTTCTGTTAAAAAATATTTTTATTTATAACTATCTTTAATGAAAACATATTTTTAATCATGGGGAAAGTTCAGCAGTATTTCCCAGCCTTGCCAAGCTGTTTCCTGTCTCTCCTTCACAAGCGGCAACACCTCTCAGTGTGTGTGATATATCAACTGCAAACACAGTCTACCACCACGAGCTTGTACTAAACTTCAGGCTCATTAAGTAACTCCTGCCTCTAAAGTCAGTTACATTCCACTGCCAATACATCTTTCTCAAGGCTTTTTGGTTTCATTTACAGGTTGCTTTTTTTTTCCTTTTCCCACCCTCTCACTGTTTTAGTTTGACATCTTTTGTTATTCCCTTAGACAAACAGGGGCATCCACAGACTTGCACAAACTGAATTTTATTAGACTCAGCAGGGCAATGGTGCCATGGGATTCATCACAGGTTTGTATCAGCGACTAATTGACAGCAGACTAAAGGCATTACATGGTTCTGATTTCATGATTCCCACCACAGCTCTGCAACTATTTTTTTCTTTTTCTCTTGAAAAAGCAGAAAATAGTCATCAAAAACAGCACCAAGTAGTCAAAAAGAAAAATAAAGAACTATGCGTTTATATCAACAAACCGATTGCAAATATCACAAACAGCACTTTCATGAAATGAAATAAATTAATAACTAAACTAGAAATTAGAAAAGAAGGGGTTATTTAGTATTAACAAATTAATTACACATTTATGACATAGCTTAGATTGAAAAGTGCATAAATGTATCCAGGCAAAACTTATGAGCCATATTCAAGCGCTAATTTTAGTGGCAGGAAAGACACAGATTTAATCTCAGGTATCTGAATCCAGTTTAGTATTAAGTAGGAGATTAGGCACAGTCACAGGAGTTAAGTTTTTAACAAAGGCCCATTTTCTTATCTCTCATCTGTCTGGTTTGGAAATAATACAATTTTCCATGAGTAAGTGAAGCAGTGCAGCTGGAGAAAGATTGTCCCTGCTGGGTATCCAGCACCACTGGCAGTACAGGGGCACTGTCCCGGTCTCCGTGGTTCGGGACAGCGCCTCAGGCAGACGCTCTGTGCTGTGACAGCAGCGGGACCTTGTGGTGGGACGTGGCTTGGCTTGTGGTACAGTCAGCAGGAATCAGAGAGCGCTCTCCAGCTGTGGTGAATCCAGGTTTATTGGGTACCAGGGGAAACTGACAACCAAAGAGAAGGAGGGAGAGGTTGCAACAGCTTATAAGGAGGGAGGGACACAGGGGAGGAGTCAGTCCTTGGACAAATAGGGTTTCAGAGGGGAGTGGGATACAAAAGATTGACTTAGGGAAAACCCCAATGGGGATAACTTGAGGGTGGGGCCCCAGCCCCTGAGCCAATCACTCGATGCTCTAGCTGGAAGTTTCTAGAGAGTTCTAGAGAGAAGGGTGGGAGCGCTGAGTGATGGACAGGGCACCGGGGAGGGATTTGAGAAAGGGTACATTGATCTCCAAGGCAACTGGGGAGGAGTTGGGATAACTGGCAGCACAAGGGAGGGAAGGGAGAACCAGGGCAGAACCATTGCACGACTGGGGGAACAGAACAATCCAACTTCTACAGACACAACGCAACAAGTAAGTGCACTAGTTCCTCCCAAGATCCTCCCTGTTTCACATTCCACACACAGGCAGAACCATCTAATGTGCAGTGACAGCTGCCAAACTGCTCTTTCCTCCCCAAAAGATGGGCCCTGTCTTCCATTTCAATCTGTTAACCTCACAGTCACAGCACTCCTAATTATCCCCAAATTCTGGATTGTCTCTTACATGCCAGATGGATCAGAGGTTCCTTGGAACCTCAGCCCTCCCTGGTGCCTCCCAGCCATCCACTGCTCCCAGGGATGGGCCAGGTCTGTCCCTTGGCTTCTGCTGGGGACACTGAGTACTGCAACATGAGTGCTCCAAACTTGTTAACTACTGTCCAGTCAACGTTTAAAAAACTATTTTCTGGTTGTTTTAGGGCAATGCCTGGAACAGGAGGGAAAAAACAGGGTTTCTCAGTGGTGTCCTTTAACCTTTCCCTCAAAAAAACAAAAAAAAAAAATAAACAACAAAGAACACAACAAAAAAAATCCCTCTTTCCTCACAGCAAAAATACTAATATGCAATACCCATTTCCTGCAGAATTCAGGACATTCTCAGCATCTCAAATTTTAAGGCAATTTAAACTCAGAGTTCTATAGATATAATCTATAGATTAGAAGCCATAATGAAAGGTTGTATTTTAAGGCAAGTGAACTGATAATTTGCCAACTCTGTCCTTGTCATTAAATTACACAGCGACTGGTGTCTCAGAGTCCCTTCCTTTTCAAAAACACTTCAGATCATTAGAAGTGCTTGTTGTTACAAGAATGTATTACAATACAACAATCAAATTACCAAAATTACCAAAAGTCCCATGCCAATTAACTTCACTTTTTTTCCTGATTTTCCTGTTTGTTAGCAATGCAAAAGATTTGCAATTATTTTATTTCACATAGCACTACAAGTCCAGGAAAGCTGATAAAGTACCAAAATGCAAGTTGGATAAAAATTTTCATAGAAAAATGTAGGACATGCACAATACTACTTCCTTTACTGTCCACAAAAACAATGTGTTATATAGAGGAAGGACACCTTGTCCACAAAAGCACACAGAATATCCACTTAGCAAGGTGAACCTAGCAAGGCTTGGGTTTTACAGAGCCCAGACCAATGCAACCATCAGTGGGCTTCCAGAAGGACCTTGGCTTTCACTGCTAACACCTTCCCAAAAGGTCTGGAGAATATTTCCCCAACATGCAGCTGTGCTGTCCTGGGTTTGTTCTTACATATACATCTCAGCAGACCCAAAACCTTCTGACACTGTTTTTCTCTTAAAATGGTTCCCTAAATCACACCACTAAGGCTGTAATTGATAAGGGTAAACCAGGCACTGTCTCACACATCAAATAAGATTCATGAGAAATCTGATGGCATCTTCACAGAGGGAACTTGGTCACAGAGAGGGACAACACAGTGTTAAGTCACCTCACAACAAATCATGGCCTTTTAGGGTGACATTTAAAATGAGGAACATTTACTGTTAAGACAGCAAAAGCAATGACTGTAACCACACATTGCACTGGTACTGTGTCTTTGACTGTCAAGAGCAGAAAGCAGAGGAAAAAGGTACATGCAAGAACTGTATATAATATTTATAAAGCTGGGTATCTTTAATCCAAAGCAACAAGTAGATCGTGAAGCACTGGAGAAACTTCAGTGTGAAATCTCCTTAAGGGAATGAAAGTGGAGCATGAGAACCATGCTGATTATTCTTATCTGGTCTTAAGAAATAAAAAGTAATACATAGGACTGCAAAAAATTACGTAGGACTCTCTTTTTCTCTAACAATTTTTCTTTCTCTGCATCCATCATGAAGATGAATCATTGGGGAAGACAGCACAGAAATATCTGCTTTGAAGTTTTATTGTTTCTCACTACCATGAAACATCAACATCATTTCTGAGCCTATCCTGGATTGAAGGGATACAAGTGACTGAACAGTTTAATATATTTTATCCAGGCAACAATTAAAAAAACCAAAAATTACAGAAATTCCTTTCAGGGAGTGAAAGGCTCCACATGAAATTGGAATTTTAGGCTGTTTCCACTGTTCCAGAAATGAACAAGTGCTGCATCCAGGGAGCATTTCAGCATTTGCAGAGCCATGATGGGTAAAACCAATCCTATTCTGCAGAGCAGCTTCAACCTGTCCCAAAGAGTAAACCCAAAAAGAGCAACAACCACTGAGCACGGGAACACAAGGAGATGAAATGGCCACCTGTTTGTCCCTTAGGTAGAAGGGAACAAATCCTTTCAAAGCAAGCTCTGCCCCTCCACTCAGATGAAGCAGCTGATAAAGTCTTCATGACACCACCAGTTATAGGAACACATCCAAGCACCCAAGAACTAATTTTCCCAATTATTCACAAAGTGACACTTACTCTCAAGCTCCATTTTAACAATTATTTAACAAAACAAACATTTAATCAAGAACACCTCTGGTGTTTGCTGGTTCTTGAAGGAGAAAAGAAAATAAAATGATTAAACATTAGCTGTAGGAAGTTGTCAATTGTTTCCCCCATTATAGAGAGGCTTCTAAGCCTTACAAACTTTGGTGTAAATTTGATTTGCCATATTCTTGTCCAGGAAAGCAGGAATGCCAACAAGCAAACTCAACAGATAGAGCAGAAAGCATTAGTAGCATTTAATCTCAGCATTATCTTAACCTAGCGAACCTAATTTCAAGTGTCAGGTATCTCACAGAATTAATATATCACAGCAACCTTTTTTTTAAATACTTCATCTCTCAAACAGCTTTGGCATAAAAAGCCAAATGAAAATTAATGTTTACCCTTCTCTGTTGCAGCATGCATTTGATATACAGCCCTCAATCAGTATGGCTCTTCTTGTTTGGATCCGATTGAGTAAAGCACTCCTTTTTGCAAATTATTTAATCCAAAATTTAACCCAAATACATCTTTTTCTCAAGCAAGCAGTGACTGTGTGGGGACATGCAACTGCAAATGTAGATGATGTGTATATATTGTAGGTTGATGAGGCTTTTTGTGTGCTCTCAACTTGAATAGCCTCTCTTCAGAGATCTCTGCTCAAGCTATCTATTAGTCATGGTTAAATGAGCAACAATTTCAAATATACAAAAACCAGACACACTTGAGTCATAGAAATTCAGTGTGTGCCATGCTCAACATTAAGCACAGCAGCAGAGGTTATCCAGAGCCAACAAAGTGTGTCTGCAGCTGTGGAAGGAGAAGGGGATGCTCTCCTGCTCCAGACACAGAGCAGCAATCCCACCTTCCTGCCTGAGGTGCTGGGGCATTACAGGAGCGAGCATCAGCTTCTGCAGACCATGCTTTGGAGGCAGATTTTGCTCCACCATGGTTTAATTGTAAGATTTAGCACGCAGCATATATCTGCTGCAGGGATTTCTGGCCACAGAGCTTGGTATTTACTCTTTGCTTCAGTGATTTCAGAATATAATCAAACTCCTGGTTGACAAAATTCAAGAATTGAGGTCCCAGAACATCTGTGCAACCTTTCTACTCTGTGTCCCCTTTATCAGGCTGATCTTCCAAGCATGATACTGATGCCCCTCACCATGTGAAATACCACAGACCATTGCTTGACAGCTCCCAAACCCTCACTGTGCTCCTCAGAGTTTTCATGGTCATAAAACAGAAAGGATGGCCAGGGGGTAATAAATGTGATGTATCAGGATAGGAAAAAAAAAAAAAAAAAATCACACGTGGAAATGCAGCACTGAGAATCATAAAAAAAACTACAGCTTGTCTTTTAACAGGATTTCAATCTCTTTTTTCATACTTGTACAGTTTTGGGGAAAAAATAGAGCGATTTATATTCCATATGAGTAAAAATAGACCTACAGAGAAGCCTAAATGTCAAAGATATCCCAACTAGACATTCTAGGGAATAAGAGGGGAATTTTTCCATGTACTTTTCACATAAAAGGGCACAAAACACAGGGAAGATCAGTGATCATGCATAATGGCAATATATATCATTAATCTTAATAAGTAATGTATCATTACCATATTTGTTTTCCAATCTTGGGATGCTGGGAAAAGAAGTACCTGGGTGAAATCTACCAACCCCACCTCCAAGTGAAAACAGGAGCTTAAACTTCACAGCACAGACACTGAGCTCAAATTTACACCTCACTGGGGGACTCATCCTGAGAAGCACCATCAAATTGGAACCAGTACCTGGTGAGCCAGACTGAGGGACCAGACATCTCTCCTCCCTCAAGTGACCTTTAATAGCAGACTTTTAATCACAACCATGTTATTCCATCTATACCCCCCCCTTTCTTCCAAGCCCTGAGCTTCCTTACACACAAAGTTTACAGAATTTTGACCAAGACACTTCAGAACAAGGTCAGTCTCTGAGACAGAGTTTGGAGACAGAAGTGGCCACAAGCAACCAGAGCCCTCCTTGCTCAGCCATCAGCCTTGACCCTGCTCAGAGTCAGCTGTGCCATTCAGCAAGAGCTCTCACACACTTGCAATTTACACAGTGGCTGTTTCTCCTGTACTGAGAGAGACAGACACAGAAGGACAAGAATATCCTGATAGACAGAGGTTCTCTCTGTCTGGCACTACCTGTACAGGTAGTACTGGTACTACCTGTCAGTAGTTCTGGCACTACCTGTACTGACTTGAAGATACTAGTTATGATTTCACAGTTAAAGCAAAACTACACATTGATTTCTTCTACCCTGTTACATATAAAGATTTTTTTAAAACTATTACAGTCAGAGGATCGTGACATCAAGTGAAATAACCAAGAGAAAGCAACTAATGTTTTCCTAATCCTGCTTCCCAGAGATAAATCACAAACCCAACCAAAACAGCTTTGTCATTTGTCAGGATAAGCCAGTAAGGTGTGCTCAGAGCAATTGCTCATAAAAGCAATGCTGGTGTGTGAAGAACTGTATGGTGAATAAATGCTCAGCCTTGGTGCTCCATGACCACTCAGCACAGCCATGGCCTGGGAAGAAGGCAAGGGGTAGTGGTGTTCACACACTGTGCAGCACCACAAGGCCCCAAAGCAGAGATTTAAAGAGTTACTTGAAGGAGAGCAGAAGGTACAGTAATGAAACTGGAGCCTGAGAAACTCATGGGGTCCAGGCTTTTCAGAAGCACAGTGTGATGTATGTTTACAGAAGCCTCAAGTGCCCTTTTCCTTAACTCTGTTTATAGCTCATCTGTGTGCACTAAGTCTTGACCAGAATTGGTCTTTGACACAGACTGTAAAATACAAACCTTAAAAGGGCCCAATGGAAAATAAAAGTCAGTATCATGACAAAATGGATGATTTCTGATGTAATCGCCTTCCACTTGTACCTTCCATGTAAAGGAGACATGGAAAAATATGTTTCCTGCTACAGAAATTAGGAATTCTGCTTCAGTAAAAACACATCTGGCTGCCATGACATTGAAGTAAGAGCTTGTTAGTATTATTGCTGCAATTATTACAGCTGCACCCAAACAGGCAGCCTCCTTCTTGAAGGAGGTCTTCCTCAGATGCCTGTTTTTTGTCAAAGAGAGGGAGGGGCTGTTATAAGAAGAGATGGCAGTTTCCATTATTACCAGGAAATTATTACCAGGAAAACAAGCTGAATGAAGCTAAGCTGCTGCTGAGCTATGTAGAGATTAAATACCTATTTATCTGTTCCAGATATTTTGACATTGACACAGCTCAGTGACAAAGACATAAAAGTCTCTTCCACAGCTAACAACTTCTGTGACAAAGCTTGAACAGGGGAGGAAATATGAGTAATTTTTTTTCCTGGGCTGTCAAGCCCTTTGTCTTGACCCAAAACAAACCCATTGATCTACTTCAAAACACAAAGGGAGTGGTAAGCATCATGACAGTATGACACAAACGAGATTTGAAAGCAAAAAGAGAACAGTAAAAGCAGTTTGTTTATGCTCTGAGAGTTGTGTGCTCCAGCACATTATGCGCAATTACATCTGTTTCACATGGCTGAGACTCAGGATCCCCTCTGCTGTGTCCCATGGGCCCTCTTGCCCCAGTTCCTCAAGGAAGAACACCTCATGAGAGAGCACAACAGTGCAGCCTGCCACCTACCCAGACCAGGGAATTGCCTTGCAGGAGGGTACCTGGCCTGAGGTGGTGATGGCTCAAGCTGTGAGCTCGGCCCTGCACCTCCATGGACCAGAGCTCCTGCACACAAGCCAGTTCTTTCCTATGGGATCTCTCCCGTGATCCCTGCACTTCTAGAGAGCAGCACAACCATCTAACTCCCATCCCTCAAGCAGGCATACCCACAACTTCCATTTGAATCCAAGTGTCTCTTTCTATCTGGCTTCTCTGTGGTACAGAGCAGGGTGGCCAATGGCTCCACACCACCTGTCAGAATTGCAGCTGAAGCTTCCTTAGATCATCTCCAAGCTCATCTTCCTGAAAAGCACTGAAAAAAACCCTAATATTCAACTTGTTTTGGTACTTAAGATCAGCTTGCTTGAAGAAATACCAAAAGGTTAAACTAGGATTTTATGTAGACTGCCTGGTATTTTTCCTTTAAGAATTTTATTGGAAAAAGAAAGTTAAATAAAAGAATTCTTTCTGTGCAGTTGTTTTGATCAGTCTGAGTTCAATATATCAGACACCCTGAAAAGTTTCTCCCTCACTGCAGTCTGACTTGATCCCCCCATTTATTGCTTTGGCTGTAGAGCAAAAATATATTTCCCAGCTGTATTAATCAGATATTGAGGATATTCCATTGTTACCGACAGTTATACAGAGCTCTCAGGTTTTTTATTTTAACAGAAATGAAGTTAAATCAATACTAAACAAATTTCCCAGAAGCCAAATTACAATGAAGAGGGATGAAGAAGAATTATGCCAGCAAAGCATGAGGGCACCTGGGGCCAAAGGTCTGCCAGTAAGAGCTGCTCCTTTGAGGAGATGGACAGATGTACAGCTCCTGCAACTCTCACTGGTAAGCAGAGCACAAAAAAAAGATTAAAAAAGAGCCTTTACCCCCACCACCACCCATTTAACCTTTTCTTTCTAACATCAGTGGAAGGACCTGGACTGATGGACTGTATGTGTTGTGATGCTCACCATTAAGTACCAGAATGAGTCTGTTACATAGGCTGTATTTTTGAAAAGACACAAAGGGTATCCAGACACAGCCCCAGTGACAATGTTGTATGTAGTGCTCATAAATGCTGGTTTTGCTTTCACAGGAATACTTCCACAGAATATAATTTTTCACTGATCTTCATGCAGCACATAAAACAATCCTCCCTCCAGAAAGGCATGCAAGTACCTGCTAAAATTTAGCACTGGAGCACACGCTGAAGCACAAAATAAACACATTTTAAAACTTTGTTATTAAATTCCAATTTAGCTTAACTATGCTAAGACATGACTTACATTTTCTTTGAAATTTAAAAACTGTCAATAAAGAGGATTTAGACATAATCAGATGAGCAAGAGTCCCTGCACACCTACTAAGATGGATTCACTAAACAGATACAAACTCCATAGTAGCATATGCAAATTACATAAAAAAATTAGGTAAGGGCTTCAGTATTTACTGTAGTGCAAAAGGCAGACTTTATAATGCTAAATATAGACAGTGACGGGAATAATAAACAAAACAGATGACTATTTTGTAGGAAAATAGCAACCAATTTTCTTTCTGCAAGCAATTCATGTTATGATGTTTATGTACTCCTCACTTTTAAAAAAAAGTCCACAACTACAGCAGGCACTGTTTAGTAAAAGGGGCAAACCACCCTTGGATTAAATCCCATTTCTAGATGTACACAATTTTCAGACATGGCTGCTGGTGTGGTCAGCAGGCTGTGAGAAAAATGAATTTATTCCTTCCTTTTGGACAGCAGCTACACATCCCAGGTTACTTTGCAGCTTGGAAAACATTTTTCCTTCATGGTTAAAACCTAATCTGTCAGCCACTACCTTTTCATGGACACTGAAGTCTAAAATCTTCTGCTAGAATGGAGTGCTAGACACCCTCTGGTATTACTTTTCAGAGAGCTATGCATTTAGGATTTGGTCAACCATGGCCAGCAAAGCACAGAGAATCAACAGTGCAACCCCATGACAAAACTGTGCATCACAAACCAGAATGAATACAACCATAAATTAAATAATTACCAGACAGTAAATAAATTACCATTCACATTGACATCTAAGTGGATTAGGCAAATGCAGATGTACACGGGGGGGTTCACGTCTATGTTCAAGTATTTCTCAAGAACAGACTGACAGGGAGCACAAGAGAAGCTCTAACCAATCTTTCCCTTTTATGCTTGGATGTGTCATGTAAGATGGGAAATATCCGAAACAGGGAAAATTGGAATAGGATGGTACTTAAAAGGATTAAATGATTCATTCAATGGCATTTCTGCAGCCCTCTGTATAATTGAGGAGACTTTCTTCCACCTTTCTTCTGAAAGAAAACCTTAATTGTAACCACTGAAAGGAAATAGGTTTCTGGCTATTTTTACAAAATATGCGCTATGTCTCAGCAAGCCGCTCCCATTTAACTCTGCAATACAGCTATAAAATGGTTTATTTGATTTAGTACCTTACTTCTGAAGTACCTCACACACCACACAAGGCAGTGAACCACTGAAGAGGTTCAGACTGCAGATGGAAATGCAAAATCTTGAATAAATCCTCCGTAATAAGAAACTTCTGAGGGACTTTGCTGCTATTATTTCAGGAAGGGGAGGGAAAGTCACTTAACTAACCTGCAGAGAACTTCAGATCACATCAATCCAAAGTGCCATCAGCCACACTTCAGCAAACCATTCATGTATTACCTGGAAAGCAGGGTAAATTTTTTTCTACCTCTCAATCTGTCCCAAGGGATGTCACTTCTTTCCAGTTTCATCCCTAGCACTATGTCATAGATATTATTCCCACCAGATTTCAGTCACTTGTCTTCCAGTTTGCAGCCTCCAGGAGGGCTCATCCCTGGCTCCCTCTCACCTGCACAGTGCTCTGTTATCTTCTGCATCCTTGCAGAGGGCCCCCTTCAGCCACAGGGCAACTAAACCCTGTTGGGAACTCATTCTCACAACATCTCATCATTGACTCAGTCCAAACAACCTCATGGCCCTGGTGCTCATTTACACTAAAGCAAATTAGCCTGAAATTTCATTTACTCTAAACCCACACTATCACCCTGGCAGCTCAGAGGGGCTCTAAAATGAGCCACCATGTCATTCATTCCTCCATCATGCCAGGAAAGCATAAAGTGGCCTGAGTGCAGACAAGATCACAGCCAAACAACATCTGCCACTGATTCCATCAAAGCAGAATTTGACCCAATTTAGCATTTATTGAATTGAGTGTAAAACCCAGCGCAGTGGTGCTGGAATCAGTGAAACCACCTGTTGGGTTCAGCTGGGATGCATACCAAGATATCCAAATGTGCTTGGTTTAAGAGTCTCAACAAGATGGGCTAGAAGAAAAGAGCCAGCTCAGACAGTGGATATGGGACAGGTTGCAATTCAAATCCTTCTATTAACTTAATAGGTGGACACTAAAAAACAGAGGGGTTCACAAAGTCCAGCTGCTCCTGACCATAATTTCTAGGCCAGTTTTCAGCTACCATTATTTCATATGCAGCTTCATATCACATAACACTGATCTGCTCTATTTTTGAGTCTCTACTTTTCACTCCCCCCCTCTTCGTTTCCTCATAGTGGCTGAAGAACCAAGAGGTCTTTGGCAAAGACAGTCACAGGTCTTCTCCCAATGTACACTTAAACCAGATCTGGGATGTTCTAAGACACAAAGAGTTGTCACACAGGAAGATGTGGAGAGACCAGAAGATCCCATCAGTCCTGTTCTTTTCCAAAGGCCTGTTTTTAAAAAGCAGTTTTTCCAAATTTTAGCTTTTGACCACTTGTAGCTGTCAAAAATTATCACTTGACTATTTTTTCCCTGTAATTTTTTGACCTTACTTAGCAGCCCCATGATGAAATAAATGTGAACTAGTCCAACATTCTCTTAGTTTTGACTGCTGAGGAGCAAGGTTGGTAAGTGGAGGGATGAAGCTTTTTGACAACTGAAGCCCATGAGCTCTGCCCAGTTCTAACCACACGATTGCTCTTTGCTGAGCTTGCAGACCAATAATGCCCTGGCTGCTACTCTGCTCCTATAAATCCAAATGTGGATTTACTAGGCACTTCTTGAGTCAAGACTGGAGTCACAAAGCTAAAACTGGATCTGAAGTTCTCAGCTCATTTCTGTCGCCACAAAAAGGCCCAAACCACTGATTTTCTTCAGAGTTTTGGTAAGAACCCTGCCTGTGATACTGATGTGATGTTGTGAAGAGAACTTAGCTCTAAAGCTCTGGATAGAAAATTGCTTAGAAATTCAAAGTACACATCAGTGGGGTAAAGATATAATGCCACACATCACATCACTTGTCTCTCAGGTATTGTAGGTGGACAACAACTCTGAGTGCTGGAAAACAAGCAAATGTTTTCATGCATCAGTCCTGCAAACAGTTTAATGGGAAAAGCAGTGCTATCTTCATTTTCAGCGTGTATTTAATTCATTTCTCTTTCCTGTCCAACTGCTGCAGCTGACATAACTAATCACCACTACCTTTTCTGCACAGAATAAGTGTGTGGCTTCTGACACTTTCACTAATTCCCTTCAGCTTGATATTAGGCTTGAACTAATATCAAGCTCAATTTCACTACAGGATGTGACATGTATATCCTCTAAAAATAGTAAGCTTCAGTCAAATGTGTACTACTTGCAAATTGAAATCAGTGTCTGAACTGCAGTCATTCAGAGCACAGTAAGTAATGAAAAACAGATAGGATTATGTTTAATATACATAGAAAGATATTGGTTATTTAAGAAAAAAAAACAAAGAACCCCTTCCCCTCACTTAAAAATCTCCAAACCAAACACAGCACAAATTTCCCTCCATTTTAGAAGTTTTGGAAATAATTTGTTTTACCTCTTTTTCAAAGGAAAAAGAACTGTTCATTCATTAGAAAATAAGCTTTGTAGAAAGAATTTAGCTAGGGAATTTGCCATTAACAAAAAAAAAAAAAAAAACCAAAAAGCATAGCTGCACCTTCCAGATGGTAAAATTAGCTTAAATGATTTGCAGTAGGAGTGCAGAACTGAGACCTGTCATATCTGTTCAATCCCTGAAGTAATCATCAACCCCAACCATATAAGACATGTCAACGATGCTATTTTTTCCTTTGGCTTTTTTAAGCAGTTTCCTCATTACAGACTTTTGGAAACAGCACATTCTTTAGCCTCTTTCAGAGACATGCCCATTAACAAGCCCAATTAAGCACAAGCTATTTGCTACCTCACTTTGTTCTTGTTATTACAACCAGCGCCACATAACTCCTTTATAACCTCCAGTTTTCTCTCCCCATACTCCCACTTGAGTGTATTTCAATAAGCATTTTTCCCAATCTCATCCTGAAACCCGCCCACACACATTCCCAGACTGTTTATAACTTTGCTCAATCCCAACAGTACTCTTTAATTTAAGCACTCATGTTCATTTATGATGTTTTAATCACATTCTACAGGAATAAGTGAAAATGTATAGTCAGGCACAAAAAAAAAAAAAAAAACCCAAAAACCAAAAAAAAACCTAGTCCAGTCCGGGTACAATCTTGCAGCCTGCAAACCTGACTTGGCAGTGGATGCCCAGAGCCACATCCTGCATTGTGTCCCTTCAGAGGCCTCACCAGGCACCAGAGCATCCCAAACCCTCACAGAATCACTGGGTTGGAAAAGACCTTCAAGATTGGGTCCAACCCAGCCCTAACACCTCGATAAACCATGGCACCCAGTGCCACATCCAGTCTTTTTATAAACACTTCCAGGGATGGTGGCTCCACCACCTCCCCAGGCATGCCACTCCAGAACTTTATCACTCTTTCTGTAAAAACCCTTTCCTAATATCCAGCCTGTGGAAATACCACTCCTAACTCATCCTCCTGCTGCATTTGTCACCATCACACTGGTGTCTACTATGTTTCTCTTAGAGCTCTCAGCTTGGACCTGCAAATATTCACCATTCCTTCAGTAAACATGGCTTTGCCTTCTGGGCTGCTGAGCTGGATCTTGTTCTTGCTGCTCACTACTCCAAGGTCATTCATTTCTTGTGTAGAGAGACCCCTTCTTGGTATTCAATCATTCCTTTTAAATATGATCTGCCAAGAAGCTGCATTTACCTAAATTTTGGGGAGTTTCATTACCAAAGGAAAGTTGAAGAAGATCATAGAATGGTTTGGGTTGGAAGGCACATTAAAGATCAATAAGTTCCAATCCCTCTCCCATAGGAAGGGACACCTTTCACTAGACCAGGTTGCTCAGAGCCCCATCCAACTTGGCCTTGAGCACAGGGATGGAGCATCCCCAGCTTCTCTGTACAACCTGTGCCCGTGCCTCACCACTCTCAGTGGGAGAATTTCTCTAACATCTAACCTAAACCTCTTCTCTTGCAGTTTAAAGCCATTCCCCCTTCTCCCTGTGTAAACACCGAATTGATTTTGGTGTTCATCACAGTTTTGTGTAAGAATCTGCTGAGCCCTGGCATTTATAGAGACTGTTAAAATAATCCCTGTAAGTAGTACAGATGCAGCACTTAAATTCAAAATAAATTAAACTTACATGTAAAAAATGTAAGTAAAGACTGAACCCTGAGGGGCATCCCCACTATCTAAGAAACAAAACTATTATCCCATTTTCAGAAACCTCCTCTACACAATATTAATAAAGGACAAATTACAAGGCACATTTTACATGTGCCATTAAACCAGTAAGATTAATTTTGCACAAAATGTAATTGCCTTTTGATGTGAGTAAAGCACAAAAAGCCCAATCTGACACAGCACAATCTAATTTATGACAACCCTAGAACTTTTTGGTGATTGGTACCACAACATCACAAGTCTGATATATTACAGTGTTAAGAGGTACATAGCCTTGTCATAAATTATTTCACTTTTTGCTCCTGCTCATCTGAAGTGACAGAATGAAGGTAAATTTCTTCCTGACCATTTAGACAGCTCATTATTTCCCCAGGACTCTCCTGTGCCATCACTAATCTCTGCAATGTATCATCATTCATTTAAAATATCAATTTTCTGCAACCCATGTTTAACAGCACATTTTGTTTTCTAACTTTTTACTATTTTTGAGGACAACTTCCCAACTGAATTCTGAAAAGACTGACAAATGGCAACTCCCAAAACCCTGATGGCAAGACACCTTTATGAACTGGTTTCTCAGTTGACACAAGCTGTATTTTCTCCATTGCATGTGTTACATCAAGGCTTAGATTGGTTCTTGCAGTAACCAAGGGACAGAAGAGCCAACTTTATTTGGTACAAGCTCAACAAACTATCAGCTTCTTATTAGAAAAGGTGAAAGGTCTCTTCACCCAAAGGCATCTGCCTAATAAATGGTAATTCCTCCACTTACACTGTGAGCATCAAGTATGAGGTTCTGCAAACAAAGATGCAAATATCAACTTGGACTGCAATGGAAAAGAAAAGCCAGAGAAAAAAAAAAACAAACTCTCAGAATTAACTAATTCTACAATAATTCTTCCATTTTTTCATCTACAAGGTAATCAGTGTCAGGTGGTATCAGATTCCATCACAGATAACCTCAAAAGTAAGTTTGTGGAGCAAAGGATGCAACAGGCAGCTGCCCCCAGTTGAGAAGTTACATCATGGAAACAGGCATGGGAAAAACTTCCCCATAAGTATGACTTAATTTGTCCTATAGGTTTGTTTGATTTCACTGACAATGCAAAGAATTAATTAGTTAACACAACCTCAGCAACTTGAAGAACCATTAATTAAAAGTGAGGAGACCATAAAAACTCTGTTTCACCTACACTGGTGAAAACTCTGTTACACCTACACTGCTCTGGCCTGACTGAAAATTCCTCCCCGACAGAAAACCTTCACTATTAGACAACAATGTTCTGTTTGAGCTGAGATTTTTGTCCTGAGCAATTGCTTTAGTGGTCTACAAGGGTCTCCTTACTCCAGAGAGTACCTGTAGGTGCCATCATAAATACACAGACTCTTAGCCAATTCCAATTTAAGAGGCTAAGCTCAGTTTTAAAACCTTATTCTACATATCAGATTTTTTTCCCATATTACCTTGATGCCATTGATATCCCTTACTCAGATCAGACTGCTCCAGAAGTGTTCCTGCAGTTACTTATGGTTCAGATTTATTAAGTCTGAATAAACTGTCAAGTGTATTGACTTAACCTCCACACTTGAGGGCAAAAAAAGTCATACCAAATATTCCTATTTGAATTTATTCCATAACTGCTATTTACAAATGCAAATCTTGACTGTTTAGGAAATATCAGAATATCAAGCTGATGTTAAAAGCTTTAAATGGGCAGATTTCTCACATGGATTATGAAGTGAAATATTCATTAATCAGCTACACAGTGTAATACATGCTACATATTCCAGGCCAGAAATTACTGATGGACATTATCATAGCAAACTTGCTGTTAAGGAGAGTGAATTAGAGTAAAGGGAAATAAACTGAAAGAAATCACATCTGCTCTGCTTTCTTGCACTGAGGCAAAAGAGAAAGGTAGGCTGCAACCAAGCAGAGCTGACTCTCAATAAAGAGTAAGTTTTAAGTTCAAAAAGATCCTGGAAGAAGGTAATCTGAGCTTAGTGAGCAACAGGCACAATTTGCCAGCAGATATCAGCAAGCTCAGAGGAAGCAGAAGCAGGAGCAGCACAGCCTCGAGGGTTTCTCCAAGGAGCAGCAGGAATCCCCACTAGCAGAGCTGGGGAACTGAGTACAGATAACTCACTTTAGCCATATCCCAAGCACTTTGTCAGTGAGTAAAGACCATTTAGTTCACAAAATCCTCTGTTTTCTTTCCATCAGTTGCTATACATCCCCAAAGAATAAAAATATGAAGTGCAGCAATCGGAAGCTGAAATTCTGCCAAGAGCGCGGCTGAGCACGAGGCAAGTCCTGGAGATCAATACTCCCTTGCAGGTGCCTTTTCCCAGCTGTCCTGAAGCATCAATCTGTGCCCAGCAAACCTGCCCACAGAGATGTGCACAGAGATTGTAATTAGACCCATGACAGCTCAAAGGGAAAAAAAAAAAAAAAAAAAAAAAAAAAAAAAAGAAAGCACACAGCTCCAGAATTGAATTCAACTTCCAGCACAGTTGTTCACAATCAGGTGCTCAGCTGGGACTGAGCAAAAGATTTTAAATAAGATCCCTGAAAGCAAAACTGAAAGACTTGAACCATATTTTGAGCCACTAACATAGATGGGTGTTTTTTTCTTTAACAAAGATACTCAAATCTGCAGGCCTGAGCCGTTAAATCCAAAGCTGGCTCCTAATGGAGAGCAGTTCCTCTGCTACATCAGACCCCACTCCCAGGAGCCATCCCTCCATGCCACAGCAAATGTCTACAGGCCACACAGCAGGGAAGACCAAAGGGAAAAACACAGCACAGGGATGCAATTCAGCAAATGGAGCCCCACAATTTAAAAATAAATTTATGGCACTCCAGTGCATCCAAAGGATTGCTGCATAAGAGACCCTCAGGCAAAATAGCAATAAGAGGAGCTGATAGAGGATCCCCTAAGAAAATATGTTTACCTAAAGGCAGTCTTTATTCTACTAATGGAGAATGTATCTCCTTAGGTTACTATATATGTCATATGCACAGCCTTTAACCAAGCATACTAAGAAGAAACTAGAAAATAATACTTGAACTGAAAGGAGACAAAAATTCAATAAAGATCAGAATGTGGTAACAGCATTCCTAGACAGAAGTATTAGGGAAAAAATAATGTTCAAGTCAGTGCTGAAGTTGCCAGAAAAGTCACAGAAATGCAAGTTACTTGTTATTTCTTCACTAGCACCTTAGTATTTGGTACAACACAGCTCCTGTACTTACAGCTACCAGTAATAGCAGGTTCCAGCATTAGCAATTTCTATTGCAATAAATCGCAGAAGACCCAGTTATAAGAAAAGTCTTTAGTTAAAGCAAAGGTGAAATAGCTGTTGGGGAAAAAAATGTCTGGCCTCAATTATTTTATAGTTTGTACAAATAGAAGCAAGAACTCCTGTGGATGAACACAAATTCATAAGTAATTTTAAAGGTGTAATAACTTTTATTTCATCCAAGAAAATACTTGTATTAGTTTTACTATTGAGGTGAAAGGAACAAAGGAATCAATGCAATAATTCTGAAACAAAAAAAATCGAGTTTAATAACAAGCTGTAATGTATGAACTGCTACAGTTCACACATTAGAGGGCCTTCAAGATGGTAGTTGTGTGCCAGCTTTTGACAAGACGTGGCTAGAAGATTACACAGTGCATTTTACACTGGTTTCTGCTAAATGGCAATATTGTGCTCTTCTCCATTGTCTCTCTGGCATGGCACTACATGAAAATGGCTTTTTTTTTTATTAAAGTTACCTATTTGTGCTAAAAAATACCATTGTACCTGCTGAAGCACCAGTTCCTCCAATAATTTTAATTACAAAAGCAATAACCAAAAATAATGCAAAATAAGGCAAGGCAAAACCAACAACTATTCACACAAGGAAGGTACTGGACTGAATACAGTGAAACAGTTACTGTGCTACTGCTATACACAGGTCAGCAGAACAGTTTAAGTGTTACTTTTATAGGTCAGCTGATAAAAAAAAATAAAACCTTACTCCACTGATTTCCTTCCTCTACCTTAGTCCCTTGATGTGCAAACTTCCACTTGGACTGCTGGTCAAGGCAACAGGGCAGAGACAAGCAGATGCCAGAAAAGAGAGGGGAGCCCATGCTGAGGCTCTGCCTCAAGACCATCAGTTCAAAAGGCACAACAATTCACAAAGAACTCCCCACACCCACTTGTTCAGGTGAGGTCCAAAGATAACTTTCACCCTCATAGCACAGCCTGGAAGCCCCTCTGGGTCTCTTGTTTAAGTAGTTCCCTTCAGAACTTATTGATGGATTATGCAGTACTCAGCTGTTCTAGCACCCCTGCTAAATTGCTTAGCCCCAGCAAGTTAAGCTTTGTGTTACCTGCCCCTGCTTGAGGGTGTTTGACTCTCTTTAGATAGACTCTGCATGCTCTTACAGCTCAATCACTGACACACAATCAATTTTATTCCAGTTCCGAGCTCCAGAAATAGAAATAAACACCAAAACAGACATTTTACAAATGGACAATGTAACTTGGACAATCCAGCAGAAGACATATCCCTTACCTTGCAGCAGGCAGCTCAACAAGCAGCATCTTTTACAGCCCTCATTACATGGATTATTAGAAAATCACCCACACTTCTTGAAGAGCACTGTAAGTCCACTCAAACCTCAAATACTGTTGGTCTAAACCCAACCCTTTATCCTGCACCCCTCCCTCCAAATTTCCCTTCCTGCAATGAGCCTTGGCCACCTGTTCCATCCCACCCTCCACAAGATGCAGGTGATACCAATTTTCCAAGGCAATTTGCCCTGAGAGGCTCCATCCAGCTGTCTCTGGGGCTGGACACCAGAGACTCCTCACATGCATTTAATCTTTAGGATTATTATCTCTGCCTCATGGTTGTGTACTCAGCAGCACCGTGTCATAAACAATGTGAATCCTCATACCAACCACACCTGAGGATACAAAGATTTGCCAGGGTGCTTAAGAAAAGTTGAACTTTTACAGCAGGCGAAGAGCAGAAGTTCTTTGCTCTGTTACGGTGTGCTTGGAATTGATATCACTTAATTTCATGCATTTGGGGAAGAAAAGTATGCAATTAGTAGTCTGTACAGGTTGTATTTTGAGGTTTTATTATGCTCAGAAGAGAAGCTTTGGCTATTCTTGTTGAACAAGCACTTCTCACTCAGCTGTCCTGAGCAATGTGCCAGGGTCACTAGCCCAAAGAATTTAGCAATCCTGAGTTGGAAGCTTCAGAACCATGAGATTTCAATTAAAAACTGTAATTTTTTTACTCTTTGCTTTCTGATTTTTTTTTCCATTTTCAAGGTTCAGTCAATACCTACTTGCAAGTTACACAAACCCAAGAGCTTAACAGAAGCTGAAATTCATTGCCAAGACCTGGAAACTGATACCTTAAGCAGGACAATTAATACTATAACAAAGGCAGAAGTTATGAAGTCTGAGCAATTCATATTTCCAAAACAGGCTTATGACTAAACTTGTGGAAGTTCTTAATTATTGAAATTCACCATCAACACAGGAGAGTCAAAGCTACTCCCAGGGTTATCAGACTTGCTGCAGATTTTGAGATCCTCACTGAACATAATTGGCAATTCATATTATGACTTCAGTGGAGCTGTGCTGAGATCACCAAAAGGTGATGTTATTTTCAGTAAAACTTCTGATCAGAGTTAAAAAGTATCTTGGAAGTCCCATTTTTACCTATAAAGCAATCTAAATACATCTGCTTGACCATGCTTGTCTCGAAACATTTGAGCTTTCTTTGATAATATCAAGTTTCAGTACTTCAGAAATACATTTATCAGTCCTTCTGGTTTTCTACTCTGGTGACCAGCTTTTTCCTTTGATCTCCATGTAAGAGTTTTCTCCTCCGTGGTCTTGGCTCCCACATTTCTGGTCTACTTCCAAGTACCAAATATTTTTAGTTCTCCCATTAGCTTTTAACTTTTGTGGATTTTGCTTCATTGGAACTGGCAACATGGTGCTATTTAAATACAGCTCCATCTGTCAGAGTCAAGTCCTGCAGGTAGGGTGTCATGTTTGATTTCATGTTATCATTTGTTGTGTAGTCAGAGCTAAAGAAAAGAAATGTTTACTATAAAACAGTTGCCTTCACAAATTCCTTTGAGAATTGAATTAGGTTCACAAGGACCTACTTTTGTCCTTGTGAACACAGCCCCTTCTGCACTGCCAGAGAGAAAACAGAAGGGATTCTTCCCTCTCCTGCTTTCCATGTGTCCTAAGCGTGTGTGTGAATTCGAATGGCAGAGTTACAGCTGATGGAAAACACTTAATATTTTCACTTAAAAGAAAGCTGACACTTTGGAGACTGAGTTTTCAGATTTGAAAAGGAATCTACTTTGATTGCCCAGCTTCAGAGCTGCTGCCTGGTATGAGGTTACATCTGACACAGAAAGAAGAGATATGGTTGATTTTTATCCCATCAGGACAACAGGTGTACTTCACAGTCAGGGCTTCCCAGCCAGAAGGGGACTGGATGGGAAGCAAAAACTTCATTTCCTGGAGCCTTTCTGACACACATATCAAATAGGTCTGGTGAGCACCATTATTTCCTTTGCAGTCTCCTAGATTGCTTCCTCTGTTCCTTTTTTTTCTCAAAAAGACATAACCTCAAAACCAGCAAAAATATGATACACCACAGCATATCTAAGAACCTCTGAAGCCCATTAGAGTGTTGTCTTTTCTTTTCACAAACAATATGCACATCTTGCCTTGCAGGTCTCAATGATCAGACATTAAACAAAAGCCTTTGTTTTGCTTTATCCTGGACACTACATCAACATTGCAGTTTTTTAAGCTAGATAGAAGCGGCTATTCAGGTGTAAGCTTTCCTGAATTTCTTTCTTTTCCTTTAAAACTTTCACAGTTTGCTTTTTTTTTTCTTCCAAACAGCAGCATGAATGTTTCTAGCCTGACATTTCTTCAGGTGGACCTGCAATAGACACCATGTACAGCCTCACCAGAGCAGTGGTGCCCCAAGTAGAGGGCATGGCCAGCATCTCTCGTGCTCTCCCCCTTGGAGAGACACCATGGTCAAGTGCTGACAGACAATCCATGTTCCAACAGTGAGAGAGAGATCCAGCACTTCCCAAAGGACTGACATATGTGTTCTCTTAATATTTAGGAGGAGCCTGAGTGCTGTGAGGCTGTTCCCTTATGGGGGGTCTGGCAGTAAGTGGCACTGAGAGGGGTGAAGAGGCCGGGCAGCTTTCCTGCCATGGGGACCCAGCAGAGCTGAGGGGTCAGAGGGGCTGGAAGTGTAAACACAGAGAAGTGGGATGCAGCTGGAGGGCTGGGTGCAGCTCTCACAGATGGCCCTGCTGGCACAGGCACCTGCCTCAGCCACAGGAGCCTGGCCTGACTCTGCACTTGGAAAAACAAACAGCTGGGGAAAGGCCATGTCTTAAACAATCAAAGCTCCTCTGCTGAGTAAATGTGAGCCATAAATCTTAGGGCTTACACTGACATCAGCACAGCTGACCCAGTGCTAGGCTGCTATCACAGGATCTGTGCTTTTAGTGCAAATAAAACATCATGTCAGGGGCAGGAATCAGCTAGGCCCTCTGCTATTAGCTCTGTTGCCATTGTAAGCACTTTTCCAGAAAGTGCTGCAGGAAGCAGCCATTTCAATTCACCCACAATTTGTTCCAAAGCAGATAGGGCCAGATTCTCCAGACTGATGGAATGTAAGCCATTGCAGTGGATGCAGTCCAGAGCTGAGGATACACACACAGACTCTCATCAGTGGTTGTAGTGAGCTGGGGATTTGGAGTGTTGGTGTGTTGGACATTGTGCAAACAGCACAAAAAAAAGCATGTGCACCATATAAAACTAGAAACAAAATTGCAAATGGATAGCTCCTATCTTCACATGTGACTTGTGCTCCAATTTATACCAGAACAGTGCAGTCCAAGCCCTGAACTAATGCATTAGAGTTACATTAACATTGCCTTTGCTGAGGAAGGCTGCTGGGATTCTTGGGACTCTGTTTTCTGCTACAGTAAGTTTGTCCACAGCCATCTTCCCTCTCAGTTGTTTAGTGGCTGTCCTGCACACAGGGGAGGAACTGGGGACAGCTGAAAAGCTCTTACCTTGCAGCAAGCAGCTCCCAGAACCTCACTGCTCACAGCCTGCAAGGGGCCCAGAGCCTGAGCCTGAACCTGAGCCTCTCCTTCTTAACAAGAGACAAGAGCAAACTCTGGATCATGTACAGCTCATGCAATAGGCCCTGAAGCTGACAGTACAAAGCTGGAATTAAAGAGATCTTTCATTTTGTTTGCCTTGTATTTACAGCTGCAAACCAACAAACACAGGCTGGCTCACTGCACAAGAAGCCCTTTAAGTACCAGGCTTTGCAGAACAGCTGCTGCCTGACCAGGAGAAGCACCCTTCAGGGCCATTGTCATTAACAATTCTGTAATTTGTACTGATGGCAGTGCAGGGAAACAAAACCAACTGCTGTTCAGGCACTAGAAATCCTCTGCTGGACAGCCTGTCTCTCTCCAAAAGTAGTATACAGCCTCTCCAGTTTGGGGAAGGATGGAAAAATGGAAGATGCTGCGGGTCACAGACATGTTCCAAATACCTGTCCCATCCTTGGGGACAGCAGAGCAAAGGTGATCACCAAGGCAGACCTGGCTGCACCAGCACCAACCAGGCTCTTTTTTAGCAGAATTAGAAGTTTGTGCTCACCTTTTGCTTGCTTTTAAATAACATGGGTGACAAGCAGATTCAGGATTTCTGTGCAGTGATGTGTGAGCTTCTTGTCCCCACATCAAGCTGACATGACTGATGCCACTCAAGAAGACTGATACATTTGGGACCAAATAACCTGAGCACCTTCACCACCATGATTCTGACAGCTACAGACCATGAGTTCCCACCAGGGCACTAAATCCCCACAGGGATTGTACCACAACAAGCAGAAGATTTCCCTTTAAGGGTTGCTTTCGGATTGTCATCTGTACCTTGTTTTTTTTTCCTCTGGTCATATTTTCCTATATTGGTACTTATAGTCTCTAATTCTCCAGACAATTCTGTTTCCAGGCAGTGATGAGCTCCTCCTCACAAGTCTATTTTGTCTCCTCTTTGTCTGCAGCTTTTAACACTGTGCTGCTTAACCAACATGGGATTAAAATAACCAGAACTGAGGCAATGATGAAATGCTGGAAAGAGTTTTAAAAATAATGAGATCAATAAAGTTAAAGCCACATGCATTTGGAACTGTGGCAAGACTCTGTGATGTGAAGCCTAAATGTGGGTGGAGAATTCCCATTATCATGTGTTCACTTCATTAACTGTCCTGCACACCTAGAAATCACACTGCCACAGGAGAAGTGCCTGACTTAAATATTACACCCATCAATTTCACAAGTTATAAATGAAACAACATCTCTTTCTGCACCAGGGTTTGTGCTTGGAGCAGCAATGGTTGGCTGGTCCCAGAAGGGAAATGAGTGGGACCTGGGACAGCAGGGCAGGGGGTGGAGGGACCTGGCTGAGCAGAAGAAGGGACAATGAGATGGAAGGAGGACACTGAGATGGAAATGTGGGTCAGGATCTGGCCCAGAGTCACTGCTCAGGGTCTGTCTCAGACCCACAAGCACTGGGGAAATGGAGGGACAAGGCAGGTCCAAGATCAGGAAGCCAAGTCAAGACTGAAAGCTCTCAGGCTGTGCTACCACATTTACACCGCACACTGCTCACCACTAAACCACTTGAAAACATTATCCATTTTTTAGGATTATATTAGTTTATATTCTGTTTGCTATTTCAGAGAAGAACAAATTCTTAGCTAAATTTACACTGGTATTGCAAAAAATTTATAAAAAGAGAAAGGAGGAATCAGCACCATACTTTGAGAGCTGTGACTGTGCTTCCTAAGTGCACTAGACAAGAGCCACAGGCTCTTCAATATTCATATGCATTACACATATACTAAAATAGAAAAGAGAAATCCCAGACTCCTTGAGAATCCAATGTGAGGACAATTGCCTGGGCTGTAAGAAGTCCAGGATTAACTCCCTGCTGAGCCATTCTCCCACTTCCCACAGGTAAATGCCTTGCTCAGAATGTCAGGACTGCTCTAGGTGACATCAGCCAACTTCAGAAACCTTCTGCCCTGAGAATACATTCCCAAAACAAAATCACCCAAACTTTTAGTTTCAGGAAGAGCTTGCATTTCCAGATATTTTCACTTTTAACAAATCAGGGATGTTATGAGGGGCAGTAGGAGACACTTTTTTTAAGAAATCAAACACCTCAAAAGAAAAAGATTCTGATGCAGCTCTAATTCTTACACAGCCTAAATGGACAAGACCAATGAGAATAGTAGAAAGAAAAATTATTCCTTGAGAGGAGAGAAACAGAGAGGGAAAGTTGCTTACCCAAAATAAATCTTCTGGGTAACCATTTAGTTAGCACCTTACTCAAAAGGCTGTTTCAGATATTTAAAATGCATTCCTCTCACTTTCTCTCCCATATAACAAACACCAGACAGATGCTTGTATTCTCATAAGTGTGAATCTTTAATTCTTCTTCTATCATCTGTTTTAAACAGCAGAGTCTGATCTTCCTGTGATAGAGTTGTGGAATCCCAATATATAAATCTGTTTGTGATTTGTAAATGCCAGTACATATGGTACTTGGGCATTTGATTACTGGCTGCCTCAAGCATACAAACTAGCACATTAAAGCCTTGGCATTCTTGTCAGAATTAACTCATCTTAATGCTTCTGAAAACAACTATCACATGCAGAAGTAATTCCCTTCAAAGTTTTTCAAATATTCCTTCATTTAAGTTACTCTATTTGTCCTTGTAAATGGCAGAATTTGTTTCAAAAAGACCCAGTTGACAACAAACTCACAGGGTAACATGGGCAAAGTGTTTAACTCCTTTGATTTTGAGGGACAAATATGAAAGAAGCCGAGGCCTGAAAGTCTTCAAAGTAATCCCAGTCAAAGTCATACACCAGCACTGTATGCAGCTCCCACAGCTGGGACTATAAATAGGTATTCAGACCAAAGCTGTGAAGGAAAAACAAGTAAAAAAAAGGTCCCTAATTCCACCTGAAAAAAAATTTAAAATATTCACAAAAATGTAACAAATACCATCATTTCTTTGCTGACAAAAGAACTGATCTCTCCTCAGTTATCCATCTCTTGCTCCTCTTGTCATTCAGTGGAGCTCCCTCATTATTCAGATTCTTCTCAGTGGAATTCACTTTTGCCTTCTTGTTGCTATCACTGAATTCTCCAGCAAATCTCTTTTTTGATCCAGTACAGAAGGAAAATAAAGATCACCTTCATCTCCACAAGCTTGTAAATTAGAGCAACCTCCATGTACCTTATTTTACTTTCTCTGTACTCAAAGAATGTCACTTCAGGAGCCACGCACTACCACAAAGAGGTGCAGGGCAGCTCGAGTTTCAGTGCCAAAGAGAGAGGGACAGATAAAGCTCCTTCCCTCTAAAGAACCTGTTCTGCTCCATCTGTTCCAGTCTGTTCTGCCCTTACGCTGCTCAAAGACACATTTGTAACATTACACAGTGCAATATAAAACACAGGTATGCAGTATAATGTTAAACAGAAGACTTGATTTCTCTTGTCTAATCAAGACTACTTGTACATATTAGAGTGTAATCCTATTTTTCTCCAAGCTAATTCAGTAGCATGAAGATTGAGCACTAACTGATGAAGGTGAAAACATACTTAGAACCTAAATTTTGCACTATGTCCATTAAGACAATCACTAGTGGATGATTGTAAAAGTATTATTCAAAAATGTGTATTAAAATCATGGAGAAAAAAGCCATAACTTCCAGGAAGTTACTCATTGTTTTATTTGGTGGGTTGGGTTTTCTCTTGTTAATTTTGAGCCACAGCAAAGCAACCCCATTTTCCATTTAATTTATAAGTGGCAGCATGACACACCTCTAGAGAATCCTGCCTACTGAAAATTCTTGGATTTTATGTCAAGGGTTCATTTTTTTCCAAATGAAAGTGAGGGATAGTTAACAGTAAAACAAAGTGTTAACCGTTTGTCTAAAATTCTGCAATTTGTGGAAATCTCACTGTGTCTCAGAAGACAATGGCAAGAGTCCCTTCTATTCACTTTCAATTAAATGAAAAAGCCACAGGAATCCTACAGTTCTGCCATGGGATAGTGAAAGGTTTCCATGGTCAGTGCAGTATGCAATTAGTGAAAACCATTACTTTGGAGTACATTGCCAGCACCCTGCAGGGAGAATTAGATCTTCACAGCTGCCACTAGGCCTAATTTTTCACAAGGTGCATGGAAAGTTTCCTGCACTGAGGATTGAGACTGAACAACAAATGAGAGTGACTTTACTTGTGCATATTTTTATCCTGTTTTTCTGGTTAAATCAGAAGCAGGAATTGTAGTGAGATGCAATAATAATGGACACATCCATGTAGATTTTAACTGGCTTACAGAAGTGTGTTACTTCTTTGAAAACCCACAGGAACATTAAAGCAATACCTAAAGACTCAAGAGGTGCAGACCTACCTGTCTATCCAGCCATGTCCTGTGTTTTCCACAGGAGGCTAAGGAATTAAATATCTCTTGCAGATGGGTTTGATCCTGGCCACTTTGTGTGCCTCAGTCTGCTTCCATAAATTGTGACAACCTCAGTATACAAGTCCTGAACATTGCAATGTCTTCCTAGGTAGAGACAAAACATTCATACCCATAAGAGACCTCAGCCACTGAGAACTCTGAACACTCCCACACCAAACTCCTGTAGTATCTCCCTTTCTTGGCTGTCACAGCAAAGGGCACAAGCTCAATTTGGACAAAGTAATTAGAAGGAGGGAGTGGGAAGCTGAGGTGTGTGTCAGAGGTGGCTGCTCTGAACCTAATCCTGGAGCATTGCAAAGCCAGCCAGTAAAACCAGTGATCCTGCAGGTCCCTCGTGCACACAGTCAGAACGTAGTAAGGCCAAGCTTTGCTTGCCCCCTGAAATAAGGATCTGCTGCAAGTACCCAAGCAAGAGATTTAAATCACAAAAAGTTTCAGAAATAAAGCAAAGTATCTCCAAATGCCTGCTTGCTCTCCCAAGGGATGTAGCACAGAGAGCCAGGTATGAAGTTGCTTGCTGTGTGCTAAATCCCTGCAGAAAACAGAGCATTATACTTGTAAGGACAAGTATGAGATATCCACAGAGACTTGGAGGAGCTCTAGTGATGAACAGGATTTTTTGCACCCAAAAGGAATATTGAATCCCTGTATAAGAAAAGGACAAGGGCTGAGTTTCTGTCACCTAGATGCTTTTGGCAATGCAAAACTGATTGTCTGGGTCCAGCAGACAGTCTTGTTCTATTTCCAAGGAAGTGCTGATTGTTTTGCTTCTCTTTTTTTCTTGCTAGAGCTGGGAAAGCCCTAGAGAAAACCACACTGGGGTGAAATAACCACAGAAATTTTCTGAAATTCATAAAATTATTTAGAAACAGAAAAGTCCTCAGGTAGCATGACACACCTGAAAACTGTGAGAACTATGTTTGTCTGAAAAGTAAATAAATATGATTGAAAGCAAAGAAACACTTTTCCACTTAATTACTATTTGTTCAGTACCTACTTATGACACATTTGTCTTTAGGAAATTAAATTAATTGTTCAACCTCACCAGTGAATGTCTACACTTGTGCATCCTATGATTATAGCAATCTCAAATTAATGACCCACTGATTCCTGACTATTAAAGTTTAATTTTGTGATTAGCATTGTCAATTAAACAAAACAATTCATGAAGCTGGCTGAGGCAGCAGCACTCTTTGTTGTGCACATGCTCGATCTACAAGTGTGAGTTATCACTTGCAACTCCTCAGGAGGAGTGACACAATCAGGAATTAAACCATGACTTTTCACTGATTAATTAAACCATGACTTTTCAGCAGGGACTTCTTAAATGGTCACAGACTTATAATACATGGATCCCTAGTTATTACAGTTGATGCACATTAAGCACCAAAAAAATCTATAGACACAGCAACTCAAGAAAGGACTCATAACGTGAAAATCACTGCTTAGACAAAATTTTAAATCCCTTAAAATCCCAACAGCCTCAGGAGGCTGGATCTAGTGTGCTTGTTGTGTTATGGAAAACCAGCAGTATTATCTGTTTCATGTTGTGAATTCTTTTCATTAAGGGATAACATACACTGTGCTTCCAACAATAAATTTGGGGAATTAATCCTTGCTTCCTATGAGTTTGAATGACTGTAACTTCTCTTTAAACAACACAGAGAGTAAAATTTCCAAGAGAGAAAATATCTCCTATTTCAATACTGAGGACTCAATTTCTAGGACTTCACAAATCTTTGATTCCTAATGTATCTGCTATCAATTTAGATATTTCCTTTCCACTCTCACACCATATCAAAGTAAAGTTTTTGGTGACATGTATGCCATGAACTTCCACTGGGCTATGGAAGGATAATTTGATGATATCTATCAGCCATTTTTACGGCCAGCCAACACTAGGCAACAAATACCAGCTGTGTTTCCTACACTGGACAGAGGCTGGTCAATAGAGCACATGGCACATTGAAAAAACCCTGTAGGGCTTTCAGAGAGGAACTCTAATCAAATAAAGCTCATTATTAGAGGCCAGATATTTTAGATGTCATCAGTGATCCTTCTGTGTTTACATAAGATTTTACCCCTTATTTGCACCAAGAGTCAGTAGCAGTGAGGTCTATTCACATAAAATGTCCATTTTAACATAAATACTAGGAATATTCACAGAGATATCGATCTTTGATTTAGCCCTGCCCCCATGTGGTCTCTTATGTAGTTTTCTTTTATTAAAACTGCCACTGCCAAATACTCAGTAAAGTCAAGATATTTCTTGCCACCTTCTATTCTTATCTTTAGCTTTCTCCATCCACTTGTTCAACAATTTCATCTTGATCTACCTGCTGCCTTCACTTCTTCCCATTTCTCATTCTATTTCAAGCCTTTCTAACTGACTGGCCATTTCTAAGTAGGTCCACACAAATCTTCCCATGATCCACACCCAGCTGTAGCATACAACTGAGTCACTGCATTTTGATATGACTCATCTTGGTTGAGCAGAGATATCTGAGCACTGAAATTCAGAGGAAACTACAATTCATAAATATTATACTGGACAGGAACAAGAAGTGGGACAAATTCTCAGGTGTGTTTCTGTGGATGAGCTCTGCTCTCAGGAATCTCTTTCTTTCCCCATAACAAAATTAAGTAGTGCAACAATAATCCCATCAGTCTGGGAAATTCTGAGTAATACTGTTTATTTGCATTTCAAACTCAAGGAGAGACTATGCAAAGGTTGCTCTTGCAGTGGAATTTATAGCCTTTCAAGTTACAGGTGGGCATTTTCAGAAGGAAAGGAAATTGGGACAAGGAAGCATTATTAACATGTTCTTTTTCTCCCAAATTTTCTGCGTTCCAGGAGCAAGTTGGCACTGTGAACTTCATTTTATCAGAGAATACTTTTTTCATCTTTGGAGAATGGATAACAGGTTAGACTGAATTTTAACAAAGGGGGATACTGCTGATATATCCTAGTTGTGTTCTTTTCTTCACAAACTCATCTGGCAAATACTGTATGATCTTACTCAACTCCAGTTCAGTTCAGTGAAACTCCTGAAGTTCAGTACAGGTTCCTTACATTCAAAGACTGCACTCAGACTTCTCTAACCCATTTTAAAGGGTTTTGATGTCATCATCTCTGGAGACACCATCCTTGCTATATCCCAGTCATATACCAGCTCTATCTCTAGTGGTAAAACATGCTTATCCAAGCAACTTTTCATTCTCAGAATATTCAGAGCCTTTTTCCAGACATCAGTCTGGAAACACATTTCTGCCTTCTGTCTTGTCCTCTTGGCCATCACCATCCTAGAAATGAAAATGTTGCCTGTGAGTTTTGCTGCCCTCCTACCCTGATCACCAGAAGACAATCTTTCCTTTTTGCTAGCAACACACCCCATTTCATCAGGAATGTGAAAACTTCACGTTGGCTTGAAACAAGCAAAGCAGAAAACATTCCCATATGAAACAGAGTGTATTCCATTTCCCCTGGCAATGCAATGCTCTGTGTAACCCCAGCACCAGTCAGAAATAGTTATAAATAAGTACTTATGACTACATAAGCTGACTTCTGGTGATAAACTACTTAATCATGAGCTAATGGCTCTCTTACAGTCAGTTATTCCAGTGCCAGAGTCTGCTGGCTCAAGTTGCCCTATATGCCCTTGTGTTAATTACTTTGACTAACTACAGGAGTGACTTATTAAATTTACTGATTGCCCTGTCTATAAACCAATATTTTCCAATTCTTCTGCATCCATAACCAGAGTACTGCTCTGTTTAGCACTGATAATTTTTCATTGGCCTACGTTGCTTTTGTAGAAATTCAGTGAAATTTCCCTCTGTGTACAGGGCCAGATTCAGTGATTAAGTTGTGTTTTGTTATAGCCCTCTCCAAGGGGCAATTTTTCTTCCAACTCCAAGGTTTTAACATTTAGCAATCAGTAAAATAGACAAATATCATATGCCTTTGATATTGAGATATATGGGACCTCATTCAATTTGCATTTTCCTCCAATGCTGCTGAACCACTCTTGCAATTTGCAGAGATGCTGCAGCAGTTCGGGCATTATTAGCAGTGCCATTTTCAATTTCTTTCAAGAACAAGTTAATGTCATTATCATCACTATGTATCAGTGCCCCACCTGAGCTGACAATTATGAAGGAAGAACATCACTGGAAAAAGTCAGAGACTTCCTCGGCATTACTAATTGTAATGCCAGGGTGCCTGTTAGTCTGCACACACGTATCAGGAAATAAATTATTTCAGTCTACTATTACATTTTCCATCCTCTCCCATCAGTAACTAGTTTCTGAAATTCCTGCTTATTCTGGTCTTCCAAGACCACAAATTTAAATATTTTTGCTTAGTGTGTCTTGAAGCAGACTAACAAGGTCACCCTTCTGCTAGGTGCATTAAACTTGGCTCTCTCAGGTGCAGAGGTGGTGAGCACCTTGCTCCCCTCTCAATTAGTATAATTACTTATCCCCGTGCTTCACCAGTGGCAGAATCCAGAGCAGGCAGCGATACAGCATCGCCTCTGGCGCTGTGGGGTAACAATGGCAAGGTCTCACATTTATTTGAGACAACCTGAAGAGGAACAGAACTGTAATTTCTGGTGTCTCTAATGCATTACCTTCCATACATGTAATTCCCTTTAGCTTTTCAGAGAGTTATCTGGATTTGGAGGTCGTGTGGCAGCACAGCAGAGGCTGCTCAGCACAGGAGAATTAAGGGCTCATTAAACACCTTGGTACCACCTTCTGGAGGGAATGCAGCTTAATTAGGATAAGGACCCAAGGCTTTCCAAGGTACAATATCTTCCCCAAACTGTTTTATGGCATTTCAGTATTGTCCAGAATTTCAGCAGAACAGATTTTTTTTGCAATTCAATTCCCCCCATGCAGCATACTTTGCAAGGAATTTTCAGAAGGCACCTGATTATAACTAAGACAACAGAAAATTTCCATGATCAGCTGACAGACTCCTGGGAGTCATTTACCTTTACTTGGAGTAAGGAATGTAAAGAAGAGACAGACAATAAGGATTTCAGACCTTTCTCTGTATAATAAAAATTTCAATACATTTTAAAAAGTAGTACCATTATTTATATTAAAAATATTTATTCTGTATTCCAAACATGGGAACCATTGTAGAAGAATAAAACCAAAAAGCCAACCAAATTTATTAAATTTCAGTTTTGTCACTGAGCTGCTATTTTACCAGGCACTAGAATTTAATAGTTACCCTGTATCATCATGAAGCACAAAGTTTTGTGAGTCCATGCTGTTCTGGAAGTAAGCCAGGCAATTAAATAATGAGGGATTTGGACATGAGTCAGAGATAAATGACTCTGAATATTAAAGAAGGAAAGAAAAAAAGAAGAATAAGAAATATAATTGACCACAACAGAATAAAAACCCCAGTGTTTTAGAAATCATTGGTCATTTTTCTAATGCTGCAGCCAGGAAGATAATGAAGAACCTAAACCCAAATGGCTTTCTTTTCAGAGATTCTGAGCACTCTTTCATGCAGCTGGAATGGTTTCTGCTCAGTTTAAATGCTATTTCTTTCTAAAAGAAGTAATTTCCCACACTACTGTCTGTCACCTTTCACAGTGTTATGACTACAAGGAGTCAAAGCCTTATGATGACACAGACTTCTGTTGAAAAAGGACAATTAGTTCTAAAAAAAATTATGTTTCATGGTGAAGGCTCAGATTTGCAAATTTTATAAAGCTTTTCTACTGGAAACCCGGGTCAGACTTTTCAACTTTGGAGTACATTCAACTTGGAAACATTTAAAATATTGCTCCCAAGGAACCAGAAGCATTATGAATCCCACTGTGAATCAAAGAATTTAGGGTCAAGGCAGTGCTTGGCATTTCACAGATCTAGTTTCTCTGTCTCAAAATATTTGATCTTTAAAATTACAAGCCTTCTGTTCCAAGATTATGATATTAAATAAAATTCCAAAATCTCAGGCTAGCCAAAACCCATATTTGCAAGTGTGTAGTCATAAGATCCAATTATTCAGCAGCCCAGGTGCTTTTTGGAGAGTGAGGTTTCACCTCAAATGAGACAAATTACATGGCTTTGGTTCTAATCTCTTGGAGATCACAGGGAACACATTTCATTTCACAAAATGAAATCTGTCATGTGTCATTTATAAGCCTTTTTCTCATTTTTTCTGGATTGCAGCTCTGGACCTAACATAAACAAAATATTTTTTTAAGTGTGGGAAGTTAAGACTCACAGCCAGCTTTAGACAGTGAGATGCCCAAGGACCATTTCCTTACATTTCTATAGAGCTCTTTGGGACCCCTTACTAGAATGCATAAAAATAGTCATTAACATGGCAGAGCAGAGTTAGAGGGGTCCCAAGACACAGGTGTAAGCTGATTTGAGCAGAAGATAAGGATTTGTGCCTTTTTATTTAGTTTTTGCCACAAAGAGAAATCACCGTTTTATCGATCCACACTCCAATCAGTAAATTGTGTGTTATGGAAATTATTGATAAATATACATTCATATTCCTCAGGTAAGCCCTTCTGCTCAATGACACTCCAAGAATGGGGGGAAAAAACTTCTCTTGATACAAAGCACAATGGACTGAGGGACTTTAGAACCATCTATGAGGAAAAAACCAGAAAAACTGATTCCTCTTCCCCAAATCTACATTGCCCAAAAGAATGAAAGGCCCATATCCTAAGTTCCCTTCCAGACTTTCTCTAAAGCTTGTTCTACTTTACCTCCTCAACTGTTTGATCAAACCTATTTGCTAAAAATAAAAAATAAATAAAATTTTTTAAAAAAGGGTTATTGACTTCTAAAACCTTCTCACTACAGATGGATCAATAAAGCCTCCAATGGAAAAAGCAGCTCATATCTCATTGTCCTTGCTGCATTTGCACTTACATCCACTGAGAGTGATCAGAAACACAGGGGCCCTGCTGGTCTCCTGAACTTCCCAGGATGTGTACTGTGTGTGGATGGATGCCTGTACATCAGAGACTACCAAAGACACAACATAAAAAATTTAGCTAATACACAGCCTACATAGGAGAAAATAATGTCTTTTATGCAGATTTTGTTAAGAAGTTCTCAGGATTCTTTTCTGAAAGCAGTTTCAAATGTTATCAGTGGATTTCTCTTTTCCTGCTTCTCTGTAATCAGCATTGATTGGCTGGGCTGTGTACAGTGCTGTGCATGCAAACCAGATACAAAATTGTTGTTAGCACTGGAAAATCACCTGCCTTCAAGCTGCACTCTGTGGATGCAAATTTAGCCTGCTTATAAATGGAAAGCTTGAGAGGGGTACAGAATGCCCCTACAGCTACAGCTCAGAATATTAATCAGTTTGAAATATATTTAGACTGGATGAGCTGGGATTAATAACATCTCAGAGATAATAGATCTTTCTTCTTTAGATAATCGATCCAGGTTTTACTTTATTACTGTTTCATAGCAGCATGATGGCCCCTGTGAAACAAATGGGAGGTCCTGAAGTTTCCTAGTGAACAGCTTTGCCCACATGTCAAGGTCTTCCATCTCAAGCAGTATTTGTGGTCCCAGATGAAAGGTGAAAGCCTGAGTGAACAAAAGCAGCCCAGGCTGGGATTTTCAAAGGCTGGATCAGGGCATTGTGTCAGACTCAGGAAGCTCCTTTCTTCCCCTACCCACCACAGGGTTAGAGAGCTCACCACTGCTGGAAAGGGCTGCTCTTCACCACCACCTCAGCACTGCCAGATTCTCACTGAACACCAGCATGGCTCCAGCAGGGGAGGCTAAGAAGGAGGATTCCTCTGAAATGCAGTGGTTACAGTGCTCTCCTGGCAAGAGGAGAACACATCAAACACTCCCCTGCATGCAAAGGGAGATCTGCTGAGCCACATTTCCTGGTGGGTACAGCTGGTGCAGGAGGTCATAGGGCTCCTGTCCTCTCTTCTTCCTTGACAGGAAAGTCAGGTCACACAGTAAGAGGGGTCCCAGGCACTGGGTGGTACAAAACAGAGTGCAGCACTGTAGCTGTTGAGTCAGGGATGGAATAAAAGACACCAGGGGGATTAGAAGGCAAAAGCCAGTGAAATGAAAGTAGCAGGTCCTTTTATAATGTGACTTGCTAAGGTGAGACTTGATTGGTCTCAAAGTAAAAAGCTCTCACACTATTGGTGTGAACTATGAATAGCACACTTTGAAGAACCATATCGATAAACAACAGTTACAGAAAGAGAGATAATAATTGCTTTAATTCTTTTCTCTAAGTTTCCCACAGCTTCTCACAGCTTCCCAGGAAAATCCTGGGGCAGCTATGTCTCTCTCTGTTCCGAGGAGATGTGATTACCACACAGCACTGTAGCTGTGCTGGCCCCCATGAAAAAATCCAGACTGCAGCATTCCTATCTCAGAGTTGAAATCCAGCTCCACCATCTCCTCCTGTATTTTAGCTGTGTGCTTCTCACACACCCTGCTCTGACACTGGCCTTATCCCACAGAAAGCCAGTGCACCTTCCTAAGCATAAATGCTGTTCAGAAGACACATTTTGAACTAAGACATTGGCTTAGCAGCCTTATGAAAACCCTTCCCCAAATCCTTTTTCAGGTCTGAGTCCAAGACTGAAAGACACCCAAATTCTGTGTCCATCTAGGTCAGGCAGCACTTGAAGCAGCTTGCCTTATGGTCCCTTTTTAGTGTGTTTAACTCAGCATTCCTGAACCTCCTGCAGGCACTGGGATATGTACAAGGATATCCATATTAGCACAGGCTTTGCCATACCTGCAGCTCAATACTCTGCAGGTATTTACGTGGATGCCTTCCATTGGTTCACCTGAGTCAGGAGCTTAAATACCTCTGCAAATGGATCCTGCAAGTCCTCTTTTTCTAGCCTCAGCCCATCAGGCTTTTGTTCCCTATGCTAGGAACTATCATTTTTGGTTACAAAAGGCTTACACTCAGACCTTACTGATGACCTAAATTCGGGACTTCAATTTCTGAGAAGTGATTTTGAAATAAGAGATAAATATGCCACAGCTCTTCTGCAGCATGGTTTCCAACCTATTTTACTGCTGATTATCAGCCTAAAATGAGATTTTATACAACCCAACCTAAAAATGGAAGTTTATCGTAGAACTGCTGATGGACTCTCTGTAATATGATATATGCCAATGCTTTTAAAATTCCTTACCTACAATTTAATTTTAAGAAAAGGAGCACAGAAGAATGAAACCTCACCACTAATACAGTATTTTCACTGTGAAAAGATCTTAGGGTATTTCCATGCTTTACCCAAGGGTAATTCACCTTTCAGTTGCTAGCAAAAAAATTGCTATCTCCATAAAAAGAATTGCCTCAAGGAACTTGACAAAACTTGAACTATTCCATTAATGAGATTTTAATGAGCTGCCCAGTAAAGATAAGGGAATTTCACAAGGATTTTTTTTCCCTGTTCCACAACTACAGTTGTATCACAATGGACTAAACACATCTCCATGAAAACATTTGTCATTCTTCCTGGTTTTACAGAAGGGCTAAATTAGACCCAATACTTCTTGTTGCAGTTCTGTAGTGTTAGTTACAAAAACACCTTTATGCCTTTCTCTCCGCAGCAGAAATCTTGTTATTCCAAACACTGAAAGTTGACCAACTGGATTAATCTTCCAGACATGTTTTGCTAGTCTTGGCAAAATAACCTCAATGCAGAATTTCTAACACTGCATTTAGTTACAACACTTCAGCCTTTTGTTTCAGAAACAAAAAGGATCAACAGTCTTATCTCAGAAATTTCAGGTAATTCTCATGATATAGATTTTTCTGGTGTTACCTTCAGGTCATTAGCAGTATGTTGGGCATTTCCTTATGTATGAACTCCTCTGGATGTTTGTTCTGCACCATGCAGATCCCCTTTCCATAGGATCCTGCTTTCCAGTTGTATGCTTGTTGCTGTCAGCAGCATTGCTCTTCTCCAGCTTATTCTCTGCACCCCTGTGCACAGGAAGGAGGAAGGGATTGTGTGAGATTGGACAGCTGTGGGCATTTCCCAACACAGTTGCACAAAGATCTTACTTGACAGCTATCACACCCCCCTTAAAAATAGAATAGGAATCTCCAATGTTACCTCATTTGCAGTAGGGAAAGAAATAATATTTATAATATTTTTAAATCAATGGAAAAGGAGAAACTTGTCTTGAATCTAAGCTATTTTTGACAGTCACAGCTTTTACATACTTTTAATTCGAGATCCTCTCATCTCCAGCTGTAACAAATATTTTAAGCAAATAAATTACCACAGAAGTAGAAGAGTGCCACATACTAATTACATTCATAATTTGTGAGAAAATTAAATTGTTGTGATCACTGACAGGGAAAACAATACCCAATACAGTATTTGTTCAGAACAAATATAAAAATAAAAGCCAAAACCAAGCAAGAGTAACATTTCTCTTTGAACTCCTAAATTGTTTGTTTCAATTAGAAACCAACAGGCAGACACAGCAGAAGTTGACCACCTCAGAGGGATCAAAAAGGACTGCACCCTCTTCACTGTTCTCCACCCCAATCAGTGCATATGCATTACTCAAAAAGTCCCAATAAAATCCAAGTGTGGTTATAATTTTTTCATAAACTGTCTAAAATCAGCTCCTTTTTGAGATGACACTTTGTTTCAGTGTTTGGTTTCTCCACTCCCACACACGTTTCAGATATCCTAAAATGGCACAAGGACTCTGTTGAGCATGATTTATTGCCTTGATTTATTGAACTGAGCAATGACAGAGCTCCCACTTGACAAGTTTTCGTTTCTTCATGGCAAGTAATTAGCCTTCATATTGCCAAAGGGCCCTTCAGCTGCCCTGTCAATGCTGCTCAAACCTAATGAAAATACATCATCTTATCATGGTAAGACATTTACATTATTCACATGCTGCTTTCCAGTAGCCTCTCATTAGCTCCAGCCTGCTGGTTTATTTGTTGCAGCAAAACAAAAAATATGATGCTCAAGGAGGAAGGGAATCACCCAGCTGCAACTTTGCCTCTCTGCTGGGTTAAAATGACATCTTCTGACACCCCCATGCAATGATTTTGAAGAGAGGATGTGGGTACCCACACCCCAGCACACATTCCTGGCTATATATTTTCTTTTTAGCCTTCACAGAGCTGCATCCTGTCATTAGGCACAGTCACAAATAACAGGTAGTGTTATAATCCTCACTTCATCACAGTCATAATCCCTCTCCTACCTCTTCCTCCTGACAGGTGCTTTACAGCTCTCTGATCCTGATACCGACCTCATCTCCTGCCAAGCTGCCAGAGCTCCAGCAGCAAACAAAATCTATAACCACATCCCTGCCTCTTCCCTGACTGCCTGGGGGGAGAATAAATGTCAGTTCAACAACCCTGCTAACTCTTTCAGGCTGGGACCAAGCCCTGCAGGCAGGCAGTCCAGCTAGGGAGGAAGAGGAGCAGTGAGGGCATGTGCCCAAGCCACAGTGCTGCCAGGGTTATACACATGGTCTGCTGAGAAATCCCATAAAAACACACAGAGAGAGATTTGCAAAGTACCTCAGCACACATCACACACAGACCTACCCAAACAACTTTAATGCAGCCAGTGCAGCTGCCAAGAGCAAATCTGTCCAGCAGCAAAACCTTCGAGGCTGTACCAGACCACTTTGGAGCCCTGGTTAGGATGATAGATTGTGCAAGAAAAATCACCTGGTGAGAGTGAACAGACAAGCTGCCACAAGACAGAAATTCAGCCAGGCTCTCTTATAAACAAATCATGACAGATCTTTTCAGAACTCTTTTCAGAACAGCATTCCAATCCACAGATTAAGATTTTAAGGTGCTTTCTCCACCTTGCAATTATTTTGTTCCTGTTTCTGGGACAGAGAACTCTTCCGCATCTACATAGAACTGGTCTGTCTCTTGACTGGGAGTCTGGACTGCCAGAGAGAGAAATTAGAAAGCAAGGCATCATTAGGAAGAAAATCTAATTTCCTCATCTGGAATGGATGATGAAGGAAGATGAATTTTACCTTGCAGACTTCAAAGTCATCAGTGAATTGCTTAATCTATAGCAAGAATTTCAGTCTGCCACCAGCATGATTAAGAAGAGGGATGAATCCTACTAGGAGAGACAAGCATCTGGCAAAGATATTTTTACAGAAAGCTGCTTTCTTTGAAGAAGCTACCTAATGGCCAGTGGAGTATTTAGAGAGTTTACATTCAAGAAGCCAACTTCCATCTGGACTGCCAGAGCCTTGCTTTGGTCATGCCAGATAATTGTTTAACCCTAGGTGGACGCAAAAGGGTAAAATAGGGAATAAGGCCCCCACAGCTGTGCTAAACTGTGGCTTGTGGCTCTCCTCAGACCTTGCCTTCTCCAGGAGACATAAAAGAGGGGAAAGCAAATCTCACCAGCCTCTGCTTAATCCTATCAGACAAGGATAGGGAGGAAAAGTGAAGCACATTCTCAGTCTCTGTACTCCCACTGGATTGCACACCTGAGAAATACAATTGGAAATATTCATGAACTGGGCATATGGCTCCCAGCGAGTGAGAGATAACAGATAAAAACAGTGTTCTCTAAATCCCACATTCTTCCCCACAGACCCTTTGGGGGATGATAAAGACACCTCTAACTCCATGTTCTGGTTTTCTGCTTCTGCCTTTTAGTGTCCATAGAAGGAATGCCTCATCATCAATCTGCTACTTACTCTTTTGTTTTACTTCAGCTTTCAGGACAAGAAATTCCCTGATGTAAAACAACTGTCCAGTAGAGCAAAGTCCAAAATGGATGTATTCTTCTGTTTGCTTGTGTTTATTTTTGCTGATATTGCCTTTGATACTAATAGTGGGCCTTCTTTTCAATCTTCAAAGCACTTGGAACACTTTTTACTGCCCACTTAAGAAATATGAGATACTCATAAAACATCACTTGGGAGTAACAAAGATTGAGCTGTCCTACAGCCATGTATTCTGAAAAAAAAAATGATTAAATTCATGCTTTACAGCTTAAGTGTAGCTATTCCAACTGTGAGCAACCAGATACTTCATCTTGAGCTTGCTTTTCAAGGCAATGCCTTAGGAGGGTCTTTAGTCATAGTTCCCTCCTCATCTCAGAAGTTTCCCCATGCCAGTGCTATTATGCATAAACATCCTTGGAAGCTGTGGCAGAAAGCAGATATTGGACTTCTGCTATTAAGGCCAAAGGCTGCAGATAAATAGGGTTGTGGGGACCCAAGGGAATATGCTGTATTTCTTCTAATTGCTTTTTTCATTTTCCATCTGAATGTACAGTGACAAAAGCTACTGAAATTTCAGGGTATGGGAAGAAGGCCGAGAACAGAAAAGAAATCACTTTTTCAAGTTTCCTTGAGCCCTGAGGAAGATTCAGCATGAAGGCTTGAAAGTCAAAAAGTAGGTCCTGCTTTTCCATCTGAGTGATCAGAAAAAAAGAAATACGCTAAATTTGCCTGATAATTAAAATGTAAAAATGAAAAAAAAAAGCCAAAGCTGAGAGTTGAGAGAAAACTAAAGTACATTTGTAAGGATTTTAATGACAAAAGCAAATCCATCTTCTTTTCTTTCCTTTGACCCACTTAATATCAATTTCATTGAAATCTTGCTGTGGGTCATGTAAGCTCCAACGCCTCTCTTTAAGCAGTAGGGAGCTTTCTTGTAGGCTGAAGGCTGTATGGCAGATAAACAGGCTCCCCAAGATGTGGGGGCTTTTCAATATCATTGATCCAATTTTTTCTCCTTATTCTGCATTTCCTTATGAGACCTTGTTATATATTTGCCAACTCTAGAATTCTTATCCCTCCACTTTGGGTTTTTCTTGGGGTTATTTTATTGGTGGGATTTTTTTTGGTTTGGTTTGGTTTTGGGGGGTTTTTTGTTTTGTTTTGGGGTTTTTTTGTTTCCCATTTTCCTTTCCTTTCTCTTTTCTTTTATGAGAAATCTCCCTAATATTTCATTATTTCTCCTTTGGTCACATCTTCCTTCCTTGATTCCCTGGGTGAGGGGATGCTGTCATTCCCTGCTGCATGTAACCCATCCAGGCAATGCTGGCATTTCTCTTCTCAAAGTACATTCCACTGCACAGCTCAGAACCAGAGCTGTTTGCAGCAGCCCTGGATCTGTTTTTCTCAGAATTCCCAAGTCCTGCTGAGCTGCAAAGAGCTGTCCTCAGAGATGACAATTCACATGCAGACAGCTCATCTCTGAAAAGCTTTTTGTACTCACCTTGAAGAAAGGAACTGGTGAGAGCAGGGGGCAAAGCTGTGTATCAGGGATTCTTTCCTGGTTTGAATATTGTTCAGTGGCTCTGAAACTACAGGCCAGTTTGCAAAGGTGGGGTGCAGCCAAGATGGGAAGTGCAGATACAGATGGCAGCTGGAAGGCAGTGGCAGGGCAGAAGATGAGCTATTGTTAGATCTTGACAAGCTGGCACCAAGTCCTGCAAGCTGCTGGGTTAATGAGTGATGAGAACAGGACTGGAACAAAGATGTCCCTCAGGATAAAGCTGATGTCCTTCAGGGGCTGAACCAGAGGCCTTGGAGAGAGGATGGGTCAAGAGCAATTGTAGTTAATCAGTATCACCTCTTCTTGCTGCAAAGCACCCACAAATCCCTTTCATTGTGAGTTACCACTCTGTACCTCAGAGACCTTTACAATACACCTTTCTCAAGCATCCTCAAGCAAAGCAGATTCCTCCACAGAGCCCTTAACTACAATTTTCAGCTCACCAGTGTATTACAGTCCTTGGTGTAACTCATGTGAGTCACAGTAATACAGAGATTTTGCTTGCAGCAACAAAGTAAACACTAAATCTCCTTTTTAATTCATGTAAGGCTTATGCAGAGCCAATGGGTTTTTATAACATTGCCAAGAAACCAAATATTCTGCTTTTCCCTGCTTCTCTTGGTCTTGCAGAGTTCCTCCTCTTTATGTGAATTGTGAAGACTAAACCAGACACAACTGAGGGTAAAAAAAATTGTTTTAAACTTTTTAGCAGCGTTTTTCAACATTTTTCTTATTTTTTTTTCTGTTTAAAACTTCCAAAAGAAAAGAGTTTAAAAAAAAAGAGGGGGTTGGGGTGGTGATGTCACAAGCATGATCCAAAACCTAGTGGCTTAGATATTCTTGAGATGCACACTTCTCTAGTCCAGGCACCCCAGTGAAGGAGTCTCCCAAAAAGCAATAGAAAGGATTTCTGCTTCTATTCCTGCATTCTCACACAGAGGGACAACCCAAGAACTCTGACAAACAGAACAAAACCAGAATGGAACATACTAAGGGCTTCAAGATATTACTTCTTATATCCTTTTCTCATGACTTTGTCACATCTAGATTAGATGTCCAGCTTGTAAGAGATTGCAGTAGCTACATACAACAAACATTTTTTATCATATGAAAACAGATAGCAGTAAAACTGCCAAATATTATATATCCAAAACACCAAGCAGAAGAGTTAATAGAAAACTCACTTCAGTAGACATAACTCCCTTATCTTCCTCACAGACCTGACACAGAAAGTGAATTAGCAGAGTAAGAATGTGACTCTTGCTGGGTGACATTACTTGTAGCACTAATTATGATTATGAGAATAAGAAATTTGGGGTATAACCTAGCTTCTTCTTCTTTCAATATATTTGTTCAGTCACAGAAATTCCATTAGAAAAGAAGAAAACTGGGGTGAGGATGCATCTCAGCATGCTTGGGTGACAGAGTAGGAAAACGATGGTAACATGACAGGCCTTTTTAAAAAAATGATATATTAGAAATGCCATCACAGAGTTTATATAAAGTGTACGAGACATAAAGTGTACAAGAGATGTACAATTAATGCAACTAATCTGCATGGATAATATCTATTCAATGAATATGCTAAGAGTCTCTATTTGAAATGGCTGATATTAAATCCTTACAAGAGTTAACCCAGAAGTTTCTGTGCCTGAATCTCCACGCAGAGTGGGATTTAATCACAGTTAAAACAAAGATGGGTGAAAGTGGATATTACTGGCCCACACACCAGACAGGATGACAGAGAGGGGACTTAAGCATCCCTCTCAAAAGTTTAAAAGTTCTGCTGCAGAAGGTTAAGGACGTAACCCCAGTGTACCTCTAAACCCTGAGGTCAGTGTTCCTCCCAGAAGCACAAAAGGCAGAGAAGTGCTCCCTGGTGCACTCTGACCATTCTGATCTTTTCTGTGCAAACCCTGTCTGAGCTGTCTTTACAGCTTTTGGAGAGCCTTAAATCCAGCTAAGATTTTTGGCATTACAGATGTCATCCCAACATTTAGGAGGAAAAAGATACACTAATAGTACAGCTCTGGATGAGTATTTAAAAGGGTTTTTTCATTTCAAAAAGATCAGCTAAACTTGTTTGTACCTTCTAATAAGAGTCCCCTATGTATTCAAACAATACAAATTGAACTAAAGAGATATTATACAATTTTTATATAATTTATTAAAATATATCATAATTAGTATAATATCATCTGTTGTTTCTTGTTATTTGTTACAATGAGATGAAGGAACAAATAAAAAAAGGTATTTTAATTAGATGTTTCTTCATGGTAATATTCTTATCAATACTCATTTCTTAACAAATTTAAGGCAACCATGTCATTTTAGGAAACAAGCCTGGGAAATAATTACATCCTTAAATAAAATTTAAAAACTCCTTGTCCTTTCTTGTTGCTGGAAGGTGAAAAAACACACAAAAAATGCACAAAGGTACAGCTGCTCTAGTGCAGCCCCAAGACTCCTGCTTTCTGCAGGTCATGTTAATGACACATTTATGTGTCAAATCTAAACTGTCAATGCCTCAAAGTGCCAAGAGGGAAGGAGAAGTGATACTGGAAGTAAAAAACAAGGGCTCATAGGGACATAGCAAGTTATTACTTACAAAGCAAATTTTGGGGGTTTATTCTCTGATAAGGACTTCAGCTATCAACTTTGGTGAGTCATTTTAAGACACATCTGAAGAAAGACTTCGGTTCCACAGTCGTGCCTAATTCCCATTTGAGCAATGCAAATCCAAGTTACAGTCCTGAGTAAAATCATGCAGGTGACACTCCACAGACTCTTCACCTTTCTTTCCCTGTCCTGTGTGCTCTCTCCTCCACCTGCTGAGTTCTGCAAGGAAGTGTCTGGCTTCCCCCATGCCTTCAAGGGGGACTGTAGATGTCTGGTTTAGCTTAGGTCACAATGTCCTGGATGAAGTGATGAGCAGTAATTTTAAAGCCAGTACAACTCAATGGCAAAGCTAAGCTGAACTGTTGGGCCAGCACTGTTGGGACCTAGGCTTTAGGAACAAAATTCCAGGTTGATGCAAACACAGCCCCATCATAAGAGAAGGAAGAGCTGGAAACTGAACTACTACAGGAATGTGACCTCTAGAAAACTGATGGACCCTGACCACATCCACTGAGGCTGTTAAGAGAGTGATTGCTGGTGTTGTGAGGCCATTCTCCATAATATTTGACAAGTAATGAAGGGGTAAAGAAAGAAACTGTCGTCGTTTTATTGCCACACTCCATGCAGACATTCATGCAGAGACAAACACCGCCTTGTTGACTTCCGTAGCCACAGGACAGCTTAAGACACTGAAAAAAACAGTTTTAGGAAGGCAGAAACAATGGGTCCAGAGGGAAAAAGGGTTGAAATACAATCCTCAGTTTTTGCTCAGCTACAGCTGCCCTTTCTTTTAGCTGGGCTGAAAGGTGTATGTGAAATATTGACAGACACAAGGAGAGTGTATGTGCATAGGCAGCTAATGCGGAAGACCTTGGCCTGTAAGACTGTGTTGATAGATAATCTTCAAGGGGTGGAATGCAAAAATTCCCACTAACATAATAGGAACAGTTGATTAAGAACAGAAAAAAGGGAAATAGTGTAGGGAAAGAAGAAAAAATTCAAAAGAAAGAATACAAGGCATATTAATCGATGCCTAGCCTGTAACAAACAGAAGGAACCCCATAAAAAAAGTTTAACTTCAGTGGGAAAAACAACCCAAAACCAAGCAATTTTAAATAAAAGTTTAAAAAGGAAGAAGCAGAAAAGAAATTGCAATTTCACCTTCAGATAAAAGCTACTAAGAGAAAAAGAAAGTACAGAATGTAAAAGAGCATTTTCTTTAAAAAAATATTTTACATATTTCAATTCTCATGTTTCCCTTGGGGTTTGCATATTTCAGTCACACAGTTATCCAATTAAAATGAAAACTCTGCATTATCCTTTAGGCGAGGACAGCTGCCAGCTGCTAAGTTTTATAAAGTCTTTAATCTTGTCCATAAATATTTAACAAGAATTGGTTGGTACACAAACCAAAGTAAAGTAAGAAATCAAAGGCATGAGCTCTGCAATAACCTCTGTATTGTCTGAATAGAGATGAACTACTTGAACAAAATTATGACTTTTCCCTTTTTATATTAAAATTATTATTAAAATGTATTCAGGCAACTTTTCTGATCATTTTCCCATTTTCACCTCCTCATGTAATATAAAAAAAGAGAAACGAAGAATTAAACATTTCAAAACCGAGATAAATCTGTCTTTTCCAAAGAGAGTTTACAGCACAGCAAAGCACCAATCTCTGCCATTTTATCCCATGTCTTTAGGTGTTAATCAGTTGTTTCTCAAGCACGGCTTTCAATAAAGGGTAACATCTGCTCCTGATGCAGGTGCAATGAGCCTGCAGGTGCAGCCCACTCCAGGTCTTTGCATCCTCAGCACCGGCACGCCCCGGCATGTGGGATGCTGTGTAAAGCCAGCAGTGCTCACAGCCTTCTCATTTCCACTGATATTCACCTGGCTGGCAGCCTAAGCCACACCCAGGAGCAAGGAGGAGCCCTGGGATCTCTGTGTTTCCATGGATTATGTTCACAGGAACGTACCTGGGAGGAAGGAGCCTCCAAAGGCACAAGTTTGAGGAAAACAGTGATGCAGCAGCCCCGTGCTAAGCCAGGGAAAATTGACAGCCCTTGCTTGGACATAGAATATTCCAACAAGTGCTGAGCTGAGGGACTTTGTACATTTGCATTTTTAAGGCTGCATGCCTTACACAGCCTCATTTTCCCAAGAAGCAGAGGAATGTTCCTGTTGGCTACAAGGAAGTGGTGTCCAGTGCTCCCTGGCAGGCCCAGGCCTCCAGCCCAGTGTTCTGTCCACCAAACCCCATTGCCATGGCCTGGACCATCAGTTCCCCAGGATTTTACACCTATGGCACTAGGGAGGACACACAACATAAGGAACAAGGAGGAAACAGCACCTTCCAAGTCCTCTCTACATCCTCTACATGGATGGACAATCCATGCCCAAGGTAGAGAATAACAGCTGCTGACTCACACTTGCAGATAATTTTTTTCCAGATATTTGCAAACAGAGTAACATATTTTTGTGTTACTGTGTATGTTTTATGTGTTTAAGTGGATTTAGTCTGATTTCACCTTTGCCTCAAGGAATTATTGTAGTTGAATTTTTCTTGGATAAAATATATACTGCTAAGTATAATCAAACTGAGAAAAGGTCCTTTATCACAGCCTTCAAAAAGTAACCATTAGGATGACCAATTTCTTGCCTATTCAATTATTTGGCCTGTAGAAACTCAGAATTGAGAAACAGCACAGTGAGCAGTCTCAGTCTAATAGAAAATACACAACAGCAAGCACTGCTCCTAATCCTATTGGTTTGAGAGCAGCTCTTCAAATATCACACTATTTCAACAGGAAAAAGATTGAAAACTGTAAGCACAAGCTCTCCAAGCACAGGCTACTGAAGAAGAGGATCACCCAGATGACCTTATGGCTCTATCTCTGTGCCAAGGGCAGGTGTCTGTCAGCTGTACCCAGCTCAGGTGAGTCAGAGACATGCTCTTAAACTGATTGGTTTTTACTAAGGCAGCTGCAGCTGATATTATAAAATATATTAATTTTAATTTCCATAAAGTCTGCATCACTTATAACAAAATAAAATAACCCTCTGTGTCAGAAAGTCACCCTTGATGTAAACAGTTAGATATTGGAACTTCACTCAGAAAACCACAGCTGCATATGCTATAAATTGGTTATAAGGCACTCCCTGGCACAATGGAGCAAAGCAGGCACTAGAGCTTAATCCTCCTGCTTTCAGAATCAATAGAAATATTCTTCTCAATTTAGCAGGACGGGATGAAAACACTAGACTCAGCTTCACAGAACTGGAAGAGTGAATTCTGAGGAACACTGGAGATGAAATTAAATGAAAGGGGTCATTGCCAGGACCTTTGTGAGTGACAGGTACTTTTCAGAACTTTGCATTTTCGGTTCTAATCTGAAACCTGGAAATAAAGAAGCATGACTTTTCAAAACAAGATCTTTGACCATGTTATTTAGGTGGGAGGCTGGGAGGAAGACAGGCAAAAGAAAAGGGTTCTTGTGAGATTTCTGGAAATTAAAGCCTTAATATATTCAAAATCAGCAGTCATTAATGAAAAAATATGACTCATTCTCCCATCTCTGTCACTGATGAGTCAAGAAAGCTTGAAAAATTCTGGTTGGAAGTGCAGGTGACTGCAAGTCTCTCTAAAGTTAATGAAATCTGCAGAGACTAAGCACAGAGGGAAAAGTCAGGTTATTAATATCCCTGCACTAAAAATTCACATATTTAGATGGAACTCTGAGGCAGTACTGACTTACCTTCTTCAAGTAATTAAAATCAAAACATTTCCTTGAAAAAATTGTTTAAATCTCCTGAAGACAGACTCAAAGTACAAAGCCTATGGCATATCCCACCCAATCTGTGATTAAAATGCTATTTGAACTTCTGAGTCCTTTACAGGACTGTGAATTATTGAACAAAGGAATTCACTACTATGGTCAAGGTGAGCAGAACTTGATAAATATTTTCATGGAGGAACTTATCCTCATAAGAAAATGTCATAGCAGAGATTCATCTCTGACATGTATTAATTATAGACGAGGGAGCTCAATGCAAAGATAAGCTAGGTTGGGTAGGTACCAGGAAAGACTCAGAAAATTTGCACTTAGCCTATCGAGCAAACCCACTTCGGTCAATGCAGAGCTCCTCAGGCTCACAAGCCCTTAGGGCAGAGCTAATTATAAAGTTCAGACAGAGCAGCAAGAAGTGATGAGCTTGACAATTCCTCTGATGAAGAAACAATCCAGGGGATACCCATGGAAGGCTGAACATAATCAACCTGAGGTGAAACAAAGCAAGACTGAGGAAGGCTGTATGAAAATCACTGATATCTGGGTGAAAAGAGCTGGGGTAAGCAGGAGACAGTCCCATACTTTGCAGTGAGGGGCAGACAAAAGCAGTTTTGTCTGCAACAAAAGTTGCTTCTTTTTTTCTATTCAATGAAAACTTTTCTTCAGCAAGAGCACAGTTTGTGCACCAAAGGACAGAGTGACTAACTGAGCCTGAATTAGCTGCACAGAGCAATAACTACTGCTGGGTGAAGCCTTGGCTCTGGCAGCAATGCTGTGAGTGGATGAACAAATGTGCAGTTCAGCTCTAGAGGCTGCCAGGGACACAGGGTGGCTGTAACCTGAAACGTGTCCCACAGCCACTGTGGGACAGGGAGGAGAGAATGAGCATTTCCCCTCCAAGGTGAGGAACTGTCCAGCAGAGCAATATTTGTCTGCCAGAAGAGAGGCACAGACACTCCTCTCCCATTTTTGGATCTCCCCTGTAGACACCACAGATAAGACATTGTACAAGACACAAGCAACTTGAAGTGCAGGACATATTGGAATTCTATTTTTACCTGATGCTACATTGGAAAAGACTGCAATTAAGCAAATAGGAACTTCCAAAGCAACACCAACTCCCCTTAACTGATACTATTACTTTAACTGATTCCTTCAGCAAATAGCCAGCAATTGCCTTTATTTTCTAGCTTCCTTCCCCACAACAGTAATCGAATCCTTGTTAACAATTTTCAGGAGGAAATCTGAACAAACTAATCTCTGATAAAGTGCCCCTGCTCACAGCTGTGCAAGCTAACGTGTTTCTGAGAGGGAGACATATTAAACCTTGAAATTCATCCATTTACTATCCTCATGCCAATGAGAAAATGGAACATTTTAATTGACTTTTGAAAGAGTGTTTGCAAACTGCTGACCTAGAAGGAAAGCCCTGCAAATCATTTGCCATAGATTTCTTACACGACTAGCAAGAAATCTGTCAGGAAGCAAAACAGCCACAGCCACAGCGAGTGAGTAGTGCATAAAGATCAAGGTAAACACTGTTTTTCATAAGCCTCAGCCAGAGCTAAATGTAGCTTTGATTCAGCAGCAACTGAAGCATTTTGCACCACAGTGTCATGCACACCATTTAAGCTTTCCTTGAAAAGGGAAAACCCAGGAAATCCCAGGGAAATAGGAAGATATAAACAGATACAGATGATCTGGTTTATAGTGTTTGCCTCTAAGGTAGAAATTCAGGTTTCTTAAGCAACTATCTGTTTGTTTTCTAATTTAGAGGGACTCTACACAAATTATCATAAAACCTAGGAATAGAGTGGATACTCTCATCTCATTCTGATAAGAATTGATTCAGCATAATTCAGGTGCCTTGAACAGACCAGTGCAGCACACCACCATTAGGCAGCACACATAGATCTGCTCTAATGTGAACTTTCTGTAATAAATTATTTGGATTTCATTCTAAAACTACATTTCTGATAATGAAATGTGCTACTAAGCTCAGAGATGCTTACAGCTGCAGAGAAACACACACCAGAGTCACTAGTAAGGAAAAGCATGATACAAGCCACACTCCTGCACTTCCAGAGCAGGGGATTACATTTTGGGTTATCTTAACAGGCTGGATTTCAATACTTCATATTTTGGACAGAGCATACTTGTGACTTATAGTGATGGTTCCCTTCTACTCAGCCCTGATGAGACACATCTGGAGTCCTGTGTCCAGCTCTGGATTCTCCAAACATGCACACGTGTTGCTCTGAATCTGTGATATGGTGATCCAACCATATCACAACCATATCATAAAAAGGGCTTTTAGATTTGTATCTAAAGAAGAACCTGAGAGAGCTGAGGCTGCTCAGGCTGGAGAAAGGAATGCTCAGGGTGACCTAAGCAATGCATAATATTACCTGATGGGTGAGTAAGGAAAATGGACTCAGACTCTTCTCAGCAGTGCCCCGTGATCAGACAAGAGGCAATGGACACAAAATGAAATACAAATATCTGTATAAATAAGAGAAAGCTTTTTCACTCAGAGGGTTCTCATGCACTGGAACAGGCTTCCCAGGGAGCCTATAAAGTGTCCATCCTTGCAGCTGTTCCAGACCTGACTGGACAGGATCCTGAGCAATCTGCTTTAGCTGCCTCCTCTTTCAGAAGGGCAGCAGGATTGGATTATTTCCTGAGTTGCCTTCCACCATCAACCATTCTGGGATAATGGAATTTACCATTTGGTTAATTGTCTACACATCTTTCAGTGAGGTAGTTCAACAAAATTGTGTGATGCCTATTATTTAATTTAAGAAATGTGTGTATGCCACCAGGCAGGACACATTTGATGCTATGCTTGTGAGCTGCAGTCAGGGAAATGGTTTTGAAGTATACTTTATATTGCAGTGCATTAGTGTGACTGCTCCTACTGTCTAGGGACTGTTATTAGACAGAAGTATCTGAAAAAATGGATGCCATTGCTCTTTCCAAAGTAATGTGTCTAAAAAAGAGTTCAGCCTCTTTGTTAATGCACAAAGAAACTGTAACTCATATTTTATATATTTTAAAGCTTCCATAATTCAAAGATACCAGCACTTACATGTTATTGATTATACTTACAGCTTCTAAGTTCTGGGACTCGTTTCTCAGAGCCTTTTTTTCCCTCTAATACATCCATATTTTTCATTGAAGAGCTGCTTCACCCATAGGCAAACACTTGTATTCTGTTGCTGCTTCACAGCAACCACTGCCTGTCTGTTTTTTCCTCTTAGCTTTAGTATGATCTCAACAGCAATTCTGTTCTGATTGATCTTACTTAAATGTAGTGTATACATGTCTCAAATAGCACAAATATTGAATTACAAAACATTACCTACCATTCTGGTATTTCTGTAGCTTGGTTTCCTTTCTGTATCCCCTAGTCTCATCTGTAAACTTTTTTGGATCAAGAAGCATTTCAACTAAAGCATGCAGGTGGACAGAAATAGTAGGAAATATGAACAATAAATCTTTCTCACTGCATGCTGAAAGAACGTCTTGGCTTCTCTCTGCATGTGTACCTTCAGAAAACAGATTGAGAAGATTGAACACAGGAAGACTTTGCTATGGTGAGGAGGGAATATAATCAGGTAGGACTTGAATAAATATATTAAAAAACAAACTAATAGGAACCAAAGTTCCATTTTCTCTAGAAAATTCAATATCATGACTAGCCTTCTCCATCGATCTCCTCCCTGTCAGAAGTATTAAATGCTGATATGGTGCCAACTTAGCTGGTCAATAGCGAGTGGCTGGGCTTGGGCTTGGTGTGGTCTCATCAGCATTCAGTAGAACTACAGCATTCTGCAGCAGGGATGAGACAGGAAGGGGGAGGGAGAGAAGGAAAAAAGGATTAGTGTAGTAAACCCCATGGACTTAGGTAAGGCCCCATGGAGAATTGAATAGTAGGAACTGCTGAGACAGCAACACTAGTTCCTGTCTCTCTGACCCCTGCCCCAAAGCTTGTCCTATAGGCCACTATACCTAAACCTTACTATTGGTCAAGTTTGGATTCCCCTTAACCCTATAAAAGGGGCTTAATTTAGCCCATTTGACAGAAGAAGAGCTGTTGCCGGGACCCTTCTCAGACTCCCCCAGTAAACATCACTGTGGAACCGCCAGGACCTCCTTCTCCTCTCTCACATCTGCTGCAGCCTCAGCCAAGGGCTCCCTACCTAGCAAGCTAAAAGCTGATATCCTGAGAGAGCTGCAGTCACTGAGAGCTGATAATCACCCAGCTTGCTAAGGGGGTCAGCCCACAGCGTTGGCCTCGAGCTAGCCCAGCTTTTGGGCACCCTGTCTCCCTGAGGACTGGGCTCCCGGGCTATCTTGCACTGCTTGATAATAAGGCCAGAATAGAGGCTTTATTATAGATTAGGACAAATACTATTTCTTAAATTACACGGTTGGTTTTCATGTTAATGGATATCCCCTTGCAGACTTCATGCTAAGTAAAGAAATTGGCTTAGAAAATACCAAAGACATAAGCAGGATTATTTTTGGTGGTTATGCTTTGGCAGGAATTTTGGCAGCCTTATTCCACACAGATATGTAAACATATCCTTCACTCTATAAACAAGCCTCCATCAGAGCCAGAACAACTTCTACTATTGCTCTCTTCTCTCTCTGCTCCTCAGACTACACCAGCTTTTCTTGAGCAAAGAACACAATCCAAGGTCCTAATAGCACCTCAGAGCCAGACCTTTCTTTTTGGTACTATCAGATTTTTTTTATATATAATTGTATTATGTTCCTTTTGAGGCTTCTATGTTTTTATTTTCACCCTTAAAGCTTTTTCAACTGGGGCAAAAATTTGTTAGTTTATGCCTTTAATGAAATACTAAACTTTTTGAGCAAAAATCCACCTGGCTTAGCAGGGAGCCTGGGCTGTCACCATGAACAATCCCATACAGAGCTGTCAACCTATTTCCTTCTGCTCTTCTGGCAGTCCTATTATCTAGAGCCTTCCCAGTCCCACCCTAACCAGCTGTGCTGGCTGCTGGGGTAGAATGCAGTCACAATCCCAGTTTCACCTCCACGGAGTCACACAAAATTTGGTAGGTGGGATTAACAGTACAATTTCTTCTTAAGGAGTCATGGGAAGTGCATTCACTTCAGAAGAAAGCAGAGAGATGGAACTGTGATGAAGATAGGAGTTTAAAATTCCACCTTGTAGTTTCACAAGGTGTTACTGTGAAAAGAAAAATCATTTCCATGTAAGCCTCCTTTCTCACTAATATTGCTGATATATCAAGAGATTTCACTTTCAGATTTTGTCACTTAGTAATTTATAGACACATCTAGAGCTGGTTCTAATTGATTACTTCTACCTGTTTCGAACACCCTACCTGAAATTTTATAAAATATAATGTCAGCAGTTTACTGCAGATCAATTAAAAGGGACCATAGATTTCTGATTCCCATTTGTAATGAAAATCAGTAACTAGGAATAAGACAAGAGATTTGTTATTAAAATGGAAGGTCAGGAACCCACAAATTTAGGTTATATTTCTAGGTTGAGTCTAGGTGCCTGTGGGTCCAAGTATATAATTTCATTTTTTGTACCTAGCTGCCTTTGTAAAATGAAGAATTTAATTTGCAGAAGGCTTGCAAAGGTTATCATTTATAAAGGTCCTGAAGTCTTCAGGTGGAAGGGCAGTCTGGTGTCACCAGACTAATAACAGGGGGGCTGATCAGTTGAATATAAAACAAGTGAATTGGGAAATATTAGGAACAAAGTTGGACAAAAGGCAATTAGTCAAGGCCAGTTCAGTTGCCCTGATTCCTTTCGCTTCTTGAACCCTGATTAAGGCAGGTACCCTGTAGAGAAATAAAATAGGATGTTATAATTGAAGACACTGGACATATAGTTAATGTTGCATGGGCAAGCATAAATCTGGCAATTTTCAGCCTCAAAATACTTGATTTTGCAGCCTAAGCAACTGTTCTGATGAGCTGCATTGCTCCAAATAAAAGTAGACTGTTAGTACAGACAAGCATCATTTTGAAATGGGAATAAATTTAAATAACATAACTTATATTTAATTTTTACCTGTGCCAAGCTTACATCCCCAAAGTCATTTGTTAGTCATTCTGTGGACACAGCTGCCAACCCCACAGCCCCATGCCATGGGGGTCTGCCTGTGTTTGCCTGAAGTTACTTCTGAATGTAGAAGGTATCACTGAGCCCTGAAAGACTCCCAACCCACGGGTCAAACAAGCATTTACCAAAGAGATGAAATGGATGTAACACCTCTTTACCTTCCCCAGATTCTGCCTTTGAGTCATCCCTGACTATGCTTCCCCCTGAGAAACACCAATGCTGGCATCCTCATCCTATGGCACACCCCAGCCATTAGCACCTGGAAAAGTCCCAGAGACTGCATTTAATTCTTCTTTGAACTGAACCATGCCTTTCTGTGAAAGAACATTCTTGCTAGGTAGAAAAGCAGAGAGATCTAAAGCTTGCACTGCCTTGCTCTTTCTTGTACCACCCTCTCATGGAGGGGGAGGCTGTGGAGGTGGCAGGAGGTTTCCCCGGGGTAACACCCTGGCTGTCAGTGTTTGCACAGCTGTGGCTTAGCAAATGGGCCTGATGCTAAAGAGAGACAAGGAAAGGAGTGTTTTTCTTTGTGGTATTGGCTGAGCAAATCTCACAGGCACTGTGCTAACAGTGAAAAATCGTTCTGAGGTGTCTCTTGTCATGCTAGCCAGTGAGTATTATATATATACACTCTCTGAGTGCAGCCTGGTTGAGAAGGAAGAGACAATCATTACATAGTTACTTTTTGATCTACACTGTATTTTAAGGTAGAAGTATGTATTTGAAAGTGAGAACACAAAGACCAGTCAGAGAAGAAATGCTGCTTCATCTGGAATGAAACCAGCCACGGCAAAAAAGACAAGACTATAATGAAATACTTTCTTTTGCAGCATGAGCAACCAGCTTCAGCACACGTCCTTCACAAAGCCTTGATGGCTGACCCAGACCCTACAGAAATGAACTGCAGATTTCCATACAGAATGTTCCCAGTTTCATCCTGCTGTGATCACAGGATATATTTATACATTTCTTGCAACAGACAAACTATTTTGTATCTACTGACAATCAGCCACTGTCATTACCCAGCCTGTGGGAGGCTGACTGCCTGCCATTACATATGCAAAACACCTGGAACTAACTAGGCTGTGATCTGGCTGCTTTCCCCTACTAGTTTATACTTGTGGAAGTGCTGTATGATTGACAGCAGACAAAAAACAGTGTAGGATCCTTCCTAAGTGTGCTTTTTGCCAGGTCTCCTCATCACAATGGTGCAGCTGGACTACATATGGCCCACAAAAAAATGTATATATGAATGTCCCCACAGCTCTCCAGAATGGGCTGTACCCAGCCTTGTCTTTGGATTCACTCTTAGATGTTAAAACAAGCATTTCAACTTATTCTGGAGAGTTGCAGCAATCAGACAGGTGTCCCTCCTGAAGCAGCAGGAGTGAGGTGGCATAAAGTCTTTTTAACCTCTGTTGGCATTATATATATATATTCTTTCTGGAATAAAATGTAGAAACCAAATAAATGGCTGGAAAAGTACAGCTGCACTGAGCAGAACAGATGGGGATCTTCACTTCCTACAGTTGTGCTCCCAGTCCAGCCCAGTCTCATCTCCCCAGTGTCAAGGACAAACATCACTGGAGTTTCTATCTGTAATGTGCAATTTTGCAGTGCACCAAAAGCAGATATACAGACAACACACACAACGTGTGGAAAGATTCTACCAGCTCCTAATTCAATTCACAGCTGCATTTGTGGTTTGCAGAGCTTTGCCTCCAAAATCCTGGCATATTTTGAAGTTGTCTCTAGAAATAAAGAGGTAGAACAGAATCACAGTGAGAAAAAAAAAAGGTAATTTCAGCCATTAAAAAAAATGTTTGGGATATAAAAAAGTAGATTCAATGCTAAAATGAACTGAAAATCCTTGCAACTGTTTACATGATTTTTGTAAAAATGTACTAGTTTTTTTGAGGTTTTTTTTGTTTTGGTTTGGTTTTTTTTTTTTTACAAGAAGCAATTGATATGTGCCAAAATTTCCATGCCAATAGAGGGAGTATTTAATTTGTCATTTCAGTGCCTTCATTGTGGGGATTTTAGCTTATGGCACTTCAGTGAAACATAGTCCTTTACAATGCAAATACTGCTGTCAGATGGACACTCATCAATCAAAGCACCAACTAGATCCTTTCTGTGGAGAGCCTGAGTCACTCCTTTTTATATCAGAACTGAGCTGCAGGAAAGTGGCTGTGTCAGCTGCCCCACTCCAAGAAAATGTTTGATTTATTACCAAAAATACTTGAAATGATGAGAACCCACTGTCCATGACAGGCAGATGAAGGATGAAGGCACAGCAAGGGGAGAGATGCACTCTGCTGTGCCCTGTGCTTTCTGACTGTACAGGAAAAATCTGTAGGGCTGCTCAGGCTGCCTCTGCAAACTCTTTAAGGTCTAAGTCAAAAATCACTTCTTCAGCTTGTTTCTGCAAATACAGACAAAACTAAGGGGGGATCAACAGAATACCTGCTTGATAAATTGTCTTTTTACCTATTTAAAAAGCAATGCATATTCAACATAAATATGAAGCCAAAGGGGGCTCTTTTTATTTACAACATTCTGGTTAAGACTGGTTTCTATGGCAGCAGAAAGGAAGGGGTTAGGGTTTTTTTCCCATACACACCCTCCCAGAGGAATTATTCAACTACTGAATTGAGGAATTATTCAACTATTGAATTTAGGAAGAATTATTTAGCTTATTAAAAATATTTTTATTATTTGATAATATGCAAAAAGTGATAAAAGATAGCTACTTGTTATCATATCTCACTTTTATAATTCCCTTCAATGTGCCTGCAACTGTACTTTCTTATTGCTGTTCCATGTTTCAAAAGAGGTGACTGGAAATACAGCAAGGGCATTTGATTATCCAGCACCAGCCTAGGTCAGAAAAATACACTGAATAATGATACCAAGCTAAGGAGAGTCACAAAATTAATTATAATTTACATCAGACCTTCAGAAGCAGATAAGATAATGATAAGAATGACATTAGGGTTTGGATAATCACCTATGTAGCTGAAGATAATTTCTCCAATTAAAGCTATATGCATTTACAATTTCTACTTTTGTGTCTGCTAGCAAGAGCTATAATCACCAATTTATGTTGCAGATAAGGAAAGTTACATTCTAACATGTTCAGATTAGGTAAAAAGTTGCAGACAAAAGAAATAGAGTCCACTTTAATTTTCCACCTTACAGCCAGGCATTAGTGGGCAAGTCCAAAGACTGTGATCTCTTTACATTAGAAGACCAATATATTCTCACATGACACAATATGTAGATCTATGATAAAAAAGAAATACAGCCTGGCAATCAGCTGTGGTGAAGTACTACAAGGGTAGGTTTAGGATAGCAGCTCAGGATTATTCACTGTTAGGCACTTGGAGATTGATTTTATTTCCACTGAAGTGAACAATTATGTTTCTCTTCACGTCCATGGTAGAGATTTGACACTTTGACTAAATAGCTTCCCTGTTGTATGACAGTCTTTTACAATAAAATGCATCAAGCTGCGCAGCTTCCCAGCACCAGAGGTGGGTCTATTTATAACCAACATCTGCTCAGACATGTGCTCAGTCCAAACCACTACTGTGTCCACATTGTGGGGACACAATTTGGGTTTAAATCTGCATAATTCCTTGATGTGTACTGAAAGAAGACAGTGGGAAAAGCTGGATCCCAGGTGTCCCTTAGCACAAGTCCAACAGCATCAATATCCAGTGTTGATAGGACAGATATGCTACATTTAAGCTGTCTGCTGCCACATATCCCACTTGCTCTTGGAGCAGTGGCTGAGCTCTAGAAGACTCCTCATCTACAAGGTCTTTTCTGAGTCCCTTTTGTGTGCACAGAAACAAATATTGCGAGGACTCCTGCAAGTGCAGGATATAGGCAACAATCTACACACACTCCATATGTGCAGCTCAGTATTTACCTTCCTCTCATGGCAGAATCCCTGAAATTCACAGGAGAAGCAACTTTGATACAGTGATGATTATCTATGCATATTCATCCCATGCTTTGCAGGACCTCTTCCACCTTCTCAGCAGCACCAGCCTAACATCTGGAACAGAACAAGTAAATGAATGCCTTGTAATATCTTTGGTGCTTTCAGGGGGTTGAGTCACATGAAAATATTAGCATTAGCATGGTCTTGAGTCAAAGAACATTGTTATATGGACGTCACACCCTGTACTCATAATTCTGTGCAAACCTGGCCCTATAACCTTCAGTTCTGATGCCACAAATATTTGCACAGATAAGGAGTTTTTGGGATAATTGACTTTTGCTCAAAATGCACAATCCCACATTTGAAACACAGTTCAGCTGTCTATACATCTGTGTGAAAAGTGCTGCTCAATTTGGAGCACTGCTGCTCAATTTATCACACCAATGCACTAAAAACATAACATTTCCTTTTATTGCAGGATATTTGCCATATTGTTGAGATGTGCTCTGAGAAACTCTGCTGGACAAACATCCCATGAAGCCTTTCAGTTCTGCAACTGCTTTATTGCAAGGCTCTCCAGGCACAAAGAAGAGTGGTACCTCATCCCATTGACTGCACTGTGAATTACACTTCATTCCTTTACAAGCCTCTCTCCTCTCCCTCTGAGATGGAAACTGTTCAATCTCTGCTGGAAAGAGAAGAAAAAGCCTGGATTAAAAAGGCAGCAAAGTGTATGGTGATTTGCCTTTTTCCCTGTCTACTGAGAACTGTCCCAGAAATATTCTCCTAAAGTCAGATGAAACGGAATAATATATTTTAATAGCACTGAAGGCTTAGTTTGACCTTTAAATATTAATATTTAAATATTAATGAAATAGCAGGAGAAAGCAGACTGACAGGTGTAATACAAATCAGACAAAATAGCACTGTGAAATTATTTCATGCATTGAAATTCTCATTAGTGATAATGAGAAATGCACCTATAATCCATGATCTGAAAATGTACTCCAGAAAATCCTAGTAGAATAAATGATCAGAAAAATTTGCTTGAAGTAATTATTCTTATTTTATAACTTAGGGGGAAATTCTGAAAGAGAGGAAAAGTCAGAAACCTGTACTTATCCATGTAAGTGGACTTTCTCTTTAAATTGGACCCTACTGGATTTGTTTCCTGAAATATTTTACTCAAGGGTCTATTTCCATTCCAATAGCATAGGAAAATCTTAATCTTTCTACAGTTCTTCTTCTTTCTACATTATTTCACTAGACTGTTCTTTACTGATGAAAGTGTATCTCTCAAACACACCCTGAGTACTGCTTCTATCACTAAAGCTGTCTGAGAAAAGCAGAAAATTACATGCTGAAATTATAAACATTTTCCCATTAAGTGCAATATAACAAGAGGGAAGCAGAATTTTGAAGCAGGATCAGTTCTTCATTCTGCACTTTCACTCTTACATAGAAAGGCAAAATCAGAGAAGTCAGATGAAGACGCTGGGAGATTTCAAATCACACTTAAAATCGTGTGTGTTAATTGCTAGATGATTTGAGTATGAAACTCACAGAATCTGACTTAAAATCAATGAAAAAAACACAATAATAATGATGGGAAGATTAACAGATCCACACCTGCTCTCTCACAGGTCTGTATCTCTGTTAAAGCTGTGCTGTTTAAAGTAAAGATAATATGATGTTGGAAATTATGTAATTTAAAATAGTTTACAATTAGTTTGTTTATTCTTCTTAAAGATAATTAACTATCTAGAGGGTGTAAAGTTGTAGAAGGTGCAAATGTGTAGAAGTGCACAGTGGAGGTGAGGTTTAACTTCCCTGGAGGAAGTAAATATTCTGCACTAAAGTCAGACAGGGGCTGGCCAGGGAATTCAATTTGATCTATCTCCCAGTGTCTCTCAGCATCACCTCCCGTGCCAGACTTATTCAATGCCTTATCTTCTGTCAGACCAATAAAGTAACAACATTTCTGTAGCACAAACAAAATGTCTTTACTTTAGCAGATAAATTCCTATCCCAAGTAATCAGATTCGGCAGAAGGCCTCATAGTGACCAACAAATAGCTGTACAACATCAGCCAGAGTCAGAGTACTGCAAAATCATGTACATAGAATAGAACTGAAAATGGTGCCTTCAAAGGGGGTGTATACTCTGAGGAGGCCAAGATCTGTGTGTGCCTTAAGTCTGAACTACTAGAATATATCCTGAGAGGCCAAGGGCTTAGCAGAAGGACACAGGAAAGCCCTCCAGACCATGTCTCTAACAGTGTCCAGGATTCCCTGGCCAGAAAAAGATTGATCATTTCATGCCCTGGACCCTGGTCAAGGATTGATCATTTCATGGATAAGCAAGCATAATGGTTACTGAACTCTATCCAAATGGTATGTCACTCTAGGGCAGCACAGCATTTCAATTGATCCAGGTGAATCTCACCACCTACAAACCCAGAGGAGCACCCAGCATGATTTCCCAAACTGCTCAGAAGGATTGCTCAGAGCCTGTTCACTCCATACTCCCAACAGCCAATGAAGAGAGACTGGCACCACTGTGGAGCTCATGTGACACTGGCACTGCTTGGAGTGAGGGCTTTAACACAGGGTCTGTGATACTGACCATGGTTACACGGCAGGAATGAGACAATGAATGATTTATTCCAATCATGCAGGATGCCTATGGTAAAGGCAGATGATCCACATGTATTTTCTGAGTTCCAGTCCTACAGCCAACATGGAAATTTGATTATATTATTGTTTCTTTACACCTATCAATTTACATGAGAATGTTTTGAGCTGTCAGAGAATGGGGCAGTATAGCATCTAGTCTGTATACCATGGCTTTCTTCTTTGATTCATTCATATCCTCCAATAAGGCTCTGTAATTCTAATACCTGGTATGCTCTTGCATACTCAGTAAATGACCTGTGTTTTACCACTATAAAAGTAGAGATAGAACATCTCTCTTTGAATGACTCAATGATTTAATAATTATTAATGAGACATTATGCTTTTAAACATTTCTGGCAAATGATTAAGCCAAATGTTTGACATGGCTTTTAAAGGCCTGGAGCATGATGCTGCCTAGCAACTGAAATGTCATACACTTTTTTCTGATATTTTGTGACGCAGATAAAATAACAAACTTTGGTAAATACACTCAGTGTCATTCATATATCAAGGAGTTTTGTCATACTAAAGAGTTTTATATTTTCAGTGTATCCAAACTTTCAATATTCCAAACCTGTACCCAGATACTCTTCACCATGTACACAATTCTTACCTGCAAAATCCTGGCAACTCCAGACATTTTCATTCTAGATGTGAACAGATCATCTTCCTGTGTACCAAGTTAAAAATAGGGTTTTGCAGGATGTCTACAAGCATGGATGCTCAGGAAAACAGTGCCAAGACATTGAGTAACGTGCGCCAAACTGAACAAGGTGAGCTGCAGAAGAAAGGTTAAGGACCTTTACACAAAAACATGACCTGGAGGTCTGTTATCACTAACTTGAAAAACCAAAACCTTTCCCTTACACTACTGACAAATATGATGAGTAAGAATGGAGCTGGACATTCGGAGCAATGTATTGTTTTCCTTCTGTTTGGTTCTGCAACAAGTTCATGTAGCAATTAGAATTCTTAATAAATGCTAGCTAAGCTCCATATCTGCTCCCCTTATTTAACACTGTCCAAAAGAATGTATTCATTTTATTATTCTAATATTTCTATTAGTCAGTTATGTGTTGTTTAAGAGAATTTGAACTATTTTAAAGTGCAAAGCAAGAATTTTCCTCAGTGAAAGATGAAGTGTTGGTCCAAACAAGGTATGAGCCTGATGTTATCATGAATAATAACTGCTCTTGGTCCTTCCACACTTGCCATTCCCATGCACCTTACAGCAGTTTAAGGAAAGCAGTGGTAATGCTGAGAGGCAGCTTTGGGAGTCCAAAGTCCATGATGACTGGGGAGATACAAGATTATTAGTTTGTTAGAGTTAAATCTATCACAGGTTCTAATAAATAATTGGAGGCAGATCACGGTTTTCCTAAGCTCTGTTTGAGTTGCACTGTGTCAATAAAGACAAAGACTTAATTTAAGCCACATTTTTTCCTGTGCCATTTTCTGGTGCTTAGTCTGCAGAAAAATATATAGAAAGCTAAGAAGTTTCTGTTCATGCTCACAGACAACAGCTCAAAAAAACCTGGTATCTAATACTGCCATTAAATAATTATTTCTCCAGTAAGAACAGACAATCACACACCAGGACAGTGTTATCCCACTGGGCTATAAACAGATGTGACACTGCCTTTTGTCACATTACATAACAGAGATCAAAAGCACCACAGCCACTTAAAACCATCTTGATCCCCTGAGGAGGCACTGAGTTGTCCAAGAATGATGACACATAAATTGAGGAACAGAGTAGGTCATACAGTCTCCGCGTTACTATGCTTTTGCTGATTAAACATGGATGAATGAATGAGTTTTGTTTCTGAGCTGGTTTTCTGTGAAATGGCCTGCCTTCATATCAAGAGCACAGTCTCAGCAAGGTTGGCTACTCACTGGCTTCTCCTCTGTGTTACCAGGGAACAGAGAACTGTACTTCAGGTATGTTGAAAGAGCCAGGTGAGAAAACTGCACTAAGGCCAATGTGAACCAGAGTTCCCCCTGGATTTATATGACAGTTCAAGATCTGACAACTGAAAGAAAAGCCTCTGGAAGATACCAGGGCAAGAAATGGTTTCCTGCGCCAACAGGACAAGAAACGTGGCCCTTCCTTCACCTCATTTTAAATTTTTTGCCTATCCTGAAGCACAAGAACAGAAGTTGCAGTCACCAACAGATTAAACTGTGATCCATTAAGAAAGACTGCCATCTCCTGGTTTCTTCCACAACAGCCTTCCTTGGGAAAAAAGAGTCGGTTTAGTTAAAGCTTATGGTTGATCATAAAGTCATGCTTGCTCTGAACCTTTAAGGGAAAATGTCACAGTTAATAAAGGACAGGCAAGTGAAAGCTGGAAAGGCTAATGCATTATGACTGCACGATCTAGGTTAAGCCAACATGTGCAATAATTATAACTATCACAGCTTGACACAGTTTATAAAGGGTTGAACCATAAAAGCTTAGAGCCCAGTAGTACAAGCTACTTAAACATTCTCTTCTGGAGTGCTGACTCCCCAATCTTCTGCTGACTTTCAATCAGGAAAAACAATAATACATAATGGTTGATAGGAGCCAATCATTCTCATTCTCAGGGATATTAAATCTCCCCTAAATGCCAGTCTGAAAGGGGTTTAAGAGTAAAAGTGACTTACACCGTGTTTAGGGACATGCAGAATTATGCAGAGCAGAAGACTACTGTAAAACTATGGATGTAAGAGCATAATAATGATATTGGGCAAGGGAGAGGTGAGCCACTCCAAGGAAAATGTGAGAATGAGCCCTTTTGATATTTTCTTGAAGGTGTTTAAGAATGGGCTAAAATGACAGCCAGCTGAAGGTATCACAGATTATTTGACATGGTCCGTGTTAAGTCTCTAGGTTGATGAGAATTTGTTCCCACTAGATGTATACTTTGCAATAAAACAGTATTTTACTATCATTTGTATATTTACATTTGGTGGTTAAGAATAACACACTTTTGTTTAATCAATATTACAATGGTGCCCAGAGCTCACTGAGACACATGGGCCTTCTCTGTCCAATACAGACTCTGTCTCTTTAGGTCCCATGCAAATACCTGCTTTAAAATAGTTCTTTCTTCAAGGCCTTGCAACCTAAACACAAACAGCCAGTGGGAGTGAAGAAGTATGGCTATCCTCACCTTACTGATGAAGATATTCCACTGTGTGGATGACACAAACAAAATGAGAATGACCACTTAAGGTAACAGGAGCACCCGCTCAACAAGACTCAACAAGACATTGAGGTGTGTCCTCACAAGTCCCACTTGGGATGTCTGCAAGGAAACAAACATTTAAAGCATAAATGTCACTTTGAACATGGACATGCTGTCTGTATCACTGAATTCAGAGGTCTGAGCTCAAGGAGTTGAATTATAATTAGAAGAATGCTAATACCATTGTTAAATCAGTGTTTTGTTTAATTCAAGATTTTAAACCTCATCTTCATCAAAGGAAGAATTTTGTATTGTTTAGAATAAAGGTAAAGGGAATTTCAAACTGTTACATACAGAAAATATTAATCTTCAGCACAAAAAGTTTTACACATTTTAGGAAGAAATGTGACAGCTGAAAGGTTTTCACAACAATTACCATTCCATCCTTCCATAAGCTTTAAAACTTCCAGGTAAATGTATGAAAATTAATGTTACTGCAGAAAACTCAGAAATATATGTCACTTTGTTCTCCATCATCTTTTTCATAACAATATAAGAAACATAGGGTTACTACTCAAGGAAGCGAAACCCGATTCCAAATTTCAGAACCTACTTTTAAAAAGCAATTAAAAAATGATAAATGGTGTGAGAGAATTTTCTTATAAATACTCAGCAAGGTGGAGAAAATTTTGCAGTGAAACAGTGTTCCAGGATAGGTAAATGAAAGAACACATGTGACGGACACTTTAAAAAAAAAATCCTCAATCCTTGGTTCTCTTTCCTCTTCAGCTAAAGGCATTTGTGTGTTGGAGCTCTCTCACAGCGAGGGCGACATCTTGTGTTCATTCCAGCCACAAACTGCCACTAGTCAGCCTCCATCCAGCTGCTATGCACCAGAATATCCCTCCCCTTCAAATTTTATCTTCAAAAGAGCTGCTAAGAGTTTTAGCTGACCCTATATATTTCCCTTACTGTATCAGTTTTCATACTTTCTTTGAGTTTAATCATGACTTTATATCATTTGAGCAGAGCTATTTTAAATGAAGATCTGTAAATGATAAAGCATTATAAAAGATACTCCTTCTGAACAGGAGACAGTCATATACTTACTAGGATTCTTTAAATTAATGAGAGCAGTGTAAAAGGAATGCCTTTTATGCCTGAGAAAATTATTATTTTAAGGGTTATGAACCTGTCAGTCTGTAAGTTATAAACTAGTTGCTACACCTGCAGTTTGATTAATGTGCTAATAAATCACTTGATGCTACTTGTAGCCTTTGCAGCGTTTTGAGAAACCTTCACTAAGTTTTCTAAAAACAGGAAAACGATAGAAATTGGATCTTTGTAGGTAAAAAAAAGAATATTGTGAATTTACATTCTGTCTTAATAAAAGTACCTGTAGCTTATTGTTATGTGCAAAACAAACTATTTATCAACACCTGCTAGGGTTTGTAGAATAGGAGAAGCAAACCTGTAAACAGCCTCCTAAAATAGAAAATGTTTGAATATTATTTCATCTGACTCAGAAAAGCAGCTTCTGAGGACCCCAAAAATATTTTGTAAGTTTAAATTGCAAACATCAGAAACAAACTTTAAATAAAAATAAAATTAAATAAAATAGAATCTAACCTCTTCAGCTGTGTGCCATGCATAATATTTGCACTTCAGTTATCGTCATGGTACCCTCCTGCCTGCCAGTGGTACATTACAAACTGTGCACCGCTCTTGCTTTATGTATTTTTTGTTCTCTCATTGCCTCTGTGAGGATAAAAATGTGTATAGCACCTTGTTTTCCTGGAGACTTTTTGTTTGCACTGTGTGGGTGATAAACATAAAATAATCTCTTACTGCAAGGAAGAACATTTCCTACAAGGTGGCATTTCCTGGACTTTGGTCCTCTGTGTGACAAAGAGGAGATTGTGCATTAGAACACTTGCAATGGTTTCAGTTCCAGCTGTAAAATAAGGGCTGAATGAGAAATAAAAAACTCGCTGATGTGATTTGAATCCAGCTCTATTGCCATGTCCACCAAGTGCTGCTGCTGTCACTTACAACTGAGACCAGACTGCCGACATGGCACAAGGGACACATTAGCTGAAAGCAGCATTAACCAAACCCCTAAAAATACGTGATTGTGATCGCCTACCTTGCTTTTTCCAAACATGGATACCTTACTCTCCTTGTAAGCCATACTATGAATTCTCCCACAGGTTCAGGGATATTCAGTGATAGCCTACAAAAACATGATTTGTACCACCAATTTCTAACTCACACTAACATCGACATGTTCGGTAAATCAAGTCATCTATTCTCCATGTGATGTATCTGAATGTATCTGTATCTCTGATATTTATATCAGTTCAGGTTTGGGTTACTTTTCTCTGTCAAAGTCCACATTTCAGAATTATATATCTCCACTAAATTAGAAAATTTATTATTTCTGCAGACACCTTGTATCCATCATTTGCATATGTACACAGACTGGTAAAGTAGACACATTAAAAAAAAATCTGATTTTAAACCAAGTCCTTTTGTATTACTGTCTGACAGATAAATTTGCATTTGCATAGCATGGAAAATAATAATCTGCTAAAAACTAAAAGATAGCTCTGAACAGTTTTCCAGTTTGTGGCTGCAAGCAATAAAAGCTTTAGTTTTCTGGTTCAGAACTTTTAGCTGAATAGTGCAGATGTTCATAAATTACATCAGTGTTGATTTTTTCATGCCCAACCTAAGACATCAAAAAAGCATTTTTTCAAAAATTCTGATTTCTGAAAATAAACCTTGTCTTCTTTAATTCAGCTCTGTTCCCAAAATCCTGTATTAAAAAATGACTACACACTTTCATTTCACAACCTTTTCTAGATGGGGTTTTGGTACCTTTTGTATAAATTACACCTTCAATTTGAAATGATACAACTGAAATCAATGACTACTTCTGTGTTACATTTTAATCAACCTAAGTTAGTTTATGGTAAGTAGGCACAAATATTCTGAATTTGGCTATAACTCTGGGAGATAAAATACTGACATTGGCAGCCCATTAAAAATATTCACCTTTATCTCTTATGGACTTATTCTGCTCTATAAAGGTTTTACTCACACAAAACATGTTTCCCTACAAACCTTCCTGCAGGATCATGAGCAGAAAATTTGGGACATTTTGACAACAATTCAATAGCCATTTGAGAAAATCCTATTGTTAGTAATGATTGCCTGATAACTCAAGCAATTAGGAATTAATGTATTGGACAAAAATGACACTTGTACTAGAGGGGATTCATATGCTATCTAAGAAATGCCAAAATTCAGAGAAAAACTAGAAACATGTGTTAGTGGTTTAAATTACTGTCTAGACTTGTCACAATAATATTATCATCTTCTGAGTCTTCTTTTTTTTTTTTTTGTGACTTTCCACAATAACAGCTTGAAGAAAAACAAATAGATGCTAAAAGAAGGAAGCTCAAAAACACATTTTGAAATTTCCAGAGAAGAACATTTGTTTGTTAACTCTAAGTAACATGTTTTAGAATATATTGAGAGAAAGCAATTTTGGAGCTCATGATAATTTGCCACCTAAAAAAAAAAATAAATCTGTACTTCCTGAATTATGATACAGAATGCCCTGACATCTGTGTACACAGATGCAAAACCATCTTTTGTCTATAAAGTTTTCCTTGTGTGCCGTGCTGATTGTAGCCAACAGAGCAGGTCACTGTGACCTGACATAACTGTTCAGGACAGTTTATCAATGTGGGCCTTGTGCCACACTAATGCAATTTCACAAAGACTTGCCAAGTCAGCCAGAACCCAGCATGGACACTGAGGTGAGTTCTTTTATATAAAGGCTTTTACCTGACCAGAATCCTTTACCAGGTCCTAATTCTTGGCAGAGCTGGGCATGTGGTAACGTGGGTGAAAGCAAAAATACCGATGATCCTTGCACTACTGGTTTAAATGGGAACATGAAGACCATGCCATGCCCAAAGGATGTAACATTGTCCTCCCTCAGTGTATTAGCGTCAGCTCCCTGCTGTCCAGATCTTTACACATTTTATCTGCACAATGACCATATTTCAGAAAGAAGCACTGCCTCGGTTAAATCTGGATCCAAACAGTAAACCTAGTCACATCCATATAAATCAGTACAGATTAGGAAGAGCAAACTTGTCTACTTAAAAATATATTCTGCAAATGCAATATAAGGTAGCCAGAGAGAAAATAGGCACAAAACCTAAATTACACTGAGCTGCAGTAAGAAACTTTCACCTCCTTAAAATTAAGCAGGTAAAATGGAGCTCCTTTGGAGTCTGTACCAAAAGCCTTTCTTGCTGAGGATGGATCAGTTTAGTTTCAAATGCAGCTGATGAAAATAGCAATAATCTGTTCAATTTATTAAAGCAGCGGCATCCAGTCTGTGAAAGTCTGGACAAGATGGTATGGTTCACAGTCTGAAGCTCTGGTAAGACAAATATTTATCCTGGTGATCCAAACGACCTATGGGAGCCAATAATTACAGATGGTGAAAAATTACTTTGTTACTTAATATAGAATTAGTTCCGCAGTTTATTCTGTGTTACAGCAAGGTATCAAGGGCTGAACCTCATTCAGTCTGTAGTCTCGGGTCTCTCAGAAGGCGCTGGTTTCTGGTTTCAGGTGACAAAGCACATCCCTGTGCTGTCTGTGCCCTGTGCTGTCAGGAACCAGCCTTGGGGAATCCTCTTTGGAGGAGCAGTGACTCTTTCCCTGTATTTGGCACTGGTGATGCCACACCTGGAGTGCTGTGCCCTCAGTTCCAGGGCACCGGGGGCTGCACTGGGTGCAGTGAGGCTGGGCGAGGGCTGATGAGCAGCGCTGAGGGAGCCGGGGGTGTTTAGCTTGGAAAAAAAAGGAGCTTCAGGGACCCTTCTGCCCTCCACAGTCCCTGACAGGAGGGGGCCAGCGAGGGGGCGAGCTCTGCTCCCAGGGAACAGGACAGGAGCACACGGCTTCAAGCGGCGCCAGGGGAGGCTTGGGTGGATATAAGAAAGAATTTCTTCATAAATTGTGATTAAACATTGGCATGGACTGCCCGGAGAGGTGGTGGAGTCACCATCCCTGGAGGTGTTTAAAGAAAGCCTGGACATGGTGCTCAGTGGCACGGGGTGATTTTGGTCGTAGGTTGGACTCGATGATCTCAGAGTTCTTTTCCAAGAAGGCACCACCGGGCAGACGGGCGTTGTGAGGGCGGGGTGGTCTGTGTGGGACACGGCGAGCCCCCTCCTCAGGGAAACCCGGGGCGTGTTCCGCCTCGGCGGCTGAGAGCGGGACCGGGAGCGGGCCGGGAGCGGAGCAGGGATGGGGGCCGGGAATGGGGCGGGTATCGAGGCCAGAAGCAGCAGCGGCGATCGGGGCCGGGAATGGGGCGGGCATCGAGGCCAGAAGCAGCAGCGGCGATCGGGGCAGTGATAGGGGCCGGGCCCCGCGCGGCGCTGCCTCCGCCGGGCCCCCAGAGGGCGCTGCCCGGTGCCCGTGAGGCCCCGCGGGCGGCGGTTCCGGCGGCTCCAGCTGCGGCCTCCCCACGTGTGCCGGGAGCGCGGGGTTCCCGCTGCCGCTGCCGCGATGTCGGTGCCGGCTGCTGCCAGCAACCTGCCCATGCGGCTGCTCCGCAGGAAGATCCACAAGCGCAACCTGAAGCTGCGGCAGCGCAACCTGAAGCTGCAGGCGGCGCAGGGGGCAGGTACGAGCGGGCGGCGCCGCGGAGCCTCTCCCGGGCTGAGCGCCGGCGGAGCCGTGACTAACTTCGTGTTCTCTCCCCTCTCTCTCCTCCTGTCTCTGTCTCTGCCGTGCAGTGCCCTCGCCGAGCGAGGCGGCTTCTCAGGGACCCCCGGAGGAGGAGGAGATGGAGGAGGTGACGGTGCCAGAGGAGGAGGCAGCGGCCGAGGAGGGCGCGGAGCCTGCGGACGGAGCCGGACCCCGCAGCGGGGAAAAGAAAAAAAAGAAGAAGAAAAAGAGAAAAGCGGTGGCCAATGGAGGAGATGGTGCGTGTTCTTAGCAAAGACAGCCTCTCTCCCAGGGCTGTGTTAGTCTGGGAGACCCCACAAGCGCCTCCTTTGGGTTCCCGCAGCGTCGGGGAAAGTTTGAAATGCCATGTGCCGGTCAGGTGTGCGCCTTAAAGTCCCTGAGGTCTAAAGATTTACACGTTTCATTCTAGCTGCGATATTTAAATCCATAATTCATACTATTAGCCAATTTATTTGTTCCATGTGACTATGCTTTGTAACGTTGACTGGATGTTTTGCTTGTTTATTATTTCAATATATCAGGGCTCTGGTAGATGAGTGCTGTCTGTACTTGGCTGTGCAGCCAATACAGATTTTTAGCAATATGTCCAGCCTTTGGCAATGTTTATATATTATAAAACTGAAGTATACTGGAAAACTACCCAAAAAACCTAAAAAAGCACCACACAAATATTGCTAGGTTTGCATATATTTTTATATGCATAGATTTATAGATTCATATCTAGACATACATGAGTAATAGCAGCTTTCAAAATGTACTTGATTTTTGGGACATGCATCATGGTTATGCCAGTGAAGAGGTGCTTTCATCTCTAAAGATTCAGGTACCTAAAATGCAACTTCTCACATACCCTGACCACAAATGGTGTGGGAAATTTGGTGTTTGCATTGCCAGTGGGAAAGAATTTTGTTACCTGTTTAAGGACAATTATCTTGCTTCCACACAAGATATCATATGATATACGTGAAGCTACATTGTTTCACTGTGCAAAGTGGGCTGTGTGGAAGGAACTTGGGGAATTCTTGCTCTGTGCCTCAGAAGATTCCATAGAAACCTTGTCTCTCCTCCAGCCCCCTTCCACCCCAAAAATCATGATCTTTGTACATGGTTTACAGACTAAAGGAAATTCAGTCTGTGGAACAGCTTTTCATGACCTTTGTATTTCTAACTGACTTGTTTTCTGTAAAAACAACACTCCAGATATAGAAACCAAAAAAGCAAAAACTGAAGAAGATGAATCTGCAGAGGCAGAAGATGGAGATAAGCAGGACTCTGGAGAGAAAGAAGTGGAAGAGGAGGAGGATGAAGTGCCCAGTTTGCCACTAGGTGTAACAGGTATCTTGTGTTCTCTTTTTCATGCACAGGCAAAATCCCAAGGTCTGACCCTTTCCTTCCAGAGCAAGTTGCAGTTTTCAAGTGAGCTTTGTGAGTCAGGTGTTTGAATACATGATGTGACATTGGCAGCTGTACAGCTCTCACCCACATGCTGTTCTTGGAAATTTGCATTATATTCACACCTGTTGGTCCTACAATTCCTAGTGAAAGTGTTTTTTAAACCTATATACACATATGCTTATCTGTAAAGGAAGGAGTCCATGAAGAGCAAGCTGGAGGTGTAGAACTAGTAAATCTGACAGAAGAATCAGTGCATTCATCTTCATTTTTATTAACTCTTTGTAGTTTTCTTATGAACACATTAATACAGAGTATTTTGCCGGTGTCTTTGGATTTTGTGGTAGAATGCAATAAGAAGTCCTTTGGTCAGTTTGAACTGGTTAATCTCAGATGGCAGAAGAAATAAATTTAAATATTTTTTAATTTACCCCTCACTTCAGGTGCTTTTGAAGACAATTCCTTTGCTTCCCTGGCTGGTTGTGTCAGTGAGAATACATTGAAAGGCATAAATGACATGGGTTTTACACACATGACCGAAATTCAGCATAAAAGTATTAAGCCCCTTCTGGAAGGCAGGTAAGAAATAAAGCTTTTTAGTCACTCTAATGACCCCAGATATTTTGTAAATTTCGCTGGCAAGCTATATATATGAATCATAAAATCAAATCATGGTATCATTAAGGTTGGAAAAGACCTCCATGATCACTGAGGCCAGCCTTCCACTGGCTGATTGCTGTGACCTGCCTATGCCAGCAAGCTCCTAGTACCAACTCCACTGGTCTTCTTTAAGCCATGTTAGTTTTTTACATTGTCAGCATGGATCAGAGTGAGATTGCTCTTCTCTTGGTATGGTCAACTAAAACCTTCTTTTTCTATTGCTGCTTACAGGGATATTTTAGCAGCTGCAAAAACAGGCAGTGGAAAAACACTCGCGTTTCTCATTCCTGCAGTAGAGCTCATCTACAAGCTGAAATTCATGCCTAGAAATGGTAAGGCTCTTCATTTCACAGCTGAATTTGACTGCAAAGCAGCCTTTGGAGGGTTGGATGAGTTGTAAGTGACTCTCTGGTTGATGTATTTTTTAGGAACAGGGTGTTATTATTCTTTCTCCTACTCGAGAGCTGGCTATGCAAACCTATGGAGTTCTTAAGGAACTTATGAATCATCATGTTCATACCTATGGTCTGATAATGGGGGGCAGTAACAGATCAGCAGAAGCACAGAAGCTTGGAAATGGAATCAACATCATTGTAGCCACACCAGGAAGACTGCTGGATCATATGCAGGTAGATGTCTAATTGATGTCTAATCTGGTTGTTAAAACATAATAAAAACCCCTTTCCCTGTCTGACTGTGAGTTTGTTAATCTTCTAGAACACTCCAGGTTTCATGTACAAGAACTTGCAGTGTTTGGTAATTGATGAGGCAGATCGAATCTTGGAGGTTGGATTTGAAGAAGAAATGAAACAGATCATAAAACTTTTACCAAGTAAGAAAAAAAAACCCTGTCTTTCCTGGAAATCACTTGACTAACGTTATGTCTTCTTTCTGACTCTATTATCATAGGAGAACTTATTAATTTTTACAGTTCTGTAAATGAACTTCATAGTGGTTTTCTTACTCTATCCTTTTTTTCTGCTAGCCAGTATATATTACTTATTCAACATCATTTATCTGAAGAACAGAGTTTTCAAATGCTCTTCAGAGATATATTTCTGTTCATATAAAATCCTTTTAGTTTAATGTTTCCATTTTCTCATTCATCTTCCTCTGCCTGTTTATTTCCTGCAATTCATTATTTCCTAATAAGGTTTAAATTCAAGGAAAAAGCATTTCTGACTTGCAGTTCAATCTTTTTTGATACCTTTAAGACCAGTATCTGGAAGAAGTTTTAAGTATTTACCTTAAGTTTTTCTTTTCCTAATTTTTCATGTAACTATTCCTTGTAATGGATGTATTAAACACAATTTGAATCATTTTTTCAAACAAAAATATTGTAGTATTCATGGAAATTAATTTAGAATTAGAAGATTGATCTCGGGGTTTTGTTTTGTGTCTGAATTGGGTTGCAAATGATTATTAACATTTTTACAGAGAAAGAACACTGTGTTTTGATAGAGGTTAGGATTTTGGGGGTGGGGACAGCTGAAGTAAACATGGTGTACACCCCATAATACAACTGCACCTCTTTCTTTGTCAGTAGCAGTATGTTTGAATTAGGATTTAGTTGGAAGATTTGCCCAGGGAAGTTTGCAGTTAGATTTTATGGAATCACTGTTTGAATTCTTCTTTAAAAAGTGAGGCTGTATTCCAAATATTTTCCAGAGCGCAGACAGACGATGCTTTTTTCTGCCACACAAACCAGAAAGGTGGAAGATCTGGCCAAGATCTCTCTGAAGAAAGAGCCCCTGTATGTTGGGGTTGATGATAACAAGGAGACAGCAACTGTAGATGGTCTGGAACAGGTAAGACAAACATTAGTGGGAGGTTCGAGATCGGTGACCACCAAGCCCTGTGGTTTTTTGCCTGGGGTGTTTCAGATGTGTAACTGTTTAGTGAGGTTTTTTTCACAAAGTAGCCCTTCCCTGATGTAATTGTGTTCCTAAACCACAAGTTTGCTCCTTACTACTTCTATCTAACAATGTTTAAAATTCTTGCAGGGTTATGTGGTCTGTCCATCTGAAAAAAGATTCCTTTTGCTCTTCACATTCCTCAAGAAGAACCGGAAGAAGAAACTGATGGTATTTTTTTCTTCATGTATGTCAGTGAAGTACCACTATGAATTACTCAACTACATTGATCTGCCTGTTTTGGCCATTCATGTAAGTATCTTATTCGTTGATTGATTTTGAATTATTCTGATAACACCTGTAAGCTGTTACTGGCTTTACATTTGCCTGGTTTGTTTCAGTCCAGTTTCTAATAAATTGAGACTGCTCATAAAACTGATGATGGTCTTGATTAGTCTGTAGAGGAAGGAGATAAAGCAAAAATTATATAATAACACTTGAGTAATCAGACTTGCTATTTTTTGAACCAGTGCTGAACACTGATACTAATTTATGCTCTCTGTGTAGCAACATTTCTGTTTTCTTCCAAGAAGTTACCTTTCACAAGCACTAATAAAACTCAGTATGTGGAGTGAATTTCTTGTCAGAGAAATCCAGAGTCTGATGCCTGAAGTGTTTGATGCTTTTCCTAAGGCCTCGGTGATGTTTGGATTTACTATGCCAATTCTTACCATTTGGATGAGCATTGTAAATTTTTGTCAAAACCACAAAATGCACTGTTGAGAACAAAGAATTGATTGAAAGTCTTTTAAACAGTTGCATCTAATCACAAATGTCCTATTTTATTTTGTTTTGGGGGGAAATGTCTTGCTATTCTTTGATAGAACTGTAACAAGTGTCAGTTTTATTTGCTTGTTTGCTTTTATAACCTGTAATCTGTCTAACATATTGCTAGACTTGCAAATGGTCCTTTTTCTGGACTTGAAACATGCACGTTGTGCTCATGAGAAGAATGTTTATACAATTTTTTATGTTTTGGGAGATAGATTGTAACCTTTGAGGGATGCCACTTCTTGAAACCCTGTGTGGTTTATTTTTTTCTTTGTTTCTTCACTGCAAAATGGTCCTACTTGGTCTGTACAAAACCATGATTTGGAAAGATGCCTCAAATTACTTTTTTTAGTTGATATTTCATCTCCAGTGTGTTTGTTTTCTTTTCAGGGCAAGCAGAAACAGACCAAACGTACTACAACATTTTTCCAGTTCTGTAATGCAGAGTCTGGAATACTGCTGTGCACTGATGTGGCTGCCAGAGGATTGGACATTCCTGAGGTTGACTGGATTGTCCAGTATGACCCTCCAGATGATCCAAAGGTAGGTTAAGGAAATAGACAAGTGTCCCAGCAAGAAATCAAAGTCTGACTACAAACTTAGCTGCAGAGAAGAGCTGAACCTGCTGCTTGACAGAGAGCAGGATTCAGCCATGGTCATATCCAGCTGCCCTCTCATATCACTGCCCTTCACCAGCTCCTAGGAAATGCTGCCCCTAGCCAAGACCTTGTTTGCCTTCTTAAGAATTGCATTTTAGCATATTGTTTGTGTTGTGAAATGAAAATCTAATCAGCTAAACAGCCAAACACTTCTCAAGAGGAGGATGAGTTTACGTATGCATCCCTGAGCTTTTCCATTTGAAATTTGCTTTTTGTTTAAAGATAATATTCTTACTTGAATAAGACTACTGTAAACAAGGGAAGTTCAAAAATCTAGAAACTCAAGGTTTAATTTTTAATTACTGTGTACTAAGATTTTTTTTCTTCAGTAAAAGACAAAATGCTTTAGTCAGGGGCTCTGCCTCAGCCTGATGTTGCTTTGCACCTTCAGCATTTGTCTTCCCTTATCCATGTGTCAGTGCCAAGAAAAAATCTAACCAAATAGTGAATGATGCATTACATTATATTGAGGTTAACTCTGGTGTATTTTTTGTTGATGATGAAGACTGCCTGACCTTGTTGTCTGTTACTCTTTCCCAAAGGAATATATCCATCGTGTTGGTAGGACTGCCAGAGGAATAAACGGCAGAGGACATGCTCTGCTCATCTTACGACCAGAAGAACTGGGCTTCCTTCGGTACCTGAAACAAGCCAGGGTAAACTTCTGTCCAGTTTTTAAAGGCAAAACTTGTTGGTTTGGTTTGGTTTGGTTTGGTTTGGTTGGTTTGGTTTGGTTTGGTTTGGTTTGGTTTGGTTTTTCAGCGATCAGTTTCATTGTGTTCAATTCCAAAAGAAGAACAGTCTTCTTTTAAAGGTAATCATTTTAACAGAACTGCACAGAGCTGCTTCATTGCTCTCCTTTTGGACTTGTTTTGTGACTTTAATTAAAGTGATTTAACTTCTAAAGCAAAAGTGGTAAAAATTGGTGTCATACTGAGTGTCTCTATTACTCTGGCTTAAAGAAAGTGATAATACTGTCATATTGATGTAAAGGCACTTTCCAGATACAGCTGTGGTATTAAAAAAAATCTGTTATCTAGCAGATTGTTTTCTATTTGTCCTTGGTCTTAAAACACATTCACTGTATTTACACAGTGTAAATAATGTTGATACTTCTTCTTCTGTTTTTAAGGTACCACTAAGTGAATTTGAATTTTCTTGGTCAAAAATCTCAGACATCCAGTCTCAGGTATGACATGTTTTTATACTTCAACTACTTTGAATATCTTTGTTATAACTTGCATGGAGAATGTTGCAGTCTATAATGACTGCAAGTCAAAAATATGTGTGCTTCTTTAGCAATGTTAGTATATAAGCCCATGTATATTTTTAATTAGCTGGTGTTAATAAAGCCCAACATAAGCTAAAATTCTTTTGTGCTCCTGTGCTACAAAAACAGCCAAGGAACCCAGAGTTGAGTGGAATAGCATAGAAAATTCTGAAGATGTGAGTTTCTATTGTTGAGTACTTCTGTGAATCATTCTTTTGATAAGAGTTCTGTAAAGTTTCTTTGCAGTAACTTGAAAAGTAGCTGCAAAGTAGCAAGTACAGGAAGCAGTGAAGACAGTCCTTACAGAGAGAGATTCCTAATTAAGCATAATCAGGAAGAAGTGGTGCCTAATGTAGCTTATTTTTAGAATGCTGAGTTAATGTACATTAAACATCAAATGAAACACTGGGATCTGGTGAGTATTGGGAACTTGGCCCACATTAAATAAAATGATAGTTTACCCTGGTGTATCTTCATTTTTGGCTTAGAATTAATACTGCTGATTTCACAGTGCATTGGTACCATGATAGATCAGACTGTGCACAGAATTGCATGGAATCACACAGTTCAGATGTCAGGCTGGCAGTTCTCATACACAGGGTTTCATTGTGTGGTTGCAGGTGTGTTGTCCTTGATTAACTTGTTTGGGACAACCCAGTGTAATATTTCTGTAAATTTTCATATTTCTGAGGCTTTATTTGTACTGTAAGTCAGCTTCAAGATTTTTTGTCCCTCTACTTGTTTATAAAGCATTTTTACACCTGAATGTGCACTTCGATGTCACAGGGCAGTTTAGCTGAAGTGAGGAGTGAATGTTATTGGCACTCATACAGTAAAAATGTCAGGATATAATGTATAGACTTTTAACAGCTACAATTGTTTATGTCTCTTATGTTTTTATTTTCCCCTCACCAGCTGGAAAAACTGATAGAGAAGAACTACTTCCTTCACAAGTCAGCCCAGGAGGCTTACAAAGCTTACATCAGAGCTTACGACTCCCATTCTCTGAAGCAGATCTATGATGTCAATAACTTGGATCTTCCCAAAGTCTGCCTTTCATTTGGTTTTAAAGTTCCTCCGTTTGTTGACCTCAGTATCCTTTTACTGCAGAGTTTCAAAGCTGAATTTCTGCATTATAAATATTCAGCGCAGCTTGCTGAATTCCTGTGGTACCTCAAGTTCTGCTGTTTTGTTGTTGGGGTTGGAGTTTTTCTGCTAATAACTATAAAAATGCATCATGCTCCAACAGTACTTTCTCAAAGAAAATGTGAATATTAACTGCAGAAATGCCTACAAACATCTCTTTTAGCACATGTCCATGCTGTACAGGCCTCAGTTGCAGTCAGGCAGATTATGGAATGCATCCATGTTTCAAAGTATTGTTCTCCTCCTTGCAAAATTATTTTCATTGAAATATACTTGCTTAAGTTTCTTAGTCGTGGAATATTGGCATAGAAGGGCAGGAGCAGGAACTAGAAGACTGTACCTAAATTACTGTCAAAGCTGACAGTGGATGGAATTTGAAGCAGTAGTACATTGGACAGCTTAACTGGACAGCTGGAGGAGTATTTAGAACCACAGGCACAAAGTTCTGGCCTTCTCTGTAATTAGGTAGCTCAACTTTCTCTCTGTTTTTTCTCACATCAAATAACCCTTAGTAAACCCAAAATGCATTATTTCAAATTACTCCTTTTTAAATTCTTTAACCAATGAAATTTCAGATGTGAACAGCAACCATGGCAGAAGACTACAGAAGAGAGGTGGAGGTGGGGGATTTGGCTACCAGAAATCAAAGAATGTCCACAAAGCAAAAATCTTCAAACACATCAGCAAGAAATCTGACAATCGGCAGTTTTCTCGTTAATTCTGGCCATTCAAATGCCCTGGAGTAGCCTACCTTGATCAAAACCATTTGGCAGTTGCTTCTAATTTAAACAGCTCCTTTCCCATTTTTAGGTCTCTTTAAGCATTTTTTCTTTTCTGGGAACATCTTTTATTTTTCACTTCAGGAAGACTCTTCAGAACTGTGGCTAAAGGAGAATATTGCCAGGGAATTTTGCCATACTGGTTGTAAGGAAGAAGATCATTTAAATCTCTGAAATCAATACTACAGAGATTTTTATTAAAGAAAGAGAGAATACCTTTAGGTTTTATAGAAGAATTTGCTTTACATTTACCCATCTTTGTATGCATACCTCTGAAAATTGTTAGAGTGGACAACATAAGGACATTGTGAGATAAAAAGGTTTTGCTCACAGAATCATTGCAAGGGATTTTAATGCTACAGGACTCTGCCTTGGCCATCAAATATGCTGAAGAATATGGATTACTGAACCATGGATTAATAAGGCTGTATAAGCTTGTGAATAATTTCAGACATGGTATCTGTATAACAACTACAGTGTCCAAAATAAAACAAATATCTTACATCAGTTCTGCTACATGATTAGTACTGGTTTAATGTGTTATAATGGTAACACTATACTGAAATACTTGGTTTTTCTTCATGTTTAAATCTGAATTTATTAATCTGGGGCTGTCTAGTGTAGTCTGCAAAGAATTAAGGAGAGCAGATTACATAAATTAAAGCACTCAAATCAGGTATTTTTTAAAGATGCTTCATAACCATGATGCAGTGAGAAGTACTGCACTTGAAAATTACAAAAGTGAATTGCTTTCAAGTCTTAGTATATCAGATCAGCAATGAGCAAAATCAAAGACACTGCCACAGGACTGGGGGGTGGAGAGACTCAATAAGTAAAAAAGTGAAATGTGGTATAAATATACTAGAAGGGTATTTTGAAGGAGGAATATAAAAAACTGAAATGGAAGAGGGTGGAATACACATTGCAGAGAGTAAAAAATGTGGAGGCTTCAGTAAAAGAATACATAACTTGGGTAAAAGAGTAATTGTATTACACATATTATTTCCATCTCTCTGCCATTGTAGCAGTAGGTAACTGCTCTTACAAGGCTACAGAGTTGGTGAGAAGTGTTTAAAAAATGTTCATGTGTCAAGGAAGGGCTAAAATGTCACAAAATCCAGAAATGTGGGCCATCTGTGATTACAGTAAAACAGCTTTTAATTTACATTTAAAATGTAACCCAGGAGCTGTTACAAATACAAAGCATAAGCAGTTATTCCAATATAAATTGGACTGTTATTTCTTAGGTCTTCTGAGGTAGCATGTTGGATTTAAAGCTGATACATGCATTGAGGTATTTTTTAAAAAATCAGTGGACTTTCTTTTCATCCTTGGGGAAAGCAGATGGGGAGAAATATTAGGACCTGTTTCTAATGCTTCCACCATTCAGAACTGAGCATTGTCTGGTTTTCCCTCTTATGAAATTGCTGACTTTAGACCCCAATGGACTTTTAAGATTTTTAACGTCAAAATAATTTTCTAACTAGAATTGGAATGTCTTGTGCTTCTAAGCTTGCAATGAAATAGCAAAATCTTTGAATTGTAAGCAGTGCTAATTTTGATGCCTGTCTCATTGAGTTTGAATCTTTGATCCTGGGTTTTCTTAAAAATTTATAAATAATAGATGTCCAACTAATTTCCATGTCATTAATTTAATTTTATTTTCATTAATAGCACATCTTAGGAGTTCTCTCTGAGATCTACATCATCATACAGTTTAAGGCTTCTGTTTATACCTGCCAGCTGTGCAGTTACTGCATGGGAATTATCTTTCATTAAAGCAAAAGAAACGCTGAGGGACTCATTAGATGAACTGCAAAATTAATTACTGGGAAAGAGATGTAAGCAAAGCTGCAGTAAACCACTGTGAAGATCAGTGTGGTTATGTGGGCACAAGCAGTGGCTGCAGTAGTGTGGAGTATTGGTTTGGAACAGGAAAAACTTGGGATATGGAGTCCGTGACCACCTGTCTGACCACACGCTCATGGCCAGAACTGGTTGGGCTTAAAAGTGCATCAAAATTCTGCCACTTCTAAAGTCTGATACATGGAAACCTGATAAAGAGCTTGCACAACTCCTCCCTGTGATACTTGGGTTGTGTTTCCTAATTTTATAATACAAAGAAATCTTTGAAACAAACTTCTGTAGGAGATGGAAAGGCTGGTTGTTAATTGCTCTGGAGTAACAGTAGCTTACACTGAAGGAAAAAAAATTTAACACTGTTACTTGAACATCATGTGTAATGCTCCACCCTGCCACTAGTACCTACTAAGTCAGCTCTGTTTTCCTGATTAAGCAGAACAGAAATTCATGAGCTGAGACTTAAGTGGGAATTAAAAACTTCCTGTCTAGTGCAGGTGCAATTACCTTTTGCTTTGTTTATGAAATCGCAAATGACAAATAGTTTCTGATGAAATATCTGTGTATTGGGCAGCATCTATTCCACCATGGTATTGCAAGAAGTGCAAAAGATTGTCAAACTGCAATTCTAAGGTTTCCTTTGCAGCTTCCCCTGCTATCAATCTTGTGAGCAGTTAATAGACCTCGGCCATCAGGCTCTCAAGGCTTGTCTCATAGCAGTGACCAATCGCTCGGGACTAATATCGTGTGCCTTGAGAAATTGCTTTCTTCCTCTGAGAACCTTGACAAAGAAATTGGGCTCTTTAAACCACTTAAGGGGGTGATCAAAACTCTCCTGCTTGAACTGGAAGATGTTTTTGACAGTTCTTGGAACAGGCCCATAAAGGAGCACTCTGCCACCGAGTTACTGCTCATAATTGTGAAAAATCTTGTCATGATCTGAGTTTCCTGTGCCATAAAGCTGCAGAGTTACAGACAAGCACAACGCTGGTCAGAAAGGGTTGCCATCAAATTTGTCAGGGTGAATGTCACAGGTAGAAGGCACCTTTATTGACACTGTAGAGCAAGAGTAGTTGAGAATTGAGTAAGATATCTACTGAGGTCTGCTGTAAATAAGAAATATGTTTATATTTTGGCACTAATCAGCCTTTCTGATTGATGTATGACTTGACAACTCAGTTTAAGTAAGTTACCAAAGCTTTAATGATTTGCTTTCAAGCCAGCGACTTAAGGCTCAGGGAAAGCAACTCACAGGAAGGTGAAAAGGGCTGTATGATTTAAAAAAATAATATTCTAGTGGAGGTCCCACTGGGAAGGAAAACATGGTGCTGACAGGATACTGCACAGGTCTGTGACTTTGGGTTTCAGTTGTACCACTGCCCTGCTTGGGAGATCATTGTCCAGTCACTTCAAGTGCCCAAAACTTAGAAGGGATTTTACAGAGCCCTGAAAACATCCAGTTATTAGCCCTTGAAAGGTGGGTTGGTTGTTGGGTTTGGGTTTTTTAATTTTCAAATTAAAGTAATGCTGAAAGAAGCCTATAATCAAGGGGCTAAGCATACAGAATACAGTCTATCACTGCTCCTGGCTTTTGCTCTATTGGCTTGATTTTCTCAGGATTTTAGAATTCATGCAATGCTTACTGAGGCTTTTGTTTGTCTGATGCTTTTAGATTTATAGAAGATGTTAAGCCCTGACAATGAGAATCCAGCCTCTTGAGCTGGAATGCTCTTAGCTGCTAAAAAATCTGCTGGCTTGCATCAAAGTCATAAATACCATGATGTTGCTTCTGTCAAATCTCTTTATTGCACAGCCTGTGTGGGGAAGAGATTACTTTTGGTTTTTCCTCTTAGCCACCACGATAAACTTTTGATATGGAGTTGTGAGGAGAGGTGGAGGAAAGATGCCATTGGAAGAAGGGAACACAAATGGAAAATCAGGGTCCTGTCTAAAAACACATTCACTTTGCTATATGGGTGTCATCCAGCTTAAGAACTGCATTCACTTTTCAAAAAAAAACCCCAAAACCTTAGCATACTCCTCAATAGCAGTCCATCTTCCCAGACACTTTTGTAAGCTGCAACACTGAAAAACATAACCACCTACTATTTTTCCCAGTTGGTCAGAGTTTAAAGGGGAAAAAAAAAAAAAAAAGGAAAATTGTAGGCTCTGCAAAATCTTATATAACAGTTACAAAATTTCCAAACTCTCCTCTCTATTCTGGCTGTCAGCTAAAGATGTTGAGACACCCAGGGCTTTCTGGGCTCCTCTGTGAGTGGTTGCAATCACCTCTGAATGTTTTCATTATTAATAAAATCAATACTACCTGGCATCTATGTGACACCGAGATTCTCCATCACATTTTCAATCGTGAAAGTACGGAACCATCTGTCAAAGGACTTTGGAAGGTTTGGTTTTTGTCTTGAGCTGAAATTTTCTGTATATTTCTCAAATCATTGCAGGATTTATATAACTGACTTTTCTTAAAATGCTTTAGAAAGGAGGCTTATTTTCTGCTAATGAGGATGGAATAAAACTGCATCTGCTAAAACCTTTTTTAGCACTTCTGAATCTAAACAAAAATGGAAAATATGTAAAGAGTCAAGTTCAGCATAGTCCCTTTATAATGGTCTAAAAATAATCTGCCTGTAATGGATAAAAACAAACTTCTGGAAAATGTAACATTAAATTTTATATATTTGCTCTAAAAATACTGCATTGCTTCACAAAATGCGCTGGAATTCTGTTATCTCTGGATGAATCATCACCCTCCAGAGCTGTTACTAAGCTGCATGCTGTCCTTGGAAGTGCTTGGAAATGGTGCTGTGACAACGCTGGCCTGGGCAGCTGCTCCCTGGGGAGCACAGACACCTCCTCACACAGCTGAGCAAAGGGGAGCTTGGACACAAATTACAAGGATGCAGGAAGGGTTAAGCCAAGAACTTTCAGACTGACAGAAAGAAATATTATGACAAGACTGAGTCCGAAAAGATTCAGTTAAAGAGAGTCCTGAAGTGATGTTTTGATGTTTGGTGAAGTGATGAGGACTAGGAAATATGTTTTGCAATTCTTCACCTCTGTCACAAGTCCTTTTGTCATCAATTCCAGATCAACAGGGAAAAGCGAGAACAGATGCAAAGGAAGATGTGAAGTAGACTTAGACTTACAAGAGATTGCTATTGTCCATCCTTTTGTGTTTGCATCCCTCAGACTTCTCAAAAGCGCCACAAAGCACCAAATATCCAGATGGAAAGATGACATTCCCTTGTATTCACTTTTGATTCTATTGTCCTTCTCCAAGCCCTTGGTCACATATTTGATTGCTTATTTTAAGAGCAATGAAATGGTTGGTGGGAGCACTGAGGGAACATGGCAGGAAAGGGCTGTGAAGAGAAGAGGGTGTCCTGTAGCTTCCTCATGGGATCCATGGGGAGAAGGGGGTGTCTTGTCACCACCTGGGGCTATGGGGACACAGACTATTGCTGCGTACTTGGTCCTGGTGAGGCCACATCTGAGCACTGTGTCCAAATCGGGGCTCCTCTGTACAAGAAAGGCAAGGAGCTACTGGAGAGGGTCCAGCAGAGGCCACAAAGGTCATGGGGGGGTGGTCTGGAGCATCTCTTTTAAGAGGAGAGACTGCGAGAGCTGGGCCTGGTTAGTCTGGAGAAGACAGGACAGAGAGGGGAGCTCATTAATGCACATTAAGTTCTCAAAGGAGGTGCCAAGAGGATGGTGCCAGACTCTTTTCAGTGGTGCCCAGCGACACCACTAAAAAACTAAAACTCAAGAAGTTTAACCTCAATATGAGGAAGAACTTTACACTGAGGGCGGCAGCGCACTAAAAGCTGCCCATGGAGAGCGTGGAGTCTCCCTCTCCAAACCCACCTGGACGCGTTCCTGTGACACCTGCCGAGGTGACCCTGCCGGGGCAGGGCGGTGGGACGGGGTGATCTCCAGAGACCCCTTCCAGCCCCGGCAGCTCGGATATCCCGGGAGCAGCAGGCGTCTCTCCCCTCACGGGCCGCGGGCAGCAGCCGGGGAGGCGCCGCCTCCCGCCCCACACGGCCCGGCCGCGCCGCCGCCCCCGAGGCGGCCGCTGGGGCGGGGCGGCAGCGGCGGTGCCGCCCGCCCGTCCGTCCGCGCTACCCATGCCGGAGCCTCGCTGTGCTTCCTTCCCTTCTCCAGCCTGCCTCCCTTCTCCAGCCGCCCGGGATGGGCGTGCGGAGCGGCGGGCGCGGGCGGGAGCGGCGGGCAGCGCTGGGGCAGGCGGCACATGTGGGGCGGCCGCTGAGCGGAGCCGCGTCCCGCTGTGGGGCTCCCGCTCGCCGGCAGCGGGGCTGGGGACGGTGCCGGCGGCCTGGGAAGGGGCAGCGGTGAGGGGTCGAGCCCTAGTCCCGGGCATGGCGGAGACCCTGAGCCCCTGCTCCCCACGGGGCCAGTGCCAGCCCAGCATGGGCACCAATACCTCGTCTGCCAACGTGGACGCCAACGCCTCCTCCTCGGTGGTGGGCGGCAGCGCGTGGAGGGGCCGGGAGCCCTTCTCCATCTTCACCGTCCTCATCCTCACCCTGCTGGTGCTCCTGACAGTGGCCACCTTCCTCTGGAACCTGCTGGTGCTGGCGACCATCCTACGAGTGAAGGCCTTCCACCGGGTGCCCCACAACCTGGTGGCCTCCACGGCGGTGTCGGACGTGCTGGTGGCGGCCCTGGTGATGCCGCTGAGCCTGGTGAAGGAGCTGTCGGCGGGACGGCGGTGGCGGCTGGGCCGGGAGCTGTGCCTCGTGTGGGTGTGCTTCGACATGCTGTGCTGCACGGCCAGCATCTGGAACGTGACGGCCATCGCCCTGGACCGCTACTGGTCCGTCACCCGGCAGCTGCAGTACACGCTGCTCGCCCGCCGCCGCATCTCCAACGTGATGATCGCTCTCACCTGGCTGCTGTCCGCCGCCATCTCCCTCGCCCCGCTGCTGGGCTGGGGGGAGACCTACAGCCCCGAGCAGGAGCGCTGCCAGCTCAGCCAGGAGCCGTCCTACACCATCGTCTCCACGGGCGGAGCCTTCTACCTGCCCCTCTGCGTGGTGCTCTTCGTCTACTGGAAGATCTACAAGGCGTCCAAGTTGCACATGGGGGCCCGCAGGAGGAACGCCGTGGTGCCCCTGCCCGAGGCTGCCCAGGTAAGGCCGGGCAAGGGGAGGGAGCCCTCGCTGCTCCCCCGGGCACTGCGCTCCTGCTTCTCGCAGCTCCGGCCCTCACCCCTGCCAGGGTGGGTTCGGCACTGCGAGAAGGCTGCGAGGTGCCCTGGGGGTGCTCCCGTGTGTGTGTTTGACTTTGTCACAGACTGGACGTGAGCAGTGATTAGCCAGTCAAAGAGTGCAGCTCCTGGAGAAGAGCTTTATTCTTATTTTTTCCTTGTTTTATAAGAGTAAGGGACAGGTGCGCTCACTGCCGGTTGGGAGAGACATTTGAAAATTGTCTCTTTGTTCTGAATTTGCCATTCCTTGGTGGTTTTTTCCCATCTTTATGTTCTTTATAGCATTAGTGGGGTAAAAAAAGTCATAAACAGATCCCCACCTCCTGTACTGAGATAAATGTGCACTTATCTACCACCACACTTTGTGTGTCGGAGTAGATTTTGGTAAGCAAATAATGCACTATACACAATATAAACTTATATATATTGATGTGCTTAGGCTATTTTTCCTTGAATGCTGCTCACTGCATAGTGTTGAAGCAATGAGCAATCGTTTCTGGTTTAAAATTACCTGCTGGCTTCAAAACCATGTTCTTATCCCAAAGATTGTCTGTAATCCTGCAGTGCCCTAGCCATTTGGGAGGTCTCATTCATTTTGGGGATACACCTTGCTGACAGGAAAGCTGTGTCCCTTCAGAAAGGTTGGGGTTGGCTCCCTGTGCTCTCTAAGTCAGGCTCTCTGCATGATGCTGCTGTCACCCATTCCATGCCTCCACCGTGCTTGGCTGTGCTCTCTGTAAACTGTCCCTGCTTTCTGTCACATACTCTTGCTCTCATTCCTACCAATCTTTATGTTTTTGTGATTACACGTTGCACTTCCTAAGCCCAGTCCCTTCCCAGTAGCCAAAGATGAGCTGTGTGGATCTTAGAGATACCTACAGAGAACATTTTGTTCCATTGGGGTTAATCCTGCAGAGCCTCATTCCCCTGCAAAATCCTATCTTAGATTTGGAGGCAAGGAAGCTCATTATGATGGTCACAAGTAAGAGACTGTAGGTTGTGTCCCCAGATAATTGCATAATTGCACTGGCAATAATTGCATAATACACTGGCAATTATGTGTGATTAGACTTGCAGATTTGGATCGTAATATCTTGAAGCTGCTTCTAATACATATTGGTTTATGAAGGTATCTTCTATGAAAAAGCAAAAAATGTGTTAGAAAAGTAGAGAATATCTCCTCTAGTGGCATTTTTTTTCTTAGGATCTTCAGGCCCTAGTTTGCTCCAAATTTCTTCCAAATTGTTTTAAGTACAGTGAAAGTATTGCTTGGAGCTAATGTATAATCTCTTCAAGCACAAAAGCCAGCTGATTGTTTGTAGTGTTTTTGCATGCTCTATCTTTTACATACACACATACCCATACAGGAGTAGTTGTCTGGAATCTAAAATTCTGGGAAGTGAAATGAGCTGAGGCATTGCTGCTCGAGCCAGTGGAGAGACACCTCACATGACAGTTTTAGCAAGACTGAGTCTGGCTGCAAAATGTCATAGTTCTGTCTGCAGGAGGCCCTGAGCACGGCTGCCAGGTGAGTGCTTTTTGTGATGCAAAGTCTGGGGGCTGGTCTAGGCTGCACTGACAAAAGGGCTCTGTCACAGTGAGCTACACGCCCATTTTGGAGGGGTTATTGCAGTAGCAGCAGATGCTCAAGCCAGTAGGTCTTCTTTCTCATTGGTGTGATTGGCATATCAACTGTGATTGACTTCTCCTGACAGGCATTCTTGAGTCTGCAATTGGTGTGTAGTGGCAACTTCCTCTGTTGTCCCAGCAGCTCCATTTGCTGACTTAAATTAAAAGACTTCTGTGATTCAGATGCAAACTTAACTCCTCACCTGAAGGAAGAGCTGATGCTGCACACATATACATTAAATGAACTCATTGATCAAGCAAGCTGGCATTCAGGATGCATTTCTTGTTTTCTTTCTAAATTAAGATGCTGAGATGTACTCACCAAGTGTTATCCTGATCCTTTTTAAGCTTGTAGTAGTAGGATCCATCACTTTCACAGGAAGAGTAGCAGTTCCCCAGCGAATTCTGGAGGGGAATCTTCACACACATCACTACTGTTCTTTGGCAATAACCCTGTTGTTTTTTTTAACATGCAAACACAAAGGTAACGTTGCCAAGCTTTGCTTCTCTGCATGCAGGGGTGAACAGGCTCAGCATCAGCTCTGTCCTCTCTGATGGGGCAAATTCTGTTCTGCTTCTCATGGTTTGCCCATCAGTTCATTCTGATTTTCCCATTCTTTCTCCCTTGATGTTTCTCCTCCCTCTACTTTCTTCCATCTCCATTCTCAGAGAATGCTCTCCTGTCATGCTCACCCTGGCAACATTTTCCTTCTGTCATTGTGATCTGGATGTGAATTCCCCTCTGCATCTATGTCAGTCCTCACTCCAGGTTGCCCTGCTCCAGCTGATCCGAGGAATATTAGCAGGGATTTTTTGGCAGACGATGCCCAAGGCTGGCAGTGCTTCCCAGTCTGGAGGTGAGCAATCACAGCAGTGATCCCTGCTGGGAGAGACATCTGTGTTGCACTCAGGAATGAGCTGTCAGGTAGTGCTGGACTGGAACTGCTCAGCAGGGCTGCACTTGGTGGCCTGAGGTACAACCAGCTGGTTAATTCTGAGGACAGAAAAGGTCTGAGTTCATAGTACTCAGATGCCAGTAGGGATGTCTTAGAAAAACCAATGCACCAAAAAGAAAAGATACCCAGTAGGGTATCTTGGAGAAAACCAATGCACCAATGCACCAAGTGGAGCAGTGAGGGTGATATCTTGATGTTTGTCAGCCAGTAGAGTCAGGCACCAAAGTGCTTTGCAGGTTGCCTGTATATGTGTGTGTTTGTGTATATATATATATATATATATATATATATATAATGGTTTGGGGCTTTTTCACAGAGAAAGGGCATTCCTTTCAAACTGGGAGCTGGCATACATACCTTATGTTCCTACACTCTTACAGAGCTGCAGAATAGAATAGGTACAAAATAACTACTCTGAGTCATTCTTTGGTTAAAATTTTACTTGTGTTTTTGAAAAATACTTTTCAAAACCTTTGAAAAAATTCGGGTGAGGGAGATGGATGTGAAACATCTGAGGTGCTTCTGGTTTTAATGACAGCTTGGTTTTTCTTTCCTTTGAAATAAAATAATTGCCAAATTGGGATCCTAAATTAAGCTGGTGCTTTTATAATTTTTGGTTTGCCAATTATGAAACTCCCTGAAAAGTGAATTCTGCTGGCAACACTGACATGGGTGACCCTCATTAAAAACCTAGTGACATATCATCACTGACAGAGAGCTATGCTCTGTCACACCTGGTTGACAGCAGGCAATAATTCTCTTTCTAAACAGTCCAATTGAAATAAATGAGACTGCTTGAAAAGCAGCAGATACTGCTGGAGAGTGCCCTTTTAAATCAATGAAATCACTTGTAGCATAGGGATAGCCCAGCAAAACCAAGGAGGATGGGATCTGAATGTCTGCATTACTTACATGTAGCAACTGCAAAACCAGGTTTAAATTTTCATGGGAAGAGTTAAAAATCAAGTTCTGTTGATGATTGGTGGAGGTTTTGTTGTTTTTCTTCTTTTGTTTTGTTTTTGTTTTTTTATTTCTCCCCTCTCAAAGTATGTGTATATAAAAACATTAGGCATGATCCTTAAGAGTTTCGTGAGAGTCTTTCCCACTATGGATAACATCAGGCCCCAGAGCTCCAGAGGTGCTGTGTTGTTCTGCATCTTGGCCCATTCAGCTTCTCCAACTCACTTAACCAGTCAGGACAATGTGGGAGAAAAAAAATAGATTCTCCTTTTCTGAAGGGATCTCAGACCTTTTATTTCTTATTTGGGCCTCTGCACAAGTAGAAGAGATGGGTCAGGAAACAAAGTTCAGCTGTCCAGAACAGGTGCAAAAAATGTCCAGGAAAGAGTGAGGCAGGAAGCAAAGTGGGGTGGGTAGTTATTTCCTAGGAGAAATACAGTTAGTCCTGCTTACAGCAGAAGAAAGTCCTGTGAGAGAAAGCAGGTGTTCTTCTCCCTGTCAAATGAGCTGTTTGTCATGTTGGTGGAGCATCCAAGACAGTGTAGACCTTTCTTTGTTTTGATCCTTTGTTGTGCATTTAGCTTCTTGTGCTCTTTTTCAAAGAGCAAGGAGTGTGCCAGGGCTGCACTGAGGCAGTAGTGACCTTTGCTGAACCACACTGTGATAGGCAAAGCTCTATATTTGTGATACTAAGGCAGATTTGATTGATGTTTATCATTACTGTTGTTTTGTTAGTGCAGGCCCTGCAGGTGCAGGACAGACACACACAGAGCACCTGCTACAAAGGACCAGTAATAACAATCATTAAAGCTGTAAGGAACATTTTTAAATCAAGGGATTTTGTCAGAAGCTCCTTGGTGGCATGTTTTCTATGACATTCTAGGAACACAGGAATTGGGAACATGTATCCATTTAGGAGTAGTAATTTACTGGGGACAGACAAACAAGACAAGAGGCAATGAACTGTAATTGCTGATCGGTGTACAGAAAAATAAATTCTGGAATACAACCAAACTCCTTTGTGACTGTAGAAGGATTTGTACTTGAGCTCATCTCCTTCATTTACTTTTTATTAGTCTCACAGAACAGCAGTTATCTCTGCAGTTCTCACAGCCCATTGTCCTGGAAATAGCTGATTTCCCGAGTTCTGAACCAAATTCTGGCCTCAGAGGAGCAGTCCTTTCATGCCAGCTATTTCCCCAGTGCTCCTGACTCGCAGCTCCTGGAGCAGTGCCCGGGCAGATGGAAGGAAATCTGTGCCCGAGGCAGAGTGTGCTGCTAGACACTGAGTGAGAACAGTGTGCAGCACTGCAGAGATGGCTCCAGCACACCCATGGACTGCTCTAATTTACAGTCAGTGACCACCTCTTCTGCTGTCACAGCCTGCCTGCTAGTGCTCATCACTACACCCAAAATGGGGCAAAGGTTCTATACTTGTCCTTTGTTCTGTGTGGCATGGAGATAAAGGTCAGCTGTTGCGACTTACATTGGAAAGTGGAGTCATGAGAAGCCTCTGGGGCTGGCACTGGGAACTGCAGATTTGATGCAGTTAGAGCTGCATTTAGTTCTAGCAAGTAATTTACAAAACATACCATGATCTAGTAATTTACAAAACGTACCATGATCTAGTTTCACTTGCTGTTTTGTTTTCAGAGGCCTGACCTAACAACTAGGGAAGTTTATAAAAACTCCTCTTACTTCAGTAGGGGCTTGACCAGGCTGAAAATGCTGGCTTCATTGTGGAAAACACCTGAGGGCTGAGGTATCTTCTAGCCAAGGAAACGAAATAACCTTTCTTACAATATGCTATTAAGTGATAAAGGGGTCACTGCTAGGAAATTCTGCAGTCAGAAGTAGTGAGAAGGCTCTGATTTGATTTTGTGATTTGATGATGGCACACAGCAAGCTCTATCTTATGAGCAAGAGTTGAAGGTTAACTACAGTACCAAACTGTGCCTGATGCTCAAGAGAAGTCCTTTGTATGGCTGTTCCCAAGAGGCACTTAGGTAACTGCTCCTCAGGGCTAAAACATAATCTTTCAGGGTTGCTTGTCACAGATTTGTCCTCGTGTCATACATTCATCCCTTTTTGCACAGTGTGATTAAGGACGTGCAGAGCAAGTCCTGCAGACAAATGGTGTGATCCTTGCTACATGAGGGGTGTCCCATTTTAATTGTCAGAACAGATGTGATTTTCATTTCCCTCCATTACTTGCCTGTGCCCATAATCTGCTGCCCTTACGTTCTGCAGCCCTGGCTCATGTCTGAGGGTGCAGACAGGGATATCCATCCTGAAGAGTGATTGTTCAGCCACTGCCAGTGCTTCACTGTCTGAATTGCTGTGCTCATACTGAGTACAGGCTCTCCTTTATTACAAAGGTAGCACGTGAATGTGCAATGCGTAGCTAATTTAACAATGGCCCCTATTTGGAGTGCCTGTGAATTATCACTCAGGCAAATTCTACAGCCTTAAGCTGTTGCTTTTATTGCGCTCCCTTAATAACTGTAGTGCCTAGAAGAGCTTTTTAATATCACAGACACTTCTATCTTCAGATTAAAATCTCTAAGGAGTGTCTTCATCTGGTCAGACTCAAAGCACACAAATAACTTCTGCCCAGAAGCTGTTTGCCCTCAGTGAGAGGAGACAAGAAGCACTGTTGACAGCCTGGAGTAGCTGAAATTTTTTCCTCTCTTGTATAACTTCTACTGAAGCCAGAATTTGAACTGAAGGTCAGTTGAAATGGTGTTTTTCTGGCAATGGTGTACTTTTTGAGAAAGTACAGAATCACAGAATGGTTGGACTTGGAAGGGACCTCTGGAGATGATCTAGTGCAAGCCCTGCTGAAGCAGTTCACCTAGAGCAGGTCTGGAGGCCATGCAGCAGCATGAGTCTGGTGCAGGGATAGGCAGCAGACACAGGCCCTTGTTAGCCTGCCTTAACAACCTCATTTCCCTTAGGTTTGAAGGCATCCAAGACAATAAATTGAAAAAGAGTCCCACAATACACATGGTACCAGGTACTCTTTATTTAACTCTGTCTGTCAGCTACACTTGGCAGCTTTTCCATTGTAATGAGTTTGGCACTCTGGGGCATTTTCTTTCTTTTAGCATGGAAGGAATGAAGTCCAGGCCTTTTGTGGTAGGTGCACAGATGTTGTGCTGTCATTTAAAAGTAATACTTCACTCAAACAAACTGTCTTGGTAAGAAACTGTGTTTGCTTTTGTTTGAGGTGAAGGAAGCTTCGCAGGAACCACAGATGGTGTTTACAGCTCGTCGTGCTGCTATCACTTTCCAGACAGATGGAGAAACATGGAGAGAACAGAAAGAGAAAAAGGCAGCTCTGATGGTTGGCATCTTAATTGGAGTTTTTGTACTGTGCTGGATCCCTTTCTTCATCACAGAATTAATAAGTCCCCTCTGTTCCTGCAACATCCCACCCATCTGGAAAAGCATCTTTCTTTGGCTTGGCTACTCAAATTCTTTCTTTAATCCTCTCATTTATACAGCATTTAACAAAAATTACAACAATGCCTTCAAGAACCTTTTTATAAAGCAAAGATAAAAGGGGACACAGAGGAGAAAACAATTATTGCATAATAGAGAGATTTCTTGAGGGAAACATGCCTGTGATATGAACAGTTGCCATGCACAAGAGCTACTTGAGGGAATTTAGGAGCAGTGAAAAAGAAGATGGAAGATGTCTGGATATAAACCTACTGAGAGTTTACAGTTCCCCCTTAGAAATACAGATGTGCTACGCCAGTGTTTGGCAAAGAAGGTGGAAGCAGGGAATGCCTCCCGTCTGCCCTTCAATCATCACAGGCTGAGCGAGGTGTGGCCGGTGCCGCGGCTGTCACACCCAACACGGCTGATCCCGCCCAGCCAGCGCCGGGGCCCTGCTGGAGCTCTCCTCATTAGCAAAGGCACCCGTGGGAGCTGCTAATTGAGCACTACTGACATGTTGGTGATATGAACAGGATGCTGGCTTCGGGTTTGAGATTTATTTGGGAGGGAATAAACATGCTGCAGTCAATCAGTCCTTGAGTTGATGTGAAATTAAAGAGGATGACCAAGCAGCTCAGAAACACAGCCTGGCAGGACTGAGGGGCTGTGTGCTCTGCAAGCAGCAGGGCTTGATGGGCAGGCTTGCTCAGACAGGGCTCAGCTGTGTCCCCTGGGCTTAAGTGAAACTCAAGGAGCAAGGATAGAATTATTCAGAGCCCCTGAGAATGTGTTCTCACTGCTTGCACAGGAGGGTCCAGTGAGGATTTTTCACTTGTGTTGTCCTCTCTCACTCTGCCAGGCTTAGACTCTCCCTGTTTTATGAAACCCAGGTGAGCTCAGGATAGACACCAACACCTCCAAGTGAATGGGGACTGTGTGCATGGTTATTTCGTGCTACCATAAACCTGAGCAGGCATCTGTGTGACAAACACCACACAGGATGCTCAGTGACACCAGGTGTGCTGGCAGCAGAGTGTGGCTGCTTGGCAGTGGTGGGTGAGTGCCTGCACCATGTCTGGGGCCTTTGCACCATCAATGTGCTCATCACCCAACCTGTGTGAAGGCCACAGTTTGTCAGCTGGCATCAACTTCCTCCTACTGTAACAAAGGTCTTGATGCCATCAGATTTAAGAGACTCCCCAAAATCCAAAGAGACTCAAACCTAAGCCTTAAATCATTTTCCCAAGATCTGACAAATATCCCTGTCCCAACAATATATACATACATAATCTATTTCCTTGCATACTGCCAAGTCCATCTTGCTCCATATTTGTTTCTCTGGTGGGTTTTACTTCCTCCCCTGCTCTGAGTGGGAGAGCTGACAGCATCTCTGAGTATTTCTAGCTTGGCACAGAGTCCCAGGAAGCTTAAGGGAGCTTGGCTGCACCTCAGGAGCACAGTGTATGGTGTGGTCAGGTGGTGCTGTGACAGTCCAGTGTGACCTGCTGTGCCCACAGCCACCTGTGTGTCCTGCATTCCTGCAGAGGATGCTTCTCTCAATTTCAGTGGGAATTCGGAATTCAAATTTCTAAGAGTAGATAGAGTCAATAGAATTTCAAAGAGTTGTTAGACAGTGACTCAGACTTAAATGCTGATTTAAATAACTTTCCCTTGTGACTCTCAACTTGCCTGCATATGGAATAGCTACCATTCAAACCAGTGTTTGGAGGCTTAATTAAACCAGAAGGAAGGCACATACATAAGAGACTGAATGTTACTAAAACCTGCAGCCTCATTCAGAACCACTGACAAATTTTTCAAGTCAATTTTTTTCATGTAAGAGAGTCACTGCTCTTAAACCTTTAAAATCCAAACAGATGACATGGAAGGGGGAAATCAGAGGTCATCTTGAGCTGGTGTTGAAAAGCACACAAATCTTCTGCATGTGGCACTCCTGAAGTTTCTAATAATCATGTTTTGGACAAATTTTAGTGCCTGTACTCCCTGAGCTTGGTAAGCCAAGCCATTACTGTCACACAAATCCAATGCCAGCACTGGTGCCCTGGCCCATCCCAGTATGGCTGCAGTGATCTCCAGCTGCACATTCCAACTGACTGGAGCAGCACCCAGCTCCAGTTGCAGAAGCAGCACAGGCTGTGCAGGCACCCTCTGCCGTGGCTCTGAGCTTGGGAGGACACCACAGAGCTGCAAGGCCCTGTGCAGTTCCTGCAGCCTGCACTGCTGCAGACGCTGACCTGCAGCACAAGCAGGAGAGCAGCAGCAGAGCACTGACACAGCTCTCCTCCTCCTCAAGGATGAATTTAGCTCCCTTAGCAGGCGAGGCTGGGCCTCTGGAGCTCTGCTGTGAGGAGTTCTGAAGCTAAGCAGGCAGTGCTCTGCCCACCCAAGCATCTGTGCCAGCAGTGTGTTACAGTGATGGGCTCACACAGCCAGCCTCTGTACACACAATGAGAGGCAAGCAGAGCTTTCATTTCCTTGCAGTAGCTTTAGAAAGCTCTCAACAAATCAGCTTCCCACACTGGCTCTAAATGCAGACTGCATTTAGAAGGGGGGCAGCACAGATTCAGGATTTAAAATTCTGGTTTTTATTCACAGCTTGCGGTGAGGTGAAGAAAATATGTATCAGTGGTTGCTGCCTAACCTGCTGCATGCGCCCATATGAACTAAGGTTGATGACTAATGATAGTATCTTGACCATCCAAACAAAAAAAAAATATTCTAAAGAGACATCATTTGGCACAGCTTAGATGTTATGTATTTATTTCCCCAATAGAAGCTGCCAATTTGAGTACACCAATCATCTCTGCTTGTAACCAGTGGACTACTAGTTTTAAACTTTATTTCCTGACACTGAATTTGCTCCTAGAAAAATTTACTGAAGCCTTTTGCTCAGCAGAAGGGCAGAGTCACATCCTGGAGCAAGGCTTTGAGAATCCTGCATCAGCTGCATTGAGCCCATAATGTGCAGAAATGAAAGGGCTTTGGAAGATGAGCATGAGCAGACAATGCTAATAACCCTAATAAAGAAATTAGGTTTTGCTGCAAGTCCTGTAAATGGTATTTTACAAGGTAACAGCAAATGAGTTCAGGGCAAGACCTTTCTCTTTCAACAAGGAAATCCAGCAATACTGAAGAAAAATTCTGACAAAGTCTCAGTTCCTCACTTGCAACCAGCTGAGATGGAGAATTAAGGCAGATTCTCCTTGCTGTCAGTTCCTACCCAGGTATGAGGAGAAATGGCACCCAACACACAGAGCCTGTGCCAGAAAGCAAAAACAACTGATGGAATTGTTTTCACACCTTCACCAGCTCCTTTCTTCTCCTTTTCACATGGGCCTCACACCAAAGGTCATGGCCATCTGCCCTGGGCTCCATCTACAGCAGACAGTGAGTTATGATCTGGACTCTGATTTATCCTTTGTGAGCAACAACTGCATTCTACAAACCTCAGATTTATATCTTAGTCAAAATCACAAGATCCTAGGATCTCACATTTTTATAGTCCTCATGGAAGTTTCCAGGTTACTGTGTTTATAGCATGTAAGCATAAATTTTAACATCACACTGAACAAATAATCACAATTTATTCTACATGCAAGTTCATTATTTATCCTACCATTTACCATACCTAGGAAATTTTTCTTGATGCTAAAAAGCAATTGTGATTAAAATGGTAAATCCCAAATTGAAATGCTCATTCAAGTTACTTTTTTAGAGTTGCATGGTACATACACAAACACAGCACAGCTTGAATTCCCAAGCACATCTCCTTGGTGCCAAAGCTGAGTTATTCAATTTACAAACTAGAAAGAGCCTGACAGTTTTTATAGAGGACAAAGTTTGTAGACAGAAATAATGCCTCCTATATCAAAGCTGACTACAGAAAGTCTGCAAGCAGCACTCAATGCAGGTTTCCTTCTTTGAAGGAATGCTGAGTGTAAATTTTTCCTTCTTTGAAGGGACTTGGAATCTGATTTTGCCTTCATTATTTTGCTAGCTCTGGGCAGACTGACTTTTTGAACAGATTCAAGAGGAGCAGCCCAGATCTATTCTCTCACTAACCAGTGTGGGAGAGCAAGGTCCCAGCTGGCTGAGGGGGAAGGTTTTCATTCTGTTTGTGCTGAAGAAGCAGGACATCACAAACACAGTGACTCATTTAACTGTGGACACGATTCATCTTTTAATGCACTTGTGATTCAGGAGCCTGGGAAAGCTTCTGAGGCAAGTTCCACCTTAAAAACACGATATCAGAATGTCACTGGATTCCAAACATCCTTTATTTTATATCTGCTGCCATAGACAGCAATCGAACAGTGCTGTCATCAGTGTCAGTGGCAAAAAGGAACATGGGTCTTCTCCTGAAGATGTCATGTACATTAAGAAGTCAGTCCAAAATCCTGGAGTTAAGTACAAAAAGCAACTGTTTGAATTATAAAATACTGTATATACAGATATAAAAATGTCTCAGAAAGTGTCCCACAAAGTTTCTGAACTTTCAAGAGCAAGTCTTCAAAAGGGTAAGTAGGTTGTTGTCTTCAAAGGTGAGCATCAGTTCATTAGAGCAGAATGTCTCAATCTTTATCTTCCTATATTACAAGTGACAGACTCTGATTTTCATCCCAGCCAGGGATAACGTGGTGATCCTAGCATTAAGGTGTTTTTTTTTCCTGGAGCTATTAATTTAACAAGCACACTCTCTATATATAAAAATGAAATTTCAAAGAAATTTATACAACAGCTAGACTTTATAAAAATATAGATCTATAATTTTACACCAGGAATTATCCAAGGTAAGTTTTCATTTTCTTAGCCATTAGAAATTCATTGTTATCGTCTGGAATCCTATATATGGCTAGAGTATAAACTAAAATAATGTGAAGGTATTAGTGAAAAGTGAGTTTGAAGAATCTCATTCTGTGGGGTTTTTTTGGGCCAAAATTAACAAACTACTGCATTCTGCAGTGCTCATCCTGTGGGGTGGTGGACATACTACACAGTACGTGTAAATTTATTCCAGAATTTTCACCTAATTCAGTGTTAAAACCCAAATAAAAAAAACATTCCCACTGTCCTTACTGTAGGGGAAAAAAAACCCCAAACCCAAATAAATAAAATTAGACAGTATTTCTATTTTGCTGTACTGTGTTAACTCTTTACTGTGTAGTGGAGGCAATAATGAATAATACAGCCATGTGATGAGGGAATGTAAACTGAACACATACTGGAAAAACCAGACTTTTTAGCTGTGTGTATATATATTTTATATATATATATATCTATATATATATACATCTACATTGCAGTTATAACTGTCACCTCACAAAAGAGATTCAATGGACTGAACAATCTTCTATAAATTTCCCCAGCTGGAGCTCTTCAGGAAGAACTGGCTTTCAGCTTGGACAGCAGCACTTCATTCTTACGGCATTCCTGTTAACAGAGAGCAAACAGGTAAGGAGGAATTGCTCCTAACTCTGCTGCCTGTATCTCCACATCAACAGAACCAAACCCTTTCTTTCAGTTTGAAACATCTCCCAAATCCAAAGCAGCCTGGAGTGAGTGATGAGTTGAAGATAATTCTGATTCATCCATAATGTTATTCCAATGGCAATACTCATTAAACTTTATGACATGCAAGCCAGAAGGAGCACTGCCTGACCACCCATCTGAAGTTTTTGCTAAAGCAAATTCAGCTTTTTACTTATAAGTAAATAAATCTGAAATGGACATTACTTGTAGATGATCTGGAACTTCTCAGGATAGTTTGCAAAAGAGTCAGTGCTCAGGGAACAATTCTCAGTCAGGAAATATATTTCCACAAGTACACCTGTGTTCAGTACCACACCATGACTTTTTTATTTTTAAGGGTAGCAGAGTTGAGCAGCTCACATGGCAATGGAAGAAAAATAGGTAAAAAACCTAACAATAAATCTACTTAAATTCTGCAAGTAGGATGTAAAATTCTGCATGTCAGAGTAGCTGAACAGCCCTTGTCATTCTGCCAGAGTACACTGTCTGAAGCAGGAAGGAACTGTCTCAGAACAAAGCAGGAATAATTACACAAAGATGATTTTCCTCCAACATATGAAGCCAAATGACAATTTTGCCTGCAGCATTCCTTTTCATTCATTCATTCTCATGGAGACAGCAAGTAACAGAAGCCCATAATGATTAAAAGCTTGGGAAAGGCTAAATCAATGAAGTGTTATACAGTGCTTTCACAACCACTAGGCAACAAGGCTGGTTCCTGAAGATTCATGACCAAGATCCTGCATTTCCTCCTCATTCACACACATTTCCACACCCCTCTTTGCTCCAATAACTAACTGCTCACAGACCTTCATGAGATTCCACTTGAAAACCTAAATACACCAATTGCTTGATGACCTCTCCCTGTAACATGGAGAGGTGCCAATCTAGCAGTGAAAGAACTCCCAGAATCAAATTCAGAGTCCAAGATGCACATGGAGAAAATGACCAAGGTACATAATGAACATGGTGTGATAAGCATCATATCAGGAAATCTTGTGGATATGTTAATGCACAAATACATCAAAATGGGTCACTGAACATGACAGTTGAACGCAGCAGAAGTGTTCTTACCTCTTTAAATTCTTTCACTGTTTTGAAGTAAAGCCTCTGTTTCTCTAGAAGCTCTAAGTATTCATCATTCAACTGGTCTCTTCTCATTTTGTTTTCTTGCTTCTTCTTTTCCATCTGTTGGTATGCAGGAAGGGTAAGAGATCAGATGTATGGGATACACATGGACACTCTGCATAAGGAACAGCTATCTATAACACACTAGGGGAGACAGATACTTCATAAATTATACCCCTGGCTCATACTTGAAATGCAGTGAACATTTAGGTCAGCTCTTAAAAATTAAAAGCCTGATGCTGAAGTCTCACTACCAGTAGTGGCATTGTAGGTGCAGCTGGGAAAAGGGCACATGATGGTTGGGATTCTGAGGTGCTGCTGACCCTTTTCACAGTCTGAGAAACTGCCTGAGGTGAAGGTCTGACTGCACCCACCCAGTCCAAATGGAAGAGTTCTCACTGATTTCAGTGGCATTCAGTTGTCTCAGGCATTTAAATCACAACAGTGACAGTAATGAAGTTGAGGAGTATAAGATTCCTGTCAGACAGAGGTGTTATAACACCTCTGTCATACTCTATTCATTGACATTTAATAGTGAGAAGTTCCTGATCAATGTGAAAATAAATAATCCTTTTTAGTTGTTTGCCTAATTTGCACCTCATGTAACGGATAATAATTGTTCATAGAAAGATCCTAGAGGCTTTGCTGAGATAATTCCCAGGTTTTAGCAAAGAAAGTGAGGGGAGTCAGACCTTCATTCGATTCTGTTTGATGCCTTCTACAATCTGCTCCATCTGCCGCAAAAACTGCTCCCGAGATCCGGACGACGCCATGGCTCTGGAAAGAAGAAAATGGAACACCTGACAGGGATATGGGACACTGTGTCTCAGCTGCTGCTGTCTTGCACATCTACCCATGTCCAAAGTTCTCACTGCTTAGTGTTCTGTGTAAAAATTCATCCTTTTAATCACTGGTACCACTGACAGTGCAGCTCTTCGGCTACCAAAGAGATGGGCACAGAGAGCTCAGAGCCCGTCTCAGGTGTGCTCCCTGTCAGCTCGAGTCTGCTCCTTGCTCTCCTGTGCTCTACAGAAATCAACTGCTAAAAACTAAATGAAAAGTTGTACAATTTCTCAGTGGAATAGGGAAAGCCTAGAAGTCATTTTAGACCTCAAAATCATTATTTTAGACCTCGAACTCATTGGAGAAAAATAAACGCTGGCTGATTCACACACTGATCTTTGACCATGAACTTCCAAGGCAATCACAATTTTACACAGACTCCACAATATATCAAAATCTCCAAATACAGAGGTAGTTTATAATAAACATGTCTGAAATACGTCCAGTCTAATGTTTTGTACATAATGTAATAACCACAACTCCACAAAAAGGAGGAAAAGACTTAAATTAACTCCAGGAAAATTATGACTGAATTTCCACATCTAAAGAGTCAGATATTAAAAACATATGTTAGCTATAAAAATTACGTAATTCCAAGTCTGTGATTCCCCAAACTGGCTTAAACAGAGTTAATAAACTCTTCTATAAATCAGTTTATGACTATAAAATCTTCTAAGAAATTTTTAGTCTCTATAACTGGTGCCCACTCCCATTTGTCCAACCAACTCTACCACTTTGCAACTATTACAAGATAAAGAACTATAACTTACTGGTGGAAGTTGTCATGGATAGAATTCAGTAAGTTAACCTGTGAGTTGGAAAAAAAATGATGAAAATACACATTTGTCTTTCTGGTATGAGTTTTCACAGACAATAAGATGAATTTTAGTTTAAAAAGTAACTATATAGATAATGCCTTCAAAAGCAGACAGATGTACAAAAATCACCATGAGTTTTCTTTCAGAAGATAAACCACAATCCTTTTGATTTAGTAAAATCTATCCCACTGGTTGAATGACAGAAGCAAAAGTGTTGGACCACAACTGATATTTTTAATTTTACTGGTACTCAATTATAGCACTGAGAGTTTTCCAGCATGATGCCTTCCCAAACTAAAGCAATAAAGTGAAATGGCCTGTACATGTGTTTAACATGTGTTGGAATTTGACATAAAAGCAGATGCTGGTCCAGTGTTCAATGGTGATTGTTGACATGTGCACAAGCACATCACAAATAAACAGGAAAGAAACACTTTTGCCTTTGAGATGGGAACCACTCAACACAATCTGTTTCCACACAGGGTTCTGAAGACTCTCCAAGCAGTGCAGTATCAGCAGGTGAATTCCTGCACTGCTTTCCTTGTGCAGATGAGGTTTACAGATTCCCTACCAGCCATGCATCATAACTCACTCTGCTGCTTATGGGTATTTTACTGGGTACTAAAAGGTGAACTCATAAAAAGCACAGAATGGCATTTCAGAGGTGTGGCTTCTTTTACAAGAGAGTAGCATTGCACCCAATGAAGACAAAAATAGACATTTATAACATTTACTCCCAGGAATATTTTGCTGTTTGTATAAATTCCCCCAACTAATAAAACTATATGGAATACATCCTATGTAACTGCCTTTGATTTTTTTTCCTGTTTTTTACATATTGCCTAGAGCATTAAAATTCAACAACTGGAAATTAATGTGATCCTTTCTCTCAGCTTTGAATACATCTTGCAAGTCTCCTGTGGTTAAGCCTTCCCAGCAGTTTCTCCTTTTGAGAGAAACTTGAAGAGTTCTGCACTAAGCAAACCCAAGGGCTGCAAACAGAATCACCTGCCCCACTGCCACAGAAAACTGAACTCATCTCTCCTAAATCTAAAATCCTCCACCTGAATGAGATAGCAATAAGCAGGCATGGCAGAATCTGCAGGTGTTCCTGACCCTTGGATAAATTCAAACAAATTCTGAACAGACTCCCAAGCAGCCAAGGTGCTTAGGAATTCCTGTCATTTACAGCAGTGAAAATATTGCATTACTCATCAATATTTGCCATGTTCACATCCCTGCCTCAAGATACTTCCACTAAGCCTGTGCTTGAGAACATAATTACAGTTTATACATATATATATACACACATTCAAGCCAGGAAAAGTAGCCCTGTCCAGCAGTGCTGCACAACCATGGCATAGAAAGAGTGTGGATGTGTCACACTACAGTGAAATCAGCATACACACCTCAAAATTAAAAGAGTTATGAAAAAAATTACTGTTAAAGCCTTTAAAAAAATGCATCTTTCTCAAAAGAGGGTTAAATATGAGCCATGATCACAGAGACCTTTCATGTCAGAACTAAAACCCTCATGGCCAAAATTCAACTGTACAGCATTTCTTACTATTGTTGTTTTAAAGCAATGATGCTCAGTGTGTTTTACAAAAGGGCTGGTTTGGGGAGGAAAAAGGGGGAAAAATCTCCCCAAAACCCAGTAACAAGACAAAGTAAAAGCATATTCCAGAAATCTTTGGCACAGATGCCAAAGACATGTTTTATACATTATTAGACAATATTTAATTGCTGAAACCTTGGTTCTAATATTAAATGCATCTCAAGGAAATCTCAATGATATCATACATTTAACTAAGTTAAGATGGCATCAGAAGACATTCAGAATTCCCCCTGTGAACCCCCAAAAGGCATTGAATTATTTTGGCAAGAGTAGTCCCAGTTTATACAACAGTGAAGTAAATCTGTTCTACATTCTGTTTCTCTATTCTCTATAATCTACTTTTTATGCCCCATTTCAAAACCAGTCTCTCTATAATTTTTAAATTTTCAGGTTTACCCTCAAAAAAACCCCCAAAAATAAAACAAAATCCCCAACAAATAAGTCTGTATTAAATACTAATGTAGGGGAGAAATTAAAGTGATGTTAAATAATATAGCTTGTTCTTCATAAATTTTTAAAAATATGGTATATGACTCTTCTGAATGGAAAAAATTAAAACCACCTAACGTGGATTGGAATCAGCTGCTTAAGGGAAGGAAATGGTTGCTCATGATCTCCAAAACAGGATGTGAAAGAACACTGAAAAAGTGTCTTTCAGAAATGTGACCACTGCTTGTCTCACAAACTAAAGAAATATATCTAAATAATGCAAAACTCACTAATCTGTTCTTATTTTATTAGAAGAAACAGAGAAACCTGAGGTATAAAAACATTTTGTATTTTAAAAGTAAAGTCGTAATTTTTATTTCCTCTTGTTTCCTCCTATTTCTCCATCTTTACTGAAATCAGACACTTGTCATTGCAAAAAAAAAAAAGACTGGAATTGCTCAGTTATGCCCAAGAAAGAAGTGAACACGACATAGATGGGAGAGAGGAGGGGAAAAAACCATTCTTTCATGAAAACTACTCTTCTGACCCAGTAAAATCACTAGCAAATAAAGTGTAGGCAGCTCAGACCCTGAGAACTAAATTTGATGCTGCTGATAGCAGCTTAAATTTGCTCTCCAAAGTTACTGACTGTGGTCTGGGTTCATAATAAAAGGTATTGACTAAAAAGAGAGAAAAGGGTAATTTGGTGCTATGATTACAGAGATATTTGCTGATCAAATGCTATTCTTGTTTCAAGAGCACAGTGAGTGTTTAAACATGCTGTACAAACAGCAATTCTTTTACAACACAGACCATTGCCCCTCCAAGATTACACATATTCTTATGATTCTGTTGTTCCATTTTTGTTTACAAAGACCAGTAAGTCTGCTCTAACAGGACTGAATATGGTGAAAACCAAGCAAAAATTTTTTATTTCCTTCCCCACAGACTGAATACTTAGAAAATAGTAATAACATTTTCTTACCTCCTTTTCCAAATATACTTTCTTATCATCCAGTGTATTATAAAGAGTAAAAAACTGCTTTGTTTCTTTGTGAGTTGCTGAGACTGCAAACAAAAAAAAGGGGGTAGAATAATAAAAGAATATGAGGTAAAATGGAATCTGTAAAAATACTCTGTAGGCTTTCCATAACATATTTTCCACTATCAATAATGGAACGCAGTCACTAATGTACATGCAGGGGGAACATCCTCCCAGAGTTTCTCTCAGCAGGGTTCCAGCTATCATCTCCTATAAGAACAACACAGCTCAGTGTCTAAATTAAGCCCAACTGCTGCCAGCCCTTTCTGCCAGCCCATGCTGGCACCATCAGCTGCCTGTCTGTGCTTCCTTCCCAAGCTGTACCCTGACACCACCAGGCAGCTGTGCTGCTCACAGTGGCCTTGCCTGGCTTGTTGGAGGGGCATGGGCTCAGCAGGGACAGGGAAGAGCAGATAATCTTGGTAGTACTGTAGGGGAAAAAAGTGCAATAGACTATAAATGTCAAGTTACACACGTGCAAGATGCCCAACAAAGCTTCTGCTGTTTTAAAGTATTTTTATCTTCTTCCTAATCTATGTGTGGTGATAGAATTAAGTAATACTTTCTGGTTTAGGTGGTTACAGCAGATGTTGGTCAGAGCTCAGCTGGGAAGGCAAGGCTCAGACATGCCTTCCCTTTGGGTCTACAAGATGATACTCAAATCTGCTGAGTGTTCCTCTAGTCTTAAGCTCTTCAATGCCTAAGGAAATCCAATATATTTGTGACTTCCAAGGAAAGAGTTCAACAGGCAGCAGAAGTAATTCTGGCTAGAAACCACAAGGTGGAAAAAATGTATGGGTTAAAAATTATAAATCTCAGTGAAATCTTACTCATTAGTCTGGGATTTGCAGAATTGCTGCCAAATGAAAGAGGCCTTTCCCAAACCATTTCCTTCATGCAACTCCTCTTCTAGCAGCTCTGGAAGTCACAGGTCTTTCATAAGTGGATTCCACAAAACAACTCAGAAAACCTTTCAAGATTTCACCTGTGTTGGAAAGCTGTGCCAACTTTTGGAGCCTTATGGGCACCCACCAGAACCCATGCAGGGTAAAACAAAGGGGGAAGAGGAAGAGGGAACCAATTGGCTCATTGATTCTCTTAAACATTTTCAATGGAAGAGGCTTAGTTAGGTGAAAACCAAAACACTGAATATAACTGAAAAGGATTCTGGTGCAAAAATCACAAAATCACTATGGTTTGAAATTAGTGCTGAAGATTGTCCTGTCTAACCCCTTGAAGCAAAGTTTAAAAAAAAACATGTTTTGGCAACTGAAGGTCACCTGAATCTGGCTAAGGGAAAAGCCTCTAAGTACCTCTAAAAACACAACAATTCACAGAAAAACTGGCTAGAGATTTCCAGCTCATTTCTCTAGAAGCTTAGCCTGTGCAATGCAGGTTCCCAACCATGACTGAGCAGTGTGTTATCCTGAGATACTACTCACACTTTGTACTTTAGAAAACAAAGTCCCATAAAATTCAAAGCATCTTAAATCTATATCCAAAGCTGCCCAAGTCTCTTTGATGCTAATCTCTCTGTACTTCAGATATAAAGAAGCTCCATCTTTTGAGCAGGTAGCTCTGACCAGACATGACAGAGAATTAGACATGACAGAGAATGTGCAGAAAATTTAAGGAAAAACAACAAAGCTCTTTATATCTGGACTTGATTAAATAAGCTGCATGGCACAGCAAAGAGGGGGGAAGAAGCACTGGACTTGTACTCACATCTATTCCATGTATTTGGACAACACACGTGGAGAACAGCACAGAACTGTGCCACTGGAGATGCCTCACCAGGGCAGGGGATTTGGATCCCAGCCAGATAACCAGTTTGGAACTGCTCACCCTTCCAGAGCTTGCTTCACACATTTATTTAATAAATGCAGACTACCTCTGAATCATTAGCTAGGTTTTCTTATGCTAACACACAAGTTAGTTAAATAGACACCAGTAAGCATACTGGTCTGTTATCAGTTTAGTGGAACAACTTTGAAATTTTATTCCATTTGTACCTTTTCCAATTTTATAATTTCTGATCATAACAGTTAAAGACAATTTGTATTCAGCTCCTACCGAGGAGCCTACCAAGATGCAGCAGGATTGTGTTAATTAAAATTGAAAGAAACTGATCCCCTCATGAAACTGGTTTTACTTGGTAGTTCTTGACATAGTTTGGTTCAGAACCAGTTATGTCATGTCAGTGCAAACAATAAAAGAAATCTAATGGTAAGGCAAATTAATTAAACAAGATTCAAACTTACAGCAACCTCATTTGTATATGGTGAATTAAGGAGCTCAGAACATACTGGCTATTAACCTAAATGACAGAACCTGCTGCAGACAAAATTTAGTCCAGAGACCTTGTGCATTGAGTTTCACCCTCAGGAGTATTCTTAAAGCCCAGCTTATAAAACCTCAAAAATATGATGTGTAACATGAATACCAAAAGCCTTTAAAATACCACCAAATTAGCAGGTTTATGCCATATGCTTAAAATGCAACTGCCCTCCTTTCAGGGCTTTAGCCTTCAGCAGGATGGTCCTGCTTGATATACATACCCTGACTGTAAAGTTCAATAAATCTCTTCTGATACTGTGTGAGCTCAGCTCGGCTGGGTACTTCATCAATCTTGCGTTGTAAAATGGCTATTTCTCTGTTTCTTCGTGCCTGAATAGAAAGTTAGGAGGGGAGAAAACAAAGCCTCTTCTTGTTCTCTTCTTAAAATGGATGAAGCCCCCCCAGCAATACTTTGTTATTAAATAATTGATTTTAAAAACAAAAAGCTTTGGCTGAGGATCAATTTTTTTTTTTTTTGCAATTGATTTGTGACAGAAACACTTGTTAAAATTAGAACAAGATAATGTATTAGAAGTTCCAAGATAAGACAAACATCAGCAATTTTGCACAAGTAAGGACACAAAGAGTAACTCACCAGTAGCAGGCGGATCTTTTGAAGTTTCTCTTTCTCAGCTTTGTACTGCTGTTCTATAATCTTATTTGGCTCCTGGAAGTTGAGAACCCAAAACAATTGTGTATTACAGTAGCATACGAGAGCTGCAGTGCAAAAATGGGCAGATTTGGTTTGTTTTCTGCTTTTGCCTATCTCTGGCTCCCACAATAACACCACCATTCATTGCTTGGGGTTTTTTAGAATAATAATTCCTTATCTGTATTAAAAGCCTGACATCATTTACTCTAAACAAGGACATTTAGATGCTTTTTAACTTTTGATGTTTTAGTTTTTAAGAGTTATCAATAGCTTTTGCACTGCTTTACAACAGTCACACTTTAAATGAAGATACAAATTCAAAGATTGTGTGTACCCCTTGTCTGAGTGTTTATACTTTGATTCAGTGATGGGGTTAAGAATAAACAAGGCACCTGAACAGAACATAAAGCCTCTGACATGTGTACTAAGCTTCCTGCAGTGTGGGCTTCTAAATTTGAAGATCCAGTAAACTATGTTAGATAGGTTTTTTTTCCTTGCTGAAAAATTTAAGATTTCAGTTTGCACTTTAATTTTTTTCATGCCGTGTTGAGGAGGACAGCAGCATCATGGAAGTTGTAACCTGCCTTGTTCCAGAGGCATGAATGCATCAAATGTTTACCCACTGAAAATAAAGTCATTGAAGCTTTTCCTTTTCTGTTCATTCATTATTCATTGCCATCAGTGTTAAAGTCTAACTTCTGACAGCTGCTCACTGCATGCAGTGCACTGAGCCACTGAAAGCTCGTGCTTTCATCCTTCAGATAACCCCACTTCTAAGAAAAAAACAACCAAACCAGACATTCTTTCTAAGGAGGACATGTTTCTGTCAGAGATATGCACAGCTTTTAGCACAACACCCAGAGATTCTTCTCTGGTACTACAAAGAAAGAAGTAAAAGGCACAAAAGCATCTACAAAGCAGAGCCCCATGGATTCTGCGAAAGAACAGATAATGCTGTTGCTGTTTGCACACTCCTGTATTTCTAGGATTATTAGCCTGAACCGTGGCTTTACAGAGCTCTTTAAATATTCTAGCAGATACTTCAACACTTACAAGAATGTCCCAGAAGTGAGAAAGACTTAAACAATCATTCCCAAATGCAATTTGAAAATAAGAATTTAGGCTTTTGCTATTACCTGTTCCTCCCCATCTTCCGCTGCTTCAGCTTTCAGAGTCTCAATATTTTGTTGTAGTCTCTCCATTTCTTCCTTTAAAACAAACAGAAGTTGATTTTTTTAACTGAGACTTCTTCTCTTAAGAAAGGTGAGGGAAGGATCTTGACAACACAACTTCTAACAACATTTCAGAGCTGACCACACACATAATATTTAAATTTGGAAGATTAAACAGCATTCCCTGCTTAAAGGTATTAAGGAAGGCCACACCTGCTTAAAGGTATTAAGGAAGATCCTTCCTCGCTCCTCCCTGCTCCAGGGGTGCTAATATTCAATATAAACTTGGAGTTAGCAGTACCTGGGAGTGTGGGACAGATGACAGACAGGCACACACAGCACAACACACCTGGAAAGTGCTTGTTTACCAAGTTTGAAATGAATCCTTCTAGGAGACACTGGAACTTACCCTACAATGTGCTTTGAACTCTTGCTCCTGGCTCTTTAGGTTTTCATTCATGGCCACCAGTGCTCTTAGACTCTGTAATATGCTAAATTTGAAGATCCAGTAAACTATGTTAGATTTTTAGTTTCCAATTTAAACAGATGGAGAATTAACATATATTAAAACAAGCTTAGTTCTAAATAAATTTACAATAAAACCTGGGTAAATTAAAACCCCAAATATCAGCACTGATATACTAAGGTCAAAATAAAGATGGAGTGTTACACTGAATATTCTGATGGCTTTGTTATGTTTTAACCTCATTACAGTGAAAGTTTTGAGAGACTTCTATTTAATTTATGTGAGATGAAGGCTTCAAATATGAACAAAATAAATCAAGAAGGCCTCATCTGCTTGTCAGATGTGTCTAGGGTTCTTCTGCTTTAAACACCTACAATTATTTTGAACTACAGACTGACACTTTTCATTCTGACTGAATCCTATTGCAATGTTTCCCTGTCTCTGGAAAGCAAACTGGAAAATAATTTAATTTTTAAATTTTAGTTATTTGTTAAGGTTGACAAACCAAGAATCATTGAATGATTCATTTTAAAACCATTATTTTTCAGAATTTCAAAGGTAACAAAGGAAGAAACTTACCTAGAATCTGCTTGGGATTCTATTGTTTCTAAGGCTGCCAATTCCTTGTCCAGCTTTTCACTGTAACTCTTAACCTAAGGGTTACAATTAATAATAAATTGATACTAAATTGATTCATAATTTCCCACACCATGAGATCAGTGAGTTAAGCTGGCAGACACCTTTACTGTTTAATACACCCCTTCACAAACAGAATTTCTCAAAAAAGTTTCAGCTACAAACAGCACAGATAAAACCAAAGATTACCTCTGTTAATGTCTCTTTTGCTTTGGTACATTTTGCCTGGAGATCAGCACATTTAGCTTGCAACTGTTACAAAAGAGAAAAAAAAAAAAGAAAAGAGTTGGATTCTGTATTCACACTAATTACACCTGTAATGGAGAACAGAGAATATTTGAGCTGTTCATAATGGTTGTCTGTCAAACAGCAGGCCAAGCATAACAAACACTGTCTTTTCTTGTCAGCTACTCTGGCAACTGATTGCAAGAATTCTGACTGAATATTTAATTACTAATAGCAAACATTTTCCACCTGATCCTTTAGGTCCATAAAGTCCCAGAATAAACAACAGCTTTTCCAAAATAGAGGCCAACAGAATGGTGACTTACTGGACAGAATCTCTGCTAAACTGCTCAAACTCTTCTAGCCTGGCTGTACTGGCCCAGTTTCACACCAAGCCACGAATGAGTCCCATTTTATACTTCTCCAAATAAGTCAGGGCAATTCAAGACTTGCACAGAAGCACCATGGCACCAAACCACAGACACTTCCACACCAAATAACCAAGCTGCTTTATGGTTTTCTTCTGTGTGTCTATGGAAAGTCTAGTAAGGCAGTTAGCAAAATATGTATTATAAACAAATATTAGATATTTCACTTGGTAATTAATTTACAGAAGATAATTTTAGAAGAACATCCTTCTTTAAATTCCCTATGATTTAAGATAACATTGCAAATAGTAACAACAAAAACAGGGCATGGTTTACAAAAGTGGAGCAAAAGTAAGCAAACAAAAAATGCACATGTAGCTCAGTTCCACTTCCTTTCATGCTATTTTAGTGTGCTGTTCACAACACAGAGCTGTGACTTAATGCTCCACTCTTCCCTTTCCAAATTTATAAAAATAAAGCTTTTTCATTGTTTTCCATAATTTCTTACCAATAGTTCACCAACAAATTTTATTCTAACTAAAAAAATTTAAGTCTGCAGTGCACATCTCATGAAAACTGACATGAATTGTTAGTTTTGAGAAATCTTGCCAAAACTTACTGCAGTATTGAAGCCAGAACTCCATAAATATTTCTTAAAAGACAGGGTTCTTGACTGTCACTGATTTCAAAAGCTGCTTTTGGCAAGTGGTAAATGAAATTCAGCCAGGAAATTCTTACTTTAGTAAAGTGATAAAAGGATTATATTTGGCTTACAGCTGTCAGTACATTTTTTCCCCATATAAAAACAGCACTGAGATTGTTATGTACTGAAAACAAGCTGCACAGAATTAAAGGGCCCTCAACTGTTAAAATGGCAAAATCATGGTCCTTCCCAAAATTAAGGCTGAGCCAACTACCCCCAGGAACACAAACTGTTCTCACAATCCAAGGGCAATGCAAGCAGAGAAATCAGTGTTCAGCATGACAAATAGCTGGTGCAGAAGATAGCTTGCAGATATTTTCTGGATGGCAAAAACTTTGTGATCAACCACTTTTATCAATGTTTTCTTCCTTACTATACACACAATACTTACCTCTTCGAGGAGTTTGGTTTTCTGCAAGATCTGCTTGTTGAGAGATGCCACCTTCCTTCTGTGTTGCTGGGCAGCTCCAAGCCTTTCTGGTCTCTCCTCAGCAGAAAGCTCAGATTGCTGAAAAACCAATAACAACAAGCTTTTGGACCTCACAGCACTGTTTTCTGCTTCTTCAGAAGCTCAGGAAATACCAAAGTGGGACACACCTATGATATTCCTTATCAAGAACTGTGTCTATCCAAAAGAACAACTTAACTGATTTACCTCCCATCAAAATAAGCAAGCAGCTGAACAACTGAATTATATTCCAAAATTTACAAGTAAAGTAAGCTAAAAAAGTCAGGTGCTCTGCAACAGGTGGAAAATAGTACAGTGTACTAGAAGATAGATTTTTTTTTTTCATCAGCATTATGGTTAAACTTGGTAGAGTTCTTCAATGGAAAAATGCAAGCATACTAAAAAACACCTTAAGCCATGGTATTCACTGAACTCGTTGAATCAGAGATGTTCCACATCCCAACAAGCAGCTCCAGAATTTTCAGAAGCCTTGAACAATAGTGTATTCTGAAATAGAGGCTTGGATGCATCTCCATGCTGAATGACAATGACATGCTCAGTGTGGTAGATGTGTTTACCACTCTGGGGTTTTTTTGTATGTGCACATGCACTGCTGACACCAGCCTTTGAGAACTACTCCATCCAGCATGCATTGCCAAGAGTGTCTCATAAATGCATAACAGAGACAGCAATCTGGATCCAGCCTCCTCTTCTCTTGAATTGTGAAAGCAAAGCTGACAGAAACATTCTTTATAAAAAATAACATTTAGAATAGAAATTGTATGTTTGCAGTAGACAAAAGAATCATTAAAAACCAGTGATATCTTGATCTCTAAGGTATTATTTGCCTAAAAATTATTTGTACCTTTTGGAAGTCTTCACTGTGATACTTACATCCATCTGTTTTTGTAATTTGCTTCAAGCACTCAGACTTCTTTTTTCACTTAATCCATTTTCCAGTATTTCACTAGAAAACCAGTTAATTTTCAAGTACCTCAAGTGCTAATTTATAGTCTGTCAAAGACTTCAATACTAAGTGCTTTTTGAATAATTACCCAATGCTGACAACTGCTACAATGCATAATCAGCTAAAATGCTACAAGAAATGTGATATATTCTTCACTCATATTTGCTCCTGGTTCCACTCCAGGCAGATGGGTAAGCAGCTTAATTTTAAATGAAAATAAGAGGCAAAGCCTGTCTTCCTCCTCTCCATTTTCTATGCAATTCATACTGAAGAGCAGCTTAATGATGTTATGTTTTTACATCCACAGCAAGAAAAGACCAATTCTGATGGCTTAACCCAACAATTCAGAGGCTTTCTTTGCTTTTGTTGTTAGGAAAGAAAGTAATGCCTCTAAGCAACACCTGTGACCCTGAACTACTCAACAAATATATACTCAGTCTTACTTATTCCTCTCATTATTTAGTCAAATCACATTCCTTCATCATCTTATGCATTCCAAAACCTTATCCTTCTCACCACCACATTTAGCCTCTCACATGCACAAGATACAAATGGAGAAAAATGGAAATGCAATAGAAACAAACATGAGCTAAACTAGTCTGAGACTGGTGTTTGCAGAAATAGTAAAAATCCATGCAGTACAGCCTTCCCATTAAAAAAAAGTGGATCTTATTTCAAGAAGCGAACTTTACAGCCTGCTTTTTGAAAATGGGAAAGAACCATCACTAATGTCTCTGGCTGTTTAAAGATGATCAATTTGCTACTCATTAATAATTTTCTGCCAGTATTCTCAGAAGGTGAGGAATGACACTACAATCCCTCCTCCAGTTCACTCAGCAGGTTAACATGGAGGGGCAAATGCAGAAAATTCTAAGCATTGACCTTGTGCAAAAATGCCTCTTGAAAGAAAGGTCCTGGCCCATGGCAACATCAGACCTAGAATTTGGCTTGTCAGGTATCTTTACTGGGCTTGGTAAGTCAAAACTCTGATAAAAAATAAGCACTGCTGTGTTTCTCAGGCCATGTACAGTTACCAGGGGCTAAGACTATTAGAATTATATCCAAACATTGCTGATGCTTCAATAAACTCTTTGATAACATCCTTAATTTTTTTCCTGGTGCATGCATACGTGCACAGAAATTCTATTTTTTTTATCACATCCCATAGATTTGAAAAGTGATCTATTTTTGGTTTGACTTGAATCAGTTCTTACTTTTCAGAGTATTAATCATTGCTCTACTATAATAGTCAAGGTCCTGCTCCCTTCTCTCAGAACAGAAGAAATGTAACATTGAAATATGACCCTTGGGCTTCTGTTCTTCCAATCTTTTATAATAAAGAAAGGCCAAGAATTTGCTGTTGAGCTATAGGGTTTATCTCCAAAATGGGAAAGCTCCATACCTCAAATGTGTCAAGAAAAAGGAAGAAATATGAGAAGACTATTGGACAAGTAAGAGCGACCTATAACTCATATCTGGCAGTGATGTATTGGATGCATTAATTGCTTGAAGAGCCAGATTTTCTTTTCACATTACTGCAAAAAACAATCACAGCTGAACACAGTAACTGGAGCAAACACACACATTTAATTGCTTTGACTTCTCAAAGCAACAAAGGTTTGAGTTTGATGAGATGAGATTCAAAACTTGAGATCCAGGGCATGACTGAGAACTGGAGTCCAGTGCAAACATCTGGAAATCTGAGTGCAGGAGGCCTAGACTTTTCACTGAGCAGGCCCACAGAGCTGTATTTCTGTGCTTAACACTGAACATTTTAAAGCATATCAAGAATTTAGGCCTCTAGTTTGAATTGATACAACTCAGGGCCCTCTTCATCCATGAAAGGATTTAGGCAGGTGCTTAAACCCCAATTAGTCACAAATGCAATTCAGGGACATGTGCTATCACACCAAAAGCCTGGGTATGTTTAACTTTGAACTCTGGCTGTGCTGCTGCCCCACAGCATGTATTAAAAAGTGTGCTGCAAGAGAATCATGGCAATGAAGTTGGCAGCTTAAAGCCTAAATTAAAAAGCTATCCAACACCACATTGTTAAACCCACTCAGGTAACACACTTACCTTCTCAGCATATTCAGACACAATTTGCTTGATCTCATCTGACTGGAGTCCAACAATCTGGCCAACTGTGCTTGCTGTCAGTTTGCCCTGCAATTGTATCAAGAAAATGCTTGGAGCTTTGGAACTGCCTGTACTTTTACATGATAATTTCGAATAAGTTCTAATTTTAAACAGAAATTTGCACAATGAGTAAAAATCTCTAATCGTAAGAAAAGTCCAGGAAACATTCCACCCTCCAAACATAATTTTGCTGATAGGAATTTCTCACTTAAATCCTTTTAGCAAATTTTTATTCATATTTTAGAAATTAAATTTTTATTCTTTATACTAATTTTGCATTTGCTTAACAAACCTCTAAGCATGCAGGCATGTGCAAGAATTCACCTTTAAACTGCACGTGTGTATAAAACCAGTTTTCAAACAGAACTGAATTCTACAATGGATTTCAGTACAAAACATGTCAGTCAACTCTGAGACTAGACTAATTATTACCTTTTCTTTCATGACTCCAGCATAAACAGAAGCAATGTTCAACAGCTGAAATTATTTCCAGTCCTTTCACCCAGAAATCAAAGAAGAGACTACAAGTTCCACTGTATCATTAAATACAACAAATTAAGAAAAGAAGATGCATATCCAGTATTTTCTGTGTCTTAGTCTAATGTTGTATTTATAAGTGCTTTAAAAAGAACCTTGAAAGGCACAGTTTTCCAGCACTCTCCCTAGTAATCCTCTGAATAATTTCACAAGATGAGAAAACTAAGATAGTGCATCTTGAGTAGCTGCAGAGTGATGTCTTTGCACTGAAATTCTTGTAGAAGCCATTTGAAGGCATTTATTTATATTGTCATTATAATTTCAAGGCAAATGATGAATTAATTAGCCTAGTAAAATTTACTGTCTTCCTAATTCAACCATTTTTTATGCACTCTCCTTACGAAAATTTAAACAGTTATTCCATGACTTCAGACCTGAATCAGCAGCCTGATTTCAAATAATTACCACAATCAACCATAATTTAAAGAAAGCTGTATCAGTTTTAAATGCTACTGACCTCTTCTGTTGCCATTGCAGCCATTCCAGTCATGAGAGTTTTAATGCGAAGCTACAGTAAAATATGAAGAATTATACATAACAATTTAACTTCTAACATTTTGTTATCTTTCTGCCAGGGACATATACATAAAATAAGTATCATATAATGTGTATTTTAAAACATGCAATGGGGCCCTAAGTCTGTGAAAAGAAGAGGTGGCTAAAGTTACTAAATGTAAGGAAAATATCTTGTAACAGTAAACATTCACTCAGACTATTCCACTCCCACTGTCTACCAAAAATCAACCTTTTTAAAAAATGCTCAGATTCAAGAAATAAAAAAGGTTTGGGGTATTAAACACCAACAAGCATTAATTTTGTGGATCAATTTCAGGCTCTGTATTCTCCTGTGGGAAGCAACTTTCACTTCAACTAACCATGGAAATGTTCCTTCTTTTGGAGAATGACTGGGCAGTGAAAATTGCTGCTCTCTCCCCCAGGTTAGTAACTCCCATGCCTGCTGTGTCTGGGGCTCACCTCTTCAGCAGCCTGAAGGTCATCTTCATCACAAGGCTCAGCCTTCCCTGCTGCTGCAAGCCCTGGAGGTAGCACTGCTTTTTTATCTTCAGCCTTTTAAAGAAAAATGAAGACATTAGAATATTGGAACTAGGTATAATAAAGTGTTAAGAAGGACATCAAGGAGAAAATTGGAATGTAGCTATTCTGTTTATACGAATACATTTCAGCTACTGGAACATCCTCACCCTCCAAATCATGCCAACTGAAATGTAAGCCCTCCTGATTCCTCACAAGTGTTCCAACTGTGTCTCTGGCTTCCTATGGACTTATCTGGTCTGAAGATTCCTTCAGCTTTCAGAAGCACAGCCTTCTGAGAGCTGCCAACCTCAGGAGACAACCCAGAATATGATGCCTACTACACAGGACAAGACTGAATTTTTTTTTTAATAAATTGTTTTTGCAACTTAATATTGGTGTAACAAACATACGACATAAAAATTGCAAACATGCCTGGTTCAGTTAGAAGAATTTGTAACACTGAAGTAAAGAGAACTGAGGACAGCCAGACTCAATTTCTAGGTCACCCTACCCCACCACTAACATATTTCACTGTCCACTTCTGCCTTACTGGAGGCACAGCTTCCACAACAACAATGCTGAACATCTAATATACAATATCCCAAAGGCAACAGAATTTTTGAAGAAACAAAATGAACTCTATAAATATGACTAGTGGTTACTCTGAGTGGAAAACAGGCATGCCTAGATTGAGAAATATCTCCACTTATAAAACATAAATGTGACATTTGTATGTGGAATATTGAGATAATGAAGAAGAGCAACTTTAATCTACTCAATGTATTGCTGGGTCCATGATGTGTTTAATGCATTACCTTCATTATCTCTGTAATAAAGACTTGTAGCCAAATTAATGTCTGCACTGAAACAACAAAACTGCAGGTACCCTGCATTTTATGGACATTTTAAGATGCCATAATTGTCAAAAAGCACAGCAAAGATGCCAATTTTCAAGAAGGACAATGATTTATTTATTTATAGGTATCTCAATCACATTAAACAAAGTGTTTTGTAATAAATGTCTACAATATTTCTTACCAAGTTGAATGGTTCTTTAAGAAAGAAAGACTCTTTAATTTAAATCATGTTATGGAACACTCAGTTGAAAAATATAAACAGACAAAATATGTCATTACCTAACAATAAAAGTCTAACCAAAACAAACCCAATGCCCAAACTGTCTTTCTTCTAAACAAAAAAAAACAGTTTGCAAAATGTGATCTGTAAGCAGAGATGAAGGAAATCCTTTAAAAAGGGTAATCAGTCACACCTTTCATGGCATGCAGGTTTTTAATTGCAGTTAGCCATTTTTAAAATCTCTTAACAGTAGAAGTTATAGCTGTCTATTCTCCTCTATTCTTTTAAGAGTTAACAGTAACCAACACTTCAACAATGCAGTTCTTATCACAATTTGAGCATTTTAAATTAGTATATTTTTACCTGTTCTGTTTTTCCTGCTTGTCTGCTAAATCCATATCTCCTAAAAGAACAATAGTAACATGAAGGGAAAATACTGTTGTTTATGACTTCCACAAATACATTAAGTTTTTATCAATTTTCAACATAAGATATGCACCAAGAGCCAGGATCAAATTAGTTTTGAAATGTTTTGAGTAAACTAAATATGCAGGTACTGGAGCATATTTACAGAATGGTTTCATATCCATTATCTGAATATTCCATATCCCATCAAGATTTGCAAATCTTGACTTTCCATAAAATATTATCATGTAAAGCTCATGAGAGGAAAAGGCAATGCTCTTTTCCCATTTGAAAGTAAATCCTGAGCTATTACACTACAGTCCATGTTACTGTTAAAAGGAAAGTACTCACAACAGTGAGACAAAAAACAAAAAAAAATCCATTGCTTTGGGGGAAAAGAAGGCCCAGAAGATACAAAATGGAATTCAGATGTAATCTGCACTTGTTAAGTATTAAGAGCTCAGACAGCAGACAAGATGTCCTTACCACTAAACTGTGAAAAGAAAACTGGAAATAGAAACTAGAAATAGAAGCTCTGTAACTTCATTTTTATGTGTTTCCAGAGCTCTCGGTAAACCAGAGGGACTTTCAGAGATAATGGAAAATCAAAAGCCTTGGTAACTTTGTCTCTGAATGAAAGTTTGCAGCAAAGTGAGAAGACAAAACATTCAACCATGATTCAGCTTCCTGATGCAGCAACCACATGAGAACGAGAAAAAGAAGCAACAGCAACTGCAGGTCCTTTTTCACCAAATTTTCAGTGGATTGCTTGCAAAAACCTAATATTGATTGACACACAGTATCTGGAAGAATGATGTATTTAAGCTGTTTTTATAAAAAACAGGTATGTTAAAAAAACACACCCTAGAAGGAGCATAAAGCCTGGTCTCCCATTGTACAAAATATGGTTCACAAATATGAGGACTGTCCTGTCCCCAGAGAACTTGCAGGGTAAGGAAACAAAATCTGAAATCAAACAGGAGTAAATCTGAAATAGCTCAATTCTGAAGTAATAGGAAAAACCCTACCACAATCCAAATTTTATCTGTACTGCTTGTAATACACAGTATAAAACCTAGAGAGAGCTAAATGAAGCCTTTCACCTGCCATATTCCAGAAGTGTAGCATGAACCTTTGATTCCTCATCCAGCAGCTCCTCAGCTCCTGTCTGACGTTTGTATTTTCTCTGGGGTTTGTAAACTTCCTGCAAGACAGTGAATGAGTGCAGAGCTTGTAAAAGGGTTTTTTATAAAAAAATAAATGAGGAATTGTCATCTAAAGTGATATAAACTTTACCTTTCCAACCCAATATTCTTACCCAAATAAATCGCCTTATCCTTCACTTTCTGGTACTACATTATAAAACCTTACTGAATTAATTTCTAAGCAATTTCCTACAGAAATTTTCTAAGTTTAAAAAACCATTATAAATGACTGTTTAACATGAAACAATGTCTCAACCATCTCCTCTGTCACGTTTGAAAGAAGAATAAAAAGTAACACACTCAACATCTGTTAAAATGATTTGGCTAATGCCAGTGTCTAGAAATGTTACCTTCTTTGTGAGTTAATTCTATTTTTAAACTCTGAATTTAAATAATTAAATTGAAATTTAGATAATTAAATGCAATTATTATTTATTCAATGATCACAGGTTACAATGGAATTAAAGCAGATTTTATTACAATTTAAGGGGAAAAAAAAGTCTCAAGAAGTTGGGTAGTAAAATGACTTTTATCTCCTGCTATCCAAGTGTAATCCAATAGCTCAACAACAGCCCATCAAATAAAACAAGAATTCACAATTATTATTTTGTACTGATAGAGCTGCTTCCAATTTAAAAACAGAAGGGAGAACATTTCTTTTTCAAATCTGGCTTTCCATACCACACAAAATATTATTTTCCACAAACAATTCCTGCACCATAACACTGCTGAAAAGGCTTTCCATCTTTTTCAAAGATGTGATCCAAAAGTGGAGATTTCAAACAAGTACAAATTCACAGAGGGTGAGCTAACGCGTAAAACAGAATACATGTCTCACTGGAAAGACAAGTATTTCTAGTTGGAGTTAAAGACTCAATGTAAGTCTGCTGATAATTAAAAAACCCAATTAAAACATGGGGAACAACACTTTAGAAACTGTAATTGAAATTTCCAAAGCAAGGACAATTATTCAAATAGATTGACAAAGGAGCTCCATTGGCCATCACCTGGAGACTTTCACTGCAATGTTATTCTACAAACACATGCTGTAATTCAACCACATATATTATACTCACCAGCACTCAGGTCATTTGTACAGAAAAACAACTACCTCCCTCCAAAACCTGCCAAAAGAGTAGGTGACTTGTCTGGCCCATTACACAACCTCTCATGTGGCTCCTTACACCAGCACTGAGCACCTCCATCTATGCATGAAGAGCTCAGGGTGCCTGGCTAGAGCTGTCTGAAAAAACAGGGATTTTCTCAGGAGAGCAGGGTTTCACTTTCTATTGAAGAGCCTTGAAAATGTCCCATTCAAAGCAAACCCAGATTTCTCCTCTCTTGTCAAATGCTGGCCTGGAATTTATCAAGATGATCCAAAAACCCCCAAAGCAGTAGTGAACTTCTGTGAGTCAGAAATGGTGGACTGATGGTCCCAAGCAAAGGGGAAATAAGAAAGCAAGGACAGAAACTCCAGTTACCAGCCAGACAGCTGAGTTCAGGTATGAGAGTGAGAGAGCCTAGGTGTTTTACTATTTTACCTCTCTGTAGCACTCATGAACAAGCTTTCAAAAAATACATACAGTTTATCCAAGAGTTAGAAGATTTGCATGTGGAAAGGGAGAACACAGGTAAGACCACCTTTCCCAACCAACATCTGCTACTTGAAGAAAACAGTCCTGAAGGAGGGTGTTTACTTTCATTGCTAATTACAAGAAGTGAAAAAGTCAAGTTCTGAAATGCAGATAATTGAGATCATCACCATATTAACTAATTTCAAGACAAATAGCACAACTGCTGATAGTTTCAAAAACACATTTAAGTCTGCTGAGGGTTCAGTAGTCTGTAGGCTACCCTGTGACTTTTGTTTGATAGTGTGGGATTCCACACAGCCCATGCAGGCAGTGGATATGGTTTATCTCCTCATACAGTGGAGGAGATATCAACGTGATATATTGGCATTTGAGACCTGCCTCAGGGATGAAGATCAACATGTAACTTAATTGGGATCTTCTCATTAGAAAACCCAATTAACCACATCCATTTCATTACTAAAACCACTCACTTGGCCATAAAAAAAGAAATCTAACATACTTACAAAGATATCACTAACTGTTTTGAGTACCTTCTCTTTTCTTTGCATGAATTCATCATCCTGAAAGACAATAGTGGAGGTAATTAAAAATACCAGGAATGGACACTAAATCTCTAACATTCTAATGATTCTGTGAAACAAAGCTCTCAAACAGTTTCTGAGTTGCCCAGAGATTTGGTGAAATGTTAGTGATTAACAAGAAAAGTTTTGCTTCTGCCTTCAGATGGCAGATAGGTCATCAAAACTGTGTCCAGATCAGCAGCCTAGCTGCTCTCTGCTCAGGCAGGACCTGACACAAAAGCAGTCCCAGCCCACTACTGGGATCTCCAATCTTTATTACACTATTAACTAATTAAGCTGGGATAGACTTGATGTGGAAAAGAGAAGTTTCCTCTACTGTTTAGTTTCTAAGCATTAAAGATAATTATTAAAAAAAAAAATCAAAATCGAAAGCACGCCAAGTTAATTAAATCTGTCTATCCCAACACTAGGGACATCTGCCTTTAATCCTGTTACTAAGGGACAAAACTTGGGTTCTGGATTTTAAAAATGGAATTGCCTTGTGATATGTAAGAACAGAACTGATGGCTTTGCACTACAGGCACATGTCCAAGCTCATTCAATCTCTCCTCCTCTACCAAGACAACTTCATGTCATTGCTGAAGAACAGTTCAGCTACTGAATGAAGTTTTTTACAAATCTAGTTTTCAAGAGCAAATTTTGGGGTTTGGATACAGGAAGACAAGAGCTGCCTTTCAGCACTCTGAAGAAAACCCCAAATTATAGAGTATTAACAGCATATTCATTCTCAATTAACTAACTAGATCACATTCTCCACAGCATGCTGGGTGTTTCTGAACAGCTAGAATGACACAAAAATACCAAATACCGCTGAAAAACTAAGGCAATCATTGGGCAAAAGTTGACCAGAATCTACAAAATTTCTGTCACAATAATTCTTCAACTTCTTCCCAGATAAAATTGTAGGGGATTCCTTTAACACTCACTCACAAAACAATGGCACTTTACTCTGGTGAAGTGTGCAGATTTCAGAGCTGTGAGGCTGGCAATGCAACTGAACATCTGACATATTATAACAGAAACAAGAACTGCCTTGATCTTACCTCTGGCAGCCTGTGAGTTTTCTGAAACTGTGATATAGAGTAAGAACGGACATAATCTCCCATTTCTTCCCTTGTTTCTATTGCACGTTTCACCAGCCACTGAAAAAAATTGTATTAGCTGAAAACAAAATAATAATAGCAGCAAGCATCAAACTGCTGCCTTATTTTTTTAATACATGATAAAAGCTAAAAGCACATTTTAAGCATGGAAATAAGAGCATGTGATTTATTTGTAAACACAGCAACTCTTTGGCCTAACCCTAACAAAATGTGTCAGTATCTGCTACTTTATAAACATTTCTTTTTCTTTTGTGCATATGTTTCTTGTATGAAATTGTCCTACTGTAGATTATTCACTGGTTTAAAAGACTACAGCTCCACCATGAACAGACAGATCTTCAAGCCTATGAAGTGCTCAAGAAGAACCACATGCCTGTGCAAGAAAAAAGGCTTCTTCTGACATTTATAAGACCACACAAAAAGCCACAAAATACTGAAGTACATTTTAAACAATGTTGGAGAAGATAAATCTTGCAGACTGTTGACAGCCTGTGCAGGAGGTCACAGAAGAGATGAGATCAGTTGTGGGATCCAAGTTTGAACCAACAACTGTTTCCTGTGCTATAACCATGAACCCCTGGAAAGTGAGGGGAACATGATGACAACAAGAGATGAAAATGAATATTAATTACCAAGAACATCTCAACACAAGACTGTGTACATACTTTTGCCTGTGATCATATGCAGAATTTATTAGGAAGAAGAATGACATTTCTGCCCAATGGAATATTTGTAAGATTTTTAATTTTTTCTTTTTAAAGTTCTGCTACAGTCTATGGCAGTGAGCCAACTCAGCCTAATTTCTTCCTGTAGGGAAGGATCCATCTAAATTCTTGCACAGTGCAAGAGCTAATGGGACACAATGCCAGACTTTAGAGCAAGCATTTGTAGTATTTGAAAACTGATTTGAGATTTACAGATAGCAAGTGGAATCTTGATTTTAACAGGGCATTGAATAAAGTGCCATTATCAAAGACATGATTCTTACATGGTGTAGTCAGCATTTTATATTTTGCATGGTCTTTTTCAGAACACAGTATTCTGGTGACACCAACAAGTTTTCTTGAAAGTCTGTCTCGCCTGGGGTGAAATGAGGAACCTGCAGTATGTGGAGCAGGCAGAACTTCACAGGGACCTGACAGAAAGCCACAATTTTTAAACCAAGATCCTCTACATACTAAAAACTAAGCCCATCAAAAAAGACTTGTATGGGTCAGCTCTACCACCTACTGGCCAGCTACAAATACTGGGAGTCACTGCTCTCAGAGAAACCCAGAAGAAGATTTCCTCCGTTTAGAATTAATATTTCTCCTTTCCAGAAGAAATATCCCAAACCAGGATTTGTGATAAAACAGGTGACAGACAAGAACACCTAGTGCTATTGTTTTTACAGGAGGAAGAATATATATCCCATGAAAGAAGCCTAGTGCTTGATAAATGTAACCATTCATTGCCATCCAGTGACCAGGGCAAGAAACTCACCTGGGTTGAATATTTTTTTTCTTCTGTATAGGAAATAAGGGTTCAGAAGCAAAAACATTAGCAAGATACATAGTTTCCACAGCCTGAAAGCTGTGTAAGAGCAGCACACACCACAGAATGTTTTGTGGGAGTGCTGTTAAGTGTGGTTTTCCTCAGGAGCTTCCAACTAGAAGAGGAAAGAGCACCAGGAAGTTTTCCCCACTTCTTACAGATTGAAATTTAGAGTCTTCTTACTTGCTAAATTCCTTCACAGGCATGAGGTAAGGAGATATTTAATGGAAAAGAAGCTTGCTTAACAGTCTTTATTTTCCCTATCTGTCAAAGATACCTTTCTGTGTGTAGATGAAAGGAAAATCAAAAAATGCCAAGGATTCTCAAAATACCACATGTAACTGGAACACATTAAGTGTTAGCTTAAATCTTAATAAACTTGAGAACGAGGCACATGGTGAATTAGTGGTGCTTAACAAATACACAGTAAGAGGATCACTTGTCAGAACACAGGTTTTAAGTGATAGGAAATAAGGATGAATTATCTTAAAGAAATGACCCCAATGACTTTTGCCTTATTCATATCCTTCTGATTCAAGGTTTATCTGCATAACTTATGGAGTAAGTTAAACAGAGACTGGAAGGCATTTGTTCTATTTCCTAATCTGCCAAAGCAGACTATCAGATTCCACAACAAGATAAAACTTAGGTTTCTTTAAGCAGGCATTCCACAATAGGCACAATCTGACTCCACTGCAAAGAATTTAGAGAGTTTGTTTTGTTTACTTTCTAATACTTCAAAATTCTATCTTCCATAATGTCACTTCATTCTTTAAAAACATTAATTCAAACTACTTCTCTGTGCTTATTTATTCCGAAGTTAAATAAGATCAACAATAATTCAAAGCTTTGTTCTATTTTTTTATGCAAGTTTTATGGCCTTTTTCAGCAAAGTATCACAACACCATGAAATTATTACCTGTACAACAGGAAATATATGAATGAAATCCAGTCCCTGGATCTGATGTGGTTCCAAACGATGTGGACACTTCATTTTTGGTAATACTGACACGATTTTTTCAGTTAAGGCACTATTATAAAAACAACAAAAAGACAGATGTATGTATGCTACAATTTTCTTTTGTAAATTACAGATTATTTTGGAAAACACAGTAGTGCAAAGATTCCCTCTAGTAACTTCCACTATCTATAACAAAAAGCAATCAAACTCATTTCCAAAATAGCTTTTACAGGCACTATTTATATCATCAGCCTGTGAAGAGGTGATTAAGCCCCACTTACAGGCTCCTACTTTGGAAATTCATTTAACTACTACAGAAAATTTCAAGATCTGCATGTCTGGACAAATAAAATATCCATATAAAATACACCACCACAAACACCTTTGCATGTTATAGGGCACACCCAACATGAAGAGACAGTAGCTTTAAGAACAGTTACATTAAGTAAGAGAGGTACCCTCCAAGGAAGCCCAGAAACAAATGTAAGGACTTAAAACTTTATTTAGCAGAACTCTCAAAATAAATATTGATGTTACACCTGAAACTTTCTGAATTTAAATACATACTGCACTTAAAAGCTAAATACACAGTGCACTTCACGTACTTTTCAAGTGACTAAAACTGAATTTGCTGGCAGCAATCTCATTCTAGAGCTCAGTAAGAGCTGGTTAAGTGAAAGGATTACCCTGCCACAAGGGATCCAGCTGTAAGAAATTCATCCTGTTTCCACTGAATACCTAATTTTAGGGCAAGAATTTTTTTTGCTGTCAATGTTGGCAAGTACATTTCTAAAGCAGGTGTAACCACTGAGGATGAGAACTTTACTTGGAAAATCAAAGCTATTTCCCCATGAAGAAAAAGAAATGATCCAGTACTGAGCTCACTGACATTTAGTACTGTTCAAATGGACAAGTAAGGTCCTGGAAGAAAAAAAGGGGATCAAGAGATATGAGACAATGACCAAAATCTGGGAATAGAGCCTGAAATGTTTTACTTCCTAAAAGGAAGTAAAGGGAAGTGAAGCACAATCAAAGCAAAAGCAATTAAAACAAAACTATTTATCCTAATGTATGCTTCCATGTTTATTTGAGCCCAGAATTAAATAAAAGGACACCATCACAATGGAATAATACTGAGAAAACACAGTTTAACTTTGCTTTATCTTGAAAACACCACAGAAGCCCTGAGCCTCTACCAACACAAACATTACATGGACATCAAAACAGCCTATGCTCCTATGTTCTGAACACTTTAGATTTACAAATAAATCATTGTTGCTGTTTTGGGAGAGGAGCCTCGTTTTTGTTTTGCTAGTTTTTCATCCAGTCAGCTGGAAAAATAACAGAACATTTTGAGAACAACTTAACCAGTTCCTACCCTGTTGTTCTTAAGGATAGCAAAGATAAAAAACTACCACTACCATTTTCATTCCTAGTTTCTACTTAATTCTTTGCACTCAGCAATGCTTTATGTAGTTAGTTATCTATGATGTAGTTACTTATCTATGTAGTTAGTTATCTATATCTTTGAGTGTCTCCAAATGCAATTGCAATACCCACAAATATTTATTTTGAAAAGCCTTGCCAATGCTCCATGACTTTCAAGAAAACACAGAAAGATGTTCTTTTTAACTACACTGAGTAAATAAGTCTCTTAATAAGCCACTGTAACTTACCAGGCTAAACTTATTTCCTGCAAATTTTAATTATGCCTCTTTGTCAGATATAAATAAAGAAAAAAAGGAGTTTAGAATGTGTCCCCTTTCCTAGCATAAACATCTATAAGCTCCCTGGCAGAGGAATTAACTGGCTTATGAGCAAATTCCATGCATAAGAAATGAATCAAAACAAAATGTTCTCACTGGGTCACCCTGAGGAAGGAAATCCTCCTCCTCAGTATGGGGCAGATACCTATTTTGGCAACAGTGACATGCTTTAAATTCTGTTTGCTGATGCCTACAATTCTAACCCAGAACCATAAAAGGGAGTCAGAGGTTATTTACACAGCAGAACTGCAGACACAGGGAACTCAGGGAAGGCCTTCTAATGTTGCACTCCAGCTTCCAGCAGCGTGGTCTCCCTCTGCCCTTTGCTTTGGCCTCTGCATGATCCCCTTGTGCCAGCACAAGCATCTGTACAGCTGCACAGAGAACTGGATCCAGGAATTCATTCATGTTAAAACTATTTTCTTTTTTTTTTTTCTTTTGAGTTTTGGTTTTTTGGGGTTTTTTTTGGTAGGTTTTAACTTGGATCAGTTCCCAATTCAGTTCAGTGTGGAGTCACACAAATGCTTTCAGTGCTTAGTAGGGATATAAGAACATGGCAGCCCAAAGGGAATAGCCCTGCCTTTTTTGAAATAACCATCTTTCTGGATTTAGAATTTGTGGAACTACAGTCTGAGAAACCCAAAAAACTGTGCCTTTTGTAAACAAGCAGTCTCCAAAAGCAGGAAATTTGAACTAAAACGCTTTCTTAGAAACACAGCAGGTAACTTCCCCCTCCCCACCCACTTTTTATTTTCTAAGAAAAAGAAGAAAGATCCTCCACTCGCCATTTAATCAACTTACATTTTTTGACCAATAGTAGAGTTTTCCTGAAATAATAAATCCACGTCGATATCAAAGCTGCAGGTAGTGATACACCACGTCATGCCTCCCACCACCTGGCAAAGGAGCAACAGCATGGTCAGGGCCATTCTAAACTGAACAGGTAAACCCAAATGCATCTTCCAGGCTTTATTTATTTTAGAAACTACATCTCAGTAATCTCACCATCCTCAGTATCCTCTCTGCTCTGAGACAGACTCAGATAACATAACCATACCAACTTCATACAGTACTATACACAATACACGCGTACAAGAAGACAGAAACCACCCCAGCAGTTATTGACAACCTAAATTCCTCTCTTAGCTTTAGATAATAGTTTTGAAACAGCTCTCAGATTGAAAACAAGAAAACCAACCAACCAAAAGGATAAAACACAACAGTATGTTAAATGTCATGACCTCTAAAAAGTGACCATATCAAAGTTTTATCAAGGATCATAATTACTGCAGTCTTATATTTACCTTTTTATATACATCTTTGCTACTATTATTTCTTGCTTGCTGACACATGCAACACAAAGTGGTAGACACAGCATCAGCACACAGGAAATCCCCAGCTCTGCAGAAATCTCTATTTCAGGCCCTATTCTGACATGGGCATACTTAAACTCCTGAGCCATTTCATCAACTTTACATAAATATTTAAAGACAACCTTGCATAAACATGTGCAAAATAACCTAAATGTATGCAAAGGCAAAGAAGAGAAAAAGGGATTAAAATGTGGAATAACTTGTCATTATCACACAGCAAATCAGGAACCTTGGTTTCTAACAAGGTTTCTGACATATTCCCCCTCTATGTTAACCTACATATCCCTTTTGCATTAGCAGTGTGAGCATTTTCAGCAGCAAGGTTCATTTTGGTGAGGTTGGGCACTGTAATGGAATGGTAACTTTGCAATTGTATTTAAGTACCTATAAGTGATTTCTACACATAAATAAAACAATGTTACATCCTAAGGCAGTCTCCTTGAAACTTCTCTGTCTGTAAGTACAGACTCCTGAGCAGCAACTGGCAGCAAAACCAAGGAGTCTGACTAAAATAAAATTGCATTGCAAAGTGAGGCTGTGCTATGATCAAAGAGAGAGCAGAAAACAGAAGAATCCATTTCAAGGCTACTGTAGTTCTGTGTTTTCAAACTTTGGTTCAGGAATTTCTCACAGAGACAGCATTAAAGCAATTCAGAAATCTCTCTTCAACCTGAACTTTGCTCACTGTTAGCATCACACACTTCCTGTCTAGAACAATGAAAGGTTAATAAATATGACATTCTAAAGATATGTAAAAACAGCCCCAAAAATAATCTCACCAGGCTAACTGTTCCTTTCTTACAAAGATACTTCCTCATTTCTCATCAATGTCGTTTTTAAAATTACCATGCTATCTCCAAGTATCCAAAGACTCAAAGTATCCAAAGACTAGCTATTCTATCTGCTCTTGGGAGAGAGAGGAAAATTCCCTGCACACAACTCCAGCATAGGCCACAGCACCCAAAAAGAGCAGACAGCAGTAAGTTGGCATCCAATTGTCTCCTTTAGAACAGGCCTTGCTGCACAAAATCGTCTTTCAAGACTGAGGAGGTCCTGTCTGTCTGAAACTAGGTCATTTGCAGAATTATTTACACAGGGAAGCCTCATAAATTGCAACTGTCTTATAAAGAATTGCTAAGCAAACCAGCAAAACATATAAGCCTCTTATACTTAAAAGAGGGGTTTAAAATATTGTAATGGCCTCACCTTGTCAAAGGGTGATAACCCCTTGATTCTTGCTCGAAAATACCCAGCAGCCACCAACAGCTCCAAGATTTCAGTCAACTTGATGTTTTGTTCCTCATCTTCTCTTGTTTCAACCTGACAAACAAACAACAAAACACTAATTCAGTTTTTCTCATTCATTTGAAGAGTGAGCGTTTTCCAAGCCTTGGCACAGACCACATACCAGGAGAAACCTGCCTTCCATTACTCACTTGGTTGTTAATTTGAAAAACATTAAAGAAACAGGTAGCACATATGATGTTAAGTCCATTTAGAAATATTTTCACCCAGTTAAATACTTTAATCGGCTTTTGCTGTTCAAACTCCTGGTCCACTGCTTGCCCCTAGCTACTAATATTGTCCTATTGCCATAAGCCAGTTAACTTATTCTCCATTTCACACATTTCTTTCAATTTCAGGGTTCATAAACTCACATACCTCAATTTCACCTCCATCCCAGCCGAAACCAGGACACGTTTCTCTAATCCTTCTACAAAACCAGGAGGAGACGCTCACACGGAATTCCACTTTTTGGGCAATGCAATTTCAAAGCACGGCAGTCACAAAGTGAGCTGTGACGGGCAGCCCGGACAGCCTCAGCGCTCCGAAGCCTCACCAGCACAGCCAGCCCGTCCCAGGGCTTTTGTCCCCTCCTTACAGGATGAAACCCCCCAGCTCCGGGGATACATGTGATTTCCTAGAGGCACAGAGCTCCCCAGCAGCTCGGCCCTAGGCCGGAGAGTCGCTCACAGGGCTCCAGGTGCGCCCCGAGGGCTGCACGGCCGCACCTGCACACCCTGCCCACCTCCACCCCTCTGGGCACCCTCCTCCTCTCCGCTGCCTGCCACGGGAACCCGGCCAGCCGGGCTTGCAGCGGGCCACACGGGAGGCGATGGAGCACCGAAGGTGACCCGCACAGCGCTGCCGGCAGCCCCGCAGGCCTCCCCGCGTCCCCCGCACCCTGCGCGGCACCGACCCCCGCGCTGCCGGCGAGGGCGGGAGCCGGGGCAGGAGCGGGTGGGGATCCCGGTGACGCCGGTGTAGCGGGGCCTCGGCAGCGCCCGAGGGACGGGGGGCTGGGAGAGACGCGGCTCCGGTACCTCCTGCGGGGCCTGGCGCTCCTGTCCCCGCGGCACCCCCATCGCTCTCCGCCGCCAGCCGCGCCGCTGTCACGTCCGCTCCCCGCCGCCGCAGCGCCCCGGCGAAGGGGTGTTCCCGGCCGGCGGCTGCCGGGTTCCCCCGCCCCTGCTCAATGGTTCGCCCGCACCCTCCTTGCGTACAAGCGCATCCGGGCCGTGCCATTCGCGGCCGAGGGGTGCCGGGGAAGGAGGGCGGCGGCTCATGTGACTGACTGGCTGCGCGGAGCGCAACGGCCGCGGCCCCGCCCGCGGGCTGCGCCCTTGGGGGCGCCCCCGGGTGCCCCCGTGCCCGCGGCCCCTCAGAGCGCGGCTCCTCCCCGCGGGCCCCGGGCGCTTCCCCTGCGCGGCGCTGCCCTTTGCCCGCCGCTCTTTTCTCCTTTTTTTCCTTTTACAAGGGGTCCTGAGGCCTCCCGCCAGCATGGAGGACAAGTTACCGAGTGCTCTGACTGCGAGGCGCCTCACGGCCGCTTATGCTCCGCTGGGCGCTGACACTTCTCATTGCCAGCCGTGTTTCCTTTGGTGACCTAAGAGCTGAAGTGGGGTTTCATTCTGTTTTTTCTCCCCTGCACACAGGTCACAGAATCACTGAATCCATTAGGTTGGAAAAGACCTCTGAGATCAGCAGGTCCAACATCTAGCACCACCACCATGTCAACGGGACCTTGGCACCAAGAGACATTTCCGGGCTTTCCTTAAATACTTCCAGGGATGGTGGCTCCACCACTTCCCTAGGCACGTTGTATTCGTGAATAAAATCACTCCAGTGCACAGGGATTTGATGGGCCGAACAGCTGGATAGCAAACCATGGCAGCATTTCATGGTTGGCGATGGCTTAGGAAATACCTGACAAGGGTGTCTTTTCAAGTCTATCTCAGGTATTCTGTTTCCAAACTCTTTGCCACACACAGAATAAAAAAAATAAAAAAACCTTGCACTCAGCTGTGGCTGGAAGCATCTCAATAAGGTGAAGGAGCAGGAGTGCAGCATTCCCATCCTTTGGAGGGCAGCAGAGCATACATGAGCCAGTCCATTCTGACTGCTGCCCTGACAGAGTAATAATAATAATAATAATAATAATAATAATAATAATAATAATAATAATAATAATAATAATAATAATAATAATAATAATAATAATAGCAAAATTAGGCCATAATAATAATAATAATTAATAATAGCAAAAATAGGCCAGACCAGCTCAGGCCATGTACTGGTGTAACCACAGGCCACATTTTAAACAGAGCTTCAGAACACTGTTCCACAGCCCCAGAGGTTAATGTGGTCACCACAGCAATATGGGCTTTCTGTGTTTTGTCTGCCTTCTCCTCACAGAGAACTGTATGGCTCTAATTTGACTGCCACAAAAAGCAAAGACAAGGGTTGAAACAGGAGAGTGTTAGGAAGGGATGTAGATCACCTTCAGATGCAGCAGCAAGTGCAGAAATAAACAAAAATAATAAATAAAAAGCCAAAGGTATTATGAACTAGGGGCTTAAGTGGTAACTGAGTACCAGACAAGGGAGAGAACTAACCCACCCTAGGAAATGGAGCTGTTTCTCTGGCTTTTTAAAGCACAGTAAGGCAAAGGAGAGAGACAGGGCTAATTAACTGCTATGAACTTTAAAACTCATGCAGCTGGCCCCCAAAATCACAAAGCTGGCTTGAAATGATGTACTTACAGAAATGTAATAGGTTCTTTTAATTTGCTTTATGTCTATGAAATCTCAAGAACTGGAAACGTTTTTCTCTTTTATAGGCTAGAATTTTCCTTCATCTGGTATGTAGTTAGGAAAGAAAAGAGTAAGGCATGAAAATACAAAAATCTATGGTCATTATATGGTCATTACAAGTCATCTTGGATCACTTAAACCTCAATAAAATACTTTGCAAAAGCACTGCTTCCCAACACCTAGCTGTGATGCTAATTCACTCAGTTACTCAGACAGAGCTGCTGTCCCTTATGACATTTGGATAATCAATCTTCTAAATATCAATTAGTTTTAAAAGGAGTCCCAAGAGGGGTACCATCTAAAAAAGAAAAACCTCCTTTCCTTTAGATTTTTAGATTTTGTGCTTGCAAATCTCTAGCAGTTTCAAATTAGGCTTAGTTTTCCCTTTCCTACCTTATTTTGATCTGTGAAGGTAAGTGAGCTCCAGTTCTTGTCCTGCTGCTTTCAGCAATCCTGTCTTGATCTTCCTATTTCATTAATCCTGATCCCACAAAGCTGAGCTAAAAAGCTTCCTCATTTTTTGTATAGCCATGTGATTCATTTTGCTGCTCAGCCTGGACTTGTGACAATATTAAACTCGGTCACCACTGAAAATGTAGCAGTAGATCTCACTTTTAGTACATATTTGTTTCTTCTTGTAATAAAAATAAAAACATGAGATGGAGTTGTAACAGCAACAGCAAGGGCTCCACTGTTTGTAGAGCAGACACAGTTAGATAAAGTAACTTAAATAACTTTCCAATGTTCTCAATTCTGAGAAGGCCTAAAAGAGATTTATTTCCATTTTGCATTATAGATAAAATAAAGTATGTATAACTTCCTGTGCAATGCTCCTTTGTACAGCATTCTTGTTAGGGTGCAATGTTTTTTTTAAGGATTCCATGAAACAAAGTGTCATGGACAGACCTTGGAATAAATGGACAGGATCTCAGTGGTTGCATCAGGCCATGGACCTTGGTACTGCCATGACTGCATCTTCCCAGCTGGATTCTTTCTTACAGGAGAAGCTGAGGCCACTTGTAGGGAACTAAACCCAAGCCTTCCAAACTCAGTATCAGATTTTGCATTGTTTTCTGTGGCTCATATCTTGGATGGGCTCTTTTTTCATCCCATTTTGTTGCCTGGCAGCCCCAGCACAGAGATCACTTCCATCCTGCTCCCTAATGAAATGATTCCTGTGATAAAGGTTTTCATCCAGGTTTCTGGAATCAGCAATAATGTGGTAACAGCACAAGTATCTTCCCCTGCATGCATTTACTCTTTTAATTTGTTGTCTTGGTTGTATCCCATCTCCTTACAGTTGCTCAGTTCCTCTTCATCTCTTTCCTGAGATGTAGTAGGCATAGAGAACCATTCAGTGGGCAATTGCAAATTCCCAATTATCCTCAGTGAAAGTGAGACTGTGCACTGTGAAATGAAAAAGTCACAGACCTGTTACAGTGGCCACTGTGTTAGGGGCTGCAGCAGACCACTGCATCCCATCAGAACAGCTGATATTATTTGCAAGGTATTGTGCCCTTTCAGCACTCTCATATAACTGGAAATAGTGGTGTTTCAAACATGCTCACTGTTGTATCCATGGGTGACATTAAGAAGGTCCAGTCCAGCCAAGGTCCTGTTCAGTCTCTGAACAATTCTTATTTTCAGCACTTAATAGTTTAAAACATACGGGCAGACAAGAAGACATCTTTTTCTTGAAAAATATGTTTTTGTCATTTTAAATATTGTTTTGTAAGATTGTAAATATGAACACAAACATTTTTAGCTCACTTACTTGGCCGAGGAAAGATTTTGTGGCCTGTGGAATTTGTAGAGGAAAAGGTAATCTGATAGTGGAAATATTGAGATTCTAGTAAGAAAAAAATCCCAGCTCCCTCATGGTCTATATGGCAGAACTTGACAGAATTGGTGGCTGGTCCTCTCTACAATTTCATCTGTGGCAGATCTAGAAGTCTCCTGGAGAGTAATGAGAGTATTACAACAAAGGATGTGATGAATATAAAGTTTTTACCAGACTTCTCTTTCTGCAGTGTCATGATTTTGATCACATGACTCAAAGACTACAGTCACGATATGCAAGTAGCCGATAATTTTGGGTATTTAAATTTTTGAGAGGCTGAATTTCATAGCTACTGTGCTCCCTTTGAAAACCAGGCTGCTGAGGAGTTTCTCAGTTTCTACAGGAGTGCACACTGCAAAGTCCAGGCAAGGACAGGCACCGCACACCTTGACACACAGTAGTCACCCACAGAGAGGTTTGTTTGGGGCAGTGCCTTTGCACATCTTTTCTGAAAGTCTCAGGTCATCTGTAGCTGTTGTGCTCAAAATAAATTAATATCCAGGAGAATGAAGTGGGTCTTTTTAACTCACATATCATCCATGAAACAACTAATTAAATCTGATTCACTGAGCCTCGACCTGAGGAGGAACAAACAAAATGAGAACCTTTGCACTGTAAGTGCATCACAGACTCCTTGATTTGGGCCAGGATATTAAATTTCAGATCACAGCTCTGTGAAGAAATGTTTTCCTTCATTTTTATATTGAGACTGAGCAAATCTGATATGGAATTGTTGGAAAAAAAATGCCCAGGAACTTATAATGTATTTGTGAAAGGTAAAACTTCTCCAAACAGAATGGCTAGTAAGATTTACTTGAAGTTCAAAGAATAAGTGACTACAGGTCATTGGATTACTGATTTACAAATCCTTACAAAGGGGTGTGTATATTTTCACTGTGGCATTCTTAGGCAAAATATATGGATTTAGTCTTTACCTTCTACATGCCATAATACTATGACACATCCTTCACTTAAAATAGTTGTAAGAATGAACAGTTAATTTCCCAATGGAGTGAGAGAGTCTGAAACAGTAACAGACTTCTCACAGGTACACCTCCCTCCCAAGAGAATGATGATCTAAGATGGAGGAGTTTTTTTTAGCTTTTCTTCTTCCATGTTGATTTTTTTGAAAGAGAATTGAAAAGGCAGATGAGTGGTGAGAGAAGCAGGATAAAATATCAGTGATGTAGAGATAAAAAAGACAGAACTGTAGAGATTCGAGGTGAGCACTGGAAGTGTAACCTGGGACAGAGCTAAGCAAAAAGGAAAATAGCCTGCAGGAAAATAAAAAAGGCTGTGTACCATCTGGATGGACATCCAGTTTAACATCACTAATTTATACAGGTGTGCATTTTGAAATGAAAACAACCCCAGCAGGCAATGTTTTTTAGGAATTTTAGCCTGACTGCAACTTAACCCTAAATGAAAAGCAAACTTTGCTGCCATTCACTACCACTCCTTCCATCTTCAGACTGCTTCTAAGCAGGGGATTCTGGCGTAATCCAAAACTGCCAGTAGAACCACGCGTCTTTTAAAGAATCAAATCTTGCTTGCACTGAGGCAGCCACTGTGCCAAACGGTGGGAGAGCACCCTCTGGTGACAGCAGGCACACGCTGAGCTCCGCTGCCAGCGGGAAATGCATTCCCGCAGCACGGGCGGTGCCCTGGAAAGCCGCCCGGATGGGCTTTATTTAGTAGCTTTTAATGCATTATTCGGTTATACATAAGGAGTACAGGAGTGAGCGTCCTGAAAACAAATCAGGGATGACAGTGACCTTACTTCTGTCTCTTAAATCACCCAGTTCTTGTAATTTGAATCAAACATTTTCTGAATTGTTCTGAGACATTTTTAGGAGGCTTTGGAGCAGGTTTTATGGGCACCATGAAATGCAGTCCCAAGTTTTATTGCACTGGACAGTTCAAGGCTTTTCAGAGTGTGATCCAAGAGTTTTCTTACAGCATTCAAGAAAGTTGGCTGAACTGTCTTTTCAAAGATTTTCCACAGAAGCAATTATTAAGAAAAATGAATTACCTTTTGCTGTTCTAGCTATCCAGAAGTAAGGAAAAAGATGGATCTTAACCTAACTATTATTTGCAAATCATAGCTCATTTCAGCACAAACAGAAGCCAAATATGCTAACAAATAAAATACATGATTTTTCTGAATGGATTCTTCATCTCAATGCTGATGGCACCCATTTCATTAAAATCCAAGGGCAAGCTAATATGAGCTCCATCATGAATTAATAAAAGCAGCTAGTGTTTATAATAACTTTAGGAAACACTTTCTGTGAAGAACTGATTTTCTAAGGCTGGGGTTTGTGCAGACTGATTCTCTCGCACTTCAAAAGCTGTGCAAAGCCCCTAAACATCAGGGAACCTTGCCAAAACCTAGGTAAAGGTAAAAAACGTTGAAACCATTGAAGTTCTTAATTGTAATTCAGTATGTAATTCATGAAAAAATGGTCATGTAATTACCAAATTATTTTATAATTTATCATATGAATCTGGTTCACATAATATTGATTTAATATTTTATTTAGTAAGATAATACAGTGTTACATCTCCAAAGTGTAAAGATAGTCCTCAGAATGTCACCTACCATAAAACTGAATAGCATGTCTGAATAAGTCAGCACAGAGCACCTCATGATTACCATGAAAAAAAAGTGATATGTGGTGCTTCCTCCCAGCATCTCACAACAGTGGGTGGAAAAATTGAAGAAAACCTTTGTTTCTTAATTAAAACAGAGACTTACACCTAATCCCTTGATTCTGGGAGCTGGGCTATAAACAAAAATCAAATATTGCAAGGCTTATAATAAAAATAACAATTGCCAATGCCTTATTATGCAACTTCACATCCTTTATGCAGGGCCACTCAGGAGAAAGATTTACCTCTAAGATTGTCAGCATTTTTCTTATCAGTCACCTCAAAAGCAGCAGCATGGCTGACTCCAGTGACTGTGTTGGATTTTTTTACAGTTCAAGGCTAATGAAGTCTTTTGTTGTAGAATTCTCCTAGCAATTCCTCCACTGCCTCCAGTAGTTCATATTCTCATGATTTTGAAAGGCTGGAAGTAACACATTTGGAGTTACACTGCTAATCTTCAAAGCATGGCCTCCTATCAGGAACTATGCCTTCTAGAAATAAGGTAATTTCCATGACTTTTGAAATGAGGAGGAAAGTTCCTACAGGTACACACACACCTGGGCTATGGCATGTGCTGCCCAGCACAGTTTGTTTGGAATGGCTGTTAAGGCCACAGCTCAGTCACAAGGCAAGTGTTACAAACTCCTGCAAGCTCTGCTGCCCACTGCTGCCGCTTTCTTTCTTAGGATCCATGTTAGTTTTACTCACTACAAGAAATAGACATGCAGCTACATCCTGGTTCCTAAATCTGTCTCTGTGAGGGAATATCACCTCTTCCAGCTTTCCATCTCTTGGCCTTGCTCTGACAACTTACCATACTCCAGGCTGTGATGTCCCGTGGTTGTAGATGTGTTACTCCTCTTACTCAGACTTTTTGTAAACTAAAAAGCCATGCCAAACTCTTCATTTCCTACAGATGGACTCATCAGAAATTACTTCCTTCCACTTTGGGAAGCCTGGGGCTGGTGGGAAGCTGAGCAGTGAGCACAGAGCAGTGCCATAACTGGAGTCATGGGGAGCAGAAATGACTGAATCCAGGGACTGCTTCTAGGGAGGAGATGAAGTCACTCCCATTAATTCAGGACTAGCACTTCCACCAAAGGAATAATTAACCTTTTACCTTGCCTACTGTTATACTGAGCTTAAAGCAATTTCTCTGTCTTCATCTCTTCTGCTGAAACTACCTCCCAGTTCCCTTTTTACTGCAGATTTAAAGAAAAATCTGACAGTGCATTTTCTTTTTCGTCAGTCTTTGCTTCCCTAACTGGCTGTCATCTAGTCAATCCATTGACTATACTCTTCCCTTTGTACAGCAAAAAAAAAAAAATCCTGCAATTTTTTGATTTAGAAAGTAGGATGAATTGAGTGCATATGCTGTATCAGAACATCACATCAGGATTCTCCTGCCTTTATTTCTGGAAGCGTGTATGAAGTGAAGCAGCATGTTTCACTGTGGCTCAGAGAAAACAGGTCTGTGCTGGTCTGTGAGAGACAGAGCAGCCAAGCCTGCTTTCAGGGAGACAAAGTGAACTGGGAGTTCCAAAGTGAGAAGGACGGCAGTGGCTCTTGTGCCTTGCAGTAAGTCAGAACTACCAAGTACCAGTAATTTTCCACAAACTTGCAAACACACAGAATTTCAAATGTTGAGCCAGATCTGAAGAGATCTAGCTCATGAATTCTGCCTCCACATATGCTGGGTGGTTGTGCAGAAGAATGGATGTTCTCAGCAGAGCATCCATTTGTTTCATAGGAGAAACTGAGGGGAAACTGAGGAAACAAAGAAATGCATGAAAAGGGTTAGATTCAGAACAAGTATTTAAAATATTTTATGGAGAAATAAAGCATAAATGAAAAAAAAAGCAACATCTCTGGCCTTAGACCATGGTGAACTCTAGTCCAACTTTTTTGCAAAGTGTTTTCTGTAACTCTTTCATTTTCAGAGTCTTTTGTTCCACGTTTCATACTGAGGCTTTTCAGGAGATCTGGACATGAGTTTTACTGTCACTGCATTCTGCCCACCAGAACACACTCCTGTGCTAACACTTACCAAATGCTGGACGAGACTTTTTCACATACATCTGGTTTCCCTGAGGATATTGTTGTACTAAGGAACCAGCACGCTGGTGTTCCATTCTGGTGTTTCTTCACTGAACTCTATATCAAATTCACCCCATTTATAAAGCAGAATAAAAATTTTTAACTGCCTAGTCTGCACTTAACACAGTATCTGAAAATTGAGCTACATTTTTTCAGCTCATAACTTAGCTTTGATAGCAACAGATATTCTGAGATCAGGACTGAAATGCACTTTTATTGTTTGGACTTAAGAGGACATAGACTATATCTTGCTTTTTCTACATCTGTACTGATCATCAGCCCTTTTAGTAATTAAAAAAAGAAAATCAGAAAAGCAAGGAGATTGAAAGCATTGCCATGAGGAAAGATTTAATACCAGAGTAGTAAACTGCCACTGACAAGAGCCTATTCTTGACATTGCAGAGTAAAAATATACTGTTTGTAATAAATGTATATAACTGTACTATCATTTACCTTTCAAGGCCATTCAATTAACTTTCTGAACACAACATTTATGTTAATCTTCAAATATCACCTTATCTTCCACTGTAATTTTGCTAGCAGTCTCAGCCAAAGCCTGCTGTGGTCAAAGGAAAGTTTTGTAGTTTTCTGTTGAATCAGGCCAAAGAATTAAGTCATTGAGTCAAAGCTGGAAACATGTACATAGGAAGCAATAGAAAATATCATGCTTGTACAGACTTCCTGTCTCTAACTGCACCCATCAGTAGCAGAATATATTCCACTTTTGACATCTTTTTCCATAAGCAGATTATTTTTCAATTCATAGCCTAAATATACATATATATTTCTGGGGTTTTTTTGAGTGGATGCTGTTCAGTTGGTTGAGTGTATTTTTTTTTCCCTGGATGCAACCCATTGTCCACACTGAGTGTTATTTTTTAGATGCAGTGAAAATGCCAGGATGAAGTAACTGGACTGGAAGGAACTTCCTGACATAGAGAATGACAGAAGCTGGTGATCCAGCTGCTCCAGCACTCTCTGCCTGATAAACTGATGGTGCTTCCATTGCACAAAATGAGAGATGGCATAATTACTGATTACTTTTCAAGTCCTTATTCTATGTACTTTTATGCTGGGTGGAAAAGATGGCATTTTCCAGGATCTGTTTGAAGGAACATAGGGCAATAGTGCTGTCAAAAAGAACATGAGCAAAAGTGGGAGGAAGATGCCGAAGGAAAACGTGCCCAAAGAATGGTGGCATGACTTAGCTTGGTGCTGCTGGAATATTCACAACGTGTGACAGGGATAAAACATTCCCTTGGATGAGGTAAGGATGCACAGGACACAAACCATGTGAACAACAATTTGCTTCCTGTCCTTTACAACACAGGAAAATTGGGTAAGACTTGGAAGTGCTTTGGCAAGCCAAACCTGGGCACATCACAGCTATTTCCCAGGCCTGCAGGCCAGGTTCTCTTCCTTAACAGCAGATGGCAGTGAAGTTAAACAAATGAGTGGAAATAAATCGAGAAAATGTGTTTTGCCTGGTGCTGGTGTTGCTGCAGATAGCTCAGAGAGCTCTGGGCATATTCAGACAGTGCAAGGTTGATTTCCAATTCAGAGATCTCCTGTAGCACATTCAGGAGGCAGAAAATATTAATTCATCCATAGCTGTTTGTAGTCCAAGTAGTTTGTTTGTGATGTCTTTGGTGACAGTAGAACAGAGAGAATCTGTTGTAGTTTCTTTCTTATATCCCTCTTTCATACATTTAAAATCTATGCATAGCTGAACTTATGAGGATGAAGCTCAGTTTCAAGTGAGTAAATTTCTACTCTTTATTATGTCTTGTGTTTCCTTTGAGACAATGAAGATACAGCACCATGGGTTGCTTTAAAACTTTTAAATTGCCAATTATTTTTTGCTGCCAAAAAACTGTGTGAAAGGGTTATTAAGGCCACAAGAACAGAGATTAAGAGTAAACTTTTACAGTCCTGCCTTAAATTAGTCTCACTTCTGGTGGCAAGATGGGAGAGGGGGCTGTTTGTTTTCCAATCGCCATCAGGCAAATGATGCAACTGTCAGTCCAGATATTTGATTGCAGCTTCAAGTTCCTTGCCTAAAGTGAAAAAGGGATGAAAAGATATTAGGAATATCTACGTAATGTCATTAATAGCTTAGTTCCATGGCAGTATCATGAAAAAAGGGTGCTTGTGTGGTCTGTGATTTCCAGTCAGGTGCTAGACCACCAAATAAATAGAGCATCAATTTCCCTTATTTACTGCTCAGTGCTCAATCCACCTGAGGAAGCCCAGGAGGACTCTCCCTCCCTTACATACCAAGGTAATCACTCAATCCTGTAGGATCATGCAGAGCACTGAGAAGTGCCATGAATATGTACCTCAAAGGCCCAGAATTCATTTCCAAGCCCCTTCAAGACTAAGCCAGCTCTGGATGAAGCCTTGGCTGTTCTCAGTGCTGACCTGAGTGTCACTACAGGGACAGCAGGAGGAGAGGAACCAGGGGAACCCTTCTTGCCCTGCTCTTTTGGATCACTAATGCTCTGCCCCACAGACTGGGACTCTGCAGTCCTGTTCTTAAAGAGGTGCCAGGCCAGTGGGACTGCTCAGAGGACAGAGGGCTGCTCCCAGGAGTTGGATGGTTTGATGCCTTTTTGTGGCATCCATAGCATATATCCTCTTTTCAAGCTCGTATTCACACATCCAATAGTCTCAATATGCTTTTAATCTTCCGGTTGTATTAAAACTTCTAGTTAAAAAATTCACATGACACCCCAGCAGACATATTTATAACAAGCAAGGGCACAGGCCTCAATCACTTGTGAAGAAGCAGCCCTTCATAATCTGTCAGTCAATCCATGCACAAAATGCACAGAGCATCAATTTCTTTTTAGGTTATTCACTGTGACTTCTGTATCTGCCAATAAATCTCAAATACAGGTCAAAGAATATGTAGCTCAAGTAAATCTATAAATGTAGCAGAAAAGCTTCACTAACTACCTCCAATTGCCAAAGCTGAGGTCATTTCCTTGTTGTGAAAAATACCGAGTCCATAAATTATTTTTATCACCTCTGGGGCAATGCAAACAGTTTCCCAGAGATGCTGAAAGTATGATATGTTTTTTATTTGATATCAGAACACCACTTTTACACAGCTCTTAAAATACAAGGTCCAAGATTCTGCATGTGCTTTAAGGCCCCAATTCAGCAACATATTACAACAGATGCTTCAGGTCCTGACATTAAACACATGCCAAAGTGCTTTGTTGCATAGTCACAAATTGCTGAATGGAAGCCTAAAGACTAAACCTTTTCCCCATGAAATTCTGGACTTACCTTCTGTTTTCCTTCAAGGAAAACAAGGCATTTATTCAAACATAATATACATAAACATTCAAAAACATTCAAAAATGCTCATCTTTCAGACCTCACTGGGTGAGCCATAGCTCTGGAAGTAAACCTTGGACAACAATTATGTAGCAGTTTTTACAACAGTTTAAGTGATGTTTACTTAAAATTTAGTCAATGTTTATTTCCACAAAGAAAATAAAAATACTTTGAACATGTGAAGACACAAGCATGAATGGTGAATGTCCTACAGAGAACTTTGGAGAAAACACCACTGAATTAACTTACAGTACATTTGTTAAACATGAGCAGCTCTAATAATGACATTTCATTTAACAATGCCCTTTGTCTTTTCAGTTCATCAGTTACCTATTTCAGTAATGAACTGCAGTCATACCATTCTGATTTTCTCCTAATGTAAAGGCTGAGATCACTTCACTTGCAGTGAAGCGTGATGCTATTATTCTGTTTGTGGCTTAGGAAAAAAGCTATAGAATATATCACAATTGCAACTGGCTAGCAAATATTCAAGCCTGTGATCAGTAAGGATACCAATAACTTTGTTTAGCTATTAATGGAAACAAGTAAAATTAAAAAAAATTAGAAATGGTTGAAAATGCTCAGAATATGTTTCATGAACAGAGGAGCAAGAATTCATCTGGGAAAAAAAATGAACCGCGCATTAAACGTTATTTTAATTTTTTATCAAGAATCCAAGCATAGAACTTAACATCAACATTTTCAGATAGGATGGATATTCTCAGTTGCAAAAATAAAATGGAGTTGCCTGTCTTTGTAAGAACGATTTTCTAAAGAACTAGAAGAAGTCAGATTAAGTGGATAATATCCCACTTTGCACTATGTAAACACAAGAGAGATAAAAAATATCATAGGTCTACTTGATATGATCCATAAGTCTTACAAGGGGTAATGGAGCTTGCTTTTACTCATTTGCCTATCTCTTTTTTTGGGTTTCTTAGATTTCAAAAGCTTTTTCATTGCCTTTCTAGCTGCAAGAGAGATATTTTACCCAGGCTGCTGTTTTCACTTTTCTATTCATCGTGATCCATTAAAAATATTTTCAGAGCTCACCAAAAACATTTAATTAGCAGCCAGTGGTGTCCAGCATTTCATAATCTTTTCCCAACTGAACCAAATCTGCACAATTTACAATAGATCTTTGGAAAACTGCTTTTTACTGTGTGCTGCATCTATAGATCTCTCTCAATTACCCACAGTAAATTTAGGCATTGTACAAGAGCAAATTTTACAGTCCATGAAGAGATGAAGTGAAATCTAGATGAAATTCATTGTGACAGATTCTCAGTTAGTGCCCTGATGTGTCTGTATTACAGAAGATAGACATTCTATTAGCATGGAAGCTCCCATAATGGACTGTGAATCATTTCAGGTAATAGAGATGCCAACTGGAATGACTGAAAAGCACTATTGAATTCCATTAGAGCTCTTTGTTTTTAAATCAGTCATTTCTTTGTGAATATCCAACTATACACTTCTTGACCTTAGCTGAGAGTAATAATTGTGAACTAATATTACAAAACATTAATCTGAGTTACTGTTCAATTAATGTTTCTGTTTGAGGGTTATTTTTATGCTGCAAATGTGAAGAAGACTGTGGCTTGTATTACAAATATGTATTTGGACTTGAGCTAGTGCAGAATGCAATTTTCACTTATATTTCTCTCTCCACTGTATTCAGTCTCATCTCATTAGCTGTAAAAAGACTCAGGTATTGGCTTTTCCTTTTCCATGTCATACTACCAGAATAAAATAACTATAATCAGCAAATCTATAAAGATAAACATTTTTATAAGAGATGCCACAAATAGTCTTCTTTCATTTCGGTGCTTGGTTAATTATCAGCAAAATAACTAACACCATATCCTCTTACCCAAACAGCCCCACCTTATCTATCAATCATGTATGATTTATCAGACTTGATAATTGCTTGGATAATTAACACAGAATTTAGGTTTATTCAGTCTGCTGAAACCTCAGAAATGCCTGCATAATTGCCATTTGTGTAGTAGATGAAGTTATGAATAATTCTTTTTCACATAAATATGAAGGCTGGATTGCAGGCAGCACAATTTCTTCACCCATAGCTATTCATGCAGATATTATGTCACACAAGGGCTATGGTATTTTCACATGTTAACTATATGTAGATAGTTCAAGTAATTAAAATGAAAATAAAGGGAAAATCTTTGCCTTTGTTTGTAGGCACTGCATGCTTCTCTCGTGAAGAAGTACAGAAGGAGAATGAAGGAAAATTAGTCTGCTTGGTACAGAAGCAACCAGATTTGAGTCCCTGTAATATTCACACATAAATCCTTTGGGAAGCCTTTAAAGAGAGTAGGTTCTGTATCTTCTGTCTACGATCATCTATTTTCACATCAGAATGAGCAACATTATCCTTATATACCAGAGTTTCTGTGTCTACAGCTTGAAAATGAGCCTCTCCTTACTGCTGTAATGACAGGTGTAAGATTAACTTTGTTAGGTGTCTAGCCACTCATGCAAACTAAATTAAATTAATGGAACAAATTTCTCTCATAATTAAGATAAAAATTCATGTCAGCTGTAACCTTGCTGTACACTAATTATATACAAATGATTTATCATCTGCTTCGCCCAGAATATTAATCCTCAACTCATTGATAACTGCAGCCAGTGTTAAGAGATGAGAGTTGATTAACTATGACACATTGGGCAACCACAGTACCAAGTGCCTGAACAACCAGTGAAACCAATGATATTCAAATAGCATTTCTTATTTAAAAATGCATTCCCATGGAAACAGATGCATGTTTAATGAGGGATAGGGAGATTATTTCAATAATGACTGATATTGGAAGAGTGGGCAGAACTAATCAATAATAATTAAGTCCTTAGCCTGGATAAGATATGGTTTTATAAAGCAGGTTATGTACACATTAGTGAGGTACTAGTTCAGGCCATGTTACCCATAATGTCTTCATGTATTGCTGTTGGTTATTTATTTTCCTACTGCAGCAGATATTGCAGAGTTTACAGAAGTTAAAAAGTCTACAGTCTAGTCTTGGGTCCCACCAGCTCCAATAAAAAGAAGAAACTGATGCCCCCAACTGTCCTTTGAAAGTCAATTCCTGCAGTAATTCTGCTTTGGGAAGTTTCTTTATAAAAATGCCATTCTTCAAAAAACCCCAAACACTTGAAGCTTCGCCTGTTCAGAAGGACACTCATTCATCTCTTGGAATATGATGCTGTATTTTTTATTAAATTTAAAATTATTAAAATGAACTTGTAAACCTTAAAAAAGTTGGTTTTATTTTTTTAATGGGTGATATGTACTTGGGGAAGATTGTTAGTTAATAATGTATCCTTTGATAAATAAAAAGAATAACAAAATTGCAGACATCTCAAAGATTTTCAAGTTAGGTCTTGGGCCTTTTTAGTACTGGTTCTGTCTCTCCAGGACAGCTTTTTTAAACTAATTGCTCATTGAGGCTCCAAGAATCCCTGTCAGAAAGAAGAAAAGAACAGTCTTGTTCCTAAGCACTAATAAGGCACAACCAGCCAGCTGGATGAACTAAGTGATATTGCTGTAAATTAATTACTTCCATGAAAAGCTGGTGTGTCTGAAGACAAGTTACATATGAGAAGGAAACTTAAATACTAATATAAAACTGAAGCCAATTGCAAAATCAACGCAGGGCATGAACCTGTCATTCCCAGTGGCCAGGTGGGACAAGCCCAGGGATGGAGAGCCTGCTCTGCAGGAATGCAGTGATGGCACAGAGCTGGGGACAGGTCCCTGAGCTGTCCCCACCCAGGCACTGCAGCCACAGCTCAGGCTTTCCTGTTCACCAGACTGCTTCCATTCTGACACAGAGGGAAAATCCAAGAAATTGGCTCCTGTCCTGTGGCTGCTCAGGGCCTGGGTTCAAGAGAGCCAAGCTTTCTCTGTCTGCTCATATGGAGACACCAATTCCTTTGGAACTGGGGTGGCTATTTCACATAAGCTACACCAGGATTATGTCTCAAATGAGATTTTGAGCCCTTTCTTCTGCTCCCATGCTCCTTAGCACCCACTCAGCCTCTGAGTGGACACAGGTATTCCTGCACAGGTAGCTCCAAAGCTTGGCCTGGATAGCAATTTGAGTTCCTGCTGGGGACTGTGGAGCCAGCTGAACGCCAGCCCACGGCAGGGACAGGCTGGACACAGCAGATGGTGTGGTGCTGGAGGTTTGGCTGTGCTTTGTGGTGACCTTGTAGGCTGGGACTGAGCACACACACCTCTAGAAACACCCAGCATTGCTCCCAGCCCAGCTTCAGCTGCCAGGAGAACCAGAACACCAGAGCCCAGCTATCCCAGCACCAGAACTCTCAACATGTGGATAGAGACTCAGCCTCTCAAAGAGTGTTTGAATCACTAGCCCAGGAAGCAAATATTCTATTTCATGATAATTGTCCTTTTCAGCCTCCTGTCCCATGAGGGACTTTCTTTTTTTTTCTGGGTTTTTTTTTTTTTTACACTTGTCTTATGTGCTTCAAAAGAAATTAAAAGTTCCACTTAAATGAAAAAGAAAATGTGAACTTTATGAGAAATAAAAATTCAAACATTTCTTTCTCTACATTTCTAGCTATTTCAGGGCTAATTGCCTTTGAATTTTTAAATGCAGATAATGAGAAGAATCCTATGTATATGGAATTGAAAAGAATATATGCAGAGCAAGTCAAGTACTTGATATCCAATTTAACTTGGAGTTGGATATCAACTTTAAATAAGCAAAAAGGCCTTAAGTTTTTTTCATCATCTTATCCCTAGGGGATACATATCTGCTATGAACCTAATCAGCTACAAAGCACCACGGATCCTCTAATGAACATTCCTGTGGTGGAATAGAGATGGATCATCAGCACTGCAGGTGCAGTGGGGCGACCAGACACTGCCCCACACACTTCTACAAAGATTCACTTGATGCAAAAGTTTGGGTGCAAACTGCTTTTCAAGTCTTGGGGATTGCCACACAGAAGCAAACCACCAGCAGAAAAACTTTACAATGAAAGCGTAGAAGAAATTCCTCATGTAAAATTACTTTTCTGAGCAATTGTAGTGTCACGCAAACCATCACCTGCCAATGCTAACAACATCTAGTGAGATGCTGAGCTAAACTTTGTCCACACCAAAGCCATGGCAGAAGGGGCTGTGCTGCAGCTCCCAGAATCACCCTTTGCAGCAAAGCAAGCAGCAGTTCCCATTAACACAAAGGTCCCATCCTACACTCTGGTCCTACTGCAAGTCCTACTGCTCTGGTGGTTGGACTAAACAACAACCTGTCTTTCCAGACCACATAAAGGTTAATGGATCAACTTCAGGGGAAATGCCAGTGTGGAAGTCAGTGGCACTCTTTGCCCAGGAAAAGACGTAAACTAGAAAGACAGCATTAATTAGGGAGAAGGCATGTGGTCATTTAGCACATCTTTTCTAGCAGAAGCACAGCACAGACATTTGCCAGTGAGAGTGTCTAAAAGCAGCCTTCTAGGAATGGCTAAAATGGTTCTGTATTGATTAGTGCAACTTTGGCTAACTGCTGGAGGTAGGAACTAGAAACCCCTGGTGGTCCTCATTGCCAGTTAGAGCTACAGCTGATAGACCTAAACTCTGCTCATGCTGACACAAACAATAGCACAGCACCCTCAGTGGGGCTCCTCCAGTTTAACACACACAAGGAGGAGAAGCCCACACAAAAAGTGGAGTGTCCTTGTCCTCAATCTCTTTTGCACACTGAATTATCTTGAGCACCTTCAGCCCTTTCCACTCAGAGTAAGAAGTGGGATTATGCTGCCTTGCCCAGCAGTATCCCTTCATTCCATTGATCAGGCTCTGCAAACAATGCAATTATCTCAGAAGGGAATGCAGCAAGCCCTGGTTTTGCTACTTCCACTTATTACTGAGGAGCATCAAACTACCCAGCCATTTTCCTGCAGCCATCTTTAAAACAGGCAATGATCTCAATGTGCTGCTAACCTAATGAGGGCTGTGTGTGACAGAGCCATAGATACATTTTCTCACTAGCCTAATGAGCACAGTGACAGACAGTGAAACTGTTCACACTTGAGTAATTTTCTAGTCATCAGCAACTGCAGTGTTGATGGGAGCAGGAGCCAGAGAGGGGACGGAGAGCTGTACAATAAATACACACTGGCTCCATTGGCCAGAATAAGTTATCACTAGGATAGAGGTCTTGGGGCAAACTCCCTTAGGAAATTCAAACAAAAAGAGTCAATTTAAGGCATCTCTAACAGTGCATTCAATTAAAATTAAATTTAAAATGTAGGATCAGCTGTTGGGCTGTTAGGCCACCTGCCCAAAGGAAGAAAAAAATTAGAGATGTAACGAACCTTTACTCCTGATGTCTGCAAGCTGCTCATGAATCACTGAACAGCACCAGCTTCTCACAAGCACCCATTCAGCACAAAGTCCAGTTCTCCTTTGTCTCCCACCCCAAGAAGGAAACCAGCAGCACGTAGCTCATCATCTATATTGACAGCAAGTGTTTGTGTGAAAAATGCTGTCGCTCTTACATTTTTAATGTACTGGCAACTTCTCCCAGTGAAACCATTACTTCTCAAAGGAATGTTACTATGAGCCAGGCCTTGGAACACCCACTGGCACAGGCTCCAGGATAGATTCCACAAGGAAACAGCAAAAGCCATTCAGAGCTATGCAGCTCTCCAGGCACTGCTAGTGCACCCAGCACCTCCCACTGCCCTGATGATCAAGTATGGAAGTAGAGAAGGGAAAGAGCCATTCCCAAAGATGGGAAAACCAGCTGGTCCAAAGAGAAGCATTTCACCTGCCAATGGTGTGATCCACATCTTGAAGTGATGCCACACCAGTCCTTCTTATCCCTCCTTGATCCCTCTCCTTGGATATTGCCATTTTTACCACTGATAAAATATGCCTACCTCTCTTCCTTCTTCTCCCAGATGAAGATAGGAGACATTTGATGCTGCTGGGACAAATACAGCAGCAGCTGCAGAGTCCACCTGTCTAATCCCAAAGCTGTCCCCCTGCAAACTGGCCTCTCTAAGCAGAAGGGATGTCAGGAAATAGAGCCCTGTAGTTCCTCACCTGGATCCTCCTGCTGTGACCATTCCTGCCACAAATGGGAACCAACACATGGGCAGAGGGACAAGTCCTGTTAACATTCTGTGCTGGAATGTCTTCATGGAGAGCTGTGGACATGCTTTAGAGGTGCAGCAATCAGGAGTGGCAGAGCTCATGCTGCCCTTCAGACCTGGTGCTGCTCCACAGGCAGCAGTGATCACTGCAACTCTTTGAGCTGCCCTGTGGGAATTGGTTGATGCTCAAAATGCCTAAACTGCACCAATGTCAGTCAGCTTCAGCTCATGGGGCTGCCTGGGCAAGTGCAGGGGCTAAAGGGTGCAACAAAATACCTCCCAATGACCTCAGCAGCATTAGATGAGCCCTCGTGCAATTCAATCCTGCCCTGCAAGAGGCTGGAGACAGCACAGGTCTCAGGGTCTCCCACTGAGGGCAGAGCTCTTGCACAGTGTTAGCTAGCTATTTCTCCACTCAGTAAGTCATTTCTGCCCAGATTTTCAGGCTGAAGGACTTGCCAGGAGCCACCAGAGGCACAGGTGCAGTTAGCCAGGAAGCCAACTCAAAGGTCTGGGTTCTGCTCCTCAGCATGGGCTGCTTGGCCAAAACCTATTTATCCAAACCCACTGTGAGCTTGGCTGAGCTGTTGTTTTGTCTGACATTTCTCCTTGCACATGTGAAAGAATCCCCTTGGCTTGTGAGAGAAGGGCTGTGGTTCAGGAGGTGAATGGGCTCTGAGTCAGGTGCCTCTGTCCTACTGTGTCTGCTTCTGCTTCCCTGGGTCACCCAAGGCAGGGCATTTAAACTCATTGCACTACATTTGTCATGTTAGAAAAACCCCAAATTTATCCCAAAATGTTGTTGTCTCAGCTGGGGGTAAGCCAATAAACACTGGGATCTTTTATAATTAGAAAATTCAATGCTTATCTTTCCCTGACTTTCACTGGGCTCAGCATTCAATTCCTTTAGGATATTTTAAAGATCCTTGTCTAGAAAAAGAAACTGGCATTTATGGGCACAGCACAAATATTAAGCTACTTTGAATAACTCTCCATGTGGAACTGCTCATGTGCAATAAAAATGGCAGTGTTTTCCAGTACAAATAATCACTCATTTCTTGAAATCATAAATCATTCACCTTTTGAATTATTTGGGTGTCAAGGAATAAACTGTTAAATCTATATTTAGTATCTAACTCAAAGTGCTGCCTGGTCATCAGAAGTACTGCACACTCTTCAGCTGGGAGAATTTGTACATCAGATCCTTTGGATAAAAGTGTTTAAATTTGAACTTATATACTTACATTTAAAAACTCCACCCAACATTTAAGAGTACTGAAAATTAGTTAAAAGCTGTTTTGACCATTTTTAAAAATTACACAGTGGAAGGCATTCCAGGTGAAAATGCTCATCACAGATACCCTGGGACACAAAATCCTGTCTCTGGCCATAGCATTTATGCTCTGGATCACTCAACAGAGGCAGAGAGTGAAAAAAGCCAGGCTTGGGGTTAAAACCAGCCAGTTGTTCCAGGGAGATGGGACATCAGGATGGGACAGAGCCTGTGATGCAGTGCTGCAAAGGAGAACTGCACCACCCTTGTAGTGGGAGATGCCAGCCCACAGTGTAACCCTCACCATCACCATGGGCTCGACAGGTCTGTGCACCAGTAAACAACCTGCAGGCCCAGGTGATTTCAATACCCTGAGCCATCTGAGTGTCTGCACAAAAGCCTGTCCCAGACTAGATATGGTGCCAAGTTTTTGGAGGGACCTATATGAAACTGTTCCAGTCCCTGAGTAGAGATGGACACGCAGAATCTGCCAAAAAAATATTCATCCAACCAGAAAGTGTCAAGAGGATTTTATACAGGAAAAAAGATTTGAAGAAATTCAGTGGTTAAGGAAATGTTCATTTTACTTTGTAATTCACCTTAACTGATCCTGTATGTGAACCAAAACCCCTGAGACAAGAAATGTGTGCAAAAGATATAAACCTGTGAAATGGTGGGACAAATAGTTTCTCCTCCTCTAGTAAAATGAAACACCAGCTACTTGGGAAAAGAATCCATGTGCCAAATCTGTAAATATGCTCTACCTCTTTTTATGCTGCTGCTATAATTAATGTAAGAACCTTTAAAATTCCTATCTGATACTTACACTTGTTATAGCAACATATTTAATTCCAGAGCCACATCCTTTAGCAGATTCTTTTACTTCATTCAAATTACTAATCTTTTAGATTCTCTCTGAAAGTCTTTCCTCCCTCACTCCCCATGCATGCTTAACCTAATTAACTATAAATGAGAAAAAATGCTATTCACATAAAAAGAAAATGTTAACCTATAAATTATCCAGTGCTCCCTCCCAAGGCTGGCAACGCCTCTTGCAGAAAAGCTCAAATGTTGGTGCAGTATTCTTGGCTTCCTATCCAGTTTCTGCCACCCAAAATCATTTTATACAACACATTACTCTGCCATTTTGTACATCTGGCAACATTTACTGATACTAAGTCCTCTCCTGTGTTTTCAAGATTACACGAAGGAGGATTTCTAGGATGATTAATTGGAGAGAGAAAATCATCCCTTTATATTTCAAGGAACATTTGCAGAAGACTAATGGTCATTTATCGAAATATGGCCTCTTTATACCCATTAATGTCTTCCAGTGCTCCCTGTGGGTCACACAATTAACCACCCTTTGTGTTTCTTTGCTGCCATCATCCAAAATCCTCTTAGTTGTTGTCATCCATTGAAAATCTTCTGCTTTGCCATGGCCAGATCAAAAGCACACTCAGGTTTGTGGGACTGGAGCCATCTAAAAGACGTACTTTATACATTTCTCCTCAAAATACATTTTTTTCCAGAGGTTCTCAACTGCATTTTGCCAAATTCGACTGTGACAACCATTTCCAAATGTATTTGTAAATCCAAATAAAAAGTAGAGAGAGGCAGTCCTTCATTTTCTAATTCTATTCTCATGCTTTTGTGATTTTATTCATCCCATTCTCCAGTGGTGATGGAAAGGGCTTTGCTGTGCCTAGCACAATATAATTCTGATCCAGAGCTAGAGCTCCAAAGCACTGTTGTACCTTATGGCTATTGTCACTGGTGTCACCATTATTTGAAATTTTAACAGCTCCAATGACCCCTGACACAAGAGATCCCTGTCCAGTGAACCTGTGCCCAGGTACCAGGTCACATCAGGGGCACCACCAGGGATGCTGGGCCCAAGTGAAGACTGGCACTAGGCTCATATGAGGGAAATGACCTTTCCATCACATTTTCTGTAGCTCCCTGCTCCCTGTCCCTATCTCCCTGTCACTGCAGGGCTCTGGGTCAGTGTCCCAAGGGCATTAATGGGCCCTGATGGCCCAGGGATGGTGTCACACAATGTGTTCCTCAGTGGTTTTCCCTTTGAGACCAGATTGACCTGGCAACAGCCTCTTGCCAGACATTTGCATGCCTCTGTTTTGGAGCTGCCATCTCACCAGCTCGTGGTTTAATTTGCCAACAACCTCTCCAGAGAGGCAGAGGATTTACAGCTGGCAGCCAACACCAGGGATGGGTATCTGCTGACAGCTGGGCTTTGTTACAGCTTCCTTTGCTACCCCTGTAACCTCTTCCAGGTATTTTATGAAGTGAAAAATATAAACACTGAGGGTTTTGGCCCTTGATATCAAAAAACAAAAACTCAAGCATAGAAGAAAATGAGAGAGAAAAAGGAGAAATGAGGGCAACACGGATAAAACCAGGGAGAAATGCTAGATCAAAACACTGCAGGTTAAAAAAGAGACAAATGGCTTATCTGTTCATTCCCAATTCCCTGAAATTGCCTCCATTTTGATGGTGATGCTCACAAGCTGAGAAGAGATGGGCCTTCCAGCTGTGAGGAGACAGCCTCAGACCAGAACAGGAAAGAGAAGCATAACCTACTTGCCATTCCTGAATACAGTGAAAGAAACTTTCAGGAACAAACTGCTGGCATTTTGCTTTAGCTTCCTGCATAGCAAAATCAAGACAGATTTAATGAGTGTGTGTGCATTATATGGAGCAGGAAGCACTGTCACCATTACAAAAATTAGCTGAAAATTTTATACGAACACAATTCTGCTAAAATATTCTTATTAAAGGTGCATGTAAAACTCAGGAGAATATAAAGCTATCTAATCTCTTCTTACTTTACCATTGCTTCAGGATGATTTACAGCACTTTAGCAGAGAATTACAAAAGCCATCCATGCACATTCAGTCATATTTTTACCCTGATTTTCCTGCAGGAAGCCCCATGCTCTTTTCTGTGGTCACTCCAAAGACTAAACCAGCACTACAGCACCTTGCAGACAGACCCCCACCACACCTCTCCCCCCTGCTCTCTCCCCACAGTCTGACTCTCCCTTAATACCCGAATTTTGTGTCCCTGAGCTCCTCTGGTGCCACACCCATTCCCTGTCTCCTGTTTCCCATCAAAGGCTGAGCCCATTCCTCCAACCCTTTCCAGGGAACAGCAGCCACTCCTGCCTTTTCCACAAACCCCAATTGCTTCCTTTTCTGTTCACTGCCAGGAATCCCTTTCATCAATGGGTTTGCAGCACTACAATTGCTAAGAATTTTAGTTAATTGGTACTAATTACAGTTAAGAGTAACTAGAGGCTCATTCACAGGGGGGAGGGAGGGCTGAAGGAAGAGAAATATAATTCAGTATGCTTTCAACTCTGTACACACACTTAGCTGAGCAGGGTTAATAAGAGCATCAGCCTGGTTCCTGAACACACAAGAGGTAAATAGAAGCCATTTTTCATGTTTTATTCTGCAGGCACAGTTTCACCATGGCCCCTTTTACAAGTGAGGTAAATGAGTCATAGAAAAAGCAAGTAGCTTGACCAAGGCCTTGCAGTAAGACATTGGGACCACAGGGAGAGCACTGCAGGAACTACTTTCCAGCCCACTTGGTCCTCATGGGAACACAATCTTGCTTTATTTTTATTATCATTATCCCTGTGTAGTAGCTAGGATCGGAAATTTTAGGCTAAGCTGTGGCACAGCTGCACAACTGAATTTGAATTAATTAATCTTTAATCTCTGATTGGGTAAACACAGCAAGAAGAACATATCTGAGGGAAAGAAAATTTCTATCAGGAATGAAATTATTACTTGAGAGGCTAACATCCTGCATCAGTTTACTGTGGCATTCACATTGTCTAAAAAATCCCCTTGCCCAGGATTTTTCTCCTGGGAAGCTGAGAAGCCTCAGAGAAAAAACATGGGCAAAGGGATTTTCCAGAGAATGTGAATGCCACAGTTTACAACTGATAAGATTCAATATGCAGTTGTGGAAAAATATTAGAAAATCTATTAGGAGACACTTAGGTGAATATTGTGTTCCAACCTTTAAAATCTGAGCTGTGCCTTAAGATTGTAACTATCTTTTTGCTCCAGAACAAAAAAAAATAAATAAATAAAAATTGAAAGGCACAACTATTAAGCAAGGATAAAGGTTGAGTCATAAGCAAATGTCATGTTATAGATTTACCTACCAACAGGAAGGCAGCAGGGTTCAGGTCAGAGGTTAATGAAAGACATCCAAAGGACATTTGGTGATTATGTGAGAGCATGAGTTTAATAGGGCACGGGGACGACAGACACTGACAGAAGATTTATTCCAGAGGTGATGACACCGCTCCGAATAGTGCTGATAAAAAGAGCCCCAATATGGGCCTGAACAGAATGATGAATGGTGCACAGGACTGCTCACACTTCTCATTATAAGCTCCTTCACTCATGGTGGCACTTAGCAGCGTTTATTTACTGGGGTTTGATGGTACTGAGCAGAAGCACAGTATATCTAATACTTTAAATGTAGACTTGCCATATAAAAATGAAACAAGAGATAAGATTAGACCATTGAATAATTGCCCAGCTTTCCTGCAGAGATTATATTCACCAGTGCTAACATTATTTTTTTCCTAATGTTCTAGTGTAGGAACAGCTCAAGTGAATTAATTTTCTAAGGCAGAAGGTCAAAGGAAAGTAACTGATAAGCGTTGTGCCTGCTATAGAATATCACTTTACAATATTCTCGCCTCCTCATTTATCAGATTGAGAGGAAGAAATAATATAATAAAGGTATATAAACATATTTTTTGTCACCACTAATTTAGTTTTAGTTGTCCCTAGTGCTATTTTTCCTTGTGGTTCTTAGTAGGAAGAGGATCAGAGAAGTCGGCCAAAAATGTCAAAATAAAACAAAAAAAAAAACCCACAAAAAACCAACAACAAACCTTAGGGCCAAACCCAAGGAAAACTGAGACCTGATAAATAACATGCACTGCACCAAGAAACTCCTTTTCAGACTGTTATATATTTATCAAACCACTGGAGTGTGAATTTATGAATAAGTCTTATCATCTTTCAGGCAGCAGGCACAATAAAAATTAGAACCACAGAAAATTGTGGGTATTACGAGAGGTTATTTCTATCAGCTCATGTGTGGAGCAGATGGGAATGTCACAGAAGGAAGTTCTGTACATCTCTGCACTCACACCTTCACCCAGAGACAGAGCAGCACTGCATGATGTCATAGTTCACATTCAGCTGCACATGCAGCAACATAAATCAATTCTATATAAATAAGTAACTAAATAAATTCTAAATAAATAAATAACTCAACCAAGAGGCCTTGTGAAGAGTGTATGTAATTTTAAGAGGTGGAGAGCTGTAACATTCTGAGCATCCAGTATGAGCCCTGTCCAAGATGGTTCATTTAATTACCTCGCCTGTGCTGCCATCATTGCTGCTTCCCAATGCCTCATATTTTACACCATATCCATCTCATAGTGCCTGAATATCTGATAAACAGGAAAAAAAAACCCTACCTGCATTTCAGAAAGAAAGAAACATCTCCTGGTTACCTTGAAAATCACACAGTAGGTATCTAATACCTGAAGGGCATCTGAAGGTCCAGGAGATCCCCCAGGATAAGGGGCTCCAGAAAACCAGATGTACGTCAGGCAAAAGTTGCTGAAGTGTCACATCTAGTTAATGGAGAGAGGAATTACAGTCACTTACACCTCTGCTTGACTAGGAAGAGTGAAAAAAGAAAAAGAAATGTAAATAACACCTTATTCCTGTGCAGCACATGACACCTGTGCAGTGTCTGAGCCAAAAGGGAACACGAGAGGTGCTGGCTTTGTACCAGGCTCTGCAACGTGGCAAACTCCAACCGGAGAGGAAGAAATGTCTTTTGTTACCAATCCAGGTATTCCACCAACTCACACCCCTGATACAAGCCACAGAGTGGAATTTCTCAGTCATCTCTTTCATCTATGCCCAGAGCAGATGGACATGTATACATCTCTTTGTGCTTTTAAAGGACCTCCCTCAGTTTTCTAATGTTTTCCAAGTACTGCAGAATAATTTACCAAAAATACATGTAACCAACATTTCTCAATAGCAGATTGTTTATAAATCTTCAACATCTAGGTACCTATTTTTGCTAACTTTTAATCACTAAAATTTAACAGAAATGTATCCACAAGTCCATTAAAATACAGTGTGTGTGTGCTAGGTACTTTCAGATACATGAAAACTGATGAAAAGGCAGGAGGCAGAATGGGTTTCCTTTAAAGCTCTCTAGTCATCAGTGACACTCTGTCATTCAGCATGTTTTATTGTCCACCTGAACCAAATGAAGAGAACAATCTAAGGGAAGCCACAGTGTTTCTGGGCAGACAGTGTATTTTTTAGTGAGGCAGACAATAAAATGTTAGTAAAGCATCTGAAGTGGCTCTACACCAAATGAGACTGAGATTTCTCTTTTATGAATAAGAAAAAAAACCCCTTGAATGACACTCATTGTTTATTATGCAGAAAAAGAGAAAGCCAGGATGACTGAAATGCTGCCTACAGAGCAAACAGAAAACGTATCAGTTTTCCAGCACAGCCACAAGAGACCAAGTTTCATTTGAAGATATAAGATGTAACATCACTGCTGGTTCTGAAGTTAAGATCACTTTTTCTGAAGCAGCAGAAGTGGCAAAACATTACTCATTTTGGCCCATGTTCTGGTTACAAGCATGTAAAACTACTTTTAAAGCCTCTAATAATATATAGCTAAAATCTCATAACTGGAATAAAACATGATCTTTATTCTGCTGCACCAGAAATGCTGGAAAATGAGGTAAGAGTCCAGAAATTGTATAAGCAGCTTACTCTCAGAAAGACTGGTGCAAGAAATTCCCCTTTTAAAAATAATACATTTGGCAACTGACACATGGCTTTGAATTTATTTGGAATGGATCTTCATAAGACTCTAAGGATACACATATGAGAAGCTGGTGCTCTTTCCCAAAGTATTTATGTTATCTGGAGTCCAGCATCTGCCCTGCAAATCTAAATTCAAAATAAACTAAAATTATCAGATATTCTAATCTGCCAGGTTTAGATCAAATCTCCAGAAGAACTGATTTCTAATTGTAGATATATGCATGTATATATGTGCATCTGCATGGACAATATTTTTAGTTTACCACTCTGTGAATTTAATTAATTTAGTTCTTGAAAAAGCTTTCTTCCAAGAAAGGCCAGAAAAGAAAGTACTGTGACAACAGCCATAAATCCACAGCAGAAGATCAGCAGGGTAAATAGCACAGGGCACAAGCTGTATTTAAAGTGTTTGTGCTCACTTTGAGTATGTGTGTTTATCTTTATGCAAGTCCTGGCCTGCTCAGAGTACTTCAATTCCTGGGTAATGGAAAGACCATCAGAAACCTGAATCTCATCATCTTGTTTCATAAATGAATCACTCAAGCAAAAATAAGAAAACAACTTACCAAAAAACCCACTAAGAACAATCCAAACACAAACACGATACTGAGATTTTGTCTCTGCAACATGAAGGCCAAATTCTTCACTGGGGTAAATGTACAATGCCAGCAGAAATTCACATTCAAAATGTGTAGTGTAGGAGTAAAGGGCTAAGACAAAACCCAGGAGCCACTTTAAGCTGGTCATAGTTCAGTGTTCCACATCAGCAACACAGCTGGGAATGTATTTTTCACTACCTCTGAAGTCCTGTGTACTTTACTTCAACTTGCATGTGATAATTCTACTAAAAGAGGTAAGAATTAAAAAAAATATCTTTCCCATTAAACCTTCTTAAGCCTTTCCTCATTAAACCTTAAAAATATGTGGAAGAGAATATAACTGATGCTGTTAACAGATCCATTTGCCAGCACATTAAAATATAAGTTCAGAAGGTTCATACCCCACGTTCTGGTAGTAACACCAAATCTTACACAACATGGCTAAGCCCCTGCTTTCATCAGAAAAGGTCAAGCAGTAGCTCAGAAATCCAGGGCAGCCTAACAATTCTTTGCTGACACCAACTAGTGGGTCATTATAGAATAAAGAGACAATTCTTTATCTTTTCACAGCGATTATAGCAAAAATGGTAATATAATTATGAAATAGGAAAAGGCCTGAGAACTCTACAATTCCAATTCCACTTATATTATACTCCCATAGGATCACAAAATGGTTTGGGTTGGAAAGGACCTTAAAGATCATCCTGTTCCAAGCCCCCTGCCACTGGACCAGGATGGTCAGAGCTGCAGCCAGCCTGGACCAGTTGTTCTCATCTTCCTTCTCTACCACATGGCTATCCAGTGTTGCCTCTGTGACCTTAAGACTTAAAAATAAAAAAATTAAAAAAAAATATATATATAAAAAGCTGACTTAGACAATTATTAATCCTCCTTGTCTTTGTATAGCTTCAGGGAGACTCACAGAGTTGATTACTAGTTCCTGCTCCATTTATCCCGGTGTTCCTTGCACAATCCAGTTGCCCAACATCAGACTTCTCTTTTTTCTTGCCAAGCTGGCTGTGGCTGCATGCCATGTGCTCCAAGTGTTCCCAGGACAGCTTGGGCTCCTGCTGAGAGTGCCTGTCCTGCACCCAGCCTCCTGCTCTGGGCCTGCATGGAGGCACTGGCTGAGCCAGCCCCCAGTGTGCTGCACTTGCTGGATGTCACAGCACAGAGCTCCAGTGCAGGAATTTCTGGCTGCTCTGGTGAAAAATAACCAGGAGGGGCCAAAAGAGCGTCATGAATTTAGGGTGAGATTCCAGGGCTCTGTGCTGCTGCCCCCTCTCCTTTATTAGGCTCTGACAGCCCACTAGTAATGGCATCAGATGGGATGTTTTATTGTCTGAAATTGGAGGGATTCTGGGACTAATTGTGCAGCCACGGGGTGTGCAATGCTGTTCCAGATGCCCTGGAGTGTCCTTCCCCATCCCCAGCCCAGCCTTAGCAAGGGTCTTGCAGGTTGATGTCACATCCCCAGCTCCATGCAGGTGTCCTGGATGCCTTAAAGTATTTCTAAGACAGACCATGAATCCTGTGTTTAGGCAGCTGCATCTCTTACTGACTGTCAAAAGCAACTCCAGCTGATGGAATACATTTCATTAAAACTGCTTTTAATGGAAAATTGTGTTTCCAAGTGACCTCTTGGTTCCTTCACTTTTGCATTTGCATCTTGTGCTTTCTGAGGGAAAGGTCAAATTTGTGAGAAAGCTGAATGCTGCAAAATGGAAATATTTGTTGCAAACGAGAACTTGTGATATTTGAATTGTCACTGTAAATTTGCAGATTTCCGTTGGCTAAGAGGAATAGACATTTTTCAAACTGCTCTGTAATGTGTCCTTCCCAGCACTGTCAATGCCAGCAGTGATTGCTGTCTGACACAAGTGCCTGCGACTGCTGCAACACAAACATTCCTCAACACTGACCCAGATAACCTGGGCTATTGAGCAAATTACACAGGATACCATCATTATCTCCTTATTCTGAGGCCTAAAAGTTAGATGTCTATGAAGTTTGGCACCTTTTCCATCTGCAACAGGTGAAGGAAAGAAACAGGCCTCTCCAGAACACAATTTTTTAACTTAAAATAGATGCATTAAATGAGCACAATGATCACACTCTGTGTGTGCTATTTCTTTCTACCACCTGCAGAGGAATCTGTTGCACTCTCTGGACTGTAAATCTGCAGGAGCAGAAATCGTTCATAGATTCATAGGATATCCTGAGTTGGAAGGGACCCACAAGGATCATCAAGTCCAACTCCTGAGCCTGCACAGGAGCACCCCAAGATGTGTGCCTGAGAAATTCACACTCTACCTTCATACACTGAAGGGCAAAACAGGGAGGGCTATTGCCCTATCTCACTATAATTTCAAATGAATTGTTGATATTTTTGTAGGCCTAAGTATAAAGTCTGTATCTCTACAGATATAGTGCAAATTGAAATAAATTCAGTCAGCAGTATTGCCAGATGCAGTTGTCATTGTGACTGCCTGCTAATGACTACACAGAAAGCCTTGGGATCCTGGGCAGAAGCTTTCAAGTGCAAGCTTCCTAGAATCTTCTCCTTCCTTGTGGATCTGAGATGCCACAAAGGGAACGAAGGAGAAGGAGAGGGAAAAGAAGAGAGGGAGGAAGGCAGGAAGGAAGAGAATCTCTGAGAGATTCATGGAGAGAGAAACTGTGAACCTCCAAACTTAAATACGTAATTTTCATTCTAACTTCAATGACACATATATTTAAAATATTTTCAATCAAGCCCAGAAAAAAATTTAACTTCTTGTGCAAGGCTGCTTTCATTCTAGACTGCAGTTTTTCTTTTTGCATTTCTTATGCCATTTTTCTCATCCACTCAGCCATCTATTTTTAGCTTGATTTGACAGGAATTTCTTCCCTGCCCTTTTTTATACATACTTACTCAACTGCACTGACCTTATTTTGACTCTTAGCAAGTGACACACTTATGAAAGATGCACGCACTCACAGGACTAGAATGCATTTATGTACATTCCCTGTGTACCTTCAGGTTCTACACTGTCCTTGCTTCTCACCAGAAGCCACCACCCAAAAAAATTACCACTGAAAAAAATACACTGAAGATCAGTGTCCCAGCTATTTAGTCTGTCCCTTGAACCTAGATGTTGCCTGGTGAATATATAATAATGCGGTAGGAAGTCTTTAATTTCTAAATTCCACATTTGGATGCATTCTAACATGATGGTGCATTTTCAGTATCTTGTTTAAATGTCACAGTCCTTCAATGCTCCAGCTGTTTGTGGCTCTTTGGCACAAGCTGCAATGAGGTTATCTTGGCAAATTTCTGCCTGGGCTGGACTCCATATCTCAGAAACCACGGCTGTGGCTGGCAGTGTTTACTCCCTAGGTGACAATTTCAGCAAGTGCTGAATGAGTGTGGAAACCGGATCAGGGCTGAGCCACGCTGGCAGAGTGACACAGGGAAACCCAGGCTGCATTCGTCCATGGAGCACCTTTCAGCACATAAATAAAGGACTTTAGCCCCTGGAGCTGACAACCCAGCGTCTTTTGCAAGTGGCTAAATAAATAAACAAAAGTGCCTTTGATAGCTGCCCTAAAACTGCATATCCTGTTGCTGACCTGAGATAAGCACAAGCCTTTTTCATATGTGAGAGCGCATGTGATCCAATGGCTTCACACCGCTGCTGTCTCTTCTCCCTTTCCTCTCCAAAATGCCAACACTATTGGAAAATCAATTTTATAGAACTTGTGCACTGCTTGCTGCACTGCTGCCAAGACCCCAGAGTAGTTCACAGCACGCTGCTCTTTTGGCCTAACAAGCTCCTGTGCTGCAGGACTTGTCAGCCCTGCTGCTCTCTGCCTGTGACCCAGCTGTGTGCTAATCTGGGTGGCTACTGCACCTCCTGCTGCAGATAAAAAACCACAAAACAGCATCCTCAGCTAGTGAGATAAAAGGCATTTCTGGAAAACATGCCCAGTTCTATTATTCTTTATTTATGAAGGCCCTTCAGAAGGCTTCTGTATGGATGGAGAACTTCCAAAAAGGCTTTGGAAGAGATTTATATTCCTGAAGAGTATTTAGAACTTACAGCATCTCTTTTTTTTTTTTTTTTTACAGTCCTAGCTAAAGGCCCCAGATAACAGCAGTACTTGATATAGTTGTCTGCAAAGTGGAATGAGGGAGGGACAGGAATTCTTTGTTGCAAAACTGCTGCTGGTCACTGGCCATGCTTCAGCACTGCTCACAAACAGCCTTCTGCAGAAGGGCTGTCATAGATATTTAGGATCTGCAGACTGTGCTTGAAGAGCTCTATGGACATTCATTCATGCACCTGACAGGATGCAAACCTGGCCTAATCCCTGGGAACAAGGCTCCCACACTGATGGTTTTCTACAAAAAGTGCACTGTGGCTGCCCCACTATTGGACACAGCAAAGGCCTTGGGAAAGAACAAAACTTCAACCTGATGTTGTCCTTTATTTATATAAATTTTGGAAGCCCTACCAGGAATCAGCTCAGACTTCTACAGAATGCTTTCTCCTGCCATACAGACAGACTTTTCCCATGTTACACATGGTACAGGTTCAGAAACACCTGATGTTTTATCATAGATCACCACATAAAGACTCGGGTTACATTTTTTCTACCTACTCTCTTATTTTCTTTTTCACTTTCTCACCCACCCATGCATATCTCCATGAATCCATTGTCTTCTTACTACTTCTTTATAGGCCTGCTGTGGACATGCTTCCAGTCAAGACAACTGGCCTTGGCTCACTCAACTAATGTCTCAGGCAGCTCTGAAGGCCCTTACAAAGTACAGCTTTTAAAAAGCCACTGTTAGGGACAAGAGAGCAAGTCCACTTTTTCTATAGGTATGTGGCTGCAATTCCAATTTTTCTATAGGTATGTGGCTGCTTTAGGCTCCTCGGCTTTGCATAAACGTCCCTGAATTTTTCACTGTCAGGTTTATTATATGCAGAGCAACACTGATGTCCCAAAACTAAATTCAGAACATTCTGCATTATCTTGTTCTGCAGCCAGTGCAATCAAACAACTCTGTGCTGCTTTCCAAGAGATGATTCTCCCATGATGTTTCATAGCAATTCCAGTCAATTCAGAGCAAGTGCTATTTCTCTTCAGGTCATATCTCTACCTCCTTTCTCTGTAAAAATATTTGGCAATGCGTTTATTTTGGCAATTTCCAATTCAGATACATTTTTGTATAATTTTCCCTTATGCTTCTCCCATTTTCATGCAATAGGATTTTGTTCCCGCTAAGATAATCAGATGGGTCTAGGGACAGAGACTTCAGCTGCTGTGAGTTGGCAATGCCATCAAGTCCTTGGAGTTGCAGTGATTTACACCAACACTGGTTATTTAATTTCTCACATATTAGTTTTAATACGCCTCTATTAATACGTTAATATTCGTCCCATGGTCACTTTTTTGGTAGTAATTAAGATCTTGTGATTTTATAGTACCAAACACAGCAGCAGACCTGACTGCAACGAATCCAAACTTATTGATATATAAGTCATTACCTGGCTGTATTTACAAGTGTCTGGAGAAGGAAAGATCACTGGTAGTCTCCATCCACTTATGCCATACATTCCTCCAGCATACACTTCATGCTTCCAAAGTTTCTGATTTCAGGCTTTCTGGTGCTCCTGGTCTTAAAGACACAAATAAATAAGGCACTTGGTTCTGCTTCAGGCATATGGCTGGCCAAAGGCATTTATCTAACATTAAGGAAAGATATTTTATTTGATTTAAAAAAACTTTTGTCTTTCTTGATCCAAAATTTGGCATTCAAGTACAGTAAAATAACCATCTAAAACACAGACAGGGCAGGCAGCTCAGCAGAATTACTGAGAATAAAAATGCTTTGTTTCTGTGTGACAAAAGCCAAAGTTGAACGATTTGAAAATTCATTTATTGCTCATCTAAACCACAACGGGTTTCTGCTGCTGCAAATGTCTCCCTTTTCCATTCTTAATATGTCTGTTACAGATCCATATCCTCCTCTCTGAGTTTGCACGTTTGGTGACACTGCTGATCACAACATACCAGCACAAAGAAACCACAGTTATCACTAAAGATGCCACTACAGTGAACAGCTACAAATTTCATCCTACCCAGTCATTATTCTGAGAACTGTAAGGGGATAGGCACTGAATTTCTGCAGACCTCAGACCTTGTAATATGGAAAGCTCTGTCAAAGTCTTTGCAGTGAAATACCAAGCTTGGGGGAATGCAACGTGCAAATCTTTTTAATAAATAATATTCAATATCAGTGTGAGAAATGGAATAGTTAATTAATACAATAATAGGAATATATGATGTACGATGCATTATTCTCACATATGCCATCTTGCATACATAAATGGCGTTTTTTTATTGTGATGCCTTTAACCATCCTTAAGAAAGGCTAAAGCAAATTGTTTTCTGCTTCATGTTGTACATTTTCCCCAAAAGGCCCAAACTGGAGGTGAAACCGTGGCTTCTGGAACACGGAGATGTGCAATTTTGTCCTCCATCAATAAAGTCAAGTGCATGGGAAAGTCCTTGTGGGACCAGGTGCTCAGGAGGGCCGAAGCTGAGCTGGCAGCTTCAGCTGGGGACAAGGACTTCATTCCCACCATGTGTGCGCCTGAAGGCGGAACCGGCTGTGGCACTGCCCCCAGCCCAGCTGGGAGCGTGGTCATGGGGCTAACAGCCCAACACATCCAGCTTTTCTTCTGATTATTGGATCACAGAATGTTAAGGGTTGGAAGGAACCTCAAGGATCATCCAGTCCCAACACCCCCTGCCACTGGCAGGGACACCTCACACTTACCAAGGCCTTATCCAACCTGGCCTTGAACACCGCCAGGTTTGGGGCATCCACAGCCCTGCTGGGCAACTGTTCCAGCGTCTCATCACCCTCACAGTAAAGAACTTCTTCCTAATCTCTAACCTAAATTTCCTGTCTTTCAGTTTGTACCCATTACTGCTGCACACAGCACTCCAAGTGAAGTGCTCCTCTTACAAACCTCGTGGCAGTGCTCCGGGCCCGCTCCGGAGCCGCAGCCGCGCACGGAGCGCTGTCCGAGGCGGAGCGGGCGGCTCCGGACCGAGCATCCCGCGCCCCCCCCCGCGCTGCCCGTGCCCGGCACGGCCGAGGCCCGGCGGGCGCTGCGGAGGCTGCGCGGGGCGGGGACTGCGGAACATGGCGGAGGCCGAGTGAGTCCCGGTGCTGCGGAGGGGCCGGGCTGGGCCGGGGCTGTGGAGCCGCGGGCCGGGGGGGCGAGCGGGCGGGTAGCGGCGCCCCTCGGCTCCTGCTGCCCGCGGGTCGGGGCGGTGCTTCGGGTTAGGGCTGGGGGTGACGGACGGAGGGAGAGGCCGGCGGGGCCGTTCCCCGGCAGTCGGGACAGCCCGTGCCGGCGGGGCTGCCCGGGCCCGCGGCCCCTCCGCTGGCCGTGCTGGGCCGGGCCGGGCCGGGCCGGAGGTGCCGGGCGCTGCCCAGGGGGGCTGGGCTCCCCCGGGCCGGAGTCCGGGGTAGAACCGCCGCCCGATGGCTGAGACGCGATGGTTTTGTTTGCTTTTGGCGTTGCCTCGCTGCAGACGGATGGGTTCTTGCCATCTCCTGCGTAGTGTTGCCTAAATAAACCCTCTCGTTGTCGGCCTCAGCGCGCCGTGCCCCGTGTGTCTGTGCGGTGCCAGAAGTTGTGAATCGCTCTCGGTGCGCAGGGAGAGCGCAGGGGAGCAGGAGGGATCTTCTCCTTAGGAGACAGTTAAGTGACTAAGTGTTTTATAAATGTCCGGGGTGATAATTTACTTGTTAACTTTTTGCGCAATGCCAGACACCGTGTGGCTGCCTTGCGAGTCGTGTACGGTGCACAGTGTGTTGAAAAGCTTGGGCTGCAGTTCGCGTGTGCCAGCGAGCAGGGAAGTGCAGCTGAGACTCCGGCAGTGCCAAGCCTGCAGCTTTCAGTGCCGTGTTACAGCTGGGAATGTGCATTCCCCAGGAAATGAAGGCTCTGAAGTCTTGTTGGTTCAATATGTTGTGATCTGTTCCTGTCTGAGAGGAAACCTGCAGTAAAACATAAGGCTTAAAAGGAGACAGAGTCTCTGCTGTCTGCAGGAACAGTGGCCTCCTAGTCAGAAGGAATTGGAGTCTTTCGAGATAGTAATTTAATTTCCATGAGAGGTGATGATAGTATATATCTGTGCTGTGCCAGGGCATTGTGAGCCTCGGCTGTCTGGGGCAATAAAGAATGTTTCCTGAGCACTGATCACTTTGCTCCCTTCTCCAGTTGCTCTGTGGCATGCCAGAAGGTCTCAGGGTCAGTGGAAAATCTGGAAACTGATGAAACAACTAGGAATTATATGTGTAGGTGGTGGTTTCTCACCAGGTGCAAATGACTACATCATGCTAGTTTCAGACTTTGAATTACTTTCATAAACATCTGTCAGTATGTACCTACCCAAGTGGCCTTGCTGTGGTCAGGCTGTTTACCTGCTAATAAAAATCTGTTCTGGTGTCTTGAATAACTTGCACCTGCAGTGGTTGTGAAGAAGCAGTAAGTGATTTCCTTCCTGTTGCATTTAGATAAGCCTTCAGAATTAAATATGTATTTGCTGAATAGCATATTAAAAAAGTGGAAATTATACAAGTGCAGGTTTTATGATTTGAAAGTGATTTATATGGGAATAAAATTAGACTTTTACTTGATCATCAGCACTTCTAGGAGAAAAAACAGTAAGAGCCAATCAGTGTTTACATTAGTTTTGCCATGTGGGATAGTTGATGATTCTTAATTAGGCTGAAGATTCCTGTAGATGAAGAATTACAAACAACAGAGTCTTGTTAGAGGGAGATACCAAGAGAGAGTGTAAAATGGGGAAATAATCAATATAGGGAAATTATTTCTAGATTTCATCAAAGACAGGGACTTGGGCTGATCTCTCTCAGTATTTGAGGAGTGGAACTAGATGATCTCTAAGGTCTCTTCCAGTCCAAAACATCCTATGATTCTATTCTAGTTGATAAGCTTGATGCACAAAATAGGTACAGGAAGATGCTTGCTGATGACCCAAAGCTGGCAACATTTGCAGGGCCAAAGAGGCCTGAGAGATCCTGCAGAAAAAGTGGGTTGAAGATGGCTGTCAGAAATAAATTTCCCCATATGGGCTGAAATGCAATGTGCAAGGTCTGGAGCTGGTGCCAGGGAGGAAGGACTTCAGTAATAGGAAAGAGGGGAGACTTGAATAAGTAAAGGATCACAGGACGTTTCACTTTATGGCTGAAAAAAGAAACTGTTATCCTGTGTGCTGCTCATTAGAGGAAGAACTAAAAGTGTGAGCTTCCTAATATATCAGCTTGGGTCATGCATTTATAAAAAGGGATATGCAGACTTCAGGAAGTGTGAAAAGCAGTTGGGATGGTGAAGTGGAGAGTTAAGAATTTAGTTTATTTCCCTAGGCAAGCCAAAGCTGAGAAGGGACATAACAGTTTGAAAACCCACGTTAGGCACAGTATTCCTGCAGAGTTTGTAATTGGGAGCTACAGCCTCCAATGCCCTGTGTTAGAAAGACTCCTGTAAATTCTGAGAATTCCAGTGATTACCTGGTGTAATCCCAGGTAATCCCAAAGCCCCAGGGGACACAAGGGAGACTCTCAGTAGAAATAGTGATGCTTTTGTGACTCCATGGTTTCTTTGCTGGAGGCTAAAAGTATGATCCAAGTATGCCAAGCTCCAGTGCTGTGCTATCCAGAGCAGGAAAGAAAAATCTGGAGCGCCTCCTTTTTGCTTGAAGGAAGTGTTGCAGTGCCAGTGCCAGCCTTGATACAGACATCAAGGCTGGCAGTCTGACTCAGGAAGCAGACAAGAAGCCTGACACCTTGGTGGTTCTCTTTCCCCCCAAGGTGTGTTCATGATTACAAGGAACGTGGGGAATTGGCTGTGTGGAAGAGAGCTTGTGTTCTTAGGAAGACACTGTTTCCTCCCCATACTGCCAGTGGGAAGTTTTGTATGAAGAGAACTTTTTTCTTTTTTTTTTCCTCTTTTTTTTCTGTCTGTTGGAACTTTCTTCGTGTGATCGAGTATGCCATGGTGTGGCATCACATCTGTGCAGTTGGCTGGAGTATCTTAACTAGCCTGGATGTATTTAACTTTCCTTTTGGCTTTCAGTCAGCAGAAGTGAATGAATGCTGAGTCCTCTGCTCTGCTGCTGTGTCTGCAGAGAGCTTCCTCGGGGTTGGCTGGAGCTGAGAGGAAAGGGGATGGATGTTCTGGTTTGGCTCCCCATGTGCCATAAATAAGAGTTAACAGAAGCTGCTACCAGCTGGCAGTTTCAGATTTAAAAACAATGTCAGGGCTTTTTTTCTGAAGTTCCAGGTGGCTAAGCTGTCGATCAAAATTGCTGTTGTACATGAATGTGGCACTGAATCCATGTATAACAAGACTCATGATGGACAGGTTTTGTTTTTTTTGAGGAAGGGATTGGGGTGGGAACTCTGCCATTCCTGTAGTGCCGGCAGTTACTCATGTCAGAGGTTTCCTAGTGCAAAGGCAGGTGGAGCTCCTTTTGCTTTGCCCTCAGGTGCTTCTGTGCCTGATTACAGTTAGGGTTTGTCGTGATGTAGGGCAGTTTTCTCCAGATGTGTATGTTACTTTGGTAAATATTTCTGTCTGTTGAAGTTACTGCTGTGGTTTGCTGAGCTGTTTGCTCTTACTGGAGGTTACAAAACATGTATGCTGCAGGATTGCTGAAATTCTGACTCCAGCCTGAAAGTTACTTCAGAGACTTCACTTTCCAGTTGAGAAATGTTTTTTAGTGTCTCTTCAAGAAAAGAGATCTCTGAACCTCTGTGGCTGACTTGGAATCGAGGGCTGTGTTTACTTGCTGCTGAATTATATAACCTCTCCAGTTGTTGCTTCAAGGAAGGGAGTAATCCAATTTATTCTTACTGCAAAGCAAGCCTTTCTTCCATCTGATACCTGTGTCATTTCTTCACCTCCTGGAATGTACTTCCACATTCCTACTTGTCCCATCCCACATGTTTCCTCCTCTGTCTCCTAGAAGAAAAAACTATTTGTGAAACCTATTCCCTTTGTAAGGCATTTTTGCTGCTGTGGTTGATTCTGCTATCAAAGGACTAATGGCCTGTTCAGAAAATTCAGAAAAAATATAATAGACATTTTTTTAACCCAATCTCCAAATAAGTTGAGGGAAATACAACTTATTTCAGTAATGTTTCTTATATCTAATTTTTTCACTCTTTTTTATTATTTTTCAGGATTTGGGTGTCTCCTAATTGAAGAGAGTTGAAATATTGATTGCAAGTGAATCCTCAGTCAGCCTCTTGGATGCCTCTGATAACTTAGGAAGTCATGGCAGAAAATGATGCAATGCCAACCTTACCAAAAAAGTGTGGCCCATACATTTCATCTGTAACCAGTCGTGGCATGAATTTGGTAATTCGTGGTGTAGTGCTGTTTTTTATTGGTGTATTTCTTGCATTAGTATTAAACTTGCTTCAGATCCAGAGAAACGTTACTCTCTTCCCCCCTGATGTGATCACAAGCATCTTCTCCTCAGCTTGGTGGGTACCACCTTGCTGTGGCACAGCATCAGGTAAGTTCAGTCGTGTGTCTGTGCCTGGTGTGCTGAGATGGGTAGTTGCAAAAAACTGTGTGAGAGGTGGGGACGATAAAAAATTCCCTTTCAGCATCACTGTCCTTGTTGAGTTGTTAGTATGCTTCTGATCTTTTTGCATACGCAAATACACATGTCCTGGAATTAGTTTTTGTGCTCTCCTGGGTCACCTGAGAACGCTGCAGCTGCCATGGGAACTCAGGAAGGCTACATCTTGCCATCATCTGACAAGAAACTTGTGGGCCTTTCTGGGCCTGATGGGTTGGTAGTTTGGATGGAAAGACTGGATATGGCTTGTAAAATGCACTCTTTGATTTTAGTACTTGATTTTTAAGTCACCTGATTTAAAGATACTACAGCCTTAATTAGCTTTTCCCAACAGGAGTTACTCTGTTGAGGTGTTCAGGGTTTTCTTTTTTCATTATTAGTCTTCCCCATTTTTTTTTTCCTTATCTTCTCTGCTGGTATGCATAGAGGGAACCTGTGTGGTAAATGCTGATAATTCACCCATTTTCTTACCATTTGCACTTGCACAGCCTTTGTGGAATTGATGTAACATTTCTCTGCAGTATGGTTTATTATTATGAGCAGAATAAAGGTATTTTGCATATTTATAATCAGGGGTGATCGAGGCTGCTTTCAGAGAAGTCCTTTCATCCATCACCATTATTAGTCATGAGTTTGGCCCAAGGCCTTTGGCAAGAAAATTGCTCAGGGAGGTTTTTTTCCACTCCAGCTTTACTGATGATTTATTTTCCTGAATCCTGGGGATCAGTTTCCTCTGTGGCAGAGGAAAGAGCATTTGCAGTGTTACCCCCAGCAGTGTGCTGGACTGAAGGCACTGCAGTCTGTACTGATGGCTGAGGCTCTGCTGGGCTGACACCACTACAGTCTAATATTAAGGCACCATTATAGATCCTTAGTGTGGTTGGTAAAATCTTTTTAACTGCAGTTGCAGTGGAGAACACATTTGTGAAGAAATATTGAAAGAGCATCTCAATTCCCTGAGGCTGGAATTCCTGTTTGCTTTCTGTATTCAACAGCTACTGTAGGCTCTTGGCTTTCTCTCTTCTGGGTGAGCTTGAGAGTAGCATTGAAGAAGAGAAAAATGTTATCCAAACAAAGCCTGCTTGTAACAAGAACAGAAGAAAGCACAAAATATTGATGTTATAAACCACACCAGTACTGTGGTGTGTTGGTTTTGCAGTTATTTTAAACATGTTTGATGTGTGGGATTTTTTGAAGTACCAGCCTGTACAGCTATTAGTGGTCTTTCTGAACAACAGTGCAGACTTTGGTGTGGGGGAGAGCTTTGTCATCCTGTGACCCTGGTTCAAATTGTCTCTGTATTGCTACTTCTGCTGCAGTGGCTGAAGATGCTGCTGAACTTTGTTTAAAATAATTAAAGTCTTGGAATTTCCTCTTCTTTTACGATGTATGTGCTGTTTATCCTAATTTTTGTGCTGTTTATCCTTAAATTGTGTGTTTTAGTAGTGACTCTAATTGTCAAAGTCTAGATAGCCTTTATTCTAGGCTTTATTCTAGGTTGTTAAATGTTGCCAGTGCTTTAACTTGAGGGCCTTTTTTCTCTCCTGTCTCCACAGCTGTGATTGGGTTATTGTACCCCTGCATGGACAGACATCTGGGAGAGCCACATAAGTTCAAGAGAGAATGGTCCAGTGTCATGCGATGTGTAGCAGTCTTTGTGGGCATAAATCATGCCAGTGCTGTATCCTATAACCAAGTGACATTGGTGGTAACAAATGGGTTTCCTCTTAAAAAAAGCTCACCAGTCAGTTGTGGTGAATTTGAATTGGTGTTAAAGGTGTAACATGCAGCATTTTTGCAAGGAAAAGGCAGATTATGTGTTAGTGTCAAACTTGTAAGCAGTATTGGAGCTGAGGAGTTTCACATCTTTATGTTCTGAAAAATATTTTCATTAGGAATGTCCCAATACTGGGTTTTGTCTTAATTAGAGTCTTTATTTTCTTTGAATAATTAAGGTTAGTGCAGGAAGATATTCATGCAGTAGGTATTACAGAAAAGTGCTTTAGGTTGTTGCAAGCTGATGTCCTTTTAATACCACAGTAGGAGCTTGAGGACCTGTCTGAGGTCATGAGTGAAGCACATGCACTTTTCAAAGAGTAGGGAGAGCTCAGGACCAGGAATACTCAGGACTATACAATGCCAGGAAATGTTGCTACCCCCTTCTGCAAAGGATGCCTTCCTTGATGCCAAGAGAGCACTCTGGGTGACAGGATGCATTTCTCATGGACTGGTGCACCTTACTGGCAGTGCTGTGGATCTGAGAGGCTTTCTGCAGTTATGCCTAGTGCCTCCTCCATCAGCTAAAACCAGGGTCTGCTGGTGAAAATTGAGGTCTTGGAAAGAAAGTTGATCATCTCTGCAATGCTCATCTCGACCCGTGTCAGCTCCAAAAGTGGTGCTAAAAGTTCTGCTCTTGTGCTGCTGGATCTCCTCATTCCCAGGAAGAGAGGGCACATCAAGGGAGAGGTGGGGAGCTGGCTGAATTCTCACTGGGCTTGCTTGGCCACTGATGGTTTTGTTGCTGTGTGGTTTTCCCCACCCTCTGCTCTCCAGTGTGGCTGGAGGAGCTGGAGCTGCCAAGGTTCCAAGTCACTCCCTCTGTCCCTCACAAGCCCCACTGTCCTTCCAGAGATGCTCTGCTCTGGTGCTGTGGTTCTCACTACCTGTACCTGTTAGGTGAGCCCGTGGCAGCTTTGCTGCTTTTAAGAAATAAGAGTTGACAGCTCCTTTTTACAGGGGTCTGATTATTTACAGCAAATTTTCTGCAGTTCTCTAGCAGCTGTTCCCCATATCCCAGGACATCAGTAATGTACTGTCTGTATTTCCTGCTTGACAGCTCTCCAGACTGATTTCTCTTCAGCTGTTGCCAGTTCTGCACATTGCCAGATTTGGTGAGGGTTCTATCTTCTTTGGCACTTTTTCTGAAGCTATTGATTTTTATCCTGTAATTATTTATTTCAGTTAGTCAAGCTTGTTTCTCATTTCCACTAGGTCTCCCTCCAGATTTTTGTGAGGAAATAGGACAGTGGTTTTTATACTGTCATCCCATAAGTTTTCTTTCAGGCAAAAGCAACATGACAAGCCCCCTTTTAATTATCTGTTTTGGACAGGAGTAATGAGAATGAGCTAGTGTTTCCAAAACATTTTGAAGGATGTGAAACACACAAAGATATCTGAAGTGACTTCGCAATTCTTTCACAAGCTGACAAAACTGACTTTCATTGTTGATTTAGATGAACACTTTCCAGTAATATTTTCATTTTGATTTATAGAACACATTAACATTTTAATGTTGAGCTGAATGTAAAGCATCATGTAATTTAAACAAAAGTGCAATTAATCGTGATAAATACCTTTTTTCTGTAAATCCCTGTCAGTTTAAGAAATTTAATGCTAGATTTAAGATTTCATATTCAATGTAATTAGGAGCCAGGTGAGGGTGAGAAGTAACAAGTGCATTGTGTTTCTGTACAAAATGCCTGATTGTTTGGTAGGGGAAGAGGCTCTTCAGTCTTGTACAGTGCAGAGACCCTAAAATTGGAAGAAGTGTCATAAGTTCTTAGTTTCATGAAATAATTGATAATTACAAGCCTTAATTCCTCACATCTGATAGCTGTGTGAGAGATGATACAGGTAACACTGTACTTGTCTTAATATTTTTTTTCTGTTGTGCCAAAATAGAAACAGAATGACAAAAATTGCTTTATCCTTGTCCATGGTATTCCCAAGCTGATCCTTAACAGGCAGCACAGAAGGTGGATTTTGCCAACAATATCCAGCTGTCTCTCACGTTGGCAGCCCTGTCCATTGGGCTGTGGTGGACCTTTGACAGGTCACGAAGTGGCTTTGGTCTTGGAGTAGGAATTGCTTTCCTGGCCACCTTGGTGTCACAGCTTCTGGTGTACAATGGAGTCTATCAGTAAGTATTTGCTCCCCTGAGGTGAAATGATAATGTTCTGAAGCTGTAACATTAAATCAGAATAACTGAAGGGGTACAATTTGACATGATTTTCAAAGCTGTCAGCACCTAATTTTGAGCACAGCATAAATTGGACTGTTTATGAAAGCTCTTACGTGAGTGTAAATGAGAAATCTAGTTGGAAATGCTAATTGAAATGAAATTGCTACCTTGCCAACAATGTAACATGCTTTGTTTGGTTGAATAAATGCAGCTATAATCAATAAGAAACCTCCTTTGTTGTTTGCTGCAAGAAATTAAATTTCTATAATGTGGATCTTTTTGAGTTAAAATATCCTAATAATTGTGAATTTGCCTTGTGTGTGGAGGACTCTGTGTTGCACAGCACTGACTCAAAAATGTGTGTTCTTTTCCAGATACACATCCCCAGACTTTCTCTATGTCCGTTCCTGGTTGCCATGTATATTTTTTGCTGGTGGAATAACAATGGGCAATATTGGCAGGCAGCTGGCAATGGTGAGTCTGGAGGAGGGGGATTGATTGCCTTCCAGTAGAAGTTTAAATGTACATATCATTTCTTCCTCCATGTATACCAGCCAGCTGTTTGGCTCGAGGGTGTGCAGTGAGGTAGAAACCAGCAATCATTTCTCGTTGATGTACTTAGTGAGCTGATCAGTCTGTAAATCAGAGTACACCCATGCTTTGCTCTGTACACTCTGCTACATACTTTTGTGTTTGGGGAGAAATCTGGCCATCCCCAAAGTCTGACCTGCTCAGGGGACAGAAATGGCAGTCACCAGTATGTGCACAGAACTTAAGGAGATCAAACTTACCTGAGTGGAGTTTAACAAGAGCTATTTTATCACTCATTTTGTAGAAAAATCACTTAAGTCTTTTTCACTAGTTATGTAAATTAATATTATTTTGTCAATTTCTGTTTTTCAGTATGAATGCAAAGTCATTGCAGAGAAGTCTCACGAGGACTGAGAAGAAATAAAATGCACCTTTTAAACAGGAAAATGTTTGACAAATGACTGTTGGAGGAGTATAAGGAACACTTGACTATGAAATTGCCAAAATGCAATTTTTTTCCCTTGAGTGGTATACTTTACTGCAATCTGTGATTGCTGCTTCTATAGAAACCTTGATGTCTGATTTTGATTACTGTGAAGTTACAATAGTATGCAATACATTTGACAATATTGGTTCAATTATAGGATTCTTTTTCCAAATCTAAACAGTTTACCATAAATTCCTGTCTGTCTGTAATGTTGCAGTGCCAAACTGAACCTTTGCACTATGTTTCTGTAGCTGAAACTTCTTGATTCACTTTATCTTGAAAGTTTTGAGGAATTTGTTCTTAACAGCTAGAAAAAGACAGAGAGGGTTCATGTTTAGCAATGAAGATCTCTTTCCATGATAGCCCTTACTATCTCTATGAAATTTATGGATTACAGGTGGACTTTGATGCAATAAGTAACTCATTTATGCCTATTAACACAGTATATAATTCTTCTGACCCACATTACTGGTGAGGAAACTCACTGCAGGTTTCATGGGTTATTGCCATAGCATTTCATTTGTCTGTGGTGTGTGCCCAGTATCACAGAAATGGAAACTGAGTCTGGAAACTATTCACTGTTTTTCCCCTGGTACACCCAGCATCTACATTTGGTTTTGAATTCATGTGAACCACGGACAGATTCTGAAACTGCTTGTGTGCAAAACAGGATACAGTTCAGGTCATTCTTGTACAATCCTTTAAGCTGATTTGTGTTGATAGGAAAACAGCTTAGGGAGTTTTTATTGCAAAATTCAATTCTGAAGTAAATCAGCCACTACCATAAAGTGTCGTAAGCCCCTCCATTACCAATGTCACTTTTGGTGGTCCTTGCCCACCCCCTGCTCTGTTGGCAGGGATCAGCAGTGCTGTATTTTAGGTAGTGATGGAGCCCTCATTGCAGTTACTGTGTCCAGGCAACCATAAATGCATTTGTTCTTGCAGCAGTTTTGTGAGGCAGAGTTTTGTTAGCCCTGTTTGACAGGTGCCTGTGCACAGCCAGCCTGCTAGGGCAGCGAGCTGAAATGGGCTGTGTGCTGAGCACTTCCCTTCTTAAGAAGGATTTCAGTGTGTGACCCATATCTGGGGGCATACATGGCATTTTCTCTTGGCTTTGCAGCTGGCTTTTAAGACCATGATCTGGAAGAAGTGCAAGAAGGCAGAAAGCAGATTTCAAGAGGACACTACTAACCTGTGCCTGCAGTGAGTTTGGCGTGGGATGTCTCTGCTTTGTTTTCCCATTCTGTCCTTGTTGATGATGTTTAAATGTATTTGTTTTCCTTTTTTTGTCTTTAAGTACTATTTTTTAAGTCTTCCATGAAAGGTTTATAAGACATGTTACAGTCACCTGGGGAGGCTGGAGTTGGTCCAAAGAACAAATAGATGTTTAGACAAGTTTTTATTAATATATGTGTGAATGCGTTGTACACAAAGCTGTAACTAGGCAACTTTTTCAGTCTTACCTGCTTACCTCCAAGTCTGAAAAGTGTGGAATGAGCACTTCCAAAAGCATTGTAACAAAAGAAAAATTTCTTGAATGGGAAATTGTAAAAATAATAAATAAGCAAGTGATGTATGAAGAGCTTGGTTCTGCAGCTTCAGAAAGTGTCATCACCTGCAGCTCACTGTCCTGGGATGATGTCTCAGGAAAGCACCTACAGAGGCACTTTGCTTTAAGCAGAGGCAGAACATGTCTGAGTAGATCCCTGACCAGAGGTTTTCTCTTAATCAAACCAAAAGGCAATAAAAAGCATTTTGTTGATAAAACCAAGAAGCTGGGCAGGGATGAAGGGTAAATTTCTTTCGGCAGGCTCTGGCAATTTGCTGAAGAAGCTGTTGGGTCTCTCTCTTACAGTATTTCACCTCATCCACCTTCTTTACTTCAACAAATGGCTTCAGCTTGGTGGACAGTGTGAGAAGTCCCTATTGACTTACCAGGGCATGAGTGGCATAAAAATTCAGATGTTTCTTATGCTAACTGTAGGGAATAACACAGTATCTCAGTAGCCAGTGTGCTGACTTGGTAAACAATGTAGTTTCATCATGACCAACGAGTGTGTACAACTGAAGATGAGTTGGTTTTTTATTCCCTTGGTGGTAGAACTGCTGTTACCTGCCAGCCTGATACTTACACAGAAGCAGCCTTGTGTGTGTTGCAATGTGCAGTATGTGAGAAGTGGTTGTTGTGCATCTGTGGCACCCACTTTGCAGCACTTTGCACTCAGACTCAGCTAAACCTGGTTAGACTGTGCTGTCCGCTGACTTTTAAATTTCATTTTGGAAATTTTGAGCATGTTGTGCAAAGGCAGCAATCATCCAAAATAAATTTGGGTGGAGTCCTTTATTATATGTGTCTTACTGTTTTTATTCTTACTTGACTAACATCAGTACAGGATCACATTGTGGGTGTCCTGTTGTTTCAAACTGCTGTGATTTTAGGGCTGATGAGTTCAAACCCTGAGAAAGGTTCATGATGAGAATGGTGACACAGCCTTAACTTTAGTGGTGTGGACATGCTGCTACTGTATAGCATGTAGTTATAACATTAGACTGTCTGAAAAATGTTGTTCAATAAAGAATGAATAAGGTATAATTTAGATACAACTTTAAAAGCGCTCTTACCTCTTCACCAATTAACCCTGTAAGGTCTATGCTATTTAAACTGGCAAATTGCTGTTAAAAGCAAAATGTGCATTAAACACAATTGCAACCTTGATTGATAGGTTTCCTCTTTCTTTAAGAAGTTATATTGATATTTAAAATACACTGAGTTGCCTTCTATCAGTAATCTCATAATAACTCTGACCATTTAGCTGGCATATTGGTTGCACAAAATTGGTTGTATGAAAATAGTGAAAAAGAAGCAGAGAAGATCAAATCAGCCGTGATTCTATCTTAATTACCATGCTGAGCAGCCTTGGAAAATCTACTCTTTTGAATCTGCAGTGGGAATAAGATAACTTCACTTACAATACAGAAAATAGAGATTTAGATATAAATAGCTAATATGGATATGAAAAAACCCCAAAACACAAATGGCAGGGAAATTCATAATGTATTTGTATTTATTAATGTTCTGGTCTGGATATGAACTGAATGTAACTCTGGTATTCACAGACTCCATTCATCGTGCCCATCACTGTCTCAAAAAAGGTGTGATAAAGAGAGGTTTGGAAATGTAATGGAAAAGCATCCAGGCAGAGGTGAGAAAAGGGTGAGAAGAGAGGTGCATGAGGGTTTGGGATGCAGTCTCACAGCAGGGCAGCACCACAACTGAAAGCTGGAAGGCGTGCAGGGGGTGAGTGGAAAAATCCTCTGTTTGTGTTGGCAACCTGTGGCCCAAAATTCCTAACTCTGCTGTCAAAATGCAGTATCCTGGGCATGCCATGTGTCTGACCAGACAGATTACAGCCAGGGGTAGAAATAAACATAATTTTGGATAGTAAGCACTAAGATTAGCCAGAAGCATATGAGTAAAGGTGTTTTGCTAGAAACTTTACCTCTCCCTTCCATCTGTAGACTCGGAGAGTAGAAATTCCAGGTTCTTCTAGCCTGAGGGTGTTGAATGGAAAGTTACTTGGGTTTTGAGGGAATATTCCAACTGCTGACCTGTCAGGCACTTGAAAAATGTATCCTGTGCCTCTCATTATAACAGGGCTGCTGTAAGAAGCTAGGAGGAGAGTAAACAAGAACTTTTCCTCCATAGCTTCTGTACTTCCCTGCTGCCATCTGGCTGGGAGCTGCCGTGGGGACCTGTGGGCATACACCAGTCCTCCCTTTTTTTCCTTCCTGGTACGTAAGGAAGGAACCTAATTGCACCAGCTGCATCACCCTGGACATTTTGCATATGCTTTTTACATTTTGGAGCAGTGTTACTGATAATTCCTGATGGCAGTGGGTGAACAGGACCTGTGGAAGTGCTGTTAGGTATCAGATCAGTGCTGCTGGAAGTAGGTGCACAGCTGGGCAGAGGAACGCCGTGGGAATAGCCATCTAATGCTGTTAGTTCTGATGCCAGTACTAAATGCAAAGCATGAGTAATTTTGCAGCTTAATGTTCAGCACTAAACAGTAAATGAAAGGTCAGTCCAACATGTTAACTGTCATGGAATAGTAAACACTCCTTTAATTGCTTCAGGCAGCCAGCTTGGATTTTTGGTGTGTCTGTTGTCATGTTTTGAGCAGCATGGTCCAGAGCCTTGTCCTGATTACCTCCTCCCCAGTCAAATGACAAAGCCTCAAATTAAAGGATAAACTTTATGCCTGGACTTTGCAGGCAGCATACTGGGAGTTTGTGCTTTGAATGTTTAAAAGCTGTGCTGGGGAAGAAGTAGGAGTTATTTCTTGATCTGAACAGAGCTGAAATACAGGTTGAAATGTAGTTTGGCATTTTCTTGAGGTTTTCCTTTCTTGTTTGGTTCTGAAGCACAGAAGTTCAGTAGCTCCTGTTGCACATCCACAATGTTTTAGCCTGCCCGGCACTATAGCAGATAGGAGGCAATAAATAGGAACAAAAAGGAATGTAAAGCAAAGGGGCAGCTACTAATTTTCTTCAGGCCAAGCTGGTGGAGAGGTCTGTGTCCAGTGTGCCCTGTACATCTGTGTCAGGTGCACAACCTGCAGCATTTCCAGACTGAGGTTCCTAGGATTCACTTTCTCCATAGGCAGCAGTTCTGCCTTGTCTTTGTCAAACATCCCTGCAGGAGGTGACCTGCTGTACTGTAGTTTTGCAGGGACATGTGTGCACATTGCAGAGCATTTGCAGTGGCAAGGTCCACAAGTGTAGTCATAAGATCTGCTTTTTTATGACATTTTTGGTAAAAATCCTGAAATTGTGCCTTTGAAGCAAATATGGCAAAATATTTATTGAAGGAAAAATCTGTATTTATAAATATGTCACTGTCTGAATTCATGATGTAGTTTGGCTGTTTCTGTTCTCTGATTAGTTCAGTGTACATCTCGTAACCAACATTTAGATATTTAATGCCAAATTAAATTTAGATATTCAATGCCAGTTTAGATATTTAATGCTGATATTTTTGGTAATCAAAGCTCAAAGTAAGATTTGTTTCATGCAATTATTGGCGAAAAATGTTTCCACTAAAAGGAAAGCTGTGAGGAACAGGATTGCGCTTTATTTACCATATAGAAATTATGCAAGGAGAGCCTCTAGCATTTTCCATAATGTTGCAAGAAGGAAAAGGACAGTAAGTGATCGTTCTGATTGTACCTTGGATGCATTACAGATGCATTTGTATTGACTTGTTCTGGTCTCAGCTGCCCTCCAAAGGCATCACCTCATTGGCAGTGATCACCAGAACATGCTTTGGCTCATCTGTTTTTCTCTATCCCAGCTGTGCCAGTTGTTTCCTCAGTGACTAGGGATGCCTGGAGTAAGCCTAGCTATGCCACCAGAGAATTTCCCTGGGAATGAGGCTTTAGCAACTTCCAGCTTAGATTGACATATTCCATTTGAACTCTGTGAAAGCTGCTGGTCTGGCCCAGGACACGGGCTGGTAATGTTGAGGTAAAGTGGGGGATGTGACTCCACAGTGTTCAGGTGGGATGAAAGGATGCCCAATGCCTGTAAGGACATCAAGTGCATGTGTTAATTACAGGTTCAGCAAAGAGCAAAGTTGCCCTGCTCTGCAGAGCATCATTTCTTGTCTTGAGTGCTGAGACATGCCATCAGTGTGCCAAAAAGAGAAGAAAGTGCTTTCTTCCTCCTCCCTACTCTTCCTTTGCACAAAGGCATAGGAGCCTGAGCTAAGGAGAGTTAATCCTGCACTTGGAGCCAGGACTATGTATAGGCTGGGATAGCACTGAAAGACTCCACTGTTTCTGTTTAAAAACAAATGCTTGTTCTGAGCTGCACGTCAAGTGCAATCATTGCTGAATGAACTGACATGCAAAGCCAAGTTCTCAGCCAGACTGGCATAACTCCATTGATTTCACTGCATATGCAGCATTTCATGCTGGTTGGGAATTTGGCCCACTCTGTTTGAAGGGGATGAAATTGTTTAGACCTTACTTCTTTTCTCATCTGATACAGGTCAGAAAAATGCCTACATTGTGCAACACGTAAGAGCAGCACATCACAGATCCTGCCTTTCCCTCCTCTCTTTCAGCACTGATGAAAACTGTCATCATCCTCTGTGATTTGCAGTGTGTGCTTTTTATATGGGATATCAGCTCTTCAGGAGAATCAGATCTGGCAGAGCAGATTAATAATGATGCAAATACAAAATGTTGGCTGCTGATGAGCTTGTTGTCATAGATGCTTGCCACAATCCTGCTGCTTTTTTTTTAATTGTCCAGTATTTTGCTTGTAGGAAATTCAGCTGAGGCTTTGTGTTGGACCTGTGCCTGCTCTGATTAAACTGGAGAGAGGGAAATAATACTGCTTTGTGTGGTTTCAGACTCCTCTTACCAACCAGTTTTCCTCAAATCAGTGTATCAAGCAAAAAATGGTGCTGGAGTAGTGGCTTGAAGAAGATGAATTGGAAGGTCCTGAAGACTGATGGTTTAAGGATGTGAATCAATGAGGTGATATGTCCACTGAGGGGGTTAGGTGGTATAAGCATTAGACAGGTAATATTATGTAGGTAATAAGAGTAGAGATGCAGTGTTAAGAAATAATGAAGCTGGAGGAAGGGAAGGTATCTACCTGTTCCTGAAAATGTGGTTTTTTTCCAGGTTAGTTCTGCAGACTTTAATCATTGCACTGGTCCAGGGGATGAACTTTGGGACAGCAAAGAGCAGCAAGATGGGGGGTCACTGATAAAGCTGGCTGGATACAAAAGGGAATTCAGTTTCAATGTCAGGTCAGAATGCCCAGCTCAAAGACAAATACCAGTGGTATTTGTATAGTACACACACGGGCTTTTTGATTGTTTTAAATGTAAGTTTACAAAGGAGAATCACCTTTAAGTACCAAAAGACAAAGAGAGGTATGACAGGTTGCTTCTGCATTCAACTCTTAGCCTTGGTGGTACTAAACTTGAAGGTGTGAGGGAGAGTTGTCTTTTCAGACTCACCCACTCAAGGTGCTTTTCAGCACCCCAAGTACCTGGATTTGCAGTGACTTTTGGGATGTGAAACCCACTGGGTTTCACCACTCTGGATCAGTTCACAGGTAAATGAGGATGGCTGTGTTGCTCTCACAGCCTGTGGCTTGACAAATGTTGTCCCTGAATCTGTTTCCAGGCAATAAAATAAGATTCTTGAAGCTGGGGTGGTTCCCGCATCAGTGCAAGGTCAGTGCAAAGGGTCAGCCAGTTGTCTGTGGTGTTGCCTTCTCCTGCCTACCACTAGTCTGAGAAGCAGGACACCAGAGGTGCTCTGCAAAGAAAAGGGACCCAGTTTTTACCAGAACCCCCCCAAACTTCAGGGAAGTTTTAAAGCTATGGGGACAGTATGTGCTTTCTTGCATCACCTGAATCAGCTTTTATTGGAATAGTTTTGCTTTGGTGAAATGTCAGACTCTGAAAGTTTGTGATTTCCAAGGTCGCAGTAACTAGTGAAACCCAGAGGGATGTGGTGAGGTTGGTCATGGAGCTGGTACAGGGCAGATTAAGGGATGGGACGTAGGAAGGGGTCTGTGCAACAAACTCCTGATGTCTCTCCTGCACAGCTGCTCTGAGGTGCGTGATGAGACTTCACTGAGGAAGGACAGAAGCAGCAACTGACACACTTGTAAAGACAAATCTTTATGGGATTTGATACCCTACCTAATGCTGGCTGATGTTAAGGGATTTCATGGGTGGGAAACCTTGCTAGAAAAATTGTTCTACTTGAGCCCAGATGAAGGGGGGGCAGTATCTGCTAAGTGCAATGAAGATGAACATATGTTCATCACTTTGGCACCTCTTAAATTATTAAGGCCTGTTCATTCTGGTATCTAAAGCTCTTGAAGGCAGTATCTTATCACCATGTCATTGTTTCCCTGAGATGGTTCACAATATTGTTTACCATGAACACTGTCACATCTTGTCATTGATTAAAACAGTAACTTCCAACTTAATCTCACCATGAGAACAAAGTCCTTCAGATATTATTTTTCCTGCACTTCTTCAGTATCAGGCTTCTCTTCAACACAATACTGGTTTTAATTAATTCAGCTGACCCTTTGTTATGATTTCTAATGTAAAAAAAGCTGATTAATGCCCAAGCACAACACCTACTTAAAAAAAGGTCAAAAAGTCTGAATTCATTCTGGCAGACAGTTAACACCTAAAACATATACCTTGGAGCATTAACATATATCCTTAGCTTTTGGGATGTCTTCATCATGCTGATGTGCCTGAGGTCTGACATGAGTTGTTGGATGATGCCACCTCCATCCTGGGAGCAGAACATGGGTTTTTTGAAGTCTGGAGGGTCTGGGCTGTGATAGGACCTTGAAGGTGGCTGCAAGCAGAAGATGGAGACTTGTCTGCTCTCCTCCTCCCCACTGGTTCAGAGAAACCCTCCAAAGCAGTACTCTGAGCCAAGTGGTAATTGTACACTTTTGATTTATGGTTATCTGAGTGTTGAGGAAAAACAAAATAGTTTCTTTTCAACGCCATCTTGTCAAAATGCCAAATGCCGCTTCTTTTTGACATTTTCAGCTACTGTTAAATAATAGTCTTGCTTCTGTCACAGCTAATGTTGACTTGAAGGCAGTTGTGCATTTCTCAACTCAAATGCTAAGCAGACAGGCTTGGGTCTTGACAAATATTTTTCTGGGCTTGCCCTAGGCAAGTAAAAATGAGCTTCTAGTTAATCGTTTGTTTTAAAATTCAAATCGGTGAAATAGGCAATTAAAAAAATGACAATTTTCATCAAAATTTGCAAATTAAATGTCTCTTTGCAGTCAGAGCGGGTTCAAGAAGCTGCAATAGATAATTGCTATTTGAAATCAGTGAAGTATCCAGCATTTTAGGGCCATGAGGATTGTGGCTGTTCTGCCTTACTAAATCTTGATTGATTTGGTAAATAAGCATTTCAACTTCTCTCTTTAAAATAAATAAGCAATTTTATTGCTTTATTGCTTACTCCTGTATGGGAGGTAAACAAGCTCTGGAGCAGCAGCCCTGCAATATCACGAGCCCAAGTGCCATCTGTCACCGAGAATTCTGTCCCTTTATGCACAATAGCTTCTTATGGCATTAGGTCCATTGTAGGTTAATTGATTAGCAGAGATCCTCCTTTCAGTTGTTCCCGCTTTTCTTCGCTAAAGGAGCGTATCTCTCATCTCCATTTCCTTTTCTCTCTCCCGTATTAGCATACTAATCACACTGAACTCCCACTGCTAAAAAACTCTATCCATTTCACACTGGGGGAGGGGAGGAGGAATAGGCTGGCTGTTCCTGGGAGATTTGTGGATGCTGTTTTTTATGACTGTTGGAAGGGAGGAAAAGAAAAGAAGAGGTAAGAGGCGAATAATGCAGGCTCTCGTGTGCCACTGAAAGCTGAGCCTATGGCTGCATAAATATTGAACACGTTTGAGAAGCACTATTAAAATAAATATCAAAGGCAGCATTGCTCACACATCTGTTTCTCCTCAAATTTTGCCACAGCACTCTACATTTGTTTTCTCTCCAGCTGTTAACACCTGTCTTTCTGTCAGTGGTAATAATGCAATTTTAGGTGGGCTACGGAGCTGACAGTGACATGAAAGAATCCTCTATTTTTGATGTAAGAAATTCCTTTTTCAAGATTAAAAAAGGCTCAGTGAACAAAGATATATCCTTGTGCTAATCCTTCAGAGCAGTGTGTAGGGGTTTTGTTGTTGTTTTAGGGCAGCTTTTTATCAAACTGCACAAAGTTGGGCTTGTATTGCAGAGCTGAGCTTAAGCTAGATGAGACATCCTACCGTGGGCAGCTACTGCTTGCCTTTGTAGTTATCATTTTATTGCTGACATATATTCAGAAGGTTGTATGTGCATGATACTCCTCTCTCCATGTGATGCTTGTTTTCTAACCTCATCAAAAGTGTATGCTGTGCATTGATTGCTAGCAGAGAACGCACATCCAGCCATGATGTCTTCTTTATTTACCCCTCAAATGAGCACAGTATGCACAGGGCTGCCTGAGAAAGTGCTTTATGCCATCAACAGAAGGGTCATAGCAATGCTCAGCTCTCTTGGCATCACAGATGATGAGGCAAATCCTCAAATAATGTAAACTGAGAGAAGCCATTTACTGTGCCTTTTTACCTAATGCAGAAGAAAAAGCTGTTTATTCCTTTTGGCCTATAGAAACACATCCTGAGATTTGGGGCAAAAGCACTGATGAACCACACCAGAAATAGCCCAGGTAAGGCACAGGCTCAAGGTTCTTGAGCCCATACTTAGTCCTCATGCCAGCTTCTCCTACAAGGCAGTCTGTGGGCAAAGAAGCTCCCATCTACTGTGGGCCTGTATATTTCTACCTACAATTCCTTACTGTACCATAATCCATAGTTCCAAGGATAAAAACGTGGGTGAACTTTGCACGTCTTTCAGCACAGGTTGTTTTTGCTGCCTGAGCTGGCAGTGAGACAGGGTTTGTCAAGAAGTGCCAGGGTGTGGCATGGCAGGTAGATGTCTCCAGGTTTGGATTGTCTTTGAGTGGTAAGTACAGTTTGGTCAGACACTTCAACAATAAATTATTCTTCTCCTTCTGAAGGTGATACATAATAATTTATGGGCACATTATTCTTTCATTAATAAATGAAATGGGTCAATTTTCAAAAATGCAAACCTTCATCAAAATTTGCTACCAGGGAACCAAAAGTGACCCTACAGCAAATAGCCCTCAAGGTCAGCAATCACCATCTTTGTTATCTGTGGGAGGATGTGGAAGCTTGAACCAAGTCATGGCCAGCCTGGCCCTGCCAGCCACCACTTGCAGAGCTTCCCAGGCATCAGTCAGGCAGGCAGCTGGGGGGACAGGGGCTCCCCAGGAGGGACATTCCAGGGATGGATGCAGCTCCATGAGCTGCAATGGTTAACGCAGAGGGGCTGTGCCTCAGAGGCTGCCCTTGGCACGGCGGCCGCGCTTCCCCGCCGCGGTTCCTTGTGCAATGCCTGTTTGTTCAGGCTTCACGCAGGGATGAAATGTTTGACCCATTGTGAGGGAGCGGGTGGAGGAGAGGAATTTCCCCAAGCGCTCCGTGCTGGCTGCGCTCTCCTGCCATTAAAGCAGCGAGGGGGTCGAGGGGCTCATTGTTTTCCAGTGGGAGAGGATTTGGGCCAAGGCTGAGCCCTTCAAACAAGTCCCACCCCAAAGATCTGCAATAATAGAAAATTGAACCCAACTGTAACTCCGGAAAAGGGAGATGATGTTATAGCATGAGGCACTCCTTCATGTTTTCACTTTGCCATGTGCTTTGGGGAAAGTTTCTTACATGTTTAGTGCATGCTGGAATATTTTCCACTGCCTGGGGAAAAATTCCGAGGTGCCAAAATCCACTGCCACCCTCAAGTCACCTCTCCCATTTTTTAAGTGTTGTTAGTGCTGCTGGGTATCCACACACTGTATTGGAGCTCCTGGTATCTCTCAGAAACTCAAATATTGTGAAAATTACAACCAGGATGTTCAGGGAGCAGAACGTCCCTTTCATAGCAGATGGCAGCAGCCCACAATGTCCTGTAATTGAAACATAAAATATTACTACTTTGGCATGCTGTGTTTGGGAAGACATGCCGAAGAGTAGTTAGGTTTCATAGGCTCAGAGAAGTTTCTTCAGTAGGAAATAAGTTCTTTGGAGGGTTTGGCTTTGGGAGGCCTTTTTTTTTTTTTTTTTTTTTTTTGTTATTACCAAATAGATCTGTCTTCAATCTGCAAGCAGCGGGTCTCTGAATATGGCATTGTCACAGAGGCAGCTTGGAAAAGGCTGTACTCCAGTACAGCAGAGCCTGAGAGTTTAAAAGGTCTTATAAACCTGTTTGGGCTGAGTGATTTGGCATTGCTTTAGAGGCCTTTGCCCTGGGAAAGTTGTAGGGTCTGGCTGCTGTTGGGACAGGCGCCTCGAAGAGGAGGGCAGGGCTGATGTGACTTCAGCTGAGCGCCGTTCCACTCACAGATGATAAATGGTGCTGTACACAGAGTGTGTAGAAAAGAGCATCCTTCCTCCTGGAGACAAATTACTTTCTAGTTTCTGCAGGCTGCATGGTTGTGATTTTTCCCCCTGATGTAATCTGTACTGGGTGTAATGTTACATAATGTGCGATTAAAGACCAGTGATGACTAAGAAGGTAAGTGATCAAATATTTTACCCGAGACACATACATCATTTATCTCACTTTTCTCACAGAAGAAATTAAACCAGTTTCCTTAGCTGTTAGTCCAAGCAAATGAAAGCCTGGATTTGATTAAGCATTGATGCTTCTGCCTCACTTTCTCCAGGAGCTGTTATTCAAATTTTTGGATAACATCAGTCCTTTGAATGCTCTCATCAAGTCCCAGTCCATATGGTTGCTTTTGTGGAGCAAAAAAATCAAATCACTTGGGTTATTCTAGAGATTGTAATGTCATGGCAAGGAAATTCTCATACTTGTTACAAAACATTCTGCCATGCTAGATGGGAAAACTCCTGGTTTATGCCATCCTAGCACAGATAATTTTACCCAAATCATGGCTCAGTTACAGTTCCATTCTTCTGGATGTGTAAGTCCCAAAGAGGCTGCCAGTGTAGAATGATAAGCCGTAACAACTGATGAAGCAAGAGAAACATCAGGATGGATGCTTTGAATGAGAGAAAACAAAGCTTTTTGTGCAAAAAATCTTCAGGATGAGATGGGCACATCTGCCCATGGGCAAAAAGGAGATACTCCAGTCTTATGTCCTGTTCCCTGACCTCTCCTGGTACTACTCAACTGTTCTTTCAGTTATTTGGGAAAGAGTAAATTGGCATGACGTCAACCTATTTCAACATCAACACCTAAATCTGTAGAGCTTCTCCTCAGTGGGACATTCCCAGGTTGGCCACATATCCTGAAGTTTCTTCTTCTCTGTACCTTGCCAAAGTCTTGTAAAACTAGCTTCAAATCCAGCAAATTTCCAACGGGATGACTGCAGCACAGCTGCTGTCCCAGCTCTCCATAGTCCTGCAGCTTCTTCACACAGATGAGGAGAAACCCGAGCCATGCAGTGGGGCACTTAACAGGAGCCTCACATCTGATATGTTCATTTTTTTAAGTGCAATGAATTATACATTTCCAGCCAAAGTCAGAGCATTCAGTTTGCTCATCACAAAAGCCACCAGCACAGCTGGCAACTGTCCCCTGCCTCGTTTGGTGGGAAAGGCTGTAAATAACCCCGTAGCCAAATTCCGGGTGAGCAGCGTGGGTGTAAGGCACTGCAATCCTGCTGCAAATCCCACTGTGCCAAGGAGAGAGCCCCACATGGAACAGGACAGGACTTTTAATGTCTATGCAGTAAAAAATGGATTAGAGATGGAGTCAGGCCACGGATGCTGAATAGGAATTGAAAAGTTTCCAAAATTTGAGGGTATTTGTATTAGTTTAAACATTCAAAACTCTCCAAAACATTAATGCCCAGATTTTTTTTTATTTCTCTGGCACGTACCAGAGGAGGGTGTGCAATTAAATATTTTTTCCAGGCTTTGCAACACATCCCCTCACACAACTGTCCTCTGTGTTTTCTCTTCACGGCGCTGGCATTGGGACCATGGCAGCCCTCGGGTTACAGAGGTGCTCAGCCTCTGTGTTTTTGCTCCGACAAAGCTTCACTCCATTCAGGCTGAAATATGAAGTGTTAAAAACTGCTGTTTGCCTCCTTCCAGTTCCATTCCTGAGGGAAATTCTGGAAGGTGGCCAAACCCAATAGCAGGCAGGAACCCTGTAGCAGAGCACTGCAGTGGGAGCAGCCTGTGCTGGGAGTGCTGCAGCTGCCAGGGGATCATGGTGCTGGCTGGCCATAGGGAGAGGAGCAGTAGCACCATTTCCCCTGCCCTCAGCACCCAACTCTGTGCCTCATTTTTTTTCCTCTCTGTCATCCAGAGTTAAATCACAGCTCTCAGGCTCTCAGAGAGAAGGAATTGACACTCCTGGCCTTGTGCTAGGGAATGGCAGGAAAAGACAGCCAGAGGGAACAGAAGGCAGGAAATGTGTCCTCCCCACATTGATGGCAGCATCCAGAGCACAGATCCTCTCTCCTTCTGCACATCTCCCCACTTCCACTAGAAAATGTGACCCAGTGGTAGCACACTCTGCTTCAGGGCTGAAATGCTCGTGGAAGGGAGGAACACTGTTCCACTAACTTATACCAAGAATTTATGTTGGGGGATGAGGGAGAAGGGAAACTTAATTGAAAATATGCACAAAGATCAGGAAGCAACAAGTAGCTGTGGTAGAAGATTGAAATGCATGGGCTCGAGTGTCCAGAGCCAAAGGCGCACACAAAAAGACACTTCAGTGATCAGGCCTTTGACAAGCTTGAGCTGTGTGTTCAACAAAAACCAGAAAAGGTCACAGAGACATACATGAAAAGGTATTAGTCAAATAGACATCCTTGTGGGGAGGTGGGGTGTCAGCTGAGACAAGCACAGTCTGTCCCTCCTGCAAAGGGACTCCCCCTCCCTCTTTTGAGGGTTTGTCAGTTCCAGAGGTACTTTGGGGCAGAGGAGGGCTCTGAGCTGGGATCAGGGCCCATGTCCAGCTCCTGCTCTGAGCAGAGCAGCCCCATGCTGTGTGAATCCTTGTCATGCTGGAGGGGAGCTTGGGAGGTTTCAGTCACACTGGAGGGGATCCAGCTGCTGTGGCTCAGGTGTCCCCATGGGCCAGCCCTGCCCTGCAGTGCAGCTGTGGATCCCCACAGGGGCCATCCTCCCTCCCTGCCAGCCCCACACCCATGGCTCAGCTGCCCAGAGAGTCCCACCTGGCACTGCAGATGTTTCAGCTGACCTTCACCCTCTGGGCTTCAATTCCTCCACATACACATGGGCAAACTGTGCCTCATCCCAAGAGCTTCTGGGAGGGGTAATTCAGGAACAGAGGGGAAAGGCTTTATGTGCAAATTACCACTCCTAAGAGAAACAACATGCCCAGATTCTGAGATAAGTGGCTGTTTTGCTAATCAGAAAATGGCAGTAATGGGTCTGGATGTAATTGGGCTCCATTGGTACTATCTGTAATAACATGGAATGTTATGACCTGGAAGGACATTGCTAGGGCTGTGCCAGAAAGAACCTTACTACAGATGTGGATGCAATACAATCAAAATATTTTAGGGTTGAAAATCATGCTGCTGTTTTCTTTCTCATCCATGTTGTAATAGAGCCATTTTTCCTGGAACCTGGCCATCAGTTCTGTCTGCTGAAGCCACATTGAGCCAGATTCTGCTTGAGGCACATGTGAGATGCCATGAAAAACCCTGTCCCAGCCACTGTGCTTTGTGATATGGAGGCACAACACTCCTTTCAGCAGCAGTGCTGAGGAAAACTCCTTGGAGAGGTTTCTCCTTTCTTTCCACATGGGAGTGTTTTCACTGTACCATCTCCAAGAAAACTCTGCTCTGGCTTTTTCTGGCTCTGCCTTTCCTCAAATATGCAATGCATCACCTGCTCCAGCGTGTTCACAAATTGTTTTGTTCACAAAATGGGCAGTTTTGTTTGTTTTTTCTGGTGGAAATATCTACCTGGATCTGATGAGCAGGGATGAGATTTTCAACGTTGGACACTTCAATGCTGCAGAGCCAGTGCTTGAGCTCTCAGAGGCAGCAGGTTGTGACCTGTCCACAGGGAATATCCCTTCAGGATGCTCCATCAAAAGGAGAGGGCAGGTGTTTCTTGAGGGAATAAAAAGACATCTGTCTGACACCTCCAATGGGGTCTCAATCCTGAAATGGGCAAACAAGGAACTTTTGAGGACTTTTAAACTTAAAAAAAAAATGCAGGCAGTACCTTGCATGTTTTTGTGGCAAGTTTTTGCAGCCTGGGCTCTTTCAAGAAGTTCAGGTTTCTTCCTCAGACTACGTGCTTAAAAGCAATGTCTGTGGAGCCACTTTTATCTCATTGATGCACTGTGTTATTTTATGTATCTGAATTATTCCAAGATAACAATAGGCATAGGTTTTACTATAGCTTGTCATAATAAAAAATGCAATTTTAAACAAGTTTATTTCCCTAAAAAAATATATCTAATTTAAATGAAAATGATATTTACAATCAAACTGGAACGACAGTTCCAGCTGCTGTGGAATCCAACTCATTTCTAAAGCAAGGAAGTCCTAGGGATGAGGGTTTTTTCATCACTAATAAATTTCAGCTTATTTTCAGTCCAAATGTGTTTGGCTTGAGCTTGCAGCTACCAGATCCTTCTGTACCTCAGCCTGTTGGCTTAAAGAGCCCTCTGCTGTCAGAATTACCTCTCCTGATATTATGTGTACGTGATAACAAAACTAACGCTAAATTTTCATTATACTGAATTATGTAGGCTGATCTTTGCACCATGAAGCAGGTTTTTCCAAATACTGAATCATTTCCTTGTCTCTTTTTTGGAATCAGTGTCAGGCTGCCCATGTGTCTTTGCCAGTTTTGGCAGGCAGGAAGCCCTGGGAAGCTCCTCTGTGGGAAGGCACAGGAGGAGGGAGATGGTAGTGGTGGGACAGGGACTCCAGCATTGCTGGATTTCACTGGAGATAAAAATGGACAGGCTGATAATATGTCAGCCTTGCCATTTCTTCAGGTGTAATTTTTAATTATATAATAACCATTTGGGCATTTTGCTGAAAGAGGCTGAAAAACTTTCAGCTGTGGCAAGTTCCTTGCAACCTAAAACTTCCCAATCTTTCCTTCTTTGTGTGAGCCCAAAGCACTGTCCAGCAGGATTGCAGCTAATGAAACTTTTTAATTTGAAAATTAGTGGTGAAGGAAAAAAGGTGTTCTGAAGCATTAGGGATCTTCCTTTTTGACAGAAGGATGGAAATAGGCAGCATGTGTTTCCTATCATATAATCACTGGGAGAAATATAAAATAAGTGAAGGAGAAGTCATTTATTTTGGGGCCTTAGCAAATGGTTCTGGAGCTTTTTTATACCTCCTTCAGTAATTACACATGAAAACATCAACATTGGGGACTGCTCTGAAGCTTCACCTCAGGATTTGAGGTGCAGCCTCCTCAGATGTGTGAGGCACCACCTGTATCAAGAGGGGTCTCAACTCCAGTGGTCTGAAAGCAGCTCCTGTAAGCACAGGAAAGGCAAATTCCCAGAAATGTGCTCTGTGAACCACACATGCCCTGTGGGTAATGTGGGGTGTGCAGATTATTGAAGGTGAACTTTGAAAGAGTTTGGAGTAGTTTCATGCTGTGTGTGACATCTGCCAGGCAGGGTTTCCATTGTGCTGTGGGAATCCTTTGCCTTCCAAACCTCTGGCAAGAGCTCTGCATCACCACTACCCAGTGCTCACCTAACACAGGCACCTGAGCTGGCCAGGTAAAAGTTATCATTCATCTCACCTGGGCAGCCTAAATCAAACTGCAATGACACCAGCAAACTCTGAAGATTAGAAAATGCTGGGAGCCAGCTGAAAGCTCAATAACCTCCAGAAGAATTTCTTTCTATAGGGTTTTTTTTTTAAACACCCGAGAAACTTTTGCATTTATGTTAGGGTTAGCCAAGGCATATCTGAACTGTAAAACTTTAATATTTTCGTGTCAAAAATGATTTTGCTAAAGTTAACTTTCCCCATACTTTGACTTATCAGTTTCAGTCGTGGCGGCGTGCATTTCAGTTGAAGTTTTATTACATTATGTTGGCAGCACATTATGTTTTTTACACATGGATTTGATTGAGAAATGAAACTGGAATAAGAATGAGGTAGCAGCAGCATCTGCCGGGAGATGCAGCTAGTGCTGGTGTCAATCAATCTGATTGATTAAATATGGTGGCACACATTTTATTAAAACAAAATGCTCTCCCTGAAGAAGACTATTATGCCAATATAATACACAGCTTTCCTAAAGAACGTTACAAAGGAGGAGGTCTGTTTGTGACATACAATGCTTGTAAATAACTGGAAAGAACTGAAGAGTTCAAATTACATGGGGCTGCTCATGGAAACAGCTATTTTATTGCTTTGGCATGCATTGGCTGGTATTGTTGCACTGGCAAGATCAGCAGCACTGATGGAAGCTGAATTATTGTGTGGGACCACAAAGGGTTTTACGCACTCGCTGACGCTCTTGAACAGGTCTGAGGCTTTAAAGTGTGCAGTGCCTTGAGACCAGGGTGCACACAGGGCTGGGGACAGGCACTGCTGCCCACCCCAGGCCTCCAGCACGCTGGAATTCATTCCCAGGCACCCCTCTGGCTCTCTCTTTGCAAGGATGGGTGTTCACAGTGCCAGCCTGACAAGGAATCCTCTGGGAATGGACAGACACCAAGGGCATGGCTCCCTGCCCTCCCAGGTGCAGACATCTCCACCTTGCCCTCCTCTTCAGCCCCTGCACCCCAAAATACAGCTGGTGGCAAAAGAAAGCATTTTGTGGCGCATTCTCTGTTGTCCCCAGAGGAAGGTCAAGAGAAACAATGACTCATATTCCTTGAGATGTGCTCTGAGGCTGTAGTGGTGGAGAATTTAGGACACAATAAATCCTCACAGTGTTTCCCATCCACCTAAAATTATGGCTTCTGCTGGGTATTTTAAAGAGTCCAGTAGTTTTCCACTAGATTCACTTGGGCTGAGGTTTTACCCACTTCCACTTAAATTCTCCACATTAAGATGGATTATGAAAATTCTTAACCAATGTCAATATTTTACTCCCAGTGTAGACACTCCTAATTTAACATAGGTTTCTGCTTGCTACATTCATCCTCACTAAATGTATCCAAATAATATTTGCTTCATTAAATAATATAAATATAAACATTTGCACCATAGAAGAGTGCTGCATCCTACTCTTCTCGAGTGTGATGACTCTGGGATCAAACAAGAGTTGGTTGTACACAGCACTGCAGGAATAGAAATACATGTAACAGCACAGGGAGAAGCATAGAAAACATCAGGTTCTGGTTCACTCCCTGTTCATTTTTATTGCTGGGTTTCTCATGGTACCTCCTGTGTATCAGCTTTTCTAGTTAGAGTGCAATTCCTTGTCCTCATGAACGCCTCTGGATCTCCTCACCTAGTTTCAGAGCAATTCCTCATCCTGCTTTATTCCATTAGGAGGAAGCAGCCTGCTCTCTGTGCCCTGATGTCCAGGTACCCTCAAACCCATGAGCTGCTCCCCAAGCACCAATTGCTCTTTGCCATCTAATTCAGGGAAATACTTTAGTGGGTGTTAGATTTAAAACCAAGCTCAGCAGAGAATCTCAGCATATTTAATGTGATGACTTCAAAACAACCTGAATTGGCTTAGACAATATCTGTGTTGAATTTTTAATGGCAGGTTCAGAACTATTTTTAAGATCCTACCGTTATTTCTCCCGAGAGATCTTTTCTTAGCAATCTAAGTAGAAAATAATAATGAGGGGAAAAAAACCACTTGCTAGGCAACCTCTTCAATATGCAGATGGTTTCTGCAGTGACACTTCTGCTGAGGCTAATCTTTCAGGATTGAGATATTTTCAGAAACATCCATTTGTGGGTTTTGTTTTGGTTTTTTTGCTCACAAAGAAACATCTTTGTATACAAATCTTTTCTCCATCCACACCCACTTATTTGGTTTTTGAGGCTTCCTAACAACTTTTCGCATGAAAAGACATTGCTGTTGTACTTTGCAGATCGCAGGGATGTAGCTAATGATGCTATTTGTACTTTTGCCTTCAGCCTTCATTTCATCGTGGAGCTCATTGTCTTTCGTAAAAGTTCACTACCACCTGCATTGTCTTACCTTGCAAACCTATCCCAGGGCAGAATTTCTCTGAAGAGCATCAGGGCTCTGATCTTACCATTTTACAATGGGAAATGGGTGTATTTTCAAATATCCTCTCAAAAAGAGTCACTGAGGTCATTCTGAGCACATCAGTCTTTGGCAGGTGACTCTCCCATTTTTTTTTTCTATGTTAGTTTCCTTTCATCCCCATTAATCTTCTGTACTCCCCACCTTTGCAGGAGCTTCTCCATTTAGTTTCCTTGCTGCTTGGATGCCCCTGGGCTGGGAGACTTTCTGGTTTGTGGTGCTTATATTGTCATCCTGATGGAGAAACCCAAAGGCAACATAATCTCTGGATTTATGGCTAATGTGCAAAGACAGGACAGTGATGTGGGCTTGGGGGAAAAGCCTCAGGTTTGCTGTACAAGCAGAGGAGAGGATGGTCACTTCAGACTTCAGTAAGCATCTGAATTAAAGCAAATGCAGTGACACCACCCCTTTTGATATTCCCTGACAGTGTGAAAACGAAGATTGACATTAGAATTTGATTTCATACTAAAAAGCCAGACTGCACAGCAGTTCAAGAGCATTCTGTGCAGGTGTAACTTGCAGCAAGCCCCAGGAGCAGCCTGGGCAGCAGAAATCACTTCAGCCATAATGGTTAAATAGCTGAGAAACATGCATCAATTTTTAAGAAGCATAGAGTGAAATGTAACAGCTCCTAAAACATTCAAGAGCAGACTAAACATTGCTGAAGGAGTGAAAATAACATGAGACATTATCAACCCTTTTCTTTAAATCTTCATGAATCTGCCAGTTTTACTACCAGAGGTTCATAGTTACAATTGTTAACCCAAAATGCTTGTTAATAACAACTGAAGTGCATAATGGGACTTTGATCCATATTTTGACACAGCTGCAAATGCTGGCATGGAAAGACTTTAACTTGCTGCTGGCTATGATTAGCCCTAAGAGAAATATTTTGTAGAGTGGGTCTATGAGATTTTAATCTCCTGATAGCTTTTGAAAGTCAATAACATATATAAAAACATAACTAAAATGCAGTGCTTATGCTTTCACACAGGACAGGGCACTGATCTGTGTTAGCTAAAGTAGGTAACATCTGCTCTGGGGATCCTGACCAGAGACACAGCATCAAACTGGGACCTACTGACTTCTGCACAGTCAGGATTCTGCATATTGTGAACTGGATAAAACCCACGTTAAGTGTAAACATTTCTAAGACTATTATGCAGTTCAGTGCTCGATCACCACCACGTCTCAAGTGCTTTTGCTGGGCACAGTGGATATCAACTTCTCTTTTCCCTTCTTAGGATTCAAAAGCCATATCTTGATAAGGAAAATGCCCTTGAACAATGTAGTAGGAGGGAAGACCAGCTGGAGCTCTGCTTTGTGGTTAGTTATATTTTGGAATCCTAAGTAGCTGTTTGCCTATGTCTATATTCATTAGACAGGGATTTAAAGGAAAAAGTACACCATTCATTATTGTTACTGCAGCACAGACCTCCACAGCCAGCCCTATCAAATAATGCAAACCCAGTGAACAAACAACCAACATAATTTACTGTCAGCTTCTGTAACAACCTGGAAAAAAATCTCCACAGTACAAAATATCGTGGGTGGTTTTAACAACACTGTCCACAGTGCATGAAATGCAATATTTTGGGGGTAGTAATTGCCGTTATTTAAACCTCAGAAAGCCACAGATTTATATTTGTTCGGTTTCCCCTTAAGCTGGATAATAAATCTGTACAGCCTCTTCTGGGCTTTTTTTTTTTTTTGCATGTGTCTCTTTTTTATTTTCTTTAGTTTTTTAAGAAAGGCTTCTGAGATTGCAATATCTGCCTATATCAGGTTTGGGGTTTTGGGTTTGGGTTTGGTTTGGTTTGGTTTTTTGGTTTGTTTTTTTTTTTTCTTTTTAAAAATCACAAAAAAAGATTTCAACTGCTGGGTTGTTCTATATGGAGCAAATTCTGCCCTTAGACATCCCATATGTACTGAAGATAGCATCACAGATACATATGCAGAAACCAGCAGTCAATTTTGACTCAGAAGATAATACACCAAGTGTGTATTAAGTTTAATGTAGATTAATGCGAGTTGCTTTCCTTTGCATGTATGTACACAGGTACAAATAATTAAGATTAATTCCACTGGATGTAATGGCCTTCACTGTGCACAGTGCCATAAAATTCTGCTTTAATAGCCGTTAATTGGATGTATTTACTTTGATGGTGAAGTCCTGATTAGTCTTGTTACCCTACAACCCCTTCCCCCTCCCTTGGCTCAGTTTTGTGCTTAGGAAAAGATTTATAATAAGGGAATCACAGCTATGCAGTTTATTAGCAAAAAAATCAATACCTATATCTGTTTACACATATTAGAGGTTCAGCCAAAGAGGGGTGCTCTGCATAATGTTTGAAGAGTAAATGTTTTAATTATGCATGTTTTAATTTTTGATTCTTTTCCCCATGCAATGTCTTTACTGGTAATAACTCAAATTTCTTACTCATTTTCTTCTTGTTAATCTCCTTTCTTTGGTTTCTGCACTGAATCTGAGGAGTTTCTCAGCAGTAACAGAAGGACCTCGGTACCTACAGCAAGTTCCAGCTCCAGGGTGTCAGGTGAAGGGCTGAATTTAGGAACTGCTTCCAGACAGTGGTTCCAGGTGCTTTTTTCTGGAAAACAGTCAGTAATTATTTTGGCATTTCTTTTCTCTGAAATATGGTAATCCTAAGGCTACAGGACAGGGCCTTCCGTGTGTGCAAATCAGAGCATCTTCACTGAAATCTAGGGGCAGATTTGATTTGTGCTGAAGTTCTGGCCCTAGTTTTTTTAACTGGCTTGTTTTTAACAATGATGCTTTGCATTTTTTATCTCCCAGGAGCACAGATCTGTTTATGGAATTAGCAAGTGATGAAGGAAGAAGTTAAAGGTACAGCTGCAGCCAAGGCCTGTGTCTCAGAGCCGGGCTCCTGGGCACAGCTCCCCATTCTCACCCTTGCTCTGATGTGTGTGTGGAACCATGGGCAGCTTTCCTGGAACACCAGCCCATGTGTAGCCAGGGCAATTTTTTCTGCCTGGAGCCATTTTATGTACCTGAGTCCAGCCACCCAGGAGCTGTGACAAAGCCAGGCCTGGCCCCTCCTGCACCCCTCCATCTTCACTATGGATTTCTGCTCCAGTGCCTCAGCCTTACTAACACAAATCATCTGTACCAATTTATCACTAAAATACTGATTCCTTTACTCATATGAGCATGAATCCATCAGCTTGCCCTGTTTCCCTCTCCTGGTCATCTCATTGAAGAGAACAGGGCTCTTCCCTTCTCCTCCTGCCCCTTCCTATCTGCCTAGAGCCACTCAACACTACTGGGACACAGCCACACATTTTGAGGTGGTTTGCACTCTAACAAATATGTTCTCCCTCCAGGAGCACTCACTGAGTGTCTGTGGGGTCTGGTTTACTGCCAGGAAAGCTTTGGTGGGACCTGGTCCAGCTGAGGACTGGCTTTTGCCTTCCTCCTCCTCCTCTGCCCTGTGTTTAGTGAGTCAGCACACTCCAGCAACCAAATGGGATTCCTAAAAATGAGCGGGTTATAAATGACCAACCTGATTAAAAATTACTGCATCAAGCACTCCATGGAGGACAGGCTAGCACTGATACTTGCATGAATCACTGCTATTTATGTCCTTTAATTAGGAAAATTGCAGCACAATGCACGTTTTCGAAGGTGTCTTCTGACAGATCCTCAGGGCTCCCTCTGATTTTATCTCTGCATCCAAGCCTGCTGCTTATATTATTTGGATCTCTTACTGCAGCCAGGGGAAGTCCAGACAGGGCCAATTCCTAAAGTGTTTAAATCTGAGAAGGCCCATCATGGTGCCCAATTACAGCATCATCTGAGGATGTGACTGAACGACTGGGAGACTGAGAGAGCAGGTCTTTTACGAGATTCATAATCTACGGAACATTAATATGGAATTCTCTCCCCTCCTCCAAAAAGGAGGAACTCTGCATAATAATGGTAATTAGAAGAAAAGTTAAAAAAAAAAAAAGAGGGCCATTTATTTGGAACCATTTAAACATGCTTTGCAATTATACCTTTATTGTCAGTATAAAATGAAAAATTCAGAAAAAGCTGGGTGCATATCAGCAGAAGCAATTAAGAAAGGTGTTTATTTTACTGAGAACTCACCATTTCAGTTTCAGGAATAGAGCTCTATCACTGAGTTTGCAGTTGTTTTATTCATGCTTTTAATTACAGCCCATTCCCAAACTTGGCTGTTATCTGCCCTAGGCAAGGCTGCGTTTCCAATCACTTCTGCCTCAAGTCCCCTCTAGCAAGGGAAGGGTTAAAACCAATATTTGTAGATAAAGAGGTAAACATATTTACATTCAGTTTTTCACACTTTATGCATATGTCATGCAGTGAATAGTTTTAGAGGTATGTTTGTACTATCTCTCCAGAATTTTTACAGTCTGCAGGACACAAAATCTCTATAAAGTGACTTATTGAAATAGAAGCAGATTGGTAAAACCGTTTCTCTCTTATGAACTGTGAAGAATGATCCTCTAAATGAAATCAGGAAGGAACTGGACAGAATCTTGTTTAATGGTGTGACAAAATGAATCACAACTATTCCAAGCATCCATCACTGCTAAAAGGGGACCACAAATGATCTGTGAACTACTATATATTGATTACTCATGTACTACAAGTGTCGGATTTAATGTTCACACACCATGGAAAGGCGGCAGGGACAGATGGTGCCTTAACTCTTCTTTGATAGATTTTAATGGTGAAATATTGATTTCTATCTGGCCAAGGCCTGTTGTTAGGGGCCAAAGTCATTTGTTGGGTATAGCTGGACACCCAGTCTGCTAGGGGTAATCAATCATTTTTGGCAAGGCAGGTGAAATTCTGAAGAGAAGCACCTTGGGTACCCAAACTGTATCGAGATGAGGCTGAGGCAAACATTTGCGCATGCACGCCCCCTCCTCCCCCCACGCGCGCATACAAAAAGACTCCATGAAATTGGGCTTGTAAAGAATTATTAATGATAAGACATGTTTACTGAGGAGAGTCACAGCGAATCACAGCTGACATGAAATAGTCTGGGAGCCTCGGAGAGAAAATGAGCTTCTCGCTAAAAGGGACTATATTTTATTTAAACATCCGTCTAGGGCTGAAAACTCAGGTAATCTGTTGTGTTACAAGCCACTGGCTGTTCTTGCCATCCAGAGAGATAACAGTGAGGAGCTAATAGGAACACATCAATCACAATCAGGCTGCAATTCCACCGGTGTCTCCTCTTCCCAGCTCCTTTTTAAGCTCCTTAATAACGATGATAACATAGTTCTGGGCTTGTGAGAGGGTTTCTTCCCTTTGAGGGTCATATTCATAAAGCGAATGGCTTGCAAAGTCAGCATCTCACTCCTATGGAAAGGTGGGGGCTGAGCACAGGGAAGGGGACTGCAGGTGGGAGGGATGGGGGGGCAGGAGGGGATGGATTTCCCCTGGCAATAAATCCGTGGACGCCCCTCTTTCCCCTGACAAGCCTTCCCGTGAGAGGATTCCTGTTCAGAACCAGGCAGGAAAGGGTAGGCTCTGCCCAGATGTGCCCCAGATGTGGGAACCAGTTGAGGCTGATTTTTCGTTTAGATTATCTTGCTTACCTAATGATTTTTGCTTCAGTGCTCAGCTCGATTGTGTTCACTAGGACGGCAGGCTATTAAAATGTCAAGGTGCATTGAATTGTTGTTATCAAGGAAAGAGACCTTTCCAATCAGCCTGTGTTCCCCGGGTTGCATGAAGGAAAAGAAGGGATTGGAGGAGGAAGGAGACCTTCCTCATCCTGGGGAGGGGGGAGAGGTGCAGTGGAGGGTGTGTGTGAGTGTGTGTTTCTGTGTGTAGGTGCAGATGTGTGCGTGTGCCTGCTGCAGTACAGGTGGTAATTAAAATGCCATCTTTTATAACACTAGTATTAGACACTTCTCTCATTCGTATTTGCAGGGAGAGGTGAAACTTCTCCCCGTTGTGCTTTTCACTGCAAACCTTATAAAGAAAATACTGGGAGGAGGAAACTTGTGTGGTTGAATCACTGGCCACGCATACTAAGGAGCTGCTGGGCTGGGCTGAAGGAGAAAAACAAAGGCAAATGCCTTCCTCATGTCTGCACCTGCCTTAAGGCTTGATAAGAAAATAAGTTCACTGACCTACTGGGAAAAACACTGGAGATTGTCCGGTATCACAATATTGAACAACTGGTGACAGGATGATACAAACCCAGCACATTTGGAGACACAAAAATCCCCTACCTCTCGTCACCACCACCACCTTGTTCATATAATTGCAGAACAGTTTATTACACAGAGGCACATCAGATATTGCCACAGATTGATTTTTTTCTTTCTTCTCTTGTAAACTATACCGTACATCATATTGGTTGGGAAAAAATATATTCTTTGGATTTACTTCTCTTTGTTTAAATCATCTCACAAATATTTTGCTTTTCGCCTGTCGTTTCTCTTTCATTTTCATTTAAAAAAGATGGCTTTGTTTTTGCTTGTGTACGGTTTTGTAGAATAATGACATCTATCCCGTCCTCCATGCATCAAGCATCATTGATTGCCCCAAACATCATTGTCACTACTGGGTGTTCATCTTCACACTTGCCACTGGCAGGTCCCTCATCTGCTTTCTGTCTCGCACATGCCCCTCTCCACAGCTGCACACTCACTCACAACAGGCATGCCCACTTTCTCTTTTTGCCTAGTACTCATTTCTCCTGGCCTGCTTTGGCTCTCTGCATCTCCTCCTCACAGGCTCTCATTTCTCTCCCTCCAACCTTGCGCTGCTGTGCAAGTCCATGAGCACAAACCGCTCAATTCTGCATGAACTTCAGCTTGGTCTGTGTTAAAAAGCCAGGACAAACCAAATCCTTCCATCTTTTTCTGCATTGTCTACACTGACTCATGAAAGCTTTGATTTCTCAACATATTCAGGCACAGGGAGCAGAGAATACTGAGGCGATACCAAGGCGACTACTGGAGTCCTGCAGTGGTAGTGGAAAAGTGGTACACAACCCCCCTTTCCCACCATGCTGTTGCTCCAGCTGGCCTGAATTTTTGCCCTGCCTTACATTTCCATTCTCATGTCTGTCTCAGGGCTTGTCTCTATGGAAAAATTATTGCACACAAGGCTGGGATGTGAATTAATAGCACATCCCCACCGTGAACATTGCAGGTACAGTGAGGGCTTGTGTGCACAAGGACGTTACTGTGGAGGCAGCCAAGGTGTAAATCTCCCCTGTCATGGCACCAGCTCCCCCAGACACTCTACCAGTGTCTGCATGGCCCCCCCAGGCCCTGCTGGGCTCCACAAACCCAGTGCCTGTGTGACATTCACAGCACATGGGCTTTTCAAAAAACAGCCCAGGCATATTTGCTGGTGTGCATCAATCCATTCCCATGGTCCTGACAAACTTTGGAGTATTTATTCCTGCAAGTTGCTTGAGGGGTTAGAAGGTGGTATTATTCATTTAGAGAAGGGAAACTGAGGCTCATGAAATGCCCAAAGTGCCTTCCCTGAGGACATAATAAAGTGTGTGCCTGAGAGTAGAAATTGTCACCCAGTCCCTGAATGCTGTACCCTGGTTATTAGTACTCTAGTTATTAGATTAGCTTTCTTTTCTCCTACTTTTTTTTCTTGTCTCTTTACTCCTCCTTTCAACATCTAGCAGTTTCCATGTTGTTCTTACAGACCAAAGTTTCCTCAAGGAGCTGTTTTTGACTCCACACCTCCAGCCCAGCCACAGGAAGTGATGCTCCTCCACTCTCTTACCAAGTCAGAGTGGATTTCATTGTGGGCACAGGTGTGGGATTCACTCGTGGTGCCGCACAGGTCTTCAGCCTGACTCTGCTTCCAGCCATGATGAGTCACCAGACTGTGAAGGAAGCAGGAAAGGATTAGATTCCACAATTTTTAAGACTCTGAAGTGGTGCTGGTCAAGTTTATTAGGTAATGAAAAATGTGTGATGACGCTTAGATTGCAGGAGAGAAATGCTAGTGCTGGTAGGAAGCTCATAGTTGGCTTAAAAAATATGAGTGCAAACAACATAATCAGGAAATTGTCACAGGCTGGAGTATTCTATTTGGAGGAAATAGACGGACCCAGAATGACAAAGGAAGGTAAGGAGAGCAAAACTGAGCCAAGTAATGGAAATGGTCCAGGCCTATGAGGCCTGGTCATAGATAGAGATCTAGACAAGGATGCAGGCTGGGTGTCAGTCACAGTGCCTCATAACAAGAGCTGCACCTCTTTTTTTATGTTCAGTCCATATGCTGATCCTAATGCCACAGTGTGCCCTTCTAGGGCTAGCTGGGCTAAAAGGTTTATTTTCCCTTCTGAAGCACAGAGGGTCTTCTGTTTATGGCAGGATGCAATGGATGGTGGCAGAGACAGGATGAGCTCACAGTACGTTTTGATGAAATGTCACTGCTGCTACCTAAGCCCCCCAGTCTTTCCAATGCAGCAACAATTTGCTGCTCTTGCTGCTCCCACACCTCTCAGTACACAAACTTCAGAGGCTTTGCAAAACCTTCAAGAGGATCTAAGTTTCAGCATCAAAATCTAATTTCAGACATCTAAGACCTGCTTCTGCATCTGGCCCTTTGTGCAAGAAAAACCCCTTAGTAGTGGCTATTACATTTAAATGTAAGTTGAATGGGGCTGGGAGAATTACTCCCTGAACTGTACCAAAACCCCTTAAGAAGTTAAGGCTGGTATATATATCATAAAAAACACATCAAGGGGAGATAATTGTCCCCCAAGCAAGCCTTATATTTCACAGAAAACTCAGCTGAACTTTCCTCAGTTAAAAAATGTCTGAAGAGAAAGACACTAGAAAGTTGATGATTTCTTGTGATATCATAAAATAACTTTATAATTATTATTAAAGCTTTATTTTCTTGACTTCAGAACTTATCTTCTTCCCCAGCTGCTTCTCTTGGCTTCCCAGTGACTTCCATGGAGCAGTGGAGCAGTTTGGGTTTGGAAAGGGTCAGTCAAACTCCAAGTCAACATGCTTGGCCAAGGGGCTCCCTCTCCATTGGAATTCATCCCTCTCTGTGGGGACTTCCAGGATTTTTAAATAAATCCCTGGGGTGCCACCATCAAAGATGTGACAGAGAGGCCAGAAACATGGGAGGCCCACTGAAATAGCCAGTTCAGCCAAACCGTTTTTGGGGCAGATGCAACCCAAAGTAAGCCCTCCTGTGTTTGAGCCCAAGCAGCTGCCTCAGCCTCCAGGTAAACTCATTCCTGAGGCAGTGACCCATGACAGCCACAGAGCTGCTGCCAGATATTCCAGCAGAGGTGCCAGGCCTCTCCTGGCAGGTCCTGGTTCTAAGACAGCACACAGAGGAAACCCAATGTCAGCCAGGGAAGACCACGTATGACAGGGTGAGATAAATGTGAGCAGTCTCTGCTGGCTGCCAGCCCCCTGCTCCAGCCAGCCTGGGCTCTGTGCTTCAAGGGTCCTGCAAACATTCCCAATCCATACCCAATCTTCCTCAGTGTGTCAAGGGGACCTTCTCAAACAGTCAAAACTGTTACAGCTCTGAACTCCTCAAAGGAAACACTGGAAGCAGGGCCCAGCCACAACTAAGCCACATCCCCTTTTTTTGTTATTTTACACACCACAGATTTATTTGCTTGCAAAGGAGCTGTGTAGGGCAGGGGAGCAGAGGGCATGGCTGCTGTTTGCAGTGGAGCACCTTGAAGAAACTAAACTAGCACTCAAAGCTGAATAATTGGTGCAGCAGGAGGCTGTGCCCATGCTAATAGTTTTTGCTGAGATGAAGCTTATTAACATGTGCACTGGTGCATCTGTATTGCCTCTGGGACTCAAACTCAGCATGGGTCTCATCTGTGCTGCATAGAGGTTTTACCTTCCTCTGACCTTGCTCAGGCTCCTTTGTCCTGTTCTGCTGTGCTCTGAGTTAACCTTTTGTCTGCCTGGGCTTATAGCCTATATTTTAAATCCAGGAAACTTTTTCAAGTCTTTTCTGCACTAAGGTTTTAGTTGTGCTGAAAGCATTTTGAGTGCCATTGTTATGATGCTTTTGATTTGAGGAAAGTTTGTTGTGAAGTGCACACTTCAAATAATCTGCCCATCTCTAAACTGAAATTTTAAGCTATTACAAGTGATAAAAAATCTCACTCTGTGCTTACCCTACCATTGTAGTTTGGTACAAGAGGTGAGCATTTCCTCCACCTGAGTTCGCAGACTGAATTCCTGTTTGAGAGACAGAAAACAAAAATTAAACTGTTTTTATAATATCCAGACTATACCCTTATTTCATCTATGAGAGGTACAGAAACATAACTTTTGGGGACTAATATAAAATAGGCTGGAAGAGAAAATGTGGTGTATGCATCTGATCTCTGCTGTGAAGTGCAAAGCAAACTAAACCTCTGTGTTTTGATTTACTGCTGCTGGCACAGCCTAGGTGGAGTATGCCAGGGTGTTATCTCTTGTCATTAAGACCATAACGAAGTCCAGGTAGGGGGTGTGACACATCCAACTTATCACTCTGTGCAAAACAGCCACCTTGCTGCACCAACAACTTCTCTCACATAGTTCAGACTATAACCCACCCAAGGCTTCCCCCACCTTGCAGACTGGAGCAAGAACAAGCCTCAGCAAACACAGGTTTTAGTAGTGTTTTGCTAACAGTGCCAACCATCCCAATCTGCATATTCCATCTTGAAATGCCCTCAGCTGAGCTGCAGTTAGTGGTTGCCCCAGCCCAAGGGCCTTTTTCAACAATGTTGTGCACCAAAGCTGAACACCCACCAATTCAGTAGGCGTATTTTGGCCCCAGACAGATTTCAGACAGCTTCTGGAGACTCATCATTTGCTAGTTTCCCCTCACTGTTGCAGTGTTGAGATCACCTCAGTGTAACCCTGTGAGTGTTTCACAGACAGTCCCCACACAAAGCATTAGCAGATTTTGCCTGTTCATCCCTTTTGTGAGCTCCAGTTGTTTTGCACCGAATGCAGCTTCACATCTCCAGCATATGTGATTCAGGTCAGGCAATCATCCCACACTGTGTAAATCAATGAGATGAAATGTACCCATTGACAGCACTTACAATTTTGCCCATTACTATGAAATCCTCTTTCTTTAAGCGGAAGGTGCTTTTATGAAGGCACTGAAGCATAGCTGACAAAGCCTCCAATACCAGCTATTGCCTAAATACTGCAAAACATAACAGTTATAAAAGATACATGTGGTGCATATTTATAAGGATTAGAATAAGCACTTTGTTGAGTCGCCACAGTACATTCGTCCCCCTTTTCAGGTTACTTATAGACCTTGGATATTTTCTTCTTCTCATGACTCAAATAAACACTTGTCTGTGGGCTTACCAAGTCTCTCTGCCTTTCCCTGTGCTGACAGTGTGAAACATGTACTTCTAAAACTGTGTTAAAAAAAAGTGCCTGCACTGTAATTATTCTTTATGCTAATATAATAGACTAGTAAATGTTCCTACACTTCTTGTAGGACTAATTACATTTCAATAATGTGAATCATCCCTGGAGCCACTACTGTTAAATATTTTTGGAGCAGTAGCAAGGGAGTTTGTTATTTGTACACACTAGAGAAGAGTAGATTTTTGAAGCAGCTCTACAGCACTAATGCTCCTCCTGATGTGGCCATGCCAGGTCAGGGTGGATGGAGCAGGGGAACCCATCAGCTGGAGGATTTGCTGCATCCCATCTGATGCACCAACTCGTCACACTCGGAAATCTGCTTTTGCAGTGGCAGAAATAAGTTTCGCTTGAGACACCAATTACAATCAGCTCATTAGGAGCTGCTGAATAAAATGTAAATTTTATGGATTGTTCTTGTCTAAAAAATGTAAGGGATTCCAAACCCACATCTTGTTTAATTGGCTAAATTAAATTATTTACTATAATTTGCAGATCAGCAAATAAATCCAGAAAAGTGTTAAGGCAAGTAAAGAGGGTAATTTCAGATAAAGCAACAATTACTTTAAGTATCCTATAACAATTTGGCAAGGCATCCTGCCTAGTTATTGGCTTCTGAGGAATACTTTGTTTTTGGACAAGGAGCTGACATGGGGCAGTCATGTCATTCAGTGGGAAAAGCTGTCACTGACACTCTAACCTTGCTGCTGTAGCTCCTGCTCAGTCTGTTGGGGGTCAGGTGAATATTCACCCTCTGTGCTCTGCAAGACAGCAATATTTACAATATTCCACAATTCCAGCTGCTGCCCTCCTCAAACACCAGAGCCCTGACCCAGGTGTAGCCATTCCTGTTCTGCACTGGGGCAGATCAATCTGGGTTCCTGAGCCACATCTGTGAGCAGCTACTGGTGCAGCCTGCCTGGGCTGCTCCATCTTACCTGGCCCTACCCCAGAGCTGGGTGCTGTCAAACAGGTCGTTTGGGGTTGGGTGAGGAACAGCAGGATAATGAACCTGCTGCTGCAGGGAGAAAAAGAAGGGCTGGGAGTAGAGAGATGTCCAATGGGGAAGGGCCACTGGAGCAGCTGGGTGTGACAGAAATGAGCTAAGGGAGATGTGGAAAGGGAAATTTTTGGCAAGAGAGACCGAAAAAAAGAGAGACTGAAAAAAATTTAAAAAACCATAAAGAAGAACAAATGTGAGGTTTGAAGACAAAAAGCACAGGTGGGAGATTTTGAAGAAAATTGTAACTGCCAGAAGAAAATGAGCCTTTGGGGACCAAATGAGAGTCAAAATACCCGTATTTCATCTATTCTTTTTCCTTACCAGGAGTTTCAGTTTTTACTTTTAATACTGTCATTGAAGATACTTGAGAGAAGGACAAAGCCCTGTTTAAGTAAGTCAGTGTTGCTCATGGCATCTCATTGAAATCCCTCTGCTCTGCAAGCAAACCAGTTCTTTGGGCTTTGAGTTTCCCACTGCAACACCAGATTGTAGCTGCTCAAACCTCCTAGCTGCTACAGACCCTTTGTCTTGCTGGTGAGAAAAGAACAAAAAGTCATATTCAGAATGTGGCTCCTCCTTCCTGGAAACATGGAATGAAATTATTCTGCTTGTACTCAACAAAACTTTTTACAGGGTTAATGTTTGTGATGTAAAACCAACAGCAACAATAATAATAGTAATAATAACAATTGTTATTATTCCATTCTCAATTAAATATTTACCTGTTTCCCTTGAGATGAAGTACAGATTTCCAGAATATTTGCTAAATGAACACTCAACAGCCAACATCTAGGACATGTGAAGGGACAAGGGACATGGCAAAGAGAATCAGTGAGTGCCTCTGTAGTTTGTCCAGTGCAGACTCAGTCTGTAATACTAGAAAATGAAATACAGACATTTGCTCAGGCTTTGTTTCAGCCAAAGAAGCTGTGAAATGGGTTTTTGAGCTGTGCTCATGAGTTGTCATATGGAAGCTGCCAATGCATGGCTGAAATGGTATATTTTTCCTGTCTCCACACCCTCCTCTCCTTGTGTTCCCTTTCCCCTCTTTAAGTTCTTCTTCCTGATAGAAAAGGATCAGAGCCAAAAGTTCCCTAATTCTGGAAACTGCGTGGTTCTGAGATTTTGACTTACTTTATCTTTACCTGATGATGTGAGTGAACTACAGCCCTGTTGACTGCTGTAGTGTTATCCAAGGCTAAATCAGTCTCTACCTGATCCACAAAGGAAGCATTGTACAGCATGTTGGCATTTGATCATGCTGGGGAATGAAAGCCATATTTGAGTGAGGCCTACAAGTGCCTCATTACTGCACTGTAAACAACTGGATAGTACAGTAATGGACAGGGCTCTGAGTGCTACAAACGCCTTCACATTCACTGTATTGATTTGCAATGTGCACAGTGATGGTCTGCTGTAATAAATACAAATGCCATAGTGTAGAAATGTCAGAACAACTTATTAAAAATGTGTCTCTTCCTTGCTCAGGCAGTACAGCTTGTACATCTGCACAGCTGCAGGGTTGGGGTGAGGTGAGGATGGAGCTGCAGCTCCAAACTCAGCATTGCAAGAATATAAATTCATAAAAACACAGCCACTACAGGCCAGTCCTTTCCTTTCTCTTTGTGCCTCCCTGTAATAGACAAGACTTCTCCTGTGCCTCAGAACGTATTTCATATCACAGAGGATAATACATTGTTTCTCACATGTCAGGACGGTTCAGGTTCTACCAGGTTTCAGCCCACATGCCACAGGCAATTCTCTGCCCACCTTCTGCCACTTAGAGAACCAGTAATGCCACTAGAGCCATCATTTCTCACAACAGTGCAATTGTTTTATGCAAGCATGCAAACACCTCAGCATTCACCAGGGCTGTAGTTCAAAGAAGACTCTTGTGGCAGAGCACATGTGAGTTTCTGCTGGGTGCACATAAAGCCTGCATGTGTACTGTTATATACACACGGATCTCCCCATAGATATTCATGTATAGATCATTACTCTTTGATCAGATCAGGTTTCTATGACACCTGCCTGATCTCCTGGTCCACTAGATGGTAAGAGGCAACTTCCTTAGGAAAATGTGTGTCCCTCTGTATTTTTGTTGAGGTACCATTTCCCAAGACATCCTTCTCTGTGACAACTGAGCTGAGCTGCACCTCCCAGCTGGACTCTCTCACTTCTGGCAGAATCCATACACTTACTGGTAGTTTCCTCTAGGGTTTCCCCACATATCCTGAAAAGTCTGTCCAATAGCTCTAAAAAAATCTGTCCCAAACTCTAGCCAATGGAGGAAAGTGAGAATCAAACCAGGAAAATGGCTTTTCTATATAGGAGAAATGACAGACTAATCATTGTAACCAAAATAAATAAGAGTTTATGAATAAGTGCAGAGTGTGACAGGAGCTATGGAAAGGCTGGGAGGAGAAGTGGATGGAAATGTTTTGCTGGAAACTTCAGTGTGTTTCCACAGTTATGAATATAAATATTGCCTATGCTTCAGAACTGTACACCTATACAAACATTCAGATAGATATTTCCATGATATTCGTCATCATGAGCACTTTGCAGATGACAACTGAATTAAAACCCATCATAAATTATTTGAAAGAAGAATACTGTGCTCATCATTCAGACTGAAAAATGGAGAAGTTAGATAACTTAGCTCAAATACATGGCTCGTGGCACAACCAAATCTATAAGCTCTGATTCCATCTTTGTTCTTACATTTATAAAATATGTCCTTTCAAGTTTAGTAACAGAAAGAATCTATGGCATTTCACAGAAGTCTGTAGATGTAACTACAGGAACTGCCAGGGCCACCTGTTTTTTAGTGTTGTTCTCATTGTTCAGGTATTCCTATGGATTTAGAGATTTTCTATAACATCCTTCTGCAAATGCTGTAAGAAATGGGGGAGTCTTCAACAGGATAGAGAAGGTTTGCTCCCCAAAGCCCCCATTTGGTCGGCGTGCCAGGAGAGGGGAGGAGAGCCTGCTGTTAACCTCTTCTGATGGATAGTCCCTGAGGCACCACTGCCATCTGGTGAAAGCTGGAGCAGCCCATGGGGATGTGTTAGGGAGCCATAAGTGACAGCCTTACCACTGCACTAAGCCCAGCAGAAAGGGAGCAGTCTGGGCCACAAAATTTTAGTGAGACTTTTCCTTTGGAGTTTTAAGTCTGGATTTCTAAACCAAACCCATAATTCTTCACACAGCCTTTGCACACTCAACAAAAGCAATAGGAATTAAACTCTGAGGACAATCTCTATGAGGAAATCACAGGATAGTGTCCTCTCAGACTCAGGAAGGTTGGTGTAGGTTTGCTACCTTTGCCTAAGCAAATCCATTTTCTGAAATGTGTCAGAAGGGGGGTCCCCTGTTTGTGTTGTGCAAATGTCTTTTTGAGGAGCAGGCAGGAGTGGTTACTTCTGCAACACTGAACACTCTTTATTGTCGCATCTGTCAAAAAAGGAAGTAAAATACTTTAGGATGTGAACATCTATTGTCTGTTCAGTTCTCTGGGCTTAGGAAAATAACCTGGTTCACATCCAGGACACTCAAAACTTGTCTTGGCCAGACTGGCTAGGCAGATGAGAGGAAAACAGCTGCTGGCATGAGCAAACTGGTACAGGTATCCATCCATGCTTTGTGAGGAGGAGAGGAGGTGGAGGAAGTAGGAATTACTCCAAAAGCCAGTGGGTGTTCTTTTGTTACTGAGCTGATATCCTACATGCCATGGGGGAAGCCTACAGGTGTGGTGTCTCCTGGGGGTTGGTCTGTTTAGACCTGTATGTTGAAATGAGGAGAAAACTGCTGGCTAAATAGACCTTGGTCAAACATCAACCTCCTGTTATCAGAGTTCCCTGTAAGTGATGTGAGAGTGAAGAAAACCTCTCCAGCAGAATTGTACTCTTAGCTTAAGTGTCACAGTTGGCTGGGGTGATGGATATACAACAACATTTGCTTTCTCTTTGCATTCTTAGTTTTAGAATCAAAGGGTTTTCTGTATTTTTTTATAATATACATTGAAAATTTATTATTAAACTGTTTATGGTGTTGTGGGTTATTTTGCCTTAAATCTTAGAATCATATTTAGAAATACTATCAACTGCTGTTTTGACAAGGAGGGATTGCATTACAATCAATATTATATATTATATCCTGGGGTCTGTTGTCAGCAGACAGTATTAAGACATACATAATTTATTAACAATTTCAGTAGGAGCCCAGAGTCCTAAGTGAGAATCAGGCCAGGTTTGGTCAATCTTTGGTTAAGCTTTTAATGACTTTGTAGGTGCTAGGTTACCTTCACTAAAGTGCAAAGCCATTAACTTCAGTGGAGTTAAATAGCCCGTTGTTCAGGGAAGTAGAAAATGCAGAGACTTAACAACTAAGTAATAGGTTTTTCAACACAACAAAAACAAAGGAAACGAAGAGATTTCTATTTTGGATAATCAATTTTGCATCCTGAAGAACACACTGGCTAAAGCACTGGAAGCTATGAGAAGCCAATTCTTTATGCTTGCAGCCAGAACCTAGCTAGAGGCCTGAATACAGTGTGTCATTATGATTAATTATGGGTAATGAGTGTTTTATGAACCTAAGAAAGAAAAGCATTTATTTTTCTGGTATTATAGTGGTAGTGTCTTGTTTTGTTTAAAGCTGGGATTGCAAAGCCAAGCAGATGATGAAACCCCTTTATTAGCTCTTTTGTTTTGCTCTAGACTGTTTACTACACTTGTGGGGCCAAATCCCCATCACACAGTGGCTCTGACAATGCAAGAGACGACGATCCACTTCAGGAGCTCTGGGATGTTGCATTTTTGCCTTTTACTCTGTTTAATCCCTTTTCTATGTCAGAAACCCCACATAACTATCTAAGATGCTGCTCAATGAGTTGGTAGGACTAGCCTGTTCCAAGAGTGGTCTTACTCTGGGAGTTCATGAGCTCTGGGCCTCTCTCAGAACCTGCTGGAACCTCCAAGAATATTTATCTTCATTTTTGAAAGCCCTCAGACCACATCCTTGAAGGTTTCTCTGGAACCTTCTGGTCAGGATGATGAAAGCTCGAGAGCAGTGATGGCTGAGGGGACAGATTTGTGACAAAGCATAAGATTCTGCCTGGAACTGCCCGCCAGTGGCGATGTCACCAGCACTTTCAGTCCAGAGTGTTCCTCTCCTTGCAGGCTTGGGGGGTTTCCATCCCTCCAGGGTCTCCATGCTTCCACACCGGGACCCGTGTAAAGTCAGCAACCTGCACAGCACTGGCTTTGCCCATAGTTGTGTGTTCTTGGAGATGGGCAGCAAGAGGGGATTAAAACCCCTCTGCTTCATCCCTGTGTTTTATGGGTCTGCGGACAGCAGGGATTTTGGCGCTATTAGTCCCTGAGCTTTAAAGAAGGGATGGAAAAAGGAATAGGGGTGAAAGGAGAGAAAAGCAGGATGGGGAAGGGACGGGAGAGCGGGAGCCGAGCGCCGGCTGTTCCCCAGCGCACCAGGAGGTGGTGCCCAGCCCCTGCGCATCCCGCGGGCGCGGACAAACCTCCTCCTGCCGGGGACAGCGCTCCGGCTTGCGCTGCCCGGGAAAGACACGCCGGGCTTCTCCCTGCTCCCCGTGCCTCCCTAACTCCGCGGGTTTGGGCGGTAGTCAAGGCTGGCAATCGTAACTGTGCAAAAGGAGGCAAATGCAGGGGAACTTTACACTGCGAGCTGCTGTTGCCATGCTGCAATAATGGTCATAAAATAAAGGTATTACCAAATGACCTCTAAAGTAATTATATTTACAGGACAAGCAGTTCTTGCTGAGCAGAATGCAGGCAAAAATGTGATCTGATTTTAGATTCCTTGTGCTTGCTTTTTTCATCTTGCTCAATTCCTTCTTTATTTTTTAAACTTTTTCATTAAATGATACTAAAAATAAAGAGGATTTCATAAACCATAAAATTCATGCGTACAAATTTAAATTAAAAAAAAATATATGTCATGAAATCGTGTTATCAGTTAGCTCTTATTTAAAATGGGAACTGCCAAACATTTCCCCTTTCTCCTTACTGGAATAGGACATTAGTAATATGGATTTTAAAATATATTATATGGCTTTTGGTGGTAATATAACAAAACTAATAATTTTAATTTGTGGCAAAATTCAGTTTAATTGATGAATTCCTGAAACATTGGAAAAAGAAACATTTTAGTTTCAGGCAAACTGAAGAGTTTATTTCATTTTAAAAACCTCAGTGTGTGATTACAAAGCTACAATACAAAAACTCATTTTGCATGATGAAAAAAAATTATATAGACATGAATTCAGCCTATCAGAAAATAAAAAATAGACTCAGTTTATTTTTCCTAAAAGTTCTGTCTTGGTTTTTTGTTTCCTTTTTTTTTCTTTTCCTTTAAGAAGAACAAGGGTCTGTAAAAGAAGCATTCATTTAAGCTTCTCAGTTGGCAGTGATTAACAAAGTCTGTTGTGGGATAGTTTAGATTGCTGGTATACAAAAAGCAGCATATTCCACACTTTCTCGGGGACAAAATGAAATATAGACTTTTTACAATTTATTTTTTGACACCTTTAACATTTTTCCTGTCGGGCTAACAAATCTTTTTTTTCAGGTAAATGTTACATATGTTCCAGGTACAGAAGCTTCTGTTATTTTTATGAAGGCAGAGTTCTTCAGGCAGTATGTATATATGCTGTTAGAAGCATGCGTCCATTCAACACATTATTAAACAATCGTTTTTAGGGTGTAGGGGAAATTAGGTTGTATAAAGATTAAAGAAACTTTAATTATAAGATTAAATTTGTGCTGAATTCCTTGCTTTTAGAATTCTGAGAAATACTGGACAGGTTTTTTAATCCCTATCTTCATAATAGCACATATAGCTATTTGTTTTGCATTTTGCTTTGAAGGTGGGTGTCACTTTGGAACTGAGGGGTTAGGGAAGAAGAATGGTCAGCAGCTGTAAATGTAAACGCCCAAAGCATCATCCGAAACACTCAACAAAAAATTATTTTAAATATTAGGTAAAAAAAGCTTTTAGAGGGTTGTATCAGAATTTCTGTTGCTTTATATCAGTGTGACTTCACTGCAGTCAGTGAAGCTACAGTGGCCCGTGTCAGCCAAGAGTCTGGGCTATTGTTTTGAATCTGATTTTAAGAGTAAGTGCTTTTTGACAAACCTTTAAAAGTTCAGTTTTGCTTATTTAAGAAAATTAATGTTTTGAACTCTGACTTGGAGTATTAAAAAGCCTTTTCAGAATATAGCCAGATTTTCTGTTCTTGCTAATTTAACTTTCCCTTATTATCTTTAGAGAATGTCATTTTTCGAGCACACTAATGCAGCAAAATTGTATACCATCATTAAGGACCATGGTTTATTGGATTTCATCTGACTACTCAAGCAAACATTTGTTTAGTGACACTCTTAAAGACAAGATTGTATCACAAATGTCAGAAATGCTGTTTGAAAGCTTATGAGTAAAAACTTCGTTGCTTTTAAGAGAACCTGGAAAGGAATGAAAGCTCCTGGGATTTTTTTCAAGATTCTTATGTGATAGTAAAAAAATTTGTAATTAAGTTTAGGAAAAGATGCGTAAGATGGAGACATATAATGCATAAGATAGAGATATAGCTCCAGCAGTGTGGATGCAGGTGTATATCTGTCACTCTTAAGAAATCATTTTCATTGACAGCTCTTCATAGCAACAATTAAAAGTACAATATTCTAACATCATGATGACTTTATCTGGATTTTCATATTGGTAAGCTGATGGAAAGTTTCCTATTTTATTTCTTTTCTTTGGACCTTTTTTTGTCTTGTTTTTACCTGGTTAAAAAAAATAAAAAGGTGGTGAAACTGCATTTTGCACTTTTTTTATACCCATTGCTGAAAATCTGTCACAGCTACCAAGGAAAGCTAAAGAAAACTAGAAACAGAAAGACTATTATTTATAGCTAGCAAGATGCAGTATGGCACCATATGGTAGAATTTATCAAATTCTTTCTTCTCTCATGCAGGGTGAATAGGGGCTGCAGACAGGTCCCTCTTGCAGTGCTTGTCTTGCTGGCCACTCATTCATTTACGGCCTGGGCTGAATCCTGCTGGACCCACAGCTTTTACACCCCTAAACTCACATCAGAGGCCAGGTCAGCAGGGCTTGGCCCTCTGTTTTTATTTCTTCTTTGCTAATGCATTTTTGCTTGAATGCTGTTTGCATTTCAATCAACTGAAACAAGAGGATGGATAAATTAATGCCTGACTTAGCTCTTCCCATCTGATACTGAAATGTAACAGTGCTCTGCCGAGGGTTTAAGTTTGCAGGGTGACACTTACCAGGTGTAAGGTGCTGTAAGGTTAAGAAGCATCAAACCTATAATAACAGTCTGACTTCCTCTTCATTTTGTCTCCCTTTGTGTTACATACTAGGGCAAGGAAGGTCTGCCAATCACTATCATTTCTTTTTCTTGTTCTGTAAAGACTGGGTCGTCACAGCAACAGGCCTGTGACAGGCTGGTATCCATTTAGAGCTCCAGGGGGGTCCTAATAGGATTGAACCAAAAGATCAAGTGAATAGCTTCCTATTTTAGATTTGTAATAACTCTGAACTGCTTGCATATACATGGACCTTACAGTGTTTTGAGGAGACTTTTTACCAGAGAAAAGATCTGTCTGTTTCTAAGAGTGCTGTACTTTCGAAAGGATGCCCCTTAGGCTACTCCATCCTTAGAAAAGGAAGAGGAAAAAAAACCAGACAAACCAAATTAAACCCACTTCTCTTTCTCCTGAACACACAAAATTGGAAGGTGTAATTTGCTTTCATTAATTCATTTTGTCAGATCAAAGTAAATAGTCTGTTTATGGAGAACAAAGAAGCCCCTTTTTGGTATTCCGTTGAAGTCACTATCAGATTCAGAAGTTTACTCATCTTTCTGAAATCTGGCAAGGCTGCATGCTGCTGAGATTACAGCCAAACAACTCATGCAAAACGGGCAAGCAAATTCCATGCAAAACAAATTCTAACAGAGAAAGAATTAGGAGGAGGCATTTTGTTGATTTGGGAGACTCTCAAGAGGCCAGGGCTCTCATTCAGCTTGCAGAGGGTTTGGTAAATCCACAATATTCAGCAAGCAGATGAACCACTGGGGGAGGGAAGAGCTGTATTTTGTTAATGTTATTTTCACCAATTATGAAATCCACCAGGAAATAGATGTTGCTTCATACATTTCATTCCCAGCCACATTCTTATATCTATTGTTTGCTAGTAACAGCGCTTTATGTGGAACTTCTTGTAGGGCAAGATCCCAGGAGTAAACATGTCAAGATCTAGCTCTAGGAACTGTAAAATACATTTTTAAAGAGGAATAAATTTGGGTAGCTAGTTAATTTTCCTAAAGTACAGCTTCTGAAGCCTCTGAAGGATCTCCTTCAGAGAGTGTGGGACTGTCATATCACAGGTGGGACTGTCATGGGAGCAGCCTTGGTTCTGCTGTCTCCTCCCTAAGCACACAGAATTAACTCCAGCCAGGTTACAGCTGTGTGTGGAAGATCCCTGGTGCTGCCCAGACAGAATGCCCAGCCCTGGAGAGGTGTGCTTTATTATCTCAACTTTGATAACACTGTTACAAGTGAGGACGCCTGAAGGCTTGTCCAGGGCAGCCTCTCCTTTGAGTACTCTCCTTATGGTCCTTTTGTTTTGCTGCTTAGATGATAACCAATGCCAGCCTCTACAACCAGCCTCTGACCACCTCTGAATTTCTCTCTCAGCAAGGAGAATTTTCAGTCCTTGTCTTCTCCACCCTGCCTCATAAAATATTTTAGCTTTAGCCACAGAATGCCTTCATCATCTTAAAACCAGCCCTAGACTCTTTCAGGGGGATGTTCCATTGTCAAATAATTTGCTGTTTCTATACTAAAAGTGCAAGATTCACACATGTCAAGAAATACTCACTAAGACTATATCTGGGCAAGAAAGTCTTCTGTTTTCCATATAGGATCTTGGCACATACATACTTCCCTGGCACTTTCAGAAATACAAATTTTAAAAAGGACTTTGCATAGATTAGGGACCCAAAGGCGCCCAGTTAATTAGAATTAGGGGCATCCCTCTGTGAGAAAGGATTAGGCAGGTAAAAGATTGGGACTGTGATCCATCACCTTATAGGGACAGTGGTGAAACTGCAGTTCATTGGTTTGGACCCTGCATTTGGGGTTGAGATACATGACAATGAGCACCAAGATGAAGGGAGCTGGGGGAGGGACACATAGCAAAACCCAGGAGCATTTGGAATGGGCTTTGAATGGATTTTCCTAGGGTATGTTTGCCCTAACCTCAAATTTCTCAAACTTCCCTTTTGCATTCAGCCAATTCAAAAGGAAGACATGCTAAACAGATTTTTATAAAGGTGTCGACAAGTGTTTGTGTTGGTTTTACTAAGATTTCCTGGTGAACATGGTGTAACATGGTCTGAAAAATTGAAATGAATGTTGATGTTTTATGCATATTTTATTATGAATTTTTGATGGAACTTTTGGCATGCTTTCTACAGTTCAAAAAGAAAAAAAAAGAGGACATTTTTTACTTTGCTACAGTTTTCCTTTGAAAAACCTGTGTCACGAAGACTCGTTCTGGCAAAGAAGCCTTAAAGGATCTTCTTAAAAAAATGCAAAGAATATAATTTACCCATAAAATCCAAAGTTTTGATGAAATGATCTTAGATACTTTGAATGTTGCCTTCTGGTTGTGAAGGAGACAGAAAGCTTTTATGACAAAGAATGTATAAATAATGTTACGATCCATCCCACACTTTGTTGCTCATTTTCTTGATAATCCACCATAATTTTGAATTTAAAGTATGAAATTTTCATGCCTAAGAAAAAGGAAGAAGATCAAGCCAAGTCTTTAATTTTTTTCTCCTGTGTCATCTCTTCCATTCAGCCAGGTCTACCAGCTTGATGGTGTCCCTGGAGAAGCAAGTTTGGTTTCCTGATACCACTTATTCCAGATTAGCTTTCCACTCATGAATGAAGCACTATGCTGTGTCACAGCAACATTCTCCCATAAAAATCACTAATATTTTCCTTTTTTGCTCTTTTTTTGCTCTTTTTAAAATTTAGATCTCACTTGGCTGCAGCAAGTGGTGAGGAATGTAAGGATTGGTCTATGGACACTTGAAAAATTACAGTTTTGACATGAAAATGGAGCTCTAAACTTAATATGTTGATTTGGAATTATTTTTTTCCTCCCAAACTTTCAGGCCACTGGTAAGAACTATGAGTTTAACATGATGAATCCCCTTTCTTTAAAGCATTTAAAAGTCCATTTCCATGGAGAAGCTACCAGGCAGTGTTGAGGTCTGACCTCACACACAAATACAGTGAGAACCTGTCTGCTCAGGGATGTGTTCCTCAGTCTTCACCTGCAAAAGAAAAAAAATACTGGGCTTGAAGAGATATGTATAATGTTTGCTTTTTCAGCGTGTAAGCAAGGCAGTGCTTTGCATATGTGTTTGCAAATTAAGCATTGACTCAGAGTAAAATCTGTGTGTCTAATTCTTCTCAAATCATGGTCATTTCTACCACTTGCTGGACTAAAATTTCGCAACTGACTTCCAAGCAATTTTATCTTCAGCAGTTTGATGTCTCTGATAAAATGTTTCAAAAAGGACCTTGAACAAACACCATGTGACAAAGATGTCTGTTCTCTCCTTCTGGCTTTCTCCAAGTGCTGCAATCCTGACTCCAGTTAGACAAAGACCCTATCTGTGAAGAAAACAAATATTTTATTTAACCCTGCTATCTGATGTGTGTTCTCTTTTGTCCTGATCTAGACTAAGCTGTCCAGATCAGGGATGGTCACCTTTGCTATTATTCTGTAACCTGTCTGCAGAAGAGAATTACTTTTTGGTTTATGTTGTACAGCACCTGGCTCCTGGCACAGTGCTAGTACAAATAATAATAATGTACAGTACCTGGCGCAGCAACACCTTGTGCTCTCCATACGTGGCACTGCCATAAATGTGATAGTGCAATACTTCCAGTGAACACAGAATTATCTCTTACTGGAACTAAATGGATGTGGGTGCTCTCGATGATAAATCTGCCCACCCTGGTCCTTGCTTTTCTTTATGCAGTTAGCTAGAGTGAGGGATGGGATTTTTTTTCTGACTAACTACCCACTCTTCAGCTGCAAGCACAAGAAGATACTTCCCAAGGGCTTGTCTGGCCATGACATGGCAGAGCTGTGCTATTGCTCTGGGTGATGGATCTCCTGGGGCTGCCTTGGCCCCGGGTCTGGCTGTGGCACTTCATGTCGGCCCTGCTTGGAGCAGACACTCCACCATGCTTCCCTCATGAAACCTGCACTGTCTGTCCTGGGATGCCTCTTCCTCTGCAAGGTTTGAACAAGAAAGCAAGCAGGCTTGGGTAGAATTACAGAAGCAACTCCAGAGGGAAGACCTGGGATGAGGGAATCACTGTGTGAAAGGGATAAATACTGCTTGGCTGTCAGCATGCAAGGAAGAGGGCGCTTAAAAATTAGAAAAAACAGAAGGAATTAAAATTAGTGGTTGTCCAGCCCGACTTGGACAGAGCTCAGCTGTCCCCCACAACAGTAAAGGCAGTATGGGTCAGCAGAGCTGCTGTGGCCCTGAACCCCCCACAACCCTCACAGCCCTGAGCCCCCCACAGCCCCTCACAGCTCTGAGCCCCTCACATCCCTGAGCCCCTCACAGCCCTGAGGCCCTCACAGCCCTCACAGCCCTGAACCCCACAGCCCTCACAGCCCTGAGGCCCTCATAGCCCCTCACAGCCCTGAGGCCCTCATAGCCTCTCACAGCTCTGAGCCCCTCACAGCTCCGAGCCCCTCACATCCCTGAGCCCCTCACAGCCCTGAACCCCACAGCCCTCACAGCCCTCACAGCCCTGAGCCCCTCACAGCCCTCACAGCCCTGAGCCCCACAGCCCTCACAGCCCTGAGCCCCTCACAGCCCTCACAGCCCTCACAGCCCTGAGCCCCTCACAGCCCTCACAGCCCTGAGCCCCTCACAGCCCTCACAGCCCTCACAGCCCTGAGCCCCTCACAGCTCTCACAGCCTCGAGCCCCTCTGCAGCCCTCACAGCCCTGAGCCCCTCACAGCCCTCACAGCCTCGAGCCCCTCATAGCCCGAGCCCCTCACAGCCCTCACAGCCCTGAGCCCCTCACAGCCCTCACAGCCCCGAACCCCTGTGTGTCCAGCCCGGCTCCTTCGCTCTGCTCAGAGACTCTCCCAAGTATGGCATTATTTATATCATTTATGTTTATATTATACCCATGTGGCAGAAATGAGTGAACCCATTATTGTGGTGAAACTGCTTTCTTCTAATGGAAAAGCCCTGCCAGAGCTTTTGGACTCCCTTCTCTTTCGCTTGCAGGCCCAAAGAGCTTCAGCTCCATTAATGCTGAAATATCTTTTTTTTTTTTGCTTTGTCTGACTACAAGCCACAGCAATAAGCCTCAGGTCTGCCAGACTTGTGAAGGAGTTACACTTAGGAAAGCTCTAGAGCCTTCACAGGGAGAGGGGAAGAGCAATGAAGAGGGAGGGAGGCTGGATCTTAACTCTGTTTTTTGCTCTCAGCTAGTTTTATGGGAACTTGTTTACACCAACCTTCAGCAGAGAAAGTCAGCCTGTGGCATGGGAGACTGTGAATTTTACATAACTTCTCTGCACCAATTTTCAACCATATATTCTGTCAGAGTGCCTCAAAAAAACCACCCACGTAACAATACCCTTCCCTGAAAGTGTACATTCAGAGCATTACTGTGGAAAAGCATGTGGCTTGGCTTACTGCACAGCAAATTTCCCACATAGGCAAGCCCTCTGTCTGAGAGAAAGAAGACAATTGGGGCATAAATCTTTTAAAAGTGTAAAATGATAGCTGTCTTGGCAATGGCAGATCTGATAAAGTGTATTCCACCTGGTGTGGAAAGGCAGCATATGGCCACAGTAATCTGCAGTTCAATCAGAAATTCAAGGATTTAAGTCCTAGCCTGGAAGGATTTCTTGTCACTGTCTCTCTTCAGCCCTGTCTATGGATAAGTCTGTTCATGTGGCATGAGGCAAAGAAAGGCAACGTTGTTCTGTGGTTGTGCTCTGGGTATGAGGAACTCTGGACTTGGCTGAACTTTACAGAAATTTCCTTTCAGATCTTCCGTGCTGCAGGGAAAGCTGGACAGTGGTTCCTGTCTACAACCCACCTCCCAGATCTAAACCATCTCCAAATGGGTACACCAAAGCTTTCCTCCCTAGCACCCACAACACTTATAACACCTTTAATTACTGATAATTGCTCAAAGTTGTAATTTTATATATTGCTACATCCATGAATAGATATAAGTGTTGAGTACAGAGAATATCTGTAAATACCTCTTTTAGCCTTATTCCTCCTGGAAGATCTGAGAGAGGTTCTCTGTTTTTTTCATGTAGTTGTAAATTTTTTCCATTTTATCTTTGTGTAATTTTTCTTTTGACAAAGTTTACAGAGGAATCCACAAGTTAGTATGTGACTGGAGTGTTGGTACAGGCAATCTGGGAATTTCTCTTTTCATAACCATATTGAAAGGGTCTATCCAAGCTTCCATGTAAACCAGACATAGGCTGTGATTGAGTTCTGCTGAGGAAGATTGAATGTTCCTGCTGGGAATCTGAAAAGGCAATTTTAATGGAGTAAAGAAAATCTCTCTGAAATCAATACAGGAAAGAGTGGCTGACAGTTTTGTTATTCATTATCTTCTACTTAAAAACTATTTAAGAGTATTCCAGATACTTCCTAAAATTCGAGGGAGCCATTGATAAAGTTTATGCTTCATATTTATGTTTAGTGAACCTAAATATAGTTTTATGCTAGTATTTCTCAGAAGAGAGGTGACCTTCAGCAAAGAGCTACATGTGTGCACACTTTAATCCAGGCCCCAGGGGCAGACACTTTACAGCTCAAAGCTTGACCTCTTCGGTGCCTCTTTGTGCTTTCGCCTGGGACTGACGTAAACCTTAATTTATTGATTTTAGATGATCCTAAATGGACTGTAGGAATATGTTCACTGCTTTTAGTTCAGGGTTTCATAATGGGACCAGTTTTCAGGTCCTGTTGCTGCAGGAGTCTGTGCTGAAAGACTGACCAAGATCTCCTTTACTCCCCTTTACTGGAGCAGAACCAGGCCAGCTCCAGCACATCTGTGACCTGTAGATGCTTGAAGGCATCGCTCTCTCTTGAAAGCAAGAGAAGAAATAATCTATTACCAGAAGAAATGGTGGCACTCCAGGACAAACTTTCTGCTGCTGAAGTGAGATGTAGGAAGAGCAATATGCCTTTCTACCATATTGCTCTTCACCCAGTGACAGGGTTTATAAATCCCAGAGCCTGGGGGCTCTGTGCAGCTGGGACAAGAATGGTCACTAGTTTTCTCCCCTCCCTGTTTGGGTGCAGGGTCTCTGTGCCTATCTAGATGTTTCCATTTCTTTACATTTTGTAACACCTTAGAGCAGATTGACCTGCAGTACTTTTGTGTGAAGAGTAGTACTTCAATAAGAAAATAATCATATGGGGGTTGAAAAATCCATACACTTTCCCTGAATTAAAAATAAACTAAACAAAAAAAATCCAAAAAACCCCAGAAACAAACAAACAAAAAAAAAAACACCAAAAAAACCAAACCAAAACAAAACAACCCCAAATTAACATGAATAAAGACCATTTTTGGCTGCAGTTTAAAGATAGCTGGAGTCACTGTCTATGAAATCAGCTTCTGCATTTTTAAAAGTACTAGGCCAAAGACAATCTTCTGTCACTACTACTTAATCTTACCCCTCCAAAGGTCATTCAGTGGTACCACTAGGTTTTCGGCATGCCATTAAAAATGGAGAAAAAATGTTCTTATATGGTGATAGCATAATGAAACACAACCTTCCACTGGCCAGTGGGACTCTCGAGGCAGAGATATGTGGGGGTTTTATAGTGTTTGTGAAGGATACTTTATGTTCTGTAACATATGGTATTGTTGTTACCCTTTTGATTTGTAGTTTTGGGCAGACACATTCTCATAACCTCTGCGCCTTCGGCTTTGGAGGTCCTAAAGCTGCTATTGTTCAGTCAGTTTCCAAGCTCAAGAAGAATGTTTTCTTCATAAAGAACATGTTAAATATTACCAGAATTTCAGCATCAGTTTTATATTTCAGGCATATGATTTGGCGTGTTCTACAGATGACGGAACATAGCTTTTAAGTTATGATTTAATTTAGTTTTTTTAAATTAAAAAAGCAGCTGTTTCTCTACATATGAAATATGAGTCCTCTGTAACTTCACTTACATAAGCGTTGTTTTCAAGGTATAACATATTGGATAACCTAAGAGCAGAAGAAGGGCTGGATTCAGTCTAAGATCTGTCTAGCTGCTTCCTACCACTGAGTGAGTGCAAGGCTCGGGTAAGCTTGACAAATCATTGTCAGTTGCTTGGATAAAGTTTACTTCTCTCTCTTCACAGTTATCATTCTTCTGCCAGACATACCTGCCTCCTTAGCTGAGTAGAGTCTGCACATTGGTAATTAGATTTATGGGAGTTTTGGTGGTGAAATGAGTTTCAGTCATGGGTAAACTGAAGGATTGCAAAGGGGAAGGCAGATCCTTTAGATTATATTCCAAATACCACCTATGCTGGGTAAACTGCTCCTAATGCAGAGAAAAGAGTGCAAGATCACTTTTATGGTCTATTTTAGGAATGTAAGGAGCTAGTGTGTGATATTGTGAAGAATGTAAGATTCCCCTCATGTTTATGTATTGCTGATAGTTTGGTAAACCACACACAGCATGGACTGCAGGATTATGTATGGACACCTTTATTGGTGCCTTGGTTTTTTCAAATGACATGAAGTCCTTCTGGCTTTGCACAGTATTTGATGTTAGATTTTTTTTCCTAATATTTCTTGTGGTTTTGTTTGCCCGTTTTTCATTTGTGCATTAATGAATTTCTAAAAAAACAGTGAAGAAGTTGGCTGTATAATATTCTAAGAAGAATGCAGAGAGGATACCCAAATGTGTGCTAATAGCTGCGTTGCAAGCAGTGCAGTGCCTTTGTGGCATGAGAAGTCTCTTTTCTAGGAGAGTGAGAGAAAGAAATGTCTTAGGATTGAGTTTTTCCACCCTAGACTAAACAGCTGTAACTCTGATAGTAAACAGCCACTAAAAATTGTTCTTCTCATTCAGTATCTCTTTTGCTTACTGCTATTAGTCAGAAGCAGTTGTGGTGCAATGGGGAAGCAGTGCTTCAGGATTTCTGAACAGGAAGGGAAGAGGTCCATTTTTCATGCACCTATCTGCTCTCAGGTTTTCACTCATGTCTCTTCTTGGGGCATCCTATGAAGCAGTGATGAAATGAATGTCCCTGACATTTCCTGCACCTCATTCCAGATATTGCACATCATTTATATGAAGTCTAACAATGCAATAATTTTTCTAACATATTGTGGGTAGCTGAAATATGTGGTACTACTTGCATGAGGACAAAACTTCATTTTAAACCTTAATGCTGTGGGTTTGGGTTTTTTTAAAATCGGATTCAATGTGCACCTTGGATGAGATCTTCACACACTTTTCCAGGCTGACAGATCACGGCCATAACTGCTGTGCCAGTGTCAATTGTGATGGTTGCTCATCCTTGCTTTCATAGTTCAGTACCGAGGGGAGGTCTGGGGTAATAATGAGATGGGTAAAAGGCCTCTTCCTATCCCCACCTCCTATTAAATCACCAAACCAAAATAGTTGATTGAGAGGATCATTGTCCACAATTACTTCCAGCAGTCTTTTAAAAATTCTTTCTTTCGTGGAATTGCTTAAGATGATTTTTTGAGCTCAACAGCTTTAATATAAACAACTTCATTTTTTTGTTTTACTCTTAAATGTCATTAAAATATTTCTAGTCCCATGAGATAAGGCAATAATATGACGTCAGCAGATCAAAATTTCATTTATCAAATATTTGAGTAAAATATTTAGCCATTATTTGTCTCTTCCACTTTGCTTTCAAATTATTTGCTGAATTTGATCTGAATTTTCAAATATTTCTATGCGTGGTCTCAACATTACGTTTCCTGATGCATATAATATTTTTTCTGAAAAATTTTATCCCACTGTATTGTAAAGGCCTCATGTGACTGTAAAGCACTGGCAAACAGTGGGTTTTGGATAAAGAGCCAGGTTAATGCTTCATGTCGGGAATCTCCACCAAGAAATTCAGCTAAGAAAAGTGGAGTTGTTAATGCAAAGACTTTCCCTGGAAAAGTACAGGATAGAATGAAAGCAATAAATCAGTGCTTTAAATCAAGGCTAGAAGTCCATAAATTCCTTTTTCAGCAGTAGGTTAAACTGTCAGGTTTAACAAAAGCTCACAGCTCTTGCTGGTCCTCATTCTGCACGTGCTGTTGCTACCAGGTGTCCTGCTCCCTTCTGGGACCTGCCCCCCAAGGAAACAGACCTGCCTGAGACCTCACCTAGGTGGGGCCATGCCTCAGACACAGCATTCGTGTGGAAGTTTCCAGTGCTGCTGTGCAAGCCCTTTGATAATAAATACCAAGCCTGACAAGATTTTCCATCATCATGTATGATAGACTCAGTGTAAGAAGTGTCTCATTCTGGAACTACCATTCTGACTTTTTTTCTTGAATTGTCTGAATAAAAAGTCACATAAATATTCATATATAAATATCTCAATAGAAATGACATATTTATATATTTGTGCATTTGTATATTTTATATAAATTACACATTGAATATATACATAGTTCTCACTATTTTATCTGATTTTTGATTTGAAAGAAGATCACTGAGATGTACAACTGTAAACCACATTTTTTTCTTGTCAGGTAAATTACTTGAATTGTTCTGTTCCTTCTAACAATCTTTCAGTATAAGTTTTATCACACGAGCTGCTGCTGTGTTGTCCTTGTCACAAGTCTCTCAGTGTATCCTACACAAATCCTTCTTCTCAGGTTTTATAGGCCAGTCATCAGATTAACTTTGGATCATAATATTTCTTGTGACAGCAGCAGCTCTGTGGAACACATGCTGACAAATCAGCTGCTCATCAAAAAGGGCAAGAAAGACCATAGGAATTTCAGGGCACTGGTGAACTTCATCAGAGTGTGTTTGTGTGAGGTTTACAAGGACCAAAAATGGGCCATTGCTAAAAATCAGAGATCAGAGTGGGCTAATACAGTTCACGAGTCCATTTTTGTGGAAAGCATCTGCAGCACCTCTCTGGCAGCTCTTTTTCCTGATGAGACTTGCACCCTGTGCTTAAAACAAGTCCCTCTCTAAGCTGTGACCTGCTATTCCTCCTGATTGCTGCAATTGTTGAGTGTGGTGAGTGTATTGAAACTCTGCCATTGAGGGTAAGCAAGAGCTATAACTGAAATAACAATAGCAGCAGAACTGGGAGCTGCACTAGGTCCTACAGGCTGCTCAGTCCCTTGAAAAGGAAATCTAATTTTCGGTGTTGCAAATGCCTTCTGTGGGGCATCTGCTCGGCAGAAATTTCCTCTGCAGTTCTCAAAGTCTGGCTTGGGTTAATAAATCTCTGCCTCTCTGTGGCTGCAGACATTTGGCATTTTACAGCTGCAGAAGGTAGAGAAAGTTACATTTTGTATGGAAAGATAATTCTAGGGCAGCACCAAAGGAGTACACAGACTTCTTAATGCTTGATGATCTCTTAGAAGTAGTAGAGTGTGTTGTTTTATTTCAAAACAAAGGCTCAGAGTGCAGAAAGAGTGAGAATTGAAAAAAAACTGAGTGGACAGAAAGGAAACAGATTCCTTTGCAGAGGAGACTGGGGAGATGTAAGGAAATCTGTATGTGTGTACATGATTTGTGGCTGTCACTGAAGCTACAGAGTGGCCTAAATCAGATTCTAGAAACTGATTTATTCTATACCACTGATAAATGTACTCAAATAATATTGATTCAAAATATTTTCTTATTTTAATGGGTTTTGTGTATATCCAGTTTGAAATGCTCAACAAAGTTATAAAAATGTCCTATCAAGTTTATGTACTTCTAAATTGTGATTAATTTGATTTACAAAAAACAAAGTCTAAAAAGAATGGGAACATTCATATTCCAGTGATTTAGTGCAAAACATAAAATTACTGGCAAAATAATACAGTTATGTGTTTGAAAAGTGTAAGGAATAAGTTCCAATGATGCCATAAATTCCAGGAAAATATTTTAGGAACTACAACATAGAAATTTATTGAGGCTTGGCTGGAATAATCATTTCTCCTTGGCCAACAAAACACTTTATAGCTTTAAATCTATGGATCAGTATCAAAGCTGATTTTATCAGAGGGGCTTCTTTTAGATTTATATGTAATTTCCTAAATTTAAAATATTAAAATAGCAGGTAAATTAAAAATTATTTTATACTTAAAATATCATCATTTAAACTAAAATTTAAGCAGCTTATGTTGTGCATGATAAATTTGCAAGGTACGTAGGCTCAGCAACACAATTCTCATTTTTCCTGCTGGGCTGATGTCAGGACCCCTTCTGTCAATGCTCTCTTCAGTTCTCCAGGCAAACCTGAGAGAGGGTGGGTTTGATAGAATTGTCTGAGTTTGGAGGCTCACAATTCAACCTCTAATAAAAGGCACACTTCTGCAAGCAAGAGAAAATTGTGCTATCCCTGATTGCCACGAGCTGGCACAGAGGGAGGTTCTGTTCCATTGCCTTCCAGGTCCCTTTCTCTTATGCACTACAGAGATGTTCCCCTGAACCCCTTCTTCTTAGCAGGGGTGTGGAAGACAGGAGTGTGGAAGGTCTGACCAGTTTTATTGTCCTCTGTGTAATCCTGCAAGATCTTTTCCCTTCTGAAATGGCTTGGGGTGTTTTTGTGCTCAGGCAGAGCTGTGATTCCTGGGATCTATTAATATGACCAAGGTTTATCTCTGCTGAACCTTTAATTCAGGTGAGCCACGAGCAGAGATAGGGGTGTTCAAAGGCAGAGAGCTGCACTGCTAAGATCTTCACAGTGATCATTTCTGTAATGCTCCAAGTAGGTGGAGGTTTAAGTGACTGTCAAGTTAATAAAACTTGATGTTCCTTCCTTAAGGATTTCACTGTCCAAAGTTCAGTTGCACATTATGAACCAGATTCAAGGACTTTTGAAGTCAATTAAACTTTTTCTATTCATGCCCCAGCTGGTGAAAAACATTTGAGCTGAGCATTGCAGGGCCATGACTGGGAGTATGGCAGGGAGAGGCAGAGGGGGCATTGTTCCATTCATCCTCCAAGCAGATGATCCATGAAAATACCCTGACACCTGTCACCCTTACAGATGGATCCAGAGACCTGTGGCTCCTGGCTGAAGCTTGATCTGCATGAATTTGTGAAGCCCTTCAGGGCAGAGAGAGGATATTTTGTGTCTGCCATGTGTCTGCTGAACCCTGCTTTTCTCTGCCTTATTTGTGGTGACATGGAGTGATAAAGATTGCATCACCTTAGATGTCTTGCAGCTCATGACACCCGCAGGGCTCCATCCATTGCTTCCTTCCCAAAGAAATCATGGTAAAATTGTGGGGATGGCAAACTGACATTGGAGTGCTGCAGAGACACATCAACACCAGCATTAAACTGTTGGGGCCTCTCTGAGGGTTTCAGTCCCACTGGAGCAGCACAGAACTCAGGGCACATGTGAGAATCTGTTCAACGACAAGAATAAGTGTTTGAGTCTTGCTGCTTCAGGAAAAATGCTGATAAAATTTTATGTATATTTATATATGCATGATGCTCTGTCCAACCGCTTCAAAACACAGTGTGCTTTCACCACACATTTCTGGCACAGGGCTCACTTGAAGCTTGTGTTTGCAGCTAATGCAAAGCTCTATGCAGGCAGTGTGGCTGCAGTGCAGTAAACAGCCTGCAGAGCTGCAAAGTCCCTGTCTGAGCTGGCTGCCTTGTCATTTAACAGCTTCGTTTTAGGGTAATTCAGATCGGAAGCCGGAGTTAAGAATCAGATTTACCTCATTTGGTAGTGGAAATGTTGATCTGGGACCTGCTTTTATCTGTCTAACATTTCTAGTCTTCAATATGGGTTACTCATATTTGGCCAGGAACTGAAGTGGTTTCATTGTGGCTATGTGAGAGGGGAAAAATAAATCAAAGGGCCTAATTCTGAAGGAAGCAGCCTATTCTCTAGTGAGAAGTCTTCTCTCTCTTTTGAGAAGCTTTGCTTTCATGTTGAGAATCATCCCAGAGTTCTGGCAAACTGAGTGAGGTTTTTCTAGGTTATTTTCTGGGGAAAAGGCCAATAATGCAATTTAAAACTGCACAGAGTCCAAATCTTATTTTTATCTAAATCTCCCAAAAGTGTTGTTTTTTGCATTCATGTCACTTAATAATTCAGTCCTGATCTTCCAGTCTGTCTTTATTTTCTGTCCCATTTTCGGGTTTCAAATACACTCCCTTTTCCTCAAACATCCTGTCACATACCAGAGGTGTAACTATATCCACCATCTTAACTTCAGGTGCCTGGAAGCTGATTCTGCATAAATTAGAGAGAAAAACTACATTCTTCTCTTCTTTGCCCCAAGTTAGACTTACAGGCCATAAACCTTGCCAGAATAAAGCCTGTGTCTACTTCCTCTTTAACAGTTCTCCATATTTAATATTAGCACAAACAAAAAATGGTTTTCAGCCATCATTGGCTTTTATTCCTTTACCTTCTTCTGTAATTTTTAAGGCCCAGATTTCAGTATAACCTGTTAGAAGCAAATAACCCCACACTCATGAACAACCTGATTAAAAATGCATTGTAGTGGATATCAATTACAGAAATAGAGTTTAAGAAGACTCCCATTACCACAGAAAACTTAACTTTGTGTCACATAGCACAAACACATAAAGAAAGTGTTTTTCCTTAAATACAGCTTCTGTTAATGAATATCTGAAGGTGACTGGAGCTATTGCAGCAGAAGCACCTGCTCCAGCAGCTGGATACTCCTAGGTTGGTGAGGATGGAGACTATACTGCCATGAGAACCTGCTGAAGCCTTTGGCTTAGAATTATATTAATCTGTGTGATTTGATTAACAACAGTGGAATTTTTAAGTTCTGTGTCTTTACTTGTGCATTTCCAGTTATTTCATGCAAAGTGTACATTAGAAACAAAACCAAACTTACAGAAATTTGGGCTGTAATGTTTCTGTAAAGCCTTCACTCTTTATAGACAGTAACAGGACATTTCCTAGATTCAGCTGACAGGAGCTGACATACATTTTGTGCTTGCAACTGTTTTTGTCTCTACGCAGAATTGTGTGTAGTGAGATCAAATCACATCAACAACTGCAATTCTTGGTCTTGTGAGAATTCCTCCATTCTGGTACTGAAACTTCTAAGAGTCATTAGTTAGACATTTGCAGCTCTGAATCTTGATGAAATCTAAAACCAGCTTCACTGTCAGACTTCTAGTCTGAAATTGGTGCACTCCAAGCTCACACAAAGCAGCTATAAAAAATAGGTGACCCCATACTATTCTTTTCAGTTTCCAGACAGAAAAACGACCTTCTTTCTATTCATACTCATATATTATTCCTGTAACCCTGAAGAGACTTGTTTGCCAGGAAAAGTAGTGCTGAATTATTTCCAATGTGCCTTTTTTTGGGATACAGCTGAGCAAAGCAAAAAGGGTCACTGTGACCAGGTCTCACTACCTTTTGGAAAAAGCAGCATGATTGTCCAGCTGATCCATGGGTTAATTTGGGAAAACTGCAGCAGCTATCATGATTGTACAATATTGCTGTCATTAATACACCAGTGAATAGATTTGCCCTCAAAATTTCTCCTCTCTTTCATAACTGCTTATTCTTTGCCATGAAATCAGCCCTACTAGGTGAACCCAGTACAACTTTAAAACCAAGTGGCAGCTTTCTGGGTTTCTATTTTTCTACATTGCAAGTCCAGATAGTTTTTGATTTAAAAAGAGTATCCATCGTTAGCCAAAAAGAAAAGGCTTGTGGGAGTATTGTCTTCATGCGTTATTATTTTTACAAAATGCATTACAAGTTTGATATCTACTGTCAGGGATGAGATAAACAAAAGATGAGTGCAATATGCTCTTGCCCTGGGTGAGCTTGCTGCAATACTCGTCAATTTGAAGAGTTTTTCATGGCTCCTAAACTCCTTTCTGAAATGTTAAAGGTCTCACTAATCTTATCAGGTCGTTGATTACCGCCTGCTGAGCACAACAAAGAGCCAAAGAATGTGCATTACCTTCAAAACACATCAGTGGTTTTACTCTCTACTTCACTCTAAAATTATCCTGCTTCTTTAAAAGGTGTGAGTATTGAAATTACCTTGTTCAAAATGTATGTTGTGGTGGGGGGGTAGTCGGCATCTGTTTCAATATCGTGCCAGGTGATACAGCACACACACTGTGGTATAACAGCAGCTGTGGGATCCTGAGTGCCAGGGATCCAACACTTACCCACTTGATGACAATGGCCAGCCCAAGGGAAGTTTCCATGGAGCCTCATCCCTTTCCTTTAGCTATCAGTCTACTGGAACAAAGCTGTAAAGACAGTGTTTGATGTTGGGAAAGATGTGGAAAAGACTTCTGCAGTGGAGTAGGAGCACAGAAGATTTCCTCATTTATATAGTATATTATATAATAGTATGTATAATATATTATGCATATAATATATCATATCATATCATATCATGTAGATATTATTATAATAAATGAGGTGTGAATTAGGAAAATATGTTGGTTTTCAATGCTGAAAATTGAACCATATGAGATGCTCCAAAAGCTCCAAGCATAAATCTTCCTTATACAGACATCAAAGCAGCAGGACTGGAAGAAGCCCCAGGGTTTTTGTGGAGCTGAGTTTTGACTAAAGATGGGTACAGCTAATATGGGTCAAAGCTTGCATTCAGTGGATAAGCTCTCAGTTTGTCAATTTATTCCTATTTACGGAACTGCCAAAATTTGGCAGGAGATACCAAGAAAATATCTATTATGATGCTTTTAGAACTTCCTGTTCTGGTTCATCTTGGACATGCTCCAATATCAGCTTTCTTGTGATATTTTGGCACTACTTTTTCATTTCTCAGTTATTTGTACTTTGACATTCCTTTTTCACTAGCTGAAGCCTGAACTAAAACCTCTGTAGAGGAGGGGGCAGCATGAGGCTGGCTGAGTTGGACACTGAGGTTGGAAAAGAGCTTGAGTGGGAGATAAAGGAATTTACTGCTTTAATCAGGGTGACATCAGCTGAGGAAATGGGACTGGGAGGAAACCATAGTGTAAGATTTTGGTTTTGTATCCAAAACACTGATGGAGATTTAACCACAGGGCATTCTGTTAGACACTGAGCACCTCTGAGCAAGGTAACCTGCAGCTCCTGACAACTGGAACAACCTTCCCATGTCGCTCTGATTCTCCATTTCTCTTAAATATTTGAAAACATTCTCTTCCCCCCATCCCATACCCCTGGAGTTCTCTGCTGCTCTTCCTACAGTTAGCATTAATTGTTGTCTAAAATACCCATTATGCAACTGGGTTTTGGTATATTTTGGCTTGCACTTACACCTTGGCTGGGCCTGTCTGAGCAGTAAAACATTGGGGGGTTCACAGTCTGTATCATGCAATTCAGATTAGCTGCTGGGGCAAATCCACAGAAGCTAAAGTGCTGCTGTAAAGCACTTTTTTTCAGGAGTGGTTTATTGGTGCAAAGGATTCGAGCCCTGTGTCTTGTTAGTGTAGTAATGCTAAGCCAAAGCCTCAGTGCAACAGATAACAAATATCATCTTGTTTAGATTCTTTCTACTTTTCCCATCTAGGCATCCCTCAATGTCCAAGAACCTTATCCAGACCTTCCCCAGCTAAGAAGGAATCAGAAGACAGAGCTGTGTTTCAGCAGGCATGCCTACAAACATGCACCTCCTCTCCCTGCTCCCTGCTATGTGGATCACTGCTAATTGGCAGATTGGATTGAAGAGATTTTTTCCAGATGCTGCTAGTTAGTGTCACAAGTGACACTTCAGTTGTGTCAGTGAAGTTTTTGTGAAGCAGCTTCCAAATGGCAAACTTCTTCCATGATATGTGTTGAGCTGGTAGAAACAGACATTTTGAACTTTGTTTTGTGGGGTGAGGTTAGTGGCAGAGGAAGGTGGTTTCTATCTGGGGAATCTATTCATGCACTAGGAGCTGTTAGAAAATGCAAGCCTTTCTACAGATATGCCCACTGACTAATACTGCTGGCTGTGACAGGACACCATGAATCTCGGGGTTTTAAAGCCACATTTCCATTTCACAGTCCTTAGGATTTCATCTCTGAATTCCACCAGGAAATCCATACATTGATCTCACTTTTGGCACTGTTAAACTCTGAGCTAAAACACTTGGCCAAAGTAGGAGTGGCAAAAGGACAATAAAAGAAGCTGTTAATATAAGCAGTATTTTATCAATTTAAATTTAATAAGGGATGTCAAACAAAACAACATCTTAGTGCAAAGTTTTGCTTCTGTAACAGATTAGAAAAATGTAGGTTTTAATGGTGTTTTCCAAGCACAGCTCTTAGGACTTGTTCCATTGCTCACTGAAGATACTGGAAAGACTCTGGCTGACTTTAATAAGATCAGTCCCAGAATGATGAAGGGAGTGTTTTTTGAGGATTAATTCTTTTACTTAAAGAACTTTCCCCTCAGTAAGGATTCCTTCTGAACACAGAGTTAATGACCATTTTCTTCCTTCTATAGCTTTAAAAAAGATAACTTAAAGAAAAGATTAATTTGGGAATACTTGTGGAGTTACCTGAAATTCTAACAAATCAATGAAGAACTTCAACTTCATTCTGTTCCTCATCTACAGATACCTTTAATATAACCCAAAAAACTAAATATATTTATTGTTTAAATACATTGATTATTTGTGATTAAAAGAAAGTATGCTAATTTCAAAAATCTTTTAAAAATTATGGTTGAGTTGGGTCCTTAAATTGTTAGTATATTCCTGTTCTTTTTTTTTCTTCTTCCAATGAAATGACAAACAGTGACATAAGAACAAAATAACAGTCCGATCTTTGTGTTTTCTAATGAATAATAAAGTGTTTTTTAACCTCTTTAGGGATTTAACACCACGTTAATCCTTTAATCCCCAGAAAAACCAATTTTGTTGACATGAAAAGGGGATATTTAACTTCATCCAATTAATTTTCTTCCTTGGAGATACCATGATTATGAAGATTAGATTGAACAGATTCATTATAATAACCTTATTTTGTACAAAGTGGTAGTTTTACCAATAGATAATTGTATCAGAAAAGAAAATTTTACATCACAATTACACTTAATTTTCCTCACTATAAGAGAAGCCAATACTTTGAAACCCAGAAAATTCTGCCACTTTTTTAATACTCAGGTATTTGGTATTGGATCTTCTTTTTAACCATAATTGAAAAGAAATGGAAGAGAGCAGAATACCCACTACTTTGCCTGTCTTTGCCCTATAACTTCCAAATTTTGGTCATCTTCAAAGTTTTACCTAAGCAGCAAATCATTAAAGCAACTGTTCTGTGTTGATTTTCCAAATGCATTGCATATGTAAATTGAGAATTTTCACTTTCCACTTTAGCATTGGCAAGAAGGTCAGATTTTCAAACATGATTTGTGGCACTTCAAAAGGATCAGGCTTTTTTTGAAAAATCATGCCTTGTAGTTTGCTGTCTCTGGAATGAAAAGAATATGCATAAGAGTGAGGAAGGGTTTTATGGATAAAGCATCAAAGTGAGATTTGGAAAATCCAAATTAAATTTCCCCCTCAGACATAGACTTGATGTGCAGTTTTGGTCAGGTCACTTGACCTTACATCTTCCACTGAAATTGAGTAGATAATGCATCCTTTATTCCAGCCTTTTTTTAGTTGCCTCTTCAAACTGGAAGTAGTTTGGGGTACAGACTGAGGCCACATTTCAATGATATAATAAATTTGCCTTCTGGTACAGGATCAAATATTTTGTGACTGAATGATGCGAAACACCAAAGCCTGGATAGACTTTCTCTGTTAGGCCAAAGCTGTCACTTCTGATGACTTTGTACCAGTGATCTTTATGCTGGATGAGATATCACTGGATGTACCACTCAAAGAGTGTGGTTTCTGAAGCAGTTTAAGCCAAAGAAAGCCCGGGGTCCTGCTGTGTGTTCCCTCTCCTTCTGTGTGTTAGCTTTAACAGGGCACAGCTGTGCAGTTGGCTGCACCAGTGAGCTGATCCAGCACAAAAGAAATCTCACACACACGCACATGCACACAACCTGCTCCCAAAATGGTAATTTTTTGTTCACAGCTAAATACGTGATCATTGAATCTGTCACAGAGGAGAAGATGGGAATACAAGGCTTGGGGAGGGAAGGTGGGATCACACTGCAGATGCACAGATCTTCACCAGGTTGGTGAAGGGCTTTGCAAAGTGCAGTTTGTGGCCAGTGTAAACATGCTGGCAAAATCTCCCGACACGGGCACAGCTATGCTGGCCAAACAATAGTGCAGTAGGAGGTACGAGAATGGCTGTGGTGAAAGAGCTCCCTAGGTATGTGCTCGGCTCTCTACCTGAATGCTGGCACTGGCATCACAGAAGTGGTGTTGAAAATGCTCTTCTGCATCTAAGTCCCAACCCCAGGCACTCTCTCATGCTCTGGTGTTGGCTATTCTATATCTCATTCTGAGAAGAGATGGGCATTTTAAGTGTCACTGTGCTTGCTCCAGGAGCTTTAGGGATTAAGCGCTTACGTCTCAAATGAAAAAAATATTAGACTGAGAGTTTTTTATGGATTCCACACTTGAACCTAATACACACTGATCTTTCCTTTGAAGTTATTATTTTGTTTTCATTATGCAGATGAAACTGGAGAGAACATGAATTCTTGCAATCCATTGGTAGATATTTTGCTGCCTTTAGTAATGATTTTGAAGTTCTGGTGCTGCAGTGTTGCAGTATTCCTTAGTATTATCTGCAGCACTCTTACTCCTCATTAAAGCACAGAGTTGCACAGAGTACCACTTTGTGCAGGCTGAAAAACTTGCCCTGACACAACAACATAATAGTTTCCAAGGAGTCATTACTTTCTGTCATGTCAATAATTGGGAGATTAAAGCTCTTAAACAGACACCAACAGCACTGAGTGTAAGAGCTCCAAAGGAGCCATTACTGCTTGTGCTGTCAATAAACCATCAATTAACTCTCTGATAGGATGCATTGGCAAAAAGAGTTAGAATGGCTCTGAAGGAGACAGTTTGCTTTCTGTTGCTTAGTGTTTATTATTACACCCTTCTTCTATTCATACCTTTTATCTTCTCTTTTCTTATTCCTTTCCTGAAAGTCTGGACAAGTACTATACCTGCATGACATAGGAATGTATTTTAATGTCACATTTAGATTCAGAATAATTCAACAGTATTGAACCAATTTTTTTCTTGCTTTGTCCCCACAGCAGTGTGCACATGTGCTCCCACATGACAAAAACAAATGCCGTTCAAAGAACTGAAGGTTATGCACATGCAGATGCCATTTGAATTAAGACTTCGCTGAATCCAAAATGCATCTTTAACTTGGCTTCTCTACAGAAGTCCTCAGTGACAATAGAAAATGAATATCCAAGCCAAAACCATAAGAACAAAATTCACATTTGGTATTTTATTAGAGAGTCAGACCTGGTGAGAATATAATTTTCATCCCCCTAAGTAAGATTCAAAAACATGACATTTAAGGAACAAGAGGTTCAGAGGATTATGATTTTAGTCAGGCTGAGGGATATTTCAGGCTGCAGTTTGAGCCCAGTACTGCTACTCAGAAGTTAATTTATCAAAGCACATTAGCACATGCTAAGCACTGAGTTCAGTGAGTCCTAACAATATTCTAACCATTCTTCCCTGAACCCTGTCCTCAGCAAGGTTTCATTCTAAATGAGCAAAGGAATGAGCACCCAATCCTCTGCACTTTTCCTGCAGAGTTCAGTTCTTGCCTTGGCTGACCAATATCTGTGCAATGGCTTTAGGAGGTTTTTAAAGTCCCCAGCTATCAACAGTGGGAGGAAAAAAATAAAATATCTATTGTCTGAACCCTTCTGCTGACCTTGGGTGGAGTCAATGTGATTTTACATGATGGAAGGGTGGAGAAAGATAGAGGAGGAGATAATTTATTTTTTTATTCCAAGTTCCACCCAGAAACTATATTGAAAAAAGGAATTTTAACAACAAAAATTCGGCTTTGTTCTGCTTATATGGTATTAATAGGGCTGTCTGCACTACAAAGTCTTTAATCACATGAGCAGACACTGTGCAGTGGAATACCAGTCTCACTAATTCACATTATTCAATTAGCAGAGCAGTAAGTGCTCCTGTCATCAAGATTTTGGGGGTTTGTTGCAGAGAGTTTAAAAATCATTATTTCATGCTAAACAGGAATATTCATTTTCAGTGGCAAAGCAAATCAGATTTAACATCCTTAAGAAATGCATATGTGCAGTAACACTGTACTGCAGTGATATGCAGCTTCACGCACCTGAATAGTGATGTGTCCTTAAAATATTTCAGATGAGGAAGTTTTCACCATCCTTCACCAAAACCCTGGTTTATTCACTGTTCCAAGCCCTGGGAGTGAGTTAGTACAACCCATGAAGCTCTTCTCTATGCAGAACCTCACCCCATTTCTTTTCCAATGCTGAAAGGCAAATGACAGAGGCAATGGGGCAAAAGTAGAAAAAGGCATGTCCTGTGTTTAAGTGAGCTGGGATTCAGCTAATAATCTCTATTTCCTTATAAAACTGGGCAGATCCTCAGATTTGGTACAACTGGGCCTTTTCGATGAGTTTCTAATGTTCTGGGTGTCCAGTGCAGGTCATCTATGGCCAAATTTAGAGGGATATTGAGTTCCTTCAGCTGTAGCAGGAGTCAGCTTGAGCTGTGATTTGAATGTAGAAACTGCTGAGACAATGTTGGATACTCAACAAGAAGACCCAAGAACAAAAACCCCAAACAAACTGATTTCAGATGCCTGGATTGGTGCTGGCTGCTCTGTCCTTGGCCCTGCAGCTGTAAACTAGGGATAGAAACATCTGTTCTGCAAGGTGCTATGGAATGCCATGGGCTCTCTGCTTGTGAATCTACTGGTTACTCTAGAGAGTGCAACACAGACACAGAGCTAAAAGATGGATGGATAGATCCAAATACTAGTGTAGGGCTGTATCAAACAAGGAAGCAAAATGATGTATCATAGCTGCCTGGGCTGTGGCATATGCTGTGACACTTAACCTTCTCTCAAATTTGTCTGGCATTGCCTGGTAGGCTCAAAAATAATTTGTGAAGTGAAAGGGTGAGGGAACATTAAGACAAGACATGATTGCTTGCCTGAATGTAACAATAAGCTCAATTCCCTGAGGAGAAAAGGGTAAAGGAAGCATGCATAAGGCAGAGATTCCTTCTCCACTCTGACAAGCCATTCTTCAGAGAACTTGTGGCCTTAAAGCAGGAATGGGTCTTATCACTAATCCTGCAATGGTGTGATTCCCCAATTGCAACTCTCACAGACATGTGACCTCCTGTGGGGACAAAAAATCAACTCCACACATCCAGGCCGATGTGTTTCACCCAAAATTGAATATCCATAAATTCAAAACTTGGGGCAAGAGTAAGTCTGGCAGACTGTCTAATGCACTGGTGTAAGCATTTCCTTTCTAGAAGTACTGTACTGCTGTGTAACAGCCTTCCCTCACTTTAATCTTCTAAACTTTTCTCAGCAGGCAAATAGAAAAAAGTATTAGAGCAATGTGTGACCCTTGAAATTTGCTTCTTCCTGTCCCCCCTCCCCAGAAATTCACACTTATATTGTAGGAGACAGAACTCTATTGTGCTAATTCATTCAAGTGGTGTATATGTTTCATGCTCTAAAATGAATGTGCATAAAACATTATGCACATTCAAAATTCTATTTGCATCAAAATAGATGTCTTGAGCTTTTTTTAATATCTAATGAGGAGAGCCCAAATCTTCTAAGCGACAAGCTGATCCCCAGAACTCCTTTAGTGTAAGGAATTTATTGCTCATTAAGAAGGTGTTGTGTATGAGGAAAGAGAAAGTTCTCAGATACTCTCCATCTATTCACATTTTGAAGAGCTTTAAACAATTTCTGGAAATAGAACCAGCACTTGATAAGTGCAGAAGTATAATTGTTTGCATGCCCTCGAACATTGCTTTACTGCACCACTTTTCATCTTGTTCTCAAGAGGATTAACAACTAAACACTGAGGGTTAGAGTGGTGCAAGCTTAAAAAAAAAGGAAATCAGAGCAGGCTGGGCAGGCAAGAATAAGGAAAATTGTGTATTTGAAACTCAGTAATTCATAAGTCAAATTGCCACTGAATTCTATGACAGGTTTTACTTGCATGGTGAATGAGAGTAGTTTGGATCTTTCTTTAGTGCCCTGCCAGTCTAATGGTGCTTATCAAGAATTGCAGTTTCTTGTTTAGGAAGCAGAGTGTGAAACTGCACCATGCACCAAAGGATGTTTGTCCACACCTACAGATCAAGAGCTGTTGGGAGCAGGGGCTGTCCCCAGGTGTTGAGTCCCAGTTGGGACAAAGTGTACCTGTGTCTCTGATATTGTAGCAGTTAAACTTCTGAAGGAAAGGAATAGAGCAGGAAAGAACCTGAGACAATGTCTTGAGTTTTGGTGACTTTGCCTTTACTTTATGTGCACCCTTACACAGCCCAGAGGAGAGGAGCATTGCTGTCTTAGGACCTGACCTCGTCATCACAAGGCTGGGGTTTTAAGTAGTTTGGAAGTGCTGGTGGGCTACAATAAATACCTGGAGCAGAAGCAAGTTGGTAGAAACAGCTCACAGGATCAAAAGCCTTTTCAAAAGTGTCCTTAAATAATATATAAAGGAACACAATATTTTTATACAGTAGTCAAGCTCTTTAGGCAGCTTCAAACTGGACATAGATGTTTTGACTGTACAGTGATTCAGACTTACAGCAGGAATGGATGGGAGATGCTGCATTCAGCTCTCCCTTTGCACATGCAGCACAGCCTTTCATTGATTTACTGCCAGATTTCTGTGGCATGCTTCACAAGATTATTAGAAAATAAATAAGAAGATTAAACTAACTGGAATTACAGAACTGGGAATGTGGGTGAGGTCACAAAATACCCTAAATACAGTTTGTAGAAATATTTCATTGCTGTCTAGGGGATGATGTGACCTCAAACTGTTTGTTTCAGTTGTGGGAAAACCAAAAAGACTCTCTAGCTGTTTTAGTGGGTACTTCACTAAAATGAAAGGAACCAGTCTCACCCCAAGTGAGGGACATGATTTGGTTGCTGTCAAGGCAGAGGATGGAACAGACACACTCAGCTCATCTTTAAGGCTGCAGGAAGTGGCATAAGGAAGCTTAGGCTTCCAAACCCACATAACCCCCTCTTTTGGGGAATACTTGTAGGACTTCCTTTTTCTATGCTTTTAACTCAGTATCTTCCAATAGAATCATACAAATATATGGTGTTACTGCAATGGAAGGCTTACAGTTCTAGCAGCTAAAAAGAAAAACAGTGAAGAAAGTATTTCTGCTGATGGAATAATGCAAGATTAGACTGCAGGGTTTGGTCAGAAACATGTTCACAGCTAGGTGCATTTTTGTTCTTTGACATGAAATTCTAGTAAACTTTTTTTTCATTAATTAAATAAGTTTCTTCAAGGGAAAAATATCTTTTTTCTACCAGTTAATTTCCTTTGCATGTATGTTTTGTTGGGAAGAAATAACCAATCTGCTACCCTGTAATTAATTGGATTAGAGAATAATTACAGCCTTGTTTGCCTTCTACAGATTACATGGTAATTATATTTGCTATTACCATGAAAAACCAAGAATTTCTAACTATGTCATTACATGGTTATTTCTACAATACAATACAACTGTTTAATTATACATGCAGTTTCTTTACTTCAATGGAAAAAATGATTAAAATAATGCCAATGCCTCAAAGTTTTGAACAAGTGCCAGCATATTATATAAGATTTATAGTATTAGTAGGCACTTGTGTGTGTGTTTGCAAGTGTGTATTTACATATGCAGGGTTCTCCTTCATTCTTGCAGTCTCTCCTTTGTACCTGAGGTATGTTCCAAATCTTGCAATAGATACTGATACTCCTGGTTTTCAGAGTGCCAGAAGCCTCCAGCGTTTTCCCTAGTTCTAAAGTCTATTTAGAAATAACCATGACAAAGATGGGAAAAAGGATGACTGTAGATAGGTCTTTCAAGATGCATGAGCTTGGTTTTGACAACCTTTCTTGTCAGACTATTAGTTGGCAAAATATCCAGTTGCTGAAGGATTAAGCTCTTCTGAGCTTCTTCCCTGAATTATCCTCTGCTGCTAAATAAGCTTCTTTGCCTGGATCTTGTTAGAAAGAGTGAGAACATCAATGCCACATGTTCCCTGCAATGAGAGGACAGAGCCAAACAGATCCAATTAAGTTCAATCTGCCTTTTGTAGCTGCACAGAAGGCATGTATGGCAGAATCTGCTCTTTTAATGTTTGGGTCTATCATACAAAGCCCTGATTTGCAACAGGAGCATGAGTGGCTGGAAAGTTTCTTCTCATCATCATTTCACACCTCACTGATATCTGATGATTGAGGTGAAATAAAACCATGAAAGAAGTAATATCACAGAGAGTAAAAGTAATTTTTATTTTTTTTTAGTGCAGTGATGTCTACGTTACAGCAGAAGTAGGTACAAAGTAGAAGCCGTTTGTACTGACTCAACCATAGATTCTTGTAAAGAAACAAGTCAATAACTATATGTATCACATGGGGAGCTGTGGGCCTGTGGGCCCATGTGAAGCACTTTGGAAGAGGCATTACTAGTGAAGGTTCTTCTTCTGCAGGAAGGAGAGAAAGCCAAACAGAACAACAAAAATATCCCAAACTCTTTCACTTTTTCAAGATTGGAATCTAGCATGCATTTTTTTCTCCTATATTGCCCCAGGCATGAGAAAAGCACCTTCCATCAGCAGACCCACACACCCACTAGCACAATAATATATTCATGAGACTCCTAGGTAATACAACCGTGTGGAATAAGACAGAATTTGGAAGTTTCAGAAAGACTACCAGCACAGTCAGAATCTAGGTGATAAAGTGCCACATCCTGTCTTTATGTAGAGCTGCAGGTTTTTCTTAATATCTGTTATCAGAGAATGAAATAAAATGGAAGAAAAGTAGAGCATTGATATATTGTTAAATCAGTGTTAAATCTCAGAAGATAATCAGTTAGGGTGGGACTGTCAGATTTAATATTTTTATTTCCCAGATAGATAAAACTTAGATATGAGAAAGAAGAAGAATACTTTTCTTTAGGTTTTTCTCTTGTATATTTTTCATTTTAATTGGTCACAGAGTATTGCTTAGAGATTATTGTCATGTTGGGCAATGTCCACAGAAAAAAGGGGAACTAAGAGATCCTTCTGATCCATTCATGTGACAACAAGATGTTGGAGGAGTACAGACATCCAGAAGAGACAGAAGTTGACATTTAGGCTGTGGCTTGGAATCAGTAGGTAAAATACAATAATCTGGCTAGATCCTTGAAAGTAAATACTTCTGTTAGATACAGCTGTGACAGATGAATCAAAAGATGGCTTTTACAGTGAGGGTCAGAGAGGCTTTTAGGATGATATCAGAATCACTGCTGTTCTCCATCTTTATCCATTCTGGATCTGGTCATGCGAATCATTTGTGCCTTTTAAGTCAAGGGAAATCAATGGGAGTTCAGTCTCCCGGGGTCTTGCAAGACTGTGCCCTGAGGAGAGGTATATTTTATACTCCATCCAAATTAGTTTGAATTTGTTCTGTCTGGTGGTAGATAGCAACAGCTGCCAATGCAATCAGTGTCACTTGCTGCTGAAGATACAGCATGAAAACTCTGTCATTGGACAAGACATTTTGCATCTTGTTCCTGTTGCAAAAAGCTGATTTCAACACAAGAAAATTCAGCAAAGCCATTTCCCAAAGCTTAATTGCAAGGTCTCAGTGTAAATATAGAGCGAGCCAGGTCATAACCTTAATCCCAACCTTGAAACCCAAAGGGATGGTTCAGTGCTACCAAAGGGTACCTGGATCCTGCAGCTTTATATTAAACACTGACATTAAAATGCACTTCTACCATCATGGTTCTCTAGGTGACTGTTCTGTGATTCATTCATGGATAGTGAAACTCATAAAGGTAAGAAGCTCATCACAAATGAAAGTTGCTTATCAGTTGTCATCCGGGGAAGATGAAGTGAATGATTAAATTTTGCGACATCGTGTTTCTTTTCTGAGTTTCTGTCACAGAGGATTCCACACAGTGAGAGCTGCAAAAACTTCCATGTTGAGTTAAAATGCTGGTTTGTTTCAGCATCATTATGTGCTGTAGTTAAGCATTTTGTTAACTTCAATATTGACAGACAAAATATTTTTCAGGTAAGTACAGCTGGTAAATACAGCAAGCTTTAAGACTGGGAAAATACAGTCATTAAGCTATCTTAATTGGGGGGAAGGAGAGCCATTATTTGCTGTCATTATGCGCTGTTTGCTAATTATTCTCATCAGGTGATAAAAATGAATAAGTTAATTTAGTTTTTTATTGTTCTGCCTGAAATCCTCAGAGATTCTTAGGGAAGTAATTCTTCTCCCTATTCAGCCTTTCCTCTCTCTACTTTGCACATTAAGGACCAAACTATGAAGCTGATGGAAGTGCTAGTTGGTTTTGATGGAAGGAGTGGATTTCTGTCCATGGTGGTGGACTTGTCAGTACTGGGTTAATGGTTAGACTCAGTGATCTTAAAGGTCTTTTCCAACCTGGAAGACTCTTTACTATTCTGTGGTTCTAAACAGAGAATCCATAGGTATTTCTGGGAAACATTATAGTCATTGTGGAGCTGAGCTCTGGCTATCCAGACTTTATCTGAAAGCTTCACATGAAACCCATCTTTATCCAGGAAATATTTACTGCTGCTGCTGCAGTATATTCGCATGAGAAAACACCTGGGGACCAGGTCACTGGCTCCCCACTGCTACTCTCTGAAGGTAGGGGCAGAGGTTTTGGACACTGGATATTTTCTCTTTGTTCCCAGCTCAGCAAATGGATGACATTTCAATCTCACTTTCTTACTAGTATTTCTATTTCTTTATTCATAAAGTACTTTTCCAATTCCAGGTGAAAAGCTACATATAGTCACAGTAGCCATATATATATATATATATATAGGCAGATATATTTATATATCTATATATCTATATATCTATATCTATATAGATATATAGATATATAGATATATAGATATATAGATATATATGAAAATATTGTTATTAAGGGTAGACCCCTGTCACCTGTATGTCTTTGGTTTGATTCACAGATATGGCACTTCTGCAATAACCTACTTGTCTCTTGAAGTTCCCTGTGAATGAAATGAGGAGAGGAATTAGACCTCTGACTCCAGCAAGGGGATGTTCAAAGTTCATTGAAGTGTTGGGGTTGCTTAGGGAGCCTCTAAGGGGGGAAGAAATTCAAATGTCATGAAATCTGAAGGTCATCTCCTCAGATGGTTTAAATCATTGTGCAAAATAACTGTATCAGTAGTTTGCTGGCATGTTCTACCCCCTTTTTCGAGAAATGTGTTTTAAATACTCTACTATTACTGTGGTTTGATTAATGAAATTCCATTTGAAAATGAAACCCACATTTATTTACAGAGTATGGCCTGTGTACTACTAGGGAACCTATTACAGTAGTGGTAGAACTTTAAGAAAACTACAAAAGTGTTTTCAGATCTTCTCATGTTTTGATTCAATCAACTGTAGGAGTACAAAGGGTGTTTATGTCTGTGTAATAGAAAAAGCTGTATACACTTGGATGAGTAGTAAATTCTGATGAGCTTTCTTTTGTTCTATTATTTAAAGTATTTATAGAACCCATTTGCATTTAGCTAGATGATTGTAGGAATTTTGTTTGTGTATTGAAATGCCAATTCTAAATCACAAGTACATAGTGCAGTAATAATATACAGTGCTTTTTTCTTAATGATTTTTCATTTTGTGGTTGAGCCAAGTATCTATATGGGTTAAAATCTATAATTCCCAGAACTGATAGACAATTCAAAAGGCTTAACAGACTTCATGCATCGCTTGCTATTGAAACTGTATATCTAGAGGAAAACTAATATATTGACCCTAGAAGGCCATTTACTGTTATATGAAATAAACCCATCGCTTACAAGTCTATGGAGTGTTTATTTTGGTGGCTAAAAGGGAAACATGAATACTGTGAGCATTTGGGCTTTTTGGGAAGCCCATTTTCAGATCCCAGAATAGCCTCTGTGTTTGATCTAGAGCTAAGTATTAGTTCCAATGGGAGCTCTGAAAAAATACCTATTGTTCCCGTGGTTATATTTATTCCCTGTAGGATGCCACTACCTAAGCATTACAGAGGTTTTCTTTTATTTTGATCTCTGTGTGTAACACAACTTTTGAAGGGAACAACGGAAGTTCTTCCTGTTTCCCACAGCTATAAACAATTATTTTTTCAGCACTGAATTTTAAATGCACTTAAGTCCTTTAACAGTCATCATTCCATTTGCCTAAAGTGACTGGACACTTCATAGGTCACTGTGAGGCAAAGAATAGGAGGACAGTGATACATTTTTTATCTTTAATATCCTTCTCTAGTGTAGAAAACACTTTACTTGGTGGTGAGATATTTAAACCCCATGTAACAGCTGCACATCAAAAGGAGATTTTTAAAAGCATTGAGAGCTTCAACAACTACAATAAATGTTGAAGTACCAAACATAATTTCAGACTTGGGAATCTTAAAAGTATTTATGACTACTTGATCAAACCTTATTGGGTTAGCTTAAACAATCAAAATAAATTAGTAGTTACTGATCCTTGCTACAACATAACTAGGGATAATATAATAAAAATAGGCACATGGAAATGCTGGAAACTGCTTTCTAAGAGCAAGGAAGCTTTAATAAATAAATAGGAAACCTATGGTAATATTGGAAGATGCCTTCTTTACTACTGTAAAATGCAATAGACAACACAAATAAATTTGACACGTTGCAGAAAACACAAATACCCTTTCCTTCCTAGATTCTTGAAAGAATAAATCTAGTTAGATGAATATTTAAGATGTCAAGATAGAGGTACATCTTGTATTCAAAGAACTGCACTTAAAATCACTCTTCAACAGCAAACAACAGGCAGAAGAAGATGAAAGAGAAAGAAACCTGATATCCCCAGATATGTGTGTGAAGTCCTACAGAAGAGATGTCCAATATTGCCTTCGGACATCTCTCTGTAGGGGAAAAGTGATTTTTCAAGGTCAAGCCTATTCTCCAAGAACCAACCTTAAAAATGTGTCCCAAAAGCATCCTTGCTATCAATATTTGTCAAAATCAAAGGTTGATGCTCAGACTGAAAGAATTAAGTAGCCTCACAGTAATAGGATTAGCTGAATTTCCATGTATCTTCTGGTTGATGGTGAGCCTGAAATGAGATATCTGTAGGGTCTACAAGACACCAGCATTAGTCTGTTGTGACCTTCACAGCTCTGAAAGGGAATGAAAGATAGAAGCATTAATAAGATGTCCAAGGAGAAGAGAAATTCTAATGACTGGTCACTTGACAGGAGTCAAGTGAAGTGCATGTAAGACAATAGCAGATGTTGGTCAGTTTTTGGCACCAAGTATTAGAGAAACATTTCAGGACATGCTTACCTTTAAACAAACATTGGTGTGGTTGCCTGAAAGAGATATTTTTACATCTGGAAAAACCCTTACCTTATGTCTGAGGCAGAAAGCATCAGAACATACCCACTGGTTCATTTATGGACATGATGGAAAACATTGACTCATAGGGGACACTTGAGGTCGCCTATATCCTGTCATAGGCAGTAGATAGCTCCCATTAATTCTTCTTCAGTAATTCTCATCATAAAATGTCAGTTTGCATCAGTTCACTGGCACACACTGAGTAGCTTTCTTTGCCACCATCCACAGGAAATTTTCATTAATTTATGTACACTGATTTCCCACTGAAGTGTAACTTAATCTTATTAATTCCTGAAGGGGGTTATGTTTAGTTTCCATACAGACAATATAGCATATGCATCCTGTTTTTCTGTTCAAAGGAATCTCTTAAAGGGGGAGAAAAGAGAGTAGAATGATTTTAAGGGAAACATGTTTTTAAAAAGCTGATGCTTGTTTGTTTAAGGCTTTTTTTTCTTTTAGTTTGATATATTTTTACATGTGACAGCTTTTATTTCTGTTGATAATTATTCTCCTGGTGGAAAAGGAAAACTTCCAAGACTTACAAACACTGATTTTGTAATATGAGGGAGTTCTCTGAGGGAACTTTACATGCATTAATAAGAGTTAGACAATGGAAGGCAGCTCATCGAAGAGTAAATACACATCCTAAAATATTATTCCCTATTTATCTTTCTAATATCCATGGTTAAATCATACAGGAAGGAAAACCTGCTCTAAGGCATCTTAATGGAGAGAATGAACAACACAAGCCGGCATAAAAGCAGAATGTGCTTGTCTTGCATCAGAGGATGAGTCACTGGTGGCCTGGAGTCAAGGCTTCCCAGACTCCTTTCCAAGCCCAGTTTGTCCCATGTGATATGGTCACATGGACCGGTTTTGGTGGGTGAAAATTCCTTCAGAGTGCTCTGGCTTTCCATCTGGAGAACACAGATAGATAACTTGGAAGAGCATATGTGACAGTGAGCTGTGGTAAATGCAGCTGATGAGGGTGTGATGGGCTTGTCCTACTTAAATAACCTATAGAATTGTGCTTTTGAGAAAGTATGGCCTGTGTATATTTGATTAGAGGAGTTATTGTGATGGTAAATAACAGCATAAGCTCATTTTCCCCATTACTTGTTTTGTGAGACTTCTGGCTATTTTGTATAAGCAGCAAACATATATTTCCTGGAGTCCTGGAGTGTTAAATATGTATGATCCTCAATCTCAATGGCCTTGCAATGTGGACATTAACAAAACACACTAAAAATGGAAAGTGGGAAAAACCAGGCCTGAATTCTGGCTTGCATTTAGATAGGAAACCAAATTTTTGTGTTTCATTATCAATCATAGGTATCTATTTGTAATTGCTTTCTAAAGCCAATTTCTTTTTCAAGAGTCACAGTGCTCAAGATGCCCTAATCAGGTGCAACTCTTAGATTTTCTAAAATAAGAAACTGGTTTTGATATGGTAGGAGTGCAAACCTGTCTCAAGCTACTAACTTTCCATTTACTGGTGTTCTGAACAGTCAAAACTGATTGAAGAAGGTTTGGTTAGAGAAAAATTAAAAACTAATTTGCTTTATCCTAAAACATCTTTGAGAATAGTCAGCTTTCCATGAAGAAAACACAGGATCCTAAAAGAGAAGGATTTGCCATTGAAAAAAGAATTATACATTTTATGATATCATTTGCAATTCAGCAGACATAGCCTATGGAATCATGAAATCCTGAAGAAATCAGTGAGAGCAAAACAGATCATATGTTTGTGTGTGTGTGCGTGTGCAAAGGAGAAAAAGAGGGAGAGTGAGCCCAAGCAAAAAAGGAGGAAACATTCTGTTGGATCTAATTTTATGATGTGTTTTAACACTGAAGTTCATTTACAAGTGCTGACACTTTGCTGTGAAATGCCATGAATGTGGGATCTGCCACAAATGAGAAGAATATTTTTAACTAACTTTAGCTGTGGATTATAATTTGTTAAAACAAACAATAGCTCATTGCATTACTGTTGAATGCAAAGATACCACTGCACTCAGCTAAAATCAAATAATCTTTTAGTTTCTATTCTCTCCAAACTAAGCTAAACAGTGGTGTCATAAAATGACAAATTACAGGATGAGCATAAAAGCAGTGCCTTCAAAAATACAATAGTTATACAAGCAATCTATTGTTAATGAAGAATATAATGCAATTTGTCTGTCTGTAATACAATTATGCAAATCAAAGATGGAACTATCCTGAAATCTCTCTACATTCCAAGTCATTAAAATGAGATAATTTATCAAAAAGAATATTACTGATCATGTTTATGTGTTGCACATTAATCCTATTACAATAATGTATCTTTCTACTAATGTAATGGATTTGTGCAATCTAACAGAAAATGACTTTTATACTACCCACAATTACAAAAATATTCAAAGCATATCCATCCCTGCATAATAACATATGCCTAAGACTGTACAATAAACTTATTAAAACAAACAAAGCTTATGAATGTAACCTTCAAACCAATAAAGACAATGCTAAATTCAATTTTATTGCCCTCATTATTTCAACAACTTCATATATAATAAACATGGTGAGTAAATTACCTTAACCTTCTTTATGAAAAAATAAAATCTTATTAAAAAATGTGATTCAGAATTTGAGAATTGGCTAAATTGATGCCAAGTATGTAGAACGTGACAAAATCTTCCAGACCAACATATAAGTGGCAATCCATGTACTTGCAGTCCAAAGTCTTTTAAATCTCAGCCCTCTGATAGATATAATTTTAACAGGTGACAAGTCAATCCTTAAAGTAACAGCATCTTCTGAAATAGTTTCCTTTATCTGCAGTGAAGCATGTGAAAATGTCATGAGGGCATTCTTCCATTCCCATGGAAAGATAATATTAGGCTTAAAAATTCCCCACACAGAGGTATATTCAGAAAAGTCATGGCTCTCCCTTTGAAAACTAAAAGGTGCAAAGGAAAAGGCAGCATATTCATCTGTAAAACTAACATTGTACATGGGTATTGTAGTATAGTCACTAGGTGAGGGGTCACATGTTCAAGAAACTAATACTAATTACTTTCTCCACCCAGATCTGCACAAATGGACTGATGTATAATATTCAGTCCTGTTATTGTATATGTTCACTAATTTCCCTTTTAGAGTTCAACCCATCTTTATTGAGCAGAGTTTGCTGCACTCTTTTTTCATCTATAAAATGCTCCATTAGCTTCCTCAGTAGGCAATTCAGTGTACTGAACTGTTTTCCTCCTGGCAAGTAGGTTTTTCTTAGATGCAAGATGGAAATTGAGTTAGCTGGCTGCAGAATTAATGCAGCTGCATACACTCCTCCTGCTCATCCTATCACTGACCCTCCCTGACACGAAAATCACACTATGCTACCCACTCAGCACCCATTTATTCCTCTTTCTTAGGAAGAATTCTTCTCATTCCTCCTCTTAAGCCAGTATATTCTGCATATTGAGATGAGAATATATATTAAAAGAGAGATTGAAGAAGAGAAAAAAGAGATGATGCTCATGTAAATCATGTGTTTAGTGGTCTTAGCCCACTGTAGACTCCAAAGTTTCTGCCAACACCTCACATGTATGCAGTGTTTAGAAGGTCCTGGGGCAGCTGGCTGCAGCTGCTTAAAAGCTAATTTTTGCCCTCTCTAACCCCTGCACTCCTTTCTGAAGGCTGGTTCCTCCTGCATTTCCAGAGCTGTTCAGTGGCTTCCTGAATTGATACCAGCCTTGGAGGACAGCATATCCCAGTCCCAGCTGGGCTCGTGTTCTTACCCAGCCTGTGATTGTTCTCCTTTCTGCCATACCTGTTTTCCTTCAGTCTTAGAGGAAAGAGGTTTTCAATCTGGAAGCACCTGACTTTAACTCAACAGTTGTCAGGAGCTGTTATTAGTGACAAAGGATCTTCCCTGCAATGGCTAATGTGGATTTATGCATTCTAATAACTGCCTGATAAAAACAGATTGTTCTATTCTGGGCATCTTGACCTAATGTAGAAGATATAACACTGTGGCAAATGCAAAATTGTGTTAACCACTCTACAAATCCATAAATCCGCCCCTGATGTTGCAACTACGGTATCATGTTCAAAAGGATTTGAATTCTTAAACTTTCCCTCTGTTCTGTACTCTGAACATGATCTCATGGGTAGAAATTCTCCTTCTGAGACTGGCTGGCACAGGTCTCTACTTTCTGCTTTTTATGACATTTCTTTATCAAGTGTCCAGGAGATTTAAAATAGTTTTGAACTCTTTGTCAAAGCTGTCTAGTACAAGCTTAGTAAACCTCCTGCACTTGGCAGAACCAAAACAGTAAAAAGAGGGCTGGTTTATCTGAAGGCTGGCAGGGGCAGAACCTTCCCTGTCACACCATTTAATATTTGCTCACACAGAGTTATATGAAGTAAAGTCAAGATCCTGCTGCAGTTCTTTTGGACTGAGCTCTGTCTTTGCTTCTGTCCCTCTTTAAAACACATATACAGTCTTAGGCAACTGATGGATAACAAATATACAGACTTCTGCTTCTGATACCAATAAGAACAAAGTTGCCCTTTATCAGATAAGGGCAATTTCAAATATAGCCATGTTTGCCACTTGGGGACTTAATACTTTTATACACTCTGGGTAAGTATTAATTCAACCAGCCCTGTATGACATGTACAGACATAAATTTCAAATGCCTTAAATAACCAGCCTGAAGCAAATTCATCAGCCTCAGAGACTTTATGTCACCATAAAACTTGCATAAGGTGGGGTGACAGCTGGCCCTAAGGATCTCATGTGCACTAGAACAACCCCTTTGACTTTGTTCCTCAGTGTTCATCACACTTGGATTCCTGCATGGCAAAGGCTTTCCACAGGTTTCTCCTTTCTTTTCAAATAAGCAGAAGCTTGCCAAGGTTTTGGACCGAGCTGCTCATCAAACAGAATATTGAATGGATTTTAGCCTTGCCTGCCTCTGTAGAAATGCCTCTTTCCCCACAGAGCCTATCACAGAGCCTCTGCTCAACTGTCCCAACAGTAACATCATGTAGTGACTGAGGACCTTCTTCAGGCTTCTGCTTGCTAATATCACCTAAAAACTGATTGAGCAAAAGCAAAATAGCAAAAGATATAAAGCATATGCTCCCTGGGGGATTTACATCCCAGTCTAATCAGGTCTGTTGAGTCCTTAGAAGAGGAAAGGCAGAAGGTCAGGAAAGAAGGTTTATAAACTTATAGTTACTACTTATTTCTCTGTATATTTTAACATCTTGAGTACCTTTAAGCCTGCACTTACCTCTTTTTGTGACACTTCCTAGAGAATGAAAGCTAATATTGCCCTATTTCACACATTTTTGTGAACACTAAGCACTGTGAGATGCCCAGGTAGCACATCAGAGGTACCCAATTTTGCCCTACAATCTAATTTCCCTGAAATAGCTCAGCTAACCTAGTGACTAAGGGCAATAGCCCTGCTGGTTGTGGCAAACCCACTGAGCTGTTGTGCCTTTCGTTTACTGCACACTTGACTGTCTGTGCTGGTGTGTGACCAGGCACTCTGGAGAAAAACAGCACCAATTTTCCATACCATCTAAGGAACTCAATTGGCTGAACTGTGCGACAAATCAGGGCAGATTAAAGTCAAGCTGGTAAAACTCTGCCATATTGACATCCCTGTGTCCAAAAAAAGGCATCATTTGGATCACAGTCACAACACTCAGATGCAAGAATGAAAAAATCCCCAGTGTTAAAGCCAAGGGAAGACTCATTTTTGAGCAGAATGAGGCTGGGGCTTTTCTGCTCTGTTGAGGTTGTAATTACAGCCTCTCAAAACTTGCATGACATTGATAATTTGAGAGAAAATGGGACACTGATATCTCTAAGAACACTCAGGGCTGGGATTTTGATTTTAAACTCCATATATATCAGCAAATCAACCCTGTGAATATTAAAGTCATTTAGTATCTCTATATAAGAAATTACAGAAACCATTCAACAACAAAAGATAGGGAGAAATAAATGTCACCCTCTAAGGAAAACTTAAGAGGTTTGTCTGATTTTAAGATATCTGAAAGTCAAACTGACCATCAAATTCTGTCATGAAATTATGAAATTGTATCATTTAGCACTTTTCAAAGACCAGCATTTTTTGCTAAATATCTCTGACCTACAGAGAAATGAATCATTCTTAGATGGTGTCCTCCTCCACTTAAGATACAGATCTTGTCCTTTGATACATCCTATTTTATTTCATATAGCTTTGTGTCATGAAAAGACCCAGCTCTGCCTTAGAGGTTTGATTGCTGAGTGATTCCTCTGAGGTTTGGGAAGATGTATGCAAAACATATTAGCATAAAAGAGAGGCAAAGATGCCATAAGCACCCATTGCAAATAAGCATTTAGTTATGGTTTGGGTCAGCCTAATTGTGTGAAGACACAATGCTCCTTGGCACAAAGTGTCAGAGTATGTTCCTATCCCACCCCATCAGCCCACAAGGGTGCCTTTCACCTTGCTGTACCACAGCTGAAGTTCCCAGTGAAACTGGACAGGTGCTGTGTGTGAGAGATGGAGGAAATTAAAAAGGCATGTCCTGGGCAAGCCTGTCTGAATTTGTCCATCTTTTCTTTCTGTAGGTGCTTTAACTTTTTTGGGTATCTGGGTTCCTACGATGAGCCCTGTGCACCTTCTGTAAAATGCCTTTAGTGCCAGGCTCTTAGGATGCTCATCTGACTGAATTACCCACTGGTCCATGTGCCAGGCATTCACATGGGAATGAAGAGAACTTGCCTTAGCCTTTAGCTCCATCCTTTTTCCCTCCCAGGAGATTATTGCCAGCTCTTTCTCAGCATCAGTGAGAGATGAGGGTGCCTTGCCAAATAGGACCTGAAAACTTCAGTTCATTGCAGCACTGAGCTTTATCAAAAGCTTCAAAGAAAGTAGCTGAGGTTTCTTTCCTCTTGCAGGTGATAATACCCCACAGCAGAATCATAGGAGAAAACTATTTAGAAAGGATAGTGGAAGGATCTGAACTTTGGGGGGCCTCTGAAATCATCTCTTGCTCTGCATAGGCACTCTCTTCCTGATATGCTTAGCATCCCTTGACATCACCCGTGTTCTGGCTCTGTGGATGGAAATGAAGACGTTGGTGATTATCTATCAGTATCTAATTTACTGAAAGCTTTCAAACTTTCCATGCCCAAGAAATACTATTTTAGGGATTTGGTGTTCAAATAAGGGTGGAGATGGGAAGAGAAGACAGATGAATTAAAAGAGTTTATCCGACATAAATCAGAATTTAACAAATTCTCATTTATTTATATCTATTTAAGACTCCCTCAGCAGCAAGGTGCAAGCATTAAATACAGAGGAGATGGCAAGCAGAGGAAAAAAGTAAAAGAGTTAAATGATAGCAGTGATCAGTATTTTAGTGTATTCCTTCTACAATCTAATAGATACAAATAGAAAAGGCCAGGCACAACACAAATATTTCCTATTATGAATAAACTAAAGTCACAATTGAATCTGTCATGCTTGTGATATGAGAAACGGACAATATTCCCGAGCTGTTGCCATGATGGCACTTGAATGCAGTTTGTACTTTGTTTGTGGAGCCGAATCAGAAACCCTTTCTCCCCTCCCCTTTCTTGCCTTTTTTTTTTTTTTTGGCCCAGCATGTGTAATTCTTCTTCATGGAAGCTCGAAATGGCTGTGGAGCAGCTCAATATTCCATTTATTTTATTTATAAAATAAATTCAAAGCCTGAAAAGATGAAGTAATTGACTTACTGGGATGACAGTTAAACCCACTAAATTTAATCTTATCCTCTCAAGTACAACATATCGCGCTTACAAATTATCACCCTGCACCAGACAGGCCTGCTCTCTTCACCTAATCCAAATGGAAATGAAGGCCTCTGTTATTGTATTATCTGACTTTACTATCAGCATTAATCCGGCTTAACTCACTTAATGATGCCACTTGTGGCACTATGAAGGCAGCAAAGAAGTCTATAAACTACTTCCATTAAAATGCAAATCTGGCCCACAGAGAAAATAAGTGACACAAAAGTAGGAGAATTCGGCCATACACTGTATTAGCCTCTTGCAGCACAGAACTGATACAAGTATAATAACTGATGCTGTGATTATTATTCTAGCTGTGGATTTCCAATGAAAGGAAGCCAGTCTACCACAGAACGTCACAAAAGTGCTTCAACAAGCCAGGGTATTTAATTTCTGAAGAGATTTATATTTTTTGTTGTCAGGAAATGAACAAATACTTATCAATGTAAAAACTGCTATCTTAAATCTTCCTGCCAGGTTTTTCATACTGATATTATTTGCACCCTATAACACAGGAAATGAAAATCTTCTGTGCCTTTCACATCTCCACTGTATCTTAAAATTCTTTAGTAACAGACTTGCTTCTTTTTTTAACCCCCTTCTGTAAACATGAAAGAAAACTTTTATGGATTAGGTATAGGGAATTACTAATGCCAAAATCCCAACCCCAAATTCCTTCTCCTGAACATTTCTGTTTGCTGTTAATTATTTTTTAAAAGGGAATAATAACATCTGTTTTATGGGAAAGCCTGATTTAATTTTACTGTAAAGCTACTCACATTTACCTCTACCCCTCTCCTCCCTCACACACATGCACACTGGCATATTCTGCCGAGCCATCCCTTTGTGAGAAAAAATCATTAATGCCTCCATTACTATGAAAGAAATCCTAGTCAAAACACTGGGATCCGAGTCTCTTTCAATCTCTCTTGAGTTCAATAGTTTCCTCTGCCTTGATAACCCTAAGACTTCATTTCTGGCTTTGGCACAGGGACAACATGCATATCTACAGGGAGACACAGGCACAGAGCTCCTACTGCTTAAATCAACATTTTTCTGGAGGCTTCGATAGCAAAATGTAAATGCAAGAATTTGGTCCAGCATATTTTATGTGCAGGGTGTTAGATGTGTGATGCCCCCTCGCTTTTCCTTGGAAAGCTTATTACTGATAATATTACAATTAGAGATGGGGCCAAGCTCTGTCATTGGGATTCGTGTTTCAGTCTCTCACATTGGAATTTGATTTAGCTCAGTGTGCTGAGAGGAGTAGCAATGAGATTCAGGTTTGCATCGAAGTTTGGATGATGAATCCCCTCCGAGGCTGAAGAATGTTTTGATCTGGAGCCCTGGTGTGCTCTCTGACAAAGACCTATTCTCTCTCATCCCCACCCACATGCTTACCCCACCCGGGGCATGACTTCTTGTTGGGATGGCCCTTCAGCAGCACACGGATTTGCTGTGATGTCCCACTGCTGAAACACTGTTAAATTGGCTTTTCTCTCACCTGAGGCCTTCACCAGTGTGCTCTGCTACCCCAGCACTTCCGCCCGGGATACACATCGCTGACCTCGGTGTCACCAGTGCTTCAGCAGTGGCTGCTCAATGCAAATGAAAACATCCACTTTGAGCCTAAAGCCATGCTCTGTGCACTTACAGCAAAGGGGGATTCCACTTAAAAGAGGCCGACAGCTCTCCAGATTTGAGTAGTTTCTCTTTGTAGCTGTTCATGGATGCTGGGAATTGTTGCGGCTTACAGGATGAAGTTAACCCCTAGGCACAGCAGATCTGGAAGTCATGTCATGGCCAAACAGACATGCATTGCCACAGACATCCTGCTCACCTGATGGGTCTTGAGCTGTTCCCAGAATGGGCAGCATGAGCAGATGCCAGAAGAGACCCCAGAAACTGCTGGCAGGGTGATTGCCTTCCACCTGCACACCACCTTGCAATCCCTGTGCCAAATCCTGAGCTCATGTCAGCAAATGATTTACTGAGCTTTACTCAGGGAAATAGTGGGAAATAATTGCCTATTTTACCAGAGAACTGCCTCAACTCCTGCACAACTTTGGTCTGAGGCCTTTACCTTCTGAGATGCGACACTCTGTGTAAAAGCAAGATAACAGCTAGGTAATTTTTCTTACCACTACACAATGGAACTTCAGTGGGCTAGCTTGAAATGTCATTTTAAAACTGTGGAACTACTGACCTACATCTCAACATGAATGCTATTATTTAAATTTAAGTTGGGATTGCTTCAGTTTAGCTAAATGTACTGAATTGAATTGGTGTAACACAAACAAATGAACAGAAGTTCCTAGGGGCACAGGGATTTTTGTGATGCATACTATAGGAGCCTGTGACAAAAACTGCAACAGATTGTCTTTATCCTAACACTGTATATGACACAGGACTGGATTCTCACATTCTGTGTTTTGTTTTCCTTGCATCATGATACATCTACAGCACCTTCATGCAGAGGTTCATAGTTATATCCATTATTCTTTTCCAGAAAATGGGAGGCGCTTGGACTCGTTGAGCTTACGGCCAAGTTATTCCATGCTTCTACTTCTTCTAGTGAATCAAACCAAATACTGAGATATCTAATGAAATGTTGCCTTGTATCATGGATCATACTAAAGGTTTAACATTCAATCTCCTAGAACACTGAATAGACTGAATAATTAGCATGCTGCAATATCCGGGACACAAAGTGGTGTGATATGCAGCAAATCTTTTTATTATTCTATTGTATTCACAGGAGGCATGAATTTTAGGTGTTTTTGTATAAATAAATGCACATGTAGAACAAATCATGCCAAATTTATACATGAAATTTTCAATCAAGTTTGCATATGATTCATTCTAATTACAATTGAAGAATGATCAAACAAGTACCTGCACAATTTTTTTATTTTTCCTGGCATTGATACAGGTGTGATGATCTAGATGTGTATTTTTTATTGACTTGCTACCATATTTGTGGGAAAAAACAGACACATTTGAGACCTTTTTGATGTCTGAAACAGAAGCACCAGACTTTAACTAAATATCACTTTAATTTAAATATGTTAACCAATGAGATCATTAGAGATTATTTAATTCACACCCGTGGAACAATGAGGGTGTAGTGAGAATTGAGAAGAGAGAGAAAGAGTAATATACCATTAAAGTGATCTCTGTGCTCTGAGGTGGTCTTTAGAAGCTAAATCCAGCCTCTAAATGGACAGACTGCTTTCAGCTGCAGCTTAAATGTAACAGATATATTTATTTGTTAGAGTATTAGATCAAGCCTTGACCTGATGAAAGAGCATAAATAATAAAATTTAATTTCTTTTGGAAAGCTCTAGATTAGACCAAACTGTATAGGTATTTTTGTGGGGTGAGAAGCACGAAACTGAATAAAAAGCAAAAGGTAGAATTTGCAGCTAGAAATCTCAGCCAGGGGAGATCTGCAGTCCCACCTCAGTTCTGACCCTGCCCACATTTTCCTTTCCAGGTCTGTACTTGGAAGAGCTGTTCAGAATACTCTCACTGGGAAAAATAAACTAAGGAGTTTTAACCAAAATGAAATATCTTGCCTGAGCTTTCTCCTTTTGTATCATTCTGGCTTTATTGCTTCCTTTTTTCCCATCCTTAATTTAAGATCATATTCAGCTACTTTTGTGAGAGTGTTTATATGTATCCTATTATTTTCTGGTTTTATTACAGTTTTAAGTGTTTCTTAGGCACAATGTTGAACTTTACTGTTCTTTCAAAGTTTTATTTCAGAAGGCTGGAGTTTTTTTTCAAAGGAATGGGAATTCCTATTTTTTCCAAATCTATTGCCCACAAAAAGTACTGAGCCAGTCCAACAGAAATATGATTCAGTGTGAGGGTCACTAAAATATATCTCTAAGCAGAAGCGAAAGTGCTGGATTACTCAAATCTCCTTACCAGCATAATTCCAAAGTGTCAGGGAAAGAAACTCTTTTTTTGTTGGTCACAAAGAAATTTTGGCTATACTATTGTGTAGCTATGTTATTACTTCTGTTACTGCCCCCTTTTGTCATAATTTTTGGGTAGACAATTGTTCACTGTGTGAAAGTTGCTCATTCATTTCTTTCAGAGGCCACTGGACAAGAGTCAGCAGGTAACAACTCACTGACCTAAAGACCTACCCATGCTCAGATAAATGAGCTGAATGTGAAAGGCTAAAAATCCCATTACCAGACCTTGAGCCATCCTGTCCTTAAGCAATTTTGCAATATTTCTAAGGAAGAAATAAGTACAAGTTGTGGATTTAGGGACAAATCAGATAAACCAGCAGTGAACCATTTTTCTGAAATAAAATTTTTCCTGTGTTTTTGCTTAGCTGTACTCCTGATGCAATGAAATGATAGTCTTGGTTATTGTGTCCTGAGTGAAATCAAGGCAGAGATTGAGGCCATAAACCTTTTTTTACTATCTTGGCAGTGATGTCTATCCAAAATTGTTAATATTCTCTTAAAATTCTTTGCACAGTAGAGAACAGGAGAACCTGTTCAGCTGACTACAACCAAATTTCTTGAGAGGTGATCTCATCTTTAGCAAGCCTGCACTTTGCTCACCATTTCTAAAATTAGCCTAACTATATTTTCCAACAAGATCTGGAAAGTATCTTGGTATCCATAGCTCAGTTTAAAATCTACCCCTTTCAGGGTTCAGGACTCTTGTCTGTATGTGACAAACTTCACCCATAACCCAGTTTTTAAGTGAGTGAGGGAAGACAATCCCTCTGTGCACCTAGGAGAATTAACCTTCAAAGTCTTGTTATTTATTAGTTGGTTTTTGTTGGGATAACCTGTGTTTCTGTCTTCTGCTGAAATCCAACAGTTCATGTACATATCATTAATTCACCTGAGCCCATTGGAATTCAGGCCACCTGCAAACCATTCCTCCCCTGTGCTATCAGGGTCCTTCTAAAAAAGGATCTCAAGCTGATTCTTGGCTGTCTGATGTTGCTGCTGCAGAATGGACAGATAAAAGCTGCCAGAGCAAGGGCTGAGAGTACATTTTCAATTAAGGGATGAGAACGGGCAAGAACCTTGGCTGTGAGTTCAGCCCTGCAGCCTTTTATGCTGAAATGAGTCATTGGAGCAAATTGAGTATATTTATAAATATATAACTGGGTGAAGTTCAGCTGAAAATATATTATGCAGTTGTTCTGGTGAAAAAGTAAAACAATACCAATTTATTTAGCTCGCAGATTATTATCCTTTCTGAGAATTAATGCAAGCACTGTTTACGAAACAAACAAAACAGGAAAAAGTTTATCTTCTGAAAATGAGATCTTTTCAAGGGTTTTTTTTTTTTGGTTAGCTGAAGTCACTTGGCTGAATGAACTATGAATTGAATAATCCTGCTGATTAACCTAAATTTAATTAACTAAAGAAAAAAATATCATTTTGCTCTTTCAGATATTTAACTTCCTCATTATATGACTAAATTTTTTTTTAATAATATGGGGGTTTTTAACCCTCTTTTTGCATCTTGTGAAGCCTGACTTTTAAAGTATTCAGTCCCCTAATTCAATCACACTGATTTCAATAGGATTTAAATCTCTAGGCATTTCTAAAAACCCCACTAGGCACTTCTTCATCTTTAAGCACCTAACTACCTCTAAAAGTCTAGCCCTTGATAATTTTAGAAAATGGTCCTTTCTATCATGCAGAGTTTCCTGCTAGCAAACTGGAAAAGTAATTAGCATATAGATGCATCCCTCAGACGGTAGACTGGGTTAAACTGGATTTCTCTACCTTTTAATAACCATTGGAAAACAACAAGGAATTAATTGGTTTGGAAATGTGAACTGATGGAAAAAGTCAAGCTACAGAAAAGTTATTAACTATGCAACACTGAGAGTCCTTAAAGCCATCAGTTAATGAAACAAAGAAAAGAATACATTGAGTGAGAATTGATTTTGAAGTGAAGAAGACAGATGAAAAAGGAATTGCACTAAAATATGATGAAGAAAATATTCTTGGAGACTGCAGTAGTCACTGCTGCAGTAGCTGTAACAAAGTGAGAATAGTGGTCCAGGGAGCATCTCTGAGATGAAAGGAGCGCCGTGGCTCTGTGATGCTCCAGCATGTTCCCTGCTCAGGGCAGCCTCCCCAGGATTTACCACAGCCCAGCCAGCACAGAGCCAGGTGCTCTGGCAAACAACAGTGAAAAATCTCTCCTGGCACCTTCTCTGATCCTATCCAGCCATGCAACACCCCCTCAGTGCCCCTCCAGCTATTCAGGGGTGCCAGCAAGCAAAGGGAGAAGAGCTTTTCCACACGGGTGTGGGGTGCCCCAGTAGTGAGGCAAGATATGTCTTTGAAATCTGTGGATGAAAAATGCTGTGTAAGAATGAGGATTTTTTTATTATTATATAATCCTCAAGGGCAGAATTTGAAATAGCTGCTAGCAAGTGTTGCCTATTCCCAGTTTACATGAGATATCTTTAATCATATTCTAGTCAGAGAAAGAAATGACTGCAAGAGGAACTATAAAAACTCTTCCTTGCTTTCATCTTTGCTTTTCCACTCAACCTCACATGAGAGAGAGAGGAATCTGCACCCAGACTGATTCTTGACTGTCCTGGATTGTTCTAATACAAGGGAATAATTATAAAAGACACATTTTTACTGCAAATGCCCCCAGGTTCATTTTTTTATTTGAACAGAACCCTGCTCTCACAGTATAAAGTAAATATTTTCATGGTTGTGTGCCAGGAAAAAAAAATCTTTGTTTTGACTTAGTTGTGTTCATACTCTAATGAGGTAATTGAAAGAAACACTTAGTAGGAGAAAGCTCTTAGTGGAAGTATGATATTTTAAGTGCTGGAGCACTTAAACTTTAATGTAAATAGAAATGAATATAATACTGAATAAAGCATAATGCTTTATGCAAATGGAATTCTTGTTTGTTTTCCAGAGTTTCTAAGGCTCTTGTGGAACTAAGCATGAGGCAAACTGAGGGTGCATCACTCCACAAAATACAGCATGGGATGTGTGTGCCAGGATCACCTCAGTGACCTTCATTGCCATGCTGTGTCTCAAAGTCCAGGAAAATGCTGTCACATGGGATTGCCCATCAGTCCCATCCATGTGTGTAAAATGGAACTTCCCTACTGCAAGGTGCAAAAGCTGGAGAGAAGAGAACAGAATGATATTGGGTGGAATGTCTACATTTTCCTCTCAGACCTGCATGAGAGAAGAACAAAACCTTTTACAGAGGTAAGAATTTTTGAGCTTTTACCTCTGGACTAAGTCCAGCTTGAGCCCATTGGCGCCTGGAGGGTGTGAGCTGACCTCTGTAGGGCTTTTACCACACAAGCCTCATCTAAAAAGGAACCTGTTTGTGCCCTCAGAGTTTACTCTGTGTTGTGAGCTAAGGTGTGGTAAGTCACTATGATTAGAAAACTTCCTTTTGAAGTTCCTAGATCTAACTAAAATACTAATACAGACTTACCCCACCCATGGCCTGTGGGAAGCAATGTAATAAAAGAGTTGGGTTTCAATGATCCTTGTGGGTCCCTTCCAGCTCAGGGTATTTCATGATTCTATGAAATGCCACTGCCCTTGTGGAATTCTAATTTCCTGTACTGTAAGGTGGTACCTGACACATTCAGGCAGAGGAGCACAAACTCCCAAATTTCTATGAGTTAAGAGAACCAGAAGGTGAACTCAAATGAGCTTGAAACTGATGGAAAGTATTTGTCAGTAAGGTCAGCTCCTTATTTAGTTTGTACCCATCTGCCAAATGGACAGAGATGCATTTCTGAAATCCTGAATGAACCCTGAGTGCTTGCTCATACCCTGTATGAAAGAGCCAAAGACAGCACTTCAGTACCACTGGAAAGCTTTGCTGTGCTGAGTCTCTTCTTGTGCCTGCCTAAACTGAATAACATTTTTCAATGTGAGCCAAATACCATTGTCTTTCATTTACTTTAGAGAGAGAAAGATATTTGGGCTTTTATTTCTGAAATAGTTTCTCCTGGCCTACATTTAAAAATGTAGTGGTTTATTTTGAGGATGCCAATGCTGCTGAAAGGAATGGTTGCATAACTTCTGTCCTTATGAAAGCTGGCAAATTAGATATCCTTGCTTAACAATTAAATAAAAAATAGTTGGGATGATAAAAAGAGACTTTACAGGGAGATCCACTGGATTCCTGTGTATGCTAATGGTTGTGGCACTTCCCTTTCCACCACATGACAGCAAGGCCCCAGTCCAGTGAAGCACTTAAGGCTGAGCAGTGTCTTGGATGTCAAGGCACTGCTCACAGTGTGTAAAACTTGGCACACAGCTGTCCTTTCCTGGCTTAGAGCCAAGTTGAGCAACATGAACATAACACTGTATTTGAATTCACTATATGCAGTTCTTAGTCCTGTATTGATCTGGATTCTGAAGCCTTCACTGAAGTAACTTCTAAGTTTCTTTTTTTTATAAACACAAAATGAATTTTATATAGTTGGTTCTTTCACTCAGAGATTTGAAAATGCTTTAAAAATATGAATGTATTGATCTTTCACTATAGGAAGAATAAGTAGCAGCAGCTCATAAAACAGATGAGGAATCTGAAAGTAGATGAGTGGAGAAGAGAAATCTAACAACAACTGAATGGAATTGGAAAATGAATTTTTCTTGATTGTATTCCCATCTGCTTTGGGTTCAGTTTCATTAACTTTTTTGGAAGAAAGCTTCTGTCAGGAAAGTTTATGAAAACTCTGTTTTAGTAGACATTCAGAATAGTAGCAGAATTTTTATTCTGATTTTGTAATCTGGCTTCCTTTTTATGAACTTTTTTATTTACATATGCACACACATATTCTTTATATTCCTCTTCACAAACTCAAAAATCTTGAGTTATTGTACTGCTTAGCCAGATTAAAAGCTTCTAAAGAAAAGCTGAGCATAAAACTTTCACAGAAATAAATTCAAAAAGATTGTGATCTTTTCTTACCTAGCACAGAAAAGTATAGAGAGGCCAAGGGCTGCTTGTGCATGGCTCATTTTTTATTTATTATCTTTATTGCTACTGAATTTAGCATTTAAAGAGGCAAACTCTAAGTAAAGCATAAGGAAAAAAATCCTCAATAAGGATTAGTGCAAGATAGATAGGGTTTTTTGTTCATGAATACTATGACGAAATGTCTTTTTTTTTTTTAAGAATAGAAATTGATTGAAATATCATTTGTACATATGTTAAATTGTGGAATTCATTGCGTATGGGTAACATTAGAATAACATAACAATGATTGCAAGGCTCAATGGTTGTATAAGGGAAGAAAAGCTGCAGCCCCTTGGAACAGAAAGAGAGTACATAGGAAGAAGAGCAATAATGCTCACCATTAAGCATAGGGCTTTAGAAAAAAGATTCTCTCATAAGCAAGTTATTGCATAATTCTCTGTTATGGGAGTTTCACACCTTCCTCTGAAACATCTGGTGTTAGAATGCAATAAAACACTAAATGAATTTCTGACCTGATGTGGCATGACAATCAATAAAATTCTTTTATTACCTACCTCTAGTTTTAAGAACTTGTCATAGTAACAGCACGCAGCTTTGCAGAATGCTAACTTGTGATCAAACATTCAATTTGTTTTGAAAACTAAATCTTTCCTGCCTTATTGCGCATTTCCTCAAGTCTGGGGAGGTTAGCTCAGCATGCCTCACCATCTGCCACTAGAGGAAACATGCTCTTGGGGTTGGTTGTTTAACACCTAGTGGATGCTAGGTAGGAAATCTGTAGTGGTACAAAGCAGATGAGATGCAACCAAAATTGCTTTAGACCAAGTGGTCATCCCTTAGTTCATGTACAAAGTCTTCAGCAATGCCTCTTTTCCCTAAACAATGTTCTACTCCATGTCCTTTCTGCCACCCTACAGTCTCACAGTCCTTTCTGGTGTATATGCCAAAATACAGTAATTCCTGACCTTCTGGTAGATATTCCAGTAAATCCAGTGTGGGAATGCAGTGTGCATCAGGATACAAAGTCAAAGCTACTGCCCCTGCATCAGGCATGCATCTGATATACACCGGGTGACTGATGCCTGGATTGTTGGTGTAGGACACAGCCCAGAAGGTTTGCAGCTCCCAGAGGGGCTTTGTGCCTCCCCCACCAGAAACACTGGAGCTCTGCTGGTGTGGCCGGGCTCAGGGGAGGTTGATGCTGCTGGAGAAAAGGCCAGGGCATCCTAGAAGGACCTTGTGGGTCAGTGGGGCAGTTCACAGTGGGAATTCCAGGAATCTTTCACAAGCACAGTATCACAGCTAGGATAAAGTCAAGCAAATGCTACCTTGTCATTTCAGTGAGGTGAAAATGAAACCCCTCCTGAGTGCTTGGAAATGCCTAACTCTGACATGATGCCTCCAGTGAGAAACCCTGAGAGGGCCAACACTGTGAACCCTCCCCACACTCCTTGCAAATGAAGCCATGCTGTAAAGCAATGCATTTCTATAGCCCGGGTTGCATTCCTCAGAGCAGCCTGAATGATTTTGTCCAAAGAGTACAGCAAAGCTTTAATGTGATATCTCTGTGGGTTTGCATTAAAAATATGTCTTCAGTGCACCAAGACTGTGTTGAATCAAATGTAAATGTCTTTATGAGTAAAGGAAATAATATGTTTATGCATCAGGAGGGTTTATTTTGTGCTGGGTAGCACAAAAATCCAACACAATTTTAACAGCCATATTTGCATGCAAATGGACTGTAGGCAGTCTGAAGATATTCCAGGAATCCCAAACTTTATGCACCACCTCTGAAGTCATCTTCATATAGAACAATATTTAATTTGTCATTAATTAGTAATTTGCTGTGTGAAAGCCAGCAAACTATCTTGGCTGAATTGACCAGCACAAAGATTATTCTTCTGGAAATGAGCTGAAATTCATACTGCTAGCAATTTCCATGAAAATAGAATTGCCTTTTGTTGCTTTTATTTTAAAATAAGAATAAAATTGTGCCAAAAGACAGCAAATAAAAGGGGTGAAAAATCCTACCTAAAACACATAGGCAGGAAAATCCCAACTGATATGTCCATCCCAGCAAGCCAAAAAGACATTTCGTGCAAGGACCTCTTTGAAACTTGAATTTATTTGGGACTATTTAGAAGATACTACTAAGTGTAAATCCCTTGTCCTAGCATCTCCTGGAAGTCAGGGTAGATTTTGTTGTATGAAATCTTTTCCTCTTTGAAAGTCAATGACTGGGGAGAGGAGCAGTGGGGAGGGGGAGACTTGGCAGACTGCCACCTTCCTCTTTCATTATTTCATATGTTAAACGTCCCATCTAAATCTGCATTTGCTTGGTTCGCCTCCCTGTATGTCCATGAGGGAATGATTGTTATTTTATACTTATAAATAATATATGTGCATTCAGAGACATTTCAAATATTTAGCTATCTTGAATTCTCACTTTTGCATACTTTCCCCTCCCTACACTCACCCCCTGCCTTCATGTCTGCTACCCAGTCAAAATAAAAGTCTCCCCCATCTCTATCTCCTATTGTTTTTTCCATGGTTGATTGAATGGTGTGCTAGGTTCAGTGAACTTGGCTACTGCTCCACCCAGAAACAACCTTCTCTTCTATACCAATTATCATATGAAAGCTACTAATGTCGTTTTACTGCAGCTCTGCTTCATGTTTCAGAATTGAAAGTGGCATCATGCAGCCCACATTTGCCCAGTTGCAGGGAACAACCCTTCTCCCTTCCTTTTGCCCTCCATTTCAGTGTAAAATATTGGCTTCTTTGTTGTTTGCTACCTCAATGTCTTCAATAAATAATTGCTACTTCAGATATGAAAACAACTTTCAATCTGGGATGCTGGTGCTGTTAGAAATATTATTGGATCGTGTAGGACTTATCCTCTGAGGGTGAATTGGTTATAGCAGACAATGGAGGGAGCTGGTCTCTTGGAACTTTAGAATGATGGAAATTTCTTCAAATGGAGTTTCAAACAGAAAATTTTGAATTTCAGCAGCCCACAACAGTAAAGCAAAGAGTGTAATGTGGTGTAAATTTTAAATGCTGTTGACAGATGTCACTAACAAATGGTCTGTCTTCAAACCTTGTTATGTATAAACATGAAATATCTTTATACATTGAATATGTGCAGGAACATAGATGAATATGCTGTTGGTATTTTGAGGGGCTGGTACCGAGAGAAATTAATTTGTCCTTTACAATAGTGTCTGAGTGTCAAGAGAGATTCTTTGTTGTCCTTACAAGTCTAATAGCCCCATAGCATAGGTACAAAATCTCACTCTGCGCAGCCACCAAATGCAATTTGAATGCATATTAAAGAGTAAACCAGTTTTCTGATGTGACACAATACAGGAACAGGTATAATTTAAATTATGAAAAGTATTTGTCCATGTCTTTTTCCAAGATTTAGTCAGAAGATACAACATATATCACAATTTTCAGTGTTCTTATTTTTATCATGTTTATTCTAAAAAAAAATCACAAAAAACAACAAATGTTAACAGCTGGTGTTATTAATCTGAGGAGCAAGAAATGCAACATGACTGACTTTACTGGGCTGTGGGGGAGAGGACACTTCACTTCCAAAAGGAAATACTGGGTTTTCATTATTTATATGTTTGTTGTTCCCACAAAAATGGACCCAAGTGTTTTGAAAGGATTATAAATATGGTTGCAATTTGGCACTGGAACTGGTTGCAGCCACTGTGTGTTTGTGTCCCTGCTCGTGTGTGGAATTTGGCCAATTCTAAATCTGAGTTGGTCACAAGCAGCCAAATGGCTTTCAGTTTTCTTTTGTTGTAGCTGCATTCCCTACAGGGCAAAAAACCTTTCAGGCTTTATTTCAAGGTACAATATGCTCCTCTGAGGAGATAAATTATTAAAATGCAGTGTCTGCTTGTGAAAATTCCAGCTTTGCAAAGTTATGCTCATTTGGACTCCAAGAAATAACTGTTCTATCCCTCCAGGTCTCAGTTAAGACAAGACACGTGCTAATTTTCTTTTAACTTTGAAGTTCGGATGGTCTTAAGGAAATCTTAAGATTTAAAAGAAAAATGGAATCTGCTTCACTGTGAAGGAGTCATTGTGTCTGGGGTAGTTAATCTGGAAAGCACTTCTTCACTAGCATTCAGAGTGGAGTGATTAGGTGTGAGAACCCATCTAGTATTTGGGTTTATGCATCATCACAGCTTATTTTAAATATTATGAGACAGCTGGAATAGGCAAACCATCTATTGCTTACCATGGAACTGCATCTTTTACTACTTGTCTGCCCAAAGACCTGAGGTGTGACAGGCTCACTCACAAGAGGGGTGGGCCCTCCTCCATCACCAACTGAGCACTGCCCATTCCTGCTAGGGGCAGGCAGAGCTGAGGTTACAAAGCCAAACAGGTTCCTAAGACAGCAAACAAAAGTGCCAGACTTTCCTGAGGTCGTGATGGACCCCAAAGGCCAGTATGAACTGCAGGTTTTTGTATCTTTAATACTGTGCTCTTTGCCGGGTTATCTGGGTGTTCATCTTTCTGTTACATCCTAGGTTATTGCAGTTACTAAAGAAAATGTGTATTATCACTTGGAATGAAATATATGTTCACATACAGGATGAATGTATGGAGCAAAATATATGTGTGTGTGTGTACATAGCACATACTGAAACAAACAAGCTAAAAGGAACATTTTGAGACATTTGAGAGTGTTAATATTGATTACTAAATAGATTAAGAGACAGCTACAAGAGGTTTTGTCAGGAGATCAAACTTTACCTGTGTGACAGTGTTAATAGTATGAGACATGAACATTTATCAACAAAACAGTTTCAGCTGTTTGGCAAAAAGCATTGCATCTCTGAAGTGTTTTGTCATACAGCTTCCTCCCACCTAACAAATCATGGTGTTGTTCACTTAAACTTGCTCATGTCAAGGAGAAGAATGTTTTCAGCAGGAGGCTGTAGCAGTAAAGTTCTTGATTAAGGAATTCTTCAAAGATATTTTTTATTTAGAGTGCATAATTATCACATTATTGATAGAAAGGTGGCAACAAGAAGGTTAGAACCAGCTGGATTTAGTCTGTGGTCCATCTGGCCCTTCTTATCTCATGCAGTAAATTACTGCACTAGACTTTACATGGCAATACAAAACCTCAGCACAGGAGATTTCTTCTCATATATTTTCTTCCGTACATGTTTAGTGACTTCTCCAGGAGAGCTATGAATTTGAGAAGAAAATCACTGTCTATGCAAAAAAAAAAAAAAAAGGCCGATTAGACTGATAAGACTGACACATGAAGAACAGCCATTCCATCTATATCTCAAAAGTTGTTTCAGGTGTATATCAGGATCACTGATGGATATCTTTAGATGTGATTAATGTGAGGATTGATTGAAGCTTTTCTCCTAACCTTCTGTCTCAGTCCACACTCCACTTTCCAGTCCACATTGTAACATCTGTGTTAATAATGAAGAAACTCTTCCAGAAATCTTGTTGTCTTCTCTCAATGGAGACTCCAGTGAAAGAAACTGAGATTCAATATCTACAAAATAATTTTTTACACAGTCAGGATCTGTACAAGTTTTTTGAGTAAACACTAAAAATATAGGTGACCCAAAATATTATTTACCTTGGCATATGCAGTACTGTTTAATGATGTTTAATGTCTTACCAACAAATTTCAGTATTTGGGAGATTCTCAAGGCAGGTGACATTTGGAGAATACTACAAAGAGCTCCCTAGCTCCCTGATATAACCCCAAACAAAAGAGCTACAGGAACAGTGTTGGATTTTGAACTATCAAAACTGTTATTCCTGTAAAATGACATTTTTGTTCTCATAAAAATGTCAAAATTTTCTTATTATCCTAATATTGTAAAAACATTATTTTTGGAAATTTTCTATAAAATTCTCATATTTCTTCTGTCTGCCCAAAATTTGATTAAAAATTTTTGAAATATTTTTGTTTTTGGCAAGATGAATATCCTACATTTGAGCAGTCCTATTCTGTACATATTACTTTAAAGTTTAACTAATCTTTAGCCTACTGAAAATTAGTGCTGGGTCCATTGGTTATATAATAAATGCCAACAGCTGTCAAAAGCAGAGTGAAGCAAAAGGGGTGAAAAAAAGACAGCAATTGTCTTATAAGACTGCCTCATGGTAATTCAAGAAACATTCTGTGAATTCCACCTCAGTGGGGTATGAAATAAAACCCACATTGTGATGGATTGGGAAAACCTGGGTTGGCCCAAAGCTACTTTCTCTAGGATTTCTTCTTCTTTATTTTTATTTTCTGATAGCTTCTCTAAGTCCAACAACAGTAGAAAAAAAATTGAGACAGGAAAATGTATGGCCACGGTAAAGAACAAAAGAAGGGGAAAAAATCTTTTGCAATATCAGATAATCTTGAAATACAATAATATATCTTGCAAACCTGTGAGATCTATAGCAGGCTTATAACTGATCAATTTTCCACCCAGGTTTACAAGAAGAGTAAAGACCAGTATAGTTCATAAATCAACATTTCTTAAGGCAGTTGTGTGTTTTCTGTCTCCTGAAGGTGATATGAAAAGTAAGCTATAAACATCAACACATTCAATGAAACTGAGGCATACTAGCAAAAGGCTATTTATAGGGTCGTGTATATATAAAGACATAATGTTTTTGTACTATATACTAGGTAACCATAATTAGGTTTTGAATTTCATTATATAACAAAGGGCTCTTGTTGCCTGTAAAAGCAGCAAAGTATTTTGATCCCCCATTTTTTGGCAATCTCATTGACAGTTCTATTTTTATAGAGGTGCAAACACACCCAAACCTTAGAGCATAGTTTTTCTTTTTGCTTTTCTGTTCTGAACTGGCCACCGTGGAGAGTCTTCTCTAACTTTACACTGAAGTGAAATTGTTGGAGGGACACAAATATCTGTGAGGATTCCACAAGCAGCAATATTGACTGTGCAGGACTTGGTATTTCTAACTAAGGTTTTACAAGGTTTTACAGGACCAAATCAGTGGTCTGTTCTCTCTTTGGGAGGACTGCAAACACACAGCTAGGTGCATTCCCCAACATTTCCCCTGTGTTTTTAATTGGGCTGCCAGGAGAATTGGAAGACTCCATGGTTTTCCTGGAACAATGTGAAACACAGCTCTGCAACTGCTCTACCTGAGGCACCCAAAGATTTGCAGCTATCCTAAGTGTACCCTTTTTACCAGGTGGGCCTTTTTAGGATTCAGAGTTTTGTGGGAAACACACCATCCTCAGTCTGGGGTGAAGGGGAGGCTGCAACATCTGTCTGTGCAGTGATTGCACAGAGCTCTTTGCTGAAGGTCAGTGCTGAAGCTCCTGGTTTGCAGTAGCTGCAGCAGTGTCTGGTTTCACAGCAGGCCAGAAATTCCAGTCTGAAGCCCTCAAGGCTCACTACCCAGCTTAGTCAGGGATCTAAAGCACCTGGAGTTTGGTTTGCCATCATTCAGCAAGGCAGACACATGTGCAAACCCATATCTATCACCAGTTCTTTGTTTAATCCACTTGCTCATATTGCCTCCTCCCTTTGGCTGGGCATTTTTGTTCCCTTCATTGTACAGAAATGTTAACAGGTGTAGAGACACCAGCCAGTCATGATCATCTGTGTGCTGCATGCACAAGGAAGTTTTAGGAAAATACTTGATAAGTAAAATGGTCTTATAAGATTGGGTTTCATACCACTGTGTGGAAATTTTAGGTTCCAGGCCTTACAATAAGCTTTTGGCTTTTGAATCTCCTTATTTTTCTTTTCTGTTTTTATTTAGACACCTAACTAACACCTGAGCTTAATTTGAGCTTAATTTTGTCTTTAAACCCCAAAAAACAGCGCCCTATCAGCAGCAGCATTCAGTCATCCTGAGCCCATTGCTATCCTCCTTTGTTATAATCCTACTTTGTCTAGGTTTTTTTTTTTTGTTTTTTTTGGCAATATTAAAATTCTTGTGCATATCTGTTTAGTAATTTCCTAAGATCCCTGAGTTCCCTGGGAGCCTCCCTCCCATTCATACTCATCAAGTTCTGAGCCCTTAACTCCATTATATATCTCAAATTGAAAGAAAAAAAAAATTACTCTTCAGCTTGCTTGCAGTCTGCCATTGGATTGCAGACACTTGGATGAGCTCTTACCCTCCAGCAGAAAGGGCCAGATCAGTGATATTTTTGTGATAGTCTGAATGCCCCATATCATCCTCACAGAGTTCTGGAAGGCATGAGGAACTGTCAAGGCTTTAAAGGGGACAAGTCTCAGGATTCCTCAGCTGCTTGGCTGGTTGCTCTCTAGGTTGCACCTGAAGTTTGAAGAGGAAGTTGTGTTTTCACATGAGAGAAAAATATACCTGACAGTTCTGAATACTGAAAGATAGCTGTAGATAAGCAGTGCAGCTAAGGTGGCTTTGTAAAGTTGCTTTGCAGCACTGACAGCCAGTCAGGGTAGTTACTTAATCCAAGCACTTTCACAGTTAGAATATGTTGCCAGAAAAAGGAAATCTTCTTTTGAGGTGCATTATCCCCTTTCAAAACTGTCCTGGGGGCACTTACTCATCATTATCTTGGAATAAAACAAATGAAAGATTTCTTTTTAAAAAAATATTGTTCAATCCATTTAGAATCCCTGGAGCTGGGTATTTTATATTTCTGTGGCTTGATAAAATAAAACCAGCAATTAGTTTACGTGTATTTATCATTTATGGTTCTCTACTTCTCTTTGCAGTTCATTTTGAATACCATAATCCTGACAGATTAACCTTCCTACTAAAATTATTATTATTTCCTGGAACTATGAATGAAATAGGAGAACATGTTCACTCTGACTGATGTAGGGGAATATCATTCTACCAGATAGTATTTTAAGCTGATTCCTTCACAACAACAAAAAACCCCACAATAAAACAAAACGACAACACCAAAAAACCCTGCAGACAAATGTTCATGTCTGTATTTACACCACCATTTCACAGGTTTATATCTTTTACACACATTTCTTGTCTTGGGGGTTTTGGTTCACATATAGGATCATCAAATATTTAAACGTGAATTTACATCATGTCTTCAGCAACACTTTCTGAATCTGACCCCTTTTAATGAATCTGAGAGGGGATAAATACTCCAAATATTACAAGAAAATCAGTAAAAACATGTAGCTTGATAGGGAAAAAATGCCTCAAGAAGGCACGGGCAGGGAGAATGGCTTCAGGATGACAATGGCACACCAGAGAACCCAAACAGGGCAGAAACCCAAACAAATCTCATCTAGGTTCCATCAGACCTCACGACAAACCAGGAGACAGAAAACCTGTGCCAGTTGCTTCACCTACAGCTTGGGCAACTTCTTGCTTAGGATCACTGGTTAAAAAAAGAGCCTGGTTAAAGACCTGCTTATGGCAGGTGATGTTAATTTGAGTTTTCTCCATTTTTTCACTTCCTTGGCATTTCACTTTTCTTTGGGTCTATCTGTTTTGTACACCTGGGATGGTGCTCAATCAAAAAGCAGTCAAAGAGTCCCTCATGTCCTCAACCTCTTCTGCTTGTAAGCCTTTAATTTGCAGAAAAATAGTTAATTGTAACCTTTTTCCAGAACATGTTTTGGGCAGCATTTTTGGATTTTGGGGGTTTTTTTTGTTTCATTTTTTCATTTTGTTATTTTGGTTTGGGGGTTTTTCTGGGATTTTTTTTTGGGGGTTGCGGGGGGGGGGGTGGTTCGTTTTTTTGTTGGTGGTGGTGGTAGTGTTTTTTTGGTGTTTCTCTTTTTTTAATCTTGCTTTTAGCTCTCCATTGCCCTTAGTGGTAATTTTATGCTTTCACACAAATTTCATCTGAGACAAAAGACCAGCTACTTCTGGAAACAATGTAGATATGGAGATGCCTGGCAGGATTGCATAGGTTAAGTGAGGAGACACTTGCACTTTCCCTCTGGCACTGGTGGGTGGTGAATACAGGTTTGCAATTGTAACATTTTCCTCTAGGACTTGTCCATTGCTCATCCTGCTTTGCTTTATGCTGAATTATAGGGAGGACACAGGAGAGCCCAGCTGTGCTGGGTCAGCAGAGGGTGTGGAGTGCTCACTCACACTGGGGCAGGCTGGAGGGAGGGATGGTGCTGAACAGAGAGGGATGGTGCTGAGCAGAGAGGGATGGTGCTGAACAGAGAGGGATGGTGCTGAGCAGAGAGGGATGGTGCTGAACAGAGAGGGATGGTTCTGCCCGTGCCCACGGCTGTGGATGCACTGTGGGATCCCAGCTTGGAGAGCTTCAGCCTCTCTCTGACAGCAAAACTGCAGTTGATGCAAGGCCAGGGTACAGGCACTGCTTGAGCTGATAGCTCTGGGCCTTCCTTCCTGAATAGGACAATTTGCATTCCCTTCTTGGAAAGTGCAATACATAACTTTTCCAATTAATATGCCTGGGCTATTTTCATTTTGTAATTGCCATCCTTACAAATTTACTATTTGCCATTTCATTTTCACTAGCAAGTGTGAACATAAAACACCCAAAGCCTTTGTAGCTTGCTTTACAGAGGATTATTTCAGGCCTAGATGTAATGTTTGGGATCTGCAGTGAGAGATATGGCTTTCAAGAGGCATCCCGACACTGACTTGGCATTCACGTCCCACCTGCTGAATGCCAGTGGGATCCTGTCCATTGCTTTCACAGGCTTTGGATCCCACCCAGAGCATTCTCAAAGACAGACAGGAACTGGGAGTATGGGCTGGATTAGGAAATCACAAACTGCTCTGAAAGAGGTTTTCTCTTTCACCAAAAAAATTTTTGTCAACATTTTCTGAAAAAGTCAAACAAAAATAGCTCCAGAAATTAGAGAGTTTATATAGTCCTGTACAGTAATTTGTGGTATATTCCCAAATTCAATTTCTATACCATAATGTCTCCTAAATAATTTTAAAGCTTCATTGTAAAATGGAGTGTTTAAGCATTTGCTTTGTATTACACTAATTTACTCTAAAATCTAACATTTCTAAAACTGTTATACTACTTCATAGCAAGGGTGTTGGTTACTATCTGTTGCTCTCTTATCCTACTCTGATGTTGGAATTTTGCAGCAGTTTTTAATGTTTTACTCCCTCTTTAAGCAGAATAAAACCCCCAGTGTCTGTTTTCCTTTGCCTGTGCTTTTCTGTTTCCACATTGTAGCAAAACAGTTTTATCTTTGCCTTTTCATGTAACGTGTATGCTCAAAGGCAGTTGTGTTTTTGGCTAGAAACTCCTAAAGACTAAACATAGTTACATTTTCCCCATTTTGACCATTCATCTTCATCTGCTGCTGCTTACTTTCTCTGATAGCACAGTTCTTTTCTCTAACAAAGCCTACATTCATATGCTTCCTACTTGCACTGCTGATCACCTTGGGTGCTTCACAACCCCTGCTCCTGCTGTCATTTCCTCGCTGACATAGCCAGGAAGAAATCCCTCTGCCAGGTCCCTCCTGGCTCCATGGGCTGGGCAAGGTGGACTCCCTAACTACCAGAAAGATTAAAATCAGCATCTGCTACTTAAAGCATCTTGTATTCCTGTTGTAGGTTTTAGCCCAGTGAGTATTCCAAGTCAAACAATACTGTGGTTGTGAATTGTTGTCTCGCTTGCAGCCTTATTTCTCATTCTTGGCTTGTGTCCTAGGATGGGACCCAGAGCAGTTGCTGACTACAGCGATACAAAAGAAAACACACCACAAAAGAAACATTTGCACAATCTGCTTGCAAGCACACTGCTCCTGTGGTGTGTTTCTGCTGAGCTGGCCCCCAAAATACAGGTAATTTAAATCCCTCAGGATGAAAAGTAAAAAACAAACAAGCAATCAAAGTTGAACTCCTCATAATCTCTTCCTTTTTGAAGAAAGAGGAAACAGAAAGGAAAAATCTTTTAGATACACACTTTAAGTGCTCTTGAGTCTAAGAACTGTGACTGAGAAACGTTTAAAAATCCTCAGTCCTTGATGTCTATCCAAAGCAGTGTTAGTAAAATTCTTCCTAATACTCATCTTCTTACCTCCTCTCAAGAAGGCACTGGGCCTTTGTGCAAGGGAGATTACTGCTTCCAAGCCAGGCAACCTTCTTCAAAATCTGTGCCTGAAATCACTTTGAGGATTTGGTGGTAAACCTCATCTCTGGTACTCTTTACCGAACCTCAGTAACTACAGCAGTGATCCAGGCTGTAGAAGCCTACAAGAAGCCTTTTTCTAGGAGATATCCTAAACTTGATACCCAGGATTTTCTAACTGATTCAGTTTCCCAGGAATCTGGATTGTTTCCCCATGGAAGCACAGAAAGATTTATCAGATCTCCAGCAAGATGGGTGTGTCCCCATCTGCCCTACCACTGTAGAAGGAAAACAAGGAAGGAAAGTCCAGTCCCACTGAAGCCAAGTGGAGTTTTCTTTAGAAATGGTTTTCATGAAATGGCAAAAGGACATAATAACAGTTAGCAGCAGAAATTGAAGGAGATAAAAAACTTATTAGTGTTTTCATTATTATTATACTTTAAGTAGCAACAAAAATAGAAATAAGACTAAGAAAAATGAACAGAGGAGATGAAAACAGAAGTTGTACAGAAAATTATTTTTAAGGAGAATTGAAAGCTGTAAGAAATTGCACCTCAAGATGAAGGTTTGTGTAGAGATAGGAGAGAAATGGCAGGAAAATTAAAAGATATATTAAGGAAAAGTATACTAAAAAATACCCCAGACATTGAAATGTACCAAATAGAAAAGGGAGAATGCAAAAATAGGGTAGATATCTTAAAAAAAAAAAAAAAAAGGGAAAGCATGAAAAATAGAAGGTGAGATATAGATTGGATGACTGGATATTCTCTCACTCAGTTCAACATCACATTATTATTGTTGTTGTTGTTGTTGTTGTTGTTGTTGTTGTTGTTGCTGCTGCTGCTGCTGCTGCTGTTGCTGTTGTTGTTGTAAGTACACTTGCCTTCACTTATACATACATACATACATCTCTGGACATATAATGGCAGAAGACACCACTGGCAATTTCAGCATGCCAAGATTTTCTGCATGGGGAAGAACTGGTGTCTTAGAGTTTAAGCTATTCCCACTTATCTTTCTGCTTAGGTCATTTGTGGTGCAGAAGAACTTTGGGTTTTTTCACTCTATTTCTGCAGTTCAATTATCTTTGCAACTCCAAATGGGATAGATGATACAAATCTTAATCCAAATGTGACAGAGATTTAGGTGTTTCAAGCTTCCTTCCCCCAAGACAGCCAGTACTGAAATTATGTGTTTTTTATATACTGGGATTCAGGAATAATGCTGTGTTTTCCCTGTGCAGCTGGTCTCTTCTCTGCCATGGGCTCTTGTCTCTTGACTGAGGGTTTAGTGGATGAATGTGGGCCTGTTTGCTCTGTTTCCAGCCCCAGTCCTGTACTAGGGGAGGACAGTGCATTGCTCAGAACGTTTGCCCAGGGTCAGCAGCAATTCCCTGCTCTGCTGCCAGCTGCCCATGCAATCACAGGCAAGTCCCTTTGCCTCTCCAGGACTCAGGCCTGAGGAGCCACATCCAATTGGCTGCAATTGGAGCAAATGTGTCAAGGCCTCTCAAACTAAGGGGAATGGAGTGCATTTAGCCTCCCCAGCTCAAAGCTCTCAGCTCCCAGTGGCACTGGGCAGTGCTGAGGCCAGTGAAAAGGCAGCAGCAGAGCCTGGCTTTCAGCTACTGAAATGTCAGGGGCCAGGGCTTGGGGCGAGAGGAGCCCACTTGGAAGCGCAGCTGTGCAAACCGCTTCACTGACCTTTGTGGTGTTCCTCGCTGTGCACTCGCTTTTTCCCAGCTCAGCCACATCTCTTTTGTTACAGCATTGCTGCTGCTCAGTGCAGAGCTGGGCCTGGTGCTTTGTTAGGTCTCTCCTTGGTGCTGGCACCAGAGACACTTTGTTTCCCTCTTATCTGACCTTCTTGCTTCACCTTTTCTCTATCACCCCCTTATTGTATCACAGATATACTACCTTGGGATCAAAGCAGTCCCTCTGCACACATATGTAAATTCTAAATTACCTCATCGTTAATCTGGGAAGCAGGAAGCTTTCCATATTGGCTGGCAATCTGTTCTTCCACAGCCCTGTGGTTCAGAGGGGAGCCCGAGGCCCTTGGCGAGGTGGCATTACCAATTCCCGAGCATGAGCCCCACATTGTGCCACTCGCCCGGCTCCTGGTGGCTGTCACAAGCCCAGTGCTCCAGGATGCCAGTCCTCACCCACATCCACGGCTGACCAACACAGGGTACTGCCCTTTAGAGAGGTGTGGTGGCAAAACTTTGTAATATCACCTGCTGTGGTCGCCACAGCTTTGCCTGGTTACCCTGGTTGTCTGCCTTCAGAGTCCTTCTGCCACTGGCAGTTTCAGTGTAGCCAAACCAGGTGCCTTGCCATGGTACAGACACTAAGTTCATCCCATTTTTGTGCTCCTGTTACAGCTGACTTTCAATTCAATTGATTGCTTGCATGCATTTTCTTGTGTGCATGCTTAGATATTAGTGTACCTAACAAGAGAACATAAAGAAGCATGTGCTCAGTGACAAATTGAACTGCAAGGGAATAAATTGGCATCTTTCTTTTTAAAAAAGCATGCTTTGCTAAAATGGGTTTTGTTCAAAAAACTGAACAGAGAAATTCAAGCATTCATGTAAAATGTAAGCAATGGAATTATCTTCAATATTCCTTGATAGTGATTGAATAACTGGTAATTTGTTGAAACTGGTAATGTTTTTGATATATTTCACAACTTGTTGCCTTGAAAAACTGCTTACTGGTATATAATATTTACCATTAACTGAGAAAATGATCTGGTGCCTGAATGGAGAATTATTGAAAGGGTGTTTATTGTCTTCTTGCTGCCTTTGCTAGGACCTAAAGAGGCACGAAGGCAGCAGGCTGGGTAATGCCCTGCCAAGGCGCTGTGTTCTTTTGCAGCCACTAGTGAGTGCTCTTGAATAGTTTTTCAAGGCAGAGAGTCCTTGAACCCTACCGAACTGCAAAATCTGGATCTCTGGGTGAATTTGTGGGGAACAGGAGAAAGAAGGTGATTTAAAAGCGGGAAAATGCAGTGCCAGCAGTGTCCCCGAAGCGGGCATGATGCAGGGCCGCAGCAGCAGATGGAGTGGCAGGGACTTGGCTTTATGAGACAGGATTAAAAATAAAACAGCAGTGCTGACAATCTGCATCTCGCAGTCGCTTTTATTTCTGTCCTCTGGTAATCCTGCAGCTTTGTCAGGAGTTCCTGTTTCAGCCTGGTTGTACCTGCTGTTACTTGTTTTGTCTTGTGCATGTGTGCGTGCCAGCTTGCAGATACAGACTCTTAGGCAGGTAAATAAACAGCAGATTCTGGGTATTATCCTGGGCTGAAGTCTGAGCCTTGTACAAACAAACAGTTATAGTTGGCTGAAAAGGTCATGATTTATTTAGATTTGCAAGAAACAAGTTGTAAATTATGGACTCATGTAACTAAAGTTTTTTGATGGGCAACTTCACTAAGTGAATATTTTTACATTGGTTGAGGATTGGTACTGTCCTAACAATAAAATGAAGACTTTGTATTTATGTGCTTGGACAGAGGCTATTAATTAATTTAAGACATTACCTAACTGAGAAATAGAAACTATTACCTCTGTGTGATAAAGTTTTTGCACTCAGCAATGGCAGTTTAGAAGACATGAGAAGCATCTCTGGATGTGCTAAAATCTTTCTTCTCTTCTGGGATAAAAGTCTGCAAAACTGACTGGTTCAGCTATCCAAGTTACTTTAAAAATTCTGCTGAAAAGAAGCAAGCTCTATTGCTTGTGATCCTTAGTTAGTCATCAGCAGTTAACTCCAGCACTCGTTTTCCTCCACCCCCTCACCCTACACAATTCATACTCATTGTAATTAATTTTATGGCCTTTTTAGCAAAGGGAGACCTCTACATTTTATGCTACATTGCACAAGCAATTGAAAGTTGCAGATGAAAAAAACCCAAGCACCAAATGTTTAGCAGGTTTTTATTCTATTTTAAATGAGCAACCTATTTAAATCAATTATCAGCTTAAAATGAGCAGCCTGATCTAATTAGTGTTAGCCCCTGGTGGGTTAATGAATGAAAGGGAGGTGCTGGGCAGATGTGCTTTCCCCCAGGATATTCTTCCACTGACCACATTGACACAGAATCCTTCTAGGTGGGAGAATTTTATCAAACAAAATTATTGAAACCCAGAACTATAAGATGTAGAACTGTTAAATCTGTCAGCAGAACAATGTGTTTTGTGGCTTTGGAGTCTTGTCTTCAGTTGTGTTGGGGGGGGGGGGGGGGCGGTTTGCCAGATTTTTTAAGACAGGATTTATTAGTGTGAGATAAGTCATTACAAATCCCAAATAAATTACTTTTAGAATTAGCATATGAATTCATTTCTGCAAGACACAAGAATTAAAGCTACTTACGGAAAATGCCAGCTAAAATCTTCAGAATCTGGTCAATAAGCAGAGATCAGCTCATACCCATCATTTCTGTTCCTCTCTCCTGATTCTCAGTTCTCCAGTTACTTAAACATAATGTCCTTTGAGCTTTTTTATGTAGCCAATTAGTAAGTTTAATATAGTACATGCAAGTATAAAATATGATAACTATCATTAAATGTGGCAAAGGGAGAAAGTGATGCTGTTAACGAAGGGCCTCGTTTTCTTATCCCTTTGATGCATTTGCTGACTATTCCACTGTGAGTGCACAGATGTTTGCATTTTTGGAGGATGACATTTCTGTAACCAAATGCTAAGTTGTTGGTAAATATTACAATTTGCTACTGTGCAGGGCTTCTAGGTTTCTTATTCTGGGGGTGACTTTCCAAGTAGGTGCCTCTGCTTTTCCCCCTTTTCCTGTATTTCCTCCTGCCCTTGGGGGTCCACGAGGACGAGTGGGTCACACCAGGGACTTTGAGCTACCCCCAGAAGCCTGTCTGCTGCACTCTCCAGGAGAAGTTGTATTCTCCTCCATGAAAAGTGGTGAGTTTTCTTTCACTTTTACAGATGTAATACTGGTTTTCTACATTCCCATCAGTCCCTTACAAATACATTTACACAGACATGAGAGGCTATAAAATTTACAAATATTTTTGACCAGTAACGAAAATATTGGCATGCTGGCACTTATGTGTTACTTGTGTATCCTCAGGCTCTGGTAGACGAATAATCAAGGCTTCCTAAATTTCTCTGTGTAACAGGGACAAATAGATATTGATGAATTATAACTCTTGAACAAACTCTGGAGTATTTGATAATAGGGGGTCAGCTTCAAATGTAGAAAAACTCACTTGCTGCTGTTTTGAAACATTTTGTTTTGGAACAGTCCACACTCTATATGAAGTGAAATTGTCTGATGGTCATGGGCCACTGAGACTTCACCAAAACCAACTGGTTTACTGGAGAAGTTTTTACAGTGTTTTGCTCAATGGTATGCACACATATCTGTCAGAAAAGGTCAAAAGGATTTTTAAAGGATGAGTGTGAAACTGTCATTTTAAAATCTCCAAATAAGTGCGTCAGGAGATATATTAAAAAGCAACTGTGCAAAAGGAACTGTTGACCCACTTGCTCTTCCCTGGTCATCCATTTCGTTTTTACTTTCATATTACAGGCACTTTCCTGAGCTTTCAAATCTTATGGCTTTGTACTTTAAAGGGAAAAATTTCCGTTAATAAAGAAGGGCTTGTAAACAGACTGATACACACAATTACAAAATATCTGGATGGTTTAGTGTGGACAGTTTAAAACATTTGCTAAGTGACCTTGGCGTGCTTTGAAAGGGCTAAATAAACTGCAGAGTGTGTCATTTGAAAAGTATATGAGAAATATATTTTGGGTTTTTTAAATTAAATGCTAGCTCCAAGTTTTTTGAGGAGAATGTGTGTTGCCTTTTGGGAAGAGAAACCACGAAAAATAATTTCTGAGGGGCTTTTTTTCTCCTTTTGAAAGAAAAATTAGAACCCAATAGATAATCACAATTTCACCATGAGTTATTACAATGATTTATTCAATTAAGCTCATGAATATAAGCCCTATCATTAAATAAGCTAAATTTGAGTGCAACAATTACAACTTTTACTAACTGGAAGCAGCATAAGTATTAAGTGTTTAAATATACCAATATTGGAGCATGATAATTTTTAAACATAATTACCTCTTTTATTATATTTTGATTAGATTAAAATTAATGCATTATTAAGCCATGATATGTTCTACCATCTACACCTCTGTATAGACAAAGATAGGAGTTCCCCCCCGCACACACCCTTTTTCCAGGTCTAAATTAATTAAATTCCCTTTAATTATAATTTACTAAAAAGCTCCACTTTCGCCACTATTATGTCTTTTGAACTTTGAAATTCGAAAAAAAAAAAAAAAAGACACCAAACCCTTAAAATGGTCTTTTGCGGGAGAACTGAACTGTCAGCGAATTCAGGCAAAATTAATTATTTCAGCTTGATAAACCTTTTCATCTATTTGACTCCTTATACAGAAAAGCCAATTAATAATGTCAAACATGCTTTGCCTCCGGGGACCGGCGGGTTGTAATGAGTGTGTTTACCACGAGTGGCTGTAGCGGGAGAGCCGTGCCGAGCCGCGCTCTAATCGCGCCACACCTGTCAAGCTGAGTCTCATTATCTGTGTACCAAGGGCAAACCTCATTTTGTCAGGAGTGGTTTTCGAAGAACTAACAACTGCCTGGGGAAGCATACAGGACTGTCGGCCAGTAGACGAGTCACTTAATTACCAATCAGAGCGGCAGAAGTGAATTCCTAATGTTCTTTAGTACCGACCCAGCTAATCACCGGGATGTGTGTCTCACCTTATCAGGGCGCCCGCACCAACCACTCATTTCCAGCGGTTGATCCATGCGTTCCCAGAGCTCTGATAGGCTGCCAGGGATGCCGTGCTCGGGACACAGCGGTTCACCAGGCACGCGTTAAACCGTCTGATCGCCTCTTCCCCTTCCCATTATCAGCTGGCAACGGGATGGCTCTTGGCAGGGGACGGTCACCTCTGTGGTGACCTCAGGGCTCCCTCTGAAGCACGTGTGCACACGTGCAAACAGCTCCGTAAGACAAACGCGGGGCTGACCTTGCAGTGGATTATATTTCAAAAGCCATGTATACACATTACCTAAGCCCCCAGAACTTCCCCATGGGATAAATAGCATTATCCTTGCTTTACATATTGGGAATGGAGACAAACTTCTGGCCTGTGACAAACAGATTTAGCCCTCTGCAGAGAAGTTGAGTAGTGCTGTGTCCTTGTGGGGAACTCCTGAAGGACTTGGTGGGGCTGTGGTGACCTCACTTTCTCTGGAGCCTGGGAGCATCTCTTCATCATTGCAATTTAGCATGTTTGTCGCTAAAACAAGTGGGAGTTAGGAAATGCAAAAAGGCCATTGTTCTCTTTCCCAGGAGCTGATCATGTTGGGCTCTCCCTGAGCCTACTCTGAGCAGTACCAGTTCAAGTGCACAACATGCTGGGGTACAGGCAGGTTTCAGTTCTGAGTTCAGATGAGGTTCCTCATGGCTTTCACTGGGTTTCTCAGATAACCAAGGGTTGCAGAAAAGGGCTGGTGAAAGCCTCATTAGAATTGAAGAGATTCTAGCCCAGATTATCAGACTATACTTCATTTGCTTTTTGTCATGTATTTTTAGCAACCCTGGTCTCTATACAGAACATACTGCTGCTTTTAGGAAGTTGATTCTTTCTTACTCTATTTGCAGATGACAAATGATAGGCAAAAAACACCATGCAGGAAAATTTTGCTTAGCATACGCTAAACCTAACTGGGGTGAGACCATTCAGATATTCTGGAGTGCTAATAGATATCGGAAAATCCAAAGTGACTGCCTGCCAAAAGAGATTTTGCATTTCATTTTTTGCAAAATAGCTGCAGAAGTCAAAAGCTCTGCTAATCATAGATGTAAAAAGAGCAAAAAGCTCCATAACTTAAAAATAAAATAAGCAGAACTGTTCCTCCCTCCCCAGCAAAATCATCACCACCATCAAAAATGGTAGAAGAGATTTATGAGGTGATTCTGTTAGGTGACTCATCGACTTTTTCTTTCCTGATGGTTGGAGGCATGGAGGAGTGCTGGGCAGTAGATGCCCTTTGGGTATTATCTGGACTTTGTGTTTGGGACCCCTCCTTGAGTGATGCTGGGTAATTTGGGGGTGAGGTGTTTTGTTTCTTGGGTTTCTTCATTTGTAATTTATTTAATCTTTATTTTGTATTGTGGGAGTGAATTGTCATGTTCTGAAATGACAGCTGCACTCACCTGTCACCAATGTTCTGAGCAATTAACCAAAGTGAACTCTCTGCTTCTGGCCAAATTAATGCAGACCACAGGAAGATGAGAGCAGGAAGAGGAAAAGTAGAGGGAACCCCAACTACTCAAACATCTATGTCTTGGTGTCATTAATTTCCTTCGTGCCATAGCTTATCCCCTGGTGAGGAGAATATGGCAAGCAAATGAAAACAAGTGCAGACCCTGTCAGCATAAAAATGTCCCCAGAGCAGTTTGTGAGCAGGAGCTGGGAGCAGGTCAGCAGGATTCTCTCCATGTGGATTCCTATTCTCTGCTGAACTATCAGAGTTCCAACAAGCCAGCACAGCACTGAAGGCTCACTGCTGGGCTGGGAGCCCCTTTCAGTATTTAGCACTGGGGACACAAATCACACCACATGGATGTTTATTGGAGAAACTACCAAGGAATTATGGATTCAGGGGCTACATACTACTGCTATAATACTCCTGCCTTGCCCTGCATTTCCTTTCTTACGGTGCAGTCTTGCAAAGCAGTTAAACATGTCAAAGTCAAGCTTGCTACCAGTTTTACAAAGAGTAAGATCTTGTATTTCACCCCAAGTTAAGGCAGCCTTTGCCAATTTGCTGGTAGGGCTCTGCACGGGCAAATTAGTGGGAAGCAGCAGAGGAATCAAAGCAATGAGTTGGGAAAAAAGACGGCTTGGGATAGCCAGCAAAATAGAAATGAGCATTGTAGCAGAGGAAGAAAACAGATGCTTTGTTTTGATTGCTCATTGTCAGTGTCATTATAACTTTCAAGCTGTCATGCTGACTTCAGCCTTATTGGGTTTGGTTTCTTTTCCCAACTTTCAATGCAGATGATGTCCTGATTGCTCTATTCTCAGGCCAAGTACAGCCTGACCTCTCCCTTTAGTGCAGTAAGTGGCATTCATCTCCCCCTTACGCAGCCAAAGGGTGAAGAAGAGGTCAGCAGCCCTAATAATTGCATCTTGGACGTCTTTGTTGGTATGGTTATATGATCCTTTGTTTTCTGTTTTATGACTGACAAGCTCTCAAAAACCTTTTGGCAACACTCAACTTTCACAAAACTAATAATTTCAGCTGGGGGAAAACTCTTGGTACTGCTAGTCTTTTGTTTTCAGTGGAGGGGGGCTTTTATTAAATGTGTAATTCCTCATCAAACTCACCCACATCTAAAACTCTGAATGCATTGAGTTGAAATATTGAATTGGAAGTAGTTTGATGCAATCAAGTATCTGGTCAAGCCAGAGCAGTATTTTGAGGCAGATGTGGTTTGGATGCTTCATGCCCCTGTGCTCTTTATGGGCCATTACTGTCCATATTTTTTATTTTGACCTCCCACATGATAGGCACTGTGGGATCTCTTGGGAAATGGCTTACTGAGAGGGAGGGGTGGGAGGGACACCAAGCTGTGACACCTGGGAGGTGATGGGCAGCTCTTGCTTGGCTCATATTGCCATCATTTATTACAAAATCAGCCCCAAATTAATTTCTTTTTCTTTCTTCTCCTTGCTCCAAGAATTAAATATTCCAGGTCTTTCAGAGCTAAAATTCTCCCTTTCTTTTTCATCTTTTTTTTTTGTGCTGGAGGTAGGCTTCATGTCTCCATAACAGTAGCTGAATCTAGAGATGGTGATGGAAATTCTCAGGTTGAACTCAGTCTCACTTTCAATGTTATTGGTTGTTAATGCCTCTTTTCATTTTTGAGGGCTTTTGGAGTAGAAATACAGGGGATATCTAAGCCCTACATCTAAATTCTCCCACTGTATGTGATCTCTGTGATCGCTACATCAGAAGTGCCTATTGCTAGATGTTGTTGAGTCCCAAGAGAAGGGCAGAGGAACAGTAACAAAAGAGGTAATATTTGACCAAACTTCTTAAATTTCAAACACTTGGACTTACTTTTCTCATCTTCTCAAGACCTTCAGGGAACTAATTCTTGAGGTTTAACAGAAAAAAAGTGTCTGATCATTCTCTCCATATCATCCAGGCCTCAAGTCATACACAATATCCTAAAAGCGGCTTCGTGTACATATAAGAAAAGGAGCTGTTGCCTTTGTCACTCAGCCCAGAATTCTGTTTGATTTTCTTTTTGGTTGCTGCATTTTCCCTTAACCACACGCTTAATCTGATGTGCATTATCACTCCCTGATCTCATTACGTCCTTCCTTGAACTTGCATGTTGCTTGAACTGTCTTAGAGGGAAGAATGCCCTTAACTGAGTCAGTAGTTCAATTCCAGTAATAACTTTACATATTTGTCTGGGGTTTTTTAGTGTCCTTATGAGAAGCTGGGCAGTCCTGTGCTTATGTTATCTAGTGAGAGTGACTGGGCAGGGTTTTTTTTGGTTTGGATAGTTTTTTTTTTCCACAAAACCTCTCTTCCACATGGAATTGGAGCCAAGGGCTGTGATGCTTTGAGCAGTGGCTTGGTGGGTACAGGGTCAGCGCTTTCTGGGAAGACCAGACTTCCTTCTAACATTGCAGCAGCAATAAACCTGAACAATAAACCTGAAACCTCATGGAAACCCTGGGCATTGCTGGTGCTGCCTGTTTGCTTTGTGTATAGTCAGATGGCCTGATCCTTTCCTAGAATACTGGTTTTACTCTGCCTAAACTGCCTGACCATCCTTGTGCTAACAGATGTACAAAATAGGGATGCTGGAGAGTTCATAGCTCTTCTCTGACATGAGGAGATATTGGACACACTTCCAAATATGGAGAAAAATAAAGAGTTTTTAAAAAATGCTGTGGTATGTAATGCTAAATATAGGCAGAATGATAATAGAAAGAAGGTTCTATAGGTTTTTCCAAGCGCGCTGGCTTAAATAGTTCTCTCATTCTGTATTTAATGATTGCCAGGCATGCTTCATGGCACAAAAAGTAATTCTGAAGAGGAGACTTTTAAATTCTTTTTTCTCTTTTATCCAGAAAACAACAGAATATCAAAACATTCACAGTATCTTATTCTTTCAAAAATGTAACACGGTCTTTTTTAATTTTTTTTTTTTAATTTTAGAGATACCACTGTGATATTCAGGTGCATTTTAGTGGAAACAAACAAGCAACCAAACAAACCCCCAAAAATCCAAACAAAACAAGAAAAACCTCAACCAAATGGAAAAACAACAAAAGCTTGAGCCCTTAGGAAGTGGTGGAATTAAGGATAGCTGCTAATTTGTGGGCACTCGGAAAAAAACTGTAAGCCTGAGACAAACATAGCTTTAACACAAGAGACAGAAGGGCAGATCTCAAATTTACAAATAAGCAGTGACCCATTTAGATCTCCATTGCTTGAAAAGAGATCAACTATTTAAAGTACACATGGAGAAAGGGGGGGCTGGCTCCTAGGCATAACAGTGCACAGGCCAATTTCCAAGGCAAAGTTAATTTTCATTCTGAAGTTGTTCTTTGTTAAATGATGCCAAAGCTAGAGGTTTTTGTGATGGAAACAATGCTGGTCTTGGATGAATTCAGAAGTGGGTGCCATCCTAGCAGGAAGCCAGGTTTTTACTATGGCTCTTCCTGTGCAAGCACATAAATCACTCCTCTTGAGGACCGAGTGTCCTTTTGTCCCAGAGGTGGGTGCAGGATGCTCTGTGAAAAACATCTCTCTGGCTCCTGGGGCAGCATGGTTCAAGCCTCTCATGGTGTCCCAGAGATGTGCTCCAGCCTCCAGACAGCCGGGGCCAGCACTCCGTGTCAGGGTCTGCCCAGTGTCAGGAGACAGCAGCGGGCAAACACACAGGGGAGACCAAACACCCCCTCGTGTGCCACAGGCCAGAGCAGCTACTGTGCTTCTCCCACCCCTGGGCCTGCCAGCCCCCCTCCAACCACAGCTATGCTCTCCTTTAAAGAACAAAACTTCAGGACATCTCTCAATGGCGTTGGGTTTCCAGAAGCACAAAGGATACCCAAGAGGCATTTCCAGAGATCCTTAAGTGTGGTTATAGCCCCAGAAGGCTCCTCTTGTGGAATCCAAATCCTGCTGGAATCAAGACCTTTTGATGTAGAAGAATGGTTGAAATGAGCTTTTGGTCTCACATAGACCCTCACTGTGTGTCCTGAAAACAGCCAGTTGTGCAGAGAGCTGCTGGCTCCATACTCAGGTTAATCCACCCAGCTTTTAGGAAATTCACCTGGTGATCTTGTAGTACCAAGAGCTACATTATTGTTCCATCCATATAATAAACCATCTTAAACCTATAAGTGTAATCCTACTTTTCCTCTTTTGAAAAAGACTAAATAGCCTGACCACACGTGGTATTTTTGTTGCTGAGACAGAAATTACTTTGTTTCAGGTACTTTTCCCTTCCCTCTTTTAGAAGCAGAAGTCCAAACACATCAAAGCCTACCTAAATTTATCTGTGCCCAGTGGATGGGAGGGAGAGAAACCCAAAATCCAGAGTGCAGCTGGGATGAAGTGTGTGCTGTGAGCATGATTAAATGATTGTGAATGATGGAGATTGTTTCTGTTTACTATGTGTTCCATCATAAAGCTTTATGGAAAACATTCCTGGAGAGGAATAGGTGAACAAGATATTCCTACCATAAGCACTTCAGGTTCAGAAGTTCACCTTTAATATGAACATTGCAGATTTTTTTTTTCACACTCAAAGAGATACCTCTTATTTCATATAAAATGTGCTCAGCAGCCTGTGCTAGATGTTTCTTGGTCTGTCCTTGCTTCTGCTCAGAGAACAAATGTCTGCTAATTCTATACTTGAGAAAGATGTTGAAATACAAATCTATCAGCTCCTCTGCGCAGGTAAGCAGAAAGGAAGGAGGGCAAAAACTCAGGCACACTGAAAAAACCTCCCCAAGGTGCAGAGTGGCCAGTCCTGATCTGCCTCTGCTAACAATAAAGAGCCACAGCAAGAAAAGGACAGGATAAACCCATCAATGTCTCAACTGCAAATAGAGAGCAACACCAGATTTAAAAGAAATTTGAGTGCTTAACAATGAAATTAGGTTCTCTGTGTTTGAAGCTGTATTAAACACCCATGATCCAATATTCCAAGAGTTAACATTCCTTTACTAACATGGCCCCAAGCAATAGCAAGTGCAATGCTCCTGTCAGACATTCTGATGTTTCCTATTGGCATTACATCTAGTTTATCTGAGGAGACATTTTCCACTTGATAAATGTGTCTGCTCAAGGGCAGACTGAAGAAGTCATCTAAATATACATTTCAAGATGTCTAGAAACCTTGTTTCCTTTGTACTTCCACTTCTTTAAGTTAACTTGAAGCTCAAAGATGCTGGGATTTTGGGAGGGGAGAATAAAATTTGTGAGAATTTTCTTTGTTTTAGTAACCTGCAAGCCTGAGGATGGAAGCAGGAGTTGCAAGCTCCTTATGGAAATGCAAAACTGGTGCCATAAAACAGCAGCCACGTGTTCTAGTGTACTTTTCTCTCTCATCTGTGTGCTGAAGCCTTTCATGAAGCTGGGTGTGAACAAGATGAGAGAGGAGCAAAACATGTATACTTTTTGGTTTTGGCTTTTTTTCTTTAATAATCCTTAGGGAATGAAGGTAAAAAATCTGTGTCCAAATTACAGGAAAAAGTTTACATACTCAAAACAAATTCTTCCAAGCTTCATAAGTCCACAAAATATGTAAACATCTCTTCTACTGCCCAGAAATATGCAAGAAAGGAGTATTTACTGAATGACCGGGAACTGCACTTTTAAGAATGTTTTGCATGTTTCCTATTATGTAAGAATCATATGGGAACAAGACTGAAATTTCTTATGAATCTACACCATAAAATTTAATCCTGGCAATCATTTATCAAGAGACATTTTTTATGGAACAACATTGCAGACCTGGATGAACTGTGCTTCATCTGCTGTGCTTTCATGTTAACAAAGAAAAGGATTATGTTACAAAATAAACAAGTCTCCTAATGAATATAAACTATTCTCAACTGTGCTGATAACAAATAGGCCAAGGTTAAAGAGCTAAATAAAGCATGTTGCCCTGAAAAGCAGTAATGACAATTGTGACTTATCATGATCCTTTAAACAGAGCTGCTCTTTTCTCTTTTTCCTTTGGGGAATTTGGCAAAAAGATTGGTTTTGCAGCCTCAGAGCTGTACCACTGCTACAGCCACTCCTGGTCTTGTTGGTACGATAAATTAGCTCACATAGGCAAGGGATCACTTTTGGCATTCATTAAATCACTATTACAGGCCCACTCCTTTTGCTTCTTGCTCTAGGCTTTGCCACCCACTTTTTCTGCTAAAGAAGCCTGAAGATCGGGATGCAAAACTTTTGTGAAGAGTAGCAGGGAAGAGGCAGCAAGAACAACACATTGTACATTGGAGTGTCTTCAAGGTTGTAGCTGTTTGATATATACTTTATGGGTATGTAAGTCTTGGAGGACAGAGCCTTGGGTATTATACATTTATGTACAGAAAGCTTTCAAGATGCTTCAAATCCATTTTTTAGAGTGAAAAGAAATGAATAGTTAGTCCTGCTGAGAACAATTCTGTTCAGGAACCATCAAAGCACATGGTCCTGGTTCTGTATCCTGACAGCTTCTGCTGTCAGGATTGACTTCACTGGGACTTTGAGCAGAAAAAAAGGCTGCACAGGAAGACCCACAACTCAGAGAGTTTGGGGGAACTCTAACAGTGACAGTAAAGTTACTGCACTCACAGGTGATGTATTTTTCTCCAGAGCTGTTCTCTGAGCTGTGTGTCTGTTCTCCTGTAGCAGCCAAAGGGATAGTGGATATTTTTCTGCTTTGTCTGACTCCAGTCAGTGCTTTGGGCATAGAAGATGGATTATTTTCTCAGGTCTGCCCCACACTCCTCTGCATACTGGACAGAGACTGCTATTGCCACAGTAGCATCACCTCATGCTATGTGGCACACAAGGGAGATAAAATATCCCCAATCTCCCTCCAGTGATAGGGATGGGCCTGATTGCACATAATCTGTAGGTGCTTCCAAACTTTGTGTATGACTGGATATGACAATATTCCTCCTTTCCTACTCTCTGGCTGTCATGTCTCTTTAAACTGGAAATTCCTTAGGACAGCTTGTGACCCTTGAGTTACAGGTAACTCATACATTTATCCATGAGATTAACAAGGATGTCTGGGTGCTTTTATAAGAATAGGATAGTAAATATCTCTCTTTCTATCGGTATCTCCCACCTCTACAGAGTCTGGGGTAACAAGTGATCCTAGACAGTCCTGTCCTGACCGTTTTGTGTTCATTTCTTTTACTCTCTTTCATGGATTGTTCTTTCAGGTCAGCAGACACAAAACCAAATAGCTGTTTTCACCAAGTCCCTTTCCTTTTGCTGCTGTCATGAATTGGCAGCATACTTGACTATACCACTTTGTGATTTACTAAGTGTTCTAGGAATCATCAGAGTAAATATGCCATAGAAAAGGATATTATAATGATGATTATACGATTATAAAGATCTGTGTCTGTTAATTGCTGTTTGCAAGTTACATAACAATTGGGAAATAACTTTCAAATTACATGATATTTGAGACAAGAAAATTTTAGAAAGCTGTATTGTCCTGTGGTGGATTTAATTCAATGAATTTTTGGAAGGAAGAAAAGTCATTCTAACCCATTTCAGTTTCTGGATATAGTATATCATTTTAGATTAATGCTTTTAACATTTCAAGGTGCCATTCTGGAATACAATGATCTATGGTATTCATCAATTTCAACATCTTTTGTTATAAATTAAGAATAGTACCCTCAAAAAGCTCTCAAATCAAAATTTTCATTTGAAATAATAAAAGTAAAGTGTGTCACTCTGACTCACCATATTTCATGTCCCCTTTTCTGATTCTCCTAGCTGTGGTACTGCTGTCATTGTTATTAAAAGACATGGCACAAAACAAAAATAGAGAGGTTGTAAAACGTGTGCAACACTAAAACACTAGGGTATTTTCTACCTTCTCTGAAGAATTCACCTGTAAATAGTAATCAAAACCAGCACACTGTCCTGAAAACATTTTCTAAATCTCTCATCTCTGCTGTTTGGAGACTCCAGGTATCTCAGAATCTGACTGCAGTGCCTGTATTCCCAGGTGTTCCTTGCTGATAACTCTAGTCAGAACTTGTCAGCTGGACTTCACTCTGTTTATCAAAATTCTTGCTCCACTCCAGCATTTGCACTGTAAGCTCCTTGTGGCCAATTTCTGTTACATATCTCTATAGGCTTTTTCTTTGAGTTGTAAAGCAGGAGCAAGAAATGCTTTCCAATGTGTTTCAGGCACCTTCCCTCAGTGGATCTTGACCCTTGAGAAGTACTTCTGCCATTTCTGATAATTTCAGCCTGCAGTTGTGGGTATTCACCCTGGTGTGATTCCACTTTTTCTATAATGCTCTTGTCCACTAGGATTTCACCCCTGGTGTTTGGTCACCACTCCCAGAGAGGGTATTCCAGCCCCTGCTAGTGTACAAACAAACCCAGCTCAGGTCCTGTGTTTCCAGCTGGATAACATCACCTTGGCTAGTAAAGGGCACTGAAGTACCCAACAGTATAAATTTTGGTAGAAGATGCCTGATCCCCTCCACTTGCAATTCCATGTTCTGGAATGGATTTTAAGCCTTCCAGAGGACAGCTGGAGAATAAGTTTCTCCATCAGTCACAGCATCTAGCTTCTAGTTGTGGCACCATTCCTGCATTTCCCTGAAAAATCCATTGATTTCTTGAAATTGTGGTAATCTGCATTCACTCCATGTCCTCAGTAGGGTTTGGATAATTGTGACTGAACTCTGAAATGCATTTCTTATTAGCCCTTTCATTTTAATGGAGTGCAGAGGCAGAAAGGTAGCATGAGAGTCTAGTTTTAACCCTGTCCTTTATACAAGGTTGTGGTTTTTTCTACAATTTTACTCTCTTCGCAGTTCTTGTCATGAAGCTGGATTGATATTGTGCTACTTCTGTTCTTATTTGGTATGTGAATGAGGTGTCACAATTTCATTGCCTTGTGAACTTGTGTTCCCATATCTATAGAAATATCTGCATTTTACATACATCTCAGAAAGAGTAAGGATACAGGCATGGAATGCAAAGTATCTTGTACTCTCCCAGCTTACCAAAGTCTGTTCAGATGGAATTGCTGCCTCTGGCTTTTTACTTAAACTCTTGTAATACAACCCAAAAACTGGAGATGATTTGCAAAAATCCTGCTCAGCATTCTTATATTGTCAAATTTAAATAAACTATTAAGTCTGATTACTGGCAGAAGAGATTCCAGTTCAACATAGCTCTCTTTATTTTAAAAAAGTCTGACATATAATACCTTTATGCTTTATTGTTTAATAGAGCTATCTAAGTATACCTATGGCCCTCATCACCATTGTATGGAAGTGCTTCCAAAGTACTTAATAGAAATTATAACAACAACAACCTCTTTTTCAGTGATGAACTGAAGCTCTGCAGATCATACCCGTTCCCTGGGCTCTTGTGCAGGAAGGTCAACAACCTTCATTTCCTTCTTACGCCTCTCCTCGCCTGCCCTTGGGAGTAGCCATCTCCTTTTTGGCTTTCATTACTCCAGCCAAGGTAAATAATAGACTTTGTTATTAATGTTCTCATTTAAAAATCTATTATGGTATTTAGAATGATGAGGTCTGACTCTAAGTCAAGGGAAGATTAATTACATGACACTAGTGAAAACGGGATGTGACAGTCTTTGGACTGATACAAGGAACTGTCCCAATAAATCTGAGCTTGCACAATTGCCACAGTAAAGTGTGCACCATGTGCCAGCATTCAAAATCTTCCTCTTGAGTCATAAGCAGTTACCAGGGTGTCACTTACTTATCTCTTTGAGGCTTTACTATGGCAAGAAGAAGAGTATTTCTTAATATACACTCCCAGACAGAGGGATGAAAGGAACATCTCCTTAAAAGAAAAGAGATTGTTGACCCAACCTTCTTTTTTTCATTCTCTTCCTTTTAATTTTTGATACCCAAAGTAAAATGTGGGAGTACCGTCTTTTAATCCAAAAACAAGTTACAGCACTTACAGGGCAGGTACTGCCCTTACTGTACTGTCCCTTCATCTTTTAGCACCTGTTCCTCCAAAATGTCTGTCCTAATGGCCAGCAGTTTTCTCACACAGGGTTTTGGCCTTTAAAGACCTACATGGTCTAGGATTTGCCTCTGGAAAAAGTTGACATTGCCTTCTTTAGCAGTTAACACACTGAAGTTTATATGTATTTATGTAGCTATAAATAAACTCTTAGTTTATGCAGTCTGCAAAGAGTAATCAGCTGGATCAGCATATAGCAACTTGTGGAGCAGAAACAGAAATTTTCATGCCTCTAATGCCAAGGGAGTTTACCCCCAAAGTCCTGCAGCAATCTGTCTAAAAATGCCTGTTAAAAATTGCTCCACTTAAACCTCATGCCCTTATTCAGCTGCCAGGTGAGACAAAACTAATTTGTGTAGCTGAGCAGGCAGACACTCAGGGTAGGCAAAAAGGATGATGAGAAAAGAGGAGAACTGCCCATGGGTGGGAAGCTCTTTTCACAGCTATCAGAACCATTTGTGGGTCTGATGGATGCTCCTCTCCAACAACCACCTCCTCAGATTGCCCACTCTGCAGATGTTGACTTCCTTCTTTTCCCTTGTGCTGGATGTCACATTAATTTGTGCATGGCCACAGTCTGACTCCAGGGGCAGAAACATTCACCTTGGGGACAAGCCCCAGCAGTTTGCATGCATTTATTTATTTATGCACTCATACAAGAGGATGAGTAAAGGTAAAGAAAATCACCCCAAGCAAAAATGAAAATTAGCATTTGTTTTGTTTTAACAACCTCAGGCAACTGAGACCTGGCTCCAGCCTGCTCCCAGCTGTACTGAGGCAGCTCTCCAGGCCCCCAAACTCTGCAGTGCCCTTGTGGCTCCAATACAGCCTCTAATTCCATCCCCAGCACCAGCAGTGCTCTGAGATGTGGAGAAGTTTTGCCTTCCTTATTCTGCTAAATTTCCCTTATTGTGTCAAGGGGAAGCTAAGATGAGCAAGATGACTTGGAGGAAAATAGCCATCCTTTTAAAATCTGAAGCGTGTCGCTGATCATGGTGGGGAAAGCTGCTGATACATCTAAACCTCAAGTAACAGCTTCTGTTGGAAGATGTCTGTTGAGCCAGATCTCGAGAGCTGTGAAAGACAAGGTTTCAGCAAATTGCTTCTAAAATAATTTTTAATGCACTTCTGTTTGTAAAATAAGGATTTACTGAATGAACAATATCTTAATTCAGCAGCCACACCTTGCTCTCTTCTAGAAGTATTCTCTATTTATGAGTATTATTTGCAGAAAATTACAAGAAAAGGAGGAACCTCAGCTACACATTAAAGTTTGCATTTGAACGACAAGGGTTTCAGTTCAGGTTTCTCCTTTGAGAAAGGTCCCACAGCTTTTAGTCCAATGTGGATGTTACAGGAACAGAAAGACACCAGCCCCTGATGGAGGGTAAGCAGGAATGGGAAGGTGATCACTGCCCTGCACAGCTCTAGAACTCATCTATTTGATATCATTTTTCTTGATTTATTGAGGTCTACTGATCTAAAAGCTTCACAGAATGTTTATGTATGAGACAAGATGAATTTCAGGTCACCACTAAGAAAGATGCAAGATTAGGTGAGCATGTTATTGCTCAGTGGTAACCAAATTAGAATATAGGAATCTCTTGACTAAATTTACTGGAAACAATAATTTTCAAATAGCATTTTGAAGCAGTATGTAAAACCCCAAAGTTTTCTTCACTGGGTTTTTTTTTTACTATGGCAGTCAAGAGAAAGATGAAGATTCATGGAGCCTTGCAGGGTGTGCAGTGACCAAAGACTTCCTGGCAGTGCTGGTGCTCCTGTGCAGCTGCGAACTGGGAGCAAACTTGGCAGTGGAATTAGGGCGAGATTGCAAGTCCAGGTGCAATGTGATCTGAACTGTGCTTATATCCTGGCACAAGTTGCAGAGCAGAAGGGAACTCTCTGCCTTCCATTGACCCTCCAAACCTGCAAAGGTGCCTGTGTATTCTTTAGCTCCATCTACTGGCACCTGGCACAAACTGGATGTGTGTACTTACAAATCCAACTATTCCTGCACCAAAAGCAAGAAATAGCTTCCTACCAAATTGCCCATGTGGTAGACATGATTATCTTACTTTTAAACAATAATGAATTATTATTATTTTTGTAATCTCTGTAGGGTGGGGTCTATAATTTCTCAGAGGATGAGACTACACTGGAAATGTGTTACTGGACTACAAATGAATAATTGTGTGTGTGTGGCAATATGCAGTTATCATTTAATGCAAGTATAATTGAAACATCATTAAAAAACCCCATAATTAAGTCTTTAGCAATACCCAGGGGATGCAAGTTGTTTCTATTCCCATTTCAAAAATGAATGAACAAAATCTGACCAAAGAATCCTGGCTCCTTTTTGCCTCCTCTGCTTGCTCTACATCTTTCCCTCTTCACATGTTGAAAGAGGCCATTGGGTTGCTCTTTCCTGTGCTGGATTTGGGAATAGTGCTGAAGATTACTTTTTTCTCACTGTGCATTTCTGTTTCTAGATATATTAAGTTTCCTTATAACATTAAGTTTCTTTAAAGCCTATGTATAAAAATGGAGTAATAATAATTGTTATTACAAGCAGGAAAAAGTTCAAGAATATGCCTAAAGCCTAGATTTTTAAATCCTTTTTAAATAAGGGAAAATTTATTTTTCATGCATGAAAGACTTTTAGAGGTGTCTTCTCCCACATATTTTTCAAAGGCTATCAGTTGAGGAGTGCTGGTTTGGAATCATCACTTACAGCAATTGTAGATCTGTATCCAGATTCCTATGGAGATTTCCTTTTCTTAAACTGCTTCTTCTAGATTTCATTTTTCATACTACTCATATATCACTATTCAGTGTAATGGGAAAACTCTGAAGAAACAATCCTTAGTTTTAAAATAAAATAAATAAATAAAACATCCGAGCCAAAATAGACCTGTCCCTATTCAGAAGGGGTCATTATTTAGGAATATACTCATTTGTATACGTCTACTTTTAATCAAACTTTTTCCATATGACTTCAAAAATAATTTCCTGCTATAAAATAATAATGAAAAAGGAAACAAAACATAGCACCATAAGCAATGGCTTATTGTACAGCGACTGCTAGACACCAAGTTCTGGAATAACTTTCCATAACCATTTTCTGATGGTTGCAATTTATTTTTTGCAGTTTTACATAAAGGGCATTAACATTTAAGAAATAAGACCAAAGTACATAGGAAATATTTGTTGGATAAGAAGAAAAAAAACCTGAAGGTGTTCCACACATTTTTAGCTAACATGATTTATACATGTGTCTGTTTTTAATGTTGAGAGAAGTTGGATTCAATAGATGATTTGTTTTCCATGGGGAAATCCTAGTTACAGCAGCGACTCAGTAATCCTGCTTTCTGTACAATAAATGCACAGCTTGCCTGTGAGAAGCTGAGGAGAAGGGATTTTGACCTAAGCAAATTCAAAAGCAAAACATGCACTGTTTTCCCTGGTACCTTCATTTTAGTTGGGATGGTCAATTTTTTAACTTGCTTCCCACGTGAGCAAGGCAGGCTCTTGCCCTTGTGAGTCAGCAAGAGAGTGATCCAAACCCCATGGATCACGGAGGTTTGGATCAGTCCATGCTAGTCCTTCAGTAGGCTTTGGCCACAGACTAATTTGAGATCAGCTAACTAATTTGAGATCATGCTGGATCAACAGTTAAAAGGGAAAAATACATGTCAGCACCTAATGAACAGACGTGGCATCCCTAATGGATATGGAAGAGATGGCAGCTACATGGGATAAGAAGAACACCTGAGAGCCTTAGGCAGATTTGGAAGCCCATGCAGGGGGGCTGCAAGGAGCACTGATGGAGACAAAGTGAGCTTGAGTCGGGAAAATATCAGCATCTGAAGGGCAGAGGGACTGGTGAGTGAAGCAGGAGAAGGTGAAAGAAACTGTTTCCATTTCAGTCAATTTTACTAATTAGTAGCTGGTTTTTGATGAGGAGTCAATAGAAGGTGTATTAATATGGAAATGGTGTTCTGCAGGAGCTGTAGCTGGCTGGGACTTTGGGGGAAGGGAGACAGAAATGTCAATTCACTCATGAGTGTGAATTTAGCAGATTTACATCTTTGAATAAGAAGCCTCTGAAAAACAGTAAGCAGTGGGGGGGTTTCCCTTCTTAGTCAATTTTGTATATAATTTGGCTAATTATGTGTTATTATATGAGGGTAAAAATCCATCTTGCTTCTGAAATCAGGGAAAAAAAGGTCACACTACCTTGGACGTGTCCCACTAGCCAAGAGCAGCCAAACAGGCGAGTGAAGCCCTTCAGCAGCCAAGAGGGGCCAAGGAGATGACAATCTCAAGCAGAAAGTGGCTTTTCTAAGGAGTGGTAGTTATTTCATTAAATACTGCAGAGAAATGAGAATTGTATGTGTAACATGACCTCTCTGCTAGCTGATTCCAAGTCCAGATTGACCTTTCTATAGCTTTGCCTTATTGTTTATCCAATTCTCTTTGTCTTGGGTCTCCCGAGTACCAGCCTGACTGACATCTGCCAGCAAAGATACACTGGCAGAGGCACATATTAACCACTGATCCCTGCCCATCAAGATCTGCTCCAGGTCACCTGTGCAGGCTGGAGACAGGAGCACTGGGTGACACAAATTGTTTTGCTTCTGCTCAAGGACAGCCATTCTTCCTCTCTGAGATTACCACCCCCCAGCCCAGTGCAATCAATACCATGAAATAAGCTGTAATCTCTCCATGAACATAAGCACCCTTTGGGATGTGAGCTGGTCAATGCACTTTGAGGTATTCCTTGAAGAGCAAAAGGTTTAGAAGCAAAGTGCATTGTCTGGTTCCCAGCTCACAGACAGTTTCTGACATTTAAGGGGCATTTTATACCTGCTAATCTACTTGACTCTTGAATCTGTGGAAAAATTGAAAGTTAGGTCAGTTTTAAAGAGATTTTTTTTATTTGCTTACAGAACCAGGAGCTGAATAGATTCACTAAATCTAGGAAAGGCAGTGAACTAAAATAGGACAGTTGTGTCTTTGCTGGGAAGACCTGTTTTTCAACTGAACTTGATAGCTGTTTTCACTTTAACATTTTAATTTCCCAAATTAGCAAAAAGTCCAGCAAGCAGTGTCTAATTTTTCTCCTGTAGCATTTTTTGATGTATAGAAGTAACTTTAATCTCTGCTTGCTGTAGAACAAAACCTAGTTTTACAATGTTGCCCTAGAGGCGGCAGCAGAGTACATAAGAAACGAAAAAGCTAGCACACAAATGGGCAGAGTTGTGTTTGGTTAGTAGTTAATCTCTATAAAGTCTCACTAAAGGGTTTTACTGGAATAAAGGGCTCACATAAAACCCAAGAGGGAATATAGGCATATCTTTGAAATAGGTAATAGGGTGAAAATAATACTAATGTTATTGCATGTTCTGGATCTGAGGGAAATAAGCTGACCTACAAAAAAAAATCATCTGTTGGAGAGCACTCATGGAAGGAAACTGCTTTCCATATCACAGATTTAGAGAAAACCCAAGCTACTTGCACAGAGCTATAGAAGCTGTTGGGTCAGCAAACTTTAAAATAACTGTGATGCTCTGTGACACATTAATTGAAATGTACTTTCCAGTGCAACCATTTAGCAATTTATATAAATATCAAAGCTTTTGGGGTTTACTGTCAGTCTTTGTTTCTGAATGAGAAATTTATAAAAAACATATGTTTCAAACTGCCACTGAGTACATGTTCAGAAGGATGTGGCTACTGAACTATATCAAACTTTACTCAGTGCAATCATTTGATGAACAGAAGATTCTTCTGTTAATAATGTCTCTTTTCAATAATAATCCAAAGTTGGCAAAAGGGCTACTTTCTTGAGATGGGAGGAACAAAGCCTTAAAGCATGGTCCCATTGAAGTCCCATGGGCAATTTGTCATTGGCTTCAGTGGAACCAGGATTTTGCCAAAAATACCAAATGCTTTCTGAAGTCTTTCCATTAATTAGTCTGCAATTAAAAATAATTCATCTTTTAAGTAAGTTGTGCACAGAACCCACACTGCCATAAATGTCAGATCTGACTCCAGGTTTTCCAGCTTCTGGGACTCCTCAGCTCCAGGATTTTGGTTTCTTTCTCTCTGATGCCTAGTTGAGGTGTTAGCATGACAAAATGTTCATGTCACTTCCATTATTCCTATGCAAAGTCAATCTCAGTTAATCTGACTGTTTACATTATAGCAGCACCCAGAAACCTCCAGCCACAGTGAGAACATCCTCACCAAGGGCATGTTGACTTGGTCTGCTCTGCTGGAAAACAAAGTGCCCAGAGCTCAGACAGCCACCCCTTGGCCTGTCCATGGTGAGTCTGCTGCTGGGATGTGCCCAGCAGGGAGGGCTGTGTTTGTGGAATGAGCCCAGGCAGGGAGGTCTGCCTGTGTGCGCTGGTGCTGAGAGCTCTCCAGAGACTCAGCCCCTGAAGAGAGTGCCTGGCTGTTCTCAGCAGCACTGTGGACACCACTTCTGCCCCTCCAAAGGACAGTCCTTGGCAGAGGTCCCACAGGCTGATGGGGTGAGTGAGTGGATGTACAAAGCTTTGGCAGAAAGGAGCGGCTCAGGCTGGCTGAGGACCTGGTGACTCCATGGCCTTGGCTGCATGAAGGGGGTCACAGGTTTTTCACAGTTATTTCCTAGCATCAGAGAGGGCAATTAAGACTTTTTCATCTGGTACAAAAGTTTTATTTTACTACCGTTCTTTATGTTTGGTAAGCTTTTACTGGTTTATAAAATGCCCTGTGTGTCCACTGAAATGTGCTCATTAAAATGCCTTGGCTTCTCCTACAGCTGATGCAGAAGGACACATCTACCTTGCTCCACTAAATCCTGCAGGCTTTATTCTGGCCAGAGCTCTGCTTGGGTAAGAAATGAGAGCAGAGGCAGCCGGTTCTGGTGCAATCCTCTGCTAATTCTCTGTGTTCTGGAAAAGCAATATTCCTCTGTGCTCACCCAGACTGGCACAGGGAGGGAGAGTGGGTGCTTGTGCAGGGTCACATACAGCTCTTTGTGTACAGCCAAGTGTGAAAGTGAAGGGCCCTCATGAATAGGAGTTCTCTGGAATTTGTAAATCTATACCCATAGGTATGTTTTCTGAATGCAATCTTTATTTGGGGCGATAATGTCTCTGAAAGATTTACAAAAGGACAGTTTTTAGTAATTTAACACCTAATCCTCACCTGCAGATCCCTGGGAAGCAAACCTCTGTGTATACAAGAAAATCTTTCTAATAATTCACGTCCAGCACTTTGTATTCAAGACTGTTTAGCTAACCTGTAAAAAAATATTTGCAGCCCCTCCTTCTCCAGAAAGCCCCGGCTGATGAGCCAAGCTCTCAACATTTCATTCCTATGTAGATAGCTTGCTAAATTTTTTCCCAAGGCTTTATGGTTTTCAACAATATATCTTTCATCACTGTATTGCCAAAAAGAAGTGGCTGCCTTGAAGCTTCCCTTAGGATTTGGACTGGATATCGAGGATTAGTTTATAACTGGTAACTTATGAACTGCACAGTGTTCTACAAACAACTTATTTTTCTTAATGTAACAGTGAAACTATGAAACCCCATCCAGAAAACTTATTTCTGAAAGGATATTTGAATGAAGTTTTAAACAATACTTTATTTGCCTGTATCAAAATTGATAATTATTAAAGGATTGTGGTTTTGTCCTCATAGAATAATCATTAACTGACCATAAATCTTGAAAATATTCATCTCTGGTTGAATTTGTATGTGTTTGTTTCAGATTTAGGGGCTTGTTTTTTAGGGGTGTTTTTTTCAAATCTGTAAGAATGTCTGAGTTTAGAGTTTGGCTTTTGCGCAGCTGGGATCTGACAATACAACAGAAGAAACCCATTATTTGTAGGAATGGAATCACAGCAGGTACTGGCAGAATACAGCAACGGGAAACTTCTGAAGAATGTTTCTTGCTTTTACCTGTGTTGGTGCAAGTCATATGTGTTGGTAATAAGGGCAAGGAAAAAACTAACAAGTAAGCACAGATTTTTTTATTTGAGCACATCTGTTTTATTTCAGTTCAGTGTGATGGCTGGAGGGAGAAAGGGATTTCTTCAGATGGCATGTGTTTCGTTCCAATTCTTGGTAAACTTAAAACAGAAAAAGACATCTAATTTTTTTTTAATGGATTTCTTCCAAGATGTTTTAACAGAAGCATATCCACTTTTTCTACTGCCCATGGTGCTCTCTCCTAGATAGAAGGTTTTCTTATAATTGCTTTACATGGAATATATTCAGACTAACCATCCCTTTGTTTGGACTGCAATTGCATCTGGAAATGTCTTTCAGGATCAGGGACCACACTGGGAAGCCTGGCAGGAGCAATGACAGAAAGCCAGTCACCACCCCAAAGCCCTTACAGCTATCTAGATGAAACTGGGAAAAAAGGAAAAGAAGAAAATGTTTTTGCTAAGAAAAGAAGTCATTTACCCATGGATAAACGAGTGGCACTGCAGGATATAGTTGGAGTATATTAACTCCTCAATATTTTACTAAAGTTCATATATGGCTGGAAAATTATAACTTATTTAGCCCATGTGTGTTTAGCCATATAACAAAAACCTCATTTTTTTCCTCCTAATATAGACAGGAACATGTACGCTAGATGACATTTTTGGCATTACACTAAATTATTTGTTGACTTTCAATATTATGATTATAATAATTTCTTAACTAACTATTGATAAAAGTTTTGGGGAAGGACCTCTCTTAATATGCTCCATTATTATGTTTGTGTCTGAATTTCATTGTCCAGGGAGAACAGAAGAAAAATTACAGTCAAGGCAGACCCTTGTTCTGGTCTCAGCCTGAGGATTCTGTCACTAAGTTTTATTAGACCAGGCATGGCACAATCCCTGTGTAGGAGTGTCTTTTCATGCTGAAGGTTCCATTTTTAAAGGATTTGATGTGTAAGAAGGATTAATACGACTAAAATGGAAGGAAATTAGGAAGGGAAACAGCTGATTCTGTGAAAGTTAGGTCTAAACTTTCTTTCTTCTCATTAATGTAAATTTCTGTTTCCACTTAGCTCTTAGGAAGCAGAGTCAGGCCAAAGATGAGTGCTTTTGAAAATCACTCCCTTAGCAGCTTGCTGAAGGTCAGTGGTGGGTGTTTGTGGCAGAAATGGGAATGAATGATAGTCCATTGTCTTAACCACAGGACCCTGCTTCCTCTTCTAATCCCAGGCTGATTTTACAGGGTTATAGCACATGAAAAAAGTCCAAATTTTAAAATATTAAATTTGGCGCTGATGATAAGGAAATGATTAAGAGCCAGCTAAGGAAAGGCACAACCACACTGACAGAGAGAGTCTTCAGAGTAGAACCATATTTTCATCTAACCAGGTTTTATTTGAGCTCTCCTGATGCATACATTTACTGCATTCTGCTTTTTTGTTTTGGCAAGCACCACAGAAGGCCTGATCCAATTCCTGAGGAAATCAAGGGACGTTTGATTCAAGCTATAGAAAGCCATGAAGAGAATTTCAAGAGATAAAGTATGGAGCCAGACATTCAAAAATAGCTTTTTTAATATGTGTCACTGACCTTTCTAATGGCTTGCAAATGCAGTCTGATTACCCTAAGTGAAGGTACTTTATGGGGAAGGCTTGAAATTTGGAGCAGAATAAAGCAGTGAACTTGCTTGGGAGCACGAGTGTGATTTGGGTCACGACAAGGAGCTTGGATTCAGCTCTCACCTGCATCTGGATTTCATTCACAGGAGCAAACATGCAATGAGATAAGAAAGGGACCTGGTTGGGGAGCAATCCACCACTTACCCCTGTGAGGGAGTTTGGAAACTCAAAGGAAAACAGTGTGTCACTTGTTTGAGTGACTTGTTTGAGTGGTCTGAGTGCCAGCTCTTACCAATGAGAGTAATTTCTCCAAGCCACAGAGAAAGAAATCAATCAACTGCTTAATCTTTCATTCCTGTTCAGAGAAGAAAATTATGAGTTTTAGTGAACTGATTGTCTTGTCAAGGGCTGACTGTGGCTCAGGAACACGGAACAACCCTTGAGACATTTTCTCTGAAGACTAAAAACAAGGATACAATCACGTTGAGTGGTTCTTATTCTGTACCTGAGATTGCTGTAAATTCCTTTTGTCAGAAAACTTCCAAAAGAGAAGGAGTCAGCAGCTTAATTCTCTTTTGGACACACACTTGGGAATCATGGTAGGTTTGTGGAGCTGCCTCTGATCCCTGGATTCCTGGCCTGTAACCACTGCTTCCTTCAGATGCTGTTTTTCTAAAGATTGTTCAAGATCGTAATTCTGCTGTAGGTATGACGAAAGTCCTCCTGGGATGTTAAAAACCCCAAGCCCTGTAAATCTGGTTCTTGGTGGCATCCTCTGACTTTTCTCCAGAGAGAAGATAATTGGGGCAGGAGGAATATTTTATGATCCAGTTCTGTGGTGCAACAGCTGGTCCCTGGAAAACTCTACCCAGTGACAGAGAAACATCCAGGTCATGTGCCAGGGAATTCTGTGCATATCTTCTCTATTATATGGAAACAATTTCCGATGTCTCTCAGATGTCAGACCACCAAGTGTAAGACAAGTAAAGAAAAGGTTTGTCCACACATTTGTTTTTATGGATCCATCTCATTGTCTCCATTCACAGAGTGGCAGAAATAAAACATTTAAAGTATGCTCAGTACAGTGGATCCTAAGGGCAAAAGTGGATCCTTACTGTTATCATTTTACAGCTGCTTCCAATTTTTTGCCTTCCTCACCCCAGTTGAATCTTCAATGTCAATTTAGGCAGAAAGAACCCCTCACATTTCTAGAAAAGCAATGACACTTCTTGGAAAAGGCTCCTGGTGTCATCTTCAGGTGTTAATCTGGGTGTTGCTGGGCTCAAGCCTGCATTTCTACTGACATCAATGAAATTCCTTGCACAGATGAAGGATATGGGTGAACAGAAAAGCTGGCAGTAAACCCTGCATCATAACTCTTCCAACACAGAGCAGGATATTTCAAAACCAACTTTGTTGCTGTGTTGTGGAGAATACTTGCCTCAAATGTTCCTTCTTTTCTCTTTTAAATGGAAGAACAAAACCTTTTCAGAGAAATGATGAAACATTACTGCCTTTAGCATATTTTCACCAACAAATTTACTGGGATTGGATTTGGTTTTGTGGGGTTTCTTTAAAAATCTAACTCCAGCTTCTTTTGAAGATGTGAACTTAAATGTTGCATAAGGTTGATAATAAATACACTCCAAATTGCTGCTGTGATAATTACCAGGTGCTACAGAAGTCAAGTGTCCATATACAATCATGTAGGAGTCCTCCTTACAAACACAAGGGGGAAAGTAGCCCCGAGATAAATTTCACCTTGACTCAGCATAGGGATTTTCAGAGCTGTTGTACAGGTAGTTATTGTGAGAAGGTTCTGGCAATAACTATGATCAAATATTTTATGAATGTACCAATGTCAGAAGCTTTTCACACATAGCTTTTATTCCCTTTACTTTGAAAACATGAAGTCTTAATAGTCAAAGTGTTGGGCGTTTTTTTCTCTTTTATTCTAAGCAGATGTTTTCTGTCCTCACTATTCCTTCCTCTGTGCTTTCCTCATTGGAAGGAATGATGAGTGTGTGCCAAAAGAAAATTGAAAACCATGTGAAAAATACAGAAAATTATTTTGTTAGAGAAAAATAAGTTAATGAAGAATGGCTCTGTTTTGAAACTACTGGTCCAAATTTAATTTCCAAATTGATTTTAAAGTATACCAGATTCTGTTATAGCAGTTATGCTAGCTTCTGAACATTCTTGTGTGATTATTTTGTGAGATAGGAACTCCAAATAGTTAGAAGGACAAATTTTAATGCACAGAAGCAGGTCTCTTCCACAGCTGCCTGCAGGTCTTGTCTCTCATTTCTGGAAGAAAATGTCTTTCTGTACAGGATGGCAGGCACAGAGTGAGGAGGAGCAGGCAGATACTCACCCATGGGCTATTTTTGTGAAGTGGTCCTTTAGTTGCCATCCTTGCTGAAAGATGATGGTTTCCATAGATCCTAACTCCAAACCTGGGGGGTCTGCCCACCTCAGGTTCTCTCTGAACTCTTTACTCTGCAGACACAACTGCTGTCTGCAAGGGGGCTGCAGGATTTGACCACAGGATTTGATGAAAGTCTTAACAAATATCACCAAAAGAAAAGCAGCACCCAATCAATAATCTGGGGTGCACAAACATTTATCAAAGAGAACCCAGAATGATTTATATTTGCTCCTCCACTTACTGCTGCTGACAGTTACATCTGCACCCATCCATTTCCTTCAGTCTAAGTGAGAATCATTAGACACTAAAGACATTTACTTATGTAAGAAGGAAACATCTATAGTTACCTAACTTAAGCTGTTGTTATTATTATTATTTATTTTTATTTTTATTTTTATTTTTATTTTTATTTTTATTTTTATTATTAGTAGTAGTACTGAATCTAGGTTAACACCTTTCCTTTCTTCCTTTTTCCATGATTTGAGTGGTTCTACTTTTCAGGCTGCTATGTACCTGGTGTTATTAAATAGGATGTCATATTTGTTTCCATTAAGCATATGTGTGTGTGAATATCTTCATAAAACATACATAGAGCACTAACTGCTGAGACCTGTGGGACAGGAATCAAGACAACATCAGAGAAAAGATTTTTTTTTTTTTTGCCTACTGAGCCTGCTGTGGTTGCTATTTCAGCTGTTCATTAAAGTTATATTGCTTCCTTTATCTCTTGTGCTCATGGAATACAAGCACCTCCATAATGAGCTTAAATTACCACAAGCTAAGAATAGAAAACTCGATTTCAGTTCTTGGGAGGCTGAAGCTGTGGTGGCGCATGGGTAATCAAGCAATATTAGCTGTATAATGGTGCTAGGATCCCAGGGCAGAGCTGCTGGAATGTTTATGGCAGGGAAGCACAATAAAGATCTGTTTTCTGTGCTTTCTGGGTTTCTTTCCCTCCTCCCTGCTCCCCTTTCCTTATACATTTTGAAATATACATTGTTGCTCTCTCTATATTAGTGTCCTCTGTGTGTGGTTGGCAAGCCATGTCTGTCTTTGGAGAGTAGAACCTCCTGTGCTCCCATTTTCTCATTTATACAGCTAAAGTATGGAAAAGTCCTGGTCACCTGAGTTATCAGTATCAGAAAAGTGCATGGAGAATTGAGTGAAAATGTCAGAACTTGGACTGAAGAGGATGTGTGCAAAAATCCCCTCTGTTTCTGGGTGTGTTAGATGCTGTGTATTTCATTCCATTAAATAGCAGGTGGGAGTAAGACCCTTCCTCACACACCTGATCATTAGCAAAGCACCAGTGGAGGTTCCTGTGCGGGGGGATCAAACCTTCTCTCTTGTTACTTGAGGTTTAACAGTTGTTTTAAGTGACTCCTGCTCCAAGGCAGAAGCGTCCCCTCGTTCTCACAAACCCCTGGATGCTGCTGCTAAAAGCAGGCACAGGGAGTGGTGGTGGCCAACATCTCCCCAGGTGTCAGCAGATTACCAAGGGCTTTAGGGCACTGTGATGATCACAGGGCAGTCAGCAGCAGCTCAGGGCTCTGCCTGATGGACTCTGCTGTGGTGACATCTTTCACTGATGATGGACATCTTTAACTGGGATGGCTCCAGAGTTAGCACCCTCCCAGGCACCTTACCCTGCTCCAAGAGCACCCACAGGCACAGGATAAATCCACCAGGGAGCCAAAAATCAGGATATTTATCAAGAGGTATGCTGAAGGTCACCTGGATTGGGAAGAAACCCTCTTTATTGTGGCATTCTCGATGAGCCTTTGCATAGTTTTACTATTTGATTGTGATATATTGGCTCTTCCCCAAATTTCCTCTCACTGTCAATCTCTTCCTAATGATTAAAAAAGTCAGTCAGCTTGTAGCTTGTTAAGGGTTTTTTTAGCATATGAAATAACCAACAAATACCTGCTCTACCAAAACAATTCTGTGCTATCTTACACATCTAGTTTACTTCTTTATATATTTTGGCTCAGAAATTCATTACTGATTGCATCCCCTGTTCAGAAAGTAACACAATTTTTCACAAGATGTAATCCTCAGCTGGAGAATCTAAGTTGATGAAAAGAGGGGTATCTCAGATTGCCCCTCAAGACGTTTGTGATACAGCACATACCCAGCTAGGGCCTGTCCTGCCCTGGTTTTGGAGATCATCACTTCCTCATGAGGGAATAAACCTCTTGAAAGCACCACAGGTGGAAAAAGGTAAATCTCTGTTTACCCTGTAGCTGCCACCTCTGCCACCTCCTTGTGTAAAGTGCTTTTTTTTCACAAGTTGTCCTGATAACACCGGGGAGGGAGGAGAGACCAAGGCTCTACCTAAGGGCAGTAAAGTTAGTGGACTTTGGCCTTTAATGAGCAGAAGGTGCAATTCAATTACAGCTCTTTGGGAGATATCATTAGCTTATATCTCCAAGGGTCATTGGCAAAGATCATTAGCAGGGGGTCATTAGCAGGGTTAGTCGATATAAGGGGAGCTGGAGCCATTTCTGCCCTGTGGAGGTGTGAGAGCAGATGATGCTTTATTAGTGCTTAATTCCAGGGAGGCTGAGTCTCTGCCAGGAGCTTTACTCATATAACTTCAGAACATAATTATGTGACCAGACTGAGAACAGTAAGGCACCCATCCCTCTGACCAGTGGGTGCATGGAACCAGCACTATACTGACTCCTATAAGAGGTGAGGTAATTTCTTTGGGAGGTAATAATGCTTCTTTCCCCTCCCATGGCCCATGGCTGCTGCCACTGCTGTGGCCCCTTGCCTCAATGAGCCTCAAAAGGATTCAGCAGCCCTGATCAGAGCTCTGATCAGAGATGGGATGATGCAGTATGATGCTAAGGACAGCAGAGGTGATCTTCTATGTTCTGGGGAGGTAGCTCATCAAGCTGACAGGACCTGTGTAGGGGCTGTGGGGTACATGAAATGTTCTTAGGATGATCTGGATTATATCTCTATTGAAGAACAAATGCTCCCTTGGGTTTGGGTCAGCACGGGTGGCTTCAATGTGGAAGACACACCTGCTTTTCCTAATTAACCTCCATTTGTTAATGAACTACCAAATGGCCTGTGTATCTGAGTAGTCTCCTGGCAACCTTGAAGTTATTCACCTGATTTCTTTTGCTTTCACCTGGGACTGTCTGCTCCCAGCTCCCCTTGGGGCTTGAGAGTGTATGGAAGAGATGAGTCCTGTTCTTATCAGGTCTCATGGTGCCCCACTCCTCTAAATCCTCAGCATTAAGTCACTGACAGCTTTCCTTAGGAAATCAGTAGCTTGTGTCCATGGCAATGATGATCAGTTTGGTCAGCTCTGAAAAGCATCTGTGTTCCAGACAGGCTGTTTTCCCCTTGGAAGTTGCTAATTTGCTGAAGGTTAAATTCATCTGTGGCTTCGGGATTGAAATTAAAAAAAGGAATACTGAAAGTGAGCCTTTTGCTAGACAAATCTTTTGCTACAAAAATGCTCCATTTTTCAGTATTAAACTGGCTGTTTTCACTTTGGTGTTTGATCCCTAGTAAGAGTGAATGGTATAATAGGAAACGCTGCTTAACTGAAAAGGCCTATGTGCATGTGATGTCATTTACTTTTGAAACTTGACATTTATTCTGGTTCTCTTTGTTTTGGGTTTTTCCTCTCACCTCGAAGCAGAAATATCAAATTCACATCCTCAAAATGAAAAACTTACTATATCATGGTCTTTTCTAGCAACTTGTAGAAGAATGTAAATGGTCAGTTGTGGTGTTAAACAATTCTGATGTCAGAACTTGTGCTGGTCGTAAATGTTTGATAGATTTGCCTCTACTTTAGTACAGCTGAGATCCCTGTTAATACTTCTTATGGAGATTTACATAAGTGCACATTGAGTAGAATATCCTGAACTTTTTGAAGGAAGATTGGCAATTTTATAATTATCATGGCTCAATAAAGATGTAAGAATCACCCAAGGAAAATGGGGAAGATGATGTAAGTTAACATATCTTATCTAAATAAATTATAGTTGCAAGATATTAGTCCATGTACAGGTCTGGGATTTTTTTAGTTAGGCACCAGAATGATTCTCATTTCTAGACTATGTAGATTTTTTCAACCTATATTTCAAAGAAAGATGAATTATTTCCAGTGTAGTCCCCTTTCCCTGGCAAAAAAATAGGTGACTTTATTGAATAAAATGCCAAAAAAATGATTAAATTCTGTTTATAAATTTTTTTCTAAAGGGAGACTGAAATTGAAGGCAAATGTTCTTTTAGTATTTCTGTTCATTACTTAGAAACAAATAATCTTGGAGAGGGCATTTTTTCCACCCCTTGCCTGATTCAGGTTTTTTAACTCAGCTCCCTCAGAAGTGGTTATCAGTTACATTTCAACACTTTTTTTCTGTTTTGTTTTATTTTGTTACCTACAAAGGGTATTTAGATGACATGCCCAAATTTTCAGTTCTTACAGGTAGATGAGATGAATAATTAATTCTAATACAGGTGAAAGTGGTTGATCTCATACTGAGTCTGTCAGTTGATTTCTAAAGCAGAGTAAACCATATGTGAAGGTTACAGAACTCTCCAAGCCTCTGGGCCATTCATCATTTCCAACAATTTTCTTTATCAATGTTCCACTCAAAACCTTTAAAAACTCTAATTATGTATCTTTTCTACCTGATGGATGCTTAAAGCAAAGAAATTTAAATGGTTTCTTTTTACTTCAATACTTTTTTTCATTGTTAAATAATCTTATGCATTTATATCATAAACCCTTTGCTGGGTTTACTTTCTTTCATTTAGAGATCTCCCTTCATAGGGGTGCAGAGAGAAATTAATGCCATAGACCTTTTCAAGTGATTTCTAAATTAAGTACAGTAAATTCCTCTGTAATATGACTCACGAGACCTGGAGATCAAAGTCTTACAAGAGATTTATCAAAACCAAATAATTTTTACGTAGAGTATATGGTAACTTCAGGTAATGTTCTGTTGTTGCTCCACTCAGCACGTGAAAGTGATGAAGAGTGGTGCTTCTTTATTTTCTGGATTCTTCACTGGTTTAAGAGGAAAAGATGGCATCAGGAATCAATTTGATCTTGTTTTGAAGTTTTCCTTAGACTCTCTTTCTCCTGAGAGACGCAGAGCTGCTCCCTGTGCACCAGCCTCCATGTGCTCCCTTCCTGAGTGATGAAATCCAAGTCCTCTGCTGCATAAATCTGGGAAAGCTCAGTGAAGTGTGAATCTGATTGCTCTGATTAGTGCTGATTAGTTGCAAGCTGGAGTGTGAATAAGCAGCCTGACATGTACAGCATTTTGTTATATGTGACAGAAGAAATTGCATTTGCATGGTGAAGTATTTATGGTCATGTTTGTGACTTGCGTCTTCCACATCTGGTCCAGGGTCGTCCTCTGGGAACGGCAGGAAAGAGAACAGGAGGGAATGTGAAATGGTTCAGCAGAAACCAGAGAACAAAGACAAGATATTTCCTACCCCTGTAAATCCTAATTTGGGTAAGTGAAAATTTGTGGCAATAGGGCTTACAGGACCAAGTGGCAAAAAAAAAAAAAAATTATATATATAATGCAAGTGACTTTGTTTCAGTTTATGCTGTTCTATGGCTCTTCTGCCATAAAGTCATCAGGTTTTCAGAATCTCAGCGAGTTAAGTAGCTGGGAAGATGAAAGGTTTTTTCCTAGTTTTTTCCTAGTTCCTCTTTTTTTTGTGTGTGTGTCTTGCTATTCTGATTCTTCTGCTGCTTCTCTTTCCCATGAATACTGTTAGACTAGAGAAACTAGGAAGAAATATACAAAAAATAAGTTGAATGCCAAGTTGTAGACATAAAAATCTTTGTTGTTGTCATCGAAATAATGCCTAATTATGCTGGTATGCTATTAATTTCACACAGAGAAAATTTCTTCTCAGGCATATATTTTCAATCAATCCTAATTTTTTTAAACCCACATAGCAATCTAACCTTCAACCAATTAATCTAATCCTTGATCAATTAGCAGGTATGGTATGAGAATAGTGTGAGAACCAACTGTGGCCTGATACAGACACATAGACTAGCTGAAAGAGTGTGCCATACATGTTAACTTAAATATAAATGCTATCTTTGTTTCAGCCTGCTTCTTTATTTGACTTTATCAGCTCTTCTGAAGACCAATTCTGGATATCTATAAATGGGCAGATGCCTGGGGGAGCAGGCAGCTGGAGGAGCTGTGGGGAGAGAAAGCAGAGAGATGGATTTTCTTCCTTTTTCCTCTCTTAGGAACCCAGGGGTGCCAGGAGGGAGGGCTGCAGCAAGGACTGCTGCAGGATCATTCCCCTGCTCTCCTGGAGCTCTGACTCCAAGGGCTGGCAGCAGCTAGTGGCTGATTGTCTTTCCCTCCATGCCCTACCCAAGTCGTACTCTGTTCTTTAAAACCCCCTTTTTTCTCCTGGTGCAGGCAGGACCAGCCTGTCTGTGCCATGACCTCAGCTGTGGTCTCCCCATGTCCTTTGTGCTGCCATGCTGTGTAGCCAGCATGGACAGTTGACACTTTTTACCACCTGAGATGGTCTGCACAACTAAATAACCTCTTGTGGTTGGAGGTGCATTAATTTCTTCAATTATTTGTACAGAGTCATCCTCAAGCTGAAACTTGTGATTCAGACTGAGTCACAAAGCAGCAATATCTGTATTGAAAGGAGGAGATGAGGTTAAAGGAACATAAAATTAGTTACAGCATATGCATGTATCAGTTTACAGTGTATGAAGGTTTACTGATAGATTCAACTTGTCCTAATTGTTGGGTTTTTTATTATTATTAATTTGTTTTGTCAAAATGTAGGTTTGTTCCATATCCTGTTTGTATTGTAGACAGCCCTCACATGACTGGTCTCTCTTTTGATATGAAATTTCATATTTCCAGTCAAGACCATTGTCAAATTAAACGCTGTGCTGAGATATTCTCACTGGGGATGGAGTTCCCTGATGTGGATCAGTGAAGGAAGCACAGAGGTCAAGGAGCACTGTAGACCACAGAAGGGGTCACTGGTTTTGGGTCTCCGTTATTTTCCTGCAAAATGAGAGAGCAGAACAAAATGTGAGTGGGACCTGTGTCCTGGCCACTTGTGGGCATTGAGGGTGTGTGAGATCAGCAAGGCTGAGCTGTTTCCCACCTGGCAACTGCCAAGTGCTCCAGCTACTGGAGCAGGTGGCTTTAGATCTTGCTAAAAAATTTGCTTCTCCACAGAAAACATCTTAACTCTTTTCTTAGCGACAATAAGGACAGATGATGAGGAGGGCAATGAGGCTCATTTGTTGGCCTTGTACCTTGGAGTTTGTTAGACTTCAGCTAATAATGGTTTTCTTTATCTGTTAGTCTTGTTTCATTTTAAGGGACAACCTAGTTCTATACCAGAACTAATAGCCATGTTTAAGTAGATAATGGTCAACACTAACTCGGATCAATATTACAGCTTTAATTTTTTTGTTCTACAGAAGGACAGCAAACATAGAGCATACTTCTGGTTTTGTATAAAAGACCTCCATTTTCTGTTCTGAAAGGCTGTAACCTAAATGATGGTCATGAAAAAGAAGGGGTAAAGGATGAGATGTAGCAATGAAAAATAGTAACAGGATGAAATCAACTCCTAAAGCCTCCTTGTGTTAGTTAATTCTGTGTTTGGGACTGCCAGATGTGCAGGATGAATCATACAGCTTCAGAAATGTTCCAATATCTAGGAAATCATCCTCTCCTATTCAAGTCTGACTTGACCAAGACCTGAGACTGAGACAGGAATCTTCTGTTGTTAACACTTCTATGTCGAATGTTTGAGCTGGGGGTCAGGTGACTTTTGCTGGGAAATACTGGTAATTTGGAACTAAACTCTTCTGCAGAGAATTTCTGAGGTCACAAAAGGAATATTTAGTTCAAAAGGTATTTATAACATTCTCATTCCCACTACAAAGTAATTGGTATCCAGTTGGTTCAGGTAGAACCTAGCTGTGCCTGCTTATCCTACCAGATAAACCTTCAGAGATTCCAGTTTGCTTTGGGAAAATTCTTTCCTTCAGCCAAATGGATTTCTGAGTTTCCAGCTCTCTGTTCTTTCTGTCTTTTTCCACACAGAGTACAGATCTATAACTCAAAAATGCTGTAAAAGGTTTCCCTGGGGGATTAAGCTCACATCTAGCATTAAAGCTGAACTCCTCAGAGCTCCTTCCTTGAAAGTTACCTTTAGCTATTCATTGTAGGCATCATCATTAGAGACTATTTATAATTTTCATTTCGTTCTGCTTCTTATATTGATATCTTAACCTTGCAAAATCCAGCTTCTGGATCACATGATGTCAGCTATCAGATTACACAACCCATTAAACAATGTCTTATCTTTCAGTGCCTATTTCCATTGTTCTTAGTACACATCTTAATTCATACATGCTGTATTCTTTATGTGCCTGGAAACATTTCCATTAGTTACTCAGTTGAAACATGCTTGATTCTGCCCATTTTCCTGACAATAAGGTCAATATGTGTTTCTTTCCTGGTATAAATTGACTGGTCTTCAGAAACACAATAAAGCCTTTTGCTGATTTTAAATAAAAAAGAAAAAAACTATATGAACAGTAATGTTATTCTCAAGCCTTTGCTACAGAAAATACTTCTCGTTTTCAGATTTCTCCTGTCTCAGAGCACAAACAAAATTGTCTCTTATCTTGTATATGTACTACATGGATATTGTCTCTTATCAGTGAGATGGATGAGATTCTTTAAATTGCTTTTTCAAATAATTTTACTTCGCTGTTTGAATACCTTCTAAATGAGGGCTAGCATCCTCCTTAGGGTGCTTAGACTATTTCTGCTCTTTTTATAGCATGAAATATTTTGTGTGAACGGTTAACACAAAATGCCTTTAAATCATACTCTAGTCTCAAAATTTATTTGTTAATTTTCTTCACATAGGCAATTTATTTTATTTCCTCTCTGATAGACCTGGTTTAAAAAATCCCCCAAAACTACTGTTGCTTCAATAATCTTTACTCTCATTTCAAATCCTAATGGAAGTACCAACAGTGAGATGTTTAAATAGTTGAAAGCAAGTATTATTTTTGAAATCGTATTTACGCATCTAAAACAGAAATGGTATCTGTAACTGTGTTTCCAGAGGAGGCACTCCTGCATGAGCCTGTCATGTAACCTGAAGCACCCCAGGAAACAGGTGGTGAGAGCACGGTGGTGAGCTCTTGCTGCAGGCCTGGCTCTCATCCCTGAGGTAGCTCAATGGATATCCAGCAGGATTTACCACAGACCTGGCTGCAATGCCCTTTTAGTGTCTGTGTCTGACTGTCAGCTTTGAAAGAATGTCTGAAATCCATGCAGAGGGAAAAAGAATTGTTCATGTGGTCCTCCTCCAAAATATTTTTTTAAATCTGAAAATGTAATTGAATCAGCATGCTCATCATTTCAAACTTGTTCTGTAACTGTTTTTTCAACCTGTTTTAATAATTATTTAAAATATAAACCATGGTGTGGTCAAAAAGAAAAACAACAAATTATTGAACAAACTATTCATTGTAACATTAAAATGCAGGACACTCGGGTGAAACCAATGTATAACTGATTAATTTAGTTAAGAAAAATCAATAGTAAAAACACAAAGTGCCTACATAAAAACCATACTAATGCTAGACCACTCCAGAGAGACATTTTCTGGGAAAAGCACTTGGCTTTATCACAGTTCCAGAGCATATGAAACTGTCCACTAAGGTGGAATTACTTTCTTGGGTCTTTGAAAAATAGCGCCTTAAAAACCCGTGTGGGTTCATTTAAAAAAGTTATTGAAATCCTGACAGCCTTTGAAGTAATGGAAGACAGCAGAACTCCCGCATGCAACCTGCACACCAAAGAGAAAAATAATTAAACTGAGCAATCTGTATTACCACAGATGCCAAACTGAGCAACCAGTTACAACCTGAATGCACTTTTTGGTTAAGCAGCACAAACACATCATGACTTGTGTTTTTTTGATCTGAAGCCTTCCAGGGATTCCCCAGATTTCTCTATGGGGAATTCTGATACAGCTTTTGGGGCAGTGGCCCATCGAGGGGGCCTGATCAGAATTTGAATTGAGCTGCACTAGGAGGGGATGGGAAAGCAGAAAATACATGAAAAGAAGTGAGAATAGGAAGTTACAGAGCCCTGAAAGGAGAGATTGTCTAAAGATAATAAGCATGCTTCTGTTGTGTAGTGCATTTCTTGAGTGAGAGGATTCTCTCTGGAAATCACCTGCCTCAGCAAAAGATGAGCCTAAAACTTGTCTTCTTTGCCTGATATGGAAAGTGAAATATAGATTAGGGTTCTGAACCCACTTTTGTGCATTGGGACTGCATCCAGGGCTGTCAAACACAGGCAACAGTTGACCTTTCTACTGCTTTTATGAAGATTGTTTCTTGTGGACTACTGCCACAAGAAAATAGAGAAGTGGGTTGTAAAAGAGCTTGCTTAGACTTGACAAGTTTGCTGAGCATTTCTTCCCAAATTTGAATGAAAAAGTCTAAGGTAGACTTCAGATTTCTTAGCTGACACATCCTTGGCTTCAGAGTTGAAAGTGTTTCAACATCTCCATGAATTTCAGCAGATATTTGGGTTCACTTTTAATGTGCTTGATGTCAGCACAGTGTAGCTGAAAGCCAAAACTCCCTGCCAAGAAAGAAATGTGTCCAATATCAATCATCATTTACTTAGCAGCCTGAGTCCTGTCTGGACCAATGACTTTACTAACTTTATTCCCATATCTGGGTTACTTCTTTTTGATCCCATAAATAGGATGATTGTATGACATAGCCTAAAATAGCTAAATTGATCAAAAATAGAACTACATGGAAACTACCCTTTTAGCTGGGTGTATTTTTCCTTGACTTTACAAGAATGTGCATATTTCTCCATAGTAGAATTCCAACCTGAAACAAATTACAAAGGGACAACTCTCAATGGCATAAATCAGCATAGCAATGTCAATTTACAGGGATTGAAATCTCGGGCTTTGGGATTTTTTTTATTCCACCTGAAAATTTACCACTTCCACGTAAAAATATCCTCCTTACTAAGAACTAATCACATGCTGTGATCAAGAGGTTGGGGGTTTTACCCCTCTCCTTTTGTTGTTACCACAAAAAAGCTGATCTTGTGAATAGGTTTATGCAGCTGTAATGAAGAATGACCTGATCTCTGCAAGGATACACGTGAGGCTTTGTTGTTCCATAGTTTCCACCAAGCATGACAGGTCTGGAATGCTTTATGATGACTGCATCATCAAAGTACTAGGGGGTAAAAAAATTGGAGAAGTCTCTGAGCCTGCATATTGACTTGCTTTACCATTTTATTGGGTTAGTCATCATTATAAATCAAATTCTAACTCATGGTCTGATGACGTTGTTAAATTGCCTCGGTGCCACCTCTGAGTGCTGCCAGTGCTTTGTGTCTTGGGTACTCTGTAAAAAAAAAAGTGAGGGGTATGTTTTACTTCTGAGGTGAGGTTGGCCCTGGAACAAGGCAAGGATTTCCTGAGGTTTTGCAGCTGTGTCTTGTGATTCAGCCCTCTGCTTGCAGAGTGACTCCATGCTGAGCACTGCTCCTCTCCTTCCTCATCTCTGCAGGCAGTGGCATCCCATCTAGGGAAGAAGGGAAGCAGAGCTTATCTGCCAGTGATTAGCACAGAACTGCCAGGCTACCTTTGCAAAAATAATATTGTTTCCTTCTGAGTATTGTACAAATGAAAACCTTCTCTAATTTAAGGGAGGTGGAAATGCTGCAAAGGCTCTGGTACTGGTGGTGAACTATTAGACACAGCCAGAGCTGCTCATTCATGTGTCACAAACTCTGTGTTGCCTAAAGGAAAGTCTCCTCCAGTTTAAATTATAGATAAGCCATACTTTTTAGAGCAGGGACTTCTGAATTCTTTGCAGATAATAGGTGCATTACAGCACAGAAGCAGTAACTTTTTTCAGAACGATGTATTTTTATAAGCACGATATTCTCAACAGTGTGTATTCTTGCATATATTTCTGTTTATCCATCTCTAAGTTTGTCTGTCCAGACAAGAATACTCACCAGCATTCATCAAGTCTTTTAACCTGAATTGGATGTGGGGAGATAAATGAACTATCTCTTCATATGGGATATTTTTATAACTCATTATTTGGCACTGAACTTAGTCCTTTGCCACAACACTGTGTTTGATATAATGAAAGGTGCTGGCCAGGTGAGACTTGGCTGAAGTTCAGAGCAAACCTGCCTGTGACAAACAAGCCTCAGAGAATGTCCCCATTAAGACATTTCCATGGCTAATGAAGGTTGCAACGTAACTGTTTAGAGGCAAGGCAACATCCTCCCTACCCCCAAGAGAGAGGTGTGAGACAGGGAAGGACCTGCTGGCGCTGCCAAAGCAGCTGTGACCTGGATGCAATGAAACAGGGCAAAATCTGTGGTCTTGGAGGATTTGAACGAAGGGAAGGATATACTGGAGGTGTCCAATATTCACATTAACCCAGAAGTAGCCACTGAAGTTTTTTATCTCAAAGACCTCTTCTGCAGATTATGCCAAGGCTTGCTGCAGATGCAGGGTTCAGAAATGGGGAAGATCTTTTTTTTTTTTCATTCAAGCAGACTTGGCTTTTATGGCGTCTGTGGAAAAAGAAGACCATGATTACTGCTAATGAATTTTTGAATTAAAATTTCCAGTACTTGTTATTGTTCTCATAAATTGTACCTGTAAGAAACATTGCTTGGAGCCAAATTGTTTCAAAATTTCTAATTCACTCTTTTTATTAGGAGAAGCCTAGACTTTTGGTCAGGCCCCACATCAGGATGACTCAGCGTAGCTCTATTCAGGCTGAAGGCACTCTATGAATTCAAACATGCTGAGAAACCAGCTTGCAGTTTAGCAGCCATGGAAAAACTTCTGTTTTGGCTCTTCTAGAACAACTGTTTCCTCTTCCCTCCATCCAAGGCAGTGTGCAAGTATGTGTGGGAAAGAGAGAAAAACACAGAAATTTCTAATGACAGGAATCGTGCGTCTGCTATTTTTAGACCTCCAAAGATGCATGTTTTGTGAACAGAGATTTTTGTTAGGTGTAATTAAATTAATTTGCAAGGAAGTTACTAATTTCATTGAAAGCTAGAGATCCTCCCAGTGCGTGATTCATCATAACTCCACCTCAGCCCTGGCCTGCAGGGATAACTAACTCCTTTGGTGAGAAGATAATTTTATTTTAATTCTCATGCAGTCATTGGACAACTTGAAGACAAATGCCAGCTATCAATCTTTATGAGTGAATTATTGTTCTCACTATTAGGGTGTGGTGGAGTAAAGGATGTCATACTTTAGTATCTATAAAACTTTTTGGATATAATTTTGTATGTAAACCATAATAAACATAAAAATCATACTTTATGACTTACATGAGAAATACATTAAGACACCCAAAATTAGAGACTTTGAATAGCAAGGGAGAAATTTTTTTTTTTTTTAACAAAGGACATAAAGATTTATTTTTCCAGTAATTCTATTCAAATTAATAACAGGGTGGGTTTTTTCCCTCTATTTTCCTGTATTAGCAAATTATTATTTTTTATCCTTCTACTCCTATTTGACTGGAAGCAATTAGAGAAAAAACATCCGTTTTCATTATTTGCAACTAGTGTTATATCAGTGATACCTGAGCTTCAGAGACACTGGCAAATTCAGGGGGAGTGTTGACTGGGGCAGCAATGAAGGAGCAGACTCTGAAGAGCCCTTCAGACAAACCACATATGGCACTGCAAAGCCCAGCCTTTGCTGTCAGCAGACTTGGTGGATTTTGCTAGCATACAAAATGTACTAGACACTCCTAATAATGATAATTACAGTCCTAAGCTCGCCAGTGATTTACCTGGGCAGACATGTACACCCATATGGGGCTCCATAAATTTTAATAGGGCTCCGTGTGGGTTTGGAGGCAGAAGTGGGGGGTTCCGTGGATGACTGTTGGGTGACCCTCACTCTGACCGGAATTTGGGTGCTTGAAAACGTCCCGCTGGGTGCAGCGGGTACATGTCTGTATCTGTGGTTCCAGGGTGCATTGCTTTGAACAGTGTCATTACATTTGGAAAAAGTACTTGGGGATAAATTAATTCTGTTGTAATAGTGTGGTTTTGTTCCTCACTTTGCATTTTCAAAAACACAGGATGAGAGCAGCACATTTTTCTTGGTTAGTTAGATAACCCAGATGCTGGTCATTTGTATCTGGCTTCCAATTATTTTTAATTTTGTTTGGGTTTCTTTGAAGTGTAACTAGAACATCTTTTCTGGGGACAATTTATTTTGTATGACAAATATATTGTCATCCCTTCAATTCTTGATTCCCTAAATTAGCTCTTGCTTGTGTAAATGGTAGTGCAGAATTCAGACAATATATTGATGTAAGTATTGCTAAAGTGAATAACACTTATTTCATCTGTAATTTTTCTTAGATATTTGTTGCCTTTCAGGATCCCAAAATTCTACTGATTTTGTTTCTGAACTGTTGGTTTTGCACAGTGACAGTTTTGGATTTCTATGCACAAATATCTTTGGGTGTGGTCTTTGGGAATTTTCTCCATTACTAATTGAAGTAAATTAAAACAGTGCATTGGTTTCTTGATTCATGTTGATCATTAACTTATCAAACACATTGATGACCCATTGTTTGAATTGCATAAACAATGCAACAAATCACTTAAAAATAACAGAATAATTTTCTAGTATATGCTTTGATTGTGTTCTGAACCCTTATTTATGAATGGCAACTTATTTGTTGGTAGAAAATCATATGCAATTCTTTTTATTGAAAATTTAAACTAATTTTATTCTGGAACATATAAACCATGAACAATAGTAAGCATGAATTGATGCTGAAATCCACTTTGTTATTAAACATATCTGGAAGTCTGATATTTGGGAAACATGGTGTTCTCTGCTTTTGCTATATTATACTACCAACAAATGCCATGATATTCTTGGACTAGTATTAGGGTAAATGAAAGAAAAACAAGGAAGACACAGTCAAAGCCAAGTTCCTGTGATGAATGTTTGTAAGGTTTTTTTATCACAATTTGTTTTAGAATATTTATAAACAGAAGACAAATAATATTTTACATGCCTGGTTCTAGTATGGAGGTGGTGCTGGGAGTTTCTTGATTCTCAGCGAGTTAAAGCACTGAGATTCTGCAGAATCACGTGCTTCCTTGTCTGCTGGGCTCTGATTTAAGTCATTGTGCAGCTTGCATTTTTTTTATTTCATTTAACAAAGATAAATCAGGTCAAAAGGGTCCAAACTTTTTATCTCAAAGCTTACTGACTACAAACTTAAATATTTCTGAAAATCATTTGCTGTTCTGTAAATGTGCTGAAGTAGGGAGGATCAGGCAAGAGGCTGGTTTTGTGATTTAAACTCTGTAATGGAGAGGCATTATTCCCTGTGATCTGTGTGAGAATTCAGGCCATGGAAGTTGGGGCTTTAAGCCCTTTTCGTTAGTTTACTCCTCTTTTTCTAACTCTTACAGTAGCAGTGCTTTGGAGACTTCAGCCCTCAGGAGTACTACAATTTATTATAAGCATTTGCAAAGCCTTTTCAGGATGTCAGGTAGCACTGACATGCTAAATGGTGCTAATTCTGAAAAAAAAAAACCAAAAACAAAACAAAAACTAAGCAACCTGCCCTAAAATTATTTCAGTTCTCTCCACAATCTGTTTTATTCAGAAAAATTGATAGTATTCCTTCTCTTTTCCAAAATCGCTATTTTTTTTTAATTAAATGCTTTACAGCATATAAACAGTTTCCTTCTAATGCCACTTTGAAACAGAATCTTTGAAACTATCAGCCACTATCCCTCCCCTGGAACACTTAACATTCACCAGGAGCAGCTTGTGTTTCCTGCTGTCTGTGGTCAGGGTGCTTCAGCTGGGTTTGCAGCTCTGTGCGCTGCTGCTGCTGAATGTGTTTGTGTGTTGATGGGCTGGGAAGCCGTGGTACCTCAGTAAACAAAGCAGACACTTTTATGAGATCCAGGACTAACAAACCCTTCTTGGCTATGAATTTACAGCTGCCAGCTCTGTTTTGAATTTTTCCCCACACATCAGGCAGTTCAGAGATTTCTCCTCTCTGTGAACTCTCAAAAGCACTTGATTCAGTTTTTCCATGAGTTGAGTAACTCAAGTATCTCTGCCCTCTATGAATAATATCCTCTAACAAAATTCTAAGAACTTGATTAGGAAGTTCGGGATTACTGTGAAATTGTCAAATACAATGAGAAGTGGTCCTTGGATTGAAAACTACAAGAAACAGTAAAGACAGGTAGGGAATTCAATCACATAAACATCACTTCTTTGGGAAATTAAACTAAAAATATCCAGGGAGGTAGAAGAAATTATATGTGAGGTTTTCAACCCTTTTATTTGCATTAAAGAGTGTTTTCTTCTACATTAGATCCCTCTGATTATGGAATGGCTATTTCAGCTCTGTGCTGTTGTTCTGAGCATGCATATCTGCTGGAAAGTAGCCCTAAAGAGCCCAAAAATTAATTTTAGTCTACAAAATGTGGTATTTTTAAAGTTTTTTTTCCTTAATTACAAAAATGTTTTGATAAAATGGAACTGCAAAGGTAGGGATGAATACCATGAAAAATATGAGGCAGGTCTCAAATATGTGCAACTAAGCGCTCTTCATAATTCATATTAAACACTCTGCAATTTTTAAAAAAGAAAAGTAATATTTCAGCAGTTCTGAGCACTATGCTTAAACCACAGATTCTGTAAAAAATGAACTGCATAAGCTATTAGCAACTGTATGCGTCATAAACACCTTAGGCAAGAAAATGAGATCCTAATGCCAAATGCAGCTCAGTTCCATCAGTCTGCATGGAGCTACACTTCTGCAATTTTATAAGATAAATGTCTGTGCTGTTTTATATGATGAAACTACAGCTTGGGTGAATCCTCTTATTTTTCACCAGTGATTTAATAAAGGCAAGCTCAATATAAATATTGAAAGGCTGCTAGTATTGAAAATACTCTTTCCCTAGTAGCTGAAATATGTGAGAGCTTTGTCTTTTCATATTGATTGTTCAAAAAGAAAAAAAAAGTTAAGACTTGTCTATACAAGAAGTGGGCATATTTACTAACTAGTGGGCTCTAAACAGTTTCTCTAACATACTATATTTTATATTGCATTTGTAGAGAAAAGCTTTGAGTTATGTTTCATTCCAGCTACTGGGAACTTCAAACCCCATTTTAATCTCAGCAGAAATAACTAGAGAGCACTTGCCACCAACCTCTTAGTAGAGATTAAAGATGAGAAATGTTACAAACTATATTTCCCTGCACCTATTTCTTTGACACACATCACTGTGGTAACACAATAAAAGAGCTGCATTTAATTGTTTTTTCAGAACTCACAAGTTTAAAAGAGATAGGATATTTATAAGCCCCATTTGGGCTCTCTAGTCCATAAGATACCAAAAAATACAAAATATAAACTGCTGACCATTGGAAGTGACCCATTGTGCCTATAAAATTGTTTGTCTTGTTCTGCTTCTCTCTCCATGTAAAATACTGAGCCATAATTTAATCATTAAAAGAATAATGAAAATAAGGCGCGATGAAAATGTAATCAAGGCAGACAATTAATGGTCACAGAAGTGTAATTTTTAAACCAGTTTAAAATATCTCCTGCGCTGCTCTACTGTATTCATGAAATAAACCTACTTTAATTATTTCCTGTTCAGGCTTTCCTCTGTTTCCTTGGTTTTAGGAGGAGTTTACCTAGCAAAAAACCGATGCTGCTCATTTCCTCAGTGGATTAACTGGGCAATGATGAAACAGAAGCTTCTGTCTGCTTCATTCTTTACACAACCTGGTGTTAAAGAGTGACCTTTCACCCTCAGAGATCTTAAGGATTAAGGATGCTTTTAAGTCTCGGTCTGGTTACTAATCCACCACTTTCACTTGATGTTAAATAAGCACTTCCTGATTTACCCTTTAAATCCTGTAAACATAATAAAACAGAGTTTAACCTTTACCTTAGGATTTTACCACTATCTTATGCTCTGTCAAATAAACCTTTATAAGAAGCAGCGAAGAGAAAACTAATAAGCCAAACCCTGATTTTTTTTATTTTTTTTATTTTTTTTTACCTTGGGATACGTAGCAAAACATTACAATATTTTTAATATATTCAGGTCAAACAGTTGTTAGGATGCATTGGGGTCCTTAGACTGTGCAAATAATGGAATTTTTAAAAAGCATTTTTAAACTATTTGAGATAATGAAATAGATGTTTCTTCTACATTCAGACCGCTGTGAGCAAATTATACTGGAAGGAGTTGCAATGGAAATATATTGAGAGAGATTTCATAATCCAAGGCTTTGCAACTTTCAAGAATATCATTCAGCCTCCAGCCACTGCTTTGTAAAGTCAGGCTCCCATCTGGTGTAAATTGTGTGTAAACTCCATTTGCAGTCCAGGGAATATCTTGACTCACACCAGCTATGGATTTGACCCCACAGAATTCTTTTTTTCTGTGTTTTTCTCTTAGGAAAATGCATCTAGGCTGATGAAATATTCATTCATGACTGTACTTAATGGTACAAAGTTCTCACTACTCTCTGCCACAATGTTTCTGTCCATGTCACAGCTGCAAAGGGTGTCATTTATTTATATAAATAACTTCTTACTGTTTATTTATATAAATAGGTTCTTATCTACATAAGTAACTTCAATGCAATGTGCTCAGCCTGGGATGTGGTGGGACCAGCTGGGAGCATGTCTGCATGACAGCTCCAAGGGCTGAAACCTGGGGATAATGGTATCCAGAAAGAGTGTTGGAAAAGCCTTCTTCAATCATTGCAACCACTGTCCATCAAGTATTTTAAATAAGGTTTGTTTTCAGCAAACATCCAAAATACCTCATTTCAAAAATTCTGAGTTCTGTCACGTTAGAAACTTCCTGGTTCTATGTCTCATAGTTGATAGCAGTAAGAAAAATTATCCTATGAGAAGAAGTTAATTCCCTCTTCTGAGACCCTAAATCAAAGGACCTTAGTAACAAAGGAATACATTTATCTGTCTGTATGGGGACCTTGCTTGGCTTTTGATATATTTTGGGGAATATTTATTTTAATTAAATTGAATATCTGCCTTGTATCTTGCAAATATCTGATTGTGTCTGCATCAGCTATTGCCTGAGAGGAAATATAGACAAAGTAATAATTTATATATGCATGATTTTCTTTCTATGATCAACAATCCCTTTGTCTTCTGCCTTAATAATGCAAAATATCCTGTTTCCTCAATGTTTGCTGATATTGCTGACAGTGCTGCAAAGGATTCAAGTGCAACTGCTCCTTGACAATTTTGAGGGACCTGCTACCTAAACTGGAGAGGAGCTTTTGTCAAAATCAATTCTGATGTTTTAAAGCCTCTGAATAATGTCAAGATATAATTCCAACTAAATGCCAACTTTTCTGCTGTCTGCTGGGGATAAGTGAACGATAGCTGGAATTCAAAAATTGTCTGAATTCATGGGGCTAAGGTTATTTGCAACCTCCTTGGAAAATTACTGAGTTTACTGGGCAGGGCTGCTTTTGGGAGTTTATGGTTCCCAGAATGGCCTGCTGTCATAACAGACATAATGTCGGACCTTTTCCTCCAGTTTGTTTGGAGATAAAATTCCTGTTAAAGGCAATAGGAACAGTGCCACTGTATGCAAACAAGAAACAGGACAAAAGAGAAAATTATAAACAAAGGAAGTTTGATTTCTGCTTTTGATTGAAATTTGGGAAAGAAGGTGGGCAGGAGAAAATGCTTTTGTTTTACAGGTTTTCCATCCACCACAGACACTAGCAATGTTTTGTTACAGGTGAACATCTTAAAAAGAGAACAACCTTCCCTTTGAAATAATCTCCCTCAGATGCTGAAGACCCAAGTAGTTCACAGCAGCGTGGACAACATTCCTCCCCACAAAGCAGAATTTGATGAAATTGGGCAAGAGCAAACCAGCCCTTGGCATAACTCCATGAGATCCATAAGTGCTGAACCAGCAAAGAATCTGGTGTGTCTGCTAAAAGCAGGGGGTTGTCTTTCCACACGACAGAGGCGCTTGCTCTGTAAGAGCTCGTCCACCTTTCTTCACCACCAGCCTTTAGTGAGGGATCCTACACGTAGAGATCAGATGGGACTGAGCAAGAGGGGCTGAAATGGGCTCTCCTGGAGTCAGTGACAATGGGCTCTCCTGGAGTCAGTGACAATGGGCTCTCCTGGAGTCAGTGACTATGGGCTCAGCTACTGAGAGCTGGCAAATCTGGTGTACAGGACAGAGGAGAGGCATTGCATTTCACTGTGCACATGTCCAGGTTGAACTGACTCTGCAGCACTGGCAAGGTGCTTTTGGGACCTTTATTCTACACTTAAAGGCAGTTCTGCCAGACCCTGCTTGTCTGAGTCAGCCCTGGTTATGGTGGTGGTCACTGTCTGTGGCCATGTTGGCAAAAATATAGGATATTTTGCTCTTTGATGTTTGACTGGCTCTTCTAGACAAGCAATGCAGGTATCTTTCATTTTGTTCTTAAATCAAAATTCCCTCCCAGGAGAAGAGCCTTGGAAATCTTGACAAGATAGTACTGATCCCTCTAGCTGGAAGAGAAGCCACTACAGCTTTGTCAAAAGTCTGAACTCTTCCTTCCTCCCCTAAAATCGCCTAATGCCTTTTCTTAAAGTTGTCTGACAGCATGAAACTTAGCCATGGGTCTGCATTCTACCAGGAAAAGAACAAATTCACATCACTCTGTAATCATTGATGATAGGTTTCGGCATGAATGCTAATTTGGGCTTCTGGTCCTATATGAAAAAAATTTGAATTTTCTCTACTCTTGTAGAGAGAACTGAGATTTCCTCTCTGAGTCCTCATATGATTTCAAAAAGCCTTCATTCAGGATATCCACAAGCTTTGTGTGACTTGGACTACTGCCATATATTCTGGAGTGCCTTCAAGTGAAGGAAATACATAACAAAAAAGGGGAATATATTTAGAGTGTTGAACTGGTGAGGTGTTTGGTGTTTTTTTCTTCTTTGTGCTGTAACTACAACTTTCTCTTCTTATACTATTTCTTTGTACTTCTTAATGTCTTGAAAACAGCTTATATGAGGCTCACAGAGTAATTTATGACTTTGGTATGTTTCATTATTATCTCTGCTTGCTCATCTCTCCTGAATGAAAATGATTCAAAAACAAGAGGTTTTTTCTGAATTCTGGAATAATATAGGTGAGCTCACAGCTGTATCGGTAATGAATTATTTGCTTAAGCTTTTTATGAAAGTAAAAGTTCCTACCTCTTTGGTTCCTTCTATAATTAATAATATCTAGAGATTTTCATCATCATTTTTAGTAAATTATACAAGAAGCTGATGCAATTCCTGTTTTAATGGGGGGAAGCTGGACCACTGGAGGGTGAGGTGATCTGCCTGTGATTGGCCAGTGAGAGCAGCGGTGGATAGGAGTGAAACATTGACCCTTAGTGCAGTTCTCTGTCCATGAAGACACATTGCTCCCATTCACTCATGGTACCTGAACCTAATTCCTCTGTTCAGCTGCAGAACTGCTGAGAAAGCATCTACAATTCTTGTCTTGTTGTTGGGGTTGCCAGCAAGGGAAGACAACCAAGAAAAGGTCTGGGGAAGAAGATCTGAAGGATTCTCCAAAGGGAACACTGAAAGTAAGGATAAAGAAACCAGAAGAGAATGAGGAAGAATCCCAGGGGCAGATTCAGCCAGCTGGCTGTGGCCATCTCCTGAACTTGATCTGGGCTGCTGATGGGGAAGGGATCAAGGATGGAGGGATAAGACCTTGCTCCTGGGCTTAACAAAGTTAACTTGAGGCCAGGTAGGCTGAGTTCATCTGGGACAGAGCTGCTGCCACAGAAGTCAGAGTGCCCAAGCTGTGATCTGCTCTGTGCTACCAACATCAACCATTTGCAAATGAAAGGAAGGTGAAGCAATGGCTGAAAACAAGGGTTTGCATTTCTCTGCAGCTCTGCAGTAGAATAATGTGGAGCTAAGCATATTTCCAGTGTGTGTATGCAATGTGACTGTGCCAGATACATGCCAGGAAAGATCTTAATCAAAGGAGTCACACAGATTTCATGTAGTTACCATTCTTTTGGTATTCCAGCAGGTCACTGTATTGTCATTAAAATCAGCAACAGGGCCAATGGTCTTCTCACACCAGAATTTCCACAGTTACGCTCAATTTACATCCAAATAAACAACAGATAAAGCTCAGAGTTTGGAAATAATCAAGAAATGGTTTACTTTCAATCTCCTCAGCCAAGAATAACAGAAAGAAAGAAATGTGTATATAAGTATATATATATAACATTTAAATTTTATAATGTATTGGCCTGTACTACATGTAGTATTACACTGCATTACTTAGCATCTCTTAAACAAAACAAAACCTTTTACTGAGAAGTTACAATTCAGACAGGTTGTGGCATTTGTAGAGTAATTAGCAACTGTAAAATATGACTAACCAAATCATTACTTTTAACTAAAAAAATAGGCGCCTACATTCTTGTGTATAAAACATTCTTTATAAGCTGTGTATGACCAGGGAATATTTTATAACAGCACTTAAGACAGAGAAAATACTAATCAGGATTTTAAATGTCTGCAGTTATAGTCCTGTAAATGTTCTTGAGAATGAAATGAATAGCTTCCAGAGAGATGCTCAGCCAGAGAGGTGATGCAATGGTGCCAGTGGGAAGGAATGGGTTGATGGGAGAGCTACCAGGAGGCCTGAGGTGCTGTGCAAGTCATCCAACATGCAGGAGAGAGACTGGCCCATTACTAATGTCCTCCTTGGTCTGACATTGCTTTGGGTCAAGGACAATGGCCATAAGTGCTGCAAAAAGAAGAGGAAGTGATATTCAACTTTGCATTGACATAAATAAGTACCAGTTAAATGAGACCAAGCTTTTTAAATAGAATTAAAGGTTTCCTCTCCATTCTCTGTGGGAGATCACTACTGATTTTGCTAGCATCTTCCCAGCTTCCAGACTGCAGCAGTTTCAGTATCTAGGAGGAGGCTTTTCCCAAGGTTCACTCACTGTGCTTCTTAACAAAGCGCTCTGGATTGCTCACCTTCCCTTTAAATTTACACTTCTGAAAAATGACTTCAGCGCCAACCCACTGGAGTTGATCTAGGTTCCCTCAAGTCTCATGGAACTCAGCTCATGTTCATCAAGAGCTTCTCTGAGTTGCAAGTCAGTGAGGTGTGAAATGCTTGTGGTTTGATGATTCACAGAACTCTCACCGTGAGCCTTAATTAATCAATCTTTGCAAGGAATTTGAAATCCTTAGATGAAAGGCTCTGTAGCTGCAAAACACTCTTATTACAATGGCCACCACTTCATGGAGACCTCACTTTTACCACTGTTTTTTGTACCATCGCAATAGCTTTTATGTTGAAAGAGGAAGAGCTGTGTAAACATGTTCACCAGCAAACATTTCTCAGGCTGGTGGTTTAAAAGAAACTATGCTTGACAAGCAACACAACTTTCCTTACAGCCATGTCATCCCAAGCTGTGATCTTGTCAGGCTGCAGACATAAAATGAGACTGGGCTGGGCCAGCAGGCTATGATGCTAATGATTGAGAAAAATAAAACATCTGAATCTGAATTCCTCCACTGTGGTGCCCTCTCAGAGCACTGGGAGTCCATGGACTATTCTCATGTACTGCTATGGCATGAATTAGAGCAAAAAACTGTTCTCACTGTCTGTAAACAATCTCTTCATTCTGTGCACAATTACTGATTTAGTTGCCACCATAGCACCTGATGATATAGCTTCATTGAAGACAAAAAAATCTACCCCAAAGACTGTAGAGTCTGCATCCTGAGCATGGATGAGCATGGGTGTGTCACTGGACGTGGCTGAGCAACAGCAGGAAAGAGAGAGCTATGAAGGATGATGATAAAATTATGTTGTATTTGTGTCAGATGTGGTTTTCATTTTCCCACACTTAAGCTACTTTGCTTGGCTTGCATGTTCACAGCTCCCAGTTTCACAGATAGATCTTTTTCTCCTGGAACTTGGACCAGAGTGGTTTGCCATCATCGTATGTATTTCTATTTGAGAGGGAATATTTAATGAAAATAACTTCCCCAGACACTTAGAATTATGCGATGGAGTTTGAGACTCTGGATTTGTCTGATTTTTGGTATAGAAATTGTGTACTCATATTATGGATTAGACATTAAGGAAAAGAGATTGAGAGATAATTGACTCTGGTCTACAACCCGATTGTCCTGTCTAGTACATGAAGTTTCTGAGGTGGAGAAGTCTTGTTTGGTTTGCAGGACTGTAAGGGACATTTACAGGTGCAATATGAAGTTATTGTTGTTGTATTGTTAGTTCTACATAGATAACCATGCTTTCTGCCCAGTGTGCCAGGTATCCAGTTTGCAAAAAATAATAACAGAAAAAGAATATAGGTTGTGTTGATCTGCTGAATTCCCAAACCTGTTGAGATTTCAGGCTTGTTTTTGAGTCAATACCCAATCCCAGGCTTGTCCTTTGCAATGTGTAAAAGTAGCTGGTGAACATAATGAGAAACTGGAGCAGGTTTGGGATCTGTAGGTTGCAAATGGAGACTACTGATCATGTTAAAAACAGGCACTAAAAGATGTGTAAAAGGACAGGAGAGATGGTGCTTTCTGCAATTCTCTGTGCACCAATTGAAGTAAGAGCTCAAAGACATGCTATTGCACTCTGTGTTCAAAAACAGTGTTCCAAAATCTGTTGCAAAACACCGTAAAGAAAGGTACCATCTAAATCTCACAGTGGATGTGAGCCGCTGTCTTCAGCAGAATATACAGGTAAAGAGAGTCTTGTCTATACAACACTCAAACACAGTAATCCTACTTTTCCACTGATTCTGTCTTCAGATCTTTCCATCTTGGCTTCTTGCCCATCTAGGTTTAGGTTAATAATTCACTTCTGATCATGTCTGGAAAGTTCTTGTAAACATAATTTTTGCATATCGTACATGATCTGAGATCAGCTGAGTTTATTTGAAGCTATTGTTTGGTATTTAGGATACCTGTGTAACTGGTTGTGCAAAAACTGCTCATCTAATCTGTTAATGTGCCTAAAACCTCAGATGCAACAGGAGAAATGCTTCTTGGCTGATTCCAAGGCTTGGGATAGAGCAGAAGGAGGACCACCCATGTAATTTTTATACTGAGGCAATGAAAGGTTTGGAAAGTCCCAGGCCAAAGATTCTCCAGTTTCAATATTCTTTACATGTTAAATAATCAGATCTTGTCCCAGCTCCTTGAGAGCTCACTTGTATCCCAATGGCACAGAAGAAAACTGGAGGAAAAATCAATTTGTACCAAGGAAACTCCACCATATGGAATTTTTGTCTGTTGTTTCTATGCCTGTAAGTTATTTTCACAGTCTTAAAAAATTTCAGTCTACTAGAAAAAGGAAAAAATAAACTTTTTTTCATGAGGCAGTATTCAGGATCAAGACAGTTTGGGGAAGAACAAGCCTGAGCTTGAATCAACAGCAACAGCCTTATCCCTGTTGGGTTGCTGAACTCAACAACCCTAACCATATCTAGGCTTTCCTACAAAAGCTTTTTGTGAAGAAATTAGTATAAACACATTTTTTAAAAAGATGTTTCTCACATTTGAAGAGTCTCCTGGATTTTCATAGTGTAGTGCAAGATAAAATGGTGGTAATGCAAGCAGAGTTTTGAAATTACAGAAGGATAGATTTGAAATGTCCGGTATAATGGAAACTACTGTTTCCTTCCAGCTAAAAATAGCTGATATTCTGATCATTACCCAGCCATAAGGCTACTGCCTATTTGTTGCAGAGATCCAAGCCTTTCTCCATGTCATATTCCTACAATTAATTTAGTTGTTTGTGTGCTTCTTGTGCATTTAAGCTCCATTCTGATATGACTGCATTTTATTGATCAGTTCATTTTGACTGGTAATATTTATTTAGCACTTGATTCTTTCTAGACTTCTTAGATGCAACAGAAGAGAAAGATTTGTATTGCTAATTTGCTTCCATCTAATGCATTTTTGAATTATTACCTTCGTTTCTTGAAGTCCACTAAAAACTTAAAATTGATTAATTTAATGAAACAACATTGTCCCAAGGTCAAGTAGCTCAAATATTCACTTTTTATTAAACAGTAATTTCATTCATACTTTCAAATTGCACTTTGTTCAAAGGTCTCATGAAAAGAAATTTCTTCTTTTTTTTTTTCCTGTCCTTCTAAAATAAATGTTGAGAGGATTCAGCCTTCAAAGAGCTCATAGAATTTGATATAGAAATAATCCAAGAGGATTTCCATGGTGGTAGGGATATGATCCAGGCTACACTTTAAGGAAATGGCATAAAAGCAAATGTTAGAAAAGCTAGATTAATAAGTAATCATTTCTCTGACAATAAAATCAAGTGGAATAGGCCAGACATGAGTGGAATGCATAAGTCATTGCTTTAAAAATGGGCTGGGGCAAACTGCGTTTGGTCAGGTGTGCACAGGATCCACACTTCAATTTTGAGTCAGCCTCTTAAAAAATGAAGTTAATTATTGTTTGGAAAGGGAACAGTGTGTATTGCTCTTCTTGGAAATGGAGGCTCTACAGCAGACACTGAACAGATGCAAATGGCTGAGAGGTGGAAAGAGCCTGTGAGACCACAAAGCTTCTGTGTTTTAGAAGAAAGGAAAATGGTGGTTTTTGTTTGCTGATTTTGAGTCCTGCTTATTTGTATGAATTAAGTGGCACACAAATATTTTTATGACTGCATTTATTCTCCATAACAATATGAATGAGCCACTGAATAATAACCAAGTCCCTTGTGACTGCAGAAGAAGTGTGATTAAATTATAATCACATTGGATTAATTAATCTATAATATTTGTTCTTTATATGAAAGAGGAAAATCAGCCTTCAACATAAAGGTTATGTACTCATGAGGTCTGTGTCTTAATAAAGAAAAGGCTTTGGGAAAAAGCTTGACAAGCCCCCCAGATATGATATGTTGTAAATGTAGACAGAAGGTTATTACTGATATAAAATACATTCAATGTAATTATCAGCCACAACAAATAATCAGAGAGATGATAATGAATAATTAACATTTTTATTTTTCTGTAGTAATGTGTCTAATAGATAAGTGCACAACATAGAATTAATTTATTATGCTATAGCATTTTAGTAATGAAAACTGTATCATCAAGATATCTCTTCAGTGGTAGTGCAAGATATCAGCTTAAATAACTGATAAGCTTATTCCTTTGTTTTCCCCACCCATTTGTACTGAAGATGCCCTGAAAGCAAGAACTAGCAAAAGGAGCCATAATAATCTTGAAAGAAAACCATAATGAAAATATAACATTTATGATCTGATCCTCTAGTACCAGTAAATCAAAAATTAAAGGCTATATGCAAAGAGGGCTCTTAATGTATTGCATTAAATTTTTACACATTGAATTTTAATTCCATTTTTGTTGGATTTGTTACTAGCAAATTCTGGCTTTAACATTTTCCAAATAAAATACCACTTGCATCTTGTATGGAATCAATTAATGTGTCAAAATATGCTGTGTTCTCAATGAGAGAAAAAAAAAACCTATGCCTGAAAGTTATTGTATATGTAGATTTGAATTACTTAAATCCACCCATTTATGTATGGAAAGGATATTTTTAAAGTTTTCAACTGCTTATAGGCCTCATTTTATGATGAGTATTTATATATATATTACTATTAAATAAGAAGAAATTCTGTTTATTTTTAATTTTTTTTCTACCTGTGGGTGAAAAAACATTCATTTTATCATACTATGTAGAAGACAGTCATCTGCATGAGCATCCTCTCTGAAACCCTGGAGCTGTGAGCAGGCATACCCTGTGCTTTTGATGCCCAAAATGAGATTTTTTTAGTTCTTTTAAGTTTTCTTTTAAAAGCTGAATTGTACAGACACCTAAAGCCCTTGGACTTCAGCTTATTTCAGTCTCAAAGTTCTGCAGTTCAATCTTATCTTTGGCTAATACTGGTGATTAATTATGATGTGTTTCACAGAGTATTGCTCAGGCTGACAACATTGTATTAAGTAAAACTCTGTGTTTGAAAACACATTTTTTTCTTCTGCAGTACTTGGGGACCAAAGATAGAGAAAGTCAGACTGTGCCCTGAGAGTGTGAAGTATAAAGCACAAGTGAAACTTCAGGGTTTGAACATCAGGTTTGGGGTTTCTACTCCTTAATTGAGAAGAAGCCACCAAACAGGAGGAAAAGGCAGCAGTGCTTGAGGTTGTGGCTGAAGTGAAACAGGGGCACAAAAATTGAGCAGTGCTGCCCTGTCCTGCATCAGCCAGCTCAGATCCTGGGGAGAGAAAACAGCTCTTGTGGTGCATTGGTGTGCCAAAGCTGAGGTGTTCAACGTTTTATGGCTTGTTTTCCTGTGATTCCTCTTTAACTGGCTTCAGTGCAGTCCCAAGGATGTCTTTGAGGAAGAAGGGAGGCTGTATGAACAAAGAAAGTCATGGAGGAGAATACTTCAGGCAAAAAAGAGATCAAGATGAGGAGAGGGTCTGGTGCTTGGAAAGTCTTGTTTTCCTTTGGTTTGTAGCTTGGAGATGCAACAGTAGATAAATTCTGCCTGCTGTAAATTACACTAATAATCCTCACCAAGACCAACAGCTGCACTTTTTCAGGGTACTATAGAGATAAAAATACATTGCAAATGCTCCACTGCAGAAGCAGGTCACCAACACACAGACCTGCTTCTGATGTTGGAGAGGGGACACTGGTTTAGATATCTTAGAATACCAACATCTTAATGGACATGTTCTTGATCAAAAACCCACGCACAGTGGAGATGAGGACAGAAAGCTTTCTTTCCATGTATGTAATTTCCAATCCCACTCTTGTGAGTTCCAGAGGCACTGCTGACTTCCTTTGGTGTGACATCAAATCATTCTAAGGAGTCATCACCCAAGGATTGTCTTTAATTTACAGCACTGGGTGAACTGTCAGTGGTAATGCCCACTTTGAGGAGAGTGGTATAGGCTGAGGAGTCCCTGGGTTGCAGAAATACTTCCCTTAACTGTGAAAATTTAAGGACCCCTAAAGTGGGGGATCCTAAGCTCTTTGGAGACTATGCTGTGTTAACGTTCAGAGGCTCCACTGTCTCATTGTCTTCAGTCTGTATCACTCCTCAGAGCTCCCAGCTTGATTTTTTTGGTGGGTTTTTTTTTGGTTTGTTTTTGTTTGTTTGTTTTTTTGTTTTTGTTGTTTGTTGTTGTTGTTGTTTTGTTTTTTGGTGGTTTTTTTTTTGTGAACAGTTTCATCAGTTTCTCTTTCTGAGCATTATTTTAGCATTTCTCTTTCTTCTTTTTTTTTTTTTAACTTGTTCTCCGAGGTCTGCTTATTAAATTACTATGCAACTGCGATACTAAATCTTATCTTTTGACTGTAGTGCACAGAAGCAGCAGATAAGACACGAGGGGAGGGACAAACCATTTGTCTATCAGTAGACTATGAGAAGCAAGAAGAGAGGAAGATGATACTTTTGATGAATATTTGTAGCTGAGCAAGGCAATGCACTAAATGGCTTTTCTGTTTCAGTATAGGAGCATACTTGCATTTCTAAAAGCAAAAGACTTTTATAAGGCTCTAAATCAAATACGAAGTTCAAAAAAAATTTAAGATTTATAACTGCCTCCAGGATCTTTCTATTCCCTGCTATCTAAATTAATCTCCTGTTTACTTCATTGAGCAATGTACAGTCCTCAGTTAAGAAAATTTCTGGGTCATCTTTCTCAGCTATATCTTCAGCAACAGCCTGAGGAAGTTTGCAGGAAGTGATTCTGGGGTCTGTTTTGGGAAAGGATGTTACAAAGCACTGTGCTGTGGGCACAAAGAGGGTGAAAATGGACACCAGAAATTCAAAAAAGAGAAAAGGTCTTAACATGGGATGTTAAATCAATAAACTTTTACTTTTAAAACCACTTCAGCAGTGGCTGGTGTTTCCCTGATATAATGGTGGTGACTTGCTAATTGATTTGGTCATCAAATAAGCTAATGACCCAGTCTACACTGGAAAGCAAAGCTATTCATAACTCAGAAGACCAAGGAACGTAGGGGGTCCACGTGGGCAATTTCCACCAGGCAAAGTAAGCCCCCATTTCCCTCCCTGTGGGCACAAAACTGTCCCTGACTGAGGTGTCCTTTCTTAGGTGTACAGAGCAGTGGTGCTGCTGGCAGTGCTCACAGCAGGTAAAAGTCCCCTCTGTGATGAAGTTTGGGTCAACAAACTGAAGTTTAATTTTCTTTTACTGACAATTTCAGTTTTTCCTTTCTTTTCCTAATTTATATTCAAATAGAGCAAGGCCTTCAAAATAAGAGTTGACATTTAGTTCTTGTTAAAAAGCTATTATTTCAGCTAGTTGGATGCTGATTAATGACTCAATTCCCTGTTTAAAAAAGGTCTTTAAGAAAAGTATGCAGATTTATGTTTTGGAAAATCTTGACCATCTTTCTCTCTTTTCTCAAAGACAAATTTTAAAAAACTGAACTGCTACTGTCATCAGGCTAATGGCATAGTGTCCCATAGCCCCTCTAAATCTAGTTGTTATTGATCAGCTAATGCAATATTTAATTATACTCACAGAGGAGAGGAACTTCTTCAGTGTGTGATTCATTATCCCTTATGAATGGAAACTTCTCAATCTTGGTAGATAACCAATAAGCAAATGTTATTGATTGTTCTCCAACATCAAATAAGGATAATAAATATCACTATTTGGGGCCTGGATGTCACATTTAAGAGAAGCTTCATAACCATCTGTTAATGAGTTTCTAATCTTTGACCCCCTTGCTAATGACAGCTGTAGTGTCTTCTTGATCACTACAACTTCTGTGTCATCAAAAGATGACTTTGCCTTGGATGATCTGCATTAATGCAGACTGACTGTAAAAATCTTAATTGTTAAAGGAAAGGCTATTTAGTACAGCCAATAAAGGCTTTAGTGGCTGTACTAAAGCCACTTAGAGAAGACAAATTTTTTTAAAGAAAAAAATTAGCGGAAATTAAAGAAATAGCAAAAATAAGGAGTGGCAAAATGAAAACAGGTATAAGAAAAGTTAGTGTAAGATTGCAAAAGAGAATTTGTTCTATTACTGGACAAACTTCTTGATGGCTTGCTCCAAATAAAGGAGTTGACTTTCTCATAAGAGACTGGGAAAAGTTATCTTTCTATTCACTGCTGCATGCTCTGTCCCTGGTCAAATTGATCCCAGTTTAAGTTAAAAGTTAGGGGCTGGCCAGCAATATTGGTTTAATCCTGTCAAGCAGAGGAGAGAATTTCTTCTATCATATCTCACTTCTTGGACAAAGGCTCAGCATCTTCCCTGCATGCTTTCCAAAAATCTGTGCTCTTTCCTTTTACGGACTTGATTGTTTAAGGCAAATCCCTCTCTGTGCAAGAGGAATTTATCTCTTTGATATGATGTCTCATGTAGATGGAGGCTGAGTGTGGTGGGTTGATTCTGGCTGGATAACATTTGCCTACCAAAGCTGCTCTGTCACTTGCATCCTCAGCTGGGCAAGAGGGAGAGAATATAACAAAAAGTTCCTGGATCAAAAAACAGGCTGGGAGAGATTACTCATCAATTACCACCAGAATGGCCATCATGGGCAAAACAGACTCAGCCTGGCAAAACCAGTTCAGTTTATCAAATAGAGATCAAATACTGTAGAATAATCAAAAAGGAAACCAATTTTAAGAACAACTTTCCCCCCTCTCCTTCCTTCCTCCTGGTCTTAACTTCCAAATTTCTCACCCTCCTCCCTGCACCTGTAGAGAGAGATGGGAAATGGGGAATAAGGGGTTAGGTCAGCTCATCTCACCTTCTCTCTGCTGCTCCTTCCTCCTTGGGGTGAGGACTTTGCCCCTGCCCCAGCATGGGAAACCTCCCAGAGGATGCATTCCTCCAACAACTTCTCCAACATGAGCCCTGGTTTAGGGTTCTCCAAGGACTGTCAGGAGTTATCTGTTTCCCTGTGGACTTCCATGGACTGCAGGAACCTTCACCATGGGCTGCAGGGGCCTTTTCCCCTTCCTAAATATGTTATCCCAGAGGTCCTGCCACCACTGCTGATGAGCTCAGCCCTGACCATCAGTGGGTCTGTCTTGGAGCCAGCTGGCATTGGCTCCATCAGACACAGAAACACTTCTGGCAGCTTTTCACAGAAGACACCACAGAGCCTACCCCCAGTTCCCAAACCTTGCCATGCAAACCCAGTACACTGATGGAAATACATGCTAAAATCCAGATTCTCAGAAGCTAATCTATTTGTACTAATGTCTTTAAAAATTTCTGATGCTTTTCAGAAGTCTAGCACTTACCCAGCTATCGAATATAAATAAAATTAAAGTGTTTAGCTTAAATGAAGAAAAATAAAAAAAAGAGTCAACCTTCTGACTCCAGTCACTGGAGTTCTGTCAATGATCTGTAAATCTATATCTATGCAGATTAGGACTTTAGGACATATAATTGGAAGTCAAATGTTCGCAGTCAAGATTGAGTCATCCTGACTTTTAGACTATGTCAATCTGCTCAAATTGCTCTACAACAAATAGGATGTATTGCAGCTATTAGGGCAAAGAATTCTGGGTTCAAAACAAAAACAGATGACCTCTCCCAAATGGAACTTGCCATTAGTTGTCTAAATAACAGAATTCCTCCAATTCCCCTCAGCCCAAAGCAGTCCAAAACCCTTTCAAACACAGCTTTCACCAAACTGTCTTCTGGATGTTTTGATTCTGAGAATGAATAGATTTGTCTGCAGTGTGCTTCCTTGGATGAATGATGGGCTTTCTAGCCCAAGCACTGAATCCAGTTATCTCTAGTGAACTTGATGTGTTGTACTTTCATTAAAAGTCTGCAGTAATCATTTCCTGTAGATTTACACCCTCATCCTTTTATTGTTGGAAATCTAATTTTAAAAACTGTCCTGGGACCCTGTTCAAGCATTAGATTCTTGGCAGGATTTTTTGTCTGTGTCATAAACCCACGACAGTATCTGGCACAAGTGCAGAAGATGCCCAGGGGGTGCCCAGTGGTGGCAGAGGGAGGGATACAGCAGAGCAGGGCTGGCAGAGCTGCTGCATGGACTCCAGGCATCAGATGATCACTCTATGCTTGGGACTAACCCATGCTATTTTCTCTGTCTTCACTGGAAAGTACGAAAATGTAATTGTCTCTTTCCTCTATAATCCTTCCTTAATTACATTTTGCTTTTATATCAGTTCTGTTCCAATCTGGACTTCACCCTGTGCCTGTCATTACAATGTCTGAGCTCTCAGTCCCTACTCATATATCCCAACAATTCCAAGGCTGGACTGACCTGCCTGCAGCAAAGTCCTTCATACCATTTCTTTCTCTTCTCTCAGTATCATCTGAAGCACATAAAAAGGAACCACTAATATAGTTTTCTCACATTAAAAGAGAAAGTAGAATGTGAAAAGTTATTAGAGAGAGAAGAGAGAACAAAAGAAAAAACATCTTCATTCTCTTGTGTAGATCTGTGCTCCCATGTCTTGCTCTATTTGAGAGACCACAAAGAAGAAACTGCAACATATCAATGAAAAAAAGATGAGGAATTGAGAAGATAAGGAATATATTACATAGACCAGGGAACTTCTGGCTGGGATGTTGCAGAGGATATAAATTGAACATAAATTGAAGATGTTTTTACAAGCTGTATCCGCACTTTCCAATTCATTTCAGAGTGGAATTATTTTTAAATAGATCCTCTTCTATTCTGCATTTACCACCTGCTAAGTAAGTTGTCAAAGCAGTTTTGGTGCAAGTATTTAATGGTAAAATTTGTTTACAAGCCAATATGTTAACCTCACCACAGCACATTTCCCTACTCTGCACTTAATAGAAAAACCACCCCAAGTACTTACTATAAGGAAATTAGATATTGATAAGGATTGAACAAAGGTGATGGTTTCATTTTCTGTCATTAGAAATGCCAATTCCACTCCTCCTCACGAAGTTGTTTCCCTTGACAAGAGACAAGAACATTTCATAGAAGTGTCTCTACTGCTCTGGCACTTCTCCTGTGCTGGCTCCAAAAGCTTGAATGGGAAGGGAAGCACTGTGACAGCTGTTGCCCTATGACCTCTGATCTCTTGTGTAAGGCACAGGATTATGTTTTTGTGCAGTCACAGTGACAAACACAGAGAAAGACCAGATTGATACAGAGTTCTACCCTTTTTGCTAGAGGAGCACCCCGAGATCAGCAAGGAGGTACAGCATGGAGCTGGTCATGTCTGCAGACTAGGCAGGACCACAGTAGTGCAGGGCCTGTAGAAAAAGGCAATTATGTGGGGCAGGAAAAGGTGATGGCAGTGATATCCCTAGAATTACCACGTGGTTGCCCTTCAGTGTGGACCAGAGTGTGAATTGGGACATAAAACTGGCCTTTTTGTGCCACAAAAATGCCTAAAGCCTGGTCTGTGAGGCACCAAAGTCTTATGTAAATGTAGACTGGAGAGAGAATTTTTATAAATAATTTTCCTACAGAAGTTACATTAAGCAAACATTTTGTTCATTCTCATGTCCTTTGCCATAAAAGACTGGCATTAAAAACTTGTGCTTTTCAGTGGTGAGATTATTCTGTTTTTTAACTGTACCTGGGTACCTGAAGGACCAGGGACTCATCATGTGGATGCTATAAAAACATACCTTTATTTGTTTTACTTTTAAATATTAATCACATTCACTCATTGGGACAATGATTTAAAACACCAAAAATATGTTCTTTTCTATCATGTGTTTTCTGACCTTTTCAATATCTTAACGAATATTCCTACAGATCAACAGGAATACATAAAAATACAGAACAATCTTTTTACTGGGAGATTGCATGAGTGAAAAAGTAGAAAGCAGAGACTGTCCAAAAACCTGAGATGATATGATACAGCCATGCAAGAAGATACTGTCAAACAGGGAGTAAGAAGAAGCAAGGAAACACTTATAGGAAGGATAAGAAGTCTGACCACTCTATTGGTTTTTTTTTCCCCCAGGAAAAATATGTCCTATTGGAACAATGAGACACCTCTATGCATGTCTGTGGTGAGCACTTTCCAATTATGCAAAAGCAAAAGAACAAAAAAGCCTTGATGAAGAGTTTATAAAGGAATTGAGACGTGAGCTCCTCTAGATGTACTGACAGGAATGTGTGAAGGGCTTGGAAAGTGAAGTGCAGTTCATATGTTATTCAAGAAGGAAAAGGCATGGTCAAAAGCAACAGGCTAGGAAAAAAAAATGTTACTTTTGGTAGCATTCTTACTGGATATAAGTGGAATAAGTTTGTACCCTTTTGGACCTGAGAAAATAATGTGACATTAATTGAGAGGCAAGATGATGAGAACTCAAGTCACTTGGAGTGATTCTGTATTTCAGAAATGTTTGCCAGGTCTAGCAAAATCCAGGCATCCAAAGATCTGGGGATTGACATGAGTCAAAGTTAGCTCCAAGTTTGAAGCAGTTTTGAAGATTGGATGGAGATATTTCTTAGAGAAAGAGAAAGCTTGGAAGGAAAGGTTAGAATTATGTTTTTACCCTGCTTAGTTTTAGGTGATAGCTAAATACCAGAGGATGCTAAAGAGGCAGACCAAGACCTTAATTTGCACACAGTCACAAGTCTAGAGAGATGTAAATCAGTGAATTATTAGCATAGAGATGGCAGCTGATGGTAATTGAAAAAGTCGTCTTTGAACAGGCTGTGCTGAGATGGGTAGGATTGGTGTCATTAATAGCACAAGAAGGAAAGATAAGAGTGTTTCAGCAAGGGTGAAACATTCAGAGGGCTGGGCTTGTAAAAGGCTTTAATTAAAATCATGATGCAAAGTCCATTCATTTAAATTCACGCTGGCTTTAATGAGTTTTGGATCAGGTCCAAAGGAAAAAAAAAAAAACAAACTGAATTTCATAACAGGGAGCAAATGGCAGAATTCAAAGCAGGTTGAGAGTGAGTAAGAGAGACATTGAAGCTCCACCTGTACATAATGTTATCCTTTGGGATTCACCCAGCAGACACAGGCATTTCATATGGTTTTAGTGTGTTAAATGATGCCCAGGCAGCACTAACTTTTGTGTCTTTAAGAACTCATACCAAAAAAAGCCAGACCAAAAATTATGGCTGGGAATCCTTTCAGAATGTATTTCTGTAGTGTTGATGTAAGACAATCCTGGCACTCAGATAAACAGATTATTTCCTTCTTTTCATGCTGAACAATACATAGTAAATGAAGTCTGACAGTGCCTCAGACCCCTTTCTGCTAAAATAAACTCAAAAAGGTTGAGGTAAAAGACTGTGACTCCACTGAAATCTATGGGAATTTTGTCACTAAAAGTATCAAGGGTATCAGTGTGGGGCTTCAATAAAGTCTCTGATATAAATATAGGATTTGCTTTCCCTATTGCACGTGAGCTGAAGACAACTTGTCTGTTTGTGGATGCTCAAAAAATCCGTCAAGAAAACTTATGATGTCTATGTGCATAGGTTAAGGTGCTTAATCTGGGTATGAAGGCTTCATTTGATCTACAGCCCCTTTAGCTGAGAGAGTCTACATGGGGTTCAGACATGCTTTAATTTATGTTGTATTGACTTCTCACCATTAATGGATTTGTTTTATCTTTCTCAAGCACTCAACTAGACAAACCATTGCTTATAAATGACAGAAGAGGAGGTTCAGATGTGTGGAAGTAGGCAAGCAGGTACCATGTTGATAAAAATCCCTTAAATTTTCAGATACTACTATGTTTATTTAAATATCTTTTACATTTCATTTTTTTCAGTGGGGTTTTTGTTGTTGTTATAGAGAATGAGCTCTGTGACCTTAAATAACCCAGCCACAAGGGGAGTTAGTTTTGTCTTGTAAATGGCAGCTTAGTGGAACTACACAAGTTTAACTCAATTTTATTTCTATCAGTGAGGTAGCATGTCAAGCTGGGATAATATTTTTCCCTCCCACTCCTTGTTAGTTCATTGAAAGGATGTATTTACAACACACTGAAAGGCAGGGTCCTTGTCACAGTTTCTTCCTGTGCAGCAATCGAACAAACCATAAGTTGACTCTAAATATTGGAACAAATTTTAAGAGACATGGCTTCTCACTCAAGTCACAGGACAAACTTTCATTTGGGATTTTGGGTAAATAGGTAGGGTCAAGGTTCTCATGCTCATGTACTTACCTGGGGAGCCTGATTTCATGTTTGGGTGTGTAAATCAGTGTCCTGGTTGTTCCGAGAGAGCTGGTGGAATAAGGACCAGGACACTGGCCAGCCTGCCAAATATGCAACTTGATTGCAGGCACACCACAACAGGCTCAGATGTGTTTTTCAAGCTGGACACACACATTGCCTGATTAGCAGCTGGGCCACAAACACTGCTGGATAATCCCATTTGGATGGAACCTGAGGGAAGATGGGAATAGAGAGGAACGTCTGCACATCCTGCACAAGGCTGATACCAGCCAGGGTCTACCTGCAGTGGGGGGAATTTCCCTTCTGGGAATGTGGTTCCAGACCTCCACTGCCACTCTAGACATCAGCTTGCCTGGGCATGGGGTGGGTGCCTTGTGAGCCCCACTCACATGTAGGGTTTGATGCACGCATTCCAGAGTAAGGAACTGATTAAATGGAAAACACAAAAGGACTTCCTCCTCTATCAGTACCACTCTCTGCTCTGTGTGACTTGACTCATAAGTCTGTGTTTTTTGAGGTAGGAACGTGGGAGGTTTTTTATTTTGGATTTTAGCCATGCTCAAATGAAGCAGGTCAAATTAGGAGTAGGACTGGTAATTTCATCCACAATAACTGCATAGTGATTAGGTGGGGAAAAGCCATCAGTATAAGAAAAGAAACTTTAATTGTTCACCTTAAAAGACAAAAATACACATTATGAAGTTGAGAAATATATTCCAATGCTCTCTGTGGAATTTCCAGAGTGTTTTGTAATACCCTGCTCTTCAAGAGATTTTTATGATTCATTACTGATTTCCACCATGCTTAGAATTTAGCTTGGCTTCAAATTCAGTGCCAAAATGTTTGCGTGATTTTTTTGCTGGATATATTTCATAACTTCTGGGCTTTGATTCATGAGATGAGATAAATCACAAAACATAAAAGTATGCATAATGCCCATTCTTGTTCATAGGTCTAAGAGCCTTGGTTGAAACTTGATAAATAAATGCTTCATGAATAAGAACATTTAAAAAAATAGTCTCTAATATTGTGTGCATGAACTTTGCCTTCATTTGTGTAAGTGGTTAAAGAATATACACATGAAAGTGCAAGGATAATTTGTAAGAGCAAGAATTGACATCCTTGAAAAAGTTAATATCAAGAAATAATTTCACCATTTATACTCACCCTAGTAGAAAGTTCTTTAATAGAAAAGATCCTTCATAATCTATAAACTAGAATTAAAAGAGAAATACTAAGAGAAAGTAATGATCCCATAATATGTTCCATTCACATACTGTTATATTCATACAATGTGTGATTTACCTAACCAAGGATGGTACCTATTGGTCCTCTAAGGCTGCAGCACAACCTGGAGCATAATTTTATGTAAAAACTCATGGATTCAGGCATAACATTAAAGTGATAGGATAATTTGTATCTATAGGATTCTTCCCAATATTTTTCCCTTTGCTTTAATTTTCATGTCAGAGAAAGAAATTAGCTGAGAGGGCTTGGCTTATTTGGATTAAATAAATTGTAATTCTTGTGAATGAAAGTCCTTCTTCCCTTCCTCTTGGGTAGCACCTACATGGCAGAAGAGATGCCAGGACACATCCATTCAAAAACACAAAAGAAAGAAACAAAATTAAAGGCAGAAAATGGTAATGTGGCACCACAGGAGACTCAGGGGGAATTAAGGGAGACAGAACATGAAGATGCACTTTGGCTTTTACTCTCTTGATCTGGAGTCCACCACTCATTGTAATGAGGTGATGTTGGTGTGTGCTGGTGAAAGGTCTGTCCAAAAACTAAGGCACAAAAAGTCACCTGCCTCCTTCTAATCCCACTTGGCATCAGTCAGCCAAAGCAGAAGGCTCTAGATGGTGTAAATGTCTCTCTCCACCTAGCCATGGCCTCACTCAATGTCTTCACATTGAGGCCATATGGCATTCAAAATAAAGAGGTACATCTTTATTTTGAATTCTTTTCTTTATTACAGAAAGTAAAATCATTCATAACTAGTGGCAGCTCTTTCCCACACCATCCTGAAAGCAGTTAAGTAGGGCAGTATGAGAAAGGAGATGAGGCCAGACTCCCATTTCCTTTAAAAAAAGTGGTGGGATTTAATGACTGTGTCCACACATCTTGTGCAACGCCCCTGGGTCTGGGTTCTCCTGGAAGGAAACACCCTCAGGAAGAGTTGGTTTGGGTGCATTGCCAAACTCCACTTCTCCTTAGCAGTGCCAGTTTTCTTCAGAAAGGATGAATAAAGCACACAAGCCCTGGCTCATACCATCTTAGATGTTAATAAAACAATAATAATTGTCTCCTTTTCAGAAGTATCTGCATAATACCTTCACAGCTACAGTTAAATGACAGCATTTGTTAGGAGCCACTGAGTATTAACTCATTTATTAGCATATTATTATGCTCAGAATTAACTGACTGTTTCTTATTCAAAGACTATATAAAAATTTTGGTGTTTCAGAAACACTTACTCAAGTTTGATGGTAATAACAATATAGCAAGTATGGAATGTCTTCTAGTAAAAAAAATTAACATTTTATTTAAAAAGGTTGGGCTTTGAGAGACTGACTACTTTACAATACTAAATTTGGGAGATAAAAGCATCTTAAATATTAGATATGAGCTTTTAATTTTTAGGAAATCAATTCAGTTTTGGGACATTTGCTATATAATTATATAAATATATAAATATCTAAAAGAGACAGAGAGAGACGGAGATAGGGAGATATAGATAATTGTATATGTACTTGTCTATGTCAGGGCAATATTAATAGCATAAAGCTCTTTCCATTTTCCTCTCCTTTGTTACATAAAGTATAGAGTTCTTGTAAACTAAAGCAACATGCTCAAAAATCTGTTCTATTTTTTATAAAGGCCTTCTTAAATTAATTCATAAACGTTCACAATCACTGAAAATAAGAGATGGGGGCATAGTCTTAGTTGCTGAAAAATGTGTGGGTTTACTTCCCCTACAAAGCAAACTGAAGTTTCTGAGTTCTGTTGATCTGACTTTCACTTTCTGTTCCTCCTATTTTTCCTCCCCCATCCTGCCTTTCATTTGCCAGAAAGCTCTGTCTAGCTTATTTACATGTGAAAAAACTTGGAGCATCATGTGGTGAGGTTCCAGGGCAACACTGAATCCCATTCAATTCTCATTTCCTCCCTGACAGTCACCATTGAATCAATCATGTTTTCCATGCCCTCTTCATGACCACCTAGGAGATCCCAGATCACTTTTCATCTGCCGTGTCAATCACACTCAGACCATGTCCACTTTTCATTACTAACACACTGTCATGTGACCAGCTAATCTGTCACTTTCTGACAGCGGTTAGTGTGCCAATTGATTTAATTAGCAATCAATTAGCTTGTTACTATTGGAAGTAATTACCTTTTATAGAGAAAAGAGTGCAGCTGGCCATAGCAATAAAACTGCACTAATAAAACTGCATTTACCTCCCCTTCTCTACATTCAAAGTCACTAGCACTCAAGGGTTAGCAGAATTATTGGTGACATACACATGCTTGAAGAGTCCTAGGGGAATTCTTTGCCCTCCTGATTATGCTGGCAGACTCTTTCATTAGTATAGTATTTATATCTTAGGAAATAGGTCTGATTAAGGTTAATGTTAACATTTACATCGTTTACTTCAGCAAAGGCTTCAATATCAAATGTTTGCTAATGAAAGCATTTTAAACGTGGCTATATGTTAATGCTTCTGCATTTGCAGTGGCAATTAAAAAACAAATTTTACTTTCTGCATCTTTAAAAAGCACAGGTGTCATACTTAACTGTGCTGGTTATGTTACTTGCTAATTTTGTCCACTCTAAAAAACATATGCAGAAATCTAACTTGTTGGGGAATTAAGTGCTCTCATAAACCTTGGAAACTCTGCAAGAAAAATAAGCAAAATACTTTCTAGCTGTTTTCTGTTTAAGAAGTTGACATAAAGTTATTTTCTGTTTCATACATAAACTATTGAACACACACACATCTCTTTTTTAATCTATGATTGTGCCATTTCAAGCACTAGGACTGAAGTACATATCACACACTTGTGCCATTAAATTCAACCTGCAAAATACTCCCAAGGCAGACAATGACTCGCTACATTAGCTCTGTGGTGAACAGAAGAGTCAGTAATGAAATGAGTAAGTAGACTTGTACTCCATTCATCATCCTGTTTGCTTCAATATAAGTGTTCTTTTATCAGCAGTATTGGTACTGATGTCATCACACTAGACATAAATCACAGCACAACTGACAGTGTCCTATTAAGGGTCATGGTCTAAAATCATTATTTACAAATTAAAGACCACAGTTAGCCATTTTCCTGGTGTGCCCTCATTTGTGATATAGTTTGAACCTTTTTAGCTGGCTGCAGGATAAATAGTCATTTGTAGTTCTGAATAGCTGTGTATATCAACTCACCAACCACACTACGTTAAAAAATAAAGGCAAGAAGCCCAACAAAGATCAGGATGTTAAATCTTTGATTCTTGCCATCAATTCTCATTTGATGGGCCCTAGTTGTGAGGATTACAGAGAAGAGACCATCACTAACCAATCTGTAATAAACCCTCCTCTGTTATGTGTACAGCAGAGAGGACAAATTAATCTCAGGTGTAATTAGGTAGAGCTTCTGCTGCAGTCAATGAAAGGCAATAGGGAGCATAACACCAGGAGCAACCCTGGGCTGCTCCTTCCAGTGACTTTATTCCTCACATAGTCAGGGAGGGGGCAGCTCAGTGTCTCTGTACTCAACCCGTTTAAAAGCATCTCTCCTCTCATGTGTTGGTGCCTTGTAGAGAAGGCAGCACATCTTTTGCATATTGTCCTATATGGCCCCTTATTGAAATGCTGAACCAGCATTCTGGTGTTGACCCAGAAGAGGTATTTTTATGTCCTTTTCCAGAAAAAGGCAGTGAGAACTCCATATTTCCAAAAGTCTGTTCCTTCAGCCCTTGGATAAGATGATGGCTGAGCTCCTTCTGGCTGAGGAACCTCTTTACAACACCTGCTGTGGTCATTTACTGCACTATGGCTTGTTGGCTTCTTGCACTGCTCTTGTGCCATTGTTGTTTTGTCTCTCCCTCACATCATTGTATGGAAACCATTGGAATAGTCAATGGATAAGCCAGATAAATTCACCAAATGTCTGACTGAATCAACACATATGTCAAGAGGCATCAGGACATTGCACTAAATTAGGCAATCACTTCACTACTATTGGCACAGATACAGGAGACATGATTCTGTGTCTCCTTACTGCAACACCTGCCTGAAGCACTGATTGTCATACTGCAAAGCCATATTAACCTTGGGTGGACTCGAGTGACTGAGCCTGGAACTCCTCACAGGGTTGCAAACCGTAAAGTAAAACTCAAGCTCATTCCTGAAGCTTCAAACAGTCATAAGCCCTATCTTGTTTCTCTCATTTTGTCTGTCTACTGACTGTGAGAATATGGAAAATATTCTTTAATGTCAAAAGACTGAAAAAATGCAGTATTTGGACATTTTTCAGGAATGGTTTTGAGGTCTCCTTCCAGGGCCCTCTTTTTCAGGAGAGATCTGTTAGCATGGGATGTGATTCTACCTCCTCTGACCACCACGCCTCCATCAATATATTGAAATATCCTGGACAGCATTTTATCTTGGTTTAAATAAGGTCAGACCAATATTTTAACTGTGTTCTCACCCATTTCTGCTGGGCATGGATCCTGCCTCTCTCCTTGCAGCTGTTGAGGCTTGTGAAGAGGGAGCAGAGGCTGGCTGGGCACGGGCTGTCCAGGCAGGATGCAGTGCCCACCCCGCTGGGTGTGGCAGGAAAGGTGGATGAGGGTTAATGACAGGGTCTGTGGTATTTGCTCTATTAGGCCAGTCTTGGCTTCCAAATCCATTCAGCTCTGTAATCTCACTCATTATATTGTATGACTCTTTATAATACCTAAATTGTTGCCAAGGATGGTGTTACAGCCGAGACAGAATGAACACTGTTATTAAGGTACACAAACCTAAGCGAGGCTTACTCACATGGCTCTTATTGCCATTGTGTCTGAGCACCTCATTATCTTTAATGTATTTATCCTCATTACCTCCCTAGCACTATCATTTCCATTTTACAGATGGGCAGAGAAATAACAAGAATGTGTCTAGGAGCACAGTCAGAGATTTCAGCAGGTCAGGCTCCTGTAAGAAAAAAAAAAAAATTGTCTTCAGTGCAACATCGTGGCCAGAGGTGGTTGCTGCTCTGTGCTGCAGTGCTGTGCACACCTGTCTGAAATTATTTTGAGCTCTGCTATAAGCCTGGAGCAGAAGGGTGGGCTTCAGCTCTCACTTGGAGGATGGGTCTAAGTCATTCTGAACTGTCTCTCCAGTGTTTCTGGTCTGGTTTGATTTTCCACTTTAAAAGTGCTTGTTCTACCTATGTAGCCTGTAAGCCTATATGAACTACCGGCAGGGTTTTTTTCAGTGATAGCAGAGCAGTTAAACAAAAGAGACTGGATTTTCAGGACAGCTGATATTTCTTTTTTGACAGTTATTTAACTTCACTACATGTCTGCAAAGTTCATTAGAGGTGTTTAACCATCACTGGAGAATACATACCCATTGAATCTTACACAAAAAGGGACTAAACCTATGATGAGTTTATCCAAAGCCACATTTTCTGATACTTAGTGCCCAAGGAGTACTAACATACGTGGTAGACACATTTTGAATCCAAGACCCAAATCCAGTCTTGTTCTTATATCTTGCTTCAAATGCTGCAATACTTGGAAGACCAGCTAATTTCAGGAGACTTCCATCAGTCTGGAACCAGTGGGTGGGTTCTCCTTGTGGGACACCTCCTGCATCAGCAAAGCAATTATGGACTTTTTCTCCAGAGTTTAGCCCTGAACATCAGCAACACTGAATATGAGAACCTTGACTCTAGGTCCTCACAAAAAATAAAACTGAGATGTTTCAGGAAAAAGTTCCAATTTTTTCTCATTTCCAAAATATTTATCAGGCTTTTAGTGTTCTGAATTTGAATTCTTTATCTTGAAGATCACTGTTCATGTCAAGCACAAATTTCCTTCTACAGTGCCTCAAATTGAGCCTGATTAGCCTCAAATGACCCCAGACTCTGGTTTCTGTAAGGATATGTCATTTCTGTAACAGAAATATTTTAGTTAAGAAGCTCCTGATTCAAAAGGTAGAAAATGTAAATTCATATTCCAGGCAATTTTAGTACATTCATTTATGCCAACAACTGATATAGAATTTTTTTACTAGAGATTTTATAGGGTTTGGTTGAAAAACATTTTATTGTAATTACAACTTATGAGGGGTTGTAGCCATTTAAATAACATTTTTATTAGGTGCATTGCATCAAAGAAAGCATTTAAGGTCAAAAATGAAAGCATGTAAAGTATTATCCAAGAAGAGTCATGACTTGGGACATTTACAGGAATTGTTTAAACCCAGATTCAAGCACCTGAGCTGCCTGTTTCATGTCCTAGGTGAATTTCTCAACTATAAAAATGTTGAAATGTTGAAATTCCAGTTCCAGGTATATTTTCAAAGAGAGACTAACACGAAAGCCAAACGGCTAAATTTCATAACTGGCTTGTGGAAAAATTGAGCTGGTGGTAGAATTTTGTCCTGACATGCAACAGAGACCTTTTCTGAAACAGTGACCATTTTCACAGGCTGGAGACATTTCTTGCTGTTCACACTATTTATTATTGTATCTATACTTATGATTTCTCATTTCTATTACACTCTGAGAGGAATTATTTCTATGTGAGGTGTATTGAACTTTGAGAAGCTCGTGCTTCTGAAGTTATAATATTTTTTTGTTGAAGGTTCTTTAAAAAGAAGCCTGTTGTTTGTTTAATACTTTCTACAGATCATTTATAAATTTTTAAAGGACTGTATATTACAGTAATCAAGAGTTCGACACTAAAAGTAATTGGTAGAGAATGCAGAAAAAGAAGTATACAGGGTTACTAATATACATCAGGGCTTAAGCTGACATGAATTTTTATCTTAATTATCGGACAAATTTGTACTCCCACTATTTAATTCAATTTGCATGCATCGGTAGACACTTATTAAAGGTAATATTACATCTGTCATTTTAAGACTGGTGAGAATTTTATCATAGGAGCTGCATGAAACAGCCACTCTATTATGCAAAGAACCCTTTTGTAAAGCTTAAAATAACCACTATTGCATCCCAATTAGCTACTTGGAGGAAAAAGTCTTCTTTATAGTACAATTATACATAACATGTAATAATATGTAGACCTTTTCCTATACCAGGCTATATATGGACTTAATGAGTTCTTTCAGACCCCTCCTGTCCTTAATATCAGACCAAGCATTTAAAAGAAGGCAATTGTAAGCTGATTTCAAATAAAATTATTGTCACTGGAATGTGTGTGCACTCTGGCAGCTTTTGCAGACCCTTTCTGTATGAACTACAACTACTGCATGGAGAAAACATAGCTGTCAAGTCCACATGAGCTAACAGCCCCTAATTCATTGTTTTTCTTTGGGATAGAGCCTCGGTAAATTGTGGAAAGCAGGGAAGCAGGTAGCAATTCTCACTCCTGGAAGTCAGCTGTTCAATTAAAATGCCACACAGTAGTTACCATGGCACCAGCCCTATTATGCTGTGTATCAGAACAGAGGCTTAAATACTTAAGACAAACAAACACCTTTTTTTTTTTTAAATAGAAAAGCCTTTTAAGGAAGTCTCTTTATAGTTCTAATGAATACATTGTCAAGTGATTTTATTTGATAAGCAGTTTGCTAGGAATGTGATGTGTGGAATTTCCCTGGGAAAATTTTAACTTAAAAAAGGTGCTATGGAAAAGAGATTTGAAAATCATGCTGATAGGAAAAGAAATATTAAGAGCAGGGACAGCAGAGCTGTGCACTACTTCCCTCCTGCACCTCTGCTTTTCAGCTGGTTTTGGGCTAAAATAACACTGTCATATTAACTTGATTACTTTTGTTGTGACTTGCAACCATTGACCTTCTGATTAGTTGTCATTAAAAAGTCTGCTTTGCCAGCCAGTGTTTACTGTTGGATGCCCTAACAAGATAATAAAAGAAATGGCTTTTAATGGAAAGTGTAATTCCTCAGCTGTGAAGAGCAAGGGTTTCCCAAAGTATCCACAAATCAAGACATACTGTCAGGTATAACCTAGTATAATTGCCTTGGATTTTTAAAGACTGCAGAACTGACTTAATGGAAGTTGAGATATTTTTAGTATTAGATTATTTTCTATTGCAGAATTAATCAGAGCATCACTTATTACTCTGGGAACAGAATAAGAAGATGATCTCAGCCTCAAAAATGTACTTTAGAGCTGTGTTGAGTCCTGCACTATCCTAAGTGCACCGTCACAGTAGGTGATACTGGAGAGATGAAGATCGGCTTCTGTATTTGGTCTCTGCCTTGTGTCCTCAGCTGAGCTGTGGTTTCACTAGCATGGCTCTCAGGACACAGCTGGGACCAGATCTGGCTATTGATGCATATCCTGGCCTTGATTTAGCTTAGTTGGATTAAGCAGTTAGATATTCAGAATGATTGTTACCTCTCTTGCCTTTTTGATGGGAATTTTACAAAATATTACTTCATATTTTGCATCAAGTATTTTCTAAAAGGCACGATCATGTGTTATTTCACAAGCAATTGGGTACTCATGCTGCTTCAGCCAAAGTTGTACTTTTTTTTTGCTGAAGAAAGAGAGGAAAGACTGAGTAATTTGTCTCCACTAACAAGAAGTTCTCCACGACTTTCCATTGCTTCTATTGTCGAATGAGCCCAAACGGTGAGAAACAATCTGGGAATTGAAATTGTTGCTGGATGCTGTGTCAAAGAACAGCCCATCAATCTTGGGAGAAATTTTAAGGGAACAGGTTTTTCATGCCTGTGCGCTGGTAGGAAGCCAAGTGCGTGTTGCCATTTGATGGTAAAATCAGTGTACACCTGTTCCAGCCAGCTGGCGACATAACCTATGTCACAAGGATGTGTCACCGCCGCACCAGCCCAAACTGCTGGCGGTGTCTGCCTGACAGTCAGGGAAGACAGAAAAAGGAACTTGGGGACCAAAAGAGGAGGAGTTTACAGTGCCATTTCAGGGACACAGATGTGTGAAGAGTGTGATAAAAGAAGGAAACATCGGAGGGAATAAGCTCAAACAAAAAAGCAAATGTCATTTGCATGATGTAATTATGGAGAACCATTGACTGCTTCGTAATAACACTCAGTAGGGCAATGTTAAACCTACTGTGAGTGCTAAAAAGGCCTCAGCTTGAAAAAAGGTCAGTGTGAATTAGTATATATTTGCAGATTAATTCCGAATGTTATATCATAAATTTTATAGCCTAGCGGTTAGTGGTGTATAGTGAGGATGACACTAATGCTATTCAGACAGGATTAATTCAGAAAGGACTAACATCGAGCTTGTCACTTTAATTTGTGGGAAATGAAGAAAATGGAGCTATGTTAATATATGTGTATATTGTGTGTATGTAACCTGTGCATGTGTGTGTTAGACATAATTGCTATTTCTCCTGCTGTGTTGCATCAAATCACAACCAAAATCACAAGCCACTTTAAAAGCAGAAACACTATCAATTTTGCTTTTTTTAAACTAACTGGATTTTTACTTCAGCTGCAGTTTCTTTCTTAGAAAACATCAAATCCTGCTAGCTCTTCACTGGTGTAAATGGTTATGCCAGTGTACGCCAGCTGAGGATGGTGTTGCTTAATCTATTGAACAGAGAGCTATAGTCTTTCTGCTCACCTCATACCCCTATAAATATTTCTAAGTCCATGGATTCTGAATGTCCTATCTCGAATTTCAAGACCCAAAGCTGGACTGTGGTGTTCCATTAGCAGTGTGTCCCCAGTAAGAGGAGGCAGTAGGGGACTGTGAGAGCAGAGCTGACACGCTCACATTTAGTTGCAAATTTTGCTATGGGCTCTCTGAGTGCCTGTGAGATTATCACTGAGGACTGCTTTGGGTTTCTTCGTGGAGGTTGACAGGTCTAGATCCTTACTGTGGCACTTGTAATCTGGAGGATAAACAGGGTTGCAAACCTGAGAACCCTTTCCTGAGCGTCGCCTCGCTCTGTCAGCACCCAGCTGCTCTTGGCACTTTATCCCGAGCTGGGCGCCTGCAGCCCCAGCAGGCTGGACGCTGGTGTCCAGGGCAGCAGCCCATTTCAATACAGCAATCTTTGACAGCAAAAAAAGCAAACCTGAGATTCTCTTTTCTCCAGGAAGGAGTCAAGACAACACCTTAAAGGCTGGTGAGGTGAAGGCCTTCAGCCATCTGGGGGTTTTAATCCCCTCTTGGTTTCTGGCACAGTGGGCACACATGTCTGTGTTCAGGAGAAATCCCAGCTTGAGGCCAAGGGGATGAAGCTCTTTGCAGCAGGCTGGAGTGAATATTTTACATTTAAGACAACCACTGGCTGTGCTGTGCATCCCCTGACTCTCCAAAGGACCAAGCACTCAACTCTCAAGGGTCTTTACCTGAGAGCCACATTTTTCTCCAAATATTCCACGGGGCATCAAACTGTTTTTTTCCTCTAGCTGAAATTTTAACACCTAGCTTCATCCTTTATTAACTAGCACCTCAGACTGATCTCCAATTCCCATTTGCTAAAGTGGACAAATTATATAAAATTTCATAAATATATACACATAAAATGCAATTATTAAAAATGTCATTTCTTCTTCCTTGCTCACTGAGTCTAGGAAGCCTTTGCTATAAAAATATATGGTATATAGCCCAATATACCTCAATAAAACAGGAGTAAGTTATTTTTAATTTCCTGTGCATCTTTTTCCTTTGTAATTTTGTTAGAGAGACACAAATTCTGAACTACAGGTCCTTAAAAAAATTACAGAGATTCCTGTAAGAATTTTTCTAGCAGCAAATATATGCTGCCTTCTGTCTTTAGCATGCTGGGGAAGGTCTGAAATACTGACTACACAGCAGATATCTAGTCCAGATTTTTTACAGGAGTCAAACAAAATAATGTCATTATGCTTGGGACTAGTTCTAGCGGGACTAGAACAAGTTATATTCTTGATTCAAATTGATTTTTCTATAATTGTGGGGTTTATTCTTATTATAATTTTCCCAAAATTGGATAATAAATTATGATTTCATGAAAATAAGAATGTGCATTATTTGGTTTTCATCCCCCCACCAAAAAGGTGACATTAAAATTCAGTTTCTTACAACTGAAAACTACAGCAATTCATTCTGAGAACAAAGCAGCAAACCGAAATGAGGATAAGGAGCTCTTTTCTGACCTCTAATCAAGACCCCATATTTCTAAGTCAAGGCTGTAATGGCTGCAGCAGCAATACCTTCACCACAAAGTTATCCTAAAAGGACAGAGCAGCACATCAGGGCATTGGGCTGGGAGAAATGAGAGCTTCAACCCTTGTGCTCTTTGCTGCCAGACCAGGGATGTCAATCCAGGTTCTAAGATAACATTAAATGTCATCTTTGATCAGCAAGATCCTTCCAACATTAGGGTTCCCCCAACATAATTTTTGGTTGTTCAGCAGGGAAGAGAATAATTTTCTTCTTATCCTGGGAAGAGAACCCTGTAATCTCCTGATATGTTGCATCCATCAGACAGCAGAAAAAAAAATGGCCCCATTGTTTGAGCACAGTCTGGACTGGAATGGAAGACCTGGTTGTAAATATTCTGTGGTTTAGTCTTTAGGAGGAAAATATAATGCGAGGTAACCTAGTCACTTAATGTTCCAACAAGAGTAGAAGAAGTCCAAGGTAATCTGGAGGTGAGCTGCACCAGTAGAGTGGGAAGTTCCGTCCTTTGGGGATAGTTGCTGAAACAGAGACTCATGCCTTGAGCTGGGCGAGTCACTTCTCTCAGACTGGTGTGATGAGGCCTCTGCTTACATGGAGAACCCCAGTACTCCAGGCTCCAGTGGGGTGAGACACTCCCTCACTTCCAGCATCAGCTGGGTCCTAATTGAAGGTGTTTAGGTTTTTTTTCCCAGGAAAATCACAATGTTTTGTAACCTGGGAACCTCTAAGCTGTTTCTATCAATTAATGCAAGATGTTAGCTGTTAAAAGCTCTGCACTTAATGTGTGAGAAAGGGTTTGGGTTTGACGTCTGAACATCATGTGGCTGCATGTTGTCAAATATTTCCCTAGACTTGTATTACATTTATGCATTCCTAGACCTATCCCAGTGGCTTAAATTGTACTGTGCTGTGCTTCACTTTATGAAAAGGGATGCATTTCCTATTTCCTTTTTCCGCAATCATATGAAAAGAACGTTTTAGATATGCAAGGGCAAAGAGCCCCTTTTTTTATTCTTGTTCCAGGACAGACAATAATTCCCTGATGCCCTGTTAGCTGTCTGTCTGACAATATTTTCCCAACTGAATGCTCTAGTCACCAAACTTCCACTTTTCATTCAGCAGTTCAAATTGTAAGTAACCTGTTTGGCCAAAATTTTGCACTATTTGTTCCACAGTCTTAATTTTCTAAGAAATCATTAAAAACTCCAAAGTCATCAATCGAAAAAAAAACCAAAAAACTATTTTGAACAAGAGGTTAAAAGCAAAAGTGCTTCTGCAAGGTTTCTCAGATATCATAATGATGTCTGATATTATCCAGAACCACTGAGGAATCTGGAGCACTCTGAATGTGAAATATTTAAAAATAGTTTCATGACTACATAAATACCTTTGGAGTCAGAATTTAATTGAAACTTAAATTCTTTGAGAGTTATTAGTCATTAAAAAGAATGACCCTCTATTTAATTTTTAGATTGTAATCTCATATTCTTTTCTCTCCCATTAGCTCAGAAGCCAGCTTGTTATTGCCCCTTAAGGCTTTCTATATAATTAAATATTCCTGAAACTCCAAATGCCAGCTACACTGGAAGAACTAGAATAAAGAGTAAAGCAAGGTTATTTACAAATTTTTAATGCTGAGTTTCAGCACTTGAGTCTGCTTTTACTCATGCCAGGTATAGGTCATACTTTTTGTGCATAGAAACAGGAATTTTTGTCACCAACCTTGATCATGAATAGGTATCTTTTAGCTTAGAAAGCTGATGAAGATATTTCTGCAGGGGATTGTTAGCAAGAGGTAAAACCCTCTGGGTCTGGAAACAAGGGACCTGAACTTACACTTGGTAAAATGGGTGACCACGTGTGTGTGCATTGTTTTATAGGCAATGTAAGATTTATGAAGTCCTTAATTATAAAAGTGCTTGCTTTTAAGTGCTGGGTATTTTTTGGTAAATGGGGTGTTAGATAAGTTGACCATGTGGTGGATGTGGAATATTTAATATTCTGGGAATATGTGGTATAATCTAACCAGCAGTGCATGTGATTGCTGGTGATGCACCACTCCAGCATATCAATGCCCATTTACATTTTTATATAGCTGGTTATTGGAGAAACCAGCAGGAGAGCAACACAATGATTATATAAATAAATGCAAAACCAAGGTCCACTTTCAGGGCCTAGGAGAAGACTGTACAGCTTTTCAGTTTTGCAGAACTGAGCACTTACAATATCTGTGAGAGATTAGACTTCAAAAAAAAAGATACTCTAGGGAGAAAAGCAAGCTCTGAGAAAGTAATTCTTAGTCAGACCTGGTGGAAGAGACACTCTGGGTGCACACCCTACAAGAAGAATGTTTCTGGCCAGCCTCAGTTCTCATGGAAATTGTCTTCAAGGACAAGCAGGCTTGAAATTGTCTCCAGGACTAATTATGTCCTAGGTTTAGGTACAGAAATAAGCAAGGAAACAGAGAAGGACAGATTCTAGATGAAAGCTGAGAATGAATAAGAAGCTACAGGTAGCAAATATAATTCTCCTTTTAAATGGAGCCTGAGGTCTTGCATACTTTATACAGGAGTTCTGAGTGACTCCCATATAAAGTATGCAAGACGAAGAGAACAGGCAGTTACCTGGAAAGGTGGTGGCAATAGAGGTCAGTTCCTAGCTCTGCCAGAAGCTTCCTTGGGCAGTCTCTTGATACATATGAATTTTAACCCTGAACTTTGCTTGAAACCACCACATACTACACTGAGGAAAGAAATAGATGTAGAAATTATAAACCTGGGGTTTGGGCTGGTGCAAGGTGTTTTGTGCAAATTCCATCATTTACAACTTCCCATGCCTCTCCATTTTACTCTGTCACAAAAGGCAAGAAAGGGGATTATTTAGGGACATGCAAGTGTCAATACCTGCCAGCCTACCAGCTTTATCCTGGGCAGTCTGAGTATCCCTCTTTGCATTTTCTGGAAAACCTAGGGATTTTGTTTGTTTGCTTTGGGGTTGGATTTACTGACTAAAAAAAACAGTCAAACAAGAAAAATCATATGAAAATATTTGCTTGCTCAATATGAAACTCATGATTTCTCTTGTAGCACTAAATTAAAAATAATATAACTTTGGAGAAGTATTCACTTGTTGATACAGAAGTTTAATAAAGAACTTTGCCACCTACCAATATGTAAAGAAAAATTCAAACTAATGACTCTGTACTGTTGATTTGGCTGAAGATATTCCTTTGAAAGAATACCAGAACCCTGTTACGTATGTTGTGATTTTTGTACTAAAATGTGTCTTTCTGGCTGCATATGTTCCAGCTAAAACTGCGATCTGGATGAAGAATAACTGGTTCAGATTATCTCATCAGCAATGGAATTAACTAGAGAGGGAGAACAGTGGGACAAAAAGTTTGTATTTCATGACTGTTCCTAGGTAGTCAAGCTAGTGTTCAATATTTCTGGACTTCCAAAGACAGCTGTGACCAAAATTGTTTCTCCGTTTAAAATTTATGGGCAAATTGCATCTATTTCTGTCAAACAAGCAGAATTTAAGTCTTGTCACAAGTCTAAACGAACATATGTTCCTACTTTGTGATTGTGTGTTAAATTTTTTATTAACTATCTTTTTTCTTTTTTAATAATGAAATATTTTGTTTTATTTAATTAAATATTACAGCAAAACCTCTTATCTATGAGGAGAAAAAAGTAATACTCCTCAATATAAGAAACACTATATTCTGGTGGGAATACATTTTAATATTTATATAAGGAAAAATGTTTACAAAGTAGGATAGTATATAGTCAATGACCCAAAGGGCTTCCTTTGAAACTCAAAATGTCCATATTCTAATTTCTGATGTGTCTGCATAGCTCTGATGTCCTTTGAACCTCTTTCTTTCCCACATCAGTGGCATTTGTCTGATTCTCATTATTATATCATAAGGGCTCTTCTGATTTCACTACATTTTTTCTGCTAACATCCATGTGAAATAGTTAAGTGCTTTAACTTTGCAGACTGGGAGCCAGGAAGAAGGAATTAAGTGCCATGGCCAAGGACATTGGAGGAAATGCAGACTTGGAAATAAGCCTTTTTCCCCCAGACAAGCCCCAAATCTCAGGTAGCCTCTTCTTGTAGTGCTACATCCCCTGACTGCTCTTGGCTCTCTTTTTTCACAGCCTTCAAGGTAGGGAATCAATACTAGAGCTCCTCTATCTCAGTGCCAAGGACATCTAAGCATATATCTTCGTGTAAGTAGTAGGTTCTAGGTGTGGGATTTTCTCATCTAACTCAAGAAGACTGTGCTGTGACTACAGCTGAGTTAACTGTCTCACTGCCTCTTCTGCCCAGAAAAAAAATGTTTCCAGGGCACTTTTTGTTTAAGGTTTCACTGTGTATGAGCTATCTGGATGGGTCATGGTTAATAGCAGATAAGCAGAGTAAGAATCAGGATAATCTAATTTTTACTCAGCTTCTACTGTTCACTTGGTCCCATATTATGGCTAAAAAACAAAGTCCACAATGAAAATTGTGCTGGTAGATTTTCAGTTAGAAACAATAATAATTGAGATAAACTTTGAATGTTATTCAATTACCCTCCATCTTGTTTCCTTTCTTGTTTCCTAATGCATCATGAGCTAAACAGTTCTGATCACCGATTAAGGAAGGCTCACCTAATGAATTAAACATTGGCTGGAGAGCATGGCTTTCAAAGAGGACTTTCTGTGTAGGGTTGCCATGCTGCTCTCCATGATTTCCCAGGCAGAAATATGCATGCATGCATTATGAGATGGATTCCCAGTGTGCAGTAAGCCAGGCATGTCGGGGTTATTGTGCATGTGTCGACATTTCTTGGCACATTCATGAACGCGCCCAACTCCCTTTGCCTGCACCATACAATTGATATGTAGAAGATGTTCCTCTGTCCAGGACTTGCTGATGTCCACAGACCAAAAAAAGGTACTGTTACTATTGCCAGGCTGCTGGATATCCAGGAATGGCTACTGTCCTCTGATCCCATAAGAACAAGATTTCCAGGAAGAGAATGAGGACATGTTTGAGATTTTTGGATGAGTGATTACCTTCATTCCATGTTTTTAGGTAAACAATTTCTTCTGCTTGCTTACACATCAGTCCTAATGGGAGGCAGTTGCAGTGTTAAGTTACACTAAGTGATACTGTGAGATGAAAGAGTGTAAGTGCTAAAATTCTCCTAGATGTAAATTTTCAGAAGCTGTAATCCATGAAAGAGCATTTCAAATCATTGCAGCCCTCTCTAAATTTCAATATAAGTTGAAGCGCTTCAAGACACCCCCAAAGGAGATCCATGGGATATATTTTGCACTCTTTATGGAGAACCAGTTATTTTCACCTTGTATGGCAATGAAGATGAGTTGGGGTTTTGTCTTTTACCTTTCAAAAGTCTGAAGATTGTTTCCAATACAGTGCTGCCAACAGGAGCAGGTCTAATGGGCAGAAAGAGATTGAGGCAGCTGATTCAGATGAGTAAAAGTTGACCATAGAGGCAGCAGCTGCTCTTCTCTTAGACAATTCTTCAAAGCAAGCACAGTATCTTGCTCTGATTTCCTGTCTGTTCTTGTACCTGTTTATTTAATGTCATCCTGGGGACATCACTTTCTGTCTGGTAGAGGGCACCTCCTCACCTTCCCAACCTCAGTTATTCTTTCCTGACAAAAACACTTGAGCATGAAGAGAAGAAAGTCTTTGCCCTTGAGAATGTTTGCTGCTAAGCTGTGTTTGCCCCCCCCCCCCCCCCCCCCCACTGCATCATGAAAATCTGACTTCATCTGGAGCTCCAGTTATATTTATAATTACGTGAAGGGATGTGACACTAAGGGAAAATTGTGTGGGTTTTGTTTTATATGATTTGTTTATAATTTAACATGGCACTTAATAAAAAAGCTGTATAAATCAAATGATACAAACAATCACTCCTTTATCAGGAAATTACTTGTGCAAAGTATTGGTTACTGGAATGAGTCTTAATGAAATTCAGTCAAAAGCTGCAGATCTGAGCATGAAGAGGGGCCTCTTAATAGAAGAAGGTTCTATTTTTCCTGTAAGGTTCAGAGATTCAGACAATAAAATAGTGATTTAATAGACTTTAAGTCAATCAAGATGATACAATAGTGTTAATTAGCCTTTTGTGCCTAATTCACAACTAATCCTGTTGTCTACTTATTTATGTTCTAAAGTGGCCCTGATGAAATTTTTAATATTTCACCTTAGCTGAAGATTCATTTTTATGCTGGCTGGTAATTTTCTCATATATAGCTTGAAATTGTACTCTAGATAATTTTGCATAGTAGTATATCTACATGTCAGGACCATTGGCTGCTTTGTTGAATGGCTCTTCAGAGCTGACAACTGGATAATAGCTTTACTTTCAGCCAGCAGAGGAAGTCAAGAGCAAAAGTGTAGAGATAATGTGAATATAATTCATTATTCAAATATGCAAGTGATGAACTGAAAACAAAGAGGGAAGAGTAATAATGGTGTCATTATTTTTATTACTCTTGTTTTGCAAACGTAGCGTGAAACATTAAAGTAGATCTTTGAGATATTTTCAACTGTGCAGTGACAAATTTACTTTCTTGGCAATATTGATAAAAGGAAAGTAAAGCAGACAGGTTTCTGCAGCAGGTATGCTGTGCTGTTAGTTCTACTATTAAATATTTTCATGTTGCTTTTTGCACTTTAAAATCCACATTATTAGTTACTCTTTAGAAGCCTGATCAGTGACTGGAAGAAAGTGCAATGTTGTTCTTGTGGCTCTATTTAGTTAAGACAATCTTCAAAGCTTCTAAATCTTTGTAGCATGACTAACAAAGGCCAAATAGGCAGGTTATATAAAGCTCTCCTCATTGAAAAATGAGGAATTTGTATGTGATAGCAAAATATCCTTTTTGAAAGCAGATACAGGTTTTAATGGAATAAGAACTTAAAGATCGTTTGTTTGGTAACTGAAATGTTTTTCCCTTATTGTATTTCACATGATCTGTTTCATTTTTCCAATGCTTAGGTGAAGGTTCATTTAAAAATTTCCTTAGTGCTTTTGATTTTTCAAGTGTACATACCATGATATACAGAGACTTTATGGAAATAAAGGTGAAAGTCATTTTCTGCTAAACTTACAGCAGTGGTAAATTAAAGTCCCCTGCAAATGCAACATCACTTTTGTGGGGGACAGTGTGGCAAACCCCCTTTTCTCCAGACACCACCTGCACCAGAGAAAGAGAAATAAACCATGAAGGAGGTTTGGAGGTCTCACTTCTGCACGTGTGAGTAGCAGAGAACAAGGCAGCACATCTGGAAGGGCCCAGGTACAAGCTACAGCATTCTCTATCTCAGTTTAAAATCTCTTTGTAGCTGCATAGGAGGGTTTGTGGATTATTTTTGCAGTACCTGAAATGTGTGCATTAGTTGTTTATCATACTACAAGAGCCTGTAGGATAACCTTTTATGGGCACTATCCAGAATTTCCTGGCTGATTTGAAGCGCAGCTGTTATGAGCTTCCAGATCTCTGGGAGAGCTGGAGGAGGTGCCATTCTGCAAGGGGTTAATTTGAAATAGGTAAGGGGATTGTGGTTCTTAGGGCATTACTTTAGTGTTTCTAAAAGTAAGTTGAAGTAGGTAAAGCAATCAGTGCCTGGGAAGGAGAGAGGATAATTTTCCTGAACACATGAATGGGACAAGGAATACTGAGGCATGGCACAATTAAGGGTGTTGGCCAAGATTAAAGGAGTTTTTGGCAAACTTCTCCCTACTTTTCGTTTATTTCAAGACTGCTTTTCTCAGCTTCACGAGCAATATTTTGCCTCCTAAGCCAATGATATATTGAGAAATCAAACAGATTTAGTATCCAACCCTGAGTTTTATCATTTTCATTGTAAATAAATAAGGTATGAAATGCTAAAATATGTAGAAGTACCATAAAAGCTTGAAATGTATTGTAGCTGTTGATTAATCTGATTCTCTTCTGACTTACATTCTAAACACAAGTAAATGCCACTGTTTTGTTATTTAAAGCAGGTTAAATTGTAGGAGACTTGAAATGTAAAGCCTCTAGTTTCTCTTTCTAATTTTTTTTTACTTTTACTTGATTTTGCATCTGAAATTTGTACCCAAACCTAAAGCAACCTTTCTATCTAAATAACTGAGACAAAGATTTGGCTGCAGCCTCCAGTTGGAGAGCCAAAGGGGTTATCAGCTCTCCAGAGTTTTGGAAACAGACTCTGTGAAGATATGACCAAGGCTACCATGTGATCTGGGGATTTTGGGGCCAGCTTGTTCTACTGCTTTTATTATTCTGAAAGGGTAACTTCAATCCTGGGTCAGAAAACTTTATAAGCACGTCCTCAACTTCACTGGGACAGAAGCCTGTGCTTGCAGAAGCATGTGTTTAAGCACTGTCTTGAAAAATTATGGTTTCCTGTACCAGGGCTTTTAATCTCTCCATTCTCCAGTTCTCCATCTGTTAAAAAGAATTAACAGGTGGCAGAAGGGAAATGTTGTTATCTGTCTTCTGTTAGCTCTTGAAAGCCTCTGACTCTGGAGTGTGTGGAGCCACAACCTCAGTGAGCCCTCAGCCTCTCCTGAAGCACCCCTGTCACTTTATAATGGAAAAGAATAATTTATGCAGTTACTTAACAAGGATGTTATGTGACACAGAGATACCCAGAGGAAGGATTCTGAGGACTGGGGAGGGACTACTGACCTTCCTAGAAGAAGCTGCAACAGAGCAGAGGATCCCATGCTTTGCACTCCAGCACCACCACAAATGAAGCAGCTTCGATGTTCTCTTGGACCCTAAACAGGCACTGGTGGTGTCGAGACCAGGCAGAGCAACCTTTTCTTGGACAGCCTCAGAAAGAAGAACAACCCTCCTAAAGGTGACAGATATTTCTGCTTAATGCAACATGTTCCCTTCAGCAAATACCAAAGAGTACCAGCCTACAGAGAATAATTGCTTTCAGGTGATGATCTTAGGTCTTAGAACGGTGATTCAGAGCTTTAGGAAGCTGGCCAGGCACAGGATGAGAAAAAAATAACTAAGTCTGCAAAATCTCGAGTTCTTTTCCTTTATCATTAATACGGCCAAGCCCAGAAACCAGTTACACACCCATGCTAGGCTCCCTAGCTTAAAAAAAACTCACACCGCAAAAGAAAGTTCCTCATTAATTATTATTAGTAGATTATGTTTGCATTGTATTATGAAGACCCCCATATGCAATACAAAGTAGAATATAATTCCTGTTGTAAATAGTTATAATCTAATTAGATGAGACAATTAAGAATGGGGGAAAGATATAAAAGGGTGAACAAAAGGATAATTAACCAACATTTCATTAGTGCCAGTATTTTTCCTTTTGTTTGTCTCTTTGAAGTTTTTTCCTTGCTTATTTTTCAAATAATTTCTTTTTAAATTAGCAAAATCATTTCAATTTTCACTTTGGCTCTGTATAAACTGGAGAAACGGCTTCTCATTAGAAATGTATTAATTAACATGATAATAAGCATGATTCTGCCTTGTGGATAAAGGCAGCCCTTTCCTATTAAAGGAGTGAGAAGGACACTATACACTGGCTGCTGGAGCTGCTGAATAGCAGCCTAAGTGATCAAAGCCAGCCCAGCCATCCTGGGGATGGGCTGCTGCAGGGGCATTTGCCCACATTACCAAGTCCAGAGGGACAGTTTTCCCTTCAGTGCAGCTCCTTACTGCTCCATTTCAGCTGTTTAATTCAGAAAGGGACAGGTAGATTTCTTTTGCCTGGAGAGCAGGTCTGACCTGGACACAGCAGCAGAGAGCTCCGTGCTGCCCAGTCATGGGGTATTTGCAACCTGCTCTGGGCTCTGTGCTGCAGCAGCTGCTTTGCTTCCAGCCTGCCAACCAGGCAATTAAAGTGAGCCTGGGTATGTCTGCAAAAGCTGAGGTCAGAACTTTGACTGAAAGTTCACATACTTAGCCTAGCCTGTGCTTAACACTGTGTTATTTATTCCCACAGCTTTCACAGTCAGCTGCTTGTTTATCTGGCTGCTCTGCTCACTGTATTCCTGGGAAAATCTCTTCTCTTCCAAAGGTCGGGGGGGGTTTGGACAAGGGCCACAGCACAGGTGTGGTTTCAGCCCCTCCCCAGTCCTGTGAAACCATGTGCTGTTGTGCTCAAGAGCATCTTGCCCTTGGCTGAAGGGCAGGAATGGCAGAGCCCAGTTGGAGAGGCAGAGTCTGGCCGTTCACCATTCACTGTCTGACACTTCACTGAAGAGCTGATAGAGTTGCCATAGGACCCTTCTGCTAAACGGAGCCTCAGACTCCTCCATCCTTGTCCAGCTTCAATGCTTTTGCACCAGCTCCACAGGCAGGAGTAGCAAGAAGCATAGCAATGGGGAGAGTGTGATATGTGAGTTATTTTCACAAGTTAGAGATGATCCCATAACTCATACGTGGTGGAGCGGAGCCTGCAGAAAGGAATTTCTGTCCACCACTAACTGTGCTCACTTAATTTATTGCTTAGCATGTACCTCTCATCATCAACAAGAAGAAAACTACTTTCTGAGTGAAGTTAATGCCTTTGCTTGCTTGATCCTGGGGCATAGGCTGCCTCCTTCCCCCTCACCCCTAGGAGTGCAAAATATTTCTCTGGCTGATGTGTTTTCAGGTGGATTCTGAGAGTGCTGGGTTGTCAGCTCCTGCAACACCATAGACAAAGTTTTTAGTGATAAAAGCAGTTGACAAGTTCGTGTGTGACATGGCATCTGACTATCAGATGTTAGAGGAATGCAAGAGACATACCATGGCGAGGCACATAATTCATTGTGTGTGTGTGTCTGTATATATAGAACCAACAATTTATATTCTAATCATCACAAAGCAATCATACTGTGAGTGCATTTTTGTTATTAATACTTACTCTTTGATGCATAAACAATCCCATTTGAAATTCCTGGTACCAGCTATGCTAATCTTTCACTGGAAAAAAACTTATTTGCAGAGGAGGAAGAATGAAGGGTAGGTAAGGGAAATGTATTTCAGCTGTTTGAAATAACTGCAAAACTATCAGCATTAATGGTAAAAATATTTAATGAGTATTGCACTAGCCAGCACCAAAAGTAGTGAGATACAGAATTGCATTTGTTCTGTCAGAGACATGACTGACATTTAATTATTGTCTATTTTTGTGCTGATAATCTCATTCTTATCATTCGTTGTTAAATCCTTTAGAACCCCAAGAAAAATGAGATCAAGTGACAAAAATAAGATAATGAAATCATATGAAATAGAATAAAATTATATCTTGTAGGTAAGAGATGATTCAGGAGACTTGGTTATTTGATAGGGTTGTATAAGCTCTGTAAGTGATTTTGAATTAAATGTGTTGAGCTCACAGAAAAGCTTTGGAAGAGAATGGCTGCTTGCAAGCTAAGCTGACTTCTGGGTTGTCATTGTGCAGCACATGCCATGTGCGATGATATAAGATCATTGTAAACCACAAAAGATGGTGAATTTGAGTCTTGTTGGAGAAAAATATATATCTTTCCAGCTCACTTCCCTTTTGCTAGTTTGTTCCCTTTGTGCTGCTGTGAAGCTTTTGGAAGCCAGTTTGTCACTGTGACTGTAAAATCAGGATCTATTTTTATCATTCTTAGCCTTCAGCCAGAAAAAGGCTTCCCAGTCTTTTGCCAAAATCTGTATTGACTACACAACCCGATCCAAGCTTCTGAGTCACTGTGTATGTCTGTTTGCAATGTGTAACAGGAAAGCACTTCTAGCTGAAGTTTTAAATGAGGTAAGAAATCTGTTGCAAAAATTAGATGAACAATGAGTTCTGCTAAGGGAAAGTCAAAGGCAACGCTCACCATTTATTAGAGTGTTCCAAGATAACCTGTTAAGTGCATTGAAAAATGACTTTGCAGGTTGTACAGTGGTGAAAACACTGAGGGTTTAATTTTGTTCCCTGCTAACCTCTGAATGATGTAGTGGAAATCTGGTCTACGCACACTGAGAAAAAGTGCTGACAAAGTATATAACTCATAAATGTGCTAATTTACTGAACAGGAATAGTATTTATTTGAGTGCACTAGATAGTGACCACTTCAGTGCTTGTATTTTTGCCAGCTTTCCCCTAAGCATACTTTAGTTATTCAAAGACAAAAAGTTTACTGAGTGCAGAAGCACAAAAATTTCCTTTTCCTCCCTTCACAGGGACCTTGTGGAACAGCCCCAAATTGGGAAATGGAGCTTTTTCCAAATTCAGTTATCAACTTACTGTTCAACTATAGGTATAGGGTCTTGAATTTTATTTCCATTAGTTTCTGCCTTGTAAAATAGTACAACTCATGTGACAAAGTGTTTTGGAGTTCTGGGTGAACATCCCTATGTGAATTCCAAAATAATAATATAATAATTCTTGTCATAACAACTTGTTTGTAAAGTGCTATTACGGGCAGCTCTGCAAATCCCAGGTAAGGAGAGCAATGTTCAAAGGGGGCTCTCAGGCTGTGTTCTGTCTTTGTGCTACAATGGAAGACTTCTGTGTACAAAGCAAAATTGGCTTTGTAAAGTGTTTGTTTTAGAAAAGCATGCACAGTGTCAAAAAATACTTATATATAGATAGATTTACTTTGGATCAGTATAATTCTGTTGCTAACATGCTAACATAGAATTTTAATTCTACCCTCAGGCAGAATTTAGATATGTAATTTGATAACCTGCTGACATTTACATGTCCGTAGTGCTAATGACCTACGTCAGCTGCATGTTTTGACAGAGGCTTCTTCTGCTCTCCCCATTTCTTACATAAAGACCTAAACCCCTTTAAAGGAATCCTAACTTCCTCAATTGGAAAACAACACAGAACCAGCATTTAAACAGTGGCTTGGTCGAATGTCTATTTCGGTTGATTTTCCTGGATGATGATTTTCCTCATTCCATAAGCCTCACTGTTGGTGATAGAATTAAATCTGCCACCTTGCTGCCAGGCAAATCCAAATAAAGAGCTGCAGCTGGGCCTGTTTTTATCTTGTGCTGCACTGGCATTCATGCATTATACTGGCATATCACTCAAGGTAAGAGAGAGGGGAAAGCAAGCCTGTTGGCTTGTTTACATCTACTAGTTGAAGATATTCCTGAATAATAGAGTTCAGGAGGTTTGGAATAATTCATGTATTTCCAGTTACAATGTTACTAACCTTCACTGTAGTCCTGGATTGAATTAATCATGCCCTTTTCAAAATACAATGCAAACAGAGGCTGCAAAACTTTCTACCTGACTTAGGAACCTCTAAACATCTGATTGCAAGTTCCACAGTCTTGCTCTCCACGAGGCTTTGGAGACACAATCACTGCTCTGTGAAAAAAACAGCTGTCCCTTTGTTTTACAGGGGCAAAAGTGTAATGTACAAACTCAGTCCACCTAAATTCATATGCATAAAAATTCATACTAATTTAGATCATGACTCTGATCAAGAGTCTACTCACCTCCTGTGATGCTCATGGGAATCTTTCCCTTGATACTAGTGCACTTTGAAGGAGTTATTTGGCCACTGTCAAAACAAATATTATTACAATATTTTGCTAATGTCCAGTTGTGAATTTAGGCCATAAAATCAGGCAATATATAAATCTACACTCTATCCTTGGTTAGAGGATAATGGATGTATTTCACAGATGCAATCAAAACAATTTACCAAGGATTAAATTCTCACTTAGGAAAGCAAAGTCAATCTCACACCATCTGCAGACAGTAAAGTGTCATGAGGACAGATTTAGTGGCATGGTGGCTGTTCCCAGGGAGCTCCTGCTGCACTGAAATGGTAACATGAGAAAAAGGGCTAAGATAATTGCTGGAAGATTGAAAAATTATCATTTGTATCATTAGCAGAGAGGTGGGAGAAGCAGATGTTTCGGAGTAGGCGAGGTGATGACTGGTCTGTGGGGAGCATGGACAGTGAGGAGGGCATGTTGCTCAGCAATCTTCAGAGGTTTGCTTTGACATCAGTGTGAAAAATGAGCCACAGCAAAATGCTGAAGCTTCCTCTGGTGAGATCCTTTTACCCTGATGGCTCCCTGCAAGTGATTTCCATTTGCCATAACAGAGAAAGTGGGAAAAGAATAATATAAACAAGCAGTGTAAATAGCTCCTGAAGTCGAGATAAAGGCTGCAGGCAGAACTCTCTACCACACCTTTAGGCATTCTCAGTCTCACAGGTGGTGAGGCAGAGGCTTGACAGGTAACACTCAGTTCTGCTTCAGACACGCAGGCGTGCCCAGCACCCGGGCACAGAGCTGGCCCTAGGATGGGGTTCAGCTGCTGGGGTTCTTGTCCTCTTACTCCTGGCCCACTGCAGTTGGCAGCTCAGTGATGCTTCATTTCTCAGGTTGCCTGGCCAGATAATCCTGGTCTATTATTCTTGCTTTGATTATCTCAGTCTGCTAAGCAATAACACGTGGCTTGACTTGCAAGCTAGGTAAGTCATGGCTCAGGGAGGAGCCATGGCAAGTGGCAAATGTGAAGAGAAAAGGGGTATATTACAAGATGTTACATGTCTGTCTTTTTTAAGACTTCCCATCCATTCACTTCTCCTTTATTTTAGTAGCATACCTCATATTTGAAATTACCATAAGGAAAGAGTCTCTGGAGTTTGGCTAGATCCATGATTATACACACAAATAAAGAAAAAATTCAGTGCATGCTGTTTCTTTCTTCCTTTTTCCCTGGCTGTTAAGAGTTGAGCTTTGGTGGGGACAGCAACAGCATTGCAAGTGCAGGTGGAATAGGTCTGTGTAGTAGAACTGTTATGTGTCTGCAAGATTTTTATTCCAAGGAATAGTATATTTCTACATGTGTTATGCATTAAGGAAAAGGTTTCCAAGCTGGAGGCTCTGAAGTATTAATGCCTTAGATTGTAACCCAAAGAACATCTCATCTGACCCAGAAAATATTGAGAGGAGTTTTCTGGAGCAGGAATAGCATGACCCCTGAAAACAGGTATGGTCAGATATGGCTGCAGGGAGGTCAGTGCTACCTGCACTGGAGTCATTATCTGAACTGAAATCAAAACCTCTGGGTCAGCCTGAGAAGGAACCCCCATAATGATATTTTAATGCGTGCTTGGGAAAGTAAGAAAGGGGGGTAAATACACAAGGAAGTTCAAAGTCTGAACGACTTTCCTATCTATTCTTCTAAATAAGGGACAGATTTTTCTCATTCAGTCAGGGCTTATGAGAATATCACCCACACTAAAAGAGACAGGCATATTATTTTCACTCTCTATTCCACCAAATATGTAAAATGAAAAACAGGTGATTGCAGTGCATGTGTGTGCTTTTTTTCTTTTTTTTTTTTCCCTTTTGGGGGGCAAGGAAACTTTTGATCTTCAGTCTGTACAGAAGCATCCCAACTTTAAAAAAGAGCACTGTCAGATTTATTGTAGCACTGAAAAGTACAGATATTATGCTTACCATTACTCAGTGACCTCTTTAGGCTTGCCATCATGGTCCAAGATTTATTGCCTTCTGTGTTTAAAATGCAAAAGGATATGTCCTGTTAATATTTCTGGGTTTGCTGTGAAGCAATGACTTCCTGTTTGCTAGTACCACAGGTAAGGAAGACACAAACCACAAGTGCCAACACTATGTAATTTTTTTGGTCCTGAGTCCCTAATTTCTCAGTCATCTGATGTGTTCTGTCAAAATGCAGCCTGAAAGTCTAGACCAAGAGATATCTATGATAGAAAGTGTACATCAGTATTTCAAGCCCTCTAAATTTATTCTAGCCATTTGACAGTTGCTTGGAGATACAATCTCAATTTTTTTGCAGTAGCCCCTTCAAGTGGATATTTATGGCAGATACAACTGTAATTATTTACCTGTAACAAAGTCCAGGTCTGCCTGCTCCAGGTGATACAGACAACAGAAGGACACAGAGAAAATATTAATCTTCTTTCTGTCTAGATTCTGACCTTTTGCACCCAGTTTCTTAGCCAATTATGGAAATGGAGCTGTGTTTATTTTTTTTGTTTACAAGTTTTGTTTCCTTATTCCACAAGCCTGTCAGTTATCAGTGTCAGTGCCTAAATGACAGGATCTGAGGGTGCTTCCCTGCCTTACATTTAGTGTTCCTACTTGCTTGCACTAAAAAATGCTGGAGCCAAATGGCACTATTCTTGTGAGCTAAGGCAAATCCTGAGTGAGAAAGTTGAACATTTTAGGACATGAACTTTTTATTAGTGTAATTCTCCTTTTTATGTAGATGTGGTTAATTTGAACAAAAAGTGAGAGAAAAGAATGACAAAGGAAATAACTGAACCACAAATAATGGGAATTAGTATCTCATTTTGGTAAAGACACTAAATCTGTGCCTGCTTCTAAAAGGGTAAATAACCCTGTAGATTCAGTCAGGACTATTTATGTCATCAGGCATGTGATGAAGAAACTGAATGAATCAGAGGCACAGACACTAACAGTATTTATATACATTTAAAATGTAACAGCAATAAAACAATATTTTGTCCACTGCATCATGTGGAGCAATGAGAGGGAATAATGGGAGCACCAAATTCTAGTTTGCTTCTATTCCATCAGTAGAATCAGAGTGTGTTTGGGCTGGCTGAGTCCTCATGGTGCACAGAAAAGCCTCTGCTGGTGCCACTGTGAGGTGTCTCGTGTGCCTGGGCAGAGCCAGCCCTGACACTGATCTCAGAACTGCTCTTCCATGGTTTCTAGGGCTGCTCGTTGAATGCACCACACAAAATTAAATTACTCCAGAATATAGAAACTATAGAAAGTTATCCTTCTACTTGAAAAAACATTGCTAAGAAGAGGGCTTAATTACATGCACTATTTTTCTCTAATACATATCAAGTGAGAAAGTATTTCTCTCTGCTGGTGGTTTGGTTTGGTTTTTCATATGAGATTGTTTCATCTTTGACTTTCATACCATTAATTTAAGGTTCAGTATATTTTTCCATGTTATCTGTTATTTGATCAGCCCCTTTTACATAACTTCTAATAATCTGCATTCTCATATTTTGGTATAAAAGCTCAGAGATATTCAGAATCAGAGTAAATCATTTGAGGGCAAATATCACTGGAACAGGCATATTATCACTAGCAGCACTTAGGTCAGTAATCCAAGCACTGCTGAATGCTCGAGTTACATTTGAAACGTGAAAATATTCATGTGAGCAATAAGTAATAATACTGTTCTAAATCACTGTTGGTTCTTATCTGTGTAGCTACTACATCTTGGCTTAGTTTTGCTTTTCAAATGTACTCCACTTCTACAAACCTTTCAACTAGTTATTTTGTGAAGCAAGAAACAAACCCAATTCTATGTTATTCCAATTAAGGCAACACAGTCACCCGATGGATGAATTTAATCTTTATGCCATGTCCTTTCAAAGCAATTGCCACTAATTTATTTATAGCAAATTCTTTAAAAGTTGTTGAAAATTTATTATGCTATCCACTAGATAATGTGCAAGATTACTAAGAGCTGATTCCATTGCTTTTTTGTTCACTGAAAATATCATTTAAACCAAAAAGCAGCTGTTTAAAAGAGTTTTTCAACACCCTGTATCCCCAAAGTTAAGAAATAGATCCCAAAAATCATATGGGCATTTTTATTTTCCAATGAAAGGTCCTGCTGCCTAAAGTTGCAATGACTTGTATGCCTGTAGACAAGCAGGATTTTTGTGGCAGGCTGGATGTGGAATTTACAGGAATTACAGATAGTGCCTTGTAATTAAGTCACCAAACTAAATTGGTTTGCAGAAGTCATCCTAGTCTGCAAAGAGATTTTAGGAAAACTGCCTGCCCTTCCCACTACCCATTCTCAAGATCAACCAGTCTGCATCCTTCCCAGTCTGCATCCTTCCCACATCCCAGGGAATAATACACACTCTTTAAGTGCATCTCTAAGAATAAACATATTTATATATATTTATTACAATTGCCTTGGACATCAAGCATGACTTCTCCCCCCAGTGCAGAGGATGTGGATCCAATGCAGGCAGTGTTTCCACACTTTATCCCTGCTATGTTTCCAGCTGCACAGGGATATGGAATTTCATTCCATTTCTGGTATGCAGCCTCAGCTCCTGAAAGCTACGATGAGATGTTCATCTTTACTGAACTCATTTCAGCAATGTGTCCACTGCTTTGAACAATTTGACACACAGAGATGCTTTTTACAAGTTGATTTTTGCTGCTTTCTTTTTGTTGACATGATTCACTTGTCAGGCTATGTACTTGGGCTTTCAGCGCCTCTTCCCAAGTGGAGACTGCATATCTTCATTTTGGCAGTTTCTGGATTCCATCTCAAAATGTAACTACTGTACTTTGTTGCCTTCAGTGCTGGAATCTCTGGAGATGATTTTTTATTGCAGTTTGGGGGGGAGGGGGAGGTTAGTGATTTGGCAACAGCCCTGCAGCTGTGACCCAAAACTTCCTATTTTGCACTTTATTTTTATAATAACGTGCATTATTATAGTATCCAGAAGCCCAGCTCCCAGCCCTAAGACATGATGACAGCAGATACAATTAAAAGCAGCACTTTGAAAATTGCACATACTAAAATTTGACAGGACCAAGTTTGTTTGCAAACTTACATAAAGCTTGTTGAAATTGACTGGAATAAAAATATATTTTAAATTAAAATGAGCTGGTTCAGATCTGACTCTACAGGTTTTGGATGGTATTAGGAAACCAGAGGAAACTTGGTGATTCATTTGTGCTCAGACGTTCTAAATTAGTGCACAAGAAATATGTGCACATAGCTCAAAGGCAAAGCAAAAGCAGAGTTTGACTGCATTTCCAAAATCCTGATTTTTATGAATATTCACAGAGCTTTGGGCAGAAGTGCCTTCAAATGACCTGGTTTATTCTCCTGAGTATCACATTCAACTGAATTTCATCCAGTTACTCTCCCATTGAGACCAATCACTTGGGCCTGATGAAAGCTCTTTTTTGGTTTTTTTTTTTTTTTGACAGAGCAAAATTTTAAGGATGGAATATAGTTTTATGTTGTAGACATCAAGAAATGAAGAATCCCTCAGTTCTCATGGCTCTCACTGCCAAGAAGTTTTGTCTGTTTGGGAGGTTTTTATTACTACTGGTATTGTCTGATATGCTTTTAAAATCATCAGTCTTTCATTCTTCTTTTGGTGGTAAATCCTGAGTTTCCCCAAAGGTATTTTAGGTATTATGACCAAGTGATTATAATGCCTAAAAGTGTGCTTCAAGTTGTTGACTCTCAGCATTTTTTCTAGGCCTTGAATAGATTTTAAACCTCTTCCTTCTGTAACCTTCTGTAGTTAGCTTTTTAACATCCTTTGAAAAATATGGAGCTATAGGCTCCAAAGGCAAGGTATGGGGTAATATTCTGTAGGTCCTATAGCAATGTCTTTCTAGTTAAAATGTTTTACAGCTGCATTTAAAAGTGTAATCACTGCATAGAAGCACAGCCTTCTCCTGACTGTTGTCAGCTTACTTACCTCACGATTGCACCAGCCCTCTCTGACACAGGCTTTTACTGGCAGCTCAGGTGCAGTTGCTGATGTGTTATTATGCAAGAAACTTCTCAGAATCCCCACTCTCCACTATATCAATCCTTATTTCTCAAAACATGACCTTCAGTTCTGGTCCTTGAATGTCTGTTCTTGCCTTTGGATCTGCTGATGTGAGCTTTATTTGGATTTCCCTGGTTATTCCATTATTTCCCTGGATTTCCATTATTATTCTCTGCATAATCTGTGCACTTTATCAGAAAATATTTTTGTTTTATTATCCTCAAAAGCTTGATGAAAAGGGCATGTACTTATGGGTAGAAACTATTCCTGAAAAAAACCTATAAAATATTCTTGTGCAGTGCTGGCTAAGTATTGTTTTTTATTAGGCTTAGAATATGCACCTTACTATGTCAGAGCAAACTCATGCTCAGCCTCCAGTAATTCCAGCTGGTATTCCTGAGGTGTTCTTATGGGTGATTCAAGACAATAATAAGATCATATTAGAATAAGAGCCTTAGAACATACTCTGGTTGCCTGTTAAGTGTTTGTGCTGTGGTTTCAGGGCAGCTCAGTCATCCCTTGTTTCAGTGGGTTCCCTGCAATGATTATGCTTCATGCCAGAAGGTATTTCCTTATTCAAACATTTCTTCTAGACTGAATGAGCACATTGAGCTCTGGTGTTCAGAGGAAGAGCAAATTTTAGAGCTCTAGAAGGAATTTTGTTTTTAAAAAACTCAAGACTTGTTGTAATAAACTTACTTGAATATATCCTGGTGCATATCCCACAAATTCTGGGATATGAAAGGCCCAGAGGCTGGGTGCAGACGTACCTCTAATGTTAATCTTACAGAGGGGGTCACTTACTTATATATCACAAGGGATTTATAGCATCTCCTGTCAGTGCAGTGTCTGCCCAACTTCTGTTTAAAACCCATAACACCAAATCTCTGGGTAATCTTCGTGAATTCTCATTTATTTAGAACTCTACTTACTGTAAGAGTATTTGATTTTGATTACCATTACCATGCTGGTTTGGGAAATTTACTTCTTTGGGGGTATTTACTGCCTCATTCCCTTCAAGTCTTTTGTGGGCAGTGAGGTGGAAGAAGAAACAGAAATCTTGAATTGTGGCCTAGAGAAACCCAGTCTGCTGGAATAGTGGGGCTGCCTTCAAACACGAGATCAGACTCATGAAAAAGGATCTCAATGAAAAGGTTTTATCTTAAGCAATGTAGCTATGGCGAGAAAGACTCACTAGAGGCTGAGTTAGAGGATGTGGGGTGTTGGATTTTTTATCAAAAAAATTCCCAAAAATCAAAACAGCTGTATTTCAGCTCGCCATAGAATAGTAGCACATGAAGGACTTGTGCAAGATAAATAAATAAAGTGTGGTGAGCCACAGAAATAAAATATAAGTGGGTAGCAACAAGTAATATTTACATCGAGACTTGCCTTCTGGAAAGGGGTACAACCCAGCCTGGGGAAAAAAAAATTAAAATGGGAGGTTTTGAGTAGCTACAGATTATTAATAACAAAAAAAAAAAAAATTAAGGAAATGAGAAGCTTAGGCAAATGAGCTGAAAATGGAGAGAGAGTTCATTAATTATCTTAAGAGAAGTCCTGTCTTTCCAGCACAATGTTTAACCACATAAAATGTTATGAAGAGGGCTTTAGGAATTTTTCTATTTGAACTTTAAGATTACTAAATAGTTGTGCCTAGCTTGCTAACATTTTTCTGGTTTAACACTCACAGTTTTCAGAGATGTGATGTTTCTCTGGTAAAAATCAGCTGCTATCCACAGCTATGCTGTGATGTGCAGATTCGTATTCAAAATCAGAATTAGGTCTGAAATTTTTTCCTCAGAAAATAATAAAATTGCTGAGTCTGAATTAAGATGCTTTTAGTTGGTTTTTGTTCCCATGAAGACCATTCTTCTTTGCTATGTGAACAATGTAGAAGAGTCTGAGGCTGATTTTCTAGCTTTACTTACTTAGCCTAGTGAGAAACAAAATCGGGTCAAGGCCCATACTTTAGTCTTGATTTGAAAGTTTAGATCTGATTCTAAAGAGTATTTAAAACGCTTGGTTAATTGTCCTTGGACTAAAAAATAAATAAATAAACAATACACTGAAATCAGTGTTTCTCCAGGAAGATGGTTTCTTCAGGAAGACATTTTCTTCAGGAAGTCTTAGGTGCTCAGCATCTTTTCTGAATTTCAGTCTTTCAAGTGCTGACTACTTTCCAGCCAGACACAAAGGCTTGCCGCTAAATTGGAGTATGGAAGTACTGGTGTTCCCATGAGCATATTTTATATCATATAGCCCTTCCAGTGAGGACAAAAAGAATTGTTCATGTGCTAATAATTGATTTATTATTGCTAGACCTAAATTTGACATTTTTGCAGAACTGAAAGCAGAATTTGGCCCACTGCATTGGGATGTTTCTTTCAAACAGATTCTTTCATTTTCTTCTCTTTTTTGCAACTGAATGAGGAATCACCCTTGAAGTTAAATAGAAGGAGTAATATTTTGATAGTTTAGGTTTGCACTGAACATTTAATGCACGTAAATCAACAAGTGGTGGTCTGTGTTGAGAAATTGGGTTTCAGGATTTTTTGCAGTGGATAACTAGAAGGAAAGAAAGAAGTCAGTGTAACTGTCCTAGAATTATCAACAAACTGGAGGGAAAAAGTATTAACAGAGCAGTAGAGTAATTGCTCTTCCATTAAGAAGTAGGAAATGGGCTCGAGTGTGCTTCTTAGCTGAAAGGCCACTCTGTGAAGAATGGCATTGTAGGGTGCACCCTTGAGTCCAGATCAAATTTGTGTATTTTAATGGTGAAAAGATTCTTTTTCTCTCCAGCAATGCTGCCAGCTAATCCTGCAGGCAAAAGTTGAGCTGCACCCTGTCTGATTCACACTTCATCACCTGCAGCAGGGACTGGGCAGCTGGAGCAGGCTTTTGTTGGTGATGGAAGAGGGTCTTGCTCCCTCTCCGTTAGCTGGGCTGCGCTATGCTAAGTACAGTAGTAAAAACTTATTTTTATCAGGAAATTCAGTAGATATGGCTTAAATGAGTGCTCATATTGAATAGATCTGTTGAGTCAGTGTGTTACTAACTACAGCTGCAATTTCATTCAAAGCCACAGCCTACAACCAGCTCTGGGTTTAACTCTGGGAACTTAAAGGGTCAAGGAAACAACTCCCTTCCAAGCTCTGAGATGGACAGGAAAAGTCAGCAACAGCAGGAGGAACCCTCCTGCATTCCCATTCATAAGAGATGTGTGGTAAGATCCAGTCACCTCCTGAAATCAGGGAAGCCCAGATTTAATTTCCACTGTAAAGACTCCCATTGAACTCACTCAGTCTGGATCAGATGCCGAGTGGAAGCAATTCATCTTCTGACTGCAGGTCAGCTTTACAGCTGTGCAATGCTTCACTTGTGCTCTCCTGTTTGGAATTTCCAGTGTTTACCTTGTGCTGAGCTGGCAGCAAGGGGCTGGGTTTCACTCAGGCTCCAGCACATTTCTTTCATCACTTAGGCACAGGCCCCTTTCAGCACTTGGGCACAAAACACAGCAAGAGGAGCCTGGTCAGCAGGAGGCAGAATAAGATACTCAGTGCCCAGACTGGGCATCCCAAAACTGATGAAAAAAGTTCTGACAAAAGGCCAAACTCTTCAATTTGCAGCTGGTTGGCAGAGAAAGTGGATGGGATTGAGGGCTTCACATCTAGGCATGGATAAAGATCATAAAATAGATGACAGAGGGATAATAAAACTTTAATATAAAGTTTAGTTGTTTAGACTGATCACAGCTTAGAGGTTTTTTCATACTTACTTTTTAAAGAGACCATGTAGACTAATTATGTACTCCAACTTTGTTTTGATTTGTTCTCAAGTATGTATTTGTGTTGCCTCTTTCAAAAAATTCCAAACATCACCCAAAAAACACCCCACCTAAAAGCTTTTAAACCATTGAAAGAGAACTCTATATTGCAACATTTTACAATACCACATATGGACAGCAGCCAGGGGTGGGGAACCCTTGCACTAGAAGCATCACAAGTTTCCTATGGTCTTACTGACTTTGCAGATCTCTCTGAGAATACCATAAATTTTTAACAACTTCCACAAGCCTGTTCGTATGAATAGACCCACATACTGCTAGAATGACACAATTTACATGTTCCATGAAGTTACAGAATAAAATCTTCAGTTTAAAAAGATGTAAAACTAATGAGAAAGAAAAGGAAGCTGGAAGAAGGCTATGCCTTTCTTACTTACTGTTAAGAGTTGGGAAATATCCTTGTGTTGTGGCTCAAGGGAATTTTTCCACTGAAGGAATAGAGGTCCAGCTTGGTGGGTCAACTTCAGCAATGCATTCAATGCATTTCTCATTTGCTGTTTGCTGAAGTATTTTCCTGTGCCAGTGTCTGGATGAAGCAGTTTTTCCATAGACTGGACACTATATCACATTTTAGGTAAAAGCAAAAGATATCCTCATTAAAGGGTAGGCTTGATTCACAACACAGTTGTAGTTTGTAGTAGCTAATATGCTCTTAAAAGACCAGGCTGAGGAATTTTTCTTTAGAAAATGTTGAATAAGATATTTATCTCAACAGTGTCCCTTATAATCAAAGCCCTTGATTAGAGGTTTTCATTATGAAAGACCAGTAGCTGCTGCAATTAAATATATAATACTCCTGCTCCTGTTACAATTTAGGCTTTTTTTTCCTTAGGAAACATCCTTATCTGATATAGAGTTTGAGGGACAGTAACTTATCTTTCTTCTTCCCTTCCCCCTTTTCCTGAAAAACATTTCCTCAGTCTTACTGTCCATTCATTGAAGGAATTTTGATAATACTTTATACCAGTCACTTGCCAACTATTTGGGGGAATAATAAAAAAGAACTAGTCAGAACATGTTGATGGTTGTTTTACAATTAAAGGCACAAAAAAAAAGATAATGATCGAGAGGAAATGTCAAAGACTCATTGACTTTGAACTACTATGTAAAAAATATGAATGAGGATGATCAGGGGAGTAAAGTGAGCCCTTCTGGCATGGCTCAGTGGGCAGGTGACATTGTATGAATCAGCACTGTCTGCACAGGGGATCTCAGTACCTATGGGATTAACTCTTAGAGAAGACATTGAATTTAGGCCCCACAACTCCAGATCTGGTAAATCTTATGCACTTAGAAATACTCCCAAGAGCAGTTGCCTGAGTTAAATGGATGTAGAGCCCATGAGCTGGTTGGGTGGGAAATGAATGCCCCTGCACTGATCCCTGCAGCAGCTTCCTGACAACTGCTTGGGAATCTGGCAGCAAAGCCCAAAGCTGAGCAACAGCCATAATTGATGTCCAGTTTAAGTTCATTCCTACTTGAAATGGTAAGCAGACATTTACTTATCTTCACTTATTTGTGTGAGAAACAAACAGGACACCTAATTCTAGACTGTTCAAGTGACTTAAATATTTCTAATCCAACAGAATTTTTATTTTATTTATGGTGAGACAGGGGGAGAGTGGAAGGAGAAATATTTTCCTTATTCTGATGTTATTTTTTGGTTGCAGGGCAGAAAATGAAAGTTCTGACATTGTGGCAGTAAAAGCTGACCATTATCCTGGAACCAGAGAGCACATGTTCACTGATGTCTGATCTACTCATGTAAAGGAGAAGGGGGAAATAATTCATTTAATTATCTTACCCATTTGAAAAAAAAGCAACAATCACTGCAAAGTGGTTGGAAAGATGTGAGATATATTTTTATTCCCTTGAAATACTCACATCTATTAGATTCTAACATTCTTGAACTTACAGATAACCCCAATTACTGCCCACATGCAATTCCAGATAGAAAGCTCACTCTGTAGAGGTAACATATCCTTTAAAAGACAGAAAAAGGAGTGTCGTTTTGACTCAGAAGTTTGTAAAGAGAGAGGAGAGGAGAGGAGAGGAGAGGAGAGGAGAGGAGAGGAGAGGAGAGGAGAGGAGAGGAGAGGAGAGGAGAGGAGAGGAGAGGAGAGGAGAGGAGAGGAGAGGAGAGGAGAGGAGAGGAGAGGAGAGGAGAGGAGAGGAGAGGAGAGGAGAGGAGAGGAGAGGAGAGGAGAGGAGAGGAGAGGAGAGGAGAGGAGAGGAGAGGAGAGGAGAGGGGGTGACACTAGACTTCTGTTGTCCAATCAGGCTTTGCACAAAAAATGATTTGATTTCCCATAAGACTAGGATTGTGACAACATTCAGAACATAACTCATGAATCCTTGGTTATTGCAACCACAGGCAGCTTTGTGAAATACAGGTAACTTTGTATAAGATACATGAATATGGGTGCATATGTGTATATAAGAAAGACATGTGTGTGTTTCCAGTATATATATGTATACAGATATTTAAACTCAATCCTCACTGGAAAATTTTTGACAGAATTAGTGATACAGATGCACAGAGGTATCTAGTCCAAGTTTGCCTTCAGGGAAACTCAGAGGTTTCAATACCAATCTGTAGAGTTTGGCTGTTAGGTGTCAGAGAATCTTTTTCTGCCTCTGCCCCACAGTGATCTGGGTTGAGGGCTGGGTGAGGTACCTGGAGCTGTTGGTGCCTCAGTTTATATGACTGACAAGCACTGAAAGCACATTGTCAGCAAATCCCCCAGTGTGCATTTTGCTTTCCCATCTCTCTGTGTGTAATCACCTCACAATGCTCAGAAGCTGTAAGGGGTGAGGCACTCAAATGCAACGCTGATAGCAAAGTTCATAAAACTGCAAAGAAAAGCTGAATGATGTGGGTAGCTGGATGGAAGACGGTGGCACTGTGGATTCCCTGAATTCATCAGACACATTTGCAGTGAATCCATGGAGCCAGAATAGCACCACAGTGCAAGGCTGGCCCTTTAATTATGTTGATGACCCTAAGCCAGATTTTTACTTGCAGACAGATCCCTGCAGCCACACAAAGACTTTTGTCTGCAGTGACAAATCCCCTGCACAGGGATCTGCCTGGGCAGTGTTCACAGCAGGATCTGGCCCTAAGTTTCTGTGCATACATTGAATGCCAGGTCAGCAGCCTGAGCACAGGTGGGCCATGGAATGTGTGTGCCTGCCCCACTCAGTGCTTTGCTGCAGCTCTAGGCACTCGTGGACAGAGATGAGCAGTGCCTGTGCCAGGTAGGAGGATCTGCCCTTGCTGCTCCCACAGGGCCCAGGAAGGCTGGTTAAAAACTTGCATCAAACTTCAGGCATGGTATTTGTTTCCATCACTCTAATTTAAAATATCAGGTGATAATTTGCACACAGAACAATAAAGACTATGTCTGTATCTATGAAACCATAGTCAGTGTCCAAAACCCAGATATCTCTACGGGAGAGAGACAGCAGATACAAAAGAAAATCTGTTTTGATTATCACACCTGATAAGCCTCATTGGTTCATCATGTTCAGCATCTGCACTGCTGAAACCTAATGATCATGAGTGAAACCTTTCTCCCTGACCCATAGTAAATTGTACTTGAAAGGTGATGAATTACTTTCTGCTTTTTGCATCTTGGACAAAAGGATTGTATCACCCTTTTCTGCAAAGTCCTACAAAGGAACTAGTCCATTTTACATTAAAAAAAAAATAAAAGGAAAGAAAGAAAAAAAAAGAAACCAAAAGACTACATGCTCTTGTGGGAAAACTCAGACTAAAAAGAAACAACTTTCTGCCAGTTAAAGTAGGGGAATATTTTAACAACAGTCTTTGCGGTTTCATTAGTTGCCCTTGACATATATTGCAAAATACGACCTCCAGTTTCCACATTGTTGTGCCAGTGACTTTCCAGTGGCCATCCTAGATCTTCCTCACAGCAGTAACTTGCCACAGGAGCAGTTTTACTGAAGGCACAGGAGTGCCTGCCCATCACAGAGGTTTGGGGCTCATGATCAGCCCCAGGACAGTGAGTAGTCTGTCCGAGAACAAATGAGGGAATTTAGCAAAATGTATAAGTCCTTCCCATGCTACCTACTGAAACAAGCAGATCTATAGTCAATTTATTGAGCATAAATTACTGCCAACGTTCACTAGAATAATTTATACTCCTGAGCCACTTCAGACAGGAAGGCAATAGGGAACTGTCAGGATACATGAAGTTTTATATAGAGATGAACGAATAGCTCATTATTCAAAGTCAAATGATATTCATATTTAGGGGTCAGAGAATTTGGGAAATGTTTAGACCCTCACCTGAGATTGAAGTATGAATCCTCTTTCCCCATAAGGTCTTCTCAAAATAAGTGCTGGCTTTTCCAATCCTATTGCCTTACCAGAATAGTTAACCCAGGCAACAGTTGGGTGGGGAGAATTAATAAGAGTAAAGGAGCAGGGAAATTAACAGAGGGACTCAGTCGGCAAAGGATTAAGGAAATGAGTAAAAATAAAGGGAAAGAGAAATGAAAATATACAGAGATGAGAGAAAAAAAAAGGGGTGGGAAAGAAGACAAATAGACACTCCAAAATAAAATAATATCACAGCGTTATTTCTCAGAATGAAATTGTTCATTTTTTGATTATGCTTGATTATTTGAAAATGTTTGCACAATGCAATACAAAAGGCAGAATATCTTCCTCTGTGCTGCTCTGTGTATCAGCCTAGGATGCTCAGGCTTTCTGAAGTAGAATGACATTTTTGCCATCTTTTTTCTGTTTATTTTAAGGTCATAAGGGTTATCATCTCAACCAGAAACAAATCAGTTTCCTTTTTAACTAAATAAATCCAGCTTTACTTTAAATCAATTAAATCCCAGATCTCCTCTGGAGTGGAGAAGTTGCAGTAGAAAGAGAACCTGTTCCTGTGTTTTAAGCTCTGGCTTTCCAAACTGTCACAGGTTTTGTTGAGCATTGTTTGCCCTTTAAGACTGACTTTCAATAGAAAGAGCCTGGCTGTTTTTTCAGCCCTTTCCCACCCCATCACAGTGGCATTTGGGGCACTGTGCAAACTCTCAACCAGCACAACTCTCAGTTCACCCAAAGCCAGGGGGAAGCAAGAGGGAAGGAGCTTTTCAAGTGAAGGAAAAAACGTCAGAAAGAAAGACTTGATTTTCTCTACAGTATCTCCATTAATTCTGAGGAAATTCTCGTGTTCAGTGAACTTGAGTGGCACAGTCACAGAGAAAGTACAGGGTAGGTTTCACTCCAAATTTCCCCGGTGCTGCTAATTCCCCAATCAGCCATTACGTTAGTTTACTAAGTCATCTGTACTCACCTACAGCTCCTTCACTTCATTACTCCCCAGCCAAAATCTCTTCCGAAGGCTCCTCTGACAGATTTATATTCTGAGCATCAGACAGGAATGTGGTTCTCTGCTTTCCCTTTACCTATACTACATAAACATGTCCTTGCAGGGCCTGCCTGGATCCTGATGCAGAGGATCCCAGGCTGAGCAGCACAGACACCTACAGAAAACCCCCGAGCTCCCTGTGACTCCTGCAGGCTGCTCAGGGGCTCAGATCAAGTCTCACCTCCGTTTTGGGACCCATTTCTTGACTGCAAGGGCTGTGGTCAAGGGAAGCCATGAAAGAGAGGGAAATATTTCAGAGCCATGTTATGCTCATTAGGACTGTGAAAGTTTGCTACAATGCACCATCAGTGTAACTAGGTGGAGTCTCCACAGCTTTTTGGGTAATTTAATTTTGTTCTGCAAATCAATGGGAATTTTGGGGGGATCATGTTTTAGAAACTACTTTCTTGTATCACACAGGAGTGACTGCACAAAACCCAATCCTCCAACTCTGTTCAGGCAAAGGTGGCTTTCCAAAGCCAACCTCTTACCCCTTTTCCCCCAAGAAGGTACTGCATACAAAAGTGTTGCTAAGGATAAGAGTTCTTCCTTTCATAGAACAGTCCTCCTATCTCTTGAGAACTTCAGCCATGAGAATTTATATTAAATGAAACTAATTAGCTAAAGGTTGCATCAAAACTCTCACAAAGACCCACTGAGATCAGATTCCTTTCCTGCTAGTTATCTCCCCCGCAGATCCCCAAACAACAGAAGGCATTGTAGAGACAATTGTAGAGATGCAGGTATGAGACCAGCACAAGCAATGAGGGATGTTTCAGTGGTACAAGCATTAGAAGAAAAATGAAGGAAAAAAAGGCATCCTTCTCAGTCATTTTCTGACAAAAAAAACCTCCAACATGTCACTGAAAATCTCTATTAATATTTTGTTGAAGCTCCACAGTCCTGTGAAGGACTTCACCTTGAGCTTTGTCCAGCCACATTGCTCTCATGTTTAATATATTATTTTCCTGGCAGCATTATTGTGATCCAAAAGTGCCTTTAAGAGATGTAAAATTCAGACAAAGTGGCCTCAACTGATGATTTTGATCTTCCAGATACTCCCAGAAGAGAGGCACAAGCATCAGTTTACACACAGCTTGCCCTTGGTCTGCACAGGGAAAAGGTGCTGCCCACAGGTGTGTAGCACCAGGAGGGGAACCAAGCACAGCACCAAGCTCTGGTTTGGAGTAGAGGCTGCTAAGGCAGCCCAGAAATTCCAATTCCTGTTTCACTGTGTGTGCAAGCAGGCACAAGGCTGTTGACAGTGTCAGGTCCTGCCTGCAGAACTTGGCTTGTCTCAAGCCAGCTAACCAGCCTGCAGGTCAGAGCACAAGGAATGGTGGAGTGTTACCCCAGGCATTCTCTGTGATGGATGTCAATTGTACCTGTAGGCTCCTGAAGTATTTAGTCAAGAAAATACACATATTGAGCTGAAGAATTCTTACCTAAGCTACTCCAATATAATATCTTTCTTATTTCATTTACATTATCTCTAGGAGTGAAGCACCTTAGAAATACATTCTTCATGCACAGATTGATGCCAAGAGTAATAACTGGAAGATCATAGCATACTCTAGAGGAAAGATTTTGTTTTCTAAGACCAAAGATGGAGCAATTTTGGTTGCAGTTCCTTAAAGAAAATTGGAGGGTAAAAGAGACAAAGAAATGGGAGGATTTCTGTGTATTAAGCATTAAAACTGGGGTTTTTAGCTTGCTATTTTGAAGAAATATAGGTAAGCAAGGCAAGATAAATCACAGCAATTTCAAATGTCTCCTTTAGCGTTTGAATTTCTTCCATATTACAATAGATCTTCTCTCCTTGTGCCAGCTAAATTGAATTCCTCTTTTTGGGCTGTTTCTTTGAAGGGCTTTGGATGAAATGTCTCATGCAGTTCAGTTTGGAAGCTTCTCAAATCAAAACCCCAAACCCAACATTTGTTTCAGTTGTGGGGAATGGGAATTCAGATTGTTTTTTACCTGTTCATGAGACATCTGCTTTCACTATTTGGCATAGCGTGGGGCTGAGGTTAGTGGGGGAAGGCAGGCTGATTAGCCTCAGAGGATTTATTACATTGGCTACATTGAAGGGCTGATTTTGCCTCCCTTGCTCTCATTCGTTCACAGCCCATACATTGAGATACACAGCAAAAAATTTTTAAAACCATTTAGATTTAATTATCATCTCTTATTCAGCATTGAAATATTGACAATAACTGGCTGGTACCTGTTGTTTTTGGAAGTTTTGCCCAGATTAAACTTCTGGACTCAGCAATGGAAGTCACAGAATGGGAAGTTGATTTACAAACTGCCTTTAAATTCAGTGACATAGGCTAAAGTGCACTGAATATTCACAAGCTCTATATTAGCAGCCTCAACTATTTTGTGCTCCCCATGGCTCTGGTTCAGCTGAGGAACACCCAAAGTGAGCCCAGATTTTAAAGTCTGGATGATCCTGAACAGAGCAAATTTCAAATTAAACCAGAATGCTTTCATATGCCTCCTATGCACAGTTAACACTTGACTACATATGCTAAAATTTGTGGAGGTTTGTGATATGTGAAGTTTTGTACAAATTTGAGGGAGAATTAAACCGTTGGTAGACCATGATGTTTTGTTGGAAATATTTCTAAGTAAAGCATATTTGAGGATGATGCCATATCTCTTTGTAGGGGCAAAGAAACTTAAAATGTGCTGTGAAAAACAGCCAGAGCTTGTCAGATGTGGAGTTTGGCTGTAAGAAAGGCTGGTCAGAAACCATCTGATGACACACAGCTACAGCAGAAATGATGATATTTAATTGAAATTGCAAAGTTCACAGTGCCTGCTAGGTCCAAAGAAATATTGCCCAAACCAAGGCAAAATTTTTCTCAGAGTCCATGCCCTGGTCACCAGCAGAATTTTTTTTTTAATCACCTTTTTCTTTTAACAGCTCCAGGACCCAAGAAATGCTTAGAACTTCACCTGGAATCAGTTTTTCTTCCAGCTTTGCTGCCAAACAGGAATCAGACCTGGTCACAGGTAGGATCCAGGCTGGAATCTGGTGCTGCTTGTTGCAGGTGACATTAGTGTCACTTTTTGCTAAACATCTGACAGATGCAGGGAGACTGGGCTCTTTGAAAATGCGAGGATTTGAGTTTCTGAAATGAAATTTTAGCAGCCTTTTTCCAAGCTGGGGATTTTTGCTTTGGTCAAATTCAGGATGAATACAGACTGTGGAAGAAAATAGGGAAACCTTTCAGGTCCAGTTGTGCTTAATATTTTCCCTGCAAAGGTTTTCCTGTAAACAAGCACACATGTGCACCCCCAGACATATCCACACACCAAAATGTTCTTCCCAAGCTGTGTCTTAACATCAGCATGTTATTTGCTCTATTACCCTTCTGGGTGGCCAATAAAATATCAAACAGCAATTCAAGAAGGCAATAGATAACTACTACAGTGAGCTTTCTGAAAGCAGCGGCCAGGGTAAGCAGGCAGATTTATACATTTCAATTTGAGGCAAAAGTGAAATAATAACAAACAATAACTGGTTGGGGTTTTTTTCCCAAGCAACAACTGCACAGAATTTACTTAAGGTATGCAATAGCCATCTTGATTTTAAGATGAGGGCTTGGATTCTCACCTGGTGCATATCAGCCGAGATCCATCACTCAGAGCACAGATTGCTAAATCATGAATGTTATGCCTCAAGCAGAAGGCACTTGGCCAGCTCCTTCCCTGTGTTAATGATTTTTGTACATTGTGCAGATTTACATCAGCCAAAGACCTGGCTGAGTGCCTCTTATTTTTGCTGAGACTGTAAATACAGCCCTGGTCTCTATATTCTGCAGAAATTTTCACAACTGTAATCATCAAAACCTTGCCTGGCCTCGATCTCTTTTTCCAATCTTTTAGTCCCATTCCCTCCCTTTACAGAACAGATAACAGATTTATTGTTGCTAATCCCTCTGTGGTTAAGCTGACATATTGGTGGTACATGCAAAAGTTGGTAGACTACTAGAATGCCTCATCAATACATTTGCATTTCTGGGAAAAGATGAAAGAATAATTAAGAGATTCCATTACCTGAAAGTGTTCTTCTAAGGTATGCACGCTTATAGAGTGGCATTATTAGTTGAAAAGCATCACAAATAGAGAACAAAGATGGAGAGGGAGATGAAGACATGCCCTATGTGGTAAAAGAAATGCTGCCAGGCAGTAAATGAAGAGGAAAAGCACAGCATGATATAGAAGAGGAGGAAACTGGGGCTTATAAAACTGCTGGTAATCTTATACTGACAGAGGGAGGGGAGAAAAATGGGGCTTGAATAAGCAGGGAAGGTTTTAGTTAATGCCAATAATATCTATCTCTGGCTTCAGAGTTTAAAGATTCAAAATCTTTGATTTTGATTTAAAGATGAATTTTTGTATTTGATCTAGCCCTTTAAAACAAAACAAAATAAAACAAAAGATTCGTTTCATGCAGCCTAGTCCTTGTGAAAGAAAAGACAGCTATAAAAGATGTAAGTTAGATCCCATTGAGGACAGTTTTTGTGTCGATTTGCAGGTCAAGATGAATCCTACGGTCTTGTATTGTCTTTATTTGGACTTGCTGACAGTTGTTCCTAGGAAATGGCTTATCTTTATTATGGCTTTTTATACTAATGCTAGCAAGAAACACACCTTTTCTGCTCTAAGTGGAGAATTCAATTCTCACTAAAGCCAGAGGAATTAAATGTCTCTGCAAAAAACCCACAGTTTTGCAGAATCAAAAAGTATTTCACTTTGAACAAATCCTTCCAAATTCAAGTTTTTAAAGCAGCTTTACTTTTAAAGCGTATTAAAGGAAATTTCAAACAAAAAATCATTTTGATTTCAAGCATTCTGGTTTTAAAATGATGAAATAAAACATTACAGCATTTTCAACATCATGGTTTTGTTCCAGACAATTTGGCAAAGCTACAATGAATTTAGAAAGCACTTCAGTATTGCTAAAACTGCATTTTTTTCAAAGAAAACAAAAACCAGCCAGAGCTAATGTGAACCCTTTGTTATGAATTAAATGAATCTGTGTTATGTTTTGAGCAAGCTCACTTTTACCCTATTAATCTGGGTAAAGATTTAGTTTAATTTCAAACCACCTAACACAACACAACTTTGTAAGCAAAATCTTGTGCGCATGTTCATTAACATTTTCGACTCTAGGGCTTTAAGTCAGTGTGAACTGGAACCTTCTTTCTCTCAACTGCAGAAAGAAAGAGTATAATAAATCACAAATCCATTGTGGAACAATATGGCAATATGCTTTCATGTATTTAACTGAGACAGAGTTTGCCTTTCCACTTCTGTAGGAACTAATGGTTGATTTAATCCAATGTTGAAATCATCAGACCTTCACTCAGATTTTGTTTTAGCAATGTGCCTCTGATAAATAAACTTCCAGACTGAGCATTCCAATCTAACAGGGGCTGCTACTTGGGATGTGCTAAACAGTGGCAAAAACATTTCATTCAGGGAAAAGTAATAACAGTGGGCAACATTTTGGTTTTCATCAAAGAGTTTAAAAATGTAAGTTTCTGGTTTCTCTTTAAAGATACATGGAATCTGTCTGTGGCACTTTTTTGGTTGCATATCATCTCCCTTTAGAAATACCCTAAAATGCTTTATAAATATTGAGAGGTTTGGGGGTTTTTAATAATTCTTTAATTAAGGTTCCATTTTTTTTTTCTTTGAGCATGTAGAATCTTATTTTGTGTATTTTTTTCCTCTGATTTCAGAGCTATGAATGTTGTCTTATTTTTTTCCTATTCATTAATAATAGACTGTTTTCTTCACCTGAAACTAGGCACTGTCTTGTGTTGTGCAGTCATTAAAGGTAAGAGAAGTTCCTATCCCAGAAAGGTTAAAAATTGAAGTGATATTCTCTAACCAGAAGTCTCAGAATTATGGGAACATTCTCACAAAGACAGAGTTTATTCTTTTATTCAAAATATCATATAACTAGCATATTTTCCAGCTAGCCCTTTTGTCAGATCCCAGTGCAGAGGCTATTGTCCTCACCCCTTTCCTCATGCCTAGGAAGAGCAAGCAATAGTTCCTTCTCATTTAAGGAGCAGCTTCATGAGACACATAGAAAGGCATGTGCTGCAAAGCTCAACAAAAGCTAATCAAGCCAGCTTGTCAAATTTTCTGCTCTTAGCCTATGCTGTCATTTTCCACACATGCAGCTACAACTGCAGTCGGAGGGAGGGTTCATATTAACCAAAAAACAGGAATAAAGAGCCTTAAGGAATTGTACAACTCACAAAAAAAAATTGCAACAGCTCACAGAAAAATTACATCTGCCCTATGTGTTAGCTGCAACTTTCTCCTCTCTGACAAGAAAAACTCAAATGCCATGTTTTGCTTTCTGCAGAACCTTGGTTTATTTTCTAACTGCTCAGGGGGAGTAGTAGCTTCCTTTTGTCCCGTTTCTCTGCCATATATACAATATATATGTGCATATATATATATACATATTCTGTGCATCTTAGTAATACACTGAAAATGGCTTGAAATCTCCCATTCTAGAAAGATAAGGGGGAAAGTTGTTCGGCGGGTCTGACTGCAGAAATAGAGCAATAATTCATTTGGATGATAGTTTTACAGAGTAGAAATAACATTGTTGACTAGACTGTGATTATAACACTCAGTGCCCCAACCCTGCAACCAAATTTCTGGGGACAAACACTCTCACTTTAGAAGAGTGGGCAATGAGAAGTTCTCTGTAGTGTGAGGACAATATCTGATGTCCTTGGAGGCTGGTGTAGATCCTCTAGATATCGGGGGGTAGCTGGGTACATGTACTTAGATTTTTGGGAGCTCTCCAGGCTTCCATCTTGCAGAAGCAGAGCATTGGAGAATTTCCTCCCACCAACATGCTTTGAAGCTGTTTACTGCAGATTCACATTTTGTTCCCAGAGCAGTCAAAAGTAGTTTGGCCATTGGCTTTTCACAGCAAGTGGGGTAAATATAAATCTGCCTTGGGCTGCAGGAAGGGGGGGACAAAACCCCACCATTGTGGTGCCTGTAACAGATATTCCCCTGTATTCCTCTCCACCGCTGAGTGACAGCAGCTGGAATTTATGAAGCATGGTTGTGCTTTGCACTTTCCCTGTTTTTACATTCAGGAGAGAGAGAAAATGTCTCTGCTTTGTTCAGTTTGTCAGGCTGCTTCCTCCTTTGTGCCCAAATATGTGCTGTGCCTTACAAAAGGTCCCTTCTTAAATTACATCCCAAAAGGTGAACGGGATATGTGCAAAAGTCATTTTGCCTTCAAACAGTATGCCACACCTGTATGGGATATGTGACCTTCTGATAGAGAAAAATGACCAAAACTGACTGTGCAATTCCCACCTGAGTTGCTGCACTCAGGAATTTAAGATGGCTCCTTACTGCACTTGCACAGGCCGAGCCCTTTCACGTGCTGGAGCTGACAGAAGGTTTCATTCTGATGGCCATTGCAGTGGGCAATATGACTGAAAATGGACACAAAGTAAGTCAGAAAAATAAATTTTGTATTTTCACTACCTATCCGTCTACACCTATAGGAGAAGTGCCTGAAACTCCTGTTCCCCTTCTGGAGGCCCTTCCTGCTCGCTAAGCACAGCGCACGCACGCACGCATGCGCACACACACTCATTTCTACCACTGCAAATGAATGAAAGCCATCAGGCTTTCATGATGGGAAGGGGAGGAGAGAAGGGAATCCATAGCTCAGCAGTATTATTTCCCCCACTTCCTTGCAAAACCTCTCTCACTGGAGTTTCATAGGCTCTCTTCTCCAAATTATTTATGGGAGAGGGGCAACCCACTCGACGCTGTATGCGCCATTATCCCCAGCTATTATCCAACAAGTAGTTAATGTTGTTTGAAGCAAGCATGATTCCTTCTGAGCTCCTCTGTGGCTGCTACTGCATGCCTAGGGCCTGGTTGTACTCCCTTAAAGTCGATGCTAAAACTTCCCAGCCTCACAAGGTAGTTGTGAGGATAAGTTCATTAACGTTTGCAAGGCCCCCAGATATCATAGTGCTGGGAGTAATATAAGTATCTAGATAGCTAGTTCTCAAAGACAGCATCTCTGAGGGTCAGATTCTGCACTAGAAATTCCCTTATGCCCATCAATTAACATTTGCTCTTGAATATGTATGTATCATGATGTTTTCCTATTATACATATTTAATTATGACTTATTCTCCAATAGCTATATACGATATGGAAAGAAACATCACAGAAGCTAGAGTTTTTCAGACTACCTCAAGAAAAATAGGTTCTGAAAATCTGGAAGAGTCTAGGGGTTTTATTTTTGTCTGAATAGCTCCATCTGAGTCGCCATTTCTCCATAGCAAAGTGTTACTTGTCCCCATTGTGACATGCCCATGACTGTAAATGTTTAAATATCCCTTATTCCCTTATGGTTTCCATTATAATTTATTTCTGTTGCAAGCAGAAAGATGTCTGGGTCACTATTTCAGCCAGGATGAAACACATAAAAAGGGCAAAGCAAAAGAACAGTAGTAGTCAAGAGAAGTTTGCTTAGGGGCATATGTTGGGCAATCTTTTGACTGAACTGGAAAGTCTTGAGTCCATTTGAATTCTTAAAACCTTTTCTCACCTTTTTCCACTGCAGTGGGTCAAATTCACTGCTAATGAAATTCCTTTGGCTCTCTTGTCAGTACCAAAATCATAAATCAGTGTTATAGTCAAGTCAGATCAGCGTTAGAATGCTTACGCATGTCCTTCATTTGAAACATAGAAATGGAAGTCACCAGAAGCAATTGTGTGCATAAAATTAAATGCACACTTAAATTTATTTCATTGGATTGATGTTTTAATCTTGTTTTATGACTTTAGTAGCGAAACAGAATCATTTTCCTAAATTAAAATTAAATAGAATTGTTGAGAGTGCAAATTATTGCCAGATACAGTATCTGTAACTGGCATGAGGAACACACATACAATGCAGTTGGCTGTAAAGACTCAACTTCTTAATTAATTTTCCTGAGGCTTAGCCTTTCATTTAAAATACAGCTGTTCCAGTTCCAGGGAAAAAAAAAATAAAAACCACCCTTGGAGACATGGCCCAAATGTAACCAGCTCAGCAACGTTTGAATTTGCAGAGAGCCTGAAACCACATCCATGACACATGAATTTCTCTACCAAGAGTATCCTGAAGTCAACGAGAATCACGCTGGTTCAAACAGAGACCTTGCTAGCTAATTTGTCATTTATTACAGCATTAAGAAATGCCATCAGATTTTGAAGATCTCATCATTTTCCAAGACTGGATGGAGCATCTGCTGGAGGGCAGTGCAGGAAGAGTAGAACTCAAAGCAGAAGGTGAAGAGGGAGACATTAAGTTGGAGATGGTGAAGAGAGAGACATTAAGTTGGAGATGTTGAGCAGCTCATTATTGCTTTTTAGCCTGCCATAACTCCCTGCTTTGTTCCTTCTATTCGGGCTCCAAGTTCTTACTGAGAAGGACTTGTACAACACATGGCAGAACATCTGTCACTGTGCCTAGAAGCCTCAAATCTAATACCAACAATAAATAAAAGTAAGACTCTATTTTCCCAAGGGAGTGGGCTTTGCTCTCAAAAGCTTAGAAACCACCCCATTTCAGCAAACACATAAATCTCCATTGTAAAAACATTATGTCCATTTATATTTTTTAAATGAATTCATTCCATTTGATCACTTTCCTTTCAAATAGTTTGGCTGTTAATTGGATACAGGCAGGACACACAGTCAGAGCACTCCAACTTCCCTGTTGGTTCCACATTTCCAAGCAGATATTTTGAGAGACAGGCATTGTCTGTTAAATGGGAGTTGTGAAACACAACTACACTGGGCACTTTTAAAACTTTTCAGTTGCCTTAGGTAACTAGACAATTTTCTCTCTCTCTTTTTTTTTTTTTTGCAATATTCCCTAGGTATCTGCTGCACTGCATGCCAGGGAAGAAAGCCCTGGAGGGAATATTAAGGTCAGGACGAGATGGAACTAACAATATACAGAATATTTCTGCTGCACATAGCCATCAGTGCAGGGTTTGCCCTCAACTTCCCTGGTGTGCCTTAGTTACCATTGCTTCAGTATTCCCTGGGTATCTCTTATGAAAATCCCCTCTCTGCTGTGGGGAGGGGAAGAGCAGAATAGAAAACAGAATAACAATGGGAGGAGAGGAATAGAAACTAAACAGTTATTCATGAAATAGTGCTCATAAATAGGGAAAACAGTTCCCTGAGCCATGCTGCACCCTGTAGTGTGTGTGCTCTCATGGCCATACAACCCCTATGGCCAGAGGATGTCCAGCACTCCCCCAAACCATGGCTTCATGCAGCTGCAGGACTGACCTGGGAAAATTCACTTTGCAGTGGGTTTTGCTGGGCAGTGTGAGCTGTCCCACCCCTGCCCAGCCCCTGCAGCTGTGCCAGCTCCTCAGGTTGCTGTTCAGTGGGCTTTGTGCAGCTCATCATCTCAATGTGCTCCTCATTTAAGGCCTTATGGCTTTCATATGGTGTGAATGTTTTTGCATCAGTTGAAGAGAACTGTAAATGCTATTGTCAGTTTGGTATAAGGGTTCGTGTATGTTTGACTGTAGTAACTCTGCTTCTTATTTCAATAACCCAGCACAGTAGGGACAACATTCTGCCATAACACAATAAAAGATTTTCCAGGCAGGGCTGACACACTCTGAAAAGCAGAACAGATAGTGCAGTCTCATCCTGATGAAATTAGCAGGGGAGAAATATGAAATCTCCACCTTCCATTACACACATTCATGGACATTTGGAATTTGATCTGAGTACGAATCTGAATAATTTTTTTCTCTTCTCTCATCTTACAGCATATATATTTACTATATAAAGCATAGTGTTTTCTAAGATGAAACAAGTGTTGTATTAGGAAGCAAGGAATACAATAAACCTTTAACTCCCAGGTCAATAATCATATAACAAAAGGACTTGATGAAGTGCCCTCTATACCTTTTTTTTTAATATGTCAGCAGGAATAAAAACTGCTTTACTTTTTACCTCAGCTTCACTACTTTAACCCAGGCTGATGGCAAGAAGCCTAGAAAATATTGCTAGCAGCCTGTTCTCTTATGACACCCACCCTTCATCTGGATGTAATATCTCAATATTGCTCCAGAAGATTGGATTTTATTTAGTCTTTTAGCATGATGTGAAAAAATGAACCAAATTCTTAGATGGCAGGGGCTTTGTCAATTAAAGGAGTCTAGTTTACTGGGAGCCAGCTGAACAGCTGACTTTATCATATGCAGGAGATTAATGAATGCTACTGCTAGTCAAGAGAAACAAGAGGTCATCCAAAGACTGCTTTGTTTGCTCTCTTGGTACTTTTAAAAAATGTTTCTTTAAATACTTTTAAGGCAGGCCTGCTCAGTGCTCTAAGGAACACATTTGCCAGTAAATCTGTGACACACACCAGCATCAAAGATCTCTCCTAGTTTTCAGGTTTGCATCTAAAGAAGCTTTTGTGACATCCAAGCTGGACAGGGCTGTATTTTTTTTAACACAACTCCTGCTAGGAGAGCAGAGAATGGGAGATTTTTTGCACCTTTCCACTGCCCTCCTGTTACTAGTCACACCAAACATTTTTGTGGTTTGGCACCTGACTTTATGCAGAAGAAACTTCAAATTAAGTCCTTACAGCAAGGTTTTGAATGAGGGTCACTTACTGCACCAAAGGAGTGTGAAAATCATCTGTTTGGGTGTTTTTTACACTAAAAGTTTCTAAAAGCCTCAAGTTCATTTTGCACCACAGTGAAAACAAGAGCTGGAACCTTTATATTTCAGCTAAATACATTCTTTTGTTTTCTTTTTTTTTTTCCTGGGAGCCTTGGACTTGAGGAATGATCATACTGGGTCTGCACTGTGCCCACCACCCAGCAATCCAACACTGGCAGTGGCCCAGCAGGGTGCTGGACATGGGAGCAATTGCTGCCTTCCAGGAGGATCCCACTGGAAAGCTCCAAGTACCCTGTTCCCTTTTATGGGAATGTTGTTGGCTTTTAAACTCCCATCTCTTGTTCAGTGGGGAACAAATTCCTGCTCCTACCAGGGCAGGAGGAGCTTCTTCTCACTTTGTGGATGAAATCCTCCTTTGGAGGCTCATGGATTCACAGCAGAGCTGCTGTGAAGGCATCACTGCAGCCACGAGGTAGTAAAGGAAAAAAGCATAAAACCACAACTGGGTGTACAAAATAGAGATTCATAGCTCTGAGTGAAGTAATGCAGAGAGGATCCCAAAGTTCCTCAGCTCTGGAAGTCTCTGGGATCCTTTCAGCTCTTTTCTTTATTTCCTGCATGATTCAACAGAGCAGAATCTCTTGACACTCAGGCTTGACTCTCTCAGGTGTGCTTCCTTTCCCATCCCATTTTCTTATTAAAAATATAAAAGGACCAAACACTGTAGATAACATTAATTCAGCATTCCCTAATCTTCTCACAGCCAGCAATAGGTGCTTAGCTAAAAAGACATTCTGACTATAGAGATGCAAGAGTTTCCTTTAATTTTCCAAGTGCAATAACAAATCTTGGCTGCAGTAGAACATTTATTTTCCCATCTGGATGCACAAGAAGTAAGAGACAAGTTTCTTAGCACTTCTAAAGGAGAATTTATCTCTTGGCTGGCCAGATACTTATGGAAATAGCCTGTGAAAGGAGAGGGCAGTAGGCTTGCTTGGCTCCATTCCCACTATCACGAAAGGAATAGCTAAAAAAATAAATCCATATTTTATCATTATTTTTACCTCCCAGTGTACATCACTAAAAGGGTTTATATGCAGCCCTCTTAATTGGCACAGCCCCTGCTGGAAATAGAAACATGCCAATGAATTGCTCATTCAGATTAGGCTCCCAGGAATATATTGTGCTGAGAGACACTCACTTTTATTTCCTGAATTGCTTTAACGATGAGCACTGAGCAGCTCTGCCTGCACTCCCTCCCTCCCAAGAACCCTGAGCTGCACAGCAAGGCAGCAGCTAGGAGCTCTCAGCCAGCCCCCACAGCAAGAAAAATCTGCATGTAAATACCAAAGCACACCTGTGAACAGCTGTGAGTGGGCCTTCAGATATTGTGTTTGCCAGCTAAGCACATAATTCTCAATTAAGTGAGCAATTACCTGTTATTGTTTAGCCCGTGAAATTCAGCGCTGTGCTGAATCTATTCCCTGGCAATGATCCCAGTGAAAAAGCAAGTCATCTCTTTCGGGTACAGATTTATATTCTCTGGTAGTAGGGTCACTAATAACATTTGAAAATAGGATTCACAGGTAAACTACAAAGATTTCAAAAGGCTTTGAGCACCTTCAGCTCCCACTGTGGAAAGGCTGTTCCCAGAAATCATGGCTTTCCTTTTCTTCTAGCTACTTGTTCAAGAGTCTTGTCTGCAAAGTTATATCGTTGTTTTTGCTATTGTGAAGAGTGGGAGATATGATTATAAAATTTGGCAGGTCTAGGTTCTGTAACAGGGTAAAAAAACCACAGTGCTTCTGAGAAAAATCCTCCTAAATTGTTACAGTGAAAAAGAACATCATAGCCAGGAAAACTGGGACAAGTTTGTCTTCCAAGAGTGTTTGTTCAATCGAGTCGAATTGCAGGACAGATAAGGCTTTGTTTTCTTAAAAACTTGCAGTCATGTTGAAGATTAAAGATCATTAATTGATAACCCCAGACAAAGATTTTCTAGCTTTTAAAAATGAAAATTCTTTTCTTCTAGCTGAAAACCAAAAGCTGGGTGCCCGACATGGATAAGTTCAGCATAGCTGGTAGAAAGAATCACCTCAAATCTTTCTTGTGCTTTGTGGATACTTCCTAAAATATTGAAGAGGAGAACATCCAGAAGAACTTGAATTAACCTAAACCCGAATTTTCTATCAAAAAAAGTTATTACCAAAGATTTTCCAGCACTCTCAGCTGCAATGCAGATCTGTGAGCATTTATATGCAGACCACAGCTGTTTAAAACTGTGTACACTGCATAGATGAAAGGTTGACTTCAATCTAATGGTATTTTAACCTGTCATTTCTGGAAAGCAGATTATTTGGGTTGATAGGTTTCTGTTTCTCTTCTTTAAAAAAAAGTTAATTTCTTAGATGGCTTTTTAGCTTCTCAGTCCTGCAGAGGAGAGATGAGGAGGAGAGCAGTCCCCAGAGTTCAGGTGGACTGAGGACAGCAGAACTTGTTAGGCTTTGAAAACTCTTTGAGAAAGAATTTTGGGAAACAGTCACATTTCAAAATCTGGAAAGAGCTGGAGCATGGAAGGCTTTTAAGTGTTGCTCAAAGTTAACTTGCACATTGGGTTAGGTTTTATTCAGTTCTATCTTCAGCAGCACCCAACTTAGGCAATACAAATCTGATGCCACTCATGATGGATTGCACACAGGACCAATTGGAGCCCTACCAGCTTTAAAATTGATAGTACAGAGACCAACGGCGGCGGGGCAGTTTTTCATCAAATGAAATGGAAAAGTGATTTAATAATTCTTTCTGTCTTAAATTGCTTAAAGGAATTCTAGACAGTTAAAAATTGCATGGATTTTGAACCATATGTGTGAGAGTGAAAAAAAATAAGGGTTTTGTTTTTCCTATTTTTAATATGAGCCAGATGAAACAAAAAGATTGTTTCCTTGCAAACTATAGGTCAAGTACCAATGTAGGCTTTGAGATGGCTCTGTAAGTTATCATGTTATCTTTCTTTCTTGACAGTATACCATTATGTGGTGTATCATTTCAGCATTTACTATCTTTCATGTCCTTTTATCTTCACACTAGGATTTCTTTCTAAATTCCAAACTGTGCATTTGGTTTCATTATATAACACTGGCTTTTACAAAACATTGGCTCTTCATATTCTTTAGTTTCATATTTGTCGGCATCAGGCTGAAATAGTAAACCCGCTACGTCTATTTTATCTTGTTAAAGATAAAAACAATATGGCAAATGAACTATTTGAAGGACACTGCTTTCAAATTAAAGGAGAGGAAAAAGTATTAAGTGTCACCACCGAGTTGAACTATATTGAAATCTTGTACTGAAGTGATTTTTTTTTTTTTTAAATTGAATAAAAAGGTGACCCAAAATGCTACAACTGCCATGCAGGACTCTGTTATCTTAAATTATTTATTTAACATCTGGTAAATATTATCCAAGCTATAGTACAGATAAATTGAATAAAAGAATACCAATGCCAGGGGAAAAGAAGAATTGCTTAATACTGTAAGTATATAGAACTGTTCCACAAAGCGGCTCATTCTCTCTCTGCAAGGGGAGATGAGAAGCATGGTATTGGGGTAAAATGCATCTGCTTCATTTCACCCTAAGTATGAAGCTATCAAAGCAGTTTTAGAGATTTAATTTAATCTGAAACACAAATTCTATGAAAACAGTCTGACAGCGACATGAAATTTTACATAACTTCTTTTACCCCTCCCCCTTTATAATGCAGCTTCCCAGCTGATTCATTTTATTTTATCCTATGCGTATTGGGGATCAGATTGAATTTTCTTTGAGAAAAGAAAATAATTAAGCCATCTGTAAAGCTCTGGCTGGGCATGAACATAGCAGCACAGGATAGAGTTACTTGGAGGGGGGAATGAGGTCAAAGAAAAGTACTGCAGGGAAAAAAAATCAAGTTCTGTAACATGGAGAACAAAATAAAAAGAGGATGGAGTCTGAGAAGGGGGAAGGGACCTAAATTCCTTGTCAATTTGCGGGTTACAAATGAAACAAAAGGCTTATCTTAAATATATGCAGGTTTAGAGATTTTTTTTTCCTGGAAGCTATTGAGAACTAATCAAATTATGGTCAAGTACTAAGCATTTCTCCAGTGCTTCCACGGTCACTTTCTGCTGAGCTCTTCTTGGTTACTGGATACTGCTTACGAAATAAAGATTGATTCCCAAATATTTGTTCCTATTCCCACTTTGTGGATTACATGATACCACTTTTCATTCTTACGGTCTTTGCTTAAGCTGCAGGATATAAGGGCCCTATTCCGACTGCCAACTGCAGCACCCAAGATTAAGAGGCTGCTATCGCACCAGAGTTCAGGAGGGTAATGAGCAATTCAGACCACCAAGAGTCTGCAGCTGCCAGAGCCTGGCTCTGCACTCCCAACAGTGAGCAGCACTCAGGACACCCCAACTGTGCATGCGCAGGCTAAGCACAAAGATTATTTCTCCCCACTCCACGCTCACTGTATTGAGAAACAAAATTTGGCAGCCTGTGTGCCAGGCACTGGGGTTGGCTTAGTGCTGCCTTTGTCCCCAGGCAGCCACAACAGCCAACGCAGCCTCAAGGCTCCAAAGAACACTAAAGCCAGTGGGCAAACTGGGATCAAGCATGCTGGTGTGAGAGTCAGGATAATACAGCTGGAAAAGACTTCCAGTTTCATACTGGATTTTAACCACGGGCCGTACAGGACCAAAATGAACAGCACCCACAATCTCCTCCAAAGTCCCTCCTTCATCCCTACCTATTGGCCCTGCTGGGCAGCCTCCACCTCCTCAGATAAAGGCAGAGAGGGCCTAAAGATATTATGTACCTAGGACCTGGGGATGCAGGGGTGGACAGACACCTCCCCCAGCCTAACAGGATTTTTGCAGAGGAATTTCTTGTCTCCTGCCCCAAAGCCAGTGGGTTTGAACAGTTGCCTGTTAACCACTCAGGCTGATGACTTCTGTTCCCACAGCCCAGGCTGTGGATACCAAGTTGGTTTCCCAGAGCCTGCTCTCTGAGGCCCTGCCACCTTCCATGAGCAGCAAGCACCCTGTACTGGGCTGCCCCTAAACCTGGGGAGAAATATCCAGACACGTGAGAAGAACCTGATGCCTAATCATTACATTAAAACCATAAAGGAAAACCAGAGGCCAAAACATAAACCATGAGAACTTCCTCTGGTTAGTTCATGGGCAGTGTGGAAAGTTTGAACCCACTCACAGTTTCTGTAAATGGATAATCATAAAGATTAAGTGAAACACCACTGAAATCTGTAACTCACAGAGCCAAAAGCCTTCCTCTATAGTTGTTCCAAGGTAAAGCTTTGCTTGTAAGAAATAATTTTCTGCCATACCTGAATTTTTCTTGCAATCATGGTTAGTAGCAAATCTGAATCTGTCAGCACAGCAGTATAATTTAAATAGTACAATTCACAGCTGACAGGGGATTTCCACCGACTTCACTTGGAAAATATGTCATTTGCTAGCTCTTGTTAACAAGGAGTAAGGTATCCGTTGCTTGCCCACGGTTACACGGACCAGCAAGAGACATTACTGAGGAGAAAGAGAAGAGAGAAGGGTTGACAGCAGCAAGCCAGGTGCAGAAATGAAGCTTGTAAATCTGTGTAAAATGCAGAGCAAAGACCTGTTAGTAAGTTGCTGACACCCCAGTTTATCTGAGCTGTCTGTTGCAAAGTCTGTATTGGAAGTTCTTACTCCAAATGCCAACCAAGCAAAAAACCCAGATCTTGAGATAACTCTTGGAATTATGTGAATCATATTAGGAGTGGAGTTGCTGAAAGACTCCCAGTAAAATTCAACACAGGCAGGCACAGTCAATGTCTCCTTGAAGGGCAGAGACAGCAGGATGGCTTGGCACCTAAAGCATTATGCCAACATTTTATCTGCTGTATTGTGCCCACCATAATCACACGCTCTCTTGGAAAGCTACATGCTGTCTCTGCAGTTCTCAAATGAGCTTTCCATGACCCAGCATGAGTGCTGCAAGACAACAGGATTCCTTGCTTCTTTGTGGTCTCAGTCACAAAATGATGGCCCGAGAGAAAGTGGGTAGGAAGGTGTCTGTAACATCATCTTCCTCCTAGCAAATCACTACTGGAATGAGGAAGCAGGATTCTTCCCTTGCAAACAAAGAAAAGCCACCCACCTTTCATGCAGTCTCCTTTATTTACAGGGATAGTGTCAAAATCTTCTCTTCCTAAAGAAGATTTCTTCCTTTTCCTTTGCAAAAAAAGGACCATCAGCAGAAGGCAATTTGCTTGATCAGGAACCTGTAAACCTACATTTCTGATTAATTCTCTGCCCAAGGAGCCCTTTCTCCCTACTCCTTCCCCTGACAATCCTTGACCCTACTTCTCTTGCTGATTATTTCTCACTCTCTTTCCCCCACATGCTCAGATAATTGCAGTTAAAAAGAATGAATTCACCAGCCTCCTTATCAGTCTTCTAGAATTTATTTCAGGGAATTAGGTATGTGTCTTTATCACGCAACCCAACACCAAAAGTTTGGTTTGAGCTGTCAGTATACCAGAGAGCAGGTAGTGGTTTTTTAAGCCAGATTTGAAAGAGTGTTTCTCATGATTTTTCAGTAAACCTGAATTGTTTATAGATAAAGATCCAGTTGAGAACAGCTATAAATATATTTCACTATAGCACTCTTAATAGACTAGCATTTGGGGTCTTTTTCCAGTGGAATTAGACTAAATTTTCTATAAAACTGACCCCAACTTATCCCTTTATCCCAGGAGTTTGTCATGATAAACTTTTTATGCAATGTTTTGGCAGGTGACACCTGATGTTCCCAAACTTGTGCTACATCATTAATGATAGATTCTTCCATAACCTACAAAGTCTAAAAGAGCTTTTTCTTCACTGATAATCCCCACTATCTGTACCCCATCTTTCACCTTTAGATAAGACAATTCTTTATGGTGACAAATACTGAGACTGGGAAAGTCTGTTTACTATGTACTGTATACTCAGAAGATCCTTATAAGATCCTTATGCCATTTACTGTGAAGGTGGGGATGCTTCCAAAAAGGTAAAATTGGTTAAGAGAATTTCAAAAGATTGGGGTTTTTTATTATGGACAGTTACTGCTTGTTGTGCAACTGCACTGCAAAAAAAAAGTCTGGTTTGTGAAATGCAGAAATTCTAGATATGCAGTCTAGAATTAAGAGAACTTCCAAATTTATCTTTCTTTATATCCAAACTGAGTATCTTCCAAAAAATATACAATCAGCACAAAGAAGTTATGAAGCTGAAGAAGGGAATAGGAGATCTTATTTAGTATTTCTCTCAAAACCAGAAGAAATCATTAGTAAAATCCCTTCCAGCCCTAAAGTTTCTGGGCCCAGATAAGGAGCCGTTTTGTTTTTTGGAATGCTGCAACACCTGCAAGATAGGATTTTCTGAGTGGTCTAAGTGAATCAACGTGTATAGAGAATGTGTTTTACTGATCACATTGGTGATTTCTTAGTTGGTATAAGGTTTTTTGTTATTTTTAACTTTAAAAAAATGTAGGCAAGTATTACCTGGACTATTGTTACTGAATACATGAAGTTATACCTAACCCTAGTGTACTGGCAACTGTGACACAAATCATGTGAAGATAATTTCTCCCCATATTTATTGTTGAATGACTGGTTAATATTCAGGGCTTCTTAGTGTGCCTCATAAGTCTTTAAAGCAAAGCCCTGTACTTGTAAATTGTTACATCTTCACTCACAGGAACGACATTTGTCATCCAAATTCAAGAAAAGAAATCAAGGATCTCCATAGACATTTGTGTTGTTTATCAAACTGCTATTTTACTGTAGACCAGTTATTTCAAGTAAATCATATAGGTCAATTTACCAGAGCAACTGTTGCAATTCATAAGAAAAAAACACCAGTACTAAAAATAGTCCAGGACTAACGAAGGTTACTGACAGGGAATTGTGGAAAGACTATAAAAATTCCACCTGAAGAAACATTCCTATTGACTAATTATTGTTTTAAATTTTATTGACTATTTGACATGGACTACATCTTGCCAAAGCTGTTACATAGTGTTGTCTAGTGCTTAATATTTTCATTACAGAGATTACAGTTGTTGAATCTGTTCACAAGTTTGTATCTTTATTTTCCTTCAAGTGTAGGATTTAATCAGCTTACCCCTCTTATTAAAGGACATACTAGCTTTGGAGAAAGATGCCATGACATTCAAATCACAGATTACATTATTATTAGGTAAGCTTAGAAGAAATTTGAAGTGCATAGAAATTACAGATCTTATTTATAAGTCTGCCAAACATCCTGAGTCTAAAATCTGTTAGACTTCTCTCCTGTTCTCCCCAGTAATTTACATCCTTAGGTGGATTATCATCATAAGGCATTACAAAGAGCTTATCTTGGAACACAGGCTGGAAATATTTTTCAAGTGCTTTGTAACATAAAAGACACAAATAGATGATGAAACAATGCATATTACCAAAGAAATACATTTTATTTCACTTTTTAAAAGTTTTTTTTCCTCATTTAGAAACTCTTAATTGAATTTTGCTCTTCTGATAGTTTCATGTTTCTTATCTCCTCTGTGGAGGGATGTTTTTTTGGTGGAGGTTTCTCCCTATGTCTTATGGAAATGTCTCAAATAAAAAAACCTTAGAAGATATTCATAACTATGACTCCAGATGCTGAAAAGGAGTTGGAATTGATTTTTTTTCAGACTTTCTAAGCAATACTTCATTAGTTGCACCCCAAATACAGAATGCGTTTGCCCTACAGAAGTGACAATTATACCTTAGAAAATCTTTAATCAGGAGTAGTCTTTATGATACATACACTAAGTACAAGAGGAACATTCCTATTAATTGAAATTCCTAAAAACCTGCAAATTTGTTCATCTAGCTCTTCAGCTTCCCTGTGAGAACATCATGGAAAACACAGTGCAAATGTTTTACTGCAAGCAAAATATATAACAAAACAGCCTGTGACCTGCTTATAACCCCTTCCCCAAAAAGAAGAGTCTGCAGCACTATAGTCCAGCCAAATCACCATGAATTCCTGCAATAATGCTGGAACAAAATCCTGCTTCAAACATATATTTCAGGGAAGAACTTGGACTATAGCAAAATTAATAGCATCCTATGCAGCACATAGGATATATTGTATGACATATCACAAGCCAGCTGCTTTCTGCAACAGGACAACAGCATGGAGAAGAGATTGTTATTATCATATACTTTAATTCTAGTGACAGTTTTCACATGGCTTCTGTGATATTCTCATAAGAAATCAAAATAAATGAGGTATTCACATAACTTCTAGTGAGAAGCAGAAAAGCACAGTCTAGAAAGGTCTGAGGTGGTTTAGTCAGACAGAAGGACTGAACAAGTGACAGGAGTACACTCTTCAAGTTTCAGTTGCAACTAATCTGTTTTCCATGTCCATCATGCACAAGACAAGCACTAATGGATTCATATTTTAGCTATATAAATAGGTGCCAGCAAAACTTTTGGAACACTAAGGATAACAAGGCACGTGAAGGCTGGGCTTTCCCTTGTGGGAGATCTCTAAAAGCAGGCTAGACAAACTGCATTTAGAATTGCAAAAGGGTCACTGATCTTGCCTTAGGGTGGGGAAAGGCTCAGAAAAGCTCTCAGTGTCCTTTCTGTCCTATGATAAAACATTTTGCTCCTTCTCAGAGCAAAACCTGTTTGCACACTGGGACTCACAGGGCAGGCTCTCCCCCCTCTCTCTGTTCAGATGACCTCTGACATTTGCCCACCCATTAATCAATTACAGTCTGAAGAGTGAGCATCTTGCCAGGAAAAGACTCCTGGGGAAGTGACATTAAGAGAGCATCTGAAACACACACTCACACACACACAGGCACAGATGCAAGGTAGAGCTACCTCCAGCTACTCTGCTTAAAAGTTTTGTCCACGTCTCTAGGAATAAAGTCTCCTGGAGGACACTTCTCTGTTAGCATGCTTAAAGGCTCAGCAAACACCCATTCATTGCAGCCTGCCCACATGGCATCCCCAGGTGGACCATAGCTAATACGGACTGCACAGTCCATGTGTGAAACACATGGGTGTGCTCTGCCCCAATGCTGTGAGAGCTGCATAAATTACACATGTGAAATGTGTCAAGCACATGCAGACATGCCCTGAATCTTCATGAATTTTTGGGTACAAAATAACACCAAGAGTGTTTATTTCAACTGTTTATTTATTTATGAGGAGGGACTTCAGGAGAATCGGCATAATATTCAAGTTGCAGAAAATAGAAGATATTATTTATCACTGTGCTGTCCAGCTTGGAAAGCTGGATGCCAAGATTTCCCTTCCCTTCTGTGACTTTTACTCCTGCACATTTATTACTGTGTAGATTTGGAAACTCTTGCTGCAAAATGTAAATTAAGACAGCACAGTGTGAGCTTCTGGAAGTAACACAACATTTTAGGTATCTGAATGCTGCTTTAAGCTGTATCTCTACTTATCAGCACTATTTAGTAGCAGACATTTAAAGCAAATGGGAAGTGATTTTAATCTTTCTTGCAATGTATCAGTTGAGTTTTTTCAACATAGCAGTGGAGAAGAAAACAAATTAGAAGAGCCAATGTTGAATTAGTATACAAAACCCAACTCCCAGTTCTTCAGGGCTCAAAATCTGCAGCCACCACTTACTTGTACTTGTTGAAATAGGACATTGAATACAAACTCTGAAAAGATGAGTTTTGCTTCTCAAACTGAATTTGCAAATCACTGACATTGTGGTGAAGCACTGGAACAGGCACAGTTTTTTAACTACCAGCTTTTTCTGTGTGTTGCCTTCCTAATGGAAGATGGGATTGCTGACTTCTTCAGTTGGTGCTTCTCCATGTTGGGTAATTAAAAAAAACTTGGTTAAAAGAACACGTAGGATGAAGAGACCCCTGTGTACGAAAGAATGCTAGCATTTAAAAAATTTCAAGTTTTCCCTGCTTTACTCAGATGTCCTTGCATGTAGAAGGAGATCAATTGAGACACAGCCAGCATAATTCCCAAAAGCAGTTCTGCAGTCCTGCTCCATGAGTTCTTCAAATCCATTTAAAATGGCTGCTCTTACAGAAAGTTATAAGCCCAGCACTTTGTTCCTCTGAGATGTCTCTTTATTCTTTGTTTCCCTCACTTAAAATAAAAGTTATCCATTCTGTGTTGACCTTGAAGTGCAGGACTTTCAGTGTCCCCTTGAAGAGTTTGGCCTAATACAAAGAACAGCTGGTACCACTAATACTAATGGATTTCCTGGTTTTAGTTCAAATATAGTAAACTTTTAGTTTCATATGCACTAAATCTGAAGATAGGGTTTTCATATTTGTTTTTCTCCAGTGAGAATCACAGGCTTTAAATGTACTTTGAGAAATAAAAAATGGAAAAAGGGAGAAAGAAAGTAGTATTTAATATGCTGACAAAAAAAAAAAGTGTGCCATTTTGTTTCCTCACTGTGTTTTAGTCCACTCCTGTGAAAGATCCTAATCATGACCCCAGAACTGATCAGATGATTTGTGAGACCCCAGTGAGAACATGTACTGCAATGGAAGAATTTAAAACATAATTATATGCGTTCAAGAAAATATCTGTCAGAGCTGTTTCAAACTTTAAATTAACTGTATATGGAGTGTGAAGGGGTCAAACCAGTCTTAGCACAGCACTGTATGAAGTTTCGTTTCCCTGTAAAAGGGGAGAGTGCAGAGGAGTGGGCAGACTTAGGGCCAGTCCTGCCAGGGCTGAGTGGCAGCCTGAGAGCAGAGAGAATGGGGCCCCTCTTTGTGTCAGAGAGGACCAGCCCTTTGCAGGACAGGGAGATGTCAGGAGAAGGCTTTGCAAGTTTTTTTGCACATCAGAGGTTCAAGCAGGCAGGAATACATAATGATTGGTCTAGCAAACCTAGGGTACTAATTATATACATTTATTTTCCATGCACAAGGTTCCTTTGAAACTTGCCAGTCTCTAAAGAGACCTTAACCATCATTTACATATTTTTGTGATGGCACCATATAAATCTATAGTCTCTGATATCCCTCCCAAACACAGTAGGGCTTACCTGTAGCCAAAGGCACACATGCTGACATGACAAAGATTAATTTCTAGGCTAGAAAGTTACCAGAATGGAAAGTCAATAAAAACAAATATGTTCTCAAAGGAATTCAGACTGCTGAGGGAGATTTTAGCACCTGGAAAGCAATTCTTTATGTAGCTGATAAACTGAATATTAAAAATATAAAGTAGTCTCAGAGCATAAGGTTGGTCACGATAAGCGTGTTCAAGGCAAGTTCTACTAAGGGATCTTCAGGGAACAATTCTTAGCAGGGTATTGCTGAAACTGAACCAAACAATCCTCATTCCATATGAGCACTGTATTCCCACCATGATGCCCCTAAGGATAACAGTCCCTCACCAGCATTAAGGAACTGCTTTACTTCATCGTGTCCCAGCTCAGAACGGAATGTGATTGGGGATGAGTTAAAAACATTTTTACATTCCTGCTCCGTCTGGGTAGTAGATGCCCATACTGGTAGGTAGCAAAGCAGTTTTTAAGGTGTCTTTTTCTCTGCTTTAGGAAAGGGAAAAGTGCTGTTGTTGGTCTTCCACACCATGTGGAAGACTGGCCTGGTGGTTTTTTCTCACAGCAAGCTCTGTTTCAACAGGATTGGAACATTTGCTCCAATGTGAAGAGTTTGTCTTTTACCTGATCTTCCGGAGAAGATTCCTCTTGAGATTTTTCTCGGATTATTCCTTCTGGTTTTCCTTCTTGCTTTGTTGTTTAGCACCACTGAGAGAAAGACAAAATGATAAACATCTGCCTAACATGAACTCGAACAGTAGCCAACTTCAATTCTCATCAACATTGATTTTAGTGCTCTGATTATAGCCCCAATCCACTGCTTTCTTTTGATCTTCTTTCTGAGCATTTCTCTACCTTGATACTCTGATGATGAGACAGTATTTGTCTTAAGCACAGCAAACACTTCATTTGGGTTTCTAGCATCAGGCATCCTGCTGACATACATTAAAGGTATCAAATATCTCTGCTTCCCAATTGTCAGTTCATATTTTGGTGTTTATTTGCAGAGTCTGGCAAATGTGTTTTTCAACTATCAGTCACCCACATTTTGATATCAAACCACTGTTAGGACTGGGTGTTTATTACTTCCTGCTGTGCATTTACACAAAACAGATATTTTAATGGAAGTAAGTATGGTGCATGATTAAAACCTAACAACTACAGTTCTTAGAAAATGATACATGGATATGTGTGCTGCACCCAGCTATCTAATCATGACTGCATATGAAATTTTTTCTCCTGAAGATAGATTAATGGATCTTTAATCTATTTACTGCCAGTACACTCTCAAATTTTATTGCATCTTTTAATAAGAGGCTATTAAACTCATATCTGTGCACATGTTGACTATTTGGGTAGTTGATCCTTGAAAATGCCATAACTCTTATTTATACTCAGTCATATCATTTTTCCTATCTTTTCTAGGCAGGGAGGCACTGTAAATATCAAATTTGTATGCATTATCTTTGATCTGTATTGCTGCTGTTTGATATTAGGCAGGAATTAGGAAATGTTCCAACTTGTGTGAATGCTGCAGTATGATTGTACAGTAAGAAACTTATTTCTAGTTCATTCATTCCTGAAAAACAGTGTCTGCTAAGCTAAGCCAGAGAAATGGGATGTTGCAGTCTTTGCCCCAGTACACTCAGCACAGAAATGAGCTACAGTCACTGTGGAGTGTCTTTGGAAAATGCTGACTTTTCCAGCAATTGCATCTCTGTCATGTTAGTGTACACACACAAAAGGTTGTGGGTTTGTTTTTGGTGTTTTTGAAGTTTAATGTTGTCTAAGACCTCCTTTGAAAAAAAGTGTTGGGAAACTTTGAGAACTTCAAAAATTCTGGGTCCGAGTTTTGCAACACAGCAGCGTTTTGAATTCAAGCTTCTCTGTCTTCTCCAAATAACCTTCTGGGATTGAAGTAGTGGAGTTTTTGCAAAGCAAAGAGCAGTTGAAGATAAGTTTTCAGGACTGAGTGAAATTTTTGTTTATTTAAATCCATAAAGAAAATTACCTCCATCATTTTTTGTCCTCCTTACACCATCTGTAGGTCTGTTGGCAAAGTTCCTCTTCACAGACCCTCTGTACAGCTGGACAGAATCACCTGTAAGCTGCAGATTGCCAGCAGTGCTTTGGGAGGGTAACCTTCAGGAGGTTAATGCAGTGGGGGTTTTATGGCCTTTCTGCCCTGGGGCAGACTTCTCTCATGGAAGTGTCTCCAGCAGAGAAAGCACAACAAGGGCTTCCAGAGCTGCCTCCATCAGCAGCAAACGAGAGGGACTGCAGGATGCATTGGTGATGGAGCAGTGAATTAGAAACTTCTCAGGCCTTGTATGGGGGTTCTCTGCACTTCTCAGTACCTGCAGTATGGGCAAACTGGATATAATGAGTTTCCTCTGCATATTTTAGAATAGTCTTCCTGGCCTTCTTACTGCATCAGGATCTTTTTCTGTATTTTCTATTTATTTCAATGATTCAAAAGTGAAAACAAGTTGCAGAAGAAAACATATTCAGTGAATATTTAAAACCCACTGGTACTTCTGTTTAAAAGAATTCAGGTTAAGAACCTCATAAATTCAAATAATAACTCAGAAAACCAAAATTTTATCTACAACTTCAGTGCTTTTTTTCAGTTCTTCCTGCTTATATATTCTGCAGCTATTATAGATGTGGAATTGTAAGTATATTTAAGAAATTGGCATATTTTATTTAAATTTCCCTTGGGTTTTGATCTTAGTATGTTACTTTAATTTTTTTTCCAGGTGTACTATCATCTAGTATTAAGGCATCTGTTTATGTACCTCAAGCATATTTTTATGGCTTTTAAGAGCTCTGAATCTGAGCTTTTATCCTTCTTGTCCACAAAACTCACATGGTAAACTGACTGTTCAATGAAAATGCATATATAATATTCATTGAATGTACTTCTGAAAAGAAGTGCATAATTTTTTGTCTTTGATGAGAAATATTACTTCAAAAACAGTCTAAAGCCAAAGGGAATTCCAAACACATATGCTTTAAAAAGTAATTATTTTCTTTTTAATTCATTTTTAAAGTGATCACACAGGATTCAAAAGTGGAAATGTAGCCCAGCTTAGCTGAACAGAGGGTAATAAACACAGGATTTATAAATGAGGCATGCTTTAAAAATATAACTGTAAAAAACACTAAATCGATAGAGATGTACAGAGACTGAGACTGCAGAATAGATTCAAACTAGTCAAAGATTTATAAATATGGGATCATCACGAATGCTGCTCGCAAGCTGTACAAGTAAAGAAAGTGAACTGCTTCTCTTTGTCTTACCAAGTGACAGCATATGGAGAACAGTTGAGAGCATGCACAGTGATTTTTACTGTGTCATACTATAAATTTCAGTCAATAGGGAAGACCATCTTCATGGGCCAGTTTGTGTTTTCTTTCCATGTGGAACACCATGGGCTGATCAAAATTTCAAAGTAATTATTTCACTTACAAGTATCAGGCCTTTCAAAGGTTATTGTTGAAACGCTGATGTGAAACTGCCCACAGAGAGAGTGGCTCCAGGAAGAGGTACCTTTACAGCAGGAATCTACCATTCCAGTGGGATCTATGGGTCTGCCATTCCATGTGGGCAGAGCAAAATGGAGCAAGAAATCTTTCAATCCTGTGTTTCTTAGAAACAATAAGAAATTGGTAGTTTTGCACATGCAGCTCCTTTTGTCGAACCATTTTAAATAATTACTGAAAACCACACTCAAAATTCTAGTTGGATAGTCCCAAATTTTATCTCTAAATTTTGATCCTGTTCTGCAAAAGAAACTTAAACAGATCCCCTTGAAATTTGGAAACCTTATGAAGTTTGCTTTGGTTTTTACTTAAAACCTTAAAGCCTTTAAAATACTAAGGTTTAATTAAACCATTTCTATTTGGCATACATGTAATTTTAATGCTGTGTTATTTGAATTCAATAATTTATAGTAAAATGGATTAATAGTTATTGCAATGGCTGATATTTTTCAGTGCAGTACCTAAACATCTGCACAAGTGTAGGATGGTGTTGTGCCAAGCTCTGTACAAACACATACCAGTGACCAAAACACCCAGCCTGAACAGGCAATGCAGAGGAAAGAGGGACACAGAATTACCAGTATTACGGGCACCGTGAACATTTTTTGTCAAATCAAATGCTTTTAGAAGCCTGGAAGGAAGGAGGTTGTTACATGGAGCTGAGTTTCTGGCTGGCTTCCAACTAATGGAATAGAATATATGGAGAAGATGAAATGAGAATCAAATGTAGACAGAGTGCTTAATCTTAAAAAAAAAAAAAAATCAGAACTCTTTTTTCCTTAGCAACAGTTAAAATTACACAAATACATTCCTAATATTAGTGGCAAAGTACTTACAAGAAGTGACTGCTTTGTCACAGTAATTTATTTTGTTGTATCTTTATTTTATTCATCACAGTAGTGTCTGGAGAATCCACTACAGTCTCCACAGTATTTGGACTGTTTAAAAAAAATTGAAACAAATTATTCTGTGTAGACAAGAGAAAAGAAGAAAACTCAGAACAGAAACTCAAAATTTAAAGTAGGTATTTTTACTGTGTTAGGATGTTTTTCCATTAAAATGAATTATTCAATGAAGAAAATACTTTGTACTTAGGAGGAGAGCATCTGCATATACCACTAAGTTCATTTTGAGGTACATAGTGAAGGTGTAAAAGAGAAATATTCTTGTGTAGCGTCTCACTAGCAGAATGGTGATTAATTCACAAGGAACTTCCATATTGAGTGCCTGAGTGATGTAAGTCTGTGGGGTCCACTCATTGTAAATAAGTGTGAAGTGATGTATGTTGGGGAAAATATACTCTTGGCCATGTAAAATCACTGGTGAATTCTCACTTATCATTAAAAATGAGAGGCCAAAAAGCAAACCAAATGCCAGGGCTTGTTTGGAAAGGAAAAGACCCTGAGACCTGTGTCATCCTGATGCCTCTGTGTATCCACCCTGCTCCCACATCGTGAATATTTTAGGTAGCTCTGGCCTCTAATCCCCAATCCTTTCATTTAAAGGATTTAAAGGAGAAAGTTCAGAGGACAATAACAACCACCAGAATTATGGAATGCCTACTGTTAATCTGAAAAAAATGATGCCTGAGGAGGTCCATAAACTCATGGAGATCTGGGCTGGATAAGCTGACAAGAGTTGTACACCGTCTTTTCCAAGGCACCTTAGGAAGCCAGCAAGTAGCAGCTTCAAAAAGAAATAGAAGGAAGTGGTTCTTCATAAAGTGCACAAGGAAGTTGTGGAATCTCCTTGCCTCAGTTAAAACCAGATGCTCAAAGTTTGGTTATACATTTTGATCCAGTGTCATCATCCTCATCAGCCAGCACTATTTTACACTCCTAGCTTTCTTTTGGAGTGCCTCCACTTTCTCTGCACTAGTGCACCAGCTGCTGCTTCTACGGTTGGAACATACATTTCATCTCAATGAAGCCTGGAGGGAGCAATATTTAAAACAAAGGCTTAACTGCTTTAATAATTGCAAATTCTGTGTGAATACTCACAACAGAATAGGGACCAAGATCAAAGATCAAACAACACTATCACAGACCTGTGAATTGTTAGGGAAAGAAAGCCAGGACACAAACAAAGCAAAAAAGAACTCTCAGCCACTGCTATGTGTTCACTGCCACACTAAAAATCTTTTATCTTGTCAAAACTATGTCACTCAGGAACCATGAAATACTTAGCAGTAAAACAAGCAATCATCAGTCAGACATGAAAAGACAGATCCAAAATGTGTTAAAAATACCTCCAAACTATAAAGAAAAATACTTTAAATATTAGTGAAGTCAATAAAATTAACTTGCATGAGTAACCGTGGATTAAATGAGTAACCTGAATTTACAATTGAAACAGAGGTGCTGAAAGTCAGACTCCTAAATTATTAGGATAACTTATAAACTGCCAAATACTTTCTACTGTTCCAGTTCCAATGTTTACTGAAAAACAGATCTCTTCCTTAGCTACCCCACATGTACTTTTGTTCTGGTGTAGATGCTCCTGCCCAGGTATAAACTCTATTAAACCCCAGACAGGCACTGCTGCTGTGTGATAGCTCTCCACAGACTGAGGGAGAAGTGGTTAGCCTCTCTCTAAAATGCAGAAGGCATCAGTCTTACCACTCTATGATCTGGGGAAGTCAGAACATCATGAAAGATGCCTAAAATCCCCATAAATTGAAAACATGGAAATAACTGCCTACAGCTGGTCTGTCACAGCCCAGTGTCTTGTCTCCAAGACTATTTCAAAGCTGAGGAGGGAATTCTGTCTCCTCCAGCCAGCCCTTGTCCCTCCCAAATGAGAGTCCTACCTGCTCAAACTCTGAGAGCTTTCACCTTGAGAACATGACATTTTAGAAATGGGAAAACTCCTCCAGGGCATTATGTCTTCCATGACATTCTGGTCAGAAAACAGAGCGCTGTAATTAGATAAATAGGCAGACAGACTAGACAAGAGACAACCTCAAAACATAAAGGGGGAGGAGGAGAAGATTATAAAGCATAGAATTTGACATACTTGCTGTCTCTCAGTTTTTTCTGGCATATACAAATCACATTTTAGAGTGACAAATGGATGCACATTAAATTTAAGGACAGCTGAAGCAAGGTAAGAGTAATTTACTCAGCTTGTGATTTCCACATTGTTCTGCATTTTGCTCTGTAGATATCTCTGGGGGAAAAAGAAAACTATTGCATGGAACCCAAATTTCAAATCTGTCTTTTCATATTGTACTTATCTCAAGAAAGCACCTACCTGTCACTCATGGTACTAAAAGTTACATGTAGAAACAGTACTGGGGGCACAAAGTGGTTGCCCAAAATACTTGGGCAACTGTGAGCACCATGGAAGAATGCATTTGAATTGGTTCATGTCCTTCTGTGGAAAAATAGACAATATAAGAACTTCTTCTCAGCAGAGTATTGTTCATGCTGTGGATCAAGTCAAATTTTCTGTAGACAGATTCAGAGATTAATTCTAATTCTGATTCCCTCTAGGATGATTATTGCAGTTTTTAGGTAACTTGTCATACAAGTCAATTACTTCAGGCTGTCTATGTATCAAAAACTGTTCCTTGGGGATGCTGGAATATGTTTCTTTTTTCGCTTTCCTGTCCTACAACATTTTTTTGAAAAAATTTCTATGTGGAAGCAATTCTAAAGTAGATGTCATTTTGACCTGGATATCTAGTTGGGGAATTAGATGTTAAAGACTTTGGGGAGGAAAACACTGATTGTTTTAAAAACTGACTGCTAGCTTGTCTTAGTGAGTATTGATGAAACTTCCTCACGGACAGCTTCATAGAATCCAAAATGGAATTTCTTCTACTGTTTCTAGGACATCTGAAAAGCACATCTCCCTGCGGCATATCATGAAATATCAGAGATTCAGGCTGAAGATTCCTCCTCAATTACTTAATGGAGGGGGACCTATCAGGGATGAACAAGAGACACCTTAAAATCCTTAAATAGCACCTCAATAGTTAAATACTACTTAAAAGCATAGTTTAGATGTGAGAATGACAGAGCAGAATCTCTGATTTGCCTTTTCCTCCTCTGAGTGGCCGATGCACAGCAGTGTCCTGGGGCTTGGTCATGTGGCCCAAGGTCATGGGGGAAACTCTCCTGCATTTTTCCCAAGGGAGGTAAAAACTGTAAAGAGAAACCCACATGGCTTTATAGAGGGGGGAAATCACAGGTTGCTCAGGAGTATTTTAGCTTTGGAGTCCCAGAATCTGTGGGACAAAGTTCTGAGAATGGGAACATTTCCAGATTTTTTTTAAGTTTTAAAGGACTAAGAAAAGCGATTCAGTTTCATTTTCTCAAATTGAGTTAACTTCTCTCAGTTGATCTAAGTTAGGAATGGCTCTAGCTTCTTTACAAAAAAATGAGGGGTCTGTGTAAAGGTTAGCTACAAAGGAGAAAATAAATAATTCTTGGTGTAATTTCTGGCTAATACAATCATTATTCTCACAGATACTGCTTTGACAAGGTTTCTAGCAAATCTTTAGAAATTAACTTTTCACTATTCCTGAAGGAAATTCTGAAGTATATAAATGGTAATTTTAGTGCAAAACACATTCTGTGAACTGCTTTTATGCTGAAATGTGAACGTTTTAAACCTTTTCCCATGCTGGGTAGTGAGAAAGATCTCTTTATATTAATTCGGACTTCATAGATGCCACATGATAGGAATACATTCCAAAAGTTAAGATACAAGATTACTCTTTAGCCATAGAACAAACCAACAGGAATTTTAATCAAGACAATATCTAATAATGACTGAATGTTTTTGGAGTCGATCCAGAATACACATTTGGGAATTTTAATCTTGACTGCCTTTGAATTTTGTAAAAAGTATTTTTAAAGTTTGGGGAATATGCCACTCCAGCTGATTCCAGAAACGAGCCATCTAAGGTATTAAAGTGTTTCATCTGTTCAGACATTGAATATTGAAAATCTGTTTCAGTAATTCATACCAGATAAGTTTGCAATGAATGGGCCTAAGTGAAGAAACTTGTTTCCCTTAAAGTAGAAGGGCAAGTCAGAAATGGAAGAGAATATAACTGAGCCAAACCTTTGTTTTTAAATCTTCCTCATATTTCAGAAAATATTAAGGCAGCTGATTTTCTTAACTTCTCATCAGCTAATTTAAAATGATTGAAACTCTGCTGTTAGCAGCACTGTGGCAAACTGAAATTTCTTACACTCTGTTTGTGTTTCCACATGTGTATAGATTCATCTGCGTTTCTGCATATTTATTATGATTGAAATGTTCAGAAAATTTCAATCACTCTTATGCAGAAGGATTGTGTTATCTTCAAAATATATGTGTTGGTATATCATGACTTTAATGCTCCAACCTACATGTGCTGTGTTTTGTTTGGGCTTTTTCCACCTGAAGCAGATTCCAAACAGCTTCGCTGAGTTCTCTGAAATGCTATTGTAAACTTGACAGTACTAAACTATATATATTATCACTAAATTATTGGCTTATCTGTCCCACCACTTCCATTTAGAGTAATTTCATATGCAGCCAATTTAAAACAATTTGGGAAAATGAATCCATCTGAATTGCTCATTTGAAGCTTGCATGAGGGCTCATTTGAAATATCAATATCAATGAGAGATGAGATTTTAGGCAGAAGGGGATTTAGGTTTCTTAGAATTAACAAAAATGGGCATTTTAGAGAGCTGCTAATCTTCCCTTTCTAAGAACCCACTTTCAGCTATTTTGAGAACTGGATATGATGGTAACTAATATTTTAGTAGAAAAAAATGGCAAAAGTATTCATACTTTTGTTCTTTTTTGGTATTAATATAAATTCCTGTTCCTTTGTTTTCTCCTTGTAGCCAATCTCACAACTCAATCTTCTCTGTGCAGTGAAAGTTTAAAAGCCTAATTCTGTAAGTCATAAAACAAACTAAGCACAGAAAGGAATTTACAGTACATTAAAAGAATAGGAGAAGAGGCTAATAGAGTTGTATATATTTCAAGGATAGATATAATCAAGTGTGTACAATATAAAGCAGAAGGTTCATAATGATTGAAAAAGGAGAAGAGAAAAAAAACCTATTTTGTAGTAGCTGCATGAACTCTGGCTGAACCTTGCTATTTGGCAGCCTCCAGTAAGGACAGCCTAAGATGAGGCATTAGGGTTTGAATCTGAGAAGTTGACATCAAGCAGACAGCAAGACATGATATCTTATTTTCCTGAGCTATGCTGACACAAATTGAACTCCACTTATTATTTTCTTATGCCAGTAAAGTTGCATTTGGCGTTTTAGCATTTTGCTTGCAGATGTTGGAGCACTGGTTGTCTTAATTTAAATAATTTGCAGATTGTTTGATAGTATTAAAAGATAGAAACTCATTCTTCATATGAGTCCAATTTTATAAGCTTTATTTTTTTCTCTGACCTTGCGCAAGGTAAGAATTTGATATTAAATCCAAGTAGCCCAAGGGTACAAAGCCAGTATTCTGTGCTATTCAAAACTAGGAGTGGAGAAAACTTGCTTTGAGCTATTTAACTGGTAGATATGTGAAGAAAATATGAAAATTCTTCAAAATTATTCAAGCTAAAGAAAATGAGAGTGTTATTTCTTTGTCAGGCAATATAAATCATAACAATAATTCAGAACATATATGAAATAGCAATTAGTTAATGCTCCTAGCATATTCCTCATTCTTTAAGGGAGTTATATATCAAGAATAACATCTATCCCTTTTCACAAAACTGAAGAAATATGTGAATGGATGTCACTATTTCTGTACACAGGATGCTTGAACATTTTCAGGTTTTCCATACAGATGTTAGACTTTCCCTTAAAGAAAAAAACAAATACTCTTTTCTCTTGTATGTTCTGTTGCTGTTATTTCCTTGTTAGCATTTATAGACAAAACATTCTGAGAGAATACTAGTGATTTTTGTGAGGAGAGAATAAGATGTCAGTTTACATTACAACCCCCCAGGGTAAATGGAGAGAATTCATAAAGGTTTAGAAAAAATGTAGTGCTTTATAATGAAATGTACTTCATGTAATTTATGACTGCATAGTTAGAGCGTAGTCTTTCTGTTCCATTTTTTCCCATGCTGCCTACAAATACTTAACAATTATCATGGGAAAAAAATACTTTATCACTTATTGAGAAACAATCTAACTTGTTTTCATGTCATTTTGCCAAAAGAGTTATCTTGGAGAAGTACATGGCCACACTGTCAGATTCTGCTAACGACTTCTGAACGTGAGGCTGGGACCCAAGGCAGAGGAGATCAGGTGCAGCCCTGCTGAGAGATCCACCAGGGTCCTCTTCACACCCCTCCTTTTCCTCCCTGAACAACTAGAAGTCATAAAGTCTGTCCATGTCCACAAAAAGCCTTGAAATCACCACCTGAAAAACATTTGGGGTTGCTAATTGCAGGAAAACCTAGAAGTATTTGTGACAAGAGACAATTGGGCCTGCTCTGTCTTAAATCCAAGTTAAATATCACATATGGATTGTCCATGCAAAATTATTTAGCTAGATTGCAATGAGTTACATATGAAAAATGTGAAGATATATGTCAAATCCCAACGTGTGTCTTAACTAAAGTGACACTTGAGTGTGATTTGATAGATTGCCAGAAAGTCATTGAAAAAATTATTTGTCTGTTGGACTACCAGGAATTAATGACAGCAATTAAGGATTACACAGACAATGCAGAAAAAATTAAATTAATTATTTGTCTTTGCCTTTACCACAGATGATGTTTGTGACGCACTTTATGTTTTCTGGAAATAAAGATCAGATACTGTCAGAGGCTGCAATAGCAACAGAGGACATACTCAAACAGAAGGAAAGAATTAGAGAACCACCAGCTATTGAAATGGCAGAGTATATTTCCAGGGCTTCCAAAGGAGCTTAAGAATGAAATGGTTGAACTGCTAAAAGCCCTAAAATTCAGGCTCATTAAAATCAACTACTGTGCCTGATCACCAGTGACTATCTTTAATAAGAGAGCTACAGATGATCCTGGGAATTGAACACCAATTTCTTTTCTTAATGCCAGGGGTATTGTGAAACAAAAATAAATAAATGAGAATCATAGTAGAATAAAGACAGTGTCTACTTGGCAAAGAAAAACATACCTCCTCACTGTATTAGAGTTTTTCAGGCACATTGTTCACAAAGAAAGAAAAAAATAATTTAAAACACCTTTGACAATGTTCTGAAGAGATTATTGAGAAGTGGCCAAAGAAAAAGAGACTAAATCACTTCAAGGATCAAAGCTTGGCAGTTCATCTACACAAGGACTGTGAGCACTTCACAGTGGGTCACTTCTGAACTCCTTTTGTGGGTGATTCTAATGAACAAGTGGAAAATTATTTAAGTGATGTTTCACCAGTACAGATGTGGATGGAGAAGGGGGGAGCTAAACAAATTGTTCAGTAAATTTATCAATGATTTCCAGAAACCTGGGGATGTTATAACAAGGTAATATCATTTAATGTACTATTGGTTTAGGTAGTTATGTAATAATTAAGACCTTGTATTTAAAGCACCAATATCAATTTAAATGTAGACTGGGAGAGCAGAGACTTGTAGCATTCAGATATCCCCAGACTGGAATCAAATAAACTCACACATCATGGCTCTTGTGGCTTTTACTTTCCAGCAGGACTTGCTCCATGCAATTAATGGTCAAAAGGACCTACAGTTAAACTCAAAATAGAAATGTAGAAAACATCTGTGTTTTCTGCAGCAGAGATGAGCTTAGCTGAAAACCAGTGCACTAGACAGAGGCAGTTTATCTGGAGAATATATAAGAAAAGCAAACTTGGTATGCAACACATTTCTTCCAGAAAACCGTAATGTATGGTGAGTGCAGGAATGTTGCTCTTCCATTTCTTCCTCTTGCATTACTTCAAGTCACACCAAAATAAATTAAGTTGCAGATCTAGTATTAAACTTAACTCAAACTAGCTATGGGTTTTCCTAAATTTTATTCCATCTTATTTTTTTTTTTTCAGCCTACATATGCTGTACTTTGCAGTCAGCTCTGGTTAAGCTTTCAAATATAGCATGGAGCTAATGAATTACTTCTGTATTCAGTCACTTAGACTTCATGAATCCGTCATCTCCTCCTGAAAACTGCTCTGGTCTGGATCTTTAACTAGTGTAAATTAGCACTGTGCCAAGAGAGACCTGAGATACAATACTGTACAAAAGTCAGGGACCCAGCACTGCAGTTCTGTGCCACTATTACCACAGTGCCATTTCTAAGTGTTACACATCATAATGATTATATAAGGTCGATCATCTACAAAAAGAAATATAAAATTTTATTCTTATTTATGAAAGTTTCCACCTTTGTTGTCAAATCTATTAATCTAAGACAGTGCCCTGCAAATAGTATAGTCTGGGTAATACTAATTTATTTTATGTGATTTGTGCTTATACTTAAAGAAATAATGGGAAAAATATGGAACTGAATTTTTTTTGGTAGTTTTTTGCTAGCATATTCTTTGTTCCTAAAATTTTATCAATCTCATTTCTACTTTTCCAGTAGAAGACTAATTCAAGCCACAGGTTTTTACTCCTTGGAAGCCTTTTTCAGCAGTTTGCAGCTCTCCAGGCAACGAATTTAGGCTACATCTTTGTTGCAGCCCTTGGGTGTAACACACCAAGCACAAAACCATGGCAGTGCTAGTAGAGAGCCAGCCAAGAAAAACAGAAATACAGCAGGAAGGAACCAAAAAGAAAACCCTCGTGTATCCTGTCCTTGCCTTTAGGCAAAAATACTGCAAGCTGCTCTGATACCTCCAAGACAGTGTGTATGAAATATCTTGGGAAGGGCTGTGCTCAATCCTACTCTCTGTTTGTTTAAATGTATAAATATCATGAAAAATCAAAGCGGTTTAATTGCTGGGTACCCCAGCTGGTTAGAGCATGCTGTTAATAGCGCCAAAGTTGTGGAGTTGATCCCTGTATGGGTCATCCACTTAAGAGCTGGATCTGACAATACCTGTGGGTCCCTCCCAACTCAGAATATTCAATGGTTCTGTGATTATTCTTTAAATTATCCACCTTCTTTATAAGAACTTGGGATTTGTACTTCTGGAGTTGCATGTTATGGCTTCTCTGGAAGAAAAGCCAAGTTCCTGCCCTGTGAAAGACCCCTCTTCCCTATCACATCGCCTCTTCTTTCTCCCTTCCTCTCATTCCATCCCACGGCCATGCTGCCCTCAAACTGCAAATTTTGTCCACGTTACATCTTGTACATGATCCAAGTCATAAAATAATCTCTGATATCCTGCTATTCCTTGAGGATCATCATCTCCAAAACCAATATTCCTAGAGAATCCCTTTTCCCACCATGGCAGTCACCTGCTGCAATCCCAGCATCAACGTGAATGTCAGGCACCCTGGTGGTAGGGGGGAATGGAACAGGGACAGACCTCTGCCAGAGCAGTGTGTGTGTGCTTGAGGACTTAAGGAAACTGAATACTGGGATCACTTTCCTCCCAAGTTTCTTCATGCAGTTAATAAGCTGGAGGGGAATATTAACATCAGTAAAAGAGCATTGCTTCAGGGAGGGAACTGGAAATTTTAATAGCTATTGGTCCAAATTCTCTCTCACCGGACTCCACAGACATTACTAAACTTAATCCAGAGAGGAATTTGGTCCACTGGGTTTAATTTAAGTATGTAATATGATGCAGTGTTGGGAAAAGAAAAGTACATCTATTTGGTGAATGTATTTTTGGGATGTCTCTGCTAAGTTCAGAGAGTTTGAAGCTCATTTTTGTTCACAGTAGTGTGACCACAGCTAGAATGTCATGCTGTGTTTTGGTTTCAACAGAAAAGGCAGAATGGAACCAGAGGATGAAAAGAAGGGACACAAGCAGATGATGAGAGAGCTGAGGATCCATCCTGTAAGGAGAGCCTCAGAGAATTTGGAGAATTGAATCTGTGCCTTTTACAGAAGAAGTGGCAAAGAGAGCATACATCCACACCATAAATATAAGTGTTATGCTGACATTAAAGTGAAACAACAGCATAAAGGCATCAAGGCAAGCAATTAGAGAATAGATAAAACTCTAATTTTAGGGAAAAACTATGAAGCAAAAAACTTCATGGAAGCTGAATTCCATGAACCTCAATTTCATTGCGAGTCTCTTGATACTCGAGCCAGAATTACATAAAGGTGAATCTCATGGACACAGTTCCTGTGTGTAGCATCTCAAGTGAAATTTAGCAGGTGTTTCTTTTTTTCCTGCTGGACTATATTCCATCAAACTTATTCATCAAATAATCTCCCTCAAACCAGTGGGAAAACCTTTGTGAAAAGGCAGAATTATTTATTCTACTGGTGGCACAGAGCTTTCCTGATATAAAATGGCAAAGAAACAGAGGATTTATGGCTGTAATATCATCTGACTTCTGTATCCGAAATTTGAAACATGAAGGATAAAATATGCTTTCTCTCTTGGAGAAAAAAGGCAGAGGAATTACTTTCTTGGCATATACGTTAGAAATGGCATACGTTAGAACTGGTGAGATTATATCTGTTATCTTCAAAATTGCTTTAAACCAGAAGCTTGGGTAACAAAGGACAGAAGTTACTTTCATATTAGCATATATGTCATGTTTAATCAATCAAAAGAGAACTGTAATTACTTTGCTCTCTTCTTAGCTAACTTTAAAGAAAGGAAGTCATGAACCTATAAAGTAAATGTCATCCTGTTTAGATAGTTATAGTTTTATAGGTAATTTGTTGCAGATTTTATGCAGATAATTTATAATTATTTCCTTTCATGCTCATCTTTTAGCATGGAGTCCAGTTTTAACACAAACATAAGGACTGCAGATGCACAGAAAGTATCAATGAAGCTACCTATTTTTTTTTCCCAAATTTGGTGCACACATTTACAAGTTTATCAGCCACTGTACAGCTACTGAAGTTGCCAGTAGCTTGAGCTGCATATGCAATATCAAAGTGAAAAATCAAGTGGTGGTAATAATTAGTAGGATTGTTTAGATGACCTATGACTTTCAGGAGGCATTTGTATGAGAAGGAATTCATTCCTTCTCCCAGCCTGAGCCCTTAGTTCCACTTTGTGTTGTGCACTTTGCAATAGGTGGTTTCCAGCCCATCATGCTGCTGCTGAGAAGGAAACAAATTGCAGAGTCAGTGGAGCAGGGAACTTTAAATTGTCAAATGTGTTGAACTGCATATGCAGCAGCAAGATGACTGTGTTTGAAAACAGTCTCAAATTGCCACAGCTGCTTGACTTTTAGCATGTTTCCCACCACAAAATAGTCTGTATTTTCTGCTTCACAGATAAAACCCCTACGTTGGAAAAACTCACAAGTAGTCCTGGGAAGCAAAACACAAAGTGTATTTATGCAAGACAAGATTTGTTACAATTGCGTGCTGGCATCATAAGATAATTTAGCTTTCTTTTGCTCTTTAGAAAACTCTTATAGAGTTAAGAGGCAGAAAACTAGTATTCCTAAATACTCTAAAATGTTATGCCAAAATGTGGATTTGATTTGCTACGAGTGTTGGCAGCCTGACTGTTGACCGTCCTTTCTCTTCCAACCTACAATAAATTCTAGAAAAAAAATCTATTATTTCATCACTCACCAAACTGAAATGATTAAAATATGCAGCAGGGAAATGCTCCCTAGCCAGGAGAAATATTGATTAGACTCTAAAGCATTGCATGTCCTTTGCTCTGCTGAGACCCCAAGCACAGCAATCCCATGGAGGGCTGGAAAATGACATGGATGCTTCAGAGCTGGTTTTCTCTTCTCAGTTACCCATCACAAACCTATCAGACTAGTTAAGTCAAAGGTAGCATGCAAGCAGTGGTGCAGTTAGCACTGTACACCTGTCTGTGCCTACTTGGCCTAAAGTACTAAATAGACATTTGCCTCTGGGTTGATTAGCAAAACCTTTGACACGAGTCTGGAGCAAGGCTTAATCTCCTGCTTCTGGATCCATAGGGAAAAATGCTTAACCAGCTTTAACCTCTCTGCAACAGCTCCCTTCAGGCTGTTATGAAACATGAATTCATCTGACCTCTTCAAGGTCTGTTTATATCTTCCTGTCTGGGAGATCCAGTCATTCCTTCCTTCAGCCTGCCGCAGACAAATGAATATCTCATGGTACTGTCATATAAAAAGCTACTTAAAACATTTCAATGCCAAAAGGGCTGCTAGTTTATACTCTTTGAAAAATCAACACAGTGTCTAAATAGCTCCATAATACAGAAGGTTTCAACTGCTTGGATTTATTTCTTTCCAGCTCTGGGTGTTTTTTATTCTTTTTGACCAATATGTTATCTGAGTTCACGGTATATTTCACTTCTATAGTATTAAGGATTAACTTGTCCAGCCAAAGGATGCTTCAGCTGCGTGTCCAATTCATTCCATTATAGGACTGATTTGTCAAAAATATTAAGCACCCTGAAGTCCAAGAGGAGCACATGATACCTGAGAGTCCAGCATAGGTGTGCCAGAGGTCTGGCGGCCAAACACAGGAAGCCAGCATTGGCAACACAGAAAAAGGCCATAGCAGAAGCTGGAAGGGAGGGAAGGGTTGGATCTATGTTCCCTTAACACAAGCATAACAAAACAGGAGTAGAGGCAAAGGGTGAGACAAAGAGAAAAGGCAGGAGCACAGGAGGGCAAGACTGTGAATGTGCAGGGAGGCCCTTCCTCTCCCACCCTTGAGGGTAAATATATAATTCTGGTCCAGTCTTGCCTGAGTAACTGAAGAATGCTAATGAAAATAATTTGGGAATTGATGGGAGAGTGTAATGAATAATTCCACACGTTGCTAAGAAAGGATTGTTGAATTATAAACAGTCCAAATCACAAATTCTGGAAGGCTGGATGAAAGAGTCAAGCTGAGTGAGGTTACCATAGTGTAAGAAAATGGGAGCAGTTGTGGAGAAACCACAAGAAGGTGTGAGATAAAATCAGGTTAGAAACAAGAAAGGGTAAAGATTTGAGAAGGAGCAAAGAAAGTGAAGGAAGGAAAAGAGAAGTTATCAAAAGGAGACAGAGAGACATGGAAAGGAGGAGAGTGATAGCTTAGATGGTGGAGAAGGAGGAGGCACAAGAAAAGCAATAAATGCCTGGTGGAGCCATCCCCTGGGGCCTCCTGACTGCTCCCAGACTGCTCTGCCACCCCAACTGCAGGCAGTCTGTGCCTACAGAACTCTCTTCATTCTTCATCCCCTTTCTATCAACCAGGGCTAAAGAGCGCTCAGCAGCTTCAAAAAGCTAGAAAATTCAAGGCGAAACAAACTTTGAGGGGAAACAAAAGGAATTTAAAAGAGCTAATTCAATTAATAGCAAAAATTACGAAATAGCCACGGATTCTGGAGTCATGCAAATACTTAAGAGCTAAGCATGTAAAGAAAGCCCATACTGATTACTTATATATTCAATATAAGTAAACATGTATATGTAACTCAGGTACAGTGACATCATTTTCACCTTGAATCTTATTTTTATGTAGCAACAGTCTCTTGTTAAAATCTAAGTTGTACAACCTTAAAACAAGCCTATTAACTCTAAGTTATGGATTATTATACATGAATAGTGTAGGTCCTCACAATAATAGAAGCATTATTTGAGTACAGAAAGTACTTCAAATATTTTAATCTATTTTTTTTTCTTTTTTGCTTTTTTTTTGCTTCAGGTTGTGCTATTTCAACTAGGATATCTTACTGAATTCTTCTACCATTTTACCTCTTTCCCCCATATAAATCTATACATTTTTATATTTTCTATAATTTCTTTGGGGGCTGTTTCCTTTGTAGCATATGAGAATATTTTAATTTGGTTTTCTCTCCATTCCAATCATTTGGGGTTAAATTTTCTCTAATAGCCTAATCCCAGTCCAAATAAGTTTAATGAGAAAACTCCAATGTGATAAAATGGAACCACATTTTCCCTCTTAAGCCTGCACAGCAGACTTTCCTGGCATAATTGTGTCGTTCAAGGGTAGAATGAGGTGTGATCCGTGGCTGGCACAAGCAGAAGCTTTTCATTGCAGGTAAACTGGTAAAAAACACCCTATGGCCATTTCCACCCGACTTTCTTTGACAGGCCAGAGAAAAGTTACAGCATCAACAGTGGAGTGTTGTTGCCACAAGCTGCTTTTCCAGTACAATGGAAGGATATTTCCATTCCAGGAAGACCTTCCAAGAGTAGGCCTGGGCTGAATTAGGCTGGTGTAAATTGAGCCCAATTCTGCCAGGGCCACACAGCAAATGTCGCTCACTCCCGGTGCGCACCAGTGAGCTGCAAGGCTGGCTGCAGGAGAGGCTGCTGCACTCCCTGTGCTCTCTGAGTGAAAATAAGTCCCCTGCCCTCTGTCCCAGCTGCTGCAGCTCCCACCCAAGGAGAGGTGGTGTTCCCAAGCAGCCATACTCCCAAAGTCAGAGCCAAGGCCCTCCAAGGGACACCCTCTACAGGCATGCCCGTCTCACGTGCTTTCTGTTATGCCTCTTTTCTTTGATCTCCTCTGCCTGCAACAGAGAAGGAGATCAAAGAAAAGCTGAGCTCTGCCTCTTATCTCTGCACTCCTGTGTCTTTTCTTTCCTTTTTTCTTTCTATTTCTGACAATTGCAGGGGAAGGGAGACACAGAGGGAGCTCTGCTGCACCAACCGCAGCCTCCTCCAACCCCAGCCCAGGGCTACAAGGAGGCTCTTGCACTGTAGCCTGAAGCAGTTGGCCTCTGAAAACTGCCAAAGGTGACAAAAGCAAAGTTTCTTCATTTAACTTCACAGGAACAGTATCTTGATTCCTATCAAAGACACCAGGATGCAAGAAAGCACTTAAAAATGCTATAGGCAGCTCCTTCTGAAGAGTCAACTGTAGCCTGAAAAGGTCCCAGCAATTTCCTTAATAAGTGTGAGACCTGTGTTCTTCTAGAATAATAGAAACATTTCTGAGCTCATGGTATTACACTTGGAAAAAGGTAGAAAATACAGTCATGCTGAAAAGCAGCTGTTCTGTGACAGCTGGAGGAGACCTAACCAAAGCCAAAACAGTTCAGATTTATCTGTGTCAACAGTGTTTTGCCCTTAACTCTCATGCTTTACACTCCTTTTCATATGTCTTTTCTCATTAGCCACACAGAAGAGACATTATTATAACATTCCTACCTAGATGGTCTCAATCTTTCCAATTGTACATTATCCATAACTTCTGAGTGAAAGAAATTAATCTGGAACTTCAAAGAAAAGCTTGCAGCCCTTGTTTTCTGCCTTGTGGTTCTGTATGCCCACAGGACTGCTCCTCTCTCCAGTATTCCCAGAGCATGTGTTGGAAGTGAATCTGGCTGTCCTCACCTCCTGTGCTTCAGGTCAGCCTGGAGCAGTCCTGAGGACACAAACTGGAATTCTGCAGGGAGGAGCTAAGTTAGAGGACTCCAATCATTAATTGCAGTTACAGCCCTGTGGTGGTGGACATTCAGCTCACAGAAATGGTGAAACACAAACCTCTCAGTCACCTGTGTTCACTGACAGTCGAGTGTTGCTCTCTGCTCCTGTTGCACCGCAGTGCTCAAAACGATGGCCCAGAGTCCCAGCACACTTTATCTGAGATCCTCCTCAGCAGCAGAGCATCATTTCTGAATATATCAGCTGCTTTCTGAATTTGCTGGACTCTGCATTTTAATATTAATGACCGACCTCACTTTGGGTTTTTCTAATGCTTCTGAGTTCGTTAGGTCAAATTCAGGATCAAGAGCTGCATAAAAATACACTTTTTTTAGGAATAAATTAATCAGCACATTAAAAAAAATCAAACAAGATTACTTTATGACAGTGAAGGATACAAAACAAAACTTCACCACCTTTACAACCACATGAATAAGCTTTTAAAATATGACTGCTTGTTGGAGAGCTGGTATGCACACATTAACAGATTTTTTTTTCTCTCCAGCATACTGCTTTCATATTTTCAGTGGCAAATGAACTGAGACTTAAAATGAATGAGCTGTTTAATAGTAACATGTCTCCCCTTGCACCTGCATATGTTGCTGGCTATCAGTGGAGATCTGCAGCCTAAGTTTCAGTAGCTCTGATTCTTGTACCATGATTGTTTTCTTTAGTAATGCATTTAAAAAGCACTAGCAGCCTACCAAAGCTGCCACTCAGCATAGCAATTCCTGCTATGCCTGAGACATCCTTGTTTATCTATTTCACTGTTCTTCAGAGCAAACAAGCATCATGTGTAATTCTACCAATCTTATTTATCTTGATTTATGTGATTATGCATATGGTGCTAATTCTTGCCTTCAGCTGTGTTTGTTCAAATTACACACCCTTCCCTTAAAAATGCTATTGTACTTCTGGAGATTGATCTCTTTAATGCCATGTTTACATCCATTTTCATGCTGTTCAGTTGACTTCCTTTTTATATTTCTAGAGCAGGAGCACTTGCTATAGAAGGCATGAGGCATATACACATGCGTTGAATCTATCTTGCTATCACTGCCTGTCTTTTAATACTCTTCCTGAATTTTTTAATCTGAAATATGAATAACAATTTAATGCCTTCTGAGGGGCAGAAGGGCTTCCATAAAAAATATCATATTATATGAGTTGCATGGCAAAAGGATTTGTGATTTGAATTATTACTGAACCTCGCTGAGTATCCTTTCACAATCATTTGCATTTATAGTGCTATAGGAATAGGGTCTTTATGTAATAGCTATGGCATCAAAATCCTGTGTTTTTGGCTGGGGGCTGTGGAAGTCAAAATGCTGGACTAGTTCAGCCTGAGCTCAGTGAGGTGGGCTCCTCACAAACATGATGGCAGTCCCCATCATTCTATTTTCTTTTCATTTAAAGATAAACTCATGTTTCTTCTTGACACCTGCCAGCAGTTTGCTAACCAGGTATAAGTGGTTGTATTTATACCAGGTTAAACCAGCCCTCACTGGTTGAACCCCTCAGTCAGCTTTGTTTCTCTGTCTGAGCTTGTACACAGCCAGGATGGCTGCGTGTGTTATGCCTGAGTTTCAGTCTCTCAGGTAATGAAATATTTGTGGTCTAATTTCAAGAACGGCTGGGATGATGAGTCCTCTGCTTCTCTTCTGAACTCCCCATGGTCCTTTGTGTTCACTCTGCACTTAATTCAGCTCCTGAGGGTTTCAGTGACAAAACTCTTGGAGCTCATGAAGGTAGACATCCACAATTGCCTCATTGTTTCCTTCGGAGGTGGGTCCTCAGATGATTGCCCTATGGAGTAGTTCCATCTCCACCTCTTTTCACCCTCTCTATCCAGTGACCATGTTGACATCTTAGCTATGTTTCTGCACTTACAGCTTATATTCTGGAAAATTAATTATTTTCCATTTCTTGAAAGACTCTTCCAGTGAACCTTCATTCTTTGAGTTTTTCTACTGGTGATCCAGGCCTTTTGTTCCTGTGCATACAGATTGTGTTGGATTTACTGAAATGTGTGTCATTTAAGTGACCTCCTGCCATATAGCACAAACATTCTTATATTCTCTGTTGTGACCCAGACATCTGGCCATTTGCACCATTCTTAATGAATTTACCAGGAAAGATCTCCCAGTTCATGGAAGGTGCTGGTGTGTACCTTGATAAAATTTGTAGATCATTAGAAGAAAGGAAAATCAGAGGAGGAAACCAGGGGTTTGATAGTGGTAATCTAAACCAGTAGTTGTATGGGGTTTTTTCTCTTTTTTTATAGAAATTAAAAATCGAAAACTTTTGACTTAACTCTTGTTTTTCCAGCAGTCATTTTTCTCATATTTCTTTTCACTTATTTTGATTAAATACTTAGATAAACACCCTTTTTTATTATTGCTAATGAGATGAATTGGAAAGTTTTTAGTAATCCCAACAATTAATAGCATTGCTTAAGAACAGGCTTCTTCATGGTAAGTAGAAACATCCCCAGAACATGTTAATTGTACATTTACAGTGGCTTTTAGAGGACCTGCCCATTACTGATCCTCAGGCCATTTAGTATGGGCTCCTTGGTACAGGCTGTATGAGCAGATGGCTTTTACTAAATTAGAATGCAAGGGAGGACTCTATCAGTTTAGCCTCAGTGAAACAGATAATTACTTTCATTTTAACATTTCTTGAGTTGTTTCATGGATCCATCTTGTCGTGTTGCATAGTTGTGGTAAGGGCATTTTGCTTGCAACAAAAATTCCTGGAGCTCATTTCACTCTTGGGCCAAGGCAGGAGAGGAGATTTGGTTTAGGACTAGTGAGAGGTCCATTACTTTCACTTGGATTTGAGCCAAGATGAGTGGTTCATCCTAAAACCATTGGATTACTATTATCCTTTGAAAGTAAGGAGACTTGAGTTTTTATACTCAGATACAAGAGTTCGCAGTTCTTGCTGGTTTTACCTCTCCTCAGCAGGTAAGAAGGGTTTAACTTCTATTTTTAGAGTCACGGTCTAATGTTTTGGTTGAAACTATACTTGCATATGGGGATACCGCAGATTAGTTCGGGTTTGAGGATTAGAAGCATTATGGGAATGCTTCTAATGGGTGTGGGTGTCTCCTGGACAGCTGGCAGCCTGATCCCCAGGAAAGGCACCAATTGCTTTAATGCTTCCCCCACCCCACTTTTGTCAATAGGAAAGAAAGCTACAAGAGGCAGAATTTATCTTCCATCCCACTCTTTCCTATGCTTTGTCCTTCTTTCCTTCTGCTCTATCTCTAAAAAGCCTGTGTTCTGGGAGAGCTATCTCTTGTACTGATGTGCCAGGAGGAGAAGCTGTTGGTTTGCTGGGTTTGATGAAGGAGAGAGAAGATTGCTTTAGTCTCTGCTCTTCCTGCACCAGACTGCTGGCAGGACAAATCTCTCTCAGGGAAGGAGTGGGAGGGTTCCATGTTGTGATCACTGCGTTTGCAGCCCTGCTCTTGAGGGCAGCCCAGCTGAAGGCAGAGCTCAGAGGCACGGGAGCGCTCGCAGGATGGAGCAGGATAGAGACAGAAAGCAGACAAAGCACAGGGGAGCGAGTTAGATGTACAAGCACAGTGGTCAGGGTGATGATAGGCACACATGTTGTTAGTTCCTCTCCCCCTCCCTCCTGCCAACCACTAAAACAAGCAACATGTGATAGGAGGAGGAGAGGGGTGAAAATCCGAAACTGTGCTTGGAAAAAACCCCACCCATCTGTAATAGATACATATTTCATAGGTCTTGTTTAGGCTTCATTTACACTCTTGGAATTAATTTCTCTCTTTTACAGAGAGCCTTGTGGTCCACTCCAGCTCCTTTTCAGCACAGTGGAGGGAGGTGGCAATAATCTGAACTGCAGAGCACTGCAGTCTCCTCATTTAGGGAGGGAGGAATATTTCTTTTGGCAAGCAGAGGTGTGCCTGTGCTCCAAGGTCTTAGGTGTACTTAGTGAGGATGGATAAGAAGTGACGACTACATTTGAATTTCATGAGATGACTCAACTTTCCAGTAGGTGTTTCTCAGATTTGAAGGAAAAGAAAATATGTTTTCAATTTCCAATGCAAATTAATTCTGAAAAAGATCTGTTTTAGTCAATTTTCATTTCACAATTTTGATCTAACAATTTTATTTTGCTTCCTACATCATCCGTAATTCTTTCCAGAAGCATATTACTGGCATGCTACATCTGGTATAGTATCATTAAAATCTTCCTTTTTTAATATCTTAGTTATTCCTAAAGGATATTTATATTCACTACTGATAAAAAACAACTTCATCTCCCTTCCTAGATCAAACTCTCTCTTGTTTTGTAAGAAGACATTATAAGAATGTGTATTGAGTTCAAAAATAAGTGAAATTTCTCTTTACACCTGAAGAGTATAGTTTTATTACTGAATTTTGTAAGGTGAGGGAACATTTAAATTTTAATAGCTTTATTCTGAAACAAGGCTTCAAGCACAGATGTAAATAATTCTGCACTGGAAAGCCTATGATATGCTGCAGTAGTTCCTTGTGTGCCTAGAATTCATCTAGGTAGACATGAAAGCAGATATTAAGCTGCTCTACCCACAGCAGTGTCACCATGAGGCTGAGTGGTTGTAGGTGAGCCACGGAAATTCCCTGTCTGGTTGTCTGCAAAATGGGGATAAGCTATTCATTTCTCTGGAATGCTGTGATCCTCCAATAACGGATGATGTGAACATCTCTGTTGAAATACTGCATCATTAATTTTCCATTTCTCTTTTGCCAACGTTTGAAGACATTTAGATCTATGATGGTTCAGACTTTAAAGCTACCAGCAGTGCTGCAATAACTGTTTTCAATTTTTTTAAAAAAAAATCTTCTTTCCTAACCTCTTTCTAAGCATTTGCAACTTGAGCTTCAAATGCACTCTTACAGAAATCATTGATTATGTTTCCTGTGCTTTGCTTCTTCAAATAATGTTGGGGGTATTCAGTAATTAATTCAAAGCCAAGAAGAGTTTTCTGTCCCCTCTGTATTTTGGAAGCAGGGTCCTGGATGTTGTTGTGCTGTGACATGTTGGCCAGGAGTCTCAACTGCTCTATAACTCACCCACATAACAGCAGCTTTAATCTTCATGAGAAAATAAAGCAGGAATCAGAACTGGAAGTCTTTGACAATCATTTTGTACAAAAGGGAGCATATAGTGGGCACAGTTCTTGAATTGCTGGGTTGCTGCAGCCCTCACCCCAGCCTTTGGGCATTTATTTCCACCTGAAATCACATTAAAAGCAATTTTTAGAGAGTTGGTGGACTTTTTCTAGACTTTTTCCTCATATCAATAAAGTTAAAGTTCAGCTGATTGGAGGTTGCTCATGAAAATTAAAGCAGTTTTACACATGTTTTTAAATTAACATGTTTATCTACTTTTTGTACAGATAACAAGCTGCAAGGTATCCTGTAAGCAAAGCTCTTCACACAGCCTAGCAGTGGGCAAATATTAATGAAACACATCATCCCAGGAATGTCCATATTATGGCTTTTGTTTTAAAAGCTGTCCACAGTAATGAGCTCAACATAACCTTGTGCCCCTCAGATTTCTGCAGAGTGATCCACCTGGCAAAGAGTTAAGTCCAGACCATAACTGCAGAGCACAGCCTGCAAATGTCAGCATCTTTTCCTTGCAAACTCTGTGTGCATGTGTGTGTGTCTGAGCCCGTGTTTTAAAGACTTTGCCTAATCACACCTCACTTATTTATAAGTAGAACATGTGGTTTAACTTTGCACCCACTTTTCTACCAGGAGACTAAATGTTAACACCCAGGGGCACCTGTCTTAGATTAGTGAATAGTTTACTACAAATGATGGAACCAAACTGATGGGATTATACTTGGTTCAGAAGCACAAAATTGAGTCAAACAGGCTTTTGTCTTTTCTTTATTTATTTATTTCATGGTACAGAAGATGACGAAAAAAAAAAGAAAGGGAAAATGTGTCTATAATGCTGTAGTTAAAAAACATCTGACAAGTTTTGCTGACATGTTTTCTGTGCAGAAGGACCTGAAAATCTCATGTCCACTTGACAAGAGCATTTTTGTCATTCCACAGTGGCAAAACAAGTGCAAAATGTGAAGTGGTCTGCACATATGGCCTTAGAGGGCACTGAGGTTTGGTGAGGGTCAACTTTTTTTGGATCTGGGTAAATTTCATGGTCCCAGCTGTCCAGATGATTTGCAGAGGACACCAATATACTGAAGCAACCTGCTGTGAATCTTCATCCAAACAGGTTAATGCATGGCAGGCACCCTGTATGGTTCTCAACAACTTCACAGAAAAAAAACAAACTTTCACCAGCACTAGCTACCTTGAGCTTTCCTCTCCTTGTCTTCTCTGAGTGGATATAAATTACATTATTCTCCTATGATCATCTAAAACTCTTTTCTTCCATAAATATCAATTAATTCTCAACAATACTGTCAAGGAAAGAGTTATACTTTTATGGACATTGTGTTTTTTAGATTCTTAATTAACAATCCATGTACTTAGGTACTGCCATGATTGAATTTATTTCTTTTTTTACAAATGTAATATTAGAGAGGCAATAATAGATTTCTTTTTTAATGCTTTCAACCGCTGTCCGAATACACACACATCTGCACACTTACACATAGATTCATTCCAGCACACACATGAACACATATTATTACTTTAAACTTAGACTGTTGACTCTCTTTAACCTCTGTATGTGTCTAATATATTATTTTCCCTTTTTTGTCATCTACCTCTGCTTATCAATGCCCCTCTGTCTGATTAGAGTTGTGAGCTGCTTTGGAGTACATACACAGAGGGGGGAAAAAGTGGAATTGATAGAGATCAATTGGTTGCTTTTCTGGATCACTTCATATTGTCTGCTGCTCTGCCCACTGAACCTTTCTCCTTTCCCAGGGTATTTTTGTGGTGTCAAATACTGCAGCAAGGCTTTGTCATTTCTTTGGAATGCACACTGCATGGTTGCTGTAATACTGTTGCTCCCATGTTTTCCAACCTCTATTTTAGATGTCTTTGCTGACACAAGTTGGAGTAATTTAAGAGGCAACTGACAAATAACTTATTTTTCTATATTTTATTATGATCCCATAATTACTGATTTGCAGGCATGAATGGAGAAGCACCATCCAACTTCTGCCCTTTTCAACCTTCTAGTCAGAAGGGACTCACAATATTTCACTTCATGTTAGAAAATGGTATCACTGGCTTTCATTTTCAATTATCCAAACATTTTTCTGCCAAAGGAAAGATGAGGGTTTGATTGCCAGCACTCAGAAAAATAAGATACATAGTAACAGCACAAAATTGGACATTTAGAACCACAGGTCTGTACCTTAGTTTATTATAACATGGTAATACTGGGTGAATTCAAGTATTCTGCCTTGTGTCTTGGCACAGAACATTGCAGAGCTCTTGGTGACAAGCTGGCAGATATTGTCCCATCAGTGTTTTCCTCCAGATAAGTGTGATTCCCAGAAATTCTTGTCACCAACCTCTCACTGCCCCTCCTTCAGTTGTCCCATGCCTTCACCACATCACAGCAAAATCTCCAGGGCAGCAGAGGAGAAATGGCCTTTTATCCTAATTCCTCCTGCTGTTTCAGGGCACCTCTCTGTGCTGTGGTGCCCTTCAGGAGAAGCTGCTGTGAAGCCATTGCTGGCACACACTCCAGGCTTTCTTGCACTGTTGGAAAACACAGCACTGAGCTCCTTAAGCAATGCACCGGTCACGGTTTGTGTCTCTGCACACGAGCCCTCTCAAAAGCATATGACTGAAAAGGTTCTTTATTGATTGCAGCTCTTTGACAGGAAAAAAAAAGTCAAAAATAGACTATGAATGCCAATAAATACAGTATGGGAATTGTGAGTTATTAGGAACATCAGGTTTCCAGCAGATGTTTTTATCCCGTAACAGAAGCTGATTTACCAAGCCTGCTTACAGCTGGCCTTGGAGCCCCATGGAGCTGAGTCAGCAAGCCAGGCTTTGTGGGGCTGGATCTTCTCCTGCCCTTCACCATCAGCCATACAAATCAGCTTTAATGATTTGAGAGAGCCTGAATTCGTGCTCAGCACCTTAAGAGAAAGTGTGGTGTGGTACCATGCAGTCACTGCTGAGGAGAGTGGTGGTGTTGGTAAATTTAAATTTCCTCCTTCTGGGGAAAGGCTCCCACTTCTTTGTGAAAACAACCCATGTGTTGAATATAGCTGGAGCTGCTTTTGCACCAAGATGCCTGCCCTGCAGCTGTGAAACCTGCAGATGCATAAATCTCTACCCTTTATGATAAAATCTGTGTTGTGAACATTTTCTTATCACAGCAGATCAGGGAGAGAAGAAGAAGAGAAGGCTGAGGAAAGGCTGCTGACAGATTTGAGCTGCTTGGGAACATGGGCCACTATTTAAAGAAGGCATCTGAGTCGTGCTTTCCCTGGAGCTGGTAATAATTGTGCCTTTCCCTTCCTTGGGAATAGGAGGAGGCCTTTGGCTGGCAAATGTTTGCATATAGCCCAAATCAAGTCATTAGTTGCCATGTGGCCAACCTGTATTTTAAGGCCCTCCAGCTGAAAAGTCCATTTGCATATTTATCCAGCCAGGAACATGGTAATTAAGTCTGTGGCATTGTACACAACCCCGAGGAAAGTCTGCAATTCAATAGTTCAGAAAGGCTCCTGCTGGTTTCAATGGGGCTTGGAGCAGTCACACACTCAGAGGGTGTTTACTGCATCCCAGACAATCCCAGGATTTGAAGGAATGATGAAATTAAAACTTCAAATTATCAGCGCCTCTGCCATGGGAGAATCCCAGCTCCACCTCTTAGACCAGGGAAAAAGCACCACAAAAGGGGTGAAGTTTGGGGCTGGATGTGCTCTCCTGGCTGCTCATGGAGAGTAGCCCCAGCCTGTCCTGGCTCCCAGCAGAGCAGCTCATCCCTGCCTGCCCAGGGGTGGGACACGGGCTTGGAGCTGAGCAGTGCACAAGGCTGCCAGCACAGCAGGTAGGGGGAAATGATGGAGCCAAAGAGAAACACAAAGGCTTTAGGCTGCCTTTAAAAGATGATCCTGCTGTAAACAAACAAACAGCTGTAGCAGCAGAGGGTATTTGGACGGTGAGTGAGTCTTCCAAGCAGGTAGGAAAAAGGCATTTAGCAGAAGTGAAAATTCTTAACTATGTTTTATAACCAGTTCCTGCATTTGGAGTGTTACTGTGCTAAAAGAGACGTAACAATCTTTTGTGAAATTTAAGGGGAAAAAAAATAATAGTGTAAGGTGAAATTTTAACTGCATCCGTGACTGCAAATAGGGTTTCTTTTTTCAAAGGTCTGAATCATATTTATTTATTTATTAACTTATTTATTTGGATTTGTATTTTGGGGGACAAATACTTAGCTGCTGTAAATCTCCAAAGTCCCTTTGATTACAGTGGAGTGTACACCATCCAAGGCTGTCCTCTTCCACATCATACCTGTGAAACTTTCATCCTTCAGCAGCAATCTAATGCAACATTTGTCTGGTTTGCATCTTCTATGCAGCTGATAATTGTTTCATTTACACAAAACTGTGCCAAAACCCCAGAAATATTGCCAAATATGAGAGCCATCTTAAAAGTAAATTGAAAATATCAAACCTTTTGAAAGGTAGTTCTACCTCCAGCCAAGGTTTGTGCACTGCAATTTCTACACCTTCTTCCATGTCCTCTGTCTTGCTGGCCATCAGATATCTCTGCCAGCATGGGTGGGCCAGGCAGGAGAGAGGAGATCCCATAGCATATTCCATATTGCTGAATGAAAAGGGGAGGGAAGGAGAGGCCTTGCAAAAAGAGAAGAAATTCTGACCCAGAGGCAGCAAAGGATGCCTGAAAGAGACAAAGATGTTGGGCCTGATTCCAACCCCATTGAAGCTGATGGAAACATTTCAATGGGCCTTGGATTGGACCTCTGCAGTGAAATGAAATGGGGAAATAATGAACGGCTTCAGGAATAAACAAATCAGGAAGGGGGGGGAGGGAGATGCCACATCAGCATAGAAAAAGAGGTCTGGCAGGGAGAAGAGGGCCTGTGCAGTTGAGAACTCAGATAGGGGTTGGCAGCTCACAGCACAAGAGCCTGGCAATGGCCTGAAATACTGAGAGAGATTTGTTTGATGGGGGTTTGTAGTGTGTGGCAGCAAACAAGGCCCAGAAATGCAAAAGAGAGAAGAGTGCCTGGCTGGCAGAGTGGAAAACAGAGCCAGTGGTTCCAGCCAAGGAGATCCATCCCAGGGGATTTCCCTTCCCTCTGTCTACTTCTTGATGGTTTTAGCCAGGAGTTCATTTTTAGCCTTTGAATATCTTGCCCTGAAAAAAATGCATTCCAGGCAGGCTCTGGTGTAGCAAACTGTGGATGTGACCTAATAAAGTCTCAACTGCTCAGCAAAACATCTAGGGCTTTTTCTTTCTTGCTTTTTTTTTTTTTTTAAATAAAAAATAAAAATACATAATGATTCACCTTGTAACTGTTAAATCCAGATTGTATTCCAGAGTTAAGCCAAACCAGCCTCAGATCCTTCTTCCTCATCCTGGCAGAAAATCCTTTGCATAAGGTTTCTGGGAAATGGGAACATATAAGAAAAAACCACAACAAACAGAAGTATGAATTTAATTACCAATACTATGCTCCAACCTCAAAGGGGTAGAAGAAAGATAATTGCTTAGGGTCTCTGAGTGGAATCCTGTCCCCATGGCCAAGACAACAACCAGTCTAGCCAGCATCTCAATGACAAGAGAGCAACGTGCAGCGTGTTTTCTAGTGTCAGTGATTCTGCATAGAGTCATAACAGGTAAGTGAAATGGTAATTAAAAGGTAAAGGAAGTGCTGGCCAGAGGCGAGAACAGGTGGCATGGGGAGGGGGCAGCAATTTGTTGAGTATAAAAGGGCAAGATAAAAATATACAGCAACAATAAAAGCAAGATTCTCATGGGGAATTTTTGCAGACAGAGAAATAAGGATCTGAAGTGGAAAGGTGGAGGGGTTTTTTCCCCAGCCTGCATAAAAGAGCCTGGACAGTCTGTGGCAGTCCAGCCAATGGTAACAGATTGTTATGATAAAGCAAAAAGTCCTGTGGGAAAACAGATCTGAAGTGGCAAACGCTCTAGTGAGGGATAAATGCGAGCTTTTGAGGAGGAATGGCCACAACAAGGAGGGGAGGATGTATGGTTTCTGGGGGAAAAGGGCTGCTGGGGACTCCCAGGGTGCTGCCTGCAGGAGCACAGGTGCTGCTCATGGCTGTGGCAGGACAATATCCTGGTTGCTGTCCATGCAGTGGGGTTAACTTCAGGAACGTGAGAGGGGACACAGCTCTGACTCTCCAATGGTGGAGGTTTGAGGCAGCATCTCTCAGAAGCTGAGGGGAAGTGGGCTTAAGGGTGATCTTAGATGCAAACAGAAGAATAATTTGAACAGAAAAACCTTTCAGTGAGTCCTTTTGGTCATGTGCTTTTTTTGGTTTTGGTAAATGGACACACAGCATCTCTGAAATACTTTATCAGTGTTACACTTTGCTGTCCTAACAGAGATATGTCCTCCTTTCAGCTTGGAAAGCCAAGGTTGATGTGGTCTTAAAATTTACCTATTGGATTTATCTTTTCCTTATTAAAAACACACACAGGAAGCATCTGAACTTGTTTAGACAACAGGGGGACTTGAAGTGTTAATATATCAGATGATTTTTCTCTTTGGTTGGGGGAGGAGAGATTCCCTTCTCCTGAGGTTACAATTCCTCACTGCCAACCTGCAAGTGATCTTCCCTTCATGCAGATAAAAGGATAGAGAGATATACAGGGCACTCCACCCCTCAGTGCTTTAAGCAATCCCTTCATTTTGACCTGTATTTGTTTTGGAGTTTTCACCTGGTTTCCTAAAAAATCTCAAACTTATTTTCTCACTTCATTCAGATAAAATTCTAAAAGGCTTCTGAACATTTCTCTGACATAAAATACCTTCTAGCTGGAAAATAGCACCTTGTCATGCAATGTCAGCTCAGATCTTTTGAACCTGCTCACTGATTGTTTCTGTAAAAGTTTTTGAATTATAATTCCTATGTTTGCTTGTTGCTGCTAAATGTCTCTGCAAGTCAAGGGTTATAAGGTGCATTTTATAGACACAGAAAATGAAAATAGACCATTTTACTATAATTCTTTTAAAAATGCAAGCAATCAAGAGGCAAAAGTCTGTTGGAATCGCTCCTTCCACAAGTCATTTCAGACTAGTTTTAAATTTTGATACACCAGGGGAGAAAAATATCTCCCTGTATGTTTGCAAAATACCTACTTCAGTGCAAACTGTATTTTGACAGAAATCTTTGATCTCTATCAGAGTGCAAATGACTAAAAATTAAACATGAGGAATAGCATGGGGAAAAGTATTCAGCACAAACTAGACAAGGGGGATCTTTTTCTTCTTCATTTGAAATGTCATTTAAATTCTCCATCATAGACAGGTATTAGGAGACACCAGATTGGTTCTGATCCTTCTTTGCTCCCTTCCTCCTCAGTCACCTGCACGAGCAGATAGGTTGTGGAGCTCAGGTTAAAGATACCAAGTGGGACTGCATGTTCTGGCTCTGGGGCATTCCCAGCCTGTGTGGGGCTGTGCCAGACCCTGTGGCCCCTGAGCTGCTGCAATCAGCAGCCACAGAGGGCTCCAGCAGTTTGTGAATGTACAAATAACAGATATTGTAGACATTGCACGGAAAAGTCAGAAAGTATCTTTTGATGTCTGGGAAATAAATTGGGCTTAATCCACAAAAGGCTCAACATTTTGTGTCCTCTTCTGTCTGCCATAGCTCTACAACTTTCTTTGCTTCTCCTGTGTAAATCCCTTTTTTAGCAGGTACCTATTGAAAATACTGGTTGGCTAGTTTAATAACCCATTCCTCCCTGCTCACTAGAAGGATCTGATGAGAATATAAACAGTGTTATATAGGTGAAAGGCAGGTGGTGAACTCTTTATTCCCTGCCAAAATCAGCCTCTACCCAACATTCCAAAAGTAAAATATTGCCCTAATATCCTGATTTACATTTACATCTCTCAGACATTTGTATGTATTTTCAGCTTGGAACAGTGCGCATGATTCAAGTCTAGCCTGTTTGTATGTCCTGGCATAGTGTAGTGTTAAACAATAATTTCAAACAGTTTGATTAACACTTTTCTTCATTTTCTGTTCTAACAAATATGAACAAATGAGTCCCATTTTTTTAATGGGTGTTTATGCTGAGAGTTTTCATCTTCTAAGTGTGTTCTACTGTCCTATAAAAATGTCACCATTTAACACATGCAAATTTAGTGAGATTCACAGATTTAATATTAACCACATACTTAATTTTTTTACTAGGTATAGCTTCTCACCTCCTTGCCAGCTGGTGGTCTGGGAGATTATACTTTTTTGTCTCCTACATGTTCAAGCCCACATAGGGAAGGCAGAAATCAGCACAGGCTGTGACTCTCGCAGGGGAGCAGAGCACTGCAGGATTCACTGCAGCTAACCCAGCATGCTGGCTGCTCTGGGTACCTCTCAATGTGGGGACAGTCCCTTGCCTTTACGTGATATAATTTGCCACATTCTTTCAAGGGCAAAGTATAAGATATATATCAAAGTATTTTTGAGAGTGCTGCAGAAAATTAACATATCTTTTGAAGAGGCACATGAGGATAGCTTGTTGGGATCAGGCATCTCTTCACTGTTACAGCTCTGTCCTTCCAGTGACAAGGTTCAGTGACTTTGTTTGGGATGCAAAGCAATAAAGCAATGCCAGTCTTCAGGTGTTAAGTGCTGCCATCAGCCCCTGGCTCACAGTGAGAGCTTTGGGGAGAGATTGGTTCACTTCTTCCTTATAGTAGATATTTTTGTTCTTGATGAAGGAGAGGAATGATGAGGAGGACTTCATTGCTATTAGAAGGTTAATTAATTACTTTATTATACTATATTATTTTATATTATATTATGCTATGTTACATTACATTTAAACTAAATTGGCTAAGTACTCAATTGCACACACAAGTGCACTTTACAGCATCTCATGACTGTTAGCTGACAGTCCCGATGTCAGGTTTGTTGTTGTTGGAAAGGCTCCCGAGGTATTAAAAAGTCTTTTTTTCCCAGCCCCACACTCAAAGAAGAAGATGGGATTCCTTGGCTCTGGTTCTCAAGGTTGTTTATTATCTCTTATCTAATACATTCTTTTTCAGACCTGTTGAGGTCTGTCCAGCAGGTCGGGTTGAGGCACACTGACCACCCTCAGGGCAGTGTTATCTTTTTATACTAAAAACTATCTGTACTTTATTTACAATAATTTTCCAATACCTATCACCTATGTTAGACAGTCTGTCTCTACTCTAAACCAATCCAAAAGTGTCACCATCACAGCAGAAGATGGTCATGAAGAAAGACAGGGCATGCCCAGATTCCTCCATCTTGCCTCTTGAACCCCCATTCTAAAAACCACAAAATTCTACTTTTTCACCCTGTGATAAATTCACTATCATTTTATTCAAACCCTTGTGGCTTGTAAATCTTCACACAAAATTGGTAATTTTTCTATGGGCTAAGATCGAAGGCACAGGTGTTTTTGACTCCGTGCCAAGGTCTCTGAGCACCTGCCAGGGTCTGGAGTCCTCCAGGGCAGCCAGAGGAGTGTCCTGGGTTCTGACATCCCGACACATACATGCTTGGATTCAACTGGTCAGTGAATCAAAACACTCACACTGGAATTTAATTAACTCTTTTTAGGTAAACAGTTTTCCACGATGCATTCCACCTGTGAACAACACAACAGCAGTAAATGAGATAAGAATTGGATGTTTTTTTTTTCTCTGAGCTTCAGAGAATGTAAAACCCAGAAATACTCTTGAAAAGAATTGCGCCTTGCTTTTTTTCCCCTGTGAACAGAAACGTAGCAACACTTTCTCATCCTGCTGCAAGATTTCCGCGTGTAGGGGTGCCGGGGGCCGGAGGGAGATCCCAACCCCGGTATGTGCGGGTGGGAATAGTCCCAGTTCTGGACTAGAACCACAACTGTGGAAGGGGGCTGGTGTTGTGCTGCTCCAGCTCCCCGCAATGGTTAAACCAGCGGAGGAGCGGGAGCGCAGGGAGCGTGCAGAGCCCCGGCTGCTGTGCGGGGAACTCCCGAGCTGATCCCCACCATCTGGAGAGAGCACACTGCAGCTCACTCCGACTTATTTTTAGGCACCAAGCTTCGTAGTCTTTAAGGGCAAAGAGAGGGGAGTAAAAATAGGCCAATTAGTGTAATTTCTAAAAAAAATTCCTTCAAGATCTTGAGCGATTGCAAAGGTGACTTTAAAAATTTAAGAGGGATGGAAAACAAATGGGCTGGGTAGGAAATTTGGGGCCTCTAAGAAGATCGCTTAGCCAATAAATTGCCTTTTTTATTCGAGGATCTTTGAAGTGTCCTCCCAGGAGGGACTATCTTAAAGCTAGCTTTAGTTAGTACCATTGGGTTGTTAATGATTTCCGAATGTACCCTCCCTATTTTCTAATCTTACTGTAGTCTCTTCCCTTCCCTAATTGTTTTGTTATTTTTTTCACTTTGTGTTTGAAGAGCAAACTTAAAACTGTGAAAAGTGGGAGTTTTGTGTAAACACAAGGCAATATGTGACATAATTTCAGGCTTGCTGTGATCTGTTCCCTGTTTGTCACACACGTTAGTTTTTCTGCAGCATTGTGAATTTTACGAAAAGATTTCAGTCCTGCTTGGCAATCTTGCCATCAACTCGTTGGACATCTGGTTTCAATTTACAATGTATCTGCCTGAGGGTACCTAGCACCCCAGAGTAAATAATAATAATAATGTTAATAATAATAACAATATCTATAATATAGTAATAATAGATGTAAATGAAGTACATGTTCTTGTGTTTCCAATGCGGGAGAAAACAAATTAGAAAATGAATTGCCTGGAGGTTTGCATTTACATTGCACGGATGGTTTACATTTTAAGCAACATGAAAACAGAGTGCCTTCAAGGAAGACCATGAATATTTTGGGAAGATTTATTTAAACCAAAGATTTGAGGAAATGTTAAAACCACATGAATTCTATACACAATAAAAGTGCTAGATCAGGCAATTTGGTTCAGCACCAACTGTGGGTCTAAGTATATGAGCAAAATCTATATTTCAAATCAGGGATGGGTAAATGTCTGCAACCCCAACAGGAAAGCAAAATGTTTTCTGAAGCTAAGTGCAGATATTCACCTGTGAAGGTTAAAAGAAGATGGCTCAATGGAATTGCATGTGTGGGGGAATTTTTAGACTGTCTAGTATTTCCACTTGAGTCTGTCTTGGAAAAAGCAAAATCTTTCCCAGAAAAATATCAATTTGAATAAAGCTTTCAAAGAAAGTGAGGAAGACAAATTAGTGATGGCACCAGTGATCACTAACTCTCTCACATTTTGTAACAATCATCTTTACTTTTATTCCAAAAAAGAGAAGCATATTTAAGACAGACTCCACAAGTCTGTTGACTGCATCTTTCACCCAGCTGTCAGAAGTTCAGGTTCAAGGTGCCCCTCAAAAGCAGACACAATCACAACTTGAGCCTCCAGGTCTCATCTCCTGGGACCCGACTCTCCAGCTATTAAATATTCATTCAGGTGTGTGTTTTTCTTCCTCTTGTTTTTCAAGGAGAACTTCAGGGGGGTCTCAAGGTCTTCATGCAGACCTTGATGCAGAAACCTCACAGGTAAAATTTCCATTTCACAGGAAAACCAAGAGCAGTGGAAACTGCAATAGAAACAATCCCAATGCTGCAGGTCACTGGAAAAGACTGGAAGGAGGACAAGAAAAAATTTGGTGAAGAACAAATGCCTTTGTGTGTCCTGGCTTGGCTGGTTGAGCATTGCCTTAGAAGATGGTCAGGGAAAGGAATATCTGGGTGAGAGGGAGTGCTGCTTCTCAGAACAACCCCTCTGCTGCAGGACATGAGCTGGTACACAGTATGAGACCTTAAATAGCACTGTGCTCATGGCACAATTTGGATTTTAAGGAATTTACAGCTGGATATGTATGCATGTGAAAGGGAAGGGAAAAAATACATTGTTTATTCCTGAGAAATATACTAAAGGGAAAATTCGGGGAAGGAAATCAACACGGAATATTTTTAAGGAAATACTGACAGAACCATGGATAGTGTTCACATTTCACTACCAAATGCAATTACAGAGCAGGAAACCTACCAGGGAAGAAACAGTCAAAATCCAAGCTGCAACTGTCTATTCAAGCAACAGAAAATATGATTTGAAAATTAAACTTTTCCCCAAGTGAAGCAAAGAAGGAAAAGTTTCTGGAAGGTGGGAATATATGGTTCCATGTCTGGGAACTGCAAGAAACTGGAAAAACAAGTAACCAGAGGCTGAAAATATTTATTTAAGTGCCTCAAAACAGAAAAGGAGCACTTTCAAAAATGAAAACATGAATAAATATAGAAGAGGAATGGGAACCAGAATGGCATTTAGTGTTATTTTCCAACAAATTGAAAGATTAATGCCTACATTCCCTGTATCTGGAACGTGTCATCAAGTTTAGACAGCATCAGAGACAAAAGCCCTGGAAACAGGGCATGAACAACAGTAAAAATAAAAAAATAGCCCTGATTCAGTCAAATATTTACTTTGTTTTAGGGAAATTTAGATCAAACATTAATTCTCCTGGAAATGAAACTTGAAATAGATGTGCTCCAAGTGGGTATAGTATATTTGGCCAGGTAGCTAGTGCTGGCCATTATATTATATAGAAGTATATACTAAATATATATATATATATACACATATATATCTATATGCTATATATACACTATGTATATACTATGTATATACTATATATAGTATATATTATACATATACTATATACTAGATATGATATAATATAATGGCCAAGTTAAACACACAAAAAAAGTTATGAAGATTATAGTGGCACTCTGAACTGCTTTAGCTTCAAGAAGAGCATAGGAGGAAATAGATGCATATAAATCTGTTTTACTTCCCCTTACAAAGACTTAAATAAGAGATGTGGGAAGATCAGTGGATATCTGTGATACAGACTTTAAAAAGTCATCACAAGACCAAACTAAGGACACCTGTAAGTCTGGATAGCAGTTTTGTGTGTGAGTGGGAGCTGTGAAGAGCCAGAACCATGGAGGAGGTTTAAAGGTCCCAGTTCTGGACTAGAACCACAATTGTGGTAAGGGGCTATTGTTATGCTCTTGCTGAAAACTGAGGCGGCCAGCCCTGGCAGAGGTGTATGAGTGGCTCTGGGTAGATCTCACAAAAATGAGGAAATCAGACAGTATTCTGTAAAATGAGATTATTCTTTACAAAATAATTTACTTTAAAAGGTACAAATTAAACTATGTATTCACTCCTCTGGGATCCGAATTTTCTGTGAACTTCTGAGAAAAATGATTTAGGCATCACTATGGACAGCTCAGTAAAGACATCTGCTCAAATTCAATATGTAGCAGCAGTCAAAATTGTAAATTAGATGTTAGGCTGCATTAAGAACTGAATGGCTGTAATACAGGAAATATGGTACCATTTATAAATCTGTGAAACAGACCTGGAGACTCGGAGCTTTCGGTTTGTTCTCTTGATCTCGAACAAAGAAAAAGAATGAAAGAAAAAACCGAAGTCTGAGGTGGCAACAAGGGATCATAAGAGTTACAATGAGGAAACATTTAACATTGGAGTCCTTGGGAAAGACGATCTAATTTCTAAAGAGGAAAAAATAAGCATGCAGGTAAAGGTAGAAACATATGCTGTGGTGGAAGCTGAAATGGAAATCAGATATTCTGACATTGCTCTTTTGTACAGAATCATTTCTGCGGTATTTGAAATAAGCACAGGCTTTTATAATTCTGCTTGGTCTTGGAGATCTGCTGGAGCTGCTGACATGAGGTCTGGAGTTTCAAATGCTTTTGGTCATTCAGTGTTTGCAGCAGGAGGTAATGTTTCAGGAAAATTTTGATTCTTCTCACTTTTAACACTTTCCACGTTTCTAGGGACATTTGCAAAAGGCTCATTTGTATAAGTTCAAAAACTCTCTTTAATTAAAAAGCCATCTTTGTGAATGCAAATGAATACATCAAAAACTCTCAGAAGTCCACACAACTAATAATTAATCTAGATTTCAAGGACTCTCTAACACTATTACATCATTAATACCTCCCTTATTCAAGAATGGGTATCCTTCTAGCAATTAAAAGAAAAATTTAGAAGATAATTAGACACAATTCTCATCACAATATTTTACACAGGTATATGATTTTGAAATTAGGTCAAGGGAGGGAGGGAAAATGGTGATTCATCGCGGAGACTCCAAGAAGCAGAATTACCCCATCATAACTTCTAAGTGATCTGTTTGTCTAAGTTGTCAGTGTAACAAATGACCATTGTTAATAAATTAGGAAGCCAGAGAACACCTTACAGTGTATGAATAATCTGGGTGCAGTCTGACATGGGTCTTTATCAAAAAAATTGCCAATAAAATTTTTGAAAAGTTTACCTATTACAAAATCTGCAGACTGTATATTGCTTATACACCATGGTGATGGGCCATACAGAAAAAAGATGATTACTCCTTTAATATTGCACTTGCACAACAGCAGTGACAGAATAAACCTGGGATGCCAAAGCAATTATGCCAAAATACATCAGCCCTTGCACTCCCTGGAATAATAGGGGAAGGGATAGATGAGATTTATTTTAATGGGCCAGCAGAGATAATAAAGAATTGCTTAATGTCTTTCTTCACAGATTTAGATCTTTATGATAAGGTTTTTATGAAATGGAATATATAACCCAAATAAAGTGGAACCGGATTTAATGAAATTGCCTGTCAATAGCACATTTACAAGTTTGGGGGGTGTTCCTTCAGTCTGCTTACACAGCCTTTTTTGGATAAGTGTTAATAGTAACTGTACTCAGATTGTTCTCTGAGCAATCAAAAGTTATTTTCTATAACTGATAATATGGTCTGGTGGAAGACAATGTCCAATAGCTCAGGCAGATCTCAGGAGTTCTGATATTCCAATTCTGACACTGGTTTTGTTACTGATTTGCTGTTTGACCTCAGATATAGCACATAAGGTAGTATTAAACAGGTGTAAATACTACCATGAACACAGAGTTTCTCACAACTTTAATTAATGTCTGTGAAGAGCCTGAAAAAAGCCCTCATGAAGCCTGGAAGGCTTTCTAGACATCCAGAGTATTATTGTTTAAATAGCCTGAAGCTTTAATAGCATTTCAAACAAAGTTGAGTACACATAGATAGCAAAATTTAATTTATGATTTAATATTCAGAAATTTCAAATAAAATGTTTATAATATGAGTATTTTTATAAGTACACAATCGAATGTGCTCGTAAGCATATATTTACTGCATTTTGCCATTTTATCTGTAAACAGTGCATCAAAATTTTGGGGAAAAAATAATTTCCTGTTATGTATATTCCTCTGCATGGTTGTGATGCTGAGCATTCAAGATATTTCAGCAGAAACTTGATAGGATGCTTTTTGTGTGAGCAGCTCAAAGATCAGTAGGGCAACCTAGTATGTGACAAGATGAATATTAAATCTGTTAGTGCCGAGTGTCTCATTTCCCAGCACTGAATTGAAACTGTTTCTGATGCTTTTCTGAAGAAATCCTTTAAAATCTCTGTTGAGATCTGGTCTGGATAGGAGCTGAGGTCAGGGAGAGGATTCCCAGGTGATTTACCAGAGCTGAGTCTCTGGCAGTGGCAGAAGCCTCATCCCTGGAAATGTTAAGGGAGAGTTTGGACAGGAGTCTGATCAACCTGCTGGAATTACAGACGTCTCTGCTTACAGTGGGGGGCTTGGACTAGATGACCTTTAAAGGTCTCTCCAACCCAAACTATTCCATGGGTCTGTTTCCAAACTCTTGGCAAAAAATGGATAATTAATACTCTGAAACACTTGGCAGCAGAGCCATTCCTTTCTTTGAAGAACTAGTGCTGTTCCCCTAAAAAGACTTTGTAAAGTAGGAATTCTTCTACTGTTCTAGGAATCCTTTTCCCATTCATGTCTGCCGTCTCTGATATGCCCTCTAATAGTTCCCTGTCAAGTCAGAGGTAAAAAGCTCAACCAACTTTTGTTCCTGATCTTCTGCTTCAGGACCAAACATACACAATTTCTGATGGGTGCATTTTTTGCCTACTTTTGTTTTGAGAGGTTTTCTATTGAAGACCACTAACAGTGAGGAGAATAACTTCTGAGAAAACACTGGGTGTCATATAGGGCAGGTTCTGTTTCTCAAAACCCAGCAGGCATCCAAGCTGTTAGTCTGTATGAGCAAAGAAACTGAAAAAGAAAATATCAGGTAGGTTTCAAGGAGTTAAAATTGTTTTATTATTGTAAAATTATAATTCAAGCAGCAGCAGGAACCAAAGAGCTGAAACAACAGCAATCTCCATCCCAAATACAGTCAGGTTTTAAGAGCTGAAGGAAAAGCAAACATTAAAGGGGTTTTCAGTGACATTGTTCATGAGCATTTTTGTGACTGTTTGAGATGAAGGAGGTACCAGAGCAATGGGAGAAGAGGAAAACAGCAGTGTCAGAAGGATGTTAGAGTCCAGAGGACAAGCCAACAGAGTGTTCAGGAGCAGTGCTGGCTCAATGAGGTGATGAAGAAGTTGGTCTTGGCTGGACAAAATGTTATTGAGGCCCAAGGTGTAACAGCTGCCCTTCATTCCAGAGAGCTGAAAAGAAGCACTTACAGTCACTTATGAAACTGTAGCAGTCTCCAAATCAGAGCCAAGAAACATGTCATCACCCAAACAGCACAGGCAAGTGCCTGGCCATTGAGGAATATTTGCTGAAGTGAGGAGAGGGAAGCAGAGGACATACAGACATGGGGCAGAAGTCCAGAAAGAGAAAGTGAGATTATTTACCAGAGTTCAAGATGGGGCTGGAGGCAAAGGAGAGATCTCCTACTAATTGATTTTTTTTGTGTGTGTGTTCAGGAAGATTAGACTTTATCAGCTTTCAGAAGTATGTAAATTTGGATGGAAGACACTCCCACTGCATTCAGTTTTGTCTTCTCTCTAGAAAAGTCTATTTTTTTAAGCCAACTGCTTGAATCCAAAGGATGAACCATGTGCATTATTCAGAGAAACCCGTCTGCATGCTCATCTTTTCTCCTGCTCTTCATCATAACAAGGCACTCTATGAGACTGAACACAGAGAATGCAGAAATATGAATTAGTATGATACCCCACTGGTATATTGTGGAATAACTTCAGAGACTCACAATAAACTTAGAGACCCACAAATGTGTTTTTGCACATCTTCAAAATCTTCTCTCTCCTTGAAAATTATGAACCTGAGAAAATTGTAGAAAGTTTCCAGTGCAGTCAGTTGCTCATTTTCAGCAGGAAGCAGAATGGTCCAAATGGAAACAAAGTCCATAACCAGGTGCTTGCCAAGAGATTTTCTTTCTGCAGGTACAGAGGCAGAGGAAAACCTGTAGAAGACATTGCAGTGATGAAAATCTCATCTCCCTGTTGCTTGTCTGTGCTCCACTTCAGCATCTCAACCTGTGGCATAAGAGATTTAATGATCAGAAACTTTAGGTATCTTTCTTTATTTTCTCCTAGGAGTCTGAGAAAGTTTGCTGGGAAACTTTGAATGGAGTTTAGTGGGATTTGGATCAGGTACTCAGGGAGAGAGGGCTGAGGAAAAGATCTTGGTGGCTTCAGTGTAAAAGTAGGAGGGTGGTAGTCAGAACAGCCAGGAAATGAAATGGAGTAATGATGCACCTAATAACTTACTGAAATTTCTGCAGCAGGGAATAGAGCCAAAATCTCAGTAGAGACGTGAGTATTTCAAAACAGAGCAAGAAGCCTCTTGGCAAAGGTCCCAAAAGCAAGGTGTGCAGCTGAAAGAATTACTTCCAAACAATTCAATTCCAGAAGTACAGATTGAAAGGAGATTACCATGGCTACCCCCAGGGCATGGCTAACCAGGACTGGTGAGGGAGATCAGGCTGGTGAACTCTCTAAAGGCTGATGTTTCAATAACTTATTGTGTGAGAAGGGCAAATCCTCAGCTGGGCTTGGCAAGGGCAGCTCTGAGGAAGGACATCAGTGGAGTTGTGTCATTTTATGCCAGGGGAGAACTTGGCCCATGGAGTGCATGCAGAGATGATTCATGGTTTAATATCAGGTAACACAAGGCTCTGTCAGAAAGACTTTAAACTAATAAACTGTGATAATCTAATCTTGTTATCTCAAATACAAACCACTTCATCAAGCTCAGATTAAGTCAGTATGGGCTACATCTTCCCAGCCCTTTAGGAGGAAAAATGCAGTAATTTACCATCTGGTAATGTGAGGGTCTCACGGAAAGAACAAAAGTGTCTCCATGTATAAAATTTTTTGTATTCTAGAAGTTTGGGATAATGACTCTACTGTCAAGACCTATTTGTAGGAAAGTTATAATGAGGGGATATGAAGAAATAGTCATTATTGCTCAGCTCAGAAAGCTTACAGGGTTTGCAAAACAGGGGAGAAGTTTTGCCGAAATCCTGCTATTGTTCAGGCTCTGATACACTGACATTTCTAATATTGCTTCATTCATTTTTTCATTTTACATCTGTTTGTACAAGCTTGAAATCAATGCCACGAGTCAGTATATACTTATTTGGGGGAAACCAAAACCCCAGGATACTTGACCTCTTCCTTTTGAGCAATCCTATATAGCACAAGAATCCCTGTCCTCCCAACTTCAGTAACTAAAATTTGGGGTGACTTTCCCAACTTATTAACTTTCTCACACTATTATTTCTCAGATATTTCTCACATAGTGAAAGCTTATCTCTTTTATTGTGAGAGTAATTTTTTTGGAAGTCAGTCCTAACTCAGCTGTTGGTGGAAAGATTTCTGTTTAGAAGAAAATTCTAACTGTTTATTAAAATGCATTATGTCAAATTCTTTCTGATAAGCCCTTAAATGAGTGAGACAATAGGCATAAAATTGATAAAAGATATCTGGGGAAAGAAGTAAAATAAGATATTTTACAGATGGTTAACAGAAGGTAAAGGTATTGCAGGGAGATATAGGTTTTGCTTAGACATAAGGAAAAACTGGTTTAATATTCAACTAAGCTGAACATAATTTTAAAAATCACTCCTCTGTTATTTTGGACTTATTTATAACCAAGTCTGTAAAAATTCAAAGTAGCTGCATTTGACAATGGCTGTTGATGAGACTTTCAGGCAGATGCCATATTCCACTGAAGCTAATGAGTGCCCTTTGCTTGATCTCATTTGGCTTTGGGATGCTCCACTTACCTTTTAATCAAAATCTTGCAGTCATAATTGAGCTGTCTTGGTATTGGAAGTATTAAAGGTGTGTCAAGACACTCTTACTAATCCAGGAAGGGACAGTCTTTCCTGAATCCCAGAGACACTTAATGGTTTATGGGACATGACTTTACTCTAGGTGTCATCTTTTAAATAGCAAGTAAAATTAAGGTCTGGCCATTTGTGATTATAAAAGATCATTAATTTCATTAAGAATTGAGGTGCTCAATTCCCTCGCATCTAATTGAATTGTGCTTAAGTTACATTTCTTTGTTTTTCTATTATTTCCTGCAAAAGAGTGATTTGTTCTGATATTTAACTTGGAGTTTAAATGATGAGACATAATATCTGTAAAATGGTCAGCCTTAAACCCACATACACATCTTTGACAGCACTTCATTTATAAGTGTTTCTTTAATATCCCTTTTTTGTTCCTTGAGATTATACTGGCTTAATAATGTATCCATGGTATAGGATATATTATGTATATGCACATACATCTCTCACCCTATAAGTAACATAAAATTTATCCTGTGTTCATCATTCATTAAGAATTAGATGAGATAACTAGTGTGGGAACAGTCTTTGCTCCTCACATGGAAAGATGCATCTGTTTTTTTCTTTGAAACATCTATGATGTTTATAACATTATCATCAGATACTGAACATCTGAACTGAAACAAATAGGTCCTAAGTTAAAGGACACCAAGCTGTCAAAAACTTTCTCAGCAAATATTCATGAATATCTAAGAAATGAAAGAAATTGTTCATAAATAACTGATAATTGTAAATAATTATTTTTATATAATATTTCAGCTTCTTCAGTAGTAATGAAAAATATTTTTTAGGTGCATGGAAAACTGTTGTGAAGGATTTTTTTAATTAACAGACTACTGCTTCCAGAAAGAAAAACTTACTGAAATTTGTTCCATTTTTGAACTTGTAACGTTTGTGGCAATGAATGCAGTGACAGAGAATGGACTGATGCAGCAACCCCAGCTCCTGTGGGCCAGAGGGACCCATTGCATGAGTGGGCAATTCTCCTTCAGGCCCTCAGTCCCTCAGTTTAGCAACCTGAGGAAAATGTCCTTGATGTTGTATCTAGGGAAGTGTAGACTCTGTGCAGGTGTGCTCCTACAGGGTGAAAAAAGCAATAAAAAGTTCTGACAAGGTAAAATCAGAGATAAGATTGGGAGTTCTGATTTTTTCAGTCATCAGATATCTTAATTTTATCATTGAATATGCAAGCATACACTGTTTTTAATTGCAGATTAACTGACTGCACTGTCTTTGATTTTTACTTTTGACAATTGGAAGACAAGTGTATATTATTATCAGAATTAGCAAAACTATTTAGACTTTAGCTTGAATTCTGAAGTGTTATGTGTTGAGATAATTTTTTCTATGGTTACCAAGAGCTCTTCCATATTTAAGGTGATTAAATCACTCACAATCAATTTGTTAGCCAAATGTTGAACTCCTTCCTCAATGCAGAATCTAAGGATTCAAGATGAGTTTGGTTTTAATGATAACTAAATAAAGGCAGGGCAACACAGAATTCATCACAGGATTTGTTCTTGTTTGAGGAAATGCACATCTTACTCAAGGATTTCTCCTCAAGGGAATATCGATTGCCAGTGACATTCTTAAAAGCATTAGTTTAAAAAAAGGAGCTTTTCCTATGATTTTCAAAATAAATATCTGGTTTACTTCAAATGCCTGACACCAAGATGGAGATGGTTACAATAAAAAATAGATCTTAGAGAGTGGACTCCAGCATGCCTGCCTGTAGTGTTTATAAGTGTATTTGATTTCACATTGCTCTTTTTCTTAAGCCATATCAACAACAGCTTAACTGCCTGTGGTGATGAGTTCCTCTCAGAGCTCCCTGCCTGATTCCAGCAGGTCCAGGGCTTGCTGCAGCTGCCTCTGTTCACCCACCCTGCTCAGGCAGCTGTGTCTCCACTGTGTGACTCAGTTGCCACAAGGCTGCAATACCTCTGCTAAAAATTTTGCTTCTTTTAAAACAATTAATAATGTATTTCTAAGTATCTAACTAGTTGCACTCCTGCAAGGTTTGCAGGTTCAGATTCCTGTTAGACTTCACTTGAAACTTCATCATCCTCAAATATTCCATTTCCATGCCTGCTTGGATTGTGTCAGGGGTCTGGTAGTATTCATAAGCAAATATGATTGTAATTTAGGCCTCCTCTTTTCAATGATGCATGAGAGATTTACAAGCATTAATACGAGTTAGGATGTAAATCCCTTGCTCAACAATAGCAGAGAATAACCCCCTTCATATAGATTCTGACGACCTATGAACCAAGGGTCAAGTGGGCCGTGCCACAAATTATCTGACAGCAACAGATGCCAAAGTCTTGGGAGGCAAAAAAAAAAAAAAATAACAAAAACCTGAGGACTAGGAAATGCTCGGTTCATTTTCACAAAGGGAAAAAGCAATTGCAGCTACTCCTATAACTTCATGCGTCAGCCACTGACATAGCCACAAATTATAAGAAGCAAAACAAAGATTCCTTCTTGCCTGGCAGCAAACTTCCTTCTTCCCCCAAAAATACACAAAAGCAACTCCAAAATAAATAGTCATCACAATTAATTACCTACCCAAACTGAGAGAAGTGCAATAAATCTTTAAAGTTTTCAAGTGTGCTTTCAGTGTAAGGGAATGTTTGGAGAGCCGAGCAGCAGAAACCACAAAGTATGTCAATTCTGAAAATAAATGGTGTTTTCATAACTCTGAGATAATCAGATTAGTTCTCCACTCTTTTGCCTCAAGTTTTATACCTGCCTAACTTCATTGATTTCAATAGGGGTTTAATCTATGCAACATCAGGTCAATATCAGTCCTACATCAATTGTAAACTGATTTACACCAGTTGTAAGTTAGAGGAGGATCACACTCAGTGTAGTAGTTCACAGGCCTTATGGTTTGTTCTGCCTTTGCAGTTTATTCTGAAATCCCATGTTATGGCTTTTGGCTGTTGTAGGGTTTTTCTGCCACCCTGTTGTAGGGTTTTTCTGCTACAGGTGTGTGAGGTCCTGTGCGCACATGGAAGAGGTGCAGTCTGAACCAGGGGACTGCAGAACCCTTCAGCTTTTATTTTTCTAACCTCATTAAAGTAATTTTCTTTTTTTTTTTATTTCAACTGGACACTGCTTTTGCTCAGGTAATGATTGAAAATCCCAAATCCTGCATAGATATTTGCACCTGTGAAATCTGTCTGTGAACACAGCACCTGACACGATGGGAAGCCCTATCAGAAGTCCTGTGGAATTAGGGCTCTGTTGAGATAATGGTGGAAAGGAAGAAAAGAAAAGCATAGGCATCATTTCCAAAGCAGTCATTCATATGAACACCCTTACTTGTATGAGGAATGTCCCCAGAATCTGCACTTTGCTCAGTATAACAGGAACAGTTTCAAGTTTTAATTCAGTGAAATTACTTTGAATAACCTGGCTGGACCATGCCCACCATCACTGGATTCGTCAATTCACACTAACAATGCCTCAAAGCAGAGCATAAGAAACCTCAGTATTCATATCCATTACACAGTTTGCTGAAAACTTGAACACTAATGAAGGTAAGAGCAGCATAAGATATTGAAAAGATGCAAGGGGTTGTGCATCCTCATTTTTTTGAGGGCGATTCTTTTGGCAAAGATTTTCTGTGAAATTGCAGATGGCAAGGGAGGGTCCGGTTCCTGAGCTGCCAGATGAGCAGTGAAGCTCAGCAGCATTTGTTACTGGTGTCTAAACCCTTTCCTTTGTGTTGCAATCCTCTGTGCAGGGACTTTGGACAATATGACCCCACTGGATGTTCCTTCCTCCCAAACTCCAAGTCTAAAAGTTCCATTATCTCAGGTTTGTTTCGGCGTCTGTTTTGCCAACCCCAGAACAAACACCTTTGTTTCATGCTATGTTAAATGCAGTGTTAATTAAAAGATCATAATCACTGCTCCCCTTCCGCCATGAAACCCTGAGATGAGAAAAGGCCTGCCCTCTGTGTAATTCATGCCTGTGACTAAGGGGATACCTATCTTGCCTGGGTATTGCTCAGAATCACAGTTCATCAGCTTGGATCACCAGCAGGGCAGAGCCACCAGCCTGGGGTGGGGCAGAGGCAGAAACCAAAGGGCAGAATGCACCACAGGGGCCAAAACAGCAGGGACACAGGAGCAAGCTCTGCATGATGAAAAACCATTTGTGAGGTTTTACAGTAAAAACCAGTGCCTCTCATTAAATCTGTTTGCAGACATCCATGCAACAACTGAAGATGTCATATCCCATTTCATTTTAGCCTTTTTGTTCTCGCAGCTGCCATCAGCCTTGTTTTCCCTGCAGACGCTCTTGCAAACAAGATGCCAGATCTCGAGGGGATTTCTGCTTTAGAACAAAAAATTGCAAATAAATGGAGGACTGTAAAATATTTCAGTTGAAGGGAAAATGAATAAATTATGGAGGCTCTGACCTGCTACTGTTTTTTGTTTGTATTTGTTCAGAGATTAGTGGCAGGGGAAACTGGAAATCATTCTGTACAGGCGTTATATTTCATGCAAGATAATACACATTTAAAATTATGCCATCATCTTTCTTGTACTAATGTGAGGTTAATTGAAAGGCCCATTTTTTTCTTCGAGTTTTAAAGGGGATGGATAAAATCTGCACTGGGTCCACAGTGCTGCTGCAAACTTGAATGGAGTTCATAAGTCCTGTGGTTGCCCTGGAAAATATACCAGGTGGCCCATTTGTACCTGAATCAACAGCAGGGGGGTTTTGTGGCAGAAGAAGGCCTCCAAGCTGGAAGAGCCTTTATAGAGGTGTTTCATATGTTGTGCATATTTACAGATACCGTGGAGAAGGCAGCAGGAGCAGCCAGTGAATCACCCAAGGGTTTATGTGCAGTAACACAGATGTTGAAACGCTGCTGGCCATGCTCACTTAGCCAATTTGGGTACAACCTGAAAAGATATTGCTTCCATACAGTTTGGCAGAAACAGACATTTGGTTGCACAGGCTTAATGGTTTTGACTCTTCCAGCATTTACTGAATGAAGAGTGTGAACATGACTCTGATTGCCTCTGTGTTTCCAAGGGAGGGGAAAAAACAGCTTGTTAAAACTGTTCAGAAGTCCCACTCCAAAGCAAGCCAGTGGCATTTGAAGGGATCAGTAAAAACACCAATTTCAAACAATTTAAAGGATTCTGTGAATTGCATGTATGCCTCATCTGACACAAACACTTATTTTCCCTGAAATAATGCCCACTGAATTGTATAGAATTTGAAGCAAACCTTTTATTCAATACAGCACTACCATGCATCAGGACCCTATGCATTTTCAATGACCTATGAAATTTATATGGGCAATAGACATTAAAAAATTGGAAGAGAAGGAAAGAAGAATATGCCAGTCAGTCCCAGTTTATTGGTGGACTTGTCAGACATAAGCCAGCCTGGAGTTACCATCTAAATACCTGCCCATATGCACAAATAAATATGTATATGAGTGTATTTTTATATATTAAAGTGGCTTAACCCCAGCCAGCAACTAAGCACCACACAGCAGGATGGAGGAGAGAATAACTTGGTACAAATACTACTCAGCAATGAAATATCAGTGTGTTATCAACATTGTTCTCAGACTAAAACCAAAACACAGCTACCAGGAAGAAAATTATCTCAGATGAAACCAGGACAATTGACATAAGCACTTATATCTATGAGTGTATATAAATTTATTTATGTATATTTATATGAAAGAAGATGCAAGAGCAGGGAAAAAAAATAGATACTGCAAGGGAAATCAAAGTAACATTTATGGTATTTGAAACTCAGGAGAATCTAGGAAAAATTTTCAAATAATTTTTGGACACCCCATTGGCCATCATTATTTACATGTAGCTTCCAGTAACCACAACCATTGCACCCACCTACAAGTGTGAGACCTACTTGCAACACTTCCAGTGATGATGAATTTTGCTCATATTTGTAACCTTTCACTTTACAACTTTGACATTTCATAAGATAAAGTGGAAGATGTTTATTGCTTAGTGAGTCTTGTTAAATGGATTAAAATGTGAAGTAAAGGCTTAATTCCTTTCATGTAGCATAGATTATGTTCAGATTGCATTAGATCCTGTACACCTAAATCTGCTATACATACAGAAAAATACATGTGTCTGTAGAGAAGCAAAACTTTCTGTGAGTTAAAAGCCTGCCAGAAACAAGTCAGTTCAGGCAAAGATACAAGTGACTGCTTTGCCTAGGAGAAATATTCTTGTCACATAAAAACCCCACCATTAATCAAAAATCACATTATAGCTTCTGGAATGAGGTTTCCTTTACTACTCTTTAATAATAAGTCTAAGATAAGATAAAATTGGTAATTGTGCCTTCTCTTCTGATAGAAGATAATACTAAAGTGGTATAGAAATTTGAGTTACAAGAATATATTCACCCTGCTAATAGGCTTCCATTATGTGGTCTTTACTGATTTATTCATTACACATTTTCCCCACATATAGAAAAATTTAATTGAAAGTTACTTATTACATTGTTACAAAATGTTAACTAGAAAGTTTTCTTTAATCAAATGATCATTAATGCTGAGAGAGCTGGTTTATTTCAATAGTGCATTTATCAGGAGCAAGAATAACACAGGCATTGCCAACAATGATTTCACAGCACTGTTTGTTCTGCAAGCACTTTCAGGGACTAAACAGATGCTTTTGCTGCTTGCTGGGATAGTATAATACTTTATTTATATTTATGACTTTTCATGATCAAAGATCTAATGACATGTGAAATGCAGAAAGGTATATAATATTGTGCCTTATCAAAGGAATGACATTACCAAGGGTGGTAAGAGCTTGTAAAGTCAGATTCTGCCTTGTGCTTGTCCCACAGAAGTGAGTGGAAGACAAGTGTTCACACTGTCTCAGGCAGGAGAGCAGCTTGGCATAGCATCCTCCAGGAAAGAAAGAAGGAAAGAGGAAAGTGTGCTGGAAGCTGTAGCTGTATCTAAGTCACTTTTGCATATTTTGCATTCCCTGGAGGTGAGTTTTATCCCTGTCTGGTGCCACTGCATGTCCTGGCAGTAACATCACCCATACTCTTGGGAAAACTGAGGCCTCTTCTTCTAACTGGACCAGTGTCCCTTTCTCTGAAGTCCTATGCAAACAGAAAACTAGAAGAAATCTTTTGCCCTGAGGAGGTGGAGGATGAGGCAAAAGATAGTCCCAAGTGGACACACTAAAGCAAAGGAAAATCTCCAGGCAGGCAACAGCATAGGTTCACAGGGCAGAGATTCCAATCCTGTCCTATGCAGCATCTTTTTGAATTAATTTTGGCACATAACTGGATGTGAAATCTATCATAAAGCAGGTAGGAGAGTCCCACTGCACACCAGATTTAATTCTCTGCAGCCAGTCCAGCACCCAATGGTTCCCAGAGCATCCAAAGATCAGTACAAACCTGTCCTCTTGCACAGTAGTTACAGACAGACAGACAGACACAGCCCACCCACAGGGTAGATCCAGGCACCTTCCTTGAGATTTTAAGACATGCTTGCAAATATTTCCTTTGTTTGACAATAACCATAACTACCCTGTAAACATCTCTTTTATTCCTGATTGCACACTGCTCAAGAACTGCAGAAAGCTGAGTCATGAGGCACATTCATAAACTCTATGGCTGGCAGAACCACCATCTGACTCAGACTCAACTGCCAGTGTTGTTTCCACAGTAAATTCAGTGAAAATCACAGAAGCAGAGCAGCTACTGGAAGAAATATCAAGGCACAAAAATAAATGAGAAAAATTCTAGCTGCCAGTTCAGAGACATTGACCCACATGCTAATCTGAAATAGAGACCTTATGCCCCTTGTTACCTCATATCAACCCTGAGATGAAGACACTGCTGCCCTTTAGTCAGTGGTAACCATTCTGGAACCACAAAACCAGTGATTTAGAAGATATGTATGATATAATTACATGGTCACATGCATTGAAATCTCCAAGCAATTTGCCATGGCCTATGAAACACTTACTCTGGGTCACTTCCAGTTCCAGCTGTAGCTGAATGAATGTTCATTGACAGCCCAAAATTCCTGTGCAAACCTTACAAAATGCCTTTTCACTGTTGCATGGGCGTGGTGGTGCCCCTCATCTCTGCTGCTGGTTCCATCCCAGTGGCCACACCAACCTGTCCCCACAGCCTCTTCCCAACCCCACAGGAACATGAGCAGTCCTAGGAAGGATATATCAAAACTGCACCAACACAAGCTGGTTACTTACTTTATTTTCCTTAATTTGATGGTTTCCTTCAAGAGCTCCTTGCAGTAAACAAACCTGAATGGTGGTTATTTCTGAAGCTGCTAATGCCCTGTGTGACTTGGCTTCTAGCCTGGAGCTCTGCTTTGCAACCAGGAATTATATAAGAAAACCACACATGTTCAGTGATGTTATGCAATATCTGTGGAGGGTTATAATTGTTTGGAGAAGCCAAATTCAGAATTGATGAGTAAGCATTGCTGGGGATAGGCAAAGCCTTGCTCTGAGTTACACCCATGCACAGCTAGCAAGTTGAGTTGCTGGCAAATCACATTTATAATGGCGCCCCTTCTGAGCAGAAGATAGCCTAGGGAGGCTAAGCTGGAATAATTTAGAAGTCTTTCCCACCCCTCAAAGCCAAATTCTTCCTTGCCTTAGACCTCTGATGATGTCAACAGATTTGTTGAGACTGTAAATCAGGCCAGAAGTTGGCCCTTGTTTGGTCCAATTACCCCATAATAAACTCCCTGAGGACTACTGTACTGATGTGTGATTTGTATCCTTTCTCCTCTGAAATGCTGTATTTATGTTTATAGATTGAGTTAGCAGTTCTAAGGGAGGGGAAAGGCTGCCTGAATCATTTACAAATGGGAAAATCCATATATTTGAGACTTGGTATGAAATATTTGCTTTTGGGCTGTAACCTTGTGTACTACTAAACTGCTGTCTAAAGTAAATATTTACAGCCAAGTTGCAACAAGTCCTAAGAACATGTGATTTTCTGTGTGGAAACACTGACACATAAGGGTGCGACTTTGTCCCAGTAAAATACTGAGTTAATTGTAGGTTTTGTAAACATTATCAAGCATAATCTTGAAATTAATTTTTAAGTGCTCACTAATGATTTTTCAGCACGTATCAGGCAGCTGGTTTTGTGTCTGATTCCCAAGTTCTTAAACAGACAACTGTTTTCCTTTTAGTGACTTTGTCAGGCTTAACTTGGGATTAATTTGACTGCAGGTGTCAGATAAGCACAGTATTCCAGCAGCACTACCAAGAACCATGTGGACAAAATGCAGAAGCATGAAAGCACGTTGGTCAAAACTCTGAAAGATTGATGGAAGTGAGTTATGCTGCTTAAATATCTTTGTCTGCCCAGAAGAGCTAAACTTGCAAGAGGGGTGCAAGGTATGCTGCAGCCAGGGTTTGCCACGTTCCCTGTTGGCGTAGATAACCGCTCGGGCTTTTTTTAATCCCAATTTCTCTGTCGACATAAAATCTAGCAAGCAAGCTTCATAAATCATGCAGTGACAGCTAGAGTGGTTGGCCAGTGCTAAACACAACTGGACTCTTCTTTTTAAGCCTTTGCTTCTTAGGTCGTCTGCGTCAGCAGTACTCTTCAACAAACATCTGCAGTTCATCTTATCGTTTGAAGAAATATATGAGTTTCTCCATCAGGGTGGTTTTTTTAGCTTCAGCTTCTTGATTTGTTTGAACACCATCTGCTACATATAAAATGCAGGGAATTTGTGAAATGTGCATGCAGTGAGAAAATTTTAATTGTATTAACCTTTCTCTTTTTGATCAAGATAACTTCTTGCATTCATCATCTCCTGATACGCTAAGTAAGCAAATAGATGTGCCGAAAATACTGCCCAGACATTTTCTTTAAGATCTTCTATAATGCACGAATTGCTCAGACACAGAACAGAGTCTATCCCTTCCAGCATTTAAAAGTTATTTTTATATAGTTTGAGTTACACATCCAAAAGTGTTTAGCAGAAGTAATCTCTTTTACAGATTTAATCTCATCTTATCACTCTGCACCTACGTGTCTATTGTCTGCATTGGGAAAAAAAAAATAAAAAAAGGAAACTAAGTTAATTGTTCTAGAATTAATCACCAGAAGACAAATAACTCTGTCGATGGCTGCCGCTCGCTGCCAGCAGCCCGGGCTGAGCTGGCGTGTGTCATGGCATGCGATTGCCACAGGGTGGTAGGAGAAGTGCGGCTCCACGGCCGCAACAGCCCGCGGAGGGGAAGGAAAAGTTTGGGAAGGGCGAAGGAGGAATCGCTTTCCACTTAGTCTAAACAGAGGTATCAAAAATAAGGTTTAGCTCATGGCAAATCCAGATGGTCAAACATTTGACCCATATCTAATCCCTCTGCCAAGCGTGCACCACCATCACCGCTGTCATAACAGAGCACAGGCTCCGAAAATCACTTTGGTTCCAAGAAGCACCGTGCGTTTTGGAGAAAATTAAATTTTAAAGCATGTTGCAGAAATAGAAAACACAGTCCTGACAACATGTTATGGCTCCAGCTTTGAGAAGAGTGGTATCATATATACTAAAATAATTCATTGGGACTGCAGCTCGCTGCTGTTCCATGCAGTTTCTTGTAATAATATTGTACAAAACATGGAGCAGCTCTTTGATCTTAAAAGATTATTTCACTGAGACCTATTTATTTTACTTAACCATTTAATAAAAGGGTGGGGACTTTATTTGCCAGAGGAAAAAAGAGATCAGAAAAAGAAGTTCTGCCTCTCTTGTAAGTCCTGTTCATTGCACTGATGAGTCCTATGGGTTATTGATCCCTGATGGTGAAATATAAAGGGGAAGGATCAAGTGGTGCATATGCAAACTAAATCCTTGGGTTTTGGCAATTACTTAATGCCACTGATGTTCAGATTTGCTTCCAAGGGCGTCTTACTTGAACCACGGAGTACTGCTCATTTATATTAGAGACTATCAGAGACACCTTGATTGAAAAATAAATAAATAAATAAAATATTAAAGTAGGAAACATAGCATGTGTTTTATATAAATATAATATATAACTTCCAAATGCCTTCATGTTTTATTTGGGGATTAATGTAGCTATGTCCAACTAACAGACGAGGACGTGAGAGGAATATTGAGCTCAAGTCCTTCAGGGTGTGGAACAAACTACATATTCAAAAATGGGCAAGGTTTATGTAGTATACTATCATGTTTTAAACAGTTCATAAAAGAAACCAAGTGACAACAGAGTAGTGTGGATGATATAAAATAATGTAAACCTTCCTTCAAATATCAAGCAATTTTTTCTCTGCCTCAAATCACTTTCCACAACAGAGTGAGTGAAAAATCCATAGAGAATAAAACCAGTGATCCCTTTGAGCAAGGATACAAATTTACCTAGATATGTCAACCACACAGATTTATGGGACAAGGAGTTTTTCACCCTGAAGAAAAAAGCCTTCTTGTCAGTCATCTATAAAAAAAGCTGAAAATAAAGCTCTCGGAGTTATTTTTATGTTTTAAGAATTACAAGAAATTTCTGTTAAGGGTTTTTGCATTTTTTTTGTGGCATTTTTTTTTCTTTAAGCTTTCCCATAACCATGGAATAGTTCTCTTCATGGATGTATAAGAAACACTTGTGTTGTGCTGCTATTAATGGTATGATTTGTTAGTGTACTTTTATGTATGGAGTGTCTGCATCTGGTAAGGTCTACAACTGTACCTCCTTGACAGTGCCAGATGTTGTGAAGATAAAATACCTCCTGTGTGAGGAACTGCTGGAATCAGGCTCCATGATAGGTGTTCTTAATACAGTTTAAAAAGGCATCTGTCTTAAAATAATTTCAACATCTTACTTTTCTATTTACTGTTTTGTCAGACCTTTCTTTTTATTGGGGAAATATTTTAGTGCCCCTCCTAACCTGATTTTAAAATTGCACTTCAGTTTCTTCCATTTTGTTTTTGTGGTGTTTTGTTTTGTTTTGTTTTTAATTCTAAATTACTTCCCTAATGAAAGGCAGAAAAGGAAGAAAAAGTTTACTGTGGGACTCACTGAGGTTAAGCATATTGGCCCAACCAAGCAAAAAAAAAAAATTGTCAGCAGGTATTTTTAAACCAGGTTAGCCATGAAAGAGTATGGAAAATAATGAATCTGAATTTAGACAAGATTTGTTCAAAACATAACAGAGGGGAGACAAGAGGGCTGCTAGAAGGCAGGAGAAGAGCCCTGCTTCACTATCATACCCCGTAACTCACTGCATTGTCAACCTCTTAAAATAGTAATGATACTTGACCCTCATTAGTATTTCTGGGCAATATATGAGCTTGAGTTTCCTTGGGTGAAAGATAATGCCTTAGACCACCCTTTAGACCACCATTCTATCTAGTTATAGTACATATTAATGTTATTCTTGGGTCATTTAACTTACTCTCAGTGAAGAGTGGAGAATGGTGCTAAGCTGTAAATCAGCTCTGTCCTGCAATGGATTTGTGCCATAAGGGATCATCCTGAAAATTCCAGCCTTGCTTGACCATGGTAAAGAGATTATGGTATGTAAAAATTCTGCTAAACATAGCTTGTTTCATTTTTGTGCTGCTCTGCCTGTCTGCCTGGTGACGAAATGTTAAGACCCGTTATGGTGGACAGTGCACTGAAAAGGAATATTGCTATAATAAACCCCCCAGGGCTAAAACTTTTACCATATGTGGTTAAACTCTCCATCTTTTCAAAAGGTGAGCTGCGGCAGCGAGGAAATTATTAAAGAAGGCCACTGATACTGTGCATAAAAATTATTTTTTTAATCCTCAGGGAAAAAGAAATGAGTTCATAAATGTATTGTGCTTAAAAGGTATCCTCTGAGTGCCAGTGTTCACACCCCAAATGACAGACTGAAACGTTCAGTGGCATTAGTCCATTTAACTAAATCCTGATTACTTGAGATGAATTCATTTAAAAAGCAAATGTACTGCTACTCCCTTAGCAAAGGTTTCACTAACTATTTCTCGAAATCATAAATATTTTTTTCCACACTGTTCTGGCAAACAAATAATGTTTACCTTCAGCTTCCTAGAGAAGATTTACAGATAAGTCCCTAGTCTGTTTTGCAGATGTGCCTTGGTGAATTTAACAGTAATATATACTGTCATCACGGTTGTCTTCAAATCTTTGAAATCACTTATGCCTTTTACAATACATATTTAATTGAATGTCTAGCTAGCAGATATGTATATGTATCTCACATTTGTGGGTGGGCATGTGTGTGCCTAATACATATATTTAGCACTTAAACATGGGACGATGAGTGATTGAGAAATGCCTAGGAGAGAGATATTTTATACATGCACACAGAGTCAGTAAATGCGTAATCTCCCAAAACAGCCAGAGACGGAGAGGAAAGTGAAGAGACATCTGCAAATTAACAAATCATCTATCTTTGGGGTCATTCACAAATTAGTTTTGCAGAATAAGATAGAACAAAAACCTAATTCTGACGAGCATTTGTTCTGGCTATTTATCACATAAAATTGTGTAACAATATTAGACACAGGAATTTCTGCTCAGCTTATTCCTTATAGTATTACCGTGATTCCACAACTTGGTGCAGATGTTTCGTGCTGAATAATGTCCTTTAGCTGACATTTGTGCTCTCACTGTCGAACATTTAAGTAGCTGTGATGCATATATTCCATAGGAACTCTATGGGGGGGACAAGGGAAAGGTAAATAAAAAACAAAATCTGGTTTAGGAAAGGCAACTTTAAAAATCTCTTCGCCTCCTGAGTAAGTGGAGGATTCTCCACGTTTAATTTGCTATTTTTTAATAGCTACTTGTAATTTAAATTATTGCTCAGTAATAGAGGCTTTTGAGGAAACCTGAATATTCCTGGGATTTAGTTAGTCTTTGGAAGTGTGAGCGCTTCCCTGGTGCAGTGAGGATGGCATGTCCCTCGGTTGAGATATATGTACTAAAATCTATTTCACACTGTACACTTATTGTTAATTTTATTGCTTGAATGGACCAAATGGTTGCATTTATACCTCAAAAGCTATTGTTATCAAATTAATTGAACAGTTTTGAAGTTCATTTTTCTCTGTTAATTATTTAAAAACAAAATCCTGTCTCTTAAAAGAACAATTTACTTCTGAATTAAGGCTAAAGAAAATTTTATGTCAAGTAAAACATAAACTAATTTGCTATCACAAGATGAACCTTGTTTAAAAAAGTCATACAATCAGTATATTGATTCCCTCAATGCATTTTTTTCATTTATTGGTATTAGAGGATTGCACTCAAGCCTGCAGAAAAAAAAAATTATAAAGGGAAAGATAAAGAAAAAACTGAAGCTGTGGATAAGTATGGAACCTTAGGCTAGTTTTAGCCTGGCAAAATATTTTTATAAGTATGCCTTAATTTGGAATTAGTCACATTAATTTAAAATTTTTAATTAATTTCTTTTTAAGCTTGAAGTAGCATTACTTTATTTGTGTGCCTTTAGAAAATTACCAAAGAATTTTCAGGAATTTATATTAAATTATTTATGAAACCAACAAAAAGATATGTACTGAAAAACAGTATATAAGCATTTTAATCAAATTAATAAATTTTTCATTTCTATGTCATCCTAGATGTTTGTGAATATGTTCCAGCATGAAACTTCACTAGGATTTGAACAAGTTTCTTAAGGATCAAGTTCCCTACTGGCCTAATTCCACTGAAATCAGTGGAATTATTTCAGAGGGGGATTTGATTCTTCATTACTGTGTGCATTTTTCAAATCTCCAATAATGCGATGCATGCCCTTCAGTTTCCTATGTTTATAGAATACATTGCCAAATACAGCAAAATTGTATTTTACTCTGCTGCAAAACAAAAAAAAAAGGGGAGAGGGGGGACAAGATAAAAATCTTGTTTCTACTATTTTCTGAAATTTTTGGGGCCAGTTCACATAAGACAAAATCCCAGGAGGCTCAGTGCATATTCACTCTTAGGCCAGCATATCCAATGCACTCTTTAGTCTTAGATTAAGGAATTAAAGCACTGCAAATGAATTTCACATCCAAAATCATTCAATTTGTCCCCTTTGTCTTCCAGAATCCTAAGCATATGGGACCACACTAAGTATAGCAAAAATAGCTGCTGCTACAATCATAATTAGTACCTATTAGCCCTTCCTAGGTGCAAAACCCCAGTGATGAGAGCACAGCACGAGAACCGAGATAGAGGAGGATCTGAAGTCTCTGTAGCACAGGGCTGTTATTGCTGCCCTTGCAGGTTCACCAAACGCAGAGACTGAGAGGGAATTGCTGGGCTTGGGAACCAGATCCTACGTGCCCTTCCCATACACACAAAGATGTACAGACTGAGATCTTTTTTACCTCCTTGCTGAGCCATTGCCTCTTGTCCAAATATGCTTTCTATAAAAACCTGCTCACACATCTCTGATCATTTTTAAAGGGTAGCATTGTTAATTTTGAATAGCTTTGGTATCAAAATTTGTTTTTCAGGACGCTGGAGCCATTTTTTAGTTCTTAGTCACATAGTGGACAGCAGCTGTTTTACTCAGGCTGGAACGGCCATTCAGTGACCAACTTAATGTGTGAACTTTTTGATGAATTATTTTGGCAGGCTCGTCTTTGATAAAGCGTCTGGGTTAGGATTATAGTGCATAGGTTAGGATTATAGATCCTATAGTGTATAGGATTTCAGCCTCCTTTTCACAAATGCTGAAGTTATAGGACAAAATGCTGAAGTTATAGGCAATAACAGATCTAAAAGGCATTGTCAATGAAAATTTTAAAAGTTAAAAATTAAAAAAAAAAAAAACAAAAACAAAGAAAAGAAAACCCGAGAGCCACAAGACGTGTTTTCAAAAGCAGAGGTTCTAAATTGTACATGAAAAATCACCGATATTTCTGTCCGGGAAAATGTGTCCCTCCCTGTGTGTAAGCAGGTCGGTGCGGAGCGCGGCTCTCCCCGGCAGGGCGCGGCTGCCCGGGCTGGGGAGCGGGACCGGGGACCGGAGCCAGAGGGGACCGGAGGGACCGGAGCCAGAGGGACCGGAGGGACCGGAGGGACCGGAGCCCGCAGCCAGCCCCGCTCGAAGGCCGCCGGGCCCGGGGACAGCGCAGCATCCCCGAGCACCGCACCTGCACCCGCACAGCTCCGCGCAGGGCTGACCCCGAGCGGGGACCTCCCAGCTCTGCCCTCCGCCCGCCGGGGTTGCATCAACAACAACAACAACAACAACAACAACAACAACAACAAAAATCCCATCTCCCTGCCCAGGATCAAACATGTGGCTGTTGCAAGTACTTCTCAAAAATCTGAGGCTGTCGTTCTGTTCAGGGCTCCACGCTATCCCCACTGGCTTCAAGCATAAAATCGGGTGAGAGCCAGAGACAGGTGATAAAAGTGAAGTCACATATGATAAGGAGAGTATAGATATCATAGCCTGTGTGTGAAGGAGAAGGGAACGAGGTTATGATCACTGTCTGAGGAGATCTGTTCAAACAATGTAATAGAAAGCTGCCCCATTTAAACAAACATTAAACTTTTGCTAGAGGGTTACAATTTCCAGTTCTAGCCTGATCTTTTGAGGTGCTGTGGATATGTTTAATATAAAGATGTCTATAGAGTTTCCCAAATGCAGGGCATATCCTGCACCACAAGCTCTGCAGCTACCTTTTTAATCAATAGCTCATAAGTATTCATTGAAAGATATGCTGGTATTCTAACCACTAAACTTATGAGGGAATAGCTGCAACCATATTAAAATCAACATTTAACTTTGAGTCTTTTTTTGAAAATGACAAAACATTGTGACTCTTAAAGGAATTTTAATTTATTGCGAGAGGGTTGGATATGTGTTATATACACTGCTACCAATTTTTCCACATAATTAACCCAGTGAAATCTGTTAAGAAAGCAAATCAAAACTGTGATTTAACAGCCAGGTCCACTACATGAATATGCAAAGGAGACAAGGGAAACTTTACCTCCTCTGCAAAGAGCTGCCCAGCCCGACCCTCACCCACAGCCCGCTTCTCCTGCAGCCAGCCCCTGCCACCACCACCCATTTCCCATCAATTATCCCAGGATGAAGGTTAGCTGGTCACCCAGATTTGCAAAGGAAAATATTCTTCAAAAGGTGAAAGCTTTTCTGTGTGTGGAAGCATTTTGATTGCTATTAAAGAAATGCCTGCTCAAAGCCTAGATATTATTAAAGGATTGGGTGTATTTTTATGTACACTGACTGATCTACATGCCCGAAAACACGTCATCTTCATTGTGATTTATTTTGCAGTTAAAATAATGCACTACTTTTTCTCGAGAGTGATCTCTATTTAATTTATTACCTGAGAAAACAGATTAATTTCCTTCAAAATTTTTAATAATATATTGTACAAGCCCAAAGGAAAAAAAGTAGTTACTTAAAGGGCAAAATAACTGATGTGTTGGATAGAGATCTGGATACTGAGGTCAGAAAACTTGGACAGACTCAGATGATCATGCAATATTATAGTCAGTAATTCAAAATTCATGCATACCTCTTGATGCAAAAGGCCTAATTTTTAATAAAAAAAATATGAAGTTGAATGGAGATGATAGACCAATATGGTTAAAGGAATTATGGGAATGGTCTGATCCTTCCTTGGCAGTGTTTGCTGAAGAAGAAAAGTGACATCTACCCCAACTGAAATCCTCAAGCCTAATAGCCCACTACTTGGAGATTTTTCCCCACTGTTAAAGAATTGGCTCAGTATTCTGTTGAAAGCAAATCTCATCCCAAATCTCATCTCATCTCATCTCATCTCATTGTAGACTGACATGTCCACAATTAAGGGGCAGCTTAAGGCCCTCATGCAGCTCCCACTTCTAGAGGTGGGAAGTGGTCCAGAGCAGCCCTGTCAGAGTTTTTGGGCTCAGAACCTCCCCCAGGAGCAAAGCCCAGAGTCCCATGTCCCCACAGGGAGAGGAAGGAATTGAGGTCTCCCTTCCCTGGCTCTGTGTTTGGGCTAATGAGCATAAAAACCCAACTTAGCAAGCCACCTCCTGATTATTTTCTTTTTTTTTCCCAACTTGCTCAAAAATCTTCAACAATACAATTCAAAGTAATTCAGTCTTAATTTTGAAGTTATTGCCAGGTGAGCAAAATGCAATTTTTTGGCTTCCTTTCAGAAACAGTTCACTCTGAACAATCCAAGGCTCTCTACCGCATGTTACTGGGCAGCTCTTCTAGTCTTGAACAAAATAATTTGGAAGTGATTTTCAGCCCTGCCCCATACATTCCCAAGCAGCCCCTCCTCCCAGGTGTTAATCTTCCTGCTGCCCATTTGGCTGCTTTGATGGATTTTTTTCCACTTCTTCAGAGCACTGTTACTACAAAAGGAGTCAGCTGCGTCCCTTGTAGCTTCAAGGGATCTCTGAAGGTGACTTACAGCAACAAGTGTGCTCTAGAGGGACACTCGTTTGACAGCACTGTATCACCAATTAGACCAGGAAGTTTTCCCTCAGTTTCCTTACATTTTCCATATCACTCCATGGGCAGCTCACTGCAAAGGAGTGTCTTCATGCACTGGACATTCTCCATGTAGTTGCATTGTCCAAATGACTTTTTACTTGAATGATATATTTCCCCAAAGGAATAAAATAAAAATATACTGTGCCACAGTAATTGACAGAGTCCAGGATTTTGCTGCATTGTCATGTATTATAACTGCATATTTGTATTCTCCCCAAGCAGCTTATTCTACATCAGGTTTAAAAAAAAAAAAAAAAAAGGAAAAAGAATGCAGGGAAAAAATCATATACATTAACCATTTTCCTGCTTCTTCTTCTTCTTCCCCACAAGCCCAAGGAGACTCAATACCATGGCAAACATGCAGACCAAGCCATTGTGTGGTAGCAAGAAGGGTTCTGGGGATTTGAAGAGCTGGCTATGAGCTGTGCTGGTCCATATTTGGGCACAGTGCACCTTGTGACTGACATCTGCTTTATTTAACTACATATTTAACTACTCAGAATTTGGTAAAACCGAAGCAAAGCAAATCCTGATGTCCATTGTTGGTTCTACCTTTGGTTTGCTTGTTTCTTTGCAGTTCGAACCAAATTAGCATGGAGTGATCATGTTTTATTAGACAGATTTCTGGAGTATATTTTGAATGACTTGCAGAAATCTTTTAAGTTTGAATGTGATGTTGGCCACTAAATCCAGGCATTTTTGCCAAAGACTGCAGTTAGGTTGTTGGTTTGGGTCTGGATCTCATTCAAATTGGGCATGATTCAAGCTCCTTGTAACAGATGTCTCCTCTGTCCTGAATTTCAGCAGCAGGCTTTAGAGTATCTGCCCTGGGTCTCTAGAACCAAACTCAGGTTGAATCATGGCTTAAGAGTGGGAAGTGCTCTCTAGTGGCTGAGGTGTGGCCATCAGATGCAGTTGTGTGTTTGCACAACATTGGCACTGAAGATCTGACCTCATGACCAATGTTTTCACACAAGACACTCTCTTCGGACTCCATGCAGAGTTGGGTCTTTAGTTTTCTCCAGAACCTGAGACTCTTTGTTATATATGCACCAGAGCTGCCTGGAAAGCTGTGGTCATCTACAAAGTAATTGCAATGTTTCCATTCTTTTATTATTTCCTTCTTTTTTTTTAAAACAGAATCTTTAAAATTCTCTTCTTCAGATGAAAAAGCCCTTACACCTGCAAAAACAGAGCTGTTTGTTCACAACCACTTAACCACTAACCTGTTTTGTACTCTTTTAGTTTTTGGGGAGTTTTTTTATGCACATTGCGTATTGGAAGCCTAAAGACTGACATTTACCTACAAACAAATCCCCCAGGAACGTGCAACATTGCAGATTCCGTTTGGGCAGTGTGGAGGAAGCGCTGCCAGGAGCATTGCCATCCCCAAGCCCATCCTCTCTTCATCTCCCTGCCTGAAGCAGCTGCTGCCTGATGTGCCCACTGCTTTGGGGGGTTTGACTCCCCAAAAGTGCTCAAACTGGACACAGGGCCTGACCTCGTGTGGGCCACAGAACAGTCCTGGCAGGGGAGCACGTCAGCAATGTCCATCAGAGCTGCCCTATGAGTCAGGTAGTCCAGCAGCAGACTCTTCCCCTAATTGTCTGCCCTCTGTAATTAATTAAAGACGAACTGGCAAGTAAACCCTGCACTCTCAAAGTTTTCAATACATTCAGTATCCAGAGCTGGCAACTCTTTTCCAGCAGCTCTCTAATAAATACCATCCACAGGAGTTTTCTGCACAATTTCTGTCTTTCAGGCTGTGCTTGCAACACAGTTTCCAGCTGCTCAGCTCCAGTCTGAGCGAGGAGCGAAAAGCATTTATGAAGCTTCAGCAGCAGTTTATAAATAGTCACATGATAAACAGTGGGTTGTGCTGGGTACGAGAAAATTCAGCAGAGGCACCACCACAGAGAATATTATTGCTTATGAGGAGCTAAAAGGAGCCTGAGGAACATTTCCCAGCATGGCAGCTTTCTGCAGATCAGTACTCTCCTGCACAGGCACAGTGTGCCATCTCCCTGCTGGCCTTCCCAGGGGTGCCAGGGCTGGCAGGGGATGTGGAGCAGGCAGGAAAACCCATATCCCACAGGCAGGGGGTGGGTGTGTGTCACTGTGTGTGTCACTATGGCCACACAAGGAGCCCCAGTGAGCCTACTGAGCACCCACAGCTTGTCACAGCCTGGACCAGAGGTTTGCTCCAGCCAGGTTCACCTGAGGAGCAGGCAGTCCCACACTGAGCAAATCCCAAGGCTGCTGGGCGGTTTCCTTCCTCCACATCACCAACTGTGTAAAGGACACTGCATTTAGACCACAAAATCTCTTCTTTTTTTTTTTTTTTTTTTTTTTTTTTTTTTTGCACAGGCCAGCAAACAGCCATCATCTGGGAACAATGAGAGCTGTCAGGATGGGGGAAGGGAGCCGGCCAAACTGCGAGCACGGGCTTGAGAGCTGAAGGAAAAAAAAAAAGAAACGCTCCTCAGGAAAAATTTTCCCTGAAAAACCCAAACTTCATTAGGTGAAAATGAATGCTCAGTCTGTTGAGATGTGCCCTGTGCCCGGAGAGCAGCATAGCAGGGATAGGTGACCTATATTCCCTGGAGAGGAGGGAGAGGTTACTATCGATCCCACCCTTCCTCTACCAGTTTATATATTAGCTCCTATGGCCTGTGGAGGAAGCAGCCAGTAATGGAGTGAATCATTCACAATGAATAAATCATCTGACTAATTTAGCTTGTTTTTCCTCTATGACTCTTCCATGAACAGATCACCATTTCCCTAAAATTGCTCACTATTATTACTATATAACTTGTCATTTCAGGATGTTCTTCCTTTTTCTTTTACATTTTTATCTCCTACAAGTTAGCAAAAATCTCTCAGGGGCTGTTTCATGGGGCTGTTCCTAGCCACACACTGGATGAGCTCAGCATGGTTGTTGCAGGTATTTGCATCAATAAACAGAGAGAAAAATTTCATTCTGTAAACTGCTGAGTCCAGAGTTCAGTTTCTACAGATGCACATGTCCTTAAGACAGAGTGTCCCAACACCTCTGTAACACAAACACCCTCAATACCAGCACAATTGGAAGAAAAATTACTTGTATTTACACAGAGCTTTTCTAAATCAATTTCTATCATATTCTGGCTAGCAACCATCTCAATGAACAGCATATGTGGGGTGGAATTGCCTAGAGGATCACTTGGCTTTGTCTCTTGCTAAAATGATGGCAAAAACAACGGGGAAAGCTGCAGTGCTGGATTCAGATGAGGTCTGTGGGATTCAGACTCCATGGTCAGCATCTGAATGGATTTGGAGAGCCTGGTGTGTGCTCCAGCTCCTGATGGCATGATGGAGTGTGCAGAAGGAGAAGAAGCCACAGGGCTGAGGGCTGTGATGGGAGATCTGGGGACATCTCTCTGTAAATGTCTTTTTCCCCAGCAGAGCAAACCAGTGGAGCAAACTCCTGATGGCTTCAGGCCCAAGTACGTGCCCATATTTCTTCCAGCTTGTGTGTGTGTGTATGTTTATGTTTCTTTTGCTTGCTCTGTATGAGAGCACCTCACCCTTTCATGAAGACTTGATGTAAACAGAAGAACAAACCAGAAAACCACCGGGCGGCGAACGGCGCCCAGACTGAAGCACCACCTGCAGCAGCAAAATGCCAGGCACCTCCTGCACACCTCCTCCCAGCCACCACATCAATGGCAGCCTCAGTGGCAGCTCCCTGCTCTGCCTGTTAGCAAGCACCAACACCCAGGTGCCAGGCAGAGAAAATTCCTGACTCCATAGAAAACAGGGAAAAGCTCCGATGCTTGCACTGCAGGAGCTCCAGCTCCCGTGTTTCACAAGCAGTCTCTGCAAGAACTGAGAAAAGAAAGAGTCAGGTCATGTCAGATCTCAAGCTAAGCAATGCTGATGAGGGAAATTTTGCACACAAGCTAATTGCAAACTGATGCAAGGTGCAATTGAGTGCTGTGATGCTTCTCTGTGTGAAGAGCTTGCCCACCTGCCTCCTGCACAGCCTCTGCTCCCTGAACAAGTGCAGGCCCTCCTAAAAGTTCCCTGTTTCCCCACCAGACTGGGCTCAGTCTGATCACTGTGAGAAATGGCTGCAAGAGCCAAACTGGTCAGAAGCTGGGTTCCTCCTGCCAAGTTCTGGGCAAGTGGCCCATGGCCAGGTCATAATCAAAAGTAGACATGATTCTTCCTTCTCTCTCCTCAAGCTACCAATAAATTAATTGTCCAGTGAAGTCACTTGACCAAGAGGCTTAATATTATTACAGCATGTAGTCTTCTGGGGAGTCCCTTTCTTCCAAACCCTCATCCAAGTCTGTAAACCGAGCTGGCAGCTGACATTTCCTATCTGAGTGCAAGTCAGGGCTCAAAGATGAAACTTGGATGGAAGCAAAAGTGAATGTAGCTCTAAAGAAAGACAGAAGAGGAGATTAAAAGCTATGCTAACTTACACTACTAATTGCAGCAGCACCTCAGCTGAGGTAATGGAAGCCACAAGTAGCTGTGACACGTCCAGTGCAACCTGGGCTGCCCCAGCTGCAGAACAGATTTACCCCTGTGCACCTGAGTGCGCAATGGAGATGTTTGGGGACAATAGCAAGGTGCTTATCCTGGGCTGAAATGAGGGGGCTTTTCCCCTAGATTGTACCCTAGACTGAAGGGAAAATGACATTTCTCATTCCAGGAGTGAATCATAAATATATCTGTGTCTATGTGACTGTGTACATATATGTAGATATAGATATAGATATAGATATAGATATAGATATAGATATAGATATAGATATAGATATAGATATAGATATAGATATACATACAGTGAATCCCAAATATCTCTTTGGCTTTTTAGTTAGACATTTTCTTAATTTCCAACAGTCCTGTGTAAACAAGTTGTAATGGTAAACCCAAACAATTCCAGAGGTGAAACCCCATTCCTGACTCAGTCTTTTCTTGCATCATTTGACTAAACTGTACACCTGGTTGCTCCTTTGTTCCTCCAGTTTCAATCACTTGTAATGTTCAATTTAACCACCCTATATATTTTCCTATTTAAATGTTGTTAAGGGGGTTTTTTCCTACCAAATTCATGCACACGATTAACTATTTTCCCCATTCCAGCTTAACTTCTGGGAAGCATCCTGTTACAGGAGGATAAATGACAAACACAGTGTGCAGGACCAGATGTGTGCCTTCAACACCGAGGGGATGGATGAGCCATGAACAAGCCACCACTGCAGCACAGCAGCAAGCCACAGAGTAGCCCAGCTACATGCTTTCATTCCTCACTAAGTACTAGCTTACCAAAAGCTGCTCAGCCTCCAAAGAAAGAAGATTGAAGATGAGCACAGTGCTCCACATAAGTTACAGCTTGGTTCCCTGTTTTCTCAGAGCACCCTCAGGAAGCAAAATGGGCAGGGAAGTCCTAAAGATTGTCAATTAAAATACAATTTTATGAGTTTTTTCTCGACATTTCAGTTTTTTATTCTGGAGTATGCAGCTGAAAACTGCTACACAACTGCTTAGCCATGTCTAATTTGGTAGTGCATTAGACAGACTTTCAGCCTAATACTCTTGAGTCTATTGTAAATACTCGAACATTCCAGTCAACCAGACTGATAAAAACAATTTAACGGGGCTACTGGCAAGAGTGGTCTCAGATTTGTTTAAAATCATGTCTATGTTCACACATGCAAACCAGCATATTTTCACTTATCAGACTGATTGACTGGTGAAAAATCTTAATGTAAAATAAAGCTGCTGACACACATTGAGACTGTGAGACTGTTCCTGGCTGGGTCTTGTGGGCACAAAGAGCATCTAAAAAGTCTGAAGATGTTTTAAGTGCTCTCGGAAGTTTTCCTTATGACATAATTGAAAAATAGGGTTTGAAAAGTCATGGTCATGAGATGAATGCTTCAAAGCATCTTTGGCAGTTTTGTAAAATAAAAATAAGCTCATGTTGTAGGGTGCTTTGTGTTGGAAATAAATTGCTGTGTTATTTGGCACATGCTGGAATTTAGTGAAAGCCAAAGAAATAGTTAAGACTGCAGTCACTTTTTAAAAAGGTATATTGAAATGTTCAAGGTCCAAATAATCAAACAAGATCTGAGACATTTGGGGTTAGGAGGAACTGTTGGCCTTTTCTCTGATCTGTTCATAACACTTCCTATATTTTTTCCCTTTGTATATACTTTTGGCAATAAAGAGAGAACTTTTGTCCTGTGTTGTATAGATGGAAGTGATGTTTCTGGTAATACTCTTTTGGTGAAGGTGACATGAAATTATTACAGTAAAAGATGATGAATTAGTGAGCTTCATGCAAGGAATACAAAATTTCATTAAATAACTTCAATCATGAGCATTACTCCCAAGTAATATCTACACATTCAGTTAAAATATAAATTATGGGGTTATTCACAATATCCTGTTCTTGCTAAAACTCCTCAATATTCACACAACTCTGGCATTAACTTCCTTAGCAAAATTAGCACCATGTAATATATAGCTCATTACCCCTGGAAGTCATTCCTACCACTCCTAGTTAGATGTATTTTGAGAAAATCTAACTGATATTGACCTCAGCAGTGCTGTCTGTACTGGGTTTCTAACTTCTGCACTAATGTGAAAACTTTATCAAGATGTCCAGAGCTACACACCTACAGAAGGAAATTAAATTAGCCAGTTTACCATTAACATATATTCAGAATGTACTGGATATTCAATGCTCTATACTAACCAGGTACCTATCTCAAAGCTGGCTGTAATATGATATGTCAGAAAATTGCTTTTTGAGTTCAGAGAGAGGACAGGCTTCACTGCAAATGTCCAGAGATGCAATTTATGGTTTTGCATGACTAACTTGGACAAATTAAGGGATTGAAATATAGCTACTTTGGTAGCTATAAACTGGAAGCAAACTGCAAGTGTGGCCAATGCTACCACGAAATCCTCCCGATGGCCAAAAGTCCTCTGTGGCTTGGGTCACCTCCACACCCACTTTCACTACCAGGTATTTCACTGGCTGATCTTCTGTTTATTTGCATCCACAGATCTCACCACGATGGTGAATGTGGGCATGAGAGGAGTCATAGCTGTGCACTAAGGGTTAGTTTAGTTTGAAACCTGTTCTTGCATGTCGGACAAAGGTGAAGCTGTGCTTGTGAAATGGTCTAGAAGTTTTTGAATATTTTCAGTCTCCCTGTCTTGAACTGATGCTGTCCAAACCTTAATACATATTGTTCTTATAAAAATAAAAGCTGCTAAATATTAGATAACAGAGATGCATCCTATCTTTAGTATTTCAAACATGATAGAGTAAAAAAAATGTTTGCCTTACGGAAATTATTAGCTGTACTTGGTGTCCTCTTGCATATCTTTCCCTGTGTTTGTCCTCATTTCCCTGTGTCCCAATGAAAGATTTCAGCTTGTGGGACTCAAGTCCCACACATCTTTTGCCCCTCCAGATCAGATGGCCAGTTCCAGAGGGACTCCCACGGGACATCCTGAGGACTGGCACACTCTTTCCTCCCAGGTCAGCAAACATTCCTGGAGACTTCCTGCATCTGCAACTCCTGTTTCTGCCAGGGACCAGGGCAGGCTGGGCATGACCAAGGGAGTTTATGCCTCAGCAGGTTCTCCTGCCCTGCCATGCCCTACCAGGCAGAAACCACAGACAGCAGCAGCCCAAGGAGCAGCCCTTGGCCAGACATCACTCACATAACCCCGACTGCAGCACGGCCACTTCAGCCATCACCTCTCTATGTGATATGTCATAAAAGTGTCGGAGGGTTTTGTGAGGTGAGGTCTTTCTACTGCTGGGGCTCCTGATTAGTCTGAATATTTTTATCCCAGCATGATTTCCTGGTAACACCATGCTTGAGATGGCTCCTGCTTCTGCAAAGGTGAAGATGATATTCCTAGCTGATTCTAACCAAAATAATTCAACAGCAGTGAAGTATTCATCAGACTTTTACTTTCCCTCTGGCCATTGAGCTTTATGGTGGTTTAACAGCACCCTCAGAGATCCCACCACAGGTTTCATCTTCCTTTTTGCAAAGCACATCTTGGGGCAAGTGAATAGGCTTAGGGAGTGACTGCACACTGCCTCCACTGTGGCCCATTAATACAGATTAGGACTATTTCTTTGATCTGCTTTATCTTCTAGCAACAACATGTAGGCTCCAAAACAGTACAAAAATTAGCATCATCACATTTATTCACTTGGTCCTGCAGTGTTGATTTTGTGCAAATCTTTCAATTGCCCACAGGTCCTGAGTCTGGCAAAAGGCTCCATTTTGGGAATAGGCTTTCTCTGTTCTCCCTTCACTCATCATCATTTGTAATTATGTTTTTGTTGTCTGTAAATTTTGAAGACCCAAAGTCTTTTTTTTCCAGTTGACATGGGTGTTTTCTTACGCCTTTCTCTGCTAATTTTATGTAGTGATATGACCTATTCTAGTATCCACTGAGATATATCTCAAGAAATTGTCTTAGACAATGAAATTAGTGACCTTAATTAGGCCATCTAGTTTGGAAGGCATTAGTGACATTGGAACAGGATGTTTCTGTCTGATTACATTAGTTAGACCAATTTAGAAAGCAAAAGCAATGTGAAATCAAACTCTCTGCTGGTGGGAGGGAACCAAGGAGTGGGGGAGCAGCTCCATTTGCCTGATAACAACATTTCCATTGCTGGTCATGCTGGCACACTCTGCTGCATGTGTCGTGCACCAGCAGTGCTTCTACTCTGTAGAGAAACAGCTGTGATGGCTCTGGAGATGCTTGGTTGATAAAGCACTTTGGGGAGTCTGTCAGCACATGGAAAGGCTCTGGTAATATCTCTTCCTTCAACTGGTTTGCTGCAAATGAACCAGTTGCTTTGTTCTTCCTTTCCACTGGCATTGCAAAATCAGATATACTGTACCTGGGCTGGCACCTTCCCTAGTGTATTACTTTGGATTTCTCAATAACATTGTAATGTTTTTGATGTTTCTGATAGTGTTGTAATTTTGCTAGATACAAAGGCTTCTCCCTCCATCTTATCACACACACACACACACACACATGCTCTTTTTCTGCATTTCTATTGTGCTTCTATGGCTTTTCATGGCAAGGAAAGCCAACACACTCTCTGCAGCAATGCCATGGACTCCAGATGATCTCTTTAAATATGCTTCAGCCATGGGCTCCTCTTTAAACCCTGATTTAGCCAAGCCTTTTCCTAATTTGAATAAACATTAACTACTTTGTTCTAAAACAGCTCAGCTTCCTTATTTGTGAACTGTTCCCGAAGCCATCAAATTTATCCAAACATTCAGTTACAAATTACTCCATCCTCCCTGCTCACTATACACTTTTTTAGCCAAGAGATCTCTCCTGAACACATTTTTGGTGATTTCAGTCTGTATGGCACAGCACATGTCTCCATGATGAGCTGGTCACAGCACAGCCACCCCCTGGGCTCACAGCCCATCCAGCCCTGTGTGGCAAGGGATGGAGGGCTGGCCTCAGGGAAAGGTTCACCAGGAGGAGACAGGGACCCTCTTTGCTGTGTCATCAATGCATCCAGCACAGGTGAATTTCCTCACACAGCCTAAGGACGTGCAAAGAAAGAACAGAGCTGGGCAGACTTTGGACTTCCCAGCTGCTGCTTCCCTACCTGCCCAGCTCCTTGCTCTCACCACCCATGGCTGGACAAACCCAGTGGCAGCACAGCTGGTGGTCACTTTCCAGCCACTCATAGTGGTCACCTCCTGGTCACTCACAGTGTCAGGCACAACAGCACGTGTCAGGAGCATGGTGCCCAAACCACCCAGAGGATCTGGAGAGGAGAAGTCGAGGTATTCTGCACCCTTGTAGCACTGTTCTATGCCAAATGCAACAAGCTGGCACATTCTTGATGACAGAACATCTGCTGGGATTGCGTTCATGTAAATAAGGCTAAAAACACATTTTCAGGTCACACCCTTCACAGGGAAGGAAAAAAAGAAATTCAGGGATTTTTTTTTTACTGTAAATACACCTAGAAGATAAAAGCCAGGCATCAGCTGCTTAAAGAGGGCAGAAGGACCACACTACATATTATTGTACTAGGAAAGCTCACAATTGCTTTTAAATTCTCAGACAACCTGGCACGGTTTATTTTGAGAACTGAAAGCTCCACTACCCAGAGATCACTCTTCTCCCTTCTCTAAGAGGATTTCTTAAAAAAAAAAGCCTTGCCAAAAGCAGCTGTCTGCTAATGTAACACACAGCACCACTGTAAGAATGGATCCATGAGCCCTGGCAAAACCTCAGTCCTTGTCAGGACCCATGAATGAAACTGTCCCAAAGAATCTGCAGAGCAAGGCTGCATATTTAGGAAGCTCAAAAGGAAGTCAAAACAAAACAGAGTGCAGCAGGAAAAGCAGCGCAGACATGTCAAAGGGCTGCCCACATGGCTCAACCAGAGGCCGACCTAAAGCCACTGCCACACAATTCCTTGTGCAGCTCACAAAGGAGCCAGATGCTCCTGTCAAAATTATACCTTCCACAAATCTACATGGGAAACCTGCCACCATCCTGCCAAAAAGGAAGAGAATCGATACCATTTTCTTGACTAAAATAGTATCTTTTCAGTGAATTAGCTGGAGAAAGAGCAAGAGCTGTTTGCTTTGGACAAGTATATTTCCAAGCATGTCATCCCCACAAAAGATCTTTCTTTCACTCCACTTTCATGTGACCCTGAAAGCAAATATCTGATGGATATGATCTGGCTAGCTCCACATCTTCAAACAAGAACAGGGAGCTGGTGGCAAGTGGGATTCTCCCGTTGCTCTGAGCTAATAGATATTGGGAAGAAAAATGCAGTTCTTGTCTTGGCTGGCTTTGAGATGTACTTAACATTTCATTCACAACATGCTGCTTGTATCCACAAAGCTCGACAAGGCAGTGAATATCATTGGCCTGCTTCAGGGACAAGAGGAGAACGCCTTGCCCGAGGTCTCAGCGCCTGCCACAGCGACAGGGGCACGGATGGTGAGCCTGAATCTCAGCCACTGGGCCTCAGCACCCCACTCCTTCCCATGGTGCTTTAAACATTGATCAAAATTTAAGTTAGTGGAGGGCGTGCCTGAATCAGCTCATGGTCTCACAGCTTGTTCTGGTTCTCAGATTAATTGTTCTAATTAGCTGCTCCACAGGCAAATATATATTGACTCTTTCTTCATCTCAGACTTGGGGCCAAGCATGATTCAGAAAAACAATCAGCTGTGGCTTCCTCCCAGAATTTACCGCACATCAGAATTGTAAACATTGCAGCTCAACTCCCAGTCCAGAGCACAGGTAAGAAAACTCGCCTAGTGTTACCAAATGGTTTTCTTCTCCATTTTTTTTTTTTTTTTCATTTCAGAAGAGGGATATCTTAATAAAGTTTCCAAAGTCCCATGCAGCACAGCATGCTAAACTCCATTTCTGTAGCAAGGTTGAGCCTGTTCAAATCTGGCTACCAGAACAGGAGAGGCATTGCCAACGTTTCAGCCTCATCTTCTTGGAGACAGGAAGGTCAAATAAGCTCAAAACTAGTCTGGGAAACTTGGTGAGACAAAAGATTTGGAATCAAAACTGGGTGATGTATACTCTAATTCATAACACAAGTGGGAGTTTTGCCACAACCTCATCACATCTCTTCTTTATATTTTTAATGAATTTTCAAGATGAAAACATTTAGTGTGGGGAAAACATAGTACCTTTCACACAGAGTGTGCTTGGTGCATGTGTTCCCTATGGACTGGCCTGCATGGGCAGTGCACCTGCCCCATCTCTGTTAATAAAGTGAAGATAATTGAACAGGTAACTAATGACTGAGTCATGTTCCCAGCTTTGCTATGTGCTCTAACAATTGCAGCTACTCAGCTGTGTACCTGACCTCTCCTGCTGCCACAGAGTTGCACTTCCAGCAGCTTTTGCCCTTGCCAGAGCCTCTGATAATTCTCTATATGGGAAAGAGACACTAGCTGCCAGGTCTGGAAATAACTACACAAAACATTAATCATCTGTCTTCACAAAATTATAAGTGCTTGATGAAGAAACAGACATTTTGATGATAAACATAGATGATGCAAAGAGTTACAAAAAATGCAAAAGAGCAAAACAAACTGTGCACATCAATTCACCATTGCTGTAAACGTACAGCTCATGTTGGTCTGGTTTTTGTGGCTCTTTTATATTCAGGCTATCGTGTTTTCTTGTGGTGGCAACAGAGATTCTGATATTCTAGAAGTAAATAAGTCAAAATAATAAATAAAAATTTTTGAACTGTAGTACAAACATATTTGAGTAGTCATATGACCTCAAATGGCCATTATATTGTAAATTATGAGCACCTGAAAAAAGGATTAACACCTACATTTAGAATTAAGTTTAGGGGGGAAATCTCTTAAGTCTTTTCATGCAGTATTTCTGAACTAGTAACCCTCTAACAATTTCAAAGGCTGTCACTGGAGCTCCTGTGGACTGAAACTGCCCACTTTCAGTTGATCATTCAATTTTTTAAAGTTTTTATTTTTAAAAGAGTGATGGAGAAATTGGAAAGATAATGTGCAGCAAAAACGCTATATGGGTGTTTATACAAACAAAAAGATTTCCATCAAGCTTCATATGTGTTGGGAAGGATCTCTGTTAATTAAAAACAAATCCAGAAAATTACAACTGAACTGAAGAGAGTCATGCAAATGCTTTTCAGCTCAAAATTTGTTGATAATTAAAACACAACTGCAATTCAGTTAATCTTGTAAGGGAAGGACAGACAAACAATAAAAGTGGTGAATGGTGACTAGATAGGTAGATAAACACCTAAAAATGAGAACATTATTCCCAGCAGTGGTAAATAGGAGCAGATTAGAATTCAAATATTTCAGCAGACGCTAAGCCTGCCCCTGCCAAAAACATTTTGCTAATATTAACTCTGTACTGCCCAGCTGTATTCTCTCAAATCCTTCACAGTTTATTTGCTGGAATAAACCATTTGTACACAATCAACATAAAGGTATCTGGGCAAAGGTGCACCACTCCATTAGTTTAACTTTTATCCATAATTCCCATCTATGCTACTTCTGTCTGATTTAGTTGCAAATGATTTTTGTGGAGAAATCACTCACAAGTGGGCCTTCACTGATAATGCAAAGAGAAGATGTTATGATGGGGTTTTTTTTAATTTGTGTTTGCCTGCTTTGTCCTACTTTTTACCTGCTGTAACTGTGCACGTGTGTCTGTGCACATGGATGTTTGCACGTGTGGTGCTGCACGTGTGACACGCAACATTCCAAGGCTGGTTGGGAACACAGCCACTGGCAGGGACAGCCCTGGTGCCACTGTCCCTTCCCCAGGTGGGGCACTGCTCTCCTCCTCTGCTCCCATACATCCCACACAGTAATGCATGTTTATGCACACTGGCAGACTCCTTTGCACGTTGTGTACTAACTTAGCATTTTACTGATCATTTGGGAGCAGAATGAATGCTAATCATTAAGTTTTATGTGAATGTTTCTATTGCATGAAGCATTCGAGCACATGTGCCGAGTTAAGGGATGTTGCCTATGTAAATGAAAGATAATTCCACATTAAAAAGATGTTTTCTGGAGCATCTTTATTCAGTTAGGTTTCAGCTGATCTGAAGGACTCCTATCAGCACTAGCACAGAGGGGTAAGGCTTAGGAATGTAAGTGCAGATAATAGTTTGCTCGGCCAGGATACTATTTCTCTGCCATGGATTTCAAAAGGACTTACTGTACATACTGGTTCTGGCATTTGAAATTCCAGGCTTCGCTGGGGGATGGGGGGAGATGGAAGAAAAATAGGATTTGATACGAACAAAACATTTTTTTGTAAAAGGCAGATTCCTTTTTGTTTCCATGTGCCATACAATCAGCATTTTTTGAGTCTTTACTGATGCTCTCACACAAGAAAAGTGACTCTTGAAAAATGCACCATTACAACTTAATATATCCAGTATGTAATTTGTACTTAACAGAAAGATATTTAGGACCATTTGCCTCAGCCATGAGACTTTCAGCTGCACAGTGGGAGGTAGTGCTTCAATGAAACCTTTGTTTTTAATCTTCTGATACAGTCACTAAGGCAGTTGGCTGGCTTGAAAATTACATCAGTCTTCTTTTTTAATCTGGGGTTTGCAAGCAGTAGTTAGTTTGGGGCATCCACCAAAGCATATAATTTCACAGGCAGAACTACCATCCTTTTTTTCCTCTCTTGGCTAGTATGCACCAAAATTGGTGTCTAAAAAAGAAGGAACATGAAGAAAGGTGCCCGGGGAGCAGGGACATTCCTGGGGACGCAGTCACAGACGGTGTGTACGCTGCTGCAGCGCAGTTCAGTCACGTTTACTTTGTTTCCTCCTCTTCCTAAAATTAGATTACATTTCCCCGAGCGAGCACAATGATGCCAAAGCTGGACAACCCAGGGCCTGAATCACTTCAAAGCAAGCCCCTGTTTTCAGCCAACGTCACCCGTCTGCCGCAGCCCTTTGCAGGAAAGCACATCGCTCTGCATAGCAAGTTGGGTGGCAGCGGGTCCATAATGTAAAACTGTTGCCTTGTGTTCCTCTAAGCTCTGCCCTCCTCTGAAAAAAAAAAAAAAAAAAAAAAAAAAAAAAAAAAAGCTCTCATAATTCAGGCAACAGCTGGAAAGCTTAGCTTAATGGTCTGTGCTTAAATGTGGAAGGTCACAGGGTGCTGATCTAAGGAGCGGAGAAGTCTTGCTCAGCCGACTGTTGACACTTAGTAAACGGAGGAGGAGGGGACTGTGTGTGCATCTGAGAAAGCCATACCCCGGCCCGCGAAGAATAGGAAGCAACTTCTATTCAAGATTTGCAGGGGTCCTGGACCCAGTAGGGAAAAGCAACAAGGCCCTTCACTGCCTCTAAGTTACCTTGTATTATAACAGGATTAAAGTACATTTAGCTTCTCTATTAGCATACTTTAGCCCCATTTAGGCTTACTTGATGTTTCCGATGGCCTTTGATCAGCCTTGCATGGTGCTGGTCAGCTTCAGGACACAGCAGTCAAAAAGCGAGACTGTGAAATTATCCTGATGTTGAATCTCACAGGAGATATTTCTGGCTGTTTTCATTCACTCACCCCCAATATTCGAGTTTCTTTCTCTCTCTCTCTCTCTCCCCCCCCCCCCCCCCCCCGCTCAAGAAAATAATTTACTCATTGTTAAAAAAACAGGGGGGGAGTTGAAGGAAGAAAGAGAGATATTAAAAGGAAAAGGTAGCTTAGTGACCAGTAATAATTAGCTCCTTGTTTGAAATCACTGCTGGCTTGTGTGCTGGTGCTGAAGCATCTATGAAAAATACTATAATTTCTACAGTGTCTGGCTTTTTATTGCTTACATTTGCATATAAATTAAATCCATATTGTAGCTTTAAGGCAAGCTAGGCTTAGAATGCCGTACAGCTCAGGGTCCTATTGTTTTACATCTACTTTCTATACTGTGGTTAAATGAAAAGGGAGGAGAAAGTAAAGGAGGCAGAAAGTCAGCTTTGTAGCATTTTTAATTGCTTCTCTGCCAATTATGGACAAATTAATATTTAAACTTTGTAGCGCTTTGAGAGAAATTGTTTACGGAATCCACCTCTTGGTGTTCAGTGCCCCCTGTGCCTACAGCAATATCTATATTGGAATCTTTCACCAAAGAAAATGAAAAATAATTAAAGATAAATACTGCTCTGTTTTAAAATATTTTATGGAAACAAATGCTGTTAATTGAACCGTAAATATTTCAAATATAGGCGCGATCCTTATTCTCAACAGCAGCCTGAAAAGCCATTACCAGACAGCATTTTTTCACCTGATACTGTTTATGTGCACGCAAAGATCTTGTATCATTTACTTCACTTGATCTTATTTCTGTCTTCCTCCTCTGCTTCACGCTGCCATCTCTTCTTGCCCGACTTAGGCTGGCCGCCCTGAGACCCCGTTTCAGCTTGGCTCAGAAATCCACAGGCTGCTAACACTAGCACATCAGGGCAGAGCCTGGGAAGACAAGAGACATTTGCAAAGATGAGTAACAAGAAGCAAATGGCGCCTCAAAGTCTCCCTTTAAAAATTCTTTAATGAGATACAGTGCATTTTTTTTTCATTCTTTTCTTGGGCTAATGCCTAGTATGTACCAACCACTGGGCCACATTTTTAGGAAACATCTAAATCAAAAGTCAGAAGATTACACAGGGACATAAGAAAATCTTAAGATGGCAGGAGGCCAGGAAGCCCAGCTAGGCCTGTCCTTTCCTCCAGTTAACAGTTGTTCTCCATAATATACTGTTTTTCTCCCCCTCTCTCTCCATATGCTTCTTGCTCTATTTGAAATCTGGTCAGATCAGTTGCTTCTAGAGCAGCATCTGGTAGCTTATAATATATACCCTCTGGAAAAAAAAATGTATTACATTTGTACAGTGCAAGACCTCGCTGGAGCCGTGTCCCTCATCCTCATATTTGACATTAGCTCTAATAACAGCAGCACTGCTCCCTGCGGTTCCCCCCAGAGCCCTTGGCAGCTCCGCCAGGTCCCCTCTCAATCTTTTCTCCTTGCAAGGGACACAGACCTAGTTTCACTAAGCATTTTGGAGTCTCCAGACTCTAAGTCATTATGGGACTTTGTTGTACTATTTCCATTTCTGCAATATCCCTTCTGTAATTAGGTAATCAAGACTGTGCATCTTTCCCATGTGGCCTTTTGAGATCGATTTTATTTATCAGTTTATTTATCTCCTATTACACATTTTAAAAATTCTGGTTGCAGTACCATCAGCTGGGCACACTGCTAGTCTTCACAGCTGTCAGCTTGCCATTGTAATTTCCTTTTTCCTCTTGCCCATCACTCATTTGCTTCTTCTGTCTGAATTTTTCTGCTGCTCATATTAATAAAGGATGTTACAAGTGCTTGGATGCATGGTGAATTTCATGAGTAGTCTCCTATAGACATCAGCAGCAGCATGGCAGGGACTGACATGTGGGTGAAGGGGTTGGTGGGACTGGTTTAACTTGATTGCTTTTGGACAGGGATAGTCCCTGGTTATGGGGTTAGATGATACCTCATCCAGAGAAGTCCTGCCCCTGTTTTTGGATGTCAGCAAAAACCAGGCTGGAGATGCAACACGCTGCTGTACAGCTGATTTCACATGGACAGGGGTTGCCAAGATTATATTTTCACCATAAAGATCCTTCCCAAGGCAGATAACTATAGCCTGGACTGTGGTGCAGCAGTAAAAGTCTCACTTCTTGTTTCCACTACAGTAAAATTATTGCCTTTGACTTATAAATACCTATCTGTAGATCCAGGTCTTTCCTATCAACTATAAAACAACACCCTTAAACCCTTCCCTTCATTACTCCTTGGAGCAACACAACTGGTAACTAAGAAAAAGTTCTATTTTTTTCGACACTTATTATAATTTTATACCTACCCTTGCCTTTTGTTTTTTTGTAGTCTCTGCCCGTTGCAGGATAACTCTTTCTACTCCAGAGATTAGGGTCCAGCTCAAGCTCTAGTTTGATAACAAACTTCCTCTCTGTGCCCGTCCTTCCTGCTGCTCAAGCCTTTCATTGTGAGATCTACCAATCTCTGGCCCACACGTGGCTGCACAGCTCCTGGGGACACCTGTGGAGATGACACTGCTGCACCAGGGTCACTCTGGGCCACCCTCAGCCCTCATGGCACCCACCAGGCCATGGCACATAGCCTTGGGATAAAGGGAGATGGAAAATCTACAGGAGTCCTTCTCCTGCAGGCCCTGATCCATTTTACTGATGAGACACAAAAACTTGGGGGTCAGTAACAAAATACTGCTGGGTATTGATGCCCTTTTTAAACGTTAGCATTTTAAGCCTTTCTCTCCCTGTTTTCAAAGTGAGATAGTGAATAAGAGGAGTTTTGGCAACACCAACAAATGCTCCAAACATAACCAGACACAAATAGTTCTGAGGCTTTAAAAAGTTTGATTTCTTGTTTGTTTTTATCATTGCTCCTTTGGTGTTTCATGCTCCTTCTCATGGTGGGCTGAATCAGAGCACAGGTGTCCCATATACTGCAATACCCTTGAAGGAGGATCCACTCAAAAATGCCCCCTCTTATGAAATTCTCAGTCTTCACTTGTCGACCCATGAGATTTAAACAACTGCATTTTATAAGGACAAAATAAATTGAGTCCAGACTTCACAGCATTTTAAATCCCCCTATAGTGGCTTCAATGTTTGTTAGTTCTTCAGCTTTTAGCTTTCTGTGTGTTACAAACCCCATCTTCTGGCAGTTTATCAGGTGCCTCCAGTATTGGTTTCAAAATAGATATTAAATACTGCTCTCTCACCTTGTAGCTGCAGTCATTTCCAAATGTAGTGAGCAGCTTTTCTGCTTTCCAGCCGTCAAAGATTATACACCGAGAATAAATTACTCAGCTGGGTGCGTTGTTTGTAGGCAAACCCAGGCAGTGACAGTATCAGCAGTTCCTGTGTTTAAAAGCATGTAGAACACTTTCTCTTTTTCTGTGCTTTACATTGTGGCTCAGATACACTCCTGCACAAACAAGGATGCTGGTAAAGATGTCCTGAGGAATCACAGCCGTCAGCCCATTTCTTCACCTTTCATGCTGTGGATGAAATTCCTGGCATGGGAGCAGTAGCCTTGTAGGGGTGGGGTGCTCCAGAGGACATGGGGGACACCTGACTGTCACCAGGCTGAGGAATTGCCCCCATTTCATTCCCCTGAGCACTTTTGGAGTGGTATTTCACTGATCAAGACAATTTAGATTCCTTTTTTCTTCTTTTATTCCCCCAAGAAAACTATCATGCTTGTCAAGTATCAATTAGTGTTTCCAGCATCAGACAGATTTCTGAGATTTCCTTTTATTTTTTATTTATTTTTATTTTCCCTTTTGTTATTTCTTGTCACAAGACCCACGCTGCCACTGCCAACAGTGTATAGCACTGCTGTCCTTCAATGTCAACATCGTATTTCCTCTGAATTGCCAAAGTCCACAGACTATTCACAAACCTAGCACCAAACGAGAAACCAGGCCAGAGATTCTTTTATCTTTCCTTTCCACAACCCAGGCTTCCTAGGATGTTTCCATACAAATGCTCCCAAACTGTGAATTTTGACCTAAAGTTGAAAACAATTTTGTCAAGAGTTAAAATTTGGCTTGGGCAGAAGCAGCAGAGTTCATAAATACTACATCTGTTTGTTGAGGACCAAAAGCTGTATCTGAATTAACATGACTAGTCACAAAATATCTCAGATCTCTTTAACCATCAAAATTTTAGGCTCCAAGTCTGCAAGAGTTTTTCCGTAGGAAAATCCAAAGGAATTCACATCTTCTTCATCCTCAGAGATGAAGCACCTTTTTTGAAACACTGATTTCTAAATCACAAGGAGCTCAAAAGACAAGTTTAGGTATATTCATAACTTTTAGCTACAGCAAATAACTTGCTATGGACAACTCACAAATCATCCATAATTCAAATACATTTCCAGAATGTATTTGTTTCCAGAAACAATTTGTCTAACCATTTTGACAGAATGAATTTGAAGGGGAAAAAATCTGCTTGCAGGCAAACTGCAAGCATAAAAGATGACTACATTTCTTTAATTAAAAAATCAGTGTAAATAGTACTCTTGTTGATATTAAGTACATTTGTGAAGCAGAAGTAGCTTAAATCAAAACTTACATATAATAAATACAGGAACAGGTTTCTCACTGTGCATATGATGCCTTCATTATCTCTAAATATAAAACTGATTATTCATCTTTGAGTAGAAAGCATTGGAGAACAGTTGTTTTTTATTTTAATGCATTCTAAAAGTCAAGAAACGAGGTTTTTCTTCTGCTGCTTTGTTTTACTTTCTGACTATTTCATTAGTCCTTTGGATATACTTGATTCTGCCCAATACCTGAGACAACCTCCCAGGGTAGGACTGGGGGAGAGGTTGCATGCTCATTTACTCTTGTTCTGTCCTGTAATAGCTGTGATTCTCCCTTGCTTTAACATCTGCAGCAGATCAGAGGAGAAGAGAACTGACTGTCATGATGTGCTGCACCTTCCCTGATAGGTCAGGCATAGCAATAAAGAAACTCCCTCTCTTCAAAGTTTCCTATTTGTATGGGTTCCCTGCATTTCTGGAGGACACAAACTCTTTTTCATGAGGTCTCTCATGCCAGCACTCACCAGTGGTAGCTCAGCTTCCTGAAGAAGGGTCAGAACACTTTCAGGGAGAGAAATGAAAGTATGCATGGATGGTTTGCCCTTTTTAGTCCTTTCCTTTGCAGCTCAGCCTAAGGAGAAACCTGGTATTGCATTGCTGTCATGTAAATGCCTTGACTTATCTTAAATTTAGAGTAAAGGCATCCATTAAAGGTTTGTGGCTTCAACATTCAGTATCAGTTTGTTCTCATTCATATGAATACTGGAGATGTGAGGAGAGAAATCCCTTGAAATAAAGAGTGTCCCAAGTGGTGTCTCAAAAATAGATGCTGCCATTTTTATTAGCAAAGTACAGAAGAAAAAGCAGTAAAAAAAAAGTTTAGAAAAAGCACTCAGCTCATCAAATTCTATTGAGAAATCCGCTAAGAGTGGTCTAAGCTTAAAATACAGATCTGAGTTTAAGATATTTTGAAATCTTACATGGCAGAACAAATTCTCTTTCTCACACTAGTGGTTGTCTCTGTCTGTCTGTCAGCTCAGAGTTCAATCTCGTATTCACAATAAAGTGTGGGTCAAGTCCTCGAATGTCTGTGTCTTATAGTCTTATTCTTGGTTGACAAGTGCTACATCTAAATCAGTGTGTGGCATTAAGTTATAGCCTGAAAGCTGGAGTGGTAAGACCAGCTCAGATGATAAATGCTTCTTGCTCCCCCCCAGCCTTCCACCTCGCTCAGGCCACTGTTACTCAAAGACACAACTTCCAGCACCACTTATCTAATTGTAATTCTACCAGTGAAAGCACAGCTCAATAGTAATGCTGTGAGGGACTTACTTGGGCAAGGTCCTATCATCTGGCCTGAGTCAAAAGATTACACTCCAGTAATAGAAATCTATTCAGAGCAGAGATATCCTGGCATAATAAGACCATCTTGCTTCATGTAATTATAATTCATGCATCCAGAGACAGCTGTCCATCAGATATATTGTATTAGCTAGCTTTGATTTCTATAATGAGTTTTATTAGTATATTTATGAGGAAGAACAGTGGCATATAAAGAAGTTATGAATAAGTTATTATGTGTGCACAACCAACATTTGGGTTCTTCTAAGTCTTGCAGAGAAGCTAAAGTCTGAATGGATACAAACACTGAAATACTCCCAAAACATGATCCATGAAGACCTATTTCATAATAAATGGCATCAACACTACCCACTGTTGTTTCACAACCATAAAATCATTCCATTTCGGCAAACAAGAAATCTAAAGGGGTCTGAAAAAAACAAAGTTGTAAATAAAAATGTCAAGTTTTAATTTCTCTTTAATATTAAAATAATGTGATATAATAGGAACTTTTTTTGGATTTGTGGACTGGTACTGTTGGCCCTGGTTTCCCACATGCAGAAGCATTCAGGCTGTACTAGATGAGATACATTGAATTTAGAGAGTTTCAAGAGATGACTGTTGATTCTTCCACCAAAAAATGGTGGAAAAGGACTGAAATATGGGACCAAATGGAAAGTCACTGTTTATGAAGATGAACAGAAAGTATCAACAGGAAGTGATGCAATGAAACAATGCAGAGCAAGTAAAAGGGAGCAAGCACTGCCTCAGCTGCTCTGGAGACACGTAGCAATGGAGACAATGTTCTCCAGGTCCAACACATAAACACAGAATCATTACAAAATCTATTAGATAGATAACTGCAGTTAACAGGTTTGAAGCCTGAAGTGAGACAGCTGATTTTGAAAATGTTTTTCCTGTAACTGGACAAGCTCAGGATTGTACCTGCTGGTATCTGTAACCCTCTACCTGATCCTCCTCAAGGGTTTCACAGTGCTGCCTTCTGCAAAGATAAATTGTCCACCCTCTTGTCCCCCAGGTCCTCAGGCCGTGCCCACACCATCCTTGTCACACTGGTAAATTTGGGAGACTTCAGACAACTGAAGACAGATGTTTGAAGATCTAGGGGAATATTAACTCCCATGCCAGCACTTCCTGGTAAAGAGGGCCCTCTTACCCAGTTGTACCACATCAAAGCAGTTTGACCAAATCCATCAGGTTTCCTCTGCCAGCTACCAGACAAAAGGTCAGATCTCTTGTGTAGCTGAAGACTGCACCACACACTACCAAACTTCAGCTTTTAAATTGCTCAGTCAAGTCCAGTGCAATACTTTCTGCATGAAATTTTATTGGCTAGGCCACCACATCACACGCTCTTCACAAACCCTGGTGAGATAAAAAGATCGATCCTCATAAAAATTCTCTTTTTAAGGTGACAAATACATAGGCAATCAAAGCAAGTTGTGATGAATAACAGGGTGCTTGCCATGCACAAGTAACCAGAACAGATGGGTACTTCAAAAGCCCAAAACCCCTTCTGTGTCCCCTAAATAGTCTCACCTATATGAACAGAGGCCAGGTGAAAGCCATCAGTTGAGCTGCAAAATTAGCCAACCTCCCCTGGGTCTACCCACGCTGACAAGTCCACCTACCACCCCTTCTACCTGTGTCTGTGTATCCAGCACCATATTTTGCTGCCATGAGCTGATCATGTTCACTGTGGTGATAGCTGAGGGTGACATGTCCAGTCGTATTTAGATCTTAGAACCGATTTCTGCCTTGCTGGCCAAAAATGCCATCTAGACTGAAGAAGAATTTAGCATGCAAGAGCAGCTCTGTGTCACCACTACAGTTCAGGCTAGCCTGCTAGTGTCAGGGAGAAACGAAGCAGAATCAAAAGCTATCCAATTATTTTGCTACAATCTTCTCAAAAGTCTTACTTAAAGCTGAGACTTTTCAAGGAGGCAGGAAAAGTTGGTTAGAAAGACTCTAACAACTGCTTCTTCCAAAGACAATCTTAAGTTGCTGGCATGTGTTGGATCCTGCATGATACCTGCACAGAGCTCAGAGGAGTCTCAGAGTCCCAAGTATTGCCTGACCTCCTGCCGGACCTACAGTCTGAAATGGCAGCAAAGACTGCATTTGATCTTCATGAACTTATTCCACTTCCAGAAAGAAAGTAAAAGCCAGTGTGGTGCTGAATGATCCTGTCAGGACAGTAATTGGAAAAATCCCCACAGTAAGAGAAGCTCAACTGTCACAGTTTGTGAAGAGCCTTGATGAGCCAGGTTGTTTACTGCTCACAAGCCTTGTGCTGTTCACGACTTGGCTGACACTGCTGAGGGGCATGGCAGCCCTTCTTGGCCTCGTTCCTAAGCACTACGTATTGTCTCCAGAGCCTTTGTGCTACTATCACTCCAATTAGGAGCTAGAGTGCCTTCACAAATGTTCTGTCCTCCCACTTTGTCAGACAGAGATGATCTGAATGCCACAAAAAGTTTTGAGAAGGGGAAAATCACAGACGAGGGCATTTAGGGATCAAAATGGCAATGAGCGGCAAGAAGAGATGATTACAGAACTTCATAAATTTTAATCAAAATATCAAAAGAAGGTTCTGTCAGTGCACAGATACCCTTCTCCTAATGGGACAACAAACTAAAGCAGTAGCATCCTTTGATGCCCTAGGATAGCAGGACCCCCGGAGTTGACTGTTGTGTCCCACAATAGTTCATTAGTATTGAAATTCCTAATTCCCTTTATTGGATCTGAGTTTTGGCTTCTAAGGTCTGACCCCTGAAGAGCCAGAAACTTCATACTGCTTTTTGCTACACACTTCCTCATTTTGGGCATTTAACTCCACACTTTTACAAATACCACGTGCCTTTGCTACAGTGAAGAGAAAAGAATAACCTGTTATCTTTTAGCAAGATATTCTCAGTATCGCTCAGGCAAAGACCTCTTCCACCAAATCATGCCTCACATCGCTGTTCTCTTGTAACTGTGGGAAAATATGTCTATATTAGAGCTGAAAACTAAAGACAGGAGGATGAAGTTTACATCTTCTCCTTCTGGCCATGCATTTGATTCAAAATTTTGTGACATACTCTTCATACCTGCCTAGAAACAAATATCAGCACAAGTCCACCAGTCCAACCAGACACTCAGTCCTTGAATGCTGTTTAGTTTTGTCTCACATTTCTCAATCCAGCATCTCATGGAAATTCACAAAGAAAACCACTGAAATCAAAAAAGGTGAAAAAGTTATTAATTTACCTTCCTCTTTTTTTTTTTTTTTTTTTACACACAAGCCCTCAATCCCAGACAAAGAAAGAATAAGGAACCCTACCCATATGTGCCTTAAAACCAGGACAATGTAGTGCACTTGGAAGAGAAGATGAGAAAGGGAAGAGTTAACTGGGTTTATAATTGTTTCCAGAGAGCAATTATTCAGTCCCTAAAAATGCTGGTAGAAGAAGAAAATGGAAAATGAACATGGTCCCAAAAGACAAATGATTAATATTTAGGGAAGGACTATAGCAGGGTTTGATCCAAAAGAAATGGAAAAGAGCATTTTAATGAGATCGGTATTCAGACTGTACAAACTCATTAGATTTGGGTTTTGCCATCTCATAAAAAAAATGAAGGATGTTTTGAAGGCAGGTTTCATGTTTGCATTCCCTTTCCCACCACGGGTGTCTCTGAGGAGGTGCCCACCAAGCGTCGGCAGCCCTGGCAGCCTTGCAATGCCAAAGCAGAAACACAACCTGGAGCAAGAGCCAGGCAAATAACTGGGAACCAAACACGCAGCTGATTACTGCTGCCAGAGAATTTTTATAGAGAATGTTGTTTTTCTTTCATTTTCCTTTCCCTGTGCAGCTTTCCTCAGAGCAATATCTGTGAGTAATCTCCCCTCTCCAGCTGATTGGGGTGCAGCTCCCTGCGTGCACTAATATTGGCACAGTGACATTTGGGCTCTTTTCAGTGGACACGAGCAGGTGCAAAGCAGGACCCGTGGGAGCAGCACAGCCTGGCCCTGCAAGGAGGATGTGGAGGTGCTGGGGAGAGTTCCTGGCCACACCACTGCCTGCCTTCGGCTGGGACACCGACAGCTCCTGCCCGTGCCGTGTACATCGCCTTCCATGTTTAATAAAGTTGTGGACTATTAGGTTCACCACAGCACAGCTCCCAGTTTTATTTCCCAAGGGTTCATAGCAACAGTAACACACAGTAGTTATAATGTGTCATAAAATAAATATTAGTAAAAGCACATGTGAGTCTCCCCCAGTTTGGAATTTGCTTGGCATCACGCGTCCCCTAAAGCACGCCTCCAAAAGCCAAAGTTGTCTCTGCTGCTGGAGGAGGTTTGTTTGTTTGCCTCAGTTTTGTTTTTCCCCTCAGCTGGCTGGACTTATGCCACTGTCATAGCTAATAAAGGTAAGCACTGGTACAGCACTACCTTGTGCCTAATCACATTGCTCTTGAAATGAAGTCTGTCAGCACTTCGGCTGTAAACCTGTACTGCGAGAGCTTAATAACTCCACTGTGAACAAAGGAAAATTACTTCTAGACTCAGACCCGGTGTGCAAGACTTCTGCCTATGGGGTGACATTTTATTTGTTGCTGGGAATATAAACAGCGTGTCCAAAATGGTTAAATGGATCAAATAAATAATGGTTAAATGGATCAAATAAATAATGGTTAAATAGATCAAATACATGAACAGAAACACAACATGCATGTGCAGCACACACACGCTGGCAAACATGCACACATTACACATGTGTAAGTAACCTCATGAGATATATTTTACAAGTTCTGCTTGCACAGAGAAGAAATAAAACCATCTTCTAACTCCTTCCCATCAATTTCCTCAGTTTTAGACAAATCTCAGCCTCTACTTCTTCTTGGAGTGCTTTTTTTCTTTCCTCGAGAATGACAAATTTACACTCAAGCACCACACAACATGCTGGCCTGAAGCTGAGGCAGCTAAGGTAAAACTCCATCCTAGAGCAGTAGCCAGATTTTTATGTATCAAAATGTCCCACCTTTGAAGTTGAGTCTTAACAATGTCTTGCAGGAAAGCCCCAGGGCAGAGCCTTTCTCTGCCACAGGTTTCTTGTACTACTTTGAGCAAATCATTTAACTCTCCTGTTCCTCAGCTCCACTGCTGAAAAATGGGAATAATTAAATTGCTCTACTTCATCAAACACCTGTAATGATAAATACACTGCAAAATGCACTGAAGTGTCTGTGATGATCACCTGCTGGACAGAGAGATACAGAGCTACAAAGGGGAGACTTGTACCCCTCTAAATTCAGGGTGTTTTGAAGTCCAGAAGTTCTGTTCTAAACAAGTTTTAAAGTTTGTTTTCTTAAAACTACAGTCATCAAACAGATTTTTCTTTAAAAACACTACATTTTTCTTTTCTATTTTCTCTTTTCTTACTATTTTCTGTTAAAATAATAATATAGACTGCCTGTGTGGTACAACACACAGGCTTTGACCACACAGTTTGGGATGGCCATGCTGGAGCTGATGGAGCTCCTGCAATGGCTTTGAACGGCACAATTGGAGATGTTTTGCTCTGTCAGGTTAAGATTACCCCTCCTTAAGACCTGCATTCCTGATTCAGATACTAAGTCACATGAAACTTGTCCACCCCCATAAAGAGTGGCAGAAAATAGCTGCCTGTGGCTGATGACACCCCACCACCAGGATGTCTGCATTCATCCTCACATCCCAGAGCATGAGGAAGGGAAGGGGAGGCACCAAGCAACAGGGCACAGGCCTGGAAGTTCTCCCTGTCTCTTAGATGGCTCCTGCACCAGGAGGTGACCCCCTCAGTGACCACAGCTGTGGGAGTGAAGCTGTAGGTGCAAGAGAGCCTGGGGAAATGGGCACTGCCAGGGGCAAGGGATCTCTCTGTGGAAAGTGCAGGTGAAGCAAGATAATGCTGCAGCAGATGCCATGGACAAAGGGAAGGAAAATGGCCAGTGCTGAATTAAAAAGAAATTAAACCCAGCATCAGCATATGGTGTATTTGAGCTCACAGGAGTGACCACCACAAAGGCATGAGCTGTCCCAGCAGTAAACAGTCTCCAGTTCAGATTTGACCACCAAACCGTCCGCCCTCTCATGCTCCCTTTGCCTCACCTCCTTTCCTGAGTGGCCTCTACTCAAATTCTGAGCCTAGGGAGAACTCCTAGCATGTCTTTTCCCACTGCTGTGTACAAATCCTCCCTCCCTCCATCACCAGCTCCCTTGGGGACCCCATGCAAAAAGCAGTTCTGTTGGGATCAGCCAGAAAGGGTTCCCACAGCTCCATTTGGTTGAGGACAGCCACAGCAGAGCTGTGTGGTCCGATGGTGCCCACGGGCTGACACGCCAGTGTTTGCCATGTATGGGGCACCAGCTGGGGAAGCCTGGGGTGCCAGGGCAGGGGCTCCCAGGAGCTGGCTCCTACGACTCCTCCACCCATCAATCTTACAGCAGTATGCCGTCATGGATAAACAGCAGCTGTTGCAGTAAGCTCATCAGATAACAGGCACATATATTAAACTACCTTTAGCACACTTACTAAAACATATATTTAGCTAGGGAAAATAATCTCGCCCTGCCTATAAAAGTCAAAGTTTGCCTTTATAAATAACTCCTGGAACCCTGCACGCATCTCAGGAAAATGGCAACGGTGTGCATGCTCAGCCTCCTGCCCTGAAAAGATCTCTGAATAAAATATAAACACGCTGAAATATAAAGAACAGTTTGGGGAAGATAATGAAATCTAGTGGAGCCAGTAATTTACTCTGTAAATCATATAGCTACTTCTTCCTTGCAGTTGCCTGCCCTGATTTACATCATGAACTTTACATCCGAGCTTCTCCCCGCCTTATTGCAAGCATGGGAGCACAGAGCAGAGCATCTGTGTGTCTTTGTGGCTGGTAAAAGGGATTTATTTATCCTTGTGAAATGTCCCGCTCTAAATATGCCACGTTGGCTTGACACACTTGTTGTTTCTCCAGCCTTCTCTCAGAACCCAGGTCTTCCTGAGAAGGGAAGGAAAAGCAGGCAACCTAAAATGCCAGTTTTGCACCCATTCTTGTCACAGCAGCTGGGGATGGGGGCAATCTGAGTGCTGTGCTGGTGCTGGTTACAGGGAGCTGCACATGGCACCCCAAATCTCCCCCCTCTCCCCACTGACAGTCTCCAGCATCATGTGGCCCTTTCCCATTTTATTCATGGCATAAACCCTCTTCCCATTAGCATGCAAAGGCTTTGAACTTCAGAGTTTTCCAATACTGCACAGAATACCTTGGAAAAGGGCTGGAAATAATTGGGTGCTGTCGCTCCCCTAACAGCACCGCGTACGGTGAGCTCGCGGAAATCCAGAGTGGCACCAAGCACCCAGGGGCAGGCAGCGAGCCCCGAGTGCCACAGAGCTGCCACACAGGGCTTGGCCCCAGCCTCATTCCTTATTCACAGCTCTCCTTTAAGTCTAAGCACTCCGAGGTGAGGCTGAATCTCTGTGAATTCGAGTGGATTTCTCTCCCGGTGTGTGCCTGCACGTTAGGGAGGCGTGTTGTGCTCAGGCACCGCTCTGCCTGGCTCTGTGCAGGAATAGAGACTGCAGGGGAAAAATTATATCTAGATGAGTCTTTATGATGTGTGTTCCTTCAGTATTAAGATCTCTTCAGGCCTTGTGTATCCGGTAATATTGCTCTCATTTTAAATTCTTCTAGTAATAATTTTAAGAGAAAATGCTTTGTGACAACTGCTGTTGATTTAAAACTAATGTTTAGCCAGTAATGGGTAATTGTATTAGACTAAAAAAAGCTGCTGTAAAGTCGACCCCAGTCTGATTTTTAATTTACTGCATCATCAGCTACTTTTATGATACTATTTAATCTGCTGAAATAAAACTATTGCTCTATGAATATCTCTAACATTCAAGAAAAATTGTTTTTAGCTGTTCTGCTCTTGGGGCTGAGGACTTGTTAATTATTATATTAATAAATCCTGTGAATACATTTACTTATATTTGTTTTAATTGTCACAATACTCAGAGAATAGCATGTTCTATTTCACTTTGAAGTCCCTTTTAACCCGTAAACAAGGAAAGGGAAAATGCCCATCACGACTTCGCAGACGTTGGGAGTTCACAAAATGCATTCTGCTTTTCCATGGGGCAGGAAGAGGGCAGGGGAGAAGCAAAAAAACTTCCATGAATTTTTTTTTTTCCACAAGAACCTGCATCTCCCTCCGCCGGGAACATGCTCGCAGCTGCAATCAGCACAGCAACTGCAGGAGCAGGCAGGGCTGCTCTCATCACGAGCCTGGTTTTGCATTTCCAGGACCCTCTCCCAGCCCCTGGCAGCCCAGGGGCCTGATCCTGCCCCCTCCTCCCCAGAGCTGTGGCACAGCCACAGGTTTGCCTCCCCAGAGTTAAGAAATCAGCCCCACAGGGCTTGTTCCAGCCCCCCAGCACTGACAGACCCCACCGAATCCAGAGGGCTTTGGATGGGTCCCCACAGCCTCTGCATGGGTACAAAAGAGGCTCGTGAGCTACCTTTATACAAATAATAAAAACTAACCTTACAAAAAGGCATTTTTATGTTTTTCTTGCTTATTAACGTCGCTGAAATAGCGTGCATCAGAGTCATGTAAAACAGCTTTCTGTCTATGCCCAGCACCAGCGACCTTCTCAAAACAATACACCACCAGATTAAAACAGCATCAAAAATACTCTGCTTCCCCTTTTCAGATGGGAAAGAAATCTTCATTAGGAAAAAAAAGGCTATCACAACAACCTGCACTAGTAAAAAAGGGATGGGTTTTTTATTTGCTACTCTTTTTGATAAACGGCAGGCTCTCGTAAAGATTACCTAGAAGATAAATTGGTCTGCGGGAAGAAAAAAGACTCGGGGTGTAACCAAAAATGTGTATCTGTGGCACGTGAGCTGCCGATTTTTAATGCTACCAGTACATTTACATTGTAGCTTTAGGTTTATTTACCCTGATAAATTCTTGATTACCTGCCTGCAACAACTGCAGGAGAAGGCTGTTGTCAAATCCATTATAATATGATCAAGTAATGGTTACAAGATAAAGTAAGGTAAAACAAATAATTCTTAATGCTGCGCAACCACCTATTATTTTATCCAAACAACTTCTGTTATCTCCTTATGGTCGAATGCCTATTCCCTAGAAAGAGAGAATAAGTCTCTTTTTACCTCAGTAATTAGCTTATTTGAAAGCTCCCACAAATTCTTCCTATCATAAATTTTGCATTGCTTCATGCACAATAATGCACATAAAATTAAATAAACAATTTAATTATTTTAATTAAAATTAAATATTAAACATATTGTGTATAAGAAGCCCATGTCTGTGATTTAATTGGGCAGGAGTACCCAAAGCAGTTTGGGTAACAGTGAAAAATAATTAAAAACAACAAGTACGGTAGCCTCTGGGTACGAAGAGTAGTTGGGAGCTTTCTCCTGAGAAAGGTTTATTTAATTAAAACCAAACTAATCTTTGCAAAACACTTGATAAGCATTTCATAATACAAATCATAATCCAAAAATGAAGCTTATACTTCGTCTACATGATACTGGAAAATAATATTAAATAATTCAATTCTGCCATGAGCTACTTCCCCAGCACACACAGAATAATTCAGCAGACAGCATGTTTACCACCTTTAAATTTTCAGCAACATTTAGTTCATCTAGATAAATATTAGTAAATTATATGAAGGCATAATGGATCCGTAAGTGATAAGGCTGAGAATTAATGCTTTATTTAGACTGTTTATTGCTTCTTGTAGATATTTTGCCAGACAAGGAAAGCACAGCTAACTTAGAGGGCGAGCTGTGCCTGTGTTGGCAGGTAAGCCATTTGGCTGTGTTCACGTTTTCTAGCCTATTCTTCGACACCTTTCCTTCATAACAGAGAATATTATTTCCAGGATCCCATATAACTGAAGGAGGAATAGATTATTTATAGGATGGTATCTCTATCTATACTTCATGTTGTCAAATGCCTGTATTTCTATACTGTTTGGTGATCATTTCAGCTCCCCAAAAAACTTGGATCCTGCCCAAGGTCGCAAACTATCCGCCTGGACATCAAACAGTCTGCCTTGCACAAGCACTCACAACCTGGATTGCAAATGCTGACAGGCTTTATAGGTCATTTCAAAAACAAATGCTTCATTTTAGCACCTTCGACTGCAGCAGCTCCTACAACAAGCTGCTGATGCCAACTGGCTTTTTCAAAAGTGAATGTATCCAAAGAGATCCTAATTGACACTTTCAGGCAAGTGCCCAGCATAACTGAATATTACTCAGGTTTCTGGAGAGCAGTTTTAAAGTGACCATATAATTTAAGTGACCTTTGAATATAATTTAAAGTGCTACTGTAAAGCCCAGTTCCTCTCCCACTGAATGGGCTCCATCAATGGGGAAACTCCCATTGATGTTAATGAGGGCAGGAGCGGGTACTTCCCCACTGGCTCCCATTGAATTATCCAGGTTCTTTTTTTTGTGGAAGCTTTTTTTTGATACATTCCTGGGAAGATCCTGTTAACTGACTTGGAGTTACTTTGGTTCATATCATACCCATAGCTTTTTAGCAGAGAATCCAGTGATTTAACAGAGATTTCTGTCGAGCAGAGGTACAATAGAGCCCTTTACAGGGTGTGGGAATTTCCCGCATGTTGATTAACTTCATACTGTAAAAGACCGTAGGCCAAATCCCTCAGTCCTCACGCAGACAAAAGTCCACATTGACTTATCTGAAATCTGCCTGCAAACGCTCATTAAAGTCAATGGCATTTTGCTTTGGTGAGGGCTGGGGATTTGGCCCACTGGTTGTTTGGGCGTCGCCAGGAGAAGGGGATTACCCCAGCACCGAGCCTGCAGCAGGGTCTGCCTTGCCCCAGACCTCGGGCACTGCCTCCCCCTCAGGCCCAAAAGCTCGTGGCAAAACCCCACTGTCAGTGCTAGCCCCATGCTACAGTGTGGGGTGCTGAAGGATGCCCAGCATCACCCCTTGGGCCACCACCCTGATGTCTCCATGGAGCCACCAGGACCCTGCTGTTTGCCCCTCGGGGCAGGCAGAGAGCTGGCAGGGTGTTAGCCACTGACCCACCAGGCTCCTGTCCTCCCCACTGCAGCTACTGCCCAAAACCAGACTGCCCTGCATCCCTTCTGGGACAAGGCAGCCAATATGTTAGAACTACCCTAGAGGAAGGTACATCTGTACAGAAAATAATAGAAATATAGCCCAAAAAAAAAAAAGTGGGCTGCTTTCTATTTGTTTGTTTTAGCTGCATCATAGCTCAGACCTTCCTTGCCATTGTGGTTCAATATTTACTGATCGAAAATATAGACTAGCTGCAAGTCACAGCATTTGCCAGAAAGAACTATTATCATCAGAAAGAAATGGGCATTAAAAGAACAGCTCTTCTATTTCCAGAATATAAAACAGACATTCAGAAGAACAAACAGAGCAGAGAAGAAATGACGGTCATTTGCAAGTAAAATATTACTAAACAATATAACATTGGATTAACTGTTTCATGTATTTATTGTGAAAGAATATATAGAACTTTACATGAGAAACTATCAGTACAAGCAAGAAACAATGCAGCCTTTTAAACAGCTTGCTTTTAAGTTTAATGCTTCTGCACGTAGAGCACACGAGCTTGCTCCCACTGAAGCCCACGCAACAGCTCCTGTTCAGTTCAAAGGGGTCAGGATCAGGCCCTGAGGTTTTCAACTTTCCTCCTGTAATGTCCCTTTCACCAATATTGCAGCCCCCCTGCCCTGCACCTGATGTGCTGGGGATGTATTTATGGTGGGGAACACGCAGTACAGCCAAGAGGCACCGTAAGATGCAATTTGGGAGGGGTTGATCCTGGAAACTGTGGAGGGACTTTTTCTTTCTACATACATTTAGAAAGAAAAGGAGAGGACAGAGGGGCAGGATAAAGGAAAAAAAAAAAAAAAAGAAAAAAAAAAGAAAAAAAGAAAGTAGGCACATATTGAGTCCAGTCCTGCATTCGACTGAAGCAAAGCATTGAGCACAGTAGCGAGGGCTGACTGGACCGGACAAAACCTGACTCCGTTTATTGTCTTTTGTTGTGGTGTGCCAGGAATGCAGGAGCTGTAGTTATTCTGAACTAGGGCTGGCTCTGGGGATGGCTTTGTACTCTCAGGACCTGAGTGCTGCTGAAAATTGGTGCAGCTCTGATCTCTGGCTTTAGAGACTTTTCTTCCTTCCAGGACTATTTGAAATAGTCATGTAACAATTTCAGTAACTCTGTGGCAATTAATTTTGTGAATTTGAAATTAGTTTGCTACTCTTACATAAACTTAAATTGGATTAATTTTATACTCCCTTACCCAAAATACAGTTCAAAAGAAGAATTTCTAATAAATTTGATATGCAAGTCTCTTCTAGTCCTTAGTTTACCCAGAAATCATTCTAAATCATTTACTATTCAGTGCATGCTTTAGCACTGACAAAAATTAGAACCAAGTTGATTCTATTATTTAACTAAATATTAAAGAGCCACTGGAATTCCTACACTGCCATATTATTTTTATAAATCTATCTGACCAGAAAATCCATTTAACACATGAACATTTTCCTGTGACTTCTTCTAAACGAAAGAATCTTTGCAGAAACAGAAACATAAAAATTATTGCAGTGGTACAGTTGATGACAGCTTTCCTGGCAAACACAGTAACTGCCTATTGAGATAATTAAGGCACCAGTAGAGATACACAAGATAAAAACGGAGTTTAGGGCTGGCTTAGTACAACCTTTACTGTGTGTGATGCAAAGGGCTGGGTCAGATGTCTCATGAAGTTTTCTCCAAGTCCATCTTCTTTAATTCAATGCATAGGGAAGAGCCATATTTATTTTTAGTGACTGAACTTTCCCTTCAAGTTCACTCCATCCAAATTAAATAAAAACCCTAAGACTCTTTTGAATTGCTTGGAAACAGACCTTGAAGCCCTGATTTACTTTTAGCTTCATACACACAAAATTCCTGGTGATTTCAAGGATGATTTTGCCAGACATAAAAAAATGCTAAGTTCAATTCTGAGTCACTACTGCTGTAAGTGTGGATTTAAGAAGAATCTAAAATAAAGGAGTCCTTAAAAAATAAACAAAACCAAATGAAATTGGGCCCCTGATATGCATTAATAACAACAGTGATGTCACTCATGTTCAGTCATTTACGTGTTCTCATAAATCCTTTTTAATAATTTATTAGATATAAAGAGGAGCTTGAAGTGTGACAAGCTGCTGTAATTTTAAATAAAGCTTACAAGTAACTTTTCAAGCTTTGCAGGCTCGGGGCAGTAAAACCCACTGACTGAGCAATGTGTATCCAAGTACAAAAACCCTCAGCAGAGGTGCAAGCCTGCCTGAAAGGCAGAGCTGGGTGCTCTTGTCTCAGCATCAGCACTGCAGGGACTAATGTGGAGCTGGTGCAAGGGAAGGGAGCCCGTGCTGTGTGCAGGCACCTTGTCACACTGCAGCTGGCACCAGCAGGGCTCAACCACCTTAACCCAGCTCTCCATGCAGGACACTGCCTCCAAAGCAATACTGCAATGGATTTGGGGCGCAGCAAGGAATTTCAGGGCAGTGGTCAAGAGTTAGTGGAATAAAGAGGATCTGCAGGGCCCTGAAGCTTTCTACAGCACCTTGGGTTTCACACTTTTGGGGAAAAATCTTCCATCTTTGCTACTGAACTCCCTGGGAAGTTAGAGCTTGTTGCTGACTTGTGACTGACCACACTGTACAAGCAGTTTACAAGGGCTCAGCAATCCTGCTGGAATCAGCACTCAGGAATGTCCTCAGGTGGGAGGAGTAGGTGCTTGGCACTGTGAACAGTAATTGTACCATCTCCTGGATATTCAGAAAGCTACAATATGCAAGGCAAAGAGGAATGATCTACTTTCCTCTGGCATTGCTAGGTGCCTATTATTTTTGCCAAGATTTATCCCACCTACAGCAATATTCAGGGCACTGGTCTATTGTTGTAGCTCAGGCTGAGCTGATGCTCATTTTTAAATTAAACCTCAGGTGAAAGCAGCGAATCCACACGTGCAGATGGTTTGTCTGTGCTTGCAATCCTGCACGCGTGCAACTTAGCACAGTGCAGCTCTCCTGACCTCTGGCTGCTGGGGTTTTATTCCTGACAGGCTAGATGTGAATAAAATCATATGGAATTGTGTTTTTACAGTTCAGCCTTCTGAGTCCCATCCTGCTGCCATTGAAATCAATGGCAAAACTCCCAACTTCCCTAGTCATATCAGATTAGCTTTGTTCCACGGGCTGAAACAATCTAATAGATACCAGGTGTCCTCCACAGAGCTTGTGTGGTCTACAAGTAAGTGGAACATATTTTAAAAAGTCAAATATGAAACAGCTACATCACAGAACCTGTAATAACCTCCAACTGATATTATTATCTATGGAGGACATGATCAGTATCTAAAATGTGACTCATTATATATTTATATGATGCATCCTGTAACAGACATTCTGGGGTAAATTCAGCTGCATGTTAAACCACTGCAGAAATGGATCCATATTTATGTTCATTTCCACAAGAAAGCAAGGGTGTCGTGTGTTTTTACTTAAGGGAGGGAGCCTCAAACAACCTTACATTAATCCAGAAATCCACTTTAAATATATGAGCCTGCATGTAAAAGGACCTATAGAAGTTAAAGGCTGCAAGTGAAACCAGTAGGTTGTTACTCTAACATCCCTTCTTGCTCATAGCTATGAACCTCCACCATGAAATTCCCTACCTGCTTTTCTGGAGTTATGGACCTTCACCAGCTCCTCCAGTAGCATGGAGATCATAGCACACAGTGCTATAAATGTCCAGACCTGGGCTGCACCAAGGCATCCATCACTGTGCAAAGGGTGTAGCTGGAAAACACACAAGGAATTTCCTTGTGCTATCTCTGGGTGTGTAGGTGGCCCAGGAACCTTGCCTGGCTCAGGGGAAATTCTCAGCGTCCTGCTCTGCACTAATAGGGACAGAAAGAAATCACTCTGCCCACTCCATGGCCTGACCCTGACTCACACCACCTGCAGAGAGGAGCCTCAGCGCAGCTTTCTCCTTGTTTTGCTCAAGGGAGGAGCAGCACTTCCAAGGACCCATCACACTGGTACAGCTGGGTTAATCACTTAGAAACACACAGATGGGGCAATCCCAAGCAAAAGATCAGACCTTTCTTGGGAACAACAAAAAAATATATTGGTCCTTTTCCTAATCCAATTAAAGGTCCTCAGATGTACCAAGGTCTGCCTTGGTCCTTAGCCAGAAGGATACACCTGGGGCCAGTTCTTGGGGCTGTTTGTGTGCAGGTGCTCAAATCTGCTGCTCTGCTCTTGCCTTCCAATTCCATGTCTTAGGGGCAGATTCCCTGAATGCCCCTGATTACAAAGTTGCCCTGGGGCTCCTGTGGGTATCTGGTGGATGGGGTGCCTGAGTCAGAAGGCTTCAAAACACTTCCCACTCCCTTTCTGCTAGGGAAGCCTCACATCTTGCAAGCCTCCCTCTTCTATCCAAACCACTGGCTGCTGTCTCCCAAGGGTTCACAGACAGCATGGGCTTGCCCCAGCCTGGCCTAATGCGAAGCACCTTCTCACCTGGGGTCCAGGTACTGCTGCAGCAGCCCTGCAGGAGAAGAGCACTGCAATAACTGAGGTGTGATTCTCCCAGGCAATATTCTAGGCAGCTGAACCTGCCCGTGGAAAGGGCCAAGCTGGCAGTGCTCTCCAGCAAAACTGCTGCTGGAGTCAGTGCTTTGCTCCTTTAATTTTTAAAGCAGCACCAGGAATACATCAAACCCCATTAAAAAGGCATGATCCAATCAGTATTTCATTTGTATCTGAATATCTAGTGCTATCTCTAGTCTTATCTTTCACCAGTCACCCTCTTTCATTATGGTCTCCTTAAGAGGCTTACATACTTGTACTTTTCCAATAAAGATCTTGGAGAGTACGTTCAAGGGTAGCTTATTTTAACATTCATCACATTTAACAAGACTTTTACCAGAGCAGAGAGAAGGCGTAACTAATTGTTGGAAGATCTGGTCAAGTTTATTGTGACGGGTAACTGTCGGGCAATTATGATTTATTTATTCAGAGGGAGATAAGGCACGCATTGTTCTCTCAAATGAAAAAAAGTGGGGCTGATCCTAAAGTTAATATTATTTCTCATGCCTTCTTCAATCTTTTCATAACTGAACGCACCCACCAGAGTACAGTCCTCATTGGCTCCATTTGCTCCAAATTTGGGGTTTAAGTTGAACTTATACCCCAGCGTCTCCTGGGCCCGGCGAGGCCATGCAGGTGCAGTTCCTGCTCCATCTAGTTCTTAAAAGGTCTGTTGGCGTGAGGGGACTCCTGAGAGAGCCGATGTCCCCACAGGGTCCCCGAGCCTCGCTCCCGCCGGGGGGAGCCTGTGATGGACGGGGGCAGGGTAGCAAGTGGGGTGCCCTTCTCGTCTGGCAATCAAAGGAAGGGAGAGGAGATAAAAATGCCCCATTACTGCCACCGTTTCTCGGGTCCCTGCGGTAATTTCTCGAGCGGCAGCATGTCCTCGCAAACACAGGAGTCGGGGAGCGTCTCCGTCGGCACTGGAGGCACGACGGGCAGGAACCGGCCCCGCTGCCAGCACAGCCCTTTCCCACACCCCACCCGCGCCATGGAAGAGCAGAGCCCGTGGTACCCCGGCAGCACTCGAGGGGTCGGGGCTGCCTTTACCTCTGGTGTGACCCCGATGAGAAGAAAAAAAAGAAAAGAAAAAAAAAAAACAAACAAACAAAAAAAAATCACCAAAAAGTGCCCAGACCCGCCTGTACCCCCGCATCTCCCTGGAGCAGCGGCTCCTTCCCGTACTCGAGCCGAGCCCTGCGGCAGAGCGCGGGGGTAATGCGGGGCTGCTCCCAGTGTCTGCCCCCGCCACCCTGCGGAGCCCCCACGTCTGCGGCACCGGCACCGACCCGGCCCGGCCCGGCCGAGGCCCGCAGCGCCCCGGGTTCCGCAGCCCTTGCCTCCTCAGCCCCCCCGACAGCCCTGCTGCTGCTGCCGCAGCCACCAAAGTTTTTATTCGCATCTTCGTTATCTCCAAACTGATCAAGTGGCCTAAAAACAAACAAGAAAAGTCTTTTTAATGTAAGGGTTGCTCACCTGATGCAGTAAAGATCAGTTCTCAGAGCAAAGGACTTCTACTTCCAGCAAAATCTGGTTCCCCGACTTACTCAGCCGGAAGAGCGAGCACCATTAGCTGCTTTACATAGACTTTTTTAAGTCTGTGTCAAAGGCATTTGATGTAGAGCATAAAGATGCACCTTGCGCGCTTCTGTCAACAGCCAGCCCGAGGCTGGGGCTCGGGTGCTACGTGTCCAACTCCCCAACAGAAAAAGAGTTAAGATTTTTCTTTTTACTCAACATTTATTACCTTTTTTCAAAATTTCAGCCCGTGGCCATTCGACAAATCTTTTTCAAAACGGTTTTAGATTTAAAAGGAAACCGTTCGAGTTGTGTTTTGATCCGATCGCCGCTCTGCGTTTATTTCTTGTAAGACAAAAAAAAATTACATCGAACCGGTTCGCCGACAAGAAGTCGGAGCCCTGGGGCAGAGAGGTGTTCTGGGCCGTGCTCCCGCTGCCAGGACCCTCTCCGGGCGCGGAGGGAGCTCCGGCAGGGACCGCCCGCCGCCTTCCCCGGGACTCCGCCGGCGGCTGCGGACGCGGCTCGGGGGCGGGAGGGTGACCGGGGCAAGGCCGGGTCCCTACAGCCCCCAGAACCGCGACCGACTCCGGACAAATGATCGACGGGCAGAGCTCCTACCTCCGCTCAGCCACTCGCTAGCGCTGCCTCGGACCTTACCCGACGGGGAGGGAGAGGTGGGTGCTTGGCAGTATTCACTGTAAACCACTGTGCTATTCACTCGCTTAATTCCGGCGTGGCCTCGACCACCGCAGGGAAGCACGGAGGGAGCCCAGGGCCGGGGCCAGACCCCTGGCCTCCCACCCCCGGCACCGCCGTCCGGCTCCCAGCGCCCTTCGGCGGGGTGGACGCGGCGCTCCGTGCCCGGGGGAAGCGCATCTGCCCCCGGCCGGAGCCGAGGCGAGAGCCCCCGCACCCACGGCCCTCCAAGCAGAGGGGAGGGGACCGAAGCTCTCTTGTAAAGCTCCCAGCCGTCGGAACCCGCAAGATAAACATCATTAGAAATCATTGTAATTGGGATTGTGAAATCTGACCTCTGACCCTCCGGGCTACGTGTCACAACCGTGTCTGCTTTGATTCCTCGAAAGGCGGCACAAAGGAACAAGTTCCGTGACAGGAGGCAGCGGGATCTGCGCCCCGGCCAGAGGGGACCGACGGGGGGGACCACGCGTGGCCTTCCCCTCCTCCCCCGTGCCTCATTTGCATATGCAAATCAGCAGGCCGCCGGGGGGTGGTCGTCGGGCCAGGGCCGGGGGCCTGGAATGATCGTGCCCCTTTCAAGGGGCGCCTTGGATGGAGAAATCAGGGTCGGTCCTTCCGCCAGTGGAGGGAGGACGGGGGTGCTGGTGGGTGTCTGTTGGGTGTTCACTGATATTCCCATCCCACAAAGGCGCGGCTGCCTCCCGAGAGCCGGGGTGTGGGGGAACAGACCCCGGGGCACGCAGGAAGGAGGGGCAGGGTAGCGCTTTGCCTCCAGGCTTTTCCGCCTGGGCTAGCGGGTGCTCTTCCTGGCACTTGGGCTCCCCAGTCCCACCCGTCCGCCCAGCCCTCAGCATTCCTCCCCGGCCGGGGCCCGGTGCGCGTCCCTCGCCTCCCCCCGCCGCTCCGCGCACACCTGGTCCCTTCCCTACGGGGAGGATGTTGCGCCTTCTGCTCCTATTTCTGAGCTCGGGCTGGTGCTGAGCCCCGGATGAAGGTCTTCCCCCCCGTTCCCCGCCGGCCTGTTTGCCCTTGGCACCCACAGGGGACCGAGGTCACTCGTGGAGCCAGCGAGGACAGACCTGGACCTCGCCGGCCTGCATCGATTCACCAATATGCCCCGCTCAGCTGCTCTCCATGAGAAATCCTAAAAGCGTAATTACGCTAAAAAGTCTGATTTGTTCAAATAATCCTCTTTAGGCTTCCTTTAATCTGCCCTATATTTCCCTCATCAGCTTTATTCCTGACTTGTCCAGCTCAACTGAGTCTGGTTGGACAACCCGCGGCTGAGGAAACTCTTCTTCATCTTCCTCTTCCTCTGGAGCCCCCAAGCCTCCGGGCAACCCCAGCACCCCGGAGCCGGCTCCCGGCTGCAGGTGGGCAGCAGGTCCCGGGGTCTGGCGGCGGGGGGGACAGCAGGAGGGGCCGGCAGCCCTGCTCGACCCACGCCGAGAGCCAGCCTGAGCATCACCCGTGTCCCGCGGACAGGGGAAGCCAAGCGGGTCGGTGCCCTCAACAGGTCCGGGCCAGATCCGCCCCGGGAATGCTCTTGGGGAGGATCGTTACTCGGTTTTTAAGGAGAAATGCCATTTTTCGCCTGTACAGCTCCAGGGGAGTGCGAGACGGCGTGTATGGCAAAGGCAGAGGATTGAACTGAGACTGGAGCGGGCAGGAGAAGGGGAGCAATCTCCCTGTGTCCCCCCGAAAGCGGCAAGTGAAGGGGGGCCTCGGGGGGAGCTTGAATGCAGGCCCCCGAACTCTGCAGCTGCCCCGCCGGTCCGGGCTCTCGCCGACCACTTTCCCTGCGAGCGGTGGAACTCGCACTTTGAAGGACGGCTTTATTTTCCTCAGTGCGGAAGATTTGAGTTCACGTTCCAATCCCATCGGAAAAAAAAAAAAAAAAAAAAAAAAAAAAAAGAGAGAGAGAGAAAGAGAGAGAGAGAAAGAAATACACAACTTTAGATGGCGCTGTACAACATTTATTTAAGCCCTCTGAGTATTCCCGGCTCCTCGGCCTGCAGAGAGAAGAGCCCTCGGCGGGCAGAGGCGGGCTGGGCTGGGCGGGGATGGGGTGGATACGCTGGGGTAGATTGGAGTGGGATGAGGTGTAGGAAGGGTCCTGCCCCACCGGCAACGGGCACGCAGGGCAGGGGGCTCTCTCCCCAGCCTGCGCCTCCATCCCCGGACGGTGATAGCGAACCGCAGCTCTAAGCAGGAAAAGTTAAAAAGCACGAAAATGGCAGAAGCCATCATCCCCACTGCTGCCCTTCTCAAATAGATGGAAAACCCCTAATGCCTCCGACAGGACGAGGAGGGGGGAGCTGCAGGCTACGCCGACCGAGAGTGATGCTGCTTGCCCCCTCCCGCCCCCCCCCGGTCCCACTGACCTGGGCATGGCCTCGGCATCGCCCCATCCTCCGGGGAGATGCAGGAGAAAGGGTCCATCCCCCCAGCTCCAGCTCTGCTCGCTTGTCCTCTTCGCCCTGCCGGCCGCGGGCCTAGGGCAGGGATAGAGAGGAGCAGAAAGAGGAGAAGGAAAACCGACAGACGGCCTCGTGGAGGGGGACGGGCAGCTCTCCACCCGCCCCGGTGCCCGGTTCCATCAGGGTCAGTGCGGAGGGGAATCCCGTCGCTTGCCCTCGGCTCGGCTCGGCCCCACGCAAGGCCCGCGTGGGCTCGGGCCCGGCGGTCCTCGACGGCTCGAGGACAAGGCCGTGGGCACGGCCCGGTCCCGGCCCGTCCGTGTCCCCCGGCCGGCGGCCAAGAGAGCCGAGCCGGGACTGGGCACGGCCGGCTTTTAACCGGGGCGGGTGGGAAAGCGGAGCGGGGCCGCAGCCCCCTGGAGCTCTGCCGTGCCGCCGGCCCTCCGCCACCCCGCGCGTCCCACGGCAAATGCGAGCCCGAGCCCTGCAAGGGGGAGCGGAGGGCAGGGACCGGCACCGGGAGCGCTCCCGGAGCGGTGGCGCAGCGCCCGGCGCCGAGTGCCGATCACTCCCGCCCGAGCCTCGGGAGAGGTCCTCGCTGCAAACAGCGTGGGAGCAGATCCTCTCGGAGAGAGGCAAGGAGCTGTCAGACAAATATCCTTCCAACACATCCCTGAGCCCTAAGTATCCAGACAATTTCAGGCAAATTTTCAGCGGGAACTTGTATCACCATTATGATGAGGTGGTTTTAATTTGGTTAAAAAGGGAGATGCGGGAGATGAAGCACGACCGCAATTGCCAAAGAGAATTAATTCTTTTTAAGGGTAGAAAAATTAAAAATAATTTTTAAAATATCGAAGGTTTAAGGGTTTTGAACAAGGGATGAGTAGTTCAAAAATTGCTGCATCTATCGAAAGCAAAACCTAAGTATGCCACCAAAATGGCACTATGTACACAGCGTATGGTGTATGTATATATACATTTATTTATTATATTTTTATGTATATATATATATATATATATATATGCAAACATCCATACACTAAAATAAAGAATTACAGCCAGCCTGGATCCTGAACACAGTCTACACTTTATTTCAGACTACAGATTTCTGAACATAATAAAATCTTTGGCTTGTAGCGGCGGGTTCAGTCTCGCAGTCTGTGGATCAGAATTTTTTTTCCTCGGGAAAAAAAAAGAGAGAGAGACAGAAATTCACACACACACACAAAAAATAAAATAAGATTAAACGACAGATGAGAAAAGTCTGACCTTTACTGTAAAACAGGAGCAACGGACATGGGGGGGGGAAAGAAAAAAAAGGAAAGCAAACAAAACGAACAAACGAACAAAAGAAAGGAGAAACAGAGAGAAGGGAAGAGAGAAACTGTCCAGCAAATAGAGATCGCTACACATATTTCTTACCTGAAATTAAATATATACAAGGTCATATGCTGTTTGGCTATATAGAGATAATTTTTCTTAAGTGTTCATATTTTTTTTTTTCTTAATCGGAGTCCTTATACTATGGATAGACAATAGATCTGCTTTTAAATCGCACCTGTCCGCCTCCCGGCCGGCGGGCCGGCACCGCGGCGCAGGGCTGGGCTGGGGCCGCCCGCCTCACTCGCTCTCCTCTTTGTCCTGCACCGTGGTGGTGGAGTGGTTGTAGAGTCCCTGGGCCATGAGGTGCAGCGCCAGCCCGTTCTTAATGCCCGTCGCCTTCTTGATTTTGGCCCGTTTGTTCTGGAACCAGATCTTGATCTGGGACTCGTTGAGGCTGAGCTCCTGGGCCAGGCTCTGCCGCCGCTGCTCCGTGATGTACCGGTTCGCCTGGAACTCCGCCTTCAGCCGCTGCAGCTGCTCGGCCGTGAACGCCGTCCGCGGCCGCTTGTCCTCCTTCTCCGTCTTCTTCTTCTTCAGTTTCCTGGTGCGGGGGCCTGCGGGCAGGGCACACACACGCCGCTGGGCAGGGCCGCGCCGCCGACCGACAGACCGACCGACCGCCGCCCCCGCCCCGCCGGCCGAGGAAAAATGGCCGACGGGTGAATTTGTGCTGGTTCCGTGTGTTCCCCCCCAGCCCCCCAACCCCGACACCGCCGCCCCGGCACGGCGGAGGGAAGGAACGGGGAAGGAACGGGGAGGCCGGGGCCGAGCGCGCCCGCGCATCACCCGCTACCCCGGCCCCGCCGAGCCGGCCCCGCGGGCGAGGGGAGCGGAGCCCCACTCGCCCCCCGTCCCGGCACACGTCGGGGCACCGCTCCGCCCGCCCTGCAGGGCCGGGCCGCTCTCCTGCACGGCCCGGGACCGGGGCCTGCCGGCCGGCAGCGACTCCGCCGGGCAGCGCGGGGACCGAAGGTTCCCGCTGCCAGGCACCGGGGAGCCGCCGCCAGCAGCAGCCTGGCAGAAGGCTGCCCTGGTCTCCCTTCGGGGGACAACGACCCTCTCCGCAAAGCCAGCCCAGTTCTGAGGGGCCCTTCTCCGCCGCCACTCCGGAGCCCCGCCGACACCGCCCGGGTCGCCTGGGCTCTCCGGCGGCCGATCCCTGCCGGGGACCTACGGCCCCGCTTGCAGCTCCCTCTGCGAAGCCCAGCCAAAAGCAGAGCCAAATCCAGGCCGCAAAGGGGCCAGCTGAAGCGCAACACAGCAACACAGCTCGCCGGGAAAGCCACCGGGTCCCGGGGCGCATCCTGAGGGCAGCGCCTGGACGAGGAGGGGTACTCCCGGTCCTCTGCCCGCCGGCCTGGCCCGGCCACGGGGAAGAGGAGCGGGGAGGGAACCGTGAAGAATGGGATCTACGAAAATTCCCCGACAGCTGCCGGGCTCGGCGGGCGGTCCCAGGCCCGCAGCCCCCCGCCAGCAGCAGCCGGAGCCGAAGCCGGCGAGGCCTCCCTGCCGCCGAGTAGGCCGAAAGCTCCTCTCCCGGCGCAGCTTTTCCCCGGAACGGGGGGATTCCCCCCGGCTCGGCAGCGGCTGTCGGTGGGGAGAGAGACGAGGCCCGGTGGGGAGAGGGACGGGGCCCAGCGGGATTCTCCCGAGCTGGACCGGAGGGGGGTGGAGGGCGCGGGGAGTGAATTGCTGAGTCCCGGCACCTTGCAGCGGGGTGCCGGCGCCTCCGACCGCCGCAGCCCGCTCGTCCCCGGAGCCCCGGAGAGAAGCAATCGGGGCCGGCGGGCAGCTACGAGCACAACAAAGAGAGCGGCCGAGCCCAGCCAGCCTCCCCTCGCCCTTCTCCCCTCCGGGTCGCAGCGACCAGGGAGCGTCGGGGAGGAGGACATGCAGCAATGATCCTTCGCCCGAAGAAAGGGGAGGAAAGGAAATAAAGGCGCAAGTGCAGAACGCCGGGCGCTCGGTGGCCCTGGGAATCGGCAACACAACACCCGCGGCCGGGCCGGCCGGGAGCGAAGCCGTGCCGTCTGACAGCTCTATCACCCCATCAATCAGCCCAGTCAATCAAAGAGGCTTTTCTGAGTTTGAAGTCGCTGGACGTGTCAATAACGGGGGATGGAGACGGCTCGGCCGCGCTGACGGCCGGCTCGGAGCACCAGGCCGAGCAGTGCGGAGCGGGGCCGGGGCCAGGCAGCTCCGCCTTCCCCGCGCTCTGGAGCGGCGCCGGGCCGGCACAGGAGAGCCCAACCCCGGCCCCGCGCCGCGCTGGCCGATCCCTGGCTGCTGGCTGGAGGTGTCATGGGGGAACCCCATTTCCTCATCCTCGGCTTCTTAAAAAAAAAAAAAAAAAAAGGCAATGAAAACCAAAAACTAACGGTGATAAATAAAGGGGTGCCTGAGGGCACCTGGGGAATGTAAAGTAGAAGGGGCGGCAAAACAGGGCCGGGAGGGCCGAGGCCGCGGCTCCCAGGGGGACGACCTCGGGCAGAGGCATATCCCCAACCCGGAGCTGGGCCCCGAACGCAGCACGGAGCACCGGCTCCGGCGGCGATGCGCGGCCTAAGGGCCTGCCTGGCTCGCTGCAGAGGCCCGGCTAAACAGCCCCTCCGCCACCTTCGATAAAGCCCTTTTTCCTTCGCCTCCAAGAAAACACTACCTCCTCCCCCCGCACCGCCAGCAGCCCCTCAACATGTGCCTCGGGTCTTCGCCCCCTCGCTCCTCCAGCAGCAGCCAGGAAAAAAAAAAATAAAATCAAGTAAGGGGAGAAGAAGCCTCAGAACAAGGGAGCGGCCGACCCCGCTGCCTTTTTCTCGCAACGCTCTCACCCCGCGCGGCCGTGCCGCGGAACACCCGGGGCTGCGGCAGGCGGGGCGGGCGGGGGCGCGGGAAGGGGTCGCTCCCGCCGGCTCTCCGCATCGAACCGCTGCCGAATCGGGGCCCGGCGTCACATTCAAATTTGGGAGACTCGGAGGAGGAAGGAGGGGTGGTGGCGGTGGGGGGGGACGCGTTTCCTCTCGCCCCGGGTGACCCAGGCCGCCCTCCCCCCCACGCGAGGTCCTCAACAAGCCGGGAGCCAAAGCCAAGGGGGAAGAGGGAAAGGGGGGGGGGGGGGGGGGCGACCTTGTCACGATTTAACAGCTCCCAGATGCGCCGCGGTTCCTTACCCGAGGACGGTCTGTCTGAATACCTAGTGCAGTAGACCCAGGCAGGCCACACCAGCGGCTGTTGCGAGTCAGGCTTTATAACAGGTCCTCCATTATTAGAGCCCATGAGGAGGATGGCGGGGCTGCCGTGCTCCCCGTACTTCGCCGGGTGAGTCTCGCCCCCGTCGGCGGGGGCCTTGGCCGCCCCCGACGCCGCCGCTGCCGCTGCTGCCGCGGCGGGACCGGCTTTGGCGGCGGCGGCGGGCGGCGGCGGCGGCGCGGAGCCGTCGGGACGGCAGTTCGAGTCCGGGCACAGGAGGGCGGGCGGGTTGGGCGGCCGGGCCAGCAGCGGGTTGACGTTTTCTCTACCTGAGCTCTGCCCCCGATCTCCGTCCCGCTCCCGGCTGCCTCCTCCTCCGCCACCGGCCGGCGCGGGCGGCTCCTTCTTGCAGCCGAAGTCCGGCCTCAGGATGTTGTCGATGAAAAAGTTGGTGGTGCGGTGGGGCGGCGGCGGCGGGGGCGGCGGCGGTGGCGGCGGGTGGCGGCGGCGGGGCAGGGGCAGGGGGCAGGGCGCGGCGGGGGAGGCGGGCGCGGGGCTGGGGGACACGGGCACGCTCTCGCCATCGCTGCCGCTGCCGCTGCTCGCCGGGCCGGGCGCCGCGTCTCGGTGGCCGTGCCCCTCCGGCGGCTCTTCCATGCTCAGTCCCCGCCACGGAGATCGCTGCCTCTTTTCCCCCCCACCCACCCACTTTACGCCCACCCCACTTTGACGGTGGGTGGCGGGGTGGAAAAGGGGGAGGAAAAATTTAGAAAAAAAAAAAAAAGAAAAAGAAAAAAAAAAAAGAAAAATATTAAAATCCACTTGTTGGGCTGGAGCTGAGATTTTTTTTCTCTCCCTCTCACGGATGGATCCAAAACCTGGGAGATACTGGAGGGCTTCTCTCCCCCTTCTCCCGATCAGCTTATATTTCCACCACCAAAAGAAAAAAAAAAAAAAAAAAAAAAAAAAGACCACACAAAAAAAAAAACCCAAAAAGGTGTGCGGCTGCACCACGGCCCCCCCAAAAAACCCGCCCCCCGAAAACCCGTCACGATCTGCCCATCTCCCTGCTGCCGCCGCCGCGGCGGCTCCGCGCTGCCCCGCTGTCACGCTCCGCTCTGCCCACGCTGCGGGCTGCCGGAGCCCGTCCCCGCCAGCCCGGTGCTGCGCCGCCCGCGCCCGCTTAGGGTTCCTTTTTTAATTCTTTTTTTTTTTTTCCCTTCTCCTTTTTTTTTTTTTTAAGAAAAAAAAAAAAAAAAAGCCAAATCTCTGACAGCGCCGGTCCGTGCACCAAACTCTCCCTAAAAAATCCCTCAGCCACACTTTTTTCACTCGCACCGGAAGCACGTGAGGTGGCCCCGCACGTGGGGGCGGCCAATGGCGCGGCGCCGCCGCCGCTGACACCCCGCGCCGCGCCCAATGGGCGCCCGCCGGGCCGCCGCCATAAATACCGCGTGGGGACCGGACGGGGCGGACGGCACCGGGCGGGACGGGGCGGGCGGCGGCGGCAGCGCCGCGACGGGGCGGGGGCAGCGCGCCGCGCCCACGCGCGGGAACCGGGACCCCCCCTCCTCCCCGGCCCCCTGCGAGCCCCGTAAACAACAACTTCCAGCCACGCCGTGTGCTCCACGGGTGGCGGGGATTCGGTCATCGGCCGCTTTGCTGTTGTCCCAGCGATAATAAACACCCCCTCTTCCAAATCTGTGCGCTTTTCCCCTCTGTTATTTTGTTGGTTTCTGGTTTTTTTTTTGGTTTTGTTTTTGTTTTATTTTGGTTTGGGTTTTTTTGCTTTTTATTCTCTCGCGGCGGCGCTGGGCAGCGCGGGGAGATGGCGAGCCGGGTGGAGGCTCCCTGGAATCGAACCTTTTTTGGTTTGGAGAATAAAAATTACAGTAATAATAATAACAACAATAAATAGCAATAAAGGCAGGAGGCACTGCCAGGACGAGCTGGTCTTACGGCCGAAGCCTCTCTCTGGTTTCTTCCTTTACTGGGTTTGGGGTTTTTTTTTCGGAATACGAAGCACATCAGCTCCGGCTCACAGCTGAACTCGTATAATGTTTCCTCGTCTGCTTTTTGATGTTTGCTTGTTTGGTTTCGGTTTGTTGCTTTTTTTTTTCATTCGCACCGGAGTGAAAAATAAAGTGTTCGGTTTTGTTTTGGTTTTTTTCTGCCCGGCAGGGAGCGAGCACTTCGGGACGTGTGTTGAGGAAAATTTAAGGATTTTAAGGGATGGGAAGATAAAGCTTCTTTTTCAGGATTGATGCAGCTGTCTAAAATGAATTTAGAGAAAATAAATAAAATTACCGTGGTCCCAGTTCTGGTTTTGCTGGACTGCTGGGGCCGCAGCCAAGCGCACTGAGAGCGGCTCTGCCGTAGCCGCTGTCTCCTGCCCGGCCCCAGGCGCTCCCGGCCGCGGGAGCCGAGTGGCTGCGGTAAGGGCAGTGTTGGTGCTCACACGGAGGAGCAGTGCAGATGGGGGTCCCATGACACCCCGCATTTTACACAGCGGAGGAGCTCCGGGCGGAGCAGCGGCGCTTCCCGGCCGGCCGCAGGCACCTGCTCCGGCCGGAGCCGCTCTGCTGCCCGCGGCCGAGTCCCGGAGCTGCGGGAAGCGCAATTCCGGGCGTTTTCCCATTCTGACGTAACCGAACCCCCCCGTTCACCCCCTCCCCAAAGCGGCGGCCGGGTGGCGGTGGGTCCGAGGGGCTCCGCGCCTCTCCGCGCCTCTCCGCGCCTCTCCGCGGGGCCGGGCCGCGTCACGTGCCGCCGCCTATGGATCCTATATGTGCCCGGGCTCAAAACACACCTATAGCTCTGTGTCTGTGCGTGCCCGCACCTCGGCGGACCGCGCAGCGGTGCCGGCAGCAGCGAGGCTCCTCCGCCTCGCCCCGCCGTGCTGCCCCGGCCGGGCGCTCTTCCCTCCCCGGGAGCAGCCCCGGGGAAGCGGCCCGGCCCGTGGCTCCGCTTTCATGAGGCGACCGGCACCGGGAATCGAAGGAGACATCTCTGGGTGTCCGTCAGCTGCTCCCCGGCTGCCCGGGAGGCGTGTGTGTGCCCGCACCTCCGAGGCACGTTCGGTTATTTTCTGTACCGGAGAAACATTGCCGAATTGTTACCTCCAGCCACACAATAATCCCCTAAAATAATAGCTGGCAGAACACAATCAGCCCTGGAATCAAGAGCTTCATCCGCAATTAAATGAATGTTAAACCCCCCCTGCATTCACAATATCATATCATTTACTCGCACCGAAATTGGGTTTATTTATATTTAAGTTAGCAAAATTGAAATCTTTATCCCAAAAGCGAGCGTGGGTACTTAATTAAATTCTAATTAGGACACTATCAATATCCCATTTAGCCACGTAGCCTTTGTGAGCCGCGGTCCCTTTCAGAGCTGTAAATGGGGGCTCGCTGCCTTATCTCTCCTGCAAGAGACGCCTTGAGAAGGGCTGCAAAAGATAATTTATAGGTTTTAATTACTCTTCATTCCGCCTGATCAGCTTGGCGTTCATCACAGGACGGCGAATAAAACCTGGTCAAAAGCACTGTCACTATTCCCTGGCAAGACGCTTAATCAAAGTAAGCAGGGCCATATTACACGCTGCGAGCTTCTTCACGTAATTTCCCAGCTGCTGATAAAGCTAGTTGAATAATGCTGCAGTCCTTCGGAGACACCATTTACAGAAATGACTTTATTGACGGCTTAACGTCGGTAATTCATTTTACCTTTCATGTATTGGGAGCCCGGATTTGTTACAGTAATAGGATGATAAATGTCCTGGCGGCCCTATAGCTTTTATTATTGAATACAATACACACACCCATCCTTAAATGTTCCAAAATTGGGTAACAAAAGGGAGAGAGAGAGAAATCGAAGCCTTTAACTATTTAATTTGCCTTCGTGACCACGCCCGGGGGGGGAAGTGTGTCTGTGTGCATGTGTGTGTGTGTGTGTGTGTACATGTGTGTGTAGGGAGGGGGATTATTTCATCTGGAGTCCTCCCTTCTTCTAGAAACTGTTCTGGATAGTAAAGGCTTCTCTATAAATTGAATAGGTTTGTGTACGGAGGGGGTGGGGGATCGGCTGGATGAATGAGGAGGGGTTAAAGGAAAAGACGATGTATATTTCCAGGCTGGATATTTTTTCCATCGCGACCCTTCCTATCTAAATAGATAAATATTACTCCCCGGCTCGCAGGTAGTCACAGTAATCGGGGTAATATGTCTACACACGGTGGCTTAAGGACGGCAGCTTTAAAAAATCCCTTTTTAGGAAAAAGTTCCCTCTGTAACTTGTGGGTGCCGCTGGGTTTCGGGGCGCCCGTCGGGGGCCCGGTCCCGCGGAGCCCCGTTCACGCTGCCGTGGCGGGGGGGCCGCTCCCGCGTAGCCGTCGGCTCGTCCAGAGGGGCCGGGGCACCGAGGGCTCCCCGGAGGTGCTGCGAGCCCGGAGCCGTGCTCTGCTGCCCCTCGGAAGTGCCGCGGTGCCGTCTGAGTCCTGGCAGGTTGGTGTCCCCAGCGGCTCTCGGCGCTGGGCTGGGGTCAGCCATGCCGGCTTGGGGCGGGAGGAGAGGATCCGCTCCGGGAGGCGGAGGGCAGCCGGGGGTGGCGGAGCCGGGAGCGGGGCCGGGACGCCCGGTGCCCACCGTCGGGCTGTGCGGAGGCGGCCGCGCTGCTCTGCTCACGATGCCAGCCCGCGGCGCCCGCAGCCTCTTCGGAAACCGGGCGGAATAATTTCACCGATTTCGTTGTATTTGCTTTTATTTTGTTTGTTGGGTTGGTTTTTTTTTCTTTTCTTCTCTTCTTCTCTTTTTCTTCTTTTTGAGGAAGGCCGCCAAAGGAAGGAAGTTTTAAAATTGAAAATAAAAATAAAGTTAAAATTAGATCAAAAATCCTTTGCATTTTTGTTTTCTCGGCGCCCTTATAGGAAGGAGGAAGTATAGAAACGTGGTTAATATACGCTGTGGTAATCCTATTTCTACGTCTAGATCAGATCTCATTGGGGCCTTTGCTGAAGGACATAAATGAGTTGTTCTAATACAATAGATTTCATCCTTCCTACAGGGACTGGCTGACCAGAGGTTTTGTTAAAAGTGAATACGAATAGATTTCTGCTACAAGTGCAGCATTATTATTATGAGCTGTAAGGTCAGACTATACATTCCGGGTCCCCAAAGCCTATAGACCCTGGGAAAGGCGCGGGATATACCACGTCATTGTACCTGACAGTCTCTTCAATAGACTAATTCAATTATCGCTTGGGGATTCAGTCTTCATTGAAAGCAATAATAGCGGTGTAATTCGTTGGTAAATAGGTATTGCAGGCAGCTCCGCTCGAAACTTTTTTCGGGGCACAGGTTTACGTCTGAGAGTCAAAATCTCTCCTTGTAGCAACGCGGGGAGTGGGGAGAGAGGAAGGGATGTTTTTTGTGGGAAGGAGGGCCGGGCTGCGGGCAGAGCTCGGCGCGGCCGGCCCGAGCTGCAGCCCCGCACCCGGCCCGGGCGGGCAGCGCGGCCGCCCCGCTCCCCCGAGATGCTCCCGGGGAGCCGCGGATGCTGTGCCCTGGTGTCCTGGTGTAGAGTTATGAATCAATTACCATCCAGGACCACCCCCACCCCAGCAATGCAGCCCGGCTCTCGAGTCACGGGAAACTGTAGTAAAGATTTAATTTTATTTACTTCATTGTCTGTTCTCCCTTCCCAAGTGGGATGGAGGCGAAAACACCCAGCAGAAGTTTCTGAGGGGAGAAAACTATCTTGTTATTCTTAGCGATATTATTGGTTTGTTTCTTTTCCTACAAGAAAACAAAAAAGGAAATAAAAAAGAAAATATCGAAACGACAAGTCAAAAGAGGAAAGAAAAAGGGGAAATAAGAAAATTTATCAGGAAAAGGAAAAAATCAAACAAAAATACAGAAAAGGAAAAGAAAGGAAAAGAAAGAAGAAAAGAAAAGAAAAGAAAAGAAAAGAAAAGAAAAGAAAAGAAAAGAAAAGAAAAGAAAAGAAAAGAAAAGAAAAGAAAAGAAAAGAAAAGAAAAGAAAAGAAAAGAAAAGAGAGTCAAGAAACCTGAAAAGGTAGAAAAAATAAGAAAGTGCATGAAAACGAGAAAAAGAAAAGGAAAGTGAAGAAAAGAAGCAAGAGAGGGAAAAAGGAAAGGAAACAAAAGGAAAAAAAGATAAAATAAGAGGGAAAAGAAAGAAAAAAAGATAAGAGAAAAAAGAGAAAAGGAGAAAGGACGAGGAAAGAAAAGAAAATAAAAAGGAAAAGGAAAGAAAAAGAAAAGAAATGAAAAAGGAAAAGGAAAGAAGAAAAGAAAAGAAAAGAAAAGAAAAGAAAAGAAAAGAAAAGAAAAGAAAAGAAAAGAAAAGAAAAGAAAAGAAAAGAAAAGAAAAGAAAAGAAAAGAAAAGAAAAGAAAAGAAAAGAAAAGAAAAGAAAAGAAAAGAAAAGAAAAGAGAAAAGAAAGCTCGGTGCCTTCCAGTGGCCTGGCTGCAAACCCCTTCCCATTTGCTTCCCAAGCCCCCTCCCGCCTCCCACCCACATCTGCAGCCCACCCTACCTCGCTGCGAGCTGCACAAGTCACCTGGATCGGCTGTCTCACAAGGTCCCAGCTCCCGGAGATGTTCCTCGCTGGCTGGCCGGGGGAGCACCCGCGGAGGGCAGCGGCATCCTCTGCCCGGCGAGCAGCTCCGGCGGCTGCCTCCGGCCCCGGCTGCTCCCTGACAATCTGGTTTAAGTTACTGTGGATGTTTCTGAGCGCTGCTTTACTCCACTTCGGGACAGATACTCCTGTCCCTTCGCTAAAGACGTTACCAAAAGGGGCTGAAAGTTCCGCGGAGGGTTTGGGGTCCGCAGCCGCCTCTGCTGCGCCGGGCCGGTCCCGGTCCCGGTCCCGCCGTGCTCTTAGTCACCGGCACGCCCGCTCGGGCTGCCTCGGACCCGTTTACATTTTAAAATATGTTTTCAATTTCCTCCAGCTCTTCCCACCTATGTCTCGCCCTGCTTCCCTCTCGGCTCCGGGAGCCGTGGAGCCCCGGGAAGAGACGGGAAAACTTTCGCCGCCCGACCCCGCGGGAGGCGGCGGGGCCGGGCCCGGGCCCGGGGCGGCTCCGCGGGGCTCTGCCGGGTCAGGGGGGGCTCCCTGCCCGATCAGGGTGCCGGGTCCCCGCGCTGGGAACGACACCCCCGAGACTTTTCCCAGCTCTAGTGGGTGCAGGGCTGCCTCTTCGTGGGAGTAAAGCTTTTCCCTTCACGGAATTCGGGAGATTTGGGTGACAAAGGGGCACACGCGGGACTGGCGCCCACCCATGGCTGTAGGGGCAGGGGCTGTCTGCCTCCAGCTCCACGCAGCCCCGCCGTGTCTCCCACCCTTGTGCACCCTCTGTATTTGCCTGCGAGGGTTTGCGGGTGCGTTTGTGCAGCTGAACGCGTGTGCAGCGGGCGTGTGGGGGAATATCGCCCCGCACACACGCGTGTGCAAATGGCTGTAGCCGTTAGCTCGGAGATCGCACACGGGCACCTCCTCCCTCCACCACTACTCCCCGGCTTCCCCTTCTGCCCGAGGGCCGCCCCGAGCGGCTCCTCCTGCCAGCCCCGCTCCTGTGCCCTGCCCGGGAGCAAAGGGTTCGCCGCCGTGGAAAGTTTGCCCAACTCTTGGCGTGGAGGAATGGTCCCGCACGGAGTCCTCTCCTCGGCTCTCAGGTGCACAGCCCTCCCCAAGCGCCTGCCTGCAGGGATAGCTGGGGTTCTCCTGCAAAGACCTGGTGTTCTTTAGGATTTTTACCCCGAGGTCCAAACGACAGCACTGGTGTCGGGGGACATGGATGTCACCAATTCTCCCCTTCCGGTCGGCAGGCAGCTCAGGGCTCTCTCCCGTCGGTGCTTTGGGGAGGAACCGAGCCCCATGCCCCTCTCCACAATATTTCTCTCCCCGTTCTGTCACTTCCCACCCCCAGGGCCGGGCCATGTCTGCGGGACGGGCCCCGGACCCGGGAGGCGACACCGGAGGGAGGGTCCCGGCCTGCCCCGGGCCGGTGTGCAGACACCGGGGAAGTTGAGAAGGGGAGAAAGGGTGGGGGGGGGAAAGAGAATCCTTTGTGTTTTTGTCATCCTTTGTTCCGGAACTAACTTGACCAGTGTGGCTGGGAAGCAGCACCATTTCGATTGGAAAAAGCGGGGGAGAGGGGGGCTCTTTTGATCCTCATCGGGGAAATGATGTTCGAGGAGGTGGTTGGAGGCGCTGACACCGGCGCTGGGCTCTCTCTGCGGCGGCTCACAGCGAAATTTCGTTGAAGGCACTATTTCTGCCTTGCCTGGGAACTTTCGGCTTTAATTATCCGTGTGGCTCCTACGAGCTGGGCTTGCTCCTCTCTGCTCATCCGTTCCCAGGGAGAGAAAACAGTGTGTGTAGTGCTAAAATGCAGCAAGACAAAATAATCAGCTTTAAAAGTACGTGTTGGCTTGGGGGTGGGGGACAGGGAAAGGGGCAGAGAGAGTAAAGCAGAATAAGTCTATTGCCTGGAGAAATGATGTTACTGCTGCCCAGTGGCAGTAACCGGAATTGGGTCATTTTAGGGACAAACGCAGGCAAAATTCAAGTCACGTCCACTTTTGATATAAGGATGTGTCCTCTTTAAAAATTGTTATGCAAAAGACTCTCGTACGTGATCTTCTTGCGATAAAAAGCAGCAAGCCAAATATTGGAGCCCGAGTCAATAATGTATGAACAGATTAAGCAACCTTTCTCCCAAGCAATTATTTCAGCAATTGAAAACCTCGCTCGCTCCAAATTTCAATAATAATAATAATAACAATAATAGCAAAAGTAAATAAATCCCAGCGCAAGTGAGATGGTCTCCTGCTTCTTGGCCCTTGCTCGGGAAGAGTGGGTGAATTTATTTTTTCCCCCAGCCAGGAAGAGTAGCCGAGAAGGTATTTAAACCACCAGCAGCTTGAAAATCACAACAATTCATAATAATCTACGGATCGCGCGAGTAAACAGGCATATCGCTGGGCCACCGGCCTGCGGGGTTTATTTGTCTTTAAAGCTCGGGGTAAATTAAGTTTCCGGCTGTGTAATTCTAACAAAAGGTGATAGAAAACGCACTGGGGGAGTAATAGATGGTGGCACCGGGATCATAGGGGGGAATGGGTTTAATGCTGATTTATGTGACGAGGGCCGGGGCGCGCCGCCGCCTCCGCGGGAGCAACGCGAGCAGCTCCGCGGGTGCGGGGGCTCCGCGGGTGCGGGGGCTCCGCGGGGCTGGCCGGGCTCAGCGGGGCCCCGAGCACGGCCCGGAGTGGGGATCGCCAGGAGATCACGAGGGGAAAATAAATTGGGCTGCAGGAGAAGGGCCGCGGGTGCGGCCAGGGGTCTGGCAGCAGGGAGACGGGGCAGAAAGCAGAGATCCGGGATGGGTTTCCCCGAGCATCCTTGTGGCTAAAGTCGCCGCAAAACTTCGAGAGAGAAATTTCCCCACTCTTACACTTTACATCCCCCGCCCACGCTGCCGGGCACGCAGCGGGATTGCCTTTGCGAGCCTCCCTCTGGCTCCAGCACCAAAACCTGCCCTCGTCTTCACCGCTTCTGGTCTTGGTCTTGAGTTTGGACCATGGTGCAGTGGCAATAAGCAGCCATTCGTGTCGGTTGCAAAAGCAGAGAGCAAGTCAAAAGCAAGGAAATTGAACTTTCTGGAGACAGCCTGGTGTAGACTGGGGTTTCCACCCTCTAGGAGAAGCCGTGACCAGATTTCAAGTGAGGGATGGGACTTTGGACGCCTTTGGGGGATTTGTGAGAGGAAGAAAATATAATTTGGGAACAATTCCTTACAGTGCATTGGAGTGAAGAGGTCGTGTGGGAGCAGGGAGATGTTGGAGCACCCAGCCCCTCCGACCTGCTGCAGCTCAGAGCCCTTTCCAGGATGTGCCAGAGTACAATAGAAATACTCGCTAGCATGGCACTTCACCTGCACACCCAGCCCTGCAGTCAAATCCCACATCCCTCTCCAGACAGCAGCCTCACATTCCTGAGCTAGACAAATGATGAAAAAGTTCCAGTTACCGTCTAATGAAAGGCCTCCATCTCCCTTCCCCCAGAGGTTTCCGATGCACATATAATTAGCTCTCAATATTTCATGAATATGGGGTTTTACTAATTCCTTTTCACTCAGGAGATTTGGCGTTCGCCGTTTTACCCTCTCTGTCATTTTGCACAAAGCCGTGGCTCTGGGAAGGGTGGTTGTGGGCTGGGGTGGGTTCTTTCAGCTGGATACACAACATCCTTCAGTCGCCTGAGGCCTCAGCCCAGACATCATGGGAGACACAGATCTCAAATGAAGGACCACAGCTTTTTTTTTTAATGCAGGAAATTAAATGTGCTGTGGGATTTTGGTCCTTTGGGGCAAGCATTTTTTTGCATGGGTAGCAATTCAGGAGCAGGTCTTCTGCTTCTGAGTTACAGCATGCTTTGGAGGGAAATTGGTACTTTCTGACCAAAAAAAGCAGTCATTTCAGACAAACCAGGAGGTAGAAGGCAAGCTAAATGTCATCAAGAAATGTCCCCTTAAACCTTAATGATCTTCCACAATAGCAATTTTAAAATGTCTAAATACTACACAAGTGTATTAGCAAGGACAATTCCAAATTCCTATTCTGTACAATGAAGGGGAAGGCTTTGTCAGCATCATCTTTAATTTTTTTTTCTTCATCTAATCATGCCAGAGATATTGACTACATCTTTTTTTTTTCTCATTCTGCTCTGTCCAAATGTGTGTGCCTCGAGTAAAGTGATATAATGATAGCACAGTCCTGGGAGAGTTTTTCTAAACACACTGCAAGAACAAAGTTTGGTCCTCCAGTTAAAGCAGATTTAGACTAATGGACTTTTCACCACATCCCTCAGTGCTAAATACTGGCATTTGAAATGTAGTGGATGAGTTTCTGCAAAGGCAACCCCCAACCAGAAACAGCTCATTAAAAATCCCATTATCCCTATAACTCACTTGTTATTAGTTTAAATGACTGTCTTATGATTTGTAAGAGGAAAAACAAATCCTAAAACAAATGATACTTATAATCACTGAGCCTGGTGGGCAATGGATTTTATTTGCCACACATTTTTAGTTGGATGTTAAAAAGGTTTTCCAGTTTACAATAATTGCTGTCTCTCTATGTGGTCCATTGAAGGATAGCTTTGTTTTCTCACATTAAACTTTGTGAGTCACTGGTTACTGTGCTTTGCCTATTTCTTAATAACAACTTTACACTTATATGGGCCTTTTCCACCCTGCAATTCTCTAGCTGTTTACTAGGAAGCCAAGAGGAGCTGGTGAAAGGGAGAGGAGTTCCCGAGTGACTGACAGGGATGCAGGATCAGAACCTGCAGGCCTTCTGCTGAGCTCTGAGTCACGTTCAACAGGATTTTTCCCTGTGTCAGAGACAGGGAGTTCATTCCCATAATGTCTGTCTGTGGGTGTGCCACAGTGGGATTTTGTCTGTGCTCATCAGTCCCTGGGGCTGACGGTGCAGGTAGTGAAACTCCACAGGAGCTGGCAAGTTTGGAGGTTGTAAACCCAGGCCAATGCTGCCTGCAGGAAACATCTCAGGAGCTGAAAGTGTCTGCTTTAGCTCTCTGGGGAGTGACCTGCAGCAGAAGCAGGACCCTAAGGGAGAAAGGGATCATTCATCGCTGCTCTGGGCTGGGACGGCCAGTGCTGGGATCCCATCAGCTGCAGGCCCTGCTGCAAGGGACCCAAAGCTGTGCAGACACTGCTCTGGTGTGCAGAATCAGGTGGCAGAAGGGCTCCCAGAGAGGACTGCCCCCATTTTTCCTGTTTTCTGCTGCACTGTGATAATTCTTTAATCTGGTTTCCAATGTGCACTCTTTGCTGTTTGTCCCACACTTCAGAAGTCAATACAGTTTTGGATTCAGCAGTGATTTACAGATCCACAGTTCTCATCCATGCATTAAGGAAGTGCCACGTGCACAACCGCATGGGCCAAATTGTCACCTGGAGTAAACTGCTGTGGAGAGGGACCTTTAGCAAATGGGGCTGTCCCTCTGTACAGGCTCAGAGCAGCACATATCCCAGGGCTCAGGGCTCACTGCAGATGGAAACAGCCCAGCCCCTTTTCTGGGGTTATTAATGCCTTTTTTTTGTCCAAATGCTGGTTTCCAGAGACATCTTGTGGCTCTCACCAGCTATCACAGCTGAGCTGCTCCACATCCCAGCACGCTGCTCTTCCTGCAGGGCTGGTCAGCTGAAAGCTGCTTCCCAGGCTGCTTGCTATTTGCACCCTGAGTGAGATGTGGTGTTTTTTTCCACCCTCAATGTATATTTTCAGCATTGTGTGACTGCCTCTCACATAGAGGTCATGTTAGGTTATGGGTGTAAGCACCGGAGTTGCAGGAGAGAAGATCTCTGCAGAGGTGCCACTGGTGTGAGAGCCCTCCCAGCCTGGTGTTGCCACAGGAGATCAGTGTTTGCTGCCAGGGCAGCACCCAGAACTGGTACCTCAGCAGCTAATGAAGCCCAGGGTTGTTTGGCTGCTGGATTTAGGTTTGGTTTTTTTTTTTTTTTTTTCCTCATTATTTCATTTGATGACAATGCTACAAAGAGAAGCATAAAGCAAAAGCACTTTTGTGAGAAGCAGGGGAAGGGCAGTGCTGGCACATGGCTGGGGGATGGTTTGAATCCCTGTGTCCTGCAGGCATTCAGCCCTCTCCAGCCCTTGCAGCAAAGATTTCCAGGAGCAGTTTCTCAGCTGAAGTAGGAGAGATGAACACCACTGGGGTGTGAAAGGCAATCTTTTTTGGAAAAGGGAGGTAGGAAACAAATATGAGGATTGAATCCATGACAGTGTAGGTCCCATCCATCCACATGCTGACTGCACAGACGGTGATGTGAAAGCACAGTCCCAGACTGCAGTGAACAAGGACTGCTGGCTTTTAAAATATTTTCAGATGTAATGAATTAGCAGTAATTATTCAGAAGATAAAGAAAGCCACCCAGTGTCAGCAGATCTCTTCTTGTAAAGCTCTTGTTTAGACAACAAGCCCATCATTTTGTCTACCAGAGTGGCTTGTTCCAGCAAGCATGGGCAGCCCCGTGCCCCTGAGCACATGCAGTGCTGCCAGCCAACTCCTCACTCATGGCCACGGAGCACAGGAGGGAGCAGCCAGGTTCAGGCAAGGAGATGAAGGCTGTTCCTCATGCCTCAGGCACACAAGGATTGTTGTGGTGCCACGCTGCACAGGATCTGTCTCTCCAACACCCAGTTAATCCTCCCCCCTGTCCGTGGGGAGATAGCAGCTATGGTGTCTGAGCCAGCAGATTATTGTCTCCATCCAGACAGGGATTCCCTTCCTATTGCACAAAGAAAGCTTCAGAAATGAGGGTGATTTTAAATATGTATCCCATAGTCACACTGACTCTTGTTGGTTCCAAGCCATCTATGCTATCTATACTTTCCCACTGGTGTATAATTTTCTTGGCACTTTCCTTGCAACAGGTGGACTGCAAAATAAGGAAATATAATGTGACTGCTTCACTCTTGACTAAGAAGAAAGATTTACTGCAGAAGACACATTGCTTACAGATTTATGGAGATTTCTTATCTAAATCCATGTAACACCCTATGGCGGGGGGCCACAATGTTGAGAGTCTCAGAACATCCAAACAAATGTTTTTCAGCAGGGAAGGAGCCAAGTTACCATGTCTGTGCACAACATCAGGACACTGGCTGGGAACTGTAGCTGAGATCACATGGTGCTCTAACCCCACTTGGCCTGTCTCGTGTCCAAGGAACCTTGTGTAATTCATCCAGCCCTGGAGCAGACAAGATACCACAGATGAAAAATGACTTCCCAAGTGCCCAGGACAATGTGTTGGCTGTGCTGACTCAGACAGCTTGCTGTGCTCTGTCCTTGAGCTAATCATCAGTGTCTCCATCCAAGAGGTGGCCAAGCCCATAACACAGCCTGGCACACCCACGAGAGGCCAGGACATGGATCCCTTCACCCACGGCTGTGAGCAGTCCACACCAGATAGGACAATGTCTCCTGGCCTCTCACAGATGTAAGAAAAGGACAGAGAGAGAGAGCTGCTGTCCCTGCTTTGCTCTTGAGGTGGTTTTCCTGCATGGGTTTGTAGTTTGGTGCAATGTCCAAAGCAAGAACCAGCCCCTCTGTCACAGACACTGCTAGGCACCAAGCATGTCATGAGTTACAACTACTGAACAGCAAGGCAACACTAATAAATCTTAATCTGAAGGCTGATAAACTGTAAAACACAACATAAAATATGATGCATGTGTTGGTATTGAGAGTCCAAGCCTCTGATCTCTTCCCACGGGTGCAAATTCTGGCTGATTTTTACTGATGGAGCTCCAAGTGGGCCAGCTGCTGTCACCCAGGCTAAAGCCAGCCTCATGACTCTTATCTCTGTAACTCCTGGTTATTAATAACTTTTATAGCTGATACGTGGGACTGAATGGTGTGTGCTTTTTCAGTGAGGATAAACCATTCAATCACGGGGAGCATCGCCTCAGACATGTTGCTAGATGAATCATTTAGGTTGATTGAGGGCTGTGTAAGTGATATATTAAAGATGTGCTAAGCAACATTCCTTGATGGGGGAAATTATGTGTTTTCTGGCAGATTCATAAACTGAGGAATTCATCTGTGGGTTGTTAAGGAGATTATTGTCTGGTATGTGTGTATATACATGGAAGCAGGAATACCAGTCAGTCCATTTTAACAGATATCCAAAATAATCTTGGTTTGCTGAAATGAAACTGTCAGCCCAGTCTGATGCTGAGTAAACTTTTGACTCATCAAATTAAAGTGATTCTTTCTGTAATTCTTATACCAAGGAAGAACTTGGTCCATGGGTTTCAAAGACAGGATCTGTGTGGGACATGGCCAGCAGAGTGGACTCAGTGAATGTAGTTCCCTTTTAATATCAATAGAATTGTTTGCTAGGACCACTGAAAGGAGGCCTAAATATTTCTGTAACTCTAGAAGACTTTAGGATGATGTGAAAAGTTTAATAGTTATCAAAAACAGTTCAATTCCTCTTATTTTAATCCATATATTAAAAAAAATCCTAGGAACAGCCCTATTTCATTTAAGGTGGTCCATGCTGTGACTTAAAAGATTAATTTTAACCCCTCAAGAAACTTGTGGTGCCTATGATGCCATCCCAGGGCAGACCATAATGCCTCCAGTTCCACCACCACTCTTTCAGGAAGATGTCCTCTGGGTTGGCAGGGCTGGGCACAGGGTCTGGCTGGGGGCCATGCCCAGCCCTACACTGCCACCAAAACAGCATCTTCCCTGAACTGGTGGCTGTTTGCCATCCACCAACACTCACATCAAGAGAAATGAGAAAAAGCATGATCAGAGAATATATTTTGAAATATCTACATATTTAAAGCATTTTTTCTCTTTTAATTTTGCTGAAAATCAAGTGTGTGTCCCTGCCCCTTGAACTCTCTCCTTTCAGCTGGAGTTCAGTATGGTCTTAGTTTGGATTGCCATCCAGTTCTTCAGGTTCTCTTCAGTTTGCTTCAGTTTATGTAGTTAATGCAAATCTATGTCTCTGAAGCTGAATTTCATATCAGAAACCTGAAGGCAGCACTGCAATTTGCAGTGTGCCTGTACAATCTACACTTTGCATCATCACTTTCAAAGCAGAGTTACTTTTTGTCTCATGATCTGTTTTGTAGGATTTCCCAGCTTATAGTTGGTACTTTTCCACCTCTTCATTACATATTGTAATTTTATCATCCTCCAGTGAAGGATTTTAAATCACTGCTTAGTTGCTGTCCTGTATCCTCCGTCCAAGGACACACAGCACTTTTCTGCAAGCCTCTTCCTATCAGTTGAAAAAGTATGGGAAACCCCATTTTGGCACATTTCTCCCTAATAGTTCTCTTCCCTGCTTTTCTCTGCTTCTGCCCATGTGCTGCCAGTGAGGGAAGGGCTCTCCTCAGTGTGACTCAGAGAGGATTGCTCTCCACGGAGAGAGAGAGACAATAATTAATAATATTAACTGGATGTCATGGACAGAACCAGGTTATGGAGAGCCCAGAGAGCTTGCAGATGGGGAGCTTATGGTGGCATCAATCAGCTGAACAAGCAAATGAGAGAGGCAGGCCCTTAAGCCCATTTACTCAGAGCTTGGAGCTCCACAGAACTCGAGTGCTTTGGCTGTCCCTCTGTGTGCTTTATAAGGTTATTGTGGCCATTATATATCTCACCTTCACATTACCCATTATGGCTTTGAGAGATGTTTAAAGTGAACTTCAAAGAAAGCTTAGAGTTGCTTAATGCTGTTGAGGGAACTTTAATATCCAGTAGCTTGGGCAGGGTTTAATCCACAGGGAAGCGTGCTAGGGTACAAATCCCAGAGTGGGCTGCAGACCATTTGCCTTGACCTGCAAGGGTGAGCATGCCTGGATACTGCTCTGATGGGAAAAGCAATCCTGGTATGGATGCAGCCTTGGCCACTGAAGGAATATTTTTCTGGCTTATACTATGGGGAGGATGCAAGGTGCAGGAAGCATTAGGTCAGGCTGGGCAGGGGCTCTGCCAGCTGCAGGTGGACAAGACTTAGGTGGTGGCCATTTCTTTACGGTTTATATGTTTTATACTGAACACTTTATGGCTAAGTAAAAGTATAAACATACTGATTAAAGGCTGCATGTTTGAAGAGCTATGACTACCTGAATAGCTTCCCAAGCAATACTTGGTACTTTTCCACCATTCTGAGGGTGATGATGCTGAGACCCTCTCCCCAAACTCTCTTCTCAGCAGAATATAGACCACAGAACACTCAAGTTCAATTAAACATATCAACTGTCCAGTAAAGAAATTAGTTGGACACTCTCAGCCAGCCTCCAAGGAGCCTGAGCTCCTCAGCTGGCTGAACCAGATAATATCTTTCAGCTACTTGTTGGGAGCACGCATTCCTTGGGAAAGCTATGATAAACCCGGCACTTAACAAGGCTCACAAACCAACTAAACAGCTGTGGGAGACATTTGGTGCGTTCGACAGTAAAGACAGGAATGCTTTGAAGAGCGGGCTCGTAAGGCAGAGCGGTGTCAGGCAGCCCCGCAGCAGCCGGGCCGGGCGCACGGAGCGGGCTCAGCCTTTGTGGCTCCGCAGCCCGGCTCTGCCCTCCCGGCCGTGATTTATCCACCCCACACCCCCGGGATGCTTTGCTGCTCTCGCTCCCGGCATTTTCCAGGGCTCTGTTTCACATTAACTCATCAGCAGGTTGCAAAGTTAGCGAGCCTGGAGAAAAGCTTTTTAAGAGAGACCCTGCGGATCATCATCCCTTTGCCGCAGAAGGGAGCTGGGAGGGAGGAGGTCGCCTCCTGCTCCTCCAGCCATCAGCTCCTCCGGTCAGCAGATGTGAATAGCGTTCACTCCTTGGCACACGAGGAAGAAGCACAGGAGAAAAGAGACTCTGAGCTACTCAAAGTCACCCATGGCTTTATACTTTTACAAATTGTTCTTCTTGCTTGGAGAGTGCTGCAGAGTGCTGTAGAAAATGCAGCCCTGGGGCTACCAGGCGTCTGCCTGGGTCTGTTATAGACAGTGTGTGCAGAAATATTTTTTTTCTACAAGATACAATATTGTGTCACCTTTCCTCAAAGGAAAAAGGACTGAAGTTGCTTCACCATAACACAGGGCAGGAGGATGCTGAGTTCCCACCCATGTTTCCCCCTCTGAAGGAGGTGCTGAGCATTTTCTGTCCCATTGGTCATGGGGCATGTGCCAGAGAAGTCACAGCATTGGACCTGTTGAAGTTATCCTTGTGCAGATGCTCTCAGAGACTGAAGAATATCTGGGTCTTTGACAAAAAAGTCAAGTTTACTCTGAGCTGATACTCCAAAAAGGAGACCATAGAACCATTTGAGTTGGAAAGGACCTTTTAAAGGTCATCTAGTCCAACACCCCTGCAATGAGTAGGGACATCTTCAACTAGATCAGGTTGCTCAGAGCCCAATCCAACTTGACCTTGAATGTTTCCAGGCACAGGACATCCACCACCCCTCCAGGAACACTTTCACCTTACTACAGATGATGGATTATTTCATAGAGACAATTGGTAATCATTATGATTTAGAATTATATTTTTTTTCTAAAGACCAGTATCTACTCACAGCACTAACTGAGGATTCACAAAAGGCTACATTTCTTTTGCTTGCAAAACATGCTCTCAGTAAAGCCCACATCACCTCTGAGACCCTTTCTTGCATAAGCAGCCAAGGAGCAGGTACTGGCTAGCTGTGTAACACCTCTGTGAAATCCGTAGTGATATTTTGAATTTTCATGGTAGATATTTAGGTATCTGAACCAAAGGTTTTGTCTTTCCAGAAGGAAAGATTTAAGCAACATCACACACAAAAAAAAAAAAAAAAAAAAAAGAAAAAAGAAAAAACCAAAACCAACAAACAAACAAACAAAAAACCAAACCAAAAAAAAAAACTCGAATAAACTTTCCCCATCTATCCAGGAATTTGCCATACCTTTTAGCGCCCCTGTAGACGAAGAGGCAGAGCTTGTGCATGTCTGGCAGTGAGTGCTCGCAGTGCAGCCGGGGCCGGGTGTCCGCGCAGCCCTGCAGAGGCTCCGGCGCGCACCACAAGGTGGGGATGCTGCAATGCTGAACGGCAGCGGCTCCGGGCCGGGCTAGTCACATCCATCTCTGTCTAAGATGAAGTTCCTAACAGCCAAAAGCCAATACTAGGCAAGGTAAGGTAGACTAAGCGAGGTATACTTAGCCCTGCAGAGCTTGCTTCATGTGCCAGCAAGTCACTCCCCATTGTATCTCCAGCATTAAATGTTTTAGAAAATGTTGGTGCAAGTGTGGTTTGGTTGTGGGGTCCCCAGAGTCTTTTCTATCACCTGGAGAGCCAGCACAGAGGCTGCTCCTGAGGCTGGGGTGACACAGCAGTGCTGTGGAGAGAGGGGAAATCTGATGTGCCTCAGTTTTTTTTCATGCAAGAGCAAGGTGACACCACTGTCAAAGAACGGTGATGGATTTCAAGTAATTAAGGGAGTCTCTTCCTCTAGAGACTCAGCTGGGCTGGAAAGCTTAGTGCTCTATGCTCCCACTCAGTATTACTCGTTTTCCAGAGGCAGATGCCACAGTGAAAGCAACTCCTGCACAGAGGCAGTGGATGATGGCTCCTGAAACACATTAAAAGACAAGTTTCAGAGTGCAGTCAGTGGGCAGCACAGATGCATTTCCCTCCTGCACACTGACCATCTCTTCCTGCCCCAAAACTCCCGCTCCCAGGGGTGCCAGCAAAAGTGTGGCAGGCTCAGGGCTGTGCCTGTGAGCTCTGCTGACAGCACCTGCCATCCTGCTCTGCCTGCATCCCACAGGCTCCTGAAGATCCCAGGCTGGGTAAGAGGGATCCTTCCCACCAGCTGGGAATGGGGCATCTGGCACAATGAACATGGGCAAACAATAGCTGTGATTCTTCTCGGAGCTAACAAAGTATTTGACTGACTAGAAAGAGAACTGGGATCTTGATTATAGTATCAAATATGCAAGATGTTACTAGGAAGAGGGCAGCTCTCAGTGGCTCTCCATAGCTACCCAGGGGAGGACAAAAAGGAGTGATCTGAACATTTAGCCACAGAGCTTCTGAACATTTAGCAACAGAGCTTCTTAGGCATTTGGGAAAAAAAAAACATATCCTTTCTGATTGCAAAGGTAATTACACATTAGGACAGGTTATCCATGGAGGGCTGGAAATGTCTGAGTTTTAAGAGCTAATAGCACAAACATACATCAGGAATAATCTTCTGACCCTCCCAGACCAATACTTTTTTGCCTTTGTGCTTTCAACATCTTCCTCCTGCAGGTCTTGTTTTATATCCCCAGGGATGAAGCTTGGCAGAGAGATTCCCTGTGTCTGGGGAGAGTTTTCCCCAGTCATCACCCATGTAGACATGCTTCTTGGAGCTTTCTGACACCATTAGAGATGTCTCAGCCTCTTCATTGAATTCTATTAGTTCCTACATTGCCCTAACCCTTTCCCATTTTGATTCCCAGGAGCCCCCCTGCCTTGAACACCCCAGCTCCTCGTCCCTCTGCCTGCAGGATCACTCTCAGGTTTTGTCTGAGTGTTTTATCTCTGTACAGAGCTGCCTCTTGCTGGGCTAGGAGTGGGTGGGGGAAAGCCCTAAGTCTTGCTCATGTGTCAGTGAGGCTTGCAGGGACTTTGCACAACATGGGCCATGGCCTTTCCTAAAGCCCCAGTCCAGCAGCAACCTTGGACACCTCAGAAAAGATGTGTGGGTAAACATGAACCCACAGCTCTGCTTAACCAACTGATTCAATTTCAGTATTAAAGCAAGGTCAGGAACAGTGAAAGCAGCCCCTCAAATCAGGCTTCATGGAGCAGCTGGGCACCCCAGAGTCATGGGGACAGCAGCACTAGCAGGGGAAACTAGCTGGGACTTCTTGGTCAGAGAAAGTAGATGGCAAATGGCAGCATGAGTTCATTGAAAAAAAGAAATACACCAAGAAATAGCAAATACCTGGAAGTAACATCCAGTCATTTCAGGGAATCCCTGAGCTGAGAATGAATGTAGGCTCAGAAAATTGTTGGGAAACATCTCAAATATGTTCCTAAATCTCTTTTTTCTGCTCTTTCCTGGGCATTCACTTTTTTGGCAATCCTCAAGCAGGGCAGTGGGCTGAGTAGGGCTTCAGACCATTTAAGCCAATGTGTTCACTCACACACTGCAGTCAAAGGAGGGGCTGAATTGGACTGAATAGTGCTTATTATAGGATTTGTTCTTCTATATAAGTAGGTTTTCTTCCCACACTTTCTGGTGAGAGGTGGGTGTTTCAACCTTCTGACCACTCACTGTCTTTGTTTAGTTGTCTTTCAGGGACTCCAGGACATGCAGGACATGGTCCACAGATTCACAGGCTGAAGCCCTCAAGAAAAGAAAGTGGAGGAGTTCTGCAATAATTTACTACTGTTCCTGGCCGTTTTTAATTCAAATGAAGAACTGGCAGCTGATATTTGACAGAAGAGGAAGGCAGTGCTCTGCTTAGAGGAAGCAAATGGAGTTCCAGCTTGGCCACAGCAAGAACAAGTGAATTGGATGAATGAGGAAAGGTCATGAATATTTTCACAGGGACAAAGTGTCCACAGTTTGGGGGTTTTATTTTTGGGACATAACAGAAAAGTTACACTCAAACAAGGAAGAAATTCAGTTCTACACGCAATTTTATCTCCCCATAGCTGAGGAGATGGAGGTGCTCATCTGTGGCTGCTTTCTCTTTGGGGCTGTCCATCCCCAGATGAAGCATTGTGTGCTGCAGATGATTCTTCATCTCTCTATTCTTTCTCTCACTTGTGTGGTATGAAACCCTACAGTCAGGGATGGAATTAATGCCATTGGCAGGAGCTGGAATGTCTTTGCTAGGCTGCTGTAAAGCTATCCCAGGCAATCCATATAGATCAGAAAAATCAAAGGTGCTTTTTCAGCTGCAATTTCTGCTCAGGAGGGGATCCCATGAGCTCATCTAAAGAAAGGACACCCTCAATCCTGCTGGGTTCTCACAGACCTGCCTGAAAGGATTCCTATGCCTGGGAGGTCCTGTCCTTCCCAGGGCCAGGCATTGCTATGAGTGGTCACAGTGCTGCAGCTCCCCAGTCCCAGGGACCTGGAGCTTCTGCAGACCCAAACAGTTTGTTTTCCACCAGCCCTGGGGCTATCCCACTGGGAGCAAGTCTCTGAGGAAACCTGATAGGAGAGGCAGGACTTTGCCTCTGGCTTGATCAGATGCTGAGGGCAGAAAAAACCTGCCTGTGTCATGGCCACTGCAGTGACCTTATCATTATTGTAGAAGCTCAGTTATTGCTCCCTTGCTTAGAGCTGCCATGTGGAGGTTTTACTGTCAAATGCACAGAGAATCAATAATGGAAATGTGTCAGCACAGCCCACTGGCACAAAGCAGAACAGGAATTGGTGCAACTTCCTTGCAGCTGGGCTGACCAAGAAACCAGAGGTGGCTTTGCTGAGCTTCCTCGCTGTGTCCAGACAGCACCAGCAGGTGGGTGAGTGCAAGCACCAGCCCTGCAGCAAAAACACTGCTCAAAAAATCACAATTTTCACTAAAATGTCCACCATACCCCTTTGTCAAACATGGGAATGCCCACTTTGTCTTTGTGGCATCAAGAAGGGAAAATCCAAGCCCCTGGATGTTTCCATCCTCTGTGTTGAGGTGTCCCACCCTAGGCTGGAGGTGTACCAGGAAAAAGCCACAAACCCAGAGCAAATTGCAGCATAGCTGCTGTGTGTACATGAGCAGGCTGAGCATTTCATATAGAAAGAGGTAAAAAGCTGGTGAAAAACAACAGCAAGTTCAGCTCTCCTTCAGCTCAGACAGAGTGGGACAGAGCTAAGCCACAGTTAGGGACTGCTCTTTGGAAAATGTCTGGTTTTAACATGTGCCTATGTCTGAGTTTGACAAAAAGTTTGCAAAATGGCAAGACTTCTCATCAAAGCAAGCAAATATCTGAAAACAAGCCCAAGTTGTCACCTATGGCCAAAAGCTGTCACTGGTGTTTAGAGAGAGTCATCTGTAGGGGAGGAGTTACACAATGAACTCACCTGGGTTCAGTTTTGTTTTTTGTTTATAAGACAGTTTCAAAAGACAAAAAAAAAAATTGTTCAACAATCCTACTAGTTTATTTTAATTTTTTATCATCATAGCACTGCGAATTTGTAGTAGGGGGGTCTTCATGTGTGATGGGCTCCCCCAGGGAAACGTCACTGCAGAGCAGCTGCTGCTCTGGAGCCTGGCAGAGGTGCCCCATGCTCCCAGCTCAGATACTCACCAAAACTTCAGAAAACTTTAATCTCCAGCACTGCTGGATGAGAAGAAGAAAGGAGGACAGAAGGAATACAAGGTTTAATTGCTCCCAGCAGCCAAGTGCTGCCAAGCAGCTCGGAGCCGCTTAGCCAGAGGGAGCACACCCACCCCTCATCTCAAACAGAGAACTGACACTGGGAAAAGAAACTGTGTTCTCTGGAGTTTTCTTCTTCTTCTTACTTCTCAGTATCATTTTTTCTGACAGATCCCAACACTTTAGCAAAGGCTACACCAATGGCCTCTGCTCATCTCAGCTCTTTTCCTTCCTCACATGGGGCTCAGGGGCCCAGGACAGTGATCACAGAGACCCTGTCCTCTATCGAAACCTTTAGCAGCTAAACAAGGAGAAAGCTAGGAATATAAACAAATTGGAATTTTTACTGATTTGTTTTAATCCTAAATCCTTGTCCTTTCTGAAGCTCTAGGAGAAATGTTTTTCTCATATTGCCTTATTATAATCCACGGAGGACTGAGGGATACCCAAACCTGAGCCCCACTTACCTGGGCAGCACCTGACACTTGTCATCAATGATGGACAGAAACTGCCATGAGCCAGATCTTGGTGTTAGAAATCCAACAGGACTTGAATTTTCTTTGAAGAAAATTGGGTTAGAAGCTCTATCCCTCCATAGCCAGATTTTTCAAGATGGCCTTTAAAGGTGAAGTTTCATCCATGGGCCTCTTTGTGCCCTTTGCACCTGAACTGAAATGTATTTCAATGAGGTTTTCAATTCTCATGTTATTTTGAGACAAGAAGACTCTTGGCAGGGCAGGCAGTATAAAAAATAAAGTGTATTAATGAAGAGTGGGAGGGAAGGTCGTTCTCCTGTTATTTGTAGCACAATACCTGATAAGAGGTCATTAGTCATTCAAAACCACAGAATGACTTTAATTAAAATTTGATCTTTGAGAGCTGGGAACAATCTGCTAAACAGACTTTCAGGGCAAAAAGACAGAGAGAGGGAGGGAAGGGGAGTGGGAGTTGACCAAAATGACAATAAGCTTAATCAAAGCCAGGAGGAACACTGGCAAACTCTCATTTCTGGGCTCCCAGTTGGGTTTGTATCCAGATGCTCCAGACCTGCATCTTCCCTGGGTCTGCCTGGCACAACCATGACTCTGGGTGCCACAGCCTTGGGAGGCTCATTCCTGGGCTTTCCCTGCAGCACTGGGTGACTCAGCAGTCTGTACAAGACACTTCTTTTTCTCCCCCAAATATTCTGTATTTTATAAAAATAGTTGTATTTTTAAATATTATTTTGTATTTGGAGATTTTCTGCTCTGCCCTCAGCCCAGGACAGAGATGGGAGGTATAGCTGGGCCTTTCACTGGGAAAAATGAATGCAGGAGAGCAGGATTGTGTGCCTGGGATGCACAAGACCAGATTTCTCAGAGGTGTTGACGTTTCCCAGCATTTTTCCCCTCAATGCCCTCAGAGTCCTGCTGCTGATAATACAGCAGCTGGTGCTCCCTGCACTGCTGCAGGATGGCTACAGGGAAGAGCTGGAGTGGAGAAAAAAGGGCAGCTGGTGCTTTTAGGGGAAACACCTTACAGAGAACTATAACCAAACTTGGATTTAAAGAGAAGGAAATCAGCCTGTGAAGGGAAGAAGACAATTTTTGCACTCTTAAGGGTAAAATTAGGTCCTCCCCACTGCAGCTTCTCTCTCCAGGGTTGCACCTCCAGCACCTCTGCCTGTGCTGGGATGCTGAGGCGTGTTGATATATGTGCTCTGAACAGCTGCAAGGCAGACACAGCCACTCCAGACTGTGAGAATAAAGGAGGGGGCTTGTCCCCTGCTATTTGGTGTATGCAACATATCATAATGAAGTAATGTGAGCTTGCTGCCAGCCTGGGGCACTGCCACAGGACAGGGATGTTTTTATTTCTTAGGACAGGAGATATCTCCACATGGGCTTTTTAAAATATTTCTCATTTTAATTTTTTTTTTTTTATGCTGTGTGACAAATGAATATCAATGGCCCTCATTGGTACACTGAGAGCTTGAACTTTGAGAGGAGGCTACACAATTCAACACTGACCATGAGCTGCTGATGGTTGTCCCCTTCCCTTGATGGGTCCCTTCTAGAGAGCTTTCCAGGGATATTATTCACATGCCAAAAAGCATTAGGACTTATCCTTGCTGAGGGCTTTATCTATGACAGACCAGACCAAAGACCCCATCTCCTGCCCCACTGCCTGTGCTGGTTCCAGGGGTCAGAGCTGAGGGACAAGGACACTGTGGGTTTTCCCTCCTCCTGCCTCCAGCTGCTCAGGCTGACTCCCAGCATCAGGGTCCCCACGCAGAGCACCAAGGAAGAGGCTGTGGGCATGATAAATGTCCTCCTGGTAAGGCCATGCCACTGGAGACATCACACCAGGCCTTTGCATGGACCAGTTGATGCTTTCTTGCCAGCAGAGCTGGATCATCTCTACCAACAACGTTGCTAGGCTAACAAAACACTATCTAAAACAAAAGTTTTCTTGGCTCAGCTTTCTGTGAGGAGGTGCAATGATTTTCTCTCCCCAGCCAGCTTGCCTCCACCAGAAACATGCTGCACTACAGACTAAGCCCTACTGCTATTGCAAAAGGCAGCCAACTTAGGCCAGTGCCTGAGTTCCCATCTGCTTGTCATTAGTCTGGATCTATCACATGCTCAAGCTGGAGAATTAAATCTGTGACCTTGATCCACTTTCTTTTCATTTTGCTTTAGGATTTTGCTAGTCTTCCTTTTGGTCTGGGGAAATGTTTTGAGACAAATCCTCAAAGGCCACTTCTGATCCCGAGCTTCAGGTAACCTATGGAGGGAAGCAATGGATAGTTAAAGAAAAATGTACACCCCAGAGTCTCTGTAGCTTTGAGATCCCCTCTGGATCTTATTCATCAAATATCCCTTGACTGCTTGAGGGAATGAACTCTGAAGGTGACATGACAGTTGGAAATTTGAGCTCATTTTTGCTTTGATCATTTTTTTTTCTTAATGATGTGAGCTACCAGACTGTCTCTCTCCCTAAAATAACACCTTTCTTTAGCTTGTCCTGATGGACTAACATATAATGCATTTATTTCTGGCACACACATTTATTGGCATGTTGACATCTTTTTTAATATTCTTCCCACCTCAGACCTCTCCATCAATCCACACTCCTTAGGCAAAGGCTTTTCAATGCACCACAGAAGAGAAGTCAGGGCAATTTTTTTTTCATTACCTAAAGCGGGGCCATCTCTCCCAGGTTACCTTAGCCCTGTACAAAAGCTCATGCCAAGTCAATCTGAATCCCCTTTCAATTCAAGCTGCACTTAATGGGAAAGGTATGATTTCATAAGATCTGTGCAAGACTGATGTTGTGCAGACAAAACCCCATAATGATTAACATGTGGCACCTTGGTCCAATTCACTCAGCTATGCACTGACAGTGCAGGGAAAGCTGCTTGCCAGCTTGCTTGCTTGGTGCAACTTGATTAGGAAATTAGAAAAAGAAATTAGGAAAGCCAGAAATCCACTGCAATTGTCACATAGTTGACACCTGTAGCTCTAATTTCTTACCACGCCTTTCTAATATTTTTGGCAAGAAGAGAGTATTGAAGCCTCAGTCACAAGGTCTCTGCAAAAGCCTTTCAGATGTGGCTGGGAGAGGAGCAGGGGCCAGCCTGCCTGGCTTAGCATCCTCTGGTAGGGCTGAGCTCCCTTTTCCACCTTTGCCAGTCCGGGGCTGGCAAACACAGCAAGGCCCATGCACACTCATGGCCCCTGGATTTCAGCCCAAGCCCCATGCACACTCATGGCCCCTGGATTTCAGCCCCAGAACGTGGCGGGGAGTCAGCCAGGGCTTCTGCCAGATCCTCACTGAGAGTGAAAGGGTGTCTGGGGTACCAGTCCTGTCCTTCTGTGGCCCCAGCACTGTTGAGGAGGTGGCTTTGAGAGAGGCTTTGGGGGCCATCACAGCTCCAGGGCTGTGCTAGCCAGTGTTCTCCTGCTCCCCTGCCCCACCAAACAACACCAGACACAGAAATGCTCTGCCCATCACCATGACTGAAGGTCCTCTCGTGACTCTCCCTGGTCCTGTCTGACCTGAAGCCAGATGACATCCCAAAAGCAGCTGGTTTAAACCAACACCTTCTGAGTTAACCAGTCTATAGTGTGGACATTTCCACCAGCTCAGTTCATCTGAACACAACAGTGAAATCAGTGGCTTCCACGTAGAATTTCTCAATGCCATCAGGAATGCTGTATTGAACTAAAGATATCCAACTCATTAATAAAGTCAAATAACAGCAAGCCAATATCACTATTTTATTGAGCTGGAGTTAAATATTTGACCAAAATGAAAGCCTGTTTCTAACTGATTTCTCCCTTTCCTCTCCTGTTTATTTTAAAGTACATATACATGTGTGGTTTCAATGTTTGGTTCAGCTTAAATTGTGCCTGCTGCCAGATTGCCTGGTGGTTAGAGCAGAGGGAGTTTATTAAGAACCATCCTTTTTTTTGGTGATTACCATCTCTGTATTCAACCAGGGGACGTGCAGGGGCTGTGCCATGCAAACCCCTTTTCACAGCATCACAGAATGGGGCAGGTTGGAAGGCACCACAGAGACTCATCTGCTCCAGCCTCCTTTCTCAGGGAGGGTCATTAATCCCAGAGCACATGGCACAGGATTGCATCCAGATGGTTCTGGAATATCTCCATGAGGGAGATTCCACACCTCCTCTAAACCTGTTCCAGTGCACGGTCACCTGCACAGTTAAGATTTTCCTCACATTCAGGTGAAGCTTCCTGTGCATCAGTTTCTGCCCACTGCCTCTTGTCCTGGTGCTTGGCATCACTGAGAAGAGCCTGGTTTCTGTCAGCTTTCTGTCAAAACTCTGCTCAAACACTCATGGGCATGTGTGAATAGCAGTACTCCTGAATTAATGGTGTTGAAGGCTCCAGCCTAACTCAAAGGTGAGAATCCTAGAGGCCCACTGCTTCCAGTTATTTTGGTGAAGAAAAAGAAAGAAAAAAGAAAAAAAACCCCAAAAAAACAAAAAAACCCAGTTCAATACAAGATGTTGGAATTAGGCGAGAGTCAAGGCTGTGGGGCAAATTCAAGTTTTATTCATCAAAGCAATCAAAGCAATTCAGCTGTGCTTGATCTGTCATTGCCAGTGTAGCAGAAGGAAGGGAATTCCCAGCTAGCTCCCAAAACAAGGTGTGTGTTGATTATAGAAAGAGGCAGAGAGCCCGAAGGTCAGAACAAAATTACTTTTTTCCCTAGAAAAATCTGCCCACACCTCAGGCAATTTAGCCACTGGCAGGATCTGAGCATCGTGTAGTTCTCCAGGCATTTGGACACTTGCACTCAGTTTCTTAAAAAGAAATAAAGCATCTGAAAGCATGAAAACAAAAAGTAATTATTTTTGCTCTTTTTATACCATCTTAAGTCACTCCTGCTACTGGCACTATCCCACTTTGGGAGATGCTTTGAGGAGAGCATTGACCCAGGGCTTTGCTTTTGTTTCTGCATGGGAAGAAGCAGAAATGACGCTTGCCTTCCAAGCACAGGGTGAGTCCAAAGGTTTAACACACACTCCAGCCCTAACACATGGGTGACTGGGCAGGATCCAGCCTTACACCTGGCCCCAGGGACACCAACCCATTCCCAGCCCCTCACCACTTTGATGAGGGGCTCTGCTCCACTCCTGCCATTTTTCACCAGTTTCTTGTTCCCTTTCCCTGAGACACCTCCTGAGACAAACACCTTCATGCTGAGAAACAGTGGAGAAGGAAAAGAATAAATTAAGAATTAGTTACCATTGCTAAAGGCCATAAAAGAGAGGCATCAATCAGCTATTGGCTCTAGTTAAGGGGGAAACAACCCCTGCTGGGCTAAAGGTGAGATCTGTGGCGAGCAATGCAGTGATTGCAAACTGACTGTGGTTTCTGGTGGGTGCTGTGCCTTGGAGGGTGGCAATGAAGCTCCCAACAAAGGCACCTTTTCCTTTTCTGTGGCTTTCCCCCCATGTGCTGATGCTGGAAGTTTCACACCGGAGTTTATCAGTTCCTAGCAGGAGATTGAGCAAGCTCAGGCACACGTGGCTGTCACAGGCAAGCAGGAGTCACCAGAAGGGAATGGAGTTTTTTTGCAGAGCTGTGCTGAGCAGACAGGAGCTATGCTGTCACGTCAGTACCCAGGGAAGATGTGCAAAAGTACAGCAAAGGGACATCAGAACAGAGGGCAAGAGATGAAGCAAGGAAATTCAAGGGGAAAAGTCATGACTTCAGGTCTCTGAAGCACCCAGTGTCACCAGAGCAATTACAGGAGATGATTTGAACAGCAGAGATGGCTGCTGCTCTCTAGGGACAGCAGAAAACTGAGAGGCAGGGAAGGAGCCTGGAGAGAGAGGAGGCTGGAGCATTTTCAGGCTCTGAGCTTTAATGCCCAGGACTGCACACATGTTTTACAGGACAGTTGCTTTGAGTTAATTCTGTATGGAAATATGCTGTCAGGGATGGTCTCAAGTCTGTGTATAAAGCTGCTCACACACATGTTTGCTCTCCACATTCATTGAATGAGGGGCATGGGGTGGTTACAGGTTAATGGATTTTCAAGCTGGAGTGTTTGCCAGTAGCATTCAGGACATGGGAATTTGTGCCAGAAAGCTTATCAGAGACAAACCATCCCGTGGTGTCCTTTAGTGGAAGCCCAAGTATCAGCTCCTTAATATGTTTACCCTGAGATAAATCCAGAGTAACACATTGATGTGCAGGCAATTAGCTGGGATGTGCCCCAGTGCAAGGACAATACTCAATAATAAACCTCTTTAACAATGTCCTTCTGAACAATGTGCTGACTACCTGACTAGTTTAATATCCAAAAATACCATGACCCTGAGCCTCACAATAATCCCAGAGACTTTCCTGAAAAACACATCAGGGCAAGTTAACCCAACCTCCTTGCCTGGTTGGGTTGGTTGTGGGGCAGAAAGGACCACAACAGCACCTGCAGCATCACTTGATATGGTTAATAGCTGCTTAGCAAATTAAAAATGAACCTTGAATTTTAAAAGCCCAGCAGATGGAGGAAAGTGGGAATGTGGTTACACTCTGAGCTGCGCTTAGAGAAATCTTTTTGGCCTTGTGGAAAGCATGTGATGAAGCAAAGCATTCCAGAAAAGAGGAGCCTTAGGGAGCAGCTGATCTGGGAACAGAACCGGGCTGCTAAATGCAGAGCAGCTCTGGGAGATCCCCCCCCCTTCAGCATAATTGTGCTGCTTGTAGCAGACCATGAGCAGATCTAACCCACTCTCCATGTGACTGGCTTTGTGATGTCTCATTGCCCCTCTGTTTCTTAGCCTGTCTCATCCAGTCCTTGGGATCAGCTCTTACCTGAATAAGGGACGAATGCTCTTGAGGTGAGGAGGAAGATGTTGCACGAGGACCTTGAAAACAAACTTGCCTGTCAGGCACATCGGCCTTGCAGAACGTATTTTTCAGCTTTGAGGGTGGCCTGCTTAGCCAAACCTGACTATTTCACTGTGCTGCAGAGGCTGCCCTGGTATTAATTCACCTCAAAGAGCAGGTTGAAGTCATTAAAATATTTTACAGGTGGTTCCTTGAATTCATGGTGCAGCTGGATCCAGCCTAAAGGAGGGGGAAAAAAAAGGAAAGGAGGAGAAGAGGCAAGTTCTGATGAAACACAAATTAACATAACTCAAAGAAGGGAAAGAAAATCTGTTTTCAATCTCTACAACAAAGCCAAGCAACACATCAAGCTAGAAAGGAGAAATGTCAGCCAGGCAGTGCGGGGGGTTTTATTGCTTTAGCACAAGTGCTTCTCCACAGTCCCAGAAGAACCCAGGTGCTACTGCAGCAGCCAGACCCCCCGAGCACAGGTCTGGCTGTGCAGGGGTGTGGGGAGCTTCACAATGAGGGTCCCATATGGGTCCAGACTCAAGGTTTGTTTTAATGCCCTGGCATTAGAACTTGTGTGTTGGCCTCAGCTTCATTTCTGCTCAGAAAATCTCTATCTAATGCACCTTTTCTTGCCCTCAGAGCTGGATACACTTTTTTTCAGGGGATGCTGACCAGGGCTGAGCTGGGCAGTCCGTGGGACACTCACAAGGGAGATCCCAGATCTGGTACCTCCGTGATCTACTGGTGGGCAGATCACCCACAACCTGCCTTGGCATCCCCTGGATTCAGCAGTGCCTCCTGAAGTCCACGGGCATCAGAGTCCTTGCTCCTTCCTTGGGGAGAGCAATGTATTTTAGGATAAACGCTGTCCACGGAGAGCTCTGCCAACACAGTATGGTGCGTGCCACGGGTTTGGGGCTAAGCCAGTGCTGCTAACACAGATGTTTTGTTGCTAACATGGATGTTTTTTGGCTATGGGTGGGTAGAGCTTGTACAAAACTGAGCCTGGGAGCAGGCTGGGATTGGGTAAGAGATTGGGAAGGGACACAGCCAGGCTTGTGACCCAAACTGAGCCCAGGGGTATTCTGCACCGTATGATGTCAAACTCAGAGATTAGAAGTTCAGGGGAGGAAGGAGGAAGGGGAGAGGTTTGTGGTTTGTGTATTTGTCAGCCCAAAAAGCCATCGTGCATGCTGAGACCCTGATTCCCAAAAGCAGTTGCCAATCTGCCTGCTCATGGGAAGTAGAGAATGAGTTCCTCTTTCTGCTTTTCTTGCAAGTGCATCTTTTGCTTTCCCTATTAAACTGTCATTATATCAACTCACAAGTCTTCTCACCTTCCATTTTCTCCCATCCTTTGCAAAAGACGACTGAGACCACATTTGGTGGTGGCTGTTTGGCTGATGGCTGGAGTAAATCCACCACAAGAACTGGTATGTCAAAATTCATCAAACTTGCTCATTGCAAAAAGACAAAAGACTGAAAAATCCGATTAAATAGGAAAAAAAAAAGAAACAAGCTAGTCTACTAGCAAGGTTGTGATGAGGCAATTGTACAGCTCTGGTCATTGCTGGCTTTGTGGTGGACAGGCATGGGATGTGTCACAGATCAAACCACAGTTGCTTGCTTTCTTCTGAGGGAGGGCAGTGTGGTCTGTGGCAGGATTACTTTGTGATGTTTTGAAACCCATCTGCAGAAACATGGGTGCAGGTATCAGGATAAGGGGCAGACTGTCACTTTGCCTGGCTGCAGCCCTCACTTCAATCTAGAGGCAACAGCAGAAATGGTGAAGGTTCCTGCACCAGCCTACCCACTGTTGGCCCTGTTTATGCCATACACTTCCTTGGAGAGGAGTGAAAGCCTCCTGAATGCTGCACATTTATGCCTGAGACAGTCTGCAATCAAATAGATGAGTTTGGGAAAATTACATCTTGTGGGTAAATGGTGGGAGAAACACCTCTGAGCTACAACATCTCACACAGGGGAAAAAAAAAAAGTCTTTAAAGAAGCACAGCTTCAGTTTTTTCAGGATAAATGGCTATGCTGAGGAGGCTGATGTCTGCCCAAGCTCCCTGGCAGAACCACTGCTGGGAGGCTGTCGATGTGTTCAGCTATTTCCAGGCTGGAGTTTGGTGCTGCATCCCTTTGCCTTGCCATGAGCTCTTGGTGGTGGCAAATGCCTGCAGAGGACAACAGTGATGGAAGATGAGAAAGGTGGTGGGCATGGCCAGGGACTTTTTTGCTGACCAGCCACTTCCAGGCCACTTCCTTTTCCCAGCACCAGCAGTTCCCCCATGCTCGTGACTTTGAGGCAGCTGTGGTCAGTTTATAAAACTTGGTTCATATGTTGGTGCACACTTAGAGTGAGAATGTGAGGAGCATCTTCTGTATGAATGTAGGAAGGAAAGGGATGAGCTGCAGGACTAGAAGCTCTTCCTTGAGTGTCAGGGGAGGCAGGATGAGCAGCAGGAGGAGAGGAACCAGAACTTTCTCACAAACAGCCTGAAGGGTAAGGCTGAGGCCCAGCATACGTGTCCCATAATGTCCCATAATCTGTTATCTATAAATAACCCCATTGCTTCAGCAGAACATCAACCCAGGGAGACTGCACTGAATCAGCAGTTTCTTTTCTTTTTTCCTGTCCTGATTGCAAAATCAGAGTCAACCTATTGCTGCAGTCAGTGATGGTGCAGTGAGAAATGAAAGGCAGCAGAAAGCAGGACGGGAGCACACACAGAGGCTGAGCCAGCACGTTGGGACACATCTCTGGCACCAGGGCGTGGCCCAGACCCTGAGCACCTCATGGGAGATCTGCTGCCTGTTTGCAGAGGCTGGCATCCAGATAGAAATGCACCACAACCTCCCAGGCAGCTAAATGCCCAGCTGAGCAATGCGAATGTGGCAGCTTGCAGAGCTGCATGAGCCTGCATCAAATAGAAATGAAGGTTTCACCAGCTGGGTAGGCAACTGCAGCTCATGACTTTCCCCCCAAAAGTGGAGCATTGGACTTCAAAACCCAAAACACTGCAGTTCAGGGCTGTCAGATTAATGGAATCTACCCCTGTTTTTACACCTATGCCAACTGGGCCAGTGAGAGTGGCACGGCCACAGCATGACCATGAATCATGTGAAAACTTATCCCTCAGCTCCTTTCTCAGGGAAGGAGGGCACAAAGATCTCATTGCACCTTTTGTCTTTAGGCAGGCTTTTGAGAACTACGTCTGCCAGCTTGTTTTTAATACTTTGAAATAAAATGGATTCGACTAGAAGTATTATTAAAAGTCTCTCTGCTGTAAATCTGCTCTCTGCATGCACCTGAATCACATCCACCCCTATAAACATCCACTTGGCAGCACAAGCACAGTCATTCCCAGCTCATCGCCCAGCAAGCGTAGATGGCTCCAGGCTTGTGCAGAGTGGTCAGCTGAACCACCAGAACCATCAGAAATGGGCTGGATTTGAGCCCTTACTCCTGTGAGGAGGTGATGCCGTGATGGGAGAGGATGCACAGGCATTTACAGTGGCTCAGCTGATTGGTGGTAACCTCTAGAGCCTCCCTAATTCAAGGGGATATCTGAGACCTTCACAAGGAAGCAAATTATCCCAATTCCTACACAGAGTGTAGCAGAATGTTTAAAAATGGAGAATTCCTCTTCCTCCCTCCTGGGGACAAACCAGGTCACAGCTGCACGAGCACATTTGAAAGGAGAACACAGAAGCTGATTTAAAAATCCCCACATATTCGTGGTCTAAGGCTTTCAGAGATTTGTGCATCAGATGCAGAACAGAGGGCTTCACTCTGCACTGCCAGATCTCCAGCTCAGCCCTACCTGAAGCCTTGCCACACTTCATTCCATGGCCAAGCAGAGCAGTGAGGAGCCAGGGGTGGACACAGGGATGGACACGGCCCCAGGGGTGGACACGGCCCCAGGGATGGACCCAGACGTGCAGCCCAGGACCAGGAGGTGTGACAGTGACTGCCTTGCACCTCAGAGAGGGCAGCAGCTGGTGCTGGCAGCGTGGATGAGGAGGGCTTTGCCTGGCTCCTACCAACAGCTCCTGCCTGTGGGCCTGGGTGAGTCACTTTGCTTTGCAAAAGTCAAACCCAGCACAAATGGAGACATCAGAATGCCAAATGCCAGGGGGAGTTTGGCAGGATGAGGGCAAAGAAATGGTGAAGAAGTAGGAATTGTGTCGGTGGGTGTGAAAAACTCATCAGGGAGGAAGCAGGAACTGGAGAGACCTTTTCAAGGAGGCTGCAAGTGCCTCTTCTCCATATCATCCCAAACCCCTTTGGGTTTCAGCACCCCTCATCCCACCATCACTCACTTGTCTTTACAACTCCTCCTGGTCCTTTCCCTCCTTGCACTTGAGTCTCACACAGCCACTGAGGTGTCACCGTGGTGCACATTACTGTGAGTTTCACTGTGACAAAGTCCTCAGCCTCCCCTCCCAGGAGAGTGATGGCCAAGCTACCATTGAACATGGAATCTTCTTGGCTACCTGAGCAGGATTACTTGTGTTAGAAACAAAATGTCCATCTCATGCCTAGCTCTGCCACAATGCAGAGATGCTGAATAGCTCCAGGTTGAAGATCTTTCAGGATCCTTCCCAAGGCTCCCTGGACTCCAACTGAGCACACGAGAGCAGCTCAGCATCTCAGCTGTGGGATTTTTTGAGGAACTGTTCAAATTACCACATCAGAGTTCTCAGCAGTCTATAAAAGCTGAGCAGATAGGAAATACAAATCAGAAAGCATATCAAATCAGGAGGCAGAGAAGAAGTACCTCCAGTTCTTTATTGTCCATGGCTTTAGGATAGCCACAAGAAATTTGTCATGAAAATTACAGACAAATACGGGGAAGACAGAAATTCGAGTGATATGAACTCTTGCAGTATTTCAGAAAAGATGGGGTTTGCCTCACCTGCTATCACAACCTTTCAGATAAGTGGTAAGATTTCTTTTTGTTCAATGGATTTATATGGATTTTATCTGGTCTAAAACAACACATAAAAATGAAATATTGCATATTAAATGCTTTTTGCAGTGATTTTGCTAGTAAATTAACAGCCATTTAAAGGTAGAAGTATGTCAAGCTATCCTTTCTAGCCAAAAACTGATGCTGAGCATCAGAAAAAAATCAGTTATTTTCCTGTCTTAGAAAATGTCTAATTTGCTTGAGTAAGACTTTCATGTGTAATAGTTAAGATACTAAAATCACCAGACTCAATATAAAAATGTAAGTTTATGAATTTTTGGCTGAATATAAAAGCTTCATTGCTGAGTAAGCCATTCTATTATAAAACCAATTAAAATATTGTACTCTTTTAATATCAAGACTTTAAACTCCTGATTACATTACTTTGAAAAAAAATAAAGACCTCAATTGAGGGTAACTTACTGAATGTCTGACGTAGTTACCAATGCTTCTGAAATACTTTTTTTCTCCCTGAAGGCCAAAATTCAACAAAGCCATTTATTTCCTTTACACTTGCTGGTAATGATTGATTTTACATCTTATGACTTGTTTCAATTTGTTCTGCAGTTCAGTTTATTATTGATTTTTCATTTGTTTTGATGTATACATGCATCACTGTTGGAATCACACGTATGCAGTGCTCTGGATGGAGAAGGGATTGCTTTGAGCAGCCCTCTGAAAGGCAGCCTGGGACAAGTAAAATGATGGAAACTGGAAACAGGGAGTTTATTGGTGCAGAAAGAGGGAAATCACCACACTGACACAGATATAGGCTGGATTTAGTCTTGATGGAGCTGAGCTGGTTAAATTAGCAAAGGAAAAGATGGCACAGCAGATTGCAGTGCAAAGCCTGGGGCAGAGGAAGGCAGCCTGCCTTGCTCCCACAGAGGGACCAAGGTGCTCCACACCTCTGGAAAGCACTGTGGCCAGGCCTGGAGAGGCTGCAAGCACGCAGAGCTTGTAGGGCAGAAATGTGGGAGAGTGTCTACCCTTCCTCTCTTGGTTTCTAGAGCCTCGGAGCCAGAAAAAGGCATCCACATGCTGCACTCGGACTGCCCTGAGCATCTACCTGCTGCTGCTGACGGCCGGCCAGGGGCTGCTGATGTACAAAGGTAACACCACAGCCTCCCCATGGGCTGGGCATCAAAGCAGAGCTCTGCTGGGTGAGCCTGGGGGCAAGTGGGGATGAGCACACAGGTCTGACACCTCCGAGGGAGCGAGAGGCTCCTCCAGCACCGCCGGGCAAAGCAGCGGCTGCAGGAGCGATTCCCCCACCCTGTGTGTGTGTGCTTTGCATTTGCAAAAGCGCTCCCAGCTGCACTCCTGGCTGCAGCAGGGACTGGCACATGAAAAGCACCTCCCCGGGTCAAACAGGGGTGGTCTTTATCTCCCCGTGTCCCCCCCAGGTGCTGGGGAGCTGCTCTGCCAAACACCCATTTCCCAGCCAGAGCGGGCAGCGAATATTCACTGCATGGGCTTTTTGTTTCCTCAGTGTTTAAGATGCAGAGAGAGATACTGGAACTTCAGGAGCAAAATGCCTCCTATACAGAAGAGATTCTGCAGCACTACTCTGCCAACCATCTGGCCTTGTCGAGAAGCTCCACTTGGAAGGACTTTCTCATGGGACAAGAAGAAAACTGGAGGAGAAGCTTAGAAGAGGAAATCACCATAATTAAAAGCAACAATGCAAACCTGATGATGAGGATGAGCAACATCACCCTGGTTGCAGGTATGGCTCTCCATGCTGGCTCTGCAGCATTAGTGGGGCTGAAAACCCAGTTTAGATGATCCAATAACTAGGGCAAGATTCAATCTCCCTGTCAGTTAGTTATGTCCCCATGCCCACGATGGGAGTCAACTCCAGACAAGGGAGTGTCACAGACATCTTTTATGAAAAATCTGTTTTTTAGGATTTTTCTTCTTGAGAAGCTGAGAGGCCTCAGGAACAAATTATAAACAATAATTATCTGCTGCTGTGGAATGCAACAGGTGGATCTGTGATTGGTCTCATGCAGTTGTTTCTAATTAATGGCCAATCCCAGTGAGCTGGCTCAGACAGAGAGTCCTGGGCCACAAGCCTTTGTTATCATTCTTTCTTATGCTATTCTTAGCTTGCCTTCTGATGAAATCCTTTGTTCTATTCTTTTAGTATAGTTTTAATATAATATATATCATAAAATAATAAATCAAGCCTTCTGAAACATGGAGTCAGATCCTCGTCTCTTCGCTCATCCTAAAACCCCTGTGAACACCATCACAAGGGAGCACCTATAGGAGCTGGAGCATTGCCCTGTGCAAGCCCCCAGGTCCCCCTGCAGCTGCAAATGCAGCTCTGGGCTCCTCTTCCCTCCTGTGACTTGTAGATTTGGATTCTAGATGCCCTCCAGAAGGGTTGTGTCTCCAGCCCACACCTCAATCCCATACTGCTGTGCTCCTCACTGACTGCTGACTACTGAAAAATATCCATTAAATATTTATTTCAGGGCCTCCTGGACGCAAAGGAGATCCTGGAGTACCAGGTATGTCGGTAACCGAGTCACAACTTCTCCTCTGTTCCTCTTCTTATTTATTTCATCTAAGAGAGCTGAAGTGAGGATTTGGGATTTCAGTCTCCAGACCCAGGCCCTACCCAGTGTGCAGACAGCCAGTGGTCATGAGGAGACCTGCTGTAAAAAGCAGGTGTAAAGCCTGTGTGGAGGCTTTTCACTGATCCTCCAGGAGCCTTGGCTAGCCCAGGTGCTCCCACAGAGGTCGATGCCCACCCTGTCCCTAGAAAAGCATTGGCACAGACTCAGGAATGAGCTGGGAGCAAGTTCTGCCCTCCACAGCCACGCACAAGCTGCTGCCCTGGGTGCCTGGGGGTTTGGGTAGGACTACTCCTGCCAGAGGAGGTAAATATCTCCAGACTGTGAGGATGCAGCAGGTCCTGATCTCATGCTGGCTGCACTTGGAGCAGGGGTTGGGCCAGGCAACAGTTTCCATGATCCTGTGATGATGATCTAAGATACAACCCTTGTTAGGTCGGGTCTGTAACTCATCCATCCCTACTTCTTGGCTACACTGACGAGATTTTCTGAAGGGAAAAAAAAAAATTAAAAATTGTGTTTTCATATGTTCCTGGCTGCACTTAGGACGTTGAAAGAGCACCTCCTGCCAAGCAGTGTTATTACACATCAGAGCCCAATTGTTCAGTGCATTTTCATGAAAGATCTCCCCAATGGTCCCCATGAGCTGGGCTTGGCAGGAAGACAAGCTGGCCCCTGCCCAGCTGAGCACTCAGCTGAGCTCCAAGGACTTTACTCAAGTGGTTGTTCTGGTCCCTGCCAGCTGAAGATTGGTCTCACTGGTGACTGAAATCGTGTGAGCAAAGGATGATTAAAAAATTTGTCTCTCCTTCTTAGCCATTACTATGAATAGATGATGTGTGTCAGCTGATATATGTATTTTATATCCCAGGGTTACGGGGACCACCAGGGACAAAGGGAGACCGAGGTAAGGCTTTTTTGTCACCTGAATTACTTCTGTAGATGAACATAAAGTGGCTTTATGGATGATTTTATGAGCAATCTCGTCCTCAGCCAAGGTGTAAGTGAGTAAGAATGTCATTGGAACTGAAGGAAATAAGCCTATGTAAAGCTAATGTGAGCAAAAGCAAAACTTAGCTGGAAAAAAAAATCTTATTTTAAAAGTCAGCGTGCAACAGTCACTGTGGGCCAATTTCCCACTGTCACCAGCACCACCCTCAAGTGCACAGAGAATGGAGTTTGGCTCAGGCTCACAGCTGTGGTGGGTGTCCTGCTGCTGCCCTGACTACAATGGCACCCCAGGAAGCATCAGAAGAATGGTGTTGTCCCTGCAGGCACAGATGGACCCCAGGGGGAAAAGGGGAGCAAGGGAGCTGCTGGTCCTGCTGGCCCAAGTGGTTATCCAGGAGCGAAAGGAGAAAAAGGAGAGATGGGGATTGCAGGTAAGACTTCTTCACTATCTTAATATTTTTAATATTCTCACACATATTTCTTATTAAACTCATTCTACATAAAACACCAGGAGAAGTTTTCATTGGTCAGTATTCATAAAAAACCCAAGCAGTCCTGAGCGTGGTTTGCCGGTCAGTGGGGGAGCTGGATAAACAGGACACTTGACCTGATCTGAAGGGGTTTAATTTCATGTCATGCTTCAGCAAATCTCCCAAAGGAGGGCTGGGGGAAGAGGCCACGTAAAATGTTGATTCTGCACCACGAGAGTCTCTTTACAGAGTGACCTTTGTCTAATGAAAGCCACAGATATTCAATTATCAGCCTATCCTAGATTAAAGCAGTGATGTTTGCAGTAGGATTTCTATGGTATGAAATAATACAATGTAATTTATATGCACAGGCATGTGGATGTTAATCCTCATTTTAGTGGAACCCCTTTCTGAGAGCTTTATGAGCATCTTACACAAGCCTGGCTTTGTACACCTGAAGGAGAAGAGCTATGCCACATGTTTGTACCATGTAGCATGAATTATGGATGACTGTTCCTCAGGGGTCTCACATGGGCTGAAAGCAGGAGAGGAAAAGAAAGCAGGTGATGTGTGTGGTGCAGAGCAGGGAGGACAGCTGGACAGGTTGATAAGAGCTTCCTCAGATCTTCCATCAGCTCCTGAATGCCCCAATGCTCTCATTAGCACAGGATGCTCCAGGAGAGAAGAGTGATTGTAGGAGGAATACCAAAAGGCAAGGACTTTGGGATAATTCTAGAGCAGAAAAATGAAGGAGAAGTCTTCAAATGAGGCACTTTCAAGTAATTCAGCTCTTTTGGAGTATGCTGATCACTTGTTCAGAGAAGACAAGGTTAAGGGGAGATGACAGAACTCTCTGGAAGAACAAGAGTGGAATGTGTTGCCCTGTATCTCCACTGTGTCTGGCAGAGGGGAAGCATTCAGATGCAGTAAGGGATATTTAACTAGAGCAGAAAACATTCCAGTAGGAGTGATAGTTTGGGGAATAGACTGGAGAGTTGTCATGGCACCTCTGCAAGCCTTTAACAGCAGGCCAGGCAAACATCTGGCCAGGGAGGCTGACAGAGCCAGAGGTGGATCAGACAGGCCAGCTCTGTCCTCCCCCAGCTTTATGGTGACAGTGTCACTGAATGGCAAATGCAGGTGTGAGGCCAAACCCTGCTGCTGGTGAGGCCAGACAGAGGTGCTCCATAGGCTGCAGAGACAACAAATCTGGGTTTTTTTTGAATTTACATGTATGTGCTGTGCTGTTTGATAGGTCCCCAAGGACAGAAAGGTGACAAGGGCGAGAAGGGGCACTACGGGCTCCCGGGAATCATGGGTCCTAAGGGTGAGCAGGGATTCCCAGGAGTGCCAGGTGACCAGGGTAAGTGCAGAGGGCACAGTGGGACAGGGTGCAGGGCTGCCCCACGGAGGGGCTGCTCTGCACTGATGCCAGGATGTCATTGCAGGGAGCCCCGGGAAGCCTGGACCGCCTGGGCAGAAAGGAGAGGCAGGTAAGCTGTGCAGAAGGTGCCATTTCTTGTGGAGGCATAATTCTGATCTCTTTAATGTGGTGTTTCATGACAAGGAAAGCTGCAGCTGGTCTAGATCCCAGCATGGGTAAGAGAAGATGATGATTAGATGAAGAAACTGTGCCAATGTTTCAATGTCATCCAAACTCATCCAGCAGCCTTGGCTGTCTCTTGTGGGCCCCGCTCACTGTGCAGGAGACTGAGAGGGAAAGAAGGGCCGTGGCCTCCTTCCTGGCACCTGTGCACACATAAGGGCAGAACTTGGCTGTTCTTTTGGGAAGAACTTCTGCATTTCAAGGCTGGCAGTCAGCCAGGACTTGGTTCCATGCAGCCTTTCATTCCAGATCACCCCTGACTGCATTGCTAAGATTAGCACTGCCAGGATTGCAATTTGGAGACAGCCAGTGCTTGTTTTGCCTTCCCAGGCTCAGCTCAGTGTGCAAGGGCTGGTGATTGAGCTGTCTGTCTTTTGATCTCCTTCATGTGTTGTGTGACATTTCATTTTGTGCTGCTTTCACTCAACCTCAAGGTGCAACTGGACAACTTGGACCTCCTGGAAGTCCTGGCCCTGAAGGCAGACCTGGTCAGAAAGGGGAAAAGGGTGACCAGGGCCCCAAAGGTAGCCCAGGTACAGCCCTGCTCAAACCTACAACTCATTGCCCTCCTACTCTGGCCTCACTTTGTGTGATGGGTTCACTCTTACTGATTTCTTTTTTATTTTAGGAGCACAAGGCATTGCTGGACTCAAAGGTGCAAAGGGAGAACAAGGAATAGCAGGTAAAGGAGAATAAAACAGGTTTTGGGTCAAAAACACACATGCAGACACCACAAAGGGAACTACACCACCAAGAGCAGAGCTCTTGAGTTTTTTTCTTGGACCCCCAGTGCATCCCAGGATGCCATGGCACTCCTGGGGCTCTGCCAGGCTGCTGGGGCTGACTGCTCACCAGAGGGTTGGTTCTGCCATCTGTAATATGTGTGAGGGGTGATGGTGCCTGAATTTTTGTATAAATGGAAAATGCACAAGGAAGCAGTTTAAGATGAACTTCAGGAGAAGATGTTTCTCCATCCCTGTGTTTTCTTGTTTGACGTGGCCTGCACTGATTAGGATGTGAAATAAGACACCTGATTCAGAAATAGATGCTTATAGTGTAGACACCAAAACTTGATGATTTAAAATAACTTGTAAATACTGCTTTGCGTAAGCTTTTATAAATGTATAAGCATCAGTTCATAAATGTTTGTTTGTTTGTTTGTTTGTTTGTTTGTTATTCTCCTAGGACCTCAAGGGCAAAAGGGAGCAAAGGGAGACCAGGGCCCAGCAGGTAAACTCTTACAGCATGATTTATTCTGATACAAAGATGACGATGCAAGGAACTTTAGGTGCCACATTCCACTGTTCTGCATCAATGTGAAATGTTTGCCATGTCTTTTCCCTGGGAAGGGACAAAGGCAATGACTTTTTGCTTTCCACCCAGGCACCCCAGGCCCAGCTGGTCAAAAAGGAGCCAAGGGGGATTACGGCCCTAAGGGTCTGAAAGGAGAGCCAGGACTAAAAGGAGCCAAGGGAGAGATTGGATATACTGGTAAGGCTCCGTGCCACAGGGTCTGTGGAGCTGGTGGCACATTTGGGTTTGGGACTGTAGATCAGCCTTCCTAGCAAAGGAATGTGCAGGGTGTCAGCTGTACACCCTGGGAGGTGTGTCAAAAGACATGCAAGTACACAGAGGCATTAGATTTTTCTCAAATCCCTGATTTCACAGAAAGCTGGAACAACCCACGTTCCTCTTTGCTTTGTTCAGAGACATCAGAGACACCCTGTGCCTGGGATAAATCCCATGTAAACACTCAGGAACATGCAATAGTGAGGCTATTGGAAATACCTAACAGTGAGGCTATTTAACTACACCTTGCTAACTGTAGGACACAAAAGTTGTTCAAAAGGGCCAGCACCACAGCTACTCTCCATCCTTAACCCCCCTCCCTTCCAATCACAGAATGTTTAAAAAAAACATAGGATTTGTAGTAAAAAAAAAAAGACAAAAACAAACGGTTGTTACAAGAGCCCATAGGAAGCAAACAGTGCTCCAGATACTTTTGTCTTTTAATTGTTCATACAGAATCCTCAGAAATAAAATAAACTAGGTTCTGTGTGGGGCTCCTCCATGCACTTCTCCTCTGGAGCTTTGCATCTGGAAGATGGAAGAAGTGTAACTGGGCTGGCTCCGTGCTGTGGGTGCATGTCATCTCCTGGTCCCCAGAAGGAGACAGCAATGAGTGCTTTCTGGAGGTAGCTTTGGGGAAAGAGCTCAATGGGTTATTTCAAACACCCCTACCCTCAAGACCAAGATGCTCCACAGAAATGTGGAGGACTGCTGTGAGCACCTTTCTGCTCTCCCTGGAGATCAAATCCCAGGATGCAGGTCTTCCTGCAAGTACTTTTGGAGATACCATGCCTGCTTCTGGAGATGCCAAAGTCTATCAGAGATGTCATTTTACAGGTAACAGTGGGAATGAGATACATTTCCCACTAGTGAATCAATATATGGGATTTTGAAAGTGGCCCTTTTCTTGGGTTGCACATTGGGAATATTTTGCAGTATGTTATCCTACTTTTCCTGCCATGTTTCTTTTACACACCCTTGGTCACTTCAGGGTGTTCATTTTCTACAAGGGGAGGAGTCTGGACATCTCTAACTCACACAAGTATTTAGAACTAGATAATAACCAGATTTTTCCACAAGCAACTGTCAAATGTTTGCTTTTCTAATTTGAAACAGGTTCCTCAGGACTGAAAGGGAGCAAAGGTGAAAAAGGAGAAGGTACTGGATTTTACTTCTTCTCTCACTTGCCATCTGGTATCAGAGCTACCTGAGATCAGGGCCAAAATACCCCTCTGCTCATGCTGGTTAACCTGCAGCTAACAGAGCCAAGGAGTCTGTGCTCTGAGCTGCAGCCTGGTGTCTCCAAATGCAGGAAGGCTCTTAAATTGTTTGGATTTGGGCCACCAGAAACCTCTGGCCCCACCCTGGGGATGGGAACATCCCTCTGGTTTGGTGGTCACTGCTTCTGTCTGTCAGCGCCTTTTTCCTTATGCCTGCATGACCCACAGAGGTATTTTCTCCTCTGAATTCTCAGTTGGCCCTGGTAACTATGTACGAATCGTGGGAGGAGACAGGAGGGGCCGTGTGGAAATCTTCTACAGAGGGTCCTGGGGGACCATCTGTGACGACGGCTGGTCCACGCGCGAGGCCGGCGTCGTCTGCCGCATGCTGGGGTTCAGCCGGGCCGTCACCTTCTTCATAGCCCCAGCAGGTGAGTCCACAGCAGCCCACCCCCCCAGGCCTGGCATGGGGCTTACACACACACAGAAAGCACCACAGCAAGGCCACCTGCCCCAGCAGCCAGAGATCTCCTTGTTCCTCTTGGGATGAGCCGCATGTCAAGGGCTGCTTGAACTGTGCCCAAATGCTTCATTTCCAACAAACCAACCACACAACCCAACACACACCGACTGTCCACAGGGCTCTCTTAAGGAAAAAAGGCATATTCCTCTCTCTCCCATCCCATCCAACGGTTTTTTGTTTGTTTGTTTGTTTGTTTAATCTTCCAAAGGTACCGGACAAATTTGGCTTGATGATGTGAGTTGCACAGGGAGTGAAATGTCAATTACGGACTGTAGCAAGCGTGGCTGGGGTGAAAATAACTGCAGCCACAATGAGGATGTTGGGGTGGAGTGTGCTTGATGGGACACCGAGTCTGTCCTGGGAGCTGCTGCTGCCTCTGCTCTCCATGAAGCTCCTCTTCATGATGCAAACCCAGTTTCATCAGGCTGTGCTACTGTGCCTCTTTAGCAGGTCATAGAAATATTGACAAAGAAAGCTGAATTTTTCACAAATCAATAACAGTTGCAAGACCCACAGGTAACCTGAAACATCCCAGCTGTCACAAAACAATTGGAGCTCAGGCATGTGAGCCAGCTCACAGCTTTTCCAGCTACCTGGCATCAGCCCATTTGCAGGAGGTCACACGTGTGTGACCTCAAGTCCACAGAGGAGGGGAGGGGTGGTCCACGTTAGCTTAGTGCAGGAAGAGAAGAGGATCAGTGTGCAGAAACCTGCCCTTACTGCAGCTGAGCTGGATAGTCCATCTTCATCATGCTACAGTTGTGAATACTAGTTGTGAATCTAAGCTTAAAACCCCCAGAGAAGTGCATACACCCAAGACAGCAGATGCTCAGAAATCCTCAGATGATCTCTCTGGCATGCAAATATAAATGTTGTTTAGAAACTATGCTGGTCACACATTAAAGTGCAAAAATAAGTGCCTGGGATCTAGGTGCCACACTACCCTGGTTTAGCACAGCACTTGTTTTTGACCTTAGCTAAGTCCTTTGCCTTCTCTGTCAGCATTTCCTAACCTGTCTCCAGTAGCAATACCCCTTATTTGTCTGGTGTATAAAGCTAAGCTTTTCTTGCCTTTAGAAATTAGATGTTCCAGTAAAGCGAAATGATGACAAATAAAAAATACAGCAAAGCATGAATAAGCTATCAATCAGTGTTAAATAGAAATAAAAATAGATAAATAAATGGATAAATAAATAAATGCTTGACTAGATAAAGAAATAAAATTACACACACACACACCTGTAGATATTAGGGAGAAAATATTGAGCTGGCCTTTCCTGGATCCCACGCGATTGATGCGATTTGGATGAATAAAGGTGTCCCTGCAAGGACAAGCGCCGGACGCGCCCCGGCGGGATGCGGTGGCACCTGCGGGCACCCGGCCGGTCCCCGCCGCGGAGCCGCCGCTCTCAAATGCTCCTTGCCGGCACTAAGGGGAGCTCAAGGGCCGCTGCGGAGAGGAGCCCCGGCATCATCGGCCCCGAGGCTGCCCCTGCCCCGCGCCCCCGCCGCCTTCCCCCGCGCACAGCCGGGATCCCGCGCATCCCTCTCTGCTCCGCTCCCCCGAGACCCCGGCACAGGAGCGACATCGACCTGCCGGAGAGAGCCAGAGGGGCTGCGAAGATGCTCAGAGGGCTGGAGCACCTCTCCCAGCAAGACAGGCCGAGAGAGTGGGGGCTGTTCAGTCCGGAGAAGAGCTCTGAGAGCGCCTTCCAAGTACCTGCAGGAAAGCTGGAGACGGATTTCTGTCAAGGGCATGTAGTGATAGGACAAGGGGGAATAGCCTTAAACTAAAAGAGATTAGGTGTAGACAATCTGTCAGGGGAAAATTCTTTACTATACATATATAGAATATATATATTTCTTTACTTTATATATATATATATATATTTATATATACACTTATATATATATTAGATATAATATATATTATATCTATATTTTTATATTTTTATATATAATATATTATATATATCTATATATAAAATAGATATTTCTTTACTTTATGTATATACTTCTTTATAGTGAGGGCGGTGAGGCACTGGCACAGGCTGCCCACAACAGCCGTGGATGCCCCATACCTGGAAGTGTTCAAGGCCATATTGGATGGGGCTTTGAGCATCCTAGTTCAAGGTCTAGTAAAAGTTGTCCCTGCCCAGGGATTTGAAATTGGATGATCTTTAAGGTCTTTTCCAAGTCAGAACATTCCATGTTCTGATCCCAGGAGTGGGAAGGCAGTGGTGGCCACAAAGGCCTGGAGATGCATCCAGAGGGTGCCTGTGATGTCCTCCTGTGTCATAGGAAAGGACTAAAATGTTTTATCCTGTGGAACAGCTGACAGCACACACAGTGAGACAAAACCTGAGGGTGGGGTGCTTGGTTTGAGGGAATGAGGCAGGCTGTGGTGGTTTCAGTCCTCAGTAACTGCAGCAGGGGCCAACCAGTCATCCAAGAAAGGGATTTTGCAAAATAAGAGCAGGTGAGTTTAGGTCTCTGTGATGCAGCCCCTTGTACCTGATGGTTTGTCAGAGACTGCTGGGCAGCTGTGACACTTGTACAGGTCTTGCTCCCCACTCCTTAATAGCTAGAAATACAGTTTTTAAGGCAAACCCTCAGATTTTGCCAGTAGTGTCCCCTTGGAGGGACAGAGGAGGGACAGCTGCACAGCTCATCCCCAGCCTCACCCCTGTGGGGGCAGGACACAAGTGCCAGCAGTGGCATTTGGAGCCTGAAGCTCAGCACTGGGATCCCTGTGCAGCAGGTTTGGAGGGCACTCATGCCCCACATGTTCATTTCTCCAGCCTAAGAGAAGGTCCACTGGAGCAGGAAGAGTGTCACAAGTCACCATGGGGTGGTTGGTGAGCAACAAAAAATCCTTTTGCATCTACAGACAGGGGCAGCCCTGAGGTTTTTAGGTTGGTTTGTGGGGCCACACCCTGTCCCTCCCAAATGTCCAGATCCAGCTGTTCCACCCCAGCTTCAAAGCCCTCCAACCATCCTGCCATGCTCTGAAAGAGCTGCCTGTGACAGCTAACAAGGAGTGGCACAGCTTTGCTTATCATTCATGCCCAGCACCAATTAAAAAGACTTAGTTAAGCAAAATGCAATTACACTGTCATGGATAAAAGGGATACAATTAATTAAAATGGAACACTTTCCCTTAGGAATGATGTTATTTCCAGATGCTCCCATCCCCATTCCTGACTGTTCCTCGTGATATGAAGATGTTTGGGATGAATTGGGGTCTTTTGGGTAGTTTTGTCCCATCTTGCTGGCCCACATGTATTTATGAAGTAAGTTAGCAAAGACCCTTGAGGACACAAATCTTTTCTGGAGCCCTAAACCAGCATTTCCAATGTATCTGACACTACCTTTCTAAGAAGATGAACATTTCAGAGAGGCTATCTGGTGCCAAGCTGAGAGTTTTCTCCTTTTGGGGAGAAAACTGAGCCTTCTGTCATCTCTGAAAGGATGGGGAACAGCCAGACATTGTGGGATATGTGTGTGGCTGGAAGGATTTCCCAAAATTCACAGGGAAGCAACTGAAGTGAGGTTTCCCATCTCAAGCCCCACGGGAAGGGAGAGAAGCTGAGAAGCAAATTGTATACCAGCTAAAAGCAAATTGTGTACCAGCTAAAAGCCAGTTCTCCAGGGTTCCAAAGCCTGAAGTTTATGCTGAATGCATCACAACACACCTCCTTAGCAAAACTATTGATGATTCCAGCTGCAGAGGTAAAAAAGGCAATTTAATGTGTTTAAGACATTGTATTAAAATATGCAATAAAAGAATTAGTTTTCTGCATTACATTCATATGACAGGCAACAATTTTAATACACATGTAGGCTACATCTAAAGTTTAAACTCATCCCATCATATATAGGTCACTAATTGCATTTTCATCCCTCTCTTCTGAAGTCTTCTGATGTTTTAGATCACATCACCACAAATCTGCCAGCACATTTCCTCATTTCTTCTGTTGAACATCACAGTGGAGGGCAGCATCTGGCCTCAAAACCCTAAGACTTTTTTCTGTCTCACTTGGTGTCAGAACTGGTCAGGTTTTTCTTGGTTAACTCTTCCCACCAGCATGGTCCAGCAAAGGCCCAACCAAGCCCCCAGTGCAGTGCACAAGCCCGAGCTCCAAGTGTTTCTGATCCTGCAGAGGAGCCAGTTTGGCTCTCACAGGCACTGGCACAACCGTGCACTGATGCAGGCAGATGCTCTGCTGTGACACGGAGCTGATTTTAACCCAAAGTGCTTAAACAAACTGTTAATGGTAGCTCCAAGTGATTATCCATTTATTTCAGTATTTGTCTTTTTCAAATGTGACCTAAAATCTATAAGTAATTAGTTATTGTACAAGCTACGGTATTGCAAAATGCTTCCCTTCATTTTTTATTCCGACTCTGAACTATAACTCCAAAATCATTCTAGTCACACCAGCCTTCAAAGGTCTAAATGGGGAGGAAGGGGGGCTAACTCCTTAGTATCTTTGAGATTTACAAGAATATTTGAGGATTTTCTGGGGATTCAGTGTGAGATGAAAAAAAAAGAGTTTTGCAGGCAAACAGTGAAACTTATGCTTCCAGTTCAAAAGGAAAGACACATCCAAACAGAGAAAGATTTAAATGCTAAAATGCTAAATAAACATTGCTATTCAACAACAGTCTTTGTCTTTTGAATCCTAGGTTAAAATTACTTCACAGGGACTATAAACACTCCTTTTTGCTCTCCTTTGTTGGAGCTAAATGAATTTTAACTGCAGAAGTTCCAGAGTGAAGAAGAATTGCCTTCTAAATCTCCTCCCAAATCACCTAAGTACCCCAGCAGAGGAAGGCAGGAGAGGACTTTGGGAGCTGTTAAATGAGATGAATAAGAAAATAGTATACAAATTGCATTTATTCTGGGTCTGCCTGTTTTGTATAAATCCTAACAAATAAGTGGTGCTGTGAAGGTGCTGGTTCTACACCATCAGGGTATCAGCAGCAAAAAGAACAATTCTGCAATGACCTTGCCTTAGGAAATCCCAGTGGAGTCAAAGGATTCAGAGGGCTTGCAGGCTCAGGTCATAAATCACTCAAGATGTGAATTACTGCCTTATTACAGCAGATTCATAACTATAATTCTAGATAAATACACAATTAGTGTGATCTCCTCTGATAACATGCCAACAGGAAAAAAAAATAAGTCACCTCCTACTAAGCAGAGTAACTATTCAAAGGAGCTGCAGCAAACTTTCACAGATGTTGAGGCCAGCAGGATCACTGTAATAATCCCACCTGATCTTCTGCACGGTGCAGGGCAGAAAAACTCCCCCAGGGATTTCTACATCATTTGGAAAATACAGCTTGTTTTCTAGGAAGGTGCCTTACCTTGGTTGAAAGTTTTCTGAAAGCAGAGAAAGCATTGTATTCCTTAATAAAGCACCACATCCTTGCCTTATTAATTAATTAATGTGCCATCTCTCTCCCAGTGACTCCACTCCTGACCTGTGCTGGGACACCAGGAGCCACCTGAGGTCCTGGAGCCACCGAGTGCTGTTGCCTCAAGGCTGCTCACACAAGGCTTAAGAGATAAAATAAGTTTTCCTTAGCACAATTAACTTCACCTGGCAGGGACAAGCCCACAACCAGGTTTTGGAAGAGCTGCTTACTGTTCCAAGCAAGAGCATATCCCTAAAGGGATGCTAATGCCCTTGCCAGAGTTTAGAGAAATGAGGAATGTGCAGCACACGCCAAGATCAAGCCAGAGGTGACCTTGATAGTTTTACTTCTGCTCAGCATCTGAAAGGGTATTTCTGGAAGGCTTTTGCCATAATAACTGTGGCTCACAGGAACACTGGGACTCTGTTTTTGCTCTGATTTTAAAGGAGATGTTTGACTTTACAGAGTAGTGATAGAAGGAGCTCGTTGGGAGTAGAAGGCTCTCAGCACACTTCTGAGGCCCTCAAACTCTTTTCTGGGTGGAAATGAGATCAAACTAAACTAAAGTGGCACTGTTTGCATGAGTAACAACTAACCCAAATTACCCAGGGCTGAGAGATGAGGATCCCAGGGCTAAAAGAACAAGGGTGTTTTTTTCCACACTTGGGTAAAGACTGTTGACTCAACTTGCAGGGCTATAAAATTTCTCCAGTAACAAGCAGGGACAGACTCCTACAGCAATGCTGCAGGGAAGGGAAATACCCTGTCTCTGAAAATCCACTTATTTCAACCAGACTGAAAGAGCTGCACAAGACTATAAATGGATCTGGCTGTGGTTGAGGGGTAGATGAGAGAAGGAAGAACACCCTTTGCTTCTCCTTTGTTTTTACTTCTAAACAGTAAGATTAAGGGTGGGGAAGTCCCCTGCTCCCAGTTTATTTGCTTTAGAAGCCTTTTTGATTCCCCCAGTGCAAGCTGGCATGAAGAGGGCAGAAGAAGCTCTTTTCTGGACACACTCTGGCACACTCTGACTTTACACATCACAGACTGGGAAATGTGAAAAAAGTCACTTTCTCAACATTTTCCTTTTGTTGCTCCCGATGCACAGTGCCACTTCCCATTACTGGCCAGCATGTCAGCTGTGACCTGCTGGGGGAGACGTGATCCCTTGGGACAGGCTCAGCACACTGAGCATGTGAGGGTAAAATGTACAGTCCTCAGTAAACATGTGGGGCCCAGCTCAGTGAGGGGTCCTGAGCCATGAGACTTCAGCAAAAGGCCTCCAAGCATCACCCAGCACGGGAGATGAAGCAGAGAGTTGTGACCCAGGTCACATCTGCAGCTGGTCTAAATCAACATCGCTCTGTTGATAACTGGGGAAATACATGGATTTGTTACTGCTGATAATTCAGCCCTATTTTGTTTGATTTTTTTTTTTTATTTTGCCCAGCTCTCTAAAACACTGCTTAGCTCCTGGTGAGTGTACTCTTGGGCTTGATGGTGGGTTGTGTGTGCTGCCCAGTAGCCTGGGATGAAGGTGAGAGACCTGGCAGGAATAGTGCGTCCTTCCTCAAATGCCTGGGCAGCCAGGAAAAGCATGCCTAAGGCTAGGAATCCTGAAGTTTTCTAGTGCAGAAAACAGTAGGGACTCCTTCCAAAATGGTTATTTAAACAAGGCATTTTAAATCGAGCTGCACTGATTATTAGAAAGCACAGTAATTTTCAATCACATGCCACAAAGGCAATATAAAACTGCCGACAACAGCATTTCATCAACGCCTCTGCTTCCAGCTTTCTCCCACCTTGACACTTCTGCAGTTTAACCCTAATTATTGCTGCTTGCTCTGTTATGATGGATGTAGTCCCAAGCCATCCTTCTTCTCTGTGCCATTAAGCTCTCAAGGATCCTGATTCCTCCACTTAATGCGAAGTGACGAAATGGGTTCTGGCAACAGAGATGCAAAGTCAGAAAGCTAAAATTTTGTTGAAGTATAAGCACAGAAGTGAGCTGTGTAGAGCTTTCATCCAAATTACTTTAAAGAGACATATTTCATAGAATCATAGAATACCCTGAAGTTGGAAGAGACCCACAGGGCTCATCAAAGTCCAGCTGCTGGCCCTGCACAGGACGACCCCAAGGATCATATCATGTGCCTGAGAGCATTATCCAAGTGCTTCTTGAGCTCTGACAGGCTTGGTGCTTCCAGAACCCAAGCACCCTCTGGGACAAGAGCCTTTTCCTAATATCCCACCTAAGCCCCTCTGACACAGTTTCATGTCATTCCCTCAGGTTCTGTCACTGGTCACCACAAAGCAGAGTCTGCCCCTCCTCTTTCCCTCACAATGCTCTCTTGCAGACCGTGATGAGATCTCCCCTCAGCCTCCTCCTCTCCAGCCTGAACAGACCAAGTGACCTCAGCTGCTCCTTGAATGGCTTCCCCTCAAGGCCCTTCACCGTCCTTGCTGCCCTCCTTTGGATACTCTCTAACAGTTTAATATCTTTCTTACATTGTAGTGCCCCCATTTGGAGAGGAGAAATTCCTTCTCCAATGTAGAAGGGCTTGCTCCCCAGCTAACATCAAGTACCACAGCCTATCTAATGAAGTATTTGTGAGTCCCTTCCCTTATCTTTAGAGGGTAGTTTTAGTTTTTCCCTTCTATTCAGTTGTACATCTTCTGCTCTTTAGCTCTAACTGTTCCAAGATGTTCATCTGATATGAATTTACAAACCAGATGATAGCCATTATTTTCACATTAAGAAAGAAAAATCATGTACTGTTTCAAAGGCTTTAACTCTTAATCTGTTTTCAGACCTGTACGTACTGCTCTGTTCATATTTCTGCCATTTAGTTTCCAAATACTCAACCTTTTTCAAACAAGACCATGATAGCTGGCAGTATCTGAAAACATTGATACTGTTAATCAGCAAAAGTCTTGTTGAATTGAAAAAAACCCAAACTCGTCTGTCTTTCATGACAAATAACTAATGCAATGTTGACACATTGAGGCATGGAGCAGAGAGCAGGCCTCTAAGGCCTTTAAGGTTGGTTAAGACAGAAAATATTTTAATCACAGCTGAGAAAGGAAGAGATCACTGTCAGGTTTGGATAGGCTCATTCAGGTGCTCAGCTGGTGTAAATAAACTCAACTCTGTTTGACCTCTGTGAGGTCAAAACCGTTTATACCCACAGTTATTTTTCCTGAATGAGGTGAACATGTAAAATCCCTTACTGAGTCATTTTCAGCAAGCTTGAGCACTACAATTCTCTCTAAAATCAGGAGGAATGAGCAGTCTGAAAGAGGACCACCCAAGTTATTGCAAGCTGTCAAGGGAAAAAAAGGTGCAAATCAAAGAATATTAAGTTCTTCTCCATTAAAAGCACAGATTAAGTGGATATAGCTGAAAGGAGCTCAGGCACTTTTCTTCCTTTGTGTTCTTGATGCAGCAGAAGAGAGTTTGTCCTGGCAGCAGCATTTTAGGTACACTGGAATAAGTCAAATATGTAAATACTGGTCTGAGCCATCCCATCTGCCTTTTGAGGGCTGCTGAGGGAGTTACCTGGCAGGTGATATGATCAGTACATGAATGGAAAGTAGAGAAGTTCAAAGATGAGAGGAACATCCAGCTTTCAAAATGGTCAGAGGAAAAGAAAGTCCTAACTGTCCCCATAGTAAAGAGCAGAGATGCAGGGAACCTCCAACAGAACATCAAAATCCCACATTATTATGAAAACAGTGATATTTTCAGGGAGTTAGAGATTAGAAATTAGAGTTTGGGCTTCAGAAGTATTTGTAACCACAATCAAGTCAAATTTGAGGACAAAAGAAAGTTCATAATGTCACCGAAACTATGGGAAAAACAAAAACTGTCCAACAACATTTTCAGTGTTAGAGAATCAAGGCATTACTTTATTCTGTCCAGGATGTGCAACAGAAATCATTTCACCCACACATAGCCTGGGTTGTCAGAGAAAATCATTAAATTACACACAAATTTTACCAGATTTTTCAGATACTTATAGAGTCAAAGCCCAGAGAAACTTGTTGGTTCAATGTTCATTGGTCCCAAGTTACACAGTTCTTAGTATTTGGTTTCCTGTTGGTTATCGACCTTAGATGTTAATTAGGTTCTCATTCTTGGTTCTCTCATCTCTCTTTTCCCTGACCAGGTGTCTCTGACCATGCCAGGGGTGATGTTTGGAGCTGATGGTCATTATCTTTTGTGTATCTTCTGTGCTACTCCCAGCCTGTTGAGATGTTAAGCTCATCAACCTTGAGTGATGAAACAGTCTTTTGAAAAGAAACTTAAAATTCCTTTTGCCCTGGGGCAAAGGCAAACAAAACCCCTGACCAAAGTTATATAAAAAAAAACAAATTTGGTATCTTTTCCAACAATATCAAGTCTGAAAAATCTTGGCACAGCAGATATGAGAACTGGAGCAGTAAGAGACTCTTTTTACAAGCTTAAAAAAAACCCAAAAACTTGAGATTGAGCCAAAATGCAATTTTTTTTCTGTTTTCCTACCAAAACTAAAAGCAAAAATATTACCATTTCTAGGGAAAGTGAGTGTTAAAGATGTTATCAAGTTTGCATATAATCAATCCACAGTAATTTAGAGGTGTCCCAACAGTGAGGAAAGCAGCCTTATCTATCCCAGGCAGAAGTGGCCAAAAAAAGGAGTTCGGCTCACCCAGCTCTGTGTTTGTGCCACACTGAAACCAATTTAATCCTAATGTCCCTGTACCCACCCTGCCAATAAGCACTTCTGAGTATCCCAGCTAATTTCTAGAAACTTTGTCAATGGTAACCATCTGTCATTGGGAAAACACTATAAGGGGGATTAGTAACAGACTGGAAGGGAATACTGGAAAACTGGCAATATATTTCACTGAGTACAGATGTAAACACAATGAGGATATTGTTCTGAAATTAAAGGAAGAGCAGGAAATTTTGCAGTGTTCTCCTCAGTTGGTTTTCTGGAGATTTTTTTTTTACCCTTGCCACATCAGTGTGAAAAAAAGGCTGGCAAATGAAAAGACTCATAGCAGGGTATAAATGTAAAATTTTGGGGAGTTTCCCCTGGGGTCTGCTATCCCTCCCTTACTGCTCAATTGCCACCATTACTGCACGTGAGGTGCATGCTTATGCTGCTGCTGAATGAATGCACAGATGCCTCTCTGTTATCCTTAGAAGCATAAACTGCTTTTTCTAACAAATACATTGCCCGGTGCTCAAACACACCTAACGAGCTCCTTCTGCCTTGTTTGCTGGAATATGGCACCTTCTGCTGAGACTAAGATAAAACAGAAAGAGAACAGAAATCTCCAAGAAAAGATAAATGGGGGGACTTAATTGCCTCAGCAGTTTTGCTTCCAAAATTAGAGGGGAAAATGTTTCACAGATGAGAAGATTTTAAAGTGCGCCAATCACAATGAGAGAGATTCCTGTTTGAAATGATGATGGTCGAGACATCTCCAATGCCATGCTCATTGCAGAAGGGGAAAATATTCCGAGAACTGCCAAAATGTCATCCAAGGAGGGAACCTCTCCCCAGATCTTGTCTCCACTAATAAGAATTTGCTGGCACTTCTGAAGGCAGATGTATCTTCTGCTGAAAAAAGTCTTTCCCATTCCCTCGGTGAAGGAAGACACGCTCCTTGGCTGGTGTGAATCCATATACTGCTGCTCCTGCTAGCATCAAAACGTCATTAAAATCACAGCCTGAGAGGCATTACTGCAGCAGGAGAAGTCCCTGGCAAGGGGCAGCCTTTGGCTGGAGGCTGTACCTTGGGAAGGGTCTGTAGCATTGCTAAAGCAGACACAGCGGCCAGCGAGTCCCCCAGAGTGGGGCAAATCTGCAATTAGTGTTAGGCAATGAACATGATCCAGAGGAGTGGAGGCCAGCTGGGATTGCTCTCACATCTCTCCACTCCCCTCTTTCATCACTACTCTTGAGGATCAGCCTGGAGTTAACCAAAGTGATGGAAATACTTCACTGACTTTGACAGACTTTGGATCCGGCTTTTCATGACATTTTATCTTCTCATACTATTCCAAAAGGTCCTACACAACAACCATGAGGCTGAGATTTTCAAGTCTACTCCCATCACTTTTAACAGAGACTTTTCTTCCACCTGCCAAGACAACCCCGAGCCACGCACGTTAATAATTAAATAACAGCTGAGCACCAGGGGAGGGGAAGTGACAAAGCTGCCAAAATCCTACCGAGATATTTTGACAATCCACAACCTGAAAAGATTTTAAATGAGGGTCTGGCCCCTTGTTACTCTCCCACTTTCTCCTGGGTATCTTTAAGCATCACACGGATTCTGCCTCATCCATCCCAGAGATGCATATTGATGTCATAACAATATTTCCCACGCCGGACCACACAACACTGGGCTGCAGACACTGTGATTAACAACTGCTTTTGCCCCTGTGCCTTTTGGGCTCCCATCAAAGTAGGATTTGTCCCAATTAATCAGAGGCAGTGTTCCTTGCTGCCGAGCGCTCATCCCGGATGCTGTGTGCGGCTCTAACCTTTCGCTGGAGTCTGCCGGGAGCTGCTGCTCATTTATACCCAAAGCACTGCGGGTAAAAGGGCAACCAAACATCATTTACCTGCAAGTGAGGTTAAAAGTGGTTTACCAACTTGATGGTGTTTGGCTTGGGAAACAAGACACTAATTAACACCTACCCATTGATTAATATTGACCGGGTTTTGCCTTGTGCAAGTTTTAAGCAGGTAATGCCTAAATTTATTTTTACTTAAGTTTTACCTGTACCAGGAATATTTTGGCTGAGCTTTGACCAAATGTGAGTTTCCTTCTGGCCTGACATCTTAACACAGAGAAGACTTTCACCTCCACTGATGACTGTAAGCAGTGCTGCTCTGGGAGGTATTCCTGCCCTCAGTGGGAGAGTGCCCCAGGACACCCTGACATTAATGAGCCTTGACACTGCCTCCAAACTCAGGGCCAAATCCTCTGCCCACAAGGCTGGGACTTTGTGACATGCTCCCCTTGCCTTGGGACCCATGACCAATTTCACTGCAGGCATGTTAGAAATACCCAGCATAAAGGCACAAATCCTCTGTGTCTTTGAAATATGTCGTATTTATTTAGCAGCGGCATCCTCCTGGTGCCATTGCAGTGATTGCAATGCACTGTGGGGTATTCACGTGATCTCAGCACCCCAAGAGCCCCTGCTGATCCCACAGACAGCAGCTGGGCTATTTCACCCCAAATAAGAGAGAAGACCTGCCCCAAGCTTTGTGATTGCCCCTGGATGTCTGTGACACAATTAAAATATCCTTACTGCTGGAGTGGTCCTCTTGGCACAGGAGTATGGTCCCAATTCCTCCTCTAAAAGTGCTGGGTTTATCACTTCTCACCCATTTATGGCACATTTAACTTGTTAATATGAGATACAAACAAAATGAAAGCCAGCTATTCACCCATCTGAGGCAGGAGGAAGCCTGGATTCCTGAAGTTAATAGACGCTGAAAGAGGGGAAACTGGTTTTCCTGTGAATCTTTCCCCAAAAACGCCAGCATGAGGCTCAAAACTCACCCACAGGTGGAATCTCCCAGGTTCCAAGAGACTCCATTTAAAGGAGGGAGGTGATTCTGGAGCCATTGTGGGAGTACAAGCCCTGAGCCTGATCTTCCTCCACAAACTGTCTTTTTGAAGCCCATTGAAGCAGCTTCTGCAAAAAGCAGAGCAGGTGGGAGAACCCTTCAGGAAGCAAAGATAACGCCTTGAAGCTGTATCTGTCTTGGCAGGCCTTGAAATACAGCCCTTGCTTTGTACTGGTTTGTTTTGTTTTCTTTTGTTTTTTGGGGTTTTTTTGGGTTTTGGGTTTTTTTTTGTTTGTTTGGTTTTTTTTTTTGGTGGCTCTTTAACTGATGTTTATTAAAAAGAGACCACTTTTGAAACTTGAATGATCTTTTTCCAAATTGCCATATTTCTTCTCATCCTCCAAGAACCTGAGTTTTCTCTTGACTTGAGTTTTCCATAAATAAAGACCCTCTGCAACTTTGAAAACTACTTTGATTCAAAGTTTTAATAAAAACCTTTGAGGCATCTTACTGTCCTTGCCTAGAGGGGAGAATACTTGTTTTCATGTTGGCAGGGTGGAAAATGGTGACAGGAATGGCAGCTCCAGGAAAAATAAATTTTTGGGCAATGTGGTGGGGTTTTTTTGTCCTAGCAATTCGAAAGATTTGTTACATAGGGGTTTATACCTTCAACTATAGAAATATTAAGGCAAGTATTTGCTTAAATTTAAGCTATTAAAATATTTCAATGCTCTTAAGAATCAATCTGATAATTTTCTGTTCTCACCTCCCTTTTCAAAATGGGATGACTTTGCACTCTGGAGTGTGACGGTGTTCACAGGGGTTCTTGGATGAGGGAAGAGACAAGGATCTGACTCCATGTTTCAGAAGGCTTGATTTATTATTTTATTATATATATTACATTAAAACTATACTAAAAGAATAGAAGAAAAGGTTTCATCAGAAGGCTGGCTAAGAATAGAATAGGAAAGAATGATAACAAAGGTTTGTGGCTCGACTCTCTGTCCGAGCCACCTGGGCTGTGATAGGCCATTAATTACAAACATCCAACATGGGCCAATCACAGATGCACCTGTTCCATTCCACAGCAGCAGATAATCAATGTTTACATTTTGTTCCTGAGGCCTCTCAGCTTCTCAGGAGGAAAAATCCTAAGGAAAGGATTTTTCATCAAAGATGTCGGCGACACTGGAGTCCTGCTGTTCACTTCAAGATTGACCTGACTGTTATAGGACGGGTGAAACAATCTCAACTGCATTGTGATTTTAATCAAACCAAACATTCTGAAAACTACAAAAATATACCAATCACTTTTTTTCTGATGCAAAACTGGTACAGCACACCGTGAGCAGTGGGACTGCTGGTTTAGCCACTGCTGATGGGCACCATTTTGCATGTTTGGTTTTGTTTGCTTCATTGATTGTTGGGTTGGTTTTAAGGATAGATCAAAATGATCTATCACATCTTGTCCATCACAGATCAATAACCCAACCTGTTCTTGCCTGTGTCCTGTCCTCCCACCTCCTCACCACTGAACTAGAACAAGCATTAAAGGACTCTGAAATCACTCCTGGCCCAAGAAATATGCAGTAGACAGAGATCTCGCTCTGGGCCACGTTGCAGAAGCACATTTTGTTCTCTGTGCTCCAGAGCCCCCAGGAAAGCATCCTGAAAACCATTCTTCAAAACGTTCTGCAGCCTACCCTTAAATGTTGACCATAAATGAGGCAGCCTCAGCCTTTAGGAATTGCTTCATGGCTCAGGCTGTTTCAGCACTCCTGTTTTCTGCCAAGGGCTCAGGGTTTGTTCATGTTTTGTGACTGTGCACCAGGGACAGCTGGTCTAGTGATCAGCTGAGAGATGAAGACTATTCCTAATATATAAATGTAAATAGAAGGATGAAAATTATTTAGATCTGTGGTTTAATGGGGAAAAGTTATTTCCTTGCAATTGAAGCCTGGTCTCTCCAAAACAAAAGGAAAGCTGAAATTGGTTCATCCCTTTACAGGCAGATCAGCGCACCAGGCTGCAGCCACTGCTTGACTGACACAGAGATTTTGGAAGCTCTGTGAGTGATGAGTCATGTCCCTGTAGGAGTCTCCCTCAGCCCCCACGTGGGCATAGGACAGCCAGCCTCTCCTCTGGGTGGGTGTACAGTCATACTCAACACAAGAATAAATTGTAGCTCTCCAAGGCTCATCACTCAGCCAAATCAGTCCCAGTTTTCAGTGGAGCACCCAGCTACACTCATCAAGGAGACCCATTCCCCTGCCAGGACTCATCTGTCTGCCCCCAGCTGCTTTGGCTGTGCAGATGCTAAGATAAAGTTGCAATGAGTGTTTGCTAGAGGAAATAAAGAGGATTCTTGTACCCTGATATTGCAGAGTGAGCAGGCCAGGTCAGTTCACAATCCCCCCCACCCATATTAAAAAACCACATAAAAAGCAATAGATCTGCTAACCCTTTTGTCCAGAGAGAGGCCAAGGTTTGGAATCAATGCTCTGGCAGGCAAATAGAGAAATTCTCTTTAATCACCAAGAGACCTGGACACCTCTTTAATTATCTGTGCTGATTACTCCAGCAGCCTGGCCTTGTCTGGGTGCTCACCCAGGGCTGAGGGGGCAAATGTCCTGCTGAGCCCTTGGAGGTCACCTGCCAAGACTGAGCAGCTGCAGCCCCCACCATAAAACTTGCTTTTCTGACACTTATTTTTTATGAACTTCTACAAGCTGCCAGGAAAGAGATTTTCTTACAGGGAGAGTTGACTGAAGCAGCAGGAAGACATGAAAAATGACCATTCTCCCCCCACTTTCTCATTCATTGGTAAATTAATGAGAAGCATTTGCAAAGGACACAGGCATTGCTGCCCACACTGCACACCGGGTTTCCCCCTCCCACGTAACCTCACAGGTAAACAGCATCACCAAGGTCTGGCTTTGTGACAAAAGGCACCCACCATGGCCAGAGCCAAGTCTTTAAGAACCACTCTCCAATTAAATTAAAAACATTTCTTGCAATAGTGTAATTCAGAGTCTAGGCTTAAGGGAGGATTTTTGAATGCCAAATAATCCATTAATTAAAAGTTAAAAAACCCACCCTTAGTTTATTACCTGCTATTCTGAGGTGAGAAACTTATACCCAATCTCTGCAGAATGCAGCTTTATTGACTACAAACAGGATTACTCACAGGAGCTTTTCATTTGTAAGTTTTCTGTGGAGCTTGAAGGTCACACATTAAGGAGGGCTACAACCTCCTTCAAAAAACAGCAAGGGAGAATGCATTACCTCTGCTACTGCTTATTCAAGGAAACAATAAATGCCTTTCTTAAATGGCATAAATTGAGCTGTGCTGATGTTTCACAATGGCACAAATTGGTTATCTTATTTAAATGTCAGGCTGTTTGCTCCTGGATGGGATCTGAGCCACTCCACCATGACAGACAAGATTAACTCAACATCTCTGAAGAGGGAAGGGCCAGCTCAGAGAGCCCAGCACAGCTCATGGGGCTGGTTAAAGCACATCTGCAGGGACACATCACTCCATCCCACACATGCAGTACTCTGCCACTTATGTGTGAGTGTCCAGAAGCTGAGATTTGACATGACCAAGCCAGAAGGACCTTTGGCCTCCCCAGTGATCCTTCTCAAGACACTGGAGCTTGGAGAAGCCACTGTGTGCCTGCTGTGCCCGAGCAAATGAAGGCAAACGGGCAGCCACAAATTCCTGCCTACACCAGATCCCCCAAACCCTGCCTGGGGCTGCAGGCAGCCTCACAGAGGTGACACAGATGTCACCTGTCTACCTTGTTTCTGCTGGCAACAACTCCAAACCCCTCACAGGTGTGGCAGTGCTACAAAGATGAGGTGAGGCTGTTTCCCATCTCCATTCCCAGCCCTGGGCAGCACCAGTGATGTGCAGCACATGCCTGAGGACTCCCTGTTCTCATCAGGGACACAGTGGAGCTTGTTGGGGAGCAAAATGAACTCACCTAGGTCTTGCCCCTGGTCTTTGCAGTAATTAGTTGTGCCCCGGATGACCCCTGGGCCAAAAATCATACATCTGAAAAGTTCCTTTTATTTTTAATTCATTTTCAGATTTTTTAATTGTCTCCTTCAGCATATTTCAATGACATCTATCTTTTAAAAATGCCTTAATTAAAAGCCCAGCTTTCAGAACTTTGAGGGATAGCAGTGGAAATGTCACAGGGCAGATGCACAGACTCTTACCCCACCAGACACCAAGGGGGATGATGATCTTTTCTTTTTTTTAAGAAAAGGAGTTGATCTGTCTGGTCCACAAAATGTCTGCTTGAGACCAGAGGAGCCACCTGAGAGCAACTCCACAAGGTTCATTAGTAACACCAGCACACACCAAGTCAGGAGCTTCTTTTCCAAAATAAGCACCCATGACATGTACTGCTCCCTGACCACAAATCCTCTCCTATGGCAGAGAGCCACCCTCCACAGGTTTTATAAGCCTGGACTGGTGACTAAGACCATCTGCAATCCAGCTTTACCTACTTTCACAACCTGCTAGTGTTACAGCTCCTGACCCTGAGGTGTGTGCAGCAGCCACCCAGCTTGTGTCTCCTGGCTTGCATCACAAAGGATGCAGAGTAAATTCTTCTCAGGACCAGCTGTAACTTATGCACTTCTGTGATTCTTTTTCCTCACTACTTCTGACATTTTGGTGTGTTAGCTTTGTTCTGTGCTATTACACAGCTATCTCAGCTGTGGGAAAGGAAGGCTGGGTGGGTGGAAAGCCTTCTTGAAAGATCACAGACAAAACAGAATGGTAATGGGGGCAGCAGCACAGCCAGGCTCTCTCCTCAGATGTTGGGTTGCTTGTCTGGACAGTACCAAAGAAAAGTCCAAAAATGATTTTGGGACAAGGTCACACAGCCCATGGTAGTGCAATATATGTATTGAAGGTCTCAGATATGTGACCTGACATAGGCAGGAGCCATCCTCCTGGACTCAGCCTCTAGGAAAACACCACACATTAGGAGAAAACTCAGTCCCAGCTGTCTAAGCTAAACCTTGTTAGTAATAGGAAGGCTGCAGAGCCTTCCTGGGAGCTCCCCAAACTCAGCATCTGTGTGGTCCCACAGAGCAGGCTGCGAGGCACGGGTCAGCCTCGCTCCTTAGCATCTTCATCAGGTACCACATAATGACACAGATTCTGAATGCTAAATAAATCATGTCCTTCATAAGCATTTATTGCTCATTAGTTTGGACACCGAGCTAATGAATGACTCATTTGTCTTCTAAATCCCTAATGACCATTAATTAAAGAATTAACCCGGCTTGCTGAGAAATGGAAGAAACCTACCGACAATTATTTACAGATATATACAAAAATTCACAGCTTTTTTTAAGATTCCAGGATGCTTTGTCAGGGGATTGCAATCACTCACCAAAGTGCTGCTCTTTAATTTTCAGTTGGAAAGCTTCAGAGCCTTTCTCCTGGCAATTGCTAAGTGGCTGAATGATTGCTCCCCATTGACAAACGAGGGGCTGGCAGGTCGCAGGTGGTTATGTGCATTCATATAAAGCAGAACGAAGGCAGTCAGTGCTGCTTAGCTGTGTGTGTCACCTTTTCATAACAACAAAGAAAAATACCTCCAAAGGTTCCCAGTGTTTTGCTTATTAAGCAGTTGACTGATTGCTCCAGACTGGCAAGTGAGACAGTGAAAGGTACCAGGTGTTGCTGCTTTCTGGTGTGCTAGAGCTGCCCACCTTCTTTTTGGGCTTACAGATTAGTGAGGGGCACAGCCAGAAGATAAAAATTTTGGTGGCTTAAATAATTTTAAGTACCCATTAATGCAACATATTCTTGTCGACCTCTCCTGTTACAGAGCAGCTCCTTCTATTCACTCTGAAAACAACAGAAAAAATATTTGACTGACCACTTGAGGCACAAAAGTTTCCATGGAGGCAGACAGGGGGCTTGGTGTAATTGGGAATCAGATGAGGAAGCACTAGGGAGCATTTTTTTTGTGTTTCTTTTGAACCTGCTGCTCACCAGTGAATACTTGTGTTCAACAACATGGTGAATAATCCCCTGGTGACTCCATCCATCACCTTCAAGATATCACAGCTTCTAGCTCATCTCCCTCAGAGTCATTTATTTCCCAAGAGGAAAAGTCCCAGTCTGTTTAGTGTTTGTCATTTGGAAACTCCTGCATGCCCTTGGTCATCCCTTACCCTTCCCTGTGTCTCTCCTGATGGATGAACGACGCTGTTGGCTTCACTGGAATCAGTAGAAGCATGAAGTTGGGTTGCAGTTAAAAGTTTGTTGGTTTCATGCGTGGGTTATATTTTTTTTAAGCCACACACATTCTCATAATTTCAGTGACACTGAGCCAGATTAGAAAAAGGGCTGGTTGGGTCACTACAGGCTACAAAAACACAGCCTTTGCACGGACTCAGTTATCTGGATCACTTGGTGGCCTGCAAGATCTCAGTATTAGATGATGCAATAGCCAATACATGCCTTTGAACTTCACAACACTAATTTAATTTATACCCTATAATTTACATATTCAAATGTTGGCTGCTGATGGTGGAAATGAGACCTCATATTGCCAAAACAAAGCATTCCAAAATCAGGTTAGACGTCATCCTGCCTCCAGAAAACACGAACAGGGGGGATGTTCTTCTGGGAGAGAGATTTTTAATCTGCGGTTTCTGAACCTGTGCAGTCTGCTGAGCTCACATTTCCAGCCTTTTTGGATTAGCTGCTCTCTTTGCCAGTGTCTCAGCACCTCATGGTGACTCACCCTGTGATGAGGGTTTTGCTGCAGAATCTTCTCTGCAGCCACTCCTCTGTGTCTGCCTCTGCCTTGCCCAGGGTCTCCTTTGGCAGACATCAAGCTGTGGGCATTTTCTGGTGTTTGAGGTGGGACTGCCAACATAAATTTTTTTTAAAACACCCCAAAAATGCAAATTAAACCAAATTTGTAACCTCTCCTGTTTAAGCCACTGCTGGATGGGGCAATGCTTAAGATCTCAGTATGTTTGATGGACTAGAAAAAGCATTTCCCAACTAGCCCTGCCTAATTACAGCCTCATTAATGGGAGAATCAACTGTACTGAGCCATTGGCAAAACCAGGCTGCCACAAAGGAAAAACTGGGAAATGCCTTGGATTTCATGACCTGTGGCACTTCCAGGCTGGAACACCTGTGGCTGTCTCATGAAGGACCCATCCAGACATCGGAACGTGCTTACACAAATATGCCTGAGCCTGAATTTCTCATTTTCCACACATGGTAATTGGCAGCAGGTAATGCCACCCCCAGCTGTCCCCCACCCAGAGCTCACCCCCAAGGCTCAGAGCAAACACATCTGCCCTGCGTGGGCACACCTCTGGCGCTGCAGCAGGTCACCCTGACAAGGTGGGACAAAACAATCACCGCGAAGCTGGACCAAAAAAAACCCAAAAACCATGGGGTTTGATGTACTAGAATGCATAATAGACTACCTTAGACTCTGAGTCTTCAACTCCTGGATGAGAGGTGAAAAATGAAGGTGGAAAAGCACCAGCTGGGGTGAAAACAACATAGATACATGATTAAAAGCAGTCTGGGCTCACCCAGGACCCAAACCACTCCATGCTTCAGTGGCCACTGCACCTAGAAGCCCTCTCTTTTCTTTCTTTTTTTTTTGGTTAGGGTTTTTGGGGGTTTTTTTTGGTTTTTTTGTTTTTTAATAAACTGGTGTGCAAGCAGAAGGAAAGGCCTGGTGCATGGACTAATTTTTAATTGTTTAATTGACTGCCTTTCATTATTTTTTTCCGCTCCTGGCCATCTCCCATCCTCCCAGGCACACACCAGTGCAACACAAACTGCTGGCAGAAGCAAGATGAGAGCAAGCAGAAGCATTGAAGGTGGGTGTTTGGCAGCAGAGCTGGGAGCCTGCTCCATGTTCATCACTGCTGGGAGGACAGCAAGGAGCCAGAAAGTTTCATCATGTCCGAAAGAAAAGAGGAGAGTAATGAAAGACTGCTCAGATGGTGCTGCGGGGTGCCGAGGGTAATAAATCAACCAGAAAGGGAGTCAAAACAAACAGGAGCAAAAACTTATTTTTGTGCTGAAGTTTGAGCTTGCTTTGTTTAAGTTTGGAAGCATTTGGTGAGGGCAAATCTTTGCTTTTATATAAAACATTTGCAGTAAAATTCCAGTTTCTCTCCAGGCTCTTTTGTTTAAATCAGAATGATTTTTTTTTTTAAATCAAGAATGATCCTTCCACAAAGGGTTTTGTAAATGGTACATCTACAGAAATAATATTTTAAATAGGATTACTTTTTGCCCAGATTGCTTTTTAAAATAAAAACTCATGTTTATTTAAATGTGCAATTTGAAAAAACATTGACCAAAATCCTCTTAGCAGAAACCTTGGCCACAGTGTAATGAAGGGGATTTTTGTTCTTGATTACAATGAGGACCAATATTAATCACAACATGATTTTGAGAAATGGCTGGATTTTTGGCTAGAGGGGAGGCAGTTTAAAAATAAAGTTGGCATAAAGATGAAAAAAAGGCTTAGACATTATGTTTAGCTAATTAGCTAATTATCCTATCCTAGCAGTCTGCACAAAATGAAAATACTCTTAAAGGAGCATCAAACTCCTGAAAATTTCCAAAACATTTCTTGGGAGCTGTTTTGCCTTCTGATTCCTTCCCTGAATTCCTCTTCTTTCCTCAGCCCAGCCAGTGATGGATTAAATCCCCTCTGTTCACTCTGGGGGTGAGGTGCAGGTGTGGACCTGCCCTGCTGGAGCTTCCCAAGCCTGAGAGCAAACCTGGCAGCAGTCGGGAGGGACATCCTGGTGCTCAGCAGCTCCTCTCCTGCACTCACACACCCCAAATTGCGCAAAAAAAGGATTATTTTACCCCCTTTCACCTGCTGGGAAACGTGCAGATCAACCCTTTGCTCTTGGGGCAGACAAGGGGTATTTTTACACTTGCAATCAAAGCTGTAGTTTGATGTGTTAGTTTTAGCTCAGAAATGAGGAGCTTCCCATGCCAGACTCTCAGCAAGCACTGACTAAAAAGAGATTTCCAGCACAAGAGCAGAGACAGCTGCAGACAAGCAGGGTGAGAGCAAGGGCTGAAGCACCCAGCACTCAGTGATGGCAGGGTGAGGTTAAAGGCAGGACTTGGTGATTTAGAGGCCTTTTCCAATTTAATGATTCAATGATTCCACAACCTTGGGTCACCATCAAGTGGTTATTTTGGAGTGGAACCATCTGAAGAAGGAGGTACTGAAGAACATGAAGGAACAGGGAGATTTACAGAGGGGAAGAGATGGACACCAGCAACTGAAAAAGGAAACTCCATGGTGGCTCATTAAGCTGCATTTGTTTGGTGAGGAGGAAAGGTGAGTGCAGGGGAAGCTGGAGGAATAATGTAACACCAAGAGGTGATGGAGAGGTGGTTGCTTGTAGCTGCTGCACAGAAACTGCACGTAGGGCATAGGCACAGCCTGGATGCAAAGGGCTTGAGCTGGCAACCAGACATCCACTGGGAATGTCAAAAATGCAGGCACAGTAGTTTCTCCTCCCTGTATGGCTTAAGCTTCTGGTCTGTTCAGCAACCAGCACCCTTCTGGTCAGCCACACCAATAAATCAGCATCCACTGATTTTGTGAGGCCACATCTAACCCACCATACACCTCACTAAAGACTTGTAACAACTTCTTCAAAACCTTCATTCACTGGAGTCCAAAACAAAACACCTCTTGTTCAGCACAGAAGGGATGTGGACCTGCTGGAGTGAGTTCAGAGAAGACCCCAAAGATGCTCAGAGAGCTGGAGCATCTCTGCTAGGGAGATAGGCTGAAAGAGTTGGGGTTGTTCAGCCTGCAGAAGAGAAAGTTTAAGGGAGAACTTAGAGCAACTTGCAGTACCTAAACAGGCTACAAGAAAACTTGTGAGGGGGCTCTTCATAAAGCCTTGTAGTGATAGGACAGGGGGGCATGGCTTTAAACTGAAGGGGGCAAGTTTAGGTTAGATATCAGGGAGAAATGCTTTGCTGTGATGGTGTGAGACACCAGATCATATTTTCCAGAGAAGCTGGGGATGCCCCATCCCTGAAAATGTTCAAGGCAAGGTTGGATGGGGCTTTGAACAACCTGGTCTAGTGGAAAGTGTCCCTGCCCAGGGAAGGGGGGCTGGAACTGGATGATCCTGAAGGTCCCTTCCAACCCAAACCATTCTGTGACTCTATGATAACCAATAACATTTCAGTCCTCAATAAAATGTCTTCAAACTTATCTTTTCCTGTAACAAATCCTAGAAATACTCTCCAGGACAGTCATTCTTACTCTGGCTTCTCCTTGGACTTGTGTTTTCAGCATCCCTGTTCAAAATCCTGTCTCAGAGGTTTGACTTGCATGTGGTAAGCCATGCCCAGGAGCACTTCACTAATTGCTGTATGACCAATGGTCCTGGGAGTAGATCACAGTTTCAACATCCTTGGCTCAAGTGCAAACACAATTTCATAAGAGTCTTTTGATTTTAACAGCACATTGCTGAAGTGGGGAGGAGATGGGTAATTCATCAGCTGCAGAATCTCTAGGCTGTAAGACATTGCTCTCCTCATGCTCAGTGTGAAGAACAACGTCAGCATTCCAGCCTTGTCTTGAGAGGCTCCTCACCCCAGCTGTCAGTGTGTGACCCCAACTACTTGTTTTTGACCTACTGAGTCTTTGCAAAAAATTATCCCTGATGGATACCCCAAGCTTCCCAAAGCTTGGCACGCTGCTGTCAGATGTAAGCAGATTTGACTGTTATTGCATGAAACAAGATACTAATAGCTAATAGGCAATTTATTTGGTGCTGTCAGCTTCATGATTATCCACCTCAGAGACATGGCCTAAGAAAACGTGAATAAAATGTATGGCCAGATCCTCATCTCTGCAAATCTGCCTCATTAGCTCTATTTGTGCATGGGAGATTTTCACAGTCTGACACTTAATTCATGTGAAGCACCAATGTCAGCCACTGGGAAAGAACCGCTTCATCAAAAACAGAAGGTTTGCCACAAAACACTTGGCATAAAAGGTAGGATTTAAGTGGAGAAGCAAAAGGGTTCAGAAATTGTAAACTGATCTTAATTTCCCACTCATATTGAAGACCAACTCTCCCATGGGTAGCACTGAGTGTAAGAGCAAGTGAGTGCTTGAGTGGCTTTTGACATGTGTCATGTTGGGGTTTTTTATCAAACTCTGGTGAGGGAACAGCTGGGCACTTAGACACATGACCCGGCCTTGCTCAGGTCCTCCCAAAATGATACTGCCCTGTGGTAAGGACAGGGTGGGGCACAATTTTCTCTCAAGGACCCCAACATGTTTTGGGTCCCTTGAATACCAACATACTTCATGTTCCTCAGAGCTGGAGGTCTGGTGGCCTGTTCTCGCACAAAGTCAGCCAGTGACAAAAACAGTCAAAAATTAGCAGCCACCCCTCACAATAACAACATATGTAATGGGTCCAGGAGTCATAAAAGACATAACACTGAAATCCTGCCCATCTCTTTTCCTTCCTCTATAGAGTGGAACATTCTTGCACAGGCAGTTATTCTCAAAGCATTCTGCATCTTGATGGAGGCAGGAAGGAGCATTCCCCAGTGTTCCACTGCAGCCTGGGCCAGGACAAGGGACTGCTTTGTCACTATGCACCTACAACTAGTGCAGAAAGGCAACCTTGTGGACTACCAAGGACTTCACCCCATTTTTCTACACTCATCAGCATTAGTTCATTACTTCACGCCCCAAAATTTTCTGCGTGTAAGTCTCTTTGAAAGGTCTAAGTAACTTTCATGGTGCTCCATCAGAGCACCAGGTTTCAGGACTATTCTTTTTTCCAAGCTTCCCTCGTTTGCATTCCTGGTGACAAGGGCTGGCGCAGTGCATAAAGACAATTTCATACCTGTTTATTATGGGGAAGGACACATGCATCTGTAACTGATTTGACAGGAGACAGCATGACAGCTGTTTTACAGGATTCTCCATTGAAATAGCAAATGAGAGGCTTGCTGGCATATATGGGACATATTTATATCCTAAACAAAAGGGCAATAACATACATAGTGACAAGCCTTGTTTGTACACAGCTTTCAGCAAGTTTGTGCCAAGCGCTGGCTCCCGGCCAAGCTCGCGGCTGGTACAATCTGGCACAGCCCCTCCGACTCCAAGGCAGCTGCATCAATTTACACCAAGGAAGAAATGAGGTATAATTTTCTCAGTTGCACACCAGAATTATAAGAGATGGGGGGGAAAAAACTATGATCTGCAGGAAGGCTGGAGGCGAGCAGCATCTCAGCCTGCCACGTGCTGGAGGGGGATAGGTCTGAGTTTGTTCGCAAGGCTGGGCAGTTTGATTTGTGTGGAGGGTTGCAATAAAGATAGGAACAGTTCAGAAGCCACCCATAGCTGCCATTTGCCAGCGTGGCAAATAGCACTTAGTACAGCAGCCCATTGTTTTCAGCCTGTTTAAATGGCAGGGTACCGTGGGGAAAGCTGCACTTCCATCGATGATTCCACACAGGGAAATGGAGACGGGGCTCTCCTGTACCCCAGGGTCTCCAATCATTCTGCAAACAACAATTTTCTCACGCAGGGAAAAGAGATATGAAGATCACCTCCAGCCCTCACTTAGTCCCTGACCATCTGTGTAATGCCAGAGGATGCTTCAGGGAAGAGGCTGATGGCAGTAGCCTGTGGAGGCTGAAGCAGGACATTAGTGATCACGCCACTGAGCTGAATTTTGGCTGAAACTAGCATGTGAACAACCTCTGCCATACTATTAGTGTTTTTTGTTTTTTTTTAACAGCAGCACACTGTCAGGAGCACAGTAAGTATTAGTGCCATTTCCAGACTCCAGTTCAACATGCTTTCTAGAGGTCTCCACCTTAATCTTCTTTTAAATTGATTTTCATATACTCAATGACCAAATCAAAAAATAATGTGGATGCCTAGTCCTGCTCTTTAGGGAAGACTTTGCTTCTCCATGGGTGACTCCATAGCTCCTTGCTCCACCAGGCTGTTGTCTTGGCTTAAACATTTCACATTGTTTTTCAGCAAAAATAGAAAGAAGTACCTGTTCTTGTTTATAGCAATTAATTCCAACCATAATAAGTAACAGCATGCCGGTACACCTACTTATAGTATGTAACTATAGCTCGTCACACCCAGCCCTGCCCAGAACTGCTATTGAGTGTAAGGGATTTGCTGTATTTCCAACCCAAACCCTGGTATAAGATCCTCACATGTAGCCAGAAAGCTGCCCAACAGATAAACACTGTCAGAAGGTTAGAAATTACAGTGGCTCAAACATGTAACTTTGCTTTCACTCTGCACAAAAAAAGGAAAAAAAAAAAAGCATAACACAGGAAAATACATAGGACATAAATCTCAGTAAGAAGATCCCACGGATCTACATTCATGTTTACATCACAAGTTTTATGATGATTATCTTGATGTTGGCTTGTTATGTCGAAGATAGGTATGTTAAGAGAAAGGTTTGGAATGGTTTGTTTTCATTTCTGTCGAAGCAGGAACCAATATATAATTAATTTTAATTTTAGCCTTCTAATATTGAAACCAAATTTCTTTTCAGAAAACTGAGATGGGTCTGCCTGCAGCTATTAAAGGCAACAATATGGGTATTGTATACTAAAAACCCCAGGAACAATGGCAAAACAAGGACTCAGTGTAAACAAATGGATGAGGCAACAAAAACAGAATGAGACATTTTCAAACATTTAATGATTACATGTCAAAGCACAATTTAAATATCACAGCACCTTATGTGTTAATGAAGAGGAAAACAAAATGACTGAGAACTCCTGGCTAAAATAGTCTTGTTCCTGGCACTGATTGATATTCCTGAATGGAAGACTTGATGGATTATGATTTTTGCAAGAGAATCATTACACGCCAAGTGCACAAATAGAGAAGTACAGCATGTTGACACCTCTGTGCAAAATAAAGCCATTCTAGAAATTTTGATTCATTATATCTCTATTAGGAATCAATCCACCTGACCTAAATTTTGCATCATAAATCAGATTAAGAAACCCATCTGGATCTCAGCAAAGGCTGTACGCCCTTGGTTTAAAATCACTCCACTATATCCAGCACACCATTATTATTCTAAATGCAATAATCTATACTGTATAATTTAGGTCAACTTGATTTCAGACTAGGCAAGAGCATTTCTACACAGTCACCTGCAAACAAATTTAATCATTTTAGAGACATTATTTGTCTTTTTGTATATGGGTTATTTGCTGGGTTTTTTAGTTTCTTATTCACTCACTGCTCAAGGTGTGGGGGGAAAAAAACCAGTAGAACATTGATAAAATACTGCAGGAAGATCATAAAGCAACTTTGCAGAACCTTAAAGTAGAGCCGTATCTTTTTCTTACATGGGTAATTACAGTAAATTGGATTTACACAGCTAAGTGGAGAGTCATTGATTTTTCCTGGCTGGCCACAGCACTGAAGAGAAGCCAGGTGGGTTTGTGATGCTGCCTAAAAGACTTTGACAGCTGAAAATCTTCCCCCCTGAAAATGTGTGAGAGTGTATAGGTCTGGCTGAAAGTCAAAGGGAGTCGCATCCAAGTCTGAGATGCTTTTTAAACTATCCCCATTGGTATCAACCTGGAATTTGGAGTGAGTTTTAAAAGGAGAGATGCTAGCATTTTCTGCATAAAATTAGACAAGTTCATTAACCGTGAGGAATTTTTGTTTAACTTTGAGGAGCTCTCTCCTCTTTGAGCTGCACAAGCAAACCCAGGGGTACAGCACCAGCCTTTGACGATGAAAGGGCTACGAGCAGAAACAAAATGGGCTTCTGAAAGCTCCAAGCCCATGACAGCTGTGAAAGAGCAATAATTCAGGAAATGTCTTGGGTAAAATCAACTCGAATGACTTGATGCTTTGTTTTATCATTACAAACATAAAGGAGTTTCTTTTAGTTATCAACCAAAAATCTCAGGGGGCTCCCCAAAGATTTGCTAATAACATGCCTTGAATAGAAATGACTGCAAGTGACAGTAAAATAGCAATTGAAAAGGGACATTTTGCCCACAAGTGTCAGTGCTGTCACTAAAACGTGAGACTCCCTAGCTACACCTACACCCTATTTCCACAGACTGCCTCTAAATCCAACAGGGCAAGTCTTTCTCCAGGCTTCAGTCTGCTCCTCCATAAAACAAGGATGTCACCACTGCCTGTCTACATTCCTATGGAAAGTTCCTGGAAAACCTTCAAATTGGGCCATTTATTGCTACAGCCCCGCGGTTTTTCATGGTCATTTACACCTGTGCGTGTGGGAGGTGGGGAATTAAATGCGCTGTTAGTGTTGGATGCTTGGCAAACACTTTGCCGAGGGGGAGGCACCACTGGATGGGAGCTCTTCCCTCCCTGCCTGGGGAAGCTGGTCCCCATCCAAACACCACGCTGCCATCAGGCAGAGTTACAATGACAAGTGCTTTTCTATAACATTCAACACTGAGATTGTATGGGTCCATTTCCAAATGAGATGCCTCTTTTCCTGCTAAAGGAAGTGTTTACACATCATGTGGTTATTTTGTTATGACCTGCAGGGGCTTATGTGCCCTTAAAGAGGTTTCCCATCCTGGGCATGATTGAGATGGCCCCAGACTCTGATCCCAGGGCAGGACAATCCCCAACCCCATGGATGGATAATACCCTGACCCTACCCTTGCCCCAGCAGAACCCCCTCAGCCTTGAGACAGCTCAGCATGAGCCCAGGAGAGCGCAATGAAGTACTGGGGAAGATACCAAACAAGGTGATTGTCAGCTGTGCTAGCTGGTTATATTTATTCCTGCAGTGGAAACAGACCTTCAAGGGAACATAAATGTTCTTGGCTCCTTTCTCAATCATTCTTTCACCTAGCACGGTGGTGTGAAGGGACTAAATAAACGCTGAAAATCTTACTTAGTCTGTATTCTGCTAAATAAGACCCTACCAACTTCCTTTTTATCTTTTTAACACAAGACAATGAATCCTCTTAAGACTTTTCTGACTTTTTCTAAGTCCTCACACAGACTTTCTTAGCAAAGAACTAAGTTGTGCCTTTCTTCCAGAACATTTGGACAAATGACAAGACTAGATAACAGGTCGTCCATATCCCTTAAGTATAAATGTATTCACTGACTGCCTATGAGGAAGCTGATGAAAGCTCTAAAAATCTATAAGCAGTAAGAATAACATTTCTGCCATGGGGAGACCTGTGACAATTACCCCTGCATTTTATTAACATTTTTGACCTAAATGGTTAATGCTGGAAAAGAAAAACTGCCAGTGTCACTGACACTCTTTAGAGGACCTCGAAACACCTTGGCTGAATGGCATCTCCCCTGAGTTCAGTTGCAGTGTTGCTGCCTCCCTGAGCACTGGGTTTAATTTTTTAACCCACTCCCAAACTCCCCCAAGAATCCAAGGTTCCATGAGGGGTGGTCTGAGGATGCTCTGGGAGCACTGTGCTGGCATCGCCTAATTCCCCTGTCAAACACTGCAAAGTCCCATTGTGCCATGTCCCCACCACTAGAAATACCAATGTTATTTTCACAGAAAATAAAGACTTCCTGATAGACACGATTTAAATAATACAGTCTTGGCTTTTTTAAAGGGAAAGAAACAATCCATTCAAATGTAGAATGATTTCTTTCTCAGAATGTTTCAAAGTCATGTCACTCTATCCATTACCCAAGACAAATTACTTTGACAGCACTATCTACTCTTGACATTTGAGTTGTCTCTCTGACCTATTATATTTTAACACAGGCATAAAATATTGTTCAGACAGTATGGTTAGTCTAAAAGAGTAAATCTAACTGCTTTGAAATGGCCTATTAGGAGATGAACTCTCAGTTTAGCTGCAGGCAGAGAATTAATCCAGTGCTTTTCTTAGTTCTTCAATGGCAGCCTTTTCTTCCCTGCTAACTAAATGCTCTTTATTTGGAGGGATGTAAAAAGAGAGTGATCTTCAGAAGGAGAGGGGGCAAATTAAGCAGAAATCAGAGGGGAAAGTGTCATTAAGAAATTCTGACACATGACATCGTTAGAGGACATATCTGAGCTCTCCTGTTGTGGCAGAAATGGAGAGGGGGTTGAATTTTTACTTCAGTCTTGAGAACAATTATGTACACAACTTACTCAGCCTTGTGCATGCCTTAAAATACAACACCTGCCTCTGCTGTTTGGGCTGGCATATTGCAAATGCCCGGTTATAAAAAAGAACACCCTGGGGGACGCCTTCCCAGGGCGCAGCTGCTCCTGAGTCAGGAGGACAGGAGCACTGTGGGGTCCCAGCCCTGCTCACTGGCATGGGCTCCAGCTGTTCATCGGGGGACAGTGCTCTGCTCAGCTCACAAAGAGCTTCTGTCTGTCTTAGGGCTTCACCTTTGGGTATGGGAGTGATGTGAGCTTGTGCCTGGCCACATCATCCTCTCATGTGTGCGGAGATATGTGGTTTGTAACAAACAAATGGTTGCAGCTGCTTCAGAGGAATTCATTTCAATTCTTTCCCCGAGCTGCTCCTCTCCGTAGAACCTGCCTTTCCAGTGCTTGCCTTTACATCACAATTTTAATATTTATCTACTTAATGCCTGCTATTCAGCAGCTCCTTCTGTTGCCACTCGCAGCTTCTGCAGGCTCTGGAATTAGAGCCACACACATACTTACAAAGCCCAATTAAACACCAGCATCTTGCTGCCCTCCAAGTGTGTGATGAGGGTTTTGCACAGGTCTTGAACCACGCCAGAGACATCCCACCTATGGACATCTTCCACCCAGTGTGCGCTGCTGGAACCCCGGGGAGATGGGCACTGAGAGAGGGGAGCATGGCCAGGGACGGGACCAAAAGGTGCAGATACGGGCGAGGAGCACCCCATGATGCTGAAAAGGCAGCGGAGGTGCCAGAGGGGGCCAGCAGCACCTCTTGTCCCCGTGTCGCTGTCCCCAGGGCTGTCCCCAGGGCGGGGGGTGCGCAGGGAGTCCCGGCCGGGCCACGGCGGCTCCGCGGGCGCTGTGAGCGGCGGCGGGCCGGGACGGGCTCGGCGGGCCGGGCTCCGAGGAGCCTCTGACCGGCTCGGCGGGCCGGGCTCCGAGGAGCCTCTGACCGGCTCGGCGGGCCGGGCTCTGAGGAGCCTCTGACCGGCTCGGCGGGCCGGGCTCCGGAGCCGAAGGCAGCATTGCCACCCTGTGGAGAGAGGAGGGCAGCGGACAGCTCGGCTGGGTGCGGCTCCCGGCGCTGCCCGGCTCCCCTCGGCACCCTGGGCTGGAGCTCCTCCAGGCCCGGTCCGTCCCCTGCAGAGAGCCCGGCTCCGGAAACGTGAGGCAGCCCCTCGGCCAGCAGCTCCAGCAGCCTCTGCCTGCCCTGGCTCGCGTTTTCCCGAAGGATGCCCGAAGGGACACCCACTGAGGCCCCGAGGTTTTCCCGTGCTCCCGAGGAAGGGACACGGGTGAAAGCAGGAGTGTGCCAGCTCCCTGGAGAGGTGCAAGGCAGCTCTGCCCTTTGCAGCTCTCCCGGCCGGGTCTGTCCAATGACTCCAGGGTTTGCCAGGTCCCATGAGACATCCACCCGGAGCACTGCATCCAGGTCTGGTCCTGAGCCCAGGAAAGAGGTGGATCTGTTGGACTGAAGCCAGAGGAGGCTATGGGGATGCCCAGTGGGCTGCACCACCTCAGCTACAGAGACTGGCTGAGAGAGCTGGCGTGTTCAGCCTGGAGAAGCGGGCAGACCTTAGAACACTTCCAGTACCTAAAGGGGGCAGTTATAGAAAGGGAGAGCAGCTTTTACACAGGCAGACAGTGTTAGGTCAAGAGGAGAAAGTTTTCGATTAAATACGAGGAAGAAATTTTCAGTGTGAGGGTGCTGAGGCCCAGGAACAGGTTTCCCAGAGTTTTGGAGGCCCCATGCCTGGAAGTGTTCAAAGCCAAGTTGGACGGGGCCCTGAGCAATATGATCTAGCAGGTGGTGTCCCTGCCTGTGAAAGGGGGGTTGGAATGAGATGATCTTCAAGGTCCTTTCCCCACCAAACCAGGGATTCTATGAAAAAAACTGCAGATCAAGTGCCTGAACAACAACCACCGACCGGCTGCACTGGGGCTTGCCGAAGCAGTGTCCAGAGATTCTGCACATCTCCTGTGACAAACGCCAGCGCCATTTGCCATGTGGTAAATCTGCCTTCATTCCCCTCACTCTTGGATGATGGTGAGGTTTCATCTCTTCTGTGCTTCCCACGTTGAGAGGTCACTTCTTGCCAATGCACATTTATTGTTGTGACAGCTTTGCTTTGTGTAATTATCTGTTTATCAGCCGCCAGCCTTCTCTTACTAAGGAGCTTGACGCCTTCTTTTTTATTCATCGCGCCTGATTAGTCCTGAAGATAGATATCAGGTTAAACGAGCTTCCTGGGCCAATCAATCAGCTCCGGAGACGGCACCTCTTGTTGCTCAATGAAACTCCCCTGCTGCCCTACCTGTGTGGGGTGATTGCCTTTCCCTTCCCCCGGACTGCAGCAAAAGCATCCAGGAGGCTTTTGTTTGGCTTTTGTTAATTGAAAGGTGAAAACTCTTCTAATTAATGATCCAACTACAGGGCTCATTGTGTCATTATTCCTTATTGATGAAAAAGGAATAACAGCCATCGGATAAATTAGGGCAGGCACGTTAGGACCTTCACAGTGTGCCTAAATTGCATGTGTTGGCTCTGAAGGACTGAGCATAAAGGGGCTCATTAAGAGTGACTTGATGACCAAAGGGATACCCAGAATTACTGTCCCCTGCTATTAGGATGTGTCTGTGGTAAGCCAGGAGCTCTTTGTGCCCTTCCTCACGTCCTTTCAGGAGCTGACCCAGCTCTTTTGCTGGTAGGGGCCCCCCTCATTCTTCATGTATAGTTATATGATATTATATCCATCTTTTTTCTTACCCAGCTTTGTCCTCTAACTCAGTTCCTTCTGCACCCCCGTGTCTTTGTCAGAGAGAGCACCCAAAGACAAGAACTCCTGTCCCTGCTCACTGAGCACTCCCAGCCTCCTCTGCAGGATAAACTCTCCCCTCTGCTCTCTTTCTATCAGTCTTTCTCTGAATTCCAGGGTAAATTCATCTTTCTTGAGGATGTGTGACCCACATATGCAGTATTCCAGGCAAGGACTTGTACAGACCTTGTGTGCTGGTAATTATGTCTCATTTTACTGTATCTGGGGAAAGTCTGTGCCATCCTTAGGTTACCCTGCTGCCTTTTTGATAACTGGACCAAAGAGGGTGGCTGTCCTCACTAGCTCCCTAGCTCCCAGTGTGTACCACAAGCTCCCAGCATGGTCTCCAGTGTCCAAACGTGCACTTCTCACAACATTTTATTCCATTTCTGCTGCTTCTCGGAAAAAAATCAAACAAAACAAAACAAAAAAAACCTCTGTGATTCTGCTCTCCACTGACCAGATCTCCTGAAAGTGCCGCAATGGTTAATGAAATAAACAAAATGTTTTCTTTTTGGGCCATTAAAGAAATGTCCTTATGTCCTTAAAGAAAATCTGTCCCAAGACCTACCTTTGAGAAAAATGTTTATTAAGTTCCTTGCTTGCTGCTGTCTGCCTGTAAATGAATTCCCTATCAACTTTATTTGTTCATCTGTTGAGAAACAACTTTTCTAGTTTCACGAATGACTTCTTGCAAAGTACTTTCTCAAGACTACATTTTCAGGGAGGAGATTTACTGCCCTTGTGTTGAGGGTGTTTGTTAACTTAGCCAAGGAGACACAAATCAGATTAATCTGGCACGAACTTCCTGGCAACACCTTGCAGGATTTGCCTTGCCAGCCTTCCTTTTAAACTGTTTGGGACTCTGAACCTTTGTCTACAGAAATCAAAGCTGCCTTTCCCTACAGTTTGAATAGTCCATGAATCAAATCTTCCTTCTGACAGCAGTCTCTGAAGTGTCAAACAACTCACCATGTTCAAGTCTTTCCCAGATTCCTACTCTGTGTGTTCCCACCTCCCACCCCATCTTTTTTTTCCCCCCTAAAGATGGGGCAGACACTCCACTTAACCAGTCAGAGGTTAAGGAGAATGTGAAACACTTGAATTTGAAAAAAATTGTGTTTGAATGGAAACTTTCTTCAGTTGCATGAAACCCACCTTTTTGCACAAAACTGAATAATTTAAAGACTTATGGAGACATTTCTCTGAAGCACCAATCCACTTGTCTCTGCTCAGTGCACAGAATAAACTGGGCAAACACTTCTGCTCTGGCTGAGGTGGTACAGCAGAGGCTACAGCCAAGTCAGCCCCAAACTTGGCTGAGATGAAGATGACATCTACAGTGTGCTCCCAGCACTCTGAGCAAGACAGACAGGAGATATGACTGGAGCACAAGCAGTAATCCCAAAGGTGTCCTGAGGGCACGCGAGCTGTGCACGCACACGCACGGCTATTTAAGGGCTTTGCAGGATGTCTCACCTTCTGAACCACTCTGAACCAGGCACGGGCATTCTGCAAGCCAAGCAATTGCAGGGGAGGGACATCCAGGGAAGACTGGCATTTTTATATAGGCAATAAATCCTACTTCATGAAGAAACATGTTGAGGTAAAATTGCCAGTGGCTGTTTTAATAAGTATTTATTATACATAAAGGGATTTGATTCATAAACGCAGTAATTATGTCTTTACTACAAAGCGGTACAAATATAAAGCCTCCTACCTACTACACTGAAACTGTAATTGCATCTCATTAAAGAATATCAGCAAATCAAAATTAAAAACTTGAGCGGGGGAGAAACTACCCAAAGTCTTGGTGGTTAGACATTATGGGCTTTGTGTTGTGCCATTCAATCAGCCTAAATACCTCGTAAAACAGGGTGAAGCCCTGAAGAACTGGGTGGTGTCTGGGCAACCCAGAAGATGGCTTTGCTCACCTAGGCAGCAAGTTTCCAAGGAGACCTGTCCACATAAAGGGCACAACAGAAATCTTGGATTTAACCTCAGACAAGTGGGAATTCCACCAGAACCTTCCATGTTCTGGTGCATGCAATGCAATTGCACCATGCCAGTCATGGCAGAGCCACAAAGGAAGATTAAACCCTTCCTAGTCCAAACACAGCTGAGGGATAGGTTGAAATAAGCATTTCAAATATTATTTAAGTGCACACCTCTGAAGACTGAGTCTTTTGTGTTGTGGCAACAGAGAGGTGTAACATCACAGTATTCCTCTACTGCAGGCACCAAGTGGGCAGAGGGTAAATTAATGTCACATAGAAAAATAACAGCCTTGAGGTTCAGGTGCTGGTCACAGAGGTGCCAGAGCCTAGTGATGGTTTTGCCCTCCAGACTAACCTCATTACACCTGGCCTTTGCCAGGACTCCTATTGCTCCTTACTAGGTCTTCTCCCAGCATCTCTGGAGTTTCAGCCTTTTACCCTCTGCTGTGTCCATTGTTGTGGTTTTGGGGTAAGGGGTTCTCCCTCCTCCCATCCGTGTCTCATCCCTGGGCAGTTTGAGTCGCTGAAGGCACCAGGCTCTCCTCACTGTGTTCAAGACAAGTTCCTTGTGGTCCAGTACAGCTTTTATTGCCCCAAGTCCTTTCAGGCCCAGCAGCTGCCCACCTCATGGCCAGCCCTGCTGTGAGAGCACCTCCAGAGCACGGCTGGAGCAGTGTCGCAGTTATCAATGCAACTTTCCTACCAAATGTTCTTTGGTCTAATCGCTTTCTTAAACTACACAAACACAATCTCTGCACCACGATCAATTATTTAACAGAAAATGATGCATTGAGTTAGAAACTAAATACCATTTAATATGCTTCAGGAATTCTAATTGAGAGATTTCACTGTACTGCTAATGAAAACTTTAACTTTGCAGTGTTTTCAAATCTTCCTTGAATATAGATAAGCCAATATCTATATACATTCTTTTAATGTCCGGAATTATTTTGCCATTTTAATGTAATCAGTCTTTCTATTTTGAAGAGGATGCCCTTGTAGGTTATTTGTTTTCCTTCTGTTTTGCAAATTGTTCCCTTTTCAGGATTGTTTGTTTAGTGTCAAGAGGTTATTAAACAAACCAAGCACAGTCCTTAAACTAATCAGCTAGAAGTGACAATAGAGATCAGGAATAATTCAATATTAAAGAGGTTACTTTTAAAATTGATCTGAAAATGTAACGCATTGGGGAGAAGGGGAAGCACAAGCACATCTCTTAATAAAGTTGAAAAGATGAGCTGGAGGGACCAGATGCTTTAAAAACATGAGCCAGAAGCCCCCATTGATGGGAACAGTTGAGCTCCAACACACCACAACCAATTTCCACATTCATACATGTTCTCCCCACTAGAGTGACTCAAGCAAAACCTCCACGGGCCTCGCAAGCAGGTGAGGGCTGCCTTTCCGCCAGCCTTTGCTATCATTCTTCAGTCTTTGGGATATTTCTCTAGGTACTTCATATGCTGCCACCACTTAGGGTGGACCCTGACTGTTGACCTCAACACTGCAACTGGTCTTTCTATGAAAAGGCTGAGGGGGTCTGTAAGTCTGGGTGACTCCAACAGACCACTCATTAGCTAATTAACACAAATCACTGTGGATCTCTGCCCACGCAACTTTTGACACTTTTCTCAGTGACTGCTCTCAAGTTTTTTCAGCACATTGCCTTGGGCACAGTGATGTTCTCCCTGGTTTACACACTTTCTCTTCTCTCCTTCCACTGGCCCACAGCTGGTCAAAACACAGAAAGGGAATGAGTATAAAATCATCCACTAAGGGACTTTCTGAAGGAGTTTTAGTCTGAGTCATTTTGGCTGGGTGCTAATTCTTATGTAGTAAGGACCATACCTCTGCCAAGGACTCAGCAAACTCCTGGCACTGTAAGTAGTATTTTCCATCCCAAGGGCTTTACACCCTTCCCACAGACTTCTGCCTGAGGAATGCAGTGCAGGAATGAGATCTGAGATGGCCAAGTGTCCTCTTGCAAACACAGTGCCTCTAGGACCAGCAGCAGGTCACTGTGGCTGCCTGCAAAGATCAAGCTCAGCAAACCACAGGCACTGCTGGGCTTGTCAGCAGTTACAGCCGGAGCCAGGCTGTTGCTGAGAACTTTCAACCCACCTGGCTGGTGGGTCATCCTGGACCTTTCCTGATGGGACAGCCCTGAGGTCTCCTTTGGTGCCTCATCACAAGGTCACTCACAGTTCCGAAGGAGTGCTCCTTATCCCAGCTGCATCCACACATGCAGAGCATGGCCTCTCCTCACGCACGAGGACACAGCAGGCAGTTTGTGAAGTACATAGGAGCTACCTGCCCAACACTGCCCACCCCACAAGCCCTTGTGCCCACCAGCCCCCTATGAACAACCCTCCTGTCGCCCCATGTTTAGTTTAATCAGTCCACTGCTCCCGATCAAAGCAGAGCAGAAAGCTCTGGTGTCCCTGGTTTCAAACACAACTGACATGTTGAATTAACATAAAATCACCCTTTCATCATAATTTTGGGCAAAAGATCCTCCAGCCAGGCTATTTATACCAAAGACATGCAGCACAGAACATGGCATAGTCCTCTGGTGCTCCTCGCTCCCGGTGCTAATTGTTCGGGAAGTGTCATCAGGATCATAGCTCTGCTCATGTTGTGACTGACTTTGGGAAAATTAATTTAAAGGGAGCAGCTGGTCACAGTCCTGATCTTTCAGAGGCAGCAGCACCATGCCTCACAGTGTGTTTCTGTCTTGTGTAAGGATGCAACAAGCAGTGGCAGAGTCCCCATGCATGGGAGTGACCCTTTGCATCTTTAAAAAAGAGTAAATATTTAAATTCTCACTTCTTTAGTGCAGGAGATGTTTAGAAATCCCTCTCTGCACTCATCATGTGCCCATCAGCAAGGGGCACAGCAAACAGCCTCCAGCAAAGCTGCTGCAGTGGAAACTGCTGGCTGGGCACTTTCACAATGCTGTAAGTGGGCTTTGAGGGTTTTTGAATATTTTTCTTCTTGATGTCACTTGAAATCATATTTAAGCTGAAGTGAAAAAAAATAAGCCAGTCACAGGAGCAGATTTTGTGAATGTACTGGTCTCATTGAACTTAAAACTTCCCTGTTTATTTAAAGCAGCTGAGGGGAAGGAAGGAAGAGTGGAAGGGCAAAATCAGACAACAAAGCTTCTGTTGTAAGCCTGAGTAGTGAGAGCTGCTGTCTATCACAGACACGGACTCTTAAAAGCAGAAATGATATAACCACTGAGGCAACCAAAAACCAAGTGCCACTTTCCCTTTTTAAGATATTTGGGATACAGCTGTCTTCAAAACATGGAAATAATGTATGCATTAAGAAAAACTTGCAAACCCAGGTGATGAGTAGGACATTGAAAAGAGGACAAACACCACAATCTAAGTCACTTTCTTTGTTACAAACCTGGTATAAACAAAGCTGTTTAATAAATATTGATATTGTTTGTACATCCTGCCCTTGGAAATGAATAGCAAAGTGATGAACTGGTCCTTTCCCTCTCTGAAGAGACACTAAGCTCTACACTGTGCATCTGTATGCACCCCAAACTGGTTTTTAGAGAAAGCTGGAAAAGAAGACCACAACAACATTAGAATATCCATAACAGCTTTTGGAAGTGTTTATCTAACACCAGCCTTTACTCATCCATCTGTTTAATGCCTAGGAAAATCAAGCTTTCCCAGCACGGAATAATCATAACAATGATTATGCTGGGACCAAAGAGTTATTGCAAGGTGGCTCTGAGGGCTGCCTTGGATAATCCCCTTGGGCAGGACAGGGCTTGTTCCCAGTCTGAGTGCACTGCTGTATCTTTAAAGGCTCCTTGGTAGACCCAAAGCTCGTTCACTTTCTATTCCAAACTGGTCTTTGCCTTTCTTGGGACATCTCCTACAAAATCTTTCAAGCTGGGTTTTGGCTTCATGTTTCACTACTACCACAGACCTGAGCATCCCTTCCCTCTCATATCTCCCACTTCCACCGTATGCAAAGCTGATCCATTGCTACAGGCTCAGCCTCCCTTCAAACCACTGTCCTGCCAAAAGAGCTCTGTGCCCCACAGCCAGCCCCCCACACTGTCTCTAAGAAGGAACACAGTGACATTCCCACAGCAGTGTTTGGTCTTGCTCATTCCAGCTGAAGCTTTTTAAACATGTGTCACTGTGTTCTGTAAATATTGAAGCAAAGCTCCAAGGCAGGGAGGCACATCCCCTGCAGCCACAGGGCTGCAATGCAATGAGCTCACCAGACCACCCCACCTGGCAACCTAACAGCATCCCTTAATTCACAACATCTCAAGAACACAAAGAACCCACCATGGCAATGGCAGAGGCACAGTTAAACCAGCTCCAGGCTCCTGTCCTGCTCCCATCAGGAGCCATCAAGCCAGTCCTAACTCTGGCCGGCATCTCCAGCACTGCCGCTGGGAACTGAGGCTTTTTTCCCTCCTGTCTCTGCAGGCAAGGACAGTGCTCCCCCAGCACCAAGGGTACTGCTGCCACATCAGGCAGCTGACTGCTGGACAGATCCTGCCTTTTTTCCATCCCACCTTCTGCAGAGTCCCTACAGCAGAAAGCTGCAGAACAAGAGGCCAGGTGACTTCAGGGGGTGCCTCTCGTTCTGCAGGTTTCTATTGCAGGGGTTCTGCAGAAGACTGGATGAGGAAAAGAAAATGATCCTACAGAGGAACTGCTCATTTCTTCAAGGCTGTAAAAATAATGAGCATAACCCTGTCAAAGCCTATTGTCCCAAACTCTGCAAGGTCCCAGCAGGTCAGCACCCCAGTAGTGCACAGGGGATGGCCTCCTGTTCCTCGATGGAGCAAAAAGGCAGGCTTCAATATGTTTGGAACAGGCTGCCAGAACTTCCACAAGGTGTTTAGCCATTTTGAGTCTTACAGTGAGGAGCTTATAGTGTGGTAGGTAAACATTTCTTTCCTCATTTTTGGCTTGAAATTGAATTCCAGAGCTTTATGCACATTCTCATCAGATACTTTCTCCTTGGAAATGCTCAAGGAGTTCCCTGTGATTAAGCTGGAGCAATTTAACAGCTTAGATAAGCTGGGCAGGAATGCAACTGCTCCTTCAGCTGGAAGTTTCTTCTTCACACCTGATGGGTGGGAACCATGTGCAAATCCTGTCATTGCTGTAACAATTCAAAGTCTGGCTCCAACGGGCTCCAGTGGCTCAGCCTTGAGGAAACAACCTTCCTGGAGGTTCAAGTTAACACATTTGCCTTTTCAGTTCAATATCCCCACTCATGAGGGGTGAACTCCCAGCTGATGGGACAGCTGCTTTCTAGAACACCCTGGCTCAGTCACTCACAATTGCCAAGCCCTGAGCTCCATCAGGCAGTTGCACCTCAACCATCAGCTCCAGCATCCTTGCCATGACAGTGAGAGCAGCTGCAGGCTTCAGGCTTTGGCTGCTCTTTGCCAAGTGCCAACCCCCTCAGGAGAGGAATGTGGCTGGTGAGTGAAGGTGCTCTGGACCACAGCCCCAGCTGCCCTCTGTCCCCCTGCCCTGGTGGAGGGAAAGCATGGGGTGAGTTACACCCACCAGGACAGGGAAGGAGAGTGGAAGGCACCAGCTTGAAACCCTCTGACATCCTTGCACAAGCCCAACACACTTCTGGACCCACAGCCCATGCACCCTCGATGCTCATTGTGCAAACAGTGCTGGCAGTACATGCCACAGCTGTTTGTTTTCTCTGCCAGTCAGATGATGACAGGATCTGCTAAAAACTATCTTCTAAATGTGCACGTCTCATTTAAACTACCTGGGGGTGTTTAATTATGGCTTAGCTCTAACACACACTGCTGCATCTTATTTTATAGAAGTGCCTGGGTGAACCCCAAGGCTCTGTGCCCTCTCCTGCACTACACCACTGGGATTACATAGGGATGTACATAAAGGACATTTACAGTGCCCTCTGCCTTCCCCTGCTCTCTCTAGAATAATGCAGTGCTTAGCATCATTTATTCTGTATATTTTTTATTATCATCATATCAGCTTCTCTGGTGGTGGAGAGGTAATTTGCATTTAGCAGCTTGCCTTGAAGAGAAAGCAAAAATTAACATTCAGGTGTAGGTAGAACAAGAAGTATAAGATAATATAAGATTCTTTGCACTCACACTAACCATGCATCATTCCGCCACAAGTTTTTGTCCACCAAGCTTTGGCAGAGGCAGCATGAAGATTTCCTCTTAGACAGCAGCTGGGGGCAAAACCATTGAGCCCAGTCAGTGTGTGCACAAACCACTACACGAGCAAGTCTGGTGGGTGTCTGCATCAGCAGGTAATGCCTGATGCACTCTTCTTCCCCATCCCCACATATGTTCATCAGTGTTCCTCTCACAGAGCATTGTTTACTTTGCACTCTGATTTTTTGCAGGTCACGGACCCTCACAGCTCTAATCTCTCCAGATTACACTGGTTTGCCTCAATTTTGGTATGTTTTTTATCTCTCTAATTTTTGGGTGACATCAAGGATGAAATGAGACTGAGAGATACCCTTCATTAAGCTTAACTGCTGAACACAGGGGCAGGGGGTTCTCTGGTTTGGTTTAATTGGCTAAAAACCTAACAGGAATATTTTTAAAGGCTTTACCCTGAGGGTTGCTATTAGCAGAAGTTTCTTCACTCTGCACCAAAATTTGAGAATCAGAAGGCTAAAAGAGCCATGTCAAACCATTCTCTTTTTTTGCCTCCTTTCTCCATGCAATGTGGAACAGGCTAATGTTGATTTGCATTAAAATCATTTTAATCAGCAGACCACACAGATCCCTTTTGAAGAAGGTGGGAGTTCTGCCAAGGTTTCACCCTCTCTGCAGCACAGCCTCACTTCCTCACCCTCTGGACTCCCACTGCCTGCACAGGCTAAAATAAAATTGTCCCATGGAGATCCCACTCCTGTGGCTGCTCCCAGGTGGCAAAGACTGCACCAAAACATGCAAATTTGCAGTGTGGTTATTTGACACTGAAGAACTCTCACTTCTCCATTCCAGACATGTTTTTCAGAGGCACTGTAGTACTTGCAAAGACAAGGCTTGACCACCTGCACCACAGGGGTCCCAAACACAGAGCGAAGTGACCTGCATTGCTCTCTAGGTCCATGCCTAGAGATTCCCTTTTCTCCATGGGAGCTGAAAGGGGAGAGCATGAGAAAGGTGGGAAAGCCCAGAGGCAGTAGCCAAGTCCCACTGGACTGAAGAAGGGACCCAGCCCAGGAAGTGACAGACAGAGATAGGAAGTGACTGATAGATAGATAGATAGATAGATAGATAGATAGATAGATAGATAGATAGATAGATAGATAGATAGATAGAAATAAAGAGGAGCTGCTGTGCACAGCACAGATCACTCATCACTGCAGGACAGGGGTGTGGACACCAGCCTTGCACATGGTTTGGGAAGCAGATGAACTCATGGAGGAAACAATACAAAGTCACCACATCAGGCTCAGCAGGTCTGAGCCAAGCTCCAGCAAGATGAGACCAAGGAGCATTGGAAATACAACATTTAGCTTGTGGTCTGGGTGATGGCAGGGAGCTGGGCACCCCTGCTCCAGCCATGTTTTCACAGGCACCAGAGCACAGAGGACAAAGTGTGCCCTGGAGGAGGGGAGATGAGTAATCCCACCAAAGAAGGGTGATTTGTCTTCCTAGAGACACATATTGGCCATGGTCTATTTCAGTTATAGAGGGGGAAAGTCACAGAAGCACAGAACAGTTTTGGTTGGAAGGGACCACTGGAGGTTATCTTGTCCAACCTCCCTGCTCAGGCAGGGTCCCCTAAAACATTACTCAGGATTGTGTTCCAGCAGCCTTTGAATAAAGTCCAGATAACTCCATGAGTCACAAATAGCTCTACAGCCCTGCATGCTGCTATCACCAAAATAAATGCAGTCCCTGTGAGCCAGGAGCAAGGCAGAACAATATCCCAGAGAGAGGCTGGAGGAGGAACCCTCTGTTGGTCCCTCTGTTGGTCACAAAAAGCAGGCATGGCTGGAGACTGCTTTTGCACCTGTACTCTGCTGGCATATTGCAAGCCAATCAGCCTTGAAGTACACTCAAAGCTACACTGTTAATGCCAGATTTTAACCAGTGCTACTATTGGGCTGCACAGATGAGCTGCCCACGGGTCAGTCCAGCCTGCTCTTGGTGACTGCAAGTGACACCCAGACCTGAGCAGGAAAATCTGCCACACTCCATCCCTGTGCCAAGTCTAGCTCCATCCCTCTGTTGATCGCTTTATTGACACAACTGGGAAGTTCACAAATCCAATCAAACAGTGAGGAAGAGTTAAATACCACAAAACTACCAGATGAGTAACAGAGAAGAAGAAAAATAAACTCTTTTTTTCCCTTTTAATTTAAGCCCAGAATCAATCTGGGAGGGATATGTAATAAATATATTAAGCAGATGTATGTATAGTTCTGCAGTACCTCCGCTGGCTTTATGTGACATGAATTTCTAATGCAATTGAATCTGATTTCACTTCCCAATGACCTCATCTCAGTCACTGTCACACATCCCAGGCTGCCCCACCGTGTGATGCTGGCTCAGCCAAAGGCCAGGGCAGCAATAGCTGATGGTACCACATCCTCCTGCACCGCAGCCACATCCTCCTGCACCACATCCTCCTGCACCACATCCATATCCTCCTGCACCACATCCACATCCTCCTGCACCACCTCCTCCTGCACCGCATCCTCCTGCACATCCTCCTGCACCGCATCCTCCTGCACCACATCCGCATCCTCCTGCATTGCATCCTCCTGCACCACATCCTCCTGCACCACATCCACATCCTCCTGCACCACAGCCACATCCTCCTGCACCGTATCCTCCTGCACCGCATCCTCCTGCATCGCATCCTCCTGCACCACATCCACATCCTCCTGCATTGCATCCTCCTGCACCACATCCTCCTGCACCACATCCATATCCTCCTGCACCACATCCTCCTGCACATCCTCCTGCACCACATCCACCTCCTCCTGCACCACACCCTCCCGCGGCGGGCTCAGCCCTGCTCGGCTGCGAGGGACGCAAGGTCTGGGTCTGGCGGTGGCTGATGCATCACAGGAGTCACAGTTTGTGACTCTCAATGAAGTGTGAGTCAGCACCACCACTGTAAACCCTGTCCTGAGGAGGCTTAAATACAGCAGCTCTGGCCCAGGATGGAAACAAGGCGAGTCAGAGCCTTGTGAATGAAGTCAAAGCAAACTCAAGATGAGACTTGAAAAGCATGGATGTTTTTACAGTGGGGTTTCTTTTTACTTTTGAAAAAAAATATTATCATTGTTCCATTTGATAATCTGAGCTGATAGGAGGGAAAAACAAAAAAGTCTACAAGCAGGATGCCCAGACTATGCTATCCCCTTTCCTTTTACACCTCAAAGTTTCCTTTCAATGAACACTGTATTTTCCACATGTAGGATTGACACACCTGGAAGTGCATTAGGACTTGAAGAGGAGACCTCAGAAAGCCCCCACAAAGCCAGAGATGCTGGACAAAGGGGCTACAGGAAGAGGAAAATTAAGTGGTAGGGATACAGAGCTTTGAGATAAACCTCTGCAGTTTGAGATAAACCTCTGCAGGTAACTCACATAGTTACCATTGGCAAGTTACATAGGAAAATACTTGAGGTTTTGACAGATGTTTTTAAACATATAATCTGCAGATTATACAGATTTTAAAAAAATAACAGTAAAAAATTCAGAGGCATTCTCACTCAGTGTGGGATACTATAGTGAAAACACTGAGTGTTCAGTTCTGCTTGGGGTGAATGGAGCTGGGTGCTGGTGCATCAGGTACATACACACAGCACTCCTGGAGCTCAGAGGTATTTCAGTTTCTCTTATTCATGAACTTTAAAGGCACCTGAGTGTTAGATGACTGCTGATCAGCAGGTCCATATTTCCATCTTCTTACCATAGATGTAAAACCAACATGCTCAGATGCAGAACCAATGTGCTCAGATTTGCAGAAGCTATGCCAAAGGATCACCCAGTGTGGTGAGAACACCTCTGCACAGTCATTCAGTAGGATTTGGGGGGATCCTGGACATCATGAGCTCCAGCAGTCTGGAGCTATGGATAACAGGGCTTAGCTCTAGGAACTCGCTCCCTGCAAGAGTCCTTCCACCAGCATCACCTTGCCCACATGCCATCACCCCGTGAACCTCCACCTGCCCTTCCAAAATGGACCTAACAGAGATGGAGTCACTCTGGTGTGCAGAGAGAGAGTTGCTGTGGGCACAGAAACACACCAAACTTCATTTTTTGAGGGCTCTATTACAGGCAGGCAGATGGGTGTATATATCTCTGCAGATCCACAGAGAAAGGAAGGGTGATGGAAAATCAATAGTGCAAATGGTCTGAGGAGTCTGGCTCAGCTCCCCACCCCGACACAGCTATGTTACAGCTAGATCTGATGGATGGCTGGTGCACTCTGAGTCCTACTGTGCCAGAGACCCACAGCCTTCCCAGGCAACCTGCTCTCCTGCCCCACCATCCAAAAATTTCCCCTTCTGTTTGACCTCACTATTACATCTCAAGGCTCCCACTCTTTCCTATCCAAAATTATGTCAATAACACATTTTCCTTCCTCTCTTGTCCTTCAGGACCATCTCTTCTAATTTTCCAACTCATGTCCATGCCATGGACTGCCTCCAGGTTAGAGGTAACTTGCATCTCTAATTCTCTCCTGGTATTTTTACATCTACTTCCTCTGTTTTGTCAGAGCCACTTTGAGGTTAATCCTTTTCTCTGCCTTTATGCAATCTGCAAATTCAACAGACAGGTCTTCTGCTTAATGAGTCCCAGCACTAACAATGGCACTGAGCAGAGCAGAGCACAGGACACACTTGGGCACTGTCCCACACAGCACTGTTCCTCCTGGCAATGTGCCACCCATAACTGGTCTCCTGGTACAACACCCAGCAGGCTTTGAATTCACTGTGTTCAACCAAATCCTATGATCAATATTTATAATATTTCCACAGTTGTTTTGAAAGTCATTTGCTACAATTGCAGGTAATTTTCTTATTTATGAGGAATAAAAGAGAGAAAGGAAGAAGACAGATTCACATCTGTTAAATCCATGGTTTTCCCTGCATTACCTGCTGTGAGCTCTGATGCCTGCCTAAGGAACTGCCACCCACAGAGAAGCCTACAGGGAAACACATGAGAAATCACCAGGCCACCCTGCCCCTAGAAGAAAGGTGCCCTTGTAGAAAGGTCTGAGGACAGAAATGGACCTCATTTTGCAGACACAGATGATTGCTCAATCCTACCCCAAAATCATTTTACTCCTCTCACTTTTACTCCCTCCCACCACCAGTTTGTAAGTGCTAAGAGAAATTTTTAAGTCGTCAGCTCTGCCATTGTCCAAACTTTCCTTTGACAGCACAATTAATGGATTTTTTTAGGCCAGAGGGGAGTGTTACATTCACCTCGTTTGACCTTCTCAAGCAATTCAGGTTCCCACATTTCACTTGAAGATTTCCAGAAGTGAACCAAGTGATAAACACATACAGATACCTCAAAAAATCCCTGCCTACCTGACAAGTTTGCTTTTCTATTGCTTGGAGTAAGTAGTTTGAGAAATCTAGTATGAAGAGCAAGCTCCATTTTTCAATTTAAAGTCTGCTGAAGTACAGAGGTTTCCGGTGGCTACAAGCTGGCATAAATTGATTCCCCAAACATCTTTCTTCCATGAAACAAACTGCTTCCCATTTAAGACCCATCTAGAAAGTAAAGCTTGGCAATCCTATTAGTCCACTAATAGAAAAGCAAAAGGAAAAGGACAGCTTGTGGTTAGGTAGGTAGTTAGTGCACTAACTCAGAAGAAAATTAGCTTGGACAAGCTATCAAGAATTCTGCTTTATTGTTGTGCCTGAAATCAAACATGCTGTCTTTGAAATCAGAGATAGCATCCTGTATATTGTTCATCTTCCATTCTCTAAAGCTGTCATGCAGACTCTGCATACATGGGGATCAAATGCATCTACAATTGCTTCAGTTTTACCCTGACTGCCTTTTTTTTTTCTTTTATTTGCCTTTAGAAGGATGGCAGTGGGAACAGGAAGAGCAAATCTGAATTGCAGCTATCAGAAAACACCAACCACAAATTAATTCAACAACTGTGTATTTGATTTGTGCTGTTCTGAACTAAAAGCACATCCATACCATGCTCTGCTCCAGAGGCTTCACATATCAATACAGAGGTTTATTGATTATGCCAAGACCAAATCGAATAATTTCCTGAGAAATGAAAACAGCAACAGAAAAGATCACCACCACTAAACCCCAGCCCAAGATTAAGCTTAACCTGGCTCCTGCTTCACCAAAGCATGGGGATGATGGGGATCAGACCAACGCCATGAAGAATATCTACTCTACCAACCACAGCCCTTCTCTTGAGCCCTTCCAGCTTGAGAGCAGAGCTGTCACAGACCTGGGGATGCAAAGGAGTCCCAATGTCAGAAAAAAACAGCAACAAAGCCTCATATAGGCAGCCCCCTCAATTATATATTCTGAGACTAAGAGCCAATAATTTCTTGCAGTGTCCTCCTGATTGTGCTGCTTTAGGGAAGGATGCTGAAAAATATTTGGGCAGAACTTATTCTGATGCTGCAAAAGGCAGTTCTAGGCAGAGAGTCACCTCAGGGTTCAGTGGTCAAGGACTCTTGTTCTGTCCTAGGATGCCAAAACAATGTTCCCCTGGAAGAGAGGAAGTGTTCCATCTCTCAGAAGCCTTCCTGTCCTGTCTCCCTTCTCATAGCTTTGAACAAACCTTGAGGAAAGATTATTTAGATTGCCCCATCAGATGCAAATTAAAGCTAAGGCAGCTTTTAAGAACTGCCTTGCTTTGATCCAAATACACATTTCCTTTACGATCTGTTTCTATTTGCATCAGTTTCAACCTTTTTTTTTTTGAACATCAGCTGGAACATCTTTCCCTTTTTTTTCCACTGTAATTCTAAAGCAATATAAAGTGCAAACAGCCCTTGAGACACAGCGTATGCTCAGCAGAGACACATTTCTGTGTGGTCTTCCTACCCCCTCCACTGACAGCCAAGCTTTTGGAAGAACCTGGTGGAGCACTGTGACTCACCCAGCCTGTAACAGTTTAACTGGGAGCACAGCAGGATCCTTACTATGCACAGCAGTGTCTTTTGGATGTTTCACAGGGTACCACGTCAATATGTAATAACACTGCATCGTGAATTATGGAGTTGCTGGAATCAATGGGATTTTGCATATTAATTGCAAACACACCCAAAAAGACAAAGGAATTTATTGGCTTAATTAGTGTTTCAGCTCTAATAGTATTCAGGCTTCATTCTCACACAAATTGATAAATAGCAGCAGTGCTACTCCTCAAGGATGCTTTGCCTTTTGAGAGGGGAGGCTGAAGTTTACAATCTGAGCTCTCTCAGCTGCAGCGATGCCCTCAGCAGGGGCTTGGAGAAGCTGAGCTTCAAAGGTATTGACACCTCTCCTTCCTCAGCAGGTTGCTAGACTTCAGCAAAGGAGCTGTCCTGCCCTCTCAGGGTGTTTTTTCTGGAAAGCATTTACATAGTGACACTTACTGGGCAGGACAAAAAAAATGGACCTGAACCATTTCCACCTCTAGGGTGCAAAAATTGATATTCATCTTACATCCCCAAATGCTACTTAATCAGTTGCCTCACTGGCAATCTGAGGGAAGATACACCTGTAATGTACTTAAGGATCAATTCTGACTCCAGTGTGAAGAAAACTAAGTGTGAAAAGAATCAGAGAAGTGCACCTGGAAGCAAACTTTGGCCCTTGGGCTCCCAAGCAGCACAGCCCTGTGAAAAATAAGGTGCTAGAAGAATGGGAAGCAAATGTCAAGAATTCAACTGTATACCAAAACAAAACAGAGAGATCCACCTGGATGTGATCTCCATCACCCCCAGCATTCACATGCTGCAGCACAGCATGACTGACACAAAGCTTCAGGAACAGCATTACAATAATGGGGGAAGAGAAAGACACCACCTGAAAAGCAGCTTCCTCCCCAAGGACTTAAAACATTTTCTGCATTATCATACCACCGAAAATGCACCTTAGAGCTAAGATATGACAAAGAATCATCATTCATAAAGCCTGGGCTCACATCTTCAAACAAGTTATTCTCCTGAGCATTCCTCCCCCCCAATTCTCAGCAGCAGATCTCTCCTCTTCGGGATGGGGATCACAACACAACACTTAAGTGATAAGCAATTTGTTGACAAAGAGAAATGTCACCAAGAAAACATTTCAGCTGCATTCAAGACTGGGGCTGGATACTTTTTTGTTTGTTTGTTTTTCTAGACATGATCTGGCAGCTGCAAGCAAAACGGAGAGCCAGGATCATGTGAATGTGTCCTCGCTGGGAGGAGCACAGTCAAAGGCTGCAGGCAAGCCATGCTCTCTGTGTCACCGTGCTCACAGAGCACTGGAGGAAATAATCCTGCATTAATAGGGCAGCAGATCATACAGATCAAGCAAGCCTTTTCTGTTTCTACCCTAGTTCATGCCAAAAAAAAACCTCACAATGGGAGCAAATGCACAGAGAGGGATATGTCATAAGCCCCTGTGAAGAAAATCTACTCCCATTTATCAGGATATAGAGAGAGCTGTGCCACACAACTGAATGGTTAATTCAGGCTATTTTATAATTGGAAGGACCCAATTTGTGGGCATTTAGGGCTTTTTGTGCAAGGAAAAAGGATCATCACTCATAGCCCCCTCTGAATTTTGCTCTGCAAAACCTTGGGAGCTCCTGCTGAGCACTCTGTGTCAGCAGCCAGGACACAACAGTGGCTTGGCATTTTCACCTGAAACCACCAGCTCTCCAGGCTTCAGCCTGAAATGCAGGGGGAAAGAAGGGGAATTCCAATGTATATCCAAGCCTAGAACACCAAATCCTACCCCAGCCTCAGCCTGTCACCCAGGAGGGAATGCCCCCGTTCCCCTGGCCGATCCAGGGAACAAGCCCTGCCCTTTGATGGCCTCTTTGTAACTTAACATTGAGGCAATTAACAAACTGATCCTAAACAGAGAGGAACCAGCAGCTCAGCCCCTTTAGTCTTTAATGCCCCTGCTGCGATGCCCCCACAGCTTTCAAAAATGAAGCTCATTCAAGGGCAAGTGGGCTCAAGGAACAGTGAAGTATCTCCTGCACTGCTGCTGTGGCACCTGCTCTGTGACCAAGGGATTCACTTCTGAACTGGCACAGGCTTGGTCTAGAGAAATGGGTCCCATTTATAGTTATAGACAAGTTATAGACAAGTTATACCTGCAGTTATAGGCAAGCTGAACCTCTTTCTGCCATTAAATGTGAAACCAGCTAAGAGCAGGCTCTCACCCAAAACTGACAGGGTGTGCACATGGTAACAATTTACCTCTCTTGTCTGTAATTAATCTTCCAGGTCTCTGCATCACGTAGGCTTTCACAGTAAAAAGGACCAAACTTCTTGTAGTCTCAAAGTCAGTGAAGATTCAGTTAGTCTTTATTTTATTCTGACAGGCTCCTTTATCCCAGAGACAATACTAAGACGCATGATTTTACCAGGATTTTTTTCCCACAGTTCAGTCCAATCACAAAAAGGAAAAAAAATAGCATGTTACCAAAAGAAAAAAAAAAAAAGTATTTAACACAGATTTGAAATAGATTATATGCCATTTTGCCTCTATTGTCACAGACCCCTTAATATAATTAGCCTGTTGCATAAACAGAAAAAGAACACGAGTACCCACCAAAACCCATCCTCCACACTTTCTGAGTTCACAAATTAAACCTGTCCAGGCACTGTGAGCCACTGAAGAAGGCAAGCAAAGAGATAAACAAGCTTTAAATCGCCAAGAAAAATGCCCAGAGTGAGTTTCAAAAGCAGCAAGACAAAGACCAATGCATGGCTCAATGCATGTGTGTAAAGACAGGAGGCACAAAAAGCAACACTTTGCTTTTCTTACAGCAAAAGGGAAAAAGGAGAACCCTACACAGGACTGTTGTTGCTGCTGCAGGACAGGGAGCCCCACTGACCCAGGCCCTGCTCCACAAGGGAATGAGCATCAAGGAGGAAATCTGCAAGCTGAGATCCTGGAAAGCACAGAGGCACCGCTCTTGGCACAGGACACCCGACACCAGCTGCTCTCACAGCATGGATTCCTCAACTCTGTACCATGGCTGGAGAAAACAGCACCAGCAGCTCATCCTCTTCACCCTAGACAGAGCAGCATTTCCTCACCCACCTCCCCAGAGACTTGCCAGGAGTTTCCCAAACCAGTGAAGGTCAAGACAGCAGAAAACAAGTGGCCGGCCACAAATCCACTCGCTTGCAGTAGAGCAGAGTAAGCTGAACACCTTCCTCCAGGGAACAACTACAGACATGGGGGGGCTGGCAACCCCTCAGGGCTCTCAGCAGCATCCCCACTTCCCCTTTCACAATGTTTGTGTGCTTCAACATCTCCCTGCTCACCTCTCCTCCAGGGATCTCTTCCGTAGCCAGGGCTGACCAGGCACAGGGTTAAGGGTTAAGGTTTCACATTGGTAGCACAAAGATCAAGGATTTGCTGGTGCAGTATCTAAGCTACTTTGACAGCATGAACATGAAAAAACTGTTTGTTTTTTTCTTTGATTTAAGTTTTGTATTATGATTTTAACTTAAGCACATGGCTGGGCTCAGAAACAGAGAGCACCTTTTGTCTAAAACTCCAATATTCCACTCTTTTCTGGAGGCTTTCCCTACTCACATCACAGCTGATCATGTCCCAGTTCTTAAAAGCACATTTGCTTAACTCATCAAGTAAGTAACGCCTCTGAGGTGTCAGACCTCCAGAGCAGACACTAGCTAATGTTTGAGATGCAGTGTCATTTGGGAAAGCCAGTCCCAGAGAAAGCTGAAGCCAGCCCCTTGAGTACACTTTAATCCTCCTCTTCCCACCCAAACCAGGGGACCAGGGTATCCCCCTCACAAACAAGCCCTTATCTTTGTGACATGAAACGTGCAGGACCTACAGACCATTCCCAAGGGCAGGAAGACTCACTTGAAGCTCAAGTGGAAGCCCAGAGGGTTACAAGGCCACCTCAGGCTGTTTGCTGGACTGTGTGTGACCCTGCTGTCACCCACAGCCACTGGCAGCACAGGGACCACCATCCCCATCCGCAGCACTGCCTCTGCTTTCCTGGATAACTGCACCACTGAGCACTGAAGTTTTTCATCTCCCAATTGCTTTTCCCTGTGTTACTTCAGGAAAAAAAAAACCACAACCCACACACTGAGCTCCCACCAAGATGACTGGGACAGAGGAACCTGTCCAAGCAGATGCTGGGTGAGAGCTATCAACCCCCCACAGAGGCAATCTCGGAAGACCCTGCAATGAGAAGAGGAAACAAAAAAGCCTGTGAGCAGCTGAGGGAGACGCTCATTCTATCGATTGTGTAAACTGTCAGTGGAGGGGCGATGAGCAATTTTTTTTTGTTTCTGTCCTGGGGAATAATCCAGCCTGATAATTAGCACATAAGAGATAAGTGGAAAATGAGACATCTAGCGAGGGTGGTTCGAGCCTCCTCATGACATTGATAATGTGCAGATACATAGATCACTGTCGGGGCAAACTGCCACTGTGAGCCTGTGTCTTCCCATTGCCTCATCAATCCATCATCCGCTTAGCTACTGACACCTTGGCAGGCACACACCACCAGCCCTGCATTTGAATTGAGAGGAGCAGGCTCCACCAGGGAATACAGATTTAAAAATCTAAGATTCAAATTTGTTTAAGTATTGTGAACAGCAATTCCCTTGCAAGGCATCTTCATTGCCCTTTTGCCAAGGGGGAACAGTTGGGTCTTTGTTAGAAGTACAAATTGCTTCTTAATGCAAAGGATAAAGCAGAGCCCAGGCACCTCCTTAGAATTCCTCCTGGCTCCTGCTAATGCTGCTGCATGTCAATTTTAATTTTTTGAAATTTAAACCAAGGGCTTTGTGTCTAAGCTCCATTTCATTGAAGGAGGGAGGAGGAATAGTCAAAAAGGATTACGGATCCGGTGGGAATTGAGGATCCATAGCAATTATACTTCATTTGGATGGTCTCAGACACTGGATTTAATCATATTCTAAATAGTACAAATCGACAAGACATAAGAGATTGATAAGTGTCTAACACGTGTACCTGGCTATGAACTCTGCTTCCCCCAGCAGGGGATGTTTGAGGACAGGATGGAGGAATTGCCTTCTCCCTCTGACCCTCCCCTTCCAGCCAAGGAGAAGACAATACCCACTGAGGACTGGGTAGGAGACAGGAGTGACTCTGAGAACTTGGTCATCATGGGGCTGCCCCAGAGTGGGGCTGGAACAAGTCCATCTGACTGTGGCTCCCTTTCCTCCTGCAACATCAGGGCAGGGGCAAAGCTCCAGCCTGGGCAGAGCTGTTTCAGACCAGCTCCTGTCTCTCTGGTCTGTGAAACTGCATTAACACTGGGACGGGCAGAGAGCTGATAGGGAGGTAAGACTTTCAGGAGGGAAAAATGAAATGACAATACAGTAAAATGAAAGTAAGTGCTTTTGTAAATCAATTTACCTCTCCTAGCTTCAGCAGAGCAGTCCCAATTCACCCAAACTGAGGAGGTTACCCACTGGGGTGATGATGACAAATGCACCCCCTCCACCAAAGGCTAAAAAACCACATGCACTACTGATGCATACCAATGCACTACACCTGTGCATTTTGAAAAAAGACCAAGGGTGGCTGGGATTTACAGAGGACCATCAGGAGAAAACCCTTCTGAATGGTCTGAATCCATCAGTCCTGAGAGAATTTTCTCACCCAGCCCTTCTCAGGCACTGCCCAGTCAGGTGTGGTTTCCAACCCATACTTGCACATACTGCAAGTGCAAGGGTTTAGACAAACTCTTGAGTTTAGCCACTCTGTCCCCTGCTGCCTTCTTAACATTTGTCAAGCATGTTACAGAAACATGGCTTTCCATAATAACTGATTAATCTCCTTTTCCTGTACTTTGCTAACCTCTGGATCAGGTTTTAACCCAGTAAATCTGTTTAGGAGATTCACTCCACACCCCCACTTTCACCTCGTTATAACTGTGTGCCTTCTTTTCACAAAACTGCATAAAGGTGAAACTTTTTTTCCTCTCTCTCTCCTTCTTCCCATGCCCCTTGCACCATATTCAAAAGTTAGGCAAGGAACCCCATCCTAACTTTAAATATGACTATAAACATAAGGGACCAAAGTGACCCCCTCCTTTACTCCCCCCCCTCCTGTGGCACCACCACAGTGCTGCTTTGTAGCACTGGAAGAGACAAAAAGCAAGAAGGCATTGTCTAAAAACATAATTTAATGTGGTATTTGGGTGGCTGCGGTCAATGACCAAATTCTTTTGCAGACAGAAACAGGTTTGACGTTAATGACACCATCATTCACACGAGCATTGCATTGCACAGAAAGAAAAGTTTACACTTGACCCCATACAAAGCAGCAGAGAAAAAACAGTTATGATCCAGTCCCACTTCGTGAATAGTCGATCTGAAAATTCATCATTGTCATTAATACTTATTGATGAAAAAATGTGACCTGTTCAAATTCCGTGTGTGACACAGTCCAAACTCTGGGCTCTTTCAAACCCTCCTGGAACCATTCAGAGTTTCAAGCTGCCAAGTTCCTCACGTGACACACGAAACACTCAGGCAGACAAAGGGAGAGTGGGGGTCAGAAGAAACAGGGGAGAGTAAGGAAGGGGTTCACTTTGTTTCATTTCTATTTCGTTTCCACAAGGGTGAAAATAAAAACATACAAACTGATAATGAAGCTAAAGTGACCTGCGGAGACAGTGGACACCAGCAGGAATAGCAGCACGATGGGGGTATGGAATTGCCAAACAGCCCCATGTGCACCAGTGGCGGGGCCAGTTGTGTCGTGTCACTTGTGTGTTAATCGGGGTATAAAAGAAAGCCAGAGAAAGTGCTGTACTTATTGTTGTTGCCTCCGTGTGCTTTGCCTCCATCCAGCTTGACGTACACTTCGTCGCCGGAGTCCAGGTGCAGCACCACGCTGTTGCTGGCATAGTCGTAGTTCTGGTCTGCGTCTTGGGCGATGGCACTGGCCCGCACCTGCCAACACAGCCGCTGGGCACATCAGCCCCCCTGCCCCTCTATTAGCCCTCCGAGTCACTCCTCCGCAGCCTCATCAGTCCCCCACGTTCCTCTTTTACGGCCCCTCCATCAGTTCCCCCCAGCCCGCACCATCAATGCCCCGAGTCCCTCTTTCCAAACCCCTCCACTACCCTGTGTCCTCCCTCCTCCACCTCTGTCCTCGCTTCTCCTTCTCCCCAGCCCGGCACAGAAGTTTGCAAGCCGGGAGTTCGGATTTCTTCGCGGCTCTAGAGGCGCCCCCCCGCCCCGACGGCGCGAAGGATGCTCCCGCTGGCTCTTTTCCCGGGAGCGGCGGCGCCCGGTGCCGCGCCCGCGGGACGGGGACGATGGGAGGGGGACACCGGGGGACCCCGGGCGGGGAGGACGGGCGGGGGAGCGGCGGAACCCACCTGGCCGTTCTTGCAGAGGTCGGCCCACATGCTGGTGCCGTCGCCGCCGCGCATGAGGATGTGGTAGGTGAAGAAGTAGATGCCGCGCACCTGACAGGTGAACTTGCCGCTGGCCGGGTCGTAGTGGTTGCCCAGGTTGGTCACCACGTCGTCGAACTTGAGGACCTCGTAGCCCTCGTGGGGGCTCTTGAGCCCCACGTAGAAGGCGATGCGCGGCCCGCTGAAGGCGGCGCTCAGCCCGCCCGCCGCCTCGCCGCCCGCCGCCGCCCCGCCGCCGCTCCCGCCGCCGCCCGCGCCCGCCAGCGCCAGCCCGGGCAGCCCCGGCTTCCCCGCGTCGCCCCGCTCCCCCGGCGGGCCCCGCGGCCCCGGCGGGCCCGGCTCCCCGGGCGGCCCGCGGGGGCCCGGCTTGCCCGGCCGGCCCGGCTCCCCCTTGGGTCCCTGCACGAAGGGCGGCGGGGGGTTGGCGCCCAGGTCCTGCAGGGCCTCCACGGCGGCGGTGCTGCCGGGCCCGGGCGGCCGCCCGCCGCTGTACGGGTCGCAGATCATGCGGCAGGTGCCCATCATCTCGTAGTGGGCGCCGGTGTCGGCGGGCGCTTGCAGCAGCAGCAGGGGCACGGCGACCAGCAGCGCGACGGCCATGGCCAGGGCGAGCCCGGCGGCGGCCAGCAGCCGCCTCCTCCGCTGCCAGAGCCGGGCGGCGGCGGCGAGCAGGTCCTCCTTGCCGTGCGAGGCAATGGTGGCGCGGGGGGCCGGCCGCTCCCTGCGGGGGACGGCAAGAAGAGGCGGTGAGACCCCGCCGCCGGCGCCTCCCCGCCCGGCCCCCGCCTCAGCCCGCCCGCCGGCCGGCCGGGAGCCCCGCCATGCCGAGAGCCGCCCCGCTCCGCTGCGCTCCGCTCCGAGGGGACGCGGCGCCCCGAGAGCCCGGCGGGGCTGGGCGGGCGCGGGGGGCGTCGCCTCGGCGAGCGGGCGCCCGGCTCCAGCCCTCGGTCCCGCCCCGACGTGGGGGGCGCGGGCAGGGCGGACCCACCTGCGGGTGGCCGGGGCGGAGCCGCCTGGGGGGCTCCGGGGCGCCGCCGTCGTTGCGGTCCGCTGGGCGCCCGTCTGGCACCGCCCGCCCGCTCGCTCGCCGCGCCGAGCGCCGGTGGCGGGGCGGCCCCCCGGGCGGGGCGGGCGGAGGGGAGGGGAGGGGAGAGGCGGCGGGGCGTCCCGCACGTCCCCGGGCACTCTGGCTGCGGGGGGAGACCGCGCCCGCCCCGCCGTCCCCGACCGAGTCGCTGCGGGTGCCGCCCAAACTGCGCCCCGCTGAGACCCGGACGGTCGGGGACGCCTCGCGTTGTCCCGTTCACCTGCCGCCTGAAGTGCTTCCTCCCTGCATCTCTCCATCCCTTCGTCCCTCCATCCCTCTGCCCGCGGCGGGACGGCCCCTGCGCGATGCCCGGACGGCGGCCGGAGCCCCGGTCCCGCCGGGGTGAGCTCCCTGCCGCCGCCGACACGCACAGCTTTCTGCGGGAGGGGCCCGGGGAAAGCCCCCCAGGCAGCAGGTCACCTCAGAGCGTTCCCCGCGGCTTCCTCAGGCTCCCCGCGTCCTGCCTCGGCGGCCCAGAGACGAGCGGGACAGCATCGCGGGTGCATCTTGCTCCTCAACACATCCAAGTATAACCAGGGTCCGCTACACCCGTCCCGGTTTTCCAAAGGCAGGCAAGGCTTGCCAAGTGAAAAGGGAGCCCTAGGAAGAAATGCCTTTAGCAGAGTTCAGGTTAGGTTACAGCACGGTGTTCTGTACTTTCCCTGCGTAATGACGGGTCCAAATCAAGTGGGTTTTCCCCCGAGAAAACTGTGAATAATTGCCTGTGATTTTCCGAGTAAACGCCGGTAGCACAGCGGGAGCTCTGGCATCGTAAACTGCCTGCGGAGATCTCCCCTGGAGAGAAAGCTGGGATCTCACCCACGTGTCTCCGAGCGGCGGGTTCAGCGCCCGACCTGGGAGGGAAGACAAGAGCGATGCAGGGATTACACAGATTGCCTCAGGGCGACATCCCGGTGTCGCACGCTCCCCCGGTGGTGCGTTGGAAGGGTGAATTCCCAGCGGGCTCGCCGAGCTGAAGGCAGCGTGTTTGGTCTCACAGCCGGCACAGCTGCAGGTCGAGGGAGCGAGCCGCCCAGTCTGATCCACCGCCTGCTGAAGCGGATGGCCTGGAGGCATCCTATGCAAATAGGGACATGCAGGCTTCTTCCAAGAACTGTGGAAATGCCCCAAAAGGACTTGGGACTCTTTTGATAGTTTTTCTTGAAATTTAAGAAGGGGACATCAAGGTTTTTCTGTCTGGAGTGCAGCACTTCAGGACCAGATCTCATCTCGGTTACATCCCTGCGTGCATCCAGAATTTTTCTTGGAGTTACTCGGGCTTTGCTCTGCTGTTGCTGAGATCAGGGCTCAGCCCTGTCCTTTCGAGTGTCTCTGATTATTTTCACCCACTCTTATATACTCGAAGCTAGAAGGAAAATTAATTTTGTAAATGAAAACCATTCCCTGAGAATTGTATGGATAGTCAGATTAAAGTAACTATGTCTATTTCGTATCACAATGGAGCTAAATGTTTTAAGAGATTGTGAGGAAGACGTAAGTCCTCTTCCTCTCCTCTGAATTATGAGTTGCACCCCACAGAGTTATATTAAGCTCCCACACGTGTCTAAAGCCTTGTAAAATGATTTCTAATAGTTGTTTCTGTTCCAGGTTTAGTATAATTTTCCATATATTAACTGTGCTAAATACAAATAAATTCACAAATAAATTACACTGCTTTGCTGCTCATCCCTACTTAAGCTTCTGTTAATTTCCCTTTTGTTCTGGTATTTGTCACTCGCTCTGTTCTTCCCGTGTATGTGAATCCTTGCTATTCCCCCGGAGCTCTGCAAACCCCCCTAAAGTGGCTTTTTAATCTCCTGTTTTCCAAAGGCAGCAAGCCACGCCGTAGCTTTTCCAAACCTTTTCTGAATAATTAAGTTCTTGCATCGTTTGGGCTCTGTTGCAACGTCCCAATTTGTAGCAACTCACTTCTCTAATGAGCTGACCGGTACTGGGAACTATATTCCAATACAGGCTGACCAGCCCCTTCTGCAAAGCCAGAATAATTTTATGTGATGGGGTCTTTTATTCCCATAGATCAACAAGGACAGATGAAGGAGAAGAAATATATTCCAACTTTCTGCAGGACAAAATCGGCACTGATCTTAATAAGGAGGGTTGAGCATTTGAACAAGTAAGAAGAAAAGATTACAGAGATATCAGCAGTTAGATTAGGTGTCAAATTCTAGCAATTTTGTTTGGGAATAATTTAATTACTCCTCTGTGATGTGGTGAGATGGACTGATCACCTAGTTAATCCCTCGTCAGATTGCTTTAAGGTAAACACAGTGTGACTTTAATGTATAATTCCAGTAGAATCTATATTCCTGGAGACCTGGAGTTATTGCCTGACTCATGCAATGCATCTTGTGCCCAAAGATGCAGCACTTGTGATCCTTGAGGCAGCTGGTGCCATTTACTGAACCTACACTAGTAATTTGGAATATAGGCACAAAAAGGTACCTGGGAACTCTTAGGTTACAGTTTTGGTACAGGCTGCTGCTACACTGCTGGGAGCCTGCTTTCCATGTGCAACGGGATGCACCACGGCAGTACAAGGAGCAGGCAATTACCAAATCGGCTCATGAGGCAGTGTCTGAGGTACTGCCAGCCCTGCAGGGATGTATCTGTCTTCAATTGGGGTGACAAGTACCAAGGCCCCTCTTAGAGTCAGGCACTTCACCTCTTCCAAAAAGTGAGTCAGGCTGGTGCTCTAGTGCTGGCTGCTCAGGGCTGGCAAGACTCAGGTGCCTCTGGGTGTGCCCAAAGAGGGATAAGGCACCCACAGGGCATCCCTGGTGAAACACAAAGGCTGTCAGACCTCTGCATTAGACATTGGCTGAGCAGGAGCTTTGGTGATTGCTGCTGTTGGCCAAAGCAATTTTTAAGCCCGTAAAAGCTTGTGTGGATCTAACTTGAAACTTCTTTTTCAGGTGTGGTGTAAGGACATGGGAACCTGACTGATCAGGGAAGCACTTGGCAGTTCAGACACAGTTCCCAAATTTGGACAAGCAAAGAACACAGACACTTTGCATTGAAGCTCCAAAATTTCAGGAGCACAAGAATTTCCATTCCTTAACTTCTGCTTCAAGGGACAATCACCCACCCACCTCAGGTTGCTAGTTACCTTCAAGAGATGTTGTGCTCCATCAGATCCACTTTCCACAGTAATCCCAGACTATCTGCTGGATTGGGCATCTCAACTATTGCATGCACTTACATCCATACAAGGCAGTGGCGAGGACACCAGCCTGGGAGGTCGGATGTTTCTTCCAGTGTTTCCCCATTCACCAGATTTGGAACATGTTTTTAAAACTCTTTCCCATCTTCCAAGAGAGTAGTCTCAGAATTCCAGATGCTGGGTGTTGTGAGTTGGATTTTCTCCAGCTTGTTCTCTAGGATCTATTCTGCTGTAAAATGCCCTCTCCCAAGAGACAGAAAGAAAACAATCTGATGACTGAAGGAGCTCGGGGATGAGCTTTCAAACCATGCCTGTCGCTGGGGCTGAGCCACCTTTCAGGACATGGGCAGTCTGTCCATCTGGAGGCAAACACAGGACACTCCTGCAGCCCCAGCTGGCCATCTTATTTCTCAGGGAGGTTGTCAGCAGGGTGACAAGGAGGAGATCTGGGTTTAGCTTGATTTGCTGCCTGAGAAATACCAACCTGTGTTCCCTGGAGAGCTACAGAAATCTTCCAGGGTGAAAGATACCCAGGGAAGATGGGGAGAGCAGGGGAGAGCACTGTGTGCCCTTATACTGAACCTGATCTTCTTTGCATAAAAAGAATTAAAAATTCATTGGGCTATAAGAGGAAGATCAAAGGTGAGTATAATTTTTAGTTTAGAGGTGAGAGCACCTACCTGATCTGGAGTTTCAGTCTTCCCCCAGAAGCTGATTGTGAATTCCAGCCAGGAGGACACAATTCCTGTACCTGAAAGACCAAATCCCAACTACTGAACTAAAGACTCCTCTGCACTTGCTCTCTTTTTTCTCAGGTTTACTTTTCTTTTTTCACCTTCTCAGCTGCACATCCTTAGCACAAACTGAGCTCATGAACTCAAGCATGTGGCTTGTTCCAAGTCCAACCAGAGCTGAACCATCTGTAACCCTGGCAGGATACAGCAGGATTCAGACCCAGTGAGGAGGAGGAGGTTCCAGGCACAGGTGCAAGGTGACTGTTGTACACTTGAAGTTCTTGGAGACTGAAGGAGGTACCTCCTGAGTCAGGTGCTTCTAGGATTGGACTGGAGCTGAGAGAGCCTTTTGATTTCAATGCTGGATTTAGATATTTATATTCTGCTTTAGTTCCTTCTTTTAGCAACTTTTTGGATTTGGCCATTAGCTTGAAAATGTAAGAGCCATACCAGCTCAGATACCCTATTTAGCAAAAATGTCAAGATCAAAGTAAGTCTATGCTCATAGTTTCCTGGTATTTTCTCTTAATCTCCATCAATCCATGGCTTAAGGACTTCCTGAGCCATGGTAAAATACTTCTAAGAAGCTGAAATCAAGATTATTTTGAGTAAAGGCACAGTACCCTTAGATCAATACCTCATCCATCCCAGTGTGTAGCTTTGTTTTGCTGTCTTTTGTCCTAATTGATGGAAGTTATGGATAAATTACATTTTGATCCTCTGAACTGCTTCATTCATTGCCTTTATCACATCATGTGCTATTTTTCATTTCCAAAATTAGCTATCTGGAAGTTGGTGTATTCAACAGCTAGTAAAACATAATACATATAGTCCTTATATTAAAATGTTCACATTTCTTGCTAAAAGCACATTCAGATCTGTTAATGTTCAGAATGCATGTACTATTCTTTTCATTCACAAAATATAAAATGTAATGACACTGATTATTTTTGCTTAATGGAGGGAGACGTTTAGAAATGGTTAGGTTTATTGGACTAGCAGCCATCATTCCCCACAAATATTGTGCACTTCTTTATGACCTATGCCAGGGTTTCCGGTAGGACTTGTCTTAAGAGCACAAAGCTCCCATTTGATGGACCCCATGAGTACATGAGGTCCTGCACAGCAGCAAAAGCATTTTATACATGGAACAAGGAGGGGAGCCTGCTCTTATCTGAGTGCCTGTAAGGCAGAGTTGCAATAGCCCACAGGCACCTGAGCTGCTGTAGCAATGCAGAAATTTCTGTCCTTACAGCCAGAATCACCCCCCTGTAGCAGCACAGTGTCCATTAGAGATCCTGCTCAAGGAGAAGCTTGCACACCATCCAAACAGACCCTGCAGCTGCCGGGGCTGTGTTGGGTGTATCGATCCCTGTGAACTGCTGCTATTTGCATTTTGCCACAGCCACTTGCTGTGCAGGGAAGCTGGCTCTCCCTCTGTTGGACAAATACCTTTGAGTGTTTACCAGAGAGCAGCTTACAAACCCCAGAGCTGCCTTCAGGGCACTGCTTGGAGAAATACCGAAAGGTGTGGAGAGGATCAGTGAGAGCCAAATGCCTTCATATTCCCAAAATAGGTACTGTTCACCAAACTCAGAAGAAATCAGCCTGTATTTTCTGGAAAAAATAATCAATCATAGCAAATGATCCTTGCTTCCCACTTTTGCCCCACTGGGACTTTTGCCCTTGCCTTCTCTCACTGCAGGGTCACACTCTGAAGTTAATGCATCAAAGATTAGATTAATTCTGTGAGAAGAGAGCAACCTCAGACAATGACTAAAGCTGGTGCTGAAGATGCCTGGTCCCAGCATCCATGGCTGCTCCTGTGCCCAGGCAATTGTTAGGAACCGTACTGGGAGCAGCAGCTGATACCTGGCCCCAGCAGCCAAAGTGGTAGAAGAAACACCAAAGGAGCTCCAAGCTGTTTGGGAGCTCCCTGCTGCCAGAGCAGGTCTTCAGTTGGATGTAGAGTAGGTTTAGAGAGAAACAAAACTGACCTGAAGAAACAGCAGGATATGAGCATCACCACCTGTAAACATCAGCTTTGAATGATGTCCTGCTTAGAAACAGTAAATTAAAATGAAGCTTGCCCTTAACCAGCTGCATTTGGGTTATAGCAAGAGCAAGTTCAACTCTCCTTCCTAATTCTCTGCTTCTCAGCATGTGTTTACAAACTGCTTGAGGAGAAACAGGTTGGCTCTAGATTTGTCTTGTTCAATTTGTCTCTTAGATAACTAATGCTTTTCCAGTGTGACTGCTGCAATAACTCTGCACTATCTATACAATAAGCATCTGCTTTTTTAATTGAGCTAGGCCCTTCCACACAAAATACAAACAATTAAGTCATAGTTAAGCATATTTTTTTAACTTGAATTGGGAGGTCTAGTAGAAGAAAGAGATTCTCCCCTTGCCTTCTCAGTACAAGGTGTGCACTTGGCTAAGATGCTCAGCAAAGTGTGTGTGCATTAAACCAAACCCCTGGCAGGTTCTCCAGCTGAAAATCACCCATCTCTGTTCCAAGCTCTCTGAAATTCCCAGCAGGACTCAGCTCTCAAGCCTTCATGACTTCCTTCAGAAGAGTTAAGAGGAAGGCTGGAAAGTCAGAGTACTAAATTCAGTCCATTTCAGCAGACCCTTTGTCTCAAATCAGCAAAATTTCCATACCCAACCATGACGCTGAATATTTCCATTCCATGAAAGGAAAAATTGCTGCAGGGAATTGATGTGCATGGACAGCTGGTTTCACCAGGATGAAACACACACATTAAAAATGCTTTTGAAATGCATTTGGGCTTCCCTTGGGGAGTTTGCTAAACCTGCAGTCAGGTACCAGAAAGAATTTGTCCCCTTAAGGCGAAGACAAGATTAAAATTAGTAAGAAATAATAGCCAAAACCACAGGTGGGACAGATGGCATTGAATGGACATCTGTTGGAATAACATTGAGTTACCATGATAGACTTTTACCCTGCATCCCCCAAAATTAAATGTACTCTTCTGCTAATCAAGTAGTGTGAAGAGGAAGATGTGTGGATTGGAAAGCCAAAGCTAAAGATGGCAGGAATTGGCTTTACACCTCCATCAGCTGTAGGAAACACACATTGAGTGGGGTGTAAAAGCTGGAGAGGGCATATGGAGGAGGTGGGGCAGATGGTTTGGCTCTGTGATGCTCTGCTCTGGTTTATTGGTGCCCAGGAGAGGAGTCACTGCTGCTCTGAGGAGCTGTAAGGTCTGTGCAGAGAGAAGGTGCTTTGTTGCTCTCAGGCAAACAGGTGAAGAGGTTTGACTGCCACTTCTGGAGTAAGAGCAGTTTGGGGTGTTGCAGAGAGGAGACGGAGAGCTGGAGACAAAGGTCAAGGAGAAGCAGTCCAGTGGCATGGATCAGCCAGGAAACCTCCTGTACCTCTGAGACACCCAGGGAATTAATAACCAGGCTAACTGTGACAAGTTAGGCAAGCTGAAAGAGTAACTGTGAGAGGAAAAACATAAATTTCTATAAAAATGAAGCTTTAAATAAGCACCAAACCAAAGTAGGCAAGATGACTTTCTGAGATTAAAAATGTTTCATTAAAACACAGTGAAATTGTCTCAAAAATATGTAGCCATGTATGATGTCTTCAATATAAACCCAATTAAAAGCATGACAATAGGATTTATTTAGAAACATCCTGACCTTTATCGTATGACTCTTGTCCTGCCTTCTCGTTACTTGTCATTCTCAGTCACTGTATCTTGCTTAAATGAAAAGTGTAAGCTCTTCAGGGCATAGGGCTGCATCTCTGGGCTTTCTCATCCACTGTGTACAACAATGCATGCAGCAGGGACATCCTTAAAACTGTTAAACAGAGCACAAATAAAACATTTCATCTCCGATTTTGCAACTTTACTGAATTTCTTCACAAGAAAACAAAAAAATCCTCCAGCGTGGATATCAGTAAGAAGCTATTTGCTCACATTAGGAATACTTAGCATAAATAATAACAGTGGAAAAGCAGTGCTCTCCTTGGTAATGATGTTTATTGAATCACAGAGCAGCTCCTGGGGAAGGGCAGTGGAATCCCATGGCTTGGGATTTTGAGAGCGAGGTTGGGCAGAGCCAGAGACTGCACTGCAGGGCTCGGTGCCCCACTGGCAGGAAGATGAATGAGAAGCCCTAAGAGTCTTCTCTATTTGTTCTTCTATGATCCTTGTAAGAGAGATTGATGCTGACAGCATCCAGGTGGTGTGTCCGTGACTCAGCTGTCACGTCACTGCTTACGGCTGAGAGCCAGTGAGTCAAGGAATGAAAAACAGGTGGAAGGAGGAGGAGAGCCCTCCCCAAGTGCTCACCTCCAGCCATCTCTTCCTGAGCAAGCAGGGCCAACTGCAGACCACAGGGACACAGGAGAAGGAGAGGCAGTGACAGAAGGAGCGGCTGGTCACCTCCCTCCAAGGGCAGCAGGGTTGCAAGCCCTTCTCCACATCTCACATGGTGTGGAATAAAAGCCCGGGGTGAGGTAATGGACTTCTGCAAGCCAGAAGTGTCCACCCTGTGTGATAGGTCTGAAGCCCACTGACTCTTGTTCTGTAGACAAAGCTGTACATGGAGGAAATATTCAATCCATCTGTTTTAGTTCCTGCTAGACAGAAAAGGGAATATCACAGATGTCTGGCCATGTATTGTCATCAATACAAAGTTGACTGTTATGGATCTGATTCCACATGACACCCAAAATTCTGCTCTGAGAATGGGTCCTCAATGGTGACCTCAAACAGTGACAGGAGACACTAATTTCTCTGTAAGTCCAAGAATTCCTAGAATACAGAAACAAACTACCTTGAAAGAAGACTCCTAGGTTTGGGTAGCTTCTGAGACACTACTGTCTCTCTGGGTAGGTTGACAAAAGCAACCTGCCACATCTGAGATCTAAACCTGAATTATTTTTTTTTCTTGCATTGCCTTGATTGCAAGGTCAGCTTCTTGTAATTCCCAGTAGCAGAAGGTCAATGGCATCTCCAGAAGGTGGGTACTCTACCACTTTCTCTGCCTTTGGGTATGATCAATGTTTAACACATGGAAATCTCTCCAGGGATAGAAACATCTAAACCTCCTCAAGAAATCTGTTGCAATTCTTCATAATCTCTCCTATACACAAAAAAAAATTTCATAACAATCTGACCTTAATTTCTCTGCTGCAGTTTAAGCCTCCAATTCCTTGTTTTATCCACCATGGACAGAGAAAGCAGGTGATTCCTTCCCTTTCTATATTTCATACACTTGACACAGTTGCCACCTTGCTTCCCTGGTCAGTCCACACTCCAGATGCTCAGTCTATTCCACATTTCTTCATCACTTTTTGTTCCTAGAGTTCTGTCCATTCCCACTTCTCCCCCTAGACTTTCTCTGATGGTTCACATCTTTTCTGATCTGAAAGACATTCTGGTCTACTCATGCAATTCACGATTTGCCACTATTTGAACTTCTCAGCCTCTCCTCCAGCCTGCCAGCTGCCACCATGTGCTTTTAAGTTTAATTAGTGTTCCCTATCCCATCATCAGTGCCTTTACTAGTGATCTAAGTAGTACTAGACCCAGATGTATGTGCTGGCTGTCACTTACCCCTGGATCACATGGTTTGGTACCTGCCAGGAAGCTTGTGATACATGGGCACCCTTTTGTGCAGGGTGCTAGGCAAAATCAGAAATGAAAGATGGATCCTGTCCCAAGAAATTAACAATTTCTTTTTTTTTTTTTTTACCCCAAAAGGATATGCCAACTCCTTCCTTATCACACTTTGCTTCTGGGGAAATGAGACCATTCATTCTGCACACCCGTTTTATCACAAAATGAGATGACCACTTCTTTCTAGAAGTCCCAAAAAGGAAGTTATTACCAGCATTATCAAGAGCCACATCTAAGGCTTGGTTTTAACTGCATTAAGCCTTGCTTAAGTCTAAAAGACTTTGTCTGCATCCCTCTTGCTGTCTGCTCACTCACTGCCTGCTCCACCTCAGATGCGAGTCAGGCAGCTCGTGGGTTTTCAAACCTGACTGCTCCCAGTCTGAGTGACACATCTTATGGTGACACAACTGCTGCAGGGTCTGCAGGAATTGTCTGAAAGCCAAAAGCTCTGGCCAAAGGAAGGGAAAATGGCAAGGACATAGTTATGTGAAATGAATGAGTAAAATGCATCAACTCCAAGGCTGCAAGGCAAAGTAACTGAGAACGTGGCATTTTGCACTGCTCCTATTGTGCAGAGTAGACCAATATTTAGAAGGGCTAAATCATGGCACTGGTTGTGGCAAGCAATGAAACTTCATCTTATTTGATGGAGTTTTGATCTGCACAGGCCATTACCAAGGTAAAGTATTCCAGCCAGAAAATCTGAATTTGCAAAGCACCTGTGACAGCGAAATGGGGGCTCTGCTGTTGCTGAAGAGTTAGTAACAACTCCTGTTGTTTGTACGTGCAAAACATTTGGAATTAAGCACAGATCTGTGCTCTATTTAAGTGTACTTTTAATTGCTTTTGATTAGGATAAAGAGGATAATTTTCTTTTACAAATTCTCAGGATATTCAGAACATCTAGAAATTAAAGCAATTCTTTGCATCCCAGGTTATTAGTGTCAACTTCAACAGAGAGAGAAGAGAAGAGAAGAGAAGAGAAGAGAAGAGAAGAGAAGAGAAGAGAAGAGAAGAGAAGAGAAGAGAAGAGAAGAGAAGAGAAGAGAAGAGAAGAGAAGAGAGAGAGAGAGAGAAGAGAGAAGAGAGAAGAGAGAGAAGAGAAGAGGACAATGGGGTTATCCTCTTTATCATGGGATCACAGCAAGGATATCATCTTTTATCATGGAAGAGCCTCACTACAGCCAGGGACGTAGCCCAGGCAGGCTGGTTTTGCAGCCTTGAGGCTCCATACAGGATCTCTCACCACCACACTGCCCAAGCAGATCCATGCTGATGGAATTGGGAAGCAGGCATGGATGCTAGTGATTTAGTGATTTACTGGGAGTGCAGGAGGCTGCTTGTTTTAATATATGGCACATATGGCATCAATGTGTTAATGGAATTTATGCTGTAAAAAAATTATGTCCACACAAAGTCTGGAATTACTTGGGTAGGATTTATGCAACAGGCATAAAATCCAATGGAAACAGTCTAACCTTTCTGAGGCTTATTAAGTTTCCTTATTTATGGAAATGTCTTAATATATGCAAGGTGAATGCCAGAAAAAAAATACTATAGATTTAGTCAAAACCCAGCTCTTGTTATTTATAAACTTTCACAGCTCTATTCTGCTCTTGTTTACCTCAGGAGTAAAATTATTTTAAGTCACTGGGCCCAATCTCAAATCATCTGCTTGACTCTGTTGAATGGGCACCAGCTTTGTGGTGGTATTAGCTGACCCCAAAGTGAAGCTAAAAATGTAATTAAGGGCATTAAAAATTTTGCAATTTTCCTGCTTAGCCTTGTTGTATATGTTACATTAAATATACATCAAAGTAACACTTTTTGTAGGGCTCCCTGAGGCATCCCTGAGCCACCCGGGACAAGGATGGTTTTAACTCCTTGGTGGTGAGGAAGATATTTATCCAGGTTACTAAAAAAGAAATGACACTTGAGTAACCACACTGTCTCTCCATCAGTGGGTAAGGCACAGCTTGAACCAAACTGTGACAATGCCTTTCAAAAATTAAGTTCCTACAAGTGTATGAAAATCAGAGAGGCACAAATCAGTGTTCTGGTGAGAGGAGACAGAAAGTCCCCAAGGGTTACACCACCTCTGGCAGTACAGGCCAACCAAGGAGGCCACTTTCAGCCACCAGGAGTGTCACACACTGGGAGGAGGTGGATGGAGGGAGAAAAATGTGCAAATCCACTGGAAAACAGGCTTCTGTTCTTCATCAGTCTACACATCTTATTCGGTGCATCGAAATCCTGCACAAATTTCATCCTGTACTTTCCCACAGCTGTAGCACTGAAGCATCTTAATTTCTTACAGACACTAATGAATGCACCCTCAAAACACCCCCTGAGGTCAGCTGGGGTTACGAACTGGAGGTGACAATAAATGAGCTCCAGCCAACCTTGCTCTGGTGTTTCCAGCACCACCTCAATCTGCTTCAACTTCTCCCCAGAGTCACTGCTGCAAGGCTGGCAGAGAAGAGATGGGGCTGGCTGAACTGCCCTTGGCATCCCAGCCTGCATCCCAAAACCAGGCAAAACAGCCCCAACCAAGGCTGGCATCTTGGAAAAGAAACTTGTGCATCAGCCCAAATCCCAGCGTGTAATGCTAATGCAGGAGGAAATCAGATGGCACCAGGCAGAGAGTCTTTGGCCTTTGGAGACCTTGCCCCTGGAAATGAGTTTGAAGTGAAGCACTGTGTCTTTTCCTCTGGTTTTTAAAAGCCAAGGGTTTTTAAATCATCCTGATGAGGAACTGTCCTAGTTCCACGGGTCAGGGAGAGTTCAGGATGGGGGCAGATCGCAGGCAGGGGAATTGGAGTTCTTGGGCCCAGATTTTGCCACTCTGGATGATGATGAGCTAAATGCAGTGCATCCTGCTGGGGAACCAGCCCTGGTTCAGGCTTTGTCAGTGGTTCTGCCTCACCCTAAGGTCTGTCACCTACACCAATCTCACCCCCATCTCTGATTGAGCACCTTTAACACTGCACTCCACCCAGCTCCCTACAGCAGCAGCCCAGCAAGGTCCAGCCCTCACCCTGGGAACGTGAGGGGCCCCAGCAGACACTGCCCAGGCTGTGCCCAGCATCCCTGTGGGATGAGCAGGAACAGGGAAAGCCTGGTCAGTAAAGGTGTCTCCCATCACCCCCAGCACTCAGAGGCTCTGCTGGGTGCTGGCAGAAGCCCTTGGGAAGGGAACCAAGGGGGCCCTGTCTCTCTGTGATGTTCATGTGACTGAGATTTTTCAGGCTTATCACTTCACCCAGCCTGGGGTTGTAAATGAGGGTGATACCACCTGGAGATCATCCCTGCTGTCAAACTTGGAGCTTCCCCTCCAAAGCATGGAGTTTCTTCTAGGTAAAACATCCATAGCAACTTCTAAAATGTGGATTAATTACCTGCATTTCTCTAAATTTATTCCCAAGAATATATTCTCTGAGCTGAAAATTTGCATTGATACCTATAAGCAAATATAAAATTACCATGTTTGTACCAACTCCAGGCTGAAAAACTTCCATTGAAAGAGCTAATGTTTAGTAAAGTTATAATCCAGTGAAAAGCTTAATTTTATCATGTTTAGACATCTTAACTAGACATCACAGTCTGTATTACTTAGAACAGGGTAAAGTTAATTTCTACATCACTCTGTATCACAGAAAAATCTGAAAACAATGTTCAATTTAATTTATTCTTCACTCCACTGAAACTCCCTTTCAAATCAAATCAGTGTTAGCTGAAAATAGTGCTTTGCCACAAAAAAAGGCACATTCAGATTTGTTCTGCTTCCACCATTTCAGTTATACTTTTCACAATTATTTTGAATGACGCTCTGCAAATCCTACCTTGTCCTACAAAACAGCATCAGCATCTCCCATCTCTCTGAACTCGTCTGTTCTCCCTTTGCCATTATCCCATCAAACTCTGCAACATGGTCCTCTCTGCCTCTTCTATAATGCACGCTGACCCAGAATAAACAGAGGGAAAATATTGGCAAATGTGATTATTTTAACTGGGATCTTACATGTACTCTCTAAATGTTGTCTGATGCAGTGCATATGCAGATCTGACTTTGAAAGTGTCATTTAGGGAAAATCCCTGGAGGATTCTCATCCTCTCTGTCTGCCAGCACTGGCAGAATCTCACTACAAACACATTTAAACAAATGAGAGGGCAGGATGGCTTTTAAAATTCTCTTTCAGGACTTCTGCAAAAGCTGTGTTTGCCTGCTCAACAGACATAAAAATGGAAAAGAAGAAGGTGGAAAATGTAATAAGTGATTTGTCTGCTTACTAAGCAGTTTTAATTGCTTGTGGATTGCAGCTGGCACGGTGGTACAGCCCCACATGGGGATGGAAGGGGCTTTTTGCTGCAGATGCAGCATTGCTGAGCCTGCAGAGCCACCACGAAATCCCCCCTCAATTCCTCTCCCCATTAGCAGCAAAAAATGTAGAACAAAGGTGCTGAAAGGATATACTGGGCTTTTCTTGTTGATCTGACGGAGCAGTTGTGTACAACAAAGTGTAAAATTGAAGTTCAGCTGTTACAAGGATGTGAGATCAGGTCCTCACATCAAGTCCACCTTGTCCCTGCTGCTCTGCTCCCAGACCCATTTGAAGTCTTGCTTGCTTGCTGACACCCCGGTGGAGTGTGGAGTCCTCTTGGCTGGTTTCAGTACATCCTTGTTCACACAGAGTTTGAGACTTAGGCAGTGTTTGGCAGGACACAAAGCCAAGGCAGGGACCTGCCTCAGTCAAGGCAGGGACCATGACACTTCACTGGCCACTTTAGTTCCACAAGGTCAGGCTCAGCCCCACTGTCAGGCAGACACAAGACAGAGCTGGGACAAAACTGACAGGAGGACCCTCAGGAGGAGAGGTCCAAAAGTTTTGTGGTCCAATTCCCCTTGTGTTTTTGCCTCCTGGCACACTGGTTGTCAGTGAGGGGACAGAGGAGCAAGAAGCACACAAAACGCTGCCGCAGGTGGGAGGGAGCTGGGCGCAGGTAAACACAATCCACCAGCAGCGCTTGCAACATGCCACTGACAGACAGAATCCTGCTGTGGAGCCAGCACTGGAGAAGCTCTCCTGGACTTGAACACGGTTTTAAGCAAGCCAAAGCCCTGTATGGCTGCTCAGGAGAGCGTGACGTGTCCGAAGGCTGGCAGCAGCACCGGCCGCGCGTCACTCTCAACACGGAGCCGCTCCAGGCTCCCTCTGAGCGACAGCTCTGCAGTGAGAGCTGGGCTGCACAACCCGTCCTCAACACAGACACAAAAACAGAAACAAAGCACTTCACATTTGTCATTGCCTTTTCTTCATCTCTGCCTTGCACTTTGCTGTAGCACAGCAATATCCTCCAGGGTCTCCTGATAAACCTCCCTGGGAAGCTGTGCCTCCCGTTCCCACCCCATGTCCCCACTGCAGGGATCCTGGTCCCAAATCCTCCTCTCCTTCTCCCTAGTGCCCATAAGAGTTGTCAGCCTTAAATAAATGCTGACTTAAGTGTTTCAATTACCCTTAGGGAGTTCCTGCTCCTAGTTTTATTAATTCATGACAATTTGGGACTTTTTGCATATTAGCGTCAGCACTGCTTTACGCAGTGGCCAATGGAGGTTGAACTTGTCACAGATGCATCCCAGTGGCATACCAGTAATCCTTTTCCAAGTTAATTGGCCCAGGCATGCTGCACACACCATTGCATAAAGCTCTGGTTTTACCCCTCTGGCAGGGTCAGCCAGAAGCTGGCTTTGCTCCTGGGCTGACATCCCCACTCTGCAGCACAGAGCCCCCCCGAGCCCATGTCAGACACCCCATCACACTCCCACCAACCCAGCCTGCACAGCAGGCAGCCTGCAGGGCTGGGTATCAGCATGAGTGCACACAACTAAAAATAGTCCAGAAACAGTGAAACCAGGGCATCCACCTGGATACCAAGGAAGCGACCTTCCTCCCTCCAGGGATCACATGCAACCAGTGTCTCTGCAGAGTGAGAGAGAAAAGGAGGATAATTCAGAGCACCCACAACACTGCTGTGCTCTGGGGGAACAGCTTTCTCAGTCACTTGTAGAGAGATTCAGACACCAAGCCTTTAAATCAGGTGCTTAGCATCACACAGCATGAATATTCTGTATGGTTTTATTTCCTGTGTTGGCTGTTTTGTTATCCAGTAAATAATTTTACTATGTAGCTCATACTAAAGAAAAAAAGTTTTATACAAAAATAGAGCCAGAACACATCTTTACACATCTCAGGCTATACTACATGATAAATTTGGTTGGCTGAGCCTTCACCTCCAGCTACCAAGACCCCAACCTTACTGCTGGGTCTCCTGGGGTTTGACCAGAGGAACTGCATCCCAGCTGGGGTGGGCTGCAAAGGTTGTCACTCCCCAGTGAGACTCTCCTGGTATTACACGTGCTGAATACCATACTTTTACATCACACCTCCACTTCCTCAACATCCCCAAACTCATATAGTGGCAGGCAAGCTGATTTAAGCCTTTAAGTGTCTGACTGAAATGGTTTCCTCCTCCCTTCCTGGAGGAGGCAGCTTTGCTCTCCATATAAAGGCACAAACTGGTATATTTGAAACACACTAAAGCACATCTATAGGTGAACTGCATGTTACCCTACAAATTGGGAATTAAAGAGTCTTAAATCCTAACCCAATAGCAAAAAGACAGCAAATCCATGAAGAGATGCATCCTCTTTTCTGTTTCTGAATATATTATGGTAATCACCCCAGCTGCGTTTCCAGTGGTATCAGCATGTACAGTGCTCATGCAAACACACAGAGCTGGGCTCCCCAAAGCTCCAGGTGCCTGCAGAAGGACTGACCGACTCCCCTGCCACTTGTCCAAGCAGCAGCATGGCCTGATGAGTTTGCCACAGCCATGAAGGGAAGGAAGGAGCTGCACTACAGCCCTGGATAGGGCTGCATTGCATCCCTTCTGTTTCAAACCCAGGAGACCTCGAGTGAATCCCCTGCTCCCCGTCCGTGCTGTGAGACCCAGCACAGGGAGCAGAGAGCTGCAAGAGCTGTTTCAGTCACTCCGTGCTCCTGATGCTCAGCCATGGGGATCCTGAGTGGCACAGGTTAATGGGCTGCCCACATTTCCCAATCCTCATGAGCAAACACTGCCAGGAATGATTACTAGCCCCTGACAAAGGTCATGCTCTATCCGGGCTCTACGCTCATTGCATCAGGATGTGTTTTCTCTACACTTGCATGGAGCTGCTGAAGCTCCATTATTTTCATGCATTTTATTTCTGACACAGCTTTTTTGTTGGTTATACCCAGTGCTGGGTGGAGGAGAGGAGAGGAGAGGAGAGGAGAGGAGAGGAGAGGAGAGGAGAGGAGAGGAGAGGAGAGGAGAGGAGAGGAGAGGAGAGGAGAGGAGAGGAGAGGAGAGGAGAGGAGAGGAGAGGAGAGGAGAGGAGAGGAGAGGAGAGGAGAGGAGAGGAGAGGAGAGGAGAGGAGAGGAGAGGAGAGGAGAGGAGAGGAGAGGAGAGGAGAGGAGAGGAGAGGAGAGGAGAGGAGAGGAGAGGAGAGGAGAGGAGCACTGGGAATGAGAATTAGGGTACTGAGTAGTTTCAGTTCGAAACAGGCAAGGCTTAATACAATCAGGAGGAAAAACAATCCTTCAAAATGGAAAGCAAAGTTGAAGCAATGAGTGCTTTTAAGTTGCAGCCTGTAATCCCCAATGCTGGGCTGACAGCATATCCCAGGGACCAGGACTCATGCAGCTCCACCTAACCTGCTGCTGACCTCATCTTCCCTATCTCCATTTTGTCCCTTATCACTTTCCTCTCAAGTTTCTTCACTGTCCTTTCATGCTATTTTCCCCTTCCCTGTCTGCAGGATGTGATGTTTTCCCTCTGCCTGCTCTCCAGCAGTAGCAGAGCTGTTTGTGTGGAGTGCTGGTGACATATTGTGGCTGGGCTGGTTAATCACACATATTCCCAAGAGCTATCAAAGCTGGTTGGATCGGAGCTCTGAGCTAACACAAAATACTCATACTGCCCCCCAAAATCTACACAAGCCAGGGGGGTTGTGGTTATCCACGTGCTCTGGGCTCAGCCCTTCTGCCTGCTGTGGTTTGGGGTTGAAATCTGAAGGGTTTTACACCACAGATATATAATTACATACATGCATGGAGTATTATTTAACACGCAATCTTGACTTCAAAAATATTGTGATTTAAGCTTGAACTTGATGATATTTGCATATAAATATAGATCCTGGCTTTGTGTTTAAACTGTGTCACTGAACAGAGTGGTGGAGCCAGGCTCTTAGGCACTACAAGTAAGATAATTGTTTAACTGACATCATTACACTGATTTAAGGCAAGAGGAATTCCTGCATGCTAAAGCATATGCAAAAATTGCAAGCTACTTATTTATTAATTGTTATAAATTGTTCAAGCCTGCATTTATAAATTTTACAAACTCAGAGCCTAAATATACCTCATGTCAGCAGGTGGAGGGCAGTGACAGCACCTGCAAGTGCTTCCAGCAGATCATATTCAGGTTACAGAATAGCTGCACAGTGGTAGCCAGAAAATATTCAAGTCCTTCCTTGTGCCCTCATGCCAAATGACGTTTCAGACCTGAGACATTGAGTCATTTAAATACTGTCAGTTTATGCAGCATCTCAGTTATCCTTTAATAGTATAGTTACTCTTTTCTCAGAAGAGAGTGGTGTCTAATCACGTCAGGATTTTCTTAAGTAATTCTGCCTCAGGGTAAAGAATATTTTTTATACAGCAGCAGTGGATCTATATGGCTTTAAGAGGCAGATTCTTCTAACACTCAAGGCCTGGCTTAGAGGAGGCTCCTGAACTGATTCTGTCAAGAAGTGTTTGCATTTTCTTCAGGGCAAGTTAGAAAAGGGAAAAAACCTAAATGCGTTTTGACATTTGTATTTGGAGTGTTATCTGTCAAATATGCCAGGACCAGATCACAAATTTCCTCAAGATTGTCGTGGCTCTCCCACCTATCAATAGCAATCTGGAGCTCACACAGGATGCAGGCAGAAAGGCACCCTGATAGAGTGCAATGACAGATTTCACATTAGGATGGAGGAGGAACAGGGAGCAGCCAACGGCATCTTAAAAACTGCACATGGGGCTTCTCAGTAAGTGAGGTCTGACAGGGCAGTTTGCAAAAACCAGAGAGGAAACAGAAACCAGAAGGCTGCCCAGGGCCAGGGCTGTGCTACCTGGAGCTGATCAGTGGCTGATCACCATGAGTCCTCATGCCTTCTCATCCCTTACGTTTTCTGATACTCGGAGCAAAATTACTCTGTGGGAAGCCTTGACCTTTCACTTCCTATTTATATGTTATTTTGGAGCAACTCTTCCAGTCCCCTCTGCTCTGAAAGCAGCTCGGGGCATAGGGGCTATGCACAGAAAGTCAAGCAATGCCACCAGGGCTGAGGGATGCTGAGGAGCAGAGAGGCCCCAGAATGGGCATCCCCACCTCCTTCAGAGCCAGTCCTGGGCAGGGCAGGGCAGAGCTGCAGCACTGGCCCGGGTGCCTGCTCCAGCAGGACAAACAGCACTTATGCAGGACATCCTAGAGCAGCCTTGCATATGCCTGTTCAACATCAGTGGCAGCAGAAGAGAGAGGCTGCTGCTTAGATTTTACACTGCTTCACCTGTTTAGTCCTGCAGCTCATATTTGGCAGTGGAGTGCATTTTTCCAGGGTTTGAGATGTTGCAGTGCAGCATTGCAGGAGGCACCACGGCCCTCTGTGCCATCTTCCTTCTCTCAGGTTTTCTGGGGAAGATGCACTACAAAGCACCAATTCTTAGAAGTAGTTGATGCTGAGCACCAGCCTTTCCCTTCCTCCCATTTTCATTCCAACCTGGTCTCTGTTGCCCCTGTCCCCACAGCTTCTAACTGCACACAAACACTAAGTTTTTGTAATTCCTCCTCTCCAATGGGCAAATATATTAATCACTGACACTGTGAACAGGGATCATTGGCCATCACAAGATTGATGGAGTCCACAGAGGCCAGGTGGGACAGCGGGTGGCACGCAGAATGACTCCTAACATAGCTGCCATCTATTTCACAGCATTTGTAGATTATAATATGCTACACACTTGAATAATTTACAAAATTCAAGGGAGTTTTAATACCCATGTTTTAGGTGTAATTCCACTATCCCATCAAAACCTAATGTCTTCTGAATCTTATGAACAGCTCCTGTTTCTCCATTCAAAAGAGGGAAAAAATAATAGCCAATTATATAGCCAATATAATAATAGCCAATAATAGCAAATATAAAAGGTAAATTATTTTTAGCATGATCAGGATTTCAGAGCCAGGATATAGAAATAGATGCAAATTCTCTGGCATGGCCCCATCACCTGTGCTGCTGAGGAAGCATCTTTGCAGGGCAGAATAGAAGCACTTCCTTATTTCATTTATTTGGGAATCAGAGGGCTTTACAGGCACATTAACCCACAGGAATAAAATGTTCATGGCAGTAAAGGCAGTTTAGCAGAAGTAGCTCTGGAAAGGAGCAGGGACACTCCCTGAAGCAATAAGCCTGGGCAGGAGCAGCCCAAGCCCTGGAACTAAACTCACACAAGGTCACTCAAATAAACTAAACTGCTCCACAAAGGCTCTCAGCTCAGCCCAGCACAGCCAGCCCTGCACCTCCCAGGACTGCCCCAACACCAGCCCAGCACTGGCCTCCCAGCTCACCCAAACAGACCTGGGAGATGTGGCTGGCCTCCAGAGAGATGTGTCAGTGTGGGGAGTGCACAACAGCCTAAAAGAAAAATCAGGGCCAGGGCTGCACATTTTAGGACTCCTCACTGTCACTGAACCTAAATACCATCTCCCAGCTCCATGCCCAAGATCCCAGGAGCACAACTGATCCTATAACTTCAGAACTCCTATTTTCCACAGAGCATCAACCAGGCTGAAAACAATGCTGACCACCATGAATGTTCCACATGTCCTTCTGTCCACCTGCAAATAAACACAATGCAAGTTCCCTTTAAATATAAAATAGTGCAAATAAGACAATTCCAGAAAACCTCAGAAGATCATCCCAGGACATGCCATAACTACCTCTGGTGCTTTACTAATGGGTCAGAAAAATATTTCAATAATGTGTTAGATTTCTCACTAGCTACTTGCAAAGTGTCCAGATCAGTGGGAAACCTGTGGTCTGTAGCCCATCAGGGAGATACCAAGAAGCAGAGAGCTTCTTCCTGATAATGAAGAGGAGGAAGAGACACCATAGGGGATGTCACCACTGAGCTGAGCTGGGGACTCACAGAGGTACTTCAGCATCTGCTTGAAAATACATTAAAGCCCTTCCTCTTGATGGACACATTTGCAGTATAAATAGTTGTGTCCTCTTTATTTCACTCTGAGGTTTAATTAATATATAAATCAAACACTTATAAAACTCACAAATGCTTGGGAAGATGTAAAATTTAATTAGTTTGCCCACACAACTCCATATGTCAACTGTTAGCTCAATTACTCTTTGCCATGAAATACTGACTGCACTTTCCCATATTACTAATTTCCCTCTATCTCAAGTCATGCTTAATCAACACCCTGAACTCAACACGCACACACTTGTGCTAAATTAAATATTCAGCACAAGGAGCAAGAGCGTCTTTAATGAAACCACAGCTGGATTTTGCTCAGAAATGAGATCCTCACACAATATTAGGGCAGAGGATATCTGGGGTAATCCCTGGGGTGTGGGGCAGGTTATCACCTGCTCTGGGATGTGCTACCAGACCAGCCTGCAGGACGTGCACTACCCTGCTCATGTTCTTCCATGAAGTACTGGAGGAAATAAATCCCTGTCTGTGTTTCCTTGGGATGGAGCAGATGCTGGTGGGGCAGGGACTGGGGGAGATGAGGGAGGCTGGCAATGAGGCACACGGCAGGGATGGGTGAGGAAGGGCAGGCAGTGGGCGCACTGTGATGGGCTCAGGTGTGTGGTCTCAAAGTGCAGGTGTGCAGCAGCCAAAGATGGGGCCAAGAGACCACTGTACCATTAAATATGCATTAAAAGCACGCTCAGGTCAGCCCCCAGTCTGGCAGTGACAGTCAGTACAAATGAGCACTGACGCTGCATTTATTCCTACTTCAATATCCTCAAGAGACAACAAAATGTCAAAATTATCATCTGGAAAGAGTCCAACAAATTCTCCATCCTCCTGAATCCCCTCCCTGTCCCCCATCCCCATGCCCACCCCCAGGATGAGGGCTCTGATAGCCCCCTGGCCAGGCTCTGTGCCAGCCAGTGTGCCCGCAGCTCTGTCCTGGCCAGCCATGCCACAGGGTGACATGGAAGTGACCTTTGCTGGCACATCCACAGCGCCCAGCACGCCCAGCTGCTCCCAGCACAGAGCCAGGCAGGGGCCTCCCATGGGCTCCCAGATACCCTCTCCCAGAGAGGACAGATCCTGCCTGCCTGTGGGGAGCAGGGGCACACGGCCATAGCGGTGTCACTGTGGCCTGTGGCACTGTTCAGTGAGGAGGAGGATGCTCGTGGCTGGAAATGCTGTGGCAGAGGGTGCAGCAGCCAAGTGGAAATTAAAAAAGCTGCAGGGGGATGCACTAAACCATTTTGCTGCTTTGAGGAGAACTCCCTTGGAATAAAGATGCTTCTAACTCTACAAAATTACTGTAAATTAAGCTCTTATTTTTCCCATTTGTGCTACTTGCTGGTATATAATTTTCTTGTTTGTGATGTGAATACAGACTATTCATTTTCCCTAAAACTATTTTCTTGCTGATTTTGCTTCCAGGAGTTGGTGTGGGAGCAGAGCCTGGACATGAGCAGTGAGCATGAGCTGCCAGCACTGCCTGCCCCTGGGGCTTCTGCTCAGAGCCACTTGCACCAGGCTTTGACAGTCCTGGAAATGTTCCTTCCACTACCCTTCCTGAGGAAAGGGTCCACCTGTCACTGGCCTCTAGTTTGCTCCCAGGGTTTGTGTTTTGTTCCCCTCCCTGTAAGGTGGGAGCTGTAAGCCTTGCTACCAGATCTGAGATGATGCTGGGAAGCTCTAAGTCTTGGATCAAGCTTTCCCATTTATCATCCATAACTCAAATTTCCCCGAAGCCCATGAGATCAAGTAAAAGCCCCATTTCCCTGGGACCATCTCAAAAAACCCCTGTAATTTTGATGGTAAAACCACTTTGAGGGTGGAGTTGGGGATTTTATTTATGAGCTATCCTATATAAGCAGTGCTGAAACCCATTATACTGGAACCCATATTATACAAAATAATTTTAATCCTCCAACTTTTTTCTTCAGGCAATCAGCTTGTTTCTTTAATTCAAATTAGTTCTTCATATTCAAGTCTCATTCTAGTTAATCATTTCTTTTCAATTAAATTCAATTGTCTGTGATCTCCCTAACTTCCAGTGCTTCCCTGCATCTCTAATACAAGCAAATTTTCAAATTTTGCATTTGTTCCTTTTACTTTCCTTTTTTTTTTCCTTTTTCCCAAGCTGGTAACATTTTGCTTAACAAAACCAATTTCCAGCAATGGGATCAGAGCAGAGCCATGGTTTGATCTGATCACATTTGCATTGCCCATACATGAGTGATGGCTACTAAAACAACACTGCTGGGAGGGAAAACATGTTTTTTACAGGTCACCTGCCTCTGCTTGATGTCAGGATGCTCGTGCTTCCCATGGTCAGGGAGGAAACCCAGAGTCACAGGGCAGTAAGCCTGGGCCAGGCTCCTCCATCAGCAGGTGGAGGTGGAAAAGCTTGTGCTTAGAGGTCCAGGAGCATCCCTCTGCTTTTAAGTATCCCTTCAAACACAGCTTTTACGCATTTACCCCTTCCAAAGGGAGAAGAGGAAGTGTTCCATGGAAAGCATGGTGTTAAACACAGGTTACAAGTACCTGGGAGAGCTCAGAACTGCTGGTTTCGTGTCTGATATTCAGTGCATTGCAGCTCAGCACCCCAGACACACAGCACAGCTCACTGCCTCAATACTGGACCCAAACCCATCCCTCCTGCAAGCCATGCACCAGCTCTGCAGTCCCGTGAGGCTTCTGCAGTCAGACAGCACCTTCTGGACAGGATGGAGAGACCTGGGTAAAACCAGGGCCATTCAACAGGCAGGGAAAGTAGCTGACAAAAGGAAGGAGAATTTTTAGGACAGTTTCCTGCACATCTGTGAAGCACCCAGGGAGCAGAAGAACCACCCTGGTGGTGAAGCTGACACTCATCAAGAAAACTGTTGGCAGTGAGCGGACTTCAGACAACACTTAGTGAAGAGGTGATAGAATATAAAATCACAGAATGGTTTGGGTTGGATGGGACTTTAAAAATCATATTGTTCCAACCCCCCTGCCATGGGCAGGGGCACTTTCCACTAGACCAGCTGGCTCAGAGCCCCATCCAGCCTGCCTTGAACACTTCCAGTGATGGAGCACCTACAGCTTCTCCAGGCAATCTGTTCCAGTGCCTCAACACCCTCACAGAAAAGAATTTCTTCCTAATATCTAATCCAAACCTATCCCATTTCAGGATAAAGACAGGAAAGCAGCAGCAGCAACCCAAGAATAAACCTCTGCACATGGAGGTGATGTGTATTATCAACTACATCTTTACCTGGCCAGTTCTCTGACACAAGAGGGCAAAAGGTGTTCCTGTCCTGCCCAGCAGCACGAGACCTGGCATTTTCAGGGGAAATGCTCCTGTGGGATTTACTCAGTTATTGCTTTAGGGGTGTTTTGCTGCTTTCATGCTATAGCAAAGTCTGGCTGTTTCACCATCAGTGTCATCATGATGCTTTCAGTGCTTCTGGAAAGGTTACAGGAACCAGAGGACCAGAGATCAGGTGAGAAATTCAGTTTCCACTGCCTTTTTTAAATACTAATAAAATACTAATAAATGCTGGTTATGGTAAAAAAGCCAGAAACAACCCCCAAGTGTATTTTGAAGACAGAAAGACAGCAGGCAAAGAAAAAAAGGCCCCCAGTTTTATTATTTTGTATAATCAGACTATAATTGGAGAGCAGACGCTGTCTGTAACACACTGCCTTTGGGGACTCTGGTTTTCTAATAAGAAATCCATGAGGGAATTAGATGCTGTTTCAGTGGTGTTCTGGCTGATTTAAGGGATGCACCTGGAGCCAGAATTCATGCCTTCAGTTGCTGTACTTCACCAAAAGCAAAAAAATGTAGATGCCACTTGTAAATCCCTGCAAAACTGGGTCTGCAGTGGCACCAGTGAGAGCCCCTTAATTATAGCAGTGCTTTTGGGAGCCGTGATAATTAGGAGTTTCCGGTGTTCTGGAAATCAAAGTGCTTTCCATTCTCTTCTTTAATTAATCCAGGCTTTTATCTGTGAAAGTGGAGATGAATTAAGGTTGTGCTCTAGGCAAAGGGCAAGGATGCTTGTGCAGTCCCTGGCAGGGTGAACCCCCAGGACCTGGGTGACACTGCAGCATCCCTGGCCGGCCTCTGGTTCTTGATATTTTGGGGGATGAAGGGGAAAGACCAGAGGGTGACATCCCTCGAGCAGGACTCACCACAGCATGCACATATCAGGAGAGAGCTGCTGCACAGGGGTGTGCAGCTGTGTATCCATGGCAGGGGACACACTGCCTGCCTGCAGGAATTCAGCAGATAACAGACACCAGCATTTATCACCTCCCCACATGGGAAAGGGGGAGTCAAGCTGCGCAAAAATCGCAAGATTGGTACAAAATCATGATTTTTTTTTTCTCTGTTCAAAGGAAATTATTGGTTTATGTTCCTTTTATTCCACCCTGGGAAGGGTTGATTTTGGGAGGTTTTCCCCCATTTACTCCACCCTGGAAAGGGTTGATTTTGGGAGGTTTTCTAGGGCTGGGAAATCACACTGAAAATCCATGTGACGCTCAGAAGATGACAGCAGCAGTATGGGATTTGTGGTAAAACCATGAATGCCTCCATGAATGTGAACTGTACATGCAGGGATGGCAGAGAGAGGTTTCCAGCTGTAAGTAAAGCCTCCAGCTGATGGGATGACCTCAGTGCTCAAAACAGCAGCATCTGTCACCCACCAGAGCAGAAGGCAGCATAATGCAATTAACCCATACAGCTAATTAATCAAATGCAGCCCCAACAGTGTTATCAAGGGGCTGCCTGGAAATTATTCTATATGTCAAAGTCTATTTTTAGATCAAATAAATCCAGACCCATGCTGGACAAGCTGTGCTCCAGTTTGGGGCATCTCCACACTTCATCATTTCCTGGCAGTGAATTCTGCTGCAAATACCCAAACCACGGGCTCAGCCCTAGAGCCGAGCCCCAGAGCAGCTTTCTGTTGCATTAACGAGTTTTCCCAGAGAGAAACTGAATTTCTACATGCACCTTCCTCGATTTCTGGTCCGTTTTCTCCTTTTCCTACTAGGTGGCGCCTGCACGACAGGCGGAGACGGGCCCCAGCGGGAAGCATCTCTAACAGGTTTCCTCCGTGAAGAGCCGATAAATGACACTTTTCCCCGAAAAGCCAGGCAGTTGAGAAGGCGAGAACCTGCCGGGAGCTGATTAGTAGCAGGAGGCTGTTTTCTGGTAGCACCACGTTAACTGTTCTCCCCCAGGGGCGCTGCCAGACCCCAGGAGGGAGGGGGAGAGTGGGGCCATCCAGGAGCTGCATCCAGCGTAGCCCAGGTGTGCACCAGCCCTGTATGGGCACTTCCAGCCCAGACATCCCGCTGAGCATCGTGGCAGGGAGGATGCTGGGGCTGAAGTGTGTGGCACGGCTGTGCAGTCACTCACATTCCAGGGCTCACCTCAAAAGCCCAGTCCAAAAAAACAGGTATTTCACTGGCATTTCTGGATCTCCAGCAGGGGACATGCAACTGATGGTGTTACTGGTGTGCTGCACACCAGACTCAGCACCACACAGCCACCATGGCCCCCACACAGATCTCAGCTGGGAGAAGGGCTGTGGGGGACAGTCCATCCCTCCCTGCTCTGGGAGGGACACAGCAGTGCTTTGTCATGCCTGAAAACTGCCCCCAGGCTGCTTCCCTCTGCCTGCTCCCTCCCGGCACTTCCACGAGGATTCAGCCAGAGCTGTCAGGTGTCAGCATCACTCCCAGTCCTTCTGGGTAACCCCAGAGAGGGGGAGTGACAGCATGAGCTACCACTCCTTCACCCAACAGACACTGTGGCCCCATCTCTGACTTCCCAGAGCCATCACAGCTGCCCACATCCCTCCTTTGCAGTCCCCAGCTCATTCCCCTACACGAGCTCTCTGTTTCACAGCCATGCCAAACTAACTCTCTGGCAATAATTAACCATGTTATCTCCACACTGCACCTCTGTTGTACATGTACACTGCACGTGTTCCAGCCTCTCAGCTCCTTTCTAAGCTTGGCATTTTCAGCACCCCGGGCCATGTGCCAGTCCAGAGCAGACAGAACCCTGTTGTGCTGATAACCCAATTTCCCAACCCAAACGGTACCAAGACAGCAGAATCCAGCCCAAACCACAGCTTTGGGACAGACAGAGGAGGAGCTACCTGTACTGACTGCCCCACCAAATAGGTCTGGTTTTCCAGTGGTAAGTTTGCCATTTTTGCCCCTGAATTTCAGGGTGAAGCTGAGCCATTCCCTGGGTATGACATTGAGACTGGCAGGTGAGGCGGTGTCCCCAAACTCTGCTTTTGTCACAGCACCTGCCCAGGCGCAGCCACTGCTGCCCAGCACTTCTGCATCCTCGTGGCCTCTGGGTGCACAGCAGCCCTTGGGCTGGCATATGATGGACCCAAGGGAGCTGGCAGGGGACAAGGGGCACAGGAGGGAGGCTCAAGGACCACTGCCTTTGTGTCCTACTGCAGTAAAGCCTTGGGTCACCCCCTTATTGATTGGGTGTGGGCAGGAACTGAGCTGGCCTGGTGCACCCCTCCACACTGTCACCTTGCATGGCTCCAGCCCCTCAAAACAGTGTGGGAGGTGGGGACTCCCCATGGATCCCTGGCTAGGCAGCCAGGACCTGTTGAGGTTCATCTGCTCACCGGTGCCATGCTGTGCCAGCACACGAGCACTGGGGGAGCCTGGCAACCCCAGCCCTGAGCAGATCCAAGGCAACTCCCTGTCCCCATGGAGGGGAAGGACAGGGAGGGGGGGTGCAGATGGTATCAGGGCTAAGGGGACAGCAGGATGCAGCCAGCTGGGCACAGGGACACAGATGGTGCTGCCAGAGAGCTGCAGCTCTGACCAGAGAGGGATGGGCCAGGAAAGAGGATTGCTGGCAGAAGAACAGTCCAGATGAACAGAGAGAGAAAAGTCCTTGCTCAGGACCAGCAAGGAAAAAGGGGAAAAGAACCCCAGAAATACACCCAGAAACATTGGCCAGGTTCAGCACAATCCTGGCACATTGGGTCTCTCTGGGTAGAAGAGAAATTAAGCCCACTTGCAAGCCCACATCAGATCTCTCATCAGAAACATGGATCCCAAGGGAATCTTTTGAGCAACCAATAAAGGCAGTCAGGGTCTGGGAGCTGGGGAGGCCCTAGCTGCCTACTGAGATGGCTGCAGAAAAAATGGGGCTGCAGGACTCAAACTGTCCAGCAAACAGGTGGACAGGACTAGCCAGAGGCTTGAGAAGAGGAAAACGGGTATAAAATTGGTATTCATTGTTCTCTGTGACATAAAGGTGGGAAAGCAGAAGGTGTTTCGGTGAAAAGTTTGCTAATTTACAAAAAAGGAAGTGCAATCTAAAAAAGGAGAAGCAGATTTCAGCACTTCCAGAGGCTTCCCATTACTCAGGGAACTGATCATACTGCCCTGGCAGCAGCCTTGCCCCATGCAGGGAAACAGGAACAGGGAGAGACCCACACAGTGCAGAGACCTGAGAGAGCAAAGAGGAATCTGTAAGATTAATTGCAATGAGCAAGGCAAACAAGGCAATGACTATGGATTCTTTAAGTAAATTTAAAGGCAAAATTTGCCCTTTACATAATGTGGAAGAGCAGGTAACAAGATAGAGCAGGTGCAGGAGAGTTCGATGATTTCTGTCCTTCACTCTCCACAAAGATCTGATCGTGGCATATAAATTATCACCATGATAGGCATGAGGAGGCAGGGGCCTCTACCGGCAGGAAGGGGCTAAGGAGTAATCTCATTCTAGCAGATGCATTTGTCACAGATGGCCTTTGCAGAGGGGTGATGAAGTACAGCTATCCCAATGATCCTCCTTCTCCTAACTATGCCAATAGGTTTTCACACCTCTCCAGTGTTGTCCAGTACCCAGGGAACTCACAGAATCTCAAAGTTTGCTGCTTGAGCATCCCAAGCCTCTGGAGCTCTGTCTTATCCAGCATCCAGCCACTGGGAGTCACCAACGGGAACTTTCCCCAGCAATCCCACATCTTTGCTAAAGCCTCCCCATATCTGCAAGTTTCTGTATCTCTCACCCCATGGATGTGAGAGGTGGTGAGTGCCCTTGCAAACTGGGGCAGTCCTGGCTGGCATCTGGGCCTGTTTGCAGGCAGCACAGAGACTGGAGAGAGAGGACATCTGCACAGGACAGCAGTGAGAATGGGCTGAGATAGTTAAAATCACAGCCTGCCTGGGAGAGAGGAAAAAAATTGGGCTCATTTCATCCCAGGAAGACATACCCCATGTGCAAGGAGGACACAGAGGGGACGGCAGTTGGCAAAGATTAGGAAAACCCTCCCGACTGCACTTCAGGCTGGGTTCAGGGGGGCTGCACGTCCTCTGCCCGGGCTTTGAACACACACTGCAGCCGCCTCCCCACGGCTGGGGCTGATAAGACAACCCCTTCAGGTCCCTTCCCTGCTCTCCTCTACTGAGTGAGCAAACCAAAGCTCCAGAGGGATTTGTTTTCAAGTCCCTGTGGGTTTACCCCAGTGATTTTTCCTGCAGACTCTCCCTCTGGCGCCAGCTCCCGGCAGCTTTGGGAGCGCGCTGTCCCGGTGCATGGGAGCGGGGCCGTGCGGCAGTGCTGGGTGCTCGCAGCAGGACAGCTCCTAGGGTGCAGAACCATTCATTATCTGCTCCACGCCTGCCGGCACAGCTTTCCAGAACAAGTGCGCGGCCCCTGATAGCAGAGGCAGAGGCGCAACAAGCCGCACCCGCCCATTAAAATGAGACACGGGCTGGCTCTGAAATGCGTTTATAAATAGAGAATTCACGTCTGCCTTCGACTCCTGTCTGTAATGGACACCGCGGGCCGGCCGCCCCGGCAGCGATGCCCTCCTGCCCGTGTGTGTTTAACCGGGGCACGCCAGTGACGCCCGGGCAGCGCTGCGGGGACGGGGCTGGGGGTCCCTCACCCTGAGCGGGCTGGGCCGGGCTGGGCGCTGGGCCGGGCTGTGCCGGGCCGTGCCGAGCCGTGCCGTGCCGAGCTGTGCTGGGCCGGGCTGTGCCGAGCGGAGCCGAGCGGTGCCCGCGGCCCCGGCGGGCACATGGGCAGAGGGCGGAGCCCGCGGCCTGACATCACGGCTCGGCTCCGCGCTGCCGGACGGCGCCGCTCGCCCTCCCGCCGCCGCAGAGGTGAGGAGCGCGGGGGGACGGGCACGGCGGGGCTCGGGCACCGCCAGCACGGCGAGCAGCCGGAGCGGGGCTCGAACCGCCTGCGCCGGGCGGGCAGGGCGGGGGAGGCTCGGCTCGGCTCGGCTCGGCTCGGCTCGGCGCCGGGGTTGCTTTATCGGGAGGAATGTCCCGGGTCAGCGGGGGCTCCCCCGCCGCCGAGCGCTGGTGCCGGGCCCCGTTGCGCCACAGCCCGGCCCGGGATCCCCGCAGCGGGGCTGCTAGCGGGGCTGCTCGCGGCCCGCTCCACCCCGGGCTCGGGCACGGTCCCAGGGCGCTCTCGGACCCCTCGGTGCGAGGGCTGGTGTTGGGGCTGGGGCCGGCCCCGGGCGGAGATGTTTGCGGGGGCCGGTGTGTCTCGGTCCGGGCGGTCACCGGCAGAGCTCGGGGGGCTGCAGGTCCGCCGGGCTGCGGTGCGGGCTGCCCGCGGGAAGCGCTCTCCTTCCCGGGCTGCTGGACACATCCGTGCGGCTGCGGGAAACTCCCTGTTCCTTGCACAAACCGGGCACAAACCCCCCGGAACGGGTCGGGTTCCCGGTTCCGAGTGGTGCGGTCCTCGTGAGCGCAGTGGGGATGGATGGATGGATGGATGGATGGATGGATGGATGGATGGATGGATGGATGGATGGATGGATGGATGGATGGATGGATGGAAGGAAGGATGGATGGACGTTCACGCTGTTCTCCTCAGGGAGCAGCACTTGGCGCTTAGGTTTCACTTTTCATTCTCAGCTCGCTAAATGCTTTGAGGTGAGTGGCTCTTTCAAGCCACAGAGAAATCAGCACGGAGATACAAAAAAAAAACTTGGGGAAAATCTTGGCCAGGGCCCAGGATCCCTCAGAGGCGAGCAGGGAGCGGCTGTGGGGTTTCTTGTAAAAGCTACAAAGGTTGGATGCTTTTTGTGAGGGACTTCAGCATTTGATCCATATAAGAGTAAAGAGGGATGAGAGCTGTGAAGGAATTGTAGAGGTGACTTTGTAGCAGGAGCATCCCACAGGTGATGAAAGCTGGGGTGGACTGTCCCTGTCCCGTGGCCCTGTCCAGGGTGTAACATCAGTCAATGACAGATGGACACCAGGGAGCTTGGGGGAGTGTTTGTGTTCCTAATGCCTGAGCTGGGCAGAGGGGTACAGAGAACCCCAGATCATTTCAATCAGAGCAGTCTAAATAAAACTAACACAGAGAATTGCCTTGCTGTGGCAAGAAACCAAAACCCAGAGACAGCAGGAGAGGAAGGCTGTCGCCTACAGCATCAATACTCCTGTGAGCTGAGGAGATGCAGGACTAATAAGATTTAAATACTGCATCAAGCTTTCGTTTTCTTCTAAAATCACATTTGCTATGAAGCAAATGTACAGTAATATAAGATGCCGCAGTCACTGCACATATTTGATTTTCTCTGTGATTGTAAAGGAGAAAATGTTGATGACTCAACAAGTCTGTGTTTAACAAAACCACATCAAATCCCAGGAAAACATGCTCTTTGACAGCATAATAATTTTTTTGTTGTTTATTTTGCTTTTTATTTTTGTTTTGGGTTGTTTTGCTTTTTTATTGTTAAGAACTATGCTTTGACTATGACCTTGTAACATCACACCCATAAATAGAAGCAGGTTTTGATTCAGGGGAAACACATTTTTTCCGATGATGGAAGAAGTAGGCCAGCCATGCCAGCTCCTTTGAGAGGTGGGAAAGGCAGTGGCAGCTGTGATAAGAAATGTCACACACCAGGAATTAAAACACACCAATTTGTTATCTATAAGTTTGCCATCACTGATTAGAGTTAGCTTTTTGTCAACATCGTAATGGAAGAAAATGCTATTTTCAAATTTGAATTTACTGCTTCTTCATAGGTTTTCTTATGCAGACCTACAGTGGATTAAGCAGCTTCCCATCTTCATCTAAGTTTAAGTGAACTGTCACTTAACTGAAAGTAAAAAGCTTCTGAAAGTATGTCAGTGATGTGGGAGCTTCCAACACATTTCCAAAGGCCTTTACATATGCTGGGGCCTAAACATTTCGATCTCCTGGTGTTTAAGGTACAGAGGCAGAAGTTCCACCGTTCTTCCAGGTTCTCCTCTCTAAAGCCTTGGTTGTGGCAACACGTGCATTTCCTTTAGTATGAATACATCACTGTAGTCATTGGAAAAAATGTCCTAAGAGCTCCCCACAGAATGTAGGCTTCAAGAATCGGGGTCTGTAGGTAACATGTCCACCACTGAAGGAGCCTGATACCAACTGCAGATCATGTGCAAGCACTAATAGCTTATAGAGCTACAGAGTGGTTTGGGTTGGAAGGGATCTTAAAGATCATCTCATTCCAGCTCTCACCATGGTCAGGGACACCTTCCACTAGACCATGTTGCTCTAAACCTGGTTCAACCTAATCCTGAACACTTCCAGGGATGGATCATCCACAGCTTCTCTGAGCAATCTGTGCCAGTGCCTCACTACGCTCATACTGAAGATTTTCTTCCTTATATCTGATATAAACCTGCCTTCCATGACTGTAAGGACACTTCCCATTGTCCTACCACTACAGGCCTTGTAAAAAGTCCCTCTTCCAGCTCTTTTCAGGTACTGGAAGTTGCTCTCAGGTCTTCCCAGTGCCTTCTCTTCTCCAGGCTGAGCAACCCCAACTCTCTCAGCCTGTCTTGAAAGGAGTGGGGCTCCATCCTTCTGCGCATCTCTGTGACCCTTCTTTGGACTCACTCCAGCGGGTTCACATCCTTCTTATGCTAGGGTTAAATACAAGACAGAACCTGTGCCAGTGCAGCTTGGCACCGTGGTGAAACGTGGTGTTTGTCACAGCCCCTGGAGCCACACGTGGGTCTCACTGAGGACTGGGGTCCTGGGGTGAGGCATACTGTTCACACTGGATGTATTTATCTCTCTTGGCTCATCTGCAAGACCCCTGTCAGGGCAGGGAAAAGGTGAAGCAAGCTGGATCTGCTGTGTAGGATGCTGGACTGAAGGCAAACAGTGTGAGAGGAAGGGGAAGGCAGGGCAGTGAGTTGACTTCCAGCAAAGAGCATCTCTCTCCCACCCATCTGGATCCCCAAAGATATCCCTGGTCAGCCAGTTGTGTTTGCCCCTCTCCCAGGAGCTGTTGGGAAAATCAGTAGAGGCAGTACATGGCCCTACATTGGCTACCTTTCCTCTTTTCACCACTGTGCTTATTCAGGGCTGGCTCAGAGCTATCTCTGTACTGTGTATCATGCCTGTGCTCCGTGGAGGGGGAAAACAGGTCAGCAGGAGATGGGCTGGCCCTCTGCCATAGGCTGTGTCTTCCTTCCACCCCACACTGCCTCCCAGGCATCTTCTCCCCGTGTGGTCCTGTGCATCTTCTGAGTGACAGGGGTGAAGCAAAGTCAGGAAGGCAGGAGAGTGCTGATCTTGGAGACCCTTCTAAAGGCGCTGTGGCACGGAAATAGCCAAAACAAATATTTCCCTGCGTGCTCAGCACAATTCCTCCATGCCTTTCCTGGAAAGAAACAAAGAGATTTTAAAGAGGGAGCTGGAGCCTGCCAGCTCCCTGTGGTGACTGCTGAATCAGGTCCTGCCTGATCTCTGTAGGCCTGGAGAAGGGTGGAAGCCCCAGCTCATTTTAGGCAGGAACACCTCCACCCACCATGTCTGGCTGTAGGGAATTACTAGATCTACCTGAGAAGCTTCCACCTTTGGGTTGCTTTCTTGCTCTTCTCACATTTGGGGAGGGGAAGGCTCAGAAATGGGTGAGTCACTGAGTTGTCAACTTGGTAAGAGCAGCAAGAGAATGAAAACCCCCCAAAAAAGCAAGAGAAGCCATACAAGACTTAAGTACAGTGCCAGAAGTTGTTATAAATCACCCTTTTATGTCATTTAAGAACTGTGAGATGCTAAGCTGGGAAAATAACCTTCTCATTCAAACTCATATCAGCCAGATAACCAGATAAGCTTCTATGTGCGTGTCAGCATCAGCACTGTTCTAGCAAACTCTTGCTTCAGGTCTCTGCCTTCCATGGTCTTACAGTGAAGCCTTAGGATTTCCCAGACTTTCAGATTCCCATTTCATAATGTTTTATCACGGGGTAGGTCCTTCTCAGGCTTCTCATTACTCTGTCAACACAGTGGGCACAGAGAGCAAGATGTTTTTTCAGAAGAGCAGAAGAAGTTCTTGAGACAAGGACTTTGCTGCAGAGAAGTGGCACTACAAATGGAGGCAAATTTGGGGCAGAAAAGGTTGAAGATATCTATGGAAGAACTGGTTGGTAACTGCTTTAAAATACATAGTTTTGATGAAACCAGGCCAAAGGTTTGTTTTCTAGTTGTTTATCATAGATAGGCAGTTTTCCTGCTCAGCATTGAAATGGAGAGTTTATTGTTGGAGAGAGAAACTGTCCCTGCAAAGTGGTGTAGTTCTAGAGGAGAACTGTAGCCAAAATGTCTGAGCTTGTGTGGGAAAAAGAGGTTATTTTGTCCCTGTGGGAAATTCTGGTAGCCCTTTCTCCTCTACTTTCCCCTGTTCTGAAAGCTGTTTTTGAATTTTGGTCCTGGTGAAGAACATCTTGTGGTCAGGGGCATGGGCATGCCTTAGGCTTCACTGCTGGCTTCCAAAAACAACATTCTAAATTTTTTTTTCAGTGTATAAACCAGAGGGTGTATGGAGTTGGGAGGGTCAGTGCCTGTCAGCCCATGTTTTCATTAGTGTGTGATGGAGAGGGAGGCAGATACTGAATTTGTAGGTGACACTCAGCTAGGGGGGACTGGAAACATTTTAGAGAAGAAACTAAGAATTGAAGATTGTGACAAGCTGGAGAGCTGGTTGAAAAAAACAGGGCACACGTTCTGTCCTGTGTGGTAGGACTGACTGACCTCCTGGACACCGGGTGAGCGACCAGCCAGGCAGTGATCACAGGAGCCAGAGGACAGGGGCACTGTGCCCCATGGGTTCACAGGGGCACACAGTTGTGCAAAAGCAAACAGTCCTCTTGGGATGGATAAAGAGAAATGGTACATTGGGGAAGCAGCGTCTCTGCTCCAGGTGGTGCCTTTTAGGGGCTCAGTTGGAAAATGCAGTTCTGGGCATCCTCCAAGAAAAATGAGAGCAAGGAACAGAGGCTGGGTTGTTGGACATTCGGTAAATAACAGCTCTGATGAAAGAGTTGAGTTTCACTTGTGCAGGAAAAACCGAAGGAAGATGTGAAACCTGTTCTCCAAATAGAGAATGTGTCTGTCTGCAGAGGAGAAGGCAAATCATTTGCCATGTCCTTTGGGGGTAAAAAAGGAAGGGATAAGGTTAACTGGATTGAGAGATAAAGAGGAGAGAGAGTAGGGGCTCTACAGGAGCTTATGGAAGTGGTTTTAGCAGATAAATACCTGATAATGCGATAATCAGATAAAGAGCTGCCTGGGGGCAGGAGGAGGGATGAGGACATGTGAATGCAAAGTGCATCAGGGTGGAGAACAATTGCAGGGGGACGTGTGGCGACTCCTGGAGCCCCACAGCAGGTCTGGGGTCACAGCAGCCCCTGAGCCCACAGCAGTTTCTGGGTGTCCCACAGCAGTCCCTGAGCCCACAGCAGGTGTGGGGTCACAGCAGTTCCTGAGCCCACAGCAGTCCCTGAGCCCACAGCAGGTGTGGGGTCACAGCAGTGCCTGAGCCCACAGCAGGCCTGGGGTCACGGCAGTTCCTGGGTGTCCCACAGCAGGTCTGGGGTCACAGCAGTCCCTGAGCCCACAGCAGCCCCTGAGCCCACAGCAGTCCCTGAGCCCACAGCAGTCCCTGAGCCCACAGCAGTCTCTGGGTGTCCCACAGCAGTCCCTGAGCCCACAGCAGGCCCTGGGGTGGGGTCACAGCAGTGCCTGAGCCCACAGCAGGCCTGGGGTCACGGCAGTTCCTGGGTGTCCCACAGCAGGTCTGGGGTCACAGCAGTTCCTGAGCCCACAGCAGCCCCTGAGCCCACAGCAGGCCCTGGGTGTCCCACAGCAGTCCCTGAGCCCGCAGCAATCCCTGAACCCACAGCAGCCCCTGAGCCCACAGCAGTCCCTGAGCCCACAGCAGGCCCTGGGTGTCCCACAGCAGTCCCCGAGCCCACAGCAGTCCCCGAGCCCACAGCAGTCCCTGAACCCACAGCAGGCCCTGGGTGTCCCACAGCAGTCCCCGAGCCCACAGCAGTCCCTGAACCCACAGCAGCCCCTGAGCCCACAGCAGGCCCTGGGTGTCCCACAGCAGTCTGTCCCCCTGCCCTCAGTGCCATGCTCAGCATGCAGTGATGCCAGCTCGGGGCAGCACCAGCTGCCCTGCGCAGGTCCCTGTCCCTCCTCGCCACCCCAGCAGCAGGGGCATGGGGAGCAGAGCCCCCATCCCTGTCCCGTGTGCCCCTGGGCTGAAGGACAGCAGCAGGGACAGCCCAGTTCCCAGCATTTCCTCATTCTCATGTCCTGGCTGGCAGCCCAGCTGGGTTTGCAGTATGGCTTTTCTGGAAGGGTGATTTTCATCCTTTGCCAGTTCCTGGTTTGCACCGTTCGGGAGGTAACTCTGCTTTGGAAGGAGAAAGAAGAAAAGTGGCAAGCAAAAAGGCAGCAGGCTTGGTTTCCCTGACTCTTTCTCTTGTGGGCAGAGCCAGGGAAGTCATTTCCAGTCAGCCTGGGCAGGACTGCAAGCTCTCCAGAAATGTGCACCAGAGCTGAGATTAAAGCAGCTTTGGATAAGCTCTTTTATTACTTAAATCTGTTCCAGTTCCAACAGGTTCAGGTTCATGGCACTTGCTCCTGGGAGGGATGCTGTATGTGTGGGAAAGAGACTTAAACATTTGATTTTCCCTGGAAATAAAATGGCAGTAGAAAAAAAAAAGGAAAAAAAAAAAAAAAAAGAAAAAGTATTTCTGCTCCGAGCAAGACCTGAGTGGAATGCTTCAGGTGCTGAATGCTCCTCTCCAGCTGGGGCTTTTGGAGGGTTAACACAGCAAGAGATGCTCAGCAAACAGAGGCTGGAGGGCTTTGGCTTCATGGTTCAAAGGTCTGTCCCTGGAGTGTGTGTTTGTGGGACTAAGCTGGTGCCAGCCATGGCTGGCAGGGCCCTAAGGGAGCTTCCCTTTGGGAAATGATGCACTCTTCTGCAGAGACCTGACCGAAGGCTCTGCTGCATCCTTTGATTCCTCGTGAGCCTTGCTGGTGTTTCAACCCATGTGCTTGTTAAGGAATGTGTGTTATAATCATGTGCTTTATCTCGAGTAGCACCCAAGCAGAGGCTGAAGCACAGAGCAGGCTCTTTGATGACCTGCACGGGTTGAATCCACAGCTTATGGAGACTCAGTTGTGGTCAGTCTAAACAAACACTGACTTTGGGGTAAGACAGAAAAGCAGTGGTTTTAGCCAAGGTGGTGCAGACTGAGTATGTGAGGCTGAGCTCAAAGATGAGTTTCTGTGCAAAAAGGGACCAGTTTGGTTTCCTGGACAGGACACTTGGAGCTCTGTATGAGATTGCTGCCATATTCTTCAGCAGAGTTTGATATGTTTAAAACACTGCCTTTTTATTAGAATTATGGTAAAACTAACTTGTCTTTTATCTGATAAATCTGAATACCAGGGCATTGAAATGAATCTTGACGGGTTTTTTTTGTCCAGAACTGAAGCAAAGCCTTGCCAGCACAGGTCCATCCTTCTTCAGGGTGTACTCTGCACTGCAAATTACAGGAACCAGCTAGGCTATCCTCCCTAACCAGAGGATGTGAAAGGGGCCCCAGAAGATGGGTCTCATTGTTAAAGACGTGGTGAAAGATATCTAGGTAAGCCCAGACGAACTTGCTGGAGTCCGATCATTGTTAGTATCTCCTTCCCCGACGTCTGTTGAAAGAGGATAACAAGTGTGCCTGTTCCCCAGTGGCTGTGGGGGATGATCTGCTCAGCAGATTGACTCTGCTGTGAGCCCAGGGACACCTGAGTGGGCTCCTGCAGGGCCAGCTCCATCCAGGACGGCTGTCCTGCTGCAAAACCTGAGTGAGGCCTCTCAGTGTGGGCAGAGAGGCAGAAAAACCTTATTTGCCTGGCACTGAGCCTAAGCTAACAGCCTCTGCCAAGCCTCAGGTGTAAAATATGTAGGATTATCCCTGTGTTTCTTTTGTGAGAACCCCTCCCTCCCTCTGCCTGGGCAACAGAGATTTGGCTGCTTCGTTTCATGCAGCTGCTGTCTGTCTGATCCCACTCCTTGGGGCAGAAGTTGCCTTCTGGACAGTTCTTGTAGAGTGCCCAGCAGAGTCAAAATATTACCCCAAAATAAAGGAACACATCTTCCTCACTGCCCATCAATGCTGTTGCCCTGCAATTAACAGCAGGTGTAGTCATTAAACTGCACATGGGAGCAAGTGTGCTGCAGTGGACACAGCAGTGATGTAAGGGTGTCATTAGCAGCTGAGCTGAAGGGCAGCTGTACATTGCATTCAGTAATTTAGATGGGGAACTGCTGCCCAGTTAGAATTGGAGTTTGTTTATTCCCACTGGGCTGTGCTTTAAATCATCTTGTAGCTTCCTTTGTAAGAAACTGATCTCCTTGAATTGCTCGTGCTACAATTCAACAGGGATGCAGTTTGCTTGACAAGCATCAATAAATGGGGTTTATCTAAGTCTGGAGGTGCTAAAGATGTCTAAGCACCATGATATTCACTCGTGGCCTCCTCTGCAGCATCCTGGCCATGGTGCTTTGCACCCACTCTGGATGAGTTGGCCTTGCTGTGGGGAATTAGCTCTGGGAGGGAGAATTTCAATCAGGTGACATGTCCATAGGTGCAGAAAAAGCAGTGTGGGCACGGTAAGTCAGGGGTGGTGGCAGGAGGGGGGCTCTGTGTGCTCCCCAGAGATACAGAAGTGAAGAAAAGCTGTTGCCTAATCAGACAGTCCATTGCCAGGCATCTGCTAGGGAGAGACCACAGTGCTTGTCTCAGTGAAATGTGTTCATGGTGAAAGAGGCATATTCCCCTCCTTTCTCAGGAGGATTTCAGTGCATGGCAATGGCAGCAATGCAACCCACAGGCAGCAGCCAGCACCAGGGACCATGCCTCCATGGGCTGGCAGCAGGGATGAGTCCTGCTCCAAAGCCCCACCAGTGCTTTCAGCATGACTGAAATAATCACAGCAAAATTCACAGAAAACATTTTGAGTCTTCTTACTTTATAACTCTCCTGCTGACTTCAAAGGCTGTTTAATTCTGTCATCCCTTTTAATCAAAATAACTGGAGACAGCAAAGATGTTTATCTCCAAACATTGCCAACATCTCTCTACATGTTCAGTGGCAGCTGCAGGACAGAGGAAACACAGTATAAGAAAAATTGCTTGCAGCAACATTTACATCCCAGTGGGACCACAGAGAGAACTTTTGAGGTGCCTTAAATTGATTATGAAATGAGTCTGTGGGTAACAATCACTTTGTCACCCTGAATGCTAATTTCTCCCCCCATGGCTGTGAGCCAGAGATGTGTTTCTTTATTTTGGGGTAATATTTTGTGTGCACAGGTGATGGAAAAGGGGAGGGGGTTATGGGTGAGCAAGCTAATTATTCTGAACAGTAGCATTGGCCCTAGAACAAATAGTTCTGGACATGAGTACATACCTTAGGTGAAGCAAGGTTTCTAAAAAGTAAAGCAGTGTGTGATAAAGCTTCTGATAAGGGACCAGGAAAAAAAAAAACAACAGTATCTTTGCAGACAGAGATCTGAAAGTCATCCCTGTGGCCCCTTTCTCCCCCCACCCTTTTTTTTTTTTTTTTTTCCCAGTGGAATAAGCAGAACTGCAGTATGCTGTTTGATCTCTATATTTATACAGTGGACATGTGTTTTGAAGGGGACGAAATCACCATGCACTTCTATGGCACTTATTTCCCCCTGCTGGCACTTCTTCCATGAGCATTTTTGGGTCTCTGGGATAAGGTGGTGCATGGTGAGAGGCAAGGAGAGCAGACAGATCTCTGCCATAGAAACAGCACTGTCACTGAAACCATGATGGTTTGTACCCAGGACAGTGAATTTTAGTTTCAAAGTCCATCTGCTGAAGGTGTTTTGCAGGTTTTCATTGAGGAGCAGGATTGAGATCCTGGTTGCTGTGTGAGAGATCTCCTCCAGTAACTTGGCTGTTTTTGATGTTTGTCTGCCAGGGACCTCTAAGTTGGTGTTTTCACAGTAATGTGACCCTTTGATCATTTTTCTGAGTGGTTTTAACAAATTAACAGCTCTTTAAAGTGTATATATGGTTAGGGGAGTTTATGCCCACAGGCAGCTCTTGACATGTCTCTCTAGCATCTGTAGTGAACTTTTTTTGCTCAGGAACTTTGAATGGGGAGATCCTTTTGCAGATTCTTCACAAGAAAGATTGACTGTCCTAAATGATTTTGAGTAGATATTAGGAAGAAAATATTTAGTGTACAGGTGGTGAGGCATGGGAACAGGTTGTAAAGAGATCTGGTGGATGCCCCATCCCTGGAGGTGTTCAGGACCAGGTTAGATGGGGCTTTGAGCAGCCTGGTTGAGTAGAAGGTGTCCCTGCCCATGGCAAGGGGTAGATGATGTTTAAGTCCCTTCCAACCTGAACCATTCTGTGATTCTGTGATCACTACACACAAGTTCCAGCTTGTCAATATTCACTCCCTTTCCCAGATCACTTACGAGCATGTTGAACAGCAGAGATCCTCAGGGAAATCCCTTGGCAACCTATTCCCATTATGAAAATAATTTATTTCTTCTCACCCTTTGTTTCCCATTGGTACCTATTCATGCAGAAGTGCCCTTCCCCTTTGCACCACTGCTGTGCCAATCCCAGAAGAGCCTTGAGTGAAGCACATTTCCAAAAGCCTATGAAAAACACACCTGTGCCAGGGACTAGGTCACCCCATCCAAATGGTCACCTTCACTTTGAAAGAACTTGACCAGGTACAAGGCAAGACTGCACTCCACCAAAACCAATTTTCTCCATCCCCAGTATATCACAAGTCTGTAAATTACAGTCTTTATTATACTCTCTAGCAGTGTGCCAGTACAAAAGCCAGATGTCCTGGTGTGTAAGTTCCATGGCCTGCCTTCTGAGCCCTCTTAAAATCTCACCCTCAGGAATTTGCCATTCCTTTAGGGTAAATTTGCTGTCCCTTAAGTTAGGAGGCACATTTGAGCCACTGACACAGCCCATGAGCAGTCTGGCAGTTCCCTGCCCAAGTTTCTTCTGACCTCCAGGTTCAGCTGCTGTGCTGCCTGTGAATTCATTGATCTGCTTAAAACCCCTCCATGCCCTCAATATCTAATCTGTTACAGGGCAAAATTCATTAACGTTTGTAAAGCTCATCAAGATCTTCCATGAGCAAATCCCATCATGTTTTAATATATTTTTTAAATGTCACGAGTAAGTTCTCATTACTCATTAAAGAGCTGAAGCAAACAGTGCTTGCCAGACCCAAATATTGGGACAGGCAAGGGCTGAAACTCTCTTCATTTACCACTTTCAGGACAATTTCATTTCAATTTGACTTTCTGCCTTGATTCTGCTCTGGCAAATCAGAAGCACCCCTCCAGCTTTTCCAGATGTAGTCTCAGGGATCTTCATGGACCCCTTCTTTAGGAGATATCTGGTAGCTCCATGGGAATCTCAGAGTTTCTGGTCCTGATTGCTGTCAGTGTTGGCCTGGCTTTGCAGAGTGAGATGCCAGCATGAAGGACAGCAGAGGATGGATGAGTGCATCCAGCAGGTGTTGGATCACACAACCTTGGGAAACCTCTATAAGAGCCTTCACCTTCCAACCCAGCCTGGTGTTTTGTGCCCCTCCAGTGGTGCCTGTACATTACTGCACATTTCCTGATGGGTTTGGCAAATAGATCCTGGGACCAAAACCACGTTCGAGCAGCCTAAGTGACATTTTTCCCCGTGACCCCAGACATGGTCTGGGTCCCTGGAAGAGCTCCACAGTGAATTTGCATTTCTCCTTGTTTTTCCTGCCAGGATGTCCAGAGGAGACATGGCCAAGCCTCTGCTGGGCCACGGGAGCGCGGCGGGCGAGCGCAGCCCCCCTGTGGCGCCGGCCGGGCGCACGGTGGGCGTGCTGGGCAGCGGGGACTTCGCGCGCTCCTTGGCCGTGCGCCTGGTGCGCTCCGGATTCAGGGTGGTGGTGGGCAGCCGCAACCCCAAGCGGAAAGCCAGCCTGTTCCCTGCTGCAGCAGAGGTCACCTTCCAGGCCGAGGCCGTGAAGAAAGCGGATGTCATCTTTGTGGCCATTTTCAGGGAGCATTACTCCACACTCTGTGACCTGGCTGATGTGCTGGTGGGCAAGATCCTCGTGGATGTCAGCAACAACACGGAGATCAACCATCACAAGGAATCCAACGCCGAGTACTTGGCCTCCCTGTTCCCGGCCTGCACCGTGGTAAAGGCCTTTAATGTGGTTTCTGCGTGGACGCTGCAGTCGGGTGCCAGGGATGGAAATAAGCAGGTATTGTTTTCTTCCAGCAAGGGCTAAATCCCAGCTCAGGTCTGGCAGCATCAGCAAATGGCCTTAGGCTCCAGGAGAAGGAGTCTTGAGTGCTGGCTGTGGCATCCAGAGACCACCCCTTAGCTTCTGCATTTCTTTGTTCAGAAATTAAGTACCTCACTCAGTTCACACTGTGTAGTCCTTGGAGCATCTGCCTAAGTGAAAAGTATTACTCAGTTGTCTGTTTATCTAAACAGAGCCAGTGAAACAAACTGGCGGTACATGCATGAAAGGAAACCTGTCCAGGAGAGAGGTCTTTGGCAGCCATGGTAAATCCCTCTCAAAAATCCTCTCAGGAATTGTGATGCTCAGTGGAATAACATGGGTTCCCTGTGACACAGATTCCCTCTGGATGCACTCGATCCCAGCAGCCTGATTTCTTTACCCTATGCGTGTATTTCTGTTCGTTGCAGGTTCTGATCTGCTCAAATAACCAAGAAGCCAAGCACACCATAGCAGAAATTGCTCAAGTCATGGGATTCACCCCCGTGGACATGGGCTGCATGTCATCAGCCTGTGAGATCGAGAACATTCCCCTGCGCCTCTTGCCAGCCTGGAAAATCCCCATCTTTTTGGCTCTGGGGCTTTTTCTTTGCTTTTTCACCTACAACCTGATCCGGCAGGTCATCCACCCTTACATCAGGGAGCAGAAGAACAAGCTGTACAAGATCCCCATCGAGGTGGTCAACACCACGCTGCCGTGCGTCTCCTACGTCATGCTGTCTCTGGTCTACCTGCCCGGGGTGCTGGCAGCCTGCTCCCAGCTCTACTACGGCACCAAGTACAGGCGTTTCCCAGATTGGCTGGACCAGTGGCTGCAGCACAGGAAGCAGATTGGTCTCCTCAGCTTCTTCTGTGCAGCCCTGCACGCCGTGTACAGCCTGTGCCTGCCCATGCGCCGCTCCCACCGCTACCTGCTAATCGAGACGGCCGTCAAGCAGGTAACGGGGGTGCTCCTCAGGCCAGCACCTGCAAGGGTCTGCTGAACTCATGCACATCTTGGGTGGTGGGCCTAATATCTTGGGTTTTTCATTCATTTTCCAGAGGTGTGGGCAGTGGGAAAAAGCTCTCTAGGAGCGCTTCCCCCACAGGTCAGCCACACAGCACAGACTGAGCACTCGCCTGTCTGTGCTCAGGAGCTGCCACCTCCCTGGATACACAGTTCCCTCTGCAGTGATAGCTAGGGCTAGGGTCAACCCTCCTGTGCCACTGCTCCCCAGAAACACCGACGAGCCTTTGAAACCAGCCTTGCCTGGCACTGGTGTGTCTGATACTAGATCAGAGGCTAGGCGAGGGGAAATCCAATGGTAGGAGAAGTAGAGTTCCCTTCAGCTCCCAAAATCTTGGGAGATCCCTGTTTGTTCACACTGATGTTCATAATTGTGCCTGCTGGAGTAACCAAGTCATAACCCAGAGAGGGTTGTGTGTCCTCATCACCCTGTGCTTGCAGGAGTTTAACAAAATGGTGGTGAAGAGCCAGTTATATAAGAACAAGGAAATGGAAAGGGACTTTATTGCTTTATGGACACTCTCAGCAGTGTTTATCCAGTGTGAGATTGCTGCCTTCAGGCAGTTCAGCTGGCTCTGTAGTACCATAGGAAGATGGGATTTGCTCTTTCCTGCCCCTGGCTTCTCATGGCTCCTCACTGCTCCCTCCTGGGATGGCACAGGCTTTGTGCAGCTGAGGGGAAATGTGATCAAGGGATTACCCCACAACCCCTCTGATTTCTGTGCTGGGCTATTTGGCTGAGTGATTCTAAATATTTGTCCCAAAAAGGAGGGAAGGAGCTGTGGGGGCAGAGGGGAGCAGGATGGCTGGTTTGGGCAGCAGTGGCTGTTCAGAGCATCCATCAAACACCATTCCCAGCCTCTCAGCTCCAGCCTTGAGCAGATTCTTCTCAAGTGCCACAGTTGCACATTAATCTCAGGCAAGCATCCTGTGTTCATTTCCCCTCTACCTCCTGTTTTCTAGCAACATCTTTGTTTAGTGAATTAAACCCATTTAATGGGCTAAAGAGGACGGTTCTAAATGTTCCTCTTTGCCATGCAGTATAAAACCCATCTTCCCTTCCATTAGCATGAACAATTTCCCCCCTAAATGCACTTAAAACAAAGGTTATTAGGAGACTACTGCATATTCAAGCATCTCTATTTGTTTTCATGGCTTGAAACTGAGTTCTCATTGTAATTATCTTTCCAAATGTGACTTTGGGGCTTGCTGCTGTGGTTACAGGCATGGGAGCTGAGAGCATTCAGCAGTTCTTCCCAGCAGGCTTCAAATCAGGTCTAGCTTTGGCCAAATGGCTTTGGGATAAGAGAGCATTTCCACATCTCCCAAACAGGCAAATAGTGCTGGAGGTGTGAACAGGACCCAGTGCTCATCCAGGAAACCTGCTTCCAAAACCAGAACAGATAAAACTCAGTTCCTCTGTCCCTAAGCGCCCCATTTTAACAAACCTTCATTGTCATGCCAGGCTATGGAGAAGAAGATGACAATCTGGGTAGAGGAGGAAGTCTGGAGGATGGAGATTTATATCTCTGTTGGAATAATTGCCCTGGGCTTGCTGTCGTTACTTGCCATCACTTCACTTCCATCCATCGCAAACTCTCTCAACTGGAGGGAATTCAGTTTCATTCAGGTAAAGTCGATATTTGCTGATGCCAGAGAGTGATTCTGCAGAATCAGAGTCAGGCCCTCACACAGACAGGGTAGGGCTTGACCTGCTTTCCCTGCACATCCTGCTCTGGCAGGGCAGCTGTGCATTGGTGTCAGCAGCAAAGCCTCCCCATGCACCCCAGAGCCACAGACCCCTCCAGGGTCCAGGGGGTGAGACCCAGAGGCAGAGAGGGCCAGAGGGCTGTGGTGTGTCCTGGGGCTTTGCTGCTCTCACACAGGGCTTGTCCTGTCAAAGGAAGGTGCTTTTCTCAGGAGAAGGGAGAATACAAGGGAAAATACAGCACCAGGCTGTGGAGAGCAGGCAGGGAACTCACTGTGGGCACAGCTGGCTACAGCACACAGATCTGCCCTTGTGTTCAGGGAGAGTGAGCTGCTGAAAAGGCAAGAGCCTGGGAGGACAGTGCAGGGGAAAAACAGGTTTGGCAGAGCTTGCATGCACCCAGGTGTTCAATAGATAAGTTCAAAAAGGCTTAGAGTGGTCTGTAACCTGCCAGAGCCCACACAGCACAGAGAGCTGGGTATGATTTCAATGAAAAGGCCATGGCTAATTCTAAAACCTGCAGAAAAGCTTTAGTTTTTCCCCAGTGGTTTAGGAGCCTTCCTCCCACTTGCAGTGATAGCCAAGCTCCAAGGGCCAAATTCCCTTGGTGACCTGAGTCTACCCCCTGGGATTTTCACAGACACTGTATTCACTGGCTGCAGCTTTTTCAGGGATGCATTTGGAGCCAGGCTTAGGGCTCATTAATGGAGATACCAGAGAATGAACCTTTCAAGTATCCCCTGCACATTAAAGCCAATTTTGAGGCCAGATTTCACTCACTGTGTCACAGTCATATCCCACAGCCCTAAAATCCCTTGTTATTTGTGCCTCCTACAGCAGGGCTGCTTAGCATGCTCCAGGCTTTGTAACCCCTGTGGCACCCAAGGTGTGTGAGCCCCCCCAGGACCCCATTCCCCTGCAGCTCCCCTGGGGAGCCTCCCTTTGCACCACCTAACCCTTCCAAAGGGGAGGGCAGGGCTCAGGGATGCAGAGGTGAATATCTATCATCCAGCCTCTGTTAAGCTCTGCTGAAGCTCTTCAGGGGTATATAAATAATTCAATATTCATTAGAGCAGGAGTTTGAAGTCTGCTCCCCTGCTTCTCCCACAAGTGCCCCAATCACCACACGAGCAATCCAGTTTGTCTTCTTTCCCCTCTTGCTGTGGGTTAGCCAGTAATTATTTACACTGAGTAGAAGAGCTGCACCAGGAGAGCTTGACCCCAAGAGATCATCCCTCAAGGAGAAGGGAGACTGGCTTTAAGCCTCTGTTTCAGACTGGACAATGGGAGCATATTAATTCTCACCACCGTGTCTCAGGGGACGGCTGCAGCTGCTGGGACACCGGAGAAATCAGTCCTGACTTGCACATCTCATACCAGGAATCCCAAACGAAGGGAAGTATCTCCTTGCAGCCTGGAAGGAGGCTTTGAAAGTCCCTGCATTTCCCTTTGGCTCCCCAGGCAGCCTGGCAGCTGTCCTGGAGGGTGCTGGCCTTGTGTCATGTAACACAAACATTGTCGTGGCAGGTCGTGCGTGTAACACGACTGTCCCATCTGCCCTTTGGGACCCCTTCCCAGCCTTTCCAAGGCTATGTCAGCACTGGGACCAGACAAATTCATGATGGTCAGTTCCAAAATAGCTCTTGGCTGCCCCACATGGGAACTGGCTGGCTTAGTTCATGGAAAGATACTCACCTCTATTTCTGTCTGCATGGAATAAAGCGTGACAGTGTGACACGAGCTCCCAGCTGATCACAGGCAGGAGAGGCACGGCTGGTACTGTGCCTCTCTGTGGAAATACCATGTAAAAAGAGCAGGTTACAGATCTCCTGGCATGTTAGCTTCCATATTACTTTTTTTTTTAATTAGGAATCTTTTAAATTATTTACTCCTCAATAAGTCGGTGGTGCCTTTCTCGAGGAAATTAAAAGAGCAGCCACAGCTACTGCTTCCAGGCTCCTGAGGTTGCATTCACATAGCTCAGAGTGAGCCTCCCTGAATTAATGCACAGTGCCACAGTGTAAATACAAGGGGTGAAGCACGAGGCTGCTTTCTCAAATATTTGGGATTTCTAGCACTTCTGCAGCATAAAAGAGGTGAAATGCAGATGCCCCAGCCAGATGCCTTTCAGAAAATGCAGCAATTTGTTCCCATCTCAGTTGAACTGGACGGTGTTTGAGAGATGCTGTACCAAAAGCCACATGTGAGGCAAATTCAGGAGTCACTTTAGTCTCCTCCTTACCCAGAACTTCCCAAGTCTGACATTTTCCAGCAGCCAGTGTGTACACCTGTATTAGTGACATATACTGCCACAGTATTAAAATACACATCTGTTGCCTGACAGGTCGAAAATCCCATTCGTATTGTTGCCAGAATTATAGGAAAAAAGGTTAATTTTCACAGTAGCTCCTGTACATACTCAAATTTCAATTAAATATAGTTAAATTGGATACACAGTTCCCCTGTGTGTCCAGTTTTAACAGAAAAGGTACGGGATTGAAACACTGGCTAACAGGGATGATTTGTATGTAATTCAGCTTATAGCAGACATTTTTAACATTCCCCAGTGATTTACAAATCAACTCTAATTGCCTGAGAAGTAAAAATGTGTATGACTGCCTTTACCTTCCTATCCTGAGAAGCCCTCCTGGAATTTGAAGGTTGAATTGACCTGGTTTCTTTCATAGTTCATGTAGCATAAGATGTAAAGAATCTGTAATCAGACCTTTTCTAACCCTCCTGTTGAGGCAGTGTGAGGGGCCAGAGCTGCTTCCATTGAGCTAATAATTCCATAGTACTGATGGCTGCACAAGTCAAAAACTTATCTGGGTCAGGAAGGGGCTCTTTGCTTTCAGTGCTGCCCAAGCATTTCTAAATGAGCCACAGGTGACTGGATCAGCTTTGCTGAGGTGTTACAGGGAGCCTGCAGGCACCAAGGAAGTGGGGGAGGTAGAAGAATTAATGCAGAATAGAAAATACATGCAAAACCTGCATCAGGAAAATACTGTCTTCATACAGGACCTTTCAGAGAGCTTTAACACCCTGTAGGGCTGATGGCCCCACACTCCCCATGTTGTGACAGTACAAAAAAAAGCCTCTGCCACTGTTGAAAACAAAACCCAGAAAGATTTCATAGCCAGGAACTGCATAGAGAGGATCAATGAGAGCTCAGGAGTGGTACCAGAGCAAGCACTTTGGCAAATCGGCCCCCTGGGCTGCTCAGCAGGCTCTGCATTGTGACACACTGAGGGTATATTGAGCTGTAAACACTGAGCCAGGCTCCAATCAGCAAAACTAAAACTTCTGGGCTCTGTGCACTTACAGACCTGCTGTATCCAGCTGTCTGGAGGGTTGCAGCCATGGCTGCTTCAGCCAGCATCAGCAGTGGGAGCCCCTCTGCTCACCCCAGGCAGCTCCTCGTTTGTGTAAAAGTGGATCAGCCCATCGCTGCTGCCAGAGGAGCTGCCAGCCCTGGCTCCAGCCACAACAGCTTAGCCATGTGTTTGTTGCCATGTATTTGTAGCCAGTTAGCCTTTTTGTTTCATCCCCACCATCCACACACAAAGGTGGGTCAGTCACAGAGTGCCTGTGATGGTTTGTCACCTTTTGTCCTATTAATTTTCTCTCCTGCTCTCCCCCAGTCCCAGCAGCTGTTTAAAGAGAAACTGTAGAGGCTCAAGGTAATTATCTCCAGCTCTGACATCTCTGCCATGCACTGAGCCCTGCTCAGGCTGACTGAATGCACCCCCTGCCCAGGGCAGAAAGCTTCTGCTCTTGGGTTCACTCTGTCCCCTTTCCCCTGCCCTGCTTTGCCAGATGAGTCCTAATCTGGTACTTCAAACCTTTTGCCACCCTGGGGGTTTTTTGCCTGTTGGAGAGAATCTTGAACTATAAATGATGGATGATCTGTGGGTCAGGTCCTGCTGTTAGGTTCAACTGTGACCACAGCATATTTCAGCAAACTCCCTAATTTTCCAAATGCAACTAATCTTGACCCTGTTGGGTTTGCTGCTTGTTACCACTTTGGTTTAGGACATGGACACAGCTTCTGGTAAGAAGGACATGAAAAAAAGGATAAGTGTGGGCTTGCACACAGGACTATGGCTCAGTTCCCAGCTCTGTTCCCTCTTCCTGGCATGACCTTGAGTAATGCTCAGCTGTAACACAGAGAGGAGTCCTACCCTGCCTTGGCAGGACTCACTGACACCCACATGACTGCCAGATAGATAAAGTGAAGTACCTAGATCTGGTAGCACATTTTAGAGCTCTCCTTCCCTCCCTTGCCTAGTCCCCTCAGCTGCTTAAAAGATTAGCTCTGAAGTTTAGAGGAGTCTTGGTTTGGTTTTTTTGGTAATAACATGGTACATTTTTAAAAGTTGCCTGGGTTTTTAAATTGTTTCACAGCAATCAAAAATGGAAGGGGAATCTATGAATTGAGTAGTTCTTTGGATGAAACTGTTTTTTTTCAAAAGATGATGAGTCCTTCCTCCCATCTTGCCCTGGTTCCTCATTTCCCTGCCATGTCCTCTTTCCTGGACATATCTTCAGGAAGACTGTGTTTCTTGCTGATCTCTGCACCAATACAGATATTTTGGCTTTGAAAGGCTTTCTTCCCTAAGTTAGGGACTAACTAAAATTAGCAAAATTTTCCCTGTCTAGGCATCTTGAAATTTGGTTGTTATTTCAGGCTTAGACCAAGCATTCAAAGTAGGGCAGCAGAGTAAGATGCTCCACCTGCACTTTTTCCTGAAAATACAGCAGCAAAGGCCTGCACAGAGGAGAACACAGTGAGTGCCCAGGGCTGCTGCGTGCCAGCAGGCAGTGGGAGCTGGCAGGCTCAGGAGCCACCACCTCTGATGCTGGCAGGAAGCCCTCAGTGAGGGAAAGAGTTTAAAACCTGTCTTTGAGAGCAACCCTCAGAGGGAGCTGGAAATACTCAGGAGGAGGTGTTGTCTCTGTGGGTGCTTGGGAGCATGATCTCATCTGTAACTGGGGGAAGTTCTTGCCTGTAGAACAGGGGGCTGTGTTCTTGCTGCCTCCCTGAGTGGATAAAGGGCTCTTCACACAGCCTTTGAACCAACACAGATCTCTAAGACAGAGGAGGAAACCCTTGAGGGCTGTTGCTCTCCTCAGAACAGAGCACTTCTGCACAATCTCATTTTCCTGTAGATGACACCAGTCACCCGAAGATGTCTTTGCTCTGCTTGGAGCTGTGGCTTCACTCACTTCCAGCAGTGCCAGCTGTGCTCCAGAGCCACATCACTGCTGCTTCATGCTGCTGGTCAGAAGCCTCAGCCAGCCAGGGACTGGCAGGGCAGAGCTGGCAGGGCAGAGCTGGCAGCTGCAGCTCGGGAGGAGCCCTTGGGAGCTGCCTGTGCCCCCCCTGCCCGGCTGGGGCTGGGGGCTGCTGCTTCACAGGATGCAGGAGCCCTCCTCTCTGCTGAGTTGGCAGCACCTTCTGGGAAATTCCTGCCTGAGCTTCCAATGTCACACTTAACCTCTGATTAGACAAAGAAAAGCACAGTCTGGCACTCTCCCCAGGAAAGGGTTCCAGACATGTTTTGTTGAAACACAGGAATACCCATTGCTTCCTCTGTGTCATGTACACTTAGAAAATGATGTCAGAAATACAGGAAGACAGCCAGGCACAAGGCACTCTGCTAACTGGTATGTTTTTCTTTTCCTTTCAGTCCTCCCTTGGATTCATTGCCTTGGTGATCAGCACTCTGCACACGCTCACGTACGGCTGGTCGAGGGCCTTCGATGAGAACCAGTACAAATTCTACCTGCCCCCGACCTACACCCTCACCCTGCTGGTCCCATGCACTGTGATCATAGCCAGAGTCATCTTCAGTTTGCCCTGCATCCAGCACAGACTTCTGAGAATCAGGAGGGGCTGGGAAAAGGGCAGATATGTCAAATTTGTGCTGCCCAGCGCAACGGGGGAATTCTCAAGTGGGGAGACCTCCAGTAATGTCTAACAGCCCCAGCTTTCAGGATTTCGAAGCACTATCAACATTTCTAGGTTCAAAGGTGTTTCTTTTTCTTAAATATATGTATGTTTTGGTATAATGGTATTGTTGATAAAATAATAAAATTTGGTGACTTTAGAAAATGGATGGTCATCAAACTAGGTTAGACAGTAGTAGTTAAATTATATTGATTTGCTAGGACAATTATTGCCTTAAAAGTGACTGTGAGAGCTGAGCTAGCAGCACTAATATACATGGAAACTGATGGACTCTGTTAGTCAGATCAGTCACTGGAAGTGCTGCCTGGCAGCTCCCCAAACCAGTATTTCTCAGTTGCTTTCCTAGCTGCTCTCACAAATTTCAATGCCTTTATTTTTTAATACGAGGTTGCACAGATTTTCTGGAGCTTATGACAGCAAAGATACCCTGCCTCTTGAGTGTATGGATCAGTCAAGGCAGTGAGGTTTAGAAAGATCAATTGCATCTAGTTTTGTTCTCCTCAGTGAACTCTGTGGACAAGTCAGTACAGCTATATTCATGTTACTGTGACAGCAGATTTTACTAAAATCATCAAATCTGACAGTAAGCCCAGTATCCCTGTTCTCTCAAATACAGCCAGCACTTCTGGTCCTGGAAGCAGTGCCTGATGCATGTTTATAAGCTGAGGAAATAAAGCACCTTTTCCAGGAGTATAAAAGCATTTGAGAGAGAGACATCCCCAGTACCAGACGTCTGGTCTGCACTGCTGGCTCTGAGAGGACAGTTACTGCTGCATGTTCTCTGTTACACTGAGCCAAAGTTTCAAGCAGTATTTGATTGAAATAGAGCGAGGATAATTATTGGAAAGGCCTGCTGCTTCACAAAATTACATGGAGAAAACCAAGGCCTTCCAGCTGGCCTTACATCAAATAATAGGGTGAAGCTATTAGAAATGGCTGTCACCTGAACATTCCCATTTAAGCAAACAAAACAGCAGCTCTAAACCCACTGGTTTCAGTAGCAATAATAAGATCTTTGAACAGTCCTGCAAAGGGATCATCAAGTCTTGACCACAACATGAAAACATGTACATTTTGGGCACAGTCCTTAGTTGCCTTACACCTTAAAAAGTCCCTTGCTAGATCACAAAGCAGGTTTGAAATGCTCTTCTGACTTCACACCCACTATGGACAGGGCACAGGGCAAAGAAGATTTCTGTCCTAATTTCGTGTTTCACCTGTTGTTTTCTATGAAGTTCTTACTCTTTATGATTCTGATAAATTCTTTAGGTTTTGGACATCCAAATCACCAAACAGTGAATGGACAGCCATTCACTAAAGCTCATTTAGAAGCAAGCAATTGGGATGACACAAGAAGACTACCTCAGTAAGGTCAGGTACAAGGACATGCCTGGAATAGCTTCATTTTCCTACAGTTAAGGAAAAGACACTTAGTGTTCAGTGTTGCTTTGAGAAACAAGAGCTGTCAGCACCAAAATGAGGTACAGCTTGTGGGACAAGGAAGTACTTGTTCCCCCCAAAAGGGCAGGAGGAATTATCAGCTTTGGGGCACATAAACCCTGCTACAACCCATAACCTGGAAGAGTTCTACACAGACAGAGACTCATAAGAATTCCCTGTTTAGCCTCAAGTAACTACAGTGAGTAATATTCTCCAAATTGCTCATGTGGCCAGTGATGATACTGACTGTTAGTTCTTGCCTAACACTTACAGTAAAATCTCCAAATGCTGCTTCTGAGGGGAAAGCCTAGATTGCATAATAAGGTGATTTTGTTGTTGTTGTCTTTGTGGGGTTTGGACAACATGGTGAAGGTACCATTCCTTACCACAGTCCCCCTCAGCAAGCTGAGTTTGTTAGGTTTCCCCGATCCACATCCAGAACTTAGCCCAGATTGGCACCTCACCAAATCACTCTCCAAGCAGACTGATAACCCAACACTATTTATTTCTGGTTAGGTGATAGGTCAAGTTTCCACATGGATTTGAGACAGTTTCACCTAAATATAATTCCACCCACTCCAGTTTAACTCATCCTTGAGGGAAGACTGGATTGAGCAAGCCTGGTTTTTTCTTTTCCATTTCATCATCAAGCAAAGACAAGATAAAAGCACCAGTTTACACACTTTATGGTGTATTTCAATGCCTTTTTCCCCCATCTAGGTTTCTTTTCACATCTTTAGGTCAGGCAAGACTACTGTCTGGTGGCCAAAAAAGATTAGGAGGCAGAGAAAGAGCCTTACACAGGCTGGCAGGCATTGTCTTCAAGGGGAAAAGAATGGTTTATTTTGAGTCCTGCAAGGTTAAAGACTCACCTTTCTGCCCAGCAGAAGGTTTGCACCCTCGCTTTGTTTAGAAGACTTCCATGCCTACAAACCCTTTCCCATGGCAAAGGGACAGTTTCCATGAGCAGAGGGGCAGTCACTGAGTCAGCATGGTGCTTTTCAGATGGACACAAGCCCAAAGGGACAGACAAGCCAGCTCAAAATCCCCACAGCTACCGCAGCTCTACAGCATCTAAAGAAAAAAGCTGGTCAAGTGTCTCCAGGTAATGCCTGTGCCAACAGACTGGCCAGCCAGCCACCATCCCTTTTGAAAACCAAAACAAATCCTTTAAAATGCAGAACAGCATTTCACATGATGCCCTCTGTTTGCATCTGGTCCTTAAAACATGGGACACAACAGTTTGAGTCATTTCTTCTGATTCTGGAATGCTGAAAATGAAAGTAAGGGATTTTTCAGTTATCTTTTCCTTAAGCATTTTTGATGTGCATAGGACATTCAGTGAGATTAGCCTAAAATTTACCATTTAACTGGTTTTGTACTTGAAGTTTTTCTCTCTTTCTGTATATATGTACACACACACACACACACAAAAATATGTATCTTATTGCAGAATATATAGCTTGAATGTAAAAATCTTTGTATTTTTATTTTCTGTACTGCCTACTATGTGCCTCTGGGATATGTAAGAACCAAATGAAGAGCTGTAAGAGTAAGGCCAGTTTTAATCTCTGGCCTCTGTAGTTATATAAAGATATTCTGAACAGATCTACATAATTATATCAGAGCTCGTGTGAGTCTTTTTTCCTGCCTCCCCCCAAACAAAACCATTACATTAATGGCAGTAGTAGAGTAGTGTGATTATCTAGAATTTAATCACTAAGAAATAAAACCCACTACAGCCAGCAGCTTGTAGAATCTCATTATCAAGGTAACAAAATGATCATTGCTGTGACCCGTGGTGCCAGGGCTCAATTACAGAGTTCCTATGAGTGTGAGAGGGCACAAGTGTGTGCAGACATATATTTCATTACAGGGGGTTACTGATATTATACAGCACTTGTAGCACAGGATCAAACAAGCTTAATTCACTAAATAGAAAGTGCTGTTGATACAGAGTTCAAGGAAGGTGTTCCAGGTGGGAACTGCAAAGAAAGATGGAGTTTTAATACTATAAATTTGTTCTCTGCTTCTTAAGTCACTTTTTCATACAAGTAGCATGCCAGATCAACCAACTTCTGGATCTGCAGCATTGCATTTTAATGAGCTAATTTGTAAGTTGATTTTAATGAGTTCATTTAAATTCCTGAGCTGAAGATTAACCTCTGCAGGTACACTCCTTCAGTTTTATAATACGAAGCTTTAAACAGTGCAATTGGTTTCTTGCTCTTAAGGGATTTACTCACAAAGTGATATATCAGACTATGGTTGAATCTTCAGGAGGATGCACCTGCTTCAGCACCTCTGTGCAATGTATTTCCTATATTTCAGTCTCTCCAAGATGGCCAGCACAGCTACAATCAGCAACAAAACCTGGTGTTATTCTTGAGCTCTAAATTTCCCACACTGAGCTAGCAGGATTTGCAGACTGTGCCTTGGTTTTGAGGAATGAGATTTGTTACACTAGGACAGTTTTCTTGATCTATTTATTGTGCCTTAATAAGCAGCATCAGTTTTGCAGAATTTCTGCACGAGTTGGGGTTTTTTTTTGTGTTTGTGAGAACCACACACATTTTAAAGCTGAGCACAGAATACACAGATACCATCTATGATTAGGGACAGCTCTTGTTAGCAGAGCATGTGCAGGACATTCATAATCAAAGACTAAAAATAAGCATTGTCTGGAGCCAGTCAGGAGGATCACATACCACAAGCCATAACCTTTCAGAGACTTAAAGTGGCACGAGTGCATCCTCCTAGAAAGATAATCTGCTTTAGATTTAGAAATCTCAGCACCGGAGGATGCACTACAGCTGCTGTTCAGCCAGTTAGTTACTCTGGTTACCTGTTTCCCATATCTGATCTACAATTAGCTACCTTCAGCTCCTGCTGCCTTAAAGAGCTGTCTGCAGCCAGATGTCTGCCTTCAAGTAGCTGTCTTGTTCAGCACTCTAGAAGACAAAGTTGCTGTGCAAGATTCAAGTCTGTGTTCTGCAAAACTAGTTGTACTTGATTTGGGAGGGCTGGGGCAGGGGAATAGTTGTGAAGAAATGGCCAGGATGGTAACTGCTGGGATATAATGCTATCATGGTTAGATTGCTCTTTGACTCCAAAGCCAGCTGATGCCCTCTAACTGGATGGGCATAATCAGAGAGGCACAGAAAAACACCTTTAACATCATTGAGTCCAACGTTATCCCAGCAGTGCCAAGCCCATCCCTCATGTCCCACATGTCCCCAAGTGCCACACCTTCAAGTCTTGTAAATGCCTCCAGAGTTGGTGACTCCATTCCCCAGGACAGCCTGTTCCAAAGCTTCATGACCCTTTTGGTGAATAAATCTTTAAAAATATCCAGTCTAAACCTCCTCTGGCAGAACTTGAGGACATTTCCTCTTGTCCTGTCACTGGTAACTTGAAGGAAGAGACCAACACCCAAACACAAGCAGAGAGACAAAGATGTGACTTCAAAGTAGTGTTGAAATCAGACCAACACCATGCCTTCCATTTTAAAAATCATGTTTCACTGAAGAAAAGGGGCTTCCCAAACTGTTCTTAAAGAAGATGTTCCATTGCTTTAGGTTAGAAAGCAGAATTAAACCTACTCAGGTGTGGAATGAGGGCAGACAGCAGCAGTTCTTACAGTTCTCTGACATTCCTGGTACACAACACTGTAAGTCACCTGCCAGAAGGCAAGAATGGACAGACAAAGGTAAATTCCTACATTAATCTGTCACACTGAGCCCTTTAATGTATTCACTACCAGCTGAAAGTGCCTACTCTACTGGCTAGCTGCTCCTGTCCCACTACAAAGGAATGAATCTACTGGTATCAGAGGGAGAGGATGGTAACAAACAGAAGTTGCAATCCATATCTGATCAAAAATACCACATCTACAGGGACATAAAACACTTAAACACCCAGCTCTCCTCTATCTGCCATGTGTGCCAAGCTTCCAGACCAGGTCCTGGTCCCCAGCAAAGCAGAACTCAGTGCTGTGCAGAAGGGACAGAAGCAAGAATAACACCTCCCAGACAACCTGCACACCACAGGCTTCCCCTGCACACAGCCCAAGACTGCACAGCTGCAATTTCTCTTGCATCACCTCCAGAATGTGAGCAGTGTTTGAGGGTCCTAGTGGTAGTTTGGAATTGAGAAGCAGCTGTGGCAAACCCCTAACATGACACCAGTGTGTGAGGCTAGAAGAAAGGAGCTAAACAAGCAGCCCAAAAAAGGAGGAAGGAAATTTTACGTCACCCAGGCTCTAGTTGCCACTTTAACTTCCCTCTCTTTGACACCTCCCTGGCACCTGTAAACTGCTGCAAGAAAAGTGATGGGAATCTTTGCAGAAAGCTCTGTCACACCTTGTCCCTCTGCAAAAATTCAAATTTAGCCTTTTAACCAGGCAGCATCTATGCATGCTCTAATCACTGACAGCATAAAGCTGTGCACAGAGCTTGGATTTGGGCTCCAAAACTCACATCCCACCTCAGCTGATGGCAGCTCAGGAGGCACAGCCTGCAGAATGCAGTGCCAGCTTCTCCTCAGCTCTTGCACTACAAGGAGGAAATAGTGGGAGCTTAGGGTCAGAAGCATGGAGGATACATTTGTTGTGTGTTTAAGCTGTGTTGCTGAAGATGTTTTGCTCTGCTTTGCATGTGTGCCTGTTCCAGATGGTTTTCCTTGTGTTTAAAAGAAATAGGCATACTTAAAATCTACTTTACAAAACCTCAGCAAATTAACACTGATCTTTTCCAGACAATTCTTCAAATGAATGTTCTGCAAATGCCTCCTCACGGCATGCAAAGATTTAGATACGCTGGGAATTGGCTCTGCAAAGGATGCTCTCTAACAAGAGGAATTTAAGCACTGAAACCAGTTCAATTTGCCGCTTTTTGATTTTAATATGAAAAGAAATACTTTCTGCAAGGAAAGACTCAGCTTTCATCACCAGAACCCTAGCACAGATTTCACAGGCTAAACCAGTTCACAGATAAGCACTTTTCATAAACATGACACATCTCTTGGCTTGCAGAGGTTTTAGAGAAGCAAAGAACAGGCTGTGCTGACATCTGGTGGCCTTCTCTGCAGACAAAGAGTTCGTGGCAATAGGTCTTGGCTTTTTACTGCCCGTTTTGGGTTTGGTGTTTGTTTTTTGGTTTGTTTGGTTTTGTTTGGGTTTTTTGTTTGTTTTTTTTTTTTTTCTTTCCTGATGTAACTCCTTCATTTCCTTATAAGATTCAAAGCATTATGATAAAAACAATTTTGTTTCCACTGACTGGAGGACAGCGCTGTCCTGCAGTGCAAGTCTTCCTGCAAAGCAAGAAAAGAGCCTTTGTTGTGCACTATTAGCTACAGTGTAGAAAAAGTCTCCCTATCAAAGCATATTTTTTCATAAACAAATTTTAAAAAGTGTACCTTCACTGCCACAGGAAACGCTGCTATTGCATATCAGATGAGGTGCAAACCTCACCATTAAGGCACTGCAAACCAGAAGTGGCAGCAAGAAGCAAAGGGAAGTGGTTGGAGAAACGTTGGAAGCTGTGTCTGTGTCTCTGACTCAATAAGAAATGGGGAGTAGAGAAAAGTCAATATCTTGATAAAATGAAAAGCAACAAAAGTTGTCTACTGGGCTTTCCTTGACTCATTAATCACTTGCAAATCTGTGCCGAGCAGTTCTATGGAAAGGAAGCAATGGAAGGGGGATCAGTTGCCAGCCAGGAAGCCTGAGCTCAGTCCAAGCTGCTCAATAAACAAAAGTGTGCATTTGCCTCAGGCTTTTGTGATGCCTCCAGTCATCTACCCAGTCTCTATCTGGGATCCCACCAGTCACAGGAGACCAAGAATGAGCATCCTATGCTCTGGTTTTATCTTCTTGATCTTTGGACGCTCTGGATTTCTGTGGCTATTACTTCCCAAGGACAGGCCATGGATGTCCCATCATGGCTGTGGGAACTCTTGGACTGCTACTTGCAGGCTCATTTTTAAGTAAGTGATCTGTCAGGGGATGTTAAATACTGCCAGGGAGTGAAGGAGAAACACCACCGCTTACAGTATATTTCTGGATCACCTTTAAGTCACAATGTTTACATCAGATAAAGCAGTTAACTGTAAAAGTGGTGCTTATCAGATCTTTGAGTTCTCCTTTATGCCATTGGTCAACTCAACTGTCCATGTCAGCAGATTTTTCTTAATCTTTGCTTCTTCAATAGGCAACATGACTACCTCTGGGCAGAAAAAATCATTAAAACTGTTGGATGCAGAAAGTGTAATGTGACAAAGCCAGAAAAAACAAGATGCCCATTGGAGCAGTTCATTAAGTCAGTTCCAAAATTATGAAAAAGCACCATATTTATACCTTTAGTTCTACAGAAAGCAGCACTGCTCTGGTATCTCTGCACCAAGAGTGTTGCATATGCAAATTTTGCTGTTTATTTACTTACACTGTTATGTCTTCTTCCTATTCATGATAATTTCTTTCAGAATTTCCTCTATTCTTCTTCAGCTTTCACACCTCCTAATCAAAACTCCAGTCTCTCTGAAGTGATTTTTTTCTCCAAGAAACAGCCAAGCCTGACACAGCACCCCAGGGTTCCAGTTTGACTGCCTTTCCCTACTGCAGTGTAAATACCCAGGGTAAATTTTATCTTACTTCAGACTCCTCTCTGGATATTGCTCTTTTGTTTAACAAAAAAAATGGTGAATGGTTCCAAGAACATCCCACTGTAACAGGAATCCTTATTAACCCCACAATGCCTAAGACCACTGGCAAAGCAGAATGACTTACCCCACTTCAGCTCTGATTAAAAGCAGCTGTAAACCAATGTAGTTCATGATTTCTGCCAGGATAACAAACCACAGTACTGGCTCTGGGATTTCCTACAACAGAAAGAGGATTTCAAAACAACATGGGCAAAGATATCTCAGTCTTTTACTAATTTATTTGCCAGTGTTCAGAGATTTCATTCAGTACTCAATCCTGTAACCAAACATACTTTGATACAAGTCTGTACCATATCCCACCAAAAACAAAAAAGTTGGAGCAGCACATTCCTAACAAGTTTTCAGTTATTATCTGTGGTTTTGTGGGATCTACTAGAAAGAAGCATTACTGAAAGTCACCAAAAAATCTTTAATAAAATAAATAAATAAATAAACACAGTAGAAAAACACTTCAGGAAGAAACCAGTTTACAAGTATGGCCATTGAGAGCATTACAAAAGGCTCCACTGTGCTGCTGGAGAAAGAAGCCAATGAAGTGCCATTGCCAGAGTGAACTGAGCTCACAAAGCAGTAGTTTAACTCTTCCCTTGGAGAGAGAAGTTAATCTGGAGTGCCAGCACATTCATTCTTGACTATTTGCAGTAGAACATTTAGTTTTTCTCCCTGATGCTGTAGAATTGCTCTGCCACTGTACCACCCTTGATGTGACACTGCAGGTTTGGAACTGCACAAGCCCAGAAAGGGCAATTGTTAAAATGTGGTGACTCTTTCAAACACAAATGCTTTAAAGAAAAGGGATCACAAAACTAATCCAAATCTGTCTGGAAGGGCTGGAGACCAAATTCAGTCATGCTCAGTGTGAGAGCCTGCATGTGCTGACAGACACCATTTAGATGCCTTGGCAGGCCAGCCTGACACACTGATGTCTCTGGTACACTATCTGTTCTTACAAAGTTTCCTTCCTTATGGTAAATTTGGCTGAACAAAGATGAGATAGTCCGGAGTGCAATGCATCAGCCTGAACTGTCTGAGAAGATGAGCACAAACTTGCATTAACCACATAAATCTGCAAACATGACAGAGTGTAAGAGTGCTGAAGGTGGGCCCATGTTTGGGGAGCAGGCACCAGCAACAGAGAGGCTGCCTGGACATAAAGAGAACGTAAGAGAAGGCATAAATTGATCAGGGCATACATAATGCATAATTTTCATTTTTTTCTCCTCCAATTGCAATTCCTTTGATGGTATCTCCCTTCCAGAGTGTTTGTAAGTCCTTCTTTTCTGTTTTGGCCTTCAGCGGGGATCAATTTTGGCAGGCTTTGGTGCATGTCCCTGCACTTGATGGCATGCCATGCTTTTTGATGGCTTTGACTTTGGGTGAGATTTTTTTTTTTTTTTTTTTAAGTATCCATGCCATGTCCCTCATATCTTCCCCTCCAAGTCGTGTCTTCCTCCTTGACTTTTTCCCCTGCTTTTGCAACAGCTGCATCTACATCCCTGGAGAACATATGTGACTTCAGTGACACGGGACTTCTTACAAGATAAAGATACAATAATTTAATCACAGTTGAGAAAGTGGTAGAGGTCTTTCACTAGAGAATAAAACTCTGAAGCAAAGCTGTGGATGAGCAAAACAGCCTAAACCAGGGAGTTGTCAGTAAGGATGAAGAAAATGAGGTGGGAACAAGACACAGAGGGTTCTTTGGCCCTACATCTAAACAAAAGGAAATTCTACTTAGATACTTTGGAAACCACACATGTCAATAAAAACAATAATCAAAGCTCTAGGAAATGGCAGGGTTACTCCTCCAGGAAGTTCTCATGGCTATAGCATTGTCAGCCCTCACCCAGAGCTCAGCATAGATGTGTAGGTCTAAAGCAATTACATGTGAGGTCTCATTCAATTCAGCAGAGCCCAAAAATCCTGCTAAGGCAGAGAGCCAGCATCACCCCTCTTTCAGTGAGGGGAGGCTTAAGGGCACAGTGTCCCATGTAGGTACCCCCTGAAAAGCATTTCATAAGTGATATCTACCTTATTGGATGCATGATTATTTTCTATTATTCTTAATTTGGTCCATGTAGTAGGAAAGGCCAGCATTACCAAGAACAAACACATAGTAAAAGAGTATTTGGCTCATGGAAAGCATAAAGGAATCAATTCCAGTCTTGAAGACATGCAGCTCACAGGCTGGGCCTCTCCTTGCGAAAAATGCAATCATTCAGGTTTTATTCTTAAAACTGAACCCATGAGCTTTCACTCCACTTGGAAAAATGCCCAATCCCTACTTAGGCACAGTGCTGTCCTGGCAGAACTCGAGCTGCTACCCCCATGTGAAGGTGGCTCCATGAAGTGAAGCTAGAAACAGGCGAGCTGGTCTGTGGACACAAAAGCCTCCCAACAGACATTTGTCCCTTTCAGCATGCTAAAGAGAGCTGGAAGAGAGGATAATGGAGAGCATTCACCACTGAAAAGCATGAAACACTGGCCAGTCTGCACTATTTAAACAAAAGAGACCAAACATAAAATGAGAGAAGTAAAGCTGTGACTTAAAACCGAGAGATTCTCTTCTCAAGTTCTTTAAAATACCCAGTGATTCGGTCATAAAACATTTCATTTCATTTGAAGGAGGTTTCACTTCATTTTCAGTAGAAGTTAGTACTGTGATGGGATCATCCTGTGCATTCTATAACCTCCATATGCAGTTACTGTGTGCTGAGGATCAACCTGTGTCACGGGTCAGGGATGGCACTGCCTGAGGCTCAAGAGCCAAGCACAGCAAAAAGAAAAGAGAGGAAGAAAAAAGTCATTTATGTCCCCCAGTTTTTCCTCTCTCAGTCTTAGCATATTGACAGAAATTAATTTCTATAGGAAGGGAATTGCACTGTTTGCAAAGAAATCCTCTAGGATTTATTGATCTTTAAGAAAAATCTCATTAAGCAGAATAAGGAAAATTTACAACAGGTATGGGAAAACAAAACAATCTCTTGGGATCTTCACCAGGCCGAAACAGGATTAGCTCTGTAGTTTCTGTAATCTTCCTCACAGAAGAATGCTAATTCTGTCTCATTTGCTAGAAGAAATAAAAAATTAAATATTTAGCACACCAGTAAATGAACCACCAACAGCCAGCTATTTAGAATTTTAGAAGACAATTAGCAACTTTATGGTCAAAGACAATGATAAATCACCACCCACTTTTTTTTCTTCCTCATAATATTTTTTGAAAAATGTTGCTAGTATTAAAGAGATTGTTAAATCTCATTAAAAAAAACACCCCAAACAAACAAAACCACCAAGAACATGAAAGTATAGAAGAAAATATGTACACAAGACCCCTCAAAATTTGTTTAACACAGTCGTCAGAATTGTTTGTTAAAGCATTCAGCAAATTAGGTGATGGCATTTCTAACACCTTCAAATGCTACGAAAGTAATGAAGCGTGATACATTGTTTTTTGTGCATTTTTCTGTTAGGAAAGGGAGAAAGAAACTTCTTTTTCCCATTAAATTAGCCTGTAGGTATAATAATTTAATACTTAGAGGATCAGTAGAATATTTTACAGATCACTTTACATTCTCCCTCATGACCCATCAAAATATGTGTCTGAAGAAGTGAATTTTTTGCCCTGCTGATGATTAATTCATGAGGCTTCGACAATATGCAAAGTGAAAGACACAAATTGACTTCTCCAGCAATACCTTCAAATACCTCTAATTATTCACAGGGGATATGGCAGAGCTAGAGGACCCACAAAGGTTCAGAACAGTCACAATTCTTTCAACCCAGTAGGTCAAGGACTTCCTCTTCTAAAACAGTAAGTCAGCAACATTACTAATTCAGAACAGAGACAAATCTGATGGAATGCCTTCACAATTATTAAACATGAAATTCTTTAAGATGCTGAGCCAATAAATTCCACATTCATTTTTTAAATTAAACCTCAAGTTAATGAAGCCTGCCTGTATTGTAAAAAAAAAAAAAAGAAAAAAAGAGTCGAAGGGATTTTAGAATCTCAACTAGAAAACAGATAAGATTATTTGTAATGAATACTGAACACTTTATTACATACACCCTGCTTTAAAAAAAACTGCAAGCATTAACTTTGCTGACTGGATAATAACTGTAATAATAATCACTACTACAGAGGCTTTCCTGAGGATACTTATCTAATGTCCTCAGAATTTATAACTCTCTAGCCCAACCCTGTAAAGTGCCAAGGGCAATCAACTGCAGTTTAGGAAAACTGTTCTGCATGTATCAGAATTTCCCAGATTTTCTAATGGTGATTCTGATTGTTTTATTCTAGTACACCTTGGCCAGACTAGATGTTGAAAAAAATCATATCTTAATAGGAGATTTCAAATCTTCTCACTGATTTAAAGAAAACATACAAAATTTATTGTTTTGTACAAAATGAGGACCAGTGGTACATGATACATGATATCACTTCCTTGGCTTACTCTTTTCTACCTCTTGTTGAAGGAGAAAAATCTTGAAGATTTTACTACAAAAACCTTACTCCTAACTCAGCTAATCTTCACGTCAAGATACACTGGAACATCTCCAAATTCAAAATGGCATAATGGCACATTGCATTTTCCAAAGAATGGGTTCCCTCTTCTATCACAAATATCCTCTATATACTAATGACTAATAACTGCTGTTATTCAGAAAAAAAGAAACAAAAAAAAGCTTTAAATTATTTTCTGCCCTAAATGAACCACCCCTCTCTTTGTACAGAGACACAGAACAGGCTTCTGCATTCCTATTTCCTTTCAGTGTAACGTGTAGTCTGATGTTTTGACACCTTTTTTGAGATCACATCCAACTGTTTCACTGCTGTAGCTACAAACCCAGTTTCAAAGGCAGATAATATGTACAAATACCCATCCATACCTTTTTGAAAGAAGACAGCTTTGTTATTTCTAATTCAACATTTGGCACTGTCATCAGTCCCTCTCCTGAACTGCACTGTCTCTTATGCCTCACACAGATAAAGATCATGATTAAATGAATCTTTTGCAAACTAAATTACAAATCTGCAAGGGTGCCAGTAATCCTCTTTTTTCTTTTTTTTTTCCCCTTCCTGCAGACAAAAAGACCTAGTGTGTAGTAAAAGCGATGATTCATATTACAGGAACACTCAAAGACCTTTAGGAAAGGTATATTGGAACCAGAGAAAAACACTGAAGAGACATCCCAAGTCACTTAAAACCAGAAAATAAATCACAGGAACAGGAGAGCCAAGTAACCTAGGAGAAAGAAATCCCATTCAGTAGCTGGGGAGCAATCAGTGAGCAGCAGGAGCAGGAGGGAGCCTCCTCTGTGAAGCCCCTGCACTTAGAGCTCAGGCAGTTAAAGCTTTCCAGCCAGGCAAATCAGATTCAAATGAGCAAATGTCCATATCAAGGTGGAATGCAACCACATGCCCTAAGTACCCTGCTGCCACAAAGTCACTCAGCCACTTTTATGAGAAGCCCAAAGGACATCCAGGGACCATCAATTTTATCATGACAGACATTTCTTTACATTATTACCAAAAGACATGCCCTATATGTTGTCTCTTGTCAAAATGTGAGAAATCAGGTCAAGTTTCAACTCTTTGCTATGTTCAGCACATTCTCTAAATGATACTGCTCCAGCTTTCCCGAGCAATCTGGCTATCAGACACTGTATGCTGCACATTAAACAAATCTAATCTTATTTCATTATTCCATGCTGGTTCCACTACTTACATTTCTAACCAAAACATCAGTTTAAATGTTACTGATAAGACCAAGCAGGCACGGTACTAATAACCTATCTGTCAATCATTTAAAATTACTCTCAGCAGAATTATAAGCATACCCTCTAAAAATCACAATTTGCATTCTGAACATTTGGAGTGCAGATACCTGCTGCCCTCAGACCAATGATTTGAATAATGCTTCCCTGAATAATTACCAAGTCGTGTAAAGAGCATCAGAAATAGCATTTACTTTTCAGCAGCCTGTCCAAACATAATCAGCCAGCTATCAGTTTAATGCTACCACAAGGAACAGCATCTTCAGTCAATACAAATGCACTCCTACCTACTCCAGCTGCTTTCAGCGTGCTGTCTTCCTTCAAAATCAGTTTGTCATCATCTTCCAAACTCACTACAAGCTCACCAGTCTATAAATCAGAGAACCAGAATACAAAAATAAGAAGAATTTCTTCTGCTTCAGTCTTGTTTGACAGTGCAGAGATCTGCCTGCATCAAAGCATGCAAAAGGGGAAGAACACAGCTAGTAATCTTACCTTAGATTTGTGTGCTTGGTGAATAATCTTCATGGTATCTGAAAGAAAAAACAGTGTTTTCCTAAAACAAGGCTTAATAAGCACACAACACAGCAAGTTGTACTCGGGAAAGACAAACAAACAAAGGGGGAAGCTTCAAAATCTTTTGTTATTTACAATTTTGTGTATTCAACCTGAAAGAGGAGAAAACATCTTAATCTCACAGTTCTGTGGCCACAGCCTTAAAGCAGTCAATGCAGCATTAAGGTACCACATCCGACTGGGCTTCTGTCTGCTGACTGAATTACAATAACCAACTAATGACCATCTCAATTGCCAGTCAAAACACATCAACTTAAATGCCACTTAGGGTGTATTAACTTAATAGGTTTTACACATGCAATTGGGGCAGGACCAACAGCATTTATGCACTGTCAACTGCTACAGCTAAGTTGATAGGCAGCAAGTAATTAAGACACAGTAACCAGATCACTTCAGATCATCCTTTGAAATTTTCCTTCGCATGTATACAACACCCACCATCGACAGCAGAAATTTCATTAAGCAAGTTCATTTTACATTAACATCTACAGCCTCTTCTCTTTAATGCTACACCCTCTTCAATAATTTTTATTTTACGTTTGTGTAGTGTAGTGCTTTTAGAATTTTTTTAAAAGTGCCACTTTCTCCTGGCAACATGGGCAGGGTTTCGTTAACAGAAGGGAAACGCAGGGGAAAATAACACAGTCACTAAAGCAACTGGATGAGTGCAAAGATCCAGAGGGAACAGCTTAAAGCCATGCAACACTAATAAAAAAAAATTGAAGACTCTGTGTTTGAACAAATCTGGAGTAACACATCAATATCTTCCCAGCAAAGAAGAAAAACCAGTTCTGCTTGTCTGCTCATCTTCTGTTCTAATTCAGTTTTGTGCATTGAGTGAACATTACATGTTGCAATAGTCTGGTAAGAGAAGGATGCAGCAAAATTAACTATTGGCCAAACCAACTTTCAAATTACCAGAGCAAGTATTCAGATGTTCAGAATAACAGAGATCACATTCCCACTCAGAAGTTTGCTTCCATTCCATCCTGGCCCATTTTGAACACTATCTAAAACATTACATAAGGTAAGAAGTACTCTGTATTCTCACTGCTTGGTCACTGAGAAGGCAGCCTTGGCATGTTGTAATAACTGTGGTATTAGAAGCAAGACAGACATTAAATTGCAATTACCAGGACCCATCTTGCATAGAAACATTACAAAAAGACCAAGCAATCACAGAAAAAATATATTGCAACCATGAAACCTTTCTACTACAGCAAATAAACCCAGCCTGTGCCTGTTAGTTTTAAGCTCCTCTGTCTACTTTGGTACATTCCCTTTTCTCTAGTCCTTGTCCAGTCATGCCCTGAAGCATCGTCTCAGTTCTACTGGCTCAGAACTCCACCACTGGCACCCAGCAGTTTACCATGGGCTCATCTGAGCTATTAAATGGCTTCTTTAACTCTCTTACAGAGATTAAACTATAATCTCTTCCCACAAGCTAAATCCTCTGACTGGCCTTGGCTATTTCATCTCCTCTCAATCAATGGCAGGGACTTGAAAACTGCCAAGTTTTTATCTTGCCTTTTCTGATGATAGGTCTATCATGGCAATTGATAAGATACCACTTTCTAAGTGATTTTATGAACTACCTGCCATACTGCTCTGCATTCATGGATGAAAGGAATAAAACTGAGAAGCAGCTTATGGAACAAGCTGGCACCCAGACTGCCAGCATCAGTGAAAAGGTACTGTGGTATGAAAAGGTGACAAGGTGCTAAGATAAGACTGACTCAGAAAAAGTTCTAGACCAAGATCCAGAATAATCCATACAAAGAAATGAAGAAAAAATGGAAGTCAGAAGCTTTGAGATGTGAATTGGAGCACTGATCCAAGAGCAAAAATGTGATGGCATTATATATAATGTTAAAACAAAGTGGTGCTGAATTCTGGAGGAAGGAAGCTGAAACAGGCACAGTGAGAGACAACCACATCCAACTGAGATTTCTGGCACTGCCAAACAAAACAGGAGGAAAAGTCTGGCTTTTACTGCAGAAGTCTCACTGCCCTTTCCTCACAAAAACACAGGAAAGACAGCAGAGCACTGTAGAGATAGCAGAGATGCCAAAAACATGAACCTGGATGATTCACAGCCTGAGGGGAAGGTGAGGAACCTGGCTTTGATTTTCCTGTGTGAAAATTTTCCTGCAGTTAGCACCATCACAGTAAGAGTAGGCTCCCAGTAACTGGTGCAACAGGTTTTAAAGTTATGCTCAGTCCTACAGGGCACAATCAGGCCCTCAGCCACCAGATACGTCTTGGGAAAAGCTAAACTGATCTCCAAGTGATGAAAGAAGCAGCTGGGATAGGCAGCACCAGGGATACAACTGAGAGCAGCAGTTCTAGACAGGAACCCCTCAAACAGCCAAAGCCACAAATGGGGTGAAGGGCATCTCCAAATTCAAACTTGCACTTCCAGATGTTATGACCTTAAGTAACACATTAAAAATAATAAAAACATTTAAGTCCCTGCCACTGATTATATAATCAATCTTAATCCCTAACTCTTTTTCTAGCTTCAATTTCCACTCTCTGTTTCACCATCAGCAAGAGCACAAAATGAAATCCTTTGGTTTTTGGGTTTTTTTAATAGGCAAATAGAGTTTATTTTCACATGTATTAAGTAGATTTTTCACTCAGTTCTTTGAATGACCATAGAGGAAGGAGTTTGTCAACTCCAAGAACATGGGACACAGAGGATCACTTGCAGGAAAACTCCATGGGAACTTTGAGAATTGCCAAGTTTAGGAGAAGATATGTGACTGACACCCAAGTTTACAAACTCCAAAAAAGGAAGTAACTCAGTCTGTCTAAAAAGTTTTCTCTATCCCAAGCAGATGAATTGTACATGTTCACAACAATCTGCACAAAAAGGAAATATAAATATAGCTTTGATAAAGTCAGCTTAAATTTCACATCATGCCATTTCATACCACCAGCTTGTCTTTAAGAGCTTTCATATCTACTTGGAGCAAAGTTCCCCTGTTTCTCTCATATTGTGTAAGCTATTTAAGTATATAAGACTCAAGCATTTTCTACTTTTTGCCTTCAGCTTCTGCTTCACCATCAGTAAATAGATACTGAAGTACATAAGCAGACAGAGAACTACAGTTTCAAAGTGTTTTGAGACCACAAGCTGCTCATTAGGGTAAAGACAGAGTTAAAAGGCACTTTAAAAAAGTAATAAAAAATTAATATCAAAACCCATCAGTTCCCAATAGCAAATAATGTAAACCATGCAGCCTAATTCAAAGATTAAAACAGATTTTCACAATAATGGTCAAGTTCTGCAGGATAACTCCAGCTACAAGAGCTGGACAGAGTTGCAAATGTAGGCAGGCACTGGCACCAACATTAGTATTGTACAGCAATTATCTTTTAAGTTGTATAAATGCTGGTGTAAAATATCATGTGGTCATTTGATGGCAATTACAACAAGAAAAATAAAAACCACCTACCATACTTGTAATTTTTAAAAGGAGGAGGAAGTCCTGATCTTGAAGACACATCTATTAAAATAAAAGCACAAAGTTAAAACAAAGTTCTCTTTCTTAATTATTTCCAATCCTTCATTTTCCATTATTGTGCAATGTATGCATCCCCTGGGCAGCCTTTAAGTCAAAACAAATCTGCAACATAGGAGAGTTGTTTGATCATCAAATGCTAAAACACAGCCTTTGGCCCAGATTCTATAGTGACTCCATATGTGAGTAAGTTCATTTGAGCATGAAGTCTCTCTGAACAAAACACCCCACGAGGACAGTGAGTCAGTGCAATTAGGGTGTGATCACAGGAGTCTGATCCTTCAGAAATCTGCCAGGAACATCCTCTCAATGGTTTGCCCAGCATCTCTCTTTACCTTATACAAACAGCTGACAACTGTCACCCAGAACTGAATCCTCAGGTAAACACAGCACGAAAAGGAAGCCAAACTGTAGAAAATTAACTCTTTAGCTGCTTGCAGGACACAGCCCATAGGAAACTGCAGGAACATTGACACCTTCTCTGGTGCCAGTGCTCCCTGTGACTTAACCAGGACTCAGAAGGCCCAGCCACCAGCGGGGTGCCCAGCAGCAAGGTGGATGAAGCCATTTCTTCAGTAGTTTAACCATTTATCTTAAACTGCCTCTTCAAAACAGATTACTGTAAAGGAAGGAGCAGGGCTTTCGCACCCCTGTGGAACAGGGTTCTAAGTCTTGTTTAAAGCATTGGCTTTGTCTCAAATAACAGCGAGCTGCAATATTGCACATATCAAAAGCAAGTTTCCTAGCATTGTTTTTTATTTTCTTGTTCACAACAACAGCTGTGCCATATGTTCTGAAAGTGCTTGCAGTGTTCCAACAGCATCCTAAAACCTTGCCATGCCTATCACTGTCTAGAAGTATGGAAATTGCCAAACACAAGACACCCGTGAGTCCCAGGGCAATGTCCTAGGAGTTGCTCAAATGTTACCTAATATAACAGTTCAAGACTTGTTTAAGCTGACTTCATGAAGGAAAAAAAAAAACAAACAAAACCCAAAACAAACAAATTATGTTATTTTGTACCATTTGAATGTCTCCATTGAGGTGTGTGGAAATACACCTGCAGGATTAAGGGTAACACCCAAATGATCAAGTCACTGTGTGTGCTGGTCTGCAGTACTTAACTTTTAGATTCACTGTCACTTTCAACCAGGCTTATAAAAGAGAAAGCCCACAGATGAGTAAATCTGCACCAGAAAGCTCAGGATGGAGACAGAAACTCAGAAACAAACATGCACTGTGAGACCACACAGTGTCAAAAACAAATTTTCAAGATTCTCTTTTCTCACAAATAGCAAACAGACTTGCATTCCCACATTCCACATATTTGCGTAGTTAGCATCAAAGACTTTCTAAATTCTATTAATTTATTCCTATTAATTGATGAATATTTGCCTGACAGCACCCCTCAATGAGCCTGCGGCACTGAGCCAAATGCAGCAATGCCCTTGTTTCTTTTAGACTAAACGTGGGTGTTGGGGAAGATGAAACAGGAAAGCCTTGTAAATATGATTGCCTGGCAAAAGATTTTGAGAATATAGAAACTATAAGTGAGATTGAAATGAAAGCATGCTTTGAGATCCCTTAGTTACTGAATGACTGGAAAACAATGGTGTGGGCACACTGAAGGTAATCAATCTCCTTTTGATGAAACAATACCCTCTGCTTGCAGACAGGTCCAAGGGTCAGAGCAGACCCTCCTAGATTAGCAGATGCGGTCCAAAGAGTAGTTTTTAGGGTTTAAAATGTAACACAGTATGGTGATGTAATGATTCTTATAGGCTGAATGTAAATGCTATAGGATTTGTATCTTGTACTAGATTGGTTAGTGAGAATTAGAATATTCAACACAGAAGAAGATTTATTGTATTGTAATGGGAACCTTGCTCTCATACCCTCTTACCCTTTTACCCTCTCATCCTCTCTCTCTCTCTCTCTCTCTCATCCTCTCTACCCCTCTCTTCTCTCGTGCCTGCTCCAGCTCTGGCTGGCAGCTCCCAGCAGGGCCCTGCACCCAGGCCCTTTGCAATAAACCCCAAGTTCCATGACCTGGCTGCAGAGATCTCTCATCTCTGTCTGTTCCACCCCCCGAGGCTCCTACAGTGGGGATTTGGGCATGGGGGAGAAGTCCAGCCAAACTCAAGCATGGCACACCGACCATGGAAGCTCTCATTAACTCCAGACCTTTCATCCAAGGAAGGAAAGCACACGGGGGATGCAAACACGAATTTGGCGTCTCCACCAGAGCCATTCCCATCCATTTGCTCCACAAGAAGGTGGAGGGACAGCAGCACTTGGGAGTGAAGGAGCCAGAGGAGGCAGGCAGGGCTTACCCTGGCGCACGAAGGCCATGAATTCCCGCACTGTCTGCTCCAAGGGGACCCCGTGGAACACCAGGGGCCGGAAATTGCGGTGCTGGAAGGAGCGCACCAGGCGAACCGTGATGGTGGAGCCTTCTGCTGACATCAGAACGAGCTCTGAATGACCTGGGAAACATCAAAGGGAGGAATTACTGTGTCGGAACCCAGGATATTCCTCTGGCTGCCCTGGAGGACTCAAGCCCCTGCCCAGGGGGCTCAGAGACCTTGGCACAGAGCCCAAGACCCCTGTGCCTTTGATTTAGCCCTTGGAAAAAACAATTAGCAACCTTTATAATGAAGAATTACAAGCCATGAAAGTTTAAGTAGAATGATAGTGAATTTATCACAGGGTGAAAAATAGATTTTTGGGGTTTTTAGAATGGGAGTTCAGGGGGCAAGATGGAGGAATCTGGGCATGTCCAGCCTTTCTCCTTCTTCTTCTTGGCCTCCATCTTCTGCTCTGATGTTGGCACTTACAGATTGGTTTAGAGTAGAAGCTCACTGTCTAACATAGGTGATAGGTATTGGAAAGTAATTGTAAACATTGTACATGTAGTTTTTAGTATAAAGACATAACACCGCCCCGGGGGCAGGCAGAGTGCCTGGAACTGTCCTGCTGGACGGACCTCGGCAGGACAGGAGAAAGAATGTTATAGATAAGGAACAATAAACAACCTTGAGACCGAGGAATGAAGAGCTCTGACTCCTTCTTTGACCGCCAGGCTGGGAAAAGAGACTTTCTAATGTATCTCGGGGTCACTGTGACCAGCAGAGATTCCAAGATTACTGCCTTTCCTCTGCCCACGAGCACAGCTGGAAAATGAGGTGCAGGCAGGCCTCATGTAAAGAATAAAACATGTGAGAAATCCAACAGCATTGGGCCCTTCAGGATTTCACTGCTGTGATCCCCACAGGGTCTCAGAACAAACAGATCCTGCAGACCACACACTCCAGTACCTGTGCTGTGCAATGCCACACCAGACTCCCCATTAAACATGCAAAAGCTGCTGTGGATAAATGTAGCCACATTTCTCTTCACAGAGAAAAGCAAGGCACAGTTCTTCCTGAGAATATTTATTGGGTTTCACATTCTCTGAACCTCAGAGAAAGGAAAAGCAATTCTTACCATTTGCTGTGCCTGTGTTTGTGCCAAAGTAGAATGCAATATGGAGATTGTTTACCCAAAGTGATTGTGTTTTGTTTCCTTGGCCTGTCAAGCCCAAGTGTGTGTGTGTGTGTGTGTGTGTGTCGGGACTGCTGGCTGACAGTCACGAGATTCTGTGCAGTGTGAGCAGGGCTGAGTGCTTGGCAGATTCAGTTTAGATGTAATGTAACATAGTGTAATATAATATAGAGTAATATAGTATAATGAAGTAATTAATTAGCCTTCTGAGAAGATGGAGTCCTCCTCATCATTCCTCCATGCCATGGGGGTCGTTCTGTTTCAATAGATAAATGCAAGAGTGTTGTATGGATTTTAAGTGACTGAAGACTTCACCCGCTGGGCTCTAGAAGAATGTCCTAATACAAACAAACCCAAAGACTTTTTTAACATACTTGTGATGGAGAGAGGGTAATACTCTGAAAAATGCCTAAGCTGCTACACAATGCTCATTTTCACCTCCCCAGGAAAAGTGAAAAACCACCACATACATAGGCAAATCATTTTCCTGGTATACTACAGCATAATTAGGGATTTAATTTATAATAGTCGGTCTCTAGAATGGCTCTATGGGCTTATACTAGAGAGCAGAGCCTAAAACAGACCAGCCTTGGCAACCCCAAACCCTCTTCAAACAAGCCCATGTATTGTTCCATCAGGTTTTTTTTTCTCCCCACAGGAAGCTAAGTTCTTTTCTACCTTGACAAACTTCTCTATTTTTGGCGCTGGGCATCCCTCAGCTTCCTGGCCACGTGCTGAAGTGCCAGAGCTGCTGCAGCAACCAGCAAGGACTGCAGGCCATGTGCTCCAACATCAGCACGACCTTTGCACCTCCCATCCTGAGCAGGATCTCAGAGTCCACCTCCAGTCCTGACAGGGAACCTTTTACCCATTCATCCCCAAATGTTCTTTTTTGTGTGTCTATTTTTTTTTTTTTTTTTTTTTTTTTTTTTGCTGTGGGGTTATTTAAGTGCCCCACCATCCTGCAGGTGCATACCAACCTTGGCTGTTATTTATCCCAGCCGTAGCCTGGCAAAGCTAACTACCAATATTTTCATCAAGTACTATCTGCAGAACAGGGCAAAGACCTTCCACCACACAAGGCAACTTGGTTTTGCATCACCTTGGCTAATAACCCCGAGTTCCAATTCCATTTTAAATGAGTATGTATCACACACCACACAAATAATCAAAAAAGCGTACTTTGCACCTGGAAATAACTCGATTTATACTAAACAGCAAAGATGGATGTTTTCTGGGTGCTATTCCACATGGGCTGGTGACTTGGGGGGGCAGTAAAGGGCACAGCATTCAACTCACTTGCTCCTAAGCAGCACGGAGAAATCCTGTGGGAACACAGAATGAGGAGCTCATTCAGAAATCGCCAATTTTCACACTTACTACTCAAACCGATCGCACGTAGGGCTGGAACCGTGCACTACCCCGCGCCTCCATGGGTACAAGCAGGCAGGTGGGAGGCGCTGGTGGCGCATTCCTCTGGGACAGAGGAACCTCCCAGACCCGCAGCAACACCGGCGGCACCACCACCCACCCCACCGCGGCCCGGCCCTACCGGCACCGCCCGCCCCACCGGGCCCATTACCGCTCTCCGCCGCCACTTCCGGGTTCCGCCCCGCCCACCCGCTCCGCCAATCACGTCCTTTCGGTGGCAGCCCTGAGACGTCCGATTGGCTGAGAGGGCTCTGTCCCGCCCCCGCCCTCGCGCCGCTGTTGTCTCCTCACGCGCTGATGAACGGGAGGCACCCGTGCCGCCTCCACATTGGCTCCTTGCCCGCCGTGTACCCGCCCCCGGCCCGCGCTGATTGGTGCCCGCGGGGCCCGCGGCGCTGCGATTGGCCGGCGGCCGGTCTGGCGAGGGGTGAGGCGGGCGCGCGGCGAGGGTGGCGGGGCAGAAGCGGCGGGGCCGGGGCCAGGCGGGTTCGGCGCAATGAGCGAGGTGCGGGGGGCGCCGGGGCCGGGGGCAGCCGGGGGGGGCTCCGCGAACCTTCCCCTCACTCACCCTCTCCGCCTTCCCCCCAGGCCGCGTTCCAGAAGGCTGCCGAGGAGGTGAAGCAGCTGAAGTCGCAGCCCACGGACCAGGAGATGCTGGACATCTACAGCCACTACAAACAGGCCACGGTGGGCGACGTGAACACTGGTAGGCACCGGCCCGGGAGGCAAAACCTCTCCCTCTCTGCGCTTCCCTCAGTCCCGCGGCGCAGCGCAAGTGCCTCAGAGCCGCCTTGGCCGGGATTGCGTGCGGGAGGGCACTGCCTGACCCGATAAGGCTTTGTGCAATTCGGGGTTTTTAGATTAACCCGGCTGCCGCTGTCTGCTCCGTGCAGTGAGGGCCTGAGAATGCTTTGTGTTAGCTGTGTGCAAATATTGGGATTGGGTTTTTTGGAGAGCTCTGGCAGTGAGTAGCTGCTCAGGCCGAGGGATGCTGCTTTAATGCAAGCACTTCTCGGTTATACAGATTTAAACAGCAAGGCGAGAGATACAAGGGTGGAATTGCAATACAAGGACGCAATTGCAAATACTGGAGGGGATGACACATTTGAGTTTATTTAGACTGGATTGACTGCTAAAAATAGTGCTGGAAAGCAAAACCAGAAGAATAGGAGAAAACTTTTATATGAGCTGCAATTAAATATACTTCAGAAAGACTGTACCAAAAATATGTCTTCAAGTACACAGTGCAAAATGTTTCTGCCTACTTCTCTCACTACAATGCTGTCCATAGCAGCTCAGCCTTTGGAATAGCATTTAAAGTGGAGCGTGTCTCTATCGACCTTGTGTAAGGCTGGAGTAGCTAGAATTAGAAAGGGAAAAGGTCATTTCTTTGGAGTGCTGGCCTCCTAACCCAGTAGCTGGCAAAGTTTATTGAGCGTCCATTGATTTAAAAGCTGGCAGTGAAGTGTACAGGAAATGGTAAGTAATTTAATCTCCTTTTTCCAAAGCTGGCAGCGTGAGGGAGAAAATAATTTACTTTGGGTTTAAGATGTGGTCTTTTTGGTGTGGCTGGGCATCAGCATTATTAGTGCTCGACAGGGTGAAGCAGTGCTGGGGATATGGCACCATTCCTGCAAGTGTCTGCACTCGTGTGGAGCAGCAGCCAACGTGAGCTGGCCCGAGCAGGAGCCTGTGGGAGGGTGACTGCTAGGGTTTGTGCTGCAGACAAGTGGAGCTGCCAACTGGAGCCACAGGTCACTGTGCCATGGGGGCTGCACAAGGCTGTTTGTGAATACTGCCCAGTCCCATTTGTGAGTTCTAAGAATTCTCTTTAAGGAGAGAGAGAGAGAGAGAGGAAGTAAAGCCACAAAGGGGACTTTGCACAAAGATTAACTATATACATGTCATTCACTTTCTGCTTGGCCACACCACAGCCTGCAGTGAAGTGAGTTAAATTTCCAGGGTTTTCAATTGCACAACTATAGGTTAGAAATACACCATTAACTTGATGGGCATGAGTTCCAAGCTGTGTGTTACTACAAACAGCTGCCTGTTTCTGTGTCTCTGCCTGTAATGGACCACAGGGTATGTCTGCTTTACTTTAGAGCTGGTGTTCTTTAATGGGACAGCTCTTATGTGACAGCAGGCTCTTCAGAAAGTTCAACTAAACCAAATGACAGCGCTCTTGGTGCTCTTCTGCTCAAATGCTGCTGTCTCAAGGGAATTTGAAAGAGTCTATTTCTATCCTCACCAACGATGTTGTAACATATTCCCCTGAGGTGATCTCCTGGCTACAGGTTAGCAAATAACAGCTGCAGAGATGAGCCATGGTATTTAGTCACAGCTAAGAGCCAGCTAAGCCTTCGAGTGGGTATTACCTACAGCCAGATCACACAAACTAATCCTGCTGCTCATCCTGCCTTTCTCAGAGCGCCCTGGTATGCTGGACTTCAAAGGCAAAGCAAAGTGGGATGCCTGGAGTGCATTGAAAGGTAAGTGTCTGATTAAAGAAATTGATAAAATTACCCCAGGCAAACTAGTCAGAAAGACACGTGTAGTTCAGGATAGAAACAGGATAATGTTGCCTTTTAATACAAGAGTTCTAGAAGTTCAGAATGCCATGATAATAAATTTTAATTACCTCTGCAAGGCAGAAGTAATCCTGAAAAATATGGCCTGTGTGAAAGGGAATTAGGGTGCAAAATGTCCAGCTGGCCTAAGATGTTAAATAAAGAACAATAACAGCAGCAGAAATCTAAAGTTGTTTTCCTTCCTAGTACCCAGACAGAGACTGAGCTCTCCCTCCAGCTGTTATGCATCTTCCAGTTAGGAAAGCTGTGGAAGACACAACTGAGCTCCCAGCTCTAAATAAGGAGCCCAACAAGTGGTCTGATCTGTGACAATGGGGCTTTTTCTGGTGTTTTAAGGAATAGCTTTCCTGTGATAATTGTCAATGGCATTGATAGAACTAATACACTGGTTAGTTGCTGTCTGTGCAAAAACAACTTTGCTTGGAAGCACTGTGTTTTCATGACTGATAAAACACATTTGTTTAAAACTTTAGCAGTGGATTCACAGCCAAGTGGCCTTCCTGGCTCCTTTGCTCTCCAGTGGCACAGTCTAGAGCAAGGAATTGTGACTTCTAAAAGGCATCTTAATAGGTGGAAGGTATCTGACTGCTTCCTGTGTTCTGTCCTTCAGGAATGTCCAAAGAAGATGCAATGAAAGCTTATATAGCAAAAGTGGAAGAACTAAAGGGCAAATATGGCATCTGAGGACTGGATAAATCAGCTACATGCACGCCTGAAACCTGCCTTATTTCTAATGTGGAAAACTGGTTTCCAAGAGTAACCTTAGATACCTAGTATGTCATAGTTCTCCTCATGCCTGTAGTTCAGGAGAAATTATGTACCTGGCTAATGTACTGACACGGTATAAATTCCTTCTGGGAACAAAATCTGGAACTCATTAAAGTGCGTTTGGTACTTTAGCTGTTGTGTGTGCGTGCTGGTGGTCCCTTAGCTGCGCTCACGGTGAGCTGACGCTGTGAGTGCCGCCGAGCAGAGCCGCGTCCCCCGTCCCTGTGCCGCTAGAGGGGGACGGTCCCCTGCCTTCGGGCGCCGCCGGCTCCTGGCCAAACCACTCCTCTCGGGCCGGTGAGTGACAGCCACAGCAGCTGGAGCATCACAGAGCATCTGGAAAAGGTTATCTCTAATGCTGTGTGTGCTAGGAACAAGGTGCTTGATACTTATTGCCTGGAGCCTTCAGAGACTTAGTCAACAACTGCCAAATCATCTTTCATAAAACACTTCTGGGACATGTTATTTCCCAACAACGACATTGGGCTTCTAGAGTAAAGGCAAATGCTGAACACAAAGCCTTCCCTGGGCAAGGAGAGATCCCAGAGGCAGTGGAGTTGATCCTCTTGATGCTGTAAAAGCAAAAGAATCAATTTGATGTTGCCATGCAGTTGGCTCCAGTGAAGGGTGAGTCCCTAGAGACTGGCTGAACACTGGCAAGGCTGCTCAAAGAGAAAGACTTAGTGATCATCAGCAAAAGTTCAATTACAAAACACACAGTTGTGACTGTCTCTAGTAGGCTCATTGTTTTGGTCTGCCTACTGTAGTCTCTTGGAGCTGCTCATGATGGAAAGGGAAGATTTCGCTTTTAAAATGTGACATTGAACTATTCCAGCATAGAGCAGTTGAGAATGAAATCACAGCCTCATACAGGAATAAGGCATTATAATTTTGGTTAGCATCTGAATAGGTGAGGACTTCAAGCACTCTTCAGATAACCAATTGATTTATGGAACTACATAGGGGTGAAAAGTATCATTATGTATCTGTCTAGGTAAATACAGTTTTGTAGCTAGTTACACATGGTGAGTCGTAGATTTAGTGATTACTTCACATGCTTTCAAAATTTTTAACTTTCACGTTTACTACTTTTAATGGGAAATGCTCTTAGAGCTGCTTTTTGTCCTTTAAAATGTGTTAGGATAAAGAGCAAAATAAAAAAAATTAAGGCAGTTTATTCTTGTTCCTCCTTGTTCTTCTGGGTAAGTAAAAGAAGCATTTGGGGTTTTTTACCTGTTCTTCTATCCTCTGTTACTTAAGGTTGTCTCAATTAAATTCACTTTGTAAGAGAGAGGTAAGAGCAGATGTTCACCATGAGAAATGCTTTTACCTCTTCTCTAGCCCGAAACTTTACATCTTCTACAGCTGCATCTTGGCAGCTGTATTTTCTGAAGCTGGTTACCTTTGAAGGATTCTGCCAACCTTTACCAGGACAGAGCTCACAGCAAATGCTCCCACATTGCTCTTGTTTGCTGGGAGCTGATGCACTGTGAGCACACTGTGCTTTGCCAGCATGTTTTCTGTCAAAACAGGTGCACTCAAAGTTTTTGACTGCTAAAGTAGTGGAGCTGGGTCTAAAGGATGGGCTGAGGGTAGCAAATTCTATATCCCAGTCCTCATTTGGATTCGTTTCTCCTGTGACAATTAATTGTTACATTGCTGCTCTCCTTTCTTACACCTTTAGCATTAGGAAAACATCACTTTGTACAAAGTGCTTATCCCAGAGAGGGTTTGCTCTTAGCCAGGCTTACAAATAATGCTATTTGCCAAGGAATACAAGTGACAGAATTTTGTCTTTATTTGGACACTTAATTTTTTACTGTAGTATCACCTTTCTGCTTGCAGCTTCACCGTCCTTGAGAAAGTAACATCAGTTGTCTTACTATTTAGCTTGCCCTTTGGCAATCAACTGTGTCTTTCAGGAGCAAGCTGAAAACTTGAAGATGTGGCAATAGCTCTGCAATCAGTGGCTACAGAAGGCACGAAGGCAGAAGGAAAGGTACTGGTGGTGGCTGTGCACAGTGTTTGTGACAAGAAGCAGCAACACAAAATTTGGCTGGACGGGTAGTAATGGTTGAATAGACTGAGTTGAAATAGACTGAGCTGAGCTAAGGGGCTTCTTGTCGTTGTCTAGCAGCAGGATGAATGTTTGTAAATGTGTAAGGATGCTGGGCTGCCTGAAAATTCTGCTGACCTAATGACCACCCAGTGCTTGCAGGTAAGGTGTGTGAGGCACCTGGGCTGCATAAATAACACCTGGGCAGCAGTGACACTAGGGCAGTGGTGGTTTGAGGGCATCTACAAACAGATTTGTAGGTAGAGGTGATTGCTTTTATTAAACTAATAAGGTGGTAAAAGTAGACAACCATTATCATATACAGCCTTGAGATCAGAAACAGAAGCAGCAAGCCTCAAACCAAAATATAATCCAGAGCCATTGCTCAAAGTACTTGTGGTGGAGGATCAGATTCTTTTGATGGCTGGGCAGTGCTGCAAAACAGGGGATTGTTCTGACACCCGCTCAGGGAGTTGCTGCTATTTCCTCTTTGTTAGATCAAAGAAAGGCCAGCAACATCCTGATGCTTGCAGAGCTTGGGAAGGAGGAGAGAAGGAGACGTGCGCTGAAGCCAGCCCAACAGGCAGGAGGTCAGAGGCCAGCTGGCACACACACACTCAGCCCTGCTCTGCTGAGTCTGCAGTGTGCAGGACAGAACCTGGACTTTGGATGTGGCAATAATAAATGTTAACTCTGTGTGTGATAAGGCAGTGTTCCTGCTATCACGCTTCTATGATTAGCTCTTGCACAGAGCCACACAGAGCTGATTGGCACCCGCTGCAGGTAGAGATAAGAAAGGGGATGATGTTTTCCTTGGAAATCTCTTTCTGATGGGTTTTGCTTGCTTTTAACAAACATGTGGAGGTGCAACACTCATAGCACAGATTTAACAAATCAGTATTGGTGTGTTGCTTGAGGCCCATAACAGATTTTTCAACCCTGTGAAGTAATTTTTTCACTCTAAAGGGCCCTCCAAGGCTGACTGCAGTGTGTAACTGACTCAAAATTCTTCATTACTCATCTGGAATGATCCTGTTTAATGATGGAAGCATTTTAACCTTTGAACTTATATGACCCTGCTGATACTGCTAAAAATAAATGACAATTGCATTTGCTGTTGTTCAAAATATTTGCTCTTCCCCCAAGTGTTCAGAGCAAAGAGTATTGGGCAATACTACTTTGGGGTGACTGACCATCTAAGCCATCTTGTGAGATTGATTATAAATTAGGGAAACAGAAAGTGTATTTTGGTTGGGACAGTTTTCTAAATACCACAGCTGTCACCCCAGAAGTAGGTTACAAAGCCTTCCAAGTTGTCAAAGCTGTGTAGAAGTAAGACAAGTTGATACTACATTGATGGAAGACATTTGAGTGCCTTCACAATAATAAACTCAGAAGGGTAAACGTTAATGGAATAAAAATAAAATCTAATTTTTTTCTCCTCCCTACAAGTCTATGAAGTACTTTTCAATCTATGAATTAGCCAATCAGCTGCTCACTTAAAGTGCAAATACCATCAATCCATTTTAGATGGGTCTTCATCATTTATAGAATGAGCTTGTATTTCTTCTAGAATCAAGGTATCTGTGAAAGTTAAACACAGCTTAGTTGTGTTATCTTTAGAATACAGACTTCACATGGAGCTTGTCTGCAGTGATCTTTTAACTTTCATTCCCAGCTACTCCCAGTACAGATACATTTATGAGCTGCATCAAAAGAAGCATCACCACTTTCGTTCTACACCCTGGAAAGAAAAACAATTGCATTACTTGGCCAGTGCAGCCAGGCAGACACCTTGTTTGTCCCCACCAAATGTGCAAGGCACCAACTTGTGTTTCCCAAAAGGCTGAGGCAATGGTATGTCATCTCCTCCTAATAAACACTGCTCCTTTGAGTAAGTTCTGAATTTGGGAGACAGAGTAACCAGTTCAATGTACTTGCTACTTTTAAATCTCCTGATATGACTATTTACTGATAGAAAAAATATGTATGTGACAGCTGAGAAACTGAATTATTTCCCCCAACTTATGTAGTATTGAAATATGGACTCAAATTTTTTCTAGTAGTGCTAAAGACTTAAAATTGTGTTGGGATTTTTTTGGGTTTTTTGGGATTTTTGGGGGATTTTTTGGGGTTTTTTTTTGTTTGTTTTGGTTGGGTTTTTGTTTTTTTTGTTTTGGTGGGTTTGGTTTTGGGGTTTTTTTTGTTGTTTCTTTTGTTTGTTTGTTTTTGTTTTTTTAATTGACTGTATATTTCAAAGGACATTTGTCAGAATGATCAGATGCAAATATTTTGAGGTATTTCCTGAGTCAGTGTAACTATTAACAGAGATCCCTGAAAAAGGCTGATTATGAAGCAGAATGATTGAGCACCCAGTGTTGGACCTCTGCAATGTGATCTGAGGTGAAAAAACTGATCAGAGGTGAAAACACAATTCTTGCTGGGATACAACATCTATTCCTTCAAGCCTGTCCCGCTTAAAGTCTCTCTTCTTCTTCCACTTAACTGAGCTGGGAGATAAAATCACTGTAATGGAGTCCCATATTATCAGCATGTTTCTAACCCAGCTCTGAGTCCCTCAGCAAGCACTGCTTGGTGTGGGTGGGCAGTAGGACCTAGAGCTGGCTGCTGGGCATAACTGGGTATGGTCACCATGGGCAGTAGGACCTAGAGCTGGCTGCTGGGCATAACTGGGTATGGTCACCATGGGCAGCAGCCCAGGGCTCTCATGCACAGCCAGCAGTGAGTGGGGCTGCAGGGACACGTGGTAGCCCCTGTCTGGTGGCCAGTCTGCCTTCCTGTGGCACAGCAGAGGTGTCCAGGCAGGAGGCAAAGTGAAACCATCTGGCCCAGGAGCTTTTTCCCCTTTAATGCTTTTACATGCCAGGATGATTTTGTCTGCTTGGCTGCAATAACTTGCAGCGATGGGAGGGAAATCCTGAGGTAAAGTAGTTGTGATAAGGGGCTGGTCTGAGCTGTGTGGGCCTTGGCACAACCCAAACCCCCTTTTGGTAGATATGCTGCTGCCTGGGGCACAATTCACCTAGGATGACTGTCTGAGTTCCCAGGAGCTGCTGGGCTTGAGCAGCTTGCCAGCAACTTGCTGACTTTTTGCCCCATTCCAGAAGCTCTGTTTTGGCCCAGCTAGGCTGAACCCAGCCTGAGCTGAGTGCAGCTTCTTCAACCTGAATTTTCAGTCTACCACCAGGAAAAAGAGAAGGCAAGAGAACAGCAACAGGACACAATTAGCCTCTTCCTTCCTTCTCATAACACTTTCTACATGCTCAACTGCTTTGGGAAGACACAAAAAAATATGGTAACATTTTTCCCCCCATACAGACCTTGGACACTCCCCAAAGTCTCAGTCTGCAAGATTCTCAAGATCTATTTGTTTCAAAGATCAGGTCCACATCTCTCTACAGAGATATCTTGAACTAGGGATCTGATAAAAATTAGGGTTTAAATACCTCACCAGGTGAGTTGCTATGCCAAGAATTAAAGATGTGATCAGAAAGAATTTTATTAAATAGTAAAATGCATTTACAGAAGTAACTGGCTTCAAGGTCAGATGAAGCTGGACTGGTCGTTTGTGTTCAGCTTCACCTCTAAGTGATTTCCCTTAACTGGGCAATTGTTCCCTAAGCCCCTGGTGACACTCAGATTTCGGTCCTGAACCTTCTGCAGGAGAAAAGATGGAACAGATTCTTCAGTGTTAAACTTTGCATAGTTTTAAATGAGCCAGATGAACCTATTTCTGTGTTGTACAACAGTCTCTGGTAATTTCCATTATTTATGAACACATTTCCCTGAAAACTTTCTCTCTAGGGATAGGATGTGAAATGCCTATTTAAACAATAGAGAAAAGGGACTTTCTAAACAAAATAATGAAACTGGCAATATACCAAGAACTCTACATTAACACAACCAAAAATACTTCTAAAGTGCTTTAAAGGTCATTTTTTTCTGTTGTTATTACACAGGTGATGTATTTTTCAGACAAAAAATGTTTTTTTCTTTTACAGCACTGAGCTCTTTTTATTGCAAAATACCATTTTCACATATGATTTTCAAAAATAGCATAGAGGCATTTTCCCACTTTATTTTTTTTTTTGGTCTTTTAAAGTCACATAGTATGTTTGGCTTGTTTTCTAATGAGAAATGAAAATAAATTCATTAGATTTGAAAAAGGTGCAGAGTTCTCATAGGCTTTCTAAACCCAGACAGCTTCAACAGAAGGTATCTCCAGCCAGGCAAGTGCAGAAATGAAGCACTCACTGTTACAACCATCCTCTCGGGGTGACTTCGGGAAAGTGACTCTGAAAGTGCCTATTCAATGCTCATTAAAATTCCAGGTCCAGTTTCATTCTCATTTATATTTGGGGAAACTAAATTAAATACAAAACATTAAAGCAATTTCTCCTTTGTAGAAAAGGTACCATCCCCTACCACCCTTTTTCCTCGAAGAATAGGCTTGGCGTATATTTACTGAAGAATCCAAGTATGACAGGGGAGCAATTTTGGTTCCAAAAGTAACCACTTTAATTTCCTCAATCATCAAAGCTTTTTGTGCATGTGAGCCTTACCATGGGCTTTTACAGGAAAAAAGATCTTGCCCAGCAGAATACCCCTCACCGTTAAAAGATAAGATTTTTAACTGCTGAAGTCATTAGGATGACTCAGATGTTTTAAATGCAGATCTATGCTTAATGATTTTGCTAATTGTAGGCCAAATTGTGTAATGCTTTGGAGCATTGAGCCAATGTTACACAAAGCATAAGTTAGTGAGGTTTTATGCCAGATAAGAGGTGGTATATTTGTCAGGTCCAAGTCTGCATTTGCTCAACATGATTACATGCAAGCAGCATTTATTCAGCTCATGCAACAAATGAGACAACAAGACCCGTTTGTGCTTTTTGAGCTAATATATATATATATATATATATATATATATATATATATATATATATATATATAGTTGAATTTTGAACTTTGAAGTGGAAGGGTATAACAGCAAATGCATGTAACCAGTCTGCACATGCAATGCAGAAATGCTGTTTAACATGTGGAATAAGAGCTCAGGATGTTCATAAAAATCCTCTATCAACTTGTGAACCTAACATGAAAGGGATGTGGCAAGATTCAGGATATTTCCTGATAGCAGATTCAGGAAACAAGGTATAGCATTGACCACAAACCCACAAGATAAGTTTTGACAACAGACTTAGCAAAGATTTGCCTTGAGTTGCAAAAGGAGAAAATCTCATTTCTGTGTCTGATAGAAATATAATCTAACATTGTATACAACTTTGTAGAGAAACATTTAAACAAAAGATTCTGCAGGAGGAGAGAATTAAAGAGGTCCACATTTATCCTTAAAATTAAAATATGAAAACTAAAGTAAATGTTGTTCAGAACTCTCACTCTTGGTAGCAAGTGTTACAGAAAACACCTCAGACAGATCACAGCAGACATAAATGGTGTTTTAAAGGAAGCACAGCAAGCCTTTATGAAATTGCATAGAGATTAAAATAATGAGACAATCTGTATAGACAGATGATTAGTTCAGAAATTGAAGTGCAAGACGGGTAAAGTAACAATAACTTCTACCACTCCATCTTGGAGAAGGAGATCCTTCCAACGCCTTTTGGCAAGAAAGGGAATGGCCGAAATTCTGACCATTGTGAATATGAGGGAGGCCCGGAACAACGACCCGTGGGGCTGTCCACTGGACCTCAGACTCTGCTGGAGTCAGAATCAGATTTTGGCAGTAAAACAAGAGTTTCTGATGACACAGCAACACCCAGCTTTCTTGGGTTTTTTAAAAGCGGTTTCAGACAAAAAAAAAAAAAAAAAAAAAAAAAAAAAAAAAAAAAGTAGAGTAGTCGGTAATTCATTAGAGGATGGCAATACATGAGTGAGAAAAAGAGCTAAGGTGTAAAACTTTATGAGCAGAGAGGTTTTTGCTGACAGTACAGGTAGAGATAGGTAAGGCAGAGCAGGCTGGTAGCGATAAGAGCCGCACACAGCCCAAGGTGCGAGGCCACAGCCGCACCGGAGCCGGTGCCGAGCGGCTCCGGGAACAAACCCCGGCGGGGCCCGGGCAGCGAGGGCAGCACGGGCTGCTCCTGTACCCACAGGGGACTCCGGGGCCGGGTGTCACGGCAGCCCATCAGAGACGCTGCCGGAGGCTCCGGGCGAGCGGGCAGGGCCGGGGCAGCCTCCCCGTGCCCCAGCGCTCGGCACCGGCACGGCAGCACAGGCTGTTGCTGGCGGCAGGGCACCCCGCGAGCCCCCGGTGACACGCGGGGACACGGGACGGGGTGAGGCTACAGCGGGCGAGCGGCACCGCCACCGCCCGCGCACCTCCCGCCCGCCAGCCGCGCTCTGCAGCGGGCTCGGGCAGGTCCGTGCCCGGCCACAGCGCCGGCTGCAGGGGAGCAGCCTCGCTCCGCTCCGCTTTGCTCGGTTCGGCCCGGCCCGGCTCCGCCCGTCGGGGCCGCGCTGCTGACTCAGCCGCGGGGGGGCCCGGAGGGCGCCCCGGCCCCGCGGGCGTGGCGGGCGGGGGGTGCTGCCCTCCCTCCGCCCTCCGGGAGATAAAGAGCGGCGGCCGCAGCCCGCCCGCGCCTCTCGGCGCCGCCGGCAGCATGACGGCCATCGGGGCGCAGGTACGTCCGCCGCTCTCCCGCCGCGGGGCTGCTGCCGCAGCCCGGCCCTGCGCGGCCGGGGTCGCTCCCACCCTGCCCGGAGTAGCGGGGCGCAGCCGGCCCGGTTCCCTTTCCCGCCTTCTCCGGCCGGGGCCGCGGCTCCCCCTCCCCGCTGCACGTGGCTCTCCGAGGGGGCTGGGGGCTCTTGGCTCGACTTTCCATCACATCTCGGGTGACTTGGAGGGTGTCGGTCAGGAGGGGAAGTGCGCTGCCCAGGCGGCTCCGCGGGGGCTGCAGCCGAAGATTCCCCCCCCTCTCCCCCCCCAACTCCAGGGGTAGCTGAGCCGTGAGACCCCGGGTGAGGACCGAGGTCCGGGCCGCTGCTGCTGCCGGCCGGAGGAGGAGGGACCGGCTGCCTGCAGCTCAGGAGGGCAGTGCTGGGAACTAGGAGACCCCCCAGCCCGCTGCTGCCGCCTCCCCCGTCCCAGCCACCGGCCTCCATCCTCCCAGGGGCTGGTGGCTTCCTCCAGCCCGGCCACAGCAGGAGGCTGTGCCGCGAGACCGTGGGGCAGGGACCTGGTTCAGCCAAGAGCTTTTGTGATCCCGGTCTTGACGTGGGAGCATTGTTTGTGCAGCCAGGGAACTGGGAGAACTTCACCCACCCTTCCTTTCTCCTGTGTACAGCCTTCCCCTGCGAGAAGGAGTTTGATGTGCACAAGTAAATATTTTCAAATGCTGAATCCCACAGCTTTGTCCCTTTGGCTTCATTTCACCCCGAAGTAGCACTGTTAACTCTGTTACATTTTTTTCCTCACGCTCTCCTTTCAGGTGCAGCAGCTGCTGGCACACCGGAGACCACAGAAATCCTTCTTTGAGACGCTCATCAGGAGCCTGATCATCCTGTGCGTGGCCATAGCCGTGGTCTTGTCATCCATCTCCATCTGCGATGGCCGCTGGCTCTTTGCGAGGGGGCAGCTCTTCGGACTGTGGCACTTCTGCACCCTTGGCAACGACAGTGTCCTGAAGTGTGTCACAGACCTCAGGCTGGCCCAGGTGGAGGGGCTGAGCGTGGGGGTGATTCCCATCAGGAGCATGGTGTCCTTTGCTGTTGTGGTTGCCATATTTGGGTTGGAGCTGCTGATGGTGTCCCAAGTCTGTGATGATGCCAATGCAAGGCGGAAATGGGCAATGGGTTCCGTTCTCATCCTCGTCTCCTTTTTGCTGTCAGCCACCGGTGTTCTGAGCTTCTCCATCCTGGTGAAGGATCACCTCACCTTCACAGGCTTCACGCTGACATACTGGTGTGAGTTCATTGCTGCCTTCCTCTTCTTCTTAACGGAATCAGCGGACTTCACATCAACAGCCTCACACACCTCAGGAATGGAGTAGGCAAAATCTAGGCACAAGGGATGTACCTCTGCCTTTGTGCAATCAGCTTTGCCAATTAGACTGGAAGAAAGAGAGTCTAATGAAGTTTGAAACGGATGCCCTGTCTTAATTTGTGTGCAAGGAGGGGAAGTGTGAGTCAGTCTTGATGCCTGTAGAAGATGTACCCACCCACTGGTCAGCGTGGAGAGCTGAGCAGCACCAGCCAAGCAGAGACTGGGACTGGCTGCTCCTGCAGTATGGTTTTCTGGAGAAGTGGATCAAAGCAGACGACGTCCTGCTAAACATGCAGAGACCTGGAAGACTGCACTCTATCCCACATGTTGACCTGAGGCTTGCACAACACCGGTACTGCTGTACTTTTCCTCATATTCTGGAGCCTGTGAAGAGTGTGATACAGCTTTGGTGTGTCTCATGGGTTTGTTTTGCCTCAGGGACAGATGATTTCTGCCTGGCCATGCTCACTGGTGTGGAGCACTGAAACTCTTTACTGGATCTTACTTCTTCATTTTTCTTTCAATAGAGAAGGCACACAGAACTTGATCTGGTCACAGGTTTTGTTTCCTTCAGGCACGTTCCCTTTATCTGTTCTGTTCTTGGTCAGTTTTTTGGGGACACTTCAGACAGAGTTGCTGACCTGGGGCCAGGGGTAGGTGTTGGGTGATGCAGGTGTAGAGGGAAGGGATGTGCTGCTTTCCTCAGGCAGCAGTGCATGTCCCTGTGTTTGTGTCACCACTCTCCTGTCACCCCTGAAGGACATGTGTCAACTGGTCAACCAAACTGACTGTCTCACAACCCTTGCACAGTTTACGGTAACAGGGCATTGCTCTTGGGTTTTTTGGGGCAAGAGGGACAAGCTCTGCAGAGGCTTCATGGGCTGCTGTGGCTGGCACACCATGCAGAGACCACCCCAGCTTCTGGCATGTGTTTTGGTTATCACAGTTTCCAGTGCTTATCCTGTAGCTGAGCCTCCTGTAGCATTTCTTGTGGGTGGAGAAAGCCCTAGATCCTCCTGACTAGATCAGGTCCTTTTCTGACTAACAGTGAGCCTGGGAGGAGAAGCAGCCCGTGATTGCCTAAGGAGGGGCTGATGGGTGCAGCTCTAATCTGTCACCACTGGTAGAAATGTTGAGAGACCTGGCCAAAATTATTGTACTAAGGCTGGCCTTCCTCCTGCCAATGTCTGAGTCAAGATCTCTAAAATTGCTACAGCTTTGAAGTTCTCCATGGTGTCTTACGTAAAAGGAGAGAAGACCTCATTTGCCCTACATGTGTTCTCCCTGTCCAACACACAGCACTCAGTTGCTCACAGTTAAAATGTCTTCAGAGTATTTCAGGGTTTCTGGTTTACTGTTTGCTTTGTATCCACCGGTGAAGCTGCTTATATCCTTGTTTTAGAACAAATGTTTCTACATGTTTCATCCCTGTACCTTGTCTGTTGAGCAAGGTTTTAGTTTCCTGTGCAACAAGTTTGACACAGTTTTTCACCTGAAACAAATGCATCATAGCACAGAGGTCAAAAAGCCTGCGTACGTGAGCCATGAGTAAACAGCTTTGTCTTTGAAAGCTAAGAATCTTAAGCTGTGCCTGAGCTGGAATGTACCACACTTTGATGAATGTGCTCCTGTGCTTGCTTTCAGGACAGTCTCCATTCCTCCTTGGACTTCTGTAACTTCTTAAGACAACACTCCTAAGCCCATTTTGCAATGCAGGTTCAGACTTGGCTTGCTCTGGACAGTGCCAGTTGTACTTTTGCACATCAATCTGCTCATCTTTCTGTCAGCATGATGCAGAGCTGTGCTACCCGGACAGCTCCCGAAGCTCTTGTGAGGTTTGGGGCTTTGATGGGGTTTCTTGGCCCTTTCTCAAGGACAAGGACTTGTGCCTGTGTCTCTGGAAAACCTCACTGTGACTGTCTGTGTGTGAATGTGCCTTTGACTTGCTGAATGGCACTGTTGAAGACATTCTGCTGGGCTCAACTTGCACCTGCTTGTGTGAGCCTGTGCTGTTGGCTTTAGCAGAGCCATTTAGGCCAAAGAGACCCTGCAAGTTCTGGTCCCAAACTGTTGCACTTTGGTGTCACCAGGTGTACCAGGAGTACCTTAACTAACCAGTGATTCAGCTGTGGTTCCTGGGGGTGCCCATGTCAGGCAGGACAGTTCCCCTATATGTAAGGGTGTTTATTGCTTGTCTAGAAACACGAGTGTAACTTCAGAGTGACACTTTGGTGACATCCAGACTTGGAAATCACTTCTGAGTGTACATTTCCTCATGCTAGCAGGAGGCTGTGTCTCCATCCCTTTCCTTGGAAGGCAGCCACAGCCAGACTGGGTTCCAGGCTGGTGCCTCCTGCTTGGGTTAGAGGGAGACTGGACAATTGGCCATTGAGTTCACCCTAGACATGGTGCAATTGTGAATGATTTTTAGGATGCCCTCTGCCAGCTGAAGAAGAGGCCTTTTGTTGGGGGTAGGGAATCCTCTGGGGAAAATGGAGTAATTTTTTTTTCCAACTGTTTTTTTTTTGTATAGTACTGCTCAATACAAAACAGAGTTGATTGTCTTGGAGATTCTTATATAGAGCAACCTGTGCAGCAGTGGGTCACTGTTCATTTTCTGAAGCGTTTAGAAGTGTCAAGCAATATTCCTGGAGTTTGTTAAATAAACTGGTTTGAAATAAGTGCTGTAATTCACTCTCTTAATCTTTCAATATTGGGATGCAGATTTAAGGGGATGAGGGAGGTTTTACATAATCTCCCAGGCACCATTCTATGTGTTTGCCCAGCTAAACTGATGAAGAAATGACTGCTTGGTGCTCTGCCAAGCTCTGACCAAGGGAACTGAGGCCACTGCACACTCCCCTCTCCTTCTCCCTCCCAAGTGTCTGCACCAGCCCAAGAAGCCAGCACTGCTTTCTTGTCTTGCAAAACAAGAAGGGCAGTCAGCTGTGTTTCTTCGTGGGAATTTGAGATAACCTTGTAGGCGCTTTAATGACTTCCTGCTGTTGCATGTGCTCTGTTTACCAGCTAAAGAGCTCTTTCCTGTGTCCTTCACCTTCCTGTTCCCACACTGCACCCCGTGTCTGAAGCATCCTTGCTCTTTTCCTCAGCTCTGATTGTTTGGCCTGCAAGGAGTGGTATCCGAGTACAAATGTATTTGTTTTTCTCAGAGCTCACTGTATTAGCAGGTTTGGTTAAGTGTCAGGAAAAGAGCTTCCCAGCTACACCACTGAATTAGTTTATGTAATCTCAAGTTAATTAGCACCTGGTGTTCTCTTTCCAACAGGAGAGGTCGTTGGCCTGTCTCAGTTTAACATCTCTTAAAAGCAGGGTAATGAACATCACTTCTTGCTAATGAGCCGTTTAGACTTAGCTACTAACTTTAATTGGACACTTGTACACAAGCCATTGCCTGTGGATAAGAATAAGGAAATGTTGATACAGGGCATGCTAGCTAGGGAAATTTCCTGCCTGGACTGTGTTTTTCCAGAATCACAGAATGGTTAAGGTCGGAAGGGTGCACTGGAGATCATCTAGTCCAGCCTCCCTGCTCCAGCAGGGTCCCCTAGAGCATGTTATTTTGATTTTAAGTCTCCAATACGTTCATCAGCTGTGCTTGTAGGGACACCAGGAATGGGGTTGAGCCTTGCTTGTTTTGCAAGCCACAGGAAGGTGATTACAAAGATATATTACATGACTGTCCTCACCTGCTTTACTCTTTCCTCTGCTGGAGCCTGTGGTAAGCTGATAATAGCCCTTCTTCTCAACCTTCTAAGACAGCTGGCACATGCAAGAAAGGCCTCTTTTCTGGGTGAAAACAAGGTCTGCCCCAGGCAGTGTCCTGAAAGGGGTGTTGCCTGAATTCCTGAGGCCTCTCACCTTCACTGGACCCAACCCCACTGAATCGGTACCAACCCTTCTGAAACAGCCCATTTCAGCTCCCCAGGCATTGCACAATGTAATTATTCACTGAACAACTATTGGGTTTTGCTTCTGACAGTTTTGCTAGGAACTTCCTTGTTGCCAGTGTTGGAAAGTTGGAAAGAAAATCCATTAATGACTTCCTCTTAAATTCATCAGGCTGCTGATGCTCCTGCTGGCTGGCAGAAGGACAACTGGCTCCTCGGGGCATCTGGCTTGAATAGCCAGAGGCTGTCACCAGTGTCCCTGAACAATGACAACTACTTGTGTGAAAGGTGGTGCTCAGGTCCTGTTTACTGGTAAAGCCACCAGATTACATTGAATACCCAGGAGCAAGTGCAATGACAGGAAAGTGGGTGGGCTCTCTGAGTATGGAGTTTGTGTTCACCCTCTGTGCCTTCATCTCCTGCTTTTGCATTGCTCCCTGAGATCTGCTCTCCTGCTCCTCTTCATCTGCTCACAAACATGTCAATGCAGCTCTTTCCTCTAGCATCCTTCAGCACAGATAAACAAGCAAGGTCCCCAGCAGTGCAGGGAGCCTTTGTAGTGCCTGCCCAGGAGATTGGGGAGGTGAGAACCCATTCCCCTGGGGTGCTGGTTGGCAGCAGCTTCCAGGACAGAAGAAGTTTTCTTGCCAGCAGAAACCAGGACAAGGTCACAGCATCATAACTCCAGGGGCTGCCTGCTCCTGGTATCTTCCTGAGTGGACGTGCTCTTCCCCAAGAGCTGAGGACTCCAAATTCCAGCTGACATCCAGAAGTTCTTTATGGAGTTACTCAGCTCTTCATACAAACAAGGCTTGTACTTGATGCCTGAAGTGAACATCTTATACAGAATCTGGGAATAATTCATTTTTCTTGGTTATTTCAGGCAAGATGAATAAAACCAAAATGGCCATGTAAAACAATAATTTATGCTAGAATTGGGGGGTTTTAAATATAAAAGCCAGCAGTATTTTTTTCTGAGGCATATGGCAGGCCCCTGTACAAATAGGTATCATGCTAAGCCTGGTCTCCTCCCAGTCTTGTGCTGGTTCTAACTATGCACTGCAGGACTGAGCTCTTACACTGGCTCGTGTAAGAGCCAATAATTGCATCAGATCTAATTAATTACATGTTATTGTATCTCTGAATCTGTATTTCTTCAGTTATGCTGGATGGAGGCACTTGCATTTAAAACAAACAGCTGCTTTGGCTTGAAGGATGAATGTTTAATTCTCAGAGAGGGAACATACAAGTTGTTTCACCCTCCTTGGTCTCATTCTTAGGCCAGAGAGAAAATTTAAGGTTACATTTTTTCGGAAGTATCTGACTTGCTAAATGCACTGGGACAGAGTGAATCCCTGACAAGTTTGGAGGCTCTGCTTGGCTTGGGTGAGTCAGCAAAAAGTGAGATGTTTAATTCCAACCTTCAGGGAGGGGCTTTCACTTCTCCTTTGGTCATGGGACTCATCCTGCTTTTGTTCTTCCTTCCACTTGTTCTGGCTGATTTTTAAAGGACAAAGCCAACTTGAAACCTTGCTATTTCCAAAAATATAAGTTTAAAGAATTCCTTGAAACACTTGCCATTTACAGCTTTACATCTCGTTGTTTTTTTCCTCGTTGTAAAGAGGTTCAACTCTCCTTCTGCTGGGTGACCTGCATGAGCCAAGAAAGCCAACCAGGCAGGGCAGGCAGGAGCAACCACCAAGCTCTCCCTGCTGCTGAGTGCCCTTCCTCCCCTGGCTGCCCTCCGTGTGCTGCTGCCTGCAGCACCTGCAGCACCAGGGAGGCTGTGGGATAACTGTCAGCACTGCCAGTGAAAAAAAAAACCCATTTTTTTCCTGAATCTCAGAGTTTCAAAGAGAGCTAACATCGCTCAAAAACCTGCTTCAGTACAGGTAATTTAAGCTTGAATGTATCCTTTGAACTTCTCTGCATGTTTGTCTTCTGATAAAATGGCAGAAGCCTGCCATGTAGGCATTTGGTGTGATTAAAAGCTCGTTGGAGCAGTTTTGGCAGAGGGGATTGGGGAATGTTGCTCAGGCAGCATTTGACATGCCATGCATGTTTTGCCAATGTCTTGGAGGTGATCGGGAGGAGAGAGAAGTGATAAACACCATTTGCTTTCAGTTCAAGCATCTTTTCCCTTGAAGAAACCCAGCCAAAAATCACCCCAACTAGGGAAATGTGGATACAAAATCAAGTAGGAGATTTGATTTCATTTGTCAGATGAATTATTTTATCCCTTCCCTACTCAAAACATGGAAATCTGCTTAATTATGTCCTTAAGATCATAAAGCTGTGATAGCTTAGATACTTTTTGACAGCTTGTTACAGTGCACAGCCTTGCAGATTTCAGTACACAGAGGGACTGTAGACTCTAAAGAGATTTTTGATCGCCACTATGGTGTTGTTTTTCACCAGATAGTTTCTACTGTCCAGTTCAATTGACCTTCAGATGTCTCAAGAGCTTTCATTTCTTCCCTTCAAATACAAGCTGGTCAAGTCTCAGAAGTACAGACACAATAAGGATGAGCTATTTTACTGAAGTTTTTTTGGTCACCCTTGGAATATGTTGTGATAGCTTTGTTACCAATTCAAAATACAGATATCCAAATTGGACCACTGTTGTTCCCAAGGTCTCCACCGCTAAAAGAGGCAAAGGCAAAAACCTGTCTGAGCTACTGTCACTGGAGCAATGGATATACAGAGAGGAAACTGGAGCTCAGCTGTGCCTTATGTTCTCAGTGCCCATCATCCATTCATCCATCACCACAACAGAGAGGCTTTGAACCTTGATGAATTCTAGGGAATAATTAATTTTGCATTTCAAACCCATGGAAGCTGGCATGTAACCTTCATCATATAAAATTCAATGTCCTCCCAGCTTCTGCAGCAGAAAAAATAATGAACATCAAAAAAAACCACCAGCCTGACTTAGCCTGGAATACGCTGGAGAGCCACATGGAAAATGGAGGGTCACATTTAAGGTAGCAGCAGGTGCAGAAAGAAACACAAATTACTGTGGGCAGAAACTCAAGGAAGAGCATAATATTTTGGCCCATTTTGCTTTGCAGAATAACCATGGTGCTGCACAGGATATACACGAAGAGATGTGCTCCAAGAACCTCTGATCCACAGCCAAGTCCCGCTTTGGATATGGACACAGGGCTCCCAGCTCAGTCCATGGGACTCAGCCATGTGTATCTGAGCGTGGGGGTACCCTCAGGTGCACAGAGTTACAGCACACTTGACCTTTGGAGGGTTCCTCTCCTGTGCTCTGCTGGGCTGGACCTCACCATCTGCATCTCTTGGGTCAAGCCACTCCCTCCATTACTCGCTGAAGTGCTGAGGTGCTGTCGCCAGTGCTTGCTTAAATGCCACTGCCTCCACTTTCTCTGAACTTCCAGCTGAACCTAGGTAGGAAGATCACAAAATACTTAGTTCAGCTAGTTTATGTTGGAGGCCTGCACTGCAGAGAGCAGCGTAACAGGAAAAGGAGAGTGGGTTACCTTTGGCAAGGTTTGGGCTTAGTTATTTAAACCCCAGTTTAAGGGGTTAAGGTAGGACCTGTTTCTTGACACTTCTAGTGATACTGTTGTTGCAGCCATACAACTTTCTATTTAATTGCAGGTGAAACTGTTCACAGAATCTAGCTGGCCTTAGGAAGTATTTGGTTTAGATTTTCCAGAATTCTAATTTTAGATATAAAACCAGGACATTTTGGCACTCTAAAGTAACAAAAAAACCCCCGCAGATTTCTTTTCAAAACCACTTTTTTCTGAACCCTGTTGACAGATCAGTCTGAGTATTTCAAAACCCTCCTTTATTTCAAAGTGACTTTCTTAGGCACTGGCTTCCTTTTTTTCCCTTCCAATTAGCTCTACTTCTTCCAGGTTTGTATGTTTGTATGTTTCCCCCCACCTCTACCAGCAGCAGCATTTCAGAGTGCAAGTTCTAGCCCAGAAGCCTGGGAGTTGTCATGCAACTATAATGGAAACAATCCCTCTACCAAAAGCTTTACCTTATAAGAATCCTAATAAACTTGGACTGGGTATAGCTTTTGATAAATTCCCTCCTAAGGATTGAGTAAATAAAGCAGCCATGGATGGGGTGGCAGATAATGGTGTCATACGTCAGAACCATCGGCTGTCAGTGTGACTGTGTGAGGGATGGTGCTCCCACCCTCAGTTCCCAGATGCTAATAATGTTATCTGATTTATGAAAGGGTTGCAGTAGTTGAGAGGTGAAGTTTGCATCTGGCATACAATTACCTAGGCTTGCCTGGTCTAGGAGGAATTTCAAGAGTGATGTTAGGTAGCTGGGAAGAAAACCCTCAGACAAAACGTGTAATTCATTGGGGGATGTATCCCACTGATTAACGAGGCATGCTTCAGCAATAAAAAAGAATGTTATACACACGAAACTCACCTCACCATTAAGAAAACAATAAAGTACAGCCACAACAAAGCCCTAAAAGATAAAAGAACCAAAGAACCGTGGTCACAGGATTGCAGTTTCAGCTTTTGAATGGGGATGAGGCATCTCAAGGGAAATCAGCTTGGCTTTGCCATTGGAAACTCAAGTCTGTTGCAGAGTTATATGTTCTACCTCTTTTTCTTATTTTAAAGAAATAATAGCTTCTCAGATATTACCTGGAATGATCCAAGAGCCAATTCAAAAAACAGCTGAATTTCCATTGTGCCACTGTTTGCATCCTCAGGGAAAAAAGCAAAGATGATATAGTGGACCCCAAAGAGAGGGATGAGGAGGAGTGTTGACTTTGCAAGTCTCCTGAGAATGAAAACAGAAAAAGGGGAAAAGCTGGTGTAGAAGGAGCAAGAAATGCTCAGGTGGCCTTGAATGTCTTATAAGGGATGTAAGGGACATACTTGTATTGGTTGAAATCACTGCTCCGTTTTTCAGGGGAGCTGAGCTTCCTCATCAGGATTCTTAAAATGTTGACAAAGAGGATGAAATTAATCTGAAAAAAAAAACCAAAAACAAAAACAAAGTAAGGATACAAAAGCAACCCACCAAACAACAAACCCATTATCCACTTATGTAACTGGCAGGTATCAGCAGAGCCACTTTGGGGGGTTTGGACAGAGCAGAAAGAATAGAGGGGTTGGGTCTGGCCTGCCTCAGTCCATGTTCCCATCCCAGTCTCTATTCCTGCTTCTCCAGCCTGCTTGGCCACCCTGGGCTTGGATGCTGGCTGCTTTCCCTGCTGGTTTGCTGCAGCTTTAGTTATGGAGATGGTCAGGGCTTGTTATCCAGACAAATCACCAAAGGGCAGGAAAACCAGGAGCATGGGGTTTGTCACACCTGGCTGTGGGGTTCTGACAGCCTCTGCACAGTCTGCCCCACTTTGGATGCCGGCAAAGGGGCAGCACTGGAGCTATCACTTGCCAACTGGGACTACGAGTGCTCTTTGTTCCTGCTAAAAACACTCCGTGTGGTTTGGGATCACGAGACAGAGTAGTTAAAAGTGGGGAGAGGAGAGAATCGACACTGGAGTTCTTCCTTTTGCATTTTCCCCCTCTGGAAGGGTGGATATCAGATAAAAATGCTGATCTGCTCAGTTTGGGAGCAGATGAGGCAATAGCTGTTTCTGCTCGTTGGACCCTCAGGCAAAGAGTGGGAGTTGCAGGGGAGGTAGAGCCGCCTGAGCGTGTCTGTCTGTCTGTCTGTCCCGTGGGGAGCGACCTCGGGCTGATCTGCCCTTGGCTTGCCCAGCCTGCAGAGCTGTGTCCCTTCTGCAGCACCCTGCTCTGTGGCTGGCCCTTAACCCTTCCCTGAGCCGGGAAACACCATTGCAGAGGTGCATCCTCTTCATGGTGGGTCCAGCGTGCTGGGGGCATGGCAGCAGCACTCGGGGGTGTGGGTCTCCCTAAAAAACGGGGTCTGCTGGAGATGGGACAGACACAGCTAGTGCCTGAGTTCCTTAAAGTTACCAGATGGAAAGGGAGCAGCTGTGGCCGCTGAGGGAGTCTGGAGAGGGATGGAAATTCGTGGAAGTTGGGGAGAGAGGAGGAAAGGAGTAGAGCTGGGGGGAGCTAGAGGTGGGGAGCATGAAGGAAAGAAATACTTCAGGGGTGGTGGGAAGCAAAGGAGGTTCAGGTCAGGGTGTGCTGGGATTTTTAACCCATTAGGCCAGGGAAGAGCCGTGTAGGTTGAGCAGGGCTTTTCACTGATAAAAACCACAAGGGAAGGGGAAGCGTTGGGATTCCTGCCCGGAGGAATTGCCCGCGGGCAGCGCAGAAATGAGCGAGAGCCTGGGAGCACAAAGGTGTTTATCGGTGCTGGTTTTCTGCCCTTTCAACTGCTGAAGGCTGTGAGGAATACAGAGATTAGATCTGGGTTTTTAAGATCTGGCTGTTGGTTTGGTTATGGGCTTGAGTAAAGCCTCTTTTGAGGAAAACCTGCAGAGTCACGCAGGTGGCTTCTGCCCTCAGTAGCTAAACAAGGCAGGATCAGCATTTGAGGACACTTGGGAGGTGATAGCGGGTGGAGGCTGCCAAAAGATAAACTAAGATTGTGCTTTTTGTCTTGCCTGGGTCTCGTTGGCTTTTATATATAACTCAGTGTCTCCTAGCATGAGGGTTGTTTCATAAAGAAAAATAAATACCATGACCCCAAGTCACTTGTGCGTTCTGCTGCTTGTCTTGTAGGGATGCAGGTTGCTCACTGGTCAATAGGAGCAGAACGTTAACCCACCATCTCTGCTGCCTGGCTTTCTGAGAAGTGTGCAAGTGTTGCAGTTTGTGTTTTGCAAACCAAATGCTTCTTACTGCAGAGATGAAACCTCAACCAGCCCTTGAGGTTTCACACCCTTGGGGTGTCAGTAAATTGAGAAAACCCAGTTTTTGGGGGAGGGTTTCAGACAGGTCATTGCAGCACAGTCTGACTCAGAGCATCTTCATCGGGCAGAGCTATCCCAAGCAGCAGCTCCCACCCCCTGGTACCTAAGGCTCTGAAGAAGAGTACCAGCAAATGCTCAAAACACAGGTGCTGAGTATTATACACACCAAACTGCTCTTGTCATCACTACTGCCTTGCACTGGGCAGGCTCACTCTGACTTCCAATGCCTGTGCCCTAATTCTCTGAGCAGTGCCTCAGTGCTGCCCACTAATATGTGATGCGTGCAGCCTGTGAACTGTTTTCATTCCTGAAAACAAAAGCCAATGGTCATGTAAAGCAAGTTGGTTTTGGCTTTGCTGAGAGAGGCATTGACCAGAAGACACAAAAAGTAATTGTACTGAACTGTAGAGCCACTCATTTCTCCTCCGGAGCTTTCCTTGAAACAGTCCAAAACAAGCTTCCACAAAACAGCCAAGTTCATGTGAAATCAACAGGATGTGGAAACCTGATCTTCTTCAGGCACTTGCTTCTTGGAAGGACACTCTAGCTTTTCTTGTGCATTTAGCTTTGGGGCATTAGTTACTAAGTCCTGCTGAGCAGAAGTTGCTTAAGCAGTAACTCATGGGTCACACCAGTTCAGACACATGCCTAAGATCAGTTCATTAACACACTTCTAAAGCATGTTGAGTAGATGAGCTGTGACTTCACAGTATTTGAAAATACAGTTTGAATCTGGTTGTCTCAGAAAAGACTTACAAATATAGACACAACTATAGGGCCTCTAATGATCCACCAGGTATTGGCATCAGTGTTAATGTCCCAACACCTGTAAAAATAGAAGGTGCAGTCAGTTATCAAAACATTGGTATCTTTTCAAACAGGTTTAGTCTGTTTTGCACCTTAGATAGGCCCCTATTCTCTTTTCTGCAAAACTAATTTCCTGTTCTCACTGAGTGGTACAACGTGTCTGACAGAAAACTGCCCACTTGCACGGGACAGAAACAAGTCCCTCCCTTAAAGCACAAACACTGTTCAAATTTTGAAAGGGAGAAGATAAAGAAACAAAGTTTAACTGTTCAGAAAGTTAAATACAGATACTGAAAACATATGGTCTGAATTCATACCTGAAGGCTACCTCCTACACTTGAAAATGCTCAAATGGAATTGGAAGCTTTTCCTCATGTTGCTCAGCTGTACCTCTCTACTCACACCCACACTGGGATGCAGGCTCCCACCACAGCAGGGTGTTGATTGATTTACTTGCTCCCAGCAATTAGAAATGAGCAGGATCCCATGGAACAGCCTGCACAGGGCCTGCATGCTCCCCCTGGCATGCCAGCTTCCCCCACTCCACACCACTTACCCAATATTTTCATGGAGCTGCCGAGCAGTCGCCCATGCAGCCACAAACACCGCTGGGGCACCTGCAATTGGAAAAACCAGTTACTGCTTCACAAGTCCATGCCAAAGGCAGAAAAAACCCAGTTGTCCTCACTGAAGGGAGAACCAGTACCCCATCCGAGGGCGATGAACCACAAGAGGAACTTTCTTTCCGAGAAGAAGGAAATCACCAGGAGAGTGTGGAGGTACAGTCCTTCCACCAGGAGCCAGCTGTAGTTAGACATGATGCAATACTGAAAGAAGACCATGGTGAGCTTACAGCCAGCCTGAGGAAAGAGAGGATAATTAGCTCCTGCCTGGGTTTGTTCCTACCTTCTAGCAGAGATAGCAAGCTGTAAATTAATCTTGGCAAATAGAGATTTTAAAGCAATTAGGGGACTAAATGGGTGTCCTCGAGACAGGGGTTCACATGACAAGAAAGCAGAGCTGGCATTCCTAAATGCATTAATCAACTGCCTCACTAGAAGAACTGAACGTGTCAGGGACACTTGGATTCAGGTTACTGTCCCAGGGGAATTTCACTATTACTATCTTCCTAGTACCAGTAACACAAATATCACCTTAGAGAAGGATATGAATGTATTGTCAATCCTTTTCTTTTTCCCAAGAAAAGCAGTTGATAAAGACAAACTAAAATGTTTTCAAAATGTTTTTTTTTCTGCAAATACCCAGCAAAACCAGTGGGATAAAATAAAACAAAACAAAACAAGCCTATTTTTGTTCCTCTCCCTAATTCTTATCTTTTAGTTTAAACCATTCACCATCATCTACAGTGTTGCTCACCCCTCCTCACACCCAAATTTTCAAAGTAGTTTGCTGCCAATAAAAAGAAAAAAGCAAAAACATTTCAAAATTTGGGAGGTCCCAGACTGTCTGAGTGCAAGCCATGTCTTACTATCAGGCCTCACACTGCAGTGTAAATTAGCAATATTTAATGTGTTCTCAGAGAAGGGGCAGAGCACACCTCTCTTCTCCCATAACTCCTCATGATGAACATAAAGCTGGGATGGAGATTTCCTTCCCTGTACACTAAATATCCTGCTAGGATCCTGCTGGGAAATTGAGGGGTGGAGCAAGCTGGTGAGCAGAGGGTTACCGTGTATGCCCCACAGTAATTTGTGTCCTCAGAGGAAAACAAGACTGCATCCTTGATGAAGTTGGATGAGGCTCGCAAAATGAATGATGTGAAGAGATGCATGTGGATGTAGTTCCTTGTGCAGCGAAGCCTTCTGCAAAAACAGAAGAGAGAGATCCAGTGAAGTGACATTCCTCACCAATGTAAGGAACCTGTGGCTGTAAACAACAGATTTCAATCCTTAGTAGTGATAAACTGACAAATGAAGAACAGTGTTGTTCTGTTTGTGAAAGGAAGACTAATGCATTTCCCAAGAGGGATATCCTAGAGAAGACCTTAAAAAGCTACAGTCATATCTGCTCCACTCGGGTACTAAAACAAGCTGAATGTTGCCAGGAAAATTGTGACTTCATGCCAATATGCTTGTTCTAGCATCCCTCCCTCCCTCTCTCCTTTCTGTAGTAACATGAACCCAAGGTGTTTATTCACACCTGGATGAATTTATTTATTCTGCCAGCACAGTGCACTTGTGCCTGCAGTGTTTTCTGTATTAAATCTTCACATAGTCTGTGTCCAGAGGCTGTGCAGCCTGAATATAAATTTGCAAAGTAGTTGGGTTTCCTTTGCCCAGAGGTGCCGCCCTGACATTTACTGTAAGGGAAATTATTTCACTGAATAAGCAGCACAGTACAAATTCCAGGTTACAGGGATGAGTGAAGATAAGCTGCATGTCAGATTGCTAATAGAAACCTGAAGCACTTTACTGCAAATCAGTGCAGTGGCACTTAGAACAAAGTTTTAGCCACAGCCTCAAGTGGGGAAAAGAGCAGCAGGGGGAAAGACACTCTGCCCAAGGGACACTGAAATCATGGGAAGACCTCATCAGGGAGTTGGTGCAAATGCCATTTGCAACATGCATCCAGCTGTGATTTGGAAAGAAAAGGAGAGCACAATATAATGAGCAGCCCTGACATTTTCTGGGAGACCAGGTTCAGAGATAAATTTTGTACTGATTTCTGTAAAGGTTTTCAGATATACTTCAATTTTTAGTTTGTCCAGGAAGTCAATAGAAGGATTTTGTCAGCTGAGATGACCAGAAGTCCCAACCAAGCACAAACCAGAGATGGGTCTCCTCACCTAAAGGAGGCCAGGACCACCAAAGCTATCATCAACGTCACAAGGGAGGTGCAATATCCGATGGTGTACATGGTCTTCAGGGTCATGAAATAGGAACGCTGCAGGGGAACATATAATCACATCTTTACCTTGCCTGCCTGGTAGACATCAGCCCATAACAAATGAAGGATCCTTCCTCCTTCTTAATGAATATATTTTCTTGTAAAATCAGCTACTGAAATTTCACCTTGAGCAACCACTTCCAATCATTTGCAGGAAGTATTCATGCTGAAAACCACCAATAGCAATAACCCCACCTGTGTTAAATCACAACATCAATCAGTATCTCCTAAAAGTGTTTCTCCCCAGGGCCCCAGAGCAGCAGATCTGTGCTCACGGCACTCAGACTCACTCTGGCCTCGTTGGTGGTGTCGTTGACATTGTAGCCACAAGCAATGTCAGGTCTCGGGTACGGCTCTGACCAGCCCTCACTTGTACAGTTTCGGTACACAAAACCTGTGTGGTAACAATAAAAAACACAGAATGGGTTATGACCATTTCTAGTTTTATCTTTGTTGTCCTCAGTCACCATGTAGGGTTGCCTCAAGAGCCAGGAGAGTGTGTTGCCCCAGGCAGTGCTCTCTGCATAGCTGGAGGCAAAATGCAGCTGAGCTGATTCTGTTGATACTTGCCCAGTGTACTTGTGTGGGTCATAATATTGTTTGCCCACTCAGGGATGATTGTGATGGATGTGTTTTTATAAATTGCAACATAAATAATACTGCTCAGTACATCTGGTGTTTCTTGGCCACTATTCCAAGATCAGCAAACACATGACTTGTTCAGTCACAGATTCAAGCTCCATGCAAACCTGATATTCTGCTGAATGCTTCCACCTCCTTACTGTGGTTTGTCATGCTCCAAATAGAACACAAAACTGTAGATGGTCACAGATTTTCAGTAAGATTTAAATAAATACTAAAAGTCTTTTCCCTACACTGGGCATTATTTTACACAGTTGATTTCCTTGTTTGCTTGCAAATTAAAGGTTAGGAAGAAATTCCCCTCTTAAACTCAGCTTCTGGAAAGCTGAGTACTGGAGTCCAACTGTGTCCCTTGGAGCTGTCTTCAGAGAAAAATAGACATTTGCAGAATTCAACTCATTTTTCATACTGGTATCCACAAAGCGCAGTTTGTCTGACCCTTTTCTGCTGGGATGTCTGACTTTTAGACTCCTAATTATGAGTGAGATGAATGCCCAGCAAGCTGCACATGGCTTAACAGGATAGTTTTGAACTTGTCCACATTAAGTTTGGCTCTAAAGTGGAAGTGTGAAGTCCTGAGCAACACCACTTACAATGTCATTGGAAGAAAGTGGCCCTAGTAGGCATGTTATGTGCTGAAGAGAAACTTTTACAAAGAAGTAAAACAACTTTCCACTGTCCTAATCACATTGATCTGCCTGGTAAGAATCATACTTCAGAAACATGGAGTGAAATCCTGGCTTTGTGATGGCAATGCTAGCAGGTATTTAAAGGAGATGTGAAACCAGCAGTCCTTCTTAGTACAAGCCTTTCCAGAGGGCACCATAAAAGTCCATTTTTTTCCCACACATTTAGCCATGAGGACTTTAGGGTGTCTGGCTCTTGCAAAACACCCATGCAGTGCTGAGGGAACTGAGGGAGATGCATATCCAGCAGTGTTTGGCAATGGTTTATCCTCTTTGGAGCCCTGCTGGAATTGTCAGGACAGAATCAGGGCTCCTGCTACCTCTGGGCTAATGCTGGTGACCTGACAGCATGTCTGCACTTGATTTGAACTCACCTCTGTAAACCTGCAAGGCACAGCAAACAGGCTTAGAACCCTGAGTGGAAAGAGCTCTGGGTGTGTCCTTATCAGACTATTATTCTGATGCTGTTTTGAACACCTTGTTCCAACTTTGCATCTTTGAAAAGGCCAGGCTTGCTTTATGAGCCAGGTTTTCTACGTTTTGCTGCAGTGCAGCAACAACAGGAAAGAAGCAGCTCTCCCAAAAGGTGCTTCTATCTTGGCACCCAGCAAGGGGGTGGTGTGGTGGGAGATTCTCTACTTCAGCATCAGCTATTAAGAGACACTTACTTAACTTGGAGCAAAGCACTGTGCTTGTAAACATGCCTGTGACTGTTTGGTGCTCGAGGCTGTCAAAGCAGATCAGACAAGAGGAGGTGAAGTTCTGTGTGGGTGTGCACATGCTATTGCACAAGAGATTGTGCCAGGCACATCATATGGATGGGCACAAGGAAAATTTTTACAATGCTCCTGAGTTATAGGTTATTATACACACACACTGGGGAAACTGCAGCATGCCCCACTCAGAGCAGACTGGGTGTCTGCAATCTGTCTAAGGATTTGGCTTGGTGTTTACTGGTACTTTGGAATTGCCTAGGCAAGTAGGAACTCTGGCTAAAGGGATGGCTGTGGGACTGAGGCTATCTGATATGGCCTTTGCCTCTGAATCATCATGATTGTCACACCTTCCTTCATTCCTTGCCTAAGACACCATGCTCAGTTCTGTTACTCGGTTCCAGATAATTTTGTTTCTTTGGTCTGCTATGTAGAAAGGGACCAGACAGTCTGGGCTGCAAATCCAAGTCTAGAAGTGGGCACAGAGACCAGGGTTTGGGACAGAGCTCAGCGCCATCCACAAGGCTTAACATATGGGCCTTTGGCATTTGTGGCTGCTCATCTGCTTTGTAAGTGGTGAGGAGAGAAAACCTTTTCTTTTCTTTTGAAGCGAGCAGATCTTTGTTTTTCTTTTTCAAAACTGTTTCAAACAGGGCAATGACTGTAGCAGTAAACAAACTCTGGAGTCACAAGCCAACCACAGTATAAAACCAAAGAAGAAGGTGGCCATGAGAATGAGGTTAAACTATTGCTGACTTTGACCCAAAATGCCAGATGCAGAGACTGAAATAAGATGCTAACGATGATGGACCAGGTCTTGGGGCTCTGTTTTGAACACTGTCACTCTGATTACTATTTATCAGCTTCTCGATAAAGAGGGCAACTAAAGTTTAAGCTGACTATCTCCAAGATCAGGGAGTGAACATCTGAGATGTAATTATGACCTTTGGATGTACAAATTCCTGCTTTCTTCCCCGGTGAGGAGGCCAGAGGCAGGGAGCAGTTCCCTCTAGTGGCTGGACCAGCAGGGATTTCAGTTCCTACATTTGAGGGCCGGGATCACTCTGCTGAAGTAGATGCCAGACGGATGGTTTCCTCAGCGATCTAAGCCTTTGTGTAGTTTATCCTTTGGCTTTAAACCAGCTTAAAGGGCTCAAAGGGCAGATAATGTTCGTGTGTACAGAAAGTAGCAAGGTTTTTATTTTAATCTGAGTGGCTCATGTCTGATTTCATTTAAAGAGCACTAAGTGCTTCTCCTTTGAGTTATGTAATCTTTATTAGACAATCTAATACTTTGTCTCCTGTTCCTCCCTTCATAAAATGAATCTGTCTGCTTTTCTGTAAGTACTGGACCTCATTAATCTGTGCCCTATAACTGAAGAATGCAAAACCCCCTTCTCATTTGAATCATTAACTCCTGAAAGAGAAACATAAACACATTTCTTCGGCATTACTGAAAAGCAGAAATGAACAGAAAGCAGGCTTACTTAATAGCTCATGATTACTGTAGTCTACTGGGAGTAAAATTCACTTCATTTCTAGCTTAGATATCCCAGAAAAAAAGGACAAAAAACATTGCTTGAGCTCACCTCTGTTTGAGTGAATTGTTTGGTGAGCCATGAAACCTGAATTTCCATGAGATTGTGTCGCTTGTATGGATCCTGTCACAGGCAAGAGAGAAATCTCCAGAGCAGATTTCCTCTTAATGAAAGCAAAAAAAGGGATCTTTTCTGCCTGCCTAGCTGGATGTTTTGCCAAAACTCATGTGAACCTAATGCTGTGTGAAGTTTTGTCCCCATCAAGCTTCTCTGGGGCCAGCCACTGGCTCTAGGAGTTATTAAAAGGGAAAGACAGGAATACAAAAAAGTTGAGTGGAGAAAACACTTTTCCTTGAGAAACCATGCTAAAAACCTGCTTTTCAGGATGGCATTTAATTCCTGCACTTTTTTCTATCTGTCTAGAAAACACAAACACTTAAAAGATCTTGCTACTTTAATTCCAGGCTTTTTCATGTTCACCTTAGAGGGGGAAACAGATAAAAGATCTTGCTACTTTTATTCCAAGCTTTTTCATGTTCACCTTAGAGGGGGAAACAGACCTGCTAAGTAACTATTGTTCTTCAAAAGCAGGAGGGAAAAATATTCATTTCAAGTTCAGACCTGAGTGTGGCATCTTTGTAAAGAAATAAAAAATAAAGTGTTTAATAAATAAGTGTTTAATAAAAAAACATCTGGGTGAGAAAAGCATTATTTTAGCATTACCTTTTTTCCCAGTCAGCATCTGAAAGAATTCAGGGCAGTGAGCATTGACAGTCTGTCCCACAGTGGATGAAGGCCAGCAGCTCATGTTGTCCCACATTCCAGCACATCTGCCTGGGGGGACAACAAGGGAATACCATAGAGCATCTCCCAGGGACATAACACCATTAAACTTCTTCCAGCAATGAAACACTGGGAGACATCTCCAAGCATCTCCCATGGACCAAGGCAGCTACAGGAACAAAGATGCTCAGTGCTCCGAAAAGCAAGCTGGATGAGACAGACCATGTCCTGCTGAGACCTGGATAGGACAGAGCAGGTCCTCATTGCTTCAAACCAGCCCCAGCAAGCTCCCAGACTGGTCCCAGTCTCGTCATTGATCCCACTGGTCTCTACTAGACACACAAATAGCAATTAGAGTCATTCTGAACTTCACATCAGGTCTTTTGCTACCTAACTGTTTGCTGGTAACTACTGAGTGGCCCTGGAAAGATGAAAGAAATCAGATGGGAATTTTTAAACTTATTTTCAGTCTTTCTAAAGCTTTCACTTTGAGTCATTCTAATGTTTTCCTTACATAATATTTTTGTAAATATGAAAAAATGCAACTGGATGACCCTGCTTGAGCAGGGAGGTTTGACCAGATGATCCATAGGTCTTTTCCAACCTCACCCATTCTGTGATTCTGTGACTAGGAATTTAAAAAGCTTCAGAATGATGCTTAAACCACAGATCACTTAAATCACAGACTATTCTGAGTTGCAAGGGACCCACAAAGAGAGTACAACTCTTTAGTGAATGGCCCCTTTGGGGATCACACCCACAACCTAGGCATTATTAGCACTATAGAGCACTATGTTTTAACCAGTTGAACTAGTCTCATCATACCGGGGAAAGGATAGAGAGGAATAGCATCAATGTCTTCCTTTTATTACCATAAATACTTCCCTCTTTCACTGTGCTCAGGCTGCAGTGAAGTGAACAATGCTATCAGACCACTCACTGAGCTTGGCTGCCCAGACTCACCCCATTTCAGTTTGGTGCTTATTTTAAGGATGAGCTTGTCATGGTCCCTTCTCACAGTCAGGGAGGGAGGGAGACTTTTCCAGCTGCACCCTCAGCTTGACTGCATTGCCTTCTGGCAGGGCTGGTAGAGATGCATCAGGGAGCTCATCTGGTGGCCAGTGGAGCAGAGTATGATGGTGATTTCTACTTAGACATCTTGCTCTGGTGCTGGATGCTGGCATGGATTAATTTTGGCCTGAGATGCAGAGTGTTAGTGGAGAAGACCTACATTTGATCTCTTTGTACCAAAGGGAAACTGCAATCCTACCATTTCTTATTTTGCTCTTCCCCAGGTACAGGCTGAAATCATTCAGATTCATTCCCTTTTGCCTCCACTCCCTGTCAATGGTTTTAGCACAGCCTGCTTTGAGGTTTCTGCAACAAAACAGGGGGGAAAAGGCCACTGGGGCATGTCAGGACTACTCTGTGCCTGCTGTATCCAGACATGTGCCGTCTGCCCTGCATGCTCCCTGAAAGCTGAGGGGAGGAAGTGCTGACCAAGCACTCTCCTCAAACACTTCATGCTTTATAAGGCCAGCCTCCATTAGCCTGACAAAAATATTTACATTTCTAGAAATGTATTGATTTCCTTCTGTGCGACAGTCCAAGTCCCTGAAAATACAGAGCTGTTCACAGCCAGGGCAGCACCTCAGCCCTGGTGTCCTCCCTGTGCCAATGTTTTTAAGTCTTGGAAAGGATTTACTTCAAAGCAAAAGTTTAAAGGCAAGCAAAGCTTCACCTTGGGTGATATTTATGACTTAACATGCTGCATTGTTTGGTTTATCGAACCTTCATGTCAACACCACGGGCATAAAAATCATGAAAATCAGACCCAATGTATAGAAAATCCTGGCAAAATTATGATGTTGGGTGGTTTCCATCCAGGAAGAGAAAACAAAAACCAGCTGAGCTACTCCTCCTGTAGGTGGGCTTCTTGCCACTCCTCATGGATAAATGCTGGAGTCTCCCACCCCTGGCTAGATAAAGAGCCTCAGGGTGGAGACAAAGCACAGCAACATCTCCCTTACAGAGCCCTGTGCTCTTTGGGATCTCCCTCAAGCAGCACTCAGAGCTTTCTCCTGGCAGCAATACATGATCAGGGGTTCCAGGTCTCCAGTAGCTTCTCTGCCCTGCTCCTTGCTCCTAAGAGAACTTCCTTGTCCTCACTCATGCCCTAAAAAGACCATAACTGTGACTTGGGTTATGTTAATATTACACTGCTCCCTTTCCCAAGCTAATGTTACCATAAGGGCAGAGTCCCTTTTCCCTTTTACTGCTGGAGGATAAGAAACACTCACTGCTCAGGTACTTGGTGCCTGATTCCCCAGCAATGAATTCCTTTGTTTATGCCATCTTCATAGAGAAGTGAGCACTGCAGCAGAGATGGCATGGTGGGAGCTTGTCCCCTGCTTTGTCCATTTTCCTGCCTGTGCCAGTCAAAGCTTCTGGGGCAGGTGCAGGAAGGATGAGGTGTGGAAGGTGCCCCACACCCTGCAAAGCCACCTTTATTCCTCCCTGCATGACCCACCAAGGGTCTGCACTGAATTCCTCAGCTTTGTTTCTCTCTTCTTCAAACTGAAATCCTTGTATGGGGTTTTCTCCACAGGGACTACAGGCATGCAGATACCTTAAAGGCTGGAGGTATTTTCAGGTGTGTTATTTCCCAGAATAGAAGCATTACTCCCTAATTTACCAAGGTAACAAACCTCTCTTAGAGTTTGGTAGAATTTTAGGTAGAATTACCCCATTTAAAAATTCCAATAATGAAAGGCCTTGGGTGAATTTTAAGGTGTGGATCCAGTTTAAAATTGGATTAAGTCTCTGCTGAGAAGCTACTATTTGACTGAGATAAAGCAAGACCATCTGTAAAATGGTACTGCCTGCTAATGCTACTGCAGGTACACACTAGCATGGTCCTGTGGAGTTTTACTTGTCTGCATCTGCTGTGGAGCTCTGGTGCCAAGGAAACACAGAGCTGAACGTTAGAGCCATATCACAGGATCAAAGCAGAAAAAGAAATAGTCTGACAAACCAACCTGCTCTTCACTGAAGGAAACAAACTATACTGATTTATTAGTTCTTACATGCAGATCTGCCTTGTGGAGTACCTGGATGTCTGCCATAAGGTATCCTATCACTGCCATGTGGCTGTACTGCCCTGAAGCTGTGCTCACACCCATCAGTCTGCAAGGGACAGGGATAAAACAGTAACAGAGAAAAATGCAAGGCATCCTAAGAAACCAGGCAATGGACCTTCCCTCTTGAGTTCTGTCCTTGGGCCAGGTCATAGTGAAATTGTTCTGTGTCTCCAACACTCTCTGTTAGAGAGGAAGGCTTTGAAACTAAGAAAACACCTTAAGTAACTCTAGCTCCACGTGGCAGCCTATCTGTGGGCAGGATAGCCTGCACACAGCACATCTATGGGAGCTCCTTCCCTTCTCATGCTGGGTAAGAACCTTGCCCATGTTACAGTGCACAAAAGTCACCCAGAATCAGTTCAGTCTGCAGGATTCTGTGAGTGACACAACCCCATCCTCAGTGATGATGGCTGGTCACACACTAAAAATAGTCACTTGTGTTGCCTACACCCAGTGTTCTCTCTGAGATGCTGACCCAGCAGCTGCCTGGGGGAAATAACATGCAGTTCACAGGCAAGGTTTAATAATCTCTTGCACATGACCCCTGTTGCTCAGCTGTGAAAGCAAAGCTGTCTACATGATGAGGACTCAGTACCACAACTTTCCCAGGCCAAAAAGCTCCTTTGTATGATGATAAATCCTCACTGAAATTCAAGAACTCTGTTAGGTGACAGTAACTTGGAACAAGGAGGAAGCAATGAAGACCTTCAAGCCACGTGATTGAAATGTTGGCTGCTGGTCTTCATTGATTTTTAAGGTAAATATAGTTAAGTAAATTTGCAGTTGCCAGGGTGACTTTTTAAATTATCCTTTTCCAAGAAGACATGATTGCAATTTGCAAGATTTTGTTGCTGGTGTGTTCCCTAGTTGTGAGGATTGCAGTCAAGCAACTGGGTTAGAAAGTTCCCACAATTCTTCCTGTCACAGTAAGGTCAAAATCCCACTCTCAAAGCCTTGTAACAGATCTTACCTGTTTTTCTGCTCTTAAAGGAGAGATGTATTCTAAGTGCATACCTCCTATGGGAAGGGATGCCAGGGTATCTGAGTTTGAGGCCCCCAGTTCGTGTGATAGCAGGTTTTATCGTGTGCATTTGTTCAGCCTTTACCTGAGCTCAGGAGCAGATCATTTTCAGTCGTTCTGTTCCTTGCCTCCAGGGAAAGAGTCTCCACACACTTTTCTTCCTCCCTTTTCAGGACACTCAGAAGGTCACAGACAGGTGGAATAGCTTTGATCTACGAATTTTAAAAGCAGTGGAATCACTTTTCCTCTTAAAACTTATAAAATCTCAACAGAATCTATCCTTTTTATGCTCATATTCCCCATGCAAATTTATAACTTGATTGTGAGCAATATTTCCTTGAAACACAGACAATTTTCCCAGTTTAGTCTGCATTTTTGTAGTAGCAGCAGGCGAACACAGACTGCGTTTATGTCTTCTCCCTTTTGCTGACATTACTGACATTGAGAAAAATGTGTTATTCTGCTAAATTAAGTACATGAACAGGATGCTCTTCCAAAAGACTGCAGAAACATCCAGGACACTGCTGGAGTCTCCTAGAGTAACAGAGAATTAATCACTCACCCATGGCTGTGTTAAACCATACACCTGGCAGGTCATTTTCCTGGGCACAAGTGATCCAAATATGCCCACTGGTGGCAGACCACCCAAGCCTGTTTCCCTGCTACCATCTGGTAGCTGCAGGAGCCCACCTGAAAGCAGAATCTCACCCAGATTTTCATGAGAACCTAGATGGCAATTTGTCCTAAGGTCATTTTCATATATTCCCAGCCTCCTTTCTCATAAAACCATGTGGGAATGTTAATATTCACTCAATCCTGATATAGCAATTAAATGTGTGTTTATGTTTAATACAGCTGGACCAAAAACAGTGAAAAAACCGAACAGCTACAGACCATTAAAATGACAAATATTGAAAATCATTACAAAATTATTTGCAGGACAACGTCTTAACAGTTATGTTGTTCAGAAAAAAAGTATTTTTACCAGTGTCTATTCTTTTTACACAAGAAACCTGAATGTAAGTGGATGCCCATTATAATGAATTAGATAAATTCTGTCTAATGGATAAACCCAAAATCTCTATAAATTCTCACTGTGGAACTTTTATGTACATATACATAAAGGCATATGTATGTACATGCATCATGAAGAGATTAGAAGCCAGTCATCAGGCTCTATTAGTTGAAAATTATCAGATAGACTTTGTTTATATGTTCTTTGTTCAAGAAAGTTAACCCTGCAGCATAACATTACTGCTCAACCTAATAAATCTTGTAGTATTGCTGATCACTTTCAGATTAGATTTTGGAGAAAGAACAATCCCTGAAAACCTTGTAATGAGAGCTATTACTTTTCTACAATTAAATTTTAGCTACCAGACATTAGAGACAATATTCCCACTATATTGGTTGGAAATTTTTTGAGTATTGTATTTCTGAACAAAGTTTGATCTTTTCAGCAGTGTTATCATACCTCACCTAATTGGTCTGGTGTGTAAACTTGTGTTTAACTTCAGTATCCTCCTCCCTTGTCTTTGTGTGTCATGAAATAAATGAACTAGAAATCACCTGGTTTTGCACAATGTAATAAATTTTCTGGAATCACACATGCAAAGACTTTATATGAGAGAAACCCTCTTCTGATGCCAGGATTTGAATGCTGAGCATTTGAAGTGGCCAACAGAACCAGTCTGGGTTGCTAAGATGATACTGAACATATGCAAAAATAAATGCAAGGAAACATGTTAACAATGATCTCAGAAACAGGGGAATACTCCATCTTAAAAAAGCCTTTACATTGTGTGGGCACTGTTTTTCTTTAAGAAATGTGGGTCCTAAGAAAGTTTTTGTTTTACAAAAATTTAAATTCTGTGTTATTTCATTACAGCTAGAGTGAGGCCACACACTTTTAGCACACACAGTTGTGAAGATCACCCTGATGATCCGATACAGCATTACTTTCTTACACTAAATGTGTTGTCAAGCAGGAGTACAGCATAGGCAGTGCCTTACAATTACTGTTTTACCCCACAAAGTGATGTCCACCCTATCCTTCTAATCAGCTGGATACCATTCCTGGGAATAGATGTGCAACTAACAGGATTTTAAGCCCAGGAAAAGCAGAGAGCTTCCAGGCGTGGGTTTAAAGACCTTGTTTTCCACCAGCCCTGTCCCTGAGCCAGTGTGTGCCAACACAGGCATCCGAGGGGGCAGGCTGGGTGCGCGCGCTCGGATGTTTGCGGAGCGATGCGAAAGCCGCTTCCCATGGCGCGGCCGGATAACCCCACTCTGCCAGCAGCTGTGCTCAGTCTCACTCGTGTTTACCATCCACAAGTGGGAGCAAACAGCCTGCCCCCACTGCTGGAGAGCGAGGAGGAAAAGGGGCTCCTCTACGTGCCGTTTCTATGTCTCTTCCTAAACAGTTCCCTGAAACAGTTGTGATCTCCTTGACACTTCACCAGCTACTAAAAGGATCATTAACTCTCTCCCAACTGAAACCAGGACAGAGAGAAAACCCTCTTCATATTTTGTTAAAAGACAGATACCAATCCCATTCCAAACAGAGATAACTGTGATTAATAGATCTCTAGAACAGGCAAAATTCTGCAACATTGACAGCAACAGCTAACACAGTTTTTAAAGTGTGAAATGAGTGAATCTAAACATTATCCAGAATTCACAGCCATTTCATTTTAAAATAAGTGGATTTGGTATAATAAGCATTTAAGGATTTAAGGAGCAAAAGATGCCTGGCAAAATCAAAACAGGTATTTTCAATCATTAGAAGAACCAATAGAAATAGGTGCTGTTTGGGACACCCTGAGCAATGACATCTATTTACAAAGTCCTTTAGGTAGTACTAAGAACAAGAAACCAAAATTACAAGAAAATCATCACAGTCACAATTTTTATTGCAGAAGATGATCAAAAGGCAAAAGGTTTGAAGATTGCATCCACTCTGCAATTAAAATGTCTAGGCAGAGCTCAGGTTTTCTCACAGTTGGAGCCAAATTCCCTACTGGGACAAATAAATTGATTTTTCCATTTGTTGCAATGAAACAGTGATTTGATCCTATCCTAACTTCTCACACCCAAGGTAGACATATTTCACCCCTTGTTTTATATGCATTCAAAATCTGAATAACCTGAGCTGCACCTGGAGATCACAGCCCAGATTCACTCTCCTTTCTGACTGATCCAAGCACCTGTAGCTCAGCAGTGACAATCTGCCACATAAATCTCAGTAAAGTGATAAAGGTGAAAAAAAGAAGACAAACTTTGTGGTATATAAACATCGCTTCACATTCCTTCAATCTGAGTCCAGGGAGGCACTGCTAGATGTGGGCATTGCCCCTTAAGGTATTGATTGCTGATGTAAATCAGTAAAGCTTCTCTGAATGGAGTTAAATCTTTTCTCCTTCAACGCAGCACCTGCTGTGTTTGTCAAAGTGTGCTAGTAACACTTCTGTCTTTATAAAGGTGGGGAAACTGAGGCGTCCAGCATCTAGTCATCTAGCCACTGTCAGTTAGTGCAGGAAGCAGCAAAAGCAAGAAGAAATTAAAAAATCCCAGGTTCTACACAGATCTTTTTAAACAGAGACACCACAACTTCATGAAATAGAGGTGCTCAGCATTACTCAGATAACAGTGATTCCATGCAAACGGGAATAAATACATCTGGGCACCTACCGGGACAGTTGAAATCCAGAAGATCACCCAGATGGTCCACATAGTCAATCACAGTCTGTTTCCTTCATGCCTCATGCATCAGAAGTCAGCATGCTGTTTGTATGCTCTCCAGCGTGGCTCCTAGCTCTTTTCACTTCATCCTTTTCCCTCCTTGCCTTTTTCCCTTCCCAGCTTTGACCATCCTTAGCCAATGTTTCTTTCCAGCTGCTGAGCTCTAGAGAGCATCAGCAGTGACTGGACCCCCCCTCCTGTCCACCCTGCAACTCTCCTCCTCCTCTGCAGAAGCGCCCTGTCCCAAGAATTACAGCACTTCTCTTGAGCATGTTCCTACTGCTGTCTGCCTCCCTTCCTGGCTATTATTCACTGTTATCGATGGGTGTTGCTGGGCAATGATCGTTCCTCATGCTCCCATGATAAGGGACCAAGCAGGACTGCCCTGTAAGATGTCAGCCCCACAATGGCAGGGGCAAACAGACAAGGGGAAGTACAGCTCTGGAATAAGTTCTCTGCTGAGAAACCGAGTTGGAGGAATGTGTTTCAGGCTGCCTGCACTGCTTCTGCTCTCGATAGCTCTGCAGATGCTTCCCACAGGGAGCACACATCCCTGAGAGGCAGAAATCAGGAAGCTGGCAGACCCTGCTGCAGGTGAGCCAGCTGCCTGCATGTCCCACCAAGCCCAGCTGAGCACAGCTGCCAGAGCCAAAGACAACTTCTAGTCTAGGATAAACAGGGAATCTGCTCTTCCCTTCTAGAGAGGACTCCAAATATTCCCTAGATTTCATCCTCTTATCAGCATCTGAAGAAACAGCCAGTCTGCATTTCATCCAAATGCTATAGGCTACAAGGTGTCATTGCATTTGGGTCCCACTGGTACCTTGTTGCTGGGATGTAGATTCAGACATCCTGGGTTTTCCAAAGATAGTTCCTTGGCAGTCGCCTCACCTGTCAGCAGAGCACTCTTTGTTGTTCCTGGTTTTGTTTCTGTGGCAAAACTATTGTGAAGGGGCTGTGTGCTTAGCTGGGTGTGAGCTCCCAGCTGCCAAGGCAGGCACTCCAAACCCTTGCGGGTCACATTCACTTCTAGCACAATACTGAATACAGCTTCAAAAGAGAGCCAAAGTTTGCACTGTGTACCAGGGCTCTTTCTGAAAGCACGGCAGTCCTCAGCTTGTCTCAAAACATCTTTTACCACCTATTCCAATTTCCCATCACCAGACAGGTCAAATTTAATGAAGTGCTGCCCAGAACACAGACGTGATCCAGGTTTACCAGTAAAGTCAATGACTAGGAAAAATATATGGCTAATTGCCTGTGCACTGAAAATCCTGCCATTGGATTAAACAAGTTATCCACTGAGCAGCACAAAAAATGAAGGAATTCGGGCTGCCTAGCAAGTGCTGCCCTTTCCATGCCCATCCTGACTCCAGCTCATCTCTATATGTGGTCATGAAGATCAATGAGTTGCAATGCTCCCTCTTTCCCTGCACACCACCCTCATCTCTCCCCACAGTCCCAGAGCAGCAGTCAGGCAAGCAGCAGCATTTGCTGAAACCCACACTGGCTCTGTCTCACTCATCCACCACACTCACACAGCATCCTTTCCCCCACAAATGGCAAATGCTTCAGTTTTCCTTCCCCCAGTCCACACTTAACTTGTAGTGATTTTCATTTCTCGAAGACATCTGCTTCCCCAGAGTGTGGTTGAAAATATCAAAGGGTTAAGCAAACTGTTGAGAGGGGGTCTGAGAGGCAGACAGACAATGGTTGCTGTATAGTCTGAAGAAACCACACTGACAATGCTGCATCATCTCGCTGGGGCGCCAAGTCCTTCTCTCTCGTCCTTTGGCTGAAGGAATATTTTATTATTCCATTCATATTGAAGCATCTTCCCCTGAAAGCCAGCACTCTTTCTTGCATTTATGTAATTGAGAGAGCTTTGCTTCTGAATGTACTTTGGAGTGTGGCACTTTTTCCAAAATAGGCCCAGGAGTCTGGAGAGCCAATGTTGGATTTAAACACCAACAGTGTGAATTAATATTTTGTGATCCTCCCACTTTATTCACATGCAGGCTGAGTGTTTGAAAGAAGATGGATGCAAAATAAAACCTGGGAGATTCTCACCTGTGCAAACCATTGCTTGACTCATAGCAAATGTCAGCCCAGTGGGACAGACGGGGAGAGCTGGGAAACCTAACAGCAGCAGCAGACTACAAAGAATTATTACCAAGATTTCACAGAACCCCAAATGAGATGTTTGTTTAATTAAGCAGTAGCTGTGTGCATTTGCTTTTATACCTACTATGTATACCTCTCGTAAATTTGTCACAGCTGGAATTTTTTCAAGTCTGATATCTGAACCAGGAAAGAAACATCTGAATTTGTTCACACAATTTCAAAAGACTTTTCACTTTAACTTTAGGAGTAAATAAAATAAATTGCTTTGTGCTATTCTAATTGTAGGATTGTTTACTTATCAAACACTTACCAACTTCGATTGTAAATATTTATTTATTAATACTTTAAAATTCCATTAGTGCTTGAAACAACTAAATTTTCTCCTCCCTTTGCTAAATAATTGAATTGTTTGCAATGACTTTACTACAGCTTGCAATCAGGCCATACACACTTTTCATCTGACATTTGGAATACAGAGATGAAAGTGAGGCAAGAATCACCTATCTAAACCCTGGTTAACATTCTTTATTTATATCAGCCTTCCCAAGGAAATCTGAAGGTTTGTTGGCTGATAACCCACTCTTTTCACCTACCTTTCCCACTCATTTGCTGCTTCCCAGGAGACTTTACAGAGTGCTTCTCCAGAGGCACATCATGTTTAGACCCTCTGATGTGGAAGCAGACATGGTTTGGTTTGCACTCAGCTATCACTGTCCAAACAGACTGGTGTACATGTGAATTGTGAGGAGAAATATGCTCTATTTTACTTCTATGTTAGAAAAACTGAAAGTGAACACTTTTATTCTTAGAATATGAAAGAAAAAAAACTCATTGTGGAAACAATTCTGGCTTTCTATATTAAGCCTATATTTAAGATATCATGTCAAGAGTATAGGAATAGTTTTTTCTAACCATAAGAAATTACATCTTACTAAGTATGGGAACTGTGTTCTGGGATCTGAATTTTATGATCTGAAGCTTTTCTTGCTTCCGTTTTTATCCAAAATGAATGCACTACTTTTGGACACATTTTACCCCTGTGTTAGAAAAACTGAAGATAAATTATTTTGTTCTTAATCCAGATCACCTGTCTGAAGGGAAAAGGGAAAAAAAAAGGAAGAAAACTTTGTTTTCTTTGCTTTCTCTTCTCTCCTGTACCTATTTGGGGAAAAACCCTCATCCCATTTTTTATACCATTTATGGATGGTATTAAAAATACACTGAAGAAAGGTTTCCAGGAGTACTTTCCAAGGGATGGTCCTTTAATGCTGAAAGCAAGAGCATAAAAGTGGGGAAGGGAAAGGAGAAGGGAGGGGAAAAGAAAAAGAGGTTTTTTTAAAAAAACCAATATTGTAATAAACCTTTCAAAATCTGTTTTGAACCAAGTAAGAACAATTTAGGTGTTAATAGATGAGAGTTTTTAAAGGGACAGAAGTGCCTCTGCTCTGTCTGAGGCCACACTGAGAATACTGAAAACGACGCTTATTGGGGAGAAGTAGAAAAAAAAAAGGGGGGGGGGGGAGAGGGGTGTCTTTTATTCTTTTTTTTTGGTACTTTTCACTGACAGAGGAGCCGGAGTGCTGCTGTTGGCATCCTGCCCAGCCCAGCCGCGAGTGGTGCGGCCCAGCGCGGCTGCCCCGTTGCCGAGCGACCGCCGCGGGGCCGCCGTGAGGGCAGGGCCGGGCCGGGCCGGGCCAGGCCGCGGGGCTCCGGGTGGGCTGGCCGGGGCAGCCGGGCTGTGCCGGGGCTCCGTGAGGGCTGACAGGGACAGCCGGGCCGTGCCGGGGCTCCGTGAGGGCTGACAGGGGCAACCGGACTGTGCCGGGGCTCTGGGAGGGCTGACAGGGGCAACCGGACTGTGCCGGGGCTCTGGGAGGGCTGACAGGGACAGCCGGGCCGTGCCGGGGCTCCGTGAGAGCTGACAGGGACAGCCGGGCTGTGCCGGGGCTCCGGGAGGGCTGACAGGGACAGCCGGGCCGTGCCGGGGCTCCGGGAGGGCTGACAGGGACAGCCGGGCCGTGCCGGGGCTCCGTGAGAGCTGACAGGGACAGCCGGGCTGTGCCGGGGCTCCGTGAGGGCTGACAGGGACAGCCGGGCTGTGCCGGGGCTCCGGGAGGGCTGACAGGGACAGCCGGGCTGTGCCGGGGCTCCGTGAGGGCTGACAGGGACAGCCGGGCCGTGCCGGGGCTCCGGGAGGGCTGACAGGGAAAACCGGGCTGTGCCGGAGCTCTCTCGGGCTGGGGGCCGTGGCAGCGGCAGGTACGGGTTGTGCACAGCGATGCCTTTTCCAGCCTTTCGCAGCTGTAATGGGCGTCCTTCGGTGTGGTGAGGTGTGCGAGGAGCTTCAACACGCAATAAGGGATTAGAAAGCCCGAGCGCTGGCAAGGAGGAGGCGATAACCTGGTCTGAGGGCGTTTGGGGCGAGTTTTGTCATGGGCTCCCAGGGTTTCACACTTCTACTCACATGCACACACACACACACACACACACACACACACACACACACACACACACACACACACACACACACACACACAAAGTCTTGAAAGACACAAGTGGAAAATTTAAGAACATCAGGTATTCTGTCATTCCAGGACCTTAAGGATTTGTCCTGTATTAGCCCTTTGAGCAACACGCAGTGTGTTATTGAAGTTGGTGAGTCATGATGGCACCATCACTGTAAGTTACTGAAAAGGTTATACCAGGAATCCTTTGAGGAGACTTATGTCTGCCTACACCTTTTCCAACCTTGCGTTCCTGAAGTGGAATCCTGACCAGGAGAAGGAGGGTGGCAGTGGTGTAAATTAAAGTTGAAGAACACAAGTGGAAAAAATGTAAGCTTGATCCTTATGTTTAGAAATCTTTTGCGGTGTTTTTTGTCTGAGTTTGGTCTTGCTACATCAGAAGGAATTTACTGTTGTGCACAATAATGCAGCTCCTCTTGCAGGTTTTCTGTTGTGAGTGGAAAATTTGTGCTTGGTGTTATTGAGTGGAAAATATTATGAAGGCCAGGGTCCTAGCAGCACATTATTTTAAGCTTCTTGCTTATTTATTATTTAAAACTGTACAAAACCATAAATCAAAACAGCACTTTATGAGCTTGAAGCACCTCTCAAGTTGTGCCTGAAAGATCTAAAGCAGACTGGAAAATCAGACAAATACCAGAGATGAGACCATAAAATGTAATGGGGGAGGTGGAGTAATGATTCCACTTCAAAACCGTTGAGTGCTGCCTGCTTGAGGGCTGAAAATCTCAGCACAGCTTTTGAATTCAGTATTTGTTCCAAAAGTATTGTGTCTTTGTCTCCATGCAGTTCTCCAGTTCATACAAGAGCCAAGGGCTCTGTGTGCTCTATTTATGAAGATAATTTCTGGTGGATGGTTCATGCCTGGTGTCTTTATTACGTAAGATTTGCACTTGTCATTAGAGAAGTTTATGTTCTGATAACTCTGTATACTTAACACAGGATCTCTAATGCCTGTGGCTTTCTGTGTTTACAGTTATCTTCACTGAACAAATGACCCAGATGATGCTATCCAAATGAAATATTCAAATGCCAGATTTCTTATCCCTCGTATTAATATTTAAAATTAAAAATTAATCTGCAAGTTAACAGCTCAAACACCCAGGAGAGATTGAAAGAACATGTCTGCAGAAATCAGTTCAGATAGTGGAATTAACAGTACCTGCTTCCTTTCTCTCTGCTGCGAGACATGAAGGAAGACAGAGATGTTATACACAGACCTGAAAGGCAAATGTCCCCAGCAAGCCTTAGAACAGATGCCCAAAATGCTAGGCCTTGCAGTGGGAGCAAGGTTTTCTGGAATCCTTCTCTCCTTATACTTAGCACACACAGAGTAATCTACTTCATCAGGGGAAAAATGTAGCTCCCTCTCCTAAATGTTTTTAGGCAGTTTTAAGCAACAGGTAGTACCAGTGTGAAAGAAGATATTTTGATTATTATATTGTTTTCATTTGTCCATAGACACTGAAGAATTTTAGTGCCATTGAGAGCCTGTTTGTGTCTTAACATGGACCTGGTTCAGTCAGCCTCCCCAGACATCGCAGTCGCTCGGGGGTCCTTGAAGAAAGTTCCCAGTGTCCTTAGCAGCCTCGTGGAGGAACCTAAAAAAAGACCTGCTGTCCCCCATCACCTGCTGGAATCAAGTAAGTTCCTGCTCTCTGACTGGTCCCAACCTTGTGGCAATTCTAGGACACACTTGGTTATTTTTTTTGCAACTCCCATCCCGTTGCCTAAATTGCAGCTTCCTGAGAGCCAAAATCATGGGAGAGGTAGTCAGGAAAGAAATAGTTGCTGTGCTGATCCTGGCTGACCCTAAAGTTTTGGGTGGCTTGTTGAAGCCATGATGCCAAGAGATGAACTGGTGGCAGGATCATGGATCTGCTGGAGTAGTGGATGGTTGCATAACTTTCCATTTATAAATTCATGCCGGCTTAAAAGAAAAAATAATCTTTTTTGGTTTTTTTTTTTCCTTGATAATCAATCAGTATAGCATAACTAGACTGTTTCAATGTAAGTACCACTCATGTGTGTTTCTGGTCTCTTTTTCTCCCTGTTTTGTGATCTGTAGAGATTTATTCAGAGCATCAGAGGAGCAGGGTTGTACAGGCTGAGCCTGCCGTGTTACACTATGGAGGTTATGAAATTGGGAAACATCACCAACAGATGCTGGTAAGTTCTGGAGTAGGGATCCCCTTGGGGCTCATAAAAGGAAGCAGAATCTGAGTTGACTCCTTGTGGTCATGAGGCCTTTGCCCTGTGGAGTGCTCTTAAAAGCAGCACTTAAATTCAGTGGTCCTGTGGTAACAAAGAGATGAGTACCAGGCTGTAAGCATCACCCTCCTTCATACTCCCTGTTTCCCATGTCTGCATCAGTGTTTGTGATATGTAACTTGTACATTATGAATAGAGGATTTGGGCTTTAACTCCACAAGAGACTTGTTTTCAAAATGTCCTTGGACTGTCACTGTGTCTGCAAACATGTTTACTGGTGGGAAAGTTTTGAAAGCACCTCTGGTCTTTTGCCAAGAACAATTTATTCTGAGAAAGGAAATTCTGTGCATAAATTTGATTGCTTTTCCTTGTGAATGGTTTGGGTATTTCCTTTTCAACTCTCTGCTTTCCCTTTGTGTGTCTTTGTTATTCATGTTTTAAGTGTATTGAGACAGAGTTTGCTAGTTATATTGGACTAGGTTCTCTGAATGTAATGAAAGTAAACAAATGCAGGAGGCTTTGCAGGCTGAACTGTCACTGTCCGAAAGTCTGTTGGTTATACACCAAAACAGAACCATGAAGTATTATGTAATTCTTGTTGGTTCAGATGTCCCTAAAAGTGATCAATAAATTGTTTGTTGCAAATAAAATATTTGTTCCTTTTGCATATAAACAAAACAGCATCAGAATTTGATTCAATAGTAGCATCTTTCTAGCAAAACTGTTACTCCTTGGTTAAAAATCGGGACTTGTTTCCAAAGAATAAAAATGCAGGATGTAAGTTTTGCATAGTTTTATTTTAAATTCAGAGCATATTTAGAATTATTTCTGCTAAAGTAAAAATTATTACTTCTTGCTATGGAAGGTTTTACAAAAAGTATAATTGGTATTCTTAACTGACCTCTTATATTGTAAAGTGCTTTGTGGTTTTTGTTTTCTTTTGTTCTGCAGAAGCTGATAAATATTTCTACCAGTGCAGTAAACCTTCACATAATACCACCCCAGACTATGTATTTTCAGATCAAATACAACAAAACAGTAAGTGCCAGAAAGTCCTCACACTGCACTTTGCACTCAGCACAGGTTTTGTGCCATATAAGCAGCTTTTACATGGCCTCTATCTTGTTTTGGGTCATTTTCTAGCACCGGCTTGTTCCTGGTTTGTCCCTTGTGGTTGCTGTTGATTTTTGCCCTGATGAATGGAGGTATTACTATGACTGCATCCGAATTCACTGTGAGGTGAGCATTCATTGCAAAACATAGTTAGAGTTGTAATGGAATAAAACAAGTATTAGGGCATGATGGTAAAGATAAAGGTATAGTTAATCTTCTAGAGACACACAGATTTATTCCCAGTGAGTCTTGATTGGAGTATTGAACTTAAAGCATTAAAAATTTTTCTCTGCAAACATCCCAGAGCAGTAAGAAAGATTATATGACTTATTCTGCTATTCTTTGCCAGTAGATCAGTCTTTGTGCCACATTGAGGTAATGACTTAGCTGAGCAGCTCGGAGGAACTCTAGAAAGTTGCATAAAATATGGAAAGACAGAAAGATACTGAAAGCAGATAGAATATTAATGTTCTGAGGTACAACACAGTCATAATTTTGATGTTTTATGCCAACTTACCAGCCAACTACTAGAGAAACTTTTTATTTCCATAATAGGCTGAGAAAGTTGGGGCTGTTCAGCCTGGGGAAGAGAAGGTTACATGGAGACCTCATAGCAGCCTTCCAGTATCTGAAAGGAACTACAAGGAAGCTGGAGAGGGACTCTTCATCAGGAACTGTAGTGATAGAACAAGGAGTAATGGGTACAAACTGAAAGACAGGAAATTTAGGTTAGATATTAGGAAAAAAATTTTTATTGGGGGGGTGATGAGGCACTGGAGCAGTTGCCTAGGAGGGCTGTGTTTGCCCCAACCCTGGCAGTGTTCAAGGCCATGTTGGATAAGGCCTTGGTCAGCTCAGTGTATGTGAGGTATCCCTGCCAATGGCAGGGGGTGTTGGGACTGGATAATCCTTAAAGTTCCTTCCAACTCTTAACATTATATGATTCTATGATTTACTAATTGTAAGATAGAAATATTTGCACTTGTTTGTTTGTTTTTTGTTTGTTGGTTTGCAGGGAGATGATACCCTAGTTGTTCCCATACATGCTTACCCTGCTGTGAATGTTGTAGAATTTCCATCATTTATAAATCTGTCTGATGTATCAATTGGTCAGAGGTGAGTTAAGGACAGACATTTGTCTACATTTTGCAAGACATGCCCAAACCCATTTTCCTCTATTCATACAACATAATGTTGAAAGCCTTAGGAAACTCAGCTACTGTCTGGACTGCAAAATAATTCTCTATATGAACTGTTTAGGGTACACATTCACCATGACATAAATGCTGTGCAAACTAAGCATATATGAAGATGGAGCTGGTTATTTTTGCTTCTTGTATTTAAAAGTATTTAATGAGCTAGACTTCATTTTCCTTTGTCTATTTCATGGATACAGCACTGACTGTTCTCATTAACTAATCAGTAAGAGTTGTTAATAGGAACTGAGAAGGGGGAAAGGAGAAGGCAGATTCAGTTTATTAAGGCCTAGTTGTGCAGTATATTTGCTATATTTGTTGTAATTATGGTGATTTCTGAAAATTAGGCCCCAGCATCGTTATTTCTATGGTGGTTAAAGTTCAGTCATTCTGATGTGTTGGAGTTTTCAACACTTTCTTTTCTCATCGTTTTTCATGAGGAGGACCATGGCAAAAGGCTGATTTCTGGTTCTGTACTCATTGTTGCTCCAGTTTGCATTGTTTGTACTTGCTAGATATTACAGTCTGTAAGAATTTGAGGATGGGCATAAATAACCTCCAAAAAGTAATTTTAAAAATTTTTTCCATAATCAAATTATGTATGGGTAGGAGAAAGTAATGTCCAACATTCAAATCAAAATTTAACTCTTATTTCCTGGGGGGATGAAAGATCTGAAATATTTTGCTATTTTGGCACAGTGAGAAATTATGATTTTCACATTAATAAGTAACCCACCCTTCTGAATGCAGGTAATTTAGTGTGTGGTGTGTATAATACAATTTCCCAGCTTGTAAATTATGAACAACTGTACTTTGATTAACATAATTTTTCCTTTCTCTCTTTTCAGTAAGGAGTATGTTATCCCACTGCAGTGCAGCTGTCCCATAGATTTTGAATTCCACATTGATATTATTCAGCCTCACAGAGCCTTCACTGTCCAGCCGATATTTGGTAGACTGACTTCTTTAAAATTCTAAATGTTAAATCTCTGTTTATTAAGTGTAGTTACTTGTGACAGTGTATTCAGTGCTGTACAGAAAAAAACCTCTTCCTCAGGCAAAGCTTTTGCAGGTAAATGCTGCCAGTCATTTTCAGCCTCATGGCAAATAGCTATCTTGGCTGTAAGTTTCTTTAGGCAATGTCCAGCTTTGACAAAATCCAAGATGTTCCAAATGGTCCGTGCAGCCTTTATTTTCCCAGAAGAATATCCCTGAAATAGGGTCATGCAGTAAAACTTAAGTCAGAAATTTTGGTAGCCTGAAACTATGGCTGAAGGCCATCTGAAAAGCACTAAAAAGTTTCAGCTCCTACTCAAAGCCATTGTGCTCAGAGTAATCATAGTATCATAGAATCACTAAGGTTGGGAAAGGCCCTGAATGTTTAGGGATCTGAATGGTGATTAAAGTGTTTGAGAAAATAATGGAATAAGTAGTAAGGAAATAAGGTCAAGCAGAGACAGGTAATGCATCAAATCCAGATGAGTCCCCTAGCTTGGAAAAGCTCAGAGGAATATGTTTATAAATGCTTTGCCCATGAAAGCAGAAAGTGCCAAAGACTTAAGACTAGCAGATGCAAGTGCAGAATTTCTACATATAAACAGGCAGTCATTTTCCCAGCAGTATGAAATATTATAGCCCTACTGTCAAGTCTCTCTGCTATTGCAAAATATCTTCTATTATCTGGCAGCAAGACATAGTTTTTGAAAGATGCTTTGAGACCAGAAAGATTTTCCATGCCTACTGCTATCCATTCAAACAATTAAGTTGTTTTAAAAAAGTAGCCCAGAATTAGTTCCAGTACACTTAAGTGGGCTCATGTTATATGGACTCTTACTGTTTTTCTCCTCTAATCACAGGAATCATTCCAGCCAATGGAAAAGTCAAAGTAACTGTGAAGTATTCCCCACTTGAATATGGAACAGCGCAAATGGCAATGCAGTTACGGATTTCAGAGTTTCACTCAAAACCCTATGTGTGTGTATTCACAGGAACATCAATACCACATGTGGCTCTGATGTATGTGTGGCTGACTGGTCTTGAGTGGTTTTGCCCAGTTCTATAGATACTAATGTAATAGAATTTCATACCATTTTGCTATGATCTTTTTAAGCATTGGTTTCTTTGGAGACTTACAATGCACTGAAGTAATTCTACTGTTGATACATGTACCTGCTTTTTTACACTGTTTGATTATAACATCCTTAATCCACATTAAATAAAAAAACTCAAAATAAATATAATGAGAAGTTACATATCCTTAAAGAAATGTGAGCATCCTCAGCTTCTATCATTCCCACTCGTTATTGTTGAGGCCTTGCAAGATGCAGGGGGCTTTGAGCCTTTTGGACTGTACTTAATTTTTTTGTGAAAAAATTAGACTTATATGTCATTTAGAGAATTCTTATGAAAGGAATATGTGTCCTTCTGACATCTAGAAAAGAATATATTGATGAACAAAAAAGTCATCCAGAGAAAAAAGCTGTGTCTGGAAAACCTGTGTTGTGGAGAAGAGACCAGTTCAGCCAACTACAATCGAAGCCTGTTCAAAAACTAAAGGTGTGAAAAGATAATAATTACAAGTACTTTTCTGGGCTGGAAATCTTCCATGTTTCTGTTTCTTCCTATTAATTTATATCTCATAGGAAATTGAATATCAGAACCTCAGATTCCCCACAGACTTGTCAAATCCGTATGCTGTAGCTACTGTTTTGATTCAGGAACCAGGCAAATTGAAGATAAAGGATGTAAAAGAAGGTAAAGTAATTAAGCAGCATAAACTTGGTTTTAGCATTATTTGTAGCTTGATGAGGAGCTTGGCTTCAGAATTGCTGATGTGATGTGACTATTGTTTCTGCGAGAACTCTCTCCTTAGCTTTATGTATTAATGGGTACAGTTATCTTAATGGATGTTTTTTGCAATTAAAAATCCAATCTAGACTGAGGTGTGATATGGCTTTCCGATGTTCCTGCAGCCCTGTCCCAAGGCAAAGAAGGAAAAAAAACAAGACAGATGAAGGATGCTATATTTCAACTAAAAGTCAAACAAAATGTTCAAGAAGAGGAAGCAAATCATCTAAAGTGGTAAGTGCTAGTTAACCATGTAAATTAACCATGTTAACAAGACTGGAATTTGCTTAACCAAGGCCTTTATGCATGATATATACAATGTCCACTAGTGCAGAATGCTGCCATTTTGTGTCTCAATACGTTTGGTTTAAGCCTAAATTACTGATGTTTTGTTTATTTTTTTTCTCTCCTGCTTAAGAGCAGACTCAGTAGCATCCATAGTAGTCCCCCATGAGGACTTTGATTGCCTTGTTGTTCCATTCAAAAAGAAAGCTGCTGTAAACCTGGTTTGCCTAACCTTGTTCTCAGGCATCTCATCCTGTGCTCTTAAGGCCAAAGGAAGATTTTGTCATGGCTGTCAATAAATTGAGGCTAAAATGAACAATGGAGTAAGAGCAGAATTACACTTGAAAGTGTTCAAAAAACATGTAGATGTAATGCTGATAGATGTGGACATAGTTTAGTGAAGTGTTAGGCAGTGTTAGGTTAATGGCTGGACTCGAAGATTTTAGAGGATTTTTCCAACCTTAATGATTTTATTATTCTATTGTACATCAACTGGTGCAAAGCAGAACACAGTTGGATCTTTAAGCACATGATGGTTTCATTTGAAATCATTAATTTGAAATAAGAGATTGTCTTATACACAGAATGTCATGGACACCTAGGCACCTCAGGAAGAGGGGAGTAAGTCTGCTTGCCTTAGAGTAAAGCAAACTGTGCATTAAGTGAAGCATTTTTCTTGTCTCCACTGTAAATGCAGGCAAGTTCATAAGGGAAGTGATCCAATCTCTGTGGAGTTTAAAAATAAAATTATTGAAAGCCGACAAAGGGAAGAAGAACAATACAAGGTTAGCCTTTTATGGTTTTTCTGTAAATTAAAAATCTTATACTTTAAGATTATGTAGTGCACTGTGAATTGTATCAAGCTCTCTACATGTTCAGTTTTTCTTCATTAATCAATGCAAACCTCTGCTAGTTGTGCTTGTTACTGCAGTCATATCTTTATTGTGCCTGTGCTTCACTGTTTTCAGGGGTGTTTTTATTTTGAAGGTAGACAGAGAGAAGGGTAAAGTATTATCAGAAATGTAACAATATTTGCCCAAGTGAGCAGATTTGCACCCATGTTTCATTAGGACAGAGATTTGATTGAAACTCAGACCTGAAAAGACATTATTTTACTTTGTTTGCCTTGCTTAAGGGTTGCAATAATCACACCCTAAAAGGGAATGAAGTCTGTGTTTCGTTAAACACCTCCAGAGTGTTGCATTGTGAGTTTCCCTGATTGTAATGGAAGAAATAATTCACTGGATGCTTTGTGCTAATGTGATTTTTCTTTAAATTAGCTCCAAAGAGGAGATCCTATCATAGAACAGGAATTTCAGAGGGGTGAAGTAGAAGTTTCCTCCAGACGTGTTACCCGGCATGTTGACCAGGTTTGTTCATATGTTTTTAGAGCCTGCTATATGCATGCTAAATTATCACCTCCCAAGCTAACAAATAGCCATAGATGTTTGACACTGAATACTTTTCCTCCTGATATTCCTATTTCTGTGTCAGTGCCTTGTTTCCCATTTTACTTTTAGGTAGGGCAAGCACCCTGCTACATGCACAGCTCATCTTCTAATGGTCTGATCTAATATGAGAGTCAAGTGGAAATCTGCAGGCCTAACCTGAGATTTGTACTGCTTGTTTCTGAAAGATCTCTCAGGAGAAGCTTTCTCATATCTCATTGTAAGGTTAAGCATATCACAAGATTTCCAGTTTTTACCTGCAGGCCAGATTGACAGGAACCTTTCTAGTACTTAGATTTTTTTGCCCTTCTCTTTGGTGTCTTTCACTCTCCTTTGGGTATGTGCCATTATGGAGAAAGGATACTGGTTTTGCTGGGTGCCTGATTTGAGTCCTTACAGCTGTTTCAGCTTCATGTCTGTGCAAGATAAATTGTGTTTTTGTTAGAACCCCTGTCCATTCTCTCTGCTGTCCAACTGCCCATGGAGTGCACTGCAGTCCTGGTCTGTGTTGGTCATTTGTGTGGATGCAGACCATGCCACGTTATCTCTGCATTCTCTGTGTTCCATCTGCAAATACTTGGTGATTACCTCCCATTAAGCCCTGCAGTGAAGGTTTCTGGTTAAATGCCAGTGATGCAAATATTTTCACTGGACCATTTTCAGTATTTAGAAATAACATACGAATTCAGGCCAAAGTATGGCTTGGGATGGAGAAAAGTTCTACCTTATCTAGTTGTAAAAAGGATTGTCCTTTTTCTTTTCTCTTTCCTTTTTTAAAAATACACTGTGCAGCAACCAAGTGTCCATCCCACATTTGACTTGCTCCATAATGACCCTTGGGACAGCAGAAAAAGGATGTTCAGGAAATTCCAACAAGCAGCATACAAGGTAAAGTGAACAACCAGAATGTAGTGTGAGGGCATGACACCTGTGAAACAGCACAAAAGAACATACAACCAGCATGTGAGGACTGTTCACAGCTAGCAAGGGATTTGGTAATTTGATAAATATGCCCCTACCTCATCAGGAAATAAGGATCTGGAGTAAGTTTTGTATTCAATTCATCTTTCATATTGCAATTGATACTAAACAAATGCAGATAAATTCAGATTTTTTTTAAAGTATAAAATACTTCTGTACAAAAAAGATTTGGAAATGCATATAGAATACTGCACCCTGTATTGGGCCCCTAGTACAAGAAAGAATTTAACAAGCTGGAGTGAGTTCTGTGTAGAGCCACCAAGATGTTCAGGGCTTAGAGCAATTACTCTGTAAGGAGACAAACTGGAGAGGGAAAGTAGAGGGAGAGAACAACACCTTCCAGTTCCTCTGAGGTTACTGATGATGGAGGATCTTTGCAATGGTGCATGATGGGAACATGGAAACAATAGGTAGAAATTCAAATAGGGGAGGTATAGACCTGGAAACTAAAGACTAAATCAGTAAAATTGCTTATTTAATTTGGTTTAAATATTATCTTGCATCAGCACTGCTCTTTGCTCAGTAAATCTTAATGTAGCAAGGAAGATGGAAACGTTCTGCTCTTCTAGTGTCCAGTTTGGATATCCTTCAATCTATTCATAATACTGAGGTCTTGAAATTAAATACTCTTTTTTATTGTACAAATAAAGAGGTGACCAAATGGCTCCATCTGGTATTAAAACCAAGGATTCTTAATTTTTACTGTGTAGGGTATGGACAAGAACACAGTGCAGGTTGTTGTTTACTCTCCTCATTCTCAGAGCTACAAAAATTCATATAGCCCTGGCAAACTGACTGTATATGCCAGTAAACACCTAGCAAAAGACCTAGCCAAAAAAAATTATCTGATTAACCTGTAAGACTAAATTAAAAAAATTAACTGTATTTATTGTGTTGTGTCATTATAGGGTTGAGATCCATTGTGCATCTTTCCTTCCCACTTTCTCTGAACAGAAAACTATATTAAAAATTCTCAAATAGAGATGTCTGAGTAAGCTCTGGAGAATAAATACACGTGTAACATATACAGTATTTCTATGGCTGTAAATCTTAGGGTGTTTGACTGAAATTTAAAAATCATTCTCTCAGATTTTGGTTCAGATTCGTCTAAAACGTTTATTGCTTCTGTTCCGTGGACTGTCCAGGGAGGCCAGAGGTCTGGAGGAAGGCTCTGGGTCTGGTAAGGATTAAAAGAACAAGTTGATATTTTGACCACGGGCTATGATAATTCAGGTCGTGCTGCAGTGTGTCAGGTGCATTACATATAAACATAAAGACAGAGTCCTTATAAAGGAGTCTTCCAGAGGGAAATAAAGTGTGACAAGGTAGAGGCATAGAGAGATTTGGATTGGATGGCCTTTAAAGGCCATCCAGTCCAACCTCCCTGCAATAAGCAGGGACATCTTCAATGAGAGCAGGTTGCTCAGAGCCCTGTCCAGCCTGACCTTAAATCTTTTCAGGGATGGGACATCCACCACATCTTTGGGCAACTTGTTCCAGTGTTTTACTATCCTTGTTGCAAAAGAATTCTTCCTTATATCTAGTCTGAAACTGCCTTATTTTAGTTCAAAACCATTACTTCTTGTCCTATGGCAACAGGCCCTGCTAAAAGGTAGAAATGGCTGTACTCAAGATACATGTATTTTCCATACACATTATTTACCATGTTTAAGAAATGTGATCAACTATTCTTAGGAACCTTGCAGTTTTTATTTATCTACTTAATAACAGGGCAGAAGCTGTGGATACTCACTCCATCATTGGAACTGTTCAAGGCCAGGTTGGGTGGGGCTTTGGGCAACTTGATGTGGTGATAGATGTCCCTGCCCCTGGCAGAAGGGTTGGACTAGGTGGTCTTTAGAGGTCCCTTCTAACCCAAACCATTCTGTGGTTCTGTGTGTAGGCCTGAGGAGCAATGAAAGGACAGAGGGGACTGTGTGAGAGACAGGGAGATGAACAGATCAGGTGGATCCCAAGAGGTGAGAGTCACAGGATGAGAGGAGCTTAATGCAGGGGGGATCGAAGGGGGAAAGACACCTGAATGTGATGAAGGCAAGATGTCTGAACTCAGTGAAATGAGACAGTAGGAACCATGAGACACATTGCCAGGTAGCCAGTACTGGGTTGAGTTTTTGTCCTCATTGTTTTCTCATAGAAGTGTTTTTAATCAATTGGGTTTTTTACATGGAAATGAAAGTGCTGGTCTGAAAAGTGACTTGTTACTTAACATCATAGAAGAAAACTGGCTTTGGATGGGAGTCACAGTTGGGTAAATAGGAGACAGAGAAGAATTTGAGTCTCCTATTTCCCACTCCCTTGTAGACACACACAATTTGACAGCTCCTGTGACACACTGTTCCATATTAGGCCTTTTCCTCCTTCTGCAAATAGGGACTTTTAATTCCCAGGATGCAGGAGATGCAGGGATGCTGCAAATAGAAGGTGTAATGACATTTAGTGTAAGAGAGGCCTCTGACTTGTCTCAGCCTTGCTGTGAACCATGCTGGAAGGAGTGGGCTGTGATGTCTTTTTAGGAAAGGGGAAATTAAATCTGTCTGCTATTCAAGGTATTGTGCTCATATTTTATAGATGTGACATTTAAAGTCTTTAGGAAGTATTACCTTACTTTTTATATTTAAATTTCTAGACATCCTGGTTTAGGAAAATGTTAAATACATTTTGTGGCTTGATTCTATTTCTGAAACAGTGTATTAAGATATATTACAAAATCTTAATATTTGGTTTCCACTCATGACAGAAAGCAGGAGTTTCAGCAAAGCAGAGAAGAGTGAAGAACATAAGGACTTTTCTTCCAGAATAAGTGAAGATCGTATATTGCCTTTTGAATTCCCCTTTTACAGGTCCCATGAACTACACAATTATTTGGTAGGTACAGTAACTCAAATATTAGTCAGCACTCTAGATAGACTTTTGTTGAAGATGTTGGCCCCAGAGCTGATAGTCCTTTTATTAAAATTTCACAGTGTGACTGGTGTTCCAGGGTTCTGGCAAATTAATTCAGGACTTCAGATTTACTAAGGGTTCTGCTGAAAACAGTAAAAAAAATCTTTTCATTCTCTTAATTGTATCCTAAAATTGTGAGCAATACATTAATGCTCAGAGTTAGTTAACATCCATTTTTCAGAAGCAAAGAAAAAAATAACTGAAATGCTGGAGTCCAAGAAAGAACAACAGAAATATCAAACTGCATAAAGTAAATATTTGCATAATTATTTCCATATGTTTTCAATTAGCTGTGTTCATGGATTGCTGCCAATACAAAACAAAATGCCCACCATATTACTGGTTTTTAATACTGTTCTGTTTCAGGCACCTGATGCTCTTGGCCCAGTTCCTATTGAATCTGTAGACGTGAAAGTTGAACACATCCTTCCTTTTTATGACTTGAAGGTGAGTCAGTATAGCTCCCCCATGTTTCTCTTACCTGTGCAGTTAAATGGCCTCTGCACAGCCCAGTAAAAATGTTGCTTTAATAAGGCTGTATGATTAGCATGCTTTTATTAAAACCAAAGCTCACCGGTTTCCATAAGTAACCAACTTACTTATATATAGCCAGCAATATTCCCCTCTCTCCAGACAGAGATGAATCGCCTCAGCTGAAATTATTGTATCTCAAAGATCAAAGTCCTGGTGAAGTATGGCTTCTCAAAGTTTTGGTTATGTACCACGTCCTGGGAGAGTGCTCCAAGTGTCTTTTACCATGGAGATGTGATGTGTCCATAATAAAGCCAAATGTTCCACTCCATTTATGAGTTAACTGGAAGTGATTATTGTCACTTTCTGCAGCACATCTTTTTTCTTTGCACTTAGGTTCCTCAGCATTGCAAGATTATGAAGTATCAGCCATTTTGTACACACTATGCAGCTACAAGTTACAAACCTGTAAAACTTTCCCGACCACTGAGACAGGGAGCCCAGGTAACAAAGTCACTCCCAACCCTACATTTCCACAATTATTTGATTAATTTTGCCTCAACGTTTTATACTGAAAGATTTACTATACTCTAAAAATCTTTGATGTCTGTGTTTTTCAAGGATGAATTGATTCAAGTAGCTCCTTCTCCTGAGGGGCAGGTCTCTCAGAGGAGAGATTTTGACAAAGAAGCAGCAGAAGGGGATATCAGCCTGTTAAACCTGGTTCCTCCCCAAGCTTTAGTCCACCCAAGAGAGAGCAACCCACTTCGAATTTTTGTAAGTAGGAGTTGGCTTCCGTAAAGAACGTAAGAAAGGAACAGAAGTGTTTCATCAGAAACCTGATGTGGAATTTGTGAGCAGTTTTCTTACTCAGACTGATTTTAAAGCTATCCAGTGAGCATAATCCTTCATGGTGCAAGCTCTGATAGATAGGAATCATAGAGCTCTGATGGATAGGAATCACAGAGTTCATCCCACTGAGAGGGACACTATTTCAGTTTAGAGTGGATTTTGATCAGTTCAGAGGAGAGATGAAAATTCAAAATTGCAGTGAAAGCAGAGAATGGCAGACTCTTCCAGTCTCACACTCCACAAATGATCAATGATCACGAGATTTCTGGGAACACCATGAAACACTTCCTTCTTCTCCATTTGTTTCCCCATTTGCATGTTAGAGGAAAGGCCATAATCTTGGCATCGCAGTCCATCTGTAACCTCACATTCTTGCCCAGGTAGGTAGGATAGGTGCAGTCTTTTCCTGCTGTTCAGGTGGGTGACTACAGATCTGCCTAATCCTTGGGTAAACAGAAAAGTGAAGTCAAACTCTGCTCATGTTGCATCCTGCTGCCTTACAGTTTCTAAGAATTCTCACAGCATCCCAAACTACATTTCCAAGTTGTTAGGCACAGAGATTCAAAAAATCACTGCCTCTTGCATGGGAGGGTTTTCTCTTACTGTTGTCATGTAGATTGTGCTTTGTGGCACCAGCTGCAGGAGGTATTTCCCACAGTGCAGCACAGCCTGGAGGTCCCGAGGTGCCTCTGAGCAGGCAGAGACAGCTGTAGGGCTCCGTGCAGGGCCGTGCATGGGCACAGGCAGATCTCCCCCCAGCATGGCATTGTGCCTGCTGTGGGTGGCTCTGGCTCCCAGCCCTGCCCACTCTGCTGGCCTGGTGACCTTGGCATATCATCTATGATACACACTCGTCCTCCTCACACACAGCCAGGACTCCAGTGGACGTGCTGATGAGTTCCTGTGTGCATCTCTTTCATCCCTCTGTCATAGCAGTGTGAGAGCCAGGCACAGCTTGATCCCACACTACCCAGCACTGGGCTTTATCCAGAAACAGATGCTAATGCAGGGAAATGGATGGCAAAATGTGAAGCCATGTGTGCTGTGGCTTCCACCCTAGCAAGTCCATTTTCCCTTCTTGGATTCTGAACTATTCAGGGAATCAGCAATGGATTTCAGAATAATTAGGCAATAGTTTTTTCTTCCAGACTTGGAGACAACAGCTAAATTGCTGTGTTTTAGACAGTAGGGAGCATGAATAAATCAGACAACACTGTAGGATGAGGGTAAGATACAGAAAGTGAAGGATCATACCAAACAGAGCAGTCAGAGTAAGACAAAGCTGTGAATCTGGGGAGACTACATTAGTTGTAAGAACTGAATTTTCATTAATTAGATTTGTTATGGTACTCAGAACAATTTATTAAAATAATCTCTTCATTGTTTTTAGAACCCCATTCCAGGATTAGTGCCATTTTTACTTCCTTTAGCCTATTGTGAATCAGATATTGAATATCATCTTTGTCCTCATCCAAAATATACTGTTGCCAAGGAATGCCCCAGAGGATCCAGTATTCCAGTCACACAAAAGAAATTTCTGGATCACAAGGTATGGCCTTTTGGGTTTATTGTATGAGTACCCATCTTGGGTATGTTCTTCCTGAGAACTTGCTCTAAGGAATCAAAATGGAAGGTGAAGTCATTCTAGACAGAAAATATTTTCAAATATAAATTATGCATGCACCTAAATAGTCAGTAGATGGGTCAGAATAACTAATTCTACTTAGGCTTTATGCATGTCTCTTGCTTATGCCTTCGTGTTTCTTTGCTCTTCCAATGTATTCACTGTTGTATTTTCATGTCCTTGGAAGGATCTTTGAAATATTCAGCTCCCCAAATTCAATTCTCAGCCAAGATGCCCTGTCCTGCAAGCCTCTTTCCCCACAGCATTATGTATTAGAGGTCTGATTGTGTATCACTTGTCATTTCAGGAAGTGATTTGTGGAGTAATGGAATGGAGAAAATTCTCACCACTGGAGTATTCCACTTTTTCTAACATTCCCACATTAACAAATACAGTACTTAGGTAAGAAATAATTTGAAAACACAAATCCTCTGTCCTGCACTAGTTTCTGCTGCCTGTAACTATATTGATCAGTCACTACTCCATAAGTGGGCCTACAAGTGGAATTAATTGCTGCTCAGAAATCCAAAACCAACAGGAAAAAAAACTCCTACTGAACTCCTAGAAGGGTGGATTAAGAGCAATATCATTAAAAGAAATTACTAGCCCAGGAAGGAGAATTCCAGTCTGGGCTTTCTATAACATCTCTCCTGAAAGCTTGTTGACTCAGTCCTAGAAGACCCCAGGAGCTACAAACTCTGTCTGTCTGTAGAACCTTTAACTTATGAACACTTGCAGCCAGTGGTAGCCAACATCTCTCAGGCTCACATTCTCTCATATCACAGCAGTTTCTGGTGCAGCCAGATTTTCCACAAATATTTAAAAGTACATCATCTTCATGGTAACCGCAACTGCTGTGAAGCTTCAAAATATGAAAATACCATTAATATTAATACATTAAACTAATACAATTTCCATCACAGGGATCCTTACAGTTCAGATATGCTTCCAACAGATCTACCACCAGTGCTGAATGACTTACTTGAGAGAGACAAGGAGAACATAATTGACCAGTAAGTTTCTCCTCTATTGTGTATATGCTGTTATTGACTGGGTCTAAACCACTTGTATGGATGTGTCAAAACCTGTCCCAGGAGATCCTCAAAGGCAAAAGCACAAAGTCTCTTTTGCATAAAACATACTTCTGTTCTTTCAAAAGGACAAAGGCAAATTGTTCATCATCTTATTCATTTTAGTGGGACAGATGAAGCTGAGTTCAACATGATTCTTACTCCAGAGATGGTGAAAGCTGAATTTCCACAGATTGAGGGGGCACTCTCAGAAGATGAAGAACAATCAATAAAAATAGAAAGGTAGGTATATTTTGAAATAAGAAGAGAGAAATGGAATCTAAAGTCAAGCATGAGAAATTTTTTCAGAATTGCATAGAGAGTCATACTGAGATGTTTTAGGGGCTCCATCACAAGTGCAATGCAGACCTAGTACTTTGAGCAAATTTGCACTGCAAATTCAGTCTCTGGATTTTACTTCAGAAAGCATTGGCCTCGATCTCTGACTACAGTTATATCAGCATGATCTAACACTTGAGGCAGTTTGCTTGCTTTCTCAGAGATGTTCAACATTCTTGGACCAGTGACTTTTGCTTTTCATTGACCCTTTTGGTTAGATATTTATTCATGCTGGCAGAGAAAAGGGCCCTTAGAATTTCCCCTTGGCATGGTACTTTTTTCTCTGGCTTTTCTTAGGAGTGTTTCATGTTTGCTCTGCTCAAACTTCACACTCCCCCAGTTCACACCACAGCAGGCAGTGTGGGTGATAAGTGATGCAGAGCAACACAGGTAAAAGTGCTGAGTTCTAACCTTGGAGCAAGTGAATTCATTTCTGTCCAACAGTTGTCCCCTCTTTAAAGTGGTCATGATGTGGCTTAGATACCAGGATGTTCAAGATAACCTCAAACTTTCAGAGCTATCAAGAATTTGAATGTCTGCTTTACTTTTACACGGGAAGAATTTGCTGTAAAAATATAGATGTGTTGCACTCAGTGCTGGTTTTTACATTTTATGACACTGGTTGTCAGAACATGGGGATTTGGGACAGCCTGAGTAACTAAAGAATGATCTTTTTCTCCCACAGTGATATAGGGCTGGATGGTGCTTTTCCTGGGTGAGTCATTTTATAACCTTCTTTCTTTCTTAAATCTTAGATGTTTTCAGAAAAAAAATTAAAATAATTTTCAATATTAGAGAACTCCAGGTATTGATATTTACTTGTTGAAATATTCCCTATTATTTTGGGTCTGTAAAGGGGGAAGCAAAAATTTCTTAGCAAACAATGAAGTCCCAATCCTTTATGTTTTCACTGAAAGGTTCTTTGTTGTTATTGAGGGGATGGTGTTTCACTGGACGACAAAGAACATATTGCTTCTCTGCAGCAGTTTCAGCATTTTTGTCCTTAAGGCAAACTAGGTTTTCATGTGGCTGCCCTTGTTCTGGCAATCACAGCATGTGTCCCTACATTGATAAAATGTAATACTCAGTCAGTTTGTGTTATCTGTCAGATGGTTAACTTTCCTGACTGGCCAAGCCAAGAGTTAACTGTTCTTTCCACAGTTTCAATACCTTTTCTGTTCTGCATCAGTGATGGAATACCTTGTGTTCATTATGAGAAAAGAAATCACAAGTGCCTCTTTCATTGGATTTTGAAGACATTCCTAAGTAGTTTCCCTCATTATTATAAATACAAATGATGCTTTAAATTTCTTGCAGAGACCCACAAAATGGTCCAGATGGACATTTTCAACTCCAGAACAGTGAGATCGGAGAGAAAATTCGAAAACATCTGGAGACATTGAAGCTGAAAGCACTTAATAAAACCCTTATTCTGGGATAAAAATAATTTTACAAAGTTCATGGCCTGGCCCTGCTTATCCTGTTAATGTATGAGGTCTCTCCCGTCCCAGCTACATTTATTTTTTGTTCAGTGAGGTCAGCAACTTCATATGCAAAGAGAAGAGAACCACCAGTAATGCCACCTCTGTCAAGGACTCTCACTGTGCTCACTACCCCAACCACAATAATTACTCCAGTGAGAAACCTCATCTTGGACCTGCTTATTTTGTTGGGGTGTGAAGGACCAGAAAACCTTAGTACTACCATGTAAATAGTTTGGTAGTTAGTTTACAGCCCATAGTTTTCAAATAAAATATTAAAAGACCTCATGACCAAAATCTTCTGATTTCGTTTTTTTAGTTATGACCTGTCCTTGAATTTTTGCAGGTAAGTTGCTAAATCTCAGACTTGACAGTAAACCATACATGTGATATTTTTAAGGAAAAGGAAGCCTTGAACACCATTACTGTCTGCAAAGACAATGTCCAAACAAGTCTCGTTAGCTGTTCAGGGATTTAATTCAGTGCACAGGTCTTGGCAAAAGCATGCATGAGTTGAGTGAATGAACGGCAGAGCCTCATGAGAAACCTGTAATGCTCTGGGTCTATTTCCTAGGAAAGGAGATTTCTCAGCATATCATCTTGCAGCTAAGATGTCTCCTACTTTCTTGTCAGCAAGCTGGACTTCAGACAAAATTGTTTTTATCCATAGTGAATTGATTGCTCATTTTACAGAGTGGTCCAGGCTGTTTGTGCTGAAAAGCACAAATCTTCTGTACTAAAAGGCATGGAAATTGCAGCAATACCCACTACATTCCTAGGAGCCATGCTTCTTCCCAGGCATACTTAAAGCGCCTAGGAAAAGAAGTTTATTTCAGAGAGTGATCAGTGTGGACAAGCTGTAAAAAGCCCAGGGAGATAGAAAATGGGAAAGCAGGGTGAAAAAGCTGTAGAATAGCCTGTATTATACTAGCTACAAACTATCTCTGCTTACTTCAAAGAAATAAAAAGCTGCTAAGTTTCTGCTAACTGTCTAATTGACAAGGGATTGTTCAGAATGCAGGTCTGGATATCTGCAGATTTCTCTAACTACAAACAACTGCCTGAACTTGTACACGCTGCTTTTTTTCTTCTAGGAGTTCTGAGGGAAGCAGTTGATCTTACAAGAGATGAGCTAAGAGTTGTGTATGTCTTTTAACATGACCATGACAAAAACATTATCAGAGTTTACTGTGAAAGCATTCACAGTTCATAATTCACTGCTTAGGTAAATCAAACAGATAATTCTTTGGAACTGTTATCTATCAGCTAAATGTCTAGTAAAGATGGAATAAGTGTCCCAAAACAACAGTGATTAAACAAAGTTAATCTCTTTTTCTTACAGCAGTATCACCCTGCCTTCCTTCTCCAGAACAGTTTCCTGGTCATCCCAATGGAAATTAATCATGCTTCTCCATTGTCCAGTGAAAGACACCAACCTTTCAAAGAGATCAACTCCCTTTCTGAGAAGTCATCCTCCTTTCTATGTTTTAAGGCTTTTAGGGACCAGGTTTCAGTGTGCGGAGAAGGTAAGAAAATCCATTACCTTGCACTAAAATCTTTCTAAAATTCAAAGGGACTGATGGCAGTGTACAGATGTCTGTGCATTATATCAATCCAGGTTATGGAGGTGATAAACCATCAGAGTCAGTCCAGCTGTGTCTAAGAACATGAAATTTGGCTGAATAATCTGAAGTCTTAGGTTTTCATGAGACCACTTAAGTCAACCCCTGGTTGACTACTGAACACTTCCAGAAATGGGACATAAACCTTAATAATTATAACCTGCAGTTGGTGGCTTTTCACAGTTCTGTGTTCAATGTTTGATGAAAAGGACTGAAATGTTATAGAAAATTAATTGGAAGAAAAAGGAGTATATATATAATATATAATATATAATATATAATATATAATATATAATATATAATATATAATATATAATATATAATATATAATATATAATATATAATATATAATATATATATAATGGAAAATGTGCCTTATTTAGGGAATCTAAAGGCTGCATTTTTACTGATGCAAGTGGGAAAGTCAAAATGTGTAAATTGATGTGCAGAATGTGCAGGCAAGTGTTGTGTTGTGTCTGTATAAGTTGGACTGTTCTGTTCCCCCTGTCATGCAACGGTTCTGCCCTGGTTTTCCCTTCCCTCCCTTGTGCTGCCAGTTATCCCAACTCCTCCCCAGTTGCCTTGGAGATGAATGTACCCTTTCTCAAATCCCTCCCCAGTGCCCTGTCCGTCACTCGGCACTCCCACCCTTCTCTCTAGAACTCTCTAGAAACTTCCAGCTAGAGCATCGAGTGATTGGCTCAGGGGCTGGGGCCCCACCCTCAGGTTATCCCCATTGGGGTTTTCCTAAGTCAATCTTTTGTATCCCACTCCCCTCTCAAACCCTATTTGTCCAAGGACTGACTCCTCCCCTGTGTCCCTCCCTCCTTATAAGCTGTTGCAACCTCTCCCTCCTTCTCTTTGGTTGTCAGTTTCCCCTGGTACCCAATAAACCTGGATTCACCACAGCTGGAGAGCACTCTCTGATTTCTGCTGACTGTACCACAAGCCAAGCCACGTCCCACCACAAGGTCCTGCTGCTGTCACAGCACAGAGCGTCTGCCTGAGGCGCTGTCCCGAACCACGGAGACCGGGACAGTGCCCCTGTACTGCCAGTGGTGCTGGATACCCAGCAGGGACAATCTTCTCCAGCTGCACAGCTTCAGCCAAGTTTACCTCATTCACTGCAAGTAAAATTGCTACTGCTTCCCTTGTTTGGAAAGGATTAATTGGCTAAATGACAATGCAACCGTTTTACTAATTAAAATATATCCATTTTGCCTGAAAAAGCCTGTCCTATTAGCAGGGTTAATAAACACTGACTCACTCTTCAGCTTTCTCTCCCTCTTATTACATAAATTAGCCCTAACCTCTAAATCAAATAAAAGGTACATTTTAAAAATTAAGCAAACGTTACTGTGGAAATGATCCATGAGCTTAAGTGCTCAGTAACAGGATTATTAATCTCACTTACTGTTCCATGATGAGAAAACCCATCAAGGTCTTTAAAATGTAAATTAATTATATTTTATTAGAAGGCTGTGAGGAAAACAGCAATGTGTCTGATGTAAAGAAATGGGTGACATTATATTCTCAGCTCATAAGAATATTTCATAAACTAAAGAAACCTTGTTACCTTTGAATTTGTAATGCAAGGTTCAGTTATTCCAAGGTTCAGTTGAAGGGTTTTTTATCATCTGTTTTTTTTTCTGCACAGGTTTTCTTCTGTCTATGCTCACACTGCATAATCCTTGGCCTTATGGAAACACCTCAAATGCTTCTCTCCAGCTGTTTAAACATGGAGAATTTTAGCTCTTGCTGAGCCCTTTCCTGCTCTTTCTGTTTAGCTGAAAACAGCAGGCAGGTTTATAATTTATTGGGGGATATACAAATGGTGTCATTTCCTTAGGAGGGTGCATAGAGAATAAGGACTTCTCTGTGTACAAGTGTGGGTAAATTTCTTTGCAAATGTTATTGTAAAGTGCTGCTCTGCAATCTGTGAGTGCATGAATTCTTATGGTTCCTTTACAGACACCAAGCAGCCCATATGAGGGATTCTGTGATCTTTGAAAATCACACCTCTCACTGATGTACCTAGGTTTTGTATAGAAGTTATTTTAAGGCAGAATTGGTTTAAAAGTTGGAGTTTTTCCTCTGTTTTCTTCTCCTGTTGTCAGCCTGTGTGTGCACTGGGTACCAGCACTGGTTGTTTGGAATAAGTCCTTTTCTTCAAGCAAATGCAGCTTGATAAGACAGCTTTCTCAAAATGTTTTGTTTGGGATTTTTTATAGAAGTATAAAAAGCCTTCAGAGAGGAATCTAAGCAGTGACCAGTGCCTGCAACTGTTTGGTCTGATATGGAATCAGCTCTTCCAGCCTGAGCACCTCCTTGGCATCCTCTAGCTCTGTCTGCTGCCGAAGTGTGGTCAGTGGTAGCTGCTTTGGTATGGGGCCTGGAGAGCCATCAGGAGTACAGTGCTACACTCACACAATCCTTCTCTAGGCCTTGTGGTTTGGGATATTGTCAGTAGCAGGGTCTCTTGAGTTGCTCAGAAGGACCTCCTGTCATTCCCAGGAATGCAGTTCCATTCATATCACTCCCACAGACTGAAGGACTTGGTCAGAATTGTCTTCTGAGTCTTCATTTTTATGGACCTCTCAAATAATGTATCATTTCTCCAAAGCTGGAATTGGTCAGAAGTCTCCCATAAATATTGCTTTACTGAGCCATTCATTGGCTGTGTTCCTCTGTGTCCTCCAAGAAAGCTGAATTTGGCCAAAAAAGAAGCCAGGCACATCTGACAGGGCTATCTTTACCACTTAACACCTGCAGAAGGTAATTGGTCATGAGGGACCTCCCAGATTATATCTGTATGACCACAGCAGGGACTTGAAAATTAAATCAAGCAGCTCCTGAAAAACTCCAGGTGATTTCAGAGCACCTGCAGGAAGTATTTTTCCAAAGCACTGGTACATCAGAAAACATCTTCTGATGAGTTTCTCACTTGTGCCAGGCATGGTTTAATTCCAGCATGTTCATGTTTTACCATCCAAAGGTTAAACTGTGTTTAAGTGAGTGAGAGCTCTCCAAGGTGAAGAACAAAAACACGTCCTTCTGCCTTGAAAGAATTAAAATTTCCAGTTCAGGACCCAAACCTATTTTTAGCTGAGCACATTTTTAAATGGTTACAGTTTTTCCTTATGTTTCTCAATACTTCAGTCAGTTTCTCTGAGTTTTTAATTGCACAAGAGACCAAGTTAACAGTGCATTATTTTTAATCAGTTCATTTTATTTGGCTTCAGAATTCTGAACCAAATTATCACCATTACCAGCTAATTACTGGTTTATAATAATTTCACAGTGTGGAATCTCCAGTAATCCAATATGCATTGCCTACAAAACAAGAATGCACTGTGTCACCTCAGGGATTTTGGCTATATGTGTTACTGGCTGAATTTCAGAACACCAGATGAAGAAACCAAGGCTTATTTCCCTTGAGTTTGGATTTGCATGATTACTTCTCTGTATGTTATCCTGAAAATGGACATCAAGTATCAAGAGAGAATTGCTTTCAAACAATTCTCTTTTTGCTTCCCTGCCTCTGAAGTACCTTTCCCTGCAGGCAGCATCACATTTCAACCTCCTTCCTACTTCTGGTGACACAGCAGGAACAGATGTCCCTGTGCAGGTACTGTCAGCAATCACAGATAGTTGTTTTCCATACTGGTACAGGAAAATCAGGATGCTGCAAAGTGTTGCTGAACTCTGTCCACCACCAGAGCTAGTGACTGAAAATCTTCTGATTCCTTGTGTAGGATACAGACCCGAGAATCTCAGATTTGAAGTTTGGTTCTTCCTGCTAATAACCCCTCTGTGTCAATGTGAGGAGTATTGCCATCCTCTGCTGGAACACAGCATAATTTGCAGTAGCTGTTTAGTAACACTGTAGAGCAGCTGAAAGGGAACAAACAGCTGCGTCTGCTATGACAGTAAAATCCACCTTGGTCATTCACTTATCCCTTCTGTAAGCACCTGTCCAGCTGCCTGGATAAACCCTTCCTCTGTGGATCCTTCCTCCTGTAAAATGCTGGAAATCCTACTGATGAGTTGTCTTTCAAACCTGCCTCATAGTGTTGAGGTCCTAACCCAGCAAGGTTTTCCTGTCTGCAGCCTTCCCTTTTAATCTGTGCCACTGGAAATAGTGATTTATGGAACTAGTGGGATATAAATAGTGATTTATATCCCAGTGCATCATCCATCATTTTACTGTCACTCAAATTAGTATAGTCACATTCTTGCCTTGCTAAAAGCAGGTGAGAAAGAGGCTGTGAGCTTCTATTCATGGTACTGATATTCACACACTTGCTGAGAGGAGTGGTCCAAGCTACCTGAACAGTTCCAATCCTGGTAGTAACAAAGGCTTCAGTGCAGACTGGTCATGAGCATCCGTGTCCAAGAAGGCTCATGGTGCTCACATTTAAATCAACCTTGGTTGAAACTGGCATGGGCAGCTTTTAGTGCTGCAGTCAGACCTCCCACCTTAGAAGAGACATGCTTGAGGTCTCTGCATTTTGGAGTGCAACTCTGGTTCTTCAGAATTAAAAGTTAACAGTGGCTAATAACATACATTATGAGTGATCCTGATTACTCAATTAACCAGCAGGAAAAAAGAGAGGAGATCTGAAAGAGCACCCCTGGGTATCACCATGAAGCTTCAGCTGATGCAAACTGATCCAGCCCTCTGGAGAACACACAGATTTTGTGTGTGTTGGTGTAGTTCACAGTTAGACAAAACTGCTGCCCAGATCTTACCCAGTGTACTCAGTAATGCCAAACACAGACATTTAAAACCCAAGACAGCTATCCAGAATGCTGGAATTATATTTAATCAATCTGTACTTCTTTCTCTTTTAATTTTGGTTTCTGAGCTGCAGGTTCTGCTCCAAGTTTTAAAGCCCTTTCTGAAGCTGTGAAAGCTAGAACCTTGATTTAATTTATATTATAAGATGTATTGCTTAATCATCTGCAAAATAGTTATTTATAACACCAGACAGTTAGTGTTACTGCTGTTGTCCTAAAACTGGTATTTCTTCTCTAGTATCAATCAAGATGAAGCTTCAGCTAAGGACTGGTTTAGGATCAGATCCCATTTTTATGGAATTAAATGAGCCTCTGAAGAGTGAGCATGTTTACATATATAGATGCCTTCTGTCTGTCAGTGTTGGTTCTTTCAACACTGGCTGTCATCCTTGGTGCTTTCTGGTCCAAAGAAGGTGCAGGAAGGGAGTAGCAGCCCTCAAGGAAACTTCAACAGAGCACCTCTCTAAGAAATAAACTGTAAACAGCAGGAGCTCTATTAGCATTAAAACTGCTTTTCTGCCATTTCCTGTGGAGACTCTAACACTGTTGGTCACAAGTTCCTGGTCACATCTTGATCATTGTGGCTATTTCTAGTCATTATTGGATACATTATCCTGATGTATTATTTAGAATATTGTTTATACCAGTAGGCAGATAAAAGGAAAGTTAGCTTTGCAAAAGCCACATACTGAAGTGTCTTCAGAAGTTCTGAATTTCAGTTCTGATGTGCCTTGGCTGAAAACAAAGAGCATTGTGTCACTGGCATCAATGCCATTTGCATTAGCCCTTTCATGTTTGGATGTTTCTCACTGCATTAAACATTTGCCATGGACACAGTCCTGTATTTAAGGTGATAGAGTGGAACTTGGTTCCTGAGGGATCACTTCACCTGCTAGGCTGGAATTACACAGAAGGGGCCTGACAATAGCCTGCTTCCCTTGGAAAACCTTTACTTTGTTCTGCTGTTAAATGCTGCTAAATGTTCTCCATTAAATCTTGTGTGTTTAAGATGGCATCATATGCTGAGGGAGCAGATGGCAAAGAATTCAAGTCCTGTCTCCTCTGATGCTCCTGGCAATGAAGCATCCAAATATCTTCATAGATCTGAGAGTAAGAGCTGTGCCAGAATGCAAACAAAGGAGTCTTTAATCTCAGGCATTACAGCAGCTTGCTGATTGTGGACAGTCCTCCTTTCAGCCTCTCAGACCCCACAGGTTGTTTGTGCTTATTGCTCTGGAGTGTTCTAGACTCCCAAAGGGACAGAAGGACATTACTAATTTATACTAATCACTCTAAAAATAACCAACAAGCTGTAGAAAATTATCAGGGAAGAGACAGTGGGAAAGCACAATGATCCTATCTGCTCCCCTGTAAATACAGCACATCACAGTGAAAATCTCCTTTTTAGCAAAACATGGTGACAGAATTTTTTAAGTACCCTGAAGGACATCAAAATTCCATACTCTGTGTACTGCTGACGTCTCACATGGGAGAAGTAAAACTATTCTTGTACTCTGAGGAAAGAAGTAACAAGTTACTGCTGTGCTTATGATTATTATTTAAGTGAATGTTTGTTGCAGGAGTTGGAGATTGATGTACAATTGAATGTCACTGCTGAGGTGGACTTTATGTACTAGATTAAAACAAATATTCATGGTACGGGGGATAGATAGTGGAAGAAAGTGCTTTCCAAAAGGATGAAGTGAAAATAAAGACCACAAGAGTGGCCCACATGAAAAATATCTTCCCAAAGGGTCTCTTCGTCAAATCAGAATAATCCCAAGTCTGATAAAATGTTCATAAAGAAAACCAAAAGGGAGCATCTGTGATGGAAAAAGGTGCCTGTGTTTGATCATTGGATTTTTTGGCTTTATGCAGAAGTTACTGGATGAGACTGAACACATTGACCATGCAAGAGGTTGTGACAGTCTTTTATCATTAAGATAAGAGAATATATACAAGTCTGTCCCTGTTAAACTATGCAAATGTGAGGTGATGTTTGCAATCTGATTTCAGGCCTCTGAAAGTAAAGAAATCCAGACACAATGACACAGAGACAAAAATAGCTATTTACATGAGCTATTATTTTTTTAACCTGCAGGCAGAACTCAGATCAACCTGAAGTCATTTATACATAGCTTAGCGCTGGAAAGTCTTGCATATGTCCAGACTCTTGTTTGGTTTTGTAATTTAACATTTGCATACCTCTTATCTTGTTCCCTTTGAGTATTTGTTGCACTTGCAATGTGTAACAGAAACAGTGTCATGAATAAAAATGTTCCTTGGCATGGAACACTCTTGGAAGGCCTACTTACAGGTAGTGTACCTGAGGTAAATTCTTACACTGCCAACAGTAGGACAATCTTAGAGTTTCATAGAGAAGACCCTAATAATTTTTTTTTTTTTTTATCACTCAATGTAATACTGGAATTACCAGTCCTTTGATTTCACCCATGGTAGTCAGATCTCAGACAGCTTCTTGGACTGTCCTTCAGCTAGAAGATTCTTGCTCACTTGTAACTCTTGCACCTCTGAATGCTTTAAGGAGTGTTACCTTTTACAAATATTCCCCAGAAGAGTCTTTTTCAAATACCTTCTTCCTGTGACTGACATGTAACACGCTGGTTTTGCATTTTCTTGTGTTATCCTAAACACTTTCAGGGAGATATTTTGTATTTTTATAAAATCTCTCTCTTTTATCTTTGTTTAAAATTATTATTATACTTCTGGGTTTCTTCTATGTGGAAAGCCTGACTGTCTCTCCGACCCGTGCCTTTAAGATAACATACTTTCAACTGTTTATTTGGGGATTTAACTGTTTGTTTGAGAAATTTTTTAGTGTGTTTTCTTTCATAAAATAAGCCACAGCAACTCAATTCTAAACACATCCAGAGTTATTCCTAATGAAAGCACCAATATCATCACCTTATTCACATCTCCAGGCAAGGCTTCAATTCTCATTACAGGAAACAGATTATAGTACATGTAAAAACTGCAGCTGTTGACTTGAACAGATGTCTCAGTGGCTTTTAGCAATTTCAGATTGGAGTTGTTCTGATTTATATCCTGATTCTGATTAACACAGACTCTAAATATTTTGTGTGACCACTATTAAATACTATGAGACGTCTATGAACTTAGAGACTCCATGGGTTGTAAAGTGTCTCCAGCCAGACCCTGAGAATTTCTAGTTGATTTTAATATTTGGCTTGATTGATTTCATTAAAGGGTAGCAATTACATCAGAAAACTACTTGAAATGAGGCTGACTGTCTCTGAGCTATGTTTCTAATGCATTTTGAAATCTTTTAACTTAATGTATTTTAGTTTGTCTGCAGCTACTTGAGTAATGTAAGAGGGAACAGCTTGTTTCCTTTGGAATGGAGATACTATTTGTGAAATAGCCTTTCTAGGAGTGAGTCACTGATGAAAGGAGGAAGTTCATTTAATGTGCTCCCATAAAAACTGCAAAAAGAAAACTGAGTTTTCAGTTTGTCTGAAAGAAAACAAAGGGTTGATAAAATCAGCCAGCATTAAATACGGCATCTTCAGCTGCCACATAAAATAAACTCTTTCCTTTTGTTGTGATTTTGATAGCACTTAAAGTCAAAAATTATGTTTGGAGTGTCAAAAGTTTAACATCTCTAAGTGGTGATTGAGACTGAGTCCTTGCTAGAAACAAGGACTGCATGAAGTACTTGGTCCAGTCACATGTAATTAACGGTGAGGCACAGCCACCTCGCTGGAAGCAGGGGAGCTGGCAGTAAAGAGTGCACAGATTGCAAGTCCAGAGAGAGGGCATCAGGTGCCCACCCAGAGCAGTTCTTTGCTGAGCCTGCCCAGGGGCTGGTCTAGCTGTGAGCATGAGGTGGAGCCAGACTCCATTCCTGCCTGTGCACATCCCCTGTGCCTCTGCTTTGCCTGCACTGCATGGAAAGGACCCCCCAGGAGACACTTTTCACCCCAGAGAGCTCAGATCACAAGTCCCGAGGAGGGTGGTGCTGCCATGGGAGCACAGGGAGCCTATGGGCCAAGGTCAGGCTGGAATTCAGCTCCACTGATTGCAGTTGGTGTTGTCTGATCAGCACCATGGGGATCAGTCCTGTTGGGATTTGCTGACTTCAACTAATAATTGTCATGTTAGGTTTATTTTAGTCAATGTTAATTTTAGTCTTATGTCAGAAGCTTCATCTAGGGCCCTTCTTATTAGACATGAACTCTTATTTGAGCCTGTTTTATAGGCGACAAATTCGTAGTCATTAATCCCTTCAGAAAAAAGGCCATCTCCTAGTTCTTCACTATCCAGTCCTGACTGATTCATGACAGCTTTCATTCAGCAAAATGGAACTTTGGTATCTTTCCTCCTAGGCCTTTCCAGCATATTCTGCTAGATTCAGGCCTGCCCTCCAGTGGATGTATTTTCTGCACTTTGGTCTGACTTGAATTCCCTTTAGGAAAAAACTTATTGAAAAAAAACCCATACAAAATCACACAGTTCTCCTGGAAAAGCTGAATAGTTTTGAAGGGGATAATTATAACTTGTGGGCCTTTGCCCTGCTCCTCTGAACAAAAGATTTTGTAGTAACAAACACATTAGAAACAAATGCAGGACTGAAAAAAAGGTTTTTCTAATCTAATTTCTAAGCTAATTTCCAAGCTAATTTCAGAAAGAGGAAAAGATGCAAAAAAAACTTGGACAGAGAGAAGGATTAGTGCTACTGTTGTGTTTCCAGTTTGAAATCAACCACGACTTTATTGGGTTTTATTTATAGTATATGAAACACAAATTTTGTAGGAATTCTCTTGAGCAGAAGAGGAGGGGGTTTCATTATCATCATTTCTTAACAAAACAATTAACCTTTCTGTTTTCTGTATCAACAGGCTTTTCATAGGCAACTAGTGGAGTCAAGCCTGTAAGAGAATGGAAACAGATTGGAAGGTAAGTGAAAGAGCCTGGAGCTATGATACCTCTCAAAGATAAATCCTTCAGTGAAAGACCAGCAAACTCCCACAGAGAAATAAAGAGGAAAATGCCTGTTTATTATCATAACTTTATGTTCTTCTAGCTGCAGAGAATTTACACTCTCTAGAAAAGTAAAATAGAGGCTGGAAAACTGAATTTACACTAAGGGAGAAGACCAGGAAAGCAGCTCTATTTTTCTGATAGAAAACAGCAGACATATGCTTTATACTTTTTCCTTCTTCCCCAAGATCTTTCCTGAAGTGCTGAGTAATCAGAATTATATTTTCCATATCTTTGGGAGCACTTCTGCTCACACCTTTACCATATAAGTGCTCTTCTTGGAAAAGTAGATCACTCCCAGCCATGCACACTGCCAGTCTGTCTTCTTTTGGGCTATTCCTTCAACACCACATGAAGCTGAAGGTTTAACAGATGACTCAGTTTCAAATCCAAAGGCAGAGTCACATCCAAAGTTTGTCTTCAGCGATTTTCATTTGTGCCCATCAAGATTTTTTTTTGCCATAAATATTTCAAGCCTAAAACAAGCAGCTATAGTGGAACAGTGATATACAGTGAGAACTTTCAGCTGATGATTAATACAGTCTGGTGATGTTGTCTCTGCTGCTGTCACCAATAAAATATCTATGTAATTCTTAGCTGGGTTCGGGACTGGTGACACTTAAACAGATGCCGGGATCTCAGTCCTGGCCAGCAGAGGCCACTAAACGATCACTACAGGATCCTGGAGGCCTTGTAGTTCAGCATGCTCACTGCTGAAGAGATAGTATCTGGGATGTGGATCAGGATTTTCCCAAAAAGAATTAATCTTTGGGAGGTTTTTCAAACTTTTCAAGATTTTCAGAATAACCTTTGGGTGAATATTGCCTTTACTGCTGATTTGCTCTCTATGTAGGCTGGTACTTGCCAGCAATGAGCTGGAGCAGGTGCAGAGGGAAAAACTCTTTTTATAAAGAGTTCCAAGATACTCTTTTACTTGTGCCCAGTGCTGTGGAGGACTCTGTAACTACACCATGCAGTTTGGTGCAGTCAGCTGAAAAGGCTAAACTCACTAAGCAGAAGATCAGCAGAGCTGGGAGATGCAGCCTCACAGAGAGGCAAGATGCTGTCATTGCTCTTCTGCAAGAAGTTGGCTCAAGGAAAGAGGCTTTGAGTGGATTCCCAGCCCTGTGCCAGCCTGGTGTGCCATTGCAAACTGTGCCTGTGCTGTCCTTGGCAACCCACACTCCAAGTGGGAGATGGCAGGCAGGATGTTCCTGTGTCAGGATCCATTACAGGGAAGGGATGTTGAGCAGGCAAAACTGGGGACAGAATTCCTCACAGTTTCACATGCACTCCCCTGTTGTCACTCTGTAGGTCTGGATGTGATCTGTGTCCCTTGCTGAGTCAAGCACAGACCACAGACATGGAGAATCCTCTGGCAAATCTGAGCTTTCAATGCACTTTAAAGGTGCTATTATATCTGAATCCTGCAGAAGACAGAGAGGAGCAGAAAGTGTCAGGTTTTACCTCTCTCCTTTCAGTCTGGAGGGAGAAAGTAGCAGATAATGTATCCACTACTTCTTCAAAGCCTGAGTGTGAAAAACACTAGTGGAAGAGGGGTAGTGTTATTAGGTAAGGCATAAAATCATAAAATCATTTAGATTGGAAAAGACCTCTAGGATCATCAAGTCCAATGAGTAACTCAGTGCTGCTGAGCCCACCACTAACCATGTCCCAAAGTGCCACTTCTACACATCCTTTAAACTCCTCAGGGATAGTGACTCAGCCACTTCCCTGGGCTGCCTGTTGCAGTGCTTAAAAACCCTTCCAGTGAAGAAAATTTTCCTAAAATACAATTTAAAGCTCCCCTGGCACAACTTACCCTTTTCTCTCATCTTGTCAATTATAAGAGAAAAATTGCTACAACCTCCTTTCAAGTAGCTGTGAAGAACCATAAGATCCAGTCTGTTGAGAAACACCCCTTCAAGTGGAAGGTGCCAGCTAAACAAGATGCACTTTCAATGTATTTTGTGAAGGCTGAGCACTCAAATTCCTTTAGATGATTCTGTGAGCTCAGGCAAGTTCTTTAAGCACTTGATACATGGCAAGATCTAAATTGTGCAGATTAGAGACTAAACTGTAGATTATTAATAAGATTGTTCTGGAAATTCATCATGGACTTGAAGGGCAATTTTTATAGCCTAATATCTATCAGTAGCCTGTACCAGCAAGCTCTTTCACTTAGCAGAATCAAGAAGGATTTAAAAGAATGGTAAGACAATTTTTTTTCTAGGGTTTTATTGCTTGCTTTTCACTAACTGAAAACAAAATCTAAAAAATATTTTATCCTCCAAGAAATGTGTTGTGCAAACTTTAGACCAAAGATTTTATATAGTGTGCTCACAAATCCTGTTGCAGAAACAGTTGTTCAAACAGAAAAATTTAATAAATTCATGTTATGACAATGGCAAAAATTTAAACCAAACAGATTTAACAGGCTTTGCTTCTGAGATTGAAGTACATAGTACAACAATAGAAGTTGTACTTGACAAAGACTTTAAAAAAGAAACTGAATTGTCTCGGGCTCATTGCAGCTCTTTGATTCTTCTGTGTGTAAAATATAGTCTAATTTCAGCAAGATTTGACTTTTCTGGTGGGAATTTATTTTTCCTCAATCCAGATTATAAATGTTGTAATATTCAGCAGGTGGCACCAGCTCCCTATGGCCAGTGCTGGCTCCAGGATGACACCAGGGTGTGCTCATGTGCCTTGTGTGAAAATGTGAGTGGTACCCAGAGCCAGGGAAGTGACAGCTCCACCTAGGCCACCTCCAGCAGCCCTGGATAATGCCCTCCTCACTGTAAGGGAAGTTTTATTTTTTTCCTCTCTCTTATGCCATCATATCTTGTGCTTGTATTCTTTCACATTCTTGTGCCTCACCTCTGCAGTCACATAATTTGTGCATATACAAGGCACAGCTTTTTTCTGTAGTTACACAGTTTGTGGTAATTAGCAGCAGGATGGCCAAGCCTCATCCCCAGTGGGCTCAGCTGTGAGCAGCAGGTGAACAGCACTGACAGCAATGAGCCATGGAGTGCCCAGGGGCACTGACCAACCACCAAAGGGAACAGAGGGCACACAGGTGCAGTGCATCAACATGAGGGTATAAAAGGGCTGAAAAACAAGAAGGGCAGATGCTTGAAGTCTTCTGATGTAGTGTGATTCTGTATGGGTGAATGCTTGAAGCCTTCTAAAGCTGTATGGTGATACTCTGTGTATTGTGGCCATCTCAACTGCAGCATGTGCTGCAGCACTAACCCTGCTGGCCAGTGCTAGGGCAATGTGGGGTTTGCTAGCAGGAGGGGCAAAGGCCATGGGCCACACCACACCCTTACCACTTTTGGTGGACGCTCTGCATCCCCCTGCACAGCCCTTGCATTAATGGCTCTGCTGTGAAAGAACAATGAATATGTGAAATGAATTGCTGTAACTGGCTTTGTTATCTTGCCAAAAGTCCCAGCTCTTCAGTGTTTCTCTACTGCTCACTGAACAAAAGCAGTGAGGAGCTGTCAGCTGGGCAGACATGAGGCACAGTATGGGGAGCAGAGCCCTTAAAGTAAGGGGTCATATGCTCCCGGACTGGCTTTGCACATATTCCCAATGAAAGCCTTGCAGTCTTCTGCTTATTATTATTTTTCACTGGAGAAGAGATCCATTAACTTTACCAGTCCAGACCATATTTATAGATAATACCAGTTAGTCCTAGATTTGTAATTTTTATGACAATGTGATGATTCCCAAAACAGGGCATATATACATAATTATTTGCAATACCAAATTACAAATGTCCAGCCAGAATAATATCCCTGGCTGAACAATGTAACTTAAATTTTTTTGTGTTCTCGGACAGAAGCAGCCAGCTTTCCCTGGAGAATTGAACTCCAGATTTGCCTGAGCACAGACAGCAGGAGTAGATCCAAGGCCTTTGCCCTATGATAGGCTGAGTCTGGATTTGGCTTTGCTTGAAGGGGTAAACAGTGCATGGATGGAGAGTATGAAACCAGAGGAAGCTAAACAAAAATGCTTTGTAAAGTGACTGGGAGTGCCAAAAGGGGCAATAGCTTTAATCAGATACAGAAGGTCTTGATACAGAAGTAATTCTGTTAACACAAGGACTAAGGTTTTAGCCTTATGTGTTTTATATTTTGCTATGGAGGCACAGAAAAAAGACATACTGCACCTCTGACATTTGTTAACACTAAAAAGGGAATCTCACAGTGACCACAAACCCTGAAGCCACAAGAAAGTTAGAAAGTCATCTTCAATAAACCCCTTTGATAGCTTGGTATGTGCTTCAGTTTATTCCTCAGGTTAGTTCCTTTGCATGTTCTCTGTAGTTAAAAGCGTTGGCAGTTTTTCATAACTCCCCACCTTTAAAATGGGTTGCCTTAGTTACCATGGCCAGCTTGAGAGACAGCAAATTTAGTACTAATACATTTTCAAATCTCTGCAGTTTCTGTAAAATCTCTGTCATAATCAGCTACAAGACACACTTTTATCATAGTGTCAATAGGCATAGTGGTGATGCCTAATCAAGTTAAATAAGGAGAGAAGATTGTCACAGGCCAGAACAATGGCCTTGGGTCATCGCCTTAGTGATTATCCTGTGAATATTAGGTGAAATAGCTTGTGAAGTTCCCCTGTAACTGGAAAAAAGGTTGGCTTCAAGTGGCTCAGATGTCTGGTGCTTGGAAGCAACGTGCTGCAGTCAAGGTCATACTTTCCCCAGGAGGAAGTTGATAAGTCTTAAGTTGTCTTCTTGATTGGTGATTCAGTATTTCCTCTGGCACTTCAGAAAATCAGAGAAACCAATTAGTATGTTAAAGGTTATTTTTTAAAGGGTACTATCCATGATAAACAGAGTTAACAGTGGTCTCAAAGGCTGTTGATTTATCTTGGTCTCATCAGCACAGTATTTGGTTTGAGAACACCTCTCTGTGTAACCTGATGTGATAAAAGTAACTTTTCACCTCTACTCTTTTTCTTTTGTTCGTCTTTTAAAATTTTAAGTAGGGTGAGCTAAAGTTTGATGAGATTTTATATCACTTGTGTAGTTGTTTAAAGTTCCTAAAACCCCTTTAATTACAGAAAGATGCTTTCTCTTCTCAAGCTAAGGAGTTGGCAGTAAAGGAGCAAGCAGTGCCTGAGAAAGTGTGGCTGTTTGCAAGCTCAGGGTCTTAGGGGACAGTGGAGGAAGGAACTTGGAGTTCTGCTTTCATGGAAGCATCTCCTTCTCTAAAGAGCAGCTGTGAGCTTTGCTGCAGGACTGGAAGTGCTCTGGTCATTTGTACAGAGGTAGTGCTTTTATTGTCCTTAAACCTCAGCCTAGGTTGTTGTGATAAGCTGTGTGAAAAATAAGAAACCAAAACTGGGGGTTTATTTATTTATTTATTAAATTTAATTTATTAAATTAGCTGGTATGTATTCCACTGCAGCCCCACTGTTTTTCCTGCTCAATAAACTGACACTTGTCGATGCTTCCAAACTGCATGGCTCTGAGATATGGCTTGAGATAAATGTCTCAAACTCAGTCAGAGTAATAATGTGAAGAAGGAAAACACTGAATCTACCTTTTAGAGCTTCTCCTGGTAGCAAAAGCAACCTTCCAAGTCTTCAAATTACTAAGAGTCCACTTTTTCTTAGAAGCTTCTGCTTTTCTGGAAGATGGGGCTGAATCTATCCTTGTGAAGCCTCACATGGCTGAAATGACTTAATGAATATATTTGACAGAGCTTTAGATGACAGTGGGGAAAAATAAGCAACAAGTCAGCATCAGTCCTTGGTCACAGCTAGGACAAAACCAGGTGGTTTTGTGCATGTAGATTTATATCCTGACACATGTAATGGTGCAAACTAACCACTGTGGGGTTTTTAATACCTAGTATCAAGAGAGCAGGTACTACTTCAGCTTCTGCCAGTTTTGGACTTTCCTTCACAGCTTTACAAATAGAAATGCCCTCTGGGGTCAGCCCACTGCTCCACTTGCTCCCAGTGGTATTGCTGTTTAGGGGGGGCATGAGCCTGGGCATTTCCTGCAGTCCTTTCCCCCCAGCCTCCACAGCTGTTGTGTCTATGATGTTAGGGAATACATTGATGGGCCCTTTCCTTGAGAATGTACCTAATCCCTTTCTGAACCAGTGGTACCATCTGTCCTGCAGCCTCTTGCAAGTTCTAGAGATTTACTACCCACTGTGTACTGAAGTACTTCCTTAAGTGTGTTTTATAATGATTTATCTTTGCAACATCCCCAGGAAGAAGAGCATAGTCATCCTCATTTGACAGTAGGGAAAGATTAGGAGGGTTGTTTCAAAAGCACCTGTTAATAGATGTCTCATGCATGAGTTTCTCTAATATGAGGCATTTGAGTTTTCAGATGCCTGAACTGATTTCTAGCCCAGAGCAGTCATGTGCAATGATTAACAAACAAATGAGGATCACTTGTGGTGTTGTTTGATTTATTGACTGACCCATAATTAAATACTAATTCCATAGCAAGGCAGAGACCAAACTTCATTCTCCCAGTCATGGTCAGCTTCTTTTTCTTGGAGGTTTTTATCTGGCTCATCATTTGTTATCTTGTGCAGCCAGTATCAAAAAGGAGCCACAATAAAAGCTGGCATTATTCACTGATGTTCCACACTTATCCACTGAACAAAGAGTGGCATTTGCCTGATCCAGGGAAAGCTGCAGTGGAAAACACAGTGTAGATCTGGACAATGACAGTCTGTCTGTGAAGGCATGTATATAAAGGTATAGAATTAATATCACTAGGGTGGAAAGCATCTCAAAGAGTGTCTTTGAGAAAACGTCTTACAAGGAATGGCTGAGGGGGCCGGGCTTACTGAGTCTAAAGGAGATTTAGGGGGGACCTAATTGCTCTCTACAATTACCTGACAGGAGGTTGTAGTGAGGTGGGGATCAGTCTCTTCTACCGTGTCTGTAGTGAGAAGCCTAGAGGACAATGGCCTCAAGCTGAGGCAGGTGAGTTTCAGATTACATGTCAGAAAAAGATTTTCCCTGTGGTCTGGGGGTGAGAGTGCTGGATTGATGGTTAGACTTGTTGATCTCAAAGGTCTCTTCCAACTTTGATGATTCTGTGATTCAATGATTCCATGATTATCAGTATTTCAGAATCTAAACTCCCACAACATCCCCATCAAAATCACAAGAGGACGAGAAGAAAGTGCCAAGGAAGAAGGAAAACAGAAGCGTCCAGAGCCAACAGGTGGTGCGTGCCCCGTGTGGCCGCACATCCAGCCGTGACGCTGGGTCACAGGGTGTCCGCAGTGCCGCCGGAGGGAGAGCCGAGCGCCCCGGGCTGGCCGGGAGGGCGGCGCGGGCGGGGCGGCGGGGCCGGCCCGGGCGGGCGGAGGAGCCGCGGCGGCGGCGCGGGGCGAGCGCACTCGGCAGGGGCGACCCCGGCTCGGGCTGTGGCCATGGCCCCGCGCCCCGCCGCGCTGCCGCGGCTGCTGCTCTGCTCCGCGGCGCGGGCGCTGCTGTGGCTCGGGCCCGTGTACCTGGCGGGGTACGTGGGGCTGAGCGGCAGCTGGCTGCTGCTGGCGCTGGCGCTGTGGCTCTGCTGGGGACTCAACCGGCGGGGGAAGCGCGACCGCCTGGCCGCCGCCTTCGCGCTGCTGGAGGACGAGCGGGAGGCGGTGTGCCGGGGCCTGGCCGCCCGGCACCTGCCCGCCTGGGTGAGTGAGGAGCGCGGGGGCTGTCCCGTGGCACCGGCCGTGCTGCGCGTCCCGGCGGCTCCGGGCGGTGAGCGGAGACACCGAGAGCGCGGTGTCCCGGAGCGAGCGGCCGAAGGGGTGGCAGCGATGCCGAGCAGTAACGTTTTTGATTTTGAAGTCTTGCTCGGGAAAGCGAGGATTAAACTAGGAGTTGTTTTAGCCCAGGAGATGTGCTGTAAGTGGGTATGTAAAACAGACTGATGTATCGCCAGAGACACCTCCCTTCAAATACATGTTGTTGCATTGCAGGTATTTTGCTGTTGAAGATACTTATTTTAGACTTTGTCATCCAGCAGATTTTCTCCCCTTCAGTGTCATTTGAAAACAAACAAAAATATATAAACATTATATTCTCATCCTGCTAAAAACCCAAATATTTAATTTTAAGGGTCATCTCTGGACAGTACGGAAGGCCAACCCCTGTTTGTTGTTCACATTTGGTTCTAGTCACTCTACGTTTTAAAGTGAAGAAACTAGAATTTCTGCCTGCCATTTTATTCTGTATCTTGAGTTATTTATTGGGCAGCTGTTGTTGGCTAATGGAAAGGATGATGAGGTGTTTAGATATTTTTTTCTTTATCATCATTTACTTAGCATTTAAAAATCTGTCAGGGACTGGTAGGGAAATGCTTTTCTTGTTAAGAGTGTTGCATGGAGGCATTTATAGTCGGCAAACTTTTATATAGCCTACAGCACTTGGCTCTCCTTAATTCTGTGGGAAATGAAGGCAGCTGGCAGTTCTGAGGAGTGAGGCCAGGGTCTCCTGCCAGGGCTGGTGCAGCTCCCTGCACATGTTCCCTCCCGCCAGGCACAGAAGTCTGTCTCTGAATGAGGTTTCTGCTTGTTTGTATTGACAGAGCATAAAAAAAAAAACAATTCAGGGCATTAATGAATGTGGTGGTGTCAGCTCTTGCCCTGATGCTGTGAGAGCAGTGTTGTGTTTTATCCTCAAGTGCCCTGAATCATTGTAACCAGAAATTGACCCTCTTAGTCACTGTTGAAAAATCAGGCTTGCCCCCACAGTGCACACAAATTCAAAAAGTTTCATTAGGTTTTGTGGCTGAAAGTTTCAGGCTTCATTAGTGTGGGAGCAGGTGGTCCATTATTGATTGCCCTGTACTGGCCCTTCACAAGGCTGCACAGAGAGCACTCTGTGCCCCAAGCCAGGAGAGATTTGGGCAAATGGGGAGACTTCAGCAGAGGCCACTGAGATGGTCAGGGGCTGGAGCACCTGGGGCCTGACAATGCTGGGGCTGTTCAGCTTCCTTCAGAAGGGAAGGTTCAAGGGCTATCTCATTTCTATCTCCCACTGCCCACTGCATGTGCTCACAGAGATGGTAGAGTCAGACTCTTTCCAGAGGTCTGATTTGTGAGTTGTGAATTCTTGGCCCTTACTCCTGGAAGGCAGGATGTAGGACCTAATGATAAAGAGCTGCACAGTGTGCTTTTAGTTTTACCTATATTGCCTCTTCCTTTCTTTTTGTGTGTTGTTAACTTTTGTTCAGCTGGGTGTTTGCTTCCACACTGCTCTTGTCCTTGATGCTTTTTAATTCCCCAGTTTTAATTTTCCTTCCATCCCCATCCTCTATTTGATCTACTTCTTCCATGTGCCCATCTTGGAGGCTGATTCTCACCTGATGTCTATTCAGTTTATTCTCCGTGGTGTCGTCTTTTTTATCTTTTGGTTTTGCCTTTCAGTGTTCATGGACCTTCAGTTGGGAGCTCTAAAACTCTCTGCTGAGTTCTTCTCTCCTGTCACACAGAGGTGGCAGTAGCAATACAGTTCAAGGGGAGCATGGCTTGCATGTGCAGTGTTGGAATCTTAGGAAAGGTTCTGAAGGTGTGAAATGATGGCAGTGTCTTGGGTTTCATAAATCTTCATCTCTTCATGTGGTCTGTAATAAAATGAGGGGGATCCATCCAGTGAAGAGTTAAGAGCAATCACTGATTTTGCTGCTGGTTAAAAATTCTTCTCCCTAGGAGATGGCTTCTTTAAATTCGCTTGGGTTCTGCTCAGTCCTGGTATCAGTTGTTAGGAGATATACAGAATGTAGCCTTTCATTTAGGGGGGATGCTGGGAGGGCTTCCCTAATCTACTCAACCATCTGTTTTGGGGTATTTGCAGGATTGTTTTGCAGCACCAGTTTCTTGGCTGAAACCAGCCAGTGAGTTTGGAATAGACACATTCCTGTGCTAGACAGTGTATGTGGGCAGGCTGTGCTTCCTCAGGAAACCAGGCTGGAAAGCTGTTCATGGCAGGCACAGTCAGATCCATGGCTTGAAGAGTTGAGACCTTCTAACTTTGGCCTTTGCAGCCTTTAGCATGACTTCTGTACAAGCAGGCAGTGCTCAGAGCAGAGGTAGCGAGGCTTCCACCTTCGTTCCAGCCCCTGGGGTTGTGGTGACTGCTCTGTGTTGCTTTTGCCACTGGTTATCTGGCTGCACATGGCAGAATCCAAGTATGCTGTGTTTCTTCCTGATGTTAAACTCCTTTTACCAAGCAAAATACTACTGGGTACAGAACTGTCCTTCTAAAATGTTGCCTTTTAAGTCCTTGTTCATGCCAAAGCCTTGTTTATGCTTCTTTTTTTTTTTTTTCCTCCTGTATGAATAGCTAAAAATCCTGACTTTTTGTAAAAAGAAATGAAACAAAACACCAAAATCCCAACAAAACCCAAAACAACCAAACAAACAAGCAAAAACCAAACCAAACCCAGATGGATAGATTGCTGTGTTGTATTTGAACAGAATGGTGCTGTTGTGTCTACCATGGGTTTGTTGTTGCTGTGATCCTTGCTGTGGCTTGCTCCAAGGCAAGGTGGAGTCATGCAGAATTTACACATTTTCTTTACCTGATAGTAATTGCCCCTTACCTAGTGTTTTTGATCTTCAAAGCTCTTTTCAAATGCTAAGTAATTTTTACTGCATTCCTTAAACTTTGGCAAGAAGCATGCCTGCTTTTGTAGATGAGTAAAACTGATTCTGATAGTGGGACTTGCCCAAGGCTACAGGATTAAATCTTACTCTGTGTTAGTATTAATTTTGGCAGCTCTTGGTGTCTGGTTCTGGGATTAGTAGGAAGTGTTTTGGGCTCCTCCTGCCTGTCCTGTACTGATGACAAACTCGGGCAAGACCTTGCTGGCAGGGCTGTCACCAGTAGCAAGGGCCAGAAGTGAGTCTGAAATCCAGAGCACATGGTTCAGAGGTATGGAACTGTAGATGGTGATACATTAAATTCTTGGAGTATATGGTTGGGTCAAGAAGAGAGCTTGGTGGTGTCACTGAGCTGAACTAGCCTTGTGACATGCTAGCTAGCATGTGTGTTATGGGGATACCCCACGGGTAGGAAAGGACTTGCTCAGAGCTTGTGTTTTACTACACAGTGGATAATGCAACACCTGGAGACCAAGCTCTGCTTCCTCACAGAACTGCTCATTTAGTTCATCCCATTGAGTGGAGCTGAACTTTGCTATTGAGAACCCACTGAAATTTGGTGGCCTGTCATAAACAGCGGAAAGCTGGTTTTCACCAGTCATGTAATCAGCCAGTTTCTGTGATGTTCTCAGCAAGAAGAGCCCATTTTGTGTCATCCCAAGAGCCCCTGGTGTCTTTGGTCCCAGCCTTTGAGCTCCAGCAGTGCCATTCCTCCATCTGTCAGAGGAAACTGAGGCACCAAGTGCCTGGGTGGGACCTGGGTTGCAGACACCTGAATGAGGGGGTGTCAGGTGGGGTGGAAATGTACCTGTACATTTGTGTATAAATGTCTGCTATCACAGCATCTGGGGTGTGACACAGAGCAGTGTGATTCATTGCAGTTGCTTTGGAGGTTTGCTCTGGGCTGTCAGTGGTTTGGGTATGTGTGGCACAAATAATAAATTCAATTTTACTTTTTCTTAAAAGAAAGAAGCCTCATTCTTGTGGTTTTTGCCACTTTCCTGATGCCCCTTTGTGCTGTTTCAAGTCTCTAGGAGCCTTGCCTCTAGTGAATAATCCCAGACAACTGTAATGGTTTATAATGCCCCACATCTCTCCCCTGCACATATGAGGAGTGACTTCCTCACTGGGAAGGGGTAGCCCAATTGTTGTCCTGTCCTTTCTTTCGGGTCACATCCCTCTCCTGTCTGTAAGGTATTTTGAAGAACAAGCTCACCATGCTGCTTCCATTCCTGCTCTATCCTTCCTACATCTGATCCCAAGCTGTGGCCCAAGTGCTGCAGGATGTTGGTGCTTGGCAATTACATGAGAACCCAGGATTTATGTGCCCTGATGGAGAGCCTTTAGTGGAAGATGAAAGGCTGGCAGGTGAAGTGGAGGTTCCCTGATTCACATAATCTGCCTCACTGTAAAATGTAAGCAGCAGATTGTCTGTGTTGATTGTCCCTTCTGGTGCTGAGTTCTTGCTTCATCATGCAAATAGACCTGTGCAGGCTGACATTTCAGGGAACTTCTGTTGTATTATTTAATGGAAAAGTTGCTATTTAGAGCATCAAAAGAAATTTCTTATAAAGAATATGGTAATATTACTTTGGAGTTTTTTAATGAGATCATTTGAAGCATTATTTGAGCAAGGAAATGAGCTCTTCAATCATATATGAAGCTGTACTAAAACCATGCTACTGTCCATTCCATCCAAACATCTCTGAGCACCTCTCTGAAAGCTGATGAACAGTAAGGCTGCCTGAAAGTGTAATTCACAGCTCTTGTTAGAGGAAGTATTGTCCTACCCAATTACTATTATCAGGCTAGATGATAGTCAGATTCTCTTTGTATTCAGGTGCTCTAGTGTCTATTCTGAGAAGCTGCTGCATGTCCTTCCCTTCTGCAGTAACCTGCTACCAGCTTGTAACACCAGCTGCAAATACCATATCCATAGGCTTTAATGTGTGATTGTAGTAAGGTGATTGTAACTCTTCACTCAGCAGCTTCTTGCAGGGGTCTGAGAGATCAGTTACTTGAGACTGGTCTCATACTCAGTTGTCCTGATGGTGATTAAGCAAGTCATCACTTCAGGGAGCTTGTGGAGTTTTGTAATGGACATATACACTTCTTGTTGGCATTTGGTGTGTCCATATTGGAAACATGATGTATAAGTGACTATTTCATTTTAATTTCTCTTTGCCATCTTAAAAAGCTCTGAGAAGTGAAAGCACTGGACTGTTACACATGATAGTGTATGCTAACAGACTTGAACTCTTACAGGGCTTCTTTTCCCTAAGGCCATTGGCACCGTGTTGGTATTAGTGGAGAAATGCTGCCACAACCAAGACATTGAGTTTCCCAAGCAGGTTCTTGTTTCCCAAAGTGGGGTGTCCTGGTTGAGGAGAGCGAGTACAGGAAACAGGTCCTGCGCAGCTCATGGTCTTAAAGGGAAGTAGGTTCTGTTGGCTTCCCAAGGCATGACAAAGAGAAGGATGAGAAACCTAATGCTGCTTTACATCATGAACAGGAAGTGACACTTGCTTTAATCATGTAAATGTGCCCAGAGGCATCCTGATACATCAGTGCACGTGGGTTCTTTTGCCTTTTACTATTCTTTACTTGCTTCTTTGCAATTTACAATTTTTCTAGGAGGTAGTAAATTATAAAGGATGTATGTATGAAGGCAGAGGGATCTCAGCTTACTCTAACTAGCATTCCACACTCCATGCTATCTTTTGCATGTGCTGCAGTGTGCTCAAACAGAGCACGTGGCACTCACTTTTATTTTTCTTTGCATCCAGGTTCACTTCCCTGATGTTGAACGAGTGGAGTGGCTGAACAAGGTGAGGAGCTCTGAACTCCAGCTGGTGAGGCCACCTGCTCCCATCCAAACTCTGTGGGACAAGTCTGAGAAAGCTATCAAATTACTACTAAATTAGTGTAATTCAATTGTATCAGTGTCTGTACTGAAGTATGGAGTCACTTGAGTGTGGGGTTGCCACTGAGGTTGAGAGCCAATGTGATCCTGGTTGATACAAGTTTGATAAATTCAACACTTCATTCTGAGACTAAAAAGAAAAAGTGAGTGTTTGTCTGTATGTATGGATACATACATGTGTATGTTATTATTTTAGCAAACTTAGTGGTATCTCCTCTTACCAGAAAGGTTCCCAGAGAGCACTGAGGTAAATGCTTCCAACAGCAGGTGTGCTCAACCTCTCAAAGCAAAACAGCTGAACTTGCAAATTAGCATCCAGTGGCTATCTTATTTTTTGTTTTTTTCGTGTTGTTTTTTTTTTTTTAGCAAATTTTCTTTTTTATATAAAAACTCATCTCAATCCTCTAAATAAACCTAACTCCAGGGAACGTTGTGACACTTTATAGTAATTAGGAATTATTGTACTTAAGAAATTTAACCATGGGCTTCGTTGGCGTCTGTGCTTAGAAGCAGCCTCCATGGTACTGAAAACTCACTCTTCAGTTCCTGAAACAAATTCCAATTCTGAGGAACAGAGATGGATCCTTCCATAAGGATGACTAAAGTGCACAAAGTTGACTTCGTATTTTAAAAGGACAGATATTAATAGCCAGGGTTCTGTAATGGGTGTGTCTGTTTCTCAGCAAAAGGTGTCTTACTCAAAGAATCTTCAGTGTGTTCCTGCTTTCACCCTTCTTTAGGTCCTTGTACAGGCTTGGCCATACTTTGGAACAATCATGGAGAAAACATTTAAAGAAGTTCTTGAGCCAAAAATCAGAGCAAAGAGTGTACATCTGAAAACATGCACCTTTACCAAGATCCACTTTGGCGAGAAGGTAGTGGGAATCTTTTGTAACTCTTGTGGTTCACTCTTTTCTGAAAAGTTCAGATGTAAAGGAAATGAGATGTTCAGCTCTGTAATAGCTTTGTTCCCTCCTCATGTTGACTTGAGCATCTTCACCATGAAGGAAGGATCATACAAGGAAAGATACACATCTCTTCCCACTTGCTATCAGTATCCTGGGGCTGCAGATAGAAAAAAAAGGACCATATCCATATTTATTTCTGTTGTACCCTTGCAGCAGGAGTTTTCAGTGGTCTCTAAGGCTTGCAGGATGGCCTAGGGGCTACTTGTAACTAGCCCTGTGTTTGAGGACTGTCAAGGCCATTCTGTCTTAAAAGACAAAAAAGCTGGCGTGGTATATTCATATTTTACATGCAGTTTTGCAAAGTATTTAATTAATGCTTCTGTACTCAAATTCATCAGTGAGTAGGACTTTTCACTTGTGCTTAGCTTGATAGATGTTGACTATGTTATCTTGTTTGTCTCTATTCAGTGCCCTAGAATTAATGGAATAAAAGCCTACACCAAAGAAATTGATAGAAGACAAGTTACCCTGGACCTGCAGATCTGGTAACATTGCATCATTGATTATGTTGATGGTTCTTAACTTACTGCCTGTGTATGTATCATGCTGGACTGGGCAAGGTGTACTAAGATTAGCCTAGAATGATGTGAGATAATCTGTCTCCCAGCTGGATGTCCTCAGTGGTTACAGAAGTGAAATGTGCATTAGCCTCTAGACCAGAAATGACCTGCACACCTCCTCTGGCCCATCATGACTGCCGTGGATATAAGAATGTGTCCCTTGGCTTTGCCATTGATGGCAGTGAGAACCCAAGTTTTCAAACTGTGCTTCCTCTTCTCAGGAAAGCTCTCAGGTCTGGAGATGCTCGGTCTGTCTTGCCCACTGTGGTTTCTCATTAGTCCAACCTCTCCAGTTCTTCCAGAACTACTTGTACTATTTATTTTTTAATTCCTTCTCTAGATTAATCCTCTGTTTTAGTCATTTGTTCTATGTGCCATCCAACACATTTGCTTTTTTGATTACAGCTATTCTCTGAGCAGAATACTGCCTCTAGCTCTATTAACAACAACAACAACAAAATTGGATAAAACATTTAATACCTCCCAGGGTGTTTTGAATGAGCTTGTATGTTTTGTTAACATCAGAGCCATTGCAGAGCTAAACTCTCTCCTAGTTTAGCCCTGGAGAAGGGAATTGCCGGGGGAATTACCACTTGCATGCTGCTGTAGCTCTGTAAGTTTAGTGGGTGACTGAGCTGCCTAATATAAATTGGCTTTTCATGGTAGTGCCGGGAAAAAGCTGTGAAATTATGGACTGTCTTGGCAACAGCACAGAGCTCAGAACTGTGCCTGCTGCTCACCATGGCAGTGGCATGGCAGCATCCCCAGCCCTGGCAGAGCATCATCACTCCCTGTAAATTCACATGCTTGAATTTCAGCCAGATGTTTCAGTGCTGTTGTTGTAATACCCAGGTCAGTGTTAGGGCCTTTGGCAAATCATTCATACTTTCCATGTTGAGATTGAGAGATCTGATGCCTTTTAAGCCTTGCAGAAGGTTGCTGCTGTTCTCTGCTAAACTGCTTCTCCCACATGCTCGTTTTCACTGTCTTTTGCTAATCCTCTGCAGAGGGATTCCCCCACCTCTGCATTCCAGTCCCTCTGGCAGACCCATCAACATCTCCAAACTGGCCAAGCACTTCTGTTCCTCATGCTGATGCTGATAACCCAACCTGAGCTGGTGCCATCTGATAACCCCAGTATTTTCTGTATTCACACAGGAGTGTGGGGTTTGCCTTGCCTCTCTGGTGGGGGTCTCTTCTCTAGGGCTGCATTAAGGCCTCAGCTTCACTTGTGTTCATATGTTAACATCAGTGTCTGCAACTAAGCTGTGTTGTGCATCCTGCAGTGTCTGCAGGAGATTGTGTGTTGCTATCAGAAACAGGGAGAGGCAAATCTGTGATTGGTGCTATTATTTACCTGCCTTTTTCTGGATGGCCAATAAAACAGGTTTTTTTGCTACTTAGAGGAGATGGAGTTGAGTTGCCTAGTGTGAGGCTGTCCTTCACTCTACCTCCTGGTCACTGTGCTGTTGAGGTTTAAATGACTGATCTGTTTACAGGGCCTGTGTGCTGGCATCACAGCACTGGAGAGGAGAGTGAAGTGCTGTGGGTGCCTGTGGGTTGCACTGTGCAGTGCTGGCACCACAGTGACTCTTGGGTTAGGTTTCAGTGCTCTGTAAATGCTTCTTGCTTTCAGTCTCTCAATAGTACAGGAGGATAGCTTTTTTTCCTCCAGTTTTATCAAGAAGGCAACTAGTTGTTGAAGCCCAGAGTCTTTGATTTGATATGGAGAAAATACAGGAAGAGGGTAGGAGTAGAAAAAACCTTTCCTCCTTACCCTTCCTTTGTAGTCTGTATGGAACCATTTGTGTAGTTTATTAGCCACTCATAGACATGTGATCCATGAAGGGCTTTGTTTCACCTTGTGCTCCTGATGTCACCAACAACCCTGAGTGTTGTGGTTCAGTTCTATGGTCTATGTAAAGAGGAGCTTCCTTTCCTCTGTGTTAAGTTTGTAGTATCACAAATAGCATCCTTTGCTTTGGGAAGTGTGAAAAATAGCACTTAGAGGTCCCTTATTTGTATGGGCTGTAGTTGTCCTTGAGGAGGCTGGGCCAAAGGGGGCTTTCAGCATGGGGGCCATGAGAAGATGGGGCTCCTGGGCAGTTACTTTACAGGCAGGGAATTGCCTGGGCTTTTTCTGAAGGGAGGTGCAGAGATCCAGGTTAGTTAAACTTGCCAGCTCTGGTAGCAGCCCTGCCTTCAGCTAGTGGATTGCCTTTTATCATAAACACTGGGCCCAGCTTTTCCAGCCAAGTACAGAACAGACACAGATACTTGCACTTGAAAAAGGTTCTCATCCACAGCACAGGCATATCTGCATCACCTTGTGCAGCAGGTGATGCAGGAGAGAAACAGGTGATTCTTCCACCCTCCACAGGTGGGTAGAGCACAGTCCTGTGTAGGGTGGAGGGGCTCAGCCTTCTAAGTGCCAAAGCTTGAGTTTGGCTCAGGTGTGCTCCAGGGCAGGATAGCAGAGAGCACAGCAAGGTTATGCTGCACAGAGGAGCAGATGAAGCACAAGCAGCTGGGACTGGAAATGAGGAATAACTAATGAACAAAGAGTTCATCCTTTCTACCAAGCACCCTGGCAGGGGGGTGATACCTGTATGAGGCAGACAGAAGGCTAATTTAAGGCTCAGGCTCTGATAAGATTTCTCTGACATGTTTACTGGAGAAAAGAGACATCTAGAACTGAGTGGGAAAAGTTTTTGACTGTGTGGAAAGGTAGAAAGGCTGTAAAACACCACAGCTCTTACTTGTGTTGTGTTAGACATTTGCAAAAGCTGAATTAAATCCTCTTGGATTAATTACTGCAAATTAAGGAACTAATTTTGGCTCCTCATTTAGAATTTTATTGTAACAATACTCTATTAGCACACAGAGTAATGACCTGTAAGATAATGTCAAAATTGTAGAAGTTAACAAACATAAAACAAGTTTAATTATGTCACTAGCTTTTAAGAAAGATTGTGTTAATTTTGGCATGGTTTATGAGGTTGGAAATAAGAAATGAAAATGCTCTAACACGAAAGGCTTTATTCTATGTGTTATGAGCTCCTGAAATTCTGCTAGGTGACTACCTGTAAACAAATATACAAAGAAATTTGCTTGCAAAAGTGGAGGCAAATTCACAGGGTTGCGAAGTCTTGGCAGGTTTTTTGAGGTGGGAGGGAATCTGTCTATATGCAAATTACAGTTTGAATTTGTGGCAACTGCAGCACTATTTGCCCATATACATATGATCAGAGCAGAACTCCTGCCCTATTCCTTTGATTATGGAGTGAAGTTATGCATGCAGGCAGCAAGCACAGCACATTCACTGCTGCAGCACCTTTACACCCTGCTTTACCTGCAGGGTGTTTGTGTGTCTGCAGCCAGAGCTATTTCTCAGGGGGCTGAAAGGGAACTTGGTAGCTCCCTTCAATTGTTTCCTGCCAGAAGCATCAACAGATCTGCAAGGTTCTGCTCCCTGGGGTGTGGCTATTGGTTTCTGCATAAGGTGATGTTTGTACTTTAATAAAAGTCTAAGGTGCTTTCCAAATTGCCAAAGTACCGCATCCAGCATTTGCTTTATTTAATGCCTGATGTTCTCCATGGCAACTGACCAAAATCTGATCTAAGTAGTTGTCTTTGAATTCAGCCTCAAGGAAACCAGGTTATTTTTAGAGATAAATTTGTCCTTCAAGTGGGTTTTTGGGTTGTGGGCATGGGTCATCTATGTGCTTTTTGGGTGTGGGCAAGGTGGGAACCCCATAAGTAATGGCAGGATGCCTCTGCACCAGCCTGGGAGCTGTGTCACCAGGGTGTGGGGTGGGATCAGGCTCTTGGCAGAGAAGGGAGCAAGAGAGCAATGGCTCTGACCTTGAGCTTTGAGTGAGCATCTTGGTCCCCTTCTTGGAGCAAGCTTGCTCCAGCCAACCCCCAGTCTTAAGAATGGAAGAGTAACCTGGAAATACAGATGTTGCTTCAATGTTTTACAGGTCCATCAATATCCCAGCTGACTGCAAGATCTGACCTTTGTTCAACTTCCCTTTTTCAGTCACTTGAAAATCCATCTCTGCCTCTGGGTTCATGTTGTCAATCCTTAAACTGATTTCATTTATTCTCTGTACAGCCCCAAATTTCTCATGGGACTATTACAAACTGTGGAATAATGTGAGAATTTTCTTTCAGTTACATAGGGGACTGTGAGATTCACATGGACATATCGAAATTTAATCTTGGCGTGAAAGGTGTACAGGTGCGTGCAGTGCTAACATTGTCTGTTCAAGGCTGTGTGGGGCAGGAGGTAGCACCTCCCAGTGGGGAGGTCACGACAACTGGGAAACCAGCAACTGTCAGGCTTGGAATGATTGGCTTTACCTCCTTGTTCTTGGCTGGAGAAATGAGGCCTTCCATGGAAAGCACCTAAATGTCACTTCCAAGCTTCATAGAATGACTCTTAAACAGGGTCAGTGCTGGAGCATTGAGTATGTGTGGGCCAGCAGCTGCCACTGGAGTTCAGAGGAGCTCAGAGTGTTGGTAGAGAACTTCAGAAGAGTCATGATGTTCATAAACTGGTGTAGATTAAACCAAGAACCTGTTCTTGGAATGTTGAAAGCTAGTAGACAAATGGCTCCCATTGTACGGCAGGATTGCAGAGAGACTCCACAAACACAGAAGGCATTGCCTGACATCAGTAGCAATGGTTTGGGGGGAAAGTTTTTTGTCATAAAATTCTAAAGAAAATTACTTCAAGTAGAATTTCTAAAATTATCTCCATCACTGAAAAGCTCACAGTTTTGAAGCTGCACCATGAGAATACCTTAACCCTGAGCTTTCCTGTTCTGTTTGCAGCTGTATGGGACGTTGCGGGTGATCCTGGAACCTCTCCTGACCGATGCACCCTTTGTTGGAGCAGTGACCTTGTTTTTCATGCAGAAACCGGTGAGTCGGGAGTGAGCTGCTCTCTGCAGACTTCTTGGTCTTTAGTGAGTGACACAAGCTGGCCATCACTGATAACCCAAACTGCATAACTGTGAATACCTCACAGTTCAGGTGCTTAAATGACAAATTCCTAATTGTTCAGTGTCTCTCTTGAATTCTGGGAGGATGTCAATTAATTCGCTCTATACTTTTGTAGTAGTGCCTAAATAGTTACTCGCTTCACTCTAAGAATGGGAGGATTGTCTTATGGTAGCAGCACAGGAGCTGTTTCTGCAAGGTTTCTGGCTGCTCTACCTTCCCATTCACAGATTTTAAATGCAGTCATTTTGCAGACCATTCATGGTTGCCTTTTGAAAGCTTGCCTGTTTAAGGTTGTGTCCCTTATACTCAACTGCAGTTTAATAAAATATGAGAAACGTTCTAGTCTTGTAAGAAGCAGTTATCTTACAGCACACAGCTTTGCTTGTGGTTGAATTATGCTCAGCTTGAGTTCATGACAGTCATATGTTTTTGATCTTGAACGAGGTGTTTTTGTGTTTAGATGTAGCAGCATTATTTTAGCACATGAAAGAACCTCTTTTTTTTTTATTGTATGAATAAGAATACAGACTCCTGAAACCGGTGGTATTTGTAAATCCCTCTGCCTCAGGGTATAGGCCAACCCCTAAAGTGAAAGGATGAGAAAACAACTTCAAAGTCTTAATAGAGTTGCTGAATTTCCTTTATGACCCCAGGGTATCTGCCAGTGGCCATTGCTAAGGGCTGAATGCTGACTTTCCTTCTTGAAAATTGAGTTCCAGTGATACCCTCAATTCGGGATGGCAAATAAAATAGATAAGGGAATTGATACCAGCTGTTGATTCTAATGTACAGATGCTATTGGTGGTGCAGGTTTTCCTTCCTTTAGACATCTGACTTTGTTCTAGAAGCATTTCCCTTTTAAATTCTACATTTATTTTAAAATAAATGTTAATAGACCTGTATAATATTTTCTCCCCAATCTTGTTGTAGCATTTGGAAATCAACTGGGCAGGCATGAGCAACCTTCTGGATGTCCCAGGAATTAAGTGAGTGTCTACTTTGCTTTACTTTATAATTTGAAAAATTTTTGGAAGTTGGGATGTAGTTCTTGAGTAACCAAAGCTGTTGTTGAGAGCATTGTGTGCAAGATGTTGTGTCTGTTCATCCCATTGTATCTGGCTGTGGCAAAACCTGAGAAGGTTTCTTTTTACATTCTGGCAAAACTGTTTCAATCACTTCATTACATTTAGGATGGAAATAGTAAATCCCCCAAACAACAACGACTTAAACTAAAAAACAAGCCCTTCTGTTTCCTATGTGCTAGTTATTTGCAAAAGTAGGTTTAGACTGGCAGACTGCTTTTTTTTATTTACAGTGAAGTGTAAAAAGGCAAGGTATCACAGAGCTGCAGTCCCTCTGAAAAACTCAAGTACAATCTATGGTAAAGAGAACTGCACCAGATTTATAGGGAGAAAAGTTTTCTTTCTATGTAATCTGCTCACCCTTTAGGTGTAGCTCTTCTCCAGTGCCTCTTGGGTTAGTATTACATACATAAAACTTGCACAGCAAGGATGAAAATCTTAGTGGGTTTCAGTATTGTTACAAACTGCTTCACCAGATTAGGGATTCAGTTTGTTCTTTAGTGTAAGGAGAAAATTCTGTTGCCCAAGAGGAAAATACATGGGGTTACACAGCCATTGCCTTTGTCCCTTTCAGAAGTATCTGTTCCTCTATGCTCCCCTGCAGCTCATGGTTTGCAGACTCAGGAAGAGTCTGGCCACTTTAGGTGCCAGTTTATGTGTTAAAGATCCTCTGAAGGCTTTTGATGTTGAATGAGAAGAAGTTTCCTTTTTCTCTTAATTTGAGGCCTGAGTGGCCTTTTGCCCGGAAGTTTAGCCTGAGAGCTCTAGTTTTTATCAGAGGAATTAATCTGTTCTTTTCTAATTTAGCTTCCCTAATCCTTGCAGGGAAAAGGCCTGTAGGTGTTCCAGCCTACAGCCTCTCATATAATTAAGTGCAAATTTGGTGTCCTAAATTTTTACTGCCTGGTTCTCCCACAGGGATTTGCACACAGAAACCTTTGCTTGTTCCTCAGCAGTGCAATGAAAGCTGGGAGCAAAACATGCCTGACCATGAATGGGCTGAAGTACAGGTTGAACAAGAGCCCTCCCTGTCAAATGAATTTGGCTCACTTAAGATAGCAAAGAAACTGGATGCAGTCATCTGTCCTCACATACAAGCTGTGTTTAGTTGGGTGTACCCTGAGACTTGGGAGAGGGGACAATTCTGTGACATTCCTGTGGGTTTTTTTTTTACAGGAAAGCCAAGAGCCTGACCAAGGTTCCTGGTTTACCATTTGGAGTAGAAGACTTTCCTTATGTTCTTTATGTGTGAATCCAGCCTCCTCTGTGAATTGGGTCAATTTAGTTACACAGTCATACCCTTATAAGCACTAGATCTACCAAGAGGATGAATATTTCAGATAATTGGTGCTCCTGGGTTTTCCTCTTAATATTGTTTTTTGCTTATGCCAGGTTGTAGTGGTGTGTTGAAATCCTCTCATTAATCACCTGGAGAGTACTTGGACATCTCTGATAACCATATACTTCTTGTACCTGCTGTACAAAAAGAGCAGTTGTAAAGCAAAGATTTGAACTGAAATGCTAAAAATATGCAAGTTGTAATTAGGCTGCAAAGTTCCTTGAACTCCAAGATAGTGCCCTCAATTCAGCCAATGTGATCTCCAGTTACTTCAGAAGAAATTTTCCTTCTTAGTGCAAATTCTGCCAAGATCCAGAACCTCATCTGAGAAATGAGCTTGGGTTGTTGGTTTTTGGGTTTTTTTTAATGTGTCTGTCTGCTTCAATTTTGTGAAAAGGTCTCAGCAGGTCGCCAAGGCAGCAGTGTATGCTGTGGCCATTTCTAAGTCTAAAAAAAAACTAGCTCAAGGCCTTGAGCCCCTTGTTAAATGCTGAAACCTCCTGATTCCCTTCTCCCTTTGTCCATCTCTGGTGTTATTCCTAAGGAAACCCAGAAGACACTTGAGTTTGACATGTTTGGGTGTGTGCATGAAGATTTCACACAGCCTGAGCTCCCATTCATCATTTACAAAGATGAGCCAAATTCACACCCTGCAATAGGGATGCTCCTACTGCAAACCTGCACCACTAAATTGGAGTTGAATGGCCACTCTGCAGCTCTTTCATACAATCATAAACTTTGGAAAAGATCTTTATAGATCACCAAGTCCAGCCATTAACCCAATACTGCCAAGCCCATCACTGAACTATGTGCCTAAGCCCTTTTACGGGTCTTTTAAATGCTTCCAGGGATGGTGACTCAACCATTTCCCTGGCTGTCCTGTTCTAATTCTTGAGAATACTTTAGGGAGAGCTAGGCCACACCAGTCACTTTGCAATGCTCATTTTTTCTGCTGTCCCTCACTTTCCCTACTGAGTTGTGACTGATTGTTGCCATTTTCCCCCACCTGCAGTGTAATGTCAGACTCATTAATTCAAGACTTCATTGCTGCACGGCTGGTTCTACCCAACAGAATCACAGTACCTCTGAAAAAGAACATGAACATTGCCCACTTGAGGTTCCCTGTCCCACAGGTGAGTTGTTTTTTCAGTGACAGAGTGTTTATCTACCTGAGTGATGCTTCCAAGCTTAGTGTCTTTGGATGCTGCATCAGCTCTTTCAACCTGAGTTGTGGGCTTTCAGTAGGTAGTATTCCAGAAATATAAAAGCAGTGTTGGATAATAATTTGGGAGGGAGAGACATGGGCACTGGGAGTTCCTACCTTCTCTGCATGTCATAAGGAGTCTGTTTGTACTCTGAGCTCATTTACCAATTAAACCTTTACTCTGTAACTGCAGATCTGTGGTACATGCAAATGAGAGGAAAAATACATAAGCAGTGAGTGTCATGCTATTTGATATTTTTACTAATGCTATGAAGAGTTGAAAATAGGGAACTTGGAAGATCACATATTGTTACAAAAAAAATTTCCTAAATTCTCAACATATCCAGGTCTTCAATGTCCTTCATCCATCAAATACCTAATACTATAGAGGATAAATATAAATGAGTGACAAAGGCACGCTCACTGTTGCAAACTTGCATCACTAAATTGAAGTGGAATGGCTCCTGTGCAATAAAATAAGAACCTGCCAGTGAGTGCTTAGTTCCTCCTTCAGTCAGTGGGAGTTGATCTTTATACTTGATTTGACTGTGGCTGTAATGCTGTGTGCATATGTATATTTCTGATTTAAAAATAAATATTTCCTATACAGTTATTTAGATTGAATTTTACATCTCTTTAAGGGGGCTTTTTTTTTCCCTCTAGGCAAATGGTGGAAGAAGTGCTTTATTACAGCTGTCATTGAAAATGTACTGCATCAAGCTACGTGTCTTTGCAGAACTGTCATGGTGACTACCCTTGCTGCCTGAAATAAACAGTTTTAGGAGGCAGCATATTATAATTATCCAAAGATTGCATTTTCATGACCAATTCTGTATCTTATTTTATCCAGGGAGTAATAAGGGTTCATCTCTTAGAAGCTGAAAACCTTGTCCAGAAAGACAATTTCCTTGGTGCCATCAGGGGGAAGTCTGATCCGTACGCTCTCCTCCGCGTTGGCACCGTGCAGTATCGAAGCAAGACAGTCTCCAGGGATCTTAATCCCATTTGGAATGAGACATTTGAGGTACTGAACCTTTTGATCTTTCCATCTGTAGGATACACAGCCATTTACATCCCTGTGCTTGCAGGACCTTCTCTTAGCTGACTGCACAGGGCAGGTGGACTTCCTTGTTTCTTGATTGAGGCATTTGTGTCCCTTAACCAAGTTCAAATTTACATTGTAAACTTGAAATGTCCTTCAGGTTGATCTGATTTACATGTGTGGGTTTTTGGAGGAGGTGCAAAGCACTGCTTTAAATACCAATCAATGCATCAGTCTGTGCAGCTGCAGGCTGCTCTAGCATTAATTCCTCTCTGCTTATTAGGGATACCAGTTTGAGGGGTTTAACTTGTAGGTCAAAAACAAGCAATGTCAAGCATTTTCACCTATAATCAATTGTATTTGTTATGCATTTAACCATAAGAAAGAATGGGGAATGTCCTTAATGTGTTTGAGAGTTGTCAAGTGTCATGTTCTTGTCCACTGCCTGAGCCTGAATATGTGTATGTGAATGCTTTTTATTTTTAATCAATACCTCTTTCTCCTCCAGTTTGTTGTTCATGAAGTGCCTGGTCAGGACTTAGAAGTGGATTTGTACGATGAAGATCCAGATAAAGATGACTTTATGGGCAGGTAAATTAGCAAGACCTTTGATCAGGGTCCAGTAGCCTCTGCTGTGGGACACCTGAATTACTCATACTGGAAATTTCATACTGTTGGAAGACAATCCCTTTGCCCAGATATTAACGCCACATAATTAGTTCCTGGTGCAACTAATGTTGGACAAGGTTACATCCTGCAGGGAATCCTGGGAAGCCATTAGAAGTAATAGTTACTTGAGATTTACTTCAAGTTTATTTTAGTTTTGGAAATATTTCAAGAGGGAGACTTCAGGAGTATAAGTGTGTTCCTGCACACACGTACACAGGTAATGTGGAGTAGTTATTTGGAACAGACTTGACAGTGGGCTTTTTGGTGGTTTATGCTGCATGCCTCAATGTACATTGAAATGTTTGCTTTTTGCCTTTCAGCTTGCTGATAAGCCTAGTGGATGTAATGAATGACAGAACTGTTGATGAGGTAAAGATCTCAGCTTATTTCTAAGTATGGCTGGTGGTGCATGCCTACATGCACTCATTTGTGCTTCTCCTCTGCTACTACAGTGTTTCTTTGTACTTAATGCTTCCTTGCACACTTGCACTGTGGTATTTTCACAGAAAAGATAATACCAAAGTAGCCATGACAATAATTTTTATGACCAGGCTGGTAACCCCAGAGAGCCCTGAGCCAGCAGTGGGGTATCTTGTTGATACCTTGTGTCCTGTGTGTACCAAATGTTTTGTACAAAGCTGCAGATAAAGTTTGGTGAAGCAGCCTGTTTGCTGAAGGAAGAAATGATCTGACCTTACTGTGGTTCATCCTGCAACCCAGAATTCTACAAACAATGCCAGGGTGCCTGTCTTGTGCTGCTGCTGGTTGGAGATATCCACATGCTTTGCCTGTTCATGGGCATCTTATTTTAATTTTCTTCTGCCTTGTACCTAAGTAGGTGAACGTGCTACAATCTAAGTGTCAAAAATGCAAGCTAATGTTCTCAGAGTAAAATTCACATTGTCTATTGTGTGCAAGTCTCAGAGTCTGCACCACATATACAAAAGCTACTCTGCCTCTCAGTCTCAAGTTGCTCTTTGTTATCTCCATGTAGTGGTTTCCCTTGAGTAAGACGACAAGCGGACACTTGCATTTAAAACTGGAGTGGCTTTCACTAGTAAACGACCAAGAAAAGCTGCATGAGGTGAGTGTATTTGCTTAAAGGATTTGGGTGCCCTGATCCCTGTCCGGTCATCAACAAAGGAGTGTGTAAAATTAGAAACCCCAGGCAAAATCACAAGAGTTTATTTTTGTCTGGCAAAGTTTTGATGTGATTCCCTCCCTGCCACTCCTGCAGAGGAAGGGCATTTGCTTGCCCCAGGTCTCTTGGTAATTCAGGAGTAACTCAAATCTGGCAGCTCTTTTTGCTTGAATTAGCAAACCTTTGTTTGACTCACTGCAAAGTGGCTTCTCAGGGGTTCTTTTAAAAATTTTTTCCTCCCTCTTCATCTAGGATTTGTGTAGGACCCTGGACCCCTGAAATAATCTGTATTAGTCATAGGCAAATACCCAGCCCTGGTGCTTGGTAGGGCTGTGTTTCCAAATGGTGTGTCGTTTGTCCAGCAGAATTGCTTGGATAAAGCCCATCTCCCAGAGAGGCTGTTTCTTCATAACCAAGCAAAACCATTTGAATTCCACTGAAGTGAATAAAATTGTTCCCAAGTTTTGTTCTGCTGACACTGGATTCATGCTGATATATGTGGTTGAACATGTTTTTAGGTGTCTTGCTGTACTGGGGAACCCAACCAGTTCTGCACTGAGAGATTGACAAACATTAAAGGCAGGGAATTGAAAAGAGTTACACATCTTCTTACTGGTCTGCTTTGAATTGTCATGCTGTGTTGACTTGAGCTCGTCTAAATTGCAAGTTTTAGAGAGAGGCAGAGAGCTGCTTAGCCTTCAGAAGCTGCCCTTGGAATTTTGCTGTGTTTTGCATTGTCCTTGGTGGGTGATCCATGACTACTTTTGTGTTTTGATTTGTTTTATCTTTCCCTGCCTTTACAGGATAAAAAGGGTCTGTCTACAGCAATTCTGATTGTCTACTTGGACAGTGCCTTCAACCTCCCTGTAAGTACAAACCACATGCAGCAGCCTTCACTCCTAACCTCCTTTTTTTGAAAACAACAAATTAACTGTTTTAAATATTCTTTCACCAATTCAGAAAAACCACTTTGAGTATTCGAATGGTGAATGTGGAACAAAGAAGATCAAAAATAACAAGTACCTCAAGGTAAAATTTATATTCTTCTCCCACTTTGCAAAACAAGGTTCTGGATTATGTGGTATAATAGGAACTGAAGCTAGCAGTGGTTAAAAAGAAATAATCTCTCCTCTATCAGAATCTAAGTGATGAGCAGGGGTTCAAAATAGTGATTGAAAGCCCACCCCAGTGAAAGTCTAGGAGGCCAAAGTGGGAATGCAACACAGAAATGTTTGATTGTGTGTGTGGTTGTCTTTCTTTCTTACACAAAAGAGAGCCTCCAGACATCAGACTAAGTCATAATATCCTTGCTGCTACTGCTGCTCTTTCTTCCCTTGCTGAGCTGTTCCAGCTTGACATTGAGCAGGGAGGAATATCATTTGTGGTAACTTTCCCATCCACTGGAGACCTGACCACCAAATTCCACTCCCCTTGGCTTTAAAGGGATTCAGAGGCCTCTCTGTCATTCATACCTTCTAATAGCTTCTGTTTACTTCTCCCCCCAAATACTGCATTTTGCTACTGTGATGTAAATGGCAGATACAGGGAAGAATGTACACATCACAGTCAATAATCCTTAATTCTGGACCTCACTGTGTGCAGTTTGTATGTAGTGTTGTGCCAAGACCAGATTCTCAGGCTTAACTTCTATAGCATTAGTGCAAAGAGGTGCAAGAGGTTCAGTATTGTTGCTTCCAGACAGGAATTGTGATTTGATGCCAAGGACTCACTTCCAGCTGCTTTGGAGCAAGTCCTGAGCCTTGGAAACCAATTCTGAGAGTCCTGATTCAGTCAGGAAAGACCAAGATTCCCCACTGAGCCTTCAGCTCTCCTCTCTGTTCCCTCCCAGCTTCTGACAAATTTTTAACTGCTCACCTGTTGGAACCTAAATACATAAAGCTTTGGCTTAAATGTATACTCTTGATGGTGGAGAGTAAGACTGCTGTGTTATTGCTGGGGGCTTTCCTGTGCACTACACTCCTCAGGGGTCCCACATCCAGAAAATACTGTCAGATTTCCAGCAACTTCAAGTAAGAGTACTGGTTTGATATTGCTTCCTGAAAACTATAAATTTCTTAATCTTTTTTTCTGCCTTCTTCTTTCTTCCTTGTATTAAATGACAGAAGATGGAACGAGAGCCTTCCTCCTTTGTCCTGCTCACAGTTGGGAACAAGACTCAGAAGAGTAAGGTGAGGTTGTTTAATTCTTCTGCTTTCATTAGATACTTTCCATCTTATGGGACTGTCCCCAGGTATCCCCTAGGAAGGAAAGGACTTCTTGTGAAGCTGATGTGAAGAGCTGTACTTGTAGTGATGGCTGCAGAGCCTGGGAGTGGCTCTGTGTCACTGAGTTGTGGTGGTGGAGGGTGTCAGATCAGCTGTTCACATGTGTAGTTCCATGCCTGTGTCCAAGAGTTCATCTTGGCCTAGACACTCTAGATCTATAAGTCTCCAATCCAGCTTATGGTTTCTCAGAGCAGGGTGTCGTATGCATCAAGCTGGCTTTTATTCCTTCCTCAGAGTCTTTCCTGGCTCCTGTGTATCACAGTTTTACTGTTTTGTTTTGTGTTTTGTTTTGTTTTTAAACCCGGACAAGATGGATCTGCATCTCCTCCACTTCACTTCCAGCTCCTTTTTCATTATTTAAAAATTACTTTTGCTTCATGAGTATGAGCAACAGCTGAGGTCTGCCCTCCCAGTAGCTGCCATGTTCCCTGTCCTGCAGCTGGATATGGATGAGCCCTTTGTTCTTTTGGACTTCCAGCAAATAAGAATGAATCCTGTTGGCTACACACAAGCATAGAGGACTGGCACCTATTTTCCTTTGTTCCTTCCACCTGCTCCACCCACGAATTGGGTTCTACTTGCATTTTTACCTTTTGTGGCTTTCCCTTTCCCTACCACATCACTTGCCTCTCCTAAGCCAGGTCAGGCTTCCAGACTTTCCCTGCTCCTTTCCACTTGCTGCCTGCACTTGTGGCCTGGCAGGGACAGCTGGTTTACAGAGCAGCCACAGTCCCCTTGGGTGCTTTCCATGCTCTTTCCTCTTTGAAGTGGATGGTGCTGAAGCTGTGCCCTCCTACTCTTCCCACGAGTTCTACACCCCTGAATCTGCCCCTCCAGCTTTCCTGCCCTTGCCTGCCAGCTCACTGCAGCTTTGGGAGCTGGCTCAGAGTGCTGCAGGCTGGAAGCAGTGCTCTGGCTCTCCCTGGGTGGGAAGGTGGGAGGGAGGGAGGGAGCGGTGCCTTGCTGCAGGTGAGGCGGGCTGCTGGTCGAGGCAGTGCTGGTGAGGCCAACTGCAGCTCACCAGACTTGTTCTTTGGCATTTCCACGCCCCAAAGAACTTGTTCTGGTTTTGCCAGAGACTTCACTTCCATATGCTTCTGACCTGGAATTTCCACTCTCTCTATACAGCTGGGGTGTAGCATCACTGAGGGCCACCATGGCCCTCTCTGGTGATCAGTGTCATGGATTCTTTGCTTCTCAGAGACTAAACTAATGCATGTTCTTGTTGCAGACCTGCAATTTCAGCAAAGATCCCACATGGGGCCAGGCTTTCACCTTCTTTGTCCACAGTGCTCATTCCCAGTCACTCCACATTGAGGTGAGAGAAAAGGCTTTCCTTTGAAGACCAACTGCACATCTGTAGCAAGAAACCTCTTCTGTGGAGCCCAGATTGTTTCTGTGTGGGATTGTCATATACTGGGTTCCTCCTACTAAAAGGTGGAAAAAGCACATGTTGCACAGACAATTCTGTATTAGGTGGTGGTGGTATCTAACTTTGCTCTAGCATCATGTGCAGTGTCTTAGTTCAAAATGTGGGATGTTTCTGGCTGCAAAGTGCAAAAGACATTTCATGCAGTCTGTGTGTAATAAAGACATAAATATTTTGCTGTCAGAAATTGCAGCCTTCATGATTCTCAGCCAGAGTCCTACCTCTTCACCTCTGTGTTCTGGCTTGTTAAGCAGCCCTGTCTCTCATTAGCAGCATTGCAGCCACAGCCAGTTCTGTGCCTGGTCACTTGGATACTGAAAGGAATTGAACTTGGAAGGTGTATTGAGGTTAAATAGGCTAAACAAGCTGTTACCTAAAATGCATGTAAAGATTTAGACCGGTTGCCATCTCAGCTGCTTAGGACATTGTCCCTAAAGCGAGCAAGGAAAATCAAGTGAATCTCAGGGCATGATTTTTCTGCTAAAGCAGTTCTTTCTCTGCATAGTTAGAGATGGGATTTTTACTCCAAATGCACTTACTTGTTACCCTCCTGAAATAATGGCATCACCCATTTGGATGTATCCATACTGAAGCAAATAAGCTAATTTTGGTTTCTGTCTGAAATACCTTCTTGCTTTGCTTTTGCATTCCCAGTGATGCACCTCCCACTTTGCCAGCTAATAAAAACTTTTGTTTTCTTCCATCCCCCAGATTAAAGACAAGGAGCGGGACAGTGCCCTAGGAACTTCAGTGGTGTGTCTCTCCCACTTGCTTAAGGACCCAAGCATGACTCTGGATCAGAGATTCCAGCTGGACCATTCCAGTTCAGACAGTTTCATTAAGATGAAACTTGTACTGCGGGTGAGTTGTTCTTTCCCATATTCACTCAGTTTCCCCTGGAGAAGTATCCATTTGTAGCCAAGCAAAAGAGATGAAAGGTGGGCATGAAGAAAGGCAGCTTTGCTTCACAGTTGAGTAGAAAGCAGAAGTGTGATAAGGTATTTAAGTGAAGTTAGAAGTGTATGGTGCGGTTGAGAGGTGTCCCTGGGGCTTCGTAAAACTTAGTGCAGTGCCACGGCTGAAAATTTTCTCACAACAATAAAGAGCTGGACTGAGAAAATCTAAGCTGGGGAAAACAGCACTGATGCTTAGGAGTTGTTTCCTCACTGTGCTCCGGATCAGTGTTTATACACTGCTCAGCACAAACACAGTAGGATAAGAGGAGAGAACATCACAGTGAATCCCAGGGGCCCCTTTCATCTCTAATGGCAGAGTTCTGCTGTTACAGTTTTGTGGTGAAATTTCCTTCTGGGTGGTAATGCTGGCATTCACCCCAGTGCTGTGGGAGCAGCACTCACTGTCTTCCCTTGTGATTTTTAGGCACTGAATGTTGAAGAACCTGATCCACAAAGAGTCAAGGCTGGTGTCAATGCCTCGAAGCTAGGTCCTGTGCATGTCACGGAGAAGGCTGGAAACCTGCAGAAGTTTTCCTCTCCACAAGTCTCAAAAGTACCTCCCATGAGCAAAGACTCTGCAGCACCCGAATCTCTGCCAAAAAAGGACAGTGGTGGAGAAGACTTGGACACTAAAGACAGTTCAGGAGCCCCTGTACCATGTGAAACTGTGTCTGGCCTTGATGATGCAGAGGACAAGCAAAACCCAGAGCATGGCCCACCATCAGCATTGCCCAGCGGAGCAGCGGCCGTGCCCACACTGCCCGTCCTGCAGGAAATGAGGGTGGCACCCAGTGTCACTTCACTGGGGTCCCTGCCTTCTTCCTGCTTTGAATTAAGTAGCAGCAACCTGGACATTCATAAGTAGGTGTTCTTCCAGCTGAATTGTTCTTCTCTTGGGAAAGTTTAGGTGTTACTGCTGCGTAGAAGTGAATTCAAGGCTGCTAAATCATTTGGGGTGTTGGGTCTCAGGTCACCTTACAAAGAATTGACCTAGGTATTCCAGTCAACACCAAGGTAAATTACAGGGCACTGTCAGAGCAGGTATAAAGGGAAAGTATTCACTCTATGGCTCTCCTAAGAGTGCTGCATGTGTTGGTTTTATGTTGTTGAAGAGCTTCTCAACACTCATTTAGCAACAGGATTTTGAAGTCTGAACATCCCACTTCTGTAAACTAAACTTCTGTAAACCTAAACTCTTGATAGGCACCTCTGGCTGCTTAAAGCTCTGAATGTGTTTATCCAACACGTTTAAGACTGATAATGCAGTGAACAAAGTTTTTAGGTTTGCTTGTATGTGTCCTCACAGTGCTCAGTGTGAGGCTGCTCAGTCAGGCAGATGGAGAGAAAGATTTGTTTCTCCTGGGGCACAGAATGGAGCTTTTGGAATCCTTAATCAACAGAAGTTACAAAGATCCACCTCACTTAAGAGATCATCCGAGTAGTTACAACCCTGAACATAAAACTCACCTCCAGCTGCAGTTTGGTGAATTGGTGACTGGTGAATTTTTTAGCTCTGAACAGGGCTTAATTTATAAACTATTTTTAAACATTTTTAAGCAATGTTTTGGATTTTGAGCCATTTTAATAACATGCAGAACGGAATATGAAAAAGGTCCCATTTTGCATATACAGACATTCCTGAGGGAATGTGTGACACTCTAACCTATACTTTGCTGCTTCATCTACAGTGGCCACATAGGGGCATTTTTGGCAGTTTGTATTGTGAGATTAAAATCAGGTACCTGCAGAGAAGGCAGGGATGGGGCTTCTGACAGCAAACCTAGGATGCCAGGAAGAAGGATGGTGCCCTGAAAGCTGGTTTTAGTCTGCTTGTGGGCTGCTCAATGGCTGTTTTAAAAGCCTTGACTGTGCAATGTCTTGCAGTGGGACTGAGATGCCTCTGGGGGAGATCCAGCTGACCGTGCGCTACGCTTCCATCCGGCAGAGCCTCGTCGTGCTGGTCAATGGCTGCAGGTAATGCTTGTGGTGGCTCACAGAGGGAAGAGCTCTCTGAGCTCTGTCAGTCATCCAGCAAAGCTGGAGCAGAGCCACGTGCAGCAGGAGATGCCTTAGTGCTGGCTGGCTTCCAGCTGTGCAACCTCTCTGTGCCCAGCTCTGGTCAGTGCCAGCAGCAGGTCAGGGAGAGAACCCTGTGAGATGTGCTCACTGCAGTGGATATGCTTGCACTGTCACCAACCCAAAATTTCCTCTGGACAGCACTGACAGCTGGTGTGTGTCTTGGGGTGTTGGGATAGGCATTGTGACAGGGATTGATACCTATGACTGAATATGTATTTGTTAATTTAGGAACTCCAGTAAGTGGCCACACCCTCAGGAGTAAAGATTTTAACTAAACAATCCTAAAGTTTTATTTGCATATATTCCAGCTCCTGGGATGAATGTTTTTGGCCTGTGAAGGGTTGGTCTAATGCCAAGAGAGCCAAGGTATTAAAACACACAGTGAGAGAACCTGCCTTGATTGTCTGTTTTTCTTTTAACAGAAACTTGGTACCCTCTTCCAATCGTGGAGTTGATCCATATGTTCGTATATACCTGCTTCCAGACAGAAGATGGACAAGCAGAAAGAAGACTTCTGTTAAGAAAAAAACTCTGAACCCCCAATATGATGAGAAGTAAGAAAATGTAAATTGTTATTATGGTTGGAATAGTTATGATCTCTGTGTAATGACAGGGCTTCTTAAGGTGTGCTGGTGTAGCTCCTAGGGACTCTCTTGTGAACATTTCCAGCTTTTCTGAAACAAATGGCACTTGGACTGTCACTTACAAGTACTTGGGGCTGGCCTTGCTCTGCCTGTGGTGTTGTAAATACCCCAGAAGAAGGGTACACCTTCTTCCCTGCCCCTTCCCTACCCCCAGGCTGCATTTGCTTCTCTGCAAACTGACATTGTCCTGCTGTGTTTAACTCCCTGTCATGGCAGAGGCAATCTACCCATTCAGGAACCTCCCAGAGCCTACTGCTCTGTTCACACTGCTTTGCCTGATGCTTATTCTAACATCTTTCCAAAGGTCCAGGCAGAAGTAAAGAGCCTTTTCAGGCTGGAGCACCCTTTGGGCACACAGGTGGATGTTGTCATCAAGGCCTGGTGGGAGCAGGATAAAATGCTCCCACCTCTTTGCTGACAGTGTCACAGCTCTGCCACTGAAATGGAATGTGTTTTGCATAAACCCAAACACAGTAACACTTAGAAGTAGAGCTCTTTTGAGAGGTGGTTTTAATCCCATAATTAGAGGAAGGTGCACATGGATGTATGTGAATATTGGTTGATCCTGAGTGGCTTATATTTTTCCTGTCTTATGTCCTTTCTGTATAAGTCAGAAATGGAGAAAAGATTTTAAAACATTCCTTCTTAACACTCAAAACACCTAAGCTGAAGATTCTACTCTGTCTGTTCTTAAGTAACTGCACTGATTTAGTGCCATCCCAACAGCTGAGAAGAGCATCTCCTTTTCCCCATCCCTGACGTATCCTGTACATCCTCAATTAAAGATAATGCTTAGCTCCAAAACACCTTACCTGTTTCACAGCTCTGACTTGAGGAAAAGCTATTCAGGTGGGCAGAACTGGAGTGATTTAGCATGGACAAAACTCACTTGACATTAGCCATGTGTGCCAGAGGCTTGAGTCAGAGCCATTAAGAATTTAATTGCCACAGGTTTCAGCCTTTGTCTGTTCTTGGTGTGGTGCAAGGCTGCTCTGTGAACTTGCGGGGTTGGTTCATGACTATTTCCTCTTGAGTAATGAACATTGCATGGAAAACATGCTGATCTTCCATGGAGGGGGGGAAATAATGTTAAATGCCATTTCATCATGGGTGCATGTTTTCCTCCTTCCCCCTGGCACCGTGGACAGTCTGAACACAGTGTTGTTATCTTTCATGATGCCTGGAAAAGGTTCCCTGCAATGTGGATAAAACCTCACTCTAGAATTGCCTTTTCTGTGTGTTCCTTCCCTGTTAGAGTCCTGGCCATTGATGCTGTACTCTGTCTCTATATTCTGTCCACTGGTGCTCACAGGATTTTAGGTTTTGCCTTAAGTCTCTTCTTTTTAAACTTTATTTCAAGGTTTGAATTTTTTGAATCTTTGGAAAATGTCAAGAAAAGGACACTGGACATTGCAGTGAAAAACAGCAGGCCATTCATTTCACAGGAGAGGAAGGAGCTGGGGAAAGTAAGTTTAAAGAATCTCCACTACAGATGTAACAGAGCTGAACACTCTGGGCTATTCATGAAATCCTCAAATGTGGCTCCAGTAACTGATTCTCAGTGATAGGACTGGCAGTCTGGAAGCAATTTTTTCTGCCAGATTTTCATCTCAAATGAGGCTGTATCCATGTGGGAGCTCTGTGGTCTTGTTTCAGAAGGGTGCTCCTGAAGTAAGCCTGGTTCCTGGGCCCTGGTGCTGCCTGTATGGGGAATGGCTCCAAGAGTGCAAACACAGAGCTGAGAAAGGCATTGGGACTAAACCCCACAATTTGCTAGCATTGCTTTGACTTTCTGTGAACAGCTTTGATTCTGTGAAAAGTAAACTGCAATTGCTTCTTCAGTGACAGATAAATTTCCAAGTAGTGCAATAGGAAATGGAGCTGGTTCATGCCGACACTATGCTGGGAATGTGGGAAGCTCCATTTTTCCTCAAGCCTGAACTGCAGCCCCACAGCTGGAAAGTGGGTCTGGCTTGGGAGGAGTGGTAGCTTAGCTGAACAATTTATATGCTGAATAACCTACAAACAAATAAAATTTGCTTTTTAAAGGTGCGCATTGACTTGTCCCGGGAGGATTTAATAAAAGGCTTTGCCCAGTGGTAAGTACTCATCTCCATACTTCCAAACCTGCCCATTGCTTGCATGACTGCTGTGGGAGTGAGTGCTGGTAACTGGGCTGTATTTGGGTGAGCAAGAAGAATATCTGACCTGCAAAGGCAGGACTAACTTGAGCTAATCTGGTAGTTCTATCTAAATTGTGTGTTAATCCATTGGCTGTGCAGTGCCTGCCCTGTGAGACAGCTTTAATGAGATGCCTGTGTCAATTATAGTCTTCAGCATATTTTAAGTTGCCATAAAAGCCACAGGGGCACATAAGTAAAAGAATTTTGTTTATTAAAGTAACCTGGCAACAAATTTTAACTTGAATAAAGATCTTAACTAAATACTCTGATCAGCAATATATATGTATGATAAAACTTTAATTACAAAGCATTTATAGAAACTATTATAATGAGCCACTTAGAGTTTTGCTTGTGCGTTAGTTGTGGTTCTGAGGTTTGTATGTTCCTGGTCTGAGGCAGAACAGAGAACCAGGCTTGGGTGTTTTTTTCACTTCTGTGTCTTTAGTAAATGGCAGGAGTCCTTCCTTCTTTCTCCTTCAGTGGAGCCCGAGGAATGTAGTGTGGGGTAGTCCAGGAGCTTGCCATCTGCACAGGCAGTGAGCCAGTATTCCAATAGGAAAACCACATTTCCCTGGCCAGCCTGTGTGTGTGTGTCTCAGGGCAATTATGGGAAGAGGAAAAAAAGATGCACCCAAAGTTCCTGGTGAAGAGCTGAAGTTTGAGGCCATCTCTGGAGCCTCCTTTGCTGTGCTGCCTGTGAAGCAGAAGCAAGAAATCAGCCCAAGTTTTCTCTACTGTGCCAGTTAAAACTGTTAAGGTTTTCAACTACAGTAATTACTTATTGTGTTTGTCTTGCAGGTATGAGCTGACAAGGAGCAGACGCAAGAAAATCTGATTTATTCTCATGTACATAAGTTACTAATTTTTCAACTTCCTATGGATGTATATATTTCTTGTAATTAACATGTTTTGCATAGTCATTGCAAATTTGAAGCAGGCTCCAGCTCAGGACATGCAAATTTAATGATCCTATTCAGGGATTAGTTCTCACTGAAGTTAAACATATTTTCCCCCACATAGGGAATAATTTGTCCTTAAAGAATAAGTCCTTAATTTTTGCTATTTCTGGCAAATCCCTCCTCAAAGGACCTTTAAGTGTGAAACCTCTCTTAAAGAAGGGTTGTACCTGGGGAGATTTTAGACTGTCAGCCAAGTGTCATTACTTTGCTTGGCAGTCTGATGGCTCTAGGAACTTGTTCATGTTGTTTTAACATGGCAGTGGTGTAGTTTGAAAAGAATACATTTTGAAACAGTCTTCTTCAGCTCTAGGGCTAGAGAACCTTTTAAAAGAGAAACTCTTTAACAGCTATTTTTTTTGAGAAACTAAGAAGTTGGTAGTCCACTGTTCAAAAGTACTTTAGCTGACTGTGGCTGCAGGTATGTAAATAATGAGCTTCCAAAAGCAGGGAGATGAACTCACCAAGATGTCATTAAGGTTTTAGTTTGTGACACCTTAACTGGTTTTGTCCTTTGTTACAGTACATTTCAAAATCTTGTAAACCCAGATTCTGTCTGAGGAACAGCAAAGTTTTGTAAACTAAGCTTTAATAATATTGAGGCAAAATATTTTTGGAAGCTTGGTGTGCTTGTTTCTGTACAATAAACTTCTAATTGTCTTGCATAAGAGACTTGATCTAATCCTTTCTAAAACTGACTTTTGGAATACAACGATGGTAACTTCAAACCATCGCCTGAAGCAAATTTCAAAGATTTTTGGCCTAGATTACATTAACCCAGTCTGCCTCAGTCCATAAGCAGAGAGAATACTCACTGAGTAACAATGTTCCTATCCCACAGTGATCTGCAAATGTGAACCACATTTTAAAATAGGCTCTCAAGAAAACCAAGATTGAGGATTTGTGTAAGTGTGCTGGCTCTGACAGTAAGGGCATCTTTACCTCATACTGACTGTGTCAGCAATATTAAAAGTGGTTAGAGTTTGTGCTGGGTGTTGTGCTGGGTTCAGTTTCCTGGACTGATACAGAGTATATTGGTTCTCTCTCTGGAATTGAGTAGACCAGTTGACAGCAGTTAAAGTTTTTCTTAAATTGACCAAGAATTAAAAAAAAAAAAATTAAAAATGCAGTAACTTTTATTTAAGTAAAAAAATTCTGGAAGTGTTGCTTAGGAGGTAGCTGCAATGTCATGTGCACCAGCAGGTACATTCACAGGTAAGAGAAATCTTGTTCAGGAAGAGCAGAATCACCCATAACCAGCTCCCCATTTCAGGTTTTGCACTGCAGGTAAAATATCATCCACATTACTGATCTCTGCAACAGAATGGAAAGCAAAAGGGTTAGGCTTATGAACCCAGAACACCTTGAGTTCAACCAAAATTCTAACTTAAACAGATCGTGAATTAAATAAACTCCTCAGGCTTTTTAATGCTTTCAGAAAAAAATCAATTAGGCTTGTAAGTAATATGCTTAAGTAAATGCAACCCCATGTTAAATGAAAATAAAGTGTTTTGGTCACTTCCTGAGGAAAGGTGGAAAGGAGAGTGAGGCAAAGGCAGCACATTCCCTCACATCCTCCTTCTGTTTTAGCACAGCAGGAGTAAAGAAAACATGTGTTAACTGTTTAGAGTTATATGAGGAAGTGTTGGCATGAAGATAATTATTGTTGCAAATATTACTCACCTAGAAGACACAGCAAATCTTGAATGAGAGCTTGAAAGGGTGGAAAGAAGCACTCATGTTCTTCAAGCTTATTGATGATACTGGAATGGAAAGTGAGACAATCAGGTAAGAGGTGCAAGGACGTGGCAAGTTCATCCCTTTGGTCATTTTGTTGTTCTGTGCCATGACTTTGTGAAAATACTGCTACTTAGTACATAAAACCATGGACACCAATGTTCTGTTCTCCAGTTCTGAACCCTGCAGCCAACAAGGGAGCTGTCATGAGGATCTCTGATTTCACTACTAACACTGTATACACATCCTTCCTTTCCCCCTCACATGGCTCCAGGTAGTCTGGGGCCTGGAATATTTGTCTGTGTATGCTAAATATACTGCCTGGGGGTGGCTGGTATAACTGCCTTGGAGGTAGAGCAAGAAATGCTTTATAAGCAGCTGTTCTCCAGTTAAAACTGAGAAATGAGTGCAGAAAGGCTGAGGGAGTGAGTATTGTTAACTCAGCATGTGTCAGACTTGCTGCCTGCTCCCTTTTTAGTTTGTCTGTAAAGCACATGCTGAATGCAAGCCCTCAGGGTCTGCTACACCACCTAGATGTGGCTGTTACCTGTTGAACATATAACTGGATTTGTCCAGTTTCTAAAGTATTTGTAGGCAGCTTGAGGCAAACCCTGCCTTGGCAACTAGAACACTTCAATGTTACATCTGGGACTTGCATCACTTTCTCCTCCCCACCCAGATGCCAGATTTGTCTCCTGATGAAACATGTATCCCATTAAGGCTTGTTTGATCACATTATCCATGCAAACCAGAGAGTGTTTTGGAACCTTCTGGCCCCAATTTTTCCCTCTGTCAACTTCATCTTTTTGACAGGATACAAGATTTGTTTCAAGCAGGACAGCAGTAACTAACACCTGTGCTGTTGCAGCTCACTGACTTTGTAACAAATGATGAAAGTTTCTTTCAGCATCAGTTTTTGCCAGTTCTCAATTACTACATTTGATGTTTGCAGACTGGTCAGCAATAGAACAGCCCCACGTACCTGTGGATGTCTTGGGTGCCCAGAAGCTGCTGTACCTGCTCAGTCACGTTCTTATTAATGATGTCACACAGTTTCCCAACAGTATTCACTACCACAGTGGGTGGAGCTGAACTGTCTGTGGAAAACAAACACCTCATGATTCTTTTAACAGTAATGACAGGGAAGTATTTTAGACACAGCTGAAATTTTGCAGGTGCACAGATTTTATTTGGTTTTCATAGATCTAGGCATATACATTCCATCATTCAGAGAAAACAGAAATAAACAAATGGTCAGAAATAAACAAATGTTAGCTAGGAATGGGGATTCTCTCAGTAATCCTTTAGTGGCTAAAAAATCTTTGGCAGAGCTGTGTGCTCACAGCAGAGAGGGTACTAAAGTGCATCCTTACAATGTCAGTGGAAATCAGCTAACTGAAATTATATATAGAGAGAGTGGGTTATTAAATTAGGTTCTTGTGACACAGCAGACACACTGCAGGGGCTAGGCCAATAAGGAACCTGCTTAACAAACATGGAAATGTTTGGAGGAGGATGTTTTTTGTTAACACCCAGAACTTGTTTTGGTACTGAATTTTAACCTGTCTGTAGTGCTGTGACTGAAGGTAGCAGCCTCTTTGTCCTTTTCTCCTTCAATTTCAGAACTAGGCTTGGACAAGGCATCTTCTGAGCTGCAGTTATTAGGGGGAGGTGAGGTTTCCTCCTCTCCCATGCTGGCTGCAGGCAGGAACACTGCTTCCCTCCTTGAATGAGGCTGAGCAGCCCAGAGGCACTGAGGCTGGACATCCTACAGCCCAGCCCAACCTTTTAACCCAGCAGCAGCAGCTGCTGTTCTACAGTAGTTTACCACCAGAAGGGAAATAACCAACCACACCTCTGAGTACTGACAGTTTTTGACATTCAACAACTTGTTTTGAAGTTTAGCAGCATAAGATGGAACTTTCTGAGGACTGGACCCAATTACACTTGAATGAAGTACTGAGGAGAAATCTACCTCCGAGACAGAGTTATTTTCTTCCTTAAATTTGTTATCTTTCAAGTGAAGAATGAACAACAATTATGAAATCAGCTCACCAAAAAAAAGCTTTGTGGAAAAAAAAATTTCTATTTCCCCTGTTATTCTCATCTTCTGCCTCCCTGTTATTCCTCAGCAACTAAAGGCCTGCAAATAATGGGGATTTGCTATTTGAGCTATAAATTGACAGGAACATGTTTTTGTCTTCCCAGTGAAGGAAACACCTAGTTAATTCATTTCCCAACAGCTCAACATTATTTTCTATGAAGAGGGCAGCTTTTCACCTGTCTCCTTTTTTTGGAATGGTGTGAACAAGCAGCAGGTGGTAAGTCTTTACCTAGTTCCAGGAGCTCTTGGAGGTTCCTCATGGCATTGGTCATTTCCCCCAGCTTTATGTACACCTCATTCATCCGTGGATAAACACCATTCAGAGAATTCACATCAAACAACTTCTGGAAGTGGGAGACTATGGCAGACAGGGTTTGCAAGGAGTGTGTCTGGCTGTTCTGGAGCAAGCAGGAAGAACTCATCAATTGTACTGCTTAATAAGGCAAGAGTACTTTAAGCTGTGAAACATTCTTAAAACCAGTCTGAGGAACAGGTGTAACTTCCCTTACAAAATCTCAATGTTTCAAATATTTTTAAATCTGAAGACACAGTTTCAACAGTTTTCAGGCACAGGCATACACCAAACTCCAAATACTCTTTTGAAAGCTTCCTTCTCTGTTGCTAAGAGAAGCATTTATGTATTCTCAGCCCTAAGAGACAGAACAGGATAATTCCTGAGACTACAGGGCAATGCAAATTCACTGCTGGTCAAGTGCCTTTGATTAAAGCAATCTTCCCCAAGGTGAATTTATCCATTATGTTAAAAGAGTCTTTGACTACTGAATGTCTTCAAACAGGTATTTCTTAAATGCTGCAAGGCTTTCAAATGCACCAATCTAATCACTGTGTGAAGAATGCATTTAAGAACTCCACAGTAACTTGTGATTATAAATCTCTGGTAAAAATTACCTTTTCCTTATGTTCTAGTTCTTCCAAAATTGCATCTACTATCAACTGGAGGTCTTCAACTCGTATGGATTCTCTGTTATCCTGTGGATCTTTAGTGTTCCAAGGCAGCAATTCCAGAGATAGTTTTCTCAAGGACCTATGCAAATCCTTAAGAAAGGAGGAGAGCCAACTTATTTTAGAAACTGCTTAAAGTTGTTTTTAGTATAGAAACAGACGTTTTTCTGTTTCTCATATGCAGAAAACATTCCAGCACTGGAGAGGTTAAGGTTTTAATTTTCATGAATTTATTGACAGTATCTTGCTGACATTCTTTGATTTGAAAAGAACAGAGTAAAAATATTTTATTTGCTATGTATTACAGTTTCAGTGAAATAGGAAGTATTGGTCACAAAGAGTTTGGCTTTAAACAAAACTATTTCACTTGTATTTGGATCAAAAAGTCACTGGTCAGACAAAAGGAAGGAAGAGAATGCACCATCATCAATGTGTAAAGTCCAGACTCTGAAGCTTAAGTTTCTTCTCAGGGACTCAATCAATAAAATGAAATAGAAGATTTACACAGAGAAGTATCTCTGGTATATATTTCACATGGACAGCAGATTATTTGTAAAATTTAACACCAGGTCAGAAAATAACAAAAGCTACATGTAAAAACCGCCCCCAACGACACATAGAGAGGGATGGAGGAGAGGAGAACAGATGAAAGGAAACCAAAAAACAGAGTACAACAACGTGTTGTTACCTTTAGGGCTATGAGCTGATCTGCCCACATTTCTACAGTGAGTGGAAGGTGCTCAAATCCACATCCCTGTCCATTCTCTTTATTGTCATTCTGCACTGGCCCTTTGCTGGGCCGGAATATTAACGGAGGAGCTCTTGGGCTTTGCAAAATAGAATCAATATGGGACAAAACCTTCAAGAACAAATAACAAATGTTATTGCTCAAATATGTACAATGTTTTGTAATAAAATCCCTCTCTATCACAGTCATGGTTGTCAAAAATTAAGTCATAAATAGCTCCAATATTACTATTGAGTGATTTTACACATGCATTCAACATGCAATAGACTCAAAGATTTCAACATATACTAGCTAGAAGATATGTAAAAGTAATGTAAGTATATACTTCCCTTTGAGGGATAGTTAACATTTATCCACTCGAGGCACTGTAAATTCCACAATTTACAGTTTGCTAAGTTTTATTATAGTTAGGCTTTTTAATTAGAAGAAAAATAAAGGCCACTTTATTTTTCACCCAAGATCTTATCACCCAAGATCTTGAACAAATCCCCTGTCCTGATCAGACTTCAGCTAAATCATATTTACCAGCCTAGTGTCTGCTGCCTTGCTGTGTTTTCAGGTAGTTTACACTGAGACAGAACAAGAACAAGGCTACCCTGACTGCCAAATCCAGAACATGACTCATCTTGCACAGAGGATTTGATAGGCATTCTTAGCCTCAGACCAGCACACTTGACACAGCTAAACAAAACACGTAAAACATTTCATTGTAACAGCGCTAGAAACATGCAGGACAGATACAATTTGGGTACCTGCAAGTATTGCTGGCAAGCTGCCTGCAGCTGATCCACAATGGCAACTCTCCCAGAGTCTTTCTTTTCTTCTTTTTTTTCTCCAGTCCTACTCCCTGAAAATCTGCACAAAAATACACACAGTGGGTCACACAAGCAGCCTTAGCAGGAGATGCTACCTTTTAACTTGGAGGAAGAACCAGGTGTGTAGCACTTAAACATACCAAGTCAATATCTACATTATGATGCTGGGCAACAGAATTCCATCAGACCCAAGTAGCACAGACTGACAACACAATACCCAATGCAAATATCATTTATTTATCTCAAGTCTCCAGGCTGAGGCTATACCAGACTGCTTGCTGATCTAGAAGGGACACCCTCAGTTTTTCTGTTGCCAGAGTTCTACTATGGCTGAAGACCTAAAATCCAGAATTTTACTCTAAAGGGTCAAATTCCAAGCTCAGTTATTATCCACTTCTGCTGGAATATCTTTCCTGGCTTATTACACAAAGCTCACTACTGCTTTTCATCCAAATGATACCTACTGCACGAGAGATTAGACCATTTAAATATACACAACAGGTCTATTTTTTTCAAGTTAAGGTGATGTCTTTTTAGCATTTAGCATTCAGTATACACAAGGACAAATGACTAAGTGAAATTACAGTTAAAAACACTTCATTAGTACTAGAACTTTTATATCTTCCATATATTTTCTTAGCAATATTTCAGAAAAAGTCAATTTCTAAGAATAATCTGGACATAACTTCAGTAGCTGCAACATTTTGCCAACTCACACTTTCCCATTTATAATCCATAATGAAACCAATAACTTCCTTTACAGCTTATGGAAGCAGCAAACACCAGAGATGGCCCTGTACATATTGCCAGCAAAAGAGCTCAAATCAAATCCAGAAAGACAAAATGAAATAAAAAACCCCACACTGCTGTGCCCCTATTTGGAGACCCTGCCATCTTTTCAGAAATAGAGGGCTGCAGAGGTCCAGCAGGACTTGCTACCCATAACCAGGCTCCAAAGAATGCTGATAAGGCACACGGTCTATAAGCTACTCTCTACATTACAGGCTGCAGAGTAACCTTGCATTCAGAAGTCCAGAGGATTCATGAAAGCCCCTGAAAGACTATACTTACTGGGTAGTTTTCTTTAAAGCTTTCTGTAGTTTCTTCACTTGGTGCTTGTAAAATTTTAATTCCTGTGCAGTTGGCCTGCTAGACAGAAAAAGTACCATGTTATATGTCTTGCATTGGAAGGTATCTATAAAATTCATACAAGCAAAAAAAGTAAAAAAGCTTTGCCAGGGCCAAAAAATCATTCTGGAAATTAAATTCTGCTATATTTCTACATGACAACAGCAATAAAGAGCAAACTAATCATTAGCAGCTGTTATTAACAGTGTAGGGAGAACAGTGAGGCTGTTGCTGCCATATCTCATTTCTTTGATCACAGATTTCACACTTGACTTTTACAATTGCTGGTGCTTGTAAAGCAAAGTCGACTGAAATGGCCTTGCAAAGAATGATACTTATCCTTTCTCACCTTATTTCCAAGTTTTTCTTGAGATTTATATTTTCAAGCAAAAGCTGTTCATTCTTGGCTTTTGTTTCAGTAAGCTGCTTCTGGAAAGACTGCAACAGAGACTTGGTTATTGCTTCTATTGCCCTCATTTCATAATGAACAAGCTTCAACAATTTAAAGTGTGTGCATGTTAAGAAGGGTTCCCAATTGCCTGGACAGCAAAGCAGCATGGATGAGGACTCAGATGAGTGAGCCCAAGAGCCTGGTGCATAGACCCCAGGTGGAGCACTGTGACCAAAGGAGGTCTATGCAATCCTCAGCAGACACACAACATTTTGCTGAATCTTTGCACAAGGACAGGGACTCTGCCCATAGAGGTTACAAGTTCAGAAGACATGACAAGAACAAGAGACAGAAAACAAACATGTTTATGTTTCTATGTGGCTCTTGAAGGGTTACCATTGAGAGATCTGCACTGACTTATTCTTGGCAGTTCCATACCATGAGCAGTGCTTTGTAATTAGGAGTAGCATCTAGATTTAAGAACTCTTCCTTGGTTTTTACTTCTCTCTGCACCTCATCTTCATCTTTTTTATATTGCCTATCGGGAAAAATAAATTAGTTCAGCTTAGTGCAGTTCATTTAGCTCAAAAATTTCAGTTGGTTTAGTTAGCAGTTATGTATGATAATAATGTTTCCATAAACTACCAAGTAAATAGAATAGATATTCTGCCCTAAGATTCCTGCTCTAATTTCTGGGAAAGCTGTTTCATATGCTAATGAAATGCACTTATCCACAGGAGAAACTCCAGTACAAGCAAATCCCATTTCAGTTTTGTCAACAGTAATCTCAAACTATAGAATGTCTCAGGTATCTGTTTGTTGCTTTGTGCCATGCAGGCACTGGGATAGAGCTGAAAAACTTTAGTTTTGGGAGATCAATCAACTGAGCACAGCTAATGCAGTAATTCTGCCTGTGAACCATGGTAAAAGAGAAATGGGAAGAAAAAGAAAGAAAGCAAGAAAGAAAGACATAGTTCAAGTATCTGAATACCCCAAGCCTCCTAACTGTCCTCATCTCCTGGCTGAGAAGCTGCTTAGCCTGACTGCCAGTTATTCTCTGGAAAAATCTAAATTTTCATGACTATTATAACCCTTTGTTATTTCTTACATGCTAGTGCTACCTGGAGCACAGAATATTTACCATTATAGAATTTAAGAACAGTAAGGGCCAAAAAAAATTTGAACAGTAGAACCACAGGGCATTCAATGAGACCTACCTCAGCTCCTTTTTAATCTGACTAATTTGAGATTCATAATAGTCAATTAGACAAAGGTACCTGAAGAAAGGAAAAATTCATTTTGAATTTCAGATATTCTCACAAAACTCATACTGTGACCAACCCAGAGGAACAGGTCAGCTCACACAGCTGCACTGCACTTTGGAAGTGGCTGCTCCAAACAGTGGAGTTTCTCTCATACCAGACAACCATGGTCTCACTTTGCCAAAATGGAAAAGTAGACACATTGAATCTGTGCTAGTTTGGAAATAGCAAAATATTCAAGAGGAGAAAAAAGATAAATCTGCCCACCAGCCTCCTCATCTTATGCTTGTGGTTGTCCAGCAAGATTAACAGAGAGGCACAGTCAAAATAAAGTGTCTTGAGCACTCTGAGATTGTCTGGTTTGGAGAGACAGATGAGGGAGGACAGGAAACGAAATTCAGTGATCCTTCCTCTGATACGGTGAAGGCTCAAGGAAAAAGCTGAGCACACACAATCTCTCTTAAAAGCTTCCCAGGTAAACACTGCTGGCCAGGCCTAGAGAGCTGATTTTTTATCAGCACAATAAAGCAATGGCTACCTGAGGCCTAGGAACTGGCAAATGCCTGATTGTAGCAGAGCTATGGAAATCCTACTAGCAAGAGACACAGCCCTGTGACACTTTGGGAACTTACCCAAAAGTACTTGGAAGCTTACAAGCAAGCCTGCAGTCAGCAGTTGCAAACATCACTTCCCAAAATCAGAAAGGCTCTTTTTAGGGGGGCTAAGGATGGTGTTTGCTGGGGGGTTTGTTTATTTTTAACTGACATTTTTAAATGTTAGAATTCCAGGATGAGATCATCCCAGCCGACACTGCAGCTACAGAGCAGAGTGAATCATTCCCTTCCCTTTGCTGACATCTAGTGTGTGCAGTGGGTGGCAATTTTTAAATTTCTGCCATGGATTTATCTGGCTTACAGTTTCATGAAAGAAAAATATCACTGCCCTGAGGTACCTTCACAAGAATTCGTATTTCATCTTGTACTCCTAAAGTCTCCAGGTTACTTTTTTCCCCCATATAAATAGCAAGAAGCATTACATTAAAATGTGTTTCTTCATTTAATGTTGCAGGGATTCAGCAGTAGAAGAGAATCACTTACCGCTGATCCAGGACAGACTTGGGAGCTCTTTTGCAAAACTGACAAAACATTTTATTTTGAGTGTCTGCTCGCTGCTGCTCCTCCCTCCCAACTCTGCTGAGCTCCTTCTGCAAGCGGGCAATGATCTCTTCCTGTTCTTGCAGCTTTTCCTGCTGCTGTTGGTATTTCACCTGTGAACAGGCAACGGGACTGTTACTGAATTATTCTGACCCACAAGCTGACTGTACTGCACAAGCCCAGGTACACATTTGGAACCAAGGAAAATGAGCACTCGGGTTTTAGCTGTGCTGAAGAGACAGTGGAAGAGGAATAGAGATATTTTTCTAAATTATTTCTAGAAAATTCTGCATAGTTTGAAAATACTAACCCTATGACTCAAGATTCATGTTTATTTAGATCAACATAAATATTTTTACACTATCCACAAGTCAAAAGTTTGAATCCTCAGGCAGCACTATTTGAATTACCCGTGAAGCCTGTTGCTCTTTTTGAAGTTCTTTGACTTGGCTCTGTTGCTGGCATGCTTTAGCTATTGTTTCATCTTCCAGCTGACAAATTTTGGCCTTAATGTTTTTCACCACATTTTCCAAATCATTAGCCCGTTGCTCTTGCCGAGATGCCCGACCTTGTTCCAGTCGTACCACATCTCTGAAAAAAGAAATGAATCCTTGCTTTCAACTTAAACTCATTTCACTATAGACAGTGCAGGAAGCACACACCTGACATTATGTGCTGACCTTTGATAACATCCTCTGGCAGCATGGGCACGGTATGGGAAATACACTGATATGAGAAGAAGCAGCGGATGAAACAACAGAAGAGCATGAAAGGAACTGAGACAACATTGCTGCATATTGAACAATAACCTCAGGAAAAAGGTCTTAGGCCTCTGGTGAGATAAGATCTCCACCAGGCCGCAGATGCAATACTCCAATACTGATAATACTTTTACTCTGCAGGTAAATTCCTTCCACTGTCTTACCTAAGACATCGATTTGCCTCCATAAGTCCCTGCATCACTTTCTGCTGTCGCTCAATGTCTTCCACCAGCGTTTTTAACGCAAGTCTTATTCCTTGAGAAGACTCATGGTCTAGGACAATCATATCTGGACACAAAACATAAGCAAAGTCACAATGAAGCCAAAGAAGATTGCCTGTTTGCTGCCACTAGGAAGTGACAGCTTTGGAAATGCCTTATTAACTTATGGTTACTATTTCTAAATACAAAAATTACATTTCCTGATGTACATTACCTGATGTATCTCTGCAGCTTTGGGGGGCAGCAAGACTCACAGGTTTCAACCCATGACGCATTAATATCCTGTTTAGGTTTTCCCACTCTGCCTTCTCCTGCTGCATTGGGAGAAAGGGAAAATGAGGCAGAAACCTGAGTTCTTCGCATGAGCTGTGCAGCAGAAGGTACCAAATGCCCACAAAGTAAAGTAAACCAACCCCAAACCCCCCAAGAGGCCACTACAGGAGGGCTTGTGAGAAGCTCCAACACGATCTGCAAAGCACATTGGGGAAAAGCGTACTTAACACCACACAGCATGATCAGTTTTCCTGATCCCTACTGAAAGCAGAATACGCGCAATGAGTTAAATTCTCCTCTTTAGGAACCCCAAACCACCGGCCCTCGGCTCCCTCCAACGCACCCGGGGCGCAGCGGCCCCGCCGCGAGCGGAGCCCTCAGGGAGGCGGCGGCGGCTCAGGGGGTTCACGGACTGCTCCATGGCGTTTTGTCCCGCTCCAACCACCCAGCAGCGACACCCGGGACCTGCAGAGTACCTGGGTCATGGCGAGGGCCGCAGGGCAGGAGAGGGGCCGCTCCTCAGGCCGCGGAGCCGCTCGGGCGGGAGCGGAGCGGCGGGAGCGGCGGGCGGGGGGGCCGCGGGGCGGTGCTGCGCGGGCGCCGCCATATTGCGGCGCGGGAGGCGAGGGGAGGAGACCGGGCGGAGGTAGGAGCGGGGACACGGCGGGAGCTGCGGCGGGCGCGGGGCTAATAAAAACAAAAAATAAAGACAGGAAGAAATGGAAAAAGCTCGTTGCTGGCGGTAACGGTGGGGGCAGATCTGCCGTCTTCGGAGCTCATGCATTTCCCGGTATGCCACCCCGCGATGAGCGCTGCCGGGATTAGATGGATGGTCTGGGAGCCGTAATCCCAGCCTAGTTTTCAGAACGAGCCCTTCTGTGTAAAGGAGTAAACACCGCCTCGGGCTGCTGAGTTGGTCGGTGAACAGAAGCGGTGGTGCAGCGGTGCTGTGTGTCCCTGGTTCGGAGCAGGGGCCGCAGGCACCGCGCCCGCTCCTTCACGGAGAGCGCCCGGCTTTCCCTTGGGATGCGGGGGAATCGCTGGCCTCAGCAAACACCCCTGGCTAGAGTCTGCGTTCGGCCTTGGTGCAAAATAAATGTGTATCGCTTCATTACTATGATTTGAGGGGAAAAAATAAAAAAGGAATTTGTGTGTTCTGGGATGCTTCCTAACCCTTTCAGCATTGATCCTAAATGATGCCTAAAACGCACACCGCAGGATTGCGGCCTGCCCGGGTGATGAGGGCTCTGGGCTGTCCGGGACCCCTCTTTGGGCATCTCCCGAGGCCGCCCCTTGGGCTGATCCCTGCCCGGCACACGCGGGTCTGCGCCGAACCTGCTCCCTGGAACCGAGGAGGGAAATATTCCCTGCCTGACTCCCACCGTGTGCCCGGGGATGCCGCCTTCGCAGGAGCCAGAAACTTCAGGAGCGGCCGAAACAACCTCCTCATTGATTAGCACGTTTATTATTAGCACGTTTGTTTATTGATAGGTACAGACATGACCGATCACGATGAAATTAATGAGTGAAAATAATACACTAAAAACCGGTGGTTGTAAAACACCATCGCGGTCTAAAATCCACTTAAGGAAGAAATTAGTTCCTTGTGGCTCACATAGATTTTGTGACTGAATTGCGAGGTCAAATTTACTAATGTGCTTGTTGAAAGCTGCTACAGTGGTTTAGAAAAGGGAGGAGGTGAAATCATTGCCTGTGCTATTTCCAGTCCCATATTCATTATGGTCTGGGACTGAGATGGGCAGCTCTGGATTGGGTTCCTGCTTTGGTCAAACTGTTAATTTCTAAACTCTGGCAGCCCATTTTTCCATCCAATAACTGACAAAATTATGAGGAGCTAGTAAAGGTAGGACAAACTTTAGTAGCACTTATTTGGTTTTGTAAAATAAAATATTTTTAAAAATACTTGCCTTTCTATCTTAGATGGTTGTATTCTAAGTGTTTTTATTTTATCATATATATGACAGCACTGCATGTTAGTTAATGATGCTAAATGTCCTTTATCTTAGCTGGAGAAAATGATGAAACTTTAGCGCTTCTCTCCTACTATTCTGCTTTTCTATTTTTTCTTGCTGCTAATTGGATTAAAAGCTCTTTTGGCTTCTATGGCATCCGGTGAGGAGATTACTGTCTGTGACGATGAAATAAGGTAAAAAATCAGAACTGTGATATGAGCAGATTTGGAAAGATATCCACAGTTCCAATGGTCACTTATGACTGTATCTAAACTTTAAAAATTACTTGAATAAAAGGATATCTTACCAGCTCCATTCCCCTGTGTCTGTGTGTGCAGAGTTGCATATCCGAATGATGTAGGTAGTGTTTATGAGATTAGAGACAAATCTGTTAACACAGCACTGGTCATACTATTTTTTCAAGTCTAAAAAGCTGAAACACTTTCTTTTTTGAGACCAATAAAATAATATATTTTAATGCCTACCAAGAAATAGCAGAACTGTCCAGAAGTATCTTAAAACTAAATAAAATTTTGTTACCTATTGTACTGAATTTGGAGTTGTAGAGGTTAGATGGGTAGCTGTGTCTTTGTACTGTTTGTCAAAATGAGTCTGTTTAACTGTTTATATTTTTTGATGTTTTGGCATGTCTGAATGTCTGAAAAACATGAAATTATAAGCAGTTCTGTAAGCTTATTCTTTCAAGTCTCATTTTGTATTTGCAAAAAGTGCAAATACAAAAGCAGAAGAAGCAGTAAAGCTTTGAACTGCAGACATTGGGACTTGAACTTTCAACGACAATTAATTTACTTTGTTGGTTTCTCCTTAGGTCTCGGTACAGCCATTTAGAGAAGATGACAGATTTGGTGGCTGTTTGGGAAGTAGCTTTAAGTGATGGTGTTCATAAGATTGAATTTGAACATGGGACCACTTCAGGAAAGCGTGTTGTCTATGTTGATGGAAAGGTGAAATTGCTATGTGCTCAAAATTCACTGTGATACAGATTATATAAATGCACTTCCTTGCAACACACATCACAACAAACAAAAGACTAATAAATGCAAGTGAGGTACATTCACTTAATTACCTATTCATATTCTTTTTTTCAGTTCCAATTAAGGTGTGAGTATTCATGAAGTGCTTTGCTGTCCTTGGGCAGAGGCACTCTCTGCATACAAAGCACCATGTATGCATTCATTCCCAAATAGTTGTTCAGTACTGAGCTGTCTCCTGAGTTCCAGTTCAATTTTTTTAATATTAAAACATGCACTCAGGTTTTTCAATTAATACCCTCTGTCTTTGTTTTTTTTCTACAGGAAGAAATAAGAAGAGAATGGATGTTTAAATTAGTGGGTAAAGAAACATTCACTGTTGGAGCTACTAAAACTAAAGCTGCTATTAACATTGATGCAGTCAGTGGCTTTGCATATGAATATACTTTGGAGATCAATGGAAAGAGTCTCAAGCAGTATATAGAGAACAGGTTAAAAACAACCAATACTTGGATATTGAACTTGGGAGGTACAGACTATAGAATTGTCCTAGGTAAGTAAACATTGAGTGACTACATGTTGCTGCCTTTGAATAAACTTGTGTGCATTTAGAAACTGGTAACTAAGAGAAAGCACAGTTCTGATGTAGCTCTGATGCTGTATAAAATCCTGGGGGATGTGGAAGTCTGGAATGAGATGCCAAAGACAGTCTGAAAGGTAATGGTCTTGTTATACATGTGTGAGTCTACAGGAGCATGGTCTAGATTTGGGTGGGGAGGAAGTTGGGAGGCATTACTGCTGCTGCCTCCATAGATCTGCCCTGGCAAGGCAGTTCTCCAGGTGAAGCCTGCTACAGAAATTTTACCATCATTGTGATCAAACCTCACATGGGTCTGAATTTGTTCAGCAGATAACCAGGCTTTCCTTCCAAAAATCATCAGCCATGGTCAAGAAGTCTTTATCTGAAGTGCAATAATGTTATTCCATATTTTTGATAGATTGATGAGCATCCTTTTTTCTGCATCACTTCTTATCTACAAACTTAAACTAAAACTTTCCAATGACGTTCTTTCACTTTCTTAATAGTAAGGCAATACATTGCATCTGTTCTGCCCTCCCTTTCCCAGTTACATTACAAGCAGGTGGGAGGAAGGGATCCCATGAGGAATTTGTCTGTGGCATCTAGTGGGAAAACTTCCACTTGGGCACTGCTGTATGGTTAGAGCTGGAGACAAGAGATCTCAGACTATGATTTCTTCTTAAACCTCAGAACAAAATGAACTGCCCTAAGATGAAGGGGAGCAATGAAGAAAGACAGTTTTAGACAGAAACAGTTAAGTCTTCATAGAATTTTAATCTCACTATGCTTACTGGAAAGACAAGCAGGGTTCAGCTCTCTGATGTTGTGTCAATGACAGTGTCAGTAAAGGGAATTCTACAGCAAAGTAATTTAAGGAGGATGTGCTGGGAGAAGTAAAAGAATATTCTGCTTCAACTTCAAAAAACCCCTAAGATTGATATTTAAAGTGGTACTTGGTGCTTTCAAAATATTAAGAATACAGACCGTTTGATGGATGCTAAATAATGCTGGTTTTGAATTAATTTGACCTGGAAAAAGAGAGCTTTATTGAATAACCAGCACTCAGATAATTAGCAGAAATTACTTCAGTTTTTGGTCTTGTAATTTTTTTCAGTTTAAGACTGTCAGAGTATCTCTGGCACTATTCAAAACAACACAGTGTTAATAGCCAGGGCTAGGGAGCGGTAAAAACGTATCTTCTAAGCAAAAGTTGATGACAGAGCCTCTTCTCTAGCCAGTGTGAGAGCAAGCCCTGTAGCTCAGGTGTTACAGCTACTTAGGAACTTCTTTTGGGAATAGAAAATAAAATTCAACAGTAGATTTTTAAAATTCCTAGATCCTTGTTTGTAGGGCCAAAAATAATTACCTTGCTTTTTCTACCTTGTTTTTCTTTTCCTTCACAGAAAAGGACACTATGGATGTGTGGTGCAATGGTCAAAAAATGGAAACAGCGGTATGTGGTCCTTTCCAAAGGCTCTTCCCAGGCTATGGATATATGAGCAAAGCTTGGCAGAATAAGCCCCAGAGGGGCACACTATCTCCCTTTACCTAAGAGGCCAAGGCAGCCAGGATGCTCCTGGTCTGTTCCAAATGACCTTCACTGAATTTTATAATGGGCAGTATTTCAGTTCATATGTCAAACATCTGCAAGTTAAGGATAAATGATGCTTTTCTTTAGCCTTTTCAGACAAACAAAAGAAATTTGAGTCAGTTGTGCAGGGTTTTTAGGGAGAAAACTTTCTGGTGATTGGGAAGGATTTGAGTTTGATGCAGAGTGTAGAGCCACTGCATCCAAACCTGCTTGTGATAGTTGTCACTGAAAGTTGAACACATGTAGTCTGTTATGACTCATGCTTTTTGCCATTTTGAGATGCTCCTAATACTTAGGGCTTAAGAGCCTCATTGGAACAAGTCAAATCTTTTATCTTGATCACATCTGCATTAATTTTTCAGAGCAGGCTGACAGCTAGGTGGTTTAATCTGTTTGGTGTCTTTGTGTTTTTTGATGATTTTCAATATGCACACCAGGTAGGTTTCCCCATCCTTGAAGGATGTGCCTTCTCACCGGTGGGTGTCAAAGTTTTTACTGCTGCCACAAGGAAGTCTCTGGATGAGTACAAATGGTAAAATCAACAGTTCTGCTATACCTGAGAGCAGGATGAAAAGATTCACCAAATGTTTGCTTAGTAATCAGTGGAAGAAGCCTCGTCTTCCAGTAAATCAGTGGAAGAAGCCTCATCTTCCAGTAAATCAGGACTTCTGCTCCTGATGGCTCAGCCTTTTCTACAATGTACTGAAAGCACTCTGAGGTGTCCTTGCAAGCTGTGAGTGCAGGTTTAGTGCCAAACTGTGCTTCCATTAGAGCAGCACCCATTAGTTCTGCTGTCACAAACATCATGACAAAAACACAGCCATGCCTGGGAAAATTCTGTAACAGGAAATTCCAGAACTGCAGCAGGAGATGTGTATCCAAGATACACAACTGTTGTACTTGAGTCAGGGCTCTGCTGTAGAAGGCATCCTGAATACTTCACCTTTCACTGCCACTTGAGCACAGGTTTGTGTGGCACCTACTGGCTGTGCAGCACAACTTGGCAGGGTGCTGCCTTTTCTGGTTTTGTTTACTGACGTGAATCAGTAGTATTGATTCACAAACTCCAACCTTACCATTTCTGATTGTGTGATATTTTCATTGTCATCTGATACCCACCAATCTTTAACTGCCTGAGATTCAGCAGCTTTGTTCAGCTTTCAGGCAGTCCTTGTCACAGGTACCTAAAGCTGCTGTAACTGTGGCAACTGCAAGTGATCTTGACATTGATGCATTCGAGCTTTTCATTTATTAAAATATCAAGCGTCTGTTTTTATCCTTGTCTCCTTTCTCCCAGGGTGAATTTGTGGAAGATGGGACTGAAACTCACTTCACTGTTGCTGACCACAGCTGTTGCATTAAGGCTGTCAGTAGTGGGAAACGAAAGGAAGGAATTATTCATACCCTTATTGTGGACAACAGAGAAATCCCAGAGGCTGTGGAATAGCCTCTGGTTAACTGATTAGGGTAGGACTAAGATCAGGGATTTTCAATTACTGTGGTAATTATTTTAATATGTACTACTTGGTACATCTAGTTTGTGCTGGGTTTATTTTCTAGTTTCTGTACACAAAATTATTCTTTTTGAGGACCAGATAAAAATAATTATGTACAACCTCTTATATTACCCATTTTTTAAAAAAAGTATATATATCTAGAATATATAGCATATCACTACGTGTGGAGAACACTGGTGGAACAGAAATTCTGTGTCAGGAAAAATCATGCTATAATGAAATGAAAGATAAATATTCAGTACCACTGAATGAATCCTTAACTGCAGGTGTATGTGGAGGGAAGAGAAAGCCTGTACTGGGCACAGGAGTAAGATGTTAAAAGCTTTCTCTAAAATTATTTTTTCTATTAAACTGACTATGGACCTTTTCACATATAGTTAAGGGAAATTACATAGATAATAAAAAGGTTAATCATTAAATACATAGTTACCAATACTTGTGTTACAGTATTAAATTAATACTGAGTTATGAAAACCATTCTCTATTCCCACTAGGAGCAAGATGTTACATTGTGCCAAAAATAACATTCCTTTCTGTGTTCTGGAATGTAGTTCAGAAACTCATTACTGAGTTTTTCAAAAAAGAAAATAGAAGAAAAAAATAATTCCTGCCATGAAACCCCTTTAAAAATATCTCTTGGAGCATGCTGACATAAGTACTTACCTTTGTTCAGTGCTAACAAATCTTAAATTCATAACTATGTGTTTTTATGGCAGTAATGTGTGAATCAAGAAATATGAGGAACAAGGGGACAGAAATGGAAAACAGTTGATTACTTTAATGGAATAGTTAAAATAGGAATAGACTAATTCTGTTTTCAGAACTGCAGCATAATTTCTAAGAGCAACCTTTGGACTTGAGAGCAAAACTCTTGTGTTAGAGACTCACACTACAAAACTATCTTTGAAACAGCAAGCATAGCTAATCTTAAAAATAATTTTTAAAAAAACCAAAATATGAATATATTAATCTAAAAGTTTATTTTGCAATGGTTGAAAAATATTTCCACTTGTAACCTCGGAATTCAGAATTAAACTTTTATAACTTAATTTCTCTTGCACTTGTGAATGGTTCCTAGCACTACAACTACTAGCTCAGGAGTTGCAGGTGCAGTACAAGCATCCTGGGAATCCATTAACAAATTATTTTGAAAAGTTTTATTAAATGCTAATTTCATCGGTGTGTTAGAGATCAGACTGCTCCCCATCAGCAGGCTTTCCTTGAGGAGGTTTCCAGGTACCCAAGTGCTGGACTGAATCCCCTTTTACACTGGATTTACTGTAACAGCTCTTGGGCTTTTCCGTGTATTTGCTTCAGGTCACTGCAGAAGCAATGTGGGGATTCCTGGCTACAAGGCTGACAATCTTTAAAAGATGTTGGTAAAGGTAGATTAATTGAAAAATAATTTCAAGCTGTAGCTTGAACCAGTTCTCTACTATTTTGTAACCTTTCAAAGAGATTGAATGCTGCTGAGAAATCTGAAGCTCATGTACGGTACAAATCACGTTCTTGAGACTACAGAAAAATACAAGTTACAAATAGTGACATTCATACTTTTTATTTTGAATATGTGCATCTACAGTGCTTGAAGTAACTAATAAAAAATGTACAAGCAATCATTGTAAGAAATCATGAAGTATTGCCTCATGTTTGTCATAACTGTATATAATAGCATGTCCCTAAGCAGAAAACAGCTCTCATCTGCTACATTCTCCTATCTTAAGTCAAAAGAAAACCTAAGGCGCAAAAGGCACAACCAAGATTTCTTGTGCTTCCCTGATATATGCAATTTGTCAGATTAAGAAAATGCAGTGGAAGAATGACAGCCTACACAAACATCAAGCATATAGTCACAAGCTGAAATAACTTTAAGGAATAAAGTAAATGATCAGGTATGCTAAATGTTAATGTTAAATGTTACACTGGATTTTGGAATGCTTTCCCTTCTGCTTCCATTCACAGGTAATTTTGTCCTAATCTCTTTAAGATGTTAACTTACTCTTTTGTTCACAAATATTTCAGAGAGCTTTTCAGGAAGCACTCTGACCATAGCACACTACTAAGCAAAGCATCCTCTTAAATCTAAATGCTAGACTTTGTTCTCAGAGGGTCTTCAGCATAGCTACAGTTCTGCTCTATTCCCACTGAGGATCCTGCTTTTTTCCTCCAGGAGCTACAGTGGGGAACAAGTCAGCAAATACTGTGGCAGGGCTGCAAAACCATTGAAAATGACAAAGGTCTCAGGATAGTGCAAATTATCTACTAAACTGTCATATAATGTAAAGGCATTCCCATCCAGGGCTGGTGGCATAATACAAGATGGCTGGCCTGTAGTGTATTTGCCAGTTACTACATCAGCCTCAAACACGTACATTTTAGAATCCATTTCCCATGTAGCTTTATCATTGGTCAGGTACCTCAGGTTCTTTGTAAAGTAGATGCCAGCTCCATATTTTTGTTCTGGAAAGAGAAAGAAAAATTTTCAGAAGAGAAAGCACTTAGCAGTTGGTTCTTTCAAGGTGGTAGTTCCAAGAGACTGCTGCTTGATTCTGAGTTACAAGTGATGTGACTGCTCAATGTGTGCCATCCTTTTGGAAGTTAATTTTCATGGAGTGGCTCTGATGCTTGCACTGACCTCCCACTGAAACCATGAGCAATGACAGCTGATGGCCATTCCAATTAACTGCTACTCCAGTGCTAACTGTTCATATTTATCTCTTAATGCAGTGATTGAATCATCAAAGTCTAAAGGGTTTAGACAAAATAAATACATGACTCACACTTCAGTCATCATGTACAAGGGACTCTGATAAACAATAAAAGGCAGCAAGATCTTGATAATGTAAACTACAAAAAAAAAAGCTCTGAGATCTATATGAAAAATGTCACATGAAGTGCTGTTACAGTATCAAATGGAAAAGTGGAAAGAAATTAGACCATCATCTCACTGCTTTTAAAGTTTGGAAATGTGCATGTACATTACACAGACAAAGAAAGGCAAATCTCCACTTTTTGAACAGTTTATTGCTTGAAATTCCATTCTGCAATTGACATGCAAAACATCACACACTTCACTTACTGCAGGATGAAGCACTGAATGCTTATTCTTTCCCTTTATGAAAGCATCTGTCTGCTACAATATTTCATGGATTCACAACTTTCCTCCAAGTGTACTTTACTCCAAATGGAAGCTCAAGCAATGAAATCATCTGCTGTCTCTGACCACACCTGATCTGAGCAGGGGCCTGGGCTGCATGACTCAGAAGCCCCTTCCAGCCACAGTGTTCTGTGATGCCCTTGTTGAACATGCTTTAGAGCACCAAGCTGCTGAATGCATGTTTGCAGCAGTTACATAAGGACACTGACTTTCTTTACATTGATACAACAAAATAAAACTTGGACATGGAATTACATGCATACTAATAATTCTGTCTAGTGTTTGGGCTAGGCTTGAATTCAGGCTTATCTTCCTAGAGCCTTGCTGGCTCTACAGTATCAGGAAACCTTACTGTATATAATAAAGTAAGCTCATACAAATCTAAATACAAGTAAAAACAGTTCTTATTAAGGAATGCCATTTTTTCTAATTTTAACCTGAGTTTAGTATTCAGTCACTGTTCATTTTGATTATAGATGCCAAAGCAAGTTATTACCTTCTGGTGGAGAATACATCCTGTGAAATCCAGTTTGGCAAACTGAGCAACAGAACTCAGGAGAAACATTCTGGTACAACTTTTGAGTTGCTTTGGAGCTACCATCTACTTTTTTCATTTTTTGGAATGCAGCAGATAGAAGTGGATTATTTATCTTTTCAATCTGTAAGATAAATAACAGCTTAGCATAAGCAGATGGACACTAATTATGAAATACGTAAGTGTTTTTATTAAGGCTGTGTTCTTCAATGCTTTAGCCTATAAGCATTGACCACATAGTGGACAAAGTATCTGAAGTGTGCAACTGATCCAAAGAAAAGAATCATACCACTAGCCCATGCCTCCCCCATTGAAATCACTAGGAATATTTCCTGGTGTACTGACTTTCAGTACTTGAGTTGTGCTGAAGAGATTCAGTCCACCTGCTGTTCAGTAAAGCAGTGATACCCAAGTATGATTCCAGCTTTAACACATAATCACATCAGAAATGGCACATTTTTAGTGTCAAGCTCACAAAAAGAAAACAGACACTGAATTAGTGTCCTGGAATACTGTACTTAATTTACCCTACCAATCTCATATTTCTCTAGAATTCTATAAAGGGGCATTTGAAGCATGAAGTATGAGGGAGAACATACAGTACAATTAAAAAGAGTTCTCAGAATATAATCGCTTTTTTGAGTGACTATTTGCATTATGTTTAAAATACTATTAATTCAGATTAAAGACTGGATCTGTTTTAAGGATGAGATTGATTTGATCTTAATTTTTAAAAGCAATGCATTGAAATAGTTAATCTGAATTTTTTACGCTTATATGAAATATGTTAGTTCAAATATATGAGCTGAGATACAGTTTCTCCATGAATATCCTCTTTACCCTGAGAACACGAAGTCCAGCTCTTTCAAACTCTTTCTGTCTGTCTTTAAACTCCTGGAGGTGGCAGTCTACCATCGAAATCAGGATGTTGTCAGTGGTACTTGTCATGTGAAAGTCTCCTGAAAGCTGGCCTGCTTCTGCTTGGCCTGGATAAGAATAAGGGAGCAAAATTTTCATATATTGTAATGCCTGAAGCAAAGGCAAGGGAGGCAGATCCGCTAGTTCAGCTGGTGGTTTAATTAGGAACAAAGAACGTTAAATATTCTCTGAAGTAATGTCAGAGGCTAATATTGAGAGGGACTAGTAGATACATACAAAAATGTATGTAAATGTATTTTGTTTTTCTGCATTTATTATAAAGAAACCAGGAGAGAAGAAACTAAAGAAAAGCAATTTATGATCTCCATGACACCTCTTCACAGCCAAGCTTTCAAATAAAGGTATCTATCTTGAATGATTATCAAAACACAAATTAAAATTGATCACTCAGTAGCTTTCTGTAATGCCATTAGTTGTATCAATTGTTCATGACAGCTCTGCAGAACAAGTCTACTGCTGAGCCCTGCAACAGTGGTCCAGCTGTAGCCAGCGAGAGCTCAGCAAAGGTGTGTGTTAATTAAGTGCAAATTTTGTAAATCTCCAGTGGCCAGGCTTTAGAGTGAAGGTATCCTGGAGGGAGCTCCACTACAGCTAGATATACATCATGGCCAGCCCCTGTATAAACTGTGTCCTACTGGGAATACTGCCAAGTGAGAGACCACGGCTAACAAATGGTCTTCCAGGGGCTCGCATGGTGAAAGTACAGGGATATCAGTAATTAAAGCAATACTCAGTATGTGTGTGTGAACTGAATGCATCTCTGTCCACTCTCAGCAATACAAAGATATATGTTGCTTCATACTTAACCTTGTTTAGGCACTTATTTACTTAATTAGTGTTTAGGCACTATTTACTTTACATACATATTGAGTAGAGCAGTTTCTCTTGTTCAGCAATAGTCTTCTCTTGCACACGAAGCAGTAATTCTTCAGCTGCAAGCACTGTATCAATCAAAACATCAGGAGGGCCCTGAAGTTCCAGTTTTGCTCGTCCATCTCTCACTTCTTCTGACACACATACACTGGAAGGCTGGTGTCGAGAGAGTTCTGCAAACTCCTCTTTACCAAGGCAAAAAATGTAGTTGTTTTTAATAACAGCATGGGAACCTTCCTGAATTTTCATTACTTGTTGGAGCCAGGATTCTGCTGCTCCCAGTGCTGTGGGCGTGCACCCTCTAAGTTCAACCACAGGTTCACTGCTTGCAGGCTCTTTTGCAGTCTGACTGCCTGACTCTGTACCTAGAAGATATATATTTTTTAATACAAGTGCATTGAAAGAGAGAGAAGCTTTCAAGGGCTGACATAAATTCCTACTTGTAATCCCAGCTGTACAGTGCAAGAAACACACTACTCTTCTGGTATGCTCAAAAAAGAGATTAGCTATAAAGAGGTAAGGTTTCCAGGATACACACACACATATGGAGAATTTATCTGCCTTTCACTAAATTACTTCCAACAAATTAGGCAATGACAATGGGTTTTAAGTCTTAAAAGGGACTGTGCAGTTCCATTCCCATAAATGTAAAAATATGAAGTGCTCATGAGTTTTTGCTTCCACCTCTCCCCAAGACACATATGTAAATACTAAGTTCCCTATTTTCAAGGGAATTCTGTGATTACAGATTCTCAAATTGGGAGTACTCATTTACATGAAATGCCCTTTTTGTTCATTACTTACCCAAAGGATCACTTCTGTTTTCCAGCTTGTATTTTGCTGAATAAAATTTTCTCAGGACAACCTTGAAAGATAAAAGTTTAGGAGCAGTTTGCAATTTCTAATCAAATATGCAATTAATATCTTCAAAACACTGTTAGACGAGCAGTTTACACCCCCACCCCTGATTCTGAAATAGTTAACACTGGCATTTGTCAGCTTTTCCCAAAATGTTATTCCTGACAATATCAAACGCATTCCTGTTCTTCTGCATCTCCTAAGGTAACACACCTTACACACTGAGTGGCACCTTTACCAACTCCTTGTGGTTGTGGCCTATGTCATGCTACCACATAAGATAAAGGTGTTCATTACTTGCATTTTAATGCTGATTTATCTTTACTCAGTTTTAAAATCCAGACTATTCTCCTGCCTGTCTATTTGAAAAGCTTCTATTCTGTTAGCTCATATATGTTGATAGTGTTTTGCCTTCAGAGCTCCATACAAAAAACCAAAACTAACTGTAAATATTTCCTAAGGAGGAATGTTTGTTCCTTAATGAGTTAAGAGTAACTCTTTCTTATACATTCACTGACAGACATGAGAATTTTAAAGTTCTCTCCCCTTTTTATCAGACTACAGGCTGAAGACTTCTAGTTTAGTGAGGAGAAAATAAGTATTTACAAAGATTGAGTATCTGTTAATGAGAGTAATAGTTTCACAAAGGGACCTGCTGCTCACAATCGTTGTTAGTACAGAACAGACTATCATCATTTTTAGTCATCTATGGAAATACTTTTAGAGTTTTCTGTCTTCCTTATGGGTAGTTAACAACAAATTGGTTACCTCATAGGCAGCACGGTCACCTGGGCAAATGACAAACTGCACTTCTCTCTTCTTTTTAGGATATGCCCTGGCAAAATTTAAAACTGCTTCAATCATGGTGTCTGCCACTGTGTCAATAGGCAGCTTTCGTGACCAATTTATTGGAAAAGAAACTGAGTATCCCTGAAAGTGACCCAGGCATCTTTTCACTGCATCCTTCAATTCCTGCAGGAAAAACAAAGTCTTTCAGTCCTCACATCACCCAACATGAAAATCCACTGAGATCCAAAGTAAGTGATCATCACCTCAAGCTGTAACACTGGGTGCTGGTATTGCAATACCACATGCAGGACAAATGTAGAGAGCAGAGGACGCGTTTTCATTATAAGGGGCTCCTTCAAATGTGTTGGATGTCTAAGATGATGCTGAATTTCCCTCTGAAAAGCTGGATCCTCTTTTTCCAGCAGTCTTGAAGATTGAGAGGAAAGCTCATTCCTGGCATTCATGAGGTTAATAATAGCTGTATTCTGCAAGGAAAGGGTGCAAATTTCAGTGTACTGCAAACTGACTATTTGCAAGCCTTGCTATTATAGAGAGCATTTTTTCTAAGCACAATTCCTGTACAGAGGCCTGACTGACACAGATCAGCTGCTTGAATTTTTCTACTACTACTAGAGCACTGGAATACATCAAAGTATGCACTTTGCAGTGGCAGTTCAGGAACCAACAGTGTGCACAAAGCTGTTCCAGTCATCAAGAGTGCACTGAACAGAATTATTACTCTCACTATCTAAGTGACCCCCGTGCCAGTTATCAGCAGGAGAGAACTATGGATGTGGCTGTCATCCCAGCCTTAGGGTAGCAAGGACACATCACCAAATAGCAGTGTCAGTACACATAAGGGAACTGCAAAGCTATGATTGTTTCCAATACAAATTGTTTCCAGTGGAAAAAGCAGATTCCCATAGTAGGTGCCCTGTATTTCAAATATCAAAAACAAAAAAAAACTTGTTTACAGAATGCTGATAACAGCATTCTGTAAACCTTAATTGTTGAATATTATCTAAAGACACAAGAACATGTTTTCTTCATGGTCTTGAGGGCATGTGCATCTTTCAATGCTGTAGAACTGGTTAATAAAATTCCCTGCAAGGTCAACTTGGGGAATTCCAGCTTTGGAATCCTTTGTTCTTACACCAAAAAAACAAACTTCCTTTTAAATTATATCACTTCTTTAAAATAAAAATGTATTTATTTTTAAGATATAGTATTTGCTAAAAGTTAATGCCATTCCTGTGATGTACCTTGCAGTCTAAGAGCTCTGTTGAATTCCTGTGACTGAGGTAATCTATTTTGCATCAGATTTTCTAGCTAAAAAGTTATTCAATTTAAGTAATGCTCTATTCAAAGGTAAGGTGCACATCATCTGTGTAAGTTATTTTCTGCTGTTTCAGTGTTTGCTGAATAATTCCAGTAATCGGAGTTATGAGAACATAAATTATAAGAAAAAAGGCAAGGCAGGAAATAAGAGAATGCTTCTATGGAGTACATTATAAAATGTGAACTCCTACATAAGAAGAAGACAAACTTTAACACAGAGATGTATTATTGAATCATTCAATCTTTAGCTGCTTCCTGTTATAACAGCATGTATACAAAAACAAAATAAAAACATTCTAAAGTTCAACACCCATTTAGACAAAAACCAACTCCTTGCTACTATGATTTAATTACCACATGCAAGTTCTCGTCAAACTGAGAAGAAAACCATTTAGTGGACTGATACAAAATGTGTTCTGAACTCTTGGGCTCCAAATCCTGCAAAGACTTGGAGGCAGCAGCATGTTTCACAAATGACAGGACAGACTTACCTTCAGATCTTCGGGGTGTTGTTCTATGATGCGCATGCGAATGTTTTTATGTACGAGGTAAGGTGAGCTTAGTGAAGCTGGCACAGCGTCTTCAAGTGAGCTGGTATCACCCAGAAACTGTTCACAGGCCTTCTTTATTGCTGCCACTGTGGACTCCTCAATGTTCACCAGGCGGATTTCCCTGAGACAGCCTGGTGGACTTGTCTCAACAAATTTCTTTACAGCCATTACAATCACTTTAGAACACAAATCAACTGGGAAGGCACAGACACCTGAACTCACTGCTGGGATAGCCACGGACTTTAAAGCTATTGCTGGAGCACTAACATAATGCAGAACCTTCCAAATAACATTGTGAAGTAGATGACAACATCTTTCCTTTTCGCGAATATCCCACCTTGGACCAACTGCATGAATAATTATCTTACAAGGAAGCCTCCCTCCCCCTGTAACTGCTATTTCACCAACTTTGACTTCTCCACACCTATGAACATAAAGCTTGCTTTCCTTTTCTATTTCTGGCCCTCCAGCCTTTACAAGGGCAAGAGCAAGACCTCCTCCATGGTCAAGATACCCATTGGCTGCATTCACCACAGCATCGACCTTGTGTCTTGTGAGATCATCCTTATAAACACAAACGTCAATGCCTGACTTTACTGTTTTCCTGTATACTTCACCAGTGCTTTTTGCTGCTTTTCTGAAGGCCAATGTACAAGCAAACCTTTTGAAAAGGAGATTATTTAGACAGTTTTCTCTTCTCTTAAGAGCTTCATAGGCATCTTTACTGATGGGCATCATCGAATTGACCTCATCCATTACGATGTTTGACCCTAGGATACAGAATATAGAGTGAAATAGAAGGTATTACTATCAAAACATTATTTTTATCTAGAAGTGTGGTTTATAGCTCTCAATTTTATCCTACTGTCATTGCTAAACAATATTTTTTACACACTCTAATCTTTTCTCTCCCCTTTTCAGAGATTTAGAGAACACAAGGAGATTCATTTAACTGTGCCACAGAAATCTTATACTGAGTTTTAATTCTGTGAGTCTCATTAGTCTGCACTTAAAGCCCACAAGCAAGTTCCTTCTTTGTATGGAACTTCGGATGAACTCAGAAAGGCTTTTAAAAGCACATTTTTAAGGAACAGTTTTTACAGTATTACTATGGCTATACAGCCCTCTCCTGGCAGATGTCAGCAGTACTATACTACAGCAGTTATGTTAATTAGTTTAAATCAATTTGTGTGAGTTTAGTTGAACTTTCCTCCGGGGTATGCTACCTGCTTGTAAAAAGTCAGACGTTTTGCACTTATAAAGTATACATGCCAACTCATTAAAAGACTTCTGAGCTCTTGCTTTTAAAAGAGAAATGCAAGAAAGTCCTGTTGAAGTAATTAATAATAATGTTGATTCATAACCGTGTCTATTTCACATTAATTATGAATTTCAGGTTGCTTTTGGCTTTTGTTTTCCAGTTTGCTGGCAGTAGCTGTCAGTTTTCAACTTACATACAAATACACACTTCGCAGATGGCTAAACGAGAGGCTTACCTAAAGCGGGCGTCCCTCTGAGGAAATCTGACAAGTAACTCTATTGTAACAAAAGGAGACAAAAAGGAAAAGAGAAAGTTAATGTTACAAACAATAAAGTACGTGAGCTGCCATCCTACAGGAGAGATTCTGTTGCAAATCAAACCAGCACCAACTTTTCAAACATCTATACGAAGTTTTCTAGTTTTCTAGTGTTTAAAATGCTGCTCGGAGCTGCGGGAGCTCTGCGGTGAAGTTACCCTCAGATTCCTTCGGCTCCGACTAACTCTCAGGAGTGAGAGGCCGGGCGGAGCCATTCCCGAGCGCTGGGCCAGAGGAAGGGACTGTTCCGTTCCCCTCAGCCCCGCCGGGAGCTCCCGCCGCACCCAGACCCCTGAGGCAGCCGCCGCCCCGGGCCCCTGTCCCCTTGCCCCGCTCCTCTACCTGGACGACCCCCATCTCGCTCAGGGCGGATCCTCAGCGCTCGGAGCTGCGGGCGGAGCGGGCAACGAAAGCGAAAGCGAGCGGCGGAGCGGGAAACGAAAGCGAAAGCGGGCGGTGGGGTGGAGTGATGGCGGCCGCGCCGCTGCTGGTGCGGGTGAGCCCTGCGCCCGCCGTCGCCGAGAGGGCGATTGTCAAGCTCCAGAAATACTTCCAGTCGGGAAAGCAGTCGGGGGGCGGCGAGTGCAGCGTGCGCCCGGGCCCCGAGACCGGCACCTACTGGGTGGACTTCTGTAAGGAGCAAGGTACGGGGCGGGCGTGCGGGGCGGCTGTGAGTGGACTGGAAATGGCCGCCAGGCACCATTTAGTGTCCCTGGGCAGGGCGGCTCTAGGGCCGCTGGTGACCATCACGTTTGCAGATAACTTTATCAGCCCTATCTGCCTTTGTCCAAATTCAGAAAGGGTCTCATTAATGCATATAAATATCCTAAGGGCGTGCCAGACTTTTCGGTGGTAGCCAGCGACAGGACAAGGAGCAGAGGGCATAAAATACAAGAACTTTCACCTTAACATGAGGAAGAATTTCTTTACATCGAGGGCAGAGCAGTAGGACAGGCTACCCAGGAGGTTGTGGCGTCTCTGTCTCTCGACACATTCCGGATGACCCTGCCTTTCCCCTGGGATTGGGTGGGATGATCTCCACAGGTTCCTTCCAGCCATAACAGTTCTGTGATTCTGTCATTCTGAAATTACCACAGATAGGGAGCGTGTGGAATCCCGCTCAAAACACACCTTGGAATTGGATGCAAGATGCTGCGAGATAGTCATCCTGCCGGGAGAAGGGGAGCCGGGCAAGAGCCGGGTTACAGCGCACGCCTCTGCCAGCTACAGCACAGTCACTGCCGGCCCTTCCCTGCCCCAGCAGCAGCAGTGGGACAACGGTGGCTATGGGGCCACAGCAAAGGAAGACCTTACCAAAAAGGTACATCACAAACAGCAATGTCACAACCTGCCCTGCTTGTAGTTCCGTGAGTTCTTTATGTTGCACTTAAATATTTTGTGCTGAAAAAAATGTCAGTTATGTGATCTTAGATAATGAAATGGGGGCCAGGAGTGACATTTGAGTGCCGGACCAGAGGTCAATCTACACATGTTTACAGGCAGCATGTTTTCCAGCCTGACTCTGGCAGGTGCCAGCTACTATTCCCCAAAGCAGCACTCTAGCAGGTTTCACGAGGTAGTATGCACCAAGGGCTGCTCTCAAAAGGTAGAAGAATTGTCTGAGATTTGGATCCTTTCCACCTGCACCTACTCTTCCACCTACCTTTCACCTACTCTTTCCAGCTTTCCACCTACTCTTTCAACATGGTTTGCACCTTGAGGCAACCCTAATTATCTCCATCTCTTCAGCATTAAAAAAGTCTGCTGTGATGTGATGTAGCACCGCAAACATGATTTCAGACACTTTGAACTAAAAGTTACACAGAAAAGATCAGCTGTGTTTAGGGATATGGACAGGGCAACATGGTGTGGATGTGGCTCTGCCAAGACACTGATATCTGGCTCAGAGGGCTTTACCCTGTTTTGTTTGGTAACATAGGTGTAGCTTTTGAAGTATAGCATGTGCTAACATAGTGTTTACCTGGCATCTATACTGCAAATTTCCCTGTCCTTCTGTCTGTGTGAAGTACAGAAGGGAATGTGTTCGTTATTATTTTTCAGAATCCTGTTTTCTGCCCTAACTCTTCAAGTTATTAAAGCATGACTTCTGGGAAAATTTTAAAGAAAGATAATGAGTGAAAACTAGAGAGTCTAATATTAATAAGAACAATAAAATATAACTTACAAGTCATGTTTAAACATGTTATGTCTGTGTAACCTGGCTCTAAGGGGATAGACAGATTCTTTTGGGGATCCTTGGCACAATAACAATGATGTAGTTACGCTAAGCTGTGGTTACAATGATGCCTCAGGTTTTAGCTTTTATGTTTTTCAGATTCTGTACTGCTTTAGTGTGTAGTTCTGAGCTTCATATTAGGGGATAGTAAGCTCTCTTCACAGAGTAGGGAGACAAAGCAATTCCTTCTCAAACTGGGGACCAAGGACAAATGATCCAAATTTCAGGCCCAAGAGCATAAACAACAGTGGACTATAAGTGGAACAATTAACTCCAATATGCAAATGGACCAGAACTTACTAAAGTGTGAGACCTCATGACTGGTCATCCATTTTGTGACCACTTTGGGTTCACCTTGGGTGTAGCCCTGGCTGGGCTCTTGTGCTGCCCAAGGTGTATCCACTGAGGTCTTTCAATAAATGCCTACTTTATTCTTTACCTCCATCTAGTCTCTGTTCTAGGTCAGCCTTCACAAGGCATCAACAATTAAAGCTTTTTGCTTTTTAAAAAGCATAGAGTTAATGATCAGAATACCACAGTATTTCTACAAGCAAAATCAGTGTAGGACAGTTTTGTAAGTAGTGTAGCACTGTGCTTGATAGCACAGCTCAGCTTATGATTTCTAGTCACCTGGACCCTCTGCAAATCATGTCATATCTTAATACTTGGGTTGCTGTATTGATAGAACAATCACAATCTAGACTTGAAAACACATAAAAGCACCTGGGTCATCCAGTCAGTCCTCAAAGGAAGCAGAGAGCAATGGATGTCTCCCTGGCCACCAAGAGGTCCTATGGGTTTCACTGTCCAGCCACAGTTGTGGTCTGCATTCCCAGTTAGGAATTGTAACTGGTTGATCTTGTAGGCAGATTAAACCTGCCTGCTGTGGGATGGGGTCAGCAGCACCTGGTGGGGAGGGTGCCTGGGACCTTTGAGGGCAGTAAGGAGATCACCAGTCAGTCTGGTGTCCAGAAATCTTGAGGGTGGTAGGGAGGGAAAGAAAAAGTCTGTTTGCTTTGTCTACTTGGTGCACAAGACTTCTAGGGCCTGGTAATGATGGGAAAAGGGTGTAACAAACAATGAGCTCAGCCACAGAGGTTGCCTGCCTGTAGTTATGCTCACCCTGTTGTCAGAGGTTGGATCAGGGAGTGCTGGTCACAGTCTCAGCCTAAATAGCAGAGTTACTGTCTTTCCTCCTGCAGTGCTGGTGACATTAGGGCATTTCATTTTTGCTGCTGACTTACAAGCAGATTGTGTTATTTGCCTGTTTGTACTGTTAGTGTATGTGACATAAAAGAAATAATGTGTGCAAACTTGTTTGTAGTAATCTGGCACTACTGGGATGGACAGAGCTTCTCCCTGCTGAAAATACAGAAGTAGCAAGCAGAGAACCTCAGAGAAAACTAATGTTGATGTATTCTTGTCTTTTCTGTAGATATTTCTTACAGTATCTGCTACTTTGAATACCAGTATGTTCACTGAAGACCAAAGGGACAAAATTAGCATTATGTGTCCAAACTTAAAGAGAGAAGGAAGCCCTGGTGTGGATGGCTCTGAGAAATTGACAGGAGATTTTACAGATATTGAAAAAGCTTATCACTACTTTGAAGATATCCTTGCAGGCAAAGACCCAAACCATGATTTTTCACATTCCGAATGTAAGAATGGTTTGAAAGACGAAAGTGGCCTGAATACTGAAGAAATAGTTGAGTTTACACTTGAGACACCTCTCTATGAATATTTTATTCATACCCACAAAGAGGAAATGAAAGAACTAAATGAAAGGTTTGGAGCATGTATGAGAATTAAAGGTCACGATGAGCATAGCACATTCATATACATATCTTCCAATCAAAGTCCTGAATTGTTACAAGAAGCTCGTAACTCTTTTATCGAAATCTTCCAGGAAGCTACAAGAGATCTGACACAGGAAAAAGTTCCCATAACAAAGAGTGACACATTAGAAGAGACAATAGTAAAATTAAATGAAAAGTTTAGAAATCTTCTTACTAAAGAGGAAGGGAATCAGTTGCTACTCCGAGGTCCAAGGAGAGAGATTTTAGCTGCCCAAAAATTTCTAGCAGGGGAAGGTAAGAACAGCCAAGCTGAAAAGAATATGAAAATATCATCTCAATGGTACAAATACAGGGATGGAATTGAAGTTGATGCTTCGGTGTTTAAATTGTTGGAAACCATACTAAGCAAAGAAATTGAAAACATAAATGGCAAATTTGATACTCTGGTAGAAATAAAAGAGAAGTCATATGGCCAGAAGGCCATAATATTTAGGCCTAAATCTGAAACTTCTGATATGTCATCACATGCTACTGAAAGTTTCATCAGTGCATTTCAGAGTGCCTTTGCAATGTTAGGAGAAAAAGTCATCAGCATGAAGCTTTCAGAATATCAGAAGACAACTTTAAGTGCGCTACCTAATGCTAAGAAATTTGAAGATCTTAATGTAAAACTTCAGAAGAATGAAGTTGCTGAAAAGTACATGAAGGGATCCCTTCTTAACATTGAAGGGATGCAAACTAGAAATAGGGCACCACTGTCCTCTGAGCTCAGCTCTCAAGAAGCTACAGGAGCATCTAAGAAGTCCAGTGTTAGGCAAAATAATAACCTTTCTTCTGAAGGACAGACTCAGGCAAAGACAGAAAAAAAAGAAGATGATGAATGTCCAATTTGCAGGGACAAAATTGAAAATAAAGAAATATTAGAAAAGTGCAAACATGCATTTTGCAAAACTTGCATTGACATAGCCATGGCTTATAAACAAGCTTGTCCAGTTTGTAATGCTGTCTGTGGAGTCCTGATAGGAGACCAACCAGAGGGAACAATGTCAACTACAACAATCAGTTCGTCTCTTCCTGGTTATCCCAATTGTGGCACCATTCAAATTGACTATGATATGAATGGTGGTATTCAAACTGTAAGTATACCTAAATATTTCTTAAAGATATTTTTCCCACAACAAAACCTATATTGAATACAAAATTAATTTCCCATTACTTGAATGCATGCTCAGGGAGGACATTTCTTTATTTTGTACAAATCTGCAAGTGTTTAATTCAATATTTTTGGGCGTGATTAAGTAAATACAGTAGGAATGAAATAGTCACATGATCAGCCTCCATTTTATATGCACCAGGACAGAGATGCCTGTCTTTAATTTGTACAGTGGGAGTAACTGAACTGAAATCTATGCAGTGATATCATATAAGCAAAGTATAATGAGAATTTCTGGGATGTTCTCTTTGCTGTGGACACCAATGGACAAAAATGAATAGTGGGCTGGTTTGGTGAGAGCTTTCCAGGTGAGAAATCTCCTTATGTTATGTGCCTGGATTCGTGACTAGGACTGAGAATGGAGTAAATTAAAAAGTGACGGGTGCAGCACCATGCATTTGGGAGAGAAAAGAGGGAAAAACAAATTTAAAACTAACAATGGGTGCATGAGTGATGACAAGAAAGTGTGAATGCAATTTGTACGAAATAAAGTATCTAAAGAGAAAAAACTCAGAATTAGTTATCAGTCATGCTATGTCCTTCTGAATGATTTATGATATACAATGTGGGTTTGTTTTGTTTTTCTACAAAACAGAGCAGCCACCCAAACCCAGGGCAGGCTTATGGGCCAGCTCACCGAAGAGCGTATTTACCTGACAATGAGGAAGGGCGAGAAATTCTGCAGCTCCTCAGAAGGGCCTTTAAACAAAAATTGATTTTCACAGTGGGGCAGTCACATACAACTGGTGCACAAAATGTTATCACATGGAATGATATTCACCACAAAACTGCCATGGTGGGAGGACCTACCCAGTAAGTATCTTGTCTTTATGCAATACTGTTGTTATTCAGATGTGTCAGGAAGACTGCCTTGAGTATCTTCCACATTTAGAGCTTTCAGATTTTGTCACTAACAGAGTGATTGTGGAATGCCCTATGGATCCAGATGTTAATCACCATATTTGGACAGTTGGAACAAGGATGAGCTTAGTGTTCTGCTGCCCCTCAGACTACTCATTCATCACTGAGTTTGTAAGGCACTTAGTTAATAACTGCTTTGATTAGAACCTACAGGATAACAAGCTTTTGATGACACCTAAGGTTGGACTCCTGATCTATGCCTCTCCTGTTATCTGCTGTTCTGCACCAGGAGGTGCTGGTCCATTATGATCCTGGTAAAGATGGCACTCATCATGTTGTAAAACATGATTTGAAATTCTGCTTAACAGAGCTAACAGCAGGCAGTGAGATTGTAGTGCAGATATGGTTGTGTCCTTTTAGATGCTAGGAGCCAGGAATTGTGCAGCACTTGGTGGGTCAGAGCACAGGACACAGTGCCAGCCCCAGCCATAAAAAGGGTTATCCCATTTTGGCCGTTCAAGCTGTCAGAGGATTTTCTGAGTGAGTAGATGACCGCCCTATCCAGTATTTCTTGAGAACTTGCTGCACTTAAATGAAAGGAGCAATCACCAGAACAGAGTGTGAACTGCCTGCAGCAGAGACAAGAGGGACCAATCCTTTCAAACTTGTTTCAGCCTCTAAGGGGTAGGTGGTGTCTTGCAAGCTCTAAAGGGTGGTGTCTAGATCCTCCTGACTGGGCTAGGATCATTAAAAGAGCAAAAAGTATCAGTTTTACTTTATCCTTCACTCTGTACAAATCCTCTCTCTTGCTTATCACGTGCTTCGTATGCAGTTCTGGTGTTGCACTACTTCAAGTCCAGAGGTGCCATTGTCTTTCTGATTTGAAGGCTCACTTGGATATGCTTCAGGTCTGATTTTCTTTTTAAAAGATACATACCCAAACGCCCTATCATTTTGAAAGGAGACCCCAGGCAGCTTTGAAAATCAAGTTCTTAGTATCAATTTGGACAACAAAATGTAGCAGCTCCTTAAGTTTGTAGCTTTATGCTGTCTGTATCGCTTCTGTGACTGGCAATATGGGTCTGTTTTCTCTCTAGGGCAAGAACTGCATAAAATTTGTGAAGAGATTTCTAAAAAGACTTTGATGAGATGGTTTTGTAGAATTATCAAGTGCTTCATTACAGAAATAGCCCAAACTATTCTTCTCTTCTTCTCCTAGGTTTGGTTACCCAGATTCTTCTTATCTGCAGCGTGTTCGATCAGAATTGAAAGCGAAAGGAATTGAATAAGGAAATCTATCAACTCTCAACTCTTAAGTGCAATGACTAAACATACAGCACTTAATGTACTATTCAAGCTCTGAGGGAAGTTGCTTTGTTTAACTACACTACCTAAATCGCTTGTATTTCACAGTTAGCTAAGAAAAGTAATCTTTTCTCATCAAACAATGTAGGTTCTTTTCACAAATCATTTACTTCCTTATATATGTAGCCTTTACAAAATTTGGTTCTTGGGAGTGTAGTATCAGTACTGTTTGCACTTTGTGTATCTTGCTTTACTAGCAAATCTAATCGGCCCTTTTCCCCACAACTCTCCAGTCTGATTTCCAAAACCCCTTAGATCCACTACTTTTATTAGATGAAACACTTCTCTTGGCTTTGCATTATGATGTCTATCAGCATGGCTGGCATTATGTAACCTAATCTAATCTAAATCTAAAATTTGTATGCAAATTTGTATGCAAATATGTAATCTAATCTAAAATTTGTATACAGCTATAACAGTGTTAGCTATGATAAGGTTATGGACTTTTGCTTCTTTTCACGGTAGATATTGCCTTAGTGATTTGGGTTTTGCATGTGAAATTAGCCATGGATCATGTACAGGTGGGTACATGGATGCTCAGCTCTGCAGAAGTGCTGAATACTGAGAGCTGTGTTGGAGCAAACGGGAAGTAACAGTGTCTGTGTCCATGTCTGATAGTGGGCTCCTGGTTCTTTGCCTGCCATTGTGCTTAAACTTAAATACAACTTTAAAATCAGTTTTTCAACTATAAAACTGTATTCTTTCAATTGCATCCAATATAGGTTTAAATTGTGTCATAAAGATACTCTGCAGTGCCTAAATAACCTGCTAATTACCTGTGTGGTGGTATGTCACACAGACATGATGTTTAGTAAGTTGAACCATTTCTTTAAGGCTACTGAGGACAACTAATAAAGAAAATATAAAAATACCATGTGTGTTTCTAATGTACGGGTTTTTCCTCCTTTTTGCAAGACATAAAGCTGTATATATTTTTTAGATTTAGGAGCACCATGTTTTGGGGCAGTTTGGACTCCATGCCACCCCCCTTCTTTAAAATGTATTACTTTATTGTTTTTTATTATTTTAAGATTCCCACATTGTGAATAGGCACTACAACTTTGCCACCTTGACTTTCAGATTTAGTAGGAGTGGGCACTGTTTGGTTTCAGTGTGGGTTGGGATGTCTTTCCAGCCTTGGTTTTGTGTTACTGTATTTATATTTTACCGTATTCATGCAGTCAAATAGCAGAGGATGCAGTAAAATACCAACACTCCAGTTGTTTCCAAGTGACTGAGCTTTTCTGCACATGGAAACAAGCTGTCACTTGGGACAGTGCATTAGGAAATAACAGAGAAATAAGTTGCCCACCAAGAAACAAAGGCATCCCCTTGAGTCATTCAGCAGAGTATCTGATGAAACCTAGGCTTAGCTGGATGCTTATAATTTTTAATGACATTTATTTATCCAATTCTTAAATGAATGTTCAGTGAAATTAGGGGGGGAAAACTTCATTTATCTGCTATTTTGGTGTCCCATATTTGGCCACAAGGGTAAATACACAGCACAAAATAGCTGAAAACAAACCTTTGCAAGAGAAACTCCTGAGCACTCGGTTGAAAACTCAGCTAGCAGAAAAGTTGGTCTGAAGTAAACACCCATTGCAACCTTCCACGGTTGTGGAAGCATCTCTGGCAAGGAATGATGAAAGTGGTAATTTTACTTTGTGTCGTGACTTCATTTGAAAGGGTAAGGGAGGGAGAGTGAGTGTTAGCCAGTGGTTGAGCAGAGTAAGTTCCGAGGCTGAAAACACTGTGACACTTGGTTCTTGTACGGCTCTGTGGAGGCGCCGGGGGCTGCGAGAGGCCTGTCCTGTCCCGTGAGGAGGCGCGGCGGAGCCCCGGACCGCCGGCCGCCCGATGGGCCCGGAGGCGGAGGCCGGTTCCCGGCACTGGGCGGAGCCCCAGGCGTCGCGGGTTCCGAGAACCGAAAGCGAAAGCGGCGGGAGAGGAGCGGCCGGGCAGCCATGGAGGGGCAGCGGCCGTGCTCCTTCCCGCTGCTGGTGCGAGGGGACTGGGGCCCCGCCGAGCCGCCGCCCTCGCTCAGGAAGAAGCTGCTCTGCTACTTCCAGAGCCAGAAGCGCTCGGGCGGCGGCGAGTGCGAGCTGCGGACCGGGGACGACAGCGGGACCATCCTCGTCTGCTTCGCCTGCCCCGAGGGTGAGCGGCCGGGCCGGGGCGGGGGGGCTGATGGCGATGCCCGCGGCCAGACGGGCGGGGGGCGGCCGCACCCCCCTGACCGGTGCCTGCTCTGTTGGCAGTGAGGGAGCGGGTGCTGAGGCGGCCGGCCCACGAGCTCGTGTGGGGGTCCGGAGAGCGGCTGTCGCTGCAGGTCACGGCGCTGCCCGCGGGCGGCGACACCGCGCAGGTGAGGCGGGCGCGGGTCCGGGCGGGCGGGGTGACCGCTGGTGACCGCTGGTGACCGCTCTCCTCTCGTTCCCTTGCAGGAGGCGGGTCCGGCCGGCGGGACCCAGGCGCCAGGTAGGAGCTGCGGCCCGAGCGGCGGGGGCTCCGGGGCTGGCGGGGCACCGGCCCGGCGAGCCCTGCGGAGCAGCGGGCATGGGGAAGCAGCGGAGCCGCTGCTCGGCCGGGCCGGCCGAACGGCGCTGTAGCGCTTTGATTCTTCTCCCCAGCGCTCCCCTTCACTTCCCAGCTTATGAAGTTCCTAAGGTGCCACAGTCCCCGAGCCACATCCCAGGCGCCGGACAGACCGACCACGCTATCACGGCTAATACAGACGCACACGCACACATACACGGCACAATCAGTGCACGCACAGCTACTCAATACACATCTGGCTAATACACACACATGTGCAGCATTTTGTGTGAGGAAAGTGCTGTACTGCGTGGCAGGACCAGCAGTGGTGGTCGTGCAGCATGACTGTGTGCTGACATTATGCCCGAAGCTTCTTGAGCTCAGCGTCTTTCTGTAACCAGTTCAACTTTTGGCTTAAAAATAGAGATATCTGTAGAAGTCTGTGATTCTGACAGTGTCAAATGAAAATTCAAGCTGTGTTAGCTCCTGGGTGTACATTAATGTGTCTCTTTTCTTCTTGAAGTACCCAGCAACTGAGAAACTGTTGTCATTTATGTCTAGATAATGGACCCCAGGTGTCTCTTCCCATCTGCCAGAATACGGAAACTCCTGTGTGTACTCAGCAGGAGAAGACAGGTAAGTGTGTCACTTACCTGGTGGTGACCATTGTATTCTTGCTCCTTTGGTTTTCTGGACCTTTCTGCTGCAGCAGTGCCCTGGTCACCCTCGTGGCTTGTGTTGTTTGTCTGATGTAGTGTAGTAATTGTGATCCCAGGCTAAAAGAAATAAATGTATTTTTTCCTTTCTGTGAGTCCCTTTAGAGCCCCCGCTTCACTGTCTGCCTCAGACAGGTCACTTCCTTTGGGGACAGCGGTGAATGCTGGCCTTTGTTCTGGCTGAGGCTGTCCCTACCCAGACCTTCCCAGCGGCTGCCAGCCTTGCTGGGGCAGCCCTGTGCCGGAGCATCGGGAGCTGTGTACCACGGGTACACCTGAGCAGCCGTGGCAGCCAGCAAGTATAAAACCCAGGTGACCCACAGCTGTCTCTGGAACTGTGAATGGGGAGCACTGGTTCCCCTCACTGCGTGTTTGTGAAGAAGCTTTTGTATCTTTTACTTCTGCTGTCCTTGCCTGGTGACGAACTGAAGCATTTCCTCCCTATGTGTTGATGCAGCAACTCCTGCTAGTGATCTGCTTAACTTTGGGATTCTTACCCTGTTGTTTTCCCTGCCCCTGAGTGTGATCTGAACAAAAAGTGGTATGAAAGCTTGGAAGGTGGGAAGCTTGGTTTTCTTCTTACCTTTTGCCTAAGGCATTAGGGTGTGATCTTTTATTTCAGAATCATGTGAAAAATTGGAAGCAGAGAAAGCAACCTCTAGGAATTCTGCTGTAGTAGTAACCACTGCCTTTGGGGAGAAAATAGAAGATGAGTTTTTGGAAATGTACTTTGAAAGTAAAAGGAGGTCTGGTGGGGGGCCCATTGAGTCCTGTGTCAAAAAGGATGACCAAGTGATCATCACCTTTCAGGATGAGCAAGGTATGTTATGGGTGTTGCCCTGCCTAAGCTCCCTTTTAAAAATAGGCCTTTGCTGGTGCAGGATCTCTCTGTGGGCATTGCTCCAAGCAGAAATGGTATATTGTTGCTATTGTTTAACATGCTACTCTGCTGTGACATCTCTGTTTTTCTGTGGGACTAGATGCCCAAGAAGTTTTACAAAGAAAGCATCACTTGAATAAAATGGATCTGGTTGTGAAGCCATGGCAAGTGGCAACTTCCCAGGAGTCTTGCCAAGTGGAGAACTCTGAAGGATCCCTGCTTCCCACTGGAGTTGTGCTGGAAAATGTGAAGGACACAATCGAAGATTGCATGTTAATTTTGCTGGTAGAGAATGTCAGTGGCTTGTCAGAGGAGGATGGTGACTTCAGTGTGGAAATGATACCTGAGTTATCTGCTGCTGTAGTTACTTTTACTGGAAATACTGGTAAGAAGGAGTCAGAGTTGAAGCTCTTTTTATTAGGTACATGTTTGTATGTGTGTGTGTGAGTGAGATTAAGCTGGAAGTATTATCTTTTGTATTTTTAAAGTTTGATCTGATATTGTGTCCTTTTAAAGGAGGATTTACTTCACTTAAATTAATGCCATAACCTTTATCCGTGATATAGAGAGGCCAGTGCAAGTCAGAAAGAGAGCTAGCTCTGGTTTTGATAGTAAACACAACAGGTAGGACTAAAACCAAACTAGAACTTAAAACAAGCAATGAAGGATGTACTTGGTCTGAGAGCAGAACAATGGTAAAAGCTGTCCTTGCCAAAAGGTGTCCTTCAGAGAAGGTGTAGGTTTTTCTACCTTAGAAATTATTTGTCCCTCAAGTCATGCTCCAGTCCTAAATTTTTGGTGTATCCTTTAGGAAATAAGTGAATCTTTAAGAAACTTAATTATTTTTCCTTGACAGACGGAAAAGTGATTTGACTGTCTTTTATTGTGAGGATAACAGGGGGGAAATAGCTGAAATGAGAATGTATTTATCATAAAATGGAGAGAATTTGAATTGTTAACTTGTGTTTTATTATTTATGTATGAAGCCATAGCCTAAAAATGAACCTGATGTTGTTTTTTCGCTGGAGCTAAAGAACCCAGTGACAGTCAGTGGGAAAACCAGTGGCAAATTCCTGCTGCAGTCATTGTAGTCAACAATTGTAATCAACCATGAGGGGAATACTGAGTGACAGATACTGAATATGTGGAAAGAGGTAGCTTTGTGGGCAGCTCTGGACTGATTTTGTAATTCAGTGCTTTGATCAGTGTACACAGTGATAGTCTGCTAACATCATGGTAGAAAAACAAGCTCAGAGTTTGATCTTTTCTTTTTTCTTCTCCTTTCTCTTTCTAGATGCAGAGGAATTTGCTGAAAAGCTGAATCAAAACCAGAGAGCAAGGGAACAAAACATTACTGCATGGTGCCTTCAGCAAACAAAAACTGTTAGGGCTGAAAATATACCACCCAGCACCTCCAGTCATTACATAACTGTCTACTTTGAAAATGAGAAGTACGGCGGTGCACAGCCCGTGGATGTTCAACTGCTACCTGATGAAGATGCAGCTATCATTACATTTGGTGACCATAAAGGTAATGCAGAAATGCAGAGCCCTTATTGCTTTGAGAAACTCCAATTTAAAGACAAAAATGTGGATTTTCTAGAGAAATACCTCCTTTGCCCTTGTAAAATGGCAGACGTGGTGCTTTGCCCACAGGTCTTGTGCTAAGTGGAGTGCAAGCTTCAGTTTTGGACCAGCTGGCCATAAGGCATAGAATTTTTTCATTTTCTAGACAGTTTATTTCACCCAGGCCTTGATTCTTACAGAATTCAGGTTGCAGTTTGAGTTCCATGGAGAGTGCACAGCCCCCTGGGCACAGGGGATTTCCCCCCACCTGCCATCTTGGGCACCAGCTGCCCATGGCAACATGCCAGTCTGGCTCATCTCGGGATAATTCCTTGGGCAGCTTTTTGGCTGGAGAGCAGGTGCTATGGGCTGTTCAGTCAGTGGCAGAAAGATGAGTGACTGTGAAAAGTGTAGGACAAGGGAGAAGCTGGGGGCATTGCAGTGAAGGGGAGAATTGATGAGGAGTTGAAGGAAAGACATGGTCTTTTGGGAAAACAGAGGAGCTGTGGTTTGAACAGTGAGTAATAGCCCAGACAGCTATGGAGCTGGGCACTTCAAGTACAGCATATAAGAGAAGTGGGGGCCGAGATTAGGCACACCTCCTCCCTGAGGTGGATGCTGTTGTGCTTGACTGTCTCTCTTCAACTCAGTTTCTGGCATTTAAAATGAATAATTCGTCAAAAATCTGGAATTATTTCTATTTGGGAAGTGGAGGGAATTAATCTAAAAATGTTTTTAAAAATAACAAACACTATTATATAGAAAATACAGTTTTAAAGCTCCAAACAATGAAAAAAAACAAACCCAGAACAAAAGAGAAGATCTTAAGTGCTGACATTAATAACTTTGGGGGTTGTTTGTTTGTTTTAGATGTAACAAATATCCTGGCAAAGAAGCATTCACTCAACAAAACACCAATCTTTGTCTATCCTTACTACACCTCACTGGAAACAGCTCTATATGGAAAGGAAGGGCCACAGATAAAGAAACCAGATCCAATTACATTGCCTCTGGATCCCTATATCTGGAATTATTTGCAAGGAAATAGTAGCTTAATTAAGGCAATAGATCATGAAATGGCAAAGTGTAATTGTGTGCCAGTGTGGCCTGATGCCCTCTGTGCAGATCCAACAGTTACTTTGCATCCTTCAGCTATTTTTTCTGAGCGGAAGAGATCAGTATCTCGATTGGTCAAGGCATGGAAAAAAGAAGTTTCCACAGCATTTTCACAAACCATATCAAAGTATGAAGCAATTAAATGTCAAGTAAGCACAGAGGTGTGGGAACCCATTAGGAATAGCTTTCCCCATGATGAAGTTCTGATGATCCCAAATATTTCCAAGGAATTACTTTTTCTAGTAGGTGAAAAAGAAATTGTGAGGAAGGTTGAACAAGAACTGAAGCTTCTGATCAAAAAGACCACCAGAAAAATTGAAAGAGAAAAGCAAAAAACTGAACTGAAAGTCAAGACAGTGAATCCAGGGGAATATGGAATTTTACAGATTACTGGTCTGGAAGAAAAATTTTGTACAGAGTTCCCAGACCTGCAAATAACTTATGATAATTTGGAGAAGAGCATTAACCTATCTGGAGTGCCTGAGGAAGTTTACAGAGTAAAAGGAGAAATACTTGACCATGTATTCAAAATGGCAAAGAAAGCAATTAATGTCCACCCTTCTATTTTTCAGTTTTTAGAGCATATTGATAATGAAACTCTGTCACAGAGCCTGTTTATATCAAAACAAATTAAAGTCTTTTATGATCTTGGTGCGGGAGAGATCATCCTGATAGGGAATGCTCCTGAAGATGTCCTAAAAGCAGAGGAAGAAATAAAAAAAGAACTGGACCACAAAAGTATTACTTTGGAGGATGAGTCAGTCCTCCAGAAGGAGGAATGGCAGATGCTAGTCAAGGAAAACTGCTCTAATGGAGCTGTAGCAGTCACTCAGGCAGGGAGTCAGATCATGATTGCTGGTCTTTCTGAAGCTGTAGCAAAAGCCTTTGAGGAACTTTCCAGCTTTATAGATGAAAACACACAGGTGCAAAAGGTCATTGAAGGGAAGCCAATGGTACTCATAAAGTTTTTTAAGAAAGAGAAGGTCAATGATTGGGCTGCCCTCCAAAAAAAAGGTGTGAAAGTTGACTTTAGCACTCAGAAGAACCATGAAATTATATTGTTGAGTGGGCCGAAGACAAAAGTGCTGGAGGGAGTCAGCTTAGTTGAGCGAATTCTGTCTGGCTTGCATTTTAAGCGCGTGGTGATTGACTTGCCAGGAGCCAAGGCATATATAAAAGAGCAAGCACACCTTTTGGCCCCCCATATAAAAGAAGAGTACAAGTGTTTAGTCCTACTGGAAGAGCAGCCAGAAGAACAGCTGAAAGAACAGAAACAACACAGTAACAGAGGCAAACTCCATATGCAGGTGACCATGGGTGAAACTGTAATAGCGCTTTATAAAGCTGACTTGAGCACTCATCCTGTTGATGTTGTGGTGAATGCATCTAATGAAGACCTAAACCACATTGGTGGCCTGGCTGAGGCACTGTCAAGGGCAGCTGGGCCAGCACTGCAGGAGGAGTGCAATGAGCTGGTGAGGAGGCAGGGGAATTTGCAGCCTGGTGACGCAGTGATGACATGCGCCGGGAGACTGCCCTGCAAGAATGTCATCCACGCTGTCGGGCCCAGGTGGAGCAGGGAGAGTCCAGAAATGTGTGTGAACCTGTTGAGAAGACAGTGAAAAAATGTCTACAACTAGCTGAAAAGCACAAGCATCGTTCCATAGCTCTGCCTGCTATAAGTGGAGGGATTTTTGGCTTCCCGATGGAGCTGTGTACTTATTCCATTGTATCCTCCATTAAGGAGACCTTGGAAGAGTCCAAGGGGAACAGCAGCTTGAAGGAGGTTCATCTTGTGGGTTTTGCACAGGATAGCATTCAGGCTTTCAGCAAGGCATTTAGAGAAGTGTTTTCAGAGTCTTCAGCTTCCTACAGGCCACTGGATCATGTCAGTTCAGTTCCTCAACCCAGGCAGAGGAGAGCTTCCAAGCATATTAATAACTTCGCATTCGTAACAACTCGGGAAGGCCTTCACATCGTCCTGCAAACAGGAAGCATTGAAGATGCTGCAGTAAGTGTTCTAAATTATCTCCTTTTGAAATAAAAAGTGGGGCTTTTTGTGTCTTTTTTTAAAACTAACAATCACAAAACCAATGTCATTTGTAGTCATGCAGTTGGTATTGCACTTCCTGTGGAGAACCAGTGATTTTGATCATTGATTTCTGGTTGCCTCCTGCACTGAATTTCTGTTAGCTGGCTGATAGATACTTTACTGGGATTGCCAGTACTGGAAGCAACTCCATCCGGGACCCTTCTGCAAAATCTCTGAGGAGTGGATGCCTCCCACAGCTTGTGCATGCAGCTCTCCAGTTGGCCAGGGCAGAATATATGTTAAAATGTGTATGGGACCCTTCCTGAGGAGCTAAATATAGGGTTTGACACAATGTTCAGTGCCCTTTGTACTTCTCTCATTCATAAGTTACTGCTTTTCTCACTTCTTTCTCCTTAGATTACCCCAAGTCTTGTTTGTCTTCAGTGTCTTCTTGTCCCCCTAAACCAGCCATACATGGGAGGCCCTGCCTACCTCAGTGAACTCAGATTTTGGTCTGTGAGCCTCTCTTTGAGAACAAATTTGCACAAATGTTTTTCAAATGGAGGCAGAATGAATAAACAAGGAATGCAGAATTGTCACTCCCATTAGGCTGAATTTCATTGTTAACTCAGTTTTGTCTTTCTTTGGGCAGGCTTGTGATATTAGAATTGAGCATAATTTCTGTTTTTTTCCAAAACTTTGTTCTCTCTGGTTGCTGTCCCAAAAATTTACCTTGTAGACCATCAGGCAGGCTGTATTTGATTATCCAATGCAAAATTTAAATTTGATATTGACAAGCTAGAGTTTTTGCTTGTGTGTTTTTCAGACATCCGTTGTTGTCGTCAGTGTTGGCAAAGATCTCCAGCTTGACAAAGGGCCACTTGGTAAAGCTTTGCTGAGCAAGGCAGGGCCAATGCTTCAGACAGGCTTGAGCAAAGAAGGTGGAGGAAGAATACCTGAGGAAGGATCTGTGTTGAAAACTAAAGGTTACAATCTGGCTTGCAGTGTTGTGCTTCATGCTGTGGTACCTGCGTGGTCCCAGAAAAACACACCTGCAAAGGTAAAAGGGTCTTTATTTGCCTGACTTTTTCTGGGATTTATAGTGTGTTTAATGCCACTTTTCCTCTGAAATGAGAGACAGGGTCATAGAAGATGAGAGAGTTTGATGCACTCTTTTTTAACTGTGGGCTGATCCCTTATTGACTAATAAATTCCTTGTGAATTCCTTGTGTATGGAATTAATTGTATTTTAATATTAAGAGATAGCTGAAATGGAAGGGGTTACATTACACTTACTGGGAAAAAATTACCTCCAGTAACTGAAAAAATAATTGTGCTTTACAGGTCTTGGGTGACATAATCACACAATGCCTGGAGATTGCTGAAGAACTGTCTTTGAAATCAATTACTTTTCCAGCAATTGGGACAGGGAATTTAGAATTCCCGAGATCTGTTGTTGCTAAATTATTGTTTGACAAAGTGTTTGAATTCAGTAGTGAAAACAGAGTGAATTCTCTTGAAGAAGTTCACTTCCTGTTGCACACAAAAGACACAGCTAATATTCAGGTGAGTTACTGTGGTTTCCTCTCTCTATTATATCATGGTGTATGTGAATCTGTCTTATGATACTTGGCTATCTGATGATATTCAAAGAATCTGCAAAGTGCTTGTTCTTACACTAAAGAAAAAGTTTGGTGACAGTCTCTAGATCATATATACTGAAAGTTGTCTTTTTGGTTCTACCTCCCATGGTCACCCACATACCGAGTACAGTCCTGCTCCCTTCCTATCCTTTTCTGTTTCCTGAGAATAATACATACAAAAGTGTAATTACTCTTTATCTCATGAACTCGCCTAATTCTTCAGCCTATAGGTCAGACAAGTTTGCTGAAACTGCTGCTTCAGTGCCTGCACCCTTGGCAAACAGGTGTGCTTTTGATGGAGTGCTGGTGTCTTTTTAGGAGGAATCATTGTGCTAGGATTGCTGTGCTGGTAAACTTCTCCAGTAGAAACATATAAGTATCCTGCATCCCCCTCTCTTCAGTGTCCCCTTAGCAGAAATTTTCTATATCCACACTCGAGTTACTCATTTCACACCGAAAGAGAGCAGTCACACTGTGAACTGATGTCCAGATAGGTGTGTCTACATCTGTTGCCTTCTGTACTTTGTGCAAGAGCTTTCAATACATTTTGAAAGGCTAAACTTGAAGGCTACTGTGTCAAAGCCTGAGCTATTGTGCCTAGAGAAGGGTGGCATTCCCTGTGAGAGCTGAGCTAGTGTGAACTACTCACTCACTGTATGGATGCCTTCTGCTGCTGTATCCCTGTGGAATGGTAACTAGGGTTTGGCTCAGTTATTTGTGATTTTGTGTTGCTCACACTGAACAGCCTTGCTCTCTGAGAACAATATCTGTCAGGACTTGCCATCAGTATTGTGGCAGATGATGTGAAGTAATTTCAATTTAGTTGTTTCTAAATACTTTTTAACTTTGCTTTTCAAACCTTTATTTTTACTGTGTGGAGACTTCTAGAGGGGTTGATTGTAATTTCATTCCCTAGGAATTTTCAGATGAACTTGAAAGCAGGTCTGTGGCTGTTAAAGGGCTGAAGGCTTCTCCAAATGACGCGAGCCAAAGCACAGGTAAGGTTTATTCACAGAAGCTGTGTGCCTACTGATTTTTTTTTATTATTTTTTCCAAGTATTCCAGGGAATGCATTCATTATGTATATTTAGGTACTTGCTTGGTGAACATGTCATTCCCAAAGTCTGAGTGGCTGCTGTGAAAGCAGTATTTTCAGGCTGAGTGTCTGTTATGTCTGAAATAGTATTAGAAAAAAAGCGTTCCTGTGATTCTGTATCTGAATAGCGCCCCTCAAAATCAGAACAGCAGAAGCTATAAGGTGTCAAGGGCATAAGCAGTGCTTTTTCTTTTATTGCTGCAGCAGTAGGTTAAACTGTGAACAAGGCAGTGTCTTCCTCTGTCCTGGGAAGGCAGGTGAGATCCTGGCTATGTGTGTTGAAGTGGTCTTTTTGAAATACTCTTAAATCTCTTACGTGTTCAGATGAATAGCAAAACCAAACTGAAATGTCTTTGGTATTATCCATCTTAATGGAACTGCAGCCTGTAGAAAAATGAGTTACATGTTGAAATCATAATTATGATTTTACAAATAACACATGGGTAGAAAGTTCCACCTTTTCAAGAAGTAGAAAACCTGCCTGGAAACTCTGGGAGACACAGGAAAAAGGCAGGGAGATTTGGAAAGTTTGCTGCTCTCTTGCATTGGAGTTTTGCAATGGTAAAATGTCACTAAGTAGTGTCTGCATAACATTTTGCCTGCCATCCTGCCATGACAGAAATGATGGGAATGAGTGCAGGTTGAGTACAGACTCGTGTGAGAAGGAATGATTTTCAGTTAGCATGGCAGGCAATCCTTTCCACAGGCCGAATCTGTAGCCAGACTGTGGTCTCTGTAGGCATTGTACCCAATCACTCCTTTCTGCTCAGGGTCTGTATTTCTTTCCTTGCAGCATTTTCTGCCGTCCCTTCAACCTCAGCACACAATGTGCCTGAAATGACAATTGGCTCCGTGGTGTTCCTGGTGGCAGAAGGTGATATTACCAAGGAGGAGGGAGATGCCATTGTAAACATAACAAACCAAACCTTCAGCCTCAAAACAGGTATTTTAATTGATATTATGTGTGAAAAAAGTATGTGTGCTTGGAAGGGCTGGGAAGGAAGAGGAGCAAGTATTTTTCTTCAATGCTTTAAAGCCTTTTATTTGCTTCACAGTGTTGTTTCTGTTTTGCTTCTTAGGGTACAAAAGTTCAACTAGGGAGTGTCTGAACTTTATCCACTTGTTTATCTATGTTACAGGACAGCATGTTTAAGACTCCCTTGCAGAAAAGGAAACTAAAAATCTTTTTATAGAACACCTCTTAGACTAAAGTAGAAGACAAATGTTAGTGAGGTTTTGACCTTAGTGAAACTTGTTAGGTACTCAAAACATCAATTTGAATTGAAAAGCATATAAGGCTAAAATTTTGGCTACACTGTTTTAAATTTATCATCTGTAATGTTATCAGAAATGAGACATTTTTTGCTTTAAATTTATCATCTGTAATGTTATCAGAAATGAGACATTTTTAGATGTGATGAGGCATACAGTTCTGCCTCAGATGGGACTTTAACAGCAGTAACAGTGGATCCATGTTGCTCTTCTCATTTAAGGTGTCTCCAGAGCAATTCTGAATGGTGCTGGAAAAGCAGTTGAAGATGAATGTGGTGTACTAGGTATGGTACAACATTTCTGACCTTTCCAAAGGTGTTAATGCATGGCAGAGAATGTCTTGGAATATTTTCTCAGTACCGACTACTGTAGTTCCATCTGTATTACACACTGTGTTACAGCAACTAGTTTTTAATCAGTTTATATGGTATTTGTAAAACATCTAATGAGGGAAGAAAAAGAAAAATCTTCAGGAAGAGACAGCTTCTGAGCATACATAAAGATCCAAATCTATTGTTATCCTCTTATTCCAATAAAGATTTCCTTGATAAAAACAGTCAACATCAAACAGAGCGATGAGCAAGGGGTGATGCTGGCAAAAATATTAATAGAGAAACCATTTGTAGGCCAAATACAGCTGTTGGACAGCAGCTATAATGCAAGAGGAGTAAAGATGGATGAGTATGTGGTTTAAACTGGCAGAAAATAAGGGAAGTGGGAAATATGCAGGTGTGGAGATCAGCTTGGAAGATCAACCAAAGGAAGAGAACTATGGGGAAGAGATCTGAGGTAAACAAGCTGTTCTTGCATAGGCCAAGAGGGCTAGGTGGCCTGCAGGTAGATGGCATATTTGTGTGTGTGTGTGTGTGTGTGTGTGTAGACAGACTGCCAGTCTGCATGAAGTTCTTCAAGTTTACTGAGCAAACCTGACAAACAAAGGCACATAATAAATTTATTTGCCAAAGGAGGCAAATATTTTACAAAAATAAACTGAGCTCTTGTGCCTCGGAAGAGCAAATTGGGTGAAGGGGTTGCTCACTTTATGGAAGGAGACAAAAGCTTATCCTGGGGCATATTTCTCAGCATTTCTTATTTCCTAATGAAGACTAGTACACATCTATATTGGGGATAATTGTTGATTATTTTTTCCTACTTATGTTTCAGCCCAGCAAACTGACAAGAACTATATCATCACCCAGGCAGGAAACCTGCCATGCAAAAACATAATGCATTTTGTTTACCAAAGTGATATCAGGTCCCTGGTTTCCCAGGTGCTCCAGGAGTGTGACCTGCAGGCAGTACACCTCTGTCATCTTCCCAGCAATTGGAACAGGTCTGCGTCTCCCTTTTCTGAAAAGGGTTCAGTGCATGTGATTCTGCTGATCTCAGGGCTCAAGTGATGAGTTTGATTTATCTGGAGAGGTTATTATTTGGTGAAGATATATTTGGAAGTATGCAGTCTTTAAAAATGCTGTTAAGAGGCTTATGAAAGCTAGAAATCTCCACTCCTTACAGTGATCTAGTAATCAAGAGCATGAGTTTTCTAAAGCCAGTACTTCCTTGCTAACAGGGATTCAAAGGCATGTCTGTGCTTGCTGAAGAACCTGCAGCCTTGTATGTGTGGGCAGCTCATCAGAGAGTAGCCAGGGGCCTACTTCTCCATTGCTGAAGTCAGTAGGTGATGGAACTCTGGCCAGCAGCTGCGCAAGTAGGATTGATAAAAATGTCAAAAAGCCCAGATTGGCCCTTTTTCTTCTCTTGTTCTTGAGAATCCAGAACTGCAGCCCATGCACGTAGGAACCTCTTGCATGAATAAAACTAGGCTTGCATTTTGAGCAAGGAATGGACTACTGGGTCACTGAGCAGCAGGCCCGTGGCGTGTTAGTTACCCAAGCCATATCATCTACATCATAACCTGATTGGTTGCCAAGCCAACAAAAGGAAACTCCCATTTTTCCCTTACTGGAGAGGTAGTCTCCAACTTTCTTTTCCTCACAAATAGAGAAACCTTTCTTGATTGCCAGCCTGATGTTATTCTCAACCTGTTTATGATCCAGGTGATTGTGTGGGTGTGTTCATAGCTCTTCTTTTAAAGATGTTTTAATTATCTGTAACAGTTATTAACACTTTCTAGAGCAAAATATCTGCAACTTTTTTCAGGAGAGGCACGCCGCAATCCAGCTGAGGTAGCTGGCGACATGATAGATGCAGTAACTGACTTTGCAAAAAAGAATCCTGCCACATCTGTGAAAACTATTAAAGTTGTCATCTTTCAGCCACATCTGATGAGTGTGTTCCAAGCAAGCATGCAGAAAAGAGAACAGTCTGCTGCATCACAAATCAAATTGTTTGTTTCGAAGGTATATCACATGAGTAAATGTAAGTAGATGTCACTTAAATACAGGTTATAGATCAATCTGTTTAGCACCAGCTAAAAGAGATTAATATTAATGACAATATTTATGTATTTCAATGTAGCACTCTGGAGCTCTGAGAAACATTCCCCAAAGGAAAAAACTAAAGTGGTTTTAGAAAAGAAAATCGACCCTGCTGTTGTGCAGATTTGTGGTGAAAATAAAAAAGAAGTGGAAGAAGCTGAAAAGTGGCTGAGAAGTGCAATTTCCAGCGAACAATCTCATACAGAAATTGTAGACGAGACTATCTCTTATTTCGATGAAGAAGAGATTGAAGAACTGGATGACCTAGGAAAGAAAGTAAAAATTTGTCTTAATTTGAAGAATACCTCTATTGAAATTACAGGGGTTGCAAAAGATGTCTGCCAGGCTTCTTCAGCTGTTCATAAAATGATCCGCAAAATAAAAGCTGCTAAAGAGGCCCAGGCAAAACTTCTACAAAGTTCATTTGAATGGAAATACAGTGAAAAGGATTCCTATGTACCCTTCAACAGTCTCACAAATGTGGTGTTGGAAAATGCTTACAAGACAAAGCAGAAAATTGTTGAAGTCATCATTGGTGGGCGAATATACACAGTGGATATGGAACGCAAGACTGCTGTGGGTGCCCAAGGAGGACAGATATCCATTAAACGTATTGACAAATCTGAAGGTAAGGAAAAGCATCTTGACAGACTGATGTTCCCATGAAACAACCTGGTTGCATCCAGTAAGAGAAAAGAAAAGGGAATGATGAGAATATTTAAAATACATGTTAAAAGCTTTGTGCAGGTGCTTTTCTGGAGAATGTAGAAAGGAGCCAAATTGGGAAATAAAAGAACTTAGCAGCTATTTCAAATGTTTTGAAAAGAGAGTAATGTGTTCTGATGTTCTTAGCAGGCTTACTGGCAATCATCTTCTAATGTAGCAATTGTCATGCTAGATCTCAGCTCACTTCTGTTCTTGAGCCATACCCTCTTCCATTTACTGCTGGTCCTTTACAATACAAGGAGATCTTTCTTTCTGAGTCATCTGTAAGCAAGATGTGTAGACTTCTAGAAGGATTTGTAGCAGGTCATGTTTAATTTTAGGCAGAGGATTTGGGTGAAAATGATTGATCGTGTTTCTTCTGCAGATCAAAAGTCAACAGGACTCCCTCCAACGTGGGACCCTATGGAAAATGAGCAACTCAAAATAGTGGAACTAAAACCAGGCTCAAGAGAGTATACAGATGTGCAAGAAAGGTTTCTGCAGACCTGTCCGTTATTCAGAATTCAAAAGGTAAAAGCAAGTCATCATTTCTGAGCATAACTAACTTAATGGCAAGTGACGAAGGATACTGATAACAGAAAAAGAAATTCCCCATGGATTTCTAAAGTTGGGACAAGTCTTTCTGGCTGTCATTAACTTTATTCAGCTTTAATCAGTTTAATGTTGCAGTTGAGGTATTTGGAGCAGCTCTTAAGCAGTCACTTCTTCAGCTCCAGGGGAGAGTGCTCTTCCTTGGAATGGTTTTTGCTGTAGCAGAGCACATGTTTTGCCCACATAAGCCATGTGTGCTGTGCAGGTCCAGCAGGCATCTACAGCCTGGAAACCTGTGAAAAGATCCTGTATTGTTTCCCAGGAAGTGTTTGTCTCATGGTTTGGGCTGGGTTCTGCTATCTGCCATGCCAAAGTTTGGAAGGATTTGACTAACTTTTTTCATCATCTGATATAAGTGTATTTGAGCTAAGAGGGGACTCTTGGAAGCAGATAGAATGACTGATAGGCCAATTTTTTTCATGGCAGCAACCTACCCACTTTCTTTCTTTCTTTCTTTCTTTCTTTCTGTCTTACATTCAAACTCCACAGATTGAAAGGGTACAGAACCAATATTTATGGCAAAGCTACCAAATAAAAAAGTGTGAAATAGATGAAAAAAACGGCAACAGAAATAATGAGAGGCTTCTGTTTCATGGGACAAGTCAGGAGTCATTAACCCTTATTAACAAAAAAGGATTTAACCGGAGCTATGCTGGAATGCACGGTAATGTAACTTTCAAAACAACTCTTGTTTCCCTGTATAGGGATAGGAGTGATTTGCCATGCCATGTATAGCCTTACCTTGTATGCAAAATTATTTATGCAATTTGTATCTCCCTATTGCAAATAAAAAGCAGAGTTGTCCAGAGATTCACAGGCTCTGAAGGTGGCAGATAAGGAGTTGTTGCTACTGAAACACTCACAAACCTTTGCTTTTCTGACTACAGCTGCAAACTTTGGAAACGGAACGTACTTTGCTGTTAATGCCAGCTATTCTGCCAACGACATCTACTGTAAATCAGATGGGAATGGGAAGAAGTACATGTACTTGGCCCGAGTCCTTGTTGGAGAATATTCTCTGGGGAAAAAAGGATCAATTACTCCAGCAAAAAAAAATGTTAGCGACTCTATAGATCTGTATGATAGTTCAACTGATAACGTGAACCAGCCTTCCATGTTCATAATTTTTAATGACATTCAAGCTTACCCAGAATACCTTATCACTTTCTCTAAGTAAGTATTTTGATTGCAGCCACAACTGCATGCCTTTCAGCCTTTATGTAGGATAGAAACATCTTTAACAAAGCACACAACAAAAATAATAAAGAATTATGTCAAATTAAATTCTGAGTTGATTTAAGCAATCTCTGGCAATTTCTGATCCCCCTGAAGCTTGTTTACACTTGAGCAGCAGAATGTATTAAGACTTGAGCACAATATTGTACTGCAATCCTCTTTTAGATTACGTAGTGAGCCTTTGTACTGTATCAGCCACACAGCCTTAGGGTCTTCCTAATTGCTGGTGGGGAATTGGAAGGGATAATGCAGCCATGGACTGTTCAGTGTTGCATTTCTGATGCCTTCTTACACTCTGTGACAATCTCATAACAAGTTATGTTAGAGCAGTTTTCAATAAATGAACCAGTTGTACTAAATAGCTTGTGTTTGTCTAAACCTCTTTGAACATTTAGCATTGGTTTTTAACCAGTGAACTTCAATGAACTTGACATTACAGATGTGGAATGACTTGTTTTTAAATACAATAACCCTGCTGCTTTGCAGAACCCCCAACTTTGAGAAGCCTTTGGCTCCTCTGAATGTATTGGGTTTGACTTACTTGGTTGTATGATTAAGAAAAAAATCTTCCAATGCTTTCTTTACATAGTTAGGTTACTGTTACAATTTTACCCTGGATACTGTAGGGTAACTGTGGCCAAGGGACACCTTTTCTAGGGAAGGGGTGTGAAATAACACAAATATGCAAGTCAAGTATCTCAGTAGAGCTATAAACCTCAGGCTGTGCATTTGTACATCCCATCCTTCTGTGACAGCAGTGGAGCTGCTCCCTTTGGGCTTTTTTGCTTTTTACTATGTAAAAAAAAACTTTTTCAGTAGTTACAAAAGTTCTGTTTTTTAACCACTGAAAATTGCTGACTGTTGAGATCAAGTGTGTTGAAACCAATTTAACCTAGAGCTGGAGATCAAGGTATTGGTATGGGGGCCAAAAGTCTTTAAGTTTTGCTTAGACAGTGAATAAACTTATTAAGTCCCCGTAACAAATACCTGTGGGCAGTGGTTCATCAGCCTGCCAGGAGCCAGAGGAGATGGCTCCAGGTGCTTCATTGCTGCTGATGGGTCACTGGTACCAGTGTGACCATTCTCTCCAGGAGCCAGTACTGCATCAGGTCTCAGCTTCCCCAGCGTCACAAGAAGCTGCAGAGGACACCAAGGTGTTTTTCACCAGTGCTTTTCCTACAGGTGTCTAGGGCATAAAGCCTGGAGCAGAAACCTGTCACCCTGGGTTTTGTGCAGACCATGAGTGACAGATGCTGCTTTTCCAAATGGGCTTATTCTAACAGGCAAAGGCCAGAGGCAGGAGTCTACAAAGGGACCAAGAGTCATTGAATAGCCTGAATTGGAAGGGACCCACAAGGATCACCAAGTGCAGCTCCTGGCCCTGCACAGGACATCCCCCTGAGTCACACCATATTCCTGAGAGTATTGTCCAAATCCTTTTTGAATGCTGCCAGGCTTGGTGCTGTGACCACTTCCTTGGGGAGCCTTTACCAGTGCACAACCACCATCTGAGTGAAGAACTTTTCCTGATACCCAACCTAATCTCCCCTGACACAACTTGTTCCACCCTGATCTTGTTCCTCTGGCAGCAATGATGCAAAATGTGAAATATGTAAAAACTTCCTTCAGGAACCATGTTCTTTGGTGTTTGATCTTTGTACACTCTCAAGTTTAATTAACAAGAGAGGAGATTTCATCCAATAAACAGGTAGCTAGCAAGTAAGCTCTAACTCATGTCCAGGTATTAGGAAAACAAATTGTTTGTAAGTAGAATTGCCTTGTTAAGGTTTAGGGTTTAACATGTTTCAGTGATTTGAGACTTAGGAGGAGGTTAACAAGGCTTGGGGAGAAGGATTTACCATTGATAGTGGGCACAAAGAATGCAGGATTTAAAGGCCACAAGGACATTTGGCAGAAGCCTCAAGATAAGGAAGAAACTAATAAAGGCAACTCAGCAAGCATGCTGTATCAGCTCTTACTGGTTTAAGGTAATTCCAGCAAGGGGAGATCATGACCACCAACTCATGGCCCACTGACCCAAAAAGAAGAGAAAGACTGAGCATATGAACTAATTGGCATGAGAAGCAAGAGAATCATTAATCAACAGAAGATAGAATACTTATTAAGAAGAGAAGTAAGTAACCTGTAGCCAATGAACATTAATGCCACTTTTCCCTAAAGTTTTGGTAGTCTCTATGCTGGCTTTGTGGATTTGCCACCTAGCCCCCTACTCTGTGCAGAGCTGTAGATGAATGAAATGCCTCGAATCTGTGTGAGGATTGTCCTCTTGCAGAGCGGGTGGGAGAACTCCTGGGACAGCAGCGAGAGCGGCTGCCAGCCCCCGGCAGAGGGGCGAGCAGGGCATTTGATAGGCGAGGGGGTGCTTTGGATGTTCCAGGGGGAGAGGAGGGTTAAGGGCGCAGGTGTGAAGCTGTGTCTGGGGGGGCCGAGGAGGCGGCCCGGGGCGGAGCTACCTCGAGAGGCGGCAGAGGAGACAAGAAAGGCTCGTGATTGCCGGGAAAAGGCGCGTCCTGGTGCGCGGGGAATCGAAAGCGAAAACGCGACGGGAGAGGAGCGGCCGGGCAGCCATGGAAGGGCAGCGGCCGTGCTCCTTCCCGCTGCTGGTGCGAGGGGACTGGGGCCCCGCCGAGCCGCCGCCCTCGCTCAGGAAGAAGCTGCTCTGCTACTTCCAGAGCCAGAAGCGCTCGGGCGGCGGCGAGTGCGAGCTGCGGACCGGAGACGACAGCGGGACCATCCTCGTCTGCTTCGCCTGCCCCGAGGGTGAGCGGGGCGGATCGGGGAGAGGGGACCCGGCGAGGGCAGGGGCCGGGATTAGCGTGTGGGCACCCTGCGGGGGTGTTGGGGTCGTAAATCGCAAGTCTAAACTTTCTGCAAGTTAAAAGATAGTTGCATGTAATAATATATGTCTGGTACGTGATGTGCAATATCTGTAGTATATAATATGTCGTATACACTCCCTCCTGTCCAATATAGAATAGACAGTATGTAAAATTGGTGTGATTCTTGCGGATGTCTGGCGCAGGTGCAAAAGTTGGAGTCGATCTTTGTGGGTCCCTTCTAACTCAGAATGTGATATTTACTTTATATATATATGCTTAGATTTGGTGCTTAGTACTAGCCTCTGGATTGTGTTTGGCATAAAGGCTGTAAGTGAATAAATATATCCTAGGAGGAATATATACATGCATACTCACCTTGATGCACAGTAGTATTCTCTAAACTGCACTCGGAATAATAAATCTTATATTAACCTAACAATTAGATTAGTTACAGATATATATATAAAATATGTCATCTGTAACATGCACATATTTTTATAAGCTTGCAGCAAGCTGGAAAGGATTTAGCTGCAGTTGAGTTAAATGTATATATAGACATGCACGTATGTGCAGAAACACACAGATACCTATGTACAATTTTTCCTTTTCTTGCCTTAACGTGCTTCCCAGTTGCTGGCTCTCCTGGTAAATTCAGGACATCTAGCCAAAGAGCCATCCATTTCGGCACTGTCAAAGGATTTTCAAGGCCGACTCTCCGGGTCCCACCATGAAACCAGTGACAGAGCCGAGTTTTGCATCTCTGGCAGTTTGTCGCGGGAGTAATGTCCATGTCCTCTGAACGTCCTCTGCTGTCTTCCTTTTTTTTTTTTTTTTTTTTGAAGGAAGCCGTGTGCATTCTGCGTCAGCATTGAGTTTAAAGGTCTTTCGTTTCGCGGGACGGTATATCTACGGTATATCTGTATATCCTTGTTCCGGCCAAGGCGAGGTTAACTTTTCCCGGAGCCAGGAGGGCACAGCAGCTCCCTGGGGAAATTCGATCTCCCTGAGCCGTGCGGTGGGGCACGGAAAGGGAAGGGAGGGATTTTTTCCGGCTTTTGTCGAGTGCGGGGTCGGGTGAGCAGCGGCCCGTGAATCGTTTATCAGTACTGATGTCGTTCCTGCTCGTTTTTCTTACTTCGTTGCTGTTTGTTTGTAGTTTATTGTTCTCATCTCGTCCTGTAATGCTTAACGTTTTTGTGCCTTCAGTTCTCCTATCCATCCTTCCACGGCGGGGGAAGCTCACTACCTAGCGGTGAGGTCTGGCTCCTTTCAGTGGAAAGGAGCAGAATACCAGAAAATTGCAGAATATCATTCTTAAACTTCGACAGTGTCATAATGGTGGGAAAGTGCCATGCAATGTAAAGCTGTGTTTCCATTCACATTTTCACTGGGCTTTTTTGGTTTTATTTAGTCAAGCAACGAGTTCTTGAGAGACAGTCGCATCAGTTGCATTTGGAAGGAGAAGGAGAATTGAGGTTGTTTGTCACAGAGCCTGAAACAGCACAAGCTACTAAAGAGGAAACATTTGAAGAAAAATCAGTTCCCACAAAGGTGAATAAAAATTAACCAGAGCTTTGAAATAGTGGTGAGAGTGTCTAATCTGTCACTGATATTTGGCTTTCATTTTATTTTAGGCTTTGGATGCCATGAGCAGCCTTCAAACAAAAGGTAAAATGTTATCCATCACTCTATGTGCTGATTCTTCAGAAAACAAAAATGTTGGTGCTTTTCTCCACACAGGGCTTCCAGTTCTCCAAGTTGTCATCTATTTTGTAGTTATACTAGAGAGGAACCTGGAAATCTTCAGATCCTGCTCTCAATTGCTTCCTTGGGTCAGCCTGGCTTTCAGTTATGGCTTTTTGGTATTTCCTTCATTGGACAGAGTGGATGAAATTACTCCTTCAGCAGTCTAGAAATTAGTAACTAGCATCAGAAGAACTGTTGCTTCTTATTTCTTTAGTTTTCTTCTTGGTGGTAGTGATAGGCCTTCAAAGGCAGCTGTCTTCTGGACATGTTATGGGTCTGATATCAGTGGTTTTTGTACCTCAGTGAGCAGGCAGAGCCAGCCTGTTGGTCATTCACCTCTGCCATCATCTGTCTGCAAAGCTGGTGACATGATTGCCTCTGGCAGACCCTGGACTTTGGGATACTCAGTGGGCACCTCTGATATATTTTCTATTTACAAAATGTTGTTTCATCCCTGTCAGTCCTTTTTGCACACTGTCATGCTGCACTGATGCTGCTCCAGTGCTGTCATGCTGCACTGATGGCAGGGCACAGTGGTCATCAGGAGGCTTTACACCAAGTCATACAAAGCTACCTGTGGTCTGTGGTGCCTGTGGATGTCCTGAGCTATGTTCAGGCTTGTTTTGCCTGCACGGGGCTAAGAAACAGATGTAGAGGCTGCAAGGTCTCTGCCAACCCTTACTGACATCTGAGCAGCTGTGGTCTATTATGTCAGTGGATTTTAGTTTTGTTTAGTCTCTGACCAGAGACATACCAGTGACATTGGTCTGTTTTTGTGCCACCAAAAAAGCTGCCTGCAGCCCTGCAGAATATTGCATCTGGGCTGTTTTGGATCTCAAAGTGTTCAGTGGTACCCTGCAGTATTTGTTTGGTTAACAATCTCTTTTTTTTGGGGAAGAAAAAGAGAGAAAGGGGAAGAAGAATCTGCTTATTCCAAGAAATGTGTACTGACATTTTATGCGGCTTATCTTTCTGCTGCAGATGATACAAAAGCCTCGAAGAAAGCTGAGAGTTTTGTTCCAAACAGTGAACTCCAGGAGGAGGTTGACTCTGCAGAGGCCTCACGTTCAGTGGTATTTGAGAACACACAGAGATGCAATCCAAAGTGCTTACGGATACTGTTGGAGAACATCAGTGGCCTGAATATAGATGTTGACTTTACTGTTGAACTGATACCTGAAAAAAATGTTGCTGTAGTAACCTTTATAAAAAATATTGGTAAGACAGGATGACACTGTTATTAATTTCCATTTATAAGCATGAGTAATAGCTTTCAGAGCTTGATTCCTCTCCCATTAGAGATCCAAACTGTTTGAAAAAAGCACCTGGATTGTGATCTCTCAAGAAAAATGTCTTATATGCAGCCCCATAAAAGTGCCTGTGATCTGAATGTTACACTGAAAAAAGAAAATGGTGGCATCTTTATTAATTGAAATTGGATTAGAATGTTTTGTTGTTTCTGTCTTATTTTGGATTAGATGAAGAAGAATTTAAAGTGCACTGAGTGTGGGGATTATATAAAGTCTCCTTTAGAGAAGACAGTAAACTTATGAGATAGGAACAGAGACACAGTGGTAGTGAGTAGCAGAGAGTAACATGGATTGTGTGCTTTTCCCCTTTTTTTTACAACACAGAATTATTTGGCACCAGAGTCAGTTTTGTTTCAAATACAGGGAGTAGACTCTGCTCATTTCTCTGCCTGAAGTGATAGCCAGGGCTGATAATGACTCAGGAAAACATGGTCAGTTCATACTGCTCTTCTGTTTACAGATACTAAAGAATTTGTCGAGAAATGTTCACAGAACAAGAGAGTCAGAGAATTCAACATGACTGCCCGGCTTCTTGAATCAACACAGAGCATCAAGGCTGAAAACCTACCAGAGAGCATTTCCTCAGACTACCTCACGGTGTACTTTGAGAGCGCACGGAACGGAGGGGGGCCCGTGGCAGATATCCAGCTCTTCCCTGAGGAGAACTCAGCCATCATTACATTCTGTGACCACAAAGGTAACTCTGTCCTTTGCCTGAACGAGGTACTCACAGGCAGATAACCTGCAAGGAAGTTACTGAAAATATGGGCATTAGGAGAAGCCTGGCTTTCTGTTGCTGAAGTCAGTGTACCTGTCCTGTTCCTAGGAAGTGCTCTGGATGTAGAAATACTGCTGTGTGTCTAGGGCTTCAGTATCTATTGGGGGGGTTTGTTACCAGAGATTTATTTTAATATCTGCCTTGTCCATGGGTTTTTCTCACTGGTGTTCTTTCTCTATTTGCAGAGGTTTTTATATGCAATATAAAATTAATGATACTTACAGGTAGAGGGACAGAGCAGAATCTGTGAATGGCTTTGTGTCAGTGACACAGTTGACTTTCAGAAATGAAAAAAGGTCAAATATCCTCATTTCTAGCTAATTAAGTCAAATGTCTTCATTGTCAGAGAAGAACAGAGCTAAAGAACAATCTTGTTACTATTTCTTCCGTTCCTTGAATCACTGTCCAGTTTTTGTGCCAGTGCAACATCTGGTAAATATCTGTGAGGAGACTCCTGGCTTAGTAAATTTACTTTGACAAAAAGCTTTATCTGCCAGGTGGTTTTCTTCTGACTCTCAGGATTTTCTGAAGATTATTTTGTACATGAAGGTAAAACATAATTTGGATCATTGTAATGGAGTTTTAAGCTCCTGCCAACATTATAATTTCTTTGCTTTGTCCGTTCCAACAAAAATGGCAAAAAAAGTAAAAATGCACTGGCACTAGGAGATTTATTTTAAGTTAAGAGTAAGGAGTATTTCATAGTAGTATGTTGATAAGGCCTTGCTCTGTGGTGGAGTTTCCGTGGGAAATGAGCAGGGTGCAGCTCTGCATGGGAATGCAGGCATGAGCATATTTACCAAACAAGTTGAAGCCAAGGCTTTTATCTTGTCCCCTACAGAGTAGTTTGGAAATCAGAAAGACATAAAAACAGGTCTTTGAAATGGAAGAAAAGGAAAATCAATGTAATAATTCTAAGAGCAGAGACATTTGCCTGATTTAAAGTTAATGATATATGTTTGTTTGTACATATGTGCACTGACTTTCAGATGTAACCACGGTCTTGAAAAAGAAACATTTACTGGACCAGACACTGATTTCTGTGTATCCATATTACCACTCCATGGGAACAGCTCTCTATGGAGAAGAAAGACCAGCTTTCAAGATGCCAGACCCCATTGGGGTGCCACTAGACCCATATGTATGGCAGTTTTTACAAAGGCATGCCAATCTGACCCAGGACATAAACCAGGAAATGGCAGTTTGCCATTCTGAGCTCAAATGGCCCCAGGCAGACTGTGCAAACCCAGAAGTTATGTTGTGCCCATCACCATCTCTCTGCAAGCAGGAAAAGTCAACGATTAAGTTGCTCAAGACATGGCAGCAAGATGCTTCCACTGAGTTCTCGCGTATCATGGCACGTTACATAGCTATAAAATGTAAAGTCAATTCATCAGGTTGGGAAGATGTGAAAAAAAGGTTGTCAAAAGATGTTGCTCTGATGATAACTGATATTTCTGAGGAGATGGTGGTGATTGCAGGCAACAGAGCAGCAGTGGACAGTGCAGAGAAAGAAGTGAGGGAATGCATGAAGCAAAGTGAAAGGGAAAAACAGAGCATAGAAATTTCTGTGTCAGTGATCCCAGGGAAGTATGCTGTGCTGCACAATGCTGGGTTAGAAGAGAATATTCAGAAGGAATACCCATGCCTAAAGCTCTTTTATGATGACAAAAAAAAGACTGTTCAGTTGTGTGGATTACCTGCAGAAGTATATAAAGTCAAAGCTGAGTTACTGGAAAAGGTATTGAGTATGCCATGTACATCAGTTCCCATTGACCGCCATGTTTTCCACTATCTACAGTGTGTAGATAATAAAAAAACATCAGATATGTTATTCATTAGGGAAAAAATTATTGCTTTTTATGAACTTCAGGATGATACTCTGTTGCTATATGGAGATGCTCACAAAGATCTTCTAGAAGCAGAAAAGCAAATAAAAACAGGTTTAGAATACAAGTGCATCAATGTGGCGGATGGTGAAGTTATGAAAAAGGATCAGTGGAGGGATCTTCTTCTCTCCTTGCTCAAGACATATAATTCTTCCCAGGAAATTGTCATCACTTGGGAGCCTGTTGGAAAAGAAAATACAATGATTATTGCTGGCTTTTCTAAGGCTGTAACAGAGGTTTATCAGAGACTTAATGCTTTTGTAGATAGAAACACAATCATTGAAAAAGTAATCCCAGCTAAATCAGGGGTAATAGTGCAGTTTGTAGAGAATGAGAAGTCTAGCGTTTGTAAAGAATTGAAGAAGAAAGGTGTGACAGTACGTTTTGACACCAAGACACCTTGTATTTCTCTGAGGGGACCCAGAGCAGAAATGCCAGAAGCATTCAACATGTTTCAAAAAACTGTCTCATCCCTTTACTCAAAAGATGTGCCAATTGATAAACCAGGGGCAAAGGAGTTCTTCACTGAGAGAAAAGATTTATGTATTTTAGAAGCAAAGCAGAATTATAGCTGTTTCATTAGGATTAAGGAAGAAGAAGAAGAACAGAAGGGTGGAAAAGCTGGTGAAAAAGTGAAAAGAAAAGTCTACTATGAAAAAAACCTGCCAGGTGGAATTATGGTAGGAGTGTATAGAGGTGACTTGTGTGACTACCCTGTTGATGTTGTGGTGAATGCATCTAATGACAAACTAAAACACATTGATGGGCTGGCTGAAGCACTGTCAAGGGCAGCTGGGCCAGCACTGCAGGAGGAGTGCAATGAGCTGGTGAGGAGGCAGGGGAATTTGCAGCCTGGCTGCGCAGTGATCACGTGCCCCGGGAGACTGCCCTGCAAGAATGTCATCCACGCTGTCGGGCCCAGGTGGAACAGGGAGAGACCAGAAATGTGTGTGAACCTGTTGAAGAAGACAGTGAAAAAATGTCTACAACTAGCTGATATATACAATCATCATTCCATAGCTCTGCCTGCTATAAGTGGAGGGAATTATGGCTTTCCATCACAGATCTGTGCAGATTCAATTGTGACCTCCATCAGGGAGACCTTGGAAGAAATCACGGAGGACAGAAACTTGAAGGAGATCCATCTTGTGAGTAATTCAGAAGAAATTGTTCAGGTTCTGAGTGAGACAGTAAAAAAAGTATTTTCAGCTAAATCATTCTCCCCAAAATGGCTGAACAAAAGCCAGAAGGAGAATAGAAAAGGGGATCTGAAGATGATTACAACAAATGAAGGACTTTGCATCCGAGTGGAGAAGAAGAATATTCAGGAAGCTGTGGTAAGGCTTTACTTTTCTGACTCCTTTCTAACTTGATGGTAAGATCTTTCAGTTTAAATGAAAAAGGACAGACAGTAGGTTTCACAAGTACTTGCTGCATAAGGAAAAAACAGCTGTGTGCTAGCTAAACAAGGATGCAAGCTTGCAAACCTTGAGTGTAGGTTGAGATCTGTTACTGCAGCCATTTCTAGATGGCAGCTGTGAATTTCAGGATGTTTCAATTCCCAGCTAGATCTTGTTTGTTTTCTAGATCCAAGGTCAACATGTAAAAGAGTTGTCTTTTTTTTTCTTAAAGGGGAAATACTAAAGTACTTTGTAAAAGTAACTGTCTTGGTTGGATATTAGGGGAAATAGGTACCTGTCTGGGCTGCTGTTTTGGGTATTCACTGGCATCTTGTTTCTTTTCCTGTGTGTTGCATTGGTAGGGCTTCTAATCTTGGTGCATATTTTCGTTTGAATTCTAGCTGCAGCTGTTTTCATTGTAATCTTGTTGCAGACGGATGTTGTTGTCAACAGCGTTGGCACAGATCTGCTGTTTGGCGAAGGGGCTCTTTGCAAAGCCGTGCTGGAAAGAGCTGGGCCAGCTCTCAAAGCTGAGTTTGACAGCAAGAAACAAAGTCAGAACTCAGGTCCTGGGAGTGTGGTCTGCACCAGTGGATGTGCTATGGCCTGCAAGTCCATCTTTCATGCCATAATACCCAAGTGGAGTGGAGGACAGACAGAGAAGGTATATTTTAATTATTAACCCCCAATCCACCCCAGCTACATATTTGTTTGGGATCTGGCCTGAAATTTCAGGTTTAAATATAGTTAATTTAGATGACTTGACTCCATTCTCTTCCGTTGGAGTGACCTTAAAGATGTCTTGATGCACTCAGAGCTGCTGATCATACCAGTTTCTTTGGAACTAATCATAAATTATGCCTTTAGAAAAAAAGTACCTTTGCTGTGTTTTACAGGACCTAGAACATGCAATCAATTTCTGCTTGAAGAAAACTGAAGAACTTGGACTGAAATCGATCACTTTCCCAGCTATTGGGACTGGAGGATTTGGATTTCCTAAAATCACTGTTTCTAAGTTAATGTTTGATGTGTTATTCAGGTTCAGTAGTAGTAACACTCTGAAGAATCTCCAGGAAGTCCATTTTCTCTTGAATCCACATGATATTGATAACATTCAGGTAGTTCTTCTCAGGACAAATCTGTCTTTGTAACATACTGCTCTGTTTACACTTTAATAATCTGTTTTGCTTATACTGCTTTCTAAGGGAATAATTTGGCACTTTCTTACTGCTGTGGGCCAGAAACAGTGGGATGTCTTTCCAGTGTCTCTGAAATACAAACTCTCAGCAAGCAGAAGCTGCAGACAAAATTGGCCTTGCTGTTGGCACTGTAAAAGCCTTTAGATGCTTCCTTATCTTTTGCCAGAGGAGTTCTAGCAATGCAGAGCTATCTCTTATCACACCGTCCACACTGGGTCTTCTGCTGTTATTAACACTTAAATATGACTATAAAATGTGTGAAGTGTCTCAGCAAGAGGCTACAAGACTGTTAATGTTAATTACAGAAACATTCAGTGTACATACTGTGAAATACTATCTTGAATACTTTTTTTCTCTTCTTAGGCTTTTACCACTGAACTAGCACGTAGGGCACATGAAAGTGGCAATGCCGCAGCAGCACAGCCAAGTAAGTTGTGTAGGGATGGGACAGAATGTAAATGTTATTAAGTGGTTTTATGTGTATCAGGAAACAAAAGAAATATCATCAGGGCACAGGGCATTTTTTGTCCTCCTAATGGACTTGCATTCTTAAATGTCATTTGTAAAATTCTTAGGGAGGAATTTCTTTTGTTGAGGGCATGCTGAACTCTTAGTGAGACCAGTCTTATCAAAACAAAAAGGGTGTTCTGATAGGAGACACAGTAGTTTGTCCTGCTTAAGGGATATAAAAACTTGCAATCACTTGGCCAAACAAGCCATAAATAACATGTATTTCTGTAGCTTTAATCTCCCACAAATATATATTTATATATACAGAGTGGATAATTTCCTTTCCATTTATTAATTGACAACAGTGGGACACAATAACCAAAACATGAATGTACTTCAACAAGGACAGAGGCTTATTTGTAAGGATATAAAACCCTTCCTCTTCAGTTGCTGAGTATCAAAGAGATGAAGTTAAGAGTGGGCAGATAAAATATGAGTTAAGTTAGATAAGTTTAGACTACAAGAAAGGAATAGTTTTGTATCCATGAAGGTAAATATGAAATAACTTACAAAAGGAATGTGATCTGATCTCCATTACTGGCAACACTTAAGCTGGATGCTCCATTTCTTGTAAGAATAAATTCAGGAAACTCTGTTACACAGCTGGTCAGATCAGATAAACCCTGAAGCCATTTTCTGAATTCATATTGCATAAATTTACAGGAATAGAAATGGTTTCACTTCCATAGCACAAACAGGAAGAATACTGTACCTCTCAGCTTTCAGAAATGGAATAAAAACAGAGACACTCTACATCCATCAAACTGACCTAGAGTATATTCCTTAAAAGGATAAGGAGTTTCAATCAGTGGAAGAGAATAATACTCCAAACTAAAGGAGAAGTGATTCAATGTATTTTTCTTTCCCTTGCAGGTTTCATTAGGCCTGTTTCTACTAACCTATTGGGAGTTCATGAAATGAAGATTGGTTCCATCACACTGCAAGTAATTAGTGGAGATATTACCAAGGAAGATACAGAGGTTATTGTAAACATAGCAAATTCAACTTTTAATGCCAAAGCAGGTAATATGTTGAATATGTAGTTCCTTAGCAATAAATCTGGGCTAGTTTTTAGAAGGGGGTACAGGAAAGAATTGTCCAAGGGAAACTTTTATGAAGCATTTTTCAGATGAGCTATTTTCATAAAGAGTTATGATTAGCCAGGAAATAGATCTTAAACAGGTTTTTTACATGTCCTGAATATTTGATTTCATTTTCAAACAGAAGGCATCGGACCATATTTTTCTTGCTTAAAACCATAAGTATTTAAATGGAATTTTTAGATTAAGTATAATTATAAAAAAATACACTTATCCTAAAACGTTTCACTGGAAGACAAAGCTCTGGTTAAGTAAATTGCCCTATAAGAAGCAGATGGTTTTCACATAGTGAATTATAAGCCTGCAAGGTACCAAATGATACCAGTTCAAAGCCATTGGTGAGTTTGGTGAGGGGCATATGGGTTTGGTGAGTGAAACAATGAAACAGGAGTTTTTAATGACTTCTAACCAGCAGTGAAGGAAACGTTCTCTCTGCAGCCAAAGCTGTGTGTCATGGACAGTACTTAGGGAAACTGTCACAGTTTTGAACTTTGTGGTATCTTGCCATAAAGCAATTTAGGGTATTTGTAGGGTACAAAAGTTGGGTAGAGTTTTGAGTAGAGATAGTTGTGGAGACTTTATGAATGTGTGTGCTTTTCTTATGTGATTTAAGGGGTCTTCAAAGCAATTATGGATGCTGCTGGTTCCCAGGTAGCAAACGAATGTGCTCAATATGGTATGTTAAAGCCTATTATTTTTTTGATAATTCTTTTTTTGTCGTGTTCATTCTCACTGAAAACTTAAAGTTGCTTTATAATTCTCTACTCTGACATAAATGTTTTATCTGATTAATACAGCTTTCATTTTTAGGAACTTTGAAAAGTCCCCTTCTTGTTTTGACATATACCTTGAGAATTTTTCTTTTCGTAGTTGTTTATCAATAACTAAAACATCTCTGTGTTAGACACTTTATTCTCGTACTGGATCCAAAACATGGCCCTGCACTGGCTACTAAGAGGAAAACTCACTCTATTCCAGCTGAAATCGGGACAACCCTGATCACGAGTTCTTCCATTGTCTGCATTCTGCCAGACCAGTAGAGCAGTAGAATTCGAGCTCATTGTGGTTGGTCTCTACAAGTACAGAAAGGGACATTTTAGATGCATAACCTAAATGTGCCTGCTCTGAGTCTGGAAACTGATTTTAAAGATGGAGTTTCCTGGATTTTTTTCCCAGCCTTTGGCTCTGTAGAAACATATGTACAAACACACATTTATCATTAACCTCAAATCAGGTAAATGTCTCTGTTCTTAGAACTATTACACTGATTCTTATTTTCTTGTTCTTTCATTTCAAAGAGCTGTTTTTATGTCTTTCTGATTTCCAAACTACTCTGTAGGGGACAAGATAGAAGCCTTGGCTCCAAGTTGTTTGGTAAATATGCTCATGCCTGCATTCCCATGCAGAGCTACACCCTGCTTGTTTCCCAAGGAAACTCCACCACAGAGCAAGGCCTTATCCATACTACTATGAAATACTCCTTTACCCTCAACTTCAAATAAATCTCCTAGTACCAGTGCAGTTTTGCCATTTTTGTTGGAATGGACAAAACATAGAAATTATAATGTTGGCAGGAACCTAAAACAGTTAGGTTTAGAAACCATTACAGTGTTCCAAATTACATTTTAACTTCATGTACAAAATATTCTTCAGAAAATCCTGAGAGTCAGAAGAAAATCACCAGGCAGATAAAACTTTTTGTCAAAGTAAATTTATCAGTCTGATCTCAGTGCTTGCAGAGCATCTTACTGTCATTACCTTTGTGATCTGTGAGGTGGTCTGGATCTCTGTGCTCATCAGTCCATTCATCCTCACAATATGACTCCATTTTGTAAGCAAACATGAGTGCTCTGAGAAATCACAAACATCTTTTTAAAGATTCCATATTGTTCTTAAATCAATTGGTCATAATTTTAATGATTTTATTTTAGCCACTCAGCTCTGCTGCAGTATAAGAATTCAGGCTTTTAAGGAATAAGTGGCATAAGAAAGGTTTTCACATATAAATTAATTTGGCATGCTTTTAAGTAGAAGTGAGATGTATTCAAAGTCATCATAAATTCTTATATTGTACTTAATAGGAAAATACTTTGTAGCAGAGGTCTTAGGAAATTAGAAAACACACATTTACTTGAATTAATTTCTCAAAGAAACTCTGCAGATTATTTGAAAAGAAAACCAGAATCAAGTAAACTCACAATAAAATAGCTCACAGTGGATTTCTTAGCACTTTTTCTACTTCTCTTGTACTACCAATATAGCAGAAAATACTACCAAAAGAGATTGCCACTTTGTAAATATGATGTCTCCTCTTTATCTTCTCTCTTCCAGTTGGGCAGTGTCAAAATGACTTTATTACTACACAGGGTGGGAACCTGTTATGCAGTAAAATCATCCATTTGATTGCTGATAACCAGGTGAAGACTCTGGTCTCCAAAGTGCTTCATGAGTGTGAACAAAGGATGTACAAATCTGTTGCCTTCCCAGCTATTGGAACAGGTTTGTGTTTTCTTGGGAAAGCAATGTCTGATGGGGGCAGTACAGAAACAGAGAAACTTCATATGGGTAACAGTAGACTTGCACAAAAACTGTTCACTGATATGTGCCTTTTATTTTTGTTTAGGTCAAGCAAGACGGAATTCAGCCAAGGTAGCTGATGAAATGTTGGATGCTATTGTGGAATTTGCAAGACAAAAATCAGTACAGCATTTAGAGACAATTAAGATCGTGATCTTCCAGACAAATATGCTCAGGGACTTTTATGAAAGCATGAAGAAAATAGAAGATTCAGATTCATCCAAAACAGAATCAGAATCATGGTTATCTATGTTTAAATGTAAGTTATTTTCTGTGTGCATGGGCAAATAAAACTGAAGTTCTTTTATTTACAACTAATAATTGATGTATTTATTCACAGCATTTTTTTGGGGCAAAAAACAATCTTCTGAGAAGAAAAAGTCCATGATTTTGGAGAAGAAAGTTAATTTAGTCACGTTTCAAATTTGTGGAGAAAGCCGAGAAAAGGTGGATGCAACTGAGTCCTGGATAAAGGATTTAATTTTAAAGGAACAGTTTGAAAACACTATTTCAGATGAGGCAATTGAAAATTTTGATGAGACACAATTTGCCGTTTTGGAAGATCTCCAGAGAAGAAAGCAAGTCACCATTGAGATTTTAAATAAGCTTTCTCCCCCTCAAATTAAAATTTCTGGTATTAGCAGGGATGTGTGTTCCGTTTCTCAAAAAGTTCAAGAAATGATCAAAAAAATTAAGTCTACTGAAGAAGAGCAATCCAAGGCAGAACTTCTTTACAACCTGGTAGAATGGAGGTATCTAGGAAGCAATGATAGCTTTGTTCCTTTTGATAAATTGACAAATATGCGGCTGGAGAATGCCAAAATGGCTAAAAAGCCATATCTGGATGTCAGAATTAAAAATAAGAACTACAAGGTGGATCTGAATACTCTAAGGGCTACTGACGACCAAGGAAAAATTAAAATCCTTCAACGTGTGAAAAAGGATGAAGGTAAATAACACTTTTGTTAAATAAAAAAACTTGAATAGTTATTATTGAATGATGATTTCGATAAATGCAAGCTCAGGTATCCCAAAGAAGTAAGGTATTCCTTAGCTTTTTTCCCTTTTTCTTTTTTTTTCCTCAGCCAGGAGTTTTGAGTTTCATAATCAGTGGGAAGTATGAGTGAAATCAGAGCATCAGTTTTAAGTGCAAATATTGTCTGCATATATGTGACTGGTGAGCATAGATTTCATGCTTAAATCTGACAAAGGAAGCGGTGTATGAAGAATACATAAAATTCTTCTGGAGTTTTAAAGCTTGTTTTAGTTAGATATTGGTATGGGGATAATTAGACAAAATGTAAAGGCTTTACAGTGTATTACAGAACCAGTGATTTTTGGAAGAGCAAGAGCGCTTGTTGAATGAAGTATTGCAGAAGGTGCTGTCCTCTTTGTCCTCTCTGTGCATGTGGTTTGTAAGATGTGCCTATGGAGCTGAGCTAGTTGTGTGTCATGATAATGCAACCTCTCTTTTGCAGATATGCAGTCAATAGAGCTCCCTAAGGAGTGGACAGACATGCAGAATGAACAGGTCAAAGTGGTGGAGCTCAAGCCATCGCATTCTGAATACGCAACAGTTGAGAAGATGTTTAAGACAACATGCAGTAATTTTAACATAGAGAAGGTGATACCATATGGGGTGGGGAGGGGGGAAAATGTCAATGCTTGGGCAAGAAACAATAAACTTCCTAAATATGTGCTTATAAGGTGTCTGCAACCCAATACGCCCTTTGTATGTCAGTCTCCTCAGCACTGCACAGGGTGAATATAAATCAGAGCAAGTTTCCTAAGAGCTATTCTGCCATTTCTGCCATCTAATGGTGCAAAACCAGTGACCGTCAGTCTTCAGGCTGACTCTTTGTTCAATTAATGTGGTACTCTCTAGCTAATATGGTACTTCCAATTAGGAAATTCTATATTGAAATGGAGGCATGAGCAAATGCATTCAGAATACAAAGAAAAATACAAAGTCCTTGCAGACTGATACAAAGCTTTGGACTAATTTACAACTTAAACAGGCTTGGCTGTCAGTTTTAACCAGTGTCAGTATTTGATCCTGCTTATTTAGAAGTCTGCAACACAAAGGACAGAGATTTAATTGCCAGGGAGAAGATGGAATTGTTCTGAATCAAGAGAAGAGATAAACAGTAGAAAATACAATCAAATTAGGAGTGAGAATAACGTGTTTAAAACATCACAAGCTTCAATGAGCATGGTCACGAAAACACACAAAGAGAACTAAATACTATGTATTACAGAAAAAGAATCAAGTAATGACATTAGGTCTTTTTCTGTTAAAAATGGAAAGCTGTTACAGAAGTGTCTTTAAAATTATACTTTGTTGGAGACACTGCTTTCCCTTAAGCTATATTCACATTGTTGGCATAGGGAGCCAGCAACATCCATCCTCCCACCAAGTGATTTTTATATAGTCATTTCTTATGGGTTGCTAAGCTACACATTAGAGGAAGCAATTTTGACTTGCAAGCTTAGATCTAGAAGAGAAACTTAACCTAACGCTATTGCTACACTCTGTCCTTTAGTGAGAAAATAATCAGTAAAGATGATTAGGATGTATAGAAGGCATCTTACATCATTGCCTCTAGCAGTGGTACAGCAGCCTGTTTCTAGAAATGACAGTGCAGAGCTACCATGACTGCTGGGTACCTGGTACACATGGCAAGACAAATGTATACCCAAAATTACTGAGCTTGAAACTCTCTTATGAACTGCTTTGGTTTGTGATTTTTCAGGATGCCTACATAGTTCCTCTACCCAAACCTCATGCTACCAGGACATAGTGAAAATTGCTCTAATTCTTTCAGTTTGATTTCATTTTAATGCTTTTCTGCCATGATAAATATTCATCCCTACCCCATTTTTCCCTCATATAAATATAGTTAATTTTGTAATTTTACAGATTGAAAGAATACAAAATCGCATCCTCTGGCAGACATACCAACTAAAAAAAAAATCTATCTGTGAAAAGAACAAAAATCAAAATAATGAGAGGTTTCTATTTCATGGGACAGCTGTATCTTCATTGAGTTTGATTAACTTCTATGGATTTAATCGTGGATATGCTGGAAAGAATGGTGAGTCATTATCCAAATCAGTTAATTTCCTAGGCATGTATGAGAGCTGCAGAGTGTCAGTGTTATAGTGCTCTCAGCACAACATGAAAGCTGAATGAAATTAGAGAACACAATAATAAACAACTCCTGAGATTAATCTGTATGGACAGAGGAATTATTCTGTTCAGTTAATCACTTGTTGCTGGCTGCCACCAGGTAAAGGATATCAAAAAGAGTTTCCGTGCTCTGAAATGAAGCCTGGGCAGCTTCTGGGAATTGTTTTGTATCATTTACCTAGAGAAAGGAACAAGGAACACTATTCAACATCCTTAGCTGGTGTAACAGCTGCTAGCTGGTGGTATCTCCTCTCCTCTTAGACAAAGACAAGTAGCAAAGTAGAGTACAAATCCTTCTCCTGTTGCCTCCACAGATTAGGACAGTGTAAGATCCCACATCTGTACCAATTTTATGCTTACAAAATCTGTGAGATCCATTAGTTAATTCTTAGCCTTTAACAGTTGTTAGAGACAACTTAAATATTTAACATAAAGATACTCTGCAGTAGGTCAAAGCTTGTTCTGTCCACTTCCTCTAGTACAGTCTTGTTATATGTATTATTTGGCAGCAATCAAAGATGAAGGACAGGATCCAAAGAAGTGGAACATGGACTGAATTGAGGTGCTAGTTGATTTTAGTGGCCATGTAGCCTCACTTCAGAAATCCTTAATTTTTTTCTTAATGTTTTCTTCCTTAAGACAGAGTTGTACATGCCTAGGGCTGATTTGATCTTGAGAGAGCTTGGCAGCTTAACTCAGATCTAGTTGATACTTCAGTGTGGTCTGGATCCAAAGACCTTTCTCTGTCTGGATCCTCTGGAGGTACTAACTCTGAGGTTTTCTTCAATAAATGAAACCCAGCATACACAAAATATATGCTGGTTGTGCACAGGTAGGAATGGCAGCCACCACTTCTTTTTAAAACATGATCAGAGGAGATGTAGTTTTGCTTTCCTGCTCTTTGGTAGTGTCAGGAGGTTGGATTTACTCAGGAAGCAAGAGCCCTAGATCCCCATGTCCTCTCTCTGCTTGTGGGTATTAACATCCACCTTTTCATCTCAGCTGTGATTAATGATTGGGAAGGCACACTTGCCTTCTGTCAGGCTGGGTAGCCAAGCAAAAGTATCCAAAGATCAGGGCAGCCAGATAGGAAGGACCTGTTTGGCCTGAACAGCTTTTTACCAATGTCAGAAAAAAGAAATCTGTCTTGAACAAAGACATGTGATTTCTCTGACTTGCTGAGAAGTGTGACTAGAAAACTATAATAACACTTACATCGTCATAAGTCCAAAAGTCTCTGAAGAATTGCAATTTGATGGATTGCAGGCTAAACTATGTTAAACAGAGGAGCCCTTTTCTCCATAGGAAAGAGAAGTCAAAACCTGGGTATTGATACTTATCTGCTATCAGTGTGGATTCATATTTGATTCTGATACACAGGATTAGTACTAGAATTTCGTGTTTGAACTCTAACCACATTTATAGATTCTGCAGAGTTAAAAACAAAAAAGGAGTTTTAGAGATTCTGAGGAGAATAAGAACACTAACTGTATTTGAAAATGTTGTTTTTCCTAACAGCTGCAGTCATTGGAGACGGAACCTACTTTGCTGTCAATGCAAGTTACTCTGCTCAGGATATTTATTCCGTTCGACATGTGAATGGCAGAAAACACATGTACTTGGCTCGGGTCCTGACTGGGCAGTACTGTGCTGGGACAGCAGGGCTAAAGGCTCCACCACCAAAGAGCCAAGCAGATCCTACTGACCGCTACAACAGTGTGGTTGATAACGTGTCTAATCCAACAATGTTCGTCATATTTAATGACATTCAGGCATATCCACAATACCTTATTACTTTCAAATAGTAGAATGATCTTAATAGTCTAGAAAATTTTAGTGCCTTTTACATTTAAGAATTTACAGAGCAATTTTTAATTCTTTTTACATCTAGGTTTCTTCTTTACTGATCTATCCATGTGTTGAAATATGTCTTCAAATTATCAACAGAACGACTAACATAAGCAAATATTTTAGAGCATGCTATTTCAGTACTCACATTTCAAGTTCAGTTATGCAGAGATGTTGGCAAGAATGGTGAGAACAACTTTAACTTCTTTCTACACAAGGCAGAAGGGAATGGTAGAGGAGGAAGGTGCTCTGCCTTACCTGTGTCCAGCAGTAAGAGGTGTAGGGTAGGTCAGAGCACCTCTGCGTGTTCCTGTTTCCAGTAGTCACCATAAAGCACCTTCTTGTGAGGATTTATTTAAAATGTTCTGTGCTGAGGGAATCTGAAAGATCTTTTCCAACCAAAGCAGTGCTGTGATTCTAATTACCTCGCCCACCAGCAGAGTTTTCAGTCATCCTTAGGTATCCACTCAGCCTTGGTGCTAAAAGTCTGGAAGAAAAAGAATGAACATGCACTTTGCATTTATTATTTCAGCCCCCTTACCTACCTGTCTGTCACCTTAGCATACTCTGCTTATTCCTTAGTATAGATTACTATATTCATACCCATTTATTAGGGGAATTCTCTGTAATCCCCTCCTGTTACTTCCAGGAGTAATTGCTTTGCTACTAACTGCTAAAGTACTTTGCTTCCACAAAGTAATTGCTTTTGCAATTTTCAAGACTGGAAAGAGAGACTTTAAATTTTATTCTTTTCGATTCTGAAGCATTAACCCTTTTGTAGAATCACCAATTTGCAGAGTCATTTTTAAAGCTCTCTAAAAACTGAAAGTAATAGCATCTTTGCAAGTAGTACTTTTAATCATATCCTAACCTTAAAACTGCCAATCTAAAGCCATATATGCAGATTAAGAAAAGTAGTTTTAAAAAGCTACATTGTATTGCTGAGCTGCAAGAGGGACACATTTCACTTAAAAGTGTTGCTTCATATTTGAATTTCTTAGAGTGATGCAATAAAGACTTCAAAGACAAAATGGTTTTCTTGTGTTGTCTTAGTGACGACTTGTGCGTACAAATTCCAGGTGAAATTATTCTGCCTTAGTCAAAAAAAGACCTGTACTGCAAATAGCTGCCATGATGTCTAAAAACTTTGTCGTGATGTTCTCATTGCCTGCAAAGAGGAAAAGGGTTTACAGTATCTGAAGTTTGCAAAATAAAAAATTTCTGCTTTTCATAGCGTGCTGCCCATGCAGCACTTCAGAAGAATAACTGTCCTGCATAAATTCCCATTTAAAGCAAAACAGAGTGTTACCCACTCCCACTTATGATTTTGTTCCCTGTGAAAAGGTGAGGATTCCTTTAATCTTTCTCTGCTTTTTTGGGTATTCTTCTGTGTCATGGAAACACTGCAGGAGCCAGAGCAACTCGGTTTAGCTAAAAGCACCAGGCATCCACTGGCTTCTCCCACCAAGCAGCTTGGAGAGCCAAGACACACCACTTTCCATTTGTGTGGCCCATCTTGGAAAGCAGCAGAAGCTGCAAGATAAAGCACCTCAAAAACCCAGATAACTTTCATCACTGGTGGTAAATGTTTCTTCAGTCATTTCCATACTAGACACTGGGGGATACTCTGTTGTGCAGTGTTTGTGGACTGAGAAGCTGGGAAAAGCCTGTGTTGTGTGTGATTAATAAAATCCCAGTCACAAAAGGAACTGGGTCTGCTGTTTGACAAATGGCTGGCTGTGAACCAGCCCGTGCCCAGATGGCTGAGAAGACCAGTGCCATCCTGGCTTGTATCAGCAATAGTGTGGCCATAGGACCAGGCCCGTGACTGTCCCTTGTGCTGGGCACTGATGAAGCATCTTAAGCTCTGTGCTTATTTTTGGGCCCATTAATAAAGGCAATAAAGACAATAAAGTGATTTAGGTGCTGGAGTGTGTCCAGAGAAGGGAACAGAGCTGGGGAGGCTCACCCTGGAGAAAAGGAGGCTCGGGGTGGACCTTATCGCTCTCATAGCGCCCTGACAGGAGGTTTCAGCCAGTGGGGGCAGGTTCTTCTCCCAGGTTACGAGCGACAGGATAAGAAACGGCCTCAAGGATTTAAGTAGAGCATTGGTAAAAATTCCTTCACAGAAAGGGTGGTGGAGCATCGGAATGGGCTGCCCGGGAAGGCGGTGGAAGCATTCAAAAGCCGTGTGGATGTGGCGCCGGGGGCATGGTTTAGCGGTGGCCCTCAGGGGGCTCCTGTCCCCCCCTCCCGCTCCTGTGACTCCGGCCTTGCACCGCCCGCGTCCGCCACCGCCTCCCCTCAGCTCCTGGCCCCGCCTCTCGCGGCGCCGCGTCCAATCAGAAGCGCCCTCTGCTCCCGCCCCGCCCGCCCATTGGCGGAGGCCGCTCCCCCGGCGCTGCCGCCATGGCGACGCGGCGGACGGGCACTCCAAGATGGCCGCCGAGCCGGGCGGCGGGCGCGCCTGGTCTACCCGCTGCTGCCGCCCGCCGCTCGCGGCCTTCACCGCTGGGCTCCTGCTGCTCCTGCCGCTGCCGCTCTGCACCTCCGCCTCCTCCTCCTGTCACCATCGCGTACCCACCGGCGACCAGGTGGGATGGCCGGGGGTCTTCAGGCGGCCGCGAGGGGTGTTAGAGGGCAGGGGCTCCCTTGTTGGCCGTTCCCGCTGTTGGATCCGTCCCTTCTCGGCTTTTCCGGGCCGGGCTGTGCCGGGTCTGGCCCCGCAGCCCCGGCTGTGGGCGCTAAGGACGGCGGGCGGGCGCGGAGCATCCCATTGCGGCGAGGGAAGGGTCGGGAAGGGCTGGAGGGGGCCGGCACGGAGCGGTGCTGCCGGCGAGAGGGAGCCGAGGCCGGGCCGCGGTGTCGGTCCGGGTGAGCTGCCTCATCCCGCCTCGTGCCTCTCCCTGCCAGGTCGTCTATCAAGTTCCTCTAAAGGAAAATCACGTCTCGAAGAGAAACGTGGATCAACAGCTAAGAATTAAGATTGTGTATGACAGAAGCGTTGAGGAGTGAGTATAATGGTGTGGCAGATTTTTTTTTTTTTTCCCTATGGCTGAGAATGGAAACCTTGTGAACTAAAGCTCCTTTGTTTTGCTTTTTAAATATAGTTTGCTGCCTGAGAAAAGACACCTTATAAAGGTATGTTATATTTGTTTCCCCTTTTAGTTTGTATGTAATATAGATGAAATTAAGTTTAAGGCCGGTTTAACTAAAACCTTGAATGCCAGCAATTTAGTATTCCCCTAGTCCAGGAAACCAAAGCTTTGTGTATAGATTATACCTCCATAACAATTCCAGAGTTCTGCTGCATGGTGTTTGCTATATCCCAAGGTACAAATGTATTAGTGAGAAATGTGTATATAGTTTCCAAAAGCCTCTTTGAAGCTGTACATTCTAATTAATACTATTTTCCTTCCCATTTTCTCATTCCAATAACAACATATGGAAATACTGAAACAAAGTTCGTAATAATTGAACTTCTGAGAGTGTCAGGCTTTCCCCTATTGTGCTATACCAGAATATCTAGCAAGTTTTATGTAACTTGGTGGTTAATGCCTTTGGGGTGAGGTGTGTCTGCACTGCTACTGGGTGACTCTGATTTTTGCTCTTTTCAGAACAAACTCTTCCCACAAGCTATATCTTACTTGGAGAAAACATTTCAAGTGCGCAAATCTGCCGGTGCTATATTGCTAAGCAGGTTTGTGAAAGTCTGATGAAAATCACTTGCTATAGTTGATATTTAATGCTGTGCTGCATAGCCTTTAAAAGAAGATTAGAGTGTAGGAAATGCCCTGCTGAATCAGATCAGTGACCCATCTGATCCAGTGGCAGTGGCAGATGCTCTTTTACAAATCTGCCAGTCTTCCACAAACAACACCTGCATTTGTTGTAGCAATTGAAATACTGAAATTGTAGATATTCAAAGCTACACGTGCTGCCAGTTTTCTTTTATGCGTACCCCCATTTATGAGCCTGGTTCTAATCTCTGTTTGAGCCTGTGGATGCTCCATTAACAACTGGAAGCATTATGTCTTCCTTGGTAAGGTAATTAACAATTTTCACTGTTCAAGTTATATCAAGTACCAACAGAGTTCTGTAAGGCTATTCTGTAGTTCCTTTTAAAAAGAAAAGCCTTGACTGTCTCATGTTTCATTGAAGGCAATGTGTGACAAACCAATATTTAAGGAGGAAAGCTGACCCTCACAGATATTGCCAAAAAGCCTGTGCAGACCATACAAGGTGTGGGCCAGTTATAGTTCCTGAGAAACACCTCCAGGTAAGCTCAGCTGTCCAAGTGTTTCCTAATCTTTGAAATATTACTGTGTATGATAATTAATGAGAAAGTGAATATTGGTCATTGTGCATAAGTGACCTGTTTGCTGGACATCAGTAAGTCTGAATGAAAGAACAGAAAAACTTAAATTAGTGTGAGTTTCTGTAGTTTATGTTGTTGAATTCAAACTCAAATTAAAAAAAAAAAACAGGAACTGGTTACTGTCTCCTGAGCCTGTGTTCTAATGGCCTGCAAGGAGAGGATGAGATTTGGAGCTTGTTAAATTGCCGTTAGTCACTTTGTTATTCACCTTGGTCAATGAGTTGGAATTTCACAGAGTTAATAGTTGATTTTTTAAGACCTTTTTTGAAGAGTTTATCCACTGACTCAGGAGCATGGTGCAAGAAGTGCTTCAGACTTGTTTTCTTGATTCAACTACAGCATGTGATCAGTAGATTTCTGGGTTTTTTTCTTTAACTTGGAAGTTTCAAGTGTATCATTAAAAAAAAAGATTACATGAGAAATGCTGTTACTACTTATGTATACTAATTTTGTGAGCCAAGATTTTTTTTTAATTTATAAGAAATGTGGGGTGCTAATCCTGGGAAGCTTGGATTTTTGTTTGTTTGTTTCTTTAAAGCTGCCACCTTCATTGTGTCTAATAAATCATAAGAGTTAGTCATTTGAAAGTTATTCCTTGGCTCTGGTTTTGTTTGCTGCTCTTCACAGGGTGTCTTATTTCTGCTGTCTATTAGGATTTATTCTTGGCTTCAAGCTAATTGAATTGTGTCATGCAAAATGTTGGTGATAAGTGAAGTATTTTAATAGTTGCCTTTGCACACTGTACAGCAATGCAGGGTGTACAATGACAGCGACTGGCACCGCAGGCCCACGGGCTCCCCCGAGCAGGAGGGGGTTCGAGATGCTGACTTTGTGCTCTACGTTAGTGCTCTCACTACTGACAGGTGTGGCCATGAAAATATCATTGCATATGCAGCCTACTGCCAACTGGAAGCTGAAATGGACAGGCAAGTATTCCCTCTGCTGCAAACTCTCTTTTTAATTAAGCTTTCAAGTTTCTTGATTGTTTGAATGTGGAATTTGGTTGTGTTTGCCTTTGTTGTATAACAAGGGAGGAGTCATCATGGACAAGCACTACATTTATGTAAAATCACAAACCCATCAAATAGTGCTTAACTTGCAGAGTTGAGGCACAGGACTCAGAGCTGATCCTCCACTGTTAATGCCTAAACTTTTTCTCAAGATCCTGTTTCTCTTAAGGTGAATGTAATGATTTCACACACTTAAAGAATGCAAGTTCCTACTTATATTTTGTTTCCATTCAGTTGTAGTTACTGTCACAGTCTTTGTACCTCCCCTAGGATCTTACCTAAAATTCAGGTCCCTTGTCACTGACACCTGTGCAGAATACTGAATATAGAAATTGATTGACCCCATCCCACCACTCCCCATACCAACAGTAAACTAGTCATTGTGTTGTTAACAGATTTTTATAAATTAATGGGAAGGACATATTTTTACATTAGTCTGTATCTTCTTTAAGTCTTCTGCTGCTTCAAATGAATAATTATTTGAATTTTGTAGTATTTTTCCAAAAACCATTTACCTTTAAAACTCTCTTCCAGGCCAATAGCAGGATATGCTAACTTGTGTCCAAACATGATTTCAACACAAGCTCAGGAATTTGTTGGCATGTTGTCTACAGTGAAACATGAGATAATCCATGCATTGGTAAGGGTTGGTAAAATGCTGCCCTGAAATGAGTGCCTGCTTGCTCACATGCCTCCAGCTTGTTGCCTAGAGAAGGATGTTTGGTGGAGAGAAGCTCTTGCTTTGCCTCCTTCAATCTGTGTTAATTGCCTTGGAGTGTTGTACTTCCAGGGTGTCTCTGGTGGGTGTGGGGACTCTTTCATGGTGTTTGACTTTGTATATGAATGTCTTACCAAAGGTTTCCATGTGCTTGTTTTTTGACTTGAAGGGTTTCTCTGCTGGACTGTTTGCATTTTATCGTGATGATGATGGAAAACCTTTGACACCAAGATATGCAGATGGACTTCCTCCTTTTAATGAAAGGTATTTTTTTGGACCTCTTGGTACTCTCAGTGAAGGATGTTTTCACGTTGCTTTTTCAGGATGTATTCTTCCCTGTTAAAAACCCAACTTCATTCCATTATTAGAGTGCCTTTCCTTTGTAATGTTCAAACAGTGGTGTGTGGTGACTCTCTAGTCTTTCTTTACATTGTTATTAAGGACTTAAAATATCCACATGTACTATAAACTAAGACAGGATTTTATTTATCAGAAGGCTGGAAGTTAAGCCTTACAATTATCCATGCTGCCTAATGTCAGTGCAGTTCATTTTTAAGATATATGGCTCTGCATAACATCTGATGTGTGAAATCTGCTATGTGAATTTCCTGATTTGTTACAGAATTAGCAGTTTGCATTCTTTTTTTCATTTTTTAGTTGGTATTGTAGATATTATTCTAGGAGATGGAAGGGTAGAGAGCTTTTTGTTACAATAGCAATACTGAGGGGTTTTATTTAATTTCTTACATTTTTGGTAACTGTAGAAAATGCGCCTTGAGTCTATAACTAATCTTCCTTTGCCTTGTTAAATCAGTTGTGTGTCTAATAAACACATCTTAAAAAGGAGAAATGCTGTATAATGAAATGTTTAAATTCAGAAAGCATGAGGGAGTATAGAGATTATCCACGATTCTGTTTCTTATGGAGTTAGATCTTTGCACAGTAACATGTCTTTGTGGGAAGGATTTGTAACCAAACCTTCTCCTTACAGCCTAGGTTTGTATCAATGGAGCAATAAAGTTGTTCATAAAGCAGTGAGGCTGTGGGACGTACGTGGTGGCAAAATGCTGCGCCATGCTGTTCATCTTCTGGTGACACCTCGGGTCATCGTAAGTGTGCATTACCTTTCAAGCTTTGTGTGCCAAGGTTGCCAGGACATTCTGGAGTCATAAATATTTCTTATTCTTGAAGAATGCTCTTCCCTGAAAGCATGGCCCAAAGCCCGTGCCATTAACATTGTGTAATTGAGAGGGTGTAGCTAAAGTAAAGTAGAAAATGAGTGAGAGACAGTATGAAATAAATAAATTGACACAGTAAGAGAAAATGAAGGGAAATGAAATGACTGGAAGGTAAATTATAAAAGGTTAAGCAGAACAGATGTTGAAGAAATTCCTTAATCCTAGTCTTTAGGTGTTTTCCTACAGACTTAAGACACCTCCCGCTCCTTTAATATTAATATTTTATCATGTTTAAAAAGAAATTCCTCAAGGATTTTTGGAAATCTTTCTTGCTTCCCACGAGTCAGACTCTCTCTTTGTGCCCTCAGCAGAACATATGCTCAAGTGTTAACAAATTGGATTTGGAAATAAGTCATAGTGTTAATCGCATTTGGCCACAAATAATCTTTTTGTTTTAAATCTAAGACAGTATATAGAGCAAACATGGATTAATTGTCCCTGGTTTTCCTCATTTATTTCAAGGAGATGAGTAGATAGTATGATAGCCTTGCTGTTGGGCTGCTTGCCTAGTCAGCCTCTGAGTAGAAAATAAAATAGTAGAAAAAGAAATGCTGAAATACTTTTAATAGGTAATTCTAGAGCACTAGGACTGCACATGGGTATCCATCTCAGTATTTTGAGAGTTGTGTTGAAATGTTTTCTTTCTAGGAAGAAGCCCGAAAACATTTTAATTGTCCAATTCTAGAAGGAATGGAGCTTGAAAATCAAGGTGGCATGGGTACTGAACTCAATCACTGGGAGAAGAGATTGTTGGAGGTATCTGCTGATACTAGGAATGGAAGGGAACATGGAAATGTCTGCTCCCTGTGCCTTGATTTTTAGGTTTATTGTGGTACCTACTGGAGCCTTGAAAATGCATGAGTATCAAACCTCATTGAAATACATCACAAACAGTACTCGATATTTAAATATTTAGAGGTCCAATTTCTAGATACATCTGTCTTTTAGCCTTCTTGCTAAATCTCAAAGTATGAGATCAAGTGTTAATGAAAAGCTAAATGTCTCTTACTCCTGTCTGCCATTTACCCTTTTGAGAAGGTTTGCTCCTGTTTCAGGGCAAAGGGGTTATTCCTTTTAGTCAATTGAGTTTTGTTGCCCTCTGCCTCTTAAATACCTCATCATTCTATTTATTACCTTGACTTCATCTTTTTTCACATGCTCTGGCTTTAGCTTTTGCCCTGGCTCCTCCAGAACCTTGCCTGACCAAGGAAACACTTATTTCCCTCTTGGCATTTAAGCTAATTTTTATTTGTAACTTAGCACTGTGTGATATTTTTGGCAGAGTTACGTTATCTAGTCATTGTTTTATGCAGTGAGGTAAACAAGAAGGGAAATGCTTCAGGACAGTCTTTTTATGAAGGAGTATGGGATTTGATTGTCAATAGTAAAAAGAGAACAGAAATAAAATGCTTTTCCCTAAGAAGTATTTTCTTACAATAATGATTTTGAGTGGCTTACCAATCATAACTGGTAACTTTCAGAATGAAGCAATGACTGGATCCCACACTCAGAATCGAGTCTTTTCCAGGATCACCTTAGCATTAATGGAAGACACCGGGTAAGAATTGAGAATGGGAGGGTGGGTTTTAGTTCATTTGTGTTTGGTTTGCATTGTACTTGATTTTATTTCAAATTGATGCACTTGTGCTTATTCCTCTGCAGCAGAGTAGGTGATTAGTATAATTAGCTTTAAATTAGACAAGGAATCATAACTTGTATGTTACTTTTTCTTCACATGTTTCAAAACCCATTTTTAATCTAGCCTTAAAAAGCCAGGCATTGCAATCCAAAGTGCTGTTTGTAGCATTTACTTTTTCTTTAATGTAAGTCTTCTTATAATTGCAGCAATACATATTGATTATTTTTTTCAGTTCTTCTTGCAGATAGAAAGCAGAAATTGACTCAGGTTTCATCTTTCCATATGCATTGTTCCTTTGCAGATCACAAAGTTTTCTTCTAGTTCATTGTGACTCGAAAAATAGTGAAGTCATAATGTATTTTCCTATAGGCAGAAGGGGATGCAGTTTCCCTTTTTCTTAATTTGAAAACCTTAAGGCATAATATGAAATTCTTTGAACTGCTGTTTTATTAATCAGAACAGTAATTTTTGAAGTAACTATATTCTCATTTCAAAATACCTTTACAGATGGTATAAAGCAAATTACAGCATGGCAGAGAAATTAGACTGGGGACGCAATAAAGGCTGTGACTTTGTAATGAAGAGCTGCAAATTCTGGATTGACCAGAAGAGACAAAAGTAAGAATACAGTCTTAAAAAAAATTAAAAATAAAGAGGAAACCCTGATGCTTGTTTACATTTGTCCTTCAAATGTAACTCAGTAAAAAGAGGTAGAAGTTGGTAGAGATCAAAAAGGAATGCTGCCCTGCATCCCACCCAATTACAGTAAATACAGAGGCTAGTGGTGTAGAATGCATTTACACATGAGAAGGGTGCACTTTAGAGAGGACAGGTAGGACTTACTCTAAAAGTGTTTGCCTTCTTATTTTGTCCCTTTTAATTGGGAATGCTGCCTGTGTCATTTTGCTGGGCTTAAAGCAACTGAAGGAGATGATAGCCATCTTCACAACACAGCCTGCCATGTTTGTTCCTTACAACCTTGTTTGTTCTTTACAATCCTCAAACATTTCTAGGACACAGCTGCATAGTGGGCCTGTTTTGCTTATATTTTTTGTTCTTTAAAATTTACAAAGCTGTGTCATTAAAACTAAATAGCTGAATGCATTGTAACTTTGTTTGCTGGCTTTTGATATTCTTTAAATCAGAAAGGTCAAAACCAGACAAATAAGAAAAACAAGCCTCCAGAGAAGAGGTCAGTGCTTCTTTGTGTGATTGACTGAGTCTAGGGGAGGATGGGAGCAGTCTTGGCAGGCTGCTTTTGTAAAGCAGTTTAATTGATCTGATGTGATTTTTATTCTGGTTTTGTTGGCTTGCTTTTTGTTTTTGAGGAAGCAATTAATCAGTCCATACTGCAACACTTTGAGGAGTAATCCTTTGCAGTTAACCTGCAGACAGGACCAAAGAGCAGTAGCAGTGTGCAACTTGCAGAAGTTTCCAAAGCAGTTACCTCAGGAATATCAGGTATAATGGATCCTACTTTACAAATAACTGAAGCGTTTCATTGTTGAGCTTTGCCGCCTGATGATTGTATTTGTTTCTGTTTTTTTTCTTCTGAACTATCAGATGACAGTAGATACTGTGAAAAATGTCTATCTAGTTTATTACAAGGAATTGGAAGACTGATAAAAACCCCTTGTGATCTTAATAAAAGAAAATTATGTTGCTTTGCTATCTAGCCAAATACCAGATAGAAATGTTGCAATGTAACAGAATCCCCCAAAATATCTTGTTTGAGGGATTTCTTCCCCCAGTCTTCTGCCTTTTGTCACTGCACACTAAGAAATCTGTTCTGTTTACATTCCAAAGAATGTAATTATTACAGAGGGGAATCAGGGACAGAAGCTGGATGCATGCAGATGTGAATCTCTGCATTATTTATGTATTCTTAAATACTTCTGGCTCATCTGGTTCATGGGTATTGTAAGGTGCTGTTAATAGCATTCCTGAGTAGTAACAGCTGATGTTCTTGCAACTGTAGTGCTTTGGTCTATGTAAAAAAACAGCTGTACTTTTGCCTTTGCACAAACTGCTTCACTACTGTATTTTGCTTTGCAGTACTTCGACAATCTTAATGGAGTACCAGCAGAAGAACTGCCTTACTATGGTGGCTCAGTAGAAATTGCTGACTATTGTCCCTTTAGTCAGGAGTTCAGCTGGCATTTAAGTGGTGAATTTCAACGCAGTTCAGACTGTAGAATAATTGAAAACCAGCCAGGTCAGTATTCAGGATTTCAGGGTGGTTTTGCAGAGATTGCATTTGTTCATTTGGAATGGACTCGCTGCATGTTCAGACTAATTGCATGTGAATTTTTTCACTCATGAGGTTTCACACCACCAGCTGTGTCAACACTGTGCTGTGCTAAGAAGCATAGCACAGCTATTGTGTACACCTGAGGCAAACTCACATATCTAATGCAGGAATTGCATAAGGAGTGAACAGATACCTACCCCAAATGACCCAAATACAAGACAAAGAATGGGGGTGGGAGAAAGTGTTGTTTATTGAGGCTCTGAAATGTGATTGCACTTTTCATCTTTGTGGGTATTTTGTTCAAGGCCAGGCTCTTTGTGACCAGAACATGGGCTTGTCTCCTAGTGTAATGCATGCATGGTCAGTATTGCAGAGCTCCAGAATGCTGTAGGATATTACCTGCCTGTGCAGTTGTGTCAAAAACAAACACCCTCTGCCCTCAAACCAGTAATCACAGCTGGCATTCCCTGAGGGTAAACATAACCACTTTCTGATAGAAATGCTTACTCATTGTGGGGTTTTTTTTGTGGTTAGTTGATTTTTTTGTTTGTTTCTTAAATCTTGTGTTCCTTCCCACCTTATTTTCAAGACTGTATAATTCCCAAATAGATAATAATTCAGGGTCTGAAATTTTCCCAAAGTAAACCTTGAATTGCATGTGGGGACATTGATTAGATAGCCTTTTAAATTGATGTGGGCTTTCTGTTCCTCTGGTTAACTTGTAATTCAGTGTATTCCTTCTACCTTAGATCCTACCAAAAACTATGGTGCAGAGAAATATGGACCAAACTCTGTATGTCTTATTCAGAAATCTGCTTTTGTTATGGAACAGTGCAGGAGGAAACTCAGTTACCCTGACTGGGGTAGTGGATGTTATCAAGTAAGTATTTGTTGGATTTTTAGTGGGTTTTCTTTTTTAAAAACCCTAAAGGGAAAAGTCGGGCTTAAAATGTTGGTTGTGACTGTTAGAATTTTTCACTTGCATTGTAATCTGTGGATCATATAACACACTTTGAAAAAAATCTTCCAAGCATAAGCCTGTAATTTAGATAGTTAAGTGTGTGACTGCTGGTATGGCTTCCAGTCTCACTAGGGACATCATCTGTCTTACCCCGTGGCACTTTATCCTCAGCTGAGAAGCAATACTTATATGAAATGTTCTGTTGTTGAAGCTTAATATTAATTAGTCACTCTGATTTTTCAGAGGTGGAAAGCACTGTGCACATGTCACTTCTCATTTTCTTTGGGACAATCTCACTAAAGGTGTCACGTTCAGTAACTGCACAACTCTGAAAAGTGGTCATTAGCAGAAGCCAAGTTTTACTGATTCTCAGCTGATGATCTGCATAATTGCACAAAAAGAGTATAGTCAGTGCTTTGAAGAAGCATTCCTGAATCTTGTAGTTGCCCAGATTGCATTAAAAATCTTGCACTTAATCTGTGCTTCTGATAAATCACTGTAGGTGCACAGTTTGTGGTAATTGGGAGTGGGGCTGCCTCACTGAGCCTCATCCCCAGTGGGCACAGCTGTGAGAAGCAGGTGAACAGCATTGACAGCAATGAGCCATGGATGCCCAGGGGCACTGACCAACCACCAAAGGGAGCAGAGGGCACACAGGTGCAGTGCATCAACATGAGGGGATAAAAGGCTGGGCTAAAGAACAAGAAGGGCAGACACTGAAGCCTTCTGAAGTGGTCTGGTGTTACTCTGAATGGGTTGAAGCCTTCTGTAATTGTGTTATGATATTCTGTGTATTGTGGCTGTCTCAACTGTGACATATGCTGCAATAAATCATAATACAGACTTGACTCTTTTATTTGAAGGTTTCTTGTTCTCCACAAGGGCTGCACGTGTGGGTCAAGGACACTGCGTACTTGTGCAGCCGCTCAGGCCAGGTGTTGACTGTGAGCATTCAGATGAATGGCTGGATACACGTTGGCAATCTGATTTGCCCAGTCTGTTCAGACTTCTGTGACTCCTGTCCCCCAGAGAGGGATCCTCCAGCTTCTAACTTAACAAGAGCTGCACCCATTGGTAGGTTGCCTTTTTTGCTGAAGTCAAACTTCGTTATTAAATATCTGAAAACGTCAAAGCTTTGTGTCAGCTCTGACTGTCAGGAACAGGAAAGGAAGGCTATGGCTATTTTAAGATCCTAGGTGTAGGAGGCAAAGGAAATAGGAAAGGTGCCCTGTGTGTTGCTGTGCAGTCGTGCAGAACAGTGACTAACACAGGAGAAATGTGTCTGAAACATAACGCCTTCATTTCACATCTCCTTCTGGTAATCATCCCAGAGATCTAGCTTTAGCCTGGGAATTTATCAGGAAATCTCACCTGTGTTTTGAAGGCCATATTGTTATTACAATCCTAAAAATTATCACCTTGGTGGAAAGTGAGTTCTCACTTGTATAATTTCCTATTGATAATGTTCATGTTGTAATGCAGAAAGATGAGAGTCAGTTTTCTTTTTGAGGAAGATAAAAAGCTGAATTCACTAAATACCAGTTAAAGTTTTGTCAAGAAATTTGTTTTAACTTTTTGGTGGTTTTTAGTGTTCTCTTTGTTATTTTATCTTGTCTTTAAATGTATTTTTTTTTTTTAATTTTAGACTTATGCTCCTGCTCATCCAGCCTGGTTGTAACCCTTTGGCTGCTGGTGGCCAACTTAGTTCCCCTGCTAACAGGATTGTTTCTCTGCGCATAGACTTGAGCTTGGGGCAACAAGAAGTTCTGAGATAATCCTGCTGCCCTCCTTGCTGTGGAGCATGGAGGTTCTGTCTCAGCAGGCAGCTTTCTCCTGCTGAACCTCATCTCCCCTGGCAAGTATTGCTGCACACAGTAGTCAGGGAAGTGTTGACAAAAGCAGGTAGAATTTTGAGAGGAGGAAAATTTACCTTGTCATCTCAATAAGTGCCAGTATTTTCCTGAATTGCATCCTATGGTTTTTTTGACGCAGTAACAAGATCCACTTTGCCAACTGTTTTAAACTACCTGGCAGCTCAGTCAAGATTTGAAATGAGAACTCTTCTGTAATAGAACTGACGGCTGTTTTTTTGTTATGTCTGTTGTGTGATTGGTAGCAAAGCATCCTCAAACTGGAAATATACCTCAGTGGTTTAGTCAAAAGCCATGTAAAAATCAGTTGTCATCACTGCTGATAACCAAGGCCTAAAGAGGCTGGTAATTTGTTTGTTTGTTTTTTTAATTCTTACAATTTATGGGGGAGGAAAGAATGTAATTGGATAAACCAGTGGTTGGCAGATGCCTCCACAACTGTATTCTGCAGCTTTGAGCCCTCTCAGAATTCATGCTAGGTAAAGCAGCTAATTCTTGGGGTTCATTACATCTTCCTACGTGCACAAAATGCAATTTCAGACTGGTAACCAGTGCGACTGTCTAGAAATCCCATTTTCATTTAGCCAGTTCTACTGTGAAATTTAATACATCACATTTGAATATCCTCTAGAGTTTGCCAGGCAAATGCATTTCAGTACTGATACTGTAAATTTGGGATAGGATTTACAGGATTTATTGGATTTATGATTATTTTTTATTTTGTTGATTTGTTTCTCAAATAATGGCATTATTGTTTCAAAACTAGTATGAATATTACTGCAGGTGTTCTCACTTCTTGTTGAAGAGCAAACCAGTAGCAATGGCAGCTATAATCTTACAGGATCATGCTGATGTCTCTAGACCAAAAACTATATTGAATGTGGAAGGAAAGCCTAATCTGTTTTCTTTTTTTCTTCCCTCTACTCTTTTTGGACATGTAAATATTATGGATTATTTGAGTATTTTTAGTAAGCTGAGAATCAGGTGGTTTGAGCCACATGAGGGCACACCTTGCTACAAAATTAATCACTTGATGACAAAATATATAAAAGGAAGGAAATTAGTAAAATCTGTCAAGGTAAGGACAGCTGCTCTATAGGACTCTTATTTCTATTTATTTCTGACTATAATGTGTTTACAAATAATCCTGTTCAGAGGTAAAGAAACTCTTTGTGGTTCAATCCACTGTCTGTCGTTTTAGGACAGTTTTCACTCCTGGAAAAGTGTTAAATTTAAGGGGGCAGACATACCCATTGCACTAAAAAATGCAGATATAGGGAGAAAGATGATATAACTCTGCTTCTTAAATGTTCTGTGGCATTATAATTGTCAGTGACTGGATCCTTTTCCTAAATGGAAAGCAGGGAGATGGAGTAAAACTTTAGGTACAATTATACTGTAATAATAGGACTTCCATCATGATTGTAAGAAATTCTTTGTGCCTACTGGACTTGATTTTGTTGGGTTTTTTTATTATTATTTTTTTTTTATTTAAGGAAACTTATGACACTGCTGAGAGAGTAAGGTGCAACCTTAAACTGTCTAAAGACATCACAGTTGAGAGCACCTTGCACTGGGCTAGTTCTCCTTCCTAACTGCAGGTTAAGCTTGCTGTGAATTACACAAGGCCTGGGCTAGCCTTAAATCAGTGTCTTGGAGAAGCAATACAAGTCAGGACTCAAAGGCTTTAAAATTGTACAAACTGAATTACTAAACATTCAGATTGATAAGTGATGACTAATTATTTTAATATAACCACAAAACAGTCAATGTAAACTGATACCTGGAAAACATAAAGGTTTGAGAATACATCTTAAGTCCCAGAGGTTGATATTGTATTTTTTGTCTGTTGTGCAATAATGCAGTTGAAATGGTATCACTCAACAACAACGCTTTTGATACTTGAAAAGAAATTACTGGTTATTTTTTCTTACTGTGAAATGTTTGCACTGTCTGAACTTTCTGGTTAACTTTATAACTGTTAAACTTTTTAACTGGTGTTAATTTATTGTGCTCAGTATTTGATATGCTGGTCTCCTGTTTGTCTAAGTGTGAGATTTGTCATATTTAATTGAATATTTTTATCTTCTACACAGTTGTTTATCTTGAGGGCTTTTCTTCTTTTAATCTCTCTTCCTGAGAATTAATTGAAAGATGGGTTAGAAAGTTGATACTTACCTACTTCTGAATTGTATGCATTAATTAAAGAAAGGGGATGTAGTGCTTTGTATTGAAAGGGAAAAAAATCTGTCAGCCTGTTAGAGCTCTTGTGGTCAGGTTCACCAGTACCTGCTAAGCAGCTGCATCAGTGAATCCAGTGAAGTAAAACTGCTACTGCCTTAATAATCTGAGGTTTCAGTTGTAATTTCTTTGTGGCACAGAACTGGACGTGACTTTGGGGGGTCGGGCGTGGAATGTACTTTAGTCAGAAAAATGCAACATCATCTATCCCACCAGTGGCTTAGCAGCTGCTAGCAGCTGTAGCCTTGTGGGAACTGCCAGGGAATGTGTCAACTTAAAGTGGCAATGAACTGGTAGCTGTCATACAGAATATTTGAGTAAAGCTGACTACCTCAGTTCTGTTTGTCTTTGCATTCAGCTTTTAGCCTGCTGTCAACTTCCAGATCTTAACATCAATTAAGTCAAATCATGTCTCAGGTTTTTAAGAGTAAAATTACTACAGTAGGAAGCATAAGCCATTTTTGAGTATAGAACACAGCTAAAATTGTAGCTTAAGCAGCTCAGTTATGTAGCCTTGAGTGTAGTTTCTGCCATAAAATTCAGAATTCTTTTAAATAAAAGCAGAGTTTGCTGTGTTAGGTGTCCTGACCACACATGACCAGTCCCTCCTATTGCATCTCTTAAGTGTGAAAACTTGGAAATACAGCCCATTTAAGCTTTGTGTTTCCACCAGAGAAGACTGGGCAGCAGGAGCCCTGGAAGTTGTGCTGAGATGCATGAGTTTGCTCATCTGTAACAGAAACATTTTCAGTGTATAGTGTCCACAGTTTTAACTTTATAATTCTTTTAAAATACTCCATGTTTGCTTAGGGAAGTAAATTAGTCTTGCAGTCTTTTTTTAGTCCCAGTAGTTCAAATAATTTCAATTAGAAATTGAAGCAAGTCATCTTTTAGGAACACATTTTTTCTAGTGTTGCAATTATCAGGAGGAAAGATAGCTTTTGGCTGGAATCACCTGGAAAAGCAGCAATTCATTCCTTCTGAAATGAGTTGAGGTCTTGGGATACAGTCACGGCCCTTGATGTAGGTTAATTACTGAATTATATCCCCCATTAATTGACTGTCAGTCCAACACAGCTCATTCTTTCTGCTGAGCTCTAATAAACTGGGGAGACTGATGTCTGAGAGCAGACATATCCACAATCCCTTATGAGACCAGTTGTTTTTAAATCTTCCTGTCCTGCACATCTTTCTGCTTGATGATATTCAGTAGAGAGGGAGGTGTACATCCTTCCTTCCCCACATTTCCAAGGAGTGACTTTCAGCCAGCTGAGCAGCTCAAGGTGTTTTCCCTGCAAGACTGAAGCCCTGTTTTTAGCTTGTTTGGATGTGTGGGTGCCTGCCTGCATGTATATACTGCTCTGCAGGATTTGGGGCTGTTTGTGCACTGAATAACAGGATCTTACATTACCAGACTTCCAAAGTGCAAATGTTGCCTTTTTAATGTGAAGCTTACCTTGGAGATAAAACAACTGTTTTGAGAGAAGTGGCTGACCTTGAACATGTGTTTCCTATTTTGGTACAGAATGTAAATATAGAACTAACTATTTTACACAGATTTTGGCTGGACTGAGATATAAGGGCTAATTTGTGTTATTTACGGAGTAAAAGTTTCCTTATTTTACTGTTTAAAAAGGTATGTCATGCAACAGAAGAAAAAACTGTTCTTCAATAAAATATCTGTAGAATATTAATTCTTCTTGTCCTTTTCTTTGAGAGGTGACAATGATTAACTGCAAGAGTAAGAGCAATAAAGGAGCACTATTACAACAGTCATTTATTTTGTGAGAATGTTGAAAAATGAAATTACATCAAGTCTGTATATTGATCACTTTATTAAACTGTTATTTGATACACTTTGAATGTAAAATATTCAATGTTATTATTAGCTCATACATGACTTATCAGAAATTCAGCCTGATGGTGAAGGAAGGAGGTTCCTGAATTCTCTATCCCATCCTCATGTATTTGATACTTCAAAACTGTGCAACGTGTAAGTACTTTTCCACTTCAAATTGAAGATCATAAATTCCCTGCTTTGTGGGAAGGATTTGGTCACATGATTTCCATTTCAGTGGCAGGAATGTTGGTGTTGCTCTGCAGAGCCCCAAGCTGTTAGCTGTGCCTGGAGTCTGAGCAGGAGGAGCTGAGCTACCCTTGCTGCTGTTCAGGAGGATCAGGGATGCTGCAGCCACTGGTTTTGGTACCCAAACTAGCTTTGCTAGCTGTGAGACTGAGTTTTTTTACAATATATTTGTAATTACAATACATTGTTATATATATATATTACTCTGGTAAATGTGAAAGACCTATAATTTCTCTAAAATTAGTTGAAATTATTTTATAATTAGCTCATTTTTTTTCTCTAAGCAATATGACAGCGAGTACATAGATTTAAAAAAACTTGCCTTCCTCTCTGCTATTTCAGAAAATCTGATAAAACACAGCAAAAGTAGGTTACTCTTCCTTTTTTTTTTTTTTTGCCTTCTCTCAAAATAGGAGTATTTCAAAAGGGGATTAAAGCTTATAAAATGTGCCACTGTTCATTTTGTAGATGTTTTTAACTCTGAAAAACATCAGGTATGTAAAGTTACCCAAATACAGCTATAAGGTTAAAAAACTTCAATGTTTCTAAAATTCACGCCACTGGTAGCACAATAAAAACCCCTGGTGTGTGAACCCAGTTTGTGTTTAAAATTCAGAAGCAGATGGGAGATCTCTCTCCTGGAGTGTAAGATGTGCTGCTTGAGCGGGATCAGGACACGCCTCTGCAGTCTGGAAAGGGGCAGTGGAGTTCCAGGAATGCAGCCTGGTGTGAAATGCCAGTTTACAGGAGTTCTGTGCGTCTATAGCGGTCATCTCCATACAGGTATAAAAAGTCAAGTATCACAGAGAGTTTGTCACTGTTACTGCTTGCCCCCTCAAAATATCAGCAAGTGCACAAGCTGCAAGCTGAGCCCTGGGTACATCTCTCTGTCAACTTCCACTTCCCCCCTCTCAGCTGGTTCAAATTAATGGTGAGGACTTGCTGAGAAAATCTGATGCTAACAAAATTGTCTTTGGTTATTTCAGATGTTTTTTTCTGTATTTTAAAGGAATACAGTAAATTTAATCAAGGTCAGATTACTTTTGAGGGTTCCAGTGTCCCAGATTTGAAACAAACAATACACCCATCCCAAACCCCTTCTCCTTTCCCCCACCCCTTAAACTGTTTTATTTATACATCTGATGAACATTCTTGTGTGTCTGAGTACAGTAATAGTACCTATTTTTCCAAAGAAACTTCTACTGGGAAACTAAATCAAGGAAGGCCTAAAAGTCCCAAAATGCAAAATGTTATTTATGTTTGAGGGGAATTACAGAAATCTAGCATTTGTCCATGCAATTGCATCTAACTGCTCTTGGATTTTTTTTAAACTATGATTTATCTGTTTGAATGAGTTCTTTGATTTTTCTATGTGTTGTGCCATTCTAGAAGTAACTGTAGGCAAAACATTAAGTTTTATGTGAACTATTTAGCTCTGTTGCAGAAATTACAAGGGGAACTGTTTTCAGTCAGCAAGAAAATAATTATAGGGAAATACCCACATTACTAACTCAAATGAAATAATGTTAAGTTTTACATTTGTTTCCTATTCCTTAGGTATAATGTTGAAATTAAAGGCAGATGTTTTTACCCCCAAGACAAGGGGAATTAAATACATTCTTTGTTGCTTTTACAGCAAGTGTCACACAACCTGTTTCTCTATTTCAATTGCTGTGGAGTGGACAGAAGTCCCAGGAAGGTGAGAATTCAGCCCGGTGAGGAGAAGGGATCTCTACATATGCTCTGGGTGGTTCTGCAGGCACATGATGAAATCTTGGATTGATCGACCCTCATAGCAGATCTTGTAGATGGTCGTAAATAATGGAAACCTGAAAGAAGCATATAGGAATTAAAATAGTTTTTAAAGTTTATATGAACATTTTTATTCCATTTTAATGGAAAGAATTTTTTGTTCTGTTGAAAGTGGAAAAATTTTTGTCTTTCTTTACAATATAATTTTAGCTTGGGGCTGCCTTTACTGGAAGACTACTGGGCGAAGAAGAGGAGCTAAAGAGGGGCAAATAATGGGTGTGACAGTACAGAAAAGCTGTTTTGGAAACAAAATACCTATTCAGTATTTTTTATTTAAAAACAATTTTGAATTGCATATCCTCTTTTCCTGCTGTGTGCAAAATGGATATATTATTTGCAGTCATTACTGATATCCAAAGGACTAAAAGAAATGGAAATGTCTAACGATTTTCTTTTCTTGGCTTAAAGGATTCTTTTCCTTTTACAAGCTGTCTTAGTCATTATGTGGTAAAAAATGAGTCCACTGAATGACTTGGAGCTGAGCATGTAACAAAGGGCAATTATAGGATAATTATTAGATCAAGCTGTGATTTAAACCTGCTGTCAAAATGAGCTTTCCTTTTCGCTCTCATTTTTGAAAGATATTGCCGCTTGAATCTTCTATATCTGTTCCAATTTTAATAAGTTTTTAAGGATTCATTTAGCAGTGTTTGACTTCTCAGTACTGCTGATGTATGAGAGGAAATGGGATGGAGGGAAGTCTAGCTTTTTGTGTAACTTGAGGCAAAGGTTTCAAATTATTTATAATCTTACATCATCCTAAGCAATTAGAGGTACTTTTTACCTTTACCTTTTTACCTTTGTGGCACTAAAGCATTGGTATCAGCACACATTACCTTTTCAGTGCATGTAAAAATCTTTGATTAGGAATATGATCCTGAAATTTGTACTGAGATAACCAAATTCAGGTTTGCAATGAGAGCAGGACTGCTGCAAGCTGCAATGCTGGTATACTTAGAACAAGAAACCTTCTGGCCCATGAATCATGTCTGCAAGATAATTCTATGTACAGCCTGAATCTTATTTGGGGGATGGGGATGTCTGGGAGGCTTCTTTACATTATAATTTCTTTTGTTTCCTGTGTAAGGGCCATTCACTTAAGGGTTGGTGATGATCTCTGCGGGTCCCTTCCAACTCAGAATATTCTGTGATTGTTTTCCCTGCTGTTCTAATATGTGATCTCACATTACTGTATTAGGCACTAACAGTATCCCCTGAACCCACTCTCTATCTGTGACTTGTTTCTTCTAACAATGCTCAGCCCTTCTCCCATTCAACTGACCCTGGCAATGAGGAGTCAAGCCATGCTCTAGCAGGGGCCCACAATGTAGAAAGCTGTTGTTGCAGAAATGAACAAGATTATTAAACACAAGTACAGTTAAGAAGGTTATGAATCATAATTTGTTGTTGTTTTTGTTGGTTTTTTTAAACTCAAAGCACTTACTTATGGAGCAAATCCTTCTGTTTCAGAATTTTGTAGACTTCGGCTGAGGTCTGAGGACCTTGCAGCTTTTGTCCATTCAGCATCTCCTTTTCCAGCTCCTCAATGGACTGGAAGAGAGAAGACTGATTACTTGGGTCAGAGGGGATACTGCTGTGATACCAGCAGTTATCAAGGTAAACAATTAATGATGCCTTTGTAAAACACAGAAGGACTTCTTCATCCGTTAGTGTAAAATATTTAAAATCCTCCTTACTTTTCCTGTGCGAGCAAAGGCTTCTGCTACTTTCCTGTTGCGTCCCCCGTAGCAGGTGGTGATGAGATCAGCCACCCCACAGCTTTCCAAAAAGGTGGCTATTGACACTGGTCCCTTGCAGAACATCTTGGCAAAGGCCACCATCTCCATGAGGCCCAGGCGTATCACTGCTGCCTTGGTGTTGTCGCCGAAACTCAGCCCATCGCAGAACCCCGCGCCCACCGCCACGATGTTCTGAAAATGGGCCAGTGCAAAACACAGGGGAGGGAAGGAAACAGTCAGCCAAGGTGTGCAGCTTACCAGCATGCACTGAGCTCCAAGGAAACAACTCTGTCTTCATCAGAACAAGGATTAATTTCCAATGGCCATGCGTTTATCTTATGAAGAAACGGGTCAGATAATGTTGAGCAAAAGTTGCTGGAATTTTTGAAGACTTTTCAGTATCTACTTTTACTCCCATGGGCAAAAACCAAAGCAGTGTTTTATACACTAATACTGCAATCACAGCATGTATGCAATTAGTGTTTTGTTTTCCTGCTAGTTCCAAGTTGGATCTTGCTGACCCTTCTGTTTAAGTATTTCAAATATCCCACACAGAGTCATACCTTTCTAGGTTTTCTTTGTGGGTCTCTGATTTGAGCAGGCATGGATTCTAGGAAGATGCTGCAGTAGAACAAATTTTGGGTTTACCTACAAGTATTAGTAGAGCTGCCCTTGTCTACAGCTCTAAACAAATCTCTCAGGATCATAAACATCTTCACAAGTCCTCACCATTGTTCAGCATGCTTCCCTTCCCACCTTCCAATTCCCAGCTCCTAAATAAGTCCCTAAATAAATGTAGTTCAGTGTGTATGAGTAATATGCCACTTAGTGCTACCATTGGCATGTTTGCTCCAGACATCTATGTACCCTAGTGCACATGTTTAATTTTTTTAGGGTTTTTTTAGCAGAGGCAAAACCAAACCAATGATTTTAAGAAGTGGGATGATTTATTATAAAACAGTAAAAAATTCTCCCATCTGTTCCTGCCCCACAGAGTTCTGCTCTGTGGCCAAAAGCAAAATTTGCAGTGTTTGGTTTTGTATGTCAAAAGATTTTATTTTTGTATGTGAAGTTAAACAGGACCAATTCTTTCCTCATCAGTCATCCACCTCCTCCATGGAAAAGTGAATTATTGAAGTATAAATGACTAAATGTATAAAGAAGTAAAAAGGATCACATGCTGAAGTCCCTTTCAATTCATATAAAAGCAAACTCTCAATCTCACGCTATTGTCCCCTCCTTGGAAATTTGGTGACTCTAATGTAATTTCTGATTCCACCTGGGATCTCCATTTGGACATTTCTGAATGCCACACAGATGTGCTGCCAACACAGAGCATCACTTCTGATGTGAATTTTCTAGCAGGTTAGTATTTAAACCATGGACATAATTATTAGTGGAGCTAATCTATGTAGTGAGAGTCTTTGTTCCATGTGCTCACAACACGCAGACAAGAAAATGCAGTGGACTAAACTCTGCTCTCAAAAACAGATGTGCCTCTGGTAAAATAAAGATAAAAATACAAGTATTTTTAAATGCTTTGCCTGCAGCTGCATTTTGAATAAATTTCCCCTTTTTGGGGGAATTTATTTCCCAGGTTGGAAAATTTATTTCCCAGGTTGGAAAACTGGCTCATGAATGATGCATCTTGTCTGCAATCATTCACTCACATGGTGACAGGACTCAAATTAGACCCCATGGCTTACAGAAGACTCAGGTGAGGTTAGAATTTGGTCCTAATAAAACATACTGGCTTGAAAACACTTACTTTTAAGGCTCCACAAAGCTCCACTGTATCGGTGTCAAGCACCACAGTAATCCTGAAATTGGGGGTCTGCATTAATTCTTTAAAGATTTCTCCTTGAGTTTCATTTTTGCATCCTGTGGGAAAGAAAGATGAAAGAGAGCTTTTACAATGTTGCAGAGTGCACACAATTCACCTGGAATAAGGTTCTAGGGACTGCTTCAGCTTTTGTGATCCCAGTCCCTGGGGGTTGCTAAACCAGAGATTTGTGCAACAACAGTTTCTGCTGCTGGATGCCAGTGTTAAGTGTAGGCAACACCTTGGCATTGATCAATATTGCTTAATGACACTTTAAAGGGCTTAAAGGTAGATACCCCCTAGTGAATCTTTCTGCCTGACAAAGCTTGTACAACCACAGACCTTACAAAAGACATTATTTACAAACTGCTTCCCGCGGGACAATGGTATAATTTCTGCTTTGAAAATGTAAACCTGTGTCACTGCTAAGTACTATCATGGGACACAAATTACTATTGCCCAGTTACAGGGGTAATAGTCCCAGTTACAGGTGGATCCACAGATGATGAAATTGAAGGTTGGCACTGCTAAAACCTTTTTCCTACCAGCTCTACAGATGTCATGTATCATGTTGTTACAGTGTTCAGCCAAGGAGAGCCCTTAGTGCTAAAGGAACTGAGGTTTGCCTTGACCCAGAGAGCCCATGACCAGCTGGGCAAAGACCTCTGAATAGAGTTGCACTTGAGTTTTGTGCAAGATAGCTTGGTTTCCTTCAGGGTGAGCTCAGCTGTGAGTTTTACTACCTGGGGCACGACACTCTGGTAGCTGGGAGGTTTCTCACCATCTCATGAGAAACTTTAGGTTTGCTTCTTGTTCTTCACATACCAGTTCTCTTTGAGGTGGCTGTCTGTCTCTGGACTGCATGGCTTTCCATGGGGACAAAAATAAGGGACAAAGCTCTTTGCACAGTCATCATCACATCATGGCTTCAAACCAGGCCAGGAGAAGTTAAATTCCCCCGAAGATAATTAATATAACTCAACTCTCCTAATCATGTCTAGTCCTATTTGTGCCTAGGTACTCTTTCAGTAACAAATGCCCAGCTGGTACACTTGCACCATTACTATAATATTTGCAAGGCAAAAGAACATGCTTGCAACACAATTTATTTTTCTTTTGCCTTTCCTAGCTATGGAAGGATGTAACTTTAATTTTGACTGGCTTTCAAAATGTCTGAGTTTTAAAAACTACTGGATGAACTTTCCAAATCAGGTCAGACTCAGTCCTGGGAGGATCTGAGGCCGTGTCTTGGCAAGAAGTCCAAGTGGGAGAGAGGAACAGAATGTTACTGGGTTTTCTTTTCCAAACAAAGAAATTTTAAGATGAAGAAATACACCTCTGGGAGTGTGAGCACATAGGAGCTTCTGATTACACTTCTTTATCTAGAGTGCATTGTGTATCAGCTGCTGATGTACTCCATGTTGAGGTCTACAGGCACAAAAGGTGGCTCTTGCCAACTCCTACAGAAACAGGACTAAGCTGTGATATTTTCAGTGGATTAAATTAACTCTCAGCACTGAAACCCACTGTCAGTTTGAATCTGATTCTTTCAGCACCAAATTCTCTGGAAATAATCCTAGCTCCCTGAAGGAGCTCAGAAGGCACTGCTCCACTCAGGGACCACCTGGGACCAGTCACATCCCTCTGCTTCTTCCAGAGGTTATCCTGCCACAGGTGACTTTAAACCCCAACTCTAATTGGCTCTTTGCAATAGTTACCAATGGTGGTTTCACAGAACTTCTCATCAGCCACTTCTTTGGCTATGTTGGCCCCCATCAGCACACTGATCTCTATCTTCAGCTGCTCTCGAATGAGGTCAGAGATGAGCTTCAGGCCATCAGGACCCTCATCAATCCCCTGAAAAGAAGACAGTTAAAGCCAGGGTATTAGAATAGGAAAATGACAGCAGTAGAGCACTTGTAAAGCAGAAGGTGTTCTATTGCCTGCAGCTCTCTGGTTTGAATTTTTAAAAAAGGGTCTTGAAATCACCAGTGTTAGCCATTAATACAAATGCTCTGGGTTTGTACTTCGGTAACTGCAAATTCAAGACAAACTCAGGGAGAAGGGGTGACAGTCAAGGTAATCCTGCAAGAGGCCTCACATCAAGTGCTGCTGTCCTGAGGCTTGCTTTCTTTGATGTTGTATTTTTCCTTTCAGTTAAATTTGTAGTATAGGAAAAGACATTTAAAACTAAGTCTATAAGAAATGGCTTTTTTGCAAGATCTAAGTATAAATCAAAGTGCTTTTTGGGTGTTAAGGAGTATACTGAAGTGTCTTGGGGTTTTTAAGCTAAATTTGCAGAAATTTCCTTCCTCTCCCCCCTTCCTCTCTTCTCCTTACTGCTGCTTATGAGATAATTTCTATAGAGCGGAAGAGCTGGTATTGAAGTCCAAAAACTTGAATTACATTTATTTCATTACAACTTTAAGTGGGATATTTCCTGTAATGCAATCAAAGAAGTGGTAAGACTACATTCCTATGCCTTGCCTCTGGCTTTTAGTTTGACATTCTCTTAAAATATTAATTCCTTTAAAGATTATGACAATCTGGTACCTCTCTAACCTTAAAAAGCAATTTCTCTGTTCATGCCAGATTGAAAATGCTTCAGTTTTGCAAAATCATTAGTGTTACTATGCCATTTTAATGATGCCAAGAACAGCTTTAGCATGTACTTGGAAGAGGCACTTTGACTTGGAGTTCTCAGTTAGGAGTTAACTGAGGCTGTAGTCTCAGAGTATTTTTTCTGGCAGCAATGCCAGCTTTATGCATCCCTTCCTCTGCCCATTTTCACCTCCATCCTGGTCCAAGTGGGAGCTGATCCAGGCTAAACATGACTGGCAAAAACAGATACTTTTAGCCTGGATAGGTTGCCCCATCCTTCCCTCTCCATAGTCACAAGAGCAGAAGGGCTGGCAGAGCTGGGGAAGATTTACCTCTTGCAGAAAGAAATTCCCATGTTTATGCAGAGCATGCAGCTGAGGGCTGCAGCTGCTGTCCTTAAGTTGGAGCTGTTTATTTACTCCATATTGGCTGGGTACTGTGGACACAGCAACTTACCTTGATCAGGGAAATCCCAAATGTCCCAGGTTTTATCTGTCCTGCAATCTGCTCACAGATCCGTCCAATAAATTGATGTGGCAGAACAAACACTAAAATGTCTGCCCCGTTTGCTGCTTCAGCCACATCTGGCACAGCCACCTGGGACAAGAGTGACAAACAAAATGAGCCCCAGGTAGGAATCCTCACTCCTTGCAAGACACCATCATGCCAAAGCCATGGCAAATGCAGTGCAAATGTCCTTCATTTTAACTGGCCCTGTGGCATAGCTGCCAGCTCTCCACACAAGCAGCTACAGATCTCTTCTGAAATATCCAAAGCAGCTGAACTGTTTTGGGGTTGGATTTTTTGTAATTTTTTAATAATTTAACCCTGTGTGGATAATCTGGGAAAGATTATATACTTCATAAATTTGTGGTGTGCTGGGAAGCCCCGTTGCTAGTTCAGCTTCTTGATCTGACTCCTGAAGATGGCTGACCAACCCCATATGATTCTTCTGGAATGAGTGGTAGCACTGGGGAGCACAGGACAAAAATGGAGTGGTGGGACAGAGGCTCTTCTAAAGTCTTTTGTTTCCATCCTTCAGCTGAGTTACTTAAGGATAAACTCTATCAAAAGACAGAGATTATCATCATCTTTGGGTGTGTGTCTTTGTTTTAAATATATAGTAATTTTCTCAAGAGTTACAAAAACCTATACAACATGCTTAAAAACTACCTAGCTGTACCTTTTTCCAAATGCCGGCGTTACTCAGAGCAACAATTCAAGCCAGGCTACAGAGGCAACAGCAGGTGAATTTGAGCCTGCTACAAGCAGTTTACAGTAGGAGCAAACAGCACTCTTGGATGCAGCCTTGGAGCATGCAGCCTTAAGCAAGTGGGACTCCCAGCAAGAAAACCAGAGCTGCTGCCAGCCAGGCTGCTTTTCTGGGAAAACAGTGAAGTGGGAGTAGGGCAGAGGCTGGCAGCACTGCACAGGCTGTGCTCCTGTCTCTCCAAAATTCTGCAGAGCAATGCAAGGAAAACCTCAGCTTGTTTTTCTTTTTTTTTTTTTTTTTCCACAGTTGGAGAGGGTCCCTCTACTGCAACCAGCTGATTTTTGCTGGTGAAGCCTCAGGCTTTGCTCTAAACAGGATGAGACTGGCCTCAAGGGATGATGACAAAATCTGCTAGAGGGTTGTAAAAATAACAGCGACAAGTCAGTTGTAACCCAGGAGAACTGTGTGCCAAGTTCAAACACTAGGAGTGCAAATATGCAATCACAGCACAAAATGGAATACTAAATATAACCACTCCCCAAGCAAGGAGGCCCACCACATGCAACATTTTAATTTCCCTTTACAACTGCAACTGTTCCAAAAATGTGACACTACTCACAAAGCAGCAGCATTTGGCAAAATCTTGAACAGCCAAACCCCCTCACCTCGCTTGCTTCAGTAGCAGTAAATTATCTAAGGTGATTAATTTAAGTAGAGATGTGTAACTTGGTATTTTAAATGTCCATGAAAATCAATACCTTATATTTTTTGATGGAATTTAGAACTTTATTAACTACAGCTGTCCTGAAATCACCAATGAGCTGATAGCTCATTATTCACCTCCTTGTAAGCCACAGCTCTGCTTTTGATTTTTTTTTTTTTCCCTGAAGAAAGGGGAACAGTAGCTTTGCCTGTTTGTCCAGAAGATGCTGTGGGTTTGAAATAGCTCTGTGTAGACAGATCTCTGCCTGCCATTTCTAGACTTGTTTTGATTTCTGCCAGGGAGGAGGATGGTGTGATACCAGCACAGACGCAGTTGGTGTTTGAAGTTGCTCCTGACATACAAGACAAGCAGAAATCACAGAACTGAATTATATTCCAGGGAGTTATAATAGAGTGAGTTAGATGGCAAACCAGAACAAAACAGTGAATTGCTTCCTAATTTTTTTGCAGACATTGCCTCCCTTATTAAAAAAAAAATATATATATGTATATATACAAATTCAGTTATTTTAATTTTTTTTCAACTTACCACGTTGTGGGGTATCTTATACCCAGGCAGATATTTAACATTTTCATGTTCCTGGTTGATGATTTCTGAGAGTTTTCTTCCATTAATGATCTCTTCAAATACCCACATCTTGACAGTGGGATCAAATCTGTTTGACTTCTGGACATTTTTGCCAATGATTCTTGCTATGGCTGATCCCCTTTAAAATAAAATAAAATAACTAAAAGGGGAAAAGTACTTTTATTGTGAATTGGAAACACTAGTTACTTTAAACATGATAACTCATAAAAAGCCTGTGCTATAAAGCTGTCTAGGTGCTTGCAACATTTATCAGAAAGCTTTATCCCCTACCCTCCATCAAGAGCCCCTCAAGTTTAAGAACAGAGGAAGCAGAACAGTGGGAAAAAAGTACCATCAATAACACTAAAAATACATTATCTGAGATTAAAATCTCCTATGGTCCTCAGATAATTCAGGATCAATAAATGTAAAATAATCCAGGTGGTAAATAAGTGCTGAGCAACCTTGCTGTGACAGTCTTTGTGCATCTCATGTAAAATAGATGCATCCCACTTTCTTATCCGTAACCAAACAGTTACAATAATGATTTACATAAGAGCTAAATGATCAGAAAAAAAACAAACAACCCTTCAATCTCGTGGTTTCTCTTTACTTATTGTTCTAATTGTCACTGTAACAGGACCTGTAATACTTGCAGCCTGAGGATATTTTAACCATCCAGTTTACTCATCTTGAGTCATGCTGAGCATTTTTAATTTCAGGTCAGACAATAATTTTATTCCCCCATCATCTCTGCAGCCTTGCAAATGCTCACATGGCAAGGGAGAATTAGAAACCTCACAGAAATATTGTTTAATGAACTTAAAATTATTAGGGAAAGAGGGGTGATTATTTCTACTGCTCTCTTCCTTCTCTCCATTTTAATGCTATTTTAATCTCTCAAGTATTGGCCACTACATTAACACGAGTGAAAGAAACTCCAGTTGCAGCACTCTTGTCCTCTGGCCCACTTGTAACAAGGAGCATGAATAGGATTTATCTGTGGTGTGTGTTCTGGAACTGATAAAGTTCTTGGGGATATCAAAGTCCAGGTAGGTCTGTGCTGTTAATGATTCAAAGGGAAACTGCATTGTAACTGACCCTCCTTGGTTCACCCATATTTTTCATGTAACTGGTTTGCATAAGGTTAAATTGCTTAATAACTAATAAGGTCTTATTAATAGGTAATTAAGGTCTTAATTTTTAATGATAAAGAAATCCTGCTGAGATCACCTTTCACTTCACTCAGTGTTGATTATATGCTATATCCTGAGCTGCTGTAGTGCTTTTTAAATTTAGTTACTTCGTTTGGGGCTTTTTGGTTGGTTTGTGGTTTTTGTTTTGGGGGTTTGTTTTAGTTTGTAAGGGATGATTTGGTTTGGTCCTTTACATTATTTAGGGAAGTGTTTTAAGGGCGAACCTTTACCATAAGAGTTCTGCTGTTTTGAAAGAAAGGCATGCAGTTATATCATACTTTCATATTATTTCTAAAATTGCTTATATTCTGATTCTCTTGCCCTGCTATCAATAGAGGATACATTCAAAGCTTGAGCTGAGGATGAATTTTGGCTCCACACAAGAAACATGTTTTAACAAGAAAAAGGTTTGTTTCTTTTTTTAATAAACTTTAGATATGAATCTATTGTTCAGGTTGTCCAGCACAACCTGGATGATGAACTTATACATCAATCCTATGCATAAAAATAACTTTTTTAGCTAAGTACCAAGAACATACAATTTTCTGTTGAAAGATGCAGACTCCAGCTATAATCCCTGAAATCCTGAATGGGACTCGCAACTCTCAGTAGATAAACACAGACCCTCCTGCACCTACTGGCAACCACAAAATGCTGTGCAGCACTTGCTTTGCTCAACCATATCACTCATGAGCCTCCTGGCAGTGTTGACTTAGCAAGTCCCCGTGACCTGCTGAACTTCTGCAGCTGACATGAGCTTTTGCAACATTGCTGTGTCACGTGTCAGCCACGATTCTGAGCTGCAGGAAAGCCTCAAGAGCACGGATCTGAACTGCTGGCCAAATATTTATGAGGAACATAAGGGAAAAAAATGTTTGCCAAAGGTAAATGTATTTCCCTGTAGCACTAAAACAACCTGTTCTGCCACCAAGGCTATGAATAAATGTTACTCATACATCAGGGCACAATGCTTATGTCCTTCCTGAGGATTTTAGAGTTGGTGTATATGGTAGGAAGCAAGAGATGGGCCCAGGCAGACAGGCAGAATGGGTAAGTAGATGGTATTGAATGGGGTGGGGTCTCAGTATCTCTGTAGTATAGCTCAAGTTTGTAGGTACATGTGGAAAACCAGGGAATTTCCTCGAATACGGATCTGAATACAACTAAGTGACTTCAAATGATGTCTCGTGGGAAGGTGGACAGCCTGGGAAAAGCAGGAGGTCCCTGCTTGAGGTTGCAGCAAGGGAATGATGAAGTTTGTGACTGTGAGCTGACCAAAGGTAAAAAAGTTGCCTTCCAAACATGCAGTCATGGCTGTTGAGGGCTTGGAAGAGACAATGAGCTGTTACCTGCACAGCCAAGCGAGGGAAGAGAAAGTGGCAGGGAGAGGGATGCTTTCCCTGAAAAAACATGTGAAAGCAGCAGTTGAGGAAACAAATGATGGGGCTAGAGAAAGCCAGAAGTGTGACAATGAGGTCCAGAAGACTTGGCTGTGCAATTCCATGTGAAAGGCTGTGAGATGTCATGCACAAAGAAAATGCATTGCAGGCAGTGGACTGTTTTTACAAGGCAGAAAGGCAGAGAGCTGTGCTTTAACTCTATTGTGTTCTCAGTAGCTCACAAGCAACCACTCCCTCACTTACTGACTCTTCTGGCATTACTTCCACCTAGCTGTCAGGTATTTTTAAAATCTCAAGGAGCTTGCTCTCCTTGTACAAAAACAATCACCAGAACCTGGAGGCTAGGTTTGCTAATCCCAAATGCATGCACATGCATGTTGGTCTGTTTGTTTGTGCTCATTGTACAGAAAGCATAAAAAGAGTAAGATGCCAAGTCCTCTGAGATGGATCTACTGATCTTACTGGGATCTGTCAGACTCGAGGAGCTCTGGAGACCCATGCTTTTATCCCGGCTGGAAAGGACCGAGCAGTAGCAAACATATTCTTAAGAATGAGGATAAATGGGAGACCTGAACACAATGCTGTGTCTGCACCAAGAAGCAAAAGGACACGCTGAGGAGGATGGAAGTGAAAGGTGCCAATACCTTGTGGCTTTAAATGAAGCCTGTGCCCCGTTTCCTTCAGAGGAACACAAACAGCATCACCACCCTTCACACTGCTGAATGCTTCGATTTGAACTGCCGGGGCCCTGCAGCAGGCACACACAGCGACAGCTGCAGCTCCGGGCCTCTCTGGATTCTGTCGCCAGGCTTTGAGCGGTTCACACACCTGGGATGATGCTTTTCCAGTTCTCATTGACCGGTGCATCTCTCGGCACCGATGGTCCCTGCCCAGGAGCCCAGAACGGCGGCAGGACGGGGCCGGGGTCGCCGTTTCAGGACCATGGAGACTCCCCTGGCCCCCGGCCCCGCCGCTCCCCGTACCGCACCTGTTGCGGAGCCCCCGCCCGCCGCGGGGGGAGGAAAAACCGAGGAAAGAGCGGGGGAAGGAGGAGGAAAAGGGGAAAACGTGAGGAAAAAAAGGGAGGAGGACAAAGGGAGAGCCCCCCCGCGCTGCGGCACTCACCAGTTCCCCGAGCCGACGATGCAGACGCGGAGCGGCGACATCCTGCGGGCTGCGTCCCGCCCGCGGGGCTCGGCTCGGCTCGGCGGGCTCGCTCCGTCCCTCCCGGCCGCCAGCACCGCCCCTGGCGCCCGGCCCGGCCCCCGGCGATGCGGGAGCGACGGGCGGCGGCCCCGGGGCAGCGCCGGCTCCTCCCCGGCCCCGCCCGCGGCCCCGGCGGATGCTCTGCCCGGGCCGGTCCTCTCGGCTGGGAGCGGGGGGATTCAGTGCCCTGGAAGGGGGAATGGGGAAAATGGTGCCTTCTCCGAAATGTACGGGGATAGGGACTTGCGTGGGGAAAACGGGAAGCCCTGCGCTTCTCGTGGGGCGGGACCTTCCTGCCCACCGGCAGAACCCAAGGTTTCGGTAGGGTGGGTAACGTGGCAGAGTGTGGTAGAGGGACAGCTGGGCTCTTCGGGACAGTGAGAGACATCTCGAGGTCCCACCTGCCCTGCCCCACAAAGAGCAATGGTTTAAATCCTTCAGTCACATTAGGAACACACCAAGAAAAGGCTATGAGTGCATTAGCAGCCAAATTCAGCTGATAAACTCTGAACTACATCACAGCTCTTAATATGGGACATCAAATACAAGTTGTCTGCCGGGAAGAACAAAAAGGAGTGTTGGTCCTTTTCTCCTACATTGTTTAATCATGCATAACACCCTACAAATAACCACATTTTACCTCTTAGCCTTCTAGTACACCCTGTCTCCTCTTCAAAGCATCCTTCTCTCATTTTTTGAGCCAAAGGACTGCATTTGCCACCTCTCCTGCTCTTGCACTCCCGCTTCCCCTCATCCTGCCATGTCAGGGTTTCTGCCTCTGTAGGCTCAGCAGTGACCACATCTGCTGTCCTCAGCCCAGAGTCTGGTCAGTGGGCTCCTGGCTCTGTGGGATGTGGACACCTGACCCTGTGATTCATAGAGAGAGGCTGGCTGCCAGCGCTGGAGGAGCCTGTGGGTGTTTCTGGAGGTACACATATGTTCATCTCGCCTGCTGTCAGCTCCATTGGCTCAATTATTTGGTGCGTCCTGATAGCAATGACTGTGTGGACTTAGCAAAAAAGACTAGGGAAAAATCCTGCAAAATAATATTTTGAGAAAATGATATTTTCTCTAAATATTATTTTGCAGGACAGCTGATGAAAAGGACAGCTGGTGAAAAGGAAGGTGTAGCTGGGGCCTGGGGCATGTGTGAAGCCTGATGAGGATTCTGCAAGAATATGCATTACTTGCAAGCAAAGTTTGAGCACAGCCAAGGCACAAGAGCCTTTCTCTGGTTCAAGGAACATTAGCAGTATCCTGCTTGTTCACCATGATTTGCTTCCTCTATGTCCCTTCTTTCTCTTCTCCCTTTAACTCACCTTCCCCTTGAGAAGAAGATCTAAAGTGGAGGTGGAGAGTAGCCATCATCCTTCTTGTTCCTCTGCTTGTTGCAAGCTCTTCTGTCCTGGTGAGTTGCCAGGCCCCAAGGAGGGAACATAGTCACTGAAGCTCAGGCTTCTACAACTAATGCATGCCACAGAATATATCCCTGATCTATATAATACATAAGTGTTGCAAACTGTGTAGTGTTTTTTTCTAAATTAAGGTGGAAGCTTTTGATTACAAAGGAAAACCGTAACAGTTTGGTGGCCTTTGGACTGATTTATGTGGCCTCCACATCACAGTTACAAAGACCATTTGGTGGGTGCAAATAAACTGGCAGGGGACGAGCAGGCAGATGGATATAGCAGCACTTGTGAGAGCAGGGGACACAGCCTGGGACTGTGAGTGCACACATTAGCTTATCCATCTGTGACACTAATTGGCTGTGGAAGTACATAATTTGTGCTGCTGCTGAACTCTCCTCTGGATTTGTGTGCTTACTGCTCCATGGAGATGGATAGGGAAGCATTCACTCCCCACGGGCAGTTTCAGGTGGTCTGCAGGCAGTTTTAGACATCAGGTTTGGCTGTCAAGGCTGTCTCAGTGGCAGTGTTGTGTGAGGCCCTGAGAAATGTGTCCTTTGTTGGATTTCAGAGCCCCCGAGCCACAGAGCACACACTGCTGAGTGCTGACGGCTGTTGTTTTATCAGGCAATGGGAAGAATCCGTTCTTTCCCATGGAGGCTCCATGTTTGCTTTTCACATCAGCCCAGGAGCGCTAGCTCTGATGTGTGAGTCGTTGGGACAATAGCAGACATAAAAGCTCAGTCGCCATAAAGGGAGGCTAAAGACAACTCTCTCTCAAGGCCACCCCCACCCAGTCTCTCACCTGATCTTCTACACCCAATGCACCGTGACTCAGAGATTACACAGCTGAACCCTTTTCCCCTGCAAACAGCAGGACCTCACCATCCGTGCAGCAAAGCCAGGGCAGCAACGGGAGATTTTGCTAAGCCAGGTGTGGCACTTCCTGTGGTGGCAGCGCAGTCTTTGAACGTCCCAAAAAAAGTGACTGAGAAATGCCAAACTCAGTATCCCTCTTAAAACTGGTTAGAGGTTTTGCCCCCTCTTCTTCTACTGAGAAGTTGTTTGAGACCATTACTCCTCCCACAGTGAGAGCCCTTCTTCCTGTTTCATATCCAACATCTGCCCATCTGCTCTAGCATGAGTGCTATCTATAAATGTGAATTTTTCTTCTCCCCTGATGCTTATTCTGCCTCTCTGCCTGACTAAAACCTCAAATGTATTTACAGGAATCAGATCCCATCCCACCATTCATTTTGCCAAGCTCAGCAAGACATACTCTTAGCTATTCCTCTGATTATCTGGATGTCACTTCTTTGTACCTGTTCCAGGATGAGTTCCGGCTTGCTGAACACCAATAACCTGAGTGATGCCCAGAAATTTCAGCTGAATTTTAGCCAGTATCTATTTGTTTATTGTTCCTGAAAATACAGGGCTTGCTACATTTAGGACTCCATTTATCTTTCTAATAACTACACCATACACATGATTCTTCCTCTTCTGTTGTTCATAGTGGATAAATTCTAATTTAAGGCAGAAATGTTACCAGTCTCTCAGTACATGTCCCTGTATTATATGCTGTTACATTTCTTCCCATGTCTGTTATTAGGGCATGATAATTAAGTAATACTTCCTTTAGGGTTTCCTCTCTATTGAAAATATAAGATATAAATATTTAATATTGTTGTTAGCAAATTTCATTACTTTACTCGTAATTTTTTGCATCAAGCTAACTAATGACATTACTTAGACTTACTGACTATTCCAGTCCTATAATTTTGCTCTCAGCCCCATCAGCAGTTTTCACTCCCAGTTCTATTCCTTCATCATTTTATAGTATTTATTTTAATCCTCATCTTCTCAAGTTTAACTAATAATTATCTAGGTAATGCCAAATCAAATGCTTTACCAAAGTCTAGGTTGATAAGATTTATTATTTTTCCTTTGTTCTGATATGCCCTTATCTTATCAAAGAAAGACATTGAGCTGGTTCTACATCTAATGTGCCTAATCTATATTTTAACCCATTTTCTGCTTCCATTCATGTCTTTTGTTACTCCTGGCTAAAATTTGCTCTAAAAAGCCCAAAGATGTCATTGATGGAGATTAATCAGTATTCAGAAGTGAAGGATAAAGAGCCCTCAAGTTTTGTGGCTGTGTTACCCAATAATTTCCATATCCGTGCCCTTTAGCCTCTTAAGTGTGCTGCCTCTGCTCTCTGGGGTTAGTTACTTTTTTTTCTTTATGGAGTCTGAAGCAATATCTTCCTTTAGCTTTTTGGATATCTGCCCTGCTGCTATTGTGGTCAGTGCTTTCCTTCATTTCCTTTGCAATCATGCAGTAAACCCTTTATGTCCTTTTTTTCCTTCCCTGTACAGGTCTACTTTGTTTTGATTTTGAGTCATACCTTTAATTTTGGATGTTTGAATGACAGTTCTCTCTGCGTTATCACTCCCTTCTCATTTTTTTGCTGGACTTTCTGCATATTCCTGAGATGTCCTGCACTGTCTGCATCACAGTTCACATCCTATGCAGGCATCTGGAGGTACTGGTAATATTCAGCCTTATTTTGTCTGATTTCTTTGGAGAGAAGTAAGATTCAAGGACCTCTTCCATCTTGTGACTACTTGAAAGCAAAGCAGAATATGAATTTTGCCCTCCCTGGGGTGATGATCAGATTGCATTGCTCCTCACCATCTTACATAATGCAGGCTTTAGAGTTTAGGGAAAGAGAAGCTGAAAACTGAGGTATGTTTTTATATTTTTCCAAGCCTTGTGGGCTGATGTCAGCAGGACTCACACATTTAGTTTTTTCACCTGTGAATCTATTGGTAGAGTTAAGTTTGGGGTAGGTCTGGAGTTTAGAACAAGTGTTCCCAATGTCAGCCTTGGTATGTGAGAGGAGCCCACATGTTGTGAGTGTCCAGAGAAACCTTCCCCTGGCTGAGCTCTGCAGACCATTAAAAACCTCCCACTTCAGCACTATCCAAAATGCAAGTGCAGTGCCTGACCTTCACCTTACCCTAGACAACCTGGTGGACTGCACTGGCATAATTACTGGGCTATTATTATTATTGTTATTATTATTATCATCATAATCATCATCATCATTATTAGCATCATCATTATTGTTGTTGTTGTTGTTGTTGAGCGTTATTATTATTGGCTTATTCCAGTTGGAATTACTGGGATATCATGGGCTTCATTTTCTTCTGGAAAATTTTTGGACATAAGCTCTTCCTGAATTACACCCTAAACAGAAGATTTATAAAGATATATAAACACTAAATTAATATTCTTAATTACATTTAATTATAGGTAGTAAATAATAGGCATTTATACTGAGGTAGCATGTAGTATCTCAAAAAGACTCTTACAGGATATTAGGTACAAATAAACAATGTCAGTTTGCATCCCTAAAAGCTGACAGCCTAAATTGTTGACAGTTTTACAGCCTCCACATGGACTTCTTGCATGTGGAAGCTGTAAAACTTCTTACTCACTCATGGCATCTAGAAAGCAAATCAACAGTGAAGCTTTGACTCCACTCATGTCATTTAGTTGAATTTTCTGCTGCAGGTTCTGATCAGGAAGAACTTTTTTCTTCACACTTAAGTTAGTTCTCCAACAAGGTACTTAGCAGAAAATGAGACTGGATTTCAGCCGTATAGAAATCTACATAATTCCAAGCAATTTAAGGAATTCAAGCAGAACAGACTGAGAGGCCAATTGTAAACCATCTGTACTCTTCAGGGCTTTCTGTAATCCAAAAGAGAAAGTCTTCAGGGCAAGAAATAGGACTATAGCAGAACTGAAAAATGCATTTGACAGAAAAAAACCAGTATTGGTAACTTAATTTTCTATAAAACAGATATCAAACCCCAGGCAACAGACCAACAAAGACTTTCCAGAGTCCAAATATACCCACTCTGTAGGCAGCACAGGCTGCAACAAAAAGAAATGATGTAACTTGGAAATTAAGAAGCAAATCAGAATCAGCTAGAGAATGCAGGTATGCAGGTAGGAGATCTGGTGATGAGAACCCCTCAGTATCAGTATCCCTCAAACAGAGCTTAAATGGAAACACAGCAGTCAAATTATTGACTATGTAGGTTTGCCTACAAAAATTACCAAGTGCTTTGGCTTGGTTTCCAAACTGAATTTGTTAACATGATACACCTGGAAATGGCATGAGACTGGGATAACAAGCACCTAAACATGATAATGGAGATCAACAGCAGATGGAGAGATACACGTGTTGCCATAGAAACCGTGCAGGAAAAGTGTGTAGGAGTAAAGCATGGCACAGAAAAGCATCTGGGGGAGAGGGCTGATGACTGAAGAGCTGAACTTACTCAGCAGCTCTTAAGGTTAGATGACACATTAATAAAAACACAGTTCTTTTTCAGAATGCAGACAATCACAGAGGAAAAAAGTCCTAACAATGAGCTGCGTAATGACCGAAGGCTGCAGTGCCATGTTGTGCCATAGCGCGGGGCAGAAAAAGTCTCTAGAGAAAGGTTGGAGATGGCCATGAGATGGATGAGAAGAGCTGGGAAGCCCCTCAACCAGAACCACAGCAGGTGCCCCCCTGTGCCTGCTGAGCATACCCAGACCCAAGGGGTGATGAGGGCATGTGCATCCCTTGGACTTCTCTCCCAGCAGCAAATCCATGGAGGTGACCCAGCCCAGCTCATTCGGAACCTGCACAGAACCTCTTGGGTGTTCCCACAGAGCTGCAGGGCTGACTCCTCTGCGATGGATTCACATGTGGCTACATTCCTTGAAGAAAGCAGGCCCTAAGCAGACAAATGTGTATTTTTGAATTCCAGAATTCCCACACAAAGAGCTTGAGTAGGGGAATATCTGGAGGAAGCTCCTGCTGTACTCTGTTGGGGTGAGTGATGTGGCAGAAAAGATATCCTTGAGCTCAGGGAGAGGAGTCAGCTGGGGGTTGTTGAGGCAAGGCAGAAGACAAATCCTCCCATGGAGCAGAAGTACCAGACAGAGGTGACAGGGTCCAGCTGCTGCCCTTTGTGCTAGAAAAGCCTGCACTCAGCCACAGTGGCCTGTGAGGCAACACCCTGAGCTCCCTTCCTGCTCACAAGCTGGAGAGAAAAGGGCAGGGAGGCATCCCTGTGTGGCTTGAGCAAGCAGAGGGTTGGCACTTGGAAAAGACCCAGGACACACATCCAGCTGTCAGCAGTAGCTCCCTCACATGGAAAGCCATGCATGCTGGGAAGTGATGCAAGGGCAGGAAAAGGGATTGAAACATGGGGCTCATCAATGGTGTGCCTGTGGAAATGTCTCAAACTCTGATTGTAACGTGGTTATCTCCTGCTGCTGCTGCTGAGCTGCATCTCTAGGACAAGCTTTAGCCTGTGTGGGGAGTTGGAAGTCCTCCAGGACAGTGTAAGTGCTTTGAGGGTCCCAGGTGGTGGGGCTGGGTGGTGGGCAGCTGTTGGGGTCTGAAATATAAAAGGCAATATGAGTGTGCTGATTGCAGTTTGCTGGGGTGGAGTGGGCATCTCTCTTGTGTGGTGGCTGCAGAGCAGCGTTCCTTCTGACACTTCTGCAGCTCTGTGGCTGCATGGTGAGGATGACAGCTCCAAGATGTGGCAAGATGCATTCTGTGCATACAGAAGAATTAAAGAAAAATTTCACAGGCAGCAACTCCAAAGAAGCCTCTCTGGAGGCAGATGTAAGGTCCTTCAGTCCTGTTCTTCACTAAGTTCTCAGGGCACAGTCCTTTCTTTGGAGGGCGTCTCTCAGAGGGGAAGCTACTGGGATTATGCTCCCAGCTTCCAGCCACACCAAGCCTTGCTGCTGCCCCTGTTTCCATTTCCATGTCAGGATTGTGTAGGGTTGAGGTAATGCTGGACCCTGGAGCATGACTCAGTGCAAAGTCACACTGCGTGTTGCTCTAAATGAAGCCAAATGTGTGTGTGAAGAACGTGAGTGGGTTGTGGGCAGGGATGGAAACTTTGTAAGCAATGTAAGCTGCTGACATGTGTGAGTGTGCTGCTTTCAGCTGGACCTGAATTACAGCAGGATATGACACATAGGGACTGATAGAGAAGAGCAAGGAAATTTGGGGATGGCTGACAGTGATTGAAAAAAGATTTTGACTCCTTAAGACTACAGAAGATCTGATGTCCAAAGCAGGAATCAATGCTTCATACATGTTAAATAGCAAACCAGAGACCCAGGGACTCAGTCATGCTTCTAGAGCTCCAAAATTACGACATTATGTCAGAGTATATTCACAGTGTGAAGTACTCCGGCGGGTGAAATAGTTTGTGTTACATTTACCTGACCCTACCAACATTTTCACCTACAGTCAGGAGAATACAACCATGTGCTCAATGTGTTGAAGGAGAAAAGCTAAAGAGCCTTATAAACTAAATTTCCTTTCTTGTTCTTGTGTTGTGGAATCTACAGTTTTAGGAGGTAGGTATTGTTTATACTTAGCAAGAATAGGAAGTTCTTCCGTGTTTATTATCCAGAAGAGACCAGAAACATTGTTTCCCAGGCTAGTAATACAGTATCAGTTGCCTTGAGAAAGAATTTAACCTCAAGAACAGTTGTAGGATTAAAAAGCAGAGATGAAGCTCCGTCAGTGACGTTACTTTTCTGTCATTTTCTCATTGCTTGGGAGCTCCCCCAGTTCAACAATGATTATGAAAAGTTGCACTTCTCATGCAGTAAAGGCAGGCTGCACTTCTGGCTTTCCTTTCCCAGGACTGATGCCATTCCCCCGGATGCCTGTAGAGGATGTAGTTCCCTTAGCAGACAAGAGCAGTTAAAGTTTTGTCTTCTGTGACCCAGCTACCAGAGGCAGATCCAGATTTAAGACTGTTAAACTTGGTCTCATTCTAAGATACTAACCCAGGAAAAAAAAATCCTGAATTAGACAAAAAAGAGAGTGATAAAAAACTTGTATAATTATATATATATTTTTTTTAAATTTGCACTTTTATTTTAAGCATGCAGGTGATGAAAACTATGCTGAAATTCAGAGCTTTTACTTTTTGAACCTTGCTGCTCTGAAGACACAATACTCATCTGAAGAAATGCTAAGCATGTTAAGTGGCTTTAAACTGAAAGATAATAAGTTTAGATTCGATATTAGAAATAAGTTATTGACTGAGAGAGTAGTGAGGCACTGGCACAGGTTGCCTAGAGAAGCTGTGGATGCCCTATCCCTGAAAGTGTCCAAGGTCAGGTTGGAGCAACCTGATCTAATGGAAAGTGTCCCTGCCCATGGCAGTGGGGTGGAATAAGATAGCTTTAAGGTTGCTTCTAACCCAGGCCATTCTATCATTCTATACATAGCCAGACTATAAACTTTGAAAGAAATAAACAGGAGTTGTTTTAGTGTTTATCAGATCCTGGTCAGTTTCCTGAAATTAACAAAATGTTTAGTTGTGGGAAATTTGCTTGAGCTGTGATAAAATACAAACTACTTCAGCTAGTAACCATATTTGGGCCTACAAGGATTCGACTTGAAAAATGTCAATAAACATTTGCTATCCTATTCACGTGCTCCTCCTCCAGAACTGCAGCTCTTCCTCATCTCCTCCTCCAGAGCCAGGAATGCTGGGCAGGCAGGGCACAGCTGTGGAGCCCCAGGACTCACCTCTGCTGCTCTCCCAAGGGCCAGGCTGGGATCTGGGTCATTGTGAGCCACTAAATTGTAGCAGGGGAAGGAGACTGAGAGCAGTGAGCTGAGCACAAGCTATAATTAGCAACATCCTAAACTAAAGAGAAAAGGCAGATCACACTCTGCAAGCCCTCAGCAAACGTGGTGTAGCTGTCAGCCTTTCTGTGCTATTCAGCATCTTGTCAATGCCATCTTACGAGAGCCTCTGGTACTGCACACGCAGCACCTTTTGTAAGACAAAAAAGCAAAGGCATGGGGGAAGCAAACCTGAGCTTACCATGCTCAGGGACCAAATACTGAGGGGCTGCAGAATTATCACTAAGGAATGCTGGCCTGTCTGGGGTGTTGGAAACATTCTGGGTGGAGGAGCATCGTACTGACCACCTTGATGATTACAAAGGCCAGGCACGGGAGAAGCTGTATCTTTGCCTGGTTGTCCTTGAGCAGGTGGGAAACAAAACACACAAGTAGAACTCTTGCCTGAGTTGCTTTAGCTTCAAATTTTCCCAGGAAAATTTCAGGATTGTAGGCATATATTATGATACCATGCAATTATATATCTTCAATTAAAGTTTCAAGGGATTGCCAGAGTAGGAAGCAATGTGTTTGGAGAGCAGTTCTGGCCAATTCTTTTTCTTTCTTTGATAGACAATGTTACTCTGCTGGTGTGCTTACCTATAGATTCCCAGGAAAAAAATGCGGGGGAGAACCACTTTTTTTTTGCCTGCAGTGACAAACATGCTCCTAAAAATGTAGAAGTGGAGAATTCTATGTCTGTGCACTGGTAGTATCTCCTGTCCCTGTAAGAGAGATTATAGGCATAAATGCAACAGGCAGTCCACGCTGGTCTGCTGGAGGAGACTGTGTGTGTGCTTGGCAGGGAAGGAGGGATATGTGGTAATTTAGAACCAGATTAAAGTTTATAAATATATTTTAAGACACAGTGCTCATACTGTGCTGTCACCATTTGCTGGCCAAAGACAAAAGTGCTTTGAATGTCACTGGGAAAGTTGAAACGCGCTGGTAGGAGGTAGGAAGGCCAGGGCAGCTTTCATGGGGTAAAAAGCTGCTACCAGAGGGGTGCTGTAAGTAAATAAACTATTTGTCTGAAAAATGTTCTCCTTTAAATTTTTGCTTCTATGTATGATTCTCACACTGGGAATTTTTAGCATCTTTTTCAACACAGTTGTTTACAGTATTGTAAGTGTATAGTAAGAGCTGGAGAGCGGAGGAGGGAGTTTGGATGAGATGAGGATTGGCCTCACTAACCACAGTCATGTCTGCTTCTGCCTTCCTCTTCTTCATGTGCAGATTAATTAAAGTCAGAATGAGGATCCTCTGCCCCTGATTTTAAAAAATAATGCAGCTGCAGTCAGTGAGGCTGTGATTGGCCAAAAGCCATGACTGGCCTGAAAGATTTCACAGAGCCAGATCAAGCTCTCCCAGTTAGACATGCTGGCATTCCATGAAAGAAAAAAGCAGTAATTGGAGGAAGAAATGGAGGAAAAAAATGTGTTTCCTCTCGAGGCTGTGTTGTGGTATTGCTCAGTGCATGAAGTGCTGGGTTTGACCCTGCTCTGTGGGTCTCAAGCAAGATCCCAGCTGTCACATCCCTTCTTGTGTATGGCACAGCTTGGATCCCTCACTCAGCCCACTCTTATTTTGCAGGGAGAATTCCTGTAGCCCTTATGTGGGAAGATGACTGGAGGTAAGAAGATCACTGTATGGAAATTATAGTGGAAAATATGGTTGCTGCTCGCTGGATGGAATGTGGTGAGCATCCCCGATCTCCCCTTAGATACACAATCTAAGGAGGACTAAACAGAGGTTGGAGGGGACTGGAGACATTGCAGACAGGTTCGGGCAAAACCCTAGCAGAGGAGGGAACTCGGTGGTACTTTCTAGCTGATAATCCCCACAACAGCTGAAAACCAACGGAGAAAAAGGAAGATATGCCATTGTTGAATCAGAATCCGTGGTAAAAATCACTCTCCTTGGACTGAAACAGATGTCCATCGCTGGTACTATTGTGATACCCACCCGAAGGTGTGAGCACCCCTCACTGAGATGTATGACTAAAGTCACTCGTGCTCCTCCTGAATGTGAAGAAATAGTGTAAAAGTTATATAAGGTAGGAATATAAAGAGAAGAATATGGAAGTATGTAAGTTAAGAAATGCAGAGAAGTTAGGGAAGACTCCATTGTGACTTCTTGGGATCAGTCGGTGGGTGAACCGCCTTCTCCCCCTCAGGGATGCCTATAAGGTAAGAACCTATATGATTATCTCGACTTAACTTTTGCTAGCGATTAGAGCTTGTTAGTATGTTGCTCTGAATTCGCGTACTGCTTTAAACACGTTTTTGCAGTCGGATACTATCACCGACAATCCCTGACCCTTAACCCGCCACAATTTTATTGTTACTCCGTAACCTGTTAAGGCGAGTCCTCCCGGAGCGCTGACAGCCTGATCAATTATTAACGCTTTGAGGAAATCTCCCCTTTTTGGCGTCACACGCGAGTTTCATTCGGTGCCGAAGGTGTGCGAGCGCTGCCCGCACTAAAGATGGCGGCGGCGCTGACCCGGAAGGGGCGGCGGGGCCGGGCAGGGTGAGGGAGCGGGAGGGCGGGATCGCCCATCCCGGCGCGGCCGTGCGGGAGCCCGGCCAGCCCAGCGCGGCCAGCCCGGCCCAGCCGAGCGGGGCGTGGGGGTGCCGGCGGCCGCCGCCATCGCAGCCCGCATGGGGTGGGCTCGCTCTGTGCGCCGGGGCCGGGGGCGCCGCTGAGGGGCGGCAGCCGCGGCGCCATGCAGGGCGCGGACCCGGCGGCGGCCATGAAGGGGCCGGAGGGCGAGGGCAAGACGGAGCCGCTGCCGGCGGCGGCGGGGCAGAGCGGCGGCGGCAGGAGCGGCGGCGGCCGCGGCGGCAACAAGGGCTGGCAGTACAGGTGGGCGTGAGGCGCGATGAGGGGCGGCGGGCCCGGAGCTGCCCAGCGCGGGTGGGCGGCGTGGCCGCCCCGGCTGCGGCAGCGCTGGAGCCCCTCCGGCACCGCCGGGGCGCGGCACGGGGGACGCGGCTCCCTCGCTCCCTGTGCCCACCATCCCTGGGGTGCCCGCGGGCGGGCGGCTCCCGTTCTCCATCAGCGCAAAGCTGCCGGGGGATGATGTGCTTTTGCTCCTGCCTCTCAGATCCTCTTTTCCCCTCGCAGAAAGTGGAGACCTGTTTAAAGTTGTTGGAGGCGTTTCACCCCTTTCCAGCCTTTCCAAAAAAAGCCAAACTTTGTGCCGAGTGTTGGATCTTTTAAAAGAACTTAATGGCAGTGATTAATTTTTTTATTGATGCTTTCTGTTAGTTGCTGGTAGCAAAACTGAGTGTGCACCGAGTTTCAGTCTTATCTAACTTGTTTTAAGAACGGCATTGCTTAGCATAAATCAGGGTGATTACTCAGGTTCAGCAAGTCAGCAGAAGGGAGCAGAGAATGCCGGAGAAGCTGAGCTCACGGCATTAGTTTGAATTATTTGCCTGTGTGTTCGGGAGACTTGAGGGTTTCCATATGCTTTTTTTTCTGCTATGCTTTCTGTTTGAACACATCCCCCCTCACACGCTGGTAGCGGGCTCTACAGCATCACCCGCGAGGTTTCCGAATCCCTGCTCCCGGGTCTCTCCTCCTTGGCTGGAGTTCTGCCATGTTGCTGTTGAAAATGCTGCTGTTGTGTGAAGTTTGCCCACTTCTCCTTCCAATGGAGACTCTCCAGAGCCGTCATCTGCCAGCCCAGATGGAGGGACTGGCTTGCTGTTTGTTTGCTGCGTGTGGGGACCGCAGAGCCGGAGCGTGCTACAGACGGACGGAGGGACCGGGCATGGCCCCGGGACACGGGCACCCAGGACCGGGATGGGCGGGCACCGAGCGCCCTGGAGCTTTGGGAACAGCGCGGCCAGCGCTGAGAATCTGGGTCATGAGTATTTTACTTTTCTGGTGACTAGTGCCGGAAAGAGAAGTGGTGATTTCAGGGTGAATATTTCAGGCTGTTAAGTCGGGAAAGCTAATTATCAGATGCAGCTCTTGGCTGTTTTAAGCACTGTTTTTCCAGTTGCTTTTTAAACTCTGGGTTCGAGTAGAACTGAATTTTCTAATGAAAGTTGCTGTTACTATAACCAAGCACACAATACCCATGTTTCAGTGTGAGACACAGGAGTTACTTTATGCAATCAAAATGGAAATATTTTATATTTTTATGTAGAATTGGAGGCAGTGGAAGGGATGAGATGCCTGATTTGCCTGGATGTCTTTTTAGCTATACTGCGTTTGTGATGGTGGTCACTGGTCAGTGCTGTACAGTGAAATTCCACTTTTTAAAATTATCCATCCAATTGCTTTGTTTCTTCCTTCGGTGCTATGGCTTGTATGACAAAAATTGAACTGACCCCAAGTATTAGCCATTTTCATGGCTTGACAGCCCTAAGTGGGAGCTGTCCTTTTCCTTGTAGCTATCAATATCTGGTTTAATTTGCTCTAAAACTTTAGTGCAGTTTATTTTTTCATTCTAGATCATTTGGAGAAATTTAGTGTACTAATTCTATTATTGTGGACACTTGAGATACCTCACTGTTAATCTCTGCTGTGTTTGGGATCAATTATTTACTCCTACATTTGTCTCTATATCTAATTACCCTCAAAATATCACCTTTCCCCCCTGTCTCCTAGAAAGCCCTCCTTAACCAGATGCTGTAGCTTAGTTTTCGCTTTATGAATTACTTTTCTGCTAAAATGTATTTGACAAAAGACAAGCTCCTCAGTGAGCTTGTCTAATATACAGGTTTCAGAAACAGATTTTCTGGGAACTTTTGGTGGAAGTTTGATCTTTAACTTTCCTAGCACAGAGTTTGAGCAATGTGTAGTCTCATAGATTGGCAGGAGCAGGATCCTGAAGTACTTGCTCTCCACAGACCACGTCTGGTGCAGAAGTTTAGCTCACTGTTTGGTGAAGCATTTGGTCAAAACAGCTATAGCAGAGTTCTCAGACAGTGGGAACACAGGTACTTGATACTCCAATGCTCCAAGTGGGGAATTAAGACTATGGATAAAAAATAAACCTCCAAGACTGCTGGAACCTGAAATAATGAAAACTGAATTTCTCAAAGAGGTGCAAGGTCATATATACTTGGCATAAATTGAGTATCTAGAAAATAAAAAAAAATTAAGCAGGAAGTCTGATTTTGTATTTCTGTAGGGGAATAATAGGGAGATTTTTAAATAGCTGTCATAGAGTTAGATCAGATATTTATCATAGTGGAGAAGTGACAACCAGAGACTGCCAGACACTTCAGATGATGTGGAGATAGAGCTGAATCTCCTGTCAAACTTCATGCTTGTAGCCTGTGAATTGGTGAGTTTAGGCAGCCAGCATAGCAGTGGCTCTTCTGAAATTTGTAAGGGATTGGTTTCTTCTGAGGGTAGGAAGATGATTTTTTTTTTTTTTTTAAATTTACTTAGTAGAAGTTTAGAGTTCTTGAGAAACTGCTCTTTCAGCCATCTGACAGGAAGTGATCTTATTTTCTTGTGAATATATGATCAGGTCAGAGTGTGTCTGAGAACAAGCAACCATTGGCTTCATTTTCCTCACTGGGGCAGGAACAGCCTGAGTGTAAACTTGCATTTCAGTAGATAAAGAGAGCTTCAGAGGCTGTGCTATATACTAAATTCTTCAACCCTGTCTTCATTTAGGGAAACAATTACCATAGGGTAAGACTTCTGAATAACTTCAGATTGCTGTAAGATTACTTGATAAAGTAGTTTAAGATTATAATATTTTCTTTATTTTCAGCAGTAACCAAGCTGTAAAGTAAGTACAGCCTCACCCACAGAATTACTTGCATTCAGCAGTTCTGCCTTACCTTATGACCGTGTTCATTTGGTTTTGCCTTGCTCTGGGTTAAATGAACAAGAGTGCTTTCAAAGCAGTGAGAGAAAGGAGGCAGGTTGGGCTGGTACTTCTGCAACATGTGATTTGTAGTCATTCAAATAACATAAAAATTTCACAACCAGAATGCAGAATCTTCTATGACTGAATGGAGAGCTGATCAGAACATGTGCCAGAGAAGTGTAACCAGTCCTGTCACCTGGCTTAAGGGGCTTTCAGAAAATTTTGAGAGAAGTGAGTGGCAATCACTGGTTCTTATTTGGCTACAAAATGAAATTTTCAAAGCACTGCAGTTGTCTAGAGAAACAAGATTGTCTTTCCCAGTTGGAGACATGATAGTGTGCTGTCCTCTTATGCTTTTCTTAGTGGTTCTGCTCTCAAATATGTAGATCAATTCTTCTATTAAAAGTATTCCCAGCATTTCTTCCCCTGCCATTAGAAATACAGGTAAAGCGTTCATGAATTTCCCAAATGATTGCTGATTTTGAAGTTTACGAGTTATATTTTAAAACTATTTGCATTTCACTTCTGCTTATATTTTTTTGATAGCTATCTTTGTTCCTTATTTCTCAAATGGTTTTAGTATCTGTTCACTATGGATTTAGCCATGTATAGTTATAAAATACTGCAGATTGTGTCTTTTGCTCTTTGTTTAAGGAAGTGAGTTGCCTTTTTTTAGTTGTTCCTCAGAGTTTGCCTGAGTGCTGCAGTGTTACAATTGTCAGTTAGTATAGAAAACCCTTCAGATGAAAGTAGCTTCAAGGAGTAAATTTCCTAGACTGATAGTATTTTTTTACCTTATTTTTTTCTTGCTAGGTGTGACAATGGCCAGTAAGAGGATTCCTCATGCTGGGTGGCTTCTGCTTGTCATTAATTAGTTTATTAAGTTAGACAGATTCTCTTGCAGAATTACTCCATGTGGCTTTGGGCTGGAGTAGGAGGCTGAGAAGAGCAGAGAGAGACTTTTGCCAAAGGGTAACACTAAATGTTTTTTGGTATTGAATGTAAATGGATAACAAATTTTAAACAAGTGAAATGGTTGTCAGTCTTCTTTTGTGGGTTTTAGGGCTTTTTCAGTTGACACTATGCAAATGTCTTCATAAATACTAAAAAAGGGGAGTAAACAGTTACTGACCTTAATTCAGTCTTCTGTGCTTGAGCAGGCCAGCATGTGACAATGTAGCAGAAGAACTGGTACCTGAAACAAGTGAATATATTTTAATTCTGCATTTTGAGATGATCATGAACACTTTTTCATAAAATCATCCAGTAGGAAATGTGTTTTAAAGGCAATGCTAATGTCTAAGTTTGATCCCAGTTGCTGTTGAGGATGACTAACAAGGCTTTGCACTTCAAACATGTAGAAGCAAAGCATGTGAAACTGAGCTAGGCTGCGGAAGCATTTGATTCTCATTTGTGCTATCTTGCAAAAATGATCTAATTAGTAACACTAAAGGGAAAAGTGTCTTGAAACTGATACAGTACTGATCCTTGTGTTGGGGGTGTCCCAATGTCAGTCTTAGTTGCAAGATGTACTGAGTGTTCCTAGTTTCTTTGTGTTTCTTGCTCAAGAAGTTTTGATCTTGGGAGGATAAATTTCATCTGTTTGGTCTTTAAAGCTGGAACCAGCTTGGTAGAAATAGATACAAGAGGTGATGGCAGCTCAGTGTTCAACAACATTTGCTAACCTCTCCCTTGCTGATCCTCTGTTCTTGTCTGGGAATCAAAGGCTGCAGTAGGGTGGTGTGTGCTGACCTAATCAACTGGCTCCTGAGAGCAGGCCAGAATTTAAGCTATGCTCCTTGTTGCTTGCTAAGTAGAAGAAATGTCTCAAACCTTCATGAAAATGTAAGTGTCATCTTAGGACAGTTCTCTCTAACACTGGTACCCCTAGTGCTTCCTTTTTATACCCATCTCCCTTGTTCTGGTTTTTCTTTTTGCATTGCTTGAAAGAAAATTCTTTGGGATTCTAGGTAGAATTTGTGTATGTTTGCTGGAATCAATTACTGTAACTCCCTTCTTTGTGGTGCACAGCTGCAGAGGGACAGAGGCTGTAATTTTGTGGTGTCACTCCCAGATGGGAGGTCTGGCAAGGTCTGCTCCTGTTTTGATTTTCCCCTGTTCTTGCAGCTCACTTCCTCAGTATCCCACCGTTGTAAGAACCTGCTGGCATTGTCACATTGAGGTGCCAGCTCCCAAGGGAGGTGATGTTTGTACTGGCATCTTTTGGGTTGGCTGATGGCTCTGATGCCAAGCCTGTGTCAAAGTGAGTCCTGACCTTCCTTGTTTCTGTTTCTGGTGTTGTGTGGAGATACCTCAGCACTGCAGGACCTTCAGAAAGCCCATGCTGCTCACTTTGTTGCTGGTCTTTAGAGGTGTGGTTTGGAGTGCTGAAGAGATGATTTTCTCAAGTGGCTGCTGTGAAATTCAGAATTTATTTCTGCAATTTTGTATGTTCCTTTCAGTAATAAAACTCAGATTAGAGTGCTGTCACATTTGTTTGATATGCTGGAGGGAACTGGCTGAAAAACCTGGTGCCTGAATTTGTTTATCCTCATTTGACTCTTTGCTTAAAGAGTATATCGTGCTCCTAACACTAATTTAGAAATTCTGCACTTCACATAATTTGCTCATTAGAATAGACAAGAAGCTCATATTTAAAATGATCAGCCAGTTACATCCATCTCAGGATGCATTCTGTGTTATTAAAATATTAAGGTCATCTTTTACCAAACTGATTTTACAGTTGCTAAAGCCCCAGGCATTTCTCAAAAGGCAGGTGAGCCCTTCGTGTTCACACACGTATTTAAACTTGGATAATTGGCGTTGGAGCAGATGTGTCATAAATTGAGAGAAGCAAATCTTGGTGTGAGGGGTAGTAAGTGGATGCAGTTGGGGAAACAAGTTTGGGTCATTTAAGCAGGAGCTTCATGTTGACTGATGTTCCAGCAGGGAATGGGAGCCCAGTTCCTGAGCCAGGTGACAAGGCCTGGGTTTCCTTCTCCAGCCCTGTGGCTCCTCAGTGAGTGATTATCAAGAGTCCCTCTCTTGCTTCTCAGAGCCTCTCCATGTTGGACAGACTCGGGTGTCACATGTGGGAGTTGGTTCTGGCATCCAGTGTACTTATGTTCACCGTGGGATGTTCACTTAGAGTTCAAATTAAGCTAAAATGAAGAAACACCAATTTTTGCGTAGTGTCTAAACAGCAAATACTTTGGGCAGTCCATGGAATAGATTTCTACAGGAGTTAATGGCTGTTACAAATATCTATCCTTCACTAAGTGCAAAGAGTACTTTTCAACTTCACCTTTTCTAATGTAATTATGTAGCAGACAGTTAATTAAGTGCAGTACAACATTAACATCCTGCTGTGCCACACGCATTCTCTCCCCAGAGAGAAGATGGAAAACAAACTGCATGTGCATGACCTGATCACATTGCTTAATGCAGAAGCAGAAAGCAGCAGCTGCTGCTGTTACCTTATCCTGGGAAGGTTCCTGAGCTGTACTCATCGTGCTGTGAAAATTAAGGCACAAGTGCAGTGAGCCCTGTTTACTTACAGACCTTGCCTTGACGTGCCCTCTGATCACCTGCCAGCACTGGTGAATTCTTGTAGGGGATGGCTGTCCCCTGGCAGTGCTGCCAGACAACTTTCTCCTTAGGGTGCTTTCAAAGCTTGTACCTTTTCAGATTTTCTCTCCTGTGTGTGTTAATGCTGAAATGGGAGGGGAGGGCAGGCTGAAGCTGGGTAGGAGAAATGCTGTTTCTTTGTGTGTGTTAAGCTGCCGATCTTGTATTTGACAGACTGCTTTGGAGCTTTTTGCTGTGGGTAAGCATTTTTCCCTTTTTGCTTTCAGTTGTGAATTCTCGAGTTTCAAGGAGGCTGGAAATCTTTGAAGCCTTGGTTAATGTTTAGGTATTGTCAAATTAGTTTCCCAAAGAGCCTGTTTTGCACTGAGAACGTTGGTTACTTTCATTGCACATTGATGTATCAGAAAGCAAGAGATCTGCTGGGCGGAACTGCAGGATGCTGTATAAAGGAGCTGGTTTCTAACCCTGGCTCTGACTTCCTTTGCGGTAATAGTCATATATTATTCAAACTGGTTTTCCCTGGTGATCACTAACTGTGTTCCTCTTTTTCTTGGAGGACTGTTTTTGGAGCAGTTTGCTCTGATTTTGCAAAACTTTTGCAGGGTCACAGTTGCAGCTGAAATCAGCAGAACCCATGATTTGAATGTATGAATAAAATAAAAATTGGACTGCATCTGTCTCAAAATTAGGCAGAAAATTCATTGTGCTTCAGTTCCCTATATCCAAATGGAATTATAATATTTTTTGTCCTCTTACTGTTCAGTACACAACTCCTTCATAAATGTCCATAGCAAGCACAAGAAATCCACGAGGGTACTCATTATTAGAGCATGAGTGCCAAATGCATAGTACCTCCTACTCATTTCATGATGAAAAGGAGCACTTTTGAATAATTCCTTGTCTGGGAATCACTGGTCCCTTCAAGCACCAAACAAGAAAGTAGCCCTGCTCTCTTTATATGCGGTAATAGTCATAGGTGGTTAATGTGTATGCTTTCTTATTTAGAGTTTAAATCTTCCTGGTGTCTTACATCTCAATTTTAATGTAAGAGTATTTTTGCTTAATTTCTCTGTGTTCAAGATTTATGGAATAATTTGGGTTGAGATGGGCCTCTGGGAAATCTCTAATTCTCCTGCTTAGAGCTTCAGAATTCTGAAAAGATGTCATTCAGTGCTGCAGAATTGCACCACTTTTAATTGTTTACCAGCTAGACTTTAGACTACTGGCCATTGCTTCTTGAGTCTGGTGGTCCACACAAGCTTTTGCTTGTATTTAGGAATATTTAGATAACATCAATTGACAATAGGCTATTTAAGTGTGTTCTGATTTACTTGAAAGGTGATAATAATTATTATCTTCAGTATTTAACCTGAAATGTTGCAAATAATATTTCAAAAACAATTACAAAGCAAGAGGCTCAACTGAGGTGGCTGATCCTATTTACCTTCCATTTTTAGAGTTTTATTGCTGCAGAGTCCAGAATGGCAATGTGTAATTGTTAATATAATCTTTTAAAAATACAAAATCACAAATACTCAAATCTGAAAACTGCAAGGGCATATCTGCGCATTTCTGGTAGGATAAGAGCTACTAGACTAGAAGAGAGCAGAATGCCTTGGGGTGGAAGGTGTAGTAAGCTGAACCATGTTGGACTGTGCCAAAGAGTAATTGAACAATACAGAGGTGGTTTGTTCCACCAGTCTCTGTGGATGGTGTTTACCAGGATCCACTGCTTTCCCAGGTACCACAGGCAGCAGATTGTCCAAAACTGCAAAGGTGCTCATCCATCACTGTTTGCCTCGTATATGTTACATCAGCATTGTTCATTGGGCAGAGCAGCTTTGATTTGACTGCTTGAGCTTTCTGAAGCTAGATTTTGAGAGAGTTTTGGATTTTGTTAGCAGTAATGTGTGAAACTGTGCATTCTGGTGTGCTGATGTAAACTGGCAACATAAATAGTAGCAAAGTTGCAGGCAACCTCTCCAGAGGCATTAAGGGAAGAGTTCAGACCTTTTGAGGTCCTTGTTTTTTGTATGCTCCAGCTCTAAAATGATACTGGCTAAATCTACAGTTTGTTTTCCACTGATACCATTGCAGCAAAATCTGCTGGGTTGGCTACTGACTCTTAGGTGCAGCTTCAGTTCTGTTCTGCTGATGCAAATCCACAAATAAATTGTCCATCAGTGGAGTTCTTGCTGACTTTGGGTGTTCACCTGTGTGTGAGACAAATTGCTGAGCTGAATGTCACTGCAATTTTTTCTAGGCAGATGTATTTTGAGAAATAGAGACCTCTGTAAATTATAAAGTAGCTAAACAATCAGTTTTATAGTAGTTATGTGAGAACAGTTTTGCTACTTATTAATTAAATATTGTCTCTCTTCTTGCTAGACCACAAAAGTGTTACAGTAGTTTCATTTGTATGTGATTAACCTGTGCCATTAATGCCGAAAAGAGGAGAATGGAATACAAATTTAATTAAGATGACTTAAAAAAAAAAACCCTGTTAGCTAGTATTGATAGAACTTGAGGTGCCAGAACAACTGTTGTGTTGAGAGCAAGGGCTGGGGAGGGTGGGCTGTGGAAGAGCCCCTCACCCCAGGGTAGGGAGGCTGGGCTGCATTATGCTGGAATCAAGGACAGCTGATGGCTCATTTTGGCTCTGCCCCACCTTTTCTTTGTGGAAACCCCATGCTGCTTTTCCAATGCTTGTCTGTATTCCCAAGGATTTACAGGAGTGCACGTAAAGAGAAGTTTTTATATCTAATGAGGGGGTGTGTGTGCTGCATGCTTGGAGCCAAGTGGTGTTCTGAAGCATCCTCAGGGTCTGCTGTTGATGTTCTTGTCATGGTGTTAGACCTCTTTTCCTTGCACTTGTTTCTGCTTTCTAAATTTATAATTGAGTGGTCAAACACAAGCTGAAGAGCAGGAGCTTTGCTGCCACTTCACAGCTGACTATAGAGCATTCTGGTGAGTTGCACAGCAAGGATAGTTGTTTACATTTTCTTGCAAAAGCTGTTTGGAAAAGCAGATGTAATTGATTGATGCTTCTGCCTTACCTTGTTGGGTTTACTGGGGAACCTGCTGCTGCATCACAGAGCTGTGGAATTGGAGTGTGCTGAACTTGGTGGTGGTTTCTTGCAGTTGCAGAAGATATGCCTGAAGTGTTCAATGCTGACATAGCTGTTGGGATTTTTTCCCCCTTTCTCTTCTCCACTGCCTACCTCTCTGTGTAAGGAAAAGGGAAATCAGTGCACTGTAGATAAGCACTTTGCAGTGCCCAGTGAGGAAAAAGCAAGCCATTGCCAACAGTGAACCTGTGAGCAAACAGAGATGAGCAAGTTCAGTGAAAATGGTCACTGCTTTTTCCAAACTATAATTGAAATCATTCATTGGTTTGCACTGTTACAAGCCTCACTTCTTTATTTCCTTTTTTTTATGCTTTGTCAGCTTTTAATATGAAGACACTCTCTTTCACCAGGGGTTTGCATCTTGCTGCGAGCTCAGTAGAAAGGAGCATCTTCCCTTGGCCAGGATCCAAAGGCACTGTCATAACAGTGGTTGTGGCAGCTCTGGAGGCTGGATCAAAATCTTCTGGAGGCTGGATTCTCCTTCAGGAGCCCTCCTTGACATCTTCATGGGCTCCAGACTCCTGGCCATCCTTCCTGCTGGCAGCAAATCCACACATACTCAGCTGCTGCTTGAAGTCAGGCCTTACGCAAGTCAGTGGGGAAGCCTTTGGCCGCTGTGTTTGCTCTTCAGACAGCTGTTGGGTCTTCAGAGACTTGGCTGCTCAAAGCATCCCACGTGGTGCTGCCTGGGTCCCAGCAAAATTAAAATCATCTGAAGGGCAGTCTTGGAACTGTTCTGTAACTGCTTTCCTGTTGGGTGTCATTTTTGTGCCACTGCTAGGTTTTTTTTTTTTTCTGTGGGGCTTTCATGGAAACCTACCCGTGAGGGGTATGGAAAAAGGCTGGCAAAGCCTTTTGCATTTTTTTAATTGCTGCTGCTTCTCAGAGAAAATGTTGGCCCAGGTGTGAGCCTGGGTGTCTTGGCAGAAGCTCCTCAAAGACGTCATTATGGGACTACTGTTCCTCTATATCTGTGTCCAAAGCTCGGGTGCTGCACGTAAACAGGATGCAGGGGAGTTTGGCCTGATTGTCACTGTCTTCTTTCTTCCCTGGGAGAGGAGACCACCCTGCAAGGCACTGACAGCTGCTACAACTTAGGAAAGGACAAGTAAAACCAGAGAAGGATAAATAAGCTAACAGTGATCCTTTGTGAATCTTTTATTCCTATTATTTTTTTTAGTAGCATGTAGATATGTAGAAATCTGGCTTGTTGTAATCATCTTGGATGTAAGGGAGGGATAATTTTGTGGGAAGAATATGAACTGGTGTGTAATTGTTCACAGATGTCTGTCATTTGCTTAAATGGACAGTCTCAGTCCATCTCACAGTGTTTATAAACTAAAATATTGTGATAAATGGACAGTCAAGTTCAATGGTGTTCAGCCTTTGGGGAAAAATACCCCAGATTTTGGGAGGTGGTAGATGTTGCTGGGCTAGAGTTCAAATGTTGTTCTGTTCTGAAAAGTATGTGTTCTACATACTTCTTTTCTGGATTGTGATTTGTATAATACCCTCACTTAAAGTAGTCCAGCAAAAGTTAATTTTTTTTTTTCATGTCCTTAAGACTGTGATCCGTCTGTTGCAACATTTCCTTTCTTTGACAGGACATGTGAATTTCAAAAGAAATAGGCCCTTTAGGGATTGTTGACTCATGGTACTGAGCTGTTGCTATTCCTCTGACGATCTGAGACTGTGGTGAGCATTTTAAATAGCAACAACACATCTTGGCTGTGGAAAGACACATGTACCCATAGGTATGGGTATGTGCACATAGGCAGCAGTGTGACTGCAAAGGGATTCTGAAAATCAGGAAAGATCCCAAGGGAGCCAGCCCTCGCTGTCAGTCTTAAGTTACTCAGTGTTTTGTGTCAAGTTCAGTTTCGAAATCTGTTTTCTAAAGTCAAAACCCACTATGTTGGAAATTTTGAAGGCTTTTGAAGGAGACTGGTGACTTTGTGACAGGGTTTGCCAGCACCGTTTCCCATGAAACAACAGTAGGGGCTTACTCATATTTTATGAACTGTGGTTATCTGTGAGCAGAGCCAGTGCTTGAACCTCAACCTCTTGTTCTCAAAGTCTACATTTTACAAGCTTTCTGCAGTGCTCTGTAGAGCTTGGCTGTCAGTTCCATACTAGTGAAACGTTACTGGGTTTTCTTTGCGTTGGGTGTGCTTCTGTATTTTTTTTAATGTTAATTGCCTTACATCACTACTTTAGGAACAACAAATATAATATCTTGGTTTAACTCTTGCTGTGGAGGCACTAACCTTAAAATTCTTGAAGAAATGCTTTAGTTACAATCCCTGTCCTTGCTCATAAATAATACTGAGAATATTTTTCTGTATTCACACCTGCAGAAGATGAGGAGGTTAACTATATTTCTGTCATCTATTATGTATAGTTATAGAATTTACTTTTTTGTTGATTGCAGTTTGCAGAGTGGATTTAGATTTCTTTAGTGTATATAATTTTTACTTATTTAAAAATAAGCCTTAGTTCAAATGTTGAAATACTAGTTCTCAGTCAATTCTCAGACTTCCATGGGGCAATGTTTTCCAAGCCTTTCAGCTGAGCCCTCTGGGACTGATGAGGTTAGAGATATAAATTATTGAAGAGGAGGCATTTGGAGATGTTTGGGTCCAGACAAAGTGAAAATCCAAGTGGAAAGGAACATGCAGATGATGGCAAAATGTGATGGTAATTTGATGTGGAACTACATCACCAGAAGAGCTGCACTCCCTTCTACAGTGTGTTTTTCTGCATGACAAAGTCAGCTATTTTATCTGTCACACCCAAAAAAAAACCCCAGAGGTCAAACTGTTTTAATCAAAGGCTATTTAATTTACCCTTGTCAGATGAATGGACTTCCACAGGTCATACACATAGTCCTGCTGCATTCACTGTAGTCTGAATTTACCTTTCTGATTTTTCTTGGGTTCTTTAGAGGTACCTGTGATTTAGGCACATTAGTTAATGGGGGTGGAGTGGCTGCAACCTGAATGTGCAGGGCTATGTGCAGTGTCTCACTGAAAAGCAAGGGTGTAGCTTGCATTCACTGGAGCTGAAAAACAATTAGCTGTGACTAGGGACAATTTTCAGATGAGTAAAACCCAAGCTCATGCATTTTTATGACTATGCAATCTCATAATTTTCAGCTAAATTAAGACAGTGAGCAAGTCTAAACTGTACTTCCCTTGTATGCCAATAATAACAAATGAGAGGCGTCTGCAGAGGATGAGTTTGATTATGTCTCCTTTAGCTTCTCTGTACATTTAAAATATACAACACCCTCTGCTCTCCTTGGTTTTATTTTTATCTGTAGTACCACTTAATGAGCTATTAGAAATTAAATTCCTAGATAGTCCTGCTGGCTGCTCTCCATTGCAGGATATTACTGCAATACTGATTGCTGCTGTAATAGCTAGGACACATATTTTTGCTTTTAAAAGTAACATTTAAAATCAGTAGCTTGGCTTTTTTCTTCAAAAAATGTACATTCTTGTATCTCTTGGCTTGTGTTATATCACTGAATGGCAGTGATTTACTCTGTGGCTGTTTTCATTAGTGTCACCCTAAATGGCTTCCTTTAAGATGAAACAGTATAACATGTTATATTTATCAAACTGTCAGGTTTCTAATTAATCTGCTGTCTATAAATGAGGTATAGACAGCAGCTTCAGTTGTTACTTAGCATCTACCCCAGTACTTAGCCCAGTTATCTTTGCAACCAAAACCCACTAAGGGAGATGATCCCTTGGCTCACATAGTCCTGTTTTCCTCACTTTTCCCCTTTTGCTGACATGGGGCTACTGTGTCCATTTAACAACCAAGAGAGGTTGCTGCTGCTCCAATGGACTCTGAATAATTTCATTTAATCTTCAACCTACTACAGCCTACAGAAATTTTAAATAAGATTAGAAACAAATTTATTTTGGAGAAGCAAATAGTGTCTGATATTTGGGTCATTGTTTCAATTCTTCTTTGTAATAGTAGGAGCTTTTTTCTCAGGCTGGATCTGAATTGTCTATCAAGAGTGTGTTCTTCAGTGTGGGGTTATGCCCTACTGTGAGATGAGGGCATTGAGGTGGCATTTCTAGATTTATGGGAACATACAGCATAAAGTGGGTCTTAAAACTGTGGTCTTAAATTGAGTAATTTGTAGCCATGGTACTTGTAAGCCTTATTTAGGGCAATTGATTTTCAGAAATGGAAATGTATTTTGCCTGTAGTGGTATTAAGTCTCCATGCCAAGTGCCTTTGGTGGACTCTCATTTTTGGTGGGCGTTGCAAGTTGAATCTTTGATGGAGAAACTGCTGGATTTTCCTGTCAGGCCCAAGGAGGAGATGTTTTGGCTTCTGGTTTAGGTCTCAGAATATGTTGATGTGACCTGCACTTGCATGTTGTGTTCTGTAGGACAGGAGCATGGCGATGTGTAGGGGAAGGATGCTGGATACAAGGATTAATAACGCCACACTGATGTAGGAGTAGCTACAGACTGTTTAGGTTGGTGGCTGCAATCCAGGGGTCTGTTAACAAACTAATGAAAGTTAATTTTGTTCAGGAGTCCAAAAGTATAAAATTTGTTTTGAAGAGAGAGCAGGAACCAGAAGCAGCATGGATACAAAGTCTTTAATTACCTGAAACGTGTAAAAATGTGTCTAGAAGTGCCTGTTGAATTGGTGCAGCTAATTATGGTTTGAAACTATTTGGAATTCAGTAAGTCTGGTTAAATTGTCATAAGAAACTATTTTAGGAACAAGGCTGTAAAATCTTTAAAGTGTAGCTTTATGAAATTGATAGTGCCATTCTAAAAATGAACATTAAAATTCATCTCCTGAGAATAAAGATGGTCAGAAGGATCTAAAATATATTTGGTATTGTCTGATTGTTTTTTTCTCTCTTTTTATAGTGATCACATGGAAAATATTTGTGGCTACTTAATGAAATACACCAATCTTGTCACTGGCTGGCAATATCGGTAAGTCTTTTATGGTGCTTTTTAGTAATGGTGGTGTCTGCAGCATCCAAATGAACATGTTTCAGATTTTTTTAATAATGCTTACATTTCTCTTTTTCTAGTAGGCAAACTTTATGCAAGAATAATGCTTTTCTCAATATAGATTAAGCTAATATTTGTATTAAGGCATGAATATAAAAAAGGCATAGGCAATATAAAGCAGTTAAGTCATTTAGTGGCTTATAACTATGTATGTGTAAAAAGCATTAGGTTTTTTCTCCTTGTCTATTAAAAAATATTGTCTTTGTGTTTTCTGCTGAGTCTTCATCTTCATGCTAAATAATGCTATCACTTAAAAAAAATAAGACTTCATTACTGTAAATTCTAACTCAAGCAGGCTTTTCTCTTTCCCCAGGATGTCATCTCCCCTCGAATAACTTGATTTTCTGTGTCAGGTGAAATTCTTTGGTCAGGTTTCATGCTGTTCCTAGAGCAACACAGTGCAGCCAAATTAATGTTGGAGAGACAAGTCCTTAGTGTACCACACTGTGCCACCTGTGCTGCCCCTGGCATGGAGTGACTCATGTCAATATACTTGGCAGTAAACTCAAGTGAAAGTTGAAGCATAATGTCCAGTTCCTTTAAAATAAAAAGAAAAAAAAATCTGGAATTGCTTCAGTTTCTTGGTTTTGCATCTCAGCTCCTTTGTATCTGGGGCTGTTTTACTTTTAATGTATGTAGTTTAAGGATTTATTAAGTCCTAATGATTCAGGATATAATTTTTGATTCCCAAAATCTCATGATAATGTTCTTCTGTGGGCATGCTGTTCTGTTGTGCAATCCCTGTGCTGTAAGAAAAAAAAAAGCCAAGAAATTAATTTTTGTGCCATCTTGGGGACATAATTCACATGTTTAGGATTTTCCTGATGCAAGTCTTTTAGTCCCAATCCCATCTGTGCAAACTTGTGAAACTTGTGATGAGAGTATTGACTTTTCCCAGTACCACCACCTGCACAAAAAAAGAAAAAGGAAAATGAGCTGGTTTTATTTAGTGTATTTGCTTTGCTATCCTTGCAGGTATTTTGTGTTAAACAATGATGCTGGCCTGCTGGAGTACTTTGTGAATGAGCAGTCAAGACATCTGAAGCCCAGAGGTACCCTGCAGCTGGCTGGAGCTGTCATCTCACCCAGTGATGAAGACTCTCACACCTTCACAGTCAATGCAGCCAGTGGGGAGCAGTACAAGCTAAGAGGTAGGACCTGGATGCTTGGGCAGGGGATCCTTCCACTAGAGGACAGTCCTGGCTCTCACCTGGGGCTGCTTGGCTGGCCTTGGCTGCAGGGCCAAAGAGAGAGGCCTGGTTGGCAAAATGCTGCCATGAAAATCATGTGCAAGACTGCCATCCCACTGTTCAGCTAGAAATGGTCTGTATTTATGGATAGTTCCATAATGTTTGGGTCTGATGTCCTTCAGAAGACTTCATCTGTGTAGAATGGGGTTTAATCTTCGTGTGTACTGTCCTTACATTGTACTGATTCAAAGTTTTCTAAATCATTGTAGGCAGCAATACTGTGGTGATGCTCACAGAAAATCTAATTATTCAGTTTGTTAGCCACCTTATGGTGGTTATAAAAGGCCATTCTCTGATTTTGAAAGCTGCAGAAATCTAGGCTAATAACTTTGAGTATTTCTTCCCTTGAGGACTTGCTGTTATTTTCTAATTTGGAGTACCTTACTCTTATTGCAGGAAAATGTTTCATATTGTTAGATTACAATATTTGTGAGGGCGGTTATGGTTTGTTGATGTTTTTAAATTAATTTTGTAACACTAAAAATAGCATAAAAAAAAGAAAGTATATACTATGTATGTTGACCTTCACTTAACATTATAGTTATTACAGGCAAATGAGTTTTAGATTAAAAATAACTTACTTTGCACTGTTAGTCTTGTGATTTTTAAGAATTAAGAGGTAGGTTTTGCCCATACTTTGAAATGACTTCATGTAACAGAATCCTTTTGGTTTGCTTTCTTAGCTACAGATGCTAAAGAGCGGCAGCACTGGGTTAGCAGGCTACAGATTTGCACACAGCATCACACAGAAGCTATTGGAAAGGTATGACTGGTGCTCTCATGGGCAAAAATCTTCCTGGTGGGAGAAGTATTGCAAATACAACTTCAGTATTATTGAAGCCCTTCCATTTTGGGAATGTTACTTTTTTTTTTACTTTTTTTTTAACCCCTTACTTTTTTTTTCTAACGACCACTCAGTAGCCCACAGATAAATTTAGGGTGAATTCCCATGTTTGAGAAAAAAGTCCTCAACACTGCTGTTTCCATTTGCTAATCATGTGGTAGATATGTGTATAGTGTATTTTACAGAAGCTCCTGATTGCCATAACACCTGTTCTGTTACCTGAATAAAATCTTGCTTTTAAGTTACAATCAGCATCTTGTAGCTAGTTTTTGTTGTAAGAGATAAGTTGAACTAATAGCTCTGAATGAAATTCCATTCTTTTGAATGTCAGCTTTATACCTGCAGGATCTATTAGGAGTCATTTTCTAGTGCTGTTGCAGATCAAGGACTGATTTTCAAGTCAGAGAAGTGATACTTACTGATCAATCTCATTTCACAGATTGTTCTTAATTAGACTATAAAAAAGGGCAGCTAGAAGCAGACAGTGGAAAATATTTAGCAGTCGCTACTAATGCATTATTAGGGCTTTGACATCTTTCCTTACAGCAGAACAGTTTAATTTTTAATTTTTTTTATAGAGTATCTTTCACATTAGAACATTTTCTGGTTATTAGGATTAATTGTAAATGTTTCTCAATATGCTTGTTTATTCACTAGAACAACCCTCCTCTGAAATCTCGCAGCTTCTCTCTTGCATCCCAAGGAAGTGCCAACTCTCCTGGTGTGCAGAGAAGACCCAGTCAAAATGCAGTTTCCTTCTTCAATGTTGGACATCACAGATTGCCAACAGGAAAAAGAGTTCCCATTATGCAGCCAGATCACCTTGTAGATGTTAGAGAGGTTTGTATGCTTTAAATTTCCTTACAGTTGTTTGAGAGAGCTGTGGTGTTATTGGTAAGGTTGTGAAGAAACCTGCTGTTCTTAGTTGGATATATTGTCAGTAGCATGTCCTAAGCCATTATTGCACAGCTGTGTGAGAATAAGTAACTTGTCCTGGCTAATTGTAGAAGTAAATGGTGTATATTTTATATTTTGTACTTTGCAGTAGTATCCAGATGCTGAAGGTAGAACCATGTTCTCATCTTTGCAAGTCCTAGCACTACAAGTGACAAGGGAATATTCCCCTTAAGGGACATAACGTCACATACTATGATTCTATTGTACACTTTTCTTCCCTTGTCAAGCTATAGAAGAATTGACTAAGCTGTGCTTGTATCTCTTATGACCAGGGAGAAGCTGGTCATGATTGATATTTCAAAATGCTAATACCATTTTCTGGTATGCTGGTTCATTTAGATAAATTGTCTAGGGATGGGTGTGACTAAACAGAGAGCAATTCAGATGCTTGGTTTTTTTTTCACCATATGTTCAGGTGTAGTGTATTTTGGGAGAAAAATCTAGAAATAATTACCTTTCCATCTTGACTGACAGAACAGACTGACTACTGGCTGATTTTAACTTGTGAATATATCCAGGGTGGAGCTTGCCTATCTAAAGATAATGCATTGCAAACCTGTGTTATTACTTAGTGGTGGTATTGATGTTAATAAGTATTTTAATGTTAACTATAATTAATGTGGTGTGATAAATTTCTAGGCAAAAATAAATTTCTAATGGAGAGCTTTTTAATTTAGCAAATAAAGATACAGGAAGCATGAACAGCTAGAAATTGAACTTAAACAAATTGGAATAGAAGAGTGCGGTATAAAATGAGCCTCATTAACCTTAAAATATGTGGCTGAGCACTGTGGTAAGTTCTCCAGTAACTGGGTATTGCAGATACTTTCACTGGTATGGCATGCTGTCATTGTGCCTTGATTTATATCAGCTATTGAGGTGTAATTATTCAGGAGTTTACACAAGGTGACTGCCTCTTTAAACCCTGGGGTCTGTGAATCTCTCTCCACAGCAGACTGTTCTTGCAGATGTCTTGCAAAAGGGTAATTGCTACCATCCTGTTTTTATCCTCTTAGAGCACTAAAGTCTCCTATAGTGCTAATGCAGAGACGTGTGAAGTGCTGCTAGGTACTCAGGAAAATAAAAAATGTTTCAAAAAAGGCTTTTTCACTTTTTGAATTTTCCAACATCATTATGGCATACAAAATTTGAGGGAGAAAAGAGGAGTATGTCTGAGCTGGAGCACTGAAGCAGTGGCTTGTGTCCTGTAACTGGAATAAAGTGGAATGACTTTTCTTGGCATTGCAAAGAGCACAGGAAGCCTGTTCATGCTCTCTTGATTGCCACTGAATTTGGTGGCATAGCATGACTATTTATCAACTTAAAAACTTGTACAGATGAAGAATCCTCAGTAGTGCTGACTCTTCTGATTGTTAGTTTGCTTGCCTCTTTTAAGCTAAAATGCTTCTTGGATACAATGCCTGCTTTTTTGTGGATATTGTTAAAATACTGAAGGGCAGGTATGCTCCTGTTACCCCTGAGCATGGTACAGCTTGAACACTTAGAAAATAATTTTGAAAAGCTGTGAGAAGAGCAACTTCTTTCAAAGAATCTGCTACATTGTGACCTTCTTTCATTTTCCCATGAATTTCACTGTATCTGAGTCTCCCTTGGCAGTCCCTTTCCCTTTACCTGCCCCTTGTTCTTGGCTGAATATGTCATGATGCTGACGTGGTTACTGCGCAAAGCAGGAGGTTTAAGAAGATCTTTTTGCTAACTTGCATTAAATGCAGGTGTCTGTGTGTTTGCAAAGTGAAAACAATAGCATGTGTATTTTTCCAAGATTTTGACTTATAAGTCACTGTGCTTTTCTTTTCCTGGCACTATTTTTTTTTTTCCCAGAGCTGAGTGTATAATTAAGAAAAACCTTAAGACTGTTCCAAGTGTGTCCTTTGAAAGGGAAGATGTGCCTATTTGAACTTCATAGCTAAGCATAGCATGGCTTGTCCTATTGTCTGGCCTGATCCTGGAATGAAGTGCTTGGGGCCTGCCACATGGTGAATTACTAATAGTAAAGGTCACCAGAAGGATTGTGGTGATTTGTCAACTGATTATCTGTGGGGTTTTTGTGGGAGCTTCTTTTTAAGCCAACACACTTTTTCAAAGTTGGAAAAAAACTGCACACAAAGGCTTTTATCACACTTGTGACTGGAGAAAAATGAGACACATGTTGTGATAGCAGCTGGTGTGTTTGCATAGGCAAAGCTATCTATAACTAAATGTTTTAGTAGCTTTCTGCAGTGTTGCTCTTGGTATATGCTAAGGCTGACTCTGCACAGTTAACACCAGTTTTAAAGAGCCAGTGCTTTGTAAATTCACACCTTTGAATGCTATGGAGCCAAGCCCTTAAAAGTTCCAAAGATCATGTACTATGAACTTGGATGAATACATGTTCCTTAAGTATTGCATAAAATCTTAAAAGCAGTTCCTGGAAGGGATTGCAGGTAGTAGTACTGAAAAAAAGCCAGTCAGATACTGATTAGGAATTAAATAATTGGAGTGGAAAAACTACCTAGTGCCATAGCAGTTAAATGCATGTTTCTTTAAAGGTTTCTTAAAGAAATTCTGCTGCTGCTCTGATAAATCAATCTGTCCTTACATTTACCTTCACTACCAGAGCCCATAATGATTGCAGGCAGTGCTTGTTGTCCCTCCCCAGAAAGGGGACTAGCATGTGTAACAGTTTGCTTTCATCCCTGTGATTCAATCAGGTAATATTTTGTTTCTGTGAGTATAGAGAGGAAAGGGCTGCTTGATGGCTGGTGTGCTTTGCCCCTGTACCTCATGTGGGCAGATTCTGTGATTCAGGTGTGTGAAGGAGTTCTATGATTTAGGTGTGTGAAGGAGGAAAGGAGCTTGAGGGGAGAGCAAGGGGAACAATGACAATAGGACAGGACAGCTGCAATTTGAACATAGAATGAAGGTGAAAATCCTGCTGGCTTTTCTTCCCTCCTTACAAAGTAAATGCTGAGATGGTGATAATCAGTGTGGTGTCAATGCAGGCAATAAATGAATATCCTCTATGGTTTGAGCCAAAATGAGGAATACAGGTCTTCTCTGTTAAAGTTCTGCACCTCTGATTGCAGGGAGTGAAAAAAGTCTTTGATACCCCTAGACAGTAGATCCTATTCCAGGCTGTGCAGAGCACAGAGCTAATTACTTCTCACATAGAGTGCATGTGGGTGATGCCTTAGGATTTTATCTTTCATATTTTTCATATATTTGTCATCCTGCAATTCCCCTCTTACCCCCATCCCTATCAACTAGGCATGAAAGTGTTTGATATTTACTGCAACAAGTGTCTTGTTCAAATTCATCTTGGCCTTTCTTTTTAAAGTCACTTTGATATTCTTTTGCTTGTTAATGAAGTGCCATGTATTTTGTGAAGTACAGTTAATTTTACATATATCTGTTACCTTGTAGTTTTATTATTGTCCCAAAACCGTTTGAGATCCACTGTGTGCACAGCTGAGCAGGTATCACACAACACTTCTACCACCTGATAAGTGACTGTTTTGTTTGACAGATGATGTCTCAGGCTGAGGGCCAGCAGAGAGACTTGATCAGGAGCATAGAATGCCTTCCTGCCTCCGGTCACCTTACATCCTTGGATCAAGACCTATTGATGCTCAAAGCAACTTCCATGGCAACCATGAACTGCTTAAATGACTGTTTCCATATTCTCCAGTTACAGCATGCTTCTCAACAAAAGGGCTCCTTACCAGCAGGTGGGTATAGGTGCTCACAGAGAACAGAACTCTGGAGCAAATACAAATCCCTTCCTTGCAGAAATGTTCATTCCACTACCACACGAGCAAAGGAAACTGCTGACTATCTGGTTTCTTGTGAATTTTTCTAGACCCCAGCTTGTGTTGGGTGGAACTCTGTGCATGTTGAATATATATTTTTTAATCATTTATTCAATCAGGAAGTCTGTGGCAGCAGCTACATAGATGTAACTATGTAATTGTTGTACAACATCTCACAACAGAATAAACTACATAAGGCATCCCAACAGGAAGGCTGCTCTTGGGATATAATTGTAGTAGTGGAGGGGGAATTTTATGGCATTGCAGATTCTGGGACATAGTGTCCACTACATCTCTGCCAAATGTCATGCTTTTTAGTTCTTTTTTTGCACACCAAATACCTATTATTAGTATTTACATGTGTGTAACTTCCATTTCCAGTTAAACATTAAAATACAAAACTCTAAATTTGCACTGATTTTTACTAATACAGTTTAAATATCAGTATTCTTGTTTTGAGTTACTACCTTAGTCTAACCCATGGTCTAAGGACAAGTGTTGTATTCTATTCTAAGGCTAGACTGGGCACGTAAGTAAATGAAAATTGCTTAAAGGTTGGGGAAAATAGAAGATATCTTCTAATAAACAACTGACTACCTCAACAAACAAACAAAAACCCCCTAAACCCTACTGCTCATGAGTGTAGAATATGTGCATTCACAGGCAGCAGACAAATATGTTGCCATGTCTGCACAGTTGATCACTTCAATGCAAGTAAGAGCTTAGTGGAATTGTTCTACCTGATTCATGTGCTGTGTATGGAATTGAATGTGGCTGTGGTTGTTTGTAAATTCTTCTCCATCTTATTGCCTTTTTTCATGTGTGTACTTTGTGGCTTTTTGTGAGGTTTGTAGGATTTTCAAATGCTTCTCTTGCACAACAGATCAGTAGATATAGTAAGTATGTAACAAAGGACACACATAAATTGGCTCTCCCCTTATCTGTTCCATATTCCTCTCATGTTTGTGGTGCCTGCTTTGCCTCAGCATATTATTTCTGAGCTATCATTAATTTAGCTTCCAAGATGAAAAAAATGTTACACAAAAGTATTAAAACTATATAAAAAGTGTTTGTGATTCTGAAGTCACCAGAGGCATTAAAAGAGAGTATGTGAATAGACTGATTTAAATTTTTTGCTGTATTTCAGTTCAAAGTTTCATTTTAAACCCAAAAAACTGGATGGCAACTCTTGAGATATTTGTCTGAACTCTGAAGTTATGCTGAAAGAACTCTTCTATTCTCTGTGAATTTTTTCACTGTTGATGCATAACTGTGGGAGATGCACATCAGAAGTATTTTTGCTTTGGCATTTTCACATATGCACTACTAAAATGGTTTTTTGACTTGTATCTGGGGACATAAGTAGGGTCTAATGAGCACGACTGTAATAATTTAAGAAGATAATTTTGGTTTGGGGATTTTTTGACAAGTGATGTAGGTTTTTAATTTTTTAAACCATGCAGGGAAAAGCTTTAATTCACTGGCTGCTATTCAGCTAGTATCTGCCTGTTATAGCTGAATCTAAAAATACTGCTTGAACATGTCCAAATCTTGAAGATTTCCAGTGATATCCTGGGGAGATGGATGGAGAAGAGAGGATCAGCAGATTGGATGATGCATTACTGGGGCCAGAGTTAAAAAGAGACCATTAAAAGAATGCATGTGTCTTTCTGCAGCCTTCCATCTCCCCCCTGCTGTGGCCTTTCTCAAGACACTGTAATACATGTGTTCCTTTCAAGGGTTGCCAAGAACTTTTAAAAATTATATATTTTTAAATCCATTTAGCTTAGATTTCTCCTCTTGACTAAAGAGGGATACTTCTAGTTCAACTGGTGGAGCCAGGCTTAAAAACCAAGGACTGGAAATATTGTAAGAGTGCCGGTTTGCTATAGATTATTAGATGACAAAAAACCCCCCAACAAACAAACAAAAAAAGAAAGCAATCAGAAGACTGAAAATACTGCCCCAACACATCAAAGTGTGTTCTGAATCACAAACTTAAAGAAGAACAAGGAAGTTCCACCTATTAGCTTTTGTGCAGCAACAATTTGCAACTCTTGAAGAAAAATGTAGGAAGTGAAAACTCAAGAGGTCTGCACTGTGCCAGAGAGGAAGTGCTGACAACTGTTTGAAAAGAAATTGGTGAAGACTGTATGGGAGGAGGATGTTACAAGTAAGGAGAATGGCTTGTGCCTATGCAAAACAGCTGAGAGCAGATTTGTATATGCTGTTCCAGTGGAAGAGGTGGTATCTTGTCCATCTTAAGGTGGTATCTTGTCCATTCACAAGGATTAAGACACTGGAAGTAGCTCAAATCTTTCAAAAATACCCTTTTAACAGCAAAAAAATAAACAGAAAATGTAATAAATAAGGTTATTTTAGGTGTAGCTGATAGAAAATATTAAAGGGAGGCTGTTGGGTAAATTCATGCTAATACAGAGGCAGAGAGTGTGGATGAAATGCAGCCTAGAACATGCAGTTAGAGATTAGCATGTTGAAAGCTACAGCTTAGAAAGCAGATGTCATGGAGAGGTTTTTAAGACAAGTAAAACCTTTTCAAAAAGGTGTGATAGCAGCATTTTGAGCACCTTATTTTTTGACTTTGAAACTTCTCTTTAAATAGCTTTCATTTGGTGTGGTCAGGAATTCTTGTTTCTTGTGATGTAGTGCATTAATGAGCAACAGATGATGAAAATAAGCTACCTGCCTGTGGAAAAATTGTCTTGTCTCAAACAGCAAAGCTGGACTTTTCCCTGTATTTTCCTGGTGGAAATGCTGCTGTTTATCTGAATTAAACTTACTCTGCCTGTTTTGGTTGAGGATGTGACCTAGTTGCAGGTAACAGGGGTCTGGAAATAAAGGATTGTGTATCATATGGGAAGAGACAACAGACACCTTAATATAGGTGTCTTAGTATAGCACAGGGAACTGCTATCTGGTGGTAAAATTCAGGTTTCCTGATAATTTCTGTGTTTGCAACCCAGCCAAGATGGTTTGTCAGTTTGTGTATTCTTCAGTAAAAACCGATTGGAATCACCTGTACATTTATTGCCCTTTGAAAAAGAATGGAACATTTGTATTATTAATGAGGAACCCGACCTGTTCTGATAAATTAACTGAGAGTAACTAGAGATGCTGGAATCATCAGGTGGGTAATAGCTTTCCAAGCCCTGCAGGTTTGTTTTTTCTCTTTTTTTTTTTTGACAGCTATTATTTATTCAGCAGTGTGTGCCTGCCTTCTCTGCAGCTGAAAAAAGACAAGCACCCTCTCCAGAGAAAACAGTGGCAACAAAACTTCTCCTTTGGGTCTTTTTAGTCTAGATCAGAGCTGGGTTTTAGAAGCTGATAAGTGGAAAGCTGTTTTTAATTTTGGTACCAGCTAAAGAGAAGTGTAAGGGCTGCTTAACATTCCCATGATACTAGGCTCCTCCTGTAGTGTCTGATTACGCCTTTCATGACACCAACTAGTTTCTCCAGTCCAAGCTGCATGTATTACAGCTCGCCAATCCCAGTGTTTGTGCTAATGATCACTGAAGGTGGTGTCTCATTGCACCACCTTTGTTTCGTGGCTGCTGGAGGCATTGGCTGCAGGAGGAATTGGCTGCTTTTGGCTTATTCCACAAGAAATAGTTCTTTTGTTGGAAACTGCTATTTACTGACCTTGCAAACGATGAGCAAGCTTCAGCGCAAACTTTCCTTTGCTTCAGGAACGACAATCAGTTGGTTGGAACCGAAGATCTCCCTGGCAAACCACTTCAAAAATGGAGCAGCTCAGAATTTCCCAGCAGAGATAAACAAGCCAGCATCTGTCAGAGAAGAGCAGTCCATTGCAGAGCCCTGCCAGCTAACAAGGGTAAGGTAATGTGACATCCCATTTCTGCGGGGAATTATTTGGAGGAATACCTGTAAATGTTTCAATCATATTATGTGGAAGTGATTTAATGACAGTCATTCTCATACTTAGGGTTAGTTGTGTAGGAGGAGGAGTGAGGACAGTTGCAGTAAGTGAAACTCTCTACCTTGTTTATTCAACAGATTTTTGCTGCTTTATGTAACTTGTTGTCAAGTGGAGGGAGCCAATTGGGGTGGTAATGCAAGGCAATGAAATAGGGTTTTTGCACTTCTTTATTTACTTGTTTTAGATAAAATGCAAGGGAATACTGCCTAAATAAAATTTGTGACACTCTCAAAATAGGCCCAAGAAGAACTGCCTAAGCAGACAAAAGACAAAATTGCTGGTCTTCAGCTATTACACTTCCCTTTCTTTTCTAGGTCTTGTTGCATCTGTTTTTCTTAATCTGAGCAACTCTGATCATTTGACTGCAGGGTGGCTTAGTGCATTTGAAATACAGTTACAGTCTGTATCATTTTCAGCTACAGTCTGTATCATTATAACTGACAAAATGGATTTGAATTGCAAAACAGTGAAGTAAAAACCAGCAGGGATTATGAAGAAGAGCATGTTTTCCTAACTAAGCTAGAAAATCATAATTACATCCTCTTTATGCTAGTTGGTTTCACACAGTTGTTTGGCTGAGACTGTGTAACTGTGAAAAGATAATGTGCTGTTTTATATCTCTGCAATAGCACTGGGCTGTCTTAAAGCAAAATTGAAATGGAAAGGATTTTTTTCAATTGCTATAGTTTATAGATTTTTAAATGGGTCAGAGTAGTTTCTATTAAGTTAAAAAAAGAACAGATGAAACAAAACTAGGAGCTTTCAACAAAATCACTTAATTCCTTCCTTTCAGTAATTAAGGCAGTCACAGTTTGAGTACTTAATGTATCTGAGGTATGGCAGGTGTTATCACTCCCTGTCGGTATTTTCAACTCCCTTATTTCTGAGAGCAGAGCAGCATGGCATTCTTGGAAAGGAGTCACCTGTGTGATACTGCACTTGTCATCAGGATTTGAGTCCTGTGTGAAGGCTTGGCCCCCTGGTTTTGGTGGTTGAGTGTTGATAAATCTGCCTTGAGCCAGGGCAGCTGCTCCAGGACAAAGGCTTTGCTTAGGCAAAGGCAAATTGCTGCCTTCCCGTGGCATTCAGTGCCTCTCCCTTCTGCATTTGCCTCCCTCCAGCTGTTTGTCCCAGGAGGATGCAGCTCAGAGCCCTAGCAGTGCCAGCATCCCTACTGCCTGAAGTGTTTGACTTTCTGCTTGTGCTGTGGTGGTTGTTAAAACAGTGCAGATATAATTTCTAATCTGCCTGCTTTAGTTACACAGACAGGGGCACCTGCAGTGTGTGTGTGTATGCCTGGAGTTTTGTTATTTTATTGATGCTACTTTTAAAAAGTTACTTTTTTTCTTTCACTGTTACATATTTGCCCTCACTGCAACCTGATAATGCTTGTGCAGCAGAGCTTGCAGATGCCAGGCATGATGGTAGTCAGGGAACTCAGAACTACAGTCTGATACAGTCCTTGGAGTAGTGAGGGCAACACTGGAAAGGCTGAAGTAGTGTGGAGGTGTAGTGGGTTATTGAGGTGGTTGGAATTGCTGCTAGCTTTTGGTTTGCTGTTTCTGTGTATGTGTTACATGCGTGACATTCTGTGAACTCACAAAACTTACAGGAATTTTTTAAGCTTTTTTCTTTTTTTCCATGACCCATATGAGAGAGGGTGAGAAATCTGAGCCTGAATCCTCCAGATGGAATCTGCATTGAGTTATCTTCATATCCATTCAAATTCTTCAGCTGTTTATCTTGGGAGTAGATTCCATTGTGTAGCTCTCTGCAGGGGTTTATTTAGCCTTTTTTCATACATAGACAGTTAAACACAATATGAAGTCCTTTTTGAATACTGTCTGGTCAGTTCCATCTTTGAGCAAAGTTTATGGCTTTTATTCCAGGAACCTGAAGAAATAAATCCAGATGAGGAGCTGGAGGATATCTGTGATGATAAGGAAGACGACCTAGGAGCAGTGGAAGAGCAGCGCAGCGTGATCTTGCATCTTTTGTCTCAGCTGAAACTTGGCATGGACTTAACAAGAGTAAGTAACTGAAGTGTGAGAATTGGCTGCAGTAAAAGTGAGGCATTATTTAAAACTCAACTCCTGTATTGAGCAGTATTGAGTTCAATATGAAGTTATGGCCAGTAGCAACATCAGGTTGCAAGATCTGATGTCCCAGACTGAGACGGGTTTAGGTGAAATGGGCTGACTCTGTCTTTTTTATTACCTTCTCCTTGTGTTTTCTACTGTGCTTCTGTTGCCTTTCCTGGAATGGCCTGTCGTCTTTCCAGTATTTGAACCTTAGTCTTTTCATGCTGTTTTCTTCAGCCTTCTCATGTTTTTCTTTCTGCTTTCTTTCCATGATCTCTTTTCTATCTTGATAATGCTTTTTGACACAACTTGTATAACCCTACACCTGTGTCCATGCTGGTTCTGAAAAGAAGTTTTCTTTTGGTTCCCCCTTATCTATCTTTGGATGTCTGTTTAAGCCACTTTCCTATTCTCATTTCTGTGTTTGCTCACAAGCAGGCAACAACAAAGTTATGCTGGAGGGAATTGGATTTAACACTTGAGTGCAGATCTCAAAAGCAAGCAGCTTGGAAAAATTAACACTCAGGTGCTGTTAGACAACTTGGGCAGCAAATCTGGGAAAATCAGGCTGCTACCAGCTTATGTTCAATTCATTCTTGTAAAGGCTTCTTGCCATAAGCACTAGGCACTTTGAAATAAAAAAAAAGGATTTTACAGTAGCATGGAATAAGGAAAACACTCTATTTCGGAGTTATGGATTATTGGGGTTTTTTTAAACCTATGTTTTTTAAGCACTAGCTACATAGCCCCTAGAAACATTTGTATTGTGCAGCTTATGTTTCACAACTTGGGAGGGAAAATGAAAAGACGGTTTGAACAGACCCTGCTGTCTATGAGTCAGACATAAACCCCTGCTGCTTAACGAGGATATGATGAAGTCACTCTATCACTTACTTATATTGAAGATTGGGTTTAGGGTATCCTTTGCTCTTAGTTGAAATAAATTGTCAAGCCTGTCTCCCAGTTGTGACTTTTGGCTGTGTAGGGAGAATTGTGTGTATTTCAGAGGCAAACACTGAAGTGGACAAACCTGACTTCAAAACAGGTAATGAAGTTGTTAGAATTGTACTTGACTCAGTATCAGGGTCCTGAAGTGAAAAGCCACTTAATACTCAAGGTTAGCGTTGCAACAACATGGTGAGTGTATTCAGTTTAACTTCAATGTCTATCAAGTCTTATGTCTGTGCTTTTTCTCTTTGAAAAAGAGATTTAAATAGATTTAAATCTGATTTCAATGGATTGTCTTGATCCCATGGTTGAGATACTGTGTTGCTGTTTACAACAGTTAGTTATGTCAGTTATGTAAGTTTAGCTAAGTGAGGCTTGTTCCTACTGCAAAGAAGGAAAACACTGATGATATCCACAGCCTTTCACCCTAGGGGGTTGTCCTTGGCTCAGGAAGGACAGGGTTGACTGTAACTCTGAAAGTATAAGGTACCTCTGGTCAGAGGCACAGGATCAACCAATCCTATGTTGCTTCTCATGGATGCTTGTCTAGTTGCTGTGTGGAGGGAGATTCTGCAAGCTCTCCAGAGCTGGCATAGCATCCCAGCTTTCCTCTCCATTAGACCATACCTTTCCTAAATTCTGCTCTGAACCTTCTTTGAGTTCTTTCGTGCTTGTTTTCTCTTTCACAGATATATGGGACACACCATCTCTTTGCAGCTCTTGCATGTTTTTGGGTATTTTTACCTGATGCTCAGTTCCTTTCAACCTCTTTAGTACCACTTGTACTCACTGGGCATTTTTCTCTCCTTGTAAATTGCTTTTCTGGAACTTCAGATCACTGTATTTCGCTTGCATCTTACAAGAGGAACAAGAAAGTGCACTCTGAAATTGTGGTGTCCCAAGCAGGACAGCATCCTCCTGCCAAGGCCTCCTCTTACAAAACGCCTGTCTCTTGTTTTCCTTACCAGAGGCTTTTAGCTTATGGCTTTTCTTTGATTTTCAGGTGGTTCTTCCCACATTCATTCTAGAGAAGCGCTCGTTGCTGGAGATGTACGCGGACTTCATGTCGCACCCCGATCTCTTTGTGGCCATCACAAACGGCAGCGGCCCCGAGGAGAGGATGATCCGCTTCGTGGAGTATTACCTCACCTCCTTCCACGAGGGCCGCAAGGGAGCCATCGCCAAGAAGCCCTACAACCCCATCATCGGGGAGACCTTCCACTGCTCCTGGAGATTGCCCAAGAGCAGCGTGGCCACCGATGCTGGCACCAACTCCTCCGCTCACTCCCCCTCGGAGCAACTCACTCCGCCCAAAGATGCGGAAGGGCAAGCGGAGCCGGACTGTTACACGGTGAAATTCGTGGCTGAGCAAGTGTCCCACCATCCCCCTGTCTCAGGGTTTTATGCTGAGTGTGTGGAGAGGAACATGTGTGTCAACGCCCATGTCTGGACAAAAAGTAAATTCCTAGGAATGTCAATAGGAGTGACAATGGTTGGCGAGGGTAAGTGTAAATTCTGCACTTTGTTCATTTTAGTGGGTTGTTAAAATACAAATTTGTTAGCAATGTTAGTATTGTTAAATAAAATTTTAACAATTTTGTTTGGTAAAATATCAAATTTGATGGGAAATTTGATAGCAAATTTGATGTTATTTTCAAAAGATACAAGTTGTCACTGTATACAGCAAATATTCATATGGGAGGAAAAAATGGTTTATGCTTTGCCAAAAATCAGGATTATATTTGGAAATAAAATATTGCCTTTTAAGCCAAAGGTCAGTTAGTGCGATGTAAACTGATACTTATGATTTGTAAATTAATTTGCATCAGACATTTAATAGATAGAAGTGTTGTTGCATTTCTGTGTATTGCGCTTAATATTCCTGTGCACATTCTGATTTTCTTTAACTCGAAAAATTGGATCCTTTAGGGACAGAGAAAGGTAACTGCCTTCAAATTGTAATTTTCCTTTAGTTATTAGTATTTACTGAACAAGATGAGACAGCCTCTCCCACTCCTCTATGTATATTTTGGCCAGTACCTAGGGATTCCAGGCACTTGCATATAAATTACACTCTGGACAAGGGGATGACCAAGGGAATGCCAGAGTATGTGAAAGGCACATCTTTGGGTGTACAGATAATTTCTTAAGTTGATATCTCTTTATCAGGATTTCCCATGTTGTTTGTGCTGATGCTAGACACCCAGAGGTACTGTGCTTCAGAGGTGTGGGCTGGGGCAGGCAGCAGTTAGATGTTGTCTGTTTCCTTGTAAGGGTAAGAGAGAGATCTTATGCTTTTAGTTTCTTTATAGGAATCAAATCCATTAATCTTTAAACACAAAGAAAAATTGTAGTATTTAATGAGATTCTTGGTATTTATTGCAAAGGTTGCTGTCAGGAAGGAGTTGGTTTATCTTGGCAGAGAGGTGCAGTAAGGAGAATTGTCTCTGCTTCCTGCCTTCAGATTGGGTAAGGTGTATTATAGAAAGGGAAAGCAGGAGTATTAGCCTTCCTCAGGATCTGCAGTTCAGGGAATTCTTTTGTTATTTCCTTTTGTCAGTGTAAGTCTTGCTGTGCTCCAAAGCCATCATAAGAGAGTGGCCAGCCCTTATATGCACTACTGAAAAGTAGGTGCATACCATGGGATTGTACTTTATGGAACAGTATTATTGAGATAAATGTTTTTTCCCAAAAGAGACTTAAATGAACAATAGTCAAGTTAGTAATATGTTAGTAAAAATGTTTGTATCTAGAAACTAATAAATGTCAGTCTTGTATGAGTTTTTTAATTTTCTTTTTTTGTATGAGGGGCTAGGAAGAAAAGTAGCCAGATGTAATATTGACTATTTGTTTCAACAACTTGTTTGGCCTTGTCTGAAATGGTACTGGTTTACAGATTCTTGTATTTCTTCACACAGGTGTCTTACATCTCCTGGAGCACGGGGAAGAATACACCTTCTCTCTGCCCTGTGCATATGCCCGCTCAATTTTAACTGTTCCTTGGGTAGAGCTGGGAGGAAAAGTCAACATTAACTGTGCAAAAACTGGGTATTCTGCAAGCATTAACTTTCATACCAAGCCCTTCTATGGTGGCAAGTTGCATCGGTGAGAACATTTTGCTTGTTTGAAATGAGACTGATCTCACTTTTGAAGAACTGAAGCTTACATGTAATTCTGTTTCACTTGGTGCTATTTGAAAGTGACACATTATTTGGAGCTTTTTCCATGGCTCACAATGCATCTTCCACTTTGCAATAGCTACTCTTGTGTCATAAGAGATAAGTTAGAGGATGTACTTTTACAGTGATTCAATTTGGAAACTGTTTTGTTATTTGTCTCTCTGAAGTTAGTCACAGATACAGAGGCTTTTTAAAGAGAGATCTGTTCAAGGTACTGTAACTATTGAAAATTTGACATGGTGATGATTGGACATTGCCAAAAGAATCTCTTGATAGGAAGCAGCAGTGTTGTCATGGTTACTCAGAGTGCACAGGAGTTGCTATGGCAATGGTATGGATTTTTGTGTAGAGTGACCCTTGTTCTTAGGCCTTAGCTGCATGTTGGCTCCTTGGTCCTGTACCTCTTTAGCTGGATGAAATAGAGGATAATGTTAATGGACAGCTAGACATGTATCAGCCATGCCAAGATTACACATAAGTGCCAGCAGTTTTTTATCACAAGTGCAGCTTCAGGCAGATACTGTGGTCTGCAGTGGTTGTGTGTCAGAGCAATGCAACCTGGAGAAATACAGAGAGTTTAATGGAGCAGTTCAATACTGCACCTCAGTAGTGAGGGATATAACTTTGTTTGCTTTCAACTGAGAAGAGGCAGTAATTTTGAGAATGATATTAAAATACTGGATGTCAGTATTGTCTTGTTATCACACAATGCTTGTTAAAGTTGTGAAGAAGTAACTGCAGAGTCTGACCAGGCTGATCTCTGGCATCCTGTGGATTCAGGCTTTCAGAGATCTCTTGGGAGGAGGACAGCGAGCCCACCATGTGTAAGAGCTTTGGTGAGGTGTGGAAGTCACAGGATGAGAAGCAGCACAAAATTAAGGCTGCTTGCTTGTCAGCTGCTCTTTCTGCTGTTTCAGTAATTGTTAGTACTTCTGAACTTCCACAGAGAAAAAAATATTGTAAATGTGCTTTTATTGCTCATGGTTTTTTCAACAAATCTTAAATTTTTGTAATTTAAAAAAGAAAACTGTGTAAAAAAAAAAACCAACTGTTGTGAGCAGCATATACTTATCAGTTTGGGTTTTTTAAGATACTTCTCATGAGGTTAATTTAGGTTTGAGCTGCTGGACCATGGTATGACAGAAGTCTTACCAGCTGCCTCCTGCTGTGAGCTGGCTGTGAGCCTTCCCCCCTTGCCCTGGAGATTCCCTGCAGGTCTGCTTTGGCTGGCATCCAGTATCCCTGTGCTGGAAGGTCTGACCTGTGATGCTCATTTCATTGCTAGAGAGATAAATTTCTCTATTTTGATGCTATGACTGGGGAGGATGGGTAGGTGCAGGCACAGTGGGAAGTGACCAGTGTGTGTGGAAGAAGGGAAGTGGCACTTGTGTCCTCTGCTCCCATTTGCTCTGAGTGTGGCACCATGCAAGGTGGGAGCACAGAAGTGCTGTTTTCCACTCTCTGGGATGCAGTTGTTCAAAGGACATCAGAGGAAGGTGGTGATGTGCAAATTAGCTGTCCTCAGCTGCACACAATGGAAGTGTGGAAGGAGATGTAGGCTATACTTTGTGTGAGCACTGATGCAATGCAGGAGGGCTGGAAAGTGGTGAGTTTGAGGGTGGTTATCTACAGGTAACTGCAGTTTAACTGGAGCTAGAGATATTATCCTTTGTGAATCCTGCAGCACCTTACAAGTGAGAATGTCTCAAGTCTGGTTTGCATAGTGCACAGACCCTTTATTTGTTTGTAGGAGAAAAGTTCTTTTTGGGACTGGCAGTTTGCTTACCAAGCAATGCTCAAAAACTGGGTCAGGATGAAGTGGATGTCAGGAGGTCTTTGTATAGGTCTTGAAAATGAGAAGAAAAATATGCATCAGTGTGTGTAATTATGGTGATACTTGAGCATTATGCCACACTTTGAATGAAGCACTGCATGTTAGAAGACACTTTCCTTATCTTGTTATTGGCAGAGGTTTCTGTGGAAGAGGCAGGGAACAAAAGCAGTTATCCTGATTCCTAGTTTCCTTCCTTGCTTCTGCCTTTGTGTGTCTGCTGCTTATGTGATCAACATAAAAATGACACCACCTACATAAGGAGAAGGTTGAAATGTAAAATGTGAGATGAAGTGCCAGCAGGTAGTGAGATATATTCTTGGTAGAAAGTTTCATTTTAGTTTTTTAAGTCTGAACTATGTATCTGATGTGATACTTCAAGTGGAAATTATCAACTGCTTGTTCCATGTGAATCAGCCTGTGTTAGTTTCTTTTTCATTTTCAATTTCCTGAAGAAGCTTGAAACAATCTGAAGCCAAAAATGGAGTTTCCTGGGTAACATGAAGAGAACTAGAGCAGTGGGTGAAAGTCACTTTGCTCTTTGAGCTTCTCCACATAAATGCAATTCAAATAGCTAACCTTATTCAAGGCAGTGTGACAAGTTTGAAATCATTCAGGATTGGGTGATTATGCAAGGAATAGTCCTCAGGTTTCTTCAGCCATGGCTTTTTAAAAATAAATTTCTCTCCTAGAGTCACAGGTGAAGTGAAGCAGAACATGACGAACACGGTGGTGTGCAGAGTGCAGGGGGAGTGGAACAGTGTGCTTGAGTTCACCTACAGCAATGGGGAGACCAAATATGTGGACTTGACAAAGCTCTCTGTGACAAGAAAACGAGTCCGGCCCCTGGAGAAGCAAGGCCCCTTTGAATCTAGGTAGAGTATGTGTTTGCTCTTGTCTGACCCTTTTTGTCCTAAGCAGTCTGGTGAGTGCCTTAGGAAAAGCTGCAAATGTACATTTGTGGATAGTGCTTTAACAGCAGTCATCCTAATTTTTTAATGTTTTCTAAAAATAAAAATCAAGAGGAAAAAACATGCAAAATCCTAGTGCAGACATATGTTTGTTTATTTTGCCTCCTATTTATGAACAGAGGGTTTTTTTTGAGCCCACAAAGTGCTTACCAGAGAATAGAATCTCCCTATTAGTTTTGTTTTTACCCATCAGTTACACAGCAGGGCAGCTCCTAACATGAAGCTGCTTGTTGAATAACACTTCCAATAGCAGCTTTAAAGGGTTTGCAAACAGACATTAGATTGGCACTGCCAGAACCTCAGAGCCCTTCCTACCTGCTCCCAGCTGCTGATGTAGGTCTAAGACTTGGCCATGAGCCCTCACCTGCACTGCAGTGCTCTCACCTGGGCTGGTTTGTCATGTGTAAGTGGAGAGTGCTCCTGTTCCACAGTGATGCTGCAGTTTGAGGTGGCTGCCTGGGAAGCCTTTGGAACAGTGCTGTGACCAGTTTATGTTGTAGGAGGCTGTGGCAGCATGTGACAGAGTCTCTGCGGGATGGAGACATCGACAAGGCCACGGAGCACAAGCGAGCCCTGGAGGAACGGCAGAGGAACGAAGAGAGGCTTCGTGCTGAAACAGAAACTCCTTGGTGTACTAAATACTTCCTTAAAGATGTAAGTTTCCAAGCAGTTACCTGCTATTGATGAGGGTAGAAGCAGAGTTGTTATGCAAGCAAGGGCATATATGGGTCTGTGTCCTATCAGAATAGAGTATCAAACCTTAGATCTTAGAAGTTAGCTTTGTGGGATCCATAGGAGTAAGATGACATAAGAATTCCTAAGCCTGTAAAGGTGTGACTTCATTCTCCACTTTCTAAATGCTTGGATTTTGCATCAAAATGTTTTCCAGTTTTCTGGTCCTGTTTCTTTTACCAAGCACTTCCTCAATGGCACATGGAAAATAGTTTTGTGTATACACATGTGAGCAGACTGTAACAGTAAATACCCAAAGAAAATAATCAGTAGTACTAATTTTGCTGAGGTTGTGTGTTTATGTACCCAACATATTATTGCTAGCAAGAAGGAATGTGAGTTCATGCTCAGCTTACCTTTTTTTTGTTCTTCTATGTCACATTTTGGATAGAGCTTATTTGTTCAGTGTCTTAACCTGTACTTCAGTAATAGTAGTAGTAATATAGTAAGGCTTGTAACAAGGGTAAGTGCAGCCTGCCCAGGAGGATTGGGGAATGCTGGTATGATAACTTTGGAATAGTCTTTTCTTGTGATCCATGCTTGTCTAGAGACCTTTGCAACAGGAGAGTTCTTGAGTCAAATTAATGCTGTAGTAGTTTAGATTCTCCTTAAGTGAAAGCTTTATCTGTTACACTGCAGTAATGTAATTCCCCCTCTTCTTCCATAGCTGTGATCTAATAAGGGTTTAGAACATAGGCTAAAAGGTTTTTCTCTTGGATGTATTCCAGGTTTGTTTGTCAAGTTCAGGACTAGCTCCCATGAAGGCTTTTATTCTCTAAAGCTGTGTTAGTATGATTAGTTTAAAGTTAGATAGTTGTACTGTTAGATGTGAAAAAGATGAAATTCTGTTGCTAGTCCAGGATACAAATGTACTCAGAAAACATTTAAACGTGATCCTGAGCACTGCATTTCCAGGTAAGCAGTCTGGCTGAGGTAGAGCTGATAATCCTGGTGGCTGCCTCTCTGCTGGCTGGTTATTTGGCTTCTGAAAGTAATTTGGATCACACAGTTGAGAAGAGTGGCTTTTTGGCAGGGTTAATTACAGGTGCAGCCTGCTCCCAGAGAGCTGGAGGCTGGGAGGAGCCTGCACGCGTGTGAGCAGCCTGCAGTGCCTCAGTCTGCAGGAGTTAAAGATACCAGCTCTGTCCCTCTGCTGTTCACAGCCATCATTCTCATAGTTGTGTGAAGGCATTTCTGCCAAGGCAGTCTCTTTATGATAACCATGCTTTCTCTTTAAATTGCAGGGAGATGGCTGGGTTTACCATAAACCCCTCTGGAAAACAGTCTCTGCCGCACAAACTCAACAAACAGACAGTAACTAGAAAAAAGCTGCTTTAAGATGAGTTTTCTGGTTTTCCTCTCCTTTTCCTCTGTCTCTCAGAACACAGTAATCACACTGAGTGGCCCCTTTTTATGTAATTGTGCAAGTTTAAATGAGCATAAAGAAATAACTATACTAGGGCACTTTAAAGCTATTAAAAAAAAAAAAAGGTAAAAATCCAAGTTGTAGAGACAAACCTGCCAGGTACACTCAACCAACTTGTTTTTTTGTATGATCCAAGAGATTTTATCTGCATTGTGTAAGATTCTTCCAAGTAGATCTGATTGCAAAAGCTGCCTGAGAGAAGAAGGAGCCTGTTGGATTTTAGAGTGACATAGGAACTCTTTTGGAATCTGTGTCAAGCTCTTTAATCACTGAAACCTCCTCAGTACACACATAGACAACAGCAACAGAAAATTGCTGCTTTTATGCCCAGTAATTAACCTTCTTGGCAAAAACTGGAAGGGTGTTTGGAAGATGTGCCTGAAATCAGTATTAAGAAACAACTGGATCATGACGACCTTTTCTTCGGAGAGAGCGCGTGCATGCATTGGAGGAATATGGGATGTACGTAGAGACTACTTTTCTTTTTTATGGATTTATAAAAGCAATTAGATGTGTAACCATGGAGAAATTTTTCCTCTGAAACGTTTTAATATACTTGAAATAGTTGACTTGAATTGGAAAAGTAATTTGAACACTTTTCAACTCTAATTTTATTAAATCTCTTTGAGGGACTGGTTTTTCTCAAGTTATAATATAATGAGATCTGGCCTGTTTTTTCTCCTCCAACTTCTCTTCCTGAGGACTAAGGCTTTCAAAATGAACAGAAAACGTACAGTTTTGTATTTAAATTTCTCTGCCCATCTAGTAGTTTCAGAGATGAAGTATCAGTGTTACAAACTGTCCTTTGGGTTGTTTTGTTTTTTCTCCTGTGGTGTTGTTCAGAACAAAACAGTGAAATGTGACCTTGTATACATGGACTGTAGGTCCTGGTTTTTCATCTTTCCATCAAAAAACCCAAACAAACATCTGATTATGCTGAGGACTGAGTATTGATTTGAAACGCAATCAGATATCAGGAAACTGTATTCAGGTACAAACATCCTTTTTTTTTTCTCCTTTTTATAACTATTTTATTGACGTCTAAGAATTGCTGGCAATTAAGAATAGTACTTACTATGGCTTTCGTTATTGTTGTAACTACAAGCTACCTTAATTTTTCCAACAGTGGTGCCTTAATCTGTTTTTTCTTCTGATGTAGTCTTCCAATCAGTGTATATAACATTATCTGCCACTTCCCAGCCATGGTAATGGCTGCACCTGATCCAGCATCATAAAAACTCACAACTGTGTGATCTGGTAAGATGTTTTCCATAGAGAAGATGCAATTGTAAGAATGCATCAGAAGGTTTAAATAACCATGTTAACTTTCAACACAAACTGAAAATCATGCAAAAAAAAAAAAAAGAGTTGGGTTTATGCACAACTGTTTTGATCCTCTTGTACATTTTTTTTTGCTGTGAAATGCACTGAGATCTCAATGCAAGTCATAGTTCGTTTGTGAGAAGTGGGGGGATAATAAAGCTACAAAATGATTCATTTGTTCTGTCTGCTTTCCTAGAGATCAGGTGACCAGGAAAGAGTAGGTGGTTGTTTTCTTTCATGCTGGAGACCTGTCTGGGCTTTCCTTGGTCCCAAAAGTGGGATATTTTGGCACTATGTGCTTGAGTGGTAACTATTCTCCAGCAGAAGAATGTTTAGGCCCTACTTGTCTTGTTTGTGATATTCTATACAACCATCTTGTTGTGATAGTTTTGGATATCCATTGGGCATTTTCATGCTTAACCGGGAATAAAAATAAAAATTAAAATAGTGGGATTAGTTCCTCCTTGTTTCTGGGTCTGCGGCACATTCGGCTCCTTGGCCAATTCCAGGATTTGGGGTGGGAATTGTGGTGGTAATGTGTGAAATTCTTCCATGGTTTTGTCAGTACCTGCACCAAAGTGGGGCTGGTAGAGAAACAGATTAGCTCTGTATACATTTCATGGTTGTTTTATCCATGTCACATGGCACATTTGCTTAAACGGACAGCAAAAGTTGTGATGCAAGGCCCAGCTTTTAATATTGTGGTGATCAGAGCAAAACCAAACCTTTTCCAACTGAGCACACTCCAGGGATCAAACTTAAGCTAACTAAAATATAGACTTACAACTCAGTCACTAAACTCAGCTTAAAATTTTGATTTGGGATTTGTCAAGGTGATGGCTGTAAATGAGACTGAAAAGCTCCCATGTTGACCATAAACCCATTTGTGTTCCTTATATAATGCTATTAGTCAAGTTATTTCTCTTCCTTCCTCATCTGGTATGCTTGTGGTTTCTCGCTAAGAGAGCTGTTACTAATTTTATTGTGTAAAAATAGACCTAATGCTGAAGAAATACTTTGATAAAATACATGAAGTGATTTCTTTTAACATGGAATGTTTCTAGGAAAAAAGAAGATAAAGCCGTCCTTTACTCAAGTGATCATGAGAACTGGAATGGTTCCTGATATGGATTTAGTTATGATGCAAATTTCTGCTTCCAGAAACAAAGGACATAGTTGAAAACCATTTAAAAAGAAAAATTCTAGCCACTGAATATCCAGCTTAAATTGTAATTGTGATTCTTCTGAGAATGGCAAACACCCTGCAGAGTAATGGATGTATTTTTAACTCTGACCAGATTTGATTCTCTTGCATAACTGATGTTGTTTCCATCCTGTACCTTCTGGAGCAAAGGGAAGGGCTCAGTGCTGCTTCCTGTGTAGATAGAAACTTTCTAGAACCACAGTGTGTTCCAACAGGGAACATGGCAAAGTAGGACATTGGCTTATGTTACCGTCTGCCTTCTTGGCTTGATTGGGCCCCACTGAAGTTAAGAGCAGAATTTTCATTGGTCTCAGTGGTTTTAGGCCCCCTGAATAATAAACAGATCTTGGATCTTAAATAAGTGGCTGTCTTTAGAGGTGCTGTGCAGCCTGCTGCTGCTTATTGAAAACAGAATGCAACAAGTCAGCCCTGTTTAACACAGGCATTCAGGTGTGTAATCCTGATGGATTTGTGTTTTATGAAAAAAATTCACTATGCAAATTGGGTTGTTCAAGATTTTGGGCATGAATAGGGGAAAAGGTAAAGTTTTTCAGCATATTTATAGTATGAACTGTCAAGCCTAGGATGAAGTCTGTCTTCCCAGGAGAATATGGATTTCAGCCATCAGAATCAGAGATGCAGCCTTCAATGTCTAGTTTGCACAGGCTGATCCCCCTCTGTCCCTGTCACCTGTGGGAAGAACAGGTCAGAGTGTCTTTTAAGTCCTTTTAAGTTTGAAAGAACAAGTGAATGCATTCATCAGTGTGTTCAAACAACTTGGGGCAGAACTTGGTATGGAAGTTCTGTGTAAAATACTATGGGAAGGCAAGACTGGACAGTCTGGGGGGGAGTTTGGTGTGTTCCTGTAGTTTTTTATCTCCGTGACAGAAAAACTGCCCCTGCTCTCTTTCTTGTGCTAGAGCAGTGGCTAATATATTACAGAAATGAGGCTGAAGTCAGGTGGGATGGAAAACATGTATTTGTGGGGAACTGGGGAGGGTGTGCTTGAAGAGAAAAGGGTTAACTTGAAAAATTTTAAGGTGTCAGGAGGTAGCAGCCCAGGTGAAGATTAGTGAGAATGTCAGGTGTGGTCACAGTTGCAGATGGCATAAGTGGTAGCTAAGCAATTTTTTTGTTATTTAGATTTGGTGCAACCTAATTCATTCCCCTTTTGTCTTTATTTGAAGTGTTTAGAGGCAATTTGTTTCTAGGTTTTTAATTTAGCAGCTGTAAAAACAGTCCAGGGAGATGGAAACAATAGCTAGAGAAGAAAAGGTTTTTGTATAGGTTAATGCTGTCATAGCTGAGCACTTAAGAGAACCAAACCAGCCCTGCAGATCTGTGTCCCTGCTCCACATGAGGAGCCTCAGCTGCAGAAAACTTGTGGCTGTTGCATGGTTTGCTCCCTTCCCCTCTTTCTGGGCTGATCCACGCAGCTGTGTGGTGGCAAGAAATGTATTCCTCTTGGATGCTATCCCAAAAAATACACCTCTGTGTAGATGTCAGGTTTGCAGGACTTAGGGGCACCTGAGATCTTTGGTCCCAAGGGTAGAGGGATTTGCACAGCACCAGGGTTCAGAGTGAGATGTGACTTACCTTTCCATAATTGCTGTCCAGAGTAGAGGCAGCCTAGGTTGATCTGGTGATCGTGGGGATAAAGGTCTCAGTTCAGTCTGATCCTGTTTCCCCAGGTGGGGTAACCCAGCAGGGGGTGTGAGAGTTTCCAGAGGAATTGGCCAACACCCTCGTGTTGACGCTGTTTCTGTGGCATGGATCTGGCTGGAAACTGGTCTGATGGGGGAAAGGCTTGTCTAGATATCCTGCATGGAAAATTTTTAGGGTGAAGCAGCCATGTCTACACTGGTGACTTCTTTTTTCTCTCTCAAAGAAGCTTCACACACCCACCTGAACTATCAACCCAGGAATTCCCCAGTGAGGAAAGGTATGTTGGAGTTTCATCGGATCAGGCTTTTACAAACTGGATTATTGTGGATCTTTGGACAGTGTTGCATGAGTGATTTTCTTGGATCTCAGCATTTCTTTCACAGAGGGTGTGGTACATCTCATGATGTCTTTTTTTCCTGTGACAACAGATTTTGTGTGTGTATGTATAGGCCATTAAAAAGAGGAAAATTGTTTTAATCACTGCAGAATAAGCTAGAAAAGAAACTCATGATGACAATATGGAAGGACTTAATAAAGAGAGACGTGGAATTCAGCTGCTTATTAATAAAAGATTAAACATTATTATTTTAAAAAATAATAAAAGGAATGCTTTGCATCATTATACATTTTAAGTAAGTACAAAGTCAGTTCATATAATAATGTTTCACTTTAACCAAAATATTGATTCCTCAGTTCATTGTATCTGTGGGAGGAAACAGATCTTATAAATAATTTATGTACTAGATCTTAGTTCAAATTTGAAAAACAGTGAGGTTTTTTTCCCCCATGAGCTAAATGCTTCTCCCTTATCCTCTTGTTCCTCGCGATGAGGACTTCTGCCTGCTGCATCACTGAATGTTTCTGCTCCCATCGCTGTCCTGGAGCTCCCCACCTGGAGAAGGTGTTTTGCTGGCCTCGTTGTCCGTGTTGTTGTTGAGGATGTCATCACAATCCATCTGTGCCATCAGGTTGAAGCGCTCAGCCACGCAGTGGGCGGTGAGCCGGGCCTCGGGGTCGTGGTCCCAGCACTCCGTGATGGTGTCGCACAGGAAGCGCATTCCCTGCAGTCAGAAGGGATGAAATTAGGATCAGAAGGCAGGAAGAAGAGGATCTAACACAGTTTTAGTGGTTTACCAGACTTCTGACAGCCTCCTGCCTCAAGGCTGTTTTTGGCCAAGCTTAAGCACAAGAGGAATCAGCCTCGGTAAGTTGTGGAAGTGCTGATGCTTCCACTGGCACTGCTTGTGTTAGAGCAGCAGCCTCAGCTCTCACAGCATCTGCTCCCAAACATTCCCCATGCTCCCTGGAAATTGGCTTGTGTTGGCTGTGAGACTTAGAGCCTGTTTCCTTCCAGCCTGTATTTATTTCCTGTCTCAGCATTGCCCATTTGGATCAGAACAGCCCTAAAATCAGGAGGGACAGGAGAGTGTGGACAGTGACCTGTAGGCTGCTGGCTGAGCCCAGGCCTCTGGGTTTGAGCTGCACCCTGCCTGTTACACCTGAAGGGGGAGGGGTGGGGAGGGGGGGAGGTGGTTTTTAAAGGTAGGTTTGGGAAGAAATTCTTAAATCTGACTTCTTGTTTTAGTGGCATTCTGAAAGGGTGTGCTGTGCCAAACACTCATTTCAGTGTGCAGCTGAACCTTGCTCTCTTATCACAAAACAGTGTTTTGGTTGAGATAGGCTGAGGTGCTTCCCAGTTTACTCCAGAGCACATGGAGTTCCTCTCAGCTACAGTGCTTACATCTCCCAGAAAGCTGGGCTTTTTTGTCCAATTGTGTAGGGCTCTGAAAAGAGTCACAATATTTTGGACCTAGGAACAAAATAAATGGTAGTATTCAGCTGGTGCTTCCCCCATCCTTTAGCTAGTAACACAGCTAGCACCAGAAGCTGTGTTGAACCTTCCCTCGCCCATGTAATTCCATCATGTGCTATTGCTCTTGGCATCATTGTCAACTAAAGTTGGAACACAGTGGAAAAATCATTATTCTAAATAAAGCTTCATAGTTTTCAGTGGGTTTTATGTATTTCTTAATTTGCAATTAAGAGAACCCTGAAGTTTCATATGGACCCACGTAAGAGGAAAATCCAAGTCCTACAGAGATATAGGGTCAGTTCCATCTGCCCTTCTGCACCTTACTCACAACTCACTGCTCTCTGCTAAGGCTCATTGTGCTAAGTCTTCCATAATAGACACAGATTGAAGAGAACAGGATTGTACAGCAAAACTGACAGATGGTGTGTTTCAGCAGCTCTGACGTCACTTATTTATTAGCTTAGTTGAAAGGATTTGAGGGTAATTGATTACATGCAGAAATGAGCTAGCTTAGGTGAAGCTTTTAAAGTCACCCTGTTCTCAAACAGGACATGCAAGATCTTCTGTACTTTTTTTTCCCCTAAAATCATAACATTTGTTTGCAGTTTGCCTTGTAGTGATGATGTTCTTTTGAATGGTATAACTGAAACATCTTGTTTGGCTTACAAAATGAACTTAGTTTGGCTTTTGTGTTTGATATCTGTTTTTCTAAGATTCCAAAGGACACTGAGTTGTACAAGTGTATTTTTAGTGGCAATATTGACTTAAGCTTCCATTGTTCCTTCCTGTCCTGCACCAGCCTCTGATTGTGCCAGTACATCAGTCTGTTCAGCTGCTTTGTGAACCAGATTCAGGAACTTACCTGGCCTAAAAAACCTTTTTTCCTTTTTTTTTTAATATGCTGGGGTGTGAAATAAGGTAGGAGCACACACCTAAGGGGTCTGTAAGTTATCTGGGGAAGTGGGGATGAATTTCTTCAGCTGACTTTGTTGTGGGGCCTTGCAAGCAGTTGCCCTCAAGCTGCTGTTGGGTGAGTCAGCCTGTCAGGGAAATTGGTGCTGACACTTGCTGGAAATCAAACCATGGTCTTCACTTGACTGAGAGCAATCCTGACAGTTGAAACGTGGAAGTTTTTATGACTTATTGTCATTGGTGGGAGCATCTGTCGGTGCCTCCCATTCAGATGAGGGACTTGTCGCCCTTTCTGGATGTCACCCGACACCTCCTCTCACGGGAAGCCAGCCTAGACCCCCGGAGTGGCACAAGCCAGTGGCTTTCTGCTGCTTCCCAGCAGATGGTGCTGCCCAATTCCTCATCCTAGGGAGAAGTGTTGCAAAACGCCCAGAAAATGCTGTGAAGCCAGGCTTGTAAGGAGATGTTTATTAGACCAGCAGAGATTAATCAGAGAAAAACTTTCAGCAACATGATGTGGCTTTTCTGTTCCTCTTCCCCAGTGGCCATCAGATGGTCCAATAAAAGTTCCCACCTTATAAGCCTTGCTCTGTTTGCCTGCTACACCAACCCAGCTACAGCAACATTATTTCTGGGAAGTGACGGCAGTCAGCCTCCCTTCAGCCCTGGGAACAGCACAGTTATGCTCACACTCTATCAAAGTGTGATTTTTGACAACCCAAGCCTCTGTATATTTTTTCTGTGGTTTCAAAGTTTATCAGGACCCTGTGAGGTGAATGTCTGAACTGAATACTCAAAGGCTTCAAACATGTGGCACTGCTGATTGAAGTTCCTGTATTTGCCTTTGTCAATGAAAAAGGCTGGGTGAGCTCCTGAAATGAACTCACCAACTGATGAACTCCCCAGGGGTCCCACAGAAGCCACGGATTTATTTGATCCTGTTTGCAGTTTTGGTCAGTCAGGTCAGCTGTGAGTCTTTGGACAAACATGGTTTTGAGAGGAGACTTTGTAGGGAACATGTGGCCTCCTAAAGTTGAGAAATTCTCTCTTTCCTTTTGCAGAGCCTGCCTCTGTGTGCCAGCAGGGCAGAGTGGGAGCAGAGGCAGTGTGGTTTATGGGTGGATATTGCAAAATGATGCACTGAGCACTGCAAGGCTCTGAAAGCCAGCAGGCTCAATGTTCAGCTTGATTTTCAGGTGAAATGGGAGTGTTGATCAGCAGATGGTGTTTTTCCACAAAACATGTGAAATTCAAGAAGTACAAAAGTCAGGCAAGATGTGGAAGTCACAATCAGCATGCCTGTTACCCCTCGTGTTCTTTGTGTGTGGCAGACAGCACTGGCCTGGGGCAGAGGACCCTGTCAGGGCCAGGAGGGAGCTCTGTTTCTTGTGTTTCAGTAGCTGGCTGATCTGGGTGCGCTTGTGGGTGGTTTTAACAGAGCACATTTTGTCACTGCTGACATGTTCCTGTTCTAGAACACTGGGTTATGCCCTCTGTGCTGACACATTTGCTTTCAGACCTTCTGAAGGCTGGTGAAACACTTCCCTTGACAAGCCCTGAGCCTTGTGGAGCCCCTGCTCTCAGCTTCACTCACTTTTCCTGAGTGCTTCACATGAAGGAGATGCTTCCTGGTTTGCTCTTCCATGTCGTAATAGAAATTTCTCTCATGTTGAAGGTAATTTTGAGCTTGAAAAACCCAGGCAGAAGGCTGGATGTGCCTCTCTTCCCCTCTGTCCCTGCTGTGAATGGCTGTGTATGAGGGATGTGTATGTGTTTCCTGAGCCTTCCAGACGAGGTGCTAAGGGGAGAATTGGGGTGAACTCCAATGATTTACTGTTTCATGGGAAGAGCTGCACTGAAGTGCTCCATTTTGCTGTTATCCTCAGGGTAACTGAAACCATCAGCTGCCATGCACAACTTCCTGATCATTATCAACACACTCTGCTGTGTCTGTGGCTGGTGGCTTTTGTGCAACAAGGAAATGAGTCCAGTGGGATTGTGTGGGCCCAGCCATCCACAGTGGATCTGACAGTAAATCCCAGGAGTTCTGCCCACTTTTCCTTTGACTATAAATTTTATTTTTTCAGGCTGGTTTAATGAGGAAGGACAATGTGTGTTGCTCTTTTCTGACCCAGCTGCTCCCAGCTTACCTGGTGCACCAGCCAGCTGCTTGGGATCTCGGGCCGGCCTCTGCCGTGCAGCACGATGTCCCTCATGGTGTCCACACAAGGCTGCTCCTGGACTTTTGACCCAAAGGGCAGCTCATAATTCTTCACCTCTGCAAGGAAGCAACAGCAGCATTACAGGATGTTTCTAATGCATTCCCTGCTTTGTTTTGGTATGGCCCACTGGATGAGAATGGATTTGTTTTTAACAGTCTGCAAAAAAATAAGCAGATCTGGAAACTATTGAGAATTTGAACACAGAAATGTAGTGCTGGGTTTTCACATAGAGGTTCTTTACAGAGACAGCACAGAGGAACCATCTGACCTCCTCCCTGAACCCAACAGATGCAGTACAAAGGACCTGGTTTGTCTTAGGGATAGACAATTTGAGCAGGCAGAAGGTGCTGTGCTGGTGAGGGATGGGAGAGGTGACTATGACATGAGAATTTCCAGATTTCTTCTACAGGCAGGGAATGGGTTGGAGGAGAAATGGCCCTTCCAGAAGAGCAACCCCATGTCATGGAAGACCAAGAAGAAACTGGCTGTGAGAGGCCACCCTCGTTTCTGCCCGCTCTCACTTGGATGTGAATGCAGGTGAGATATGAGTGGGGAGAGATGGCCGGGGAATGCTGGCTTGGGAACAAAGGATGCATGGGGCATCCAAACCAGGCAAGGGCCTCCCACTGCTGACCATGGGGCTTGCAGGGCAGTTGGAGCACCTTTGTGGCCAAGGGTTGAGGGTTCCTGCAGTTCTATGGGCTTGTATTGTGAGTAGGTGGGATAGGGAAGGAAGGTAGATGGGAGCAGGCAGAAGGCAGGCAGGGCTAACTCCAGGGCAGTTATTGAAACGTTTTGCTACACACAATTGTAGATGCTAGGACATGGCTCTGGGAAGTGACAGGATCTCTCATAATGTCAGAGGCTGGAGTTTGTGAGTCCCCATTGCAACATAAGCTCTCTGGTGTTGTCTGAAGGAAAAAATTGTTGAAGAGGGGAAGGTACCTTTGGCTTTTCCTGCTTGGTTTGCTTTGCATCACCAGTACAGGCTCCATGGGACTTGAGAGCTCGTCAGCTTTGAGCAGGGGCTGGACCAGATGTCCCCAAGGGGTCCTGTCCTGCTCCTTGACCACTGAGCCACCCCCCTTAAGCCATGGCACACAGAGCAGGGGAATCTGTCACCAACCCTTGGCAGCCCTGCAGAGACCTGGACTACCCCAAGTCACATCTTGTGCCATCAGTTGGCCTGTGGGAGTAAGGGAGCAAAAAGGCACATAGCAACTGGGGTGTGATGCTCCTACCTCCTACCACTTCACATCTGGAGGCCATTTCCCACAAAACAAGGGCCATGGAGTAGACATCCATCTGCTTGAAAGACTCCAGGTCTTCCAGGTTCACTCTGGACTCCAGCACTTCTGGGGCCATGTACCTGGCGGTGCCCACCTGGCCACAGAGAGGAGAGAGGCATTAGCAGGGGCGGGTGAGGATTTTGGCCACGGGACATGGGGGGGTGGCTGGCAAAGGCTCCTCCAGAGAGGGCTGGTGGGTCATACTCGCCTGCCCACTGTTGGCAAAGTCATCCACGGTGAGGGAGGGGTCGAGGCGGATGGCGATGCCGAAGTCGCAGAGCACGCACTCCTGCTCGCTCTTCACCAGCACGTTGGTGCTCTTGATGTCGCGGTGCGCGATGGGGATTTTGGGGCGGCCGCAGGCGGTGTAGTCGCTGTGCAGGTGGGCCACCCCGCTCACCAGGGACCCGGCCATCTTCTGCAGGTCCATCCAGCTCAGCACGTGGTGGGACAGGTAGTCCTTGAGGTTGCCCCGGCTGTGGTAGGCGGTGATGAGCCAGTACTCCCGGCGGGGCCCCGTGCCCCGGTCCTCGGCCGTGAGGAACTGCAGGACGCTGTCGTGCCTGAGGCTGGTGTCGGTGAAGATCTGGCTCTCGTTCTTCCAGGAGGAATACTCCTCGCAGGGGAAGATCTTCACGGCCACAGTCTCGTAGTGCCCCGAGTGGCTGTGGCTCAGCTTGGCCCTCCACACCTCTGCGAACTGCCCTTTGCCCACCATCTCGTCCAGCTCGATGGGGAGCAGCTCCGCGGGGCGGCTGCCGGGGCTGGTGCTGGCTGGGCTCTCGTCCATCAGCACTGACAGCTTCTCCTCCCGCTCGCTTGCCTTCCCCTGCTCCGGCAGCACCGGGGGCTGGCCCTGTTTCCCACCCCACGCCTTGGCTCTCTTGCGGCGCTTCTGCGTGCGGCAGAAGTAAAATATCACCGTGATCATCACCGCCACCAGCAGCGGGGGCAGGAGGCTGATGGCAGCCACTGGGATCACCTCTTTGCTCTGCAGCATGGAGTAGCCTGAGGGGAGGAAAGCAAAGGCGAGGAGGTGCTGCTGCTGCTGCTGCGGGTCTGCCCCAGCTCGTTTTCATCACGCGGAGGAGGGAAATATGCAAAGCTGTTAATGGAGCGCAGCCCTTACGGGGCCGCGCCAGGGCTCATCCCGACACAGAACCCAGATGGAGGCACTTAGCAAAGGGGATGATCGCTTTTGGTCTCAAATTTAGCTCCATTTATCAACAGAATAGGCAGGCCAACATCACTTGGATGGGACAGTGTGGTACAAGAGACTGCAAAGGGCATTTTGGGAGTCCCAAGTGCTGCTTGTGCCCGTGGTAAGGGGAGCTTGGCTGGAAATAACAATGATAAATCTGAGGTAAGGCTCAAACAGAGCAAATTTCTGAGGGGGCTTGGGGCTGGAGCTTTGCTGGACCCCTGCGTTACACAGGGAGTCAGGAGTGATGCTGAGGGTGGGCAGTGTGCAGGACCACCCAGCGCAGGGGAGTGCCAGGATGCTTTGCAGGACAATTAGCACACAGGAGCATCATTTCAGCACTTTTGTCTGCCAGTGCTGGCATCTCCTTCCTCAGCCCGTTACAGCAGCAACCCCAACAATCACCAGGGCATGGCTGCATTTGTTTTATTTCTTTTAAACCCCCTGTTGGCCTTCAGATTGAGGGGGGAGGACACGCACACAAAGCCATAACCCTCACACAACATATAATTGTCTGATCCTTTGATGTCCGTGATTCCTGGAATAAACATGCTGACTTCAGTAGAGATATTCAAGTAAAATCTTACTCAGAGATTTTTCTGCCAAGTATAATAACCCAGGGGAAGAGGGATAAGAATCATTCCATAAGCAAAACTCTTGCTGCTTGACCTCAGTGTGTGCAGATCATAATTCAGGTTCTGGAAAAACAGAGCATTTAGCTATTTTCCTTGGCAAATTTCAAAAAAATGTGCTGCAGCTAATTTCTGCAAGGCTGTGAAAGCGTTTCTAAAATAGGCATCAGGTTTAAACCACAAGATCAACCCAAACTGATATAAATCAATAACTAACTCAGGAATATGTTTATTTTGGAAAGTATTGGGCTTGGATATCACCTACTGTTTTAATGGATTTACCCGATGCTTTGGATCCCATCTTTGAGACTCTGAAGAAAGAGAAGATATTTTTAAGGGAGTTGTGTGCACAAGTCCCGAAAAGGGGAAGTTAACACAACTTCAGGAAATTCCTACGTGAGGATGCCCCTTCCTGATGGAAGTCTTTTGATACACAGGGGCTGCAGCAGGACTTAAACCCCTTCTGTGGAGAGCAAATGTAGTTGATCTGGCAATAACCACAGGTCTGTAAACCCACACCTTGTTGAGAATTGCTGTATGGGTCTGTCCATCCTTGCTGAGGGGATATGGACCTCTAGGGCCAGGCTCAGCTGGAGCACAGGTGGAAAGCACTTGCCATGCTCCACCTTACCCAGCATCTTCCCGAGGTCTCACCTGGGCTTCTGTGTGCACAGCTTTAGATGGCTCTTTGTGCTCATTAGTGTGGTGTCTGAGCTCTGATGGAGACCCCTGCACCTCTAGTGTGAGGGCAATGCCACCCAGAGTCCAGACCTGAAAGCAAAGCTTGAGGAATCAAGAACCAGGAAAAGTATCTGCCTGCTTCAGCTGCCAGAGAATGCTCGTGTCTCTGCTCAGGAGCTGTCTAGACCATTGAATGTGACAATAATTTAATATTTAGAATGCAAACGATCCCTTAAAGCAGAAGAGAAGGATGTAAAGAATGGGGTCTGTGAGCCTGGGGTTTGAGGAGAGAGTTGTTAAAGATCTGCACTGGTCTTGCTCCGGCTTCCAGCGCTTTCCGTGCCGGCTGCCAGGAGGAGCTGGTTATGGAGCCTTTGCTGGGGGCGGCATTTCCAATGAGCCAGTTGTCATTTTTGTGTGAAATTACATATCCCAGCATCAGCTTTGGGATTTGACTATCTCTCCCTAGAAGTGTGTGTACCTGTTATGTTTGGCTGGGGAAGCAGCAAAGAGCCGCCAAATTTAGCATCATTTGCCTCCATTAAAGTGGCCTGTTTGTTCAGAGAATTTGCATTTCATGTGATGTTTTTTCTTTTTTCCTTATGTTGCAGGGGAAGCTATACCACTGGCTTGCAGGTTCTGCTTAGGCTCATTTTCAGCATCTCCTTGTTCTGTGATTATGGAAAATTGGAGGCGTTTAATTTTGCTTTTGTTACAGGTCAGATTCTTGATGGACACTTGGATAAACCTGGTCCAGTTAGAATTGGGGAGGTTTAGACAAGCCCCCAAAGGCTCTGGCTGGAAACATTTCCAAAGTATACGACCCTCCTGAGGTACAGAAATGAGCTGCCTCTTAGTTGTCCCTCCTGTGGATTTACAGCTCCCGTTGGATCTCCAGCCACGTGCAGCAGCGTGCCAAGCCGCGCTCACGTGTGTGCTCAGCACCTGGCTGGCTCCAGCTATCCCTTCCTGGGAGAAACACTGCTGCAGGAATTCCCAGGAGAGCAGCAGGGCAGGCATTCCTTTGTGCCCAGCCCTGCATCCCAGCATCTCCACTTCTCTGGGTTACAGCTGCGGGGGATGCCAGCAGTTCCTGTGGGTGAGTTCTGGGGTGGGATTTCCTCCAATGTGATTTATTTAAAGCTTTCAGGGCTTTTGACTCCCATTATTTTTCACCTGCCCCTGGGTTCCCCAGTTGATTCAACCTATGCTGAAGGCACAGCCCACTGAGAGATATGGTGGATTTTCCATCCTGGATGTTTCCAGACCAAGGCTGGAGGTATTGCTGTGAGGAATGCTTTGGCCACAGACAAAATGCTGGGCTCAGTAAAGGGGTAGAGATTTTAACTGGCTTTTACATAGGGAGGTCAAAGAAGATGGCAAAGGAGCCTCTTCTGCCATTGCATCTCCTACTCCACAGGAAATACAAGGGATTTGTCATTGGTGCTGGATGCTGCTGCCCCATAACAACATTAACAAAAGCACTCACCATTGGTGTGGTTTTCAAAGATGAGTTTGTCATTGCACTCCTGCTCATCCACACAGCCACAGATGTAGATGATGCTGTCCTCGCTGGGCTGGTGGCTCATGACGCAGCGCGAGGTGTTGTAGTTGGGCACCATGAGGTTCTCGATGGGGCGCTGGGGGTTGTGGCACAGCGTGCTGATCCTGATGCTCTCATTGTCCTGTCTCCTGCATGTGACAAATGAACCAACACAGCATCAGCCTGGCCCTTGTGTCAGCTGTGCATCACCTTAAACCTGGTCCTAAGATCATTTCTTTCAAGCTGTGTGGGGAATGACTGCTTGCAGTGGCTGTGGTTTAATTCTACTTACATGTACTTATAGGACCAGTGACAGGCATGACTGGCCCTGCACAGGCTGCAGCATTGCAGCTACTCCTGGGTGCATCCAAAGAAACGACAACCACAAGTTCATTACTTTTCCAGGAACAGCCTCTGCCTCCTGACTGGTGGTGCAAAGCGAGGGAATGAAGGTATGGGGAGATTTCACAGTGTCTTTGGGGTCAGATGGGAAGTCAGACATAATAACCAAGGAAAGAACCTAAATTCATCACCCTCTCCCTGGTGAAGTCCCCCAGTTTCAGCACTCCCCGCATTTTTTTGTCGCTACCAGGTAATTTGACAGAGGAGCTCCCACGTGAAGAGTCCTAGGAGGGTGAGATCCCTTCTGCTAAGGCTGGGCCCCTGAAGGAGGTGAGCACGAGGCCAAAGCTGCTGCTGTGACTGACATACCCACTCAGGACAAGTGTGGATGATCCACATGTGCCTCTGCAAAGAGCAGCAAGGCTGGCCTGGAGGTGAGCCCTGCCTGCAGGGATCTTATTCTCTGGCTGAATCCTAGAATGGGATGGGAGGTGCTGGGAGCGGGTGGCAGGGTATTTGTGACTGTGTAGCTGCCTCACCCCATCCAATACACATTGCAGGATGCACCTCCATCCTGTGCAGTGGGATTTCTCCCCTGGCATGGGGATTCCTGCTGCAGGGCCCTTGCTTTTTCCTGTACATCTAAGCTGTAAATGGGAAAAACCCAGCCACACACTGGATTGCCTAGCCAGGATTTAAGGTGGCTTCTCTGTGTGTGTGTAGGGGAATTTGGGGCAGGGGGTGGATTTTGTTATTTGTTTGTTTGGGTTTCTTGTTGTGTTTTGCTTTTTAAAAGTCCATAATGCAACAATTAGGTTGAGGCAAACTCCCACTGAAAGCTGGCATGCAGCATTCACACTAATTAGCAGGTTGAGATAAAGCCTAGCGATAAGTGCTTGGCTGGCTTTCACTTTGGCAGCCAAATTAAAAGGGAAAGTGGAGGAAAATCACTCTGGGCAGACCTAAAATGGATGCTTTTTTAGTTCTGCTCATGGGGACGAAAAAGCTGGGGGAGGCACTGTTCCGGGCCAAACCATGCAGTGTGTGCTTGGCCTGAAATGCAAGATTGTGCTTCCTGTCCAGGCACCTCTCACAGGAGCAGAAAAGGACTTTTCCCAGGGGATGGGAAGGAGGTGGGTCAAACCCAGTAGGTTAACCCCAGTGTGGTGCCAGCTCAGTTGTCCATGTGCTGGATGGGGCCTGACCTTGGCTGCACCCCTGCATGTGAACTGAGGTTTCACCCTGATGCAAGAGGACATCGTAGGTTTGGAGGTCAGGGTTGCTGCTTTGCCCTTGGGTTCAGCTTGTAAAGCTAAATTCAGAAGTTTATGAGAGTTTGTAGGTCCTGCAGCAAGCTTGCCATGCTTTGTGTCAGGCACTCAAAAGCTGAATTTACTTAGAAAATAAACTGGTACTAATTACAGAGCAGACCAAATGATTTTTTTACTGTGCACTGTAATTTTAATTATAATGGAGTCAAGGAGAAAGGAAAGCCTGAATTGCTGCAACAGGCAATAACACAAGCACGGGGGTACACACACCCTTCCTCCCCCTGTCTGCCCTTGCAGAGGGGATTTCCCTTACCATATCGCCACGCAGATCTCGTGGGGGTCCTCGCAGTAGGAGTTGAGGTTGCAGTTGCTGTAGCACACCTTCTCCTGGCAGGCTGGGGCCGTGGAGTCGCACCACTTGCACAGGTTGGTCTTGAGGCTGCGGCGGGCGCCGGCACCGCAGGCTGCGGGCAGAGGGGCTGCGGTGAGCGCGGCCGTGCTCGCCCCCAGCGGGGACAAACAGCCACCGTGCCCAGCCATTCGCACGGCCAGGGGACAAGGAGCCTCCCCTGACCCCGTCTCTCCGTGCATTTTTTAAAAAACCTTCGTCTGGCTCTCCGTTGCCCGGTCAATTGTGCTCTGTGTTATCCCAAAGCCTCGAGCAGGTGGGAGAATGCTTTCCCAGAAGCCTGGGAAACCACAGGGAATCACGTTTCCCCTCTGCTTTCCCCGTACCATTTATCATCAAGGGGAAATGTACTTCTTCCTCTACAACCCAGGCTCAAACTGGCACTTCCCCTCGTCCCGAGTACATTCCAAAAGGGACATCTCGGGTCGCTGTATGCCTCAAGGCTTCATTTATTCCCTCTCAGCAGGAGGAGAGGTGCTGGGGAGGGATGTACGGCCAGGCTGGGACAGCTCCCGCTTCTCCTGCTGCCTCCTCGTCCTCCCCCTTCCTATTCAATGAGGCCAGGCTGGGAAATGTGTTTGCTACCCAGTCCCCAAGTGTCTGCTGAGACTTCCCAAGCTCTGGGGCAGCAGGGGCTGCTCCCTCCAGGGCTCCACTGCCCACTGTGCCCATCCCAGCACGAGATGTTCTCCTGTCCCTTGAGCCTCAGATCTGCCCCAGCAGCATGAATAACTGCAGCCTGTGGGGAGCTGCTCTGCCTCTATCTCACAGGCATAACATTATCTCTATTTTTATAGAAAGGGTGCATGAACTATGCTTGGTTAAGGGATAAATCCCAGCTAAATTTAAACTTCCTGTCTTCAGGCTGCTAAATGTCTTTTTAAAAATGCCACTGAGTGGCTTATGTAGAAATATTTACTTATACTTTTTTTTTAAACTTAAATATATGCACTCCAAAGTGTTCAGGTATGAACCTGAACTACAGCAGCTAATTTTTTGAAGCTTTGGGCCATCCATGATTCTCTGGCTGCTGTGTCCCTGAACCACCCGGCAGTGCTGGGTACTCCCAGCCCCTATGGAAAGGGCAGTCATAGCTCACAGTGCTGCCACAGCCCTCACAGGGTTTTTCATCACCAGCTGTAAGTCTGAAGAAAAAAAATTGCAAAATTCCTGACTATGGCCTTGGGAGCCTCAGCCCCTGCAAGCACAGCTGTGTGTACCCCCAGGTCTGTCAGTGACATGCAGGAGCTCCTGCCTTCTTTGTGGTCACCTCTTCTTTGTGGTGACCAGCCTGTGGTCACAGCTGAGCCCATGGACCCTTTTTAGTGCACGTACTGTCCCAACAGCAAAAAGGGGTTTTTAACTTCCCTGCTCCCCAAATCCAGGGCATGCAGCCTGCTCTGACAGCATCCCACGTGCCTGCTCTGCTTCCCTCACCAGCCCAGACCCCCCTCCCTGCAACAGTCATAAAGAACTGCTGGAAGGCTCCCACACAGAAATAAACCATTTACAAGCTCCCATGGCCTTGTATTTAGGGCCAAGGTTAATGGTGAGGGGAAAATCTGGGTGCAGAGGAAAAGACTGTTGGATCTGAAGGTTGGAAGGAGGAAATTTTGGCTTAAGTGGCCCATGCCAGGCTTAAAAAGCAGCTCAGCGGGGATTGTGTTGTGCCAGGTTTTGGGGGAGCAGGGAGCAGGGTAGGTGAAGATATTGCCCACAGCCTCTTGCTCAGCATCCCCCCATGCATGAGGCTGCTCTGGCCCTGCTGGGGCACCCTGGGATTTTGTGGGTGACCTCAAGAGATCCAGTTACCCACATCCATTCGAGGGTGAGCTACCAAAACCATGGGTTCAGCTGGGATTTGAAGCACCTGCAGCCAGCATGAGCGACCCTCACCTCCCTGCCTTGCTCTGCCAGAGCAGGGCTTGTAGAATCTGAGGCAACTCCATTGGAGGATGGGAGTTTTGGATGTGGAACAGAAATCAAGCCCAGCATTTGTGTGCAGCCTTCAACCTACAGCAACAGCCCCTGCACCCTACAGACTCCGTTTGGGTAATTTCGTGGGAACGGAGAATTGAAGGCAAACTGGTTTCTCACCCCAAACCCAGGTCCTACCACACCCAGGCCTGTGCCCTGGTGGTGTCACTGCCACAGTTCCTCTGCCACCCTTCAGCTCAACCCATGCATGGCTCATGCTGTGCTCTCAGCAGCTGCTGTGGGATTGGCTCAGCACCATCAGCCAGGGACACCTGCAGGCTCTGCAGGGGACTAACAACAGGACAAATGCAGGTCGTGGATGTTGCTGGTGCAGGATGAGGTTGGTTATTTATATATTTATACCCACCAGGTGTGTTATTTACTTATTTATATCTAGGGTTTGCTTGAGATCTCAGGGCAGAACGTCAGACACATAGTGCACTGGTGTGTGTGCTGGGGATCTTGGCTTGGCTGTGCTGTGCAGAGGGGAAGCCAGGGCAGATGAAAGAGTTAAATAGGGAAACAAGAGCCAGAAATACAGCAGTAACTGGACAAAATCCCTTGGAGACAAATTGTTCTAAACTAACTCAGGCTGTGATTCTGTTATCTGCTCTGCAAGAAAGAGCAGGGATATCTCTTTTTTCTCCCCCCCCCTCCCTCTTGTCCTAGGAAGCTAAAAAGAGCCCAAAGCCCACTGCAAGGCTCTTCAGGACTGTGTGTCCTTGAACCATGAGCTCGTAGGTACAATTTAACTGCCACATCACTCATCTTGGCCCTGATTAGACCCAGATGAACACTTTCAATATTAATAATCAGATGATTTAATAAAGCTGCACAAGCAGTAAAAGTAACAATACACTTCCATAAACGGGTTCCAGATGTTGCCAAGGCAAATGCTAAACATCAAAATACAAACTTAAAAAAAAAAAAGAGGGGGAAAAAAGCTGGATAAGCAAAACTTGGAACAAACTATAAACTAATTAAATGTGGGTTGAGTTTTCCAAAAATAAATTGAAGCCATAAGGATGTGATGTGAGCCAATAAATAGTACAGTTAGTCAAAGTTATTGTGGAAGGACAGTTGGAGAGGTGGTTTGAAGTCACCAATAGGTGGGCTCACAGCAAGCTTGGCTTCCCATCAGTAGGAAGGCTTGTTCTCCTGTGCACGAGAGCAGATCAAATCTTCTGGTATCTAAAACTGGGACCCCAGAGAGGTTACTGAGAGAATATGAGATTATTTTCTAGTCAGGGAATAATGGAAAAATGATGCCAGAAGTGCCTGTGTCTCTCCTGCAATAGCAGCAGGGGTGATACCACCACCCAAGGACACTGGGATATTTTTCCTGCATGTCAGGGCAGCCTTCCAGGCTCTCATTGCCCACAGGGCATCCACAACCTCTGCTTGGCCACCTGCAAAGCCCGTGGAAACACCACTGCTGTAGTCACAAACCCACCCTCTTCCCCACACAGGAGTCATTGAAAACAGCTTTCCGAGAGAATTCCAGCCCGATCCCACCGCTGAGCAGCCACCCACAGCAGATGAGCTTTCTGCTAGCAGGGAATGCACCTGTAAGGACATGGAGGGGCATTTTGTGAGCCACTATCCATCTCTGCAGCCCCAGAGAGCAGATGGGTCACCCAGCACCTCACTCTGGCTCCAGTTTTCCCCACACTGTGCTCCCCAAGGAGGAGGAACCACTAAGGAGCAAGCTGGGGGTGCCTGGGGGTGCAGGCACAGCACATTTGTTACAGGCAAGGAGAAAGCTCCTCATAGCCCAGCAAGGGCAGGAAATGCATTTTCACTGAGGGGCAGAATGAACACTTTCAGTTCTCAGGTATTCTCCCTGACGTGGTGCTTCGGGACAGCTAAACACCAAGATGGGCTTAAGGGAATGTGTTTGGAGTGAGATGCTAGGGCACTTATCCGTTTCCAGCTCTTCCCTTCCCAAGGTGAAAGGAGACCAAGGCTTTTGTTACACAGAGCCTCCACTATAGGACCTTCAGATTGTGCTCAGTGATAACTGTCCTTACATTGCTTGTATTTCTCAAGGACAAAGAAACTTTGTTAACTTTTAGGTTGTAAATGTTCTACAGTGAGGTCTATCCCCCCATTTCTGTGTATCTCCAAGCACCCCAGGATGGGCCTGACACCATTTCAGCAGTTACAGAGAGCTGCCCAGCTTGCTGTTGCTCTAGTGGCTCTGGGGGCACCTGCATGATCTTTTCCATGCAAGCCAGTCAACCTGTAATAATCCCCAGGCTTTGCACTGGGAGAGGCCAAGGCTAGGGCGATTAGCTGAGATGCACTTTGCTTTCTGTAATGAGCAGTGCACTCAAACACAGGACTGGGGAGCAGCTCTAACCCAACCCTGCAGCCCTGTTCTTCCTGGAAGCCTCCAGAGAGGTGCCCTGGTGGAAACACAACCTGCACTGGGACCTGCTTTCCCACCTGGGTGAGCCTGGGCTCCACCGCGGTCCCTGCGTCTGCCGCCAAGCTTAGGATTAGGTTTTGCTTTGGGCTTTTATCCATGGTTAATGACACAAGTATGCAATAACAGAGCCTCATAAAATTATTATGAGAACAAACAAATTCCTTCCCTTTTATATGCAATACTTTGTTTTTAAGATTAATCCAAGAGCAGAGCTGATGGGCTCTGCTCTCTTGCTGACCCATGTGAGAGCACCAGGTGTTTCCCATCACCAGGTTACTCCTGAGCTGCCTCCTCCCTGGTGCAGCAACCAGTGCCACAGATGGGCACCAGGATAATTCCTGTGCCCTGATTTCCAGGAGATTCTGCACAGGGTCAGAATTTCCCATGGAAGTTGTTCAGCATGATCTGTGTAACAGTGATCCCAGATTTCTTGCAGATTTCTTGCAGTCTTGCCTGATCTTGTTGCAGCATCCTGCTCTGCTGCAGGATCTCCCCAGAACCAGACCTCAAAGTGTTGTACGTCTATTTTGGATGCAGCTCAGTTTCCTCCTGTTCTCCAGTGGTGGGGTCTGGTGCTGAACCAAAGACGTTTTTAGTGTCAGGCTGCTCTTCTCCATCCATGTGTTTTACACTGTATCTTTATTTTTGTAGGAGAGGTAGAGCAGGCCAAATGGAGCTGGAAAATCTTAATATCCCAGTTTTTGCCTCTGCAAGGCACAAGCCACTGGCTCTCCAAGGAAATCCATCAGTGCTGCATTCAGATCAGGGGACCAAACCAGGCTCCATCCTCAGGTATGTGGTCCCACATGGTCCTGCATAATAAATACTGCATTTGGCAGAGTACAGTATGGAGCAAGGAATGAGCCAGAAATGTTTCCTAGTGCATAAAAAAGGACTGATTTTGATTGTGTTGGACACCAGTTCTTCCAGTGCCAGGAGGACATGCAGTATGCATTTCTGGCTCACTTGGACCTTCTTCAAACGGGCTGGTAACTGACTTATTCTACCACTTATTTTTCCTTTGTGAAAATATCCCTTTAAATTCAGTGTTTAGCAAATACTGCTTAGTCCCATCACGAAGTAAATTGGGTATGGATCATAACAGCAGGCTCCTCCTGTCTCTTTCAGATGCTTAAATTACATCATGATCTAACTTCACCCAGGGGAGGGACAAGCTCTGCAGATTGCTGTCTGTCCTTCTGCTTTGGTAATCTCTGGTGTTTCTCGGGTGCCTTTCATAAGTTTTCTGTGTATCAGCACAATGACTCTGCCTTTGGGGCGTGGGGATGTTTTGTGCTGAGGTACCCCGGCACCCAGCAGCATCCAGGCAGGCTGGAGTGCCGGGGGCCAGCGAGGAGATGCCTGGCACTCGGCAGGGAGAATCTGGCCAGAGCATTTTCTCTTTGATTTTGGTCAGTTGATGTCTGGGTGAGGACAGGGGAGTGGCCCTGCACTCCCCCACCTGCCCTCGCAGCCACTTGTCTCCTCCATCCACTCTGACCGGGGCTCGAGCTCCTTTCACAGATTTCACTTTCTGTCCCCCAAAGCTGCTCCTGCAGGGACAAGCCCTGCTCCAGCCCTTTGTGTCCCTGGGGGTCGGTGTGCAGCCTGGGGGCTGGCAGAGCAGCCTGTGCTGCAGCCTGGGACGGCTGGGCCAGCAGGGATGCTGGTGGCAGGGGGGCTGCAGGGGCAATTATTTGCCATATTGTGCTCTCGCTTGTGTTTAAAAACAACAACAGCTCAACTGACTCATAGGTCCTACGGCCTCTGAGTCATTTTTTATTTCTGGATTTCACTGCTCTGCCCTTTGCAATGAAGGGAGTTGCATGCTCACACATACACACACACACACACACACACATCAAGATCACATTTGTTTTTCCCCTATAAAAACAAAACGATTTCCATACCATTAATGAAACAGAAATGATTTGACTTCGCGTACCCTGGCTTTTATTTTCCATTGTATAAACTCTGCAGATGAAATAATGATGGTTGTAAAGTAAACCTCTCTTTTTTTTTTTTTTCCTTTCCCTTTCCAGGCAGCCTCTTTTCGAAATAGCAATAGGGAGTCACTTACAGACTTGGCTTGTGCTGTGCCTGTAGTAATTAACCCCTTCATTCCTGGCTTTTCCTCTGTTGGAAGTCAGCCACAGCGTGGGTGAAGGCATCAGCAGGTCTCCTCTGGGACTAGAAGCAAAGCGGGGGAGCAGAGCAGGCAGGAAAATGTGGGAAAAGAGGCCAAGAGCTGCTCCAGGCAGAGCAGTGGTGTGGGCCTGGAGCAGCTTTCCTGGGAGAGCCAGAGTGCTGGCACTGCAGGGCCAGAGGTACCTTCAGTCTTCTCACACCCCCCACTTTTTTGGGTTTAAATCAGCACTACCGTTTTGTGTTCAGCCTGGCAGCCCCGTCCTGGGTCACCTCCCTTCCTTCCTGCTCCCCAGGGACCACCAGTGAAACGCTCTCTCTCCTCCCCACGCCACTGCAGAAATAATCTGTGGTAAATAATTAATCATCTAATCTTGCTCTTTTTGTTTACAGGACCATTGTGATTTTAGGAAGCACTTGGGGGAGCGCTCCTGGGGTGAGGTAACACCTTGCACAGCAGAGAGCCAGCTGGAGCTGGGTATGCCAGCAGCCCAGGACAGGCTGAGCTGCCCTCCCCATGAGGCTCTCCTGATGGACCCTCACCATCACACACAATCTGTCTGTCCTCAAGGCCTCCACACGTGCCACAAGCCTTTTTCCTAATGACATTTATCATGCAGCAGCACAAGCCTGCATCCCCCCAGCACTGGGTCAGATGCTTCCCTGATGCCTGGCCTGGGTGGGTTGGTGACGCTGACTGAGTTACTGTTCCTCTTCCCAGACTGGGTGATGTGTTTTACATTATTTCTCTTGGATTTATTAAGCATTATGTAACTGGCTAACCAATCCCGCATGCGATGCAATCGTGGCTGATTTCATGTCAGTGGAAAGTAAACAAAAAAATTGCTCTGAAGTGGCTAAACTGAAATTCATTTCCACATGCAGAGCAATTCCTGGAGGATCTTTCCCATCTCCTCGTGGTTAATTTGCATCCAAGCTCTCATGCAACCCATTAGAAAAGAGTTATGGAAAAATTGCACATAGAATATGACAGTGTGTTACAAGGAAAAATTATTAAGATGAAGTTTATTTTACTTAAATATTTTTAAGTAAGTTTGTTGATTTCTCCTGTGCCTTGAAATGTGTGACACTTGCCTATTTTTTTGTCTTTCAGCTGAGGAACTCAAAATGTGAAAGTTATGCCTGAAAGAAAGTTTGGGATTTAAGTTGGAAAAACCAGGCAAGCCAACCCTGCAGTCCTGAGGCCCTGAAGCCCAGCAGGACCCAGCCCAACATGACAAGGAAGATGTTCTGCCCTTGCTGAGCTTTGGAAGCACTGTAAAGATCAGGTGAGGCAAAAACTATACCCCCATTAGACTCTGAACTCAAGCTCTTTCAGGAGCACTTGCTTTCTGGTGTCATGGACAACATCTTTCCCATTAACACCAGTTTACATCCAGAGATGTTGAGCTGAGGATGGGGGAATGTGGACTGGATAAAACAGTAGTGGCTTTGCACTATTTCATTTGTTTTTCTCAGGGTCTTTGAAACTTTCAGCGATGCCTGAAAATGATGTGTGTATTTCTGGATCCACTTCACTGAAATATCAGTAAAGTTGGTGGTTGGGACTTACCTGGTTGCATGTTATTTGCATTATTTTTCAATCAGTCCCTGAGGCAGCCAAGCACCTGCTTCACCTGGGCAAGAAGCTAAGTCCAATTAGGCTGAAATGCTGTATTAGGCCTGGCTGGGCTCATGGACCATGTGACATCATTTGCCAATTGCTGGGCTGGAATTTGAACACAAAGGTGACTCCAGCTGGGATCCAGGGACAGATGAGGGTGCTGAAGGGGCAGGATGGGACAGCCCTGAGGGCAATGCTGGTGGACAAGCTCACAGCTCCATGTGGGTGTCACCACTGCACCTACCCTTGTGCTGACTTGCTGGATGAGGAAAGCTGTCCTAAAACAAGGAGAAAACTCAAAAGTTAGGGGTTGTCCCCCCTGCTGGAGGCTAGTTTACTCCTTTGCGAGATGAGCAGGAATGCTCTGCATCCTTCCTTGAAAAGACAGCTCGAAGGAGGGTTGAGGATTAGAACAGAGGGTTAGCACAGGAATCCCTCACATTACCCAGGATAGCAGCTTAAGAGTAGGGATTTTTTACTCCCTACCTGCTGGATATTGAGGGGCATTGCGTAATTATGGTCAGTACCTCCAGAGCCATGACCAGGCGAGGCCAAAGCTTCCCTGGCAGACAAAAGCAGGTATGAATTTGCCTGGTAATACCTGTCCTCATCCCTTTAGGCATTTGTCAGCCACTGGGCTATGACTGTCAGATGAGGGAAGCTATAACACAAACCAAATTTTGCAGCCATCCTTGTCTGAAGGTGCAACCTTGTTTGACAGCAAGTCCCTTTCATTGCATCTACATCCCCATTTCTTTCTTGTTCCTATATTCTGCTGTCCTTTCCACCCTGTTGTATTGGAAAACCCCAGAGAGAACAAGCCAAGCCAGCAGCACAGCCTGAAGTGCCTGGGAGGGAAAAAAACCCCACAGGCAGGGGTTAGCCCTAGAGAAAACGATGGATAGAGTGTGGGACCTTCACCAGCATCACAGCATGGCCACACTGCCACAGCAACTCCCACCAGCCCTGACAGCACACAAGGGGAACGTGCCACTCCTCCTTGTCAGATGGAAAGCAAAGCAACTTATTCAGGGTCTGAGGAGGTGGGGAAATGCAGAGTTTCAGCAGTTCATAAGTAATTTTAGCAGCTCTGCCAGCACCTCTGCATATCTGGGGCCTTGCAGGGTGAGGCAATGCATTATCAGCACATCACAGCCTGGGGCGTGTGAGCTGCCAGTGGGGTTTGCAGAGGGCTGAGCTGGCACGTCCCCAGTGGAAGTTGCCTTCTAATGATTGGGGATTTGCCTGCCATGTTGCCTTCTAATGATTGGGGATTTGCCTGCCATGTTTTCAGAGGGCTCCGAGATTTCAGCCCTTTGAAGAGCCCTTTGCAGTGATTCGGTCCTGACTAAATTCTTGTCTTAAAAATAAGTCCATTCTGCCACCTCCCACACTGCTGGGGAGCAGGAGTCACTGCCTGGCCACGCTTGGGTGGTTTGAGCTCATCCTGTTGCAAGTTGCTGCAGAAACTGCTGAGGATTGTAGAGCACTTTTAGGACCGAGAGCTGCCTGGCAGAATGCAACAGTCAACCAAACCCACTCTGCTGTTGCCATCATTTTTGTTGCTCCTGTTTCTGCAGAGGCACCAAGAGTCTATCCTATATCCAATTAACTGCAGCTTCTGCAGCTCATTCTCAGATGCAGCAGTCATGAGTTCCCCCTTTTACACAGAAAAAGCAGCAGCAATCAACCAAGAAGCAAAAACACGTGAGCTGCCAGTCAGTAGCAGACATTGCTCTGCCTAAACTAATGCCATTCAAGTAAAACTACTGTGCAGCAGTCAGTGTTTTTTTACAATTATCATCATATTATGCTCTGGAATTCAATTTTCTGTGTGTTTTTCAGGCTCTGCATGAATCCTGGATTTCCGTGACTAGATGGAATTGAAATGGAAGGATACCATCCAAATAGGCAAACACGTCAGAAGCATTATCTGGGTCACATTTGGGCACCAGGGTTTGCTCTGTTTTAAGTGCAAATGGGTTACTGGTGATTTAGATGAACTTCCTGAGGAGTGTTTTACATTTCTGGCACACATTTGGTGTCCCATCTGCTAGAAGGTCTTTGATGAGCCCACAAAGAGACATTGGACTGGAGCTGCTGCTCTTCATCTCTGGTTGGACTTATGATTGACCAGTTTGCATTTTTTGCATTTGTATGACTTTCATTCCCAAGGAGAAAAAGGGCTTGCAAGGGACTCAAGCTGCTGGGGCAGAGGTGTTCTGTGAACTCTCCATCCATGTGCTGTCATCAGCTTGTTCCAACACTGCCAGCTCTTTATGTCTGCTGAAATCATTATGTAGAGTAGAATTTTGCCCTCGTTTAGGCCAGCTCCAACAGTAATTAAGTAATTTGTTCTGTCAGAGGGAGCTTGAGGCTAGCTTGGGTTACAGATGCTAAAAACTTTCTGCCTTCTCCTGAAGTGTCCCATGTTTAGCACATGAGTAGATGGTGTCTTCTTCTCTTTCATGCCCTTCTTCACCTGTTAAATATATCTTATAAGGAGCTTGTGTTGTAACCTACCAAAATGCACTGCCCAGTAGGGTTGAATTCAAACAGAATATTTTCCACTTTTTAAAGCAGAAGAGAGCTATGTCAGGAGGGCAAGGGGACTGGGATTGGAAAGGAGATTTTTTCAGGAATGGAACTGAGAGTCCTGTTGACAGAGCTTGAAGTGCTTTTTCTTCACACATAGAAGCAACAGGAGCTTGTGTGTCCTCACAATTCCTCTCAAGAGATCCCCCTTGCAGGAGAAGGAGAAGGGTCCCACAAGTCCCAGTCCCTGGGCAGAGCTGCAGCACAGCTCCAGGAGACTCAGCAGCTGGGGGAGATGGAGATGATGTTCAGGGGGCAAAGCTGCTCTTCCAGCATGGAAGAAATGACAAAGCAGGGAATGTTCTCTGTTCCCCATCTCCTGCTCCACAATCTCATCACTTTGCAGTAGTGCCTGGTGTTTTCAACTCAGTGGCCTACCTCTGGACATCTCCTGAGACATGCTACAATCTGAATATGCTGAACAATGCTTCTGCACAATACCACAGCCTGTTGCAGAGCTGATAGCCCTGGCAAGGGTGAAAGGAAGGCTCAGATGTGAAGATGCTGTTCTACAAACAGGTGAGCACAGGGCACAGATACAAAACCACAGTAAATGTTTGCTGAGACCTCCCCCCTGAACTAATAGTTTCTGCCTCTGGTGGGAATGTCGGCATTTTCTCCCACTGAGTGCCTTTTGGCATATTAAAGGCATGGCAGGAACTGAGATCCCCGGGGATCCATTGGTCTTATTTCTGTGGATGCTTGTACCCTGGGTCTATTTGAAGAAGGATGATTCATTCAACTGCTTGAGCTTATGGGTCTGTGTGTCGCTTCCCACTGTAAGAAGAAGGGTCTCTTTGCTATCATGGGCTGGTTGGGGCTAATTTTGGGATAGATCTAGCATGAAAAAAATGCTTTATGCAGCAAGACAGCAGCTGATTCAGTTTCTTCCATGCTGGATGCTGGTGTTTAGAGTCTCCAAGGCAGGGAGTTTTATCAAGCAACATCAAACAGATGTTCCTCATCGGGTTCCAGCTGCATTGACTGGCAACCTGCTCAGTCAAACACTCAAGGGGGACACAGGCATTCATTCTGCATGGACAGCAGTTTATTTAACAATCCACCTGGAAGCAGCAAAGGATCTTTTAAAATAAATATCTGCACCAGTGTTCACTGTAAATGCACCAGAAGCTCTTGTAGTCACAGCAGTCACAAGAACCGTTTCCAGGAAGGGGCCTGAGTTATCCTCCCGATTTTGCAGGAAAAGTGAAGAAATTTTTCTCTGGATTTTCACACCTGCTGGTCACGGCATGAATCCACATTGGCAACATCATCTTTTGACGGGGTGCACAGTGAACTACGGCAATGCAGGATACAGCTAAGCATTCTGGTTTGGGATGGCTGAAGGGAGAATGGATCAAAATCCCAGGGTTTCCCATTGTTGATCTAAAGAAAAGGCCCCTCTTAGCGGCCAGGAACTCCAGCAGATGTCTCTGAACTTTCCAGATGCAAAGATGTGTGTTCCCTCTGGGAACATCTTTACAGGGATGTTGCAGGAACTGAAGAGATTAGGAGAGATTTGGAAGTGGGGCAATATCAGACATCAGTGGGTGTCAGCTCAGGTGATTGCTTCAAGGCTCTGCCCTGCCTGGATCCCAAGGCAGGGCAATAACCCATCCCTGTTTGCTGGCTGCCATGGCTGTGCTGGTTCCCATGGCTGGCACAAGCACATCTGTGCTGCTTTGTGTGCAGGGCATGCATTAGAGGGTGTGTGATAGTCCTGGAGATCTGGATTTTCCAGCTGCAAGGCATGGCTAGAGCACTTGCCATCAAGCCTGCTGCATGGGCAGGACAACAGCTCTTTGCGGGCTGAGTGAAGGCAGTCTGGAATTTCCTTCAGAAACTTCACACCTCACCTGCACTGAGTCTGGAGCCAAGGTGGAAGCTGCTGGGGAAGCTTTCTTTGGACAGCTACTTATCCAGAAAGACTGGAGTTTTGGGTCCAGTGGAGAGTAACAGACATGGAGCTAAAAGGGAACAGCTCCATCCATAGCGTGGGAAGGTGAGAGATCTTCCTGCCACCAAAATGTGTCCAATATGATGCTGCTTCAACTACTCGAGAGTTGTGGCCACTTTGAGAGAGGCACAGGTGGAACTGGAGCACAGAGCCCTGCAAAGTGACACTCTGCAGCTGCCACGGCTGGAACCCCACCTCAGCCCCCCACTACAGCTGGAACTGCACATCAGCCCCTCAGCTACAGCATGCCCAGGCTGATTGCTTCAAATCACTCAGCTCAAATAGTGATAAGGTCCTTAAAAAAAAAAATCCTGAATCTAGATAGCCCTGCACAGTCCAGGGTAGCTCTTGGGTTTAGGCATGTGCTTGGGCTGCTGGAGTCCACATGGGCCATAGCCCTGTGTCCAGCACAGCCTGGCAGGCTGTGGTCACAGCTGGACACATTAAGGACCCACATGCCACAATGAATTTGCTGTAGTATAAATCAGCTGTCATTTGTTCCTAGCTTATCAATGGGAAGGAAAACACTGCAGTGCAACAGCTCCATGAAAGTTTAAGTCTTGGAGCCTCATAATTGGTAGGAGCATGGGCTGCAGAGGGGATTGCACGATAAGCAGGCTCTCCCACTTCTCCTAAAATTTTGACAGTTACCAGAAGCTGGCAGCAGAGTTTCAACCTACATGGGATGTAACAAAAAGATGAACCAACTGAAGAAGAAGAAATATGACTCTGATGGACACTACAGATCCTTTCCAGAGGCAGGATCACAAGAGCTGACTCTCAATTCAGGGATACGCACGCAAGCAGGGCCAAGACAGCTTTCAGCCACTCCTTCACTTCCCCCTGAAGATCCCTAAGGAAATGTTATCCCACAGTTGGGGTCCAGCACGGACATAATGTAGGTTTGATAGGGCAGGCAGCCATCAGTGGTGTTATCTCCCTTCTGCATGGAGGCCCCTTCCAGAGCAAGGCTTTCACTTGGCACACAGCGCTGAACTCGGGATGTGAAAAGAGCAGAGTGTGTGGGAGCTGCTGATTTTGTCTCCTTGGTGGGACTGTTTTTTTTTAATAAAAGTATCAGATGCTGCGCTTCCTTGAAAACATGACAGTCTATGGGAGAGTTCATTAGTTTATGGCAAGTTGCAGCACTGTGGAGCCTGGCTGAAAGCAAATGTTATTGCAAAGAGTTATCACTAAGGGGAGAGGAAAACAATGTCCTGAGGAAATAAACTCGACAGAGCAAATCACAGAGCAATATAAAGCTGTGGAGAACAGGCAGTAGAGCGGAATTCTTTCTCAGAATAAAAGGCCCCAGTCACCTGTTTTTAATGCCAGTGTTTACTTTCTGCATATTCAGTGAATACGTGGGATACATCTGTGCAGAAATCTGTCTCTAATGGGAGTAACAAGTATCATGATTGCAGCTGGCTGAACTTATTTACTACTAGTACACAAAAATGTCTTTGGGGCCATCATTAAACAGTGATAACACCAGTCAAATACCAGGAAACAACAGGTTTGTGTTGGTTGTTGGGATTTTTTGGTCAGAAAATAGTGTGTTTTAATTTCAAGTTGTACTGAATATTTCAGAAAGTATTTCTTTCCTCAAAGCCCCCTATCAAAATGCAGAGTGAAGCTTTACTGATGGTCAGCTATACCAATGACTAGCCTCTCTCAAGTCTGAGCTAAGCTGGAGGTGCAAGGGGAGAGGAAATACCAGTTTTCATTCATCTCACATAGTTGTACACTGCCACTCTTCTTGACCTTCAGTTAATCTAATTCACACCAGGGACTGAAACCGTAGCATCAGATTTGGAGGTGTGTAAAGGTGAATTGAAAATAAGCCATCACTTTGCTGAGTCTGATGGCACTTGCAACATTGCAGAGCACTCCAGTTCTGCATTGTCAGGGTTTTTCTTGTGTCTTCCATTTTTATTTCCTAACTGGAGAATTTGCTGCAGCTTTGTTCTTATTTAGCCTCATGGTAGGATGCACAAGTTTCTCCTTCAGGCAGTGAGAGCCTGTGCCTGCTCCCAACCCAGCTACCTACACCGAGCCAGTGCGGGGCTCTGGTAGTCCTCAGAGCTTTCTGAGGATGGTAATTTCTAATTTCTTCCTTTATTTTGGCTGTATTAAATCAATATGACATGGATTGTCATAACCAGCCCTGCAGCCCTGTGTCCTGGGGTAGGCAGTGCCCAGCTCCACATGCTGCTTAGCCTGGGAGGAGAGGTTTGCTCTGCTGCTCTGGCTTGTCTTTGGATCTGCAAAGCTCCTTTCTGTAAAATGCCTGTGAAATGGAGGGTGACTCTTCCTTTGTCTTTTTCCTTCCTTCATCCTCTCGTTGTTTGACCCAGTGTTCCTAAATTTTGCATGCATTGGTGTTGGGATGCAATCCCAATAGAGGCCCTGCTTGAGGAGCGGGCCGGCATTTTGGTGGCACTACAACCCCTGGCTTTAGCTCTGGTGACCTCAGAAATAAGAGGCCAACTTCTTGAACAAGCTGCCTGAGGAGCCTGGGATAGGTCAGAGATTTCTTGGGCAGATCAAAAGCCAGAGATGCTTTTCTGACAGCCTTGGAGCTCCCTGTCCTGATTTATGAATTCTATACGCTCTATATATTTAGCTGAAGAGGCTCACTGGGGGAACAGTTTTTGCAAGCAGGAAAGAGAATGTGGCTTCAGAAAGCCACCATCTATCAGGAGATTACCCTCAAATGCACTCTTTGTAGAGCCATCAACCATGGCAAAGGGAGCCCAGGAGACTTGGCAAAAAAAGCCAGGATATTTCAGCAGACCAGCATTTTTAACAGGAGACCTAGTTATGGGGAAGCAAACTCAAACCCCAGGAACTGGGAGCTCTGGACTTGGGGTAGCAGACCTGCAACCTCACCTCATTTCAAAAATCTTCTTTCTCTTTCTTTGGAACCTCACCAGAGCCCAAGGGGTACAGCTTGCTCTCCCTTGGTAAGTGCTATGTGCCTTGGCAGATTTGGAGTTTCATATCCTCTTTTGGAGGTTGGATGCACAAAGGCTCTGCCAGGCTCCTGGGGCTCTTTGCAGCCCTGAGAGCTGTTGTTACACCAGTGACACTTAGCTCAAGTTATTGGTGCAGTCTCCACAGGTTAGAGGTTGTGATGCTTTGCTGTCCCCTCTGTGAGATGAGACTGAGCTCAGCTCCTTGCCTGTTTGGATGTGAGCCCTGTTCCTGACAGATGGAGCACAAGGGATAATTTCCCAATATTCACAGAAAACAGGGCTGGAAAACTTTCAATTCCTACCTTTAAGGACGGAGTGTTTCCATGTGCACAATACAGTAATCCTGATATCAAATCTATAGTTTCTGTATAGGTTATAGACTTCCAAGCAGGTAGTCTTGCAATCTTGAAGGCTTTGAGTAACAAGTACCCACCACATCCCAAGCCTGAGGAACTATCGGCTGGAACAACTTTGCTGTGTTGTGCCCCATTTTAGCTTCCAGTGTGCACATCTTGTTTTAGCTCTGTTCCACAGAAGAGGAAGCCCTCTGCCAGAAAAGGTTATCCCAGGACCTGGCTGTACATGGCCAGCTCACCTCCCAGCTCTCTCCTGACCAGCCTGAAGACACTGAAAGGCTACAGCTCCAACCCCCTGTATGACAGTTTTCCAATTCTGAATGATCCTCATGTTTTTTTATCCTGTTCCAGATAAGTCCAGGACTGCACCAGCTCTCTGCCCTGGCAGGATTCTCTGCTCACCTGTGTGAGGGTTTGTGTTAGCAGTGGTGAAACTACAGCTCCTGTCCTCACCTTCTGCTGAGAGAGCCATGTAAAATTATTGCCCTCCAGCAGGCACTGCCATTGAGGGGAGGTTTAGGGTGGATATTTTGAAGCCTTGGTAGGGCTGGCTATGGAGAATTAGGGAAATCCAGTAGCTGAATTTCAGTGTTCTGGGCCATGTTCTCTATGGTAAGTCTTAAATCTCTGTGCTAAGAGGAGCAACTTTGCTGCTGCCACCAAGCCAGAGCTGTCACTCTTTAAAGAGAGGCTTGATGACTGGCATGATTTGTTGCCTGAAGAACAGCTGAATGTGCATGTTCTGTCAATTTGGGGAATTTGAGGACCTAGCTCTTCCCTTCTCTTTTAATGTCAATGTGAAGTGGCCTCCTTGGGTACTTCTACTTTTTCAGAATGACTGTAGGGTCAATCTTAACACTAAATGCAAAGGAAGTGGATGTAGTCCCAGAAAACATCTATCACTGGTGAGCTGAATCACAGATAACAAGCCTTGGCTTATTTTTTTTACCCTGTGCAGAGGCAAATTTTGTCATCATATCACTCATATAACCTTTCAGATGAACTTAGTAATGTTGAGATGTTTTGGTTTGGCTTCTTTCAGATGAAAACTGTGCCTTTTAGAAAAAGGAAACCATAAGTTAAATGACTCCAAAATTAGGTACTTCTGAAGGATAGTTAGTGGTCTTCTTTCTTACCAAAAATAACCTAAGACTGTGCTTTAAATAATAACTTGTAGTAACTCCTGCTCCAAATGTGATTAAGTTAGCAGGATGTTATCAGTATAGCATCCTACATTTCAAACCACCCTTTAGAGTATTACCTACAAAAATGAATACTATAGATCTCCGTAACTTTGAAAAATCAATCAGATACTATGTCCTAAGTCTCCCCATCTGGTTCTCTCTGCTTCATCAGTTGCACCCATGGTTTTGTTTGCCTAAACACAAATTACTGTCCAGTCATTCTTTTATTCCCTGGTCTTGTAGATAGGGGGACCCATGTAAAGTGAATGCAGATACAGATCCCTGCCCCTAGTGATTTCATTTGGATGCAAAATACTGGAACTATAATCCTCCTCCTTCATCACTTTGACCAAAAAGTGATTTTGGTTGCATTGAAATTTCTATATCAAGGGTAACAGGTCTGTGTTTGTAAGAGTTCACTTTTAAAAGTAGTGTCCATGCAAATATATAAATATATGCTTTGTAGGGATATATGCCTGTATACACATACACAGGCTCTGTATATACAGAAAGACACACACACACATACTTAGGAGATGTGTATATAACACTCACTTATATACAAATCCATTCCCTGTTATGAAACAATCATCAAGATATAAACAAGAAAAAGTTAAACCACGGATGGGCACATTTTCAAGTGCTGCTGGAGAGTTTTATCTACAGTACTGAAGAAGTGCTATCAAAACTGAAACAGGGCACTTATTACAAAGAGATCTTTACGTAAGTGCTGGAAAGGTTTGCCGAATAACCAGATGTTGTTGCAAAGACACTTCTCCTCCCCCTCTCCCCACTTCTTTCCTCTTCCTTTAATAGTTCGATTAATTCTGCACATAAACCAGGGCTGATAAAAGTTCTAAGCTGCAAACTTCACCACATCTGGACACTGTTGAAGCCAGATCGTTCAGCGATCGTGCACTTCAGTTGCTTTTAATCTCCCTAAATAAAATAAAAACTTCCAACAAGTAATGCTGACCTATATATATTTTTGCACTGTAAACACTGACATCTGCGAGCTGCTCCAAGCGAGCACACAGCACTTTCCACCAGGCAGTGGCTTGCCCCTCGCCATAGGAGAAATACACAGTCGTAGCAGAGTATTCAACTAAACTCTCTGCTATTTCCAAACCTCTGGCTAATTGCTGTCAGGGGAGAAATCAAAGATTAGCTGTTTTGCTGGAGGAAGGAAAAATAAACGACCTCTCTGAGTATGTTGCTTAAAACATTGCTTGACCAGAAACATTCTTCTACTCACACAAGGAGAGCAGCAGTAAGGACAGCAGACCCGGTCTCCTCCAGTGCCCCATTTCTGGATCCCACTGGCAAGCAGAAGCCCAGCTTCACGGCGGTGACCAGCTCATCCTCCTCGGTGGAGCCAGTCTCCTGCGGTCGTGCTGTCAAGCCCGGAGCCCCTCTTTGCGAGGCTCCCGGCTCGGGCTTGCCGGGAAGGCGGATCCAGCCGCTAAAGCCCAGCTGTGCGTGGGGTCCGCCCAGGAACTGCAGTTTATGAACAAGCTGAGCCTGACTCTCCTCTCGAAATATATACAAATACGAGAGGGGGGGCTGGGGGAAGGAGTCAGGCTCTGAGAAAAAGAGTTTGATTTTTTTTTCCCCCTGATGTCAATGCAGAGCTGCTCCTGGCTCCATACAGCCCAAGGATCTTTGAAGGGGACCTAAAGCCTGCTGCATGCATCTAATCAAAAAGGCATGGGTACTCCTGCATGAGTCTTTCATCTGAGTAAAGCACGAAAGGTAATGCCTCAATATGCTGAGCTGCCATTAATTCACTACTTTCCCCCTGTATTTTAGAAATTATCTTTTAAATAAGCTTCAACGGGCTATATTTATAATAGGGATAATTAAAAGTTTTAGGGCAGCTTTTTCAGAAAGACCACATCAATGTGAGCTTAGCCTAAAAATGGTGCTTGCAACCCATTAAAGCAGCAGGATTTAAACGTATATGTTTTCCTGAATCAGGGCCTAAAATAATAACATAGGGCATTTAAATATCTGCTTTCTCCCCAAGATCTCCAACTGCTCTGCAAAAACCAGTAAGAAATATTATCCCACTTACAAAAGGGAAACTGTGAAATGTAGCAGAATTTTGACTTGCCTTAGTTGTTAACACAATCGATCAGTGGCAAAAGGAGGAGTAAAATCCTCAAACTCTTGCCCTGTGATCTACCCCAATCCCTCAGATCAATGTATTTGAGTGGATGCTGTTATTAAGGCTTTTTGCAGCCAAAAAAAAAATATAGTTACTGAAAATACGTTTACTAATTTTAATGCATACACTGTACTCTAATTCAGTGAATCTCCATCTTTTTATTTATCCATTTTACAATTAATTTTTTGATTCATTAATCAGTTTGAGGTGCATATGTGGTGTACCTATTGTGTGTGTATTCATTATGGTGAATATCTTCCTCCCTTGGACTTGAAGGCCCTTTCTTTGTATCCATCTTGCTGATAATTTGCACCCACTTGTTTTGTAAACTATTTATTTAAATGATTCTGTTAGGGTGTTAAATAATGGTGTCTCTTTTCCCATCTTCTGGGTTTAAAAAGGAAGAGAGGAGATGTTAGATGTGGTTCAGGCACAGCTGATAAACATAACGTGTGTCTCCTGTGCCATGGTGACACACACATGCCTCTGCAGAGGGTTGCTTGGTCTGCTCTGACTTGCTCCAGGGTGCCCAGATGCAAGTCAGCTCAGCCTGACCATGGGGAAATTCCTGCATGTCCCTGGTGCAAGCTACCACAGATCAAATACAGCCTCTGAGGACTAAGAATGAGCAAACATTCAGCAAACTTTCAGCAAGATGTTATTTTCCAACAAACATAGTGGAACTGCTCGTACTGGAACTGCTTTGTGCACGGTGGTCTCTTAGGGTGACCTGCCAAGTCTCCTCTCTCAGATTCAGAACATTTCAAAATGCCCATGGATTTCTCAGCCAGTTGGATTTTCAGAGGTGAACTCTTGTGTGTGTTACAGGACAACTGGGTAAGGCTTGTGTTAGCAACATCACAGGTTATTCATGATCCATGGGAGCCCCCTTTAAAACCAGGAAGAAACCCCTGCTGCCTATGAAACTTGGAGAGAAATAATGTCCCCAGCAGGAGTCCAGAGGGCTTTAAACAATGGTGGACATTGACAAAACATGCTGTAGCATTTGGAAGTGCAGGAGAAGCATGGGGTATTATTTTTTCTAGCAGCAGAACCTGGGAAGGCAGCAGGATGCCTGCACAATATCACTGCAGCCAGAGACCCTGAGCTGCAGGATCTGCATTTTCCAAAATTCCAGGCAATCCCAAACAACTTCTGAGCCAAACTGAACCCTATAAATTGTTTTGTCCTGTCTGCAGAATAATCTTAGGGAGAGACTTGGGGCCAGATCTCACTTAAATGAGAGCAAAGGCAGTAGCTGTCCTATGCAATGGCATCTTTACAAGGCAGTTGGATATCTACAGGAAGCTCTGCAAGAGAAATTTTTGGGGAGCAATGCATGTCCTGCTCTTCCTAAACAGTTATACATATTTTTAGATGGTGTTAGACCTTCTGCTTGGCAAAACAAGCTGCCATGATGACATGGGCAGAGGTTTGCTTTCCTAAACTGGCCACTGGGCACTGCCAGCTGCTTTCTGTGCAGGGGAAACCTGCCTGTCTGTTCAGCCCTTGTGTGAGATTGCAGGGAGCTGGGTGTACCCTCCTGCAACCTGCACTTTTAGTCCACTGAGCTGAGGCTACTGCAGGCAAACCTTGTCTGAAGAAGAGGAGGGAAGAGAGGCTGGCACTATGCCATGAGTCATCCCAGAGGAACAGGGGAGCCCCTCAGCATGTGCTCCACTGGCCTGACTACCTGCTCTGTTCTGGAGAACCTGGTTATTTCTTAGACCTTATCCAAGAAAAAAAAAAACAAAACCTAAAAATCCACCAAAGTTACTTGGGGAAAAGTGAGTACTCTGGGGTTTAGCCTAAAGTGCCTAAATTCACGTTATAGAGCTTTGCTTCCATGAAAGAACACAGTGACCTTTTGAGTAAGACACTGGGGAGGAAGAAGAGATAAATGGTTATTTTTATTGTTGGCTTGTTTATTCCTTTTGGTGTAAATTCCCCTGCTCCTCTATTAGTGGTCTGGACAGCCTCATAACTCAAGACACACTGAAGGCTGGATTTAAGCTGAGCAACGTAAGGTCTCTGCAGGGTGATTTTTAAGTTGCATTGTGGGAGCAGATTTCCCAAAGTTCTCATTTAGGAGCTGGAAGATATTTACTAGAGAAGTAAAATAAAACTTTGGACACCTGAAACAATATAGCATATGTTTAAAGGAGGGTTTCAAACAGCCTGGGCTTCCACTGTGGGAGGCAAGGCTCAGCAATCAAGCAATAGATTTGAAGCTGCCAACATGGGCACTAAATACCCCTGCACAGGGTAACCTCATGATGGACACGTGCCAGGCCCAGGGACTCAAAGCTGTTATTATTCCCAGGGGTGAAAATCACCTTCTTGTGACAGAGAATGTGAAGGGAGAGAGAGAAGGGAATCATGTAACCATGCCCCAGACAGTGCTAATGTAAGGGCCAATGCCTCTGAGCTTCCCTGGACCTCCTCCATGCTTTCCAGGCCCCAGAGATGCTAGCAGGGTGCTGGGTTTAAAATGACTGACTACAACAAAAGGTGTTAGGTTTACTTGTGCAATCAGGATATATCCTTCTGGCCCTCTGGATTGCCTGCACATTACACTACTGGGCTGATATCTGTTACATCTGCATTGCTCTTTTTTAATCTGTTTATATCAACAGTGATGTTGGGCTTCAGATGAGGTCCGTGAGTGTCTTTGTTGTTAGGAGAATTTACTTTGAAGTATTAAAAGACAGGTCTAAAGAAAACACCTAGCTAATAGGATCAGGACTTAGCTTCTACTAATGAGCACAAATCCACAGTATGGTTTTATTTTTATGTGCTCATATTGTACTACCCCCAACTTGTCCTGGCAGTTAATTTAACCCCAGAAATGTCATAACTTCTGCATCTTATAAGCATGACCTTGGTTTCACTGCGCCATCAGCAGCAGCTGCCTGAGAAAGATGTGCACCTTGCAGTATGGATCCAATCCAGCCTCTGTCTCCACCCTGCATTCACAAGGACACTGGCCCCAGTCCTGGGAGTGTTGACTAAATTCAAACGTCATTGCCTGGTGGTACTGAGGGTGCCCATCAGTCCCTGGGAAAAGTTCTCATTACCTTGCACTGTCTCAGTTTCACAGGGTTTTGATGTTTGAGATCTTGGATATGGTGCTATGGCTTGTGGTCCCTTGCTAACACCTAAGGAAAACTATCATGATGGCCTTTGACATTTTCCATTCCCTTGCTACAGCTTGTGCTAGCAGTGGTGTGGTAACCTTTGATGATCTGATGGCACGAGGAATCAATCAAAGCCATCCTGAGGGACACAGCCATTCCTCCTTTGGGCACAGGTGGCCTTGTCTGCTGTGCCACAACCCCTTCTCCTGTGCCCTGACAACTTCCCTGCGCTCCAGCCGCTCAGCTAATGCTTGTTTCAGTAGCCACACAGGATAATTGCTTTTTCTTAGTGATGTCTGACTTTCATTGGAGTCTTTGCATAGTGCAGATGCATTGGCCTAAGTTCTAACTTCTCACAGACTGTGTGTAACTGCTTCCTTCACCAAAGCTGCATCAATATTAAGTGGAGGTCTATCAGTCTCTACCATTTACAATGTTATTGAGTCATCTTGTTGTTTTTTTTTTCCCCTTCAATTCTGTCACACATCATCTGGCTTTCTTCCTTTGAAGTTTTCTCATGTCTTACTTTGAGCTGCTTTTGAAGCCACTTTGAATACATTCATACTGTTGATGTGTTTGTACATATTCTTTCAAAAATGTGGATTAGTTTTGGTTTTCTTGTTTTTATTTGTGGACTGAGATATGCTGTTGCTGAAAGGGATGGAAACCACTGCTACCAATTTCAGACTGAGTGAAATTGAATGATTTTCCCCACCCCAAGAGTCACTCATATCTCTTTTCCACTCTTTCTCTGGAAAATTAACAAAATGCTGATTTTCCTACACCTTAGTACTCATTTCACTCAGATATTTAGATGATAGAAATATGTCTATGAGGAGCCTGAACTCACCTACTTTTCTGCCTGCACTCTGCCATGCTGAAGCAGCTACTTGTGCATTTTACTGACAGTTCCTTGACATTAATTCCTCTTCTGTATTTTCTTAGGGATCCTAAGCAATCAGTGTTTTCTGCTGCACCCATCACACACCAAGGACATCACACACCGACAGATGCCAGGCTCTTCAGTGGGGATCAGCCTTTGAAGACCAACAGCACAGCCTGGCATCACTTCGGCTGCCAGATGCCTCTGGAGAGCAAAACCTTCAGTTCTGGAGGAATTAGTCTGTAGAGGGAAATAGGAGCAGTTTGACAGCCTGACTCATGATCTTTGTATTATTATTACTGGTAGTGAAACTATGATAGGATCCAGAAGCCTGAACCATGGATCAGGAATGTGCTTTTGAAGAGAAACTCCTGGCCTTCCTGCTTTGGCTTGTGTTACAAGGCAGTCTTAAGGCAGGCACACATGGGGTTTTTTTTAAATAGCAGCTAAGTGGGAAGTTGTGAAGGGTGTCCCTGGGAGTGGGCTAGAGGCACCCTAAAAGTTATCAGCTAAAATATGTGTGGTGTGGATGGTGGGTTCTCAGCTCCAGGATGTTGCTCCATGAATCCGTTCTGTCCTGAACCTCCCTGCTCTGAAGCATCAGCACAGCCAGATCCTGCAGAGGGTATGCAGGCAGCAGGAATATTGGCTGGTTTACTCTCTTTTCCTGAGGTTTCTGAAAGGCTGAGGGTGTTGCAGGATAGATGCAAAGCAGAGCCACTGCTTTAGGTGTTTTCGTTCTGGTTCTCAGGAGCATGATGGTTGCTGTTAGTAGTTTTATTATCTTTTAAATCTAATTACTTCTAAGAAGTTGAAAGACGAGGAACTCAAAATGAAGATACTGATAAATAATGCTGTGACAAAGGGGAAAATATCTTAAATATTTCTCATCAATATGGCTCTTTTTTTGAGGTGTTTTATTTGCTAGAGCAACACAGGCTGTTGAAAAATCCTGTAACACAAAAAAGAAAAACACCAGGAAACCAGGTTATAAGGTAATATAGCTTTCTTCCATCAAAAAGCAGCTTATCCAGTATAACAGTAGGATTGAAACAAATAGATTTACAGAATAGAAAAGATGCAGTTCCCTGTTTTCCAAAGACTGTAATGGGAGTCAGGGCAACTTCAGAGACTGAAGGGACTTGTAGGTAGGAAGTTGAGTAGAGCTTGCCTTCTTTTAGCTGAAGAACAAGGGACCTGCTGCCTAGGGAAGATGCTGAAGAGCAGGAGAGTGTCCTGGTTAGATTGACCTGCAGGAGATTGGACTCACATCTTGACAAGAGGGGATGCAGGGAGACCCTGGGTGCTTGAGTGCTTGTGCCCAGTTAGGGGGGAAGAACTACAGCTTATTTTGGCCAAAGTAGCCCAAGTCCTGGAAGTTCTCCTGAGAGCAGCACTGTGCTGTGAGAAAATACTGTTATCCCGCTTTGCAGGCTGAGGTAGGGAAATGTGGTTCAGGAAGAGGACTTTGATGTTTCTGGAAGATCTCTCCATTGCACATGTTTTTTTCAAGACATCTCACTCTCCTCTGAACTCTCCAGGCTGTAATGTATGTGAGGGCTAGCCAGGCTCCCAGCCATCTTGATTTAAGCACTTCTACCACTACCCTCATCCTATATATGTAATGTTTTAACTCTTCTCCACATCTTTTAGTGTATGAAGAAAATTCAAAGGTGAAAATAGTTTTTGAAATCATAGAATGCAAGACCTACAATATATTACTGTACTTTATTGATGATGTTTTTTTCCATAATAAAAATATTTAGTACAAAGTATGATATCCTGCATGAGTTTCATATAAATATTTCCATTATATAACTGATAGGGATCAGAAAAATTTCAGCATGCACATGCTGCAAATGCAAGTGTAATTGATACAAGGTATGTATCTTGATGTACATCTTGAGTAAACATAAGAAAACCATAGCTTAATGAAAAACAGACTGTGTCTTACAACATGCAATCATGCTTTTACATCTGAACTGGACCTTGGGTTTAGAAAACAAATCTTAAATCAGTCCTATTCAGAGGACAAATCACAGTTCACATACTTGTAAAAGACTTTTGTTTTAGGAAAGACTTTTGTGGAAAAGCTTGGGAAACTCCATAGAGCTACAGTGGTGGAGGGGTGGGAAAGGATAGATTGAGGTATCAGTTCAAACAATCTGAGGAAAAAGTTGCATAAACATTGAAGACAACAGAATAGAAACCAGACGCCAAATATTAATTCATGGGGTCTTCAAAGGGGATTTTGAGATTTATTTTAATTGTTGTTGAAAGAAAAAGATTAATTTTTGGATGAAAAATGTATGCAAATTCATCTCTGGTCAACACTAGAAAAACCCCATTTCCTACACAAAGCAGAAAAAAGCAAAGCAAAGAAACCCATAATATCAACTCTAATCCCCCAAAGTGGCCTTTAACCTGGGTTTGAAAAGAGTAGGAAAAGAAAAAAAAAACTACATAAGAATAATATAGAATGTAGTGCCTGAATCAAAGGACATGAATCTGGTGCAAGAATGGGAAATCTCAAGTTGATGTGATATGTAAACCAGGGAACAATGACAGTGTTACTGACTGTCCAAAATGGTATTTGGAGAACAAGGAATAAATAGGATCAACTCCCTCATCCAGTTTGCCAGTCCCACAGGGACTGTGCAGGCACCATGGGATCATGAGGGAATAGTGAAAATGTTTATATGTATAAATCCATGGTGTGTGATGTTCTGTAGGGGCTGAAGGGTGGACTTCCTGAATGCCTCATCAAAAAGACAGAGAGGGAATGTCAGAAATGCGCAGGGACTTTTTTCCTGCTCAATGAGAAGAGATGGGACGGCTGGGGCTTTCATTAAATAACATCAGAAGCTTCCCCAGAGCTGAACTTGGCAGATTTTACCTACTCCAATCCCTCCTGAGGAAATGTGGCAGATGGGACATCCATGGGTGTTGCTCAGCAGAGATGGTGGGCAGGAGAACGCACCTCTGCATGTCCAGCACTGTTGGGAGGGAGCTGATGGAAAAGGCTGGCAGCCAGGAGCGTGAGGCAAAAGGAACACGGCCGAGTCCTGCACTCCTACCAAAGGGGTGACTGGGGAAATAACAGGCTGGTGGGCTTTAAAAAAACATCCCGAGCTGCCTAATGCTAACAAACATTCTGTGGGAAAGTTAATGGCTGCTGAAAGAGACTCAGCAAAGGAAAGTGACAAATCTTGCTATAGATGAAAGATGAGAAAGTATCTGGAATATTTCCCATTAGTATGGGATTTAATTTTTGTTTAAGGTGTGTTGTTTGCTGTAACAACACAGGGTGTCAAAAAACCCAACCAACCAACCAACCAACCAAAAAACAAGCAAGAAAGGTGTGCAAAGCATGGCACGAGAAACTCTTCTGTGACCTGAGAACTAAGAGGGGAACAACAGCACAAACAAATTTTAGAAATAAACATTTACAGCTGAAAGAGTGCGGGTGAGGGGCCGGGGGAAGCTTTGTCCCGGGCAGGAGGCTCAAGGCTGCCTGTGGGCCAGCAGAGCACGGTCACAGCGAGGGGTGGCCGTGCACAGGGGCACGAACGAGCCCCCTCTGGGCACCAGGGTGGGCAGGACGCCCTCAGCACCCCCGGATCGAGCCTGCCCACGGGCACGGGCGGCGGCGAGGGCGGTGAGGGCCGTGCCGGCCGGGCTCGCCCCCGCCCGCAGCCCCGCGGACACACCCCGGCCCGGCCCGGCTCCGGGAGCGGCCATGGCTCGGCCGGAGCCCGGCTCAGCGCCTGCGCGGAGCGCCGCGGCCGAGCCCCCGAGCCCCATGGAGAGCACCGAGCCCGAGCCGAGCGGCAGCCGCCCGGAGGAGGAGGAAGAGGAGGAGGAAGAGGAGGAAGAAGAAGAGGAAGAAGACGAGGGCGCCCTGCCGCCCCCGGAGCAGCCCTTGGCCGCGGTGAGGGTGCGGAGGGCGGTGGCGGAGGGGCAGCGTCCCCCTCCCCTCTCTCGGCCTGCTCCGCCGGGCGAGCCCCGGGCTTTCCTGAGCGCGCTGCCCGGGCCGGGCGGGGAGGGTGACGGGGCTTGGGGGCCGGGCGCTCGCTCAGCGCTGCCCGCGGGAAGGGGCTACAGGTGGGTCCGGCCCTTCCTTCGCTGCCTGGGGCCGAGCCCTGCTCGGTGGAGCGCGGGGCAGAGCTGTGCAGCATGACCCTCTGAGCTGCGGGATTCTCTTTGCAGCCCCGTCCTGGCTGCTGTGAGAGAGCTTTGTGCACCCTCTGCCCTCGTCCCTAATGTCAGATTATTGTTTATTATTATCAGTTATGTTTTTGTCTCCCCCTCCCCCCTTAATTTCACAAGTGACTCCCCCTCCCTGCTCAGTGCAGCTCTGCCTTTCCATGGTGGGCGTGTGGTCCTTACTGATTTCTGGCGGCCAGTGTGTAAAAGATAACGATCCTCCTCTGAGAGATTAAAAGATAAACATCTTGGTCCGGATATATTCTGTTTCCTGTGAAAGGGGAGAGGTGGCTACATGTGTCCCGGGTGTCCTGAAGAGGAATTCACTGGTAGCTGGGAAGTGTTTGGATAGAAAATACTGGGGTTAGCGTGTTTGTTTTTTAAAAAAAGGTTACTTTGTTACCTGTAAAGAAAAATATTTCTCGTTTCTGTATCCTTCTGGCTCGGGTGTTTTTTGGTACCTGAACTTGTCAGTTTGTTGACTTTTCTGTTTTCTCCCTAAAGGAGGTTTCCAGTTTTCACTTGCAAATGTGATACAGAACATAGGTATAAAGCAAAGCCCTGTCAAAGCCTTTATTCCACAGAGACTTGTCTTATTTGAACAAATGTGGTGTAGGAGAAGGGGAGGCAAGGTTAGTAGCCTTTGCCTTGTGTGGTTAATGTTACATGAATCTTTATTTTCCTCTTCTCAAAAGATGGAAGACTGTTTGGCAAAGAAAATGGAAATCACGGTTTCAGAAGCTGAAAAACGGACTGGGAGGAATGCCATGAACATACAAGAAACATACACTGCTTACCTCATTGAGACTAGGTGAGTGATGAGAGCTCAGTCTCAAGTGTACATGGATGTGCCATTCTAAACAGATTTTCCCTCCTTCCACCCCTAAAAATAATCAGGTACAGTTGATGAGAGGATTTAGCTGTTTTGTGCTTTGTTACGTGGTTATCAACCCACTCTGGAGGATCTTTTCCTGTGAAAATTTGGCAGCTGATCTCCAGTTCAGTACTGATGCTGGTTTTGTGTGGCTGTGTACTGTTATTCTTCATTTGGAGCTAGGTGGAAAAATGTGTGTTTGAGAGTTGTTGCATTAAAATGGTGCCAACAACTGCTTGGTTATTTTGTGGACGTGAGTTGGACACATTTATACATGTATTTGTGAAATTGTATGTGAGAGAAGTCTAAAGTAACTTAGGCTTGCTTGAGATGACAAGAAAGAGAGAAGTCTCATGACTTACGTCATGTGGTCAAAATTTATTGCTCAGCTTATATTTGAAGTGTTTTTGCTTGATCTGATTACCACATACTCCTTGTAGATGGTTTAAGGGTTAGAGTTAGCTAACAGTTTCCTTTCTTCATACTAGCTTGAACTTTCACTGGGGAACTTACTGCTCTTAATCTTCTTGTGTTAACAAGATGAATACTACTGGAGTGATAAACATTCTCAGTACCACAAGCACAAAATTTCAAGTATTGACTAGTAGCAAAACTTTAAAATCTTTTCTAACTTATCCTTACTTCCCAAACAGTACCAGATGACTCCTTTTAAGTGGGATCATGTTACTCAGCTGAAGCAAGAATTTCAAAATTAGACTTTGTTACGAGTTTTGATTAGCTCTTCTTTATATTACTAGTTTTAACCTTTGGGCCTTGCCTTTGGAATCATCTGCTGTACGAAGAAAACCTTCTGAAACAAAGCAGTTGCATTTTGCAAAGGCTCTGAAAAGTTCAAATTGTAAAAATGACAAATAAGCCTTCTATCTGCTAGCTAAAAGGCTTCTTAGCTTGTTTAGCTGATGGACACAACAGTCACACTGATTGCAGGCCTGTGGGGATAGTTTGCTATATTTTTGCTAAACTTGAAGAACAAAGTCCAAAAGAGACATACATTTTTCAAATATTATAGCTCTTTGACAGTTGCTCAGATGCTTAAAAATACCTTTACAGTGTATTGATATTAAAGATCACACCTTCTCATGTAAGTAGTGTTGTTTTTATTGTAATGATATTTCTGAAGGAAAAGAGAAGAAAATTGGAATCATTGGGGCCTGACTGTGATATGAAGTGTACTCTCGGGGCAGATTTATACAGCCCCAGAACATGCTGACTGCATCTCCTTTTCCAGTCATCCTTGCATTGCTTTAGAGTTGCTCCCACTTGTCTTTCCCAGTTGGTCTTTCATAGTGGCAAAGCTGTACTTTGCTGGCCAGATTGTGTTCTTTCATTAGGATTTATTTTACTCTGTGGTCAGCAAATACCGAGACCAATTACATGTTTGTCACAGAGCGATTGAAAATGTGTGTTTGTCACATCTCTAATAAAATAGGTTCTCTATTCCTTTTGCTGAGAAGGCAGAACTTCTTGCATAAATATAATTGGTGGCTATTAAATGTGCTTCCTGCTGAGCCTGTAGCTGTAGGTGGGCTTCACAGTAATTTGTCTGGGTAATAAGATATTTTGTAGCTGAAGAATAAAACTGTTTATAGTAATATAAAGGGAAGACCACTTAATAATAGTTGCATTATGTTTATGTGAACTGGGGTTCCACCATTACTGCTATCTAGGATTTAATTTCAGTTTGAATTGAGGAATTCTATCTGGGTGAATTAGAGACACAAGATGGATAGAATTACGACAATTTGTTATAGAGCAGGAGCTGAGTGTTTAAACCTTTAACACATAAATTTCGCTGGTGCTGGTGAAAATGTTTTCAAAATGCAAGTTATGGTGTTACTTAGTTTTTCTTTTTAAATGAAATTTCTAATTACTATGCTCACATTTTATGTGACTTTTGTTGATTTTTTTAATGTGCTATTATACTTTGATGTAGATATACTTCTTTGAGACAAAACAAACTCCATTGCTGTAGACTGCAGAACGTCAACAAATTCCAAGGGTTGTGTTTCCTGAAAACATCTTCTTGCTTTAGACCTTTCTGCATTACCTAATTCGATTTTTTTATTATGAGCTATTTCCATTCAATTAGTCATAATGTCAGTTTGTTTCACAGCTTCTGTTAAACTATACAGTTATTTAAAAATAAATCAATTTTTATATTCTCCCTGTGAGAACAGAGGTCACTTCTACCTATTTGTGGGAAATGGCATTAAGGCAAGTACATATTCTTAAGATGTGTAGCTAAATATTCCTTCTTGAGATGTGCTCAGCATATCACTAGCTTTCTGTAAGGGAAGTAGCAAATATCCAGGATCTTACTTAAATCCAGACTTGCTTGTTAGAATTTTAGGCAGCTGTGTCTTACATCAGAGTCTGCATGAAACTACAAGAACTCAGGTAGAATAAACCCTTAAGTCTGACTCCTGTCTTTGTACCTGTTATTTCCATGACAGAGGTGAAAGTTAATCAGAATGCAGAGCACCTCTAAAGTGCTCTGTGGTATTGCACTTGTAATTATACATACAGGGAATGCCCCTTTTTCCTGGTCTCCTTTAAAGTAAACTATTTCTTCTGTAGTACTAGGACACTTTCATTTAGTTCACTTTCCTTTCATCCCTGCTGACTAAAAGATTTCTACCCTGACCTTCCCAATCAAACAATATGATGACTAGCATGTATTTTTTTTGTTCTGTTTTAAATGTGGCTTTAGGAAAAGTAGCACAAGTTTGTGCAGCCTGCTCTCCAACCACTTAATAGCAGATTCCCTGGTTTCAGTCCTACTAGTCTTCACTTTCTCTTGCAGTAATTTGACAAGGGGGCTCATTTTATTTCCTTTTTACTCCCACAGTATGGCTGGGAAGTTACTATCCTTATTTCTGGTTACAGTCTTTGGAAAGTTTTCCACTAGTTAAATAGTGATATGAGTGTTACCTGCTTCTCTGTTAAGAGCTTGGATTGCCCATCCAAAGTGTGAGAACTTCCAAAGAAAGTTTCTGTGAGAGAAATGGACTTGTGAATAAGTACCTGGTGAGGCCACAGTTCATTGATAGCAGTGCTGCATTGCAGCATTTCAGGAGTTTTTCCTTTGTTATATTTTGTTTAGTACCCTTATCAAAGTTTCCTTTTTCACACTGGGCTAGGTGAAAAGTCCAGGCATGGGTTTCCTGAGAAGAAGATGAATGCCCACAAAGGGCAAATGTTGTCTTCTGATAGAACAGTAAAGGGCAGATTTTGGCCAATGGGAGTCAGGAAGACTTGTCCAATGTACTCCAAAGGAGGTGTGGGGGAGAAAGTCGAAATTCAGCATGAGCTTTAAACAGGGGAGAGTTGGGAGCTGAAAGAAGACAAAGGATTTGAGAACTTAGTTTTTTGATGATTTTTACTTGGTAGAACAATGAATCATTCATCTTCCTAACAAATGTATGTTTCAGTTAAATACAGTAAACTGGGTGACAGTATAAAAAAACCAAAGAATCACCTGGCTTTGGAAAACCTTCTGGCAAGAGAAATGCTTCCTTGTCATACAGCTTGCCAGGTAGAAGAGCAATTATTAAACATCAGCTGTCTGAGAGGCCTAAATACAGAGACTATTTCTAAATAGCTGTTGGAAAAAGTTGCCCATCCCTCTAAAATGGTGTTCCTCTGCACAGGGAGTGAACCTTGCCCACTACAGGGAGTGGAAGTGTCACTTCTCTTACACTGGAAGGTCAAAGGTTGAAAGCAGAGTTACTGCTTTTGCCATTGAAGAGATGATTGCTTTTACAAGGAAATAAACCTGTGTATTTCCTTCTTGTCTGATTTAATACTTCACAGCCATTCGTCTTTATTGCATTCAGAATTATTTAGTGGCTCATTTAAGATAATTAGTTTTAAATGGGAAGTGAGAAGAGGTTAATTAGATGGACTAAAGTTTTCACATTGACACTTTGAATTAAGGCAAATAAATGAGACATGGAGTAATGTAATCTTTGAATTGGTTATGATAACATCAGTTATAAATGTAAAAGATGAAGGTTTCAATTTTGTCTTTTTAATTTTTTGGGCAGATTGGTTCGTTCAGTGAATAACTTGCATTGTTAAAAGTGTCCTTAAAAGAAAAACATATGGTTTTCCTGCCTGAAGACTGTACAAGTATTATATTGTGTTTTTAGAACCAAAACAAATTGAGAAGTTTGATTGAGCATCAACAAGTGATTATAGTCTTAATTGAAACTGGTCTGCAATACTTGCATTTAATGGGGAAGTTCATAACATGGTCTAAAAAATTAGATGGTAGTGAAGGTACTAAGTCTAATGAGTACCTTTGTGGATTTCTACTTCCTTTCTGAAATGGTGTTCCTGGGGAGGAAATGCTCTTGTAATTGGTGATATTTTATGACCTCATATGTTACCCGGCAGAGACATTTTTGGTGGGATTAAAAAAAAAAAAATTCTCTCATCTTGGTTGCCTGTCCTAAATCCATCCATGCAGTTTCAAGCTCTTATTGCCTCTTTTAAAAGGCCATGGTGCTGACACAGGCTCCTAACTGAGGGCTGTGCAGTGCCTGCCTACCCCAGCTTTGCAAAGAACTTTGCTGCTCCCCTCCTTTACTGAGCTCTGCAGCATTGTGTGCTCTAGAGAGCACAGCCTGGGGGATTACTCTAAGCTGGGTGTAAACCTGGGGGGTGCAACTGATCAAAATGTCTTAAATGTATTCAAATCAATTAATTAAAGAAGCATGGCTTCTTTGTTAGGTGCTATATAGGTGCTCTCCTGATGGAGATAAAAGCAGCTGTAAAAGGCAGTGTTTGCACTCCTGAGATGTTGAGAATAAATGCATGTTAGAATAAAAGAAACAAGTATGATCTGAGATGAGAATAAAGTCAGGCTGCTAAACACACACTACAGTGAGGTGCTTGTATCAGCTGCTATCTAGTTAAGAAAGAATTAACTACACAGGCAGGTTTGACCTTCAAGATTCTCTGGTAGTAATTTAATCTTTTTCTTCAGGGTATAGTGTGAGATTTTTGTGTCCCTCACAAGGGTTGTAAAGGTTGATTAACTGAGACTAGGGGAAGCCTAACTGTTGTCCACAGATCTGCTTTGTCAGAATAAATTGACAGTAGGCTTTAGATGTAGTAAACTTCCTTAGTGTCTTCAGTGTGGGCAGGGTAGGTGCAGTGAGTGGTATGAACTGGTCTGGCAATCTACTTCCTTCCTCCTGGAGTTCTTGAGGCCCTGTGTGGGCATAAAACTTCAAGTAACAAGGTAGTTGTTTGTGCTGATGTAGGACTAGGCTTCTCTGTAAAGCTGTGGTCCTTTCCTGCTGAAGTGTTATGCTCCCAAATGACCTTTGAAAATTTTTGATTAATATTTAGTTTTCTATTTAATGTGTGTGGACTGAGATGTTCCTACTATGTTTTTTTCAAATAACTGATGGGTTCTTATTAATTGTAGCAAATACAAAGTTGATAAGCAAGCATGTTCAGAAAGGGTTGTTCTTTTTTTTTTTCTCGCAGTTAAGGCTCAGCCTGGCCTTTGCTGCTCCTGCTAATTAACTCTGCACAACAATTACAGAGCATTATAAGCATGATTTAGATGCTTACAGAGATGGACCATTCTCCTCTCAGAAGGCTGGCACAGCAGCATCTGTATCTGCAGCACAATTGTGTCCTCCTGGCATGTGCCTGGGTTCTCAGGGCAATCCTGACCTGTGTTTTTCTTGTCGCCCTGTTTATGCTTGCTTGTGCAGTCTGTTCTCAGGCAGGATCCCCATAATACTATCATGTATTGATGGTAGCAGTCTTTCTTAAGGCCTGACAATAACCCATGTGGAAGTCTTGAATCCCATGGTGTAAGTCAGTGCAGCTGGTTGGTAGGTTACTGAAGCTGAAGATAAAAAGGATCTGTAATTCTGAAATACTTTTATGTGAGTGTCTTGAATAGCCAGATTGTTTACCAAACCCTGCTGGGAGTTCTTCCTCCAGGAATGCAATGTTTGTGCCTTCAGCTTTTGACTAAACAATTAATCTTTTGAGGCACGGTAGCTTAATTCCTTGTCTATTCCAATTTACCTCTTACTCATCAATAGTTCAATCACTAGATTCCTGCTTTGCGCTGAAGTGTTCTTGCAATATTTGAATGGTGCAGCAGTTAGTGTGGGGAAGAATGCTGCACAGCCTGTCAGTCCAGGCTGGGCTGAGCTTTCCCTCTTCAGAACTCAGTATTTGCAGGTGCAGCTTCATTGAATTTAAATACTCTAATGGGGAAGAATTCTGTGCGATGCTGGCAGTGTGAATAGTGGCTGTCAGTAGTGTACTCACCTTTTCCTTTTGAGTCACTCTCAAATAGTTTTGATCTGGAGCAGTTTATTTTGAATGCTATGAATTTATCCTTTTTTCTTCTTACTTGTGAAGTTTTTTCCCCCCTACAAATTCAGTTACCTGAATGAATGTCCTTTCCCCAAGGCATGGGTAGATACATAAAAATTGTTCCACCTTACTAAGTTAAAAAAGTATCTTTTGTGTTCTTCTATATGACATTATTCTATCTGAAAATGTAACTAAACCAAAGTTTATAGCAAGACTGTTCCTCTTTAATGAAGGCTCACAAATAGAGGCACCTTGTATTTTGTTTAAATGTATCAAATAATTGGGGCAGCTTTGGAATGGGATTGTTTGTTTTTCAGTAAGATCCTTAGAAATCTGACCTCATAGGTTAAAAATTATCAATAATTTGTGTGCTTCTAGATGTTTTAAAACTTCACAAAGTTCTTAGGAATTCAAGAACTGTAAAGTGACTTTTGCTGGAAAAAATAATGTAGCATTCTCTTCTACTAAATGCTATATGAGTAACTACTTGAAGTTGATAATTTATTGTTCCCAGTTCTGAGTTCTCCAGCACCAGAAGGATGTGGACTTACTGAAGCAAGTCCAGTGAAGGCTGTGAGAATGATTATGGGCTTGGATTGTCTGACCTGCAGGGAGAGGCTAAAAGAGATGGAATTGTTCAGCCTATGCAAGAGACAGCTGATTTTAGCAGTTGTGGATCAGTACCTGGTGGGGAGGTAAAGAAGATGGAGTCAGACTCCTTCTGTGATGCCAAGAGAGGGCAAAAGGCAGTGCCCACAAATTCAAACATGGGAAATTCCAGGTAAAAATAAGAAAACCTCTTTATTGTGAGGTTTGTCAAACATGGGAGTGGGTTGCTCAATGTGGTGGTAGAGTCTTGGTCCTTGGAGATACTCAAAACCCAAGTGAATGTGGCTCAGAACATTCTGCTTTGAGCAAGGAGCTGGATCACAGACATGCAGAGGTCCCTTCCAAACTCAGCAGTCAATACTGTTCCTTGTAGGTTTATGCCAGTGCTTTGTGTGCTAGTTGATCACTTCAATGAAGAATAAAGTAGATGTAGACATCACCACTGCTTTGTTTTAAGTGCCTTGTGTGAATTCTCTCTCTGTGTTTTTTCTGGCACATGCTAACTGCTGGAAGTGTTGCTACCCAATGCTTATTTTATGATATTGCAAAGTATTTCTATTGCTTTGAATGTCTTGTATGAAAAATTATTCTTCTCATCAAGTATTTGTATTACTTTCCAATCCTATATTCAATGATTTCTCCTTTTATAGTAACATAAAACCCTTTATTACCTTGCTAGGCCATGTTTGTTTTAAGTCTTCAACAAATTTTTCAGACACATAAATTTTGTACCTGCTCTCTCTAGGTAGTTTGTTATGTTTTTAGTCCATAAATATAAAAACATGTCACTTTGAACAAAAAAAGAAAATTGGAAGTACTTTGAAATTTGCTCTTTTTCTAAAAATATCCTTTAAAATATCTTATATTTTAAAGTTGTATTGGTAACCATGTCAACTGTTGTATGCATGACCATTTTTGTCCTCTGAAGTGAAAGCTTTCCCACTGAATAGTAAATTTCTTCTTACAATATTCTGTATCCTTCAGGTACTCAGGAAATTTTACTAACTTTGAACCTAACACTGTTCCAAGAGAAATAGGGCTATTTCTGTAAAGGTGTGGACTAAGCCACATGTGTCTCTACTTGATTGTGACCTACCTGTTTGTTTTTGATGTGTAAGTGCATTGAGTTTTTCTGTGTTCCTAGCAAATTCAAGTGCTATCAGGCAGAAATTACAAATATTTTTAAATTAAGTATGTAGACATGAAATTAATTAAGGTTGCTTTAGGTTATGGGCAAGTCATGCAGTAATCACTACTATACTTGGGGCCTTTGGTCTAATTGCACTGATGGTTTTTGAGGGAGTAGGTGATGGCTCACTAATGTTCAAATTTGCTGCTTTATCTTTCAGAGCTGTTGAGTCCCAGAGTGAGGGACAATGTGCCCCAGTGGAGTCCCTGTGGCGACGTTACAGTGAATTTGAGTTGTTGAGGAATTATTTGTCAGTCACCTACCCACACATTGTTGTTCCTCCTTTGCCAGAAAAAAGGGTAAGGAAACCGAAACTGTGGCTTGCTTTGTTTTGTTTGTTTTTTAATTTACTGTTGACACTCTTCTGTTTAACTAGGCTGACTTTGTTTGGCATAAGCTATCAGCAGATAATATGGATCCGGATTTTGTGGAAAGAAGAAGAATTGGTCTGGAAAACTTCTTGTTACGTGTGGCTTCACATCCTGTTCTTTGCCAAGACAAAATCTTTTATGCATTTTTAATGCAGGTATAGTAAAGTTATTTCTAAATACGTTATTTAGTGATTATTTAATTAAGATAATGTCCTTTTGATCTTTTCTATTGACCCATAACTTGGTCTGTATCAGGAGGAAATGTGAATAAACTTGAGGTGGAAAAGGCTTGTCCAGCTAAAAGCTGCTTGAGAGCAGCCTGCAGTTGTACAGTTGCCCTTCTAATCTATCTTATGACTTTTTTCTAGTCAAGTTGTAAGGCTCCTAACATAGAAACACCTCTTTGGAACAGCCAATTGGGAACTTAATGCATGTTGTTTGGGAGCTCTTCCAGAGGACTAAAGCTGAACTAGTTACCATGCTCTACTGCTGACTGCAGGGGCAGCACTGGCTTCCAGCTCACCCTTTGGATATCCATGGTTTCTTTAGCCTTGTGGTTTGGGTCATCCATTCCTGTGTTGTGGTCCAAAACTGCTACAATACATTGTCACAGAAGTTCTGGTCTGATTGTCGGCTTAGACATTGCATTCTGCAGCTTTCAACTTTAGGAGATGCTGAATAGTTCTTTTTTCTGTGCTTTGATGAGAGATTCCCAGATACTGGACTGAATGGCTATGTTTGCCACGGTACAGTGTGTGGGTGGACCGATGTATAGAAGCTGAAAACAGTGGAAAATCAGCAGTACACATGAGCCAGGTGATGGCATGTGGACTGCAAACTGTTGTCACCTGTGTGCTCTCTGCTCTCTGCCTTGAGATGGAAAGACCCTTGGAGATGCTGGTAATCTCAGAGGCAAAATATGTTAGCTACTCTTCTTTAGACAAAGCAGTGTGGCTCCTGCTTCCAGCTGATAGATTGAGGTAGTTGAGAAGAGGGTTTTTGGGGGGAGGTTAGTATTTAAGCACAATGTAATGATTGGTTATTCTTAACCCAGATTCTTGAAAAGATGTGGGGAGGATAGCTGAGGCAGAAGCCAGGCACACTGCAGAAGCTCCTTTGATATGGGCTCTCACAGGGACTTGCAAAAGCTGCAGCATTCTTAAATCACTCTAACTGAACATTCTTCTCCTGTATATTTAGGAAGGTGGATGGAAAGAAATGGTGAATGAGACTGGATTTCAGCTGAAGGTAATTACTATAATTGTTTGTCTTGTGATTGCTGCGATATGACACAGACATATTCCAACAAACATTTTTAGGCTATTTACGAAAGGATGTTTGCTCTAAGAATGAGTTAAAGGCATTGCTTCATGAATACTTGTTATTACAAAAAACAGTGATGTTCTTGACATGTGATAGGTAGGACTGCAGTTAAGTTCTCTAGCAGGCTTGTTACGTGCCTGTGTAATTCTGCTGGTAACATAGAATCCTTATAAGCTTTAAAAGTAATGAACTTGAGGCCACAGCAATGAGGTTTTGTGTTTTCTGTTTAGTTTAGCATTTTTAAAGGTGGGTGTCAAATTTAGTCTGGTAAGAGGTGCAAGATGTCAAGAAAAGGTAAGCAAAGAGGTCTGAATTATAGGACTTCTTTGCAAGAGCAGTTGGTGAAAGGGACTAAGACAGACAGATTTGGTGCCCCTTAACTGTTTAACAGAATGTGTCTTGAAGTAATACTATCCTCATTGACATCAGCGAGTTCATGGCTGGGTAAACTGGTGGAAGACTTGCAGGAATAAATGGTCTGAGGTCGTGTGTCTGTACAGGTCAAGAATCTGAGAAGCTGATAGATTGCTGAGCTGTGTCTGGAAGAATTACTGTATAGGGACAAATACTGAGCTTTTTGTTTCATTGTAATGTGATCTGCTCTCATGAAATCACAACTGAAAACTGGATGGATTATGAAGAATTATTCTAAATAGTGAGAGCTAAAGAAACTCCCTGGTGCTCTTATCCTCAGTGTCCAAGGGGCTTTGATACTGACACTTACTGTTGATAACTTAAGTTTACAATAATTCTCTTCCATTACAGTTGGGTTGCATATTACTGGTGTTCATAACACAAACAATGTAAAGCTCTGGAGCTGCATACACTCATAGGAGTTCAGAAAGTTTGTACTGGCAGGGTGTGTTCAGGAGAACACACAGTGGTGTGTTTATGGAAGAAAACTCATAGCAGAATGCTGAGAATATTTGCCTCCCTGAAACCGCATTGTAGATTAAATGAGAGACTAGCAAGTCTTGTTTTCCCTCTAGATTTGATTGTGTATGTTTTCCCTTTCATGGTTCCAGTTTCCTTAGGAAAGAAAAAGAACTTTTTCAGAAGCCTGGTAAAAAGAATCTTCCCTTTATTCTACATCTAAAGTATGAACTCTCAATATTTAGCACTACAGTGCAAGGAAAGCCTCTATTCAGTGCATGTTTTAGACTCAAATTAGGCCATTTGTTTATGTTTCTGCTGCCTCTGCTGCATTTAAGCAGGATGTGTTTTTTGTCTGAGAGGGTTTGAACTCTAACTAAATCTTAAATTAGGTATTAATACAGTATAGCATGCTATAGCTGAATGTTGATGTTGGAGACTTTGTTTATTCTGCCAGCTGTATCATTAAAACATGCCTTTCCTCCCTCCCAACCCTAGCACTTAATTTTTAAGGGATTTTTAATTTAAGGGATTTGTCACTTGGGATTTTAACCCTTCCTGTAGAAAGAAAAAATTCCCATCTCTCTTTAGTTTACATAAATGACTATGGGATCATAGTAGGCGTTAACTCTCTGAAAACTCCTCAGCTGTACCTCATTTGATGGATGGTTCATCTCTAAAATGCTTGTGCATGTCACTCTTAAATCAATTTTAAGACTGGGCAGATGTTTCTCTAGAAGCCTAACTGGTGTAAATGCTCAAAGGTGGTGTGTGAGAGTTACTGTGCTGCAAATGGCAAAAAGGAAATAGCCCTACTGAGATGGTTGAGCACTGGCAGGATTGTGCTTCCTGCCTGACAGTGCTTGTATGGACCTACTGAACTCTTCCTTCAGAGCACTACGTGTGCATGTGACAAAAGACAAAAACTTGCCCTGGAACTGTAGGGTAGGAAGTTGTTCTTTCTAAGTGTAAAGCTGCTCTATGTGCCTGCTGCCCCAACAGACTCAAATGGTTTTGCTGCCTGCTGTTTCAACATAAATACAGGGTACTGGGAAGTAGCTGCTCAGAGGGAAGGACTCTGATAATATCAGTGTATTTATGTGATGTTTTTACTGTGTGAGAGAGTGTGAGGAGTACCTGCAGGTGTGTGTGAACAGCCCAAAACATAACTGGCTTGTATGTTGATTTGTTGGGGTATGGCATTTGAGATCCAAGACTATACAAGCCTCAGAAGTGCTCTGAATAAGCATAAAGGCTGGGACTTGGAGCTCCTGCAGTGTTTTGTGTTCTTTGTGCTATCTGGGACATGCTTCCCTATGCTGCCTTGTCTTCCCTTTGCAAGATATTCTTAGAGAAGTGTCACACACAGTTGTGACAATGAACCTGCTTTCTCCCTGTGTGAGTCAGTCTTAGTCTGGAGGGTTTTGTTCCCTTACCTTTCAGCTTGTGGGTTATGCTTTGTTTTGGTGCTTTGGTCATTGGAAGAACAGCTACAGTTAACCTGACTCTGCCACCAGTCCAGCACTAAACCATGTCCCTGAGTGCCACATCAGCATATCTTTCAAAGACATCAAGGGATGGTGACTCCATCACTTCTGTGGGCAACCTGATCCCATGTCTGGCAATCCTTTTGGTAAAGAAATGTTTCCTAGCATCCAATCTGAACTTCCCCTGAAGCAACTTGAGGCAGGTTCCTCTTGTCCTACTGCTTGTTATGTGGGAGAAGAGACCAACCTCCACCTCACTACACCCTCCTTCCAGGAAATTGTGGAGAGCAGTAAGGTTCCCCTGAGCCTCCTTTTCTCCAGGCTATGTATGGGTATCTTCTGCTCACCCCAAATGTAGTGGGAGGTGAAACAGTCTCAGACTGTGCCTGTCTTATCTGTAGATGCTATTGCAAGGCCCCTAAAGGATGGGCTCTGTTCTTGTTTTGGGAAGACACTGTGTTCCCTTCACTGACAAATTCAAAATAGCTCTTCAGGCTCTGAGTTTTCTATAACAGGGCACAACATATTCTTTTGTCACATACCAGCACTAAGAAGTACTACTGAAGCAACTTACTGCTTGCAGCTGTGGCACAGCCTGTTAGCTAAAGAAGTACACTATAGGAAATCTATACACCTTGCAAGGTGTGCTGATTTATTTTCCTTTTACTGAAGAGAAGGGTATTTTGATCAAAAGTAAACTCCAGCATTTGCCCTCAATTGGCATTTTTCTTTGGTATAGATGAGCCCTGACTGACCTGTGTGTACAATGCATTTTAGGAATGAAGAGTTGTAGTGATGTGGACCTCAAGGATGAGGCTGGGATCTCTTATCTGTGTTGGTGTCTTATTAGGAGTAAATATTGATTGCACAGTTTAATATTCAATTAATTGGAAAAAAAAAACCCCTCCATCTCCTTAGAAATATTCAATACTACTGTTGCAGAAATTGGTAAACCAACATCTCAAAAACAGTCGAAGCAGTCAATTACCTTTTTAATTAGGTATTGAGTTTTGTTCTGTAGAGATTTATATATGCTCTACTATAGAGAAGAACATTGCATTAAAAAGGGCTCTTTCTGATATACAAATTACATATTTTCTGTAAAGCAAGTCATAAAAAGTAAGAGAACAACATATATAAGATTTTGATTTCACTGGGGAACTGTTCCTGGTAATAAAGAGCGTATAGAGGTCACTCTACCACTGGTTTTATTTGGTTTGAGAAATATAAAATAACTTGTCCATATGGTCTTAAGTTACCTAATTGCTTCATCTAAAAAGAATGTGGTGTTGTGTATCTTAAATCCATGATTTGTGCAGCATTTTAAGAAGGGACTATTTCTGTGGGACTTGGGTTATACCAGCTTTATTTTAGTGGTTACTGTTTACATCATATTCACAAAAATAGTGTAGGTTTTTGACTTTTTAATAAAAATATCTGACATTCAGGGCAGCTGGTGTCAACTTGTTCAATGTTTGATGACTTAAATATGCCATGAAGGCAGGACGTTTTTCTAATGGTGCTGCCAGAAGGCTGAGATTTTTTTGTCACTGAAATTTAATTGCATTAAATTAACAAAGCTTTTTTTCCCCTTTTTCAGGCAGATTCCAGATTAAAAGCTCTTAATGCAACATTCAGAGTGAAAAACCCAGACAAGTAAGATTCCACATCCTTCTTCCCTCCTTTTCCCTTTTTCAGTTACAACTATAACTTCAGGTGACAGAATATTCTATCTTTTTAGTATAAATTCAGAAAATAAAAATTATCTTTCTGCACTTCAAATCTTAACAGGAGCCCAGTAAAGAGGTAGTGTGAAAATATTTGATAAATCCTGCCTCCAGAAGCAGGAAGCATTCAGAAAAATTCCATCACTTCATGTAAAACGAGTATTTCATTTTAGCTAGACTAAAACGAAGGGACAAAAAAAATCCCCAAAACCAGACTCTGAAAAAGAACCTCTTAATATTTGTTTTCAAGAAATCTTTCCAAGCATGAACAGAATACAGATTGATAGTAGGTCTTTCCAAAAGTCTGCTGGTGTACAGCTCTGGATGCACACACCCTGGAGTTGCAGTTCACAGTTCTTTCCAAGCTGCCAATTTTCACAGATGCTTTTGGAAGTCCAGAGGTCAGTTCAGCTCTGTTGCAGTTTACAGAGCTCTGGGACAGGCACTAGAGCAATCTGCTGGATGGAAGAACTGCTCAGAATTGTCAGTGTTTATAGGGGGAGGTTCATCACACCCTTGGTGATGTGGGAAGGGCAAATCGGAGTTTCTACTTCTGCAGTGGTTTAGAAGCATCAGTGTGCAGTGATGGGGCCAAGAGATGTTGCTGTTTGCCATCCACAGCTGTGCAAAGTGCCCTTCTGGGTGCCCTTGCTGTCCAGCAGTGGCACCAGGAGATGCTCTTTGGGGAGAGAGCCCCTGTGCCTGACTGCTGTCTGTGCCATAGAATCTGTGGATACTGTGTTAAGGATGTTAGAGGGTACATACCTTTCTGAACCTCTTCATAGACTTAGCCTGTGAATTGGTCCAGTCCCTCCTTTTTTACTGTGCTTGTTTTTAGGGCCTTCTGTGGCAGCCAGGAAGCTTTTAGCCAGGGTTTAACATAAATGATGACATTAATGAATGAGATTGGAAGACAGCAATTCTCTGTGTCTGCAGGTGAAAATGGTCCCTTGTTTGAATGCTTCACCCTCAGTCATCTTCCTCTGTGGCCAGTAGGAGTTATCTTTTCCTGCTCTCACGGCAGGGTAAACTGCCAGAAGTCTGACTGTAGGCACAGGTGGGCAAAACTTTAAGGAGCATCCTTGGTAGCTTGTAACAATGTTTCAGAAAGCAAAGTTGTTATGAGGAGTAGCTTGTTAAAAGATAGAAAAGGATTAATACAAGGAAAACATGAGGAAAGGGCTTGTAACAAAAACAGTCCTGGAGCGTGTGTGCCTTGGTAGAGCTTTCAAAGCACTTGAGAAATGGGACATGTTTTCTCTTGTATTCTGCCAGCAACCTAAGTTCCAAATTGCACTTGAGAATACAAACTGTTTAATAAATAACTCATGAGCAGAAGTTGTTTGTTTGCCTTTTGCTGTAGCATGTGTGGCTCTAACAGGAGGCACAGTGCCTTGCTCTGCCCAGCACACTGGTGCTCGAGCTGCCTGGAATGTGATGCCTGGCCCCTCTGCTTTACCTTTGGTGCTTTTGTGTGGCTGGCTGGTGAAGTGGCTCAGCAAGCTCACCTTGCTGAAACAAAAGGTGTGACTTGAGTGCTGTGTGGAGTGTAGGCTTTCAGGCTCCTGGGCCAGGAGACGGTTCAGGTGAGGAGCAGCTGCAGCTCCCAGCTGGGATTGCCATGGAGCTGCAGCCGTCAGCTTGGCAACATGAGGAGCTCCATGCAGCTGAAACCAGGCTGCTCTTCGAGGTCAAGTGTGGACTAGAAACTAAACCTTCTCCTGTGGGAAGCAATTTGTAGTTTCAATGGTGGAATTAAATGGTGATAAAAATATGGTATTCTGGTACTCAGAGGTAAATTCGTATCTACTGCAGACCTCTCTGATTTGGCCTCATGGCACTCATAGTTTCTTTATCTTTCTGGACTCTAATGAAAACCATAGCTTTTGGGTTTTGGTGGAAGATTTCTTTAGAAAATACTAAAGCTTTTCCTAAGGCAGGCTTTTAAATTTTTTTTTTTTAAGTAGCTCTCTGGGTTTTTTTGTCTGGTTATTCAGATAAGTGGCTTGTTTTTTAGTGAACAGTTCTGTTCTTGTAGTATCTCTCTTCACAAAACAGGACAATGGCACTGCCTGCCCTGATGCAAGGAGAATTACTGCTGAGTAAAATGCACTAAGTAAATAACTTACACTGAAATGCTGTCTACTCTAAAGGAATTTTTTTCTTTGCCAGTATCATAAAAGATATTTTTGAAAGACTTGCTGGTGTTCCTATACCAACGTGACCCAATCACTTCTTCATTTGTGTCTCAAGTTCTGTTTAAAGCTCAGTTAAGTATCTAGACTGTTGCTAATGTTGCAGAACCAGTAAAACCCAGGGAAAAGTGCTAGTTTAAAAAGCCTCAGTTGCTGAGTGCCAAAACTATCTCTTGTTTTACACTTCTACTGTTAGGTTACACTGGAAAGTAAACATCCCTTTGTGTGCCTCACTGAGCCCTGTTTGGAAATTACTTCATAATTATGTAACTTTTTTTTTACATGAGCAATGAGTAGGACTTAAACTTATAGTTGAGAAATAAACTTTTGATCTGCAACACTACCAGTCTCTTAAACCAGTTTTTCCTGAAAATTATATTTGTAAAATTTTCAGCCTTCACAGAAGATCGGGAAAAAAATAGCAGCACTTTGGTTTATGCTTTTATGAGATAAAATAGAAGACAGCTTGATTCTGAAGTAGCATTTTTTTTAATTTTTTTTTTTTTTAATTGAGGAAGAATTGGTCTGAGAGAAGATGTATTGCTGCTGAAGGCCAGGATACAGAAAGTCCTCCTAGGTTCCTGACTCTGGCCTTCAGGGAGTACAGCATTCCTAAAAGATTTCTTGTGGCAAAACAGGATAAATAAAACTTTACGTTATAAATTTCTGTAGTGGAAAGGGAAGTCTTCCTGAGCTGCAGGCATGCTTTCTAATCTTTTGTTTTTAGTTCAATTATTTCAAATATCTTCACTGTACGTGTCTGCAGCTGTCTGACGTGCAGCCCTGGTGCATATTTTATAAAGTGTAAACTGAAAAGATTGCTCTCTAAATCCCACTGTGCAGATCAGTGACTACATTTCTTTTTCCCCATACAGCTTCTCTGCTAACTTTTAAATCTTTTTATGTGCTTTAACCCTGTGTGTGTCATAATGCTATATAAAATGCTTCTTGGAAATCAAAAGTATTGGAAGTCATAATAAAGCTTTTACTTCCTGAATGTAAGGATGGGAATATTTTAGGGGAAGATTTCCTGGCAGGGGAGGAAGAGGTGTTAAATGAAAAACCCTGGAATTTCATACTTGGTCACCCAAAACAAGTGACCCAACTCATTTTAGTAAGACCTCTTGGGTACAAGCTATTCTGAAATACAAAGCCTGACTGTGTGTCTGTGGTGGGAGGAGGGATGAAGTTTTTTTTTAGTTCTTGAACATCAACCTGGAACACTAATCTTAGTTTCCTATTCCTTAATTTTAGTTGTATTCTTCTGTGTGTATATTTAGATCATTGTTTAGTTATTTAGGTAAAGCTGTTTCTGACTTCCCATCTGGATGAAATAAACACATTCTTGTGTACCAAAGTAGGTCATGAGCTAGACTTGTGTGTACTAGGGAGGGTTTATGTGTACACAAGAGGCTGTAGCTGTGGTTTAATTGGTTACCTGTCACTGGCAAGGCTGTGGCAAACAATTCACCTTTGTTATTAGCAAGAGCTAAAGGTATCAGCTTAAATTGCCTCTGAAGCCTAACTGGGCTGGCTGATAAAATGCCTCTTCTCCAGAAGTGACAAGCCAGCAGTGTACACAAGTCACTTGCAATGGCTTGCCTGTCTGGCACCCTGTTGAGATGTAGTGATTTGATGGCCTTCAGCCTACGTGGCTCCTGTGCAGGTACGAGTCTCGGCAGGATTTCGTATGTCACAGTTACTGTACAGATTAGCCTTAGGGGAAATGTAATTGTGAATGGTTCCTTGAGCCCCTGAAAAACTGTGCCCAAAACTGGATAGAGGCAGCTTGAAAGTAAAGTATCTTTGTTAGGTCAGAAACGTAAACATGCTTTTATTGAGAAATACGCTTCAGCAGATTTTGGCTTTCTATTTGTTTGAAGCTTTCCTATTCACAAACCCTTGCTTTTATAAATCCCATTAAAAAACCTTAACACAAAAACAATGATGTAATAACTTCAGCTAACTACTCTTATTTCATAAAATTTTATCTCTTAATTCAATCTGAGCCTTCAAGATTTGCATTTAAAAAACCAGCAATCATGCAAGTGTTGGGATGTTGTTCACTTGAGGGAAATGAAACTCAGCAGTCACTTCTTTAGGAGTCTTCAGCTAATGCCAGTCCACCACAATCCAGGCTCTGCTTGCTGGCTGCAGGGTTGTGGCTCTATTGTGCATGCTGTGAAAGCTTGCTTTCATGATGGCTAATGATGTACTATCTGTTTCCTGCTCCCAGGAGATTTACTGAGCTAAAACACTACAGCGATGAACTGCAGTCTGTCATATCACACCTTCTGCGAGTCAGAGCTGTAAGTATTTCCCATGTGTGTCGTGACAAATAGTATGATTTATTTATAAGGCAGTATTTCTTGTTTAGTCAAGAGAAGTGGTATATGTGTTCTAGAATAAGGGCAGTTTAGCCTGAGGGAGTCTGTCTCCAGAGTGTGGAGCAGGAGACAGCAAGAGGTGAGGGCACTGACTCTGTGCAGATTTGGGAGGCGGAAGAGTTCCAGATCTGATGGTTGGGTTTGACAGTGCTAATCTGCCCTGTCCTGTGATAGTCACGTATTGCAGGGAGGTGCTCTAAACAGAGTTGAGGTGTATGCTTCTCTCTGCTCAGCAGACAAGTTACTTTTGCTGGATGTTTGGTTTGGGAAGGGCCTCAAAACAGTTTTCTGGTCAGACATATAGTGAGCTTGTAGTATGAATCCTTTATGCTTCCCTTTATGTATTTTCTTTTTTTGGCTCATTCATTGATCTGCAATGAATAATAGCCTTTCTAATGATGACAACAATTATGTAATGCATTAAGATACTCTATGGGTTGAGAGTGGAAGGTTGTTTTTTTTTAAAGACACAAAAAGGAAATAAGAAATTACAATTCCAATAATAAGAGCATGATACTTCTTTTTAGTATGTTCAACAGGGATTTCATTTTCAATGGACCTGTGTGGCAGAGAGGACAGTAATGGATTGTTCTGCTAAACTCAGGGTCTTGAGAGAATTAATCACTCTCAAGAGTAGTGTTCTACAGACAGTCCTGTTTTCTCAGGGTTGTGTGTGTGAGATCTGTTGGGCAATTTGTTAATGTTTCCTTTTTACTACTGCTGTGACAAACATCATAATAACAATGGTAGCTCTTGCAGAACTTTAATCTCATTCATTGGTACATCGCAATTCCAAGGGCATTATCTGGATTACAACTCACACTTCAGAGTGTACACGTGTCTTTTCTTCTGAGGTTTTGCCAGCATTGTAGTGCTGGCTGCAGCAGGTACTGGCACTCCAAACAGCTGAAATGACCCTCCAGCTCAAGCAATGAGTTCTGCAATGGATAGTTCATTTAGTTCATTTCCTTTCCCTCAGTTCACTCAGCTGGGTGGAAAAATCAAGTCCCTTGTTAGAATTTTACTGAAGGTTTCCCTACAGTATCAATATCGAGGTGGACTTCTAACTTGCCATCTATAAATTAAATAAATGAGTGTGTGCATAATATTATTCAGATAAAGAATGTTTTATATTTGGTTATCAAAAACTGAAGAGAGCTCGATTATGGTCTCCACAGACACATCCTATCAATGAGCACTCCCAAGGATAGATTTGTTCAACATAGCCTTGATTGTGACTTCAGTCTTCCAGGACTTAAAAAATAAAAATCAACAGCATTTTTTCTTTCAGTAGTGGCTTATGTTAGATTTAGGCCTAATCTTGTTTACCTGTAAGAACATTAAGGCTTTAGCTTGGAGTATGTATGTGGGTTTTCACAAAGCAATTGCACTTAATGTTGATGACCAAAACCTGTCTCTAAAATGTTTTAGAGGGTAGCAGACCGGCTTTATGGTGTCTATAAAGTCCATGGCAACTATGGAAGAGTATTCAGGTAAGAGTTCATCCATGTTTAAATACATACATAGTTATGGGGAGAGAGAAGGGAATTTCTTGGTTGTGTTATGCTTTTGAAAGGTATATTTGAAACCTTTCATTGCCTATCTTGAAAAACTCTGTATTGCAGTGCTCATGAGATTTCTGTGCTGCATGCAGAGATTGCCTGATCTGCTGAGCTTAGTCTCTAGTGCAAGACTACAGCTTTTTGCTTTGTGTACCAGATCTTTGGGCCTCCTTCTGCTGCGTTGGCATTTTGTTTCTTCAGAAAGTAACTCACTAGTCTTCATGCAATTGTCTCTGAAAAAGCTTCTAGGTCCTTTTAATGGATAAAAATCAAGAATTATATCTATCCAATTTTAGTGGCTTTAAGAAGTGAATTTGCCAATTGTTTTTTTGATTTATATGAGGGAATTGCATGCTCAAGTTTTCCATCTCACTGGAGAATTCAAGAATCTAAACTTCTGGTTAAGGGAAACCTCCTGCTTATACACACTGTTCAAGTGCTAAATTTAATTCTCTGGGTTAATGGATTGCAGATGTCTTTCTCATTGGGGGTTTTAAAATGAAATTAGGTGTAGTTCTGTAATAACACAAAGACAAATATCAACATCAGCGGAGTGGAATGTTTATGAAAAAGTGAAGGACAGAATAGATGCATTACACATAAATTATGCGAAATATAAGGAGAACCTCTTTTATCCTTGTAAAAAGCATTGTGGGATGTAATTCTTGTAACTAAGAACTCTCATAAGGTTTCTCAAAGCTGAGAACACAATTAAAATGGCAGAGTACATACCAGGATGTCCAGAGCAAGTAGCTTGCTATCTTTTTTTGTAGCTGTTTCTTTCTTTAGCTAAATAATATCTCTGATGTAAATAGGTAGTTGAGACAATTGCAAGTTGGATTTTTTTATTAATAGAACTAAACAAGAGTCTGCTATGAAAATATAAAGCTACATACATCAAATAGTTTCAGGAGAAGTAAAATGCTTACAAAAGTCAAATTCACCCTTTGGTTGTTGGAATGAGAGGCTTCTGTCTTCTATCCTGTAAGTCTGGAAAGCTTAGTATATTCTTGGTGAGCCCAAAATGTATTTCAGAAAGTTCAGCATTGTCATTGCCCCTTGTCCCATTTACATTAAGTGCTCGGTGGTTTGGTTTTGTTTGATTTTGTTTCGAATTGAGTTTCAGCTATTTAAACAAGATTATGCTCAAAACCCATCCCAAACTAACTATATTTATGACTATGAGTTTAGGGACAGTTGTTTTACAGAGTGCCATAAATGGCCTTGTCACATTGTCAGTGGTGTTCCTTAAAGAAAAAAAAACGGTTTGACCAAGTCTAATTTTGAGGCAATTTCCATTCAGGTGTCACCTGGAAAGAAACTATATACAGGATGCAGCTTATTAACTTCCCTTACCCTTCATGTGTGATGTTGTTTCTCGTTTGTTTTTCCTACAGTGAGTGGAGTGCAATAGAGAAGGAGATGGGGGATGGGTTGCAGAGTGCTGGCCACCACATGGATGTGTAAGTACTGACTGAATATCTGATAGTTTGATGTAAGCCAGATGTGGAACTCTCCCTCTTTCCTCTCTTTTCCCTCAACCCCAAAGTATATATGAGTACCAGGAAAGTTGGGGGTGCATTGTTTTTAGGTATACAGTGTTTCTGTGCCTTGGATGCAGGCACAGTTTTAGCATCCATATACTGTATTAAGTAGCTCAAAAAAGCCTCAGGAGAACCAGAGGGGTTTCTTTTTTATTATTATTTTGAAATCGTAGAAGTGTTTGGAATCCTTCCAGTTTTTCTTTTAAGCTACTATGCCAGAAACTGTAATACAACTTTAATGTACTACAGACCTGATGAGATCCATTTGGTTTTGATAGCAGCATTTTGTACCATGCAGTAGATGGTACACAGATTTGGACTTAATTACAGGGAGTTAAGAAATTTAATTAATCAGCACCAAAACTCCAGTGGATTCTTGAAACAAACACTGACTGGATATATTAAAGTAAAGAATCCTCTCTCTTTGCATCTTTAGAGTCATTTGGCAGAGTATGTGAAGCACAGCCTTCAAAATAAGAGTCTGGCACTTGGGAGTGCTCACAGAAAGGGTATTCTAAGCTCATGGCTTCTGCTTTTCAGGTAGTCACATATAGAAAGTGAAACAGCATTTCTTACCACTCTGATGCCTCTTCTGTAATCCCACACAACAGATAAATAACAACTCCAGCAAGAGATGGAAGCTGTTTGGCATTTCATGCAATATTTTTACCAATAAATTATTTTACAAATAAATAATTCCTGTGGAAATAAATTCTCAGGTTTAGTTTATAGGGCAGATTTACATACTACTGCCCGATTATTATTGGTGATGTCAAGTTAACAGGTTAATTGTTACTGGCCTTGCCAAGGTTTCAAGAGCCATGCCCTCAGCTTTTTTAGAGTAATTCTGCTTTTGGCAAATCTTTAAGAATTGGACCACTTCTGAATAATTTATTCACAGTTCTGTGTTTTGTTTAATGGGGTGGTTTCTATACAAGAAAAGCTGTAATATTTTCATGGCAGAGGGCTCTGGTGAGAACAAAGAATGGAGCATGCATTCTGCTTTCAGAAGAAAAGTAATTGAAGTAGGGGTGGAATATAATGGTAAGCACCTACTGTGGTAGGCAGAAGTTGAAGGGATTGTGAAAACATGGTATGATGTAGTGGAGTTAAGGAGTCACACAAAGGTTTTCAGTGGTTCAGATATACCACACTGAAATGTCAAACACCTGGAAATGCATAACCAATTAAAAGAAGTTTGTCTCACTTCTCAGTCAGGAGGCTGAGCCCTCTCACACATCCATAACATTTAATATTTCTGTCTGTAACACAGGGCTAAAGATCCAGAGCAATGGCAGTGGGTAACTGCTATTGTGGGTAATTTTACTCGCTGCATGAAGTCTGAGGTAGCTTTCATTGTCTGTCATCTCCTGTGCTCTGGCACTCTTGTACAGCAGTAATCCCTTAGTGATGACAATCAAGCAAGAAGCAGCAATTCTGAGGTTCAGGAACTCATTCAGTGGCCCATGTGGTCTCCTAGCACTAAGGTTCATATCTATGATCTCTTTAAAGTATAACTCACCAGTTCAGTTACCATTCCCATAACATCAGGTGGGATTTTATTGCAACAAAAAGCTACTTCTAGAAGGTTGCCTAATATAGATGTTAAAGTTCAAAACTAATTTAATTATTCTCTATCTACCCCATATGCTGTAGTCTTAACTAGATGTTTATTTAAGCTTTTGAGTTGTTATTGGTTAGTATGATCTATAACTGCTAAAAGTTTGGAGAAGACACCCCAAAGCTTCTTTTGGGTGTGTGCTTTATTACAAGATGAGGCTTGCTAAAGTGACAGAGAATGCTGAGAAAGTTGGAGTGAGTGACTGTAGCTAGCATTTAAAAGATGAAAGAAAGAAGTGCCAGACCTTTGATTTCTGTCCTTTATTCCATTAATGAGTGACACTTTATCTCTGTATCAACTTGACTGTCATTATATATTGAACCAGTCTAAACTAAAACAAGGGTTTAGTTGACAGCTTACACAAAGAGTGAGACCATATCAGATACCTTTAGAACTTACTGCAATGTTTCTCCTTAACACTTTCTCTAGTTTGCCTAAGTTTAGGCAGTCAGAAATGTAGCTTTTCTTATTACATTTTTTTCCTCCCAAATCAAACTCAGTATAAAAACCTGCCTAGGTAAGGTAGGATTTTGTTTGGTGAGATTTTTTCATTGTTTGTTTTTGAAGTTCTTTTCTGAGAGTTGATCTGCCACAGATGAGCTCTTGCACTGCTCTAAACTTAGATCTTACTTGAAAATGAAATGTGGTCCATCTGCTGCCCTGAGAAATCTAACCACTATACTAAAATTATTGCACTGCAGAACTTAAAATAGGGTAAGCCATTTATGACCTTTGTGGCTGCAGGATTTTTTCAGAACAATTGCATTTTTCAACAGTTTTGACTTATTCCTTACATTAATTCATAATGTGAATTCTTGCTCTCCCTGTTCTTTAATCCCTTCTACTTTAACTGGTCTGCTGTTGCTGACCACTTCAAATGTTGTATTCATTCATCACCAAGAGCCTTGGTAGGGCTTTTCCTGGGTGTGCCATGTCTTTGATTTCACAGAGCATCAAAACAACTCATCATACTTGCAAACTTCCCAAATTCATGTTACCGGCTCCCTTTCAGCTTGAGACTCTGCCACTTCTTCCACAGAGCCAATTACTGGAGAGGCATAGGGAGAAAAGGGAAAACAGAAAGATTCTGCAAAAACTTGAAAGCCAAGAGGTGCTATAATTAGCATTTGGGTCACATTGTGCTGGTTGCTAGAGAAGAATGGACATATGCTCACTTCAGAGAGCCTGCAGGTGTGTGAGATTGCCACATAGCTGAGAATTCAGCCTGAGTTAGCAGAATAGATGAAGGTATTTGTGTGGGATCTCATTCATCTTGGTTATCCCCAGTGGCACATGCCCTGAGTGCCAGGCTACAGAGGAATCTGATTTCTGTGGCTGTGCCAAATGGGATGTGCAGATAGCTCTAGGCCTGTCCCTGCAAATCTGTCCAAGACAGTCACCTTGATTAGCAAGAACACACTAAATACTGTCAAATAAGCAGTATCAACTAGAAAAATAAAGTGCTTTTTGCCACTTCTAGCCTACACAACAAAACTCTTACTGAATGCAAGAGCTGCAGATTTGGTCCAAGCCCTTGTACTTCAGATTTCTCCCTAAAAGGAGGGTTAAATGTGTTGCTGTGAATTAATATGCCTGACTTAACAGCAGATAAAACTATAGACTTTGAAGGAGCTGAAGGGACTGTAATGTTGTGGTGTTCAGGGCATTCCTGTGAGTTATCTTGTACTCACACTGAATAACAAGCCATGAAAGCAGCCTCTGCTTTTCAGAAGGTGTGATGTTCACATTCCTGGCCCTTAATGCTTTAAGCCTTGAAGGATTTCTTTTGCATCCTGTCTATTTTTTTTTTTTTGTCTTGGTGCTGCCTATTGACAGTCCTCGGAAGAAAAGGAATAAATTGGGGTTTTTTCCTGTAAGAAAAGCTGTCTCATCTTCAGCAGGAGAGTTATGATAGGTTTTGTACTTGTCAAAAGATTCATTGTACAATGAATCAATGTAATAACCAAAGAAGCGGGCCCACAGGAGCATTAGCTGATTCAGAGTTTAATTAAAAACAAAAAAAAAACCCTTTTGGAAGTGCTTTTTGCTGGTTGTCATGGGTGTTTCTGTCAAACAGGTGTTCTCTCTTGTTACTGCATGTGTATCCTTAAAGGTTAAATTAATCAGCTTGACTTTTAACTGTGGCTGTTTTTCACTAGATATGCAGCTTCTATTGATGACATACTGGAAGAAGAGGAGCACTATGCCGATCAGCTGAAGGAGTATCTCTTCTATGCTGAAGCACTGCGGTATGTACAGAAGTCTAGAGCTCAAAAGGAAGCTGTAGTCCTTTTCTCTCATGTGGTGTTGATGTTTAACTTAGTCTGGTATCCTCTTGTGTTCTCTGAGAAGAAATTCTAGTGCTTTGGAGTCTCTGTGTTCTTGTTTCTTATTCTGCTTGTACTCGATTGCCTTGTGAGTGGCAAATAAATTAGAACTGATCTGATCAGTAGTGAAAAGGCAGAAATGTTAGAATCTGTATACTATAGGAGAAAATGCTGTTTATTCCTCTGGTTCCACTGTTACCTTGGCTTTTGGTGTAATAGTGCCCCAATGTGTTGAAAGCTCCAGCTTTCAAATGAGATAGGCCAAACAGAGCTGTTACAGCCATTACAAATTCCAGGAACTTTCAACATGCCCAGCATAACGTTCATCTGCTGCACAGTCTTGTGCACTTAAATACCAACTTTTTGTTCTGTTTTATGTTGGTCTTTGTCAGTCATCCCTAACAAGCATAGACAAAAAAGCAGATTGCTTTATGCTGCAAGGCTGTGCCTAAAGCTATTGTGCTTTACAAGGGCTGGCTCTGAACCTCCTGGAGAGGTCCAATATGAATGGGGTTGGTGAGTGCAGGGGCTGCTGTGTGGGAGCCTCTCCTGGGAGACCCATGTGCATCCGGCTGTGCAGGATGGATGTAGCATCATCAGCCCACACAGGACTGGGAGTTACTGCAGGTGGTCAGAGGAAACTCCTCTTTTCCAGATGAAAGGCACTGTATGAGTCTAGAAGCAGTTTCTTGTTTCAGAAAGAAAATGTGATGAATTTTATGATGGATTGATAGATGGCTGCTATGACAGGCACCATCTCCAGGTATCTTTTGTCAAAGCTGTGATATTTCTGTAGTGTGTTTTGAATTAAACTGTTTTACAGTGGTGTCCTTAAGGAGGTGGTAGGGCTTGTATTGCTGAGTGTATCTTGGAATGAGTCTATAAAGAGAAGCAGAATGCAGTTGTACTAAGAACTTTATTTATGCTTTGATGCAAGCTTGCTTAACTACAGCATTTGCAGAGTTATGCAGTCTGTGATAGGGCTGTTGAATTTGGGCTAGATGAATAATTAGAGGTGCTTCCTGTCAAAAAGCAAACAAAACATGATGCTATTTGTAAAGTGTAAATGGAGGGAAATGTAGCAAAACAAAGTATTTAATGACAGATCTTTCATTACTTACTTTTCAGGGCAGTTTGCAGGAAGCATGAACTGATGCAATATGATTTGGAAATGGCTGCACAGGACTTAACATCTAAGAAACAGCAGTGTGAGGAGCTGGCAACAGGAGTGAGTATTTTTCCACTTTCTTCTCCAAGATACCTCTTTCTGAATTTATTTTTTACTTGAGCCAAGTTACTTAGAATGATATTTAAATGGCACCAGCATGCTGGCTGCTGCTTTTGAGAAGTGGTATCATATGAGCTGGAGGCATGTGAGGTTTAAAGTAACTTGGTTCTTGGAGACTTAAACTGTTTGTGCCAAATGTCTTTGATTGAATACTGAGCAAGTAGAAGATTGCAGTAAATATGACTGGAGCAGAATAACACTCTATCTATAGATAACTCTATCCTAAAGATGAAAATGTTGGGATTTCTGAAAGACTTCCTTTGCCTTTTGAACAGTGGGTGTTATTGATATGTTGTGTTTGTCCATTTTATATAGGAGATAACATTACCTAAAATATTATCTGAAAATGGTAACTGACAGTTTTAGAATTTTTAATGTTGCTCTTGGATCTATCGTTCTCTGTGGAATGCCTTTATGGCTTTTCTTTCTCTTAGTTTCTTTCTTACTTCACTAGGAAGGCTGCTCTGAAAATTCACCCTTGTCAGCCTTTAAAGTGTTTGAACATCAAATTATCTCCTCCCCACTTCTCTTAGTCTAACCTGAGTCACCAGAGCTACTTATCAAATAATGACGTGGAAATTAAAGCAAAAAAATCAGCCAAATAGTAAGCACAAATGCCAATAAAGTCACCTGATGTCCCATGGCTGTGCTCAGGACATGCCAAACCTAGAGTATCCTTGTTTTTTGTAGACTGTGAGAACCTTCTCCCTGAAGGGTATGACCAGCAAGCTCTTTGGGCAAGAAACCCCTGAGCAGAGGGAAGCCAAGATAAAGGTTCTAGAGGAGCAGATACAGGAAGGAGAAGAACAACTGAAGTCTAAAAATCTGGAGGGCAGGTAAATGGACTTGGCTGTTTCAAAGAAAACACAGGGCTTGTCTTAGCAAAAATCCTTGACTGGATGCTCTTGAAGGTGTTTGCATTTTATAAGTGTTTTTAATATATTCTTGGTGTTTATGAGCTGTCTATAAAAGCTCCTGTCAGCTGCAAGTTGTGAAATAAAGTGCAGTACATGCAGTTAGCTTCTGGTCTGAGTGTATGGCTTATGTAAAACCTGATGACTTTCCCAGTGACTGAGCCCACTCTAATGGCTGGCTTGCATGCTTTTATGTTCACTAGTAATATATTTAGCAGGTGGGCTTGGAGGTCTGCAGCTGAATAGGCTGAGACTCAAAGGCTGATTTGCTTCAAATACAGTATTTAGTTTGGTTTGTGTGTAAGGGTGCTGAGCCCATATTCTGCAACTTCTCCTATGGGGGACACCTTAGTCCTGTTTGAAAGAGATTAGAAGGTCTGGGGAGTTGTTTGGGTAACTGCTTCTTGGTGCTCTAATGAAAATTTCTTCAGGTATGCAAAAATTTAAAATAGGAACTAGCATTCTTAAAGCAATGGGATTTTGTCAAAGCATGTCTGTCATATAACATAAGGGGTAAACTTGGTATCCCCTGGTATGTTGGCATTAGAGCTGGAAAGGTAAGACTAGTTCATTAACAGTTCAAAGCAACAAGACACTCAGTAAATGCAATATCTTAATAATTTTGGCAGATGTATTTGAGATGTGCTTTTGTAGCTCTGGAAGCAATTTTCGAGTGAATGCTAGTCCAGCACAAATGAAAGTAGGAATTACAGATCTATGCCTCCATTTTAGCTAAGGAGACCTGACTACACATCACCAAACCAACAAAATTAATTTCTAAAGTGAATTATCTGAGTTAAATTTGCATTGTAAATGTTTATTGTACTTTACTGTCTCACATCCTGACAAACAAGTGAGTTTTCATGCTGAAGAGATGAAGATTCTGACTTGACAATTGAAAAAGAAACATGCAGTGTTGTGTGCTGAATGTTGGCATAAAGATAATTAATTACCCCAACACAATCTGAAGGAAAAAAAGTATATTCTGACTTATTCTGGTTCTATGGCAGTGATACTTCCTGGGGAAAAAACACCAAGCCAAACAAACAGGTTAAAAACCTTAAAAAGAAGGTTGGAGAATTAGATAGTGGTGCCAGTTGTAAAATGAGGGGACTGAGGGATGCATAATATTTGCAGGACTTGATTTACTGACTGAAAGATGGAGCACTGTCATACACAGCTTCTCTGCTGAGTGTCCAGAGCTAAGGGTAAAACACTTTCTAACAGAAATCATTGCTTTAAATTTCAGAGACTTTGTGAAAAGTGCCTGGGCTGACATTGAACGGTTTAAAGAGCAGAAGAATCATGATTTGAAGGAGGCACTTATAAGCTATGCTGTTATGCAGATTAGCATGTGCAAAAAGGTACGTGTGGCTTGGGAAGGGCTGGCCCCGTGTGTTTGTCCTGTCAGCAGGGGGGCAGATGCACACTGTCAGTAACTGGGAACAGGGCAGTCACAGAAGATTGGAAATCACCACCATAAAGCCTCCCACAGAGTCTGTCCTCTTGAACTCAGTGACATGTTAATGTTGAGATAGATATAAAATACAGATATAAAACAGTGTGGTCCAATTTCAATGTGGTCTCTGCCTTCTTCTGTGAAGTTCTGTGGGACTTCTTTGTAGAGTCTTCTGTTGAGGAAAGCTGTGGATGAGGTTTGCAAATAGAGTATATTCCCACCTATTGATTTTTAACTGTTCTTTTAAAAGGGAATTCAGGTTTGGACCAATGCAAAGGAATGCTTCAGCAAGATGTGACTATCTGGAAATGAATTCCTCCTCCAAGTGCCAGAGAATGGAAGCACAGTGTATAACACCAATGTTATATTGCTACATGACTTACATACAAATCATGAAATAAATGTAATTGTTAATAAAGGATGAAAAGGACATGTTGTTAAATGTTTAGGCCTGACTGCCACTTCTGTGGCACGTTTTATATGTGGTAGCAAAGAATGCAAGGGTAAAAGAGTTACTGAAAACTACAGCTCTGTATTGGGACAAAGGTATTGGGAAAGTTATCCCAGAAAGTATGAACTAAACTGTTCAGAGACTTGTGAAACACCATGCTCTGTAATGTGTAGATCACTTCCAGATGCCCTTCTTTCCAACCCTTGCTGTTTAGAATTTTTAATGCTCAAGGGTGCTTTGGTTTTATAATGGGGCACACAGTTGTGTTCTCAAGGTCTATGCCATAAGAGGACAAAAATGAAATATTGTAATGCCTAGAGTTCATATTTAAATGCCTTTGCATGTCCATAGAGAAATATGTTTTTCCAGAGTTCAGGTTAAGCAGTCTCAAGCTCCTGAGATGTTTGAAACTCTCTACAGTAGAGGTGTTGTACAGTGGTTTGATAACAATATTCTGCATTTACTGGTTCCCACTTCAGTTTTGATATGGGCATTGATTTCTTACTAAACTTCTTCCTGCAAGTAAAGGTGACTGGTGATCCAGCTGAGCAGAAAAACCAAAGTCAAAGCTGGTAAGAAGCAGATGCAACTTCTCTTTGGTTGTTTGGAACCTGTTTACACTTGGTGTGAATCTGGCCTGTGGCACCTGTAACTGAAGAGGTTTGGTTCTTAAGCAAATAGTTCTTAATGAAGGTGCTGAAATAATAAACCTGGTGCAGCTTCTGTCATACTTCAGAGCAGTGATGTGCAGAGCCCACAATGAACCAAGGTGTCTGTTTGGCCTTTGTAATGATGTTTCAGTGTGTGTGAGTGTGTGTGAGTGTGTGTATTATGCACACCTGTACTTGTATAACATGATTTGCAGTTATGGGGTTTGCATTAAATGTTTCCAATTATGAAAATCTCTTACCACTGTCTAATACTGGGCTTTTTCTACATCCTTACTGAAAGTTCCTGAAGTCTTGTGGAATTTGTCAGACTCGATTGGTAGTCCTGAAGGAAACTTTGTAATAATCTGTTGAAAAGTGTATTTAATTATTTTGAATTATAACACTATTCAGATTTTTTTTTTGTAAGAGATACTTCCAAAAGTCCTTAAATGTTCTTTTGATAAAACTATCTAAATGTATTTACTGGTATGTCCCATGTTACTTTTGTCTCTTCAACCTTTCTTTTCTATAAAACCATTGTAAAGAATGCATAGGTCTGGTGCACACTACACCTTAAAACTCTGAAGTAAAGTGCTGGTACTCTGAAAACCTGTGTTGGCTTTTCCAAAGCATGTGACAGTGACATGCCTGGCTGAGGGGTGATGTTGGGCACAAAGAGGTCTCTTCCTTTAAACATTGGAGAAACATTGTTCCATTCAGAGGTTGCAGTGTCCAGTTCTGATGCAGGCTGAAGGACTCTCACATTCCAAACCAAGAAGTTGCACACTTGATGTATTCAGTAAACCTTCTAAAGGAGTGGTGCCTTAATACAATACCATGAGGCGCTCAGAGTAGGTATTTTTCATGCACTTTGATTTTTGGTAGATCTTTCTGGTGCCTCCTTCCACATGTCACTTGCTGTACAGCTCATTAAATGTATTAGTATGCCTTTTTTTTCCTTGCTAGTTGTACTAAAATTTAAGAAGGGAACAAAACAGTTCTTGTAAGTTTTGTGCCAAATAAGATAAATAAAATTGCTCTTTGATATTTTTGTTATGTTGGTTTTTTTTGTAAAAACCTCTGTCTTTCCTATTCTGAAAACCGCTGTTTGATTTCTTGAAAGTGGTTCTTGTCCATCTTAGCTCTCAAGTGGTCTCCAAATTTGGGTTTAAAATTTGGTGAATTGTGCACAGCTTTCCCTTTAGGTAGGAACATAGTGCTAAGGCCAAAATTAGATGCTTGCTACAAGTCAGCTGTCTGAATTTCATACATGTCTCCATCTAGTTAAGAGAAGATGCTTTTGAAGACATTTTGCATTATTTGTGAAATAATGTGACAGGCAAATTAAGTGTAATTTGCAATAACTTTTTTTCTTTTACTTCTGTCTTTCCAGGAAAGCATTGCATGTGGTCTGTGTAGTTGGGGATCATAGCAAACTGTTTCTCCTCCTCTTTTAGCTTTTCAACTTTTTAAGGTAAAACCAGCCAGTTAATTGCTGTTTCCATGTGGGTAACAGAGTCCACATGACAGATGTACACTTGCAAAGTGTGCATTTTTCCAGTTACAGTATGGATTTCACTCCTGTAACTCGTTCCACTTTGCCAGTTATCCAGTAAACATCAAAAACTGGTGCTTTGAGAATGTTGTAGGAAGAGCATTTTAACTTAATCTTGACAAAATGCTTGTATGTGAAAGTGTTTACCTGCCTGGATCATCTATCTGCTGATCCTGGTGTTTCTGTCCCAGGAAGCTTTGCTGGGTGGATTATCACTGCTCATGCTATCTCCAACCTTCCCCATTAATAGCAGTGTCTTGTCAGTGCATTATAGTTGCTACTGTTGTCTGTTCCTGAAATGTAGCAGGGATGACAGAGCCAACTGCAATGGAAAGATAGAGTTTTATGAACTCTTTTTAATGTATTATTTCAGTATCTGGCACATCAGCCCCAGCAGTGTTAACCTGGCAGCTGTGTGCAGGGACTGCCTTGGCAGGCACAGAGCAAATCTTGGAGCTGGAGGCACGCTGAGGAGCTTGCCTTGTGCAGGTGAGCCAGAGGAAAGTCTTGGCTGTGGCCAAACACAGCAAAGCCAGCAGAGCAAGGCTGCAGTCCCAGAGCACTGCAGCTCACGATATCTTCCTGTATCACTCTCCCTACCACTGAAATTCTTTTGTTCATCTTGGTTCAAGAGCCGAGAAACACTTTCTAATGTTGTCTAAAGATGACACAGAAGGAAATTGTCTGAATTCTCTGTGCTTGTTCCACAATGACAGGGCAGGGTTCTAATCCTTGTGCCTCCTGTTTTGCCCATCCCTGGTGCCTCTCACTTGTGCTTGCCTGCAGAGCTCTGTGGGGAGGCACAACGTGCAATGAAAATCCCCATACAGGGCTGCTCCAGAAATAATGCAGAGAGGAAGCAGATGGAATGGGAGCTGGGAAACTTGGAGCACAGGCCGTGGTGTGAAATCCAAGTACAGCACACCTGGATGTCACCAGTAAAAGCAGTTGCCTTTGTAAGCAGTTGCTTTGCTGCTGCCCTGAGTCCACGTTTGCTCCTGCCTGGCAGGCTCCCACCTGCTTTCCCAGCAGAGCTGTGTTTCCTAGGACATGGGTGTGTCCCTAAGGATGTCACTCAGTCTGTCCCCTGAGAACCCCTTGGCAGCGCAGGACAGAAAGTGCTGTGAGCTGCTTTGTTCTGTGGGCAGCCCCTGGGGCAGGCAGGGTGCTCACTGCAGCTGTGATGGAGATGGAGACACACATGCAAGGAGCCTCTTGAGGGACAGAGACTTGGCTGTCCCCCCAGCTGAAACAGAGGGGTCACCTGTGTCCCCTCCACAATAGCACTGCCATGGGTATGTACCATGGTAAGCCTGGAGAGCCTCAAGTTCCTGCTTAAGCAAAGGCTTGTGACTCTCTTGTTGCTGTGTTCTGGTGCTTCCTGGTGATACAGTGTTATCAAAAGGATTTTGTGATTCTGACTTTCTGAAGGGTCAAATGAGGAGAAACTTGCTTGTTTGTTTGTTTGCTTTTTGTTGTCATTGTTTGGGGCTTTTTTTGTCTGGTTGGTTTTTTTGCTGGCTGCCTTTTGGTTGCTTTTGAGCAACTTACCTAGAATGGCCTTCCTAATGCTGTGTTTTCTTCAGCAAGAATCTTTTGCTCTGACTGGTTGTAGAACAAATCTAAAACGTGAAACAAAGACAAATTGGGAAGGAATTTGGGTTGTTTTGGAGGAAAACAGCTTCAGACAGTGGAAGTACAGAGTATTTGGAGGTAAGGAGAGATGGTGCCATGCCTGGACAGGTAAGGACAGGGTGAAGCTGCACATGAGGGCAGACAGGTTTTGAGAAGAGATACACCAGAAGGGTGAGGAGGTAAGGACATGAGGCAGAAGAAGGACAGCAGAGATGAGTTGGGTGGTGGAACTGAAGAGGAGAACAGATGGAAAGCTTCTGTTCCTCCAGGCTCGGCTCTGCAGGAAAAGGAAAAAGCAGCTCTGTGTAGTCCTTGTTTTGGAGAAGACAAGAAAGTGAGGAAGATGAAAGCAGGAGGTAAGGAGGTTTTAAAAGCTGTCAAAGACAGCTATATAATACAATCATGATAATCTCTGACTGAAACTTGTGATGACTGTGGTCTTGGAGCTGACTTCAACACTGATAATGGTGTGTCATAGCTCAGGAGAGATTTAATTTTGTCTAACATTTTGTATCTATATTTAATATGGTAGTTTTCACCTTCCTGAATAAATAAAACAGGAGAAGAAGCCTCAGTCTTCAAAAACCCAGCATAAACTTTGTGGGCACCCCAATCCTATAAACACCAGCATAATCAAACATGGGATCTGGGGGCCTGCTGTCTGATGCAGCTCCAAAAGAGGCTGCCCCAACAAGACAGAGACTACAATTAATAAATACATTCTTCATCTGTAGCAAACATGTTCTGTTATCTGTAGGTATCTGTGGCATGTGATAACACCAATTATGTTCTCTTCAGAATGCAGCTGTAAGTGGCCGCAGAAGATAAAAAGTGCTGAGGCTCCCCGGGACGCAGAGGTGGAAAATGAAGCAGTTGGAAGGAAAAGGCAACCCCGACCGCCCTCTGGTGGGTCTCCAGCAGGAGCTCGCAGGGCCCGGGATGCAGGATCCACCCCTCCTGCCACCTCCTCCCCTCCTGCCCTGCAGAGGTACGAGAGCAATGCAACAGCCCTGGTGTAGCTGAAGCCTAAATACAGAGGGATGGGTAATCTGGAGCAGTTTTCCATGCATGATTTAGTGCTGGGTTTGTGTCCTGCTGTAGGTTGCTGTTAATAATACAGTGTATTACACTGTGATTTGCAGCTTGGGTGCCCTTTGGCACAAACACTGCTGTGAGTTGGACTCGGAGGTTTCTGAGCTCGCAGTATTTTTTACTTATTTGTTTACTTTTAATAACCTCTTGGATGTGGTGCCAGCTGCATGGTCAGTAGGAAGGATCTGTGGCCACTTGTGCAAGCTGCAGTCCTGTGTAAGAGATGGCAAAGTCACCCTGCCCCAGAGCTGCTTGTAATCAGGTTTTTCTGAAGTGTGTGCTCTCTGGTGTCAGAGGGGCCAAGTCTCACGATGGCTGTTCCTGGGGCCAAAAGGATAGACTTTGTTTCCAGTCTCCTTTGTTTTGATCAAATTCCAAGCACAGGGCTGGTGGCTTCTGCCTGCTCACCTCTGATGGCCCCGTGGATACTGGATGCTCAGAGGGCAGCAGGGAAGATCTGTGAGCTCCTTGTGCTGCAGCAAGATCCCTCCTAGGCCACATGACAGAGCTGTGCATCCCATCTGCCATTTGCCAACCTGAAGTGGGTGTTGCAACAGCCACAGCAGCATTCCCACTCCTGTGTGACATTCCCTGTACTCTGCCATGGATTGTGTTTGCCACCGAGGTCATCCTGCTCACTCCAAGCTACCCCTGGTGCTCCTGCTGATGTTCAGAGTGGCTCTTCCCCCAGCCTGACCACACTGGGACTGCCTGGAGCCGTGCAGGGCTTGCCACTGACCTGCTCCTTGCTTCCTTCAGGTGATTCATCACTGCTTCCCAGCAGCACAGCCTCCTCTTCTTCCAGTGGCTCCCTAATCCTTTCCACCTCCATCTCAGCCGTGGTCTCAGTAATGCTCTTACTGTACTCAGTAAGGACTGACCAGCACTGAGCCAATGGGAGAGCACAGCAGGACCCTGCTTCCCTAGAGAGTTCCCATTTCCAGTTGCATGCTGAAGGCTCTGACCAGATTTGAGTTTCTTTTAAGGAATGCTGATTCAGAGCAGGGCTTGCCCAGCCGGAGGGAGGAGAGCTGCGGTGAGGTGGATTGCTGCATTAATGCTATTGCTCCATCAAGGAAGCTGTAATCTCTTAAAATGAGAATTAATTTGACAAGATTTGTTTTTCATGAACGTGCTGATTGGCATTAATTTCTTTTAGCTCTGTATCAACTATTCTTTTCTCAGGGATTAGCTTCAGAGTGACAGGCCTGTAGTAATTCAGTCTCTGTAGTTATATACTTTTATAAACAGACAAAATATCAGCCTTCTTTTAGACTTGTGGAATTTCTCCTGAAACCCAAGAACTGTTGAAAATCAACACCCATGGTTCAGAGACCTCCTATGTTGAGACTTCTATGACCTTGAGAAAAAGCTACAAGGATCTGGAGATACAGGCATTAATTTAAGCAGCTAATGTCTAGTGCTGCACCCTGGGTGTGTCTCAGGAGAAAATATCCCCTTGTGATGGAGCTAAGGCACAGCTATGGTTGATGAAGAGCATGCACAGACTATTATTTGGTTTTAGCATCCTCCTAAATGAAGTGAAAAGCATATTCTTGTCTAGTTTAACACATTATTACACTATAGCTCTATGCTGTTGCTGAAGTTTGGCTCTCTGACATCTCAGAATGAAAGTGAGGAATTAACCTTTGAACCACATAAAGTGTCAGGAATATTCACAGATGGAATGGACTCATTTGTGAACTAGGAGTAGCCAAACTATTAGAGGAGATCAGGAATCCTCCTTTCAAAATTTGAAATCATTCTCAGTGTTAAATCTTCTCAAATAATATCTTGCCTCCTTATAGCTAATTGATCTTTCCTAATCTCTAAGTTATCTTTATGGTTGGTTTTAGCATTCCTTCCCTCTACCTACTATTTTACCTGGTTATATTTGTCCTGTAAGCCTGGACAGGGATTTGAACATATGCTGCCTTTTTCAATTTCAGGGCACTTACTTAAAATATCCAGAAATAATTGCTGGTGATCATTCACTTTCTGTTCAAACTCCTTCTCCCTGCTGATGTAGTTACTACTATTTTTAGCTTTAAAATGCTAAATACATAGTGCTTAGCTGGGCTTTTTCTCTTTCCTACCAACAAATATAATGAATTTGATTACAAGGTAATTTAGTGTTTGCTGGGTTTCAGGTTATTTTTCAATTTGAAAACATTTCCTTTTTCTTTCTCATGTTGGCATCCACTGTGGAACTTCCTGGGCTGGAGTTAAATGAAGGTGATGATGATAAATAAAATAAAGTGATGTTTGCCAGCACATATGTGAGTGGCAGGACAGATGCCTCCATGCTGCTCCTTGGCAGATGGTCCTGGGGAATTACTGACTCGATCCAGGTAATGTTTCTCTTTTCCCCTGTGTCTAGTTACTGGAGCAGGATCGCTGTGGCACTGCAGTGCTGGAGATTCCAGCAAACACACAGGGATCAGGGAGCTGGGTCTGATGGAGATGCTCCTGAGGGTCACAGGGCAACAGGTTCCTGCTTTGGGGGTGCTGACAGGATTTGTCTGGTTTCAGGGGAGCAGAGGGTAATGGGCAGCTGTAGGACCCCACCTTTGGGAGCTAATAACCTCAGTGTTGCAACATCCCTCTTTGAGCAGGCAGATCAGAATGTAGAGGGGAAATTAGCTGTTAATAGGAGCAGAGCTGGAGATAAGCAGGGGCAAGAAACCAGAGCTCTGCAAGCTCAGGTTTGGGTAAGGTTGCATTTGGCAAACACACTCTCAGCTGGTGGAAGGGTTTATAAATTTGGGCTCCAGGACTGACTTTCACATGAATCTGACATGGTCAGCAGCTGAGTTGGGATTACTTTTTCCATCTTTAGAACAACATGTGGGATATAAGAGCTCTGGTCTTGAGCAACAGAGCTGAGAGTTGGTGCCTCAGGTTAGAGTGGCCCTGTGTGGGGTGAGGTGGCAGTTTTTGGTGTCCTGGGCAGTCTGAGCTGCCTGAGCAGGTAGACAGGGCTCAAAAGTGGTCCCTGACAACTTTGCCAGAGGATGAACCTTTCCTCTCTTGTCACCTACCTTTCCATTGGGGTTGATGCTTTGGCATGTGAATCTTTTCACTGGGTGTTGGTAACACCCTTGCACTAAAATGTGTCACAACTGTTGGTTTTATGTGTTACCCACTTTGTGGCATGGTGCAGGCAGCTGGTCCATTTCTTCATTGCTTTTGCTCTGAACACTCCAGCTCCACAACTGTTCCCCTCCAGCCTCTTTTCATGCTGGTTCAATCCCTTCAAACTTGTTTAGTCTGCCTGAGCCTGATGCTCAGAAAATTGAGTGGCTCCTACTGTGGCCATCCACAGCACACAGCCTTCCCACTGGAAGAAGGTGCCACAAACCCTTCATCTCTCACTTAAAATGCAATTGCACCCATGATTTCTTTCTGTTCTTCCTATCCCTTGGTTAAGCATGGAAAGGGTCTCAGTAAATGTTGCTGAGATATATGCTTCTTTGTGTTGTGCAGAGTCCTCACCAACCCTCCCAGCATGCTGGGATGTGTGTTGGCAGGGATGGCACTGCTTCTTTACAGGTGGCTCCATAATTAGCTGTCCCTGGAAATGCAAGCTTAATTACATTTTATATATTGGCTCTAGAGAGGCAGGAACCGTGTCCCTTGAAGGACATTCTTCTGTTATCCAGAGATTTGTGGTTTTTGCAGTGGCTGAAGAGCTCTCAGGCAGCCTGGATTGCCTTTCAGATTGGGTTGAGCACCCACCGTCAGTGATGTTTCTCGTTCCACCATTTGTGTTCCTGCCCTTTCCTCTTTCTGTCTCCAGCCAACAGTGCTTTGTCCTTTTGTCTCTAAAAACTGCAGAGACTCTTGCTTAGCTTTGATATGAACCATGTCCCCACCAGTTACTTTTCCTTTTTTCCCCATCTTCCTTCCCCCACTGGAATATCCTTTTCATGTCTCACAGCTGTCCCTGAGCAGGGACATTTCTGGATCCAATGAATGGAAAAGCAAATTGTTGCATGGCTGTATGGGAACTCTAAATCCAGTTATTAGATTGCCATCATCTGTGGAAAGAAGGGAAAATAAAGCACAAACTGTGAAATAGCCTCCTCTTGCAGACTGATTGTGCCATTGTTGTAGTCCCTTGGGTCAAACACACACCCAAGGTGTTCCTTCACCTCCAGGTGCTTGAAAAGGCTAATATTTGGAAGGACAGGTTCTGCTGAGTGTAAGAGTTCAGTCTGACTTGCATGTCCCAGAAGACAGTAATTCTGGAGTAATTTCAGTGTAGCATCCCTGGGTGCTGGGTGTGGGACAGAGTCGGTCACATCCCCAGGCAGGTGTTGCAGGCAGGTTAAAAGAATTGCTCCTTGGAGATCCCTCTCTGTCTGCCTTGACTGCACAGGGAGTTGCAGAGAGATAATTAGATTTCAGATGTAGTCTACCCTAAATAAGGAATAGAAGCAGCAGTGGGTTTCTGTGGGTTTCCTTTTCGCTTTAGCCTCTTTTTATTGGTAAAAATTAGAAAGTGGGAATTTTACAGAGCCTTCTTGGATTTGGTCCAGAAACACTAGATTTGCTGTTCTCTAGGAAAAGGAACCCCTGTCTTATAGGTGTTGTTTTTTTCTCTCTGCTTGGGAAAAGAAAAAAAAAAAAAAGTTTGCGGGTCAGTGTCCCTGCAGCACCTGGGTTTATCTTCTTGGACCGCAGGACATTAATCCCAGAGGAACCAGGTGCTGGCTGGAGAGCTGGGTGTTGTTTGCTTCTGCGGGTGGCTGTGGGCTGCCAGAGACGAGTCAGCCGGTGGCATCTTGGCTCCCTGTGCGCAGAGCCGCCGCTAATCTGCAGACGAATGTGTTTCAACAGGAAAAATGAATCCTGTCCGTACCTGCGCTGGCTTGCTGCTGCGGAGCCCGATCGCGGCACTCCCCGGGGCCGGCTCGCAGCTCTTGTGCAAGCCCCGCGCCCCGGGGGCTCCGTGCGGGGCTCGGGGCGGCAGCGCCGCTTTTGCAGCGCCCTCGGTCTCGGCTCCCGGCCCCGCGCCCGCCCCGCTGTTCGCTTGTTCGTTCGGTGCTCGTTCGTCTCTGCCAAAACTCGGCAGAGTTTCGGCCCAAACGCTGGCTGACGTCACGGCCACAGGCGGGGAGCCCGCACAGGTTTGGGGACCGCGTGTGGCAGCGGGAGGGAGGGCACAAGGCAAACCCACGCTGTGTGCCCCGCGCTGCCGAGGGACTCCCGAGCCTCTGGGTTCGGCAGAGAACTCCAAATGTAGGCTAAAAAAGCGCCAGAAAAAGAGACACAGATTTAAAGCATGCTTTTCACAAGCTGACCGATTGATTTTGTGTTTCTGCTTCTTTGGCTTTTGTTTGCAAATCAGGCCCCTTGTCAGGAATTTTGGGAATGGAAAGAAACGTGGAAGCCCCAGGCCGCGGAGTGGCAGTCGCTGTTACGGGCTAAGCGTTCGCAAATGACAGCTGGTACGCTGCGCTCAGCGTGGTGGGGGGCGCTGGGGAGGAGAAGCCACTTCTGCTATTTGCCAGCACTCTCAGGGAAGAAATGCTTGCTAGACAGACTGGTTTGTGACATAAATGTAAAACAACAGCAGAAAAGAAACCCAAAAGAGCCAGCTAAAACCTAAGAAAAGCCACTTGCTGTTGGTCTTTTCTTGCAAGTTGATATATTGTCTTTGCTCTAATGATGAAAACAAAATCCTTCAGCTCAGGTTTTTCCTACTGGGCAGGGTTTGTGAGAGAAATTATTTCAATTTCTGGACCTGGAAAGTTAAAATCTGCTTACCTGTCAGAGAAGAGGGAGATCTTGGCCATCCTGCTTCCACCCCATCCAGACCTCCTCAGTGTTTGGAGCAGACTGATCTGAGATTTTTTTATCGTACATGGCTCCACTTACAAAGCTTTGCTCTAGCTCCTCCAAGACTCTTTTTGGATCTCCCATTTGGCTGGGCACCATCTCTGACAAGATCTTCAGGAGCAGAGCCTGGACTTGTACCTCCTGTTTAGAAAATAACCAAACAAAACTCTCCAGGGCAGAGACTGCAGTCAAGGTGCTCTGCTGTCCTGCAGCCTCTTCTGTGCTGACTTGCTCCAGCTGAGTGGGAGATGCTTCTCCCCTTCCTCTTCATGTGTAGCCTCACCTACTGTCCAGCCCTCATTTTCTTTGGTTTGGGGTTGTTTGGTTTTTCCCTCCTTATTTGATAATTTGTCCTTTTTCCTTGTGACATGGTCTTTTGCCCATCCTTAACATTTCTGTCTTTTCTCAGAGCAGCTGAAGGAGTCAAACTGTGGGTGAGTCTGTGCCATCCTGGCCATGGCACCAGTGCTTTGGATGCAGCCATAAATCCTGAGACTTGGAAGGAGCTCATCTACTGACAGCAAGGCACCTGTGGGTCTGCTTGATGCAAATAATTTGTGATGTATCACTGGGCTGGGCTGCCAAGATGTAGTTTAGGGGCAGATGAACTGGAAATCACTGCTGAAAGATGAGGACAGGGTAGTTAGCCACCTCCATCCTCTGCTTTCAGTGTCCATGGCACAAAGCAGGAAGAGAAGAGAGATGGATTCAGCTGCCAGCAATTCCCACAATGAAGGGCTGGTGAGGCTGTGGCAAAGGCTGTCCCAGGTTGTTGGGGGCCTCTGTGCTCAGGCAGATGGGCACAAGTGGTGCCAGTGGTGGCTGTGCTGCCCCTGGAGCTGCACATTCCCAGGGCTGTGTCCCCTCTGTTCATCCCCTGGACAGGACACTGGCAGTCTCTGCCCTCTTTCAGTCACACCTGAGTAATTTATGGCCTCAAGTTGGTGCCAATATGAGATTCACTGGCACTTGCTGGCATCCTTAAACACTGTTTTAAGAGGGGCTCAGACTTGTGCTCCTCTGCACTGCAAATAAAATCAGCTTTTGCTAAGTTTCCAGGAAGGGCCCTTTTCCACAGGGGCTGCTGCTCCTTGGGTACCTTTCCATGGGGAATGCACTGGAGCATTCCTCAGGGCTGGGGAGATGCAGACCTCCCTGTTCTTGCAGAAGTTAAGGGAGGGGGAAGGGGAAACAGAGAGACAAAGCACCTGGTGCTGTGGCCACCGTGGCCTGCCTGCTTTAGGAAATAAACTGAAGGCAAGTTCCTTCTGTGTACCATGGTCCACTAAACTTGCATCTCATACCAGTTTACTGCCTGGTGCCTGCTGATGTCAATTTGGAGGGAAAAACCTGTTGTGGGATGCTACTTCAGGTCATGCAATGAAGCATGTGACTAGCTAACAATTAATGAAATGGCAGAGAAGGGTTTTTTTGGCTGAGATCACCCATATTCTGTTCTGTGTGTGATCACTCTGCTCTGTGACTGCCCTGCTGCAGATAGCAGCTACTCAGAACCTCTTCCTCCCAGGGGTCTCCAGTAGCAGATATGGTAATTCCCAAGGGTAGGTGTGTGGCTGATTGGAAAACACACCAGCTGCCACGGGAGCCTCCTTTCCTGTGTGTGTGGTCAAATGCAACCCACGGCCCTGGAGGCTTCTCACAGGAGTTCAGAAAGTTTGCACTGGCAGGGTGTGTTCAGGAGAGTGGTGTATTTATGGAAGAAAACACACAGCAGAAATGAACTCCAGTGCAGCTCCTTGATGGAGCTGGACATCTCCAAAGAGGCACTTGCTAGCTGGTCATCATTGTGTTTTCCCTTGGTTCCTCTGCTTTTCTTACTGCCTTGTTCCTTGCAAAATTCCATGTGCTGTGCTCCTCCAGGTAGCAGCTCTAGGCTGCCTCATGCTCACTGTCAGCAATCCTGTATTTCACACCACAAAGCAGGGGCTGCAGGTGTGGCCCCATGTCTCTGGTGCCTTCTTTGCTGTATCCTTGTTATTTGTATTCTTTGGTAATTGCAAAACCAGGGAATCTTGGAAAGGGTCTAGAATAAATCCCAGTGACAGGTTAGTGTGCTTAGCAGTGTGACAGCAGGCAGTATCTTGTCCCACCTTTTCCAGCTTGGAAAAGGTTCTAAGGGAAGAAATCTGGGTTGCTGGTAGCTTTTGGTGGGCTATGATGTGGTTCGAAATGTCTCTGTGGGAGGAAGGAGTTTAAAGAGTGATTTAAGGGCTTTAAGGTGCTGTGAGGGAGGCTGGGGACAGGCAGGACCATCTGCACCAGGGAGTTCCCACCTGCATGGAGGCTGCAGGGAGGGGATGCATTGCAGGGCAGCACTTCCCATCTGGTGGGAAAGGGGCTGAGCTGGGTGCGGGATGCCATGGCAGGGGAGGGATGCAGGACCTGGGCACATCCAGCAGTGCACGGGGGGTGACAGCTGCTGGGCTGTTTAGAAGCCAGCTCCGGGGTACTGCTCCTCAAACAGGGCTTGTGAGCACATTCCAAGGCTTGGCTGCTGTGCCAGCTCCTTGGTTAAATGGGTCATCTTGTGTAGTTCAAGTATTTTGTGAACAGTTAAACTGCAATTTGTGTCAGTGTGACTGCTCTTACAATGTGCTGGCAATTACAGGAAGTGCAGTGTTTGATAACCACTATCTCATTTTCTAGAGGGTGATTGAGATTTCTTTTTCACACTCTGATGCAAATTTCTTTAAATTTAAGGTCTACTGAGGGGAGAAGAGAACAATTTATCTTAGATGAATTGTAAAAACTTGATAAATCCTTTAGGTGCAGTGGTCTGTGTTTGATGGTGGTTTGCTGCTACAGACTTTAGGTCTGAAAAAGCTTCCACCATGCAAAGAAGTTTTTTTCCTTTTTGGACACTGAATCCATGACCCTCACTAGAAACTATGCAAACACACAGGGACAGCCTGACTGTGCAAGGTGGTGCTTTTACCAGCAGCTGCTGCTCGGGGTCAGGCAGATCACAGGGAAGGATCACAGCAGCTCCCTGTGCTCCCTCTCTCCTCCCCACATTCCCGAGCTGCGGTGATTTAAAGTTAACATTCCTCCATTTGTTTGCAGCTATAAAAAATAGACATCTTGCAGGGAATGGTGAGATGATGTGCAAATTCAGCAAGGAGAGAGAGAGGATGTTATATTCCCGTTGGTGGTTGTGTCTTCACATTTTTTAACAGACTTGAGGATGGACAGACTTCTTGTTCTTTTGATGGCTGTGTCCAGCACAAGTAGGTCTTCAGCTCCAGCAGGACCTCTTGGGTAGTACCCCAATAGCAATTAGCCAGGAATGATTTGAAGTATTAAAAAATTTCACAGGTTCAGAGTGTTAACTATTAACAATTTCCAACAGTAACCATCATCTGTGGTTTTTTGCCCTGTGCTTCAGAGGGCTGTACACCCTGAGCTGCTACCTTGTAGGAATTTTGATCTGATTTAACTGTGAGCAGCTGGTCTTTGCCATTGGCTTCAGGATACTGCTCGTGCAAGGGCAACTGAAATTTTTCTACCTTTGCCTTTTTCTATTTTAGCTTCAAAGGACATGTCCCTATATTATTATGAAAAATCATCTTTCACTAGACTAAACTTTGAAGCTGCAATATAAACCATTTTATATGCCTATGATCAGTGTTTCTGTGGTAAAGACACAGCAACATCCTCTTTCTGTTCTAACCCAGCCTGTTTGCTATTTTTGCATGTGATATTTTGATGCTGCCTCACCTTATGCTAAACCCCAGTCTTCTACTAATTTTCTTTATTTGTGATTCAGTTAGCTTTTGTATTGCCAACATAACTTACTTCAATAACACATCCTTTGGTATTTTGAACTTGAGTTGTGGGTTTTTTTTTACTCTCTCTAACAAATTATTTTATTTGTCTACTTTGGCACTAAATAAGGCCTGGTTTTCTTTCTTTTTAAGGACACTGACTTACTGATTTCTGCATGAAAATTTCACCAGCATTAAGAGTACTTGTTAGTATGCACAGCTACAGCAGAGGATGTTTTATTTTTTGACAGCTCCAGCTTCGCTAACGTCTCTGTAAACTGTGGAAAGAAAGCTGCCATTTTAGTACATAAGTGGGCTGTACTACAAACAGACACATTTCCGAAGCAGGAACCAATCCACAAAATATTGCAAATTTGCATGCAATTAGAAACGAGATTGACTATCATATCTTTAATTAAATATGCTAAGTGAGTTGATCAAAAAAATGGCCAAGCTGATGAAATGAAAGTATCCTTGATCTACATCTAAATATACATTTTTCAAAGGAAGTCATAGCCTTTTATCATGCCTTCATATTCCAATAGCTGGCATCGATTTCAGCCTGTCAGCTTGAATCTACTGGAGTTGATAAGGAGTCTTTGATAATATGATGATTTTTTTTAAAATAAAGCTATTTTTTCCCCCAGAGGTATATGGATTTGGGGTCACCTTGTTGGGTTTGTCCTTTTGTATTCAATGAGTTACCCAAAATCTCCTGCTCCTGCTTATTTATTTAGTTTTGTGATTTTGTCAAGGTTATCAGCTAGATATTTTATCTATATTCTCTGTGCCTCTAGCTTCTGAAAATTGAGATTTAACTTTGTCTGGCAGTTAGGACCTCCTGCACAACCACTGCCAGCTCTGCAGACCTTGTCAGCTCACCAGAGAGGCTGTGTGGAAGGGAAGCTGCCTCTTTCTTGAGACAACGCTTTGACCCAGAAGAATGTCCTGTGTATTACCTTGCAATCCACTGTCACCCTTTGTCCTCTCCAGTTATGTGCTTTCATCCACCATCAGCTCCTTGTCCAGCTGCCCTGTGAAGCACTGATGGGACATTTTCTTCCCCCTTTTCTTGCACCTCCTCTCAGACTGGCCAAGGTTCTCTCCTTAAACCCAGGTACCAGTTTTTCTTCATCTGCTTGTCTGGCTTGGTGTGCATACATGCACCCAGCAAACAAGGGCAGTTTACTTCACAAAGAAATATGGTTTTACTTACTACAAGCCATTTTAAACCATTTATTTGACTTTTAAATTATCCTCAGCATTGAACTCTCATCTGCCTTGCAGATGGAAAGCAGCTCTTACCAAACAGGCTTTGTTGTCTGGGATATCCCCAGCCCACACTCAAACCATTCTGACGTTCTTCTGACCACTTTCATTTTGTGTTGTCCCCAAGGCTTAGCCAAGCTCCCTGGATTTCCCAAGCAGGTGGTAATTGCAGTTCTGGAGCTTTCTGAGCTGGCATTACATGGACCAACCTCCTGACCAACCTCAGGCTCTCTGAATCTGCCTGGGCACGAAGTGTGGCAGCGTGCTCCCCTTCTGCAGGGACGGTCAATCCTCACCAAAACCTTCCAAAGGGTTATGCCAGGGTGAAAGGGGCTTCACAGCTGCCAGACCAGGTGTGATGTTCTAGGAGACCAGCAGAGATGGTGCTTTTCCATCAAGCTTGTGGGAAGCCATGTACAATTTGAAAACTGCATCAGTGCTGTTAGCTGAAAATAGGCTGGTGTTGCTCCATCACTGGCTATAATATTAAAAAACAACTGCTGCCACTCCTGAAGTGATCAGTGGAGAGGCCATATCATGTGCAGCATCCCTTCCTTATCAAAGTGGACCCACAGAGAGAAGCTGAGGAGGGACCTGTGTCCAGGTGTAAAACAGTGTGATATAGTAGCATTACAAAGGTCACATTTTTCTTAATGCTTACACACAGCACCACATTCCTTCAAAGAAATTGATCTCTTAAAGTTTGCTTTGTGTTTTAAACAAATTTCTGGCAAAATTTCTGGTATATCTTGGAGATTTCTGGTGTCTCTATGTGTCCTTAAATGGATCCCCTCCTATTTTAGTTCTTCATAGGCACCAGCTGATATGTATAGATAATTGCAAATTTCATGGTTGGAGTTATTCAGTAATAACCAGGTTTGTTAAGTTAACTTTGAGTAAGACTTAGCACTGAAGACCTTTGCCCTTCTGTTTTTAGGTAGTCAATGCTGTCATGGGGATTGGAGATCCTTTGTCACTGTTTGCTCGTTATTGGATAAACCAGACAGAGGCACCTCCTTCACACACACTGAGTTCTCTTAAGACGACAAAGAGGCCATGACTTTACAAAGTCTGTTCAAGTTACTGCTTTGGGGCTAAGCAGTGTTTTCAGCTCAGGACATGTGATAAATTTAACACAGAGAGTGCTTGGAACAGACTTTTCCTCTGTTCTTTCACTGATGAGCAGGCATGGCCAGCCAGCCCCAGCCTACCAGGACAAACAGCATCCTCTTGGAAACAAACAGTCCTTTTTTTTTGCCCCCTTTGCTGTTTTTAAAAAGAGCAATATCTGAAACTTCAGGTTTTTGTCTGCTTTTGCCCATTTCATGCCCATTCTGTGACAGAGCGTGGTACAACCACAGGGTATGGTGCTGATGTCAAGCAAGAGGAATCAGATTACTTTATAGCCTTGCAGGTGCCTCAGGTACCCATGTTGGCAAGACATTTTCCTTCAGAATCCTTTTGAGTTTGGCACGAATGCTTCAAATGTGCCATAGCAGAGAAGTTCCTCATTTCAATCTCTTGTATTCTTTCTTTGTTGATTTTTTTTTCTACACCAGACATTACTTCATGTACTTTTATTCTGTCTCACTTGCTTTTCTCTGAAGATAATAATCCAAATCATTTCAACCATTTGGGAATTGCCATACCCTTGATCCTACTTGTTGCTCTTTGAATCCTCTGAAGTTCCCCAGTCTCGGAGATGGCTAGAGATGGCTGGACCACAGCTGTCTGCTTGAAGTTGTACCACAGATCCATGTCAAGATACTGTATCTTTTTACTGTTCTTCAGCCTATTTTATCTGTTTGCTTACTTTATCTGCACACAAAAACCAAAGCTGGGTGGCACCTGGTGCCAAAGGCTGTGATCTAGGTTACCTCTTCAAGCATTCATGGTTAATTTGTGCAAACTACTAAAGATCTCTATTGACTCCACAACCCCATAAGCCATTCCAGTGGTTTGTGACCTTTGCTATTAGAAAAACAGAAAAATATCTAACCTAAAGGTAAAAATTCATGTCTTACATACCTCCCAAGGGCAGGGAAACCAGCCTTCTCCACTTGTCTGTGTGGTGTCTTTTTACCTGTCTGAAGACCCTCATCATGTTTCCCCTTTAGCATTCTCCTTGGGAACATGTGCCTTTTGGGTCAGTTTTTAGACCTCTTGGCATTTCTACTGACCTTTCCAACTGGGCCATATCTTTCCTGCCCAGTTGAACTCTCAGCTGTCCTTGCAGACTGAATGGAAGTGATTCTCTTGTGTTCTTCAAGGTTTAAGCCAGGTCACACTAACAGCATGATGTGCACATCACCTGATGTCCAGCTTGTGAACCGCTGCACTGCCCTACTAAACTACCTTCTGCAATATTGCTGTCCTTTCGCCCAGCCATAGATTCAGGTCTTTTCTCCATCCTTACTGAGCTGAACTCCATCGTCTTCTTCTCCATCCTCATCCTGAGGAGGCTGGACCTGGACCTGGACCTCCTTGGTGCAATTTGAAAATTTACCTGTCCTCAGCCTCCTGTTGAATAATCTGGTACAAGTCCTAAGCAACTCCATTCAATGCATCCTTGTGTTTTGAAAGAAAAATCAGTCATCACTACATTCAAGTAGCATTTAATTTGCTTGCTTTGGCCTTATGACAGGTTTCATCCAGTTCACTTCTCATTTTATGAGAAAGACACATCAGAAAATAACTTATTAACAACTTTACCTTCTTGCCTTTCCCTGCCAAGCCCCCCTTCTTTAGCTGTACTGTGGCCATTTGTCATTTGTAATGGATCTTAGCAGTTTGTCTTTTCTTCTAAATTCAGAACTTCATGCAAATACAATGAGCTTTGTTGGCCATTGTGTTATCCATTCATCTGGCATTTTTGGAGGCCTCTGAGGTTTTGCTTAGTCCCCGCTGGGGTCTGATTAACTTAATAAATTTATGGCAGCCCAGTCAGTTCAGCTCCTGACAGTCACGAATAGGCTCTGTGTAATTTGGAGAATGGTTAATAGCCTGTCTTGTTCCAATATTTCCTTATTTTGACACAGTTTTTGAGTGTAGTACCAGAGGAAACCAGTAATGGGAGGGCAACATTATGTTTTTTATTATGTTTATACATAAAACCCAAAACCCTTCCTTTTTTTTTTTGCTGTGTTGAGCAATAAGCTTACAGAGTTCCAACTCCAGCCTTTTAGAATCTCTCCCTGGTCTTCAAGGTCCATTTGTGCTCTTCTCATTCCCTCTCCTTCACTGCCAACTAAATTAGAGATTTGACTGGCTTTCACAGATTCAGCTTTCTATACTCTGTTTGCATTTCCATATATTGTTTGTTGGCTCAAATAATGTATGGAAACATCCCATTTGGCATAATGGCTTGATCTTTGTAACTCTGGGAATGTACAACCTCTTGAGCTTAAATATACAGAATCATCTGTAAATATACAGATTCTGGATACAGAATCCCAGTGGTTTGGGTAGGAGGGGACCTTAAATGTCATCTAGTTCCAAGACCCCTGCCTATACATACATACACATTAAATATAAATACTATAAATACTATAAATATAAACATAAATAGAAACGTAAGCTTAAAGATGTTTTTGTGTTTGAACTTTTGTTTGGTAAGTATCAATCTCCCATCCTTGCCACTGCATCAGAGCCTGGTGTCCTACCTGCTCTGCACATCTTTTGTCTTGCTTTTAATCAGGTCAGTGTTAGACTTGTAAAGAGGTGTGAATCTGAATTTAAAATGCTGTGCTTGGCTTGCACAAACTCTCAGCACATGCAAAGTGGTGTGATGCAGCCTACAACAGGATAAAGTAAACCAAGAGCAGTGACACAAAGTAGGTAGGAAGTAGCTCGTTACTCATCCCTGAGTAACCTCTCCACCCCAACAAGCCTTTAGCTAATGGTTCAGCTAATGCTGTCTTTCAAATTAGATCCACTATAATATTTCAAATTAAAGAACTCAGCTGCAGTGGGACAGACACATGGGAAAGATTAAGATTCAGATAAGGTGTGACATTAAATTGCAACAGTTAAAGCCCACCAAATCCCTGTGTGGATGTTCTCTCTTTTACAGATAAAATATCCTTCACTCCTTTACATTTATTTCTGAAAAGCTTAATCCTAAAGTGTTCACACTGGGGTTTAAGGCCCTCTTGCTTTCCTATCTGCAGCTAATTCAACTTAAATGTCTTAGGGAGGCTGCCAATCTAAGTTAAGAGTAGATGGTTTTCTGCTCTACTCACATCTTGTGTTTTAAGGCAGAGAAATGGGTTCTTTAAGTTCTGTCTTGTGTCATCTGTTAGGCAAGTGCTGCATTATCATCATTTTTGTTGCTTTTTCTGTCTATTAGACATCACAGCATGGGACATTAAACATCCTCTCTTCTTTTAGTCTAGAGATTTATAATGCTAATTTACAGGAATGCCAGGTGGGACCAAGCCAGACGTATTACAGATATCTGAATGTCTCGTGTCTACACAATCCCTCTCTGACTGATGCTGCCTTGCTATCTTTCTTTTTTCAGACAGGTATGTCTCTCATCAAACTTCTCTTTTTTTTTTTTTTTTTCCCCTGAGATTTTTGTGCTGTCTTGACCTCAAGATTTAGAGCACTTCAGGCTGCTGTATTATCACAAAATAAATGACTGAGTCAGGCCAGGCATGTTTGTGACATTAGAAACTAATCTGATATGAACTCTTCATGGCTCAGGTAGAAGAGGAACAGTCCTCTCCTGCAAACAGTTTTGGGAACAGTAAAGGTTCTGGGAATAAGGAAAAGATATTGGTGACTTGAATGCACCCTCTAACCAATACTGACTGTAAATAATTATTTTTGTGTGCAAACATCAGATGCCCAGGTGTTTTGAGCCATTGCATGCCACCACATTTCCATCCATTTCCACCACATCAGTAACGTCAGGATGAGCACACTGTGCCCCTCTGTGGCATTGTCATTGATTCCTGATCTGCCAGCAATATAGGGCAAGGCAGGCTATTGAGTCAGGCTTACGTGGGATCATGAATTGAAAGCTTGCTATAAAAAACATTAAATAATTAAAACACAAATTCCACCAGGGATGCTGAAATGAAGAGAAGCAATTTACAGTCAATGTGAGTGGATGCTCAGACAATGGACTCATTACATTTCTGCATTGAATATGTGTGCTGGTTAAAGCCCTGGTGAAATATTCCAATTGAAAAAATGGATGGAAAGTGATTTTCTAGCTTTCAGTAGCAACTGTCCCCAAACTGAATCCACTGCAGAAATGTCAGGCATTCACCAAGGCATTTCTAAAGCACCATGCATTCTATCACTGACACATACTGGCTACCAACCAGTGACCTTTGTGGACAAGGAAGGAGGGCAAGAGAGAAAGTGAAGAAGAATAATGGGAGTGGAGTGCAGAGAACACACCTGTAATCTCTGAAAGTCAAGTTACCCTCATCTCCCACCGAAGTTGTGAACTTCAACTGTTTGATGATTCCACAAGTACAAAAAAGGTGGGTTTAGCATTGTTTGGGAAGATGAATTGTGTCTGTCCATACCCTAACACCTCATGATTTTCTCTTGGATTTACCTTGGATTAGAACTTTCTGTTTGCAAATACCTTCTTTTGAGAACATAAAACGTTTTTCAAGCAGCGCTCTCTGTATGTAAACTACTGACATGAACCCTTCACTGATCATCTTCAGTCTGTTTTTTCAAGACTTAGCATCATTATAAACTACTCAGTAAAAACACTGATTGCTGAAGTGCAGATTGTTTTTCACATTTCCTTTGGCCTGATCCTGTAACCACAAACAGACATAAATAGTCCAACAGATCTTTATTTTTTTGCTCGAGAGAAGCCAACCGTATGTGTTGGAAGGAATGAGACTGTTAACGGTGAGCTGTGACATCTGCAGGGGGAAGGGGAGAAGATGGACAAGCTGTATCCTTGTTTTACACGGCAAAGGACAGAGAAGCAGCAGGGAACCTCAGCCTGGACAGAGTCAGTAGGACAGGCCACATCACTGGACTCTGTGCTCCAAAAGCACAGAAAAAAGGTGGTGTGGGTGGGTGAAAAGCTGTTCTTGATGTTTGTTGTTTTACCTGTCTGTGGTCTAAATGATTAAGCTGTAGGCCCACCCTAACAGTATTTTCAAACAAACAAAAATAAATTTTTGAAAAACTGGAAGGGGAATTATAAAGAGTTGCAAGGATAAAGCAAGACCTGGAGAATAGAGTTAAAAATCTTGATACACAGTCCTTAAACCTGATAGCTAAAATGAGTAATTAGAAGCTCAGGCTTGATGAATGCAAATACAAAGGCATAAATTTGAAAGCTAGGCTATGAGGCCATCCTAAAAGCCTACATAACTGGTGGACTTCTCTCTCAAATTCCCAGACTGGATCTCTCCAGGTCAACAGATACTTCAGTAGAAGTTACTGGTTTGATGCATACATTTCTGAATTAAATCCTTTAGTTTTTCATGCAGTTCAAATATGTTGGTTCTGCTTGATGTGTGCAGTTACTTCTGAAGTTACTTCCTGCTTAAGACCTTTTAAAACACATGTATTGCCTAGTGATTCCCCAAAGCCACTTTTTAATACATAAAATACTTGTGCTTCCTAATTTTTTGTTTCTAGATTTATACAGAAAAGAGAAGAAAAAAAAATAAAAGGAAGGAGGGTGAGATGCTTTCTACTTTCCAGTATTTAGCCCTCTTAAAACTGAAAGGTACTGTGCTCCATGCTGCATACACATTGCCTTTTAGAGGGTTTCTAATGGGTGGGCAACTTTTGGAATTCAGAAGGGAGAGGAAAGACTATATTAAAGACTATTAATTATTTTACCTAGGGAAAAGCAGAGTTTTTCTGCTATTTACAGAGCAGTGTAAGGAAAAAAAAATATAGGTCAACATGCAAATGCTCCTTTAAGCTTCTCAAGCTACTGAGTTTATATATTTATTTTCTATTTTGCTATGTCAAAATACTAATAGTAATAAACAGCAGAGTATTAAATATGTGTCCAAACACCAAGATGAACATCAGTACCACAGCTGGGTGACTTGGTGAGGAACTGCCATCATTTGAAAATATGTGAGGGAGTGGTCCACGGGCTGATGTGTCCCTTCACCACCTCTGCCCTGGTGTGGGGGACTCCCAGGTGAACAAAGCACTGCAAGATTCTAACTGAACTTGACAATTTATAGGTGCTTAATTCCTCTTAAAACAACACAAAAACCTGCACCCTAACCCAAACTGTCATTTGAAAATTGGAACATGTCTTGATTAAGGTCATAGAAGAATGATAAGAGTGTAATGAAGAGTAATGAACAGCACTCAAATATGCTGAGTCTTAGTATTTTGCATTAAATACAAGGCAGTCTTTCTTCTTCGTATTACACTGTTAATTGCCAAACAGATATTTTGAAAAGCAGGTTCCAATTGATGTGTCCTTGGAGAAAGACTTGTGCTCACCCTGCAGAAAGCTTTAATTCCTCAGTGTGTTTTAAAATACGGTTTTAGTGCTGAGCTTTCCGACTTAGACTTAATGCAATTCAAAAGATATTTTTTTGACAGGGAAAATGAGTAAAGTCACCAAGTTAACTGTCTTTGAAGGGAAAAAAAAAATCAAAGCTGAATAAATGTACGTCTTCCTTCAGCTTCTAAAACTCTGGTTTTGGAAATGAAAAAGTTTCCCATTTTATTCAATAAGCAGGTTAATGACACTTCTTGTATTTGTGTAAAATTGTAGAGGACTGCATGGAATGTAGCTACATTTTATTAACCCCTTCCTCTGTTCATAGAGATTGAGTACTTGACACCATCATTTTGAAATGTACATATTGCACAAAGTCAGGGCAGACCTTCTTCAGGGTCCTGGTGTCATTAATACTCTCTTCTTAATGAAATTTCTTGCACTGTAACTTGATGGCACAACCTCTGACCTGCGTGAGGGTGCAGAACCTTATTAATGCACCTTGCTGAAGGAACTCGAAACCCTGTGTGCAGCTGACTCACCAGGCAGATGCTTCTCACTTCTAACAGGACCTGAGAGAAGGGCATAAGCCCCATCACGGAGACAGGGTGATCCTGTAGGACAGCCTGGGAATAACTAAGCTTGTAGCAAAAAGCTTTGGGCTTCTGCTGATTGAATGAGTCACAGAGCTAAGCCCAGCGAAGCTGGTAAATTTTACCCAACAGAGCTTATGCAGATCTTGGCTTCAATCCAGCAGAGCACTTAAGCACATGCTTAATTATACGCAAATGACATAGAGCAATCGAGGTACGCACGTGTTTATGCGCGTTGCTGGGTGAAAGACTTCATTTAGAGAAACGTGGAAAAGTTGGTAACCCCTGAAAGAGGTGAAGCTGACAGGTGCAAGTGACACCGTGCCACAGCCCAGGCTGCAGAGGTGCAGCCAGTTTGGGTGGAGAGCTAGTCCAGGGAAGGCGTTGGGTTTTAAGGTTGGGCCTCTAGCAATTCTCCAAATGGTTTATTGTGCTGGATCATGGTGAACATTATGATAATGGAGATTACAGTGCAGAAAACTCATGTTGGGACTTTCAAATGGATTTGGAGGCCCTGAGAGTCCGAGACACACCACCTGTGTAATGGCACTGGCAGCCTGCAGTGGGGCCTGAGCCCAGAGATGCATCACGAGTGGGGAACCAGATCAGGCTTTACTCTTTACATTGAGGCTGGCAGAGCCCTGAACAGGGAGGTCGTGGAATCTCCCTCTCTGGAGACATCCCAAACCCACCTGGACGCGTTCCTGTGCCACCTGCTCCAGCCGACCCTGCCCAGCCGGGGGGTTGGTCGGGATGATCTCCAGAGGTCCCTTCCCACCACAACAATTCTGCGATAGTTGAGCCTTCTCCCTGGCACCGACCGCGGCCGCTCCGGCCTTCTCTGCTCCGGGCGGCCCTGCTGCGCATGAAGCCGCCGGCCCGGCACCGAGGGGCCCGGGGCCGCCCCCCGCCGGGGCCGATGCCCGGAGGGTCTCTCCCGCCCCGCCTCCGCTCGGGGGCCGGCGCGGGCAGCGCTCCCACGGCCGCGGCGGCCTCCTGACCCGCGCGTAACCCGGCACCGCCCGCCCCGGCAGCAGCCGCAGCCCCGGCGCGGCTCCCGGCTCCCGTCTCCCGGCTCGCTTCCCCATCGCCGTCATCGCCATCCTCCTCCTCCTCCTCCCGTCCCGCCGGTCCTCCGGGCGCGTTTCCCGTGGTGCAGCGCGCGCGCGGCGCTCTGGCCGGGTGTCGCTGTCACCGCCCGCGGACGCTCGGCGGAGCAGCAGGAAGGAGCCGCCGCCGCCGCCGCCGCCGCTCCCCCCGGGCTCCCCCCGCCGCCGCCGCCGCCCCGCCGGCCCCCCCTGCCTGCTCCCAGCCGCCCCCGCCATGCCCGGGGCCGCGGCACGGCCGCTCTGAGCCGCCGCCGCCGCCGCCGCGCCCCGGCCCGGCCCGGCCCGGCCGCCTTCTCCTCGCAGCTCTGCGGCCGGTAAGTGCCGGCGGGAGCGAGCCGGGGCCGGTAGGGGCCGTTCGGTGCGCGGAGGGAGGGCGGGAGGAGGAGGAGGACAGGGAGGGGAAGGAGGGAAGGAAGGGAAGGGGGGGCCGCGGCGCGGTGCGTCCCGCATGGGCCGCGCTTGGCCCCGGCGCGGAGAGGCCGGCGGGGAGCGGGGGATGAAGAGGCGGCGGGCGCCCTCCGCCCGCTGCTCCCGCTGCTCCCGCTCCGTCCGCTCCCCCGGCCGGGAGCCGCGGGGCCGCGCAGGCCGCGCCGGGGCGGCGGGGATGGGGCCGGCGGGGCTGCCTGACAGACGGACAAAGAGCTGACGGACGGACGGACGGACAGCGCGTCCCGCCGGCCCCGTCCTCCCGGGCCGTATCCTCTCGCTGCCCGCCTCTCCATTGTTCCCGGTGTAAGATAGGTGAAGCGTGCCGACCTGCGAACAGTCATTTCGTTTGGTTTTATTTCTGCATAACCTTCTCAGAGTCTCCTCTCAGCTGCTCGGAGGAAGCTTTTGCACGGCACCTCTTTTCCCCAGCGTCGGGAGCTGCTAACAAGTGCCAGGCTGGAAGTGGCTTGGGAGAGCAGGGGGGACCAGTAGGAGTTGAAGAGAAATTAGTTGGGCTTCAAACACTTTCACTCATCAACATCATTCCTCCCCCGATTCCTGCCAAACCTCAGCTGGGGTGAGTGCAGCAGCGTCTGCATTAAGCTGGCTCATGGAAAGGGAAGACATTTATGTTGCATACATAAGTCATCTCTCTGATCACTTTGTTTTTGTAAACTGTTTAGGGCAGCTGTGAGAGATTTTGCAGAATGATTTAAAAAAAAGTGGATGTGTGGAATCCAGTGATCACAACTTTAGTCTTGCTTTGAAAGTCTGCTTGGAGCATGACCTATCTCTGTCTGCATACACGTGACATTCTGGTCCAAGAAGTTGTAGATGGGAGAGATGTCTTAGTCCTGGTGAGCAGCATCTTTGCCACTGGACAGGACAAATGACAGAGGACTGTGTTTTTTCTTTTGAATAGGATCTCAGTTGCTTTGTTTATTTCTGTACTTATTTGCAAATGTCAGTAGTACTTTACATGCTTGCTAGGAATATATACATGGGCCCACCTGTCATGCTTCAACATTTTGGAGTGCCCATATGCAATTTTGTTATTGTAAGTGGTATAAATTTTGTAGCCATTCTCCATGAGTTTGGTCAATATGCCTTGTGAATGGAAGAAGTAGAAAAACAGTACTACCCTGCATCAATTTTTGCAGCTGTTCTTATCCTGTTCTTGAAATCAGTTCAGATAAACCAGTGGTTTGATTGAGACTTAACATCTATCCTGCTGTGTGAGAAGTTTGCATACCTTGAGGCCATGTTAGTTTTCCAGTGTTCACTTGCAGTGTTTGGGTTTGTGCATTGTCCAGTGACAGCTGTCATCTGCAGGAGTTTGGCTGCACCGGAAGCTCTGGAGCATATGAGGCCTGCTTTCCTGTGCATCTCGTGGGATCTGCAGGCTCTTGGTACTGACACATTCATAGGGACAGACCAGCAAAGCCTGCTCTTGTCGCAGTAATTTAGGAAAACAAAATTCAGTTTCAGTTGCAGTTTCCTGAAAACTGTTGTCATGGCCTTTCCTCATGAATAGGCAACTGAATGTGTGTGTGTGTGTTCAGTTTCCAAAAGTGTTTTCTTTGTATTTTTTTCTGGATGTCTGCATGCCCCTCTTCCTCAAGTATACCTGTACTTCAGTCAGTGAGCTGATATAAATGAAGAAAGCTGAAAAAGATGAGGATGATCTCTTGCATTTAGACTGCTGTGTGCATGTGTCCTTCTGTCTGTGCTCCTCGGGCTCAGACCTGAGAGAACAGATGTGTATGTAATCTATGCTTCTGTTACTCTGTCTTGTCTATGTGTGCTTCATGCCTACTGTATTGCAAACATATTCTGTTTATGGAGAAATCCCTAATATAATGCATCATGAAATCAAGCTATTAAGTGGGTAAGTAGCTACTTGAACAACCACAGTCATTTAAAAAAAAGGGAGAAGAATTATTCAGAATGTGAAAAGTTATGTTGCAGGCTGAATTGTTCACCTGAAGGAATATATACTTTGGGAATATTGTTATGTAATTTTTCAAAAGGTGGTTTTCCCTCTGAGTTCAGTGTGTACAAGTTTATTTGTATGAGGATTTAAAGCACTGTGGAGCGTGGGGATGTTCTAAAGACAGTTGGTGTAAAACCATTGAGGCTGGAAGTTTGTACTTCCCTCTGAGAATTTCTGTGTACCAGTAATGATAGAGTTGAACTATCAGAGTGCTAGTAATATATTACTCTAGTGAAATATGGTGATGGTTCATCTTAAAGAGTTTATCTCACTTCTAGATATGTTCTCTGCACCACAGATTCGGTAAAATAGATTTGCAAATAGTGGAGCTCAGGGTATCAGTTGTTAGTAGATGGATTTAGGTTAAACATTTAAACATGTACTAATGGGAAGGAAGTGTTTGTATTCTAATTGGGGAGAAACATGGTGGGTTTGTTTTTTGTGTCTGCTGCAAGACATTTGTGATTTTTTTGTGACTGGAATCTCTGTAGTGTCTTCCTCCAGCAAGGATTGCTGTGTGGGCTCTTACAAATGGAGACCTGTCTGTAGGGAGCAGCTTGATGGAGTGGGCCTTAATCTATCAAAACCCCTTTAAGTGTTTAGCATAATTTGGGATTAAGTTTGATTTAATTTTGGCTCTAATAGAAAATACATTTTTCTCTGTGAAATAGTGGAAGTTAAATAAGAAACAGTAACACTGGGGTAATGTCTTTTGTAAATGAGGATACTGCTGTTGCCCTAAATATGGAATGAAGCATCCAGCTTTCTTGTCCAAACTTAACATGTCTTATATGTTAAATGAATGGCACAAGCAGTGAAAAGTAAGCACCGGTGGAAATATTTTTTATTTTGCAGGCTCTTAAATGGATCTAACAGAGAAATAGACAGGTTTTATTTAAAATAAGTACTTCCTCTGCCTTTGCCTGGCAGTTTAATGATAGCTGCCTTTCAAACCAGCATCATTTTTGATGAAATAGATTCAGGCCTTCAGCTTGCAGTCTGATCTGCATAACTGAGTGTTTAAAGACAAAAGTGGTCCCACAAAGGCTCCATGGATGTAACCAGACATGGGTGTCTGCTTCTATACGGTTGCAGGGCTTATGTAAAAGATCAGTACTGTGATGAAGTTCCACTTTAATTTGTTTAGGTTTTTTTGAAAGAAATACTTTTGGGAAAATTATATTTCTTGAAGTACTGAGATTCATGATTTTTTTTCTTTTTTCAGTTCTGTTAATTGGTATCTGTGCAGAAACCCTTGTACTAGTATTGAGTTAAATGTACAAAGTTATTGTTTTTTAACAGCTGAGACCTAGCTATTGACAAGATGTGTCAGCAAACCACAGCCATTGGCTATAATATGTAGTTATATGCCAAGCAGAAATTTCTGTCTAACAAAGGAAAATCCATTCAGATTTTCATGAGATTTATTTTCATTTACACAAGTGCTGTTAGTTACTTTATTTCAGTACTTTCCAGTGAAGTTAAATACACAACCCCATCTGTTTAGCTCATTAGCTGGTTCTCTATATACATTTTAAATATACATTTTTTAATCTACATAGAACAGAATGTTTTATACATCAGCAGTAATTCCATAAACCACACAAGTGATAAAATTTTAAACTATTTAACTTACAATTTATTGTACGAATTAAAATACAATAACATATGTGAATATTCAAATATTATATGTGATTAAATTATCTTTCCCTGACTCCATGTAGAGATATTTTTTGTATATCATTCATCATGTTGGATAAAATACTTGGAAAAAACCTATAATATGTTCTCACAAAACTTGATTCTAAGTGTGTCCCAAGGGGAAATTCGCTGTCTTTTAGAAAGACTGTGCAATCCACAACATGCAGAAGGGTTAGGATCTCCTGATAACTTCTTTCACACTCTCAGAATATTATTTTGGGAGATAGTATAGAAGCTGGTACTGCTTTTGCTCCAAAATAATTTTTAATGTACTCTTAGCATATTATCAGTGTGTTAGTGTATTCCAGGCTATGATATAAAGGGATAGCACTGTGAATACTGTAATGTAGTTAATGTATTACTAGGTTATATTATTTTATTATTTCATTGCACTTTTGAAAGCAGCAACCATAGCTCAATAACAGCATGTGTATTGGCCTGATCCTGGAACTGATACACTCTACTGGCATATTAGTATCACAGTATCTGCATCTTGTCACGGTATGTGCAGAAAATCTTAAGACAGTGCTGTCTAATTCTTCCCTTATGACTAGGATGACATTTTTATAAGCGCAGAATTAAACAGTCTGATGATAAAATGAAATCTGTGTGGGAAGAAGTTCCAACCTGCAAACAGCAGTAGACTATAATTTATGAACAGCCTATCAAATATAAACTGTCTACATCTCTTGCACTGGAAAAAACCCAAAAAATCCAACATAAAAACCAAAACTCAAGGTGTTTCTCAAATGTCCATAAACCAATTTCTTGATATAACATGTGATATTACTCATGTGTAGGGCTGTTGTGATATCTGTGTGAGCTCGGCTATGTGACTGATAGAGCCTTCTGCTCTAAAATAGTTTCAAATGGCAGCTGCATCTGCAAGGGTAAAAGATGCCCATTCATAAAAACTTGTACAACTGTCTTAAATGTTTTTGTAATAATTTCCCATAAAGTCTCTATTAACTTTTGTTACTTATGCACCCCACCATGGATATAAAAGACTTCATTAGAGAGGTTTACAATGCCAGTAACATCATGACTAGGTCAGGTTACCTCAGTGCAAGAGGTGAAGTGAGAAATACTGATGCTGTGCGGATGTGTCATAGTTACATGATCACTAGCATTATTTAAGAAAAGGGAAAACCCAACTTTGTTCATTCTCTGAATATTACCTGCTATGTGATTGCCCTGACAATTTGTCAGATTTTTCTTTTTCTGTTGTTAGGATTGTATTTGAATCAAGGAAATGGTGATAATGCTCCTAAAAATGTGTGTGCATGCAGATATGCAAGACTCTAGTAGCATGTATTTATGATGCTGTCTGGCCTAAAGCTCTAGTCCTGGAGAATGAGAAATGTTCATCACAAAGTGAAGTTTATTTTGCCAAAAAATAAGCAGTGTGTTTTATTGCCTGGGATGTCACTGGGAAGGGGCAAAGCAAGGAAGCAGTTTCTAAATACACTAGGTTTCTGCAGGTTTCCGTGGGTACTGAAAACTCTCCAGGCTTGCTTTCAACAAGTGATCTTTAGAATTACACTGCAGACATTCTTCAGTTTTGTAAAAGCAGGGAAGAGAGAGCAAAGTGAGAATGTAAGCCAAGAAATAAATACATTTCACAGGATCCATGGATGATTTTTTTAGTCTATAGGCATTATAACAGTCAGATTTTCCAGATTCAGTGGATGATTTCAGAGTGTCTTAAGTAGGAGCACTCTGAAGGGAATTATCATCTCCTGAGGCATGATTCTCCTCTGGTTTTGACCACATACACACAGTGGTTTCTAACACAGGTCTCTGTTACATGTCAGTCTCTATCAAACAAAATACATGTGAGATGGATGACAATGGCCAGGCTTTAAGTTGGGTCATTTATAGCACTGAGCAGTTCTTGATGCAAAAGTAACTATATACATAAATTTAAGACATGTTCTCTTTTGTGTCTGTAAAGTTTCTTTTAACAAAGAAGTTTTTCACAATAGATTGGTAAACTCAACCAACTCCTTTTTGCTAGAGTAATCTTGCATTGCTGACTTTGAAGAAAATTTCTGTATTGACCACTGTAGATCAACTGCAGAAGGAGGTAGTTAATCCTCAGGACACCAACGTATGATACAATTATTTTACCAAAATCACTTGCAGATTTTCCAGACATGCCCATGAAATATTGGTTTTCAACTTCTGTTTTGACCTTATAACTGGTTTTCTTGAAAATAAAGTCTAGTGTGAAGGTGCCCTGAGTGAATATTGCTTTAACAATATCAAATAAAAATGAATCTTTCATATGGGAAAGACTGCTGTCATCCTTCAAGGAGGAAAGCTTTATTAGGCTGTGGTTCTCAGGAGCTTCCTCTGTCACTGGTGAATCTGACAGTTATATTTTGTGATGAATTTTTGTCTGAGTCAGCAAAAAGATCTCAAAGTTATGTGATTGTGTTCTGAGGAGCAGGAAAGCTTGTATTGTTATGGGGTATAATGAAGTAAGGAAAAGCTACTTGACTTTTGTGTTGTTTTTTTCCTGGTAGAGATGATGAAGTTGTCTTTTTAAATGACTCGTAGAAAAGAATTTTATGTATTTGAAATGTGGTTTTTTATGATCACCAATGATGAAATTAAGTTACTGAGAGGGGAATTAAAATAGAGTTTATAGAAGAGGAGCACACAGAGGATGATCATCCAGTTGTCACAGTATTTTGCTGGAAGATGTGAAGTAGGTGGCAATTTGTAGACAAAACCAGTGGGCTTGTTGTCTGAATCTGACAGTTAAAAGTAGATCATGCAAACCAGGCATGTTCAGCTGGTGCCTGTTAGGAATCAGTGTTACATACACTACATTGCATCAAATGTAGTGCAGCTTTAAGTGTGAGTTTACTGTCACTTTCCAAGGAACAGCAATGTAAAAGGACAAACTGACAGAAAATTTAATCTGTCAATTCTTTGCGTGATCTCACATTTTACTGTCTAGTGTTCCTTTTTGTCACCCCTGGATTACATTCCTTATAGGTCACAGGACAGGCAGGGGGCTTTCTGCAGTTGTGCAGGTGATGATAGTGTGGCTGCACATGCAGAAAAAATGGAATCTGTTGTAGTTACATCTGATGTGCCTAAAATTTGCTGTACCGTTGGGCAACTCTTAATTTCCCACATCTGGTTGGACACAAGTTCAGCAGAGAAGTCTTGGCTCTGGTGCTTCTATCTTGGGTACTTGGACAGGTAGTGTTAGGACAAGGGGTAATGAACTGAAACAGGGTAGATTTAGAGTAGCTGTTAGGAAGAACTTTTGACTGTCAGAGTGGTGAGACACTGGAAGAGGTTGCCCAGAGAAGCTGTGGATGCCCCAGCCCTGTCAGTATTCAAGGCCAGGCTGGATGGGGCCCTCAGTGGAAGGTGTCCCTGCCCTGGCAGGGGGTTTGGATCTAGGGGATCTTTAAGGTCCCCACCGAGCCAAACCGTTCAAGGATTCTGTTACACATTGTTGCCCTGTTACCTGTGGAACACATCCTTGCATTGAGGGAACTTGGGTGAGTGCAGCTGCATCAATGTGAGACTCCCAGCTTGGTTGGATGAGGAACCAGGATCTGGAAAGCAGTCCATAAAGGCAGAATATGCTGAATTTTTCTTTCATCTGAATCCTGTCAGAATATTTTCTAGCTTTACAGATTGATTTCCTGCTTGCTTAATAATATGGATTATATGGAATGTGTTTTACTATAACTTGGCTTCATCATGAAGTTATTTGACTATGAGTTCTCAAAAATTTCAGACCTGTTTGGAATGGTAGCCCTTAATTATTGGTCTGTGAGTTAATGGCATCAAGAACCTTCAAGATTTTTATTCATAGTAATTACAGGAGTTGTTATAAACATATATCATATCTTTTAATCATTCTGAATTTCTGTTTTAGTGTATTCTAGGACTTTAATTAGTGAGAATTAGCTGCAGGGCGCCAAAGTCATTGAGGTAGAATCCAATTTCCACAACCTTTTTATTTAAGAGAGGACAATCCTGAGAAGTCTGTGTTTTATTTTTTGGATTATTTTCAGTGTTAGCTAATGGGCCAGGATATCTGTGTTATTATTGCTCTTATAAAATTGTTTCTAGACATCTCATGTTTTGGCTTGCCTCAATCTGAAAATGGGCTTAAGTGCCTGAAAATTGTTTGAGAAATTTAAAACTGTAATGAGGAAAAATCACCTTGGGGTATGTGGTAGAAGTCAGTGGGATTCCTTGTTCATACTATTTTTGAAGTGTCAAGGGAAAGAGTTACCTGGAAGTTCTTGCAGAAGTTGGGGATAGTCTTTTGAAGAGGATACACTGCAGAAGCACACTGGATTTAATACTTGATTTGCCATTTGCCTTTTTTTTTTCTTTTGAAGTGAGGGTCATTGAGATTAAAAATGAATTAAAAAAGGCTGATTTACAATTCTGGAATTTTATGTAAGTGGGATAGGAATAGTTCTTAGTTGATTTAATCTGACCACAAGTGTTGGTTAGCAGAAGGGACGTGGTGGATTTGTTGCAACAGTGTGGAAAAAAAAAATCCTAACTGGAGACAAGTATACTCTTAAAAAAACCTTCTTTGTTGTCTTGGCAAATGTACATGGGCTGTAACATGCTTGTGTTCCAAGAGGGGTTTTGAGAAAGTGACCTGATTGCTCATTTCCATGATTTTAGAGTTTGTTTCTACTCCTTCCTCCTCTGGCTGATTTCATACTATCTTTAAATACTAACACATGTCAGTTTATGTGCTGAATCTTCTGTTTATTCCTGATGAAGGTGCTTGATACTGTTCTGATGCTATAACAGAGTAGTGCTGTTTAGGCCACAGCAATCCCTGATTCCGCTGATGAAAATTGCTCCTTGATGCCCAGTTTGTAACTGCTTGAATATTTGAAGAGCAGTGATAGATTTTCTTTTTCTGGCTCAGTGTTGGTCAGTGCTCTCCCTAATGTAGCATCACAACATCTTCTGCTCCTTGATTTTTATCCTGCTTTAAAGGAAAGAAAGGCTACCACCAGGGTATACAGGTTGAGATCCTGCTTCTGGTGATACCCAAATCATTGTCACTGCACTGGTTTTATATTCCAGAGCTGCCATCTCTGAAGGGTCCAAATGCTTTATGGAAATGTCATGAGCATTCTATGATTCTTTTTCTTACTTGATGAGATTCTTATATAGGCATTTTTTTTTCCCATCGACTATATTACATGTGTGTTACCTTGTGTTTATGTTAGCAAATGTGAAGTAGATATTTAATTTTGAGTTGCCAGGTGGATTAGCCTTATGGAATAGATAGGTTGCTAAAAGGCCCTTTTTTATATATAGGTAGGATAAACCTATAGGGTTTGAAGAGTGGAGCAGTGAGTAGAGATCTATGTCTTTGAACTTTAGGCTCTTTCAGGTCTCCTGGCCCACATTTTTGGCCCCCGAAGGTAACACTGTGGTATTTGAAAAGCAGTCCAGAAAGCATAGGATTTGCTTGGTCTGTCTGGTGTGAATCTTTTGCTAGAGGTATTCATTCTGTCATGTTTTGGATTAACTGGATTGTTTGAGTTTCTGTTCCATGAGTAGATAGACGAAGGGTGTGTTTAAAACACAGCTGAAATGAAGTAAATATCCATTAAAAATGAAGTTACACTGAGGTATGACAATGCTTCCTCTGCAGAAGAATGAGATGAGAAAATGTTCCTTGTTTGGTGGAAAGTTGATGCCGAGAGAGCCAAGCACATTTTGTAGAATTTGTTTTGAGATGTTACACAGAATGTAATCTTACTCTGAATAGGTTTGCTGAAATGAAGTTAGGGAAAAAATGCCTGCTCTGTGCATGGTGATGTGCTAAAGTTGAAATTGGAACTTAGGAGAATGGTTCCTGTATTCTAAAATACTTGCATTGATTTCACAACCTGAGAGCCCATGTTGAAATAACGTCAAATGCTGAAGTAAGATTTAGAAATATCACCTGGGCTCTGTAAGATCTGTATTGTTGTTATTCATAGCCTTCTCACCTATGGTTTAAAATGGTGGTTTTTTTCCTGTAAGTTTTCCTTGTGCTGTCATGTATGTAAATGAGGAATGTCTTCCAGAATCTCTAAGATGGCTTTTGCAGCTAACTTCCAGGTTTTTTGAGCAAAACCTTCTTGGTTATACTTCTGTTAGCTTATTGTCCAGTGTTATTTAATCTATGTGGATGTATTAAGTAATTGTCTTGAATTTTTCTGTAATTACTATTTTTGTTTAGTACATGTATATGGCCTTTTAGAAAATATTGAAGCTGAAGTAAAGATATTACAAGAAAAGCACGGTTTTAAAAGAGCAATTTTAGGTGTAAGTCAAGTATGCAAGCCTTAAAATTGCAGCATTGATCTTTACTTGTGCCACTTAATTTTACCATCCTCTTTATATTATTAATATATTGCATCTTAATATTATGCCATATTATTTCATGACACATGAACTCCAAAGCCCCTACCTTTTTAAATGTCCATGAACTGGATAAGCAGCTGCTCTGTACTTCGCTTTCTTCTTTTTGCATAACATGTGTTCTCTTACTGTGCTCTGCTTAATCCTGCTCTGAAGGCAGAATGGATATATTTCTTTGTGAAATTACTGTAATAGTTATCAGTAGGCTTGTGAGACCCTCAGAGATAATGTCTGCTGCTCACTCCACACCTAAATCGTAGGTGGATCATTGCACTTGATTTAGAGACAGGAAGTGGAAAGATGGGAGGGCGAATGATTTGCCAAAATAACAGATTTGCCCCAAAAGCAGTGGCAGAGCTGCAAAAAGAAGCCAAATCTCTAGTAGTTCTGTTACATCATGGTGGTAAACAATGTTTCTCTTTTCAAAGTCTTACTGTCATGCTTACCTTTTCTTGATGGCAGTCCCACATTGGTGTGCCCCATCCTGTAATGATTCTGCACCGAAGTGGCTGCTCCATGTTAGTTGGAAACCTTCCGCTGGTTGGGCTTTCTGGTCAGTGGTTAGGTCATGGGGAGGCCAGGCCCCTCTTACCCACCTTCTCACAGCAGTTTTCTCAGTCATTGGTGCAGGTTTACCTTTCCATCTGAGGTGTGCTGCCTTCTCCCCTCAGGCTGCAGGAACAAGAGCACCACAAACTGATTAGTTCACCCTTGTGACCTATATTGAATATTGCTTGTTGTTACAAGTATTTTACTATGCCTCAGGGAGAGGAAATGGATATTTCTTATTTTATGGCTGGAGAATTGGTGCCTATGAGCAAGATGAAAATTTGTGTTTGGTGTGGATGTCCATTGAGCTCTTTAAGAGCTTTTTTAAAAATTAAAATAGCAGCACTGCATTCATCTTTGTATTTTTAAAGTAGTGCTGTAAGTGACGTAATTGCAGCCCTGAGTACTCAGCATTTTGGGTACATCTGACCCAAATGTGTCAGAATAGGCAGCCAGAAAATGTGCCAAATATAATTATTGATCACCTATTTTAAAAAAACTTTTGTAGAAAGGGCTTGATCCTATTTTGCAAGGTAGGGTTCAACTGCCTAAATGGTCACGGCTTTCTTTTCATGCACTCTGCGACTCACGCATGTTTTGGCACTTGTAACAAACAGAGCAAGGATCTTATAATCTGTCTGACTAGTTTCACATATTTTTGTGGAGCATTCCATCCAGTGTGCTGTAGAAAACCACATATGTATGTGTGTATATATATATATATACACACACACACACACATATATTTATGATATTTGCATTTTAAAAATGTACAGTACCAGTATTTATGCTTGGGATTGCCCTGTCTCACTTGCAGCCTTGTTGAACTTCGTGAAATTCCCACAGGCCCATCTCTCCAGCCTGTCAGGTCCCTCTGGATGGCATCCCTTCCCTCCAGGGCATCCTCCACTTGGTGTCTTTGGGAACTTGCTGAGGGTGCCCTCAATCCCACTGTCCATTTTCCTGACACAGGTGTTAAACAGCACCAGTCCCAGTACTAAGGCCTGAGGAATCCCACTTGTCACTGGTCTCCACTTGGACATTGAGCCATTGACCACAACTCTCTGAGTGCAACCATCCAGCCAATTCTTTATCCACCAAGAAGAAGGAACAAATACACACACATATACAGGCCTTTGGTGTTTGGGCCAATTTGAGAGCAACAGCAGGTTGTCATCTTCTGTAAAGCAGCACTAGCATAGCACTTGTGATGAGTAGAGATGCTTCAGGGATACTTGCAGATGGTAAAGAAGTTGTGAGGCCCAAGGAGTTTAAGGACTTGTAAAAAAAAAATCACATTTTAAAAAATCTGAGCATTAGAGTAGGCACCAATGATAGGGTGAACTCTCAGAGTTAGGAGGAGGAATTAATTGCCCCTTTCAATGACCTTAGCTGTTAGATTGGCTCAGCTTTGTGATAGAACTGCACTGTTGTCAAAATCAAATGAAAAACCATTTGACACACTATCTGAAATATTTTTATAAAGTTTCAGCTTGGGGCATGCATGAGATAGATGAAATTTCACAACATTTTCACCAGTTGAACTGAAGGTGTAAAATGCAACTTAGAAGATGCTAGGTAGCCTTAGTTATGTGTAGTGTTTGTTTTCCTCAGTATAAATGTCACCAGAAGTCCCCAGAGGGAGCACTTTTGAGTATCCAAGTTTCATGGTGCAAAGACAGAAATCCTGCAGTGTTCTTCTGAGGTTAACTATCCAGTGGGAAAAATTCCCAGATAAATTCTGAAAATTAACTATTTTCTAGTAGTTTATGATTTAATGCTACAAAACCAGTGGCTTTTTTTTTTCCCCCAGATAAAAACTAGCATTGCCTGTGATTTTTGGACTATTTAAAGTATGTTTGTGATACTGGTAACACCCCTGTGGATTTTGACATGGAACTGTGGCTTTTTAAATACAGCATCACAAGCTTTTCCATATGCACATTTGATATTGAATTATGGTTATGCTGGTGATGATGGAATACAGATTTCAGGATAAGAAAGGTGACAAAGATTTTCACACATGGATAATTTTATGCACGATAAGGAGATTTTCTGTGAGTAATCCTGTTGATTGTAATAGGACTATTCACAGCTCAGTATGAGTGTAAATCTTGGTGGAGTCAGGCCCTGCACTGGCATGTGTTCAGCAACATGGAGCACTCAGAAATAACTGTGCAACAAGTCATAAGAGTGTATCATATGTTACCTTTTAGAATGTGTTGATTTTATGATCTGTTAACCTTTTCATGATGATTTATGTTTGATTGCTTTCTTTTTGCAAGTCAACACATTCTAAATGATTCTTAAAAATACTTGTGTGTTAATTTAAAAATCGTTCTTTTAGCTGAGTGTTATTTTTCTGAGTAGGGATAAGAGAGAATTTTATTTAATGTTCTTTATTTAGAACCATTAAGTAGGGTATTATTCTTTACTCTCTAGGCTTCTGTGGTATGCTAAAAATTGAACCTTTGATACTGTGAAAGCTAGCTGTGTTTCCTTTTGTATTGGACTGTATCCATATTTTAATAGTGCAACTAAATATATTTTCTGATATGATGAGAATAGTCAGCATTTTTCATGGTTTGATAGGGGTTTAAAGTGGATGTTAGGAACCTGTTCAGTTCTAATTTTTCTCTTCCTTTTGGAGGGGCTTGCATTGGTGGTGGTTTCATTCATGGAAACGCTTAAACATTAGTAGTTTTAAATATGCTATTAGGCCCTGTTGCTATCTCTTTCTTCATTAGCATCAGGAATTGTAGAATTATTAGTGATTTTACACTTCATTTTAGGAGGAAGGCATTTGAGAATGTAGATAGCCATTTTTCCCATGGTCTGAATTTGGCATAGCCTTTGGGTACGTGTGGGTGGCAGCTCTGAGTTGTTCCTCTGTGTGTGCACATGGCCTTTGTGGGGCAGTTTCACAATGCACTTTGATCTGATCCAGCCACTGACCACTCCTGGAGAAACTGTCCTGTTCCCTGCTCCTGCTTCCTCACTGCCCATCTCCGTATCCTCCACCTGCTCTGTCCCACTGACCCGAATGAAACCTCCTGGCTTTTCTGTGGGAGTGTTTCTGTCCAGCTCCCTTCTCAGCTGCAGAATTCTGTGCTCAACCCAGAGCAGGACACAAGGTCTGAGGGGGGAGAGGTGCAGACCACTTCCCTTTGGGCAGGTACCGCCTCTATTGGATTGTTTCTCGCAGTATCATTGGGAATTGGGTAATTTAACAAAACACACCAAATGTCCCACTGGAATGGCCTATCAGTTGTAGTTGATTTTTTAGAAGTTTGGCTATTTAAAAAGGTTTTGCTTATCATGCCAGTAAACTGCTCTGATTATAAAGGGGTTGACTTTTTAATTCAGAATAACCTTTCCAAGGTGAATTACACTATTCTACTAAACAGGGAAGGAAAAAAATTCTGTACTAGAATGAGAATGCTTATTTAGGGAGTTTTATAGATTTATGTACACTATATTAATTTAAGCTTACAGTTTAGCACAAATAATTATAGCATGACCAAAGAGATGAGCCCTAAGAAGCTGAAGTGTTTCCCCAGATTGCCTTTTGAAAAGTTTATTCTGTGTGCATTTTGCACAAGTAACCTTTGTATGTTCTGTAGTTTGAGCTCTGCATGTACTCCTTCTTCCAAAAGCTCTTGAAGCGAGGATGTGGGAGGAATGCTCAGGTACATGTTCTGTAGCTTCAGATATTTGCTCATCAGGGATTTTGTCTTGTCTTTAATGAAAACACACTTCCCAAAATGTGGAGCTAAAATACGTCATCAGGCTACTCCCAGTGTAAGGTTACCTTGAAACCATTTAATACCTTGGGCTGAACACAGTGTCAGCTTTTGTGAGGGGAATCTTGGAGGTAGTTTTCAGCAGAACAGTATCAGATTGCTAAGGGCAAATTAGAATTGCTGTTGTGCATCCTGGCTCTTGTGTTTGGGTTGTTATATCTTAGAAAACATGGTCAAAGAGAGCTTATTGCTAGAGGGAAAGTCATATTTCTGTCTCAAGTCTTTGCTACAGTCCTTCAGAAGGTGCTCAGGTTTAAGCCAGAAGAATAGTTTAACAACTTTAACAATAGAAGAATATTTTAACAACTTTCCTTTCATGTTTCCCTTAGCCTTCTTTCCTTCCTTTTTGCCTTGCAAAAGTAGGGAGAAGATAGTATAGGAGACAGGGTGGAGTGGGTTATGGATATAGAAAGCAGCTAATCCTGCTTTTTAACACTTAAAAGGAGTGGTAGAAGTTCTGGAACAACAAAGACTTTTCGCAGGACAATGTTTACAAATACTAAAAGTCCATCTTACTTTAGAAGAAAAAGCAAAAACATTAATTCTGTTCTACAAATAGATACTAAACCGCAGATGATTTTCATTTTTTTGTCTCTGCTGTTAATCCTTAAACGTGTTTTCTTTTCTCCTCTGTCATAAGTAGTCTTTTAAATCCTACAGAATTCATTTTTCTGCACATATGGATTTTATTTTTAAAGTGAACCCAATTAGTATCTCTACGTACTTGCTTATTAAATTAAATAATGCCTTACTTCATGCTTAAGAAAAGAAGGGAGAGATAGAATAACTGTTACCTTTAATCAAAGTGGAGAGCAAGAGCTGCACCAGGTGTTAAAACTCTGATGGCTTACAAATTTTGTTGCTTTCCTTTAGGGTCTCTGTTCACATCTACCTCGTAGCAGCCACCATCCCAGCAGACTTTTTGAATCAATGACTGTTTTTTCTTGATGGTATTTTTATTTTTGATTCTGAATTGAAATGTTGTCATGCTTTTCATGCAGCACGTTTTCATTGAAGTGGTTGTTTCTTTAATTAGGAATATTGCCTTTACTGCTCAGCTCTCCAGGTCAGTGCAGAAGTCTTTGGAAAAGCTGATGTCAGGGCTGCTGAAATGAATGGTTGTGAAGTGCAGCCGGAGGCTCTGGCGGAGCAGCGGTTTCTGAGTGAAGCGATGTGCTTCGCTGGCTGGGGATGTGCTGCAGGCAGCTGGGGAGCGCCCTGGGAAAAGAGGAGGTGCTGGCAGGCTCCTGTGAGACCTCTTCTGGGCAGTCTTTCCCCTTCCTCTCTCTCCTCCCCAGGGAGCTCTGCCTGTAGATGTCTCTTGTGAGATGCTTTGCCTACAGTAAATGCATGGAGTACCTCTATCAAGCAAAACGTATTCTTGAAAGGTTTTGTTGACAGCTCTTTTTCTGTCAGTTTATAGTTTTCTGTCAGTTTATATACTATATACTCTAAGAAAAATCAAGATATTACTTGGTGAAGCTTAATAGAACTTCTGAAATTCCATGAAAAACATCAATAGTGATAACAATGTCTTATGCCAAGAAATTTGCTTGTGTGTGTGTATGTGGTTTGCATTTTTGTAGCTTCTCTAGAGATAATCTCTAAGTAAGTTGATCTTTATTTCACAAATGCATCTTGCACTTAAAAATATATTTAATCTTTGCAGGTTGGTAAAGTGTTCTTGTTTGAATGCTTTTGACTAACATTTCTTTATCACACTGTCATTCTTCCAAGAACACTTCTCATCTTCAATTTAAATGATAGGATTCCTTTTATGTGAGTCGAAAGGTGTCACTTGACAAATTACAAGTGTTTTACTGAATTAATTGCATTTGGGATGCTTCTTGCTTGGATTAATAGCCTGTTTTTGTTTGTGGTTCTTTGTTTTAAAACATTACCTCTTTGTTTTAAAACATCACCTGGAAGTCATGTAACTTATATTGTTTTTCATCACTTCTCATATGCAGCCTAACACTATAAGTTCTCACTATTTTTCTTTGAAAAGCCAGTTGTTTGAAAGCCTGATTAATAAGCAGTGCACTTACTGCAGCACTTCTGATATGACTCAAGATCATGGCTGGAAGACAACTTGAGGGCTCTCAGTTGCATGACCCTGCTAAACCTGCTAGTCAGGGTGAGAAAGAAACTTTCCATATCCGTTGCAGCTGTGGGAGCCAACCAGACCCGTGAATACCAGCCCACAGCTGGCCTGTCCTCTGGGAAGCTGCTGTATCTCGCCAGCCTGTCCCAAGGTTTGGCATGTCAGGAGTCTTCCTGCCTCTGCTGGTGAGAGCAGCAGGCTCTTCTGTGTGGTTAACTCAGCTTCTTAGCCTGCCTAAGTTCCTGCCAGGAAGTAGCTTTAAATCCAGGATTTCCGCAATTCCTACCTAATTTCAGAGTGATGTGGCAGTATCGTCCTCCATGTGATACAACCTTCTGTGCTGTTCTTGCCAGTGGCATGAGCAGACAGATTAGGGCCACCATGTTCTCACACTTGATGCTGTTTGTTCTCCCTTGAATGTGTTTCAGCATCTTGAGTTCTTGTATTCTCATACCTGTCCACGTCATTCCTTTGGAGAATCTGCAGTGACCTGATGCTGTCATATTTCTGTAGTGTGGAACAAAAGCATAGTGAATGACAGTCTGTGTGAGATGTACCCTGAGCTCAGATAAAGGCTGAAATGAGTAGATACATTTGTTTTATTTTCCTTGAAGTCTGTCTTTCAAGCTGGATATTTAGAATGCTCTACCAAAATAACCAGTTTCAGCTTTAGGACTTTTGCACCCTCTTTTACCAAATCTTAAGAATTTCACTTCTATCTCACCTTTCTCCCTTGGCACAGGATATTCTAAACCAAAAAGATGATAAATTAATCCTCACTTTCTTCTTTTATGATGTTGTTGCAAGATGTCTGGGAGATCTGCATTGGTGGGAAGAATACAGCCTTAGTGCTGTGCCAGGTTTTGTTTGTTTGTTTGTGTTATTGCTGAGAAACTATCAGTTTGGTTTCCCAGTTACCTATGAAAAATACTTCATGGATTATATAATGTCTGCAAGTGGCTGTATGGCATATCAGACCTACATTTTCCCTTGAAGACATCTCATTCTCTTACTCTAAATGGATTAATTTGAGAGGCAGTTTGTCACATAGCACTACCTGAGCTCACTCAAGGCATTAAGAAATTGTTGTCTGTATTTGAAGACAGATACTGAGAAAATCAAAAGCATTATTTCAAACTTGTGTTAGAATTGCAGGAGAACAAAAAAGGACAAATCACAAACATAAATGTGCTGAACAGAATTTTTCCATGTTCTTCTCCTGTCATGAGTGGTTTTAGTCCCTAAAATGGTCTTGTTATGTAGGAAGGAAGAATGCTAAAAAGATTGATGACACTGTCATATATAAAGACATGTAGCTTGGTGACTCTGTCCTCCTGATTTCCAGCAGAGCAAGGCTTACTAAAAATAATAAAAAAAGTATTTGCCTGAAAAGCCTCTTCCTTTGGTGTGCTTCTTAAGTATTTGAAACTGAGAGAGGTCAGACCATCCTGGCTGTCAGCCTTTCTATGATGTATTCGGAAGTTTAGATTAGAACCTCTTACGGTACAGAGTAGGGACTAATGTTCTTTCACTTTTGAGTTATAAGACATGACTTGCCATCAGGATGTGTGAATTGGCTTTTTTACTTTATTTGTTGTGGTGTGTGGTGAGGTTGTTTTTTTTTTTTTAAAGAAGTTGAGTTAATTTTACTTTCAGTATCTTAAGAACCAATAGTAATATTTGAAACAAAGGACAATGTAGGAGAAACTCATGAGAGTTTTCAGCTGGTGGTTCCAATTCTACAAAGTAATCTAGGATCTCACCCAAAAAGAAACCACTGTTTATTTTGTAAACTCGATGTAGTTTGATATAAAGAAAACTTCACAAATGTTTAGATACACTGAGAGTTTTTGAAATATATTCCTGGAGAAGAAAATTATTTAGAAAGTGATCAAATGGATGAAACTGAAAATGGAAATTTACACACTTGATGTACATTTGTTTGATGGAGTGTTTTTGCATGTTGGCAGCCTGTTAGACTGGCAGGGGGCTGTTGTGGTGCAATTCTGCTGTGATGGCCCTGCTGGTTTTAGGCAGAGACCCGATTTCTGTGGACATAACCTGCAGAGAGACCTGATTTCTTTGGTTATGAATAGTCATTGTGAGCTGCAGGGAAGGCAGCGTAGCCTCTGACTTGAGACTTGAATGGAGCTGGGTCCTTTCTCCATGCTGCACTGTCAGGGGGATGGAATTTGAAGCTGCTGTGTAGCAATGTACCCACATCACACCTGTATCCTAACTCTGAGTGCATCAAAACCAAAGGTGCTGCTGCTGCTGTTGTGATGCTGCCCAAGGTCCCACGTGGTGCTCTGGCTGGGCCTGCTGTGTGCTGTCCAACTGCCCTGTGCCTCTGCTCCCACCCTGTGTCTGCTGTGGCCTGTGTGTGTATTGCCTCTGCTCTCTGGCTGTGGGAACATAGAGGGATGGAGGAAGGATGTCTGTCTGTCTGTCTCTCTGTCTGTTGGTATGTCTGTCTCAAGGAGCACTGAGGAGTGGGTAGTAGGGATTATGGGCCTGGGGAATAGGGTGAAGGAGACTGACTGCTCTGATTGGACATCCAGTGTGCCAAGGAGGAGTCCTAGAACTATCTTGCATATATATTGATTAGTAGAATGAGAAGATGCTGCCACTTCCAGCTTCACAAAAGCCTCCTGCTCTGTGCTAAAAACTAATTAATAATGTCATATACTTGTTGGAATATTGTGAACTGTATTGCTTTTCATGTTTGGAATTTATATTTCTTCACTAATGCTCCTGCTCCTGTTTTATGAACAGCTTCAACCTCTATAGTTTTTATTTGATGTATAGCTTTAGCTACAAAGTTGCATTTTCATAGAATCACAGAATAGTTTGGGTTGGAAGAGACTTTAAAGGCCATCCAGTCCAACCCCCAGCAATGAGCAGGGACATCTTCACTTAAATTGGTTTGCTCAGTCCCATCCAACCTGGCCTTGAATGTTTTCCTGGAGGGGGTGTACACCACCTCTCTGGGCACCTTGTGCCAGTGTTTCAGCACCCTCACTGTAGCAATATTCTTCCTTGTATATAGTCTAAATTGACCATCTCTGGGTTCAAAACCATTACCTGTTGTCCTGTTTCAACAGGCTCTGCTAAAAAGTTCTTTCTCCACCTTAAAAGCTCCCTTTTAAGTAGTGAAAGGCTGCAATCAGGTTTCCCCAGAGCCTTCTTTTTCTCTCATCCTGTTGGCATAGCAGAGATGTTCTTAGCCCTTTGATAATTTTCCTTTTCTCCCCTGGACTTGCTCGAGCATATCCATGTCCTTTTTATGTTGTGGCCCCAGAGCTGGATCTAACACTGCAGGTGGGGTCGCAGGAGAGTGGAGTGGAGGGGCACAATCACCTCCCCCAACTGCTGCTTTGGATGCAGCCCAGGTTTCTCTCACTTGTGGATATTAAGGTGTTCCAGGAGCGACAGTGCCCTGGGGTAACAGCGGTGGAAGGGCACTGGAAGGACAAGGAAGTAGGGAGAACAGGACCAGTATGAAAGAGGTGTCTGTAAAAGACAGTCAAAATGGAAAAAGAGAACAGAGCAAAGAGGGCATACAGAAAAAAAATAAAAGTTTTCTAAGGAATGAGAAGGAAGAATTAGCCCTCATTTAATTACCATACTTTTGCCAGAAGTCAGGAGCATGATTTGAAACCTTTTATTGGAAAGTGTTCAGTTGTGTGCACACAGATGTGCAAAAGGAGAGTCTTTTGACATTCCTTGAAGATACCCAACTCTTGGTTCTTGCTCAGTATCAATTTTAGGACTGCATGTGTGTTTGTTGAGTACTGACTTGAGTTCGTATAAAATGTATTTAAGTAAAAAATTTTAAGCAAGCGCACCAATTGTAGATGTTTACTATTAAAACTTTCTTTGTAGGTAATTGCACTTAAGAATGAACATTGAAGACAAGCTGGGAGGATTATTTCTTAAATGTGGTGGCATAGACCAGATGCAGTCATCCAGGGCTATGGTAGGGATGGGTGCAGTATCTGACCAGTCTGGAGTATCGAGAGAACGGCAAGAGGCAGTGCTTCAAGATCGGACTATGCCGCACCAAGAAATTCTTGCAACAGATGAAGTGTTACAGGAAAGTGAACTTCGACAGCAAGAGATGATTTCACATGATGAACTCATGGTCCATGAGGAGACGGTAAAAAATGATGATGAAATGGATGCACAAGATAGACTTCCTCAAGGGCTGCAGTATGCTGTTAATGTCCCTGTAAGCAATTTCTTTGTGAAATATTGGAGAGATTACTAGGAAGCTTGATCTGGTAGTCTAATCCTACTCTGGCAAGAATCTATTAATTGCTTGTTTGGATTTTGATTATCAAAATATTTATGTCATTTGCCTCTGGCTGTGGATAAATTTTGCCAATTAAGTATAATCTTTAAGTATCTGTTTTATAAATATTTTATAAGCAGGCTGTTACCATAGAACTAAAGTGTTAAAATGTGCTCCTTTAAGGATATTTAATGTTCAGGGGTAACTGCAAAGCGGAATAAATAGCGTTATTAGAAGGTGCATAGTGTTTATGCTGTTCATAGTACTGTTTAGTTGCTTTTGCTATAGGAAGCATCTTGTATGTTTTTAAGGTATGTGGACGCTTAGCAATTGCATTCACACTGCAGGTTGGACTGTGACACTTCATACATGACCATAAATATGCCCCTCCACGGAATCTCATAGAAGGCATACCTTGGCTTTCCCAGAGAGCATAGAGATGACTTCCTTTGGAAAACAGAGCATCTGTCTGTAATGCAGCACACCATCACTGTTACCCTTCAAACATAAAGGACAGTCACCAGGACTATAAAAGTAGAGAGCCTTACACATGAAGAATAATCTTCAGAAACACAGCACTGTTAAAACACTACTCTGTTAGCTGTAGATCAGGTGGCTCAGGTGTTAGAAAAATGTGAGAGTATCATGGTCTTCATTAAAGTTCACATTAGATTGAGATTTTTTTTAATTTTTTTTTTTTCAAAAACTTCATTGGAACTGGTCTTTTTTTTTTCTCTTAAAAATACTTCTGTATTAAATATATAATAAACTATTCCGTTAAATCTTATATTGACAACAGCACGGACTAAAGTAAAATAGGTATGAAAAACTGAATGGTTTTACAGATGGAAGTGATTTTAATATATGAACTGATCTCAAAATCACCACAGGTCAGGAAAAAAGACCTTGGGAGATGAATGAAAGGATACATCAAAATGTTACTGAGGAAATTAACTGTGCCCTTTTTATTTAAGATACATATTAATTCTTTCACTTAAATTTCTGAAAGATTGAAGCCAGAAGATAATTCCCTTAGGAAAAGGTTTTCTGTTTCAGCAGTTTGTCATCTTCTAAAATTGAAAAATTGCTTTTCTGTAGTGAGAACCTTACCTGAAACTGGCACTTGGTATCTTAACAGATCAGTGTAAAGCAAGAAATTACCTTTACTGATGCATCTGAACAACAGAAACGAGACAAAAAACAAATACGAGAGCCAGTAGATTTGCAGAAAAAGAAGAAAAGAAAACAGCGTTCACCAGCAAAAGTAAGACATTGATTTGGCAAAACCAAGATTAAAAGGACCTGAAGATTTGGTTGACTATGACTAATTTCATTAGCATTTGAACTAGTTAGGCTGGAAATTGTTTGTTTGCTCAGTAAAGATGCAGTTCTGAAGTTCACCAGAGACCCAAAACAAAACTGATATAACAGTGTTTTTCTTTGAACTCCTTTTAGCAACATGAACTCTTGACATATTTTAACATCTGTCTCTCCAGGCAGTTCTCTCTCCAAATATTTTTTTTAAATTATGAGTCAGTAGCTTTGTAGACCATTTATAAATCATTACTCTGTATCTATCTAATAATAGTTGTGCTTTTCTGTGAGCCTGATAATTTTACATGCTTCACGCATAGTAGTGAAAAGTTTTTAAAAAGAAAACTAAAATGGTAGTTTTGAAAATTCTAAAAAGCTTACTAATATATATAAAATAATTTACTGGTAGGGAAAATTCCTGTGGTCATAATCATCTTCATATATGTATTTATTTATATCAAAAGGTTCTTACCCTAGCTGCTGGTTTGTTACTTAAAAATTTGTTTTGTAGATCCATTCATGAGGACTATGTATCCCTGTATGTCTGAAAACAATTTTCTTCTGTTGAGAAGCACTTCAGATAAAAGCAGAATCATTTCACCTCATGAGGTAGCAGTGTTACATCTTCTAGTAATTCCCCAAATCAGTATTAATCTTCAGACTTAAAATAGAACATGTGCAGGCTGCTCTGATAGAAGTAAATCAGTCATATGTTATCACACAGCAGCATTAAAATAAGCCTACTCAGAAATCAACCCAGACTGTTTGTACATTAAAGGAAAACTCACCGTAATACAAAGAAAATCTCCCAAACCTCGTTTTTGTTGCCCTGGGAGCAGGACCTTCCAGTCCTCCTCAAAGCAATGTCAAATAAGGTTGCACCTGTAGTATTCTTGGAAAGCTGAGAAATTGCTTCAGATTGGGTGTGGAAGCAAGTTCCAAATGCTGTACATTTTTTTGTCACTTCTCCCTGTGAGAGAAAAAGGAGATCTAGGTTGAGTACATCCAGAGATCACTTCCATGGAAACATGGCAAGGTAGAAGAGGTGTGTGCTCCTCTTTCTACAGACGTGTACTTGCATGCTTCCTTTTTATCTCCCAGTCTGCCAGGATTAGTCTTTTGAGATGACAAAAGATTGAAAAATGATCAGGAGAATTGTTAAATAGGTTCTTTTTCAGTCTCTCTTCCCCTTTTTCAGACCTGTCAGAGTAGAAAGGCAGAGTAGAAAAAAGCCTAAGGACTGACCTAGGTGAGAACCTACTGCAGTTTCAGTATTTCCAGAGTAGTGGGGTTGATTTTCCATCCAAACAAGCAGCTGGAACTCTGACAAATGGAAGTCAGTTAACATTCTGAAACGTTCTAAATTCTGTTTTCTATCAGTGCAGTAGTCAGGTAAGGAAGAAGTCATCAGGTGTCATGACTCCTGTCTCCTGTTCCCTCTCCCACGCAGACACACACACGTGCACACACGGACACACACGCACGCGCACACACTCACACGCACAAGCTTTTTTGTTGCTTTGGTTAGGGAAGCTGCTCTGACAAAGCTAACTCTCATCATTTAAGAGGGTGGTAGATTAAGTAGAAGAGCCCAGGTTTAGAATAACCATGAAATTAAGTGTATTTTCTGCACAATTATTTTAAAATTTCAATATAATATCTGAAAAGCATTTCATAACATGTATTTAAATTTGTTTTAAAGACGCAGTCGGCTTCATCAGCTGGGTAATGTTACAGAACAGAGTCTTTACAATTGTCTCTCTCTGTGACTGGAGCTGTAACACACCAATCTTACAAACGTATGAATGTGCTTGTCCTTCAGAGTGAATGCACAAGAATTTGTTAGTCTGAGACTTTCACCCTTGTTTTGACGCAGGAGAATTAAAAATTAAGTAGATCCTACAGTATTTGCTGCTATTTCAGAGATACTGCTTCAGTTATTGACTCTCTCTTTCTCATCACTGTCATTATCATAAAACCTAAAACGCTGTAGCTAATCAAACTGCAGATGTGTTTTCCCAGCATACTTTTATTTTTTTTTAATAAGAAGGGACTAAACTGTATTATTTAAGATTCCTTAAGCTCTTCTTTATAGTTGTGTTTGCAGTTAAGCAAGATTTTATAAATGTAATTTGTTTACTGATTTGCTTATTCTCTTGCCAGAGATAGTAGAGATTTTGGGTTTTGGTTTAGTTTTCTATTTTTATTCTTTTTGACAAATTAGAGAAAACCTGTGATTAGCTTTATTGAATAAAGTAGATGTGGTGCATTTTTAAAATTTAAGTTTTTTAAATTTTATATGAAAATAGCGGCTTTGTTTGACAGCAAAGCAATTGAGTATGGCAAGTTGAAGTCATCAAGGAGATGCTTTAATATGTATATTAAGTGAGCAATACTTTATTGAGTGAAAAACCTGAAAGGGGAGAAGAATAATACTGTTCTCTTGGTTGTTTGGCTTTGGGATTTTGGTTTTTTAAATACAATTTTACCTTTGAGACTACTGGTTTTATATAGATGTAGATAATATATATGACTATTCTGGCTAAGCTTTAATGACTTTTAGCAAACATTTAGAGTTGTGATTTGATATAAAGAATTTAACCATTCGCTTTTTCTTTAAAATACGATTGTCCATGGTTTAGTGCCCAGGAGTCGTTTGATTACTTTGCATCCTTTCCAACAGACGGACAAAATAAACAGTAGTGTATAAAGTGACTCAGCTGTGCCTAGGGAAGCTCTAAGCTGATTTTCCATGAGCTGCCTTTGTCTCCGTCCTGTTGAAATATTTCTTAATGCACAACGAGACACAAGTTGGATTGGACTGCAATTGGAAATGTGTTTTAGAAGCTTAACGCATAGTTTTGTAGAAATCAGCATTGTTTTACCTGAAATATTTACATTTTCTGCATCGAAAAAATTAATGTTTTTTTTTTTTGTAGTTAATAAGACATCTTTAGAGGGTAGTGTGAGAACAAATTTTACTCTTTTTAAAATAGATCCTTACAATAAATGAGGATGGATCACTTGGTCTGAAAACCCACAAATCTCATGTTTGTGAGCATTGCAATGCTGCCTTTAGAACCAACTACCATTTACAGAGACATGTCTTCATTCATACAGGTACTGCTTGACTTCAAATTTGTCTTTTCTACTATATAAAGAGTTGTTTACTTATGTTAAAAATGTTTTCAGCTCTATGCGAATTTCAGTTTTAAGAGTGTAGCTAACTTGGCATCTAAGCTTAGAGATTCCATGCACCAAAGTGTCAAAAGAATATCAGAAAAAAAAATATCAACATATATTTAATAAACTGAAGAGCTAACTGTTTACAAGGTTTCTTTTCTTTCTTTATCAGAAAGTAATGGGTTGACTTGTAGCCTAAGTGCCAAAAATTGACCCCTTTGTAAAATGTGCTGCGGCTGCTTATTTGCCTGATGAGGTATCTCTGTGTTTGGAGAAGTGAAAAAGGTACTTACTGTTATAATAGCTTGCCAGTATCCTGAATGCAGTCTATGCCAGCATCCTGATTGATCTTGCACTTGAGGAAATTACAGCCATTCCAGATCACTCTTCTGTGCTAGTCTTAATGTGACTCTTAGGATCATGGAGAGAGCTCTGCAGTTCATGTACCTAGTAAGGCAAATGTTTTTTGGTATCAGGGTATTTTTGGAATTCGCTCAGATGCTGGTGTTTTTAATAGACATTTTAATATTCCTCGAAAATAGTTATCAGAAACAACAGTGTGTAGTTATTAACTTATGGATGTGGAATTATATTGTTCAAGGTGAAAAACCATTTCAGTGCAGTCAGTGCGACATGCGTTTCATACAGAAGTACCTGCTACAGAGGCATGAGAAGATTCATACTGGTGAGTATAGTGCCTTGAGTATCTTTACTGGCGTGCTTAAAAACTGTTTCCCCACTCAGGCAAGGTTTCTGGTAATAAATATGCAGCCAAAAACCCTGTCGTAGTTTGTTTTAATTTAAAACATGTTACAAAGTTATAAAGCTTTTTAAAAGAAATTAGTTTTGTGCTTTCAACTTGTTCCACTTTCCTTTGGCTGTAAAATGAGTGTGAAGTCCAGTAAGCGGATCTGAAAGTAGTTTTCTATAAATAACCCCAGAGCAGCAAATCCTGAAGTTTGTACATTCATAAAAGTCAAAGTTCGTTAAGCAGTTTTGTCTTTTGTTGTATCAAGTTAATTCAGACAAGGGGGACTTCCAAATTACATTTCCATAGATTTATTTGTTTGTTTGTCTGTTTGTTTGTATTTGAATTTGATGGAAAAGTGCCAGGACTAAAATGGCCAAAATGCCTAACCCCAAAGGTATTAGTATCAGCTTTTCTTTCCACTTTTTTTCTTCTTTTAGGTTTAATTCAGAACTGTTCTAAAAAGAAGAGTCTTAGTTTAAAAATATGCAGTGTAGGTCAAATAAGGCCCGAAGCTTTAAACCAAAGCAAGTTAAAGTTTAGATATGTTTATTTTTTTTTTACCTTGTTGCACCACACAGAACCACATTCTTTAACAGGTTTGGTTTCATTGGGTTTTTGGCATTTTGGTGCATGGCCTTTCAATCCCTCTTTAAATATTTTGCAATATGGTCCCTTTTGGACTAGATGCCAATTTCTCAGCCTCTTTTTCAGAAAAGCAGAGCTGGTGAATGTGCACAGTGTTTCTTGGCTGTAGCATTTAAATGGATATGAAAGCTACTAACACGCAGTGCAGTGTGTGCATGTGTAAGGGTTGAGAGGGAGAAAAAACTCTGCAAAATGAATTTTCAGAGCAGTGTACAGGGAGTTACATGCACAAATGCCCTGTTGTTTATGGGATTTTTGTATCCTAGGTTGCCATGAGTCCAGACTAAGTAGGTTTCCTTCAGCCAGTCAGCCACAGAAGAGTCTTCCATTCTTCTGTCCAGTGTCTTTGTTCTGCTCCTAGTCTTTCCTCTGGCTCTGAATTGGTGAACCATGCTGCCTCCACTTTGTGTAGATACTTATTCTGAAAAGAATGCTCATTCAGTCTCTTCCATCTATCTGCCCTCCAGCCCCCCCCCAAAAAGGCAAAAATTTGAGTGCAGTCTTCACATTTTTTAGAAGATTTTTCTTTTTTTTTTTTCAAATGAGGATTATTCCCTGTACGTGGCTTTGAAAATGAGAGTCTGGGCAATATAGTTAATTAACACTTGACTGCAAATATTTTATAAATTGATTTAATTATCTTTTAAAATTTAGCTTCTAGCCCTAATGAGAAATCTGTGTTGATTCTAAGCTTTGGAGGGAGGGGGGTGGATGTGGTGGGATTGTAGGTTTTTATGCCAGCTCTTTCATATGCTAGTCTTTGTTTAGCAGAGAAAAAGGTACCATTTAACTAATTAACCATATCTGACTTTTTTTAGATAACTGTGTTTCCTCCTTTCCTCAGCATCCTGAGCTATAGTTTGGTTGTTTCTCAGAAAATAGAAGACAGTTTAAATTGTGTTTAAATTGTTGAATCATGGTTGTTTTCCTAGGTGATAGTAATGATTAGGAGAAAACATTTAAAACCCAGCTTCCAGGAGTGGCAGATTTTTTTTCTGAAGGCTGTTTAGTCAACAAGAATTTAGCTAGAGTTTAATTTTTGGCTTCACCCAGTTATAGTATAGCTAATTGGCACTCTGTGCTTTCACCTCTATATGACAGTGCTCACTACTGGCCCTTAGCTGTTTGTGCAGTTGCTCTGTCGTTCAGGGCTGCATAACTAAACCCATCCAGAAAACTTGAATTTTCAACTTGATTCTCTAATGAGAAGGTGAGCAGTGGGTCTGTCTTTACTTTGATGAAAGTAAAGATCTGTTTGTATTATTCATACCCTTTAAAAAAAAAGTTTCTTAACTTTATTCAATACTTTTTTATTTTCCATTTTCATCTCCGTGAATGACCACATTTAGCACCAGCTTTTGGACAGTGTTCAAAATGCTGATGTGGAACAGGAAAGCTCTTACTCTTTTAAAGATTTTTGTCAAATTTTCTAGTTTATTTTAGACCAACCAATGAGAGTAGTAACAGGTAGAAGCCCCATTTTGTGCCTCTTACAAGCCCCCAATTTACAGGTGCCTCAGCTATTTCCAGTCTGATTTGACTTAGTTCTCTGAACCACTCCTTCAAAGGAAGTGTTGTGAGGGAGTTAGGAAGCAATCAATGAACAGCCTTAGTCTGTGTAAATAATTAAACAGTTGCATCTAAAAGCAGACATTGCATTAGTACAAAATTTGCTTATAATTGTGTGTAGAGGAGGGCAGCAGTGTTGGAACCCTGCTGCTAAACTTGTCCCTAATGATACAGAAAATTGCTATTTTAGTTGTAAGAGAGGGAAGAGTCACTGGTATGCAAATATTTTCAGTTTACGAGGTTAGAGAAGATGCTGAATGTTCTTTTTTTTTTTTTTCTTTCAAATATGTCTGCTTACTTTTTGCTTAGAGATGTTTCTATATACCTTACCCACTCATATGTTTATGTGTCCTAATTGTGTAAGCCACCCTACTTTCCATTTTAAACACAAAAACTAAGATTACATTAAAAAGAATAAAGCACCATTGGGGCTAACAATTTAAGTGCCTTATTCAGTCATGCTGCTTTTTTATAGCCTTCTTTAGTATTTTATAATTTGGTTTTTTTTCTGTTTAGACTTTAAAATGCCTGGCTTTATAATTGTCACAGCCTTCATAGACATAATATTTGTACTATACTGGATGAGTAGTTCTATGGCTTGGTTTTAATAGATTGCAAACACAGACACAACGCATGAGCTGTTTTCGTAAATAATGCATTAATTGTTGTATTGTATTTTTAAATTTTGAGGTTTTTTATACATCTGATTGTTTCCCAATGACCAAGATATTTCAAAAAAATGTGTCCTGGATTCTCCCTGCATTATCAAAAGGCTGTTATTAATGGTCTCCTCCATTTGCAATAGATCCTGTCTGAAAAGTACAACAAAATTGTGGAAGGCATCTGAAGTTTTAGGCTTCTGCTAGGATGAAATTATTATTGGAAGCCTATCTTCATATTAATTTTTAATCTTTTCCTAAAATTATCTTCCATATGAAGATTAAAGCCAAAATTAAATATGGTGTCAGTTTCACAAAGGTTTTCTTAATCTTACTTTCAGAGTGTTCTGGAATTCTACTGAAAAATATGATTTTCTGTACTGTGCTGAGTTAACTCCAGGGCAGTGTCCCAAATTCTTCTCCCTGTTAAGGCATGGCCAGCAGTGCATTTGTTTGTGCCCTGAAAGTCTCCAAAATAGCTGGTGACTGTAATCCACCTAAAATCCACAGGCCTCTGTTTGACCCTGTTTAAGCCTTGAAATGGGGATAGGTAGCTGCAGAATCTTCTGCTAACAAATAGTCAGCTTGAGTAAGAAAATGTTAAGGAACTTGGTGTGCATTCATTTACAGAAATGAGTGCATGGCTGCAGGTAAGTGTGTTAATGAAGAGTTCTGCATTTCCTGGGATTGCAGGATGGCTCCTTAGAGGGCTGTTCAAGGCCAGAACAGGACTCAGCTCTCTTGCTTTAAGGCTCAGGATAGTTTTCAACCTAAACAGCCACTCCATTCTCTAAAATAAATCTAAGGTAGTATGAAAGCAAGCTTTGAAACAATGTAAGGAGAGCTGTTTGAAGGTGCAATTAAAAAAAAAACAAACCACAAAGTAGAATAGTGGAGCAAAGGGAAAGAAAACGGTAAATAGAAAGGACTAAGTAGTAGTCTTCAGGAATGGAAGAGTTCCCATGTATGAAACAAGAGCAATGAGCTCTAAATGTCCTCCCTCCTCATCCTGAAAATGGAAGGCAGGGATTGGAATTTGATTCAGAAAGTCTGAACAGGCTTGTTGGGAGTAAGGCATTGTAGTTTTGAGGGTGCCTCACAAATAAAGAGAACATGAAGAATGAATCTGGAGTTTGAAAGTGAAGAAATAGGCCAGAAGGGAGGATTTGCTTATAGGCAGGATGAGAGGGAATGATATGATAGGTGTTTATAACTTACAAGGGATGTTGAAAAAAGTGCAAAATTTTATGGTGCTTATATTAATAAGCAAGAAATGGTAAAGTTCTTTAAGTCAAGTGAAAGAAGAGAATGCTGGGGTTGTGAGCCTGTAGAAGAAGAACTGATGGAACCTGAGAGATCTGAGGAGAGGAGATAATTTGATTTAGGAGAGAATAAATTGGAATAATTTCATCCGAGAAAGGGATTGGCTGAGAAGCCACATGGAGAGGTAAGAATTAATAATTTGAAATAGGATATAGGCTTACAAAGAGAGAGATTTAGAAATTGCATGGAATTAAGGAAGTTGAAACTCTGGGCATTAGTGATCTGACTAGGAGCACATGTGTGGGTGATCCAGATATTTTCCATTCTATTCTCTATAAGTACTGGAACCTTATTTTCAGGTACTGTATTCCCATATGAAGAAGGATGTGGATAAATTTCTCTATTGGAAATGGAAAATACGAACATTTCTCTAAATGGAAAATACAAACTCTATCAACATTTTAAATAATAAAATCTATTAATTTAAAGTTTTAAACTCTAACAATTAATCGTTGGTAATTCAACAGTTCGTAATATAATTAGTAAGAATAAAACTACTTCAGAAAATAGCAATAGTCTGCATATTTCTGGAAACAAGACATAAATGGTTCATATCCCAAAAATCAGTGCAGTGCAGTACCCAGAACAAAGAGGGTCTTGACAGATGCTGCCAAGACAATCCCTGACCTCTATGTCAGTCCAAAAGATTTCATAGTAAATACTAAGAGGAGAGATCACTGTTGTTCAGGCTGAGTTCTAGTAAATAATAGCGAACTTCTGTAAAAGCAGAACTAACTTTTCAATGCATTTGAAATTTTTAGGTTTTGTCAGAGAAACCTAGGAAAAAATATGAGAGGGAAGATGTAAGGCAAAAGTTAAAAGAAATAAAAATAGTTACTCCCTGCTCAGAAAGTATTGTTGCAGAGTTTCTTTGTGAGGAAAAATAAGGGGAACTGAAGATGAATTCAGGGCAGTGCATATTGTCTCAATGACTATTTCCTGAAAGTAAAGAAAAAAACCCAGAAACCAAAACTAGCTAACACAACAATCAAAATGAGAAACCTGTAAGTTTGCAAATGCTGGTTCTGTTACAGAGGTTTCTTGGGTTTTCACTTAATTAAAACATTTTTTAAAATTAGTTCTTAGAAAAAAAAATGGGTTTCAGCCAAAATAGTAGGACTTTTTCAAAGCAGTTCTCTCAATTCTACATGCAAATAAGGGGAAAAAATGGAAAAATAGAGAGCACCCTCCAAAATGATACCTTTGAAGTTCGGAAATGCATTAATTCTCTCCTAGTAAGGATGGGTTTGAGGTAATGACTTGGTGAGAGGCTTGAGGTATTTTTATACAGTTGTCTGCTCTAAAAAATGCATACTGTAGCAACAATTCTGGAAGACCATCTTTGCAGTTCTTAATTTGTTAGGTGTAAGACATACCTGCACCTGCATTAGAAAGAGGAGTAAGGACTTAGTGTTAAAATTAGGGTTTTTTTTTTAGCATAAAAGCTTAAAGTAATTTGAGGCATCAGCAACTGCATATTGAAAAAATAGTGTAAGCAAGCCCTGTGTTGTTTTTAAATAGCAATAGACTAAATCCTCTTACTGTTTCTAGTAGAGAATGTAGTATTTGACCTGGTAATTTTATGGAAAAATGTTGATTTGTTCTTTTAGATTAAGATTGCTATGTGTTTTTTATCAGGTGAAAAGCCATTTCGTTGTGATGAATGTGGTATGAGGTTTATTCAGAAGTATCACATGGAAAGGCACAAAAGAACTCACAGTGGAGAGAAGCCTTACCAGTGTGAATATTGTTTGCAGGTAAGATGAATTGGTGAAATCTTCTGTGCTTTAAAGCCAAAACACTGGTCAATTCCCCAGTATTGCAGATGGGCTTTCTCCTTTTTATTGAAATAAATATATAATGAATGTTTTTTCAGTCAAGATGGGCTATCTTGGTGGTGCAGAGTCACAGCTGGCTGTGGTTGATTTTATTGACTGTATGCTCTTGTTTGACACTTCATTAGAAATTGGTCAAGTGGGTGAATCATCAAGTAAATTCGTTGGAATGAAAGGCTTCTTTTCTTTCTGCTAACATATTTCTTTTTGCAAAATAATATAATAATAACAACAACAACAACAACAACAACAACAACAACAACAACAATAATAATAATAATAATAATAATAATAATAATAATAATAATAATAATAATAATAATAATAATAATAATAATAATAATAATCGCCATAATATTTTCCAGTATTTCTCCAGGACTGATCGTGTGCTGAAACACAAACGTATGTGCCATGAGAACCGCGAGAAGAAACCCAACAGAAGTGCCACCAAAGTTGGCTTTTTGCCATCGGAGGAAGATTCCGGTTTCTCTACGCCTCTGAAAGACAGCTCCTTGCCAAAGAAGAAAAGGCAGAAAACAGAGAAAACAAAATCTGGGGATAAGGAAAGTTCAGATAAATCAGAACACAAGAAGGACAAAAATGACTATTTGCCTTTGTACTCTTCTAGTACTAAAGTAAAAGATGAATATATGGTAGCGGAATATGCTGTTGAGATGCCACATTCTTCAGTCGGTGGATCGCACTTAGAGGAAGCCAATTCTGGAGAAATACACCCACCGAAGCTGGTTCTCAAAAAGGTCAACAAGAGGAGTCTAAAGCAGCCACTTGAGCAAAGTCAAACCATTTCACCTTTATCTACATATGAAGACAGCAAGGTTTCGAAGTACACCTTCGATCTTGTGGATAAGCAAAGTTTACTGGACTCTGAAGGTAATGCTGACATTGATCAAGTCGACACATTACAGGAAGGGCCCAGTAAACCTGTACACAGCAGCACTAATTATGATGATGCAATGCAATTTTTGAAGAAAAAGAGGTATCTACAAGCAGCTAGTAACAACAGTCGAGAATATGCCTTGAATGTAAGTACCATAGCATCTCAACCTTCAGTAACGCAGGCAGCTGTGGCCAGTGTCATTGATGAAACTGCTACAGCCTCAATACTGGACACACAGGCACTGAATGTTGAAATTAAAGGTAACCATGACAAAAATGTCATTCCAGATGAGGTACTGCAAACTCTGTTAGATCATTATTCACACAAGGCTAATGGACAGCATGAGATCTCTTTCAGCGTGGCTGACACAGAAGTGACCTCTAGTATATCCATCAATTCCGCTGAAGTATCTGAGGTGACCCCATCTGAGACGGTTGGAACAAGCTCTCAAGCTTCCTCATCAGATAAAGCTAGTATGTTACAAGAATATTCAAAGTTTTTACAGCAAGCTTTGGACAGAACTAGCCAAAATGATGCCTATTTGAACAACCCGAGCCTTAATTTTGTGACTGATAACCAGACACTTACAACCCAGCCAGCATTTCCTTCCATGGAGAAGGTCTACACATCTATACCTGTCAATAGCTTTCGGTCGGGGATGAACTCTCCATTAAGAACAACTCCAGACAAGTCTCACTTTGGACTAATGGTTGGTGATTCTCAGCACCCTTTTCCCTTTTCAGGTGATGAGGCAAATCATTCTTCTTCCTCCTCTACACAGGACTTCTTGGATCAAGTAACTTCTCAGAAGAAAGCAGAGGCACAGTCTGTTCATCAAGCATATCAAATTAGCTCCTTTGAGCAGCCCTTTAGAGCTCAGTACCATGGGGCAAGAGCTGGAATATCCTCTCAGTTTAGCACTGCCAATGGACAGGTGAACCTTCGGGGACCAGGGACAAGTGCTGATTTCCCAGAATTTCCCTTGGTGAATGTAAATGATAGCAGAGCTGGGATGACTTCTTCACCTGATGCCACAACGGGCCAGACTTTTGGCTAAGAAATCTTTGTAAATAATACTGGCACTTTAGAACACATTTGTCAAAAGGGGGTTGCTCTGTATAAGATGGAGTTCTGTACAGCTTTTAAGAGCGCTATGTTAAAACAGAAGTAAGCTGATATTAGCAAGACCAATAACTGCTTCTTTTTTCTGTTTTTCTTTTTTAAAAAAAATTTGTTTGTTAGCCATCAGTCATTGAACTGCCTGATGTTGGTGCCCCTATCAAAGGCAGTTTATTATTCACTTGTTTGAATCCAGAAAATATTTTACCTTCTATGAAATTTTAAAATAAACAAAATCCCCAGGTAAGACTTTCCCCCATGATTGTTTCCTTGCTGGTTTCCTTGTATGCTTTGGGAGGACAGTTTTTTGTCTGATGCTATTCACAATGTCATTTCTAAGCTTGTCAGCATAGTTGTTGCTCTTCAGCAGGGAATCAACGTGTACTAAACACACAGAATAAACAAGTAAGTTTTGGAAGTCAAACAAATATGCTTTAAAAGAAAGCATTTTCTAGAAAAATCTTCAGTTTCTCTCAAAAATAATTTTAGACCATGTGCCCTTTATTTCTGCTTTACATTACCTTGAGTTGTGTTTGGAGGGAAAGAAAGTGAATTCTGATAGACTAACTCTACTATTTAAAAGTCTAATTAATTTAAAATACTTTAAACACTTTTTTAAGCAAAATGCCTAACTGCTAAAGCCTTTACTTCATTCCAGAAGTAATGTGTATTTCTTTGTACAGCTGAATCTAGATGTAACTTTTTAATGACTTTTTCATATGCAGAAACCAAGATTTTGAAGTTTTAGTTAAAATACTCTGTAGATGACATTCCCAATTGCAAAATGCTTACACAAACAGTGTATTCCAAGATTTAAAAGCTTAATTGTACCTTACCCTACATACTCATAACGATTAACATAGAGCACTTAGCCAACTTTATAGTTTTTGATTTCTCAAAAAATAAAACCATTTTTAGATGTTTAGGTTTGATACGGTTGCATCATTTTCATCTCATACAGCAGCTCCAGTAATTCTTTTCCATATACTTGAGATTGGGTATTTTTAGCTTCTGTAAAAACTGTTTTAATTCTCTGTCTAGAATTTTGACAATTCTAATTATTAATTTTATTGAAGTATCCCTGAAAGCTGAAGAAGTGGGCATTCAAATTCCCTATTTTTTAGTGTTTGCTTAGTAAAAGTCACTACAATTTTACCAACTCAAACTGGTGAATGATGCTAGTGAGCGGCATTTCTTTTTCCAGCCTAGGAGAGTGATCAGAAGTTTTCATTGCATTTCACAGTATAAATAAACTACAAAGTTTATCCCTGTACCATGAATATGTTTTTTTGAATAGTACTTTGTCTTGAAGTATACAGTATGGTACGATAAGTAGTTCTGTGTGCATTTTTAAGGTGGTAAGATTTTGAGTAGCCTAACTATTGTGTAGTTTAAGTTAACAAGTTTCAGATTTTTGAACTGTATGTTCATTCTATTTGCACCTTCCCTAAAGGGACACTGTCTGGTAGTTCAAGGCAGTTTAAGCCTCATGTAGGCTGATTAACCAGGGAAAAACACACACACACACACACACACACACACACACATACACACACATACACATATAGGTAGGTGTGTGTGTATGGTGGTTTTTAAAATAGGATTTCATCCAGGTTTTTACAGCACTGTTGCTAGCTAGTGTCTCTCAGATAAAGCCATCAGGTAGGAGAAAAGGCTGCATCTCAAGGGGCTAAAATATATCCTGTCTTTTAAGAAAGGACTTTAACAGGACCCAGAACATTTCCCACCTCTTACCAAAGCAGTAGCAATATTTTTCTGAATTTTCGTTACCAGGAAACAGATCCCAGTTTGTCGTTTCCCTTATGGGAGCACTACTACAGCACTAACTTCACTTGGTACACTTGAGGGAGAAAGGGTATTTATTATCCATAGCCTGCTTCTTCTATTGGCAAGAATACAGTTTATATAAACTAATTTCTTAATACTTTTGTATAAGAAAGCAGGCTCTTTTGATTTGTTGACCCTGTGTGTAATACAGTAAGGCATTTCAGCATGCTATGACCTACCAGTAATTTTGTCTGAATATTTGGCCACAACTTGAAAAGAGTGGTCATCAAGGGAGAAGAGTAAATTCCTTATGGATTATTAATGATACATGTAAAGAAATTTCTTTGAAAGAATATTTTTAAACTGATTCGTGGTCTCTCTGGTTTTTTTTTCCTTTATGGTCAGTTTGGTTTTTTGACTTTCCATTGTGTGTTGCACAGAAATAACATAAAGGGTCCCTATATCCCAGGAAACCACCTCTTGTAAGGCATACTTTGTTTTCAGTGTCCATTTCCATGACATCCTAGCTTGTGGTGCCTGAATAATACAGTGTTGGCACTTTTGTTCCTATGCCCTGAAATGTTGCAAGGAGATGGCAATTGTACTATTTGTTAAATATAGCAAGGAACAAAAGAGAAAAAAAAAAGGCTGGGTTATTACTGTGTAACTGCACTGCTGTGGGCCCATAGGGAGGTAAGAGGAATGAAGCCTCCTTTTCCCTAAGGGGACTGACTCAGCTTTATTTAAAAAAAGTTGCTGCATTGACACTGTGGTGTGAGAATGTGATTGAGGACTCGGAGGGAGTGGCTGTGCCATGCCACTGTCACACTCAGGAATCTCTCCGAGGGTGTGTGAGGGAGCAGGCTGTGCGCAGACTGAAGGAACCTGCTCTTCCCTGCAGCCAAACAGGGATCCCCAGAGGAACTGCTGTTCCTTCCATCCCAGCTCATTCCCTAGCCTGCTGCTGAGCCATTCCAGCTGCACTCTGTGCCTTAGGACAGGCTGGCAAGTCCCCTAAGCCACAGGGACTGTCTTGTAGGGTTCTTCCATGTGTACAATTGATGCAGTGGTGTGAGTAGTTGATCTGCTGATGCTTGAAGCTTTCTGCACTGGAGGAGTTAGCCAAATGTACTGCTGTGATTTCCTGAGTACATCCCCTTCTATCCTGGAACAAGTGTTTATGTAGTTCTGGGAGGTTTAGCTCTGTAAAAGGCTCATGCTTTTTTAATAATGGCATTATTTAAAAGCGTTTTTCACTGCTCACGTTTTGCTGCTTTTAATCTGCTGCAGATGCACACTCTTCATATTGATCTGGTCATTTTTGTTAGTTTTCTGTGTATGTGTGGAAAAAAGCAGCTTTGGTTGTCTGTTCTGTTCTTATGCTGTCAGTATAAGGCTGGGGTGAGCGTGGAGATTCCCCTGAGCTAACAGCAGCCATTCCTACCCGAACTTATGTGAGCACCAGATATGTGTGTGTGTGTAAGGTGGAATTTTTGGGGATATCTACTAGTGATAGCGCAATGATAATTTTGAAAAAGAAGAAATTGATGACATTTATTACCAAGCTCTCTCTCTCTCTCTACATATATATATATATATATACAAAATACATATATATATATACACACATGCACTTATTAATAGGCCATATTTTGGTCCTAAATTACTTGACAGTGTCCCTTTTAGCATGAATCTTTTGATATGTTTTGCCATTAATATAACAGACAATGAAGGAATCAGCTTGTAATGGTATACTAATAGGCATTTGCATTTTCTTCATTTGATTTGAGAATGAATTAATCATAAATGACAAGTTTTGGGGAGAAGGATTAACCATGTGTATTACTGTATGTTGGTTTACAAATAACAGCATAAACAATTTAAATTGGATGATAAAAGAACCATGTTTATGATCTTGTGTCTCCTAGTGTTGTCTTTAGGAAAGTTGTGTTTCAAGAAAAAAATAGGACAAGAAAGTATTCATGTGGAATAACACTTGTATTATTTTTATATTGTACTTGTTGGTTTTTTTGGATGATGGGAGCTTTTCATTGTTAATTGAGAAGTACAGTAAAATCTTGCTAATTCGCTGACCTCTAAACAGAGCATCTGACAGGTTTCTCCATCCCTCATGGTCCTTTCCCACCTCTCTGCAATGGTCTAAAAAGTACTGTAGCAAGGTCTCACACAATAATACTGTACTACTTCACCCAAGTATACTACAGCATCTCTATTAGTATACTAGGAGGTAGAAGGAGTATTGAAAACTAAATTGCAGTTGTCAAAATAAATTAACAAAGTACTTTTTGTGATGTGACATCCTTGCTTTTGTTGCCTGCTTCTTCACCGTTTTCAAAATTGTAATTTGTAAAGGGTTTCTAAGGCATTGCTGCAAATTATTGGGGTTCTACTGTAACTTTTGGAGTTTATTCCAAAGTATTCGTGTTCTCCTATGAAAACTTTCCACCTGAACAGATATGTTGTATTCCATGCTTGATCAGGATATTTTTATAGAATTTGTATCATGTCTAGTAACTATTTGAAATGAACCAGAATATTTGGATGAATGAACTCTGAATTTTGCAGCATTGGATTACATTATGTATGTATATTTGCTAACTAAATTTTCTTGGCTTTGAGAGCTTTGATTTTTATTCTTTGTTTGCTTGTTTTAATACCATTACAAATCACAGGGAAAATCCTGATGCTCCTGGGAATCCGTTTGGAAATGTTAACAGGCAGAAATATGTTTATGCAGTCGGTACCAGTACACATGTGAACTTTCAAATTACATGGTTGGTACTGAAGCAAATGAATAATTTTACAGTTTCCTAGAGTTAAATGTCTTATTAAAATGAAACCTTGTAACTTTGAAAGTTCATTGGACTTAGGGTAATGCATGTTTATGTTAGGCATGTAATGCATTTAGCTGAAACTCACTTTGCAAAGGACAAGCACTAAGAAAGTATTACTGCTAATGAAAAGACATGTCTTTAATTTGAAATTTTACCTTCTGTTCAAGTTCAAATTGCTTTGTGTCAGGGAAATAAATTTATAGTCGCTTTTGCTCTACTCAAATACAAAACCTTCTGTTTCCTTTTTAAAATTACATCTTTTGGTAGGAAACACAAACTGAGGCAAGCAAACATTTCTAAGAGTTGTTTCTTGCTTTCCTTAATCCAATGGATGGAAAGGTAATATTGTGTAAACAACATTATTTTATTTTTTTATGCAATATCATGCTGTAAATATGATTTATCAAATAAGGATGTACCTATGATTGAATCTTTGATTCTGCACAGCTAGAGTTTATATATAAATATAAATGTGTCTTGACAATCAAGGACTTATGTCAGTCTTCCTTTATGACATTTCTTATTGTTATGCATTCCATTTGTTTGACTTGAGTATTTGTATTGTCTGTAAAGTATGTAATGTTTTTATAGCTTGTTTAAAAACAAACAGAAAAGCCTGTAAATATGAACTGATCACAGTACTGCTCTGTTAGAAGGCATATGATGATGTACTGTTTGTAAGCAATAATACATGACAGTGCTAACTTGACAAGTAGCATAAGGATAAGTTCCAAAAATACCTTTGGGAGTCAGTAGCCTTGTTTGAGTTAATGAATATTCTTAATCATTTTTTTATAAATAAATTCAGATGTCCTCCTGCTGGAATACAAACCATTGTTTACAGAGCACAATTTCAGTCACAGAGAGGACAGTGTTTAGATCTATGGCTTCGTCCCCTTTGAGTGAGAAATGAATGGCTTGGCTGCACTTCTGCGAGACGAGGAAGACTGCTGAGGTTGAGTAGCGGTGTCTCTAAAGGATCAGAGATACTATTCTGCTTCTGTGCTGATTCCTGCCACTTCCTCTACATTAATTTGGAGTCTTTAAGACCTGATATTGAACTGATGAGGCTTGGGCCACCCATAGAAAGGAATAGTTCTCTTCTTATTTCATATGCAGATAAACAGTGAACTTTTGAGTCACCTCTTCCTTTGAGTTGCATATTTTTCAAATTATGAGCTATGAGATGATGAGATGGGTTTATTCTGATAAACTAGATGTCAAACTTATAGTTTGAATTGAATAGGTATTAGACTGTACAGAGCAGCATATCAATTTGAACAGTCATCACTGCTTTAGAACCTCCCTCCCCAATTTATAAATGTATATGACCTACATTTTATAGAAAAAGAAATGTTTTTAAATGCTAGTCATTTATATAATATGTGCTTTGAAGGATTTGCTAGTCCACTTCTGTCACTTTTAGTACACTGGTATCTTTTATATGTAATGTATGCTTTTTATTATTATAATTATTATTATAATTATTATTATTGTAGACATTTCAGTAGGAGGAATTTTGCAACAGTATGAGGGGTTGAAATTTTCATGTCAGAAATGAATTATACTGGACTTTGTCTGTGTAGTCTTGTCTTTCTTTAAATACTGTCTGGAAGGGAACTTGGTATTCAATAAAGCAAGTGACTTCCTTTTATTTTGAAGGCATACTATATAGTGCTGAATTGGATCTGAAAATATAATGGATTTGAAGATAGAGAAATTAGTAAAAAATCTAGTGTACAGAAGAAATTGTCTAATGAAAAACCTGATGATATATATAGTGAAACACTGTTACAGTGAATTTCTGATATAGTGCTATTTTCCTGGAGTCCATATGCCTTCTTTGTATTTCAGTTAATAAAAAATGATAATTTGTATAGATAAATTTAGGATAATAGGTTTATTTCAGTCATTATACAGTATTTCTTTATCCTACAACATCTATTCCGTCCCTTTATTATCAGACAAAAGACCATAGTCTGAATTCCATCGGTTGGAGTATGTATATATAGGTGAGAGATGGTTTTATAGGAACCTGAAAGTATGAATTTACATATTCCTTATGTTTCTGACAGAAATCAGTACGAGTCTTTCATTATTCCTGTGAAATGAGGAATTTCCTGATACCAAGAAGGAGAGTGAGAGTGTGTGTGTGTGTGTGGGGGTCCATGGAAGATGTTTGGGTCTTAAGGCCAAAATGATAAAAGTATAAAAGGACTTAATGTAGCTCAACACATGACTTACATTTAATATGTAAAAGAAACATTTAAATTTCATAACTCACAAAAAGACAAAAATAATTTTGCAGGGAACAAAACTATTTGGATAGCAGGCTTGACCAAATGAATTTTTTTTGGTTAAACTTGATATATTTTAAATGATTCTATTTCTGCCTTTATTTCTGCCCTAAAAGCAACTTAAAATATTTTGGGAGTTACTCTTCCTGTTCATTTGACTGTGAGTGTAATTTATATCATGGTTTACAAAATGTGGCATGAAGGATTGGATTGTTTTATCTGTATAATACAATGAAAGTTTGCTTTTTTTTTTACATAATCATGGTGAATGGTATTGTATTCTTAGACTGATTTATTCATTAAGTGACTTAATGAGTTTCATCACTTTTGACGTTATTGTTTTCTTATGGTTAACTTAGTCTTTTTGGGTTTATAATACCCTTCTATGTATTGTGATACTAAGGGAAGTTATGTTTTTGCTTTATTTTTAATTAAACTAATAGTTTGATAATTTATATTTGCAAATGATGCATTTTAAATGTGGTCACTTGCTGTTTGAAAAATAAAAATATAGAATACTGTTTTATGAATAGACTTAGCAGTATTTTTCATGTTAGATAATTTCAAACAAAATCTGCTTTCTTAATGAGACAGATGAAGGCATGTAAAGATACATATTGTTGTGCAAGAACTGAAGTGGATACTTTTCAACAATTAAATGAAATATTTAAGTATCTTATTTGAAACACACAGAACTTATTTGGGTTTTCTTCTCCTTTGGATATCATTGCCTCCTTTGATTATAGAAAACAGAATATCTGACCTTAACTCCAATCCTAGTTGTCTGAGAATCCACTGAAACCACTTTAATAGAAACACCTAGTGTTAGACCAGCTTTCCTTTTGTGATTTTTGTTTGCACTGGAGTGAGTTTGTACAGTGCCAGCAGCTCCTCATGTACATGAGAATCAGGACTTTGTTTTAATCTCTGTTGTAAGAAGGGTGAACTCAATTACTCAAGATTTCAAGTCTGTTGGATAAAAGTATGCCATGTGTGCACTACAGCATTTTGTAGCACGTGTAGTATATGGAGTATTTGTTACATAGATTTTTCCATTGTTAAAGCACATATTTAAAAAAAAATATTGAGGATAACAGCATTTATGCACCTACAAAACCATAGTATTAATTACTGGTAATTCTGTTTTCTCCTCTTTATTTGTTTGTGTGTATCAGGCATGATGTTTCCCTGAATCTTTTGGTAGGGTCCTTTTTGGTAGATACTTGATTTTTGTGGAATGCTTGGCTGTGTTGATTTTACTTGATGTAAAAAAGCAAGTTTTATGTAAGAAGGTGTTAAGAGTGGCACGATACCTTTTAAAGAGAAAAGAGCTGTAGTGAAGCAGTGTGTGAAGACTGGAGCTGTGATCAGATGAGCGTGGCAGGAAGAGCTGGTGGCTCTGGGATGTCACCAGCCCCTCACCCGGTGGGTGCCGCTACCTGGGCATCCACTGGGCACCTCAGGAGCCTCCTGTGGCAGCAGTGGCTGTGAGAGAGGAGCTTCTCATCCAGCCTCAGCTGCCCCCTGCTGAGGAGCTTGGCTCAGCAGGATTTGGCCACGGCAGAGAAGGGCCCTCAGGTTTGCTCTCGTGGCTTACCCAGGGCCAGCACCCTGGCAGCACAGCCCAGGGTGTCACTGGCTGCAGCAGCAGAGACTGAAGTGGCCGTAGGAAATGCCCCTGCTCAGTCCCTCTGAGCCGTGGGAGGCACTGCTTGTGTACGCCTGGAGCAGGGTGTGAGCACAGCTCCAGCACTGGACAGGGCTTGCTTTCATTCTCACTCCAGTCTGCAAATTACAGTATTGCCTTTTAAAATACCTTATAAACATCATGTGATATGTTAGCATCCAGCTAGCATAATAACTGCTTTTAATGGTTTCATGTTTGATAGTTTTAAGTTGTGGATGCACTCTGACTCTGCAACGTTCCTGATGACATAGTGTCTGTGTACTCAGCCACCCTGCTTGTCTTTATTTTCACTTATATTGGTTATACTGATTTTCATTTGTTTTAATTATATGGTGGAAATAAGAAATCAAAACTGATCACATCTGCCTATTGACTTTTATGATTAATACTGTCAAAGAGTAAAGTGATACTGAAAAGATACTTTTCAACATTTTGATATTGAAAAGAATTATCAGAACCTATATTTTGTGTTGAGTGAGAAAAATACTCCATTTAAATTAGATTGCTTTTAGTTTTTGCTTGGAGAAGTAAGCATTTTTCTCTAAAAATAATTGGTTATTTGTTTATTTAGAGGCATTAAAAATATCTCTTTGCTATTAATATCTTTCTTGCAGTGTGCAGGCTAAACTGTTTTGTGGCTTCAGGATAGACAGCGGTTTATAAAAGTTCAGAGATTTGGAGGTGTGTTGTCTTAGGGAGGTCATCTCAGAAAGTACCCTGTTTGTTGATTATCTTCTGCATTGCACTTGCCAAATCAACAGAAGATAGTCTTCCATAGAATATTGTTTGCTTTTTTGTCTGCTTTAGTTGTCAAGATGTCAAGTTTAATGAAGAGAGCTGTTCACTGGAACAGGGGTTTAGAAAGGAGCCCATTTGTGCTGCGCTTTCGAAGCGAACAGCCCTGCCCTGGTTGCTCAGGTAAGTTGCCTCCTCTGCAGCGCTCTTGCCTTTCACACCAGGGCTGGTCTTCAGGTTCCTGACATCCCTGCTGCGCCATCTGCTTCGAATGCATACATGTACAAGCCACTGGCAGAGATTGAATAGGATGATTTGGTGAGGTTCCATTTTAAAATGTGTGTGCAAGTCTGTTACAGTCCAGCCAGTCTGCATCACTTACTGTGTCAGCAGCCGTGCACGTCATGCAGAAATCACGGAATCCAGTTCCTACCTCTTATTTAAACTCACTTCTGGGTGTTTGCTGGGTGTACAAGTCACTGTTGTTTTTTGCATTTGGAGTCCATCTCCCTGGGCAGCTCTGCCTGTCTCCCACAGGACAGCCAAGATGTGTTGCTGTGTGATTGCTGTTGGTGTGATTTCATTGGGCCCGTGGCTGTGTCTTCCAGGCCTCTTGGCTAGAAATGTGGTGCCTAGTCCAGACCAGGCTTTGTGCTGATATCTCTTTAGATAGATCAGTGCCTTGGCATTAGCTTGTATGTAGCTGCCTTCATTTAGAGGAGGTGATACCTTCTCAGCAGCTATGGAAAGACAAGTAGTGCCACTGAACATGTTAATTTTCACTTTTATTCACATAAAATCTTTGTTTTCATTGTCAGATGTGATCATTAGTGCCATTTCACAAAGCAGAAGTAACAGCTTTTTTTTGGATCAAAAGCACTAGCCTGGCTCAAATGAAACCAAAGTGATCCATTACTTCAGGTGTGTAAATTACAAAAAAATACTTTTCTGTTGTATAATGAATAATGACTGTTCAAAATGTGTAAGTATTGTACTCTGAAAGCTCTTCATGAGCAGCACATCCTTAATCAGTCTTGTCACAGGATAAACTGAGCCATGAGAGAGGATAAAGCAACGCTGTGAGTGCTGGGAATGTTCAGGGTAATTGCAAGGTGATCTCAACCATGCAGTGACGTGCAACAGCAAACAGAGGATGACATCAGAAGCTGAAAGGATGACTTGTTTGTCTTTTCTCAAGTCCTGTGTTTTCTTCCATTTCTCTTTGCCAGTTCCTGAAATCATCTTTGTTAAAAAGCTAGTGTAGACAGAACAGCCTAAGAAAGATACAGCTCAGAAAGACATAAGCTAGTGCAAGGGTACCAATGGGACAAAATGATCTTTTCCTGCAAACCAGGACTCTGAAAGGGGGATTTTCTTTAGGACTCCCTCTGTTCCCTTAGAGGAAGAGAACGGGATGATTCATAAAACTTCTAGTCAAGCACGTAGCTAGATGGATGTTGCAGCTACTTGAAAATGAGCCATAAGGACGCTGTGAGTCCCCACAGCAGGTGTGGAAATGTACTTTGGCAGTATTGGCTCTCACAGAGTTGTTGCCTGAAAATCCATTTTAAGGAACTGAATCAAGAGTAGTTGTTTGTAGTGATGCTCAGGTATTATGTTGATAACTGCTATTACATACACTGAATATCACCAGGTAAAAATCTGTTTTAAAGGCAAAGTATTTTGTAGTTTGCAGCTGTGAGTGAACTTGAAGAAGATTGTCTCTTAATTTGGACTGAGAACATTCTCTATGTGTCACAGCCCGTTTTATGGTCAGCCTAGGGTTTGTAGGCCATTAAGTGATGTGATTAGCTAAACTGGGTAGTTTATTCACAGTTTGTGTTGTGTGTGTACATGGGAATTGCACATTGTGTTATAAGATGTGTATGTCTGGCAGCTGAAGATGATGATGAAGGTAGGTGACAATATTCATCCTATTAAGAATCAATCCTTTCCACATTTCACAGGATTGCTCAAAATTGCGGATTTTTCAAATTCTCATATTCTCTTGCTGGCTGAGCTCTGCACTGCTGTTTCCTTTCCCTCTTTCTATTTGTATCTTTGACACCTCTATTGTTCCCATACCTATTCTGTCCCAACCTTTTGTCACCCTCTTCACTCTCTTAAATCCATTTCCAGACTCCATTTCCTGGAGCAATTTCCAGTCAGTGACACCACGTGGACCATCAAAAGTCTTCTCAAATCATGGTTCAGATGTCCATTGTGTGGGACTGCCAGGCTCTGGATGGCCCCATCTGCCCCAGGGCCTTTGTAACTTGAGGGAGAGGATTGCAGCAGGTCTGTGGAATTCACGGTGTGCTTTGCTAGCCCTGAAAGCACTTGAGATTTGGACTTTGAGAAAACAATTTTAACTCTTCATTTCAGTTTTCTCCCCATTTATTCCCTGTAGAGCTAAGATACTCAGCATAATGAGAGAGAATTTTAATTAGGGCTTTTGGAAAACTTTCTCAGTTTGTGATAGTTTTCTTGGAAGGCCTAAAGTGGTGTGGAGTAAGACTTAGATGAAGACACTGGTTCTGAAATGCACACAGCCCTGCTGGAGGAGGCCTCCTGCTCTTGGAAGGATTCTCTTGACAAGCAGAATGTTGAAAATTGCCATGACTAAAACAGGAACAGACAGAGATTAACACTGAACATTCCTGAAAGTGCTTCTTAGCAGTGCTTGGTGATTTTAATGTGTCAGTCCTTAAAGAAAACACCTTTTACTGGTTTTCTCCTGTGGTTCTTCCCAGTGCAGAGGCAGGATTTCCCAAAGGAGTGTTCAGCAGTGGCAAGTGCCAGTAGCAGCTGGATCAAGAAACGTCTTCAGCACTTGCCAGGTGTGCACATGTGTGTGGAAGAGCACAGAAGTGTCTGTGGGCAGGCTACAGGGCTTGGTCCTCAGGGAATTAGTGACTCTTCTCAAGTACTGCAACAAATTCAAGGTACTTATTTCAGATTTTTCCCTGGCCCACATGATGGGAGAATCTGGCTGAACCTGTTCCCTGGTAGTTGTAGAATATAAAAAGAAGGGAGTGGAGAAGAGCTTCCAAATATTCCAGGAATGGGATATCCAGGGAGCTATTGATAGAATTGGGATCGTTGAGCTTGGAAAAGACACTTAGGGGTGACCTAATTGCAGCCTTCCAGCACCTGAAGGGAGCTTAAAGGGAGCACTACAAGAGCATGTAGTGACAGGGCAAAGTGGAATGGCTTCAAATGGAAAGAGAACAGGTTTAGATTTGATATTGGGAAGAAATTCTTTACTGTGAGGGTGGTGAGGCACTGGGACAGGTTGGCCAGTGAAGCTGCGTGGATGCCCCATCCCTGGAAGTGTTCAAGGTCAGGTTGGACAGAGCTTTGAGCAACCTGGTGAAAAGTGTCTGCCCAAAGCAGGGCAGCTGGAATCAGGTGATCTTTAAGGTCTCTTTGAACCCCAGACATTTTGTGGTTTCCTCAGGCTTCATCCTCCTTTGAGAAGTCATCTGTCTTCTCTGAACTCTTGCTTTCCTTTTCTGCCACTCACAGAAATTTGTGGTTTTATTCAAGAGTAGAAGCTTGTTATCACTTTGGCTCTGCAAGAAAATCAAAACAGATTCACTGGATTACATTAATGTCTTGTATGGATCCTTTTTGAAAATTAAAATGGCTCTAACCCATTTTGGAAGTAAATTAAAGTGTGCTACACGAGCTCTAAGGAAGCGTGGCTTGCTCTAGATACGATCCTCTTTATATTGAGACTGTCCAAAATTCCTGCCTTTAATTCAAGTGGAGCTTTGCCCGTGCAGGGTCACAGAATTTCTTGGCAGTCTAGGACTGGGAAGTTCGACTGGATCAAGCTCCTATTGAAACATCGCTGCAGCCTCTCCTGTGTGGAATCAGACCCCCCTTTCCCCGTGGCCATCATTTCCTCAAGCAGTGAATTTGCTTATTTATTCACTTATTTTGTCAGACTCCAGAAGACTGCAGCTTGAGTGGCAATCAGCTCCTGACCCCTGCTGATTTCTGTTCCCCACGCTCGGAGCCGGCGTGTCCCGGGCACGGCTGGGTCCGGCCCGGTCCGGGCAGGTGCCGGTGCCGGTGCGGGCGGGCGCGGTGCCCGGGCAGACGTGGCAGCGCCCGGGGCCGCCCCGGCGGGAGGCGGCGCCGGGGGAGCCGGCGGGAAGGAGGGAGAGAGGGAAGGAGGGAGGGTCCGGGAGCCGCCAGGTGAGTGGGGTCGGCACCGCGGGGACACCCCCGAGCCGGGACGGGGGCCCGGGCTGAGCCCCGCGGGTGGCGCCGGGCTCGGCTCGGCTTTGCCCGCTGCTCCCCCCGGTGCTGCGCGGCTCGCTCGGGGCGGAGGGAGGGAGGAAAGCTTAAAAATTAAAACCGTGGTGGGGGCGGAAAAAATGGTGGAAAAGAGCTCCCCCCCAAAAAGGTAAAAGAAAAAAGGCTAATAAGGGCGTGGGGAGGGAGTTAAAAAACGAAAGGTGAAAGAAAACCAGAAAAAAGGAAATAGAAGAGGAAAAAAAAAAAAGCAAAAACAGGGAAACAAAAAGGAAGGGAAAAAAAAAAAGAGGGGGAAAACGGAAAACTTGAAAAAAAAAAAAGAATTTTAAAAAGGAGGAAACAAACAGAGGGAACGGGAAGGTCGGAGCGGTGCCCGGGCGGGGTGGGCAGCCCGGTGTGGCCGCGGCCGCAGCCCCCAGGTGTGGGCAGTGCCGTGGCCTCTGCCAGACCGAAGCTCTCCGGAACACTGAAGTTGCTGGAGAGAGTCCGGGCTCGTTTCCCACGTCTGGTGTTCCGCAGCGCTCGTTGCTCTACGGAGATATGTGAAAACAAAACGAGCTCGGTAATTGTCCCGGCCGGTGCAGTAAATGAGTAACTGGGAATAGCCAAGCGCCGCTCTGCGTGGCGTTACCTTTGCTGCGCTCATGGCTGCTTCGTTTCCCTTTAACTCCGCTTTCCTAAAAGACTCCTAAATTAGGTGTTTTTAAGAACTTGACCCGGAGAGGAGTTGAAGGGGCTGATTAAAAGTAAAATGCTGTTGGCTGCTGTGTCCCTTGGGAGGAGAGGCTTTAGGAGCACCTCCTCTGGCTTCGGAGGTCGTGGGACCACACGCAGTTGTGCTTGGGAAGGCGTTAACCTTTCCTCTTCAAAACCAGCCAGCTGCTGAGTAGCTCAGAGCAGCGACGCTTAGCTCAGAAGCAGCTTTAATGCGATGATTAATAAAATAGTGCTTTGAAAGGATATGGAGGGCACAGAAATTTAATCTATAGCAATCTGGTTTTGCAATTAAATATAGAAGTGTTGCAGGAAAAGGAGATGAGCCTTTGTAATGTTCCTGCAAGGTTTGCTAATGCTCTTCTGCTCTCTTGAGTGCTAAATGGTATGGAAAGATTAAAACAGACCTTTGTGTTTAATTTATAGACTGGCTAGTGCATTTGGCAGAAACTTTAGGAAAAATAACAGCAATTTACTTTCAAGTTAGAGGCTCACTTATATTAGAGGAAAATTGAGTCTGTTTAGTTTATTTGTCCTGCTGGTGTGTAGAGCAGAAAAAGCTCCCTCAGGGTTGGTGACCAAGATACAAAATAGCACCCAAAAATATCCCTGTGCTGATAGAGTGCTGCAAGAGGAGGGCACCTGCCCCAAGGACTTTCCACTCACAGACCCTGAATTGCAGAAACACTTGCATGTCCATGGATTGGGATGTGACTGAGTGCTTTTGTTCAGCTCCCACTCCTGTGCTTTACACCCCCTCCCGTGTTTGCCTTGGCTACCTCGCAGGGACCAATGGATCCAGGAGTTGTGGTGGGATGTAAATAATTACAGAATTGGGTAACAAGATTTTTAGGCAGTTGGAAATGCCACAGAGAGCAGTAGTGCAGAGGCAATTTCCTGGGATTGTGGAGGAGGAAGATCTTATAGCAAGGTGTGCAGTAGCTGAAGCAGAAAGGGCCTCTAGAGCGCAGGGCAGGAGAAGGGTTTTAAAGCAGAGAAAAAGGAAGGAAATGGTGAGATAAGGGGATTTAAATGTCCAGGCAGGCAACATTTCTTGCTAGGTGTGCTTCAGGTCTAAAATCCATGTGTGCAGCCCTTCTTTAGCGTTTTGCAAGTTTCAGGTGGGTAATAGGGGTGCATCACACCTATCCATGTAATGTCACACACCAGACACATCAGCCCTGAGGTACTGTAAGGGGTTGGAGCCATCTCCTTCTGGCTCCCTTGGTGGAGTGGTTTAGGAGAGCAGGGGGCTGCAGAGGTGCAGCCTCTTTTCTCCTCATCTGGTTGGGACTGCTGTGGCACACTGGGTTGTGTGACCCCAGTGAATCCTTTACTGAGTGAGAGTAAAGGAAGGATTCCACTGGGGATTCTTAGGAGAATGTGGCTATTGTAATCTTGTTTCATGTTGTGTATTTTCTGCCATTTTTTATTACTGTGGCTATTTGAAAAAAAAACAAACCATGAGCTTTGTTTCCTTAGAGTTCATCTGCTCCTGCTGCTTTTGCCCTGCTTGAAGCCCCAGTCTCCCTGTAACAGCAACCATTAGTGATATTGTAAAGGGTTATTTGCTTCAAGAAATGTGGGGGCAGCAGCAGGGCATCCATGAACTCTCACGACTTTGGTGCTGCTTAACTGCCCATGTGGGCAGGGCAGGAGAAAAACCTCCTGTGCTGGCCATTGTAGCCCAGCTGCAGGAGACCTTCTGCAACTGAAACACTGTGGTGCAGCAGCATCTGCTTTGGTTATTTAATACTGGGCATTTCAAAGCAGAGTAATAAGGGCAGGATGGTGAAAGGCATTCAGACCCTGGTGCAGAAATCCTGAGTGACACAAAGCAGTTTCTGTAGGTCTCTGTGCAATAGGCAGGGCACATTTCTGTTGGGTTCCTGCTCTGTGATTAATTTGGTCTCTGGTCTCAGGTAAGGTGTCCAGCCCTTGGTATAAGCCTTGTGTGATCATGGTTGGTTCTTGTAAGCATGAGGGCTGAGCTGGCCAGCAAATTACCTGCCCCAGGAGAGCCAGTGATCCAGACAAGCTGCCCTCTCCACATCTGAGGAACAAGTCTTGCTCCTCTCTGGCTGCAGCCCTCTTTGTCTTTCCTAGGCATGGTGTACTGCACTGAGGAATAGCCAAAAAGTCTCTCTTGACACCTGGTGTGGGAGACTGTGGGTAGCTGCATACACTGAATACAAGGCAGGACCTTGGTGTGCAAAAGGCACAGCTGAGGCAGACGTGGTCAAGGCAGTGAAGTGATGAGTGGTGCTGGGAAGTGAATAATCCATGTGTCCTATGTGACTGGAGCACAGGAGCATGCAATGACATTACCAGGCACCAGATTTAAAACCAAGGAGAGGAAATGCATTTTGCAGACAACACTATGGATCTGTGGAGCCAGTGCTACAGGATGCTGGGGTTAGGTTTGGAAAGGGGTACCAAGGGCTGTTAAATGTGTGGCTGATGGTGGAGCCCGTGCTGGGGGAGCCTTGCTCTTTGCTGTTTGTGGTGTCCCTCTGGTTCAGCATCTGCTACCAGCTGCTGTTTGTTGACTGTGTGGACAATGGCCTTGTGCTTTGGCAGACTAAGAAAGCAGCAGTTGTGTCTTTCATCTTTCCTGCTTTCACAGTGAGGCTGGGATAAAACCATGAATCTTCTACAACAGAGGAGCCAGCCCTGCAGGAATTGGACTGAGCTGAGCTCCCTGCTCAGAGCAGCTTGGCCTGTGGCTGTGTTAGAGCTGAGCTTTGGGCAGCAGAGCCCAGGAGAAGATGTTCAGCTGCAGTGGTGCCCGCAGTGAGGGATACGTCCAGGAGCTCTTCCATGAGGAAGCACAGCAGGTATGTCACAGAGCCATCTCCTTTCCCAAATTTCCATCTCCATGGCCTCTCCACTCCTGGTCACCTCTGTGGCAAGGGAACAGGAGTGAAGTAACAAAACTGCCCTTTGTTTTGCTGTGTATGTCTGAGGTGTATGACTCAGAAAGGGAAAGAAGAGACTCGATTTCCAGAGGGCAAGAGGAAGCAGTTCCATAGGAAAACTACAGTTTCCCTGGAGCTTCAGATCTTGGTTCCAGCGGCTCTGGAAAATCACTGTGCCCCAAGATCCAGAGCCCCATGTCTCCTTGAGAAGCAAAGGGTCCTGATCAGATATGGCTGTGATGGGGAAACCATCTTAACCTACTCTGTTGCTCCCAGCTGATTTGTCATGTCCTCTAAGGGAGTTCTCCCATGCACTGAGAGCCCTGCTTGCCTTGGTGGAGTGTTTGGAAGGGTCGGGAGAAGCACAGTGTGTAGCTGCAGGCTCTGGGAAGGACCCTTGAATGGTGTTTTTGGTTGATGCATTGGGGTTAATTCACTGAGGCTCAGCAGGGCTCTGTTGCTGATTATCCTACAAGAATATGAACAGGGTGTTGTAGGAGCCATCTCTTTCAGGGCCCAGGCACCCCAACAGCCTGACAGCCCTTCATCTTAGGGACAGCTTGCAGCAAAGGAGTGTCTCAGCAGCTGTTGGTGGCCATCCCCCTGTTGGTGGCTGGCTGTGGCCCATAAAACATGAGAGGTAAACGCAGGCTTTGCTTTTCTCTAGGTATCTCAAACACAGACCAAGCCCTGGTGGAAGATCCAGCTGTTTGTATGGGAGCCAGTGCTTTTTGGAACGTGGGACGGGGTCTTCACCTCCTGCATGATCAACATTTTTGGAGTGGTTCTTTTCCTGAGGACAGGATGGCTTGTGGTGAGCAAGTGCTGTCTTGGTTGAATGTTTGAAAAGATATTTCCCTCTGCCCTCCCTTACCTTGTATCTCCATCATCACCCAAGTGTTTTGGATTCCATGCTCTTTGTTATAGATGTTGCTTATGCCCTCTGGTATTTTATAGCTTTTCAAAAAGTTCCACTAAAATGTGCAGCTGAAGTGATCTTTGTAAGTGGTTTCCTACCTTAGCTTTCAGAAAGAGAAAGGAAAACACAGCAGCCAACCTTGACAATGAACAGGGACACCCCTGTGTCGTATTGTTGAGGAAAAATTAACACTTTTCCAGGTAAAGTAGTTACAGCCACTCACCCATCCTCCCAACACCACTGAAGGAGGTCTCTTCCAAACATGCCAGTGTTGGAGTTCCTGATTTTTTGAATGGGGAGTCCTCAGTCAGGTGAAATTGCCATTGCTATCAAAGGATCTTCCACTGCTGGGTCCTAATAGTATCTCTGAGGGTCAGAGCCTGGAATACTGTCCCCTCCTGATGCAAAATACTGTATTATGCCTCAAAATTTCCCCTTAGAAAAAGAAAAGTTTCCCCAGAGATGGATGGGATTTGAGCTTCAGGCAGAGTTTTTGTCACAGGCATGGTGGACACCTTCCAAAAGGAGCAGGAAGACACTTGCACTCTGCACTGAAAATTGCTTTGCTGGAGGTGTTGAGGGGAGCTGCAGTTGCTGTGGTGGAGAAGTTGGTATGATTTTTTAGCTTCCTTTTCCTTATGATTTTATTTCCTCCACATCTCCTTTGAAAGCAAGTTACTTCTGGAGCAAACACAAATATAAACAAAGCCAGTAAATGAAAGAAAAACAGAACCAGCTGGAAGCTAGCATGAAAGGGAAGGGAGGAGAAGTCAGGGTTGGCAGAGAGCTCCCCTGGCAGAGGACAGTCATATGTCAAGCTATTCCCAGAGTCAGGCTTTTGCTATAAATTTCCAGAGCTGGATCTGGGGCTGGTGAAGCTTTGCAGTTCCAGGGGACCTAATCTTGCTGAAATGTTCAACAGGGATTGCTGCTGCACTAACCCCTCCAGCATGCATGCATAAATAAGCATCAGTGCTTAATGGGGGCTTTTTCTTCCCACTTTCTCTGCTTGCTATTGTTGCTGTGAGCCCAGCATTCCCCCTCAGTCTTAGTGTTAACCCTTTATTCTGTAGGAACCATTGAATTGCCCATTAACAGCTGCCATAGCCTGGTACCACCTTTCTGGAAAAGCTCAAGGCTAAATGAATGTTTGCATATGTTTGCTTTTTTTTTTTTATTATTTATGTTTTTAACTGAAGCATATAATGTTTATTAACCATTTAACCTGGGGTAAGCAGCTGAAGAAAAAGAACAATTGTCCTTTTAAAAAGAAGTATGGGGTTTGGGTGGGTTGTGGTGCTGACCCAACCACAGCTGTGTTTATAGCAGTCCTTGGCTCTGTTCCCCACTGACCAGATAACAGCCCTGTCAAAGGCAGCAGGATGCTGAACCAAAATAGGATTTTATGATGATACCAACATCCTGGATATGTTTCTGGTTTTTTTCACAAAAAAAAAAAAAAAGAGAAAAGGAAAAAAAAGAATCTGGGATTTCAACCAACCCCAGAGCAGGGAAGCAATGGTGATAAAAACTCCATCATGGCTAGTGTGACCTCAGAGATGAGCATTGCTGGAGCAAGGTTGGAAAGGGGGGATATGGACATGGCCTGGAAGAGGAGTAAAAGGAAGGGAAGCCAGATGTTAACAAAGCACTGGGCACTGGAGGAGCCTTCTGGTTGCTGTGCATTGGCCTGAGCGATTTGTCAGCAGGGGAAGGTGGGCTGGAGCACAGGGGAGAACTCCTGACCCTGGAAAATAAATTACAGCCACGTGCAAGTGAGTGGGAAGGCCCTGAGCTCAGAAGAGTTCTTAAATTCTTTTGGAGGTACCAAGCACCTTTTCTTTCTGAAAATCTGACCCTAAATGGCAAACTGAACCCCTCCAAAGAAAGGGGTTGTGCTGGTGTTTAAATTTCCCAACGGGGACCTGCAGCTGTGTTTGTTCAGAGACTTCTCTTTGCCACACAGTGGCAGGCACAGCAGCTCCTCCTGGAGCCCTCCCTCTGCCCCAAGCAGGAAGGGTTGGTTTTTTATCATGGGGCTGAATCCTGTGCAGAAAAGTCTCCAGAGCCCAGGCAGGGCGAGAGCCACCTGCCCTCTGAGCACACCCTGCAGATAAGGGCTGGTGCACGCTGCTTTGTGAGAGCATTATTTATCTTCCACGCTGCCTTGCCTTTGGGGTTTGTTCTTTGGCATCTCATTGTTTGCAGGGATCAGAGCTTTCAAAGGTAAATGTTCTGAAAAATTAAAATGCAAGCTTGATGCTGTTAATAAATCAGTTGCTGCAAATCCCAGGGGTTCAATTTTGGAACTGCTTTTTGTTATGAAAGTGTTTTGGGTTTTTTTTTAAGCATGTCATTCTAAACCATGCAGACAGGCAGTGATCCCCTGACTATGGTGGTTGAATCACTGTTTGACCTCATTCCTTTTAAACCAGTGGACAAAACCAGTGATTCATGGAGGAGCCCATTGACAGGGCAGAACCTGCTCATGCAAAGGTCTGCCCAGCCCCAGGCTCCAGGACAAGACAGGTTCTCATCAAAGGGGTGCTAATAAAGGCTCTAAATTTGGCAATCAATTACGTTAATTAGACAAGTAGGGGTGTCTGTGTGTGTTTTTTTAATCTGTAATGAATCCAGATCCATAGATCACTAGTGACTAGAAGTGGGTAGGTTCTTATTCTGTTGCAGCAGATTGGTGTGAATTAATCTTTATTTTATAATTTTTTTTCATTCCAGGGAAACACTGGCATTGTAATGGGCATGTTTCTGGTGTCCTTTGTCATTCTGGTTGCCCTGGTGACAGTCTTGTCTGGAATTGGGGTGTGTGAGAAGTGCAGCATTGGAAGTGGAGGAGTCTACTCCATGATCTCTACTGTCCTTGGAGGTCAAGTAGGGGGCACCATTGGCCTCCTTTACATTTTTGGCCAGGTAATTTTAAAAAGCTGCTCAAAGAAAATTTGGAAACTTTGCAATGCAGGCATTAGTCTTGTGCTGTCCTGCTGCAGAAAGTAATGTTTCAAGTAAAATCTGGGTAATGCAACATGGGAGAGCACCACAGGGAGCACTGAGCCCACACTGCGCCCCAGGAGCAAGCCTGAGCATGGCAATGTTCTGCCTGGCACTGGGCACCCTGGGGGAGGAGCTGAGTGTCTGGACAAGCCCTGCAGGACATGTCCTCCCATCCCAAATTACCCCATTGCCAGGACATGCCCTTGCTGGCGGGAGACAAATCAAACGCAGCAGGAGAGGTCAGGGTGGCCAAGCAGAGCTCAGTGAGAGGCTGTGGACGGGCAGGTTGGCCTTGGCATGCTCCATGTACCCTCAGGGATCAGGCAAGCCTTGGCTGCTTCTCTGCGGGAGCCAGCAGAAGTGGAGCTGGTGTGGGATGAGAGCTGGGCAGGGGTAAGGGCCACAGCTAATTGACTTCTTGTGAGCCAAGAGTCACAGTTCTGGATTTTCTGAATGATCCCAAGGAGCTGGTAGGGTGGTGAGGCACAAAAATACACAAGTAGTCTACAAAAAGAATGGAAAATAATCACTTAAACCTGCAGTAACTTAACCCTCTCCCCCCATAAAGATGTTATGAACAGTATAAAATGTGGTGAGCAGAGAAGCATTTTTATGGAGGTTTGTTTTTAACTGACTGGCTTACAGCAATCTCCAAAACCCCTGAACAGCCCCCAAACCAAAAATAATCCCCTCTTCTCCTTTCACTCCAGATTAAAAGCAAGTGTCCATAAAACACGAACTGAACCCAGTTACAAGCCAAGATATGGAAATGGGCCACACATGAGAATCCTTCCTGTCAGATTTTCCACTCTTGCTCTCTGAGAGGACCCCATCTGGGAAAGCAATCAGGTTGCAGCCTGTCCTGAGGGTTGTAAAAGCTGGGCTGCAGCAGCCCTGGCCCCTGCCTTGGCATCCTGTGTGCACAGGGGCTGCACAGGGGCTGGGAGCTGGCAGCTCACTTAAAATCACTTTGCCTGCTCCCAAAAGCTGCTGATGCCTTTCCTCTCTCAGCTGTGCTTTCTGCCCAACGTGCCCTGCACCAGCTGCAGGCTGATCCTCTGCTCAGGATGCTCAGGGAGTGCTGTAACCTCTGCCATAGGGCAGCTGCTGCCAGAAATGGGGCAGTCCCTGTTCCCTGCTCTCACTGGGGTGAGTGGGGAATGCCTGGCCATGTGCTGCAGAGGAGGACTCTCAGGGTGCAGCTCCCCTGATCTGTCTGCCTGTGATGGAAGGGAATCCCCCAGGATCTCCAAGTTGTTGGTGCCCAACTCTCAACATCTGCATGCCATCAGCCTTGCTGAAAACCTCACCAACCCTGCAGCTCCTGGGCATGGGCCAGGCTGTCCTGCTCCCCCTCAGTGGGCAGTGCTGGGTCTGTCCCAGGTGGGGGATCTGCAGTGAATGGGGGCTCTGCTCTTGCTGTCCTTTGTCCCTTCCACATCCCTCAGCTGTGCACAGGGGTGGTGGGGTGCAGGAGCCAAGGTCACAGCAGCCATACCAAATGCAGCTGTCTGCCCTGACCTGGTTTTCCAGGGATGCCATGCACTGGAAGGGCTGTTGCTGGAATGTCAGCTGGCAGGAATTTCTGGAGTGAAACCTCCTGGTGTTTTGTGTTGTTGTGCTGCAGTGGTGTTTGAGCCTGTGCTGCAGATGTCCTGTCCTGCAGGCTCTCAGCCACCCAGGGCAGAGTGTGTGTCCTGTCCTGCTGCAAGGCAAACAGGCAGCTTTCCTGGGACATGGCTCACACAATGTGCTCTCCTCCAAAGGGCAGGCTCCATTCCAGCAGCGAGATGGGGAGCTGGTGAAACATCAGAGTTTGCATCCAAATTAAACACTGAGTTAAAAATAACCCCCAGGAGGCAGTAAAGGGGAGACAAACAGCTGCTCTTCAGGCAGGTGTTCAACTGGGACCCTTTCCTCCAGAGAAGCAGAAGAGGGGAAGAAACAGAAGCTGGCTCATCCTTTTCTCTCTCAGAGAAGCCAGTGTAGTTTCTCCTGGAGTGTTGATAGAGGGTAGAGGTGACAGTGGAACATCTGGGCTGCTGGTCCTAGCACCCAGCCTTCCCTGTCTGCCCAGCTCTGCTGCTGTGGCAGTAACATCCAAGGTTGTACTGTGACAGCCAGTGTCGTTCTGTCTGTCTGAACAGAGGCCCCCAGCCCGGCATGGGGCTGTGGATGGGGTCCCTTTTCTCCCGTGGGGCACTGACAGAGCTGTGTCCCTCAGTGTGTTGCAGGTGCCATGTACATCACTGGCTTTGCAGAGTCCATTGCAGGTGTCCTGAGCCTCAGCAACATCTGGGCAGTGCGTGGCATCTCCCTGGCTGTCCTGCTCGGCCTGCTGGGCATCAATTTGGCTGGGGTGAAGTGGATCATCAGGCTCCAGCTCCTGCTGCTCTTCCTGCTGGCTGTCTCAACACTGGACTTTGTCATTGGGTCCTTTACACATCTTGATCCAGGTAAAACTGGGGGTTCATTGCATTGGGGTCAGCAGGCATTAGTCCCTGGGGTTTTCTCCTTAGCTGTGTTTTTGCAGTGGCACTTGGACAGTGGTAGAGTTCAGAGCTTCCAGATGTGTCTTCTGTCCTTTGGTACTGATCTATTAGAGACAACCCATTATTTTGCAAGGAGTGTTTGCAGAGCATGACTGAAGATGCCTTAATAATTTAGGTGTTTAACCCCGGGGACTAAACTCTCAATTTGTGCTCCTGTTATGTTTCATTTGGAGGTTTTCTAACAACAGAGAGCATCTGTGTCTGCAGTGTTCTTCATAGCCTTCTGCTGCCTGACTCAGCATTGTGCCTGTGAAAATGAGGATTGTGAATTTGAGCTATGGGGATCTTGTGTGGACACCTCTGAGGTCCCTCAGACGTGTTTGTGCTGTGCTGTGCACTCTGCTGGGTGTGCTGGCCAGGGCTGTGCTGGGGGTCTGAGCAGGGAGCTGGGTGAGGGCAGGTGGCTGCTGGGGTTTCCAGGACCCATGAGTGGGAATTTCCCCGTAACTTTTGCCAGACTGAGTTCAGCCTGCAGTGACAGCTCCAGTTCAGGCAAGGGGGAGGTTCAGGGCTCCCATCTGCAGCCCTGCTCACACCAAGTCCTGTTCCCTTTCTTCCGTCTGCTTGCTAACACATTTCAGAGCGATAGTGAAGTGCAATTAGCTGAGTAAACAGAAGGTGTCACCTTTTTCTTGGCTTCCTCTGCGTCCAGCAGCGCCTTGGAGAGTGACAAGTGACCTACTAAAGTGAGTTTAAGGAAAGATCTTCAGTTTTCATTGACAGCTGTGATTCAGCAGCTGGGCTGGGTGGCAGATTGTGTCATGTGGGCACTCGCAGCACCGATGGCACAAGTGTCATTCATGCTGCTGTTTTATTTTGTGCTGCTGCTGCTCTGGTGGGCAGGGACAGAAACAGCTGCTCCCCTGCCAGACAGAGCCTCATGGAAAGGCATTTACACTTTATATTTAGCACGTGGGAAATGCCCCAAATGAGACCCCGTGAAAGTTTCAGCAATACTTGTAAATGAGAATGAAGCAGGGGCAGTTGTGTTGCTGTTTTGCAGGGAAAACAAGTGACCTGCTCCAAACAGCTGTGCTCCATAGGAAGTTGTTTTCTAGAGGAAACGGGGCTGGGGGGCGTGTGTTGGATTTTTGTTGTGCTCCTCGTAGACTTTTCTAATAGTAGAGAAAAATGAATACTGGAGGTGAGACCAGATAGCAGGAAAGTGAACACAGGACCAGGAGGCAGGAATTAAAGGAACACAAACGTCAGCAGCAAACATGCCCAAGTGGAGGCCACCACAGTTGTCTTTGATTTCCTCCACTGCCGAGCACTGTCATTTTCTTCTGACAGAAAATAGCGACAGGAAGGGAGATGAGGCAGCTGAGCATCGCAGATGCTGCAGTTCAGCCAAGGCTGACTAAAGACAGGAGGGCTCCCAGTGCCTGGAGGGAATTGGGCTGATGGTGCCGGACCCAAGCCCTGGCAGCCCCCGGAGCAGCTGCCCTGGGGTGGGACAGCGGCACAGCCGGCAGGGACAGCTGCGGGTGGCGGTGCCTCCGCACACCCTGTGGCAGTGCTGCTCCCTCCAGCCTGGCAGGGGGATCCTCCCAAGCGCTGCATTTCCCCAGAAAGCCTCTGAGTGGTGTGTCAGCACCGAGGGTGAGCGCTGGGCTCCCAGGAGCCTCCTCACGCTGTGCTGTCTGCTTTCTGTGCAGGATGGATGGATGGATGGATGGATGGATGGATGGATGGATGGATGGATGGATGCCTGTCTCTTGGGATCGCACCCACCAGCAAAGCATCCCTCCTGCGAGGAGCCTGCAGGTGGGACACGCAGGTGGTGCTGCAGCTCCAGCCTCCAGAGCCAGCTGATGACAATGGCAGGGGGCACTGCACCAAAGCCCAGCACCAGGGGAAGCATTTGAGACCCCTTTGGGGTGGGCTCTCCACTGATCAGCCCTCAGGAGCGTGCTGCTGCTTTCAGTTTGGTTCTGTGGCTGCAGCAGGAGCTGAGATGCAAAGGCAGCATGCAGGGAGAGGTGGTTTTTGAGGCTGGAGCTGTAAGCTGCATTGTAGCTGACAGCTTGTCTGGGTCATGTCCTTGTTTTATGGCAGGTTTATGGGGCTTCAGTTCACAGCCTTGGGTCTCAGTGTCTGACCCTGTAAAATGGGCCTTGTGCAGCCATCCTGCCTTTTCTGCCATGGCAGCCTTTTCCCGCACTTAACATCTCCAAGTGCTGCGCACACAGGAAGGGACTGCACATCTGCCAAGCAGCACTTGCTTGAATTTAAATAATCTCCAGGAATGCCTGTCCATCTTGAAGGTCTTAACTGGCTGCCTTTGTGTGGCTGGGCTGGGTGGAGTCCCCTGCTCTTCTCCCCATTCCCGCAGCTCACACCCAGGCACACACCAAATCGGATATTGTCCAAGCACTCACTCCCTTCCTGTGGTTTGCCTTTATTTTTAGTCTGAGGACGGAGCATGTTTACACAAAAGGGGGCTTCTCAGCACGGCTTCCTGCTGCTCTTTCTCTTTTTTTTTTCCTCTCTCTTGCTGTGGCTTGCTCCTGCTCCAAGAGCCAGCTGGGCTCCTGCAGCCAGGAGCTGGGGCTGGAGGAGCTGAGTGCAGGCAGGGAGTGCTCTGGGTCACTTGTCCAGACTCTGCTGACCCCTCTGGGCCTGCCAGCTTGCTTGCTGCTAGCCTGCCCTGTCCCTCTGCCTGGCCCCCAGGGCTTTTGCTCCTTTCCACAGGCTGCCTGCAGGGTGGAGTGGGACTGGCTGATTTTTTGGAGCTAATCCTAAATCCTCCCTTGGCTTCAGCTGGCACTTCCCCTGGGGCTTGGTCACAGTCCCAGGCTGGGATCTCCGCCAAGGGTGGGTAGCGAGGAGAGGGGCTCCCTGTTCTGTGTGAGAACCAGCCTCCCTGAGCTGCCTCTGGCCACCCAGCTTCCAGCTCAGTCCCTCCTCCAGGAACAGAGACCCCTGTGCTCCTTCCTCCAGAAGGGAGACATCCCTATTCCCTTTCTCCCTAGCACAGGTGAGTGTTTTTAGTAAACCTAACACAGGTCAATTGAAATCAGCCATTGCTCGACTTCTCAGCCCATCACCAAGACCCAGCACGAGCTGCAAATTTTCATAGCAGCAATGCAGGGTTGTTTTGGCTTGTGTATGTCTGTATTTTAATGATGGAGGTCCATTCCTCAACATCAACCTGAGTAATTTTGGGAGGAGCAGTGAAAGTAGAGGAGAGGATGCTCCTCTCCCTGACCAGTTTCTCAGAACAGTATGTGAAACTTTTTTGGCCTTTTCACATCCTGAACATTAGAGTCACGGAAAAAAAGAAGATAAGCCGTCTGTTAATGCCCACTATTTTATTTTCCTAGCATATCTCTGCTAATTTTTGTGTAGGGTGACTCCCAAATACTCCCTTTCAATTAGGCGCCTGCTTTCCTGTTTTGGCAGTGGCTCCCAGGTGCCCTGTGAAAGCAGAGCAGCTCTGGGAGCTCGGGGGGGCCACCACTGGGAGGAGGGCTGGTGTTAATTTGGTTGTGCTTTGATGGGGAGATGAAAGGAATCACAAGAGGCCCAACAACAGCCTCTTAAATGCCTGGTGGGGGTGAGAAATAAATTATCTTGTTAGTAATTCTGTAATTGTGTCCCCTTGGGCTGGGATTCCCCGGTCCTGCAGTAGATGGTACCACGTGGCTGGGGTGTGTGGGGCTAAACCCCTCTCCTCAGGCTGGGAAATCTGGGTACTTCCTTTCTCAGGGATGGAGGGAGGTTTGAAAGGCATATTGCTGTCAGGGTGCTTCTGCTTGGGATTATTTTCCATGCAGACCACATCCTTCATGTCACCCGCTTGGGTTTCAGCTTCCCTAAGCTGCTCACTCAGAGCCCAGAAAACTCATTTATCATCTTCATGTATTCCTCTGAGGACAAGTGCTTTGGAGGATTCATCTCCCTCCAATGTTCTATGGCCAAGCTGGGGAGCTGATGCTGTCCTGTGGGTACCACTGGTGAGGATTTGTGGGAGATGAGTTTTGCCTGGAGCTGCTCCAGCAGACAGGGAACCTGCAATTGTTGAAGTGATTTATGTATATAGACACTCTGGTGTTGTAAAGATGCCTCAAAAGCTGCCTCTGGGGCTTCGATGGGCTGAATTAATTAAAAATATTCCCAGAGATTGAATATGAAAGTGATCAAAGCATCCTAATCAGGGGCTTCTGCTTGGCTCTGGGTTTTTTTATTTTATTTTTGGGCACAAGGGGTGTGCCCCAATATCATAAGAGAGGGTGCAGGAAGGATGTGTGTGTCAAAAGATGATCTGCAGCAAATCCCAGAGGCTTTATCCAGGCTGATTGCTGACTTCCTGGCCTGAGACACATCTGGAAACTGGCACCAAATCCCAAGTAGAAATCACCTGTGCGAGCAGCAGCAGAAAAAAAATTATAAAATCCCACTTTGCTACTGAACAAGGTACACACCATGGTGAATAAAGGCAGGAGGCTGCTAATACACTCCTTATTTATTAAAAAACATGGGTTTGCTTTTCCCAGCTTTTTCCAATTATAGTGCATTGAATGGCCCTGACATCACTCTTGAGTCGGGGCCAGCCTATTCAACAGTCTGGCGAAGACATTTATTAACTGGTTACCTGCCAATTGTCTGGGCTAGGAGCTGCGGGACAGATGTGTTTTGGAAAGTGATAACATTGTTAGAGGCCTTATTTAGATAGTGAGAGGAAAGCTACACCACTCTGTCCAGGTTCTCTGAAGTAGGTATTTAAAGCAGTTTATTTAGAAGGAAAAAACCGAAGCAGCTAGCCTTGAGATGCAGCCCTGTTTGTGGGTAGGTTTTCACGGTGTTTCCCTGCTGGAGGACATCCAGCAGTGGGACTGCGTTGGGGAGCAGCACTCTGGGTTGCTGCAGATGCTCAGGTGTCAGCACAGCTGCTGCACCCCGGGGCTGGGGCTGGCAGCGCTGTGTCCCTGCTCTGCCCAGCCCAGGCAGGATTCCCGAGCCACCGCCCCAGGCATCTCCCAGGAGGTGGGGAAAGAGGGGAGGAGGGCTCGGGGTCTGCGGGTCCCGCCCTCCTGCACCTACTGGGCTGCACTGGGGATGGATGCCACGTGCATCCAATCTGCTCCTAAAAATTTCCACAGGTGGATCCTTTCCTGCATCCTTGGGGACCCTGCTCTTGTCACTTGCCAGGCTTATCCCCTCTTCCTGCAGCCTAAACCCACTGCTTTGGGTCTCTTGAGGACTTGGCACAATCTGGTGTCCTTCCTTTTTGCATTAAACCTCCTTGCCTGGCAGGCCTCTGGTGCTCTTCAGTCCTCCCTGGGCAGCTCCATCTGAGCAGCCATGGGAGTGAGCAGCCCTGTGTGCCATGAGCTGCTGAGGATGAGCAGAGCCCTGGCCTCCCCTAAATGAGACCCTAAAATGTGCCACTGAATGGTGCTGTCCTGTACTGGCTGGCCAGGTCCATGCCTGGAGCCAGGAGAGGGCTTGCTGAGGCTGTTACAGGTTTAAGCTTGCTCAGTAGAGTTCCTGATGTGCACAGGAGGTTTTGTACACATTGATTTCACCTTTAATTGCTTTGCTGTTTCCCTGTGAAGCAATGCTAAGCTCATCTTCCTAGAACTTGTAAATAAATCCTGAAATACCTTGGCTGGCTTTGTTAGACTCTGCCTTCATGTGGGCTTTCCCCATCCATCCCTCCCATAAAACCTCCTGTGCAGGCTCTCCTTCAGCAGCAACTTGTTTAATGCTACAGAACTGATAAAACTGACTGGTTTAAGGAAGATCTATATCATCCCACATCTTCTCCCTCTCTCCTCATTGCTGTGTTTGGATGGGACAGCTTTATTTAATTGCATTGATTTTTTTTCCTCTTTTTTCTGGTGCCGCCATATAATAGTTTTCAAATGATGGAGATATTTTGCCTCTTCTTTTTTTCATTCCCCCAGTGTTTAATTCCAGTCACAGTTCAGCTGTGCCCTGAATCAGCTTTCCTTATTTGGAAATTTAATTTATTAAGATAACTTCTAGTTATTAGATTCTTCCTCCAGCCACTTCACTTCTAGTTTGCATTCCTCTCCTAGGCTAAAGAGAAAATTTGTGTGGGAAATAGGTCCTTATCTGCTGTTCATCCTCTCTCCTGGCTTGTGTTAACAATTTTTGACCTTTTTTGTCTGTAAGTAAGGGATTTTATCCTGGTTGTACCTTCACTAACTGGGATGGTGGCTCAGTGGTTCTTTCTGGTTTTCTTTTTCACTTGAAGGGGGAAATGCATCCATTGAAAAATTGATTTTTGTAGGGAAAATCCATTCTATGACTTACACAGAATTAAATTAATAGTTTCAAACAAGCAAACAAAAAATCCTTTTAGGTGACAACATCTTGCTCAACCTTTCCAAAATCAAATGCTGTTTGGTTTGATTGCATTCTGAAGCCAGACTTAAGGCTGTAGCTGTGTGTGTGTTGCATATAGAGGATAATGAAAACCTTCCAAAAATGAAAACAAGCTATCATTTTAGATACAAAATTAAAAAGTCAACAAAAGGAATAGTTTTCTTTTGAAGTACCACTGTCATGTGGATAATATATCCATAATTTATTATGGGAAGCTGGGAGCATGGGATGCTGTAGTCATGAGGATGGCAGAAGGCTCATGGCAGGATCTGGTGGATTAAGTTGTATCATTTTTCCTTTGAAAGATGGGGATTTGATCAGCATGGATTGGGCTTTGTCCCAAACAATACACGGAGCAGCTCTGAGATGGAGGGGAGGCCACTCCAAAGTCCAAAGGATGTGTGTCATCACCACTGCACTGCCACTCATTTTCCTCCAATTGTTGTGCCTTGACTCAGCCTAAATTCTGATCTCTCGAGCCTAGGGCTTTTCACTGGAGAAGCTCTCCAGAGCCTCCCACAGCTGGGCTCTCTGGGCATGACTTCCAAGAAATACCATTCTGTAATTGATAATGATACCCCATTGATGGAAACTGTTTTCCTGGAAGAAGGATGGAGCAAGGGACACTGTAGTTCTTGTCCTCTTTGCAATGAATAAAATAATTTTTACCAGCTGGTTTGAATACCATTGAACAAGCCAGGCTGAAAATACCACATCAAAGAAATCAAATAGTAATGGAAGGATTTATATATTACAGCAAGTCTAGTGCTTAGCATTAAATAATGCAAAACATAAGAAGAATTTAAAAAGTTGAAACACCTGTGTTAAACTCCCTTACTTTTTTTTTTCCTGACCAGAATTTCAGAGTGTCTAATTGCAGAAAATGTTCATTTTTTGTTTTTTTTTTTTTTTGAAAAAATTATTAAACCCCACCAACCTAGTAAACCCCACTTACCAGAATAAGTGCCAAAGAGCTCTGCTAGCTACTTCCACGGGCACATTCCTAAGTTTTCCTTTATTTAAGCAGTGCCTTTGTGATGAGGAGCTGTCTGTGCAGGCTCTGAGTGTGCTCTTGTGTACATTAGTGGTTTTCCACTTTCCCCAGAGGCTGAGGCAGAGATAAAGCAGGCACAGGGGTGTTGGGCAGAAATTAGCATTTCCTCCCACCCTGTCCCGTCCTGCAGGAGATGTGGTGTGGCTGGGGGGAGCATAGAGTGCCTCCTGATCTGAGAGAGGTGACAGCGTCCTGCACATGAAAATTGCTCCATTAGCTAAAGACAAACATCGGAGACAGATTTAAGCAGCTCCCTTTGTTTATTCTGCCTTTTATGCTATTTTTAGCTGCTGGCTAGCACCCAGTGCTGCAGGTCCATTGCCTTCAGGGAGAGGAGGTGCTCGTCATCTGATGGCTCCCATGGCCGGGATGCTCCACGAGGAGACGGGGGTGCAGTTACCAAAAAGGATAAATACGCAAAGGGATGATGACGCTTTTTTCTCCGGGTTTCCCCAAACAGATCGGCCCTGGCGCTTCTGCTGCAGCTTTTCTTGCTCGCCTGAGGGTATTCAGAGCAGAGATCCCATGTCTCCCCGAGCCTCCTCTGACACAGCAGAGCATCGCACTGGCTGATGCTCAGCCTCTTTCCAAGAGGCATCCTGCCGCAGGCTGTCCTGCAGGACAGCTGCCGAGCCCCGGAGCAATTTGAGAAGAGGTGGCCCAGAGTGCTGTCCCCCGACAGCGCCCTCAGCATCCCCGCCTGCCCATTTGTCTGCTCGGCTGAGCCGTGTTTATGCCCGGGGTGATCCGTCCGGTGCTGCTCCTGCCCTAAATGCCATTTAAATAGCCCGGGTTTGTCTCTGCCGCTGTTGGTGGGGATGCGCAGGTGAGGTGGAAGGTGGTTTTTGGGACAGGGTTAATGGTGGGATCCCCCGGAGCCCCCAGCAGCAGGAAGCCGCATTGTGTGTTGACTTTAAACAGGAGGTTTGGGAGATCAGCTCCGGAGCAGAAAACAGGGACTGGGGAGGAACAAACACTCGCTGCTTCAGAAGGGCGGCGATTTCCTTTCGGGTAAACACGTCATTAATCTCAGGGAGCACATTCTTTTCCATCAAAAGATAAGGGATTCCAGTTGCTTTTCTCAGGGCTTGGCCTTTTTAGATTGTTTTAACTGTGGCTTTCGCTCCTTCAATTACAGACTGTGCATACTCTCTCTTTTTAGGTTTGATGGCTTTATTGTGGGTGCAGAGAAAGTATTGGGCAAGGGAACTCCTTCCCTGCTTTCTTGAAATTTGCTCTTATCCTTCCTCCCCACCACCCTCTTGCCAAACTTTTTCCCACTAAAACCTGTCTATTTTTTGCTACTTGCTGCTCTGATGAATTTGAAACGTAAGTGTGGTGTTTGTCCTGATTCATGAAACAATCTCCCCAGTGCTGATGATAACATAGGAGCTTATTTGTTCACAAGTGGAAAAATAGCAATGAGCTCCTCTCCCCACCCTGGACTGCCTCTTGCTGCTCAGCTTTGGTTTGGCCCTTTTGCTGTGAGGAGCGGGCGATGCTGGCTGTGGCAATTTTCAGCTGGCATCGTTCTGACACATTCTGGGGTCACAGCAGTGGCAGAGGTGCTGCTTTTGCTTCTGCTCCCTGGGGCTTGGGGTCTGTGGTCACTCTGAGCCCTTTTGATCATTAATGTGTTTAGCTGGCATTTAGGGATGAAATTACAGAGGGAATTGAGTTCCTTTGCATTCTTACCTTCTCTCCCAGTACTTTCTGCTAAGGGTTGCCAACAGCAACATGGGTTGGGGTGGGGTAGAGCAGGAGCTGAGGAGCTCCCACATCCTGCATCTCTCAGTGCCCTGGCAGCTCAGGCAGATGCTCTGCAGCCTTTCTGCACTGTCAGTGTGGCCACATGCTGATGTGTTAATTTTGTAATTCTTTTCTCTGCACAATCATTGACCGGCATGTGTTCAATAGAAAAATTCCTCTCTATTTTTTTCCCTTGCCCAGTTTGAGATTCTTAAAGTATAAATAAAGTAGAAATTCTTAAAGTAGACTGTGGGAGCTGCCTGCAGGCAGGATGCGGTCCTGAGGACTGAGATGAAGCAAAGTCATGACATCATTTGTGACATATGGAGAGGGAATGATCTTGTGTTTGCTGTTCTCTGTCTGGGCTGGGCTGCACACACCCCATCTCCAGCTATGGAGCTGTGCTGCTGTCCACAAGTCCAACGTGGAGCTGATGTGCTCCTGGCTTGCAGGACATGTGCAGTGCTGCATGCTGACTCACGTGGCACAGGTGTTGCACTGGAGCTGCAGAAAAGGGCAGCCTGGGTTTGGTGCATGTGGTCCCCTGGGTGGGTGAGTCCAGCAGTAGGAGACAGGGCCATCAACCTCATCAGTTTGCCCCATCTCCTCATGCTCTGCTCCCTGCAGCTCTTCAGCTTCCTTCTGCTTCTTCCCAGTCTTCCAGCCAAAACCTGTCTATCCAAAGGTGAAGCAGGAGATGTCCTGGAACGTGTTAAAACATTTTTGTATTCCTGTACAAGTTCAGCAAAGGTCATGTTTATTCTCTGCTCTTGTCAGCGTGGCTCTGCTGCCCAGCGCCCTCTGCTTCCATGACTCATCAGTTCCCTCATCATTCCCTTGGAGAACTGGGACTTTCTGGTGAAAATCTGTTAATGCATCCTGCAGGTTGAGTGCCAGCCCACAGCAAGTGGACTGAGCAGTGGACTGGCAGCATGAGAAACCCACCACACTGTCCTCTCTCCCCCTCCAGCATTACCGCCCTCTGCCTGTTTTCCTTCCCAAACTTTCCACATTTTTCTCATACATTTCTGCCTGCACCTGACCTGTTCCAGGCTGGCAGCTGTAGGGCAGTGCCTGGGATCAGCAGTGGTAGTGTTGGACTTGCCTGGGAAAAAATATTGTGAGGATGTTGGGAGCTGGAGCTGGGTAGTTGTGAAGGCATGGCTACAGGAACAGGCCAGCCTTGGAAGAGCTTGGGAATGTGATTGTTAATGCTGCTGTTAAATGAGCCCAAACACAGGAAGCCAGGTGTGTGCATGGAGGGATGTGGAGGCTTGTGACTGCACTGCTTTGATTGATTTTTCATTCTGTTGGGAAAGGTGATTCAAGTGTTATTTGTGACCATGGTGCCCTCTTCATGCCTCTTTGATTATGCCAATCCACTGGAGAGGTGCACCATTTTCAGTGCCCATTGCCCCGTGTGTCACTGCAGGGCTGTGGCTGTGGTCAGCTGGACCCATGTCATTTTCTGGCACATCCAGCACTTCACTGAGGAAATCCAGAGCCACCCAGAACATGGCTGTGCTGGTGCACAGCATCTTTCAGAGCTGTTACATCACATGATCCTGTGCTGTTTGCCGCCTGAAGTTAAATTTCAGTGTTTGCATGAGGGCTTGGGGAACAGAAAGATAAAGTCTTTGGGGTTTGGGCACCATTCATGGCTTTGCACCCATCTATGCACATCCACAGTTCCTGTGTGGATGGTGAACCCTGTGCATATGCAGTTGCTCACTGAGATGCTGAAAAACCTACTGCTAGTGGTGCTTTGGCATCCACATGTCACTTCATTTAAGCCAGACATGCCTAACTTTCCTTTGACAAGTGAATATGCTGCTCTCATGTGATAAGCTGTGGGTTGTATGTGTGTTTGGGAGAGTTTGGTCACCACCAGACTATGATTGAGCTTATTCTGCAGGCAGGAGAAGAATTTGTATTTCAGGGGTTTTTGGGGGGAGAATTTCACTCCTTCCCTGCTCCAGAGCATTCCAGCCTATGTAGGAATCAATTTGGTTTAGGACACCCAACAGTCACCTGATAGACCACAGCCTCTGAGAGTTACCAGCCTGACAGGGCTTGACTTGCCCAAGGGGGAGTCAACAGCTCCGAAGTTCTGGACTTGCACCTTGCCCTTGGCTAAGAGTTTGGAGAGGGAAAATGTAACCATGTGGTTGGTGAGGAGTGGAACTTTATGTTACTGTGTGTTCAGATGAGGATGGCTGTGAGCACCATTCCCGGTTTCTCCACAGTGGTGTGCTCAGATATCTGCAGCACCCACACCAGGACCTCGTTCTGGGTGTGTGCTTGGACTGGCATCCAAGGCAAACAGCTGGAATTCAGAACTTATGCCAGAAGGGTTTAGTGGTGGAAGAAGAAATGGGAAAAAGATAGAGAGCAGAGATAATTATGCCAAGGATATATAATTATTCTTTGGCACTCCACGTCTTACACATCACACAGGATCCTGAAAATGCTGAGGTCAGACCTGGGAAATGTGCTGCAAGACAAACACTTCCAGCTGTTCCCCTGAAAGCAAATCTCAGCAAGTACCTTCCAGGAGGGAATGTGTGGGCTCACTTATTTTGGAAAAGAAAAAAAATCTCACCATTTCAAGCCTTCACCGTTCACCTTTGTAATTAAAATCTCTAATCACAAGCAGAGTGCAATATGGGACTGTCTTCAGGGAGCTTTTTCTTAAGGTGGTTTTCCATTTTTGCACTATTTAGCCCCTGCCTCGGTGCCAGGCTTTACTTAACCTTAAGCTTGTGAACAGGCTTATTGAATTTGGCCAAGACTTAACTAATCTGTAATGAGCTCCAGGTTGCCTGGAACTTGGCAGTGCTGCCGTGCTCTGTGCTGTTGCATAATGGCCTGACCCTGTGTAACCACAGCTTCTCCTTGAGCCCCTGCTCCAACCTCTTTGAGTTCCCATTCTGGAACCCTGGGCTTCATGGAGGGGCTGCCCTCATAAGGGGAGTCCTGAGTGCCAAAAACCTCATGGTTTCATGCTCTTCTACAGGGTGAGAGGCAGGAGAAAGTACAAGAAAAGCCCAAACCCACCGGGGAAGAGAGGGGATGCAGCAGTGGCCACCAGAGGAAATCTGGTGCCTCCTCCCAGGCATCTGTGACGGATAGAAAGACATCAGAGTTGTGACCATCTTCCTCCTCCTCCTCTGGCTACATTAGGCTGGTGTACAGGCTCCTGTGATCCCCCTGTGCAGGTGAATGGAGGATGCTTGTCCTGAAAGCTCTTCCATTTCAAACTTGTTCGGTGGTTTTTACTGTTTATCATTTTAGTAAGAGCAACTGGAAGGACTTGATTTGTGAAGAATCACAGGAATAGTTCAGATGTTGCTCTGAGTAATTTTTTCCCTATTGCTTATTTAGATCAGCTCAACCATTTGAGAAATGCATTATTTGCTTTCTACTTATTGAGTATCTAATGATGAAAATAAATTGTTACTGCTCTTTATTGTGCATTTCCCATAAGGCTGACATGGCACAGAGAAGGAACCGGATTCTTTTCTTCTAGGATGACACAGGGAAGATTGTTTATAGCACTTCAGCTCCAGCCCTCTGCAAGCCAGCTGAGAGCAGGATCATTAAAGGCAGGATTTAGAGGCTGTGGGTTTGCATAAATTGATTGAGAGCAAAATTTTTCAGACAAACATTTTGTAATGAACAAGGAGGGAGCAATCTGGTTTGAAAAAGAGAAAGGAGAAAAAGATCTCCTTACAGAAAAATGTATAAAATGATCTTGCCTTGTTTGAAGATCAGAGTGCCAAATATAGACCCTATCACATTTCCTTCCCTCCTCCTTCCGAAGCTTTTCCTTTTGAAGTGCACTTTCCATGGGATGTGGATAATTGACTCTGCAAACAACTGACCGAGGCCTCTGCTGGTTTCACCGATCCGTCTCCGTTGCTGGTTCCTGTTTTGTTTTGGATGATTTTTAGCCCAATTGCCCTGTCAGCTACAATTAGTGGCATTAATATTAATAAGCTGAAAGGTCACAGATGTCTTGCACTGGTCACAGGCACGTGGGCAGGCAGGAGATGCTCCCAGCATGTTGTCCTCAGCCCCATGCTCATGTGCCCCTAAATTGGTGGTGACTGCAGATCCTAGTCTGATCAAAAGGGATGGGAGGTTTGCTTCACAGGAGGGTGATTGAGTGAGAAATGAGGGTGCAATAACAACTAACATTTGGATGAACTTCTCTTTAATTAGTCAATAAGGTTCCTGGTTTCTTTATACAAGGGAAATGTGGAATGGCCTCTCACCTGCCAGAGCTGTGGGGAGAGGAAGCAGAAGTGGGAGAGCGTTGTAGGCACATCCTGTGGCTCTTTCAACAAACCCATGACTGTTGTTTTCTGTGGTGCCAGTGACATCTGCCATGGCTTTGGGCTTTTGTCTCTTCCACTGAGGACTTCCACCTAGGGAAATAAAGTAGGAAAGGGAACAACATGCAAATGAATGGAGCACTAGGGGATCATTTAATTTCTCAAGGTTGATAGGGCTCAGAGGCACACAGGTGCAGGTCAGACATTGGACTCAGGGTCTCATGGTCGGTGTGTGGCCATAATATGGCCAAAATGGTACCACAGAAAATGTAGCCTCGTTGTTAACTGGTCTGCACACTTGGCCTTTTGTATGAGGAAGGAAACAGAAGGCACCCAAAGTGCCTCATTTGAATTATATAGCCCCAAAACACCATTGGAAGACCCCAGTTGGAGATGGTTTGCTTACAAAGCAGGATGCTGTGCCTGGTGAGGTTCTGCAACAGTCTGGTTTTGGTTTGATGTTATTTGGCATTTTTCTTAACTTCCTGGAGGATGGAAAAGGGAAAGTGCAGATTCACTCTGAAGATGAACCCCAGCTGGGAAGAACTCACAGCAGCCTGGCAGAGAGGGTCAGGATTTCAGATGGCCTCCACAAACTGGGCAAGTGGTATGAAAAGGAAAATTTGTGATTAGGGAAAACCTGAATGATAGGAATATGTGAGAGTAAGCCATCAAGAGAGGCTACAGTTCCCTCCACTGGAGATTTTTATGAATCAGTGGGAAAACTTTTATCAAGTGGCATGGATGTATTTGATGCTGCTTCTTCAAAGCTCTGGTTGGAGAAGGTCTGCAGATCTTTGTGGGGTGAGATGGGTATTTTGTTCAGTTTTAAAATGAAAAATTAACATTTCTCTGAGGAGCACATACTTGGTGAAAAATCCTTGGCCAAGGACCAACATTTCCCTCAAGCAGTTTGGTGGGAGCTCTGCAGACTGGCCATGGGCTGTGCTGTCATGAGCATCAATTCTGGTTGAAGCCACACGGGTCTGGACTTATAGGAACATACAGCCTACACAAATTCCCCCTCTATTTCTCCAGAAACTGCACTTTCTGCAGACATCTGTGAGGTCCAGAGGTCAGTGTGTTGCACTGAGCTTGTTCCCTGTAAATCTCATCTGGGACTTGTTCCTAGCAAAGAGAGCCAGTGCTTTTACAAAGCCTAGCAGCAGGACACTTCTTCTGTCAGTGTGTTTCCATCCATGTTTGGGCAACACAATGAATGCAGATGTAGTAGGAAACTTTTGATTATCTGTAGGGTTTTCTGTGAAAACTTCAAAGCTCTGTGGTTAGTTATATTCTGAGACTTTAAATGGATATGTCTTGTGCTCAGAGGTCTGATTTAATGTTCTGTTTTAATCTATTGTCCAAACATCATTAATGTTGTCTTTGAGGCATGGGACAGCTTTGATGGAGTCTCTTTTTAATTTCTGGCCATCACCCTGTGCGGCCATAAACAACATCCTGCCTGCTAATGAGAAAATTCAAGTTATTGGAGTCACATGTCTTGTGGAAATAGATTGTAGTGGCAGAAGAAAAAAAGGAACCGACTTTGCTCACCTTCCACCCCCAGCTGGCATAAGCATTTGGATTACTGACAGGGAGGAGAAGTTTCCACAGATCAAGATATTCTAACAAAAGGCAATGTTGCCTGTTAAAAATGAAATTATTATAGTCACACGCATTAATTCCTTAACCTGCTTTTGTGAGTTATCTTTTCTGTCTATAGGCACCTGAAAACTTTCCTAATTAATGCTTTGCATGCCAGCTGTCAGGCTTAACCCTTCCTAACAAATTGAGGTCTGTGAAAGGATTTGAGCCATCCTTCAAGTGTGCAGTGAGGGAGCAGGATCCTCCATTACACACCCAGCAAATCAGGTGCATGACATTGGTACCCCACCCATCGCTTTCCCCCTCCCTTGTCTTCTGTGAACTTGTTTGCAAAGCAAAACTTGTGTGTGTGACCTTAGAAAGATGGGGCAGGAGTGGCAGCCCTGGTTTCTACCTTCTCCCCACCATATAAGTTGATGTTAGTCCTTTCAGGTGGTGCTTGCAGGCAGCCCCTGCAGGTGCATGTGTTTAGAGGGGGGTGGTGCTGAGAGCATCTGGGGGGCTCCTGGGGCTCTCCTCTCGCCCTCCATGTCTCCACAGAGCGCGGCTTCGTTGGCTACTCCCAAGAGCTGATGTTCAACAACACCCTGCCAGACTACAGCCAGGGGGAGTCCTTCTTCACTGTTTTTGGAGTGTTTTTCCCAGCTGCCACAGGTACAGTTCGGTTTTGTCCTCAGCCTTTTTTCCTCCACAGGAACATCTCGGAGATGAGCAGAAGCCAGGGGAGCTCCTCGGCTATGAGCAGGACTGCACTTGGCTGTAGCAGACCCAAGTGGTCAATTCAAATGTTCAGGCTTCCCTCCAGCATCTCAAATTTTTTGCACTCCTGTCTTGTTCACTTGCTCTTCTGTCTCTGTGGTTAGACACTGCTGGTGAGCTCTGTGGGTTGATGTGGTTCTGTAAATCCTCCCCTGCCAAAGACAAGGCTCAGGCACTGATCTTGGCCAATGCTGTCAGGACAGAAGGTATCAAGCCTGTCTAAAAGAACTGATCATGATGTATCAAATCAGATGAGCCTTATGACTTTATTGCACTGGGAGAGTGGGAAGAGCACAGGAGGACTTTCTCTCCATCCTTACCTTAGCAGGTGGCTGAGCTGGGCTGATGCCATTGCCCATGATGGACCCACCACTCATTGTGTGGTGTCACAGGTTCATCCTTGTCCGTCAGCAGAGCTCATCTCATATTTAGGAGCTTAATTAGATACCTTCATATCATCCATTCCCTTAAATACCAGGGAGATGCATGTCCCCTTTCCAGAGCTGACAATCTCCAGTGGGAATGCAGTAGCTATCAGCTGAAGTTACAATACCTTTTGTTGATGCTGGGTGTTTTAAACTATAAAAAGTACTGATTATAAGCAGTTTCCATAGTGATGAATCCTTGGATTACAGAATGAATTTTCAGAGGATCAGCTCTAAGTAACTCACTGGAAGTTGCAGAATTGCTGTGGTACAAGGAGACAAATTAAAGTGTTTTGTGAAACAGATGGGACTGGAGGAATGGTTGGGTTGCAGAAGTCACTTTGTCAGGTGCACCTAGTGCAGGACTTCAAATTTTTCTTTGAGATCCTCTCTCCCACATTATCAGTCTGGCTATTACCCCTCTAGATTTCCTCCTGGAAAACTCACCTTCCTGAACTATTGGCACCACAGAGATGTCTTCTGCCCTCTTTTTTGTTGTCATTTTTGATTGGCCTAAGTGAGTACCCAATAGAAAAAAAACTTTCTCATGAGCTCTGTCTGGTGCAGGAAAGCAGGTTGTTTTCTGGTTCCTTGGTTATAGAAGAAGGACCAGAAAACAAAACTGTGCAGAAAATTGCCATGATTAGCCATATTAAATGATTTTTTGTCACTGCTAATGCCTGGCTGCTAGGAAGAATGCCAAAACTAATAGATACAATTTGCTTAAAGCCCTGGCAGCCTGTTGCTCTGTTTAGTTAGCAGTAGTAACGCCAGTAGTAATGTCAAACATTCTCTGAAAATACAGTTTGGGATAATGTATAATTACTTTGGTTGTTAGCACAGCTTTTTCATGTGTTCTTTTTAATTGCTTGGTTATTTACAGGATTTAAATTATTCCTTCAGAGTAGCAGTGCCAGTGGTACCATATAACATCACTATCACTCCTGTCACTGCTGTTTGGAGCACTGTGGAGCTCAGGAGCCTCAAAAAATGCAGGTCTGTGTTTGGTACTCTGCATGGAAGAGGTTATGGTCTGATTAAGAAATTTCTAGGATTTCAGGGAGTCAAGACTTCTCTGCTGCCAGTGCTGCTGCTTCAGGGCAGGCAGCGTGATGCAGAGGGTGAGCAAAAGTGGCACAGAGGAATGACATGGACAGGCTAGCACTGCTCCCAGGCTGTCCCCTCCAGCCTGTGGCCCTCCCCACCACCCACCTCAGTGGCACCCACCTCTGCTGGAACCCCCACAGTGACCACTGGAAGCAAAATCCTTTGCCTTAAGATACAACAGAAATTTGGGGAGAGTTTCAGCAAAACAATATGCTGTTTAGTTTTGAGGGGTTACATTGAGCCAGTTTGAAACAGTTCTTTGATCCACAGCAATGTTCTGTTTATCTTTAATTAGAAAATGTTGTGTTTACTATTTTTAATTTGTAGCATATGCTAGCTTACAATTTAAGATGCTATTTTGATAACAAAGTTTTAAAAAAAGAATATTTCGGAAATTGTGAAACAATTGTTTGGGCCTTTTGAGATGAAATGTTCCTCTTTGAAGTGAAACTATTTTGATCTCTTCAGGATAGGCTTCTTCCTCTGTCTCTGAGATGGCTATCTAAATTCAACCAGTTTGAGTTTGGTCTCTGGGATACATTGAGAAGGGGCTGTAAGTTGCCCATTTCCACCAGACACAGCAGTGAAAGAGAAATGTGAAATGCAGGCTGGTAGCTGTAATAGCAAAGAGGGGCAGCCACTTCAGGAAGGGGGAGCAGGACCTGTGGGGAGACCCTTGCCAGACCAAACAGGCAGGAGGAGCAGCTGGGGATATGCTTCAACTGATGGGCCAAGGATGGTCATCCCAGCCTTTTGCAGACCAGTAGCATCATGCTGCCTCCTAGGAGCATCCTCCTTGGGATGCTCCAGGTCAGGTTGTTTTCTCTGTTCCTCTGTGTTTTACTGGTATGACTCCAGCAGTGAGAGTGAAGTTACCCCAGTGTTAGGGTTGAGCACTGGTAAGCAGAGGCTGGTCTGTTTGCTACCTGTGCAATAGCTGTTTAAACCATTTCAGCTGGATGTTCAGTGCAGCTGGCCGAATTCCCCAAAGTTTGTAATTTAATCATAGGGAAGTAGCCAAGGGATCCGAAACAGACATCTAGAGCTGGCCTAAATGGGAGAGCATGGGCACAGAAGACTGGGATTTGCTGGCTTCAGTCAAAAGACTGAAATATAGCTGTGGAAGATGTGAACATGCCCCTGTAGAGGTGCTGTGCATTGACCAGATGTTCTTCTGCATGTATGTAAATACCTTCTCAGTGCACACATTTTGCTGCTGTGCTGTGATAGGTGAACACTTGGACTCCCACCCAGCCAGGGATTTTCAACAGGGAGGGAGTCTCAGGGGCAGCCTGCCCACAGCCAGCTCCCAGCAGCAGCCATGAAGCCATCAGTGCATTTTAGAATTAAGATAAATGCTGTTTCTGTTGTGCAAAAAATGTTTTTCTACTAAATCCCCAAGGTTTTCTGTCTAATGAAAGAAGTGTGTTGTCTTGTGATAGAAGAAAGTAAGATGTCATTTGAAGCAGTGTTAGTGGAAAATATCACTGCACAGAAACCAGTTCTGAAATAAACCATATCTGGCACTTGCAAAATGACAGCAAATAGATTTAGACGTTTTGGGCTAAGTTATCAGATGATGTAAACTGGCACAACTCCATTGAAGTCTATGGCAAGGTGCCAGCTTACATCAGTGGAGAAGTTGGCCCTTTAAAAAAATTAGCTACAAGCCTTATCTAAGATTTTCCATTCTTCACCTCCTGGGTGAAGGAAAAAAATCACCTTTTATATTTTATAGTATGTTCACTGAGAAGCGCACTGAGCGTTTGCAGAGTGATCATATCTGCAGCTATAAACCATGGCTGGTGGGGCTGGTGGCTGTGCCTGACACACAGTGTAGGTGGTCCCCTCATGCACACATCCACCCCCTGGATGATGCCCAGGACCAGATTACACTGGGAATAGCAGCAACGTACAGACTGTCTCAGCCATAATTTCCTGGCTGGGTTGACTGTGTTTTCATGCTTCTTTGTCCAGAAGCTTTGTCACTATCTGCTGCTCTCTAAGATAATAGCCAGTGTGGAAAATCCAGCCTGCTATCTCATTGAAACAGAGAGGTGGATCATTTTCTCCATGGAGAATCGGCAGATATGATTGCTTGAGTTCAGAAGGGATTGGCCATTTCCCTAGGGATAGACCTGTGTCTGAAGGAAGGTACATCCCAATTTCTTCCTACCTTGACTGCTAGGAAGGACACGCAGAAGGAATCTGCAATGAGTGTTGCGATAGTTCAGTGTCTGCACTGCCTGCCATACGTGTTCTTAACTTGAAAGAAAAAAGAGCATTTTCAGAGGAAAAACTGATTTGTTCAGGAAAACCTGTTAACTCAAAGGGTTTAAAAGGCTGCTGGTAGTGGAGAGGTGGCTCTGATATTGTCCATACATCTGTACTACCAGACTGTCCACACCTTTGCACTGGTCATGTCAGAGTCATAAGTGCAGCACAGAGGAGATGGATTTGGCCTGAGTAGCTGAGAATATCTGAGTTTCTTCCCTCTTTGGTGGCCTTGACCTTTGGTTGTGGAACCCATGAAACTCTGGTGACCTCCTGGGAGCCCTGACAGAAGCCAGTGGTGTGCAGTGGCCTGGGTGTGACCCCTGGTCACTGCTGGGCAGGAGGTCAATCACCAGCCTCAAAATCCTCTTTATGTGGGCCCTGGGAAGTCATCTCCTGGCTGCTCCCAAGCGTGTGTGGGTCTGTGGGAGGGACGCAGGGAGGCAGCCCAGGCTGTGCAGTCATCGCTGTGCCGATGACTCACGTCTTCAGCTTTTTTATGTTCAGTCCAGAAAATGCCATTTTGGTGTTTCCCCAGTGCTTTGCTGAGGCAGGAGTTTGGATGAGGAAGAGGTGACTCAAGCTGGAAGATTTAAAGGTGGTGCCAGATGTTTGAGAAACTTGGCCAAGAAGCACATGAGATTAACAGCTGTCCTTCTGACAATAGTTTACTCCCTTTGGAATAAAAAATTCAGAGAATTCTGTTTTCTGCTTTGTCTCTGAATTGCAAAGTAGCATGTCATCAAAGAGTGCTTCACAGAGAATTTATTTAGGATATTTGTGACCGTTTCCATTGACTTTTGCCTTCCTAACTTTTCTTACCTCTAGCTAAGCCTGTTGTGTAACTGTTTGAAAGGAGCAGGGCTTGAATATTGCACAGAATCTTTATCTAGAGAAAACCAGAGCAGCTGACAGGCTTTTAGCTGTGCTGTTCAGAAGCATATCCACAAAATAGTCTTCCAGGAGAAAATTAAGAACTTGATTTGTAATGCTTTCAGTATGGTGTCAAGGATTCAAATCTGGTCTGAATTTGGAGGAAAAGCTCTTCCAGGAGCTGAGGAATGCCAGGATTCTGTGGGGACCAGGGAACAGTTGTCAGGGCTCTGGCTCCGTGGTGAGATGACAGGAAAAGATGGCTGGTCAGTGGACTGATCAGGGGGAAAAAAAAGAGATGATCAAGGAAAAAGCATTAATAATAAATAAATAATAAGCCCTGGGTGTGTTTGGCAGCAGGAGAGTGCCTTGTGCTCATTTGTATGCTGTCCTCACGGCACAGCAGTGAGGAGGGGAGGTGTTACAATTCCCTTTGGGCAGATGTGGAGATGGGGCTATGAAGATGCACAGGAGTGCCTGGGACAGAGCAGAGCAGAGTTTGTGTTCCATGATTAGCAACCCAGCCATTGCTGACAGCCCATCAAAGGCCAGGGTCTGTAGGGAATGGGGAGGCCATCCATTGGCTGATTTGGATTTGTCCCCTTTACCCTGAGATTGGTCCCACAGCTCTTGTCTATCCTTCATCTTGGGGAAAAACCCCTCCAAGCAGCAATCAGTGTTTGAGTTTAAAATGCAATGGGCTGTTGCTGATTTGGAGCTGTAGTCACTCAGATTTGCAGCTGCAGAGACTGACTTTGTCATTCTTATGCCCTCTGAACATGAGGAATGGCTGCTGGCCTTGGCAGCCACGGTGGACTGGCGTGTGGTCAGTCCCTGCTGCAGGGGCTGCCAGATGCTGTGAGTGCCATGGTGCTGGCATCCTCCTTGCCATTGTTCTGGGGTGATCTCACCCTGGCCCCAGGGACCATGCCATCAGCACTGCTGGCTGGCTCCTGGCCCACGTGTCCTTATGGAGACATTGGTCTGACATCCCAGGGGGGAACAGTGATGGGCACAAGTTAGCATCCTAAAGTATTTGGTCCTGCCTTCGAATTGTCCAAATTTTCATCAGGATTCTAAATCATAGATTTTTATTTATTTATTTTTATTTATAGCACATACCCGAAGTCTTCTAAGAAAACTTTTGGGATAATGTGACAAGGGAATCTCTGTTTTCTTGACAAGTCTGGTATGACTCCTCCTTCAGCTATGGACAAAGCCCCTTAACCAATCTACCTTGGCTTTCTGATCTTAATGTAGAGACTCTAATCCTCTGATTCATCTTGTTTCCCTCTCTTGCTCTTTAGATGGTAATTTTTTAGGCTAAGGACTGTCCCTGATTGTATAATACCCTGTACTCTGGCCTAAAATAACAGTTCAGTATTTTATTCTTAGTCCTAGCATGTGTTTTCTACGTGACACTGGGACAATCACTTGCCCTCTCAGTGTTTCTGTTTTCCTATCTGCAAGGCAGAGATAATGCCTACTTCCAAAGCAGATCCCTTGGCTGGAAGGTGCCACCTACGTGCCGAGAGCCCTGTCATTCCCTCTGCTAATGTGATCATCATTTAATGGGGACAGGACATTCTGTTTTGTAGCAGTGGCTGTCCCCTGTGAATGCAGGGACCTGTAATGGATCTGGACTGGGGGTTGTACCACTGCTGCATGTGCTGCCCTGATGAACAGTGGCATTTCTCTTTTCAACAGCTGGGCAGCATTGTCTCCTGTTAGGTTTGTATGAAGATAAGATGGGTTTTGTTCACATACTGCTTCCCCCTCAGCACTGTTCAAACCAGACAGAGGCTTCTTTGACATGTTAGTGGTGACTTGCTTCTGCTAAAGTCATGAACATTTTTTTACCAAGCAACTGATGGGAGCCAATATTTGTCTGTGTGGCAGTGCAATGAAGTGATATAGCTACTGTTGTGAAACAATCAATGAACTGATTGATTAAATTATATTACATATTGCAATGTGTATTATATATACTATAACTTAGATTGACTCTAAATTGCACTTGTGTCTGCAAAATACAGGTGTGATGGCTGGGTTCAATATGAGTGGAGATCTCCAGAAGCCTTCTTCCAACATCCCTCTGGGGTCTCTGGCTGCTATCGGCACCTCGTAAGTCATTGATTGGGGAATATTTGCTCTGGAGACTGCCCTGAGTGTGACCAATCCATTTCATATTCCCATCAGCCTTTTATTACTCAGCCATCTGGAAAATTAAAGTGTGGCTCTCATTCAAATTGTCATCCATTACCACCACATACTCTGGGTGGGCTGGAGATGTTTGTTAGTGAGCATGTACTCGGTCCTTCCCCTGCAGGGTGGGATCTGTGCTGTGCTGGGTGCTTGTGCTGCTGCAGCCTGGCTGCCCTCGAGTGAATGCAGAATTCTCCAAGGGTTGGTGGGGCATGATTTTGTCATTCACTGCTGTAGATTTCAAGGGGGGGGGGGGGAGGAGGTTTATTGCTCCCCCTCTTGTGTTCTTTTTCTATATAAATAGAAAAGAAGTATCAAAATTTTGTATTTTTTATTACTGGGCAAATGAGGGCAAGAGAGGTGAGATGACCTACCCACCTGCAAGACAGGGGAAGCAGAGGCCCTGCATCACCAAGGCATGCTCTTCCCAAGGAAATACTGCTTTCCATGAGAACTTTTCACTGCTGTTTATTAAAAAAAAAGCCCCGTAGGTTTTCCTGCCTGCTTTTATTGCCATCTAAATTGACTTTGAAATTATTTCTTTTAATTGTGTACCAATGTTCAGTCAGGAAGGAAGATTCTTCACAATCTGGAGGCATTCCTGCTGGAATTGGTGCTTGTTTTAAGAGGGGGGATTCCACAGGACACAGTAGTATCACATGAGTCCATCTATCCAAGGCTGTGGTCATTCCCTTCTCTGCTGTCTGGGCTTTACAGACAAAATTATCCCCCAGCCTGAGTATGGAGAGGCCAGAACCATGCAGAGTGACTGAAGACCCAACTTGTGGGCATTTGACCGTCTCCTGGCTCTCCTAGGGGCAGAATTCTCTATGTTCTTGTCTTGCTGTGAAGAAATTGGTTTATTTTTGTTGTTTGCAGGTGGTTTCTGTACATGGTCTTCGTTTTCTTGCTGGGAGCCATTTGTACCCGGCAGTCTCTCCGCTATGACTTCATGATAGCAGAGAAGGTAACTTGAGGTTTTTATAATGGTGCTTTCAGGTTGCCATCTGCCTTACTGAATGCCTGAGCTTTTCAAAAGCCTAAGGAATGTGGCTACACATCCCTCATTAAAATTTCCCTGTTGCAAATCCCAGTGTACAATTGGTTTGAATAGCCTTGCATTCACCAGCATATCCCGTAATGCCAAACCTTGGCATTGTCACCCAGCAATAGCTTTAAGAGCTAAGGTATGGTAATGTGGTCTAATGATAAATGCTGTATTTTATTCCATGTATCCTTTCTCGTTGGTGAAAGCTTAGACCAAATTGAAATCTCTGAAGAACCCCCCTGCTTATCTTGACTAAGCCAAGCGAAGCTCACATTTCCATATCTAGCGGGCTGTAATTGCAGGGTGAGCAATTGGATTATTAAGCTCAAGATATTCCACACAGAGTATTTACATGAGGGGGGTGTGCAGTGTAACACACAATGAGCCTTACCACTGCAGGCCTCTAAGAAGAGAGCAAGAGATTTTGGTGTGTGCCATTGTCTTTCTTTGGATGGGATGTAGAAAGGCTAATTTTCTGTTATTGGGTATTGTCCAAAATCACGGGTTCACTGTATTTGACACTTTTTTTGTGATTCATTTGAAGTTGAGAATTTTACATTGTTTGATCTGTAACATGGTTTTAGTCTAAAATATCAGTTTGAAACTCTGGTTTTGTTTCTTAGCTCTAAACTTCTTCCAGCTCTAAACTTCTTCCAACCCCCAGATAAACGCCCAATTATTGGTAGGGCTCTGCCACTACCTGCTGAGGTAAAAAAATCCACCTCTGTTTCAGGGAAAAAAAGAATGAACTTGCCTTCTCTAAGGCAACCTCTTTATATGTCAATGACTTAATGGGCAAAAAGTGCAGTATCCAAAAGAATCAGCTTTAAATGAATCTGCTGAAGAGAAAGAGATTGTTAAAGCTGTGCTTTAACTTCAGAACCCTCAGTGGGAAAATGAAAAATCTCCTAGTAATGATTGAGAAGATATTTAATACTGTCAAATACAAAAAATAAACAAGCAAACACCCCCCTCCAAAAAAGTAAATTCAATTTTCTTTCCCCTAATACAGAACAAACAAATGGTGCAATATTCATGTTTTTTGAGTTATTACAAGATGCTTTAGATTTTAATGACTTTGGAGAGAGGAAGGGGGGAGAGATCATTACTTCTCCAAACTCTCCCTTTCTATCACAGGTGAACGAATGCTTGGCTGCTTTTCTCTGTTGCAATATTTGTTTGGCTTTTTAAACACAAAAATGAGATTCAGTAATTTCACTTCTAATGAGCTCCAACTGCCAATTCCTTGCAACGTATTCACACTCTCTATGTTCAAAACTCTTAGCAAAACCTTTCATCAGCCTCAGTGAAAGGGACTCTTCCCCTCTAACCCTGATTTGAATGTCAAGTAGCACATTTAAATGCAAGCATTTTTGGCAGCTAAAATAATATATGATGTCTGGCACAAGTGTTTGTTTCTTCCGAGTATTTCTCGGAGCAGGGTAGGATTAGAGGAGAGGGAAGGGAGGATTCCCCACTGAGTGTCTGTCTGCTGGGCTAATGAGAGCTGCTATCTGCTCATCTTTGCCTCAGGTTCCTTCTGTCCCACAAGATACAATTCACAAGGCCAAGTGGATTTTCATGGGGAAATGTTGTGGTAGGAAGTTTGAACAGTTCTGGATCATGATGTTCATTTCACTTGCCTTCCCCAAGAGAAAGGTTTTTATGGCTTTTTACCCAATCTCCTTTTTGCTGCCTGCAGATTTCGTAGACAAAAAACCAAAGTCAGATGTAGCTTGAATCATCTTTAGCCATGTAAATTTTTGTAATTCCTCCTAAAAAAGCATGTGCCACCTGACTTCAATGGGGGCAGAAGCTGGGAGGACTTGTGTTCATTTAGACCCTCTTTTCCATGGAAGGAGGGGTGGGAGCAAATGTGGGATGCAGGGGACCTGCATTTGGAGACATCCTCTGTCACAGATATTTGTCTGCACCTCCAGCATTCAGAGGAGTATGGGCATGTTGGATTTGGACCAAAATGTGAGGTTTTTCTCTCTGCCTGGCATTAGTGCTGGAGTTACTCCCATGCCATTCTCCTTGCCTGGCTGCTGGCTGTCAGACCTCTGTGGTCTCGCAGGACTTGGGGGTGTTTCAGGTGACCCTGGACTTTGTTCTCCTTATTTTTTCTGTCCAGGTCCTGCAGTGCCAGGAACACTCCCATTTCAAAGCTTTCTTGCACAATGTTTATATTGTGGGGTTTTGTGTATTTGGGTGGGGTTTTTTAGATACACTCTCTGTGCTTGCAGCTCTCGACAGTGGGGACCTGCTTAGGGGGACCCCAGTCCTCACTTCTGTGTGACAGACCAGGAGCTGTCCTTCCTTTCCCTCCACACCTGCAGGAGATGCTCCCAGCTTGAAAGGGTGCTTCAAAAAACAGTTCTAAACCCAGTCATGTTGGCAGTATGACTTTAAATTTTTTCTTTTTAGTGTTTCATGCTGGCCAAAGGAAATTCTTTTCTCATTGAAGACAGGAAAATAAGGTCATTGTATTACATCCTTTGGAGCGTGTTTTTTGAGATGCCATTTACTTAAGTGGCAATTTTGATTTGGTTGTACTGTGGGTTTTCCTTCAGGATTGGTTTTCCCCTCTGAGACACAGGGGTTTGTCTTCCTGTTTTGGATGGTGGGAAGCCTGGGCAGCTTTTCCTGTATGATGTGCTCTGTATATAAGTGATCTTGCCTGAAATAAACTCACTTCCAGTTACTTAAGGGGAATCTAATAGCTGCTGCTTTGCTGCAGTTGCTCCAAGTGACAAAGAATTCCTTGGATATGAGCTTGTAAAATGGTTCTGTCGGTACAGGATGTTCAGTATTAAATTACTTTTATGGGATAATTTTCCTGTATTAATTGCTTGTACTTTATACCACAGACCAATTAAATTGCTGCTCTCCCAGGGCTTGCTCTGTTCATTTAACAACGTTCGAAAATATATGTGATCTGTTAAAATACGTGTATTTAAGATTGCTTAGGTGTCTTTAAGGCATAACATAATGAACTTTGCATTCTCTCTGTTTCCTCCAGGTATCCTTGGTGGGGTTTTTGTTTTTGCTAGGGCTGTACATCTCATCCCTGGCCTCCTGCATGGGAGGGCTGTATGGAGCACCCCGGATCCTGCAGTGCATTGCCCAGGAGAATGTGATCCCCATGCTTGCTTTCCTTGGACGTGGGGTTAGTCATCCTTTCTGCAGGATTGCTGTCAAACCTTCACCTGAGCTTAAGAAGCCAAGATTTCTATGTGTCTGTGGAGTGAGATGGGGGGGATGCATGAAATGCGAGGAGGGGAAAGCTCAGGATCTGGTATCCCATGCATAGGCAGAAAAGCCAGGAAATGGGTGGTTTTATGAAAAAAAACCAAGCATCCAACTGTCTGTGGTCCTTTCCCTGCCTGTCCCTGTGTGCACTGCCTCTGCTCTGAGCCCTCCCACAGGGTTTGGCATTGTGCAGTGCTGACACTTCACTCCCACCCGTGTGCTCTGCCCTGGGGCTCTGTGTCCTGCCCTCATGCACACACAGCCCCTCCTGGGCTGCCATCAGTCCCCCCCCGATCCACTTGCTCAAGATGTGCCCAGCAGGACAGGCACTTATGATATAACTTTGCCTGTGGGGTATTTGCAAACACCTTCTCCAAGCTGGTGCTGATCCCAGCCATGACCGAAGAAGCACCTCCCTCTCCTCTGCCCTCCTGCCCAGGGCAGAAGCCTGAAGCTTTTGTCCCAGCACATGGTGAAATAGATGGTAACTGTCTCCTTACCTTTTATCTGTTTTCTTTCTTGTTCTTCTTTCCTGTACATTTTCTTTGGTCTGTTCCTGTCCTCTGTGGTAAGTTCAGAGCTGAGTGCTTGGCCAGCTGTGATGCTCTGGATTCAGTCTGTGTGCAGTGGAGAAGAGGACACTTCTTTGGAAGACAAGGTGCCTTTGGGACACTATTAAATAAAAACAATGAATAGATTTAAAAGGTTAAGTGAGGGGTCTTCTAAGCTTTAGATATGCATTGAAACAAAGTCTTGCTTGGAATATGACAAGAAGCTTTTTCCTTACTTCGTGAATAGTCTTTATGCACAGCTCATTCTACTGATACCAGTCACCAAGGACTCTGTAGTCTTGGGCTATACATCCATACAGGATTTTCCCTTTTTTTGAATAGGGAGAAAATAATTCCATCACTCTCAATAATCTGGAGTACCTAAGTGTCTGCACAGAGTGTCTGGAAAAGCCTTATCATGCTTTGCTCCTTCAGAGTGGCTTAAAAATACAGAAAAATATTTTTCAGTATTGATATTTATGAGTGTTCAAAATATTTAAATATTTTATAAATATCATAATTTTCTCTCTGTTGTTTTATGTTTCTTGAAGCAGTTTTCTAAACTAAAGGTTATAATAATAGCAAAAATAATAGTAATAATTGTAGAGAAATCAGGAACAGTAATGATTGCAAAAACTTCCAGCTCCTGAAGGCAGTTTTCAGGTGATCTCAGAATGAGCTGTTCTCTACTTGGCAACCCTTATGAAGTTCTCAGTGGTTTAGCAAAGTTGATTCCTTCTCCTCTCCTCTCCTCTCCTCTCCTCTCCTCTCCTCTCCTCTCCTCTCCTCTCCTCTCCTCTCCTCTCCTCTCCTCTCCTCTCCTCTCCTCTCCTCTCCTCTCCTCTCCTCTCCTCTCCTCTCCTCTCCTCTCCTCTCCTCTCCTCTCCTCTCCTCTCCTCTCCTCTCCTCTCCTCTCCTCTCCTCTCCTCTCCTCTCCTCTCCTCTCCTCTCCTCTCCTCTCCTCTCCTCTCCTCTCCTCTCCTCTCCTCTCCTCTCCTCTCTTCTCCTCTCCTCTCCTCTCCTCTCCTCTCCTCTCCTCTCCTCTCCTCTCCTCTCCTCTCCGTCAAATTTTCTGCTCTGAACTCCAAGTAGAGTGCCATGATGGGAAGGGCTCAAAAAGAGGTGAGAGAACAAAGGCAGACCACTTCTCCCCCTTCCATCTTTCCACACCTTGGGAATTGTTTAGATTTGGTTTATGGAGAGTAAATACATTTAATTTGTCCTTACCAATCTACTCCACATCAATTCTTTTTCATGGTTGAAGAATGTGGTGTGGTCACCATAACCCCAGCTGATGGGGAGGACACAAATATTTTCTGTGGAGTTAAATCCAAGCCAGATGCATCCTGAGGTCCTCCCATCTGTTCCCCATCTCAGTACATCTTTCTGATACTGAAGATGCTTTCTGAGATCTGTCTTCCTTTGGCCCTAAGATGTATTTTGTTCATTCTGAAAAGATGCAATTGTCCAGAACTTGTCCCCTTTTCTATTAATAAATAAGAGCAGAGGAAACAGAAAGAGTTTCCATTTGAGCAGTGTGTTTATTAAAGAAGTAAATGCAGTTAAGTGAAAACTTAAGATGCTTTGTAAGATATCTTGTAATATATTTTTAAGCAAAGTCTTTACACAGCTTGCACAGGCTTGTCAGGTGGCAAAATGGCAAGATGGTGCCTGGTCCAAGGAAGGGTGTGTTAGACCTGGGATTAAAGCTCATGAGCCAAAGGCTCAGGTATTCCCACTCCCAATGCTCTTTGTTTTGTGCCTCTTTCCCTTCCCCTTTCCCTGCCTTCAGCCAGTCCCAAAGGACAGGAGCAGGCAATGTTTCTCCTGCCCTCCTGACACATGCCTGGGGCTCACTGCCACCCCATGTCCCCCGCTGCCCAGCCTCAGAGCTGCTTTCCAGCTGCTGCTGGGGTGGGTGGAAGGAGGGGAGCCCCACCTGCACAGGCTCAGCTCACCATGGGCTCAGCTTGGCTGCCTGGCAGGGCCAGGAGCTGCTGATGTGCAGGTGGCACTGCCTCATGCAGAGCTTTTCCAAGGGCAGCATCAGGGAGCCATTTGGGTAGGCAGTGATGCAGAGTCCTGTGGAATAATTAGAGATGAACAGTTAACTCTAATTAACACGTTTTATTGCCAGACTTCCCATAAGCCCCACAAATCTCTCTGAAGGTTTATTGCTGCTTTAATGACATTGTTTTACCATGGAGAGATGAATGAGAGTGGATGAATTTACCAAAGACAAAGACTGAATAAGGCTTAGAAATGAAGTGGGAGCTCCACAGCTTTTGGCTTCCACTCAGTTCTTTCATTTATTAGGCCTGTGAGCCTCTGTTTGCACATGCATGTATTCATGATTAGGGGGGTACTGCAGACAGCCCAGGTAACCACAAACAGCAGCTGAGCAAGTGGGGAATCCTCATGGCAAGGTTCATGGTTATTAATTTAAATGTATTTTTGTTTTATTTATGAACTAGAAAGGCCCCAACAAGACTCCAGTGGCTGCGATTTGCTTAACAAGTCTCATCACCATGGCTTTTGTCTTCATTGGGCAAGTGAATGTTCTTGCTCCCATAGTCACCATCAACTTCATGCTGACATATATTGCTGTGGACTATTCCTATTTCTCACTATCCCTGAGCTACAACATTCAGCAGAAACCTGAGGAGACCCAGATGGGAGCTGCTAGACCTGCTCACCCATCCCAGCCTTTAATTTTCAACAAGCCCCCCAGCCATGCAGCAGATGGGGTAATTCAAAGCAGATCAAATGGCACCTTGCTGGAATTCAAAAAAGACATGGACCAGCTTTTTAAACCATTTTTTAGTGAGCCAAGTACTTGCAAAAGAGAAGGAGCTGAGAATTTAACCCAAAAGGGCAAACAAAAGAAGGCAAAGAAGCCAGCCAAGCAGACATTACAAGACAGCTTTCTCCTGGATCTCCATCAGGATGCTCCCCTGGCTCAGAACAGCTGGGATGAGACCACAGAGCCCCATGGGAGGCAGCAGGATGTGGATGAGCAGGGCAGTCAGTGGGATGCAGGTCTGGGCTCATCACCCCCTGTGGATGCCCAGCACATACCCAGGAGGATGGAGCAGAGGGAAGAGCCCTGCAGTGAAGTGATGATGCTCCCTGGCCCAGGGGGAGAAGGTAAGGGCTGTAGGAGATGGACATCTCCCTGTTCAGAGGAAATTGTTTATAACCTTGGTCCTCCCAGTGCTTTCCTGAAGGCAGGCATGAAACAAGCTTTATATGGGGCTGTCATTCAGTGATTCATGGCAATAATATCATTTATTCCAGGTGAGGGTAGAGTTCATTGCAATGCATCACAGGAGAAGTTCCAATGCAATTTCCTACAGAAGATTAATCACAGGAAAGCAGGCAGGACTAAATTTACTGCTGGGTTGTTTACGATATACTCATAATTCTTCACAGGCCTGCTGAATGCTGTACATTAAAAAGGGTTTAGGTGTATCTTGGGATTTACCTCATCCTGGTGTGGGGTAGGATGGTTGGAGCCCTGTGACTCTAAAACTCAGGCTACCTTAGTGCAGTGGTCCCCACAACACAGGTGGAGTCTGCAACTCAGCCTCCATAGGTGAAGATCTGAATTTGGTGGTGATGTGGGTATTTGATACAGCACATGTGTGTGGAGTTTGTCATTCCCAGTGCTGTAGTGTTTCATCAGCATTAGTCAGTTAAGCTTCCTAAACCCCTCTGAGGGAGGAAAGTATTATTTTTCTTATTTCACAAATTGTGAAGCTAAGGCAGAGATAGATGCAGCCTTCAAATGGACTTAGTAGCAGAGCTGGCAACTTTTTGGTTTTTCCCTTGTGCTTCTTTTCAGTTTTCATTTTGGAGGTTTTGGTTTAACTCTGTCATACCCAGCTGTCAGCTAGAATTTTTGCTTTGGTTCCTGGAATCTGGTAATGTAAAGAAGAGAAAAAAAACCCCAAATTATAGCACCTTTCTAATTTATTTTTCTTTTCATTTTCTTTAGAATCATCTATAAAGCAACAAAATCCAGAACTGGGAATTCAGCAAATACCAGAAACCTTCTACTCCAGATTTTTCAGTCACTGGATTTCCTTTGCTGGTGTAAGTAATTTTCTTTTATTTTGAGCAGTGTTTTGTGATAGTAGAAAACAGAAGAACATTCATTCCATACTGCAGTGTAAGTACTCCAGTACCTTAAATAATGGCTTTTGATTCTCGTATTCCAGGTCACCTGAGCTAAATTCTCCAGGTACCATGCCTTGCAGTTCAAATTCAGGGAAAGCCAATGACATATTAAATTAAATAACAACAGGAAAAAAGCCAAATAAACAAGGTCCAACCCAACTCAAAAGTACAAATTCAAAGTCTGGAGTCTTAGGACTTTAAAGATGCATGGGGAAAAAAATAATCAGTGTTTCTCTTTTCCCTGTGTGCCAGTCTGCTTTTTCTTGCTGTGTAATGGACTGGGACACCATCTTCAAAGCTGTGTTGCTTTTATTAATGGGTCAGTTTCTGCAATCTTGGGGTGGGGTTTCATTAGAGCTGACTTCCTGATACCAGCAGCCCAGCTATGAAATTCCATCTTTTGAGGGAGGAAAGGAGAGCATTCCTACAACATGTTACTTTAAATAACTTTTAAATAGCTTCTGCCTCAAGTTGCTGAGAAGTTTAAGACACTTAAATTTATCTTGGGAAGATGGATTATTGGGCAGATGACAAGGAAAGGGTCAGATATGCATAATGAATGAGCCATATGGCGTTGCTGCATGGATGAGGATTTCATAGCTGTGCATAAAATGTAACAAACCCACTCAAACAACAAACCCCGTTAGTTTAGTTAACTCCTCAGATGGAGTAGGACACCTGCTTTTCAAATTCACCACTGCTGCTGCCAGCAGCCAGCTCCTGGTGAGGGATTCCACTGGGCACCGGGGGTGGGCAGGGAGTGGTGGCCCCTCTTTGGGATGGCATCTTTAGGAGGTTGTGTGCTGATGCCATCTCTGGGCTCGTCTCTATTGTGGCTCCCAAGTGCATGTTAGGGCAGAGCCATCAGCTCTGCCTTTGCAGGGGAATTTGCTTATGGAGATGATGGATGTGCTCATTAAAGCAAACTTGGTTTCCTGTCAGTGATCAGGCTTGGGAGGAGGGTGCAACAGAGCTGAGATGGGATTGATAATGCAAAATAAAATCACAAGAGCAAAAATTGGATGTGTTTACTCATCCTGACTCCTCTCCCCTCTGCCCTCTCTCTTTGAGCTTCACTTGTGTCAGTTGGGACCGTTTTAGCCCTTTCTTTGTGTGCTGCTATTGCTGTTCCAAACATCTCCCATGGAGATGCTACCTCTGCCCCTGGTTTGTATGCAGCTTGAGCCAAACCTCCTCCTGAACTGGTGAGCTTCTGGATACTTCTCTTGGAGAAGCCCTGGCAGAGACCCACAGTGCCCCTGGGAGTCAGGGTAGCTCACTGGAGCTACCTCCATGCTGCTCAAGGTGACACTGTAAACCTGTGCTTTCCCTCCTTTTAAGGGTGAGACCAAACAAGGCTCCCTGTAACATGGAAACCTGAGCTTTGCCTCTCCATGGTATTACCTCCCAGACTCTGGGGTAACCCCAAGCTGTGTCCTTCCAACAGGCAATTGTGTCCCTCATCATAATGTTTGTCATTCAGTGGATCTACACCCTGGTCAGCCTGGGAGCAGGGGTTATTCTGTATTTCTACATCGGCCAAGTCAGCCCAGGACTCCCTCTTGGTGAGTTTTTTTCTCTGTACTATTAAACCTTCTTAAAAATCCATTAAACTTTAATTTAACTCAATTAGGAATTGAGATTCTTGTGTTTAATATGTGGGTGACACAGTGAACGATGACAATTTATTTCATTGTTATTTTAATACATTTTCTCTCTGAGTCTTTAATTTTCTGTTAGATTCTAACTATAACTAGCATTGGTGTGATAGTTTGAACATGGTGCTTGTTGCTTTATTATATTGTGCTTCAAATGGGAAAAACAGATACTAAGATTTGATAGGGGTGGCATTTTGTAAATGTATCCCAGCAATGAGAAAAATCTGCCATAAATAAGGTTTATTAAACCTAATCAATCTAAAGCCACCTGAGAGAAGTTTATGGAAAATGGGAATTAAGATGCGTGTCTCATCAAATCTCGGCATTCATAACTGTGGAACAAGAGAGCCTTTTGATTCCAGAGCTAAACACGTTGAATATGTTGGGAACATAATCTGGGAAAACACTTTAAGGCAGAGAGCATTAGAGAGATCCTGCACATGATCGGCTTAAACAAATTCAAGATTAAACAGTGAAGCACATTCAGCAAGCAGCTCATGAGAGCCACAGCTCCTTGGCAAGGCCAGTGAGGGGGTTTGCCCAGGATTGAGTGTGTGTATCCATCCATCCATCCATCCATCCATCCATCCATCCATCCATCCATCCATCCATCCATCCATCCATCCATCCATCGGCAGGTGTGTGAGGTACATAGCTGAGTGCATGCCTGGATGTGCAGTTTTTTGTCCAGGATGAGAAAAATCAAGTATGAAATATGAGTTCATATGCAATATGTGCAGAAATAGCTACCTGGGTTTATTTAGGTGAAAGATTATTAGACAGTAGGTAAGTAGGTACTAGATTTCAGAAATGCACATGATGAGAAACCAAAAACTAATCACCACCTTCCAAACATTGCTAAATTGTTCTTTTTCTACTCTTGAGTGACTTCCTTTCTATGTATCTGTAGGGGATAGTAGAAAAGAGCTGAGATTGTGGTTAGTAGCTGCTAATTTGTATCTTTTGAAATATATATATGTTTTAATCAAGTTCTTTATGGCCCCCATATATCAAACAAAACAGAAATAATGTTTTCAGGTGTTGGAGTCTTTTTTGCCTTTGTATACTCACTGTATTTATATCTCGGTAATCTGCTTTTGAAATATTTATCAAAAATTACTTTAATAAGAATTTCTCTTCCAGTGTGTAGAGGGCTTTGGAAGCTGATCTGAGAAACAGCAGCAAGATTAGACATTTTTTTCTTGGTTTCTTTTTCTCATGCATACAATGAGACAATGCATGACATTGAAAATGTTAGCAGTGGATGCTCAAAATTCAGCCTGATTTTTACTTGGCTGCGAGGGAATGTTATTTTGTGGTCACAAGTCTCTGATGATCTGTGAGTTTGTTCTTCAAAGGATCAAACAGCCCTTCTGTCTGGAAAAGCTGGGAGACACTAGCCTGAGAGAAGCTCTGCATTAGGGGCTAGATGAAGACCTTGGGAGGAGAAATTCCCTGTGGTTGACACATCCCTTCTCTCTCTTCCTCCCCAGCAGCCTAAGCCAAATCCAGCAGGCACTGACAGGGCTTGGTTATCCCTGTCCCTCACCGAAAACTTCTCCTGCTGCATTTGCTTCCAGCTCTGGCACTTCCCTACCCCTGCAGGAAACTAACTCTACAGAGAAATCAGAAAAGAAATCAGTGCTGGTGTAATAAAGCTAAGCCAGCTCTCTGTGGGGTCAGACAAGAGGAAATCATTGGTGAGACCACAGCCACCCTGGCTGAGGTTGGCTGAATGGCTCCTCCTGTCTCCCTATCCCTGCAGTGGGAAAGGTTTTTGCAGTCCAGGGAGTGAAAGGCATTGTGGTGGGTGTCTGTGCTTTGCTCAAGCTTTACTGGGGTTTAACAAACTGTCAGGCTGGGAATGCATAGTTGTTCTCCATAGGAAATTTGGGTTCATACCTGGACAGTTGTTTAAAAGCCACAGCATGTAGGAAGACTGCAGGAATGTTCTCACTATCACAAAATCTTTGGGTACTGCAGGCTAATAACAAGAGTGCTGGTTTGAGATTTTATGCAAAAATTCAGTGGTGTAATGCTATTATGAGAGAATTAGCAGCATACTGACTTCTTGTGCCTTTTCTCCATAGGAGCAGCAGCAAATTTCAGTTTCTTTGGCTGGATTAAGTCGGTTTTGATCTCTTCATGCAGGTTGGTACCAGTCACTTGGCAGTGACCAACCCACTGCTCATTGTTCCCATGACCCACTAATGAGCACAGAGAGGGCTGGAAGAATTGACTTGCTTATTACCTTAAGCAGTCTTTCTGCCCCTTCTTGCATACTCAGAGTTATTCTTGCTTAATTGTAAAAAGGCTGTTTGCTTCCCATTAGCCTGGCATATGGTTGGCTGTGTATGTGGGGAAGCAGGAGTTTCCTCTGCTTTGTGTGTGGGAATGTCAGCTGATAACTGTATCATGGGGCCTGAAGCTTTATCTTAGCCCAAAGGTCTGTGCTCAAAATCTATGGCACAGGTTGAACTGGGAAATCTGCAAGGAAATGAGAAATTGGGGACTCCTTCTCTTCCATCCATCATTCACCGAAGCAAATTCCTCTGGTAGTGTTGGAACAGGCACACATGGCAGCTGTGTTCAATTTTCAGAGAGGAAATCTAGGGTGGGGGAGCTGCAATAACTTTGGGGCAAATATGATAAACAGGGTCTTTGGTGAAGGAACCATTCAGTATTGAGTTTACATGGGACTGGAGTAGCATTGTCTTGAGGTTTTGATTACCAGAAGACCTTGAGGGGTTTTTTTTTTGGGTGGTTATTAACTAGTTTTGTTAAACTTATTTGATGCTATTAATTATTAATTCCATCTAATTGGGTTTCCTGTAGCAGCTTATGAGCACCTTTGCCTCTGAGCAGTGGGCTTTGAGTTTCTCAGTCTGTTGGGTTTCTTTTTTGCTGGGGTGAGTGAACACCGTAGGGAGGACTGTGCAACATGAGCTGCCACACATTATATGTGCCAATTTGCTGCCTCCTTCAAAATAAATCAAAGTCCAGCCAATTAAACACATTGGTCTGTCTTGCCAGGTCCTGTCTCTGCCCACAGTTCCTATAACATGACCACAAGCTTTTGGTGAGCAGGGGTGGTTGGGGAGAGAAGCCAGGGGTGAGGGATCTCTCTGAGGTTCCTTGGTAGGCCTTAGACATAACAGCACTTAATTTATGCCTTAATTTAAACCACTTAACAAGAGATTCTTATGGAATTATGATGCCTTTGCATCTTCTCAACAGGTAGAGGGTTGAAATTTGAAGAGTGGGGGAATCAGCCCAGGCTCTGTAATCAGCATTTGGTGATGGTCCTCCAAGTATAGCAAACTTGAGAGTTCACTGCTCTGAGAGGCCCCACTGAGGGAGATGCTGGTCTCAGCCCACTGTGGGTCAGGAGAGCTCAAAGGGCCTCACTCTGGACTGCTGCTTACAGTGTAGCAAGAGAGTTGGCTTTGGTCATAGTAATTTTCCATCCTGGCCACAGTTTTTGTCAGTAACTTTCTTTGAATGCTCTATTACAAAAAGGTTGTTCCACTTGGGTTGTTACTCATGCAAGAAAAATAAGTTTCCAAGGATATTCATTAAAAACCAGGAGCTGTCAGCATTAGTTCCCTGGAGCAGACAGTGTCTCTGATAAGCTCAGGAGGAGCTGAGCCCAGGTGCTGTTTGTCAAGGCTGAGCCTAACAAGCATTTCTCAGATCACAGTGCAGCCCAAGGGGCAGGGGGAGTGGGATGCACCACCACATATGTTTTCTGCATAAGGGATTGTCCCCTATCCCCTTGCACAACATCTGCTGGACTGGTGACACAAGCCCAAGCCAAGGGTGAGGAGTGAAGGCTGGGTGAACAGGGTGAGTGGGGCCATGCTGAAATGCTGCCAGAATTACTCATGGCACAGTGAGCCAGACCCTGCTGCTTCATACCCCGGGCAGTTCTGTCTGCTGCCACCCCAGGCAGATTTGTGGCTGGTTATTTTAGCTCGGTGCCTCTGTGATGACAGAACAGCATTTTCCTCCCAGTTGTCCTTTGGTGCATCTCAGTTGTGTCTCCTGCCCTGCTGTCAGAAATCCCTGTGCGAGTCTGGTTGAGGTGTGAGGCTTCATGGAGAATGACCACGTGGAAAGGAGAAACTATCCCTGCCTCTCGTGTGGAGAGGTGCTGTTGTCACAGGGGGATTTTATCTTTGGGTTACCAGACCAACAAAGTCCTTGGTTCTTTGGTCAGTGCAATCAATGAGCAAAGACCCTGCCAAGAAAGGCTGAGGGGAGATCTGGTGATTGCCCAAGGCAGAAACTGATCCTGGTTTTCTCCTCTCAAAAAGTGCAATCTCTGGGTCAGCCAGCCAGCTTGGTCACCTTATCCTAGTGCCAGGGCTCCTGCTCTTACTGGCACAAAGAACACCTTGGGCTCTGCTTGGGAGTCGGGTCATTTTGAAGCCCATCTATGTTGTGCTGCAAAAAATTGCATTGAAATAATTTAGAGCTTTTTTCTGAGTCCTGTTTTCCTGAAATCAAGTCAAGATATTTTAATGAATTGGAGAAAAATAATAAGTCCCATTAAGCTGCAAAGGAGTTGGAGGCAGCCAAGGGTTCTTGACACCTCTAAGGCTCTTAGGTGCTTGATGAGGTCTTAGTCAGTACTGTATTTGTCTTACAGTTTTGATTTAAAAATGCCAATAAGGTTTTCTTAAAATCAGCTTCTGGGATGAAGAGATTGTAGGGAAATCTCCTGTTTTATTTAAAAATTACAAAAAGTATTACAATTTTTTTATTGCTTAGGGGACCATAAAAAGGATATTTTTCATTAGAAATGGTTTGTGCTCCTTCTTTTCTTGCTTGGTGTGGAAGGTGTTGACACAGTCAATATCCAAAGAGGAAGCCCATTTGTTATGAAAACATTTATTTTGCATTGTATATCTGGGGAAAGGGAGAACATTTCTTTTGTGCCTTCTAAGAAAAATGCTCTCAGGTTAACTCTGTGCCTCCAAGAGGCACTGAGAAGGATTCAGCCTCTTCTGGAATCACCCTGCCTTGCTGGCACAGCCAAGAGCACGGCTGCTAATGGATTACCAACAAGGGGTGATGCAGGCACCTCTGCTTCTCTGCTTGCAGGAGAAGGCCAGCTCCCAAGGAGCAGATCGTGGTGACACCATCCTTTGCAACAGTTGGCATGGAGACCAGGCAGCTCACCGAGGAGAACGCAGACTTCGCCTCACGGGACCGCTACCACCAGTCCTCACTCATCAGCAGAGAGGAATTTGGGAGCCAGTTCCAGTGAAGGACACACACACACAAACAAAATCAATCCATTACTTCAAAAAGCATTTAGAAGGGCTAATGGCTGCCACAGGTGCCTTTTGAAGTACTTGAATGTACGCACAAAGGATGTGAATTGCTATTTATGTATTTGAGGCTTGTTTGTTTATGCAAGCTACAGCATTGCTGGGCTTCAAACCTTACCCAAACTGAGGGGAGAAAATGGAAATGAAAGGGCCAGTCTGGGAAGTGATGAGTTACTGAAGACAGTACAACCCTTTTAAGGAATTCAATTATAAGCCCTACTGAGTTCTAAAAAAGGTTGCTGCTCTAAAAGCTTACAACATCCCATTTCAGATGTCCTCTGGGTGACTGGGGACACTCTGCCTGGGAGCAGTGATGCTGGCAGCAGGAGCCGGTGCCCCACTCCCAGCTGTGCCACGGATGGATGCGACCTTCCAGGTCAATTCACTTCTCCTCTAGGCATGAATTTCCCTGCTTGTAATACAGTAATTTTCTACCTCAGCATTTCAATTACCAAGGTCTTAGAAAGTATTTTAAGACATTAGACAATAGGCCAGAATCAGTGGCAAGTATGAGAAGATTATGAAGTATATTCACAACTGAAATCGCACATTTAAGTGCAGGATAATGACCTCTTCTGTAAAACTGTGAAATTATGTCTTAGAAGCTGTTCATAGTTATTTCCCACATCCTTTCTGATGTGAGAGCTGAGACCTGATGAAATACCTGGGCCCACTTAAACCATCTCCTGGCTGAAGGGACAGATGGTTGAGAATTGCTTTAGCAAAATAAGTTTACCCTCAGCACCACACATCAGTTCTGACATTCAGGAAGGGGAAATCACTGCCTTTCACTTTGTTTCATCTCTGATAATTTCAGCGTTTAGATTATTTATTTCTTCTTCTGTGCAATAAAAGCCTGAGACACCAGGAACTCCTCTCCATCCTTTCTGTGGGCACTCTCAGTGCCTTTGAGCGCCATTCCACCATTCCAGTGCTAAGTGCCCTGGTGTTGCTGGGTGAGGGGAGTCCCATCCCATGGCCTGGCCAGCTGCAGTTTTGGCTCTTTCCATTTTCTTACAGAGGGAGGCACAGGAGGCTTTCTGCTGACATGGAGAAAAGAGCCGCCTTGGCGCACTGCAGAAAGTGTATTCATTTCTCAAGGTTGCAGGTCTCGGACTAAGTGCTTTTAACTTTAATTATCTCAACAGAGGCAAGAGGAAAGTTGTGTTTGCGTGACCTGCTCTGACCCACCTCAAATCAGTCACTCAGTGTTGGAAACACCTTTCCAGGATTCCTTCCTGCCTGCCTCTTGCTGTTGGTTTCCAAAGAATCCGAATCTGCTCTGTGGATTTTGGGCCCATGTTGAAGCTTCTCCTGGGGCCAGTGGCTCCAGAGAGCACTCCCTGTTCTTGTAGCATCCTTAACCTTGGCAGATACCCCTGTTGTGCAAACTTCAAACACTTCATGGTGCTCCCCACTGTAGGCAAGCTGTTTGGTGCTGTGTTACAGTTTCATTCCTGACCACAATGCCATTACTATAAAATCTTGTATTTCACAAAGTCTGGTCACGTGCGTGGTCCCTTTCCTCCTGAGTCAAGGATTGCTCAGCCCCGCATTTCTCTGTAGCTTGAACAAAAGAAAACCCCAGAGCATGGCATGAAGAGATTAGTAGGCAGAAATTCCTTGGTACCTTCTTTGTTGGCTACTAAATAATGTAATTCCCTTCTAAAATAAGACATGAGTTAGGAGGTCCAGAGAGGGAGGGTGGGGAAGGTCCTTGGCTGTGTATCTCGCTTGCTGAGGAGTTGCACTGGTTGAAACCAGATGATTTGGTAGAAAATGTTTGCCTCTTCAACACTGTGGCCCCTGCTTGTCCCCGAAACTGGGATGTGATGGGCCCTTGGTCTAGCAGTGGTGGGAGGAGGTCCCCCAGCTTTGCTTTCAGCTAGTGTGCAGCAGCTGTCCCCTTCTCCTGCCACCACTTTCCAGCAGCCCTTTGCACCTGAGCATCCTCTGGGAACATTCTAGTTGTGTTTGTGTGCTGGCCACGCCTCTGCTGGCTGCCAGGGAGAGGCACTGTGCTGTGCCATGCAGGGGCCTGGGGAGTGGACACCTAGAGGGCTCTGGGTGCAGGGATGGGGAGTGCCTCGGTGTGTCTGGGTAAAGGCAGCTGTGGCCCTGGCATCAGCACTGGGTGGTTATTGCTGCTCTTGAGACCTGGCAGTGGAGGGAATGCCCTGCAGAGCACACTGTTCCAGGCGTTTCTGGGGGCTCCATGTGCTGCTGCTGGAGAATCTCTACCACCTCCTTCACTGGCACCTCCACCACCACAGCAGGAAGCAGCTCCTTCCATCACCTGGTAAGCACAGGCACCTGCTCCTTCCCTTGTAGCTGCAGGGAGAAATGCATCACACAATCCTTGCTGCATTACAGGTGAAGAGTACAACAGCCTTCTTGGGTAATGCTTGGAAAGGGACATGCTGATCTTCCCTGGAGCATTACCTCAGGTGTAGCTAATGGAGAGAGTGGCAGGAGGCCTTGTTTTAGCACCAGTACTTCTGCAGTCTGGGTAGCATTGGAGACTCCATGAGACACTACAGGAATGCAGGGCTTTGCACCAAGGAAACTTTTCCAGCAGGAAAGAAAGCAAGGAAGCAGTTGTACAGCTAAAGATCATGGTGTCACTTCAAAAATGGTTGTAGCTTTGGTAGAACTCTAAAAAAATGGGTGAAATTAGGTGGGCAGGAATTTATCATCACATTTAATGGCTGAAGGGAAGAAATGGGAGTGGGGATTGCTCCTGTGAGTGGAAATGTGCTGCTTTCATCCTCGGAGAGCCCATGTGAGCCTCCACATGCTGGGGGTTTCATAAGCTTCAGGTTCCCTGAAGGTGAGTTTGGGGCCCAGCTCTGAGCATCAGATGCCTTGTTGTATATCAAGGTTGCAGCTTGGCTACTGTAGTTATGGAAAGGCCTTACTGTTTTTTAAGCCATGTGAGCTTTTTTATCATCTATAATTATTTTTGTTTTGGTTTGGAATTCGATATAATATAATAATAATAGTTATAATAATTATTATTATTATCATTATTTTACAAGAAATTAAAATGTTCTGCAATGGGTCAAGGTGTGAAAATATTTGTTTTTGAGAGAGATGTGGATATGGCACACACTTTGGTTCCTTTTGAAGGCTCCAGCTGTAAATTGGTGGCTCCACTTTTGACAGTTTCCTTTGCAGAGCATACAAGCACAGAAGGCGGGTGGGGATAAATATTTTATTACTTGCTTTGCAGTGCTGCCTGGAAGCTCATGCTGCATTTATGATCCCTTAGCACTAAGAGGGTCCAGAAATTGGAATTTTATGCCTCAAAAAACTTCCAGCACAAATAGTCAGGACTAAGAATGGGCAGAAAAATTGTTGTGATATTGGCATTAAGAGACAGCTTCTCAGTTGGTATAAATTGCCATCCACATGGATCTGTGTCCCATTAGGAGTCTGCACAAGGAGAATCAAGTTCATTAAATCCATATCTTAGCTCAAACTTGTCTTTTTTTTTTTTTCCACTCTCCTCATGTTTTCTCTTGATCAGCCTTGAGTTTCCTTCAATGGTTATTGCTGTGTATGGTGGCCAAAATATCACACACCTGCCATGGCCATTTCTTCCCAGCAGATAGGTGTGACCACAGCGTTGAAGCAGCAAAGAAGGGTGACAATGTGAAATGATGCTTGTGTGCATGGCTGAATTAAGGCACAGGGGGCTTTCTGTGCCTTGTGAGGTGGTTTGTTCTCACCCATGTGGCTCTGATTTAGATTCAGACGGGCAAAGTTTCTTAAACAGCATCATACTTACACCTGCAAGGTCAGAAGAGATTTGCTGAAGCACAAGAGCCAGCCTAGGATTAACATTTAGGTTAGTGGGAAATTGAAGTTATTTGAATTATTGCCCTTGCCTGGTGAATTTTAGAGAGGGTAATTACAGGGATAAAAGAGAGGAGATTTTGTAGACAACCTATAAATTTGTTAGCTCTGTATGAAAGTGGAATATAATGCTCTTGTTACGTTCTGCAGTGGTGTCTTGCTGCAACCCAGATTTGGCACAGCATCCCTTAAACCTGAGACAAGGTGAGACCTCAGCGGCAGCAGCCTTAAAAGCTACAGATGAGAGGCTCTAGCAGCAAACTGCAGGCTAAAAATAAATCACTTTAAAGCCCATACGGCACAGGAAAGGCTCCTTTCCTCTCTGCCTTCTGCTCCTTGTGGCTTTTTTCACAGGATTTTTATGCTCATATCCCCCAATACCTGGGATTTGCCCTCCTTACGCAAGAGCAAACAGAACCACGGGTGCTCCCAGAAACTTGGTGATAGAGGAGCACACCTGTAACTTTATTGGATCCAAGTGTCCCTTCTAAATTTCACTGGGGGCCTCTTTCCAGATTTAAGGGCACTGCTCTGAAGTGTTTAGCTCAGCTGCAGAATATCTGGGTGTGCTCCAAACCAGAGCTGGCGGAAAAAGGTCCTGAAAGAAATAAGTAAGAAATTTAGAATTGCTTCTTCAAGATAGATTTGGATGGCTGGTTTATTTTTTTCCCCCAGAAAATAAGGGATTTTTTTTTCCAGTGACAGGATTCAAAATGCAACATCATTTCAAGTTGTGCATTTTTCTGTGAGGGATGAAGAGGGATCACAAGACCCATATCCATCCTGACCTCCAAATGTCAAATACCTGGAACAAGCTGCTTCCAATGGAGGTACAAGGCAAGCAATTTTTGTTAAAATAAATCAATAAAATACCACCACCCCCAAAATTTCAGGAATAATGGTCACGTATTAAGTGCCTTCTGGATGATTGGTATCTGTTAATGGATGGCTTGCGGCATCAAGAGGAGATGCAAAGGTAATTAATTACTCAGTTAGGAACTATTTGTCCACTTTGGAAACTCAGGGCTTTTAATAACAAATTCCAGGAGGAGAAAATATTCACTTTGTACCTTAATTCATCATCAGCTTAAAACTTGTCTGAGGTTTATGAGCCTGATCCAAGTTTTGGACAGATCTGGGATGAGTTTCAAGGGAGCTGCAGGAGTTTCATGACATTGACTGTGCCACGAAAGGCTTCTATGGAACCAGAGGGAAGGGACTGGTCACTGTAATCCTCCCAAAGTGCTACACAGATGCCTCTTCTGCAGAGACTCTCGTGGTTTTTTGGGATTTCAGACCTAAGCAATGTAGAGACCAGCAAATTTTGTCACATTTCTCTAGCCCTTCAACCTGGAAAATGGAAATCAAGGTGAAATAAAAACACACTCTGTTTTTCCCTCCCCCAAAACAAGGTGATGGGCAGGTTTCAATTAATCAGTATCAATCATGTTTTATATATAGCTTTGTTAGAGGCTTCCTATGTTGATGAGGTTGTTTGTCTGTTTGTTTTTAACTCCTTTGCTGTGTGTGGAAGGTGCCACTTGCTTTCAGATGGAAGTGCTAAATGTGTTCTGTACATGATTTGGGGAGGCGTTTGAGGTCACAGCCTCTTTCAGGAGGATGCTGTGGCATTACTCGACATCAGGCTTTGCCTGGCCCATCTGGCTCCTCAGACATGATTTCATGCATTTAAATCTCCTATTACAAGGAGGGTGGGGAGCAGCCCTCAGCCTGGAGCTGCCCTGGAAGCAGCATCAGCAGGATGCTGCAGCAGAGTGTGTGGTTGTGCCATGGGGATAAACAACTCCAGCACCACATGGGGAAAAGCCCAGTGCTGGTGGCCTTCACTGAGTGCTTGTGCTCCACACAGCCACCTTCATCCTGCTGCAGTTCTTCCTTCTCCCACCACTGAAGCTTCTTTCCCAGCCTCCAAGGGGGGTGTCAAACTCATCACATGGGTGGCAGGGTTGATATCTCCTCCACACTGCCCTCTGCAGCTCCAATGGGTAAAAGAGTATTTTTTGAATAAAAACCAACAAAGTGAGGTTTTTTCTCTGTTGTTTTCACGTGGCTGTTGAAACTGAAGCTTAAAAATATCAGTGATAAATTGACTTCTTATATTCCTTACGAAACCCTGAAGATAGGAATAAAAAATAAGATGGCAGGAAAACACAGTAGCTTTAAATTTACAGGCACTAAACCTTGACAAATCAGATACCTGTGGGGGAAGGGACTGCATTTAGGAAGTCTGAAACTGCCTGAATGTCAGTGTTTCCTTGCCAGGTGCTTGTAAATAATATGCTGCTCATGGAACCATGATGGAGAGAGCAGGGAGATTATTTTCTGATGGTGAGTACTGGTTTGGGCCCACGGGTTCACATCTGTGGGGCATTGGCTGGGGCTGGTGAAGGCAGCTCACCACTGCCATGGGCTTCAGAGGCTGCAATGGCATTCCTGTCCCAGCTGTGCTAAGCCCTGCCAGGATGTGGCTCATCCAAGGGCACATGGGGCCCTCTGGCCAGCGTTTCCTGCTGCTGGCCCTGCCCTCGGGCACACGCTCCTCATGGTCACTCCGTCGTGGTCACAAGTGCCCTGTCTGCTTCAGAAATGCAGCAGGTCAGGCAGGTTTAATGGCAGATTTTGGGACAACATCAGCTGCCCCCTTCCCCCACGCTCAGAGGGGGTTAATTCAGCCTTCCCTGCTTTCCTAGCTGGTGGCACAGCAGGGTGGGCCGTGCTGTGGGGGCACCATGGGGAAGGGTGAGACGGAGCCATTCGATACCATTCCACATGGGCTGCTCCTGCAGAAATGTTTGGTTTGCATTTGCCTGTGTCTGCTATGGCTCTCCATGGGCCTGTTGAATGAAACAGTAGGAAGAATTTATTGAGACCCTTTTGGAAAAGTATTTGATACTGTGCTTCCTGCTTGTTGGATTTACAGCTTGGAAGGATGCAGTAAGAGTGGGGAGCTGCTGTGTGGCTTAGATGTTAGGGAAGTCTCTTGGAAAAGGCAGGGGAAAGGGGGTGAGATCTAGACTCGGTATTAGGGCCCTCAGGCATGAGAGTGAGTGGACAGGAGAGCATCCATTTCATGTCAGGGCAAAGTTTGATTTTCATTTGCCCCCTGCAGTCCTGAGGATGCATCCTTGGCCTCAGAGAGGTTTCTAGTGGCCCTGCTGTCTTATGTGTATTGCACAGTTAAAAGTGTCAGATTTGCTGGTTGGAAGGTGTTTCTTTCTAGGGACTAACAAAACTTTCTAAAGAATCATATTTATTACTCACTATCTTAGGAATTGGTAGCATGGAGTCCTGTATTTTATGTATAACGATATCCCCAAGTGTTTGTCCCCCACTGCTGCATTGCACGACCTGTGCCATCTCCCACAGTATCGAAATACTTCACAGCTCTTCCCCTGAGCTTTAGCTGTGTATTGGTCTCAAGACAGAAGCTTTGTTTTGCACATCTATTCCATACAGAATGTGTAAATACCTGGAAACAGAATGAAGATGCCTAAAAATGTCCTCTCTAGATGAGGCACCGTGGTGTTGCCTGTGGCTTCTGGGTCACTCCATTTGCCAGGATTGGGGTGCTTACCTGCATGACTAAAGCATAATCATGATTGGTTTGTGCTTCATGTCCAAAACTGAGCAGCTTGACTTGTTCCTTGGGTTTAGGCAAATTTGAAGCAAGAAGATGGCAAAAGCTGTAGGGAGTAGACTAGAGCATGGATTGATAGAGAGATGCCTCAGAGGTGGCCTTTCCAAGGCTTTCATCCATGATTATTCAAGTACCAGAATGAGGATTTCTGAGTGTGCTTCATGGTGAAGTGGTGTGGGAAGGTGTGGGAAAAAGCATTTGCACATGGAGAGAAAAGCCTAAGGGCAGAGGAAGCGAGTCCTGTGGGGTAAAGCCAAGGCCTTAGAGTGCTGGTGTGGGCTCATCAGTGCCACCTCTTGGGTGGAAAGAGGCTTCCAGGAGAGTTTGTGTGCGTCAGCCACCGACTTCTGCTTTTGGTGCAGAGCAAAGCAGGCAGCGGGGGGCTGGGGACCGGACCCCGGGTTCGCTCGGTGCTGCAGCCGTCCGGACGCGGTGAGTTGTCACCAGCCACCCTCCCCTTCAGAAGGTCGGGTTCTGCTTGCCTTGAGGAAATCAGGTCTGGTTCTGAAGCAGCTCGAGGGAAAAGTGCAGGGCTCAGGAGCGACTCGAGGGGAGAGGTGGGCCAGGACGGGTTTGAGCTCAGGGGGACCCTAAACCCGGCACATCGGGATGCCGGCAGCCCCGGCAAAGCCCAGCCCACTGCTCTGCGGCCTGCTCCCTCCCAGAGCTAGGAGCATGAAATTATGAAGGGGAATTTCAGAACAATGAAGGGAAATCCTTTGCCTCCCCGTACAGCCCGGCCTGGGAAATTCACCACTGCCAGAAACTGCACCCTCAAACGCTGCTGCTGGCTTTCAGAAGAGAGTCAGCCTTATAACCAAGAAAAAAGCTGAGGTTATTTGTCAAGGACTCGATTTCGATGGGATTTAAGTTCGGGGCAGTGCAGGAGGGGGGTAACCCTGCCGTAGTCGGGGCGGCCGTGCCCGCCGGGTGCGGGCCCTGCGCGCTGCCCGCGTTTACCCGCGGAACCGAACCGGGGCATTTACCCGCGGAACCGAACCGGGGCAGCTCCGCGACGGCCGCGGCGGCGGGCAGGGGGTCACGCTCGCCCGGCGCGGCTGGGAGATGCAGCAGGAAAAATAAACTAGAAGTAAAAAGGAGCGTTATTATTATTATTACTATTGCTAATAGTCCCGGTGCTGCCGCAGCCAGCCGGGTGAGGGAGCGGGCGGCCCGACGGCTGCGCGGGGCGGGAGGGGGCGGCCGCTGGGGGCCGGGCCGGGCCGGGGTGGGGGGGGCCGTGGGGAGTCGGGCCATGCCGAGCCGAGCCGAGCCGCGGCTGGGTGATGTCAGGCTCGAGGAGGAGCCTCCGCCGCCTGCCCTTTTACTTTCGGGCGCCGGCACTTGGCCGCAGGCTGCTGCCGCTGCTGGCCGGGCCCCCCCCTCACCCCCTCCGCTATGGGCACCCCGCACTTTTAAGGCGCCGCCCCGAGGGGGGGGCACGGGGAATTCATTAAAAATCGCTATTTGGGTGGTTATTTATTGCCCCGCTCCGGGTATGTGAACAACCACCCCCCTGCCCCCCCCCCCTCCCCCGGCTCCCCTTCCATCCACCCCCAGCGCCATGCCGGCAGCCTGCACCCTGCTGCTGCTGCTGGGCTTGGGGCTGGTCCCGGTCCCGCCGGCCGGCTCGCTGCCCCTCGCTTCCCCACGGCGTCTTCCTCCACCTCCCCCTCCTCCTCCTCCGTCCCGAAACCGTCTCGGCCGCCCTTCCTCGCTTCCCGCCGGCAGCCCGGGTGAGTGCCCCGCGATGGGGATGGGGATAGGGATGGGGAGAAGGGGAGGGACGGGATTTCGTCCCGGCAGCGGCCGGAGAGTGCGGGGGTCCGCATGGTGCGGGTCTCTCGTGGCACCGCGGCTGCGGGCTGCTGAGCATCCCGACATCACCCAGAGCTGGCTCAGCTGGGAAGTGGAACACTCCCCCCACCCCAGTTCCTTTTCCTTTTTAACCTTGCCCAGCTCATCGTGCTACAGCTGCTTCAGAGGGTGAAGGTTTGGGATGGGAAAGTGTAAACACGTTGTGGCTGTGTGGACTGAGTGGAAGGCGAGCGGTGGAAACTTCACCGAGGAACTTGAGAAAGGTTTTGGGGGGCACCAGGAGTACTGTCCACATGTGTATACCCATCCAGGTGGGAAACGGGGGGCTCCTGTAGGTGTTCTGCAGGGTCTGGGTTGCCTCCTGCTTGTCTCCAGCAATGCTCTCATCTCACCAAAGGTGAGACCCCTATCAGGTGTGGGGACAGATGCTGTCAGCTCTCTGTGAATACCCTCTGTTTCTAGTCGCTTACAGACTGTCAGATTAGTCATGTATAGAGTCAAATCTTTCCTTGCATGCCACCTCTACAGTGCTATTATCACAAGCAATGCCTGGTTTTGTGCTTTACAGATTGTGCTGAATTTGGTTTCAGCACAGGATAAATCCTATTTTTCCCAGAACAAGCAGGGATGTTTCAAGTGTCGTTCAGTAAACTGGCTCACTTACTCACCAAAGAAGGCACATAGCTCTAAGGATGACTAATTCTCAATGAGTTTGGAAAGCACTGAGTGTCTGCAGGTGGTATAAGGAATCCAATATGTCAAATTAATCCTGCGTAGGTTTTAAGTGGGTTTTAGGATTCATTGCCTGCCTGAGCTGGACTGTCAAATTTCATATTTTAATTTCTGATGAGGAGAGAATATTATGCTTTGGAACTTGGGGTTAAGTTTAGTTGTATGGAGCTGTAAAATTTCAGGAAATGTGAGAAAGTACCTTTATAACCTTTTCATTTTCTTCACAAACCCAAGGCATGCCTTTGTAGGATGTATCCAGACTAGACCAATGTATAGCTAGGGGTATCAGCTGGAATGTAGCCTGCAGTGGATTAGAAAGCTCCTAACCAGCAGTGCTTGTGAGAGCAGCTTTGTGACTAGGATACTGCATGGAAATGAAGGAGATTTGGGTCTGTTCCCAGCTCAGCTACTTCTTTGTGCTACTCCAAGTATTGGTTTGCCCTCCAAACTGGGAGAATAATGCTATCTTACCTGCTACCAACCTTGTGAAGATAAAATCTGCAACTTGCCAGCAAACTGCTCACCTATTATTTGTTGAAAGCTGTGCAGATTCCTCAGTGGACAGAAAAAAAATATTTAATTTCATCTCAGCTTTCAGTCTGGCATCTTTTCCTGTGACCTTGATGACTCCTGAGAGTCAGTAGAGGAATGCATTTCCTTTGTTAAGAGTCTGAAAAGCTCGGACTATCTGTCCACATGCTGGAGAAGCCATTTGTCAGCCTGGCTGGCCGGCTCGGGGGTGCAGGCTTTGCTCCGTGCAGCCAGGGCTCAGCAGCTACAGGTGCTTGTGAATTATGTCAGCCACAGCCAGAAGGAGCAGGGCATGCAGTGAAGGAGTGATAAATAGCCCAGCAGTAGCTCGCTCCCCAGCAAACGGCATCGTGGATTACCCTGGCTCCTGACAGCTGCGATTCACTCGCTGTTAGCACCAGCTCCGTGCCTGTCAGTCAAGGGAATTGTCTGGTGCTACAGGAGAGGCTGGGGATCTCCGGAATCACCCTCAGGTCGGGCTGCAGACTCCTGAGCAATCCCTGCTTGTGTCACCACCGCTCCTGCCCCTCGAGGCATGTCCCACCTTTAAAAACACTTGCTTGAAGCCAGGGTACCATTTCTTGTGAACCCATCACCCTGGCACTACCAGGAAATGAAGATTACATCTCCCTTTGCAACAGTCTGAGGCAGGATGGCAAAAGCCCTTTCTCAGGCAGGGCTTAGTGAGCAGATGGTGAGGCAGTGGGTGTAGAAATGGGGCTTTTGAGTCGCTCACAAAGCGTGGGGCAAGGGAGCAGGGCTGCCCTCGCAGCCTCACTGCCCTCCTGGCTGGCTTGCGCCTCAGCCTGCATCTGCCACCCTCCCTGCCAGACCCTCTGTGGGCTTGTCTGCTGAGAGATGAGGACAGATGGCTTTAGCCTGTGTTTATAATACAGTCTGAACCCAAGGAGAGTAACACAAGAAAAAAAAAATAGGTGAAGTAGGAAGCAAGAAAGCTGGTGACAGTAAAGTTAAAGCATTATCAAATCTCTCCATGAAATCTCTTCTGGCACTACCTCACATGGGTACTGAGTGAGCTGAAGGGCTCTGTCTGCCACCAGCCTGGGTCAGGTCAGGGTTTGGTTACAAGCCCTGTCCTCCTGCAGGTCTCAGAATTTCAGGTTTCCCATCTGTGAAATGGGAATAATTCCAGTGACACCACAGGACACCAGAGGTAACACTGTGCCCCTGACAAAGTCACTGTGGCTGGGATCTCCCTGTTCCTGCCATGTCCCTTTTCCTGCTACTTCTGCCCACGCAGGTGCCCTGCCACGGTGCCCAGCACAGCACGGAGCCGCTGGCAATGGGCTTTCCCTGAGAAGCTGATCTGCTTTGCTGCCATCTGTGTCTGTCCTTCTGTCCCCGCTCCCTCTCTCCCATGGCAGGTGCCACCTTTCTATGTGGCTTCCCTGGTGGGAGCCCTGGCAATGAGGTGTGAAATTGCCTGAGAAAGAACCAGCTTTAGTTGCAGCAGAGGTTTAGGCTGGCTGCTGGGAGAAACTTTCCAAAACTCTTAGAAAGGATAAACAGTCTGTATTTATTTATGTATATTTTTAACTTTCTGTCCAAAACTTTCTGTGTGAGGAAGAAGTAAAGTTAGGAGCGAGGGAAGAAAATGCTGAGGATGTTTGTTTGCACAAAGACACGGTGTAGCTTCCAAATCTGCCTCACATTTTGCAGTATGTATTTTGTGGCTCCTGGGGGCAGAGCCCAGCTCTCCGTGCAGCCACACTGATGCAGAGAGGTGTAAGATGCTGCTCTCTAGCTTTGATGCAGCTTCAGGTGACTGTGGGTGGTGCAGGAAGGATGCTCCCTCCCCCTGTGGTGCAGGGACAAGGAAGAATTGCCTCCTGTGCCTCAGCACTGCTATCAAAAGGCTGCAGGGTTTTCCTGTCTCGGGCATCTTTGCTGCTCCTCTGTGAGCTCTGAGTGGATTTGGTTGGTGGGCTGTGAACATGAACTCCCAGGGGTTGCGTGGATTTAGCTCTGCTCCTTTGGGGTACATAATTTAAAGCAAAAAAGAAAAGAGAAGGAAGAAAATGCATTTCAGAAACAGAGGAAGATTGAAGATCAGCTTTCCTGACTGTTCCCCATCTCAAGCCCTGGAAGGTAGCAGGGCTTGTCCACTGAGCAGCTGGGTTTGCATCAATTTGTGGAAGCACTTGATGTGATGTTAAAGTGCTAAATGAGTAGTGTGAGGGATAGCTGTGTGACCTGGCTGGCAGGGAGCACACAGTGATGAGTATTGATGGACACTGCCATGTGACAGTGTGTGTGGAGACGTCAGCAGGCAGGGGGTGAGGGGAGAGCTGCCCTTTGCTGGGCTCCCCCAAAGTCTCATTTCTCAGTCCCAAACCACCTGTGCCAGCCTGTGCCCATTCAGCAGGTGTTGGCAGCATGTTCTGCTCCAGCAGCCACCACCATTTTGGTCATGGTGGCTGCTGGAGCAGAATTTAAAGAATTTAAAGTAATTTAAAGAAATTTAAAGAATTTAACTTCCTTCATGTTTTTTCTCATGTCTGGGGGGATGAGATGGGCTGTTGCTGCCACATTTGCAGGGGCTGGTGCCAGCCTTGCTGGTGTCATGGGTGCATTCCTTAGCAAATATTCTTTTCAGTATCAGAAGTTGCAGATACTGATCTGTTTAGGGGAGTGTGGTGTTTCTGGGACAACTTTTTTTCCTTCACCTGCTCTTACAGATAGCAATTTTTGGGCTGCCAGTCAGAAACTCTCCATCACTGAACCCTCAAGCTCCATGTGCTCCATCCTCCCTCCATTCTCCCCATCCTGCTCATCTGTAGGGAGCATGTCAGAGCTGCTGAAACTGACTCCATCACCATCACATCTCTCAGAGGTGGCCGAGGATTTTGCTCATTTAACAGAGGGGTTATGATGCCAGGTTAGAAAGGCTGTTAGTTTTGGTGCTCATAGTGAAAATGAATGGATGCTGCTGACCGTAGCTGTTCACCCAAAATGTAAGACATGAAACTTTGTAGCATCAGTCTGGTTGTGTTGGTTTGAATGAAGCATTCATCCATGCTAACAAAATAACCCCAACAGAATACAGAACTATTTCAAATAACAAGCTAATCAAGCCAATAAAACCTGTCAGTACAGCGATAGGGTTTCAGTGCTGTGATGTAGAGATTAAGGCGCCACCAACGTCCACAGCACTTCTGGAGCTGCTGCCAGAGGAACCTCCTGGCTGGCACTGTGGGCTCCCCATCCATGGGAGCTGTGTGCCATTTCCAAAATAAGGATAGCTACAGAGTGGCAAGGTTCAGCTATGGCTGAGCCTGCTGACTTTTTGCAGCACAGAAATACTGTCTTTCTGCCTCTCTCTCTGCCATTCCAGCCAGCTGGGGTGCTCCAGGCAGGGCTGCAACCTCTGAAATACCCCCAGAGAAATAGTCTGGAGCTGGATAGATTGTAGATAGTCAGTGTAAACCCTCTGGATTCTGGCTTTTCTTCCTCACACAGTGTCAAAAGGGTTTCTCTGCTGTGGAGGGGTGAGGAGTCTGAGGGTGTCAGGATATTTCTAGGCAGACAAACAGCACTGCTGAAGCCTGGGCTGATCCTCTCAGATGTGCACAGAGCTCCTCTGGAAAGAGGCAGGGCCAGATCCTGGCACCTGCTCTGGTATCTTTCTGCTGTTGAAATGGTGCAAAGCAGCACTGGGGCAGTTTGACCGACTGGAGTGTCAGAAGGTGCTCTGAGTGAATCAAAGGTTGGTGGTTCAGAATATTCCCTTGAAAATGCTCAATGCAAAATCCATAGTCAGTAGCTTGTCATGAGGCCTGAATACCCCGACCACAGCCCCTGTTATTTACATTCAATTAAAGATGTAGGTCATACAATAGGCTTTTTCTCTTTCCTGAATGGCTGAACACAGAAGGCAGAATCCAATTTTCAGTGGCAGCAGACCTGATTGCAAATTCAAATTTTTACTTCTTTGAGCAGTTTTTGCAACATTTGCATTGTAATTTGCTGTTTCTGTAAATATGAGAGGTTCATTTGCTGGGATATTCATCCAGAGGAGATGCAAGAGGGCTACAAGCACAGGCATGGTGAAAGAATGAAGTCTGTGGGTGCCTCTCAGGAGGAAATGGTTTTGTCACATTTGGCACCTCTTCTTTCTCACCATTTTCTGCATACATACAGCTGATGTGTGTGCACCCATCACCATATATTTTTAATGCCCAGCTGTTATATATATAACATCCTGCTGCTTCAGCAAGGGGCACAGTTCATGCAGAGTCTGCGTTCATCCTTTCAGGCTGAAATCATTCACATCTGAGGACAAGGAGAGAATTTTCCCACCCAAAAGGGAAATGATGTTGCATTACTGAGCAACCAGCCCAAGTAATAATATAATCTTAGAAAAATGCAGTTCCCTTGAGTAAAGGAAGCTCTGTAAACTTCAGCTCCTCCAAGCTGTTAGTGTAGCTGTTGCCTGTCCTGTAGAAATGCTGCTGTCAGACTGGTTTACTGAAGTGCTCTGGAGAGAAAAGGGGAAAAAGGGGATAGGAACCAGCTCCTATATAAAATGAGAACCTCTTGTAGGATCTGAGTACTGTGAGGTACATAATACAGATTTTAGGACCTTGGTTATATCCCTTATTTGCTGTTAATTTGTTTTTTGTCTCATCTGGGTGCTGGAGAGGGTGATGGCCACTCATGGTCATGAAGACTTGGAGAAGGGACAGGCAGAGCCAGGCTGAGCACAGGGATCAGCTGGAGGAAGGTAAAATAATGCAAGGTTTCCACTCATTAGGCTCAAAAACCTGTGGTTTGTTCTCTTCTGCTTGCCACAGGATGTGTGGCATTGGTGTGTGCTGTGGCTTATCTTGGGTTCTGTGGGTGCTGAGTGTGTGCAGGTTCCAGGGCCAGGGCATGGACTGAGTCATGGGGAGCCCCCTTGGTCTGTGCAGCAGCTCCCCAAGCTGGGCACTCACTGGAGCCTGCTCTGCTAAAGTGCTGGTCTTCACAAAACCTGTAGGAACCTGCTGTCTTGGAGGTCTCTGCCTTCCAGGCTAGTTTATTTTAATATATGAGAACAAACAAAACTGTCTCAGGAGCTTCATCCTTTCAGAAACCATTATGAAATGCACGAGATATAAAAAAATATTTAAAAAGTGCCCAAAATGCATAAACAGGGTGTAATAACCTACAAACTGTTGCTGCTCCTGTGCTGCTTCCCCCATCCCTCTATGGCTTTGGATGGAGCTATTTCCAGTTGCCTGTCCTCTGTGCAGGCAGGGCTGTTGAGGAGGGTCATATCTGCTTTTGCATCTGCTGTGCCCTTGACTTGGAGTCATTTGATAAATAGGTTTGCAGTTGGTTACTTCAGCATCTCCCAAGCTGCAGTCAGCATCTCAGCTGTGGGCGAGGGAGCACTGCTGCCAAAAGTCAGGATCTGTGTCAAGAGCCTCCTAAGATTTGGCTGTCTTTCCCTAAAACCCCAACTCCTGGAGTTGTCATTACAGGAGAATCACTTAGAGGGGTAGAAAAAGAGCGTCTGGCTGTTGAGGTGGTAGATAAAAAAGCCTGGAAACTATTAGCTGCAAAGCTAGAAGTCACAAAGGAAGCCCAGGTTGGGTTTATTTAAAAATACCACTAGCTCAAAGCTGGTCTCCAGAAGCTTTTGTGTCCAGACAGAAGGGTTGTTTCAGACACCACTGCATCTGCAGGAGAAGTGCAGCCCTCTGCACTGTCCTGCTCTGCTAGGGAAAGAGAGGGAGCACAGCAGGAATGCCAAGAGCAAACCCAGTTGTTCTCTGTCCAGCTGTTTGAATACCTTGTGCAAGCACCTTGACCTTGGTGGATTGCCTCTCCACTGGGAAAAACAAGCTCCATGTGCCTTGTCACTCTTTGCACGGCCATGGAGCTGTGCAGCATTCTGACTGTGCTCTGGCTGCAGGTCCTTCCCTTTGCCTTGCATTGTGGACACCCCATCTTGGGCTTCCAATCTGGTGCTTGGAAAAAGTCCTCTGGAAGTGCCATGACCTTTGCAGTTCTTTTGCCAAGGCAAACATGGAGATGTTTGAGGGACCTTTTACACAGCGATTTGATGGCAACAAGGCTCTTGCCACTGAAGTTTGGGACAAAATAACATTTTCTTTTTAACTCTGAGATAAAGTCAGTGGGAAAGGAGTGAGGAGGAATTTTAAGTGGTTGATAGCAAGGCACGCAGACTATGCACAAAGGGTTAAGTCAGCAGGGTTAGCTGTTGTCCCAGGGGTACAGCCCAGGCTGCATTTCCCAGAAGACATCGAGTTGCACACACACATTTGGGGCATTTTTCTCAGCATTTTTCAGCAGGCTGTGATGGCAGAGGTTTTGAAGGCTGTTACAGGATCAGTCTGACCTCTCGCCTCTATAACCAGGCAGACACTGTGGTAATTTCTGCTACCAGAACCACCCTTAGATTCCTGTGAAATCTCCAGAGCATAGAAGAAACCCTGTGCAGGCATTTTGGACTGATGGCCAGGCTGTGTTGGTTACTGGTAGCAAAGGTGGGCTCTCTTTTTCCTTGAAGAGCATGCTAAAAGGCACTTCTGCATCTGGAGTGACAAGAGGAATTTAGATCTATGGAGCACAATTATTCACGTCACTGCTTGTTAGGATGCTGGTGTTAACACCCTTCCTCTTGTGGAAAATCTCTTAAGCCCTGAGGACTGATGTGAAACGTCACGCTCTGGTGAACTTTGCTGAAGCAGGGATGAATCACACTAAGTTTGGCTTCAATATATTGTCCAAAAGATGCCTTCTCAGATAGCCTAGGAGGAGGGTACTGCTGCCCACCCACCCAGGGTGTCAGGATCTGTTTTGGAGGGAGGACAGCACTTTCTGGAGTATGCATAAATTGGGGATTGATGTGGGAGTTTGGATATTTGAGGGGTTTTTCATTTGGCTTTGGTTTTGAGTGCTCTATAAAAGCAAAAGGCAGGTCTGTAAGAGATCTCAAGACATTTCCCAAGGGATCTTGATATATCTCCTCCCTATCTTCTGGGATCACCCAGAATGGTAGAAAAAGACCACTTTTTTTCTTTTTTTAATGAGAAGGGTTTCACTGCATCTCTGAATAAATGTCCTGCTACATCCATGCCACTATAGGTAAGAAAACACTTTCTTATCAGGGAAACTGAAGCAGCTGGTAGTTAAACCTTCTGCAAAGAAATATCCCAGACAAGTGTTGGCCAGGTTTGACCCTGCATTGCTTGTAAGATCTCCCAAACTGACAAGGTAATTTAGCAATTTGGGGAGGAAATGCAGAAGGTACCCCTGTCTATTGAACTCCTTTCTGTCCAGTGATGGGAATGATTTCCAGGAGTGGAAGCATCCACAGACCAACTGCGCATGATTTGAGCTCCTTGTCAATTGGAATCAAGGACCCTGATTGTGGAGCATAATGCTGCTCTTGTAATTCAGCCTTTATCTTTGTGCTGGAGCTGGGTATAATTGTATCTGTGTCTAGAGGGACAAGGAGGAGGGTTTCAGTGGCTGGTACTCACAAAGGCATCTTTAGAAACCTCCTCATCCCTGGTACAAGCTTGGTAGGGCTTAAATGAAAATACCCCTGAGTAGCTTTAGACATTTGAACAGTCATCATTGTTTGATTCAGATTTGGTTACAGGACTAACATCTAAATGTTAATTCTTTTTAGGACATTATCAGCTCTTTCAGCAAATGCAGAATGGGGATGCAGTATTAGACTGTCAGCCAACCCTGCAGATAAAGGCCCTTTGAAAGGATGTTTCTTAGGAGGGAAATATAATCAGAGAATGCAGAAAATCATGAAGATGGTCTCTTCTTAGAAACTTGTAGCAAATGTGATGCATGAAGAAAGCTAAATGAACCAGGAGGCTTTTAAATTGGGGAATGGGAATAACAGCAATTTTGTGGCCTCTGAGGACAGTCCCCAGCATGCAGTCAGAGATCCTCATCATCCTGTCCTGCAAAGTGCTGGTACACCTGGAGATTGGAGGGTGTTGGATAAGCTGTGTCACACGCTGGGTTAAGACTGAAGTTGGTGGTCACATGGATGTGCCAGGGCAGTTGATGTGTGGTGGCTCTGTGCTGGGTAATCTGTGTCTTTGTGTGGGCAGGTTTGGGGCACAGATTTCTGTCCTCTCAGTCTTCTGCGCTGCCTTGCTCACCACCCCATGCCCATATGCATCGAGGTAGGATGTGACCTGACCACGACTCCCTCTGAGCCCTCAGTGACAGCTCAGAGGGTGACAGCCCAGCCCTGCCCTTCTCCAGCACCCATTCCCACTGCTGCCCACATCTGAAAGAAGGTATTTATTTTTCAATCTCCCTGAAACATGTGCAGAGAGGCACTGGAAGTGGTAAATCCCTTCCCCCATTCTCGGAAAGGAAACATGTGGCTGCAGAGGCACAGTGGTGGCTGATGGGCAGGACCTCTGTTCCAGCTGCCCCTGGGCAGTGCCGTCCTCTCCTTGTCAGTGGTGACTGCTCTGCCAGTGCCAGGGGGAAGACCTGGCTCATCCCCTGGAAGAAGCAGGGCCGGCGCCATCCTGAGCTGCCACCGCTGCTTCCGGGGCAGATCGGCGCGGTGTCATCTAGGAAATGTGATTTAGATCATCATCCTTTGGCAGCAGATGGGGGAAGGGAGGTGGGGGCCCTTGTCTCTTCTGGGGATTCATTTCTCTTTAAGCTGCTGTATTTATTTTTTTGCCTGTTTGCCTTTTTCTCCATCCCTTCACAAGTCTCAGTGCCCCTTGTTGAAGGGTAGGAGCGACGAGAGCATACATGGTTCCTGCTGCCATGACATCATGCCCTGCATCCAGCCTTCAGCTGGGTGTCAGGCTTGGGCTACCTTCAGTTTTCCCTTGGGATGGGGTTGCATTTGGAGGACGGAGGGAAGAATCCACTGAGCCTTGTGTCTGCATGTCACCAAATGGCACCTACCACTTGGCAGTCTGATGATTTTCCTGCATCCAAGAGGGCTCCTTATGCTTCTCACAATGCCCTTGAGAAGTTGCTCAATTCCCAGGCTGGTCATCCCTGGAGTGACTGCCAGCCAGCAAAGCTCTTTGGCATGTGCCTAATGTTAAGCACAGGGAATAGTTCCCTGGGGAGCCCTTAAGTACATTGCTGGAGTGAGGCTCTGGTCAAGACACCTGGACCAAAGCCCACCTGCGCCACTGAGCAGCATGGCTTGGGTCTCCAGGGACTCATGGCAGCCCCTGGCTGCTCCCAGCCTCACCTCTCAGCATTGCAGCAGCCTTTCCCTGCTCTTTCCTCCATCTTCCCAGTATTTATTGTCCCTTCCTGTGTGTGGGAAGCAGGTCCTGGACTCAGACCACTTTGGAGCAGGGACTTACGGTTTTGTTTCCAGAGTGGGATGTGAAAATGCAATCTTGTTTTCACCTGGGTCTGCAAAAGGCTGAGTCCTCAGCCCCTGGGGTAGATGTCTTTTGCCACACATCTGCTTCATACTGTCTGGCATAATTTTTTGATAGGCATTGAGGTTTTGTGCAGAAAAATCTGTGCTTCAGCCCATAGTCCTTGTGGTTTTGAGTAAAACCCCAGGTAATTACAAATACCAGTAGTCTGGGTGTTTCTTTCCCCTGCAAGATCTCTTTAAGTCAAACACAAGTCACTGAACTTGTATTGGGAGTAAATAAGCTTCATGGAATGGCTTTGGTTATCATGAGGTCACACAGAATGAGCTAATGCTCCCTTCTGGCCTGGAAATTAGACTTTCCAGACAGCAAAATTTCATCCTGCAGGTTCTAAGCCTCTAGCACCTTTCCTTACAGGGGAGCCCAAGCCCCAGGCCTGTGCAGTGCCCAGCCCCTTGTAGAGATGCTCGGCCCTTCTCACCAAAGGCCAGCCCTGCCTGGGGGCAGGTTTCCTGGATTGCCAGTTTCAGTGAGCCTGGGCAGCTGCTGGGGGTGAAAGCCATCCCGTGGGTTGTGGGGCCCAGCTGACAGGCAAAATGCAGTGAATCTCTCCACAGCACAGTGAACTTGCTGCCCTGCCCTGGAAATATTGACCCCTGTGAGATTTTCCCAAGCTGCAAACCTTGCAGACAAATTCCAGGTTTCTGGAAGTATTTGTGTGAGAGGTCTGGAGAAAGAGCCACATTAGAAATGAACCTGTGTGCTTGCAGAAGCTGACAGCAGCCTGGTCCTGCTCCCTTCAGCCTCACCAGCCTGTTTCTTACCACTTCACCAGAACTGTGCACACCACCATGGATTTTTCTCTCCCCCCCCCCCGCCCCATCTTTTTCACAGCCAGGATGTTTTTTCTTGCCTTTTTATTGTTCCAGTGACCTAGCAACTCCACTTTGGTGGAGTCCTGCCAGGAGACTTCCTCCACAAGCCGTCTGATAGTCTCCAGCAGCACTGCCCTCAGATGGGAGCAGAAGTTAAAATGACACCAGGCTGGGTCCCTGTGTGGCTTTTGCTCTGGCCTCATGAGTGCTGGTGAGGGCAGCGTTGCCTTCCCAACTAGAAAAGCTTCCAGAGAGCTTTAAAAACCTCAGAAAAAGGAAGGAGAAGCAATGCATGAGTGATACTTTCTGTAATATTTCTGCAGGACATTATAGAAAAGCCTGGGAGATTTTAGAAGTGAATTTACTGATGCTGGGATTTAGCATTTGGGATCTATGGTGCAGGCAGGCTAGCTGGGGACATTTCAGCATTGCAGGGTTGCAGGAAAGGGGATGGAGAGGAGGTGTGAGTGCTCAGAGAGCTGTGCACTTAGGGAGCTTTATTTTGGCTTGGTTTTACTGATGTTTACTAAAAACAGTAGAAAATGAATCCCTTTGGTAAGTGCTTCTGGGGCTGCCTTCACTCTGCCCTGGGCCTGCGGGGGATTTTCCCACATTAACGCTGGAAGGATGCTTCCAGAAACGAGCTGTCAAGCCAGAAAATATGGCTGGGTTTGGCTTGCTGCTCAAGAAAGGCCATCAGGACACAGGGCCTGGGACACTGGAGGTTCAATCTCCACTGGATGGATGGATTGAGATTTTACTGTAGCCTCAGCATGGTTATGGTTTTTTTAGCAGTATAGTAATTCATGGCTTATCCTTGTTGGAAGTGGAATTTATATAAATGTATTTTTCAAAGACTTGATGATAAACCAGGACTTTTTTTTTTTTTTTTTAATTCAGTTGCTAAAAGCTGTTAAAAAACCAAAATGTATGAAAATAGGTTTGAGGAGCTGCCCTGAACCACGGGCTGGTGGTTTTCAGGCAGCACAGGTGGTCCCATGGATCCATGTGGTCTCAGGGATCTGTGGATTGAACCAAACTGCCCGAGAAAGATAAGTAAGAAGCTTAGGATTTCATGGGCTTGTGCAGGTGATCTGGGAGCCTGCACCTCCCCAGGGCAATGTTTAGGACACCAAAACTAAGAGGCTGGAAACCTCTTGATAAGCAAAACAATATCCTGTCCCTGCACTGTGCAGGTTTTATCCTAGTTGTGGGCACTCCATATGCATATATCCTGTGCTTTTGGAAAGGATCACAGATTTCTGTGTTAGGACAACCTGTTTCCTTGCTTTAGGGTACTGCTTTTAAGAGCAATAATTGGATCCTTTTTTTTTTCCTAATGGCATCTCTGAGCATCAGGCTCTGGGATGGTGAAAAAAGGTGTGGGAAGCAAAAATGGCCTTTAGCATCCTCTGAGGTTTTGCAGGTCCCGGAGGGGAGGTGATGTGGAAGTGCAGAATGGTTTTGTGTCACAAAGCAGAAGTGCAAGCAAGGTGCTGTGGTGCGGCACTGGAGTGTCTGAGGATGATGCTGATGTCCCCAGCCCTGCGGGCAGCCATGGCTGGAAGTGGCCAGGTGGGCATTAACCATGTGGACCTTGGCATTCAGAGCTTGCAGGGGCTGCTGCTGCCATCAAACCCCCATCACTTTTCTTGAGCCGACATATTAAAGCTCTAGGCACCTCTGGTGCCTGCATAAATCCTTCCTATTATGGTTGAAATGGCTGAAGGTCCTGTGAATTGCTGTCCTGCTCTGCCTGGGGGCCAGTGGGGAGAGGATGAGGAGCAGAAGCACCAGAGCAGGGCACTGCCAGGGAGTGTGTCTATAGGGTACTGCATCCAAACCAACTCCCACAAAAGGGTGAGAGGCTCTGGCAAGCTTCTGTGCCTCTTCTTCTCTTCCCCATACACCCTCTCTTCCCACCTTTCTTAATCCAGACAGAATAAATCCTTGTATAGATAGAAAAAAATTAGCAGAACAGGGTTGACTGCATGTGGTTAAAAACCTCTTGCATTTTTCCCGCACTTAGCACACACGAGGGACCTTCCCCAAGCAGTATTATCAGCGTGTTTACTCTCAATTGACCCATCTCAAGTATGAATTTTTTTTTAACCTCCATTTCACCCCCCCCGCTCACCCCCCCGCCCTGAACTTCTTCTTTCAGAGCAAGAACAAGGAAGGAAATTGAAAATCCCAGAGAGCCCTGGACGGTCCAGATTTAGGGCTTTAGCTTTTGTTCGCACAAACTCGCTTGGCTCCTAACCGGCCTCCACCCATGATCCCGACATCCGCAGCAGCAGCCGCTCGTTCAAAACAGAGCCCCGAGCCTGGAGCCTGGAGCCCGGCAGGGCCCGGAGCCCCGAGCCTGGAGCCCGGAGCGCGGCAGGGCCCGGAGCCCCGAGCCTGGAGCCCGGAGCGCGGCAGGGCCCGGAGCCCCGAGCCTGGAGCCCGGAGCCCGGCAGGGACCGGAGCCCCGAGCGTGGAGCCCGGAGCCCGGCAGGGCCCGGAGCCTGGAGCCCGGAGCGCGGCAGGGCCCGGAGCCCCGAGCCTGGAGCCTGGAGCGCAGCAGGGACCGGAGCCTGGAGCCTGGAGCCCGGAGCCCGGCAGGGACCGGAGCCTGGAGCCTGGAGCCCGGCCCCGGCAGGGACCGGAGCCGCCCCCGGCCCCGCTCTGCTCCCGCTTCTTCTCCCGAGCTGCCCGCCTTTCTTCCCAACCTCTTCCCACAGCCAGCCAGGAGTTTTCGAAGTCGGGATGAGTTTTTTCTCCCCTCCGCCAGCCTCGGATGATGTTGAGATTATGCAACGTTAACAGCTGTGGGGTTTATAATTAGAGCTGCCTGTCCTCGGGAGGAGCCTCCGCGCACGGGATGCTCCCGCAGCCCTGGCAGGACAGCGGCTCCATGGGCGGCTCCATCCCCATCCCAGCGGGAATGCTCCCCAGGGAATGCCCACCCTCCCCACGAGGGATGCTCCGGGTGAAGGGCTGCTCTCGACAGCCAGTCAGCTGCTCTTGGCTTTCCTTCTGTGCAAACTCAGATCAAATTTGTGTTCCCCTGTCAAGAAAGTATTTTTCTTGCCCTTGAGGGGAAAAAAACCCCATCTTCAGGGGAGCAGTGGGGCTGGGATAGCTCGTGGCTTGCCTTGGCTGGCTGCAATCTCCTGACAAACGCTGCCTGTGGGGATGCTGCTCTCCTGGCATCAGCAGGATACATCCCACCTCCCTCCCCGCCCTGTGTGTGATCACAATCACTGCAGAAAACTTGCATTACTGTGCTTTTTGTGGTGTTGTGCTGACCCATGGTTGAGTTGTGAGCATCACCTAAGCCCTGCCTTGGTAGCAGCCACCTGTGAAACAGGGCAATGCCTGTGCTGTGTCACAGATGGAGACAGAAAATTGTTGGCCCAAAAGGGATTTTTCCAGGAGTCTTACAAGGTAGATCTCCAACTGGGCTGCCAGGGGCAAGCCCAAAGCCTTGAGAAATCAGCTGGAACTTGATCTGTTTGTCCTGGCTGAGCTGTGTAACTCGGCTCACAGCAAGCCTCGGGCTTGTTATGCTTGCAAAGAAAAAGTAACTCCGAGCCTCGACCTGTCTGGTGAGCATCACTGCTAGTTTTCACTGGGAAGGAAAACACCAGTCCAGTGGGTGGCAGAGTTTTGTGCTGGAAGTCAAATATTTCTCAGTGGCTGTGGTTATGTGGAGTTAAACCGTGCAAAGCTGTTGGCAGCTTAGGATGTGATGAAATTGTTAGTGACAGATCTGTACCTCAGCTAAAGGGCCACTCTGCTTTAAGCCTTTAATGCATCAGGGGAGGCCAGATGGTCTTGTAGGGAATTTTTGGGAAGAAGTTTGATCTGGTCTGTCTGCTGCAGAGGAGGGTCGTCTTTGAAGTCTTAATTTCTGCAGGCAAATCAAAGAGGATATTGTGGTTTTATCTTGCACTTCTGGTAGGCTTGATGGATGTGAGATTTCATGTCTATTTTGTTGAACAACACAGTTTTTTTGGGGTTTCCTTACTACATGCTGTGGGTTGAATTTTCCAGCGTAGCTTATGCTCTGCACCAATTTGGGGAGCTGAGTCTGTGCTAGCATGAGGTTTTCCTCCCTGCAGCAGGACCTGGTATACCTTGCAGGGCAGGGTTAAAGATGCCAGATGACTCTAAAAAGCCTGTGTAAATAATACCTTCTTATTCAGCCCCTCCACTGCCTGGCTGCACTCAAATTGCTGGAACCCACAATAAGGGGAAGGGTTTTGCTTCAGTTTATTCCCAGCATCTCTGCAGAGCCAAAAGAAGATAGAGAACACTCTGAGGTGGATTTGCAGGGCAAACTACCACCAGATAAGCAAACAGCAGTGTTTTACTTTTGAACTGGTCTCATTCAATCAAGGAACATAGCTGAAGGCACTGCTTGCTGGCATTTCCAGGGTTACTTTTTAAGAAGTGGCAATGAAATGCCTGCTGAAGTGTGCTGCTGTATATTTTAGCCTACTTGCCCAGAGCCCTTGTTGACAAATGAGTTGGCAACCTGGGAAAGCAGATTTCCCTCTTCTATCCTCATACCCTAAGGGTTTCTTTAAGCATCTGCTGCTTTGCCTCCTCTCTGTGCAGCAGAGCTGGCCACAGGCTTTCTGGTCAGCATGGGCTGCACAGCTGAAAGCTTTTAGTGAGAGGGGGATGGAGAGAAATTCAGTGCACTGCCCTCCAGCACAGCCACGTTTTTTGGGGTTGCTATAAATGGACTTGTGGGCTACAATTACAGGCTGGGTATTGGCTTGGAAATGAACACAGCAAGCATCCCCTGCCACTTCCCATCCCCTTGTCCAGCTGGTGAGGACCAGGAGCTTGTCCCTTGGGACAGGAGGTGGCTCACAGTGGGCTCTGGGTGGCAGTGGCTGCTTGGCATTGTAGCCACTGTGAGGCTGCCAGTGATGGTACCCTGGGGGCTCTGCTCCACCACAGCTCCTGTCTCCTTGGCCCACCATGGGCTTAGACTCCCAGGATGAGATACAGACTGTCCTACGTACCCCTCTGTTTCTTGGTGAGTTCCCACTGAAGGTATTGCAGGGGACACTTCTGAAATTTCACCTCTGTTGTGGCACAGCAACTCCAAGGAAGACATACAAGACAGGTAGGAGGTGTCCCATAGGTCTTTGTTTTGGACACACAATTTTCTTACAGAAAGTGTTTGGAGGTCTAGAACAGGTTTAACCTTCAAAATCAGAGCTTTGGGGCAGAGACTGACTGCCTTTATCTGCTGCCTGTGGATGTCATGCACATGACAGAGACCGCATTTTGTTGTAAGGAAGATGGACAAAATGGAGACCTTGCATGTTCAGATTTGGACTTGCTTTTGACTTCAAAGATTGTTGTGGGCTTTGAGGGTCATCTGAGGCTGCAGTGCCAGCCAAGCCTTGGGACTGTAACATAGATGGTGGCTGCTGATTTTTGTGTGAACTGATATGCAGTGAAATCCTCACTAGGTGGTATCATAAGCTGAAAACCCTGATTCCCCGGACCACCACTCATGCACAATCTTCTTCTTGTTTCTCATATTCTGGTAGACATTAACGTTAGAAGTGCTAAAATATCTCATTACCTTGGGGTGCTTTGGCACCTGGGTGGGCCATGTAATCCACGCCATGCACTGATCTCCTCTGTCCCCAGTGCTGCATGGTGGCTGGGTGGGTTATACTGACCATCCTGGATGCCCTGCAGTTCTCAGCCGGCTCCCTGCCAGCTCTCTGCAGGTGATGGGGTTTGAGATCGGGTGTCCAGCAAGCACTGGCCAAGTGGAGAGAGGGGAAGAGCTGTGGGGCCCTCTCCCTTCCCATCTTACATTCAGAATGGGGCACATGGGCTGTGCTGGGCTGTGAGCTCTGGAGACCTTCACACTCCTGCCATGGACCCTACACTGCAAGTATTTCCAGTTATTTGTTTAAGACTTTCTTTTTGCTCCATTCAAAATTTATTTCTCCTAACACAAAAAAAAATCCTGAGGGTGCTGAATTGAATTAGTCTTTTGCACAGAGGTGGATTTTGGTATTTGGTCCCTCAGACCAATCTAGTTTCCACTGGCACAAATCCAAAAATAAATTTCATGTCTGTGTTTTGATTATGCAAAATTTTTCTCTAGTGTAAGTAAATGAGCTCAGAGCCTGGCCTTGGTGTTACTGCAGTGAGCTGAGCCTGCACATCAGTGCTGATGGGATCTAAGTGTTTTTTCTTGTCTTTCCTTTTAGTCATTGAAAGCAGCCATCAGGAGAGAAGTTCAAGCACAGAGATAAGGACTGCTGGTGCTCCTGTGGAGTTGGTGACGATGCTGGCTGGGAGCAGGGAGTGGGCATCACTGCCTGCCAGGCATGGGGCAGTGCCAGCAGCAAGCAGGGTCCCAGGGCACACTGTGCCCCCTGCCAGTGACGGGGATGTGCCCCCTCCAGGAGCAGGATCCCCAGAGAACCCATCTGCTGGGACAGTGAGCCACCTGCTCACCCACAGCCATCCTCCCGGTGAGTTTTATGGATGTGGGAGTTCCTGTTAGCCATTCCCAGCCCATGGACTGAGCATAGGCAGTGGGTTAGGGAGTATTGCTGCCCCACAGCTAGAAATGCAGATTTTTGAGAGAAATTTAATCTCAGGATTGGAGAAATCCATTCTCAGGAAAGCTGGGCTTTGTTTTTTAACGTTACAACACAGATGATTCTCAGGAGCTGACGCTGTTTTTCACCACTCAGCAGTACCCAGGGAGTCCTGCCCATCCACTGAGCTCAGGGGCTGTGCAAAGAGCTGAGACCCCTGGGTGTCCCCACAACTTCTCCCATCAGGAACTGAACCCCACTGCAAGCCCAGCCTAGGTTGTAAGAGCTCAGCTTAAGGATACCTGACCAGCTGGGATGATGATTTGTGGCTGCGGTCCTTACATGGAAATCCTGCAAGTGAGCACTTACTTTTGGGCTTGTTCATAATCTTCAGACATAAGTAAACCAATGTACTCTTTTAAATATGAACTTAAATCAAGGCCTGTTTCTCAGAGCAGCAAGACAAAGCTGTGATGATTGCCCTGTCCCTGCTTCAGGTTTTTTTCTTAATATCCCCAGCTGAAATAAGATATAAGCATAGAGGTTTTCTTTAATTTTTTTTATTCCTTGTTTTTTTCTGCTTAGGGACTAGAACGTGGAGCTGGCATGCCCAGGCTGCCAGCTGTGGACTGTTCTGGCACCAGCTCCGTACTTCCTTCTGCATTTTTAATATCTCTAAAAAAAATCTGTTTCTTTTGCCATGCTCAAATGAGGACAATATTTAATTATTTTTTGGCGACAGAAACCCTCTGTTCCCATCAATCCCTCCTGCAGTTAAACTGTGCTCTGTTAAACAGGAAACATGAGGGATGCAGCTGTGACTCTTCCTGTTGCATGTGGTAGGGCTGGGTACCGCTGCAGGTGATGCTCCTGCCACCCAGCTGCGACAGGAGAACTTTTCCAGGTGAACATGACCCCTCTCCCTGTTCCTTTCCAGGCCCTGGAAGCCATCACCATGCTGCAGGCAGGCCAGGGAGAGGCAAGAGGGCTCCCAGCACCCCTGCAGCTGCTGAGGGGACACCACCAGGCTCAGAAGCTGTCAGCACTGATTTGGCTGAGGGGACACAGGGAGGGCACCATGGGATCTGGAACGTGTCAGGGTTTAACACCATGAGGACAGCGCTGCTGCCTTCATCTTCAGAAGCTCATCACCCAGGTGAGCCATCCCAGTTCGGCCTAGGAACACTGGGAAAGTGTTCAGGGATCTGGGAACAAGGTGAATGCTGTTCCCCAGAGCAGCCAGCATTGGTTAGGCCTGGTTCTCCTGTATTGTACAGCTTTGTGGATCTAGCTCTCCATCCTCACTGTGCACTCAGGGCGGTTTACTGGCTTGCTTTATGCACAAGGATGGAGAGAAGAATCCTAGTATTCAAAATTATGAACTACTTGGTGCAGCTTCCAGACACAAAGATCCTGTAGGCACAGTGCAGACAGGGGGCTGAGGGGCAGGGGAAGGGGGGCAGTGTGGAATGGTATGTGGACAGCTGAGCCCATCTCTGGGTTCTCATCTGCTTTCCCCTGTTGCCTTGCAGGCACTGACAGCCCCTCTCAACCCGTGAGCAGCTGGGTGGGCACAGAGCTGGGCACTGCAGCTGTTTCACCCAGCCCCTTGGGGAGCAGCCCCAGCTCTGCTTTCCCTGGCTCCCTGGCACAGCCCCAGGCCTCCTCCCAAGCTTCAAGTACCCAGACTGGTGCAGAGCACACCATGCTGCACCCCAGGGGTGTCACAGGGAACTTGACCAGCCCTTTGCTGACAGCATCACCTCCCATGGACAATGCCCTCAGAGGTGAGCTTTGCTGGCCTTTGTTTCATAGTTTTGAAAAGCCACTTTATAGTATTTGCTTTCTTGAGCCAGAGGAGATGCTCCGTTTTGCATGCACTCTGTTTTTTATTATTTGGATGGTTAGCTGAAATTCCCTGCTGAAAGCAGGAAAAAGCAATGGAAAAAAATAATTTGATCCAACCCCCCCCCCCTGGCATTTTCCACTTGAAAAAAAGTGAAGTTCTTTGGATGTTATCACAGTGTTTTCTGCAGGGTGGATGTCTGCAGCTGTGAAATATCTTCACTGGGCCAGTGCCAGCTGCAGAGCAAGGGCAGCTCTGAGCCCTGTCTGACCTGTGCCCAAGTGGTGACGGGGTGGGGTGGGAGGTTGGGAACCCACGCTTGTGGCCACACGGGGTGGGTTTGCCCTCAGCTAGGCAGGGTGAGGTGCCTGTGCTGAACAACTTGCTCAGGGCAGCAAACCTGAGATCCCTGGGCTCCATGGCTTCCCCTTGCTTGCTCTGCAGCAGCCAGTTTCTGGAGCTCCCAAAACCAGAGACTTTGCCCAGCTCCACATGAACACTGAAAACCTCAGTGTTGTTAAATCCTTTTCCTGTGCCCAGGAGCAAACACATCTCCCAGGTTCTCACGCTGACACAGCTGTTGAGAGCACCCCTGGGCTGCAGGAAACCTGAGATCCAGTGTCTGAAGGATAGTGCCTTGCTGAGCCCTGGGATGTGTAGTTAGCTGCAGGCTCATGTGGGAATGTGGCTGTGCTTAGGTTTCCTCCCTTTGCTGCTTGATGCTCTGCTCAAGCCACAAAAAAAAAAAAAAAAAAAAAAAAAAGAAGAAGAAGAAAAAAACTGAGCCTATTTCCAGCAATATTAGAGCAAAGGTGGGATTTAAAGGCAAACCCCCACAGTCCTTGTCCTGTGGGGTTTCCTGCTGTCTGGGCCATGCCAGTCTCACAAAGCCTGGCTGCAAGCCCTGGGCTCCTGGGTTTCGTGTGAGGTCTTCCAGAGGTGAGGGGGGTCCTGCCTGTCCAAAGGAGCACTTTGTCCAGATTGAACACTTCCTATGCTTAGTATCTGTATGTGCACTGTAAGCATCTGGGAAGAAAATGGATCCATCTGCTTATAATTTCATGTGTATAAACCCATTTTTGTATTGTACTGTAGGCGTTGGAAGCAGCCACCAGCCATCCAACAGCTCAGCCACGGAGAGGTTCGGTTCGGATTCCCCCACCACCAGCACCTCCATTTCCACAACAGCTGCCAAGGCTGGAGGGAGGACATTGAGGTCTCTGCCAGCCAGCACCAGGCTGGTCACCATGGCAGAGATTTCCACCTCTGGGACTGAAATCACCAGCTCTTCAGCCCAGAGCCAGACCCCTGGGGTGTCTGTGAGTGCCCAGGGTGATGGAGGCAGAGGTGTCACAGACCCATTGCTCTCAGGCTTGCCCTCCATTTCAGGAAGTGCTTCCACAAGTGAGTTTTGATAGATAGCTCAAAACTCTTATTTAAAGACTCTTTATTAACAAAATATATCCTTTTTATTTTAAAGAAAGGAGGAATAATATTGTATTTGGCACATTCTGTACATTTAAAAACATTTCACAGAAATGAAAGTATGGATAAATATTATTCTTGTTGGAAGGGGAGGATAGATTTTCCTTGAAAACTTCCAGTAGAATTTTGCAAGCAATAACTTCAGCAGTTCCTATTTAGAGACCACTTTTCCCCTGTCTTAATGATTTCCCAGTATTAAACATTTCCGTATTGAATATTCACACATACATTGTCTACATCTACTGACAGTGGGATGAAACCTACCCAGCAGTTTTTATTTATGTTTATGCAGTTTTGCCTTTCTCTTCTCCTTTTTCAGCTTCTAGCAGCAATTTTGAACCCCCCAGGAGCATCCCAGGTGCAGAAGAGGCGACAGAGAGCTTGGACATCCAGGCTGCTGACGTGTCCAGCACGGCAGTGGGGACACTGATGTCCCCAGAAAATGGCGACACAGCTGGGGTGACAAGGGACTCTGCCACCAGCACCAACCCCACAAGCTCTTTGGGTGGGACCTCCTCTTCCTTGAGGACTGGGACACATCATCCCAACAGCTCACAGGAAGCCACCGATCTCCCAGGCCCTCCTGGGGGTCCTTTGCTCACAAACTCCCTCTCTGCCTCTGAAGGTCCTTTCCCAGGTAAATTTGTTAGTCTGAAAGCTTGTCTGCCTTGGGATGGATGAGTTTTCACATCCCTGCACTGTTTTTCCTCAGATATGGTCATCAGTCATTATTGGACACGTGGATGTTTTTGTTACTGGCTGCACTGAGCTGGCAGTGAGGTGGGTGGGAAGGGGGAGAGTGGAGCTCAGCTTTTGGGTGAAAAAAAAGAAAAAAAGAAAAAGAAAACATTGAAAAAGAAAACATTGATGGCCTTGTTACTAATGAAACTCCTGTCCTGGGAAGAGCATTGCTAAGAAATACATGCACACACTTTCCCTGCCAGAGACACTTGCTGGGGTTTTGCAGCTGTCACCTGGTGCTGTATCTGCCATGCATGCTGGTCTGTAGAATGTGGGTTTGAGATTTTTCATGGGTTTCTGTAAGGCACATGCCTGTACTGAAGAGATGAATCTCTTCCCACAGAAACCCCTTCAGTTTCTCAAAGGGCAGTGTCGAAATGGGTGCTGAGCATACAGTTGTGTGTATAGCTCTGTATGCACAAATCAAACCTGGTTTATTGTACCCTAGGTGTCAGAAGCAGCCACCAACCAGTGGCAGAGAAAACCTCCCTCACTTCCTCTGCCACCAGCACTCCCGTTCCAGCCATATCCAGCAGTGAGGGGAGGCCACCCAGGTCTGCCTCGGGCAGCAGCCCCTGGGCAGCAGCCAAGGGCTCCACGTCCAGCAGTGCCATGTACAGGACCTTGGGAACAACTCAATCCTTGTCCACATCTGCTGGGAGAGAGGCCTCCAGAGCTCAGGGGTCCACAGGAATGACAGATTTCACTGAGGTGGCAGACTCTCCCCTAACACGCTCTGGCTCTCCTTTGGAAGGTCCTTCCCCAGGTGAGCTCACGTTAGAATTGAAATTTCATTTTTCTTCCAAGCCAAAGGAGGACTTCCTGCAGCTTGCACTTGCCTGACTCTTTCCTGCTATGTAGAATATACTGTTTGGAAGGACGCAGTGTGACTTTGTGTCTGAAATTATTCAGCTCTTTCTTGACCAAAAAATGTGCTTTAGATTTTTTACAGAAAGGGCACATGTGTGGAAAGTTTCATTATGCCAAGAAAAATAATTAACTTTCAAATCACAGTCCTTTTTTTACTGTCTCCAGTTGCTATCTCTATGTTACAGACAAGAGAACTAAGCAAGTGAGGATTAGATCATGTCCCTGTGGTCCCAGGGATCAGACTTCAATTCCTACCTTCTGTCCTACTACTTGGATCGTGCTGCTTCCCAGAATTTGAACCAGCTCAACAAATTTAAGGCAACTTTGAATGTGGTCCCTGAGGTCCTTCATGCTGCTGTTTGGTCATACCCCCCACTGTGGTTCTGAAGGGGTCTGATCCCCCTGATCCTGCTTCTTCAGGCTTCTCTAAGACCTTCACACTGCTCAGGGTAGTGCCTTGTCTGAACTGATTTCCAGGCTTTTCTGGGTCATCACGATATTTGTTTTAGCAGCATGGAGTGCACTCAGGCACATAATGGTGAAATCAAGTGCACAGCATTAGTATTTCAACAGTTTTTATATAATAGCACTTTTGTCAGCATCACACTGTTTTTTAGAAGACAAATTTTTGTAGGGAGGATTTACATCTTTGGAAATTGACATCTCATATTTTCTACTTGTGTTTGTGTACTGTACTTGCTGCCTCTGGGTGCTATTGGAAGAAGGCTCATTTTTATTTATAGTTCCATACGTGTAAAAATGTAAATTGTTTCTTTATCACATTTTAGCTACTGGAAGCAGCCATGTGTCATTCAGCATCCTGTCAACAGAGAGAAGAACCAATTTTCCCACCACCATCACCTCTGTTTACACAACAGGCACCAAGGGAGGAGGGAGGACGTTAAGGTCTCTGCCAGCCAGCACCACCCTGGCCCAAACAACAGAGGTTTCCACCACTGGTACTGAAAACATCAGCTCTCCAGGCCATCCCCAGTCTTCTTTGGGAACCCAGGGTGGTGGTGGCAGCAGAGGTACCACTGTGTCATCTGTGAACCTATTGCTCACAGGCTCACCATCTGCTTCAGAAAGCACTTCCCCAGGTGAGCTCTGACCACACATCAAACACCCACCTGCATGGAGAGGGAGGGCATGCTAGATTGTGCTGGATGATGGCATTGGATTTATGGATGAAAATTTCAACTTCCAGAGAAAAATGCATTATCTGTTTCTTACATTTAGGCACCAGGAAAAGCCAGCCTTACTACCAGAGCAGTCTCAAGGTTTGCTGTGTTTTCAGGGACAGCACAATTTCAAGACTGCCCCACTGTCTGTGTTTGTACCAGCAGAAGCAGCAGCAGTCATTCCTGACTCCACCCTGGGGTGCAAAGGCAGTATTTACTAATCCCATACAAACCTGCCATGCTTTCCTTCAAGTACCAGGGCTTTGGGTGCTGTGTGACCTCCCCCTCACTCACTGTGGGTGCAGAGGTGACAGTGTGGGTGTCTGGTACCCAGGTCAGGCCTGTGGCACCAGGAGCAGCACTGGAGGGAAGCAAACCCAAAAGTGCTGCCATAACTTGTTCCTAGTGCCCTAGGTCCTGCTGTCAGCAGCACCTCCTAGCACAGGAGAGAGCTGTGCCTTCACAGTTAGCATTTTCTGCAGGCTTGGATTTTCTGCCACGTTCTCTGTGCCCTCAGCCTGAGGCTGGTGATGGAAGAGAGAACACCTGCTTATTTATAGTTTAGGGTGCATAAATCATTTTGCTTTGCTCTCTTTCAGCAGACAAGACCCCAGCAACGGGAGGACACCTGCCTCTCACCAGCACACCCAGTGTGGTGGGAACTGCCACCAGGGAGGAGAGCAGCACAGTGCCTGTGTTGGACACCCATGGAGCTTCCAGTGCCACAGGGAGCTCTGCTCCCTCTCCCCCCAACACCAGCACCCTGGACACAGTCCTGCTGTCCTCACCTGCAGCACAGCCTGGGAAGCAGAGTCATGTTTCACAGAGCGGGGCAGGACTCAGTGAGCTCCCAACAAAGCTGCTGCCTGCGTTTTCTCCCAGCGTTTCAGTGCCTTCACCTTCAGCCACACTCTTCATCCACAAGGAAGGGACACCTCAAGCCCCAGGTAGCCGCAGCACGTTGAGCACAAAAGCAGAAAGCCTCACATCTCAGCTGGACACAGCTGGGGACACCCACACCGGCCCTGTCCCGTCCTCCACGGCATGGCCTCCAGTGAGACATGTGTCATCTGGGCAAGCAGGGTCCCCAGAGCCCAAGGTCACCATCTCATCCAAGGCCTTCACCTACTTCTCAGCTGCTGCTGAACCTTCCAGTGAGTTTTTCGGAACTCTGGGGTAGTGTTTGACTGCCTCTCCCTTCCTTTCTCTTCTCTGTGGGATTGGTATGACACAGCTGTTGCAGGTGTCATGGGCAGCATTTATAAGTGGTCATGGTGCTGCCCTGTGGTGTTGTATATCTCTTGAGACATGTAGCTTTTTTCTGTAGGACACATCGACTGCCTGTCTGGGTTGGGGTGATAATTACAAATAACATAAACATACCATTATGACTCTAATTATACTGATCCCTCAGTATTTGGACATTCCTGTCTGCTCTGAGATGCTAAAATCAGACTCCTGCTGTTCAATCCTTTTCCAGCTATTGGCAGCAGCCATCACTCCCTAAGCAGCTCAGGTGCTGAGGAGAAGCTGTCCAGCCCCATCACCGATCCTGTGTACAGTTCATCCACGTCTGCGGGTGCTGAGGAGAGGATGCTGCTCTCAGTGACACGTGGCACTCTGGCCAGTGGCACGGAGAGCTCTTCTTTCCATGCTGGAGTTTCCATCTCTCCAGGGCCATCTGAGCCAGCATTGGTGGAGCAGGGCAGGACAGCCAATGCCTCCACCAGCAGCGGGAGTTTCACGGGCTTTGCGACGGAGACGGTGTTTGTACATTCTGCCAAGATACCCACTTACTCTTCTTTCCAGAATGATCTCACAAGTAAGTTGATGTTTTTTGGTGTACATTTGGGGGGAATTCACATTGTCTGGTGTTTAGTATGTAGTACATAAGGTTTTTGTTCATTACTACGTTCAATACCACCTGTGGGTTCACTCATGGGGATGTTTCCATCAAAGGACTCAAAACCAGGCCCCACACAGATGGGAAACTATTCCAGAAGTGGAGCCATAAACCCTCCTGTTTTGATGGCTGTCTTTTTCTTTTGCACCGTAACTGGTTTCTTTTGGATGATGCTTTCAGAACTGTTTCACAATGACCTAACTAATTTGTAGAATTAAAACAAATTTTCAATACAATTTTTTTTTAAGTTGGCTGAACTTAGCTGAACATCCTGAAATTGGTGCTATAAGATTGGTTGCACCTTTTGTGCTAAATAATCTGAACTTTTTGCATGCTGATGTGCATTTAGGTTTTCCTGGCTGCAAAGTTTTGAATCACTGGGTTCATGATAAGCTGCAAATTAACATAATGTAATAATTTCATCCTGCAGAGGCATTGAAGTTCACAGTGTCTAAAAACAAATTGACTAAACAAGATGGATATTTTATAGATGGGAATGGAGGATAAGAGGGAGAGGATATGAGTTTTGTAAATTATGAGTGATAAAGAGAATAGTTGGGTTTTCCTGCTTAGCTTGCCACAAATACCATGGAATGTTAAGATCTGGATCACTTTAGGAAAGCAATACATGAAGAACAGTGATTTGGAAACCTACATTCATGGGAGTCCTGTGTCTGTCAGGGTTCATCATTTTACAATCAATTAAGGAGTGCATAAGGCTCCCAATTGTATAACCATGCTTGAATGGTGCTTGAAATTCTTAGAAAATCATGGACAGGTTCACAGACAAGAAAATCTTATTTAGCAAGCAGCTTTAATGTGACATCAAAATGCTTTCATATTACCCTGTCTTTCTAATATTTTTGTCCTTTTACTCCAGACTTTTCAGGTAGCCATCAGCCAGTCAGTGGCAGTGATGCTGAGAAAAGGACCTCGGTTTCTCACACAGATGGCACATACATTTCAACCACATACACCAGAGGAGGAGAAAGGACCCTCCTGTCTATCTCCAACAGCAGCACCTCTGCTGACTCCTCAGAGAGTTCCACCTTTTTTTCTGAAATTTCCAGCCCTTTTGACACCTCACAATCATCTGTGGCTCATGACAGGCAGACCAATGCATCAAACAGTAGCAGTTTTGTTGAACCATCTACGGAGCCGTTGCTGGTGCACCCTTCCAAACCATCGACATCTGCTTCTACAGGCAGCATAGAAAATACAACTCTATTCAACACTGCCTCTGAGCTGTTGACCACTGACAGATCCTCTCTGTCTTCATCAGCATTTCCAGCCTCTTCCTCACTGTCATCACTGCAGCACTTGCTGTCATCAACACCACCACCAACTCATCTGTTTACACTGTCAGAATCACCTGAGCCACGCTTGCCCTCTGTGATGGCATCTTCACCCCCTCTGCAGGCTTTGCCATCCTCCTTGCCCACTTCCTCCTTGTCCTCCCCATCTTACTCATTAGCATCTTTACTGTCTGTATTTTCATCCCCCTCATCCATCTCGCAGTCCAGTGAGAGTGATCAAGCAAGCACCACTGTGGCTATGGTCAGGCAGGTGCCCTCCACAGCTGCCACAGCCAGGAGCTCACCCAGAGAGACCAACAAGCCCAGTGTCACACACCAGCCCCAAAAGAGCACCACCTTCACTCCCACCAGGTCACCTCTCCCTACAGAACCCATGGAGCTGCTTGGTGGACGTGTCGTGTCCGTGTCCGCTCCCGTGACAGTAACAGAGACTGCCTTGCCTAGAGATGCCACCACCCAAGGGGACAGCTTTGGGAAGGCAACACCCCTGCTCACCACAGCCAGTGTTGCTCCACAGGCTGGTCCCACAGATGCACCACTTAGTCCCTCAGCAAGTGTAACAAATCAGGGCAGCATTGTCCCCACAGAGGCAGTGACCACGGTGAAACCTCCTGTGCTGACAACGCCGTCCGGTCGCCGGCCCAGCCCAGGTGAGGCCAGCACCATGCAGGACCACAGAGCCCAGACACCCACTGCCACTAAGCACAGTTATACCACTGGTAAAAGCACAGAAGCCATGGGACCCACCACTGCAAAGCCTGGTAAAGCCACTGAGGAAAACATCCCTGTTACAAGTCCTTCTGCAGCACCTCCAACCATCAAGACCACTGGGAGCATTGCAACGACTTTGGCTGCTACCAAACCAACCACTGCTCCTCTGCCAAGCAGCACGGTCAGGCTGAGGACATCACCTCCAGCTACAGGTAATGTGTGCAATGGCTCTCACCAGTGGTGGGGCCAGGAACAAGCAGGCAGGAATGCTGGGGTCCCACTTCAGGGATTTTCAAAGAGTTGTGTGTGCATGCATGTATGACAAGTCTGTTGTCAGCAGGGTTTGAGGGCAATAACTCATCTCTGTGTTGTTTTTTTTTAAGCTAAGTGTTTAGCAATCAAGTTGAATGGGTGAAATAAGGGGGAACACTTTGGTGAACATTTCTGATGGAAAGATTAAGCTGAGATTTGATAAAGATAAAGCTGAGTTTTGATAAAATAAAGCTGATTGGCCTTACAGGTAAGCTCAGGATGCGCTATATTTCTTGATGGTTAACAATAACAATAGATAATGATTGATATCTGTCTTATTATTGAGAAAGGACAGTTGGCCAGCACTTGGTATTTTTGTTGAAACTGCTTCTCATATTACAACCTATGGTTGTTTTCTCCCCACCTCACTAAATATTAATCTTCTTAGGGGCCTGATGCTTCTCCTGCTAGTCTTGCTGAGAATGTTGTTATAGAAATTTATTACCACTGCCAGTCTCCTTATCTTCTCAAGTAAATATATTTGCTGAAGTCTTATATAAAAGGAAATTGACTTTGTGTTTGAAGTTCACAGCCCAGCCATCATGCCACTGTAGGATATTGTGTGTGCTAAAGGCATTAATCTCAGTGAAATACTGGCAATAAAATATATTCCATCCAATAATTAAGTATTTAAAGGTTACTTCTCAGGCTGATTGGTTTTAATTATAGCTATAGCTTCATGCAAAAAAAAATACTTTACTGGAATGATTTTTTAATTGAAAAATTAAGATAATGCATCCTTTTTAGAAACCGATTCACGCTTTTGCCAAATTATTCTCTCATTTGAAAACCAAGATTTGCCATTCACCAGAATGCAAAAGATCCTTCTCCTGTCTTGGGCATGGTGCCTTGTACATGGTCACTCACTGCCCTGAGAGTGGCTGCCCTGGTCTCTGCTGTACAAGCACAGACTGAAGGATGGCAAAGTGAAAGCCATGGTTTTAAATCACACCCACTCATTTCTGCCTGCTTAGATTAGAGTCACCAAATGTGCTTCTCACTGATGCTGAGGTAGCTGTGCCAGGCTGGTCAGGCATGAGATTGCATTGAATGGTGTGTCCCAGGGCAGAGTTTGGCTGGGAGCTGTCAGGTCTGTGTGGTGCTGTGGGTTACTGCAGTGCCACCAGAAATACACACATGGGTTTAGGTTCACGTGCTTCATGCTTTAAACCACAGAGCCTGTGCTTCCTGCCTCTGCTGCAGCACTCAGCAGCAGCCACAAGATAGGTATGAGTGGGGTGTAAGATGTCTTGCTGGTCTTGTAGAGCCTTGTCACTGACAAGTCCCCAGCCCTGCCTATGGCCTGCCCTTGTGAGTGTGTGTGATGTGTGTTTGTGCTCATCTGAGTCATAGATGCAGCAAGAGGAGCTTTTATGACCAGGACATATTTTTTCCTTTTATTTTTCCAAGAGGAAATACTGGATATATTCTTCAGAATTTGCAGTTTGAGTTGTGTAATCTATGAAGCATCTGAGATTACAGTCTTTAATCCCCTAAGACACTGTTTTATCACAGTGGTTTCTGCTCCCCAAGCTCTTGCCCACGCAGCAGCAAGGGCACTGGGAGTGGTGGCACAGGCAGGAATCACTGCTGTGACCATCCCCAGGCTGGCATGGAGGAGCTCTGGAGAAGGAGGTGATTGCAGCCAGGGCTGCCTCCACCATTACTGGGTAACCTACAGACTGGATCAGTGCTCAAGCACTGCCCTTGGAGCAGAGAAACAGGGCTTGGATGAAAAGGGCAGGACTTTGGTGAAGCAGCCCATGCCCATGTGTCTAACTTGGGCTGTTGAGGTTTCTTCTTTGGTCTTCTCATGCATAAACTGTTGGGTTGTTTGTCTTTGGAAAGAACCTTGAGACCTTCTGATGAGCGGTGCTACAGATCAGTTGGATGTTCATATTAACATGGATCCGTGCTAGACCTCAAGGGCTTTTGAATGAATATTCAAGTGGTTTATATTTATTCTTTCAGCTCCAACAGAATAATTAGGAACAGCATAAATAGTAAGTGCAAATGATGCAAAGAGGCATCTGATAATGCTCAAGGAGTCACAGATGGGGAGTTCATCTCTTTTGTAACAGTTGATGATTTTTATGATTCTGTAAGTATAATCTGTTTTGTTGTTTTGTTGGGTTTTTTACTTTTATAGAGGTGGATAAATGTCTTTCCAACCCTTGTCCTGCACTGGCCACCTGCAACAACACCCATGGCTCCTATATCTGTCAGTGTCCTCTTGGATATGAGCTGGAAAAAGGAAAGTGCAATTTAGGTAAGAAAATAAAAGTGAAAAACCAGGGATGGAAATAATTATCTTTAATCTTCTAAAATAAATTGACTTAGGCTCAAACTAGTTCAGGAGCTTAATGTTCCTCCCAACCACCTCTTTTATCAGAGCCTTTTAGTGTTTATACAAGTGTGGTGTCTCATGCCTGTTGTGTTGGGCTGCCTGGGGAGCAGGCAGAGATATCTGAGTTCTTAAAAACTCAGCAATGGAGCAGTGGGCTCAGGCTCGTTAGTAAGGACAGATGTGCCCCTTCTGTTCCTGATGTGTTTTAAAACTCCCAAAAAGCATTCAGCAGCTTATCAGCCCTGAGAACTCTGGTGAAGGCACTTGGCTTGGGAGAGGTGAGTGGGGCTGTTGTGTAACCTGGCTTCAGTGGGATCAGCCATGTGTGGAAAGTTAAGCAGCTGTGGTGAAAGTCTTTGTAGGATCAAGGTCTAGTTTCATACCTTTAGCATTTTTTGAGCAGCACAGTTATCAGCTAGAACTCAGGTTCTGACCTCTTCCTTTCTATTAGAGGACTCTCAGTCTCAAGGATTTGAGACAATCAATCTATTAGAGGACTCTCAGTCTCAAGGATTTGAGACATTTTACAATATTCCATTGTAAAGGGGAAATTGCTTTCATAGATTTTCTTTTGACCCTTAATCAACGAGGATTAGAAGCATGGAAATTTTGCTAAGGAAGCATGGGTGAGGTGTCCCTGAAGAGTGTTTTGGAACATTTCTTCAAGCTGGAATATGTCAGCTTCTAATTTAGAGACTTGTTTTGATTATGCCTTGAACTGGAGTATGGACAGATTATATAAACACTGTGAAGGTGATTCTCATCATAATTTTTGTCTGGAGTTGTTACATTAGAAATGTCTGATATACATTTTGGTGAAGATAGGTTCAGTGGATGGGAAAAAAATGGGAAAGAATTGAGGGCTTTATAATGTTATCTTCAACTGTATTTGTTTTTCTGGTGGAACATAAAGCTGGAATTCTGAGTTCTCAGTTCCACTGAGTATCTCATGACACTTAATACAAGATTTAGGGGTATTATCTCTGCAAGTCTGGGCAACTCAGATTATTGCATTCTGCTGCTGTGAATCAAATATGAATCTAAGCACAGAAAAATGCATTTTTTGGACTTCTTTTCAAATGTCATTGCTCATTTTCTCCAGCAGTTTGAAAAATGAAAATATCCTTTCTACAGTGCTTTATTTTGACTTGCTGATTTGATTTCCTTCCATTGCAGGGAAAAGTATGAGATTTGACATAATTTGACCCCCAACTATCATAAATAGTTTTGGTACCTGACATTATCTTCCTACTCAATTTACCCATCTCTCTCTGTGTTCAGGGATCTATTTAAGTTAGTCTGTGCTTCTGCATGAAATGTATGAACACTGAAGTGAAATGTTGTCTGTTCAGCAGCACTGAGCTCTGGAATTTGACTGGGACTGTGGGAACATTGCAGCAACTCTTGGGAAAAAAAACCCAAGGCTGTGACTTTGCTTTATTGGGGCAGTGACTCTCGGATCTGAGTTTTCTGTATGCCTTGTAAAGGGATTTTCCATGCAAACAGCCTCTCATGTAAGGCAGATGAAACCACATCTACCCATGGCACAGAGATGTGTTCCAACTAACTTGTCTTATTTTACTTTTTAGTGAGAATATTTATTGGCCAGGTTCCCCTGAAACTTAATATCACCCACGGGAAGTACACAGAGCTCTTCCACGTTGAGAGGGAGATCCTGGAGGTGGTGAGTGTTGGGCTGGGACTTTGGCAATGCTGGTGGCACAAGTCCCCTTCACTCCTCTTATGATTGTCACATTTCCCAGCCATTCAGTTTTAGCCATGTGGCTCTTGGTCAGTTGAGAGCCAGTGCTGGTCAGGCTCTTGACTTCCCCAAAGGCTGTGCCATCAATAGCTCCAAAAGAACCCATGGGCTGGGATGATCTGCACATCCCTGTGCAGTTCTTATCCAGATCACTGCATGCACAAGTTCATCCTGTTAGTGGTTGTTGGGATGGATGCACTTCATTCCAGCTCTTTGGAGATGGATTTGGAGATGCTGCCAAAGGAAGGAGGTGCTGGGTGGAGTCACTGTGATGCTACCTGCACAGCTTGTGCTGGGGAGTAAATAAAAACCACTGCACAGATCCAGGGTCAGGGAAGATCTGCAGGCTCCAAGGGTGCTGCTTTGAGGTTGGCCTTGCAGGGTGGTCTCTCCCTGCTGACATCTGGCTCAACTCTGACCTTTGGGGTCATTACAGCAGGGCCACAGGCAGATGCTCATGTCAAAATCCCTGGGGCTTTGTTCTTGTCCAAGGCTGTGCAATGGTGACTTTGTCCACCCCTTACTGACAACAGGGCAGTGCATCTCTCTTATAGAGCATATGAACCTCTGGGATGCTCAGAGCCCCCTTGGTCTCAGCAGGCGTCTCTGGGAGACACAGGGCATGGTGTCAGTGACCCAGGAGGACTGTCCACGGGGCTGCCTCCTTCCATCAGGGCACTAACAGCTGCTCTCTCCCTCCTTGCAGCTCAATGCATCGCTGTCAGGCTTGCCAGGATACCACCACTCCACAGTTAAGGCAAGCAGGTAAGGCTAAGGCTGCCAGGGGAAGAATGAGAAACTTGAGCATTTGGGATCTTCAGCTTGAGAGCCACACTCTCCATTTTGAGTCAGTGCTTGATGCAATCCAGTGGTACAGGGCATGAGGAATGCCTGACCAGCCTGCCAGGCTCACCTGGTACTCTCCTCTTGTCCTGAGCAGCTTGGGGATGGCCTGCCCAGGAGGGACTTATGACTGGTTCCAAAGTGAGCTACCAGCATCCCTTCCAGCTCCATATTCTCCTCTCTGGGTATTGGTTAGTCCTGTTTTTAAGGTCTGTCACGTGCATGTAGTGCTGTGTCTGTGGTAAGCATCTCCTGTATTAACAGCAGTCCTATGTATGAGGTGCTAATGATGATATCAAACTGACCTGTGATACTCAGGGCTGTTTTGTTTTGTTTTTTTTTGTTAGGGAGGCAAATTTTGTGCACGTTTCAGTGCAATCCACGTTCTCTTTAGCATCCAACGTGACTTTCTTCGATGTTATCAGCAGTGTGAAAAGCTACATTCGAGCTTGCAAATCCCCCACTGAAGCCTGCCAGTTCATATCAAGCCTGAAATCACTCCACAGAGGTAAATAGCATCTGGAAGGACTGTGGCAGGAGGGAAAGGGATGTTTTATTTGGCTCCTTTCATTAAAGGGGGACAACATTTTGTCATTTGGAAAAATCCCTCTGTATCTTTTTATCTTGCTTAAATGGGAGTCATCTTAAGAAGCTCCCAGTACAAAAGGGATGCAGATACCAAGCCTTATCTTTGCCACATGTGTGAGAAATCTGCCTCTCTGTGAAAATATTGTGCAGCACAGGATTAGAGACATTGTAGGGTAGCCTTTCATCTCTGGATGTGACACTGGGCCCAGCCGGATCAAAAACTGTAACTCTTAATTTCACACGTGCGGCTGGGAGCCAGGGAAATGGTGTGAAAGCCAAGAGACAAAACCCCACTGGTGAGCTCAATTAGAGCTGCTGGAGGCTGCACAGCGAGCTCTCCTCTCCTGCCTGCCCAGTTTCAGTGCTGCAGGTTGTAAAATGGTTCACAGTCAATGAGAATTGTGATTTCTGTACTGGATCCTCTGTCTGCCCAAGGGCAGTGTGGATACAGCACAGAAAGATGTGGGGAAGGACACCAGTGACCTTCTCCAGGTGGACCCCAGTGCTGTGCCCTGGCATCTCCCAGCTCTCACCTCCTGAGGGAGTGATGGAGGAGATTTATCTGTGAGAGATTCCTGCAAGGAAACGGCTGCACATGCTGTTTTGTGACTTTTGGGTTCAAAGCTTTAAGGTTTGGCCTTGAGGAGGATGAAGGGTGGCAACACTTAGCCTGGCTTTAGTGGGAAACCCCCAGTATCATTTTGGCAAAGTAAACATGCAGATGAGAAGTTCAGTGTGTGCTTTTATTGCAATGGGCTGTATTTTAAAGCCATTCTCTGCCCATGATTTGCTTTAAATTATTTGGGTAAACCTGCTTGGATTATACCTACCCATCACCTCTGATACCTTCTCTAAAGTCAACTTCTAACTTGAAATAAGCAGAGTAAGAAACAAATTATATTCTTGTGTAAGTACCTAAAAGAAAACATGTCAGATAAAAAAAAATGATCTAGCAAGGAAAGGTTTATAAAAGGAGAGTGCCAAATGAGTGACATATTTTCCATAAAATCCTATTTCTCACAAATATTTATTAATTCCATTTAGTCTGACCTCCCAGTAAAAATGTAAATTTGATGTCACAATTTCCATCATTTATCCACAGTTTTGCTGAATGCTCATTGTAACAAGTCTAACTTTCTAAATTAAAACACTACTTCCAAGTAATGTAAATGAAAGTACAAATTTTTTGTTTGAAAAATGGAAAAAGCCAGTGCTTAATACTGAAATGGAAAAGAATTGGTTTGGTGTAATGTTTTGCTTGATATAAACTTAAAAATTGATTTGTTGAACTGTGTCAGGGGATGAATGTGTTTGAGCTTGAGCCAAACCAGATTTCTCTTTTTCATTTCCCCTTCTGCTTCCGAACTGAAACATTTATTATTCACCCCCTCTATTTGCCTGTACAAATGATGGTAGATACACAAGAAATGGTGACATGGGGTAATGTTGACTCCCTCCTAATGGAATAAATATTACTAAAAAAAAAAAAAAAAAAAAAAAAAGAGATTAAAGCAGCACATCACATCAGCTGAATGGCTGAATGGGATGCCTAGGAAAAACAAATGTGCATAATGGTGGGTTCAGAGAGAACCATGCTGATGTTGGCCACCTCTTCCAACAGCTGGCAGCTTGTGCAGACAGAAGGACCCTGAATGTGACAACGAAACTTCAGAATGCACCGACTTTGATGGGGTCGCTCTCTGCCAGTGCAAAAGTGGGTACTTCAAATACAACAAGATGGACCACTCCTGCAGAGGTATTGCTCTTTATGTGGTGTACTTTGCCTGAATTTTCCTCCAAGTTTTTGTTCCAGTGGAAATGAGTGTGTGCTCATAGTGCTGTGCATGCAAAACCCTCAATATTATTAATAAATATTAGCAGCTCAAGTTTCTTTTATTTAGTTAGGGGGTTTTTCAGCAGACATTGAAGACACAGTGTCTCTCTAGGAATAATATTATCTCTTTCTGGAGCATGCTGTGTGTCTCAGTGATTGAGGAGAGGGAGAGAGGGGCCTGGCTGCTTTGGGCTCCAGTTCAGTGGCACAGAGCAGAGATGACGTGTGTCTCTGCCTGTTTTGATTTTGTCTGAACTCTCGGTGAACTTAGGGGAAGTGCTTTAAACTCAAAAGCTTATATTAATATATCATCAGTATTTTAAAAATTTGTATCTGAAAATTATTATGAATTTATTTTTCAGGTGAGTTCCAAATTGAAATTTTAAGCTTAAATATTGTGTTATTTTTTAGCTACTCCTCAGATCAACAAATCTGGTTTTGCTGCATTTTTAACAAAGTCTTTACATGCCAGTGTTCAAAATGACTTCTGGAGGGTTGGGGTGTCCATTCCCTAGTTTGTGGTTGCTGTAAGGCTTTCCTGATGACATATCAATAACAACTGCAGTAGTGGTAATATATTGCTTCTGGCACTGCCTGCTGGGTTGCTCTTGAAATAGGCGGAGATGTTTTGTCGGTTCCAAATCTGAGAGTGAGAAAAATGTGCCTGGAAATAACTCATGTGCTACAGACTCTGGGAGGGACAGCTCAGAGATGGGTATCTCTGCTTGCCAGGTTGTGGCCCTGCCTCTCCTGCACTCTGTGGCTCCTTTGTGACAAAACCTTTCCCTTTGTGTTTTCCTTCATTCCCCTAATTTTGTATGTTGAGGAAGGATTTCTTTTGGGAAATACTAAGCATCTCCACCAACCCTAGAGAGTCAGAGAGGGGCTTATGTAGTGAGTGAGGAGCTGAGCTGAAACTTGAGAGGTTTTTACCCAATTCTTGTTCCATCATGGACAGTGGGGACCCAGGGAAAGTTACTCTACTTGTCTTGTTCGTGTCTCTTGCCAAGCAGTGAAGATAAATACCTGAAAGGCTGTGAGGCACTTGGTGTGATGGTTGCAGAGGGCTAAGAGATCTAAGACCTTGTATGTGTGATTACTCCATACTTATGAAACTTGTTTGCTGTGGAAAATATGAAAACCTTATCTGTACACAGTGAGGCCTAAATGCCACCTTCATCTCACTGCTGTCAGTAGGAAACATCTTATTGATCAGCTTGACAGTGTCTGAGGGACAGGGCTGATGCTGGATTTAGGCTGCAGTGCAGAGGCATGAGGGCAGCACTGACTGCATGGTGCCACTCTCTGACAAGATGCCAGATTTTCATTATCACTTGGGCCCATCTGGGCAAGCCAGGTAGTTGGGGTTTTTAAAGGCTTTTCCAAAAGCCAAGCTATGGGCCCCATTTTGATATTTAGGGCTATTTTGCTGATAAATATAGCATACATTATACCAGCCTCTTTGAAAACCTCTGCCCTTTTAGTGCCTAAACAGGAACCAAGGTCTCGTGAGCATCTGACCCTCATTGTGGGCTGTGAAAATGTGGTCTAGTAGCTCCAATTATAGGATTTGCAAAGGGGGAAATGGCTATTGTGCTGCCCTGTCCGGTCTCCCCCGTGGGAAGGCTGGGAGAATTGGCTGCCCTGATCCACAGGATTTGTTCTGTCCTCCTTGTAGCATCTGTCCCCAGGGACACGCTTGGGAAAGCATGCCATGGGCCAGGGAAGGGTTGGGTCTCTGAGACACAGGAGGTCCAACATGTTGGCCAGGGACCTCTTGCTGTGTTGTTCAGTGTCTCTGGGTTGCTGCTGATTTTCAGCCTTCTCAGTATCTTCAGGGCTATTTCAGTATCCGAGCAGCAAACCCAATGTGCCAGCCTTTCAAGGGCATGCTATTTTTACCAGTACAGAGTGTTTCTGGAGTGAAGCAAGGAGCAGCAAAGCAGGTTTCCAAAGAGATCCCTGAGTGTCTTTTGGGAAGGCAGAGGAATCCTAGGTTGAAGAGCTCAACTCAACAGCTTTGCTTGGCCTCTGACACCTAGGCCTTTTCCCTGTTCCCCGCTTGTGTTTGGAGTCTTGCCAAGTGAGTGTGACAGTGAGAGCTCTCCTGGGAACGTGTTCAAAGGAGCAGCAAAGATGCCAAAGGAGAAAGCAAAGTGGCAGGAAAAGGCACAGGGAGGAGAGGAAAATACATAAGCACTGAGTTTTTAAGTAAGACAGAGAAATGCATATTCAGGATCTTGCTTTTCCTCTTTTCTGCTCCTATATCCCCCTGACCTGAGAGCTGTGTGCCAGCGAGGTGCCACGGCTGCTCCTGCCCATGGCACTGCTCCAGGTGGATGTGCCTCACACACATTGCTGAGCTTAGGGTGGGCTCCAGCACCTGTCTGCCTGCTCCTGCAGCCTTCCCAACATGCAGGGGGTGGGCTGGAGCTGGGAAACACTGGGCTGCTCATTAGAGAAGGAAACTCCAGTGAGCTGTGAGGTGATGCTTCCCTCCCTCCCTTCCACTGCACATTTTGTTACTGCCCAATCCAGTGGTGGAGCATTCACTCCATGATGTTTTCAGCCTGCTTTTGTTAGCAAGTGGAAGGAGCAACCCATCCAGTCTCCTTTAGCTAAGGCCCCAGTGAGATGAATGAGCCAGGCAAGGATTCTTTGGGATTTACTATCCTTGCCCTGGCTGTTTGCTGACTGGGGCTCTTAACTCTTTCACAGTTACCTCTGCTCTCTTCCTTTACTTCAAAGAAATCATCTTAGAGGGAGAAAAATATATCTAGTACAAAAAGCATCACAGTGTGATGCAGCAGGAGGGCTGTGTAATGAGTTTCACCTTCCCCATCCCCAGCTCTGGAAAAATAAATGGAATGAGGGAGGTGGTGCAGGAGCAGTGGGGGCCATATAGATCAAAGAAAGGTGTGCAAGACCAGGCATTGTGGGCATCAGCCCCCCACCATCACTGGTGCCACTTGCTACAGCAAGTCTGTGTCTATAGCCACAGAAGTGATGTGAGTGCAGCAGTGGTCCGTATCCACACATCCTGAGGATTTAGGGAAATTTTGTTATCCCTGGGCTTGCAACATCTATTTCTGGGAATTAGAAATCAAAAGGGTCAAAGAGAACCCGTGAGTGTTCAGAGAAAAGCTGCAATAATTAGGGAGACTCAAAGATCTCAATGGCCTTGGCTTTATTAAAGATAAAGGAGTGATTTGGTGGTGAGGAGGAGAAATCTGATCATATAACCTTTTCCAATCTAATAAGTAAACATCCAAAGTCTGGAATTTGACACTGGGGTAATTCAGACCAGAAAGAAGGTGAATGTTTTTAATGGCTGAAGAAAATTAACTTTGTGAGCTTCCGACCCAGTGCTGTGGTTGATTGTCTGTCATTGAAAATATTAAAATCAGTCTTGGATGTTTCTTTAAAATGTAGCTCTAGTCCAACTATTTGATTTGAAACTGAAATTAAATTTAGGGAAATTCTGTGACAGTTTTAGGCAAAAGTGTTTGATGGAGGAGAAATCCATGAACATTTTTGTTTTTATTGAACAGTTCCCTGTGGAATGTGCTACAGGGGGTTTCCAGACCCTTGGGTGATGTCTTGCACACCCCTGAGGGCTGCTGCCTGTGCTAGCTCTGGCTTGCCTCTCTGCCCAAAGTGACTCTATCTGTATCACTCCTGCCCAGGCCTTTGAGTGACCACCTTCACTGCCTCTGCCAGAGCTCTGGTGGGACTATTGCTGAGAAAAGCAGTGATCTTATCAGTAGTTTCAACCTTATAGTTGTGTGTCCAGTGTATCATCCCCTTTGCTGTTCATCAGAAGGGTAGTGTAATTTCCTCAGATAATGTCCTCAGGATAGCTGTCCATAAGCATGGAAATTATTTTATTTTGAAGTGATGGTTCCAGTTTTTCACCAACATTTTGCACATAGCAGTTTTCTAGATTATCTAGAATTAATAAATTCAATTTCTATTGAAAAAAATTATATTCATATAGTAAAATATGATATCTCAAAGTTTGACTTAGCTGCAAATTTGAAAAATCTGAAAAAAAGGTGACATGAGAAAAAACATTAGCATCCCACTTCTGGTTACACTGACTGTGTTTGCATAACGTCTTGTTGCAGTACTAACACTTAAAATTAATTAATAACACATGCCAATGCTAAAGTAGCATAGTTTAAGTGGGCTTTCAAAATGAAAACTGGAGGCACTTGCACATTTTTTACATTGCTATTTTGTGTGAAGCAGTACCAGTGTGCAGTGAGTTTTCATTTGGGCAAGAAGCTCTGCTGGGAATGCCAGCAGCCCTCCCTGTGCCAGGCTCCAAACTGGCTCTGCTTGGAAGCCCTGAAATGGTTCCATTAAAGTCAGCAGGAGGTATTATTCAGCCTATTCACCTCAAGTGCCCGATGTTTTCCCCAAGCCAGAGGACATCCAGCCACCCACCCGAGCGCACGGCGCTCCGGCAGCGCGGTCGGGCCGGGGGCGGTGCGGGTGAGGCTGCGCTGGGCAATCCCTGCCGGCTCCACTGCGCGGTGCTCACGGCCCTTCTCTCTGCTTTCAGCCTGTGAAGATGGATATAAGCTGGAGAACGAGACGTGTGTGAGGTATGGTGACTGTTCTGCCCTCCTCCCACCCCACCATCCTTGCTCTGGTGACCTGTTGGCACAACTGAGCTGCTGAAACTCCCTGTTGTTCTCTGTTCCCAGCTGCCCCTTTGGCTTGGGTGGATTCAACTGTGGAAACCGTGAGTACCAAATTTCATTCCTTTCATTTCCTACTGTGTCAGAAATAGGAGATTTGAAACAAATAATTGCAAGTGACTGTGTCTAAAGTGCAGTAGGTACACGCTACTTTTTTCAATGCTTTTTGTTCCTTCATTTTCTCTTAAAAGTCATTTTGTGGACCTTCTTTTACAATGCTGACTTAATGTCATCTAAGGAAAGGAGATCTCCTTTCCCTGTATAGTCTGTCAGGGTAGCACATATAGTGGGTACTCTTGAAGCAAGGTATTTGAAGGTGAATCCATTTGAGTTACTCTGATATATTGGTGAAGTTAATCTATTCCTTAGGGAAACAAGAACTTGTTTCTATTTCACTTGAAAACTTAAGGCTATATTGCTTATGGGGAGGGGGGAAGGTGGGAAATAAGCCGCTAATCCCTTTGCATGGGAGCTGTGGATATAAACTGGGGTTTAAAACCACACTGCTGTTTCTCAGCCTCTGTCTCTCCTGTCTGCAGCCTATCAGCTCATCACGGTGGTGATTGCAGCGGCAGGAGGGGGACTGCTGCTGATCATGGGCATAGCACTGATTGTCACTTGCTGCCGGTAGGTACCGCTGCCAGCCCGCCTCAATCCCCCCCGTGGATTGCACCATACCCAGAGCTCCCTGTGTGAGCTCTTAAGGACTAAAACATAGCATAGCTAAGGACCAAAACATAGGTGAAAACATAGGCTAAGCAAGTGGGGTAATCTGAGATACTGAAGTATCACACTGTGCTTTCATTTGGAGAATTTTGAATTTTTTTTTCCCCAGCAGCCAGGCTAAACGATGGACTGGGTGTCTCTTAAAGGTACACCTGGAAATCATGTCCTCTAAGGATGGAGAGCAGGAGAGTCCTTCCCATGCAGAGCTGTGAGGCTCTGAAGCCAGGAAGCAGACTCCAAAAGTGCAAGCTAAGTAGAAAGGAGCAGTTTAGGCAACAGGAGAGGTTACTTGCTGTCGCTCAGGTGGTGTTTGAGTGTATTTAAGGCTATTTTCATTCACCTTTATGGATAAGTCTGCATGTACTCTCACTCTGTGTGTCTCTCCCTCTCACACACACACTCACACACATACACACCTCATTCCCATGCCCGCAGGTGGCTTTTGACAAGATATGTTTTCCTAGGAAGCTCTATTTCCTGATATGTGTAATCTGAAAAGGGATGCCTTGCAGTAACACCCTCTCCTCGCTATTCCAGTCCCCAAATCTAGGATTTCAAAGCTCTCTGATAAAGATGGCAACTGGATTTGTCAGTTATATAGATGTGGCAGTGGTTTGGTTGTGCCCCTGTTACCCCATATCTTCAGCCAGGGGGATGCCAGCAGGAGATGAGGTGGCCCAGAGTGCAGATCTCCACAGGGGTGGACTGATCTTCACTTGAGCCCTGGTCTTGGGCAGCTTATGTGACTTCCTGGAGGATACTCTGCTTTGAATTGGAAGTGTCACCAAAGTCCACACATCAACCATTATAGTCCTGGAGGGACATTTGGTGTCACTCAGGCCAGCTCCTTGCAGGTCTTCCTTCTTAGGAATCAACATAGTGCCTACAAGTGCTATAGTTAATAGCATGGGGACTTCCATATGTTTTTATTCATCAATTTCCATGATTTTTTCATTGACTTAGATGAACACACATGTTTTTAAGAGACAAGGGGCATAGCTGGAACAGGAGGGGATCAAACTGAATGTAGGGAAATATTCTTTCACCAAGGGAGCTGTAAGGCAGTGGAACAGGTTGCTCAGGGAGTTTGCCATGTAAATTTGGAGATTTCAAAGCCCACCAGATAATGCCATCTGAGTTGCGTGACCTGATTTCATATCTGACTTGGCTTCAGAGCAGATGGCTGGACTATAGTCCTTCTGAGGTGATCTTTGTTCCCAGTCAAGATTTGTAACATCAAGTAATGATCTCTCCTGAGATCATGCCAGAAGTGTATACAAGACAGCAGGATAAGTTGTAAGTTTTCACTTTCCCTCATTCTTTTATAAACAGGAAGAATAAAAATGACATAAGTAAACTGATTTTCAAGAGTGGGGATTTCCAGATGTCACCTTATGCTGAATATCCGAAGAATCCCCGGGCACAGGAGTGGGGCAGAGAGACCATCGAGATGCAGGAGAATGGAAGCACCAAGAACCTGTTGCAGATGACAGATGTGTATTATTCGGTATCTATCCATAGATTAACTTTTAATCCCTTGTGCCTCGTACAGGAAAGAGATATTCCTTTATTTTTGGAAGTGCAGATCCCTTTCCTGCAAGATGAAAGGGCAAAGCAAATGTCTTCCATAGCAAGGCATTTTAGGAGTCCTATGGGCTCTAGCTATTACCTGTGGTGAATATCACAAAGAGATGTCATTTGGAAGAATGATGAGGAACTGTCTAGGAATAGTTTGGTAAAAATGCTCAAAAATCCCAACCCTAGAATAGGGAAGGACAGTTAAAGGTTTTGGATAAACTGCTAGGGTTCCCTGTTAGTAGTTTTCTCCTGTCCACCCTCACTGATTAAGGGGAAGGTTGAAACCTCTGTCTGGGGAACTTTGCCCCAGAATAGGAAGATGCTGGTCACTGAGGACCCCTCTTTTCCTCCATTCCTTCCCTCTCCAGGGTACATAAGGAGCATCCCTTCAGCTCTGATGAATTAAGGAGTAATAGGCTGTGTAGGGCACAGAAAGACACAAGCTCAAGTTGTTATGGCATGGTTGGTACCATCTGCTAATGGCTGTATCCAGAGCTGTGGTGCTGCTGTATCATCTGTCACTCATTTTCAGCAACATGTCCTTAAGGTGTGTGTGGGTTACTCATGAGAGTGAAGTCATTGGATTTCACCCAAATCACACATTCTGGTCTCCTTGCTTTCCAGAGCAGAGAGCTTTACTATTTTCCTGGCTTATATTTTAGGCTTTTCAGTGAGCAAATTTATTGGGTTGCACGGCATGGAGTCGAACAATTCTCCTTCATGCTTCCACTAAGAATGAGATATTTGAAATGAAGATGCGTTTCCTAATTTTTTAGACTAAATAAAGACTCTCATTATGCTGGTAATGAGAAATGGAAACTTTTTAGCAAGCAGTAGGTGATGAGGGTTTTGCATGGATCTGCTCTAGAACAGATTAAACCCAGAGGCTTCATGTTATTCACTGGGTGAAAGGATTGTACAGACTTGATCTTAGGCATCAGTGTTCCTCCACCAAGTGTCCCCAGAAATCTTACTTAGTTACAAGAAGGGGAGAGAAAGGAAGATCAGATAGTTTTGTATTTGACATATAATTCAAGGGACTGTGTTGGGAGAGGAAGTACCTATGGTAAATGGGGAGAGAAGTGCCCAGGTAATACTCAGAGCAGGAGACTACCTTTGATTTTCTGTAATTGTCTCCTTTAAGGATGGCTCTAGGATGATATCCTTTTAATGAGAGTTGAGCTCAATACCTGAGCTCAGCAGTTGAGCTCAATACCTGAGCTCAGCAGTAGATTTTTTTTTTAATTAAAAATTAACTGTGTACTTGGACCGCATTTGGCAGAGTCAGGTAAGTTTCAAATCTGTTCATTGGCCAGATGTTGAAATTAGATTTCACAATAATAATCCCTTCAGGCAATGCAGCAAAAATCATTCTAGATTATAGAGATCATTAGAGATCCCATTGTTCCCTCTAGCTACTGATCCAACAGCAAAGAAATGTGGTAATGCTGTGCCTGAAGAAGGATTTGAGTGTGAGAATGAGACCCTTTTTATTTAATTTTTTTTTTTTTTTGCTAATACAGCCAACTGGACTGAGAAATCCTGAACTGGAAAGAAATGGACTTTTTCCTCCCTACACTGGTTTGCCTGGATCTCGACATTCGTGCATCTACCCTGGACAATACAATCCGTCCTTCATTAGTGATGAAACCAGAAGAAGAGACTATTTTTAGCAAAGAGTGGAGAGGGAGTGGAAGATTGACACAGTTGTGTGGCCGTTAATTCCCAGGTACAGTCTGTCTCCTGGGTAGTTGAGGCCACATCAATCTTACTCTTCCCATTTAATAGGAAGGACTTTGAACTTCATGCTGAGCATTGCTGCCCTGAGGGACGGTCACAGTTGCTGAGCATCAGAGAGGAGGAGGAAGAGGAGGGAATGGCTCAAGAAGCACATCACTAAAAGACTCAATGGGAAGCTAACACGTGTACTCCTTATTCATTCTTCACTCTTCGCGCTACACGGGCAAGCATGGATCAGTACAGGCAGATGAACTGTGCCCAGCACTCTGCATTGAATACCACTAGGGAGTGTCTTGTTTACAGATCTCGTTCGCTGTTGACTGTGCTTGTCTTCCTAGCCAGCCTTCATGCAAAGATTCACTGTGCAATTGCTTTTGGTCAGGCAAGTTTGGCCACTCCCTTTTAGATCACTGCCTCGCTGTTGGTTTCGTGCATGACAGGGAAGCTGACTTGTGTTCACCTTCATACTGGTAAAAGTTCTCCACATTTCTGTGTCCTTGCCAAAGCCAGGTGTCTGGCAATATTGGCTGAATTTGTGGGTTGATTGTCTCCTAGGAGTGCAGGAAGGTTAGTCACACCACTGCAATTTTAACAGAAAAAAGGCACAGTTGTTCCTCTGTGCTGCTTTGAAAACCTTCTGTATATAGGGAATGTTGTTGTTTTGTCAACCAATATTGTTCAGAAGTGATGCCACTACATGCCATCGTGGTGCTTCCATGTGGGATCCTTTGGGGCTCTGTTTCCCTGCAAGGAATTAAATGCCTCTAGACACAGCAATACAATATTAAATAATTACTCACAGGGAAGAAGAAGATGAGCTGTGAATTCAGAATGCTTTTTATGAGGAATCTGTGAAGGAGTAATAATGCTGTAGCCTTGGCTGGGTAGAGGAACCTGAATTCTGGGCGCTGAAGGTCGAATATATTTTCAAACCTCCAGAGTCCACCTTGAATTTGTAGGTGCTGTGGAGACTTTCAGTACATTGGAAAAGAGAGGGCTTACTGCAGTCAGTTGCATTTAAGGAAGAGAAAAACACGATGCTTGCAATCCTAGCATAGCAAAGATCACTTATGTTGAAGTGTTTTTCTTTCTTTCATCCTAGTTTTGAGTGATTCAGACCAGGCAAGTTTCCTCACCCAGGTGTGTTCGTTTATATTAGCAGAAGCTGAAGAATTTAAGTTATTGCATTTCTCACCAAAGATCAGGTTGAAACTCATGGACTGTATTCTGACCTAGAGTGAGTGTGGAAAGAGATCTTACTAATCACAGAATCCTGGAATGGGTTGGCTTGGAAGGGATCTTACAGATCATTTTTTTCCAACTCCTCTGCCATAAGCAGGGACACCTTCCACTAGACCAGGTTTCTCAAAGCCCCATCCAACCTGGCTTTGAACACTTGCAGGGATTGGGTAACTTCTCTGGGCAACCTGTTTCAGTGCCTCACCATTCTCATAGTGAAGAATTTCTTTCTTGTAACTAATCTAAATCTACCTTCTTTGCTTTAAAATAATTTCCCTTGTCCTTTCCCTACATGCCCTTGTGAAAAGTCCCTCTCCAGCTTTTTTGTAGACCTCCTTTAGTTACTGGAAGGTGCTCTAAGGTCTCCCTGGAGCCTACTCTTCTCCAGGCTGAACAGATCAACTTTCTCAGACTGTCTTCATAGGAGAGGTGCTCCAGCCTCTGACCACCTTTGTGGCCTCCTCTGGCCTCATTTCTTCAGATAGGAGCACAGCACTGCAGATGGGGTCTCAGGAGAGCAGAGCAGAGGGAGAGGATCCCCTGCCCACCCTGGCTCTGGTGCTGCCCAGGACACAATTGGCTTTCTGGGCTGTGAGAGCACATTGCTGGGTCATGTTGAACTTCTCACCAACCAACACCCCAAGTCCTCAGGGTTAGTTTCTATTCTCCAAGAGCCTGCATTTGTGCTGAGGATTGCCCCGGCTCACATGTGGGAAATATAATTAAATATCATGAAGTATATTTACCACTTATCTTTACTGCACTGTTAATCTGAGTCATCCAAAGCCTGTTTAGATACAAGGTCCAGATGCAGTTTCTCCTCTTGAATGTGAATGTGCTTTTAATTCAAGGTGGCTGCTTGTATAAGGATAACAAATAGCACAGTTCCATTGTCGCTAACTCACCATATCTGTGGTGTGCACAGAATGTGACATTCCCTTCTCCCCTACCATGCTTTAAAAGACACAGTCCCTACAGCTAAGTTCATTAGGTAGCTCAGCTGACTGAAGCACTGAGGATAATGGGGTGCATCCCCCAAAGTGCCTAACCCCAGTTCAGATGCTCATGTGTTGTGTGGCTGCTCACTGGAGGCAAACCTGGGGTGATGAGGAGCTCTCCATCAGGAAGGAGGTACTTGCATCCTACAGGTGGTGTGAGTTCCCAGATCCTTTCCCAGCACTTCAAAGGCTGTTGTGTTCCCTACCAAAGGTCAGTAACTGGTATCCAGAGGGAAGTGAGACAGAAACAGGCAATTATAAGCTGTGTTGGCTTAGAGGTTTCTGGTCCCTGCTCACAGTTGCTTCTGTTTTCTCAAAACTTCAAGACAGGAAAGGTGCCACAGATGTGCCTGAGAAGGCACAGTTCAGTGCACCAGCCACAGCACACAAACACAGTGTCTTTTTTATGCCTCAGCTCTTGTCTTCTATGTAGAAGCAGCAGTGTGAGCTTGCAGAGAAACAGAGCTTTATGGACACCTAGGGCAGTACCCTTTGCACTTACATGAACTTTTGGTGACAATGCATGCAACTTCACACCTATCTGATCCATAATCAGCCCTGCAGCTGATTAGGATCTCAGGTGTAGGGGGAAAGGAATGGATGCTCATGGGAAGTACAGCAGCCTAAGGAGCTGTATTTAGGGAAAGCTTTACTTACAGTGTCCAAAATATTACAACAGGTAAAGCACAAGAATTAGGCGTTCTCTCCCACTCTGATTAGAGTTTTCATCCAGGACAGAAAGGACTGCCTTTCCCCTGGTATGGAGCAGAGCTATGTTTTTGTTACAAAAGAAAAGAAGAAGATGCAAAATCTAAATCTAGATCTTCTAGATCATCAAAATCTTCATGCTAAATCTAAATCCAAAGTCTATAGACAAGCACTGGACTTTGTCCCTTTTCAGTAAAGTAGCTTGTGATAAGGAGATGTCCCAGCAATGATGAGAACCCCATGATTTGCCCATGTGCCAGCATTTCCTCAGATGGGGAAGCATTTAGGCCTATGCTTATAGGCAAAGATGTTTAACTGCTTGGTTAGTTCAAAGACTAGGAGATGAACTTCTACGTGTCAGGTACAAAGGGCAAAGTGTGGCACCAACTCACAACTGCAGATCAGTCCTTCTGCAGTAAGAGTCTATGAACAAAACTTCTGGTCTGTATCTGCCAGCACATTGCAAATTGCAAGGGATTTGAATGGAATTGAGATAGGACTATTTCTAAAGAGAGCACACAAAAGTTTGCAAGTAATAATTTTAATACCTTAATGGTCTTCAAATTCTTCTTGAATTGTATCTGGAGAGAAAGAGTCTTAGTAAATCCAGCAGGATTTTCTGAGTGAGGACTGCAAAACTTGGAATTTTCTGAAAGAGTGTTATTGCACTGAAATTTTCTCTCTGCCAATGGAGGTAAACGTTGGGGCATTTCTTATGAGGGTTTATCCATTGCAGCCTCACCTTCTGTGTAGCTTGGATAAGGAAGGAGTCTCAGAGCCAATGCATAGTCCACAGAAGGAGGGGAAAAAGGGTCTCTCCTGGCTTGCCACACCTTCTCTGGGTGTCTTAGGAGGCCCTGCCCAGCAGGCAAGAGAGGGGTTCAGGCACGAGGAGTCAGCACCCAGATGAGTGCAGGTGCTTTCCCCGAGTGTTCCAGGAAGCTTTTGGGAAGGTGACAGAAGCAGCCTGGGGTGATTCAGCCCCTGGGTTTCCACCAGCCCAGCTGCAACCTGTTCTGCAGTGCTCCTGTCTCTGGTGCAGAGCATGTGTTGTGTCACAGTTTATGGTGCTTGTTTTAGTGCAGTGTTCACTGCCTCACCCAGCAGTACAGACTCGCCCAGCCACAGCAGGGATGGGGGCAGTGTTTCAGTGCAGGTTGTCTCTCTGTAAAGCTGCCACCAGGATCCTCTCTGTCTCTGCCATGAACACAGCTCCCTTTGGCAGTGGAGTGGGGCTCGTCACTCCTCTTGCGTCTAAGAAGGGTCTCTATGTGCCCTCAAGCCCACTTCCAAAATCAGATTCTTCTCTGTTCACAACCTAACTCCCTGTAGGATGTCTAAATACATGCAGCTTATTTCTCATCTTTCTTTTACATTACTTCTAGCTACCCCAAATTGAAAATTTTGAGCACACTGGATGTTTTTGCCAAGGGGAATCACTCTCCACTATGCGAGAGGATAGAAGGGAAGTGGCATGTTTTTGGTATGGAGAATGCAAGTGGTTCAGCCAGATGTGGAGAAAGGAAGAAAAACTATACCAACACTGCTCATAAATCTGCTGTTGCTCCTGGCTGCTGTGGAAAGTGCGGGGAGCAGTCAGCAATGACCCATGGGCAGTTGTGTGGGTGTGTTTTTAATTAAATTTAGAAAAAAAAAATGCTAATTCTGTTGCTTGACAGGAAAAACTGTGAGAGGCATGTGTTTGCTGCTATGGTGCTCTGCCAGTTATACTGATAAAATTCCTTACCCACAAAAATACCCCTGACAGTCAGCATAGGAGAGGCAATCCCTGAACTGATCAGCAAAACACAGATTTGAGGAATCTTTCAGAAGGCATCTTGCACATACAGTCTTCCTGTGTCCTGCTGCTTGCCCTGGCCAGTCCTTCCAGCTGTACTGGGAAAATCAGGCTTGTTTTTTCACACTGTTGAAACCTCACAGCACTGAATTGGGCTATAAGTGGAAAAAGTGGGCCCAGGTTTTCCTCCACACTGGAAGTGTTAGGTTTTATAGCAGCAATGAATCTCATTGCTCTTGTGGCATTTCCCATAAGACCCACTGGCACAGTCATGTACTGAGTTACTGCTCATGAACTGCTTTATGAAAGTTACCTGCCTCCACGCTGCAGGGTAGCAAAAGGCTTTAAAAACAGCAATAAATTGCAGTGAGAGAGAGGTATTTATCATTGTGAGATTGTTTGTGCCAGTGCTTGTACAGGTTGTTTGCTGGGACCTGAGTGAGCACAGAGTGGGTTTGGACACTGCTGCAGATATGCTGAGTTGCTTTCTCAGGACTTGTCTCTGATGCTGGTCAATGGCCATATCCATTCCAAATCCAGCTGGAATTTTCATTCCCTAATAGTAATCTTTAGCTTTCTTCCTTAAATTAACAAGAACGGATGCATATTAGTTAAATGCTCTTCCTATGCTGACTAATGTTTTTTCCTCTTTACACACAAAGGATGTAATCCAGCATCCCTACAGTGACTGGGGTAACTCTCCCATGGACTGTAAAGAAGTTTTTTTTAGGACTGAATTACTCCACCACTAGGGTCACCTGCATGTAGTACATGCTTTCCCATGGCTCTGTCTGCCTATTTCTGTGATACTGTTCCTGCCTTTCCATGTTGTATCTTTTTTTCCTAAAGCATACTTATTACTGTAGCAGGACCTGTGTTATGTGAGAATGAACAAAACAGCTTCAAGATTGGAAACAGTTTCCTGGGAAGAGAGTGAATGTGAATTTTGTGTAGTTGTTTTACTGGTCAGCCACCCTCTTTCCTATCTGTAATATTTAGGGATGTAGAGATGCTTCCTGTTGTCACACATATCAACTGCTCTGCAGATTACTCTTGCCTGTCCCTTTAGAAATTAAGCAAGATCTCCTAGTTTCAGAAGGGGTATGTCCTGTGCTTGTAAGAGTTTGGGACCTTTTCAATGTACATTTAATTCTTCATTCCCTTGAGCTGCTGAAATTGAAAAGCAGGAGAGAAATTCACGAAGGAGTAAGAAGTACCAAAATTAAAAAAAAAAGAATATGCTTAATTATTTTGCAGAAGTGTGACTTCAGCACTGTGAGATCAAGTGTGGGATGACACCTTTTATGTGTCTAGTCTATGTTGCATAATATCCTTGGTGAGGGAGCACCTAGCAAGGGTACCTGATGTTCCTCCAAAGTGGTATTGAAATGCTAAATTGCTCAGTCTCTATTTCAATGAAGTGCTAGAAGAGATGGGAGTCCTACTTGGGTTAATGACTGCAGCAGACAGCCCCCAGTTCAGCAAAATCCTGTATGGAAAAGTCCCGTGGAATACAGTAAATACTGATTACTTCCCTTGAATACGGCTGTAGAATTTGCTGGACATAAAAAGTCTTCAATAAAATCTGCTAGGATGGGTTTAATTTAAAGAAAAAAAAAAAAAAAGAAACTCAACAGGATAAATATTTACTGCCTTCATTTTTTAAAGGAAATCCTGTTCAACTCAGTCATTTGCTTTAAACCCATTAAATTCTACAGGACTTTCTCCTAGTCAAAGGTGAATCTTGGTGTGTAAAATCATAATGATTTATTTAAGCAGCTTTTAGAATTGCAGTAGTAAAGCTCACCTTTTGTGAACTCTCTTCCAAAAGATAAATTTTCAGCATTTGTTTTTGCTTCTTTACAACCTGAATGTAAACCTGCTTTATGTTCTTGACATTGCTCCACTCCCTTCCCTCTATCTCTGAATGTTTGCTTCCAAGTCTCTGGAGTTCTGAGGATGTTTTCCAAACCAGTATTATTTAAAGTTGTATCATATTTTCAGCCTCCACTAATTATACAGTACTGTAGTAGCAAAATATAATTTTTAAGGATTGGATTATTTTTATATCTGCATCCAATATTATTAAATCTGGCGTTCTAGTCAGTATCATAAAAGGATACAATAAAACAATGAATATTACTGTGTCCCTGCTTTTTTATTGTATTTAGATTTTCCTGTAAAGGGAAACAAAAGCAATTTTTAGGTGGTCTTTATTATTATTATGCATCTAATCCAGAAAATAAGAAATTGCATAGAAAAGATTGAATAACTAAATTGAAAAGCAAAGAGGAAATGAGTATGTTCTGTTAGTTGTGCCAAACAAAATTCTGCTCAGCTGAAGTACAAGTTGTGTTCTGATACATTTATCTTGGTGGCACCAAGCAACTCAGTCTAATTTTAATTTTTCCTCAGTTTAATTTTTGCTGAAACTGGTAAAGTTGTGTGTTTACATGTGTGAGTGCATGTTGGAGGGGAGGAAAACCTCAGGAGAGGGTGCAGCAGGGCTGTTTGCAAGGGCAAAGAACTGGACCTGACCACCATGAGATCAGTCCAGTCCCAGTAAAAACCACCAGGGACAGTGAAGAATGCCCAGCTGAGTGTCGCTCAAAGGAAGAAGGAGGGCGCCTTGAATCCAGAGGAACACCAAGTCCAAGTCAGGCTGCTGAGAAGAGGCATGATTTGGAAGAGCATCTGGAGCAATGGCAGGTAGGTTCATCTGGGGCAATTTTTTTGGTGTTGCTCCAGAGCAGTACAGCTGTGACAGAAATCAGATGGGACTAAGGTGGGATTCATCTGTTCTATGAAAAGTTAGGTGGCCACTTTGAACACATGATCTGGCTCTCCCAGTAGCCATGAAAAGGGACACACACCCACAGAGAGCACCTCACCCCATGGTAAGAGACCACTTACCATGACTGTCTCATGTTACTCTACTTTCTGTGTGAGGTTGGTATCTTTTAGGAAATTGGCAGTGTAAAACCACAGGTCACAACATTTCCATGAGACTAAGTAAAAGGTCTTTGGGGTTGTGGAGAAGCACATGATTTAACAGCCCTGCCCACTTCAGATTTGCACGTTGGGGCCTCTGAGACCACTGAATGCATCCCTAATGTGTGCCCTCAAACTCTTGGGAACCACCTGAAAAGAAGTTAAAGAGCATCTGCTTCCCCTGATCATATGTGAATCTGGATCCATAGCTAAATCTTTGATTTAGACTTCTGAAGCTTTTTTTTAAACTTTTAGCTAATTAAAACATATATTTCTACTTATATATGTCATATATAGTGGAGGAAGCAAATTTACATGAAATAACAAAATGTGGAGGAATCTATTAAGAAAAAGGATTGAAAAATGTGCAGGAAAAAAGTATTGAGCTGGTGCACATAAAAAGCTGTGAAAGACAATTTTTTCTACATTCTCTTCTGACAGCATGATTGCCTCTTGATTTCATGCACTTTCTAATAGATAGATAAGGTCCTTTACTTTTGGTATTTCTTTTTCCTGCCATAAAAAAATATTGACAATAGAGCAGCTACTGTTACTAAACATAGCATATTTTTTATTCCATAATAATTGTTCCGTGTTCTTGATTGTCATATCTGAGTTTTGACACACAACAGTTTGATTTTATAGCCTCTGGAAAGTTATTGACTTACTTCTGCAAAGGAAGTTTTCTCTGTAGTTCCTTGCAGGACATCACAATTCCTGTGGCTATGTGAGTCTGTCTGGACTAACAGTCAGCTTTTTATTGTGCTTAATGTGTGCTTAATTATTAAGTGCAGTTTCACTGGTATCAGTTCTCCTCTTTGGTTAATTCTCTGTGTCTGTTCTCCTAAACCACCGTATCTCTGGTTTATAATATATAATTAATTACCCCACAAATCACCAAGCAACAGGGCACATAGAGCCTGTCACCCTCCTTCCTATTGTGACCACTGGTGTGTCACAAATGGGCAAGGAAGGGCGAGCAGATATGAAAACTGCTAGTCTGTGAAGATGTGTGTCTTTCAGGGCATTACTTCCTAGAGGAGCTGGGGCCTTTTGCATTGCAAATGACTCACACTGCCAAAACTGTGATCATAATAAACGTAAACAACCAGGCAGGAATGGAAGTAAAGTTTAAAAATATAGGTAACACACCAGTTCCTGATGTGCCTTCACTGTAGAGAACAGTTCTAATGTGCAGGAATGCACACTCAACCACTAGTCTCTAGTGTAGGCAGAAAAGCTGCACCATCTACACCTGCTGAAGACCTGGCCCTCATTTTCCATAGTGCCCTGAGAAGTTATTTTGGTCCCATGCACTTGCTTCACAGCCAACAGGGAGATTTTTGAGATCTGGATTGATCTAGCTGCACCTTGAGGCAGCATTGAAAAATCAGAGTGTAAGTCTGGGAGATGGCCATTGCCAGAGGATGGGTGACATAAAGCTGGGCCACTCTCCAACAGCCAAGTTCGTCCTCCTCTGCACACCCACCCCCACCTGAAGCACCTGCTGGGGTCTGGGGCTCACAGCACTGAAATTTGTTATTCTGACAAGATTTTGGGATTAGTTTTTGGATGTCCCCTGAGGCTGGGAGCATGGTGGTGACCTGAGGTGGAGGCTGGACACTGGCCAAGCAGGTAGGCACAGGGCACTGGGGCCAAACATTTCCCAGGCATTTCCTTCTCTTATTCTGCCAGCTTCCTGGCAAAGCACTTTTAGTGAGGGGCCTGGAGGAATTGAGTGATTTGACGGGCAATAGGCACAGGAGGGAGCAGGAGCAGGGCAGGAGCTGAATCCAGCATGGCCTGAAGGAGCAGACAGAGGGAGAGGGGGGCTGCCAGGGGGTCACTGTGGGGACTTGGGGGTAGGTGTGGGGAGCAGGTCACACTGGAGGGACTTCAGGGACAGAGATACAAAGGAAGGCACAGGCAAACACCCCACATTTCAGGCTCAGCATCCTGAGCAGGTTCACAGAGGGACAAGGCTGCTCATTCCTTGTGCCAGCAGAGGCACACAACCATTTTTGCTGTTGGTAAGCCAGCAGTGTTTCCTAGTTCAGTGCAAGTTAAAAGTTTAAGACAACCCTATGCTCAGGAATGACTTTGAGTAATACTTCTGGTCTCTCTCACCCTCCTTCATTCAAGGAGATTACTCAAGACTGCATTTCTTGTTCTTAAAACAGAAGATCAAACAAAAGCAGACAAAGGGAGAGGCATTTACTACACAGAGCTGTTATGTGGCATTCAGTAGTGTGTTCATAACCTGCCTGTGTTGCTGACAGGGGGGTCTGCCAGAGGAGACCAGGACCATAGCCATTAGAAGTGGCAGGGGTTGTGGCAACACTGATGGGTTGTTTGTCTTTCTTTTGTCTGGTAATGATGGCATAACTGGTGTTTACTTCAGAGAAACACTTTACTGGCAGTTGTGGCAGGATGCAGAGTCACTCAGACCTTCAAAATGAGAGAAATTACACCTTTGCCTGAAAAGGAGGAACTGGAAATCACTGATCTGGCCCAGCTGACCTCAAGCAGTGCATTTTACTGGAGCACAAAGCAGAACAAACACTGGAAAACTTGGGCAGGGAAGGCAGCTGGAAGTAAGAGACTTTGGGATAACCAACTCCTGCCCACAGAGACCTTTTTTCCCATCTTGGTCTCTCACTGGCAATTTCAGAAGCTTCCTAGAGTCCAATGTTAATAAGTCTCAGTCTCCAACCTATTTTCCACACATCACAGCAGGGTTACCTGCTTAACACCTTTCTGGGCTTTTTGTCATTTCTAGATCTGCTGCAGGCTTTCTGCTCCAGCCTGACATTCCCTGGTTACAAATGTCTCTCTGGCAGAAATACACGTTTCCTCAAGAAAGGGAGGCTGCCACTCAGATAAAGACAAAACCACCTGCTGGCTGTCCTGCCTGCTCCTCCTTTTCACTCACCACTTTAGTGAGCCTGCAACACACATAAGAGGGCAGCAAACAAAACAGCCATGATCACTGCCAGAAGGGCCAATGTCAGTCCTGTTTTTTGATGTCAAAGGTGCAGGTTTTTTCTCTTTCTTTTTAACCTGTTAAGCAGTAAGAAGTGCTTTAGCAAAAGATTTTGCTTCTAAGAAAAAAAAAAATTGGAGTTTGAGGAATGAAGCTTGTCTGTATTGGTAATTTATTGCATGGGAAGTGAGCATGTGGATCCCAGGTACTCTTTTCCAAGTGCATAATTAGCATACCTTGCGACAGGGTCCCTCTTCCCCTTTAAGAACAGATTATACTGCACTCTTCATCTAATTTGCGTGGAAGGTGTTGGTATGGAAAGCTGGCAGGGGATAGCTGATGCACTGTCAGTTCCCATGTCAGCTTATTTAGCAGTAACTTCCTTGTGTCAACAGCTCTCAAGCATTTATGACTTAAAAGAAGAATGCTGCAGGTCCAGAAATCTCCTCCCAGCCTGAGGAGGAAGAAAAACACCGCTTGAATTTATCATTTGCCACTTTGCCACCATGACGTCAGCTCAGGGCTGAGCTCTTTACCTGTGGCTGGGACCTTAAATGAGCTGACGCCAGAAGAGAAAGGCACTTTCCCTTAGGCTTAGCAGCAAGTGGCAGCAGCACCAGAAGTGGCAATGAGACGCTCTGTGTTCTTCGCTGTGTGCCTCGGCCTGGTGCTGAGCCTTTTGAAAGGTAAGAACCACTATCTTCTGTTTTGTGATTTATCAAGGCAGCTATTGTGTGGCAGTGAATGGATTTTTCTAGTACTTTCAGCAGCTGTTGAGAAGCCAGTTGTGATACACAATTCAGCATGTCTAGATTTTGATTAATTAATGATGAAAGATGTCACTGTAAGCCAGTGGCTTTCCTTGTTCGCAGAACAATAGAAGATCACTGCTGCTTATGATTAACCTAATTCAGCCAAGAGCAGTTTTCAGGACTTTCATACTAAACCCAGGTAATTCAAGCTCTGTTACAGTCATAACAAAAGGTGCAACTGTTCCACCCCGGTACCCTTTTGGCCAGAGGCTCCTTAACCAACCTGTCTGGAAAGCAGCTCCCTCTGAGCCGGCTCACTGAGCGTTTGTTATTTCCTTTTGAAATAAATTAATGGAAACATCACCGCCAGCTTTCAAGAGGGTTGCACCATAGTCTCTCCAAACTAAAGGTGTCATTCCTTAAGCCATTTAGTACATTTTCTGGCATTGTGCCAAAGTTGGTAGTTGTGGGCCATAGCCTATAGCTAAACGTGCCTTTTCCTGATACTCAGTGAGAGGTATGAGGGGATGAAGACATTAGCAGGAATAAAGCATCTCTATGAAGAGTTTTGTAGCAGCTTGAAGCTGTGAGAGTACAGGAATTCCTAGCTAATACAAAGATTGCAGAGTAACCAGCTGAATTAAGACCTGTTAAGCTTGCAACTGGTGGCAGATGGTTGTGGGTCTCTGTTGCCTACTGTGAATGAACAAATGTGTTTTCAGCAACATCCATAGTGTGCTACAGACCAATTTTTAGCTGTAAATCATAAACATAGAAGTCTTCAAGATGGTCTGTTGGTTGGTTTCCTGGTTGGAGGCTTGTAGGCAATAGCAAGATGTGAAAATTCTTGTGCCAAGACTTACTGAAAGCAATACCCATTTTTCACTTGATCTGACTTTGCATCAGGATAGATCTGCCCAGAAACCTTTTTCATTCTAAGCAAATATTGTAAAAGCTTTGCAGGATGTGTCCATTTGAATAGTACTGGCAAAGGCCCTGCCCTGCTCAGCAGCCAGATGTCTCTGCTATTGTATATCCTTGGTGGTAACATCCATTTCTTTATCACAGTGGTAATGCCCAAGCCCATTAACACATCCTGTTTCCATACATAGAAGGTTAGATCTAGGCAAATAGAGCCATAAATTAGCCACCTTTGCTCAGCTTACCTTTGTCAGGTCCATCCAGAAGGTTCAATTGCAGCTCATGCACTCTGCTGGCACCATGGATGCTGTTCTTCCTGAGTCCAAAGGGTACTCCTGGACGATGGCTAGCCAGAGCCTCCCAGCTCTAGCAGCTGTAAAAAAAGCTGCTTCTGAAACAAGTTGCTGTTCCAACATCCATTGCCTGTGGCCAGCAGAGATTCATATTATCACGGTTATAGGAAAAATACCCATTTATACTAACTGGGGAACAAATAATACTGTTTATAGAACTCAATGACCAGTGGAGGCAAGAGACCTGGCAGGGAACTGCCACAATTGCTCATGTTCCCCTTCACCTAGAGGAGGCTAATGGATTACTTGTCTTTTGCATGTGCCTTTTCTATGTGAGATGTATTTTCAATCAGAAAAAAGTGTAGAAGATTTTCCTCACTTAGGATTTTCAAAGCCCTATAAAGCTCTAGAAAAGTGGGGTCTATTTTTCAAATGTCTGCTGAGATGTGCAGACTGTGATAGTGACATGGATTTTAGCCACAAATACATTAGTCTTTCAGCTGCATGCTTTTAATGCTTTTGATAAAATTATGCTTGCAGCAGCATTCACGCAGAGTAAATAAGTTTATTCTTAACTTGTAAATTAATGATTATTTAATAATAGTTAATAATAATAATTAACTAATTCAGATTAAAGTTAGATTACATGATGCAAACCGGCCATTTGTCAGTATCACACATTTATCAGCAAGGCTGGTTTATCCTTCTTACATCTATGAAAAACAAAACAATCAAACCCCTCAAACCTGAACTCATTCCTTTTCTCGAGAGTTGAGAATGACACAGGTTAAATAAAGAAACACCCAACAACTTAAAAATAAACAACTAGAATATTTTGGAAAAATAAAAGCAATAACAAAGGCTGGTACCAAAGTTTGAGGAAGTATTTTCACCAATTTGCTGATATTAACCAAAAATAATAATGGCAGGGAAGGAATAGAAAGAGAAAAAAATAATGTATTCTGTCAGGAATGCATAGAGCTGTAGTCCAGAAAAAGAAGGTCTTGATACTCCAGGTGATGCTGTAGCAGAAGGAGCATGCCTGGAATAGAAATAGCCTGCTGTCAATGTCCACAGGAATCTGTTACAGCACAGCTCGAGGCCTGGGGCTGACAAAAGGCAGGGTAAGCCTGCCCAGAGGTGGGGCTGCTCAGCCACACACACAGCTCCTCCCAGACCTGTTTACTCAACAATTGTCCTGTGTGCAAAGAGTTCCCTAGTGCTGCCATCTCTTTTCTTTTCCCTCCATCAGAAGCCCCTGCTGAAACATCTGCTGGCACAACAGTGACACCAAGCACAATAACTACAGGTAAGGAGCAAAGCTTTCAGACAACCCCTTCTGGGAACAGTCCCAGGGAGCTCTGAAGTCCCCATAGAGGTTTCCCTGAATTCCTCTCCCAGGGGAGACAGATGTACCCAGATCAAGGCTGTGAATACCCTCCACAAGTCCATATTTCCCTGCTGCTCTTTGCTGCAAGGAGGAAGCACTGGGTGAGAGTTGAGGAGGCAGCTCTTTCTGTGCTTGGCACATTTACCTCCTGCATCAGGCCTGGATAGAGGGGGATCCCTGTAGAGATGCCCAGGGGAATCCTGTGACCAGATCCTGCAGAGATGACTGAGGCTGGTTACCACTGGAAGTGACAGCTTTGGCTGACACAGCACGGGCCATCAAGCAGGGGACACTACAGAGTGAGTGAGGTCCTTGTGTACAAGCACTGCCCTGGGGGACAAGGGGGTTAAGGACACATCAGGGGACACAGGCACCTCAGCTAGGGAGAGCCAAGAGGCTGGGCAAGGGGGCTCAGGAATTTGACTGCTCAGCCCCACAAAGATCCACAGCATTTTCCTGCTCAGGACATGGCCTACACACACAGAATTGCCCAAGGCTTTTTCAACAGACAATGCTAGGCCGTGCTGCCATGTCTCTTCTCGTCTCTTCTTCAGAAAACGGTGCTGATAATGAAAGAGATACTGACTCACCAGTGGACATACCCTTGGAACCTTCAGGTAAGGAGAAAAGCTTTCAGGCTTCCCCTTCTGGGGACAGCTTGCAGTAAGCAGGTTCCAGGGAGCACTGCAGATACGCAAGCAGGGAGGAGTTCCCCTGCCTGGGTTTCTCTCAGTTCTTCTCCTACTGGAAACCAAGTTACCCAGATCCTGGCCTTGAATAACTTCCACTCTTCCATCTTTCCCTGCTGGTCTTTGTTGTAAAGCAAATAAGTTGGGGAAGATTAGAGCAGGCTGCTCTTTTCATGCTTGGTGCCTTTGCCTCTCACAGGAGGCCTGAGGACAATGTAATCCATGCAAAGAGGTGCCCAAGGCCCTGCAGGGAGCTGTTCCTGAGGCTGTTGGAGCATGGGCAGGGAGGGATCTGGGGCACAGCCCAGCAGGGAGAGGCCAGGGGACATGGCTGGGCACCACGGGGCAGCCTGTGTCTGTCATCCTCCGTTCCCGGCTGGTTGCTGGGGAGCCCCAGCCAGAAGGGTCAAAGCTTCTGCTGGGATCACCCTGAGGAGAAGGCAGCATCCTCAGTCCCTCAGCTCTTCCTCCATGGTGGGCTTGCATGAGCACATCCCTCCTGCCAGCATCACCTCCCCATCCTGATCACCCTGCTTAGGGAAAGACTTTGTGCCTCTGGCTTCCACCCACATGAGTCTGCACCAAAGGCCACCATGTGGGAGTGCAGATGTGGTAAGGAGGAGTCCAATATCAGGGTGTGAGAGAAGGACTATGAGGAAAAACCACAGAATTGCCCAAGGCTTTTTGAGCAGTCAGTGCTCGGCAGTGCTGCCATGTCTCTTCTCTTCCGTTCTTCAGGAAAGGATACTGAAAATGGAAAAGATCCTAACCCACCAGTGGAGCCAAACCCAGGACCTTCAGGTAAGGAGAAAAGCTTTCAGGCTTCCCCTTCTAGGGACAGCTTGCAGTAAGCAGGTTCCAGGGAGCACTGCAGATACCCAAGCAGGGAGGAGTTCCCCTGCCTGGGTTTCTCTCAGTTCTTCTCCCACTGGAGACCAAGTTACCCAGACTATGATCTTGAAAAACCTCTTCTCTTGCATCTTTCCCTGCTGGTCATTCTGCAAGGGGAATGTGTGGTGGGACATTTGAGGAGGCTGCTCATTCCATGCTTGGTGCCTTTATCTCCTGTGCCGGTGGGTGGATTGTGCGGTACAAGGGGTTCCATGCAAAGAGGTGCCCAAGGCCCTGCAGGGAGCTGTTCCTGAGGCTGTTGGAGCATGGGCAGGGAGGGATCTGGGGCACAGCCCAGCAGGGAGAGGCCGGGGGCAATGGCTGGGCACCACGGGCCAGCCTGTGCCTGTCATCCTCTGTTCCCGGCTGGTTGCTGGGGAGCCCCAGCCAGAAGGGTCAAAGCTCCTGCTGGGATCACCCTGAGGAGGGGCAGCCTCCTCAGTCCCTCAGCTCTTCCTCCATGGTGGGCTTGCATGAGCACATCCCTCCTGCCAGCAGGCCATCTCCCCATCAGGATGGCCCAGCGTGGAGAAAGACTTTGTGCCTCTGGCTTCGACCCACACGAGTCTGTGCCAAAGGCCACCATGTGGGAGTGCAGATGTGGAGACTGTGCCCAGTCTGATGGGCCTAGACACTGGTGATGAGGATGCAGCAGAAGCATTCCTGGAATAGAAATAGCCTGCTGTCAGAATCTATTAGAGTACAGGAGTGTGTGTTACCAAAGGCAGTCATCCTTCCAGTGCTCTGTCAGAGTACAGATGGAGTTTTAAAGGATGCTCTTGCAGTGCTGAGTGCAGAGGCTGTGTGCTCGTGCCTGGGATGCCTCAGAGCCTGCTCTGAGAGCCAGTGCTTCTGCAGGGAGCCTCCAACACAGCATTTATCACCTGGAGGAGAAAGGCAGGGAGGCTTCAAACCTGCTACTGGTAAGGAGGACTCCAATAGCAGGGTGTGAGAGAAGGACTATAAGAGAAAAACCACAGAATTGCCCAAGGCTTTTGGAGCAGTCAGTGCCAGGCAGTGCTGCCATGTCTCTTCTCTTCCGTTCTTCAGGAAACGATACTGAAAATGGAAAAGATCCTAACCCACCAGTGGAGCCAAACCCAGGACCTTCAGGTAAGGAGAAAAGCTTTCAGGCTTCCCCTTCTGGGGACAGCTTGCAGTAAGCAGGTTCCAGGGAGCACTGCAGATACCCAAGCAGGGAGGAGTTCCCCTGCCTGGGTTTCTCTCAGTTCTTCTCTCCCTGGAGACCAAGTTACCCAGACTATGATCTTGAAAAACCTCTTCTCTTGCATCTTTCCCTGCTGGTCATTCTGCAAGGGGAATTTGTGGTGGGACATTTGAGGAGGCTGCTCATTCCATGCTTGGTGCCTTTATCTCCTGTGCCGGTGTGTGGATTGTGCGGTACAAGGGATTCCATGCAAACAGGTGCCCAAGGCCCTGCAGGGATTTGTTCCTGAGGCTGTTGGAGCATGGGCAGGGAGGGATCTGGGGCACAGCCCAACAGGGAGAGGCCAGGGGCCATGGCTGGGCACCATGGGGCAGATTGTGCTTATCATCCTCCGTTCCTGGCTGGTTGCTGGGGAGCCCCAGCCAGAAGGGTCAAAGCTTCTGCTGGGATCAACCTGAGGAGAGGCAGCCTCCTTAGTCCCTCAGCTCTTCCTCCATGGTGGGCTTGCATGAGCACATCCCTCCTGCCAGCATCACCTCCCCATCCTGATCATCCAGCTTTGGGAAAGACTTTGTGCCTCTGGCTTCCACCCACATGAGCCTGTGACAAAGGCCACCATGAGGGTGTGCTCATGTGGCAAGAAGGTCTCCAAGAGCAGGGTGTGAGAGAAGGACTATGAGAGAAAAAACACAGAATTGCCCAAGGCTTTTTGAGCAGTCAGTGCCAGGCAGTGCTGCCATGTCTCTTCTCTTCCGTTCTTCAGGAAACGATACTGAAAATGGAAAAGATCCTAACCCACCAGTGGAGCCAAACCCAGGACCTTCAGGTAAGGAGAAAAGCTTTCAGGCTTCCCCTTCTGGGGACAGCTTGCAGTAAGCAGGTTCCAGGGAGCACTGCAGATACCCAAGCAGGGAGGAGTTCCCCTGCCTGGGTTTCTCTCAGTTCTTCTCCCACTGGAGACCAAGTTACCCAGACTATGATCTTGAAAAACCTCTTCTCTTGCATCTTTCCCTGCTGGTCATTCTGCAAGGGGAATGTGTGGTGGGACATTTGAGGAGGCTGCTCATTCCATGCTTGGTGCCTTTATCTCCTGTGCCGGTGGGTGGATTGTGCGGTACAAGGGGTTCCATGCAAAGAGGTGCCCAAGGCCCTGCAGGGAGCTGTTCCTGAGGCTGTTGGAGCATGGGCAGGGAGGGATCTGGGGCACAGCCTAGCAGGGAGAGGCTGGGGGCAATGGCTGGGCACCACGGGGCAGCCTGTGCCTGTCATCCTCCGTTCCCGGCTGGTTGCTGGGGAGTCCCAGCCAGAAGGGTCAAAGCTTCTGCTGGGATCACCCTGAGGAGGGGCAGCCTCCTTAGTCCCTCAGCTCTTCCTCCATGGTGGGCTTGCATGAGCACATCCCTCCTGCCAGCATCACCTCCCCATCCTGATCACCCTGCTTAGGGAAAGACTTTGTGCCTCTGGCTTCCACCAACATGAGTCTGCACCAAAGGCCACCATGTGGGAGTGCAGATGTGGTGAGGAGGAGTCCAATATCAGGGTGTGAGAGAAGGACTATGAGGAAAAACCACAGAATTGCCCAAGGCTTTTTGAGCAGTCAGTGCCAGGCAGTGCTGCCATGTCTCTTCTCTTCCGTTCTTCAGGAAACGATACTGAAAATGGAAAAGATCCTAACCCACCAGTGGAGCCAAACCCTGGACCTTCAGGTAAGGAGAAAAGCTTTCAGGCTTCCCCTTCTGGGGACCGCTTGCAGTAAGCAAGTTCCAGGGAGCACTGCAGATACCCAAGCAGGGAGGAGTTCCCCTGCCTGGGTTTCTCTCAGTTCTTCTCCCAATGGAGACCAAATTACCCAGACTATGATCTTGAAAAACCTCTTCTCTTGCATCTTTCCCTGCTGGTCATTCTGCAAGGGGAATGTGTGGTGGGACATTTGAGGAGGCTGCTCATTCCATGCTTGGTGCCTTTATCTCCTGTGCCGGTGGGTGGATTGTGCGGTACAAGGGGTTCCATGCAAACAGGTGCCCAAGGCCCTGCAGGGAGCTGTTCCTGAGGCTGTTGGAGCATGGGCAGGGAGGGATCTGGGGCACAGCCCAGCAGGGAGAGGCCGGGGGCAATGGCTGGGCACCACGGGGCAGCCTGTGCCTGTCATCCTCTGTTCCCGGCTGGTTGCTGGGGAGTCCCAGCCAGAAGGGTCAAAGCTTCTGCTGGGATCACCCTGAGGAGGGGCAGCCTCCTTAGTCCCTCACATCTTCCTCCATGGTGGGCTTGCATGAGCACATCCCTCCTGCCAGCAGGCCACCTCCCCATCACGATGGCCCAGCATGGAGAAAGACTTTGTGCCTCTGGCTTCGACCCACACGAGTCTGTGCCAAAGGCCACCATGTGGGAGTGCAGATGTGGAGACTGTGCCCAGTCTGATGGGCCTAGACACTGGTGATGAGGATGCAGCAGAAGCATTCCTGGAATAGAAATAGCCTGCTGTCAGAATCTGTTAGAGTACTGGAGTGTGTGTTACCAAAGGCAGTCATCCTTCCAGTGCTCTGTCAGAGTACAGATGGAGTTTTAAAGGATGCTCTTGCAGTGCTGAGTGCAGAGGCTGTGTGCTCGTGCCTGGGATGCCTCAGAGCCTGCTCTGAGAGCCAGTGCTTCTGCAGGGAGCCTCCAACACAGCATTTATCACCTGGAGGAGAAAGGCAGGGAGGCTTCAAACCTGCTACTGGTAAGGAGGACTCCAATAGCAGGGTGTGAGAGAAGGACTATAAGAGAAAAACCACAGAATTGCCCAAGGCTTTTTGAGCAGTCAGTGCCAGGCAGTGCTGCCATGTCTCTTCTCTTCCCTTTTTCAGGAAACGATACTGAAAATGGAAAAGATCCTAACCCACCAGTGGAGCCAAACCCAGGACCTTCAGGTAAGGAGAAAAGCTTTCAGGCTTCCCCTTCTGGGGACAGCTTGCAGTAAGCAGGTTCCAGGGAGCACTGCAGATACCCAAGCAGGGAGGAGTTCCCCTGCCTGGGTTTCTCTCAGTACTTCTCTCATTGGAGACCAAGTTACCCAGACTATGATCTTGAAAAACCTCTTCTCTTGCATCTTTCCCTGCTGGTCATTCTGCAAGGGGAATTTGTGGTGGGACATTTGAGGAGGCTGCTCATTCCATGCTTGGTGCCTTTGCCTCCTGTGCCGGTGGGTGGATTGTGCGGTACAAGGGGTTCCATGCAAACAGGTGCCCAAGGCCCTGCAGGGAGCTGTTCCTGAGGCTATTGGAGCATGGGCAGGGAAGGATCTGGGGCACAGCCCAACAGGGAGAGGCCGGGGGCAATGGCTGGGCACCACGGGGCAGCCTGTGCCTGTCATCCTCCGTTCCCGGCTGGTTGCTGGGGAGCCCCAGCCAGAAGGGTCGAAGCTTCTGCTGGGATCACCCTGAGGAGGGGCAGCCTCCTTAGTCCCTCAGCTCTTCCTCCATGGTGGGCTTGCATGAGCACATCCCTCCTGCCAGCATCACCTCCCCATCCTGATCACCCTGCTTAGGGAAAGACTTTGTGCCTCTGGCTTCCACCAACATGAGTCTGCACCAAAGGCCACCATGTAGGAGGGCAGATGTGGTGAGGAGGAATCCAATATCAGGGTGTGAGAGAAGGACTATGAGGAAAAACCACAGAATTGCCCAAGGCTTTTTGAGCAGTCAGTGCCAGGCAGTGCTGCCATGTCTCTTCTCTTCCGTTCTTCAGGAAACGATACTGAAAATGGAAAAGATCCTAACCCACCAGTGGAGCCAAACCCAGGACCTTCAGGTAAGGAGAAAAGCTTTCAGGCTTCCCCTTCTAGGGACAGCTTGCAGTAAGCAGGTTCCAGGGAGCACTGGAGATACCCAAGCAAGGAGGAGTTCCCCTGCCTGGGTTTCTCTCAGTTCTTCTCCCACTGGAGACCAAGTTACCCAGACTATGATCTTGAAAAACCTCTTCTCTTGCATCTTTCCCTGCTGGTCATTCTGCAAGGGGAATGTGTGGTGGGACATTTGAGGAGGCTGCTCATTCCATGCTTGGTGCCTTTATCTCCTGTGCCGGTGGGTGGATTGTGCGGTACAAGGGGTTCCATGCAAACAGGTGCCCAAGGCCCTGCAGGGATTTGTTCCTGAGGCTGTTGGAGCATGGGCAGGGAGGGATCTGGGGCACAGCCCAGCAGGTGAAGGCCAGGGACTATGGCTGAGCACCATGGGGCAGCCTGTGCCTGTCATCGTCCACTCCCAGCTTGATGCTGGGGGGGATGTGCTCAGCATCTCTAGAATCACCTCCCCATCCTGATCATCCAACTTTGGGAAAGACTTTGTGAATCTGACTTCCACCCACATGAGCCTGTGACAAAGGCCACTATGAGGGTGTGCACATGTGGTGGGGAGGACTCCAAGAGCAGGGTGTGAGAGAAGGACTATGAGAGAAAAAGCACCGAATTGCCCTAGGCTTTTGAAGCAGTCAGTGCCAGGCAGTGCTGCCATGTCTCTTCTCTTCCGTTCTTCAGGAAACGATACTGAAAATGGAAAAGATCCTAACCCACCAGTGGAGCCAAACCCAGGACCTTCAGGTAAGGAGAAAAGCTTTCAGGCTTCCCCTTCTGGGGACAGCTTGCAGTAAGCAGGTTCCAGGGAGCACTGGAGATACCCAAGCAAGGAGGAGTTCCCCTACCTGGGTTTCTCTGAGTTCTTCTCCCACTGGAGACCAAGTTACCCAGACTATGATCTTGAAAAACCTCTTCTCTTGCATCTTTCCCTGCTGGTCATTCTGCAAGGGGAATGTGTGGTGGGACATTTGAGGAGGCTGCTCATTCCATGCTTGGTGCCTTTATCTCCCGTGCCGGTGGGTGGATTGTGCGGTACAAGGGGTTCCATGCAAACAGGTGCCCAAGGCCCTGCAGGGATTTGTTCCTGAGGCTGTTGGAGCATGGGCAGGGAGGGATCTGGGGCACAGCCCAGCAGGTGAAGGCCAGGGACTATGGCTGAGCACCATGGGGCAGCCTGTGCCTGTCATCGTCCACTCCCAGCTTGATGCTGGGGGGGATGTGCTCAGCATCTCTAGAATCACCTCTCCATCCTGATCATCCAACTTTGGGAAAGACTTTGTGAATCTGACTTCCACCCACATGAGCCTGTGACAAAGGCCACTATGAGGGTGTGCACATGTGGTGGGGAGGACTCCAAGAGCAGGGTGTGAGAGAAGGACTATGAGAGAAAAAGCACCGAATTGCCCTAGGCTTTTGAAGCAGTCAGTGCCAGGCAGTGCTGCCATGTCTCTTCTCTTCCGTTCTTCAGGAAACGATACTGAAAATGGAACAGATCCTAAACCACCAGTGGAGCCAAACCCCGGACCCTCAGGTAAGGAGAAAAGCTTTCAGGCTTCCCCTTCTGGGGACAGCTTGCAGTAAGCAGGTTCCAGGGAGCACGGCAGATACTCAAGTAGGGAGGAGTTCCCTTGCCTGGGTTTCTCTCAGTTCTTCTCCCGCTGGAGACCAAGTTACCCAGACCATGATTTGAAAAATCTTCCATTCTTCCATCTTTCCCTGCTGGTCTTTGTTGTAATGCAGATGTGTTGGGGAAGATTAGGGCAGGCTGCTGATTCCATGATTGGTGCCTTTATCTCCTGTGCCGGTGGTGGATTGTGCGGTACAAGGGGTTCCATGCAAACAGGTGCCCAAGGCCCTGCAGGGATTTGTTCCTGAGGCTGTTGGAGCATGGGCAGGGAGGGATCTGGGGCACAGCCCAGCAGGGAGAGGCCAGAGGGGCCATGGCTGGGCACCATGGGGCAGCCTGTGCCTTTCATCCTCCACTCCCAGCTTGATGCTGGGGCGGGATGTGCTCAGCATCCCCAGAATCACCTCCCCATCCTGATCATCCAGCTTTGGGAAAGACTTTGTGCCTCTGGCTTCCAGGAACATGAACCTGTGCCAAAGCCACTATGAGGGTGTGCACATGTGGTGAGGAGGAGTCCAAGAGCAGGGTGTGAGAGAAGGACTATGAGAGAAAAAACACAGAATTGCCCAAGGCTTTTTGAGCAGTCAATGCCAGGCAGTGCTGCCATGTCTCTTCTCTTCCGTTCTTCAGGAAACGATACTAATAATGGAACAGATCCTAACCCACCAGTGGAGCCAAACCCAGGACCTTCAGGTAAGGAGAAAAGCTTTCAGGCTTCCCCTTCTGGGGACAGCTTGCAGTAAGCAGGTTCCAGGGAGCACTGCAGATACCCAAGCAGGGAGGAGTTCCCCTGCCTGGGTTTCTCTCAGTTCTTCTCTCATTGGAGACCAAGTTACCCAGACTATGATCTTGAAAAACCTCTTCTCTTGCATCTTTCCCTGCTGGTCATTCTGCAAGGGGAATTTGTGGTGGGACATTTGAGGAGGCTGCTCATTCCATGCTTAGTGCCTTTGCCTCCTGTGCTGGTGGTGGATTGTGCGGTACAAGGGGTTCCACGCAAACAGGTGCCCAAGGCCCTGCAGGGAGCTGTTCCTGAGGCTGTTGGAGCATGGGCAGGGAGGGATCTGGGGCACAGCCCAGCAGGGAGAGGCCGGGGGCCATGGCTGGGCACCCCGGGGCAGCCTGTGCCTGTCATCCTCCGTTCCCGGCTGGTTGCTGGGGAGCCTCAGCCAGAAGGGTCAAAGCTTCTGCTGGGATCAACCTGAGGAGAGGCAGCCTCCTTAGTCCCTCAGCTCTTCCTCCATGGTGGGCTTGCATGAGCACATCCCTCCTGCCAGCATCACCTCCCCATCCTGATCATCCAGCTTTGGGAAAGACTTTGTGCCTCTGGCTTCCACCCACATGAGCCTGTGACAAAGGCCACCATGAGGGCCTGCTCATGTGGCAAGAAGGTCTCCAAGAGCAGGGTGTGAGAGAAGGACTATGAGAGAAAAAACACAGAATTGCCCAAGGCTTTTTGAGCAGTCAGTGCCAGGCAGTGCTGCCATGTCTCTTCTCTTCCATCCTTCAGGAAACGATACTGAAAATGGAACAGATCCTAACCCACCAGTGGAGCCAAACCCCGGACCCTCAGGTAAGGAGAAAAGCTTTCAGGCTTCCCCTTCTGGGGACAGCTTGCAGTAAGCAGGTTCCAGGGAGCACGGCAGATACTCAAGTAGGGAGGAGTTCCCTTGCTTGGGTTTCTCTCAGTTCTTCTCTCCCTGGAGACCAAGTTACCCAGACCATGATTTGAAAAATCTTCCATTCTTCCATCTTTCCCTGCTGATCTTTGTTGTAATGCAGATGTGTTGGGGAAGATTATTGCAGGCTGCTGATTCCATGATTGGTGCCTTTGCCTCCTGTGCCGGTGGTGGATTGTGCGGTACAAGGGGTTCCATGCAAACAGGTGCCCAAGGCCCTGCAGGGATTTGTTCCTGAGGCTGTTGGAGCATGGGCATGGAGGGATCTGGGGCACAGCCCAGCAGGGAGAGGCCAGGGGCCATGGCTGGCCACCACGGGGCAGATTGTGCTTATCATCCTCTGTTCCCAGCCTGATGCTTGGGAGCCCAAACCAGAAGGGTCAAAGCTCCTGCTAGGATCAACCTGAGGAGGGGCAGCATCCTCAGTCCCTCAGCTCTTGCTCCATGGTGGGCTTGCATGAGCACATCCCTCCTGCCAGCATCACCTCCCCATCCTGATCATCCAGCTTTGGGAAAGACTTTGTGCCTCTGGCTTCCACCCACATGAGCCTGTGACAAAGGCCACCATGAGGGCCTGCTCATGTGGCAAGAAGGTCTCCAAGAGCAGGGTGTGAGAGAAGGACTATGAGAGAAAAAACACAGAATTGCCCAAGGCTTTTTGAGCAGTCAGTGCCAGGCAGTGCTGCCATGTCTCTTCTCTTCCCTTTTTCAGGAAACGGTACTGAAAATGGAACAGATCCTAACCCACCAGTGGAGCCAAACCCAGGACCTTCAGGTAAGGAGAAAAGCTTTCAGGCTTCCCCTTCTGGGGACAGCTTGCAGTAAGCAGGTTCCAGGGAGCACTGCAGATACCCAAGCAGGGAGGAGTTCCCCTGCCTGGGTTTCTCTCAGTTCTTCTCTCATTGGAGACCAAGTTACCCAGACCATGGTCTTGAAAAACCTCTTCTCTTGCATCTTTCCCTGCTGGTCATTCTGTAAGGGGAATTTGTGGTGGGACATTTGAGGAGGCTGCTCATTCCATGCTTGGTGCCTTTGCCTCCTGTGCCGGTGGGTGGATTGTGCGGTACAAGGGGTTCCATGCAAACAGGTGCCCAAGGCCCTGCAGGGAGCTGTTCCTGAGGCTATTGGAGCATGGGCAGGGAGGGATCTGGGGCACAGCCCAGCAGGGAGAGGCCGGGGGCAATGGCTGGGCACCACGGGCCAGCCTGTGCCTGTCATCCTCTGTTCCCGGCTGGTTGCTGGGGAGCCCCAGCCAGAAGGGTCAAAGCTTCTGCTGGGATCAACCTGAGGAGAGGCAGCCTCCTTAGTCCCTCCTCTCTTCCTCCATGGTGGGCTTGCATGAGCACATCCCTCCTGCCAGCATCACCTCCCCATCCTGATCATCCAGCTTTGGGAAAGACTTTGTGCCTCTGGCTTCCACCCACATGAGCCTGTGACAAAGGCCACCATGAGGGCCTGCTCATGTGGCAAGAAGGTCTCCAAGAGCAGGGTGTGAGAGAAGGACTATGAGAGAAAAAACACAGAATTGCCCAAGGCTTTTTGAGCAGTCAGTGCCAGGCAGTGCTGCCATGTCTCTTCTCTTCCCTTTTTCAGGAAATGATACTGATAATGGAACAGATCCTAAGCCACCAGTGGTGCCAAGCTCACAACCTTCAGGTAAGGAGAAAAGCTTTCAGGCTTCCCTTTCTGGGGACAGCTTGCAGTAACCAGGTTCCAGGGATCAGTGGAGATACCCAAGCAGGGATGAATTCCCTTGTCTGGGATTGTCTGAGATATTCTCCCACTGGACACAAAGTTGCCCAGAGCATGATCTTAAAAAATTTCTGCTCTTCCATCTTTCCCTGCTGGTCTTTGTTGTAAAGGAAAGGCGTTGGGGAAGATTAGAGCAGGCTGCTGATTCCATGCTTGGTGCCTTTGCCTCTTGCACCAGGCCTGGGTACAAGGTGATCCCTGCAAAGAGAAGCCCAGGGCCAGCCTGTTAGCAGGCGCTGCAGGGAGCTGTTCCTGAGGTGTTGGAGAATGGGCCGGGAGGGATCTGGAGCACAGCCCAGCAGGGAGAGGCCAGGGGCCATGGCTGGGGGGCACGGAGTAGGCCATGCCTGTCGTCCTCCTCTCCCAGCTTGATGCTTTTTGAACAGATAATGCTTGACTGTGCTGCCATGTCTCTTCTCTTCCCTTCTTCAGATAACAGTACTGTAAATGGAACAGGTCCTGATGCAACAGAGATGCCAACTTCAGCATCTACATCTAAAAGGCAAAAATGCTCATGCAGCATCTTCTAGGGATGGCTTGTAGTAACCAAATCCCAGTGAGCTCTGTAGACCCCTCAGACAGGAAAGAGTTTCCCTGCCTTGGCTGTTCCATATTCCTCTTCCAGAAGAGACAAAGCTGACCAGGTGGTTGCCATGAATATCCTCCTTTGGGAGGATTGGCTGGGGCTGCTTTTTTTGTGCTCGGTGCCTTTGCCTCTTTCAGGAGGCTGGGATTCAAGAGAATCCCTGCAAAGAGGTGGCGTGGCCCTGCAGGGAGCTGTGCCTGAGGCTGCGGGGGCACAGGCAGGGAGGGAGCCAGGGCACAGCCTGGTGTGGGACTGGCACCAGGAAATGTGTCTGGGGGACAGTGCATCTGTCTGTCCTGGAGATCTCCATACCCCACCTTTTTCAATCCCAGTAGGGCCTTCCAGTGTAGGCAAAGTGTCCTCATTTAATGCTTTATCTCCCTGCCACTCTTCCCTGAGGGGCCTTGCTGCAAGTGGAATGTGTTTGGAGGAGTTCATAATTGTTGTAGCTTTGTGCTTGGGATCTTTTTCATCAGGAAAAAAAATGGCTTCACTAGGTTCTCTGGAAAAATATTTGGAGATAAACCTTATAGGAAATGAAAATTCATTGCATGTTTTACTTCTTATTTTTTGGGGTATGAATGAGAATTCCTATTTTTTCCCCCATTTCACTGAAAATGTCTCAGCCATGAGAGTGTACTTATGGAGTGAATTTTGAAAACCAAGACAGGGTGAAAAACAGAATTTGATATCTTGAAAGAGAACTGTAATTGCCATCCTATATATGAGATGTATAGAAATATAAATTTTAATTACTTAAATATATTATGAATCACTTTGGAATCCTCATTTTATTGATGTGTCTGCAGTAAAGGACTGTGCTATGACACTGTCATAATAAGGCAAGTATGTACCTGTGCACTATTAAAGACATACAGGCTATTGCAGTCTGTCTTTTTCTAACAGTCACTGCTTTTGGCAAGCCTTGATATCCCTTCTTTCTTTGATTTGCTTTTAGTTGTGTTAAGTAGAGTTGAACTGTGAATGCTCAGTATGACAGATAATGAATTTCAGCCATACTCTGTGTCCTCACTGTGATATCCTGCTGGATTGTGTAGGGAAAACAGTTACTATACATTAAACAAGCCAGATATGCAGACATATGCTCTGCAATTGCATCTATACTCTCTAAAACATACCTGGTAGATTCTCTTACTAGAAGTATATATGGACTACTCAATGTATGAATGACTTTATGTATGAACTGGCTATTGCAGAAATTCACAGAAACCCTAATGTCAATATGTTTCATCTTGGTATTAGTGGATTTCTGCCTTGGAGATCCTTGTGGAAGAAGTTCAGCTACATGTATTTCCTTACAAAGCAATTACACCTGCGTGTGCGAATATGGATACTACTACAGCAATGAGAATTGTTACAAAGGTGAGTTGCAGAAGGGCATCAATGCTTTTAGTTACCTGCTCAGGTGGATTTTGCTTCCCATATAGCTTGTTGTCATGTTATAATTGAAAACACAATCAGTCTGGGAAAGTGACTGCTGAGTGATTTCTTGCTTTGCAGGCAGCCACTCCTACAATGACCTAGATTGCAATCTTGCAAAACAGTGACAGCCAAGGAGGTTAATGTTCTAGGAAAAGAAGGTGAATTCTCTGTCAGAGGTGCAGGAGATTAAAATGAGTGAAAAGCAGGAAAAAAAAAATGCAAGTGTAAGCCTGACATTGATATTAATGGCAATGATTTAAAAAGGAGCAAACTTGTGAACAACTAGATTGATTTTCCCCATTGCTAAACACTCATCAGAGTCCTGTGGAAAAGCATCTCTGAAGTGCTTCTGAAGGCCAAGCATATGAGAAAATAGGGCTTCTTATTTAAGGATCAGCAAGCAGGATTCTCAAATTTACTTGTGAGGCTTAAGAAGCAGGTTGATTCTGAATTGCTTTCTCTGTAAACTACAGTGAACCATATTTGCTGCTTAATAGCTGCAAATTTGGAGTACTTGATATACATTTTTTCTCACCAAATTCTTTAACACCTTGCAAAAAATCTTGTAGCTTCAGGCCATGCTGACAGTTTAATGTTACTCAGTTTCATAAACAGGACAGATTGTTTGGGCCCAGGATCCTGCCTTCTATCCTGGCAGCCAAAGTACATCCCCCATTGTGATTGATTTGATTTGTCCTCTGCTAATCCCTGCTGTATATGAAAAAAAATAGCACTGATTTATTTTCTGCATTGTATTTCCCCATCCCTAAAAGCTGGAGAACTCTAAGGTGAAACTGGGCTTTCTTGAATGCTTTCTAAATTACACTCTCTGTTCTCATTCCAGGGGACGTATACCCAGGCACCATTGCAGTGAACATATCTTACAGCAAAAATCTTGAAATTGTAAATTCCACAGAGTATCAAGAACTGTCCAACAATGTATCAGCATTTGTGAGTGACAATGGTTTTTCCCCCCACATATATTTAAAGCTATACTGGATGTCATGCAGACAGAGAGGACACTCTTTAATGTGGGGCCTAGAAAAGTTCCTCTCTATAAGAGATCTGCTTCTTTCAAAGAATGCTTCACATTAGTTTAGACCTATTTATAAAAGACTTGAATTTTGCCCACAGATGAGCACATGCATGGCTCTTGCTGAAGTGAAGGGAATCCCTGAAGTAATATCTGCATTTTTAGTACCACTTCTGTTCTGGGGAGTTCTCACATAAATTGCTCTCCATCTTTGACCATTCCTTCTCCAGAAACAGTGGGGCTAAGTGAAGTTTTCCAGCCTATTGAGTTTCTGATCTCTGCTGTATGCTGAAGGCTCAATAATACTCAGGGGTATGAGTAAAAATGAACAGCTTTAATTTTTTTAAAAGAAAATTATTGGTTCCACACAGCACAAACTTTTCCAAATGGCTGTTCAGCTGTGTCTAAATACCGAATAACAACCTTCTTCCATAAGTCTGCTAGTATTAGTATTTTAGTGTTTTAGTTAAATGGATACTGTATATTTTTTTGTAATTCTATGATTATACATAAAATCTGGTAATAGATTTCCTGGAGAAATAAGATGATCAGTTTAATTTATACTGCCATGTTGAAATAAGTGGATTTGCTTATTTCTCTTTCTGGCAGTAAGGAAAAATATATATGCAACTCTACCAGATACCTGATTAAAAAATTTTCACAATGTTAAACAGGAATGATCAAAAATGGTTATCAATTTCTGCATATTATTATATTGCTTACTATGAATGTTGTCTCAGAAAGTGACCAAAGTTGTTCCTCCAGAATGTTAAAAATTTTTTTCGGTTTTTTGTCCAGCATTTTTTCATGATATGGCTACAGAAGAGCATCATATGTCAACTAAAATAAATACATAATGGAGTGCAAAAGTGAAAATAGCATAGAAAATAATTTGAATTTTATTACAAAGAAAGAGAGACAGTTAATCTTTCATTCCAGTTGAGTTAGACATCTTATCCTCTTCTCATGGTGCCTCCTGCGTTTGTGGCAGTTGAAGGCAGCTGCCTCCGCTGGTTGTTCCCTGCTTCACTGAGGGAAAGCAGTGATGTTTCTTCTGATTCTGTTGGGCTCCCAATGCTTTCATCAGTGCTTCTTCCCACAAGATCGACCCTGATGATCCCCCTTCACTGCCTCCCAGGGACATGTGCCATCTGTGAGGTCAACTTCTCCCCCTTTCCCCTCCTTGTACACAGATTGGTGCTGTGGAGACACCCTCCTAAGCAATGAGTTTGCAAAAGGGTATCTGTAGCTATCAGCCAGTTAACCCAGCCTGACATTCCTTCTCCATCCCTCCACTGCCTTCCCATCCATATTCTACAGCACCACCCCACCATTCCTCTTCTGCAATGCCTTTCCTGGTGGATTTAACACATCACCTTGCTTTATTTATATGCTTTATATTTTATATATGCTACACCTATAGTAGCATATTCTGTATAAAAACTTCACTGCTGAAGCCAAAGTGGTTCATGGGATTTTGGGCTATGTTTCTGCTTGCCTTGAACTCCAATTTCTTTCTCTTTTATAGTTTGAGGATGCCTTCATAAATCTATCAGGCTATGTAGAAACTGTCATCGTGAAAATTCAGTAAGTTTGCCTGTTTGTTTTTTTGCACAGTACATACTTCCATATACTGCATTTTAATCTGTTTCCCATTAAGTTCTCAGTTTAATAAAAGGTATGGGATGAGTTCAGCTCAGAATGCTTCCCCATAAAGGAGGAATGTTGGCCCCATTTTTATCCCAGTGTTTCTGTGAAATGGGCAGGCTGAGGCAGCCCCACACTGTATGTCCTGCTTCTAGCACCATGTAGGATGCAGCACTGTGCTGTAGCTAGCAGTCCCTGTGATATCTGATATGTCTGAAATTCTAACAGTTAACTCTGAGTTCCTGTGACCATTGAGAGTGCCACCCAGCTTGAACTCCCAGTGTAATTTAAAAACCCTTGTTACAGAAGGCATGGCAAATGTATTTTATTGTGCATTTGTTGGTGTCTCCTGATGGCAGGTTGAGCAAAGATGCTGCTGAATGGGTTGTGGTGTAGCTGTGGGCATAGGTCCCTTGCTGGTCTAGGTAGACCCTGTGAGATGTCTCTTTTTTCCATCCCCATCTGTTACAGGTTACTGACCCCAGAGCTCTGCCTGCTCCTCTGTGTTTCCTAACCCCTATCAAGCAAAACCTGGCGTGCTAGCACACAGTGTCAACCCTTTCAGGGCACCCCAGGGATTAAGCAGCTAAGCAGAATGTTGTTCTAACAGAGCTGTGGGGGCAGTAACTTCCAGCAGAGCAGTTGTGACGTGGGGCACAGTAACACCTCAAGGAATGCAGCACTCTGCCACTTAAGGATGTTTGTGTGCGTATCCCGGCAGCAGGAGGTTTAGCTGAAGAACAGGGAAGTCACTGCTGCTCTCCACCTTACACCAGGGAGGTTGCTGTGAGCTGAACCCAACCCAGGTAGTGTGTGGCCTGCACAGATACCTCTACATGGCAAACAGCCCCTTCTGCATTCATGGGGGTCACACCCTGAATTATCCTCACCACCCTTCAGGGTGGGTTCTCCACGGCATGCCTGGATAACCCCACAGGCTGATGGAAGCACGTGAAAGTTAGGGTCTAAGAGATGAGGTTCTCCACACTGCAGCTGGTTTGAGGTTAACCCAGCTAGAAAATGCCAGTTCTGTATCAAAAGCACACAAAGGAGCAGTGCTGTTATGATTAAATCCAGCAACTACATATTTACACCTGGAAAGATGGCTGTTAATGTATTCCTGAGCAAGACTTACACTCATTTTCAGGTCTCTTGGCAACTACCTACTTTATGGGAGGAAAGAAGGTAGTTCTGGGGGAGGGAGGGAGATTTGGCAGATTTTCTCTCATCTTTGCATCTAGCTTGCATCTAGCTAGCTTTGCTAGCTTGCTATATGGATTATGTGAGACTTTAAAATGGTCCTATCTGTCCCTTTCAGACCTCTAAAACAGAGTGAAAACAGAAATTCGGTCCCAGGAGTGAATATAACAGTGACAAACTTGTTCAAAGAGAGCTCCAATGAAAATGAAAATACAGTTAGCGCTGCAATAAATGCTGCAATCCAGAGTCACGGGTCCTTTGTCAATTCTTATGAGGGTATGTAACTCCTTGCTAGAGAAGCAACTAATCAGCAGAAACAGAGATTTTTAAAACCTGGTTGGAAGATTTCTGTGGGCATAGGAGCCTATCAAATCATAAGCCTTGTTGATTTTAAGGAGCTGAATGTTCAATCTCGGGTAATTTTGATGAGTCAACAATTCAGTGCTAGTGTCTTTTGTCTTGTTAAGGCTTCCTACTCCCTGTATAAAGAAGAAAAGAAAAATATTTTTCCCTGGTAAGCAATGGCATGGTGGTTTTAACCTGCTGGGTGTTAAGAAGTGGGAAAAATCAGGATAAAATATATACAGATATATATTATGCATCTGAGAATAAGCCAGTATTTTACTGGCAAAATAGGATGAAACTCTCTTTAGACTTCTCCCATAATAAGCCATGGTAATTGAAATGAGGCCTCACTGATAAGCCACTGAGCTAAGGGATTTGTTGATCTAAACCAGTAGTTTGCATTATTAAAGGTGTAATACTGGGAGAAAGAGTTCCTAATTAAAATAAGGATGTTTTTTCTTTTTTTTTAATATAAGTTCCTGTTTTAAAATCAGCTTTTTTAAAAGGCATAGCTAATAATGAAGCATAAAGCCTGAGTTTGTTGTCTGAAGGTGACTGTATCCTCAGCTGTGAGAAGGAAATAGAAAACCACTGAGAGCTCCCAAAGCACCAGTGCAGTCACATCCCTCTACAGCATGCCATGCACTGAGGTCTTTAAACCATTCCCACCACAAGGACATGGATCTGAAGAGCAACACACTGGGCAAACAGGATACTAATGCTGCTCATGAAATGAGCTGCATGCCCATAAATGTTTATATCTCTTTAGAACTGTATGGAATCTGGGTCTCACAGCTCAGCTGTGGAAAAAACTAGGAGAATAGTTATGGTTTTTCTCTGTAGGGTTTTTTGTTGTTTGTTGTTGTGGTGTTTTTTTTTTTTTTTTTTTGTTTTGTTTGGTTTTGTTTTTTTTTTTTTTTTTAAGGTGAGTCCAAAAGTTAGTTTTCAGAATATGAACTTACAGGAAGAATGTCTCTTTTCATGGGCTGGAGCCAGGAAGGTTTGGAGATAGTTGAAGGAGGCTGAGAAACAAAAGGTCAGAAGATGTGATGGAAACAGGACCACAACTGTTAAAGAGCAAGGAGGGAAAAAGGGCTGGTCTGACAGTCTGCAATATTGATGTCCCAAGAAAAGGAGTTATAATTTTTTTCTCTTTAGAATTATTAAATAATTGGTTTATGATTTACTGGGCAAGTGCACTGCTTTCTATGAAAGAGTATTCAACTTTGCTCTCTGATTCTCTTTTAAAGAGGCAAAACATTGTGACGTTTATGAATGTGATCTTAAAACCACAGTGTGTGAAGAGAAACAGTTTCCAGAATGCAAATGCAAACCTGATTTAGAAAAGACAAACTGGGATGATCGTTCTTGTTCAGGTAAGAGCCTTGCTGCTTTATCTTTCCCTGAAAGACTGATCTGCTTCTTCCCTGTCTTGGTCCCTTTTTGAGAAAGGTGCTGGGCAAATGTGCTGACCTCTAAAAATCAGGAAATGTGCATCCTGTTAAGAAAGCCAGAGAAACACATAATCACATTTCACTTTGAACAAATCTATAATTTTATTCCAGCAGAATAAATTATTAAAACTTGATAAAATCATCACTGAAACCAGTGAGTAGGCAAGCCATTAAATGCACTGTTAAAGTCCTGGTAAGAACTGAAACCTAAACAGGTAAAGGATGGAACAAATTGAATCCTATACTCACAGCCTTCTCTGCGAGGACATATTTAGGGAATAAATTCTACAAGTTACTTGAAGGAAGCTGACAGAACTGGAAGTCTCATGATGCACTACAATAACCTGTTAAGGCTCTGTCTCTTGCTCATAATTCTAGGTTTGCATTACCTGGATTTAGACAGGCTTTTGTGAGAATAATGATTTCTGTAATTTTTGGGAACTGTTTGTTGTTAGGGTTTTATTTACTTTCTTGTTTTGAGTCTTTAAGTGAGTGCTCTGTTTATATTTTAGCTACCCTCCAAAGCCCTGTGATGTACCTAATTTTCTTAGAAATACCTTCTTTTCTTCTTACGGAAACTAAAACTTTCACACTACAGAAGTAAAAAAAAAAAAAAAAAGTCTAACATGTAATATTTTAAGAAAAACAAAAAAAATAATTCAAAAATCCAAGATAAAGTTATGAGAGCTGGCTACAATAAGTCCCAGTGAGATGTGATCCAGTGTAGACCTTTGTGGTCCCATGCCTGACTAAAACTGATACAGTTTGCCATACAAATAATCTGCTGTGAGATCAAACTTCAGGCCACTGCTTGCCTGTGGAAGATGCAGCCTAGCCAGATTTCCTTTTTGATGAAGTTGGATGGTTTTGAACACAGCCTCTTTATTTCTAATTTTGTGATTTTACATTTCAGTTTTTGCTTTACATGGGTACAGTCCTAAAAAAACCATTTGGATCCTTTAAAGCACAGGAGAGGGGTGGGTGTGTGTTTAGAGCAATAAAACAATCTTCTATCTGCAATTCACTTATGTTTTTCTCCCTGAAAATACAGTTTGCAGTGCAAACTGCTCTGCAGCAAAACACAAGTACTGTGTACATGAAGAAGAGGGTCCAAAATGCAAATGTATGATTAACTTTAAAAAGGAGGCTGGAGAATGCGTGGCGTGAGTATTCAGCTTTTTGTTGCATTCCTGTGTTGTAGGTGAAGGTAGGGAGAAGAGCATCTACCACAGGGCCAGCTGCAGGCCAGAAGAACAGGCTGCAGCTACTGGATCAGAGAGCAGCCCAAGGGGGAGGGCAAGGAGGGTCACAAGCTGTGGTGTCACAAGCTGTGGGTTTTCACTCCTTGGCATTAGTCCTTTGTGTGCACTCATAACACCTTGGAGGAAAGGAAGGAGACCCAAGGTCACCCCTGAGTCAGTGAAGAGGACAAAGTACATCACCACATCAACACAAACTGCTCTGACAGCGTGGCTGGCCATGGGAGCTGCTCTGCTGAAGTGTTTAGTAAGCAACAGGCATTAGAGCAAGACGTGCCTCCAGTCCCTGCAGTGTTTGCACTGCTATCAGTGGGGACTGTTTCCTAATAACTTTCAGACCTTAATTCCTGCTTGGTTTCCTCTCTGAAATTATTTCTGTCAGCTCAGGATCAGAACAGAACAAGGGTGTTTGCTGGTGAGGCCCAAGTGAGTGACTGGTTGTGCTCTGCTTTGGTGGATAAACACAGAGACTCACTCCCCATATCCATTAATTCAGCTCTCTTTGTTGTTATTATTGCTGCAAATTGAACATTTCTTACCATAAAGTTGATATATTTTAAATATAAGAAACTACTATGAGTGGAAGGTAGAGTTGCCTGTCCTTATAGACCTTATACTGAGGCTTTTGTTAAAGACATTGCATGGCAATTCTAAGTGGCTCAAAGATGCAGAGTTCTGGTCTTTAGAAAAATTAGGTCCTTTTAACATTTTTCAGACTGAGAACCTGAAACTTTAAGTGCCAAGGTCACCAATCACTCTGAAAATCTCAGATTGTTTCACTTTAATGAAAGTAACAGTAAGATAGGGTTAAAGAGGAAACCGGTAATGAACACACTTTGTGGAGAAATTGCTGATAAAGGGGTGAAATATATTATTGTTTTATGATCATAGAATGGTTTGGATTAAATGGGACTCTAAAGATCATCTTTTCTTACTTTCTGTCTTTCCCCTTTTTCTCTCCTGTAGTTGTCCAGTGGGCTACTCTGGGGAGGAATGCACTGACAGTAAGTATAAGAATTTCTGATTTTTAATTATGGTCTTGAAAAATACCTAGTAATGCTTAATCTGTCTGAGATAACAAAAAAGTGGTAGCCTTTAGGGGTGCCACCATTCTTCATTTATAGAAGGACTATGTTAGGGGAAAAGAAAGTGAAATTTCTCTGTTGTCTTATGTGCCTAGGGCATGGGAAGAGCCTATTTGACACCTGACTACATAGTTTAGCATCAATACTAGCTTAAACAACCCCTACATCCTCCCAGCTGTTCCTGTCCCTCACCTATAACTATGTGTAAAACCATTCAGTGCATAGCATTAGGACCCAGAGCTGGAGTCAAAACAGCCATCCATCAGAGATGGTCTTTAATGCAGATCCTTAATTTATATCTTTCTGTGTCCACAAAATGTTGTAAGCACCAGGAGCCTGAAAATAAATCCCTTCTCTCATTTTTCAATATTCACTGTGAGTTATCAATTGACACATTTCTTTTTTGCTGTTTTTCCCCCCAGACAGTGAACTCATCCTTATAATAGTGGGCACAGTGTTTGGAGCCATTATCCTGTGTTTAGTGATAGCAGTCTCTGTTATTTCAGTCAGGTAAGAATATTTCTTACAGTTGAATAGAAACTGCTTTGCTGTGTGTTCAAAATAAGGATTTTCCACTAGCTAAAAACCCCCATGCTTTAAAAATCTGTTGCATGCTTTAGGATGGGGCTGAGCATTCAAAACAAGGTTGGAGTGGACAAATCTCTAAGTTGGACTTAATAAGTAAGGCACACTAAACAGTCTTTTAAAATCTCCTTTGTTCTTTCATCTCCTCTGAAGAGCAAAGCACAAACAAAATCCAGAGAAGAGGAGCCTGATGAGGTCAGGGTATTCTGACATGAGCACCTCTGATGACAGACCAAGCATGTTCCCCAGGGTCCAGACCACCTCTGGCCATGCAAACCCAGGATATCAGCCCAACAACCCCTACGAGATGCATTCCAGAAACAGAGATCGTTTTCCAGAGAGGGATTATGATGATTTGGTAAGTGTTTCACATAGTCCTGGGGGAATGGAATTCCTGAACAGTAGCACTGTGGGCTACAGACATTATTGGAACCTAAACTCCCCTCTGTAAATCCTCCCTTGGTCTTGAAGGCCAAAGCGGTATAAAGGCACCCAAACAACTGTAGCTGCAGCTGCAGCTGAAAAAAATGGTCTTAAAGCAGAAATTTTCCTCAAGACAGAGATCAACACTCATGAAGACCTTTCTAAAGCCCCAGTAGTCATCCTTGAGCCACAGGAGGGATGTGTGAAAAGCAGTGGTCAAAGCAATAGCTTGGCTGCCCAGTGGTCTGCTGAGTCACAGGATATTTGCACCAGCCAAACTCATCCCTCAGCACAGGTGTGCTGCAAGCATCACAGGCTGCTACCACCTGAGCTTCCTTTAGGCTGCTGTAGAGTCAGCAGGTGCTGCAGTGGCACCTCCAGCTGCAGCCTCATGCAAGATTCACAGTCAGTTTAAGCTGGGAGTGATGCCCAGGGGTTATGTCCTCCTGCCTGGCTGCTGCTGCCTCGTTCACAGCAAGAGCACCTGCAGCATTGCAGAGGGGAAAGGTGTGAAGTGCCATGAATAATACAGAACAGTGTTTGCCCTGCTGTGGCCCAGGGGAGCCTGGTCAGCAGAGGTGTGTCATTATGTGGAAGGCATGTTCCAAAATAAAAGCCTCTTTTATCCCTGAATTCTGCAAGGGAGCCACAGAGGAAGCAGAGGCTTGAGATTAGGTCAGTTTGGGTTAATAACACCAAGGTTGTGGGATCAAACCCTGTATGGGCATTCATATGTTAGACTTGATGGTCTTTGTGAGTCCTTATTTCTCTTCTTTTCTTGTCTGAAAATTCTCTGTAGTACGAAATATCACGGGAGCCCACAGGCTTTAGGACACGGAGCAGATATTGAGTGACCAGAGCAGTAGAAGGATGGACGAGCACCACAGCCCTGGGTCAGAGCAAAGAGTTTCACAGCCTCTCACCAATGCAGTCACTTCAACAGAAGAGACAGCAATGTCCTTAACCCCAGATTCTCTCAAGATTTTCTAGAGGAAGATTCCTGCTTGGAAGAGATCATGGACAACTTTGAAATAAGAGAAAAATGTTAGGGAGTAGGGAGAAGAAGAGGACTTCTTTTAAAAGAACTAATGTTCTCCAATAAACATTAGACTTCTTCAATGAGGCCAGTACATTGGCAAGAGAGCAAGTGCACACAAGATACCAGGATTTTAACCCTGCTGGTTTTCAGTTCATCTGGAAGATGGCCCAGGCAATATGTGTGATGCTGAAAAACATCAGTACCCAGAGCTTCACTTGGATTTGTGCTCACTTAATTTGAACTACGGCTTTGGACAGATGAAAACTATTTTTCATGAGAATCTGACCTGTTTCAATTTACTGTATTAGATACAGGTTTTTTTCACCTTCCTCAACCCCTCAATATTTCCCATCTGAAAGCATTCTGTTCTGATCTCTGTTAACATGGGTTGTGTGAGACAATGGCAGTTGTCTGACCTTTTCCACAGCCTTCTTTCCCAATACAATGGCAAGATAGAATATCTCCAAACAAATGCTATTCATCTTGCAAAACTGCATTGATTTTACATTTTTAGCTCCTGTGGAAAGTGTTAGCATTTTTCTTTCTTCTCCAGTCTTTATGTTTGAATGATAATAAGCTTGGTGTTTGGGGTTTTTAAAAATTTCTTACATATAGTCAATAAATCTGTCTGTAAAATAATTTATATTTTACTGTGTTTTAATGAGTGTGCATTATCTGTTGACTGGCATTAACATTATATTTATATAAAATACTTCTATGCACACATATGTACATATATTTATAGATTACAATCATTTAAATAATCATTAATTCTGTTGTATTTTGTGTTTTGATTTTTATATATACAGATTTTTTCCTATTAAACATTATTTTTTCTCAGTACCAAGGCTTTCTTATGCTCCTCACAGTGATTTAAGTGTTTGTTTTTTTTTTTTTTTTAAACTCTAGAGACTTTTTTATGTTTAAATTTATGCAGAATTTAGACACAAGTGTGCACAGACTAGTTTCAGCACCCAGGTTTCACTCAGAAGTTCAGAAATGTTTTAAGTATTGATGAAGTTGAAATGTTTACAGTTGTGAGACTGGCACCAATATTCAGTGGTTTTTGTGGTGGGAGCTGTGTATTTACTGCAGCTGGATCTCCTTTGAAAATGCTGGACAAGCTGCTCTGTCTGATGGCAGCTGTTATTGGCCCAGATGAAAAGAAGTGTCTTTCAGCTTAAATGACAAGTTTGAGGGTCAGTGGTAGAGAGCACTGTCTGTGGCTGCAGAGATTACCAGGATGTCCATGCAGATGCTTGTTTCCAGTCTCTCCATGATCAAAACCAGCTCCCACTTGGCAGCTGAGTGATTGAAAGCTGGGACCTAAATAGTCTTGATCTTTCTCATGTGTCTTCTGTAGCAAAAGGAGGCAGGCCCTGTTTTTTCAGCCTGGCGAGAAAAGGTGCCATTTTCTGTTGTTTTCCTGAGGTTTCATTGTTTCTTCCAGTTCACTCCTGTCCCCTTTGCTGCTGTCACCTGGCTGCACAGTGTCTGCCATTGGCAGGGTCTGTAGGAGACCAGGTTCTGGTGGCCTCAGCCAAGCCCACCATCTGTGTGCATCTCTGCACACCCAGCACGGCTCCATGGGAGCAGGGCTAGCTGGGTTTAACTGCTCATGACACTTTGCTCATGGGATGGGGAGGGATTTGCTCTTATTTTCTTGACTTTTTCTCTGAGAGTACTGTCCTGTGAGGAGCAAAGCAAGGCATGGTGGCTACACTTATCACAAGAGGCAGAGACACCCATTTTTCCTCTGGCTAGAAAAGCTGGACCAGCTCCCTCCCCCAACAATTTAATGTGTGCCCCCCATGCCTGCTGCCCCTTTTTCTTTGAGCCCTGTGTGTCTCCACAATAACCTGGGTGAAGGAGATGCTCCCAGCTTCTAATCCTTCTGCTCAGTCCTTTTCTTCCCCCCCTTTTCTCCTACTTTTCAGCAGCAGGAAAAGGTTCTGGTGTCTGCAGCACTGTTAGCCACATGCAGACTCCACTCTGGGGAAGTTTGGATGTGGTGAGACACTGGAAAATGGATGGGATAAAGGCAGAATCTGGCCAAAAGTCATGAAGCTCAGCTTCATTCAGCTGGCTTGGATACCTCCTTCTCCCAATCTTTGTATGGCAGACTGGAACCTGGGCTTGCATGGAGCTGAATGAAAAGGTTTTTCTTTATCAACAGTAACAGCTCACTGGAATGGTCATCGTGGTCTTTCACTGAGGTAAATTGCCTGGCTTCATGCATAAAATACATGTAACAGTAACCTGCTACAGAGGCATGTGGAAAGGCCTTTCAGTGTTATCTCCTATTCTTTTGCAAAGCAACAGAGGTTGGAAACGCAGCTGAATGCTGAACGAGAAACTTTTATGCAGTAAAACTTTATTGAGGGTGTGATATCCCGATATGTGCTATCACTGGTAATAAAACCAGCAAAAACAGTCAGGTGTTTGCATCATTTAACTGCAGAGGAATTTTCATTGCTCTAATTCAAAGCTAATTTCTGCACTGCTACCAATTCTCACTTACCCCATTTCATGGGGAGGGGCAATCAGATACCACTGTGAGCCTGCTCCTTTTTTGCATTTCAAAGGCTGTTGCAGTTCTTTAATCTGGACTGGAATTCTGTACCGAAAGGGCAAACTCCCAGATATTTCACTTCTGTTTGTCTATTAGCAATGTGTGACTATTCTGGGAAATGTCATCATGGAAAATAGCTCTTTGTTGAGTTTTATTACTGCTGCCTCTCGACTCATGCTTTGTTTCAGTTGCACATCCTTCAAAATGCAAGTAGGCAGAGGAAAGGAGCTGAGTTGGGTCCTCACTGTCAGTGTGAGTGTGGACATGGCTGCAGGCACACTGAGAGGCTCCAGGGATCTGCCACAACTCATTTTGCACCCTGGGTTCTCCCATCCCTTTTCTCCCTTGAGGTGCAGTGTGTCCTTGAGAGGCAGAGTGTCCTCCTGGCACATGACCTGCAGAGGAGGGGCGGAGAGGCTGCCCCTCAAATCTGCCACCAACTTTTATCCTAGACCAGAAGCCACTCTGGAGAGTGTAATTGCTTGGCATGTCTGCACAGGGTGTGCTAAAGGAGCTGGGACAGAGGTTTGCCTGGTTACAACACATACTTGCTTGGGAATATTGGGATAGCTTCAGCCATATGCCATTCTACATTTATTTAGATATACCCAAGCATATTCCAGCAATGTGGGGTGGGAGGGGAGGGCATGGCAGGTGCTGTGGGTGGCAGTGGGGTAAGACCCTGGGTCTGGGCAGCTGCCTCAGAGGAGCTGCAGCTCAGGAATGTAAGGGGGTGGCAGGGTAGGAATGGGTGGGGTGATCAGGCCTGCTGCTGTTAGCACTGCTCACACCTGAAACCAGCCTCAGAACTGAGAGCTAAACCTCTGCATCCACATTCCCCAACAAAGCCCAGCATCCAGATTGCAGGTGAAAGCAGCACCTTTCAGGCCTGAAAGCAGGAAGCACTTTGCATTTTTTCTGGTTGCCTGTTGGAGGAAGCCACCCACCCCTTGTTTCCTCTAGGAGACTGTTTTTATGCAGGTCCTGCATGTGATGTGCCACGCTGGAGGCATAAACAAGCAAAAGTGAACAATGAAGGTAAGATGCCACTGCAGAGCTTGCCTTTCACTTCTTGTGTACCTTGAGTTTGATGGCTGGCTGTTTTCAAGGTGTGACAGCACTCCTTCCAACAGGAAGGACAGGGGCAAGGGAAAAGGAGCCTCTCCTCTGGCAGGAGGTTTTCATCTCCTTGGCTTCCCAACAGAACCGCCTGGTGTAGAGAGTGGGGAAACTCAGGTGAGGGTTGGACGGCTTCAAGCAGGTGTCCTGGTGAACATGACTGGTTTAGGGGAGACTTAACTTCATCCCAGGCTCAGGGAGGTGACTGAACCTTGGTACATCCCAGAGACAGAGGATCCTGCTGGTAATTTGTGGTTCAATGACCCACAATCTATAGCAAGGCCAGCCTAGCTCTGCCTCCTCTGTCACTCCTATGAGAGGAGGACTGTCATTTGTCAAGTTGGGCAGCTGCAAAGTCATCAAATGCTATTTTATCCAAATTTCCCATCCTTCAGCCTTTTAGTTTTAGCCCAGTAATGCTCTCTGTTTCAATTCCATGTGTCTGGTGCTGGTGGGGGGAGATGGAGCAGCTTTGCTTACTAAGGGTTCTCAGCAGCATTAAATTGACTTCTCCCAGGTTTTGTGGGCTGAAAACACTGATTTTTATAGCAACTTGTCAAAAAAAAAAAAAAATCCCCAAACCCAACACTAAAAGCCCAAAGTGGTCTAAGAACAAAGAAACTCATAAAACATGTCAGGTCACAATTAAACAGGAAAGAAACAAGGCTAAAAATAAGATCTGTAAATTGCCTTGCCAAGGATGCTCTAGCTGATGATAAAAGGCTCTTTAAATATACCAAAGCCACAAAGGCAGCTAGGAAATCAGTGGGAATGCTGACTACAAGGGTATAGAAGGGCAGATGGGGATGATGATGATGAAGCAGAGAAAGTCAGTGATACCTTTGTGGCTGCTTTCACAGCTGAAGCTGTTGGGGAGTTCCCCACGCCTGCCAGTCTGCAGTGGTTCAGCTGGAAGAGCCGGAGCAACTGGAAGGAGAAGGGAAACACAGGGTAAAGAGGTAATAGGAGTAAAGGAAGGGTAAGGGAAATCACTTTCATTGAGGTAAGAGGAGGGATGAGGTCAAACAGAAAAAGTGGTTGTTAAAGTGACTGGGACCAGGCCCTGATCCTGGGGACCCAAAGGAGCAGCGCATCCCAGTGGTGCAGGTGTGGGGGCTGTGGTACCCAGCTGCATTCCCAGGCACCCCCTGCAGACTCAGTGAGGTGCAGAGCCATCATTAAAGAGTTTCCAAAGCTCTGACTCAGAGTGGCAGCCAAACACCCTCCAGAATCTGGGGGTACACAATGCTAGAGAAGGTCAGTGTCAAGCAGACCAAAAAAAACCTACAGGCACAGTTGGAGAACTTGCTGTCACAGGATGCTGTGGCTGCTGTATCTGCAGGTTCAAAAGGAGATTAGACAAATTCAAGGATGCAAATGCCCCTAACAAAAGGATGAGAAAGTGGAGGTGCTGGAGAAAGGGGCTGCAAAAGAAGCTGGGGGCCCAGACAGTCTGTCCTGTTGCACTTGCAGGACCAGTCTGGAATGGGATGGACATCCTGGACCAGAGGGACATTTCTCAGCTTCTGAATGCATTGAGCTGCTTTATTCAACAGCAGCATGGGCTGAAAGGTCATGCCTGTGGCATTTGTACATAGTGGATTTTATATGCCCTAATTATGGCCAGGCTGTTCATAAAAGAGAGGCAGGGTAAGGTGCTGTACATGGGGCTCTGCTTGTTGTGTAAAAACAGCCTCATAAAAGAAACAAAGGGAAAGTTTCACAAGCAGATAACTGGAAAAATGCAAAATGCTTCTTTTGAGTCCGGAAGGTGCTGCCTTTCACACACAGGCTCCAAAGAGCAACCTCTGGAGAGCAAAGTCTATTCCTCTCCAGGAGAAGCAAACTGACACCAACAGCTCCCACTCTCCCTCTCCTGGTGGAAATAAAACATCTTATAAAGGAGCTATGCCTCACCTGCTTCTCACTGTTCCCAATGCCCTGGTCACTGTCTCCAAGTCCCAGGCAGTGTCCCCCAGAGCACACACTGGTGTGGGTGACACCAAGGGGAGCAGAGGGAAAACATCTGCCCAGCTGTTGGCCCAAACATGGCAGAGACTCCCCCAGGGGAACTGGGAGACTTGCAGGGTCAGATAAAGGAAAAGGAAAATAGGGTACTGAGAAAAATAAAAAATGAAAAAATGTTGTTCAGGACTCCAGAGAGGGCTGTGAAGGGATCCAACATTGCTTTAGGTGGGCATCTATGGCAGCCAAGTATTTTTTTTAGTGTGTTTGGGTTTTTTTGTTTGTTTGTTTGTTTGTTTGTGGAGTTTTGGGGGTTTTGTTTGTTTTGTTTGGGGGGGGGTGTTTGTTTGTTTTTGGTGGGGTTTTTTAGCCTGTTCTGTAACTTTATTACCACTGGTGCCACTCTGAGGAAACCCAGCTGGTTTCCCTGTTTGGTCATCGTTTGGCAGCCAGTTTTCAAAGGTGATATTAACATCTTCCCACAGTAACATCCAACACATCTTGGTGGGTGGGAGGGCAAGGAAGGCCCCCAGCCCTCCTGAGAGAGCTCCCTTTGACCCTCACTGGTGGCACTGCTGCCTGTTCCATGCTAAAAGACATGAGCCTGGTTAAGATTAGGGAATCTCTGCCTCTCCTTTAGTCGTAGATGTCTGGATGTAGCTGGGGAAAGAAAGTCTGCTGCATAAATGGGACTTTAGGGGGGAAGAAAAGGCTTTCTCTCAAGTTTTTTTGGTTTTTTTTTTTTTTTAATCCACAGAGATCTTTTATAGGGTAAATCAGCCAAAAGTTAAAAGAAGAAATGTTTCATATCTGGAACAGTCAATGAATTCAAGAGGTCATTATAGTGCTAAGGTTCTTAATCCCCTCTCAAGCAGAAGAATGTTTAAATTGGTGAGAAACAGGGGTCAAGTCCAGGCAGGTATTTCAGTGCCTAACTTGTACTGACATTAATGGGAATAGGGGTCTCTGGGGAGGAATTGTGGACCTGGGCCTGTATATCATTCCTTTAACTGAAACAGGGCTTGTGCTGCACTTGTGTTACAACATGTGCACATTATTATTCTTTTCAAAGCAAGGCCTTTCCTTGTAGGCTCTTTAGCTTTTCTCAACTGTTTTGTCCTTCCAAGATTGGTGTGAACAGATTCTGCAGCAAGCTCATGCTGGGCAAAACCCACTTGCCAGAAAAATAAGCAAAAAACTGGAGTCCAGTGATTTATTTCAGGTAGTGATTAAATAACCAGGTGTCAGCTGTGATTTGAAAAGCTGCATGGGGCATTGTGAGGTCCAAACTGCACAGACCCAGGTGAATTCCTTGGAAACCTGCCTTTTGTACCTCCAGAGCACTGTGCTCATCGAGGTGCTTAAGACAGGAACTTTTAGTCTATTCAGTGGGAATTTTGCCAGAGATTTGAGTGGAGGCAAGCCTAGTTGGCTCTACCTGCTGACATTTTCGATCGTATTTAACGATGCTCCCCCTACACGCAGGCATACAAAGAAATCTCTTCGGGCTCTCCCTTTGTAGGAACCCCCCTGCCAGATGCATCCAGCATTTTCTCCCGGCTTTTGAAGCTCTCCCGGAGTGCTAACCAAAGTGGGGCCAGTTTATGTGGGGCAGGATGTGCAGGAAGACAGAATGTTTTTCAACTCGCCCTGCAGGGTGGTGAGGACGGACCTTGGGGCTGTCACAGCCTCCTCCCTCTCGTTCCTCTCCGCCACCGAGCAGGAGAACCCCTGGCCACAAGATGGGGCTGGCTCTTTGCACTTGCAGGATAAGGCACAGCAGAGGCAAAACCTTTTAATGAGCTCGCTTTCCTTGGGGCTAACCATTAATAGATACACAGACAGGTTTCCATGGAGCTGCTAATTTTTAACCCTCTCCTGTGTCCCAGCTGAGTGCATTTCTGTCCCTCTGATGGAGCGTTATTTAACTCTGGGAATTGGGGCATATTTTTTGGGATGGCTCATGGCTGGAGATGTCCATCACCCTTTTCAGTTCAGCACATCACTGAGCCCCTCCTGTAACAGCCTCTCGGCAGCCCAGTGCCTCCCAGCCTGCTCCAGGGGCTGTAGCACACCAAAACTTGGCCAGGTTTGGCCAAGTTGGCTTCAAGTTTGGCTTCATCATCCCTGTCTCAGCTTTATGTACCATAGAGGGAAGTCTCCCCCTTGTACCTCCCTCACCTTCCAGCCCAGCAGCTTCAGGCATGGACTAGCTCAGAGATTTATTCTGAGCTCTGCCTTTTTTCATCTATTAGAGGGTCAAAACTTGGCAAAACCACTTTCGGTGCTGTTCTCTGCTTCCCAGAAGTGTTGCAATGCTGCTCTTCAGCAGGTCAGGAGTTGTTTGGGAGTAGTGTTGCTCTTGGGTATCTGAGAACAGAGGTATTTTTACCATCCTTAGATGGTAAAAATATCTATTTTTATAACAGGCAGCAGCAACACGTGCTGCATCTTTATCCAGAGAATAGAAATAGGATTAAATTTATTATTGTAGTTTTTGGCATGTGGTAGTTGCCTATTACTAACAAGCATTTTGTGTGAATTGTATTTTTTTTACAGCTTCCTTGGAAAAAGAAGGAGACAAACTTTTTCCATGGAAGTGAAAGCCCCAGCAGCCTGGGCTGTGGGCTCACTTGTGGGAGGAGGCAGCATAGGGATGGCAAAGCTGCACAGTGCCCACAGCTTGTGTCTCTGCTCCCCTCTTTCCCATGATGGCACAGCCAGAAGGAACAGCAAACAGCATGGTGAGGACCTGGAAAGGAAAATGAAGTGTTTTCCTAATACAAGAACTGTTTGCAACACGGTGGAGGTTTCCAAGGTTCAGGTGAGTTTGCCTTTTATTTCACATCCCTGATCCTACACCCCAGTTTGACCCTAGCTCTCCTAAAACTCCTTTCCATTAAAACCATAAATCAGTCCACTCTTTTGCCATCTGAATTCCAGTTTGGCCATCCTTTGTTGCATGGAGAGTTGCTTGGACCAAAGGACTGAGGGATATTCAGGACCTGCTGTGCACCATGAAACCAGGCTGCACCTGGATTCCCCATCCAGCCATTTGACTTCTGGAAACAGGCAATCTCAGATGTCTTAGCTGGTCTTTCTTGCACACTAGAGAGCTGTGCCTGGGCTCCTGAACTTACTGCAAGTATGGTGGCTGAATGAGGTATACCCAATAATGTGGCTGTAATGAGTTACATCCAGACAGATGATGTTTCTTCCAGCTGGAGCTGCTAGGAAGCAGCAAACCTAAACTTATGCCACAGAGTCTGGAAGTGGGAAAAAGTCAGAGATGTCTCAGGATTTTGCTGCTGGAGAGTGGCTATATTTTGTGAAACACTAAGACAGAGGTGGAGCTTCACCCTGAAGCAGGCTGTGGCTTTTGCAAGGGCCTGGGAGTGGCTCAGACTGGTGCAGAGAGAAGGAATCACCACTGAAAATCAGAACCTCTTTAGTGCCATGGCAGACATCTAGATGTGACTCAGATGCTTTCATCCACCCTTCCTGCCCCAAGGAAAATAGGACAACAAAAACCTATCTGTAGAACACCTGAAGTATCTTAGATAAAGGATTTTATTTAACTGATCATAAAAGAGACAGAGAATCACCTTATAATTACATCACTTTCAAATCCATACCCAGGTCAGATACCCTGGGTTTATGTTCTGCTTTAACCAGAGGTTAAAGTGTAAGTGATAAGAAAATGAACATAAAGGTCAGGCCTTTCCAAATAGGGATTTTCCTCTCTCTGTTACAGAAAAACTGTGCAATGATACCAAAAACCGAAGTCCAAGGGCCTTGGCAAGTATTTATGGGCTGTGGCACATAAATACTTGAAGGAGCCTCAGGGATCTCACGGACTATGTGATCCTCGAGAATGGCATTTTGTAGACAGGAGACAGGATGGTCAAGAGAGAAAAGACCCAGGCTGTGGTGGTGGCTGTTCCTGGAGATGAAGGGAGACTTTGCTGTAGGTCACCCTTTCACAATCCCCAGGAGACAGAGCCCTTTTTTCCGTTCTCTTCCCAAAACCTTGGTGCTGCCTCAAACTCATCTGCTACTGAGCCCATAATAATCCTGTTGAGACATGGGCACTAAAAGCTTTTTGCTCAATCCCTTATTCAGAACAAGGGAATCCCAGGAGGAAAATCAAGGGGTTATCTGGTTTCATACATGAAGGAAATCTTTTTTTGGGGCATCTACTGCCACCCCATGCTTGACTCCAGAAAAACAACCAGGGCACTGTCACCTGCAAGCAGGAAGGTTTTATACCAACACCTTTTCTGTGGATCTCATTTCAGGCCACACATTACCCCTTCTCATGCCACATTTCTTGGTTGGTGGCCAAGCTCAGGGACATAAGGCTGCCTTCTTTCCCTGGAACTGAGCTGCCCACCTCATGTTCACCATGAGTTCCCCCTCTTGGTGTTACAGATGCTTCTTTGGCCATTTGTGCAGTTACATCGTCTTTTGCTGCTGCATGTGGGGCAAGAGCACAGCACCAGCTTCAGAGAAGGATGTTAACATTCTTCTCATTAGGGAAGCCACAGCACTTCCTCCCCTCTGGCTCCTGGGGTCCTTCCTGTACACACCACACAGTGATGTTGGTCACTGGTGCTGTACTGGGATAGCATAAACCACCTGTGAATCTGCAGGACCTTCGAAGGATTTGGCTTGAAAAACATGATGACTGATAGCAGATGTTGAGCATCAACAACGTCTTACTGCTCAAAAAGTGCATAGCAGCAGCTCCTGGCCTTCCCCCTTCTCTTGGGGGTTTCTCATGGGGGTTGTGGTACGAGGACAGCCTGGGCACAGCGAGCACCAGGTGCTTGTGCCAGTGCCTGCAGGAAGAGTGAGCTGGGCCTCAGCTGAGCCCAGCTAAAAATAACCAGTGACTGGGGAGCTCCTATGCCTCGCCTGGCTCTGGTCCTGCTGCAATACATTCCTTCTGAAAGTACTGCTTGCCTCCTCAAGCCCTCTTCTCTGCCCCTTGAGATGCCACAGCTGAGTCTCAGAAGGTGGTTCCCTTCCCTCCAAGTAGTTTCTTTACCCCATGGCCCTGCTTTTCCTTTCCCCCCTTGCTCATTTGCCACTCGCCCCTGGGCATCTGCTCCTCCACCCACTGCTCCCAGGGCAGCATGGTGGGATGCAGGGATGAGAGATGAGTGTCTCCTTGCTCCTGCAGCCAGGAATAGTTTAAAGCCCTCAAAAATTAGTCTATCCATCTATCCATGGATAGTTGTAGTTGCAGTTGGGTCTTGGGGTGCTTGGGCGTGGCCAGAAGACCCAAGAAGGGACTTTGAGGTTTACACAAGGCCTTTCTGGGCAGTGATGCTCATATTGGGTACTTTAACTCTTGCAAGTGCAGGATCTGCATTGTGGTGTTGTGATGCTCCTACGGCCAAAGCAGGACTTGTTTTGATTTAGCAGCCCTGGTACAGTTAAAATGTAACAACTTTTGTAGGTGTGTATTTCCTAAAACAACAAATAGCCACTTTAAACCCAAACCTGGTTTCTCTCGGGGGTATGAGGAGGTTGAAGAAATCAGCAAGGTTTGTGAAAGCAGCTTTGGGAATCAATGCAAGTAAGGGGGAATTTTGGCAGGTGGCATTACAGTTAATCACTTCTGTCTGAGAACAGCAACACAACATGTGTTTTAAGCAAAATCTGATGGGGAGATCTAACAGACATGAGGGTGTCCTGAAGGTCTGCAGGTCATGGGTAAGTTACCTGTTACTATAAACTGCTTTTAAAACCAATGATCAGCCCTAGGGATGATTTATGATTTATTTTAAAAGCAGAATACAGAAAGCTCTCCAGCAACCCAAACACGATCACAAATCGGTGCTTCCTTTCGATCTGAAGTGTTGATGTCTCAGGCGATGGGGGCGTGGACCGTGCCAAGAAGCCGCCAGACCGTGAGTGCAGCTCTGCCCGGGTGCCGTGGCTCAAAGAGCCCTTCGGCAAATGGACACAGTCTGTTTGCACAGCGAAAATCCCTGAAGCGGGAAAAGCGCCACGTAAGAGCAGGCACTGACCCGTGGGGAATGAGTGCGAGCCCTGCTGCGAGCGGGGAGGAGGGCGCGCATTCCTCGTGTGCCTGCGGGTGCATCTGTGCTCCTCCTGCCCGTGTCCGTGTGTCTGCGCACGCCGTGCGTGTCTGCCCGTGCCTGGCCGGGCGCCTACATGGGCATCAGCAGAGGCAGCCTGTCCGTGTCCGTGTCCGTGTCCGTGTCCGTGTCCGTGTCCGTGTCCGTGGGCCCGGCCGTGCCCGCGGGTCCCGCTCCGGACGGGGCTACGCCTCCCTGCGCGGGGCGGCGGGGCGGGGAGGCGGCAGCGCACCCTCGCCAGCGGGACAGACACACGCACAGACAGACCCACGGACACACGGAGCGACCCACGGACAGCGGCACCGCACGCCGCCCCATCCCATCCCGTCCCGTCCCGTCCCGTCCCGCCGCCCCCGGGCAGCTCCGCGGCGCCGCCCCCGCCTCCTCCTCCCGCCGCCGCCGCCGCGGCCGCACAAAAGGCGGCGGGGAGGGCCCGGCCGGGAAGGGCAGCCCGGCCGCCCCGGCCGCCGCACCATGCCCCGCCGAGGGGGGCTGCCGGCCCCCGCCGCCGCCCGCCGGCCCCCCCCGCTCCTCCTCCTGCGCCTCCTCCTCCTGGCCGCCCCGCTGCAGCCCGGCAGAGGTAAGGGCCGCTCCGCTCCCGCCGCCCCGGGCCCTGCCAGCGCCGCTCCGGAAGGCGGCTTGGCCCCCAGACCCGCCTCGGTGCTCTCCGTTACCGTCTGTGCTCCGCGCTCCTCTCGCCCCCCTTCCCGCTGCCTCCCCCGCCGCCCGCTTTGCCGTGCGCCCGCAGCCGGCGGGACGCGGTCCCCGCTGTCTCCGCTGTCCCCGCTGTCCCCTGCCCGGGGTGGCCGCTGCCGGGGCTCTCCGCGCATCCCCGCCGGCCCCGGCCCCCTCCCGCCTGCCCCCGGTTGCGGGTGGCGGGGAGCCGCGCTCCGGCAGCGCTGCGGGGCACGGACCGCATCCGCGGGGTGTTGCACCTTCGCCTTAAAAAGCACGGAACTGCTATTATACAGCTCGCTCTATGTATATTCCTAATGGGAGCGGCTGCAGCCACTTCTGTTCAGGGTAAGCACTTCCCGGGATGTTTGCCTGAGCGCGGTGTGATAATCCATGGGATGAGGAGCAGCAGCAGAAAGCGTCACACAGGCTGTGCCCTGCCGGTCACCGGTATCCACGCTCCCACCTTGTATCGTTCCTCATTTGCACCCAGAGAGAGGTCCCTGTCCCTCGTGGGGATGCTCTCGGTTTGCACACACACACACGAGAACTGCAGTGCAGTTTGTAATTCTGCTCCAGCAGTACTGGAAATAGGCTTTCCCTCCTCTCTGAGCATTTGGGGAAACTTTCTTATAAGAAGGAACCCCACAAAATGCCTAAGTCCACCATTCGAGTACTTACTCTCAGTGCTTGATATTTTAATGAGTAATCTTAGGAAGAGGCTCATCTTGCAGAGTGCTGTGGAACATAATTGCAAAAGCTCAGGAGAAGCTTTCTTAATTTTTTTTTTTTTGTGTGTGCCTGATCCATGAAAGTGATGGTTCAGTATTGTAGCAGACCATCTCGGGTCTTTTAAAATGCTTTTTGCAAGCACGGATAAAATGCTCCTTTTTCATGCTTAGCTGTATAAAGTGCATCACTTTTTTACTTTTTCTTTTTTTTTATCTGTCTTCCCTAAGCAAGCCAGTACATTCACCTCCGTTCGAGGAGCTGCCCAAACTAGGATTTCTTGCAGAACAGGTTTAAAATGAGGTCTGATAGCCTGGAGCATTTTTATGAGTAAATTTGATGAGTACTGTTCATCAGAGTTTCCTATCTTGCTCTGCATCTGTAGTTTGATGTATTAAAATCTCTGTTGTCTAGTGGGATACAGTCTTCCTCTGCTTTTTTGGGCTCTCCTGCAGCTCAATCCAAGGGAAGGATGTCATTTGGAGATGTTCTTTCTGCTTGCTGGACACTACTGGGCAAAATAAGTAGGGTGCAGGGCTTAGGACTCAGTGGCATCAGTGTGAAGGACTGTATGTGGGCAGTGCAGCTCAGCAATCCAGGGAGTGGATTATTTACCTCCAGAGTAATCCCAGCTAAACCCTGGATGGAATTTTCCCCGTTATGAGAAGTTCAGTTAATTTTTCAGGAGTGGTTTCATTAAATGTACCACAGTCCAAAGAGCAGACTGAGTTCCTTCCAGTCTCAGTGGGTGACTTGCCCCAGCATCTGCAAGGATCTGGACTGGCATAAGCATCATCAGGTCCTTCCTCTGCTGGATTTGGGAAAGACTGCACTGAACCAAGCACAGCAAAGACTTGCATCTGGAAAATCCTGCGTTTCTAACTCCAACTCAGAAAGCTCAGGTTTCAGTCTAAAATTGGAGGGCTTCACAAAGCTCTGTTTTCACAACAATGCTGGAAATGGTTTAGTGTTGCTACAGAGTGGAAAGAAAAGCATACTTGGAAACTTCTAAAGCTGCCACCGGGAGGAATGTCACCCCATGGCTGGCCACAGGAGCGTGGGCTGCTTTGGTCATGGCACGCACTGGAAGGAGGAGACCTTGGTTTTCATTCAGCTCTTACTGTGACTAAGTAAACTCTCAAAAACCCAGCAGTCAGGAATGGAGGTAAATATTTCCATGCGGATGGGCGAGTGAAGCTGTGGGAGAGCCAGGCCTGGGTAGCCAGGGTATGAATGCAAGTATTTGCTAGTTAAAGCCCATTATTTTAGCTGGGTTACCCTGTGCACAGCTGCCAGAGCAGCAGCTCTCGAGGAGAGGCTTTGGGCCATGTTGTAGGGTTTGTAAATGCAAGTGTTAATTGCTGTCTAAATTTTAACTCAGTTGAACAAGTTACATTTTGCTTTATACAACTTATTTATGTTTTGAGCTCTTGTAGTGTCCAGGAGCTGGAATATAACTTTTGAATGCAAAAAAGGAATGAAACGCCTGGGGATGTGGTAACAGCCAGAAGGAAAAAAAAAGCCCACACTCTTAAGAAGGCTCTTGTTTGGTATGAATGAGCCCAAGGAGCCTGTTTGAATGAGAGCCATAGAGAGAGTGCAGGGCTTGGCTCTCTGGGGTTAGAGTTAACCACCTTGTGGGCAGCAGAGACCCGTCACTGCAGGGCTCTGGCACGGCCAGACCTCTGCAATGACTGACAGGACATACTTATCCACTTTTTGTTTTAGTCCAGGGCATGCCAGGTTTTCCTCCAGCTGTCCAGCTTGATTCACTGCTTCCTGTGCTCACAGCTCAGCCCCTTATGGAGTGACCCAGGCAGCCACTGCTTTCCATTTCTTGGTGCAATATTCACATGGGATACAGCAAAAATTCTTCTTCCAAAGCTCTCGTGGCAGAAAGTTCTTGGGTCAGGAGAAAACTTCATGGGACTCTTCAGCAGCTATTGGCAACTCGCGGAATCTGCAGATTACACCCAGCAGCAGCGTGGTGCGCTGGTATCTGCAGATGCAACTGGCTGAAAATAGAGGCCTGACAATGCTTTTATTGACATTTGGGTTGGAAAAAATAGCAGATTGGGAGTTCAAGCCTGAGGCATTTCATTTGGAGTGTGCAGCCTCTGTGCTGAAACCTCGGTTGAAGATTTCTTTAATCATTTATTGACAGTGGAAGTTAATAGCTGCACCCGGGGGAGCTGGGCCATCAGTGGTGTGGAAGGGCACATTCATAGCCACAGGCATGCTTGAACAAGCTGCTGCATTCAGAGCCCGTACCATTGATGTCTACTTTGGCTGTACTTGTGTGGTTCAACTTCATTTTTAAAGCCCAAAGTGCAAATTGTGGATTTTGTAAGTGAAACCTGCTCGGGACCCCTTGTGCTGCCAGACACCAGGAACCCAGGAGCAAAGAGCATCAGCCTGGCTGATGCCCCTGCTGGGATCACAGGCAGGGAGAGCCAGTGCAAACACAGTGCAAGGCTTAACCTGGATATCCTGTGGAAATGTCTCTTGTAGTAAAATAAAAGTAATGTACTGCAAACATGAGTCCACTGTGAGAATCACCTGTGTGGGAAGGGAGATGAGTATGTTTCAAGAGTGCTTTAATATGAAAATTATGGGGAGAGGCCCTCCCCATATATTCAGCTAGAAAAAATGAGAAGATATGCCTAAAGATGTATCTTCAAAAGTCAGCATCTTGGGCTTTTGGACAGCCAGCTCCATGTTTCAGAGTGGTCAAACAGTTATTGAATTTTGCCTACAGCAATGGGGGTGTTTGATTAGGCATATGAGTAGCTGGACTCTTTGATTTACCAGACACCATTGAAATGGAGTAAAGAAAAATCACCAGATTCAGTCATTTTTTAGAGGTTCTCAGCACCCCAAAGCAAGTTTCTGTCCTTTTCATTTACCTTAGGGAAGGAAAAGAAAACAAGACCTCCTTACAGGTGAAGAGAGATTTACGGCTTCTCCTGCCTTTTAGGCTCCTGGGAGATTATTTGCTCTTGTTTGGATTTACAGTGTGTTTAGCATTAAGAATGTTTCAGAACCCTCCTAAGCCCTGTTTTGGAGTGGAATAACCATTCAGCCCCCACTGTTTTCTCTTGCTGAAGGTCTCAATCTGTGCACCAGTGGAAGCGCCACGTCCTGTGAAGAGTGTCTCCTCATCCATCCCAAGTGTGCCTGGTGCTCCAAGGAGGTAGGTGGGCACATCTCGTTTGACTTCATGCTTTTTGTAGTGCTGGAAGGGAGCTCTTTTCTCACCTTGCCTGTTCCTGACTCATGCCACAAGGGGTGAGTGAGGGCAGAGGATGCTCCATGCCGAGTGTATTTCGGGTGTATGGGACTCCTCAGCTCTTTGACATCATAGGAAATAAGTCTCTGACCCCACTTTGACCCCCACACACCCTCACAGAGCAGCACTGTTCCTTCAGTCCTTCTGCCCCTTCAATTACCTTCTTGTTTCTGGTGGGTGCTGGGTTCCTGCATGGGCTCTGTGTTACAGGGAGCCTTGCTCCAAAGCTCTCTCCCCAAAAAGCCCCAAGCCCCTGGCTAGTGTCCTGCTACGTGTCCCTTGTCGTGTGGCCTGGCATGGGCTCTTTGTCTGTAACAAAGATAAATTCTCCTTTCTGAATCTATTGTGTCATTTTGGGGGGGTGACCCATGCTTCTGGCATTGGTGCCAAGAGTTTCACAGAGTAACTGAGCACTTCAGAGGAAAATACATCCTTGTGCTGATGCTGATGCTGCTCACCCATAATTCAGCTGCACCTCCTGGTTTGTGAGCAAATACTTCCCCCTGCTCTCTAGGGGCTGCTCATGAGTTTAGGTATGTGTATATATATATATATGTATATGTATAATCCCATATATGTCTTATCAAGCAGACTTACAATTTCTAGAGAGCAAGGTGTGTGAAAGCCCTAATAATGTTTGATGCATAGAAAGCAATTGTCTGCTTAGTGCAGGTCCTAGGTATTCAGGAGAGAAGTATGGATGCTTTCAGATGCATGGAAAAGTCTGAAAAACGGGCTGGCACAGCTGCTGTGTCAGGAACCAGTTTTGGGATGGGAGAACCCCAGGGCTCTAGGTGATCTTGAACCTCTGGATGGGCATGGCCAGTGGTGATGCTGTTCTGTTCCCTGCTGGCCCTTATTCCTCTAGTGTGGCCATCCCTGTCCCCTTCTGGGCACTCACTTCAACTTCCAGCTGCAGCTGGTGCTGCTGAGCTGAGGATGCAGCCTCTGTCCCCTCTGCTCTTCCCCTCCCTCCTCCTGCCAGGCCTGCCTGGGGCAGCTGCCAGCTCCAGGGCAGAGGATGGGGTTGGGATGGAGGATGGGGTGAAGGTGGCTTCCAGCCCCTCTGGTTTGGGTCTCGGGGGGTGCCCCAGGCCCTGTGTCTGTTTCAGTGGATGTTTCACTGGTAAGCACAGCTGCAGCTCTCCAGGGAAAACCCCGTAATGCTACAAACACCACGCTGCTGCCTGACAGCGTCACAGCTTCCTTGGGTTGTTTTTTCCAGCCAGGCAATTGGTGTGCAGAAGGGAAAGGGTAAAGCAATAGATCTTGCTTCTGAGACATCTTGTAAACAGCTGTAAGAGCTCCTCTTCCAGCCAGCTAATCTGTGGTGGTGAGACTGGATCCAGGAACGCTGGCTATTAAGCTATGGGTACCCAATAGCTTGTGCTTTTCTTTGGTTTTTTTTTTTCTTACTTGGCATCAAAAGACAACTTTCTGCAGAATGCTGCTAGTGGAAATGTTTATCTGGTGGTCACTGTGACCACTAATTGTACTAATGGGACTGGCAGCCTGACTCTTATCATGCAAACAGGGTAGTTACTAAAAAAAAAAAGAAAATTCCTGACTGGAATGGAGGGGCCAAGGAGGAAGATGGGTGTTTACAGGGAAGTCCTGTAATACTTCCTGACCTTTAGCCTGCAGAAGCTATTTAAAAATACACAGTTCAAGGTGTTTTGTGCCAAGAGCTATGTGTTCAAAAGCTGCTGTTCCTATTACATGCTACATGCTAAAGTTAGCAAGTACTTATCCTAATTCTGTATTTTTTGTATTTTTTTTTAGAATGTGCTCTTTGAAACTAATTATTTCTCTTTAGCTGAGATCATCAGGTGAGGTAATGGGATTTCCAAGATACCTGGAGTTTTTCAACTTCAGAAAGTTTTAAAGTAATATTATAAACTCTATAATATCTGCCTTCGTTTCATAGTCATTTCACCACCTTATTCCCCTTCCCTCTGCTGCAGCCTAGTCAGGTTTATTAAATTTATTAGATAGCTCTTAATGTGTTTTCCTTAGCTTTTCCATTGGCTGCAGTTTGCTGTCTGTGTTTCCTTGTTGCATATATGCCAGTCAAATTTTATAGCTCTGCTGCTCTTTAAATATCAGGGGTAAGATATTGGAGTGTGTTCCACAGATGGCAGCTGTGTTGTAGTAGAACCTCAGTCAGCTGATTTGTGTGTATTTTGTGCTCCCTTTGCATTTACTTTACAGGTTTGTGAGCAAATTGGGCCAGCTTTTATCGATTTTGCAACCAAAAATTAACATTTTTGTCAGGAAATATATATAGTAGAAGTCTATCAGTACATGTATAATTCTATATATAATGTATACAGTACGTTTAGAGATGTCTGTTATATGGTATATATATATGTATGTGTGTATATATATATATATATATATATATATATATACATTGTATAGTTATATATATAATTGCATTGTGTAGTTATACGTATAATTGATCTTCCTGCATATGTACCCCTTCTTGTATTTCCTTTGGGGAAATACTTATAAATATTAGATATTAAATAAATATTAAATAAATATTTGGAGAATAATATCACTTGGTGGTACCATCATACCAGTTTTTTTGGGAGCTCTATCCCAATAGTTTCCCAGGAGGAATAAAGTTTCCTGAATTTACACTGCCCTGCATTGTGAGGGTAAGGGGATGTGTACAGATAGGTCTTACAGCAGAGCAGGCAAGGTGCTCTCACTTTATGACTGCCACCTCCTCACCTGTTGGTACAGGGTGCATCACGTCCCCTGCCTTGGTTGGGCTTCTTTCCACTCCTGCTTGTGCTCAGCATCCCTGTTCCCATCCAAAGGGGTGATGATGGATGAGCTGAGGATAGCAGCTTCTGGTGTGCAGCAGCCCTAGAGCCTCCCAGGGCTGCTGAGCTAACCACAGGTCTTTGGGCTCTTGGAAATTTGGGAGCAGGCATCGATTCTGTTGGTTTGTGGAAGAATACCTTGAAAGGCAGGCCTCAAGGGTGGTGATTTCAATGGCACTTAGAAGAGGAGGTGTGAATATGTGGCCTTAACCATCACCTGAGCATGCTTGAAACAGGGCTCTCTGAGGGAGAATGACTCCTGGTGTGATGGAGACTGCTGCAGCCTGTCCATCCATGCTGGAGCTGAGGAACCTGCAGGGTCTAGGAGAGGCTGGAAATGATGAGAAATTGCTGACGTGGTGCTGGTGAAATATTCTGACTGGAAGCTGCACACTGGCCTGTGGGGTTGGTGTATCTCTGTGGCTGCCTGGTTTTGCATGTGTGGGACCACAAGAGGATGCTTGTGGAATTTTTTGCAGTGACACCTGGCTGCCCAGGCTGAGCAGGATTTTTGGGTTTGCTGGGGAGAACAGGGAGCTCAGGAAGTGGCTTCAGTTCTATCCTCTGAGCTGCCAGGGCAGGTGTGAAAGAAAGGTTGGGGTTTTAATTGTGCTAAACCTCCCTGGGGTGATTGCAGGGGGTGAAGCTCTTCAAAAGAGCATTTAGGAGTACCAGTGTGGGGGGGAAATGTCACCATTACGTTTTCTTTTTTGAATCTTTGGGGAGCAATGTACCAGTGTGCAGAGGCTCCTCTTGTTTGTTGGATGTGTTTTTTAGGTGGATGAACTGTGTTCATCTGTCCATTACCTATGTGGATGCATTTATGTGTGTAGATGGAAACCAGAGATACACATTAATTAAACTGCAATGTCCTTTTTGAGTAAGTGAACTGAAATTTCCCCAGTGGCACCCTCTGTTTTCCAGCAGGTGCTTTTACCCCATCCTCTTCCATCTCAGAAATGTATGCCTAGAGAATGAGGAAAGAAAATCAAGGATGTTCCTAAAGGGAGCATAGCATATCAAGTTTTTATTTGTGGTGGTTTTTTTCTTTTTTAAACGGAGAAAGTGGGCATGTTTCAGGCAGAATTAATGCAGAACTGGATTGATTAAAGCAAAAAATTATTGAGACTTTCAGCAAAAGAGAACAGGATGGGCTGAATGGTAGGGACATACCCAGTCAGGAATTAGGTATTAGATACAGTGAGTGCTATTCTCCATTTTTATAGCATGAGCCAAGCAATTTGTCTTAAAACTGTCAAACTGATGAGCATGTAATTGTCACAGTGTTGTCTCCATTCATCCTGTCTGCCTGTGTGCATTCCCCTTTGTGAGCTTGTTAGCACTGACCAGGGGCTGGAGCAGCCAGAGTGACTGACAGGGGCTGGGGGATCCATCTTCCAGAGTGCTCCTCTGGGGCACAAAGCAAAGTTTGGGGTGGTTCCCCCTTGTGAGGGGCATCTGCTGCATTTCTTGCCCAAGCAGGCCTGCAGGCAGGTGATTGGCAGATCCGTGGGCACATTGAATCGCTTCACTGACCCCAGGGTGTTCTCTGCTTGGGGAAAATTGGGGTTTGGACCAGTGTGCTGTGTCTGAGTTGCTGTGGGGCTGCCTTTTGGTGTGGTTTCTCAGGAGCTGTCTGGACCTGTCCAGACAGGTCTGCTCATCCTTTTTCCCTTTACTGAACCCCAATGAGCCTTGATTTTCTGTGTCACAGAAAACTTTGCACTAGAGTTGGATGTACCTGGTATGCCCCTGCTCAAACCCAAGCTTTGGGTTTGACCTATGGGTGTTTGTTTGCCGGGTACAATGGTGATTGCTGGGACTTTCCCAAGGCCACTGTCACCCTCCTGCTCAGTGTTACTCTGCCTGAGTAAGAAATCAAGATAAAGTAGGGGGTCAGTCCTGCACCCCTGGGTGCTGTGCTGCACCACCCTCCCCTCAGGCATTTGTACCCCTGAGGGTGGATATTTTCTTCCACTTCAGGTAATATGGCTTTTCACAGGACAAGAAAATAGCTGGGTTTGATTGGAGCTGCAGGTTAGCAATTGCTGCCCTTTGGCAAGTTCTCTGGACCCATTTTAGAAGAAAGTTAGAGAAAATTGCTGGATCAAGCAAGGGGAACCTGGAGGAGTGCAAAGGTACTGCTGACCTAAGAGCCTAAGAGTTGTGTAGGGGCTTTCCTACACACCTGACCTCTAGGACTTCTTTGGAATCTTTGGAGCAGACCCTGGGAAGGCTTGGGAACACCTGATAGAAGCTGTGGTTATGTGAGCAGCCCTAAATATTGTCCTATTTGGATGCTTCTCTCCAATGTTAGTTACTCGAGAGTAACTACAAGTTCCCAGCTGTGCTCCTGGGCTGTTTGTGTTGCTTTTTGCAACACTTTTTTGGAGTGTCCTTTCTAATAGGTGGCAGCAGAAATGAGCTGGCAGGGGTGTTCAGCTGGAGCTGTGGTCTGGGTGCTGGGAGAGCAGGAGAGCATCTCCCCCTGTTGCTGGGTGGATAGGTCCAGGGGAGCACCTGGACCCCACCAGCTTTTTGCTGGTTTCAGGTAAAACCACATCTGGGAAAAACTCTTCTCCAAGGCTGCCTGAAATGTGTGTCTCTGAAAGGCTGGGCCTTGTTTTCAGTTTTGTGAGGGATTCTGATTTTTATTTTGTCATGCTGGAGATGATTTAAATAGTCCCAGTCCTCCTTTTTTGGAAGTTCATCTGTTTACACGGCACGTTCCAAGAAATTTGTGTTCGTATCCATCTGATGTGCCGTCGTCGGTTTCTTGGCTGGACCCTGCTGCTGGATGCTGGAATGCAAATCTCTCATTTTTCAAATAGCATTGGGACCTTGTAGTGAGAAAAATGCAGCTGCAAGCCTCTGTCTGTGTCCCAGGGCCCTGTATCCAGGCTTGTCCTTGAGGGACCCCTGGAGATCACCCCATGAGGATCTGTCAGGAGCCTCTCCCTCCTTGATGTCTCCTGTCCTCTGCCATGCTGGAGTTTCAGCAGTAAGTGAGGTTCATTCAGCCCCACACTGGTTTTGGCTGAGCAGCTGAAGGAGGGGCTGGCATGGCTGCAAGCATCTTCTCTGCATTATTTCATGTCATATTAGTCCCTCAGCCCTGGAGCTGAAGAGTGTTGTCTCTATTGTTGTAGTGCAGAAGTAAGTAGGAATCGACTGTTGAAAACCCAGTAAGTTTTGGGCATGTGACATGTTCCCTTTAGCACTTTTGGGGAGGGAAAAAAAAAGGCATTCTAACAAACAGGCTCTTGCAAAAGGGTGCATTGTGTTCCCGGCTGTTCCTGAGCGCTGCCCTGCACAAGGCTGCTTTGTGCACCACGCACGGGGCTCGCAGCGAGGGCTGGAGCTCTGGGATGGGTGTTGGGAGACTCCTGGCCATCCTGTGGGAGGGGGCCTCTGCCTGCACCTTGCTGCTTGAGCCTGACTCTTTGTGGTTGGCACAGTCTGCATTTTCACCAGCTCCTGTGAAGTTTCTCCCACCTCCCTTATTCCCCACACAGTGCTTGTGTGGGGACGTGTCTCACCCAGGGGAGCGGGAGCCACCAAGCCTGTCTTCAGCTTCACATCTTTACCTGGCCCTCTCTGGGTTGTTGGGTTTGTCCTGCTTCCCTCAGTGGCACCTCCTTGCTCTTTCTTCTGTCTTTTGGAAAGCTCCTTTGAGATGGTGCATGTGCATAAAATAAGAGGGATGGCAATGGGCTGTCCCTGCAGCAAACCAGGTGCTTTGCTTTGCTCTCTTGTGGCCAGGGCTGGGAACAGGTGCTGCTGCTGTGGCTGGGCTGAAAACACAGGCTTAGGTTTCTGTTTCAGAGCTCTGTGAGCAAACTCAGTGTTCAAATCCTCACAGAACTTCCTTTTTTGGTTGATCCCTTTGAAAGGCTCAAGGCTCAGTGCAGGCTGCTTCCAAGAACAGTCACCACAAAGGACACCAGCTTCTCCTTGTCATCACCTAGTTGCCAGATACCAGCATGTCAAAACAAAGCCCCTGCTGTGGGATTGATGCATTCCCCTCCACTTCCTTTTTGTCCCTTCTTCTCCCCCCAGGATTTCAGCAGCACAAAGTCCATCACATCCCGGTGCGACTTCCTGCAGAACCTGCTTGCGAACGGCTGCGCCGGAGCCATCGAGAACCCCAGCAGCAGCATCAGCGTGGTGAGGAACGTCCCCCTGAGCAGCAAGGGCTCTGGCCAGAGCCACCTGGATGTCACACAGATCACGCCTCAGAAGGTCGCCTTGAATCTTCGTCCTGGTGAGTCCCCAGCGGCTCTGTGGGGTGTGGGGGGAGGGAGAAAGGGTGGCCAGGACGTGCCAAGAGCAGGGTGTAGCTTGTGGCCTTGTAGCCCACTAAAGCAGGTGACTGCTGGCCCCTTCCATACCTTTGAACTTTGCTGGTGAGTCACAAACAGGTTTGGGGCTGAGGGATGTGTCCTCCATGAGAGGACACCGCTGTTGGGCAAAGTCAGTCTAAGCCCACCCACAACTGCTACCAGAAATGGTTTTAACACCTGCGTGTGTCTAGGAGGAACCTGCTCGGCATCAAAATGGCATCACTGTGTGGAAGGAGTTAAAATAACTTTGGTTCCTCTGCTAAGCTGACAGGGCATGACTCTAAACTGAGACAGATCCTTCTATAAATTGGAAACAAACCCACATATCTGTTTTCTGTCAGTATGCAAAAGAGCTATGGGATCAAGGCAGAAGATGGAGATTTGAACTTGTGACTCAGGCCTTGGACTGTAGCCAGGTCTCTCTTTCATTCTCCTGAGCCATCACTTTTCTTCAATCTCTTCCTTTTAATTAAAAATTAGAAGGGAACAGCTCATCCAAGCTATGTGAGCATGCTTGTTATCAAAAGTTTTTGCATGGTGGGGGGAGGCTTTAATGTGGGTTTAGAATTCTTGAAAAAATTTGGCAGCTGACATTTCTGAGGAGGGAAAAAAGCTCTTTATTGCAAAGATAAGAAGCAAATATAAAAGCTTGATTCATTATAAGCGATTGGTGTGGGTTTCTTAGGCTTACAGTTTTGTGACAGCTCTCATGAGCATACAGAAAAGAGAAATATTGATGTTTTACTAAAGAAAAACAGGGGTTTGAGCTGGTGCTTATGCTATCAGTGCTCTCCCAGAGCCTGCCAGCTGCTACAGGAGTTTTTGTTCTAGCTGTGTAAGTTAGAAATTGTCATGTTTTTCAACTAACTTCCTCAGCTGTCATTGGTCAGACCCTCAAATCTAAAAAAATTTTCTTCAAAGCCTTAAAATCAGATACCTGAGAGCAGTCACCACTGTTCATACATTTGCATGCATGGCTTCTGCCACTGAATGTTGTGTTAAAAAAGGGAACAAAAGGGAGTTGTTGTTACTGCTGTTTCTTGAGGCAATTCCTGACAGAAAGGGCTGGCTCAGCTTTCTCATCTCATCTCCTGTGCATCCACCTCCACACACAGTGCCTGGTGCTCAGCAAATCCTGCTTTGCCAGTCCCCAGCAGTTTTGCCCATCCAATGTCCACTGCTCCAATCAGTGGCAGGGTGTGGGGATCCATCTCCCTGTGGCCTCCTGGGGTCTGGCTTTTGGAAACCTTGGGCTGCACAGGGCTGGTGTGCTGCTTCTGCCCACCCTTGTGGGGACCACACTCATGGCCAACCTCAGTTCTTTGTGATGGAGAAACCCTCCAGGTCTGGGCTGAGCTGCAGGAATCATCCTGAGGACCCCCACAGCAATTCCCACTCTGAGACAGTGAACTCCTCTCCCTGTGCTCCTCTTGCAGAGCATCACAATCATTGCAGGAGGAAGGACAAACCTCGATGTTTGTGATAGTATCTCCCATTTTTCTTCTCTTTTTGATGTTGGGCAACACTTCACCTTCAAGCTGATGACTTCCTAAACCCTTGCATTAGCAGGCCCAGTTTAAATTATCCATTGATCCTTGAGTTTGGGAGAACAGGTTTCACCCTGTGAACCCAAGACAAAAAGGAGACGACGTTGATTTAATTTTGGGCACGAGGGGTGTCCTGTTTCAAAGACAAATTCACGTAGTCTGTGGCGGTCTGTGGCAATGGTGATCTTTTATTCTTAGACCACTAAGCAGAAGCAGAAGGGAGTGGATTGTCAATTGTTTGCTGTTCCCACCCAGGCAGTTTGATCTCATCATCCTGTGGCAGAAGTCACGTCCCCAAATCTGTGTCCTCAGCTAAACTCCAAAGGCCTTAAATTGATGTTCTTACAGAGTAGCTTTTAGACTGAGCATTTAGTTTTTATAATATTGCTTTTTAATCTGGAGCCCAGCAATAAAGCAGCATGTCCTAGTTAAAAGAAATAGCAATAGTGTAAACAGACTTAAAAAATTAATAGATGCAGCTGTGTTGCTCATCAAGCTATAAGCCTCACCAAGCAGGAATAAGCTGGATAAGCATGATTGTTGAGTTTATGTCCTTAAATTGACTAAAATAATTTTTTCCAATTTCTGTGCTGCTTCTGCATGATGGTATCCAAGAAAAATTTCTGAATTAAGCTCAGAGTTTACAACTTGTCAGTAAAAGCCCTAAGGAGAGGATGGTGGCAACAGTATGTGAGGAAGGAGGGGGCTGGATTATCCCTAGAAGTAATACTGTCCATAGAGAATAATAAATTCTTTTGCTCTTACATACATTAGCGATATTTTCTCTGACATAATTGGTTTGTGCAGTTAAGAGTGAAAGAAGAACCAGCCACAGGATCCTGTTGGTTTTGGTGCTTCTCAGGGACTAATAAATTCGTAACTATTAAGAGAAGCACGTTTGATCACAGCATCCCAAATACCCTTTCTGGCAGGAAGAGCAGTGTTTTTGGAAATGAAAACATTGCAAAATACAGAGGACACATCCCCTTTTTGAGTGGGAAGAATATGTAGGAATTAAAAATATGGGCATGGGAAAGAATTTTCCCAGATTTAAACACATTTTTGCCGCACTGAATTAAAGTCAAGCTTACAATCACAGTCTTTTACCCTGCAATCAGTGCTAACAGTTTTTGTGCTACATGAGTTGTGTTCTTCTTTGTTCCCCCACAAAATGCAAGCCAGGTATAATGTGAGGCCCACCTGGAGCACCTGCTGCACTCCACATCCCAGCCCTGTGCCCTGTCCTGCTCCTGCTGGACAAGAAAGCTGGGGAGGGTAAGGAGGAAGGAGGAATATTTAAGGCATGAGGTTCTTGCTTCCTACAGCTGGGCATTATCTACATGTGTGTGTTTGCACATGGTGCCTCCTGCAGCCCTGCCTTTCCCAGGTGGGGCTGCAGCAGATTGCAGGGAAATGCTGAAGGAGAAGGAGGGTGTTGTTGTTTGAGGAGCTCTGGCTTGCTGCAGCCTGACCCCAGGTGCCAGGCAGGGCTCTGGCACCAAGGCTGCAGAGCCCCTTGTGCTGTGCATTGCCAGCATGGCAATTTTGGGATGCTGTTGCTGCTGTTGGACTGGAAGTAAGTGGGAGCAGCTGTGCTGCTGTGCACAAGGAGGAGAACAATAAAGCAGTTAGGGAAATGTTTTCACAATACTAAAAAATGTGAGTTCCATTTCTGGGGAAGAAGAGGGGAAGCCACAAGTGTTTTGCAGAACCTGCCACTGCCTCAAGTTCAGCCTTGCCCTCAAAGGGCTGGGAGAGGTCAGAACTGGGAGCTTGGTTTTGAAAGGATCCAATTCCCTGGAGCTGAGACCCCAGTGAACTGGAAAAGGGGCTAATTTGGAAGCTGGGAGCATGGGATCTCCAAAGCCTGGCTTGTGAGGTTGGGGTTTGTGGTTTTATTTAGACCCCTCCCTCAGCAAAGTGAAAGGCAAACTTTTGCCACCTGCTGTCTGGGCTCCACCGAGGTCCATCTGGTGTGAAGCTGAGCTCACTTTGGGGCCACCTCAGCTTTTCTGAGGTGTAGGTATTGCCTGTGGTGGCCTTCCCTGGCACCCCTTCCAGAGGGTATCTTTGAAAACCAGTGGGGCAGAGGAGAAGGTCAGGGGCAGGCTTTCCTCTGCTTCTCCTCACATCTGCACAACCTGTGACTCAGCCCTGTCAGCTCCTTTCCTTGTGCTCATCGCTTCAGGAAATTTCACCTCTGCCTCAGGGCTTCCATGGGTGACCCTAACAACTTTCTTTTTCACTTCCCTTTTGCCCTGATTTCTCCAGCTCCATTTTTGGGGGAAGCTCCTTTTCAAAGGTGTTTCTTCTGTGTCTGCTTCACCTTGACTTCCCTGCACAGCTCAGAGGATATCTTGCATTCACTTCATACTGGCTATTTTTTTCTGATCCTCTTTTTCTGCTCCACCTCCTACTGTCTTTTGTGCAGGACTTCTTGGACTGCTCCTGGTTTTCTTTGAGAATATCCTCAAGTAAATGTGGGCAGGGTCCCTGTTGCAGTAGTCCATGAAATACCCATTTAAGGTTCACCCTGCTTTTCTTTCCTGTTTTCTAAGGAAACATCCCTGGACTGCACACTGGGCAACAGTGTTTTTCATGTGTCCCTCCCTTAGATGTTCTCTCAGATGAGATGGAAAGACCCTCTCTGATACCTCCAAAGAGCGAAAATAGAGACAAGCACTCCATGTCTTTTTCTTGCCAGCCAATATCCTACATAGCTTAAGAGGACCCAAAGTCAATACCTGTTTTCCTGTTAGTCCTAAGGGATGTATTTGGAAAAGCTTACCGCCCTCACCCTCTTCTTTTGAAAAGCGATCTCTCTGCTCTGCAGGGGGAAAAATAAAAGTGCGTTCTGGATTTTTCTGTGTGCTGGGATTTTGCTGCTCACCGTGGCCACCGTTTGTGCGCGTGCAGGTGACCGGACCTCGTTCCGAGTGCAGGTGCGGCAGGTGGAGGATTACCCCGTGGACCTCTACTACCTGATGGACCTGTCCCTGTCCATGAACGACGACCTGGACAACATCCGCAACCTGGGCACCAAGCTGGCCGAGGAGATGAGGAAGCTCACCAGCAACTTCCGTCTGGGCTTTGGCTCCTTCGTGGACAAAAACATTTCTCCTTTCTCCTACACGGCGCCAAGATACCAAAACAATCCCTGCATTGGGTAAGTGCTGGGTGCACCTGGAGGGGCAAGGTCTGTGTTCGCACTCTTCATGTGCCTTTTTGCTGAAAATAATGAACCACACCGCAGCCCTGGCTTTTGGGAATGATGATGATACTTGAGCAATTCAAAATAGGACAGCTTCTAATTTTGCTGTGGCTGTGGGGAGATCTCTGCATCTGGACATGGGAAACTGTTGTACCAGGGAGCCTAAAGCTATTTTTAAGTACCTGAAAAGGATGCAGACATTGCAGGCTTTTTTACAGCCTTTAAGGAAAAGGAGCCAGAGCCAGAAATTCCTGATTTCTGATCCTAGCTCTGAGTCATACTTTGGCGTTGAGTAAATCAATTAAGCTTTTTGTCTGCATTTTACAGATAAGGAGACCAAGGCAATGTAACTTCTTCTCAACAAAAGTGTTTGAAGGAACTGAGATTTGCTATGGCCTATAGTGCTGATTAATGAGTTTTTGTAGAGTGTTTTTACGGCTGCAGGAGGGTTTTTTCATCTTTATTGCTGTGGAAGGAAAGCAAACTGGTAGTTACAAAAGACACAAATGATGTGGTTTACTTTGTGGTGATATGAGAGCCTTCATCCCTTTATTTCCTTTTTTTTTTTTGCTTGTGTCTTTGCAAGTGTCTTTTTGTTTGCCTTTTAACCACCAGAGTTGGGATCAAGTCCATTGAATTGAGGATTATGCCAGAGCGAGATTGGGTGTAGGGAAGGGTGTCCAGGCTCACATGGGTTTGGGTGTTGGCACTGAAGGATGGATACAGCAGCAAGTGCCCTCCTGGGAGACTGTCACCACTGACACCTTTGTATTCCCCATCTTCACCTCATCCATCAGTGAGTGCTTCCTAGTCACCTAAGGGCAGCGAGGAGAACCCTTTCATTTGAGCCATTTGTGGATACTTACATTGTAAGATCACCTCATGCATGGATGCCAAGCTCTGTGCATGCTCTGAGAGGCAGATAAAGACAGCTTGCATCAGCTGTGAGTTTCTAGGCCAGCTTTTGGCTCTGACCAAGCATTGGCAGCTCACTGCACATTGCTTGTTGACCGGACAAAAATTTTCTGTATTCGCTTTTCACCAGTTCTGTCCAGAGTGGAAAGTCAAATGGATTTTTACACTGAAAACTCTTGCTTTAATCGTGAGGCAAAAGTGACCACACTGAGCCACGAAGGTGTCTCTGCCACGATGGCATTACAAACCACAATCTTCATACAAACCACACTCTTCGTAGTGCTTCTCCCAGAAATTTGGCATAGCCTCCGAGGGATCCTCTGTCATCTCTGTCCTCCTCAGTCTCTGACACCTGCCCTCAGGCTGGGGACAGGCTCCAGCTGGAGAAATCTTGGAAACTTTGTTTGGCTGGTGTGTGATTTAATTGGTGTGACATGGCTTTTGCCAAGTGAAACAGAGTGAAACATGCAGGAGGAGATGGGTGCAGAAGGAAGAGAGGATGGAACTGGACAACTCAGCAGCAAAGGTGTACCTGAAACTTCCAATGACCTTTAATCAAGAACATCCAGAGCTGTCACCTCAGCTTTTCCCACCATGATCAGGCTATCTGTGTTCCTTTGGCTTTACCCACGTGGTTGCTTTTCTTTCTGTTGGTTACTTTAAGCCAGCCTGGTCTTAGGAAAACATTTAGGAAGGATTGCCCATGGCAGCTCATCTGGTAGGTGCTCCCTTCCAGGTGCCATGTGTCTCCTCTTCATCCAAACCAGGGGTGCTGGCTCCCTGCTCTCTGATGGAATCTCCTTCCCCAGCCTGCTCTGTGTGGGGGCTCTGGCTGCTGCCACATGTCCCTGGTGAGCAAGGTGGGTTGTCAGGCGTGGTTTTGTTTGCAGATATCCCTATCAAAACAAACTGTTCAGCATCTAAGAAAAGCTGCAAGTAAACTCAAGCTGCAGTGGTCCAGGCTCTCCCCTCCTCTTCCTTGTGGTGGTGACTGACTTGCAGGTCTGGGTGGGGTGCAGCCCTGTTTCCCTTGTCTCCCTCATCACCCCTGCTCCTGACTCAGCATCCTGGTGGGGTAAGGGCAGCTTGCTGAGACCCTGCAGTGAGAGGTTTCAGACATGGCAGACTCCTTGCCTTGCCCTGGGCATGAGCACAGTGCAAGTCTGGACGTGGATCATGGATCAAAAGGGATGGCTCTAATTGCCAGCCAAGCCCAGGGCAATGAGACCTGGCCCACAGTTAGGGGTGTGTGTGTGTGTATGGAAATCCCTGCTTTGGGGTCCCTTGTGAGGAATTTGAGTTCTCAGTGATGGTAAATTTAAAATACTCCTTTGTGTAAAAAGCCTCTTGCAACTTACCCATAGTGGGTCATGTATCAGCAGAAGCTTTTAATTGTACTCTGGGTTATATGTTTAAAGATAAGAGTGAATTAGTGCCAGGCCAACTCCTTTTTAAACACATTTCTTCTTAACCCTTCCCATCCCTCTCTCCTGCACACACTCACTGATTTCCCATGCCACAGGAGCTGCTCTGCTGAGCTCTCCAGGTGAGCACCAAAACTGCCTTCTCATGGTTTTGTATGGGAAAAAAAAAGGTTTCCTGGTAGCCTGCCAAGATATTTCTCTGCCTTAGGGTGCCCTTCCCACCTTTCTGCTCCAGTGGGAAGCACAGATTGTGTTTGCTCACCAGCTTGCAGGGAGAGTGGGGAGGAGGCTTGAGCTGGTGTTGGTTATTACTCCATCTCATACTGGGCAATTGCCAGGTGCCTGGTGGTGTGCAGTAAGTGTAGGGTGGTTCAAACTGGCAAGAAAACTGGATGACACAGTGAAAATCTGTACTGCAGAAGAGGGGAAAGCTGGTTCTTGGCAGTGATACTCCTGCCCTTTGACACCAGCCCACAGGCTCTGCAGGTGTGGGACACGGCTCCCATGGCCCTCCTGGGCTGCTGGGGAGGGTGGATCTGCCAAAATGCAGCCTCCCTATCACTGGGTAGAATCCTTGGCTGCAGGTTCCCAGTGAAAACCACTTTGAGTGCTGAAAGTGCAGAGCTGCATGGCCCAGGGTGGGCTGGTGCTCAGTCTCCACTCACATGGTACGTGGAAAGAGATGTTCAGTCCTGGTGGGATCTCTGGAAGCTTCAGCTTCTGAAAGCCCTTGAGAGGAAAAAAAATACAGGCTTTACTCTAGGATTTTGTAGATAAGTAGCCAGAAGCTGAAGTGTCCAAAATACAAAGCACTGCGAAAGTATCCCAACCTTCTGAACAAAACCTTAGAGACCAACCTGGTAGAGCTGGGAGCTTCTGCAGTTCTTGGCTGCGGGTGTGGTTCCTCCCAGCTGACCAGTCCTCTATTCTTCCCGCAGTTACAAGCTGTTCCCCAGCTGTGTCCCATCCTTTGGCTTCCGCCACCTGCTGTCCCTGACGGATAAAGTCGACCGTTTCAACGAGGAGGTCCGGAAACAGAAAGTTTCCCGCAACCGGGATGCTCCAGAGGGCGGCTTCGATGCCATTTTGCAGGCTGCTGTGTGCAAGGTGAGCTGCTCTCATTTCTGGAGGTTTCTTCTGCTCTGTTCTTGAACCAAGGCAAAGCTTGTTTGCCATTTCATGGAAGTAACTTCTAAATTTTTCTTGGAGAAACTGAAAAACGCTATTAAAAAATAGAGGCTTTTGTCATTATGTGCTTCCATAGATAAGCAGGCAAAGGAAAAAAGGTTAATTCTTTCTCTAGTTTAAAGGGATAAAAATGGAGCTTTTGTAAACACAAATTTAGGGCTGAGATTTCATTATCCAGTTAGACCTTTGGTGCTGAGCACCTGGCATAGAATCCTTCCAGAGTCACATACACTTGTGTGCAGCAGTGCTGCACATCAGCTCAATGTGTTTAGCAAGGGTGCATCGAACACGTCTTGCAGCACTAGACCCATGTTGGGGGTTGGAGCTGGTCCCTACTGCTCATACCTTCCCTCTTTGTGTGTGTGGGAATGATCTCACCTCTGGGTGCTGACAGCCTTCTCTCCCTCTTTGTCAGCAGAACTGGAGCAGAGTTCATTAGCTTGGTGCCATGTTAGCCCTGTCCTTAGAGTTTTTGGAGATGCTTGCTTGGAGATCTTTCTGGAACAAGTAGTTGGGTTGCTCCATATCCCTTTGTCATGAATGAAAATTCTGACATGAGGCTGAGCTTCCCTGCTCATCAGGAATGGTTCTATTTGCTTTTTCACCTATTGCTGCAATTTTCCTTTTGTTTGCTTCAGCCTTGCTTAGTCCTTCTGGTTGGGCATGTTTTCTTCTGGGTCTGAATTATGGGAGCTGGGAGCTAGGAATAGTCTGTGGGAGTGATGGATTGCAGGCATGTGGGCAGCCAAATCTTTCCTTGCCTGGATTGCCTTTGCTGTGCTTCACGGTGTTGGCAGGACTGAACCTGCCCCATTGGGGCATCTTCCCACAGATATTGTTGTTGGCACAGCTACAGTGCTGCTCCCAATAACTGTCTGGATATAAAGTGCTTCTCAGTTTTGGAGAGGTGGCTCCCATGGTTAGAGCAGGGATGGCTCAGGATGGTGACTCAGTTGTGCCATTCACCATGTGGGTTTTTGCAATCCCTTCCACGATGTTACTGCAAAAACAGGCAAATATTTCCCTATGGTGCAGCAGTACTTCAGTGTGTATCACAAGGGCTCATTTCTGAAGTGCTGGTGGAAGGCAGGAGACCTGCAAGATATTTCCTCTGAATTTGTGGCAGTCTCAGATTGTTGTTAAGGGCTAAAATCTTCAACTGTCCTTCTTGAATGCACAGCCTTGTCCCTTCTAAATTTAGAAGATGAATTTAGATGCTGGTACCAACTTAATTCAGGAATGAGCACCCTTAAGGAAGGGTGAGCAAAGGTGAGCATGTGTACATGCGTGACTGTTGGCATGATGTGGCAGGTCATGACAGCAAATTTCTGCAGCCGCAGCAGTTAATTAATTACTGGAGCTTGGGTGTGGGAAAGGAAGTCCATGGGTCTGGTGTGAAGGCAAGAGAACTGGCTGTGCCATGACTCATGCTGCATTGGCAGTGCCTTGCTCTGGGCAGAGCAGCTGCCTCTCATCACAGCCATGAGCAGCAAAGATTCTGTCTGTCCAGAGTTAAAAAAGGCAAAATTTCAAGGCAGCTGATTGACATTAGGATGTTTGGTCCCATAGTCAAAATGGGAACTTATTGCTTAATTTCCCTTGTGGTCCCCAAGCAAAGGCCCAGACTGGTCAGTGGCTGTGGGCTGTGGTGAGACTCAACGCCACTGAGATGGGTGAGGGTTGCAGACACTTGGGGTGGCAGAGAAGTGCAGCTTGCTGACAAGGATATTCTTGGCATGGAGTTTGTCATCCTGCAGTGACTAATGGAGTATCATGGGGATGAAAACCCCAGAAACAGACAGTAATTCTGTTAACTCAGGACCTATTCCACCTCCGATGCAAGGAGAGCAGCATACGGGCACCTTGGTGAATTCTGAGGTGGGTTTCCTTGTCACTGCTCTGCACCCCATTGCATCTCACTGGCTCGCTCCAGCTTTTTCCAGGGTAGTTATCACCTTAGAGAGTCCCCTGCCTTGGGGACATGCAGTGTGTTGCTCATGAAGCACTTTGTGCTCAGCATCAAGGGGAGAGGGGGTCACAGCACAGCAGAGCCTTGCTGTCTCCAAGCCACGGTGTCTAAACAAGGCCTTCTCCTCCCCTTCTGAGGTGTCAGAAACAATACCTCCTGTGTTGACTAGATGTTTTTACACTGGAATGCATAGCAAGCATTTCTTCTGCATGAGCTGCCTAAGGGCTCTGTAGCACTCAAGTAATGTTTTGGCCTGGTCTTCAACCCAAGGAATGGGGAAAGTTTGTACAGCTAACAGAAACTAAGGACCAGGCCCAGGGCTTGGCTCCTTTCTGAAGGATGAAGATATGGTAAATGTTATTCTCGAGGCAATGAAAGAGCCAGAGACAATAAGCCTTTATTCTGATGCTAAAATAGTATGCCAGGAATATTAATCAGCCTTCCTTAATTACATTTTCCATTTGCAGTATTTTGGTTTTTTGCCATTCTCTAAGTGCAAGCCTCATATGGCTTGGTGGTATGTATAAGTTTCAGATCTTATATGCTAAGATGCAGCAAGGAGATAATGCTAGATTGGAAAATAAAGCATCTTTTGGAATGGTTTTGCTTGGTGCTTGCTAGACACTGGTAGTTGGAGATAGCCAAGGCATCTGGGAGACACTGAAGAGCCTTTCAGAGCAATACCAAGTGAAGGAGGTTTTGGCTTTTGATCCCTAAGGCATACTTGCCTTGCACCTGTATCTGTTTCTTGCTTCCAAGAAAGTCTGCACCTGAAAAACTGGTGAGGTTTTAGACAAATTGATGAATGCAGGGGGGTCTCCTGGCAACTGAGTCTTGGCAATTGAATGGCTTTTATTCCGTGCCCAAAGTATAAATGTAGGTATTTTTTCAGGCATGGAAATACAGGCTTTGCTGCTTTTCCAATAGTATTTGGAGAGCTGTGCTGAGGCAGCTGTGGCAGTTTTGCCAGTCACTATTGGCTGTATGGAGTGAGAAGCTGTTTTTTGGGGTACAGAAGGCAACTGTAGCTGGTTGTGGGAGTAGGGGCAGGATCCATAGCACCCCAAGCCCTGTGGAAACATGTTACTCTGCTTTGGGTCCAGTCCCACCCCTGCTTTAAAAATCCTTCTTATCCCATAAGGATCAAAAACCAGATGAGAGGGTAGGCATCAGTGCAGGGTTTTTTGTTCAGCAATCCCAGTCCAATAAAAAAAAATGAAATTCTCCTTGGTTATTTGCTTTAAGCAGAGTGGAGTGCTGCTCTGGGTTTCTCAGTGGAAACTGCATGCTGAAGAGCTGTATTTTCCAGTGCCTTGAGGCCACTGGCAGAGGCAGTCTGAGATGCTCCTTGGCCTGCCAGCCTCCTTGGGGGGCTTTTTTCATAGGTCTACAGCTTCTTTTGGTGTGGGATCAGCACTGGCTCAGCCAGCCCATCCAAGGCACCCTGGTTTGATGTTCTGAGGCATCAGATACTTTCAGTGCCTGGATATTGGCACTGAGGCTGTGGGTGCTCATTGCTTTTTGGGAGTGAGTTCCTGAGCTGAGCAGCCACAGCAGTTCTGATATTGTTTATGTGGGACATTGTGTTGGAGTCATGGAGAGTTTGTCTGCAAAGGAATTCTTAGCCCATGATTTAAAGGTGGGCTTAGCAGGCAGGTGACCAGCACCAGCACCCCCGAGGTGCCTTTGTGACTGCTGCTTGAACGCAGCTCCTTTTCTTTGTGTGCAGCACATTTCTAAGGAAATGAAACTCAGATTAATCCTTCTAATCTCTTTGGGAGTTTCTTGGCCTTAAACATTTAAAAAGAAATCAGCTTTGGATACTCAAAGAAAAGTGAATTGGATGGGCTTCTGTCTGGTGGCTGAGCAGACTGAAAACTGCCTCTTGCATTATTAGAGCTGTAATCACTTTTGGGTTGAGTTCTTAAGAAGTTACATTTTGGCATGAGGTTTTAGCCTTTTGTCCAGTGGGGTAACTTCAGAGGAATGAATCCTGCTTCCCAGAGCAAAAAATACTCATTGCTTCCTGAGCTGGACTGTAATGTGCTGGTGCATGGTAAGGGATGTGTGTTGCCAAAAATTTCTTCCTATGGCCTTATATGCATCATGGGGGTCTTTAAAATGTCAATAAAGAAAATAAACCTTCTGTAATTGGGAGGAAAAAGGAATCTACTCTAGAATAATGTCCCTGAAGCAAAAGTTATATTTATTGGAAAGATCAGCAGGCTTTGGCTATGACTCACATTTGGAGGTGAAAATTGCGCTGGCACATGTGATTCTACACCCTTCTGCCTGCTCTGCCCTCCTGCCCTGCCCACGCCACTGCTTTCCATGGGAAGGGCCAGCACCTTCCTGTAAACAGGGCAGAGTTTGAGTTATGCTAAATAAGCTGAGCAGTAACTCTGGAGGAGTTGGGTATCTCCATCTGCACCGTGTTCCCATCAGTGACCCAGCTTTTCCCTTGTGCTTTCCCAAAGGATTTGTGTGGTGGTTCTCTGAGCCAGGGTCTGGAGGAAGGGGGATGCTGGAAGTGCGTGGGCAGGGAAGGTGTGGGGCCATGTCTTTTCTGGCAGATGGTCAGTGTGGCAGCCCAAGGGGAAGCTCTGGACAGTGGGACTTTCTGCCTCCAGTCTGTGCCGTGGCAGGATCTCCCTGCTGTGGTCAGCAGCAGGACCCCTGCTCACCCAGCTTGGCAGTGACCTGGCAGCAGGAGCAGCCACTGAGGGGGTCTGCTGCAGCACAGTGGTTTGCAAAAATTTCCTTTGGGCACCTCTGTTTCCTTCCACTTCCATTGCCACAAAGTGCTTCGATGTGCTATTATAGGCACAGATCTGCTTCTTGGGCTGATGAAAACATGGAAACCTGGGGAATGTTTGTCATCTAGATCTTATCCCTTTACTTGAAAAAAATCTTTCCTTGCATCTCTCTTCATGCAAAGACAGTGGTAATGTCTGGTCCTTGCACAGAGGGATCAAGGAGGGGTCAGAGGACACTTCATGTGCTGTGCTTGATGCCTCAGTGCTTTTGTAGGGACCATTACAGCATGTCTTGACATTACCATGCTTTTAAATAAGCAGAAGTTTCTCAGAGCAGCTCTGTGCAGAGTGGTTGTGTGGGATTAGTGGCAGCACCAATGCCAGAGGTCCCTGCTCTGCTCTGGCTGTGTGTGTACCCCTGTACCCCTGCTCTCCTGGGGATGGAGCTGCCTGGGGCATGTGTAGAGCTGTACAATGAAATATCAGAGGCACCATGGCTTCCAGGAGATGTGTGCAGAAGGGGATCAGGGCAGAGTGCCTGGGCATGAGTGTGGTTGCACCAAAGCCCGTCCCCTCTGGCAGGCACCTCACTTTGTCCATCACAGCTCAGAAACAGCCTTTATGAGTGAGCAGCAATGAAAATGCTGAGCGGGAATATTGCAGCTCTTGCTGTTGCATTGGCCGCTCCACAGAGCTGAGGAAACAAGGTCAGATTAAATGTGTGTGGAGGAAATTGGCAGGTCTCCTTTGGCTATAAAAGCAGCTGAAATTCTTACTCTTGGATCTGGACAGAGAAGGTCTGGTGGACAGTCCACATACCTCCTCATGCCTTTTTAAATTAAGTGTGTTGGAAGGAGATGCTGGGAATTGCTGGATGGGCTCCCGACATTTTGTTTTCATAGCAGGGATGGGTGGACAGCAGCATGGTACTCTCCTAATTAATGCTAATGGGTCTGCTGCTGGCTAGGCACGTGGCTGGGACCATGTGCAGGGTGAGGGGTGAAGCGTGGGCTTGGCAGGGGCTGGCTGCTGTCTCACAGGGTTTGCTTTCCCCCAGGAGAAGATCGGCTGGCGTAAGGAGGCATCTCACCTGCTGGTCTTCACCACGGATGATGTGCCCCACATAGCCCTGGATGGGAAGCTGGGGGGGCTGGTGCAGCCCCACGACGGGCAGTGCCACCTGAATGAAGCCAACGAGTACAGCGCGTCCAGCCAGCTGGTGAGTGGGGCACGGGGCCCAGCCCTCAGAGACCTCGAGGGCTGGAGGACCTCTCTGGAGACCAACCAACCCCTACTCCAGCAGCTTTTGGCAAATGCAGTGCCTGGTTTAACCCAGCTTCTGCAATTTGCAAATAAAATTTGTTCTTCTTTTGGGCATTCCCCAATAGTGAATGCTTCTGTGATAGTCAAAAATGAGTTGGTGACTTAGTGAGTTCCTTCAAAGCTCATTGCATGGGATGGAAAAGTAACTTGGTGTCCTGAAGAGCATTACATTTTTCCTGCAAAGTGTACAGGAAACAGAATATGTCATCCCTTTTCTAAAATATGTTTGAGGAGGGTGGAGTCTGAGGACTGTCCAGAGGACTCTTCCTGCAAAGGGTGTATCTACCTTGATGTGACTACACTAGCAAGTACAATAGAATATTGCTTTTATTCATAGCCTTTGAGCACAACACTAACATAAGTCTTAGTAATAAAAAGGCAAACTAGCCCTTTCTAAAAATTGAACTCAGCGGAGGAAACTTCTGGGATGAATGAGCACTTGCCTGCCACTTCATTATCCCATCCTTCTGCAGAATGATGCTTTATTCAGCAGATCACATGCACTAATTATGATTGTTGTTCCTGAATGTCACCCTGTGAGGGGAGGGGAATCTGGGTGGCTATGTTAAGGTCAGAAGCTGGGCTCTACAGTGGAACCCCCTGTGCAGTCCTACCAAGTGGATGTGTAAGGGAGCACAGTCCCCAAACTGGCTCCCTTATGTGGAGTAAATGCTGAGGAGATGGCATGATGATGCTGCCTTGGCATTTCCATGTTTGAATCTCAGAGGCTCTCAATCAGTCCTCCAGTCTTCAAGTAAATGAGATGGTTTTTTCCAAGGACAGCACTTCAGAAGCAGGCAGGGAGTTTTGAACTCAAGCTGTTCTCTAGAGACTGAGCCCTGCTTCGTTTTTTTTTTTTTTTGCTAGAGCAGCATCTCCCTGCCATCCTCTCCATCTGGGAAATCTGCAGAATTAAAGAGTTTATTGTAATCTCTTTATGGTTCCAGTATGCAGAAAGAATAGGCAATGGATGTTTCTGCTTTGGGAGAAAAAATTTGATACATTTCCACTTTCTTTAGTTCTAGATCTCCCTGCCTCGCATCCCTTGAGGTAGCAGCCATTTAGCACATGTGCATTTGCTGATGGCAAAATAGGAAGTGGAAAGAAATAACCCAGTGTTTTGGGTATTGCTGTGGCTAGTGGTGTTGTCAGTCATGCATTTTAGTGAGCAGTGCTGTAGAAATATTTAACAGATTTCTACTATTTCAGTTAGGATTGTGCTGGTACATCAGGGACTTCATCCACAACAAAACACGCCATGTGTCTGGAATGAATTTTGCTATTGGGAAGAGAAGAGCAATGAAATTAGTCTTTGTTTCTGTGTTACCCACCAGTCTTTCTGCCTGGCTTTTTCCCCCTAGGATTATCCTTCCCTGGCACTTCTTGGGGAGAAACTTGCTGAAAACAACATCCACCTGATTTTCGCTGTTACAAAAAGTCATTACATGCTCTACAAGGTAATTGCTGAGTTGCCTGGGCTGGGGGGAGAGTGAAATGCCTCTTGAGGCCCTGGGGAGTGGAGGCAGCTGCAAACATGTGTGTGCAGTGGCAAACATGTGTGTGCAGTGATGAGGGTGCAGTGATGCATGTGGCCACAGGCTGCCCGGTGCAGGCAGGCAAGGCTCAGCCCTGCTGGTCTTTTCAGCAGAAAGCACTAAAGCTTCTTAGAGCAAACAGATATATGTGTGTTAGTGAGCATGTGAAGAGCTAAAATAGCCTCCATGTTAATCGGGATGTTCGGATGGCTGCCAGTGTGCAGCGTGCCAGAGAGCAGAAACCTGCTCGGCCCATTCTGCAGTGACTTAATCCCATTACCTAATCCTGCACAGCCTTTCTGCCCAGCTGTGTTTTTCCATCACGGAGTCCAGGGCCCTGACGTGCCACACACAATTTGAACTCTCCTGCTATTCCTGCTCTCCCCTTCAAAAGGAAAGGTGACCCAAGGCACAAAAACCAACCTGTGTCTAGAGCTGCCCTGTGGGGTTTTGCTGCTCTGTGGGTGCAGGGGTGGTGTTTCAGGCGGGGTTGCTTTTGGAAACCTCTGCCGAGGCCCTCGAGGCTCAAGCAGGAACAACAAGCAGCCCTGTTGCTATGGTGGGGATGCTGCTGTTCACCCATGGGGAGTGGGAGGGCTGAGCTCGTTCTCCACCCCCTCTCCTGGGGATGCTCAGGGTTGGGAGGGAAGTTGGGACAGCTGCTCCTCCCTCCCTGCAGTGCCAGATTTCCTGAGTACAAGGTGGCTGGTCTTCCCCCCCCAGCAGCAGAGCCCCAGGTATGTTTGTTCCTGACCCATGGCCGTGAGCTTTGTTTAATATTTGACATGCTTCATTAGCAATGCTTTACTTTTGAAAGCTCCACATTAACTGGAGCCAAAATATACCATGTATACCACTGGGTGATGGGGCAGTGTGTGTGGCCTGTGTCCCTGGCATGGGGTAAATCCCTCCTCATCCTCTGCTTTCCTCTCTGCACCTCAACATTTTAATTTTTCTTTTTTTTTTTTTTAAGAACTTTACCACTTTGATCCCTGGAACAACAGTGGAGATTTTGCACAAAGATTCCAAGAATATCATTGAGCTGATTGTCAAAGCCTACAACGTAAGTGCATTTTAATTCCACAGCTGCTGAAGTGAGGAGGGCTAAGAACTTGGCCAGCTCAGCTCCCCCCAGTGAGTTCCACCCGGCTTGGCAGCCTCCCTCCCCTGTCCTCTCCACACTGCTGGAGCTGGGATGTCCACCCTGGGAAGGGAAACAAGGTGTGTGAGGAGGATGAGAAGCGTGGATACCCAAGAGAGCCTGTGGGACAGCAGAAATTTCACCTCACTTCTCTTGCGTACAGATTTACCCACAAAACACAGCCCCCATCTAAAACAGATCTCTCTCAGAGATCTTTTACCTACCAGTAGGTAAAATAGATTATTTCTTTGTTATCTGATGTTCAGAGGCCTCTCAAGGATGGGACCGGGACCAGGTCCAGATAAGGTCACATTCTTGCCTTGCTCTCCGTGCAGCCCACACTGGTTTTCAACACCCTATGAGTATCACCATGCTCCCAAAGGAGCCCTGCCTGTGTGCCACTGCCAGTGCAGCCTGCCCTGGCACAGTGAGGAGGACAGCAAGGGACCTGGAGTTGTACTGCTGACCTGATGTTGTCCATCTCCATGGAGATCAGGGGAGCAGCTCAATTAGAAGCAGCTAAATGGCATGTTCATAGCATAGCTGGTGTCAATGTTTGTGTTGACTTCTCCCTGAATTCCTATGTGTCAGGTCTTCATGATCTTGCAAGGATATTGCTGTGTGTTGGGCATGGAGATCTGACCCCATAACAGGTAGAGTTATTCATGCATGGGACCTGTGGGCACAGCTTTTGATGGCTGCAAGCTCTTCTTGGTACTATGTTCTATAGTGCAGGGAGTCAATAAGAACTTCTTTGGAGGAGTTTACACATCCAGAATCCATGTGGGGTTGGGGTGGTTGGGGTGTGCTTTGCATGATCTGTAAAGTTCTTCCTTCTTGTCCCCCATCTCCCTGCAGTTAAAGCAGCTTTTGGTTATGCCCTTGGGAAGAGTGCTTCCCAAAGCTTCACCCTCTGAGGAAGGCAGAGAACGGTTAATGCTCCACAGGACTATACAGGGCTGATAAGAGGACTTGTGTAGGAACATAGGATGAGCCTGTGCAAGGCCATACTGAGGCCTGACCTGGTGTCCTGTTTTCTGCCATGCTACCTCTGGGAAAGAAGAGAGGGGAGCACATCAGTGTAGCAGCTAATTTCTACAGGATGAATTGGGCAGAGCAGCATCCATAGATTAATTGACAATTGGCGGTGTTCAGCCCACAGGCAATGGATGCTCCATGTGGTCCCAGTTGTTATCCCATGAAAGCTTCACTGTTACAGTAGAGAGATGGGAATTATTCCTTTCTTTCCTCAAGGACTGTTTAGATTCACCCGGCCAAAACTCATTTATTTCCTGTCCATTTCTAGAAGCATTGGCTCTTTGCTGGCATGTGAACCCTGCTTTTGTCATCACATGTACTGGCAAGAGGTCTGAATTAGCACTTTTCCTTAATCTGGCCTGTTTGGTGAGGGCGGGGGACAAGGGGAAGAGGGATGGAGGTGGAAGCTGGTTTTGGGTAATAAGCATATTTGTGCAGAAAGCTCCATTTTGAAAAACTTTGTCGTTTTTGGACACCACTGGTATGAAAATCAGTTCCAGCCCTTGGAAGAATTAAACAAAACAATGTCATTCTGAATTAATATTTATAAACTTCATTTTGTTGTGACTTAAAAAGTCTGTGTATGCAGCAGGGCAGAGAGTTAAGAAGCAGAAGAAAGGGGTAGAAGCACACCAAAACCTCACAGATGGAAAATGCTCTTCACTTTGAAAAGTTTTTTCAAAGAAAGAGATTTTTCATTAATTTTTCCCATGGTGCTGTTTCCAGCTGACTCTTACAAAAGGGTGCTTTTGGTTCAGCTTTTTCTTCTAAGAGGGAGAATACATTTTTCTGACCAGTTGGGTGAAATGAAGGCAGCAGGACAGAGCTAGTGCAGTTTCACGTCTTCTCTGTGCTGCACAACAGACATTGTAGGACAGCTGCCAGTGGAGAATCAGGCTTTGCACTTTGCTCAGGAGCTGGGTTATGGGGAGGAGAAGGTGCAGATGTGCACAGAAAGCTCTGACCTTCAATTCAGAGATATTCTGTTTCTGGTCGAGAAGGTTTTCTTCTTTGTCTTGTGCACCCGTATGTTTCCAGTGCTGGCTGCAGTGTCCATTACACCCTGCAGGGGTGGCAGGCAGCTCCCTGTGAATCTAGTTGTGATCGTCAGAACTCTTCTAGGCTGATTGGACCAAACTCAAATGTCAATGTGTGTGCAGGGGTGATTTTTTTTCCATATAGGTGCAGAGATGTCCTACCCACCCTCTGGAAACAGCAGGAGAAGAGACTAAAGCAGAAGAAACCCTTCTGTCTTTGGGAGCTTGATGGTTTGCTTTCCCCTTGTGTTTCCAGAGTATTCGGTCCAAGGTGGAGCTCACAGTCTGGGACAGCCCTGAGGACATTGGCTTGACCTTCACAGCCACCTGCCAGGATGGGTTGTCCTATCCTGGGCTCAGGAAGTGTGGGGACCTCAAAATTGGAGATACGGTGAGTCTGCCTTTTAATCTGTTCCCTGGAGAGGCTCTTTCACCTGCTTCCCTCCATTGATGAGTGGTCCTGGGCAATAAAACACAGTTTTGCTCATTTTCCTCTGCTTTCTCATGATGATATAGAAACCCACAGAGGGTGGCTCTGCTAGAAGTAGTTCTGAGTGGTGCAGGTCAGTCCAAGGTGAGCTGTGAGGAAAGAGGGAAAGCATCTTGTCTACAGTACTGAGCTGAAGGTCCTGATCAGGCAGCAAGGATGCAATAGTCAAAAACGAGCCTTTTTCCCTTATTCACAGATATTCACATCACACTCTCACCTGTGAAATTCCATAGGCAGCAACCCTCCTCTCCTGTGTTCAGTTCCTAGGTTATTGGATGGCAGCACAGATTGAAATAAATATTAACATGGCATAATCAACCCTGTGCTTTTTAAAAAGCAGTGAAGCTAAGCTTTGCTTGTTTAAATTGAGTGTTGATGCAGATAAATGAGTTGCTGGGCTGCAGGGCTAGGGCAGGAGGGCTCAGGTTGGTGGGGAGTCTCCTCCCTCTCTTCAGACTTTTGCTGTCTGAGGCCATGGGTGTGGGTTCATTAGCAGCCTGATTGCCTTATTTGAGAAGAGTGACTCTGCAAACATACCTCAGGGCTCTTAGTGCTGTGACATATAAAAATAGTTTGAAAGAGTCAACAGTAGCTGGAGTTTTACCCCACCAAATAAGGATCATGTGAGATGTTAAACAGGGAAGTGGCCTTGCTTTTTAAACTGAATTTACTGGGTCCTGGATAGGTAGGTAAAAGCAATCCCTGTAGCTCCTTGGATGGCTCCAGCTGCTGCAGCTTGTGCCATAAAGGGTCTGGCTGTGAGTGCAGCAGGGAGCTGGTGCTGGCACTGCTCCATTTTAGGGGCACTCTGAGTGTCAAGGTGCCTGCACAGGGAGAGATACCACAGGATGGTGGGGTCATGTACCTCCACCCCCTCTTTTCAGCTGCTTTCTGTCCCACTGCTTTGAGGAGGTTTGACTCCTGCTAAGGAAGTTTCCCTAAAGAGGATCATGCTGGCACTGGACCCTAATCTGCCGGGGCTTAGTCCTGGGGCTGTGGGTGTCAGCGGGTGAAAGGGAGCAGGATTACCCTGATCCCCTTAGCTTGCTTTCTGATCTCCTCCTCTGTAATTTGAGATTCTATCCTAATTGCTTCAGGCCTTGGGAATGGGAGGGGGCCAAGGGAGGTTTCCTGGGGGTGCAGCTCTCCTGCCAGGGGTGGCTGCTGTGTCTTCCATCTGCACATCCCCCCTTGACCTGTGCGACAGTGAAGTCAGTGAGAGCTTGAGGTGACCCCCAAATGTCCCCAGAGAGAAAGCATTCCTTCCTGAGGCCTAGGAAAGGGTCTCATTTCCTTGGAATAAGGTTAATCCTCCTTACTAACTGGCAGCTCTGGGCAGTGCTGACCAGCCCTAACAAAGAGCAGGATTAAATCAGGGGCTAAGCAAGCAACTAAAGTATGGTCTTGGTTTTCTCAAGGAGAAAATCCCTGACACTGGATTGTAGCAACATAAAACGAGTAGGGGTGTGATGTATAACCATTTAATGATGTGTAGAACCTTCTGAAGCCAGGCTTGATAGAAGTATCCATTCAAAATGGCCTGTGAGCAGCATGCCAAAAGCTTGGGACTGTGGGGCTGATACACATATCCACATGCAAATCAGGAGTCCCATAAAACCTTCTAAATCCATGATCTTATAGGCACCTTGGGTTCTTTGCTGTGCTGGTTAGATCTTGTTTTGAGAGAGTTTTCTATTTTTAATGGCATGAAAACTGGGTTGTTTGCTAGGGTTTTGCCCTGTTTGTTTCATGGGAATAGGCAAGTTCCTTCCCACTTCACAGAAAACAGTGGTGCCTGATGGGGAAAATTGCTGTGAATGGCTGACAGCAGAGAGTTTTAAAATACTTTGGATGCCCAGCCCCTCATGTTGGTGCATTGAGCTGCAGGTGCCCTTGCTGGATGTGTAATTGTTTGGGGTTTATTTTTGCACACCTGGAAGCGAAGCTCTGACGTGCCAAGTTCTGTGGAATTGCTCCATGGATTTTCCCCAGCACATTTGCCCTTCCCTGCCGGGGAGCACCGCTGGCAGCTGCTTTGGGGCCGTGCCTGTGAAAAATGCAGATTTTATGATTGGCTTTTTGCAAATACTAAAATGAATATTATATGTGTTGTGTTAGAAAGTAATGCTGTTTTAATTCTCTTAAGTAGTGTGTTAAACGTAGTTTTAGGTTATAAACAATGTTAAAATAGAAACTATGCTATTGTGGAAAATGCCAATCACTTGTTTTTAAAATTTTAAACGTTTAATAGTAATGAAATGGTTATAAAAATAGTAATACAATTAGAATAATAATAATTTGGACAATTTGAATTAGGACAATATGAGACAATAGAGACAAAGAGTTATGGACGTCTGGGTACCTTTTTCTGGGCAGTACAAGCCCAAAAAAGGACAGCGCCTTTGAGGTGGGAAGAAGTTTGTTTCTTATGATAAGAGGGCAAAAAATTCTGAAAGATTTAGGTGTCCTGTGGCTGCTGTCTCGCTGCGAGTCCTTTCTTTAAAAAAAGTATCCTACATAGCATAGTTTCTATTTTAACATTTTTTATAACCTAAAACTATATTTAACACACTACTTAAGAGAATTAATGCAGCATTACTTTCTAACACAACACATATAATATTCATTTTAATATTTGCGAAAAGCCAATCATAAAATACATGTATTTTTCACACTATGTAGGATACTTTTTTAAAGAAAGGACTTGCAGCGAAATAGCAGCCACAGGACACCTAAATCTTTCAGAGGAAAAGAATTTATTGCCCTCTTATCAGAAGAAATGAACTTCTTCATACCTCGCTCAGTCCTGAAGACGCCGTTAGGATTCAGAGGAAGAAGTTGACGATGACCAGACAGAATCCTGTGTTTGAATGGAATTTATGCATCATGTATGAGATGTATGGATATGCCACAGGCTGTTGTTTTTAAGGGTTAATCCTTTGTTAACATGTGTCCTTTTTCAGGCTCATGCTGCCCAGAAAAAGGTACCCGGACTCCGTAACTCTTTGTCTCTATTGTCTCATATTGTCCTAATTCAATTTGTCCAAACTATCATTATTACTCTAAACGTATTACTATTTTTATAACCATTTCATTACTATTAAACTTTTAAAATTTTAAAAACAAGCGATCCGCGTTTTTCACAGCGCCCGTCACCTTCCATCTCCCCTCAGGTTTCCTTCGAGGTGGCCGTGGAGGCGCGGAGCTGCCCGGCCGAGGACGCGTCCCACAGCTTCACCATCAAGCCGGCCGGCTTCCGGGACACGCTGGAGGTGGCCGTGAGCTACCGCTGCCAGTGCGGCTGCACCGGCCGGGCCGCGCCCGCCAGCGCCAAGTGCAGCGGCAACGGCACCTACGCCTGCGGGCTGTGCGAGTGCGAGCCCGGCTACCTGGGGGCCCGCTGCGAGTGCCGGGAGGGCGCCATGGGCGAGCTGCACCACGCGCTGTGCCGCGAGGCCGAGGGCAAGCCCCTGTGCAGCGGCCGGGGCGAGTGCAGCTGCAACCAGTGCCAGTGCTACGAGAGCGAGTTCGGCAACATCTACGGGCCCTTCTGCGAGTGCGACGACTTCTCCTGCGCCAGGTACAAGGGAGTCCTCTGCTCAGGTAGGAGCCTTTTCCCTCCCTTGTGTTGCAGTGTGATGCCATAGCCTGTCTCAGTTATCCCGGTTCCTTCCCCAGGTGCGTCGATCACCTCTCCCTTCCCCTCCCCTTGCCCCTGCTGAGTGCTGTCTGTCAATCTTGGCATTCCAGAAAGGGCGTTGTGTGATTGGCGAAGTTCAAAAGATGCCTCTCAGCCCTGGGACACATTGGGCCATCCAGGTGTCATTTGTCCCCTGAGACTTCCCCCCCTTACCTGGTTCATGGGATCCCTACCCCTTCTCTCCCCCTCTCCCCGGGGTTAAAAGACACGGCAACCACGTGGTTTGCTGTTCTGTTAGAGCTGTTGCTGGATTCAGAGGCCTGTGGGCCAGGAATAAAGCTCTGGATCAAAACCCTCCAGCAGAACCCAACTCCTTTCCTTCACCTCGCCTTGAAGCCTCTTCGCCAGAGATAAACCTGAGCTCCTGCATGCCTGGGCTTGTCCCAAGTGCCCAGCTGCAGCATCCAGCCAGCCAAAGGTGTCTCTGAGGTGAAACCACCACAGCTGCTGCCTTTGGTCAAGCAGCAAGGGCCAGACGAGCCCAAGCACGTTCCATCCAGCCATATTGGTATTAAATTCCAATACCATTGTGCCCTCAGTGTCGTGGTAGTGAGAAAGCTGCCCCAGAATGGGGCTGGAGTGTGTCGGGAATCTGCCCTGTTTCTGGAGGAGTCTGTGCTCCCTTTCTTTTCCTTATGGGAACAAGGAGGGAGAGGTTTAGAGGCATCCACAGTTAAGAGCAAAAATTGCATTATCCTCATCAGAGCTGGGTTTCCAGCATTGGAGTCAAAGGCTGTCTCCCTCCATGTCAGGGATCTTTAGGATATTGTCAGAGTGACCCCGAGAAAAGTTAGAAAGTCTCTTTTCCCAGCCCGGCTCTTGAAGGAGGAGTCAGAGCTCTTCATTTCTCGGTCTCAAGGTTGTTTATTGTTTCTTATCTATAAAATTCTTTCTCCTGCCCTGCCGAGGTCCGTCCAGCAGGACAGTTCCAGGCACTCTGCCTGCCCCTGGGGCGGTGTTATGTCTTTATACTAAAAACTACATATACAATATTTACAATTACTTTCCAATACCTATCACCTATGTTAGACAGTGAGCTTCTACTCTAAACCAATCTGTAAGTGCCAACATCACAGCAGAAGATGGAGGCCAAGAAGAAGAAGGAGAAAGGCTGGACATGCCCAGTTCCCTCCATCTTGCCTCCTGAACCCCCATACCAAAAACCCCAAAATCTACTTTTCCACCCCGTGATAACTTCACTATTATTCTACCTGAACTGTTGTGGCTTGCTGATCTTCATATAAGGTTGGTAATTTGCTTCATGGGTCATAATCAAACCCACAGGTGTTTTGGGCTCCGTGCCAGGGCTTCTGAGCCCCCTGGCAGGGGTCCTGGACGTCCTGGACAGCCAGAGGGATGTTCTGGGTTCCCACACCTGCAGGTTTGTCTGCTGCCTGCATCCCACGGAGATGTGCAGAGTCTTGGCTTTGTTATTGTTATTTTGATGTAACTATGCACATCTCTTGCACACTGATGTATTTCCCTAGGAAAGAGTAAACCAGCACTGGCATGAATCCCCTGAGGCTTTTTTGGTGTTGTCATAGGTTGGATTTTTCCTTTGTGTGCCATCCTTCCCTGCCTAGGCAGAAACAATCTTCTTTTAAAGATGAAGTATGTGGTGTAATCCCCTGGTGTGTCAGAGGTGAAAGGAAAGATTGTGTTTCAGGCTGTTACTTATTAGAGAAAAGCTGTATTAAAGATTCCTAAAGCTGTTTTATGTATGGATTTTTCTCCCACTGGGAAAACAAGTCATTCACTGGGAAAGCTGTAGCCAGTCAGCTTTGCTTAAACAAAGGTAGACGAGTTATTTAGCTGTGTTTGCTAAAATGGTTTTAAAACCTCATCAGTCCAAGGTCAAATAATTTACCTTGAACATAATTGCCTGGATTAGCCCTCAGACATAATTCCCTCAGTTGGATCAGGGCACAGGGCTGTTCTTTAAAATTTGCCTGCATTCAAGCAAGTAAAATATTTCCGTAGCTGAAAACCTTGGACAAAAATTCCAAACAAGTGTAAGCTTGGAAAAAATAGTTACTTTTTATGTTTTCTCCAGGGAAGTGGTGTTTTTTCCACTGCTGTTTATCTTGCCCTGCATATTTCAGAGTGGAGCAATAAGCTTTAGTTGCAAGTTTCTGACTGTTTGAGGCGATTGTGTTGTTAGGCAGATAGAGGATGTTTGGCTAGTGGTTTTGTCACTGCTGAAGATGAGGCAGGCAGTACTCTGGGTTTGGAATTGCTCTGGAGATCCCAGCTGGGATCGAGTGGGAAAGGCCAGTTCCACCCTGACAGTGACTGCCCAGAGTGGGGGGTGTGTGGGGCTCTCCCTGCTGGTGCATGAGTGGAAAGATGGGTGAGCAAGCACAAAAAAAGTGTTTGAAGGTAGACAGGGGTAAAAATTAAACTCAGCTGTGAAGTAATTAGGAGCACTACTCTCTGGGAGTTCTCCAGAAGACCACATTGCTTTGATAACATCATCCCACCCAAAAGGAGAATATTTAAAAGCAAGCAGGGCATCAGTGCTGTAAAGAGAGGTTGTAAGTTACTAGTGTAGCAGTTGCTGCAAGAGAAGAACACACCTCTGCTCAAATTTCCTTTCCAGCAGGAGGGCTAGAGGTCTGCTGCTCCACAGGAAAGCAAGTTATCTATCTTCTGTTGCACCTGCTTGCCTCTGTCCCTGTGGAGGATGTCTGGTGCTGGGAAGCACATCATAGCTGGTTTGGGATTTGCTGGAGCTTTTTAAAGTAATTTAAAAGTCCTTTTTATAGCTATAAAGAAAACAAAGGGTAGGCTGAGGCCAAGCAAGCTCTTTGCTTGAGGGAAAGTATGGAGTCTGGCATGGCTGCGTGAGTTGTGATGCTAAATCTGAATTGGAGCAAGCACTGTGCCAGTGACATAACATTTTGAGGTGGTTTTGTCATGCCAAGAGGCTTGGGATTGCCCAGCCCACCACAAGCTTGCGTGGCAGGGCTATGCCCAAGGCTGTCCCTAACAAACAGCCCTCTGCTACACAAACATTGCTGGGGGCTTCCAGCAGACCATGCTCTCTCCCTGCTACAAATGGGGCCTTTCTAGAAAAGACCAGGTGTTTAGCTCAGCACTGAACATCTGTCCACCAGCACAAGTAGACTTGGAAGCCAGAAGAGTTTGGGTGATGCCTTGGGAGCAGGTTGATTCTCAGGGCAGTCTCTACGGTGGCTGGTTGCTGTTTTTGTTCCTGCTGGGGGTGAAATGACACCCTGCCCTTACTCTGTCTTTTCCTGGGCACGGTGTCTGTCCCTGAAAGGCTCTGTCATCCCTGTGCCTGTCACTCTCTCGGGGGAGTGCAGGTTTTAGCTAAAGCACAAACCAAAAAAGCAGAGTGTAGGGAGCTGTGATTTTGAAGCAGATTATTGTCTCTGTCCTTGCTTGGGAGTTTCTTGGCTTGGACCCATGAGGGAAACTCATCACTTCTGTCAAGAGTTTTATTTATACTCTTTGAATCCTCTGGTTGCATAGAAGGCAGTCACTGCCTCTCAGTGCATTTCTGATGACTGACTGTGCTCTGAACAGTGGAACCCAGCCTCAGGTTTAGCACACAGGCTGTGGTGTCCCCCATCAAAGGCACTCACACCTGCCCCAGCTGCTGAACAAGGTGATACCATGAACCTGGAGTGCCCATCCCACGCAGAGCTGATGAGAAAACAGCCAGTCCAACCTGAGCTGAGGTTCTGGGGAGCACCAGGAGGAGAGCACAGATTTCTGAGCTCAGAAGTAAAAATCCACTCAGGCAAACTGCTTTGCACTTACATGGCTGTGGCATGAGCCCATCACCCATCTGTGCAGGCATTTCTTCCTTTTATGATCTGCAGTAAAGCTGTCCCCATTGAGTCACAGCCATGGCACAGGGGTGGGTGGCATGTTATGCTCAGGCATCCTGTATTCCCAGCAGAAGCCAAGTGGGGTTGAAATACTCTGAAATGAACTTGTTTCTTGTCTCTTGGCATTTGGTCCTTTGGCTAAGGAAAAAAAAAATCCTGGGTCCATTTATAAATATTGGAGCCTCATTTTTGTCAGCATTTGAGAGGAGAGATGCCTGCAGACAGTGCTGTCTATGGCTCCAGTCCTTTTGTAGTCCCCCTCATGAAGTGGAGAAGCAGATTTTGGGTGAGAAAGAATCTAAAGAACTAGCAAGATTTAATTCCTGCTAGTTAAAGCTCTCCTGTTAGGGAGCTTTAACTAATTTATAATGTGGAGTAAATATTAATGCAAGTTGCATCCAACGCAGAATCAGTGTCACTTAGTCACTAATCAGTGGCATTTGTTCTGCTGCTCCCCAAGTCCAGGTAACAGCTCTGGAGCAGCTGTTTCAAGCCATTAATCCAGCTTCTGGAGGGGCCACAGGGGATGGATTACACAAGTATTCTGTTCTTACAAAAGAAGTGCAGCTGGGTTATCTGCAGCACTGTGCTCTGACAAAGCAGGCAGAGGCTTCCCAAACCCTCAAATGCTTTACTCCCAGTTTTTCTTTGGGTGGAGAGGTTGCCTTTTTGCATTGAGATCTTCGACACATCACTCTGTCCCCTCTACTCTGAAATGTGGGTGGCTGTGAGAGAGGGCAAAAATCCCTCCTGCCTGCAGCTGGGCTGGGGAGGGGGCAGCTGGCTGCACAACCCACAGGCTTTTGAACTCCTTGGCTGCCTGCCAGGCACTTTGACAAAGGAGGAAACATCTCTGCCCTAATTGCATTCCTGAAGGTCCCATAAAACAAGGTGGCAGGAGGGAGGAGAGGCCCCAGTAAGGGCATCACACATTTGGCTCTAATGAAGAAAGACTGGCTTGTTGGAGGCCAAGCTTCATTAGTTTCAGTTGCTCCAGACCTATTTTTTCTTGGATGGGGGGACACAGAGTAATATGGCATCACATGGGTCTCTAAAGAAATTTTCCCTTACCCACCACCACTGTTCCCAGCTCCTGTGTGTCATTTATGTGCTCTTCAGCCCAGGACTCTGGTTGTGCACAGGCACATCACTAATTACAGAGAGCATTTGTCATGCTGCAGCCCTTCCTCCCCCTAAAACACAAAAGATCTCATCCCAAAAATCCATACTGCCTGAGCAACACAGCAGCTACTGATGGTGGTCCAGCTTTCGGGGATCAGGTCTTTTGTGGTTTCTCTTCTTCATTTTTTTTAGAATTGGACAATAAATCAGATTTAAGAACAGTTTTGCATCAGTAAATGAAGCTAGTCTCTCTAGCTTGTGAGCAGCTGTGAGCATCGAGCTGGTTAAGGTGACTGAAGGTCGTGGCTGGCTGAAGCACAGCACAGATGGGGATGCCTTGGAGCACAGGAGCTGGGCTGGCCTCCCTTACCAGCACAGGGCTTCCAGTGACACAGAAAACTCAGATCAGCGATAGAGCAGCGGGTGTCACATCTGCAATACGTGCAAGTGTCAGAATCACTTCTGAGATGGGATGTGGGAAGGGACAGCTCATTGAAAATTGGGGGTTTATTTGGCAGAGAATAGCCAAGCTGACGCGTGATGTGGCTCCAGTTGCCCTGCTGAAACCACTACATAAACTGCTGAGCTCATTCAAGTCCTCAGTATTTACTTCTGAAAGCTTCCTCTCTTGGTTTTAGTAAATAGGGAAGCTCAGGGATGTTTCAGCCTGTACTAAGGCCCAGGGAGATAAGGCTTTTTTGTTTTGTTTTGTTTTGTTTTAACACGCCTCAAATTAGAAACCTCACTCATGCTTTTGCAATTTGTTCTCACTGTACCCTGTCCATAACACATTTAACAGCCAGTGGGATGATGGCTCAGTGTCAGTGCCCTGGTTTCTGGTCCTGCATTAGAACTCCATGCTTTGAGAGTGGCATTTGGGTTTGATTCCTCTGCTAGTATCTCCACCCTGGGGATTTGGATGGGATCTGTTACTCTACAAATCACTGTGCCCATGGACACATCATCTGGAAATAGACTTCCTTCCACATGTACTTTTGTAGTTACTGTTCACCTACCCAGTGGTGAATAAAGCTACCATCCTGGGTGGCAATTATAACTGCCTCTTGGATGGAGATGCTGGTGTGCATCTGAAAACTCAGATGTGAGAATAAGGGTGATTTACATCTTTCAGACACACAACAGCATTTTATTTTTGATCTTAATGATTTTCATTCCTAATGCCTAAACTTTTACCAGAAGCAGCTGTTAAGAAAGAAATGGGTATTATTTGATTTGTTAACCTCTCAGGTGCAGGTGATGTTTGAGTGTGGTTTGGGGAGGAAGGAGAGCTCCCTTTGTGCCCACTGTCTGTGGTTGTGCTGCAGGTGCAGTGGCTTTTGACAGAGGTACCCCTGCCAGAAGGGAAGAGGGTGGCCTGTGGCAGAAAGAAGAGAGGGAACAGAGCCTAAACCACATCAGCAATGTTTCCTTTTAAGTCACGTCAAGTCTTGTTATCTGTAGGTTTTTCTGAGCACTGCTTAGTAAAAGAGAACCTGAAGGGGAGAGACAAAAGGGCCATATAGATATGGAAGTTAAAAATAATCCTTTGGCTGTTGCTAAGTGCTAGTGCAGCTGCAGGGAGATTCAGCTCCCTCTCTGGGGCAGCTGCCCTACAGGTCAATCCCTCTGTGCTTCCCATGTGGGAGGAGGATGGGGAGCACATATCTCCCAGCATATTCGAGGCTATTTTGGTGACAGAGGATGCAGTGTCAGCTCGGGTCACTGTGCTGTAACCTCACAGTACCAGTTGCTTTGTGAGCAGTCACAGTCATTAGCAGCAGGTTGGGGGCACAGGGGTCAGTGGCTGCAGGTGCTGTTGGGGTGCAGGGCATGGGAGAATGGTTTGGGGTGAGCAGAACCAAGTAAAGTCCTCTGAAACAAAACCCTGTATCATTAGGGTGTTGTAGCACTGCGAGTGCCCCTGTTCCCACCAAAGAGCAGGGTAGGAGGAGGAGTCTGGGCTGGAAGACACAGCAGTCTGTGTATGTTGTCACACTGTGTGGGGCACAGGGTGCCCTTGGCAGCCCACAAATCTGGTTTCAGGCACCCTGAGGTCTCTTGCCTACAGTGCCACTTGCAGAGCCCAGGGGACCTTATGCCCAGAACAGACAGCAAGGAGATGGCACTACTGTAGCATCTCTCTTTTACAATGTGGTCAAAACTCAGGCTGCATGTTTATCTTCGAGCTTCCTGAAGACCTTTCTCCTTGGTGTATTCCCATTTGGCCTTTGCTTTTGTCACCTGCAGGAGCTGCTCAGCCAAGGGTCCTGTCCTGAGATGTCTGTGAGCCAGAGAATAAATGGATAAAACAAAATAATCCCCCTGAACAAGAAGGAAAAATAAACCTCTGACTTGTTGTGTCCCATAGCTGTGAGGAACTGAGGCCAGAGCGCCTGTGCCTGGTGTCACTATTTGGGTGGGCATTCCCTCTCCAGCTTACATCCCTCCTCCACCTGTGAAACAGTTTGGCTCCAGTAAGAATAGACTACAAACATTTAATAAGGAACAAATCAAATGGGGCACCTCTGCTATCCTCTTCCTTTTCTGCGGTTAAACTGCAAAGCTGTTCTGCTGACTCTCATCAGATGGATTGCTGTAAAGAAATAGAAGGTTTAGGTTCAGCTCTGTTTATTCCAATCCAGTGGGTCAGCTTAAAAAAAAAAAAAAAGTAAGGATCAGGTCAGCTGGAGCAGGCAGGGCTGAGAACTGTGGTGGGGAAGAAGAGTCGACTGAATCCACCCTCATCCTGCTCAGACTGATGCCACTCTTGCCCTGCTTACAAGCTCCGTGCAGATGCTGTTTGGCTCTATGTCCAGTGTCATTTGGCTGCACAATGTCTAAGTCCCAAATCAAGAAAAATGCTTTTTTTTTTCTTTAAATGTGTGTTTCCATAAATCAGCTCTTTTCTTAGGCCAGCTATTGAACTGTTGGTATTCCTGCTTGCCCTCCTGTAGAGCGTAGGGCTGCCCTGCTGTTGCAACATTTTGGAGCAGCAGAATGTGATTGCTCAAGCAGTGATTTAGAAGACATTTCCACAGGTGAGGAAGGAACTGTGGAGGCGCCTGCTGCTGCTGACACATGGGGGATGTTGGCTTTTAGGCCTTGTTCTGGCAACAAGAGCTGTTGTCTGAGCCTGGGGTCAACCCACGCTGCTTCCCGTGGTGCCTTGGGCCTGGCCCTGCTCTGCCAGACAGCAGTGAGCTCTGAGAGCAACACTTGAAACCTCTCAGCCTTTAGTGTGGAGTGTCATTGAGAAAGTCTGCTCTTCACACGGTGTGAGGAGGAGCAGAAACTACAGGGACATGGCTGGGAGACGCTCACCTAAGGCTGTGAGCAGCCTGCAATGCTCTGTGCTTGGATCATGTGCTCACTGTGCCAGGGTGGCACCTTCTGTGCAGGGAAGGCTTATTTGAGGGCATGGACACCCAGCCCTGAGCTCCCAGATGATTTGAAAGGCTGTAGAGAGATTCCACACTAGGGCTGTGTGAGTGGCTGGCTGGCAGTAGCATTCCTCTGCAGAAGTGTTTGATTTTAACTGGTAGGCAAAGGGCTCCTGAGCATTAGCCAAATTCAGCAGGGTGTCCCATGGTGGTCTGGGTGTGCTCATCTCCAGGAGCCCATAGTCCCAATGCTCAGAGGGGCTGAGAGCCACGTGGGAGGTGTTTGCATTCCAGATTTCATCTTTGTGAAGTCTGGCACACAGATCCTCAGTGGCCTTTTGGAGGAGCATGGGGCTGACTCAGTGCATGTGTTTACTCACATCTCCAATCCTTGGGCGGCTCCTGAAACCGCTTCCTCCCAGGACATTATTTCCATCCTTCCCCAATCTCTCTCTTCTTCTTCTTCCTCTCAGAATTTACTTTTTTCCCTTTAACCTGGTTTCTCTTCTCTTTTCCGTTCAATATTGAGTCATGTGCTCGTGTCCTCCAAGAGTATGTTCCTCCCCATCCTGCTCCCCATCCTGCTCCTTACCTGTTCAAAAGGCTGAAGATCCCAGAGTTCAAATGGCCTCTGGGCTGGGACAAACAGCATGGGGTGACCCTTGTCTGCTGGCTGTGACCTGTGAAAGCATGGCCAGTGCTTGTGGCTGCAATGTAAAAATGCCTGGTCCCCTCTCTAATGGCACCAATGACCCCCGTGCTGTGCTTTGGGTCAGAGGTGGGTGCAGGTCAGTGCAGGTGGATGGTTCTTAGCTAGAATGCTCTGTGTCCCCATGGATATGCTCCTCTAGATTTCTTTTGCAGCAGTTAAATGCAGTATTTGTTATTACACCACCAGCCATTAACATTACATTGTAACCTGGTAAATATTTTTGATTATTGTGGAGTTGGACTCTGTAGTCCTAATGGGTCACTTCCAACTTGAGATATTTGATGATCTTTGCATGGATTTCTCACAGGAACACAAATGATGATTCCATTTGTGTTAGTGCTCAGTGCTGTGCTTATTCTTTTTGTTCCTTGGTGTTCCTGGCAGCAGGCATACCCTGCCTACCCCCTACCTTGCTCACACCAGGGCTTTGTGATGGCATTTCACTGAAACAGCAGCTAGGTTGGGCATTCTCTCCCCAGTGCATGGAGTAGTGCTCTCCCAGAGTCTCTATTCCTGGCACGAAAGGGAAAAGCTGCCCTTTGTTACCCCTCCTTTCTCCCTGCCCAGGCTCCTATTGCTGTCCAAGCCTTGCAGCTCTCCCCAGATCTGGCAGCAGCTCCTTGAGGGCCAACCCGCACAGAGCGCTGCTGTTCCTGCCTCCTTTCACTGCAGTTTCTCCTTGTCCCTGAGCGGACCTTTAGCAAGTGTTAATGCATGCTAATGAGCCATTAAATGCCCGGGCAAAATTGAAGAATACAGGAGTGACGTCTTTGACTTCTTTATGGGAGCCAGAGCTCTGTCTTTGGGGCTCTGCTCTTAAAGTGGCACAATGTGTGGGTTCCAATCAGAGGTGTCATCTGAAGATTCATGCACATACCCAAACCCCCTGTCCTGTGCAACTGCCCTCTCCCAGGGCTAAAAACCCCATAGAAAGCTCCAAAAAAACCAAGATGAGCTCAGAAAGGAAAGCTTAGATGGTCTTAGAACAAACTTGCTTTAAATGCTCTACTAGCCAGCATCTCAGTGAGTTTGGTAAAGCCTCAGACCAGCAGGTGAGTGGAATTCTGGGTCTCTGCACTTCTTGTTGACATGCACCTGTGAATCTTGCTCAGTTTCATTTAAAAATTTGAGTTACGTAATTGACCTGAAAGGGAAGTGCAGCAGAGCCTGTGTGTTCATTCTTTCTCCTTTTTTTTCTTTCCTTGTCTTTGAATGATATTCTGATTTTTTCCAGGTGCTTTGTTAAGGGATAAATCTGTTACAAAACCACGGACCTTTGGTGAGCTTACACCATGGGAGAACAATGAACACCTGCATGTGACAGATGGAGGTGGATAGGAAGGGAAAGTGGCCCTTTTTGAGTTAGAGGTTTGGAGGGAGACACGGTAGGGGCAAAAACCCCAGAGGATTCACACACACCACCTCCTTCTGATCTGGTTTAAGAAATAATATTAATTATTGGCAGTTCCTGCAGTGCCTTCCATGTCAGGTACTTAGGGGGTAACAAAGCCAAGGATGAGCATGTGCCCAGAGTGGAGGGATGGTATTTGGGCCCATGGCTCAGAGGAGAACAGCACATCCATCCCAAGTGCCCCCACTCAGGATAAAGCTCTGTGCCTCTGGGAGGGTCTGGCACCAGCCCTTGCCCCATAGCTCTCCCTGCATCAGTAACAGAGTTGGCAGCAGGACCTGAAAGCTCCAATTCCAGCTCTGGGTCTCCATCCAAAAGGCCACATGTGGCAGGCTTGGCTGAGGAGCTAATGTGAGTAGAAGTCAAGGATTTGTGGAGTGCTGAGCTTACTTGGGAAAAAAAAAAAAAGAAAAAAGAGGAAGGCTTTATTTTAAGAAATGCAGCTTTAGATCTCTTTCAGGAAATGACTTCTCATTGCCCATTTTGGCTTTCTGATGGATCATCAGCTGTATCTCGTGGTTCCATTTCAGCTTCGCTTCTTTAGCAGAGAGAAGGAAAATGAGGAAAGGCTGGCCAGGGCTGCCACAGGAAATCCGCCTGCCCCGGATAGCTTTCAGCTGCCTTCATGAAACAGCAGTTTCCAAAACCATGTCTTCCTTGTCCAGTTCTCACTGAACCCAGAAAATCCCAAGTGAGGAGAAACTGGAGTGCTGAGGGGGGTTTTTGTCATGGCAGTGCTGCACTGTGGGATGCTGGCAGTAATGTCCAGCTGTGATGGACATTACTGGTACTCATGGCTGAATTAGCAGCTCAAGCCTGCATTTATTCCTTCACCTTTGGTTTCATTAGTCTGCATCTCCAGTGCTGTTTTTAATGATTGGTGTGCCCAGTGCTGGGACTGAAATCTTGGTTAAACCCATATGCTCCAGGATATGAACATCCATTGCAATGGGAAGATGCACAGATCCACGGTGTCTGGTGTAAATAACATTCAGAAAAGCACTATTTACTTCTTACTAACCTTTTAGTGTTTGTTTTGCTGCTTCAGTATTGCATTGTGGATAAATGAGTGTGGGCAAGCTGTCTCCTGGTGTGAGTGGAGGCAGTTGGATGAATTTCAAGTTACACAGAAACCTTGGACCCTTGACATTTGTCTGTCTGTGTTTTTGTAGTAGCCTCCTTAGCACAAGGAGGTTGTTATGCTCAGTGGGCTCCAGGGGTTGGGGATGCTCCTGCCAACCTGCCACCCTTATTTTCCCTGCTGGACTGGCATGACCTGGGGGGTGGATCCTAAACCCATCCCCGCTGTTTAAAATTTCTGGAGCTCTCTCCAAGTCACTGTGGGTGTGCTGACCATCTGGCAGTGCCCTGGGCCTGAGCTGTGCCCTGGGCAGGCTGCCTGGCCCAGCCTCTTGATGTGCAGCACTGCCTGCTTTGAGCTATGGAAAGAAATTACTGGGGAAGTTGATGATTTATTTGCCTGGGCAGGCATGGTGTCTTACCCTAGTCCTTTCCCAAATGAAAAGCCCTATGTTTTCTAAGTATTCCAAGCCTTTTCTGCTGCCCTTCTTCCTCCCACTCAAAATGTGCTGTTCACAGAGCCTCTCCCCCAGATATGGAGCACTTTTGCTGTGAGATTGGCTGGTCTGGTACAAAACTGGTGCTAAGCAGTGCCCTGTGTCAGTAGGGTTTGACTTCTCTCATAAGCAGATGTTTTTGATCCATGGTTATGGACCCCTTCTTCACTGGAGCTCTCTGGGTGAAGAAGCAGCCAGGGCTTGTTAAAGGGATGACACTGGAGAATTTGGAAATTGCTTGCCATAACTTATTTCTCTTAGTTATTTTTCCTGTGGGTTTTTTTCTGTTTCAGACTAGTTGTTCAAATAACCAAAAATGACAAAAGCACAGCCTTTCAGAGACTGTGACCTAAAGTCTGGATGTGAGCACAGAGGCATAAAAATAAATGGCTTGATTTAATGGGAACAAAATACAGTATGATCTTTCTCCTCCTGAGTGCTCAGAAACCACTAGACTGGCTTAAAAATCTTGACTTGTTTTTCTTGTATGTTAGGCACATCAGTTTAATGTTCTAGAAGATGGGGAAAAAAGGAGTGTTGGAGGAGGCTTGTTTTCAAACCTTTTCCACCTCTCCATAAAAACTAGGATCATGTTTTTTCTTTCAGAAGAAAGCTGATATTTTTTGCATGATTTTGTCATCTCCAGAAGTAGGAGGCTTTAGGAGAACCACCTTCCATGAAAAGCCCCAGTGGCAGAGCTTTTAGTGCACAGAGTTTCAGACCTCTTGGTGCAGTTCCGAAAAGGCGCAGTTATCACAGAGGCCAGACGGGCTGTCCTGCCAAGCAGGGTCACAGCCTGCTGTCAGGAAGGCTGGGATGAAATCAGGGTCAGAGGCTGGAAGCTTCTGCCAGAAGCTGCTGTCCTGATTTGGGAATGACCCTGCTTGGGAGCAACGAGAACAGCGCTGCTGTGGGGGTGCCATGCTGGGGGCACGGAGGATTTGGGCTGTGGCTGCCCTCCTGGGGGCAGCTGGGGTGAAATGAGGATGGATGGATGTTCTGGGAAAAGCTGCCTGAGTGACAGTGAGATGTACAGCCCAGCCAGAGCACAGCAGTGGGATGGGGATGTGTTTTGGGATGGGGAGAGATGGAAGCACCAGCTGGGCTGTGAGTCTCAGCCCGCTCTGGTGCTGTCCTTGGGAGCAGTGCACCCCATGGCTCCTGCCCAGATGGATCCCAGACTAGTAAAGCTCAGTCTGGGGACTGCTCTCCCCCCACAGAAGCGTTGCTTTCCTCTGCACACCCTCCCAGCAGGTTTCTGCAGCCTCCTGACATGTGTTTTGTGTTAGCCCGGCCCTGAAGGTCAGGAGCTAACTGGAAAGAATGTTATCAAATTCAGGGGGAGCATTTCATTTCCTAGTTAGATCTGGATCTTTAAACTTTTAAGCTTGTCTCATTTTGAATATGGAAACAGAAGAAAACATCTCTTATTATGTTTGGAGAACATAATTAATGTATTTTGGCTTCACAAACCAGCTTTAACAGAGAATGTACAAACTCAAAGGGTTCAAGAGGGTTAAAGTCCAGGGTGATATCCTGCACCATGAGACTGCTGCTGGTGCAAAGGTGTCTTGAAACACACCCTCCTTGAGGACACATTGCTGTGGAAATGAAACTGGGAAGTGAAACTGGCTCATCATGGGCACAGTGGTGGAAGATTTCCTGCAGGCACAATGGCACAGAGAGTGCTTTGCCACATCAGCACTGTGTGTGACCGTGGGAGAGAGAGCTGGGAACGAGCAGCGCACTGTGCTGCAACATGTGAGTACTGGGTAACACTCTGCAAACCACAGCTCTGGGTCACTGTCACCAAAAGCCTCACTGCCACATTGCCTCAGGACTCCTCTCAGTTTGTGTCCCAAGTGAGAGGATGGAGTACATTCCCACCTCTGGTGCTCCAGGTGGATGTTGAGAAGTGGGACAACTCTCATTGTGCCCATATGAAAAACAAATGTTTCTCGTTCACTGAGTTTCTCCAGTCTCCAGGCTGTGTGGGAGATGGATGGCACCAGAAGTGTAGCTCTGGTGCTTGCAGGAGTGGCCACTCTTTCAAGCTGATGAAGCGGGGAAGGCTGTGACATCTTTGCCATTGAAGGTCAAGATGGAAATTCCTGCTCTTGGCACATTGACCATGATAAGCTTCAGCCAGTGACTTCTTGAGCACTAAGCCAGTGTGGCCAAGGCAGGAAACACATGTCAACCTGTTTTGACATCTTAAGCTCACACCCCACACTTAGTCACCGTCAGACAGAATGGCTTTTTCTTCATCCCTGTCAATAAACAAAACCACATCCTTTAAGATGCTGTTTCTTAAGTTTTCCAATCACAGTGGTTTAATAGGATGCATTATTTTCAAATGGCCATATCGCTTTGCCAGAACAGTAATTTCATGCTCCACCTCCAGCCTGCCAGGGACTGGAAGGGATGTGCAGTCTTTCTAGCCTCCTATGACCTAGCACTGATGCCTTTAAAAATGGAAGCATTTTGTGGTCCAGAGACAGATTTCCTCTGGACTCACATCTTGTACTGCATTCTGTGGTGTCCTAGGAGATTTGAGGGATGGTATGAATACCATCAGCTTGCTTCTCTTGGCCCTCACAGTTCAAATTCAAACATGAGCACATTTATTAATTGCCAGCTGCTTTGGATTCCTTGAAATAGTGCCATTTAATAAAACCATAGTTTATAGCTAACTTGAACATTTGCATTGCCATGGAGGCACCAAACCTGCTGTGTGTGAGAGCCCAATCACCTGAATTAATTGTGAATAAAAGCCAGACACCCCATTTGGTTTGCTTGTAAAGTGATGGTCCTGAGAGTCCCCCACTCTGCAGCTGCCCTCCAAACAGCAGCAGCTGTGGATGTAGCTGAGCCCATGGGCTCAAACCCAGAGCTTTCTGTCTGAGGAAAGGGCAAGGCTGTCATTGTGAAGGCAAGCAGAGCAAGGGATTTTAATCTCCATCAGACATAGGCACAGAAGGAGGTCACCTCTAGAGCTCTTGTAAACATAATCTCCTTTGTCCAGTAATGTTTGAATATTTAGGCTGGTTCCAAAGCAAACGGTGGGAGTGCAGAAGAGGCTGTAGAAGGACAACTTGTGATATGCTGGGATATATGAGATGCCTAGTAAAACAGAAGGTGCTCTGTGACTTTTGGCAGGGGATATAGCTTGGCAATCCACAGCCTCTGGTAATCTTGGCACGGTGGGAGAGGCAGGGAGATCCGCGGGTTTGTGTCGATGAAAGGAGTGTGTGTATAATTTATCATGTCTGGGGTGCTCGAGGCTCTTTCCAGCAGAAAAGCTGAGCTGTAATTAGGTTGCTGATGAGCCATGTGTACAAACCCTTCAGCTCTACAAACTATGCCTGCAAAGGCATCCCTTCTCCTAGGGACTGGCCAGGGAAGAATTTGAGCAGTCTCCAGCAGATGGATGCGTCCCTGAAGCCAGCTGCTCAGTGGACAGCCACTCCACTTACTGTCACTGACACTCTTGGAGCCTGTTGACTTTCTCAGCCCTTCACTAAGCCCCTTGGCTCCAAGGGGGTACTTCAGTGGAGAAGAACCCTTGCTGGATTGGTTTCTTCATCCATTTCTGCTGTGAGCTGCCCTGAGCTACTCCCTGGGGGGGACTCAGCTGGTCCCAGCAACCTTTGTGGCTCTGGATGGGACACAGACTTCTTGTTTGGACACAGGAAATAGTGCTCGTTGATATAATTTTTTTCAAGGTTTTAAGAGAACTTCTTAAGTAAAACTGTTAAGAAGAAAGGGAAAGAAATACTTTATGAGGTGGGCAACCTGCTAGGCTTTTAGCTGCTAAACTCTGGGCTCAAAACCAGCAAGGGAGCAGTATTCCATTCCCATCTTAATATCTCTCGATGTAGAGAGAGAAAGAAGAGATTATGTCATACAAAAGTAGGAGGGGGGAAGTGCCCATTTGTCTTGAGCAACCATAGAGGGAAGCTGGAAGAGCAGTGAGTAGGTATTTTTTGCTGCTGAATGTTGATATTAATTTGATATGTAGTGTTTCCCAACAGCATCTCTTTGTTGCCCTTGCCAAGTAAGGTCTCTCTGGCAGCTCTTCCTGCTGGGCTGCTGGTCCCTCCCAGCCACAGCACCCAGTGGTGGCCACTGGAATTCTGTTGACACCTCTCTCCCTGCTGTCCCCCTCAGGTCACGGGGAGTGTCACTGCGGGGAGTGCAAGTGCCACGCCGGCTACATCGGGGACAACTGCAACTGCTCCACGGAGACGGACAGCTGCGTGTCCAGCGACGGGCAGATGTGCAGCGGCCGGGGCGCCTGCGTCTGTGGGAGGTGCCAGTGCACCGAGCCAGGGGCTTTCGGAGAGACCTGTGAGAAGTGTCCCACCTGCCCCGGTGTCTGCAGCACTAAAAGGTACCCACAGGCCGTTCAGGAGGGATTTCTCGCTCCTGGTGGGAAGGGCAGCTCTTTGGTTCCTGGGAGACTTTTCAGCTAAGGAATTACTTCTGCTTTGTTAAATGTGTGATCAGCCCCAAGCAAGCCTACTGCTGCTAGGAGCCCACACTAAGTACCCTGACAGTATCCCAGGTAGAGCAGCAACAAGTCTTGTTGCCTTAGTGCTCATGGAGTTTCATGTCCCTGCTCATTTCCAGTGCTGTCTCACTCTGCAGGAAGGGCTGGCAACCCCACTTTTGCTGCACTCTGAGCTGCAGATGTCTGGGTGCAGAGAGCTGTGAGGTGCAGAGGAGGGGAGGACTGGAATCAGAATCACTGCCCCTGCCTCACAGCAATGAAGGTGGCCCAGGCCATCAGCCTCAGACTAGCACAGAGCAGCAGGACTGCCTGCCTTGATCTCAGGCAGGATGGATTTTGCAGTACCTGATGTGCAGCTCCTGACATCCAAAGGGCAAACAGACCCCAAACCTATAAGCTGCTTTGCACTTTCATTGAATCCTTTGCACTTTCATTGAATCCTACAAGCTGCTTTGCACTTTCATTGAATCCTAATAAATCCATCCTTGCAATGGAGATGCCTGGCCCTGAAGCTGCTCCCCCCATTGTGGTGCAGATGTGCAGCCTCCAGACCAGCGCCCAGGGAGTCCCTTCCTAAGGGCTGAATCCCTGTGTTCATGCAGTTTCTGATGTGTGCTTAATCTTCCCCTCTGTGTGTGTTCCTGCAGGGATTGTATTGAATGCAAGCTGTTTAACTCAGGAAGACTGGCTGATAACCAAACCTGCCAAAAGCACTGCAAGGATGAGATCATCACCACTGTGGATGTTCTTGGTAAGTTGGCAGCAGCAGGACTGCAGGTGGTGGGAACTGGTGACTGTGGCATTGAACTCTTCTTAACCAGACCAAGACATATCTGTAAAGAAAGCTTCAGGGAGCACCTGGTATTTAGAAATGTGTGTGTGTAGGTAGCATGAGCATGTGTATGTGTGGTATGTGTGATGCTGTCTCCAGGCTATAATCCATACTGAAGTAAAAAACTCCTTGATTTTAAATGACATCTAACCACTACTGCCAGTGCAGGGAGCAAAGAGAGTGGGGTGAAGTCACATGAGACAGATGAAAGGAGTCATGAGAGAGTGCAAAAGGACAAAGTATCACCCAAGAAAAGGCATTTTCTAATCTTCCGAGGTTTCATCTTGGAAGAAGTGAGCTGGTAAGAGAAAGCAAAGCTGTTTTGAAAATGCATTCTGCTTTGGTGGAACTGATTGCTTCAAGTCCCCCTGGCAATCTCCTGCCCTTTGTGTCCTCTTCTAGAGGTGACCCCACATATGCATCCTCAGCAGATGACTTCCCCCCTCTCTTTCCAAGATATGTTCTGTGAGTCCCTGGTTGCTATTTAGGGCAGTAGAGGAGATCCAGGCTTGTAACAGATTTAATCACAATCCTGACCTTAGCCTTAGCAATATCTCTTCGAGGGAGGGATGGAGATCAAGCAGGGATAAGTTACTGTCTGCATCTGGCATTTCCTCCTCTTCCTTAGTTTATAGAGGTGGGAGTCCCGCACGTTGCTCAGCTTTTCACTCACTTCCTCCTAGGCTGTCTGCAGGTGATGTTTTTCCCATTGACTCCTCTCACATCCAGTGCCCCACTTTTAAATTATGACCAGTGGAATTTCTTACCCTTCCCTTTGGGACACTTGCTCTCATTCTCTCCATTCACTGTGCAGTTTAGCAGGGAGTGCACCTGCACCAGCACCCTGTGAGGGGTTTGGAAGTTCAAAACACACAAAGCTCCTTTCTAATGCCTGTCTGGCCAGCCAATATTGGGAATCAAAGCTCATCCCTCCTGCCTAGTTAATGTATTATGCCAAGGTCAGCTTTTGTTCTGCCTGCTCCCTGGAAGGTGAGGCTGGGCAGCCAGCCCCCTGCATGGCTTTCAGAAAAAAAAAAACAGCCAGATTTCTGCTTTAAGACATTTTTGGGAATTATGCTTATGCTTCTGTTGAACTATTGCAGTCAGATTGCACATAGTGCTGAGATCTTGGGAGCTCAAGGCACTTCGTAGCTTGGAGATCTGAGCTGCTAAAGAAAGAGGTAAAGCAAAATATTCCTAAAGAAAGTTCTTATGGACTTCTTCACAGGCAGACTTGGCAAATCCTAGTTTTCAAGTTCCTTTGTATAATTTAGCACTTAATACAAGTCCCTGCTGAAAGGCAGAATGCTGATATTTGTCACAGAATACATAGGTCTGTATTATCCTGGCAGAGGAAGATAGGACCTTCTTAAATATCAAATTGCAATGAACACAGCCTTGAGCATCCCAGCTGCCTTTTGACTCTGGATATGATGCAGTCAGGGCTTCAAAGCTTTGTAGAGCAGAGGTCTCTGTCATTGGACTCACGAGCCAGAAGGCTGCCTCATGGGAGGCTTGTATGACTTGCTTTGGATTCTGCGGGATCTCCTTTGGTTCTGCATTCCTTTGCATTCCTGGTAGTTCCAGAGAGGAGCTTTCAGTGTGAGAGGAGCATGACAGGTCCTGCTCTGAGCTGAACCTGGCAGCAGCACACATCAGTGAACCTGAAAACTCAGTGGAGCCCTCACACCTCTCTCTGTTGACATGTGATCTCTGAAACCTAGTGAAGATCAACAGAAATCATTACTATTGAGACTTTAATCACTGTATCTTTACTGAAATAATGGTACAAGGATGAGAGTGAAAGCAGCTAGACCTATGGGAACTAAGATTTGCTGCTCAACTCAAAAAGGCATTAGTCAAGAAACATGGAAGTATTATCTATATTTATCTAATTAGTACTTTGCTTTCCAACAATCAGCACTTTTCCAGCCCATGCTTTGCTACCACTGTGTAGATAGAGGAGGCTTTCCTGTCTCAGGGTAGGAACAGCTGAGGTTTGTCCACACCAGGAACATGTCAGAGGGGCAGCTGCATCTGAGCTCAGCTGTTGAAATGGAGGGTATTAATCTTTTAACTGGATGCAGGTCAAAGGCATTGAAAGGAAAAACAAACAGACAGGAGAGAGCTATGGGGTTGGGGTAGCAGTGGCCATTAATGCAATCATTTTTCAGCATGACAGGCATGGATACAAGAACTATGGAAAGCTATTTCCAGATGCCTAAGACAAGGTCATGCATGTCTTTGCTAGACAAGAGCACTGGGTCCCCAAATTCCTGTCCCATGAAACTCTCAGCCCTTGCAGGCTTGCAGAGCTGTGCTCCTGTCACAGCCAGAGATGCTTCCCCAACTCTCTCCGGTCACTGTCCCTGCAGTGGGGGCATCAAAAGAGCTGTGGCTGTGCAGGGCAGTGGCTCTGCTGAAATCACCCCTTAAGCTAGATCTGCATACCTTAGGTGATGGCTTTGCTCAATCTTAAATTGCTTCTGTGAAGCAGCCTTCCTCAGGCAGCACTGACAGTGACCAGGCTCTGTCTGGTGCTATGGTGCATCAGACACAAACGCACAGCGTGGCTCTGGGAATAAAGTCCTCTCATTTCTTGCAACTCCCATATCTACACATCATCCTTGCAACCAACTCCTCCCTTCCCCCTCCCTCCCTCACTCCCTCCCCTTCCCATTTTCCTTTTCTATCTCACTCTTTGAAAACAAACTTCTCAGCCGTTTCCGGAGCTGGAGCTATTCGGTACAGCTGGAGCGCAGGCTGGCCATGGGCTGCTGCTGCTGCTGGCTCTGTCTGAGTCAGTGCCTCTTGTTTTCCCTTCTCCTTCCACTCTTCAAGAAATTTAGCAAATTAAGAAGAAAATGGCCTTTATTGCAGGAGCAGACTTGCACGAAGGAAGAATGTGTGTGCGTGCGAGGTTGAGTCTGTTTGCTGTGTGGTGTTTGCCAAGTGCCAAATTTTCTCAAGCAGTAAATCTGGACACTGCTCTGTTACAATTTGTATGAGTTGTGATCAAACTGTGCTGCTTTCCAGGCTTACTCCCTATTCCTCTGCTCCCAGGCATCCCTGGAAAGCTCTGCTTATCTTGCAGGGGAGAGCTGTGCTAATTCCTAATACTGAACCTGCAAGCTAAGTCAGCCAAGTGCTGTATTACAGTTTTAGACACCCTGTGAGACAGGGTGACTAGTTCAGAATCAGGGAACCCACACCATTGCATTGGTTTTTAGGGGGAAATTATGTTAAAAAATAGAGGGTGATGGAAGCATTTATTTGAAAAATTGTGGTACAAAAGTTCTGCAGTGTTTAGGATTTTTTTTTTAATGTATAAAAACTTCTACAAAACCCTGTGATTCTTGAATCTGGTTCCAGAAACAGATGACCCCAATGCGATCCTCTGTGCCTACCCAGTGAACAACTGCGTCATGAAGTTCACCTACATGGAGCTTCCCAGTGGGAAATCCAACCTCACCGTCCTCAAGGAGCCAGGTTGGCCCTCCCTTGGGTTTCTTTTTTGGCAGCACTGGCAGCCTTAGGAGAGGTGATGGGCTGCTGGGGAGCCTGGTGGGCTGCAGAGAGGCTGGCTGCATGTGTGAGCAGATAAACCAGAGTGATTTACACTGAAGTGTTTTACGGTGATGAAACCCAGCTCCAAATGCTCCCAACTTAGTAAAAAAGAACTGTGAGAGTAAACCTTGCACCTGAGCCATCAGCATTGCCAGCAAGTGGCTGAAGAGCTTTGGGAGGCTGAGTTAACTGAAGCCTATTTAAGTAGCAAATAGTGTGCTTGATTTAGAGATAAAGCCCTTGTGAGCAAAAACATCAGAAGAGGACACCTGGTGCAGCTGCTGGTTAAGTTAGGATGTTGGGAAAGCCCTGCACCACCTAAGGATTTCCACATTGCCAAGGAGTTCTGATCCAGGCAGTGTAAGGGCTGAGTGTCCCTACTCCCCTCCACAGGCTGTGCAGACAGCTGTGCTTCCCAGCATTAATCACATGCAATGCAGTTGCTCAAAGAAAACCCCTTGTGGTGTTGCAGGACAAGCTGGCGAGCATCCAGCAGTAGCTTCTTGTGATTTGCTCTGGTCCTCCAAGGCACGGGCCAATATGGGAAAGACTGAGATTCCTCATGTTCTATTTCAATTGTGCTGCAGCTTGCACTTAATTAAAAGACCAGCTGATTAGCTGACAGTTAATGTCCTTATATAAAGTCCTTAGTGATCACCTGTCTCTGTGTGGGAGGAGCTGAGCTGGCTTTTGTCAGAGGCACCTTAATGCTCTGTGTCCCACATGGGTCAGCTGGCATTAAAACCCTGCACTGCTGTTGGACAGTGGCACTGCTGCCCTGCTACGTGACATCCCAGCTCTGGTGACATCCATGAGAGGTGTCCCTTTGACCTGCCTCTAGCCAGGAATTTATTTATTTAAAAAAAAATTAGTTCAGTTTCAGAGGGGACTGTTGCTTTTTCAAATTTAGCTGCTGCTGCTGGCGCTGCCTGAGGTCACTTGCTCTGTGGCTGCAGTCCAAGTTATTACCTGACCCGGGATACACTCACACCAGGGCTAATTAGCTTTTCTGCCTCTCTGCCAGCCTGCAGCTCAGCCCCCAGTGCTGTGACCATCGTGCTGGCAGTGATTGGCAGCGTGGTGCTGATTGGCATCATCCTGCTGGCACTCTGGAAGCTGCTTGTCACCATCCACGACAGGCGGGAGTTCGACCGATTCCAGAGCGAACGTTCCCGTGCCAGATACGAAATGGTGAGCCTGGGCTTGGGGTGCTGCTGGGGGGGCTCTTGGGATGCACTGGCAGCAAACAGCTCTGCAGTGATGGAAAAGGGTGACAGGAACAAGGGTGCAGGTGTCCATGCCCTGTGGTGCCTTCAGGGTCCAGCATCTTGCAGTTCTTTTGCCTAGGAGAAGGACTGTTGCCTTCTCCTAGGCAAGTTATAAGTGCTTTGCAAAACTATACCCAGCCTTTGGTCTCATCATCTATTTTTCAAGCAGAGCTGGACGCTGAAGGAGGTAGGAGAGACTGTGGTGGCAGCTGCATTGGTCAGGTCTGTGAGGGAGCCCTTCTGGGAGGCTTTGAGGGGGATGTTGAGCATTGGAGGGCAGTGCCTCTGCCTGCAGGCAGGATGGAGGGTGGGTCTGATGGACCAGCTCTGGGTAAACAACATTGGCTTTGGATTTGAATGTTCAGTTCACTCAAAGCCAAACACAGCACTGTCACCAAACTAATTGGTATGCTTTTACCATGGCACAGACTTTGTTCCTCATCTTTGTTCTTTTTGTCTGCTCCTCTCTCCAAAGGCATCCAATCCTCTCTACCGAAAGCCCATTTCCACGCATAACGTAGAGTTCACGTTCAACAAGCTCAACAAGTCTTACAACGGTACAGTTGACTGAAGGGGTCTCAGTGCCTGGCACTGCCATGGACAATTGCTTGAATGGCCGGGTTGCTTCCCCACTTGAAGATGGGATTCTCTTCAGGGGCGAGAATCCCTTACGACGGGACTGGTCGATGACCAAAGCCTGTTATTTGCACAGTAAGGAGAAAGGTCTGGTTCATTCTGGAGGCACAGATGTGAGGGCAGGCTCCCTGCCTGTGTTGATGGACTCTGAGCCGTGTGCATCTCCATACCCCAGCTTTCCAGATGTATTAAACCTGCCAACTAAGTGAACCAAGTGCCATATTGCAGCTTTTGACATATCCCGTTAGAAAAGGTGACTAGGTCAAAAATCAGGGGAACCCACTCCATCACAAGTTGTTAGGGGGGAATTAGCTTGAAAACAGGGTCTTGGAACCATATGTGTAAGAAATTAGGATAAAAAAGCTCTGCAGTCTTTAGGAATTTTTTTTATATAAACCCCGAAATAAAACAGTTGTGCATATATGATGCTGTGAATAGAGTGGATTGTTTCTTTGCTGAGACCCCCACCAAAACTAGGGCTTGCTCCTCCTGCCAGCAGCAGTGGTGCTACCTGATGGATTTATTAATAGAGCCTTATCAGTCAAAGCATGGCCATAAAACATGGACCTGGAGCTATAGGAACTGCCACAGAAGTTGTGTTGATTTAATACACTGGTGTTGACCCGGGGCAGGGAGCTCCTGATCTGAGCCAATGGTGTTAAAGAGATTGGAAACTGGTGGGAGCCCAAGGAAAAGGGAGTTCAGTCTGAGGAAACTACTATAAACACCCATTCCTTATGGTGTGCAAGTAGGTATCCAGCCTGGGGGGCTGCAGGAGGGCAGCTGAGAGCACACAGCAGCTCATCCAGACTTCTGACTTTTTACCAGAGGGCTGTTGCTGTGGGGTCCCATGGAGTCCAGCTGGAAAATCAGGGGAGCCCTGAGCTTTTGGAAAGGGAGCTGGATAAAGACCAGTGTTGTTGCTTCACAACATATATTTTGCTTTGGTTTTTTGCTTTCTTTTGATTTTTCCCTCCCAAACTATTCCCCCAGCCCTGTCTGTTTTCCTCTGGAGCTGGGGTTTGGGTTACCCTGCTGACAGCTGCAGCTTTAAACCCACACAGACGGTGCTACAGCAGGAGAGAGGAGCTGGAGCAATTGCTACTGCCTGGATTTTTTTTCCTTCTTTTTTTAAATTTCTTTTTTTCTTGTCTCTTCACCCTGAACAGATCATGCAATAGTCAGCTGAAGGAAGCTTGCCAGGGAAAAGCAAAAACAAATGGTGTTCATTGTTTTGACTTGCTCTTCTCATTGGAAAAAGGCCATGGGCCCATCCTTCCGGATTTATTTTTTTTTCATGTGTTTTTGCCTCTATAAACAGAAGCTCTTATTTGTTCAGTAAAAACAGCTCTCCTTCAAGAACTTTATGCCCCCCCCCTCCACCTACAAGCAGCACTGAAGAAATGCAGCAGACCACACTAAAAATATCTGGGAACTGGCATTTTTAAGAGGGCAGCAAGTGGCACCTTGGTGGCATCGGTGCTGATCAGGTGGGGTAAAAAACTCAAAACCTCAAGCAAATGAAATTTATGCTGTCTTCCCACTTCATTCCACTAAATCTGCCCTAGCAGGGGAGGAGGGTGCATAGATCCACCCTAAAAAAAGGTGCAGGGGCAGGCTCTGGTTAGATGCTGCCGCCTTAGTGTAACCCACCCTGGGTGGGCTGGAGGCTGTGCTGCCTCCTCCCTGCAGCACCACCAGCAGCAGGACAGGCCTGAGAACTGCACAGGGGCAGCTCTTCAGAGCTCCACATCTCCTACACGATAATGAAGTCCAGGCTAAAGTTTACAGGCCAAGAAATAGCATTTTGAATAGCTGGGACTAACACTCACCTGGGAAAGAGCATCCCTGGGATAAATTTGGGGTTCGTGATCATCCCACTGCCATGTGCCGAGATGGCAAGACAGATTTCATCACTGCCACAAAAAATAGAAAGCAGTCAGAAAATAATCATCACAAGGAGACAGAGCAAGTTTTAGCTTGGTTCACGTGGCTGCCTCACACAAGTCATACTGCCCCAGGCACAGAAAGGGGGAGCAGGAAGGAAAGCCCAGGAAAAGGAAGGGCAGGAATACTTTAAACCAGCTTTGCCACCCAAAGCAGCAAATGCTGTGAATACACTTCTGCTTCAGTTAATTTGTGAGGGACCAAGCAGTTTAAAAACAAATCCACCCCTTTGCACTCTGAAAGGAGAGGCACAGGCAGTGCCCCCCTGCCACCCTTTCCCTTGCGCTCTTGCAGATTACCTTTGTGCTGTGGCATTTCCCACAACACTGGGTTAGGGCTGAGAGACTGGGCAACCCAGGCAGTTGTAGGGAGCCAAGATTTGACTCATTGCTAAGGGGTGGTTTGGGCAGGGAGAGTGGAAAAAGCAGAGAAAAGGCTTGGGGACGGGACTGCAAGTGCCCTCCTTCCCCTGCCCAGGGAGACAGCTCAGCTGTAAAGCAGACTGGTCTGCAGAGTGGGCAGGGAGCAATGTAGGACCAAGTAAGCAAGGGAAGGGTGCCACAAGCCAAGCTACTAAGCCAGTGTACAAAAAGTGAATAGGGTTGATGCTGTCAGTGCTGCCTGTGGTGCTGCATGAGGCAGTGCAGAGCAGCCCCCCAAATTCAGCTTTTCCACAAGATTACATCTTAAAAAATAAAGTACGGAAACACTGCTAAGGCTTTGTGTTACTGGCTAAGCAAATCTGCCTTTACCCTTGCAAGAGTAGTGCCAAGCAGAGTCATGGGAGTGGTGTATTTCAGTCAGCAGCAGTTTATTTGTGTCTGTAAATACATGCAGCCTGACCACAGCTAGCATTCCTGAATGAAAGCTCCAGCAGAAGGCATCAACGGGTCAGATGTGATGGAAAAATGTCAGTGCTTGTCTAGCCAAGTTGGAATCCGGGTGCCCTTGCAACATCATCTCCTCCTGTTTCCCCAGGCACAGCTGAGGGCTGCTGCTGCTGCAGGGTTGCTGGAGCTGGGGCTCACCAGTGCCTTTTCCCTGTGCTGCTGGTCTGGGGGAGGAGACAGCACCAGTCCTTGGGAAAGGTCAAGGCCAGTGGCAGCATGATTTGTTTTGTTAATTGTGGAGGTGCAGTGAAACTGTTCTCTGTTCCACGAGCCTGAGTGAGGCATGCCTGCCTGCATCCTCATTGTCCTTTACAGTGGACTAAGAAGGTGCTCGGTAGCTGAAGGCAAAGCCCAGGCGCTGGAAGATGAATGCTCCACACTCTTGAACTTATTTAACCTCGCCTTTCTCCAGCCAAGTGGAAAGCCAAGGAGCTCCAGTGTTGAGAAAAGGATCACTAAGCTGCCTGCAGGAAATGCCACAGTGAGGTAACTCACTGCATCTGCAGCCCAGCAGCATATCCCAGCACCATCTCCTTCCACTCCTCTGCAAAGGTCACAACTGAACAGAGAACAGGTTTATTTCATCCTGTCCTACTGCATGCCAGTTAGTTTAAGCTGCATTACACAGGATGCAGCAGACAGAAACTTGGACATTCATTTCATCCTGATCCCATTCTTTGCTGCATGCAAATTGTATTATGGGTTTGCATGAGACCCTGTGCACACAAGGATATGGATGTCTTCATTCTAATCTTGTTATCATTTAATGCACAAGTCACCAATCAAGGCATACTGTGGTGCTGTGTACATGCTATGGAGTGACTACTGTATGCTATCGTGGTTTATATTCCATGACAACTCAGCCCCACACATCAAGCAACTGGTCTGCAAGGACTGAGGGATAGCAGAGAGAATCAAGCTGTAAGAGTAGTAAGGGTCAAATCAGCTGACAAAGTAACAAACAGCAGCTCTCTTAGCAAAGCAAACAAGGCAATCATCAAGAGTCAGCTCAAAATCAGGTGTCAGTCCAGTTCAGACAGTCCCAGAAAAACGGAGAGTATTCAAGCAAAGCAATGAAATCATGGGATGAATCATTCACACAAGACTGTGACTGGTAAGCAGCACCTTCTGGATCTGCTTCACACCTGTCAGTGTTGTGTGATGCAGTGTGGACTCAGTATGCACTGTGAAGGGTATGTGTCTTCCTGCTGTAGTTTGGTGCAGACATATGTCCTTGTGGAGTGGAGCAGTAGGGAGAAAGGAAGCTTGATGAGTGAAGCTCTGCATCTGTGAATAAGATGCTCATTGTAAAAAAATCTGATTGTCAAGTCTGATGTCAGCAAAAAATAACTGAATTGTATTCTAATAAAAAAATTAATCTACTAATAATACCACAAAACCAGCTCAAGCAAATATATATTATCAATGGCAGCAGAAATCAATATTAGCAGAAATGAATATTAGTAGCAAGTCTATTTTCAATTTTACAAGTCACCATAAAATTACCACTAGTAAAGCAGCAAAAATACTTGTCAGTAATTATTATTTAGGACAAGAGGAAATGGCTTCAAGTTGTACCAGGGGAGGCTTAGATTGGATATTAGGAAAAATATCTTCACTGAAAGGGTTGTCAAGCATTGTAACAGGATGCCCAGGGAAGTGGTGGAGTCAACAAACCTGGAGGTGTTTAAAAGGCGAGTGGATGTAGCACTTTGGGACATGGTTTAGTGGTGGACTTGTCAGTGATGGGGTAACACTGGGATTCAATGAGCATAAGGGTTTTCTCTGACCTAAATGGTTCTATGGTTTTATGATTCTAATCTAACCCTTGCTTACTTGGAGTGAAGAGGTCATGGTTCACTTTGGAGGTATTTGAACAACAGGCAGTGTGCTCAGAAAGGCAGCAACACACCTATTGTTTGTTCAGCTCCTGGGGTTACTGGATGGCAGCACAGACTAAAAATATATACTCAATGATTCTGAAGGTCTTTTCCAACCTAAAAACCAAACCTTTTTTCTGTGATTATATGCATGCCTGTATATATATGTATGTGCATATATACATATGCGTGTGTGTGTGTGTATGTGCACATACATAAGTAAAATGTTATAAATACATACATACATATATAAAGTATTATACAAATTGTTGCTGGTACCAAGTGCTTGTCAAACCCATCCCAGCAGTGGGGCCAGCTGACAATGGGCAAAGTCTCACTTGGACAGTGTATTGGGTCTGACTGAGGTGGAGTTCATTTTCCCTTAGCAGCCCTCACAGTGCTGGGCTTTGCAGTGGAAAAGGTGTTGATAACACACCAGTGCTTTGACTAATGCTGAGCAGACCTGTCCCTCTAACATTCCCCCCCCCATCAAGGGACAGGGAGTGGGCAAGGTCCTGGGAGGGCACACAACCAGGCCAGCTGACCCAAATTAGCCAAAGGGATATTCCATACTGTGTGATGTCAGCTCAGATATAAAAGCTAAGGGAGGGAGGAGGATCAGGGAGGCATTTGTTACTCTGCAGTGTTTGCCTTCTGGAGCCACCACCACGCGTGCTGCAGCCCTGCTTCCCGGGAAGTGCCTGAACAGCTCTTGCTGATGGGAAGTAGAGATTGACTTTTTCCCTTTGCTTATGCACATGCAAACTTTAATTGTCTTTTTCATGCTTTAGTAAACTGCCTTATCTCAACCTATGAATTGTTTTCCATGTTATTCTCTCCATGCCCTGCTGCAAAGAGGAGCAATAGAGAGACTCAGTGGGCACCTGGTGCCTGGCTAAAGTCAACACACTACAGTCCTTTTTGGTGCCCAATAGTGGGGTGAGATAAAGGCAGTTTTATATATATATATACATATCTATATCTGTATTGCATGCTGTAGTAAAAGGTAAATTGTAGCAAGCTCTCGTGCAGGACACGGAGTTTGTGAGCTGAACTGCTTATCTCTTTATTTTGCTGAGTTTGGGAACATGTTAGCAAAAACAATGGCTCTGTGCTTTGCTCTTACACTGATGGCCTTGTTGTGTGTGGGGAGCTATGTTCTGGGGACGGTAATTGATGTGAATGCTTTTATAATGCAGGCTCCCATGGTCTTTGCTCATCCTTATGTAAGCCATTTAATACTCTTAATAATATTAGCTAATACTGTTGGCATTCTATGGAGTTCATGGAATCTGGCATCATCCTGGGGCAGGAGAAAACAAACTTTAGGTGAGGAGATATTGAAAGATGCCCTGAGGCATCCAGTTCCTGGGTGGCAAGGTGCATGGAAGGATTTGGGCAGGTTCCTAGGGCGGTTTTCACCTCCCATTGCCTGGGACTTTACACCTGAACAGGTAACCAAGCCTGACAAACTGACCCATCAGCTGATAGAAGGGTGCCTTGCCCACCCCAATGAACACCAGCAGCTTCTTGCCCTGTACTGGGGCCTGGCCTGTGCCTACCGAGCCACTGTTCAGTACTCTCAGAGGACTGTAGCTGAGGCAGGAACCCAAACTGCATTTGAGGACACTATGGCTGAGTCAGGGACTCAAACCACAGCAGCCACAGTAACTGCCCCAGAAGTGAAAGCAAAAAAATGGACAAGGCAAGTGACACACCCTTTCTATCGATTAGTAAGGGAGGAAGAAGAAGAGGAGGAAGAAGGGGAAGTAACAGTAGGAAAGGAAGGGTTAGATCAAGAGGCAGGTCCTTCAACAAAGAAATCAAAAGGGATGAGGCAAATCAAACAGGAAACTGAAGTGACTCGGTCCCTGACCTCGTCAGAACTCCGAGACTTGCGCAAAGATTACAGCCGGCAGCCAGGTGAGCCCATTTCTGCCTGGCTGCTTCGATGCTGGGACAATGGGGCTGGCAGACAGCAGCTGGAAGGCCATGAAGCCCAGCAGCTGGGATCCCTTGCTAAAGATCGGGAAATTGAAAGAGGAATTGGAAAAGAAGGAGCAATTTGCAGCCTCTGGAGACGGCTCCTCTCAAGTGTGAGGGCAAGATACCCATTTAAGGAAGATCTGGTGAACTCCCCAGGGAAGTGGACCACTGCAGATGAAGGTATCCAGTACTTGAGAGAATTAGCAGTGCTGGAAATCGTCTATAGCGATCTAAAAATTGTCAGGGTCCCTGAAGATCCAGAGGATGCCCCTTGCACAATGGCCATGTGGAGGAAGGTGGTTCAAAGCGCCCCTGCATCATATTCCAGCAGCTTGGTATCACTGTACCACCCACAGATGGATACACCAACCGTGGAGATGGCCTCCTCCTGGCTCCGAAATGTAGAAGAAACTCTGGGCACTTCCTCATCCCTGCAAGCCAGCAGCGCAGCTTTTAGGGGCAGCCCAAGGGATCGGTCCTCTCCTTCCCCGGTGAGAGGGAAGGGGAGCCCCAAGCGCAGGCCCCGTGGGGAGCTCTGGTTCTTCCTGCGGGACCAGGGGGAGGACATGAGGAAGTGGGTGGGTGAGCCCACCTTCAAGCTGGAAGCCCGTGTCCGTGAACTGAGAGGGAAGAAGGCTGTTAAAGGGTCGCCCAAGAAGACTGCCAGTGTGGTTGCCACAGAGAGACAAGAAGGTAACCAGCGATTTCCCAGACATAAAAGAGCTAAAATCACTTCCTTTCACCCTGATGAGGGGACTTCTGACCTGGCATCGCAAAGGTCAGATAGTGAATACTCTGACCAGGAACAGGAATAGAGGGTCCCTGCCTCTGGCCAGGAGGAGGAGAGGGATGACCAGGCATACTGGACTGTGTGGGTTCGATGGCCTGGCACATCAGATCCACAGAAGTGCAAAGCTTTAGTAGATACATTGTACATTGATGCCATCAATGCACAGGAGTGCAGAATCCATCTGGATCTTTGGAGTGACAGGGGGACGCCAGGAATTTTCTGTGTTAGAGGCCAAGGTGAGCTTAACAGGGAACAAGTGGGAAGGATATTGGTCTGGCTGTGACCGGCTCAGAGGCCCCTTGTATCCTTGGCATCAGCTGGATACTTCAAGGATCCAAGAGGATGTCCTTGGGCTTTTAGTGTAGCTACAGTGAATACAGAGAAGATCAAAGAGTTATCCACCCTGCCTGGCCTCTCAGAAGATCCCTTCATTGTAGGATTGCTGCAGGTTGAATGAAGACCAGCAAGTACCAATTGCTACCAGGACTGTACAGCAGCAGCAGAATCTCACCTACCAAGACTCTGTAACCCCCATCCATGAACTCCCCATCCATTAGTCCTTGGAGAGCCAAGGACTGGTCAGCAGGACCTGCTCACCCTTTGGCCAGTGTGAATCTGATGGTGAATGGAGGCTGAAAGTGGACTGTTGGGCCTGAATTGTGAGCGCTGCTGTGCCTGACGTGTTGGAAATTCAATACGAGCTGGAGTCAAAGGCAGCCAAGAGGTGCCACACAGGTTATACCACAAATATGAAATGTGCTGCAATCAAGGAGCCACACAAGTGGAGTCTCCTTGGAAGAGAGGGCGGTGGCTGGGGTTCCACTATGGTGAGGTCTGGAAAATTGACTGTATTGGGCTGTTGCCATGAACACACCAAGGCCAGAGTCACATCCTCACCATGGCAGAGGCAACAACTGGCTGGCTGGAAACATCCCCTGTAAAACATTGCCACTGCTTGAGAGACATTGAGATCCCAGGCCTTGAGGGATTTTGTGGCAACATGGTACTACAGAGAGAATTGAATCAGACAATGGGGTTCACTTTAAAAATAAACTGATAAACTCTTGGGCAAAGAAACATGCTATGGATTGGATATATCCCTTATTAACCACAGGCCTCTGGGAAGATTGAAAGGTAAAATGGGCTGGTGAAAACTATGTAAAGAGCGTAAAGTAAGTGGCCATGGAAGCACTGGGATGCAAATTTATCAGAAGCCACTTGGCTAGTCACCCCTAGGGGATCTGGTAACCACCCTGGTCCTGCCCAAATGAAGCCCCTACACACTGTGGGAAGAAATAAGGTCCCTGCACACACAGGGAAGTGGGAAAGTCAGTGTGGATTTCTCCTCCCATGGGAAAAGGCAAGCCCATGCGTGGGATTGTCTTTGCCCAAGGACCTGGGTGTACTTGGTGGGTGATGAAGAAGGATGAGGAGACCTGGTGTGTACCTCAAGGACATTTAACCTTGGGGGGAAAATAATCTGTGGTGTGAGTTGTTTGTTGCAGGAAGTAGCAGAAATGACACAAACTGATGAAGGATGAATTTTGTGAGGAGCAAGAAGAATGCAACAACAACCTGAGCCAGGCTGGTGTCAGTGCCCAACAATCAAGTGTGCTGCTTCAGTCCTGATCACTCATCCTGATAGAATGGAGCCCAAGTCATAGATCTGGAGGCATGAAAGAAGCCCATGAAATGGAAAAATAATATCTTCATTGAAAGGACAGGGGAGAGTGGTTAATGAAAATGTATGTTTGATATAGAGATGGTTTAAGGATGTAGTTTAAGTTGTATGTATGGGCAAGAAGGAATCCCAGTAATGAGAATAAATACAGTGGAACAGTTGGAAGATATATAAATTATGTGGGATCTGAGTGTGACACAAATGGTATGGAATGAGGGGTGGACAGTGCATGGAATAAGGGGGCTGAAACTGGACTGAGATAGAGTTCATTTTCCCTTAGCAGCCCTCACAGTGCTGGGCTTTGCAGTGGGAGCTGGAAGGGTGTTGATAACACACCTGTGCCTTGGCTACTTGGACAGAGCAGACCTGTCCCTCTAACATTGCCCCCCATCAGGGGGCTGGGAGTGGGCAAGGTCCTGGGAGGGCACACAACCAGGCCAGCTGACCCAAATTAGCCAAAGGGATATTCCATACCATATGATGTCAGCTCAGATAGGAAAGCTAAGGGAGGGAGGAGGATCAGGGAGGCATTTGTTACTCTGCAGTGTTTGCCTTCTGGAGCCACCACCACGCGTGCTGCAGCCCTGCTTCCCGGGAAGTGCCTGAACAGCTCTTGCTGATGGGAAGTGGAGATTGACTTTTTCCCTTTGCTCACGCATGTGCAAACTTCTGCTTGTCTCTTTTTATGCTTTAGTAAACTGCCTTATCTCAACCTATGAGTTGTTTTCCATGTTATTCTCTCCATGCCCTGCTGGGAAGGGGAGAGATAGAGTGGCTCAGTGGGCACCTGGCACCCAGCCAAAGTCAACTCTCGCTGCATCACAGAACCTGGAGTCAGCCTGGCATCCCCAGTGAGGGTCTGCTCTGCCAAGGAAATACCACTGGGAACAAGGATTTGTGCACATTGGGGTGCATCAGAGAAAGAGGCTCCATTTGGGGTACAAAGTAAGTCCTTTTTATACCTCAGAGACATAACCAGGCATAGGACACCAGCACTTGGGGCAGCCAATAGGTGCTGCTGACATCTGTTTTCATCTGGCACAGTCAATAAATGATGATGTAAATGGGACAGAACACAAGCTTGTATTGATTCTGGAAACCTCATGGACCTGTTAGTACAGTGTGAAACACTCTGCCTTGATTACCTACAGGGTAGTGGTTGTGTTGAAAGTGAAATGTTGGAACTTGAGATGGGAGTGCCTAAGGAGCAAGATGTGCTGTGGTACAAGTGTCTCTCCTCTGTGGTGGTAATCTCTTAGTGCCACAAAAACAGAACCATCCAGGGGTTAAAGAGTTGGTCACTAGCTTCACCCAGGGTCATTGTCATGTTTGCAGAATGAATTAGAAAAACATGGATTAGAAAAAAAATTCAATTTTATTATAATCAGAGTGCCCAATAGAGGTTTATGATCTATACAGCCAATTGTTTTGCTTGGGTCATAGATGTCCCAATTATCATTAGTACTAAGCCAACTCTGTAGACAGCAGCATGTAGAATTAGGACCGGTGAGATTATAGATCTTTGACATTTCATGTTATTAACATTCCATGTAAGTTGCCAGAGTCCGTTAAAACCTCTTTTGTTTGTATTTGCTGATTCATTATTTCAGGTCCATGAAGTTTCCAGAATCAATACAAGCTTGTGCTCTGTCCCATTTACACCGAAACCACGCTTGGGTGTGATTGTAACACAAAGTGTAATTATAGTTACTTGTCTTCCTCACCCAAATTGAATCTCTGTCCTGGGACATTATAATGGACTATGGAGCCTCATATGAATGGGCTTTAAAGGTTATTGTTATTGATAATTTGGTGTACTGGGGCAGTAAGTATGACAAATTAGGTTGACATCAAGATGCTTCAGAGACAGGTTCTGCTGAGCCTCAAAATTTGGCATCTAATGATCAAGGGTGGTGTAAGGAATGCCAACAATCCAATTTCTTGCCTGCTCAAGAAATTATATTCATAAATTGTACAAGGTGATCACTTGTTCCTTCTTGAAATAAGGAACAAGTAATAACATAGTGACAAGGCATGGTGTGCATAATGTAAGTTATAAAAAAGACAAATACTCATGATGATGTTTCAATTCATGCCAACTTGCCAAATCAGTATGACATCTGGAGGAGTGGCAACTTGATAATAACTGTTAAAGGTCAGGGGACAGTAGTTAATGAGAATGTATAAATCTCCGTGTTGGTTATAAAGGTGGTTTAACTGTGAAGTTTGAGTTGCAAGCATTGGTAAGAAGGGATTTCAGTAATGAGAACTAAATACAATTGAATCATATACTGTGTGAAGTGCTGGGCCCCACAATTTAAGAATGGTGTTAAGGTCCTTGAATGCATCCAGAAGACTCCAGGTTTACCTAGTTTAGAGAAAATGAGGCTGAGGTAAGACCTCATTGTGCTCAGCAGCTCCCTGAGGAGGGGACGTGGCTCGTTCCCTGCCTGCAGTGTGCTGGTGCCACCCCCATCGTGCCTATCCCACAGTCTGCAAGGTGACCATGGGCATCTCCTTAGCCAGCCTACTTTTCCAGGAGATCCCCTAAGTGTCTCCATTCCAGATCATGTTCCTGTTTGAAGGGGGCCACTTTGTGTCAGATCTATTAATTTCAGCATTTCAAGCATTTTGTCCCTTATTCTTATTACTCTGAGCTCCCTTAAGCCTCTGGATGACCCTGACCTGACCTTCCCTTTGGGAGTGCTTCCCTGTCCTTGTTGCCTCTCCTAAGGACTGTCAATTTTCCAGCCCTTCCAGGCCACTGTGGTGTTTCAGTGCCACATTTCATGCCAGAACATTAAGGCCAGGCTTTTCTGGTCTCTCTGGATTGCTGTAGTTTGCAAGAATTTTAGTTTCCCTGATGCTGTTGCTGGCACAACCATCATGTCCCAGGGTGTTGCCTCTGTTCCTTAAGGAAATCCTGAGCAGTCAGCCTCATTGTCCAGCCAGAGCATCCATCAAGACTACTAGAGGGAGGGGGAAGGAGACAGCCCCACACTCCCAGCATTTTTCTAGAAACATTTATTATGGATGATAACAGGGAAAAGATTTTCACTCTGGCTGCTGCATCAGTGTTTAGGAGAAATATTCTTCCTGTCAGGAATATCTGTCCAGCCTCAGCCTGATGAAGGATCACTGCTCCAGCCCCCAGCTGGTACCACCCATCCCACCCAGTCCTCAGGAGGCTTTTGGCTGTCCTGCATGAAAATTCCTAGAAGTCATTGTGACCCTGGGTGGCAGAGGGACCTTCCTGTCCAGCAGGAGCCAGGAGGAGCCTTGGGGAAGTTTTAATGTCAGGGTACAAGGAAGCTGCATTATCTGGACAAAGCTTGGGCAATGAAGAGGGGGAGGAAGACTCATCAAGGCCTCATTTTCCATTTTCAGTATATATCTTTTCAGTGATCTCCTCTGAGACCAGGCACATAGGCTTCTGCTGTAGGTGCCATAGGTCCAGATGGCTGAGGGTAGTTTTTAACTAACTGGTTTGCAACAAAGCCATGGGATTCAAAGGGAACTGCTCACACTTCTGCATCCTTAGCTTGCTGCAAAGCTGCCAGTTCCTGCCTAGCAGTGCTAAACAAAGCACCTACAGCTGACACCTCTGTGAGAAGCCAGATGAAGGGCCCCTTGCTATTCTCTGCTTTGCATTTGAGTGTCCTGTCACTTCTGAAACTCAGTTTGCAGCCTTTCCAAATTCAGCCAATTCTTAAATACTTTATCCCTGTCCTATAGAGGAGTTTTCTACAAGCATCTTGCCATTTTCACTGCTTTCCTACTGCCTTCTCCCAAGCATCCATGACCTGTTTATCACAGATCCACACTTCTGACACCAATTGATGCCACAACCCAGAAGGATTACTCGGCTTGTGAGTATGCAAAGATTGCAACTGTTTGTAGTATGCCTGACTCTGTCATGCACAAGGACACAGAGGATTTATTACCTATTTTCTCTTAATCATTACAGTTTACTACTATCAAGGCAAGTATAGTTACAGTTGGCAAAACAAGTACTCTACAAGATACTACAAATTACTGCCAGAAAGCAAACAGGGATTTCCACAGCAGCTGCAGTCAATTCTAGCATCAAGTCTGTATTTCAATTTACACAGCCTATGATATACCACCACCTCATGCACAGTTACAGCCTTGCTTCTCCCTGTCCTTTGTCCTGGCCAGCCTCCACCTACAGCCCTGCACGCTCACAGACAGGCTGTGGCTCTCATCAGCTTACAGAAAGTGCTCAGAGGCCACATGGGTCATGTAGGAACAGAGAACCAAGGCTGAGGACAAAGCCAACCCAGTTTTAATTTCTTGCAGCATTCAGAGCAGTCCTTGTCACTGTGGTACAGACTGACCAAGATCCACCAGCATGGTTACAAACAAACAAACAAACAAACAAACAAACAAACCATCCAGCATGTCTAGCCCACAGCCCAATCACCAGTCTTCCAAAACAGACCATTCCCTGAGACAGTGACCTCCAAAAGTCAGATCTGAAAACAAACTTCCTCTGGGTGTTTCACATTCCTTTGGTGCTATTCTCTAAACGCAATGTTTGTGTCTCTTACTAAAAAAATCCACAGCAACAGGCTTTCCACATAAACTTAAAGGGAAGTGATTCAGTTATTTTTCTGGGATTAAGTTTCAAATAAATTTTCATAGACTAGGCTATGGAAACTATAATATGACCTGTTAGCTAACCATTAAAAAAGCAATGTTGATACTGTGACATACAAATAATACTTTTAAGGATGACGCTGGTTTAACTTGGCTGGTTTTAATTCAGCAGTGGGTTTATCAAGATTTTGCAAGAATTTTAAGTCTGAGTAAAGCACTGTATTTATGCAGTTCTACTGATTTAAGTGCCCTGGCTGGGTTCTCTTGACACAGATACCCACAATCTCAAGACACAGAGTGGACTTTGCACACAAATATCAGCAGCTACGTAACAATTCCTTAGTGGTTCCAGCTTGTGCTGGTCTCACAGTTCTTAAGAACTACTGCTCAGAAATAGCAGCAAGTCATGCTGCTTTCTGCTGCAAGCACTGGCAACACTTGGTCACAATCTTATTTCACTATGAAAAGAGTGATTTCCTTACATTCTGTTATAAATCATACTCCAGAATGGGTAAGGATCACAATTTCATATAAATACCTACTGCCAGTTAACATTAAATGGAGAAATTTAAATATAGCCTTATGCCTCTACCAAGGGCTCAATCAGATCACAGAATGAACTGCAAGAGTTTCAGATTCATATATTATGATGCAAATGAGTTTTGTAAATTGTGACCTAGTTCCCATGTTAGGAACAGTTGGGACCAACAGCAGGGACTGTGTGATGAATGCAAGCAGCAGGAGCAAGCAAGGAAATTAACATTTGTTCTTAATTTGAAATGGATTTTTAATCACTTTCAGGTGCCTCAAAGGAAGTGCACACACTTGTTTACTATAATCATTCTGACAGAAGAATGCATATAGGAGGTAACACGTTTTTGTTTTACTAATTGAAATGTTTGCAGCAGTGGTGTCACACGAAGTGCCAGAACACAGCTCTTTCTGGAGGGCACAAAGAAGGACTGTGAAATGAAGTTTCCCAATTGATCCGTTCCTCAGAACTCGCTTTGCAAAGAAAGTGAGTTGCACGTACCCTCTAAAAGTGACTGGATATGAGATCACATTCATCTTTCCAAATCCATTTGCTATTTTTTAAGCAAGAGGCCTGATAAACTCGCTCTCCAAAGAGCCTGCTCAGGGATTTAGCTCCACGGCTGTCAGCCACATGCTTAAACACGATTCAGCAGAGTTAGTGGAAAATACTGAACTCATGAAATTCTGCTTGTGCTCTAACAGTGAGCCCACAACAACACACTGTGCTGAGCTTCAGCCTGAGGCAGCTTTCTGGTAAACCATTGTTTTAAATGAGCTTTAGAATACTGCTTCAAATGTTGGAATGGCATTTAAATGTTTTAAATATACCCAACAGCAAGGGTGTAACTTGTTAAAAACCAGACAGATTTTCATTCTGAGGATTATCTAGAGTTAGAAATTATTGGAAGCTGTAAAAACGGCAGAGCGTCAACGCTCCCCAAAAATAGAGTTTCAGCTCCCTCTGGTGGAAAAGGTCATTTTCTGCAAAAAGGTTTAAGTGAGAAAGTCTTGCTCTGCTACAGGCCTCAAGGCTATGAGATACAGAGACAGCAAACAAAATCTTCTGTTCGTTTTGAAGGACTGGAACTTCTTAGAAGTTGATGTGAAATATCCCATCCCACTGACGGCTGCAGGGTGTCTGAATCAGATACCTCATAATCAACAAGTTCCATCTTCCACAGGGTGGAATTCTCCAGGTGTGAATTATGATACTTAATCCTGCTGAAGCAACTGGTAGCCCCAAGGAAAATAACACACACATCGTTCTAACATTCCCTCCACAACATCTTAAGCCCCACAAGCAGCTGAATCATGAAAGAGCACTTAGTCACTAAAACAGGAGGCATAAAGCAAAGCTCTCAGATCCCAACCTGTGTCCCTTGGTCTTAGAAATCCTGCCTAAGTTAAACCAATCCAAAAAAGCCTCCTCCAATCTCCCGTTTTCACAGACCTGGTGAAAAGCCCAGCACTAATGGAAAAAACCTCACTAAATACAGTTGTTCCCAGTCTAGATGCAAGTGTATTAACAAAAGGACCCAGCTTTCTGTGTGGTCTGAAACAGCAACAGTCCAGAACTGCATCACCACTGGTTTCTGACTTCTTGCTCAAGAAAATTTTCATTGCTATTTGCACCACATACATGCTAGATACACTTTAATCAAAACTAATCATGCAAGGTAGTTCTATTTCTTCTTATTTACCATGTACAGTGGAAAGTAAAGCCTGCAAGTATTCCACCTATTGTAACAAGAAGTCTAATATATATTTTTATTTCATTTAATCAACAGCTGCAGTGTAATTAAGCACACAACTAACTGCTCTGACAAATTCTGTAAACAGAATCATGAGCAACTTCTGCAGTGAGAAACACAAACACAAACCAGGATGACTTTTTATTACACTTCTGCCACAGAACAAAGACATATAGAGCCAGTGAAAATGAAAACAGTAGCAAAAAAGTATTTATTAAACACCACATAATTCAATTTCAGTGTGGCATTAAAACCTGCACTTGCTCCTTGGAAACAGGAGAGCTGAATAAAACTGTGAAGGTGGGGCAGCACATCAAATGTGCAGATGCAGTTTATTAAGAACATAACAAAATACCATTTCCACAGCCAGAAAGAATTTGAGGTGGGGAAAAGAGACGAAGGCAACAACAGCCAAAAAAATACCCTTGGAGTGTTTTGTGCTATGTTTTTCAAACAAGAGATCCCACTAAGGCTAAAAATTTGGCACGAAGTTCTGGGTTCTTACATTCAAATATCAAAAAACAACAATGCCAAGTACAATGTGACCTCTGTGTGTACAATTAAAACAACTTTGTAATAGATTTTTCTCCAAAAGGGCAGTTTTCTACAGGCTGAAGTGTCCAGGTATTTAACTGGACCCCTCATGAGGGCTGCAGCTCCATCAGCTTTGCTCACTGGCTAGGACAGTGTGTGTTTTTCAATCCTCTGCAGGAGCACCAAGCCTGCTCGTGTAGCTCTCCCAGGCCGCCCTCCTGTACTTCTCTGCTTCTTGGACACGGTCTGAGGCTGCCAGGATGCCCCGTCCCACAACAATGATATCTGAGCCTTTTTCACCAATAACCTCCTTGGGGCTTAGGTACTTCTGTCCAAGGTTATCACCTGAAATACAGACACCATTTCTTTTTGTTTGTACAAAACTGTATGTACTAAAAACCTTCAGGGAGGTGCTGGAACATAAAACAGGTCCCCCATCCTAGCTCTCATCCTAACAATCCACAAACAGAACTAGAAATTGCATGGCCAACCAAAAAACATAGGGCAAATTTGACAGCTAGCACCCTCCTTTCTCATGGTTTACCAATTATTATAGATGGAACAGTTACTCAAAGAAGCACCAATCAGGATTACTAAAATAATCCTCAGCCTTCTTAAAGCAGGCAAAACCCCCAAGCATGAATGTAAAAACTTGTGATTTCAGTTTAGTCTCATAAAAATTAACTATTTCAGAGAAACATATCTCTCCTATCTGCTTCAAAGATAACCTCTTCAGTCAGTACAAGACTTTCCATTCACTGATACTGCATCTATATCAATACCAAGTGTTTCAGCTACACTTCTCTATTTGTTTTTTTTTTTTTTACTACTACTGAATAGTTTTACATCTGACCTATCTGAAGACATTTTACATGTTTTCAGGAATGTGCTTTATGGTATGCACAGACCTCAAAACAGGAAAAAAGGTTGTGTAGCCTGCTCACTGCCTTCCAGAGCTCCCAAGCAAGGGATCAGCATATCCAGAAATATGGGAGACAGCCCTTAGTGGGAAACAGACTCCTCTCCTCCCAGCTGAGAACCAGCATCCAAACCCTCTTCAGAAGCTATGTTTTCACTGGAGACTAGATCACTTCTGTACTTACAAACAGAAGTGATATTTCAGAAATAAAAATAATAATCTAAAAATATTTCAGAAAAAGTTACCTCCAGTTTGCAGCTGCACTCCTGGGGTTAAGTGAAGAAATTCTGGTTTATTACTAACTCTAGATCCACATATGAATCCAAAAACAAAATCTGAGTTGTCTTCAGCCATCTGTACCTGAAAAAGATCAGTGAACAATTAAAAATTATATACTTAAAACTCAGCTGGCCTTACAATCTGTTTCTCATCCACCCTCTGACACTTTAAGCTGTGTGAAGCAGGGGTATGAAACACCTCTTGCTTTTCCAATGTAAAGTCACTCCTCCCCTCTGGCAGAAAAGTGAATATTATGTTTCTTTCTATGTTATAAATAATACTGCAAATGGATTTAAACTAATTAGAAATGCACTACTTAAAGAAAGAAATGAAAAAACTAAGGGGAGAGTGCTAATAGAAAATGCAATATGTACAAGAATTCCCAGTGTGAACTCTGACCACCTCACATCACTGGCCTACAGCTGCAACCTTTAAACACCACACAGTCATGTTCCTGAGTCTCCAAGGAAAAAACAAACACCTGTAATAGTTAGAGTTGGAGGGACTTTTGGAAGTGCAAATATTAGAAACACATAAAACCTCCCTGTGACACTTTAAAAGCTTTTAACCCGACACAAGACTGCCCACTTACTGCAGCTTTTGTGTATTCACCCGTTGCAAGGGACCCCTGGGAACTCATCTCTGCCACCAGGAGACAGCCACGCTGGAGAGGGAGACCCACTTCCTTCAGGCCCTTCACAACTCCAGAGCCTGGAACCGCGTGGGCATTGACGATGTCTGCCCAGGACGCGATCCTGAACACGCCACCTGAGAACAGGGCAGGAAGACAGGCAAAGAGTCGTCAGAAATGAGGTAAACAGGGAGACAAGTTAGACAGAAGCAGCTGCACACCTTATCACTGACATATTTAAAAGACAGTTTTACTGCTGAAGCTCGAGTGTTACAAGCTCAGTCCCATCAGACAGTTCTGACAGCTGCCTAACCACCAAGCGTAATCTCAGTTTACCTTTCACAAACACTTGGTAGTGTCTCACCTTTAATATTTACTGAGACATTTATGGTAGCCCAGAAATCTGCTGTCACAGGTGCTTTTCTTCCCTGATAGCATGCAGACCATAAGGGGCATAAGGATCAGGAAAAGAGAGCAGCAGTTCTACAGCTGCAGATGGAGTATCAAAAGAAAGCCATGCTGGGCACACAAGCAGTACAGTAACAGCAGGCAGCGGTTTCTCATGGCACACAACTCAGAAGTACTTACTGAGCACAGCCACAGATTCATAAAAAAGTTGAGGTTGGAAGGGACCTCAGGAGGTCATGCCCTCTCAGCAGGGTTAACTTCAATGCTAGGTCAGATTGCTCAGGGTCTTATCCCCTTGAGGATTTCCAAAGGCTGGAGATTCCACACTCTCTCCTGGCAACCTGTGCCAGTACTGCAGTCACACACACCAGAAGCAAAGTTATAGTAAATCCAGCTTGATGATAATCACCTTCATATTGGTGTTTCACTGTGTTTCCAATATCTGCAAATTTCCTGTCTTCAAAAATCAAGAATTCATGTTGATCTGCGAGCGTTCTCAACTCCTTTACTACCTCCTGGGTGAAATCATTCAGGATGTCTACATGAGTCTTCAGGATGCAGATGCTGGGGCCCAGGGTGGCAGCTAGCTGCAGCAGCTCCTTGGGGCTGGTGACATCAGCAGAAAGGCACAAGTTTGTTTGTTTCTTTTCCATGAGCCTGAGAAGCCTGGCTGCAATAGGATGCACCCCTGGCAGCTGGGCACGAGCGCTGAAGCTCAGCTCCTTGCAGAGCCTCTTCACAGGAGCACCACCATTCTGAGCCACTGCCTCAAACACATTTCCCTCTATGAATTTCTTCACCTTTTCAACCACCTCAGCAGCCACTTCTCCCTGCTGCTGGAGAATCTCCAGCACCCCAGACAAGGTGCACACAGAGTGCAGGCGAATTCCGTGTTCCTCTAGCCTGGCCTTCCCACCCTGCTCCCTGTCCAACAGCACTATGGCATCTGTGACTTTTAATCCTTCTTTCTGAAGAGCTTCTGCAGTTTCCAGTACACTGGATCCACTTGTTACCACATCCTCAATGATCAGGCATGTCTCTCCTGGATTAATGGTGCCTTCTACCATCCGCTTAGTACCTGAAAAATAAAAAGCAAACACTCCACCAAATTAAGAAAGGTCAGACGACCCAAAAAAACCTTAACAGAATCAAAACTTATCACAGTTCTTACCACAGCTCACTCACTGATCTGTAATTCAGTTCATAAAGACTGTTACTTCTCCAAGCTGATAAAACACTACTTTTATGTTTCCAGAAGTTATATTCCATAACAAAACTGATACACTGTTAACAGCACAAATTCAAATGTTTCAATAAGATGACTTCAGAAGTATAGTACTGTCATGACTTGAATGCTCAGACTTACAAAATTATTCTCTTGTTATTTAAAACATCTTTAAGACGGCCAAGTTATTGGCACTCTTCAGCATGACCCCTGTTTTCCACAGGCAGCACTGTTGATATGCCTGTTAGAACAATTAGAAGCGGTAAAGCCTCGAGTGCCTTTGTCCTAACTAACAACAGGCACACATCCATGAAAGGCCTCCTGGGGGCAGCGACAAAGGGATGCCTGGCTTTCCCAGGAGCAGTTAATCGCTGTCACAACTGGCTTGTGCTTCACAAGAAGGAACAGCAAATGTTTCCATGGCTGTCCCACTGCCTGACACAGGAGCAGCTTTTAGTTTTGACAAGTGCACTTTCTAATTACACACTGTTGGAAGAGGATGCGTAGAAATCCAGTTATATGGCAGGTTAATGCTTCAGTCTGCTCTCCCACATCCTTTGTCACAATCAAAGAAATGGTTGAGTAGAGAAGGATCTGCTGCTCACCTGGCTCACTGATTACAGGACCACAGCGTAAGGAAAGAAAAAGGGGTTTGAGAGATAAATGAAGAAGAGACTAGAAAGGTTCCTTTTGGTGTCAATATGCAAAATGCTCTGTTTGAGAGAAAAATGTGGCTCTTGTCTCAGCATGCTGGAGAATCTGAGTTATAAATCCTCATTTCTGGATGAGGCCACTAACCCAGAACTAAGCAAGGGTAACAATGGAAAAAAAAAAGGACATTGCTAAAGAAAAGAAACAAACTCTACAAACAAAACCAAAGAATCAGAAAACACCCTTCAAGAGTCTCCAAATCTCCTACAGCAGGCCTAAAGCTGCAGGCTAAAGAGCAACCAGCTGGGAGAGGCTGATCAGGCAGGAACGCTGTAGGAGGTTTGCTTTAGCGCGGAAAGGGCCGGCTTCGTAGATTGCAATGGTAACCTTAAACTGGAAGGGAGATGCTGTGCCTTACAAAAGAACCACAAATTATATTAAGTCATTTCCCAAATAAGGTAAATTTCAAACTCTTGATTTGAAGGCTTTACCGTAGTCTTTTCCCTCCTTCCTCCGTATGAGCATGGGCACCTGATTTTCCGAGCAGATGATGGTGGCGAGCGGCAGCGCCGTGTACGGAACGCCGCACACACAGTCGTACTGCAGCCCCGCATCCTCGGCTGCCTGGAAAAGAAGTCCTGCAACCTGGAAAGGAAAACCAAACGCTTTTTAAGAGCCAGGCCGGAGCGAACGTGACTAAATCAGTGAAACCCCCTCTGCTGACACGACCCGAGAGCCGACCCTGCGGGAGCCGCGGCAGCGCCGCCGTCCCCGCTGCCCCCGGACCGTGAGGGAGCCGCCACCCCGAGCACACGCGGGGCCCGGGCGGGTCCGGGGCTCCCCGGGCCGCACCTGCCGGAGGAGCCGCGGGTGGGACACGAGGCCGCGCAGGTCGATGTACACGGGCGAGGAGCGGCCGCTCTTCAGCACGAAGTGCCCGAAGCGCAGCGCGCCCGCCCCGCTCAGCACCGCCGCCACGGCCCCCGCGGGCCCCGCCGCCATCGCCGGGCCCGGCGCTCGGAGATGATGCGAGCGGGAGGGGCGCGGGGCGGGCACACGTGTGACACACGGGAGGCGGTCGGTGTGGCCGTCCCGCATGCCCTCCCTGCGGCGGGAACCCCAGCAGCGCCATCCCGGGGTTCCTGTGCCCGTCCCGCATCCCCTCCCTGAGGCGGCAGCCCCTGCGCCATCCCGGGGTCCCTGTGCCCGTCCCGCTTCCCCTCCCTGAGGCGGCAGCCCCTGCGCCATCCCGGGGTCCCTGTGCCCGTCCCGCTTCCCCTCCCTGAGGCGGCAGCCCCTGCGCCATCCCGGGCCCTGCTCCCTGAGGCCCGCTGTCCCCTCCACGATTCCCCGTTCTCTCGTCACCCCATTCTCCGGGAAGCAGAAGCCGCCGGTGCAGAGGGTTTGGTGTGACCCGAGGGTTTCTCGCCGTGCCGGCTCCCCGGGTGGTTCCCAAAGGCCGCTCGGTGGATGCAGCCAGGGTGGCAATCCCGCGGGCTGGGTCCCTGAGAGATCCCCCCGAAAACATGGGCTGAATAAAGCCCTCAGCCAGCCCCGAGTCTGCAAGGCCTCACTCAGAAAGATGCCACATGTGTGAAATAAGTCTGACCCGGTCTTCTCTGAATAATTTTATTTAATCAAAAAAGCCCAGAAATGGAGTCTTGAGTATACTCTATTTATGGGAATGCAAGGACAGGAGATGTACAGGTTGAAGCTACATCTGTAGATGATCATATATACTGCAGAATAGTAACAACAACATGGGACAGCAAGTAGTCACCTCACAACAGTACACATGAGTGGTTAGACTTACAAAGGAAATATTTACAAACCTGCCTTTACAAACCAACACTGTGTGCATACAAAATGAATTCCGCAATAAAACTGAAGATACATTTAAGGCAGACCAGCAATACACTGAAATAATTAAGGCTGTGGAATTACTTTGCACCTTGAAAATGCTGAGCTGTTAGCAATACTGTTTCTTTTTTCCTCCTTCAGTGGATTGTTGCTAGGATTGAAAAGCATCAATACGTTCCAACTGTTTGCTCTTATCTTGGTGACTAAGTCTGAGATTGATCTTTTTTTTTGCACTTGCTATTGCATTTGCTTTCCAAAAGTTATCAGCAAATTGACCCCAGTGGCAGAGCAGTGTTGAACAGTTTGGTAGAAAGAGAAGTAAAAGCACCAGCATCAGAAGTTGGACATGAAGGTGAAATATGGCTTGAGTAGAGAAGATGTTGGTTTTTCACTAGCTCCATAATAAAGACTACAGTTACAGCAAACATTCAGCATCCTGACGCTATGGAAACACTCAGCACTATACAGATCCCAGAACGAGAGTACATCACTTGATGGCAGTGTGCAGTCAGCCTAGTAAAATGGGATTTGACTTTGTTTCCTTGGGAAAGCACCATTTTCTGATGGGACATGAGTGAATGACCTCAAAAATAAACCCAAGCCCTGTGTTAGAGGAGAATCCACCTCTGCTGGGAAAGGAACAAGAACAAAAAAAGGTGGTGAGCCCCTGTGCATGTAAAATTTTCTGCTAGACCTTTATGTGCACAGAGAAGACTTTACATCTGTCTCTGAAGTTTATATTATCCTAGGTTACTTGACACAGTCCCCTCATGGCAAGGGGATTCAAATAGGGTTATATATAGTCAGGTTATAATGTGTGGTTCTGCATTCAGCCTTTATGCACAGTATCTGTAGCACAGGCCTAATGGCATTGTCAGAAATGCCAATGGCCTCCACTGAAGCCACAGCCTCAGGGGCAGTTGAGGGCACAGACTTTGTCTCAGCATTAACTTAGAAGTAAAAAGATACATGCAACTGAAAAAACCCAATCCATAGTCTTTTAAAAAGAAAGGGCAGTAAGACTAAATGAAACTTGTTGGCATCACTGAGAAGAGAGAGACATATTATAAATTTTAAAGCCTGGATTGCTTTAAAATACTGAAGTCTTCGGCCCTGGGCTGGCTGTGTGTCACCCCAGTAGTGCCATGCACAGGGGGCTTGGCATCCTGAGGGTGTGTGGGGCCTCCCCCAGGGCAGCCACACCTGATGGGGGCTGGCACTTTACACCAGCCAGCAGAATTCCTGCCCTGGCCTGGCTGCTCCAAGTGGAGCAGAGAGAGAGGTGAGTTAATTGCTCATTGCACATTCATTAAATGAAGCCATCTTAAATAAGGAGCCCCCCATGTCACCACGTCCTCTGGGCTCTGTGTCACCAGCACCATTGCTGTTGCCCTCCTGTCACCCAGCACCTGAGGACACTGTGAGCCACACTTTGATGTCAGAGCAGGGTAAGAGCACTGTGGAGATGTCTGATGGCAGTGGCTGTGTGCACAGTGCCACTCCACACAGAGCTTGTGGTGCACTGCTGTCAGGATTCCTGCTGGTCATCCTGGATAGTTGGAAGCTGCTAGAGAAGCAAAAGGGTGCAGCTACCGCCACACTTTCAAGCCATCTTGGGAGCACCCTGAGTGGTACACAGCTGCAGGTGGAAATCTTCCCCTTGGGGTCAGATATTCTCTGGGGAGCTTCACTGAGAAACTGTGTTTGTTACAGACAGTATTTCATGCACCAAAAAAATCCAGTCAGTGGAGAATGCTCCACAGGGGTTTGGCTGTGGGGCTTCTCACTCAGCAGGGGCACTCCAGGCCTACTTACTCAGCTTCTGTAATCTCTTTACAATGCAGTTATAGTTTTCAACAAGAGTTACAGGACCTGTTGTATCTGCAGAGGCACCACAGGTTGGCTGAAAAAGACTTTGAAAGAGCAAAGTCAGGATACTTCTCTGCATTTATCACATGGCAATATTGCATGTCAGCTTGGTATTATTCAGGCAAAAGCAAGAATGGTTGGTAATCACAAATGTTTTATGGAAGTTTTAACTGGTTTAAGTATTCCTGAATGGGCTGTAAGAAGAATGGTGTCCAGGAAGAGGTTTTCTAACATGAATATGGAAAAAGCAAAACCACAAAAGAAAGTAACCCTAGAACATTCAACATCTTCAGAATTCAGCACCTCCAGCTCTCTCAACAAGGAGTCTTTTTTGAATTTGAGTACCAGTACCTAATCATATATCGTCTCTCTTTCAGCCCTTTGGGTTTTCTTTTCTGTTACTTGATACCAATGAGAGGCTTAAATATTACCTTAAACAGTCCAGCTTTTTCCCCCTGTGCATTCAAAGGGTCTGCTGTTGTAATTTGACATATGAATGCAGGATGTAGGAAAACAAAATGTTAAATAACTCCAAATTTCATGTGATACACGAGAATTTGTTTGTATTAATGCCAAGCAGAAAGCCTGTGGTTCAAACTGTACCCATGGGCCTAATAAAAACTGTGGGTTTTACAGACCACACTTCCACTAACATTTTTTTAAGGGCAGCACAATCACAGCACAAAGAGCCAGCTTTGACAAATAGGAAGAATTACAGTCAGTCCTGTAGTGAGAAAGTACCTGAGGCTGGTGGTAATTAGAGACCCCCCCTTGACTGCTGCCTGTATTCAGTTGCTAAGAAATTGCATACTTTGCACTGTTGCTCAGGATGAGAGTCTGGTCTTTATCTAGAGATGCTGCTGGATTGCTTAGAAAATCAGCTGCTGCTCTAGAGAGGAACTGAGATAGGTTCTAGATGATTTTCAAAAAGCTTAACCTTCTGTGAACACTTGTCTCTCTCAAACCTTTCCACACTCCCTCCCTGTGTTAGATCTCTCACAGAACTGCTGCTGACCCTGCTGAGGTGCCTGGGCTCACCCTTCTGCCCGTGGCTTCCCCATCTCAAGGGCTTTTCTTTGTTGCACACACTCAGTGTTGAGCACTGAGGGTTTTTGCTGTGCCTCTTCTCCACTAACAAAATACTGACCACTCTGGTGTAGTGTTAGAGCGAGCACAAAGAGAAGGGCCAGGTCTCCTCCCTGCTGTGAAAGGGAGGTTGGAGGTGGATCAAAAAAGGGCTATCAGAGCCCTGAGAATTTAACAGTACTTACAGGGTATCTCCACCCCCCACTGGCAGAGACAGCACTTGCTCCTGCAGTCTCACAGTGCAGTTACTCAGATGGTAAATGAGATTTGAGATTTGACTCTCTCCCTTGCCAGAGAGTCTGTATGAGCACACGTGGTCAGATCAAGCCCTTTTCCTTAGGAAAACCTTTGGTAACAACTGCCATTTCCCATTACAGATACACAAATGCTACTCAGCACCAAGACAAAGTCCCTACATGCCAGGGGAAAAAATCTCTTTGATTATAACCCCACAAGGCTGTAGAGCTTCGTGGTGTGGCAGTAGGATGGGGAAGCCCCAGATGGTTTCCCCTTCCAGTCCCATTTCTAGAAAGGAAGATTTGGCCAACCTACAAATTGCTGATTTGTCACTGCAGACTCCCTATGTTGGTTATACTTAAGGCTGGCTCCGTCACTGTAACATCAATATGATGATGTTGCAACTTGGCTTGCAAGAAAGAAATGTTTTAATTGTGAATATTATTTTTTTATTACAAATTAGGCTTTGGACATAAAAATATCCTCATGAATGCTTTGGTTATGAGGTGCTAATGGTGGCTGAGAGATATTTACAAGTTTGGAAATGAAACAAATGACATGCTTTAAACACTGAAAACGATTTTCAAGATGTAAGCACAAGAATGAACTCACCACTCCTACTGCACTCTGAAAGGCTTAGATGGACTTTGGGCCAAGCAATTCTGAAGCTAGAAATGGAGCAGGATCCTTTATATTTATATATATTTATATCTATGATACAATATATGTATACTGAAAACCTGTGATAGAAAAAATTGTCTTCATCACCATCATCATCTAGTTTACAGATACTGCAAAAATTGGACTCTGCCTTTTCTCAATGCACAGGTTTTGCAAAAGATTTCTGTACAATGTGTATAAAATGCTTTTAAAAAACCCACCGTAGTCCCATTGTGCTTAATCAGAACCAGCTGTATGCTCCAGTGAATTCATTGCCTTAATCGTAGCTCTGAAAGGTGCTGCATGTTGACTTAACACAGCAGAAAGCCCAAGGAGGGGCTTCATGGAGGATTTTGGTCTGAGCACTACCACGCAACACGAGTGTTCCCTAAGCCACGCCACCATGGGAGCTGATCCAGCAGTGACTGGAGCCTGATCCTGCATGTCCTATGCAGGCAAAGTCCCCACTGAGATCATGGCAGACCTGGGCAGATGGGGCATGAGAAATCTGACTGATAACCTGGAGCAGGCTTGCAATGATTTCAGCAAAAACTGACCAGTCCAGTTCTACAGTACGTGCTAAGGTCAGCCTGGTCTCACTCTCCCCCACTATCCTACTTCTAGTCTTTTGTACATTTTGAATTCAGTTCAGCAAGATCAAGAGGATTTCTTATAAGGCTGCCTCACAAAGATTAAGGCAACTGCAATTTTGGCTCTCATTCCAAGTTGGTGTTTTCTTCCTGCAGTCCTTTTTTGGCAGTGGATGTGTCCCTCACATGCCCCGAGAGAGGGAGCGTGTCCCTGCTGCTGTCACCCCCTTTGCCTGGGTCCCATTGCCACGTCTGCAGTGATTCCCACCCTGCAGTTAGTGAAATGCACACGCCGAACACAGGATATGTACAGACGGATCCGCGCGCTCCCGGCGGCGCTCCCGGCACGGGCTCAGGAGCAGCAGCGGAGGATGCCATGGATGGAGGCACTATGTGCCCGGGCTCATCCTGCTCAGCAGGAAGCTCTTGACACTGGGCACCGGGAGCACGTCGTACTGGTGCCTGCGGCGCTCGATGAAGGACGCCAAGCGGGAGGTGTCCAGTGGGATCTTGGAATAGCTGCCATTGTGCGGCTGCAGCCACGGATGCTGTAAACAAGTGGCTGCTGTTGGCCTTCTCCTGAAGTCTTCCTGGAGGATAACGTTGATGAAATCCCTGGCGGCGTGGCTCACATCGGAGAAGTATTCGTGTGGGAAGCTGAAATCCACTCTACACACATTGATGCAAGTCTCCTCTTTGCTTTCATCCAGGAACGGAGAGACACCGCTTAACATGACGTAGGTGAGGACCCCAATGCTCCAGATATCCGTGCTCAGGGAGACAGGAAGGCCTTGGATAACTTCAGGGGCTGCGAACTCCGGGTTTCCAAGGAGGTGGTGGACATGGTAATGACCTGTGATCTGAACTGCATCTTCCAAATCAATGATCTTGACACGAGGCACTGGGATTCTCAAATCTATGAGCAGATTTTCTGGCTGTTGAAAAGACAATGAAATAAACTTAATCATAACTATCTTTTGGCAAATAAAATGTGTATGATTCATGTAGGATGTAGGCTTAACAGCTAATCAAAACTTGCATTTAATCAGATGTGCAAGGGAGAGATCAGGAGAGTGAATGATAAGGAACCAGCTCAGCTGCTGTTTGCTCTAAATTCACATCAATGCTGCAGTCACAATGACGAGATCCTCCTTTGCACGAGGGCAACAGACTGGGATTTTGCACTTTGTCCTAAATACTTACAATTTATTTTTCCAAACAAATCTACAGATTAAGAGCACTGACAGATTTTTAAATTTTAATAAGATATATATATATCTGATCAGTTTATTTAGATTCCATTTGTTCAGCTAACAGCTGGCTAAGTAAGTGTGCATAATTTGCAGCAGAAATGTTCCTCATGAAGTAAGTGTTCAATTTTGCACCCACTACCCTGGGAGGGACTGCTATGTGCCATTTACTGTTGCTGTCAATTGACATGGAGCTGCCAGTGTTCCCCTAAAAACACCAGGACACAGTCATGCTTTCCAAGACAGAGTAAAATTATTTAATCCCAATTAGTTTTCTCTGTTTTAGCAGCTCTCAGTATTTAAGGTCTCTCAGTGAGAGATACTGAGCATTGCCTGTACACACTCTTCTGGGGACTTAACATGGGTTATCCTTCCTTTGTTGGCTCTGAGATGATTGCTGAATTTACTTCTTGCACCCTTCTAGATGTTTTTTTCTCTCCCTTATCCTCATGCATATTTTACTGCTACCTCATGGCATACATATATATATATAAAAAGCAAAGTTATCTACATGGCTGTTCCAGTCTCTTCACTTGCTCTTCTCTTGTGCAGTCTCTATTGACAAAATCAACACATCCTTGAGCAGGATCCTGGGACAATACTAATCCATGGACAGGTCTGCTGTCACTACCAGTGCATCTCCTGCTTCCAACTTAGCAACAGAAGGTGCTTTATTTAGCATCCCTCATTCAGGGGAACTGCAGAGAGGTCACAGAAAATTAGCTTTCTACCTTGTTTCTTTGTTTATGATCAAACAGAGAATTCATTGCAGTTTCTTACCTCAGTAAAACATACTTTTTGACAGGTCATATAAATAGAGCAAAAAATACAAACAATTGCATAGAAAGAGACCAAGATGACTTAGCCTTTTATGTCTAATTCTCATATAAGGTCCTGTACAAATGGAATTTTTTTGTAGGGGTGGAGGCAGCAGAAGAATGAATGTGTCGTTTCATCTGACATGCCTGGGGCTTAGAGAGATGAGAATAAATCTCCCTGAAGCTGGATTGTCCACTAGATAAGGAAGTTAAATTCATTTCTCATTCCCCATTTTTAATTGTCATTTAAGTCTACAAAGTGTTATAGATTATCTGTTATCCCTGGCTACCAGAATCAATGTTGCAGATCACAAAACTTGAAACACTTGATCACAATTTCAATGGCTAATTCTCTGTCATCCAAGGTAACTGGGATGCTGGGGAGGACAGGAGTACAATGCTAAATCCAGGATAGTACAGTGCCTCCTGCCATGTGTGCTCACAAAAGCAGGTACAAGCTGTACTGGTCTGAGTGTGACGTTAGAGAATACCCCAATTTCTTCTCCACAGTGCAGCCTGTCCTTTGTTCCTCCTCTGAACCATTCCCTGGTGTATTTCCCACCCAGTTCCCCTCTCAGGCTGTCCAGCACAGTGTAGTGTGCTGCTTTCCTTTTCCTTTGCCCCTGCCAGCCTGGCACAAGCCAGCTCTGCCCTGGAACGTTGGTGGCTGAGTTGGCACAGTGTGAGCCCAAACCATACTCCATAGAATTATCCATAGTTTCCCTTCAGACAGGTGCTAGTGACATCTCACTCCTGTCTCTCTGACATCCTCCTTCCCCATCATTAATTAAGTCCAGAAAGCTCTTGGGGACAAACCAGTGAATCAAGGGAAAAGATGCATTTCTTGTCTGAAGGCAGAGACCTGGTGCTGCAGGTCAGTAACTCCTTTCTCTGATCAGCAGCTTGTCCATTTAGTGATCATCTCCGTGGGGTATGGGCTGCACCTCCTCCCTGTCTGTACAGCTGGGAACTCTCTGTTCCAGGACACAGAAGAACAGCATCATTCTCATTTGTTCCTACCTTTATGTCCAAGTGAGCCACTCTGCAGTTGTGGAGGTACTGCAAGGCTTCCATTGTGTCTCTTATATAGAAGGCCACCTTCTCCTCCATAAGCTCATCGTGGTTCATCAGATAATCTAAGAGACGGCCATCATCCATCCTGCAAACAAACCAAACCCTGTGCATGAAACATCACATGGCACCTCTAGGAACAGTTAATATCTGAAAACAAAATTGCAGCAGAAATTTTGTGACCTAAAAAAGGGAGGAAAATAAAGTGCAAGATCTGACAAGTATTTAATGATATCTCAAGGTACTGCAGGCCATGAAGTGGTAGAATGATTAATCCTCAATTGTTATCTCCAGTCCTTGACAAATTTAGCAACAGTCTTAAAGTAAACTCATTTGCTTAAGGATAGATTCAATAGACAGAGACAGTCCCTTTGGAAGCAGAACTTCTTAATTATTTGGATCCATCTATTTATTTATAGAGTTGGTTACATAATTGCAAAAAAAAATCACTGATATTTTCAGCTGGTAATATTTTCTGTGGGAAAACTAACCCAATAAAAGTTTTTCACCTAGTTTATTTATCTGTACAAACAAACAATGAAATAGCCCAGATATACTTTGTTGGATATACCATATCAAAGCATTTTGGAGTTTGGTTGCTGTTTCTTCTTATGGGACAAGCACGGCTGCTAAACAGGTCTTTTCACCAAAAAGCATTAGAATGATGAAAGCTTTGATCTAGCTAGTAAACAATTTTACTCAAATGTAAAAAGTGGACAAAACTGCCCAAGTAGATCTGATGCTTTTCAGTGGCACAAATTACCCAAGCTTCACCCAAGTAGAAAGCAGTTTTATTTGTCCCTCTTAATCTTACTTCCTGTACAGAAAAGGCAGTGCAAGCTCTGCAGAAAAGGACTATTTCATTTGACATCTGAATCCATAAAATCTTGTTCCTGCTGAACTCAGGGTGATCTTTATGCTTGGCTTTAATAGGATTCCTACCCAAATCTTAAATCCAAGCTCTGTGTACTTACAGTTCCAAAACTAAGATGTAAGAAGTAGGAGACTCGTAGGTATCGTGGATAGTGATGTACTGAGGATGCTGTAAGTGTTGTAACAAAGCTGCTTCATGTGCTGCCTGCTCTTTCTTTTTCATTTTTTTACTAATGAATTTTACAGCAACATCTTTCCGGGTGGCTTTGTGGACACATTTCTTTACTATGGAGAATCGACCCCTGAAATTATAAAGAAAACAAAATACTGAGGTGGCTTCGTGAATAAATCATGCCTAGTTTTTAGCACAATAACACAGTGATTTTTGAAGTGGTTTTTTTTGATTCATCACATTAATATTTCACAAGGCATCAGATTTAACAAGTTGTTCATAACCTTTTCCAACAAAGGCCCTCTGTCTCTTACCCTGGGTGTAGAGATTCTTTGGGGATTAGCAAACACTGAGAGCAAACGGTGTCACTTTGCTTTGTGCAGCCACACTGATATCCTCTAACAACCTCCCCTGGGTTCAATTTGCTGCCACTTTTACAGGTTCTATCTCCTTTTATTTTAGCTGTGGGTCTCCCTTCTCCAGCTGTTTTATTAAAGAGACCAAACCTTCTCACACAACTAAAAGAAAACCCATGTTAAATAATCACCAACCTACCATTTTGTCTCATTTTTTCAGAAACACAGTAAGAAATAAAGAAAAAAGCTATCAGGAAAGCATTTAGGAAACTCCTACAGACCATAGTACCATTCCTGAAAGTAAAACTACCCAGTGAAACCATGTGGTGAACTTGAGCTCTTAGTAATACCTCCCATTTTTCTACAGAACCAGAGGGACTCCTGTCCTTTCAGCCCCAGAATTGTCTCTGACATCTGAGCTGAAGAAATAATTGCATTAACCTGAATTATTTGCATGCCCCTTATCTGTTATCTGTGGACAGCGCAAAGGGCTGACAACATGTGCAGCTCCTATTTAGGCTCTGTTCAACTCACCCTCCCAATCAGCAAAGATAAGTCAGTCACACGCCCAAGTGTTTTGGCAAATTCAGTCAAGGTTAAGCTTATCCAGAACCAGTAAATTGTCATCACTTCAAAACAGGACCTCAAATCTGAGATGACAGAGAAGATACCAACTGCCTAATTGCTCACCAGTTTGCCAATCTGCAATTCTCAAATCAGAACTTATCTTGAAAAACATAATTTATTCAGTATTTTCATCAGTATCTGATATGCAATGCTCTTTGACAAGAGCAGCAGTTTCCAAGCCAACTACAAAAGTAACCTAAACTCCTCACCAAGGAAAAAGCTTCAAGCCACTGTTTGAGTGTTTTATTGCAGTGATAAGCAGGGTTAGCATTACCTCCCAATCTCATGCAGCTCTGCATAGGCAAGGTCAAAGTTTTCCTTCCATGAAATAGTGGCACCATCAGCAGCAGAGTCTTTGAGAGAACAAAGAATATGGAAGAAGGTATAAAGACAGTTTGCTGTGGACTATAAACAGCGTATTTGAAAATCATGTGAGACTTTATTATTAACACAGGAAACATTATCACTAGGAGTCCAGTTTCCTACTGTTCCAGTGTGCTGGACCACTAAATGCCAGAGCTCCCCAGGGGAAGGTATGGAAAAGGGGGACACAAAACTGTCCTTGCAGTCTTGGGCTGAAAAGGGTCACAGAGACGGGGTAGAGCTATGTTGTGTGAGCTCTTGCTCCTTACAGCACCAGCTGTCCAAGCCAGTCACAGACCTAGCTTCACACCAGGGCTGCTAAAACATTGGGAAAAGTGGGCTCTGCTCACAGCACTTGAGAGTGAGCTGTGCCCCAAATTCCTGCAGCACTGAGTGCTTGGGAGTTGCCTCCATCACAGCATTCCCATTCCAGCTGCATTGCTCAAGGGGAAATATTTAGCAAGTGGAATTGCAGCCCCCATCTGGGCTGCCCACCAGAAGCTGCAGCTGTTGCTAACATTGCTGGAAAGGCAGGAGAGACACCAGCCAGGACATGCAGCCCACTGGGCAGAGATAAAGACAAGAAATAGTTTGGTATAAAAAGGAGGAACCTGTTTAGAATCTGCAATAGCCTCTGTGGCAGAGGCAGGCTCTGAGCCTGGACGGAGGTAAGGACATGAAAATCCTTTCTGGGGCCAGGAGCTAGCTCTGAGCACCTCCCAGGCTTTTTCTTACATCCCTAGTTGGTCCAGGATCCCTGCTTTTATCAGGACCCATCCAAACAAGCCCTCCAGAGCACAGGTGGGTTCCCGTGTGCCTCAGCCCCCTGCAGCCGCACTCACCGTACTCCGGGAGCCGCACGAACTCGGAGGGCTCGCTGGGCAAGCTGATCCCCCAGGGGTTGCTGGCACTCACTCGGAACTGGTACTGGCAGCCTGGGGACAGGTCCTCAATGACCAGGTACGTGTCCAGAGTTGAGGCTACTGACTGCTGCCAGACCTGCGAGCCTGTTGGACACAGGGAGAGAAGGGGAGCTGAGGGAAGCACTCACTGTGGGAGCTCAGGGCTGAGGCTTTCTCTGCCCAGCTTAGGCAGTACCCTGGGAGGGTAAAATCTACAGGCTTTTTAAGGGTGGTACAGCAGACCAGAAATGTTAAACCAGAAATGGATCACAAGAAGCTATTTTGTGTTGCAGCCACCTTCCCATCTGGCTAAATGAGAAAAGAAGGAAATGTCCCTCAGTTGGCTCAGGATAATGATGGAAAAAGCTCAGCCCAGGGACAAGCTGATCTCTCCAGCACTGTAGCTGTGGCTGTGAGCTACAAGTGATGTCTCAGGGCAGTGTGATAAGACAGAAGGGGAGGGCTGGTTAGATGACAGCTCTGTTATGAAAGAAACAGTAGCAGAAATACTGCAAGAAACCCCAAAACCATGGGCAAGGGAGATAAAACTGAGACAGGGCATCAGTGCAATCCAAATGCTTTTGCAGATGAAGATGTGGCAGCTACAGTGAAAGCTGCAGCTGCAGGAGGAGAACCAGCTTTCTGACACTTAACACAGGCAGCTTGCAGGTGAGCAGAACTGCAGCAAAGAAATGTGTGACTCTGTCATGTGTTTCTGCTCTTGTCAAACCCAGCCACTGCCTAACCTGTGACAACCAAAGGACCAGTACTTACTCATCTGTACAGGATCAGAGAACAGAAAATGACCCCTGGAACACAGAGCCCTGTCACAGATGGAGATTTCTTCAAGAATACGTAACATTTTATCTTATTTTAGTAAGTTCAGGGCATTTTACCCCTATGTTATTTAACATGACCCAATTATTTTGTGTGTCCTGTGGACAGATTCTAATTTCCAGGTTTTACAAAGTCATGGCTGGTTTTACAAGAGTCAGTTTTACCTTTGAAGTAGGAGGAGTTCTGAAAACACTGCTGGGTTTTTGTTTTTGGGTTTTTTTGGTTTTTTTTTTTTTTTTGTTTTTTTTTTAATTTTGGTGGTTGTTCTTAATAAAGGAATTTTTGTTCTTTTACAAAAATGCCAGTCACTGATGGCACAGTGAGGGTCAAGATAAAATCTTCACTAAGAGAAGGCATTAGGTTTGCACACTTACTAAAATGGGGTAGGATTTTTTGAAGGATAAAGGGGGAAAAACAGAGGCCATATGCCTAAGGCAAGGTTTACTGCCAGGGACCCTCACACCTTTGCAGGAGGAATGGTAAAAAAGGGATGTGAATAATTTCAAAGGCCCTTTTCAAGAGCATATGCCTGTGCATATTGGGAAAACAGTGCATTTAATATCTAGCTAATTCTTTAGGGGAAATGGATGGTTGGATTTAAGAAAAAATGGATTTCAGAGCTGAGCTTGAAAAGTATGCAGGGATCTGCAACTTTATCCAGATCAAAAAAATAATGAGGCTGATTTGGTTTTGCATTTCTGGGAAGCACCCACCAGAAAGGATGGTGGTAAAATGTAGATGATAAAAAGATGCCTTAGTGATGGATATGTTTTACCTTAGCACACTTTACTTGTTGTAAGGGACCAAAATAAAAAGAAAGGTCTGTAATATATGAGAGGCTGGACTGGATGATAGAAGGGCTTCTTTCTGCCTTAGACTTTGAGATCTGTTAGCTACAATTAGTGGCACACCAGTGGTGACAAGAATGCTTTTGGGACCTGTTGTGTCATAAAGGAAACTTACCTTGTTCTCAGTCTCACAGCCAGCAAGCCCAGCTCCCACACTTACCTTCTTCTCTGTACTCCACAGTGTAGCCTGAAATGGTGCAATTGCCTGTACTGGTAGGGGGAAGCCAGCGCAGGATCACAGAGGTGCAGCTTCTCTCCTGAGCAATGGGGCGGTTTGGGGCAGCTGGCACACCTTGGGAAGAGGAAACAATATCAAATCCAGCATCTCATCAGTAAGTGCTAGTGCTTTATTCTGAAGATCAGGTTATCAGGTGCATCAGGTCACTACAGGAGAGCAGCACCTTGTAGAGGGGCTTAACTAAGCAGCAGGTGAGGAGTCAGCTACCATGGAATGCCCAAAGATGACACAAGCAAGGCATTCAGAATTCTTCTGTGTGTAGGGTGCTTTGTGTGCTTGGGACCAGACTGACAAACAACCAGTAATCCTTCTGTGCTTTGCTTAGGGCTCCCTTCAGCACAGGAGTAGTTAGTGCAGCAAGCCAAGTGACTTGCTTGGATAAATTGGGGAAATTGGATCTACAGGGTGGTTTGTGAGACCAAATAAATCAACTTTTAAATGCTTGTGACATTGCTGCATCTGTAACTCTCCAGTTCGACATTCATCTCTGGACCATCCCCTTCAACACAGCTGGCACCTCATCTCTAGTGCTAACAAGTCCCTTCTCAGAGCTGGAGGCAGTGAGCATCAACTCATCATTTCCTGTTCATTCCAATTAGATGGGTCACTAATTACAGTGCTGAGAATTCAGGCTTGGAGACATGTCACCAAGTTGAATCCCTGAAGAACAGTTTCACCCAGGCTAAATCTTACTCTCACCTCCTTTGTACCCTAAAGAGAAGGGGAGGCAGAAAATCGGTGTCACTGGATCCCAGTTCCTCCCACTCCAGGCAGATTCTGAAGCCCAGAGCTTCCTGCAGTCAGTTGGGGCATCATTCCCCCAGGGACTCAGCTGCCCAAGGGAGCTGAGCTTCCCTGGCTGACCTGGCTGAGCTCCTGGGAAGCAGCACTAGGAGCAGGATGCAGGAGCTGAACCCTTGCCAGTGCATTTTCACTTCCCAAATGTGATGTTTATGGTCAGATGACTTAATCAAGCACAAGGAGTATGCAAAGCCTTCAGCCATCAGTGGGAGTTGTGGCTGAGGAATGGTGGTATGACTTTAACGTGTCAATTCACCTGGCACAGCTCCACATCTGCCTGCCTCTGCATGGGCTGTTCCTGTGTGCTGCCACCCCCAAGGGACCACACAGAGGAAAATCCCATGTGTTAAGGTCAGATGTGCTACCTTGGACTTTGATGGTTGCAGAGGTTGATGCAGTTCCATGTTCATTGGTGGCCACACAGGTGTAGATGCCGCTGTCCTGAGGCATCAGGTTGCAGATCTTCAAGGTGAGCTCTCCTGAGTCACTGTGGATGCAGGAAGCCCAAGTTATAAAACACTGCTTCACTTGCTAATGGTTTTTATACAGTTCCTGCCCTGCCTCACTGCAAACAGACATACACACAAGTCCTGTTAACTCATTTGAAGGAACATCCCTCCAGCAATTTGATGCCCAAGTACAACCCCTTCATATGTCAGGGTCTGGCTGTTAATGAAACCCTTGAGCAAACCTTTGGTCCAAATTGCCTGCCAGGCAAATCCTCATGTCTGTTGTGGTCTAGGAAGAGATGTGAAGGATCACTGAAGCAGCAAGCAGTCCAGGAGTTAAACACTGCCTGTCCAGAGCTGGATGCTTAGACTTGGTATATCTGGAAAGATTTACCCATGAAGATCTTTCCTGTCATGGGAGATGGTGAGCTGCTGTGCCTCTGCAGTGAAGTCCAACACACACCAGACAAACTGGGCTTCCCACAGATGCAGGAAGCAGTCACACAGCACAGGGTGACATTTCCAGGGAGCTTCAGAGCCCTGGAGCATGTGCCATTGATCTGACACTGCTGCCAGGGCCCCAGTTGGAAGACTGAATATCTCATAGCAGCCAGGGATAGAGAGCACAACACTGAGTTCATGAGACACACTCAGTCTTTGGGCCAATCTGAGAAAATAAACAGCTCTGTGCAGTCTTATGAATTTACAGCAGGTCTGTTCACAGTCACTGCTGTTTGCACACTTCAGTCTCCAATATGCAATTTGAGGGAGCTGGCCTGAATTAAAGGATTTTGCTTGTGTAACTGGAGACCCAGCTTAGAGCCAACAATAAGTTCCCTTGATGGCAAAACTAGGCTAGCTCTTGAATGCTTAATCTGTTGGGTACTGCAGAAAGACATGATTGCTGGGATAACTGTCTGGACTCTGCAGCTTCTGCTGGTCTGACAGTGCTGGTTTAAAACAGGACAGAAATATCCCCTCTCCCTGAAACCCACACACTCGTGCCAGCAAGATTTGTAAGAGCCACTGATCCGCTGGGCCTCTGCTTGGCAGGCAGTGTCTTCACTGGGAGGATTATTTGAGTAACAAGACAATGCAAGTGCTGATAGTGCACGGGGAGCCAACAGGAAGAGGACTGTGATGAAAACCAGAACCCTGTATGGAAATATCCCCCCATCCCAAGCCCAGACAGAGGCTGAAGATAAGGCACTAGGAGATCTACTGAGCAATAGCTAAAGACAATTTTGGATGCTCTGGGGCAGCTGCACAAGCCAATGGTCTCTGAAGGAAGCTCTTGATCAGATGTAAGGGGTTCTTTTATTGAACATGTAAAATCCCTTCTCTCTTACTGTTCTTTTTTCACTTTCAGTGACTTTGTACTCCCTGGATTCATTTCAGCCTGTGCCAGAAGTGCTGAAAAGTTGAAATGAAAGATTGCCTCCTGGAGATTTCCACTGCAGTTTGGCCCAAATTTCTTATATAAGCTGCAGATGAGCATCCAGCAGCAGGCTGTTACCTGACCTGAATTCAACTCCAGATCTTTCTGAATCTTCCCAGTTGTAAAGATAGTTTTCCTCTCTGCTAGCCAAGCCAGGAACATTATGACAAGCATCTTTCTGTCCAAGCCAGATGTAGCCTTCCCAGAGCACATCTGGGCTTTTTTAGGAACAGCTGAGGAAAGGCTCAGGAAAACTGCAACCCCACCACTGCCAATAAGATGAGAAAATGCCCAGTGACAGGAGTATTGCAAGCTGGTGAGGGCCTGCTCTGCTTGACTCTCACAGGAGATCAAGGCATCAAACTGAAGCAGAGAAGCCCCAGCAGAGGCAATGCCAGCCAAACGAATGGCTTGTAAACATTCTGGCTTCTGGCTTGCCGCTGGCTCAGGAAGTCAACGGGAGCAAGCCCACATCTGCCAGCAGCACTTTGTGGATATACCCTACACCAGCCTGGGAAACAAATACAGCCACCCCAGCCCTAAAGCCTGACCCTTTCCAGCCAGCCAATGCTTGCCACACTGATGTGCTGACAAGCCATGCCACACTTAATTAACTGCATCCTAATGAGTCTTGTAGGCAGGCTGGTGCCATATTTGAGGGTAACACAACCATCAGGACCAGCTATGTTGGGATCCACAGGCAGGACCTTACCAGGATGACATGGTGTATGTGGCTGTGCTGTTGTCATTGTCAAGAATGTTTTGGTCTGGTCCCTTCCAGGTTATAGTTGGTTTGGGTCGCCCACAGACTTTGCACTGCAGCATCACTGTGTCCCCAAGCAGGCAGGTGATGTCCACTAATGGCACAAGAAACTCTGGAGCCACTGTAAAAAAAAAACATGGGGACACACAAACACCACTTTTAATCTTCAGGTGAGGCTGTCTAGAGTCATACAAGGCTAGAGAATACATTATAGGATGAACTATGGGATCTGGGTCCCAAACAGCTCAGAGTCCTGGGATTGTGTCCTTGAAATTGCCCTCCAGTAAAAGCCAGCTCTCTACAGCTCAGAGAAGGAGGTAGAGGGGAGCTTCCATCCCCCAGCCCTGAGCTCTGGCAGGTGGATGAGGTTTGAGAGGGCACGTTTGGGGATGTTACTGTTTGGGGGGTTCAGGCTGGCCTGTGGCCCCAGGCTGGCTGAGCCCAGCAGCACCCCTGCTTTGCCTGGGGTCTGAGTAGCACACAGCTGCCTTAGCTCAAATGCTGCCAGGTGCAGAGCATGCTGTGGCACCAAGTAAATCACAACTGCCAAACAGCTGTCCTCAACTCACCTTCTTGGATGAAATTGGGGTTGATTATCTGAAAAATACAAAGAGACACAAGCATTTATTTCCTAGACAGTGACAAAGAAGCATCTGCTTTCACAAGGTACCATGGTGACTCTGACCAGAACTGCAGAAGTGCTGCAGTGGTAACAAGTGGCACCTTCTAACAACCAGCAGGTGCAGCAAGTGTAGTGATAACACACATGGGAAAGTAAATGAAAGCTATGGCTTCTTGAACCCTGGAAAAGCATCAAAGGCAACAGGCACAGCACCAAGGCTGAGGAGGGTGGACATGCTCTTTGTCTATGTGATAATGATGAAGCCATTAACTTCCCAGAGGTGGTTTGTGCACCCCCTGTGCCTGGCTCCAGACCTGTGTCACACAGCACCTGCAGTCACCACACACCTGGGGCATGTCACCAGCACTCTGCCCACTAACCAGGTCTGAGGAAATGTCTTTTAACTTGTGCTGAGCTTCAGGAGAAAAAAGGTAAAGCACTAGACCATAAATACTTCATTTTGCCCACTGTCAAGCATCAGTCCTGCAACAATTCTTGGTCTATTAACATGAGTGAAAATTTACTATTGGACTGTTGGAAACTTTCCAGCTTGAAACTAGGTTTGGACAGCTAGGAGTTATTTTATCTAACTAGTTAATTGACCAAGTTAGCAAAGACTTGAAAAGCTACTGTTACTCTGTGGTCTCTATGTGCCAATGTAACTCTGGAAGCAAAGTTGGAAAAAGCAAAGACAATTCCACTGAGTTCTTACAGAATTGATCCTAACTACATTGTAGTATACAAGAGTATAGAGGTTTTAGCCTCATTAACTGTTTTAATAATCTCATAAGGCCTTTTTATTCAAATTCAATCTAATAATTTCATGTTCAAGCCATTTCATGCTCAACCATAAACACCAATGTGGTTTATCTTGCCTTAAATATTTCTGTTGCTATTTATTTCAGAGCTATTTTGGAAGATGCCAATGAAGCAGTGACCTAATTCATGGCAAGCTGATAGGAGGTTTTTGCAGAGGCTCAGAAACCAGGCCACAAAACAGAAGCAATAACCCTTCAAAATAAAGTAGATACATCTTCAAGATTTATATTTACATTTTGGCTTTATATATAGTTTTCCAAGGTCGATGGCTCAGGGTGCCATTCAAGGAGGCATTTGGGCACATTCAGGTTCATTTTGGTTTCTTTGCAGCCTTTCTTTGCAGCTCCAGGCAAAGCTTGGTACCAGCACTGAGACCTCAGGGTCTGCTTTCCCCTGCCACCACCACAAAGCCCAAATGAACCAGGCATAACAGGGAAAGCACAGAGTCCCTCTGAAGGCTGCAGCTGGGCCCTGCCACAGCACATGGACCTGCCAGCCCAGGGTGTGGGGAGCAGCTCCAGGACCCACACACAGCCCCTGGACCCTGCAGGCAGGAAGAAACTGTGGCACAATGGAGTACTGGATGGAAAACATCCTCTGTCCTGTCTGTGCAGGTGAAAAAAAGAGAGATGGATCTTTGTGATTAAGCTGTATCTCTCACACAACACAGCAAAGGAAGAAAAAGCTGTTTTGTGGATAACCATTGCTTGCCACTTTCACTCACAGACACCATCTACTTTTCAGCTGAATAACCCCAGGCATTGGCTCATTTGCACATACATCTTCATTTTTTGTGCTGTTTGGCTTAACTGAAATATCCTTTCTCCAAAGCTCTCTCCTTCCTTCCCTGCAGCATGCACTAAATTCCCTTCTTATTCACTGATCTCCATCCCTGCAGGATTAGAGATCAGGAGAAAGAAACACTAGTTAACACTTTATATTAATTTTATTACTCTAAAGGATTCATTAGAAGATGCAACTACAATGATGAATGTAATAGATATCCATATAAAGAAATAATTCTACATTTCTAGTGACTTCCAAGGTACAATAATTTATAATAATTGCCTAACCATTTTTTTTTCATTGCCTCACCATGGGAATAGCAGAAAGAAAATTATCTCTGCAATGTACTGTTGGAAGAGTCTGTGGGTAAAATTTACATTTTCTTTCCCAAAGATTCATCTGTTAATTAATCAAATGGTACCTAACAACACCCCCACAGCCACAGCACAGCTTTAGCTTGCTGTAAGCTTAGACAAAAATAAAAGTCTGTCTGCATGAAAACATTAAAGTGATTTAATACAGCACCTTATTAGGGAATGGGATTTCTTCTGCTTTGAAGGAGGGTGTCAGATGATGGGGTGAGAAGGGCAGAAATGGGAAAGCAAAGGTTCACAGCCAGATGTGCATCCAGGGGCCAGCTCGGTGGTTCACACATCTGCTCCCAGGCCCTGGGGTTCTGCTGCCTCTCCCTGCAGGCTGGCCAGGGTCCTGGGCTCTGGCTGGATGGCAGGACATGGCAGCCTCCACAGAGTCCTTCCAGATAAAGTGCAAGATCTTTGGAGACAATTTCTTCATCTGCCAAATAGGTCTGTAATCCCCAGGGGTGGAGAAGGGGAGCTCCAGAGCGTGTCCTCACTGCCTCAGAGGATGGGAGCTCATGTGCTGCTTCTCCACACAGCCTCCTGCTGCTGCCAGGGCTGGATCTCCTCATGGATACACCTGCCCACTCCTTCTGCAGCAGTTTGAATGAGGATCTCACAGCCCAGCCCTCAGCTGAGCACCTGTGGCCACAGTGGCCATGAGCAGGGGAAGGTGGCCCAGGGTTTTGTGCTGACAAGGGCAACGTGAAGAAATCCCAGCACAAACCTCTGCACCAGTGTGGCTGTGAGAGGACAAACTCATGGGGATGGAAGCACCCAACACAAGAAGCTCTCACTCCATCTTCAGTGTCAGTCCACACCATGCAAATACAAACCCTAAGGGGATCAAACTCAGTTTGCACTGCATGTAAGAAACACAGATGTGCTCTTTTTCCTTGAAACATAATTTTAATTGAGATGAGGTAGGGTTTTTTTTTTCTAATTGAATGAAATACCTGTTGCATGGCCCAGAGCAGGTTAAAATTTCTCCCCACTGTGGCCAGCAGAGTTTGTTTCCCATATGGTGACAGCTGAAAATGGAAATCCTATGCAAGGTAACAAAAGGCAGAACATGAAATGGCCTCTGCTCAAGTAATGTGGGGTCTAACACTGACCAGGCAAAGCCAGGTAGCTGGAGGGGGGGGGGTTGAGATAAAGGAGTGGGAGGACAGGTCAGAGCTATTCAATAAAAAGGCAGAAATAGATCTTGCTGCTTGTCCCTCCTCCAGCCTGCACTGTTTTAGGGCTCAGACCAAGACAGGCACATAAGGCACACACTTGAATGCCTTTGGGGGCCTGCAGGGATCTAAGTGACTTACACCTAGGTCAATTAAGTGTAACTTAACAGTCAAGCTTTAGAAAAGTAGCATGGGGGCCTCTCCAGAATCTCAGTATTTTGCAGTATTTTTCCTGGTCTGTTAAGCTTATAGGGATAGAAAGGCATCTGCATCAGTAGCTGCAAAGCCCATTTGCAAAGTGACTCTGACTGCCCTAATTCTTAGCACAACCTTATCTTTCACTTGTGCACACATGCTTTATCTGGTGGGGAGGGAGAAGCCATCCTGCCACGCCAGTGGCCAGTCCCAAAACGCTCTGCAAACACAGCTCAGCTGCCTGGGAGGGTTCTCACCTTGGCCAGGGTTTGTTTCTCCAGTGCAGGGGAGTCCTTGCCGTGCCTACCCCACTTCCTTGGAGGGATTACACCCAGCCCAGACACACCAGTGCACAGAAGGGCCCAGCAGATGCCCAGATTTTTCCAGTGCTGTGTTTCAATCCCATTTTAAGGGAACATATCAAAACCAGGAGTGAGAATATTATTTTTTCCCCAAAGCATAAGAATAGTCTGCAAACCAAGCCCTCTGTAACAAGGTCGGTGCTTCACCTAAACAGCAGAGGGCATGTTTACTCCAAGACAAGCAGCTGAGCTTTTTGTAAACCATTTCATGGCACCTCTTGGTAACTGAGTTAGAACACAATACTGACACCTTTGCTCATACTGGTAGCAGAGTCACAGCATGTTCCTCGCTACCTCACTCAGAAAAAAATGAAATTAATTAGAGAGAAGCTAGCTGAACTCTAATTTTTAGGAAAATATCTACCACCCATGGCTAGGTCAACTTTACTTTGAGACCTTCAGGGTGACAGGCTCACAGTGTCACCAGCCTCCCCTCCACCAAAAATAAACAAATTAAGTAGAGAATTTCTTGATAAAATGAGCAGATTCCACCACAGATGGACAGAGGCTACCAAAGGGAAAATTTAAAATGGCATCTGATGAAGCATCCCATGCCATCAGCCTTTTGTCAGGGATAGGGGATGCCCTCTGACACCAGTGTGGATGGGCTTAGCTGCCTTTGGGACTGATGGGGAAGGCACAAGGGATGCTGTACTGCATCTGTGCAGAGCAGAAGCCCTCTTGCCTCATGTTCTTGCTGCCTGGCCCTAATGGCTGGTGGCTTCCATGGCTGAACCTGTGGGATGTCCCTGGCCCTGTGTTGTAGCACCCTATACCTTCCTGCAGATGAAGTAGGTCACTTCTTGCTTTTCCAAAAGCTAATCCCCCATGTCTGTGCTGCTGGCTCAGGCTATGGCACACCTGATGAGCCACCTTCCTGCTCTGTCTCAGCAAGCCCTGGCTACTCAGGGCAGCAGGACAGTGGTGTTGCCCAGGGAGGCTACTCCAGGGAAACCCAGGGAAATTCCCAGGATTGTAGTCATTCACACTGTGGCAACAGGCCAGGAAAGGCTTTCTTACAGTATTGTAAGAAGATTTTGCCAAGAGAGTGTTAGATCTACTCTGGAGGTGGACAACCTCAGGCAGGGGGTGAAGGCATAAAGCACTTGGGAATTCTTGGCCTGAGCTGAGTGGTGACTTGGAGAGAGTGCTGTATCCACCAAAACATTACTTACTCAACCACGTGGAGTGTGGGGTTGCTAACACAATATTTCTTCCACAGTGCCTGTTTCCTAGTGCTTATCTTTGTCTAGGTGTCTCTGAGTAGTTCTTGACATGCTAAGATGTCACAGCTGAAAAAAAACAGATTAAGAAGCCCAACATACGTACCTTGGCAACAGCTCAGCTCACTAATCTAAGGATGGCACTTGCAGTGACTTGGCCTGGGCTTCATCTCTGCTCTGCACAGCAGAGACACTGGAACAGACACCAGAGCTCAGTGACAGACGTGTGTCACCAAGAGCACTTGTAACTCTGCAGCTGGAGTTGTGCAAAATGCCTGAAGCCATCTCAGAACCCTGCACCTGAGGGTCCACCCCAAAGCTGGGAGGAGCTGCTGCTGGATTTAGTGAGGTTTAGCTCAGTCAGATCTTCTGACTGCTCCAGGAGCATTCCCTTAGACAAGAGAGGTATCCTGATGGCATCTGCACAGCTGCCTTGTGACCCCTTCAGCAATACTGCAACCCCATGAGATGTTACAACACAGAACTGTAGGACAATTAGTTGTGTCATTGTCCAGGACCCCAGCCTTGGGTGTGGATACTGATTCACAAGGGCATACACCTTCCCAGAAGTGGAGTTGCCTGTCCCTGTGCAGTTACTACAAACATGTGGAAAGAGTCCCTGATGATCTTTAAGTGCAGGTTACTCCTGCCACTCATGTGGCCCTTAAGTGCCTGCTCCTACACTCACACACTTAATGGGCGAGTTTGTGCCTTCTGTTTTATGAAACTATAGCACAAAGCAGAAAACCAGGGGGGAAAAAAATCAAACTTCATTTCCATCTTTATGCACTTTCATTACATATTAATAAAGAAAGAGGGGAAAAAAACCAGTCCCCAAGAGATGCTATTTCTAGTCAAAGCTACAATGAATAGGAAATTCTCCAAGGCCTGTGTGAACAAAAACCCACTAGTGGGATTTTAGCTCTTTTAAACAGTCACCCAGAATTTGTTTCCTGCTCTGACAATATATGTTTTCCACACTTCTTTCTTTGTGCTCCCTTGAAACAAAGGCAAAGTGCTTCCAGAAACCTGGAATCTACTGAATGGACTCCACTGTGGTAAGCAGCAAACAAAGCCAGATCTGAAAGTCCCACAGTAGCTGTGGGACTTCATGGATACTGTGACCAGCTTACTGATCTCTTGTGCAGGAAGTAGGGTGGAGATAAACTGCACCCACATTTCCAGGTAATTAATATGTTAATATGCTGCTTTGCATGCAGAGACTGCTCTCTCTGTCCTAGCACTGGGTGCACGTTCTCACGCACAAGGGGAAGAGCAGGGATGTTGGGGTGACAGTGCCACACGAGAAGCCAGGTCACTGGCCCTGTCATTACTGTGCCTGTAGTGATGACTCCACCTTAATGACACAGGAAAGGCACCTCTGGGTGTTGCTGGCCAGGACACAGCTCTGCTGTCACCACTCCCAGCATCTGTGAAACCCCTCACGAGCCTGGCCAGCTGTGAAGACAAGGGGTTCCCTCTTCTTGGGCTGTCACGTTGTCCCCAGCTGCCCTGGGCACTCATCAGTGGACATTCCACACTGAGAGCAGGGAAAGCAAAACCAGGAGAGATGCAGATGTTCACTGCACACACAGTTGGGCTGGAGGGGTAGCACAGCTGTCTAAGTTATCTAAGCCCAGCACACAAGCCTAGAAGGTCAATGAAGCCCTGAATGAGGCTCTGGTGTTGGAATTAGCTTGTTTTGCCTCTGATTTAATGAGAAAAGGCTTTGGCCTCCTGGGCTCTAATGCAGCCCATTTATTATAACACGTTTGGAAAGGAGAATCAAAACACTCATAATGAAAGAAAAGGGAGAGCAGTTGTGGTTTCCAGTGGGTGAATACCTCAGACCTTTACAGACCAGGCTTCCCCATGGCCTCTTCTAGGATTTCACCAGCATTTTATGAGGCTGCCCTTGCTCTGCTCCCTCCAGGTGACTTTATTTAGTTTATACTGGGTTCCAGAGATCCCTTCCCCCAGTATTTCTTAGCCAGACCAACAAGATGACCACACTCAGTCCTGGCTGCAGATGTACTAAAACCAGCACAAAGCAAGGGCTGTGCTGTTCCTTGCAGGGCAGTGTGACCTTACTAAGTCACCCCACAATTGTTCTCTTATTTTCTCTTTCTCTGCTGTTTTAAATATTTGCTCAGCCCCAGAGTTTTGCCAGAAGCAAACTTGAGCTTTCCAAGCCATGAGGAATACTGTGGCTGCTGGGGACTGCAGTGCAGTGGCACTGTCACCTCCAGTAAGTGACCTGGGAGATGCAGGACGGGGCTTTCTGAGTGTAAAAAGTCACACAGAAGGCACAGTTACTCCCCCAAGAGCAGACTGATACCAGAGCTGAGACTTCACATTGGTGTCTTCTGGTTTAAATAGAAAGGCTTTTTTTTCTCCTGAACTTCAGAACAGTAGACTATACCATGGTAAAAACCCAAATCAAACCATCAGAAAGACTAGAAATGCTGACAAGGCAAGGATTCAGACACCTCCCACTGGAAATTCTAAACCATCTGGTTTTCCTCCTGTTGAACAAAGTCAAAACACAGAAATCCTCTGCAAAAGAACAGTGATTTTCACCCAGCTCTGCACTATCACCCTTGTTTCAGCCACCTGTTGGTCCACAGGACAATTTTCAGTGAATGAAAATTACACAGACTTCTGTGTAATAATGGGCACTGCCTTATAACAAATACACACACTCTTTGAAAATGTAAACACTCCTGAGAATAATGCACCTTTAGAGGTGAGGACCATTCAGTCTCCAGGATGTCAGCTGGGTCAAAAGCTTTCCTTTTGTACACAATTAATCCCAACACAATTAAAATAAAAGCAAGCTTTCTTAAATAAAGGCAGGTTAACTGCCTAGGTGGTGCACCTCGATACACTTCTCTTATTTTCCCTTCAGGAGGAAGATCAGCTTTCTTTTGCAGGATGTTTATAGTGCAGCCTGGCTGACAGCATCCGGGAGATCTGCTAGGACACAGATATCTCTGTTCTCCAGGGACCTGTCCTGTCATCACCACAAAATCACCATCTCTCTGCACCATGTCCCTGCCTTTTCAGCAGGAACCTCTTTCAGCCTTGGAAAAATGTATAGAAATGCTTTGTGTGGTCACTATAAACAGGATAAAAAAAAACCCCAAGGATTCTGCTCGATCTTAACTGAGGAGAATCAGACACATAGCTCTTCATGATTTTAGGCTCTCTCAGGCTCTCTCAACAAGGCACTCCACTAGAACTGGTGGTTTCACAATGGAAAAACAGTGGCATAACGTAGCATAATTTGGGCCCACCGATCTGCATCAGCCTTCCTGAGACACAGGTACATTCACACAACTGGTTTTACCACTCTCCTTCAGTACACCTTGACAGAAATGCAATTCCCACTCTGCTAAGAGAAAAGGGAAATGTTGTCTTTTCTGATTTTCTAGACAAAATGCTGGTTGTGGTACATCAACATTTGGCCTGACTGGCAGCTCAAGTGTATATTGCCAGGGCAAAGGGTGTTTTTAATATAGAAAGATGCTACATTTATCAGCAGCTGACACACTTGCAATACTGTTGGAATGAGGTCTCAGGGGAAGCAGAGACTGAGGGTGGCTGCGTGAGCCTCCAGCTCAGTAGGAGCTTGTTACTGAGCTCCCTCCACTGCTCCCACTACAAAGGAAGGCCAAACTCCAGTTCAAGGCTTGGCAAAACCAGAATTGACACTTTTTGTGACTCACACTAAATTGACACACATGTCTGCAAGCAATACAGACCCATCAACTCCCCGTGCAGCAAAGGCATTTCAAAACAGACACATGTTTTTGGGAAAAAATAATCACAAGGATGATTGTCTCTACCTCCATACTAGTATTGGGGTCAAGGTCATCACACTCTGATTCCTCTGAGCTGTTTGTCTCCTTGTTTGGCAGCATGAAGAGGAAGAAAGAGAACAAGAGATATTAGAAAAGAGATTGGTTAGTCAGGGCAGAGCAGCACATTTGTGAGCAGCATGGAAATGGGTAACGGTAGGGAAAATGCTCCTGAAACACAAACAAAAAACAAACTGACAACAAAACAAGGGAAGCAAAGGCAAAGACATGCTTTTGCCAGAGAAGCAGCAGTGATTCTGCAATTCATTCAGGTAGTGAAAACAAGGAGGAAGCAAGAGGAGGAAGAACTGTGCCACCATGCTGGAGCAGCGCTTCCCTTGGACCCAGTGCTTCCTCATCCGGAGGGATGCAGTGCCAGGGCTCCTCCCTTTGCACATGCCAGGGCTATTGCACCAGGCTTGTAAGGCAGAAAGCCTCTGCAAAGGAAAACACTTCATCATGGACTCTCCTGGAAAGGGGTGGATCCAAAGGACATGCTCAAGTGCTTTCCTGCATCAAGGCTGGGCTTTGGTTGTGTCAAAATCACAACAAGTGTTTGCTTGCCTCTGTTGGGAGGGAAAGCCCCAGATTAGTCCTGAGCAGGCCTCATGGTCGGTTTATAGGGGTGGATCCTCTGAGTTGGAGCACAGTAGTCAGGCACCCAGAGCAGAAGATGGAGCTTAACCCCACAGTTCTCAAACTTTTCCATACTGGGAGATCTCAGAGAAAGAGAGAGAGACGCAGACACACAGACACACACAGACGCACACACACACACACACGAGACCTTCTCCTGGCAAGACAGAGTCAGCATCTCTGCCCTGTCTGATAACATGGAAAGAAAAAGGTCATTGAGACCATCTCCCTAGACCAGAAACCTTAAGAATCCCCAGGCTGGGAACCCCTTATCTTAACATCTGGTGAAATATTGACCTAAAGAAAACTCATCAGCAAGGCCGCTGGTTCACCCAGTGGCTTTCTCACTGCTGCAGCTGCTCTGATGAAGCAGATCAGAGGTCAGTAAATCACTAGTGTCCCAATTTTAAGTTATTTAACTCTGTATATAGTTAGGTTTCTTAATGAGGATTACTTACTTGCATGTGGGATGCCAGGAAAAAGAAAACAAAAAACAAAGACTGCATTTTATCTTGCATGCAAAAATCCTGCTAAAATGGATACTACAAAAAAGAATAAAAAAAAAAACTCAAGTTGAAAAAAAAAATCAAAACTAAACAACAAAAAACCAAAACCCAAACTCAAAGTTACTGCCCCCTCCCTCTCTCAGGAGAGGATGCTACAGGGGGTGGAAAGGATGGGAAGCAGGAGAGCAGCACAGAGCTTTCAGATGGCCTTACTCACTTTAACAGAGACTTTGTTCCCCAGAATATCCTTGGATTTACGAGGCCCATTGGCTTCATTTTTGCCACTGCTCTCCTTTTCCGCCCGCTTTCTCATGCGCAGGGTATGCCATGAACATGACTTCCTGTTGTACCAAAAAACGCAGCAATCAAACGGCAAATCATAGCAGGAAGAAAGGTTTTGGAAAGGGGAACCAGCATCCACATTTGCAACTACTGCAATTCCCTAGAAGGTGAAAGCCACTGGCAGGCAATATGCCTGTCTCAATCTCAGCAATGAGAGCTGAAGTTAAAAACCAAATCAAAGAGTTCTGCAAAGCAGATGTTGTGCCACACTTGCTGTTTAAATGCATGGAGCAGGAAAAAAATGTCCGTGATGGAAGCACAGGCAACTCAAATTTGGTCATCTGGTTTCAGGGACTTTGTCTTGCATTGCCACAAACAGAAATTTATTTTAATTTTGCTACATTTAGAAGACCAACCTAGTCCTTAGTCTTGTTGGTTGAAAGTAGTGTAACAAATATAAATATGTAGGGATGGTTTTAATAGATTAGTCAGTGTAATAAACTTTAAAAAATTAAGAAATTCGACTTGTTGCTAACTACATGTTGCTCAGAACACAAACAACTCAATAAATAGGAACTGTGTTATTAATTTTCCAAGAGATAAGTAATTTCCTAGAATGACAAGCTCTGCTGTGTCTCTCAAGACCAAGAATTTCCATTTGACTTTGCCAATCAAGTTAAAGAGGACATCAGTCAGCCATGGGTTTTGGCTAGCATTACAGCAATTACAGCAGGCACCATTTCCAGTAAATTTTTCACCCTTTATTACTGCTCCTATGACCTTATTCTTGGAAAAAAATTAAAAAAGAACAATATCAACCATTGTAAGAGCAATGCTGTGTTGACAAGAGAATTGCATATCAAAGCAGACATAAGAAAAAAATCAAACCAGTTCTTGATATGGGTTTCATTTGGTTAAAATAGTGGACAGGTTGGGGGGGAATTTGGGGAGGGGTATGTTGTCCAAAGCATAAAGCTCCCAAAACAGCAGTGTGATGAGCTGGGATCCAGGTTCAAAGCATCTGCCCACCTTTAAGTCATGCAAATTTGATTTGCATGTTTAAGCCCAATGTTTGGCACATGTCACGTCTACAGTACCTTGACACATTTTACAAAGGAAGTTGTATGAAATCCAGGGATCACCTGTGATGCCAATAAAACGCAGTATGTTAGCAAGGTAGGACCCAAAGGATGCCCCACACAGCCGATGCTCCCCCATGAACACTGCGGCTGCCTCCTACACGCTTCCTGCTCTTCCCTCAGCACCTGATGGGAGCTGTACAATAGCTCAGGTAAAGAACAAGCAAACCCTGCCACAGCCACAAGACTGAACTGGGTCATGACAACTGTTTTTGCAACCAGGATAAGAGTCTGCACTAACTCAGCCTGTACAGGCAGTCGTGTCTGAGCACAGAGAGCACCAGAGCACCCTGCACAGCTCAGACAGGCACTGAGTGCTGACTGGTGTTTGGGTGTTTCTGGATAAGGTCCAAATGTGAACTGCACAGCAGGGGAAGTTATCCAACACTTCAGGACTGGTATGTTTTCCTTTAGGATATATAAGAAGCAAGAATGTGGCAGATGGGGCTCCCTGATCTATATAATGAATATAGGTGAATAATTCATGGTGCCAACACTGCTGGATCGACCGTATATTTTGTGTACAGTATTTGTCACAGAAGAAACAGCATTACTTAATCAAAGTAGTCACTGTGATCTGGCAGACCAGATAGGGTTGAAGATAGCACAGCTCCACGTTGTTTTTTACTCATAGGACTCCTATTATTCAAGCATCTTTTTGTTTTCAGGGTTGTTTTAGCTGTTTGATTCTCAAAAACATCATTTAGGACTTTAAATCTCACTGCAGTGAGAAAGAAGTGCAATTCATGTGTCTTTCAATTTTGTTACACCTTCCTGGCCACAATTCATCTGCCCACAGAATTTGATGCGGAATTTTACTGTACAGCTGCCATGAAATCAGTCTTCACCAGGAGTCTGGTACCGTGGATGATTCTAAGGGCACGTGGTTGCAAATTGTGGCTAGAGAGGAACCCGGGAATGGCCGTGGCAGATGTGCAAGAGATGTGCCAAGCAATTCCTTTGGCTTAACATGCAATTCCAGGTAGCATTCATTACTGACTGACAGGTAAAGTCATCATTTCTCTTAACTGAAACGGCAGCAGAGATCAAGTTATTATTTTTAGTGAATCTGTCACAAAGTCTTTCCTCGTGTTCAATTCTGCGCCTCGAGATATTTGTGTAAGGTAACACAATTTGTAGCATACATCATGCATTACCATCTAGTCATTTTAGATGTTAAAAGAAATCAACAGGTATTACTGAAAAGAGGGTTGTACCTTCTGTATTTAATACCAAAAAACCACTTCCTTGCATTAGTCATTTCAGACTGACAAATTTCTAAAAATCAGAAAAGAAAAATATATATCCACACATTTGTTAAATAAGCAACAAAATATTATAAACAAAATTAAAATCAAAACAAAACAAAATCAAACAAAAAAAAGGGTCAAACTAATTCTTTTACCTCATTAAAACATGCTCATAGTGAAAATTTATTTTACATATTTAAAATAGTACATTTAAAATTAGTTACATTACAGGTACAATGATGAACATTGCGACTATTCATTATATTGCACAACCTGACTTCATCAATGTGAGTTTGTTTCTTTTTTTTTTTTAAATAGTGCAAAATACTTTTTACAGGAATGTACTTGGATGGGGGTCTTGCAAACCAAAAAATATATTACAAAAGTTACTGCAAACAGAAAAAAACCCAAAACAAATGAAAAAAAAAAAAAAAAGAAGATACAAGCTGTACAAGGAAATTGCCATAGACAACAAAATCTCTCCTCCTTGAGAAGCAAACCTCAGTCCAACACAGAGCCTGGATTTTTGTGTTTGTTGTTTTTTTTAAATCTAGATGCTGTTATAACCAATATATAGATTAGTAACTTACTACAACATAAATATAAGTCCAGTCCAAGCAGGTCCATGTTGGTGTAAAATGGTGTCACGTAAAGCATATCTTTAACCGTCTATGGTTTTATTTCTCTCCAAAGTATAAACAAAATCCCACAAAATGAAAATAAGCAAAACCCGAGCTATCCACCATGGCTGCCCGACGCTGCGGATTGACCACTCAGCTTGTTCCAATGGCACTGTAGACAAAAATCAGCAGGATTTCCCTACCATTTGGGTTTGTTTATTTTTATTCATTTATTTCATTTTCCTCAAAAAATCCACATAGTGCTCCCAGTGAAGCCAATAGGGCACTTACTTGATGCTTCCATCGCTATTATCTGTAGTAGATTTAGGGAGGGGAGCCAAGATACTGCCAGGGATCCATCCTTCAGCAGCTGGAGAGTGGTCGTTTGCAGGCTGGTACACCAGGAACATGTTCTGCTGGTTGATAGCAAGGATCTGAACCACCTCTCCTTGATTCACACAGATCTCATCCTCCTTCAGTGCATAGTAATCTTTAATCACCACCATGGAAGAGGTCCCATTGCACCCTCCCAAATCAGTCTGCAAACGGACACAACACAAACCCGTGAGCGGCCAGCGTGGAGGAACCTGCCCTTTCTGGCAGCAGTCCCACTACTTCATGTCCAGCCTAACCAGACCAGGGAAAAGGACACAAAACACTTGGAAGTTCACATTGGCAGAAAAAGATTTTAAAGATCTGAAAGGTGGCAGTAACCTAATACAAACCAGTCTCCTATTTCACATCAGACTTCAAAGCTGCTAACGACTGTGTCCCTGGGTGTTCTCATCTGCGGGGTTGTCACAGATGAATGGTCTGTGCTGAGCCAAATGGGGAGAAAGACAAATGAAGTTGAGTGAATACTCACAGTTAAATATAGGTCAGATGGAAAGTGGCTTTGGTCAACCTCAGACAGCAGCAGGATCCAAACACGGTTGGTGGCCACTGACTCTTTGGTGGTTTGTGTGCAGTGCACAGGTACCCCAATTATACCTTTAGCTGGCACCCTGCGAGCTGTTATGTGGGAAAAGGTCTAAGCTCTTCCCTACCACAGACTTTTTCAGGAATAGGTGGTTAATGGTTATCAGAGAAGCCTGAATATTACTTCTGCCAGTACTGGAAATGGATATCTAGTTCACCAGATCTGCAAGCACAGTGCCCTGAAAAACATCGAGATCAGTGCTTAAGGGTCAGGCTCTGTCTCTGTTTCCCAGATGAAGTGTCATCCATGTGGATGCCAGGGCTTTTGCTGTTTAATCCCAAATCACATGTTACCCCATTGCTTCAGTACGTCGATTCCTGCTGACCTGATTAGCTGCTAATTAAAGATAACATCATGGATCACCTGTGGCACAAGAAATGGGCTGTGAGATCATGTTTTATTAGATGAGCTCAGTACCTTGCTTTGTTCATACTTGTCTCCGGGCTGTGAGTGCTCATACCCTGTGCTGCCATTGGAGGTAGATATCTTCAGGGGTGGGAGAGATGGGTTACGGCTCGTAGCCTTCAAAGGCTTCTCAGACCCTACTGGAATAGAGGAATGGGGCCTGGCGTTGGGCTGGGGGACCCTGCCGGCCTGGGGCCGCAGCACTGCCGAGCTGTTCTCCTTGCGCTGGTACTCGATGGGCGACTGCAGCGCTGCAAGAGAGGACAGGAGTCAGCCACCTGCTCCCAGCAGCACTGCCAGGGGCTGCAGAGGAGTTCCAGCAGCTGGCATGGTTCAAACACAACAGACTCATACGCTGCAAACCAAAGAGGAACAGGAGATGCTGCCCATGGAAGCACATGGCGCGTTCATGGCCAGAGAGGACACAAGCACTTCACACTGTGCTGTGCATGGACTGAACACAGCACTCCATGCTGATGTGAAGAACAGCTTCTCTGACCTACACAGGAAGGAGGCTAAAATGTTTGCCATTTATAGTACACATAATTGCATTCATTTTCTTTGAAATCGCACAAATTCATCACATCCTGTAGTCAAAATAAATGAAAGCCTGACTAAGAGGTGCACAGCACATTTTCAGTGAATTTTGCTAACATCAGAAAACACAGGTCAAGACCTCTAAGTCTCATTTGCATATTGCCAAGAAAGCGTGACTATTAAATACTCTTTGGACGTGATGCACTGCAACTTGGCTCTCAATGTGCTTTCTACATGAACTGCTTTGGTTCAAGGAAACTGCTGCAACTGGCCAGCAAGTCAGGAAGTATAGATGGCACCAAGACATTCATCCCAGCAGTCCAAACCTCTCCAGAAAACACCCAACAGGCAACACTAAACAGCTTCATAAGCCATAAAAAATAAAGTTTGCTTGTTAGAGTAGATTTTATAGTCATGGAGAGAGCTTGCACTGTGAAATGGTAGGACAAAAATTTCAGACCATAAAGAAATAAATAATCTGTTATGTTTGGAGGAGAAGGGATCAGGGCTGGGACTCACAGTGAGCAGATTTGTTGGGCTCAGGCTACCAGCCCTAGACCTATGGGCTTGGTTTTTTGCATGTCATGTGGCTTTAACAGATGATTTATAGTTGGTTAATACTGTGTACATGCATCAGACTAAACCTACTGGAATGCAGAGAGACTAGTCTAGCAAGGGGCAGACAGAGGACATAATGTCACAGCATCAGCCCCACCAGGGAACCGCAACAGAAGGAATGTCTTTCCCAACAAAATGAAAAGGAAAGAAAAACAGAAAAGCTCAGCACCATACAGCGCACACTCTAGCATTCCCCTTCCAGAGAAAGGCAGGACAACTCAAGAAATCACTAAAGAACAAATGACTGGAAAAAAATCAATCAAGGAGGATGCCAGATCACCATTATCTTCAAAAGGACACAGACACTGATCTGTAGCAATCTGGAAGATTACTTGTCTCTAAAACCTGACCCTTGTCACAAAAGCAGGCTGTATTTATGCCACAGTGACTGCCAGTTTCACTTGCTTACCTCAGCTGCAGCTGAAAATGGTTTGGTCCTGCTGCAGACCAGCCAAAGAGGGCAAGGAAGGCTGGGGAGAACTTTGACAATGATTTTAACAGTGACATTTTTCTCCTGTATACAGTAAATAATGCTGCAAGGTAGTTAGCAGTAAGATCTGAATGGATACTTCTCAATCTCTCTTGAAACAACCTATTGTACTCAGTACTTCTAAAGGGTATTTAGCTGAGGGTCCATTTCTGACTGCTAATTCCACCATGAACTATCACAGTGATGCCTGGCTTCCAGCCTCCTGTTAAACATCTGTCAGTATTCTTAGAAGCCTCTGGCAAAAGTCAGTGTCCATCTACTTGCATGTTCTCTCTTTCTCTTTCAAATTACGCCACAAAACATGATTAAAAGAAGGTACAGATGGATGGAATTTTCCTTATGAAACATGTCCAGCAGTGACAGACTTTCATTACAGCCTGCTTCTTAAAGAACAATCACAACAGCCCATCATTTCATGCACAGCCTGTTTCTCAAATTTAGCAGCTTTTACTTTTCCATTGAAAAAAATGAAAAACTTGAATTTAACATTTTTACATTAATGAAGTTTGGATGCAAATCCTCTGCTTTGTACAGAGCCCCTACTCTTTAGTACTTCCCTGGTGAAGAGAGAAAAATCAGAGACAGCTTGGGCAAGAACTCAAGGGGAATATTTTGTTATTAAGTTTACACAGCATTGGCTCAGTGCAGATTTAATATGATTTTAAGGACAGAAAACATCTGCTTTAATGAAATGCAAAGCTAAAGAACATATTTAAAGATTAGTCAGCCTCAACAAGATTACATTCTAAAAGCCACTTAAAATATTCTGGACTGGGCAGGCTCTACTAGATACAGTATCATTTTCTTGGATCTGATTTATAGTTTTAAGGTAAATCCTTCAGCTTGTGTTTTAATAGAAATCTATTTTTACTTTTGCTTTAGAGATAGTGATGATTATGTTCCTAACTCATCAAATTGCTTGCTGGCCTCATAGAAGATAGGCTGAATAGGGGCTGTGAAAATGTCTCAGTAGAAAGAGAGGCTCACAGGGCAGTTAGTCCTCTGAAAATAAGATGAAATACTTAAAAAATAAAAAGAGCAAGCAAGAAAGATATGGAAGGGACAGAAAAACCCTGCATTAGTGCCTGCAGAGCTCTCACAAGGCTTTAGAAAAAAAAAGTCTGCAGCTAACTGTTAGTGGAACTTATTTTTATTCCAATAATTCCAAAGCAAACTGCACTGTCATAAACCCATCAAGTTTTGATACCAACTGGTCAAAATGAAGCACTTGGACTCTTCATCTCACCAGTGTATTTAAGGAATCATTTTGCCATGGTTGTATGAGGCCATTTTTATTCCAAGTCACAAAAACCCAGTATCAAGTTGTGGCATCATGGGTGAAACACATTTCCCTTCTCAGCTCAGCCATAGATTCTGAACTGTCACAAACAACTTTTGCATGTAACCCCTTCCTAGTTAAGTTCTGAAAAGTAAAATTAAGCTGAATTAAAATTTTTAAAACCTCCACACTGAAGAAAAGGGGACCTTTGATGTGAACTGAAAGAACCTCTTTCTATTTTGTGGCAAAAAAAATCCACAAAACCAAATAACAAACTCGCTCCCCTAAAAAACCCACAAAACCTAACATATTGTGCCAAGCCCAAACATCTTGATTCAAGCAAATATGTTTTATTATTGAACATGTATTAAGCTATTAAATATAGAACTCTAATATAAGTTCTATAAAATAAGCTGTTATGCAATGACTAGTGCAAAGCAATCTTGGAGGCATCCAGAGCTACTTTGCTGCTTCCAAACAAACAAAAGAGATACTATTTTTCGATTCTTTGTCTAGTTCTGTTCCCTTCTCTTACCCTTAACCACTCAGGACCAGGAACAAGCTGAAATTGTTATCTGAATTTGATTCCTCAGTATTTTCAAATGACACACTTTTGTTGGTTGTGCGTCTCATTTTTGAGAGGTTTTTTTTTTTGAAACATAGCTTTAATTTGAAATATTATTTCAGACCACCTCAGATCAATTTTTACAGCAAAGCTGATACCTTGGAAAGGCCCCTTTTCATGCACAGCTCCCATGGTTCCTAGGAGAAACATGCCCTTGCCCTTGTTTCCTTGCTCTTTCCTTTGGTGTTTTTTTTTTTTTATTGAAAGCTGCTGCAGCCCTGCAGAGTGCATGGCGGGGCAGCCTTCATCTCACCTCAAATCCTCAGCTGGTAGCACACAGGGATGTCTAACAGGAGGCTCCTGGAGATAAACCTTGCTCTGAGTAAATGAGACATGCTGTGTAGACACAGTAGTAACCTGGCTTCAGATTTAAAATCTCACTGTACAATGGAAAGCAACAGGTGACAGAGCCCTGCAAACCCCAGTACAAAAGCACCACCCACGGAGGGACCTGAGGAACACGAGCCCAACTGACACATGCAGAAGTGGCTCAATGATTTTCTCACAGAGGAAACAAGGACATGAAGATTCTAAATCCCATTTAGCATTAAAGTTTGGGAAACAGAGCAAAGACCGTGTACATACCGTTTAGGAAATCGCGCTGTGTGTCCAGGACCTGGTTGATGTCCTGTACCCAAGCTTGTTTAATTTCTGGATTAGCTGCCTGCAAAATGACTCTCTCTGATGTTTCCCGGCTCATTAGAGCAAACTTGCAGGGATCATTATCCACATTTTCTTCAATGATAAGGTAGTTCATCTGAAACAAGCCAAGGTAAGCATTTTACAGGGAGCACGAGCTAACATTACACAATAATCAAAACTATTGTGAAATGTTCCTGAAAGTAATTAAGTGCAGTAACAAACTGTTAGATCATAATAAGAAGAATTCGTCTCATCTAGATATACCCAGATAAATCTAAATCTTAAATATGGTGCTTAATAAAGCTCTGACAGATGTACCAGACATCCACCCGCCTTGTCTTGAATTACAACTTCTATTTTAAGTAACACAGAACCTGACTGATGTCCTTTAAATTTACTGAAACCCATAAATAGACAAAAATGTTCCTATTAATATGTTAATAAAGTCTATCATCCCTCCAATTTAAATAAGTGTTTATATTTCTTGTCGTCTGATAAGAAAGTCTCAGTCATTATAGCATTTTAAAAATGGAATGGACTGTGCACAGGGATATAATGAAAAAAAGAGCAATTCTCCCATGATGCTCCAGCAGATCTTGTTTCTAGCAGATTAGAGTCATCTGTGTGTAATCACTTCACTTGACTGTAGTCACAGATACTCTTTCTGGAAATCATATGGATGGGAATTTTGGCTGCTGTCCTGCCCTTGGGAGGCTTCTGTTTTAAGTGTACTCATAACTTTAGCTTTTCCTGAGATACTTAGAGTAGTAAACAAGAATAAGTTGGCATAGCCTCCCAAAAAAAACAAGAGAGGGAGTGTCTTCAAAAGCAGACAGACAAAAGCAGACTAAGGCAGTAATGTCCCCTAGAAGAAATCCATCTCTAATTGCTCTGATTATCTGTCAGGGTATGGAAATCCACTCCACATCAGAATACTGTCCAGCATTCAAGTTGCATGATGGAATTAGCATCTGCCTTTGCTCCTGAGGGTCCCTGTGAAGTTCAGTGACAAGGAGGAACTCCCCTGACATGAGGACATGGAAAGAACAAGGACAAGGACAGACAGATGAACATGGACAGTGCTCTTGCTCCTGATCTGAGCTCATTTTCCTCTGGTTGATAGCCAAACCAATCCTGGTATGACTCCAGATAACAGCTGTGTAGAGTCCCCTAACCCCCTATTTGTGTCTCAGGGAGATGCATTCATCAAGGCTTCCACTTTGGTATTTTGAGAGCCTAGAAGGTGTCGAACTGAGCAGTATCTGAGAAGGGATGTGAAATTTCTCAACACTAAGGACCTGATTGTGTAAAAAAGGGTTCTTCGCTAATGCAGGACAAGATGCTGAAGCTTCTGTCACAGTTTGAGTGTGACAGACCTTGGAGAACAATATCTGGGAGTCCCATCTCTCTGACAGACCAGAACAGCTGCATTTGAAGTCATATGCACTCTTTGCTCTGTGGCTGTGACAGAGGAAAGAAATGGGATCTGTGGTGCTGGCTCAGGTGGAGGCCCCACTGCAAGGTGGGGATGCTCAGGGCCCAGGGAGGCAGGGGAAGGTCGTGCTCCTCTCAGAGCCACAGCTCTTCCCTCTGGGAAACAGAGAAATGCAAAGCACTGAGAAGTTCAAGTGGGGGCTGGGGGGGTGGTGTGAGAGCTGCCAGCACACAAACTCCATGCTGAGGTGGGGGAGACACACATGGAGCCACAGGGGATCCCACACTTGCAGGAGACACTCAACAAGGGAATGAGCTGTTTGCCAAGCAGAAGAAAAGGGGCTGGAAAATTATCATACAAAAATTTTAAACTCAGGCAGTGGGAACAGCATTTCTTTCGTAGGCCGTGTAACTAGAAAAGCAACTCATACCCTTGAGGCAAGCTAATTTTATTGACATTAGCAGAGATTTATTTTTCTCTCTTTATCTACAATATACAACTCAGGAATTGTTTCCTGCAGATAAAAGCCTCATTGTTATATATACAATAAACTGAAGTAAAAATGATTCATACTATTTCCATCTCCAATTTTAATAATGATTTAAATCAGCAAAAAAGATAAAATCAAAGCTGATCATCTAAATGAAGATGATTGTTTATTTGTACACTTTGGGTTTTCCCTTTATGGCCTATTATTTGGTTAGAAACTATAAAATACACTGACTTGCAAATGGATATAGGCTTTTCAGTAAATGCTGCTGTTTCCATCAGCCAAGAAGACAACCTCATTTCAGTAAATATGCTGTTTACCATCAATTTGTTTAGTTATATATGTTAATATGCATTATTTCAGCTGATAGTGTTCTCTTCTATTTCATATTAATGCATCATTTAAGACTTAGAGCAAACACAATGCATTACCCCACGTCTCTTAACCTGTATCTTTGAAATCAATCAGCTTTGAATGACCCAGAAATTCAAATGAATCAGTGATTTTTCTCTTTCTGCAGGCACAGCAAAGGCTGTTCTACCAGGAGATGTGCAGCACTTATTCACTTTCACTGACCATTTCACAGGTTAACTTTGCATTTGTTAAACAAAGAAGTATTTCCACTGGTTACTTCAGCTTTCAGCTTTTTTAGCCCCAGCCCCATAATCTAGACAGATTATTTAAAACCAAAATGAATTTCTCAAAACTCTCTTTATAGTTTATCTGGTTTGTAATTCCTCACAGCTGTATTTTTAGAATTATGTGTGGTTTTATTTGTCTTTGAAATATTCTTGCAACATCCAAATTTGTACTAAGAGCACTCACCCAAATTAGGGAGAGTATTTCCAGAAATATCATATTAAAGGCTTGGTACTGACTTATAGTTTGGCCTAAAATAACTGTTTGGGTACTGTACCTTCGTTTACCTTTTATAATCATGCATAAAAGCAACTATTGTAAATGTCCTTTGACTACTGCAGGTTTTGTAGCAATATTTGCTAATTCAGAGCTATGAATGATAGAGGATCTGCTCTGGCTGTGTTCCTTGTAAAAATTACCCAATAAATTTAGACAGCCAGTGGTCTACTTTGAGATGGTCTTAAGCAGCTTCTGATCCACTGAAAGGTAAATGCAAATCTTTTCTGCACATTGCTGTCCCCTATGACAGGATGAACCTTACATGGCCATCAAACAGACCATGATTCTCCTTCTGCATTTCTTACCTTTATGCTCTTCTTGAACATGTAGCCTGGCGTTAGAGACCCTTTTCGAAGGAGTTCACTGAAGATAACTATTTGCTCAAAGAGAAACACCCTGCGCTCCTTGGGCCGCGACTGCACCCCGGAATCCTGCTCTGTCACGTAGAAGGTGTCCTGCTGTAGCAGCTTGCCTTGAGCTGTCAGTTTGCCCTGGGAAGCAGACAAGGCAGCAACATTACAAACCCTGACCCACTGTGATCCCACAAGGTGATATGCTCTATCTTATGCAGCTGAAGTTTTCCAGGCAGACCTGCATTCATGTGAGACACATCATATCCCTTCTGAGTTACCAAAGCAGCGATCCTGACCTCAGCTGAAGACAAACAACATAGGTTTTCCTTGCTCTCACTGCCACTGAGTATATAAAACCAACAGCAAGAGGTCTCAAGCAGACAGTTTTGTACACTTAATTCCAAATCCTGTTCCCATTATGCTGCTGTAGTGCTCCAGCCAAGAGCTCTCCGTCATGCCCTAAGCCAGCAGTCACTGACACAGCACCTCTGAATGTGCAAAGGCCAGTACCCACCTGTTTGCAGTGCATAAGACACTAAGACAAATCTTAATTCATTTTGGAGATAAGACTTCTCCCCAAAGCCTACACTGGCTTATTTACAAGCCACAAGGTGTACCCTGTGGGGTTGTAACTCCCAAGTCTCCTCTTGGATGTTGTTGAATTCGTCGGGAGCTCGGCAGGAGCTGTTAACATGTTAATAATGCCAGGTGACCTTACTAATAGGCAGGGCAGGTTGGTTCATCACTTATTTTGCTCTGGTAATAGGTATAATAAGTGTCATTAAAGCTTGCAGAAGCTTTTACAGACCTCACATTTTGAAGAAACAATATAAATTGTCACAAGTTTAGAGTGAGAGCTTTGACACCTCACCAAAGCATAGAGCTCAGCATTGCAGAACAAGCCTTAGATAAGTTGCTTGGGTAGATTGTAGAGACAATCATATAAAGTAATTTTCCTTGCCTAGTAATTATTGTAAGAAGAATGCAAATGCATACCTCAAAGCCTTGGAGGCGACCCAGGTTCATCATGTCATTGCAACGTTTTGGTACAAGGCACATTAATTCCACTGCTTTCTGTTGAGGAAAAGGGATGTTGCATTATTACAAGAGAACCAGAGGGCTCCTGAAAGCACAGTGTCAAATAATGAAGTTCAATAGCACGATTGCTGTGCTCATGGCAAGGCCCTGATGAATAGATGTCTAAAAGAGGATGGTGCAGGACTGAAATGCAGGACTGCACCGTCATCTTTTAGTTCTGATTTATCTAAGAGAAATACCACATTTAGAATACCAGCAGGATCTTCAGCTACTGTCAAAGGAATACTGGGGTTTTCATTTCTCCACACAGAGTCCCATTAGCCCTATTGTCCAGGGCATGAAAAAGTACCTCTATCTCGGAGCACTCCAGACCAGCTTTTTCACTGTACCTCAGGAAGTCCTGGAGAAAGCAGAAAGGTTTGCATTAAGGCACTTCAGGAAAGAGAGAACAAAAGGCACCAGTTTGAAAAGGAAAAAGCATATTCAGTATGTGATTTTCTGAGAAGAAACTAATAGCTAATATTCATAAATTCATCTTCAGAGATTGCTGAATGTCATAACCACTTTAGAAATATGGAAAAGGGGTGTGGATGGTTGTGGAGAAGATCACAGAAAAAAAGGCAAAGCTGGGGTTAGACCTTGAGATTGCTTATTTGGTCCCTGTCTTAAGCCACAAGACCACACAAACACACACATGAAGATTCTTCTTTTCCTTTTGGCATTTTGGGGAACACACTGCTGTGCCTTTGCTAGTGCTCAATTCCCAAACCTGGGCTGATGGCAGCCTGCTGGGGTCTAGCTCAAAAAAGAGGAGAAACCAGCTCAGAGCCCTGGTGCTGCTGGCGATTACAGGGTGGGTTCAGACATGCCTGATTTTAGATATTGGCTTCAGACCCCTCAGGATGAATTTTCAAAAGTGCTGAGTAATTGTCATTATGGATAAGTCACCATAAACCAGAGTGGTCAGGCTCCTTGGGGAAAAAATTGTGGCAAGCTCCCAAAATTTTAAGATGACAGATTATTTTGAAAATAAGTTTCTTCAGCTAATTTGAAGGCAGATATTCAGAAATGGAGGTATAGCATTTACTAGAAGCATGCCATTCAGCACCTAAGACAGACTTTAGCAGCACACTTGTGTATCTTTGTTCCAATTAAAAAAAAATTGAAAGTTTGCTCTGAAACTTCAGAGGAAGAAAAGTCCTATTTGAAGTGTAGTCTTCTATAAAAAAAATTTCAAAAGAAAGTTAAAAAAAAATCTGTTTACTATCCTAAATTACAAACCACTCACACAGATGTGGCCTCCTGCTCTCTGGACACTTTCCACAGGCCTCTGTCACTGCATGCCCAGAGAGCAGACCTCTTTTCTCCTAATTTGATGTATTTATTCCTCAGTTAAGTCTAAGGCTGATTTAAAATAACAGCATCTAATGCAACATGCAGACTAGAGTTAAATCCAAACTGTATTTTTTCACTCACCTTGAGAAGAAGCTGGTATTTAGTTATTCTTTGAATGGGTTTAATCAAAAAGTCACTGATGGTCAGCCGTTGGCTTATTTCCTGCTGAACCTCCTAAAAAAAAGAGGATTAAAAACAATTGCAAACAATCACAGAGTGAGACAGACAACACGATAAAACGTCTCAGCAGAGACTTATTTCCACTGCAAGTTGGTCAGTTCTTAATCTTGTGTTTGCAAGAGGGAATTTCTGAGGATTTAAAAATGTGGCATACCCTATTTAGGCAAGGCCTGGCTAGAAGCTGTGACCGAGCTGGGAGGCGTTGGGAAGCTCTGGATCCCTCCTGCTCTGAGCTGAGCCAGCAGCCCAGCGAGGGCTGAGGGTCACTCTCCCCACTGCAGTGGGGATTAGCTCACCAGTGAGTCCTGCAGAACATCCTTCCCTTGTTAAACAAGCTGCTTTCACATTGCTATCGAAATGTGTCTAGTCCCAAAGGCTTCTTGAAACAGACAGAGTTACTGGGGATTTATGAGAGGCACCATCCAGCTCCAACAGCTTTTACCTCCCCTGTTGTTTGTACACTACTGATTTAAAAGTCTTGTTTTACTTGGAACAGAAATTAGTGCATTTGTGGTACTCTGAGGGCCACACACAGTTAGTACTGAATTAAATATTTATTAGAAATTCACAATATGAGAATTTGAAAGCAGTTAAATAATTACACTTTCTCCGAACGGCAGAGACCTCAGCATCCCGTGCAGTATCAAAATCTTCAGGAGTTTGTTTTAGGCAAAGCCCACAGGTTACAGAACAGTCTCCTTGACCTGGACTCAGAGCTGTCAGCAGTGATAATGTACACTGAGCTGTGCTTACCTCAAAGTAGGTTTCATACTCAGCTACTATATACTCAGAGCGGGGCTTGTTTTGGCAATACACCACGTACATGTGCAATCGCCGCTCCTGTGGAGGCAAGAGGCACAGCACCCAGTGAGATAATGGCTACCCTTCTGCTATTAAAAGGTGGCAGAAAGTTGCTATGATATTCCACTTGGTCTTCCTTATTTTTAGTTTAATCAAAGATTTAGTTTGCTAAAGCAGGAAATAAAATCGGTAACTGGTTCTGTTCACATCTGCACTTAGGCAAGGGGAGCTTTCTGGGTTGTGGCCAGTGAGAGATGTTATACCCAGACTGACAGGTCTGAAATTTCCTCTAGAGTTCAGCTTTGGCTAACATCACATGAACATGTAAATTGTAGCAGTTGGCAAGTACCTGCCATAATTGTATTTTGGCAGATGTCCTTGACCACATCAATTTTACCCCCCAAAGTAAGTTGTCTGCAAGAAGACAATGATTAATGCCTTTGTGCAATCCAGCTGCCCGCTGGAAATGTGTAACTATAGGGAAACTTTATGTTTAAATTCAGTTTAGACACATAAAAGTATGGAGTCAACACAAACAGATGTTTTTGAAAAGGAGCCATCACACCCTAAAGGCAATTGTAGTAGGTATAGGAAACAAAACAAAACTTACATGCTTAATAAAAAGCTGTGCTAAACGCTCAGGTTCTTGAAGACATTTTTCCAGTTCACCCAGGAAAAAGCTAAAAGAAAGCATATGAACACTTCAGAACACTTCTTCAGGTCATCCCAGCAGCAAACTAGTCATCCTTCAGATGTAACAGTGACATTTTAACTCCAGGATTCAATAATAAATTAAAAGGTAAGCTTGGCTTCAGCCCTAATGGTGGGATTTCTAAATCATTAGATGAGAGCTGTGAAATGTGGAGGTCTTGTTTTGCAAGCTGTCTTCTCTTCTTTACTCTGACAGTGGTTTCAATTTTCAGAAAGTGCTGATCACTATCTAATTGCATGATTTGCTTTCTTCACTGAGAAGTACCAAAGTAAAACCCTTCCATATACCACAATGCTTGTGAAAACTCAGCTTATGAAAACTCCAGTTTTACCAGGAATTCTCAGTTCCATGAGAAGATTTGGAGCACTGGTCAACATGAAAGAGATTGCTCTATGTTTCCACCTGAATAAATGAATCAACATGATTTTCTCGTGGAGTTATGGTATGTTCTATTTCCCACTGGTTTTAATTTCATAATAAATCACAATATCTAATTCATAATAGTCACAGCAATTCATAAACACCATCTCCATCTTGACTTGCAGCTTCAGGGAGGTCATTCATTCTAGCTCAAATGCCCTTATCAAGAATATTCTGGAATGCCTCTAAGTGAGCTAAAAACTTCAGAAACACTGCTAGATTTTTCTATCTGGTAGGCAAATCCAGACAATCATCCTGTCCACTATCTTCCTCTTTTTCATTTCAGGATTTCAGTCTCAAATGCCTCCACAGATTTGCAACAGTAGCCAGATTTTGTGAGAGGACACACTTTCTGATCCCAAGAAATCCCAGAACTTCAAAAAATGATGCAAATTGGACAGATGTCCCAATTAAAAATCTCCATTGCTACCATTAGATACAGCTGCTTCCATAACCCAATCCTCTATAAATGCTACATTAATCTGCATTTAAATAGACTTCTTGACCCAGATATACAGAGCTAAAAATAGGGAATCTTTCCATTTGTGTTACAGAAAACTCCTATCCTCACACTTAATCAAGGAATGGCACTGGTAAACACATTCCATTTTCTGGTACCAACTTAAAGTGAAGCTTTCTCTGACATTTTTTAGTTTGTGATCACAAGGTCATCTGTCAGAACACAAGGACAGGCACAGACCATGGGATGAGCACCTATGGGACACATGACAGGAAGGATACTGTGCTTCCAGGGTGAGGGAAATGTCCAGAGCTGAAGGAAGATCCATCCCAATGCCCATTGTTCAAGTCTGTACATGCATGCTCAAAGTTTAGTTAGTTGGAGCAGCAGAGAATTTCTGAGTGGCAGAATTGAAAAGATGACCATACTGTCCATAAGCAAGACATTGTTCACAAAGCTACATGGCAAATGGCCCAGGGCTTGTGTTTCCAGCAGCTTTTCAAAATATACTTCTAAGGAATGTAGTTCCCAACTCAGAGCTAAAAGCATCAACTTGGCCAAAGTATGCTAGGGCTTTCAGGTGAGAAGGACCTAGAAGCAATTTGCATTTTATCACCCTTCTAGCCACATACCACTGGTATTGTTAGCCTTTGTGATCCCATCAGCTGCATGTGAAGATGTTGCTCAGACACATCTTAAAGAGGAACTAAATGAAAAACTTACTCTTTGTGCCAGTCATAGATCTGATGAATATTGCCAAATACAATCTTGTCTTTCCCTTTCATATCTTCAGAAACTCCTTTTTCTTCCATCCTCTTCATGAAGCCCTTTAGGATTAAGGATCACTGATTCAGCAAAGGACTCATTTGAAGGGGGAGCACAATTACACCCTTTTTCTTTTTTAAAGAAGGAAAAGTTTAATGCCAGGATTTTTTTACATTGAAAATGCTGAAAATATCTTTCATACAATTTCAAACCAGAAACCTAAGTAGATACTTTAAATTACACAGTTTGCTTAAAAGAAAACTTTAAATGATCTGTTTAGAGTATCTGCAACACTTACAGAAAACATTATTAGATTTAATTGAAGTGACAAGTGCAATTTTAAGATAAAAGTTAAACAAAGTAGTTTGTCAAGCTCTTGGCTTCTCTGGTAAGAGGAGGAAATCAGACTCTATATAGAGTCTATACAGTTTATGGATAGAACTTTATCTGTATAAAGTTCTTTATCTGTATAAAGTTCTTTATCTGTATAAAGTTCTTCTGTTCATCACCATGAGCATCTTGTGGGAGCCAAGCAGTAAGTTTAGAGTCACAAGAACAGGATTCCTCACACCTCCTGAGAGTTTCTTTTGTAAGTCTTTGGAGCATGACAGCCCTGTCAGGTTTGCCAGTGGTGCATACATAACACAAATGTTTTCAAGTTTGGAAGCTATTGAAAATCACTGTTAGATAGACTGATAATTCTCTCTGGACCAGTGAATGCTACTAGTGAGTCACATGTCTCCAGTTCTGAGTTCTTGCTGGGAAAAAACCTGAACCCTGCACTGAGTTAGATGTGACAGGTGATCCCTAGGGATCAGCCAAATCTTTGCAAGTTGAAGCTTAAAAAAGAAGACTTGTTTTTAATGCAAAAATCCCTCAAACTCTCTTTTATCTCAGGCTTTTTTGCAAAACAATAATCTACAGGACACACATGCACCTCAACACAGTTCCAGGCCCAGCTTCTGGAAAGGTACTCAGACACAGGACATAAGTCCAGGTGCAAATTCAAGGAAAGTATGTGTTACCATTACCCAGTATGATGGGAAGAAAAACATTGAAAAAGTGGTAGGGTCATAAGTTAATTTTCCACCAATGCCTCCAAAGCTGCATTACAGCAAAAAGAGTTTGTCACAAGTAGGGTAGCCAAGAAAAACCTCTGCACACTGGAATTGAACCTAAAATACAACATTTGCTAGATGGAAACAAAAATAGTTTCCAAAGGCATTTCTTCTTGTTTCTGTCAACATGAGAAGGGGACCATGGAAGCAGACTGCAAAATAAAGCAGTTTGTTTCTCCTGCTGTATTTTTTGTTGTCACTTGTCAGCATGGTGCTTTTTAGTGGGAAAACATTTTGCATAGCAGGGTTTGCTTCAGCTCACCTCCACAACAATTCCCAAGTCTTTGACGTAGTCTTTTTCAGTCTGCACCAGCTCATTTAGGACAAACCTAAATAAAACAGAACACACAAGTATTTGACCATATTCCTTGATGTTACCATTTGCTCCTTTACCACATACAACCTCACCATAAAACCCCATCATCATCCAGATCACATAACACAACTCACCCTTCACTCAGAGCTCAGTGGAATGTAACAGACAAAAACATCACATGTCAGCTCAGAGCAGTTTCAAATCTCTTAACCATTCTTTCCTGCTATCCCTCTTCCCCCACATCCCAGGATGGTGCAAGAGCAGCAGCACAAACAGCTGCCTGTACCTTAAACTACCCCTCCCTGATCTCCTCTCCCCGTCCCCTACACAGCTCCCCTAGAATGATGGACACATGTCCTGACCCATTTTCCAGCAAGCAGGAGTGGATTCCTTGTCCCAGTCCTTCTAGCTTCACCCAAGGTTCATCAATTAAGTATCAATCTGGAAGTTTCAAACACTTGGAAAAGAAATCCCCTCTCCTACCATAGCTAAGAGCTTAATCTTTTGGAGCAGGTAATCTATGTGTGGGTGTCAAATGTTTTAACTCTGATTTCAGAGCTAATAACCCCAGGTAGGGGAGTCGTCTGATGAAGGCCTTGATGCACGCAAACAACAGCAAGCTAAAAAAAGCCCCTCCTTTGTAACTCAAACTGACTAATCACATAATGTTCTTTTGAGGATAATTAAAAAAAGTTACAGCTTGCTGCAGACTTTGTCTCTCAATTATGCCAATATATAGATTTGGCATATGACAAATAAACTCCATCCATCCTCAAGTTTGGTATGGCAGTAACAAGGCTAACAAGACAGAGGAGTGCTTTCATGTCTGATATTGCTCTGTCCACATCAAACACCAGACTGACCCACTTGAAGTGATAGGGCTGAGGGCTAACAGTGCTAAGATAAAGCCTGGGAGGAAAAATCCAACCATAATGGCATTGCAAGGAGAGACTTAGTTATGAGAGGCTACTGAGAAAATAAATCCTGCTCCTGCTGTGCTTGCAACGTGTTCCTTGCTCAGACAAAGCAGAGGCAATACTTTGGCCATGTGGCAGAAAAAAGTCAAACAGCTTCTTGTTGGTTTGAGAGTGAAATCCAGCCCCCTTGGCAGCAGGCAGGGCTGGCAGCAGCCACACCAGACCCTTGTGCTCTCTGGAGCACCGTGCCAAGTTGTGCCTGGGCAGCAAACACGTGTGAGGCAAGAGCTGCTCCCAGAGAACATGGCCTGAGCAGGCGTGTGCTGCACAGCCCCTCGGGCTGCCTGACTCACTGTGCCCTTGGGACAGGCTCCACTGTCCCCTCTGCCCAGAGAGGAAGGCCAGGAGGGGACCTTCCAGCTGGCACCACCCCTGTTTGCACTGTTCCCAACAGGCACAGAGAGCTGCGGAGGGAACGGGAGAACCTCTCCCACTACAGGGTTACTGCAAGGATCACCCTGCCAAGTTCTGCTCTAAAAATGAAGCAGCAGGTACTTCTAGTATATAACACTGCAGGACATGCAGGCAGGTGTGTGTTTATTAAAAATCAGGTTTCTGGTGTACAGACAAAACCTGCCAATTCACACCTCTACTATGATTCAGGGTCTGCACCTCCACTGCTTACTTTAAATTCAGCTCCTCTCTTCCCAACAAGCAGGAAAATCAGCCTTGACCATCTCTACAAAGATTCTCTGAAGCCTATGTGATGCAGCACCTTAGAGCTACTCCCAAATTTAAGGTTTCTAAGTTGCACGTAGGCAAAAATTCAAGTTCCCTCGTTTCCTGCTCTGATAACAGGGAGCAAGGGCAGGGAGCTATTTGCAAAGTGCCCTGGTCACCAGTAGGTATTGACTACACAGCTGTACTTAAACTGACAGGAACAGGATTTCTGACTGAGTCTGAATAGCTGGATATCTTGGAAACTCTGTATTAGACCTATACTGAACAATGACACTCAATAAGACTATTGTCCTACTCCTCACAGAAACGCAGCAATCAAGCCTGATGGAATAAGGAGCTTCCTCAACCAGGCTAATTACTGGATGTGCAGCCAGGAACAGAGGACATTGCTGCCCATGCCTGTGCAAGGGTTCAGCTGCTGTTTTGTGGGGATTGGAGGGTCACAGCTCGAGCTGGGAGATCAGCTGCCTCACATGACTATGGAATTAAACCCAGCAAGCTGCAGGGACACAGAACACAGACACAAAGGAGCTGGAGGGGAGACAGATGTCTTGTGCGGAAAGTCACTAGCAGGTGCTCCTAAACATCCTGGTGTTTAGGAATTCTGGCAGCTACTAATTGCCCATAATGGGCTGCCAGTTCCCTGCCAGAAGCGTTCCTGCAGCTGAGCTTACAGTGGCAGAGGTCTCTGCACTAAAACTGCAACCTGCACTTAGCTGCCAGCCACCCAATTAATGAATTGCTACCAGAGGAACTCCAGATCCTGCAATACTGAGGAGTGTCTAGGAGACAGTCATGGGCAGAGGTTCCCTGCAGGAAGGCTGACAGCTGCCTTTTAGAAAACTTCTGCCATTCAGAAACACATCCAGGACTGTCATGTCCTTGTCAGCTGCTGGGAGTTGCTCCAGTCCCTCACTGTATCCCTTCTCTGGTTTCCTGAAACAAACTGCAGAAGCAAATGATGGCTTTCACAGACCTGTGACACTTTGCTCCTACTTCATCTTCTACTCTTAACCACCTCCTTGTTCTTCCTCACTTGGCACCTTTCCCAAATGGGGTGCTCTTCTTCCACCTCTGACCTTACCACACTCCCCTGAGAGCTGTATGGAACATCACTTTTCTCCTCAATCTACCATTTGATTAGATCATTGCAGTTGCTGTTGTTAGTGTAAGAGGTGATACAAAGGAAACAGCCACCTCAGCTTTCTTTCATATAATTGTTGATCCTGTTGCTCAAATTCTCTGTGTTCTTCAGCTGAACACACATTTAAGAAATGCTTTAATCATTATAGGCTTTGAAGGAAAAATCATTATTTTTCTTAAATTTAAGGGGGTGTACAGCTAATTTTAAAAAACAACTTTCATGAGCTGTCACCACTTCTTTTTTCTCCCATTACCATGAACATGAGAGTTTCCCAAATGGAACTTTCTTTGCAGTGGCATGTTTCCACCACATGCATCAGATGCATCTGAATCTTTTCCCTTCCTTTGCTAATAATAAGGGCAAAAAATATCTCTTTCAAAAAATCCTAGGGAGATTTTTCTTTTTCTCAAAGATAGCTAATAAGGTCAACACATATCCCCCCTCTGACAGCTGATTTCACTCTGGCAATGCTGTAATTACCAATGCAAACATCTCAGTAATACCTGTTGAGCTCTTCAGAGGCTTTTGCAGCAATAGATATTTGCTATCTGGTGCAAAAGCTGTACATTTTAGAATGATGATGAAGTTCCTGTGTGTGGAAGTGCTTTTATGAAGTGTTTTTACACGTTAAGAAAAACAGGAATCAAGCAGAACACGGTTTTACTCCCAGTTCCATGGTCATTCACTGACTACAAAGTACTCCTGGAGTGCTGCTGTGTGTCCTCCTGGGGTACATATTTTGGAAAGAACCAGTAACACAACTTACATCCTGCCTCTCATTGCTTTGGCTTTTTGTTCCTCTTCAAGGTTTCGTGGGGGAGTTGAAGGTGTCATTCCTTCATTCAAGCAGCCAGTGGCATCTTTTAAGCCTCCTCGGTAAGATCCTCCTTCAAGGGTCTAAAAAAACCCCAAAGAACAATAGAATAAAAATAAACATTCTCCTTGAACTTCAGCATCAGTATTCAAGTCAGTTCTGCAACCAACACTACAAAGTACTCAGAAATACTCTCCTGCAGAATTTCATAACCAAACTAGTTTTAGGTTGATGTAGGACTCCACAAAAAAAAGTGGAGTTGTCATCCTCTTGTTAGAAGGTAGAAAAAGACGTTCCAGTAGATCTGAGAAAAAAAACTTCTTCCAAGTTATTTCAAATCAACCTGGAAATATCCTGATGTCTCAATCAGGACCATTGTTAGGCTACGTGTGGTTAAAAGCTCCTCTGCCAAAAGCTGGATGAGGGATGCTTGTAGTAAAATAAAACATGAAATAGAAATAGATGGACACATAGTAAGGTTCCACAATAATAAATGTTTGCCCCAAATCCCTTGAAAGTAGTTGTAATAGTCTAATAGACTGCATGTGGGGGAGAGAAAATAAAATATCATCAAAAAAATATGTCTGACTGGATTAATGAAATACTTTTCAGTTTGTTAGTCCCTCAATGGAATAAAACTATTTTAAGTGAATTTTCTGGGAATAGTCTTCTTGGTTTCCCATGCCACAAAGAGCTCCTTTACCACTCATGCCTTATCAAGTGCGCTGTAAACACTGACTCTTTCATGTACCACATCTCAAACTGAGAAAATACCAAAGTCTTCTGAAATTATTCACTAGGTAAAGATGCTTGCTCAGAGTTTCAGTAATTTAATGATCACTGTGGGGATTTTTCGATTTTTTTTACTCTCTTCATCATTCCAGTAGATGTAAGGAAATGAACCTTTGTAGGCTCATCATATCCCTGCTTGTTAATTATGTTGAACTTGTTAGATAAAGCATTTAGCTAATTTTAGAGGTCCTGGGACATGTAGAAAAAAGTGTAGCTTTGATATTAACATTTTTGAACTGCACTGGGAAAACTTAAAAGGAGCCAGGATATGACACAGGATTTACTCCTTGTCCACCAGACATGGGGATCAGACAGTGAGAACACACGATATGAAATTTTTGAACAAATTAATCCCAGAGCATTTTTATTGCTTATTCCACTCCCTGCAAGAAAGAGTTGACAAGGCAGATTAAAAGTGACACATGAATCTTTGTAAAATTAAAGCACAGCTGTGATACTTCAAGCAGTTCTACTCTTTAGAGAGTCTTTTCATCAAAACCAGAACACCAAACAAATTCACGTTGGGTAGTAAAACCCCTGTGCCTCAGAACACACTTTAAAACAAACAAAACATCCCACTGTGTAAAATATTTGAATACTAACAAGACCCCAGACACTGTAGAGTACAGTATCTCATGCTCTGCAAAGCCCACTCCAGAAGTGACTTTTGACCATGCAGTGCAGAGCCTATGTGAGATGCAGGCTTCATCTCACAGGGGAGCAAAATATTGGACGCTACTGGGAAGCAGAGCACAGAGGGTTAATAAAAGCAGAGCAGATGAAGGTAGAAAGCAAGGAAACCAGAACAAGAGGAAGCCTTTAAAGCCCTTCCTTAGATCACACTGGGCCTGTTGTGTACACAGTTTTCACAACACTAAACTTACCAGCTTAGTTTTGACCAACTTTTCTATTGCACTGACAAGATCCGCAGCAGTTGGGACATCGGAGGAGCTCTGTCGAGCAGCTAGCAAAGAAGAGGACTGCAAGACACCAGGTGGCAAAGGAAAAGCAAGTTAGCAGGATGAGAAGGGAGAAGGAAACCAGGTGGTCAAGTGAAGAAGCTTCTGAGACAGGAGAAGGAACGTGGAAGGGGAGCTGGAGGGCGAGAGGGACGCATGCAGGTCAGGTGAGCGAGTGCTGCTGTGTCAGACAAGCATGGAATTGCCATCCACTTCTGGCTGCACATCTCCCTGCAGCAGCTCCAAGACTGGAACCAGGGAACAGCATCAAAGAACTGAAGTTCATTTACAAACAGGTTACAATTCTCTTAAAGTTGGTTCCTCATTCTAAGGCCATCTACAGTCTTACAGGCTCCAGAAAATTGATTTTCTTACTGCAAATGTAAGAAATTACCCCCTCCCCCATACATGCATATTTGATAAAAGCAGTTAAGCACAAGGTACACATGGCATTTCAGGCAGTAGGGGAGGGAGGCAGGGGGGAACAAATCATCCCCCATCCTTTCCTCAGAGATCAATTGCAACTTAAGATGACATCTTCCACTCATGCAATTTCAGTCACCTAAAACTCTTCTGTCCCCTCTCTGCAACCACTGGAGGCAAAACACCTCTACACACCCCACCCCTCCTGGGTACCTGGCACAGGAGGGCAGAAAAACTGTTTTAATTTAAGGTTTTTGCTCTACAAGGGCAAAATCACCCCTTGACCGCTGTCCTAAGAAACCTCAGTATGAACACCCAAGCCCACTTGATAGCTATGGGAATTGGGATTTATTAGCTCACCTGCATATACATTTCTTCCTGACTCAAACTAAAGCCCTGACTAAAACCACAAGCCCTTGGACAACCTCCTTTTGTTGTCAGGCTGACACAGACTAAAGCATGGCTAAATTTTTATAAATCATGAAGAAGCTTATTCATCCCTCAGCTGCTTAATGAAAGTATTGTGGAGGACAGCTATTTCAGTGAAGTCACTGTGCAGGTGCCAGCAAACACCCATCTGAGCTTCAGCAGTGCTGGGGAGGGAGATGGGGAATGGGATGGCAGGAATTAGGCAGCTGGCCACCCTTTTTCAGCAGCCCTTTGGGGAGGCTGCTCCCTTTGAGTGACACGTGCCCAGCACAACGAAAAAAAAAAAGCAAAGGAGATTAATCCTAACCAGAAGCCTTGTGACAGAACAGAAACATGAACACACTGCTACTCATCAAGTTGTCTTTCACAAATGATACATCTAATCAACAGTTCTAATTGCAACAACAACAAAAACTACAGGTAATCAGGCTGGTAATTGAGGAATTAGGCTGGTAATGAAGGAATCTCATACTAATGTAAAAACTCAGCCCGCCTGTTTCACCTGCAATGCAGACGGATGTGTCTAGGAAAAAAAAAAAGACTGAAAATAAGGACTTTGAAGAGATACTGGACAAATACATTGATGATAAGTGCCAAACACAGCCATTCTAGCAGGAGGAGTCCAATTTTTGGAGGCATTAAACAGCTGTTGCTGTCACTTATTTTAACTGAAATTGCTCAATATCTCTGAAAAGTAAATAACTGCAGGATTCTGAAGGAAGCATGAAAATATTTGCTGCCTACAAGAATCCCAGGGTTAAATAAAACTTCTGTGATCAACAAGAGTCTGCTTTGAGTAAGAAAAATAGAAATACGGTACTTCTATTCTTCAGGAACCAAATTATGAATTTCTAATATGAAAAGATCTCGCAATGTGTCTTTATGAGAGCCTCCAGGAGCAGTGAGGCACAATTACAGCTGCCTGGCAGATGGACTCAGGGAAAAAGTGTCACCTCCCATACATGCAGACATCTCCTACCTACCACAGCTACTGCCCCACACTGCTGCTGCTGGTCCAGCCTAAGCCCATGCCTGTAAGCACAGAGGGAGGACATGAGCAGGACACTGTGCTCAAATCAACACCATTAAAGAGCTTTCAGCTCCAGCATGGCTCAAACATTGCTAATATGGTGCTCCTGTGCCAGGAAATTCAGGACCCTATGGGCTTAAGTTTTTTACCCCTTTGTGCAAAGGTTGGATAGGGCAAGAAAAACAAGAGGATAAAAAAGGGGGTTCAGATGCATCTTGCTCTATTTAATTTTCTGTTTTAGGAGTGGGTGAAGAAAAAGGATGCCAAAACACTCTGTAAAGCTCAGACATATGAGGCAGAAAACAGCTTAGTTCCATGACATTTATGCTGTCAGAAACATATTTAAGAAATCCTGAAATCACATGGCATGTTGGACACCAAAAACAGTGACCTGAGCTGCAGCACTTCTGTTTTTCTTAAAAAAAAAAAAAAAAACCAACAAAATAAAACCATCTCCCCAAAACCAAAAAGCAAACTAAGCCCCAAACATTTAGCTAAACACCATGGGGAACAAGGCAGGAGCAATTGTGCTGGGCATGGATCCACCAGGGCTCTGCTCTGCTGACCTTTCGCCTCTGCCCCTCACCAGAGAGCCATGAGCACACAGAGCACTCCGAGGGCAGGAGTCCACAGCTCCAGCTGCTTCCTTCTGCTCCTGCTGCCACCACAATGTCATAACATTTCCTGACAGATTAGCAGCAAGCCCCCAAATCCTTTACTCCATCATTCTGCTCCTTGAGTCCCAGAAATATTTACATCCTCCTCTCTCTGTATTTCCAAACTTCGGCTTGAACCTTCCCCAAGAACATTCTGGGTTGTTTTGGTTTTTCTTTCCTGACAATTTATTAATCTCCCCTATCCTTGCCTCTTTGCCTGCAGCAATTACAATCAGAGGACAGCAATACAGAAGTGGCAGAGCTAAAAACAGATGCCAGCAGGAAAGCAGGAAACTGAAAAACAGAAGGATGGTTTTCTACAAGGGAGATGACAGCACCAGGAAAGGCTGGGGGGACATGTACAGACAAAACTGGCTCTGAATGCAAACCACTGTCTCAGCCACATTCACAGGCTCTCACCCTGAGTCCAACACAGGACTCTGCAAGCCACAGGGCCAGTTACCACAGCAAATCCTGACTTAATGTCAGAGAACTACCACCACCAGCATGGTGCCACCAAGCACCATTTCCACTGCTACAGGCAGACACTAGCAGCACTTTTCAAACAGACGTAGCAAACACAAATTATTGATCTGAAGGGAGTTTCTGCCCACACACAGCACAGCACACCATCCACCTGCCATGAAACAGGGCTAAATTGCTTATCTAGCACTGTTTGTAAATTCACTTGGAAAAAGGTATTAGATTATGATTTGTACACAGGTGACTCTTATAACCACAAGTCTAGGCCCTTGATACCAGGAGACCACTAGAAACCACTGGATATAGCTATGCAAGAAATGCACTCAAACAGAAAAACTATAGTAAGGGAAGCCCTACCATATCATCTTGGGTTGGATCATTGTCAAAAATCTTCATGGGAGGAGGAAGAGGAGTGTGAGACTCTTCATCTGCTTCATCTTCTCCCCAACCTTTCTTGCTCTTCTGAAGAAAAGTTAAATACAATTAGAAACAGGGACAGGATCCTTTTATCTTTTCAGTTCAGTATCGTGTTGGAAGGAGGGAATTACAGGTAATGGAAGAGAAGCAGTAAAGACATAAGGTTTTGCTGGTTAATCCTGGTGCATTCTAAAGCTTACAGAAATACAGTTTATAGGTCATTCATACAGCTAAGGCAACTACATCTGTCTGTATGCTGACAGAATAGTAGTTTTTTCATTTAAATAAAAATGGTTTAATGTACATTTTTAAAAATGTGTTCCTCTTATTTGAGTTCAGTTAGTACCTTCTGCATTTTTGGTTTTTAAGTCCTCATTCACTTTATCAGGAAAGTGCCATTCTGGTGGAGAACATGCCTGCAGAAAAACTGCAGGTACAGCTACACAGCAGATTTAACAGAAACATGGCTATTTCTCGGAGTATTTTCATTCAATAAGGAATTACACTGCCATGGTAGCATAAAGGGGATATGAACCTCAGCAGAAACTGATAACAGCTGCTCAAGAATAACTTCATTTCTCTCCATGGCAGCTTTCTAGTAGGCTATTAAAAAACTTAATCAAAGGACAACAATATATGCAAACTATGAAGCACTATTCCTTATACATTCCATTTCCCTTTGGATGATAAAGCTGTTTTGCACCAATGCAATTTTATGTATGATTCGCTGCTCCCTGCAGACCCTAAGGGAGCTGCATTTACTCAAGCATGACTCACACCCCACGGAGGAGATGGTATTTCCCGTAACAAACACCAACAAACACCGGCACACACCTCATCTGCGCTGTCTCCCTGAGGAGTGGTTTCATCTCCAGTCTTTGGTGAGCCGAGGTCAAAGCTCTTCCTGCCATCTCGCACCTTCTTCTGTTTCTTGATGTGGCTCTCGGTCTTGCCGCTGTTCAGGCGGCGCACGGGGCTGGTCAACCATTTCTTCAGGGTGTTGGTCGAGCGCTTGGGGCCCGGAGAGCTCTGGATGGAGTTGAGGGATGGCTGAGGCTGTAGGTTGGCCACGGAGTCAGACTTGCCCCCGTTGTCGTTGGCAGAGACTGAGTACGCGTCTGCAAGGAGACGGCGCAGGTGAGACCTCATCCCAGCAGCCCTCTGCTCCCGCGGCACCCAGCACCACAGTACTGCCTGCCTTGGGGAAAGGCTTCGTGACCTATGGACTTTATGCAAACTTTATTGCACGCCAGAGAGAGGAATATGCCCTGCAATGGGCATTTCCCACAATCTCACACGCCTCTCTCATTTCCTACCACGGTATCTGTCCTTATGAAAGATCGCAGACAGCCGAGGCTTTTATATGCAGGGTTTTATTCAGGTTTTTTTATGGAAGCCTGATTTTCATGGTAAGTGCTGAATTTCTCAGCTTCTTCCTACAATTTCATTGTGAATTGCCAGGAAGAAAATAAGCACAAAAAAAGAGACCTACTACAGGAGACCTGACAGCCACCAACACATTGTCAGGTTCCATAATTGTTTCTCAGCTGTTTCCTGGCCCCAATGACATGATTTAGTTAGACTACTTATTAACTTTGAAGCACCTTAAAATTATCTCCTTTGCCTTTGAAAGCAACCTGCCAGAAGAGTTCACAAATTCGCTAGAACTAAGAAACTGGAATTACAAAAGATGACAAATTGTTCAAACCAAAGGAAACTCTCAATAAGGTTTAAAATTAAAAAATAGTTTCATTATACGGAAGCAGGAGGTTCTGCTGAACTGCATCCAACCTCAGTTACTGATACACATGTTCAGACTGGCACCTTAGAAAGGGCTGCAACCTTCCTTACTCCCCCCAAATGCAACAGACCGAAGATGTACCAATGTCAGCAACAAACAAGTTGCTCAAAGATTTCCCAATTGCCCTTCAGGAATAAGTGCTCTGCTTTCAATTTTCTGAAACCATGTTAAGGCAACTCCCTCCCCTCCCTATCAGGGTCTGAGATGTTTAATCCCCACACAGTTTAAGATGAAGATGCTTTACAAAATTCAGACACTGTGACACTCCTTTAAGAAGCATCTCAGGCTGTACATCATAAAAGAGCCAACTAATGTGATTAAACATTTTTTACATTGTTATCTCTGAATCTTTTATCTGTCCCAGCAGAAACCAAAATCCTAAGTTACAACACATGAAAATAAACTGCTGCACCCAGATATTCTCAGTTCAGCAATAAATACCACTAGAGATGCTGGGTTGTACACATGCTGAGGGAGAGCTACTCTTGCAGAGAATCACTACCTCTATTGTTTTAGAAGCCAGTTCCTGCTACCTGCATGAAGAGATCATACTCCCTTTGGGCAGAGCTGCTGCTTGCAGCTGTCTGTGCACGGAGCAGAGATTGCATCCTGCCTTGTCTGCCAGTTTGCACAATGCAGACCAGGAGAGTCAGAATGTTTTACAGCCATACACAGCATCAGTCAGAAGTTGAACCAGTAAGTTATTACATACCTGAGGTCAAAGGTTAAATTTTAGAACATACAGAAATAATTTTAACAAGCTAGAGAAAGTCAAAGTTCACTTCCCAGACAAGAAGAAAATCTCAATCATCTGTTTTTTGACAAAAGGACTGAGTGCAAGAGGAACTGAGAGGAGGACAGGTTCCAGGTGGAGCTGATCCCAGGTGGAGCTGCTGGGGATTTTGTGGCATTCCTCTGTAAGGGCAAAGTAGCAGTCTTATCTCCAAAAGGCCTGGGGTTTAGCCAGCTCCTGCTGATGTTATTTCATGTACACGAAGTAGCGCTAAATCAACGAGTGACAGATAATGTTTGTCAGGGGCCAGCTTATCTTCCACTCAACAGGCTCTGGATAGCTCTCCCTGCAGGCTCCACGTGATGCTCTGCGAGTTTATCAGTGCCCTTGCGTCAGCAAAATGCAGGGTTTCACCATGGTGGGTTTGATTTTCCAAGCGCCCTCGTGGCCCTGGCAGCACTGAAAGCCCCACAGGCAGTGGGGGAAGCTGGAGGGTTCTTGGCCAAAGGGCTTTGCTTGGTGCCCAAAGGTGCCCTTACTCCTACTGCTGCTGCAGGAGGATGAACTTTGGGAATTCCTGCAGCAAAGGGAGCTGGGCTGCAGTCAGAACGAGAAATGCTGCGGGGCTGCTACTCCAGAGATGATTTGGGGTGAGAAGATGTATCACAGACTCGCTGCCTTTGCTGGGGACTGGGCTCAGTGGGAGGCAGAGGAGAACCAAGGATGAACTGATCCCACCACATCTCAGCTGATGAACAGAGAGGTTTTTACTACACCTTGTAAGTAACACAGTCCAACCCCCACCTCCAGTCCACAGCAACTGGACTTAAAGTTAGCCTCCCTTCCCTTACCAAAAGTTAAATTGGTAAAATTGGTTAAATTCCATTCATTAGCCTCCCTTCCCTTACCAAAAGTTAAATTTGCCAATTTAACTTTTGGTAAGGGAAGGGAGGCTAATGAAGCCTGAGACAACCCCAAGAGTTTGTTACTGAGATGCCAATCCTATCTCAGTCCAGTGGGCTCAAGGCAGGGCCAAGTCCAGGAACCCTGATGCCTGTGAAGGGGCAGGAACCTCTCTTCCCAGAGGGAAACACCCCAGAATTTACCAGCAAGGTCAGGCCCCAGCCTTGCTGCCTCCCTCTCCTTTGCCCAGCAGCACAGCCACAGCTGGGGCATGGACAGACACACAGCACCTCTCCTGCCATGGCACTCTGCTCAGCTGTCCCAGGAAAGTGATGGTCAGTAATCCTGGCACTCCCAGGAAGGCAGCACATGGGCAGAACCAGTCCCAGTCCCAAGCTGGCCCACAGCCCACCCTGCCTGCTTGTAATAATTTTGACACCCAGATCCAGGAACCCTCTGCAGATTGAACATCAGAGTTTCAGAGTCACCAGCCATAACAAAAGTCAACCCACAGTTTTCCAGAGGGAGGCTGTTAACACTGTTCAATGATCCCACCGGAAAAGGCTCTGGATTTTCCTGCTCAAGGTCATGCCTTTGGTGATGAAAAAGGCTGTTCACCAAAGGGTTACTGCATGCTGGTCATGCCATGCAACCCTGTCAGATGTGAAGTCCCTCTCTTTCTCCTTGTTAACTGAACTGCTCTGGCTGAGCACAGTAAGGCATCTGGGACAAAGCCCACACTTTGCCTGGCCCATGCAACCCAAGACTGGAAACATGGCCTTATTTTGCCTGGTAAGGCAGTCTCTGCTGGCTGAGGAATAGGCAGGGAGGTGGGAGAGAAAGGCTGGCATGAATTTCCCTTCTCCCCAGCCACCATGAGAGTCCTTTGACGTTGGGTGACTTTTATCTCTGCCCACGCCCTACACTGGTACAAAGCACTTCCATCTCACCATCCCAATTCCCACTGCTACCAAACATGCCACACCAAGAATCCACATACAATGTTCATAACCTTTTTTTTTTCTTTTTCAAAGGAACTGCAAATTTGGGTACATTTATGAGCGAGTCACACTTGCAGTTTGCCGGCCCTGGTGAGAATAATCTCCTTTGCACATAAAGCAGGTCACATCAACATGGTTGCAGAGGCAGGACTGGAGCTGAAGGAAGAGCAGAGCTCACAAAATGAGAGAAAGAAACAAGAAGCACAAAAAAAAGTCTGCCAGGAAAGACCTTGCAGACAACCTCCTGAGCCACGTGAGCTCTGCTCTGCGGCACACATGGCTACAAACACATTAATCATGACACTCGATACTGGCCAGAGACCCAGACACCAGGTGGATCGAGCGGAAGAGCAGGACTCGTTACCGTGCTCTTCTTGCAAAGCACTAGCACATATGTGCTTTGCAAACTGCATTAGTAGAGCTCTTTGGAGACAGTTTGTTTAAGAAAAGCCAGGGAGCTTTTGGGAAAGATGTAGCAGCTCAGAGCATGATAAGCAAGGCAGCTGCTGCTGCCCGCAAGCACCAGCGCAGCAGCGGCTGTCCTGCACTGCAGCAGGTCTGCCTTGAGGAGCTCTCCTCCCACCAACGTTCCAGGACACACGTCTAAAAAAAGGTATTTGGTGAAGCAAAAAGGGTGTAGGAAGGTCAGCAGACTCATGTGGCTAGATTGATTTCCTGGCCAAACCATTCATTCAGACAGAAGAAATGATGGTTTCCAAAACACTCCTAAAGCAAACCTCCAAGAAACTTCTGGCAAGAGGACTGTGAGAGATACTCAGCCAGACCAAAGGGCTTTAACATTCAGAGCTTCTGCCCTGCTGCAGCCATGAAATGTTTGTTATTGTTGGTCAAATGAACAGACATCTGTAAAAGCACAGCTCTTGTACTTGGAAAATAGAAGGTTTCAGTTCCGTGCAACTTCGGGTGAAAAGAAAAACTAAAATCTCATAGACCTGGTTTTAGAGGCACAGTAATATTCTCATTTGAGTCAGTAGGAATTCCTGTTGGAGCATAAACACAAGGCATTTTATTTTTACCTCCCTGTTCCCCAGAGCACACATGGGAGGGGAGGTTTGTCTGATCAGGCTCAGGCAGTACCAGACTCCTTTGCAGGACCTCAGATCTCTAATAGGGAAGGAAAAGGCTTCTCAGAGCAACTCAGAAGAAAACATCAGTCTACTCTATTTGATACATAATAATTACAGATCATAAAGAATAGGAATGAAATATCCATAACTAGAAGAAAATTAAGAATATAGCTATAAAAATAGGAGACTAGAGTAGGGCACAGGCTTGCTTTAAGTGACATGAATCCTTTTCTGATTTATCTATGGCTCCATTTACATCCCAGAAAAACAGCCTGAGAGAAAAGGATTTTTCTACAAAAGTCAAAGAAAATGAGCCAGAATGGGAACTCTTAAGTCCTACTAGCATGTGCATTTAAATCAACAAATTTTATTTTACAGAGTTAATGCCACTTGTGAATGAAAGCCAATAATGACAATCTGATTGATGAACACATAAATCAGCTCTGCTGTGATAAATAGAGCCCATTTTCTACATTCAGTGGTTCCTGTCACCACTTATGACAAAGACAAAATTTAATCAGATGTGGGTAAAATACTAACTCAGTCTATACTCGAGTAAATTTCCTAAAGAATGGGAATCTCCATCCCAGAAAATCTTGGACAGCAGGAATCATCTAGACTCATCCTGTGCACAAACAAAGCCTCTGTGTTGGTATTTCACACTAAACAAAAAGAACCATGTAAACCATCAAAATGCACCTTCTCCTGCCCTTTCCAAGAGCACCTCCATGATCATCCCGGCTGCAGGTTCCAGTTCGCAGTTCTCAGCCCCTTGAAGCTTTATACTCTCCCTTGGGAAATGCTGCTTTGAGTCCCCTTGGATCTGCTCAAGGGATTTGGGACTAAAGCTCTACCTAATGGATGCAAAGATGGCAGAATGAGGTATGAACACTGCTCCTTTGGTCTCTTCTGCGCTTTTGTACTGAATGTCCAAAACATGCTCAGTGAAACATTTTTATTGGCACAAGTCAGGGTTACAAAACTTTGTGGCTTAGGCAGATGACAGTACTGGTCCTGGTTTTAGTGTTAGAGCCCATTCTGCCTGTAAAACCTGGCATGGATTTGCAAAAGTCTGGGAGGCAACAATATTTGGATAATACAAAGGCACTTTACGGCTATTCCTTTAGTAAAAACACTAGGTGTTAACAGTGTAAATAATGTATCTTACAACATCTAATGTCAACAGATAAGTTGTCTCCTCAGACACATCCTCTGAAAAAGGCTCTAGTGAAGAATATAAGTGAACACAAGCAAATTTTCAGTGGCCGTGTCAGACAAAGACAGAGGACAACTGGCTTGAAAAGCCCTTTAGATTAGAAGTACATCAAACTTTCGCGATGGAATTGCAAAACGTGCCCTGGAGACTTCCATCCTCTCCCAGCTCTGCTCAGCAGCTCCACACGTGTCCAACCACAGACCTGCCCTGTGCCTCAGCTCAAGCTAAAAATGAGATGGGACCATGTAGGAAAGAACTTCACACCAGAGGCTACAGACATGTTCAAACTATGCCACTGAAATCTAAATGCAGATTTTGTTCAGAGATTCAAATGCTCTCCCTAAATTCATAACCCCCTGGAAATGAGCAAAATGAGAAGGTTCAATTGAATTTTCTGTTTATCATTTGAAGCTTCAAGCTGGAAGTAGCATCAAAAGGTAAAAATCAATCTGGCAGGACTCTCACAGCTCCACTTATATGGATGAAATGACTTCTGTCCAAACTCAAGAATAACGGCATGGAGTTAAATATTTTACAAAAAAAAGTTTCTAGTCCAATAGAGGAAGCAGCAGACATATTGGACAAACTTTCTGATCACTGTAATGTAAAACCTCAAAATCTGACTTTCTGTTTCATTGCCAAGCATGCGAACATGACTTACTTCCAAAGAACAGGGGAAAAAAGGACTAGAATCTGAATTAATCACACAACATTTAGAACACACTGTTTTGCTATTGAATAGCTCTCATTTCTTGGAAATATGTAAGAGCTGCTTTGAGATAGAGAATGACCTGCAAAATTCCCTTTAACCACACTGCAAAGCAGGGGATGCTCCAGAGGGATTCTGCATATGGTTTTGGTCTTCGGGAAACAGTCACCAACCTGTTGGCTTCAATATTCAGCTTTCTGATCATTACTTCAGGTTGAAACCTAATGTGAGGAAAACAAGCACTCACCCAGCTGGGGTGAGTAAACACTGTCACTTGGAGCCACTCATTTCCGAGGCAGGCAGCAGCTTCATCTGCTGCTCTCGGCAGTCAAGGAGCTGTGCAGGCTCTGCCCAAGGGCGCTGCAGAGTGGAACACACCCCCTAGGAGCCTCTCTCTTTCCATTAACTACAGAGGGAGTCCAAGGAAATTATACCCTCAGCTAAATTTAGTTATTGTGAATCCCCTTCCCACATCTGAGTACGTTCCATACCAGGCCGCTCTCGCAGCAGGGAATGATTAGCTGAAGTTAAGCATCTGTCAATTCACTTTAATGAGCAATAACTCGTGGCAACCTGCCATTAGCTTCAGTTGAATAGCTTTTATTTTTAGCTGGTGTTGCTCAGATGCAGCTTCCATCCAACATGTGCTGGGAAAGCTGACATCCCAAAGTAGTCTCCAGGTCTTCATTGTGCCAGTCGGAGTGTCAGGGCTCAAGAGCTGCAGTTCCTGGAGGTCAGAGAAAAGTCACTGCAGTTCTGGGAAAGTTTCAAAGAGTGAGATAAAACCAAAAGCCTGGAGAAACGGCACAGAGGCGCATGGTCCCCAGAGACCTTGCAAGAAAAGTTACTGAAATCCTGAGAGCGTGCTGAATGAGTGAGCTGGGTCTCCAGGGAGAGAAACAGCACAAGGGGAAGGCACAGAGAGAGAAAGCCTGCTGAAATAAAACATGACTTCAGTACTGTCCGAGAGTGCCCAGTGAGAGGAACAAATGCACAAGCTCTCTATTGTATCTGCTGCTTCATGTGGATCTAGGCTTTTATCAGAGGTGACCATAGGGAGGGCAAGGGGAAAAGAGCAAGATGAGTCCTCAGGTGAATATAGGGCAGGGTCTCATTTCCTCCAGAAAGGAAACCCAGTTTCAGTCAGGAGCTGCTGCTGAAGCAGAAGGCTAAACATGAAGGCAGAACACATGTTTGTGCCTCCAAAGAGACCCTCAGGAAAGTGTTCAACTCAGCCCCGTGGCACCAAGTGCTTGAAGAGCAGCTGGAACACCTGAGGTCCTTCCCTATGAGTGTCCTGCTTTGCAATGGGTTTCCACAGAACAGCTTAAAACTGTTATGGGTATCTACAACTTCTCTTGCTGGAGGTTTGAGCCTTTTTGTCTCCATGTACCAGCCTAATTCTTCCTGCTTCAGAGTCCCATCTGAGCCCCACATAAGCTGCTGTGAATTCACAATAAAAATAATAAGAGGACAAATATTCAGAGTGAATCCACCAGCCTGTTGGTGAGATACTCCTAGCCAGCTCCTATCCTAAACCACTGTGAGACACAAGGCAAGGCAGGGCAGCAACAGACCTTCAGGGGAACCTTGAAGCAACATCCTTTTAGAACACACTTTTACTGCATAAAAAGGTGTGGAAAAGCTCAGAAATAGAGCAGTTGCCCCACACAGGAGAGTTGGAGGCCAGATGCAGTATCTGTGTGCATTTGACTTCATTCACCCATTCCCCTGCCTCGAATTTGTGCCCAGCACAGGTCCCAGGCCAGCCTGAGCACAGTGACAGCAAGTCCCACACATCTGCTGGGAATGCACATTGGAGCAGCCTTCCTGTAATGCCTCACAGCTGGCTGAGCTCATTGCTGAAGTCAAGAGGCATGCATTTCTTCAGCAAAGAAATGAAATAAAAAGTCAAGACTAACAAGATCCAGAAAGGGCATGCTTTTTTTTTTTTTTTGAACAAATCAACATTTATTTCAATGTAGTGAAACAACTTGTTGAAGCACTTCTCTCAGTTCTACTTTACATTTTGTATTTACACTGTCCTCATTCTGTGACAAAAATAAAATAATCTCCAACCCTGAAGTTTCCAGAATAAGTGTCGCTAGCAGCAAAAATAACAAAGCCCCAAACACAAAGCAAAAATCCCACTTGATATATTTTGATGGGAGATTTTTGCATGTTCCATAAAAAAATTTTAACCCTGAAACTTTATGAAAAGCTATATGGGATGACAAGGAGGAAAATGTAATGTGTTTGAAGCTGAACGAGAGCAGCATTTGCTGGCCTTTGCAAGTACACTGTTACTTTTAGCATAAGGAACTGTGAAATGCTTAGACACCCACATAGAAGCAGACTTTTAAACTTGGATCAAAGCAGTTCTGCTCTTCTGGGAGCGTAAGGGTACTAGAGTCAGCAAATGCCATCTTTTATCCTGGATGTTGGGCACAAAAACAAACTTTATTACACATGGTTTCCAAGCAGCTGTTAGTAAAACACAAGCCTTATTCTTTTGTCAAGTGTCAAGGGTCAGCTTCATTCAGCAGCTTCCAAATTGAGCTACTGTAAGAATTTTGAAGTAATTTCTCAGTTAAATGACATCATTGCTAAGGTCAACTCTGCCTTATAGTTGAAGTCAGCAACCTCTGTGACAAGGTGGACCACTCTGTTAAATGGGGGGAGAGAAGACAATGATGTTTGAGTATCATATTTAGGTCTCCCTATCTCAAAGGAAGCTGTAGCTATGTACCCAAACAATTCTCCACGGAAACAACAGAAGAGTATCAGTGACAAACTTGGAATTGGAAAAATAAAAAAAAAAAGCAAGAACAGAACCCAAAGCTTTTTGGGATAGGAAGAAAAACTGCATGTTGAGAAAGAAGGGATTGGTTATTAAACTTTCCAGGCACACAGAGGGCTCGGAAAGCACAGAAAACAAGCAGAACAAACAAACACAACTGTGTGCATCTTTGCATCAGCTTCTTTTGCCAAATGCAGTAGCTTCCAACATTCAGCAGCTGCCTCTTGCTTTCTAGTGCTGTGGAGTTCTCTTTGGTACTTGGAGGCTGTGAGGAGCTCCGGGCAAAGAGAAAGTCTTTGTCCATTTACCAACCAATTCCAAAGGCGCTGATCTTGAATAACTTTACTAAGCAAGAGTGACACAGATGTCTAGGAAAGGGGACTTTTCTCTTAGTAAAGTTGTGGTAGGTGCAGTGGAAACCCAAGGCAATCTACAAGCTTGTCAATTTGTGCCTAGGTAAGAACAGAGTCCTCCATGAACGTCTCTCATTTGTTCACTCTTAAATTATTCAGGCTCTGACAGCCCCTGAAAAGAAAAGAACGGAATAAGGATAAGTTGCAGGTGGCGCAGGGCAGGAGCGGACACCACGAAACCACCAAGAACAACGGGGTTGGGGTGTTTGACAACAGACACACTGCAGCCGCAGCCTCCAGGGCTGGAGCCCAAAGCAGCTTCCTCCACACCCTTGTCCTCCAGAAATGCCAGCAGGAAATACAAGCTCACAGCAAAGGTACTGATTGGGATGAATTAAAAGGAGGAATGAATGCAGTCAATGCAAACAGCGGTTTGGAAATAAAACACACAGATAAGAACTGCTGGTGCTTGTGACACTTTGCTCTTTGAACACAGCACAGGGAGATGGCTAAGCAGCTTGGAGACTTTTAACTGCACACTCAAGACTATCAGTTAGGCTTGTGGGAAGCTTTAATTCATTCAGCTTAAGTAGCAAAACCAGAACACCACTTGCTGTCCCATATAACAGGCTCACACTATCTGCGTCTTGGTTTTCCGTTTGACAGCTCGGCAGGGAGTAGCTCTGTGAGGAAGCTTCCCCGTGATGCCAGTCAACAAGTTTATCAAATTTCAGGTGACAAAGTCACCACTACACTCTATCTGCGTCAGCAAGAAAGATGGACAGGAACGTGAAGTCTCAGAGAGCATCTGCTACATGGGAACAGGAGAGCTGGCTCTCTGCAGCACCCTGCCAAGGTCTCAGCCCTCTGAAGCTGTGCCAGTGCCTTGACCCAGACACCAGCCTTCCCAGTGAGGCTAGTCCTAAGGACCTGATAGATTGTGACTTCTGAAGGGCCACACAGAGCCACCCACAGCTTTTATGGTGCCTACATCATTGCTCCTTACCAGCAGCCTCCTTATGGGAAAAACCCCCTACATCCAGCTTTGCAGAGATGTGGAGAGATGCCCTGCATGAAGTGCTTCATTCCCTTCTCCATCACCGAGTCTCATCACAAACAGCTGTAAAAATGCTCTACCAAGCAACATGTCTAATAAACTTTCATTACAAAAGCCATCTTCTCTATTGCTGGGCGGCTACTTTCTTTTGGCTCCATCTTTCAAAGGAAGCAGGAAAAGAAACACTTGAACACAACAGCAAGGATTAGTAGCAGAGGCTCTTTGATTCTACAAAGGCTTTGTTGACTACAGGTGACCTGTTAGTGCATTTTAAGATGTCTGATCACAGACATCACCTGCCTGACAGTTTATTATCTCCAGGACAAGTGACTGCAGGGAATATTCAGCAAACATCAGCCTTTCAATGTTTGTCTGGAGCTTGCCTTGCTGTAGCCTTGTCTTAGCCACACTGCCAGATCAAATTTTACAGCAACACAGCTCTGAGCAGCTACTACCCTGCCATGAGCAGCCTGGAACGCTAAAGCCTGGGTAATTTCTCTGATATTAAGACAAAGTCAACTAAGATGCTGCCCTCTGCTCAGCACCTGCACCCTGGCAGGAGCTGTGCTCTGCTAATGAGGAGCTGAAGTTACTGCCAACATTCAAAGCATTTGACTCCTTCTTGCCTAAAGCTACGATTTTCCTTCTGCCGTCCCAGAAAGAATCCCTGTTGATTAATATTTATTTCATTTCCTAAAGAAATCTATTCAGTCTCCACATGCTTCAGCTGACAGCGATGTTTGAACATTGTGTTGATCCTCAGAGTTCAAACTGTAGAAGGCACAAAGAATACCAGACTTGAGGCACTTCAATGGTATTCACTGTGAATCATCATTTTACATTGTACCACTCAGACACATTTGGATGTAAAATACATTTGCATTTCTAATTAAAACAGATTACCATTAGTAACTAAAGAATGTCTTAAATCAGAATCCCTAGGCCATAAAAGCTAATTGCACGATGCTAAAACTGGATTTCAAAAATATACATATTATACCCCCTGCAGGATTAATTAAGCAACATCTCTTCAAAAGAGTCCTCAAAAGTGTATTTATTCAGCATGCAGTGAAATTATACCGGTTGTGCAACGCTTCCCATGGCCTGCCTTGGCTCACGCTCCCGTGGCAGCAGAGAGCTGGAGCCTTGATCATCAGGGGAGCTCAGCATGGACAGAGTGGATTCAGGACTGCAGTCCATGAGCAGGGACACACACTGCAGGAGCTGCTGCTCTGGCCACGATCAGCCAGCGCCCTGGAACGAGGTGATCTGGAGTACGTGCATGATGTGCTGCCCAGGACATGCAGGCCCACAAAGAGGCTGAAATCAACTGGTCAGTATGAATCTGAAGCTCTAACTGCTGATGATCTGATGCTCAGTTGGTCACTGGTTTCTAAGTGCTGACTGAGCTGTAAAGTGTTTTCAGAGAGGCTACGGCTGTACCACATGTCTAGAGGATGTGAGAACCTCTGCTCACCGAAGCTGCATGTGCCTTACGAAGGGATGAGGAGAAAACCCAACAGAGTCTAAGAGGTCCTTGGCTGCTACAGTCTCTAGCTGTAATTGTCAGCAAGCCTCAACTGCATGAAAAAGTGTCCTCAAAAGATTTAGCTATAGCTGGGGATGTGCCACTCCCAGCTTTCTTCTGTGCTCTGGGCTGCTTGCTCCATGTGAAAAATGAACATGGAAAAATTCTCAGAAAATGGCAGAGACACCTCCACGGTCACTAAATCCAGTCTCTTAGAATCACAGTCCATCACTTTTCCCAAATGTTTACTTCAATGTTTTCTTGTGTAAGTGAACATGAGACCTTCGCTCAAAGCTCACACATAGACTGTACTTGTGCTTTCCTGTACACTGCAACTTTAAATTTCCATGTTTAACTCGCTTCCAATACAAAAGATAACAATCCCCAGAAGAAACCACCTACTGATTCCTCAGGATGATGTTTGCTAATGGGTTCCCAGCAGGTCTGGCTCCCAGGCTTCACTCCCTTATGGAACTTCACAGCCTGGAATATCATTTTGCAGGGGATCCAAGATTTCAAAGCTGTTGAGCTGTCCCAGGACTTGCAATGGCTGTACCACATGGGACAACCAAGTGCACTGGGGGGCAATAAGGGCAACAGGATAGCAATTACTGATTCATCATGTGGCAACACAAAACCTGAGACACTTTTTCCATTTCCCAGAAGTAGCCACGGTTTCTGTACAGTAAAGGAGCACCCACGACCACTGGGAAGTACTGGGAGGTCAGGGAGTAAAATCCAGTCAGAACCTTCTGCAACATAATCTTATGTGTGCTACATTATAAAAAAAAAATAAATGACAGATACATAAACTGAAGTGCATATAATGGGTTTCTCCCCATCAAAGAGAAGAACCCCTATGGCTTTTCTATTATTAACTGCTGTAATTCAGCTTGCAGGTTCTAGTTTTCATCTCATTAGAACTTCACTGGAGACATTTTCATATTTTGCCCTAATTATATGAAGGGAGCCCAGGTGATGTGTGTGATTCCCAAGTTCTCAGCCTGCTCAGGAGAGCATTGTGGGGCTGGTCCAGAACTAAGGAATGCAAGGCAAGTCAAACTCAACAGGAGACCCAATGGGGTGCACTAACTACCTTTAACTCAAGGACTGGTTTGTGTTTCAGCATAACCAGCCACATCAAACAACAGGAGCTAAGAGCAAGCACATTAATTTTTGTGCTGTGGTTTTCCAATGGCAAAGAATGGTCAAGGGAGATGATTTCAAGCTTATCTCATTGGAGATAATCTCATTGTTTTCTAATGATTCTTGAACTCCTACTTGTGATCTATGCATCTTTTTAAAGAAAATATCCAGATGTGCTTCTATAGTTATATTAAAAAGTAACTTCATATGACACAGAATTGTGTGATGCAATATTAGCAATTGAACTCTTCTGCAATAGCAACTGATGCAGTGGCTAAACTGGCAGAAAATTGGATTTCCTTACTGAACTGAAAACCACAGGATCTGTAGATCCCTGCTGTAATCACTAACTGCCCAACCAATTCCTCTCTTTTGAAAAGAAATTGCAACTTTTGCCAAATATGAAAATACTTTCATAAAGTCTGTTAACAGACAAGAATTAGACTGAAATGTAACAGTGCTCTGGTGTGCTTGAGAAGTATCTTGATGCTATTTTTAGAATGACAACTTTGGAACTTTGGGAGGTTTTGAGTTTGAAATGATAGATTAGTTTTCCTAATACACACATAAGTTTTAACAAGGTGTGTGCTGAAATATAACAGTTTGGGAAAAAACCCAAACAAAATCTTTCTGGGGTCATGTGAAATAACTGCCCTTTTTGTTTCACTTCAAAATGGAGAGATTTTATTTCAGCATCCGTGCATTGAATTCCTGAACAATACCTCTATCTGGCACTTATTTTATAGGAAAACAGCATGTTTAATTACCCCACGTCTTCATACTGAGCAGGGAGAGTTATCCAAGCTATATTTTTCACAATTATCTGTTCTCTTTTCCTAAGAATAAAGTCTCCTTTCTTCAGGTTTTTGACAAGATGAATAAAGCCTTGTGGGTTCTTCTATACTCCTTGGAGTAAAGGGGAAGTTTTGGAGCTTTGCCTGCATAAAAGCAAATCCCATGTTTCTTTAAAGCTGGACAAATTTATAAAAGTTGAAAACAACGTAGCAATCTGAATAGTAAGGATCCCCACCACGTATTCACGCCCAGACCAGTAACTGAAAGCTGATGTTTACAGAAGCTCTTGCTACCTCTTTTTCACACATGAATTAGTATCTGAAAGTTTTCCTTTCTCTACCACTTCTGTTGCATCTTGTACATAACCACATGTAAAGAGGCTGCAAGATCAGTCACAACAGGGAGACATGAAGCCAGAGGCTGAGGAGCCAGCTTCTATCAGGAGAGTTAGAGCTGCCTAGCAGTGCGTGTAACTTTCAAGAGAGAAAATAATAACAGTGTTATTGCTTGGATCTTAGAAACTGAGAGAAAGTTGCTAAAGCATCCCAACACTGGCACTGACATGATAAACATTGGATTTACAGAAAGTGGCTGGTGGCATATGAGACCAGTGAGCACAGTGTCATGTGCAGCAACCAGCACTTCTGAAAAGCTCAAACATTCTGTGCTCTTGGGCATTTATTTTCGACAGTAATACAGACCCACTGAAAATGTGACCTGCTGTATCTGTGAACAAGGTTCCTACCCTCAAGAAGCCCTCCTGCAAACAGGTAAGATTTAACAACACTAAGTAATCCTACAAGGAACTCACAGCCTGCCAGCAGAGCAGTGTCCATGCTTCTCCTTTGACTGTCCATACTCAGATGTTACTCATCAGCCCCAGGACTTCTCCTGAACTCCTCCTATGTGTCATTGCCACACAAATACTAAGATGTTCAGATTAGCGAGGTTCAGAATATTTACCACAAAACACTGGCATGGGGACTGTCAGTCATGCTTTAGGGACATGCTTAACTGAGAACTGTGTGTCAGGAAGGTGTAGAGCAGGTGTGAGAAAGCAGTTTCACACCAACAAAAAGAGTGTTTTGTTTTTTTTTTTCTAACAGTATTCACCTTGTCACGTTAATCCTGCTTGCTCAACTGAGCAGCATTTTCATCAACTCTTTTGTCCCTTCCAATAACTCTCTGCTATGACCTATTCTGACTCCTGACTCAGCCTGCAGAGGTGGGAAAACACAGGATTTGGAAGAGACGTTCCTGTCATGGGCTAACCAGTTTTCTCTTAATAGAACTGGAAGGAAATAACAACAACTCTTGCAAACCTCTCCACAGCCATTTGCTCATGAATTTGCCAGGACAAAGAGCAGAGCTCAACTCTGGCATGAGAGGGAGGGAGACTGCCTACAGAGGACCAGTACACTTGATCCTCTTAACTTTGCTGAGATACAACTAATGAGCAACAGATGGACATCACCCAAGGAGATTATTTGGGAAACCTAAGAGTTTCCTCATATTTCTCATTCAAGAAGGACCAGGAGGAAGCTAAGCAAGCTTTGGTTGACACCCTTTATTTTACTATTGTTTTCTCCTCTGCCTCAATTTTGACAGAGCTGCTTTGGCCATGCATTCCATTATGCTTTACACAGTGCAACCAGGGCTCAGCCTGAAGCACTAAATAAAATATGTTCAAATTAGGAAATGTTATGGGCTTAAATATATTACTGCAGATCACTCTCTTGCTACCACTCAGCACAAAGGTACCAGTTCCCTTAGCAAAGCTCTGCAGCTCCCTGTAACAGTGTCAGCACCTTCTATAAAAAGCACCATCAGATCTCACTTTTTACCTAATGAAGAAATAACTTTTATTAATGTGCTGTTGACAGCCCTTGTGATGATGCTGGTTTTCTTAACTTCCAGTTAAGGCTCTGTTTCTGCCCAGCTAGAAAAGATGTACCAGGGTGGCTGGCTGAGCCCCCTTCACTGCACAGAAGTCATCACCACTCTGTCAGGACAAGCTTTCTTTGTTCATCTTACAGCAAAGATCCAGTAACAAACCAAAGATTTAGGCAAGAAGAGGGAAAGGAAGGAAGGAGAGAAAGAAAAAGAAGACAGTAAAACAGAAAATTGCAGAAAGAAGACTGAAAGTGTAGGAGATAGAACCAGCTAGAGGGACAGAAAATTTAAAATAAGAGCTTTACTAGGAGCTTAGCACAAACAGAAACCCACTCAACCTTTCAACTTTAACACAGTGAGATTTAAGGTTTGACATTCAGATTAAGTTTCTTGTTCTGAAATCAGAAGTTTGCATACAACCAGCAGCCTACTCAGAGGAACAACTTCTCAAGGAGGCAGAGGATGTGCTCTTTATCAAAGCCAACACAGCGCATCCCTTTAAATCTCCTCCTGGTTTCTGGCTACCCTCAAGTAGAAACCATACTATTTTCTCACCTGAAGCCACACTGCAGCAAAATGTTACCCATCTGAACTCTAAAGTTACTCTGACAATTGATTACTTTTAACCACAGACCCTTTTCTTTGTCTGTACCTGGTACAGTCACAGCCAGCTCAAGCCCAGCAGATGGGAACATCTGCCTCCTTGTGCTCAAAGAAAAGCATTTCCTACACCTTGTTTGTGCTTTCCACCCTCCTGGTGTCCCTTAGGGCAGTGAGATCCCAGCGTGCTCCAGTTTGGGCTAGAATTGAATGAGCTGAACTACTGAAAAAAAAGTCCTCTAAATAAGGCCCTGAGTTTAAGGCAGCACGTAGAATTTAATTTCCAGGTTAAATCTGAGACACTGGTAATGTTTACAGCTCCCTGTGCATCAGAGCCTGGAATTTAGTCTCACCCAATGCCCATGTTCCCACTCACTGATCAGCTTCAGAGCCCTGTGCAGAAGGTAGGGCAGAGGAATGGCACTCACACACTGGACTTGGCTCTGCGCTTAAAGGCAGCAAAGTTTTGATCTTCTCACACCCAAGGCATGCAGCTGCCCATTTGCTTTGGAAAAGACATTTCACAAAGAGGGAATCCCTCCCATGTCTTTATTTTCCCTCTTTTCCCTTTAAAAATAATTTCTAATCTGAACCACACAGATAACTGAGGAGATAGACTTCATGTAAAAAAAAAAAAAAAGTATATTCAATTGCAAATCCTGGGCTGATTTCTAAGGAGAGTTCAATGACTTTCTAGCTATGAAAAGACCATCAGAATTTGAACCCTCTTAACCAGGGACAGTTTTGCAGCTTTAAGAAGCATTCTGTTACACTAGTTCACTTTGCACTTCTGCATTTAGGAGATCCTGCAAAAAGCCTTGCTTGCACACTCTTAGCCACTAAAGCCACTGTCCTAAAGGCTATGCAAGTGTGCTGCTCCTCACGTACCCCTTTTTATGGCTGAAAGCAAATGACAGACTCTTGCTCTGAAGCACTCCTATATTAGGATTCATATCTCTCTATATTGCAGAACAGAGAAGTACTCCTTATTTAGTTCCTGCAGGCAACTATCAGGGTAAGAGCAAAATTGCAAATGCTATTGTCACTGGCTTTCTCTGGATGGATCCCAACAGCTCTGTACATGGGCAAAGCTGACAAGATCAGAAACTCACCAAGAGAAACAGGCAAAAAAGCAGCATCTCTACTGCTGCAATAGACAGTGGAATACTAATGCAAAAGGGTTTGAGTCATCTTTCAAAATCCTTCAGAGAAATGCCCAGTTACACAAAACTTACGTATTTCATGATACACAGGGGACCTCGGGTTTGGGTTTTTTCAGCTCTGCATTATTGCTGCTATTTAGGAGATCAAGCATCCACATCACTTTCAAGCTCCATGGAAAGCAATGATGCAGCTCACACCAACTGTTTGAGCACAAAACCTGTGTTTGACACAGAATGCAGGCTCATCTTCCCTATTTCTCTCTCTGGACAGTTCTTATTCACACACCAAACCTACTGAGCAGTTGCAAAAGATCAAGATACATCAGGCACTGGCACCAGGAAAAAGCAGAGTCAAATTTCCAAAGAAAAAGGTAAGGTCACCTATGGGGCAGCACTGAGATGCTTCACACCCACCTTTAATACAAACTACATTCACCTATTTGCACTGCAAGACTGAGATCAGTGAGGAGCCCTCGGATGAACAGTGTGCCCCCCAGGTGATTGCTGACAACACAGAATACATGAAGTTAGAGCTTCAGAGCTCTGGTTGCCACATGAAAACATCTCCAAGCTCAATGGGAGAAGTTGCCAACAAAGGCACACTGATGCTGTCATCTGCGGCACCTGAATCCCTTCTCAAATATCAGGTTTGGTACCTGCTTAAATTCAGGGAGTATTTCCACCATCTCTGGTTTTCTATAATAAACACAGCATGACAGACAGCCTTTTAGAACTTTTTGCCTGAAGTTTACAACCAAGGATAAGAAAGAAGTAAATCAATCTGTATCACAAAACACCTTTTGTTACCAACCCAGTAAACTAGAACTGCAAACACAGTTAACATTTCAACTGGAGAGAGAAGAGCCAGCTGTTACCCCTTCCCCCTTCTAGAGACCTCTGTAGGCAGGACAGGCAGCAGGGAGATTTTAATCCCTTAGAATCAACATTTTCAAGACCAGAGCTCTCTCACAGAGCTTGAATGCTGCTCCAGCCCCTGCTGCATGGGCCAACACGTTAAAGCAGGGGCTGTCCAAGAGACTTGGCTTTCCCAGTGGTTTAGTACCACGAGCTTTCCACAGGCAGCCCTACCCCTAAACCAGATTGCGTGTTCCTCCTTAAAGGCTGCAAAGCAGCGGGGTGCTGTGCACTGACCTCGAGAATCACTTCCTTAGCATGAGGTTGTGAGTCGTGAGTTCTCCCCAGGCTGAAACAGATCACATCTTACAAAGTAGTGGCAAACTCCATCACCAACTAGTTTGCTGCTGTCACCACATAAGTGTGACTAATTCAGTAACTTGGGAAAGAGGGCTCCTGCACTGCAAATGTGTGCCTCAAGAAACCAGCAGGCCCACCCATCCTCAATGTCATCTTTATCTGCTCTTTATTTGGGTTCCACAGTTACCAAAAGACTGCATGTGAAAACTTTAGTTATTAAAAAAAAAAAAAAGGAACAAAACAAAAGCCAAGTTTTGTTCGAGACATTTTCTTTGGCCATTCAGAGAACAGGAAACATTGAGATCCCACAAGCAGATCTTTGAAAAACCTCACATTATCCAGAACAAGTCCAAGAGCCATATCACAGCATAAAGACTGCAGGCTGAGAAACCTTCAGTCAATGCTTCTGAGCTGTGCTGCTCCACATAAAAGCCAGATTTTGATTTTATTTTTACAAGGCACTCCAGCTGCCCTGGCTTTCCCACATCTCTCTCAGCATTTCAGCTCAGCCAGCTTCCCCAGACCTTCCCCCATCACCATTCAGAGATTTGTGAACTGTGAGAAACAGATGTTCTCAAAGCATTTTGCTCGTACTGGAGCCCAAGAAAGACCAGAAAGGAAAGAGGAAAAAAAATAATCATTTAAGCAAATATTTCTCCCCGCCCTATTGACCCTACAGTCGCAGAGAGTTTTCTACGAGCAATGCTAAAATGTACAACTATACTGCAAAACTGTATATATATACATACTGTAAAACTGTGTCAACTCCTGCCCTCTCGCTCGCGGTGCTCGCTACCGGCTCACCCGCCGCTGTCCCCGAGCCCGGGGGCACCGCTGTCCCCGCTGTCCCCCGCTGTCCCCGGGCCCGGGGGCACCGCTGTCCCCGCTGTCCCCCGCTGTCCCCGGAGGGACGCTGTCCTGCCGAGGACCCCACAGAGCCCCCGACCCCCGCAGCGCCCCGGGCCAGGCTCCCCACACGCGGGCCCCACCGACCTGTGCAGGAGCAGCAGCAGCACTTCGCCAGGAGCCATCCTACACCGGAGCGGGCGGGATAGCCGCGCCTGCCCGCTTTCATGCTGCCTTCGGGCTGCTCATGGCAAGGAGCCACCGGCCCGCTCGCGAAAAACAACGAAAGAAATTATAATACTAACACTAAAAAACAAGGCTCTGCAGAGAAAGAAGGCAGGAAGCTGTTGGCGAGCAGCGCGGCAGAGCCGCTGCCCGCGGCGCCGGCAGCCCCGGTCCCCCCGAGCCGGGCGCGCTCCTCGGGGGCGGCGCCTGCGGCGGGGGCGGAGCGCGCCCGGCCCGGCCCGGCCCGGCCGGGGAGGGGCGGGGGGGCTGCGGCCGCACCGGGCTCCGCCAACGCTTGGAAGGAAAAAAAAAAAAAAAAAAAAAAAAAAGAATTTTCGGGAGGAAGAAATGCAGAACTGCGGTATCCGAGATGGGGAGCGAGAAATAAAAAGTGCCCGGGAGGAAGTTTGCTAAAGCTTTGATACGTTGCGGATGGGGGGTTTCCACCAAAGCCTTTAAAAGGCAAAACTTGTATTGCCGTGGGGTTTTTTTAAACTTCACAATGTTCTTGGCTTCCCTCCCCGCCCCCAGTGCCATTCCTTAACTTAAGCATCTGACAGCTAAAACTCTTTACAACTGGCTGAAAATACTGCCCAGCCGGCGGTGATCCCAAGGGTTCTGCCTGCTTCCTGCAGCAGCAGAGCTGCCCGAAGCACTGCAGAGGGAATGCCTCCCCTTCTGACACCCGGACCCAGACACTCGAGATCCAGAGGCACAGCGTGCTTTGGAAGGTGCCAGCCTGTTGTGTTAGGATTTCCCACCTAAAGCACAGAAAATTGGAGTTGCCAAAAACATCCCGAACCTTGCTAGAGGCAGCTGGTAGGAGAGGTCGGGCAGGATTCCAGAGCAACAGCATCATAGTTTTGCACTCTTGCATCAAAAGCTGAACAAACCCAACAAGCTCCTTCTCCCAGGCAGACATAGGTATGAGAGGGAAGAGCAGAGGGGAGATGTGCCACGCTTTGTGCCACTCTGTGCCAGGGCTTCAGCTTGAGCAGGCACAGCTCTATTGTGCTGCTGATCTGGCCTAAGGCTTTTGGCAATGGCTCTGGGGTAAGTCCACTCCCAGGGGGGCAAAGGCCATTTCTGGACAGGAGGAGAGGGTTGGAGCCATGGCAGAGTGCTCACAAACCCACCTCAGGGTGCTCTTGCCCAGAGGCAGGCCTGCACTCAGTGATTCCATGGAACCATTGAGTGCGATCATGCAGACCCTAAGGACTCCTGGCAGAAAGACCCCAGTACCTGGTGCCAGGAGAGGGACAGAGGAGAAACTGAGAAACTCCCTCCACCACACTGGCAAATATGAAACCTTCCTGCTTCACTTCTGGCTGCTCTGCAGGAACTGTTCTTTGACTACAGCCACATTGAAAGGACTGACAACCTTGTCACACGCCTGAAGCATGCACATTTTCTTGCCAATGCCCTTGAGCACCAAGGTGTTTTCAGTACACGAGAACAAAGGGCTCTGTAACCGTTTCCCATTTGCTGTGTGTTGTGTCTTTCTTTGACTTGGGTCTTTGCCTATCTGGGAGCTGCAAGGGAATGTCTGGAGGGTGCACTCAGGGCTCTTGTGCCTGTAGTGGGGAGATAATATGTCACACATGAAGCAGAGAGCACAGCTGCAGCCAGAGAAGGAAAAGGTGGGCTGGGAACCAGCTGGGACACCTTCACCTTCTGCACCTCTCTCTGTGTTTGTCCCTGCCATGGCTCTCCAGGCAGCAGCTCAGCTCAAATCCTCTGAGTGATTCAGGAAACTTGCAGCAGGGCTTTTCTGAGGAGGCAGCTCCTCACTTCTCTGCTTTCTACTTTGAACTGCATCTCTCTTTTCTAACCCCCCCTCTTGCACAGCATGCCCACCTCTTGCCCCATGGGCCGGCTGCCCCCACCTGATCTCAGCCTTTGTGCAAACAGAAAAGGAGTAAGGTCTTCGCTGGCATTTCACTGCTCATGTGGCATCTGCCCAGACCTGCAATACAGCACCTGAGGCAGGAGCAGGCCATACACAGAGCCTAATTTGCCAGATCCCAGCTCTTGGTTGGTTTTAAAAATCATCTTAAGAAAACCTTTAATATTCCTCATTTAAGAAACTAGGAAACAGCCTAATCTGTTCACCTCTAGCATTCCACCTCTAAATTCCCATGACTCCTGGAAGAGTTGTCCACCCTGAGGAGCCTTGTGGGTCTCTTCCAGCTCAGCATGTTCTGTGATTCTGTGTGAGCCTGGCATGCTGGGGGGAGCTTGGGGAGGCAGGGGGAACTGGGCTGATCAGAGCCATCAGCTGAGAGCCAGGGTGGTGGAAAACCATGGAGAGTGTGCCAGCAGAGGCACCACAATAACACTGCAAGGGAATGAGCTTCACTAAACCAGCACATGGGCATGGAGTTTGAGACTGTGAGGAGGGTTGGGAAGCAAGGTTGCAACTCTTGTAATTGCAGCCAAACTTTAAAACATAATTAAGGTGCAATTTCAGGTCTTTAAAAAAACTCCTTCCCTAATTAAAACAGAATTGAAGTAATTATTGTGGGAGGAAGCAGGCTCTGCCCCTCCCCACTCTACAGCTCCAGCAGTGTTGTGAAGATTATCTCTATAAAGTTGCCCTTTAGAAACATGAACATCCACACATAACCACTAATGAATGATACATGGAATAAATATTTCACAAAATAAGGCTGAAAGCCATATTCTTAATAACCACACCATATCAATTAGCTCCTATAAAGAAGAGGAGGAGACATGCTGTGGGCAGTCTAGTTCAGCTCCAGCCCTAGCTGGGAAAAACATCTGTCAGCAGCAGCAAATTGGCACTATGCTGCCAACTGCACTGATTCTTTAGCTTCAAGTAGGAAATTCAGCCTTTGGGATGTAGAAATATTGCAGACATTGTGTGGGGGATGGAAATCTGTACAGCCCACTTGCCCGAGGTGAAGGGCAAGGAGCTGCTTGTCTGGGACTAGAAGATTATTGGGCAGGATGAATTTATGTGTTGCTGTGGTCCCTGAATTATCAGCACGTCACCTGAGAAAGAAAAGATCCCTGCCCCTGCTCTAACCTTTAGCTGAATCAAAGAATAAAGTCACAGAATGGTTTGGGTTGGAAGGGACCTTAAAGGTCATCTTATTTCAACCCTGCTGCCATAGGGAGGGGCACCTTACACTTGATCAGGTTGCTCAAAGTCCCATCCAACCTGGCCTTGAACACTTGGCAGCCACAATGTCTCCTGGCAGTCTGTTCCCATGCCTCACCACCATCACAGCAAAGAATTTCTTCCCAACATCTAACTTAAATATCTCCTTTTTTTACTTTAAACCATTCCCCCTTGTCTTATCACTATCTGCCTGTGTAAAAAGGCACCCTCCCTCTTTGCTATAAACCCCCTTTACTGGAAGACTGAGTCACAGGAGTTCTTTAAGGAAACATCTCCTGGAAACACACTCTAAATGCTCCAATCATTACCTGCAGTGGAGTGAACAAGAGAATTTTATGGCCCTGGCTGGCTGCATCTGAAGCTAAGTCTATCAGCAGTGTGCCTGCACCATGGGCCATGCGTGCTGTCCTGCCCAACACCGATGATGAACGGGAACTCATCTCAATCCAAGGTCAGGATGACAAGGAAAATACTTCTGTCCACTCTTAAACACTCCTTTAGAAATTCCCCAGGCATATGAGTTACTTCCATATGAAATCTGAGATGATCTGTAAAAAGTACTGTTGTTGTAGAGGGGAAATAAGTTCTAATAGTTTTACCCAGCTTTCCTGAGAAAAATTTGGGATGAAAGATGGAAAACAAATTTTTTCACTGCTTTCAGTGCTCCCTCACACCTTCAGCAGCAATTTTATTTTCTTAATTTATAAACTGAGGGACCTATCTGAGGGAAACAAAGGACAAAATAGCGAGGGGATGTAAACTGGCATGGCTTCATTTTGGGTCAACACAAATGCAGTGAAACACGTCTGGCCCAGATTGCCCTGGAGGTCTGTAATGCAGAACAGCAGTGACAATATTTCTCCCATAGTAACAGGTGCTGTTTCCTTCTCCCCATCACATGCACAGGGAGATGAATAATGTAATAGCTGTCAGGAGCATCTGTTCATTACTTATGCAAGTCAATCCTACATTGTGCTTTAGGGTGTAAAGTGATCTCTGCAGAAAATCCCTCCCTATGGACATCACTATCACAGAATAAGATGTACTATGGTTGATTTATTTTTTTAATCCAATGAAGCTTAAGTATTAGCCACTCCTTTCTTAGGGAGGAACAGCAAACCAACTATCTAACAGAAATAACTGATGGATGGCAAAAGGAAGATGGATTTGTACAGTTTCAAAAACATAATTTAAATATTTGGTGTGCCTTGCAGTGTCAAATTCAGATAGTGCAAAGAGATGCATGAAATTTAGGTTTTGTTAATAGGGACATTTAGATACCTCTACAGAGCAATTCAGAGGGTGCAGGCAGGACATGGATGTTCTGAAAACCAGTGCAAACCACCAGGATTTAGCAGAACTTCTTTTTCGATTATGTCTTGCTTCAGTTCATGGAGAAATCAGGACTTACATTGCAGCTTCAGGAGCCCAGTAGATGCTGATTTTATTACTCATTCTGTCACTTGCTTTCTGGGTGACTTTAGGGGAAAAAAATTACCATTTCGTGCCTCAGTTTTCCTATGTGAAATAAAAGGATATCAGCATGTCACATTCCCTTTAAAGTGGTCTGAAACAGATTAGGCATCGTACACTGAACAACAAGAAGGAGCTGTCATTGTTAGCTGTGTCTAGAAATGAGTGTGACAAAATATGTCTCTGGCACTATTGGCCTTTGGAATCAGTATTAAAAAGCACCTTGATCAATACATCTTGCCTGCAAATGCTACTTGCAAAACCAGGTAAATCTGAACAACTGGAGGGAAACAGATTGGCAGAGTGAAGCAGTCCTTGCTCAATCAGCACATTTCAGTACATTATTCTTGGCTCTGACTCCAGCTATTTTCAACAGCACTAAACATTCATTAGATTAAATCAAATGAACCATATTCTTTAAAAATAGCCAGAGCCTTGTTGTGCCAGTTGGAAAAAACAACAAATTTATTGGGTACTAAAACAGATAAAATTAATTAAAAATAAATAAATAAATGGAGTCATATTCCCTCCTGGTGCAAGAGAGCACAACTCCAAGGAAAGGTTTTTGGCTCCTCAGTTCAGCACAGTAGTAGGCAAAAAAGGAACATTCTCAACTAGCTAAACCAAACAAATTAAGAAGAAATATAGACAGTCCAGCACAACCTCCAAGCTGAACTGCAATGTAGGCATATGTTCAGCAAATGTTAGGATATATCATCCTTATCTCTCTGCTGTGGATGTCAGCACGGGGTGCATTTATGCCAGCTTAGAAGAGTTGCCATGACCTAACAGCATCCTGGCACACCAACTGTACTGTAAAGCCAAAGACCCATCTGCTCTGCTGTGATGGACCTCACCTTTACACACTGCTCACCCACCTCTCCCAAACATCACAAGCTCCCCACTGACACCAGCCTTTCCTTCCTTATTTACAACTCATCTTTTCTCTTTCTCTGCATTCTCTGAAGAAGGAAGATCTACAGAAGAGAGAAGTTGCTTGGAGACTTATCCCAGAAAATATCTTATAAAGATCATCAAGTAAAGGTGGATGACTGTAGAGCAGACCACAGAATAAATAACACATATTTGCTTTCACACGATTCAGCCTGTTTCAAGAGAATTTAGATTTGCCCCCCCAAATACTCAGGTAGGTACTGCCCAGGATAGTTTCACCTATTTTGGAGCAGAACACACCTGCAGAACACATACACCCCTTCAACCTCCAGTCTAACTTTGCCTCTCAGAGATCTCAGAACAGATTCCTACATTGTCCTGTTCCACAGGACTAATTCCCCTCGATATACAGCTCCTTCCTAAGCAGTAACCATCTGCTGACAGTGAGGAAACAGTTACAAGCTGGTGTAAGTACAGCTCCGTTACCGTCCTCCCTGACCTCACCGTAGGCTCACCTGACCCTGGACTGGCTCTACCGCTTCAGCAAGGTCTTGAGTGAGCAGAGAGAACTTCTCTGACCTGCCAGCAGCACCCCCAGATGAGTTATGCTCAGATGAGGCTGCAGCAAAGAGCCTCACCTCACAAACCAGTCTGACCTGGGAGGCCCCGTAAGCGAAACCACACACCACACTCTGTTGGTACAGTACCCATTGGCTGCTGGGGAGCTGTGCTGGATGGTGAGCACATCCTGAACAAGCTACTGGTCAGAATAAAACCCCAGCCCTTCAGCAGAAAAGAGTGAAATAAAAATTTAAAGCAGGTTTGTGTTTGTTTCCTGAAGCACTTATCTCCATTAGAACAGAGAGATATCTTTGGGAGTTACAGCAATACCCAATGACAGAAGACAAGAGGCATTAAAGTGCTGCCTTTTGGATGTTTTGGCTCCTGCTTTACTGTGTTGGGCCTCAGTGGGGAAATCAGGAGCCTATCTCAGCCCATCATAGTCTGCTTCCCAAGACAAACAGGAGCCTCGCACACTGGGGCATGACAAAGGTGAGTTGTTCTAGCAACTACCAACCAACAGTGTAACAAAAATATTCCCAGCCTGCTTGTCCCAACTTGCCTGAGGTTGTTCTGTTTGGATGGTAGAAGCCACAGCTGATTTTCCTTTAAATGCTATTTCTCTTTCTTTAGAGTAAGTTGTTACCTGTTTTGGTTTGTTTGTTTGTTTAATGGAAGAGTATTCAGACTATTTTCCTGGGATGTTCTGCAGCAAATTGCAAGTGCTGTTCATCTCCTTTCCCCCACCCATTACCCAACACAAACAGGATTTAAGGCAAGCTAAAAGAAAAATTTAAAAACTGGCACACGCTATTTGCTGCTTAGGGGGAAAATTTTCTCTGGCCCATCTGGAGGAATTGCACTCAAATTAAAATAAAATTCAGTGTCAGTATTGTAAAAGCTTATATTTATTTGGGCCAAATTACTGCATTAAGTGTATTTTCCACTTCCCTTTTATTCTAAGGTAAAAAGAACGCAGAGGAGTTCTTACCAGCAATGTTTAAGATGGCAAAGCTTTCTGATTTACAACACCAGATCTAAGACAAGCATAAAAGAATCTGTAAAGCTGCTATTGAAACTTATGGTGGGTATAAATAACAAGGGCACACATAACAAGCAGCCTGCTGTGCAGAGAATTGAAAAAAAAAGTAGTTTAAAAGCTATTTTTATCATCTGGTGGAATGACTAGCTAGAAAACAACCCTTCTTTTTTCAGTGTGGAGCACCTCTGCCTGCTTTCATTCTTTGGTGTCCATTAACCAGCAGTTAGGATATTTTGAGGATGTTAGCTCTCTGACAGACAGGAGCTCTACTGATGTTCTGTTTTGAAATGTGCTCCTGGGAATGCCAGTCTAGCACCAAAACCTCTGGAAATCCCCCTTCTGCTTGGTACCATCTGACATTGCCAAAAGCTGGATTTCTACACACTGGAATTTCCAGTCACCACAAGACAGAAAACCCTCTAGGGTTTTTCTGCAAGAGGGACAAGTACATGATGCCATGGAGTACTTTTTTAATTCCTATGTTCAGGCAATCTCTTGGTACGTAACAGTTCCACATTACATGATAGTTCCATGAGCACTTTGAGTTGTCAAGAGCCAATAGTCCTGCCAAATCCCTTTGGTGCCCTTTCTGTCTCTCCCAGGTGCCTGCTCCTTCCTGCTGCTTCCCCTGTGCCAACAGAAATGTTTGTGCAGCTTCACAGTGAATCTGATCCGCAAGCGGATCTAGGTTAAAATTAACCTAGTGGAGAAAAAAGGTTTGTTTTAGCCCAGATTGTTTCCCTGATCTGCCTTCGTTCTCCTGTCAGCATTGCTCAGATTTCACTGCAAAAGCCTCAAGCTGTGTGGCTCTTGCATCACCTGTACTGCAGGGCTGTCTGGGTGATCCCACTGGTCTGGGTGATCCCACTGCTGTGCTAGATCCTGGCTGCTCAGGTAGGCACAGGACACATTCCTCATGCTCAGGGAGGTTCAGCCTCCTGCTGTGAGACAAAATGGGTACTTCCAGCTGGCTGACAATCTTCTACTCTGCCCCTAGCGCTGCTGAGCTCAGCCCTGTCTCTGTTGTGCCTGCACGTCCCGTTTTATGATGGCAATCAGAAACTGATGGGAGAGGAATGAGCATTTTTGCATTTTTATGTGCAGAAAGGCACATCTTTGGAATAATGAAAGGCTGCAGCATTGCAGAACATTGCAGAACGTGTCGAGCTGCCAGGTGAAGGCTGTGTCCCAGCAGATATCCTGTGGAGCAGCACTGTGTGTGCACAGCACAACCACAGCAGATCTGTCTGGACAGATGTGCAATGGCCATGAGGGTTACAGGGTGTAAAGCCTGAACCACCTTCACCAGCCATCCATGCACAAAGCTTTTTTTCAATAAGGTTTTTCACAGGCCAGATTGGCCCCAAGAGCACCCCAATTCCTTCACCCTGCATGAAACCTAATTTGACTTTTCTAGTCAGTGAAAGGAAGAATGTTCTTATTTCACTGAGTAGGAGTCCTGCAGAGTTAATAAGTTCTTTGGTGCTTTTCTGAAGAATGCTATTTGGTTCTTAAAGCCAGAATCTGCTCCCTGGTAGCTAAATGCAATTCCCACAGATTTCCAAAGAAACTGGATGTATGTTCCTTAGCAAAATGCAGCTATTAACTTAAAATCTTGAAGATACATGAAATCTAAAGAAAATAGTCTTCTTTGAGACTTTGAGACTGTATTTTCTAGAGAAAATAAAGAGCTGGGTACAGTATTGAAGAAGTTAAACTGAACTGTACAAAGACCTAAAAATACCTTTTAGGAGTGTATCTTGAGTTCAAATATTTTGGTGTTCCTCCCTAGTCTAGGAAATAGAAAAATGCCCTTGAAATATGATCTCTGGGTGCTACTGTTGAACTTGTAATCTTTTTGGCTTGCAAAAGCAAAGGGCAATAAAAAAACCTGTCATTTGGCATCAGGCAAATGTTATCAGTGAGAAAAATGGAACTTGAGGTTCACTTAATGAAAACGGGAATCACCAATAATCATGAGCTGCAAATTGTCTTGCTAAGGAAAAGTCAGGGCTGCTTTATCTGTGAAGTGTTGGACAGTGTATGACTACTGTTTTTCTTGGAAGGCACAAATTCAGTGAGGCTGGAGGCCATCCCAATCTTTCCTGCAATATGCAAGCAATTATCTCTATGCTGTGTAAAATTTAATTTGTATTTTGCAAACTCTGCGAAGAAAAAAAACAAACTTATTCAACTGCATTACAGTTCTGCAGAATCACTAAATGTTCAATGCATATGAAGAATATATAATACAAATGTAAAGTGGCACCTTCTAATAAATGCTTAGTACACCTGAGGAAAAGAATGGTTTAACATGTTTTCCTGTTCTAGAGTGTGAGAGACTTATTTAAACACATTTAAAGAAAATACAGTCAAATATGGACTCTGCCTTCAAGAAAAGAAAAGTATAGTTCTGGAGTTAAAGAAAACATTTTTATAAAGAAATAATATTCTTTATGAGACCAGCTAATATGAATGGGAAAAGATACACTGGCATTTATGATGACCTCCTATTCTAGACTTTTAGATCATCATAGTTGCAATAACATTAACTCTACTTTATAAAATTTGGGATTAATCTGAACTAAGCAAATTTGACATTGTTTCAGGCTCTTTTGCAAAATGTGTAACCTGGGAATAAGTGCTCTGGCAAAATGCTTGCATATATGACAGGAAAATCAGGCTTCTTGTGTCAAGATCACTATATCAAATCTGTGCAGTGTGCTGGAGCAGATACACAGAAACATAATTTCTGTTACTGGAAATACATTATTTAATACACATGTGCTTTGCATAATGGTTTGCCTATTTCCAGCTCAGACCAGTCAGGGAAATGGGATTTTTAGCAGAACTAGTTCACTTCAAAACATGCTCATAAAATAGTTGTTTAAGATAAGCAACTGAAGGATCAGCCCAGCAGTATACAGGCCTTGCAGGGTACAAATACCACATTTAGGATTAGTCCCTTTAACTGTCTAGAAGCTGAAAGAGTGCGAAGGCAACATTTTGGGGAACCCAAAATCATCAGTCATTAGTATTTGTCTTAGTGCAATTCTTGCAAGGACCAGTAGTTATAGGTTCAATCTTTGTGATGGTGCTGTTGAAAAGTACATGCACAGTTTGACATTAAGTAGGGATGTCAGGCCTGAACCCAGAACCAGCAGTTTACTTTTCCTTCATGCTTAAACTTTAAAAATTTCAGGGAAAAGGATCAGGCAGTAAGTTCCACAATATTGAGCAAAGCAGAAAACCCTGAGGAGCACAATAAGTGGTGGTGCACTGAAGCTGGTTACACAGCAAAAAGCCCAGGCAAACAGCTCCCATCCCACTCTTCACCCTGCAGTCCTAGATGGATTATGGTTCAATGTCCATCTGTGAAAATGCTAAATTTAGTCTGTGCTCAGAGGAAACACAAGACGCAAGTCATGCACATGCTCCCGCTGATCTTTGAGGATGACCTTCCTGTCAGCTCCATGGGCCAAGAGCTGCACAGCCACCCCCCCTCCTACCACACTACTGTATTTTAAGACTTGACTAAATACAGAGGAAATAGACTTTACTCAAAGAGCTGTTTTTATACCCTTCCTCTGGGTGCTCGTTTTTCACTGGTGGGGCAGAGGTGTGGGGATGCTCTGGCTGCTGCCTTTAGGTCAGAGCTGGTGTAAAACCTCGTGGTACAAACTGAACTGCCTGCTTGCTCTGGTGTCTCTGCACTGCACTGAGGCACTGCAGCTCCCAGGAGAAGAAACAGAAGACACCCATATGGTTCCTTTGCAGTTAATAAAAAGAATATTCAGACCATTTTCAGCAGGTGCCTCCCCTGGCTAACTGTGCAGAGCCCTCTGGATAATCCCTGACCTGATCTCTTGACCCTGAGTAGCCCAGCAGGAGAGCTGAGTCCTTTCTCAGTACAACAGCCACTGCTCAGCCTCTGTGAGCACCATTTGTGGTGCTTCACAGGCCCCTCTCTCTGCTCTGCTCCTGCTAACACAAGGGAAGGCTGAGCTCTGCCATGCTATGAACAGAGACATGTGCTGGGATCACTGAAGGGCTGGGGACTGTTTAGAGTCAGGAAGATGCCTCCAGTCTTCCCCAGGCCAAATGGGATGCTGCATAGCCCACATTATTCTAGAAAACTATCTCAATTAATTACAAGTCTAATATTTACTCAGTAGAACAATCTTTGGTCTTTGTGGTTTCCCAACAGCTGGGACATCAATATGTGAGCAATAAAAATTAAAGTTTCCTTTTCCAGCATGTGTGTGAAGACAAGCTGGGAAGAAAAAAAGGATTGATGCAGTCTTGTTTGTCAGCATGTACGTTCAGCTGAAGTCCTTTCAGACCATCCCCTCTCAGATAGCTCGTGGGGCCAGGAGAGGGCTGTGGCCACCCACTCACCCATCATCTGAGCAGCCAGGGGCCAGCTGGGACCTCCCCTTCATGAGCTGCAGCTGAGGAGGGAAGTTCTCACTTCCGTGCAGGATAGCAAAAGGGATCTATCTTGGCTGGCTTAACCTGGCCCTGAAAAGCACGGGCTGGCCCCAGGAAAAGAGACTGGGAAGGCAGGCAGGAGAACCAGGGGGGCATGGAGAATTTATGACCCTGGTCTTCCTCAGGGGCTGTGCAAGGAACTGCACTCCTGAGCCTGACACAGAGTTTCTGCTGAGTTTCTCTCCAGTAAAGAGAAAAAGTAAAGTAGTAAACCACTACTGAGTTTCTCTCCAGTTTCTTTGCCAGACCAAGAGCTGAACCCTTTGGCACTCTTGGTGAGTCTCAGTGGTCCACAGCATTTTAAATTCCCTCCATTTCTCTTTTTTTCAGTGATAAAAACAACATAGAGACTGTACTGTGAAATTTGGGGTTAAGCTGACAGCAGCTATGTGGCTAAATTTTACCCCCTCTGCCAGAAGGGGAAGCAAAGGCAAAGTAAACAAGAAAATTTGCAGGCCTTCTCTCTTTTAAACAAAGAATCCTGTGTTTAAAATAATAAAAATCCACTGTACAAAAGCAAAGCAACTTCCCCCAAAATAGCCTTTCCTGTTTTATCAAAGCATTCATCAAAATTGTCCTTTTCCATAAAAATAAAGTTCCAGGTAGAGTACTGGAGGCCTTTTGTTTTGACTAGAGAACTGAAGCTGAAAGAAGTTGAAGCAATAAATATAAGTGACTTTACCAGTACCTGGTATGTCCCCATGGCTGAATGTAGGTGTTACTATCTAGTGATGCCATACTGAAGATAAAACCAAATGAAACAGAAATATCACCTCAGTGAAGTAGGGCTATTCACAAACCATGGAACAGCCTGCACACTATCTGCACCTTGAAAGCAGGGCTCCCACAGCCTGCATATGAGCTGTGTCTGTGACTTGTAGGGGAGGACACATATTTCTCAAGGATTTGTCAGTTTAGTTTTCTGGTTTTGATGTACCTGACAGGTAAAACCCCTGGTAGAGCTATGGGCATTGTGATATGAATATCCATACACAGATATGGCTCATCCTCTCAGCCTTGGCTTGGCTTACCCCTTAGACACAATGAAAATCAGATCTCATCACCCATATTGCTACATATTTGCTCATTTTTTTATTATTTCCAAGATAACTGTGCCCAGGAGAAGGTATAAGCATGGATAATTCCAAGGATGGACACTTTATGGCCCGAGTTCTTCTGCAGGGTGATTGTGAAGCAGGAGAAAGCACAGAAGTGTGGGATCAAAGTACAGCAGTAGGGAGGGGAGTCAGGCATCAGCAGCTCTCCAGCACTGTGGAGACACTGCCCTCTGAGGTAGGAAGGAGTGAGATGATGGGGAGAACTGTGAAGGGCCATCAAAGTGAAGGCAGACAGACTTTGATGAGAGGAGGGAAAGCCAGCAGAGAAAAAACAAGGGAAAGGGTGATGTGACTGAAATAGCAAAGTGGTTTTGAATTATTTCATCTTTATTTTCCTGCTCCTTTCACAGCTGCATGGAGCCACACTTGGATACTGAGGCAGAGCAGCCGCCCTGAGCTGGGCTCTGGCAGACCTTGGTGCCAGCCCAGAGAGCTGCCATGTCCCACCACACTCGTGACCAACTTACAGTCACTCTATTGTAACTGAAAAGGAGTGAAAATGAAAACATTTCCTGACGTGATTTTTCTTTGTAAGCCATGTCTTGAACTTGTAACAAGGACGCCATGAGGCACTTAATGCCAGCAGAAGGGACCTCTCTTGAAAGACAGCCTATACTATAAAATTTTGACTCTGAACACCCTTGTTGGATCAGTATCAGGAACAGAAGTGAGGGTTTGGTTTTTTAAATTTAAATATTGCATATTTATATTGACAATGAGAGCCTGAACATTGTTTGTTTAATAGGAACCCCGTGACCAGCTTATGGACCAGTTAAATCAACTGTGTTACCTAATGAAATGTTTCCTTTAGTTCAGAGCCTTACAAACATTTTAATTGACCACTCTTCATTAAGACTCTCAAAACCAAAAACAATTTCTCAGCCTCCACAAGGACAAATGAAGGTTTAATGCAGCATGCTAAAACTTCTGAATTGTCCTCACACAGCTCCCCTGGGACATCAGCAACCATTACCATAGAATATGTTTGCAGCAGAGATTGTTTAAAACGCAACCGAGAGAGTGCTGGAGCCAATGCAGATCACAATTTAAAGCTCAACAGGAACAGGGATATAACAAAAGCAGCCTAGACTCTTTTCCTGCACTAAAACCCAGGATGTTCTTAAAAAACAGAGATGTGGGAAGAAACAATTATGTTTTTCCCTACACAGATGATTCTTCTGAGATCAGGAACTGGAGGAAAGAGTCTTTCAAACACAGCAAGAGCTGGATTAGCATCACCGGCTTTGCACACTAATGCATTAAACTGGAGAAACTACCAAAATGTGACCTCTTTCATTGATACCACTCTTCTCTCCAGCCTTGTTAAATCCTTATTCTGCTTCCTGCTGTCCCAGCCAAGCCTGCCATGGCACCTACCAGCCCCAGGCTCTCTCAGGCTGCAGGTGACCCCCAAACACATGAGCAGCTGTGACTGGTGCAGCACCAAAACTCTCATCCCTCCTGCCCAAAGCCTGGTGCTCTGCCAGTGACTCCTGGACAAAGTGACCCATCTGGGAAGGACAGGCAAGATGGTCACCCTGCCAACATACACCTTGCAAGATCTGTGTTTCCTCTTCCTCTGGAAAAAAATATCCAACTATTTCTCAGTTTGGTCTGGTACAAGGACCAAGCACTGCCACCCTGCTGTTAAGTGGACTTCAGCCTGCACAGCAAGATGTTTGCACAGTGTCTTAAAAAAATATATTCCTCATCTCCTCCAGAGATATGCACCAGACACAAGCATGTCCTGTGGGCAGGATCTGCTTTGGGGCCCTGAACAGGACCTTCCTCTCATCTATCATGAATCCAAAACAAATGCCATGAAATCCTATCTCTTTTTTAATGTCCTCTTTTTCTTTTTGTGATGGAGGTTGCTTAAAATTACTGCAAGAACTAACCTCTTGTTACTCTTTGTTACCCCATGGGCTTGATTTTACAAGAAAAAAACCTGTGTAAAGGGTCATCAGACAATGACTTTTAAGACCAAGATTTCATCTAATTCTTTCATGGGCCAAATTCAAATTTGAAATCACTCAAAGTTAACAGGATGCCACCAAGAATATGCTTGGCTCAGTGGGCTTAATGAAGGTCATGAAATTGCTTTCTATCCAAGTGGATTTCTCTCTCAATTTGAAATTTATAGCTTAATATCTTAGAGCTCTGTTATAGGATTAAAGAGACAGAAATAAAAGTCACAGCTTTCCTGTATATATTCATGTGGGATAGTTCAAACAGAGCTTCATTTCTAGTACCAGAGATCTTTCTTCTTCCTTCCTAGGAATACTAGTCCGAAAGAAAACCCCCATCCTGCAAATTCTGGAGTCCAGTAACAGAGACTGCAGACAAATTCCTTTTACTCAATCATCTGTATATCACTAGCAAAAGGTTAATCCCAGAAACCTGTTTGCCTTTTTACAGAGGGTAATTGCAAACACTGTCAGATCATCAGAAAGGAAGGACAGACAGGAGGATACTTGTGCTCTGAGCTGTAGACAAGTCATGAAAAAATCATATGTGTATCCTTTGTATCCTCCAAAGGAACACAGCCAGGAGCCAACGGAAGGCTGGGAGACCAGTCCTTAAAGTCTCTGCACTCTTAATGATCAACAAGAGAGATCTGTACAGATATTTCATGACAAAAGGTAGGAAGTGTTCTATTCTGGGTGTGTTCTGCTATATTCACACCATGTCTTTCCTTTTGCAATATTTTATGTTAATTCACCACCAATTTTCAAAGGAATAGTGTAAAAGAGTGAGAGCCAGACAGAGCACATGTTCCATTGTCAAGTTGGGTTTTGCATTTCTAGTGGCTTTCAGTTAAGACTGTTCAGAAAGGCTTGATGAGGATTGCACTCATGTTTTGCAAAATATTCTGGTGATCCCACCAAATCATTCAAGCTTTCATTTATTCAGATGTTGGGTGACATATTACTTTCTTTAATCTTTCATTTTAAGGGCAACAGGTAGCTTCTATGAGCCATGATTTACATTTATTCTCCACCATTACTTGTAATAGGACCAAACAGAGTAATTTGCCGTTTCTGCCTATGAAGATGTAACTATGTTTTGAGACTTGGCAAACTCTATATATTTCTAAAATAGATGGTAAATACTATTATTAGAAATGTTAAGTTCTGAGTACAGGTACTTTCTGTTCTTAAAATTATTTGTGCTTGTAAAAGCAAAGAACTATGTGCCTTGGTAATTGCAAGCAAAATTCAGCTATTAACCTGCTTTTCTGCAACTGTGTATGTTTACATACTTGAAGCAGACCAGGAACATCATCAATGTTGATATAAGATGTGCTAGGTTTTGTTCTGGGTTGTAGAGAAAGGCAAGAAATTGTGGAAGCCTGGACCAAGGGATTCTGCATGCAACCAGTGCCTAAAGCTACTGGAAGTGGAGAAGGGCACAACTGAATAGTTAGAAACCATTTGTCATGTTAATCTTTCCAGCACCTCATGAGACCAGCAGGCTCTTTCAGCAGCTACTGCATTTTCCCCTTTAAGCTTACTCCTCTTTCTTTATTCCCAGCATCTGTTCTTTCAGTTTAAACAATTTCCTGTTTTCCTAATAGAGGGAGAACTGATTAGACACAGAGCCTATTTGCTGTACACTGGCCAAAATTGTGGACTGAGTGGTTATTTTTATTATTTCTAGCTGCACTTCTGGAGATCACATTAATTCTGAGGCTCCCTGATACAGCTTTGGTATGTGCAGGAAGAAAACTGAGGCCAAGGGGGACAGAGATATAAAGGACATCAAGGCCATGAACACATGGCTGGAGCCAGCCTGCCCCAGACTCACTTGCTCAGAGATGCTGGGCCAAGAGGCAGCTCCAGCCCAGGAGCAGTGGCAGAGTGTTAGGTGAGAAACAGAGAAACCTGCCCACAGGCAGGCAGAGTGTGCCAGCAAAGCCTTGGTGCTTTGCTGACACAGCCTGGTGGCTCCCAGCTATCAGTAGGCACTGGTCCACCAGCCACAGCCCAGCACTGTGCCCATCCTGCCCTACCTGTGGTGCAGTTGTGCCCTGAAGCTCACACAATCATGCCAAAAGCAGAGTCTCCATGTCCCCTGCCAGCCTTCAGCCCCTGCACCGCCCTCTCTTCATCCCCAGAATTTCCTGCCTCCCTTTTCACAGCCTACTCTTGCAATGCTGAAGTTTTATTTCATTTAAGGAAAAGCTCTACAACCTGGCACTCTCAAATGAGGTTTGGCTGGTGTTTCACAGTGCCCTTGAGCAGAGACACCAGCCCAGCTGCTGGACCAGGCACACAGCAGACACGTCCCCAGCTTCCTGTGAGTCATGCCAGCCAGTGACTGCTCTTACGCAGACCAGGCTGGCGTGCAGCTTTACCTTTCTGTGTTCAGTCACAGATAATTTGCATGGAAGCAACTGCAGCACTTCTCAGCTGAGGGCCAGGACAGGCTCCCGTGGCAGCAGCAGCAGGGCAGGGCCTGGGAATGCTGCAGGGAGAAGAGGTGCCAGAGGGTCTGAGAAGCCATGAGGAGTTTGGAGCTCACACTGCAGACAGAGCTGACAGCTGAGGGGGTCAAATCTGAGAGAAGCTGAGCTCTTGTCCCCCGGGTTTGGATCAGATCCTCTTGCAGGGAAAGTCTGAAACTCTGGCCCTACAGCAGTGCTCTGTCCTGGGCGTGTGTCCCACTCCCAGCCTCCGCAGCGGGAGGGCAGGCAGGGAGTGAGGACAAACTACAGCTCAGTTTCAGTGCTTTTTCTCCAAACAAACAAAATCACCAAGCCTAACTTGCTGAAGCAACAATGGATCAAATTCTATTTCTCTTAATGCTGAGTGGAAAAAGAATTTAAAAAGACAGTTCAGGTTGCTGGCTTCCAGTAGGGAGTGGGATGATAGGAACCTTTCCTCCCCAGACACTACTTGTGTTGTGCATGGCCAGAAGTGGGGCCATAGCCAAAGGAGACCTCCTCTGGCCACACTGACCTGAACCAATCCTGGTCTATCAGTCTGGAGCATCTCCTAAGCCTGGTTGCATGGATTCTGTATGTGGGACACACATTGCTCAGAACAGAACATCAACTAAAGAGGCCACAGACACCACAAAGACAAACAGTATCCACCATTCGTTGTGAGTGAAGCCCAAGCTCTCAGGATAATACCAGAGATGTGTTTTGTTCCACATTGATTGTAAAGGACTCTTTCCCCATTGTACTGTGCCATTACACACAAAGTCTCCAGTTCACAAAGTAGCAGAGTGTACCAGTACTCACTGGTGGCCTCTTTGCTTTTACACACAAGGATATACTAAAAGAACATGAACTAGTGTGCACTATGGCAATCGTAAAATAACATTTCCACAATTTGGGGCATCCTGGGTGTAGAGACAGCATGGCTTTCCCTCATTCTAGGCCTTTAGGCACTGAAAGCAGTCCCTCTGTTGTTTATAAGTCTTATTTTTATCCAGAATCTCGAGACAATGATTACCACATAGCAGAAGACGCACATGTACAAACATTGATTCATGGACATGGAGTCAGGCTGGTGCTGTGCCCGTTCACAGGGACCTGGGAACAAAACTCACCAAGGACTGAACAGCCTTTTACCCACTGACTGCAGGAGCAGCCCAAGCAGCTTTGCACTTACATGATACAAAAGGGAAAACCCAAAACAATCTTAAACCAGCTGAGCTGTTGCCTACCTTTTCCTGAAGGGAAGAAGCAATCCATCTCCACGCTGCTGCGGGAATGGGAGATGCAGAGAGCGCTGCTGGGGACCAGACCCTCCTGCGGCGGGCTCCGCTCCGTGGTCCGCACCAAACACCAGCCTGGCCTCTCGCTGGGCCTCTCCAGCAGCTCCACTGTCTGCCCCACCTGAATGCTCAGCTCGCTGCTGTGGCCCGCTGTAAAGTCCTGGAGCACCACAGTTAGTTCACACCCTCCAGACAACTGCCCAGGTTCAACAGGAAAAACAAAAAAAAAAAAAAAAAAAAAGAAAAGGAATAGATGTCAGCAAGGGTAGGATGAAAGCAATCATCTCTGCATCATATTTACACTGGCAAAGGCAGGATTTATGTTCCTTAGAAGCCAAGTTAATAATTTGTTTTGTCAAAGTTCAACACGTTGTGCCCCTGGTTTCCTTTACTTCTTATTGATTTTGCTGGGCTGAAGTGAGACACCAAAGCTACCCACCCAGTAACCTTTTGAATGCTAGCTGTGGAGGAGTTTTTGAGCTGTGAATCTTCTAGCTGTGAGTGTACATCAGAAACCCTGAGGGTTTTTTGTTGCTTTAATTTCTGGGGTCACTTTCTAGCTTGGCAGTAGCCCAGGATGTCTCAGTGCTGTGCTTCATGGTGTGACAAATTCCAGCTCATCCCTCTACAGCATAAGTGAGGCACATCCCCACTGGCCACCAGTGCAGTGAGGAAACAGCTTCTCTTTCCTTGGAAGACAAGAAACATACCCTCATCATCCCAAACCTGCCCTAGGGACCTCTTGGGAGAGTACAAAATCCTGATGGGGCAGATCAGAAAAGCTCCTCCCATGCTCTCTGATGGAACCCAGAGGTGTAAATATATAAACACAGAGTGATTGATTATATGCTGACTTTCAGGATTTGTACCTAGGAATAAATGTAACATTTTACTTCCGTACTGAGTGCTGGAACTGCTGCTTTCCTTCAGCCTCACACCCTGTGACTCTTGAAGAACAACAGTGGTCTGTATAATCACAGTCTCTGTATAGCCAGGGACTGGGAATATAAGCACCTGTGTGCACATAAAGAAGTGATTGTACAGTTTTGTTTTTAACAAAGGTTGGGGTTTCTTTAATGGAATTGGATCTCAGGGTTGGATCCTTGCACGTCTAAAAAGGTGTTAGAATGAATCTCAGTTTTTCTGGCCTGAGGAATCTTTCTTAATGCTCCTCTACAATGGATTGCAGAGGAGCATTAAGAAAGATTCTTAATGTGGATTTCTTGCTGCCTGTCTATTGTTAGGGACCCTTATTCTTTGTCCTGTGTGCTGCATGCTTTCCCGAGGTATGCAGGAATCTTTGGGGTCCTTTTTCCAGTGTCAAATTTGATAGAAATTTTGATAGAAGTTAGTTCACTGATTCAAAAGTTATCAAGATGAGGATAGTAAACAAACATAATACTATAAACTTTATTTTCTTAGGATATGAAGCTAAAACCAAGGATATTATACAATAATTTTAAATTAATGACTTGTAAACCTAACTGAATTGGAAGAATCTAGTCAGATGCTGAGTAACTGTGGAATCAGTAAAAACTGGGGTCTGCTTCTCAGCTTGAATGGGAGAGCCCTTGAGAAGAGCACACACATCTCTCTAGACTTCACTCTTGAGCTGGTACAGTCTCAAAATCCCTTCTCTCAGCCCAAGCAGCCCCCAGTACACACTCCCATGGGAACAGCCTGTCTCCCCACTCAGTGGCACAGGGGTTTTGTGTCCAATGCAGATGTGAAAGAAATCCCACTCACAGGGGTGATATTCACAATTACAGAAAGGGGTCAGTGGACAAGGACTGGTTCTCACCTGTCCTGTGTCTCTGCCGTAGACGAAATGCTAGATTTGGGGAAGAAGAAGGAAATATTTCTCTGAAAGATTATTTGTAAGTAAATAGAAACAAACAAACAAAACAAACCATGGCAGCTGTTTGAGGCCATTCAGACAAAGTGCTGGCATTAATCCTGGCAGACAGAGCTCAGTGCACTGATGGAAGTGCACAGGAGGTGAGTGTAGCACCTAGTAGGGGAGTTTATCAGCAAACCCACCACTCATCATGCTGACAATCTCCCCATAACTGGAGAACAGATATTAACAGGGATGGTAAGAATGAGATACTCTTAAAATATTTGCTGAGGTTTCTTTGCTGTGGACTAATTTGAAGAGGAGAAAATCTTCCTGACCCAGTACAGTATATAATTTGGCATGGTGTGGGATATTTAAGACAGGAAGAAAAAAACTGATTACTTCTTGCTAAATGCACAATCTTGCCAAAAGTGATGGATTTATCCTAATTCTTCCACTATTCCATGCTAAGTAAACTTTCTGTCCCAGAAATTATGCTATCTAAGAAATCTTCTCTGAAAATAATCAAATCTCTCCTTCTTTTAGGGGAAAATGTGAACAAATACTCTGCTCTATCAGCTTCTCTCCTACAGAGCTGTTTAGAGCATTCATGCCCTGTCCCGGAGCACCACTAGGTGTCCGTGTTCACCATCACACAGCAACTGAATTTACTATAAAGAATTAACCCTTGTTGTCTCCGAGGTGCTTATCTAAGAACGAGTAGCAGCGCCTGGGCATGAAGGAGCTGGTTCAGACAGCATCCCCAGACTCATTGCTCTCAATGATATGGGCAGAGAATGTTCCAGAATATTTAAAAAATTGTCTTCAGATGGTTCAGATTGAATTTTGAAAAACAAGTAATTTTTATTGCTTAAGCATGAAAGGTGAAACAGCCTGGGAATAATCCAGGGAAAAAGGCCTGGTCAAGACAACACCTGGGAAAGTTTGGGACAAACAAGGCACTTCCCAGGGAGCATCAGCCTGGGAATTGCAGCTCTGAGCAGCTCCCTGCCCTCCTCTCTGGGGGCTCAGGGGCAGCTGACCTCACATCAGCTCATGGCAGGCCTTGTCACCCTTCCAAGAGAACTGAACATCTGGGACACAAACAGATGCTTCAATGTGGGCAACACCTGTAAATGTCCCACAGGAGGGAGGTGTGCTCCATGACCCTCAGGTACCTTCCAGCTCCGTGTGCCTGTTTTCTTTGGTTCATTATAACAACAATTTAATACAATGAGAACAGGAGGTGATCCTTCCCTGGAGGAGCCCCTGGGCACCTGGTGTGATCAAGTCTGCCTCAGCAGACAAGATTCTTGCCCCCTCCCTTCAGACCATGCCTTTGATGGGTGAGGGAGGGAGCTTGCTTCCCTCAGCTCCCTGGAGGCCTGAATATCCCTGAAGGCAAATGAATTTATATCATCTGCTGCTCCAGGATCCACTGCATGGAATTGTGGACCAGGGCTTCCACATGCTGCAGCTGACTGGCTGGAGCCAGTGCTAAAATAACACATTTCCAGGGAAAGTGCTCCCTTTGGCAGGCAGAATTAAGCAGTTTCCCTTTTACAGGTAGGTGCAGGTGGTAGGTACAAGCAGTTAGCTCAGGGAGTGCCCATAGATCATTTTTAGGTGGCAGTTCCAAAGAACAGAAAAGGAACAGATCATTTTTAGGTGCCAGCTCCAAAGAACAGAACCCTTCCTGTTGCCCAAGGGCTTCCAAGTATTTCCCAGGCCTGTTCCATGTCTTACATACCACCACACCACAAAGAACATTTTACTACTAAATTAACCCACAGCAAAGTAATCTCTCTGAAAACTTATGATATACTAATATACATACAACTTGTAAGCCACTGAGGAATAATGCAAATACATCTGATTCCCGATGACAGAAATTATTTCACCTACAAAGTGACCACTCAAGCTGTTAGTTAGTTACTTAATTTGTTTTTAGAGAACAATTTTCCAGCTTCAGAGAAGTATATCATGCTTCCCTCTATGCTGGAGCATGGAAATAGGAATACAGATGGACTGCTGGTTTCTCACACATATTGCATTTGTTTTGGAAAGAGAATAGAGAATACCCTTGGGGTTTAAATTCACAGGTAAATGGCTTCACATTTTAACATATAATGTTCACTTTTATTATTCCTGTGATTAAAACCACCATTAAAGCCACTGACTGGATACATTTAGAACCCAGACAGCACTCTAATCTGTATATGGCACAATGAGACACATTAAAATAAAAATAACAATGCAACATGCCTTTGCAGAGCACAAGGCACAACTGAAAGATCTGACACAGGGACAGATCTAACAAATTACACAGCAAGCAACAGCCTCAAAATCAGGAAGAAAAGGAAATGGTAGAAGCAAATAGCAAAATATAATGAGGAAGCAAGAGGGCCCCAAGCCGTCTGGAGTGGCTGTATGTCCTGAGAGAAGCTGGCAGGAGCCCCAGCCCGTCTCCACAGTGCCTGCCATCAGCAAACCATCACCCATCCTCTGCTTCCACGAGTTTCTGGGCTAGAAAACATCACTGTGCATTCAGCGTGTAAATGTTTTCCTCAGGTTATTTTAATCTAGTGATCAAATCTGAGCTAGAGGAGAGCTCTGCCCATTCAGCAGTGCAGGCAGGGACCCAGGCACAGCCCTTGGGAACTCCCCTCTCTGCTGCAGGATGCAGCTCACAAACCTCAGAGCATTGATGTGAGCAGCTTATGGCAGACACTGACTCTGGGGAATGAGCTCTGTCACCCCCATGAGCCTTCCTGCTCCTGGGAACACCCACCCCAGTGCTGTCAGCTGCAGGAGAGTGAAATACAAACAACCAAAAGGATGCCAGGCGTGGTCACATCCTGCTGTGGGGGTGTCCAGGCTGCTCCAAGAGCTGGAGCCAGCCCAGCTCCAGTGATCAGCAGGCACTGGTCAGTGCAGGATGACCATGGGATTGTCCTTCCTGAACCACAGTGTGTGTGCATGGTCACTGTGCACCTGTTTGATTTTCAGCCACAAAAGCAGCAGCAGAGGAAGCAAGGCTGAACACCAGAGGCATATTCATCATCATAGTGCAGATGGAAAACACCTACCAGGTCACAGGCTGTCCTTCCTTCCCTCAGATAAATCCCTAAAATAGATCTTAAGTAGTACTAAATCCACTCCAGGTGAAAGTGAAGTGGGCATGGTTAGCTTTCCAACAGGGGGAGCAGGTATTTGGAGGTGGGTGTCTGAAGTCTGTGCAAGTGTTTTGAAATATGCCAACACTGCTGTGGAAACTCACACAAGCTGGTTATTTACATCTATTCAAGAGGACACAGAGCTTGGCTAGTTTAAACAAAGCATTTTGTGTGCTGCAGCACTATGGCCTAATATAAATTGCTAGTTTTCTGTTGCTTTTAGGCTTTCTGCCTGTCTGCTTCTGGATGAAAGCCAGTTTTGAATAGAAGCATTTAGTCACCATAAACAGCCTATTTCAAGAGGGTGAGAGAGGCAGTAGGAGCAAGAATGGGATTTGCATTCTTATCAAGAGATTAAAAAAAGTGAATAAAACCACTTAGATGTTGGTTCTGTCTGCACTGAAATAAATCCAGGAGCTGTCAATTTAGCTGGGGGATGGACATGAGAAATCTTATCCCCCGTGGAGTTCTTTGTGAAAATTTCTGTAATTTCATAGAGATTTTCTTTTTACTGGGAGGTTAGAGTGAGAGATCAAATTCAGAAAAAGCCTTTGAGGAATCTCAGTGCTAGAGAATTGCTTTAGTTTTTTTACTCTATAACAGGCTCTGTTTGGAGTGTGAACTCTGAATCACCCATGTTTGTCACTCTAAAGCCTCTCAACTCTGGCAATGCTGGTGGATGTTTTGTTGCATCTAGCCTGATGCTAGGTAGTTCAGGGCTGTTTCTGTGGAGACAGGCTGTATTTCAGGAGCTGTGGGCTAACCAGGAATAACCTGCTACAATCAATAGCATTGCTCTGGACTGAACAGCTCTGAAATGAAAGTTCAGTGGAAAATGCCTGACTCATCTAAGTCCTTCTCAGTCCTCAGGCCCCACGACCCATCTTCCATGAAGGTAGACTTGGTGCTTCCCACTCTTTCTGCTTTGTCTGACTGAACAGAGAGGATCAGGGTTTCAGGGGAAGGTTTGTTTATATTTAGGCAATTAATCAAACACATGGCTGGGATAATGGTGACATCCAATGGGCCAAATGTACCATCTTTGCTCCTCTCAACAAGGAGATAACAGAGGCATCTGGGTGTGCAGCATTATAAATATAAGCACAGCAAGTTGTTCCACAGCAGGACGAAGAGACAAATGGCATGTGGGACATATAAATATGCTAAAGGAAAGGAAATCTGGTGTTATGGTCTCAAATAGCACATACCTTTCCAGCATCTCTTGCTGGAGTTCCTACTAGACGACCATATCCTGACTCTGCTGGATTTTGGACTCTGGCACATGCTGACATCTGCAGAACAGCTTGAATGGAGCTGTCTGAATTATTTCTGGAGCCTTTTTTCCAGAAAGTAAGACTAAAGTTGATCCAAATGAAACAGCATTTCTAGCTATAAAAAATGCTTTTGAAGATAAAAACAACCAGATCTACTTTGTTTCACACAACAAATTGAACCAGATCATGCCTGTGTTTGATCTGAGGGTTTTTTCATGGCATTTGGCTCAGAGAGCTGGTACCCAAATTCCATTCTTTTCCCTTCCCTTGAGAAGCACAAAATGGAGCAGATATCATCTGTGCTCCTCAGTGACACACAGCCAGCACATCTGGCTCCAAAACCCTTTGGTTTTGGAGGCTGAGCAAGGCAGATGGCTGAAACCCTCCAAGGTAAGCCCTACCTGCTGTCTTTTGCAGCCACAAGATTTTCTAAACCAACGCAGGGTTAATAAAAATGCAAGAATAGACTGAAATCAGGGAACTGACTCGCTGTTTTCTTTCATGTTTGGCACCATTTTGAACCAGGGATCAAGAGTTCCAGTCACAGATGATTCATCAGACACCAACTCCTGGGACACTCCTAGCAAGTACACAAAACCTGATCATGTATTCTGGTCAGGAACTTTGTGAAACACCTCCAGGTTTAAGCAGCAGAGGCAAGTGTGCACAGTAAAAAGTCTTTTTTCATAGCTGATGAGTTTAAAATAGAAACCTAGCTGCTGGCATCACATACCTGGAACAGGGGGAAAAGAAGGATTTGAGTCTAATGGAAGCTTTAGAAACACAAGGGATAAGAAAATGAGCCCTTGCAAAAGGTGGGTTATGTGAATATCTGTCTTTATCTGAGTGGGGCATTCTGCCTTGAGCACAATTTTGAGAGGGGAGGCCAAAAAATCTTCCTGAAACCTTCCTCCTTCCACAGTGCTCCTAGCTAAGTATGACCACCACTATTTGCTTCTCAACAAGGACCCTACAGATTCCCTGATATCAGCATCAGGAAATAATTAGGTTCTTAATTAACCACCTCAGCTTTTCAATTACACCAAAAGGAAACAGTTACCTGAAGAACTGTGAACAAGGGTTCACAATAACCAGAGGAGAAATCTCATATGGTTCTCTTGGGAAAGAAACAAATGATACAACAGTAAACAAAAAAAGCACAACGAGGCCACCTAAGAATGCTTTAGAACAAAGTAAATCTCAGTTTGTACACTAGATCAGATTTGCTTAATGCACATATCCCCAGATTATATTTCCTTTATAATCTGGACAATTATTTTTAAATGAGTACATTGCTGTCTGCACAGTTATACTTTTAATGGACTTATGAAAAGTGATATAGTTTCAATCAATACCCAAGAGATCTCCTTTCCCTTGTCAAGTAAAAAGTAGACATTTCCAAGAACAAGAAGTTGTGGGTTGCTTCAAAGCTATGTTTTTCTAGTCCTGCTATAAGAAGTGAGGGCTAGAAGGCAGAAAAGGGATAATCTTATATTCCCTTCCTCACCTCTGCCAGCATGCAGGAATCAGAATTTAGTAGCCAAGTATCTCTGTGGTTCAGACACAAATAAGACTGATTACATAGATAGATATCCTCTCCAGTGACAGCCATGCCCAGCAGACCCTCTGCTGACCTTCACTGATCTGCCCCAGGTGCTCTGGACTCTCCTAAAACATCCTCCTCCCCTGCAATGAATGCTGGATATCTGAAGGCAGCAGGGATGGGGAGCCCAGCACACAGAAACACTAAAGCCTGCCCTCCTGCCTGGTAGCATCATAGGAAACCACAGCACCCCTCCTTCAGGGATATTCACCCCCTCAAAATGGGTGGGGATCTGCACAGAGAAACCAAAACCATGATGAAGTACTTACAATATCCTCTGATGGTTTTTTTGCCTAAATTGATGTATTCACAGAACAGATGTTTGACATAAAATGGGTTTTGTTTTTAATTGGAGGAGATTATTTAAACTATGTCTAAGCCATATGGTCCTGTAAGCCTGACTCCCCTCTGCCATTGCTGGAGAGACCAGCTTGGCATCCCTCTCTGTTTCCAAGTCATTTCCTCTTTACAGATTTAATAGCTGCTATTTTTTTTCTTATTATTGGTCCCTAGGTCCCATTACTATAAATCAGGGCCTTAGGCCCGAAATTGATTCAAGGGTGGATTTGGACAAGCTGCTTTGCGTGATTTTCAGTACTAGGTTGGTTTAGTAGAACATAAAGGGGAATGCAGATGTGAATACAGAAAACACATTGGGAGGAATGGTGACAGTGAGTGGTGTTCATCTCCAAGCCACTAAAGGAAGACCTGGTTCTGGCTGGCACATTTTCCTGCCCCTTTTCCCCTTGCAAATGACTGATAGAAGGTGCTGGGTGCCAGACAGGCTTCAGGCTGAAAGAATGTGTGATGGCTGAGGGCATCCTAATGATCTGCTTCAGCTCAATCTTCCCATTAATCATCACAGAAAACCAGGCCACTGCTGCTGCAGATAGGCTGCAGGGGTGAACTCTGCTTGAAGCAAAGCCAGCTGTGAGTGGGAGAGTGCAAAACTGTTGCATACCAATACCCTCAGATGCTGTTTGGCACTGAGGAAAAAAGAACTTGGGAGAGATGATCACTTGTATTTGAGTCCTCCCTACTGCTTGCCTTGCCCACTGCACCCTCTGAGCCTTTCCAGCATTGCTGCAGGATCTTCAGGCCATGATGGGTTGCAGCTTGATTCCTAACAGTTAAACGCTGGGGTTTTCACTCCCTTTTCCATAATACTGCCATTTACTTGAGGTGACCTCATTTGCCAAGTGATGTAACAGTGTGCACGATCGAGCCTGGCACATCGAGGCAGATGTTTCAGTGGACACAGAAACAGTATTATGAAATGAAAATATTGCCTAAAACCTGAGCAGCAGCAGAGATTACAATGGCCTTTATGAAGATCAGCTTACCTAAAATAGCATTGAAAGGCCTTTGGCTGCAGTCATATGCTTCCCTCCTAAAATGAAAGATTGTTGCTTGTACTACTGTAATGTGACTCCCAAAGGAACCAGCAGCTGCAGGTTTTGAATTTTATCATTTTTGGCCACTCTGTTTGACAGAGTTGACTGAAGCATGCTCAAAGGACACTCCTTCCATAAAATTTTCTTCTTTAACTCCAATAACAATAAATGGTTGCATACTTTTTTTTTTTTTAATGGTGTGTTTTGTTTTAGTTTCTAACAAGGTAATAAGTTCTATTTCAAAGAATGTAAATCCAAAGAGTTTGATAGTTGATCTCACTTGCTTTGTTTCAACTGAAGAGAAATGATCATTGACTCTGTCATTTACATTTTCTGTCATGTCCTATTATCAGGGAGGGCAAAATATGAATCAATGAAATTCAGCACAAACAAGTAGAATATTGAGAGGAGCCTGAAAGAACTTGCTAGGTTCACTTATCAAAGGTTGAGCAGAATAATAAGGTCTATTGATAAGCACATTCCCAGCCCCTGCTTAATTTCTTTCCCTGAAGACACTTCCAATAAAATTCTCTGGCTTGTGCAATCACCGTTACATGTAAATTGTTCCCAGATGAATACATTCATTTCTATTCTTCCTACACTCAATTCAGCCAATATAGAAAACTCAATTTTCATAGAGAGAGTTCTGTGTTTATCCAAAACAGTCATAGATGTGCTCTTTTCTTCCCTAAAACTACATTTTTCTTTTTGTGCTCAATGTATGCAGAGGAAGGTCATATGACCTGAGCTTAAAACATCCTCAGGGTATTTGACAGTGTGTAATGCAAGAGTGTCCAGGAGACACAAAAGATTTTGGTAGCTGAGTGTAACATTTTCAGCCTGAGATCCAGGTACACTTCATGTTTGTCAACAGCAAATCCAGTGTGTCTCAAACCATGGGGAGGACACATCCAGGGCAGCTCAGTTACAGAGCTGCTGCTGGGAAGGGACAGAGCCAGGCAGTGAAATTCAGTGTGAATTGGACACTGCTTCCTTTGGGTTTCTTTTGCAAATCCTTGACTAAATCTCCATCTTATCCTTACTTGGCAGATATAAAGATATGTGCTTGGGGGAACCACAAATTAATTTTTTGCTAGTAACTGGGAAGAAAAGATAAACTATTAGAAATTCTCTCTCAGAAAGACAGTGAATCCATTGCATTTGACAGTGGCTCTGAGTTAGTTTATTTCAGCTTGAATAGTAAGGGATTTTGTGGCATCCAAGGTTCAGGAGGGATGGCCAACAGGAGCCCATGCATGGAGATACAGAGGCACTGGCAAGGAACAGAGCTGTGGGAGCACTGGACCATAGTGATGGAGGGCAGACAGCAACACAGGGACCTGGGCTAGGCAGAGCAAAGTGGTGAATACCAGCAGTGGTAATCAGCCAGGCTGATAAACAAGCTGGTAATGAAACTGAGCAATTCCCTTACACAACTTTAATTCACTTTGAGATCAAATTCTCAAGTTGCATACTGGGGAATCTTAAAATTAAGGAAAAAAAAAAAACTATTAACCTTTTTTGCTCTTGCTTTAACTCCACTTCTTATTACTCTTATATTGATAGCCTGCCTGCCATGCTTGTGCCTGTAGCAATTAACATGGTATTATCCCACCTACTTAACCTGAATATCCAACAGGGCACTTCCTTGGCTGAATATTTCCTTTTTCAGTCTCAGAATTACACTCCCTTAACAAATTCTGTTTTATGAATTCAGTATTACTTCATCTCTGCTGGAAGACTTTAGGCATAAACATCTGTTTCCTTTCATAAAATAAGAATGATAAATAATAAGTAAGCAATTTCCTCTATCACAGGCAATACAGTAGCAGAACTGTGTGTTCAAACCTCATGAATCCCCACCCATTCCAAAGAAGAGACTGCTAAAATGATCTGTTTGCCAGAATGAGTCCTAAGTGGAGGGAAAACAGGCTTGAAGTAGAAGAGAATGAATTAGCCTTTACTGCATGAAATAGGAATTTATTGTTGCATCACCACACCTAACAATATGGTTATGAGGTGGTGGCTCTTTCAATGACAAATTTCTGCAAGAAAACAATGAAAACACAATATAAATCATCTTTCCTTCTCAGAATTCACAAGGCCTTAGTAAGCAGTGACCCTATTAAGGGCATGTACTTATCACAGCTTGCACTGCTTCCTTCTCTTCTTTCTGGGTCCCCTTTCTGTCCCTCCAGCAAAAAAGGGACCCTTTATCACACTGCTCTGTACTGTACCATAACTAATGTCTGGATTGATCCAAGGTGCAGATAAATGTATTTGCCTCTCTCCTGTATCAAAGGTATTTTTGTCAGTAATATGCACCATTGAGGCACGGGGAAAAAAAAAAAACAACTAAAGAGGGTTTGAAAAGAGTCTGAAAAGGCCCTGCAGAAAACAGAGAGAAAACTCAGGGGACACAGGATTCAGAGGCAGGAGCACTCTTGGCAGGCAGACAGAAGGTTTTTGTCACTGGCACATCACTGCCCAGCTGAGCAGCAAGAGCAGCAACAATCTCCTTCCTCCCCTCCTGAGCTGAGAGGGTCCTGGGCTCCCCAAGGACAGCCTTTCCCACTGCCCTGCTCCTGCTGCTCCCCACACACGGCAGGGGCAGGGGGACACTTGCAGTTGGCTGAGAGGTGGCAGCAGAAGATGTGCCAGTGTCTGAGACTGGCCCTTTCCCTGGGGGTCAGGCAACCCATCGGTGGGAGTGGGAACTTAGGACGAGTCTTATTTCAAAATGTCTGTAATACCTTTTTCTAGCCTTCCAGTGACAAAGTCACAAATAAAATTGAATGATACTACAGAGACTTTAGATCACATGAAATACCCTTCTGTCAGGCTGAAATCACCAGTAATGAGTGTAAAGAAAAAATATAGATGAATGTGCAACGTTTTCCAAACTGAAGCCAAAGAGAATTGTGGTTCTTCACAGATATCTCCAGAGAATTTACACGTACCACAATGGCAACAATACTAATGTAGCTAAACCTTATTCCTTTCATATGAAGGACAATTTCATCTTCTACAGAAAACACTGTTTATTGCCCAATTTTAGTTTTTCTACCTCCTTGAAACTTGGCAGCCATTTGATATCATCCGTCTCCATTAAGATACCATGGGTCATCAATATTGCCTATTTGGACAATTATAATCCCAAAGAGTTCCTTTGCAAAAATTTCTACAACTCACTGGCACCATTACATACAGTTGGGTTCTAATTGTACAATAAATGTCATTTATACTGGTTAACTGCATTTTCTTTTCTGATCACTTTATGTCATTTTATGCCACTCTTTTTCTAAGCCTTAATTCTACTTTGCAACCCGATATAATTTGACTCATCATCCCTATAATAGGTCTGCTTCTCCTCTTTCAAGCTATATAATAGGAAATATTCTGTATCATGCATACTGGTTAGCAATAACAAGGGCACACTTTAGGAGAATTATCATGTGTTGCCATAGACCAGAAATGCAACTAATGTAAATTCATATTCTAGTAACAAAACCTGCATCACTGTTGACACAGTGCAACACTAACTGATTCAAAAAGTCTCTTGCAAACACAACTTCCATGATTTTGCTGGTAAATGTGAATAGTGCAGAAAAGATGGACTGCTCTCCCTGCTTACATACTTTTCTCATGGAAAGAAGTAAGCTTATTTCTAAGGAATTGTTAGAGCATTTTTTGATTACTAAAACTGGGAAGGTCGTCACACAAGCAACACTGAAGGAAGCAAAAAAGTGATCTCATCTCTCTTTACAAAAGAAAAAGTAGCCAGTCAACAACACTAAACACAGAAGTACAGCACCCACCAGAGAAACAGGCAGGAGAATGGTCATCCAAAAATGGGCTACAGCGTAATGCTATACATCTGCAGCTACAGATCTGGCATAGTAAATTTGGGTTTCTCTTTTTATAGAAATGTTTCTAAAAAACTCCTTTGGTAAACACCAGCAGAGCCTTTACTCCCAAGCACAGCAAATGCACTGAAGGAATTTGATGCTGTTCTTTTGAAGTACAAGTCTGCTCTCCTCACCCTCTAAAAGGATACCCAAAACAGGAGGGAATGAATGGCACTGCTTGAGCAAATGCTTTTTAGCAGGATTTCTCAGAGAGTGAAAGCTCCAGCACCACCTGCTCATGGTCAGAATCTGCTACAGCCCATGAAAATTGCCTTGGGACTTGAAAAAACCACTTTTTAAACCTGCACCGAAGTTGTTTAGAATCAGGGACAGAAAATGTAAAAGCCAACATACCTTTCCCTGAGCAGTTCAACAGGTGTGTGCTACATTAACTAACCCAGTCTCTTTGCCGCTGCCACCCTGACGTCATTGTTACTGGGTTGACAAAAGGTTTCCATGACAAACTAGAAAGCTGATCTGTTATCTCCTCTTTGGAGGAAATTGAAATGCCCTCTCTCCCATATTCTGCTAGACCCACCCATCTTGTTTTTGGCACGCGGCACAGAGAGTGAGCTTCTGTGATTGATTTAGATTTCCCTCTGCTCTGAAATAGAGAAACCAACTTGTTTGTTGTTTTTCCCCTAACTTAAACTAGAGGGTGTCACCCTCATCCCATTGCAATCCCAACCACCTGACCCACAGCCCAATCTTCTTTGTAGGCATGTTGACTACCATGTTCAAAAAGAGAACAGATAACACTGAAAGAAGACAAACTTTCAAGTAACGAACTAAAAACATTATTAAGACATTTGATTCTCTTCTTGGCTATAATTTTTTGCCTCTACTAGCAGGCATGACCCATAATAGTTAGCAGATGTTTGAAACATCTCATTTTGAACTTTGCCTAGAATTAAAAGAGATCTTGTAGAATTTAAATAGCAGCTGCAGAATAAAACAAGGTTGCCTTCTTAATGTGACAGAAATGTTCATCCTAGCCTAAAACAAGGATGACTGTTTTATGTTCTATGTAAATACTGAGGAAGCTAAATTTCTGTGCACAGACACCCACACATTATAAATTTTATAGGTGTCTTATTTGCAGCAGTTGACATGAAATAACCCCAGTGGAAAAGGCTGGCCCAGCTGCCTGAATGCTTCTTAGGTTTTTGCTACAAAACCTGCAGCTCACCACAAACAGGAGAACGATGGTCTATTTTGGCTGTGAACATCAGGTTAGCAAATTTGGTGATACAAATTTATTTATTATCATCATTACTATTCTCACAGCACCAAGGGAGAACCCAGCAATCCTCAAAGAGGATGTCCTGGATATGGAAATGAACCCAAACAATCTCCAGGGAGCAATAAAATACACTTCTCAACAGCTGTGCAACCCACCAGCCTTTCTGCCATGCTGGCCCAGCAGGGTTCCTACCCAGTGCAGCAATGCAAAGGCACCCTTTGTTTAAGTACTGGGATTGATGCTAAATTCAACCTTGTGGAAATAGTCCCTGTGGATCCTCTAGGGCTACTGATTCCCCTGCCTCTTGTTCCTACCATGATTAGACTTCAGCCAAAGGGTAACTAATTCACTGACACAGATGGCTAAGCTTCTGAATTGAGGAAGTTAACATACAAACAGCTAATTTAAAAACAAGTTTAGATCTCAAGATGAATTATTGTTCCCTTTCAGACTGCATGCATTTCTTCTTTGCTTGACACTTAAAGATTTTTCAATAATTCCCATACTTGCAGGTTTCTCAATGTTTGCAAACAGAGATCTGATATGGCAGACATAAGATCTGAAACAGGTTTTGAAAGACCTGCTGTAGTGAACAAAGATGTCCCTAGCCTTTATGCATCTGGTTTGAGTTAATATTCGTATCCCCTTAGAATACACAAGATTTTTCCTAAGCTAGGCTTTTCCTAGTACACATGTTTTAGTAACATAAGGTTGTAATATACTGCTCTCAAACAGATGTGCCTCTGGAGGTTATCCCAAGGAGAACTGCTCACCTTCGGAGGGAGGCAAAGTCTAAACCAAGACTGCTCTATTGTTTTTGGGGAAGACAAAATGCCTTGATTCCCATTAAGACTATTTTAAATCTTGCTGCATGACAGCTGCTTACAACTAATGTGGCATGTAATATTAAAGATGTTATTACTGAACATGAAAATAGCTAACACTTTTGCAAATCTAATCAACATATTTAATTCATTGTCCCACTGCGGTTCACAACTCTAAAAGACCTCCAAACCAGTGCAGGACTTAAAAAAATAGACTTAACCAAAATCTGTTCTTGTTGAGCAGAACTCAGTATATGCTTAACATCAAGGGCATGTGTTTAATGGGCTCATGAAACGCGTCCTGGTTTATGATTCAGCACAAGCAATTTGCAGCTCTGTTTTCATCTTCCTTATCAGGGAATTACGACAGGCCAGTGGCAGGAACCAGAGCTTTGGCCTCCTCAAGGGGCCCATTGGGCTGAGGGAGCCCAGCACACAGCACCAGCCTGGGACACATCAACCTGTGCCAGCCCCAGTGGGGAGCCCTGGTCAGGGTGTTCCATTTACAGCCAGAGAACAGGCGAAGGAAAACCACCACAGCTAATTACACACCAATGCTATTTAGCAAGAAGAAAATACATGCTGGAATAAGACCCTCAGGTGTTTTTACTGCAGATTTACTGTAACTCTACCACTCCCAGCAGGCGCCAGCAGGTGTCAACACTCCTGACTAGGAGAACAAACACATCACCTGCATGCAGTTTTTATTTAATTACCATGATTTTCAGAAATATGCTCTGCAGTGCTCAAAGCACAGTCATTAATCTTCAGTAATCTCTCTGAACAATTTCAACTTTTCTGAGTCTGAAGCCCCTGTATAAAGCAGGGTCTCTATTGTCTGAGCATTGGATTTTATGCAAGGCAGTTGCCATGGCAATGTGACAGAAACAGCAGAACCCAAACAATATTTGAGCATCAAAGAATTCTAAGTGCAGGGAAAAATCAGAGCTAGATTCTATGTTAGAACTATAGGCTGTCCAAACTGCAGATTTTGAAGCTTAGGAAGACTGGCTATTATGATAAGCTCTCTTGGGGATAGCTGTATTCCAGCAATGCATTATCACTGATCTGTTCCCATTATAATCCATCCATTTCACAGAAAATGACATGTTTTGTAGGGGAGTGAAAAGCAATCTGAAAAGGAACAATTGCACATCTCACCTTTGGGTAGAGAAAAGAGAAAGAGGGAAGAGGAAAAAAAGGTTATAATCCAAACTGTATTTCAATAGAAAGCCTGGCTGTTATAAAAATAATAAAGGTCTTGGCTAGTCACTTGTTGTGAAATAACGAACCTTGTGCACCTTTATAATATTATTGCAGGCATTGTATAGAGCACCCTAATAAAAATGGATGGCTGACTAAATGAGAAAAGGCTGCTGCATTGTTTTATAAGGCAAGAATCCAGTTCCAGAACACATAAATCGTAAACTCCACACCAAAGAGTTTATACCAAAAACACAACACAGCTTTGTTGTTATTATTACCCTGTTGCTCTTGTATATGCTGCTACAAATGTGTTTTCAAAATAATTAAAATCCAAAAGCCTTAGCAACAGAGCAGACCATAATTGTGTCTCAGGACTGCTGAATGCCCCAAGCTGTTACAAACCTGCATCTAAGAAAGGTGCTGCTTTTATGTTCACGTGGACTGGTTTGCCACTTAAAAATGGGAACATACAAATATGGAAGGTAAAAAAACCTAGCAGAAGGCCTGGGACATAGATGATCTTTGTTCTAAATCTCTCTTTGTTGTCCAATGTTTAACTTGGATGACTCCACTCTCCTATATCTTCTGAGTCACAGAAACAGGGATAGTGCCAGTCATATTTTCATGAGACTGAGTACAAGCTTGCATTTAACTAATGGTTATTTTTTGCAAGAAACATGCTTTTTGGATTAGCACATTTCTAGCAAGAGAAAAGCCACCTCAGTCCTGGCTCCTCAACACCACTACTGGTCCCTGAGCCTAAAGAGGGCTGGTGTCCTTCCCTCCATGACAGTGAGATCTGCAGTTTTTAGGACTGGTCCTGTTTACCTATGGAAAGCCAGCCAAGCAATTTGTATCAGCAGCCTGTTCTTTTTGCTCCTGACTGCTCGTCCAGCTGCAGGCATTAGTGACATACTTTTAATTTTTTTGGCTTCTCATGCATAACTAGCAGTCCCTGAGGAGCAGACTCAGCCCAGGCCAGCTTCCCACAGAGCTGGGCTGTGTGGACAGTCTCCAGCTACAGTGGAAGCTTCTCCTGAGGGTCAAGCATCTATGAGGTCTCTCAGCCATGTGTAGGGTCTAGTAATGTGTGTGTCCATAAATACATGTGTTCATACTACTGCATTTCTTCTAATCAGAGCAAATTGTTGGTTGCTCTCTCTAGCCTTATGTGGATTTCCAGAGAAACGATTTTTGAGATCAGAAGCTTCTGCCAAGTTGCTTAAAATTTATTCAACGGGTATAAAAGTTGTCAGAGGGCAGAGCACAAACAGATGTGGAAAACATGAAAGAAAATGTTTCTTTCTTATAAAACTAGGTTAAAAAATTTCTCGTATCATAAAGGTAAGGATAAGTCTCTCCAGGATTTCTCTACAAAATTGCCTGCCCTATAATAATTCTGCTTTATCTGTGTCTGTCAACTAGCCAGGTTTCCGTCGTTTAATACATCACATGTTTATTTTCTATTATTCTCCTCAGTTAATAAAAATATCACATGGCCCAAATCAAATGCCTACAAAAGTCTATCACTATTTCCTCTATTAGCTGAATTATAAACTCATAAAAAAATATCAAGCTAGCTTAATTTTATTTTCTATAAACAAGTGCTAACTTGCATTACTTACACAAAGAGGGTTTAATACATCATTAACTCTGCTCTTTATTTGTCATTTCACTATTATTCCTAGAGAAAATATACCAGGTTTGCAATTCAGTGGTATGAACTACAAATGAGACAGCAGATTTTGAAAACTGCAATTTTATCAGCTGACAGGTGAGGTGGAATATCTGACACAAATCCTCTTACTGTTTTTATTTTAGGTTAAATACAATTTCTGAAAGTTTCTCAGGATCTTTTGTGTTATTTATATCTCATGTAGGAACACACATAGCCATTACTATGTCAGTAGAAACCATACCAGCTTTGCTGCTGTAGCTTAGACATTCTTATAGCATAAGAGTCTCTGCTATGGAAACTTGAACAGATCTGGAAAGCAGCTCCCTAATGGACATGTTAATTAAATTGATCCCCTGTCCTGTTTCTCCTGGACAGGACCAAACTGTCCCATTACATTTACAGCTTTAAAAGCTGTCTTGCAACAGAGATCAAGGATCACCTGTTCCTGAGAGCTGAACTGCACTTTAATGTTAGCCCTGAACCCCAGAGACTGAAATGACTCAGGGTGGGTATAATCTGCAGTTGCTCAATGCCAGGACATTAAATCAGATGTAGGTGTATGTCTGATTGCTTGCAGGCTGCCGTTGTGCTCCTTTTTCTGGGCCATGCTAGAAAACACCTGCAGAGCCTCCAGGCTGGAGTGGTACCATCAGCATTGCTCAGCACAAACCATGTAGAGCTCTTTCATAGCTCCAGGATAAGCAACTTCCACTCACACAGCACTATAGTTCCTGAAGTGCCAATGAGGCAGGCCAGGCTATGGTATGATGCCTTATTTTGTTGTATTAATTTCTGATTCAGTATTATTTGGTTTTACTGTAACCAGTTGTCTGTGCATTTCAATGTTTAAACCTGCTTCTTTCCCAGTCCACTCCTGGCTGCCTCTGCAGTAATAACAAAGTGTGATCTTGGATATTTTGGCATGTGATTAACAGCTGTTCAGATTGCCTTGGCAGTTTCAGAGTATACTAATTGGGTTAACAAGGTACTAAGTGCTCCAAGGTGTTATGAATATGTTGTAAAATCAAAAACTCTGCTGTCAAATGCATTCATTACTCACAGCCTGTAATTTGCTTGCAAGGAGCCTACTCCAAAAGGCAATATTTCCAGCCCTTTCTCCTACTCATCTGTGAAAGACATTAGCACACCAGCACCAAGAACACCTTTAATCAATACTGTCCCATTCCTAGAGAAGGAATCTCAGCCAAAAGGCTCCTTGGTATCTTTGGAGAGTGTCAGATTCCTTCTCAGCTGCAGCCAACAACTGGGTCCCACCAGGCCCCTTGCCATGGGCTGCCCTTGCTAGTCTCCTCCCAGAAAAGCAAAATCCAATAGGGCACCCGGACACAACCAGTCCCAATGGGACATGGACCTGATCCCATCAGGTCCAAAGTCTGGAACACCCAGCCACTGCCTGGGGCTGTTCCACATGCCTCACTTCCTGTTTATTCCCCATCCCAGCCCCTTTATTCCTGTTCTCATTCTCCCACTCCCCACCATTTGCACTTGAGGCACCATGCCTCATTCCCACCTCCTGCTATCCAGGCACACTGCCTGACAGTGTTTCTGATTTTTGCAAAATAACAACCTCAGCAATCAGACCAAGGGCTTTCACAAGAACCCTGTGCTCTCCATTTCCCAGGTAAGATCAGACCAATGACACTACTGCTCAAGCCTACAGAACAGACAAGACAATCACAGTATCATTTGTTCCCATTACCCCTTGTGCTGAAACATGCTCAATTTATCCACTGATATAAGAGACAGGTTCATGTGATTCCTTCTCCTGCTAGTTCTTCCCTACTAAAGGTCATACCTCCTGATTTCATTTCTTTGGAACTGAGCAACTCATTCTTTACTGTCTTCCCTTTTCCTGTTCCTTTCCCATTTCATTAACATGAAAGCCTCACCCAACGGTGACATTAAAGTTGACATTAATTTCTGCTGTATTTGAAGTCAATGTAATAAGATAAAACCTATACAACCTATAAAACCTTTTCCTGATACAACTGAGACATACTAACCTGAATAACTGGGCCAGTTATCCAGCCAAAACACTGGCTGAAATTAAAACTAGATAGTGGGACAAAAACAGTTCCTCACCTAACCAGCATCAGTGAACAAAGTTCTGGCAACACTGAGGTTGGATCTAGAAGTATGGAAAAATGAAAGGTAAGAAACTTCATTTTTTTCTTTAAAAAACTGAAGATGGAATAAACAACTGTGCACTATGCAACAGGCAGGGGAATAACACATGAATATGAGAAACAGGTAAGGAAATGATCACCTAGTCAAGAGTTTGTTTGCAAAGAGTGAATCAGCCAAGAACACACATTAGTGGAAGCTGGAAAGGTGTGTGCAGAGGATGGCTTGTTCCAAGGAACAGCTGACTGTAAATGGTAGCAGCTCTTCATGCAGCCAGCATTCCTCAATGGAAACAGGTGTGACAACAGGATGGAAATGTTTAATCTTTGGGTCTGAAAACATGACACTTCCTTGCTCTACTAAATGACTAGTGTGGGCTCAATGCCAATAGGAGGCTCACAGCATTCTCTTGTTCCAAAGCAATAATCTGCTTGAGAGAGGATACAGATTCAGGCCCCACTAAAATCAGTTTGCATGTGCTTAAAAGAGACAGGCTTTGGCCTGGAATTGGTTTCCAAAAGTGGAGGTGGGAATGCACAGGTAGGGTAGGCAGCTGAATGCAGACAGCTCATATGTGCATTCTAACACAACACTTCTAACAGGAGAGAATTCTATATTTGTTATATTGCAGTTGAAGAAAAGAGAAACTCTTTTTCTGCACCAAAAAATTCACTGGGACCAGTCACAGACAATGGAAACATGCTGACCCTCAAACAGCTCCTGGAATAATCACTTGCTTTAGCACATTGCACCAGCTCATAATGGTAGGCAAAGAAAAAAATGCAGCATAGCAATCACAACTAAGCACAAAAGGTTCAAATCTGACTGATCTCAAAGGACAGTAACTATATGCCCAGCATGGAGCTTATATTGTGCTAAATTGAGGCTGCCATTCCCTCCCTCTGCCTGCTGCTCATGAAAGAGCTTGGTCACCTACCCTGTGTGGTGAGTCAAGGCTGTGCAATCCAAGCTGCTTCCAGTGACTTCTTTCCTCCTACTCAGCCACCAGAACCCCTGTAACATATCACAAGGCTGTGCAGGGGGAATGACTGCAGCTGGGTAATCTAACACTCCTACACTCCTAACCCCTTTAGCTCCAGCAATTTAAAAGGAATGCTCACAATTTATTTAATCCTAAAATCCATCTTGTCACAAGAGTTAATAGCCAGATAATGCTATGCATAACATTCTAAGCATGGCGCCAGAAATATGAAAGCATTTAAATAAAAGAGTTTGCAGCAAACCTTCAAATCCAAGGTTCACTCATTAAAAAGCAAACCAATGTATTAATCTCCATTGCTGCATATTTTAAAGACATAGAAAACCAGATCTAAGATGGATACAGAATATGAGACAGACCTCCCATGCAATTGAAGTCAGTTGCTCTCTTACAGCTTGTCAACATATTTGTTAGGACAGGATTTACCATCAAAATAGAACAAACAGCAAGTGAGACCCCTTCTGTTAGTGATGATCATGTGAAAAAAGCAACAACTCTTCTTAATTCTGCCATCATTTAGGGCTCATTTAAAACTCATTGAACTGCTAATAGCTACCATGATTTTATTTCATTTTCCTCAATCATACAGATGCTGTCTTGGGAAACTCAGAAACCCTTACTGTGCCCCATCATGAGTTTATCTTTACAATTAAAGTTGTTTCTCTTTGCCAGATTAATTTTCTCCTCTAGAGCACAAAGAAATTTAGTAGGAGAGACACAATCTGTTGTGACAAAAATGCAAAGCTAGAAGAGTGTTCTAGCTCTTGCAATGGTATTTTTTATTGTTTCCCATGAGGGGAATTATCCCCATTAATGGTGATTGCAAATCCCTGTATACTGGGACATTAGCTTCCCTTATGCTTGTTACTGAAATGAAAAGAGACAACTAAAATATTACAGAGCTGTTTTATAAAGCACTTATCCTATTAATCCACTTAGCCATAGTCTTTACATAGGGATGGGATGCCCAGAAGAGTTCTTTGGGGAATTAATCAGTTATAACATTAAAAAAAGCAGAGGAATGGTCTCATTCATTAGGATCAATTTCAGCAGTTACTGTATTGCCCTTATCAGCAAAAATGACAGGTTTGTGGATGCAAGTGGCCACCTTTCAGATCTGTACCTGGGGAGCACATCCTGGTTCTCCTGAAATGCAGCAGTGCTGCTCTTTGTCTCTCACAGCAAGCAAGGACTTGGGAACCAGCAGATGGAAAATAAGTTGTATATTTGTTTAAAAGACATCTGCTTCAGCCCAGCTCTTACTTAACTATCTTATTCTTTTATCTCCCCCTCACAGGGAAAGTGATTTGTTCCAAGGCTGGAGGCAAATCCTGCTCCTAGTGAAACAAAACCCTGAGCAGCTGATCCTGAAAGGCTGGATGTGATGTGGATCTATGGGAGGCCCAGAGCCAGATATTCACCAGGTGAACAGTGAGGTGCTTTCCTTAACTTGAAATTAAACTCATTTACGTATCACTCTGTTTCCTTTGCATTTCTTCAAAAGACTTACCTGTTGTGCCTTGCATCTCTGACCTTAGCAGCCGCCTAACCCAGTACAGCAGCACTCACCATCCCTTCTTGCCCTTTGCAGTGCCACATAACTAATTGCACTTCAGCCTCAACAATTTTTTTTTTTTGTGGAAACGAGCAGCCAAGTGCTCATAAATAACACATGGGCATCACACAAAGAGAAGGTCATAAGGCAGGAACTCGATGAGCCTGAGAAAGGGTTGATTTTTAAGGTCCTTTCTCAGTCCTCAAATTTCTCTCCCAGAAGCCTGAAGGAGAGAGGTTTCATAAAGGTAAAAGGTACCAAAGGTTCAGTTCCCAGGGAGGGCAGCAGAACTTCAGATTTGGAAGGAGTTTCTGCAAAATAACTGCACTGAGACCAGAAGCTAAAAAAGAATGTGAAACCTCTGAGATTTCAAAAGGCAACCCACAAAACCCCTGGAGGCCTGGTTTACACCTCTGTTATATCTGAGAGGCAGAGGGATGGGGATGCTGCCATAGTCTGGTAGCCACTGCAACAAAAGCCAGGTTGTTCAAGAACCTCAGTCCCCAGCCTGTCCCTGCAGTCACAGCTGTTTAAGCCAGTACAGAGCTGGGCCAGGCTGGATCTGCTGCTGGAGAGGTTCAGGGGGCCATCAGCCTTTAAACTGCCCCAGCTCACACGGGAAGCCTGCACAGTAGGGGACTGTCCAGGATGTGAAGGCAAAGACCAGTCAGCTGAATGCCATTCTGCCCATTTTATAGGTAGTGATGGATGGAGAACATGGCCCTGACACTTCTAAGTACAATCAGTTAAATTCATACGAAAATCAGCTCTCACTGCATTATCTGCAACAAGCCAGAAGGCTGAAGTTTCTCTGTGTGCATTTCAATTTCCTTTCTTTTCTCTCTATAAATGTCACTTCTAACTGATGGTTTAATGACTTGAGTTTTAAAGGAAAATCACATGGCTTGGGTAAGTGCTCCTTCTGCTGGGTAGACCCCTGCTGTCCTTTCCTATTGACTGCTTAGGATCATGCAGTAAATATCAACACTAGAGAACTTCTACTAATAATGCCAGCTGAGGCCCAGGACCTGTGGGGCACAGCTGGCTCCCACCCTCAATTCTTCCTGCAAGCTGAGAAGGATCAGCACCTCAAGAGATGGTGCCCTAAAGACATAAAAACTGACTCTTGTGAAAATAAATAATCAGCAATCAACACACAGCTTTTCTCCATGCCAGTGGAAAACACACATGTGTGGTCCAGCCTTGTGCTTTCAATAATTGTTTATTTGCAACCACGGTCAGGAAGTGATGCTGTAGTATCAGGGAAAATTAACCCAGGCAGAAAAGGGCTTGTGGAGTTGTGCCATGTTTCACACTCCTCTGCTTCTTGCCTGCACACATTTGAGAAAGGAGAGTTTGATTTGGATTGTTAGTGGGTTTTAAATTAATGCAAGACACAAACAGAAAAATAAAGCTGGTCTGGACAACCGCAGCACTTGGATCCTGGACACAGAGGCTTGGGGGAAGCTTTGGATGCCTCTCTCCCTTCTGTTAGCTGCCAGTAGCAAGGCATGCATGTGGTTTACAAGGTGGGGTGAATGCTGAATCCAAGGCAGGGAGGTGCCTCCTGGAGCAGCCTGCACAAAAATACTTGGCTGGAGAACAAATACTGCCTCAGATCACTGAAAAGGCCATGAGTTTGTGGACAAGCAGAAGAAACCAGAATAGCCCTTCCCGTAATTCAAAGCCTTTTCCTACCTACTTGACCTAGGGGTGAGAAAAAAAAAGAATCCCATACTGGGAGTTAAGGAGAAAGAGAAGACAAAATAATGATTTACTGAGTGGTGTGATCACTTTCTCCAGTCCCCTCACATGGAACATCCCAGTTCTCAGGAAAGCTTTCACCTCCCTCAGCTACTTTGCCAGCTCTGTGCTTCCCTGTGGCTTGCCCTCCATGTCCCATGCCTCTTTCTATTGCCTCCCAGTCCAGTACCTGTGTGCTTCTGATACTTCATGGCCACAGCTGTGCTCAACCAGGCAACACACAAAGACTAAGGTTAAGAGTTAAAATCAGTTATCTCACTATCTGGCTGCTCCCTCTTGCCCATAATCAGCCATTCCACCTTGTACGAGGGCCATGCCACAGGAGAATGCACCAATGAGTTTTATAAAGTTTTATCTACATGTTTGGATGGAGAAACATTTACCAGCAGACAGCAAGGTGAACAGAGGAGAAGTATGAGCTGGGATGGTAGGCTGTGAGATTGTCTCAAGAACTGATGAGCACTGGAGACACACAGTCTTGACGACTCCCCAGGAAAGGGTAAATTCACCACCCCAAGAGTCAGCCAAATCTGGATAAGGCCACTAACATCACTCAGAGGTGATGCAAGGTGGCAATGAGTGCTGCAGATATACACTTAATGAAAGCAGAGACCCTTCAGCAGAATTTCTGAACACCCACCTAAAAGCTGCTACATAACTGAATTAAAGGTGTTCTTATAAGTATTGTTTGTGAACTGTATTTTCCTGACTTGATCACCTTGATATGAAGAAAAAAGGAATTTGGAACTGTTTCCTTTAGTCCCCCACCTTCACACACAGTTTTTTTTCCAATATCAAACCTCTTGCTAATATTCACTTCAAACTTGAATGATGTCCAGTGTCCTCTAATGTCCTTGGATCAATGAAGTTTAGTGTTGCTCAAAGGTCAGCTCCTAACAATAAGGTTCTGATCTCACTTAAACTTTTCTTCATTTCTAGACAGTTACTCTGTGTTATCCCTATGTGCCCTTTATAGCTGGAACCATCTTGTTCCAAGGTTTTCTAAATTTCTTGAACAAAGCTGGCACCTCTAGTAAGCATTAACCACACACAAATTATGAATTCTAAAATGAAAAAAACCTATGCCAAAAAGAAAACATATTGTTCCTCCAGAGGGATATATTTTATATTGTACATCCAAATTAAACAAACACACTGTAATCACCAGAATGAAACCCCAGAAACAACTCAAAACAACAGCACAGGAAAAATAAACATGAACTCAAACTCTTTGAAGAACAGGAGGAGAACAATCAGATTTAGATGAAGAACAACTTCTTGCTTAATGACAACATAGAAAGTCGAACTTGAGATGAAATTTAAAAAAAAGAATAAAAATACCCTTTTTAGAAACAAGTTCTGAATACTGTTTGCTCCTTTCTTTCCATGCCAAGTACTTTAGATGGTCTAGTGGCCCAAGAATGGATACAGAGACAACCCCAGAACACTGAAGGACAATTCCTATTTATTTATGTCCTCATCTGGACAGGACCCCATAAACCATCCACTTTTAATTAACTATTTTTTCCATTAATCAACAGACTAAATTGGAACACCGGCACAAGGCTGAGGCAGGAGTGTCCATTTTTTGTCTGAGCAGGCTGGTTTCCAAAGTGGTGTCAGGTTTTTGGGAAGGGGGTCTGGGCCCGTGCTGTGCACCCCCCTTAGAGGTGATGGTGCAGGTCAGTCCATGGCAGCCCAAGGTGAGGAATCACCTCAGCAGTGTCACTCCAGGACTGGCATCCTCTGCTGTGCACGAGGGGCAAGCACAAAGGTGAAAAGGAATTGCTCACAAGGAGGAGGGGAAGGAACACAGTGTTAGCTTTGATAAGCAATAATAGGAAATGGCCTTTAATGACTTACATTAGTGGATATAGATGAGGAAGGCACTCAATCACTTGATCTCTTCAAATACATATGCTTTTGCCTAACCATTTTTGCTGGAAAAAATACTAATTTTGACTAACATGAATCAATTTGAACTTTTCCCCAGTCAAAGACCAGTTCAGAGATAGAAACTCCTCTCCCACCTGAAATCCAACTCAATTTCTAATGCAAGGTAATTGGCAACAAATCTTTTACATCTGATTCTTTGAAAATCACAGCACATTTATAAAAGTCAAACAACAGCTGGTCCCTCTGCAGAGCTGAAAAACAGAATATCCTTTAATTCTTCTGTGCAAATCAATAATTTATCTTAATCCTTCTATTTTAAAATCACTGAGGTTGGTCATGCCTTTGAAATAAAAACAGGGATTTTCCTGTACTTCCTTCCTTCATAGTCCGATTGTATCAAACTCATTGACTTAAACATCCCCCTAACTTAAACATCCTCTTTCTTCACAGCAGGCATTAAAATATCTTTTTGTGTTGTTTGCTAAGTAATATAGATTTATTGATATGGAGCTTATTTCCTGTCATGTAAGACCATAGTGTTGTCCATAGCTGAGTTTCCAACCATCTTTTAAAGGGCAGCACTCTCCACCATATTCTGTACATTTTAAAATTACAGCCATCCTGCCTAAGCAGATTCATACATGCTTCAGAAGTGCCTTGTGATTGAGAGATATGACATTTGCAGTGGATTTAGGATACTCATCACATGAACTAAGATTATATGATTATAGAAACTCTGACTGTGTGCCTTGCACCTCTTTGGGGAATGTGTCCATCAGCACATCAGTACAGAATCTGATTTTCACACTGCTGGCAGGAACAGAAAGGAGAGATCAAGTGGGTTACCACTGAAATTACATTTAAATACCCTCAACAGGAACACGTTAATATTTATATCTACAGTGTTCTCAGGAGACCTCCAGTCTGAAGGAGTTCTATACACTTGTTTTATCATAATGGGACTTACATTTTCAAGTGTTACTGATTAACTTCTTTTCCACCAAAGGGGATGCATTAGATTTAGAAGACCTAAGAATAAGACTGAAAGCATTCTGAATGCTGATTGTTATGTCCTAAATGCAAAAGCATAATTTATTTAAGTCAATAGCAAATGTTCTTTATGAAATGGATAGCAATAGAAATGAAAATTTACAAAATTACACACTCTATAAAAGAGAAGTGGAGCATATTCTACCTGCCCTGGATGTAACTGCAAGCTCTGCATGGAGGAAAATGCTGAAAAGACATCTTTGAAGAACTCCTTTCTGTAGAACATCACTTGCAGGAACTTGCAGTTGAATCTGTTCTCAGCATCTGATCGCTCAACTGAATCTGGATTCATATTTGCAGTTATTTATAGCCATAAAAATCCAACCAAACTTTGGAGATGTGCTAAGAAAATATCTGCTCTTTCTTACACAGGTCTGGAGATAAATTTGTGGGTGCTGTGCAGTGACCCTGCACTGACCACCACAGGAATGGCTTTCCTTTGGGGAAAGAATTCTGTCCAAGAATTTTGAGTGCAAGAACTTCTCAAGTGCAATAGCACTTTGAGAAATCCGAGCTGAAATACTTAAAATGCATGGCAAATTTCATGCCTGCCTTTTATGAAGTTATTTCCTGGAAATATTACCCAAAGAACAACGTGATTGCCATTTCCATGGGCACTACAGATGTTTTGGCTTTGCTGTTATTTTCACAGTGTGAAACACTCAGCACTCTGGGAAATTTCTTGGTAAAATTCAACTACTAGATAAAGAAAAAAAGGGGCCTTTGGGGAAACTCATCCATTGTCATCAACCCCTTTGTAGGTGTGTGGGAAATTGTCCAGCCACGCAGTACAAGAAAAAATGAACAAGGCTCCACTACCTGATTAGGACTTTCTCTGAAGTCCCCTGAATGATTACTATGAAGTTTGCAAGTGCTTCCAACAAGTGTTATATTTTAAGAGCAGCTGATCACATTTTATTTTGTTTTCCAGAAGAACCTTTTCCAAGGAGGTTCTGTGAAACAAGACAGCCTGTGCCTGGTGCTGCCTCCACCCACAGCTGCAGCAAGAACTGGCTGGCAACAGAAAGCAAATGTCCTTACACTCAGTAGCACCTGCACCCTTGACAGATCTCTTTTCAGAGGTAAATCTCCTGATCACCTCCCTGTTACATTTAGAACTGGATGCCAGAAAAGATAGATAACATGTAATTCAAGCCAGGATGGAACCTGGCTGAAACTCAAGGTTAGTGAGAGTTACTTTTTTGATTGTTTTGAAATCTGATTTCAATCCAGGGAAGACCAAAGTCCATTTTTTCAAAGTTCACAGGGAAGAAAAAAAAAAAGTGCCCAAGGCCCCAGAATTGTCCTGGGAGATCTGTGCTGCAGGCAGAGCCAGTATTAATACCTGAGCTGGAGATTCTTTGCTACATGCATTATAAATCAGTAAGAATAGAGCTGCTCTGCTGCAGATGGCAGGTGGGTAAATTCCTGTACAGCTCCAAGCCACAGTGCCTAGTGTACCGACAAATAAAGGCACTGTGAGACCTATCAGCCAAGTCCCCAAAGCAGAGATTAAGGTACACCAAGGCAGAGCACAGCCCCAACACTGAGCAAAGAATGGTTGTAATTATTTGGGTCCCTCTGAGCTTCAGAGTTTTCTGTGAGTGCCCACAAAAATTTGCATTATTCAAAGTAGGTGCAGCACTTCAGTCCAGATTTCCTTCATTTGGAAATCTAAACACATAGTTTGTACCTTGCCTGTTTGAGTGTGTTATATTTCACTCCAAGAGCCTCAAGTTAATTTTCCAAAAGAGTAAAAAGCATCAAATTTAGAGAGACAAGTAGAGCTCTGCAAATCAAAAGCTGGAACATTTCATGATGTTGGCACTGCTGCATTCCTGATAAGAAATACAGGAAGCAAAGGCAAAGTCCTTACTTATACATAGGAAAGAGAGAAAAAAAGAAAAGTGCCACAGTAATATTACTGAACATCAACGATTAGAAAGGCAAGTTCATGCCAAATCAGGCATTGCCAGCAGAGATAAACCAGTCTCATTTTATCAACTCCAAATGTCACTTCAATGACTTCAGTTTCAGGGAGCCATTCACAGTGAAAAAAAGATACATACATTTGTATATTTTTCTCAGAGAAAAGCTGAATTTACAGGGGTCCTAACCAAGATTCTGAGGCAGAACTGAGAGGCAGCCTCCCAAAGCCTAAGGAAATGTTAAGAAATTATCATTAGAGAGACAGAGAGATGTCAGCTCCTGGCTGAACAATTTATTTCCTGGTAAGATAAACATTTTGCTACTACATGACAGTATCTTCAAAAGAGTTAACCACCTATAGCTAGTGAGCCCTCAAGAAGGCTAATTAAAGTGCCAAAATGTTTTATGTCAGATTTTCCTCTGATCACTATCATGTTTTCTCTTTTCCACAGGTGAGGGCAGTAGGGACTCTGTGAGAACTGCTCCAATGCTAGGCAGCATCCAAGCAATAGAAATACATCCTCTGGGGCCATAATTCACTCCTCTTTATCATACCTTCACAGGAAAAATTCACTTAACAGTCAGCAGTCATTTTCTGTTACATAAATTTAGTTTTACTTGTGGTCCCATAAATCACCAGTCCCTGCAAGGAAGCAGCACTCCAGACAGTACACTGAATTCTGGCATATTCTGCTGGGACAGTGGCAGAATAACCACAACAGTACTTACAAAAATGAGACCAAATCAATCCCTTCCTTTGCACTTTAGAAGCTCACAGTTGTTTAATCTAATCCAATTTACTGAGAGTAAAATATCTTGGTGGGAGGAAGAAACCTCTTCAGGTCAATGCCTGGCAGATAAATTGATGGCACCTACCACAGTGCTCCAGAAAACAGGAGGACTTCTAAATACTCCTGATTCTGTTTTTAAGTGACTCCCTGCTTCACCACCCACTCCATATTCCCCTGATCCTGCTCTCCCTTGGCTCTGCCACAGAGTTTCCATTGCACCTTCCAGCTTCCTTCCCATCAGCTGCAGCACACAGCACCCACTAACCACTGGCAGAGAGATTTTTCCACTGGCAGGTGTTTGCTGTTCAGGTCAGTCCCACTGCTCAGGGGCTGCACAGACTCCAGGCCATGGTGACACATGTTTTGGCCATTCACAAGCACTTCTGGGGGCCAACACCCCCTGTCCCTTGATATTCCACCAGCACTGCAGTAGAAATGTGTCCCCTGCACATGACTCAACACAGAGCTCAGGGGCAGTGAGTGAGCGCTTCCCGCTTCAGCAACAATATCAAAGCTGTTTTACCTTGATTAGAAGCTTCTCAAGAAAAGAGAATTTGCCCCTAAGTGACTTGTTCTAATAAGCCTTAATTCTAAAATCTCCCCTCTAGTACAAATTACCTTAAATTAGAAGAGTGATTATTCCCAGATTTTATATAATGCCACCAATAAGGAAGAGGTCAAGATCAGACTCTCATGGCTGCTGAAAGATGAGCTGAGTATAGTATCTAATGGAAAAGATAAAAGTGTATAATGTAGATTTATTTTTAGAGAGCAAAACGTTTTCAGTTCACATTTCAGAGCCTTTTTCCACATCCAAAAACAACAGAAGGAAATGAGAACTGCTCTCCTCAGTATTCTATAAAAGCCAACAAAAAGGAGGCCATTGGAAGCTGGACCAGTATCACCAGAAACAGCTGTTTCACAAGCCAGCAGCTCAATGGGTTTAACAAATGAGAATGCCCTGCATGTAACATTTCCTTTATGCAATTCCCCACTGCTTTGAATCCAAATATAAAGACTGAAATCCTGTCTGCTGTGAATAGGGCAAGGATTTCTCTCTAAGGAGAGGATTTTAGATAGCAAGCTGAAGAGGGCTTACTGTATAGAACAAAAGCTGTCTCCTTTGCCTTTTGGAAAAGGATGAAGAAGTTTTGTGTAGTGGGTTACCTAGGACCTGACCTGGATGCTCAATGGGAATTGCAATTACTGTAATAGTATTCATTATCTATTGATTCTTTAGCACTGAGTCTGGGTCATCAACCCATTTTCCCCCTTCTATACAAAACTTACACAATCCAAATGACAATTCAAATAATTATTTTCCTGTGTATGAGGTATTTTAGATTACAGATTGCATAGAGAAGTAGTCATGGACTGCAAATGGAAAAAGAAACATTTTATATCTTGTCTCCTTCTTTCATTTTACAAAGGTGCAGAACTTACTTGAAGTCTGTGTTTCTACTACATAGTATTTAATGAAAATTAAATGTTTGAGCCTGCAGATAATTGACTTACATATTTTTGACAGAGAAAAGCCCAAGGAAAGTAAAGATATTAAATACTCATATCCAGATTTAAGAAGCTACTTAATCAGATATTTAAACAGACCAAGATATTTTTTTTTGTTAAATCAGGAGAGTCTTTATATATAATCACCTGACGACTGCCTGCAGTCAGGGAAGTCTGAATACTTAAGGTCTTAAAGGCTTAATAACACTTCTGGGGTCAGGCACATAACTGAGTGTTTTCAAAGCAGAGTTTGCCACCATAAAGGTTACAAAAATAGGTCTGAATTCAGCCCTGCATCATGTGCTGGGATAGAGGAGGACAATGCTGTAATTAATGTATAAATGTAATGTTTACATGAATTTTTGTCTCCCCCTGAAAATTTCTCACCCAAACAAGGGGGAAAAAAGGAAAGGGCAATGTGCCATCAAATGTACTTTTTGATGGCATCCAACATGTGAGTGACAGAGCAAAACCAGGACTCAGCCCCCAGTCAAAGTGCTCCATCATCTCCACCAAAGGATCCCCCTGATAAATATTGTGGCCACATTCACATGTCTTGAGAGGAAACAAATCCTCACTGAATTTACAGTAAGGCTATTTCATTCCCACTTAACAACAAAAAACCTTTTTGTCTTTTTAGAAGTTTGAAATGCAAAAGTAAAGCTTAGCTCCAGGGCTGTGCCATGGTGAGAGAAAACAGAAATTGCTACTTACAACTCAGGAGGAGTTGACTCACAAATAAGTTGAAAGAAATACATGTGACTTGAGGCATGAGGAGTGTTGTTAAGCAGAAGTGCTACTTGAAAATGAGAATCTTTGAGAAGTTGTGATTTTCTTTGTCTAAAATGTTGTTTGACATTCTTGTCTGAGCATTCAACTAATGTGTTAGGCAATCCTCAGGCATAATAGCAAGGTTTAGGGAAAGGACAAAGTGTGTCAGCTAAATCTTTGAATTCTTTTGGCTTCAGAGAGTAATATCAACTCTTACATGTTACTTGAGAATGGCATGGAGTTAATACATAGATGGTCCCAAGGCAGGATGAATCTGTGGCCATCCTGGCATGCTGCTGCCAGGGCAAAGCTCTTGGCATGGGTTTGCAGATGAAGCTGCTCTGAACAGCCAGAGTTTCTAAAGGTAGGAGCTCTTTCCATTGGTTCCTCTGGATGGAGAGCTCACTGGGGCACATAGAGAAGTCACCCATGGAGGCTGCAGCTGCAAAAAGCTTCTAGTCTTGAATCTGAACTCATGGGAATAAGTCTTCTGACTATGCTGGAGTTAAATAGGCAGGGAAACCCCTGATTGCTGAACCCTGTACCCATTGGAGCTGCCATCAGCCCCACAGGAGTTAACTATAGCATGTATGCTACAAGAACTATAGCATGTGTGCCATGAACTGTCAGCTCTGCCAAGAAAACCTACCTGGAGAGCATGATATGGTCCTGCCTTCCAGTGCTGATAACTAGCACCCATCCATGTGAGAATATAACACCTCCCAGGCCAATCTCGTTTCATTCTGACCCTCCTAGAAGAAAAACTCAACTACACACTGAAGGAAAAAATCCCATGTGGTGAAATGTCACCATTAGGAGTCCTTTCAGAGCTTTGGATCTGCTGACAAGACAGGTCCTGCACAGCAGGGGCCAGCAGGTGAGCCCAATGTCTGAGTGAACACGGGTGTGACTCTGCCAATTCAGCAGGAGGCAAGGCAGCTCAGCTTCATCTGCCACTAATCTGGGTAACACTGTGCAGAAAAAATGAGAACTATAAAGAGATTCAGGGAGTTCATTCTCCTTGGAGCAAAGACATGATAATGCAGCACTCTAGGAGCTGAATTCTGCACAGTATTCTGGCATTAGCGTCAGAGACAGTAAGGAAACTGTTCAGCAGGAGCTGCCTCTCTAGTTAAGGATGATAAACTGCTACCTCAGGTTCAACAAAGCACATACTAGTAACCTTTAGCCTTAGCTGTACACTCAAATTTGTTTCTATTCATTAAATGTATAACAGGACACAAAACCACACAGCCTTAGGTCAGCAAGTCAAAAAAAGTTAAAAGCATGACACTACCCTTTCCCCAGTGGTAGCAACTATTTTCCCTGTATGATCTTTACTCAGTTTATCTCATACACATTTGCTGCTCAGTTCAAACAAGGTTCTGGATAGAAATTCCTATAAATGTTTCCAGTTTTGCATCCTTAAACCAACTCCTGCCACGCTGGGCTGTCTTTCAGGGTACACAGCCTGTGTTGGCACCATGGCCCTTATATGCAGCTGCAGCATGCAACATGGAGCATCTTACCTGGACGTGGCCAGAATTCATGCAACCGACACAAGGGGCTGGGGAACGAGCAAAGCTTAGGCAAGTGCTTAAAATTAAGCATGAGCTCAAGTACTGCACTAAGTCAGGGCCTTTTAGCAGGAATGATAAATATGAAAAACAGAGAAAGTAAGACAAGTCCATGTGGATTGAAGACTTCTCAAACATCGGGCAAAGTATTTGCATACATTACAGTGGCCTTTGGATGGTGAGGCTTAGTATTTTGGACATTATTGGACAAAAAAGTTAAATCATGGGGACATGCATTTAAGATAAATACAACAGATGGTCTTACAAAGGTAATTTATTTGCAATTAACTTATATTTCTGAGTCCAGCTTTAAAAACAGTGTCTGCACTGAACCTTACCTGTGAACTTTACAACCAAAGCTTGGACTTTGATTTTGTGAAGACACCTTTCTACCTTGTCTGAGTGGCAGCATAATTAAAGCCCTGGCAAATATGTAAATCCATAAAGGCATGGGAGAATTCAGCTTTTTTCAAGTTACATGTGATTCCAAAACAATACATGAAGAGAATATGGGCATTCTCTCAGGGGATATGACAAACCCCATCAGTGTAGCTGAGGTAATTATTAACTGCCCGTTTTCTCCTACAATCAACTGCCAATTCAGTGGAAGAGCACAGCTGGATGTATCAGGGTGACAAATTCAAGTGAGGCATCCTAGTGGAGCTGGGGATCTGGACTCAGATTGTCTGACAAGTAAAATGACAAGTATGTAAGTGCTGACAGCATGCAGCTTTCCAACAGAACCCAGCGTGTCTCAGGGCCATCCATATGTTCCAGCATATGTCTGTGAGGAGAGGGGTCCACAATCACAGTCTCTGGAAATGGGAGGTCTCCCAGGCTCTCAATACAGCAGCCAGGATGGCAGTGTTGCTGCATTAATTGGTGTCTAAGTACCTGCATTCCCTCCAACAAACAACTGATTTCAGCTCAGAGGGAAATATGTAACATAAGCAGCTGTTTGCTCGTTCAGAAGCTGGATCTCACAGGACAAGATTTACTAGGCAAGAAAAGGTTGCTCTGGGCTTTTCCTTCAGAGCCAATTGAATCTCTGTGTATTAACCACAAACAAGCAGCAGTAACAGAGATGTTACTGTGTAGAAGAGCAGTACTGACAAGCACACAGAAACAGACTGAGTGTTAATAACCTAGTGAAGGGGAATACCAGTTTCAGCTCACTCAGCAGAAGACAGATTGTCTTCTTTTGCCTTCTATTCTATTTTCACTTACATTCTTCTGGGGACAATTACCTGCCAGGTATTTCCACATTTCAGTCCTACCTTATCACTGTCCACTGTGTTCTGTGATGTCCTGGAGGCAATGGAAATGGTGTCAGGTTGACTGCTGCCATCCCCTTGGCTGTCTGCATCATCTATTCCATCCCTGCAAGAGAGGTGATTGGGAATCAATGACATTCCTTAACACAGCACCAGTGAGCACCACGTGAGAGGTGGAGTTGAGGAGTGCTGAGTCAGCAGGACAGAGCTGGATTGTGCTAAAATTACCCCTCTGAGGCAGCCCAGGATGCTGTAGAGCTCTTGCAATTTAGAAGGATGCCACCCTCAGCCATGGGGTTTGTATTTGCACATAATCACAACATTTGTTTAAACTTCTTGAGGAATTTAATACTAAGCCATAAAGATGCTATTCAAATATAGATAAAGACAGCATAGAGCTCTACCTATTTACCTCACTGAGGCTGCCTAACACATTTTCTTACCTTTGGCTGTACAGATAAAATTATCTTAAATGTTTATTGGTCTTTCAAAGGAAATACTTAGATAATACAAATTATATACTTAGGGACAAAGAAAAAATATGTCACCATTCTGTACAAGAAAACTTTTGTATTGGACCACGTTCTTAGAGGAAATGTCTGGATCTCTGCTTTGCTACAGATCTCCTGGGTAACTTGCTTATTTATGCTTTGATGTGTCTGTGACACAGCCTAACGTAAAAGAGGGATAAAATTTGATGAGGAAATGAAGGTGCTCAAATTACAGGTGGCCTTTAGGAACGCCACAACATAAGAACAATTCATTATCTATGATTTCTATTTGATCCAGGATTGAAAAAATTGACAAAAAATATTTAATATTGCTTGACAGGCTGAAACAAGTTTGTATTAGATGATGAAATGCAGATTATTCACTATGTATTCTTCAATATATTGTTAGGATCAACTATGATTTTGATTGCCAAACAATTAAATGTGCCAAACAAGGAAAAAAATCTGGTTTTACTCAAATATGAAGAAGTAAAATCTACTTTAGGAAAGAACTATAACCTTGGACTCTGAAGAATTTTTACTGTTTTTCTCTATACTTTGAAGCATAAAATGAAATCTCTTTGTACATATATCATAAAAACCATTTCTAGCTACTTTTGCCAAGACAACATAAAAAAAGCAGAGACAATGAAAACTGCTTTGACTACAGTAAAAACCAATAAAAAGTCCACAGACACCACATTGCTGTGGATTGGGAACACACTAGTGATTTCATGTTGTGGGGAATGACTGAAGTTACCTTCTGCTGTTGTTTCTCTGCTTTGCTGGTGTCTTGGGAAGATGAATGGGCTCTTTCAGAGCTCCTTTCAGATGAATGATCCTTTCTTGAATAACTTCCCGGATATTTTTGATCCATTCCTGTTTCGTTTCAATGCTGGATGCCTAAAGTTTCACAAGGCAGAAAGATAAAGACTTTATCATGTTCTCACCTCTTGTGTAGAGGAGACATAGCCAGCTGGGAATGTCATGATTAACTGTTTGTCCTCTCTGCTGCACTGCAGCAGCTGCTGGAGTCCCTGGTAACTCCAGGGAACTGAGAGCACTCTGACCAGACCTACTTGGCAAGCAACAGGAAAGCAGCTAAGCTCTGGATAAATACATTTAATGCTAGCAATACAGCATGCTCTGTAGAGGGGAAACAGGTTATCAGTGCACAGCTGGAATTCCTTAGACAAAACAACTATGACATGGATTCTTCAGCAGAGAGTCACTTGACAGAACATGCTGTCAGCTCTGGAGGTCTGTGGAAGAGGTTGGTTGTTGACAAGCCCAGTGGCAAAGGACTAAGAGAATTACACCTCCCAGCCAAACAGCCTGAGACCTGCCCTGTGTCAGTGAGCAGCTGCTCAACCCAGGCTGCAAGAGGAGATGCAATTCCAGCAAGGCTGCAGGACTGTCCCACTTGCTACTGAGGCCTTAGAGCTCAGCTGCTCCTGCTGCAGGCATGACCCCACAGGCAGATAGGGAAGCCATGTGAATATGAGGAGGGAAGAAACTGACCTTTCATTCAGGGCTCCCAAGGCCTGAACTAGAAGTGCTAAAGGCAAAGGAAACAAATCGAAAAGACTTACTTTCAGCACTGTTTTATTGTCTGAGGATGGTGTTCGTCCAGACCACAAAGCAAATTTGCAGGGATCTCCTTCAACATGTTCAGTCACTCCCAGTTCTGAGGTCTAGTGTGGAGGAGAGATGATGAAAGATTTCATATATATGAAGCTTCATGAGTCCAGAAAACTTTGGACTTGTAGGAAGAAGTGGGGAGGCTGGGATGGGTAGGGGAATGGGATTTTATCTCCGTTTGCTACACACAGATGAAAGGAACAGAAAAGCTCTGGCGTGGCAGGGAAGTGAATGGCTGGAGTGATCCTGCTTGCATTTCCCCCACCCTTCACATCTCACTACCTTAAACCTCTCCAGACTCACTCCCGGCGAGCCCTGCAGGACTCAGGGCCAGCCCTTCCAGGGACAAATGTATCCCCAACCCAGCAGGGGACACGTGAGCCTCCAAAACACCACTTCTACCTACAAAAAACACAACACCCAGAATATTTTCTTTGCAGCCACACCTACCAGTAACTTGTTCTTGTAAACATATTTTGTGTGTCCTGAAGAATCTTTGATCTCTTTGCTAAACACCAAAGAGATTTCAAAGAGAAACAAATGCCTCTCACGGCCTTTCCGAATGAGAGACTTGGGATCCCACACTTGGAAGGAATCCTGAAGAATCAGCTCTCCCTGGACATCAAGGTTCTCATCAAACCCTAAAGCCACAAAATACAATCATTTGTATTTATTATTGGGACAAGCAATTCACAGAAACACCAAAGTCAAGACTTGAAATAAAAGGGTCTTTGCCCCAGTGATAATATTTTTCTATTTTTTTTCCTACTGCAGCAATGTAATTACCTCATTGAAGGTCAAATACATCATATGTGCTAAATGAGGCTGCTGCTGAAGTCTTGTAATAATTACTCAAAAATAATATTATGAAGGGTTCAGTGGTGGTTACTGTACACAGAACTGCATTGCAAGAAATCCTATGCACTTCATTACAAATTCAGTTTGCCCTCCTGCAATTTTAATCACCTGAGCTTATTGAACTGCCCAGCTACTGGCACTAGTTCCTTTTTTCACTTGTTTTAGTATTCTGCTTGTTTCTTGGTTTTCCTTAAGCCAGGCTGGAAATTATTTTCCTAGGCCAAGAAAATGTGTGAGACACAATAAAGCATCTCAGTTGAGAATAAATTTTTTACATTTCAGAAACACTTCACACAATAATAAGCCAATAAAAGACTTCACTTTGTGCCAATCAAACTTTTTCCCCCTGTAGTTTTAAAATATTTTTTTAGTGCTTTTTTAAAAAATCGTTGGCATAACTATGCTAACATTTTTAAACACAAGCTGTTTTGCCTCAGAAAACCAGAACTTTTGAAATGTTGAAACAGTATTATGAAATGTTTTCATCCAATAATTTTTACAGCTGTCAGCAGCTAAACTGATACTGCTTCATGAGGGAATTTTTTTGTTTAATGGAGAAGGAATGTTTTAGCTAAATATATATATGTACACATACATTGCATATGTATATGCATACATATACATATGTACATATATATGTGTGTATATATATATATATATATATATGTACACACAAAAGATACAGATCAATACCTCCCCTCCCCCCCAAACTTCCTAGCCAGCTTTATTATTTCAAGACTTTTGGAGAAATCAGAAGGTACCTAAAAATTATCATGAAAAAACAGTATTGCTACAGTCAACCTCTATTAATTTCCACCCCAAGTTACTAACAAACTTCATTTCTCAGCAGGTCCCTGCCCACCTTCCAGCATGCTGACGTGCATTGCATCGTTGGCCTTCTTTGGGACACTGAGCATCACTTCCAGGCCATCCTTCAGCTCCCCTTTGCCCTCCTCACAGCAGGTCAGCAGTTCCTAAGAAGCAAAGCAGACACCATAAACATACTCTGGTCCATGTGCTGCCTTCACACCCAGCTGTGCCACCTGGTCCCTGCAAGCTGCTTCAGAGGCAGAGAAAGCTGAACTGCAGCAAACCCCACTGGGGATGCTCACAAATAGTGGGAGTCAAATAGGATGAGCTATAAAGATAAAACAAGGTGCTCTCAAGGGAGACTGTGCCCTTGGAAGATTTCTGGGGACTTTGCTTACAGGCCATGAAGCTGCTCCCTTAAGAAGCAGAAGGTAACTCATGAACCTGTGAACTTGCTCTGCATGAGCTGATGTGTGCAGCTCACTGAGGTACCTTCAGCAGGAGTTGGTATTTTGTGATCCTCTGGACAGGCTTGATTAAATAAGAAGAGATGGAGTTGGCCAGCCCATGTCTTTGCTGGATTTCCTAGAAGGGATAAAAACAGTAGTCAGCTATGGAAAACTGTTAACCCCCTGCCAGACAGAACCACCCATAACTAAATTTAGAGCTGGATCCCTTCATTCTATGGATAGTTTTTTAACCCTCTTGAAGTTCACATTACATAAATGTGGTTTCAGTGAGGCAATAAACAGCAGAGTCCCCCTAAGGCCACTTAAACTGCAGGGTCCCTCTGCAAGTCAAGCTGAAGCTCTGCTGAGTAAACAGGCCCTGATTTAAATATGACTTACATGCCATGTCATCTGGTTTCCCCTAGCTATAAAGGCTGAAAGCAGAGTCTTACCATTCAATTAAAATGAAGTGACATTAAATTAAATTGCATGAGTAGGGTGTAATTTAGCTGTCTAAACATAGGCATTGAGTCCCATTTGAGAGCCCTGGGGTAGCTGAAATATCCACATGGGAATAACAGGTCTGACACAGTGCTGACAGACCTGCTCTGCTCTGAGGTGGCACCTGGGGGCCAGGAGAGATATCCCCTCATGATTCCTCTAACAGCACTGTTTCATCACCTGAACCTCAGCCAAAATGTCTTGGCTGATCACTGTGATGTGCTCATGAATGTCTGGAGACATCATAGACCTGCTGAGGGCTGCAAAGGGCCCAGCTGCCTCCCCACAACTGTCCCAGGGGGAGTTAGGAGCTCCTGAAAATCCTATAGGACCCTAATGAACATATCTAGCCATTTAAAAGACTCCAAACTCATGCCCTACAGGGACAGGTTCTCTGGAAATAGAACAGATTGGAAACCCTTCTGTCTCCGCCAGGCCCTGGACATGCCTTGCCTTGTTCCTGGCCACCAGGAAATCCTTGATTCCTAAAGAAGCAAATGGAAAAGGGGAATGGGACTTTTCTCCAGCTACTGAATTGTAAATTTGAGACTGTAAAGTGAAGTAGTTATGGAAGGTCAAGAGAGAAGAGCTGCCAAGAACAGAGATTTTCCTTTTGTATACAATCTGATTTTCTGCTGAGTACTAGGGAGGTTACTGCTTCTTTTTAGCTCCAGTGTTTGTCTTAATGCTGGGATACAAAACCATCCAGTTTTCATGCAATGTTCCAGCAGACTTCACGTTTGTTGGTTTGGTTTCTTTTACTAGAAAAGTTGGTTTTTTGTTTTTTGTTTTTTTTTTTTTTTTAAATAGCCCTGGTGCCATGAAGAAGACTCAAAAGGGAAGGGGCTCTGTTTGGGGGTTAATGGAATTTGCATGAAGCTGAGTCATAGCTGACTTCACAGAGGAACTGTGCCTGCAGAGCACATGTCTGAGACTCAATTCACAACTGCAGGAGCCAGCAAGACCTCGGCCATGTCTGTGAACTTCCTGGAGCTGGCAAAGCACACTTGTTTTTGTAGGATCCAAGTAACAAAATTAGCCCTGCTCCTTCCCCCAGCTCTCTGAACAGCAGGATGCCTCCCCTTTGGGCACTCCTTGCTCTGCCAGGATGCTCCCTGGTCAGGCTGTGCAGAGACACAGCTGGTTGGGGGGTGACATTTGCCAAGCGCTGGGAAGGGACATTCTCCCTGCAGCTCCTCCCTCTGATCCCTGAAGTGTAGGAGTAAGATCCTGTTTGTGCCTCTGCTCATTTCCTAAGGGACATTCTGGCTCAGCAGAGAAACTGTCCAAGAACCCTCATCCATGCAGAAACACCATGCTCTGCAATGCTCCCAAAGTCACTGAGCTTTACCTTGTTCCATGCTGGTCATGCAAATCAAAAGTGCCCCATGGCTTCTTGAATATAAAGCTATATATTTTCCAAGATTCAAAGCAAAAAAAGTATTCCAAACAGCAGAAGCATGTACATGTCTCAACCAAACTCTGTCCCAAAGATCAAAACTTGCTTAACTAAAGACACTAAAATCAACTTGATTACTTCAATAACATGCAGATTCTATCAATTGAAGTTGACAGCTAACATATGTTGGTAATCAAAAATATACCTTGCTAGCCTGAAGTATATGGTATTACAAATACTAAAATTTGCTAAACATGGCAAGCATAATTTATCTTTCAAACTACTGAATAAAGAACAGTTTTAAGTAATGATGAACAAGACAGACACAAAACCAGAAAGTGTGAAATTAAGAAGTCTACTGCAGTTAAGTCAGAATAAACACACTATTCTCATTCCCTGTGCGATTTCCAGCTAATATAACCATACCAACAACTGCTGAATTTTATAAGCAAAGCACCATCTGTAGGGAGGGAAGATGCTGTAGGATAAACTAGGCACGTTTCACAGGTGAGAGTTTGTGCATTGTTTTTCACCTGTCTCAACTGGTTCAATAAAATACATTGCTATTCTCTACATACATGGCTTCACTTGCATCCTGAGAACAGCCCAGCTCTCAACATAGCTCAGAATTCTCTTCATGATCTCAAATGAGGTGTGTCACCTGTCTTTGCTCCTCCTCCTAATCAGTTAACCCTTACAGTGAGCCCTGTAGCTGCAGGTTTTCCATGGGCTTGAAGGGTTCAAAAAAGAATTACTGGGACTGCTTGTTTTCATCTCAGAGGTGGCTTTCTATGAAAGCTTATGAATTTGAGGAATGCTTGTGATTTTCAAGCAGGCTTCTTGCTAAGGGGTGTTGTTCTAGATAATGTAGTCTCATCATCAGGGTTTTGGGAAATTCCAGGTTCTGCCTGGAAAAAAAGAACCAACTATTCTCTCTGTATTCCTTGTGCCAGGCTGTCCTGCCCCTGAACTACTGCTACTCCAAGATCAAGGTAAGAAGGATCCCCAGGTACTTTGCATGACCTTAGTCACTCACACTGAGTGCCTCCTTGAGGATTTTTTGGGGGGGAGAGTCAGCTTTCTCTTTTTGCACCGGCATCACTGGGGGATGGCCCAGCAGCCATGGAAGGCAAACACCTCTCCCTGGCAGAACAGCAGCTGCTGACACACGAATATTCACTACTGAGCAGTATCAGGCAGTTTTCCAGCCCATGTAGAGAGCTGCAGTGGAAAAGCTTTTAAGCTGTGCAAACAGCCGACCAGTATAAACCATTGTATAAACCATTCCACAGGCTCAAGCGCCACCTCCTGGAAAACCCCTTCCAGCTCCACTCGACATTCAGTAACAAGGCAGAAGAAAAAGGTGTTCATCAATTCCTGAGGCTCCTTTCATTGTCGAGTGAGACTGAAATGCTGTAACCATTGGCATGTGCAAACTCCAGAGGAGCTGATTTCTGTCAGCTGCCAACTCCAGCACAGCTTGGATCCTGCTGAGCTGTTACATTTGCAAACTTTCAATGCTTTGGAAGAGAGGTCTTAGCACTTCTTTTATTTATTTATTTTTTAAAGAAAGATGACTAATTAAAGCTATAAGGTAGCAGACAAGCATGTTGAAATGGATGAGGTTAAATAAGAGGAAGAGCTTGGTTTAAACGTACTCAAAAATTTGATTTTTTCTCAGCCTACAAAATTGGAATTGGAGCCTAAAAACATTTATCACTGGCTGTAGTGCTTGTATGGGAAATAGTCTAATTGGAGTCAATGGATTTACTTATTAGCAAAATGAAGGAAATCTGGAATAGGCTGGATAGAATTTGCAGAACAGGAGGCTAGGAGCTTGTTTTAGAGTAGGGATTTCAGGTCATAATATATAATGAAATCTGAGATTTTCATTTTATCACTAACCCAGAAACAGAGATTACATCTAAACCAGATCTTTAGAAAGGATTAGGTCTGAAAAATGCCCAAAGGTTCTCATAAGAATGTGTCTCCACACCTCACCACACACCACACCACAGCCCATCAGTTCTCACAGCATGTGATATTTGCAGTGGAATGAAAAACCCAAATGCCAAGGCACAGAAAGGAACCCATAGCTCGAGTGTAAAAAAGCACAGAGCTGCACCAGGTGTGTGGAAGGAAAACAGCAATGGCTGCTTACATCAAAGAAAGTCCCTGCATGTTCCAGGATGAGCTGGCTGGAGTCAGGCTTGTTTTTGCAGTAGGTGACATACATCTGAAATTTATCTGCCTGTGAAAACAAACATCAAGGGAAAAGCAAGATAAGCTATTTCTCTGCTCCCACAGATTTTTACTGAGGCACACCAGGATAAATACAGGTGATGATTCTCTCCCACACACCCACCAGCACCAGCACCCCAACCCTGCCACCAAGCAGCACAAGAACTGTAAATTAAGAGCAGAAGACTTTAATGTTCATACCTTATTTGAGCAGTTCTAAGGGCTGCGGGAGGCTTTCTTTAACAAATATCACAGAGGGAAGGCCTAAAATTTTAATCCAGCTGTAAAATAATTTCTAACAGCTCTGTGAATGTTACACAAGAGTTTGAGGGTCTCAAAACTCAGTCATGAAGTGTTGACTCTATCACCTACTTGAAGATAAAGCCAGTCTAGAAACCGGGCAAGAGACTCACATAATCTAAACTGGCACAAGCCAACATTTTTTACTTGAAATTTATGACACTTGACCCAGACTTGCCTTTCCTACTTTGGTTCAAACTTCAATGGCTCAAATTTTATGTTGTTTTACATTTTATTTCCTAATTTGTTTACTTTTAAGCAGAAATTAAAAGCATCTGTGCACTCCCACCTCTTATTAATGTACTCTGGTCTCAAGAAGAGGGAGGCAAATAAAAGAGGAGGATGTTTTCCTTTTATTGCTATTGCTTTTTTTAAAATTCCAGCTATCTAAACAACAGGATCCTGCAATTGTGCAGACACCATTGTATGTACATCTGTAACCACACACAGCTCAGGACATGTACCTTTGTTGAGATGATGCAGTTAGTATGTTAAAGTACCATGAAGTTTTTGCAGAGAATGATACATAAATGCATTCATCTTCCCTAAAGAGGTAACCTGTTCTTTGTGAACAATATTTCTGAATCTATTTCATCAAGACTTGTGACATATTTTTAAATTAAAAACCCATCTGAAATCATCTAAACATGCTAAGTTTTTGGGTACGTGAAAATATTCCATCTTTACTCTTAAATACTAATTCCTAGCTTTGATATATGAATAAAACAATCAGACAAATCACAAAGATGGCTGATTTGACTGGTAAATATTTTGAAAAGAGAACAGCTTTCATACAGATAAATTACTGTAGCCAATTCCCAGAGCCTCCTACACTCACAAAGACTCTCTGCACCAAGATTTCAAAGTCCTGTTGGAAATTATCCTGGCATTGCATAATGGAATGAGTGAGCACAGTGGCTCAGAAATTTGACACTAATTTCTGGAGGAAAAAAGTCGATAAAATATGTTCTTCATGCCTTTGTGGAGTTCTCATGGCATGACTAAAATTCTTTAAGGAAGGTAGATTAGGATTTTAAATGTCTGTTCTCCCAGGGCCTTTCACAGGGAAATGAATGTCGCATAAAACCAGGTTTGGTTTGATGAAGTTGTGCTAAACAGAAACCAGCAGAGGTAAATAAAAGCTGTGTGGTCAGTACAGGACAAGGAGAGAGGCTCTGGAAAGCCTTCACACTATTGCTGAGGAGAAGGGTGGAAACTTTCACCCTGGGCAGGTGAAGGATAAAGCAGTTTTAGTTCCAGACTAGCTCCTAATCCTATTTATCACTGGGGACATAGCCCTTGCACCTATTCCCAGCTTGTTCCCATATGTGCTGGAGGAATTAATTTGAATAAATAATGAGAAGCAGCAGCCTCATTACCCAGGTGACAAAGCAGTGGCCCACATCCTCAGGCAGTTGTTCATATTTCTCCAGCTCCTTTAGAAAAATGCTGAAAAAAGAAGACACCAATGTAATTAGTTCCAGTCAAATACCCAGGAGATGCAGGATAACCAATGAGTCAATCAGAGCTAAGGATCAATACTTGTATCTTGATTATGGGACTACCCAAGTGTCCAGCCAGCAGGATGAGTGTCCCTTGCCAAAATGTGCTTTGTTTTCTGAGTACAGTCATGCCTAACTCCACCAGAAAGGAAAAAGAAGCAGTCCTTAGCAGGGAATCAGTGTGCTCAGGACTGTTCTAGCTGAACACAGATCTTCAAAGAGCTCTTGTTTAGTGGTTCACACAAAGAGCAACAAGGGAAGCCCAAAGCTGCCAGGTTCCCAACACCCAGCTCAGCACACTGGACAAAGGACAACAACTTAAACAAGCTCAGCATTTCATAGGTAAGTAGTAAACTTTCAAAATACAGATTTTTAAAATCAGCTCTCTCTGAATAGCTTGTACAACAAGCAACACTTGTTTGCAGATAGAGCCCTGTACAATGCCTGGGTGGAAAGAAGAATATGAAACAGTTTCTTCAGCTAGAACATGTTTTATGTTCTCCTAGAACATGTTTTCTGGACCATTCACCAGCTTTGCTGCCCTTTCTTGGACATGGATTCTGAATCAGGCTGGAGGATGCCTTAACATCACCAGCCAAAGCAGGAGGCTGTGGAGGACTCTGGTGGAGGGGACAGGGGAAATTTATTTTAGCATTGCTTGGAAGAAGTTTTAGAGGAAAAAAGATTATGTAGAAGCAGCAGGCTGCAGGAGGAGGGGTCAGAGAAAGGATAAATGACAGCAGAGAGAAGCTGTGGGACATGACTGAGGGCTGGAGGGATGGAGCTGGGAAGAGTGGAAACTGAAGGAGGAGGCAATCAGATGGCATCAGTCAGGGTCACCAGAACAAAAATATGGCACCACAGAGAAAGGGCAGGTGGGAAGGCAATCAGGCTACTCTCCTGATGTGCTTTGAAACTGCTTGTACAGAAGCCTGCATATGGCACAGTCTGCTGGGCCTTATTTATGTGATTTATTTGACTGAATTTATGTGATTTATCTGGCTGGGCACATTTATCTGACTGAAGCACTTGAAATGTCCCAGAACTCAAACAAGGAAGGATTCTCTGATTTGTTTTGAAGTGTAACCTGAAGACAGATTTGGAATTCAGACTGAACTTGCTGGATTAATCTCCCCTAAATGTTAAGTTTTTAACTGTTGTTGCATTCACATTATACCATGGAAACAATGTCCTCTAAGCTGATCTGGTACACAGTCTTATCATAATGAGATGGAGTAATGTTAGGTACAGATTAAATACAAAATGTCTCCAAGAAGTGGCAGAAAGCTACTTATTAACCTAGCTCATGCCAACAATTCCACTTTTTCCCCTTTGTGTTTTCCAAGAGCATATTTTTGACAAGCAAGTGTCCAGACTAGATCTCGTGCTGTGAGATGGAAGCGTGTATCAGACTGCAAAGCATTGGTATAATATGACTTTAACATTGCTGCTAAAGGTAAAGTTTTGAACTAAGTTCCAATTCAGTTTTGCAAAAGAAACAAAACAGAAATCAAAAACCATTTTGAAAAATCAATTACTTTACACTCAGGTGTGCACTGTACTGTAGGGGTTCTCTGCAGACACCACAGAGATGCACAAGTGCCTAAACATGAACAGAACTGGTAAGAACACCTACTTGTTATGGAAGTCATATATCTCCTGAATATTGCCAAAGATGATGTGTTCTTTATTAAGGATCCCAGCTGGTATTTCTTCCACTCCACTTGTCATTTCCCAAAGGTAAGTCTGGAAAACACCAGAAACTCTTAATTTTGTGAATAAATGCAGTGGAAAAGAATAGATCTCCCTGTTTTATTGCCAAAGGCAGAGGCTGAACAGGAACTATGTACTTTGAGATTATATAAACAATCTAAAAAAAGTTCCAATGTTACAGAAAGCTCTCCAGAGAAATTCAAAGTGCTGATGCTTCAATGTTGTCTGAGGAAAAAGCAGAAGCATGCCAACAACACCTGTCTTTGGTGTCCACCTGATGGTGTCCAAAAACTTCAGGCAGAAACAGCTGAAAGAAAAGCCAGATTTGCCACTTCAGTAGCATTAGATACATAAAAATCTCTGCCAGATCGAGGAATGTGAAAGCTGACAGATTTCACTGAATTACACTCTGGTTTTTGCCTTGAATACCATCATCCACTTTAGGAACACCCTGCTAACAGCAAGGCAAGGTATTTGACTGTGCAAATCCAGAAGTTTCTCTTGTATGAGATGATTCAAAGGAACAGATTTGAATCTTTAAGGAAAGGCTCCATGAATCAAGGTGCACAGCCTGTGCATTAAAGTGAGCATCCCCACTGCAGAGGACAACATGTGCTTCCAGGAATACTGGAGAGCTCCTGGGCCATAACTTACCTCTAAACATTCATGTAAATCCCTGACATAAGCTTTTTCTGTCTGCAGCAGCTCAGCCATAATGAATCTAGAAAAAAAAAGAAAAGAAGTATTTTAGGTGGCTTGGACATTATAAGCATTTCTACAATGAACAGAAAACAAAACATCCTCCTGTTGTCTTAAAGAATAAGGGTATTTCCACCCTAGACATTCAGCTGCCTTACTTTGCACCTTTCAGGTCCATGATCAAAATAGCACTTCATACTCCAGTCCCTTGTAGTTATTTTCTAAATATTTTTTCTGCACAAAACCCTATTAAGTTGTATTCCTGAGTCCATGGGATTTACCATATACTTGCCCATCCTTAACTATCAGCTGGTTCTCAGAAATTTTTCCCCCCCAGGGTTAAGGAATTGTGATTCATGATCATTTGCACCTTTGCTGACAGTCAGTGGGAAGTCACCCTAAAACTGTACCTTTAGAGGCAACACAGATGGATTTGGGAGACACCACTATGAAGAGACTTCAACAGCCTGGTTTCTGACCAGAGAAAATGCAGATGCTGTGAAATGCAACAATGGCATCTCTAGACCCTGAGGCTGGGCCCCTCAAAGTTGAAATTCCTGAAATTTACCACAAGCAGACCAAGGGTAATATTTTCTAAAGCATAAGTGGTTTCTTATCAATCATGACCTGTGACAATTTCAGAGGGCTGAGAAATGCTTTCCCAATATTCTTACACAAAAAAAAATAAGACAGAACATTGTGAAAATAGACTGTTCATAGATTTAAGTGCAACAAGCACTTCTCAACTATTTCCTCTAGTATGAACTATTTCCAGTTCTCTCAGTTCTACACTTGCTGAAATTTGAACCTAAACTTCAAGTGAACTCTTGGGTCACTGATGTTTAGATAATATTTAGACACCTAAAAGATGCTCTGTATTTTTTCCTGCTCATGTTACTTTTTACATACAACCAGAAAGAAATTAGCAACTCCACAACATCAGGGTTAATCCAAGGGCTTGACTCACTACTTTTCCTTTCTAAGTTCTGATTAAAACCAAAAGAAATTCAACCTTTATGTTCTGAAATTCTCCAACCTACAAGAAACAACTTCTGCCCTACACCTGCAGACTTATCTCAATAGCTCTGCAGCTGGAATGAGTTACAGGACTGTCAGTCAGTTCAGGTCATGCAAATATCACAGAATTATTCTTTAGCAGATAATGTGCCATGCAGACAGAGTGTTTGGGAACATACTCTTTCTTTCTGGCTGACTTCCTTTTTTCTTCATTGACTTCATGATTTGCATCTCGCAGCTTTACCTCCCGGTCTGAAAGACTTGCTGGAATGATGTCTAGTTCTAGGTCTTTGTTATCCTAGGGAAAAAAAATACAGAGTTTAACTTCATTGTAATCCTACTGTTGTGCAAAGTGCAGCATGTTCATGAGATCAAAGAGGTAAGACAGGACAAAATAAGATAATATCAAAAAGGAGAAAATTTAGAGAGAAGTAGAAATACTTTGAGAATAGATAAAAACCTGAGAGAGAAATCTTAAAACCCCAGAAATTATATTCATTGTAATCTTCACTGGTTCTCCTAACTAGGAATCAATACTGATAAAAAAAGCCTAAATTACCTTAACTCTTTCATATCTAAATTGGTTGTCTAGTATGGAACTTCATAAAAACCAGTCTGATAAAGTAGAGCACCATACAGAGACAACTTTCAGTGGCCATTTACCATGGGATACACCTTTCCAGGCTGTGGTTAGAACTCTGTGTAAAGCAGAAGCCCTACAAGGAACAGTGCAGTTAAAGTATCATGAGAGTGTGAAGGAATTTATTCTTTATTCTTAATACTTTATTCCAAAGAGTCATTGACTGAAAGGTTTTTAAATGTTTGTGCTTCTAGCACTCTCCCTTAATACTATGGCCAGGGAATAGCAGGAAATGCTAAATTTTGCTTCTTATGATCTACTTCACCTAAAAGAATTCAGAGATGAGGCTGGGGATCAATTGTTTATGTTAGTTAAAGGATGAGAGAATAAAAACTTAAGAGTCAAAGTTTGAATTTGATGCAAAATAATGGTGTGGGAACAGGATTTATGGTTTATGCCAAAATTAACACGGACTTTTATTCAATTAATGTGTTTTCCCCTGTTTCCTCCTGAAAGCTATATGGTCTCCTGAAAAATGGTGCAAACATTTGTTTAGAAAATCTTTCTGATCTTCATCTGCCTCTCCTCACATCACTGACCAAGCACAGCAAAACCCTTTAACCCTTTTTCTCCAGAAGCAGTTCTGGCCATGGCCAGGTGGGCTGGCTGAGCTTTCAGTGTTTCTAACGGGCACACAAAACCCAACAGCATTCATTCCACAGGCTTCCCCTTCCTCTGTGACTCTGGTATAAAAGCCCAACAGGACAGGGTCTTACAGTACCTCTGGGTTGATTCCAAGGGCTTTTTCCAGGGAGTAACGGTATTTCCCCATCCTGAGAGAGAAGTCCCGGTAGCGCTTGTCTACGGTGGTGACCCATTTCCTGATTTCTGTGGCGTGTATGTGTCCTTTTTCTACAAAGCTGTCAGCCAGCTGGATGAGGAGCTTCACTTTCTCCTTTGTTTGCTGCCCAAAATATGGTCCTTGGTTATGTTTTATTATTATTATTATTTCCTTTGCTTTTAACTCACAAAGCAGTCAAAAGAAGTTCACAATTTTTGTACATCATTAAAGAGTGTCTGTATTTCATCTTATACAGAATCAGACACTTCAAACTTTCAGTAAAACATGAAAGGAATGACATTTTTGTAAGGACACTTATGAAGCTGAAGAAGATAGAAAGTCAAGTTTTGAAACCCCACAGACACAAACACATAAAACACGTTGGAAGTTACACAAGCCTCCTTCCCTTAAGCAAAAGCTTATTTTTGGTGAGCCCTGGAGTAGAAGACAAGATTTTAAAATCACACCTCATACAGTACAACAAGTTACTCTGACTCTATATCTGGTGGATCTGCAGATCTGCATAGGAAGGTCATTAATACATCACATATCAGCTCAGGAAGTGATTTTGAGTCATTGCTTGTCTGTTTCAAAAACAAACAGAATTTAAATACAAATTCATGGCCTACTATAAAATCCTCCATTGGTATTTTAGGTCCAGTTAGAACATTACCAGCTAAAAGATGCCTGAACTCCAAAGCACACACTGAGCCCCTAAACCTTCCAGAGGTCTTTTCTCTTCCACTTAGTCTCTAACTGCCCCTTAGTCAAAACTGCACAAAGGACCTAGTTATAAACTCTAGCTCTGATTCCAAATCTGTCCCAGGAAATGAGGCACTGGCAAGCCTGTGGTCAAACATAGAGAGGATGTTCCCCCATGCCTGAAGCAAGGCACACTGTCAGGTACTTGGCATTATTATCAGTGATCTGACCACAAATGGACAAATAATGTCAGACCAGAAAACATCCAGCAGATTTCAAACACAAGACTAAATTCAAGAAATTTCACCACTATAATAGATTAACAGCTGAATCAGACATTATCCTAACAAATTAAATGAGTACCTAAGCAAGGCTAGGTATGAAGATGTAAAAATCTAACTTCCTGTCATATTGAAAGGGTGATTACTTCTCAAAAGCCACTGCTGATTTTGCATTTCAAAGAATTGGTTTGCCAGAAAGTTACTGGGATCAGGAAGGCTTTCAGCTACAGCTTAATTTTGAGAATAACATCAGTGTGGGAATGACATGCATTTACCAGATTGCACATGGCAGTGAAAATATTCTGCATCAGCAGTAGGAGCAGTAGGACGGCCTGAGGGAGCAAGACTTAGATGTGTCAGTGTAAGAAATGGACAGTAATTGTTGATAATGAACAAGGTCTAAAATTCAATCCTAGGCTAAGTCAAGAGTCAAAATGGTCCAGAAACTTTGCTATGAATTTGGATTATTCTGATAAAAATTAAATTATGAACCAGAATGTAATTGCAAGTGGACTAATTATGCATGGTTAGAATTCAGAAGTAGTTAAAAGAATTTCATATGTGTTGTGTCTGAAGAAATTATCTTCCATCCATTGCTAGCTACCTCACATTTTCAGAAACATGCAAGCTAAGCTAAAAGAAGGGGACAAGAGCACCATAAAGCCTGTGAATCAAGCCCATACAAGCATAGGCAGCCTAAGGAGGAATTTAAGGATTATAGAAGATCAATTTCAGGACACAGTGAAATGCAGCTATATAATACCAAGGCCATGGTCTTCCTGCAGCCCAACTCTGCAATTTACATCCTTATCAGAGACTTAATACCCCTGTGGATTCACTGTCTGTGAATTACCTATGGTTTGAATTAATTTGTCTGAAGCAGATCCAATCACCATTCCTGTGTAAACCCCATCAGATTTCCCAGAACTGCTCCATATAAATTAATATATTCTTGGTAATGCAGTTTTGTATTCAAAAATGTTCACCCCAGAGTTTAAAGACTCATCTATTTAAAGTACTTTGTTGGGATCAGCAGATTATTTCTAATGAGATAAATGATCATCTGTGATCAACCCAGCTGGAATTAGTGAGACAAATTGTGGTTTTAAAGACAGAAGAAAGAGACCAGGAGTCCATGGTGACCTTGGATGTGTTCAGATCAATTAGTCACTCTATGCCATTCTGGAATGATTGCTTGAGGATGGAATGTCTTTTAGATTGCTGTGAACTCTGTATGCAAATGGACTTTCTCTTCCTTCTGATCAGAACAGAAATTTTCTATAACCAGTACTAACCAAGGTGGAGAAAACCTTCTTTTTGTGCCTATGTCTTGCTAAAAGTTCTCAAAAATCATTTATCTTCAGGGCTAGGATTTTTAGAGGGCAACTATAAAATCAAGGGAATATTATTACAGAGATTTGAGGCATTGAAACAAGACCATAAATACAGACTAAAGCAGATGGCATAATTAGATTAAAGTCACTGTTTACTTTGGCAGGCACTCTGAATTCCCCATATTCCTTCAGGAGTTCCTGAGTTTCTTCTGCTGATTCCCCTGTGGAGTTGTGAGTAGAGAGGTAATATTCTCCTGTTTCTTGGATCCAGTCTAAGGCCTGTGAATGTCAAAAACACCAAAGGAAAAAACAAAACAAACAGCTTTTGTATTTCAAGAATTAATCCTCTGACAAAGAAAAAACCCTGCCAAACAAAGAATATCAAATACATTGGGATTAATACCCTGTATACTGAAACACTTTCTAGGAACACATAAAAAGAATAAAATAATGAAAGCAGGTAGGAAAGGATACAAAAGGGTTCTCTGTGTTTCCTAGGACAAAAAGGAGTGTAGGGAATTCCACCTATATACAGATAGATCTGCAGGGAAAGCAGTTTTCTCATTCAGAAATAGCTCAATAAAACAAGTTTGCTCTTATATTTATTTTCAAACAAATGAAGAAATACAGAAATTAATCTGAGGTGAAAAAATTAGTGAATCTTGTTGTCGGGTTTTGGAATTGTCTTAAGTTGTTTTAAAATCTATATTTGCCATGTTTTCAGAAGTTACAGTGTTTAAACACAACTTGAGATTGCAAGAGGAGCCCCACACAGAAGCATTACATGGATACAGGAGATTTTACACACTGCCAGGACAGAGGGACAAGGTGGGGTTTTCACATTACCTGCTTGGCACTGCGCTCAAAGACAACATACTGCTGGCACTGATCTAATCTCCTCTTCTTCAGGGTCCAGAAGTGAAGGACCCGATTCTCCCTCTGCAACAGCTCACTCAGAATGGCTGCAGGGCAGAGGAAAACATGAAAACATCTGCATGACTACGGATTCCTTGAGTACATACAGAAATAAGCTATTTAATCACTTTGCCTGGACCTTGTTCCCAAAAGCAGAGAGCCCAAAATCACACTTCCTAAAAACAGGCATTGATTCAAAGTGGCTGCTAAAAAAAACCCCAAAACCATACACAAGAAACCACCACAAAGCGAGCGTAGTTGCAGAGTGATCTGGCAAAGGAAAGGATGCCAGAACAGACTTTGCCTTCTGAGCACATTCACAGACTTTAGCAGGACCCCACTGCAGAGGGGGAGGAAAACCAGACCTTCAGTGCTGTCTCTGCACCAACCTTTGACCTGCTGCTCGGGCCCTCTGGTGTGGCTGGCCACGCCGGGCATGCTGACGTTGTTCCTGTGGATGTACTTGAGGAACACCTCGGCGTTCCTCCGCGCCAGGGTACAGGCCTAGGAAGAACAGCCCCCACCAAAAAGAGTCAGTAAAGATGAGCAAAGAAAGCAAGAAGTTCTCTCTCTGGGAAGATGAGAACTTCAGCTAATAAACTCAGCTAATAAAATAACAGCCTCACAGACATATTAAAACATGAGTAATATTTCATATAGTGGCTCATTTTATATATTAAAGCAAATTAGTGACAGTAAGAAAACAACTACTTGTTAAGAGCTGGTACCTCACAAATGTTCTGTCTAATCAAATCTAACCCATCTCTCAAGAAAAGGACTCATTGTTTCAAAAAATGTACAAATCTAGAGGCGTGATTTCTTAAGCCTTGACTGCAAGTGTAGTTTCATGTTGTGTATCAGTTTTAGTGGCAGGTGGGAGGCTGGCTGACAGTTCACTTGTCAGCCTGGGAGATCTCTGTTTCTTCCAAAGCAGCACCTGGAAGGCAGGAAGAAATTTCTGTCTCCATCTTGGTGCTGCCTTGCAGAGACAAAATTGCTTCAGTTGTTATTAGTTTTTCAGTTATTGGCTTGGAGGACAAAATCTGAAAGGCTGGATGGTTTGTACAAGCCAACACCAAAGTGATGTGTAATACCTGTCATTTATAGTGCAATTTTAAGAACTGACCTTTGAACCAGCACAACAACTAACATCCTCCAACTGCAAACACCACCTAATTAGTCTTGATGATATCTCTCTGAGATATGTATTGATAATTATGCTCAATACCCCTAGTACAACAAAGTAAAACTGGCCTAGGGTTTATAAAGTCAGCCAGTAGTTGAACTGGAATTACACATCAGATCATCCTCTCAAACTTACCAATATTGCTCTAAATTGTCTACCTAACGGAAATTTTTCCTAATTTATTAGAGAACAAAAATTAGACCTTGAGAAAAGCCTCCTTCTGTTCCAGATGTTTGCTGATCAGGGGGATGACATGGTCTATCTCAGCTGCTGGCCCAAGTTTATCTCTGCCTCCACACCAGTCTTCATCCCGTCTGTATTCCTGCTCCAGGCTCTCTAACACGCTGCAGACCTGAAACATGCCCATAGCACAACTCAGTTATCCACAGTCGTAACCAGGAGGAGAACATTCAGTAAAAGTCTGTGACCAATGACATGTCATTTTTGTACTATGGGCCACAGCATAGGGGTAACTGGGTATAAAACAGGCCCTAGACAGAATGATCAAGGTGTTTTTCTTACCCCTAGGGATCTTTACTGTTTGGGATACAATTTATTTAAGGCTGATAAATCATTCTTCTCTTCTAATGAATAATGGGAGGAAGCACTAAAAGCTGAATCAAGGCAGAGGTCAGCCCAGCCCCAGTGGATCATTCAGGAAATAATCCCTATTCTAGAACGTGTTTAAATCCTATTGAAGTCAAGGGACTTAACACATACTTAAAGAAAAGCACATGCTTAAAAACTTTCCTGAAACAAAGTCTGAAGCTGGAATTAATTTTCTTCAGCTATATTTTAGTTGCTCCCTATACAGCTTTTTTAAAGGCTGATGGAAACCAATAGACTTAAATCAGGGTCACAATCTAGATGGATGCAGGTGCTCCACTGCACAGGGCTCACACACATATGTTCTATCTTGGTAGAATACTGGAACAGTGGAATTGAGGTGAATAAACCAACACCGCCTGGAGATTAGGCAGCTGCCTCAGACAAGGCTGAGTCTTTTATGCTGCAGATCCTGAGAATATTCTCAGTGGCCTGTGCAGAGACAGCAAAAGTTTTCCAAGATATTTGGAAGTTTCTTCTTCTCTCCCAAAGGGCTCTTCCTACAGACTCCACTGCTGAGATGACCCAGTCAGTTACTGCTGGGCTCCAGGTAGCAATGTCCATCCTTTTCTTGCTCACTCTTGCAAGCTTTAATATGAACACAGTTATAATTCAGGAGAACCCACATTAATAAGAGCACCATCTGGAGGAGACTCCAGAATTACTCCCCAGTCACTGCCACTATCACAGGCCATTTTCATGTAAATCTGACCAAGAGCACACTGAAGTCCACTTTAAAATTGGGGAGTTAAGGTAAACTGATAACTGATCCTGCTGCCAGGCTTATGCACTATGCATTATGCAAAGGGCCTTATGCACTTGGCAATCTAAAATCATCTTCTTGCTTGGATGTAAACCAGCATTCAACCTCAAACATTTAGTGGAGAGCAAGTGCTTCACGTGTCATGTGTGCACAGAAAAGCATTTCCATTTCACTTCTTGAACATCTTGACATTCTGTTGAACTCCGGTGATTTAAAGAATGAAAATAAATGGACTGCCTGGGATTCACATATTTCCAGGAAGAATTGTCCCTGCACATGCCAAGAATGTCTTTCTGTTAAGGTGATGAGAGAAGTGAATATAAAATAGGCTGTCAATGAAGGCAGAGAAAAACCGGGCTATTTGAAATCCAGGGCTTCACCACTGACATCAAGAACATAATATACTTGGGGAAGACAGGCATGAAAAAGTTTGGCTGCATGTGACACTCTCTGTGTTCTTTTAGCTCTTTTTTCTGGATACTCAGAGAATTCAGGATCCAATAAATGATTCACTCCACTGTCAGGCAGTCACGGAGCAGACCCTTAAGGACTGTAGATCAGCTGTGCAGCCCAAGAGAAGATGACAGGCTTGCAGCATTGAGTTCATGAGCATTCAAAAACTGAATGATCTTTGCCCTGCACATTTGCTGAATAGACACAACCAGTGAATGAACTGGTGGGCACTGCAGTGTGCTTGTCTGAGACTTGGAAATAGGAAGAGAGACTGAACTGATAAATTACTGGCAATGCATATTTTGGCCAGTACATTTAACTGTCTGAAGCTCTAATGAATCCCCTAACAGTTTTCATTCTCACACTCCTCCATCAGCAGTAATTCATTTTGATCTTGAATGCATCAGAGACTGTAAATCTGTTTGAAACCCTTCACAGTGAAATACATTAATTATAAGGAATGTATTCCTCTTAAACAGTCTTAAAAATACATTAAACAAATGACAACAAAAAATGGCTCAAAGATCATCTCAAGGCTCCAAGTTAAGGAAAAGTACACTTTTTCCTTAATGACATATCTAGTTGTGTTAAAAATCTTTCCATGTCTGGTTCTCTAATTGAGGACCTAACTGTGTGACAATAATGATAGAAAATGTCCTGGCAATCACTGCTGCCTTTTGTGTAAAACCACAGGTTCCTGCAGTGTCCCTGCTAACAGCAACTGCCTGGCTGCAGTAAATGACATCAGGCAAGGCTGCTCGAGGAGCCACACTGTGACACTAATTCCCACTGACTACAGTATAAAGGGCACCTGCTTGTGCAAGGGATGAATAATCCCACCATGCCAGCAGCCAACTGGAATGTGTTTTGCAATTCATGAACACCTGGAATGAAGTAGAGTTGGGATAGCATATAATGGCCTCCTGCTGTAATTATGTGTGTTGCAGGTGGATTTAAGAGAAATCCCTTCAAATTTTGGCTTTTTTTTTGGCATGGTGGTATTTAAGTACTAGTGAAAACATTGGCTCACAAAGTAACAATTAATTAATTGCAATCAGTTCTGAAGGAAAAGCAGATTTATGTTCCTCAAGTATAATGAGAACTTGAAACAAAAGTGGTGGGATTTCAAAAATCATTCCTGTTTGAAAGGGGAAAATTGAAAAAAAACCAACAAAAATAGCACCTTCAAGAATTACACTGGTGCACTGAAAACTAAGATGAAAGTTTTTACAAACTGCTTGCTGCTCTTTTTTTGTCTTTTTTTGAGGGGTGAGTGGGTTATGTTTTTTTGTGTTTCAAGACTTGTCAAAGAAAGAATTTTTACTGATCCAGACTTGGTTTACTATGGCCCAGAAATGGCCCTGTCCAGCTCACCTGCTCAGAGGTTTTATAAAAGGCCACGGAGGCATTGACGAGTTTGAGCCTGTCCTCCATCTTCAGCATCAGCTGCTGCCAGTGCAGGGCCACCTTCTCAGCACATTCTCTGATGGCATCAGCATCATAATGTCCAGCCTGCAGCAACACTTCGGCCTTCTGCTGGACCTGCAGGGCACTCTGGTGTGTCTTCTGTAAGGAAGTGGCATGAAAGAGGGACTGTGTATGAGGGGAGGAAAGAAAGGTTGTACAGATGTGCCAGATGTATGGTAGAAAGGTGAAGCGAGGCGTGAGCATGAGGATGCGAGAGAGTGAAATATTTTCAGAGTTATCTTCAGTTAACAGTCACTTTCTGCAAAGCATTTTAGTTTCAGTTATTCACACACACTTGCAACATGTTAATAAAGCTTGGAACATAAATAAATAAAGCTTGGCTCCACTGGTCAGCTGCTGCCCCTTGGGCAGTAACATGGGGTGGGGTACCCAGGGGTCCATTCTGACTGCCCAGTGCAGGCAGCTCTCACTGAACTCTCACCCAGCCTCAGTGCTCACTGCATCCCACTCAGTCTGCAGCCCAAAAGCAAACTCTAAACAGCAAACTATGGGCCGAATCACCCCAATTCAGCTCTTGCCAGGCAGTTTACCTGGCATCAGCAGCTTTACTTGTGCAGTTGTTCAAAACATCAATCCCAGAAAATAAGATGTCTTACTAAAGGGCATGAACTTTATCACAAGTAGGAGCTTTATCACAAGATGCATTTCTAGAAGTCAGGTCACTCATACTAGAGATTAGACTTATGCTCCTACCTTTAAGGTCAGAGCTGGGGAGAGTCAAATCCTTCTCTCCACCATCCCCCAGTTTACTCAGTAGCCCCTTTACAGGCAGGACTGAGTTATCTGCCCCATTCTTCAGCCTACTCTCAGAGTTAGCAAGTGGTGGCTATGTCTTCCTCTGTGGGCTGATAAAATAACCCCCCTCCCTTCCCAGCCTCCTGAGTAACTGTTCAGACATGGTTAAGTTCAGTATTTGACTTTAATCTTCTGAACAGAAGCCCTAAAATCTCTCAGACTCCTCTGTGCTATGTCCCATTTGTAACCGCTGCTGACAAATTCTCATGTGATAGTTTTATGATCTAAGCCATGAACCTGGAAAAAAGCTTGAAATCATCTGGCAATACACTGATGAATAATGTAATGTAAAGAAAGCTATTAGGAAACAAAAAGGATTAATAATTGGCAGAAACTTAGGAAGATGTTCAAGAACAACTGGTTAAATTTAATATCCAGCTGCTTTACTGATGTTAGAATTGTAACACTTGTTTGAAATAGACTTTGAAGGATTTCAACTGAAAATCAATTCCACATCTAGAATGCTTTTAGAGAACAGTCTGCCTTGTGTGTTTTGCTGATCTATTCCCCATATTGAGCTTTAAATACTTTAAATATTTAATCTAGTGGTTTTTTCTTTTTGAAAACTTATTTTCCCCTTAGTATGGTGTAACCCTCTTCTCCCTCTGCAATTTGCATTCAGCACCAAATGCAAGAACTTCCCCAATGTCAGAAGCTGTGATAACTCAGCCAGTGGGTGTCTTGTTCCCCACTGCTGTCTGGTGATGGCTGCCAAGATGTGGTCAGCACAGCTTGGTGCCAGCCAGCTCATACAGAATTGATAAAAAACTTCTTCCTTTTCCTTTAGGAGCTGCAACAGCTGCTCCTTCTTTACTCTGAGCAGAGCTGGATCAAAATAAGTCATTAGTTGATATTTAAACTCTAGAATTATTACCATCACTGTAATGTATATTGACTAACTTCAAGTTTACCAGAGACATCCCTTCCTCTTCCCCCCACCTCCCACTCCCAGTCAGGCATCTCTTCAAATCTCCATACTTGCAGAGTTCAAAGTGTGGTTTAGTTTTCAAATATATGAGTATTTTTCAGCTGCTCTTTCCTCTGTAAAAACCTAACAATCAATCTAATCTGGAAGCACACACACCTTTTAAGCTGGAACAGGAAAAAATGACGCTAGAAAGCAACCTCTTTGCAGCAACTGAAATGAGCACACCCTGGGAGGGTTTGCTCACAATAACAGAGATATATCAAGCACTGAGCTTAATTAGGAATCTTTTAGTGCCCTGCTCAGGGCAGACCTTAGCCCTTCACGACCTTCTCATTCAAAGGAAAGCTGCTCAGAGCAGGGGCTCTTCCTCCTGGCCCTGTGAGTGAGGCAAATGGGTTGGCTCACAATCAGTTTCCAAGGGGCAGGTCAAAGGTGTGCTGTTACTCCAGAGCAAGGAGTCAATTCTTACAAATTTCCCCTCTTGCCTCTTTGTCAAAGTTGTTTCAGGATGAGGGTTGGAATGAGTTTCTTTTCTGGGGTTCATGAAAGGAAAACTGAATCAAAGATTATTTAGTGTGAGAGCATTACCCATTAAAAAATATTCATAAATGAATGCCGTGGAATGACCTCCAGACTGTGGATGTGGAAAGAAACTGACTTGAAAAACTCTTCCCATTTCAGATCACTTTATGAACCTTAATTTTTTATCAAGGAAATTATCAGGAGATGCCTGAGTGTCATTTTCATGAATGGCAAAGCTGATATCTGCCAGCAGAAGAATTAGCTGCAGGTGATAAATAATTTGTTTCACTATTAGCTGCTGGCTACATTACGAGTTTAATGATAAGTTGATTCTCTAAAGCCTCTATTCCTCGCCTTCCTTCAGGAAAGCAATGATTGATGCCCATGAGATAACCTTTTGTGTGATGTTCACCTGGGAAGGAGAAACAAAGAGGAGTTGTTGGTGTTACCTCTATTGCCAGCTGAAACTGCTCGTGCTCCCGCTGGAGCTGCTCAGCCTCCGACAGGGAGCTGGCATTGACCAGGCTGGCGTTGAGCATCGACTCCCCGTTCCTGATCCAGCCAAGCACCTGCAAACAAAGGATGTGCTCAGTGAAAGGTGCACTCACTACCAGGATTTGTGCAGTCACCTGTCAGAAAATGCTTCAGCCTGCCTGAACAAGTGTGAGCAGAAAGAAGTCTTTTCTGTGAACAGAAAGAAATCCTGGTCTTAATGATCTTTGCCTCTTAAAACACATTTTTAAGAGGCAAAGATTTGATCTTATTGAAAAAGTTATTGCTTGAAGAATTCAACTCCCTTTACATGGATATTTGGATAGCAAAGAACATTCATTTTCAAGGCTTGATCACAAAAATGAATGGGCCCCCATGCAAATACCCCAGGGCAAAACCATAAAGCACGATGAGAGAGATTTGAATTTAAGCACCTTTTCAAATTTCCGACAGGAATCACAGATGTTGCAACACCTTTCTGCTTCATTTGCCTGTGTGCCTTTCACACAAAAGTCTGAGCTTAGGGGGGAGGAGGGAGAGGACACAGTTTGATCCATTTGCCATGGAGTTAAGATGCAGTTAGAGTTTCCACCTGCACACAGCTAGGAAAAAGTGTCAAATCTTGTATTTTGGGTTTAATCAAGAGGCTTTACTTCAGACATGTTAAAATTATTTGTAGACATGCAATCCATGCTGTAATGACTGCAGAATCACATCCTAAATGTACATAATTAATCCATCAAGCTTGCACTCACTCATTTAAGCAGCAACATTTTCTGCTATTTTAAGACAAGTGTTTAGGAAATTAGCACCCAGAACACACATGCAAGTTCTTTCCTGTGTTGTCTCAAAGCTTTTTTTCTACCTGTGAAGGTGTCATATTAGTCCAGTAAAGCCAGAAAGTTGCTGAGTCCAATTCACAGATCCACAGGAAATCCTGATTGCTCAATCATTGCCCTAAATTTGGCTTATGATTTCCAAAATTGACTTTGCTGCAATAGTCTACATAGCAATTTCCCTTTTGTACTATCATTTTCGACAAGTGATCCATTAATTGCCTGGAGGAAACACGGATTTTTTTATTGCTTTGTTTTTCCTCCCTACATCATGCATCACCCTAGTTAGTGCCATTTAGTTCCCTGTAGGGTAAAAAATGAGTTTTCCCTAGGAGAGAAAAGGGAGACATGTAGCTGACCCTAATTTGTAGAAAATTACATTCTGCTCAGTACAACAGTGTGGAAGATTTAATTTCATTTGTTTCTCTTTCATCAGCAGGTGTAATTGTTCCTGTGGTAAATACATCACACATTTAAAGAAAAAGCAGTTGAGTTATCATGTGGAAATTGTATTGTCTGGCATTTTCTATAGTCCATCAGACTTGAACCCTGCATTATTACCAACTACATGGTAACAAACTCTGACCTTAACCAAAGGATCACTGTACCTGGGAAAGGCCTGAATTGAGGACATCATCAGGCAGGACTTGCTTTCATGTTTTACATACTGCAATATACCCAGCATTGAACTATTTGGAATGTAGAAAATACTGAGTGTGTACGCTAAAAATACAGCATTTTTTTTTCTGCTGTGGAACATCTTTCATTTCAGCTGAGTTTTTCAGAAACTGCCACAGACAATTTGACACAGCTTTCACACAAATATCTGAGCCTCTAAATAGAGAAACATCAGGAAAAAATATATGGAAACTCAGCCTTACAACAAAGCAACTTGATTAGGAAGAGGGACCACACAACCAGTCTGCCAGGTTTCCATTTGTGTTTACAACACATATTCATCCCTCTGTTCAAGAGTCTTGCAAACTCAAATTATCCAGGAGAAAGCAGTTCACGTGGACTGGTGGATTCCATGTGCCAGCCATGCTGCCAGCACCACTCCTGACCAAGGCTGCTGCCACCCCTGAGTAGCTGCCCCCTCTCCTTCTCCCAGAGTGTGGGGCTGGACACCCATTCTGGGGTTCCTACATCCCCCTTTTCAGGCCCAAGGAGCACCCAAGCACTAGCAACTTTTGCTTGGTAGCATTTACACAGTGACCCCTGTCTCCTTTGACAAGTCTGGCTCTTCAGTGTTGGAGCCTCATCTGAGATTTGCATCAGCTGCTTTCATAGTAATGTTTCTCTCTTACTTGTGTTGTTTACGTACAGTAAGGAAAAAAAATTCAGTTGCACAACCAAAGCTTCTTAAGTCTAAGTTCAAAACCCTGCAGAGACATTCCTTGTGTCCCTGGTTTAGAACTGGCTGGAAGGGGGCATTTATACATTTGTGTCTGGTTTACAAGACCTGCTCACAAAGTGACTTCTACTCATATAGTGCTTTATACTTTTCATTAAAATCTATAGAAAAGCTCTTAGTACAGGACCAAAGCACTTCTATGATGATTTCCTGTATTAATAGTTTCACCATTATTTTGCAACTTGCAGACAGGCCAACCCTAAAACACAGCTTTAAAAAGATATTTTCTACAAATTACAGATTTTATCAGCTTTGTAGAAGCAATGACTAAATAATTCTGGAGTTAAATAAATCTTCAAAGACTTTCTTATACATCCTAACAATTTTTTTATAACAGAGAAGCAGAAACAATTTTATGGGCTCTTATATAAAAGCCACTTGTCACTGGAGACCAGTTTTACTTCAAGGCATGGGTTGTTTAACAGGGCAACCACCACAACTCTGAAACAACTCCCACTTTGACTCCAATTTGCTTTAGAGAGGCTATGCTCCTGTACAGGGATTCTCTGTAATTAAATAATAGTACCAAATTCTTCTAAACCCCCTAATTTCTTCCCTGGAACTCTGCCATCTTCACTGAGCACAGAGTCAGACTTTATAGGAAAAATTAAGATTGAGGCACCCCTTGTGCAGCCATCCTTAAGAAATGAAAGCTCTGTACCATACAGTGCTTTTGTCTACTGCTCAGTTTAGTCAGAATGTTTCAAAAGCTGTTTCTTCATGTTTCTAAAAAAGACTTAGGCCCTTGCTATGGATATCTGTCCAGTCAGATAAGAAAAGTTTTTCAAGTTTAGAAGACAAAACAATCTAAGTGAATCTTTTACAACTCCAGATCCTTTGCAGCTTCCTTCAAAAGCTTTTACTCACACAGACCCAACCATCAAGGACAGCTTCTGGTAATTTTAACCATTTTTAAAACTTCATCAGTTTCCCAGGAGCTATTTGACATTAGATTAGGAAAAAACAAATATATTCAGTGTCTCTCAAATGACTACTTCCCATCATCCTTTGGGCATATATATTTTGAAGCAAATCTAATGCCAAACAGCAAAAATAGATGGATAACAAGCACATCAAAAGGATTAAATATATCTTCAAAACAACCTGGAAAGCAAGTGTAATGGGACACCTTGAGGATATCTTGGAGCAAATTAGGTCAAGTTCAAAACTTATTTAAAAAAAAGCCCAAACCATACAAAGATAAATTAAGGGGATAGGGAAGCCAAACAGCTGCAGGCACAGCATTAGAGTTTGTTTTTTTAAACTGATCTCCACAAATCTATTCTGCTATTACTTTTATGTAAGCAGTCCAAGCTCTATAGTTTCTGTCAGAAATGAGTAGGATCCAAATGAGGGAAAATCAGGCTTGGGCAGAATTTTTATTAATAACAAAGACCCTGTGAATTACTGATCTTTTCTATTTCCACTCTAAAGCAGTTCGCAGAACATCTCATTTGGAATTGTTCCACTTTAATGGCCCCAAACTTCAATTCATTGTCTTGGCATTCAAACCCTTGGTGCATATGATATAAAGCAGAAATCTCTGGCAAATGAAACTTAAATAGATAGAGACAGTTTAAAGACTTCTTATTTCCATGAGCCATTATATCAAAATGCAAACACATGTACATGTAGCAGCTTTGACCAATTTTACTCTGTCAGCAGAACTTAACACAGCTACAGGAGGTGTCTTGCAACAACCACACCTCAACTCATTCACAAGAGAAAGAGCAATTTGGTAATGAGATCATCCATCATCTCAGATGCACTAAACTGAAAGTGAAGGAAACCTGGACCAGGCTGGAGATGAACTACAAGCCAAAATCAATACATTTCCCAATTTCACTAAATGGTTGGGAACATGAATCATCTACAGGAAACCAAATAGATAAGACACAGAAATATTTTAACTTGCCTCTTTCCAAGGGAGATTGTAGCTGTGGTAATTTATAGGTTAACAAGCAAAGGGGCGCTTAGTATTCAGCTGAACAAATAAAATGTTTTTTCACTACTGGTTTTCTGGGAGGTCACATAATAACAAAGGCTCTGATGGTCCCAAGCTCTGTTAAGGAAATACTAATTCAAGGCAGCTGTTCTCACAGTAAGCATTAGCTCAGTCTTATAACCATTTCCTTTGGGTAGATTTCAGTTATAAAATAGTTAAGCAGATATTTGATAATAAGGCAAATAACATCAGGTACCTGCAGAAAGTGCTGCACTGCCACTGAACGGCTGCAGGAGCAGCCACACACAGGGCTGACTGCACTTTACCCCAGACCAGTGGGCAACCTGCATCTTTAGCCTTTCTGCTACACATGAAACTCCTCTCTGCTTTCTGTCATAAGTTAAAATGGCTCTGCTGTACCAGAAATCTATCACATACACCTCCAGGCTTAGCTAAGCTAAGAAACTTCAGGAACCTATAGAAAAAAAAAGTATATACTTCATAATCATGTTAAGATGGTTGTTCTAAATATCACAGAGTGTTTCTGGGTTTTGCTTGGTTTGGTTTTGGTTTTTTTTTTTCAGAAGAAAGCCAAGCAGTCTACAGAGCTACAGAACTTTGTGAGGAGCTGATCTTCAATAATCACAAATGCAAAATGACCATTTTTAAAAAATAAAAATTAGGAGAGTTCTGTGCTACTTTTAGGTAGAGTGGAAGAATATTCACATCAAAGCGGACTTTGAAAGAAGATGTATACACTGCTGTTAGAGCTGCCAGTTTGCCGAGTGTAAAGGATTTATTTTGCCGGCAATGATAAAGCAATTCAGATAAAGCATGACTCAGTTATTCTGTCTTCAAAAGTGAATATTTATGATCATATGTACTGAGCATTCAAAGAGTATGGGTATGTGTTTAAGTAAACAAATGAGCAGATATCTTTCATGAACACCTTGTAGTATCTTTCATGAACACCTTGTCCCAACACCACCCCCCAACCCAACTATTTGTATAGTTAAATGGAAAACTGAATATTCCACTTGTCTGGGAAAACATTCTCGGTTTTGCTGATGAAATCAAGAACATTCAATAAAAAGACAGACATAAACTAGAGTGTGAAGCCACCTATGGGCTAGGAAGCAGGAAGTGTAATGCTATCCCGTGCAGCAAAGGAAAACAAAGAAACATGAGGCATCCAAATTAAATATTAGGGAAAACCAAGGGAGGCAGAACATGACTGCCTATGCTAGGATGAAATCTGAAAGAAAGGCAATGTAATAATACTAAGAGGTCTGAACAAGTCCTGGGATCTAGAGACCACTGATAGAATTTTTTAAATCACTGGAAGATGTTAAAGATTCCTGCAAGACAACAGATGTATAGCAATACATTTATGGCTATAAATAAACGTATCGCTATACATCAAAAGGTGAAACTTTGCTATACCTTTCAAAAGGTGAAACTACCACAATTTCATACTTAGGCCTCACAGCTCAGTTTCCTTTGCTTTGGGTCCATTTTCCACCTCAGCTTAAATCTGGGTCACAAATCAAATAATTATATTCCCAGAACACTTGGAGTCTGAGGCTGTTTCTCCAGTTGAGAAGCTACGTGGTCAGTTCTGCACAGAATTTCCATAACTACTCATGAAGCCAAAACCAGGCACACTTGGGAGAGCAGAGCCCCTTCTTATTTGCAAAGGGCCTTTCTGTAAACCTGTCAGCAAATCAACTACTGTTAAGGAAAGGGGGATTTAGACTGCCCACCTAAAGGTTTGTCCCTTGGCAGACACTGGCTTAGAGGTGTGAATGTATGTAATGGCTGAAAACCCCCTCAAGCCCCTCATGTGTGGTTAAAACTCTCACCTGCTTGACCTCAGCCTGGAGGTGCCGGAGCTGCAGGCACTGCTCTAACCTCTTGTGAGTTTGGTCAGCATTCAGCTCCAGCTCGTGCTGCTTCTCATGAAGGAATTCCAGCAGTTCTTGAACCTGGGTTGCAAGATCAATGTCTTTTTCACAGATCAGCTCAATGCCTGTAACATGCAGGGAAAGAGAGATTATTGCATTTACTTGAAATTTCAATTTTGCATTACTGAAATCTTTAAATTTTTTTGCCATTTAACACTTTGATTTGCAAGTGTCTGAGTAATTCTTTCTCACTTAACTTTCTCACACGTAATATTTGGCTTTCACAGCTCCCTAATCTTCATCATTACATTTTTCTACAAAGTGGCGTTTCTCTGGTGGTCATTGCTTATCTGACTCATCAGCATCTGGCTAGTCGGACTGACTTAAGCACAGTCTTGCTCAAAAACTTGCATGAACATCAAATTTTAAAAAAGACAGAAAAATTCTCAGTTTTTTTAGGATAATTAATAAACTTATACTTTAGAAATGCATGTTAAAAAAAGAATAAAAAAACTAGAAGAAAAAAGAGATAAGGAAGAAAATAGAAAAGTCAAATAGATCTACAGTAGTGCAGGGAGCTCCACAGAGAAAACCTTTTTCTATCTGGATGCTTGTAGAGGATCATCAACAATGAATTAGTTTTAATCAGACTTTAGTTCATTCAGAATTATTCCACAGAGTGACTTTTGTCCAATCCTCACAGAGCAGACAGAAAGGGTGTCTCAGTACCACATCTCCCTCCCTTGCATCCTCCGTGAACTTCCTAACCCCTCAAAGGCCCAGTCTGATTTCACAGCCCTGACTTGATCAGGAGATTGAAATAGAGACTTCCTGAGGCCCTTCCTACCTCCTGAATGTTTTTCTGACACTGTGAGCCTTGTGTGAAGTGTTTACATGAAATACAGGGCAGAGTTTCACATCTTCCTTCTGGGTACCACTGATGCGATTGGGACTCTGGGTTCGCCACCAGTGCAACTGGAAGGTTTGGCCTTGAGGAAATATGATGTTATCTCATGTTACTGCAGTCCCTGGGATTGCAAACTAACAAAGACCCTTCCCTTATGAAGGTCTACTGGAATTTTGCCTCAAAGCAGGAAGGATAAGGAACCTAACATAAAAATAACTTGATTGCACTAACGCTGAGAAAACACTGCACTTTTCTCCAAAGCCATTTGATTTAACAGATTAATTTAGGATTAAAAAAGAAATGTGTTAATTAGAAGTTGCTGAAAAAAAGTCTTGGACACTATTTTTGAAAACCATTTTGAAAGTTGTCTTTACCTCCCTCTTTATCCTCCTCAGAGACTCATGACTTTCATTCAGCGGCATTACACAGTAGAGCACACAAAATAAATACGACCTTATTACTAACCCCATCCCTTTTCCTGGTTTCTGGTTTTATCAGAAAAAGCACATGGGAATGCAAATGATTGGCTTATTCCCTTTCCCAGCCAAAACAAAACAGTTCCTTCATTACCAAATAAAGTGGAATGGCCCCTGGCTTCCCATTTAAAACTGGAAATTTAATATATGTTTCTATTCTTGGGAGTGAAGTTCTTTTCAACTGCCAGACACCAGGCATTGTTGCTGCAATTAGCCTGCATATGGTTCTGTACCCTGAGGACATGATGGTTTTTTGTATGCTTGACTTCACCACACCTATTGGACATTAAATGCACAGCTTTGCCTCCCGCACACTCAGCTGGTGCAGCTCTGATCGTGCTAACTCATCAGCAGCAACCAGGGAACTGCCTGGGATGCTATCCAAGGGCAGTGTGTGCTCCCCATGATGAATGATCTGCCCTTTCCTGCTTGTCATATGTCACGCAGATTTATTCTGCGGTGCCAGCACACGCGGGGAGAGCGCTTTTTCTTCTCAAGTATGGGTTGGCAAAACAGAAAGCCTTGTTTCCCGAATAATTTCATACATATTATCTTTACATTGTGCTTTGACAGCTAGAAAAGCACAGCTGACTTTCTGATAAAACGAACTTGGTTGCCATTTTCTTCTACTGCCTCAAACAGTGCAGCAGATGTCAAGTGAGTGATACTGAATTGAAAATGTTTTTAAAAAATCCTACAGGAAAGAGTACTAAGCCACACTAACTGGCATCCTACAAAACATTAATTAGTGACACCTGAACTGCTTGCAATGTGAGATAGAATTCAGTCTAGGGAAGGGGTATTGCTTTTTAACCTGCACAAAACTGTTCTGAAACTGCTTTAAACCTGCTTTATGCTGAAATATTAAGAGTTTGTGATAGCAGAGTTTATATTCTCTTCTTTGCAATATAAACTATAGTTATAATTAACTATAAAGGACATCACAAAGCAAATGAAATGGATTTCTGCTTCCCTTTTAAGCAATGTGACACTTGGAAAAGATGTGAACAATGTTAGCTTGATGACCAGGAAGCTAAAGGACTTTGAATCTTACACATATCAGGCAGGTACTGAATAAATATCCCCAACTTCAGCTCTGCAGTGTACTTCAGGTTTGACTTCGAAGTAATTTGTCTAAGATATAAAAAGCTCTGTAAACCATTAGAGACCCCCAACTGGGGGCTCATTATGACAATGATATTGACAATGCAAATGGACTTTATTAATCAAATAAATTTGCACAATCAATTAACCGGTGATTAGAGTATAACTGCTTTTAATGCCTAGGATCAGACTAAGGTGCATATGGTAATAAATTACCTGAGCATATCACCACCACAGCTTGGGCCCAAGTGCTGAATTACTCCTGAATAATTATCCTAAACTTTCTGTGGGAAATGGATTTCTCCGAAGTCTCCAAGTTGTCACTTTTGGAAACACCAGGCTCCTTCAACATATTGAGTTAGGCATCCAGAAAAATCAATAACCATTTCTGAGAGTATTTACCCACATATTTAGCTTTGCTATCAGCTAAAATCAAACAGGAAAAATAGCAGATAGGTTCCTTGAAACAAAAAGGGCTGGCTCATTAGAAACTCCAGTCTTGTTGAGAATATTACTAGAATATTCTCTACATACAAATATGTTTCCTGATTGACACAGATTTTAGCGACGATCTGCAAGTACTGCAAAATTTCAGGAAATGCAACCTGACTTCCAGATCTTATCTATTCCCTAACAAAACCAAACATTTGTTTAAAAAATAATTATTCTGATGGAGAAAACAGTCTAATCCAGGCTCAGTCGCGTGTGCTGGAGCATTGGAAGGAATCACAGGAACATAGCCCTGAGCTGGATGGAGCTTTGAAAATACTGGGCTTGCAGAGAAGCCTCATTGTGTGGATGCCCTCAATATCCACAGAGTCTGACCTGGTGCATCACAGAACCACTGGATTTATTGTACCAACATAAGAATGTTCACAGGGATTGCCAGACACTCTACAGCTTAGTAAGGGTCAGTGCTCCAAGTCTGCATCAGACATGCAAAAATCATGGCTGAATGTCCAAAACCTTCTTTTTCTACCTCAAGACTTCCAAGTGAAAAAGACATCATAAATGGCAGCACATGGATGTAATTTTATCTGACAGACTTGCTGGCTTAAAGACCTCCAAGACAAAGAAGAGAGTGATCAAAACCAAGTCAGTCTCCTGTGTGGCATGTTGAAAAGAATAAAGCTCAAAGAGAGTTAGAGGGAAGGGAAGAAACTTGGTCAATTAAGGGTGGCTGGTTAGGTAGAATGGCTCTGGAAAATCACATTTTTTCTGGCTCTATCTTCTGTGGCTACAGCTGAATTTTGATTGTAGCAGTGGTGACAGTGTACAATAGGGAGCAGCAATAGCAGCTGATGTCCCAGAATCTCTGCAAGTTTTCAGCTCTGGAAAGTAAGAACAATCATCCCCTACCCTATACCCTGAATGGCTATGATAAAGGATTCATGAAAAAGGAGTAAAATTCAATCACTTTTTATGAAGTATAACTGTTCTTTACTGAAGTAAGAAGCAGTAGGCTCCCAAGTACTACCTTTCTCCCTTATTGTTCCATTCTCCCAGCATTTAGCATTCCATGCATACTAGACATGGCCATTACCTTTGATTTACTACAGTTACTCTACATCCCCACGGGACATCTGCTTCCCTGCTTTTGAGAGCAGTGGATTTTTATTAGGTAGGCTTCAGAGAAAGTGGCCTCAGAGAATCTTACAAAAACATTTTACAAGTCAATTCATTGAGTTGCTAACCTTTTGTCAGCAATCCAAAAGTTGTTTCTAACTTCTTGACAAACACAGAATTTATTTTTTATTTTCTAAAACTCAGTCACTGAGGCTTCTGACTGTGCTCTGTTCTGGGTCATATTCTTTACCTCCCATGGATTCCTTCAGGATGGAAAAACAAACAGACAAGAGAGCACAAACATCTTAACCAATGTCTTAGGAGGAGTTTCCTAACTCAGAAAGCAGGGAGGCTGAAGCACAGGGCCAAGCATTGTGTGGGCAGATCTCAGAGAGGCTCACAGAATGCACTAGATTATCTAGTTCACAACATCCTCTTGGAGCAGTCCTCAAGCCTCTGTTTAGTGCAGCCTGCCAAATCAGGCTGGATACTGCCTACAGATTGTTCTGAAGGTAGGTGCCTAGAGGTAAAATGTTTGCCAAAGAATAATACCATAAAATCCTTTTTATTTCAAACAAGGGAAAGAACAGGAACTGCTCTTGCTTTGCAATCTTTCCAAACATTTTAGAAGGTTAAAGCACTACATAAGTAACATTCACTTCTGGGCTTTATGCAGTGATTAATCTGAATTATGATATTCCTTTTCCAGATGCAAAATCCAAGGAAACAAAAATTTTGACTCTTAGGATGTATTAGAACTTCTCTTATGCTGAGAAGCAGAACAAAATCAGACAGACTTCCTACCAAAATGAATCAAAACTTTCATTTAAGAGCACATCTCAAAGGGCTTTTTTACACCCAAGTTGCTACCTTTAAGTGCACTCTGAAAAAGAGAATTCCAGTATGTTTTATCATATTCCCCTTTTACACAAAACAATTCCAAGGAGAACTGGCTGGAAACAAGAGTTCCATTTCATTAGTGGTTTCAAGGCTCTCATGTTTGGATTCTTTCCCAGAGGACTCTTGGATAACTAGATTCTTTCTCCCCTTACTCTCCTCTCTTTACCTTGGGCATGTCTACACCCTTAAATGGGAAACAGGGAAAAGGCAATTGAGTCTGCAGAGAATGAAGCCAGCCCATCTGGTCAGTTTGACTCTCACTAAAGTAAAGTTGCAGTAAGATTAACAAGCTTAGGAGTCTAGAATGACTAGACTGCATCCAGACCTGAGGTTTGACTGCCCAGCTCAAGGATCTGTAGCTCTTGACTGCAGTGCTTGTTTCTGAGCTGGAGCAAGGACAAGGAGCTTGTCTTGCTCTCCCCTCTCCATCCAGTTTGGAGTCAATCACACTCTCCATCCTGCAGCTGTGAAACTTTCTGAATGAAACTTGAAATTCAGCTTCACTTCCTCAATGAGTTTCAGTCTCAAAGAAACAGCAGATTTTTACATAAAATCCTGAATCAGAATTCTCAAAACTTGTGGAACTGTTCTGGGAGTGGAGAGACAGATATTGCCTACACTTATGCTAAAAGCTTATTTGATATGTAATGTGGTATTTCGGCTTACTATGCATTTTGAGGGTTTGGGCTTTTTCTTGGTTTTTTTTTGTTTTGCCTTTTTTTTTTTTTTTCATGTAAAATAGAGATCAAATTGTTCTCACCTGAAGCCTGGACCTCCATGATGTACTGGTGCAAGTCTTGCCCTTGCTGGATGACTTCAAAGGTCATGTTGTTCATGGCCAGTTTCCGCTCAGTGTGACGCTGCAATCGCTGCTCAGCCAGAGTGAGATCCTCAGTGTTGAAATCATTCATTTGCCTCAGCAGATCTTCATTCCAAGCATCCAACTCTGCTGTAACCTTCATGGGCAGAAGACACACTCAGGATCAATGAAATATCTTACTCTCAAACAGTGTTTGGATCTGAAAATACTTCGCATTTTGACTCTGATCCAGAAACCTTCAAACTCCAGATCCTGCCCACTAAATGGTGACACTTCACATTTTTCTTAGGTGAGGATCCATGAAAAGATTATCAGTCCAACAAAAACTGTCACCTTCCTTTTCCCTTACATATCCCAAATGACACTGGAAGAGAATACCCACTATATTCTCATTGCTGGTAGAACAAATGTTTCTGAATATATTAAAATTAAATGAAAAAATAATGCTTCCAGAATTACAGAACACCCTGCAACCACACAATCCCCAAAGGGCCTGAATGTTTCTAAAGCATTCATTTTGCAACACATTATATGTTACATATCACAGATGTAATGCACAACACAGAAACATCACACTCAAGGTTTAGGTGAATCATTTACAGATTCACAAATGAAACCTGGCTGTAACCAAAGACCTGACAGTAACTCCTGGGAACATGCAAAATCTTCTTTGCTTTCTCTGCTTCCTAATTGTGACACACAGGCTAATGATTTTAGCAGTCCATTTCTTGTATCTTCTGCATTTTACATCTTTCTCCACAGAAGCCAGCTGGTATCAAAGGTTTGCCTGTGCAATTAAAGCAAGACCTAGTGCCCACCTAAGCAGCCCAGTCTCACCTCAACCTAGGTTCTGCTGCTGCAGGCAAAAAGAGGGAATTATGCTAGTGACAATGAATGAGGGAGGGAGGACAAGGGAAATGGGAATTAAGTTGTAGAGTGCAGAATACAAGTCTTAGAAGGATTGAAAATGATTAAATAAATTACTTAATTCTGATTAATAGGTCAATTCCTCAGCTAAATAGCTAAATTCAGGAGAGCTAAAAGTAGATATCTACATTCCCACTTGTACACATTATGACACAGTGAAAAATTCTCTGCTTCTCACTAAAAGTGCTCTTCAGGGCCTGTGTGCAGTGACATGTTTAACTTCCTAAGGAATCAAGATTCAGATTTCTCCATTCAGCTTTCCTTTCCAGAAGACATAAGTAATATGCAGACAGGCTTAGGAAGAGGACCCAAATGGACCAGTTCTCAGCCCTTCTCACATTAGAATGGACAAATGCACAGAGTTTTGAACTAGAAGGAAAAAGTGCATCTTTTAGGCTCTTTTTTGAGAGAAGCAGAAAAGCAAACTTACTCAGTGAAGAACCTGGGACTCATCTGCCGAAGAGAAGGCAGAGCGTGGATATCCTGAGGGGTTTCTATTTTTCTTCAGCTTGTTCCTTTGCCCATTCCACTCAATTACCCTTAAATAATAGCTATCTCTACACTGTCTTTGCCCCCGTTCCCGATTCCAGCAGCCTCTGATTCATTCACATGTCACAGCAGGAGTCCCTGGACTGTGGAGACTTATTGGCAGACTTAACAATTAGGGAAAAATGTCCAAAGTTGTGGCGGAAAAGAGCTTTACCAGATACATTTACATTTAGGGGCAGATGCTCAGCTAACAGTAATCAGAACTGAGGTGATCTTGACCTCATTTTAAACTACAAACAACAGAATTAATTCAGAGTGAGCACAGGTTCCTACAGCCATGAGAGTAACACAAAGTTCAATGTAAATGTTCAGTTGTTAAATGTAAATGTTCAGTGTTAATGTTCAGTTCCTTTCTGCTCTTTCTATGGAAAAGCACATGACATAAGTGAATCAGAAATTTCTCTTGGTAACTTCTCCACTTGGCTGCAGAAGGGACACTGACCACTACTGCTTTTACTGCTTGTAGACAATGGAGCTAAAAGGGGTTTTGCTCTGTTATCCACACTCCCCAGATCCTGTCAGTGTTCCAGATAAGGAGGAAAGGATGGGACAGGCAGTGAGGATGCAAGCTGATAAACAATGCAGGATGCAAGGCCAGTCCACGGTGCTCCCCGTCACATTGTCAGGGCAGGAACAGAGGCTAAGCCTGTGCCTGAGCAGCTCTGGCCATGTCCAGCAGTAACAAAGCTGTGAGAGTGAGTGCCAGCTCTGCCAGGCCAGTGGAGGGAAGTAGCCTTTGAGTGAAGGAGTGACAGTCATCAGTCAGTCAGTGTCAGTGAAGGAGTGTCAGTCACAGTCATCCCCTGTGCTGGGTCAGGGGAAGAGAGGAAGGAATCAGGCACAGCAAGAGGTAGAACAACACCAAATTTCTCAGGCTAAGTGGGTACAGGAAGGCTGGGTACATTGCTCTGAGTAACAAACAGATGGCTAGCAGGGAATCTAAAGCACACTAAGGCAAGAAGCAATAGCAGGGCTGTGACAGCAACCCAGGTTTCCTGAATCCCAATCTGGTGCCCTATTCCAGAGACCATGCTGCTTTGCATATCTCATTAGGACATCTCCTTTTCTCTCTGTACAGACAATGTCTCAAAAGCCCAGCATTTTCTGTACTTCAAACAGGACCATTGGGAAATAGTGCCAGAGTCTGAGTGTACTGATTTCATTTGGGTATAGGGAAAATGATTTCTTTTTCTTGAGGAAGATGTAATTAGGCAGCTCTGTTAACTACAGCCATATACTTTTCAAGTCTAAAAAATGGATCCTTCACAGATGAGTCAGGCCTTGATATCTCTGATAAAACTTAGACTGCATTAAACAGAAGTGTCCTATCCCCTAAGCTGTGGCAAGATCCAATTGCACGGGGCCTCTGTCAGGAATTCTCTCATAAATGAGGGTCACTTGGCCATGAACTTGTTTTATTCCCTTTTGACAAAGAAGAATTGCTGATTAATTTACCCTGTTCATGTGTTTTGGTGGGAAGAACTGACAGTACTTCCTATTTTATTCACTTTATTTACCATTGTTAGTGATTCTAAATAGACCTCAGCCTCCCCCACATGCAGTGAGAGAAGGGAAGCCCTACTGCAATAGAAGACTGGAGCTCTGCTCTGTTGCCACCTGAGAAAGCAATTTTACCAAAGCAGAAGGGTCCTGAGAGCAGCAAGAGCAGGAGTGCAAGGTCTACACTAGGATAGGAGCAGCCTTATCCCCTGGTTCCCACACTGTTCAAAGGAAAGATGCATGTGACTCATTGTCAGCCACACTTCAGCCAACTCCTTGGAAGGAGCCACCTTCCTTTTCTGTGGGTCATATGAGGTCAGTGGCCAAGAAACAACTCCCTGTTATTAAAGGAGGTCAAACAACCCAGGAGTACTGATGGGAGAAAGCCATGACAAAGCTGTTGATTCCAATGAGCATAGGAAGAACATTTTGTCATTCTTCACCTGAAACAGATGCTCCTGCTGCCATAAGAATGGGAGGAGAAGCAGCACTGGCAGTGAAGCCACTCTAGTATGAAGTGAGATATCTGAGATGTCCTTATCAGAGAAAGGGTGGAGCATGTGATTAAATGCTGGGTTTGTGGGAGCTCCATGATCCTGTCCCAGAGCAATTATGGATATAGAGCCCATGGCAGCCAGGTCTGTGTTCGTGCAGACACAGTGACCACAGTCTAGACCACAAAGCTCTTAGGCAGGAATCCTCCTAAAGCAGCAACTTAATATATCCAAATTCCCTCTCCTGCAATACTGCTGCATTTGCTGCCTCCTGGATTTGTCATGTTGCAACATCAGCAGGAAACATGAGCAAATGGAGAGGGACATGTTCTTCAGTTCCTGGAGAATAATGACAGCTGCAGAGAAGAGTACACAGGTGAAAAGCAGCAGCAGTAATAATGACAACAGGAGCAGCCCAGGCATCTCATGTCTACATTGCAGCTTGTGAATTATGCCAAGGAGCCTGCCAGAGCTGGACCAGCTGCTGTGCAGGCAATCGTACATCTCCAATAATTTCTTGTCTAAATCCTTAAGTATATATTTTTTTTTTATTGTGCTGATGATGAGATTTTCTACAAAAGGATGCTTGAATGCTGCTTGTTTGGCCTTAATTGAGTGTTCAACATCTGAAGTCGTGTTTAATGGCAAGCAGAAAATTTTGTTTGCCAGTTGAAGGAGGTGGAGAGGGGAAGTGAGGAATCAAGTGAAAGAAGATAAATGCTATAAGGAGAATGAATCACAGAGAAGCTGATATTCTGAAGTATGGGCTGAGGAAGGGCATATGAGGAGGAGGGAAGAAAGTTCTATCCTGGGAGCACAAGCTATCAACACAAAGCGAGTGGGCTTGAGAGGGATCTGAAAAAGAGTAAAGATGCCTGGGAAGAATAAGCAAATGTAGGAGGCAGGTTGGAACTAAAATGATGGAGCAAGTAGGAAGAGAAGCAAAGGTGAGAAGAGTGGGTAGAGCATGGGGATGAGCCAGGACAGGAAGAACAGTCACACAGGCACAGAGCAGATCTGCATTGAAAAGACAAGATCTACCTCATTTCAAGAGAAAAAAGGTGACAGCCATACAGCTGGAATTAACAGTGGGGACAGATGAGATGAGAGGTAAGATTCAATCCAGGAAGGAATTAAAAAGAAGTTCCACATCCTGGCTGCAGAGGGAATTTCTGTGAGTGCAGAAAGAGAGGAATTATAATAGAATTGTTAAGACCAGATCTCTAAGGCACTCACCAGAGATTGGGCAACAGGAATGCCAAGGGTAAGAACATTCAGAGCAGGCTGAAGGAGCAGAGGACAGTGACATTCAGAGCAGAGGATGTGACAGTGTAAGTGGGTCTAGGAGCAGACTGAGATGGGAAAGGGTAAATGGAACTGTCATTTCTACAGATCATATAAGCAGAAAGTTTGCTGTTCCTCTTTCTCAGGCCCTGGTTTTGGCTGATGCTGTGCAAAATGACAATACTGTCACCCCATTTTTTTGACAACAGACAGAGATGCCACACTGGCTTAGTGGGGACCTGAGCCACTGAAGTGTGAAAGGACTGTCACAGTGATGATTCTGCTCCAGTGCTTTTGACTCCTCTGAATCCCAAAAATATCTGAAGCAACAATGGGATTCAGCTCCAAAACACAGGGTGCCCAGAAGAGCTTAGAGCATTCCTTTCCTTAAAATGAAGGGACATGCAGTTGGAAAACTCAGTATAGATGGAAAAGAGAAACAAAAACCCACTAAGCAAGAAACATTACAGGATCCCATCTTATGAACAGAAAAGGTGGAAATTTCTTTCAAATCTATCTCATAAGCTCTGTAAAACTTATTTCTAATAAAGAAGTTCACATCTGAGTATCAGCTCTTAGTCAGTGAGGGGGCTACAAAACATCTTGTACCTTCATGCAGGCAGCTAATGCTCTTGAAAGGTACAGCTAGTATTATAAACCTGGAATAGGATGCTCAAATGAGTTGTAAATAACAGTGAAATGAGCTGCTGTGAAAGCTGGCTCCTGTTTCCTCCTAAACTCGTGCTCAGGGATTGTTGTGAACAGCCAGAAGAGGCGGCAAGAGAAATCAGGACTGAAAAATTTAATTAGCAGGTGAAATGGAGCCAAAGAAATTGAATGGGGGGAAAATTAGATATCCAGCAGGTGAAGGTTTTAGTGATCATGGGTTTTTTTGAAATATAACAAACAGCTTACAAGATCCAATTTATACTGTGCAGTGGGAACCCCCTTAACCCTCTCAGGACTGTCCTGGTGTAGGAATTACATCACTCTAAGACTACAGAAAACAGGTTCTGTCTAGCATTTCACATTGTAGGAAAAGAAACAATACATGCAAGGGAAGGAGCTGGATGCTACCAGGAAAGGAAAGTGGACACTTCCACTTTCCTAGGAGAGGCAGAAGTGTCACAGCATATGTCACAGTTGAGACAGCCATGACACACAGAGTATCACCATACAATTTCAGAAGGCTTTAGGCATTCACCCTTAACACTTCAGAAGGCTTCAGTGTCTGCCCTTCTGGTTCTTCAGGCCCAACCTTTTATCCCTTCCTGTCCATGCACTGCACCTGTGTGCCCTCTGTTCCCTTTGGTGGTTGGTCAGTGCCCCTGGGCACTCCATGGCTCATTGCTGTCAATGCTGTTCACCTGCTGCTCACAGCTGAGCCCACTGGGGATGAGGCTTGGCCATCCCACTCCCAATTACCACAAATGGTGCATCTACAGGTGTGGAAGGTTTTCTTGGAGGTAACCAACAAATGTTGCTGGACATGTATTGGCTGAGATCATTCCTGTTCTCAGTTATAGCATTCTACAGAGGCCTACAGGTGAAACTGAATCTCTCTACAAAAGCTTAAAGGGAAAAATATGCAGAAAGACTCTGCATGGCAGTAATTTTTTAGGGATTGCCACTCAGTGCATTTTATCATTTGGTTCATATACATTTACTCAGCATTTTGCTGTAAATTTGCATTCATTCAAATAATGGTTAATCAGCTTTTAAATTACTATTTCTGAAGCAAGGGACAAAGTACACTTGACAGATCTTCCTGAGGATATAACTCTGGAGCACACCTGTGCTTTGTATGTAAAATGCACTCAGTGTGATGCCAGCCCTGCTGCTGATGTCTGCCAGCCCTCATCCCTCCAGCCCTGCTCCTGATTCCCTCAAAGCAGATCAGCTCCCACATTCACATTCCATGAAATCTCCTGAGTTACCTGGCTGGCTGCATAAACTCAATTCAGTCTGTGTCATACAGAAAGACCAACCATATAATCCCAAGGATCCCATGTTGTTTTGAAACATGCAGGGGCTTGGTAAAGGAATCAAACCTATCAGACATCAGAGTTAGACACGTTTCCTAAATAAAGGATGGGCTGTCATTTTGTGTGTTAAAACTTAGGGCAGAACAGCTCCCACAGGGACAGCCAGGGTCTCTCATGTTTCTGTTATGTCTGTTTTCAGGTGTTGCCATAGCTTGGATTTCATAACTTGCCCCGGGGACCCAGGGTGTAAATATCAGTCAGTATAATGAGATTAAGGCAAGAAAGAACAGGCAGCACATGCTATGGGGCTGTGTGTTTGTACCCAAATTCATATCTGCCAAACCTGCCACGAGTCCAGGGCAACACAAAAGCTGCCTGTGAGGCTTAGAAGTCCTTAAAAGTCCTAAATGAACACAGCTGGTCTGCCCTGCCAAAGAAATAGGCAGGTGGCTTCTCTCAAAGGAAAGTATTTTTCCTGAAGACAAAATGCAACAATGGTTGACAGATTTCACTGAAGTACAAGATCAATAATGCCTAAATAGATGGAAATAAGTGTTGATTGTACAGTAATCATTAATCCTAAAGTGTGTCTGAACTCCAAACCTCTGTCAAGATGCAAAAGCTCAAAAACCAGGAGGTGCTACAAAACAGATGAGCACAGTGTAAGTTTAGGAAGGTGTGCCAGAGGAATGGGTTCTATGGTCAATGGCACATATTTCAATATTTGTGGATATCCTGTCAAAGCAGGATAGGTTCCAAAGAACAAAAGACAGACACATCCTAAGTAAAACAAAAAGGCAAATCACTCATTTGCCATTTGTTAATTTTAAAAAATCCTACTACTTTGTTTGCCCTATTCATTAGAAAGTGGGGGGGGAGGGGGAGAGAGAGAGAGAGAGAGAGAGAGAGAGAGAGAGAGAGAGAGAGAGAGAGAGAAGCAGGAAAAAATTAACAGAATTGGAAATGTTCAGTACCAAAACTAGATGAAAAGAGACAACATGAGATGTTTTTTGAGGCTGGGCTCTAATGTGCAGCCTTCCGTAAAGCTATTGGAAGCAGATGGGCTCCCACAGCTGCATCCCTCCAGCTTCCACTAGAGAGATGCAAAGGGTCCTCATGTCAAGGGATTCCCTGGAGCCCAAGAACCAACAGACCCAAGAACACACACCTGAGGGGGAAAATGGGAAACTGGGTGCTTGACAAGGCAGAAGTGGCAATGAGGAGAAGGATGCTCAAGTTTGGGAAGAGGACCCAGGTTTTGCAGGCAGCTTGTGTGAGTGCAGGAAGGATTAACACAGCTGCAGCAGGTACAGGTCTTTCACTAAGGATGTGTTCTATATGGCACTGCTCTTTGGACAGATGGAAGGGGGCTTATCTAGACCAGAAAAGGAGAAATTAATTTGACAATCAATCATACTGGTACACATTATTTCACAATTCTTAATCTATGCAGGATCTAGGTTATTATGGAAAATTAAAACCTAAATACATTTCCAGTCATAGCTCAAGCTACTTGTCTTTAGTAGAAAAAAATACTTAATTTCCTGTTTTAAACATCATCATCTTTTTTCCTCAATAGCTTGGAATAGTCAACCATCAGAAATACTACATGCTTTTAAAATTATGGTGATGAAAAAAAATCTTTTTGTTTCTCAACAATGGCATGAGATAATTCTGTTAATTCTTGTAACAGTTTCCTACTGAATTGGAGTCTTCATTATACAGCTGAGGCAACTGACTGCAATCTACTTTCTAAGCACCATTACTGTGTCAATTTGAGCCAATTCAGCTGTTTGAAATGCATAGCATACATGTGTTATTGAACATTTTATTTCAAACTGCCTTTGTTTTACTATCCATCAAACTGCCTTTCTTGTTTAAGCACTAACTGTACTTAGAGAATTTAAGATACTGACCTGGGTATGTTTTTAACTGTGTTATGAGTAAAAATTATCAAAATTATTCTAAAATAAAAAATATTTTTTCGAGAGAGGGAACTCTCTAAATAAAATCACCTGCCCCTAGACTCTCTATGAAACATGCTCTCAGATTTCCCTGTAATATCAATCTTGCAGAGGGAATTCAGATGTTCATATGATAAAAAACCAGCAAATCTACAGTGACAACTAATGGTGATTTTCTTTCAAATCCTTTCTTGCTAATCTGATTTTAGAAGATTCCGAAGCACATTTCCAGTTTTAAGTATCTTAATGTATTACAGCCACTCCATTCTGTGAATATACAGAAGTAAGATCCATGCAGAAACAAATCAAAAGTATCCACAAAGCATTTCCATATTGGTATCCCATGTGAGGGGAATAATGTAAGTCACATCCTCTCCTGATGCCTTGGTAACTCCTTAGTAACCCCATCAGTAAAGTAATGCCTGGTAGTGACACTCCTTGATTGAAGACTATTTACAAAGAAAAAGAATTTGAGAACAGGGATTTTTTAAAAATACTTTTACTTAAACCAGCACAATTATAGGTTCAGACCTTGAATCTGCAGTGAAACAGGCTGAGACCTTAATGAGTAAATCACATGGGTTCACCACATACTGTCTACAAACACATTTGGTGCTCCAGAGGCAAAAATTGGTTGTCTCTTTCTTCTTTTTTGAAAACACAGATGCCATTTATGGGTATGTTCCAGTACAGGATTCACATCCATTTACGTCTTTAAAGTAAAACTCTCAATTATTCAGCATCTGCCATGCCACACCAACATGTATAAAAAGGTATCTTCTATTTAAATATAGGAGATAACATAGTCTGCTGAAAGAGCAGTACCTGACATGAAATAGATACATTTATAGATTTATACACAAATACAAAGAATGCTGCCTCTCAACAGCAAGGAGGCTGCACATAACTGGTAAGTAAATGAAACTATTCCAATTTACATAATTAACAAGCACTGTAGGACAGACTGCAGTGAAATACCTCACTATGCAGTCACAGCAGAGGAGCTCAGATACTCCTCACTGATTCCTATGTCTGGCATTCAGCAATAGAACAGGACACCTTTTAGGAACCTGGACACCTGCTTCCTGCCTTTAATCCCACTGTAATTCATCATGTCATGTCTTAAACACAAAATGTAACACAGCATTCTAAACCTCCCAGCAGTTACCAGCACCCACCTTGAGACTAGCTACAGATTTACAAACAATAAATAAATAATAAACAAACCTACAGATTTACAAACAATACCTCCAGGAATGTATCACCCTCAAACACTTACAGGTGCTCCCTGAACTGAACAAGCACCAGGGGGATACAGCAGGAGGAACACACCCCACAAAGGACACAAGCACTGACATCAGTCTCACAGACTCTGTGTACAAGTTAATACCCATTTTGTTCCTTTTTCAGCTCCTATCAGAACTACAGAAAGTAATTACTGAGATTGACTGGAATAGCTTCAAAATTTCTCACTCCAAGAATACCCCAATATTTTGATGAATTTTCCATCCAGTGTTTTTGATTCCAAAACAGATCTGAAAGACCTTTTTTTTGCACGAGGACATTAAAATGTCCCTTTAATTTTCCCCTCTACATTTTTTTCCTTTTTAAATAAATCCACTGCAGTGTCTAAAAAGCACACCTTTTAAATACCCTTTCCTTTAATGCATAACATGTTTTTTCACTCTGTGGCTTAGACAGGCATGTATCTGTTTGTATCTGAAGAGACAAACCTCACTAATAAGTGATACAGAAACTTTCAAATCCCTGAGTGACTCATGTCAACAGAGAGTTATAACAGGCATCTCATAAAGCTTCTCTGCAAAGCAGGCAGATTCCCAGCATAGTCAGGGAAGCACCCATGCACCTATTCCAGTGCATGATTCCCAGCATAGTCAGGGAAGCACCCATGCACCTATTCCAGTGCATTCTGGCACTGTATCTTAAATCATGCTTTAGGTCCAACAGCCTGAATTAAAGCACAGTTGTAACTCCCTCTCCCCCTCACTGGAGAGCTGAGCAGAATCCAACAGCCCAAGATGTCCCCTCACAGGGTGTGTTCACATGTTGTCCCTCTCTCCCACAGCTCCCCCCAGCCAGGCCCTGCAGCCAGCTCTTACCTCAATGGTGTACTGCTCAAAAATCCGGAGCTGAAGGAAAATGTCTAGCTTAATCTTCCTCTCATGGAAGAGCTCTTCCATCTGTACCTGGGCCTCGTCGAGCTGCTGAAGGACGGACTCGATGTGGCTGATGGAGCTGTTGTGGGGGGTCTTGTTGTTGGAAACAGCAGAGTCCCTGTGGCAAGGCAGAGGGCAGGGTTAGAGCTGAGCGTTGAGGCAGGCAGAAGAGCAAGAACTCCACATCTGTGATTCTGTGTGCTGCTGAGGAGCAAAGCCAAGCACAGAGGGCTGAGGGAAGGTGGGTGCAACACTCAACTCCTCTACTCCCTGAAATCCTGCAGCTCCTGAGCTCGCCACAAAGTTGGAGCGGGGGGATCATCCTTTCTTGTGTGGTGACACCGTGACCTTACGTGCTTGGGAGGGGCAGGGGAGGAGATGCACATCAATCTCAAGGGCTCTCTTGAGGAGACTGGCTGGCAATCACCTTCAATGCTACAGGGTCACCTGCTCCTGCCTATTCTTACACCAACTGAGATGTTATTCAGCCTCCTGGACCTTTACAAGTTAATTTCCTGCATTTGCTCTATTACTTACAGACAAATAGAATCAGAATGATGAGTATTTTAGACCAATGGCTAGTGATGCCCCAGTATCCTCTGGATAACAGCAATGGATACAGAATACAGTGCAAAAAAAACCTCAACGAGCCTTTCAGAAACAGCAAGAGAGATTCTGACTCGTCTTTTCACTGGTGGAAGTAAAAGGAGGTGTGAATGTGACAGGCTAGATACTGCTCCAGTTACATTTTCCATTTACAGGCAGCAGAAGGGAGCAAACCCTTAACTTGTGGGCCAGGACCAAGGGGGAATTTGCTGTACTTGAAAGCTTAGCATGGGCACAGGAAAGCTCTGATGGTTCCTTTTCTATTTGTGCTTTCATGGATATTAATGGGCTCACCAATAGTCTGCTATGCCTTCAGCAATTTTTTTTTCAGTGACTGTTTTACAGATAAATACCATTTGCAGACATAAAGAACGGAAATTTATCCTCAAATGCTTCACACAAGGCCCCTCAATGTTCAGAAGGGCCAGAAAGGAAACTCCGAAGCCAAAATTTAATCTTGGCTTTGATACATTGGCTAAAACAAGATTTAGATGTAAGTTGTACTGATTTCCCTTGCTTATATGGGAATATTACACTGATATTTCTCTCTCTAGGTGTTATGGTTTCTGCCACACTCTGTATGTCTGTTTTCACATTCATGGTGATCACAGGGTCTCTGCCTCCACATTAGAGCTGCACAGAGGAAAGAGGAATTAAAATAACTAGAGATTTTCAAACTACAGCCTAATCTGAGGCTGCATCCAATCAAGTTCTGCTTCCCTCAGTCAGCACCTGTCTTCTATAAAAGGACATGAAATAAGTCTTCACTCAGATGCAGGATTATTACTATTCATATATTATCTAAATTACTCAATGAATTATTCAAGACCGGTGTTGAATAATCTCTCACGGGATCTAGAGACACATTTAGTTTTAGAAATTCTTTTTCATTAAACATTTCACTCTTCAAATCAAGCCACACTTGCATTTCAGTGACTGATGCAATACAAAAGTTTAAGAGTAGTACTCTGGCGGGCTTTTTTAAGTCTCCTTGCATAAAGCATTGACAACCCCTAGCTAGTCTGGTCTGAGAAAGATCTCCCTACAGAAAAAAAACATTTCTGAGGTTGCATGCTTCTGTCACAATATTTCTTGTTCTGTCTGGTGATGAGAAATTCTTGGAAAGAATAAATATAAGACCCTTATTAATCTTTGAAAGGCTATGGATTAGAGTTTTAAAAGAAATTTCAAGTTGAAGTTTAATTCAAAGAAATTATTTGAAAAAAAAAAACCCGAAATAAACTCTGGGGAACAGAAAATTGGACTCAGTACATTGCTGCTGACTTTGTTTAAAATGAACACTGTGCTCCTAAAACCACTTTCAGTGCTTTCACTGGGAGAAAGCTCAATAAGAAATATCTATTAACTAAAGCTTATATGCTGAACTACTGCAAAAAAGGCAAGATACCTAACTCTTCAATGGCTTTTTTTTTTACATTCCTGCTTTTCACATCTCACTGGAACAAGTCATTGTTTTGCCTTTCATAGATGACTAGAAATGTTGCCCCCAGCAGCACCCCTGGAACTGCAGTTCAAAAGGTTTGCTTTGTGTTGACTGCTGAGAACAACAACCACCTCAGTAAAGCACTGATAAGGAAGAGAGAAAAGTGTTTCCTATGTGAACCATGACATGCACAGAGTTTCTAGGCAGGCCTGTTTTATTCCTGATAGGTATGGCCTCCTGATGGAGTCACTGAGGTCCTGAAGACCTTGTGTGAAGTGCAGTCCCAGGCATGGTATTTAGTTCAGGCAGCTGAGCTTTTCATTGTCTATCTGGAGGAAGCAGAGTGATATTACACAAATGATCTTCTCTCAACCAAAATCTGTTCTCTCAAAGATAAGAACAAGAAATGTAAAACTTTCCAAAGCTCCAGTAATTTTATTGCTTTTAACCTGTGTTATGACATGTTTGATAAGAGCAGTGTACTTCATTCTTTCCATTGTTGTAGCATTTGCAGTCTTCATCTATTCTTCACGGCACATACAAGGTGATCCACACTGAAATGCAATCCTGTGTTAAGGAAAGACAGCAGCAATTCTAGTTCTTCCTTTATCTCTGTGTTCTTTACCACTGCCAGCAGTGATGAAAGCTGGTAAGAGTGGGCACACACAGAGGCAGCTTCATTGGGTTTTTTTTCCACACTGTTCTGCTTTGAAAGAGTCCAGGACCACATTACAAGCTTTGCAGTTAGTCAGAGTGCTCAAATCCAACACTTGAACCAGCTCATCTTGACAGCTCAGCACTGCAAACTTTTGTGTGCATTGAAATGTTCGGTATTAACTCCATCAGAACCAGGGGGATCCATTTGCACAAATATGTTCACCTTGTTCCACCTTGCTCACTGCTCAGAGAACAAACCAGACCCCAAACCCAACTTTTCTTTATTAAACACAGCTGCCACAAAACTTGCCTTGATACTTTGCAAACATTGGAGCATTACACCAATTAAAAAAAAAAAAGTCTCAAAGCTGAGGCCACAGTCACTTTTCGAAGACTGAAGCTAAGAATTGATTATGTTCACATTAAGAAAAAGCTGATGTCCCACACACCACCTTGCAGTTCCTCTCTTTCCCATGCTCCACTGACTTCCCAGCTCCAGGTATTACCCTAGCCACCCTGCACACTTCCCTTCTGACTCAGGTACTCAGGCAGAAATCCTTCAGGCCAAGCCCACAACCAGAACCAGGACTCCTTGAATGTCGACACTTTCTGCAACCCCAAAAACCACTCCACACTCCACCTGATGGGCTTGTTCATGGTCCCTTTCAGGCTCTACTCCATGACTGTTCACACTGAAGTGATGCCATTCCAAGAGTTGGGAAGAATAACAAAAAAATTTGTAGCCCACAATTTAAATGCCATTTTTTTCATCTCATTGAAGTGCCCTAAACTTTGCAAACAACTTCTTTGCATAAAATAAGTTACCATGCAGACCTTTGACTGATCTGCTACAGCTGGCCATACATATTGTCAGCTAAAACCCCTTCCCCTCTGGCAGCTCACTTACCAAACCCAGCATGTTTTTATCCTACTGATCTCATCAGCAAAGATGAATAGAAGGATGGAATGTCTACTCCTGGTCCTTCCTCCTCAACTCTAAAACTGGCAAGCAATACTGCAACTCCAGTCCCTCTCCCTCCCCTGCGGTGCTGGCAAGTCACACACAGCAAGGGTAGGAATCTCCATGAGCTCTCTGGTGTGGCTGCCCAGGGCTGAATGACAATCAGAACCTCGAGCAGTCCTTTCAAATCTCTCTTTTTTTGTTTGTTTTTTTTTTTTTTTTTTTTTGTTTGTTGTTTGTTTCTGACCCAGCAGAGAAAACTTTGCATCCAGGATGACAGGGAAGAGCTTAGAGGAAAGCTCAGCATATGGCAGTAGGAAAATACTTAAGGACTCCAGGAGGTCTCTTAAGGGCAGAGCTCCACCAGAGCCCTCACTGTCCATTGTACTCCAGAGCATCTTGGGCTTTTCCTCTCAGGTTCCTATCAAGACTCATGGTTTTCTGCACATCTCAGATGAGAAGTAAAGGCATCAGATTAGGAAAGCTCAGGGTGAGGAAGATGATGTCACTCTCTTGGACTGTCTGGTGAAATGCATAAAACCTGGGATATTTGCATATTACAATGTATACAGAACATGCATACTACGTACATGTGGGTAAGGGCAACCTGTAACAATACAAAGATCTAAATAATAAGTGATGTATTGGACTTGGTTCAGTGCCCAGCAACATCCCTAAAAGGCACGAAAACTTCACTGCTGTCAACAAAGCTAAAGGCACAGAAAACCACTTTAGCAACAAATGAGAGAGATTTCACAATTGCAGATTCTGAATAAGCTTACTCTGCAAATATTCATTTGACAATACTTGCAGATTAAGAAAGAAGAGAAACAAATACATCAAACACCCAACAAAAACCCCAACCTCCCCCCCCGCCCCCCCAAATTCTTGGGACTAGTCTCTTCATGTATTTTAAATTAGGCAAAAATGAGCTGGTTTAATTCACAGTGCTAGTAGAAGAACCAGCAGTGAAAGAGCCTCTTTGACACTATGAATAAATCCCACATACACAAAGATAAATAGAAGGGTGCTGCATGCAAAATGAAACAGTGAAGACTGTTAGACACGTGTGTATTTTATTAAGAGGAATACACTTACCCTACATCGGGAATAACCCTATAAATCACAAGGCCTCAGTTCACAACCATTTAACAATCTTCTATAAATACCAACTAAAAATATTCACTTCAAACACATTTGGTTTCATTCACTTCTCAGTGCCTATAAATAATCTCTCAGTCAAACAGGAAACCAATGCTGATCCACAGACTACTCTAATCAGTCCACACAAATCACTCCCTGTAATTTCAATAAAACGCTGAAAGGACCTGAAGAATTATAAATAAGCAAAGAATTAACAAACTCTCCCAATTGATCCTAGCTTGCAGTTCCCTGTTTAGATACCCCTAAAGCACAGCATGCATCAGATTTCTCAACACCTGTGCCCCAGGTGGATGCTTACCTGAGCTGCTGGATTAGATCTTCCCCTTCTTTAATAACATTGAGGGTGGCATCCAGGGTGGCTGTTTGCTGCTGCTGAAACTGCTTGATAAGCTCCTGTACCGCATCCACAGAGTCAGCACAGACATCCTCTAAGAGCTCCTTCTGCAGATCTTCCATCCATGTCCACAGCTGGGAAGAAGGGGAGGGAAATATAAATCAGAGAGGGATTGAGATTTAACCCTTTTGCTCTCTAATTCCAGATCAATAGGCATTAACTCCAGCTGCATGTTTCACAGGAAAACTGACCTAAAATTTGTAAGCCCAAAAAGATACATTTGTTATTGATTCCATTTAAAGCAAGAAAATAAGAGAAATATAATATCAGGTAGTTTTCAAAAAAAATTAAATTTCTGTTTATTATACAGCAATAACTAATTATTTTATTCAGATTAAGTCTTTATACTAGCAGCAAATTAAAATCTCCTACATCTGTGTAACCCTTTCAGGAGCTGAGCACTATCAGCTGCTATTAATTTCACATGTGGCTGAAGCCTGTTGCAGGACAGACCTACAATCTTTGGTGTGTGTGTGGTGTATGGTACTGACTGAAGTCTCACTGTGCCTGCTCAGCTATGCCTTCCCAGGGGTTGAGGTTTTGGAGTTTCTTTTTTGTTTCCAGTACTTAAACCCCCTCCTCAAAATGCACTCAGACTCTGCAATTTAACTCTGGGAAAATCCAAACATAGGAGACAGCAATATCACTAATCGACCCCATGAAGATCCATTAATTTTTAATAGTTCTGACTACCAGTTTTAAAGCCACAATCACAGCAACAAATCTTTGCCAGTGCTTAGATGAGAATTTCCAGCCAGCTGTTCATCAGAGGTCTGGACAGGGGCAGGAACGCCGCAGCAGCCTCTCACTGGCTGTAAAGGCTTAAAGCGAACAGAGGATTCCCCTTTAAGCTTGTGCTGAAAAGTGAGTGTAAAATTGCACCAACCGAGCTGGCAGCCTGCCAGCACACCCTAATGACTCCACCAGAGACTTTTCTGTGCCACGCCTGCCCCATTAACCCACATTGTGCTGGTGTGTGCTGGAGGTGGCAGCGCAGTCCCAGAGCGGGAAATGCCAAAGGATGCGGTGCCGGCCGCGGCTCCTCCCGCTGTCCCAGGGACTGCAGAGCTTTGTCCCACGGGGACCTCGGGGTGAACGTGAAGCAGAGGAGGCCCTTGTGTGTGGGTGGCAAAGAGCTGGTGAAAATGTTTGTGTTCAAAACGAGTCGTGCTGGATCCCCTCCTGCAGCATTTCCTCTGAGACTGTGAATTCTGCACGTCCACATTAAATGAGAGGAGGATGGGGATGTCTAAAGCTCCAGCTGCCAAAGCTTCTCACAGCCAGGGCCCACGCCTAAGGCCGCTCGCTACGTGTTACACTATACATTTGCTATGGAATTCGAGGATATTACCCTGGCCCAAATCAAAATGATCAAAATTAGAAGCTGTCCCAGCACACTCATGATATCAGAAAAGGGAGAGCCCAGTGCCTTTTGCATTGTCCCCACCTCTGCTACTGAGTCCTTGCTTGAGAGACTTACAAAAACAAGCATTAGAACATACGCCTTACTTGTAGGTTTCTCAGAGTCAGCTTTGAATATTTTGGGTAAATGCCCTGTTTATTCATAAATATTATAATTATAATGGCCTGCCCAACTACTGGCCTGAAACAGAATGTCTTTGCTTGGGATATTTACATATTTTCACATTCTTAGGAAAAGGGCGTAGTAGACAAGAGGAACTATTAATCAAAGAAACAAATGTAAGTGAATAGGCATGAGAAACAAGTGGAAAAATGAAAACATATTTAATGAGCCAAATAGAGGGCTTTTTCAGTTGCGGTTTGAGGTCCATGTGCTGAGCTTTGGGAAGCTACCATAAAGGAAAATGCATTAGTGCCTTTATATGTTAATTATATTGAGAATCTTCCTGGTTTTGATCCAATCCCTACACCCACTCAAACAGTAAGTGCAGCTGGACCAAAACAGACAAGGACCAGGTTGGTCAGGAATATTACTTCTGCTTATCAGATCTTCAAGTAATAGAGCACTTTGTAAATACAGAAAAATAGCTATGTATAGAAATCATCCTTCTGTTTTGAGGTGGGAAAGCCACCAGTAGTTTTTTAACTTCTTGTAATTCTTAGATCCTTTTTCAACTTAAAAAAGCTCAGGAAATTTTCTTTATGAAAATGAAAGTGAAATCAGGAATTTTGTTCATTGATAGGAATCTGCTGTTTTCTTGAAATTATTTTGTTAGGGCAGAGTAGAAAGTTTCCAACCTTCAGAGGAAAATCCCATGCTCTAAAGTGTCTCCAGAACCCAACTTTTCAGAAGGAGCATTGGGCATTTAAGATCTGACACCACTGCTTGAGTAGGCTTCTAAATCACTTTCAAAATACTTAAAACATAAACTGTATTGTATTTACCTGGAATCAAAACACTCACTAATTTCAGAGAGCACTCAAATATATTAACTCATATTAGCTTCAGATGTTTCCATTAATGACCTCTGTCTATAAGGATTTGCATATAAAATCTATCAGAATCTAGGTCATCCTTGACTCAGAGGCCTTTAATCCTTTAGACTCCACCAATCCCTGGAAAACCCTAATACAAAGAATCAGTCAATATTAATAAGATCAGGAAGATCTTTCAGGAAAAATTCACAATAGGAATCTGATTCCAAAACCTCCTAGGCTATGTGCTACAATTAATAGCACATGAAATAAATTGCTACCATGCCCACTTGTGAATGCCACAGGAATGAAAAGACCAATTCCATATCACTGCAACACCAGTCAGAACAGCTGTTAATCATGAAACAGAAATCGCATCCTGATTGTCATTGCTCAGGAAAATCAGTCCCTCTTAGGGCCTGATGTTTCATTCCAATGCAAGTATTTGACCAATTAAAAATATCCTGACTATTAAAGCCCCAAATCACTGGATACCTTGTGCATTTCCAGTCTATGATGTGACCCACTCTAAGCTAGATAGCTTAGACCAAAGAAACTGTTCCCATTGAAATCTGATATATTGCACAGCACAACTTTCATTTCATATTTGCAGAAATTGACTTATTTTATTCTTACCATGAACAAAATTTGTGAGTACTTGTCTCATTTCCATACATACTTCAAACTATTACTAAGGTACCACTTGATCCCATACAGGGGGTGTATGTAGTTACATGCAGATATTCAAAATATAGAGGCAGAATTTCCACATCCACCTGTGGTGACTTTCACTAAATTTGCCAGTCATGCATGTGTCCAGAAAAGGAGATAACCTCTGCATTATGTTACTTAACAAGTACTAAAAAAAAAAATACAGAATCCTAGGAAACTATACAGAAGTATCACAGAAGTAAGTTTTGTACTTTTTTCAACTGATCTATGCTTTGGTATGATTAATTAGATATGGAGAACCTGATGCATTAATGGTAACACCTGAATTCAGTCTATGAGAGATCTGACTCAAATCTGACTCATGCCAACTACATGTAAAAATGTCACAGTTGTTAGCTACGAGAAGTCTCAGGTAAATACCTATCCCTAAGCCATTAATGCCAAAGGTTCATAGTGGCTCCACAACTGAAGCTTTATTTTATCAAGGCTTTACACAAGACAGCTAATTCTCCTCTGATTACTAGAACAGTGGGAAAGAAGAATGACACCCCTCCTTTCTTTTGGGATCGCATCTGGTGCCCCTTATGCATGGTGTCAACAACTTTTGCATCTTTCTTGGATATGAAGCCCAGGCAGTTTCCCTCCATCCAAGAGACAATGCAGCTCTTTATTCCCAGTTACTTCATCTGATGTAATACCCTTCATTTTGCTCAATTAGTGAGACCACTTAACTTGAGGTCTGAAGGACACCTGTGCTTGTTACCTAAAATTAATGCTTTTCACTTAGAAAAAGGAACCACTTTAAACAAAATCTAAAACCTAAAGTGATCACTAAGAAAATCTTGCCTGCATGATTGGAATAACTATTAAACATCCAATGCCTATATGCTGCTCTTTCTAAATGACAGAGATGAGTTATAATCCCCTCAAAAGCAGTTTAAAAGCACTGAGTTATGGGAACAGTGCAAAGAACCAGTTCAATCCAGGAGATTTACTGTTGTACAGCATTTTTGCTAGTCTTAAAAACAAGGATGTTAATGGAAAGAAGCAACTTCCCAGGGTGTATGTTCTGCCCTTTTACTATGTCAGAGAAGCATAGTGTATTGCAGGGCAGGCCCCAAAAAGATGCTCATGACAAATCAGGAAGAGAACATTCATCACAGCAATGGAGACTAGAGCAGAATGCACAAGAATTCAGTGACATGCAGGGACCCTGCTGCCACTCCATGAATTGCAATGTCAGTGTTCAGGAAACCAAGGGCAGCCTGAAAAAATCCCCCAAAACCCTCACAAGCAGAACTGCTCCAGAGGGAGATGTCCATCAACCCTATTTCCCTCTGCTACTATGCCAGGCTTTTACAAGCCAATTCTATGGCAATAATATTTAGCTTTGTCATGATATGCACTAGGAAATCACACAGATCCCAAGTTAGGTTAATTTATGGCAGAACTTCAGTCTGCACTTGTGTTAAGGCATCTGTTCAAATGCTGTTGTGCATCCAGCTTGACTGCAGAGCCTTTAGGAAATCATCCCCATACCAACATGGTGGTGAAAATAAAACTTTCCAGCACAATTAACCTTCCTCAACTGGTATTTATTCACACTTAGAATGCATCCAGTCCCGTTTTAGTTAAAAGAACTGAGGGTTGCTGTAAACATTTCAGCAACATTGTCCAAAGTCACATTCAAGCTCTCAAGAAAATGTCAACAGAAACACAGAGAACAAGGTCTGTAATGATGAGCTGCCAAATGACCTCATGCCACCAGCAAAGTGTCACATAATGGCAGCACACCTAATAAAAGGTGACAGGATTGGATGTGACCAGACACTACGTAGGAAATGCCATGACTTCCACAGTAAGACACAACTCATGAGACTCCCTGCTGCAAGATCTAATGTTGTCAGACACCACCAAACTGGTTGGGAAGAAATGACAAGTGGAAAGGGAACATTCTGTGAAAAAACTGATCTCTCCCTAACCTCTTTCTTGCTTTTTCCCTTTTCCTCGCCAATTTCTTGACATTTATCCTTGGTTGGGCTGCATCTGGTGCTTCTGTATGCTCAGGCTGTTTAATTAGTAACCTTGCCTATGGCAAAAGGATTTGCACTGCCTAAACATCTGATGCTTTTTCCAAGTCCTGCATGGACCAGATTGATATAGCACAAAATAATCTCCTCTCAAGGCAAACATGATTTGGGTAGCTAGGCTTACATCAGGGAGTGTGTAGATCCCCAGTCCAAGGTCATGTAAATGTAATTCAGGGACTATTTGATCTAGAAGAGAAAATTGATTTAAAAATGAAGAATAAAACGTACATGTTCTGTGCTTCTTCTGCCCCCACCATGAATTGTAAAAAACATGTTCCTCTTCTAGTATAATTTTAATATGTTATTTGTGATTAGGAATCTTGTTGTAATTACTTTCAGTAACTGTAATAATCAAATTCTGCACTTGATCACACTGGCTTAGAAAAGTTCTTCCTACATTGGAAGATTTACTCAGTTTTACAGCAGTGTGATACAGGACAATTTGGTGCAGGGGAAGCTTCCCACACTGCAAATGCAGCAATCTACTAATATAAACACAGGTACCCTCATATTCTCCTTATTGTGCATTGGTTCTAATCATCACTTCTCAAATGGAAGCTGCAGCACCTCTTCCCTCTGTGCTTTTTCCAGTGACTGACTGTATCTGTCACTTGCAGTCTTACCCTGATCTGCTGCTTTGGGCCTTTTGTGTAACTTTGTGCACTGCTCTGGGAATCGCAGAAATAAATAATTTGTGACAACTCTGAATCATTCTGAATCTTGCTAAGGACTGAAAAATCTACATGACTTTTCTTTAACCAGTCTGGTTGGATCCATTGACTTGAGCCACTCCACTGACACCATTTTCAACTAGTTAGTCTCCAGTGCATAGATGTACTTCAGGTGAAAGACAGAACGTGTCTTTTGAGTGATGAGTGAATTACAGTAGTGTACCTGTATGGCTTTAATAAAAACTTACTCAGTACACAGATTATTGCTGGCTGCCCACTCTGTTGCCCTTGTACGCAGCACTGAAGCCCACACACTGGAACTGGGAGAAGCTCATCTTCCTCAGCTTCAGGAAATCAGAATGGGCAGAAATGTGTCTAATAAAAGAATGCTTTATGAAAGTTGGCACATCTTATTTAAAGATGCTCATAAAACTTCCTTTTAGCACAAACCACGTTATCTGGAGAGTGAGGCACGCAGGCTCACATTTCCACAACATGCAAAACACATGCAAGGGCTCAAAAGCCAAGGAAAATATTTGAGTGGAGCCATTGGTCTGTAACAATGCTGATGAATGGCCTGAAAAATGTGGATAACAAAGTATGAACTTAAATGAAGTCTACAGGAATCCTTTGGCTAGCACATAGTGGAAGGATGGAAAGAACCTCTCTTCCATGCACAGGTTTGACTTCCTGACATTTGGTTTATGTGGCTGCATTTACAAGCATTTGATTCTCATTACTTTGATTCTGTCTCTTTTACCAATCTTTTGCCATCACAGATGGCAGAATTTTATTCAGTAGTGGCCTGGCTGTGCTTCAAACTCCCCTGCTCAAGAGTGGGATGTGCTGCCAGAATACCACAGCTCTTTTCTTTCCCAGCTACTTAATCCTTCATGAAAAGAACTTGCTTCTGGGCAACAAATGGACAGGAAAGAAGGGCACCCTGTAGCACCCCAGCTGTCCTGGTTCCTCAGTCCCAGATCTTTGGTAGCTTTACAGACAAGATTTAGCTCTCAAAAAGCCACCACTAAAGTTAATGACTGGTGAATGTTGGCATCTTGGTCCAGGCCACAGCCTACCTTCTGGAGCTGAAAGGGGATTTGCTTTTATTTGGCAGCTTCATGGTAATTGATTGCTGATAACCCAGAGTGTACTTTGATCTAGCTCACACAGAAATATCACATTTTATACCAGAAGAGCCCTGTCCACAGCTACAATTATCAGAATGCTGAGCTGACAGGTGATCTGCCTTCTCCAAGGAATCTGCCACTCAGGCAAGGGACAGCACACATGTTACTGTATGGGCACTTCTGCCAGTTCACTTCTACCACATTCTCTAATTTCTGCCTGCAATTTCACTTCTGATGGGAGTAGAGATATTAGGAACTGAGTATTTCTTAAAAATACCAAGCAAACACAACAAAACAGCTTTTACTTAGAATCATAGAACCACAGAATCATTAAAGTTGAAAAAGACCTTCAAGATCACTAAGTCAACCATCCATTTAGCACCACCAGTACACAGATTCAGCTCCCAGCAAAAACCATGGTCATACTAATAGGAGACATAAGTCTGAGGTTTGATGTTTCACAGCCCTGCTGTGAAAAGAAGGGCAGGTATTTTCCAAGTTTGATTTTGCATGCTGTTGTGCATCTATTTCAGCTGTTAATATTATCCCAGTGAAGGACAAAATTTCTAGCTTTTGAACAAGACACACAGTGCTTCATTCTAACACTGAAAATTCTGGGGTGTGAATTGGTGCGAATATGCAAATCAGTGTGAATATGTGAATATTCACTCAGTGAATATTTTATGTGCAGTGAGCCAGTTTGGGTCATTTTAATGTTTTATGCTTTCCTTTTTTTTTTTTTTTTGAAATCTGGACATACTATGAAAAAAGGAACAAAAGCGCTGTCCAGGACAGGAGCAGTGTGTAAGACGAACACATGTTCAGAGAACAAGACCTTTTCAAAACTTCCAGAAGTTGCCAGCAAGTGGAGTTGCTAAACTGAATATCCTCTGCATCACAAATCTTTATTATCCAGTGGGCAATTGCTCTGGAAAGTCAATATTAGCAGTAAAAGTCAAACAACAAATTTTGAAGTTCAGTAACATTAACTTTGATTCCTGTGTCAATTCACAGTGAGTGACAGGATTACAGGATATATCCCAGAACCACTGTCATGTTTGCTCCATGATTAACTTAGATACATTCTGTCAACTCTTCTGATGGGAGTCAATAGCAGCTGACCTCAGTCCCCTGAGCTTCCTGCTCCCTGTGTCCCAGCAGCTCTGCCTCAAAGTGAAGAACAAGCCCTGTCAGAATTAGTGATCTACACTGAAATAATCTTCTGATCACAACATTCAACTCAAGCAGAGAAAATTTAATTTCACAGGTCTTGGTTATCAAGCAAAATTAAGCTAGCAGTGCCTGCAATAAAACACTGTTACCATTCCTGACTGACAGGGCAGCCCCACTCCATTACCCAGCTGAGTAACCCCACGGATGTCTGTGGGGTGACCAAGGTGACCTACTGACCACAAATAATACAGGTTATAATACAGGAAGCTGTCTGACACTTAATGGTCCAGGACTTAGCTCACACTTTCTCATGGCCTTATCAGACAAGATTTTCAGAGTGAAACTTTCCATACCAGGTGTCTGCCTAAGGCTGAACTTGATGAATTTTGAGGTGAAAGGGCCAGTATGAGAGAAAGGGACAGAAAAGGTACTTTGCCTGTGTTAGTTTTATTTCTGTTCAAATGAGATGCTCCAGACCCTCCATGCTTTTAAGCAAGGGTTTGAAATTTTGCAGGGCTTAGCCTTGATGTCAAGAATACACATTATGTCATTCATATGAACATTTTCCCAAATTTGGTCACTCAGAAGACCTCTGCCAAGTTCCAGTTTGCACATGTTCATAGTAACCTGTTAGGAATCTGGCAGTTCCTTTTTCTCAACATTAAATATTTTCTGAGCACATTCATCCCCCATTCTGTGGGCCAGGCAGGCATGGCAGGTTCCACATGGAAGTGCCTGCCCTGAGCACCTCGTCCTCCTGCTCTTCTGACCCACTAAACAACAACAAAACAGAGGGCACATGATCTGAAAACACAATTCTCTGCCTCTCTGTTTTTTTTGTGCTGGACTCAACACAGAACTGGTAATCTCAGGTCCACTAAGAAACAAGAAACCTAGAGGTGGTAAGACATGCCTTTCATGCCCCAAAAAACTATGAAACAAGTGCAGAACTGTTTTATAGTTTAGTTAAAGCCCATATACTATAAATGGCTCTAAATTCAGTGAAGTTCCTTCTCATTCTTCAGTTAGCAACTGCATCACCAGCCAATACAAGTAACAAAACCTATGTAGTAACACAAGTAACACAACCTTAACTATACAAGAGGATTTAAAAATTTTTAATGATGTAGAAGTGGTCACAGTGCTCTTTCCTGTCTACATTTTAATACTTGGAAATGTAAAATACACTGCAGAACCTTAAGTATAGAACTGAGACACTAAAATATTAAGATTCAGACAATTAATTGCAAGATGTTTTTCTTTTGTCCTTGAGGGTTTTGAGTCTTCAGGGTGTGATTTTATGACATCTGCAACCTCTTCTCCAGGAAGCTCCAGAAATATTCTCTTTTAAACAAAATCAAATGCCAGCCAAGAATCCTCTATCATCATTTGATCCTAAAGCCAAAAGTTCACAGAAAAACATCAACTATCATGAGGTTTGTGATAAAAGTGCAAGATCTGACAATCCTGACAATAATTGATTCAGATTTGAAGAAAGAACCTAAATTCAATTACACTTAGTCCTGAGAGAAATTATTCAGGTATGAGTCTGTTGAATGTATTTATGCCAGTGATAATAATTTATAACTTTACCCTGCCATACAGATAATTGGATTTGATTCCCATAGTACCAGGTTTCTGCTCATACCATCGGAAATGCCTTGGTCCAAAAGGGTACAAAAATATTGACTACAAACTAGAAAAGCATAAGGAACGCTATAGGACAGGGGGACACACAAAATCCTGTTTACAGGCATGGCAATAGGACACCTACATTATTCAAGAGTGAACAATCACTTAAAGCACTGCTTCCAATTTATGCTTCTAAAGTGTTATTACAACACCAAAAAGTCCTCATTTCAGCCTATTGTATATATTGTTAAATAAGGTCACTTAAAAAACATATCAAAATTATTGTTATGCTTAATTGACTGTAGTTTTGATATTCCTTCAACTGTATGAGTCAGTGTTTAGCATAAGGGACCCTCTTTAATGCTTTCACATGAAATAAGCAGTGATTCAAGTATACTGTAGTATAAAAAAGCCACTGTGAACTTACATTACCCATAGGGATATCTACATTTTAATGACTCCCTAATTCAACACTATCTATTGTCCTGAAGAAAATACAGCAAGACTGACTACAAAAGGAAACATTTGTTTGACAAGAGAAAAAAGGTAGGAGCAGTTAAAAGTTTCTCAGGTGGTGAGAATCTGAGCAGATGCATGTGGAGATGAAGAGGTGGGCAGAGTACAGGTGAAGGAATGAGAAGTTCACAGTCAATGAACTCATCCACACCTGGGAATTACTACATCAGAAATTCACAATTCACACAACCTGCGCTAGGAAAACTGTCAGAAGAAACATGTTCATTGCAAGAAGATCTTTAGAATATTTCCAAAAAAAGAAAAAGTGTCAGTAAGACCATTTCTTTCTACTTAATTTACCCTTTCACCAGTTATGTCTCAATAGATTAATACAACATGAATCATAGAATAGTTTGGGTTGGAAGGGACTTTTATAGGAGAGAGGCACCCAGAGTCTGTCCACTCTGGATCTCCTTAAAAATGACATGAATTAATTACTGAACTTTCCAAAAACACATCACAGAGCCAATCTGTCTCACAGGGAAAACCTTAATGAAGCAAATACTTAGCATTTACTCTTAACATCTAGAGAACAGCATTGATGCTAGCATAGAAGATTGGTTTTTAAAATAGTATTTTAAAAATGTTAATTTTTAATACATCTGCATTTTTATTCACCAAGACAGAGCTCAATAAGACCAGGTGTGTAGAGCAGGCAAAGTCCCTTCTTGTTGAAGAAGAACAGGAGTATAATGCACTGCAATCCCAATTCCTTCATACAGGGAGGCTTTATTTCCCAAAGCCAAATTAGGCTACACAATACCCCTAACTGTCTTTTTTTTACTAATCATCACCTGCATAGGTGAATCAAGGTTAATCACAGCAGGAAACTCTTATGAAATAATTTTTACAGAGGAAATAACCAATTAAGTTTCCCCAGTGGCAAACCAGCATAGCTGCAAGTGTTTGAGCAACTCCGGGAAGAACAGCATTATCCACAAGCTGAGAGCCAACGATATTTTAGTATTTTACAGAAGCAAGATGTAAAAGAAAAACCTTCATGTACCAACAGCTCTAACTGTAAACTCCATCTTCCATACACATCTGAATAAATGTTTGCATGTACCTTATACTTCAGGGGCTCCCCAACATCCTGAAGCCTGATATATGCAACTTGTTTGTAACATGTAAATCAAGCAGAGGCAAAGCTTTCAGCTTCTCAGAGTATCTTCCTGATCAAGTGTGCTTTCACTAACAGATGCTGCAGAGCATGAAAACAACCATCCTGACTAATTCCATCTCTCTCAGCAGAAACCCTATCTTTAAAAGTCACTCACCACTGAATGGCCTTTGGACTGCAGAAAATGTGAAGTATGCTTTAATTACATCCCCAGTGGCCTCCCATTTGATGTCCTGTCCACTGTATCTCCTCTGGCAAGTCAGCCTTATCTCTGGATATTTTTCAATTACACTAAACAGCATTTATTCAGGTCCTCACTGATTCACTGTATCAGTATGTGGCTGTTTTTTCTTTAGCAGTTGTTTTGAAGTCTGCCTCATTAAACAATGTAAGATTTCTAGTAACACATAATGATATTGGATACATTAATTAACAGTACATTTAAATGGAATCCTCAGAGGATCATGCTGCTGGCATGTTTGTACTTAAAGTGTTCTTACAAGAGAATTCTTGCTTTCTAACAATACATTCTAGTTGTGATTACGCACCACTGGAGATGGTGTTGCTATATTTTAGTGTACTGTAACATTCATATGTTTCATTCACGTTTTATTTCCTCTTTAAAGCAGTTACTCATATGCATGAAATGAACTGGATAATATCAGCCTTGTGTGATGAAAATGCCTTTTCTCTGTTATCTGAGTTTTCAGAGACAGCCTCTTGCAGCATTCTACAATACACAGCAAAATTCCCTCGTGCACCTCTTACCTCTTTGGTGTGGGTATGGAAGGAGACTGACATGTCCAAGAGAAGTTTCCTCTGTTCCACCCTCCGGACAAAGTCCTGAATCCGAACTTCCAGATGCCGGGCTGCTTTATAGATCTCTTCAGGGTCACATTCCCCGGTCTGAGCCAGCTGCTCTGCAGCCTCCAAGAGCTTGTCTGCATTGGTGTATGTATTCTACCAGCAAACAAAGCAAGAAACACAGTATGAGTAATACAATGTGGCAAGTAAACCCCTGAAAGAGGCTGTTTATCCTTAAGGCATGAAAGCAAGTGATTACCAGAGTTTTAAAACAATCACAATATTTCTTAGTGGCATTGCCATCTGTGAAAGGAGAACATATAAAGCCACATAGACTAATGCCTGAGTACACATGAAATTTTTTCTTATTTGAAACACACCACCTCAACCCAATCCTGCCAGGCACAGCAATAGGACTTCCCATTTGTTTATTTCCAAGTTCCCTGCAATTTCTCAAAGATAATGGCATGGAGCAAGTGGGACTCACCAGCTCAGAAGGCTGCAGTGCCTCACGTGACACTCAGCCACCAGCTCACTGCACTGGCCTCCCAACTGCTCTCACATTACAGTGTGTAATCATGGCAGCCAGAGATGTCTCAACCCCAAGAAATATTTGCCTTTCACTGGCTTTTGTGAGATAGACCATGTCTTCAAGCTCCTTCTATAGTTTTTTCTCTTGTCTACTGTTCTGCATCCCATTTCCAGATGGACTGAGTCCATGTGATTTGCTTGCAGCTGCCAGTAAGTAATGCTCAGTTCCAGTTTGCCCAGGGCATGTACCTGCCCTGCATTACACAAGAATTTGAACACTGCACTATCCTGAATACATTTACCCCACAGCCACAGCCTTTATGATATGAGGTGTAGGACTTCTGCTTCACAGAGAGGGAACAGAAGAACCCAGAAGCAAATTAATGTACCCAAGACATGCCAGACTGTCAAGTGAAAGAGGGGAAATCCATCCAACTTGCCTCAGGTTTCAAGCTACCTGCCCATCCTTTCTCATTTTTTTTCACATCTCTGGAAAACACCACGCAACTAATACAGCAGAGAGTCTCATGAATAACAGGAAAAATGGAAAGTGAGTGCAGCCATCTTCTCCAGAACTATGGAGCTATGCCTTAGTCAGCTTAGGCAAACTAAACAGAGCCAGCCCTTTCTGTCATATAAAAGCTTTCTTCACTCAAGATGAGGCCAATAGCTCTTTGGTATTCAACACTTAACAAAAATAAGGAGAGACAAAGATGTCAGCTTCAGGGTGTTTCCATTACTGGGCTACATCTTTGGAACTACTTGGCATTGGCTTGAGACTGCTCTCACTGGGAATTTTAACCTCTGCTTCAATAGCAGAATTGTAGCACCTTCCTTGTCAAAATCCTCCTCAGTTTAAAAATGCATTAACTTGATACATACACACAAAATACCTCTAAAACTGTAGACACACAGGTATTTCTGAGCATTACACAAACACTGTCAAAAATAAAGCAATGGATCAAGCCATGTTGTTCCTACTTAGATAATGTCCTGCTGCAGTCAACAGTTGTTGTTTGAGAAAATGTTCAGTACAGAGATGGAGCACTGACCTCCGAGTGTTTAATGGAGGAAAATATTTCCAGTTATAAAAAAGCAAAAAGAAAACATCTCATTCACTGTTCATTTTTTGAGGGCTGACTATAAATATCTGGTATTTGCATTTCTCCTTTTGGACTGTGAAGAACATACTTGAGACAGTTTTGTTACCAATAGTAAATTTTTATTCCCTCACTTTCAGGCTACTGCTGTAATGGTTAGGCTGTTAACAGCAGCAAAATTTTATGTTTTAATAATCATTTTTTGGAAACCTCTTTAGCTGAGAGTTTGTTAAAAATGTTCCATTTAATGTGATTTGAATTAGGGTCCAGTTTCACTTAACAGTATCCTTTCTGAATGATCCCCTTCCAATAGTATTTGGAGCAGATGCCAGAGCTAGCACAATTTTTTCAAAGTCTAGTCCACACCAGTGTTTTTCACACATTACCACTACAACAACTCACACACCAGTCCAGCTCCCTGAGCACAAGACTGTTCCTGCTTTTATATGTATTATTTTGTGTACTTGTAAGTGCCTTCCCTCTCTCCTTGTGGCACAAATTTGGAACAAAAACCAGTTTTGTTGAAATACAGTATGGACCCAGATTTGCTGCATTTGTCCCTGAGACATTTAGGTCCATCTCTGCTGAAAGCCACACAGTTTACTGACTCCAACATGTGCTATGTTGAATTACCTGTGGATGAGTTGAGTTCACAGATACAATGACCAAATGTGAATACCATGGTGAAAAGTGTATAGGCTGGACCCTAGCCTTTGGGGGAGAAAGAAAGCAGACTGGCCTCAACAGAGGCTCTGGCCTTACTGCACAGACCAAAAAAGTTGTAGCAGCCCTTTGCATTGCACAAGGTTTTCCAAAGGCAAAGGGGATTTTCTGCAGGGAAGCTGATGGGGTGTGGAAGGAGCCACACTCGGTGTTTTCCCTGGGCTGTGACAGGCACTGTCAGCATGCAGGGATGCTTCCCTAAAGAATGCATACCTAATTTTGGATGTGTTTGCATAAATGTGTCCTGCACAAAAGGCTTGAACACAGTGCATTTTGAGTATGGAGACATTTTTCTTCACCTCTTTTTCTGTCTTTGTCCACTGAGGTCACAGGTAAGTGTCGGGATTTTAAAACAGGTGCAGTTTATGATAGGAGAAACAACTAATGGTTATATTCCTGTCATTCTAGAAGGAAGGCCTGGTGCTGAGAGATTTCCAGCTCACTGTTGCAGACTTAAGGGATTTAGATACATTTCAGATAATCAGCCACATTTGGGAGTTAACCACCTTCGCCTTGAACTCCTGAGCTTGATGCACTCATGAAAGGACTGTCCTCCCTCATCAGCTGTCGAGATGTGCACACAGCACAGGCCAAATAAGCCAGAGGTTACTCATTTGCTGAGGGCTTGCTCTACTTCTCTTCTGTTTGTTTGCTTAAAGTGCACATAAATCATACCAGATGTTGTTACACATATAAAATATTTTTATGTACATCTATTGCTCCACAGGCATTGAACCAAAGTGCTGTTGAAGCTGAGAGCTTCATTCTGGTTGATGCTATAATGCTGCACTGCCTCCCTGCTCCCTACATTTTCATCTTGAGCTTGATCTCTTGTTAATAAGCTCTTTGGGGTACAAACCCTTATTTTATTTATTTGTTTGAAGCACATTCTGCTTTTTTGGTGTGACATAAACCTGGATCAGGCAGGGTGAGAATCCAAGAGAGAATTAAGTTCTACAATGAAGAAAAGCATAAAATGCCTCCTTGTCCCTCCATCCCCATTCAAAAGAGGTTGGCTCAGATTCCCAGCCCTTCTGAGATCTGGCAGGAAAAAAAAAATCCATGAGTTATAAAATTATATGCTTTCTGAATTTTTAGGGTTGTGTGGCATTTTTTCTTAATATTGTTTTAACTCATGAGAGAACTGCGCATGTGCAAACCCTTGAAATTCTCGGTGAACTGCTAACTGGCATTCCACACTTCTGCAACATTTCATATACAAAATCAACTTCCACCTTATATCTCTTAATAATATTTGTAGACCAATCTTTGCATAATGACCTATTTCAATCATGAAACCTGCAAACACAAGGAAATATCTATCTATCTATCTATCTATCTATCTATCTATCTATCTATCTAGCCATCTATCTATCTCTTTGTGAACTTCTTCACATTTTTAAGGTATCAATCAGTTTAGCACAGCATTTTGGTTTTGGCCCGTGTGTGTTTATAGAAAATTATTCCATGTAGTTTTTATCTACTGCTAGGAACTGCACATGTAAGTAGTTTATTGCTGCATGTTTTTAGGCTGATTACATTGAAAATAGCTGTGTCTAGTGATAGTCTAGGGAAAAGTTCATGTCCTTAATCTGGACAATTTTTTTCCAGAACAATCTGCCCCTGCACACTCTTTTACAGCTGTTTATTTTATTTGAGGGATTTTCATGGTAACTGTCTCTGAGTTCTCCAAAGTGTAGTGAGCCATTCCCACCAGCCAGAGAAATGTGTTTGTTATAAACATCAGGAAAAACATGGAGGAGGGAACAGGGCAGGTGATCAGGCACACGATCACATTAAACACAAACTACATACCCCAGACCTCACTTCCCAAGTAGATGTTGAGATAAGGGGGATTAGGCAGCACTAGTGTGTATTGACCAAGTTCTGGGGCTGTGCAAGGCAGTTCCAGGCAAAGGTTCCTTGTATTGATTCAGAGAGCTTTGTCAGCTGGGTTTTGCCATGAAAAAGGCATGGAAGAGAAGGCATCTCTGGAGGCCAGGAAGTACCAACTAGAGAGAGAAAGAGGACTAGCTTAGACCTGATATTCTTGACTAAAGACTAGTGATGTGAATCCCTCATTATGCCTGCAGGCTGAAGTTTAGGAGACTTATTAGGCTTTCTCTGATGTGTTATCTCCCATATGTTCTTTAGAGTCGTGACTCTCCAGTACCAAAGATGAAATGTCTGTATCAGCACTCCTGCTGGGAACTTGAGACAAAGTTCAAAGCCTGATCCATCTCTTACTGAAAACAGTAAAAAGGATTTTACTGACTTCAGGGAGAACTGGGTCAGCCTTCTAACCATCTGCCCAAGATCACAAGAGAGAAAAAATGGCAAAGGGCTAAAAATAGAACTCTGGAGGACTGGTACCTGTTCTGTGCATAGACAGCGAGTAGAATTCCTGCCCAACAAAACTACAGCACGATTCACTTTGGCAAAACTATAATTACAGAGCTGATTCTGCAGTTCTTGTCAAGCCTTATAAACTATTGTTATCCTTAATTATAAAGCTCAGTTACTGCTATCAGATTCTTTGCTCAAGCCACTTCATTAAAATTAGCTCCAGTATTTGTTGAGGTTAAGTGATCTCACAGTCAGGCCTTTTTGAAGAATTATATCTTTAGTAACTTGATATTCTAAAGCCAAAATAAGTGACCACAATGAAACATTTCTTTGATAGATAAATCTGGGGTTTAACAAAGCATCCATCTTTGTCAAAATTCCTCCTCCCTTAAGAAGGGCAAAGGCTAAGTGCATATGATGATCTAATATAAGTTGTGATTTTATTCCATTTGAATTGCACATAATCAAATCAAGACTGATATTCTTACTTGTACTCTGTGGTTGTAATTCAAAACAGACTTACCAGGAATTACAGTTACAGAAGTTACAGGCAGAATATCTCTCTGAGGTAATGCAGCCACTCACTCTGTCAGTTCAAGATTGGTCCCCACTATAAACTAGAATGGACCTTTTAAAAAAATATCCAGGCTAATGAAATTTCCATCAGCACCTTCTTCTTCAGACTGTTCTTCCTTGAAAATGGCAATTCATCCTTAGTTTTCCTTGTCATAATGTCACCCCAGTTCTCCTTGCACTGATATCATGCTGATACTAATCACCACTTTACAACTCCATAAATGCCATTATTTCAGTGAATTGCATAAAATATTATGTATAATATATTGTGTATATATATGTTTTAAATACAAACATATGGCATTTTTCAGTATTTATTAGATATTAAATATTCCCAGGAATGACAAGGTGGATATAACCCAGAATCCTCACTGACCACTGCGCAGGACTAGATATTTTTCTGTGTATTGTAACTTTTATTTATGATTTTCCCTCAGGGTTCACATACAAACCGAGATGAATTTATTATTTGAATTTGCTAATTAACTCCAGTGTGATCACAACCATTATTCAATGAAATGCCAGTGAAATATATAGTGAAACAATGGTTTAAATTACAATTAAAATCACACATCTCATCCAATAATAATAAGTACATAAAGACACATAGATGCACGTCTGTGTGCATACAGTACAAGCACACAAAGAAGAAAAGTTTGCTTGGCAAAGATCTCCACTTCTCAACCATCTTCAGTGTCATCCTGAGACCAAGAGAGATGGACAGCTGGGAAAGAGAATTACATGTAGGCTCATTTTGTGCTTATAAAGCTATTTCAGTTTTTATTTTCTGCCACCTTACTGGTCTTCTGGTGGAAGCATATCCAAAGAGAATATTAAAATGAGATGATGAAATACTGCTGTTCCAATATTTTATGGTCTTTACAAGGATCTATAGGAATTAGGGAAGACATCTGAAATTGATGATTATTGGCTAGGTTTTATTCTAGTATTCTGTCTTTGGTAATATACATGAAATAGCTTGGTCCTTTAACTTGGGAACACCCTAGTACAGGAACAGGAAGATGAAAGTGAGCAGAAGAAAGGAAAGAAGGACAATGAAGACAACAAAACAGTAGTTGTGGTGCCAAACATGAAACCAAACTCATACTGCTTGGTGTTATCCAACACACTGAGTGTACCACTAAAACAGAATTATCACTGCCCAATTTCATAATTGAGTAACTTGCAGAGTGCACAACTGAGAGCTGCTCAGGTGACTGAATGGTAACTGAGCCTTTCAAATTCAGCAAAAATGAGGAAAGCATTTTCTTTTGTGGAAATGACAAGGGAGCACAAGAAGGCAGACTGACAGGAGTGAAATGCAGCTCCTTTTGAAAACTTCTTAAATGATTAATATCATCAGAAAACCCAGGTGGTTCACAGCAAAGCTCCACAACTTCTTTATGATAGGGGAAAAAGGGAAAGCAGGTGGAGAAATAAACATGGAGCAGCTCCAAGGTGAGCAGCAATCCAGGAGAGAGGGCATGGTATTGTTTTCTGTCCCAAAAGCTCAGATCACATCTTTCCTGAGCCCTACAGACATGAGTGCAATCATGACAGCTTTATCAAGTCTGGTTGGTCTCTGGAATTGAAATAACTCCAGGCATTCTGGGTTTAATATCACGCTCCTGGTTTGGAGATTTCAAAGACACTGCAACAATAGTAATAAAAGGCTTTGGACTGTCAGCAGCACTGGGAAAAGCCAGCACCAAATACAACTGGCATCATGGCTGCCTTGAAACCAAAAGCAGAAATAAACTTGTGAGAATGTGAATTCTGTGCCTATATTTTTATAAAACCCACTTTGAATAAGACAGCAAAGCATTTCCTCTCCATTTCTTCCACAATCACTACCCTGGCTCAGGCATGCTCTTATTTCCATTAATATGAAGATAGGTTATAACACCTTTCCTGAAATCCATTTGGAGTGGCATGGAACCTTTCACAGAATGAGATAATGTTTAACAGAAGAAAAATTGGCAAAACTTTAACCCACATTCTCCTGATCTTTCAGCTTAAGAATTCATACACAGCTGAATACTGAGCACAATGCAGTGCTGCGTATACATTACATAACAATCATTCTTTTTCTCTGGTAATATATGACAAAAACAACACAGGCTGCTGCAAAGAGGTGAGTGTACTACTAATGCATCACAGAACCTCCAGATTTGCAGCCATTTTTCTATTTTTTTTTTCCATAAGTGAAAGGCCACCTCTGACAAGCAAACTGATTGCTGGCAGGAAAAATACAGAGGAAGATATGCCACATCATTTTAGCACGGTCAGTGCACTGCTGCTACCTGAGGAAGGATGCAGAGATTTAATTAAATTTTTGCTGCTGCTCCTTTGAAATATAGATTTCCTCCCTGACATGCTGCATTGCATCAGCTCCTGTGCACCAGCCCAGATGCTCTCAGTGAGAGCATCACATCCTGTGGTGCCATCTCCTAGCACTGTCTATACTCCCTTGAGATTCAGAGGGAACCCCTTGGTTCTCCTGGGTCCCTCCAATTTGTCCTGTTAAATTTAACTTCTAGCAAAGAATCACTTAAATATTCATCACTTAAAAAAAAATCAATTTCTTTCCAGAATAAACCTCACAATTCAATACATTGCCTGCCAGAAACAAACATGCAATTAGAATAAAACACCAACACTTCTGTTCACAATTTGTGTATTTCCATTTGGCAAAAGAAGGTTTCTCAACATACTCTGCCAACAAGAAACACATCACCTGCCCACCACTCAGATAACATCCATCCTCATCTCCCTGCTCTCTGGACCTAGATAATTGCATGGAGAATGCCCCTCTGCTATCTATAATAATAAAACAGTCTCCCTCAGCTTCAGTTAAAATTGAAGTAACTTTTTACTTCACCTCTTTGTTCTAGCTGAGCATCTTTAGGAGCAGGTCAGCAAGACAGTTCCTTTGGATTCAGAATCTCTTCACTGTCAACATTAATTCATCTCTCTGTCATGGTTTACACATTGGAATTTGTTTCAAATGAGTAGAAACTATTCTCTGAATCCTATTAGATTTATAAACCAATTTTTCACCACTGTTACTTCCCTGACATGTGAACTGTCTGTATGGCTTACCCATCAAATTAGTTCTTCAGAGGTGCCACCAAAGCAGGATGGACTAAAGGCTTTGTCTTCCCTAAAACTTCAAAATATTAAAATCTCTTGTAACACCTAGGAAGTATTGCCTACTTATATTGAGGAAAAATGGAAGGAGGTTTCACTACCCTAGAAGTAACAGACCTTTTTATTTATTTTATACCAGACTTATTCCTATACTTCAGAAAAATTCCAGACAGGAACCAACATTTTTCATGTTGGCCAGAAAGCACTCATATGGGGTGCACTATAAAAATGTGTTCTACTGTGTGAATGAAATTCAATTCAGCTTATCCATAAGCAAAACAAAGATTTAGAAAGATATCATGGTTTTATTTCTGGCTCTTATTAGGGGGCCACACATGATCTGAGATAAATATATCTTAATAATGACTTACAGTGAGAGGTCTGGTACAGAGGCATTCCCACCAGAAATTTTCATGCTATAAAACATACTGGCTTCTGGCAAGTAGTAGATCTCCATGAATATTGCAGGCATATGAGATACTGCCCCTATAGTCAACATCTGCCATATTTTTTACCATTAAAAAAATCCTGCCAGCTTTCTAATGTATTCTTTATTTAGTGTTGCTGAGTCCTTCCTTCTCCCTATCCAATCTCCTTCAAAAATCCCAAATCATCCCCCAAAGGATAAGACTGGCCATGACATGAGACAAAAACAAAGATCACAGAAATTCTCTTTGAATTGTCTTTTGATCTCTCTCTGCCTGCTGTACCTTTGCCAAACCCCACCCTGGAGGCATGTCCAGCAGGTCCAAACAGCAACTCCCATTCCTCCCAGCATTCTCATCCCAAAATAATCTCCTTTTTTCACATCCTGATGTCAGCACACAAATCCGATTCTGCTCTGTACTCTGAAATATCTCTTTTTTTTCCTATCCCACATCTACACGTGCCTATAAAAAACCTAAATTTGAATGGTTGAATGACCTAGTGACCCAATTCCCCACCCCAAGGGGAGCACACTCAGGAGAGACGACTGGCATTTCAGCGTGGCTGCACAGCCCTGGCCGTGCTGTGGGGCTGCTTCTCTCCTCTTTGGTTTCCAGTGCATGACAGAGCAGTGAAGCCTGAGCAGTGCCCATCATTCAGTGTGCACTGAGGGGCTGTGCTGAGGCACAGATAAAACTGTGAATCCTCTGGGAAGGAGCCTGCAACTGGGAGGAGCAGCTCTCCCCCTTGAGTCAGAAAAGGCTTTTTTTTCCAAAGGACAAATGGTCTGAATGCATTCCTGACTAGGTAGTATTTATCTGAGCCTCTTTTAATTGGTGGGAACAAACACCTACCTTTGATTTTAAAGAGGTTTCAATTAGGTCTATTTTAAGCCTAAAAAAACCACAAGAAGGTCTATTCTAAGCCTGAAACAAACCCCAAAAAGACACCTTTGATTTTAAGAGGTTTCAATTAGGTCTATTTTAAGCATAAAACAAACCCAAGAAGACAACAGAAAATAAGACTCAGATGGTACCAGACCCTTCCCCACTGTGGAGCACTGCAGGTTTCCAGTCCTTCCTGCACTCAACTTTGATATGTGGGCATTGACAAATCTAAGCTCTGGTTGTCAACATAAATCTTGGCCACTGGCAAAATAACCAGGAGCCAGAAGCCAAACGCCAATGTTCTCAGCCATCTCTCCTCCCCAAGCAGGAACACCCTTCATTCCACCCCACAGTGCACTCACTGCAGCTGACACATCCCATTCCCTGATCCTAAGGAGTCACAGCCACCCTTTTACACTGTGCACTTCTGAACTGAGCCTTGACATGACTCCAGAGGAGGCAACAGCAGGCTCAGCTCTCTGCTTGCTGCAAAGCTGGGGATCTCACCAATGTCACAAAGACTCACCTATGCTGCACAGAAAAAAAATAGCACTGACAAAAATCTCATTAATTGCACAAAACACCCTGATAAAAATGAGCGTTGTATGTTAATAGGAGCCAGTGCTATTGTTCTGGAGCACACAGTGGTTTCCATTCTATCAGCTGCATACTAAAACAGGCAGTCATGCTAAACTAACACGTGTGCACGTGCTCATTGACAGTTCAGAGACACCTCTTGTCTCAGTTCCTGACTTCTTGCAAATTCTGCAATTTCTTTCTCTCCAAACAAGATTCATTTCAAATGTAAAGGCAGGAGAAGGCTGATTCTGCCTGCTTTTCTCATGTCAACCACAGAATTTCTCTCCCCAGCTCAGGAAAGCAGGAGAGAGCTCTGTATTTCTGCATGTGGTGGTGCTCTGAACCAGACACTAAACAAAGGTGCCTGAATGCCTCAAACCAGAAGCCATTTCCACAGTGACACAAAGCAGGGCTTCCTTGGGATTTGGTTATGCAAAACCAGACCTCACAGACCACAGCTATGGAGGGCAACATTAATGGCTGGGTTACAAGCACTGAATCAACAAGTGAATTATTTATATGCACATTAGGATTTTTTTGTCCCTATTCACACACGTAATTCCAAAAGTACTCTGTAAATCCACTGAGGTTGCTCTATCTTTATACAGGGGAAATTGAGACCTGAACACTATCACAGGAAAGTAAATTTTAAAAGTAGGTTTACATACAATAAAAAGATGGTTGAATACTTTCAATCTATATATAATCAGTATATAACCTCTGTAATAGTCTCATAATGCAAGTGTAGTTCTTAGACGATTCAAACACCTGATGAGGGACTAAGAGAACATCCTTCATCTGGACAATTAGGGATCCATGATAGGGAAATAAGAGAGGCACAATCACAGTGCCAAGCAGCTTCTCTGCAGTGTAGACACATCAGAGTGGATTCTCCACTCTTCAGAACAAGTTAATTATAAGCAATGTATCTGAAATTGGAAGTGTGATTGTGTTCTAAATCTGGTGCAGCAGAGTGATCAATGGTACTCAGTCTATTTCCAGAAAATTTGCACAATGACAACAAATACTTAAAATCTGTCCTTGAAAATTGTTTTGCTCTGTTACTGCGTACAGATCTGTGATATTGGATTAATCTACATTAATTTCCTCTTTACCAGTGCCTGCAAAGCAGCATATTTGTGATGGGCAGCAATGTCATAACCACTTGCGCCATTCTCCTAAAGCCATCACTGGCTGGCCCAGAGGCAGCAGCACAGCCTGGGGCAGCTCCTTCTACTGCACTAGAACAGAATCACAAAGTAAAAATGCTGATACAATTCACAGTGTCACTCCTGTCCCCTGGAGCCTTCCCATTATCAATAGCTACAAGAAATTGAAGAGTACCAGTCCACCACCATTACAAATGAGACTTGGACATTGCTACAATCAATCTTCTGGAATCGATAAAGTACAGTTTGATAACCCACTGACCTGCCAATAAGAAGAGCACAAAGAGAAATGACCAGAAAGTTTTAAAAGCCTTTAGATGATGATGGTTTTCATCAACACAGACAGGTCAGTCAGAACAGCAGTGGTTTTTTAAAGTGGGTATATTTCATCAAAATTGTCAGAGGTAAATACCTTCTGTTTCAGCTCTAGGTTTATTCAGTTGATACATCAGTACCATATTGAATATATTTATAGTACTTGTTTTATATAAGTATAGCACATCAGTGCTATAATTTTCCAGTGTTCTCTTTAAGAACTTTTGAGCCTTAAAAAAACAAATTCCAGGATTTATCTTCTTTAGGAAACATTGGCCATCTTCTGATTCAAAAAGAAATTAGTTCAAAATCTCAGAATTCACCACACAATAGAAATTCTGTTTTCCAGAACCTCCAGAATTAAAAATATATATTTCTTAAATAGCTTCATTGTCTCCTTTTTGTCATGGGAACAGCATAATGCGTTTACATGGAATTAAGGGATGATATTTTAAAGACACAAAAATAAGCCTACCCAAATAAACTGGTGATAGGAAGCTAGCTCCTGGCAATTGTAAAAAATTGCACTTTCTTGCCAAGACTTAAGATTTTATAGGGAGCATTTAGATTGTGAATCATGCTGCAGGAGATTTAATGAAAAGATCCAGCTGTCAAGTGATTTTGGAAGAGAAGAAATAGGAAAGAAAGTCATCTTGAGCTAGAGAAGAAATACACTGAAATGCAAACTCGAAGACATGGCATAATAGATACAGCCCATCACACAACTGCCAGGAAAACCTCTGTGCCATTATAAAGCCTGTCTAAAAAGAGATTCCCCACTACCAATAGATCATGGAGTACCACTGGCCACCAGTTCAATTCCATTGCTTCCACAAGATTTGCCAGGCTGCTGCTACCGGAGTCTCCACGGGACTGAGATCCACAATGTGCTCTGAAGAGTCCTCCCTTCACACCTCCTCAGGGAAAACATGTCTCATATGCCCTGCTTCTGACTTAGGTGTGGCAGTCAAGCCCCCACAGCCTCACATCTGAGCCAGGCAATCTGCCCTGGAAGGCTCCTGGCCCAGGCTGTGCAGACCCAGTCCAGCATCTCTGCTCTTGCACTGCAGATCAGCCCCGAGTCACCAGAGGCTTCATGCTCAGAGTGGTACCACGGCTCCCATGGTAAACTATCCAGCCCCTGGGTATGCTGTTGGACACATTTGGATCCAGCAGGCCCTAGGTAACCTCCACAGACAGCCCATGTAGTGGCAGTTCCACTGATCTCTGCTGTCTGTGCCTGCCAGATAGAGTCTGATGCCAGCCAGGAGAAGAAACCAGGAGTTCTGGAGCTCTTGCACCATGATACAAAGGTCTGTGTAATCTGCTGCCAGTGGGCATTTTTTCCTCTTTGTCTAGAAGTGAATACATTTACATAAATTAAGTGAACAGGAAAATGCAGATTCTAGCTTCAGAACTTGCTAAAAGCCATGTAAAGGATGATGAAAATAAGAGTAGGCCTGATTTTTTGTTGCCTGTCTCATGCTTCTGTTATTTAAAAAAAGATTTGGTATTACTGAAAGTACAGTTATTATTGCCAATGTTGAGCATATTTCTCACCAGGTTTAATTGTCTGCTTCTCCCTGTTTTGGCTTAATATTTCATCCTTCATAGGATTTTAGTCACTCAACCCAAAGTGAAAAACCCAGTATGCCCAGCAGGCTACTCCTTTCAACAACCAGATAGGTCGTAAAATTGTAAGAAGTGAAACAAAATAAAAATTAAAAAACCCACTCTAGGACAATGCTTCCTAAGTGCTCATTATCAACATGGATTCCTAGCTGTTTTACATCAGTACTGAACTTCATGCCAAACTGTAGAACAACGACATCCAACAGAGCTGGAATTTGTATGGGAAAGCACTAGATTTTTATCCTGAAGGCCAAACAAGTAGCTGTTTGCAATTCAGCTTTGGACTGACTATTCCATTACCACACATAGTTTTAAAGCAGTTAAGTAAAACTATGTGGGACTGAGAGGTCACAGAATACTATTTTTACCTGCAAAATTTCTTACCAGATCCTCTGGATATTTCACATGACAAACAATGTAACTGTATTTTTTTCAACATATTTGCACCTAAAATTCTGCTTATCTGCAAGGGCTTTTCAAAAACTCTGAACTGTCAGTATTTTAGGAACAGCACAGTGGAGGAAGAGAATACTCTAGAAAGGAATATTGGAGAACAAATTGCTTATTCGATGAAGAACATCATCAGAGCTTTGATTTCTTATAGCTGATTCAGGCCTTTGGCTTTCAAGGTCTCTGTCAAAAGCCTTCACTTGTAGAAAATACATTTACCTCCCTGAGATGAATAAAAGGAAGAACGGAATCTTAAAGGAACTGTGCATGTACACAAAGGTTAACTTTGATGGTACAAAGCCAGTGTTCAGGTGTTTAATCCTCATCTTCCAAAGCTGTCTTAGAGGAAGGCAAGCACAGACACCCAAGAACATTTGAATGGCTTCCCAAATGCCGGAGTGCAAAGTCCAGCATTTTTCTCACATTTTGTCTGGCTCTTCTTCCTTGCAATAATTCAAGAAGAGTCCGCTGCACTGCATTTATGCCTTGGCAAAATGGATCCCATAAATTTTCAAAGTGAGGAATAGAGGATCCAGCCTTGTACCTACATCAAATCTGTTCTAGACACAAGGCCTGAACCAAGAGCTGCTGCTCTGGACAAACCCCATGAACTCTGATGGCCACGCTCAGTCTCCAGTCAACCTTCTTACTGTGTTTGATAAGAAGGGACAATCCCACACATTTTGAGCCAAGGCTGTTCAGAACATGTGCTTTGTTGTGTTATTTCACCTTGTAAACATCAGTGCCTTTGGATTACCATGAAGAACACAGCAACTATTGCATGCAAACACAGCACACACAGAGGTACTAAATGCAAACCCAGTTGTAGCTGTGAGCTTAATGTGGTCCAAGAGCCTTGAGAACAGCTCTGAGAGCAGCTTATCCCATAAACACAGATGACAAGCATCACCTTGACTTAAACCATGGACCGCCCAGCTTCGCATTAAAAAAATAAAATATTAGGGGGGTTGTTTTTCTGGGTGACCTTGAACAACGTGGGTTTTGGCAGGGGTGGGAGAACACCATGGGACGGGGAGTGAGCCAGCTTCCACTTCTGTTTCATTTCACTGCGAGACAGTGTTTGGTTAGTTTGGATGAGAAGCACCGGCTCTGTTTGCCATTAGGGCTCCAGGCTCTCCAGCGCATTGCGAGTGCCATCTGCAGGTGGAAATCCGCACTGGCTCCCGGCCGAAACGGGGATAAACCTGAGCCACAGGAAATCCTAGCTGCACGTCTGAGGGAAAAGCTCCCAAAGGCAGAGAGACTACAGAAATGCTCCTTTCAGACTATTCACGAAACCACTCAGACCTGTGGCAGCAGAATGCCAGGGATTATCAGAGCAGCTTCCCATGACATTTCCTAATTCTGGGCAGCACAAAGGTAGCAAGGCTCCCTGTGAGCAGAAGAGGGTGCTCAGAAGGCCGCCTTAACCTCGGATTGCTGGGACTGCCAGAAGACAGGGAAAGGATACTGGGAACAGGAGAAGTGCTTCCAACACGTGCAGTTCAGCTAGATAGTGCTGAAATGTTGGGAGACTTTTCCAGCTGGAAGGCATGCTGTTCTCAGGACAAAAGCACTGAATAAGGAAAAGTTACAGAGCCTAAAAAGAAATTATCTTTTGATTTGCATCCGTAACTGGCTGGACTACAGTTATCTGATTTGCAAAAAATCATTCCAGCCAAGCAAGGAGGCCATCACTGGAGCACTGTAGCTACATCCAGAGCAATATTCCTTTGGTGATGTCTTGATAATGCCTGGCTACAAATCGTCAGTGCAGGGCGGGCACTGTGCTGTGCCCAGGTTGGCACTTTCGCAGAGGCAGCCTGCGAACGGTACCAGCACTGACTGAGAAACAGTTGCAGGTATACACAAGATAACAACCTCCCTCCCAGGAGCTCAGGCTTTTTAATCCAAATTCAAACATTTGCCATCTGTGCGTTCCATGTAGTATAAATACAGTCAGAAAAATTGCCAGAGCTTTGTCTAAACATCAGTTATGAGAAAGAGACCCCAAATTACATTTCCTATTGCCTGCAACACAGTGCTGTAAAATCACTGACATTTTCTGAGCACAGCTGTATGCAGGAATGTGATCTATTTGGGCCATGCCTGATTGAATCATTACATCCAGATTTATCAATCTGCGGTTTCTAATCAGACATAGAGGGAGCACGTTCCACCTCTCAATCTAGTGCCATGGCAGGTCAGTCAATCACAGCATTTTTCAGCACTGCAATGCCAGACACAAGACTCTGGTTTACACACAGTAAGGCAAAACTAGGAATGTTTTTCCCCCTGTTAAAAATGTCAAGAAGATTCCTGAAAATTGCTTCTAGTCTGACCTTTGCAAATGCCCTCCTGAAACAGCAAGAGATAAGAACAAATATGTCAGAGCCAAAGAAAGTGGATTTTTGAGAATAAATTTATACTGTATGGCAGGCTAAGCACTTCTATCAGAGAACTGCCAATAAGAAATACTATTGCTTATATTGTCAAGCTCACCAAGTGTGTCAGGAGAACACTTCATATATATATATATATATTTTTTTTTTAAGAAAAACAATCATAACAATAATTTTTATTACTATTAAAGCTAGCAATTAACATCCTGATGAGGGAAATAGGCAAACTCAACAGCTTTTTTAGGGTGGTGGCATATCTGCTTTATTACATGGTTATACTGGGAAAAAATCCTGCCAATTATTCACCCTAGCTATGGAAAAGATGTTTGCTAGCTGGAGAAAAATAACAAATATTTAAACTTAGAATTAATTTCCAACCAACTGTAAAGTGTTAAGCATCAAGAAGGGAGTTAGGAAGAATAAAAATTGATCATAATCCAAGTAGAGGGGAGATTTATTCCCAGCTGTAAAATCAACCCCACTGAAAGCTTCTGCAAGAGAATTCCAGGTGTGATAAATTTATGGACTCTCCTCTTACCCTCACTATTACTCTGTCCAAAGTAGAGTGTTGTATTCACAAGTCCTTGAGCTCAGATAAAGCCTGAGATTCCTTTCACTTCCCCTCACTGTGTGTCCCCAAGTCCATTTGCCAGCACCACATTCCTGTGTCACACTGCAGACAGGCCTCATAAATTACAATGATATTCTCATGTGAATGCACCAGAGCAAAGTGTTCCTGTCAAAGCTGTTGGGAAGGGACCAGGTTCAACTTGTGTCAATTATTTGTAATTAGGATGCATCATAAACTTCATGTTCACAACAGTCCAGGCAGAGCAATGGGCTGCTCAGTGATTCTACCCATCAGCTGTAAATGAGTCTGATTCAGAGGAACCCAAGAGGTTCTATAACCTCAGAAATGACACTTTTTTCTTTCCTCTGCATCCCCCTTTGAAACACCCACCTTCACTTGAACGTATGTGGTCACCCAGTGAACAAGATTCATTTGCTCTGAATTTGGCCTTGGGAAGTGAAAGGAAATGTGTCTGAAATTATGCTCAGAGAGATGTGCTGAAGGGTAGAGAAGGAGGCCTAATAGGGAGGTTAGAAAACTCTTCAGCAAAGTAATTATATTCTGACTTACCCTAGCACCTACAGGTGCCAGCTGCACACTGTAAGGTTCCTCAGTCCTGATGAGGGGATTGATCTCCCAATTCCATCAGCCCATGGAGCAAGCCTGAATGAGCTGCTGCTGTTTCCATGTGCAGACAGTTACATGGCTTGCTCTCACCTCTATTGTCAGGACTCTGTTATTTTTCTGTCTCTTCTCACCTGTTCTTAATTTGTTTCCTACATCTCTAGTTAAGAAGTACTCAGAGAGGAGGTAGAAAAGCATACTATGATCCCAAAAATGTGAGATGAAATGGGAATCATGAAGATAATGTATCAGAGGAGGGGGATTTAGAAAGTGATAATGACACAAAAGACATGAAATAACCTCGTTTCAGCTCCTGTATATTATATGATCCTAATTTTCATTTGCTAGCCCAGTATAGCATCCAATAACAGCAGACTTGAGCACTCACTCTGGGAACAACCCTAATACTGATTTTAGGATGAAAACTAACACTAATTTGTGTTTTTGGATGAGGTCTTGCAGAACCATGCTTTGCAGCCTCCAGCCTAAAATCCATTTTAATAAATTTGCAGAAATTTAAGTTTTTAGAAATTCAAGCCTATTACCAGAAATCCTAATTCCACAGGTGGTTTCATGAAATTTTAGAAACCCACCAGTGCAGAACTGCTGCTTTCAGGCTGTGAGATTTGTGAAAGGTATGTAAGGATTTCCCATCACAGCTGAATGGTAACACTGAAATTCATTAGCAAGCCAAGCAATGGGATACTCCATAAGAGCTGAACATCTAATGAAAAGAAGGATGTTGGTAATTTAAATTTACAACGACATAGATAGGAAAAGGTTTTCAAGGGATCGGTGAATAAGAATAATTATAGTAGAATTAAATATGTTGAACATGGTTAAGAGGCACATAGGAGAAAACATGACAACATTCTACAGATATTTCAGGATTGTTAAATCATCCCAGTTCCTGGGATTTATCCCCTTAAGGGAGATGAATAAGACTACAGGGATATAAACAAGGGAATAATAATAATAAAGAAAGAAATTGAGAGAAATATCAATGCAATATGAGGGAGAAGAGAAAAAAAAATCTCGTCAGTAGCTGCCATCAGGCAGTGAAATATTTTCCCTGACGAAACAGTGAAAGAGGTATGTCCCTGTTACTGGAAATATCTTAAACTAAACTAGGCCAGTACATGGAAAATGTTTTGCAGCAAACCAAAACTAAAGTCTAGTAAATTTTTATCTTATGCCACATTGAAGCATTTGAGCAATAACCTGCCCTGTGTGTATCAGGGGGACAAAGCATCTGATACATTCTGCTTTACATGGATCAATCAGGAATTTATCCAAAATACCCAAAGGAGAAGTACCTTTACAGATTATCAGTTACAGATAGCAGATGTTTCAAATCTACCCCAAAATGGTGTGACATGATCTGACAGTCAGAGCTGAGACTGGGTAATTTCTGACCATGGATACTTACAGGGGAAAAAAAATCTACTGGATCCATGGAAGAACTTAAAAAAGGTCCTCTTTCTTTTAAATTATATAAATAAGGACAGGATGCATGTTTAATCATCTACTATGATTTCACTGTGAGGAATAGTTGTAAGACTTTAGCTTCATACCAAATTCCTCAAAAAATCTTGCTTACAGTGTTCTATGAGTTAAATTACAATAATAATTTCTACCTGTAATGATTGCCTCAGTCCAAACCAAAAAATCCCTGCCACATAATGCACTGAAGGATGGGAAGGGTACTTGTCCTCAATACAAACTCTGGTGTTTCCCCTGCTTCCTGACAGCAGCTCCCTACCTTATGCTCAAGGCCCTCAGCCTCCACCTAGGAGTTAGGATTGATTTTTCCACCACTCTCATTCATAACCATTCTCCTCTATGTCCCAAGAGAAAGTGCTACTTTCCTGTAAGCTGTTTGTGATTTCTCATGGCCTTTGAGACCTTTCATTGACCCAGTGTGATGATTTTCCGACTGTAAGTACTGCAGTGTGCATGCTGACTTCCAGACCTTGGAGACAGGACCCTGAGCAGCTCCAAACCATTGAAGAGAGCAGCAGAAGTGTGTATCACCAAAACAGTGATAACTTTTTCTGAATATGCAAAAGGAGCAACAAAAATCAAGGCAACAGAAGTGTCTGGTTCAGACTCTTACCTGTGCTACCTCTTCAAAATCATCATGTCTTTTCTGCAGTGCTCGTGCTCTGTGTAGAGACTTCCCCACTCCCGTGTGTTTGCTCAGAAAGGCTTCCCCGTGATTTTCAATCCAGTCCAGGACCTGCCAGAAAAGAAGAACATCCAGTTACCTCTCCTGCCTCAGCAGCACAGAGAAACCCTGTGAGGGTGGGGATGGAACAGCTGCAGAGGAATGCCTTGTGCTTGCTATGGGTGAACACAAGCAGCTCTGTCAAAATCCATTCTAACTGGAGAGAAGATAAATGCTCGTGGATGCTACTGCTAAATTAGGATTATTGAATTTTTGTTCTTCAATTTATTTTGAAGTCTGGCTTAGTTATTGGAGCCTGGCAGATATTAAATATTTACTTTCACATAGATGACTTTTTGGGAAAGGGAATCAGAAATCTGGAATCTTTTACAAGAAGTACCCTCCTCTGATGAGCTTGTGTAAACTGCAACACAGTAACAGCTGATTTCACATCTCAGTGTGAAACTCATTCCTGAGTTGTCCCAGGAAACTGGCAAAAGACCAGGTGTTGTTATGAGGCTCTGATAACCTGATAGGCCTAATTAACAAAAGAATCCTCAGCATTTACTAAGATGCTAATAAAGATAATACATTTTTTGTATATAATGCACTTGGATCTAATAAGCTCACAATAATCTGCAAGCATAGAGAAATACCACATTTTTGTTTCCATCATAAAAGACAAGAAAGCTGGCACTTTAAAAAGCTGAGATATGGAATAACAGAGTGAATAAAGTAACAGCATAAATATAAATCTGTGTGGACACAAAGCACTCAATCTGCCCTGCAAACAATGAGAAATATTAAGCAGTCAGTCTGTGGCAAATGCAGGAAGAATTCTGAAAGGTCCCAGTCAAAGCTGAAATCACCAGAACTGTAAACATGTATGTGTCAGCATATTTGGAGAAACTCTCCCTTACCCTGAAGAAAGGAAAAGTCTTTAGAACTAGAATAACTGTGTAATAATTCAAGATAAACATTTAACATTTTAATTGAGAGCACGGACTGTGTAATTTACTCTACTGCCAAAAATTAACATCCTGAGATACAAGTAGACATTAAAGTTACAGTGACTTAGTTGAAATTATTTAATTATCGCTTAAAAACTTAAGAAGCTTGAAGATGCCATTAAAACTGCAGTTAGGAGTGTTTTCTAAATTAAATCTTCAGATTTCCTAATTGTGCTTTATTGACAAGCTGTATTTTATTCTAGCTAGGAGAGGACTGTAACTGCTGAGTCCTTTGGAATGAAAAGAACTGTTCTGTTCTGTTAAAAGCTGTTTCTGTTCACTGGGGTAGCTATAATATGTTAATATCTCCTTTTTAAAAATTATTTTTATTTCACTAGTTTAAGATCAACATTGATGGAAACATTATTTTCTATACCGATGTGCATATCCTGTCTCCTTATCTCCTCAAGGGCACAATTACACACCCAACAAAATAAGCAGCAAACCCAGGTCATGGAGAAAATGAAATAAAACTCAGTACAGCTACAGCAGGCTGACTGTGCCAGCTATTACAGTCATTATATGGCTGGATAACCACGAGATTCAAAATGCTACCTGGAGGAAGAATAGCCCTAACTGTCCCTGTAGAATGATCTGTGTAACTGTTAAAATAATGATAGAGGCAATTCAGACGGGTTTCATCTGAGCAGAGCATTGGGAAGGAGGTATCTGAAGAGAGCCACTTCCAGAGCCCTTTCCACACTCCTTTTTGCTGAGGATCAAACTCTACCTACAGCACAATTAAACTGGCAAAGCAAATCCTGCCCAGGTGGGGCCAGGAAAAACACACTTGAGAGTCCACTGGCAGGGAATGCTGATAGTTTGTATGGGATACCCTAGGAAAATATGGGAAGAAAGAGATGGAAGAATGGTTTGAGAGGGAAGAGGTTGGAGAAGCAATCAGGCAATAATTTAGCAAAGTTCTGGGATGATAATTGCTCTTCCTCTAGGCTAATTTGTATGATGGGAATATGGCAAGATGATTACATAAGTGAAGTTAAGGTCAAGCCTTTTAAAAACTTTTAAAAAGTTAATTTAATTTTTAAGTAATAAAATCAACAGGGCTCTATTTTAAAAGGGAAATCAGACATTTTGAGGCAGCACTTTGAAAATGAAATCTCTTTCTGTAGGTATCTTTCCTAATCAGAAAATGTGAAAATTAAGAAACATCTCATAACTTTATCCAATTTAAATCAAAATCTCCTTGGGAACCAATTCTTTCCCAGCAAATCCTCTTGATCTGCACCCATTTTACATGAACACAAAATGTCAAAGGAATAGTAAATCCATTACTTTAAGGAACTATATCTGCCCTTGAAGTTAGTTGAAAAACTTCTGGATTTTCACTGTATTTCTTTTAGCAGAAATGAATGAAGATGAAATAAGGATGACTTTGGTAATAATCAAAGTATCATTAAAGTGGAAAAGAATTTGAAGATCCTTGACTCCAACCCAGCACTGCCAAGCCCACCACTAAACCATGTCCCTTAGATTCTGCATGTCTTTTGAATACCTCCAGGGATGGTGACTCCACACTTTCCCAGGCAGCCTGAACACTGAGGGATGCCCAAACTCCGCAGTCACTGACCCCTGTCCTGTGCAACAGGAAGAGATGAGAAGGGTGAGCTTGGACACAGCGTGTGGTACCAGCGGTGACAGAGCACCCCGGCTTCTGCAACTGGCCCAGGCCATGTCCAACAGCTCCACTACTGAAGTGCCTTGGCCGAGGGAATCATTAATCTTTGTTACCCTGAGACCCACTGTTGTTGCCATAGGGGTTATTCTGAAAACTGAAAATAAATTATACCATTTTACACTTCAAGCAGTTGAGAGTCAGATCTTGATCTCAAAACAGTACAAACCTGGTATAACTCAAAGGGGTTAGTTTAACTCTTTGTTAATAAATTCCAGAGCAATTCCACCTAATTTATTCAGCTTTAAATGAGGCCCCATTTCACATAGGTGCATAAGCATTGCCTAACTTTAAACACATGGACAAAGCCTCTAAGATTGTCTGGTGAAAGAAAGCCAGGCAGTATCAAGCTGCCACTATGAGTGCTTTCTTGCTTGCTCTTGAGGCACTATGGGCTAACTTAATTCTGGTGAGATACTAGGAATTCATAAGGTACTTCAAAATTCACAAGAATGAAACCTTATCTTTACTTTCCTGTAGCTGCTGTTATGAATACTCAGTAGATCGAAGGCCCTGCCTGTCTGAAACTCCTATTCCAGAAGCTCTGCCTTTGCCAAGCCTGCCTTTTGTAACCAAGAAATGCATTTCAAAGGTTCATGTTTCAGATCATACTTTACATCCAAAGCTTATTACAAATGTTTTGTTCCACTGCGCAGCAACAAAATCCAATCTTTTCTGTCAAAGCCCTTCAAAATTGTACAAGCCTAGTTAGTAGTACTGAATGTACCAGATTTTGCAAATACAAGACAGAATCTCTTGATACTTCATTTTCTTCTAGCAGAACTAGAAGCTACACAGCATATATGCATTTATGAGCAACACAGCTCAAAAAAGATGTGCTCTCAGGTCACCCACAAACCACTCCTTTATTGGAAGGAAAAAGTGCCTGTAAGAGATACCTGGCACATTTGCCAGGGAGACCCCTGACTGTGAGGCGAGGCAGCAGCCAGTGTGGGATTGCCAACTTCTATCCACTGGAATTCCATCTGGTGGATAATGCTGTTCTGTGCATGATGGCATGGCCAGCCCAACCCCTGGCCTGCTACCAGGCCCTCCAAGAGAACTTGGTGTCAGCAACAGCACCAGGGAAGGCAGAACAAACACTGAGAATCAGAAGAAAAACAAAATGAAAAATCCCCCCTAACTCACAACAACTCAAGGAGACTTAAGAAATACTAATCCTCTGTAATGAATGAAACGCAGACAGAGTCTGATTTAAATCAGTTTCTTTTTGTGTTCCAAATCATTGCTGAAAATAGATTCCTTTTCCCTATTATCCCTAGCCCTGTCACAGCAGGGTAATGTCAAGTAAAGGTCTAGCTGAGAAAATACACTGAAATACAAAGGAACTTATCCTCTGGCTTTTCCTGCTATTATTAATAGTTTATAATAGAACCCAAAACAAAACTCAGAACTCAGCCATTCTCATCTGTGGTTTCTGTTTCCTAATAAAAACTTCCTTTTTCACTTCTTCATTATAAATTTATGTTGGTGGCACAATAAAATATTGTTGCAAAACCTTTTAAAGATGGGGATCACACCTCATGTTTAAACCAGAAACATCAACTTTGGCTTCCACAAAATGATTTTTATTTCCAGAGGCATCTATATCTGACTCTAAAACTCAGATCTTGTTCCCACCAAAAGCCACAGTGAAATTTCAACTGCCTTCAGCAAACATGGATCAAAGACCTCACATGTGGTCAAGTTAAGAGGCAGGAACTAATGGTGCATCCAGTAGGATCTGAGCCTCTGGACACACATGTCAACCATGTTCTATTTTCCATATAGCAATGTGTGAACATGTGTAGTTCATAGGTTGCAGTGCACAGGTTGAAGCAGTCCCCATGGCCAGGTACAGCCCTGCTGGTGCAGCTCTGGGAGGGAACAGGGCCTTTCTCTGCTCACTGCCTTTGGTCAAATATGTCAAATCATGGAAGAGTTTCAAGAAAAAAGTAGAAAACAACAAGGATTTCATATCGAAAGTAGACTGGAATTGGAGTGATTTGGTTCAATGCCCAGCATGGCAGTTGAGCAAGTGAATCAATGTCCCTGCCTCCATTCACTTTTCTAAAATGACATTAATTACATTTGCAGTTGAAAGAAGCAAGACTGACAGAGAAAGTGGAAAGCTGCCTTCCACTTTAAGTTTTTGCAGCCTCTATGTGGTTCCAAATTTGGTTGGGGATTCTAGGAACCTTTTCCACTAAATGAGCATACTGAAATATTATAAATAATAAGCAATGTGGTGGCAGCTGTACAAAAGGGAACAGGCAATCCATTGAAAGGCAAGGCTTTAAAATCAGGTGCAAGCTGCTCCAAAACCACTCAGGTACAAATGCCTAAGTGCTGAATGTATACCTATAAATCCTTAAATACCATAGCTTGATCTGCCCATGCAGCAATGACTAATTCATCTTCAGAAAATAATATAGCCAGCCTACCAAGTGCTTCTGTATTTAATTCAGCACAGACTCTAAGTAAAAAGGGTCACTAATTTCAAACTGTCTTAAGACATGGTGTTGTCCACTATCACCAGACAAGCAATCTGAGGTTTCAGAGGGGTTTTTTGGGTTTTTTGTTTGTTTTAAGGTGGAATTAAGTGAACAGAGCTACACTCATTACCGTAGTCTGAAGACTGCACAAGAAGGATGAACTTTGATACTTCTATAATCCTTTCTCAAGAAAGAGCTCTCTTAAAACACTACAACAGACAATGTTCCCTAAAGTCAGTTAAAAATTTTTGACCACCATTTTGCCTTTCCTTTTCAGTACAACTTCTCCGTGTTGTATGTGTGGACTCAACTGTGCCTGGGTCTCTTTGAAAAGCCAGAGAACTAATACAGCTGCTATTAAGTAGGAGTTTTTAATCATTCCCTGCTTTTGCTCTCTAATTGTAGCTACTCCAAATACCACGACATAATTAAAGAGGTCTTTTGAAAAGAAAAAACATACAGTCCCATTTACCCTTGGAGGGAAAAACAACCTTACAGACCTATCAGTATTTTGCTGTATATTGCAACTAAATTAATGAGGGGAATTAAATGCAGAGCCAATTAAAACATTTAAAAAAAAATTTCCTTTATTCCCTTGTCTAAATTCAACTAAAAAAAGAAGTCCCTATGAAGTGAGATTGAAGGTGTTTTTATGAGCTTCCTGGACATTATGTGAAAGCTTCACCTCTGCACAATTTTTCATTTGAACAGCAAAAATCTAACCTTTGTAGTTTAAAGCCCCACTAGTTTGTCAAAACAGAACATCCATGTTCTGTTCTTTGCAGTGGGAGCAGCCTCACAAAGCACAGCTGACACTGCTGGACACATCTGAGAAAACCATACAGCTACTGAGACATGTGAGTCCAGAGGAGTGTCAGCAAGTCCTAGATATGCAAAAATACATGCATATAGTCTTATTCACACTTCTCACTGCTTCTAGCACCCACAGATATCCTACAAGCCCATCTGGAAACAGAACTGTAGGAGTTTATCCAGAGAAGACAGTCTCTGCAGCAGGATCCTTGCTCATCAACAGCTTCTGCAGTGGAAAACACTACAGAATAACAACTCCCCCAGCAACCCCCTTCTTAGAAGTTTCTGTTGCAAAAATATGCAAACTGGTTATGAAAGGGCTGCAGACTTAACAGGATGACTAAGTGAAGACATCCTAAATATCTCCCATAGCAATGGACTGCACATCAGTGAGACCGTTCACAGCTTCTTTAGCAGAGGCTCAGAAGTTCATGGGGACTTGCTGCAGCATTTCTCTCATTCCCCACCCATCTCCAAGAACTTTCACATTACTGTAGCACCTACAGACCTGGGCAATAGTCACAACTACTCATCTGAGAATTACAATCTGATTGTCTCAGATAGGCCACCCTCCATGGGCAGCATGGCTGCTCCCCTCATGCAATGATGAGGGATACACTGCTCCCACAGAGCTGCTCCAGCTGAACTCCTTACCTTTCCATAGGCTTATATGGCAAAAATAACCTTGTGTCTGCTTTCTGCAGATGGCTCCTATGTACTTGTACAGTTCTTCACATCTATAAAAGTATCATGATGGTTTGAAGCTGGTAGGAGCTTGGAGAAGAGTGAGAATACAACGTGTTCTGGTCCCGTCCACCTTCTTGTAAAGAAAACAATTGGTCCCAGCTCCAGTAATTAGCAAAATGTAGCATTTAGCCGTGTCTCTCTTGGAAACAGCACGTTCAGTTCTAGGCTCTGGCAGAGCTGGCTGGGTGTAGGCTGGGCATTTTGAGAGCAAGACTTGTCCCTTTCCTCTGGGCATGGCCTGAGGGCACGCAGCCCCAGCCTGCTCCTTCACTAAATGCCATCATCTGGGATGTGAGCTCCCCAAAAGGGAGTGGGAATATACACCACATGCCTCTCTTACCCTGAGAAGGAACTTCTTTCAACTTAACACTGCTTTCCTTTGGTAAAGTTCACATTCATCAAATGTACCCACTTATCTTTCATTTTCTCGATTAAATATTTTACTTCATAAAATTTGGCAACCGCCTCTCTAAAAACATTCCAAGTAAGAGAACAATAGACAGACAAATGAAGAACTAATGTTTCTTCCTTAATGCCTGGATTGTTACTAATGTTCCCAGATTATTGTTTTTTAAGGAAGTCAAGAAAAGGAAAAACATATCTCCAAGTTAAAAACCTTGTTGTATTCTTTAAATGCTGAACTTCTTTTAGACAAAATTTCAAAGCTGAGTGTAGGTGGAGAAGCTATAAATAACCACATTTGTGCATGTTCCTTCTGTACAAGACACAGAAAATGTGCTCTGCATCAGCATAGAAAGATGCTGCTGTGCTCTGCATGAAGCTTCTTCAGGCTGACAGGTAAATTATTTCTTTTGCAGTTATGCTGCTGGGTTCCTCTTTGTGAGTCTTTTCTGCAGCTCTCAGGAATCATACCTGCCTGGCTGCAGGGTAATGAATTGGCAATACAATTAATCAAGTCTGTCAGATGACGACCAACAGTAATGTTCAGAAATTCAGAAATATTTTCTTACTTAGGGCATATAGACACTTTTATTTGTTGCTGTCCATAGCACTAGTTAGAATGGTGATTTTGCTCCTTCTGAGACCAAGACATTTTTTCCCAGGTCTCCCTTTCTTCTCCCATATTTTTCCTTTCACATCATTTTTCCAGAAGCAGCTGCTGGGTCAGACATGGCTGTGGCCAGCTCTAGTCTAGGTCTGGCTCCCCCCATCTGGGCAGTTTGCTTGGACATAATCAGAGCTTTCTGAAAGAATGTCACAGGTCTCTCACAGCTCAAGAGGATAGGAAGAACATTGTCCAGGCAGAGTTAGCATTGAAGCAAAGGCAACCTGAAAATCTCTTGTTTTTTTGCTCAAGCAAATCTCCATTTAATTTTTCTCTGTTTCCACCACTTTAGCTTAAGCTTTGAAGTTCCCAGGAAGAGAAACACCTGAGCTCAATGTCCGGCCCAGTTTCTTCCTCATGTGCACTTACGTAGGGGATTTCTACAGCCCTTCAGAACCAACAGATAAAACAATATCCTAATTATTAGAAACATCTTTAACAATGCTCAGACTCTGCTATGACCACGTGCACTTGAAGTTTTATTAATTCCTCAAATAATTATTATTATTCAGACTTATGAAAACCCTTTTCAGCAAGAAACAACCTTGAGCTATTCAGAGAAAAGAGGAGACATTTAATTATTCCAGGAGTGATACTCATGAGAAGAATGAAGAGCAGAAGTGTTTGGGGACTTTCTTTGAGCACCTTTTCAAAGACAAGCTCAATTTTCCCCAAACCGAAATTTTCTGTGGAAAACCTCCTTTCTTATTTTTCTTCTAGTTTGATTGCTACAGCATCCCCTCATCCTGAACTTCCTTCTCTTCTTCTTTCCTAACACCTTGTGGACATTGAAAACCTGAGGAGGTAAGCAAGCAGGAACCATATCCAAAATATCCAAAATTTTGACTGTTTAAAGTTACTTTTTGTTGGAGGAACAGGGAAAATAATAATAATAAAAAGAGTTTAATTTTGTGGTTTCCCTCCTCCCCACAACTTTTCCTCCTTATTTGGGAAGGGAACCATCTGAAGGTCAGAATGTTTTATTTGTTGCTGAAGCCAAAAATAAAAGTAATTTTCTCCATCCCTCAATACACGTTCCATCTAAAAAATTACAAAAGGCAGGGGAAAAAACCAAGTCAAGAGCTTTCAAAACAAAGGGAGTGGAAAGGTGAAAGACCAATGGATAGACCTGAAATGTGTTTGGTTTGCATATTTTCACATTTGAAAGACATTTTTGTTAAAGGGAACCACAGTGTAACATAAAAGAAGTTTATAGCTGTAAAAGTATACAGGAGTAGGAGCCAAGCAGCTCTGTCTAAATGTGCCTGAAGGGTTACCCCAGCCTAGGCAATAGCTTCCAGAACTACAATCCAGGTTATAGCTTCTAAAAACAAGCAAGAAGCTTTGTCTAAGAGTTCCCTGTGAGGAATATGAAACAAAAGAAGTTGCCTAAAAGTCTCCTGGGAGATAAAACTCTGCATTTACTTCAACATAGTGCACAACCTCTCTTCCATGGAAAGAAACACCAGAACTCTTCAGTCAAGCTGGTTTGGTAAGGCAGCTAGCAGAACCAGGCACAGGAGATGCTGCCCAGCACAGCTGCCAGAGAAGGAAGTTTGTGGCATGGAGCAGGGCAGAGCTGTGAGGAGGAGCAGCAATAACAGGAATGACTGGAATGGAGAGGAGCACTGGGCAGAGACAGGTCATGGTGCCAGAGCAGCTCAGCCTAAGTTGGCTCTTGCTACCCAGCAAGACAAATAATCTCAAACCATGAGTGTAATTCATTACAGTGGGGAAGTAACCAGCTGGATGAGCAGCTGCTCCATGGAGGAAAACACAGGGAAAAGTGTTAGAGTTATACATTAGCAACTAGCTTTCATTATGCTCTTTGTTGTCTGGCAAGGTTTTTTCTCACATCAATGAAAATACCTTTTGTTGGCCATCAGTCAAAAGCAATATGAAAGAGGATTCATCACTCAGAGTGACAGGACCATGAAAAGCTGGGAGGCCATATGAGGAGATAATTGAAAGAAAAGATCATGGGAAACAAATGGAGTAGAAAAGAATGACTATTTTGGACTCCTAAACCAGTGCCTAAAATAGCATATTTATTTCTTAGCATAAGGCACCTTTATTTAATTTTTAGCTAGTCCCAATAAATCCTATAAGATCTTTCCATAAGGGGTAAAACTGCAGTAGCAATGACTTTGTTGGTTTAGAGCAGGGATCAGACATCCTGACATGAAAAGTTCTAGTCATGAAGCTTGAAGTGACCTTTGGCAGGTTGCTCAACATCAACCTTTTAGAAAACTCATAATCCTGAAATTAAATAAACCTTAATAAGCAAGAAATACTGCTATTATTATTACTTCTTAAAGTTACAGGGCAGAAAGTTTTCTGGCATTCCAGTCTACATCTATTCAAAGACCTTATTTTTCTCCACGTTCTTATGACAATTACTCATTCTAGCAATTGCTTTCAGAAAATATACATATAGCTGGAGAAGACTCTATTTTATTTCTCTTTCTTCACCACTGCAACCCTTCTATTTTTGTAGGGCTAATCAGTAACAGACAAGCCTAATTCTCTCTCCTCCTTTGCCATGACACTAAGAGCCAACAATGCCTTTCAGAAACAATAAACTACACATGATATTTTCAGGAACCCTGACATGTAAACAATCCTGGGACAGAAATAGATAATGAGGACAGGATACATAATGACTAAAAATTCTGTTTAAATGTAACATCAAATTTTAGCAGTTTGCTGAGGACTGACTTCCCTGCAGAATGCTGCAAGGCAAATCTGGGATCGGGAGGACACTGAATGCCCAGCAGAATGGCATCCCACAGGATTTGGGCTCCTGCATCCTAATAAATCCCACCCAACATTAAGTAGTGAAATGAAGGTCTTGTCTGAAGAGCCTACATTATCATTATTGCCCTGACAGCCTGGAATAAGAGAGGGAGGTATCCAGGGTACAATGAGAGTCATTCTCAGGTGATGCCAGTGTCTCTCCATTGCTATAAAAGGAAACTCTGCATTAGGCTCCTGACTTGGATGATTCAGTTATGCTTCTAAAGACAGGCAGGATAAATACAGACCATGGATCATTACACCTGCCTACAGAGAAGGAACTGCATCTTTATATTGCCTTCTCCATTTCTCCATGCTATGACTTGTTTCCTCTTCATCCACTGAAAGACAGACCCAAATCATCAATGAGTAAGTACGATTTCAGAGGGTTTCCACAAGAGCTTCTTAGCCTAATAACCCAAACATTTGCCATTCAAGAAGGAGCAAAACAGACCACCTGAGAGGAGCTAGGTCTTGAAGGACAGACAGTGCTCTAAACAAGAAAAACATTTTTCGACAGACAAAGGAATTTTTTTTCTGTTCCTCTTCTCGCTTCAATAGGTTCAGAGATCAAGCTGGCTCGTTCAGATTTCTTCAGATCTTATCTCCCAAGACAGCTGTGAAGCTCATCAAAGTGTTCTTGCACTGCTCATACATCAGTGTTAAGAAAACTTCAGTTGGTAACTGAATCTGGCCCCTGGAGTTGGATATCCCTTGCACTACTGCTCTGTGTATAAATTAAAAAGTGATCATTATTATTTTTTCATCAGTGACTCTTTAGGAGCACAAAGAACAATGGTCTGCTTGTCTTAATAACTGTGTAAAGGAAGAATGAGACAATGGTTGTTTCCAGATAATTTCAAGTTACACTTTAAGTCAAATTATGAAGAGGATAGTGTACTGTTAATCAGCAACCTCTAAAGGATTTCCAGAATAAATATCTTTAAATAAAAATTTAAACCTATAGTTCTTTGTGAAGAATTTTGGCACAAAAATAATGCAAGATAATACTGGTCTAAGCTTAAGAGCATTGTCAGACATTAAGAACAGAGCTCTCTTTCTCTTATGTAAAGTATTTAAAACAATTTACTTTTTAGGCTGATAGCTGCAGACATCTGAAGTGGTTCTTATACCATAAGTGATGAGAGGTTAGAGGGTGCAAATGTCCCAGGTTCTGCCTGGACAGAAACACAGAGCCTGCCTCTATACCAACAGCCACTCTGTGAATGTGCCCAAACAGCAACATGCCACATGATTACACCCTCCCTCAGGAAACTCTGCTGTGGCCCTTCAAAGGGAGGATTTCTAAGACAGAGTCATTGATAAAGAGGAAAAATGCATGTTACTTCTTTAAGTTGTGCTCTTTTTCCATGAACCCTGTCCTGTTTGTGTTGCACAACCCTGACCACAACTGCCAATAAATGCTCCATGTCTTTGCAAGCTAAAGGAGCTAGAGAAACATCCCTATGAAATCACCAGAAACTGAAGAAATACATGGGCAATATTCTCTTTCCTGGTGTGGTTCCTTGTGCAGCAAATCCAACACAATCTGGTCAAGGAGTACCAGGGGCTCTGTAGCTGTGCAGGGTGCTCTTACTCTGTACTCTGTCACCACTAGAGCTTAGTGAAACATCCGTAGTCATGGATGAAACTCCTGCATAATTCCATGCCACTGTGGGTTCAAATTAAGGAATTATAGTCCTTTTTTAACAGGTCAAAACAAGCAACTAAATCACTCAGCAATGCTTGTTATTTTAGTGGCCATTTTCACTATATTTGCGGGATACTAATCAGCACAAATAAACCACCACTTTACTTCCAGCACTGGCTACTTATAAGACCTCTTCAGAAGATGAGTGGGGCCACAGATCCCTTCAATGCCTGGGGTCATACTCACATTGCCTGAAAACGTTCCCATTCCTTTGGCAGGAACAACAGGAATGGAATGAAAATTGCTGTGAAAAAGCAATTGACAAAATGTTTAATTGCACGGTCTGTGATGTGGATGGAAGCAAACAGAAAACCCTTTTATTACAATTGTACATCCTTTACTGCATAAATAATAAAGCAGAGAAGTGCTACATCAGGGGTGTTAGGGATGTACGTGAGTTTGGAGACATGTGCACACAGTATTAAGCTGGTCCTTTACAGCTGTGTAGGTAAAAGTTGTATGGTGTTCTATCAGGATTGTCTGCTGAGACATTCATATCAGATAATAAACCAAAGGCATCCCCAGCTGCTGGAAGGACAGGGTTAGTGAGAACAAAGGTATTTATCTCTTAGCCATGGACAACAAAAGGTTGTTTTCTCTCCTGTTGTATCCCATTGGGAGAAGGTTGCCAAGAAGTTTTACCAGTACTAATTCCCTTTTCATTATTTTTGGGGGGCAATAAAACCATAATTAGAACCTCTACTCACTATCACTTATGGCCAATAAGGCCACACACACCTTCTAAGGTCAGAGAAAGCACTGCAATAATACTCTGAAAATGTAAACATTTAAGTGGCAAACATTAAATGCATCTCATGACCACATCAATTTACCAAAGGAGCTGTGAAAATTCTCTAGGATGCTTTGCATTGTAATGTTTTAATTAATGACTGACAGTGGGAGCTATTTACAGGCTAAATCTGTTCAGATGGCACACAGAGCATGTGATGTATTCTTGCAGGGTGATGTGGCTGAAGTCATCTGGTAGTAAATATAATCTTGACTTAATTATAATGTTCTTTTTGCTTCCTTAGCAATTGTTTATGAATAAATCTCTAGTTTTACAAGACCAAGTGAAGGTATTATTGTAAACAAAGCATAAAGGCAGATTTATTCTTTTATTTCCTTTGTCTTTGTAACAAACTATGACAAGTTGGAAAAGTACAGAATGCTGGAGAACTCCTCACTGCCTTGAAGGGACCAAACCAACCAAGTGTACACAGGCAAATGGGGGAGTAATACACAGACTTAATCCTCTAAAATCTTGTGTGAGAGCTAAATGAAACATAAACTGCCTCAAACATCCAAGCATTCTTCTGCAAATGGACTACACAGATCACATGTATCACATGGAGTGCTCAGCATTCTCAGATAGTGTATGGAGACAGACAGATGTTGGCAGGACATTTTTCCATACGAATGATGTCAGGATCATGCCCTGATCTGTTTTCTCTGCCAGTAAAAGCCAGACACATTACAAGTTAAACTGCTTGGTTATGAAGAGAGACAGCCTTTTCTCTTCAATACTCTGCAGTCTCCCACAGCAATGGCAGCTGGTAAATGTAATGATATCAGAATGGCCACATGGCCTTTTTATCCATCACCAGAAGGCAGATAACCACGTAAGGAAACCAAAACTATGTCCCTTAATGTATCTGGGCATGAAGCCAACAGAAGGCAAATCCCAAATTTAGAGAAATTAGATGAACCTGACACTAGTCTAGCTTGACCTTCTCAGTAACAAAGAGGATTTGAGACATCACTGCAGCTGGAAAGGCAACAGCTCCAGCTTTCTTAGCACTGCCTACCCTCTCTCCAGTAAATGTTTGTCAGTGTCATCTTGCTGTTCACCACTGGTCTTCATCTGCCACAAGGTCTTCATCTTCTCCATTTTGACATGCAGAGCTACCACAGCTAACTCAACACTGTTCAGAGCCAAGAAAGCACCAGCACACCGTACCTCAATATCCACCCATTCTTCCACTCTTTATTTACAGGCAGACATCCCAACCAAAGTGAAGCGAGAAGAAAGTGGCACCAGCAGAGTTCTTCAGAGAATCATGAGTCTGTGGAGAAACAGGCTGCCTGTGCCAGGCTGTGTTGGCATGTAGGTATGGAAATGATGGAAAGACTGAGAATTTCTGTGAGAAGCAATGAAGGCTGCAGAATGAGAGTATCAGTGTGACTGTTCTGACATGAAAGTGTGCTAAAGTACCAAGTTCAAGGTTTGCCCAGGCCATTTCAATAAAGCATCAAATGGGTCTCCTTTCTCCTACTTTAACAGGTGTGCTCCACATGAATGAGTTTAGAGTGGAGAATTGTGAATGCCTGTGTGAAACAAAGGGGATGGGGAGGCAATGGGGTGAAGAACAGCCTTATAAACTTACTTCAGCTATTTCTAAGGCTGTTTGATAACATTTCATGCTACAAGCTTTTTGCTGCCCTTGCTGTTTCATGGTGTTACTGCTCATGGGGCAAAGGGAACATGTTAAAGTGCAGAGATGCACAAAGAGGCTGGGAGGATAAATCGGGACCTAACAGTGCAAAGCAGTGGGAATGTGAGAAAATATGAGAACAGTTTGAAACCTCAACAGAAATGGAAATGGTGCTAATTGGATGGTAAACTGTCTGCAGAAGGGGAAGACCCAGAGCAGAGAGGAGCAAAAGGGAAAAGGTATAAAAATGGACCAATGCATCTGCAGCCACTACAAAATAATGGCATGAAAGTCAAAGGGATTTTTCTTCTCCCTTGCGGGACAGAATCTCAGCACCTCCTCCCACAGCTGTGTTCTAAAAGGATCAAACAGTGCAGTTCTTCCCTATCTGAAACCAGAGAACTTCTAAAAAACAACTGAAGCAATGAAGTATTTTACACACTCAGCAACCCAACATTTTTATAATGATCCTAAATACTTTTGGTGTTAAAAAAGTTTCTTGTCAGTTCCTGCCTGTGTTGAACATCATGGCAGCTCACAAATTTTCTTAACTGCTGCTGCTTTTGTGTGAATGGTGCTCTATTTCCTGGGAAGGCTGCAAATGCAGTTTCACACCATTTATTTTCTTTCCTTCTTTAAAACACTATATATTCATAACTCAGCATCCTCAGCACACCATTATTTATCTTGGTTCACATGTGCAAATGGATGTAATTGTATTAATACATAGATGTATTAGCAAATAGTCTTGTAAAATGTCTGATGGTGTGAGGTAGTGATTATTTCTACTGATATTTTATAGCATAACATTTCTTACATTAATATTGTAACTTGGAAATCCACAGCGTTTACACTGTATTTTTATACAGCACAATGTATTTCAGTTATGCTGTAACTGTAGGGATTTTGTGCAGTTCATGCTGAAACTCAGCTAGAATCAGAAGTATTTCCTTGACAGTATGAACCTCTGAGAACACAGCCCTGACATGCCATTAGTACATACAGCAGGCAGTCTTGCCTTCCAAATGAATTTCTAGATAACTAGAAATTATATGAACAAGCCCTGCTGAACTCAGTTTAACTCTCAAATCCAGTTCAAATGGCACACACTTGGCCTACACAAAGCCTTCATCCAGCTAATCAGTTCTGCAAGACTTCTCTATTATCTCTTGATATTCCATGCCCAAATACTCAATCCCTCTGACAAGACTAACCAGAATAGTTAGATAAGCAATTACTGATCTCTCAGGGTCCATAAGAGTCTCTTCTTGGAGATGTCTTTACCAAAATCTATTAATGTTGTTAGTAGCAGACTGAGAGGATGCAAAATAATCTTGCATTCTTTATTAAGACATCCAACACAACAAAACCTGTCCCTATAACATCCATGTGTGAGACAAGATTGATGCACAACAGGTGACACAACAAGAAAGGCATGGATGAACAAGGGAAGGAGTGCAAGCTCTGCCACTGAGGTCATCTTCCACCAGAACTTTTACTGCACTGGGCAACAGCTGGAGAGGGTGAGCCACAGCATATCCTGCCAGGAAAACTGCACCTGTGGGAAACTGTTTAATTCTGAGCTGTGTGAGAGGAGTATCTTCCTCAGAGAAACTATGCTGTATCATTATGTGTTTAGAAGACAGAGAAGTATAATAAACTCAGGGCTCTCTTGTCAGGATTTCTTCTCCCACATCTTTTCATTTTAGACTTGAACTAGGAGGAGCTCAGTTGAAAGTTGTTAAATTTTGACAAGGCAAGAAATTATTAGAGATAAGTCTTGCTTATGATCAGTGACAATATCCAGGTAGACAGCTTCATCTACCAACTGATGGGCTTTTAACAAAATAAGCATAATAGGAATTGCATGACAGATATACAGGAGGTGATTAGTTTCAAAAAAAAGCCCTCATCAACATACTCAGATATCTTCCTCCTCCTCATGGAATCTACAATTCATATTTCTATTTAGCTGATAATTTCATTTATGAGTTACAAAGCATTTATCTTGAATAGTACAGATGTTTAGTGAACAGAATGATTCATCTCTTCCTCTCTACTTTCTAAGTAGGACAAAGAGATGCCTCCAGTGTGTGCTAGGATGGAAGCATGTCTGTCATTAAGTTGTTGCTTCCCAGATAATAACTACCCATTAAGAGAAAAATTTGGAAAGATTGCTGCCAACAGAACTCACACAGAGTAATGCTCTCTCAAGTGATTGTGCTCCAGAGACTCTTACTGCCTGTTTCTTTTTCTCTCACCAAAAGCCACAGTACAGACAAAGACCTGCTCCTTTTGAAAACCAGTGACACAGCTTATTGCCTTGCATGTGTGGGAAGTAAAAGTCTGAATGTGTTTCATGAATGAACCTCATAAACACCTCTACTGAATTCAGAAGATTTAAGAAAGAAAGTTTCAGTTTGGAAAGATTGAACAAAAGTGTAAATCACCCTAGGGAATGAAGAATACCTAAGATTCTTATTGATGTTAAATACCACAATTAGAAAAAGTATAAAACCATCAGAATTTAAAAAACACTTGATTTTTCAGATTTTGGCCCTAAAACTGCATTAACTTCATATCATTTGCTGAAAATATTCTAACTGAATACCAAATACATGCTCTGTTTAATATATAGCTTATGAATTTCATTACCATGCAGTATGTTTGCTGAAACATAATGAAAGAAAAGTTGCTTAAATTAAGCATCTGTTACATTCAGTCCTAGTTTTAATTATATATATCTCATGAATATTTTTGTGGTTTTAGAGGAAAACCTGAGTAGGTAGAAACACTGGTAGATTTTTGAAAACTGCCAAAGAAATGGTCAGAAATATTTGCAAAGAACATCTACAGCTACAGTTCTGTCTGTGCTGGTGAACTCCAGTTATGGCACTAATAGCACCACAGATCTGCACATTGAATAACAGTTGCCTGTCTCCTGTCCTTGTTGGTTCATGTCTGTTTTGCATGTGACAGCTTTGTTGCTCCATCTCTGCCTCATTTTTCACTTGGAGGAAGGCAGTGGCATAAAGAACACCAGGGACATTAGAATGCTCCATAAACATGATTAGAGCATTCAACCTCTTCATTTAAAGCAAGTACCAAATTGCTCCCAACATCTGCTTTGGGCTATAATGGGGCCCTTAAGCAAACCACACCACCCTGAATGAGCAGAGCCCTGGAACATCTGTGGATTGTGCCTGTATAGTTGGCAGCTACAAACATGGCATCTCATACTTATTGTCACTCACCCTCTTGTGCTGGCACTCACATGGACTCCTCTGGGAGAGAAAAGTTATCCACCTGGAGCTGAGGTTTTCTGAGACAAACCTGTGCTGTATAAGCTGTATTTATGTGAGGAGGGCTCTGAGCATTGGGGTGTGCACTTCACTGGAGCCAGCAAATTCATACCATGGGTATGTGGATTCCATAAGTGGCAATAGAGCAAAGAACATGTAAACAGCACCACTAAACTGTCAGTTTATGTTGTTTCCACACTGAAAGGTGAAATACACCACAGTTCAATTGATTTTTACACTTGAAATTCTTTTTTCTATTAAACATAACTTTCTCAGGAACAGTAGAGTACCTATAGCTAATTGCTCACTCGTGACAAATTAAGCACTGAACACAGTGTCACATTCTTACAGGGAATGGACTGATCAATATTCACTGGACTGATTGATGATTTCCAACATGAAACCAAGAGATACCAAAAGATGCATTAGGATTTTAGCAGATTTCTAGAGCTGTGTGTGAAATCTTGCTTATGGCACCAGCCTCTGCATGAGTCACTAACCTTTATGGCTGCAAATAAAGGGTCATTTTTTTATCTCTTTAGTAGGGCTATTACCTGTTGAACATCCTGCTGGAAAACACAGAGCTGCAGCCTTTGATGTAGCCGGACCTTTCTGTGTTGCCAGATGCTTTCTAGGCGCCGCTGGTGATGCAGGACCTCATGCACCACATCCAGCACCTGGTGAACAGCCTTGGAGTAGTTTGCAGTAGCAGTGAGAGATTCAGAATTCCCAGGACTCAGGGGACGCTGTAGGACATCCAGCAAGGCTTTTCCATCCTGGCTCACCTGAATGAAGAAATAGAACTGCTTCACTGCACTGGTACTTAAATATCTGCCAGCTGACAGAGAACAGCCTAGCTCATTCTTTTTCTGCAGTGTGTTTTCCTTATTTCAGTCAAAAAGGAAGAAAGAGCTCATAACATCTCTTTTTGACTTGTACTTACACATGCAGCACTTGCCTTTGCTTCCTAGTGGCCCTGCTGTGTCACTCAGCAGGAGCTCAGGTACAGCACTGCTGGGGCTGCACACAGAGATCCCAGGGCTTTATTCCATGGTGACACTTGGGCACTGAAAATTCCCGACACACACTGCTTGGTGACAGGTGGCATTTGCAAGAGCGGGCCTATCTTTGTGAGGAGGTGGCATTTTAAGAAAACCACAGATGGCAGAGTCATTCATATTCTGTATAATAAGGGAGAGTCCTTCTTTGTAGGATTAGTAAGTATGTCTATACATTGAGAAGTGTGACATTCCATTCTGTATTTCATTCAGTGGCAGTGAAAAATAAATTAGACTGATTCTTTTCTTCCCCAGGAAGAGCTCAGAAGGACCTATGGGTCTCAGTTTTCAATAGACTATGAAGTTTGCTGGGAAATACAAAGCCCTCTGCATACATGTAACCTTTTTCAAGCATATTAAAATATATTTACAGATGCAAAGGCATTTGGGCATTAAAAGAAATCAGGATGCCTGGTTTTTTAATGTCAGATTTTTTTCTGGAACATTCCTGGACCATTTTCATATTGTAGGGGCAAAATGACAAATTTAACTATAAAAACCAGATTTCTGCTAAAAAATGTGTTCATGCACTGATTCTCAAAAAATGGCTTTTTGAAATAACTTTTCCATTCCAGATTACAAAATTAAAATATTTTGTTCAACAGAAATGGTAAATGAGGACATTACTGGAATCCCTCTCTTTTGCCAGCCTTCTTCTTGCTTTTCCCTCTGAAACAAACTGCAGTGAAAATGACAAGTTTTCCTGAAAAGTGTTATTTGTATGCAATCACAATCACCAATCCTGACAGAAAGTAGGGTAATGAATGTTTTTCATCCAGTTCAAATTTGGAATATTATCAGGCAAAGCTAAAAAACATCTCCAGAATTTCCATGTTTATTTATTCCTGTATTATAAGTTGCTTATTCAAATGTAGCAAATATCCTTTTAATGCCCTAACTTTGGTAAGCCATGCCACATCCCGGTCTGTGATAGCACTGGGTGTCTGGTGCATTTCCAGAGAAACCAAAAATTGGAGTCAAATCTCATTATATTTATGACTATTTGGTGGCCTTAGGAAAATTCTTGGGGTTTTTTTAAGTATTCAAGGTAATTTGAAACTAGATGAGGAAATAACTGGAGAGTACAAAGGGATTGGCTTCCCATACTCGATTTCAGTTGCTGCTGAAGATCAGCTGGAATAATTTGCACATGCTGGAGCCCTTTAGGGTCACAGAGGAACAACAGCAGTGGATAGTGGTGATATGATGGAGGATTTTGGGAGGAAACATTGGAGCAGAGGTGTTACCTTGGCAAGATTATGGAGATGGCATTAGCTGCTAGTCAGGAAGAAGCAGCTTCCAGAGGAAGAAGATAAGGCACACTACATCCTATTTTATCTGTGGGAAGACAAGCAGCAACTACTTAATTGCTGGGAACAGGAAGCTAAGGCCATGGACACATGTGGGTGCAGATTATTAGACCAGAAACTCCTTGCACTGGCTAAATCCACTCTGTAATTCACTGTGCTTCTGTTACTGGGATTTGGGCTTAGAGGTGGTTTGAATCACTCCCTGGGTGGTGTTCCAATGGTTTTAATAGAGTCCCTGCTGCTTTACACTGCTACAATCACAGCAGAACTGGGATTAAAAATAAAGGTTCAAAAGTTTAGCAGTAAGAGATGTGATTGCACAGAAAATATAACACACATGTTTTACTCAGAAAAACTTTGTTACAAAGTTTGTGCTGTAATACAGACCTATTAATAGCTACACTTCTGCATTGTCTCTTACTCCTTTCTCTTCTATGGGATGTAGGTTTTTATCTGTTGCATGGCAATTTGCTTCTGTTGTCTGTCTAAAAAGCCTCAGAGATTACAAGTTATGATTTTCCCTAATGGGGATTACCTCCTGGTAATTCTCTGGATAGACAGAGATAAAACACCAGATTTGAAGTCATTGTGTTGTCCTGTTAATTATCATCAATACAAATGAGAGTCTATTAGAAGTGTTCTTCTGCTCTCCAATTTATACCCCTGTCCCAATCACACTGGACTAAATAAATGAAAAGGAGCATGGTGACCATCAGGTAACCAGTGGTACTCAGTATTCTCAAGGATAACAGATATTCCAGGGTTTCATATCATCTGCAGCTCTGAAATTCTTCAGCTTAAAAAGTTTGTTTCCAAAACTGTGACTATTATTGCATTCCCAATCAATAGCTCAGAAGTTCTGTGCTCTCAGAGTTCCCCAATGAGCAGATTTCTGAAAGGAACAGCCTCAAAATTGGAGAAGCCACCTACTGTGCTCTTTCATTCATTTCCATGTTCTCCTCATAACTGCAAAAGTAAAACAACAAAACTCTTTCCATGTGAATCTTTTTGAATTTTTCAAAGATTTTGCAAGGAGACAAGCAAAACAACACAGGTTAGTCACATCATCTTATTTGCAACATATTTTTAAGTATTGCAAAAGTCTTCAGCTGAATAGACCCACACCCCATGACTTGCAATCCCAGTAAGGTGTAAGATCCAGTGTTGCATTTGTCAAAGCAAACTGCTGCTCGACTCTGGGAAAGTTTAGCTCACCACCTGGCACAAAACACACACACACTCCTATCACCTGTTGATATTCCTGGCTTTGTGGTAGGGAAAGGATGGGCAGAATGCAAATGCTTCTGAAAGAAGTTATGTAACCTTGGGTGAACCAAAGGATAGATTTTGTTGTGCTAGTGGAATCATCCCATGGCTGCTCTATGCAAAGATAGGGAATAAGTGAAAATCTGCAGATATCCTTTATATCCTGAGGATATCCTCAGGAAGACCTTCAGAGCCTTGGAAGTGACAAGACTAATGGTGCCATCTGTGAAACATGTACAGTTTGCACTAGGGAAAAAAAATGGGGTTTAGAGAAAATACATCATTCCTCTATGATGACCAGAGCAAGGCATGAGCAAGTGGGAGATACATATATATATATATATAAATATGTATGTATGTATATATATATACTGTCCTGGAGTCTTCACTTGGTGACTTACTAAGTATAGTAAACACTACCACAGTCCTCCAGTCCAGCTTGGAAAACCCTGCAAGGAGCAAATCCCTTCACAGCCAGAGAGACACTCCAGCACAGCACAGGAAACTCTTTTTGTCAGTAGCTTTTACTTTATGCCATAGCCTGAATGGAGAAAAAAGCAAGAACTTCATGTGGGTTTTTTTGACAAAATTCCAGAGAATTTGTCTCAGCATTCTTGGCATCCTCTTTTAAAGGAAAAAAGCACATACCCTATTTAGGTTGGAGATATTTTACGACAGTATATACAAATACATCTGAGATGGTGCTTAGGGACAGGATTTATTGGTAGATGATAGTTTTAGCTCAGCAGTTGGACTCAGGATTTTAAGGGTCTTTTCCAGCCTCAATGATTCTAGATTCTGTCTAAAGCAGTCTTTTGAGCATTTTGTTGCAATTAGGACTTTACATCTCTTTGTACATCGAAGGAAAAAGCCTTTGGCATCTTCTGAGCCATTAGCATACCTGTGCTAGAGCCAGGACTCATCCACAGAAGGAAAGCAAAAGGAGTAAAAGTGCTAGTGGCAAAAAGGGGTTCCCAGTTCAGCAGAGACAGAGAAATGCCTCTTCTTTGGGGTGCCAACACTGGTTCTAGATTTCATTTCTGTATGATTTCAGATTTGACCTTTGGTTCTTGCCTTACAAGCAAGAAGTACATGCTGGGAAGTCATGTAGTACAGCCTGGGACTGGGTCTGACTCTATCTTTGAAAGAGTTGCAGGAATGGAAAGGAAATCCTCCTAAATGCAGCCTCGTGTCTGTTATCACTCAGCAGATACTCACATTTGCTCTGGGAAGCACATACCTCTGTGTAGGCCTGGGTCACTTGCTCGTAGAGGGTCTGGTGATGGTGGATGGCCAGTTCCAGGTCTTGCATTTCTGAGGGGAGGCCTCCATCACTGCACATTTTGCACCAGGCATCCACACCTGAAAGGAACTGAAACAATTCCAGAAACAATGAGCAACAGTGACACAAAACACCTCATCAACATCAGCTTTGCAGAGTGCCACACATGACTGCAGCAATGACTGAGGAGAACACAGAAGTTACAAAGGAGTCCTTCTGGGCACCTTGGAAAGGCACATTCCTGTCACCTCCTCAGTACTCTGAAGGATGCCTAGATCCAAAGGAATGTTTTCTGTTTCTTCTGGATTAAAAATAAATGCTTATTTAAGCAGGTTCAGCAAACACCCATTCTAAAAGCCCTTGCACACCATCAGGGAGGCTACAACACTGCAAAAGGGAGGCTACAACATGTTTAGAGAAAAAAACACCAGTGTGAAGCACAGGGAACAGTGACAGCTCCAGCTGCACTTAGCGTTGTCTCATCTGTCTGTCTGCCCTCATTTACCTGTCCTTAAAACTACTCACATGAGAAAACTCCCATTTAAAATCACTGCTGAGATTCATTTCAGTGAAAGGCAAACAGTCTGCATCCAAGGAGCTCCATCCCAGGTCCAGCTTGGTGGGGTTGCTATTAGGATGCCAAGGCTTTGAGGCCCCCATGTCACATGTGCTTCTGGCCCAGGTCAGCAGTGATCAGATGCCATTACCATCTGATGGCTGCTAGGCAGCCAGCACAAAATGAGCTGCTGGTCTCAGTCCAGTTCCTGGTGGGCAGATGTCCATGAAGAGGGAGGGGAAAAAAAAGCATTGCCATTGCAATTGATATGGTTTAGCACCTTGGTTGGAAGCCTTAACAGCCAGCCAGAAACTGAACACTTTGGGGTGAAAGGGGTGGAAAAAGGTATTTTTCTACTCTAAAGGCCTCCTGAGCAGTGCTGATGCACTTTGGCAGAACAAACTGAGGAAGCTCTCCTGGGTGCTGCCTGCTCTGTAACAGAAAAGAGGAATTTAGTCTCTAAGATTCCCACCCTGTTTTTCTTTTGAGCAGAGCTTGGTTCAATGACACAGCTCACATGTTCATATTTTGTCCATATGAGCTGCCTAATGCCACCTCATTATTTCTCATTAATGCCTTCTCTTCCCCCATCTTTCTGTTAAACTAGCCTGCCACACCTTGGGCTATTTATAAAAAAGAACAGCTAATTATATAACAGATGTAGTGCCCTGTAGGACGAATGTATAATGCCACAAAAGCACCCCAGGATCACAACTTTGTCACCACCTGAAGTGTTCACCTGTGGCTTGTTAGTTAAGCACTCACTGACAGCGTGAAGGGCTGTGAGTTTCAAAGCAAAGAATTCCAATTCAACTCTGTCTCTGGCATCAGCACCCTTTTTTATTGGTAGTGTAAAGCTATTCACCATGCTGCTGTGTAATCAAGGCTCTAAAGTGTTTGCACTGTAAACACTTCTGTGCACAAAGATTTGTGACAAAAGATGAATTCCTAAGAGTTCATGTCTACAGAGTACAAATCTATCAGTGAGGACTGTGCTTTCTAGAAAGCCAGAGGCAAGGATGGCAGGCTCTCCTGCTCTGGTTTGACTTATGATCTGTTGAATCTGTTCAGATGAAATCCCCAAACATCCCTGCATAAAGCTGAAGTCATCACATTTTGTGCCAAAGTAATGGAATTCACATGATTTCCGATGCAGTTTAAGAGCACAGAGCTGGGATCAATCCCTTTTGGGCTGTTCCATGAACCTCTTGGTCAAAACAGTGAACAAAAGACCTTTACACCTCACAGATGAGTCCTCCTGCAGCTGGAATCACACTGTTATGCTTCTTATCAAAAATGCTGAATTCTATCCATTTCAGTAATAGCTCTTACAGTCATGTTACTCATCTATTGTCACATCTCCAGACTGTGATTTGCACATTTCTTGGGAGAAGTCTCAGGACGATCCACTGCACAATGTCCACCTTGCTGGTTTGCATCTATCTTTTGTATATAGACAGTGTCACAATTACTTTGTTAATTTTGCTTCTGCCACTTGCAAGAGCAGTTGACATCATCTGCTTTAAAAAGTTTAAAGAGATGCAGCTTGTCAGGGTTTGACATTCTGAAAGAGTACAGAGTGGTCTGTGCTGTGTGTGCAGAGTCATGCAGGAAGAGCAAATAGGGTTTTTTTAGGTATTGTTTCAAAGTGTTCAGGACATTGTACTACTGATTTGGATATTTTCAAAAGAGCAACTTTGTTAATTTTTATTATTTGTCACACACTGTGGCAGACAAAAAAATTATTTAAATGTAACCCTTCATGCTAGAAGCAAATTCTTATCACAATACAAAATCACCATTTGACTGAGTTGCAAAAACTTGAATTTAAAATTGTAAATTACTAACTGTTAGTTTGGAACAGAAGTCATTACTGTCGGCTAGAACTCAATACCATTTAAATGAAATGCTTACATTTGTAATTAGTTTATTGACTAGAATATCCCCTATTGGGAACTTAAAAAACCCCTTAAATATGATTTGAAATGACAGACTAAAATAATTGTCCATGCTTTACAAGGATTTAGGAAAGATCAGGAAGAACGTCTCTCACAAATGAGAGAAGTCCCTACAGTACCTTTGAGTCTCTGATCCAATCCAAAAGCATCTTTAAAATGATGATCTACACTTTCTCCTAATTCTCAACCTGAGTTGCAAATTCTGTATGCAAATTCTAACAGGTAATAAAGGATTTTCAGACTTCTTACTAATTTTCCTCAGGGACTGCTCTGCTGTACCAAGTGGTTGCTCCAAAACACAGCTCAGACATTTTGTACTCTGCATTTCTCTAGATTTTTTGCCCAGTCCTTCCTCACTGTTTGCCTCTGTGTGGAAGCTGCAGGATAACCAGGGTGGTTCACCAGGACCCAGAAAATCTAAAACAAAATTCTAGTGTGCTTTCAGGCCAGAATGGCTATGGGGAAAGATGGGAAGACATCTTTCCTCAGTGACTCTTAATACCTCTTGCTACCCTGAATTTTTCAATTTTTTGTATGAAGCTACTTGTATTTTTCCTGATGCTGTTTCTGGAATTTCCCTATATATCTTGGTCTTAGCCTTGCATCTTATCAATATTAACTGTTTTTCTTTTCTTTTCTTTTCTTTTCTTTTCTTTTCTTTTCTTTTCTTTTCTTTTCTTTTCTTTTCTTTTCTTTTCTTTTCTTTTCTTTTCTTTTCTTTTCTTTTCTTTTCTTTTCTTTTCTTTCTTCTTTTCATTTCCTTGGTTCATACAAGGGAGTTGAGGATGTGCTTAGAGAGATCCAGGCAGGGCTGAGAGATGATAACAGTAATCTTCCTGGTTGGGGAGTAAAGTAATATGAAACAAATGGTCAGGGGTCACTTTTCTGAGAATCAGCATAAATATCTAGTGTGTGCACTTAACACCTACTACCTTAAACAGTAATTCTGCTCATGCACTTCGGAGGGTAGACTCTGAGCCAGAATTAATTGGTTGAGATTTCCTGGCTAATTCCAAGCATTGATTTGCTCATTCTGACAGGACCTGTAGAGTGAACATCTTATGAACACTTTAACCCATTCAGAGATTACATCCAAAATGGGGAGGACACCTGTGTGGGTGCTTCCTCCATCTGGTGGTTGGCAAGCTGGAATCTCATCTGGAGTAAATCAGCAAGTTCTCTTGAAAATTCAGTGAGATAAGACATGTTGTCTTACATCCTCCTGACACTTTGAAGAGCTTCAGACATATATAAACCCAGAGAACTAGATTCTCTTTTGCTCTAGAATATCTCCATGTTAGCATGAGAAAAGGAGGGGAAATTAAAGAAAAAAGAAAGAAGGAAAAAAACACCGCAGAATTGAGAGATTTTTAGCAGGTGGAATCAGAGGACATTTGGGAAACACCTCCAGTGAATCTGTTGAGTGGTACCTTGACCTAGACAAAATGGTTGTTTTGAGTGAAGTCTACTGGCTTTTGATCAGACACTTGTGTTGAAGACTGCCTAGCTGGAGGCGATGTAGTTGGCAAGGTTTGTCTTGTTTTCTTTCTTTTCTTCTATTTTTTCCTTTTCTTTGCTGTTTTCTTGATGATGGTTTAGTACGTGCTAGCTAGTGCTTAAAAATTTAAGAAGGACAAGTATGTGCACACACACTAAAAAAAAAAGGAAAATAAATAAATAAAGCATCCAGGAATGAATTCAGCTGAGTAGCTGAGTTCCATTCATACATGCCACATGTATCTGCAATAAAAGCCAGGAAAGCACCATGATTCTGAGGCACATGAAGACAGATGTGAGGTTCAATTCCCAGCAGGGCTGACTTAGCCTTTCATCCTTCCAAACCAGACAAATCGCATTCTGTGCAGTTTTCTGTGTGGGGTCTTTAGGAAGAGACCTTGAAAAAACAAGTTTCTTCCTGCTCATGTTGCATATTATAGATATTTCATAAATCTTCGTCCCCAGCCAACAACTCCCTTGCAGGCTGGGGTGTGCCAGAGGCTCAAAGATGATGGTCCTAGAAGACTGGCTTCCTGTTGGCATCACAGAGACCTTCAATCAGCAGGAAGGGATGAACAAAGAGACTGCAGCAACTTATTGCACCAGAGAAGGAATGACAATCTGCACCAGAGATCCATGAGAGGGAAGCAGGGATACACTCTGGGAGAAATGGCTGCATCTGCAACAAGATTACCCTTACTGAGAGAACAAAGGGAGCAAAAATAGATTTGATCTGCAACAGAGGAAATAGTGGGTTTATCTGTATCTTTGCTTTACAATACAGCTCTATTTGACAGTAAGCCCTATTTATTGTAAAATAATGAAGCCCTGATTTGAGTTAAAAAAAAAAGCCCTGGCGGATGCCAACTAATAAAGAGTCACATTTGGAATGAATATTTGATAGACAACAGACTTAGTTACAGACCAAATCTCAAACACCTCACTATTTAACTATACAGAGGTTAAATGACCAAATTATTAGCTCAAGGCATTGGTTTATGCCAGAGTTACTAAGGCAGGGAAGAAATTTTAGTCCTGGCTCATGGACACAGTGACATTCACATTTGTTTTTTGTAGCTGAGCTCACAGGTTTCACTTCAGCATTTCTCTTCCATTGAGTTTTCTCTTACTGCAAGTGAGGACCAACTGCTGGCACAATTAGCAAATTTTCCTGTCTGTTAATAATGAGAAATTGGCTCCTGTCAGACAGCACGAATTTCAATATGTTGGGAGGAGGTGCCAGGCAGGTCAGTATACTTTTCTGGTTTATTACCTTTCATGCTGCACAATACCTCAGCAGCTCCTCAGAAATAGCAAACAACACTGACACTTCAGAAAAATAGAGGGTCACTCATGAAAAAAAAAAAAAAAACAACAACAAAAAAACCAAAAAACTATGAAGTCGTAAAAACTACCCTAAACATAACCAAGCAAACAAGAACTATCTAATTCATTAATAAACGCTAACATTTTAATTGTGACTAACATTTTAATTGTGACTACAGCCTGCCTATATATCCTTTGATTTTCCTTTATGAATATATGATGATTGACCAGGACTACACCTAATCACTACAGTACCCATTGTAAGGAGATGAAAGGTTTTGTACTGGGCATCTTCATACATTATTAGTCCCATCAAAGGCACTGAGTGTGCTTACATGAGTAAATGCCCAGTAGGGTGAGTAATTGCTCTATGCTATTGCCTGTTGTCAATAAGAGCCACGGAGTAAAGAAAAATCCATTGTAATTTCACAGTCAGAAACAAACAATGGGTAAAATCTTTACTCTTTAAGATAACCTTTTCTACACATATATTCTGGCTTAACAGACACAGTTTCCTTCTTAGCTCTTACAATTTCTTCTTCAGATGCTTCAGCTATGGGTTATTTTATAAATACCAAGCACACCCACTTAGTAACTTTGGTATTAACTACTTGGAAAAACAAGCACACAACAACACTGAAGAAAGCCCCAAAGCAGTGTTTGTCACTGGAAAATGAATGTAATCAACATATCATCGATGTCGAAGCATCATCATTAGGTGAACCTGGCTTAGATGCAAAAAAAAAAAAAGCCACAAGGTTTATTCAGTGACATTTTAAATCTTTATTCTAGCTATGAACTATGGAACTGTTCTAGTACTTGTTAAAGACACAAAATAGAGTTCAGGGGTATGGAAAATTTTCTTTGATGTTCACAGCTGTCTCTGAAATCTCTGCTCAGTGAGCTCTAACAATGTCTGGGGCTATGGAGAGCACTGTAAGTGTTGGAATGAATTCCATAATATTCATTAACAGTAATACTCTTTGGCTCCTAGAAATTGCCTGCTGGTCTACACCTTTGTCATGTGTGTTATATTCCTCTGCACATAGCACATATACATGAGTGCACATACTGTTTTCCTGACCATAATAATCCTGAGCTTATTCACAGCACTAATGAAATTTTAGAAATAAAACAGCTTGTTAATGCACCAGTGTACTTCGATTATGATCAGATTCTTTCTCATTACTAAAGTGAAAAGATGTCTTACTCACCAGGGGACATGGGCTGTTTTTAGGATGGAAATATTACTGTTTGTTTTTGGGACACTGAGCCCCCAAGAGCAAAGTTCTTGGCCTCAGTGCACATAACCCAAAACCCACCAAGCCATAACTGCAGCATCATCTTTACTGAGGAAGCAGGGAACCATTCTGCCTCTCCCCAGAGCCACTCACCTGTTCAGCTTTCTGGTGGAAGACAGCAGACATGGCTAAGATGGTGCTGCGCTCATCCAGAGCTGCAGCAAAACTCTTCCACTCCTGATCCAGCTGGCTGGATATTTGTTTGATTTGCTGGGAAGCATAGTGGCCTGCCTCGGAGAGCCTCGACGCCACAGACATGATTCGATTGATGTTGACATAGGCATTCTGAAAATTAAAAAGCACACATAAATAAAGAGAGGGAAGAACTGTGACCACCCTCTGCATTCATTACACATTCCAAGCACCATCAGTTGGAGTAAAGCCAAGCAGTTCAGTGAGAGCAATCAGCCACCTGCTTCAATATGCGTGAATAGCAGGCAGAATACCTTCCACTCTAAAAACCCATCCCTCTGGATTCTTTCTGTACATCTATGCCATTATCTAACACTGTTATCTCCCCCTCTCTCCTTGAATTTATTTATGTAAAACTAATTTGCCATACTTCAGCTACTCACTCACCTGTTAGGGTGTACTCATTGCTTCTACAATATTCCTGATTTTTTTTGTTGCATTAATTCATATTTCTGGATGCTATGTCCACATATTCATAGGTAAAAGGTTTGCTTTATGCCCTTTGAGAACTGTCTGATAATCCTTTATAGACATGTAGAGTCAACAAATGGAAAAGTCTTACAGAATTTTAAAGAGCTCATAAGGCTATCCTATAGAAATATAAGTGTTTCCATAGAAATGTCTATTACATTATGGTGGAGAGTTAAAATGTTATCTTTTCTGCAGGCTATTTTAAGCTGTTCTCCAGCAGAGATATTATTCAACGCTATTCTGCATTTAGAAGGATTCAAAAGCCTCTAAAAGGGTAATATTTTCTGTTCTTTCATAAGAATTTTCCATTATTGTTTTTATTCAGCCTTGAAGAAGTGGAAGAATGGTTTTTTTCTCCAACTGAACCTCAGACAGCAATATAATTGCATTACAATACCCCCATTCTGCATAGGAATGTAAGCTGAAAATAAATAGCCATCATGAAAGTGTCCCACACTGATGCACCATCACAAGACAAATGACAGCTGTCCTGCAGATTCCTGGAAAGTCACTTGGTGTAAGCACTTTTCCTTTCTCTTTCCTCCTCACCAGAGGAAAGGAACATCTCACAATTTGAGATGTTTTGCTAATGATGACTTACTGCTGCTTTCTTGTCTCTCTAAAATATTTCCAAAGGGCCTTAGAAATTTCTGGGAGTAGAATCTGTAAGACCCTCAGGCACAAGGACAGACAGAGCCCTGATGATTTTAGCAGCATTACTCATGGGCAAATAATAAATCAGAGATGGAAGTGTTTGTTGGAGCAGGATCTCATCAGAGTGAGTGGGAGCAAAACGTGGAAAGGTATCTGCCAATCCAAACATGAAATGCAACAGAGCACTGCCAAGGTAGGCACAGGTCCAAACTAAGTTGTAAAGCAGGGCAAAGTATGTCTGCAAAGTGTGTGGGATAACTATGAAGTACATTCATCATAACTCTAGGTGCTAAAGGGGAAAAAGATTGGGCCCCAGCCCTCTGAGCCACTCAATTCTCCCTGGTAGAACCATGATTGTGACAACTGTCATATAAATAACATAGATCTGAAGCAATACCCAGCCTTCAGTCTTGTTTATTCCTCTTATCACAAAGCCTTTTCTTAAAAATTGGATTTGGCTCAAAATTGTTAGATTAATTTTTAAGAAATAGCCATCTTTTTTCACTACAACTAGAGAAACCAATCAAAACTGTTCTGGAGCTTAAAGTATACTAAAAAAAGATACTATGATTTGAAATTTTGACCACCAGCCACTGTCCAACATTTCTTTGTGTCCCTCTAGGTTACAAACTGGAAATCCTACTAAATGTTTAAGCCTTTTTCCCAGAAATCCTTCATGAGTAAAACCTCAGCCAAGATAATTTTGCAACATTGCAGGTCAATCCTTTTGGTGGAAAGTAGTTCAGCATCACTACAGGTGCTAAAACTCAGATGAGTTGTGCCAAAGTCATGGAGCATTGCTGTGTTTGAAGAAAAAGTTCCCAAAGAAGTTTCAATTTCCTGTAGAAAATGGTTGTTTTCATCCTGATTTTGTTTATTTATTTTTATTTTTATCTCAGCCACTGCGATGCAATGGGCATGGAGGGAACAACTGTGAATTCTGTGGTTCCCAATGGCTCAAGTGCACAGCTGTGTTAACCAGCAGGATGGTAAGGGAAAGTTTAGCTAAACTGCAGCAGATGTTCTGAGAGTCTAGTTTCTAAGTCAGATAGATTTATATATTGTTATGTCTGTTGTATTTTTATACAGGGATAAGGAGCAAAATGTCTCTTTCCTATATGGGAATTTTTCATGGAAGGGTACCAAGCCATTAACTCCATAGCTTTTTCAGCAGGAAGCAAGAAGCAGTTTGGGAATCACCAGCTCATGCCTCCATTCTTTGCGCACCAAGTGGAAAAGGCTCAGAAAACAGAGACTCCTGAGCTTCTCCTGCTCATTTTTGAGCAAAAACTGCACCCAAGTGCAGTATCACCTGTGATGGGCTCTTCTGTATTGCTGTAGCAGATTGAAGTAAAATGCAGTTTGGCCTCAAGGCAATCCATAATTTACTTTCAGGAAAAAACCCCAACATTTAACTGACCACAATCCACAAAATGCAAGACATTTCTGAACAAACATTGTAAGCCAGGTTTTTTTCTTTCATCTTTATCTGCCAATGTGTAATGTTCTGAAGTAAAATGGAAAATCTATGCTGACGAAATTCATCTGTTGACATTTCACAAAGTTAAATTTTCCTTTCCCTCTGGTGTGTTCACTTCTATAAACTGAGTGAATTAAGATTTCTTCTGTGTCACTATTATATAGATCTTTCAATCTTAACAGGAAATAAATTCAATACAGCAACTAATGTCTGTGACTTGGTTTTTCCTTTAGGCTTGGAAAATTCACAATAGTAAGTGCATAGAAAGTCTCACTTTAAATTTAAACCTAACCTCATCTTTCTTTCAAACCTGAGACGGGTCCCTGAGGAAGACCACTCAGGGATCACTCATCTATAGCTATATAGGAGCATAATAGATCAAAAAATGAGGAAACAATATATTAATGCCTAGAAGTAAAAGCACTTCAGTTAACATTCTGTAGTCATGACACTAGGATGCACTGAAATTTTAGCTAATAAATACCTTTCAGCATTTAACAAAGTTTATTTCACATGTACTTGTATGCTTTTCAAAGGCACTTCTCAGGTTAGACTTATTTTTTTATTTTCAATATTTCATCAAAATCAGTATTAAAAAAAAACATTTTCTACAGCAAATCAAAACTTCTTTGGGAACTTTTTCTTCAAACACAGCAATGTTCCATGACTTTGACACAACTCATTTACTTCAACTTTGAAACTTTAGTCCAAAAAGGGGGATTTTTGCCTTCTAAAAATCACTGGGCTGGAAAACAAAACAAAAATTTCCCCGCATGTACACGGATATCATGATAGGTAAGAGTTTCTTTTACAGTTGACAAAAGCCTTGAGCAGTGCCTTGTAAGCTCTCATTCCCCTCTTTGTCCACCAACTCTCAGCCCATTTCTGTGGCCCAGCCAAGAGCCTGATTCTGGTCCCCAGGGTGTGACACAGCTGTCCCACCAGCACAGCAAACACTGTGCACGTCCAGGTCCCTCCCCGATCAGAGCCCTCAGTGTCAGCAATGAGCACTGACAGAGATGGAGCTGCAACTGTGGAATGATCTCCCTCAGGGAAATACAGCCATTCATCCCTGATCACCTCATGGGCAAGCTGGGAGACCTCCCCTCTAATGAAACCCTACAAGCCTGGCTGGGACAACAAAGAATGCCTGACACTCAAAAAAGAAAAAGGAGCAGTGGAAAGCATTCAATCTGCAAGGAATTTGGAGTGTTCATCTCATCATTTCCTAGAGGACTAGGTGAGATACTGTGATGGCAAGCAGCAAAGGTGGGCTACAAGACAAGGGTTCTGCAGATTAGCTGAAAGTCAAATTTGATTGCTGAAGGACTATTCTTTAAAATAAAATAAAAAAATAACCAGTTTATACTGTGCTACGGTGACTTTAGAAACTATATGTGAAATGAGCCTAACACATAAATCCAAAGCAGAATATTTCAGTGACAAAAAAACCCTCATGAGACATCTTTAAGACCTTTAAGTTTCTATAACAAGACCAATTACATGTAGCCTATGTAATATTGGATGGCATTTAACTCAGCCTACATACAGAAAAATATCATTCATTGAAGTAAGATATTGGGAATTTTCAACAGATATTATTAGTCTTTACATGATAATTGTAACGTGTTAGAAATATATTGTGATTTGGGATAATATGGATCTCTGTGTGGTGTCAGATAATTCCCTGACACCAGCAGGACAGGCAGCAGTATCAGCACTGAATACTCTCATTTTTGTGTGCAGAAAGCAGGAACTCATAATTTAAGGAAATTATCAGATCCAGGCATAAAAAAGTCCAGGCAAGGGACATACAAATAACTTTGGTCAGAACAAATGGCTTGTACACCAGGTATACAAGTGCAGAGCTACATGTAGTATGCTTTGTGCCATACTGGAACACTGAGGATTTGTTTTCTAGTGAATTTATTAGATTATTGATATTGCTTGAAAAAGGTCTGAGTTAAATATTCATCTTTGTGAAAAGTATTATTGCTTCAGTATAACATTATACAGCTGTGATAAAGAGTAACAATTTATTTTGAAACTGAAGTGAAAACAAGCACCGCCTTGAATCACAGGGAAAAAAAAAATCTATGCTCCTTATTTGAAAGAAAAATACCACACTACAGTTTATTACCTCAAATATATGATTTTCCACATCCCATATTGATCATTTAGAAGGAAGAATTATTGTAACAAACAGAGAAGCAAATTGTTTTTCCAAAAGGGAGCTTTGGTCACAGCATGCCTATGGAGGTGTACAGGAAGATCATGCAACAAAAGGCATGACCCAGTAAACATTAGGGATGTGCATTTTCTAGAGGAACTGAAGACTGTATTTTAATTTTTATTAGTATGCCAGGCTTAAAGGACAGTAGGCACAGTGTAAAGAAAAAAAAAAACCCAAAAAACAAACACAACCAAAACAAAACACCTTAGGGATCCAAAATCGGATCCAGCTTTCCCTGAAGTTTGTAGGCTTTTTCCCTGCTAAACATGCAGCCATCTTTAGCTACTTTGTCCTCCTCCAGATCTCCAATAGATACTGATTTTAATGTATTAACAAAACAAAACAAAATTCAATACCATAAAAAAGCCCGAGCCACACATTCCAAAAAAAGCACCTCAAGATTTCATTATTTTATTACTCATACTTCTGAGTAATAAACAGCTGAGCTATTCTGAATCCAACAGTTTCTGATGTATTGCATGTAAAAAGATCCAGCTAAATTATACATCAAATTTCTACCAAAATCATTAATTTCCTGTTAACAGCAATGATCTCTTACCAAGCATAACTCCCAGTTATTTTAAGAAAAGAATACTAGACACCATTATTTTACATTACCATATTTTGTTGTATTATTAGCACAAAAAAGGATAAAGGGAGATCCTCAAGCCTGACTCTTCTAATGGTATTTCTGAAGAATTATGACTGAATTTGCATATTTTACAAGTCAAATGAATTTTAATGCACTCACCTCCAGGACACATTTACTTATTGGGACTCTGAGAGCAGCACTGTTATATAGAAACAGTGTTATCCTGGATTTTGCTAGATGGCACTGTGAGGGCAAGTTTAACTATCAGGTGCCTAGAGCCTGGCTTTGAGTGCTCTGCTCTGATATAATCACAATAAACACATTAATAGGCATTACAAACATTTCTCATCTCCCACTGTTATGCAATGCCCTAGCAAGGCACAGGGCTTGAAGTGAGGAATAGCTAGCTAGGTGGAAGTGACCTGTGGAATTCAGGTCAGAGAAGTTAATTACCTGACCTGGAATTTGGCCAGAACCCCAGGGTTAATGCCTGTAACCTGATGAAAGCAATGTGGGGTCCTCAACTTCCTGGGGTAGTCAGGATCTCTTTTTCCCATTTCAGTCAGCTGCTCTCCAGTGCCTTCCCCGGGGGCTCTCCAGTGCCTTACACCACCAACTTCAACCACCTCTGAGGTGTCAGCCCCTTGCAGCTGCAGCCTGACCCTGCACAGCAGGAGGAGGTTTCACCTTCTGGAGTGCTTCACTCAGAGCAAGCTTTGCTGTAGCTGACAGTGTTCAGAGAGGGCTCATCTCTGCACTGCACAGTTGCAGCAGGGGGCTATGCGTGCATTTTGCCATCTCACTGCAATGATCAAAACATCAATACATCCTGTCCTCATTTCTGTGCTGAAAGCAGGGCAGTTTCCAGGACAAATAACCTTATGTCTGGAAAGAATAAGAAAATGACCAAAGCACTTTAAAAGGTATAATGATTATAATGATGGTTTTCTTTTTTGAAAAAGAAAGGTAAATTGAGTTGGATTCAAAAGTTCTGACCAATTAACAACAGAAAAAGGCAAAATCCCACTGTGGCCACAACTGACAGCTTGATTAGTGTCTCCTTTTCAAGGTTTTGAAAAGTACCTTATATTTAAGGTGTATACCTCCACCCTCTGTGGAGAGAGAAGTATAAATTATTAAAGTGCATCCTACAGCTCTCATTAATTCCCAGTCAAAGAAATGTTGAAAACTTCAAGAATAATGTATTTGCTCTCCAAAATGTAAACAAACTCCACAGGACTGAGCTGCTCTTAAGTCAAGGAAGTTACCATACATCAGTGTCTGGCTGGACAGAGCAACACTGCTGCTGCCCCATCCAGCCTGACCTTCCTTACATCGCCTCTCCCAGGTCCCTCGTTCACTGGAGATGTGGCCCCCTGTGCTGGCCCTCTCCTCCCTCCTGTGCTGGCCCTCTCCTCCCTCCTGTGCTGCTCACAGTGCCCTCAACTCACCATGGAATTCATGGCAAAGTGGTTGTGCTGTGTCTGCAGGTCCAGGGCGTGTTGGTAGCTCACACCGATCTCTGTGTGGCTCTGCAGGAACAACTCCTTGTTGTGGCTGATCCAGTCGAACATCTAGAAGGGTTCACACAGAGAGAGGTAAAAAAACCAGAGTTAGACAAGAAGGGAAACAGTAACAGACAGTGCAAAATATAAAAATCCTGTTCTGAGATAGACATGTATGCAACACAGCCAAAATCATCTCACCTATGATCCTCAATAAAATAAACTGTTGCTGAGCAATGGAAGCATTGAAGTTATCACCAAATTTCACTATTAACAGACTGATAGGTCAGGAAAAATAATTCATTAAACATGTTATTCAGTAAGCTTGATCCCACAGTCTTGTCCTATAAGTAATGGGAATTTCATATACAGAAAAATGTCAGCAGAGGGAACTGTAATCAGGGATTGCTTCATTGCCCAAAGATCTAGCAGTTGATAAAGTACTTTTAATTCACAAATGGACTAAAAATTCAATAAATATTAGTGATGCAATTTTCTCAAACTCCTTTCTTTTTTATTTATATATAAAGTTTCCAAATATTTCATTCAAATAGCCAGCTGACTTCCTACACTTTTATTTCCTAGATCTTTCCAAGCTCAAAGTCAGAACCCAGCCTTTCTGCCACTTACTATTTCTGGGAATGAAGAGAAAAAAAATAAAAAAAGTATTTTATTAATATCTATAGAGAGCACACATTTCAACTTCTTCCACTTCCAAATGTATTCCCAAGCAAAATGGATTGTTCAGTACTTCAGACACAGATAGAAATATATTGAATAAAGCTGATGAAACTCATTTCTTATTCAGAAGCAAGTCAGTATGACATTTCAATCTGCAGCCCATTCATTCATTATAAGCTGTCACAAGTCAGCTAAGAGATAGTGCATTTATGTTTTAGCTTGTTCTGTGTTGTGCTAGAGACTAAATGCATTCAAAGTGAGAACTTTTCATTCTTTACTCCTGACTGCAGCTCTGCAGGCAATTGCAATCTCAGACCTTTTCTAAAAATACTGTTTTTGCAGAATCCCTTTAAAACCCTGTTTTCTTATTTCCATCCAGTAACCTGGGGAACTGTTCATTAATAAGGACTCTTTCATCATCATCATAATAATAATAATTAAAAAACACCCTTAACTCATTAATTCATTACAAAAAAGAAAAACTAATTATGGAGGCTGCACAGGTCAGGTCAGTGCAGCCCCTGGTCTTAGATAGTCTTAGAGAAAGAGTTTTAAGTGTAAAGAGTTTAGGTGTTTTAAGGTAAAAAGGCAGTGATGCAGCTTTTAAGTAACCACCTTAGGGTCAAATATCAGTCCAAATCTTTGTTATATCATTTACATGTCCTCCAATAAAAAGCTGGTTTGTTCTTTAGCACTGCATAACAACTTTTGACCTGTGACAGCTGAAGAACACTCAGAGCCCACTGCTCTGTTGCTGCAGTTGCTCAGGGTCAGTTGCCCATTCCCTGTGGAGATGGGGCTCCTGAGAGGAGAGAAATGGCCCTGCATGGGTCACCAAAGATTCCTGCAGGAAAAAACAGCATTTCATGCTGAGCAATCAATCCAGCTTGGGAGTGCCCTGCTGTACAGAGGGGATTTGCAAAAATAACACTGAATATCCCTTTCAACACAAGAAAAATAAACATTCCATGTGTCACCAGACACACTACACTGACCTGGTCCCCAAGAAACTGTCACATATGACTGAGTTCTTAATCTTTTATTTATGAAAATACACGTGCAGCTAGAGAGTCTACATCAGCCTTGTATTTTCTGTTGATAAATAGTCCTAAAAGCCAAATTTGGTTCAAGTTACAAAGATGCAAGTCTAAAGTAATATCAATGACATGGATACTTTCCACCAATGGAGCTGATCAGGCCTATCACCTTTTTTTCAGGAAATATAAGTAACAAAATTTTTGCAAGGATGAGGTCAGAATTTTCAAACTTTACTGTCAATTAAACAGAATGAAACTACCTACTACACCTGAGGAGACATTAAAGCTTTCTCACCTGATTCCATTTTCTCCCTTTAGAAGAGAGAAGATTTAATGAACAACATTAGCACAACATAATTTGCCACACTTGTGTGCTTAAAGGAAAAAAAAAAAGGACAGGAAAAACATAAAGGTAAGAAAGAAAAGAAACTTCCATTACAGACAAGTTCAAGTCCTAACAACAAGATTTTATGTCTCTGTGGAAAGACCAACAGAGATTTCTTGTAAGTAGATATACGTTTGATGAGAACATATTTTTTTTATGTTTTAAACAATCTAAAGACAGGGAAAAGAAAATTGGCAGCAATCCACTAAAAATAAACAATAAATTTAATATTTTATGCTCAGCAAAGCCAAATCAGGATCTTTTTAAGACAAGTAATTTAAACAAGTAATCTATTGTTCTGTGGATAGGGAGCATTTCCTTTATCTAATCTATACACTTATTGCAGGATGAGAACCTAGCTTAAGTTAAACCATGCTTCTCCCTTTTAATGTAAAATAATAAACTATTATGAAAAAGAAAGGAAGTTTAAGAGATTATTTGCCTTTTTTTTGTCTTATTAAATCAGCTGAAATATAACAACAACAGTTTAAAGGATGCCCTTCAAGAATTTTGAGCAACACTGAGCAATAGACCTCTATAATGAAATATGTAAGTATTACACAGTACCACAGGTCACAAGATTTCCTTAAAAATGATGGGATTTAAATAAATGCCTAAAAATGGGGTCATTTACTTTTGAGATACAATGGATTGTGTTTTTCAAACGTTTTTCTTTGACCAAAAACTCCAAAATTTTCTCCTAATAATGTGACTCCAAATTGAGACTCTGAAACATCAGATGAAATGTGAGTTGTGATGGTGCCGTGAGAGTTTGCAACGCGTGGCCAGGAGGTTTTGATATGAAGGTTTGTCAGCATTGTCTGGCCTGGCCCATATTACCAGCAATATTTCCTGAAAGCTTTCAAGTGAAACCTGTTTTCCACATGAGAAACTCTGATGCTTCCTGTGTTCCTGAAGCGAGTGTGCTCCCTCATTTGTTTAATTAAAACGCACCATTACGGATGTGAACATGGCAACGACCCAACTATTGCTGTTTCTCTCAACCCTGCAAGGACTGCCCCAGTTTCAAGGGGCTAATGTGGGCTCCTGGAAAAATGTTCAAGATCCTTTGACAAGTCAGTTTCCCTGTCAAAGGAATGAGTTTTTAATACAATAAATATCAAAGAGTGGAGAATGTGCCCCGTGAGATCAGTTTAGGCCAGATAGAATGTCTCAGCAAACAGATTTTCTGTGTCATTCTAACTTTGCTATACAGCCCTGTATCAATTGATTTCATCCCATCCATGAAAAAGACTCTCTTAACAAACCTAGTCTAGTGATTATCACAAAATGAATGGATCTTTAATTATTCCTGTGACTTACTTCTTAGTTGGAGTCATGCTGACTACCAGTGAAATAATTCTGCTCTCAAGCCTTCTAATCACTCCTGCAGTCATGAATTCACACTAAACAGCAGCACAGAATAACTAAGATTGGACATTACATCACTAAAAACACATGAACCAACTGTCCTCAGTGTCTCCCAGACTGGAACTTCTCCACATTGCTGTAGATAATCTGGAGACCAGTTAAGTACTTAGGAGTTTTCCAGTGACTGGGAAGCAGGGGGAGGGACTAAGCATACTTAAAAAAAAGATAAACTTTCAGTGTGATTATCTCTTGTAGACCTGTTTCTAAAAATACATAAAGAAAATTGAATGCATGTGCTGAAGAACGAGAAGTGCTACATTTAATTAAGGAAATTAGTCTTTTATGAGAGTCAGAAGAACTAAGAATGATCCAAAGGGTCTCTTCCCTATGCATTTTAAGAATCTAGCCTCACTGTCACTAGTGATCATACAAGCACCAGTAATTATTATAGATGTGGTCTTGAGGCAACTTCACTCGAGATCAGGGTATCAGATTACAACTCCAGCATCAGTCCTGCTGGCAACAAGTTCTTAACCTCATGTTTTGTCATCATAGTTGATGAGTTACTAGAAAATCCAGGTTAAGTGTTAGACCAAACAGCAGGACTCAAGCTGGTCATGGCTAAGTCCTACAGAGGGAGAATGTGACTCCATATTTTCCCTGGATTTGTAACATCTGGCAGGCCAGTGAGTACAGGGTGAGAACAGCTGTTTGAGAACAGACAAGAAACACACGGATATGGAACAGCATGTATGCAGGCTGTGCACAGTCCAGCTCTACATCAGCTAAAATGAGATTTATAACATAATTTCAGATAAAAACCTCTGCTCTCTGGCTTTTGTCAGTGCTTGCTGAGGAGCATTAGCACTGGATTCTGAACACAGTGGTGCAGAGCACCACAGGTTGATGTGCCCAGCATATGGCTGGCAGCACACCCCATGCCAGTGGTATTGATGGGAGGATTACAGTCCTCATGGCCTTGGCAGCCAGTGAACCGAACATATTTATTAATGAAATTGTTTATACATGCTGGAAATAATAAATCCCAAATCTATTGAACACCATACTAGGGCTGGAATTAATTATGAACTGGCTTGTAGCAAATCATCTTCTTTCTAAGTTCTGAGCCATAAATATCAAACTCATATGGTTAATTAAGGGCAGAATGATAACCATTATAGCCATGTAATCTTGAGGAACAATATAGGGTACATATAAAGAAAACAGTTCCAAAGGGACATTCAGGTCAAGTCCAATCACTGCTTTTGGCAGCCAACCAAAGCATAAAATTTCTTTCATAAAGGGATGAAGCTCCACCTGAAAGCTAGTGAAGTGCTACAGCCCAGCTCCTCCTATGACAAGCAATTCCAAAAACTTTCTGCTCCTGTTACTGAGCTCTTCACATACTCTCTTGTCTACACAAGGCTCATGTCCAGCTTATACACATTTTCTCTTAGGTCAACATTTCCCTACAAGTTAAAAAAGTTCTCCCAAGTGTTAAACCTTTTCCAGTGTGGACTAGTTGGGGTCACTGTCTCTTATGCTGTTTGTTTTACTACAGCCCAACTCTTTTGAAGCTTCTTACACAATCTTTCTCTGCACTTGTAGTTCATGGATATCTTTCAATCCCAACTGAGATTTTAAGGACTAACCCTAAGGACTTTGTGAAATGTTGATTTTATTTCTTTTTTGGAAATACTCCAGCTGACATCATTTAGGATAACTTGTGCAGTGCTTCTGGCATCAGTTCTAGAAAAGGAGATACAAAAATGGGAGAGCAACAGCTGCTGGATCAACGTCAGTACCTTCTGCTTTGCCTCACTATCTTTTCTCTTGGTAGTTCCCTGCACAAATACTGACAAAGACCAGTAGTGTTTATGTGATTTGCTCTGACAAGCACAACTCTGATGATGTTCTGAATAAAAGCAAGTTCAAGAGCACTTAGGGAAAATACAAGACAGGGTTTTGAAATCCAGGTAGTCATAAATGCATTCTCTCAATATGCCTCCATATGCTGCTAACAAAGAGACAAAAAATGTTAACGTAAAAGAATGTCCTGCCTGTAGTTGTGGAGAGGGTAGATCAGAAATTATATGCCAGATGAAATCCCTTTTAGATTAGTGCTTTCCAATCTCTTCCAATCTGTAGACCCCATATTTTTTTTCAAGGCAAGCACTGTAGCCACTTAAGGTCTTCAAAGAATAAATCTGTTTATCAAATACCTTTACTAACCACTAAGGAACTTAATATCCATGATTCACAGGTTGGGAAATGCTAGAGGTAAGCATACAGTGCTTATTAAAGAGATGTCCATTTAAGAGTCCATGTGCATTTTGTATTTTCAAAACTGTCCAGCCAGTGTTAAACTGAATAATCTACAACAGAAAGTGGAAAGTTCCACTCTGAGAGCATCTACAGCTAAGCAAGTTCATTTTATATATTTCCACAATATAAACAATAACACACACACAACAGTAACTGCCAGAGTCCCTCTCTTGAGGTTTACAAAGTTTCCAGCTACAAGGTCTATTCCTATCTCATTAAGGGAGTTCAAGTATTCTCAACAACTCAATTAAACAAAAAATCAAGGCATATTTCTTACATCTTTTGCAATTGAGTTTAGCCAGTATTTGAACAAAAAGAATACTGGGTCACAGATTTGTGGTACACACATAGTCTACTGACATGCAAGGGCATGATCCAGGAAAAATTTGCATGTGAGCTAACTTTATAAGAGGCAATCAAGAAACTCCCCCAGTGTCTCCAGACTAGAATCAAAACTACAGTTTAATTGGAACCAGCCATATGTCTAGGTCACCTAAACGTCTGGGAAAGGCCAACAGAAGTGCAACACCTCTGGGAAGGAGCACATGGGAAATGCCAACAGCCTGAAGTTCAGGAGCTCTACCTGGAATACAGAAAAATCCCTCCAGTCAAGCCCCTGAGCTAAATTCAGCAGAACAGAGGACTGATGCTGGCTGTCTAGGCAAGCTGGTCCCAAAGGGATCAGGAGCCAGAAATAAAGATTCAGCAGGTAGAACAGGGGCTCATTAACCAGAGCCTTCCCACAGCCCCTGAGGTTTACAACTGACAGCAACAAGACTTAAGCAAGAGGACATTGCACAAGTTCTGGTGACAAGGCAAGTCCAAGCTTAAGCTATGAAGTCAACCAGCAGGCCAGGATCTGGCCCAGTGAGGGTAACCAGGCTCAGATACTGCCCCAGGTCCACAGCAATGAGGGAGGTCCCAGGTCATGCCACAAAATGAGTTGATGGATCAGTGTCTGTCTCAGCAGGGTCTGTGGCCAGGCAGAACAGAGCTGTGGCAAAGCTGGCAGTGAGATTGGTCATTAATGTCCATCAGTGCCCACAGGGCTCTTACAGTGGGCTGAATACCTCCACAGTGACCAGGAAAATGGATGTGCTCAGGTAGGAGGGTACTGGCTCCAGAATAAATTTTGGACTTAAAGAAAACTTTGATAGCGCATCTAATTTTTTTTTCATTAATCAACAAATTTTATGAAAATTGTTTCAATAAAAAAAACCTCCAATCTGCTGTAATTCCTGTTGCCACTTTATAAATACAGCCTTAATTAAATCAAAGCACTTGTAGCTTTAAAGTAGAACTCTGCATACATCTAAATGCTTTGCTAAGCCAGGGCCTAAATGCAACGTTGTGTTTGTTTTTGTGTTTGTCTCATGTTTACAGATGGTGACGGACAAGCCAATCCTTCTGCCAGATCTTTCCCTTTCACATGTGCTCTGTGCAGTCCATGGCCAGGATAAATTGGTGTCGTTCCAACAAGGCCAATTTACACCAGCTGAAGATTCAGACCCACAGCTGTATTTGTGTAAACCTCAATGCTTCATGAACACAGTTTTTCCATTATGAATATCTGTGTATATGATTCATAGAGTACAGTAAGTAAGGCTACAGCACATTAAATTATTCCAGACAATGGGCCCAATTGTCAACCCACTCGAAAATTAGCAAGATGTGTGACGTGACAAATAGCTTTGTATTTATAGCAGAGCACCACTTCCAACATACTCACACTGAATGTTCCCACTAAATGCCAGAGTAAGAGATCTGTGTATTTTTTTCCTGACACATATCAAGCCACAGCCATGTAGAAAGTAAGGCATCTGATTCCTACAATGTTGAATAGAGAAGTAGGAGTTTTATTGTTGAAGGTGGGAGAAAATTACAGATCCTGAACATATAAATACAACTAATGACATCTGGGTGTGTTTTTATACATCTGCGTTGTTTGCTTGCTTTTTAGATATTGCACCTTTCCACCACACTTAGTAACATCAAACACTTTCCAGCATTCCTGGAAAGGATTCACTGTTCCTTAAAATGGAAATGGCCTTTTCTGGGCACAGATCATCTACAGAAAACTGCTTGCTGTCTAGGTGGAAATTAATTCATTGGTTGGATAGGAAATGTAATACTAAAAGATATAAACAGTAAACAGCCATATGAATGGAAAACACAGTGTAAATTATGAAAATTTCCTCCCCAGATGGGGATCTTCCTTTCAGTTTTCAGAAGAAATTTTCATTCAGATGAAAATGCTGTAGGAGTTTGGTGACTTTGTTATAGACCCTGGTTCTATTCCTGGCTGAATGTGTAACATTCCTGTGAGTCCAAATAGCTGCCACTAAGAACAAACCAGCCAGACAGATGTTTGCTGGTTTGTACCAGATTTGTGGCATTTCCTCTACCAAACCCACTGTGTCTGAGGTCCAGAAATGCAGCTGGGTGTAACCACAGCTTTAAACACCTGACTGCTCCCTCAGCAGTGCCCCTGGATCTCACAAGGTGGCCTTCAGGGAGTCCTGAGCTGCCTCCACCCATTTCCTACCAGCTTTGGCACCAGGGGAGGCCCCATCAGGGAGAATCATCACATGCCAGTGCCTGACCATGCTGCCAGAACATCCATCAGACAGGGAACACCTGGACACAAAGTGTCAGGGAAAGAAAATGAGGGTTGCTGAGGGATACTGTGCTGGAGACACACTGTGGTGTCACACCTCAGGGACGAGTGGCCCATGTCAGAGCAGGAACTCTAAGGAACAACAGCAGAAGAAAAAAATAAGAATCAGAGAATAGCTGTAATAGCAGCAAAAAGAAACTTATGTGAATATTATCCCTGACATGCCCTGCTGCCCACCAGCCCACCAAAAAACTTTTGATGGACTAGGTATAAACCAAGACACAAATGAGGGAAATTTAAGCTGGTGAAAAGTAGGTGTTTATGGCAGTGTGTCCTGCTTTTTCCTTTCAACACCCAAATCAAGATCAGAAATTTGTGTTCATAAGCTTTAAACTGAGCAAAATTCCTCAATTCAAGACTGTTTTATCTGTGACACCTCTTCAGCACCTGTGCAGGACATGAGGCATCCAGGACTCTGGTGCCAAATAATACAGAGGGGTCTTGCAAGACATGAGGGTTCAAGGAAATATTTCTGAATTACATTCTCTGTAATGTGCATGATTTGTAAGAAGAAAAGTCAGAGCCACCTGGTTTAAAATTACACTGATACTTCTGGAAGCTATCCACAGACCATGCTACTGGTTTTTCCTCTTCAACCCTCACCAGCTCCAAAGAAGACAACCTCTCAGCTGTACACCCACCTTTATCTGCTCTCTATAAATAGATATAAAGGGTAATTTAAGACACACTTTTAAGACCCCAAGCACTGCCAAGTGTGGGCCATTGAAAGCATTTCAGCCAGGCCAGGAAGACATTCATTTAGAAATAATCACATCGCTACATCTGAAAGATGCTGCACAATAAGTCTGTGAACCTCATGTACAGCTTAATTACATTATTTCCTGACAGCTAGTCTCTTGCCACCTAACCTTTTTGAGGATCAAAGCAATAAGTTTAAAATAACCCAGCTTTCTCATCTTTGCCTAGATGTGTGGGCTTTGTTACCCTCTAGAGCATTTGGGTCTTCTCATCTTCATTAGTTAAAGCTAAAGAACTTTGTGGTTAAAACATGCTATAATCATCCTTAAAAATGAGTTTTAAGTCTGTATTCATGTGCCCAAACTGATTTTTGTGCCATACTGATCAGGGGAGCATTCCTGTGCCTCCCAGCGGTGCCAACTCGGAGATGCTGAAACAGTCTCAAAATGCTCCCTATCAAAATTGGCAAGCGTAAGAAGGAGGAAATTTCTGCAAATGCAAAAATATTCCATCAGAACATACTGCCTTCAATTATTTTTGGACCCATTCTAATGTTCGAGGAGGAAGCAGGAGGAATAGTAACTGCGTATCCAGTGTCGGCAGCAGGAAACTACAAATAGCAGAGCACACCATGTTCCAGTTCCAGCCACAGCGGCTGCGGAGCCGCTTCCTCATGGGCAGCGAGGCGGCTGCTGCTGGAGCCTGGAAACAGAGCAGGAACAGAGCCATGGCTTGGGCAGGGCTGGCTGTGCCCCTTGCACTGAGAGGTCACGAGCTGTGCTGGACGCCCCAGTGTCAGTGGGACAGAGTGGCCCCAGATGCTGTAACTTGCGGGAACCCAGGACATTCCTCTGGCTGTCCAGGACATCCAGGACCCCTGCCAGGGGGCTCAGAAGCCCTGGCACGGAGCCCAAAACACCTGTGGGTTTGATTATGACCCATGAAGCAAATTACCAACCTTATATGAAGACCAGCATGCCACAACAGTTTAGGTAGAATAATAGTGAAGTTATCACGGGGTGGAAAAGTAGAATTTGGGGTTTTTGGTATGGGGGTTCAGGAGGCAAGATGGAGGGAACTGGGCATGTCCAGCCTTTCTCCTTCTTCTTCTTGGCCTCCATCTTCTGCTGTGATGTTGGCACTTACAGATTGCTTTAGAGTAGAAGCTCACTGTCTAACATAGGTGATAGGTATTGGAAAGTCATGGTAAACATTGTACACATAGTTTTTAGTATAAAGACATAACACTGCCCCAGGGGCAGGCAGTGTGTCTGGAACTGTCCTGCTGGACAGACCTCAGCAGGGCAGGAGGAAGAATTTTATAGATAAGAAACAATAAACAACCTTGAGACCGAGAAATGAAGAGCTCTGACTCCTTCTTCGAGCACCAGGCTGGGAAAAGAGACTTTCGAACCTTTCTCGGGGTCACTCTGACAAGCGAGGGATCCCGACGGTAACTGTGCTACAGGGCACACTCAGCATGAAGGAAACGCGCAACTCTTCCTCACCCCGAGCTGCAGCAGCAGAGTGAGGCATTGTTAGTAATTTTACATTCCCATCAAAAAGATCAGGTTCAATTCCAAGTGCTATGGAGGAAACAGGTTTATCTGCCAATAAAAGAAAAAAAACCCACCAGATCTGGCAGCACAGGGCAGAATGAATTAATATAGAAAGAAGGAAAGCATTGAGATGTTTATTTTACACATCAGATCGGGACTCCCACTGCAGGACAGGCTTCCTGTGCAACAGGAGGCAAGGCAGTTAACCCCTGTGGTTTTTAATTCCCAATTTTTAGCTTTGAACTATGCATCCTTTGCACTTAATTTTGCTGCTCCAGTGCCAATCCAGCTCAACAGAAATCAGTGTCTGGCAGAAGATTGCCCTTCCTGATGGACAGCTGTCCACATCTGAAAAATTAGTACAAATGCCTTGAGAAGATTCTTGTGTTCTTTGCTTCTGGAGCCTGAACTTGGGTCATGGAAGTGTTAAGGGAGGAAGTCTGTACCCTCAGAGCTGTTGAACCAGCAGCAGACTTGTTGCAGGAGAAACAGAAATGTCAACAGGAGGCTACAAAAGCATCCTGCCCCTTTGTCACAGAGAAAGAAGTGATGGTTACAGCAATGGAAGGTGACATTCACCACTAGAATCACAGCCACAAGGAAGAGCATTTCTGATATATATATATATATTTACCCTGATCCCTGTATTGCTCTGCTCAGCAGGCAAGGCAATCCCACACTTCCTCAAACCAGATGGCAAAATGGGGCTTGTAGCTGCTTTCAGCTGTAGGAGCAGCACAAAGCATTTGGTGTGTACTTGTGAGTTTGTCCTGTGGTTATTAGCTTTGTCCCCAAGCTTTCTACTGATGGATGGAAAGGCAGAAAAGCAAACCTTCACAATGCTATTGGCATAACAAGGGAAGACCCCCCTGGTCTTGACTGATAAATAGGAAAGTAGCAGGCTTGACACGGTGGGGAAGCTGCAAGCTCCTTTGGAGCATCACTAATAACGAAGGGACTCCTCTGGACTTGGACTCCTCTGCAGTCCAATTAGCAGAAATAAACTCTGTGCTTTGAGGAAAGTTAAAAACATCTATAATGATCTCCCGATCTTGCAAAAAATTTTTTTTCCCCACTACAGGTACCAAGAACAGGATCTTATTAAGTGTGACCAGCAGTGGTCAAAGTAATGAATGCTTCCCACAGAGGCCACCAGGATTACTTCCCGCTCCGACAACTCTTCACTTTACATTGGGAGCAAAAAATTGCAGATGGCATTAGCAACCTGTCAGAAAGTGACTTCTGATTAAAGAGAGCAGATGTCAGCATCTTTCATTCAGAACTGCAGCCTGCAAAGACAGCAAGTGCCAGCATGCAGGTTCTGAAATGAGAGATGCAGGCTAGGCAGGATTCATCCTTCTATTAAAGATGAAGGGGTTTGCAAGTCATTTATTGTTATAGATGCTGAAGATTTGCCCCCACAGGTCCCCAAGGATTCTTTGGTGCACTTGGCTAGGTGATGGAAATGGCAGATTTGACACAGTTTAGCTGTCACTCTCAGAGCCTCCAAAAGGGAAGGTGCAGATTCCACTATGAAATCTCTTTAGCACGACATCTACACTCACAGCATCACAACGAGCTGTCAACACATGCTCTGTGCACAACCACCCCTTGTTATAATGTTTTTTCTGCTTCTAGGCAAACTTTGTTCTTTTATTTGGCTTGTTTAAAAACAAATAATCTGAGACCAGGTAAACCCAAGTAATACAGGAAATTGATGACCTGCTATGTCACCACTGAGGTTCCAAAAATATCAGTAAAGATACATTCAGAACATTGTACTGTTTATCCAGCTGCATTAGAACACCTCATAGTGGCTTACCTATGACAACGAGTACTGAGGTGCTTCAAGACAAAGCAGGAGCAGTACTCAGTAGCAAAAATTCAATTAATTTAAAATGCTACAGAAAAAAAACATGATAAAGAACACATTTGAATAAACACTGAAAGTTAATTAAAACATGCTACAATAGAGTTATTGCTACATGCTTTCAATTCTCACCTGTTTATTAGAGTCTCCTTTGTTCTAGGAAGTGTGAAGTAATTAAATGCAAGTGATTAGAGCTGGCATAGGTTCATCTGGGGAAACACACAGATTTTTAAGAATAGATGTACAGCTTCCCCCTTTGATATGAACTTCCTGCGTTGGTCTTTTGTCTGTCCTTGACTGATGCTATCAGAAGAGTTATTGCTCAAAACAGCTTAAGTGAAGCAGAATATTCCCAGTATATGCCAAAGCAACCCAAATCCTCTGTGGGTATACGTATGTGTTCCATAGGAATATTTTCATACCTTTACATCTCCAAGGGCCATTCTCAACTGAAAATCTGCATTTCCTTTTTGGAAACAACCAATATCCCAGTCAGATTCAGGACCTCACTGTGCTAGATATCATACAAACACACACTCAAGTATTTATTGTTTATGCACAAGCTCAGCCTCAATTCAAGCCTCCTTTCCATATCACCTTTGTAATCATCTTTCCAACAATTTATGATCCGATACTGTAAAATGGTGTCTGCCAATCAAACAATTTAGGGACCTATCTGCACTTATTTTCTGTGTTCTGACTGTATTAGAAATGATGTGCCAGAGCAAACACCTCATGTTGAACATGGGGCCTGTCCTTTGCTGTTTTAGTTTCAGAGTGGGTTAAGTACAAAGCATGGGGTGACATGATGACCTTCTATCCACATGGCAGCTTATTTCAGCTGACAGCTGACTTTCCTTCCCAACACTGCCATCCCAAGCCTGATTTTATGAACAGTTGTCTAGTGAGAATCTCTATAGCGAAAAAAAGGCACCATATGCTAAAGGAAACTTCAGATTATAAAATAAAGCATTTGTCATTGGCAGCATGGGAGAGAAGATGCCAGATTTGGAAACAAGGTTTCAGGAGAGAACAGACACTATGTGCTCTGTTCAAGAGTCCATTGCATGAAAAAAGACAAAGATGTTAAGGCAATTTAAAGTACTTTGACTAAATTCAAAGACTCTTGAGCAATGTCTATTCCAGATCCATAAATGTAGAGATCTGTATATTTATTCCATCTAATAAAAATAAGAACCATTTGTGTCAGGAATTGGTTTCAAAGCTCATTATTTATATATCAAGACTACTGAAAGCCCTGGCAAATGTTGCAGATGTGAACATAACTGGAATCCTGGGATGGGGACACCAGCATGGACAGACGGAGATTTGGTCTCCTTACCATAAGTGGGTGGCCAGGGCTGACCCTTCCACCAGCAGGGCTGGAGCCAGAGCCAGCAGCTGGGACCAGGGAATGCCACACTGCTCCAGCCCACTCAGTGCTGTCACTGGGAGCACTGATAGAGACCTTGAGTCCCTCACAGATTTCAACAGCAGCTGAAACTCTTTCTGCTTTACAAGGCCTGGCCTCTGTCTTTTTAGCAGACAACTCAGGGAGACCTTGAGCATGAAAATGCAACTAGATAAGGGCTACAGCTAAAACTAATCTGAAACTGAGTTGTTTCACCTGAAGGGAGAAGCAGTTGCTTTGGGCTGAGAGGGGTAGCTATCACCAACAACTTGGCCCTCTGAGAACTCCTATTCTGGAATTACAGGTCAGAGATTTCATTTATGCTTAGCAGTAAATTCTTGGCCACTCTTCTTATAAAGCTCTCTGCAAACATGTGGATGTTCAAAAACATGACAGCCAGTATTCCCAGGCAGTATCTGCACCCCAAGGCCCTATCCTATCTCTGAAAAACATTTGAAAAAGGCTGACAGAAACATGCTTAAATGAGTCTCACTTAGACCCTCAGTCAAATACCTCTGCAGAAGACACTAAGCTTATTGAATCCTTTCATGGCAGAAGTCTTACAGAGCTTACCTCAGGTCTAACAACATCCCCCGTGCTCAGAATCTCCAGGAAAGCTCCTTATTGCAATGCTCACTCACTGTGCTGTTCTGATATTCGTGGTCTAAGTACTTAGATGGAAAATCCAGAGCATGCTGAGTTCTGCACACCAATTCAGGGTTCACGTAACTTAAATGAAATCTAAATCCTATACAAAATTCCATGTCTAATCCATTATTATTATGCCTGTATGATTATTACTGTTAACTGCTAAATACTATTCATTCAGTAACAAATCCCTTCATAGTCAAACAGCACATAGGGCATATGTACTTCAGATGTGCTCTCATTATTAATCTTGACTGTGGTTCTGTCCCCTCTTAATGTGCTTCCTGCCTCCTCCCCAGTCCTAATTAACCACCTCCCCAGAACTCCTTCTTTTTTTATTCATTTCACATATGAAAGGTTCCTCTGCCACCTTCTCAGAACTCTCCTCATTGGCTTCCCATTCTCACTCCCTGGGACACATCCCTCTCACAGTAATTGTAAGCCAATAATTCACATGAAATCTTTGAGGTGATTGTATATATGGCACATAGCACAGATCAAAGAAACCAAGTGCTTCCAGCAGTGAAATAAGAGAGAGGAAATGGTCCTTCACTAAGTGGATTTTATCTCAGTCAGAGAAGTCTGTCCCAGGTGCTGTGCCTGGTGGAATTATGCAAGTCCTTAAGGGTTAATATGACATGTTGCAAAAAGGAAAACTCTATACATTTGCTTTATGCATCACTTCAAGGGTCTTTTGACACTGCTAAAAGAAGAAAACTTAGAGGTGATGTGGAATGTAAAAGGAAGCAAAGTTGGTTTTTAATCTTTCTTACACTGCTTTTCCAGAAAGTCAGCTAGGACCCATTTCTAGGAAATGCTTCCCTTGACTAAAAGGGCAGCTACAATTGCTCTACTTAATGGACTGTAATAAAATAAACTGCCTCCTATTAGCAAGAAGGATCATATCATCAGGTTTGTAATGCATTTTATTACAGAACATACAGCATCAGAATTTTCAAATGCAATGTGGGGAAGTAATGTACAAAACAGTTGAAGTGGATGTCATATAATCACAAATGTACTGATAGTTTCCTTTCTCTCAAACATCAAGATATCAATGTCTCCTCTTTAAAGCCATCTTTTCCCACCTAAATCACATAATGCATTTTCACATTTTGCTTTCTATTATCCACCAAAGCCATCTTGCATCTTTTTAGACAAAGAGTAGCTTGCAGAACATTTCTTCCTTCTGAGGAACATGAACCCTTGGCAGGTGTAACACTCCAAAACCAGTATGAGCATGGTCAAATACTTGGATTATATATTCTTGGATATTCCTCTCTCCCACTGACTTTGCTGTTGAGCTAGAGCTTCTCTGTAGTTTTCTAGACTAACTCTCCCTAGTGTTAAGTGGCATTCTAAATTAGGAACTCCTAAATTTCATCTGGCACTTCAGAATGGCTATACCTTTAGTTAATGGGTGTAATGTGTTTATGCTGACAATAGGAGTCTTCCCAATACTTTCATTAGGAATTGCAACTGTACACTGGACAGGAGTCAAGTACAGCTGACATATCTGTGACTTTCTTCCTTGAGAAACCAAATGTCACATTATTTATTTCACTCTGTGGGGCCTGAGTTTAATAGCACCAACTCAGTAGAATAACACATCAGTTCCCGTATTCAAGTAGACCTGCCTGAGGAAGGGGCCAGAGGTGGGTGTGAGAAGGGAGGAAGGCAGTGTCTGCCTCAGTGCTGTGGTCTCACTGCCCACACCAGCACAGGGAGCAGGATGCAGGAGAACTGCTGCAATTGTTACTGCACCCTATTCCTCTTAACCATTTGCTTATACCCCCCTCCAAACCGGTCTCCTATCCATGAACTTTGCATCGTTAATCACATTCCCATCACTCTTGCACTCAGTGAACTCTTTCTGTTGCTCCAGGCTGGTCACATCACCTGGGAAATGGGAGCTACAGCTGCTGTGGGGTAGGAGCAGCAAGTTATCCACGCTTTCTGCTCCCTCTCCCTGCAGAGCAGCAGAACCAGGGCAGCCCCAGCAGCCTGCACAGCTTCCCATCGCCTGCTCCACAGGGAAAATCACTGGCAGAGCTGTGTTTTTCAAAGGGAAGCCTTGGTTTACACGGGGCTGATGGTTTTAACTGTAAGCCTGCTACTTCACTGCTCCTTGAAGACTAGATGTGGCCTGTGGTTTGCCACTAGACTTTCTACAAAGCTGGCCTGATCCAAATAAAATGTTTCTCCCACCGCAAGCTTCCAATGAAATTCACTTGTGGCATTTTCTAACTCCTTCTTTTGGTGATCTCCTTTGTGTAGTGGACTGTGTGGGAAGTCAGGAAGCAGAAGGGGAGGTGAGGACAGAGAGAACACGCCAAGCCCCCTCTGCCTCCTGTTGGGGCTGACCCCCACAGTGATAGAGCAGCTCCTTGCTCTGCTGTGAGCAGCTTACAGTGCAGACCCTCAGCTCAGTCCAGCTGGTGACTGTATTGTTTATACTTAACATGGACAACGCTGATTACGTCATGATAGATGGTTTTCATTCACATCCATGTTGGGGTAGTACAATTGGTGTGGAACCAACAGAAAATGATGTGGAAATTCCTACAAAAGTCAAATTGGGTGCCAGTTACAAATGATTTCCAGAAAAGCTGGAAAGTACAGAGTGTAAGTATAATTTTTGTCTTTTTTTGGTATTTATTCAAGTGTAAAACATGTGGACTCTTGCCTGAATTCTTCTCCCTGTCCAGATTTCCACCAACCAATTATCATTTCTCAGATAGTTCCAATACTTGGATCTACGTTGATTGTGGGGTTTTTGTTTCAAACAATATTCAATTTAGACTGGGACATATTTTTAATGTTACTGGTGACTAAAAATATTTTCCCTGTTACCCAGTAAAACACAGTAAAGCCTCAGTTCTAGTTTCAAAATTATATATATCTGTACATATGTATTTCTCCATTAGCTGGCGAGGAATAAATTTGTTGAACAGTGAGGGTCAGGGCTTCGCCAGCAGCTGAAATGTGTTATTTATCAGCAGATCATTACAGTCAGCACTGCACAGCATGTGAACTTCCTCACACCCCTCTGCCAAAGCTCCCCACATGGCTGACCTGCCTGCTGACTTGAGCTTCAAGGAGCTTCCAGTCTCCATCTGGAGACTCAATCTCACTGCACTGCTTGTGCCTATGTGATAGCCCCACTTTTCCTTTCCCTTGGCCCCAGCACAGGAAAGTACAACCCTAAAGGCCCGAATGGGGACAAAGTTTCTCTACAGAAAGCCCTGCTCTCTCTCACTGATTTGAGTGGGAGAAGCGCAGGCTCTGCCTGCCATCCCCTCTGTTTATTTTGGCAATAATATGAGTTGTTCAGCACACAACTATACAGACTTCTGTAAGTTGTAATGCATGTAATTTAAATATTTTGTGTGTCCAGGCAGTGTCTGCCATTTCTAAATGTTCTAATACAGGGGATCTCTAGGAGGAAGAAAAGTGAATTGATTTGCTTTTAAAACCTGGGGTACTGTAGTACCAAAGGGTTCAAAAATTAATCTTCCTTAAAATACTGTGTGTTTTAGTCCTTGTGACCCTTTTTTCCCCCATTTTTAAGGAACTTTTCAGGCAATGAGAACACCTGAAATTTTTGAAATCAGAGATGTCCAGAAAATGAAAGTCCTTGTCCATTTTCTTCTTATCGGAACAGGTTTCCTGAAATATCATCAAATGAATATAGAGAGATATTTTAAAAGACCCTGAAACCTTGTTTATGTTCAGAATTTTATCTTGGAGTTTGAGCTTTCACAGGTTATTAGAGTTATCATTTGATTAGAACTAAATTACATGTCCAGGTTATACAAAAAGAGCTGTCTCTCTCTCCAGGAGATGAGGAGTAACTGGGCTCTGCTACCATACCTGAGTAGAATGCAACTGAGAAAGTGAAGGTACCTGGAAACTCTAAAATTCAATACACAGTGGTGGCTATTTCTACATGGAGACAGCACTCGGGCTGGATTTAGCTCTGGACATTTTATGAAACAAGTACTTTCCAGTCTGAGGTGGTGAGACTACTTCAAAGAGACCTGAGAAAGGCAGCTACAGAGGAAAAGCACATCAATGTTTTACATCAGTCTACACGTGTGAAATGTGATGTTAAAGGGTCTGAAACCCTTCCGGGAAGAATTTTAGGGACTCACAAACTGAGAAGATTAAAAGCACAGATTTGGGAATATAAAACAAGAAAATATTTTATATTCTTTAAGAAAATGTAGAAGTCAAGAAAAGGGAAGCAGAGCCTGAGCAGGGAGAAGCTGATTGTATGTTTAGTTAATGTGAGGCAGACAAAGAAGAGAAGAGCAGAATCCTGGTTTTGTCAAACTGGAATTGCTCAAGACAGCTACTTTTACAAAGGCAGAAATCACATTCTGTTTCTTCCTTCATCTCAAAAATTTCATGTATTTTCTGACTTGCCTAGACCTTATACATATAAATCTCAGAATAACATATGCAAAGAGCTTTGCTGTTGCATTGCCTAGACTTATATCAAACCATCCTTTCATGCCTGTGCAGGAGGTAGAAAGGAAACTCCTTGGAGACTTCCTTCAATGCCACAGAACAGTGCTCGGCAGCAAGGACATCTCAAACACTGACTTGGCTTGGGAGCCTTTCAGCTTTTAACATTATTAATTATAATAATTCACTAATAATATTGTTGAATAATTAATAAATTATACAATTATATTAATAAGCAGTGGTCATCTGAATAATCCCAAAGAAATTGAAAATCCAAAGTGATGCACTAACCAAAGTACAGCCACTGCTGGGAAGGACAGAAGGGAGAGTCCTCCTTGTAGCATATGACACAGAAGGAACAGGGAGAATGCTACTATTGTAGCATTTGGAATTAAAACTCTGCTCTTATGCATCCCTGAGCGGCTCTGCAGTGACTCTTATTTTAGAGGGACTCATCTGAATTCAAGGTTTTCCCAACAGGAGGATTGATTATACAATGGTGGAGCTTTTTCAGTCCTAGCAAGTCTTAGAAATATTTAGCAAATGCATTGAAAACCAATGTCAAGTATCTTGTTCTGCACTAATGAAGATTAAGTTTGTTTCAGCCACGTGCTTCTTAGTGATGTTTTAAAATAACACTAACTAGTACCTGATTAAAAAAACCGTCCTCATGAGATCCCCCTGCTCATGAGTCTGCTTTTCTTCTGCAACTCCTCCTGGGTCTGTCCAGGCAGACACATTAGTGAAACAACTGGATAATACATTAAGTAGAGAAGATTCAGAGATTGGTGCTTTTGATGGATATACAGACTAGATAGACACAAGTCTGAGAGCTCAGTACCTTCCCCTGAGAATACCCCACCTCTGTGGCCTGGAATTTTAAATGTGCCACCTAAAAAGGTGCCAAGCACTTCTGCATTAAGAAAGCCAAGACTTTAGTGCTACATGGTTTTCTAAAGTAAATTTCCTGAAACCCATACTTGAAATTTTCCACAGACTCCAAGAAGTGCAAACAATAATCATAGTGAATCAAACCGCAAAAACATTCTCTTTTCGGTGCTGTGACAAGAAGATAAAAATATTCATAAGCTTAGTAAAAGAAGCTTGAAAAAAAAAAGCCAGGGCCTTGTGCTAATGTCTACCAAATATACTCATTATATGACAGAAAAGCAGATTAACTTTCACCAAAAGCAACACAGAAAAATTACTCTTGGATATTACTATGCCTGCTACAGTTAGCTGGGTGAATTTGGTTTACGAGTCACGTAAAGTGTATCTGCTGGCAACATGAAATTTGCACTGGTGATGAACACCTCATGTTAGCATTTACAGAAAAAAACGGTCACCCTTGCAATAGAGTCTTGTTTAAAACATGAAAAAAGGAACAGATTACTCCCTACCTTCTCTGCATCTTGCTCAAAAAGCCGGAGTTGAAAGCACTGGTCCAGTTTCAACTTGCGGACATGCCACATCTGATGCAAGTGTTGCCGGGTAGAATGCAGCTTGTCTAAAAGGCTGGTGATCTTTGGCACAAGACTTTGAAAATCTGCACTTCCAGGAATGCAGTTCCTACCAGAAAAACCATCACTGGACCTTATGCATTGTAATAACCTCTGGCCCTCACGATCCAGTTCTTCCACAGGAGCTTTAATCACTTTTTTCTTAAGCTGTGTGTGCTCATCAATCAGCCTTCTTGAGCCCTCAACGTCAACTGGAAACTCTTTCCTAGCCAACATTTCCTGGAGATCCTCCAGCCTCGATAATAAATGGATGGCACTGTTGAAAAACTCTTCCAAGGAGACACGCAGCTCTATCCATTCATCGTGGTTGTAATCCAAGGACCCTTCAAACTCATCTGTCAGTTGAGAAGGATCCACAAGCTTTGCCAGGCCTTCCACAGACACCATACTTGTCTAAGGAAGGGAAAAGGACAGCATTTAAATCAGGGACCATCCAATTAGAATTAACAGCACAACCCACAAACAGCATGGAGCAAGTATTTTCCTCATCAATCCATAATTGAAGGAACATTGTAAAGGATGTCAAGGCCTGTGTTTAATTTTAATACATTAATTGGACAGAAAATTTTGCTTCTAACGGCATATATTTATTTATTTAGTCACTCATTAAAAGATGTGATATTTACTGGAATAATGCCTATCTTTTTCATCTGGCCTGACTATCAAAAACATGTAGTGAAAATGCTTCTGCCAGAGATTTCATCAGCCCAGTTGGACACTGAAGACTTCTTACTGCAGCTTTTGGATATCTGGACATGGTTGTTCACTAAATGGGTACAGGGCATTGCAAGCACTCTGCTTCTTGTGTTACACCCCAGCTAGCAGCAGCTACACAGAAGCAAAAGTTTCATGTATATGAACTGAAACAGGTATTGCAAACTGCCTTAACAGTTGGGTTTCTTATTCCATATTATTCCAGTTGACTTTTTGCCACTCTTTCATATTAGCAATTTCTAATGTAATTAAGCTAAAATCAATGTGCAAGTGAAATGTCATTGAAGTATTAACAACTAGAATTTATTGCCAATAGAAAGTACTGCTCACGAATCATACACGATCAATGAGAAATGGTTTTAATTCATTCAGACACTGTAACTGGTGATGGAGAAAAGCACTGGGTGTCTGGAAAGCAGATTACAGTTTAAGGACACAGCAACTGATAGCTTTTCCCATTAGTTTTAGACAAAATACTTTCTGAAATTAGGAGCATAGGCTTTCATATGTAACTAGAGATTTTCAGTGCTCTCATGTTAACACCCAAGCTGGCGGCCCTTAAAGGCTTTTCTCTTCATCAGTGACTGCACATCTATCCCCTAAAGATCAGGCCTCTAAAGAATGTCAGAGCTTGTGCTATTCAGAAATGGAGGCACCCAATCATCACAGAACTCTTGTAGAAGGCATCTACAAAGAAAAACACCTAAAATCCTGACCATAATCCTAAATTATGTCCAAAATAGTAGGCTAGCCACTGGTTAAAGGTTAACAATAGGCTTTTTCTTCCAATTTGTATCCATCCAAAAATATCAGGCGTTCTGCAATATATTAAAATTGAGATTGTATTGAACTTAATTTCAGGAGAAAGATTATTTAAAAATGTTCTTGCAATATTCCTTGCTTTGAGGAAAAGGGAGGACAGTGGGAGGAGCAAACAAACATTGGGAAGGTAAGTATGCTGCTTCAGAGCATTTTCAAATTTTTATACCTCCTGACCTGACACTGAAACCTTGAAGACAATTCAATTTAGAGCTTAACTGCCTGTCAGGGAAATACTTCTCTTCATGGCTAACACTAGGGCATCCCCCTGCAGTCTGTCAGGCTAATGGAAACATTACTCTAATCATGCAGAGAATTTGACATTATGAGACAGTAGAAAGGCTTTTCATTTCTTAAATTCAGCAGAAATGTTCTTTATTCAGGTTTGATTTTTTATGTAGTTCTTCAAACTCTAATGAAAACAGTTTTAGTGAGGCAGGTAGGTGCATACGGTTTCCTAGGCATTGCTCATCCTTCTTTTTGAAATCAATTTTCTAAGTGCCGTCCACTGTTTAGCCTTCTTCTGCAGGAGAAGGAAAATAGTCTTGAAGGCACCTCTGAATTAATGCTAAATAAGCTGCCTGGTCCATTCCTCAAAGTGACAGAAAACTTTGGAATCCACATACATCAAACAAGCACTTTTCTTTCTCTCTCTGGGTGAAGATCTATGTACATGCTTCACTCTGGACTGTGACACAGAAACACTGCCAGAATTTCACTCCCCAAAATCCAACTCATCAGAGTCCACTAAGGGTCCCACAGTTCCCTGGCACACACATAATGCTCCCTTTAGCTCAAAAGAGAAATCTGGCCTTAAAAGAATCCTTTCAATAGAAGTTCCTTGACTGTGGTGTGTATATTGCAGGGTGGACCACAGCTCAGGAAATCTTTGTTTGAATCATGGAATTGAAGGACTCAAACCATTCTGTGCTTCTGAGTGTCTGCAGGTGGTCCCATACATAGTGAAAGCACTGACTCTCCTCCTCCAACCCAAAAATTTGTGAACCATTGGACACCCCTGTGAACAGCCCTGCAGACAGACTAATGCTCAAAGACACTGATAACACACACAAAATGAAAATATGCTTAATGCATTCCAGCAAATGAATCCAGAGCTTTTTAAACAATACAGACTCAGAGGTGTAAACATGAAGCATAACTTGGTCACAGTTTACTCTTTGCTATCATCACAACAACTCCACATAATAAAAATATATGTCAAGCCTCCAGAAGGTATTTATTAATTTTAAAATCAAACAAATCTTTTAAAAATACATACTTGAACTCTGTTACTTTATCTGTCCTCAAAGGTACCAAGGAGTGTAAAGACTTATTTAATCAAAGCAAAATTTATGAGTTGACTGGATTTTGTGAAACAGGGGTAAAAATTTACAAGCATTTAAAATGTGATAACAATGAAAAATTGTGTTAATGAGTAACACTGATCTAATTCCACAGAGCAATTCAAGGGTCCTTGCAAGAACAGGTTGAAGATAAGGACACATTTATATCACACTGACTTCAACAAAACTTTAATATATACTTAAATACAGTCTTCTTAAATACAGTCTTCCATTGCAGTAAATGTTAAGAGCTATAACCAAATTCTCTTATGCCTTCCAGAGATGCAAAACCTCTGTGTCTCTCTGAATTAATGGATTGGTAAAACAGCCAACAATATAAGTGTTTCTCAGTGAATTATTAAAAAACAATACATTGACTAAGTAATGGCATGGCATGATTGATGTATGAGCACTTCGTGCACCTGAATTTCAGCTTCTTTTTGGGCAAGAAGCTGAAATTCACAGAAAACTGATGTGCTACAGAGAAGACAGCTGGTTTGTCTTCATCAAAAACAAAGCTAGTAAAATTCACCTTAATTATGCAGTTATATACTGGTTACTTCTCAAAGGACATGCCTGAGGCACCTTATCATTCACACAAGTTGTTAATGCTATCTCTGAGCTATAAATCTAAATTAAATGAAAGAGGTGAAAATTTAGAAAAAGCCACTAGTGGAAGATGGATAGAGGTAAACTAACAAACTCATACATTTGCACCTAGAAAACTGTATCTTTATTATTTTGATGGATTTGGTGTTGTGGTTTCTTTGAGGTTTTTTTCCTATGAGAAACAAAGGAAAGACTTAATGCAACATCACAAAAAATAAATACCACCAAAAAAAAACCTCTCAGCAAAATTAACTATGTTAACCTCTGGGATGAAATATGCAACTCATTTCAACAATGTGCTCAGAAAACAACCTGATGCCAGGACATCAGCCCCCTCCTGCACTCAGATGTTTTTTTTGTTTTCAATCACAGGGGGTTTTTACCTGAAGAAAAGTTCTTATCAGAAATTATGCTTTACAATTAATTTCTACATGGCTCTCACCTCAAAGATGAACTTGGAACTGCCGAAGTTTGTTTTCTGCTTCTGCCAAAAATTATCAGGTTTTATAATCAGGGCAACATGAATCTCAGCAGGAAAGGCTTCTTGAAGGGTTTTTAGGAGAGGCTTGATCAAATCCCATTTGGATCCCCGCATATCGATAATAACAGTGAATCCTCGTTTGCAAACATCTTCACTGCAAGAATAAAAGCACATCATGATAATTAATATTGTGGGCAGCCACAGTGACACTTAGCTTTTGTTGCTGGTATTTGGTGCTTCAGAGCAAAGCAAGGAATGATTAACATAAAAGACAAGAGATAGTACAGTGTAAAGGCTATAAGAAAGGTCATATTAAATGGGCTATAATGTAATTTACATGAAATGCAAGTGTCTAGATTACAGTTTAATCTCTAATTTTCCAAACACGTGTAATTCAAATATTCACTAAAAAGCATACATACTTTCACACAATTGGTAACAGAATCAAACACATCTGTGTAGAAGCTCTTTATGCGTACATACAATGGATTCTGCTTTCAACCCAGCCAAAGTCAACAAGCAGGGTCCTGTGCCTTAGCATTACAACACTTTTAAATTTGGGTGCCTTCATTTTTAGAGGCCCTTTAAAAAGTTGAACTTCCAGAAAAGTGTCATGTCCAGAAAAATGCCTTGCAATTACTCCTTGTCAGGAAGGTCCTTGTGACTCAGCATGTGCACTGTTATCATTGGGGTCCTTTTTCCTCTCGACTGATCTTCCAAATGCTGTAGGACCTTTTTCAATCTGCAGTCAGACTTTTCCCCCAGCCCGTGCTCTTCCCTTCTCAGAAGTCCAAGGCAGCTATCTGGCCTGGTCACTGGCAATGCATGGGGCCCAACAACACCACAGCATTCCCTTGCAAACACATCTCTTCTTTTTCCTCACAAGGAGAGAGGAGACAGAATAAAAGGACATGTCAAGTCAAGTCTGTGCAGCTTTTAGCATAACTTTTCAAGGGACACAGTAGTATTAATCCTCAGAAAAAGTGGTTCGGGTATAATATAGAAATTGTAAAACTGTTAAGACTCCAAAGAAATATTCCCAGTGCACAAACACACAGGAGGATTTTCACTGCATTCTACCTCTTTAACATCTTAAAACAAGATGATAATAAGATCCATCTCCTACATATTCAGTGAAAAACAGTACTATAAAGCTTATAACTAGATTTCTGGGCTGGAACAAGGACAGGAATATACTTCAAAGGAGGCACACTGGATGGATGTATTTGGAGAGTTTGCTAACTTGAACAGTCTCAACATAGTGCCAGACAGGAGCACTCAGAGACAGCAAGCTTGGTCCTCTGCCTTAATATTACTGGCACATCCAGAGCACACTGCATACAACAGCCAGTGCAAAGGAAAACAAGGGAGACCAGGCACTTCCAAACACTGTCAGGAATACAGATATTTTTATTCTCCTTTTACCTACTGCTGAAAGGTCAGACATCTGATCCTTTCATAACTAATGCCAAAGAAAAGGCTGTAAAAGAAGCTTTGTTGGGGGTGCTACCACCTCTTGCCTTTTGGAACAAGTGTTGAGACAAGGAAGCAAATCAGAAAGCAATGAATAGAAAGGGGTTTGTGTTTTGTGTTATTTTTCCTTTTTTCCTTGCAAAGCTTTAGAGGATACTTCAGGAACTTCTGCCAAATCACTGATCCCTGTTATCCTGAACACACTTTCCAAGGATTTCTTCAAACACTTGACAAAGAGATGCAGGAGCCATACAGACACGTGGAGAGCCCCAAGAGAGGACAAGTAACAGCTAAGTGTCATCTGTCTTTTCTGATATAAATAAATAAATACACCACCACCATCCATTGCAACCACAGCAAGGCACAGAGAATATCAGCTTCATTTCAACTCCCCTCACCACTGCCAACCTGCCAACTTACCTAATTTGATGTAAAACAGTAAGTTAATACTTATTGATAAAACCTGTTTCAGTAAGCAGAACAGGAATGTCCTAGAAGACTGAAATCTTCTGTTTATGAACCTGAAGTCTTAGACACAAACAGATGCAACTTAGCTGTAGAGCTAAGGCAGTGATACCTTGGCACCCTTGATTATATACCACCATGACTAGAAGTTTAGCCTGCATTAAAACAGATATTCCAGGTAGGGAACCAAGAAATGTCAATACAGGCTGGAGTCTGTCTGCTGAAGGTTTGCAGCCTCTCCAGGCCTGTGAGGTGCAGAGAAGCAGTGCAGGGAGCAGGCAGTACTGCCACCCACTCCCATCAGCACATGATGCCTAAGCGTGTGTGTGTAAAAAAATGCTCCAAAACACCCCAAACTCCCACTGTACTGCCTCTGGAGACTTCACAGCAGGTTTTCAGTAGAAGAAGAAATGGCAATGATTCCCCAGATTTTTCTGGTGGACACAGTCATGGTCACTGATCCTGAGGACTATTCCCAGGCTGGGAATGCTTTCTGATTCTTTCCCTGGAACAAGCAGTTATTCACTACCAGCTCTATCCACAATCCTTGTAACTAGACCAAATTTCCAACAAGCTTAGTACATTTTCAAGTATGAAACTGATGGGAAAGAGGGATGGAAAGGGAGGAAAGGAAGAAGAATAATCACAGAATACTTAAGTTCAAAACACATCAACATGTGATCACTCTTACACCAATAATACAAAATTCCAAACAATGCTCTTTATTAGAAAGACAATTTCCCTACTTCATTCATCACACAGGCATGTAAACTCCTGTATGAAATATAAAAGTGCAAAGGTGGATGTCCGTTTTCAATTGTAGTGCAGGAATCATACAAATGGGCAGTATTTATAATTTTGAGAAAATCCAACTCTATTTCAAGAGTGTTGGTGACATTCTTGAAGAAATAACTGTACTTGCAATTTTTTTCTTTAATGTGATAAATGGTACCAACTACAAGATCTGTGGGTCTTTAGTCTCATCTACACAATTTGATTCTCCCAGCACAGTGATAACTCCACATTGCTCTGATTTTCTGCAGAAAATTAGCACCTGACTCACAGAATTTCTAGGTTGGAAGAGACCTTTAAGATCATCGAGTCCAACCCTGTTCTAACACCTCAACTAGATCATGGCACCAAGTGCCACATCCAGTCTTTTTTTAAACACATCAAGGGATGGTGACTCCACCACCTCCCTGGGTAGATGATTCCAGTATTTGACCACTCTTTCTGTGAAAAACTTCCTCCTTAATTCCAGCCTGTATCTCCCTTGGCGCAGCTTGAGACTGTGTCCTCTTGTTCTGTCTGTTGTTGCCCGGAGAAAGAGACCGACCCCCAGCTCACCACAGCTACCCTTCAGGAAGTTGAAGAGGGTGATAAGGTCACCTCTGAGTCTCCTTTTCTCCAGGCTGAACAACCCCAGCTCCCTCAGTCGTTCCTCACAGGGTTTGTGTTCCCAGCCCCTCACCAGCCTCGTTGCTCTCCTTTGGACACGCTCAAGCATCTCAACGTCCCTCCTGAACTGAGGGGCCCAGAACTGGACGCAATACTCAAAGTATTTAACTATTATTTAATGGTGTTTAAACTGTTGCAAGACAGAAAGCTGCCTGCTCATCATTTCTACTTTCAGTTGCAGAGCTTGCTGCAGAGAGGGTGCCTTAGAGAGCACTTACCCTGCACAAACAGGTAGCCAGATTCTAATCAGGTACTAATATCTCAAAGAAAGAAGAGTGAGATAAGAAAACTATTTAGAGTGTAACCTCTTCAGGACAGGGACCATCTGCCATGCTGTGCTTGTTTAAGGAGCCTGCCTTGCTGAAGGTCTTCAGCTGAATATATTCATACTACAGTCTTCAGCTACCTGGAATAAATTCCAATAAATTACTTTTCAGGAAACCATAAATGCAAATCCAGGGAATTAAAAATAATGAGTAATAATGGTCTGCAAAACCAAAACTGAACATGGATGTGAAAGCACAAAAGGCTAACATAATTGTGGGGCAATTTATTTAAAAAAAAAAAAAAAAGGTTGCATTATCCAAATATTTCCAGCTATTGACAGCATCCTAAAAAATTGGCCTAGACATAATGAAGCTCTGATAAACTCTGGTGAGGCAATCTGGGACAATCTGTCATTTCTGACAGTCAGTCATTTTTCTTCAGTTACCTCAGCATAGATTGAGGAAATGATGTGAGGCTCCTTTTGAATGGACCAGCCATGCTTATTAACTTTATTGCTTAAAAGCAACAACTCCAACCCTTCCCAATTTAGCAATTGATCGGGAAAAGCATCAGTAGCAATCAAGCTTCCTCCATATTTCCCAAGCAAGACATGCCTTATTCCTGGCTCCCAAGATGATACATCAATACACATATCTATTACACACAAGTAACCACTTTAGTATGGCAATTAATGTTGATTGTGCTGCTTAATTTTTTCCGGTATTGATATTTGACCAGAAACTGGAAAAAACACTCAAATCAAGGTATTTGGACAATCCATCAGCCTTTTGGCTGTGCTCATCTGGACTAGATTTGCAATGGTGAGCAGAAATTGTTTGATAGTTGATAAGTCATTTCAGTTGCTCCACTGCTTTTAAGCAAAGACCATCTTCTAAGTCTAATAAAAATACCCAAGAATATTTGTGAAAATAATACTTATGATCTGGATTAAAAAAAAAAAAGGACACAATTGAAACTCAGAAGCAGATGTGATAATTTTGTAAAAATAAATGCCTCTATTTTGGTTTCTAGGGTACTTTCATAAGGTTATTTTCTCAAATTTCCTCTTTAATTCAGGCACGCTCTAAATTGTATTTTCTTTGGCAAGAGCTGGGTTGCTGGGTACCAAATGAATTTAAGGACTTCATGCTTTCTGATTAATCTTCCAGATACCTATTGATTATGTGTATTTTTCATCCTTATGGTTTGGCCCAAGCTTCTGGTGTTTGGAAGCTTCAGCACTTGATTAGCTGAAATAACATAATATCTCCATTCCCATTTTGCAGTCATGAGTTAATGATGAAGCAGCACATTTAGCATTCCTGTTGGACCACTAAAAGCCCAGATCTGACATGTCCAGCATCTCATTCTAAATATGATTTGTTAACAGGGAGAGCAAGGTCTCTTTTAAGGCAGGTCAGCATAACCTTGTCAGGAGACACTGTCAGAATAACAAGTAGCTCTTCAGGCATCAATACATGGGAGCAAAATCTGCAGGAAATTAATTATTTTTGAGATCACCCTTCCTTTGATAAATGTGGCTGTAGTCAGCCAATTGGTTCCCAAGCTGAGGGTGGAAAAGGGGGAGGGAGAGGAGAAAAGCAGGTATGTAAAAGCTTCCAAGCACAAACTGTTATCCCAAAGGCCTCATTTCATATGAGAACTTACTAACTCTGCTGCCTAGCTTCCATATCAAAATGCACCAAGGATCACTTCAGTGATTTATGTGTTAATATTTTTGATTAATTGCAAATTTTTATTCACTTTGTGTGTGGTTTATTTACTCAGCTTGGAAATAAAACCAGACAGAGAGGCTTATAATCAGCATCACTTACAGACTTTCATTCTTTGGTTTCACATCACCACGTTGAGCCTGAACTTCACCTTGTCAATAGAAACAGTCAGTACCTGTATTCATAATTTACTTTTCAGTACATTTAAAGGACCAGATAAAGCAATTTTTTTAAACTCCTGAACTAGCATTATTTATTAAAATCCTTTGCTCTACTTAATACTTCTCAGCAAATGGTACCTTGCTTATTATCCCAATTAAGAAATGTGCTCCTGTGCTGTCATTCTGAGCTGTCACCCACATCCCCAGTGACAGTGGCTGCTCAGCAGCATGAGACAGACTATCTTTTCAAAGATCCTGGGACACTCGTGACTCCTAATCCTCACATCTCCCTTCTGTGCTGCTATATCAGACACCAGGGGAGGAACTTAGTGATGCACAACCCAAGAGCACCATCACTCTGCATGCAATTCACAGCAAGCTCCCACCAGAGAACTTCAGCTACCTAAAGGACTGTAGGAGGACAATCATCATCCTAGATTTTCCTTCTTACATTTTTGAACTTGGTTTCACAATGGTTTTTTGCAATTAGAGAAGAAACAGCCACCCAGACTCCACTTCCAATTAATCCTTTCTTCCTTACTGTGACCTAAATTTGTTTATTCTCTTTCAGCACTGGAAAGGAATTGCTCATTGTCACTTTTCTTTTTTAAAAAGAGAGAGATAAAAAATCAAAGCCAGTTTCACAGTGGCTGGAGATGGGCATAAAGCAGTGATCTTGAGAAATTTCAGTGACATGTTATAAAAAGACTTGGAGCCAGTGAGGTCCAGGCAAAGACAAACCTCCTGTCTCTGGTTTCCAGCCACTGCTCTTGAGGGACATGAGGTGTGTCTGTGAATGGCACAAGAATGCAGATGTGTGGGCTGCACAACATCCACGTTCAACCCCTGCCTCTGGCCCCAAGACAACGGGAAGGGAACAGAAAGGCAGAAAAATCCCATAAACTGCAGCAGGAGCTAACTGGTGCCAGATGGGTCCTCCTGATACTCTCAAGCAAGTAACTCATTTTGATATTCAATTTTTACATCTAAGAAAATTCCAAGCAATTCTGTTGTAAAATGATGTAAGGTAGGAAGAACAGACACCAGCTAGGTGTAAGAAAAGCTTTTTCCAATATGTAACCATGATTCCATGAGGGCCTGGGGGGTCGTTCTGAGAGGTTCAGATCCCACTGGCATCTCTGTCAGGGTTCAGCAGGGCTGTGTTGAGCTCTCTTCTACCCAGGTAAAAATCCTGATCTGCATTGTTACAACCCAGACCAGAACTGGGACCCAAAGCTCTGCAAGCATTTGGCCTCCTATTTAATTGAGCAAATAAACACTATTTGAGAAGCTTCCTGTCTTCATTCAAATGGCAAAGATATAAAACACAGCTGTGTCCAAAAAATGATCGCAGCTGTTAAAGCCAAGTCTGGAGGACAAATGCTATAATTTTTCACATTCCTGTTAAGTTTCTGCTGGTAAATGATGCCTTCATCTAAACCCATTTACCCTCTTCCCCTTTTGTTGCTGCACATCTACTATATTGGATCAATATCTGGCAGGTCTTCCTTGAAACAGCTGCCGAGATAAATATGAAATTAATCAGGGCTTTGTTTTTTTGGTAAAGCAGGGCTACATTTAAAAATTTGTTACTACAACAAAGAAATATTTGAACAGTAAGTACCATTCAACTCTCTCTTGAGCATTTAAAGTCTTGCATTTGAGATGATTTAGCAGAAACAAAACAAAAATGCCTTACCAAATGAAAATTATATGTTATTGAAATTTGCTAGAAAAAATAAATATTAGGGTTGTGTTGAAATAGAAACACACCATTCTTGAAAAGGTTTGGATGAGCAGAGGCTATTGGAAGCAAGTTTGAAGATTAAAATCCATTGGATTCCAGAGGAGAAATAGATGTATAAGAAACATATATATAAACTCCTAAGATTCAGAAAATAAATGGATCTTTCTGCCTGTACTATGAGTTTTTTTCACAGTTCAAGCAAGGAGACCATGAAGGTTGTTTCACATGTTGTCATGGGCAAGTTTAGTCTATGGTCAGCACTGCCAGATTTTCACATGAGGAAAGGGATACTTCATCTGGGCAACGAGTGCTCGGGCTCTCAGACACGGCATCCTAATTTATCAGTTTTCAACATCAGTGACTTAACAAGTGAGTGAATGGTGCAGGGTGAACAGCTCCAGGAATTCCAGTCAGTGCCATAAAACAGTCACCTCAGAGTGGAAAGCCTCCAGATTGCAAATACATACATTTCCTTGAAACACGTTGTGGGAGGCAGAGAAACCCACAGGGGAAAGACCTTTACAGCACAGAGAAGCCTGCAAACATGTTCAGCTCATGCAAAGAATGATTAATGTAGGTCTAGACAGTCAACAGCAGCACCTGGTAAAATCCAATAATGTCCACAGGCAGACACCGTGCCAAATTCCTTCCTGATGCAGGCAGGTTTGACTACTCTGCGACTTGCACGTTTGATCCAGAGCTTGACTGAGCTCAGAGGTGACAAGAGGAAAAAAACCTCTTCAAAGATGGTAAAATCACTTTTTCTACACAGCACTGACATCTCCTGCAGTAAGCACTCGTCAGTTCCCATACCCTGCTCCTGGCAGGGAAGGAGAGCAATGCACACCCATTTACTGAGGAACTGTAATTAAAATAAGGAGCTACGGAGAGAAGATGAGATGCTACACGTCAATTCAAAGTAAGACATTTCATGATGAGTGCAGGTTCTCATGAAAGTATTACTGAATTTAAAACTGAAAAAAGGCTTTTATAAGAGCAAAATATTCTGGTTTACCCTTTAAGATGATTTCTTTGTCATTTTTTCCCTTTTTTTGATCAGTCTACTTTGAATTTTATCAAAAAACTTTGAATTTTATCAAAATATTTTGACTGACATAACATTTTAGAGGTATGTTTCTAGGAAATTTCTAAATATTTTAGATTTTTCCTCACTTAAAAACTTGCACTTCAAAATAGCAGATTCTTCCACAACTATCTTAGCTTCTGCCCATTTGCAGTGCAGAGTTTTGCAGCATGAGATTTGCATGAGCATGAGCATTTGCAATTAGCATGAGATTTGCTTTGCACTCAATGTCTTCTAAGCAAAAATGGCATAACTACTCCTTAAGACATATAGGATTTTTTTCCAGAATCCACAGACATAAGGGGAAACACTGGATTCCAGTGCATCTGTCAGGAGGCATGGTTGAAACCAAGAAACATGGGTCCATGGTCCATGGGTGTGCTTAGATACTCTACAAGAATTTCAATTCTCTTTAGAGTTGCACAGTTAAAAAGCTGATGCTTCTTTTTTTCCCTGGGCTGGACACTGAGGACTGACCATGACTAATAAATGAGTGGTACTCGTTTTTTTTTTTTTCTTTTTGAGCTCCACCCATACACAAACAAAGCAGGTTTTTGTAGGCACAATGATTTACCTAAAATAGTTCACTTATCAGATAGATGCTTCCTGCCATGCCAGGCTGGGTGAACACTGCCTGTTGTATTACATCCAGAAGGACTTGCTCTGAAGCTACAAAATCAATCTATGCTTTAAGATACACTTGTAAAATCAATTTTTGTGTATTCATTCAAACAGCAGACTTTACTCATTCTTTCAAAAAACTACCACGATGGCATTGAGAGTGGAAAAAGTCCTTTTTACAGAGTCCTCAGGAGACAGGGGAAACTGATGAGTTATTTCCAACCCAGCTCCAAAACCTCTAGCTCACATCCAATTTATTCTGAATCTGCCTCCTAGAAAGGCCAGGCTCTCTCACTGTGTCTAGCAAGAGGGGCAAAGCCATGCCAATGAAGCCATGGATGTGAGGTATCATCCCTTTTTATGTGTGGAGACATAAATGTGGGGGAGATCAAAATCACTGGAGCTGACTGAGCACAAAGAGGTTGATAACTCAGTATTTCAAAGGCAGTAGAAGACCAAAAGACACTGTTTACACCCAGAGTGAGAAAGCTGAATCTAAAAAGCTTCTGGAAAGCAAAAATGAATCCAACAGTCAAAACCCTGGCAATAAATGTGAGGTGAGTCAATAAACCCCAGGTGAGTCACTCTCTGAGCTACCATTCTCTGAGTGTCTTCCCAAGATCACTTGAGGTATTTCTCCAGCCTCAGATACTCTCATCTTTGCAGGAGACTGAGCTCCTCAGGTGCCAGTGTGTCTCCTCAGGTGCCAGTGTGTCTCCTCAGGTTTAGCATCCATCATGCCAGGCACTGTCCCACACTGATGGGAACTCACACATTGCTGTCACGGCAATGCAGTTTTAATGTTGCTTCCCTTACAATCCTGAACTTTCAGCACGTTGCAAATAATTTCAGTTCTCCATCAGTATCTCTGCCTATCAGTCAGCAATAACTGGAAAAAACAGAGGAACTCTTTTATCAGCTAAAGCAGGTTCAAATAAATGTTCTGAAAAGTAATTGCCCAGTTTCAACTGCCTGCTCCCTTTTCCTTATTAGCTATATTGCTTCTCTATCAAAAGCACAATAAAACTTCACTGGCAAATCCATCTACAAGTGCCACATGTGAATGATCATCAACCTATTCATCTCAGGAACTACATACCCTAGGTGGTGCTTTTCCTGCTGACAGACCTGAAAATTATATTGACAAATTAACATATGCCAGGTCAGTAATGATAGGAATCTGCTAGTCAGAGAACTTACAATTTATTGTAGATGTCAGCAAGCCCACAGTAATGAAAATCAGAGAGAGCAGATTCTTGAAATACTGCACCTAAGGATATTGGCCTAATACTGAGCCACTCATTTGGCCTGGAATAGGCACATGAAACACACATCAGGCCACATCTATTCCACCAGACTAATGGGTTTCCTACCTGTGAGTTAAACTAATGCCAGTATTACATCCTGTGCAGAAATGGGCCCAATGTGGTGGGTTTCTGTAGCAAGTTGAACAACCATAGCTACCCCTTCCCCACTCTGCCAGAAACAACTGCAAGGATCAACAGAATCCATTTCAGAGCTGCTCTGCAAACCTCAGTGCCTCACACTGGACACATCCCCAGTTTAAGAAAAGCCTGTGGCATGTGAGTCCCTGATACTGAGATAACACAAATACATGTAGCTATTTTCCTTGCAATTACAGCTTCACAAGTTATGCATATTTTTTTTACACTTGGCTGGAGCACTGTAGTCCAAGGGATGAGACTGAGTCAGGTGAACCTCGTTGGGTTATTCATCCCCTTCTTGTGCATGATACCACACTTCTCTTTGTTGAAGCCACTGCATTCTTCCATTGAATATATTGTATCTACCACATCTTCAGACACAGGGAAGATCCATAATTGCAGAAAAATTACGAATAGTTGTGGCCACCTCAGAGTTAATTTTAAAAAGCTTAAGAGAGATCAGTTAATAATCTAAGCATGTGCTTATTTATCCAGGCTGGGATATATTCTCTGTTACATGTGCTGATTTTATATAGGAATCATTTATTGCTCTCTACATATGCTTATCTAATTTTACTGAATACACATGCTTTATTAAACTCACAAATGAGCCCATTTATGGGTCTATGTGAAAGTAGACCCCTTCATATTTTATTTATAAGTGTGACAATAGAATGGCATTGACATAGAACATCCATTTAATTCAGAGGATTTAGAGTTGTCCTACAGACTTTTCTATTTTTTTGCCAGAATCAAAGCTTCTGGGTTTTTTAATTAGATTTCTAGCCCATCTGCTTGCAAAGATAGCCCTGACAATATAGACTAATGTACATTTGTCTTGTTGAGTCTGCAGCCAGTGGAAGAAACCATGAGACTAGAACATGAACTTGCATTCTCCATCTTATTGGGATGCTAACTGAAAACCCAGTTCTGGCAGCTGAAATACCAGAATTCTTAAATATTTCACTGCTGCCACCAATTTTGCCACCAAACCTGCAGATACAATGTTTGTCAAAGCCATGAGTTATTCACAAAAGCTCTTGCCCATTTTGATGACCATGCTGTACAATTCAGGTTGTCAATTAGGACTGGGCAAGTGCCTGGCTAAATAAACATGCCTGCAATTATAATCAAGGATTTTGCTCCTCTTGTATTGTGTGGAGTAAAAGCAGTGATCACAGCATAATCAAACTAGTACTCAAAGCCTCTAGTGGAAAAGACTGCAAAAGCACAATTACTGGTGATTTGATGTAGAACCTACCAGAGCATTAGCTTAATGCATAATTTTAAGTGCTTTATAACATAAAAATAAGGAGAACAAGTTAAAACCTCTGTTGCTATAACAGGCTTGACAAACAGCAGAGAAAACAGCTCAAATACACTCAGACTTTTTCCTACCACTTGAAAACAAAAAAGAATACTACACTAGTCTCTTATGGGGGTTATGCTATGCAAACTGCTAAAATCATCCACAAAACTAATGAATCCAAAAAAAAACCAACCAAACTAACCAAAATTCCAAATGTAAAATAACTGTCTCAACCTTCTTTTATATAAACTCCTCTAAAATAATTGTCAATGTGTGCTTATGTCCCTTAATCAAGCCCAGGTTGTTGGTATCTGAAAGGGAGGTAAGATTGAGTCTGGGTTTATGAGAGTGGCTGCTGCCTGAATTATCACATTGTGGGGAGGATGCATGGATGCAGCGGTATCCCAGCCCTGGGGTTTTTAAGGACAGCAATGTTCAGTGACCATGTTTCTTTAGTCCTATGGCCCGCCTGATAAAAATATCTTCCATCTGGTTTCTGTATGGTTGTGCCTCACAATAGAAGGAGCTTGATTAAGCAATTAAGATGGTGCATGAAGCACATGTTTGCACTTGCTGGATATGGATGGACACATGATCACACTTGACTGCTTTTCTGTAGGAAGATCACAGGACTTAAACAAGAATTAGCAAAAGGACACAGTAAGTAGAAGCCTGCAGGCCAGGCAGGCCTTTTACTGCTTTGGTTGACCTCTTGCATCAGTTTCCAATCTATTGTAGTAAATTAATGTGTTAGCCTGAAAAAGTATTGATATCCTCCTTTCATTTGGGACTAAGAGCTGACATGGTGAATGCATGTTTCCACCTTGATGGTTTCCTTCTTATGCCCCTGGCAACTTACACAGTGAATAAAAATCTTTATTCTGTCTTAAGATGTACGAGACTTATGGAAAAGTCTGAGAGCTTGGTAATGGCTGCCTAGAAATCCTCTCTAGTCTGTTGTCTTGAGATTCATTTGTTGCCTGATTGTGTTTGCAGAGCAGACATATATTTCAAGTTCATTCAGATTCTGTTGAAGTCAGCTGTAGCCTGGAAGAACCAACAGGGGAATCCTGTAATTTTCACAGGAGCCACACATCAAAGGTAGGAAGAACTAATGGTTCGATAAATCAATTGAGACTAACTCATAAAATTATCTCATATATTAATTTCCTTCCAAATACCTTAAAATCCACCCCAAAAATCCTGTTACATCATCTGGTGATAATGATTTCTTTGATCTTCTCTCTGCCCTATCTACCTAAAATAGTTTATCATTAGCTTTCAGAACTTGACCAATATTTGAACCTATGTGATGTGAAAAACAATTCAAAGTCAGTTGCCTCTAAAAGAGCAATGTGAACACAGTATTGACAAAATGGACTTCAGCTTCTGGAAATACTATCTTGTCACCAATTTCAAAAGCCCAGAAAGGGAGATCAAGACAGACTTGCATTGGTATTGTATCCAATACCTTCATTTGATTTATGTTGCTCAAAGTTCTGTACATTATTCAAACATTTCTGGTTTAATTTCCTAAGTGCCCCCGGGAATATAAAAAATATATAATGAGGACAACTAGCATCTTATCTGCTAAGATGAATATTTCTAAATCTAGTGTCCAAGTTAGAGCAGGTGAATTCTCAGATGGCCTCTTTCTCAAAGGTATAGAGTGGATTTTACCTAACTAAAATTTATGCCTTCTTTCTATAATTAGTAGTGCCCAACAAGTCATCGGGTAAGTGCTGCTGATGCTAATACACACAGATACAATTTAACAGTCCCTAAAACTACTGTGGTGAAGTGTCCTACAGAATTCATTCCCAAATGAAAATCCCAGGAAATCCTTTTAGCTGACCTTATTTCCATGTCACCTACATTTTACGATCCGACACTGCAAAATCATTAGGGTGGCTGTTCTGGAAAGTGAAGAGAAACTGAGATTTCCAGTAAGCCTGGTAAGTGAGGAATGATGTAACAGTTGAGGTTTGCCTTGTGAAGAGAGAAGAACAAAACCCTAAAAACCCTGCACATACTGCTTGTGTATTTGATTCCTAGCCTAACAGTTCATTAAAAAGCAGAGCTCCCAGACATTCTTCTTATGGGTAAGATTTTTCACTATTTTCCTATGTACCTGATTTTTAATTAGATTTTGGAATGGAATTGCAGCTCCTACCCACAAATCTCCAGTGGGGAGCAAAATCTTAACTGATCTGTGATCCCAGAAATGTTTGCTTCTCCAGATGCAGTTTCTGAACTAAATTACAAATGTTGTAGAAAGAGACGAATGGAGAAATAAGGGGACATAACCACAAAATTGGATGTCATTAATCAGTGTTGTAAGAGTTTAGTTCTGTCTTTAGAACAAAAGAAAAAAAGAGATCTTAAGGAAAAAGGAACATATTGCCTACTTGAATCATTCTTAGACTAACAGTTTATTAACAAGCCATGCTTCCTATGTGCAAGATCACCCATTAGTTAATCAGATACCTTTGCAATTACTGTTCTCCCTTAAATTCTCCTTCCACTCCCTTGAATTACTGCATGGTGAAATGGTACATTTCATAATGAGACAGGTTTTCCAAGTGCATTTTCTAAGGTCAGGCAGCAGCACAGTACATGGCAAATTTCCTACAGAGTGCTCCCAATTCAGGATTGGGAAAGGCAGCTTTAAGACCCTGCTTCCCAGAAATTAGAGGTCTAATCAATGCACAGTGTTAAAGGGATGTGTACTTCTGCTTATCTACATATAGATATGCAGCATATCTATAATAAAACCACTTAGGGTTTTCTATCTTCAAGATGTAAAATATCAGTTAATATGGTTTAATATCTGTTTAATATGGTTTACCAAGCAAAAATAACTTTTAATTACTAATTCTTTCAAACTAAACTTCAAAAAGTAGTATTTATTCAATCCTCAATGACAACATCCATAGCACAAGCATCTGGTTTGTCATACCCTCAAATAAATAAACAAACTATAAAGTTTAACTTATCCTTCAAGTGAAAGTTTTCTAATAATACAGCACTAATATTAGAGACTGTCAATTCTTCTTGCAATCCCATGTGAAACAGGGGAAAAGGATAGGAAAGGCATTTGAAAGCAGACTGATCTGGCTGGAGATGAACTGCTGCTATGATTTTTGGAGAGAGATGCAATTATTCTACAAAGCCCATGCTCTATTACAATTTCTATTCACTAACTTTAACCAAAAGGACCATTCATCAAAGATGTCCCTTGTAAATACAGCATCAAGCTTACAGCAGGTTCCTACTTTCTCATGTTTGCACAGTAGTGTGGGCATGTTTAAGAGGTGGAAGATTTCCCTGAAAACAGTTGCAGGACAAGGGAAAGCTGTTTTGGTGCTTTGCCTTGTTGGTGAAGTACCACAAAGAATCTTTCTAAAATATTACATCACTGGAAAATTCTCTAGAGACTAAGGTTTCTCTTTAAAGTTAGACATAAAATAAAGCCCTGTGTACACAGTCAGGGAAACCAATCCTCTGCTGTTAATAGTAGAAAAATACACGGTGGCACACGTTGCTGACCAGACAACGTTTGCCAAGCCAAAAGCATGTCTGAATTACACTTTGCTGCCTTTTCTTAGGGGTAAAGGAGAGAGTCTAGAATTATTTCTCTTATATCTGCTTTTACTTTGCATTAAAGAATTTCTTTTTCTCTTTTTTTTTTCTTATCTTAATCTAAGTAGCCCAGGAGTCACACACCATAGAGTTACAATTATGTTTTGCTGCACACAGTGCTGCAGGATCCACAGGGAACTCTGAAGCAGTGCCAGGATCCACAAGGAAGGCATAAAACACCACAGACTTGGTTAGGAACACCTTGTGGAAAATAAGAAGAAACCATTGATGAGATTTACAACTGTCTACCCAACTTGGATACCAACTCCCTTTGCAAACAGCAGGAACTGAGCATCCCAACCTCTGAGACAAATCTTGCCAGTCCCAAGCCATACTTTCCACACTATAAGAACATCAGCCTGCTCAATCCCACGTGTTACCATGAACTGGTCATTGTTCTATTTCAATCTGATCAAATTTTCTCATACCATAAACTAGCATGGGCTTTTATGAGCATGGGAACTGCCAAACCCTTGGTAGTGATTTGCACATTGATTCTCTAATGGTTAATAACAAATGTGCCTCTTACATGATCTAGGGATACCTGCACATCTCCAGTCTCTGAGAAGGGCTGAGTTCAGACCACCTTCTCCTCTCTGTGGACACTAATTAGGTCTCTTTCCTTGATGCAGCTGTCTATTCTCATTAAATTTGTAGAAATGTAATATTCTTGAGCATTTTCTCTGACAGATTTGGTTTAACAGTGACTGACAGCATGATAGAACAGCTTTTTATTATTCATTTGGAGATATGGCTAAAATTATATTCCTGAAAACATATCCTCAGTCGTACCGCAGCTGTGCACTGGGGAACCCAAACTTTGAAGCAGCCTCCCCAAAATCTCCATGCATCCAGTGAGGATAAGGATCAGCCTGTCTAGGCTGAGACAACTCCACTCCTGTGTCTCCCATTACTTGCTTCATATTGGCACACGGTAAAGGTCTCATCCATCCTCCATGGGAGTCTAGAAGAGCTTTCCACTGACATTGAGATACCTTGGACAATATGCCCATTACAAAGCAGACTGCAAAGCACAGCAGTTGTTTTCCTGCTTCTAATGACATCCATGAAGAGATGGCATAAGCTACTTCCAAATTGTAATAATTTCTAATAGTGAAAAGGATATAGCACATACTGGAGTTACTGATGAGGAACACAAGCACCCATAGTAGAATGAGACAAAAACTATTTTACAGTCTCTGCAAAAACTGTAGGAAAGAGATCACCTAAAAGAAAATTCAGGATTGGCTGAGCTGCTGCATATTCCACTGACGGCTGCTAACAGCTTCAGGAGGGAGCTGAGCACAGCCTGTGCCAGCTCTGCTGCCAGCAAGACGCTCCCACAAAACCTCTGTGTCTGCTAATTTTAGCTTCTCTGAATTACTGCTCACATTAGCACACGCCTGCCTTCTCCAAGGAATTCTGCTAGTCACTGCTGCCTGGACCTCTTGGAGCATTGTGGAGCCACAGGTCTGATGGTTAAAAGGCCCATGAGGAACATGCAAGAGCTAGCACACCAGCACTAGCGTGGCCAAGGCCAGGGACAGCAGCATGGGGAGGTGTGCTGCAGAGACTCACAAAACACTTCTCAGAGAGCCACTGAGGAAGAGGATGGAGAAAATGATGCTCTGCATAACATTTACAGCAGGCTGTGGTGCCCGCCAGCTCCCTCACCAGTGAATGGGTGCAGGATATATCCTAGTTTACAAGTTTCTGCCTTTTCTCCATCACCTCAGCTCCTTCTTCCAGGCAGCAGATGCCGGTACAACCAACATGCAAAAGCCATTTAGGAGGAGGAACAATGCTGATCTAATCCCCAGACTGAGGGCCTGGACAGAGCTCAAAAGCAGAGTGTGCAGCACAGCTCTACGTGAGACAACTCAGGGGATGGGATCAGGCCCCAGACCCTGCCAGCACCACTGGGTGGCACTAGGACATGGTAGACAACCAGCAGTGGTGGCATGCATGGTGACAGGGGTTGTTTTGCTGTTTGATCCAGATTTGGAGAAATCCAAGCAGAATCCTTCCCAGGCAGAATCCTCTGTTAGAAATGCAGTGAGGTACTATGCACAACATTGCTAACAGAAATACAGCAACACAGGGAGTGGCTGCACAGGATGGGCACCCATCTTGAGTGAGAGAGCCAGAATCAGCATCCCACAGCCCCTGCAGGGGAGCTGAGTAGCGCCTGAGGCTCCCCTGAGAATACAGCTGAGGTTTTCTCAAGGCCTTAGCAAAGCTCAGATCCTTGGCAAAGGCCACCAAGCCTTGAGAGGATTCAGGTGATGCCATTGCATGGAATCACCACCCATATAGGAGGCAGCTGCCTCCAGGTCAGCCCTCCTGGGCCACACAGGAAGCACTGCCAGAGGCACCTCTGACTTTGCTCAGAGGGTTTTAACAGCCCTCCAGGGGCTCTTCTCCCAGTAAGAAAGAGAGAAGCCAGGTGTGGTGGCACTGCAGAGCTGTGGCTGGGCAGCAGCACCTTTTGGCTATTTTCAGGACAGAGGACATGGGAAGATGGGGGCTGTGAGGAGGAATCCATCCTGCCATCCTTCTGGCTGCTCTGAGCTTGCAGCCTGAATGCACTGCCTGAGAGGGCAGGGCTGAACCACAAAAGGCCAGACCAGTAAAACCAAAAGGCATTGGACCTGAACTGGGTAGACATGCTTACCTTACTGTCTGGGTGGAGCACAAAGTAAAACAGTGACCTTTTATTCCATTGGACATGTGCCCTCCACAAGCCCTAGCCCCTGACTCCACTGAAGAAGGTACAAGAGAGCTCCCACTTGGCTGGAAAACAGCCAAGGAAACAGCCAGTGCCAGCAAAGGCAAATTCTCTTCCAGACCTGTGCATTTCCCATCTATGCTAAACTTGGCCTGTAGGGCTACCCTCTGCAATCCTCAGTCTTCAAATTATTAACTCATTGAATTTGTGTTGGAGATGTTAGATGAACCAGAAAGAACCCAACATGACTTTGAAATCTCAGCATGAGATTGGCAGTAATAGAAAATTAAACTCCTTCCCCTACACTGTAAAATAGAACAATTGCCTTGGAAATAATTCAGACATAATAAATGGGGGATTCGTTCATATTAACTGTTTTCAATTGCAGATTTATAGCCTAAAATTAAGCAGATGTTGAGTGTTGAATACAATGCTTAAGAACACAATGACAAGTTGAAATCCCAGTTTCTCTGCATGTGGCAATCAGTAACTTCAATTATTTATTGGAATACAATTAAAATATAATTAAATGGAGCAAGCTATACTTAAGAATAAAGAATTATTGTAGAACTTAGTGGGGAAAAAAACAGTAAGATTTTCAGGTCTTCCAAAACAGTACAAAATGTTTGGATACAAGATAAACAACTTAGAAAATACTTTGCAAATCTCTTTGGAAGTACTTTAAGGAATTTACTTTAAATAAGGAATTCACTCTTGTAAGAACGTCAACCTTTATTTTATTTATTTCAATTCTGAAACAAGATAATGAAATCTTCATAAGCTTATTTCAATATTAAGTTAATATCATTTCTTCTATTTCACAATAAACAGAGACTTCTGTTAGACCCATATCGATGATTACTGGTAACAGTGAGATGCAGAGCCCAGCTTACTCTGCCTTTTATTAGTCTTTAGAGGGAAAGGTCTACAGGAGCTGTACAATTCACAGTACATCAACTGCAAAGCTTTCTATCATGCTCTTTGTGCTGCTCATCACAAAACCAGTCTGAAAACACTTGCACTCTTATGGAGCAGGACAGCAGAGCAGGGCTCAGCAGGTAACCAGGCTGGAAGCACTCAGAGAGCACTCTCAGCTCCCGCAGAGGGCAGAGAAAAAGAGGACATCTGCTTCAGGTCCAGAGCTGTGCAAGATGGGACCTTACGCCAGCCAGAAAAACAGCAACAGGCAATGAAAGCAGGAAATAATTCAGAAACAGATACCACAGCCCTCCCATTTTCCTTAGGTTTGGGCTGATTTAAAAACAAACATAGGAAATTGTGTATCTGTTTAAAAACCCCACATCTTTATACAAAACAGTATCACAAAAGCTGGAGTGACTTTTGTTTTGACTCCTCTGTGGCAAGACAGGAGTGACAAGACCTGGGTCTCTCCTGACACACCTAACAGGGTCTCCAAGATGGGGAGGATACAGAAACCTGTTCCAGTTCTTCAATCTGTGATTTTAATCACCTTCTTTTTGTCCCATTTTCCATGTACACTGAGACTAAATTGTTTACTTTAGCTCAGGCTTGCAGAGTGTATTTTAACAGATCACTCTACTTTCCTTCTCTAACATAAGCATCCCCAACACCTTCAGTCTTTTCTCATAACTCCTGCTCTCCAGGCTCTGACAGCTCCTGTCACTCTCTCTGCACTTCTAGGAAGCCCACATTTTCTAGCAGCTTCTGGTAAATGGGAGTTTCCAAGATTGCAGCTGTAGACACTTGCTGCAGAGTTTCAACATCAATTATAGCCACTGTCCACTCACCCAGGAATAAAATGCCTCAACAGGTTATTAACACAGCTGGAAGGAGATGAGAGATCCTCTTCTGAAGTGCTGATTTCCAACAAGCAGTGAACGTGTAACTTTGCCCTGAGGTGGTCAGTAAGAGGACACAGGAAGCAACACACAGCAGTGAGCTCTGAAGCCTTTCAGTAGGACAAAGTAAGAGCACCAATATTTCAACAGAAGTCCCCCAGTTCCTAACAGAGTGATAAAAACATAACACACAAATACCACATATGGTAGAGGCTGGATTTGAGCTGGCTACAGAGCGGCAAAACACTCTCAAATTCACCAGCACTCATGTCAGTTATTTACTTCTAATGAACTCCTTTCTCCAAAACACCTTACCATTATTTGTTAAATGATATCTGAAGAAAATATTACATCTCCATTAGGCTCATTAGCTTCACTGCATTTTTTACTGCTGTATTTTGAAACAAGTGTATGGTGGAATAATTATCTTATCGATGGCACCAGATATTTAGTTACTAAAATTGGTATGACGTCCCTGGTGTTATTTTTTAAATAGATGGCTATTTTTATAGATCTACAATAGCCTCCAGGAAAAAAAAAAAGTCCTCAAAAGCTCCTTCTGTGCTAAGATCACATAACAGAAATCAGAGCTCTAGGGTTTAATTCCCATCAATCAACAAAATGAGTTTCACACTACTCCCGGCCAGAGGAGCTAATATACACAGAGTACCACAGGTCACCAGAGAAGGGCTTAAAATAAATCCAAGAGTGGGTGAGTATTGCCACATTCTGCCATCCCCTGTATTATTCTTCTAATTTTACAAAGCCCCCGTCATTAAACTAATTATTAGGAGCACTTCCGTTGTTTTGCTGCTCCTAGCACCTCTCATCCAGCTTGGGCAGCTCTGAGGAGCTGCTCAAACACACAGGGCTGGCCCTTGGAAACACTTTGCTGCTGTTATGCCCTGGATGTCCCCCAGAACAGGGAAACATTTGAGCAGCTTTTTGAACAGAGCACAAATAAAAAGTAGATGTCTTTAAAAACACAGGCCCCTGAGGCATCTCAGGTTTCCCCTCTGCAGAGAGCACAGAAGATTGCTTATCTTGGCTCCAGAACAGATTGATGTGCTCAGCCGGAAGGTTCACTATAGCTGACAGAGAACATTTCCTTCATCGTATTGCTTCGCCATGCGAGGAGATAACTCAGCCTAATAATATTCTGTCTCCTTTTTATCCTCCTATAGCCTACGCATAACTTAATTCCTAATTCCAAAGGCTCGCAGAGGAGATTGGCCTGGTGCTAGTTTCATTTACACACACATAAATCAAAGCTCAGTTTACTGGAATAGATGGCACTGCACTGGCATTAAAATATAAAATCTTCAGCAAGGCCAGAAAATTCTCCCTCAGCTCCCCTGATCATAAACACCATTTTATCCTAGATTCAGTCACGCCCTCCAAATTTCTAAACATTGCATCCATTTAAATTTGCATGTAAATAGAAGCTATCCTGAGTCACAAGAAATACTGCTTCGCCTACCCAGAAAGCATTAGTGCAAATGTAAACCAAGCAGAAAATGGCAGAGTGGTGGCAACTTGGCATCCGTGGAATTATCTTTACATGTAATGAATAGTGTCTTCGTTCCTCAGTAACTAATTACAGTGGAACTGCTTAGAGAAAAGGACCTTGTGATGTGCCTGAAAGAGCCAACATAGGACACCGAACCAGGGCCGCATTAGTTCCCACTCACAACCACCTCCTCCTCCTCCTCCTCAAAACTGCAGGATCAGGCTTTTGAACCTTCCAGGAGCCTTAAATTACCCCAGGCAGTGTGGACTGAAAGGTTACCATTTCGGGATAGGAACAAGCTGTGTTCCTAGATCTTCACCCCCAGGCAGTAATCCTCAACCACACAGGAAACCCCACTGCCTGCAGGCACCTGCCTGACTGTAGCTCCCAGCTGCATGAAAGCCCTCACTATTCTGCTCCAACTCAAGCACACATAGCTGCTTTCAGAAAGCCCACATTATTATTCTGGTTTTGAAGAAGGAACTGCAGTAAGCTGAATCAGAAATTTTGAAAACTGCTAGCAAGACCCTGGTTTCACTTACCCTAATCTATCATCACATTTCATCACCAATCTCATACCTGCTCCAAGCTCCCAGCACTGCGCCACCTCTGCCCCCTCCATTAAGATATAAAACAAGGGTTAAGTGACAGATAGTATCAATGTGGAGAGCAATCTGTCTCACTCAGAAACCAATGCACCAGGAATAAAGAAAGAATTACCATCCTGGTGTCAATATGATAAATTACAGTCTCTTTTTCCTAAAGAATTTCTACTTTTTCAGCTAGCACAGAAAACTCTTCGCCTTTTAGCACTCAACATTCAAGTAGTTTCTTCTGACATCCTGTTCAGAGTTTCTGCTAATGAAATTGTTTATTTTGGTGGATGGCTGATGTAGTTAATAGCTACAGCACTCATCTTGGAATAAACATGAACTGAGAGCCAGTGATAGGAATTCCAACTGTTCCTTCCATATATTTGTTTCCAAAACATAAATAAGTTTGAAAGCTCTGCTGCTTGCCCTTGTTAAAGTGAACAAAATGTTTAGGGAAAATGAGTTTTCAGTGTTTCCTTACACCACACAGGTTATACAATCCCACGTGCCAAACCCATGAAGTTTGTGGTCACGTTTCCCTCCTAGAGCAGCAAGTTCACAGCTGTTGCACCAGACAAAACAGGACTAGGACGAACTGGGAGAAATAACCTCCTGATCTGCCATACCCTCTCCATAACATTTATATCAATGCCAGAGGCTTGTCTGTACAGCAACAAAAGGATTTAAGAAAAAAAATTGTATGTCTTATACTGCTAATGGGAATCCATTTGAAAACTTTTCCTCATATCTAGCCTAATCTTTACTGCTTTGGTGTTACACATTTGTTTGTCTTTGCCCTACAAGCCCTCTCTTTTGCAGCATCACAACATGCTTGCATGTGCTTTTCACTCTCTAGACTGAGCAACCTCTACCCTTTTAATCCTTCCTTGACAGGCCACATTTTCAAGACCTCTGATCACTCTTGCTTTCTGTTCCACACCTCTTGATGTGCAATCATCCCAAGAAGGAGACTGTGCTCCAGTTAATACATCCAGAGGTCCAATCTGCAAGGACCCTTGGGAAGCCAGTGAAATTGCTCCAGGCATAGCCAGTCCCTCACTGCTGGGCACATTTTCATGACAAGAGATTGCACAGAGGAAAGGATGTTCTCTGGTGTAACTAGAGAGACACCCACCAAAGGCTTCACACACCAGGACAGAACAAGGCTTTGTAGTGACCACCAGGAGGAGAACGGTTTTTAGTGTTTCAAGGGACACAGGCAGCCAGGTCTTGTATTGGTTCCTTCACGTAGCTCTGACCCCAGGTTCTGCATCATCACAGAAAAATCACTGCTGCACTGATAGAGTGAGGCAACTAAAAGCAGCATCAAAGACTGAGCTAATTGAGTCAGTTGTGTGACAGTGGGGAACACAAAGGATGCATCTTTCTATTACTGCCACCTCCATGAGGGAAGAGCAATTAACAGAAAAGGTTGACGCGTTAGAAGGTCATTTTTGCTCTGCAATTGCTTGGAACCCAGAGCAATGTCATATCTCCATACTTGCAACCATGCAAAAAATGTTAAGATGTAGGGCACCAATTTCATTACTACAGCAGCTGAGGGGGAAATGCTAAGCTCTGGGACACACACTCCCAGGGAGTGACCTACTGCTCCCCCAGCCCCACAGCATGTCTGTAATCTCTCAGACAACATGGTTGGAAATGGAGCTGGCTAGAAGATGAAATGAGAGGAGGTGGGGAGAAAAGCAAACAGACTCACTTATTAGTAAAACCTTGATGAACAGAAGTTCAAGAGAGCAAAAAGTGCATTACCAGAGGACTTATGATGTCCAGGAAACAAGCACTGGCAGATCTGGTGCACATGGCTGCATTTGCTACTCACTCTGCATCCAAATGATTAAGCCTCCTTAGCCCTCTTCCATACCAAACACAACCTTTGTCCTCTGCACATTGCATGTTTAAGGAACAGAGTGAATTTCCAAGACCCTTACCTCCTGACCTTCAGATGCAGCTAACCCCTCTGCCCTTCATGTCTTAACTTCACACTCTTTGCCAAAACATGAACATTGTTAATAGCTCATGTCCCAGGGGTTTAAAAGAGAAGGAGCTGCTGGGTGGCACAGGATTTCCTGCAACCTTGTTCCTGCAACCCTGAGCATTCCTTCTCAGTCCCTCACCTGCCCTGGGGTAACACTCACCTCAACAGCTGAGGGTTTTGGGCAAGGATATTTGACAAGCTTAAAAATAGGAAAAGCAAGCTGGATGAGGGCATATGTAGGCTCATGCTCTGAGGCTGGATCAGAAATACCTTCCTGGGCACTGAGCCCTATAAATGATCTCCCAAGGCTTGAAAAAATAAATATGCTCTGGCAACACACCTTTCCTCCAGTATCCCTGGGAAAAGGATGGGGACTTGCTTGTTGGAAGAGAGTCACGGAGACTAATGCAGGGAAAGGTGGTGGTTTACACTCAGAACAATTTGAAATGCCTTTCTTTGAAAGCTCCCTCTTTGGTCCACCCATGTTCCCTCCCCAGCCTGGAGAAATCTCCAGAAAGTACTGGAGCAGGAAGATCTGCCTTCTTGTACAGGCATTCTCTCCTCCCCAGCAGCTACAGCCCCCCACCCCAGCTCTCCCAAACCTCCCACAAGGTATTAAAAAGCAACAACAGACAGCAGGCTCTCTCCAGCTTGCTATATTTAACTGCAGACCTCTAAGCATTCCTGCCTTTGCACTCCTTTAAAAGAGTTGCACAGAACCATGGAGAATGAGAGCTGCTCCTTGAGGCTGTGAGGAGCCTGAAGCCCAGGTTTGCTCCCACTGCCTCCATGCTGGGGCTCCTGCATTGCCTCATGTGCCACATAAACCACCGGAGCGCACACAGGAGGAGGAAGGGAACACTTTTGTTCCTCAGCCCCAAGAACTCAAGGTACTAAATGTTAATACTTGGAAATAAGCAACTGCCAAGAACAAGTTCCCCACCCACCCATCCACCCTAAGCTTTGAAGTGTTTTCTTTCTAGCTTTACCTTGGCACGCTGGCCAAATAAGTCACAAGTTTACGAAGGTCTTCCTGCCTTATTCTGTCATGATTGCTGCGGGCTGGGAAGGTCAAGACCGGACCACCTCGTTTATCACGGCCACCTGTGGGAAATAAAGGATTGTTAGAAAATCAGACAGGAAGCACACATCAAAAAAAACTATGTGCACTGAATTGATAAATATAAATTACAGCACATTTAAGAGTCTGCACACCCGTTGTAGATTTCAGACTTGCCTAATTGAGGAAGACAAGCTTGCATTTACAAGGAAAATTGCTACTAGCACTTCTTTCACCTAATCCCATCAAATCTAATATATCTGCCACTCCAAGCAGGAGATGCTAGTGAAATCCTACTGTGGGGATAGTTTTAAACTGGTCAGCACCAAGAAAGTGAAAGCATTTTTCACTGTTGCTGAGTCTGTTGCACTGTTCATTCCAAGATAGTGTACTACATCCTGCCAGTTCGAAGCTATGTATCCCAGTAATGTTTATGCAGCACAATGTTCTAATCTATCAGGTACTTCATTTGAATTAAAATTTTGATTAGAAGTTCATGTCTTCTAAGCTTTTCATTTATACACTGTTGCTGGCAATCAGAATATTTGTTGGGGGGGGGGGGGGCATGTGCATTCCTGTCTTAAAAAAATCACTTATTTTAAACTGTCAGTGTCTGGCCCTTTTTATTTTACAACAATTATTTAAAGGATTAGCCTTAAAAGAATAACTCTACCCTGAACTGCACAACCACAAACACAGGGGCAAATATAATCTATTCTGCAGCACCTTATTTTACCTTATTTTATTCTCTCCTGTAAACAAAGTTTAAGAAGAGTGAAACTGAAATCTAATACCTCATTCAATGTTTAGTTCTTTCTTTACATATTATCTCAGGATTTCTTCCAGGAATTGTGTTGTTAGATACATGTTTGCACTGTTATCTAGGGAAAAGTTACAGCTAAACTACAGCTCATAAAGCTAGTACAGAACTGCAAGGACCTCACAAACAAGCTGCAAAAATGCACATGAGTTTGCATTTCTCAATGGAAAGTATAATCCCTTTAACAGAAATATCACTTCTGAGAAAGGAAACTCATGTGCTTTCTGAGCTAATTTACTTGGCCAACAAGAAGAAAAAGCTACACAAGGACATGAACATCTCTGGCACTGATCCACACTGTGATCTCTCATTAAGAACTCGGGACACCTGCAGTCTGTGCTACTGGCACATTCTTGTTACTATATATACTTTTACTTAAAATATAGATAATTTTTAATTGCTAAGATCTGTCTAAAGAGTTTTCTACAGCACTGCTGCCTGTACAAGACAGAGTCTCTTACACAAACTTCATCTATACAAATAGAGATGCCACTGGCACCCATGGTTTTCAGTGGATGCAATGCACCTGAAGGGTTACATTGTGCAAGTCTCCATTGGAGCCAGGTTGTGTCTGATTTGTCCAGAGATACAAATGGAGAGGCAAACAACAGATGTCATCTTTATTTTGAGCCCTCATGCAGACAGGGGTACATATGGAGTACAAAAACTGTCCTGCCTAATCTCCACCAAAATCTCTGTCCTTTCTATTTGCCTTTGGCTTTACACCATGAAAATGAGGAATGTCCACTGGAATTCAGTGTCACCTTGGCAGGTCCATGCCTCTGCCACATAGCATGAAAGTGGGGACATAATGTAAAAAAGATTCTATTTACAAGGAAATAAACTCTTCGAAATGTTTGGACCTTTTTATGAAAAAAAGCTTCCTCATTTTAAGTACATTTTCCCTTTGTTGAGATTGTTTCACACACTACATCAATGCCAAACCATTATATCATGCATGATATATGTCCAGGAGAAAAGCAAGCCAGCCTATAGAATGGCAAGCAATACAAGCAACTAAAGCTGGAGGGAAATACTTTTTCAACACAAGAGGCTTTTCAAGGTTTTGAAACATTTCCCATCATATCTAGATGTAACCAAGGTTTTCAAAAGCTTCCAGATATTTGCTGAAGCAGAGACCTCAACTTGAACTGTGTCCCAGAACACGCTACCCACTACTCATTCAGGCTCCCTCTCCTTCATTCACAATCATTTAAATATTTGTACAATGTGGAAAAGCACTAAGATTTGAGATCAGAAGACATCCAAGCCTACATTTATTATCCTCTCTGAGGATATGAAACACCTGGAAAGGGCCATGAGCTTCCCACAGCCCAGCAGCACTAATCACTCAGATGCTGCTCATTCACCTTGGCTTCGTAAACCAAAAATTGTGTTTCTGGTCAGGGACTCCTTTAACACCTACCATTCCACCAAAGTGAGCTCTACAAAATAAATAAATAGAAACCTGTGCAAATTCTGGTAGGCTGAAAACATTAAGTCAGAAAATTCTTGATCCTTGCAGTAACAGCAACCCAATGATTTCAGCTACAGAAAAAAAAACAGGATCTAGAACTTTCCTGTCCTGTCTTTGCTTCAGGATAAAAACTATCTCTCAACAGTTCATCTAAACTGTCCTCAGGGGAGCAGGATAAATAAGGCTCAGGCACAGGGTCAGAAGTTACCAGGACAGGCCAGAGAAAATGGGTTAATTCTCGTTGGAGGAGGAAGGTTACATGCTGACCCAGTTGGACGTTTCTGGATGATGGAAGGATAAATAAGCACCCAGACTGATTCCTTCTAGTCTTACAGCACACAGAAACAAGGAGACTTGGGTAAAATATCAAGACATGCTAAGTTTAGAAACAAATGTTTCTCATTTGTGATAAAAGTGCAGCTCTAGGCTTTGAGCAATAGAGTGAAGTTATTACAAATACATCATACATATTAGAATTCTTCAATTGCTTCCTTCAAGTCCATGCAATCCTAGTTACTGAGAAATCACTAATTTTTATGAATGCCTACATAATTTACAATATTACCATGAGCCTGTATAAAGAAACATCAGATTTCTTCTAAAACAAACCATTAAACACTAATTAAACACTGTATGTTTAATTCACCATTAGACTTGCAGAGTTCAGTAACTGTGGTTTACTCTCTTAAATACTGATAATATGCAGAGGTTTTATTACATTTTGTAACTCAAAATCTCTGCTTTTCTAGGAATACTGAAGGGGATATTGCCACCATCGAACATGCCTACATAAGGACGCTCATCTCCTCTAATGGAGCTTGCTAAGAAGTAGCAACACACAATAAAAGAGAAGAAAACCTTCTGGCATTGCCTCTGCAGAGAGTCTGTCTATACCATTCCTTTTCTTTATTATTATCTTTTTACTGAAGGGAATATTAAAGTACTAAGAGGGGAAGAAGTTCAGCCCAGATACCACAGTGAGTCACTTGAAGAACCAGGAGAAGAAATGAGGTTTTCTGACTTGATCCACTGTGTAGGAGCTTCACAGTGCTTGAGATTCTGCTTGTTACTAATCCACTCAGGGAGCCAAATCCTGCCCCAAGTCAGCCATGATCTCCACACCAATTGTACATGCACAGTCTTCAGAGAGCTACTCAGCACATTGTTTAAAAATACAATAAAAACTAGAAGGAAGCCAGGAGTCTCAATTGCTCTAATCAATAAGTCCCATCTCCTGCCTCCCCCTGGACTTGAAGAACAGTGATGAAATAATCAAACATGTCATTAGGCTTGCTAATTACAGTTATTAAATGCTAAAACAAACAGCTGATAATTTCTTACTGTTTTTCAAGTTGGGTTTTCATGAGCTTTGCTCTGATTTAGAGAGGCAAACAGATGGTCTGGTTATTAGTGCTCTGGAAAAAAAGAGTTAGAAAAACACATGCTCTTCAGGGCACAGAGTACACTGAGAACAAATATTTAGCCATATATGCCTTGCATTTCTCCTACAAAATCCTTTGTTGATGGCCTTTCCTGTCAGTGGCTTCTTTGCCAGTTCTTCCCATTTCCCCTTCTTCTATCCAATAAGAACCCATGGCTAAATTCAGAGTTTATTCCCAGAAGTAAGATCACATAATTCTCGCTCCACAAATCATCCAGGGGACATTGCAGTGATGGCACAAGGCATTGTGATGCATACCACATTAAAAGAAAACCTTAAAGAAAGCTCAGAAAACCTGCATGCAGGCAGGCAGCACAGTCAGTGGCCTTCTGATGACCACTTTGCCAGTCAAGCCTGCAACCAAGAGGAAAGAGATTCCAGTGACAGGATCCCTGTTCTGGCAGCTGCCTGAACACCTCTTAGTGGTGGCCCCAAATATTTCTGCCTATAGTGGCCCCTACTGCCCACAGGTAAGCCAAGAAATTGGCCATCCCAAAGTGTTAGTGATGTGAACTCTGCGTATAGGCTTTACCAACCTCAAAAAATCTCTGTGTCCTGAGCCACAGCCATCTCTGTTAATACACAATAAACTGAAATTCCAGCTATGTGTAGTCCTGTCAAGGACAGGAAATTATTAGTTTCCGTTAATGCAGACTTGTATGCAGCAGATAATGATTTTATCAAGCTCTGTTTTCAAGCTGCATCTCTCCAGTTCTATCAGCCTTTCCACCACAATCCTTACTGCCTGCAGAGATCCACATTTAAGGGTTTCAATCCCTCTGCTTCCTTTCACAGTCTCTTCATAAGCATGAATTCACAAGGATTAGCCAGAGACACAAGCAAATGTCCACACATGTAAAGGTTCCCAAGAACCTTGTCTAACATCCTGCAGCACAGCAGCAACGGAAACAGGAGCAGCACACGGTGTCTCTGGCCCCTGTTCAGATGTCTACTGCAGTTCAAGTGAATGCACCACTTCATCTGACCCTGCAGATCATAAGCTGATCAATCTCGATGCTGTAGACTCTGCTGAGACCATAAGTGAGTTTCCAGAGGAGCTGAAATAATCCTCATCAGGTATTTCAGTCCAAAATATGGTGAAAAAATGAATTATAATGAAGAGAGCCAGGAGACAGACAGAGCTCAGTTGATGTCAGGCACTTCAATACAGTGATAAACAATACACTCTGGATTTCTAAATCTAATTGACAGACTTCCTAGGAAAGGAAAGTATCAAGGAATTGGTATCCAGAGTCTTAAAATAACATTCCTTTCTCTGTCATAGCTGAGCTCTGTGAGTCTGCCTGCTACTGGACTTACTGTGGGCAGACTTCTGTACTAAAACTCCTGCAACTTCAAGACAGACTAATTTGTTGCAAGGGTCATACACAGGATTAGCTGTGTGCCCACCCTCCAGTTCAGTTGGTTTCAATCAGGTGATTCTAGTACAAGTGATGGAAATTTAAGCTCCCACAACAAGGCAATTAACACAGCTGTAGTGCAATCACCAAGGCCTGATCATCCACAGTGCTGCTCTTTGCAGCATCCATGTCTCAGAGTCAATTCCCCAAATCAAATTCTAATGGCAAACTTTCATGACATTACATTTAGGGTTAATGACTCCAAAAACAAGGCTAACTGTTCTCACCAGAAGATCTCCTGGCAGAGCAAGTCAAACACTCTAGATGGGATGCCCAGAGCAGCCACTGAGTGATCCCTTTTCCTATCAAGTAGATTTGTCCTGCAACCACCTAAAGCCACTGCATGGATTTGAAGAGACAACCTGTTGTGTCTTGTAATTCAATTTCACTGCTTTATGCAAGGATTTTGGGGTACTTCTTTAATTTTAAATGTATACTGGCCAATAAGCCACAGCACATGGCAATGCCAGTCACTGCTGATAGCGGTACAGACAGACACTCCAAACCCACACCCCAGGGCTGGAAACTGTACAGAACAAGGAGAAAGAAAGAGAGGACAGATTCACCCTGATAACACACTCTTTCTCTTCCTCATTTGAGACAAGAGTGGAGAAATAGTCAAGGAATGCCATGTTTTTCTAATAGCAGATTTCTCTTTTTTGAGCTCCATTGGTTTCAAACTACACCAGGGAATGGCATAAAAAGGAAGATATTTTTCTGTAACAAAATATAGAAGAACTGTTGATGTTTCATTTGAAATTTCCATTCCAGAGGAAAAGGAGAATGGAAACTTTTCTTTTAAATTAAAACTTTTTGCGTAAATACAAAATGTTTACATCACTGAAAAATTAGATATTTTGGTTAATTTTATTCCCAAACCAATACAAACTCCAGTATCCACAAACCAGCATTTGTGACCTCCTGAAACCAGGATGTGAACTCTTTCAGCTCCCAGAGACAGTTCAACACATTTCAACCCTTTTTCTGAAGGCTGAAGAAAAGAAAAAACTGAAGAAAAAGAAAAAACATGTACCTCAACATGTAGTATCTCTGGCACTAAGTGACCTGTGGTGTCCTTGGGAAGGCCAGTGTCCCCTTCTCTGAGCTTTCCTCTTTCATTAATACTGCTGGCCTCAATTTGGTGGAATCTAATTGTAAAAGCTGTCCTTTCTTTAGATCTATTTACAGTGAAATTCCTTCTCTGAAAGACCTTTCAGGAAATCTCTGCTTTTCCTTAAGGCTCTCAGTCATGTTCAGAGGTTGCTGTTACCCTGATAACGAGACTCCACCCGAGATGTGGGGCTGGGGACAGTGGGCTACCAAAGGATGGAGATGGCTGAGCTGTTAGTGCATCCACTTCTCCCTGCTCTGTGCCCTTTTGGTGCCCAAAGCACACAGGAAACCCTCCTGCTTTGCAGACACAAGCTGGGAGCTCTGCTTGTCACAGCTGCAGCAGCTCACCAGCTTATTACGCCCTTCTGCTGCTGATTCCTCTGTGCTCAACCACGCTCCCAGAAACCTGGCCGGCCTCCTCCTTTGTACTCCTGCCTCGGCAGATGAGCAGACAGTACCTGGGTGACAGCAAGAGCCCACGCGCCGCCGCTCTGCCGAGCCCTCCAGGGAGCGGAAACACCGGGAAGGATCCTGAGAAACTCTTCTGGGTGGGATGTAGGGAAATGCTTTCAGCAAGACCCATGACATCAGTCAACTACCAAGCTTTTTATAGCCTAAGTGCATGAAAATTTCCATGCATGGGAAGGTAACATGGTAAAAAATTCCCTTCTCTTTCCCAAAAGTTCATACACTTTGTTCCATAATGCCTTGATCAATAGAAAATCTACTATAAATATAATCAAGCAGCTGAACAACGCCCCAATTTACACCACCCTTCTAAAACAGAGTCTGTTTCCCAAGAAAGACTATAAGCCCAGTTTCCAAAATATTTCCCCACCTCTCACTGAAAAAAGCACCTAAAATAATCTACAACCTGTTTTATTTCTTCTCCTCAGTATTCATCTCCCTCTTAGAATACAAAAATCAGTCTCTGGCTTGTAACTCACTCCCTAATGGCTCCCAAAACCATTCCATTGCTGGAAGCAACACACTGAACCACCCAGGGAAAGCCAAGAGTTTTTGAGTTTAGACAACAAGCAGGTGGCCAAAGCCTCCCCCCTGCTTAATCTGCTTCCAGGAGGTCAGCAATGGAAGCAATCAGCCATGGCTGGGATGCACCTCACCCACAACTGCTCAGTCCATCGCTCTGCATAGGAGCTATGGAATGGGATTTTCAGGTATTCTTTAGACACACATGTGAACTTTGTTCAGGTTCAGTCTAGCTCATAGATGAGATCACTGGAAGAAACCAAGAACCAGTTCCAGGAAAAAGTCTTGATATTATCCACCACCCCTCAACTTTCCTGCGGCGCAGGGATGCAGATGCAGAGCCCTGCACCTGCTGCTGGCTCAGCTGAGAGGAAGTGCCAGGCACAGAGCCCCAGACAGCACTTAGGCTGGATGAATCCATGCCCAGACAGATCTGTATGTCAACTCCGAAATTAAGAGCACTTGTGAGAGCCTGAGTGCTCCTCTGAGATGACACGGCTGTGCAGGCAGGTCCTGTTGTGCCTGCTCTGGAGCAGGCAGCAGCTGCTCTGCCTTGCCTGCCTGTCCAGGGCAGGAGCATCCACCACACTGGAACACAAAGCAAAGCATAGCCCTTGCCTGAAGGGTCTTGTGTGTTTTCTGCAAGTTTCCTGTTGAATCACAGACAAACAAGCTGGTGAGCCACAGCTGATGAGAAAAGCAATAAACTCTGTAACTGACATGTTCAGCTGAGAGTTTTTGTGTGTGCTGATAAATTCTGCTGGTGTAAGGAGAATCCCCTTGACAACTTTACTGTACTGTTATCATTAAAATTAACTGTAGTATTAAACTATGAAGAAGATTCAATAAAACTCTCCTGTTCTTCAAGGAAGCATGATTAAAACACAGTGTGCTCACAGACTCTGTGCTAACTACAGAACTCTTTTTTTTGTTGTTGTTGATCTTGGAAAAATCCAGGTATTTGATTTTTCTTTTTTGTCAAAATTTTTATTCCGTGCTCAAAGAATACTCTAGGAAATTATTCCATTTTAATTAAAAAGAACCTAACCATCAGCTGAAATGTTAAAATAATTTCCTTAATCTGCTTTATTACAACAGTCCAGGGGAACATTGGGCAGTACTTACACTGTGGGCTGGAAGGGGATGCTGGGGCTATTGCAGTGAACACCAGCAATTCAAAGTGTTCTGCAGTAAAGGGAATTGCTGCCCATAGTCATTGCATTTGGAGACCATGAAGAGGAGGTGTAAATCCTAGGACCTCTAGCTGTGTCAGGAACAGCACATTTTGAGCAGATCTAAGTCTGGAGGCTGGTGAGTCTATATGGAGCAAGCTGTACCCTGCCTGCAGCGGATCATGGTGTGAAAGCCTGGGGGATTGTGCTGGCACTGCTTATTTAACACCCCCCTCCGCAAGGCAGCCTTGGCACAGGACAGTGTCTAACGAGCTGATGATTTGATGTGAGACCCTCTGGCTCAGAGCTGAGCACAGGCACCATCAGTGGAAGGGGCTACATAAACAATCCAGACAGGTTGTCATTAATAAATATTCCATGAATTACCAAGTGATCCTGCAAGCATTTCCATGCAAAGCAACAGCAGGAGCCAAGAACTAAATTGCAGTACAGTCCCTGCATAAATTCCTCCCCTCCACTTCCCCAGAGCACCCAGTTCAGCTTTTGTGTCTCAAACAAGTGTGCAGGTAGGCTGTGTTTTTATGACTATGCTCCCTTCTTTGGGGTAGTGAAAGCTAGCCATGTAAAGCATTTCAGGATATTCAGAATGAGATGCAGTGCAAGATAAAGTGCTCCTGCATGTGAGTACTGTTGGCATAGTCTTGGGTTTTCACAAAAGACTTTTGGTGTTTCAGAAGCTTCCTTCAAACTCCTGGATTTTTATGTAATTGATGAAAGTTTAGTCAGCATTTATAGATCCTCAAATTGTTTCCCCAAGTCACAGCTGGACTTGTGATCTGCAGGCTATTTATTAACTGTTAAAATATGGGAAGACATCTCACAGCAGGTATCAGTAGAGGGGAAAGCTTTTCTTGCCTGGATGACACATCCATGTCACAGCACATTGATGAACCCCATCCTTATGGGACTGGGGGCTCAACTCCTGCTGAGAGAGCCAGGGAGGAAGAGTCCAGGCTCCAAACAGCCTTGCTGCAACCTCCTCCCTTCTGCAGTCAGCATTACTGTGGAGACAAAGGAAACTAAAAAGCAGACTACAAACAAGAGGAGCTGGCTATTCTTGATAGAGGTTTTCTCATTGCAAGCATGGTTTGTAATCATCAGAAACGCCGCCACTGGAAATACCCTGGGTTTATGCTGCCAATTTGAGTGACTTCATGCAAGATTCTGATTGCTTCAGACTTTCTCTTCCCCCTCTCACTGACAAGTTGTAATTCACACCAGAAGCAATATCATCCAAGCTATTCTCAAAGCCTCTTCCATATTGTCTAGTCCTCATCCACCCCCAGATCCTTGAGATTTGTCTTCTGAATGAAGGCTGTAAATCTTTGCACAGAATGATAGGAGAAGTTTGAGCATCTGAGTTATTATGTAAATGCAGCATCAATGGTACTTTTAACTGCAAGATGATTGGGACTGTAAATGGAACACCAGTGATTTATAGGCCTGAGTGCTTCCTACGTACAGGAATTGAATGCTATTCACTGACCTTGAACCAAAGGCAGGATCCCTGAATTGTCCTTCATGCTGAGACAACCCACATCTGGGCTGGAGCTAAGCAGCTGCCTTGCATCCTACCTGTGCTGCTCATTTACCCTTGCCTCAGAATATGAAGAAAATGAACGTGGACCAGTTTCCCATGCTCTGAGTATTACTGGATAGTCCTGGTCCACATATAGCCCCTTTCTTGGCAGAAGAGCTAATTTAGGTACTACTAAGTTTAAACATGTAACCAGTCCCTCGAGATTCTGCAGCATCATAAGGACCAGGATGTGGCAGACAGTGGTCACAATGGGCTGGAGGGATCAAGGAAAGATGTGCTCACCTGACACAAAGGCCACTTTCTCCTTCAGTATTGGAAGGACATCAGCAGCTTTTAAACCATCATTTCGAAAAGAACCTGCAAAACAGAAAAACAGGAAAGTCACATTAAAAGAGAGCATGTTCTTGCTCCCAGCTTCAGGGACACACCATGTTTCTCAAAATCAGACTGCAGAAAGGCTATAAATTACATAAAAACACAAAGAGACCCAAATGACTGCTGAACAAACAACATTAACATCAATAGAGATATGTTTGTTTAAAAAATTAAATACAGAGAATCTGCTCGTTGCTCTATCCCTCAGAAGTTCTGAAAGGTTAATAAATTTTCTGTCACAGCATACATTGCAGTTAAGACAGCCACGATACACAGAGTATCATCACACAACTTCAGAAGGCTTCAACCCCTACAGAGTAATACCAAACAACTTCAAGCATAGGCCCTTCTTGTTCTTTAGCCCAACCTTTTACACCCCTCATGTTGATGCATTGCACCTGTGTGCCCTCTGTTCCCTTTGGTGGTTGGTCAGTGCCCCTGAGCACTCCATGGCTCAGTGCTGTCAGTGCTGTCACCTGCTTCTCAAAGCTGTACCCACTGGGGATGAGGCTTGGCCACAGCCTCACTCCCAATGACCACAAACTGTGCACCTACAATTTCCCACCAAGTAACCAGATTAATCCCTGCTGCCTTTTTCACAATACTATCACTTGGGAGATCCCCATCTTGCACAGCAAGCCAGGAGCCTTCTTCCTTCACTGTTCTGAACATAGCCAGGCAAAATTGCAGGGAACATTATAGCATATACACATCCATTTAGCATCAGCCTTTGAGACGGATTTGCACAGGGGCTGGCCTAAAGAGAGCTTTTCCCCTTTGCCCCTTTCTGCTGTGCACAGCACAGCTGGGATGCAGCGGCTCGAGGTGGGACCACACTCAGAGGGAGGACTCGCTCCTTACGAGTGGTTTGAAACCCCAGCACATTCTCAGAGAATTCATGCTGTTTGATTACACATGAAGCATATCTCCACAGGCCATTTGCTTTCCCTGAAGTGCCTAATTACTTCATGTATCCTAAATATTCACCCAAGAAATCATAGTCTTTTACTCTCTTGGGAACAGAACTGCCCACAGTTTCAGGCTCCAGCAGCATCACTCTGCTCTGCAAAAGACCAGCAGTAAGGGATCATCCCAGAGCAAGCCAGACACTGCCATTCCCAGAAAAGATGGGTTTGAAGGACACCTCTGCAGTTCCCCTGAAAAATAACTCATCCATCACTGGGTAGTGAATAATAGCCATCATGACAAGTGATCTTCCATATGGCCTTAGATTTGTTCCAGCTCACCAAAGAATATAACACATTTGAAACCCTGTATTTTCACTTTCTGCCTTTCACAGGCAGGCAGTAACTACCATTCTTCTGAGATGGTGCCAGGGTAAGAAAGTCTTCTCACTAAGCAGTTTTCTAGAATCAGGGTAACATTGCTGGAGCCATCACACCCTCCTTGCTGAACACAGCAGATGGTACCTGACCAGTTGGGTGTGAAAGTGGGACTGGGGATAAAAGCTCCCCCTTTACATTGTCATCTTTTGCTGCCAACATGCAGCCTGCAAAGGCAAAGTGGTTCAATCCATGGAGACATTTGGAACAGACAGGAAGAAGACCAAAACATCTATTTTCAGCTAATCTACAAGTGTTAAGTATTATTATGGTTGAGTTACTGGTTTTTGCCAGTCACAGTCAGATTGTGCAACAAGGCTGTCTTGTACATGTAAATATGTCCCTCCCTGGTGACCAAAGGCTACAGCTACCTCTCTGTGTCCCCACTTGCTCTCAGGTGTCACCTCTGTGACACTCAGCCCCAGGAGATGTGAAAGCTCACCAGCTAAGCCTTAAGCTAGTGAAAACTAGCACTCAAAGGAGTGAGGTAATTCAATGCAAGGCCAAGACCAACGTAACTGAAATTTGAACAGGCACTGCAGCAGAGTCCCAGAGGATGCCTAAAGTGTGCATTGTGTCAATAAAGTGTTTTGGGACCTGGGAAATGAGTCCTGATTACTGAATTCTTTCTGTGTTCAAGTAAACAGGACTTTGTGCACTCTGTGTTAAATATATGAGACTTGGCTATTAACTTATCCTCTTAACAAGAATAACCCCGCAGATCCCAGGCTATGGCTAGTTCTCACATCAAAGGTAGGAAGTGCTCAGCCACAGGCATCATTTGGAATTTAAGAAGCTTTGTATATAAGCATCTCATCCAACCATGAAGCAAATGGGAACAGCCAATGTGTGAGACACAGCACAAGGGTTTGAAGACACTCAAGTGGAATACGGGGCCAAATTTATCCAGCTGCAAGATCTGCAGTGTCAGTGCAAGTTGAGTTTTCCCCAGTATTCGTTAAATTTGTCAGGAAAATGGCAAAGTCAATTCTTAGGCACCCAACTGTGCAGCAGATAGCCTACAACTGAGATCTTTGTGAACATTGCTAAAAAAAGCCAGTGGGCGTATGTAAAGCACACCATAAGGACTTCTTAGCAAGAACCCACTATGCTGAGGGCTGAAGACCAGTTTCAGACACTCTCCTGCAAGGAAGGACTGCATTTCACAGAGGAAACACATGGAGACCAGGAGAAAAAGGTATGACTTTAAAAGATGGTCATCTCCTGAGCTGTAGCAGGGCAGGCTGCAGGCAAGGGGCTCTCTGGTAACAGCCCTGATGTCCTGACTGGACACAGGAGAGGCAAGGAAAGGTTTGAGTGGGGACAGTGCTGCAGCAGGTACCTTCCCCTTTCTCAGTATTGCCCAGGACAGGTCAGACACACTCCAAAGTGAATGATGAATTAATTGAAAAACTGTGAGCCTGTCCTACAACCAGGAATAAACAATAAGTCCCAAGAGTTGCAAAACTTCCCGCGGGATGAAGAAGGAAGCTCTGAAAGGCAGATCAATGCCTAAAGCAATGCATAGTCCTTAACCAAGTGGCACCTCATGACCCACAGATGCAGCCATGGCCAGTGCTTCAGAGGTTGCTCCAGTTCCTGACAAAATTCCTGCATTGGAGGCTACCTCTCAGAGCATGCAGTCAGGTTTCCAGCAAGAGCTGGGGCAAGGTATGCATAAATGGGAAAACCAATGGCTCTAATAAAGACTCCAAAAGCAACAGCCAATCTGTCTCCAGGAGGGGCCAGCACAGCAATGATGCATTCCCCAGTTCATAAGTTATTATAAGCATATCCCTAATGATGCTCATTTTCATCCTCTTCCCCAGCTGTTTCTAATACATTTGTTTTGTTTGTTTGCGTGCTGGATCCAAGGCCATGTCTGCAGAGCACCATCTCATTTTGCTGCAGAGCCCCATGCACACAAAGGCTTTGTAGCCTGCCCTACACCTCTCTGCTGCTCCTCTCAGACAGCCCCTCTGCAGCAGATGGACACAGACTGACAGAGGGATGAAGGAAGGGCAGGCTGAGCCATCCTGCCATTGGCCATGCATTGTTTTGCTGGTTCACCATCCTCATAAACGTGGCACTACACAACAGAGCCCCTCTTGCTTTCTACCTGCGTGGTCTGCCAAGACACTCAAGCACTGCAATCACCTCTTTACCAAAAGAGAGGCACAGAGAGCATGGTGCTGTGACCCAGTCACCCTGCAGCCTCTCACACCTTCATCACATCCTGGCTTAGTGTGCTATGCATGGAGCAGGGACACTATGACTGGCCACAAACTTTTATTATTCCAGTGACCCAAGAAGAAAGCACACCATACCAGCCTGAGCAGCTGACAGCATTACATGTTCTTGGAAGCACTAAAGAATTAAGAGTGGATCCTCAGTATGGCTGATTCACATTTCAGGGCAGAGCAGCATCGCGCGTGCACAGAACATCTCCTAGCAGGGATTCCCTGGGTGGCAGAAGCAGCTCACAGTTTTAGATGAGATGCTGTAATGAGAAGCCAGATGGGTGAGCTGAGAAGCTTAGAGCATGCTTCCACAGTAAATGCAGCAATCTTGAAATTGAGAAAATTTGTTTTTCCCTTGCACAAATGCCCCAACTGGCCTGGAGAGCTCGCTGCCGAAGGAGAGGGAGGTCAGCAGCTCCAGGGGCTTCCTGAACAGGTTGGAGATCAGCAAACAACAAACATCTCCAGAGAACTGTAAAGATTAATAAAATAAGCAAGAGTTTTGGAAAGAATGTAAGCCTACAGACTTTGAAGTGAAAGCCAAGCTCTAACTCTTGGAGTGAAAAATAAATTATCCCCAGAGAGAGCCCTGTGAGCTTTAGCATTTCTTTCTCAAAGCAGAGTGCAGGGTCTCTGCTGGAGACACCGTCTTGGGCTAGATGGATCAATGGTCTGCTCCAGAGTGGCTTTTCCTAGAAAAGCTTCAGTTCTAATCTGAAAAATGCAGCTCTTGGCTTCAAATAAAGATCAGCTGCTGGAAATATGGAAATACTTTCTATACTTAAAAAAAGTATGCGTAGGCAAGAAGAAGGCCTCCTGTCAGAGCACTGCATGGGGCTTAATCACTTGGCTCCTGATGCCTTCAGCAAGAGTTGTTCATCCCAAGTCCCATGCAATGTTTCAGGAAAGGCAGCCCACATTCTCATAGTTCTCAGAACAGATTTGACTATTTAAAAACTTTGGCATAAAGTTTCTTTAACCAAACAAAACTGAACTCCTTGGGCTAAACCCATCCCTCAAGGAACTCCACTGGAGTCCAGGATGCAACAGTAGGATTAATCTGGTCCATATTTCTTCTTCCCCCAGCAAAGGCCTCTCTTGTATTTCTATACCCCCACATCGCAGTTTTTGGGGCATTTATCTCCCAGGTTTATCATAGCCTATTGCCTTCCTACCTTTTTGTTTCCCCACCCCCCTCCAAGTCTCAGTGGAATTTATTTGTCTTTGCAGTACTGTAGTGTCTTGGCTTTCTACAACACACAAACAGAAGGGACGTCTGATGTGAGCAGAGAGAGGCAGAACAAAGGAGACTTTAGTATTCCCATTGTAGCCTTTGCAAACTGAGACACAGAGAGATTGACTTGTCCAGTGTCAGACAGAAAGTTTGTGCAGAGCTGAACCCTCATTTCCCCAATGCTTTTCTCATACAAACATCCCTTTGTTTTCCAGCAGAATATAATCCTCCTTTTTCTTCTCTTTACACTTCTGGTTTCCTCCTCCTGCCCTTCTCTCTCCATTATTCTTTCCTTCTGCATTTATGCCTCAAATATTTACTTTGTGTGTGTGCTAAACCCCCTTTAACCCCTTCCTCCCCTTCGTGCAGGCTATTGTCTGTCCCTTCAGGGCTGTGAGCCTTCCCAGTTTGATTTCTCTGCTTTTTCACAAGCCACACCGAGGGGCTTAGGGAGGCTGCTGGGGCCTTTGCCTCTGGGATTTTGCTGGCTGAGACTCATTGGTTCAAAGGCAGAGAGGCCACAGCATGGCACAAACATTTGGTTGAATAGAAGCAACACGTGCTCTGGACTAGTATTTTAGCACCATCTGGCAGAGATAAATGAGGCTGGACACTCTACATCTGCCAATCCCTCCTCTCTGGACAACAGCCTGATCCTTGATGCAAAGAAAGAGCGTTTTGGTGCCCTGAGCTCCCCAGGAGCCTGCAAGGCTCTCCTGCCATCCTTCCCCACCGCAGGCAGCAGAAGAGCAGGCTTTGATTTCACAGAGGAAGGAAGGATTCAATTCAATTGAATCTAAAGACAGCACCAGGGAGAAAAAAACCCACAAAATTAAGCTGTAAATATTATTACTAACTATTACTGAAGACTAACCCAGAACTATATACTTTTCCTTAACAACCAATAAAAGGTAATACCTGGTCTCACAAGAAGCATTTAGGACTGCAGATTGGAGTGTGGCAGGGACAGGGTGAAAGGCAGGTTGGATCAGCACCACAGCCCTGGGGCAAGGACAGTGGCTGTGCCCCTCCATGCTCACGCCTCTGTTTGCTTTCTCCAGCCACCAGATCCAGTGTACAAACTGACACACAGATCCATGCCATAGCTTCAGAAGCTGCAAGAACCTTGGATACCAAAGAGATAGCCTGCACAAAAGATTAATCCTACTGCACCACATGCCACATTCTTTATCCCAGCTGAGACAAAAGTCACATGCATTACATTGCTGCATTTATTCTAAAATTAAAAGATGAATGTTGGGTTTATATCTAATAGTTAGGCTCAGTCCAAGACTAATATTATTTTCTCTGTGTTTCTTCATACTGTCCTTCTTTTTATTAATTATACACCCGTCCTGCTTGCTGAAATATCCTTCTGGTCACATCTAAGGGATGGCAGTACTAAAGGCTACTTCCCCTTCCAAGTTTTGCCTGTGTACATCAGAAGTCTGGCTGTTTTTCTCCCACTCTACACCAACAGGAGGGTCCCTCTGATTTCTCACTGCTCAAATCCCTGCACAGGGACAGCCCCTGCCAGCACAGCCCCTTCCCTCCCCTGCCCCTAAGAGGGAGAGAGGCAGGGCTGGGGTTTGGAGGACCTTGCTAATTGCTGAGATTGTTATTCCTTCCACGGGGTACTTGGCAGCACTGAGCCTCCCAGCACAGCCTTTGAATGTCCACACATTTAAACAGTAGCCTCAGCTTGAAACCAAGCCAAAGAATGGGCAAGGCCTCAAGGAAGATAGAGAGGCTTGCAGCAAGCATGCAAATTCATTAGCATGCAAATTCATTAGCCTGTGCGCACGTGTGGCCTCCAATAAGCCGTGTTCAGCATCTGAAGCGCAAAACATCGCACCCTGTGCATCCCACCTAAGCCATCAGCCAGGCTTTGCCTTTTCATGTGGCACAAAACCATTCAAAGCATCACAAGGATACTGAATTTATGCACAATCTGCAGCGGAGTCTCTGCTTCGACTTCATCCATGGGGGATTTTACTAATTTCATTTTAAACATCCACTAATAGAGATGCCAAAATAATGCAATGGTGAATCAGTCTTTTGCACATTTCCTTTTCATTTTCATCAGGACTTTGGAATCAGGCTGAGATCTTTCAGTTCTTACACTTAGAAAAATAATTAGACATTATAGGTAGCCCTGTGGACAGCACATCTGACTGCTAGTCAAAAGACTTGGCTCTATTTGTGGTTCTGCTCCTAAATTGCTTTATGATCCTGAACAAGATGTTTTAACTGTGCCAGATCTTGGTTTCCCTCTCTACAGAACGGAAATAATGACTGCCCACATTAGTAAAGCGCAGTCAGGTTCACAGACCTCAAAAGCACCTTTCAAACATGAATTAATTTTGTCTGAAAAAACCTCTCCAAGTTCTCTGAGGCAAGGAACTGTTGCAGTGCACTTTTATAGACAGGCAAAAATGAGGCATAGAAGTAGGAAAGATTTGCTCTGGTGATCACAGAAAGGACTTTCTGGGAAGGAATGGGAGATGTTAAGAGAACTGGAAAAATTAGATCATCTGACACAAAATCCGGTGTTTTATTTCTTAAGTGTACAAGGGATAGATGTGCTGCCCTAGAGGGAAATAAGTATATTCAGCACCTTGAGATTTTAGTGGTTAAGTTTCTTGCCATTTACAGATTGCTCTGATCTACAGATTGCTCTGCACATCAGTGACCACCCAGATGCAACAGTCTTTTATGGTGTTAATAAACAGCTACGGGCCATTTGTAATCTGAAGTCACATTTTAAACACGGCCATGGTCTCTATCCAGGCCAAGTGTGCATGAATATTTTCTTTTCATTTCACTCCCCTCTCAATTACAATTGGGTTTCTTATGGAAACATTCCTCAGAATTTTATAATCCCATAAAAAGTTTAGAACTACTGATGGATTCCTGCATGAAGGATGCAGGCCCTCTTTGAAGCTGTAGAGGCTGGGTACCCCAGGTCCCATCCTCTATTAAATCTGTAGGTTAGAATAATATCCTTTAACTAGCACTGGTTTAGTCAGCAGGCTTTTCCCAAAAAGCTGCAAAAGGGCATCTGCCAGCACCTGTCACATAGCAGTGATGTGCTTAGGGTTTTCCACCCCTATCTCAGAAAGCCTCCTACTCACATCCTGGAGGTCCCCAGCCATCAGTAACTTCTCCAGGACAAAAAAATAAAATAAAATATCTAATTATGTACAACATTGAGGAGGCACTTTGCTGAAACGCCAGCCATACAAAGGAACCATATGCCAGTGCCCCAAGTGTGCTTTGCAAACATCTGCCTCTCAGGGGGATTTCATGCCAGACACTAAGAAAGCAACTTTAATTAGAGGCCAATTGAAATCCTTGTCCCAAAGCCTGTGACTGCCCTAAAAAAGAAAAAAAAAAAACCTTCCTAAAAAAACAAGGCAATTGCATTTCCCCCCCCATGTTTAAAAACACTCCACATTTTCTCTTTTTAATTTTTCTGACAGAGTTCAACATGCCCCATCCAAACAGATTGAAAAAGTTGCCACTGCCTTCAGAAAAATCCCTGTCCAGGAAGGATGGTTGTGTCAAATATGAATGTCAGAGTGGGTTTTAAATTAGTCATTTTTGACTGTGGTTCATTCAACATTCAGAAACCAGCACCTCACAATTAATTAGGCTTACATTTCCCCTGCCTCACGTCGCCTCAAATCCCTTCTGACCGGATACATTTCTGCCTTTGCTCATCTCCTTTGGACCCTCTTTCTTTCTGCCAGGGCTTATGATTTCAGCTTGCAGCTATTGTGTCATCCTGGGAAGCTGATTTAAAAAAAAAAAAAAAAGAAAAAAGGAATAAAAGAAAACCTAAATCTGCAATTCAAAGGGGAGTTTTCCCTTCCTATGCATGAATTCCCTGGTTAGGGATAAAGCAAGATCCAGGCCCTAAGCTCTTGACACAGGGCAGGCAAAAGTAGGAACCGTCCCTGCAGAGGGGTACAGGGAGAGTAGCCAAAGCCCTGGTGGGATCACAGAGGCTGCTTCTATGCCAGAGCAGGACACAGTTCATCCAAACAGGGAAGTTGCAGGTCTCTGGGTAATGCATCTCTGGACAAACCCAGCAAAACCAAGGCAGCAAGAAGAGCAGCAGAAAGCACTCCAGCTGACATCAGGCAGGCCCATCAGGAGCCAGGGAAAGGCTCACGGGTGCACTGTCATGCTGAGCTGCTCCAAGAGCTGCCTCCACCTGGGGAGCAGGACCTCCTGTCACACCCCACTCTTCTGTCTTTATTACAATTTCCCAGGGTCTGCTCTCTGCAAACCAATCCACAACCACTGTCAGCCCACCAACAGGGCCTGTACACAACCCACTGGCAGCTGGCTTCACATTGCCCATGCTTCTCTGACCAAGCACTGAACTGCGAAGTGGCAGTGGCAGCAGCTCCTCCGAGGCTCTGCCCAGGAAACACCCTGGGTGTAACAGCAACCCCTTAACTCCCCCACGAGTATCCCACATCCAAACAAAACCAGGGCAAACATTTTACATACATCAGCGGGAGGGGGAAGGCAAGACACTCACAGGACTAAATAATTTATCTGCCTCTCTTACGGATGCTGACATTTTTGACACACATTAAACATTAATGAAAATCATTTTATGGATGGCTGAGTCATGCCAGTCAATGGATAATCGCCTGCCTCTCCACCTGCCCCTTTCACCCTCATCTGGCTCCTATCTCAGAATGCAGCCACTTGTAACTCTGCCCTCTGAAAGAGGCCAGGCTCCCCCAGATGCCAAAGAGCAGAGCAAAATCACCAAGGGGGCTGAACAGACCCCAGTGAATGCCTGGATGAGAACCGAGCCCACGGAGCCCTAACCCCACTGCAGTTAAATTCACAAACCTGCTGTTTTGTTAATTAGCTAACACGAGATGCCGTGAATCATTTTGGAAAGCAAATTACCTCCCTGATTTCCAAAAGCTTCCTAGCTGCATTTCTTTTTTTAACTTACTATTTTTTCCTTCTCTCAATGTAAAAATGCCAATTAAATTACTGCCTGCCTCTGTTTAATCTAATGTTAGCCTACTCATATTTTCAGCTGCTCCCTGATGCCAGTACAGCCCCTTATGCCCAAATCTCTTTAGCATGCTAGTATAAATGTTTATAGCCCTAAGACTTAGTGCTGTAAGAACGTTGACATTTTTGTGCTAAAAACCTGTGATGTTATTGTCATGATGAATTTAAAAGGATCAGTAATAGGTTGAAAATGCAGCTTTCCTTTAGTTTGTTCCAGCTAAAGATGCATATAAAGAGAGACTGGGATTAAAGTATCATGAGCTGTCTGGATCGCTTTCTGGATAAGCAGCCCTTAAGTTTGCTGAAATATGTAACTCACCAGAAGGTAGAGTTACAAAAATCCACTGGGCAGGTTTCAAACACAGAGGGTATGCATTCAATCTCATCTCATCTATCACAGAAACATAGAACCACTGAAGTTGGAAAAGACCTTTAAAATCATCGAGTCTAACTGTTAACCCAGCACTCCCAAATCCACCATTGAACCCACTGGACTGGATGCTGGGTACCAGAGTTACCAGGAATATGTTCTCCATCCCAAACATACCTTTCTTTATGGAACAGGCTAAAAGATTAGCACCTAAATTCAGCAAATTGCCTTTTTTTCACTAAGGGGGAGCTCAGAGCTGCACAAATAACTGGCTACAGGTTAATGAGATCTGACTGATCTCCAGAGGGTACAAGCTGCTGCTCTATAGATCCTGGACAGCTGGAGTCAGATGACCATCCAACTCCTCCCTGGAATACAGGGAAATAGTCTGGGGCCCCTTTCCAGCCCACTGCCAGGTTGCATTTTTTCTTTCAATGGAGGTGACAGAAGTGCAATATATTGGCAATGATATTTTAATTTCACAGACTGAATTATAAAATCCTTTTCCCACACACATTTTCCCTTCTGAATGTATTTTACTGGTTGGTGGTTTCACTGAACAGCATGCCCTGCAAAAAACAGCATTTCCAGGTAGGAGGAAATTGTCACATTCAACGTGTCAGTAACAGTCCACCAAGTTTATTAGATAGGTTTCTAAAGATAGGGAAATTATATTTTGATCTGAGATGACCTACTGTAGCCTTGCTACAGTGGCTGTCGAGTCTCCCTCAAGTATAAGATTGTGGAGCAGACACCAACCTAAACCAAGTTAAGTCAACCAAAGGACATTTAATACCTTCAGTAAATAAGATATGAGGAGAAAACACATTTTCTCCCACATTTCCTACTGCAGGTGAGTTTTCACTCCTTTGGCTGCAGCAGTTTTAATAACCAATTTCTGTATTCTTCCCCAGCCAGGAGTTCATCCCGCATAAACATCTGATGCCAGGCATCCCTGCTCTCCCACACAAACATGCAACCACACACACCTTTCCTATATTTGGCTTCTAGCTTTGCTGATAGAAGAACAGACCATGTATTTCCAACCTACTACTCAGACCAGGGTTTCCATGACCTTTTCCTGCAAGGTCCAGCTCTGCTGCTGGAATGACTTGTTCATTATGTTAGTTGTTCAATAATTCTTAGGCACTTAATACTGCTTTGAATAAACAAGTCACAGTCAGAAGTCAATGAAACATTAGGAGCGATGACAAATCAGAAATAGCAAACTAACTGCACAAAGGAAAAGAAAGAAATGCAGTGATGTTTTTCTGCCTGCTTACAAAGAAAAGCAGAGTGAAAGATGGACTGGAGAGAACAAATTCATCATGCTTTGGCTTCATTACTATAATAATTAATTTATATTAGCAGGTGCACATTAAGAAGATTTGTTTCCGCCCCTCTGCCACCACCAGCTGGTGCAACATGCGTGTGTCAGTCATGGGAAAGAGTGGTTGTGCTGATGCCCTCACCATCTCTTACGTCTGCATCCTGCAGCTTTGTCGTGGCTCCAGTCAGCAGCACTGGTAGGGATGCACAAACACATCACAGAAAGCAGTTTTATCCCAAAGGGCTTCAAGTGACCAGAGTCAGCTATGCTGGGACACAACCAGATGCAGAACTGCATTTCCCATATTTCGTGGGAGCTGACTGATGGCAGAGTGCAGGTGTCATGACCAGGTATTTGATACAGGACATTTATATTAGCCTTTTATAAACCTGATATTTATAAAACTGCACTGGAAAAGTAGCTATGACATTCCACCCAGAGCTTTTGCTCCTGAGGAACATAGCATGAAAATATTCATGAGTCCTCAGATCTATGGTTTATATCTCACCCAGTGAATCCCACTGCATGATTTGGCCCAATATCAGAGTTCTCAGATTTTACTTGGGACTGAGAGGTCCAGAAAAATATCCTCTTGATAATGCCTACTTACATCTTGTGATCCGATGGAAATTCAGCCTGTGAAATACATCTACCCCCTCTCTCACTTTTCCTAGGAAGCCCTATCAAATGTTGTGATATCCATTTATAGCAACTCCAGAAAGCTGAGATACATGACACTGGCTACTAATGAAAGTGGAGGATAAAGCAATAATGACATCTTGGGAACAAAAAATGCATACTGAAATATTATAGAAAGATAGAAATAGATAGAAAGAAATAGAAAGTTTCTGTATAGAAATATATAGAAAGTTATCAGGCACAAGATGTACAAAATTCAATTATCTGAGTGCTATACTGGCTTAAATGATACAAACAATCTTTTCATGGCCATCAAATGAAGCTTTTTTGAAAATGTTTTGTGAACTCACACACAGAGAAAAAAACCAAAGAGATAAATAAACAGTGTCATCATCCCCTGCACTGAAGTGCTACAGTACTGAGTACACTGCCTGCTATAAGACTACTGACAATTAAGGATGTATCACCCTGAGCAGTATCTCTGTCTGCATGTATCTGATCTGCTCACTACCAACATCCTCTGCCACACAGCACAACCATGCACTTCATGGAATAAATATCCATTGAAGCCATAGTGGCAAGTCAGCTGAGCACATAAATTGCCCAGGTTCTACCCGGGGACAAGAACAATTATCTTTCCAAATCCACTTTAAAACCCTGACTAAAGAATACTTTCTGAAGAGGTCAAGCCCTGATGATAGCTAGTACTTTCAAACGAATCTTTGTTATTGCCCAAATACAAAGAGCTGTTTTAATGCATCATGACAGCAGAATGCCTCTTCCCAGAGCGAGCTCACCCGCATTTCTGCAGATCATCATTTAAGTGTTCCGTAAGTCATACAACTTTCTGGCTTTGAAAGATTGCCCTTTGATGTCCAACAGACAGATGTCAACATAAAAAGATAGAGAGGGAAAAAAAGTCCAAGCTCTGCACAACCAGCAATAATCAAGAGAACAGCAGTGAGCTTGTCTGTGGAGACCAAGCGAGCAAGAGCAGCTGAGCTATCACCTCACCCCTTTGCTTCCAAAAAGTGTTTTGCAATAGCACAGCTACAAAAAACAAGATGAAGTGCCCTAAGTCACCAGTACCTGTCAGTGGCCCTGCAAGCACTTAACAGCACCACTAGCTCAGGAGCACCCACCATGCATAGAAATCCAGCAAAATAGTGCACTTGAAGCCATAACACAAGTCAGTCCCTTGGGTGTCAACTGTTTGGGGAACAGTGTGATGTAGCTTACACTACCACTGTCACTGCTGTTCCAGGGATAAACAGAAGGCTTCTGTCATCAGTGTTTTCAATCCAGTCCTTTTCATAAGCATTGCCATTCAACTATAATGATTGTTTTGTTACGTGTGGTTCTACTCGGAAAACTAACTCCATAAAAACAGAATCATGGAGTTCATGTTTATTGCATCTCAATGATTTCCAGATCAAATACAGTCAGTTTACAAGTAAAAAAGATGTTTGGTTTGTTTTTCCAACTACCAGGTCTACAAACTCATGCTGGGATCTAGAAGTTAAGTTGTCATCTTTTTGGCTTGTATAACTGCAAGAGGAATGAAAAAGAAATCTGCTCGCCTGCTCCTGGAGCAGCTGTGTACTTCCAGCTTCAACAGAGATAATAACAAATAAAAATGGAGACAGAATTTTCAAACCCACTTATCTAATTCTGCACTCCAGGGTTCTAGAAAGGTAACCTGATTTTAAAAGCTACTCCAAGGGCAATTCAAAGTGACAAGACTTAAGTACCACTTAAAATTTTACTGCATATTTAGGTACATAAATAGTATGTACCTAACTTTAGACACCCATTTTTCAAAACTGTTCCCCTTAATTTAGTCAGCAAATTAATCAGATTTACATGTGATTACACATAGATAGAAGATCATTTCTGTAGGAAGGTGTTATTTTTATATAGACACTTGTCGGAGAAGAATTGCATGTTAAACTAAGATTTATGAGTCCGCAGGCTGAATCTACATTAACTATTTGACAGCTGCAATTTACTGCATTACAGACATGGCCAATTTGCTTACAGAGACCCATGTGCTCACATGTAACTTAACCATTGCTCAGCTGTCTGCCTGTAAACTCCAGTGTTGTAGGGGTTAGCAGGTTTCCCTTACAGCAATTCTGACAGGTTGCAATCAGGTTTCTGAGCCCCATTATCCTGCACATGAAAAAACAAGATGTTCTAAGGGCTGAGGAACAGATTAGCTTTCTACCATGTTGACATACAGATCCTCTAATTCTTTGTCACATCTTCTATGGGTTCCCTACAACAAAAATTTTCAGCCATGCCCTGGCTTCTCCTCATTTCATCCCCCAATATACTCAGCATTTTCCTCTGGGCTCCTATGCCAAATGGTTTTGGATGCCACCAGACAAACATATATACCCATAGGGCTGCTCTGTGGATCCCAGTGCCACCTCGAGCCTTGTAAAGGGTTTGCAAAAGAATTACCTTTGAGGCATTTGTGAAACTCAGATTCACGGAGGGTAAACTGAGGGAACATTGGCTCTGTTACCCAGTTGTCACAAAGCTTTCCTTCATGTACAGGTGCACTAACGCTGACCACTTCATCCAGGTCTGCGCTTTGCCTCCTCCATCCTTGTGCCTTAGGGAGTTAACGACAATGTCTGATGGCAACCAAAGAGAAAATGTATAAGAGCTTACAGGAGAAGTGGGCTGAAAATAAAGGCTGGGAACATGGCCAGCCTTTGCAAATGTACTGAGTTAGCGAGTTCTGAGGAACATTCCAAAACATTAGCCAGTGTTACACACCCGGCCTTTCCATGCTGGTTTCATAAGCTAGAGGTGCCTGCTTGCAAGGACAGTCCTGCCAGGCCATCCCTGTGGCTTTCCTCCTTTTGCTATCTCCCTCCAACAAGGAGGAGCAAGGGTGTTTAATTAACTCCAAATGCTAACATTTCTAGCTAAGTGTAAAATTGTTGATTTGGAAAGCAGCGCGCCTGGCTTTCATCATTAAGGAGCGCTGTGATCAATGTAACATCAGGCCAATTATGGCTGTTATGGTGCTGAGAGATGTATTTCTGTTCTCTGGATCTCTTTACGTATTCAGATGTAAGCTAAGCAAGTGCAGCATCAAATGCTAATTGTTCCGCTTAGGACATACTCCCAAGGAGTCCCATCAATCACACAACCTTTTAGTGCCAGGCAATTGCCAATCCTTTCCCAGTCAGCCCCAACCAAGGTCTTGCCCATGATGATGAAATCTGCCTGCAGATTTTACAAACTCACAGTCACACAAGGCAAGGCTGCTGCTCCTGCAACAAGCCACTGCTGACTTGCCTTCATAAACTGCCAAGGAGACTCTGAAACAAGCACAGTGAGAAGGAATGGGTGTACTTGTGGCTCACTCCGTCCTCCAGATGATATTTTCCCAGCAGCAGTCACAGCATGTGCTATTTGAGTCATCCTCATCTGAGAATGCAAATAGTTCCCAACCGGTAGCACAGCGTTTCTGCTTGCAGGCTGAGAGCTCAGCTTCTCCCCCAGTGCTCCAAGCTGAGCCCAGTCCTGGAGAGCTACGGGCTGCTCCATGTCAGGGGAAGGACCTTGTACAGATGGCATGGAAGGATGGCAGACAATGAAATGCTTGGGGCTGGAGGGAAAATTGAGCCCTCACAATACCAGTGGCTTTAGACTTTGGATTAAACCCTGTCCTTTGTTATGTTGATGCAGACAGGAGCAGCACTTGACAATATTCAGAGAATTGTGGATTTACCACACTGAAACCGTCCTTCGACACTTCTGTGCGACTTTCATCATGGTCTCTCTGCAAATTATTTTAATTCTTTATAGGAAGAAATGGATTTGCCTCGTCATTTACAGCACAGAATGTTGCATAGTTACTTGAATTTTCATGAAAAAATAACATTTAATTGGAATCTAAATTGAGTAAATTCAGATATCTGAAAGCAAAAGCAGCATTTTGTGGGAAGTTGCAATTATTCCAGACAACAAAAAAAAAATCCAGAAAATTCAGAACTGAGTTAAATGTAAAAGCAAACTGCTATGGCTGAAGTATGAAAGCAGTGTTTAGGCACACTAGCAACAATGCAGAGCCTCCAGGAATATCAAGGAAGGTGTACATAGCTATGGGTAGGGCACAGTACTACTGATAGCACCAGATTAAATTGATATTGAAAGCCCTTTCCAGATTAAATTGATACTGAAAGCCCATTTCATTTTTTATCTTTCCCTTATTAAATTATTTTAGGATGAGGAAAAAAAAGACCACATATCTGTCCGCTAAGAGTAACACAGAGGTATGCTACATTAATCTGGCAATAAAGTCATCATGGACAATCCATTGGCTAAAAGCCTCAGGATGTATATCTTACTCAAAGTTGCTTATAAATTAATTTAGCCAAAGAAACAGTTACTGACTTATAAACAAGGGATGTTTCTAACCATTCATTTAACCGTTATCCTGCAAAAAAGTAGCAGATGATGGAGATACATAGACATCAGTGCAGGTCCCAAGCAATTTTTGTGGCTCATTTCAGAAAACTCTCGAGAAATTAACACTGAATCTACCCTTGCATTTTACTCCTTGGAAGGAAATGGCCTTCCCTTCCTTGGTGTACCCTCTCTGAAAGCCTTTGAAGAACATAACCCATGTCATAGTGAGGCAGAAAAATCTGCAGGTGGCCCAATATGTGAAATTTTCCCCCAGTGCCATGCAGCTCTGCCTGGGGTCTTGCTGTGCCAACTCTCGTCTCCAGGAAGCTCTGACATTTTCCTTGGTGGTCCCAAGATGAGGAAGGATAATGGTTCTCAAGGTTAGCCAGAAACATTTGGTTTTTAATCCTGGCCACTGACACAACTTGTGATCACAAGCAAATCGTTCAGTCTTCCATCATCTTGGTTCACCCATATGCTGGGGACAGCGTGTTTCCTTGCCTCCCGAGAGCAGCCACAGGGCCTGGAAGCAGCATCTTGTCTTTCTACTGGCCAAGAAAATTTCTTACCATCAGTGCTAAGTGGGTGTTTTTTCTGTATGGTTTGCTCAGAGGGAAGTCAAAAGGCAGAAAGCAAAGATAAAAAGCTGTTATCGAAAGAAAATGTCCATCTCTAAAAAAAAGTGAGAAAGTATTCAAGTGCCACACATTAGCACTGCTGCCAAGTGAAGTCTCGAGCAATTAGTCTGCTGATGGTTTGAACTTCACTGGGTGTAATCTAATTTACCATCAGTGCAAGCCAAGTATGTTTCCAGCACATGGTGGTCAGAGAGAGCTACTCCCAGCTGCCCCACTGCCCTGTTCCAACACAGTGGAGACCTTCAGTTGCAACCCAGCACTCAGCGCAAACATTTAGTGAAGGAAGTGAGAAATCAGAGTGGCAAATACTGCATTCAGAAACTCAGAAAGAAAACCAGCTTGTCTGAGTCATCCCTGAGCTTTTAACACACACATCTGAGCAGGGTTGTTCCTATTCTGGAGCAGCCACCATGGAGAACAGTAAAGCAAATCTACTGTGTGGGTGAAGGGAGAGAGGCATGGGAAAGCCAAGTCCCTCTCTGGGGTTGTGCAGGGGGTTATCACTGGCAGGGATAAACCCTTGTCCCTTGCACAGAGCCCTGTGCCATGCACTGCCTGGCTTCCTCTGACACAGACCAGGACCCAACCAGGCACTTGCTTATCCTCCATGCTGCAGATGCTTATGGGTGTTTTTACTAAACACTTCAAAAAGGTGCCTGTCTCAGAAGTCTGTTTACACATTCTCAATCTTCTGAGCTTTCAAACATTTCATTAGATCTGAAATTCCCACCACAGCAAGTGGTGATCCTCAGAAGGTACAGAGTCTAGTTGGTAAAAGAGGCATTTAAGCACAGAGTGGGTGTTAGCCTAAATCTATTCCTCCTTATGTCTTCCTTATATCTGACAAAGACTGCACAAAATTTCTGAGTACCAAAGTCGGCAGATTTGAAAATAAAGCATGAAGCCACATATCCAATTGCCTGGATACTGGAGCATATAACTCCTCCATCTATGAGCTTAAAGGCTGCCAACACAGTTGCAGAGAGGAACTGCTGTATGGGGCAACAAGCACAAGTCTTTTGTAAAACAGTTTTTGAAAATTAGGAACACTTGGTCACCAAACCCATCACCTTCAACTTTTAAGGTATATGCCCCAAGTCAGTGTGGCATATTCAGTGAAATGAGGATGAAAATTTGGTCCTCAATAGGAAAACCTACACACTGAAATCTGGAGTAATCAGTTGTTTGTCAGGTGAACCAGAACTGATGCCAAATTACCTCTCACTTAAAACGCTTGTCCCATATGGTTACATGTGAGGTGCTAAGCAGGACACGGAGAGGGAGCTGGCAGTCAGAAATGTTTCATGTGTGGCTAAAAACCAGAGAGCTTCAGAAAGACTCCCCCTGCTCCCAGTCTTCCAGCCAGAGAATCACATCTGGACCAAAAGCTGAAGACTCATCAGAGACACCATAGCTTCCTACTCTGGAATATTTGGTTTATGGAGTCTGTGATTGTACATTGGGTAAACTAACCAATAATGTGGCTAAAGAAATGAAAAAGAAATGCATATCAAAAATGAGGAAAAAATAGCAATGGGCAGTAATGTTATATGATATTATGAATGACTAGGTTATCTTTTGCTGCATATAGGCAAAACCTTACAAAAGGAAGGCCTTGTAAAATCATGGCTAAGGCCTGTTCTTCAGAGAAGTAGAAAAGGACTATGGGAAAGTGACTCTGCTGAATTAGAGGCAGAAAAACAAGTTATGCAATGATTGTGTGTTCGCATTGTGGAGTATGGTGGTTGGTTGAATTATGTTTGTTCTGTTTTAAAACTAGGTAACAGATAATGAGCTAACTGCCTAAAAAGGCCCTGTTTTTGCAATAAAGCAGCTGTCCTTTGCACTGCCTGGGGACTCTGCATCACTATGGACTCTCACCCACAATCTTCATCCTTCATCCTGCTGTCCTGTGAGGGAAACCAGGACTTGTACCTGTGAGTCAAATCTGTTCCTCCAGACAGGAGATACATCCAAGGTCTCATATGCATCTCCATTACAGTGGGTCCCAGCCACATGCTCTTCTGGCATAGAAGGCCTAATTCCAAGACCTTTTCAAGGCCTTTTTTAGGCCAAGACCCGGATCTTGTTATGAAGGGACTTGTGCTGAAAGGCAGTCAAGAAGTCATAAAGAAATGTGCTCATCTCCAATCTCTCCAGGCTGGAGCCAAATGTCTTTATAGAAGCTTCCTCTTAGAGAACTGGTGTCATCTGGGAGACAATGCCTATCATTTCTTCAGGCTGAATACATATTTATTCGAGTCACAGATACATATTATTTCTTGAAAACAGGGTGATCTAACTATCCTATGATCTTCCTTTAATCCAACTGGAATTTCTAAGAACTTAATGCAATATCTAGGACTTTTCTAAAAGAAAAAGATTGCGTGATAGCTCATAACTGCCAGGCCTTCCCAGATGAAAGTGAAATGGGGTAAGAACAGACAGATAATAAGTGAAAATGAGGACAATGAAAAAAAGAAAGGAAGACAGGAAGACTCTCTTTTAAAATGAAAATATTATTTTGCTAAATTGCATGATTAAAAGTCAAAAGAAGAAAATTTGAACGTGGCACAAGTTTAAAAAAGTACACTTTATGCAGATTTTTTTTTATCCTGTCCTCTAAATAGTCAATGATCTGTTGCACATAAAGCTGTAGGATGGTAATTGGAAACAGTCTAGTCTCATGACAGGAAATAAACTCTTATCAATGGCCTTTGCAGATCTCAGTCAAACCATTGGGAAATTGGTAGTCTTGAAAATTAATATGCAAGACCATGATCTTAGAGATGAATATAGCAAACACACTTATCTGTAATGAGTTCATACTGGTTTTTTGCCATAAAGATAACCCTTGAATAAGAAATCCAGCCATTTCCTGGTTTGGACTTTGTCAGGGTTCCTGGTAACAGCATTGAGGAGAAAACCCACGTAATTTGCTTGGCAATCTGAGCCAGACTCCAGCTTCCAAGCAAGCGCAAACAAGAGATTTTCTAGCATCTCCCGGGCTGAGCTAAAGACAATAACAGAGCATTATATAACATGACAGAAACCCATATTCACCACAATCCATTAGTGCAGTTGAATCACTCAATTCTGCAAACTGCACTGATCGTTCAACATTAATTGGGGCAAATTAAGTTATAATTTATGACTGTTCTACTTCATAATTATTTATGGAAGGAAATAGTGAGGAACTAATAATTAAGATGATGAGGAAAAGCTTCAGAATAATTTGTTAAACAAGAGTGTCCTTTCTTTCTCCTTTCTACCTGCCTAGAAACAGCCTAGTAACTTACCTCTTGGTTTCCTGGGCTGTCATTTACAGTTGTGCCTTAATACCCAACTCACAAGAAACAGAAAATTCACAGCACACTTTCTCTGGATGCATGGGCAGAACCTATGTCCATACTGGTATGAGAGACACCCAACAGCCAGTGGACATCCTCAGATGATACAACAATGGAAAGTGTTTTTATAAAGAGAAAGGGAAAATAAGGGAAGAAACCAGAATAGCCAGGAGATCTGGAAACCAAGGGAGGAATCCCTGAGTTTGAGGCAGACGGGAGGAGTCCATGAATCTGAAGCAGACACATCGTTACAGAACAACAGTCCAGGCACAGTGTGACTTCTGCACTGGTCCTGAGCCTCTCTTTTTCCAGAATGGTTTGGACCCTTAATGAAATAAATAAATCATTTCAAACAAGATCAATAACTACTGCTTATCTTATATACACAGAAAAGGAAATTTAACTTAGGCTCAAAGGCAAATTAAAAATAAAAAGAAAACATCTAGCTATGCAACCTCATTGCTTTCACAGCCTATTATTCCTTGCATATTGTCAGTCCTCTTCAATTAAATGCCCTGTGCTATTTTAAAAACTATTAATCAGTGCCAATTCAAATAGATGTTGTAAATTCATGCAGATGAGGAAGACAGACATCCAAGCCATAATTCTTTATTGCAGGCTAACTTGCTCAAGTTATAAACTGCCTTTTTGAACATAAAACAGGCCTGAATGATCCATTTTTCCATGGTGATCAGAAGACAAGGTGTGAGGTTGATAAGAACATCCTGATATTTGGCAGTAAAACCTCATCAAACCTTTCCAGACAAGATAATATTCAAATCCAGAATCCGAAATAAAACAGTATGCAATTTCTTTCCAAGCTGAAAATCCATGATCATTTTGTTCCCATTTTTCTCCTGTCAGACACTGTTTTCTTAAACAGAAAATATTTGTTGTAGAAAAAACCTAAAGGAGTTGACATGCATAAAAAGACTTTGGTTCCCACCCTGCTTTCCTGTTTACCAAGTAGCAAATCTTGCCTGAATTTCTCCACAGTACACAAAGATAACTAGCAGCTAAATAACACACTGCCAGCAAACATATCATTACAAGGCCAAGTCAGTTCATACTAACCATGAAACACCCACTGAAAAAGATGGGAAATCTTTACACAGAATCACTCTGGATTCAGGACCAGGTGGTAGCGTGAAGGGTATAAATCTGAAAAGTTGGACCTTGATTTCTATTTTTCAAGATAATATGTCTTTAAACAAAAATATGGAGCAAGCTAGAGATTGGTGATAGGCTCAAATGATGGCTGTTTTCCCAGGGAAGAACACAAAACCATGTTACTGTAAAGGATGATGATGGCTTTTCACTTTGCTGGAGAGGCAGAGAAGGATTTTGAGGACAGCTCACAAGAGGATGTCTTCATGTCAAAGAGCAGTGGAATGTACAGATAATCAAGCAGTTATAAATGCACTTGATAAGCTACCACATTAAAAAGCTTGGCAGAGCGATTACCCATCTTCTAGGCAAGAGAAATCTGTGCTCCAGCCTGCTCAAGCACTCATGATGCTCAAGCTGGTCCCATTTGAGTCAGCCTCTTGGTCACCTTGCCACAGTAACCACAACAACAATTTCACCATCTGGAAATTCTTCCTGGAGCCTATTCTCTGCAAGAGTTTGGATCTGAAATGAAGATACGCAGGGCAGTGAAAAAGCAGAGCCTGAACAGCAGAAGCTGGACATGGCTTCAGGATAAATGTGCTCCTTATTCTGTCCCCATGGTCCTCCCTCACCTGTATTAGCCATCCAGGCTTGGAAAAGGGACCTGAGTGAGGTGGGATTGTGTTATGTTGGCCCTGTGTACATGGACCAATTTTCTCATATTATAAAAGCAGCATACTCCTAAGCCCAGGGATGATGAACATCTTTCCTCTGCCAAATTTCTCGTGTCAGGTGTCTCTATGAGAAAAGATGGTTCTTTTTGTTCTTGCCCACAGCAGCAAGCCAAAAATGACAAAAATAACAAAACCCTAAAAAAACAACAAAAAACCCTATACACACATACCAAGCCCCACCCAAAAAACCAAACCAAACCAACAGGAAAACCCTAGGCCTACCAAAAAAAAAAAAACAAAACAAAAAACCACCAAAACAAAAGATAGAACTATTCAGCATTTTTTGCCTTCTTTGAAATACCACAAGTACTTCTGACAATAAACCAGGATGTTCAAAGGGATGTCCATTTGGGGAACCTAGTTTCTTAGCAACTGCAAGAGACCTCTTAAGGAGTAGAGATTTCAAGAAGAGAAGCAATGAGCATGCTCGAAACCTTGCTTCTTTTTGGGAGGTTTCAGAAGGGAAATTTGAAAATATAAACCCTCAAAACATCTGCTTCCACTGGCAGAATTTCATCTCAGTGTTGTATCAGACACAGCCTGCTGGCTCCCCTGTGCACCGTCCTTCTGCTCCCACTAAAGTAAGGTGCTATTGTCAGTGCTGTAAGCAGGTCCTGTTTACATTAAAATCAATCTTTCAACATGCTTAGGAAGTTCAAACAAGCACTTTGCTGTAAATCTGAGAGGTTTACCCAGACAATGCTGTAAGCTGTTTGTGTATGTAGGAAATGCTGCAGGTTGACCTAACACTTCTTCTGAATAGGAGTTTTACAACATCTCCCGTGTCAGTCACAAAGGTAATGGGTGGAAAAAATGTTCATTGTTATTAAAAAAGAAAGTCCATTCCCAAAATAAGATATATCACACTCTATCACTCCTCTGCCAAACACTCCTGTGTACTTAATGACTCCACTAGGAAAAGAGATTAAAAAGAATTGTATAGATTGGATTATCAAATGACAAACTCTTTCAACCTGCAATTCTGAAAGCAGAATGTTCTGGGATCCCACCCCATGCTTCAGCAGCCAGAATGTCAGATACAAGCAAGGCTTGCCTAATCTACTGCTAGTAAGAGAAGAGAGCTTCCTTCGCTGTTGGAGCAGAGATTTTCTATTAGTTTAAAACAGAAAGCAGTGCAGATGAGCAGAACACAGGGCAGTTTTGTCCTTTTCACTTGCCCTGCTGAATGGAGTGTCAGCAGCTCAGTCTATGTATCATGAATGCTAAAGCACTGCTTCAGAAGGGAGTCCTCAATAGAGCTGCTGTGGTACCAGGCAGCCTCCTAATTCCCACTGCTGCAAGAGCAGCACAGCACACAGAAATCCTCCCCCCACAAAAACCCCAAACATTCTCCCTTCCCCCACGTTTAACAACCTTTCTGCTCCCCATTTCTGCCTCCCCTTTCTGCATTGCTGGATATACATCTGGGATGGGGTCAGTCACATTTCAGTGCTGCACACTTTACCTCAGCTCTCTACTGGGAAACAGGAATCACTTTAGGTGCCTCTTCAGGCAAATTTCTTTAGTGGCATCTTGTTTCCCCCCTCTCCCCTGCCTCCTAGCCTTTTCTGATTTCTGAATAATTTGTTCACACAGTATTGTTTCCTTTGCTATTAGAAGCCATAAATCAAAACGCAAGCACTACAAGGTCTTACACTTTCAGAATCTATTAATATTTTGTTTCTTTGGAAAATAAAAATCTATGTGACAAGTATGAGGGAGTTACAATTTCTCTTTTAACACAGGCTGATGGAAATGGAATTTCATCCAAATTTCTGCCAAAACCAAACATTTTTTCCCTATTACTTTAAAAACACAAGAGTTCCCTGAACCTTGGCTCATCAGGCTTGTGTTTGCAGATGCTGTACAGAACAATGTGCTTACATGTTGGGCTCCTTCCCTCCAGGGTCCCACCCCAGCCTCTGGCAACCCTTGACCCCAGGACAGCAATTTGAGGAGGGCTCTCCCAGGGTCCCAGCATCTCCTGTCAGCTTTGCTATCTGTCATCACAGAGCAGCATGAAGTGACACTGTGCATGAGGAAATCACCACTACAAGCCTGACTCAGGGGACCTCAAATCAGGTTCATATGGCAGGACAAAATTACCAGAGGACAGGGAACTGCTGAACCAGGCAGCAGAGAGATTTACTCTGGTAGCTGCTCAGCAAGAGAAATGCTTACTGTCCCCTAAATTGTTTTTCCTGGTCTTCTGGACAAAATCTCCTTTTGCCATTAAATTTGTAAGTCACGTTACTTTGAAGATGGCTGTTATTCTGGATTGCTTTACAGATGTCAAGATTATTTACTACAGAAGTTCCTTTTATTAAGAAAAGAATTTTTATAGTTGAATTTCATTAGTTGCAAATAAGTGAGACACCATTTAAAGCACCAAAGAAGGGCTTTCACCACTTCAGAGCATTGGTTTTTGTAACCACTTTTGCAAGTCTGCAGAATTTATGGCTGATGTGTGTTTGTATAATGTGATCCCAGATTCCAAGAAGTAAGGTTCCAAATAATTCAAAGCTAAACAAGGTCTCACACAAATTATAAACTGTGAGGTTCTGTAGTGTCCTTTTATTCAGGGAGCTTCTGAACATAAAAGAGAGTGCAGCCAGAGTCATTAACAGCTGGCTGTCTCTTCCCAGGAACTCACTGGTAGGAACCACTGAGGTCCATAATCGCTGTTGGAGGATGCCAGCACAGCTGAATGCTCCATTCATCATTTGCATGCCTTTACAAAGATTACACACACACAACCTTCAAAAGGCCAAAGGTTTAGCCAATCTGTGAAAACTGGGCAATAAGTGCAACATCTCCTGTTAGAAGCTGGTGTCCTCAGCTAACAATCCAGGACAGATCACTGAAAACAATTAGGGCTGTTAACATACAAGACACTAATGACATTTACAGTGTGAAGTCATGTGGCACCCCAGCACGATGTGAGATTTTATCCTAGAGGATACATATGCAAGCACATGTTATAAAGCTGCTCATTAGAGACTACCAGAAATGTCACCTTAGAATCCCCACTCCTCTGAATAAAAATGTAAAAGGAGCCACATGTTTTTTGCTGGTGATATAGACTAAAGATCACTGGAGTTGTACATTTAAACACAAGAAAAAGAGAGAGACAGAGGTCCCTGTCCTTATTCCTTACCTGCCACATTTGTAGGGACAAGGAATGGGTCTTGATGGGCTCTGAAGGTAAATGCAATGAATCAACAGCAATAACAGGCCATGGAGATGGTTTTAAAATTCTGTTCAATCCCTCTACTTGTCTCATCTTTCAGAAAGTAGCAGAGTTCCCTCTGTGCTGCCAATGATGGGGTTTGATTACTGTAGCCTTTTTGAGCTCTCTCACACTTTTTAATGATGATGGAAAGATGTATTTCACCTCTAGCTTTGCAAATTCTGTTCCAATGGGAAATTCAAACAAGGTTGGTTTTATTCAAGTTTTGAAAGAAAACAAATTTTGTAATGTCAAAATTTTTCATAAAACAGACTTTCAAGTGCTCACTAACTGCCATCCTGATGCTTTAGTGGACATTTAGCAGAGCAAATTTAGAACAGCTGAAATATCTGGAAAAATTAAATCGCAACTCCTGATCTAAGAAAAATATAAATTGATGGAGCAACCTGCATTGGATGCAGAATTAAAATGCACATGGGAAATAAACTGGAATAGCTCACTCAATTTTTGTTCATCACAGGTCATCAAGTTAAAATGAGAAAAGCAAACTTACAGGGTTTTACTAACCTGAATTATGGAATAGCAAGTGGTCTAGGACTGCTCCCAGAGAAGTTTGGAAAAAAACATGCTTTTTAAAAAGACTGATTCTTCTGGCAAAGTCTTAATGGAGTATGGCCATGGGCCGTAAAGGACAGACCACACACACACTTTCTGGACAATCAGTGACTGGACAAAAATCTTCCTTCTGACTTCATGATATAAACTTAATGGTTACCAATTATTTATTCACTCCGTAACTAAAGGTCATGATTTGGTGATACTTCTCTGCTCTGCAGATGCTTAAACAATACGAAAATCAATGCACCATAAGGGAAGGGCCATGGCATTTTTTTCAAGCAGGAAGAGTTCTTTGTCACATTTTTAAAGCAAAAATCCAAACCCAGAGGAGCAGAGATAAGAATGTCTTCTGTTGTCATCTTATTCCAAAAGTTCTAAACCTTCTTGGTGGTTTCCCATGGGCTGCTCCTCACAGCAGTAACTCCTTCATCACAGCCAACAAACTCCAACTCTCTCCTCACCCAGCTAACCCACTCTTTTGTGGCACTCGTCTTCTTATTGGACACAGCTGTGGCCATTAAGGGCAGGCCTGTTCCTAATCTTTGGTGATTAGTACAGCTGCAACTCCTCAGGTGTGAGACTACCTTCTGCACTATCTTTATTTTCTTACATTCTGTCCCTCCACAGTCTTGGAAGAGCTCAAAGTGAACTGCAGCCCAAATGCAAAACACACAGATATTTTCTGTCAAGGCCTGAAAAATGCATTTTCCCTGTTGGCTGGTGGTGATTCAGTGGCTTTGGTTGGTATTAAGGTGTCATGAAGCCATCACACACTTCTATACTTTTAGGATTCCACCTTTAAAATAACCACCAAAATTGCAGAAGCCCAAAGCATAATTCTCCAAACTGACACATAATTTGAGGCCTTTTTTCCCTTTATCACATGAAATGCATCCACTGATTTGCAGTGTGGCTTTGTCAGAAGCTTTATTCTATAATCAATCTAGGAAAGCAGAAGACACCTTGCAACACACACCCGACGCCACCCAGCCTTTTCTTTCTTCCTTTGTTCCCTTCAATGGCAGTAGCAGGAAGGAATTCCATACAGCATTGAGGATGAACAATCCAGTTAATAAATTGCTGGAAATTCACACATCTGGGATAAAAGGAAGCTTCAGCCTGACAGCTGTTTGAAACATACAGATAGTCTCATCCTGTTGAACAAGAGCTCCCCAGTACAAATTTTAGATGACTCAGACAACTTTTTATTCAATTTTACTAACTTGGGATTTAACACTTGCTTGTGAAAAACCTGCAAGGTAATTTGCAGAGGCCTGAAGATCTATGGAGATTAAAACATCTTCAACTAACCTGCAGTTAGGAGAGAGCACATCTGAGCAATATGAGTGTCAGTCTGGTTTAACTGCCCCAAGAGCTCCGGGTTTGCACCACTCAGCAGAGGACAGAGCCTGGCCCTGTCACTCTCCTCTCTCTCATGCCCAGCTCCACAAGGGATCACATCCTGTTAACATCTGCTGCCTCGGGATCCAGGAGGCAAACTGGAGGAAGCCATCAGGCATTCACTGCATCTGTCACACTTGTGTGAGCCACTGCTGTCCAAAGGAGTTTTTGTACCCACAGAAATTTGGTATAAATTAGGTATAATGCACTTGCAGATCCTTGTCCTCAGCACTAATAATAATAATTGTGCTGTGTACAATCTGCAGGTCAGGAAAGCCACTTTCATTTACAATATGAATAATAATAAGCCAAGAATTTCCTCTTCTCTGCTAAGCAGAACCCACTTCTGCTCACTTTTGGCTCAGTCTACCCAATGTTTTGAGCATTTCCTGCATGCCTAGAGAAGGCAAAAGCTGACCATTCCACTCAAAGCATCCCAATAAAAATTCTGGTGCTACAAACCACTCCTTGAACAACAGTCAACAAAGAGACATCTCCAAAAAGCTTTCAGCTATCCCATCAGCAAAAATGATGCTTTCAGGAGAGGTTTCCACCCTGTTTTTTAAGCAAGAAAGATGGATCAGATCAAACCAAGTCGTTTCAGCACAGGGGAGGGAGTAGGCAGGAGGCAAACGGGAAGGCATACAGGGAAAATACACACACAACCAGTATTTCACTGCAAGGACCTATAATCTGGCAGTTGGACACGTCCAGCTTTTTTTTAACCTTTTGTTCATTGTTTTAGTAATTTTATCTCTTGATGACAGATGAGGCGGATATTACTAGGAAACTAAATGATTTCTTTGACTCAGTGTTCTGCAGGGAGAATGAGGGAAACATGCCAAAATTGGAGAGAAATTTCCCGGGGGCAGAAAATGAAAAATTAATGAAATGCTAGGCAACATGCAAGTATGTCAAATGACCGAAAAAAGGGAATAAGAACAATTAAAATCAAACAATGCTCTGGAGAGGTCAGGAGGATCAGGAAGTCAAGAGCAAGAGCCCGAAGAACCTTTATGAAGGAAACCCTTTAACTCCCCATGAGGAGCAGATGAGAGACCAGGCAGGCTCAGGTTCAGGACAGAGAGTGAGGAACATCAGGCTCCCTGAGCCTGGCCTGAGCACTGGGAAAAGTTACTGGCAGGAACTTGAATAAAAAGTGACACACATTCACAGGAGGGGTGTCAAGGTGAACAGACCTATTTTTTTTTTCCTGTAGAGAGGTGACAATGAGGACAGATCCAGAATGAATCAACCAATCCTGCTGAATTAGTTTTCAGCACTCAGGTACCTTCTCTATAGTCAATAAGCAAGTGCAGAAGACAGTGTAGATATGCAATAACTTAGCAGACAGGAGCAAAGGTAATATGTGGGCTAATTTTCTTTATTGTACATAAAGCTGTGCACATATTATTGCATATGGAGGTGTTATGCACCCATGACCCAGTTATTGAAAGGCTGTGTCAGCACCAAGCCCAAATTTGCTGCACCCATCTTGCAGTCACTCAGCTGCCTGTGAGCTGAGCAGTCGACAGCTCCGAGTCCCAGCCTCTAACCCATTCCCATTGTCAGACTGGCTCTGTGCACTGATCCTGCAGTGGCCCTGCATTTGTGACTGCAGTCCCAGCTTGGAAACTGCTCTCTCTTGGTGGGAGACAGAAGGAGAAGGCTATGGATTTAGTTTTAAACTCAAGAAGGCACTTAGGAATATGACTATGCTACTTTGGGACAGGACTGCTCTCCTAGATTAGTGAGTGACACCTCAGCCTGCTGATAAAAAGACTGATGCAGAAACATAAAGAAATTAGAAAATAGGTCAATCACTCACTTCTGAGAACAGAAGAGAAAGGGGATAATGCTGGAAAACAAATAGTTGAAAGGAAATCTGACTAGATGATGGTGCAGGATATTGATCAAGAAAGAATCACCAGTGACAGCAGAAAAAAAAAATCAAACAGGTCAATGATGGAGAACAGAATGCACCTGCTTTACGAAAAGCAGAAAAAGCCTTCTTGTGGTCCATATCCCAGAAAACCAACATGTTTTGCCAGGCACAGTGACTCTAGACTCTTTAATTACCTTTTAAAAGGATTAATTTTCTATCAAGGCTGCTTACCAACAGGTCACATGGTGAGCATAGAATATCTGCTGGTATCCACTAGGCTGCATTCCCCTACCACAAGCAGCCAGCATTTCTGTTTTACAGAAGCAGAGTGAGGAGAATTGTCAGATGGTGAGAAAGGTGCCAAGACTTCTTTGATGGAAGGTGATAGACAGGTCTCACACTTCCATACCAACTGTTTCAAAGCCTGATTTTTCAATCACTTTTAATAATTTCTCCTGGATCCAAAACAAATGTGGACAGATGACATGATACCCAGACAAAACCTGACTCTCCCACCGGGAGGAGGAATATTCCTGTGGTTTGTATGAACTCAACTTTTAAAGCCAAAGAAAGTAACATTTTTCCTATATGCAGCCATTACATTTCCTTTCTATGCATCTCCTTCTTCCTGTAAAAGAAAAACACTCATGAATAAGTGAGATCCAATATATATACATTTATGTATATATATAAAGTGTGATGCTGGAAGAAACCTGCTGCCAGAAACCCCGCATGCTTTGGGACTGAAGCTGTGCTGAAATCCATTGGAGCCCTCCATTCACAGCTTGGTGGGCATCTTCCAAAACCCTGCACGAAGCTGTACCCCAGGGCCTCTCCTGCAGGTGTGAGGAAACTCATGGATTTTACATCACAAATGGCACAACATGAGAACATCCTCATTCCTACCAAACTGACTGGCAGGCTTTTCTCCCAGCTGAGTGTTTCACCAGTTCAATGAGAATAAACACGTAAATGGCTGTCCACCAGCAGTGTGGGGGTAAAGTGCTGCTCACCAAACCCAAGCCAGACAAAAGGCAAAGAGCCAGCTGGCACCTGTCAAAGGAAGCCAACAGTAGGCAGAAAAAGCACAAGGTGGAAAGGGGAGTGCCAGATTTTGACCTCAGGTATGTCTGTGCAACCTTTTGAGTCCCTGGGTTTGGAAGTGGATTTGTGCAGGTGCAGCCAGCACTTTCACTGTATTTATGGCAGCATCAGGTATAAAGCCCTGGTTCAGTGGCACAATGATGAGCAATGACATCACAGTCCAGATTTGCTTTTGGGTCTACAGCTGCTCATCTGAATTTTTGGCAGCCATCTCCATGAGCTAAGGTTTTCATTGGGCTCATTGTTTGGTACCGGCTGGAACCTCAGCAGCTGGAGTCAGCAGCTGTAATTTCACATTGCTGCAGTGAAACCCAGGGGAACTCTTGTGATTTGTCCCAGCTGAGGATCTGGCCCACAGAAGGAGAGAGATCACATCATAAGGGAAGCAGCTTCGCCGAGGAGCCATCCAGTCTGCCATCTGGCTTTGCAGCACGAGGGGCTGACACTTTACCAGAAGGAGAGGAAGGAAAGATTCCACTGAGCCCCTGTCTGGATGTGCAGCCCTGCACCAAAGTTGGCTGGGGATGTAAATCCCTGCATGGGATCCTTTCCTACCTGGAAGCACCAATCTTTGCCCTGGATATTGCTATGAATTTTTCTGCATATAAATCAGCTGCATCACCATGACTTGAATTCATTCACTGGCACAAGTGACTCCTAAATAAAACTCGGCACTTTACAGATTTCAATTACACACACATATACACAAAATAAATTTAAAAAAAATGCAGCCTTTTTTGCTTTCCTCCAATATCCAACACAAAACAATGACCAGAGGAGGCTGTGAGCTGCTTGGTAAGTAACGTCACAGGGAGAGATGAACCTCAATGTAATGGCCATGTGGGGAGAGGAAGCATTGTGCAGGGTCTGGCTGCCAGGCTCCTGGGGAAGTGTCTCCAACATCCAGGGATGAACCCACCCATGGATGCAGCCCTGCTATTCAGGGCTCTTCAGCAAGTGAAAGAATGTATACAACCCACAACAGTTTAACCCTGGGTCCCTTTTCTGCATTTACACCTTAGATATCACATCACCTTGAGATGCACCCTGACCTTGGGGTGTCCCACAGATTCTGTGTGGTCCTGACATCCTTGCTGAGTAACATTAGAGAAAAGACTCTGAAAAACCCCAGAAAGAGGCTGGTCCATCAACAGACGTGTCCCTAAGCAAGCTCCAACCCTCACTGTACGGCTCACAGGCCTCCTTGGCTCATTGCATAATTACAGAGAAGGCCAAAAGAATTTAATTTGGATAAGAGGTGCATTTGGTGGGCAACCACTGAAATAATATTTCAGCTTGTCAGAGCATCTCCTCATGAGAAGATCTCAATATTATGAGGTTAAGAAAATCTGAATGTGAAGCAGAGCCACAACACAAAAGCTGTGCTATCTGTCAAAGTCATCAACAGCCTTGTCGGTGGGATTTAACAGCCCAACTCCCAGCCCAGGGCCTGTCAGCTCTGTCTCCCACAGCAGATAATACATTCAGCAGCAAAACTCTTTCACATGAGACAACAAATTATTTGACCACAGAAGTGAACTTTGGATTTCAGATTCTCCTTCTCTTCATTGGTGATGAACATGTAATAAGGAGGTGAAAAAAAGAACTGCAAAACAACAGAAAAACAGATGTAAGTTTTTCTGAATTAGACAGGAAACTTTTTCTGACAGAGGATTGTACACACCTGATTTGCAGTACTTTCAGGACTGCATCTCTAAAAAATTCCTAATTTACAAATAGGTTTGAAACTTCTACAGAGTAATAGCTGACCTTGATAATCATTGATCAGAAAGCACTTTAGTGTGGAGTAATCCCCTTGCAATCCGCGTACAAAAGCTTTTAGAGAGCTCTCACCATTGCTGAAATGGTGGGGCTGGTATGGCTAGAAGGAAACAGGACTTATACTCAGCCTCCCCATTCCCCCACAGGAAAGGACAGCAGAGTGTAAAATCAAAAATTTGAATTAGCCAAGTGTGGGAAACCTCTAACTGGGGAAGTCAGAATGTCTGCAATGGAGTGAAAAGCTGCTTCCTGAGTGGCTGCACTCAGTGCCACAAGCCACAGGACAGTCCTGTCCTGAGCTGAGGGTGGTGAGCAGCAAGCAGGTTTCTGAGTGCCTGGGCTGCATGGTGACATTCCCTGCTTAGCTGGGGGCACATGGCCACCTCCAGCTGCAGAGAGCTGAGCCTGAATTCCTCCTCTGCCCCACTACAGTCAGTACAGAAATTCAAACTCCAAAGACACATCATCACATGTGATTTCACAGACACAGGCCTGATGCTACAAGAGCTGGTGTCCTGCCTCACCAGCCTGCACAATCCCAGTGCTGAATGCCCCAACAACGTTGCTCTGAGAGCTTTTGTAATCACTGGAATCACTTGTTACAAGCAAAGGAGTATCTGACCTTTCTCTCCAGAGGAACTAGCAAATTAGCCCTCTAAACCTGCATCAATTGGGCTGTGTTAAAAGGGAGAGCCTTCAATCTCTGCAGTAAATCTGTAATTCAGACAGCGTGCAGAGCACTGGATAAGGGGGGCATCTGACACCAAACAGATGTCAGATTTTATCCTTTTTTTTCTCCTCTCTGCCTAGTCTAGACAGTGGGTCCCACGTGCTCCCACTTGGGAACACATCTGCTTGATCAGGCTCCTGGAAATGAGCAGCGATGCACTTTGTGTGGATCACACAGAGAATCTTCTCTGAGAGAGCCGACGCCTACATCATCGAGGGGTGACAGTGACACCCCAGCACAGGCTGCAGGAGGGTGCCCAGGTGAGGCTGAGCTGATCTGCTCTGCCTTTCAAACCAAGCTGACAAATCCAGAGCCAACACACAGCAATGTTCAGTACTGGAGGGCAAGTGATCACCTCAATGCCACAACACAGGCAGGGGAGTGTATCCTGCACCAGGCACCCCAACCAGCCACTGTGATTCCCTTAATAAGGACAGGGAGAAAACAAGCCACAAATCTCCCCCACCATCTCAGTCTGACACGTTTGAAAGACTGTCCTAAAATCCTTTGCTCTTCTCAATGTTTGCAGGTCACATCTTTGATAAACTAGTTTCCAGCTAAACTTTTAATGACAAGTGAGGCACTTGTCATTAGGGCACTTGTCAGTGCTCCCAGGGCAGGGGAGGCCCCTCGGCTTGTGCCACTTCACAGCGTGGTGCTGGAGGGGAGGCTGCTGGGCTGGGGGCCCCATATCTCCACCAGCACCCCCTGCTCAGCTTCCTGAGAGTACAAACATTGCACCCTCAAGCATAACAGTAGGAAAGAAATTTAAGATGTTTGAGATGTTTAAGATAAGTGGGTCAGTTAGCAAGGCTGCACAAATGGCATTTCCAGAAGGGTGTTGTTATTTATACAGCACCACAGGGGACTCCGGAGAGTCAAAGACAAATAAATCATGACAGACTCCTTCCCCCAGGGACTTTGTAATCTACAGCTCCAACCCTCAGGGATGGTAAATGCTTCCTGTGAGGTGATTAGTGCTATCAACTCCCACTGACTTTATAATAGACACAAGGATGCTTAACACCTTGAAAGACAGCACTTTCAAATTACTTTCATCTTCAGCACTAAGGCCACTTACACATAAACATAAAGTTTAAAAATAAATCAAGTAGCAAATGGTAACTATACCAAAGAACAATATTCTGCAAAGGACACGTGGAGGACAGGACTTCCTAGATTTTCATCTCCAGCTTCTACACCACAGGGATTTGCTGATAGGAGATGGACATCTCTGAGGAGTTGAAGAGAAAAGTGACCTCACATGAGAGTGCAGCAAGACACAAGGGAAAACATCACAACCGAAGCTGACCTTCAGCACTGGCTGGGACAAGACACCTCGCTGCTCTAAACTGTTTCTGGGGTATTTCCTCATTTGGGGTTTAAAGTTGGGTTTCTTTACCATTTCCATTTCAGTCGCTTCATAAATGTTAGTTGTATAATAGTAAACCATCTACAGCAGAAAAATTCCTTTCCTAAAAAATAAGTGATCCAGATGGAAGAGATGCAGGAGTGTCCTAGATCTTCAGACTATAAATCTGATTCAGCTGCTGCCTCCAAGTTCAATCTTTTAATTAAATTTTCTCCTTTTATAAGTGGTTTTGTGTTTGGGAAGGGAGAGAGGGATTTCTTTCTTTTGAGCACTGAATCTTTCAGCAATGATGTTGCTTTTTTTCCCCCCAAATCCTACACCTCCAGATAATTTAAGCTGCTTCCCCCATGTAATGATTGGCATGCTGTAATTCCATAAAAATTTCAACAGAGAGACAGGTCAGTCCTTATAGTGAAGCTTATCTTGCTGAAGCTGTATTATTTGAGGCAGATAATCAATGTAATATTTATGTGCTCTATTTATTAACACCTTTGATGACTAATGGTGAAGGTTATTTGTGTTTGTTGAGGGGTTTTTAATCAAGTTGCCTATATTTCTGTATAGACAGGGAGAGATTATGATCCTGTTCTGGCAAGTGGTACAGAAAACACTGTATAGAAGCCCTTCAAATCACTAAGAAAAATGAGGACATTATTTTATATTCAGGAGTGAAAATACTGTTCACCTTTTTAGCACTTTTCATTTGGAGAACTCAAAGTGTTTTGAAGAGATGAAGGATGGGGTAGAGACAGTGTCCATTAGAATCAATTAAGTTACCCTTTAATCTTCAAAGTGATCTCTGTTCAAGTCGTACAAGCAGAGGGACAGAGAAGTACAGCCACTGTGGGGTTTGACATCAAAAATATCCCACAAGAACCTCACTGTGAGCAAGGCATACATGTGGAGAAGTGGACACAGGCCCTGTGCCTCAGAAGCAGGATCCACTTTCCTGTGCTTCCCTCTCAGCTGCAAAACTTCCCCAGCACACACACACCACTCATATTGCCCTGTTCTATAAGCAGTTGAAGACGTGAAATACATTGGGGGTTTAACATCCAATTAACTCTAGAAAGGGACAGGACAATTTTTAATGTCCACAGCTTCAAAAAGTTTCAAAAGTAAAATCTGTTAGTACAAGAACTGCTTCTAGTTCCAGAGACAGTAACATAAATACAGGTAGTGTCCTAAAAATAAACATCCCAGGTGGACAGAGACAGGAAGAGACAGAAGAGAGGTGTGAGTTTATTTACAGACCAGTGTGAAACTTATAAGGCTTTCCAGCCTCGTCATCCTCTGCTTCCCAAAGCACTCCTTAAACATGTTATTGTTTTCACTGGGATTTCATTCCAACAGGGGGAAACAATCAATCAAAGATATTTTCTGCTCTAAAATGCTGCTTGTCTTTATGAGGTAATAATAAACATATTCATATTAAATTTTATTCCTGTGAGAGATGAACAGCAGCAGCACATATATGAGCAGTTCCTCTAAGTTCCACATTTTCTCAATTCACTGAAAGAAACAGATTTCCTTTCTTTCTTGCATTTCAGACAGGGCTAGATTTCAAATGAGGAATGTCTTTTGCAGGTGTAATTTTTGCATAATTAGGGCACCCTCATTTCTGTGGCAGCCTTGAGAAGAGAGACAGGCCAAATCTTTGTGTCTCCTTCTGCCTCTGTGTGGCTGCATATCAAAGACCTACAAATACTCTGCACCCTAAATTCAGTTAGAAAGCTGAAAACCTCAATAAAGACTCAGGGCTACAAAACCCATACCTGAGTGCTCTGCATTAAGCACCACATCTTCCATTCAATAATTTCAAATTACTTTGACTACTTGGTACACAGATCAGACTCAGATTTTTGCTCCTATCTTGTTAAAGCAACCTCTCAGTCACCAGCACTGCTCAAAGACAGCGGTGAGAGCACTGCTTAGAAACTCATCCAGATAACAAGAAAAAAAATACAAAATAATTTAACTTGTGTTATATATGCATTGCTCAGCCCACTTGCAAAAGTCAGAGTTGTGAAAGCCAGAGAGAGAAAACTGAGCATGTTTATAACATGTTTATAACATCCATACCTGGACAGACAGAGTGATACACATATACAGATGTGGATGGTATAAACCTGTCAGATTAGCAGCTTATATAAAAGAATTGCAACACCACTAGCAGTTGAGATAGACAATTCTTGGAAATACTTTTTGCTTTGCCATCCATATCTATGAGATATACAACTTTATACAAGATGTGGCCTCACTGTGTGTTGCTCTGGCTTCCTGGATGCCAGATCTTGTTTGTCCAGGTCACAGTGCATGCATGGCATGGCTCTTTTTGGCTGCCACCTGGTTAAGATGTTGTGAGTGACGTGGCTGATTCCAGGGGATAAGGAATGCTGTGCTCAGCAGATGAAATGTGTTTTCCACTGTAACTCCTGAAAACTTCAAAATCCCCAGTGCACTTTCACTTAATGTCTCTGCAGTGGAACTACCATCCCAATCTTATGATGGATTTGCTCATACTTTGTACCTGAATACAAGGCTTTCCTGTACACTTGCTCCTCAGTATGTGACAAGCAGCTGAGGAGCAAGCAGCTTTTTGCCACCCACCTGCCTTTGTGTGCTTGGAGAGTGACTCCAGTGCTGCTTCACAGCATCTGAACTGGGCTGAGTGGCTGCTGCTGTGACAGTAATGGAGATGACAGCATTTTTATCTAATAGCACTTGATTTGTTTCTATTACATACAGTAATAAGGCTCCATAATACAGGCAGTTGTATGCGTGCTGTGCCCTGACAAATAACCCAGTTTAAATCTCTATGAAAAGATATAATATATCCCATCTCCCTGTCCACAGAATTCTTCCTTTGTCCATAATACACTTTTGAACAGTTTTTATTTGCAAATGAAAAGTGTTTGAGAGGCATCATCTTATTTAGTTAGGCCCTGCAAACAGCAGATATGGCTTGAACACTGGCTGATAGTCATCTGTCTTCCAAATAGTAACTGCTTGCAGATCTAGGAAAGCTGTTTAAGTGGATTTGGCAAGACACACAAGGTAATATTTACACTTCTTTGTACAGAGATCTGTCCTTGATGTATTTAGGGACTTCTTCCCAAGTCTAAGAGTTCTGTTATTGATTTGGAGACTCAAAGGTCCCCTCTGCTGTTGAGTACGTTTAAAAGCCACTATGCTATGGGCTCTCCAGTGTCCAAATACCACTGTCATGATCTACAAGCAGTTGCTGGGTGCTCCAATTTAAACTGGAGAAAGAAAGAGGTGCTTGCAGAGCACCCAGCTGCACAGACAGAGGTGGAGATCCTTCTTGGCTTATACCAGTGCAGAGGACTGAAAGGTAACAAACATCAACTCATTTTTCACACAGAAGGAAAATGCTGAGGAACCAGCTATTTCCTGTTTTCCTATGTTTTCGGTCAAACCTGGCAAAAGGAGATGCTTCCAAGCCTCCAGCTAGCAGGTACTCTCATTTCTGAAATTATATCATTCTACAATGGATTATGCCAAAAAAAGAAACAAATCAGAAAATATAAAAAGACACAAAGGTCAATAAAACCCATTTTGGAGTATCCATCAAGTGATGTTTACTGTCATGAAAAGTTGTTATTTCTCTAAGAGCATTACAGACTGAAGCAGTTTGTGCTGTGATGCATGGGAAGCATCACGGATGTAGCAAACAATCCACAGACTGGAGAGCAGCCCTCCACCTCAGGCCATCCAGGGCAGGAGGACAATAAATCCTCCTTCAATCCCATTCACAAGTCTTGGCACATCAGGCTGAATCGGACTGATAAGATTGCCAGGAGTAATATCTTCTAAACCTCATCTCTTGCCCAGCTTCTCAACATCCTCAGCAGGAGACTCTGCACATTCACCTGGGTATCGACCAGTGACTCTCACTGTCCTAAAAGATCCTTTAAATTTTGGAGCTGAACCACAGGACAGGAAAAGGGATAAGCCTCATGAATTAAATGGTGTAACTCTCAATGGTTGGGTCACTTCTAAGACAACCTTGTGAAAAACAGAACCAGGAACCTCAAGACCTGATTTGGTCCATGCCACCCCCACAAGTGGCAAAAACCTCCTATTTTCATTTAAAAAGTCACATGGACATAGCTCTCAGTTTAGAAGAGAGCAGTTGAAATTTAGTAGCCTCCCCTCCTTGCCTTTCTCTTGTCTAGAACAAAAAAATTCCCTCAACTTCAACACAGAAAATTTACATCAAAATCACATGTATGTGGAAATGCCAGTTTTCAGAGAGGTGTACACCTGTCCTTCTGCCTTCTTACTATCTCTTGACTTCCACAAGGATGTATCTGGGTTTGGCTTGCTCTGCTCAGGGAAATTGTCATTTCTCTTTAAACTACAGCAATGGAATGTTAAAGAAAAACTAAGGTACCACTTAGACCCCTAATCCTCATTGACATTCAGTGTTCCTTTGTATTGAGCTGACTTCCCTTAATTTTCCCAATTTCCAGGCTCAGAGTCGGCATTCAGCACATCACAGGAGATGCTTTTTGTTGTTTATTACTGTTGCCTTGAGTTCATAACAAGATGACTATAACCTGGCTCCAAAAGTATGCACAAACCCCAAATCCAGCTGTGTAACTGTAGCCACAGAAAGCAAGAGGAGCAGGCAGCAGCAACACAGGACAGAGTATAAGAGAATACGTGGCTGGACTCACCAGGGCATGTGCTATTCCTGGATTGGTGTAAGTTACAGCCCATCCATAATAAAATTTCCAGAATCTCTGACAATTGAGCCCAAAGCATAAGAGAAAAATTTTTCCTCTTAAATAAGGCATCAAAATGCAAAAGTACAAATCTATTCTGCTGTAATGCATGGGAGCATAATATATCTGAATAGCCAAGCATCAATTAAAAATCAGGCACTTCTAAGCATATCAACCAGGTAGAAAATATGCCTGGATTGACTGAAAGGATGTCCACCCTTAGTAAGGCTCATTTATTCACTTAAAGAAATACAATCTTAAAAAATTTGCTCTAGCCTTTGATCTCCAGTCATCAGTACAAAAGGCATTTGGAGTACTGCTCAGACTTAATTAGCTGGCTCCTTTTTTATACATGATCTCAGTCACACTCTAATTAATCCATTTATGGTTTAAAATCTATCAGTCAAATCCCATACTTCATTCTTAAGACAAGTTCAGAAAGAGATCCACTCCTCCTCCTAAGTTGTTGCACTGCAAGAAACATCTACCCCTCCTCTGGACAGTCCCCCTTTCCCAGCCAAGGAGAAAACCCAGAAAACAGACACCTCCAAGGAGCAGCTGAACTTGGATCACCCGGAAACGGGGCTCCTCAGTACACAGAACAAAAAAGGAAATATCAGCCTTATTTTGCAAAAAAGGAGAATGATGAAAAGCTGAACTCCACCTCCTGTATTGCACTGAGCCACTGCTGCACATAATGCGGAGAGCTGTCAAGAGATTTAATTAGGATACAAAATCCAGCGATTTAAGAATTCTCTCCTTAGAACATTCTTAGGGATTTGCTCAGAATTAGAGGATGGTTTAAACATTAAAGGGTTTTTCCCTTTAATGAGATCAGCTGCATAGTGGAAAATGAGACTTTATTTATCTAAATATCACATGAAGAACTGAATAATTTAATAACCTCGCTCAACTAAATCCAACCCAATATATTTACATGTCTTTTTTCTTCTGCTTATAAAATACTTATTTTGTGTTTGATTTCCAATGTATAAACAATGCTTAGCTTTACAAACCATAAAGATAAATAATAAGAATTCTGTATTAAAAAATAATCAGCTAAGTTTGGTAACAATAAAATCTCTTTCAGTTTCTACTTATATTCCAGTCCAAAATCACATGATTATTCATTTATCTAGATCTCAGTGAATATTTCTGGACACAAAAAAATTTTCACCTCATTTAATTGTGCTATGTAGCATTCTAAAATCAATGATTGTCCATTTTAGATCAAGAATAGGACTGGGAATCAATAACAATCAATTGCTCAATCTAGGATTGACTGAGGTATGCATTTGGTTAAATACAGTTTTACAGAAAACTTCAACATTTCAAGGCCTGGAAAATAAAATCTAGTACTTCTATTTCCTTTTTATACTGCTTTATCTATCACCGGGGCCAGGTTGGGCCACCCTTGCAAACATTTACTGTCTCAATGAAATGATCCATTTAGCTTAGGTTTATATTTAATTTTAGTTCAGTAAAACCAGTGCAATCAGTTCACCTAGCAACAGGAGAAGGACTGAGTATTAGGGAAAAAAAAACCACAACAGAAACATTTGTTTTCCCTTGCTGTTACATCAAAAATAATGAGAGTGGAAAACTGGGATCTAATAATTTGGAAGGCTGCCCAAAAATAATCAGTCTACTTTATCACATAAAAATAGTATTTTAAACCTTTAAAAATACAAGTATATTTAGATTACTAAAAAAACCCAAACCTCTTCATCCAGCACAAGTAGATTTACTTAACTAATACTAAGACAATTTCACAGTGCAGGTTCTCTGCATTTTAACTGAAATCCAATTTCCATTCTTAGCAAGTTTGGTATAAACTATGAAGGAAAAGTAACTTGGTAAATAAGAATAAAATTGTTCACTATTTTCGAAGTGATTAAAGCTAAAAGTTGCAAACAGGAGAAAGAAATTGGAAGCTATATAATTGCTTATGTTTGAGTATAATGTATTCTCTTGCTAGCAAAACTGCCAGATTTGGTGTAAACTATGTACTTTGGCAAATCATCATACCCTAAAGTTTACTAAACCAGACCAAGTCTCACTTGTAAAAAGATCAAAAAAGTAAAAATAAAAAACAAAGACACTTCTGATGTTAATTACAGAGACTGGATGGACTCCATGGTGTGATGACTTCAGGGTGCATCTGGCCACTTTGGTGTATCTCCTCTCTTCATGTAATTTTGTGGCCACGCATGAGCTCAGCAAATGGAAAAGCTTAATTTGTGCTCAGCTGCCAGTGTGCACTCTGCTCACCAGACACCTTCTTAGCAGAAAGAACACACCTAAATTAATATTTATTAAGTACCCCTAATGGCACTGGCTGATTTGTGTGCTACCACTTCAGTCCATGGCTGCCTCACAAGAGCATGGTATGAAACAAATCAGTGCCCCCTATGCAATATCTGCTTCTCTGGCTGTAAGATATGGCTGTGGAGAGGGTCAAAATGCAAGTGAGGAAGTTTCCCCCTCAGGTAGCTTCCCTTTTCAGCTGCCAACAGCACGGAGAGTGGTGGAGTGTGGATTGCTGCCATCTCTCACTGCTCCCTTCCAAGTCAATGATGTTTCCCAGTCAAGTAAAGCAGAAGTAAGAGACAGAAATAGAACAGGTTGCAAAGACACCCTTCACAGAAAGTAATAAAGCCCTAAAGCACTGTGTGGGCTCAGGAATACCTTCAATTGTGGGTTTCAATCTCTGTTTTTTCAGGAAAGAACACTTTGGAGCATTTCTATCTCCCTGGTTCCTGCTGATGCTTCACTTTGCAGTGAAGGGTTGGGGCAGGTGCAAACTCTCCCTTTGCAGCACAGTGCTGGAAGACAACTGGAGAGGCCAACATTTGCTGGTTTTGCTCCATGGGCTGAAAATGGCTTAAAACAGAATCAAAGGAGAGAACAGAGAAATGGTGCGATATAGGGGAGAATTAATCTCATTTGAAACACATCTAAAAAGAAATGGAATGCATCACTCTCTAAAAGTGTCTACATATCAAAATTAACAACAAAGAGGTTCATGATTAGCCCAAATGAATGTGTAAATGTTGTAAACTGAAGTAGGATCTATCAATCCCACCCACAACACCTTCAGAGAGCTGAGATCCCTGGTTGCCTTTGAGTTTCCTCAGCACAGAGTTTTGCCATCAGTAGCAAACCAACATATTTAGCCCAAATAGCATCATACACTCTGCTTTAGAGGGGGAACACTTTGGGGAAAAAACACATGAAGGAAGATTTTCAACAATTTAGGCAAAAGCTGATGGTGTAACCACCATGAACACATTTCAAACCCCTGTGGTGACTAATGCAAGATCCCAAACTTTGGGTGCCTGACACTCAGCAGACACCAAAGTGCACTGGGCATTGCCTGGCTGTCTGGGCACCAGCACAGCAAGAAGCTTTGCCCTCCAGCAGGCTCACACCTAGAGGTTTGTCTGTAGCAGAACAAAACCAGGGATGAGGGACATGCCAGCCCCTCCTTTGGCAACCTCTGCTTGCATTAGCTTGGAACCTGAGGAGGTAACACTTCCTGAGGACAAGACAATCTCTAAAGACAATACACACAGAATAGGAGAAGGGAAGGTGCAGAATCCTATTTATGCCATGAAAAAACTGCAGCATCAGAGAGAGGAAAAGCTGGGAATGAAACCATCTCAATCCAGCATAGTCAAAAGTTCAAGTAAAGGGCTGTCCTTTTTCAAAATAAAAGAAAAATATGAAAATTCTAATAAGTATTTGGGTTTTTTTAAAAAAGAGAGTGCATGTATATAATATTATAAGCAGTGAGAACACAGTATCAATATTGGTATATAGATATTTAGAAGATTGATGTTCTCAGGATATAAGTAAGGAGCAGACACTTTCACAGCGCTAGCACAGCACAGTCTCAAGATGAACTGAAAATGAGACTATGTTATCAGTAGTTCACTTCTGATGCCAGGTTCTCATAGTCTGCTTTTCATTTTCATCAAGCCTGCTTCATTACCACTGCCTTGATGCAAATTAAGATGAAGTCATCATTCTCTAGACAGATATACAATTTTTGTTAGAAAGGCGATGAACCCAGTTCCTGTTCCTGCAAACAATTATGCAGTGAGCAGTCTAATTCTCTACAGATGGCTTAATGAGGCTGCATATGCATAAAAAGTTACCCATAGGCATATTTGCAATAGAAAGGCCATGGTTATCTCTTAGCTGCAGGGTCTTCCAGAAACCCATGTGATTACCATTGTTGAGAGCAACAAAAGCAATGCTATGAATGCATCATTAGAACAAATATTTCTTAACTCAGATTTACTTTTACACCTGGTGCTAATATTCTTCATGATGGTGTAGCATTCAGAGGGGAAAGTTGCTGCACTGTGTGGGGATGGATAATGAGCACGGACACAGCCAGTAGCAGCCTCTGTGGTGACCAGAAGTTCACAGAGAGTTCTGATGCCAGGATGACATTGGTAGCTGAGCTGCAGAGCTGGCATCATACAGAGGTAGGCAGAGCACCTTAAATCCCTTCTCTGAGACCCACGGAGAGATGGACAAAACCAGATCCCTTCATGAACCAACTAAGTTCTCAGCTTCAAACACATCTCCACACTCTTGGCTGTATGAAGATTTTGGCACTGAGCTGCTAAGGAAGGATGGCCACCTCTGTGGGATCAGTCACCCCAGGATGGTGGGCTGAGTCCAGGCAAGGGCAGCGTCAATGTAGTGGGGACACCAGACATGCTTTTGCCATGGAGATGGGAGTAGTGCTTATGGGGACATCTTCAGCAGCCTGGTAATAACCCCAAATGCAGGGGTTATTACCATGCCCAGAAATGCACCAGGGGCCAGTCAGGACTTTATCCTAGCAACCACTTAGAGCTTTCCCCTGACCACAGTGGAATGTTTCCAGGATCAAGTCCAGCATTACCACTCCTACATTTCTTCAGTGGCTGCTCTCAGCAGATGTTTGTAAACTCCTTGGAGGCTGAGCAGATTTAATCTGCTGTAGCCCTTTATTCTTAAAAAGACCAGCTGTGATAATTTCCACCTCTCCTGTGTAATTTTTGTCCAAATTCTGACTGCAAATTGCATATGAATGCATTTTCTCACTTTGCTTATATTTTGCCTTGCTGCTCTTTAACATGGAGGCACACCTCACAGGGATGGAGAAACAGGGATTTTTATCACTGACAGTCACACAGATGTCATGTGCTTTCGCCATGGTAGGACTGGGATGTCCAAGTTGCCACAAGTGAGAGACAAGTCAGCCCCAGGTACTCTTGGGTGAGACTGAGAGGCTGGAAACTGTTCCCTTGCTGTCTGCATGGAGCATGGACCCTGCAGCTACCCGGGAGCTGAATAAGGAGTACAGGGCCCAGGGATCTTCAAAGAGATCTTGAAAGGAAACAGCTGGTGTTTCAAACTCCCCTGCGTGTTTCTGAAAAGCTGCATGAAGCATGTAAAGGGAAAGGAAATATTTGTCTTTAAAAAGAAAACAAAAAGTCATTAAAATCTTGGAAGATGTAACATCATACAAGAAAACAGATAGAAGGAGTTCTTGGAAATATATCATTCAATATTTGTTCCATAGGTTCCCACATTAGACCAGGAGCCAGGAAGACACTCTGCTTTGCTCAAACACAGACCAAGGACCTGGTAAGGGCTAATGGATGAAGTGGTGACTCTGAGCTGGAATACACCCAGGTAGGATTGGAGAACAAAACCCACCCAAAATCTGGGGGAATCCCATAAAGGAAACAGTAATGATATGAGAAATGCTGCCATATTTGTATATGCAATGCAATTGTACTGAAAATACCTACAGAAACTGGAACTGGAAGAGACTGATTGGATAAGTCCAGCATTAACAAAAATAGCACTGTAAAGCACGCATAAATCGGACAGTTGTTCTGTTTTGTAGAACAAATAGATCTCCTGGCTCTGGACCCAGAGCTGTTGTCGAAATAATTATGAGTGAGCGAGGCAGAATCCATGGTCTGTTACACAGATGGGAAAGAACCTCTCAGGGCCCATTACCAGCCCAGGGTTAGACCTCATTAACCCTCGTTAAGCCAAGGCAGATTATATGTTGCAAACCAGATCTGAATTTGGCTTTAGATTTACTGCTTGTTTACACTAGCAGATCAAACAGCCTATTTCTGCTTCCAGACATTCTCACTGACCACTCCATGCTTCCCTGGGAAAATTCTAATAAAATAACTGTGCAATTCTGCATTGGTGCAGCTCTTTCAATCCCAGTCAGACTGGTCTAACTCCCAGATACTCCTTACACAACTGTGCCCTTCCTGCCCATCTTGAAGGATCTTCTGGAGAAGTTTGGCCTCCTGGAGTCTGCATGAGCTGAGGAGCAGCTCTTCCCTGCTCCAGAGCTGGAGTAGATGGTCATTTCTTTGAACTGTGACATCATGGGTTGCATTTGATGAGTAAACTAAATGCAGTTGGGAAGTCCATGCTCTCTGCTGCTGTATAAATGGTGCCTGGTAGGATTTTAGCTTGGTCTGTTCCTAAACTATTTCCTAGCAGGGTAGCACAGGCCATGTACTATTATCAATGAGCAATTTGCATGTAGCCACCCTGCTCTGGAGGCTAAACCATGGTGTCAGCACAGACCTGGCTGCCCCATACCAGATGCCCTCACTGCTAGAAAATAGTCTGAACCACATTCAACTTGTTGGTCCAGATGCACTCCCAAGCCCAGGTTCAGTGGCTTTCTCAGTAAGATGGTGATTAACTGTCCTTATGCTGCAGTATGGGAATTACTTCTTGCCATATCTTGTGAACACACACACAGATGCTGGCTTCTGGTCATAGCTCTCCTTCACTGTCCAGAGATCACAGCCTGTAGGATGGAGAGAGCAGCCCTGCACAGCCTCTGTGTCCAAATAAACCAAAGGCCTGCCACCATCACCTTGCAAACACAACCCCTACAGCCCCCTGGGACAGCTGAGACAAGGCAAAGGAGAGGAAGGGACAGGGAGCATGATGAGAACAGAAGAGTTCAGGTGCAAACCAGATCTGCACTTAAGCCCCAGGCTCCACTGCTGGGGAGCTTCAGCTCAGTGCATTTCTAGGGTGACATATACCCATCCCTCCGTGCTGTGCAAACAGCCAGTGACTCCAGGGGTGGCAGCAAGACAATCAATCTGCCACAGCTGAGAGCATCCAGGTCTGCTGCTGTCACTGGGGGATTCGAGCTGTGGTGCTTTGGGAAACAAAACAAACAGCAGCACACTTCTGTACACACCAGCTCAGACAGCTCATCAAAATCAAACCAGATGAGCGAGGACTGCTTGACCTGGAGGATTTAATTAGAGTTGCCCCCCCTCCTCAAACCATCTGAAGGATTCGGTTTTATTCTTACTAACTTGCAAATTTACTGCTCTAATTCGAAAGGAAAATTCACAATCTCAAATGTCAAGAAGTTATGTTCAATTTCTTTATGGTGTTTTGACCTTCTCAACATGAAGGAAGTAACACTTAAAGAGCCAGTGAAGCAGGGCTGCAGAGAATATTTATGTTGAAAGGCTTCTGTAGGCCTGTCAGGACAAGGCTCCGTGCTGGGGACCTCTCATGCATCTCAGATCCAGGAGATACCTCTTCATTTCAATAGACAAGGTAGAACAAATATCAAAATTTTTCACAGACTTTGAAAACACCGTGAACAATCCAACCAAGTCCAGTAAAGATCTCAAAATGGAAAATCAAAACTAGTTCTTTTCTAATTTAAATTATCTTTTTAATTAATTGTACAAAAGCAGCAACTGGGTTTTCATTTCTTCTGGTTTTTAGTGAATTGGCATTTCATGCAGCTGAGCAGGGCTATAACATAACTCTGTGAGAAGCATTCTGACACTCCTGGGTGAATTTTGGATAGCTAGCAATTTCTAGGAGTAAATAAATCACTGAGTTTCACTTTGAGCATTGCTGAAAATGTCTTCCAAGCTGAGAGGGAGTCCATATTCATTAAATAGTGATCCAGTTTGTGAAAAGGAGAGGGAGATTTCACCACACCATTTGTAGAAAGAAACTTAGCAAGAAAAATACAGAAAATGAGAAAATCTCATCTTGTCTTGTCAATTATGAATACACTCTAAGATGAAGAGGACAGTTCAGTGTAACTGCCACTGGAAGTGCATTTGTTTGCCTGCTGGGAAGCAGCAATCAGCCAGCACAGTGCTTCTTCCACAGTGGTCTAGTTCAAAGCCAGCCTCGGGAAAGTATCTGCATGCAACATCTGGCTTCCATGAACTTCTATCTATCCATCCATCCATCCATCCATCCATCCATCCATCCATCCATCCATCCATCGGCTTTTGGAACGGAAGGCTGCCCGCATGCCAAAAGCCACCATCATAACCTGCATCTGCACCTGCATCCTCTGCTGCAAGGCTGAGTAAGCAAATGTGCATGGAAGATGAGTGTCTCCCTTCCCCTTTAATCCCAACAGGCTCACTCAGGGCCTCTGTTGTGTCTCAACCCAGAGGCAACACTGGAAAATACGCCCAAATGTCTTGTGGAAGAATGTGAAACTGCAGACATTGCATGCCAACAGCTTGCAGCCAGTCACATCTAAACTGTCTGGGGATTTCCACAGATATAGCATAAGCCTCACTCCCCAGTCTGCGCAGAGTTATTTCAATGATTGTCACCACCTCTGCATGTTCAGCCATGTCAGCTATTCAGCCTTCCTTGCAGGACGTGATACATGGACAGAGCATCTCAGTGCTAAGGAAAACCCCTTCCTCCTGTTTCTGCTGTTGTGGCGCAACAAGAGGGGAGTGAAACTCAGCTCCTGCAAGAGATCTGTGGCACAAATTTGTGTTGGTTTTTACCCACTGCAAGAAATCAATGAGGCACAAGAGCGGAAGAAAGATGGCCCTCGCTGGAATGAAGTTTTACAGGCATCCTCCTGACGTTTCAGCCAGCTTGCACATTTCATAGCATTGTGAAGTTTAAATGCCATGGGATAGATCTGTCTGGCAATAAATTCAGCCAAAGGCAATCTCTTAAAAAGTCATAATTACGTAAGGGTGTGCTTGCTCATTACAATGAAGGATGGAAAATACAGTATGCATCACAGAGCGTAATTCAAAATTGATTTCCTATCGTGACACATTTTACAGAGGATATTCTGCACACAGTTTTTGCCATGGTCCTTTTGCCAAGATTTTTCTTCTCTTTCTTCTTCTCCTGTTTGCCCAGTGCAGGAGACTATTTCAAGGCAATGCCTTCATCTTTGCTGCACATCAAAAGCAAAGATAAGGGAGGAGTGCTGCTCCTATCCTGGCAGTTCTCCATCACATTTTAAAACTCCTTGAACCAAAAAAGCACATCACTCATTTTATTTTGCTATTCGTCAAAGAAGAGCTGGTTGCTAACAGCAAAAAGAGCCACTTGTGAAGCATGCCAGCTCCTGGTCTCATCCTGCCAGGAGCTCTGTCACGTCAGCTCCCACCGACGCTCTGCTTCCTACAAGAATCTGGACCATGCAGGATCGGGCTCTCTTAGAGACTCAGATGGTGCTACAGTTATATGCTTCTACATTGAAGACTGTATAAAAACCCTGTCACAACACCCTCAGTTTTTCTTTCTGTTTATTTAGACTTTACCTTTTCAGTTGCTTCAAATTTGTAATCTTTTTTGTGCTGATGCTACTAAATAGGTCCTTATATCACAAAAATCACTTTAGCGACAGCACTGCTTGGCACCCTTGTCTGCAAACTCACCAGAGATGCCAAGAGCTATGGTGAAACCTGTATTTCCCACATTTGATCTTCTGTTGGCTGCTTCCCTTGACATTACTGTACCTGCACAACCTCACAAGTTTGTCAGGTTGTTGCACACCCAGCCATGGTCACACCTACACAAGGAATGAGTTTCAGCCAGTGTTACACAGGTACAACCTACAAGACTGCAGTCCCTGTGGAAATAAAAGCAATGAGCTGCCCTTGAGGAGACACTTGGATAAGGTCACCTGGTGCAAAACCATGCTATGCTCATGCTAAAGCAAACAGCCAATGGGGCAGAGCACTGGGTGGCTCAAAGGCCTCTTTGCTCACTCCAAATCCCAACACCTTGGTGCTGGAAAGGCCATGGGCATCACTCAGTGATGATTTCTCTGTGTCACAGCCTTTCCTTGAGCCTGCTCTCTGAGGAGCTGTGGTTGCACTGCAGTATGCAAAATACACAATCACACCCTCCTTCGTTAATCCAGGTCCCTTATATGCCCTTGCCTCCTGCCTGGCACACTTCAAACCCTTCCTGCAGGACCCTGGGGAAGCAGCTGGGTTCCCAGGATGGGAAAGATCTGCCCCAGCTGGGCTGAGGCACTGCCCTGCTCCTTATAGCAGAACAGGGCTGCCAGGCCAGGACTGAGCAGCTCACACAGACACTTGGGCTTCACCTGCTACAAAGAAGCTGCAATTCCCCATCTTCAGAACTTGCATAGATCATTAAGAGATTATTAAATACCTGGGGTCCAACGAAAATTTATATTATTGGAATTTATATTATTTCTATTTTTAGAAATAATAATTGAACTATTATTACTTCTATCCTGTAAAACAGAAAGCTCACAAACTCAGCAGTTGAACTGCAGCAGCTCAGGAAAACAAAGCAGCCTGACAGCCACACAAAGCCTGTTGGGGTGCAGCTCTTGAAATCCTGCCCTGTGCTTGAGCTACAGCACCATACTTGGTCCCTTTTGTCTTCCCAAAATAGCAGCTAGCAGGGCTGGAGAAGAATCAATTCCCAAGTAAATCTCATGCAAATTGGAACCACACAAAGGAGGCTATTAAACTGCAATGGACAGCGGCAGCACCACTCTCAGACCTGCATGACATGTTTCAAAAGAGGCTGATATTAACTAAAAACAGGTCTAGATTCATTTATGTTTCTTTCCACTGTGCTTTGTTATTTTAATCACTGAAATACTGGCCACTCATGACCCATTCCTTTGTACAGTTTTATTCATAATTAATACATGCACATAATCTGCATTAAGTTACATAAAAAATAATAATGGAGTCTTACCATCAATATAAAACTACAAATTAGGTTTTGTTTGTAGTTTCAATTTGTCCAATAAAAATATTTAAACATACTAGAAATTAACCAGCGCAGATCTTAATCAGATAGAAGGAAGCCTGCAGTACCTTTGCATGAGTAATGCTACATGAAATAATGGAAATTTCACATTTATGCAACACTTCCCATCTCCAAGGGATCCCAGAACTGATTAACAAGTACATCAGAATGGACATATTTTGCAATATGTTGCCTTCCCGTGACAACTTCCTTCCATGGATTTCAGATCACTTAACAAACAGCAATCAAGCCTTCACACCCTGTGCTGCTGCACAGAAAAGAGGATGGGTTCTGCTGAGGGCACCCAGCCCAGAGCATGGGGCAAAGGCAGCAGGTCCACAACTGACTGCCCCAAAACAGCAAAGATTTCTATTGAATAAAGTACTTAATCATATGTTTAAGAGAGCTTTAATGGATGTAAGCATGGCCTCAAGCACCTTGCTGAATGCGAGTGTGGGGAGAAAAAGTGTGGAAAAATGTGTGGTGCAGAGTGTGAACACCAGAGGCTCGTGAAGGCAGCTCCTGCCTGCCAGCTCTTTGTCATAATTACTTCAGGTTACACATGAATAATCCCAGTAAATTATTTCAGCTGTGTTTTACATGTAATGAAAATAACTAAATACCCTCAGACCCATCACCATTTTTTTCATAGATCCCCACATCTTTAACAGGTCTTGCAACTCAGCTTTCTTTTCCAACTGACAAATTTTCCAGCTGACACTTTCTAGCAGGGACTACATTTTAAATCAAGGATTGTTCTCCAAAACTGGCTGCACTGGATGTTCTTAGCAGCACTGTGTGTCATGGATAGACACAGCTGGGTGAAGCAAGGGGAGAATGTCCCACCCAACCACTCTCTGATAGATCTTTCCCAATTTAAGTTTTTGCTCCACTGAGCTGAACCCACAAAGCACACCAATGTATGGACACAGCTTTGGCAGCTTGCCATGGCAGCCTCTCTTTTAGGCATGAGGAGGAACTGACTAAATGCAATTCACTTTATTGTCCTCAAACTTCCTGTATCTATAATAATGATTTTCTTTAAAAGATCATGGTTTGGGGATCATGATAAAAACAGATATTTAGAGGAAAAGATTTTTATATAAACTGTTTGTTACAACAGCAAAATAACTCGAAGCTTTGTTCAGAAGCCTGAAATCATATTGATTTGTGGGGAACATCATAGCCATTGGATTTTTGTTTTTGAGGCACTAACTCAACACTGATTTTTCTCCCATCATGTTACAGAGGACACAGACAATTATGTGTAAGGCTTTAGCTGGAACACACTTTTTTCCCCCCTGTGTTAGGAGTAAAGGACCATATTAAGAGGTATGGGAGATTGCAGCAGACTGAAAAAATTATTATCTTTGTCCTTTAAGAAAATGAGAGCAGGGCCTGGGAAGAAATGCCTGATAAAGTCTTTAAATGTCCATCAAATGCTAAGCTGAGGACTGTAAAACCTTCCTCCTTCTCTCTAAGTTCTGTACTGACAGCAAACCATGTCATCCATCAAGTGCAATGATTATTTCAGGCTAAGGTTTTCTTTTTTTTTTTTTTTCCTTAAGAAAGGATGGAAGTCCATGGTTAATTCTTCACCTGCAACCAGACTCAGCTGAACTCAGAAGAGGAACAATTACATTCTGTATTTTTCTGCCTATTATTAAGTGCTGGTTTCCAGTTTTGTTTAAATGCCAGTTATCAGGATTCAATTTACCCCCTCCAAGGGGGATGTCTGGTATCATTCTGAGAGTAGTAACTGCAATATATTATGTTAATTGAGCTCTAATAAGCCTCACAGTGCTTTTGCTTCCAAACAGGAATGGAAATGTCATTTTTTTTAACAGAGTGCACTAAGCAGCTGCCTATACCTGCACCACCTTATTTCTGAATCTGAGAATATGGGGCAGCAGCACAGATTTCCTGGGCATTATAGAGACCTTTGGGAAAACCCAAAAGGTCTAACCATCATTAACACAGTCTTCTCTAAAGCTCAGCTCTATTTAGGAAACTAGGAAATCCCATATGAAGAGTTCCTTTCATCAAGAAGTCCTCCCCTGTCAGCAGCCTCCAATGAACTTTAAATAATGAATTTTAAGGCTGTTGTCCCATGTAGCATCAATCTTAAAGACAAGGAGTCTCCAGCAGTGAATTTCTCTTTTGTTTAACTCTCAGCAGAACTGTATTTCATGCAATTAATGTCAGATGCTGCTTGTGCATTTTGATCATTTCATTTACTTACAGCACAAGAAACGACCATGACCACAAATCCAAGGCATCTTTTGCACTCACTGAAATTTGGCAGCAAGCCTGCAGGGTTATGCAGGCTTTAGCAGACTGTCAGGGATAAACGAGGATTATACCAGTTACTCTAATTAATATTTTGTTATTAGACAGATTAGGGACAATGACCTTTAAAGATGAGCATGAAGAATTCTCTCCTGTTTCCAAAACAGATGAATATATGCAACTGCATGCATTTGTCTCAGTATAGATTTTTAGACATTGTGGCCACCATATAGTTCTCTTTTTGGCATGGCAAAAAACAAATAGGAAAGTTTTAACACTGCTTCAGTTTGAACCTTTGCACCTGAACAACTCCCCTGCAAAACAAACCCCTCCAGAATCTTCATGACTTACACAGTTTTAATAAAGGCAATGAGACCTCGAGAGATCCTCCTCCTCTACCACAGGCTGCAGCAGTCAGTCCCAAGCAGACAGCCCTGGGGGAGCTGTCCCATGTGCAGAGGGACCCCCAGCTGCAAGGGGCACAGCTGCTGGAGGCCTGGCAGCCTCCAGCCTCCCAGCACATCTGCCCTGCTGCCCACCCTGCTGCCTCGCCAGCTGGTGAGGCTGAGCTGTGCCACAGGGTTCCACACCATCAAACCCTTTCAGTTTTGGATTTTGCATCTGCAGTGATCAGCTGTTGGCATGAGGCCAGTTTCCAGCAGCACAAGTTTTCCAAAAGCTGTCTCCCTCTATTAGGCCTATGTGCAGTTCTAAAAAACGCTCATCCTCTAATATCCTCACCCCCCAAGCCAGCCCTCACCCTGCTTGTCCACAGTGAAACAACACTTTTCCAAGGGTTTTCTTATCACACCACTGGAGAAAGCTTCCAAGAAGTTTCCTGTTCTAAAGTAAACTAGGTTACAGCTTTATGGTTCACTCTTAACCATTTAAAAAATAATAAAAGTATGTTGTCTGGTCCTTCACTTTTCTCAGAAATCCGTCTGGGGACAATACTTTGAAACAGGTCCATTTATGGTTCACCAACCCCATTGCACATTCAGGCCAAACAATGAAAGGGAGTTTCCTTCCACACCTGGAAGACATTATTTAAAAAGATAAAGGTAAAAACCTCACTAGGGTAGCAGAACTTTTAGAAAAGTAGAAGCATTTAATCTTTCCCCATGGAGATCCCAAACTAAAAGCTTTACTGGTACAAACTTGCCACCTGTAAAAATTTAAGAGGTTTACCCAAGTAACAGTGAAACCTGGACACATCTGAAATGTGGTAGGCTCTAGTCCTGCTTCAGTGTTAATTTGACCTTGCTCCAAATCAGAGGGGCAGCAATGAACCCACAAGCATCAAAGCACACTCATGTAGCTCCTGCTGAAGGTAAGAACATGCTCAAAAGCTTTGCTGAACTAAGTCTGTAATGATCAGCCCAATCTAAATAGGGAAACTGCACACCTCAGGCAAGGGGGACAATGGTGCTCAGACATCTCCCCGAAATCCTGCCTTGCTCCAGCAAAGCCATGCTCATGCAACAGCTGAGCAAAGCCGGGATGTTTTCTGCTGACCTGGAGCTGTATGGTGGCATCTCATTTGCAGGAATACACAGTCCTTCTCTTAATGAATAAATGTTACTGCTTGTTTGTTGTCAAAGTTATACTCTGGGTACTAGGAATGTTGCCTTTTCTTCTACACATCATGCCCAATCGCTAACACATATTAGCTTGCAGCCAGATATTAAAGATACAAGTTATCATTAAAATAATTTAATTTATTATATAGGACACTTATTTAGAAATGACCATTGATTTTTTTTAAAACCACAGTGGGAAGTAATTAGATTTAGTAGGTAGCAAAGCTTCTCATTGATGGTGTGGAGTCCAGGTTTTCAACACTCTCTATAAAGAAAGTTGCCGAAAAATAAAAAGAACTTTTCCTTCTCACCAGGCACAAAAATAAATAAAATAAAATCAACATTTCACCAAAGGCATGAAATTAAATACGTGTTTGCTGGCATGTGCTCTGAAGGTGTCACCCAGGAGAGCATTTAAACGCATATGCTTGCATTTAATGAGTTTTATAAGTCTTAGGAGTAGGTTTAACTTCGAGCATGTGTGTCTGTGTTTTGCTGCACAGGGGAGATGTGGTAAACCAGAGCTTCAGGAGCCGAAGAACCCTGCGGGAAGGGGCTCAGCAGTGAGGAAAGCCAAGCATGCCTTGCTCCTGGAGAGCTGCTTGGCCTTTTTCATGGCTCATCCCTGGTGTTTCACAGGAAGCACGCACATCAGTGAGCTTCAGCCAGAAGCAGTCACTGCGGCCATGTGGTGTTCTGGCTGTGCGAGGAACAGCCCACACCTCCTTGTCTTGCAATAACTCTTACCCCTCTAAATCAAGTTGACTACGATACATAAATCCCCTTTTTTTTTCATGTCTGTGGACAGGTTAGCAGATGTTTTCAACATCCAGGCTGAAACCGTAAATGATGAGACAAATTTGGACCTCTGGAGCTTCGTGGGAGGCTCGATGTGGGAGCAGATCTGTCTTCACCCGAGCCTGTACTGCTGGCCCAACCCTTGTCTGCAGCTGGGGGAGACGAAACATGAACCCGAGGGGGAAGGGGGGGGATGCCACAAAGGATAAGCCCCCAACTCCCCTGCACCCATTCTTGACTTCTGGGCTGTCTCCTTCGATGTCTGATTAGATAAAGAAAAAAAAAAACAAACAAAAAAAAACAAAAAAAATCCCAAAACCACCAAAAAAAAACCCAGACCACCCCCCCCCAAAATTTTTTAAAAACCGAAACATATAAAAAAAAAACCCCACAGTGGTCTCAGTTTCAGCTTTAAAAAAAGTTAAAAATTAATTGTTTTTTTTTTAAAGGATGATCCACGTAAATAAAAAGATTAAATTCCTGAGAGATTATTGAAGGCTTCTGTGTGCAGCTTCCCTTCATGATCCCAGCATAAAGTAAAAACTTGACACTGGCTGATCCCTCTGAGTGAACCTCCTCTCCCAGATGATGTTTGTTACTCAGATGCACAGAACTGCTTTTCACAGAGCAGTTGGACATGGAAGCTCAGACAAAAATCAGAAGCCAGCACAGACACTGGCATGCAAACACACAGAAAAGCCTGAAGAAGAGCTGGCAGCTGTAAATACCCACAGTCAGAGAAGGACAGGAGTGGAGGGGCCAGAGCAGCAAAGCCAATGCTGGCTGCTCAGAGATGGCAGGGGCACAGAGGGACGAGGCATCCTCCTCCTGCCTCCAGATGGAAACATCTTCATTTTTCATCTTGGTTCTTTTTTCCAAGGAGCTTTATCCTACTAAAAGTTCTTCAGCCTGGACACAGCCAAGGAAGGGCCCAAATGGGCACCAGGGAGGTGGCCTTGCTACTCCCAGAGGGGAACCAGGAGGAGCATCTTTGCAGCTTTTATTGCAGACTGGTAATGAAGGGGGGGCGGGGGGGGAGACGTTTTCTGCTCATTAAGGGGCAGAGGGAGTGGGACCACTGCTGTACTCCTTCCATGCACCCAGCACTGGGCAGCTACTGAATGACACAATGCTCCCTCATTAGGGACAGGGTCAACAAATGCATCTGTCATCCTTCTGTTACTATTTCCAAATGAACTCAATTAAGTAAATTAATTTTTTCAGTGCAAGAAAAATGCCAAGGAACATTAAATGAGAATAAAAATAAAAGATCGCTCCTCCTTCTCAAACCCAGATCTCAAAATTGTTTGCTTTCAAATGAAAATAATTTTCAAAACATTAACTTGAAGAAAATCACTAAGTGTTTTTCTCTGTGGCTGCTTAATTTGAAAAGTCACACCCACACTTCTCCCCACAACCAAGTATGATTAATGCAAAGCAACTTTCCTAAAGACGAATTACTGTCACACTTTTGTAATCTCAATCAATTATGGATACATCAAAAAATACAATGAGCTTACACTTAATCACAAGAGTTTAAAGGAAAGGTTATGTTATGCTTTAGTTATACAGGGATATGGGCCTATAATTTTCATTGGGACAAAACCTTCTTTTGAGGGAATCTGGTAGGTAATCTACGTATAAAGAAACAATTTCATTATTTACTATTTCATGTTTGTCTCCTGATGGAGTCTTTAAAATCATTTAATATGCTAATTCATTAACAGTTTTGTCCATGTGCCTATAGACATGTCTAACATACAGCTTTCTAGAATGTGGAGAAAGAAGAAACGCTTCCCAGTATTTTGTAATTTGTCATTGATTTCAGTCAGAAAAGAAAAAAGCAGACAAACAGTAATAAGGCAGATATATGATGAATCTTTAAATATAATTAATTACATTATTTCCATTTCATTTCTGTTTTATCCTTTTTTATGTTAATGATTTGATAGTGTGATGGAAAACCACCAAACAGAGTTGTTTTTTCCATTTTGAAGAAATGACAATATGAGAAAACTTCAGTGCATGAAAAACGTTCTCTAGAAAAAAAAATCTATTTTTTTAATTGATGCATTAAAAAAACACAAGAGTAGGAGAGGCTGCCTTCTGTTTGTAAATCAGATTTAGTTATCTTGCTGATAAAAACATGGATGCATCTGAAACATCTTCAAGAAGTTCAGTCAAGAGGAAACATTTTAGCAAAGAAGCACAAGTATTACATGTCCAGTGACAACACAAGATCCCTTTCCACAGAAGAGTTTCACTGCACCATGCCCTGTATGAAAACCAGGCTGAAAAGATATTCAATGCTTCAATAAACTTTTCAAGCTGGTCTGAAGTTGTGTAAGATTTCAGCTCTCAGTACAGAAACTGAGTGACCTCAAGTAGACAAAAAGCCTTGCTTCCACTTCCTAACACACCTTTTTTGCAACCTTTTCAAAATTAGTATCATCTCTACTATGTTGCACATGCTTAAAGTCAATAACCTCATCATCTCTGATACTAATTTCACCTCATGCTTTGTTCCCTTTATCGTCTAACCACCACTCTTCTTGCTGAGAGATAGTTAACCAGAATTATCCTCCATCTGGATGCAATAGAGTCAGCCACAGTAAGACTGAAGATGTTTTTTATCTTTTTGTTCAAGGTCTCTCAAAACAGTCACTGAATGAGTTCTTATAAGACTCCTACAATGCACTTAAGGAGCATTATTGGATTGTTTCAGTTCTAGAAAAAGACATGTAAAAAATCCTCCCTTTAGAAGTTGCTTCTAATTTGATACTTAGAGGCTCTGAATTGCCACTGGAGACTCCAGTGAGTTCATACAGATCACCTAAGCTGGTGATTGAAGTACTCGGATCAAATGCATAAAAGTGGGATGTGAGTATTCCCTGCAGGAGATGGAGTTTCAAAGGTACTGCTTAGCATTGTAGAAGTTTATCCAGGTGACATCGTCAAATAAATCAGGAAAAGCAGACAGTGTTTACATGGGCACATCTAAACCATCATGTCTGGGAAATTTTTCCCACTCCTCTGGATGTATACTCTGGCCAAGTCCCAACTTAACATCAGGGAAAGTGCTAAGCCACTGTCTCCTCTCCAGGTCCTGTGTTCAATGGAAGAAAACGAGGTAATTCAGGAAACCCTGTCATGCTTTAACACATTGAATGACTGGGACTTAGCACAGCATTCTGTGCTTTGGAACCGATTAAATCATTTGGGACTCCTGATTCATGGAAAGTTTAAAACACTCAGCACCCAGGAAGCTTATAAAGGTCTGTAATACCCAAACTGCCTTTGCTCTGCCATTTTGCAAACTTTTCCTCTAAAAGACATGTTATTATTGTTGTTGTTGTTTACCTGTGACCCTTATTTAAGGATCAAACCTCTGGTGTTTGGTGAGGGCTGCAGCTCCTTCCTTTTACACACAGAAGCTCACAGGAGATCTCAACAAGTGGCTCTGCCCTGTGCCAGCAATAGCAGCCAAGGCAGGCTCTGATTCTCAGGCACTTCAGTTTCTCGTGTGGGCAGGGGGTGAGGCGGGTGCCAAAGTGCCTGGTTCATCCAGGAAATGGTCCATAACAAGCCCCTAACGCTGCCCATTACAAGGTCAGCCTTTTGTCTCACCATTCAATACTTTCCTGGCAATTGATGCCCCCATCCATAGCGTGGCTGGTAATAAGCACAGCATCCTGCCAGCAGCTCTTTATGCTGCCTACCTAGAGGCTGATACCATTCCCAAAAGCTTCCCTCGATGTAAGCTTAATGGATAAAGCAATCAATGCAAATAAAATCAGATGCTGTCCAATGTTTTTCCTTCAGTAAGTAGAATCTGAATCTTGGGCTTTTGTCTGAGCTGCTCTTGAGTTCCAGGATAACTAAACACAATATGGATATTTACAATTAGCCACAACACTTCTAACATAATTATGACATGGGGGTAATTTCCTCAACTAAGTTTATTGCCTAGCGAAAAGAATCTCAGTGGTAAAAACCAGTGTGGTGCTGTAGTGCTGCAGATCATCAGAGGAACATGGCACAGCCCTTGAAACCAGTGTTTCAGGTGTCAGATCTCACTTTATGCCAACCCAGTGAAGCACAAATCAAGAATTCGGAGTTCTAGCAAAACTGCCTTTTAGTATCTGTTAAGAAAGAGATTAAGATAAACATCTACATGCACTTGCTTGCTATCACAACACTCCTTAGGCTTTCATTCCACCAGTAAAAAAAAAAAAAAAAAACAAAAAAAAAAAAAAAAAAAAAAAAGAACCAGGGCTCTAAGCCAGGTTTTTGTTGGAAATTCTGGGTTGTTTTGATCTACCTGTTGCAGAGAAATAGAGTATGTTGCCAGTTATTCATGTTTTAATGTACTGTCTCCCATGCTGCGTTTCGCCAGGAACACATTCTCCACAAAGGAAAAACGGTGACAAGATGAAGTGAGCTTGAGAAACTCAAGAATATCAAGTCCTCAAATACCTGTAAGACTACCACCAAACACTGTGTGACCAAGGACTGGGTTTTTTTGCATATTTCTGTGTATGCACCCAGGATATAATGGAAATCTGGTACAAATGCTAATAAATAATTTAATATTTTTTCACTCAAAAGATTCTTACTCCAGAGTTTTCATCCTGCTTTACCCTGCAACACACAACAAGGTTACAATCACCAGGAAACATTGGAAAGTTCATTTTTTTTGTCTCATTCAAAATCATGAACAGGTACAAAATCCTGTACTGAGGACAAACCTGGTGATGCCTTGCATCCAGACAGACCCAGTGCTCAGCTCCCCTCTGCTCCCCACTACATTGCTGCACCTCTGTGTGCTCTTTGGGAAGTTCTGACACCCCTCTATTTCTGTCTTAAAACTTCTGTTTGCTGCCTCTGTGTGGTCTGAAAGTTTGTCAAGGCAGAAACTGCTTATGCCAGAATTGTGTTGCACTCTCACTACCAAAAATGACCAAGACATGTTTGCAGTTTTGACACCCATTTCTCTGCATTTTAAAGATTTTCCTTAGCATGATTTGGATACTGACTACAAACTACATGCTGAACAGGACTGAAACACTTAGAAAATCTGCTGGTGCAATGGAATATTAGCCCAGTGCAGGCATTATCCTCAGCACAAATGTGTGAGCCTAGCAGGGTAACAGAGGAGGCAGGAGCTGTGTTTTGTGAAGAGCGCAAGAGTTATAATCTTACTGATTTATGGGACACTAACTGCCTTGCAAGGCAATAATGATTTTCCACAGAGGTCATCACAAATTCTGTCAGTCTGCTTTGAGCAAATCCCATTAAGAAATAGGTGGCTGCAATGTTTATTAAGAAAACCATGAGCCACATGACAGAGCTATAACATTACAATTTCAGTTCTACTGGATGGCCTGTAAATACAGAGAACTTGATGAAGCAGGTATTCCCAAGAGAGGAATACTAATTAAAATAGAGAGAGATGCACTGATAGACTGGCACATTTGTGTGCTTTTGCACTGCTTGAATTACTTCCACATGAGCACACTTTATACTTTCCTTTCCATACATCAAACTCTGAGCTTAGATTTTACCTCCTTATCTCTCGCCATCAGCACATAAGAAAGATTTACAGCATGTTACACAGGGTGAACCTGTGAAAAAGTAGTTACCGTGGCAACCCAGTATTTCTTTTGTGTATAAACTTGAAGTACTGAACCAAAGGAAGGGCAGAACTCCATACCAACTTCAAGTTGCTTTTTGTTTCTATTGTGTTGTTTTAAAGCAATCAAAATATTTTAATGCCATAAAGCATACAAATTGAATATGTCCTTTAAAACCTTTTAGAAGAAAATGGTCAGTCTTTGCAGAGCACAACTACAGATATGACTTGCCACACATTCAACACATTATTGTGAAAGAAGTACTTCAAGGGATGCCCTGACCATGCACAGCTGTGGAGAAGCACAAGAAAGTGACACAATATGTGTCACTTCATGCCACCACAGGAATTCAGTATTACAAGTCAATTGTGCTATATTAAGATACATTATGGTCAGATTCCTACACATTCCTCTACTGGATCACAAACAAACCTTGACCCATGAAGATGAATCACAGCCATATTTTTGAAAGGTATAAACCCAGGCCCTATTTCACTGAAGTAGCATTACACCTTTGCCCTGTCATTTATCACAGACTACTTTATCTTCATGTACTTAGGCTCCACTGCCCCTAACTTTATTATCTCCCAGCAAATTGCATCTTAATTCAGGGCCCCCACACATTTGCATTGACATCAGAGAGCTTTACTGCAGAAGTCATCAGCAGATAGCTTGGGGTCAGGTTGCCTGACAAACCCTCAATCCTCTTCATGCCTCTACAATTAGCCAAGGCTCCACACATGGAAAAGGTGAGCAGATCAGGAGCAGAACTGGGGTCCTGTGTGCACCATGGAGCAGAGACTCCCTGCTGTAAGGGGACTCTCTCTCTGTAAGGAGAACTTTTCTGCCTCAGGTGTTCAGGATCTGCAGGCCACACAGAGCCCAACGGATCCAACACAAATAAACAAATGTGCACCAAGGTGGCCTAAACATCTGCAATGGCCATTTATCCAGACCTTTTGATACAAAACACTTCTTAAGAGGGAGAGAAAATATCCAAGAGGAAAAAGTGTATACTTTCAGGGAAAACCAGGTAAATGGTATACTTGCAAATAGTGAAACAGTAACATCTTTTTTTCTCTACCTTTTTTCAAAAGGAGAAAAAAGTTTTGGGCACAGGATATATCATTCACCTTGGAATACACAGCCCCAAATTTATAATTTTCACTGGGGAGCTTAAAAACTCAGTGTCCTTGAACAATGTGGTGCTGGCATTTTCATGTCTCCATGAAGCATTGCCATAGAGCCAACTGGCCTAAGCAGCCATCCCAACTGCTTCATACCCTGGGACTGCTTTCTATTTTCCCTGCTGCCCTTGTGTTTTGCATACAGCCACAGCTCTTCCCAATGGTCACTGCTGCCCAGCTCCCTCATCTTCACATCCCTGCAGTGGAACACTGCACACTGCACTTGTCCTGAACTCCCTTCCAATTGAAATCACTAAGTCTTTTTTTATTATTAGCAGGAGCTGAATTTCCTGCAGTGCTGGTAGTGTGGAAACACAATCTCTGATTCAAAATATTAAAAACACATTTCCCAACCAGAATGGAGTAGAAAAAGAGGGAGAAGGGGAGTGGGATACACATGCATCCCATGGAAGACACATGAGTCTCAGAAAATCACAGATTAACTGGAGACATTACCACCTTAGGGAAAAGAACAGTGGGTTTTTTCAGTTACAGATTGGATGGATATAGCACATACTTGATTTCCTCTGTAAACTGTGAGGTGAATGATTGTTTTTTTCACCTAGTGGAGCACTCCTGCTGCGTATTCTACAGCATTTTGTGTACAGATTGAAACCAAAGCCTGGGCATTTTCTTCTCCAGTTATTAAGGGAGTCTAACAGTGTTCCCAGTGAACCCAGCAGTAACACAGTGTCATTAAGTGGAGGCCCACTGCTGATCTCACTAAGACTGGTATCAGAGCAAAGTCATTCCTTTTTTACGGCAGAACTCCATTTTAATTTTATTTAGGGAGGCAGCATGATCTCATAGGCAAGGCGTCTGGAGATCTGGGTTGTGTTCCCCACCATACCATGTGATCACTGGCAAAACATGCAAGTGCTCTCTGCTTTCCTTGGTTTTTTTAATCATCTGCCATGTGCTGGAAGTGATCATTATTTACTGTCACAGAGTGCTCAATGAATGATAAACCCTAAAGAAATGCCGAGTGTTACCAATGAAGTGTGTGATTTTTATATGATTAGAACAATATAAATCAGGACTAAACCCACTGTCACCGACGTAATGCAAAATCAAGCCTCCAGGTGATCTGAATGGATATAAAGTTCTTGGGAACAACAAACGACCCAGGGAAGCACAGGTCAGCAAATGAGTGAGGTAATGGCAGAATAGGCTTTGACAGAGAAGACAAAGTGCCATAGAACAAAAAAGTGAGTTCATCATATTTTGTTCATATTGTGTCAATTTTCCTTTCCTTTTACAACTGCATTCTCTTGCACATATATTCTACCTCTTTCTGTTCCTGCTAAGCTTTGTCTTATGGCCTCCTCCTTTCCTCCCATTTCTAAATTCATGCTGTGCATAAAATTGTCTCACTGATTTAGAGTAAGATTTATTCTTTTTGGCCCAATGCTCTGTTCCATTGTAGGCCACCAGTCCTAAAGCAGGGAGATTTAGCATGTGTTTCATAAAATATTTCAACTCTTGGTTCATGTTTTATTCTTTTCCATTTCTTTCATTTTTCCTTTTTATGGAATTTCATCAACACCACAGGATTGATACCTGGCATCTAAAACCAGCTGATTCACAATGTGCTACCCTATCATGCATCATGATAGCTCATACAAATGATAATTCTCTTTCAGGTTTGTCTCTCATTAGTCTGAATTCTCTAAGAAAGTCAGAAACCAAATAAGCATTGTGGACTGTACCTTGAATCTAATCCAATCCTCAGAATATCATCATTATATCTATTATTAATAACTAAATTCCCAGCATCCTATCACATTGGTGGTCTGAACACTTAAAATACCAAAGAAAACAGAAATATTCATGTATCAGACATTTACACTTGCACAAATAATCCTCACAACTCTGGTTGAAATGAGTTCTTAAAAAGAAAAAGGTCACCACCTAGAACCAATGTTGTTGGTAAGACAGAAAATAAGATCATATAAGGTGCTTCAATGGGCCTAGGACCACCCACTCTTCTGGGTACCCACTCTGGTAACCATTCCTCTCCCAGGAGACAAGAAACTGGAAAAGAATATTAAGAATATTAAACAAGATCTGGGCAATCTGACTAGTTAGGATTTTTAAATCCCTGGAGCCATGCTGACTGCTGCAAATATATTGGAAACTGTTATTATCAGGAGCACAGCTATGATGGAGGGACTCCAATTGAAATTCTTTCATTAAATGCAAAAGGCTTTTTGAAAGCCAAAGTTTTCTGTTAAACTTGATGGCAAGGTAGATACTGCAATATCCACAAGTTAGCTCAGTTCACTCTGTATTTCCCTCTAACATCAGTAGAGCTCTGTGGAATCAAAGACAGCTTTTCCTATTTTTTTGGAGAGGGAAAGATATTTGAGAGCTATAGAACAAACACATCTTCCATGGGCTATAACCTCCAACAGGATGGTGGGATGTGATCTCTGCAAGAGAACTGCCAGGTTCACAGCAGGATTCAGCACAAGCTCTACAAGCCAGACCCGCGTCAAACACCTTAATAGACTCAGCTTAGAAAAAACCAAAACAGGCCTCCAACTCCTGTGTAGGTATCTCACAAACTGCCAGTCTAAACACAGGAGAGATTGAAATGTCCTCTTAGTGAAAAGAAGTTTAAAATCCTCCTGGTTTTCTAGGTTGGGTAAGCAATTTCATTTGCCCAGATGGAAGAAATGAGCTCCTAGAAAGCTCAGCTTAAATGGCCAGGTAGCACTGGTGACAACAAACGTAAACCACTTTAAAATACTGAAATTGATCTACTTGGTTTTGAAAAAGACTCAAAAGCATTTCCAGCTTGCCACTTGCCAAGTCAAGTTTGGCCTGTAACAAAAAATCAAACTCTTAATAAAACCAGAAAGCACAGGCATATTCCCATAACCAAAAATGATTGAGCTATTACAGCTCAGCAGCTGACTGCCCATCCTCTGAGTTGCAGTAAGTATGTGAGCACCTGAAGCCCACTTTAGTACTGAAATAAAATACATTTGATGAAAATGTCTGTGGGGATATCTGCAACTGTTTCACGGAGGTATTAACCACCAATCTAAGAGCACACAAACAGCAGATTAGCATGTTTTGGCTTATAAACTAGAATTTGTGAAGCCACCACTATGTGACTGCTTCCAACCATCCCAATTAACCATTACTCTGTTAGCTGAAAGACTGGGTGCTCCCAGTGACATCAGTTCAAATTAAAACTGCTGCTGATTCAGAAACCGTAGAGATTGACAGTCATAGATAGACAAAAAGCCTTTGAGACAGCTGCCCTATGGGATACGTAGCATAATCAGACATTGGAGCCAGCAGCAGCATCTTTTAAACACATATATCTGAAAATTTGAAAACAAAACATGTTTCTGTATGTATTGTTAGAAAGGAATGATCCACTTTGTGGTGTTTCCTAATTCTCCTGTATGCAAATCTACATGTTAATCAGTCCCAAGTCACTCTCTGGCATATGATAAATATTTAATTCTTTGCACTGACATTACAGGTTGAACACTTTTCTATTCCTACCACATTACAAAAGCCATGAGCAGTGAGGAAATGTCTGAAATAATAAATCATATTTGATCATTCTCTGCCATAGCCACTGCACGGATAAATCTGCCAAGGGAAAGGTAAATGTGACAACACAAGAAGGTGACAAAGAACTGGAGAAACTTATTAATTTGGCATTATGTGACAGTGGCAATATGCTGCCTCGTGCCTATGTAGAGAAAGAACTTCTAACAGAGTAAAGAACTTTTCCTTGGCCTCAAAGCATTTAAACTTCTCATCCAGTGTCCATGGAGAAGCACGGACACTGGATGAGACATTAATTTTTCAACACTTTCTGAGAAATAATTAAACTATCAACATTCGCTCAATCATCACTGGGCATGTGAAGCATAATTACTTTTCCAGTCCATGCATAAAGTCTAGAGCAGGCATGTTCTCCACAGGCAGGACTGAGACTTGGGTTTCTCCTCCAGCAAACATCCAGGAGGTTTGACAGCAAAGTTCTGCTTTTCCTACTATGCAGAAATCCCACCCCAGGGAAAGAAGTATTTGCATAAATGTGGTCCTGTGGGAAGATGCAGGTCCCCTCCCTCCCAGCCCTGCCTTGGACTGGCTGAAAAGTCCCAGACCTCAGCTTACTCCCAAATCTCCCATGCCCAGAGTGCCCCAGGGTCCCAGCACCACTGCTCTGCCACCCACCCTCTGCTACCAGAGTAGCAGCTGCCAATTTCTCTTCCAGCTCTTTTCAGTCCAGAAAGCCAGAGCTGTACTCACAGTGACTTTTCCATCATTTTTAATTTACAGGTTATCCAGCTGCATTTGATCAAGACAGAGAGAAGAAACCAATGATATAGCAGAGCACTTAGGAACACTAATTGCAAATTACTCTTAAATAATACATCATCCCTCTCTTAATTATAGCAACTTGTACTCTACTCAGAAAAGTGCACATCTGCTAATGAATTTTTCCAATAATATCAATACGAAGTTGCAGAGAAAGGGTAGAGTAGTGGTTGCTTTGTAGCTCGCCCTGCTCTCAGCCTAAGTTTCCCTGAACATCCATAAAGCTTCTCTATTTTTTCCTTTCTGACTTAAAAAATTCATTCTAAAGATACATTTCTTGAGCCAAAGACTGCTTCCTAACACTCCTTTCTGGAGGAAAGGGTACACCAGGAACCTTGATTCCTTTAATAACTAACTAAATATTGTATCTCCCATTCATTTCCAGAGGCATTTGAGGCTGGACCACTGTAAATTCTGGAGATTTCATGTTTCTACTTGCTTTAGTGCACCAAAAATCCTTGAGGCCATTTTCTCCATTTAATTTGCCATTTTTCTCAGTACTTGTATGAGATATTCAAAGATGCTGAAGCCTTGGCTGCCATTCCAGTTCTACATATGACCATTGCCACAGTCTCCAAAAGACATCCATGACTCTGAGTTCTTTGATGTCTCTGGTCAAATATGAGGATGACCATGACAAATTCCCAGCAGTGGCAAGCCCTAAGCATTTGCACCAACCAGTCCCTGGCTCTGGAATTGGAAACCAAACACACAGTACATTAGCTTCTGCACCCAAAGAAAACAGACACCTTTGAAAAAAGGTAAGAAAAACTGTTTTCCTAGCATTGTCCACTGTGTAAGCAGTGGAGCTGCAATATGAGCTCTGCTCTTCTTGATTGAATCCCCTGGATGTCACTGCTTCTTAGCAGTGCCACAGTCTAAGTCCTTTAATTTGAATTTCTAAATAATTCAGAATGTTGATTACTAGATCTGCTCATATTATTCTGTTGTCTAATATTTCCATCAAGTTCCAAATAAACCTATAACCTATAACCTGCTGTTACTATAACCCAGTCTTGCTCTGGGATCATCAGGTGGCTGCACTTAGCTGGTCAGCTGGCTCACCACACCAGCATCACCAAACTAATCATCGAAATGAGACACCCTTCTCACTCCAGCCAATTAATCACACATCTGACATGCACAGGCTTGAGATTATTACTCTGAGCAACCAGTTCTCCTCACCACAGAGAAAACTAAGCATAAATAATGAAAGGGAAAGTAAAATACAACCTCAATCTTAGAGAAAATTGCATGGATCTTAAAAGAGATTTTTCAGCCTTCAGTACACAAGGCGTGCATCCTCTTACTGACTAAAAATGTAAGATGGCTTTTTATGTTCTCAGATGTGCTGGCCTATGAATCTCCTTGCCCTGACATAACCTAGGGCTGAACAAAGGACAATTTCTTTTCTTTTGATAGAGTTCATCATTCAACTGAAAATCTTTTCAAATTTTACAGGAAAACCAGTATACTCAAAATATCTGTTTCAAGGTAGAAAAGGTGAGAGGTCTGATGGAGACATTTCTCCTTCTTTTCAGAAGTAATTACAGTCTACATTGGTTCCCAAATAATCCCTTTAGAAATCATCCCTGAGACCAGTTACCACAAAACATTTCAGCTTCAATGCACAAAGTGTGGTCTTTGCCAAATTTTTCTGACCAGCCCTAACAGAGCTGCAGCCCCAGCAAAGCCACTCTTCCCAGGCACCCTTGAATTTCCCTGTCACTGGCAAAGGGAGCTTGTTCTTGTGTTTCCTCAAAGAATGCAAAATAGGAAGCAGTCCTAATGGTGACACGTCCCTCATAGATAATTAAACAGAAAATCTGGCAGATTTTCAGACAGGCTGCTACCTGCCTATGAATACCAAGTAGCTTTGCTTGACAGTCAGCTAATGCACCGGGCCCCCTGCCTGGGCTGGGTGAGTCTCCTGCAAGACTTTAAACAAATGTTTATGATAGATCAGCATTACACTGCTCACTTCGTCTCATCCAAGAGACGTGACACCCACATCAGTCTATGATGACTCTTGTAAATATCCCACCCCCATCCCAGCAGCACTGTGCTGGCTCCTACTAGGTTTTCTTTCTAAGCAGTGCCCTGCCCATTTCTGGGTATTTTCACTGGCAATCCCCTACATCCAGCTATTAACAGCCAGGCTATTAACTGGTGCTGCTCAGCTGCATTTGTAGTCGGATTTCCACTTGTTCCAGACAATGATTTTAGCACTGACTGTCCTAGCGTGGGGTCTATTAACCCCACAGTATCCAGGCAGGTAAAAATGAACAACTTTCCTCTCCTCCCAGCAGCCCTAACAGCTGAAGTGTTAAGAGCGTACTGAGGGCAATGCTCTTTTTAACAGCACTTGGCACAATTAAGCTTTAATTCAGAGCTGTTATTTTACAGCTTCATTTGTTTCTGCCAATTTTATGTTTGAAAGGTGGGGAAAGCATGAAGGAATAACAATTTAAGTGCTGAGCAGATGGAGAACGAGTACCTCTTATTCTCTCCATCACTGCTGAAAACAGAAGTTTTCCACCTCGCAGGGCTCCCTTGCCAGAAGGAGGGAGTTACACTCAGCACTTCCCAGAGTGTTTGAACCATCACAGACAGGTATGTTTCTTTCCAATGCTGCACAGAGAATGGAGCTGGGAATAAGACAGGCACCTCAGCAGCACCACAAACAGTGGGTTGTCAGCATAGGGAATTGCATCTTCTAGAGATCCAGGCACTTTTCAGCCTGTCTTTTTTCCCCTAACACTATGGATATGATACAGAAAACAGTGTCCCTGACATGCCAAGTTGCCACCAAGTGTGTGGGCTGGTTGTGCTTCTACTTTTCTGTGCACAGCTCTTTGTCCCTCTGTGTATCTGGCAACAATTCACCTCTGCACCAAGGAACAGGACAAAACCCACTCTCCTCCAGGTATTTCACGTATGACACAAAACCCACACTCAGGCCTCGTGACTAAACCCTGGCATGGGCAGATGGCACTGCAATTAAAGGATCATCAGCTCATGAGAGGGAAAAGATAAAGACCTGCTTGTAGAAGTGCTACCATTCACAGGTTGCTGTTCAAGCTGGAAAGGGAAGAGTCCAGAGCACAAATTACTCTAAAAGAAACCAGACTTTAAAAATCACTCTGAAATGATCCAAAGCAAGACACATGCTGTTGCTGATGGGAGATATCCTTGTTTGTAACTCAAGGGTACTATGTGGGCAGAATTGCAGTAGCCCCACAACAGTCAATGTCATTCCAGTGTGTTGGACCCAGAGGTCCCAGTGGAAACCCCCATACAGAAAGTCCTCCAGCACATGGTGGTGGGAGAGGAACCACAGCAAGCAATAACTACCCTGGGCCAGATACAGAAGGTACAGAAAAGGGACGGCAAACTCAACAGTTTCCCCATCCCCAGCACCTCCCTGGAAAGAGAGAAGCAGAATATGGTGCAGGACCCTCCTGGGGGGTTTTGTATTTGACTCTGCTCTTCAGCTCACTGCCCAAAGTGCTCACATACCACAGTAATGAGAACAGTAGAAATGCCTCCAGAGGTAGAATAGATTAGAGACAGACAAACAAGAATGTGGCAGCTAAAGGAATAATCAGAGCTTCCCTCCACAGGGAAAGGGCAAGTCTCGGCACTTCTCTCTCTGCCAAATCACTTCTAAAAATAAACTAGGGAGACAGATCCAGGCCTAATGGTGTGACAAAAGTTAAAGTGCAGCACTGGGGGCCTGTCATGCCTCATACAGCTACAGAATTGATCCACTCAGAGGACACAAATACAAATATTTCTCTGGCATCCTCCACTATGAGCAGGGGTAATAGCCAGGGTCCTGCATCAGCTACCACCCTACACTTTGGAGCACAACTTTTACTTTTTCTAGGAAAGGTCAACTTTTTTATCTTTTCCACCCCAGTTTCCAGTAAAATAAGGCACATACTGAGCACAGGCTCAATAAGTTTCACTTGTAGCTCATTACCCCATGGTTATTTTAAAATCTACCCTTTTTTGTGCTACCGCTTTAGTATCACCTACAAAGGCAGACCCAAACTTCCCTGTGAGCTGGAGCTAGAGGAATGCACAAACCTTGCCTGATTCCCCTTCAAATGAATTGTAGCAAACACATTTTTTTCCTGTCTCTGTAAGAGCACAAGAAAAATCAATGCTGCAGCTAATACACTCTTCCATGGAACCACAGTAACCAGTAGTAGATGTCTGTGCTACAAAATAATACTTGGCAAACCCACAGTGCTTTAGGGTCAACAGAGAGATGTCATTCCTTCCTGCACAAAATCATTAACACTGACGCCACAGATATGCTACTCGTAATGCTGAATAAATACTCCAGAAAGATTAATAATATTTTCATTGAACTCTCTATTTAAAGGAATATAGAAGAACCATTTCATTCCTAAGCTGATAATAGGGTCCACGTGTGAAAACAATAAAATAATAAAAACGACATGAATAAGACTTCAATGGAAAAAGCTTTACCCAAGGAAAAGTTTCTACATCAAAGCACGCAGATAATCTGACAATATTTTCTTCTACAAAACTGGATAAAGTTACTTAATGATTTAAACAAGATACAGTATTATAATTTTTATTAATCCCTAAAGAGCTACAGCTAAGCTGCAGGGGAAAATTGTCTGCCTTATCCTGATAGGAAATCTAAGGTAATCATTCTTTTTTTTCTGTTTTGCATGATCATGAACAAAAATGCAAACAAATAACTGATTTTCTAGAATTACGACTGCAAACATCAGTGGGGGAAGTGCAGAAGTACTCAGAGTTAAAGCATTCAAGAACCTGATCAGTTTTCCAAATCAATAGGTGTAGGAGACTCCATTATTTCTCATTCTTTGTGCAGCTGTTGTTCCTTGACCAGCAGCTCATACCAGGGGCATAGGCAAGACATGCAGAGAGAACAAGATACTTCACAGCAGGATGTGTCTGGACTCATGAAGTAGGGAGGGACCTTTCGAAACACAAGAATTTCAAGTTATTCTCTCTCAAAACAACTACATACTAACTGAATTCTATTCCAAAAGGCAGAAGAGAAAACTAATGTACTTTCCCTTTTGCTTAAACAAGTGAGATATTCATAGTGTAAGGGATAAGTACCAGCAACAATAGCTGTAATACGCAGCTCAACTGATATCAAATGAGACACATTCCTTGTCTCTCTGTTGGTCCATTGGATTTTCTCCAGTGCATCTGACATAGCAGCAGCAGAGATGGGAGATTGGTACAGGTGTTGCAAATTTAGGAGCCGTAAACTACACAGTAATTGGTCATAAGTGAAGAAACCACTTGTAAAACCACAGATCTGCTACCATTTTTGTTACATTCTCAACAAGTTTTTTTCCTCTCCCATTTTTTCACTTGCCCAACCCTTGCCACAGTCAGTATTTTATTCAGTGGGATATGTAGAGCATGGCATCTGATGACAGCCTGGCCTTGAAGCTTAGCCCTCCATCCTAAGTCTTCCCAAGACAATGTAACTAAAGATCCCAGGTTAAACAGCTGCCAAGATGAGAGGTAAAACAACAGTAACTTGCCAGGGGCAGAAATTGGCGCATTAGGAGCATATTTGTAAAATGAACATGCTATCACATAATTCCTACAAGATTGGAAAGATCTTGCTGGTTCTTTAGGCATGTTACAGCTCTCACTTGGCTCTCTGTGTGTATGTAATCCTGGTCATAATTACATGCATATGTTAGGTATTATTTATAATTCAATGACAAGAGACAGCTTTCATTGTTCTGTGGTCACTGCTGCTCTGTATGTTGTGCTACATAAAGCACAGATTTACTTTGCCAATCAAAATCTGATGTCTGAGATCCTGTGGTGGACTGACCCTGACTGGACACAATGTGCCCAACAAAGCCACTCTATTGCTCCCCTCCTCAAATACACAGGGAACAGAAAATATCATTAACAACTCATGGGTCAAGATAAGGACAGGGAGAGGTCACTCAAATTACTACCACAGGCAAAAAATATTTGACTTGGGGAAATGAGTGCATCAATCTAATTAGAACAGGATAATGAGAAATAACCCTAAATCTTAAAACACTTTTCCCTCATCCTTCCCTTCTTCCTGGGTTCAACTTCACTCCTAATTTCTTTCCTTCCTCCCCTCAGCAGTGCAGGGGGATGGGGAATGGGGGCTGTGGTCACATCATCACGTGTCTCTGCTGCTCCTTCCTCCTCAGTGGGAAGACTCCTCACACTCCTCCCCTGCACCAGCATGGGCTCTCTCCCATGGCAGTGTCCTGTGAACTGCCCCAGTATGAGTCCCTTCCATGGGGTGCAGTCCTTCAGGAACTGACTGCTCCAGTGTGGGTCACCTGCAGGTCTACAAGTCCTGCCAGGATTCTGCTCCAGCCCTGGCTTCCCATGGGGTCTCAGCCTCCTTTGGGCATCCCCTGCTGATGTGTGTCCCAGGGGCACAACTGCCTCACCACAGTCCACATCGCGGGCTGCAGAGGAACCTCTGCTCCAGCACACATCAGATGCTCGAACTGTTTTACTTTCTCTTACAGGTGGCTTGGGGACAGCTCAGTCTCCTGAAATGATTATTTTGAAAGTCTGTCTGGTCTATTAACAATGCAAGTGTGCATTGGTTTATACCACTGATGCTGCTCATTGCACAGCCAGCCTATAAAAACAGAACCAACCTGCTGAAGATATACTGGAGACAAAAAATATGTCAATGAATTACAGCTGGGTTTGCTTTCCTCCCCTTTTGTTGCTGAGCAGCCTATTGACAATGCCTCTGCTTTTAGTTTTACTCCTTGTAAGTTCATGATGCAGAAATCAAATATACTGGGAGATTTATAATTTCAGTTGTTCCTGGAGGAAAGATGGCAAACAAGGTATGTCCATGAGAGGATTGCTGGGTAAACAGCAGGCAAAGTACATACAACTCTGGGAAATCCAACCATGCTAGTCTAAATTATTCAACCTGACCTAGTCAATAAATATTGCATCAAAATTCAGAGTAAGAAATAGAAAGTTTGTACATGAGATTTATGTTTCACTCTACGATTCACATTTTAAGTGGTTTGATTAAATATTTATTCTAATATTCACTTGGGTTAAGAATTACACCAATCTGTCTATACAAAGCTATGCATAAGCTCACAGGAAATTTTACAAATACAGCAGAAATGCATTATTAACCTCCTAGTTTTATTCTAAAACCATTTTTTTTCCTTTCTTGATAAAAAAATCCTACCAATATAATTTATTCCTTTCACCAGTGGGCTGTTGATCTTCACAGCTGTTGCTCAGGGGCTAAATCAAGAGAGGTTTCTGTTAAAAGAGAATTCAAGTTCTCAGACATCTCAAATATGTTCAGAAGCAGAAGTCTGGTAGAGGGAACATTAAAGGAGAACTCTCACAAAGTTCAGGTAATCTCTGCTAAATCACCGCAATCTTTGATACATTTGAAAATTTAGATCAAATTCTTCAAAAAGCTAAACTTCTTCCCTCTGATATTTCAGATAACAACATATTCTTTCTGCTAGAGGGAATGATTATGACAGCTTGGCTTTTCTCAGCAATCAGCCTAAAAGTACATGTTATTTTCTTGAGAAGACAAAGAGATCAGCAACATTTATATGAAAACAGATCTGAATGTTTAAAACTAGCAGGTGATATTGAGAGACATTTAATAAGACTTGCTCTTAAAATTGTTTATGGCTCAGACTCTAAAAATGAGCTCCAGTTATGTATGTCACTGTCATTACTCATATCATCAAACAGAAGCCACAAGTTATGATTGAAAGTGTTGATTATTGGTAGCTGACAGCTGCTTGTACATGGAGCTGAACTTGAGGAACTTTGTTGTCAGCTCTAGCACTGCTGGATTCACTGAGTTACGTGGTACTCGCCTTTAATACTCTTCCTCTGGAATAATTGAAAAGATTATTTTCCTGTTATGTGTTCTAAAGCTTAGACATAAAAGGCACTATATTACCATTGTGTTGCAGTTTATTAATTAAGGTAGTAAAAAGGCAAAATTGTGCATTTTTCTTTCTTTAGAAACATAATGGGCAGGCTGTGAAAGAGCTTCAAACTTCACCTCTGCTAATTTGATAGTTGGAATATCACATCATAAGTACAAAAATGGCAAGCACGTTATTATTCTGTTGGACTGTCTTTGCCAGAATCTATCAGCAGACCTGCATAGATGGTCAAAAGTTATATGTAGTGAAAAATATGCAATGTCTCTCATCTGCTTTTACTATAACTTCTGTCAAGGTTCTTTCAGCCAGCCACGTAAGAGTATCTGCTAACAGTTATTTAAATTCATGAGCTAAACCCTTCTTTCAGCCTAGGAATGGGATGCAAAATGAATGAGGCTTGCCTTGCTTTTCCCCCCCATTATTTTTTGGCAATGGACAGAGAACTCTAATTCTCCAGATCACCAGACCAAGTATCAGTGTAACTGAGCTAATTTAACTGAAGAGAATATACCAGTACAGATGCTATGGGCTCGCCTCAGTCCTAGAAAAAGTTATATTAAAAAATCATGGTATGTTTCCAGTCTCAGTAATGTCACTGGCCTCCTGTATGCCCTTAATCAAGGAACTTTCTTCAGCATGTGGGTTTTTTTTATTAGTTAAGACATATATAATAAATAAGTCTGAGACAAAAAGTGTTTTGAAACTCATCCTGAGGATTCTTTAAGCCTAAAAATACAAAGAAAAAATTGGTGTTAATCCACTGCCTTGTCAGCCCCTTTAATTTCGCTGCTTAGGTATATGCAGAAATAATCAAAGCATGAGTACCTCTGTTCTGAAGCAAGAAGAGACTATCACAATCACAGGAATTTAGATCCACCACTTCAGACAAGCTGCAGATAATTCCTTAACAGTTCTTGGAAACAGAGCTACATGTTGTGGTCACATTAGATCATCTACTTCAGAAAGCTATTAAATCTTATTGAAATATTGCAGGTAATTAAGAACTTCCAACATCCACTGGTAAGCTGCTGCAGATGCCATAACCCTGATGGCTGAAGCTTCACCCATCTTTCCTCTTTCAATTTAGCTGACTACAGCTTCCAGAGAGAGGATCTCAGAATTCCTCTTCCTACTAATTAAACAACTGTTTAATATGCTGTGCCTTCCTTTGTTTGAATATCCAAGGGGCATTTCTGAGCCTTGTTTTCACATCAGGTCTGGAAGGTCACTAAAACAACACTCTCAAGGATGTGCTGTCAAGCAGTTGAAGCTCCTCCTTGCACATTTGTCAAGGCAAACCCATGGTTGCTTTTGCCTGGCTGGCCCAAGGAAAGTATCCTGGCACAGCCCCATTGCATTACTGACAGGGCACAATCACCCTAAGCTGCATCCAAGCACTGGATGGCATCCAGTCCCCAAAGTCCTTGTCCAAGCAAACCCAGCTGATAAGGTGGAACCTCTGATCCCAAAGAGACAGAGCCTGTTAAGGGAGAAGTTTGAGTGGCTCTCCAGCCTGTGCCGGAGTGTCTGTTACGATCCACGTTTCAGAAGAAGACAATCTGGCTATACAATCCAGATTCTCTTTCTCCTTATTTCTCTAGTTCTGTGTTTGATCAAGCAAAGAAACTATAAAAACAATAGAGATTATTTTACAGAAAATATATTTAGATACTTCTTTCTCACAATTAAGTCTGTTAGGCCCTCTCCCAAATCTGGCTGCTCCTGAAAGCTGCAAAACCATCATGCAGATGTTTACTCAAAGCTCAGTGCCTAAGTATTCACAATGCACAGATTCTTTACTCTGCATTGAATAAAAGGAAGGTTGAGTGAAGAATGGCACTACCAGGAGAATGCAGGTCTCAACTTCCTTCTCCTCAAGGAAGGTGTGGTAGGCAGACAAATAAGACAACCCCACAACAACCCTGCCTGTTGACAGCTGTGGACAGAACAACCACAACACTGAACACACATCCAGGTGAACATGTCACCCCAATATGTGAAATCATATCAGATGTCTTCCTTTTCAGCATCATTTGATCAACTCATCCAGTACTGCCACATCAGCATTTCCTCCTCAGCAAGGAGCAGACACAACAAACTGTCCCAAAGAACTAGGCCTGTGTAGGCTTTATCACCATTCTCCTTTGACTGCCTTTCCTAGCTGTGAATCATGCAAGTGCCTGTGCAAGGCACTAAGGTTTCTCCATTGCTATGGGAACACAGTACTCTGCAGCTACTGAAATATTCAGCCCACCTCCATAAAATACCACGATTCACAGATATCAGCCAAGTACCTGAGCAAAGAAAGGTTTTCAAAAGCCAATGTGCTATTAGCATTTAATAAGGACAAAGGAAGGTTATTGTCTCTGAACAGCTTGAGATTACTCCAAGCAATGGAATTGCTGCTGTCCTGCTGCACTCAACAACCCTTCCTCCCCCTCACCTGAGATGTTCATAAAAAAGCAAAGTCCTGGCAGTAGAAAAAAAACTATAAAGAAACACCTACACTCAGAATAACACAAACATCAGCCATCCAAATGTGACTGAGTATTTGTGGTCAGTATCCAGCTATCAGGCACCCAATAATTTGGATCGTCTCTGGCCTGAAATTACCCTCCCACAGACCTCCAGGATAGGTACACAGACATAATTCCGACATCTGGCCTGTACCTCCTCATGGGCTGAGGCTAGATGGCATTTCTTTCCCAAGAGCTGAATTTTTCCTCTTTTCTTTTACCCACAAAATAAAAAGTTAAATATAAAAAGAAAAATAAGAATTTGTTTCCCATCACTGGCTGGCACAACTTTTATGTATTGTGGAACAATAAACAAGGACACTTGCATGGGATTTGGTTTTTTGTTAGGCAAGGATATTACTGGGATTCAATGGGTTTATTGGGCTATCCTGCTTTAATAAGCCAGTTCTTACACAAACATATTTTGCCTGTCAAGTGGTAAGATGAGGCATAAAAACTAAGTTGCAACAGAATTGAGTTCAGTGGGAAGGGAATTAATTATTTCTCTTTGAACAAAACAAAATAAAAGACAAAAAGTCTTCCACACATATTTTCAGGATCATCCTGAATCTATCAGATTACTGATCAGTCAGAGAACACTGGGGGGAATGGAGATGATCAATTCTATGACAATTAAATGCACTGTAAAGCTGCTTTCACTGGAAACTTCATGTCTGTTTTTTCTGTCTTCCCAGTGGCGATAGTGATATGCAGAAAGACTCTACAAATCATAAAGTTGTAGAGTAGGTATGTATTTATTTGGTGTAGGAGCTGTAGGGATTGAAGGAGTACAAGAGGACTTGCCACAACCACAGCCTTTGCAGAGCCATATCAGTCACACTCAGCGAAGACTGAGTTTCTGGATGCAGGGTCCAGCAGCATAGGAACAGGAGGACTGGCCAAAATCCAGAATTTGCCTTTCCCTGAGGTAATAGCTAGCCATGGTTTCCAGTCTCCCACTTTTCTGTACAGGCTGACTGCAATATTGTGAACACCATTCCAGCCACACAGTGCCATACCTGGTGCATATGTGACCTCACGGGACCCTGCATCTTCTCCTTTTGGCTATCCATGAAAGTATTCACGTGATTCTTGCAAGTCACAGGAAACCCCAAGTTATCCCAAGACATCTGATCCAGTCTACCAGACAATAGCCATGATTTGAAAGGATCTATCTGGACCTTAGAGGAAGGTCACAATAATCTCACAAATGATGACAAAGTTTAAACTTCTATTTCCTAGAAAATGCATAGAAAATTTCCAGCCACTAACCCAATCTAACTTGACTTGAAATTCTGAGACATTCTGTGTTGAACAATAACATGGAGTTCAATCTCTTTTAGTGGTGGTATAATAGATTATGTCACCCTTTATCCACAGAAAAAAAAACCCTTATCGCCCTCAGTCTTCATTATTCCAGAGACATAAACAACCATATATTGAGTATTTTTTTTCAACACGTACTTATATATAGCTTTTCTATTATTTTGATCATTCCAGTAGCCCTTATGGGCACCTTGTTTAATAGAGACATCCAGGCTTCTGTACATATTTTATTAATATCATCTTACACTGAGCTTAGAAGTACTGTGTGTTGGTAGTTGTCAGTCAGCCATTAAAGCACAGTAATTATTTTAGATGTGGTAATGCTGTCATGTGTTTCAGTTTTTCAGTTAGCCTAATGCACCACTGGAGGACAGTCAGCTCTGGATATGGTGAGCACAGTACCTATATGTCAGATAGGACAGGAGAAACACAAGTTACTGGCCATGCTGCTACAGATCACAATAACATCAAAGACTAAAAGTTCAAATAGCAAAAAGAAAATATAATACAGGTCACAATAACAGAGGTCTTTATGATGAAAAAGTAAGTGGCTTCAGTTTATGCCATGCACAAGTACATGAAATGATAGTGATTTATGCTTTTTAAACAAAAGAAATAAGTATTTTGATTAGGCTTGTGGGGGAGGGAGTACAGGGCTTTGCATTTAAAGCTTGATTTTAACCAGGGAAAATTACTGACTGCTGCATGAGGCAGCATTCAGCTCCTTTCCCTTCCCTGAGCAGGGCTCCCAGCTTGCCTCGGGAATCCAGAGCCGGCAGGACGCCTTTCTGACATCTCCCTCCTGAGCAGCCGTGGGTGTATCTGCTGACATTAACCAGCAGGAGAGCTTCTCAAGGAAGAAAAGCCCTATATGAAAAGGTTTCACAGCAAAAGGAGGAAAAGTCTTTAAAGGGAAAACTACACAGCATGCTGCTCCAGAAGCCAAGTTGAACTTTCATTTTAGATCTGAGCATTCTGTAAGAGCAGAGTGCTCATCTATTTCCTACAGTAAATTATTCTTCCTCAGCTATATTTCTGTACACTTAGACTTTTATATAAACTTCTATAGAAAAAGAAATCACAGCAATTATAATCCTAGCAATTATGTGAACCCTTTTTGCTAGATGCTAGAAGTTGAATTGTTACCAGGGAAAAAAGCACTTTGCCCTGAGAGAAATGGGGCAATGAATTCTCATCATGCAAAGATGATTAACTTCTCTCCAGGTAATCAAAACCTGAACACATTTTCAGGCAGAATCTATGGAAAAGAAAAGCAGAACCAAAAGCAGCAAACCCCAAAGGTCTTAAATCCAGCTAAGAAGTTTGGCCTGCAAATTAAGCCAGGGAAAAATCTTTAGCAGACAAATAATGCTGTGCCAACATTGAAAAAGTACAAGCACAGAGTTAGGACAACTAACTCTAGAGTCTAACATTAACTACAGGGAGATTAATATAAATGTTAATGCAAAATGCAATTGATAAAGATGAATATGGTCAATACCTCAGCGCGTACTTCAATCACTGAAAAATCTTGTCAAACAGACCTGACTTGATACTTCAGTGAGCCAGCAAAATGTGGCTGCTTAAGTCTGGTTTTATTGGCACAGTGCACTTATCTATTTATAAAATTTTAAAATTAGTATGGTGCAACACCCATATTAAAAATTAGCATTGCAGTTTACCAATGAAGTATGCATTAAATTAACTCAGACCTGGCTGAGATCTCAAATGACACATGAAGGATGGATGTTTGCAGAGGTTTTTTCAGGAATTATTATTATTATTATTATGCTTGAAGCCACTGAACATTTTCACCAGTATTCAGGGGGTAAAAGTAACTTCACTACCACTGTAATGCCTGATTGATACAAGGCCTGGTAAAGCAGCAAACAGTGATGAAGGCAGGACATCAGCAATCTGGGTTGCTCGGGAATCCATTCCAAAACTGTGTATTTTTGTAAAGCAAGGTGAAAAATGATACAAGAAACAAAGGGCACAGGAAAGTGGGACTTTTCTCTGGAAGGCAGCAAGTCTGAAGGAATTTAGGTTAATGAGCTACAGCAGCTGACCCCAAGTTCTTCGTTCAGTGATGTTACAAAAGGGATCTGCAAACAGAAGACTGCTAAAGGAGAACTGGAAAACTACTGTAAATTATAATCACTATTGCTACAGTGAAATTGAAATTGTGAAAGTGATGCAGAAACTGCCATAAAAAAATCCAAGTATAGAAAACAAAATCTAAAATGAGATTTTAAAAAACTTAATTTACATAGTTTACCAGGCATCTGACTGCATCACAGGGTCTAACTACTGCCAGTTTTAGGAAAAATATTCAGATGAGAAAGCCTATATAAAGAGCATGACCAACCATATGTTTGATTCTAGGAAGACCTATGTCAGTTCTCCATTTGTTACTATCTTTGTATCAAAGAGGATCTTGTTCCAGAAAAAAAAAAAAAAAGAAACAGGAAAAAACGAAAAAAAAAAGCCAAATTAACTCAATTGCTAAGCCTCAGATGGCTGAGTGAAATATTCTCCTTTAAAAAGTTGTGCACTCAGCATGACAGTCAACCCTGACCCACAGCTCCCTTCTTAACCCAGCACACAGCAGCAAAGCTCAGTGGTGTGGTCCACTCTTGGTCACAGGGCAGATGCCTGATGTCCTGTTGGGAACTTGGTGCACTTCTGCAGTTCAGGCCTGGATCTCTTACCTGGGCAGCAACCACCTGCCCTTCATCTGGCTAAGGCTCAATGTATTTGAACCATATAAATGAAAGACAAAAAGAGCGAAAGGAGTGAACATTTTTCAGACACAGATATACATATGGAAAGGCTAAAAAAATAGGAAAGGAAAATGCTTCTAAATTAAGAATATTTTCCATGGTCTTTTGATGGGTAGAATTAACATCTCCACAAATAGGACAAGCAGGTCATCAAGGAGTTAGCACATGCTATTCTCTGAACACCCTGTCAGGTGCCTTAACTACCTGTCACAACTAAAATGGGTTACAAGACCTAGAAATAAATCAGTATTTGTGGATGCCAGACCACAGTGCCTCAGAGAGACCATGGAGTCAGTTCATGGGTCTGTTCCATATTATGTTCAATTAATTTCATGTTTAGCTTAATAGCATTTTTGTGCAGTTATTGCATAATAATAGCAACAGAGGACAGCCCATCTGCATGTTCAGTGCTCATATACAATATCTTGGGTGTCAGCCAGGCTGCACTCCAAGCCCAAGACCTGGAGAGGTTTTCTCTGAGTCCTGACCCAGGCAGGGCAGCATGTCCCCTGTGGCTGCTGCCCCCCCTTACACCTCCAGCCCCAAGCCCAGCACAACCACCAGACAGCAGGGCAGTAAAAACCAGACCTCTGGGCTGCTCTCCTGATATTCTTACAACTGGCCCAAAGTGACACTGTGTATATATGCACAGCTGAAAAATCTGCACACATTTAAGCTGCTAAGTACTAGGTATGTTGTTACACAAAATATTCACTGACCTCTTGCTGAATGTATTTTAATTGAAGTAATTATTCACTCAGCTCCAGCTGCTAGAACTCCAACCTGATATGTCTGAAAGTAAATAGCTTTTCAGATTGGTTGCTCAGAAAGCTGGAAAGTATCTGCAAACTGATACGCAGCTGGGAAAGAAGTCTTCCCAGACCCATCTGTTCTCACAGCTTCTCTCAACAATTTATCAATAAGTTTTTAATGCTCTTATCAATGAGCTCCTATCAGGTTAACAGCCTGAAGTGGGGATGAGAAGCACAGCCAGGGAGAGGCTTATGCTTTGTTGATTTCCAGTTGACTCCGAACTCTTCAACATTCTCTTGTTTTCATCAAAGCGTAAACTGAGTTTGAACTTTCAAGATAGAAAGTGTGCTTCTGGAGTTTCCTGGTGAGGATTTTTTCTCATTAATTAATCATTTTGTTAAAGGCTTGATTTTTCCAAAGCAATTGGCAAAGCTTTCACTGATTTGACTCGGAATGATTTCATCCTAACCTTAACACTGTTTGTACTTCCCTAGAAATAATATTGTGTCACAAATGAGCATTTTTTTGCCCTCCCAATCTCTGAAACAGCCTTATGCTGATTCTAGATCAAGCTTCTTGAAGGGTGAGATAATGTGTAGGTATCCAAGTTCAGTAACAGTGCCCTGCTCGTGTGGTTTAATAAGAGCTTCCAGAAATATCCCCATTAATGAGAATATCTCAGTGTAGTGAAAAGTGGGTCTGGATGACACAAGGGCTGAATGCCATTTCTCAAGGTAAACCACAGCGTTACCACTCAGAGTAAAACAGAGAGAAAAACATTTTAATCCTTTTAAAGATTATCCAAGATGGTAAAAAAAAAATTACCCAAACAGTTAAAGCAAGTCAAGGTCAGAGTCAGGAAAAAAAAACCCCAACTAAGCAACAGATTTACTGCTTCCCAGCCTCATGCTCTAATGAAACACAATCAACACTGGCATTAACAATGCCCATTTCTCATGGGTTTCTGTCTTGTGGAGGAGTTCCCTGGGGTTTAAGATGCATTTTGATCCAAAGCCTTCTCTACAGCACACACCCTTTACAATAGGACTTCTCTACAGTCTAATAATGACATAACTCAATTCATACTCAGTCTTTTCCCACTGGGCTCAAAAATTACCCAGAGAACTGTCAGTATAACTCAATCACCACAATGTGGTGGTCTTTCACAAACTGGGCTAAGGAACAAACTGAATTTGTTCAGCTGCTTATCAAAATGTTTTGCAAAGCCTTTTCTACATCTTCTGTTTAGATATCACAGTTTGCACATCTCATCCCAGGTATTTCTAAACATGCCAGAGGTTTAGCTGAGCTGATTATGCTTTATGATTAGCTAACTAAGACTATATAAACAACTGAAAACTTAAACTTTCAGAAGATCTCTGTCTAGCAATTGATACCAGATCCATCATTAGGGATCATGGTTCTTGACAGTGTTTGGTAGTCTAGTAACAACAAAAGAATTAAAATATCTGTTTAGTTATCTAGTTGGAATTCCAAGCATTGTTTTCAACACAACACAACACAAATGAACTTATTTATACATTAATTACATTCAATTTTAAAAATTAAAACCCAGGAGAGATTTATAGTGCAAATGACCAAGGCAAAAAGACTGTTTAGAGAAGGCATAAAATTAATTAAAAGACTTACATGTTTAATATTGGCTTTGCTCATAATACTGTCGTGTTTCTTTTTCATAAGTTAAAGCTAGAAACTGATTGTCATTATCAGAGAGGCCTCAGCTTTGCTGATTTTGTTAGACCTCTGGCAATTGCACTTTTACAGGTTAACGAAGGCAGAAAATTACTCTGTTTCACATGATCAATAAAATCTGACACTTTTAAATGCACAGTGAACCCTTCTGGAAATGCCTTTGTCATGAAGAAATCTCCCCTACTAAGAGAACACCCTGAAATTGCTCTACATGCACAGAGTACGTTGAGTCCCTCCTGGTTAGGCAACTGCTCTTTGTTAGTCTACAGAAGGATTTATCAAGACAGTGACTCCCACATGGTCCCTGTAGGCACCAGGGTTCAAGTAAAAAAGGAGAAATTTGAAGTAAGCTGTATGAGGGACAGAACATAAAAGTTTCTTTAAATAAACATAACTAGTGCTACTTAGACACTGCAGACTGCAGGAGATGGCACAAAAGCAAGGAGAGAGATAGGAGACAGTTTATGTATCAGCCATGTAAACAACAGCCACAAAGTTATCATAAAAATAAACCACTTTCAGCTTCATAATCTCTCCAACCCAGCCCTTCTCTGTTTATAAGAGAGGGCCCCTCACTGGACGGTGCAAAGCTGCAAATCCCCTCAGAGGACCCTGAGGTACGAACAAAGAACTGCCCAAGGCAGACACCCAGTGCTGCCCACGGCCACCCTGTCCTGGGGCTCAGCCATGGCCTCCCCACCACCCACCATCTCAAGGACACCCAAGCTTGGGCATCTCCAGAGGGTTTCCCACCAGCCCACTGTGGTGAGCTGCCCACCTACCACCTTGGCTTTCAGTTCATGTGCATGAGAACCAGCATTTACAGGTGCCATCTCTCCTGTCCCAGTCTGCCTACCTGCCTCACGCTCTGCAGCTGCTATCAAAGAAAAATCCAACACTTCCCTCATCACCCAGACACTGTTCCCCATTTACATCTCCAAAAACCTTTTTTTTTTTTCAAAATCAGAACACACATTTCACTTAAGCGTCTTTTATAGGTTAGGCTGAGTGACTTCTCAGTGGCCCGACTCAGGTGCATATTTTATTTTTCTATTTTCTAAGTTGTGAAATTATCTGAGGAAGGGACTACTGTAATATTTGCATCTCATACAGTCTTGAGAAAATTATGAGTGCTTAACAGTCTTGAGAAAATTATGAGTGCTTAACAGATACATAGCACATCCATGAGGGAACAGAAACAGAAGAACCAAGATGAAGATGTTGCTTCTAGCAAGGAAATGAAATACAGTACAGCAGAGCATTGCATTTCTCATGCTCTATCCACTGTGTGTCTCCAAGCTTACTTTGGCAGAGAATTACTACTTTTTAGGGGTTCTTTGCTGGTACTAGCAGGTTTTAAATGAATATAAAATGAAGGGAAAATACTCCACATTGAAATAGTATGTGACACTGTACTCAGATGTCTCATTCTAGGAGACATCTTGTCAACAGTACTGGATATAAATCTAAAGGTATCTCATCTAAGAGAAAGTACAATATTTTCACAGAGCAAGAATTAAAACATCTATAAATCTATTCTAAGCATTCAGTTCACCCCTTTGATTTCAAGAATCCAGATTTCCCAAAACAAAGAAATTCTGCAAGATCTGTTTTGTGTACACCAGTGGAAGCCACACATCTGTTATTGCCAAGAAGTTTAGTTAAGCACATTCAGAATAGATTTGCTGCACAATGTTAGTGGCGCTGAACCTGAAAGCAGTCATTAAAGAAAGAATTTATTCTTGTGGTAACCCCAAGCAAGAGTCACCATTCAGCCAATTTAATATCAACAGCAGTAATTTCAACAATATGATATTTAACCACAATCCTAAAATGGCTCAGTCTGGAAGAAACACAATATCAGCATTTGAAAGAATGCATCCCCAGCAACATCTGAAGAGGGAGGAAAGATCCAAGGCCACAGTGGCTTTTGCATGGATTTGAGTACACAGCTCTTGCTTGAACTTTTTCTTAATTGAGGTTGCAAAAGAGTAAGCTGAGGAATGAACACAAATACCGTTCTGGTTGGCAGCAGTGTTCAGAGAACAGCGACAAAGGACAAATTCTTTGCTCTCGGATCATCTGGGTACAGTGTTCCACTCCAGCCTGTGCATATGCCAAGTGACACGCAGGTACCCACCAACCCTTTACAGCTTTTACAGTGCTACCCCTAAATGCATCATCAAAGGAGACTACAAAGCCCATAGATAAACCCTTTTTTCCTCCTGCAGTTCTATCACTTGCTTTCCTCCTCTCTTCTCCAGCAAATTCCCCTTCCCCATAGACAAATTTCCTTCCACTCCTGCTCCCCTGAAAATATCCACCAATGGATGATATTTTCACTTTGCTCTCGTGACCCCTAAGCAACCCTGACTCAGTGAAGCCCAGACTCCAGTCCCTGAACCAGACACAGTTTTTCATGACAAATCATTTGGCCTTGAAACTTTCCTGTGGCTTTTGGGAGGGAAGATGTAAGTTCAAAAAAGTTCAAACTGTTCAAATTCTGACCCAAATTGACAATGGCTCTATGAGGCTGTCCTTACAAACCCTATCCTTGCATCAATGTATTCCTTGTATGTCTTATCAGACTACATGATCAGACCTTTCTGCAACACAGAAATTCTTAGGTGAAATTCTATTTCCATTAAGATCAAGTTCATTTTACAATGAATTTCAATGGAGAGCATTGCAATCATTAAGGAAAAGAAGTAGATATAAAAGCTAATAGAAATGTCCATTTCTCAATATCTGCTGCAAACAAAATGTACTACGAAACTGTTCCACCCAACAGACTGAAAACAAGGGGACAAATGTAACATCCTGAAATAAAATAGCACCACTGCTTTTGTAACATGTTTCATATGCACTTCCACCTCAATCAGCAGAGAGGAAATAGATAAAAAGACACTTAAAAAAAAAAGAAGAAGATTAAAAAACTTTTTTTTTTTTTAGTACAGAAATTTGCTCATCTAGAGATTTCTGGTCTGATCTTTATTAGACTCCATGCTCTTACAAGTCCCTATGTTCTCCTCACTATAATACTGAAGAAACACTGTTTCATAGCTGGAATTTGTTTGTAGCATTCTTTGCCTCCTGAAGTTTATTGTACTTTGGGAAAGGATAATCTCAAGATGTCACAGACAACAGAAATGTAAGGATTCCTACTGATAGCTCCTTGACTAATTGCCATGAATGCGTCTGCCATACCAGCGGGGTTTTCTATTGGTGTCAGCATCTATTTCTCCTCCAAACCTCAGTAAAATAAGAAAGTTTTGCTGCTGAAGCATACACTTCTATCAGTTTTTCTGTACTACCTGTGGATAACTTGAAAGGCTTAAAGTATTTCAATAAATTAAATAGGATAAGTAGGCACAAGTTCTCACGAAGGATCAGATAACTTTAGGGCATTAGGAGAGAAAATAAGATTTAATCAATGTTTCTGTAGAGGGTCTCTTGTTCCCTTATCACTTACAAGAAAACAAATGTACTGGTCCTTATAAATCTTAGATTTTACAGGCTCCAGGAGCTGGTTGTGACTAAGCATTCCCATCTGTCGGCACAGTTGCCTTGACTTAGCATTATCTAACCTCTGATGACACTTATTAAATACACCCACTTCTCATTCAAACAGTGAACAGAGCTCTTATCAGACAACTCGCTCTAAGCAAACTGATGTAGGGAAGTGCATCACCATGAACAAAGAAGTTATCCACTGGCTGGATGTTTTTAGTATCTTCAGTGTCTGTCTACAATCAACTATCCTTTACCAGCCTCCAACAGTTCTGTCTGCAGCAAAAGGGTTACTGTGCTGTGACCAAAACAGCTTCTAGTTATCTCCTGTAAGACAGTCTCTTAAAATTTCTCTTTTTTTCTCTTGCACATACACATTGTTGAAGTTTACCATAGCTGGTTCTGAGCCAAGAACACAATCTTTGTTTTTATCACATATTATAGTTGAAAGATATTAAACAAGTATACTACTCTGATAGATCTGTTGAGGGAAAAAAAAAGAAAAAACAGAACACCCCAACCCCCAAAATTCATAACCAAGTGCTAATTTGATACATCACAAAGACATATTTTAACTTTTAACAGTTCTTGTCATCATTTCTTTTCAGCTGTCACAAAAGAGGACACTGAGGAATGAAAAACCCACTCCTCTGAACTGCCCATGCAGACCTCTGAACAGCCCATGCAGACCTCTCATGTGCCACAAGCTGTCTGGTGAAAAGGATGCCAAAAATGCAACTCAAGCTGGGCTAAGATTACTTTATGCTGACATAGATATGCTTTTATAAATTATTATTGTTGCAGCAGGTGGAAAAAGCCAAAGAGTGGATATAAAATGCATGTCTGTATAAAATCCACTGTACTCAAATGTCCTGTAAATTCAGCTTTTCCATTAAGTTCTCAAAAGAATATTGATGGATATATTGGCCAATTTGGATGGAATTCTGAGATCACTTTTGATAGAGATCTGTGAGGTCTCTGTGTGATATATGCATACAAAAGACTGGAAAGGAGCCCTGCTGTTTAAGCTTTGTAGCTCTTCCATTCACCTCTGAGAGGAATGGAAAGAATGACGACAGTTGTGAAATTCGTCTCAGAAGTCCCATCTAAATTGAGTTATGGGCCCTGGAAGACACACATTTCTTTATTGAAGAGTTTAAACTCTTATCTTTGCAGGAAGCAAAACCAGACCATTTCTAAAACAGAACTTCTGGTGATCTTGTTGGGAGGCCTGACTTCTCCACTGGCAGGCTCAAAACACCTTGGCTCTGTGCTTTGGACAGACTGAAGATGTCAGTGAGCCAAACTGAAATCCTTTTCTACCTTGCCAGGTAAGTGCTGGTAACTGAGCCCTTTCTGCTGCTGGTGAGAATGCCTTGAATATTTATGTGAGCTCCTTCTTCCAAAACAGCCACTCCACCTGCATTTGGTGAGATGGAGAGTGCACAAAAGGATGGAGAGAAATTGCAAGAAATGGATGGAGGGAAAATGCAAGAAATAAGCAGCATCTGGTGCAATGGAATGTCTTGTGCAGTCAACATCCTAGTCATGCTGCCACTCATCTCTGCATCAGCACCAACTTTACTCTAATGAGTTTTTCATTAGCGTGGAAGATAACAAGATGGACATAGGAATATCACATGAAGAGACAGGTTTTAGCTGGACAACACACTGTATGTTTGTGTACAGGTGTCTGTGCTTCTCATCCCAGAGCAGATGTGTGTCATGGGCACTAAGGAGAGGTAAATCTGTTATTTGACAGTGATACATAAAGAGGATGTGAATTAACACCATCAGAAAAGATTTATTTGATAAATACAAAATCATCAACCAGCTCCAAATACACTGTTCAGTAGTCTGGCATGTTGAACTACCCACATGCAGGGTGGTGTGGATCCCAGCCAACCTTGGCAAGATCTGGCTACTGAGGTTGTGTGAACTTGTGAAGTGTTTCACAGGTTTCAGAGGGGACTAAAATCCTTTCTGAGGAGCCACCAGGCTGGTGATGCACAGTCAGCACAGACACTGTGTTTCACACAATAGTACCAATTTTTCTTTGTCTTACTCTGTACACAGCTGAGCAAGGAGGAATTGGTCCAGAGAGATTCCTGACTTTACATTTTAAATTTAGTGAAGCACTTGAACACTGGGAGTGATGAACCAAGACAAAACTCAGAGCATTCCTTTGCTTTACAGCATTAGAAAGAGGTAAAAAGAGGTCACCAATAGTAGCAGTCCCTGGATGCAAACACATATACACTCTTCATTTTCTTAAAATCCCAGCTCACTCAGCACTCAGAGCTTCAAGTCTCCTCATGATGAGGCCAACCATGCCTCAGCTCTTCTCCTCTCACAGAGTCAGAAAAGGTTGCAAGGAGACAAGCTGGTAACAGCCAAATGCTCTCTCCTGCACAGACCAGCCTTGGGCACAAATGGATGTGTTCTGTCATATCAAAGTCACCTCTTTGGGCCAAGATGAAAACAGCGATTCAGCATTTCCACATCTTATTTCCCATTTACTCTCATGAGCAGCAGATTTGACACTTAACCCATTTTGGTTTTCCATCCTCTACAGTGCCTTATTTGCATTCCCTCTGCTCACCAACACTTGCTCTCAGCTCTGTCATTCAATGCTGCAGGTTTGGTTTGAAGATTGCACAGACAACTTCTCCCAAGTTTTATCTTCCCACAGGCAAACAAACTTTAAAATTCAATTTATAATTTTAGGCCACTAAAGACAGTAAAGAAGAGATACAGCTTTTGGATGAAGTAGAAATAACAAAAAGAATGTCATTGCTTATTTCTGTAAACAAACTATATGAAGCAAACAAGTGTGTTCTTTCTCTTTTGAAACCCTTAACCATCAAAAACAATGATCTCATGCTTCTGAAAACAAAGAGGAGTTTAGAGACATTTATTTTAAAAGGATGAAGACAGATAGGCTGCAAACAAATTCAAAAGGAAAAGCAAGAGAGGTGGAATGTACTGGACAGCAGAACTTTAAATGACTTTAGTGGAAGCTATGAATGTCCTACATGGCTCAGAGCCTGGCCCTCAATGAATGCTGGTGTAGGGACCCTGCAGTGTTTCCACGTGGCTGTTTGGCTCTCACCAACATTATCCCATACCCCTTTAACACTGTGTTCATCGAAATAAAATTAAGTTAGTTTGAGTGAATACAAACTTTTCCTACTCCAAATAAACAAAATCAGTTGAGTAAGATAAAACTGATATGGGTTTATAGCATTATGAATTGGGTTTTTTCCTAAATTCAAAAGCAAACAGCAAATTATCTTTATCTTCCCTTCCTGTTTTGTTTTTTGCTTTTGTTATTGCTTTACAGTGAGTTATTTTCCACTCATCCCTAAATCAAACCGTAACTGCTGCTTGGAAAAGCTGTAGTTTTCACCCTCTCTGCTCCTGGGTTTGGGGACAGAGAAGAAGCTGAGATTACTAATGGAAGAGTTGAATTCAAGTAATGGAAATGTCTGCAGAAGCCCTAAAAATCTCTCCGTAATATGCTATATTATAACCCATGGCAGCATCGTTTTAGCCAGGTCCAGAGCAGAGAGGCTCACTCTGGAGGCAATGCTCTGCCACCCAAAGCTTTTCAAGACCTTCGAAACACAGAGAAGTCGGGACGGCTCCCAGCACCCAAAACAGCTTCCCCAGCCACACCTGCTCCCCACATCCTGGGGCCAGCAACAGGCAGACAAAGCCTTGATCTGCACCATGGATATAATCAATAAGGATTCATGCTTTCTTGAAGATCCTTTCTTTTGTTGCTGCCCCTCCAAGCACAAGGCAATGTGGTGCTGAGTAAGAGAGAAGCATCCTCTGGCAAAAGTCCTGTTTGGCTGGAGGTAAGCACTCTCCAGGGCCAGAAGGATAACCCAACACTAGTGGAGACATTGCTCACAGACAGGAATTCCAACAACAACTTCAGTCTCAGGCTTACAAAGGACTAAGATGGATTTAACACCCTTAAAGCAAATAACCAGGAAAGATATACTGTGATGGCCGTTGTGCAGGGGCTTTAGCATCCAAGGGTGCTTAAGGAATTTCTCTCTTTACCATTAATGCCACAAACAGGCAGTTAACTATCATGGGGTCAAGTCCTACCTAGCTCTCTCTCTCTCACACACATATATACACACACAACTTCTGCTCCATGAGAGTTCAGGGAATCAGTTTATGGAATCAGACCCATAAAATCTAAAATTCTTGCAAGTGGCCCCTGCTGGTGTCCCCCCAAACCACCATTGACAACTCTGCTCTCGGCAAGAGAAGCGGCTCCTTCCCGTGCTCGAGGCAGGCCGGCTCCAGTTCAAACGTTCAAGCTCTGCTGGGCTGGCTCAGGCAATGTTTATAGTTCAGTGGTACGGATGAAAACTTACACAATGCTTTATGCTGTCAAAGCAAAATGTGATCGCTCCAGACTGTGCACTGACATTATTAAAAATATCAATTAAGGCCAAAAATGCACTTTTACACTGAGCTGCTTGGATTAGATTGTAACCAGCTCAAGGATAAGAAACACTGCTTGTTTATCTTAATCACATTTAAAAATCCAGGCCTTTATATTATCTCCCCCCACAACAGCCATTTCAAGTGACAGTAGGAATTCTCCAGTGGCTTCAAATGGATTTTTTTTCTGCCAACACATTCCCTCTTCACTTTCAAAGTTTTGTCTCTCCTATTTTTATAACTTTTAGGAAAATACTACCAACTGGTGATTCCCAAAAACAAAGACACAAAGCGGAAAGAATAAAAAAGTCAATGTACATCAAGAAACACACAGGACAATTTGCAACACAGTGCCAAATAAATGCTCATTTGCCTCCATTGGAGGTCAGTGAGGCAAATCGGTGGGAACTACTTGTAATTACAAGTTGATGACATACAATTGTGGCAGTTGTGTGGCCTTTTAATGATGCCTTTTGCTCTAATTTAGCTTTGGAGATCCTAAGAGAAATGGAAAACACCCACAGACCTGCAGGTTCCCAGAGTGTCTATTTAAATGTGTTCAAATAAGCCTGACTAATTTGTTTCCAAACTCCAAAATTTTATCTCTATAAAATCTGTGAAATGTTACTGCATATGATCAGTGTGTTGTGTTGGATGAATATCAACAAGTCCCATTTGTGTCACATCTGGAAGTACATATATCACACATACGAGAATATGATCTAAAACTTCAGTTCTCCACAACTATTCCTAACAGACTTAACATACTGTAAAACAGAGATTGGATTGCTCCTGATTTTACCACAAACCTCCTGAAACGTCTCTTGAAACTTGGTTATCAATGTGAACTTTAAAAAGAATAGATCCTTGAAGCCTAAAGTCCAGGATACATATACAAAAAGTTAGCAAATATATACTTCTTGCAAATCTCATTTTTAAGGCATTGGTGAACTCAATCCCCAGTTTTTGAAATCCTGAGGTTCACAACATTGCCTAAGGCTCCCAGCTGACTACGTTGATCCAAGAATCCCTATCATATGCCAGAAGGGAAAGAGAAACCTTACACCCCTAAACAACCTCGCACCTGGTGATACCTTTTGCTGACAAAAGGGAAGATGAGAAAGTACATTCACAACTATAAGTACAGAGCACTTCAGATTATTTCTAAGTTTTCCATTATTGGGCATCTTATTCTGTTACAACTACTGTTTTTATTGGGGCACTATTCATGCTTATCAAGTTTATGCTTAACCAAACTCTTTGCCTGAAGCCCACTTGCAACAGTTCTCTGGGAATAAAATTCCTATGTGTTGCTTCTTCCTACATATCACCAAGGAACCACAGGAACCCTTGCTGTTCTCCCATTTCTGAGAGATTAGGTTTTTGGCCTGCTTAGGACTATTTATAACAACAATTAACAAAAAGCAGGCCAGAAGGATGGCTACACTTGAAGAATGCATTTCTCAGTGACAGGATATCTGGTCTTAGTCCCGTGTTATCAAGGCACATATTTAATGCAAAAAATTACCTTCTAACATGGAGAAAACAGAACTCTTGTGCTGTAATCAACCACTAGCCCCAAGCAGGGCACTCGTGTATAGAAAAGAAAATGGAAACTCTTTCCTCACTGCACCTCTGACTTCTCACCCAACTTCTGCAATGGGCACTGGGAGGGCATTTTCCAGGTGGGATGGAAAAACCAGAAAACATAATTTCTGTGCCTTTTTAATAACACTTCTGTCCACAGCAACAGTCTCTATGTACATATAGACTGCAGAACAGTCAGTTGGACTCTTGGCAGGCATAACGTGGTGGAGCAGCCACACATGAAGCTGTTACCAGCAAGAGCAGCTCTGTGGCTACAACTACACCAAGATTTAATGCTATTTCTACTGCACACTGGCTGTTTAGTATTATTAATTATGCAAATTTCTGAGGCCTCCTTTCTGCATGAAAAAAACCACCCACAACAAACAAGGCAAACACTTAGGATCCTGCAGTTTGAAATACCAGGACATGGACTGTAAGGGCTTTTACCCTTACCCTTTTATATTGGGTGAGATCCATTGTGTAACACTGAGATTCTGTTAGAAAGTGAAGGACACTCCTCTCCTGCAGGTATGGTGAGACTATCAGACACAAGGATGCAAAAAAAAAGGGACATTAAAATAAAATTCCCTTTTTTATATTATCTATGATTCTTTCCCCCATTTTGCTAACAGCCTGACACTTCATGAATGCAAACATCCCTTGACTCTACACCTTCAAGAACTTAGCTAATGAGCCTGTGCTTTAACCTTTAATGAGCAAAATAGGGGAAGCTTTCTGACAGATTCACATTCATTTAAATCTGTACAACTGCACTCACCTAGATCCACGCCATGCTTGTATAGTTCCCTCCCTCCTCACACCAATGTTTCTCCTGAACAAGACTCTTTGCCCATAATATGTGCCAAAACATTCTTAAATTACGGACATAAATAAAAATAGAAGAAACATGAATTCAACAAAAATCTACTACAGTCTTAAAAACTGAACAAACTTTGTCATCTACTTAACTTTAATTCAGGACTCCCACAATGGGGAGGAGAAGAGAATTATACAAGAAGTCATCAGCTTTTCCCCACAATGGTGTCATCCCAGTGCCTCCAAAAAGCTCATTCTTGGAGGCTTAATCCTGACTTGTAGCAACTGATTCTATTTGTCCTAAATATTCATCTGAAAATATGTTCTACATTACAGTACTGCACAGAGAGTCTTTTAAAAGTCTTGCAATCATTGAAGTTAAAAGTCTGATGAGTAATGTTGTTCTGTCTAAAGTATATGTCATTCCCTTTGCCTCCCTGCTTTATTTTGAGACAGATATACTTAAAATAGTTTTAAATAAATATGGAGATTATTATCCAATCTAAAAGATTTAATTTAGCATTTATATGGGTTTTAAATGCATGCCAACACTTTCCTTCATTTCAACCTTTGGCAACTGTTCACTATTCACAATTCCAAGGGCTGCAGACTCATGTCTGATCATTTTAGGATATATGCAGTTGTAGCCAATAAAGACAGTGCTGATTTTAATTAAAGTTTTAATTGCTTTCTGAGACAACAACAAGAAATCCTGATCACGTGAAATTGTGACTGGCTCCTTTAAGAGCTGGTGGGTGAGGATTGCCAGAAACAGCATTGTCCATCACTTCCAATTGGGTGAGTATAAATAAATCCTAAATCATCACTCCTGATAGCATCAGTGGCAGTTTGGTAATCCAGCCCAACTGTAAACAACTTTCTTTCCAGAGAACCAGAATATGGACTGGACAAAGAAAAAAAGCAATCCATAAATTAACTGTTCTGTCAGTCTGTCCCTGCCTTAGGAAATTCTTTGCTGAGGAAACTGGAACAGCTATGACAAATATATATTACAGCAATTCCTGAGGTGGAGTGGACAAATCCGGGCATAGGAACCCATGCTCAGTCACTTCCATGTCACCAGTTCAAGTCTATCCAAGGTCTCCTGGAAGCAAAATCCCTGTGCTGCCAGAAGGCTGTACTACAGCATCCATGCTTCCCAGACTTTCCCAAGCCTTACTTTTTGCTCTCATTTGGAAGACACCTCCCATGCCATTCACTTACATGCCCAGTGCAGCTATTACTGATATGGAAATCTCCTGCATTTTGGAAGCCACCCTTTCAGGTGCTTGGGCAGCTGGAAGCATGGCTGTGGCTCAGTCACCCACCAGAGGGACCACCAGCAAGAGTCTTCCCAGTTTGACTCAGGCACCACGGGTGGGTGGAAGGAGCCTTAGTGGCCTTGGGCAATTTCCCTAGACACACATCCATGTCAAAAGTTGCTGGGATGCCCAGGACAGGTGGGGTCCCATGCAGGCAGCCACGGGTGCTTCCCCATGCAGGGCCAGGCTGTGCTGCTGTGCGCAGGACACTGCGTGCATAAATAAATGACTTCAGCCTCGGGGCTCTCTCCAGCACTAAACTGCTGTTCAGGAACATCCATCACCCGCTCAGCCAGGCTGTGACTGGACAGACACTCCAGAGCCATCAGCTGCCATGGTCCCTACCTCAGAGAAATGGAGATTATGCACAAGCTCTGCACCTATGCACCAGCCAGGGCTGTCCCACAGGCCCTGGTGACCACCCCGAGAACACTTTGCTACATGGAAAGCAAAGGTAATGTTCAGTTGCTTTTTATAGCCTTCCTTCAAGTCATTTGGAGAGCCACTTACAAAGTTTACATATTTAAACATATTACATCATTCTGCTGGGAAGATGTTATTTCTTGTTCATTATTACCACTGTATTCTGGAAAACAACAGCAACTTGGATATATCATTAGTATTTTGTGACAATTAGACAAAACATTGCAAGGTCTCTCTGTACAAAACATTTTCAGGTTCATCAAACATAACTGTGTGGGCCATGCCAAGAAACAGGCTTTTTATGTGGCTCTTGATGGGAGCTGTTAGCCTGTCTATAAATGCTTACCAAACCATCCCCATATAATTTTTCTCTGTGCTGAAATGTAAATACATTTTGTCTCTTCTGGGCAACACAAGATATAAGGTCCTAACTACCAGCCAATAACAACACTGAGTTTTTGGGAGGGCAAATATGCTTACACAGTGACAATCAACAGCTGTTTTGTGAAATGACCTGCCAGACATTAACACCGATGCGATGTTTTAGGTGTGATTATAGTTACTTCAGCAAGCAAAGCCTTGCCTAAGGGCTGCAGGAAGGAGCTTTTATAGTAAGCAGCGACTGGTGAAGACAGTCCCACCCACATCTCTCAGTGATTAAAACCTCCCAACCCTTTCAATTGCTGACAACCTCCCTAGTTCCCCTAAAGCACCTTAAAGCTGTTTGGCTGCATTTCCCACAGACTATTAAGTTATTCAACACTGACTCTTTGCTCAAGACCTCCTGTATCTTATTGCATGTAAATCACTCAAAATTCCACACTAAGCCTTTTCTGACTTGCTATAGTCCACTTCAAGTGCTCCTATGCACACTGCAAGGCAGCAGCAAACATTGCCTGCAAAGACCTACAGGTTTCCAAACCCCTTATTCATTAATAGAAATGCTTAAAATCCCACTCTTTTGGTCAGAACAGCTCATGATGGAACAGAAGAAGACCTTTTGTAACTACAGGCAACTGCATTTCCTTAGTGATACCTGGAGCATTTAAATACAAGAGAAGGATCTGTATGTGAGTTACAATGATCATCTGGTTGGAGCCACTCCTATAAAACAGATATATGTTTCAAACACTTTCAGCAAAGTATTGTCCAATCCAGTTAAGGAAAAAATTATTTTGTGACAAAAAAAAAAAAATCTCAGGTCACCATAACAAATCTTTATAAAGGAGAAAAAGAGGACAGATATTTATCAGCAAATTATCCATCAAATGCTGACAAGGCTTGATCAGTTATTCCCAAGATCAAAACTTGTTATTTCTTATATAATTTTCACTTTTTTGCCAGGCCCTGCCTGCAGTTAAATCCCCTCATGTAGTTAAATCCCTTTTAGCCTGACTGATGTCAATTGGTTTACATGTGTTTAACTGGGAATGGGATTTTTTTCCCCCATGTTAATGCGAGCAGAATGGAGTACTGACCTCCTGAAAGTCAGGAAGACCCTTGGGATGCAGCACCATGGACCCCATACTTGTTCTGCCCATGACACTGATGATTTCAATGACTGCTTCATGGCTGGGGCCAAGTATTGGCTGCAGGAATCCAGGAGAAAGACCAAAGGCTAATGTTACTCTCTGTTTTCAAATTGAATAGGATATACATCAAATCAATGCTGTATTCTTCATTTGCAGAGCATTTAAATTAGTATTCTTCAGAAGCTGTTGAGCTACACAGGGCATGTAATAAAATCCAGGCTAAGTGATTGATAATGTACCACACAGACCTCAAACTCTGGTGCATTAAATTGAAAAGTCCTTTAATTACACCTCACCTATTATTATCTCCAAACTCACAGGACTGTAACACAACATAGAGAATCTGTGGAGGATCCCCTTAATTAACCTGTTCATCACCTTTTCAGACTATTGGCTGTATTTTCATGTGCTGCTTTGACAATTATTCATATTATATGCTTCTGAAACATTGGCATATACTTGCAGTCAAAAGCAAGCCCTAGGTAATGCAAGGAGAATCATTCCATCAACTTCAAGAGACTTTCAGACAAAGCCTGAAGATCTACGATTTCAAGCTGTATTTACCAGGCATGTAGTTTATTCCTATATTTTTTGGGAATATTATAATGCACCTTTTTACATCCTCAGCTTCTTCTGGAGATATCATTTAGCTGGTTTTGTATTTGAATGAATTTACAAATGAGGTAACTGCATGTCCAGATTAATATACAGGTATAAATGCCAGAGACTAATTTTTCCAGTTCTAGCTGCAAATCACACTTTAGGTTCTGCATCGGTGAGAACTGCTGGCCACAAAACTACAGCCCCAGTATTGCAACCCTTGGAAATGACTATTCATGCATTAGTAAAGAAAAAAAAAATCTTGTGATTCACTGGCATTCAAGACTTTTAGTGGTGCCTTATGCATTATGCAATGTTTTTTTGGTGTTTATTCCCAGGGCTGAATGTATATTCATGACCTGGTAGTACTGGGATCATCTACAGGTTGGCTGGATAAGAAGAAAAGGAACCATTCAGAGCTCTTTGTTGGTCAGGCTTTCCTTCAGATATCACTTGTAAAGCTTCAACAACGAAACAAAAACGCTGAGGTAGGCTGACAATAAGGATATTTGGAAGTTCCTTTTCTGTACCTTAGCAATATTTAAGGCTGAAAAGTGGTGCAAGATTTACAATACATTTTCTCTCTTTTGATAAAGAGACTCTGGAACAGTTCCAGGATAATTTGCAAGGACTCAAACAAAAAAAGTCCATCTCTTGCAGCTTCTGACTATGACTGATGGGTGGCTGTAATTTTACATATATTAGGAACATTTTTTCTCCACCTTAAATAATCTTATATTAAATTCCTTCTGGTTCTTTTCACTTAACCTTAGTAATGCCATGTATCTGTGTCAAAAATGCAAAAAACTTTGGCAGATCATAAAATGTCATTTTACTCCACCACAAAGAACTACTGATAGTATAGAGATTAAAACACAGACTTCCACTACAGTTCAAATAATTGATTAATTCTACCCAGTGAGTAAATATTTCCATACTTCCTGATTGATTTGGAAGCTACATCACACTGAAGCTGAAATGCTGAGTGATAAAGATGAACTTTAAACACAACCTCATGCTTTCTGTGCTAATGCACAACAGTATTATAACAGCACCAACATCAAGGAAACAAATATAATTTTATAGTATTATATTAGTATATAGTATTATATTATATTATATTATATTATATTATATTATATTATATTATATTATATTATGTTATATATAACATTAAAATTATTACAAGATGGCTTTCATTCTTTAACCATTTCCTTTGAACTTACTCTGTGGTGCTTCTAAGGTTTGTTTGGGATTATTACTTTCATAGGCTAGGTCTTCTTCAAACAAAATTAAATAAAATGGAGATGGGCAATCTCACAAATGACAAGGGCCCATTTTTCTTTACATTTCAAGGTAAGACCTAACAATAGTACATTGGTTCAATCCTGCTACAGAGGGACCAGGGAAGAAGATATGCAAGTCAGATGTCCTACAGAACTATACAGTTTTAGCACACTGGGTCCTACATCTGGTAAATATATGTAGGTGCTTTTAAAACAAAGAAATCATCCTGCAATTTACAATAATCATAAAATGATTATTGTAAATTATATGATATCATAAAATGATATGAACTACAACGTTCTGTCGTATTTATTCATTTGGAAAAAAAAATTACTCTGCTGGCTTCATTCCTTTTGTGCTAACGTTGTCCTACAAGAAGTGATGCTGTTTCCCTAAGAGCTGCTGAAGTTCTCCCAGATCCTTTTGGTACCACTCTAATGACCTGCAGTGCTCAGGGCTGCAGGGTCTGACACAGTGCTCCATGGCTTTACCTCACCAAGGGCCTCATCGAGATCACACTCAAACTCTGTACACCCCTTCACAGGATTTAAGTGTGATCAATATGCCCTTTGGTCTTGTTCAAAATGCTTTTAAGCATGAAATGTCATTATTATTTGAAGTGAATATTACATGGTAAAAGTAATTAGTATCATGTGTGGAGTTGTAAAACAGAGGATTTTTCTTTTGTGTATGCATTGGACAACATCTTCACATTTCTAAAAGTTCTGCCCTTAGGGAAGATTTGTTTGTAGGTCTCATGGTTATCCATTGCCATGGTTCTTTATATCTAAAATAAGCTCGTTTAGATGGAAAATATGTGTTTAGATCTTGGGATATAGAAATACCAGCAGCAGTATTAAAACTTTTTCAGCTTTTTGACATTGGACTCTGTTCTGGAAAGCCCAAACTCTGGATATGCAACCAATGGGTAAATGAAACATGAAGCAGAAAACAGAGATCTGAGGCCCACAAAACTTTATAAAGATTTGCCCATGGTCCAACAGGACATTAATAGCAAGGACAAGAACTGAACACAGACTTTCTGTCACGTACTATAAACACATTACCACTCTTCCTCCATCATCTTATGCCTCTACTTCAGCTGAAAAATTGACTGTAAGTTTAAGCCAAATTACAGCAGCTGGAGAGATATACTGGTCCCCAGTTACTACAAAGCCTTGTGTCACAAATTTGACAGACATCAGTGACTTGCTCTTTGATATGCCAATAGCTTTCTTGTTTACTCCCTCTTCTTCTGGATTTCCAACATCTCCTAAGTAGCACGCATGGGTTGGTTCAGTTCTTTAATATTATCTGCATTCAATACTGCTTATGGAAACAGTATTTTTAGTTAACATGCAATTTGGATAGGACTAGCATTCCAAATCTAACATTTATCTTAATTACTTTAAGCTAACTGTACCCACAGGTTCTAAAATGCCAGTTTGGAAACTGCTCTGGGCACAAGATAATATGAGATCACTTATTAACTACGAAGTTTTAAAAGAAGATCTGATTTAGGCCCTGATTCAGCAAACAAATAACATTAAGTGTGAGTAACCCCATGGAAAACATGTGAAGTCATTGCATAAATCACACAACATTAAGTGCAAGCTGAAAGCACCTTGTTGAAACAGAGCCGAATTTAAAAGTCTCGTATTCTCTTTAATGGAGTGTACTCCAACCAAGTGCCTGGTGTGTTGTGGTTTTCTCTTCTCTGTTAGGGCAAATGGTCTGAACACAGGGCCAAGAGCCAGGAATTCCTGCTCTCTTAATCTCCTTCTGAAACCGTCTGCGTTTTGGACGAGTGTACTAACATGACTGCATCCTGGACTCTCACTTGAAAAATGGGGAAAAAAAGTTTCTACTCAGCAACTTCCTCTACAAAAATTATGGTTAAGAGCAATTATTTATTTAAAGGTCTGTGTGATTCACTTTTAAGATCTTCTAATATAACACATTTCTACTGTCTCTAATCAACTTTCCAAAGTTACACACCCTCTGCATCTCTTCATCTATTGGATTTTGTGGTTTTTAATTAGTAAATATCATGATTTAAGCACTGACATCCAGAGGAACAGCAACTGAGAAGCTGCTTTCCCACTGCAAAAATCCAGCACAAAGGTTGATGAGTCCCTTAACTGGGCAGCCTGGCCAGGAGACCTTTCAGGCAGACCTTGGCACACACCTGGTAGCAACCCCATCACATCAGCTCCTTGTTCTGCTGCTAGACACCACAAATACAGTACTCACATTTGCCTGGGAGTGTCACCTCCTCACTTAATCTCCCTGCTATCACCAACTTTCGCCAAGCCTTACAAAAATAAGAAAGTGGAAATAAAGCCAGTGGGCACCTAAGGAGATCTGACTTGCAATTCCAGTGTCATGCTTTAGTTCTTCCTCTAGTGAGTAGTTCTTGCTGACACTGCTCATCCCTCTGATTTTAATGGAAATCTCAGGTAATGACTTAACGGGCCATTACTGGATTCGTGGCACAGCAGGAACTACCAAGAAAGGAAAATAAGGGAAGCTATTGATCACAATGGGGGTTTCTCTGGTTTCACCTATCCTGGTGCTCCTCATGAGGCTGTTACTGAGAGCTGTAACTTCATGGAACTGTCAGAAAAGGAGAGGCAGTGGGAACAGAGGAGGAAGAGCAGTTTCTGAAGGAGGCTCTGATGTGAGGGATGAAGTTTAGAAAAACAAGAGAATCACGTTGTTTTTCCCTTTAGCAAATGAAGAACAGAGACTTTGCTGTTCATATGAACTCATGGCATGGATTGTGCAGCAAAAGGAAGGGACTTTGGGAAAATAGGGGCCAATGGGGGAAAAGCCAGTGTGGTATGTGCTAAACTATCTCTCTCACTTAACTCCTTTCCTGGTCTCTCATATTCTTCAGGCAATGACACACTGAAAACTTTCAGCAAGTCCCCATTCATTCTCACAGCAGATATAATGATATCTGACCACTGCACTGTTACCTGGTAATAAACATGTTAAGAAAATGGAAGAATATCATCCCAGGCTTTGTGACAAGACAATGCTGTCTTCTTAGCCATGACTTAGACATTTTCAAACAGTATTTCCTATACCATTCAGCTGATGCATTCTTTTTTGTATGGATTTTACCTTGACAAATATTTCAGGGTCTCTGAACAGTGTAAGAACAGTAATTGCTGGTACTATAAATACCAGAAAATGCATTCCCACCACTTAAGGTGGATGCAAGATATTTTCTTAATTGAGTTCCTGGGATAATATTTTTCAAAAGCACAAAAAGGCTCACAAAACTACAACCTGAAAATTATGTTTTAATTTGGAGCTTTACCAAGACCTAACACTTACATGAGTGAAGAGGGACAGAGTGAGACAGGCTTCCCTCCCATCCCTGCCTTTGAGCCTGACTTGAATTTATTTTGAATTCAGAAATCTGTCAGCTCGTTGTCTCACCCTGAGCCACTGGGAGCACAGGCATGTGTGAGCTCCTCTGTGTGAAGGCAGCCGGGTGAAAATATTTTGCCTGATCTCCATATTTAGGGCTCTGTCATATTCCCTGAACAAGCTACAATTTCACTCATGACTGAAGAAAACCAGTAGAGCCACACAAATATAAGCAGCTACATAATGGCTGCATCTGTTTTAATTTTTAGTGGCTTTTCAAATAATGATTGTTATTAAAACAAAGTGTATTTTGTCACAGATGCTCACAACAAAGACTAATTGGCTGCACAATTACCAGGCTTTGACTGAACGGGCACTGGAGCAGAAAACTGGGTCTGCCCAGGGTCAGTGCCCTAGTGCCCTGCTTGGGTTGAGGAACCCAAGGGCCATGATGAGTTCCTGGTTTAATCCCAAAAACATGGGGTCAGAAATCCACCCTGCGTAGCCAGGAACCACCAAGGAAAAGATACTTTGATTTGGTTCATTTCTGGGTTAAGATCCGAAGCCTTACGGGTGTGATAGAAGACACTCTCCAAGTTCTAGAATCTTTGGGAAGTGTGATGCCAAGGAACTTGGCCTTGTGAACCCCACTTTACATAGCCCTGTACAGTAACAAAAACCAGGAGCTGCCACAGGTCACTTTGCCTTGATCCCAAGGAGAAGAGAGAATGAAGCTGTGACCCTACAAGCCATTCTTCAGTCCCACATGTGATCTGTCCAGAGCTTAGGATGAAGGGTTTTTTCATACAAAGCTTTCTTTTCCTGTTTAGCTTTTAAATAGTGATACCAAAACTTGTTCTCCCCTGAAAGATTTCATCCAGTCGGGTTTCACTTATTGTGAAAGTTCCATACCGCCACCTTGATTTCTCATGGGCAGCTCCTCACAGCAGTGGCTTCTTCTTCATTGTAGAGCCAACAAACTCCAACTCTCTCCTCACCCAGCTAACCCACGCTTCTGTAGCACTCGTATTCTTATTGGACACAGCTGTGGCCATTAAGGGCAGGCCTGTTCCTATTCTTTGGTGATTAGTACAGCTGCAACTCCTCAGGTGTGAGACCGCCTTCTGCACTATCTTTATTTTCTTACATTCTGTCCCTCCACATGTATATGGTCCAAATAACTGGAAGCCAATATTTTTTGCACAAGCATTGATCTTTGGAAGCTCTCATTATATCAATGAATCAGACTAAAACCCAACATGGTTCAGAAAAGTGATGTTTAAAAAGGAATTTTCCTTATTTTTAATGCAGTATGATTTTTTTCCCCTTTAAAAGCAATTTTAATTATATTTCAGTTTTGAATTCATTTCCACAAGATGCATAAGTTATTATTCTTCATTTATATGGTGTCACTGGAAGCATTTCATTACATGATAAAAAACCCCACAAGCCTGTCTGGCCTCAGGGTAGAAATGACTGGAATGACATATCTGTATTTTTAGTTCAAGAATCAAATGTGTATGGGCTGCAGCTTCAGTCCCTTGTGGCAGGCATCCTCCAGGAGGAGATGGCACATCAGGCATCACGACAAAGGAGAGCAAAGTTGGTGATGGAAGGCAGCAAGAGACTAATGACAGCCAAACTCCTCTGAATTTTAGATACGTGGAAAAGCCCATGGAAAACTACACTGAGTCTAAAAAGAAAAGGAGGAGCAACCACCTGGTAGATCTGATGGAACTGCAATAATCCATAGGAATATATAGTGTCAATAATTATTAAGCATTTCTGCAACTGCACTAAATGGACTTGGATGGTGGGTGGACAGTCCTGACAAGCTTTAGCTACCAGAGTTGCAGGGCTGTATTCTCCGCTCAAAGATCTACGTGTTCAGGCACAGAAAACACTTCCCTCACTCTGCACTGATACTACTTTGAGTACAGATTATTCAGCATCCAAATTATATGCTCAGTAAGATCACCTCCATTTTTATAATTGCCTTATGAATGCATAACACAGCAGTGTGGGGATTTGTATTCCCAGGAATGTCTGCTATCAGGCATCAATCATTAGTCTGCCAGGGATGTGGCTCACCAGTTGATAAAGAAGAGGCACAGAGCACTCTTGGAAAATTATCAGCAAGAATCTTATTTAGGCACAACCCTGTGTTCTATGTGATACAACAAGTTTCAGAGGGGCTATGCAGGAAAAGGTCAGGTCTCTGAACAATTTCTGCAGGTCTGGTAGAGAGCAAAGCTCTGCACTCTTCTCATAGAAGATACAGTGTGCAACACTCTCTGCCCTTGCTGACACCTCCAATCAATGCAAAAGGGACGTTTTAGAGACACTGCTAGTATTGTTGAGGTAAAAAAAAAATACTCCATCTATTATATATTTTTACTGAAGGCTTGCAAATTACTTCTTTCCATTGGGCACACAAGAAGACAGGATCTGGCATCCCTGAAGTGAAAAAGACCTCAATTACTCATCACTCCCTTAACCTCAGATACCCCAGTAATTGCTGTGAGTCAGTGAGGCACTTCCAGTAAGTGCTCCATACAGGGGCTGATATCCTCTCTGCTCTTTTCCAAAATAGCAACCACTTGAGTGGGAGCAGTGCTGATGTGTGCACACAACTCCCTGGGAGAGAGGGAGGTGGAGGAGGCCAGGCAGGGAAGCTGGGTGCCTGCTCTTTGCCTGGCTGAGAGGTACAGCACAGCCCTCAGGGACAGCAGGAGGGGCTTTACTGTCCCTGCTTTACAGGAGCTTTACAGATGCTGCCAGGGACAAATGTGTCACACGGAAGAAGGAGAATGTAAAGGAGATTTTTGGATGGGCATTCATCCTTCAGAGCCACAGAAGTAATTATCACTGATTAGAGGAAAAGTTGGCCCCTCACCTCACAAGGGTGAGAGCAGGTACAGCTACCTCAGCACCACAGCACAGGTCCAGAACACACTTCTGAAGCAATCTCCCAGCTGCTTTGATTTGTGCTGCCAAGGGGGCTTATGGACAGCCAAAGAGCATCTCTTTGGATGATGCTCAAATGACTGACACACACACCCCACAAATGGATGCTCTGGGCATGCACGGGGATTGGCCGGTCCAAAGTGCAACAGTTGAAATCCACAATGTGCAAACATCAAATCCTTCACACCAACCATGTCTCAGGTGCAGATTTATTCCCTCTTACATATTATTTACTACTGAATATGTAGCAGCATGTACCAGCCGGGGATTCTGCAGCATTTCTGAGTGTCCTGAGGTCCAAATGCAGGAAGAGCATTTAATCCCTCCACAAGATGTATTTTTCAAGATTGAAGGTCCAAGCTAACTATTCTCTGTCACTTACATGACTGTGGATTGGAAAGTGCTGAGCACAGCTAGTAAGTGAACAAAAAGATTGGTCAGAGAGATGGTTTCCTTCAGCTATAAAAAGAGGACATTCAGATCTTAATGTATTTGAGGCATGCAAAAATATTCTGCTCTAAGAACGATAGGCCCAGCCAGGAAATGCCTGTTTTCACCACATTGAACCATGTGGCTACTAAACTTGCAAAAGAGGGGACAGTCATGCACAGGTCTCCACCACCCATTTCATCATCCCAAGACACACTGCTCTGAGTTTGGGCTCTTTATTCTTTCATTTTTCTGCACACAAATATGAAAGAAATTTATTTTACAGTATTAATGAAAATTTCTCTCACATTTTGCTACAAAACCAATAACACTTGAAAAAGACATGTATCCGTCACAGGAGGTTGTTTCACTCAGAGACACGAACAATTGCTGTGGTTGCTGCCTCCCTCCTAAAGGGCTGTGCTTTTTGAGATGGTTTCATTCATCATCTTGTTGCTAACTTAGGTAAGAGCTGTTCCTCCAAGCCATCTCAGCATGACTGCAACTCCAGTATTTTCACTGCACAACCCCAACTTTTGGCTTCCACGGGACTCCATCCTGTTTGGCTGCTTCCCCTGACAGAAAAGATCCTTCAATCCATATTCCTGCAAATATTAAGTCTATACATGTGGCCCTGATTTGAAACCTCTCTGCAACTCCAGTGCTGAATCTGAGCCATTTGTTCAGTGGAAACGGCCAAAGTTATTACTGCAGGTAACCACAACCCAGAGCTGCAAATCAGCATAGGAATGATAAGTCAGTAGAGGCACTAACAGTCAAGAACCCTGATACAGATCACATAAAACCAGCACTTTGCCAAACTGCTTAGGCCAAAAATCCTTCAGCAAATGCCTTATGAGTAACTTTTTAGAAATCATAATTTGAAAACCATTGGACAGATCAGCAAAGATAATATCACTGAAAGTCCAAACTATGTGTGTTTTCTTTTTTTTTTTTTTCTATAAAGAAGCAGGACCATATTCTGTTCTCATTTACAGCCATGAGGATGGATGGGGTCAGCAAACAGCCAGTCAAGATTTACATTCACAAAACACAAAAAAAATAAGTTCAGGTTATTTCTATGGCAGATTTTTTTGGGTTTTGACACAAAGAAAAAGCTAAGATACAATTTCAACAGTCTTAGGATAGCAAGGAAACTCAAGAGAAGTTTTCTTATGACCCAGACTACTGCACCAACAGCAAGGAGGCCTGAATCAGAGTTAGAGCAGAGAGGGTAGCTGGCTTGCAGATGAAGAAAGAGATAAATCAGTGTGTGGCTGGGATGGAACAGAGCAGTCAGTAAATTTCCACTGTCTTGTGCTGGATCTCTTTGTTTAGTTCTCAGTTACCCAAAAATTCCACCTGAAAAATAGCAGCAAGTAGATACTATAGAATGAAGCAGAAGAGAATGAAGAGAAAATATTATGTGAATTACAACATTTGGGAAATTAAACCATCCTAATCACTTGCATCAGAGTTACAAGAAATTCATTAAATTGGCATTGGGCCACCTGGAACAAGCTGAATTAGTTGAACAATGAAATTTTAATTCTTTAGTTTTGCCTTCTATTTTACTCAATTAACTGTTTGAAAACACACTGTAACTTTGACACTAGCCAAAAAAAAAAACCCAAAAAAAGGGAAAAAAAAACCCACACACAAAAAAAAAAACAGCCAACCCTCCCCAGAGATACAAACGTGCAGAGGTCCAGAGCACACAGACTCCTGCGAAAGACTGAAAGAGCTGGGGTTATTTCATCAGTGAGGACTATGGAAAGACACACAAAGGTTTTTAAGAAAAAAATCATAAAAAGGTAGCTTCAAACTTCAGATTCCTGTTTAAATTTCTGCAAATGAGATAAAGTTTTAGGAAAAAAACTTTTACAAACAGTGCATTAATGAAGTGCTGGAACAGATGCTACGTGCATCTGTTGCAAGGGTGCCAAGCTGCCAGGTAAAATACAAGAGTCACTGTCTCCACCATGAAGTAAGGGATGAAGTGGGCAAAGACAACCTCTTGAGGTCCATATTTTCCATGATTTGTTTTGCACACAACATTCTCCCAACTTTGGCAAGCAGCATTTCAAAAGGTGATCTGTTGATGATGAAGAATGAGGCACACCAGTGTCGCCTGTCTGAAGCACTGGGCCCTCATGTGCCTCTGGTGAGATAAAACATGGGGGTCTCTCTATGCAGCATCCAGCTGTGAAACATCAGACACTTGAGAGCATCATCCTTGTGACAATTCTGAACCACATCTAAAGGATCCCAGGAGTCTCTTCATCAATACGTGTTTCCTTTAAATTTCCTTTAAAATATCCTTATAATTCATTTTGCAGTGGTGAGAGCAAATGGTTTAAACAGGCAAAGGGTCATTTTAGGTAACTCTCCAAAGTGTACCCTCCATTACCTGCAAGTTTGAGAAATCTCTATTACAGATATCCTTTAAACTTGATAATGAGCTGTGTTTAATAGGTTGTGGGATTTTTATGTACGTAAATTTGAAACAGATTCTCCAAGTAATGAAACAAAGTTGGCGAGCTAGAATTTCACCATGTGGCTGAGCGCTGGCATCACAAGTACGTGGGGGTGCTCAGGGCCCTGCATCTGTCCCAGGCATTTGGCAAAGAGCCTCTATTCTGTTTCTACTGCCACATGAGGCATTTATGTTCAAAGAATTTAAATGCTTCCTGTTCCTGCCCATCCATTTATCATTTTTCTCAATGAAAACCTATTGAAGATTTTAACAAGCACGTAGTTATTTCAGGTATCTCAGATTTAGGCACCAGCTAGAAACAAAAGCTACAAGAACTTGAAATATACATTACTCATTCTGGCACTTGAATCTCAAATTAAATCTGACTAACCAAAGGGCAAGTTTAACTGCATACTTGAATGAAAACATTGGAAATAATTCTGGACAGGACTGTATAGCACTGTCTCTGCCATGATGTATCTATAATCTGCTTTTCCCCTAGGTATCCCCTGGGCACAGTTAGAACTAAATAGTATTTTACTGAATTTTGCAGCTCTGATTATTCTGTGCTTTATCAACCTTTGCTCTTCTAGATTTCCCAGTCTGCAAAATTAATTATAATGAATTGGCCAGCATGTGTGAGCACTGCTGCCCTTCACTGTCCCAAAAAGGGCTGCCCAAACATGTACTACGGGTCAGATATAAGCTAATAACCCCAGACAAATGTGAACAGATGCTGCAAGCAGAGGGCTTTTTGTGCTCTTGGAACTGGAGATCAATGCTCCATCCTTGCTGCCCTTTTAGAAATTGACTTATCTCTTCTTGCAGATAAGAGATCTTCTATTTAGACAAATAGAAAGGTAGAAAGATAGAATGATAGATATCTAAGGACTGATTTTTTAAATTATTACTATTACCATCACTAATCATAGTCGATCTGGTGTATTCATTCCCATTATTGTTGGGGGAATACCACAGACATCCCCCAAACATGTAATAAATTAATGTCTCCCACCATCCAATTGGTAGGGAGCAACAAACTACACCAAGTTTTAAAGTAGATGTGCACAGACTTTTCAAGGGAAAATCTATGGTGCAAAATTGCACTGCTACAGTAGAGCACTCGAATGAAAAAGACTTACATTCATCCTTGCAGCAACACTTAACATTTTTACTCTACAGAGCCAGATATCTCTCCTCGAGTATTTTTGCCTCTCTCATCTAGATTATAACTGCCGCAGAATAAAAACTGTCACCATCAACATAAAAAGATCCCTTGACTGTTGACCCGATTTTTTTTTGTCCCCTAGAAAACAGCCATTTGAAACTCTGATTAAACAGGACACGCAAGAACCTACTCTCATCTCCCCAGCGGTGACAAAAATAGCTTTTCTGAGCAAGCACGTCAAGAGTAAACACAAGCTGCTACAATAAAAGAGAAAGTTTGATTTCATAATTCTTCCTTTTGCAAGGAAGCCTTTTAAAGAGAATATGAGGCAGGACCCTAGACAAAGCAGGGGAAGTCCCATGGCAGGCACACAATAAGTGGCAGCACCATTAACATTAGGTCATAACCTCAGTGTTGCTGAGCCTTTGCGTGCGCTGAGCCCGCTGCGCTCAGAGCTGCCGACAGCTGTTCCAGGGCAACACATGGCCAAGGAGAAAGCAGCAGCCAGCAAGGGGTTAAAACCTTGCTTTGGGGTTTTTTGCTGTAAGCAGCACCCCTTGAACTTGCTATTATCCTCCTGCCAGCTCCTCCAGACCTGTCCAAAAACATGGGCGGATGATGTAGGTCTCTGAATTCAATGTAACCATGCCAGGTGCTTTCCTTTCCAGTATAAAATAGATTTTCCTTTCCTGTGTTGCTTTTAAAATGGTCACTAATTTCTAGCACTTGTGTCAGAAATGAATCATCCAGAGTTATTCAAGGAAACCATCAGTTTTGCACTGAGATTATCTGCTCTTGTATTTTGACTTACTGAGATTCTCTTCTTCAAATTAAGAAAAAAATTTATAAATCCAAAATTGAATTCCTCCATTCAAAACAGCAAACAACAGACCAGCATGCTGCTTCACAGCCCAATAACAAGTTTATCTCAAACATCAAATGTATCATAGACATTATCTTTAAAACCTTTTTTTTAAGTAACCAGAACAAGCATTCTTTAGTCTCATGGCCTTTCTCAAGATGCTGGTAACACATTATTTCTGAATAGAACATATTCCTGAAGTCCAAGCATTGCATATAATAAAACGATGCAGCTTGTTTTGGACCATCTTGTGGCTACTGCCAAAAAGCATAAAACTATTTTCCTGTTAGGAGTTCATATTTATTCCTGAGAAACAACATGCACTGGACAGAGCTGATAAATAATTCAACAGGGAAATACTCTTTTCTTACAACTAGGAGAGCATGCACTCAGAATGGGAAGTACAGGGGGAAAAAAAAACCAGGAGAAAGGACAAAGTTGTGCTGGAAACTAATTCTCCAGGATGTCATGATGGCATTGATAGGGTAAAACACCTTCCTTCATAATACAATTCTACCTCCTCATGGACTGCAGGGAAGCTTACAGTAAGGGGCTTTGGTAAACTGGAGTGACATAAAACAAAAAGTAAAACTGCGTGGATTTCTCTAATTACCAAAGCCAGGCCTGTACCCAGTTTTCCTCCACAAGCAGCTGCTGGTCAGGGGTGGGATTTTATACCAATACAGCTATAAATGCAGCCTCCCAGAGTAAGCTCTGCTATGGCATCACAGGATGATTACAGTGCTCACCCCTATCCATGCAGACAGAATTTCCCCCGAGCATCAACCTTTTCAGGGAAAAGCACCTGTAACTATCCAACCTGCAGCTACATTAGGGAGTGACGGATGTCTTTAGTAGCACTGGTGGTGTTACAAGTCATACAGCTCCCCAAGAGAGAAGGCCTTAGAAAACCACCATGGGTGGGTGTCTGACAAACTCAGGTGATGTGTCTGCACCAGGAACCAGCTGTAATCAGGGATTGCTGCTGAAACGCCCAGACTGAGGTTACTGCTGCTCTGCAGAGCATAACATCAGCAACAAACACAGCCAGCAAAGATTGTTGTGGGCTTGAATCAAAACAGAAACTTTTCTAAAATTTAAAAAAAAGGCAAGAAAAAAGCAACTCCCATCAACCTTGTGTTCATCAGACATAAAAACTGTTTTGTTTTCTATCAAGATCTAGCCTTAATCGGGTAAAATCAGGTCTCTTGTTTCATTAAACAGGCCTGGCACAAGCCTCCCTGCCCTGTTCTATCGACAGGACAAGGTTCAAGACTTCACAGCTCTTCAGTCATTCACTGCTTTCCAAATAAGCTTGCCATTAATTCCCCCATTCTCTCCCTGGAGTCCTACATACAAGATGCACAGCCATTAGTAACTATTAACTGAGTCTAATCAAATACTTCAGCTGAGTTTGAATGTTGCTATTCAGTTTGGGATGTTTAAACATAATTACAGGCAGCAAGACTTTTTGACATGACAAATATTTTTTAATAACATTACCAGAATAGTTAGTTCTGTTTTCACTGTGAAAGCAAACAGAGCAATTCCAGCTGGAAAGTTAACATTTATACTTGCAGCAGGGTAAAAAAGACAGACTCTGGCAGCTATACAGCCAAGGGAACTGCTTCCACTAACCAGGGAGAGATGGTGCTTCCAGGGACACTTTCCTACCGCCAACTTTTCTGCAGTTCAGAGTAGTGAACTGTTAAGAACTTCATGTACTAATAGTTCATTCCTTCTATCATTTTTCCCCCCAATTCCTTCACAATATCCAGCTTCTCCCACACCCTTTGACATGTATCAGGTTGAGATTTTATGAACATTATTATTATTTCTTCAGAAAAGGAAACACTGTTACTCAACATGGCAAATCTTCCAACACAAAGACTCAGCCTAATGCTGAGCACAGAAGGTTCAGAAGGAGGAAGGTGCACACTAAAAACCTTTGCAATCAGAACCAACAACAACAGAAGTTTTTTCACTTGGGCTCATTGTTTAAATTATATTCTACTGCAAAGAGTCTAGGCGCCTTTCAAATGTAAATATTTTACAAGAGAATACCATATGGGAGACCCAGCTGTTTGTTTTTATTAGGAAAAAAAATTAAATCCTTTCATTTTGCAAAGATTTTTTTTTAAAAGCCCAACTCATAGTTACATGCCAACATTTGAATTATCTTCATTCAAATGAATCCCTAAGTAGTTGCAGGAAGTGTTTGAAGTTGGGGTTTTGCAGTTGTTAAGCGCTTAAAGAAGTTGTAAAAGAAATCAAGATTGCAATGTTTATGCGTCAGTATTTTCCCATGTTTGATTAAAAAAATAAAACACACTGACTGTACACATTACTATAGGTGACACATTTAGAGTTCAATAAGGCACAATGACACTTAAATAGGTACATAAGCAATATCAACTACAAAAATAAACCTGGTCCAAAATCAGAGACCAGCAAAAGTTTCAGAGTAACAAATTCACCTGCCAAATTAAGTGTCTAATTTTCTTCACAGATATCTCAAACAGATTTTCTCAAATGTGTTGCTGCTTAGAATCATTTGCCAAGAAATACTCACAGAGTGAGTCAAGGCAGAAAAAAATTGCTTCTCTACCATCTTTAAAGCTCAGTTTGGACCAGACACACCAAGAGCCATGAGTAGGAAAACAGCATCCATATCCCAAGTATTTGTGTTCATGGGTCTCAGGACGTTACTTGTTTTTTGAGAAAGAATTTGCTGTGCTGATCTCTAGAGACCAGTGAGGATATACATGCATGTCTCACCTTTTTTTATCCTACTAACTAGAGTTCAGGAAAACATATCCACGTCCCAGGCAGGCAGCAGTACAGGCTGCCCAAGCTGCTGCAGGTGAGCAGGCCCTGTGTTGTCCTAGGAAGGTTATTTCCACAAGGTACACCCATTTGGCACTCTCTGGAGGAGGCTGTAATTCAGCACAGCACTTCTGCACTGGCCTGGAAGTAAGATATGTTATGGACTGACCACACAATAAACATTAATTTTATCTCTGAATATGACTGCCGCTCATGGGTAAAGATGGGAAGTCCTTTTCCCAAAATAGGCTTGGTGCAGACCCTGCAGGAGAGCACATACTACAAAGCAATGATAGTTTGCCTGGGGTGTGTCTACATAAGGCAAATCTCACTGATGCTCATTCATGTCTCCACTTTCTCTCTGGGATTGTATTTTCTTCCTGATGCAGGCAAATTGTTCCTACAGTACCAACACAGCACGCTCTTCTATGAAGTAAAATCTCTTCCTGGGGGAAAGCTGAAACCCAAGTCACTTGGGCAGTACCCTTCCACCTCCTCACACCTGCAATGCTATAAAGCACTGCCGTAGCCCAACCTGCATGCTCTTATCACAGCATCCCCCCAAAGAGCATCTGGAGTCTTTTCCTGAAGCAAGTGACAGTGGCAAAGCTTTTTGGTGACAAGCTGGTAAGACCTAGTCACACTACAAACACTGCATGCTAACACTGATTTACACTAACAGGAAGAAATCCACATGTTACAGCTTGTTCAGTAATGCCTCTGAAAAGCCAGTCCACATGAGAGCCTTTGCCTTTCCAGTGGGCTTGTGTTTGAAATTCAGTGGTAGTATTCAGCAGAGAAAAAGTTTTACAATATAAGGGAGAGGAATTTCTCTGGACAATTGGCAATGGAGGGGTTACTGACGTTCTTATGTGTGCTCCAGGCAAGAGCTGACTTTCTGACACTGTGCCCCAAACCACGTTGTTCTTATAATAAAATCATTCAGGTGTCAGTCGTGAGGTGGAAGATTACACTGAAATAGTACTCCCCACACTGTATCTTTTTCATTTGCATCATTTACTGCTGGGCATCTGAAAAGAAAGGACGGCTTATGTAAGAGACTTACCCATGTCTGGGAATGTTTTTCATTTCTCCTTCAACACAAAATCTTTCTTCTTATAAAGGGAAAGCCAATGTTTTTTCAAAACTGGACTATACAAATTCAGACATTTCCGCTTTCTGGTTGAAGTGTTTTGCAAGCATAAGAGCAATTATCAGTTTAGCCCCATGTTCAGGTTGAGAAGCACAAATAATCTTTAGATATTAATGAAAAAAAAAAATCTGTGGAAAGGAGAGGTCTCCGGAATTATCTCCTTTGCCTACAAATAACAAATCTATTCATAATGACACAGGAACTCTCTATATTTAGTGCACACAGGAGTGATGCAGGACAAGTCTGTTTCTCCTGCCAGCACAACTGGGCTGCACATTTGAGGCTGTGCTTGAAGAGGCTGCCCCAGGTGTCCCTGACTGGTGTGGCTACCACTGCCCTGCTGTGATGGCCCAAAACTACCACCAGGCTTTGAGAGGCACCTGATGGCACAGGAACCTATCTGAGAGCTACTGTGGGTTAATTTACACTTCAGACACAGAAGAGATGCAGTATGGAACTGAACTGCCCTCCTTAAGCGCTGAACTGACTGCATTTGGGTATCAGCCTACTTCACTGAGCACATCTAGTTGTTATTTCCCTTCAAGGTGTCAGGCTGTATGCTAGCTCCATCTCAGTGCCTCCCATCAGCACTCTGAAAAATTGTATTCAAGTGTTTATTAGGACTGAAAAACATCAATAGAGATTTGGCAAGGTTTCTTAATTTCATTTGCAGCTCAGGCCTGCTTGTCAATATTAAACATCAGTTTTGTGTGCAGACCACATCTCCACTCCCAGCTCAGGATGATGCAGGCTGAAATTTCCATGAAAGCCAGAGGAAGGTAAACCAGCATTAAGTTTCTAATGTAACAGCTTCAAAGTCATCACAGAAAAAATTGTTATCACAGGTTCCAAGTTTCTACATAGGCCATTGCCCCCATATCCACCAGTATGCAATGAGCAATCAGAGAAGTTACTCCAAAAATAGAAAAATACATTTTGCATTAATGATAAATTCACTACAAAATATTTTTAGTAAATTATTATTAATAGCATGCTCCCCACTTAGGACTCAAATACCATCAAATAAAAATAGGCTTCTGTTGCCAATTGGAAAAGTAGCTCCATATGTGTTTATTGGAGCTATAACAGCATTAGTGTCCAGGTGTAGGGGTTACGATTTTGGCAAGAAAAGCCCTAAAACTTCTGGAAGTACCTGATAAACATAAACACAACTTGGTGTGCTGTCCCCCTGATGCCAGGCCACCTGTACACCTCAGCAGCAGCAGTTAATGCAGTAAAGCACAGATTTCAGATGGCATTTTGACATGTGAATCATTAATTTAAGGGTTTACTCATGGACAGTTATAAAAATACTCACAAAGCTACAGCACTCATTCCATAACCTGCATCCAGACAATCTACTTCATGTTCACTGCCTGGCTTAGTAAGCCTTTATTTATCAGATTCTGGCTACTGAAATTAGTGGAAAATAAAATTCAAATTTTCTGATGCATCTAGACCCTTAATTCTTGCTCATTTCTGTAGGGAGCTGAGAGCATTAAAAAAAAAAAAAAAGTTTGGCACTTAAATACATTCTCAAATCTGGATGCCAGGCAGCAAGAACCTTTATAGGACCTGGGAAAGATCTCAGACCCTCTTTAAGGCTTTTGGTGTCACCAAATGATGAATAAATAAAATTAGCAGAATTTTTACTTTGCCTGTTGTCTTTAGCTAATCTAGGATTGGTCTGAAACACTAGGAATGCAATAGCACTGAAATTATATAGGAAGGGAAAAAGAAATCTCAAGTTGATGCTTCAAAACAAGGCAAGGACCTGGGAAGTATATTATGCTAACACGTGACACAGCATTATTCATTCAAATGACAGAAAGAAGTGAGGCTGGAGAGAGCAATTCCCCAGCGTGCAATACTTTTTCTGTTAGTTCAAATTATACATGATATAGGTAACAGTTATTACTTCAGGAAAAGAGATGCCATGAGGCCAGACTCTCGTGAGCTGGTATAGTACCAAGTCTTCCCCAACTGATTAAAGAGATGATAAAAGCTTTCTTCCCAATCACTCACGACTTTTTTTTAAATAATTTTTTTAAAACCTTAAATCATGGATTTACAGATCCTCTCTATTTAATCACTGTAAATGTCACTGAAATATCAGACAAGATACCTGTATGACAAGAGGGAATCAATTTCACCTCTTTCCCCAGAGTGTCTTCGGTTTTCAGTTTAAATTGTCAAACTGGTATCAACCCTCTCCTGGCCAGATGATGTTATAATTAAACACCCTGTGATTCTCAAGCCCTTACGATGCCAAACTGTCTCTCCTTTCCATGCAGCATCTCAATGACAGAACTGGCATTGAGCAGGACACACAGCTGATGCTGGGAGCCCTGCACAGGCACTAGGCATGTGCTTTTGCTGCCATGTGACCAGAGGGGTGCTTGGCTCCCCCCAAAATCACCTCTTCATTAGCACACATTCACAAAGGTAACAACTAGGACACAATCTGGCTCAGTGTTTAATAACTCCATCATTATGCTGTGAATTTTGTAGTTTATGTCTGAGTGGGAGCATGACTCGGGCACTGCAGCTATAATGATTCCAATTTGTAACACTCTCCTGATGTTGATAGTTGATGGTAAAGTCTTGGGAAAAAGTTTCATTACTACGTGATAGAGTTATTCTTCTGCTGTTACTATTATACCCTTTGACAGTTATGGTTTACTGACAATAGCTTCAGAGTCAACATTTTGACTGATCCTTTGTCATGTTTTTATCTTCACAAGGTGCAAGCACTCATGTAATACAGACCTGGCAGCTACAGGTAATCATTCAGCAACTCATACTGCTAGCCAAGAACAAACAAGGAATATTATGCCAGTAAATCTCATCCATTACAAGGGAAAGCATGGATGTGTTATACTGCATAGTTTTTGCAGTAAATTTGCAGCAGTGAAAGCGAGGAATTTGACCCCCATTGAGAGAGGCTCTTAAAAAAAAGAAGTGAAACATCCAAAATACCATCATGCCTTGTGCACACAGCTCCACCAAAATCATACAGATCCTTGATCAGAAGTGCAAATTGGGAATACAACCTGGAAAGCCTGTGCAGTGAGACACACCACTAGCTGTTAATCATTAAATGAGCAATTGCTGGACTTGTTAATTTCTAAAAGAGATGAAAGGAATCTCATCTTCTTTATCCACAATTTAACATGCAAAACAAACCTCTGAGCATTACAATACTAGGTGTAATCAACCCACCAGACAGCATTAAGTTAAAACAATAGCTCAGATATCACTAAGCCTCTTACAGGAGTTCAGTCAAATCCAGACTTATTCGGATTACATGGTAGTTTGGGAAATACTGTAGTGAGGATCATTTAACTTCAAACCAAATCCAAAGAATATGAAGTTTTTCTTCCCTTACAAGGAAAAAAAAAGAAAGAATTGCATCAGCCTTCTATAAAATTGCTCAACTGAACCAACTCGTAGCCAGCCTGGAAGCTTAGTGACTGCATCTCTGTGCCAAGCCATGTTTGAATAATGGTTCTTGTCTGCTGTTCCTGAGGCTGAGATACTCAAGAGGCAAGAGAAGCTACTTATTTCAGAAAAAAGGTGCATCTCATCCTGTTCAGCAATAGCTCACATTGGCCCTGATCTTAGGGTCTGGAAGATAGAACCTAGATGATAAGAAAAAGCACTGCTGAGACTTGAAGAAAGTCTTGTCATAGTCTTCTGTGCTTTCAAGCTGGTTTATTTGCTCACAAATTTTGAGAGCTGGTACAGGAAGTCCATCAAAAAGAGAGAGAATGGCAAGCCCATCCATCCCAGAGAGCTGGGAGCTCAACATCTGGCTCTAAGTCCTGGATGCTCCAGTGCTGGGCATGCACATGTGCAAAGCAGACCCAAAGCCTGCCACGAGCATTAGGATCAAACATCTTGATTTCCTTTTATGCCAACAAGGACTGCAGAGATTCAGCATGTCTGAAAGTAGGCATGTGTTAAAGACATGTCCATATATGGATTTAAATGTCCAAGTTTTTTAGAATGCTGCGCTGAAAATATTGGCCCTTTCTCCTTGTAACTGTTAGCACCCGATAACTCTTTAGATTGAAGTGAGAGATTTCCCTTTTACTCCATTCTTATGACAATGTGGCATTGCTGGCTTCAAATGAACTACAACAGAGTAAATCCAAGTGTTAACAGTGAAAATTTAAGCCCTAAAATTATATTTAGTAACTAAACACTGCTGAAGTAAATAAACCAGAAGACTTGCCTAGGAGAACAACTTAACCAGCACTGTCTGTGCTTTTGCTGGGCTGTAAAGGCCAGCTCTGTGGAAGCTGTGACAAAACTCAGCTTGAAGCTATTAATTTTCCAACATGACATACTATGATGTTGATCTAAAAGTTGTGAATTAGAGATGGAAAGAATTCCTGACTTTCAGATTCCATCACATATTTTCATGGTGGGGTGAAAAAGAAAAAAGTTTTGTTCTCTTCATCAGAGGACTGTGGTGTTTTTAGAGAGAGCTTTGCTGTTGTTCAGGATTGGAATCTTCCCTGTGCAGTATCAGTCAGCCTTGCACTGTGACTCTGTACAACAGGACTACACAGCTTGTACAGCTGCTAAGAACCATTACCAAATGACACTGAGGTTAAAAGCAAAACAGCACCACTGCAAACTTCACCTCAAGTTGAAAGTCAAATTCTTTTTGTTTTCTGGCTCATGTATCATCAGTAACAATACAAATCCTTTCAGGTCCAGTGCTGTGTAAATCCATTACTCATGTCTCCCGTGTCATCTGGCCAACACCATTTCCTTTCTGGGGTTGTATATGTGTCACTGGGAGCATAATTTGAAGACAATAAGTTTATACAGGTGGCTTTGCAAGATAAATGCAGGTACCAGTAGTTCTAATAAAGCAGAAACAAGGGAAACTTTCAGGATTTTTGGCTGGACTTGTAGAGCAAAGTAACAAACTCCCAAAACCTGACTTTCACTATGTGCAGTGAACAATCTCCAGGTCAAGAACAGTCTATGGCATTTCTTTACAAAGAACTATATCTTAATCACTGGGAAAGTCATGGCCTGAAGGAAAGGAAACAAGGAAGGCTTAGAGCAGCACAAAGGAAGTGTAAAAATACCCACATGATTTTGCCACTGTGTCTGCCAGGGATGTGCTAAGGTCTTTCATCCAGCTCACAGAGCTGTGCCAGTTGCAAGGGTTTCACATCAATGCAATTAAACCAGGACAACTGTGCTGATGAGGCTGTGGATGCAGCATTTTTAAGTAAAAAAGGTAAAACTGCTTGACAAATTTATGCTAGTCTTTTCCAGGGCAGGGTGAGCACAGCTGCTCTGGTAGAGGTACATCTGTGCAAGGGTTTTTGGTCAGAAGAGCTTTGATGGATACAGGAGATCAGCAGTGACAACCACATGGCATTGAGGCTCTAAATAGTCCAGGAAGTGACTGAAAACCTCACATCAAAAAATTCACATCTCTCCCCACTGGCTTTCTGAGTGATGAACCATCACCTCCAAGACCAGTTTATCCTCAGGCCCTGCTAAGTGGGAGTGCTGGCATGACAAGTACACGTGAACAGCTCAGAGCTGCTCCCAGGGAAGTCAGTGACAAAGTTCCCAGTGATCTTGATGGAAACAGAAGCTGGCAAAAAATGCTGCAAGTCATTGCATGATCTCACTGTGACAGTACTCTGAACAAATCAATATTTAGGTTGAATTTCATTTTGAAAATTGAATCAAAGATTCAATTACTCTGTCTTGCAGGAATTGTCCTTACCTTACAAGATACCAGAAGAAGAAGAAGAAGAAGAAATAACTCAAATGTGCCTCATAATCATTTGCATGTATTCTAGGATCACAACCACTAAAATTCCTTACCCACATTTAACATTATTGCAGGACATTAGTATGAAAACTGATTAATTGTGTATTTCATATTATACCACAGTGATTTATTTTAAATCTCTCTTAAACTTCAACCCCACTGTGATTACAGTGCTCAGATTTGGGGAAGTTATGATAAAATACTCCCTGCTCTCCCCCAGCCCCCCCTGGGAGGAAGACCTGTCTGGGATTCTATAAACTCAAATGGGACTCTGGGTGTTTACTTCAGCAATTTGGCCCAGAGCATATAGTAAAGCTCAGGATGGGAAAAAGGAACAGCATGTTCCAGCCTGGAGAGCAGGTCTGAAGGACATCGAACCACTCCTTACTTGTACTTAGATTAAAACAGCTGATATTGGGAGTGTCCTGAGCACTTTTACTCACTCTGCCCCTGCTAGAAAATCATATGATGTGCCAGGAAGGAATGTTAAATTTTAAATTACAGTACAAGCAAACATTTTTAGAAAGAGATCAGTTTTAGTGGGTTGGACACAGGGCTGCTGAAAGCCATTAACTCAGTGATGGAGGTGTTACCCCAGCACTGCACCCCAGCACCCCTTTGTAAGGTGTTTATCTGCTCTCATTCCTCATGTTCCAAAGGGGAATGAGATTTGCTGAATTTCATGGTCAAAAAGAATTAATTACAGACCAGGTTCTTCCCTTTGTTATCTTGCAACTCTGATCTCAGCATCAGTCTTGACTGCAAACATGAACATTTGTCTCACTGTTCAATTACCAAACCTCAGGAAACCAAAATACTTTCCCTAACATTAGAAGAATCAGAGCCATAATATTAAAAATAACCAGGATCATATTTACTGCTATCTGATTTAGAGCTAGCTCTACCCACCTGCTTCCTTCCTGCTCCTAGCTTCAATAAAACACTTCATTCATCTTTGTTTCCTCGAGGTCCCCATACATCATAGGTTACATTCCAGTCCTTGTTTCCTTGGTTTGATTTTTATGATTACTTATCAGCTATATTTTCAGATGATTCAGTGAACTTCACTGTTCTATCTTTTTAGAAACTGATGAGAGTTAAAACAACTTTTACTATTAAAAGCAGAGCCAAAAAAAAAAAAAAATTAAAAAAAAGAACATTTTACTTTGGAGAGAATCCATTTGGATGCAGTCACTCCCTTCTAGAAGCCCTAAACAGCTTGATCCAGGAGACCTGCTAAAAAGAAACATAATTTCTTAATTTCTACTTATAGCAAGCTGAAGAAACTTTCCCTTGGAGATTACATTACTATGATTGGATGTTATGTTTTCCATCCTGATCTCTCTAGTAAAATGAAACTGTAGGAGAAACATATTGCTCACTGAAAAGCTGCATCCAGAACTACTGCAAAATAGGGAGAAAGGAAATAGAAAGCACTTGAGCAAAATTCTTTTCTGATTCACCCCTACATGGCCAGACACAGTTGGAAAGAGCTGACTTCAGTACAGGAATGACAAATTCTAAAACCTTTTACTTTGACTATTAACTGCTAAAAATGTCCAAAAACAAACTCAAAAGACAAAATAACTCCTGCATGAAATCAAGAACAAATAACCAGATGAAATCCATGACTAACGTTACAAAACATTTATTTTTTGTTTATACCATGTGCATATAAATAGAACACAGTGCAAACACCACTCCAAGGCAATGAGAAGGTTGCACAAAACAGCATTCAAAAATCAGGAAATTCCAGAATTAAGGTTACCCAGGCAACCTTAATTTTACCCCCCGTGCATATGCATTTTTACAACACAGCCCTTCAATGCACCATAGCATTCCATTTCTCAAATAGTATCACATACAGAAGAAAGCTCATAACAGCAAATGACAATTTGTCATGTTGTACATGTTGCTGGCTTTTCCTACAGGGAGGGAGCAGATTTAGTTGTAGTATTTCTTATTGCAACAGTGAATTAATTTCAGTCAAAATTTAGCACAAAAAATGTACCTTGGAACACAGAAGATGATTTTTATCCTGGCATAAAGTTTGATACAAACATATTTTAAATAAATATACCTGTGTGGGCAAAGTGGTCTTTTTTCACAGGTAAATTAATGTTCTCCTGTGCTAAACAGATACCATGTTTGCCCTGTAGTCAAAAAAAGAATGGCATATTGCCCAGAAGAGACTAGATGAATTGGTTGAGATAAATCCAGAACTTGTGAAGGACTGTTCCAGGGAATAAACCAGCCCCTGTGAAACAACAGAAATCTCCTTTTCTGAAGATGAATGGCTTTGAAGGGAAAGTAGGTTTAGATTAGATATTAGGAAGAAATTCTTCACTGTAAGGGAAGTGAGGCAGGGAAACAGGTTGCCCAGAGAAGTTGTGGATGCCCCATCCCAGACAGTGTTCAAGGCAGGGCTGGATGGGGCTTTGGGATAGTGGAAGGTGTCCCTGCCCATGGCAGGGGGTTGGAATGGGATGGGCTTTAAGGTCCCTTCCAACCCAAACCATCCTATGATTCTATGACATGGAAACCATAGAGCTGTAGAGAGAATAAATACAACTACAGGAATGAAATTAATAATGTCACACTAATAATGAACCAAATAAAAATACACATTTCCTTCTCTCCAACAGAAGCTGATGAATAAATAAATGTAGATAAAAACACCTAAGACTGACTATAAGGCTGCATTTTTGTTCCACAAGACCTACTTCACTCCAGTTTTAAAAAGGATCTCGGGCATTTCTGAAACACCAATAGGAAAAACATCAATAATTGTGTTTCCCTTATTAGCACACTTAATCACTCAGCATCAGGACAACTTTCCTGAGAAGGTAAATGGTTATTTGTGGGAGCAGATAAGCCAAAGAGAAATGCTGTGTGTGGCTGCTATTCCCCATGATAACAGGCACTGTAATTCCCCAATACATAAAAGTCTGTCCCTTCTCCTTCTGCCCTTCAACATCAAGGGGCAGATAGTGCTCCAGCTGAAATCAATTTGAAAATTCCTTCAATCCCATCAGAATAGATCCAAAATTAGTCCAGCACAGAACAGAACAGTGTGCTTGGGAGCACTGAACCTGGACCAAAGAGGCTTGGCTGCACTCCTCATCTTTGTCTGCCACTCCAAGCAAGCTGTGTCCCCTCTGCACAGATCTCTTTCTTTGCCTGCCAGCTTTCCCTTATCTTCCTATTTACATTACAAGCTCTTTGGGGCAAGCTTCCTCTCCTACTTGTATAGTGCACAGCATACTTAAGCTCAGTCAAGTAATAATGAAAATATATTATATAAATAATAATGGAAACCATAGCAATGAGAAAAAAAAAAACCACAACAAAACAAAAAACTAAGACCTTGATTTGTGCAAAATAATCAGCTCAGATAGGCACAGCTTGTGACAGAGTCTTTCCTACTCCTATGATGGCAAAGCTCCCATCAGCCTTAGTAAGAGCAGGATCAGACCCAGGTTGTGTATGCTGAAAACTTTCAGAAGGCCAAAAGTTGTATAGCTTGAATGACATACTGTATTTAAGTTTCTATGGAAATGTGAAATTCCTACAGAGTGTGGGATGCAGTCAGTCCTGAACCACAAGATATATCCACTTCCAAGCACGGAGGCTCCTCAGGGACAGAGGCACATCAGAAGCACTGGATCTTTTATGAGAAACTTCAGTCATCCAGCCAATAATGCTTACAACAAAAATAATATTTTCCATTCTCACATATTGCTAAGTTGTAAACTGTTCCTTAGATACCTGCACATGGAGTTTATGAGAAACACATGTAAAATCCTGACAAGCAAACCCTGTTTATACCTTTATACACAATAACTACTGAAAGGACCAATTTTCAAAAGATGCCTATTGGGACCTGTCAATTATGCAGTGTGCCAAAGTCATCATCAAGCAATGCACTTCAGATGCTGCTCTGCCTTCCCTGAGATGCCAGCACCTGTAACATCCCTTGCTTTCTTCCAGTGCAGGTAGCACCCTGAGGGTTGCCTTCAAATGTCACTAAGACTCAATAAGAGCTTCTTGAGCTTTCCCAGTAAAACAGGGAAATTCTCAAGTTTAGAGAATTCCTCGTATGAGCCACTGTCTGGTTTAAATCATGCCTGGGTGAACACCGCATCTTTGTGATCTTCACTGGCACATGACAAAGACTTTCCTACTCAGAAGATGCAAGACCTGATAAACAGCTGCACATTCACAAATCAGCCAGAGAACTCTTGTCACATCCTTCTTGGCCTACATCTCTGTTTTAATTATAACACCAAAATAAGGAAAAGTCAGCACAAAAAGGACTTTCTGTTGCTAAAGCCTGTAATTCCCAAACACAATACAAATTAATCTGATTGAACTGGTTAAAAAGTTGGTGAGGGGGGGGGTTGTGTTGTTTTAGTTTGGTTTTTAACCCATGTGCTTCAACACAACACTGTATGAACAGACCTCAGGCACAGCAACTTCAACTGCATATTAATGACATTACTCCATCCCTCTCTCACCACTTATGAAGAGTATGGGAAAAAGTTACCTGTTTTCAATTCTTTTCTCCTACTGTATCTTTTCTGTGTCACCTCATGACCTCCTTCATCAAGTTAACTTGACCTTTGTACCTCCCAACATAGCAAAGATGTGCATTCAAAATGGGGTTTGTACTTCTTGCAGTGATGCCTCAATGTGACTAAGCTGGTTTGTATCAATTCTAGGATGACAGAAAGCTTCTTTTCCCTACTTAGATACACATATCCTTTGAAAGCACACTCCTTTCAGCTTTGTGCTGTTGTGGGATTTTAATCCCCAGAGCCATAAATGTGGCTCTAATATATCATTCACTACTTTACTGATAAAAGTGGGTTCACTGTAGATGAGCAATGCTGAAACAGAATAAAATGTGGTGCTGAAGAGCCTGGGTTTACTCAGCAAGAAATCTCCACTTTCTAAATTCATCAAAACGTGTCTCCACACCTAAAATTAGACCAAAATACTGGAATTTCACTTCCAGTCTTCATCTCTTGCTTTTAGCTACCAGCTTCCAAGCACCAAGAAAGTGCTGTGAAACTTATTCTCTGGGTAACACAATCTCTCCAAAATTATGATCAGAAGAGTGGCTTTGTTTTATGTCATTTTTATGATCTTATACATTACCGTTTAAACCTCTACATCACCTGGTATCATCATCTAGTACACACACAAGCTGGCCTGGCATTTCCTGCATTTTTAGAGAAATTCAATTTCTCAGCCCATTTTACAAGTTGTTTGTTTGTTTAATTATTAGTTTGCAGGTAGGAAATATCCTGAGAAAACAACTGTGCTCTACAAGAACTGACAGATATGCAAACAGAAGTGTCTCTTTTGTTGCATACAAATAATATTTTTAGCATGAAACCAGCAGTGCAATGTCCCTACTGAATTTATGATACAATTAGAAGAACTGTGTTGTCTTGGACCTTCAGTAAATTCTCTTTGAAGATTTCTGAGGCCTTTTGTAAGCTGAATCTGTTTAAATCAGCAGTTATAAACATAAAAACCTAATGAGGATGCTGAACAAACCATACTTTGACTAATTCCAAATTATAAAATTGAAGCTGGGAGCTGACAAACAGGGGTATTAAGTTTATCACACACATGGAAAAACAACAAACTGTGTACCCCTCTTGCCTTGCTGTTTGAATTATGCACCAGTGCAATGGTGAATGAGAAATCCAGCACTGCCTAAAAGACAAATCTGGAACTGCAAATTGGAGAATTTCAGCCCTTTGAAAAAAATTTGAAGAGCTCTTAATTCACGAGCTGTTTAGACATATAGGTAATCTTCAGCTGTTAAAAAAATCACCCTCTGAAACTGGCAGTGTTAGAAAGGATGCCCAGGATTCAGAGAAACTCACTACATGACAACAAATAAAAATAAAGAAAAGTTAGGGGAGTCCTGTGGAGACCGAGGGATCATAATAATCAATTATCCCAGATAACTGAAGGAAGGATAAAAACAATGGCTTTAAATCGAATTTCAAAACCTCAGTCATACCCTCCAAATGCAGGAAAAAATTGGATCCATTTCTGTTCTCTCAACCACTGTCAAATCCTACCATTGCATCCAAATCTCCATACTTTGGTGCCATCTGTAAAACAGAGATGCTAATAATCCCCCACATCTCACAGCTGTTCTGTGAATTAACTCGCCAGGGCTCCGTGGTGTTTCCATCCTGCTGATGGGCACTCACAGGACACGCACAGCATCACCTCTTTTCTTTGTCAACTTATTAATTACTGCAGTATTCTCCAGGTCTGGCAACTGAGTATCTTTGAATTGCTGAAATAAATAAACAATTGAGAGCCAATAACCTTTCCCTGACTACAAATCAACCATCTGTCACATTCCTGGGTATGACAAAACTTTTAATCAATATATAATTTTCACCCGGTTTTAATGAGTGCTCCTGTATCACTACCTACTGCTGATTGCAGTCCTGGCTCCTTTTGGGCTGGTATTAAACACTTCTGCAATAGGAGGCAATGCCAGCCCAAAGCCCTCCTCTTTCAGCTGTACCTGATAAGCCTGCACACATAAAGTGCATGTGTATATTACATATTCCACTCAGTTTCCTAAACGGGGGACAGCAACAGTTTAATAACCATAGCAGATCCTAAAAATTTAAAAAGCAGTCTTGGTAATTTTTGCAGAAATATTTCAGGGAATAACCAAGGAGGTTTTCATTGAGTTTATTTCAGACTAAACGAACTTCTCTCATGCTGTCTGGGCTGTATCTCCTTCTGTCAGGATCTGAGGACAACATTTAAAAATACTTAAATATGAAACATCCAAGGAATAGTTAATTGTTGAGAGAGGGGGATTTGTGATGGTTCTCTTCCTTCTGCGTCAGGAACAACTAAAGCTGGGAAGCAAAAGACTATTGCCTAATGCAGCATTTTAGTATTTAAAAACCTGGTTTTCTTCCAAAAGAAAAATGGGGCCCTAGTGGCTTGGCAGGCTGCTCCTGAGCCACAGATCCTGTGATGCCAGGATCCTCGGCCCCACAGTGGTTTGCATGCCCTGGCACCACATCCCTCCCAAGAGGGCACTGCCAACCTCAAGGTGCCTGGCAGAGCTGGCAGGCTGCACAACTGGGACCCTGGGAAAGGTCCAGCTTCTCTCACAGTTTCAGCAATGGCAAACCATGTAAGCAAAATATGCAGTTCCTTTCAAAGAAGGAAATCCAGTGAAATAGATTTTTCTTATCAGCTTTAATGTAAATCTTGCAGTTCAGGATGGCGTGGGGTAAAGTGAGATCTCATGATCTCAAGTGAGATGAGGTTTGGGACCACATGTGGTCTCCTTGCAGCTTGTGCAAGAATAGCCTTTGCAGTCCAGTCTGGGTCACACTCTGCTTCAAAGAAAGCATGACTGGAGATTAAAGAATTTGAAAAAAAACAGAACTGGGTTTTATTGGTAAGAAGAAAAAACAAAAACAACCACCAAAAAACCCCCAACCAAACCCAACAGAAACAATCCACAAAAAAACATTAAAAGGCCATAGTCAACAAGGAACAACCACCAAATAAATATAATTTCCATAATTCCATATCATCACTTTGTAGGAATGTGATTTAAAATTTAAATTCTAGCTTCCCTTCTGTAGCCTCCCAGTCCAGCATGGAGCAGCAGAGAGAGAAAGCATTGCAGAGCAAGAACAGACTTTTTCAGCCCTGGCACTCTGGAGGATGAGCAACACTGCAGACCTGATGAGCAGGACAGACCAGCAGCCCCTTGTTTCATACACAGAAAATGGCCTCTTGTAACATTCTGCTTCATTTTTCGGTCCTCAATTCATTTCAAAAGCTCTGTGTGACTTGGTATGAAGACAAAATTAGAGACAGGAGCAATTAGTCAGCCCAAGTAAACTGTCATAGGCTGTTTTGTAGGGGCACAACTGTGAATAAAGCGCAGTGGAAGGAACGGGATGAAGGGCAGAGTAGATGTAGGAGCACAAAACACGAAGAGCTCAAACATTTCAGCTGCCTTCCCAGGGCTGGAGGGCAGTGCAGCACCAGCTGAGGCTGGTGTTGATCCTGGACGGAGCAGAGCCACACTGAGCTTTCCCTTTCCTGGCAAAAGCTGCAGAGCTGAGGGGCTGTGGCTCACAGCACCCAACCCAGGCCATGTGTGACTGAGCTCAGGCCACATGCACCAGGAGCAGGCAGCAACAGGGAGGCCACATAAAACCCCCCACTGCACACACAGATACACAAAGCCCAGATGGCACTGGGGAGAGGCAGAGGGAAGCCTCTCTGTGTGTGCACACTTTATAATTTGGGGAAAACTTGCAGATAGCAGGGCACAGAGCTTTGCTACATCAGCAGACAGATGTGAATTTAAGCAAGCCTCAATATTGCTGCTACACTAGTACTTTTAATGTCTGCTAGAAAAGCAATGAAAGAAAGGATCAGGGACTAGAGAAAAGGGGAAATTTTGGTGGTTAGAGCAGAGCTGCTTTTTCAGTAAATCATTGAATCTCTGTTCCTCTCTGCTGCAGAATCACCTAAGCTTCCCAAAGGCAATGGTAAAGCTCTCCTTGACTTCACTGAAAGGAGGATTACTGAAAATAGCTAACTAGAGGTGTCAGGAACCTGAATTCTAACTAACATTTTAAAAACCTACAAAGGTTGCTTCTTGCTTCTTTAAAGTGTGAAAACTTCTTACACCACTGACAATTTACTGCTTGTGAAATCACCACCACCCCAAGAAGAGCAAAGTGGGGGGGAAAAAAGGGGTCTGAGACACATCACTGCCAGAGCTGCATTTAGCATTCTAAGTTCCTAATTACAATGTTTAGAGAAAACGTATTTTTCCTTCTCAGATTTTCTCTGCTCTAGGCTGCATGTCTGAGACATTAAGTGAACTGCTCTATCACAGCACCTGATCACCAAAATAAACAATAAAAGCAACCATGGACAGCAAGTCACAGAAAAATTGACCTTTTGTTGCTGCCACAGCCTTATTTGGTATGGTAGCTCCAACAAACCATTTTTAATGAATCAGAACAGAAGTATTTCTATCTCTTGGCTTGTTCAGAACAAAACTACCTCATTTTTTGTGCTGCATGAGCACCACCACAGACTGCTCTTCACAGGTCCAGCCCCCACCATGGGTATAAGGATGCTCCAGGTAAACACCAGTATGTGCTGCAACTCAGAGACTCTGAAAGCTACAGCCAACACCTTGGAAACAGTCTTGAGCAAGTGACTTAATCTGCAGATGCTCAAAAGAGCTGTGTTATTGCTCTTTTCCTAAATGCAGTCTCAATTCATATCCAAGCCCAAAATGTACTTATATGTCTAATATTAGGAGCTGCAGTTGGAACTTTTACGAACTTTTAGCATAAGCATCCCCTAAAGATCTCCTATCAAAACTCATTTTCACAATGATGGAGAAGACAACACCTTTTTGTATTGCTTACAAATTGCACATTTGATACATGTAACAACTGAGCTCCTTTGGGTACCCAATAGGGCTGGTGAGGATTTTTGCTTTCTTGTTTGTAGTTTTGTTTAATGAACTGGTGATACTTGGAGTATTAGTTACTAAAGGCTCAGCAATACGGTGATTTTTTTTTAGCATCTGTACATTTCAGCAGCGTAGTGAATGAGGCAACAAGGTTTCATAGTTTACTTAAAGGTGTTCAGATGTTAACAACTCCAGCTGGTCAAAAGGGTAAAAGATAGATAACAATAAATTACATACTCCAGGTAAAACACATGTTAACTTTCAGAAAACTAAGAACAAAATACTTTACCCAAGGCACAATACAAGCTGATGCTGGATTGAACCATAACATTTTCATATTAGGTTTTAAACAAAAGAGCTTGATAAATACAGAGGTGAAAAGGAAGAAAAACCATCTCAAGCTTATTTTCCCAATACCAATATTGCTTTGTGAAGTACCAAAACTATACAAATAATGAAAAGAAGCAAGTATTGCAGTAATTCAATTTCTGTTTTCTCTGTGGCCAAAGCAATTAAGAAATCCATTCACTAAAAAATTGAGCAAATGTCAAGGTTTTCTAAGCAGTCATGGAGGTTATATTTTTTTCCTTTTTAGGACATCTATCTTGGACCAAGACAATGAGTTTCTTTTTTAGATGACTATCAGAAAAGCAGTATTATTTTACATCTGTACACAGAGCAGCTTAGTTGTTGGGATACTGAGAAATATATAAGGGGGGAAAAAACCCCAAACATCTGGCAGCAATTCTCTAGAATGAAGTTAAGTGTTTCAAAAGACAGCTCACAGCAATACATGGTGCCAACCTGGCAACCTGGTAAATGCAGGACCAGCACTAAAGCCAAGGTGCTCCAATGTGCCCATGTAAGCCATGCCCAGGGCAGACCTGACTGTATCTGTTGCCAGCTCTTCTAAGCAATCCCAAAGGAATCACCCCAGCCTGAAGGATACACATTTGCTGGTGCTTTAAGTCACAACCAGGTTAATGCTCTCTCTATGGTCATGGCCATGTGACAAGTCAAAACCAGGCACAGAGCAAATAAACCCAGTTTTCCTAGATTCATTTATTTTCCTAAAGAACTGGACAATAAATTAGACAGAAGTGTGACCAGGATGTAGGAAGAAAAGAAAAAAAAAAAGACATTTGCCAAGAAGTCTCTAGAAACTTATTTTCCACTAAGGAAGTTGTAAGTATTTGGAATCACCCACAAAATTTTTAAAACAAATCCACTGGAACATCCAAGTGTCACAGGGATTCCATTTTTCAAAGGAAATACAGTAAGGGGGGGGCAGGGGGGGGAATTACATAATGAATGAATTTTTTCCTTTTAATTCACATTTTACTTCAGAGACAGAAATACACTCATATATACAGGAAAATATCCTTTTCCTCTTAGACATCCTAAATCACATTCAGTGGACAGGTTATGGGCATGCAGACCTACTGTGAAGGCACAGAGAAGGAAACCTCCTGACCTTTATTTCACTACTTGGCTTGCTTAAGGTAACAGCTTCTGACACAAACAGTCACATATATGGTCTCAAAACATAAATACTAACAAAAAAACCCACAAAAAAACCAAAACCAAACACTACAAAATACACATGGACTAGCCCCAGTTCCTAAATTCCTTTTCAAGAACTACCAGCAGGGGCCAGAAAATTTAAGAAGTTGGTAATAACTATTCAAAATCTTGGCTTAAAACCTAGTTTCCAGGTTTTTCCCTAATTGTTCATTTTCATGTGGTGTAGCACATCTTCCCATGTGAGCAGCCGTGTGCAACAACCTCTCAGGGGGCCCAGGCTCGAGTGGCCTCCTGCATCAGGATCAGACTGCTCGCTCTGAGAAGTTACCCAAGGGAGGGTTTTGACAGCTGCTGGAGGGAAGACAACAATTCACACATGAAAACAATTTCAATAAAATTGTGATAACCCATTGCAGGTGAGCACCGCTCACATTGCCACAAGTGAGGGTTGGGACTCTATCCCCAGAATGCTGGAGCTTGTGCTTGTCCCTGCCTTGTACCTCGTCCTCTTCCTCTGAATCACTTAGCTGAGATGATTTTTTTAAATCATCTCTAATCAGTTACACCAATAGGAAAATTAGGCTCCCTTTACTGTTAAATATCCCTTATTTCTGCTCAAGTTTTGCACTCTGTGACAAAATAAAATAAATAAAAACCAGCTTTATCTCACCTAAACTGCTATGAGACATGACAGCAAATCTGTCAGTCTCATAACCCAACACCACATGTATCTGTCTTTCCTTGCCATAAATTTCTGCTCGAGCAGCAGGACTATGACAGCTGTACCATGCACTGGCATATTCACAACACTAAACCTCTCCAGAGTAGCTTGATGAAGGGATGAAAGCTCCATACCCCTTAGTGAAACAAAGCCAGCCTGGGAGATAGATCCCCAAGAGCCTTGGTGGCTAACAGCCCCCTGCACAGTTTGGTGATAAATACTGCACGAGAGCAGGAGGGAGCAGAGCTTGCAAACTGCAGCCTCTGCTGTCCTTCTGGAACTGTGACACTGTTTGACTTCCAAATAGCATGAAAATTTACTGCAGCTACAATGCAAATTGCTGCTTTCCCACACATACACTATATATTCACACCGTATTCTGCAATATTTGTCAACAGAAACGGATTTTTCTTTTATTCCAAGACTTATCTTTGAAGCAAATGGGAGGGAGGGGGTATTTGCAATCTTGAACCCTAAACATCTATTGATTTCCAAGCATCCTACGCAGGACAGCAGCCCTGGGACCACTTTGACCCACCAGACTCCCAAAATAATTTTTTTTACAATTGTAAAATTTTGGGGGGAACTATGTTGTGGTAGTGAGAATCTTGCCTTTCCTATTTCTCATATACCCTCCTCACACACTGGAATCACACAGCAGTAGTTGATGCAAATATCTTAAGGTCTTTTGCAGTGTTTGAATCAATACACATATACATATACACTGGTGGCAGATGTCCCTGAAGCCCCCTTCCTCCCATACTATTACATCTCTAGTCTTGGCCCATGCTATTCAGAGTATCAATTGACTTTTCCTGCTTAAATTGCTACATCTAACCCAGGATCTCTAAATTGCCCTTGTCTTTTAAAATATTTATTCTTACTAACAATGTAAACAAGGGCTTGTAAATTTAATAAGGTGCTGAGCTGGCCCTACTGTAAATGCCCATATTAGAGACAGGAATATCAAGTAGGACAAACAGGAGGTGCATTGCAGCAGGGAGCCTGTCTGCCTCATCCCACAAAGAAGCGAATAAAGAGTGATCTGGACCATCTTTGTGACAAGAAACAGATCTGAGTTCTTGAAATCCTAAATCGTAGAGTTATTTAAGTTGAGAAAGAGCCCAAAGATCGAGCTCAACCATTAACCCAGCATTGCCAAGGCCACCACAAAACCATGTCCCAAGTGCCAAATCCACACATCTTAAACACTTCTAAGAATAACTCACAACTTTCCTGGGTGGCCTGTCCCAATGCTTGACAACCCTTTCATTGACAAAATTTTCCCTAATATTCAATCTCAATGTCCCCTGGTACAACTTGAGACCATTCCTTCTTGTACTATCACTTGTTACTTAGGAGAAGAGACTGATCCCCATGTTGCTAGAACGTTCTTCTAGGAAGTTGTAGAGAATTAGGGCTCTTCTGGGGGAAAGCAGGGGAGGGGTGAGGGGGACTGATTGCTTCAGCTTTGTTAACTGTTTTCCAAACTATCAACAGAAACACTCAAAGATTTAGAATTCATTGAGACCTATTGGATTTAAAGCTTTCTACAAAATATTGGCAATCTATATATTTAGATATGTGGTTCATGGATAAAAATAAATCACCCTTATGGATAACTTTCCACAAGGAATCATGTCCACACGGTGAAACATTGCTTCCAATGGTTAATGTGAGCTTCAGATGCCTGTACATAATGTAAAGTCAAGTGAATCCATCATGCAAGGTATAACTCAGCCAGCACATCCCCAAGGGAACCACATACAGCTGCACTGGTTGTGTCCACACTGGTCATCATGAGTTGGCTCAGGAGACAAAAGAACAAGATGGGCACAGATCTCTCTGCCTGCACTCCACTTTCAGGAGTGTCCCCACAAGCTGCCTGGAGAAAGTCCTGCAAGAAGCTCACCAGCATCCTGTTGTGTGCCCCTTCTGCCCTCAAACACACACCTCTGTCACAGTGAAACCACCCCAAAATGCCAGGCATAGCCATGCAATCTAAGAAAAGGACCTCATCTACCCCTGGTACCAAATCTGCAGGTTCACTGAAATATTACATGGCACTGTTTTACTGGTTGGTGCTCCCATAAAACAAGGACATTCACATCTCCAGGTAAAATTCCTGCTGGCCAGAAGCATGACAGGTGCTTCAGAGAAACATAGACATAACCCTGGCCCTGACAGCACTCAGAAACAAAAATAAGACAAATCTGTATTAAAGTGAATCATTATTCAGAGAGTGGAGACATTAACATGCAGACAAGACAGAAAGAGATGGAAGAGGCCACTCCATCAGAGCACCCATCAATCACCATGGCATGAACACAGCTGACAGCTCCATTAACTCTGGCACATGCAGGTCACAGGCTTGCCTGCTTGTTTGTTTGTTAAGAAGTTATTGGACCTCATTTTGAACAAAAGAATTTAAACATGATAGTTTACTGGGGATGCAAACAATGGTTTTTTAGGAGGTGCTTAAGAAAATAGCTGAAGGAGCAGGGCTAAACAAGTTTTCAGCAAAATCTTCATTTCACTATGAAATATGTATTTGACTCAAAAAATAACCAAAGGGTCCCATGCTCTCAAATATAATGTAATATTTTTGTTGGAAAATGTACAGTACTTATTAGCTAATAATTTCTATTCTAATATTCTAGGTAGTTTTCAAACAATTTTTTTCAGTTAGAAGTGGTTTTGTCCAAACACATCAAATTATCTGATTTACTTTTTTTTTTCAAAAAAAGCTGAAGAGATTTCTCCTCAAATCATCAACAAACATTTTTTTTTTGTTACCACCAAAATTTTCAGGACAAGATTATGTGGAGACCATTGCACTGAGAGGCAGAGATGGCATGGAAAAAGCATGGGAAATGGTAAGTGAAACAGCCTGCATAGCATGAAATTGGATTGAAATTCTACAAATAAAAGACATTTGTTGCAGAAGAGTAGTGTTTAAGGCTGAAGGTAGCCAATTCCAGCTCAAGCCATGAGCTCACAGGGTCCTAGCCTCCAGGCAGGTATATGATTTGAAGGAGACCAGACAGTGCTATAAATGCCAAGTATGCACAGAAAACACTACCAAATCATAGCAAAAGCATCTGGGATACAGCTTTTCCTGTGTTTTTGTGTCAATCAAGCTCATTTCCAGATGTACAGATAAACCACTCATGCAAAGAGGTTTCCAAAATGCTGGAGACAGCCTGTAGGCTGTGTGTAAACTTGTTTCTGCACATACCACTGCAAACAGAAGACCGGAGAGCTGGGAGCACCTGCTGATAACACAGGAGAAACTGCAGATTTGCCAGGTGCAACCACCTGAGGTCAGACTGTTTTGGGACAGCTCAGCCCCACTGGTATGCATGTACTGCTGTAGGATTTTGTACCCCATCCCCTTAAGAGATTGCACAGCACAGGAGCTGACCCTCTGGGTTAGACTCATGGCCTTTGCCTCATGCTAGAGCCCTGTGGGAGTGTGTGCATGAGGAAGTGTGCTTCCAGTATGAATCAATTCATTTCTCCCATATGAATAATGCCTATTGACAGAACCAGAGAATAAGAGATGGGACAAATCCATAAGGATCATCAAGGCCATCCCCCAGCCCTGCACAGCACCATCCCCAAGGGTCACACCATGTGCCTGAGAGTAGTGTCCTAACACCTCATACAGCTTCTCTTGAGGCCCCAAAATGACTGAGTTTAAAAGACTAGAACAAGCTAATGGGCTGAGATTAAGGATGTTGTGTTTGTTCTTTGAAGGACAAGCATACAATGCTTTCAATGACCCAGAAAAACATTCTGCAACATCTAGGCCTGTTTGTTGTGAGTAAATGTCACAGGAGGTGAAACAAGGAGAGGTCAAGTCTTCGCCTCAGACAGCTGAGGAAGCACTGCGTTGTGCTGTGAATGCATTCGGAAATAATCACCAACAAGGGAAAGTCTTTTCTTTCTAGTTGTCCTGAGCCTGAGGGCTACAGGACACAAAGCTGTCACAAGTCATCATCAACACACCTGCAACATGCACCAGATGGGACTACTGAAGTCACTCACATGGGCCTTGGTGTTTGGGGAGCGCCCCATCCAATGGCCCAGCCATCTCTCTTCACCACCATGCACCACACACCTCAGTGCACCAGAACTCCCTCTGTTTGTTTATATGGATGCTCAACTCTCCTGAAGGAGTCTACACACTAAAGCAGGAGTCTCCTATTGTTGCCTCCAGCAGAAACTGAAAGAGAACAAGCCACGTGATGGCAAAAACACAATGCCCTGGTGAGGAGCTGAACCACAGCATCCAGTGTGTGTGCTATGGGAACAAGGGGATTGTATCTCCTGGGGAGGGAAGACAGGGTGAGAAAATGATTTTTCATAGCTGAAGGTATCTGAAATATCTAAAGCCAAGTAATAGAGTGGTGGCTTGTTATGCAGACAGGTCATAGCATGTAGACATGACCTGCATAACCACTGCCAAAAGATTCCCCAAGAGGAAAGAAAGAGCATCCATACTTTCAGCAGGCCTAACTCTACTCTCAAATGCACTGATGTTAAACCAAAGTAATTGAGTCTGAGTCCAGCAGAAATCAATGGTATCACTGTCAAGTCCAATGTCAAACACACACACACTTACAAACTTGCCCAAGAGATTTTCATACTATCCTCTGTGAACTAAAATCTCAAATGTTTTCATTCAGTTTCTATAGAAAGTCTTGCTGTATCTGCCTTTTATCAGCATGCTTAGAAGCTGTGAAAACCCACAGAGCATCTTGTGTCAAGTTTACATGTGTGTCACTCATGTGCATAAATATCTGAAAATTAATGATGTTATACAGAAAATACTGCCTGGGTAGCAGCTTCCTTACAGTCCAGGAAAGCAAGCACCTGGGAAAGCAAGTTTAGCAGAACCTTAAAGTTGCTCTAAACTGCCTCTAGGGAAAACCTAGCCATTACCAGGCCCTTTGGTAGGAACATACATCTACAATAGATGGCATCAGGCAGCAAACTGGCCATCAGAGGCTAAAACTGGGAAACACCAGCTGCATTTCTCTCCCTTAACCTATTTCATGATTTCCTACAAACAAGACTATTGCACAGGACAAAAGTCAGGGCAGCTTCCTGAGCTCTCACAGAGCAGTGTTACTTGGCCTGTGGTCCCAGTCAGGGTTCAGCTGCAGCAGAGCTGGGTTCTGCCCCTCCAATCTGTCACTATATCTGCACACAGTCGCTCCCTAACCCAGTTGTGTCAAAATGATCCAGGTTGGCTTTCTATTTAAAAGCATGGAGGGTTCTCTTTAACCCAGATCATTTTGACTGATTTAGGTTAGAGAAGGACTATGTTTGCAGCTACGCTTGCAGACACCAACCCCCAGAAGTGGGGACTGTGCCCAGGCACTTTAAGCCTGGCTTGGGTTCAAAGTCTTTGAACCCAGCTCAGCTGCAAGCCAAGTAGCACATCTGGCCACAGCTGTAGATACTGTAGTTCAGGGGAAAAAATGGCAAATGAGGCTACATTCAGTGTCCCAGATAAACTATGGAGTATAAAAAGTGAGGATATGACCCACAGGAAACTCAGAAACAGCTTCAGATTCCATTGTCACAATTTAACCTCCCCCTCCTTTGCCCACTCCCCAAATTCTGGTACTAATGGTCTTCATCTTTCAACTAAATTCTTCACTTTTGGATAAACTTGTTAATACTACAGAGCCACACACCAAGACAGGCATCCCACAGTAATTCAATCACCTCTCAGACTAGGTATTTCTTTCAGCCATCCAGCTCCAGAAATGTGAATTTTAAAATAGAACCACCCTAGAAGAGCTGAGAAGTTTCTCTCCCACAAGAAAAACTCTGTGTGTTACCTGTATGGTAGCAAGGCAGTTCAGATCTTTCTCTTCCTCTATGCTGGCTGTGGTTACACACACCAGAGCCCTTGTCTGGCTTCCTAGGCATGGGCAGAACACATAAAGGATTCATATACAAAAATAATCTGCAACCCAGAGTGGGAGACAAACAGTTTTGCACCCTTCTTTTGTTCACCCACAAGAGGCACCAGATTTGTGACCACAATCACATTTGAGCCAATGTCAAACATAGCAAGACTCCAAGAATCTGTTACCCAAGTTTCTCACCTAGGCATGCAATCCCATATCATCTTCCAGCAATCTCTGCTACCAGCCTGACTTGAGAGTCAGATCATGTCCTGCTGCTGGCTAACATAGCTCTAAAATGGGAAATTACATTTTCTCGTTTCACACAAGTTTGGTTAAACTGAAAATATTTGGCTTTGTAAAGTACATGAAGATGAAAGATGTTCCTTAGGTGCAAAATACTAAATGTTTCTCTTCAGTTAAGAACACAAGGTCTAGTAATCCAAAATATTTTTGGGGATATTCTGAAGGATTAGACTCTTCAGAATCATTCAAAAAAAAAGGAGAAAAACTGGTTGCACATATGCTTCATCATAAAAGTATTTATCTGACCTAGAGCCAAAACCATTTTATCTCTGTAAGCAATCCTTAAACACTGCAGAATGCATTCACTGCTTTCATTACCAAATTACTTTTTAAGAGTTCAGCAGGTAATTGAAGTTCCAAATGTCTTAAAATGGTTTGGCAATGCTGAGATTTCCTAGTGGACTTGCTATCCAAGAACTTTAGAGGGAAAAAATCAGCTGGATACTAAATATATACCCTAAAGTAAGAAGGATTCAAATTACACTAAGACACAGGCTTTTAAAGTGGGAGAATGTTTTATATGAAGAGTAAAGCTCTGCTCAGAGGAGGTTCCATAATGTTGAAGCTTCAAACTCATATTCAAAAAGTCCTGTGAATTTTTCAAAGACACTATATTGGCCTAAATCTTTTCCTACTGAACTCCAGGGCTGTTAATTTTTGACAGAAAACTAATTAGGACAGTGCTGTCCCATATACTTTGTACTATTTAGCAGATGACTGTTAAAAACAGAAGGCTCTCAAACCTTTTTCCTAGATAAGAACCATTTCATTACTTTTCCAATTCAGGCAGCAGAAACAGTGAAAGGAATGGGCCTAAATCTGTTGCCCACACTGAAGTCCTGTGCATTCCCCCAAGGCTGCAGTGCTCGGTGGCAGGGGCAGGAGGGCCACGAGCAGCACGAATCCTGCAGGCTGGGCAGGCAGCCCCAGCTCCAGAGGTCTAATGAGGACTCTTGCCCCAGCTACATCAATAGCTTTGGGCAAACCATTTTCTGCCTCAGTTCCTCACACTTATGGAGTGGAGATGATGACAGTGTTCTGTGTTTGTAACTGTTATATGCACTGCTTTAAGTGTTATCATTTTACAGAGCTTTTTGTTCACAGCCAATTACCCAACTCTCATAGGGAAACTGAGGCACAAAGCAACACTAATTGCCTAGTGTCATCCAGCAGGCCAGAGCTGAATTAGGGTCTTCATCTATGGAATTTTACATTATCCTCTAAACTTATCTACAGACTCGGTATTAGACAGCAAAAATAAGGTTGCTGTTTGTCCAGCACTGTCAGATGGCACAACACTTGCTTACTTCTGCTAACACTGCTGTTTAGCTGGCTTGTTGTTGCTCTTGTTCCTGCAGAGAAACATAATATTAGGTTTGTAAAATCACACTGTATATGAAGACACTGTGATGGTAAATGCAGGATTAGTGTCTCACTGCAGGCTCCAGCAGCAGGAAAAGCCGGTGATGATGTGGGCTGCTCACGGTCTAACACAAGAAGCTTTAATGATGACAAGAGGAACACAGAACAAGAACACCAAGAGCTTTACTTTTCACAGCAGCAATCTTTTCTCTTAGGATTACTCTAAGGCAAAAAAAAAATCATTGTTCTGCAATGGATCTGTTCTCACAGCAAGGGGATAACTGATATTTAAGATGAACATGAATAACTGAGGAACCTTCTGGTCTGGCATAGATCAGAAGAAGTGAGATGAATAAAATTAGAAGTCTGGATTCCCCTCTCCAGATTATGGCTCCCATCCAAAAAGGTACGACTGTTTCACCTTACAGGGATGCTGCACTCCTTATCACTTTATGCCCACTTATTGCCTTACTGCTGAGGCATTTCTATTGCAAATGTAGTAGAATTCTTGTAAATGGAACTTGGGGATACCCACAATTTTAGGGTGAACGTTTCTGGCTGCACCTTGATGCACTGACACCAGGTAAGTAAACCTTTAGAAGTATCAATTGAGCTGTCTGTCAGATAAAGCATGCCAGACTTTTCCTTGGGGAGCCTCAGGAAAGTTACAGATGCAGAAGCTCAAGAGCTCTTGTCAGAAGAGCTTGCAGCTTGGGTGCTGCATCCTAATTTAACCCTATAAGAACATGACACACAAAACTGCAGGAGAGAGCTGAGATATTGGAAACTCAATTCCAGTCAGCACCAGAAAAAGCACCCATTGATTTGGGATGCTGGAGACAATCAGCGCCTGCCTATCCCCTTCTTTTCATAGCAGGTTTTCTCTAACAAGCCTCTTATCAATCAACATAAGCAGGGAAGCTCTGTCTGACCAACACGTGGTGCTTAACCATTTATTGAGTTCTTAATAACAATAACATGATAGTAAAATAACATTTTCCAGCTCCTCTCGTGCTGCAGAGTGCAGCACACTTTGAAATCTGAAACAATGAGCTGTGACGTGCTGGAGCCACGTGCAGCTGGACAGGAAGAGCTGGAGATCCAAGGAGGTTTCCTTTAGGCACGGAGGCTGAGCCGTGACGCAGGGGAAGCCCGTGTGTTCCCGGACAGCTCTGGTAGCAGCCGGGAAGGATGGGGTGCTTGGACGCGGTGTCTGCATGTGCTGTTCCTGACACAGCTGCCAGAGACTGTGTTTATTTTACCTTGACTCAAGCAAAAGACATTGGGCAAAGACAAGCAGAGGTGCTAAAAACATGATCTTGACACTGAAGCCCTATGGAAGAGACACAAATACGATTCACCTCTCAAAATGAAAATGCAGCAATTCATGCAGTCAAATTCAGCAACTACTCATGCACACGAACACTGCAAAGTATAACCAGAGTAGAAATGTGGAAAAGAAAGAGAAGAATACAGTTATCTCAAGAGGAATTTGGGCAAGACACAGAAATGCAGCCTTCCTTTCCAGAAATTGCTCAGAATTGCCTTATTTGCACCAACAGCTTCAAAACTGTGAACCTCCAGCCTTAACTTCAGAAAGAGTGCACTTCTAATATCTAAGTGCCACTTAGGGGCTCAAATGGATGGGTGCCAACAACAGAGCCATTAGCACCTACTCATCCATGGCGGCTTTCTATCTAAAAATCCCATTTGTCAGCAGAGTCTCAGCAGGACTTCGGTATGATAAAAACCTCCATGACAAGTTCTAAACTTACAAATTAACATATTCATTTACTTATCCATGTGTAAAAGTGTGTCACTTAGCTTTCTTGAGCATCAATACCTAATCCAAGCCCATCCATCACAGCTTTCCATTTGTTTCTGGACTGAGAATCAACTCAAGTTCCTTCAGCACAATTGAAATATTGTGTAGAATTATACAACAGAAATACTGAGACAGTTTCAAGAGACTGAATACAAGGTTTATATTCACTCCTACATGCTGAATGCCTCCTACAAGGAAGTACAAGCCCAGGCTGGTGCCCGCCAAAATCCCACTGTAAAGCTCCTGTGCCACTGATGTTAAGAGGAGCTTTGCAAGGACCTGTCCAGACAAGGCATCAGGGACTGATGCTGCAAGAGCCCCTGGCTTTCTAGATCAAGGTTGTTCAAATTTCACTGACTGTAGTGGAGAGGTCTGGATGTTTGGTGTTTTAAGGTCTTAATATAGTACCTGTATCTGTAACTCTATAACAAAATCAAGGACCTTATGTAAACTCTTGCATGAAATCTTTGGTCATAGAGGATTTTGAAATAATGTTTTAAAGATAGTCAAAATAGGCATAATGATGCTTCATAAAACATGACAGACCCAACCCCCAACTGCCAGTGCTTCAAGGGAAACAGGACAGCCAAGAAACTGCAATGTAACAAGTTTTATTTTCCTCAGCAAAAGATCTGCAACTTTCCACTACTGGCACACAGGAAAAGTAGGACTGAGAATGGAGAGAATAATTTGGTACTGCCCAACACAGCAAGCAAATAGGATTGCAGTGGCAGAATAGCACACATGGACACTCCTGTGGGTCCAAGCTGCAACAACATAACACGTGGGCGCTCAACACCAGTTCAGATCAGGTTATAAAATCCAATTCATCAAAATAACCCTTTAAAAATAGATTGCTACAGTTGGTTTCCTCTGGAATCTAACTGCTTCAGGCTCCTGCCTGAGCCACTGTTTGCAAGGTGTCCTCACACCAAAAGGAAAAGTAATGTCTAGGGAGGTTTAAATGCAGTTCCTGGTACACTTCTCAGGGAAGTGTTATTTTTACAAACTCCCATTACCACATGGATCAGTTTCAATTGATTTAAGCTCATCCAATCAACAGGGTTTCCCTCCAGTTTTAGCATCAGAGGTGTTCTAAACCAAGACATTCTTAAAAACTTTCTCCTGGCTCAAATAGTTCAAGACAGTCTCATTAGGGATTTGACAAATAACCTAAAGCAGCAGACAGATTACAGACTAGCAGGAATATGTAAGAGATAGCTGACCTGTTTAACAGTCCAGCACACTTTGGAGCAGGACTGAGTTGAATGGAGCAAGCTGTTAACAGGAGATTCACACACCTTAGATCTAAGTCCTTCAAGCTCACAAGATCATTACTATTTACCCGGTAGGCCTGAGTTTCTCCTTCGGACTAAATTTATCTGAATGCTTCAGACTGACTCAATTAGCATCACTCCTGAACTCTCTGCCTCAGCACAGAAAAGCAGAGCAGGAAAGTTAAATTGCTTCAAACAGAGTGGCAGCCAGATCCTAGGAGGTCGGCTCTCCATGACGTTTCTGTGAACAAGAGGCATTAGACATGAAGCAGAACATGCAAGGATTTTGGGTCTGTGTCTTCACTTCATATGGAAACACCTTCTCTTCACAGCATCAAAGCAAGGCAGGCATCTGGTGCACCACTATTAAAAGACTGCAGGTGTGATAATAACAGTCTTCAATGGTGAGGGACACCTAGAAGAGAAAACCTTGCTGCTTTTCCTGCGCTTTGTCATCGTTCTTACGGCTGCCTTACCCAGTCTGAGCATGGAACATGCACAGGCTTTGCCTGTTCCTTCCTTTCACTATGTACTGCAGGCAATCTTGCTGTTTTATTCTCTAGTGTGTCAGAAAATCTACCTTTGGCTTTCTATATCCCAAAAGCTACAACTCCAATCAAACCTCTTATTGTCTCATTCCTGTGATTTCCTCTGGTTTCTGACCTTCCCCACACTGACAACATCTGCTTCCCTTCCACGGAGGATGCAGGCTGTGATCCCTTTCTCAGCCAAGTGCCCTCCAGTTCTGAAGTGCTCTGTTAGGTAACTTTATTGCATTCTTCCATGCTTTCCCTACAGTTTTCTCATTTCTTCCTTATCTTTCTACTTGTACCTTATTCTCATCCATTTCTTCTGCTCTGTGCCCAGTGCATGACTCTGTAACTCCTCAGACTTGTCCTACAGACATGTTTAAAAACAAAAGCAAACATGAATCTTTGGTTAAATGAAATTGCAGCCTATTTGACAGCTTTTGTCATAAGCACTCAATGGCAAGGATCTTTTTGTTCAGTGTTCATGCAGGATCTGCTTCAGAAGGAACTGATCCGTGGCTGAGACAGCAATACAAATAATAAACCCTGGTAGAGAACCATCACATTATGGCCATATTGTAGGTCCTACAGGAGGACAACCCAACTGGAAGTTTTATTGCATTCACTCACAATCTTTTGAATATTCTCAAGCACCTACAGCTTCAAAAGCTGTGCAGACTGACAGGTACAGCACTTGAATGGCCTGCTAAAAACCAAAGGCAACTCACTGAAAGTTTTCATCTGGAGTTTCCACTAAACTTGTCCCATGGGAAAAGACAGTAGTAAACAGTTGAAAAGAAACACAGTCCAGATATTCCACAGCAAGTAAATCTGCTTCCACAGAGAACTGCATATTTCTTGATAGCAATTATTTTTAACCTCTCGCAGATTTATTTTTACTACAATTTAAAAGTATCTGTTATATGCCATAACATTATTATTATGGGAGACACTAAAATAGCAAAGTATTCTAGGCACTTGATACCGTTTTACAGAACAGGGAATTACAGACAGCAATGACTTGACTGCTGCTCACTGCAGCAGCCACCAAACACTCGTGACCCCCCCTCTTTCAGCCTTACTGCCTATAGTTCCTCTGTAGAGTTACTCCCAAAGTTGTTTAACTGGCTGGGGAGAAGGAGGGGGCAGCAAGAGGAACAAAAGAACTAAAATTAATCTAATTATTAGGATGAGCTTCTGATTTCTGCTGCCAGGCTGTGGACACAGCTTTGGGCTCACAGCCCACAGTCTGAAGCTGCTGAAACCATCAGCTACGCCTACACATCTCATACCAAAAACTACCTGGGATACTATAGAATCAGAGAACAGTTTGGATTGAAAGGGTCCTTTAAAGGTCATCTAGTCCAACACCTCTGCCACAAGCAGGGACATCTTCCACTGCCTCAAATTATTCAGAGTTCCATCTAGGCTTACAGGGAGGGAGCATCTACTATTTCTCTGGGCAAACAATTTGAGAGTTTTATCATCCTCATCATAAAAAAATTCTTCCTTATCTCTACTCTGAACTTACTCTCTTTTACTTTAAAAATTATGCTTCCTGTCTTATTGCAACTGATCCTTTTCTGAGCCTTCTCCAGCTCTCTCAGCCTTTCCTCATAGGACAGGTGTCCAATTCTTTGGAATCAAATCAGAACCAAGGCTTAGTTCTGATTTTCACTAAGCTCATTTAAATAAGCAAAAGTTCGTTTGCACAAGGGTCTCAGGCTTTGCCTTTATAGTGCATACTCTAATAAGACCAGGAAAATATATTTAAATAAATAAATTCCATCTTTGATAATCAGCTTAGCTTTTCAGTGCTCCAACACTGAGGAACGTCTCTTCTTATTAAGTCAAGCTATGGTAGATCACAACTTTCCACTCCCAACACACACAACTGGTAAAGCTCTTTGTGTTCAGCTTGGATGCTGTTTGGCACAACAGTCTGACATTGACTTACAAGACCAATGAAAAATATGCACTGCCTATTTCCTAAGTGCCATGCCAGCGCCTTTGGGGGCCATGCATTCACCTACCTTCCCATACAGTAACAGGATTTGCTCCCAGCTAATAAAGCAGGCTTCACATCAGCCGAGGAAATACTTTAGTTAGGATGTCCTCCTTCTTCATTACTGAATGATATATTCATGGCAAAGCACTAAAGTTGATGACATCTTTAAAATACATTTTTCCCGTAGTGTGGGAGAGACAAGCCGCTAATCTCTGCAGATCTCCTTTTTCTCCCCCATTGCCCCCGTGGTTTATCATGTCCAATTAGCCATCTGCCATGCCCGCGCTGCCACACAAAGGAAGCCCCCTCTCCTGCGCCGCAGCCCATCAGCGGGGCTATTGTCCCTGCTGACAAACAAGAATCAGACACTATTGTTTCCAGCTGACGATGCTGCTCCCAAAGTAGGCTGCCAGTTGCCACTAAAAGCAGCGGGAGCACCAGGGTCCGCTCCAGGAGTCAGGAACCATGCCAGCAGCACCGGTATTACCGGGGAACCTGTGCAAAGCACTTTTTGAGATATATACATATAGAGAGAGATAGATATTTTCTGATTTCAGGTAATAAACCAACCCGGGCCAACTACTGCCCTTTTGTTGCACTGGAGCATGCCTGACCTGCTGCCTTTACTGCTTCACCAAGCAGTCACCTGGCAAAGAAAGGGTCACAATCCCCAGAAGAAAGCAACATCTTAGAGTCAAATCTTTCCGTGTTACGTTTTTATTATTATTATTATTATCCTTTTAAAGATAAGGCATATCTTCTACCACTTCAGTACAGCTAATTGCACACACCAAAACTACCCTCCCCCCACCCAAAAAAAGTATTTTAAAAACAAGAAAACTCCACCGTGTCTACATGGATACTAATTATGTAACAAGGTTAATTTAATTTCTCTCACAAGCAACATACATTCACCCTTTTTCTCAAGGCCACTTCGCTAAAAGAAATGACCAGAGCAGCTGGTCTATCAGTCACCAAGATGTTAAATTGAAGATCATTTCCTCTTATTATTCTCAGCAAAGCATGATGTGACCTTACACTAAAAACTACAGTCTGCCTAATTATGGTAGTTTTGTTCCATCAGTGAAACTGAAATGCTGGTTCATATAATTAGGGTTATTAAAAAAGGAATTTCATTTTTAGTTTTAAAGGTAATTTGTTGCCTTGAAGTTGAAATGTAACAAATTAGACCTACATACCTGAATGTTTTCATTCTGTGCAATTTGAAAGAAACAATAAACACTCCTAGATTTTAGTAAGAAAGCCACACCTTGATAAGAGACAAAGAACCCAAATAAACCACAATTTATTCCAGGCATTTGGTTAATGAAGGTGAGCAAACAAAATGAATATTTATATTTAAAAGTAGAAACAGAATTATCTTCTAAGCCCTTGATTAAGTAACAGAAATTTCTTAAACTTCATCAAATGTTTTAAATTATATTTAGCACTTCAGCAGTGAACATACATAGTTTCAAAATATCACTTTGAATGATCTCTGAATAGTTCAAAATAAAATAAATTAAAACCAGCTGAAACTAATATGAATCCACAGTAATCACATAGGTTAATGACTTTCACAATGACTTATAAACAGAGGAAAGTCTTTGCCCTGGATTCAAACATGAGGATCATTCTGAATCAAATATGAAATACAACATGAAGACTTAGATATTTTGCTGAAACGTCACTCCATTCCTAGCACGAAATGCTCTAAATCCCATTTCAACACACTGCAGGCCACGTATCACACAGGTGACTGACTTAAACCTAGATTTATGATTGCCATTGCAGTGCCTGGGCCAAGTTCTGTTTTCAGTTACATCTGTGAAAACTCCCAAGCAATTCCTCTGAAGTTCTCTGGATCTGTACAGGAGTAACACAATCCATCCTAGAAGCAAGTGGGAAAGAAATAATTCAAAATATTATGACTTCTTTTTTTTACAGTCCTTTACACTTTAAGGCTCTCCATTCAGACAATCATTTTTGACTTCTCTTTTCATATCCAGCTCTCTTTTGTAAAACATGTATTGGAATATTCCCTGTTATTCTTGCCAGATTCTCTAGGCAAAATTCCCCAAGTGGCAAAGTCCCTTCAGTTAAACACAGGGTGTGTGAGCCATGCAAGGCTATAAAACGGGAGTTGTTTATCCAAAGAAATATTAAAAGCAGGACACCAGTCCAAATCAAACAAAAGCACAAATACCTCTAAGTCGTTTCATGACTTTAAGTTCCAGCTGTAAAAGGCACAACACTATGGGTTTATAAGGCCTAATACTCCCTAAGTATTTTCTTTGATGTAACTATGAAGTACTTAAAATACCACTGGGTACTGTATGGTACATGTCACCGTGGAGCAATAAAGCTGCTCTACATCCATAACCAGCCTTTCCAGAGACCATAAGGTCACAGCAGCTGAAACAACAGAATACTTCATTCCCAACCTTCAAGAGGCCCAGAGCACCTGTGCAGCCAGAGGACTCCCTAAAAGGCTCTTAATGTGGGGGTGTGCCTGGAAATTACAGCAAAGAAAACCCACCAAACCCATCAAAGCCACTCCCATTTTTCAAACCTCATGTTTCCCCAGCAGCTTATTATTATGAGACTTGATAAAATACAGTATGGGAGGCAGGTGGTAGGAAAGAGTGATAGTTACATTGGCCTGGCCAGCTTGGATGCTCACTGTATCCAAGCCACTCATCATTCCAACACTCACACGGCCATCCATCTAAGTCCACATGTAAAAGAGTCTACACAAGCACCAGGAGGGTTCCTCTTTTGTGTGACTACAGGATTATACTTTTCCTCTTTCAGAGTTTCAACCCAAAAACACAGTGTAGGCAAGTCTGGAAGTAATCATGTTCAACATTAATTGAATTAATATCAAACAGAATAAGTATCTTCCTACTTGCCTACACCACAATGCAATCTCATCCAGAATAAACACATTGTAAATAACTATCAGATATCATCCCTATTGCCCTGTACATACCTCTGTGAGAAGGAAGGAAGCAGTATGGGAAAGAAATGCTCCTGTGAACATAAATCATTCATTTAAATTGCTACCTTCCAGCATCAGACAAAAAGAAGTCTTTCTGTTTTGACACAAGACCCCACAGTCCAGCAGTTTCTGCCCCATTTCTTAGCAGCATCTGCATGGCAAGAGAGGGAAGAGGACTGTCATTCCCACCAAGACCTCTTGAGTCACCTATGTGTCCTTTCCCATGTCTACATGAAAATTCCTGAACTAGCAGATCTGTCTGAATTTGAGGGGGAGGAGATGGGACAAACACAGGGCAGAGCCACACAGCCTTCTCCATTCACTGTGGAGGTTTGGGGGGACCTGGGTTCCACCTGTAGTAAAACAGCAACTCCTCCCCTACATCAATCACATGAAAAAATAAAAACCACCTACATTAGATAATAAAGAAAGAAAACAACAAAACTCATATTCCTGACAGGGTCAGAGGTCAAAGCCTCCAGAACATGGTACAGATTTTGATTAAAAGCAATGCCTCAAAGAACACAAGAGCTTTCTAAATGGTAGGACAGACCTGACAGTCTTTTCTGCAACGGAGCCTTCTTTAACAGCACACATTACCAGACCAGGCCTTATGAATTAGAAAGTCTCAAGGTAAGGAAGCCAGGCATCACACAAACACCTCACCCCAGTGACAACTCAATTGAATCAATTTACCTGCACTACAAGGAGACACTTGAGTCCATCAACCTCAAGGAGCACTTCTCTGCTGACATCACTTCAAGCACATCTTTTGATCAAACAGCCTGGCCAATGCCAATCATTTTAAAGTTATTTAACAGCAGAACTGCCAGTCACTTGTGCACAAATGAACAACACTAGAAGTATAGCTGGCTGAAAAGCAGAGAGAATAATTCATCGCATCCAAAGGAAATGGAATAACGTCAATTTTCACCTCACTCACAGCAAGTATCAATGACAAAGTTGGCATCTTCATATCAGATATAATCAATGTTATACATAAGTGCCAGAAAAATAAATTAGAAAATAAAACTACCTGCTAGCGCATGAGAAATATTAATGACTACTTCTTTAGTAATTGGCAGTTTGCTAAATTGTTCTGTCACTGACCTCTAAATATAAATATAAATATTTAAAATTTGGTCACCCCTGTATCCAAAATACACTGCAGAAATTACTACACCTTAAGCAGGAAGTTAAAGTTTCTCTGTGTGTCTGTATTCAGGGGATATCTCTTATTTGTAGACTTTAAAAGTGACTTCATTTATGTTTGAAACTGTAAGTATTTGGATTCTGTTCCACACAAGAAAAAAAGTTTCAGTACACATTTAATACAACTATTAACAATTCCAGAGAACCTGGTCATATTTTACCTGTCAAAAGAAACAGACTTAAGAAACTTGGTAAAGCATACCTAGGCATAGATTTGGGTTTTTACTCAAACAGAAGTGATAGACATCATGCAGAAATTGCTGCTACAATTCAGCAGATGATGTTATCCTAGAAATCAGAGCTGGAGATGGCAATACTAATTTCTGCCCTTCATCTCCCTCTGCCTGCTAATTTTTATCCCAATTACACGGGACTGATTCTCTAAAAGAGTATTCCTGAATTTCTTACTGCATATATCAGATGGTGAAAATTAGAATAGTCCCTTTCCTGCCTGACTCCAGGGAGGTTTTAACTGACTGCCAGCATCAACTACACAGTTGTTAAATCCACCCTTTTCTTAAAGTTACTCCTAGTTCTCACCAGTGTAAGCACCAGAACAGACCTTCCTTTATTACTTCCTGTTAATTTCTTCAGATTGCCTTTCCAGGGACAGCTCAGAAACCTTCTATCTCAGGTGTCCCTGCATAAGGGACCGGTACCTCGCGTGTTTGGATGCTCTGTGAGCAGCGCCACCCCCAGCATCATCAGCCTCCTCTGCCGGCACCAGGGAGCAGCCTATCGATCCTCCCGGCTCAGTGCAAAGCCCAGCTCGTTGCTAAAAGCCTCCGAGAGAGCTTTAGTTGTTTTGACTCTGTTTTTTTAACAAATGATGAGTTCATGCTTTTCCATGTGGTAACTGTGAATCTGGGATGAGTTTAGGCTGTTTAGTATAAGCTTGGCTTATCAGGGCAGCTAATCTCTAAACCATATACACTCATTTTTTATTTGATGTGAGCATGTAAGACAATGGTTATGCTTTACAAATCCAGAACACAAATCAGGATAAGGCATAGAAACAAAAAAATCTAGCATCAAGGGATAACAAATGCTAAGTCAATGCAGGTCTCTGTAGCTATTACACATCAGACCACATCTGACAGTCCTTGCTCAGACAGGATCACTAGTGTCAGCCTGAGAGGTGTGGGAGTCAGTTGTATCCTGGCTATGATTGTTCTCCCAAGCCCCACATCAGCTGTTCTCCCCATCATCCACTGAACCCAACTTCACACAGCACAACAGCAGTGCACAAACCCACAAGTAAAGGGGCCCCAAACAACTCAGAGAACCAACACTGTCATTTCACAGAACTCCTACTTGGGCTCATGCCTTCCCCATTTTTCAGGGATGTTGCCAGCAGAGAGCCAAAATTAATTACGAATAGTCTGGGTTTTTTGGTTTTTTTTACATCATCATTTTGGACACAAGATGCTACATAATGATGCAGAAACAAGACCTTCCTTGTTGAAGCTTAAGGTGAAGCAGACAACCATCAAGGATGGCCTATGCACACATGCTTCAGTGCAAGGATAGGACCTAGGCACCTCTCCCAAGCCCAGGTTCCTGTCGTTTTTGTTTCCTTAAGAAGCAGAAGTGTTAGGAGACTCTCTGAAATCTCTGGGCTAAATGTACAATGCAGGTTTACAAGTGTGTTCACAGATCTACAGGTGAAATTTAAGGTGGAGGCAGCTTGGGAGAAATGTCTAGCCACATGGCTCCCTGTGCTTTCCCCTCATTTAGGAATACTTTTTTATATAAGCTAGACAGATTTGACTCTCTCCAAATTCAATTCTGGTAACGTGCTTACGTTGAGAAGGCAGTGTCACAGAGAAATGATTCAGCTTTGGGTGAAGGAGGGGAGAGAGTGAAAAGGCAGGGAGAAACCTTAATTAACACATTCCTTTTAAAAGGAAAATTGGTGGGTTGTTTTTCTTTTATTTTTTCTAACAAATCTGTCATTGTTGAGACTTTGGAAATTATCTTGTAACCAGGTAGGCTATCAACAGGCAAATATCCTATGGCTTAATGACTTGTGGATCATAAGATACACACAGCCAGACCTTATTATACTTATCCTCTAGATCAAAGGGTTTTCACATAAATGGGGTGCAGTCTACCATAGCAGGGAGCTGCTGCAGGCCTTCAGGATTTTACTTCTTTAAAGTTTTGGTGATTACATAATCGCTTTTTTGTAACTGGAGCTCAAAGCATTGTGTGTAGCTAATGAGCAGGTAGAAGAAGGAAAACAGCTGAAAAGCAGTCTTGACAAACAGCTGTGGCAGTGTCAGTCCTAGCCCAAAAGGGTCAATCCCCTTATGAAACAAGTACTTAATCCTTTACAATTTTTAATTAAAAATTTACCAAGATTATAAAACTTTCTTAAGACTTTGATGGGGGAGGGAGCAAGAGAGAAGAGGGGGGTGTGTCATGCAGACCACAAGTTGCTTCAGCTGAGATGCTCATCCTGTGCAAAGCCATGTTTCAGAGCTGGGGGCTCCCACACAAACACCACCTCACAAACCAGTGCTGCAGCGGGGACCCCAGCACGTACCTATTGCCCACAACATTTAATTAACCACTGCTTCATTAGCAAAGGCTTCCTACGCTCTGTTGTAGTCCAGCTACACTTTGGCTGCATTTCAGCATCCTCTGAATCGGGAGAGTGAAACAGAGGGCTCTCACCCAGCCCTGAGCTACTTAGCGAGCCGTCTCCGCGCGGTCAGCATCCCCAGCCGGCTGCGGGCGAGCGCTGCCCAGGGCGCCTCTGCGCTCACTCACTGCCCACCCGAGGGCGGCAGGGGTAGCGCCCGGCGCTTCGCCCGGCTGGAGCGGGGCAGGCAGCCAGCTCCGCTTTCAAATACCAGCCGGTACCCGGGTGGCCGCCGCCGCCCGGGGCGGGGGCCCGGCGGGGCCCAGCCGGCGCCGCTTCCCGCGGGGGTGACAACGCGACAGCTCTCCCCGAGCATCCCCGCGGGGCTTTTGTGCCTGCTTGGGGCGGGGGCCTGGCCGGTCCTCTCCCGAGGCGGTGGGAGCGCAGCCCTGCGGTAGCATCCTCCCAGGGACGGGAGGGGCCACGGGCGCACCGAGGGGCTGCGGCGGACAAAGCGAGGAGGCAGGCGGGGACCCCCTCCATCCCCTCTTCTCCCTTCCCCGCGGCTCCACTACTGGCGGTGCCCGCGCCGCAGCCGCCAGCCCCGCATCCCGCGGCGGAGGCAGGGCCCGGCGCTGCCCTGGCCCCTTCCCCGAGGCTCCCCTACCTGTTCGGAAGAAAGCATCCACCTCGGAGTCAGGGACAGCGCCTTCCTCCGCCGCCCCTTCGGCGGGATTCATGGCTGGGGGAGAGGCGGCGGCGAGCCCGGCGGCTGGTAATATCCAGTGAGTTAGGGAGGAGGAGAGCCGAGAGAGAGAGAGAAAAAAAGAGGGAGGGAGAAGAGGAGGGAGGGAGGGATGGAGGCGCGTTCAGCTGCGAGCCCAACCGAGCGCCGTTCGGATCATCCCTTCCGCGGTGCCTGCGGGGCGGCTGCCCCGGGGCTGGGCTGCGCTGCCCCCGGGCTGCGCTGGGCGGTGCGGCCGGGGCGGGGTGCCGGTGCCGAGCCCCGCCGCCGCCGGCCCCCTCCCCTCCACCCGCTATTGTTCCGACCTGCTCCGCTCCGCTCCGCTCCGCTCCCCCCGCCGCCGCCGCTGCCCCTCGCCGCGCTGACAGCCCGGCCCGGCCCCCGGCGGCCGCCCCCGCCGCTTCCCTGCCGGCACTTCCTGAGCCAGGCCGGGCGCCGGCCGGGGAGGCTGCGGCGCCCCCCGCCGCCAGGGCAGCCCCGCTGCGGGGCGCGGCCGCTCCGGGCGGGGAGCGCCGGTCACAGGTGCGGGCACGGACGCCCCGCGGGGCTCCGGAGGGAATTTTTGTTTTATTCCCTACCCCCGTAAGCTCCGCAGGCGTAGCGCTGTGCATCCCCGGGCTGCAACGCTGCCATGCCTCCCCTCTGATGAACAGCCGCGGGGGCACGGCTGTTAGACGGGCAGGTACTCGGGGGGCGAAAGTGAACGCTGATGGGGTTATACGGACACAAAAAATTATTTTTTGTTTTGGGGTTGGGTGGAGGGGTTAGGGTTTTTTTTTTTTTTTTGTTCAGGAGCTGTTGGGCACGATTGCTTTGCAAACGATCAGCGAAACTGCACGTTGTTGCAGGTACGCCTTCATATTTTATTCTTTACAGTTCTCGGTGACTAGAGAGCCAAAAAGGAGTTTGGTAAGCCAAGATCCTGGTCCCAGATCAGACATTGATTCTGCTCGCTAAATGATTTTGAATTCTCTACTGTAGCTCCAATATTTGTGATTTGGGACAATAATTGTCTCAAAAGGAGTGCTGTGAGGAATACTTATTTGTACTTTGTTAGCCACTGACTTAAATGTTCTTCCCTGAGCCCAGCTGTCAAGATTTCAAGCACAGACAGGCAGATATAGATGAAGACAGATGTTTGCCATTTGGGCACTTTCTTTTCCTGTTCACCTATTTGAAGTTTCCCCAGCTCCTCATTCTTCTATGATCGCATAACAGCTCTAAAATGAGCTTAAGGAAAAATGTTGCTTTTTCACCTAACCACCACTGTAAAACAGGAATGTTACTCTCACATCTCACAGTTGTCCATCTTTGCTTCCTCTACCATTAGGCGAAAAAGCAACTGTTGGTATGATGACCCCTCTGGCTGTATTACCCTTGGATAACCCATTCTTGCTGCAAAATCCCATCCATCACTCTCAAGAACAGCAGTCTTTTAGCCAGAACATCCCTGTGGCCTCACTGCCTTTATCCTTTAGGGGTAATGCCTAATCATCACTCATTTGCCACTGAAAATCTCTGATGTTCAAGGCACTTGAGGACAAAACCTCTCCAAGCATCCAGCATGGAGGGATGCACTGCAGCACTTCAAAAGAGGTATCAGTCAGCCTAGTGCATCTTAAGGAAAAAAATACTTTGTCTAGCGGAAGTGTCAGAGCCAACTGGTTGTAAGTGACACTCTTTGGATCAGTTCTCAATCCACAGGTAGTTTAGCAATTGAGGTTAGCAGAACATTTTCTGTTTCAGCCCAGATTATTTTAGATGCCAGAGGAGCATGGATTTCCTCCACCTGATCTCTTCTCAATAGAACATAAGGGAAGGCTGGATTTGGATGTATATTGCACTTGATAAAAATACTGAAAATTTCCCTGCAGAAATTTAACTGTCAAAATGGCATTGACCAGGCAGGATGAGCACAGAGATCCCAGTCACATCTCCTCTGACCTTACTGTTTACTACTCCAATTGAAACAGATATGTCATGCCCAGAGACTCAGAAATAAGAGCAAACATCCTACAGAGATCTACCTAGCATTTCATTTCTTCATTCCCTCCCTCCTGATAGTTCATATGTAGTGCCATTTCCCATGCCTGCCTCCTGCTGGTTTTAACTGAAGCCATTTATCTTTTTATGTTTATGGATTAAAAAAGGTCATTTCACAACTATCTGCAGGAAGTAGCAAAACAAAGGCTACGTCCAGGCTGCCAAAGCTCATTACAGACCCCTGTGCAGCCTCTGACTCCTCTCCTTAGGACCTCCAGGATGCCAGAAGCACCTCCATATCAGGGTGTGCCAGCAGTAGGGCACTACCACAGTACAAGGACATGAGGAACATCAGCCTTTCAAGCACCAGACTTTCTTCAGCGACCATTTACCCCTTCCACATCATAGCACAGTGTACAAAAGCCTTCCCTCTTCCAGGCTTAAACATGCTGCACCATTTTGGATCCCATCTCAAGATCTCATTTCTGAATATTCACGAACACAGAGCAAATTTGCTCTCCAGGAATCTTACATACAGGTACTTTCAGGAGCGTGAGCTTGGCAACTGGGAAGATTGCGGTTTCCTCATGAAGCTTTGAATCCCCTCAGGATTTGGTACAATCTGGTTGATTTTAGAGTTAAAGCATTAAAGCAGCAGTCCTACTGTAACATTTTGCACACACTTTTCATATGCACACACCATGGCACTGCAGGATGGGCAGTACTACAGTCCAATATCAGTAAACTTTAGTGGAAACCCAGAACTGAGTGAGCTACTGTTTTTCTTAACATTGCAAGCAGAACAGGGCTGTCACTGTAAAATATCATTAACAACTAGGAACCACCATGACTTCAGTTCAAGTCCCAGCAATGAGTTTACAGTTTTTGTTGTTCAAAGAAGAGCTGTTAAATATAGAATGAAATACTATCTGCAATGTATAATTCCCTTTTTAGATATAATGCTGAAGACACCTACAGTTTCCTTGAAAAGCAAAACATAGGAAAAAAGCCCTGTAGAATTACATAAGCCAAAATACAGTAGATTCACTGACAGACATTGCTTTAATCTTTTGCATGGCTCTACTTGACAAATACCTCAATCCTTACCAAACAACTTCATTTAACTAGGTATGACCAGTTTGGTTTTTTTTTGGCAGCCCCTAAAGCTGCTCAAAGATCAGAAAGTGTCACATAGGCTCTTGATTTAAGGCCTTTGCTACAGTCAAGTTTTCCAATGGGATGGCAATAGGTGGTATCTGAGATGAAACATTTTTTAGCTAAATCTCATGAGTTTGCATGCTACAGGAGGGAGGAAGGAGAAGAATGTGAACAAGAAATAAGTAAAATTCATCTTTCCAAGACAGCAGATCCAAGACAGGAGAAATATTTTTGATGGCTCCAGGACAGCTGCACTGCTGGAATCAGAGCAGGACTCTGAGAAGGTACATGCAAAGGTGTGTCCTGCACAGAGTCCAGTGCTACAAAAGACAGTACATGGGTCAAGAGTTGTCATTCAAAAGGGACAGGGAGAAAAACCAATCTGCCAGACTCAGCAGATGACCTGCAGTCTGTTAAGTGCTGCAGAGACCATTGCTTGTGCAGAAGTCCCTCCCATTCAGTGATACAGCAAAGTCTAAATAGAGAGTGTTTTAGGAGGTGGAATCAAGAGAAAACCTGAATAGTAGAGCAGGAAAATCTAAGTCTTAAAAGCACCTAAGGCTGCCTTGTTAATAAGTTATTTACAGCTACATTCTGGGTATGTGAGAAGAATTTCTCACACCTGTTTAGGCCTATGTCTAGGTATGAGACTTGAAATTACTATGCTCTTATATGGGACCAGGCACAGTTGGGTGGGAATTTCCATCTGTATTCTAGACTATCAGGGATCCTGCAAAGGAAAATCTGCAAGTCCCTGGAGACAGGGTGTTCAGAGAAGCCTCCAGGGCAGGATGGAGGAGGCAGAAGACATGCTTCATATGCTTAAATTCAAATGCCCATATATATGCCAAAGATTATTTGTGGCTCAACAGACAGCACGCACATATCAAGGTTGGCTTTGCAGCACCCACATTCATACTCACACATGTGGCTTAGCTCTACTGTTTGCTCAGATGTGGAACAGCTGTATGGGCAGGCATAGAGCAAGCTCTAATACCATGCCAAAGTCCCTGTCCCAGTATCATCCCTACTCTTTTTATATTCCCCCTCTGGATCACAGCTGAAATGGGAATGGCTGCTCAGTTACCATCTAGTCTCCTGCTTTCAGAGCTGAAGCAAATTCCAATTTCCCCAAACTTGGACAGAAAGCTGAGCAATAATCACTTCTCTACAGAAACATCACTCAGTAGAAAGCAATAGCAATTAGCAAAACAATTTACAAAATATAGAATATTTTTATCATGGTGGCAGTGCAAAGGTTTACCAGTATCATCAGACAAATGTGTCTCTTCCATAAGTTCCAGAACTGCATTTGCCACTCTGGCCAGAGAAGCTTGGACTGAATTAGCAACAAGCAGAACAGCTGATGCATCCAAGAAGACACAAGTCTTAGCTAAACTTACAGATATGAATCTGGAAGAGCCAACAGTGACTGAAAATTCTTTTCTCCTTGGTAACTTATTTGGATTAATTTGTTAAATAAGTTGCTATAAGTGCTAGTGGATCAGAGATTCTGTTAACTAATGAAATAAATAAATCTAAACACAAAACTGGTATTCCTCAACCAGGTTCCATTTGCTACATCAGGCCTGAAAAGCGAACCTTGTGCTGGCCAAGTGTACACTGTACTTTTGTGTTCATAAAGAACATCAGTCTTAAGGCACTGTTAAGCTGGAACATTTTATTCTGATTTTCCTGCAAACTTTTAATCCTGATTCTGAAGTTCTGCCAGATTCCTAGTGATACTGAGTAGTACTTCTTTACCAGTAGTTCCTAAATTCCAAGCAATCTCCCAGGCAAGTTTTGACCAGTGCAGAAAGAATTACAGAACCAGACCAGAAAAAGGAGATATTAAATATTGAAGTGTTTTTGGGAAGAATGTAAATGTACATAGTAGCTATTCAGAAAACCAATTTTAAAGTGAAGCATGCATTAAAATTAAACAGTGACTACTACTTTATTACCACAAGCATTCATTTCAATGCACTCGTAGGATACTAATTTCACACATGGTTGGACATAAATACTAACCTGTTTTCCATTTCACCAGTATAAATTAGTGTGAGAAAGAAGTTTCTTGCTGTGATAAAACTAGTAGTGGTGCAAAAACAAAAACAATGGTTTGGTTTTGGTTTGTTTTTTTCCACAAAGTTAGAAAACTAAAGTTTGGCTCTGTAAATGTGCCATAATGTTTAATCCTTGGATTCTCCTCAAAAGCCCTAGTAAACTTAAAATTAATCAGCTAACACATCAAATAAGTCACGCATTCCTATTGAATCAGGTGACAACCTTTCAAAATCCCCTAGAACTCCATACTGCAAAGTACAGTCCTTGAAAATCCTGCCAGCAGTCCCTGTAACTGGCAGCTGTTTATCCAGCCTAGTGCTTTGCAATAGCTGTAACACTGAAAATGTATATTGTGATGTTCATAACAGACTCCACCCACTAAGGGGAATGTTTTTTCCATTAATTGTCCAAATTAATAAATTTAATCAAATAAACTTTATTTTGCTATTAAGCAAACATCCCAGTATTGCTCACGTAACAAGTCTTATCTACAAATTCTTACCCGAGATACTGTCAGAAGATACCCCTCAGTGGTATTTTTTGAGGCAGTTTAGATTTGGTTTGTTGCTTTGGTGGGTTTTTGGTTTTTTTTTTTTTTTTTTGGGAGGGGTTAAAAAAATGTTTTTGAAGGCAGTAATAAGCAATAATTTCTGAGACCAAATCTGATGCACTGGAGTCATTCAGTGACTTGGAGTTTTCCCTCACACTCCTCCAGACACACAGCAGTTCTTGCAGCCACATCTCAGAGGCAGCCATCATTCCTCCTGACACCAGGAGTATGGCTCAGTTACTCAGTGTCCCCCTGCTTTCAAGTCACCACTTCTCTGCAGAGGGCTTTAAGAGCCTTGCTGAGCACACTTCCACTTCTGTCCCTTTCCCCAGATGTATTTTCAGCCTCATTTGCAGCTACAGCTGGAAAGGTTCTAGATGTTCTCCTCCATTTATTATCTTTTTGGCTTTTTCTTTTCCACTAATAGCATGCCTCCTTTCCCTGCTGCCTAGAGATTCACAAGGATGGAGAGTAGCTCCAGCTTCCTCCCAGTATTGCTTGCATCAGGCAAGGGTGATGGAGGGGAGGTATTGGGATACTGGGAATACAGGAAAACCACATTTTACTGCAACCAGAAACTTGTAAGTAGACAAGGAGGAAGCTGTGCCCACACAGCCCCATCCTTGTGCTTCCCAGAGCTCCTGAGGGGGTGAGGGGCCGAGGTCTAGCCTTCCTTCCCTCTCCACAGCAACTCCAGACCTGGTACTTACCTACCTGCAGGGGTTCTTCAGATCTCAGTTCAAACCCCAGCTTAGCTCTGAACTTTAAAAGTAAGTCTCTACTGCCACCATATCTAGCTCAGAGTATCTTATATTTCTCATGCATTAAAAGGTCAGGGATGGATTCCTATGGCTCCCAAGGAGACCTAGAGAGTCAGGGATGATAATGTACATGTGGTATACTGAAGATTCCTGATGAGGTTTGTGCCCATTCCAACAACTGCAAGAATTAATGTTTTTCCCCCTAGAAGAGATGCTTCAGTGGCAGAACATTCAAGAAAGAACCTCTGTATAATTTGAGTTTTCAATACATATTGCCACTTTGATATCTGTATTTTTAGTTCCAGTGCTGATGGGGCCAAGATTCATACAGAAGTGTGAGGATCTGGTGTGCTGACAGCTTAGAAGGAGACAAAATTAGGAACCAGATGGGAAGTCACAGATGATACTGTTCTGCAGAAGGGGCTAGACAGTATCTGCAGATACTATTTTCAAAACAATATGTTCCAAACCACTGTGACACTTGCTCTGAGAGGGAGGTCATTTATATAACAGCAGGTAAGACTGACATACTTTCAGCAGAAGAGCTGCCTTCAAGGTAGGTGTTTCTACAGCCCCATCTGTCAATCTCATAGAGGCTGGTATCAAAATTGACCTCCAGGAAAGCTGTGCTATAAATTCTTTAAGACCACACATGATTCTGAGTATCTTTGAAAACATAATGCCTCACAGCTGCTGGAGCTGAAGTACTGCCTTCCTTCAAAGGGTAAACCCTCTGTGGTCATCTGGATCTGTTTAGAAACACTGATATCTGCTAAAAAAGAAGGGCTCTGTATCACTGACTGATATAATGAATCTAGAAATTGTACACAAGAACCAACCATCTTCCTTTCCTTGATTGTGTCATGTCAGCTCTTCCCTGAGCTCTGGTGAACATCTGGAAGAGACCAATTCCATGCTATGCTATGCTAGCATGCCTTATTGCATAGCCAGCATGAGACAGCTCATGCTCCAGAGCTGCCAGAAGTCTGAGCTATAGGCCACAGTTCATCTGGCTACCAAGATCCAACAAAAATATATATTAGAAAAAATGATTAGCAGTAAGAATTCTTAGATTCAAATACAAGGTGTCTTTATGCTGTGAACTGTGACGTTCTGGAGAATAATTACCCTCTAAATAATAATTAACCTATCTGCAACAGGGCTGTAGTATATTCCTGCCTTCAGGTAAAAGCTAAATTCATTACAGTTCAGTGAAATACTCTTGGATCTGCAGCTGAACAACACACAACTTCGGGGTGAATTTTAGTCCTGGAAGAAGCCCTAGTGGATCTTATGCATAGAGGTGATTTCCATATTCCCATTTATGGCAGATGGTAGAGAGCTTTAGCAGGACACTTCAGTGCCCAAGAACACACATTCCTCTTGCAGCTTCTCTCTTCTCCATGCCAGCACACTCTGAGCAACAGCCACATTGGTCCCTTTGCTCATAGGAGTGACACCCAAAACTCAGCCACCCCTGCTCAAAGTCTGATGTTCTGCAAGTGCAAAAGAATAACTGATTGTAAACTCTGCCAGGAGAAGCTTTTATTTCAAAGATGCATCTCTTCATCAGTTATAAAATCGAGCAGCACAACATGAATTTAAGATTCAAATGTCAATATTGCAAACATATGCGGTTTTCCTAGGCAACAGAAATAAACACTGTAGTCATTATTACCATTCACACAATCAAATATAATTTGGAATTCATGAATTCGTATTTGTTTATCTGTAATGGCATTTCAATCCTTTTATTTTAATCTCTTCCAAGGCCATCCCTCCTGCTCCTTTCATATATGTGTGGGTACACATGTATACTTGTGCTGATTCTTGCACCATCAATGGAATGTTTCACAGACACTTCTTTTTTTAATATATCTATTTTTCTAAAATATTGGAAAACAAAACTAGTTTTGACAATGAAGATTAATATTCTATACTAATTACTTTTCTTTATTTACCAATGACTGTCATCTTGTCTGACTTATTAGACTGAATACTTTTCCTATGCCTTGTATCTGCAACATTGGCCCAACAGCAGCATTTAGTTTTCATCAGTAGTGTACATGAGTGTCCTATGCCTACTATTGACTAATTGTGGGACTGAAGTAATGTCCCTGGTCTGGTGAAATTAAAAGCCAAGCATCAAAAAGACCATGTTTCATCCAAATGCCTTTCAGTTTAATCAGTATAAGATATTTTTATTGCTGAAAATCTCAGGTTCAAATACTACTATCAGCACAACTCATCATACATTTAGATTACATAACCAGAACGAATCTTAGGAAGTTTAATTTGGAGCAATTTCTTACTTGAATTAAAAATCAACATGTTTGCATTCTACATGCTTTCAGTAAAGTGGTTTGTTCAGAAAATTATTCTTCCACCTTGTATTAATGTGGCCCAGGATGTCCCTTAGTATTCCTTCTGCATCAGCTCTTGGACTTTGCACTACCCTCAATAACACCAAGTTCTTACACTTGAGAAGTTGCAGATAATTGTGAATACATCAGTGCACAGGAGCAGCTTCAATTATTTCCTCCAATGCATTGTTGTGTGTTTATCTTCTGTGAATTTAATTTGCCATCATATTGCCCAATCATCCAATTTATTAAATCCTTCGAGACATTCTCCCAGTCCTCCATATTTTCTTGCCTGGTTTCACCACCTCGTTATTCAATTAATCTTCTAGATCTTTATGGTGTGTATTGAAAGGTATACTCTCCAAACTACAAAGTGATTATTCTTAAGATTGAATTGGATATTGCTGTGATACATTCAGTGGTGCAAGAAACACAACCATGAAAGCATCAGACAAAGAAAAATACTCCAACATACATCCTCAAAGAAAACAAAAGCTTGATGGGCTTCCATGTCCACCAGGGACACAATACTTGGTTGTGTTCCAGGCCCAATAACACTTTCTGTGGTTTATGGTGTGCTAACAAAATTGCAGGCACTTAAAACAGAGTCTAAAGCTTTCAACCCCTCCAGTGCAAGGGAGCTGAACATCCCCACTACACCAGCAGTGTAGTGGCTGTGTTTGCTTTAATCCTCCTTGTTCCCGGGAAGAGCACCACAAACTGCTTGCTGACACATTCACATTCCTTCTAGGAGCTCTTCCATCTCCTGCAAACCCAGGTGGGGAGAGGGAGATTACTGAAATGGAAAAGAGGAGAGAAAGCATCACCATGCTGGGATTATGCCAAGAGCCTGGTAGATTTAGGCACTTCATTCCCACTACAGTTCTGTAGATGTTTAGTGCCAAAGACCATGAAAATTATTTCAAAAATCCCTAAAGAAATTACTACATCTGTCACACTTTGCCAAAGCATGGAGCTGCCTCCCTGCTGTGCTATGGTTTTGTCCATAACAGTGTAGGTGGACATTTTTAGACACTAACATCAGGCAGAAAAGCTACTGACTCAGAATCTGCTCTGAACTTTCAACCTAACAGGAATCTCCCTCTGCAAAACTTTGTCAGTCTTGAAGAAACCAATCCATGAAAAGGTCACAGAAACCTCCCTCTGAGCCTACCCAACAGATGTTGCTTTTAGTTCACCCCACGAGCAAAGACACTCATTTCTTTAGAGTCCAGTATAACTGTCATAGAAGTCAGAGGAAAGACAGTTCAAGTTCCAGGGCTGTCACTTCCTTATTCATTTTGGGAATATTCTCAGATGAGGAAAAAATGTCATTAGCCTTATTTCAATATTTCAAACAGGGAACAACAGCAGAGTTTGACTCTTATTTGATTTTCTGATTCTTTAGGGCAGTGCTTTCTATTTCCTTGCAATTGGCAAATTTCTACTCATGGTTTTAGAAATCTCATTTTCACAACTTTTGCTGTATAATCTTAATGAAAGACAGAGTATCTGAATTAAAAAAAACAGAGTTGGAACTTGATCAGTAAATCTCAAGAATTGTGTGACAGTTGTCAGCAGTAAGTAGAAGGACTTGATGGCTCTGGGTGGTTTGTACACACGAGTGTGTGTGTGTGCGAATGCACAATTCTGCTATGAGTCTGCAAAGCAACCTCAAGCAATTCACATTTCTCTTCTGCTCTTTTATACTTCTGTAAAATGGGTATAGTGATACTATTTTCTTCACAAGAGTGGCAAGGAACCCATGTTCTAGTTTACAGTGTTCTGACATGCTCAAGGAGTGCTATTGAAAAGTGGAGAGTTAATTGGTTCATAAATTGTCAACCTTGTGGTTAAAAATAGCTTTAATACGTCAATTCTTTCTGAGTTAACACAGAAAAAGGCAATTACTTATGACAAGGTAGGAAGATCGGGGTTTTTTTGCTGAAATGTACCCAAATGCGAATTATTGTGTAAACATTTTTAACAAACTACCACTCTTTGGAGGCCTCTAAAACAAACTTCAGTACAAACCAAACAAAAGCCACAGCACAGACTGCTATGCACTCATCACATACATTTTGTAACATATTATTATAATGCTAATTGCTTCAAGACACTGTGATGTAATTATAACACCGTTATGGAGACAAAACAATGTTTCCATGGTTCTGTCACGATACCCAAACCATTCTGTGAGTCTAGATCAGAATGAAACTCTCAGTGTGCACACATGGAGGAAACACTGGGCTGCCAAAGGGAAATGAAAGGGTGATGCTGTGAATTGTTGATGAGCAACCTTCAAGAAGAAAATGGAAGTGACATTAACACGATTCTGCAAAGATGGCATGATGTCCAAATTAAACTGAACTAAATCAGAGGCATTCCATTTAAATCATGTTATGAACAAGAGCCATTTATGCATTAGTGATTCAGCTTTTTAAATGAGTCAGTGACAATAAATGACAATGTTTTGACAGTTCATCTTGAATGGCAAGAGCATCATCTGAGCCACAAGCCTTCTCTTCTCCCCTTTCTCTGATCACCTTCCAAAGAGATGGTAAGTACATTTCTGGTAAGAGGAATGGTTTCATAAAGACAACACTCCTGGTATCTATGTTTACTCATTGTCAGTGACCACAGGAAGAAAGCTCCATTCCTACTTTTTTTTTCCTCTAAAAAGTCTCATTTTTACTATAATGTCTGGAGAACATACTAAGACCAGATCTTATCTTTCCTCATACTATCTAGACTGTATTTGCAGACAGTGCCTTGTTTGGAAGAGTTTGTAGCCTAAACTCACTAGGGAGTTTCAACCAAAGTACTACATTTTAAGAAAAAGTCTTCCAAATTTCAGAATTTCCCAATAGGAATATTCCTGATTTGCTGACTTCCTTTTTTCTTCCATTTTATGATAGAAAAATCAAACTTTCTTCTTTCCTTTTTCTTTCAGCTCAAATTCCTTACCCTTCCACTGTCACCTAAGATTAATCCTCTAGCCTGAACCACTTCCCATGATAAGTCACATCTCTGCCTTTCATAAGACACCACATGTTGCAGGAGCCAATCTCTTTAAAAAATCCTAACCATATAGGAGAAATATCCCTCCTGTAATTGTGCAGAAGTAAAGATGGGGCAGAAGCTGGAATCCAGACCAGCGTTTAGGCACATTTCAGTTCTTGGCTACATCATCTAGACCTGTGCATCTGGAGAGGCACTAACAGAAACCCTACACTGATGTGCAGCCACTGCAGCCTCACAAAAAAGCTTCAGCTGACACATCAGTGCCAAGCTCATCATCCTCCTCCTTTTGAAGAGCCTCTTCAGTTGAAGGAAATACATTGTACAATGGAGAAATCTTTCTCAAGTGACCACCCAAAGGATTAGTGAAAATGGGCTGCCCAGTAATGGCATTGATTTTTATTTGACCTGCAGTTAAAAGTCCAATCTGGGAAGGCTGATACTGGAAATAGCCTGTATGGCTCATTGCATTGAATAGAGAGAGGTTTTAAAGACACATTCGGCATTAAGATGACTTTACCCAAATAATTTTCTAATTTTTCTGACTGTCTCCTGCTTCAGGGAAGTGCAGTTGAACAAAGAGACTGAACTACCATCACCTCTTCCACTCCCATTTGAGCGTGGAGAAGATCCAGCATGTGCATACTGTAACCTCACAATTTCCATAGCAACACCAGAAGGGTCTTGTTAACCACAGGTAGCACAAAACACTCAGAGGCTTTAAACCATTCCGCAAGTCTCAAAAAAAAAAACAAAAAAAAACAAACAACTAAAAAAAACCCCCAAGTGCTAAATATGCGGATTAGAATTTAAATTTTCTGATAAGAGCATAATTTTAAGGTAGCAATTGAAAAAGGAAATCTCTTTCAGGTTGAAATAGTATTACTGTTGCACTCATCCAGCTTATGGTGAGACAACCCCAGAAGCATAATTTTCTGCTTTTTAAAAGGAAAGTACTAGTTCAATAGTTAATATGAATCATGAGGGAAACTTTACTACAGAAAAGAACACATCATTACATCTCTTTAATTGTTGTTTTTCTATACATCTGCTATATAAAGCTATAACGCAACCTACGGCCAAAGAGAAATAGTGCAGCAATGGGGCTATTGCTCCCTCTACTGTAAATATTCATGATTTCTTATTACAGGTCATACAATACAGTCCAAGTCATTAAAAATACTTCAACTACTTCAAATGCAGTAGAAATCATATCCAAAGAAATACAATTCTTTTTGTTTGTTTTTTCACTATATAAGAAACCAGCAAGGTATCTGTAGGTTTTAACTTAAAAAATAAACACATGAGGAAACCTTTCTGCCACTGATCACACTTTTGCTTCCTAGTGGCAAATGAAAAAAAGAAGTAAGTGCCCAGTGAGAGGCATTTTGACCTTCTGAACAGCCTCCCATTATAAACATCAGCACTGAGGAAATCAGCAAATTAATCAGGGAGAGTGGAAAATAAACAAGAAGCTGATTCATGAGGAGATTTACCGGGCTGAATTATACATGTATGGGAAAGCAGATTATTGAATCACACAAGCCTTCCGTTACCAGAACTGCCTCATTTCTCAGCTCAGCATCGGAATGGGATCAGTGCTGAGGTGCTGGGCTCGCCCAAAAAGTCTTCAAACAAACTCTGATTCTCTATCAAAGGTCAAAGAGGCCAAACAATTTTATCCAAACTATCTAAAATTAGATTGCTATTGAGCAGAGGACAGACAGAGTTGTCTTAGCACCAAATTGCTCTTTCAGAGGCTTTATTCCTTTGCAGCCAGAGATTCATAATTAAAAAAAAAAAAAAACTTCTATCTTTTCTGTAATATTACAGTAATGGAGAATGAGAGTATAACCACTAGATTTTTAGTGCAAGATTCCTGCTGGGAGGCAATATGAAATTGCCTCCTCTCTTCCTCAGTCTCTGCTGTGGCTCAAAGCAATCAGCAGCAAAGGGAGTCCAGCCAAGGAGGGGTTGATGGCAGGCAAATACCAGAACATAATCCCTGGACTTGGTTGGTGTTTACATAGGCAGCAGAATTTTTGATAAGGACTTCTAAGACCACAGAACAGAAAAGATTCATGCACCTCCAAACTTCCCATCTAAATATTTCCCTTCTATCCTTTCTCTAAAATACTTTACAGGAAGGAATGAGATAACTTCCATTTTCTGGTGATCTGAATTCTGTAGGATAAGGTTCCTCAACTGATTAGTTTTAACACAATCTCCACTCCTCAGCTTGGACAAAGCACCTCTTCTTGACTTATCACTGATTAAAATCAATAGTAAAATCCTCACTGATTTCACTGAGAGATGGATCAGCTCCCTGTGCTCTGCAGCCTGCAAGGATCTGAAATCGTGACTGTATTTAAACATAAGAGATTTTTTTTTGTGCCAGAAGGCAATGTCAGGCACTTTGGGAAGTGTCTTCCAAGTGTCTTCTTCACTCTGGGCTCCCTGCTTGGGGAAGCATCTGGCTCTTTGTGCTCGAAGCCCTATAAATCTGCGTTAGTTTTAAATATATGAATATGAGTCATTAGCCTATGATTTACGAGTTAATAAAAGAGAACACAAAGTCAACATCACTTCTAAGAATTTCTGAATTTGACATTATTGCGTCACTGACCACTCTTAGGACAGCGTTTTCTGGTGAGAAGAACTTCTTTTCAAGTTCAAAAGGACCATTTTTTTTCTTTTGAATCTTCATGGAAAAATACCCAAAATAGCAGCACCATCACTTGAATCTAATTAAAACCATTTATCAGAAACATATTTTAAAATTCAATGTATAGCCAGCCTTGAGATCAAACTACAATTATCCTGGCCTGTGTATAATTGGAATCACAGGGATTGATGAGCACATACAATTGTGATATTTTTTTCCCTTCCACCAAAGTTTTTCATTTTAGAAGAGGAAAGAAATTGGTCACAAAATAAAAGTTGTGCATTTCAGAATATGCTGAAGTGAAAAGCATCCACAGACAATAAAGGGGGTTTTGGTATGAAAGAAAGACTTGGCCAAGTCTGGAACTACTTACAAAACTTACTTCTAAACTATTTTCATGACCTGGCTAGAAAGATTTGATATTCAGGTGTGTTTGTTTTCCAACACAAGGATTATTGTCTTAAATTAAACTTGAAAGTTCTAGATGTTTAACCATCGACTGAATTAACAAAAGCCATTTATTTCAAGTAAAGAGAAAACACACATTAAAATACAAGAAGGAAATCCCTTCTTTACATGTACCTCCTTTCCACTTTGATTATTCCTTATCTAAAGACAAGAAAAAATAAAAGTGAGATATAATGCCAAAGTGGCTTTTCACTACCTTAATGCACCTCCCACTTCAAGCTTTTACCAAAACCTTGCAGCTGTTCCTTGTTTTGTGTTGGGGTACAAAGGACAGAACACGTAGAAAACAATGAGCTTTTACTAAAACTTCTCTCCAACTGTAATTTATTAACTCACCTGATATTTCTTCCATGGTAGATTAGAGGTGAGCAGCAACAGGCTACTCCAGCTGCTCCACATCACCGAAGATGAGTGGAACTAAAAAGGATAAATTGCAAAGATCCTGCATCTTAAATCACACTGCTATCACAAAAAGAGATATGGTGTGCAAAGGCAAGGAATAGCTTTTATTAGTTTACCAGGTGTAAGTGGGAAGCAGCAAATATGATTTTGGGTGCAGAATTCTTCCTTTAGACCTTTGAAATACTTTTCCCTAAAAAGAGGTATTCATTCCCCAAAATATATCTGTTTTTTACCAGTAATTCCATCTCATCTAAAATGTAGAATGTTTTGCTGTATTATTTGCTTTACTTATACCTTAAGGTTTGATCATCCCAGCTGCAAAACTGCAATGCTGTGGCAAGACTGAATCCTACATTTGTTGTTTGTTTTGCAGCCGGCTGGGGAGGTACCAACAGCCTTTCATCACCCAGAAATAGTTCCCCAACAGTAATTTTAATGCATTTCCAGGCACAAAGAAGCTTCTGGTGACAAGAAAAGAAATCTCCAGGTCAGATGTATGAGAAAACTTCAGGACTCTGATTTGGTCATTATGACTGGTTTAATTAATAGTACTATGGTGTATCAAGACTGTGTCTTTTAATGGTTTTGTTACCCTTCAGTTAACCTGATCCAACATTTTTACTAGCTTTTCATGGACTCTGGGTGAAACCAAATAACTAATCCAATCAATAAAGAACTTATCCCTCATTGGCATACTTGCTTCCCTTGCTTTTCCCTTAGGAAAAGCTCCTTTAAAGGCTTGATGCAGACTCATCAAGCACAGTACATAACTTGTGGATATGCAGATTACCTATGTTTTCACAGCTTTCCCCCATATACATAATAAATGGTGCTTGCATGGTGTGGGCAGAGTTATGCTACTGACAACTTGTCTTTATAATGGTTCTATTTGGTGTAAGGAATCCAAACACTTTTATCAAAGCAAAAGGTGAAAAAAACAGGCTCTGGCTGCTAAACTAATCAACAGTAGTTTCCTCCCAACTTTCACTGCCAACTCATTTCCTCCCATGGTCATTATGTTGTTATTTGTACAGCAAAAGCTGCTTCACAGGAGTAGTAGAAGACACTGCTTCTCTTGCCAGGGTCAGTAGGTGATGGGAGGAGCCCATCTTAGACCCCTGGGGATGGACTCACACAAAGGGTCTTTGGGCAGGAATGTTTCCAAGGCCAGAAGAAAAATCAGGCTCTCATTTTCCAATGATCCAAAACAGAAAAGCAACAAATAACACAGGGCAAACAAAAGAAGTGCAGCTTTGTAACAACATAATTACACAATTCTCTAGTTTCACTTTGTACTCAAATACATCAGCTCTTTCTCTACAGTAAAGCTGTGATTTAGCAGCCTTCCTGATTAGCCAACTGCTGTAAAGCAAGAGCTGTCTGATAATTAAGTCAGAATTAGACCCCAGCCTCTTCCCTTGCCAGCACTGAAGGCCACTGAGGTGGTTTTTCTCTCTGCTGCTACACCAGCTCTGTTCCAGGGCACCCCAGGTCTCCTCTCCCAGCACTGCCTCCACCTCCCACTGGCCCCACAGCTACTTGTGGCACCCCAGGCACCACCTTGGTCTACCTCTTCCCTTGTGCCTTATTCCAAGCCCTGATCTTTTTTCCAGGGAATTGTAATATAGGTATAATACAAAACTTTAAAAATAACCTTATTTGATTTCATCTCGTTTAGGCAAAGGAAGGAGATGGGCTTTCTGAACTTAAAGGATTTATGATGGGTGCCCAAATCAGCACTTTCACTACAATACTCCTCAGGATCACAAAAGGCAAGGTTTTATTTTATTTTCACTGAAAAGTTTGCAGTCATATTGCATTTCTTCTTATATTTATCAAAGAAAAACTCCAGAGTCCTTCTGAAGCATACTTACATTAAAATAGCATGATGTCAGTCTGATTTTTCTGAATCAGTCTGAACAATGTCAGTCTAATTTGTTCATTTACAATGACATCTACTAAACTGGGGCCTGTGGCTAATTTGGGAAATAGACAAAGTGGCACTTTAACCCCACTTGTCCTCTCCACTGTCCCAGAAATTCTTTCCTCCCTCAGCATGGAAAGGCAAGAAAATTCTGTCTGAACTGTAGAGTTTTGAAACTGAGCTAGAAAGAATCATACTGGGCAAAATGTGGGGCAGTAGAGACACCTGAGCTTCAGAAAAATACACTGTAAAGCAGGGAGTTGAAAACACCATACCCTATTTGCAAACTGTCATGCCCAGTACACAAAACCTGTGGGGTAAGGTCACAGGCTTAAGCCCTGATTGCAAGATGGCAGCGCCAAAGGTGTCATTGATGCATCAGGATTAAACCTCAGATTACTCCTGCAGAGCACTTCCATTTGGGCTAAAACTCACCAGCTACTGCTCCCTCCCATGCAGAAGGTGATGTGAAGCCTTGGCTTTTTCATGCTCAGCCTTACTTGCCACACACCTACATCAACATGCTAGAGAAAGTTGCTACAGCAGCAATAGCTCACTACAAAATGAGACAAGTTTCCATGTACCTTTTTTTACCCCTAATTCTGTTTAAGCAGGACCCATTTCAGAACTCTTGTTCATTAATGCATCTGCAGAGGTGACCTCATGATTTGAGACAGGACAACTGGAGGTGAGCACAAAAAGGGGTCAAAAGGAGAAAGTTAACAGGTTCTTTGCAAGGCAATGGACATTTTTTTAAGTCTGCTAACGTATATCCATTAAATATTTTGTCTTCTTATTATTTTTGTGAGACTGAATAACCAATTCAGTTTTTGGGGTTTGTGATATTGTTCTCTTGGACTTCCTTTGTGCTACACACACATATGCAGGTACAAGTCTTCTCTAGATTAGAAGACAATCTGTTGAGATGCCCATCAGGTAAAAATCATTACAATTGTCACTGGAAGGGGATAACACCTAATGCATATGCACATCAATTCCTTCCATTTTATTGCTATTTAAATTCAGTATATTTTCTGCTGATGTATCAACCCATACATATTTCCCTTGTTAGTGGACAAAACTGTAAGGAGAAAGGGTGAGCTGGAGGTGTTCTGCCATTTACATTAATGTCACTAAAACTGCAAATGTTAATATTGTTATTCAGTTTATTGAAAATAGGCTGTAATCACACCAGTAATTAGGATTTAGTGAAAAGAGGTTTTTAAGACAATACATTTTCTCTCTTGACACAATCTTTCTTTTCTCCATCTCCAGGGAAAACACTGTGTCTATGCCTGACTTTTCTGTCTATCTTTTTTCCATCATAGAAATTTGAGGGAGGACAACCCTATATTGCTTTACTGTGGTTTTGGCTCAAACCAAATCTAGAAGAGGTGCTAAAAATCTTGATCATTTCTTAACACAATGCAAGAATAAAGCCCTCAAAAAAGATAGCCACATAGTAGGAAACAGAGAAATAACTCTAAAAAATACAGTAGGAAAGAAAAAGCGTAAGCAAAAAAACCCATATGCATAGCAAGTGATTTTGCTGCATCATTTTCAGCACAAATCCACAGAGAATCTAAGGAAATTATAGATTCCTCTGCAGGCTCCATGATAAAGAGCTCAAATCTCTCCACCACCTACACAGACTGCAACAAAAGCTGACACAGAAAAAAAAAACTAGAGCCAGAAAATGAGAAAAGTCTCTCTTATTTTCTCCAATTCCCACCTGATAACCTTCCTGAAGGTCAGTCCATTCCCACATGAAGATCATTATTCAGCCTCTGCCACCAGACTGGTCCTTAAAAGCAGGATCATATTTATAAGTCTCTCATTAGTTTCTTGATTTGTAACTTAATGCTTTAAAAGAAATGTTTATAAGTACCATGTGTTAGCCAAAACGGGGCCAAGCAGACCAGTATCCAAGGAATGCTGCACCAATCAGCTGTGCTAATTGCTTCCACCAGCTTGCTGAAGTGCCTCAGCTGAATGTAATATGGAAAATACATTTCTCTTTGCACCACTGCAAAAGGATTTCCAACACCTCTCCCTGAACAGCTGAAGCTATTACTGTTCTTATGCCACCATCCCTTGATACAAATGACAGAATGCTTCTCCATTTAGCAGACACTTTTATTTGCTCTTCTCTGCTGTTTCCCCCACAAGTTCTATCTCACTATAATTTTTTGGTTTAGTACCTTTCAGTTTCCTTTTCCAACTGTGCACCATGAAGACTCCTCTATTCTAGTTTGCTGAAAATTATAATTCTTTCTTCTGCTACTTGGCTTTCTACCCTTTGATCTTTTTTTTTTTTACTTTCCAAGTAAGCCATCTGACCCTTTCATACCTCCTCTATGCTTTTTTGCCTCATTCACCCCCTCCTTTCTCAATTGCTTTCATCTTAATTCATCTATGTGCTCTTGCTGCCCAGTTCCTCTGTAGCTGATGTAAATTTTTTTCCTAGAGACTGATGAAGCCCAGAAGTCAAAAACTTCTTCTTTAATCTTATTTTCTTATTTTCAGTATGGATTCTATAAAATGGATTTGGACTTTCCACTTTACAGTATACTGATGCAGTATTAGGAGAGTTCCAGTTATGTGGTAAAGGGCCAAAGGAATTAAAAGTCAAAGCAAAATTCAGATGCTTTAAATATTTTGCTAATTTTGGTTTTAGGTAAAATTATGTACAAATGTACACAGCACCTCCTTCTTTCATTATGTTCTGCTCTTTGCAATTCTCTGGTCTCTTTACATTTGCAATGCCAAAATATACTGGTTAAAATAGACCAAAACAGGAGACGTTTATCCAAACTGGCAGGTTTTGATGGTGGGCAGGGGATTGACCAAGATGCACATTAAGAGAAAAGGAGTCAGGAATGTAACATTTGCCAGTGGCCTTTGTCACACAGCCTGAACATGGGTCTCTTCTGTTCCTGGAAACATCTGGACAGATGCAATAGTATGCTGCAGTCTCCTTCCTGATGTAGAGTGATACAGATGTGGGGAGTGAGAAATCCACAGATGGCAGAAGAAAGGAGAGACTGAAGGGCAAGGGAGAGGTTGCAAGTGTGAGCTGGATTCACAGAACTGGTGTGAATGTCATCTTTTACTCACAGCTTGTTCAATGAACCTCCTTCTTCCATGTCCCAGTGACCCTTCATTCTTTGATTCCAAACTTTCAAAGCCAAGGCCAGAAAGCAAACATGTTTACACACCAGCATGTCAGAGGTGCTGTGCCTTTACCTGCTGATGGCCTGTAGTTCCTATGGTGCCAATTTGACTTAAGGAAATGTGTAGTTGATGAAGAGTTGAAAACATGGTGGCTTTTGATGGGATCAGTTGCTATTGCTGTAGCTGGCAACCCATCCCACAATACCTCTTCTTCCTCTTCTCCAGCAAGGATGGAAGTAGCTGCATGGTACATCCAAGGGTGGGCAAGCCAGCGTTCCTTCCCTGTTGTAGCAGCATCTCTGCTGGATACTGGCTGGGTCATGGAGAGAGGAGAGAGAAAACTGCCCTGGCTGCTTTATTTTCTGTTTCTCTTTGAAGCATGGAGTTTACAGGAGAACCAGAGTGGAAGAATAACTGATGGGATCCAAATACACTGTGATGAACAGGCTTCCTCTTGCCACTCATGTAAGCCTAGGGGCCATGAAGTAAGAAAATCCAGCAACCAGGTCATAACTGTCCTTTTTCTTTTCCTGCCAAGTGTCAGAGTAGCAGGTGGCTGGAAAGGCTCAGGGGTCATTTAGGATGAGTGACAGCACACTTTGCTTCAGCCATGGCCACATGGCGTTCCTATGTCATCCCACCTGCACCAGAGAATTAGGGAACTAAAAATTTGCTGCCTGAAAGACATACCCTACTTAATTTTGCTGTCCTTGGATTGTCAGATTGGATGTCTAAAAACCAAGATCAAACAAGGTACTTACAGTAAATAATTGATTTTGACTTCCCAGGCTTGATGAAAGATGTATCCTTGACATAAGAACACAAATATGTGAATTTCAAAATGTATTCAGCATTCAAACCCCTCCACCTGCATACATCCTGCACTCTGCTACAGTCCAAGAGCAGACAATATATGTAAGGCTGGTGTGCAAGGCTATTGTTTCCCTTGGCTATGGCTACAATTAGGGAAATTATAAACATCCATGTCTCCCCTCTCTACAAGGATATGATGATACAAAACCAGCAAGCTCCTCTTCATTGTCATTTTTCCACATCTCTCACAGACTTGGTTCTTTCCGAAAGCCCGGATGCAAACACAGCCTGCCAGATGACAGGGCTGTTGGCTTTTATTTTTGTGTTTGTCAAATAATCCTGGTGCTCCAACCCATGAAGGACTGATCAGCCTCTCTTTTCTGCTCACCTTCTTATCAAAACATGGATTAAAGGATGAACAACTAGGAGCAAACTGGGGGAGGAAGGAGTGCAGGCAGTTTTCTGAGCAGCCACAGTGTGCACATGCATAGTAACCTCCTGTGATTTGCTTCCATCGGTGGTGATGTGGTCACCACATCATCCAGCTCTCTCTGGATCCACTCATTAAATTTAACAAGATAATTATCTTTTGTTTTTATCATGAAATTGCCCAGGCTATGCTAAACCAAGAGTTCTCTTCTCTCTTTTGATGTTAATTAAAGACATTCCTATTAAACAAGGTTTATGAACTATTGTACATAGTAAGAATTTATGGCAAAGAGTGATAGCATGTAAATATGAATCACAACAAAAATCACCTATTATTTAATCAAACTCCAATAAAAACTGCTTAGTTTAATTCTCTCAAGGACTAAGTATCTATATGTGCAGTTTCTCCAATTGATTTCATTCATTCCCTACAAGCTTTACTTCTGCTCTTAGCAATCCACAAGAGAAAGTTAATGTGCCCATGTTCTACTGCATTTGCACAAAATATCTTCAGAGGAGAAACAGAATTAAACGTGATGGTTTTATCATTATATTTATTATTATTTGTCCTGACCTAGGACAACAAAAAAAAATATGATTTAAAATTACCTGCCTGTTGAAGCCAATTTAGATAGCAGTAAGTTTAAAAACAAATATGTATATCTAAATTAAAACAATTATGTGTGTGCAGTCAGGGTGAGTGTTATCAGGAGATTCTCAGATGGTTTCTGTGAATCCTGAAGGCGAGGAAGCCCAGAGATAGCTGTTCATTTCCCAGGTGCTATGGGGAGTCAATAAAAGAGATAAAAGCAGTGTTCTGGTTTTAATTTAAACCAAGCTCCTGTGCCCTTTTCTTTAAGCAGTGTTTTGCCAACCTGAAGAGCATGAAGTCCAAGTGCTGCTGATGCCTGTCTCCTGCAAATTGTTTACAAGTGTTAGAGACAGTGTTCCCTGTGTCTTCTGTGCAGGGGGAAGAAGAGGTTGGCCTTCTACTACTTTTTTTTTTTTGATGGAGGAATCTTGCTTTCTTTTGTATTCCTCCTACAGAGTTTCCTACAAGGCAGCATGATCCAGCCCTCAGTAATTAAGATGCCCATCCTCTTCCCACAATTTTTAAGTACAAAAGCTAGCTCTGACATCAACAAGAAAGAGAAAGTAATATTATTAGTGCTAATTGGTTAGTAACAAATCTCTCTGGACATATGAAGCCTATTCACAACTTGAAACAGTTACATAGGGGAACACATAACTGAGCATGAGAACTTCATCAAGAATCCTCAGCAAGCCTGAACCAGCTCAGCACTGACTTCAGCTGGCTAACCCCAATATCCAGTTCATGCTTTGATGAGCAACAATTTAGCAACACTATTTAGCTTTTTGCATCTGTGGGAAAAAAAAAGAACTGCTTGGAGGAAGAGAGTTTCACTTCCATAAACAGCAGGCTAACTCCCCAGCATTTTCTGACCTTCAAAGATATCTCAAAATGCAATTTTAGACAAATGCATCAGGAACAGAGAATGACTTTTTATGTAGAAATAAAATAACTATTTCTATCTCATTTGTAAAGTCACATAAACAAGTACTGCCAACTTCGGCTGAATGTTATTTAAGATTCACCTCCAGAAGTGTTTTTTTGGTTTTATGTTTTTGAGCTAACACTTTCCAAGTCCTATTTTGCCTATTAGTAATCAGGTGGGAGATTATGATAACATCTTTTTTCCCCCCATTCATTTCACTCTTAATCACATTGAACAGTGAAAGTTGATTAATAAATTTCACAACTGTAAATAGTTTTTTCGGTTTAATCCTGTGGTTCATGTGCAGAAACACAATCCAAACAATAAATCAAATCTATGTCTACCCCACACCTCCTGAAGTGCCCACTAAACTCACAACATGAGAGCAGAGGTCACACTCCTCTCTGCAAGAGACCACGTGGGACAGGAAGCAAGACACCAGCACTGAACCTTGTAAAGGCAGGTCCACCATAACTCAAGAGCTGATATTTTTGGTGCAAGAAAAAGGCAAAAAAAAAAGGAAATAAACTAGGGGAGATGATAACTACTGGACTCAGACCAGGGATTAGAGTTATGAGTGAAAGGGAGGAATCCAGCAGGAGACACTGAGCACTTATTGCAAATCAGAAAGCTTCTTTATGTGTTCTGACACAGATACCAAGACCAAGGCCATTGGTTTCATCTCTGAGAGTGAAACTGAAAATGAAGCTGTGAATAAGTTATAAGCCCTGGAAAACAAATCAAAGAGAAGGAAAGGGAGAAAATCCAACATCCTGATAGAAGTCAAATAAGGGCGGGAAAAAAATCCAATTTTTTCTCAAAATTCAGGTCAGTCTTTGGACATCAGATCATCCTTTGTATGACCGACAAATTGGGTCACCTTAGCCTAATTCAGCCCTGAGAGCCCTGGTTCACCTGAGGCAAGGCATACAGAGCTCACAAGGCATGAAACGAGTCCCATGACATAACCACAACCACTATTGCAAAAATATTTGAGTTTAAAGTCAATATTGGCAATTTAGGCTGTTGGGCAAGAGAATGTAGCCTTAGAGAAGTTCTCATATATGGCTCCTTTATGTCTCACCATATGGAGAAGCACAGACACAACAGTTCAAGCTTCCCTGGCTTCAGCCAGGGGTAATCCCTCAGGGGTAATCCACAATAATTTCTATTAGAAAAGGAAAACCTGTTCTCAAGTCTTTATATTTTCTGCCTTCTCTGCTGTGGGAGTCACAAATTATGCTAACATATTCACTAGCAAGCAGAGTGAGACCACTGAATTAATTTCTCATAAGACAGCAAAGAGTCATAAGATATGAAAAGATCTCCAGTCACTTTCATTACCAGGCTGGGCAAATAGTAGGCAGCGATTTTTAATTTTTAATTTTATTTTTAATTTTTTTTTGCATAAAAGAGATATGACACAGATCCTGAGAAATATTTTTTAAATTATTTGCCCAAATATTTCAGGAACTATGATGGGCAGGATATCACTGAAGGATCTGCATGGCTGTTCCATAAGTGGGAGTAAAAACGATTGCTTGAGAGATTTAGCTGAGATATACTGAGATATTGAAGATCAAAACCAGAATTTCCAGGTAAAGACTGTGATGGAGCTGGATGAGAAAAATTGAAGGATAATTCCCATCCCATAAAACAGCTTAGGAGAACCTGGGCTTAGAGAATAATGCTTTCCTGTGACTAAAGTCTATTTTACTTCAATAATTGCTTTTCTCAGAGAAGATAATTAAGGTGAAGATGATGATTATATCAATGATTTAATGCTCTTTAATTCTACTGAATAATTTAAGGTAAAGACAACACTTTGCCTTCAAGCCATTGCTTGCATCCTTTGATGGAGTCCCAGTGCTAACTAGACACATCTAACATATGCTTATTTCAGTCATTTCCTTATTGTTTCAAGGAGCAGATAATTATACATTTTCAGCACTATTATGTGGTTTATAAAGGAAATTATCACATGCCTACTATTAAATAAATAGTAAATTCCCTAATAATTTCAAATGTTTGAGGTTAAGGTCCAAAAGGAGTAAAAATATTTGGAGCTCTGATAAGCTCAGATTCAGAAAGCTCACAGTGGCTAAACCAAGAATACAGGTCAGCTTCGTAGCTTAGGTAAATGTAGTAAATGTATTGATTCATAGGGACTTGTATGGATTTACATCAATTGCATAGGGCCCACCTGAGACTCCATTTTAAATGGATGGTGGTATCTGGCCTAGGTCTTATCTAATTTCCTAGAAGGATAATCAAAGCTCATAATTTTCACAGGCAGAGAAGTCTGGTACCTTTCTTTATTTCCAACACATCAGGGAATTTATCAAACCTACAAAAATAATATTGAATAGTATATATGTATGTAAATTACATAACCAAGGCATGTACATTTAATGACCAGGTTTGCAGCGAATCTGTTTCCTCATCACCCCACTGCCATCTTCTGAAGGCCAATCCACTGCAGCAGCAAGCCTAACCTGGAATAACCAAGCAGTGTAGAAAGTGTAATACACTGAATTTTTCTCATGACATCTTCTGACAGAACTGATTCATTGTACTGTGATGTTAATATTGAACCAAAAATGGTAATTTAAATGTTTGTATTATTAATACTCTCCTGATAGGAAGGGAAAATATTTGATATATGAATTGTGTTTTGGCTGCTACATGTATGTAGATTAAAGGAAGCAGTTTCAAATCCTGAGGACCTAGTGGATGAAACCTAGATTAAAACTTCCCTGAACATATTTTAACAAATTAGAAAAGCCTTGTGGAAAAAAAGGTAGCTGTTTAATACAGGAATGTGCAACATTCCACAGTGATTCAGAATTCAGCAGCAATATAGACAACATAACTGGATTTCTTATGCTGTTGCACAAAGTTTTGAGGACTATCATGAAATTCAAGTTCAGCATTAGTTGACAACACTCTGCTGTTGCAAAAGAGAAAAACATTGTACTGAGAAATATAAACAGGGGTAACATTTATAGACAGATGATGTAATCCTCTCGTTATTCTCAGCATTGGTAAGGTCTCAGCTGAAGTGTTTTGTCCCATTTTGGGCATTATATTTCAAGAAAGATGCGTATCAGCTGAAGTTTTCAGATTAGAGTAACTAAAGTTTATGAAACACAACACATAGGCAGGATTGAGCAATTTCAGGATGTTTAGCACAGAAAATGGAGTACAACATAGCAATTACCTTCAAATCTTCAAAACACTCCTGCAAAGAAGAAAGGGAAATTACCCTCTCCAAGTTCAGGAAGAAAAAAAAAATAAAACAGTAAGTTTGAATCCATCAGGGAAGATTTAAGACAGGAGCAGGACAAACTTTTTCACAGTGAAGCATTGCAACAGATTTCTCAGGAGGATGGTAACTCCAAGTGCACAAGGGCCAGCTGCTCCCTCAGTGTTGGATGCCAGGAGTCACGTCCAGTTCCACAACTGGCAGGGCAGAGACCCCCACCCAGGGCCCATCCCACTGCCCTGAGCAAGGAATCAGGGCAGGCACTCAAGAAGACAGCTCCAGACAGCGTTATTCTGGTGATGCAGCAGATGCAAGGCCAAGCCAAGAGCCAGCCAGCAGACTGCGATCAGGAAGGCACATGGCCAAGCAAGGCCTGGCTGTCGCTTGAGCCTGGCACCCTATGGCATTGCTGGGGCAGGGACTGATGGCCCTGGGCTGGGCTGGGCTGGGCTGGGCTGGAATAAAAGTCCCTGGCCCAAGGGCAGGCATGAGGGCTCTTCCAAGGATGGCTGGGCAGAACCATTAGGGCCACTGATGCCCTCAGGGCTGCAGGACATGGAATGCCACATGGAAAGGCTGGAGGTCTTCAAGAGCAGGTTCCTGGCAGGATGGGCAGAGACATCTCTGATCCAGCCTTGTGGAAGAAGAAGAGACCTGGTGACCCCTAGGCTTGCCTTCTTTGTTTTGACATGTCAAGTTTGATGCCAGAGATCTGAATCTCTCTATTGTACAACTTCTGAGGCTCACAGTGATGTTCCCCATACATCAGGAAGGATGCCTTGGACAGAATGAAAAGACATAACACCAGAGCTCTAAAGGTCTCAAATGAAAAAGCAAGAGATATCTTCCCCACTTCTGGCACAAATATGTTTAACATTGATAACTTACATACATAAGCTTCTTATTCTACAGTAATAGTGTTAACACTGACTACATTTTTAGTTTGGATGATTTGCTTCCACCTGTATGTCCATAAATATTCTACATGGATAATATAAGTACAAGAGATGGTGAATACTGATCTATTAGCTGTTTCTATACAGCAGAAGGTAGATTATTTCTTCAGCTGTGCTTCCTCTGGCCCTGAAGATTTCTGGTTTTCATACTCAGATCACTTGCTCCTCCAAGTCATATCCCCATTGCCAAAGAAAGAATATGTATGTCTAAATGTCCAGTAACAAATATAAAATTATAGCCAGGCATCACTCCTGCAAAATTAACATTCTTCCAGATGTTACAGAACTAGATATTTTCTACACTCACACTGTTAACTTTACCTGGATTGTTATTACTTAGAATCATTTATATGATTCCACTTTATTGTCCCACTTTATTTATGGAGTATTTTTGCTATAATCTTTTTTAAATGTACCCAACAAATATGTACTTTGGGCACCAAATTAGTCTCTTATGTCACTGATGCTCCCCACATATCACAGCACACCTCTAAAAGAAAAGCCTAGGTCAAGCCAAATACAATTATTTTGGAGGATGATATGGGATTACAGAAATTTTTTTCCTCCTCTAAATGGAGGCAAATAGGATGCATTTTTCCTGTGATGCATTTTTAATTTGTGTTTATCCAGAGATGGAAGGGAGAGATATATTGCTTGTAGCTGGACTGGCTCACAAGTAGGAGGCACTCAATCTCCCAGAAGAGTTATCTGAGAGTGCAAGGAATATTGGACACTTTACTGAAAGTACTGAGTGGCTGAAGTTTTTAAGCCTGGCATATAACCTGCTCAGAGCTGAAAGTTTATTCATACTTCTGTGGTGTCCTGAATGAATATGATGTATATTGTGATTTTGTGTTGATGTTTATATTGAAAAAGGAGATCAAGGTTTTAACCAGGTAACCACTAAAAGTCAGGAGGAAAAATTTTTCTAGGAATGAGGGAATTACTTTGACTATCTTCTTTCAAGGATCAATGAGGCAAGAATATTTGTAATAGCTTTTTTCTTTCCAGACAATTGACAACAAATTAAGCATTAGGGAAGACAGCTGGAGAGACAGGGACAAAGCTGTAGACTTCATGTAACAGTTTGCTACAGCTGTTTCTGCAGGGCTCTGCCTTTGCTGTGAGTGTGATCACAAAACATTTCCCTTGTTTCCAGCACCACTCAGCAGCCAGGACTGATTGCTGAGCCAATATCCTGGTTCTGTCTTCCTATTCCTCACTCACTCTGATTTTGTATGGCTAATGAAGAAGAGTGGAACAAACTTCTTGTGTCAAAGGAAACATCAGCATCTTTCCACACTACCTCATATTCAGGCAGTCTCTGTCAAAGAAACCTAAGAGCATGAGGGGAAGTCAGTACCACAACATGTGTTTTCACTTACTAAGAAAACCAAAGGGCAGATAATGGGTTTGGATCTAATGGCAATTGATAGTCAATACATATGGAAAGTAAAATGCAGTCTTCTCACATTTCCTCAAGAAACCAGAATTTAAAAGCTTATCACTTAATGCTGACAACACAGGAAATACAGTCATGGGTTTCACTATGGGTTCAGAAAAGTACCTACAACCTTCTCACAGCACTTAAATGTGTGACTTCTTCAATTCTTTTAACTATTCAACAGAGAGAGGAAAATGGATTTGTGAATTTCTGTTTATCAGTGGAAAACAACCAGGTTACAGTGCTGATGTGACTAGTTAGAGGTATTGGTGTGATTGATTCACTGCTGATCTTAAGAAAGGACCTCTCACTCATCCAATTTAGCCCAGCTGAGTACACATTTACATATATAGTCTCATAATTTCTATGTGGGATCATGAGGAGGATTAACAGAGCACTGGTTATAGCACTGCATTTATATCAGTATAGCCAGCTTTATTTCCCAGCCAAAAACTGTAATTCAGATGAGGTTAGGCCATGGATGTGAGCAAGGCAATAGATTACACTGACATAATCAAAAGTGGATGTGAAGAAAAAAAATAGTAGAAGAAAAAGGTTTTGAATCAGAATCACACAACCATTTAGCTTGAAGGAGCCCCTGAGATCACCTGAATGATCTGGTACAGCTCAAACAGAAGTTAAAGCTTCAAGCAGAAATTTGTGGTTAAAGCTCTGCTGGCTGTTTGCAACAGAAGTATATTATTTTTAAGTCCCTTAGATATTATAACTTTCTTATCTATTTTCTCCTAAAACAATAAGAGATCAAGGTTTTAACCAGGTAACCACTAAAAGTCAGGAGGAAAAATTTTTTTAGGAATGAGGGAATTACTTTGACTATCTTCTTTCAAGGATAGAAACAATAAAGTTACAGGATTGAACTTTGGTGGGACCAACTTCATTGACCTTTGACCTCAATACTCTCACTGCTAGTTCCAAAACCTGCCTCCTGGGAAATTTGAACAAATGCTTTACTTAGAGACAATTCTGTTCAGATATTTTATTTACTGTTCCTCTATTGCTTCTTTTCATAACTTAGAAGGAAATGAATATCTGAGAAATTAATCTATTGTTAGTTTTTCCCCTAAACCCATCAGATTCTAGATCTCCTATTAAACTTGCATACTGTGAAAGTTGTCTATGTGGTCTTAAAGATCAGTTTGATGTCACAGTAGATTTTATATTTAGTAGAACAATAAATAATAGTGCTTTAGGTAAAAATTACTATTTTCACACATTTCCACTAATAAAACATTACTCTCGTCAGTAAGATTGCCTGAAAAGACAAGTTGTGACACAGATTCTATGAAATACCAGTGGAATTCTCCGAGTATTCCCTAACCCAAGATGTGCCTGGATTTATCGCGTGGAAATTCCAAGTCCCTTTTAGGTTCAGCGCAGAGCGGATTTTCGTGTGCCCGTGCTGCCATCTCGTGGCAGTCAAGCCTCCTGCACCAGTTCTGACTCAGCGCCGTGTCACCCGCTGTCTGAGCACTCTGGGTGTGGCTCTAAAAGGCCATGACGGATCGACTCTTACTGATGTCTCCTAGAAGTCATAACTCAACACCCTTCTGATCTCGTCCTGGTGAGAACTTCTCAGGATGAAGAGCATTTCATGAGCTTTACATAAAATCCTTCACTTGAATGTAGGCAGACAGACCAAAGCCAAATTATTTTTTCCCCTCTATATTTACATAATATGAAGAAGAAATTCATTGTTTATAGACATATTAATTCCAAATACATCAGAAAATAAAAGTGTGGTGGCAGGCTTTGTGAACCACTGAGACCACAGGTCTCTCATGCAGCAAGTCCTGCTGTAGCCGTCACTATGCATGATCAAAATTGAAGTGAGACACTGAAAATCTAGTGTGCATAATTTTGAACCTTCTTTTACAATTGCACCTCAGTTCGAGGGTCCATAATATATTAATCTTTACTTTCTCATTATATCTCTACCTATCCAACTGAAACGTTCTCTATTAAACTTCTGCTTCCTCCAATCATATTTCACTGTGGACATCCCTTAAGCCTGACTTCGACAAAGAAAGAATCTGTTTTCTATAGGTTACTTTCTTAGCTACATATTCATTGCTATCCACCTGCTCTTTTCTGTTGGTTCTATGTAGCTTGAAGGACAGGTGGATAAACAAAAATCTGTAATTTGCTTTCTGTTAGTCAAGTTGTAGCTTAATTCCCTAATTCTACACTTACAGGGACTTGGAGAACTACCAAAATAATCTCAAACAATAATGACTGGTATTCTCGGCCTACTTGTCTTATAAAAAGTTCCTTATTTTGTGAAATGCCCTACTGTTAAGAACACACAACTTTTTTGAAAGCTCAGAGAAAAGTTTAACATTAGTTTGTGCTGGGGCTCAATCATGCTTAGGTTAGTATTTATATATCACATCTATATATACATATATACATATATATCTATCTATACATCACTAGATATATACATATCTATCTATACATCACTAGATATATACATATATATCTATCTATACATCACTAGAACTTGTTAGTAGTGGTAGCAAGAGACTTTCAGACTTACACTGAGTGTGAACTTGCTTTGGTTTTCCTAGGCAGGAAAAGACCCATTTTCTGACGAAACTTGATTGACTGATTGATTGATTGACTGATTGATTGATTGATGTCTTCTCTCATATTTATTAGCTTCATGTTCTTCACTTTGTCTCCTTCCTGCAACAAAGGAGAATTGTTTTACTTTATTTGAGAATTGCTGCCTCAAAGATCTCTGCTCCTCAAAAGCTTGTCTTCTGTGTGTATTTGTTCATCATTATTAAGGATATCAGTCTTGTGCAGAGTTTTCTGTAAGACCCTGGTGTTTCAACTCACTCTGTAAATAATTTAGGGTAAGAACAAGCTTTTTGTTATTTTCAGTGATGCTTCATGCAATATGGACAGCACCTCAAGCATTAAGATTGCAAATACAACCACATGTATGTTTTAATTATTCATCATTCAGGCAGCTCTTCCTTGGCTAATGATTTCAGTCTTTTCTTCCACATATATTATGCTTTTATTTATCTCACATTTGCCAGCTTTTTTTTTTCTTCTTTTCTGATTGACATTAGCATTATTTCTACAGCAAATAGGGGTGAAATCTGGAAGATTGTCAGTTTTTTCACAAAGGCCTCAGCCATATCCAAAACCATGTCCTGGAATTGTTTGAGGAATGTTAGTTATCTGTCAAACAGGAGGAAAATATAAAAACGGTTTCACTAAATGGAATTAACTTTTCTCTCTGAAAGATATCTTGATTATAAATACAAGTAACAATATAATATTTATAAGAATGCAGATCATGGCTTTGAAGCATTTGAGCATTTCGATGTTAGACAAAGAATAATCTCTTTTTATTAATTCAGTTTTACCATAACAAGCAGACAGGTCAGAGATATTCAGTGGTTCCCCACAGTGTTTCAATACAGAAAGGCAGTGTCAGTCAGAAGAAGCATCCATCTTCAGCTGGGTGTGTCTGTGCTCAGCATACACTGCTGCAAACCCTCGCAGTTCTGCCATGACTCTCATAACAGCTTGTTCTTCTCTTTAAAGAGTGACAACCTGGAGCTCTGTGACCATGAGATTTTTAATTATTTATGCAATTTTTAATCCTTGTGGTTGCATTTTTAAAAATTATTTATAAGGCAATCTTGCCTGTAGTTTCACAATGGTTCAGTTGGCAAGAATGGGCCGTGATAGCTTTCTGTACTCATTTTCCTTCACATGATAAAAATGAAGTGCTGGCTGATCTGTGTGTCTTCAAACCAAAGGAGGGGATTGAGGGGGGATTGGGTTTTTTACATTACCTGTTGCTAAACATCGTGCAATAATTCTTCCTTATTTAAATACTGCACCCACACCTATCAGTTGAGTAAGTATTAATCCATAAACTTCCAGAGACTACCTTAAAAAGAAAGTATGCCAGTGGCTCTGGCTCTAATTTGGTAGTTAACACACATGTTTTTGAACTTTTTTCATCTTTCTCTTTTATCTTTCTAGTTTATATTCTTTCCTTCAGCTGTTCTATTAGTGATCTTATAATTTTTAATTTTCAATGAGAAGAATTGAAGTCTCCAAATTCCTGCCAGAAAACGCTTCTCTTTTACTGTTTTGTTTGGGGTTTTTCTTGACAGGATGATAAATATATTCGCTATCTATTTTTAATTCAATTTTGTCATAGTTTCAGCGTAAATGTTAACATGGTAATAACAACACAATTTACACATTGGGAGAGCAGAGATGTTGAATATTTATACACACTTCTGCTATGGTAGCCTTAATAGCATAGTAATCCAACCACATTTTCAGCCTGAGTAAATGTAATTGCTCCCAATTCTGTGTGTTTACAAGGTCTATTTCTTCAGCTAATAAAAGCGAGGACATGCAGAATACTGATATGCCAGTGATAAACATGGTGTGTGTTTGGGAGTGTGGAGCTTGAGGCACCACCCCTGATGATCCACGCACACAGGTGTTCTCTGGGAACGCCACAGAAGGTTTTACAAGCTGGGAGCCAGCGTGCAGGACCAAGAACTGATGGATACAGCCTGCACACCACAACCCAGCAGCTCCTTTCCCAGTCAGCCTGCTTTACCTTTGTGCCCCTGCAGCACAGGCAGGCCCAGAGGGGCCAGGCTGCACAAGAGGACTGTTATAGATACATACTATAATATTGGCTTTTAGCATATATTAAAATGGATTCTACCTGTGTGGTGTTAAAGTAAATTTGTTATAAAGATATACTTTTTATTTCTGTTGTTAATTAATCTTAGACATAGTGAAATAGCTGATATAAGTATGTTTGTGTTAAAATGCCTGCCTGGATGGATAACATCCAATGAACATATGAAGAGGACACCTGCTACAGATATGCCAACTATCAGCACTCACTGTCTGAAGACGGTGTTGCCTGAGGCCAAAACTGAATGCGATGATAAAAAAGGACTAAAACCACAACCAAGGAATACACGTGCTCTAAAAAGGTGGATCCAAGGAGGAGATATGCTAAACAATTATTGGAACATGTTAACTAGTTTGGGGAAAAGTTTACTTTGGATAAGGCTCTCTGAATATGCAACAGGTTGATGTAAGGGAAAAGTATTTAAGGGGTATCTGCGACGATAACAGTGGCTGAGTGCCAAGACATACCCGGCTGTGATAACCTTTGCTTTATCTTTGTCTCCTATCGTCCTTTATTAAACTTTTTTTATTTTCACAGGAGAGTGAACGTGTTTTTTACAGTACATAGAGCAGAGCTGCGCCAGTGGTGATTCAGGTTGGACATGAGGAGGTGTTTCTTCACTGAAAGGGTGAGTAGACATCGGAACGGGCTACCCAGAGATGTGATGTAGCAGCGGACCCTGGAGGTGTTTGAGGAAAGGCTGGAGGCGGCACAGAGTGCCAGGGCCTGGCTGGTGGTGTTCGCTCACAGGCTGGACTCGATCAGCAGGGAGGCCTTTTCCAACCCGATTCTGTGACTCTCTGACCACTCGCCTGCAGGGCTCGGTTTTCCGCTTATTTCACGAGTGCACGGAGCCTCAGTGCCCGGGCAGCATTGCCCTGAGGAGAGCTGCCGGCTCCGCAGGGCGGTCCCTCAGAGAGCGGCGGGGCGGGGCCGGGCACGCGCCCCGGTCACGGCCCTCTTAGCACCGCCCTTTCTTCTCTCACCTCCCATTGGCTCCTCCTCGCGCGCTCTCCGCCAATCCCCGGCCGCGCTGCCCAGCTCACCTCCTTCCCCTTCCCGCGCCCGCGCCCGCCGGCGCGCCGCGAGGCGGGGTCGTTAGCTCCGCCTCCTATGTTAGCCCCGCCCCCTCACGGACGGACCGGGTGGTGATTGGCCGGCGCGGGCGGGGGCGGTGCAGGAGTGGGCGGGGCCGGGCCGGGCCGCGCCGGGCCATGGCCGCGCCGGGGGCTGCGCGGCCCCGCAAGGTGCGTGAGGGCCGGGGGGAGGGGAACGGGCGGGGCGCGGTTCTCGTTCGGGGCCTCCTCGCCAGAGCCCGGGGGATGGGGGGGGCGTCGGGGGATCCCCCCCGCCGTCCGCGTAACGACTCCTGCGCGAGGTGGGGCCTTCCGAGGCCGAGCCCGGCTTGCACCGCAGCCACCTGACGGCGGTCCTGAGGTGCTGCGGGCGGTGCTGGGCCTCTCTCTCTGCCCGAGAGTGGCTCCAGCGGAAGGCAGCGAGGATCAGTGAGGTCTGCAGCATCTCCCTGAAGAGGAAAGGCTGGAGGGACTGTGTCTGTTCAGCCTCGAGAGGAGATGGCTGGGAGCGGACCTTACCATTGTGTACGAATGGCTGAAGGGGGTGTGGGAGGATGGAGCCCGGCTCTGCTCGGGGGGCCGAGCAGCAGGACACGAGGCAGTGGGCACAAACCGATGCACAGGGAGTTCCACCGGAACACCAGGAAGAACAGGTTGTCCAGAGAGGATGTGGAGTCTCCCTGACTGGAGATGCTCAGGAATAGGTCAGGATGCGGAGCTGTGCCATGTGCTCTGGAATGCTCTGCTTCAGCCACTGTGTCCCAGTCTCACCCATTCTGTGTTCGGTGACTGTGATTGTGTTCCTGTGCTGTGTGCTCTGGCATTCCTAAAGTCCACACAGTTCAGGTCTGTATTTATCAAACATAGTTTCCATTTGAAACACATTTGTACATCAGCTCTTGGTGAGTCCTTAAGTGTGTGGAAATTAACAAAGCATCTTTCTGTCAAGGCATATTTTGTGAAATGAAACCCACAAGTCTCAGGCTCTACTGGCAGCAGTTGCACCCTTGCCTTGAGGGCTGTAACATCCCTTGGACTGATCCTTGGCAAAAGTTCTTGGAATTGGTGGGCAATAGTAGTCTTCAAATGTTGTGAAAATACTTTAAGAAAATCAAGGTGTATTTCTGTAATCAACAGGCTCTGTCATCTGGAAGGCTGTCAGGAGCAACTAAACTAACAAATGGAAGAAATCAGTAAGACCTTATTCACTAATACTTTTTTAAACTGAGTGTATATGTGAGCATTTGGGAGCCTTATACTTGTCATACCTCAATTGAACAAAAAATCCATATGTGTATATATAAAACATTTTGGACTGAAAGGTTCTAAGCAGCCCTTGAACAGACAGGCACAAACTGAATAGAAATTTTGTATATAAAGATACAAATTTCACTCTTCATGTTTTATTTATAAAAAGACTGAATTACTAGCTGTAGAGAAGACTGTTGAGTAGAGACTGAATTCTTCTTTGACATAAATTGTTATTATTTGCTTAACATGTTTTTTGCAGCCATGCAAAGTTTTCAGAAACAGGAAGTTATTTTGTTTCATGAAGAAATTAATTTTCTTTTGCTTGCTATTATTGAATGAAAGTAAGTGCTTTTTAACTTTGTTTCCCATTAAGGAGGTGGTATAAACAGTGAATTTCACTTTTTCAGGTTTGGCTTAAAGAAAGGATGCCATTCTGATGTAAAATTCTATTCCACTGAATCTGCCAATCAGGTAAATAAATGGGTCTTTAACACAGTTATCTAAAGAGAAGGAAAATTGGAATACCTTGAGTAACAGAAGAAAGCCAGATTAATTTAGATCCTAATTAATTTATATCTGAACCTGAAATTGCTCCTGCAAGGCAAGCAAGAGTGTCTGTACCGTATCTTGCAGATAGGAACAAATGGACATTGTGTGCAGTGAGTTTGGCTCTGACAGATTTCCTCAAGGCACAGGATACATTTTGCAAACACAAATAAGCTGCCTATGGACAAGGGCTGGCCCTCACAGAAGAGCAGGTGCCCTTGTTAGGTTTTTGTGCTGGAAAGAAAGAGTAGCACAGTCAGTGCTGCAGTACTGGTTTTCTGTAGTCCTGAGTCAGTTGTCTCCAAAATACAAGTAGGAGGTATTGTTTAAATGTACATGGAAAGAAGAATAAAATACATACCTGTAATTAACCTCAAATTGAGCAAATGGACTGGGGTGCAACAGCACAATTTAGTGATTTTTCAGAATCTATGTGTTTGCAAACTTCCATGTAATTGCAAAGTAGTAAATGGGAAATGATATATCTTTTTGGTTATGAGTTGTTCTTTGTCAGGTGGCAGAATGGGATACACTCACCTCTAAAACAGCATCTTGGTTTACTGAAAGGAAGCAGTGCTACTCATTCACTGACTGCAGTGCTCTTTGTGCAGGTTGATACTATTCATCATGGACTTGATCATTGTGCAGCTTTACTGAAGAGTATCTTACAAAAGGAAGCTCCAGGTTGTACCTATAGAAAACACAAGTTACATTTTTACATTTTGTAATACTCTGTTTATTTTTTTGTTGACCACTTTTTCTTTCAATTAATACCAGGAAGGGAGACTGTCCATAGACAACCTGGTAGAACAGCTACCTTTAAATGTACCTCTAAGCCTTTGGTAACCAAAGGAAATACTTCCAAGAAGAAAGGATTAAAAAGAATCATTACTCCTTCCCCTGTCCAAAAAGAAATTGGTAAGTGGGCTTTCTTGGGCTTGATTTATTTTTTGTTCAAGCAACCTTGAAAGACTCCTCAACTTATTGAGATTCAGCAAGGCTTTGCATAATTGTTGCCATTTTTTACAGGTTGATCCAGGGCTGGTTCCACAAAAGGATGTATTATTTCCTTTTAGAAACCTTAAATGTTTACCAAACAATTACTGAAATTCACAGGTGTTTGAACTTCAGACACGTGAAAGTTGAATGTGTTTACAAGTATCAACATTATCGGGTTTATCTGGTAGGAAGTGTGGAGGAGAATGGTAATACCCTTTCCCTGCTTCTCTTGGACAGGGAAACATTGAAGTCCTTGGAACTCAGTTTAGGATCCGCAGCTAGAAACTGGTCTGAAGTTCAGTGTCCAGCCAGGCTTTTCTCAAAGAATAATTGGTGGAAACAGGGAAGTGTGGCTAGAAATGACAAGACCTCAAATGGTTTAGTGGCCAAAGCACTGAATAGAAAGGTAGATGGAGTGCTGTCAGCTGATTTGCTTCCAGGTGAAATATTTCATTTGTTATTTCTGCCTCTCTGCACCCTGTTTCTTCTGTGCAATTTCTAATCCAGTAGATGAGTGAGTGGGGCCTGTGGGCAGGTGTGTAGTAGAGTGCCCACTGGGAACTGTAGGAAGTGAGCATGTAGCTGATATCTTCCCAGCACTGTAAAATTACAGAGTTTTAATTATACCTCAGCAGAGATTTCAAGAATTATTTTAGAGCTGGCCTTCTGTAGGATTAAGTCTCTATGCTTCCTTCAAGGACAGCTGCCTTTCCAACTGGTTTAGGTTGCTCTATCTGGTAGAAAAAATTGATGGATTCATTTGCTGGTGAATCAAAATCTGACTGGTACCCTAGGCCATAGGATCTTTGTTTTCAAGGGAGCCTTCTAGAATCTGCCAGACAATACAATGGGTTTGTGTAGATCAAGAAGACAGGTAACTTCAGCTGGAGTTTTTTGTTCTTTCTTTTTCTACAGTGCCAATATCAAATAGAAAAGTTGCCTCATCTACCACACCTGCTGAGAAGGAGCTTTCCAGTGCTGCCCAGAATCAGATGGTTCAATCAAATCATGTGCCTTGCAGTGACCACTCTCCTGTGGCGTATCAGAAACTCTATGAGCATGTGCAAACTCAGATGTCTCTGATAACTGGCCAACCCCCACAGAAGAGCAATGAAATTCCTACTGTAACTCCTTCTCCTACCTCAAACCAGGGTTAGTGGAACTGTTCATGTAGAGTTCACTATTTAACTGCATGAGTTGTGCCCACATTGCCCTGATCTGTAAGTGTTGTTTTTTTTTAGGATGTCAAAATGTTACAGCTTTGAATTATCATTTACCTACCTCCACATCAACACTGTCCCTGCAGCATTCAGCTAATTCCTTATCCACTCAGTCAGTAAGTAAAAGTTTGATTCTCACTATCAATAAATATTGAATTAGCACTGTCTACTTATTTATACATTTCCTTGTGTCAGTTTTCCTAATAATTTCCCTTTAAAAAAATTGTGTATTTCAAACTGTAGTGATGCACAGACAAAACACTGCTATTCAAAACACATTTTATGTAGACACCAAAAAATGAAATTAGAGGCTTTTTAGCTGGCTGCTTGCTTCTGCCTGGGGAATTCAGTAAAGGACAGCAAACATGGGCAGTGCAGGAAATTATTGATTACTGTTAATTGTGTTCTCAGTAATGCACACTAGGATCATTAAGCAACTCCTGACAGAAGAACTCATATATGCTATGGAGCTTTCCCTGCCAATGATCAAGGCAATTATTTCTTCAGACATGCTGTATTATCTTAGAGTCACGTGTTAAAATGCCTGTGTATTTCAGGGTATAGAATAGAGATGATGGAGAATACCAGCTGCCACCTCAGGAAATGTGGCAAAGGGCTTGAATTTACCTTGAATCTGTAAGACTGTTGATTGATTACCTTCCATCTGCAGGCAGTCCATGTATAGCTAGTGATGACTTTGACTTTTAAAAAATTCACCTACTTAAAATACTGAAAGGTAACAGTGTTGTCCTTTATATTTCTTTTCTTCCCTGTTCTGCTTGGATTCAAGAAACTGCTGAGGGTTTTCATTACAGAACTGCTGTAAAAGAACTGTGATTTAATGTTGCCAATAACATTAAAGGCAATCTAAATCAGATTTACATTTTAAGTCCTCCTTATTATACAGGGAAATTATTCCATTATTAATTTGTAGTTGTTCTTATAATTAGCAAAGAATTAACAAGTTTACATTGAGTCAGACAAGCATAGTGCTGTTTGGGATTCTTCTAAAGATTTAAAAATCATGTTAATTTTTTGTTTAATTAGAATATCTTTTATGCAGGGAGTTCCTGTAGACAGTGCCAATGAATGTGTGCCAGAGATGGGAGGACCTATTGTTTTCCCAGTGGTTTCTGCTGCTCCTGCTGCTGCTGCACAAACACAGTCTGGAACTGCTGTTCCTGGTGTGATCCCCTGTACAGCACCAGGAGCATTAACCCCTTCAGTGCCTGCTCTGGTCCCAACATCTTGTGCCAGAGAGGTGGCCCCAGGCCAGGAGCAGCAGGTAAAAGAAGCGGATTTGATGCAGTGCATACAGGCCCTGTTACAATCCCATGAGATGCTGAATGGCAGGACTGAACAGAGGGGCCATTATCACTGTCCAGCAAAACATGATGGCTCATGTGACACAGAGGAGGATACTTCTGAGGAGCACAGTGAGGACCTGGTCAGTGAAGAAGATGAATTGGATGTACTTGATGTGTCTCCAGTGAAAGATACAAGCTGTAAGACAAGTTGTGTGAAGAAGGTTCTAAAATCTAGAAAAGAAAGTCCGGAAGAAACAGCCCATAAAGTTAGGACTGTAAAGTATCTGATGGGTGAGCTCAGAGCACTGGTAACAGATCAAGGTGAGGACATTTTCATTGTGCACTAGAGTTATTACATGCAAATAACACAAGAGCTCAATTAAAGGAGTGAGCACTTCAGTTTCTGCAAGTGTACGTGTCAGATGATATGTGACTTACTGTGGGTTTTCACAATTGTAAGACCTTCAGGATTCACTCTGAATAAGTATTAAATTATTTTTATAATATTTTAATCTTGTCATGACAGCAAGATAAAGATTGTTGCTATTCCATACACAGAGCTTTCCCCTAAGAAGGGTCCTGGTGTGGACAGATTGCAATAGCAGTCCCACCTAGGCTGGTTGGAACGATGGTGGGTTGTGTTTTATTGAGGATGTAAAGCATAGTTTTCATATTCAAGCTCAACAATTTTAAATAAAGATAGTTAAAAATTAAGTTTTCTAGGGGGCAAAACCCCCAGATACTATTAAGTCACTTTGCAGGTTGCTTAATCACATGTAAAGCAGTAGTTGTATTACAGATTTATAGGTTTATGGAGTCTCTTTCTTCGCTCACTTCTTGCAGGTGACTCGGAAATGCTGAGGCTGATGAGTGAAGTGGAGGACTCGGTCTCCTTGCTCCCAGCTGTGGTGGGAAGTACAAATCTCCAGGCTGAAATAGCTCTGGCTTTGCAGCCCCTGCGCAGTGAGAACGCCCAGCTGCGCAGGTGGGGAGCTCCTCAGGGAGCCTGGCCTCACTGCACTGCACCTAAAGCATCTCTAACTTCTCTGGCTTAAATTGCCTTTCTTAAGGCTCTTCCCTTCTTGTCTGTGCAAAATTTGTCAATTAGAAAGTGTCCTGGTAAAGCCATACACTCTAAAAAGCCATGATTAACACAGCATGGCTTTGGTATTTTGGTAGTATCAGTTACCTCATGATGGGGCTTTTGGCTGGGTGGGGTGAATGCATCACTCTGAAAACTGCACTGTCAAGATAGTTAGCCTGCTCGTGTTCTTTTTGTAGTTAATTCTGAAATGCAAAAATGTCTCTCATTTCAGAGGGTTCTCACATAACTGGGTAGCATTTACTTCAGAATAGGGATATATACTAGGTATTTATCAGATACTTGGAAAGGGTATTTTGTGTTGAAGAAGTACCAGAATGTAAGAAAATTATGTCATTAAGACTTCTTTATGTTTCTGAAATATTCCCTGACATTTAATTCTCAAAAGCAACTTCTCACCAGACTAATTTAAAGTGCAGTCCTTTTGAGTGTATTCTAATACTTCTGAATTTGTGCTTTTTCACAATTCACATTTAGGAGACTAAGAATATTAAACCAGCAACTTAGGGAACAAGAAAGCAGTGAGAAGACATCTGGACAGAGCTGCAGCTATGAATGTAAAGTACCAATAATGTTGCTTGATAGGGGTATATCTGTTAAAGCTTTATTACCATAGATATATAATTTCTAATTTTTAAATCTGTAGTTTCATATGTCTGTATGTATTGTGGCTTTTAGTGGTATCTGAACTAAGTGGGTCTAATGCTGGAACTGCATTTGCATGGACTGTTGGGCTGTTTTAGACTCCACGTACTAGGATTTGGCTCTTCAGCTGCCAAGCAGGTTATTTTTGCTTATGTGCCTCTGAAAATGAAGATGACTGATTAAATAATTAAGAAGAAAGCTTGAGCTTTATCTAGTTGCAAAAAAAAAAAAACCCAACCCTTCTATCTGTTAGCAAAATTCATATTACCAAGATAATTTAAAACCTCAGTTTTTTTAGAAATTCAAGTTACCACACAAAACACTTAAACATTTTATGTTTTACTTTTGGTAGTGGTTTCTTTGCAGTCCTTGAATATGATGCTCCAGAGCCAATTGAAAGAATCACAGAAAGGCCTTGATTCACTGCAGGCTAAAAATGAAGAACTACTGAAAATAATAGAAAGTCAGAAAGAAGAAAATAAACATCTTGCAAAAGGTATTCAAGATAAAGAAGAAGAATTGCTGGAAAACAAACAGCATTATGACATTCATTCCACCAAGCTCAAGATTGGTGCGTGTTTTCAAATTGGTCATTTTTTGTTTAGCATTTTAAAAGTCAAAAGAAGTAATTGTGTAAGTTCTTGTTGGCATTTCAGAAGTGGAAGAGGCATTAGGAACTGTGAAGACCCTTCAGTTTAAGCTGGAAGCTTCAGAGAAAGAAAATAAGATTTTGGGCATAACGTTACGTCAGCGTGATGCAGAAGTTAAGAGACTGAGAGAATTAACCAGGTACTGTTGGCTAAGGTTGTTTTTTTTTGCCTCCTGACATTATTTTTCTTTTTAAAAAATCTTTCTTATTCCTTGGGGTTTTTGGGTTTTTTTTTCAATCCTGTGGATTATTGTGGTCTTAGTATCTTGGTGGCGGGAGGTCACATAAGCTAAATAAGCTAAACCTTCTCTTTGCAGTTTGTTTTGTTACAATGCTGCTATAATTTTGTTTTGAAACAGAGTTGTCATATTCTGTGACAACAGAGTTGTCGTATTCTGTGACAACAGAGTTGTCATATTCTGTGAATTCTGCCAAAAAGAACTATTGTTGTGAATTTATTTTTTCTTGAAAATAGTGGCAAGCTGGGAGATATAAATAGCTTTTTGCAGCTGCATAGTGGTGTGTATATACAATTGCTTTGGATATGTTGTGCTGAGGAAACAAAACTGTTGTCTGCTATATTTTTAGTTGGGACTGATTGGAACAGCAGAATATTTTGAATAGACATTTCAAATGCTTCAGTAAAAGTTTAGACACTTCTATCACTGCTGTGCTGACCACCAGGTGGTGGTAGAATGATGTCAAATTACACGTGTGTGTGTGTGTGTGTGTGTGTGTGTGTGTGTGTGTGTGTATGCTAGGGACAAATATATAAATGTTCATCTCTTTTGATGGACAGAGCAGTAAGTTAGAAGAATTATTTCTTTTATTATGTTTTTTTATTCAGATGCAATTGGAAGAATAATTCAGAAAACCTTTCTTAGTAATTTTGGTAACTGCTTCTATCTGCTTTCCAGCAGTTTCTTGGCATCAATTTATTTCATTGTATGCTGCTTAAAGCAGGTACACCAGGAATAATCTGGAGAACTTCATTGGGTTGTTCTATTTTTTTACTTTTTAGCCACAGTGAGCTGAAGAAGAATTCAAAAAACTTGGAATTGGTTCACATATAACAATATGTAGAAAGTGCATTGCAACTTTGCCACAGCCTGATAAATCTAATGGCTTTTTTTCTATAGAAAAGTTTTTTACTATTTATTTTTGGTGACTGATTTTGAATCTGTTTGGTTGATTTTACCCTAACAGAACCTTGCAGGGCAGCATGGCCAAGCTTCTGTCTGACCTCACAGGGGACACTGTTAGACCCAAACCTGAGAAATCACTCTCAAAGTCTCGTTTGGAAGACCATGAAAAGCAGATGCAACCCGAGCTGTTTCCTGGGAGTACTTCAGTAATGACTTACCTTAAAACATTAGAAATGGATCATATTTTGATAGATCCGCATCTTCAATTCCCAAATAAAATTGGAGAAGTAGAAATGCAAAGTCTGTCCTATGACAAGTTTGCTGCTGAAGGAAGTAAAATTAACAGTACATTCACAGAAGAGCAAACATCAGCTCCCAGAGGACCACCAGCTCCATTGAAGCAAGATGCAGAAACAGGGAGTGATTCTGGAACTTTACTAGATGACCAAACCAAGTTGGATGAGACAATTTATATTCCACTGACTAGCAGTGCCTCTAAAAAACAGCAGCCAGTCTCTGGAAGAAGTGGTGTGCTACCCCAGAGCAGAGGGGCTTGTCAGAGGCTGGATTACCACTGTGAGCTCCCAAGCTCTGTGCAGCAGTATGGATGTGAGGATTCAACTCTGGTGGATAAATTAAATGCTGGGTACAGTGTGAAAAAGACTGTGGAAAACACGCTTGGAGTTACAGGGGGTAAAGCAAAGCCAGAAGGAGACAAAGTCCAAGTGAGACCAAGAGGCATTCCAGGTGGGGCTGCAAAAGATTTCATGGATAAACCAGACCAGCTTCAGCCTGGTCCATACCCTTGTGCATCGATGGCATTTCCAGCAGGGGTTTCTCAGAAAACAGGCAGTGAAGCAGCTGATTTTAGCTGCATTTCATTTGATGATTTCTCGGGGAGGTCTGACTGGAGTGCATCTTCTTTCTCAACATTTACTTCTCGAGATGAAGAGGACTTTAAAAATAGCTTAGCAGCCCTGGATGCAAACATAGCCAGGTTACAAAGAACTCTGCAAAGTAACATGAGGAAACAATGAGTATGAGAAAGCAAAATGGGCTGTAGCTATTTGGATGAATTAAGTTTTTCTGAAGTATATTAAGTATGGTACTGATATGTATATTTGTATGTAACAGGCTGTTCCTAGCTGTCTCAATTATGGATAGAATTTGTTCCTCATTAGGCTGTGGTGCTGTTCCCCTTGATATGTACAACTTGAAATAACTGGCTTTTTATTTAAAATAGAAATGGCTTTTTTAAATTATTACTTATTTTATACTCTTTAATTGCAAAATTAAAAGTACTCATTTACTTGTGGTTTTTTTCCTTCTCCTAAGAACTGTTGTAAGATGCTACACATGAGCAAGAGGTTCCACAGGTAGAGACCAGGGAGGAGCAAGTTACAGAGCAGTGCTGAGAGTTAGAGTTGCTTAGTCAGGATTATGCTATTCCAAAAATAAAGACAGCCATCAATAGGGGATTTTTAGTGTATGATATATCCTATGAAATACATGAAGCAATCCCTTTTCACTCACCAGTGCTAAAACTGTTTTCTCTTTGCACTGTACTTGAAGGAGGTTGATGAAGTGGAGAGTCCAGACGAGGGCAAGGAAAGGCTCATCAAACTTCCATTGCTTTCTACAGTCCTGTTATAGGGCACATGCTTTTACAAATGTGTGCTTTTATCTAAAGTAAAAGGGGATGTGGTACCAGTGGATAAACTCAGAACAGAAAGATGCTGAGGAACAGAAGCAGCAGAACTGACACAAAGGAGACAAATGAGGCTTTAGCTGAAAGTTGGCAAACCAGTACAGTTAGGAAAGCACCAGAATATACAGTCTGAGGAAGGCATGAAAACTCTACAGTTGAGGGGTCAAACATCTCTTGGACATAAATACAGGGAGTCTGACTGAATCACCTGAATTGGCTCTCACAGGAATGGGAGTGGAGCAGGGAATTCCAGTCTGTGGTTCTCCCTGACAGGCTTTACCACTTCTCAGTCTCAAGAATATGCATAATGTAAGTGTTTAAATTACAGGTGGAGGAAGGTACCATTGCTACCATTCTGTGCCTCTTATACCCTCAGCAATGCTTCAGAGCTGTTTTCAGGGAAAATATCTTTGGAAAAGGAACAGCAGTATACAGACCAGAATTTAAGACAGCTTTTTCTGCAGAATTGCTTATTATTTTTTTCCTAGAAAACATTGTTGTCCTTCCTGGCACTCTTTTCTTGTATGTTTCCATGTAGGAGAAAAGTTCCTCATGCTCATCTGCTTGTGTGGACATATTTAAAGTTAGGATGCTGTCCATGCATTGTGCTGGGGAGCAGCTCTGATTATTTTAGTTACTGGTAACTGAGTCATACAAAGGTATGAAGAGAACACACACTACAGAAGATGCCAACTGGCACTCCTGCTTTGAAAAAGGAAAGTTAGACTAAATAGTGACTTCAGTCATTTAGAATGCTTTTAAGGCTTGGCCTGGATTTCTCAGTATTCTCCACACTCCTCATGCTCAGATTCAAAATAAGGTTGATGGTATGAAAGTGAAAAGGTTTTAATTAAGTATTTACAAGTAGTTTCAGTGTAGAAGCTAAGCAAGATTTTAACAATCATTATGGAGTGGGTTAAAGATGAGCTACAATAAATTCTAATCTTTAGAACTCACAAGAAACCTGAAAAAAGAAGGGAAGAACATTCACTAGTAGACAACTCATTCAATTTTCTCCTTTCACCCAAGACTTGAAGGAGGGTGCTCCTCCTGGCCAAAACTAATTGCAGCGTGTTAAAGGCACCTGTGATGCCCAAGCATGTTGCTCTTGTGTTGAGAGCATTTACATTCACTTTTACCTGTGGGGAAGATGTTTCACCATCTTACTTGTTTCTTCTTTGTCTTTATGAAGTCAGTTCTATGAAAGCAGGAGGTGACTACTGGAAAACACTTCTGGGCATAATGACATAGGAGCAGGTTGGAAATGTGTCCCCCACTTCCAAGGAGGAGAAACTTAGAAGAAGAGACAGAAAGGAGGAGATTTTTTTAAAAACAGTCCTTTGTTTTGTACTCCAGTATGTCAATCAGAACTGTGGCAACCTAATGAAATATAGAATTTCCCATTTATGGGCATTATGAATGTGCACTGTTCTGTGTTCAGTAATAGCTGCTGTGAAACACCCCTTATGTTCTATGGATAACTTGAACAGCTCAAACTGCAACATCAGTGATCATGACTTAATATTATTAAAAAAAAATCTTCATTCTGAGGCTGGCGAGGCACTGGAGGAGGTTTCCCCCAAAAGTTGTGGCTGCCCCATTCCTGGAAGTGTTTGAGGCCAGGCTGAACAGGCTGTTCTAGGCTTTGAACAACCTGCTGTCAGGGACCACATCCCTGCCTCGGGCAGGGGGTTGGAACTAGAGGGTGTTTTCCTCCCCTACAGCCTAAACCATTCCATGATATGTAGCATCATCTAGGTTCTTGTTTCTTGTAAACACAGAAGTTACAAGAGTTTCATTTAAACAAATCATATTATGTGAAGTTGACATCTGTGCCTTCCAGTGACTCTTCAAACATGGCATCAAGCTCTTTTATGACTTTTATGAACTTTTATGACTTCTATGACCTTTATGAACCCTTTCTCCTGTGGAACATAGAAAAGATGGGGCAGTACTCCACAGTACTTGAGTTTAACCTACACATAACCCTGCTCTGCTTTCTTGAGCAATGAGTGCCTATAACCCAGTGTCCAATTCCAAGAACTGGGGAATGGTAATGGCTCCCTGCAAACACAGAGGATTGCTGTCTTACTACTGTGCCCAATTCCATCAAAAACTTCACAAGGAACAAAAGCTGCCTTATTTGCTGAAGTAAAGCCTGCATCTCTGTGTGCTAATAAGTTACCTGGGACACCAGTTGAGATCAAGTGGTAACATCATTTACTTACCAATGGAAGGGAGGTTTTAGACCTCAATATTTCACAAAATGTGTTACCAAAAACCCAAACAAACTAGGGATTGCTGCTGTTACCTCAAGTACCTTTCTTAAGTCTCTGACTTCATGCAGGCATTCCTAACAAGAATGATTTTTTTCCTTATAAGGGAAAGAAACATTTCCTTTGTTAGATGAGATAAACAGGCTAAGGCAAAAAAAAAAAAAAAAAAAAAAAAAAAGAGAAAGTAATAAGCTTAGTCATGTCAGTGGTCCCAAATAGTGTAGATGATTATTCAAGTTTTTTCAGCCAGGACAGGTCTGCACACCTGCCACAGCACCAGAATTTACCAGAAGAAATGAAAATGTCGAGTATGATTTTGGATATTAAAGTGGGTATGACAGGTAATTCAGTCCAAATGCAGATTTAGCTCTAAAGCACCCTAGGTAGATCAGACTACCCACACTAATTACCTGTTTCCAGTTAAGCTCAGGCAGGCCACCTCAAGTGGTTCTTCAAGATGTTGTCCTTCAGCCAGCTGTAGGGATATTCTGGAGTGTTCAGTTACATGAGTCAGGGCTTTTGCCTGCAGAGCCTTGGGTACAGAGGAGTCAAGTAGGAGATGAGGTCTTAATTGCTGAGCTCACTTTAACCTCTGCTTTAAGGTGAAATCAAGAGTCACTGTCACTCTCCTGACTGTTCTTGCAATTTGAGCTGTAACCAGACAGGAGCCTGAAGAGAACAACTGTCCCCCAGCCTTTGATTTGTATTGCAGTTGCTCAAGTCTCTTCAGCATAAGCATAGGCTGAGTTTGTTTTTACTGAGAAATCTTTTTGGTAGAGAATAAAAGAGTTTCTTTAGTCTCCAGATTTCTCTTAATCTGTGAAAATTGATTGTTTCTGTGTTCTTTAACAGTCTTAGGAAGTGTATTCACTGTAGCTTTTTGCCTTTTACTGCAGTGAGGTAAGGGAGAAGTCCACACTGCTTTCCCTCTCAAGGCTTGGTGGAAATGCCACAGTTACATGGGGATTTTTTTGAGGGGTGAAATTGTGTGTGAGCAAGATGCCTCAGCCATGAAATTCAGATTTACACAATGCATCATCAGTGAATGGTTTAACTATTTGAAGACCAAACACTAAGGTGAACTGAAAGCCCAATGCTTTCACAGACATCTTCTGTTTATCAGGGCACACAATGGAGAGGATGTTATCCAAAGGTTCTCATTGTACTCCTGGCCCCACACAAGACTGGAGTCACAGTGCACAGGCGTGGAACAATCCCCAGTCATGAGGTGACACCAGTGGTATTGCAAGTTCAGAGACAGGGGGACATGCTGAAAATCTGCTTTTTGCATTCAGGGAAATATCCATTACTGAAGTTTTTATACTGTATTCCAAAGACAGAGTAAAATCAGTGCTTCACTGACTGCAAAAAGAGCAGCTTAAACAGCTCAACATGTAGTGGCCATCTGTGTTACAGCTAACATTATGGTTTATAGGCTCTTTAGGCATTTGAATGTCTAAAGACCACTTAGAAGTATTATTTCTTTAAAGACTCCTGGTTTTGTCCAAGCCCATGATGAATTCTGGCTATTTCTCTGCTGCAATTATAAAGCCAAAACATATATTTTCTTACTGCCTCCTCCCAGATTCTATTCTGTATTTAGAAGCTAGCAGTGCTTTTGGACTTGCAATTATGATATTAAGCTAAGTGTAAAATATTTTTCTTGGCATAATCTAGAATATAAATAGCTTTATCATCAGTTTCTGATTCTCTTTATTCCCTGGGGAATGCCACTTCTCTTCCACAGTTATTCTCAGTAGTAAGATCATCCCAACATCGCCCTTGCTCCAGCACCCCCTTTCCAAGAAACACAAGCAAACCAGGGCCAAGTACTTTCCTCCACTCCCCAAGGTTTCAGACAGACAACACTGGGAAGATGTTCCTGTATATTCCCTGAACCTTCATCCCCCCCAGTCTGCAGGGATGAAGCAGTTCACCAGGACACTGAGCTCTCTTCAGCACAAGTCTTGTCTCCAAGCAAAGTTTCATTTCCACTCAAAGAATTTTCAGCATGGCATTTTATGTCCCACACAAGCCCCTGGGCAAGAACATGACATTCAAGGACTACTGATTTTCACCTTTCTATTGTGACACCCAAACACTTGGGAATGCTGGCATCTTGCCCATCTTTTAAACCATGACCCTCTCTGTGAGAGAGCAGCAGAGCCACCCTGTGAGCACTGAAGCAAGAGTTTGACTCCTTTAATAGCAGTCATTGACTGAGGAGCAATAGGCTCAGATCAGACTTTGAAGTGAGTTTTTTTCAAAAGCACTCACTATTTTTATTTTAAAAACACTATCCATCATCAATCCAATTTGCTCAGGGCATCATATACTGAGCAAATACAGGCATCTGCCTGTTCAAGCTTCCTACTTCTTCCCAGGAGCATTCCTGAACAAGGTCCTGCAATTACTGCTGTGCTGTTGGGAAGCCTCTGAGAGTCACTAACAACCTTCCCTTGGCAAGTGGTAACCACACCTGCAATCACAGTGTCATGTGAGATAACAGTGAGCAGTGTGTGTACAGACTGGAATCACAACCCTGCCCATTCACACCCTGTGTTGGGTGAGCACACATCAAACACTCCCTCATGTGCCACCAGTGTCTTTACTCCACTTTTGCTATCATAATCCAGCCCTAATCCTTACAAAAGGGTTAAGAGCATCCCCTGCTCCAAGAGCTGGGCTCAGAGCACAGTCCCTGCAGCAGAGCTGTCTCCCAGCAGCTGGCTCTGGAAACAAGAGCAGGAACCATCACCCCAAAGCCATGGAGAAGACTCAGGCACTGCTCGTTCCTGAGGCTGCCTCAGTGTGTGCACGGCAGAGCTGCTATTGTTGGTGCTGCTTAGGAAATATTCCAGGGAGTGTGTAATTGTTTATGCTCAGATTCTTTTATCAACGCTTAATTAACTGCAGTTACAACACATGTTCACCATTAATATTTTAAATTACTGAGATGTTTGCTAAATCTATTCTGATGGCCTTCTTGGAAACTTCCACCAAAGGCTCCAAAAGTGCCTGCAGTACTTGGTCCCTTCTTGCTTAAGGGTCTTCGGGCAGGATCTTGGGTGATATCTACATTTCATGCCTGTGACACTATAAAAGGGGCCATTTCTAAAAGTTATCTGAAGCTGATTTTCCTCCTTTGTAAACAGCTCTGGGCATTTTTAAACCACTGCTTTACTCGGCTACAACAAAAGCTGTTGTCATCCAGCCGTGCTGCAGAAAGTGGTTGTTTTGGATTTGGCCACATCTTCCAAATACACTGTTTCATCAGTCATTTCATCCCACAGAAGCCACAATTAGAAACATTTTGCTCCTAAATTCCAGAAACAACCTCTAAAAGCCTAGAAATTTCCCCTCAGTTGGCTCCTTCAGCTGGATCCCCTCTGCTGAAGTAACTGAGCAGCAGCTTTTTCACCTTTTAAACAGGAATGCACAAAATGCACCCAAAGTCTGGTTTCCCTTTTACCAAGACCTGGGAGGACTGCAAATGAAAATAATTCTAAAGTGCCTGGGTTTTGTTAAAAAATCGTTCAGGGCTCCAAAAATTAGCAAAAGAACCCTTCTCCTTTTGAAGTTCACTTTACAGGCTTGCGACAAGATTCATTACTTGAGTCACAAGGCTTGTAATTGATCATTCTCAGCCTGTGCTCAGACAGCCTGGCGGTGTAGTATGCCAAGCCACCAGGGATTTAATGTTTGTGGGTTTGCAGGGTTTTAAAGAAGTTATTCTGGCAGTTTTAGGGGACATTAACTAGTCTTGTTGTTCTCATCCACCTCTTGTGAGTATTGACAATTGAGTCAAGGTTACAATTAATGTGTTCCTTCTGTGTGTTATTACACTGAATAACACTGACAGACTGTGCTCTTTTCCTCTGGAGCAGTTTTGCATTTCTTGGTCTAATCTTTGTGGTTTTATGCTTATATATTAAAGCCTTTCCCTTTCCTTCCTGCCATACTTCTCTCCTTGCAAATACCACGTTGTATATGAGTCTGCTCCCATCTTCCTTCCAGTGCAACCCTTACCAGGATAAGACTCTTCCTCAGTTATCCACTGGAGAAAACAAACTCTTACCATAATGGAGTCTGAATGTCTGTGGCTAGTTCATTATAAATCATAGCTTTAACTTCCAGGGACCCTCCAAGCCAAGTTCCCCAAAGCATGCTTGTAAAAGTCTGTGTACTTGTAATCAAAGTACCTCAGCTCTGAGCCTGTGAAGGAACTCTGCATCTCAGTTTTAGGATCAGGACCTGTATTTGTTAGATTATTCAGTCCTATCACTATTTAACAGAGAAGCTAATAGCTGACAGGATGTGTTAGCTAAGCTTGCTAATTCTGGTTCTCTTACTCCATCCATAATTGATAATAAATTGCTATATGAGAATATAAATTGCAATATTCTTTGCCCCCATTGTACTCCCATTTTCCCATTTTCTAATTTGGCTGGGCAAGGAATTGCTGTTGAACTTCTTGCTAAACTGCAGTTTTCAGCAGGATTTTTCATAAGCACTTTTCCCATATGTGATTATATTGTTTGCATGGCAGTGGAACTCTGTCAGCAATCTCCTACCTGAGCCTTGAATGTACCAAACACATTTGGAGGAAATCGTGCTTTTGTCCTATTTATTTTCCTTGCAAATAATTTCTGTGTTTCAGTGAAAGCTTAAAAGAATCCCTAGATATCTGTAGAAGGTGGAAGCAGTGACTGTGATAGCCCTGATCTCTCAGGAAATATTTCCATGGAAATTCAGCTGAAACTATCCTGGCCTTTTTCCTTCACCACTGAGGCCTTTCTCTATCACCCCTGAGCCCTAATGCTGGACCTGCTGCTGGCATCATTGCACTGGATGTGCAGTGCTCCTGAAGAGCTCAGAGCACAGTGAAGTCTGTATGTTTTGTGAGACATACATACAGCAAAAACTTGCTTTGTTACATGACCTTTGGGGCTTTGTAGCTCTCCTGGTTAACTCTGGTCATCTGGAGTCATTTAAGCACAAATGAATGCTCTAAAGGTGCAAGGTAAAATAGTGCTGCCCATCTATCGGGGAATGTGTCTGTCACTTCCCTCATTTCTCAAGGAAAGGGCTTGGCCCCAACTTATTACAGTGACAATGAATGGCAGTGAAAGTCAAACTGGGACTAAAACAGATGTGAGAGAGAAAGAAAGAGGGAAAAGGAGGGAGAGAGATGGAGAGAATCAAAGGAAATAGGGAGAAAATCTCTTTTGTAGATAAGAGAGGAAAAAATCTTCTGCACAATGGACAGCAGCAGACACCAGGCTGGTGACATTGTCCATCTTTCCTCTTCCAGGATGGTTGAGTCACTGGAACACCTGAAGGCCACCTTCACAATTAGATGTCTTCACAATTTATATTCTATCACTTTCAGGCTTTTCCTCTGCACTTTTATTTTCCAAAAATCTGTTGCTAGAATGCCTTTGTTTTCAGTTAAGCATGCCTGGACCTACCAAGGATTCCAGTTAGCTCTAACAGGCACAAGGTATGTTGTTTCTTTGGAAACATCAACTCTAATTAAAACAGCAGTGCAGATACGATGCCCTTGGGTGTCTTCAATCCAAGGCATATTTGGGATAATGGGAGATGGGATAATTTCTCATCAAAGTGTAAAGGTCATTCTGGGGACTAGTGGCATCACCTCCAGTTTGCTCAGCTGTAAATAAATTTCCTCAAAGTTTCAGTTGATATTCCATAGTTCAGTACTGGCAGTCAAGCAATTGACATCCTTTGTTAAAATGCACAATTTCACAGTCCTACTGTCCCTTCCTCATCACCCTCTCTCTACATTGCTCACAAGCATAGCCACATTAAAAGCAGATGATGTTACATGCATTAAAATGCCAATATTTGCTAACATTCAGCTGCATTGAAGCCAAATTAATTCTGGACAAAGCTGATACCTTGGACAAAGATGATACCTTGGACAAAGATTATGTGTACAGAAGAAAGGGTCTTTCCTACAGCCATTGTCCAGCCAAAAGCCTCAGGTAGAGGTGTGTCAGCAACACTCAATCTGTTCCTATTTAGGCTGCTTTCAAACTATAATGAAAGCATATAATTTTTTTGCTAAGGATTTGGGTTTAGATCTCTTTGATTAATTCATTATCATTACATTTGCCTTAATGAGATTATCTTATAGCCATAGTTCCATGAATAACCAGCTCATTTGTGTGCTCTGTTCTTTAGAAATAGCAAATTATTTGAAATGTTCTCAGAGAAAAAAGTATTTTGCACTAGAAAAGCTGTTAGAGCTTTAATTACAAGTTTTATTGCAAATCATTTAGCACTTGAATGCCTCTACTGATGAATAGTCTGATCTGAGTCTCAGACTCTAGCTTATTCTGTTAATTAATTGTGGCCATTTTTCTGTGCAATCAACTTAATTATTTCTATTGTTATGAGGCTAAAAGACTGCAAAGTAGATTCTGTTTTAGAAGATGAGGGATATGTATAGAGAAAAAGTCCTGAAAGTCTAGTACAAACAGGCAAAGAATATGTGTAATTAATTATTATTAGAACCTCTATTTAAAAGCAGGGAGGTTGAGGTACAGAAAGCTGCCCAAGTCAGATTACATTGTAAGACTGTGGCAAAGAAATTAAAATGTTTCTTGAGCGCCGTAGCTGGGGTGAAAACATTTCCTTTTGATGTGACAAGGCTGCCTCTAATTTCCCATCTCCAGCTCACATGAGAGACACGTTTCTGCTCCTAATGAACCCACAGGCTGGGATAAAAGCAATGTGTGCAACATGCAAACACGTCAGACAGCTCCAGTCAAAAATTAAACTCTGGCTGGAAAACATACAGGCTGAGGGGTTTTCTGCAGTTTATTTTGAGGGTGGATCTTGGAGTCACTTTTTAGTTGTTTGTAACCCTAGCCTCTTGGATGTTTAGGAAGTAATGGATGCAGTGTTCCAACTGAAGTGAGCATGGTTCCCACCTTACATGTATGCAGAGAAAGACAGCTGGTAGGAAGCCTCTCCTCTAAGGGGTAAAATTGCAACTGGCTATGTTTAATGTATGTGAAAGCACTGGGAATTGGAATGTCTGGAGACCAACACTTCCTATTCACATGTGGAAACATCTGCTCCTCTTCTATACTTCCCACCCCTATCTGGAAAGTGTAACTGATCAGCAAGGTTGTTCCTTCTGCTGAAACCCTCATCACTTCTGGGGTGGCCCACAAAGGTGCTAAATCAGCACCACTGGGGAGATAAGTCTGAGAAATAATTTGATTTAAGAATAGCTAAAATGTACCAGCAGTAATTCTAGACCTTAAAAAACATACACTCCACTCATAAAATTATCAAGGGATCTTTTGAGAGACACTTTTTGTGTAAGAGTTAATGAGTGTGGAAGGAGCATTGACTCTCATCTCTTGCAGCAAGCATTCTGTTAAACAGCCAGATATTACCATAATTCATCTGGATCTCACTTTACAGGGCTTGGTTTTCTTCTTCTTTAATGTAGACATTTTGCAATACTCCAACAGAAACATCCATTCTGATGAAATGACACCAAAGATCTGGGGATGTAAGCAAGCTGTGGTTTGTACATGTTTGAAAATGGCAGAAAAGCTTGAAAAGTTTGCTGGAAGAATCTGCTGGCTATACTTCTGTTCTGCTTTGCTCCACTCCTTTATTCTGCAGTTCACCAGAAACACATTTAGCCTTCTGATCTGTCACAGTCGTCAATCTTAAAATATTTCAAGCTCATTCAAAGGAACTGTTTTTGAAAATAATAATCAGAGTTGACATCTGCATTGCAATGACATCTTAGTCTGTTTTGGAGATCAGAGAGGCAAACTAGGTACCTTCTCCCAGATTAAGGCTTGGAAAGATCTTAGTGCTCTGCTTAATGACTAAATATTGCCTTCATGCTAAAGACAGTGGCACACATATACCTGTATATAGTTATACATGTACACATATAGAGGCAAAAAAGTCCTACAGCCACAACATAATTTTTAAAAGACTCTAATATTTTGTTAATCCTTATGGTGGAATAACAGAGCATTAGTCACAGTTTTCTGCATCCAAAGCACTTCCAGAAACAAAATCCACCAAGTGCACACTTTCAGCAGAGTGGAGTCCTGGCAGGGATCTCTCCACTGGATGTCTTAATGAATGCCAGGTACAAAATTCAGAGCCACAGCTGCCCTCCTTCCCAGCTAACAGCTTGTGCTGGAGCAGCATCAAAGCTGGCTGCAGGCGTAGCAAATGCATGCACCTGCACTGAGTAATTACTGAGCCTAATGCCAGTATGGATTAGCTTCAGTGCTCTTGTGAGAAAAGTATGGATTAACTCACAGCATTCAGCTCATTACAGCTGTCTTACTGCACATCCAGTTTTTATGGGCACTTATAAAGCAATATCCATCCACATTCTCTTTTGATTTCTGATGATGGAGTCCTTCAGCTGTGACATTGGAGTGTACTTCAAAGCTGCCCCTTTGTCTGCTTTTCTCCTCTTTTTTTTTTTTTCCATTTCAAACTCAGCATTAATTTGTAGGTTACTGCTCATGTCCTGCCACCACACAAACACCTAATGTCTATTTCCAACTTTTATAGGTAATTTACTTTTTAATCTCTTTGTAATAATTTCTTCCTCGTCACCTGGAACCAGTGGAAAGACTGGATATCCATAAAAAACAAAATAAATTTAGAGATTGCTTCTAAAAATCAAAATGGCTTCGACAACCGGTGCTGTCTGCAGTGGGTACTCATCTAATGAGAGCTCCATTTAGACACTCCTGACTTTTGATCAGTATTTTCCTCTTTTGGAATAAATCTAGAAACATAGAAATGAACAGCTGCTACTTCTGTAGTCATTCTCTTGAGCTGTCCCTGAAACCACGTAAAATTATTCTTATTGTCAACTTGCGATTTCTTTTCTGTGAAAACGTAATTAAGATAAAAATAAATTTCAGCTCTAATGCCCTGTCTGTCCTGCGTATGCCTGTTTTGTCTAGACTGTGAGCAATGAGAACCAGACACCATCTGAAATGTTAATTTACTTTATTAAGGAAATGAGACTTATATGATCCTGGTATCTGTCTGTGTCCCTTTAATAGCTTTTGAACTCATTGCCTGATTTTGAGCGAATGTGACAGAAGGGGGAGGGTAAGATAATCGACCTGCTACAAGTTTCAAGAAAATTAGAAGTTATATAGAAGAGAGCAAGTTGTAAATGCCCTGAAAGGCTGCTGCAAGAATGCTCATGTAGGCTGAGATTATTCATGCAGTGGAGATCTCTTACAAATTTCCCCTCTGCAGGAAAAAACCAAAACCCAAACACCTAGAATCTGAAGTTGTAGTTGATCAAGAAATACAAATAAAGAGCAACTGAAGCCTGAGTTAGGCTAGTGCCCAAGGAATTAGTCTGCTTCTGTGTCAAAAAGCAGCACCACACCTTGTGATGCACAGGAGGAACTGTCACTAGAGTGAGAAAAGGATCAGATTTTCCTGGTGCTGGGCTGGGGATCAGCCACAGGGGCTGTGGAGCTGGCACTGCTTGGAGCAGACAGTAAACTGCATCAAAGCTGTGCTAAAACAGAGTTTTCTATAAGTGTACTTGTTTGGATTTGGCTGCCAAAATATTTAGGGACTGCAAGGGCATAAAGCAGCCCATGACAAAAGTAGTTCTTTTGATCAGAAATAACTTGAATACCCAATGTTTCAATGCAGGGCTGCAGAGAAAAGAGATGCCAGCTGTGATGTTTGCAGATTCTCTGCTGCAAGGAAGACAATCTATTTTTAAGTTACTCTTTTCCCAGCACAGGTGAAAGGAAGAGCAGAACTGGTATTAAGAAACTGCCCCTGGAACTGTAATTCGTAGTGACACTGGGCTGGAAGAGCTGTGTTGTGAGTGGGTACAAGCAGATACAATGAGCCTGTGGGATGAGACCAGGAACAAGAACAGTGAAAGATCAGAGGGGGAAAAAAGGAGTTTCATTTCTTTTCAGTACTATGTGTGTCTCTGGACTGGTACTCATTTTTGTGCTCTGTCATTTTAAGCTTGAAAGTTCAGGGACACTCTGTAGTTATCCTGTGCTTAGCTCAAGGGTGAACATGAGGCAGAGTCAGCTGCTTTCCATCTATTTTCCTTCTCCTTGGGGACTCCTGTTCCTCCCTAGCAGAGAAGGCAGCCCTTGCTTTGGAGATGGAGGAGAAGGTCTAACTCTAGCAATGGAAATTTGGCTGTGTATATGCTGATGGTGTTGAGCCTCACCAGCAGTAGATGCTGCTTTGGAAGTGGCCTAGAGAGGGAACGATTTTATTTAGAGTGTATTTAATTCATTTTCTCTCCATAATGGGAACTGCTCACTTGAATGCTGCCCTACATCCTTTCTCCAAAGCTTCCTGTGGATGCAACCCCACATGGAGCCAAGCACCTGGCTACAGACCTGGCTTATTCCATCGGGCACAAGAGGGCACTGTTAAATGGGGTCTCCTCTCTTCTACACGAGAGGTTGCCTGAAGGAATATGAGAGAATTTATCATATCCCCATGCCTGGGAGCTATGGCAAACAATTAACCTTTTTAAGTTGTACTTTAGAAACAAGTTTCCCCTGGTGCTGTAAGATGCCAGCAGCACGGGGATGTATTCATTGTGTAAGTAAACTAATAAAGGACACAACCACTGTAATTTACTCATTACTTTGCAATCTCAAAAAAGGAACAAGAACTTGCCTCATTTAGTTCTCACCCTGCATCCAGATTCTAGGCATCCTTTAGCTTTCTTTGGTGAGGAGATGAAGGAGGGTATAGGGTATTTTCCTAAGAAACAAAATTTAACCTTTCACAAATTATTCCTCTGGTTTTTGGGTTGTTTTGTTTTGTCTTTTTTTTTTTTTTTTTTTTTTGTAAGTGGTACCAGACAGGCGGTTGCCAATACTGATTTAAAATATATTTTCTCAGCAGAGGGCGAGATTATGGAACTCCCTGCCACAGGACATGTTGGAGTCAAGAGTCCTAGCATGACCTGAAAGAATCTGAATGTGTTTCTGGACACCAGCAAATGCTGAGTTTTCAAAAGGAACAGGCAGTAAGGTAGTGCTCCAGGCACAAGCTTTAACAGGGGAATATTTTAGGAAACAGGGTTCAGCCATGTTGCACTATGAAGAAAGAGCCGGGCAGCCTGACTGACAGAGTAACTTGGCACTGCTGAGGTGATGGCTGTGAGGCTAACAAATACTGATTTGGCATTCCCAGGCTCCTAAGGAATCACAAATTTGTTTCCTACTTGGTAAAATTTCCCTTGTGCTGACAAAATTCCTTGTCTTGCAAAGATCAAACAATTTCTTTATTTCAACGAAAGAGAAGCCACCAAAGAGAAGGGCCAAAATGTCCTCTATTGCTTTTACATCTTATTATTAGTATTCCACATTTGAAGCACTTGAAATGCTGTTTCTACCATGGCCCATGTGCCAAAGTTCTTAAATAGCTGCTCAGTTGTCCTGTGAGCAAATGGAGGCCTTCACACTTTGTTCTCCAAGTGCTTTCTCCTCCCTGATTCCCAGTAGGTTAAGATGTGTATGAATAAAATACACAAATGTGTAACATAAAAATGCTTTGGAGAAGGTTGTGTTTAGCAAAACAAATGGCCTGACTTGGCACTTGGTTATTTGTACTGCAGGAGGCCTGTGGAGCCCCACTGGGTGAGGTATTTTCACAGGTCTATAAAAGAAAATACTTTGCTTTGGGGAACACCTTCTGCCCCCCTTGTGTCACAGCCTAGAGGTGGAGTTGGACTGTGAATTGCCCCTTTTATCTGGAGTCAATGAGCTCAGCTAAGTGGTCTGATCTAACTTTCTTTGGTGTCCCAAAGCTTTCCTGTAGTCATTTTCTTACTTTATTTCTCCAAGAACTACATTGACACAAACAAGATTAATTCCTGGCTTCTGCTGGTTGTTGGTAGAGCTGAGAACTGCATTTACTGCCTTCAGGAGTGCTATGATAGCCTCACTCTTCCTGTGGATGATGCACCATGTTTTACCATGTTTGGACAGGTAAATGCCACTCACTGTGTGAGGAAAGGTATGGTAAAAAGGCAGATCCTAGCTTAAAGTAAACAAACCTTCACCTTCCAGCTAAAGGAAAGCTGGAAATTTTTTTCAAGACTTTTTAAAGAAAAACTTGACCCTGCAACAGGAAGCTGGAGTTAAAAATAGAATATAAATGAGAATATCTCAGGGGGAGGAGTCTGTAAGTTTCCAACCTGCTGTCTGGGTTGGAGAACTCAGTGTGTCTGTGGTAAGTGTTTGCCCTACATGCTTTTAAATGCCATGGTGGCAGAAGTGGATTTGAAGCGTATGAAATGTTCTTGGTCTTCTGTAATTCTTGGTATGTTGACAGAGCAGTTAATGAAAGGCTGTTTCAGCTGACCAGTTGGAATATAGATAGAGAATGTGCATGTGGTGAGGAGATCTGCATTCAATTACCCTCCTACCACAGACTGGCTGCAGACAAGACAATTATTCTGTGCCTCAGTTCCCTAATTCTGAAACAATGAGCTTCCTTTGTCTGACTTGTCTACGTAGAGGAGATGCTCCTTGGGGCACTGATTGTCTCTTTAAATGTTTTTATGTTTTACCAGTTAATACAAAGCAGCTCTATCTGAGTACTACTGGAATTTTCCTGCTCCTAATCAGAAGTGGTTAATTAGTCATTTTCTATCTCTGTGTTTAATTTTTGTTTTCTTTATCTAATACTGGCAAAAATGTTTTTTTCTTGAATAACAGTGTTACATTTGGTTTTGGAAAACTGTCTCACGTGATGTCTTTATTTCCCTTTTTTCCCCACTCCATCACAATTTAAGAATGTCAGCAATGGTGGTCCAAACTGCCATACTAAGCCACACAGACAAATTTTTCTTAGACCAAAAATTTTTGTTCTAAACAAACACACACGACTACCACTGCAGAGCTGCTTCACTGCCAGTTATGCCCCTGTGCATAAAGTTAAATTGAAGCTTTCAGAGCATATTTGAGAAGCCAAAATATTACTGCCCTAGGTGAATTTTAATGCAGTTGCTTGTGCATGTTTTTTATTCACATTAAAAAATATCACTTTGGCACAGAAGCCACTTGGGCTGACTTAAAAATATTTGACCAGATAACAAGGAGACGTAACAGTCACTGGAAGCATTTCCAACTTGGGATACTTAATTAGACCTTATGACTGTAAATTCTTATGGTCATTAGAAGACCAACATTCCAACATATTCCTGGTTATATTTATTAAGTATAAATCCTTTTTTGGTCCTGAGTGTGAATGTTTGAAAAAATGTTAATACAACCCACTTGACTTCACTGGCACATTTTACAAAAGAAGAGGAAAAAATGTGGAAGCCACTGAAAACTAAAGGGTTCTTGCTTTGGAGAAAAACAAAGTTCAAGCCAGTGCTACAGACTGGCTGGAACTCTTCCACAGTTTTAAAAGGAAAAGACCCTATTGAAGGCTCTTTTCACAAAACTCCTTTACTTTCTTTGAATAAAAGAGGAACAGAGCACACTTAGCAGTGTGTAAAACACATTTCTTAAAGAGAAGCCAGCTTTATCTTCAAGTCCCAGCAAGTTAATCTGCTGAAAGTCATTTTTAACTTAAAGTCTGAGAAATCTGACACCACCACAGGGACTTAAAGCTTTTAGTCTAGATGGAATTTGCTGACAATACTTTCAGCTAGGGCACAAATAAAGACAGATTGGTTTCTCTCATTAAATTTGGTAAAAATGAATGTTTTCCTCTTTCAGGAAAAAAAAAAAAAAGGAAGGGGACAAGTATTCATTTTCTCTCTCCCTAGATCTGTAAACTGTACTAGCTACATCTATGTGGTATCTTCAGGTACATGTGCCATAGATGAATGATGTGCAAATACAGCTGTTTTGGTAGTGCCTGGTAAATCCTGCATTCTCCTCCTGGAGGGGAGCATTCCCCTCAATAAGCTGCATTTTTTCACCTGCTCTGGAATAGACATCTGGCTATGAATCCCAAAGCCTGGGTATATCTGCAGCGTAACTGGGGTTGCCTTCCAAAATATAGATAGTGAACTACTTGTGTGAAACTCCTCCTGTGGGAGGTTGGAAATTCCAAATGTGCAATGGAGCATGGTCAGGTATGTGCTGCATTCACAGGTAACTATATCTTCTTGCATTTTTACTGTTTGTGTATTGGTTGATAACTGAACAGAATTTCCTGGCAAAAGCTTTTAATTACAAATGCTACATTACTCTCCCATAACTGTTGAAGTTACCCAATCTGAGCTTTGTCAACTAACAACAATTTTATTGCCATGAATTAGGCAAACTTCAAATATATCTCCCAATTTATCATGTTTACTTCTTGAAGGCAACAAATATGTGTTAGATAACACTTGCCAGACATTGTTTCTATCACACTGTTCTTCACTTTCATTCGCAAGGGTTGGGGCATTTGCATTCTTTAGCTTTGCATTAAAAAGAGAAAAAAAAAGAACAATAGAATAAGAATACTGTGCATCTCTGTAATTATGCTGTAGCCATGTAGCCATGACCAGTGCTTCTTTCTTTAGGCTAGAAATTGAGATTAGAGACTGAAGGTTGTAATAAAAGTAAATTATACTCTGTAGCTGGCTTGGCTGGTCTCTGTATGCATAGCAATGGGTACTAACTCCAGATGTAATGGAAGCTCTCCACTGTAGATTATTGAGAAGAATATAACTATGCTTTGGTAGAAACAGTAATAAGCATATTTGCTAAATTTTTCCAGCCTCTGATGCATCTCAAATTCCCCCTGTCAATTTGAACTTAGCTCTGCTGAAGTGAGAGCTCTAGGACAAGAAGCTGTATCTTCCCCATTCACAGGCACTGTTCCCATTTCATGAAAAAGGACACAGCTAACTGCACAGTGCACAGGGGGAAGATTTTCCTTCTGTTGATTGTCTTTACAATAAACCCAAAGAAGATTTGTGTTGGATATTAGGAAAAGGTTCTTCACCCAAAGGGTGGCTGGGCACTGGAACAGGCTCCGCAGGGCAGTGGTCACAGTACCAGCTAAAGAAGCGTTTGGAAAGTGCTCTCAGGCTCATGGTGTGACTCCTTAGGTGTCCTGGGCAGGGCCAGGAGCTGGACTTTGAAGACCTGTAGATCTCTTTCAGCTCAGGATGTTCTGTGATTCTGATTGATTTGCAGGGTCAATCTGTTTCTCTGTGTCCATTTGCACAACACTGAGGAACCACTCCCTTTATCTACCACATGAAAACCAATAGCACCTGCTGATGGATTTCATTCAGCAGCAGTCAGAAGTAGTTACTGTTTTTGATGCTCTAATTTATGAAAGCTGAAGTTCTCTGCCACTACCTGTGGCTTTAGAAAAATGAAGATGCAGGATATTTGTAGTTCAACCAAATATTTGGTCTGCTAGTCTGAACAGTCTGTTAGTTTGAAACACAAGTTGTGCAGTTTAGTTGTGCTATTAAAATCAATCAAATTGCTAGATCTTCCTTGTTTATCCACTAGCTTATCTTGTTCCAGCCTCTAAATACAAGATGATAAAACAGCTGCTGAGCTTCCAAATCTGAAATTTCCCCAGCAGCCAAATGCTTACAGCCCTGTTGCCTCTTTCCATCAAACCTAGAAGTATAAAGGCTCAGATACCTGCACAAGTCACCAGATAGGCATGAACTACCTGTGTGGTCTTTTGCTGGAACATCTAATCCAGCTTTCTTTCTCCTGAACCAAATAAACTGATGCTGGCCTAAATGTTGTATATCAATTAGTACTTACTACTGCTATCATGTCTGCCCTCTTGGTTTCCTCCCTCCTTACATACTCAATCTCTATTTGCAGAATGAAAGTCACGGGATTTTAATGCTTTCTATGTTCACAATCAGCAAAGACATAAGCAGGATGAAGATGATAATTTAGTCTGCTTGCAGATTTGGGAAGATATTATAGAGGCTCACTTTTTAGAAGATTATCTTCTAATCTCAAGAGGCTAGAAACTGCATTGCTTTTAAAATGTGTGCTTACATTCTGAAAAAAACTAAAACAATCTCTTGTGTCAGAAAGAAAAGAAAGAATGGGCTCTGGGAAATGGACAAATGTGTTCCTTTCCAATAAAGTTAATTCCCAAGCGTCTTATTCTAGCAGTTTCCCTGCTTAATTAGGGGTCATATCAAGAATAAGCCCTAAATTTAAGCAATTTCTGCAGAGAAGTGTAAGTGAGAAGGCAGCATATATTAAAATACAATGGTGTTTAGGTACCTCCTGAGCTTTATCCTGAAAGGAGCCTAAAGGATTTTACAGAAAGATTTCCACTGAAAGAATGAATGGGGAAGAAAGCACAAGGCAAAAGGAGAGGTTATCTTTACTCCCTCTGTGCAGTGCTGCTCCTTGTTCTCCTAATCACCTGATAATCATCTGAACCCCGTAGTTCAGCTTCAGTAACTCACTTTTCCTAACACTTCAGCTGGGTAACTTCATCCTTCACTCATTTCCTGTGCCCTGCCCTACAGAAGCTATATAAGCTCTCTGAGGGTTTTGTTGGTTACAGTCCGTGGCTTGTAAGTTACAAAAATCTAAATGTAGGTCAAGATGAGTTGAAATCTTTTAAACACAGCCAGCCGCTGTTTCCTAAACACATCCCTGGAGCAGCTGCATGGAGGATGTTTACAATTAAAAAACAACCCTCAAGCAGCCAGTTCAGAATGCACAGGATTACTGTAGCCAGCAGCATTCATTAAATGTCATATCTGAACTTTCATTATCTTGAGCTTGATCAGATTTAAGATCAGCATCTAAAGAAGTGGAACTATTGACTTCCAGCATCCTAGAGGGCTCTGAGGACAAAGGCCCAGCTAGAAGACAAATGGTCCCAAAAGGACTCTGGGGATGAACTGTGATTCGACTTTAAGTGTTATGTCATTCTGGTTTCTACCAGGATGGGAGATCCCTCACTTGTTTTTTGTTTTTTTTTTCTTTTCCTTCTTGATCTGACTTGTGCAATTAAAAAACCCAACAAAGCAAACCCAACAAAAAACGCAGCAAAACAAAACAGGAAAAAAAATGAGCTCTGCTGAAAATTAGTCAATCCCTTGAAACCCAGCAGGGGCACCGTCTGCTCTCCTTATGGAGCTCAGTGGCTTTCATCACGATTCAAGTGTCTCCTACTCCTCCCTCTCAGCTGAAGGCAGATGTGGGTTCACTGGCAACACTGGGCCTTGTTCTTTGTGAGTGTTTAAGGCCTGAGCAATCATTTTAAATTGAAAGCAGAGACAGCGATGCTATTACAAGATTGTCTAGAGCAGCAATTCCCAACTGGTAAGACATGAGAATATTTACAAAAAAAAAGGTTTCATGAAGTCTAGGCTAGAAATCAGCACAGAAAAGCATAAGCATGTTGCAGAGCAGCATCTTCTTAACAGTTGAAATATGTTGAGAAGAAAACTCCTTCCAAGAAGGTGTTGGCAGTACAGTCTTCAGTCAGACCATGGAGAAGGTCGAAGCAAGCTAGTCCCTGGCTCTGTGTTACTCTTTGGTTTTCATGTATTTTCTGTATTCTAATGCCAAATAATAATTTACCTGCAGAAAACAAGTGTTCATACAACAATCATCTTGCTTTTAACAGCTGATGTGTGTGTAGCTGTGGAACTGTGTGTGCATGCACTGCCATCTGAAATCCACTATAGACAGACAGTCATGCACGTCAGCAAAGATCGGGGACGGATTTGGGCTAAAGAGAAAAACATTTGGCAATCCAGAATTTGCCACAACCATGCAGTGAGAAGGGAAAAGCTCAGGAGTATCAGTCTGGCTGGATGTAACCAGCAGGGAGAGAAATTTAATGGAGCAAGTGAGGACTGAGGTACTCAGAACCTCTGACAATAAAATAACTTTTCTTTAGGATTCTCTTCTCAGTGATTCTGGTCAAAATAAAAATAAACAAACAAATAAGTAAGTCTCTATTATCCTATTTTCAAAGTCCCAGAGCCTTTAAAACAGCAAAAGCATCTTGTTCTAAAGGAATTAAGAAAAAACACTGCCTCCTCCTGAAGAGTTAGCAGCAATTTCCCTCAGTGCACTCCCTTTGTACAGCACCTGAAAAAGTCAAAAGCAATGGCTATAACTTTTTATGGACTCATGCTGGTAACTGCTCTCATTGTTCACAGAAGCATCAGGAATGATGCACCAGGAAAAGGCAGCATCCTGCACTGCCTCCATGTACAGCCTACTCAGGTTGCAGGACACATGGTCTATCAATGGCAGAAAAATTCACCTCAGAATCAAAATGGAAAACACTGAGGTCTCTGCAAATATAAAACTCTTGACATCACTGCAGCCAAGAACAGCTTTGCTGTGACTTGCTTATCTTGGCTTCATTTTTCTGAGTTGATGGCTGTAGGATGAAACAGTGAGGGAAGAGAAAGAATTGAATCCTGGGCTGTGGTTTGCTCCATCACCCTTAAAAGTATCTTAGTGCCTGGTGAGGAGGCAGCTTTTCTACAGCTTCTACTTTTTCTGTAGCAGTTCAGAACCATGTATTAACACATCTAGCAGCAATCTGCAGCACAGAAGAACATTAGAGGACAGAAAAGGAAAGTTTAATCCATAGAACCTGGGCTTTTTGTATGTCTATGCCCATGTGTGTTTATGATCTGGCTGTAAGTCCATTTCAAATAGGCAGCTGATTGGGTTTTTAAAATGTGCAAATGAAAAAGTTAAAATATCAGAGTAGAAAGGCTTTAAGTTCTCAATGTATGTGATTATACTACCTTTCCTCTTCAGGGTCTCCACATTATAAAACAGCAGTTCTAAGATCTTATTGTTGAAGAGATTCAATTTGTCCCCATCTCGCATTTGCTCTTCTTTCTACACTACTTTAGCACTTAACACAATTAACTGTAAACGGTTTATTAAAATAAATCCCTTGCCCCAGATTTGGATGTCCCTAGGCAGATGTGCCAGAGCATGGGCTCTAGGCAGGCCCATGGGGGTGGGGGAGGCAGGGAGAGCCCTGAGGCCCCTGTGTGCCCGAGAGAATGCCCTGTGACTGGCATCGGGGCACTGCATGGCAGGGCTGCAGTTCCACACGCACCCCTACACTCCCCATACATACCCCTAGGGCATCCTATCCCAGTCCCATGCAAACCTTCACATACATCCTCTGTGCTCTCCCCTATATGCAAGCTATGCAGTTCCTCCAGAACACACACACAGATCTCCCATATGTATTTCATTCCCATCCCATGCGAGCCCATAAGCACATTCCTCTACACTTCCCATACATGCACCCCATAGATACAAGGTCTGTAACTCTCACATCCCCACAGGCTCTGCAGTGCACAGCTCTTATGGCACCCATGTACATCCCTACACACTCCTCACACAGCTCGCACCCAGGTCTGGACATCCCCCATCCGCAGCCGCCCCACCTGGGCGAGCCGCGCTCCACAGGAGCTGGGCTGGGCTGGGCTGGGCTGGGCTGGCCGTGCCCCTCCCTTCGCTGGCCCTGGCGCACCCGGGGCTCCCCCTGGACCCCCGGCCGCTGCCGCGGGAGCCGCCACCGGGAAGGAGCGAAGGGCAGCCGCGCCCACCGCAGGCGGTATCACCGCTCGGCACCGCTTCCCCTGCGAGCTCCGCGCTTCCCCCGCTGCCCAGCCCAGCCCGGCCCATCCCGGCCCGGCCCGGCCCGGCCGAGCAGCAGGTGGGCTGCGGCCGGAGGCGCAGATCCAGGGCTGGGCAGCTCGGGGCGAGGCGGGTCCGGCAGCGCTCCCCGGAGCCGTGGGGCTCTCCCTGCCCGCTGCGCCCCGGGACGCGGAGGGAAGCCCGTGGGCGGGCACGGGCGGGGGGTTCCGCGGCATCCTCCGCAGGGGGAGGTGAAGTAGGCGGAGAAGGAGGAGGAGGAGGAGGAGGAGGAGAGGGAAACCTGCTTCTCCGGAGAGGCGAGGTAGCGGCGCTGCAGCGAGCCGGCCCAGCGGCGCGGGCTGCGCGCACATGCCGGGCTTGGAGCACCGGAGCCGCGGGATTCCTGCGGGTGGCTCAGCCCAGCTCCCGTCCCTTCCCCGGCGAGAGCGTCAGCTGGGCTCCGGCAGGGAGGAGGGCTCACCTACGGCTCCCCTCCCGGAGTGCATTCATCCCAGAGCAAGCAAACCTGGTAGTAAGTACTTGTCATCTTTTATGTATGATTTTTTACAGTTTTATTGTTCTCTACTGGCAGGTAGCAAAGGATTTCTAAGATGAAGCATTTATAGGCTCGGCTGTAAGGATAATCTCTCTGGCTCTCTCTTGGCCTCCTGAGCCTTTCCAATATAGAGATGCATATGTGGAGGCACATGTAGCAACATTCCTTCACTACACATATACATCTTTAATGCTTCAGACAAAATGCATGTACTGGGATTTTAAATTTTTTTTTTTTTTTACTTCTGCTGTTCCTAAAGTAATTTGTATCATGTTGTACAACATGCTTAGTCTCAGAGAAGGATAAATCCTGGTGACACCACTTAAACATCCTGCACGAGGATGGGGGATGGAGATGAATGTTTAAAATCATTAACTTGGCAGAGGCAGTGAAATCACTTCTCTGCAGGCTGCCTTCACGCTATGGAGCAATATGTTTTTGGGGATTCTTTGCCTTTTAATCCTCTTTCCCTGTATGTGCACATCTGGACTCTGGCCTGGCACTGCTCCCTGCACTCAGGCTGGAAGGGAGTGGCATGGCAGACTAGCAGGGGCTGGAGACCAGGGATGAAAGACAGGGGATCCTTCCCTCCTCTTACTCTTTAAAGATACTTTTTGCCCTAGTCTTGTCTTCTGCAAAGTAAATCCACAGGAATACTCCTAGAGTCGGGAAGTGGAATCAAAAGTGTTTTGAAGGCTGCATTATTCTCCCTACAGAGGGAATGGCTGAGAGGATAAGTGCAAATACCTGATTCCACACCCTTCTTCCAAGGGGTTTCCAAGCATTTGGAGGGGAGGGCGGTGTGAGTGTGGAGTTACATGACATGCAGAAGGTGTGTTCCCTACTAAGTCTTTACAAAATGATGCTACTTCTCTGTGGAGTGCTGGAAATGCCATTTCTGTCAGTGGAACTGTAAGAGAAATAGTAATTTCTCTTTCATTTTAAATGCCTAAGAGAATAACAATTTTTCTCCTGTTACTTCCTGCACACCTTTATTTTATTCTATTTTGCTAATGACTTGCATTGTTATTTGCAGAATATGATATGTGTCTCCCTATGCAACGATATATTTGCTGAGATGTTTCTGGAACTAGGTTCTAGGAGAGCATTTTAGGAGCCTTCTGTTTTAAACCCAAATTCTATTTACTAATAACTGAATATTTAATTTTCATCTGGCACATATCCAGTATTTTCTGTTTCCTTAAGTGATACTGTTCTTCTGTAGCTGGTCGCTGCATGCTCTGCAGTTTGTAACAAAATGCTCATGATAACACATTTTCATAGTGCCCTAATGTTACACCCATCTTAGCCTTTTACAAATGAATGCTACAGGACAAATATTTTAACTCCAGAAGTAACTGGAGTGATTTTGTTGGTTGTAGCAGGAGAATGTTTGCTACCCGAGGACCAGCCACTAGAATGATAGGCAGGGTGTCCCTGTGCTGGTGTGTGACCTGTTACTGGCATTTAACCTTTTCAGATGGACATAAGCAGAAAGGAAATGCCTGGTTTAATAAACATCACAACTAGAATTTTATATAAACGTGGGAGGCTCACACCAGTTAATGGCACTGACCCCATTTTTATTGGTCTTGTAGGGAAGTCTTAAAAGGTCTGCTGCAAAGAAAGTTATAAATCAGATACTCTTCTGTTGCAAGCATGTGTCCATAGCTTTAGTTGCCCTGCTGCATGGTGCAAAGGAGAATGAAGGAAATCATTCAGTGAAGTTCTGTTGGTTTGCTTGTATAATGCTGAAAGGGAATTTATAAAGTCTGAAATAAACTGAGATTACGTATTGCCATTGGCTTAGGTTAAATTTAAGAGATGCATAATTTTTCACCAGTTTTTCAGTTTTTGGTCTGTTTCGTGTTCTCTGTTCTCCCTGGCTCCTCCTTTAAGTTCATTAGGACTTCCTCTGGGAGATGATCTGATTTTTACAGTCAATCAAAAGCCTTACCAATATCCTTACACAGGCCAAATATACTGTACTTAGAAAAACTATAAACCAACAGCTACAAATTACTTTCAGAGCCCTCCTAAAACAAAATGCAGATGTAAATAGAGTTCAGAACTGCTCCAAATGCTGTGCTTTAAAGCTGTGGAGTCTAAATCCAGAAATGTGCTCAGAAGCTCTATTTGAGAGCCATGTAAGGAGATGGCTGAAGTTTCTGGTTAGACTCTGGAGAATTGGTAGCCACAGTCTGTGGTTGTTGGACTCTTCTGGGTAGTTTGAATTCAGGTCTGAGCATAGGCTGGAAGTGATCCTGCTTTTACAGACAGACTCATCTCCTTTCATTCATAAACTTGTCAAGTACATAATAAAACATGCTGTGGTTGTTTGCCTCCGCTGTGTTTAGAGCTGTACTCAATAGCTTTTCCAAACTTTATTCCACAGGTATGAGTTAGGAGTAAGGAAGGTAATTTTCTTCTCCCTTTGCTGATTACACACACTTCTCTCTTTGATGCTAAATTACTCTGTTTTTTTATGACCTCCCATGGAAGGTTAGGTGATCCTTTCTCTCATGGCTCTGGAAACACCTTGCTGCACCTGTTGCAGTAGACTTTTTAAACTTTTTCTGTGGCATCCACTACACCAAACAGGATCTTAGCAAGCTTTGTATAGCTGCCTTCATCCCACTGATGGGAATGCTTCCATGATGTACATTAGGGCTACATATGTTGTTTGGATTTCAGCACTGGATGCAGGGAAGATATGATTAATCTATAGTGCTGAAAAGGATTCATCAGTGAAGCCAGATGGTTCCAGGTAGGATGGACTCTGGATTTTTTTTTAAATTTAGCACAGCTTTAGATGTCATCCACGTTGTCTGGGTGTTACTAAAATCTGTGTCTTTTACAGTATGGGTTTTGCTGAAATCTTTGTCTTTTCTGAGCAATTGTACAGGGTCTATGGAGTGTGCTAGAGCAAGGTCTGTCTCTAATAATGTTTTCATTAAGCCTCTCTACAGACAGAAGAGTAAACTAATTGCCAGACTAACATGTTATTTGGCTCTGTGAACAAGCTACTGAACACTAACTTATGAATGGAAACTTAAAAGGCTCATTAGCAACCTGCTACATGAAAGAAATGCCAAAGTGGAATGAAAAGACATTTATATTCCTGTCGTTGTTGTTGTTGCTATTAAAGCTGATCTAGAATTCCAGTTTAGTTTTTGTGGGAATCTTAACTAATTTCATAAACTTTTTTTGCCTCTGAACTTTCAGCAGCTGCTCTTCTATAAAAGCTAGGAATAACTGGTTCTGCTTTAGTAGGAATGAAAGGGGAATTGAGCTCTATAGAAATGAGGAGATTAGAGCTTCATGAGGCATATACCCATTTAATGCTGCTGGAAACCAAACCTGCTTGAATAATCTTAACTCTCACTTCTGGTGAGCAGAAATTCTAGGGGAAAAAGAAAAATTCCCTTAGTGACTTATTAACAAAGGCTTTTCAGGTTTGCTGGGATTTATCATGTGAGCCTAATCTACCTTTTGTTCATCCAGTTGGCAGGCTTTAAGATTTAAAAGGGTCTGCAGAAACTCCTCCCCCAAACTCCTTATTTAATTAAAGAGGCTTGGTGCATTATTTACTTCTAAGTCTTCCATTTATGTGGGAACAATGAGTTTGGGTTAACATATTGTAAAATATTTGTGAATGCTGCATTATAAGCAGGGAAAAGAAACAAACTTTGGCTACACCTTCAAATTCACACTGACCTAAATGGGTTCAGTGAGAATGACTGAAAGTGAGGCTAGACATATGTAAATGTAAAGTATAAACACAGGTGTGTAGCTCTACAACAAATTTGTCAGCTTCTGTAGGTGATTTCAAGGGCCTGGAGGAGGGTTAGTTTCATTTGCTTCTCTGAGCGTCATCGGATATGCAGATCAGGCTTTGCACATACCAGTAATTTTTATGTTTTGCTTTGGTAGTTCATCAAAGACAGACTGGTAACTGTAGTTCTCTCACTAGCTCCCTCAGTTCCTTCTCCTCCCCCACTCCATTCATCCCTGTAGCTGTGAGCATCAAGTTGCAGATAAAACGACTTCTGAGAGAGCAATGGGATGCAGCTCTTGCCAAAGGCAATTAAGTGCTTAGGATTACAGTGTGCTTTACAAAGTGTGTTCTTGCTGAATCCCTTTCCTCTTCTGTTTGCTGGCACTAAGCAGTTTCTTGGCACTTACCTTTGTTGTAACAAGTCTGAGCATTGCTAAACTTCACTACAGCATGTCTAGCAAGCTGCAGTGTCTTCTGTTTTGAGGATAGTCTTTCTGGTGACTCTTTACTGGGAGTCAGCTTGACCTCATCACCTTTGCTGTAATTGGATTAAATTCACTCACTTGCCAAAAACACGACCAGCTGACAGCATATTCATTCTTCAGACTGAAGTGCTGTTTTGTATGCATAGGTTCCACGGTACCAAAGTCATTTTTAGGGCTTGTGATGCAGCCAGTGTGTCACAGGATACAAAATTGTCACTGAGGATGTTTTCAGTTATTTTCTTCATCAGGAAACAGTTCAAACAGACCACACACTCTGTGTGAAAGTAGAAGATCTAACCTGTGGGAGAAGAAATGACTTGCTCTCTTTGCCAGTCCTGTGCATCACTTGCTGCTGCTTCTTGTGAAATGTGATAAACTGCTGAGAGCCCACAGACATCCTGGCTGAGGAAAGTGAGTGATGGCTTGTGCTGTTTTACACACTCACTGCAGTTTATTTATAATTATTGCACAGCAGGTTAAAATCATTATTCTGAGTTGTTGTTTTACTGCTTTTTTTCTGTTATTCTTCAGCAGTCCTGTGACTGGAGGTATTTACAGAGCGGCAGGATGGTATCTGAACCAAAGAAATGTACCCAAAAAGGATACTGGAACTGTGTATTGAAGGATAATCTGATCACCAAGCTGTAGTTTCACCCAGAGGCCTTTTATATACTGTTTAAACCAGTGTAATCCAGCTTTCAGTGGGAATCACTGCTAAGCAGCAAAAATCACTGTCCTGATTGTTAACCTCAGCAAAATGTTAAAGGATGAGTGAGTAATGGGGAGAGCAAGGACCAAGTTGCAAATACTCTTACAAAGAGGATTTGGGAGACACAGTATGGCACAGGCACTGAGATATTTCAAATAATGAAAGGATCCCAGTTTTAGCTTTTCTTATCTGCCTGGAAGTACTGCAAGTTTCCTGTTTGCTGCAGAGGCCTCTGAGAGCTGTGCTTTGAAGGCAGCATGGGCCAGAGGAACTAGAGCTCCCAGCTCTGTATTCCGAGCAGGGCATTGTTGCACTTGATTTCAAGGTGATGCTGCTTTCTCTAAATTCTATAAACTGATGAACATTTCCGGTGCAAAACAATAGGCAAACAAGGGGTGTGAGATTTTCCATATCTTCTAAATGACAGTCACAATTAAATTTACTATGTGAATGTGCAGTGCAAATAATAACCAGGATGTCTGCTCTAATACCCCATTATAAAATGCATGTAGTTGCCTAATATTTTTGGCAATGTTGACTATTAAGAAGTTGCTTGTCTCCTAATGGAAGACATATATAATTCCATTAATTCTCTATAATGGTATAACCAGTTTGCTAAATACTGAAGTAAAGGGTTTTTGTCATTCACATGTTTTATGTCATGTAATTGGAATCAATGGCATTAAAAAAAAATTAAAAAACCCCTCAGGACCAAAATACTGACCATCTCTCCTGGACAAAGATTAAGTCTGACTGGGTGAAAAGAATAAAGTATGTGGGCATGTTCTGTAAGAATCACTCACTAAGTCCATGTCAGACATACACTGTATGTTCTTACACTGTTGATTGTATCAAAAGGAAAGTTACAAACCAAAAGCAACAAGCTGCGTTTAAAATACACAGGAAAGAAATTTGTCAAGAGTGGCCTGCTTTATTTAGGTTATTTACCTCAGACCTTTTAGGGTCATAAGCTTTCCTTTCCTTTCCTTTGGTGAAGAAGATATTTAGTCAGTACTTCATGTCTGAAAGCGTTACTGACTTATCACTAGTTTAAGTCCAGCCTGGTTTTGGAGGTGAGAAACCTCTTCTGTTCTGTGCAGTGTGAGTTTACAGCAGAGCTGTTGTGGGTTAGGCTGTGTGGCAATGTCTGCTGCTGTTTCAGAGCTGACATTGTGGTCCTGGTGGCCTCGGGGGTGTATCATGGGCAGAGCCTGAGAGAACCTCGCAGAGGGAGCCCTGGCTTGGAAACAACAGCTAGTGTCTCACCCCCAACATCACAGCAGTGCAGTTCCTCTGACCTCAACAGAGTTGCAGCATTCATGGTTTTCAGTGATGTGGGAGCAAGACTGGGCCTATATTCTTTTAACTGGTCTATTTAGCAGCTCTTTTCCATATGCAGTCTCCATGCCAGTGACAGGAGCTTCCTGGAACTGACAGCAGACACAAAAGACCCTCTTCTCTAAACCACTGGACCTTAAGAATTTTGAAAGGATGTTACAACAAGCCTCATAATGCACCATTGTCAGGCTCTCTCTGAAGGGGCCTGCAGTGGTATCATACCTCTAAGCTTTCCAGAGGGGGTGTGATGACCCCACATGGAAAAAAATACAAGAGTAATGGTTTGGGTGGCTATGAGGAATTTTGTGGTACTACTTCCCTGGCTGTAACTTGAAACCAGCTGGAGGCATTTAGTGCTAACTGAACTCTATATAAGAGGCAGGCAAATATCTGAGCATGTATCCTGCAGGTTTTTTAAGAAGAGATCTTGGCTTGTGAGTCCATGCATTCTGGCTGCCCCTTTCTCACAGACAGGGGAGTGGTGAAAGAAGGTTTGTTTTATTTTCTCCTACATTTTTCTTTCTTCTTCCTACTCATTTTCCTGTTCCTTTGCAGCACAGCAGTTTTTCATGTTGCTGTGAAAGTGTCTGTGTTTGTGAGTAGAGTGAGCACATTTGAATGGAAGAGGCCGTGGGTTTGGGAAGTGTCGAGCTGCAGCATTCCCAAGGGAGGGGCAGGATTTGCATTCCCTCCCTCAGCCCTGCTCAGGGATGTGCCTAAAGGTGTGTCTGTGGGATGGCAGTGGCTATCCAGGAGGGAATCCCCTCACGGTGAGGGGGCAGGAGCGGGGCTGTGCAGGCCTGACCTCCTGCCATGCTGCCTTCGGAGCAATTCCCGCCATTTTACCTCAGCCCCGGCCTGTGGGACCAAGGCTTTGCTTGGGGAATTTTGCTCAAGTTTTATGCTAAAGTCAGCCTGAACATGGGCACTGGGGTACTTATTGATCAAATAATCCCATCTTGTGCAGAGTAAAAGCAGTTTCATATGTGTTTTCTTAAAATGCTTCTAAACTCAGTCAGCAGAAGCATTGCTCCTTCACTTTACCTGAAATTGTGCCTTTATCAAGTTCACCTCAGATGAAAATAAAGTGTTGAGTTCCCATTCAATTTTTTTAGTTCTTCCCTGATACAGAGCTCAGTAATATTCCTTTTCCAAGGCATTTCCAAGCTATAGCTGTGGATGTTGATGTGGCCCTGGTTAGCCTGAGGAGAAGTGGGGGCTCACTTCCTGACTGGACCACAGTGACAGACAGAAAATGAAGTTACAAAAAAAAGGACTTGCAGACACTTCACCAGCAAGGACAGTTGGACATGGTCAGATAATTCTTCAGGTAAAATAGTGTGGGCCTTGTTCCATTCTCCATGTGTGCTATTGACCTTAAACTTAATGTAGGATCCTCTAACTGCAAATGCTGTACCACTTTTTGCTTTGTCTCAGAGGGTGAAAGCAAACATATATGTGTAAATAAGTTTTAGTACTTGTTATTCCATTGATTTTATATTATATTGTACTTTGCTGGACAACTGGGGTAACCTTTGAACTTGCTGATCAGTTTATGAACACTGCAGGATCCTGTGGGTTTTTTATATTCACATACACCTATAATACAAGTACACTGTATTAGTAATGTGTGGCTATTGATATTGGAGTAGGGGACTGTAGTAACAAGCCTACTCACTAAGTTGCAGAGGAGAAAAAAGTGTGATGTTTCATGTCTGTTCATGCCTGTAATGATTTCTGTGGTGAGCTTTCCAGTGCTAGTTCATTTCTAGCTGGTTTTCTTATAGGTGTAAGGTTTTGATAGCTTTCCAGTGCTAGTTCATTTCTAGCTGGTTTTCTTACAGGCTTACAGGTGTAAGGTTTTGAGACAGATTGTGTCACAGACAGGAACAAGAGAACTTTGTCAAACTTTGTTAGTTTATCTGTGTAGCATATTTTTTTCCTGAAGGGCCAAACAAAAATATTTTTTTAAAACTGTATGAGTAACAAGTTAATGAAATAAATTGAACATCAAAACAAAGGATGTATTGTCTTGAAAACAAACTTGCTGTAATTGCATTTCTTGTGAGTTTTGTTTTTGTTTTTTTTTTTGTCCAAGCTAATATTTCACTTACAAGACAGGAAATACAGCCTTGCTGATTGCATTTGTAGAGCTATAAATAACTTACTGTCTTCAAAGATGGTGTTAATTTAAAAAATTCTTCTAAAATGAAACTTTGATGAATTAAAAATGAGATTGGGTGGGTAAAATAATTACTTACTGTACTGTGTGTACAGATGTTAAAGGTGTTTTTAGGGAAAGGGTGTTAAAAGAGAAGTTCTGGCACCTGTAACTGGTCTAAATTGTTTCATTTCCTTTTCTTTGCTGGTTGTATCTGTCTCTGTCCCATTCTCACCCCTGTCACGAGGGGGAATTAATATGTTTGCTTTCTATCACCTTGCTCTTTTGTTGGGATCGTTGCTTATCCTCAGGAAGCAGTGTGATGTGTGGAAATGCTAAGTCAACCTAAAAAATTAATAACTTTAGGGCTGCCTCAGTGCTCCAGTTAGCCCAGTGTTGTGTCTGGCAAGTTAACAGGAGAACCTCCAACAGCTGTTTCTCGAGATCCATTTCTCTCCACACATCTTCAGTTTCCACAGCTCTTCTGTTAAGAATATTAGAGGATATGTACCTGTTTAGTCGTTTAGGTGTCTATTTATGGACCTGTTGACTGGAGTTTGTTTAATCCCTTTTTGAACCCATGAACATCCTTTGCCTTCAGAGTCTTGCGTGACAGCAAGTTCCAGAAGCTTGTAACCTGCTGGATGAAATGTCCTTTCTATTTAAATGAGTTGGTTGCCTTTAAACGAGTACTGTCTTGTTCTTGTTTTGTAGGGTTGGGCAAACAACTGTTGTGCATTTAGTAGCTCATGGGTTTTTTGTTATACCTGGTAATATCCACTACATATGCCTTCTTTCTGAACTGGGGACTCCCAGCCTTTTTAGTATCTCCATTTCCATCTGGACAGCTTGGTAATGTCCTCCTTAGTCTGTGGAGAGCAGATCACAGTACCAAAGTTGTGGGAGCACTCAGGCTGTGAGGAGAAATGTCCTGCCTTCCTCTTTTTCTGAAGATTCCAGTGATGTTTCTGGCTTTTTTTTGACTGCTGTCGGACACTGAACCATCAAGGATGGCTCTAGCTTCCAAGTAGGAATGTTTAGAATTGATACTGCCTTGAGGAATTACTACACTAAAGCCCATCTGCCAACATTTTCCTCAATAATTTAATTTTGTTATTGATAAACATGTTGAGTGACACCAGTCCCAACACTGATCCCAGGAATTACACTGTTGATTCCTCTCCATCTTAAAAAGCCTGTGAAGCATTACTCTTTCTAATGTTCACTCTCCTACTTCAATGAATTCAGACTTGCCAGATTGTGGTTTCCAGGTTCCCTACACAGCCCTTTCTGCAGCTGGAAGTTATGCAAGCAAGATTTGTGATTCTCAGGCACAGAGACTGTAGCTCTGGCTTACATACCTTGGCTAGTGGTCTGTAAATTCATATTTGAGTTTCTTCAGAACTTGTGTGAAAATTGTTTTGTCTCAGTGCTTTATTAACATCTAGCTTCCTTGTTCAGTCTGGTATTTCCTGATTTTACTTCAGATTGGTCTGGTTCCCCTACCAGATTTGCAACAGAGAGTGCACTGGATGTGTAAATCTCCCCAAAGATTTCATCAGTAAAGGCTGGTGTAAAGAATTCTCTGAGCTTCTCTGCTACAGCTGTATCATCCCTATCTGTGCTTTATACACCTTTGTCATCCAGCAGCTGGACTGCTTTTCCTAGCTAGTTTCCTGTCCTTGATGTATTTCAAGAGCTGTTTACTAGCACAGTCGTCTTTGTTTGCAGGCAGTTTTTGGATTGTCTTTTAGCCCTTTTAATTTCCTGCTTACATTTTACTTGCCATGTTTTATGGGCTCCCCTGTCTTTACTTAAGCAATCCATTTTCTGTGAGCTGACCTATGCCCTGCAATACTCTCCTAACTCTCCCTGAGTCTTCCTGCTTTTTGAACTGCTCCTTTTGAGTGTCCTTTTTTTTTTTCTTTTTTCACATCCTTACACGATTCCCTTTCTTAAAATTAAATAACTGTACATAGGTTTTGTTTGATGACCCTTACATCAGAGCTGTTCTTTGTGTTACTTAACAAGTAGCCTTTATAGCTTTCTCTGGTTTGGATGGTCCCTGTACTTAGAAGTTTCTTTTCCACTGGAGAGCTGTATATGGATCTATAGAAATGATGTTATATCATCTCTTTCTTTTGCACAGGGGCTACTACTGAGTATTTCTACACATCCTTATGTGTACTTGCTGTACAGCACCTATTAATATTGTAATAATCTGTGGAAGCCATCTACCAAAACTGAAGGGAACAAGCTTTGTATGAAACTGTCTGGTGCTAATGGAGCTGGATATGTTATTGCCTTTTGCATGCATGCAGTATGTGCAGTGGTGATGAAAACTTTGCACTTCTGAGACCCTGAACTAAATTATATATAAAATTCAGAACCTATGCACTTGAAACATCCAACAGGAAGAGAGCCCTGCTTTTCCAGTTTTGCAAACATGAAAGAAAACCTGAAGGAGAACACTCTGTGGTTATATGAGAAGTCTCTGTGGACATGTTTACAAGAGCTGAATTGTGTTTATATTCATTCCTGTGCAATTATTGGAGGGTTGTCCTTATTCCATAAAACATGTGTATGCATTTGAAGGAGGAGTACAGGTGTTTACTCTCTACAGATGCACTTTGAAGGACTGCTTGTACAGATGCAATCCAGCATTGAAACAGAATATGCAAACAAATTATTGCTGAATAATAGTGCTTGGCTAGTTGAAACTAATATTAATCAACAATACCTAGGTAGGTGAATAAATGTAGGTACTGTCTTCTTTTTGCCCTGACCACAGGGTTAAAGTCTTTGTGGTTTTTTTAATTATTTTTTTTAACACTGTGGCACACCCTGTCCCCTGCTAATTGCAGAATGCCTCACATTCTGTAAATGGAAACACCTAAATTTGCAGAGTTCATCTGTTTGAGCCTTTACTTAACCTGTGAGTTCTGGACCAGTCTTGCTTCAAATCTAGCTATGTGTCTGTGCTTTGTTGTTGAAACTCTTGGATTTAAGCCTGCTACATTTCTTCCAGGACCAGAAAGCTGTTGGAAATGTATATGCTGTCTCTGGGTGATGACTTTACTGATGAATTGCAGGAGTTTTTTACCCTTGATGAGCTAAATAATGAAGCAGAGTTCTATATTTCTATAGTTACTGCAAAAAAAATGAATGTGAAATTGTCCAGAGCAATTTCTTCATCAAAGCTGACCGAAATAGCATCTGTGGTGAAAACTTGTGCCTCATCACTTCATTGTGACATGTGCAAGAGAAATGATGTTAAATGAAACAGCTGCTTGTCATGAGAGGAACTGATCTTCATGATACAGAAGACTTCTTACAGTCCTGTATCTGACTAACCCGTTCTCTTGAGTGATTTCTTATCAAGTGAAATTTCTGTGGTTGTCAGGATCTTTTGTGGTCCTTGACTTCTGTGGAGGGCTTTAGCTTTGGTATTGTTCTCACTGCCAGGCTTCAGAAGGATTTTTATTGTTATCTAGAGACCATCTTCTACTTTGCAGTTGGATTGGTAGCTTTATATAGCTGTTACAGCCAGACTTCACTTGTCTGGTATCTAGGTATCAATAATTTCAACAGGAGAATAATTCATTGCTTTCAATTATTTTTTAACTGTACAATACATTCCTTAATTTGGATTATTTGTAGGATGTCGACTAGAATGTTTCATGAGTGGTATGGTCATAGTCCGTAATACTTTCATCACTAGGTTCCAAAACACTTTACAGAGGAGTATCAGAGAGAAAGGAATTTGAAAGGACTTCTCTAAAGCCCGAAAAAAGGTAAGAAAGATGAATATTGTGTTTTTATGTCTGAATGCAAAGTTGTCTTAATTCTAACTAAAATCAGTTTAGGAGGTTATTGAATAAAACTTGTGAGTGAACATATTTGCATTACCTTTAATGAAGGCTTAGCTTTGATTTAGCTTAATGTACCAGGAAAAAAAATGAAAACCAAAATAGTCACTTAGAAATGCAAATGTACCCATGAGAGTGTTTAGGTATTATCAAATATTTAAACTCTTAGCTTTAAACTGCATGCTTGACATGCAGAATTTCTGGTGCTCACTGGAGAATTTTTTGGGGTGAATTTTTTAGCCTAATTCACTCTGAGTCTCCAATGTCCAATTCTTTTTCCCCCTACTTGAAATTTAATATTAGTTCTATTAGTTCAACTGGATTAATTAGCTCAAAAATATGTGCTTAGTTAAGTGGCAAGCAAAAATAATAATTTCTTCCAAAATGAGAGATTCAATTTCTGAAACTGTTTTTACATTTACTATGATGACTTATTATCCATACCTGTTCTACTCTGTTGATCAAGAAGCCTTTTAGGTGCTTATAAAGTAGACATGAAGCTACTACAAGCTACTTCTGGGAGTTGGTAGCCTGAAAAAAATAACCCTTCAAACTTATTACATGGACCTGTAATAAGTCCTGTACCTTGCCCCTTCCAGATGACTGAGTTGAGGTCCAGTGTCAGAATTTGATATTGTTATTTTGAACAGTTCTGGTTAACTTAAACTCAGAACAAGGATTGACTGCTTCCTTTTGTATGCTGGAGTTACATAGTACAGCATTTAACTGGGAGTTATGTTATGCCAGCTTGCTGTGCAAACACTGAGGAAAGCCTTGTCACTGCCTCTAAAGAGTTTTGTCCAAGATGATGAACAGCTGCTTATTTCTAGTGCAGTGATATATCTACAGATTGATAGATATGTATATAATTTTTCTAATGGGGAGCTGTACTGAACTGATAAAACTGATTATTTGTGATATGTTTGTTTCTTTAATCTTGACATTTACTGTGCTTCTGCTTTTACTCTGCTGCTTTTCAAAAGTGTGTGTCATTTCATTCATCTTGTACCATATTCAATGGTGTTGTTAAAAGAGATATCTCAAGGTGATGTGGAGTTTTTTCTCAGTTGAGAAAGATAGGAGAACAGAATCTCGTGCAACACCTTTTTTTTTGTATTACTATTTTTTCCTCCTGAGTTGTTTCCTTTCCTCATACTGTAGCATAAAAGCATTTTCAGCTTTAGATTTCTGCAGCTTCAGTTTTCAGCCCCTGGGTTTTGGTATGTGTCTGAGATAACTTTAGCATCTGGTACTGCTGGGTTTCCTCTGAAGGTACTGCTCTGTGTGATAAGAAAGCTTGTAACCCTCTCAAACTGAACTTTGTATGGGTTTTGGCTAAAATATGCATATATGTATGTATTTATATTTTACTCTATTTTCCCCAGTCTCCAAATCATTGTCATGCCCCATTTAATTCTCTCCAGACTTTTTCAATGTCCTTTTAAGGACAGGAGTGAGGTGGAAGACATTTTCCATTATGTGCTTGTGCGTCAAACTAAGAGGCCTTGCTCGAGCTTCGAAGTTCTCCAGAATGGTAAATTTAAACCAAACACTGGGGAACAAAATGCTAATGCTGTGTACTTTTTAAAGAAAAAAGGAGGGGAAGATCTAACTAGGCCCTGGGGATCCATCTTCACTGGGGATCCATCTTATTACCACAGCTTTATCCTTTCCAGTTCCTAAAGATGCTGTCAGTATTGAACTCTAATGACCTGATTAATGCATTGGAGGGATGCCTATAGATTGTGGTATAGATATTATTTCCAGATGGCTTCCTGGCAGGCAGATTGGCAACAAGATGTCATCTTTGTGGTGATGAGGAGGAAGAGTGTGGATATTTTACTTTTTATTTTAATGGAGCTTGTCTCAGCAAATAAATACCAGTCATTGGGTCAGTGGGTCTGAAAAACAGTAGCTTTGTGGTAAGCTGAATTCTATAGATTTATTGGAGTCTATAGAGTAATACAGGAAAAGGATGTGATATCTGTATTGCTTGCAGAGACTTAAGAGCCCTGTAATACCTGCTCCTCCTTCAGTCAGCAGGGAGATGTCTTTTGAAGCTGCATGTATCCTGTGCATGTGAAATCTCTGGGATAATCCCAGCCATGTTTCTTGGGGCAAATACTGGATTTCACAGGATTGAATTCAGAGAATTGAGTTCAAGCAATAAAGCAGGCAGCAGCTGTTAAAAATTCCTGAAACACCACTGCTTATAATTTTCTTTCTGTATTTTGTGCTTCCGTCAGGCAGCACTGATCAGGCTCAATATAGATGAGAAAGGGTTAAATTAAATTACTGACAATATCCAGTGGGTCAGACTGAATGAGCTTCCCCTTTGCAACAGCAGTGTAGTGTCCTACCCACTTTTCTGACCCACAAAGAAATTGCTTTTTTTTTAGTTGACAATGTTTTGTGTGCATGATGGCTACATGTACAGCTGGTTCCATTTAACCCATGAGACTGAAATGTGAAGTAGCTTCTTATTTTTATTGTTAAAGCAGAGATTAACCTCTAATCTCCCTTTTCTTACATGAGGATTTCTTCCATACATTAGTATATAAAGTGCAGACTTGTTGGGCAGAAGAATCAACTGGGAGACTTGGAGTGTCAAAGTCAATCTGCCTTTGGATTTGAGTCCTCTCAGTCCTAGAAAAATATTTCAGTTCCCTGAAGGGAAAAGAGATGGATTCAATAAACCGAAAGTTTTCTTATTTTTTGGTGGGATTTGCAAGCTGTGCTGTTTCACCACTTCTAACTCATTTTAAAACCAGTTCAACTGTCTGGAAATGCTGTTGCCTGTGCCAGCAGTATTGTCCATTTGTTTTGTGCATCACAGCTTACATAGAAATTTCCCTGAACTTTTTCCTTCCACCTTCATTGCATTCCTGTTTCACACACATAAATGCCTGATACCCCCGATGGACGTGCCAGGGCACAATTTTCTTCTTTCTTACCTGTTGATCTCTTTTAATGTCAGAAGAGATTAAGGTGGAATGAGATGTGTTTTGATGACTGTGAGACCACACATGCCCCCAGTGGTTTGCACAGAAAGTGCTTAGAGGTGGATGCTGTAGCTCTAAACTGTTATTGCACACACTTTGACATTCAGCTTAGGGAGAATGTTGTGCCGTTGAACTTCCTGGGCTAGAAGAGAGGAAGATAATAAACTGCTATAGGAATAAAGCCTTGGCCAGAGTTTCAGGTCTTAATAACAGTTTTTGCTGTGAGGAAGCTCTGAAATTGCAGTGATTCTGAGCCAGGCCATGCTATAAATCTGAGATGTTGGAGACAACTTGCTCATAATGTTCTCTGAGATTTTTTTAGAGACAATGTGGTTCCTATTGCAGTATGCCTCCTCATTCTAAGAGGACTTGCAGCTGATTCTACTACTGCTGACATCAACAATGCTGTAAACTCTGTTCTTTCTCTTAATCAGCAAATATTTTGTCTCCTAGACTGTGAAGCAGTGGTTTCTTTGTAGACATGGGCTTCTGCACCCTACCTCTAGGCTGGTAGGGTGCAGAGTAGCAAGGAGAGGCTCATGGTTTTGGCTAAGTTCCATTTTTCTACTTCATTTAAATTCACTTTTTGACCTGTTCTTCATCAGCTTCACTTCTGAGTTCTACACTGGTTCTTTTTACAGCCAGATCTGCAAAAACACCATAGGAGTTTGAAATGATGGATACAAGACACAACATGAGAAAGCCAACTCCTTCTGCCGTAGCTCTAAACCAGCTAAATCCCTAATGTATGATTTGTGTCTTGTGTGTATCTGGCCAAATGTTTCCATGCCATAATTTAATGGCAACTGCCTGGTGATCATTTTCTAGCGGAAGGATCAGTAAAATTTTCTTTGGGAAAGCTTTTGAGGAAAACCAGTGTTCATTTCACCACTTAAATTGTCTTTTGAAGACCCACAGTAGCCTGAAAAATACAGAAGCAACCCAAGTCTTGCTCTAGTTTGAATTCAAAAGTGGAATTAATGTGGACAGAAAATACATACCAGTGTCATTGGCTAGTTTCTTCTATAGGAAAATAAATTGGGTTCCTTGCTATAGATGTTTGAGGGGGCAGGAAATGTTTTGGCTTGGTCCATCTAAACCAAGGAAATCTGAAATCGAGATTTATGTTCCCAGTGTAATTCTTAGAGTTGTGGGCAGGGAGGGAGAAAAGGAAGTGTATTCAGTGGTATGAGGCTAAAGGCAAATTGCCCAGATCTGCCCTCAGAAATGTAAGCACAACTTTCAGTAGTTTCAGAGAGAACTGCACAAAAATAATGAGAGGATAATGTGTACATAAAAGTATCCAACTCTTGCACTATCCTTGCAGTGAATGAGACCCAGGTGGGCCTGTCCAGCCTTATTTACAATGGCTGTACAACCATTGTAAATACACAACCTCTTTCACAGTCTGACAATTGGTGAAGTTAGGGCTCTTTATTTAGAGGGATTCTGCTCTCTGCCATATTTGAAGTGTTCTGGTTTCTCACCTGAGACTGTTCACTGTTCATTTTGCACCTATGACTGTTATGCCTCTGGTTATCATATCCTCTCAGTACTCAGAATTATTTTAGCATTTTTCTGTTTGGTTTTGGTGGTTTGATCTCAGTTAACAGTGGCTAGCAAGAGTGAGGCTCAAACTCAAAAGAGGGATGTTTATCGTGAGATAACAAAATTAACCTGGAGATTATGGTCACATGGAAGTTAACCCTATTAGGTTGGAAAGATGCAGCTTTTGGTGTGGAACTGTTGCTCTCCAGAAGCATCACTGACTTCTCACTGTGCTTCTCTGCTGTCTATGCAAGAGGAGGTGGGAGAACTGATGATATTATTGCCATGGTCCCTGGAAATGCCCTGATTTTACCCAGTGAAAAGTGAGCTGCGCCAAAAAATTAAATTAGCACAATTCTTCCCAGTTCCTCACTTTATATCTCAAATTTTAAGTTCTTGAAAATCAGCAGTGTGTTTAGTCCTCTCCTTGGCTGTACCTCAAACTTGTTCCTCAGTAAACCAAAATTAGCTGTACAAAATATTACTTAAAGTTACTGTGATTTGTCATGTTTTATACCTCTCAAAAGCTGTTAGGTGGTATATTATGAAGAGAGTAAAGAAAATAATTACTCGTCTGCAGTATTAACACATGAAAGCAACTACAGTTTTCCTAAAAGTTATTTCCATTTGAAATATTAACTTGGCTCCAGTAAGTATGGCCTGTGAATTGTACTGTCCTGCTTCCACCAGAGAGCTTGCTCAGTTAAAGCCTAGAAATAATGCAGTTAAATTTATAAAGGGGAGTATTTGAGGCATGTCCTTTCTTCCAGTTTCACCTTCTAGTAAAGCCTCATCACACACACAGGTGCTTTGTCCCAGTGGAAGCCATAAGGAGGCTTTGAAGCTCATTTCCATAGCCAGTAGTAATTGTCTATATGTTTGTACCAGTCCCCTTGGGAACTGTGAGAGCCACAGCATCTTAGGCTACTGTGTTGCTGTATCTTCTGCTTCCTCAGCCAGTCCAGAATACCTAAGGTAATAAAAGAATAAAATAAAATTGTTTTATGACTCCCATTCATCTCTGCACTGGAGTTTCATGCAAACTGATAAAACTCCATCTCTTCTCACACTAGGAAGTATCAGAAAATCCCCTTAAAACGTCTCTTGGATCCTCATTTTAAATTACAGTTATGGGCCATATTAAAAACTCAAAAGATAAATAATGCTTGTGTTCTGTCTATTTAGGTGGAGAACTATAGCATGAATTTCCATTACTACTGCAGGGGCATTTGCAGCATTAACATTTGCTGGTTTGCAGAAGAATTGCTCTGCTTCTTGCCTGTGTGCCAGATTTGGATGCAGTGAGGTCAAACCCAGATTTGCCTTCTTTCATTTGCATAATGTAACATTGACGCTTCCCAGCTCCCCTCCTGTTCTCTGTTCCCCAAAAGTATTCTAATATTTGGAATTTGTAAACATAGAATTTTGGATTCCATATGCATCTGGAATTGATAAACTGTTGGTATTACAGAGATGTAACCCTTTATACCTCTAACCTAGGAATGCTCTAGAGAGAACTCGCCGGCGCATCTGATGTAGATGCAGGCAGATTCTAAACAGCTAAAACCAAACTAAGAAAGTTGCTGCTGAATGAATGAAATTTTCATTGAAAACTATGTACCCTGGGGGGCATAGAATTTTCATTGAAAACTATGTACCCTGGAGGGGGGAATAAAAACGGTAGAATCCGTTTGGCAATAAATGCAGCCATAATATTTTTGAGCCAGTAACTGAAGAGGTGTGAGTCAAATAAAGCCTGTCAGATGGCATTAGTGGGAGAGAGAACCTTTTGGAAGAGACACGATATGAAGGCAAAAAAAAACCCACCAAGCAAAAACCTCACTCCTAACAGAATCTTGGATTAGTTGAGGTTCAGTGAATGGCTTTGTTAAAAACACAAGAAAGGAATTTAAATAGAGAAGGCCTGATAAGGTGCAGGGCATCAGAGATCTGTTTCCATAGTGACAGTGTTCAAACAGAGGCCTAGAGGGACATGAATACCATTGCAGATGAACTCCGTAGAAGACATCCATCTGCCAGTGGGGATACTCCTGTTGATTGTCTGGGGCTTTTCCCTATTAGTTTGATTTGGGGTAAAGGTGGTGAGGGGAAACAAGGCTTAGACAAACTATTGACTTGACAGACTACTGCTTCCTTCCATCTCCTGATTGCTGCATTTTGCATGTCCTCTCCACATATTTTTATTTTTGTATATTTACTGTCATAATTGTTAAAATTAGAGAAAAGGAATAGACACCTCCACCTCTACTTGCCTACTGAGGCAAACACCACTTTACACCAGTGTGGGATTAAAGTATGCATGTTCCTTTACATCTTTCTTTATTCTCCTTTGATAAATAGGTGCACTAATCTAAGTGAGCTCCTTGTGAGAGTAACATGGTGCATTTCATGTTTTGTGTTGCCTACTGTCCTGATGATCCTATACTGGGAAATTCACCAAGCATCAGCATCACCTTGTTTTCCTAATTGATGTTTTTCCCTTTGAAAAGGAAGGTCAAGCTATGGTTAGAAAAGAGCTGTTTCATGTAACAAATATTGTGGTGTTTGAGTTCTTCCTTACGTTTTTCTTCTCAAAATTCTGTGGATTTTTCTTAGTTAAGCATTCTCTGCAAATAAGCACAAACACCTTAAGCTATAGCTGTATGAAACAGATTTTAAGATTAAAAGCATACCAGTCATGTCTGTCTAAATCATGATACATTTTGAAAACCCCGCCATCTTTGACTAAAACTGCAGCAGTTCTTGGACTTAAACTTTTTTAGTATGGGCTGAATAAACAATGTAGTAAAAGAAATTTATGTAGAAAAATGGTAGAAAAAAGTTTTTGTGGGTCTTCAGCAGTTTGGCTTCATTGCATAAAAGACTGAGGCAGTATGGAAGTGCTGGTTTTTATGAGAATGGCCAGGTTAGGACAAATGTCAATCACACATGAGCAGCTTCATACTTTGGATGGATCAGCTCATGCTTATCATTACCATGACGATTCTTAAAGTGTTTGAGACCATATGGAGTCATTGGAGTTGCATCTAGTCTGGATCTGGTCATTAACCTGTTTTCATCCAAGAACACAAATAGATTGAATTGGGAATGTTGTGCACTCTTGACCTTAAGAGTTAGGGAGAATTACCTAGGGAGGAGTTTTGGCTTTATTGAGGTAAATGTATTAAATTTTGACTCAAAATTTTACCTTTAGTTGACCCAAAATTTTACCTTTTAAAGTAACTTGAATGCATATTGCAAAATACTAACTTTCTGTATGCTGATTCAATAGCTCCTTTATGAAGACACATCCCAAAGGTACTCAGAAGCAGAGGGAATAAAACCAAATAACAGTGAAAGTGCAGTGTCTTGGCATGAACACACTAACTTTTACACATACTATTCTAGTTAGACTGTGTGTTTGTTTTGGTTAAGGAAACAGGCTAGTACAAACGTCCTGTAATGGCACGGATTTGAATATATAACTTAGACTGTGATGATGACATTAAACTTGGAAAAGAATTCATTAAAAATGGATATTTTTGCAGGAACTAATTATGTTTTGTAATGAAATACATTTTTACATATTCCATGGGGTGTTTTTTCTCTCAATCATAGCCCCTCTGAGTGCCAACAGAGCAGATAATACTCATTAAATTCTTCCCCTTTTCCACTCCTACATTAAAGGGGAGAAAAAAGTTTACATTGAAATTTCTTTTCTTATTTCCTGGGAGGAATTGAGAGCTGCAAATCACAGCCACCAGGGCAAAAGTTATTTCTCTTCAAATGGCATGGAAGAAAATGTCACTTTTAACTGACCTCTACTTTTAATGAAAGATATTATTTTACTCTGTGCTATTGTATTTAATTTAAAATTATGTAAATACTGAAAATTTAACTCTTCAATTTCACTATTTCCTTTTCAAAGAGATTTCATTGGTGAGTGTATCCTACTCTAGTGATGGATTTACAAAGATTTCATATTTAGTCTTGCTGCTAAGCTGTCAGTCAAATCACAGCCTGCAATTACTTGAAGGGGAACTACAACTATGGAACACCCAAGCTTTTCTCAGCAGTGGCAGATGCAAAAGGGAGGAGCAGTGTCCACAGGTTACAGCTTGAGTGGTTCCTATTGAAGCTTATGAGTTGTAGTGCAGCTGTGAAATTTGTTGCCCAGAAATGGCAGAAATGGAAATTCTTCTTCAAGCGAGATTTTGGGTTATGGATGTGTAGAGATCCTTTCCAGCTAACATTTCCTGGGACTCAGCCATTATGTTCCCTGCTTATTGTTTTTCCTTCTTTCATCCTCATCCTCATCCCTGAGTAAGGGAAAGACCTTTTACAGCATCTCACAAAACTGGTGAACTCTGTGAACTCTAGTGAACCAATCTATGACTCAATGAACTGGTGAACTCTGGCCAGGGACACCTTCTACAGGACCAGGTTGCTCAAAGCTCCAGTTATCAGTTTATAAATGTAGACAGCTCATTTATTGGAAAATTTCTGAAGCAGTCTCTACCATTCCAATTCTGCACTGTTCTGGATCTCAGCAAGTAATGGTACATTTTTATCATATCTTCATATGTGGGGATTTTTCTGATGTGACAAACAATCTTTCTGTTCATGGAAATGATATTGTCTTACTTCTCTTATTCTCCTCAATAAAGAATTTCAGGAATTCAACTTAGAATATATTATTAAGACACCATGTAGAGAGGGACCTTTGAAAAGTTGCATCTTGGAAGAAAGGAAGATATTCAAACTCCAGATTCTGGTCCTTTTGAATGTAATGTGATTTTATTTTCAGTCCTGATCCAGATCCCTCTGTGCTTGGTTGAGTGGTAAAGTAATTAAAAAGGGAAGGGTAAGAATTTGAGAACAGGGGGTAGGGGGACAGGAAGGAGAAGGTGAATGTTGTTATTGGTACCTGCTGATACTTAAAGTGTGGATCCAAGGTCCTTCAGGGCTGAAGATCAGAAACATGTTTCTTTTGCTTTATAAGCACTAACAACAGACACAGCTCCAGGGATAAGGAGTTTGCACTTAGAAACACAAAGGTCCCATCCTTTTATAAATAAAAAATCAGGAACTCGCTCCTGGAAGGATGAAGTACCTTAACAAAGGTCACTGTAGTTACCCCTTTTCACAGAAACTGATAGTGGCACAACTCATGTATTCTGAGTCCAGGGCATTACTGCCAAGTCATGCTTTTCTCTCCCTAATGATTTCCAACAGTCTGGTCAACAAAACAGAGAGCTGGTTACCAGGGAGCCGGCAGAGCCTGTGCCTGTGCGATGGAGCGAGTGCCTGTGTGGATTTGCTGCATGGGATAAAACCATGGTGCTGCCCTCCAAGAGCCTCTAGAAGTATTTTTCTCTCACTTGCTGTCCAGGCAAGCAGCATTCCACCTGTGGATTTGATACCTTAGAAGTTTCCTGAGCCAGTTGCTGTTTTGGAACCTGCTGCTGCATGTGCAGAACCCGGAAGCTCTCAGTGGGTGAGCAAAAAACAATCTTTTCCAAGCACCCTTTGAAGTATATTTGGTTTTTAGGAGTGGATTAAAACTGTTCAATTTCTCTGAGTTAACATTGAAGAGCTATGGAATTAGAAGCTTTCTTCTACTTTCAAAGGAATCTATATTAATTTTGCTTGTTCTGGTTATTCAAAATGAGAAAATTATTGGGAGTCTATTGCAAGAGAGAAAAATCATAAAAGGCAGTGAATGGTCTTGCAAAGCAAGTGTCCCACTGTAAAACCTGGCAGCCAGTAGGGTTTCTTTTCCTTTGCATAGGATTTATATTTATGTTCTCCCCTCCTGTCTTTAGTCTCCCCTTTAAGTAATATGGAAAATGTTGGTGCCAAAAAAAAGCTAGATGAAATATTGATAAATGTGGGAATCGCTTAGAACAGAGGCAAATTAGAATACAGCTGGTTTTCATCTTTTCTGTTAACTTGGGAGGTGTGTGTGTGTGAAGCATTGAGGCTACTGGTTTATATCCATATATCATGCTCTTGGAGAAGGGGAGGGAAACAAGAGTGCTAAGAGTGAGAATCAAACACACAGCTTTTCTTGAGGCTTCTCTTCATTATAGATCAACTTATAAGAAATTGAGGGAATGTTTTTGGCAGCTTTTTGTTCCTCTATATGTCAAATACCTCTGAGTGTTAGGGATGATATGAGAATAGTTCATGGTATGTTTTATTCCCAAACCAACTTTCTACTTGAAAAACTTCGTGGAATTGGAATGAATGTTCACCTCCATGTACAGCATTGCTGAGATGTGGTGCTGAGATTTGTGTCTGGGTTAATTCTAGACAGATTATCAGAAAGTATTGTAGTAATAAATACAACTAGGGATTTGAGAACCTGCAATATGTTAATGAAACATGTAATTTAAATTCTTATGTAGAGCAAGGGGGTTTGGCATTGCTGCGGATAGCTCTATCAAACTGTCAGTTCCAGGGGTAGCCAAATAACAAAGTTCAGAATAAATCAGAAACAATTATTCTGGTATTTTCATAACTTGTATCCGCAGCTCTGACTATAACTCAGAATGGCTTGATAGAACTGAGGATTCAGAGATGTGCAGAAACCCCCTAAGTATGGAATGACAGCCATAGGACCAGAGGGTAAACCAGGACTCTCCAGTTTGAGAAAAAAATCTTGGTCGGAGGCCAAGGGTGTCATAAAACTAGAAATTATGTGGAGAGGGTAAACAAGGAATAATCAGACATAGCTTCATTTGAATAAAGGGAGAAGTTAGTAAAACTCAGACAACAAGCTTCAAACAAATTGTCTTATATAAATATTTTTTACTTTTTTTTTCTTTAAATACAAGGCATGTGAAATCGATTGTGGAACTCACTACAATAAAATGTCAAGAAGGTCAAAAACTGGGTTCGGGAAGAGGTTAAATTAATAGAGGTTAAACTCTGGGACTATGAAACGTGATGGTCTGACTTCTTAAGTCCATAAACTGCTGACTGCCAAAAGCCAGGAGGGTGTATTTGGGAAAGAATTGCTGTAAGCTTACTCTGGCTTTGTGTTCTTTCCCAAGGCAAGTGCTACTGATGGTCACTAGAGATATGATATGCATAAGAATGAGACATTGGGGCATTTTTGTGGCTTGCTGTCCAACATCTCTGGCTGTCTGACTTCATTTACAGACAATGATAGTTTGGTAACGTTTCACTTAATGATCAAACTACATCCTATCATTTATTCTCTACCCCTTTCTTTATACATTAAGGCTCTCAGTAGCACTGTCTGCCAGAGCTTCATCCAGGAGTTTCTCAGTTACTCATTCGTGTGGCTTATCAATTTAATCAGAACGATTTCTTTGCGAGATGCTGATCCCAATTCTGTTTTATCTCTTCTGTAGCATCTATACATTCACTTCTGTTTCACTTGCTGTTGCTTTAATCATCTTGGAAGCCTTTTCCATTTCTGTTTATTGAAGTTATTTACTGTTGTTATCCAGGTACTTTAGCTGTTGCTTCCCTAATTGGGACCCATGCTTCTCTCTAGCTAACCTTTCAGATTGTCCATTTTGGGTTCTAAATCCTCCTCCCCTGGAATAATGGGTGGGGGGGAATTTCCTGCTTTTGTCATGGAAGGGATGGAAGTGTGGTGCTCTGGTTCATGTTTGTGAATTTGAAGGAAGTGATACTGTAAGCTGTTAGTACTGTAAAGCTCCCTTGACTAGTGACAGACAATTGTATTTCACATGGGCAAAATGCCTTTGAGATGTGGTTGTTCTGGAGTTTGCTTGTTTAAATCTGTAACTGCCAGGAGGGAATTCCAGATCAATGCCAGTGTCCCATTAGTGGTGTGTGAGGCAGTGTAGTGAAGCTGCAGGGCCATGCAGGTTTGTTAACCTCTGCAGTGCTGTGCTCAGAAAGTCTGAATTTTTTTTTTTTTGCTACTGTCCCAGAGACTGGGAGTGGGAACTTGGAAGTTTCCCACTGCAGTCAATAGGAAACCAGCAAGTACTTAGGAATGAGAATTGCTTGCTTTCTGGGATCTGGCCCACTGCCTGTTTTTGTGGTTTGTGTCATAGTCCAGCTTTCACACTCCTCTGGGGGTGGAGAGGTGACAGCTTTCCTTGCTGGCCATGTGCATTAAAATACAGCTCACATATGGTGTGAATGTATGCAACCCTAAGCAAGCCATGAGGGAGCAGAGAAAATGTTTGTGCCCTCCTAAGAAGGCTGTCTTGCTGTAAAATGCTGTCTTGATGAAAACTGTAGGTAAACACAGGACTTTTAAATTAGTGAGACAGACCTCCCCTACAAAAGAACTGGGTAAAATCTGGGGACTGGACAGATACCACAGTTATACTCTATTTTCTATGAGTAAATTTCTAGTTTTGGGAGCTGTGGAGAGATGTTTGAAAGAGAGCAGCCACTGCTGCAGCCACCTGAGTTGGCAAGCAGCCTGAAACAAGAAGCCTTGAGGTGCTGAATTCCTCTCATTCATTCAATGGATGGCTGATTCCAGTGGCACTGATACAGCTTTAACGGTGAGCATTAACTGTTTCGTTGTGCATCACAGCAGCTAGAAAAACAGAAGCGTGTGTAATGAGGGTGAGTAGTGCTGTGTTGTGCACTCTAGTACAGCTCAGGGTGAGCTAAACATCGGCTCCTGAGTATCTGTGCAGCCCCAGGCTGCTCAATCAAACATTAGCTAGTGATGAGCAGCAGCAAACAGTGGGAAGTATGAAGTGAGCAAAAAAATAGGAAAAAGAGACCTTTGCCATAACATTTCATTTTTGCCTGTGGGAGGTCTCATGCTCACCAAATTATTTTTTGTCCTTGGCAAGCACAAAGATTTTGTGGATTTGGGGTCGTTACCTGTGTGGCCTGCTGGAGAGATGGCATACTCTTCCTACCTGGTAAAGAGAAGTTTGAGATAGTGGTGTGCCTGTGGTATTTTGTTACTAACAAAAGTAAAGAATAATTTCTATACCTCTTTTGGAGTAAAGCTTTAATTTGAGAGGGACAGTGCTGTTGCTGTGTAACCTAACTCAGGAGTGATTGGCATTCACATTAAAAATGGCTTTGTGCTCATCTGAGATAGAAAACATGGAGGACATTTACATTAAGTTTATTAAAATGAACCATTAATGAAGTTAATGAAATAATAAAATTATTTTAAAATTATTAATTAGTTGATAAAGTTTATTAAAATAAACTATTCTGAGAGGCTGAGATGCATCTAAAAATCTCCTTTCTCTGTATCAAACATGGCTTAATTCCTCTAATTACAGATTGATATTGATATTTTTCAATTGCTGTTATGTTAAAGGATTTCAGTATCCTAATTTGAGGAAGAGACTGATAGTCTCAAAGCTCTTAAGTCTGGAATGAGGTCAAGTGATATGAAAGTAGAAGAGGAAAGTAGTAAAGTTTTGCAAGGCATTCAGCATAGTTACTTTATCCATGAAGAAGAGCTCTTGGATTAACATGCAGGTCAGTTCTGCAGAAGCAAGGAGAGACAGACACTGGAAACTGTCAACAATGTGGGAATGTTAATTCAAATATTTATAACTGGTTATAGCAAAATCCTCTTAGGCTGTGTCCTCCCTCTCTCCTTTTACAAAAGCTTCTTGAAAGCAGATTCTCCTTGTCCAAATCTGTCTGGACATTAATGATATGGTAGATTTTTTCCAAGAGTCCTGGAAGATCAAAGAGCAGATCTAGCCCAGAATACATCTGCTGGACAACATGAATTCTAGTCAGTGGGCCTTCAACAGGACTCCAGTTACCCCCGGAAGTTTGCTATCACTCCTGGGTTCGTTATCCTGGGTGCCCACTGCCAAGCACTGGCCTTCTGGACTGTTCTAGAGGTTTCTCCAACCCAAGGGTCTGTTAACACAAATTCTACCTTTTGGTTAGAAACTCAAACCCCCAGTGAAACCAGGCAGTGCAGCTTTCTTGTGCACATGTAAAACTATCTCAAGATCACTTTAAAATCTGCCTAGTTTCACACTCTGCCTTGAGTCATTCTTTTCCCCTGGTGTATCACATATACTTTCCAAATAAAGGGGCCAAATGCTGTGAAACTTATTGGAAACGTTTAAAATTTTTGACCTGTTCTATGTTCCACTTGTTCTTGTTTTTCTTAGACTTTCTACAATTGATAATTCCCTTCAGTCTGTCCCATGTTCTTCTAATCAGTTCCTGCCTAGATCTTTTTCCATTTGGCTGTTCTTGCAGACTTCTGATCTTGTTGCCACATTTTCATGGCTTGTGTTATAAATTTTTTAAAGGGTGGCCAGTATTTCCAAACTTTCCATATTCCAGTGTCTGAATCTGAGAGCTGCCCAACCCCATAAGCTGATGCAGTGTCTGCTGCTACTCTATCAGATCCTGCTGATCTTGCAGAGCTAAATCTGTGCATCCCACCTCAGAGATGGCTGCACTCCAGGGCTGGGTGTAACAAGTCATATGTAAAACTACAATACCTGGAAAGCAGTTTGGGACAGAAAGGACACATGAATATGTCAGATATTAATGCTAGTGTTCCTGGAGGCCTCACTGTCCCGCAGTAAAACAGGTCCAGATATTAGCTTTGTTTCTCTGTGGCTGAATTCAGCCAACAGCATTCCTATCCAACTTCTTAAGTGGCTTAAAAACATTGAAATGAATTGCTTTAAACACTAATAAGTAATTTCTGTTACTGAGAGGGGTGTATTCACTGCCAGCATGGTACTGGTGCTGAAAGTGGATTACATTAGCCTTTTGTTTGAAATCAATTGAGTTTACAACTCCACTTCAAAGCCTTTAGAGTTTTAAAATAGAGCCAGCAGAAACTGTTTAACAAGTCAATGCTGCCCTGTGATTTTCATTGTTCTAGCTTTAGTTGTGAGAGGGAAAGACTTCATTTTCCTCTACTTTCACTTCACCCAGGGAGTGTGGTGCAGTACAATAAGGAGCCCATTCAGCTTTGCCTCACCACTGTGTGCTGGGCTTTACCTAGGCTCTCTTCACATGGCACTGCAATTCCTCCTGCACAGTTTGAGTGTGTTCTCACTTTAAAGATTGATTTATTATGATTTATTATTAGATTGCACTGTCTTTTTTGGATTGTTGCACCTTTCAAAACTTCAGTTATGATGAAGAATCCCTTAAAAGGGTTTTATGGAAGAGGAGAGCCCTATAGACTTCACACATTAACTTCTTATTTCTTTTGTATAAAGGGCAGCATATTCTTTCAGTGACCCAGGGAAAACAAGAGCAAGGGTTTAAAGCGTGGATGATACCCTAACATTTCAAATTCATAGAGTTTTCAGACATTGTGTGTGTTCTTGTGAATCTAACAAACCAGGAAGCTATATTTAAACATCAACTACTTCTGAGGTGGGGGAGGTGTTTTCCTTAAGGGCTCCTCTTTAACCCTCACACAATGAAGAGGCTCTGTCAATATAAAGAGACAGAAGAGGGAGCAGAGAGGGAGAGGGTGAGTACCATTGTTTCACCAAATGTTTGTCTTTGCTTTCTAATTTGTCACTTAAGCAGTGAGAAAGCTGAAGCAAGGTACATTTTACCCTAAGGAAAGGCTACACCAGTCTTGGTCTGCTTTTTGAACCTTCCTTAATCTGTGTTGTTCCAGCTCAGGAGAAAAACTTTGTATTTCTAACCGTCCACTGACTTGGAAGAAGTTGAGATGAAACATAAAGTCTGTGGAAATAGAAATCATAGCTGTTTCCTTTTTAGGACTGAGTGTAATTTGTAGTTTGAGGAGAAAGTATAGGGACTGGGTTATGCAGTCTGTCAAAAATGTAACAGGTAATGAAGAGCAACGTGCACTTTTGAAATTGAGCCTGAGATGTGTTGAGCACAAGGATTTTCCTTCTGTTCCACAGAAGGAAGCTCAGACAGTTCTGGATTCTCCCCACCTCTTTTCCCTTGAGGACAGGAGAAAGGGGAAACACAGACTCTTACTACTAAAAGACCTTTTAAGTGCATTGAGATACTTTCCATTCATGAAGTCATATGAAGCCTGAGGTACACAGGTGGCCTGTGTATGATTCCAGTAGAGTCTGAACACCTGTGCACTCCTGGATCCCCATTCCTTTGGGGTAAGTTAAGATTGGTTTTGCACTTTTTTTCTTTGATTAGAAATTGCCTCCTTCACACTATCCTGAATGAAATACTTTAGCTCTGACAGAGGTACTTTCTAAAACAGTTTTACTAGAGAAGTTCTTACTCACTCCACCCCATTAACATCCTGTCTTCAGAGGAAGAAAAAGAGACCTTGGTTGTCATGTTCTTACACGTGGTTTCTGTGGCACCTAACACAGACCTGTAACAGCTCTGTCTTGCTGCCATGAAGATAGAAGAAAATAGAATCAAAGTTAAAGTGGTCTGACAGCATGAAGTGCTGAAGTTTTGAACAGCCCCGTGGCATTTGCTGCTCAGGGCTTCCTTGTTCATATAGCAAATGCACAAAATACTAGTGATGGAGCCAAACAGGCCTCCATGTGTGTGGAAGTGGTACTTATGGACAAAACAGTGTCTCCCCTTGTAACTGTTGTTTTTATAAAGCTGCATAAAAATATGTTTCATCATAACTTCACAGTACTAGCAAAGTCAAGGGGGTTTAAATACCAAGTGAGTAAAGGTAGACTTGGGATTTTTACACTGTTCTAGGATGTGTAGAATTGATGGTAAGACTGGAGATTGTGAGCAAAGGATATTTATTTTTGCTTTTTCCTGAAGACTTGTGCAAGGGAGCAAGGGGGGATGGGGTATGTAATAAACCCAGACCTCGTGCTTCTAATATCACAAAATGGCTTTGAATGAACAATAACTGATGTTTACAGATAGTTTCTTCTGTTGGAGTACAATTTGCATTCTAACACAAGCTCTTCATTATAATCACTGGCTTCCCTGTGCTGGTACAGAAAACACATCAGTGCCGTATGCTGCCAAGGACTGTGGTTTTTCAGAAGGAAGAAAAAGGCTTAATGCTATTTGTTCAACCCAGCCAGAGATCTACTGTTTATAATCTGAAATATCATAAAATGTGTTTTCAATTACCTTGTGCATATTTTTAAAGAATTAAATTTCCATCAAAGGATTTTGTGAGCTGTTTGATCTCACTGTGTCTAAAGAGGCCAATCTGACTGGAGATAGTTTTGTCTGAGCACATACAGCACAATTGTAACAAATGTGCCCTTTGAGTGTCTGTGACTTTAAGAGAAAAGAGTTTATTAGTGAGAGAAGAGGACGGTGGGGTTCTAATTTCCAGTGTTAGCTGTAAAATAAGTACTTAAAGACTGGGTGTGCAAAGGGACTATGATTCTTTGTGTTATATGAATGACTTAAGATTTTGTTTTCTTTTGTGTTAATCTGGATATAATATTCCATTTTCCAGACATCTTTAAGTATGAGACACAGCCCTAACCTACTGTGAGAGCCTAGAAACAAAAAAATGTAGCATTTTTGTTGCACTGAAAGAAGACTGCTTATGATACCATTGTGCTCAGCTCTGTAAAAGCACACAGATCCTTTGCAGTGAATAAACTACAAATAAAAATAAGAAAAAGTGGAAAATTATATAGATTTATCTAGAAATAGTGTCAGCTATTCCATTTCCTATTAGCTGATTGTTCTGCCTGCTAAACCAAGTTGTTTTTTCAGTGTCAGACTTTAAACAGTGTAATGATGGAATTTAGATTTCTGCTGCTCTTGCATATGTTCCCTAATCTAGAAAAGCAAGGTATAATATTGGGAGCCCACAGTTTTGCTTTCTGTGCTGATACATCTTATGCAAAGAAACACCTGCAAAAATTAGCTTAGGTCTCAAGAGTGATGATTAGTCCAGTGGATTAACGTGTTCTTGTTGCTATTTTAGCTTTGAACTGGCCTGGATATGTCTGTCGAATACTGTACTGCCCTGATGAGGCTTATGTGAGGTGTAAGAACACCTTTCCTGTGCTGGTAAAGTAGCTGGTATGTCCCTTTTATCAGTGCAGCTATTTGGAAATAATTCATCCAGTCAAGTGTGGGTCACAGCTTTTGGTCTCCTTTTCCACCATCCTTTATTTCTGGGGAAGCCTGACATGAAAGCAGAGTTTTTCCTACATATCTTGCTTCTTCCTGCCACTTACTGGTCACCTTAAATCCAGGTCTTGTTTGGGCTTCACTGAAGATTGAGTAGCTTTTAGTATTGCTGTTCCTATGCACCAATTTTTAGTTGTCTTAGAAAGCTGTTATCTGTCTGCATTTAAGTAATTAATGAAAATACTTACTTCAGCAAGTTAAACTGCAATTAGGTTGAGAACACTTAATTTTATATGTGTGGTGGCTTTTTATCCACCTTGCTGGCATTGTAATTGTTCCTTAGGAAATACATGTGATATCACCAATAGATGTCAGGTACAAAATAAGCAGCAGTAGGTAAAGCTTTGAAAAGACAAAGAGCCTTTTTTTGCAGGTGTCATCCATACTGAGGAGGAAGGAGAAAGCCAGACAGTCTGTACAGCAGCAGCACAGTTGTATCTAAACAGAAAGGGTCCTGTTTTTCCAAGGTTTCCAGCTAGTGATAGTAGAGGCAGTAATGAGATACTGGTCTGCTTTCCATCTTACTCTGCCAATTCAGCTCCAACAGAGATGGCAAATAAGTTTCCATTTAGGAGTTTTGCAGTAGAAAACAGCTTTAGCAAAATCCCTTCTCCTTTTCCCCACTGCAATAGTCTTCCCCATTTTGTGATATTTGCTACCTGTCTGACTGTCAGCAGATGAAGCAATGGAAGATTTGTATGAATGATGGGTGGAAAATCCCGAACTCATTTACTTGCCTTTTCTTAGTATTTCTGGAAGAGAAAATAGCGACATCTCTGGGGATGGTTTTTCTATCAACTGTGCCTTCACTAATGGGATTAGCAGGCTAAAGGCTCCAAATAAATCCATCACTGGCATCAGTTGCATCAGAGGTGATGTTCATCTATTAATACATCAGTAAAAAACCCAGTGTTTGTTTCCAAGAGTCACTGGAAATGGATCAAATTCAATACTTTTATCCACGCTGTGTTTTGAATCAGCGTTTCGATGCAACACATACAAACCCATTACTGCCTCCTGACCTTTGTGTCTCCTGAAATCTTATGGGAAATTCCCTCCTTTCAGAACCCTGACTGCAGCACACCCTGTTCTGATTCTAGGTGAGTGCTGAATTCCAGGGACTTGTTGACAGTATATGAGCCTCAGTGGGGCAGAGAATTGGGGATTTTTTTCCTTCTGTCTTTGTTTTTATATTTGATTTTTAACCAGTAATGTAAGGAGTGCATATGTGCAGTTCTGGATCTTATTGCAAGACAGACCCATGTTTGGTAACAGTCACTTGTTAGATAATGTATTGAGGAGTGGAATGTGGGTAACATAAAACGGGATGTTACATCTGAGAAAGCAGCTTTGGCAATGTTTTGGGGAAATATTTTGGCAAAATGGTTTGATAAAAAAGAAAATATGGTTTGGTTTTGTGATGCTGTAGGTAAGAGATCTGATTAAGCACTAATGGACATGTAGAGAAGTGAAGGAAAGGTGAAGGAGAACAGAGGTGGGGATGTTAGAGTTTTGTAACACGATGGAGATAATGGTGCACTTAGCATATCCACTTCTTAGCTACAGTTCACAGAGGCTGGACTTGGAAATTATTCAGGAAAGAGAGAAAAGAATGATGCATTGTCTGGAATACTGCTGTGAAGACATACTAAAGCTCAGTCCTTTTAATGTTTAAAAAAGTTAAGAACATGACTGTGATTATAATTGTACCTACCTGGACAGACAGTTACTGATGGTAGAATTAGACCCAGAGGCTGGAATCCAAAGAAGATTTTAATTTTCAGTAGAGCTGAGATGCCAAATTGTTCAATAACCTTAAAAAGTAATATGTCTTTAGAGACATCTTAGGATGACTGGAATGTATGACTAGGTATGTCATGGAAAAATTGGAGTAGCCAGCCAGCCAGAACACAGGACAAGGACAAATCTTTCAAGCTTTAATCCCACTTCTGCAATTTTTGAGAATGTCAAAAATGTTTTAAGTGAGGACAAGTGTGTGTGTCTGCCCAGGACATGCCCAAGTGTGAGATTGGTGTAGAAGCAGCAATGAAAGCTTGGGGAAGTGTTAGTTTGCTGTGCAAAACAAAGAAACTTAAGGAAAACTCAAGTTTCAAAGGGTGATTTGGGTTATTTTGTCCACTGTAATGGTGACCTTTAGAAACAATCATAGTAATTTGAAGAGAGCCACAAAGAGCAGCTGGGTAGTATTACTGTAGGTGTGTCAAGCCACAGGAAGGATGGCTGTCTCCTTCTGTCAGGGCTAGGGGAAAACTGGCAATCTTTTAAAATGCCTCACTTCTCAGCTCATACTCAAACTGAAACACAAAAGAGGAATAAACTGTCTTTATCCTCAGTCTGGCTGTGTTGTCAGCTACTGATAATGAAAACGTGAATGGTGCTGCACAAGGAGAATGACTTATTTAGTATTAATTTGAAATCTTTTAAAGATAGTTGACACTGTATCAGTTCCAGGTAAGCCTAAATAACATCTAATTATTAATGTGAAGATCTGAGTTTGAGATAAAAAGCTGTAAAGCAATCAGGTTTTAGAATGCAAAATTACCAAGAGTAACAGCCCAGTATTTCCACCGCTGAGTGAAAAATTGTCCTGTGCTAGTGCTTTTCATGTGAACACATTCTTGTTTTCAAGCAATCTCAAAAGATTAATGAGACTGTTTATGCCAAAGTCAACAAATCACCCTGGGTGAAAGCTGTAAACATTGTCTTACTTGTTTTGGTTGGAAAAAGCCTTGGTTTCACTGAGACCCATAGAAATTGAACAGTGTGGTGATTGGCACAGTGGAGAAGCATTTAGGCTTATAGATTGCAGTGGGGAATATATGTGGAAGAAGGATGCGCTGGACTTCTTGGGTAGTCTAGGGAAGAGATCATCTTAAGAGAGGTGGCAAATTCTCTTCTATGGATGCTGTCCATAGTTTCTTTTCCTCAATCTTCTTGTGGACTTTTCGTATGTCTCTTGGAAATATCCAGAAGCAAGGAGTAGTATTGCCTGTTTTCAAACTAGATTTGGTTTTTGCTAGATACCTCTCAGAGTAAAAAAGTATTTGTAGTTATTCAAAATCTCATAGGGACCAGGAGGGGTTCAAGTTTCTTTCTGTACTAGCAGTGGCACAAATTTTTGCCAGATTAATTAACATCTTTGATTAATTGAAATCCTGGGTAAAGGGAAATTCACTGATTGGACTTTCCTTCCCAGCCCGGTCCCACTCCAAATACCCCTTCAGTGCAATAAAAAAAGAACTCAGACTCCCTTTAAGAGGCTACATTGAGGGAACTATAACTCTTCAGAAAACTGATGCAAGTCATTGTAATCCTTCCATTTCCCTCTCATGAATGGCTGCTTCTCAAGTGGATTTAGAAATCCCCAAAGAATTTCAGATAAACAGGATTATATTATGTACATGAGCACATACTCAGTGAAAGGAGAAGCAATGAACCATTACAAGCATTAAACATGAAAAACATGAAAATTCTAGATGAAAAGATTTTTGGAAATTAGAGTCATCAGCTTTAAAACTACTGGAATGTCTGATGTTCTTTTCCTTCCTTTTATGATTAAAAATGGAATCTGGAGTAGACTTCTTCTGGTTAAAGATATGTCAGTGATTACATTTTCAGTTATTGTATTTTCCCCTGTTCATGGGTGCATGGACCTCTAAATAACATCTATATAAAACTCTTGAAGGCAGTGGCTCCATTCCTGTAAATTTGTTAATTCTGTACAATTTGGATCTTGAATCCTTTAAAGGGCTGTTAATTAAGCTTGTGATGAGTTTCCATTTTTTGCTATCATTGGCTGATGTCATTGCAGGCATAAAGAAAGAATATGAATTGAGATGGAGCAGCCAAAATTCACAAGAGCAGAAGATGTTAATTGGTTTTTCTTTGATTAGAGGTTCATTTCAGAGAAGTAAGTAAATTTTTCCAGCATGTAAAGACGTTAGGTTTTTATTTAGGGGTTTTTTTTCCCAAGTTTTGACACTAGTGAGAGGTCAGGAGCACAAGACAAAACAAAAACTGGTCATAGGCAGGTATTGCTTAATCCTTTTTCTCTTTTTGCTCATGCTGTAATAATTTCATTGCAGAGCCAGTCTCTTGATCCGTGTATGATAAATGCAGATATTGTGATCCTCCATCAGCTAAAAAATCCTGATTTCTTTGTAGTTTCACGTGTCTGGTTTGCATTGCAGTGATAAATATGCATTTTCAACAAGAAACAAAATAGCAATTGTACTGACTAAAGGCAAGTCAAGATAGCTCCTGAAATTCAGAAGGAACTCCGTAGTTCAAGTTACGTGTCTCCTTTTCTGTCCCTACTGAGTAAAAACATAGGATGTGCCAAGAACCGGCAAAATCTTACCTACAAAGGAGGTGCTTTGGTGCTGGGCTGTCAACAGTGGCTTAATTGTGTCTTTTTTTTGAATTTATGTTTTTTCCCCTCTTATTTTCATCTTTATTCCTGACATGTGGGGGTTTAGAGGGATACAGAAGTTTTTTGCACTTCCCTGTTGTCTCATGTGCACAGTCCCTCATTAGGAGAGGAAGGTTAAAGGTGTAGTCTGGTGCTGACACCTCCAGCTTAACCACAGCAAGGTGCCAGCACTGCCTGTTGCCAGAAGGCTTTGAGTCTTCAATAAAGAAAACACACCAGTTTCCAGACTGTTAATTCAGTACCCTTATTAGAATAAAGCTCACCTGGCTGTTTTTAGGGTGTTGTTAGATATTATTTTTTCTTTTGGTATATTTTCCCAGTGAATGAGATTTTTCATGTACTTAATCTGTAGCAGCTGATATGCAGCCCTAACTAGGATCTCTAGAGGAATCACTCCAGTTTAGAAAGCTGGCTTGAGCCTGGAAGTTAAACAGTTTGTTTGGATGTAAAATTAATATTATGAAGCTGATTTTGATTGTTTTCCTTTAAAACAGTGGAAGGCATTCTTATGTGCTGCCTTTCCTTATTGATTTGTGCTAGTAAAGTCTGTGAAATAAATTATGATATATATATATATATATATATATATATATTCTTGGCTCTAATACTCATGACTTGAATGCTCTGCATTTGGCTCAGCTCAAGAGAAGCTCCACTGTGCCATGGATAATTCTCTTCTCAATGGGATCAGAGTGAAAAAGCACACTACAGAAAGCAGATGGTAGTAGAAGATGCACTAGTGGGAAAATTGCTTGTCGTGAGAAGCACAAATCTACCCCTTACTTTAAATTTCTTACTCAGATTCCCTTAAAGAAAGGTTTGGGTTTTTTAAGCAAATTACTCTCTGATACTACATATGTAGTAGTACAAGCAAGTTGTCTGTTTTCTTTATAGATGAGTAAGTTTGTCTCCAAAGTATTTTGGAAACACTTGAATCTTCTTCTGCTTAAATGATTTTTGATTGTTGAGTCTCTGGTGTAATGGTGAGCATATGGCCAAAATTACGATGTCTTTTGTTGCTAGAAAACATGTTTCCTTCTTAAACATAACTCATAAAGTGACCAGTGAGAGTAGAAAATGAAATGGAAAGAGACAAAAGGTAAACCCAAATAAAGGATTCTGTAAACAATTTGGGTTGGAGAGTTCAAGTTAACAGATGTCTTTCTGCAAGAGGCATTTTGAAGGGTGTATTTTTCCTAATGATTTAACTAACAACAGATTTGCCTGATTATTTATTATATTTATTTGTAAACAATGCAAACCAGTGTCACCCTGTGGATGAACTGAGTAACTTGAAGCAGATGTCTCACTTAGCCATGTTTATGTGCCTAGATTTCAGTGGATGCCTTATCCTGAGCCCTAAACCTGTCAGCAGTGCCCCACTCTGTGTTGCAGTGATGTTTCTCATGCCCCGTAGGTTTAGTAGCAATCACTGCCATTAAAACATTTACTTTCCTCAATATTTGCTAAACTCAAATGAAAAGTACAGCACTTCTAGTCAGATGCCAATGATATTACATCCAAAGGCTTCACAGGACCATCCTTCTTCTGCCTGAAAGTTGTACTAAGATTCTTTTCATCCTTGTTCCATGATTATTGCTTTATTTTCATTTTGACCTAGGTCGGCAAACTTTCTATTACTTATGTAAGCACACCCACTAAATTAATAAAGAGCTTTATATATATGCAAGGCTACAGATCTTGCAGCAAAGTCCTTAAGGAAAGGAGCTGACACGAACTAGGACTAGGAATTAGGACAAATGGCTGGTATTTTCAAACTGCTATGTTCTATATGGTTTGCATGTATCTATTTGGTGTATTAAGCATTAACAATACAATTATTTTTTTCTTCCAAGAGGTAAAATTATTTTAAAAAACCCTTCAGCAGTTTATAGCTAAAAGTCAACTTAGCCAAAGAATGGGGAAAGAAATAACTTTGTAACAGCACAGATAGCTTGAAAAGGCTAGAAAATTGTAAGTAGACATTTATCTCTTTTTCATCATTCACCTTTTTTTACCTGAACCTACATGTCTTTGTGAGGAGCTTGTTTTTAGTTTATTCTGAATGCTGGAAGTCCTACATTTTTAGAACAGTAACAGACATATATTAGTTAAGTGATGTGTAAGTTTTTTTGTCTGTAATAGATAATTTAAGGCTCTGGTGATTGGGATCTCCCATGCAGAAGTCACAGCGGCTCTGCATAAGAGGGGTTAAAACATAGGCAGCACTTCAGTCTAAAGAAAGTAGTAGTTAAAATACACATAGCATGGGGAAATCTGGCAAAAAGGAAGCCCACAAAAATCCTTTTCTACTCTCTGGGAGATTTATAAGGTACCATAGGATCTTCCCAAAGTAAATTTAAACTATTTTAAAAATGTAGCAAGATATCAGGAAAGTTATTGCTAACAGTTTTTTAAACTTATAGCAGGAAGATAGAGAAATCAAACATTTAAGAACAACAAAATCCAAATCCTCTGGTCCTTGAAAACAATTGCTATTTTAAAAACAAAACAAGCACACTTGGGGAGGAGCATTTCATCAAATACTCTTCCAACAATATCCAGTTCTTATGAGAATACTTTCCACTTTCCTGGATGGATGTGTTGCACAGAAGAATGAAATACTGTAACTGATGGAGTTTGCCAAAAAGCATGATCAATATTCTGCTAAATCAGGGGAACCTTCCCATTCATTGCAACAGAACTTGAATGGGAAATAGCAACCTTACCTTAATTTGAGGCAGGTTGAATAGTAAAGCTAAGTATGAACTTGTTCCTTACGTGTCAAGTTATGACCACTTGTTTTAAACATGAAGCCCTTGCCAATATTGGATCTGTTCTTCCACAGAGCTAAGGCCTGGAATATAATAAGAAAAATTAATATATTGGCCTTCAGCTATCTTGCTACAAGAATGTAGAGAACAGTTCAGGTCCTCATAATATGAGGACTTGCTTTCATGAGTAGTTTGATTCAAAAGTGCAACCATGTTAATCTTGGTGGTTTTTTTCATTTTTTAACAGCTAATATGTCTAGTTCAGTTCATTATTTCTTCTGGATAATGCAAAATACATGTGCTAGAGCTGGGAAGACTTTTTAAAGTAGCTTAAACCAAGATTTTCTCTCCTGTGGCAAGTGCTGTTGCTAAAATTAACACTTACTTATTCCATAGGCCTGTGTCTGGTCTCCTTAAAGACCTATCTGATAATTTTCAATAACTACAATTGTGTTTTGGTGCTTGTTTCCCATCTCTCCAAGGCTGTGCTTTGTCACACTTGCAGTCCTTTATATAGAAAGTTTCTGTGATGGTTTGGTGTGACATGGTTTAAAAGAAAATTAACTCTATCCCAGTCAAAACCAGGGCAGTACCTAAGCTTATAAAGCAAAAGAGTAGAAGCACAATTGGCACCTTTTCATGGCAGCATCTTGAAGATTGTTAGTGCATGAAAATCCAGTGTGGCTTTAGTTCCTGTCTCCCTCAGTGTGAGAAAGATAGCCCTGCTTCTCTCCTGGCATCTGTTTGGGTCCTGTGCTGCCCCAAGGCAACAGAATATTGCTGAGTGTTGATACTTCCATTATTCCCTTCTTGCTTCCAAGTCTCTTTGATCATTGGATCCACATGGTTGATTGCAAGTGGAATTAATATCACTTTAAGCCTCCAGGCTCGTTCAATTTAGCATGCCTCGTCCTTCATGTGTATTCAATATTAAAGCCTCCTATTGAACTGAAAACAAACACAGTGCATTTGTCTGCTTAATTCATTTTACAAGCTTCTAAGATTCTCTGCTGCTGTGTCCCAGATAACATACAAAAAAAAAAATCTAGGAGAAGCCTAGCTTCATTTGTATGTGGCTTTGTGTGGCACAGCAGAAAAGCAGCCACTTGCTGAAATGGGCCAGTAGGTTTTAAGCTGAAACTATTATTGTGACTAGAGCAGCAAGAATCTCTGCAGCTTTACCCATTCAGGCTCAGCATGGATCTGTTTTATCCTGTTTCTGCTTGATGTGGTTTTGCATTAAGCTTGGATTTCAAATTCAGACAAAAGCCAATACTGGAAGGAAAAACTTGTTGTGATTAGGGATGGCAATGGTAACTGAAACATTTGCCAGCTTCAGGAAACTGGCCTAAGTTTTAGACTTACAAGAAACTACTTCAAATTAGGCAGTTGTGGTCTTTATTTGAATTTTGTTCTAAGGATTTCAAACTGTGATATCAAAAACCTGTAAAGGTTGGTTAACTTATTTTCTTCTGGATGTCTCTTCAGGTGTAGCACAAATAAATCCAGACAGTGTCTGTCTTTTCTAGCACAGGAGCAACTATCTCCTTTTGTAATAAGTGGTTAATAATTGCTTTGGGTATCTCACAGACTTAGATAATTGTGCTGGGAAAAATTGTTCTTGTCTGTTAAACCAACAAACCAGTTCTTAATTGGAATTCTGCTGCATCCTGTTATTTGTTCTTGCTGACATTCCCCATCAGAAACTTAAAAATAGAAAATAGGGCAGGAGCAAGTCTTTTTGGTAGCTGTCGTGAGTGGAATTCTTCATTTTTTTCCCCCCTCTGACTTCTCAAAAGAGAATTCTTATGCTTATGTCTTCATGAATTTGTGTGTGTTAAAAATACTGATGCTTGCTGGACATACTTTGTAACATCATCTTTAGAATCCTAGAAAAGCTGTTCTCTTTTGTCAGCTGTGGGGTGAATCTGTCAGATGTTTGCTGTAGAACCACACATAAGCAACAATGCTGGGAATCAAGTTCAGAAATCTGGAAGTTTGGGTTCCCAATCCTCACTTGAAATATTAGATTTTCTGTAGGATTTTCTGGGGTTACTCTGTTTGAAAGTTATCAATTAAAGCAATACAGAGATGCTCTGAAGTATCTCCACTATTTGAAAGCAGGACCATCTATGTGATCCAAAGTAGAAAATGCTCACTGCCTGCCTCTGGTCTCAGATAACTGAGTCATTCCAAATATGAGGCTGCTGCCTCAGAGACAGAAATTGTCCATTGTCCTGTATACCTCACCAGGCAGATTCCTGGAGGCTGGTTTTTCCTGTTAGATAAGAAACAGAATAAATACTACAGGGTCATGGTGATTGCAGATCTCACAGAACTGTAGTTCTTTAGTTCAAGATTAATGGGTTTACACTGAGCTGTCAAAGCTTTTACAGAAAGATGTGCTACCAGATCCCTGGCTGGTGTAAGCTGGCTCACTTCTGTGGCCCTGTGAAAATAGGCTGATTTAAACCAACTTAAATCCTAGGTCCATACCTTAAAACATTCCTTTCCCTTATGAAAACATAATAGTAATCTTAAAAGAATTATATTTGATCAAAGGTTGGACTGCATGATCTTGGAGGTCTTTTCAAACCTTAAGGATTCTGTGTTGTTGGAGAAGGGATCCATGGCCACTGGAAAAAGTAGCCAAGTGGTTGTGCTTACAGGAAAAGTAGGAACAGTATTTGAGAAATAGGGGAAATCTTCCTGTGATCTGTCATGTTACATAGCAGGAATTCCCCTGCAGACCTCTAACCTGCTATGCAAACATCTCTGTGCTTTTCCTGCCACCTTAGCTTCCTGTGCTGTGGATCTTAGAGGTACTTCCTGAGGGTTTGGAATTTGCTGATACTTGTCAAAATAGTGCTGTGGTGATTTGCAGTTGTTTAGTGATGCATGTAACTACTCTATATATTCACAGTCTTTTATTTTTGTTATTGTTAATTTTCTTATATTTATTCCTCTGACCTCACAGCTAGATTCCTCAGAAACTGTACATGATGTTTTTAAAAAAACCCCACCTCATTCTGACGCCTTTAAATGTAGTTTAGTCCTTTTTTTTTCTTTTGCTTTGAAACAACTAGGTGTTTAAGTATTTTATTTCTCTTAATTAGTGCTTTTACTCAAAAGCTTTTCAACAATAAGTTATTTTGCATGCAGTTTTGGGGGCATCTTTTAAATCTGAAGCCAATACATTCCATGATCAGCAGACTTGGATATGTATCACGAGGTGCAAATATTCCAGGAATTTCCTCAGCAAGACCAATGAACTTTCTGTTTGTGTACCTTTGCAGTTTTCAGTGAAATAATTCCTGCTCCCTATTTACAGGCTCTGGATATAAATTGTCTATGTAATTGTCTTTTATTGGAAGAACACTATTTTCATTATCTCCATAAGAGACCAAAATTTCCTTCTGTAACAGGCCAAACCACCTTTTGCTAGAATTGTGACCATGCTGTATCTGAGGGAACACTGGGAAAAGCAATCTTCCATCTTTCTCTCTTACCTTCTTAGCATATTGAGATATTTTTTGTGTAAAGGAGGATCTTGTGTGGGTTCAGAGCTTTAATTTTATTTTGACACTTTCTGTGACAATTTCATAGGGTAACCTTCTGGTTGTTCCTGGTATAAAATGATACAGGTTTTATTGATATTTTCTCAGTCCTCCTCTCCAATATTTATTAAATTCTTTGATATTTTTGATCCCATCAATACTAATCAAGGATAATACTCCCCAGTTCCTTTCTTTCCAAATTAATTAAGGACCTCTTGTTCATGGACACCTGGAACTGAGGCCTTCTGCTACATTTTAAATTGATGAATGAATCCCTCAGGTACATGTGGTTTGGAGCTTCTTTGCAGAGTTTAAAAGTGTACCCAGTTCTAAACTGGTTTTCAGAGCCTGTGGAGCTCTCTGCAGAGCTCACAGAATTCTCCTGGCAAATGCTTGTAAATGAAGAGCTTGCCTTGGACCTGGTTCCCTTTTCAGGTCTCACTGGAGACATTGGCAGTCTTTCTACTGACTTCAGCAAAATTGAAGTGAGACAACATTTCTCTGCCTGTTGCTCACCTCTGCTGTACTGCTTGTGGAATAAAATGTATGGCCAAGGACAAAACACAGAACCCAGCCAGGTTCTGCCCTTTGTCCTCATGGCTGAAATTGGCTGCCAGAATAAATTTAACAGAGAGAGGTCAGATTTTACTCTCAAGGATTTAATAAGCTCATTTGCAAAGTGTAAATATCTCAGTATTGAAGTGGGACCTAATTTAAGGGGAGTAAAAGGATGATTTTCTTAATTTATCATTAAAGAAAAAAGTCTCTGAAGGGAACTACATGCAAAATGAACTGGAAAAAAAGGAGAGAACACAATCATTTTTTGTATAAGCAAGAAGTATACAACAGAGGTAATGGTATGTGAAGAGTCTGCATCATTTGAAAAACTAGCTTTTTCCATATGTTCTTTTTTTCAATCTTCTTTAATGCTGTATCTTAAAAAGAAAAAAAAGAAGAATGCATTTTTCTGTTTCTAATATCAACGGTGCACATTTTTATTCACATCTGTGTAAACACTTGGATAATTGGTGTCTTTCTGACCTGCTCTCTTTCAGTATTGGCATGCAGATCAGTTTTTGGGATCTCATATAAAGGAGAATTGCCCTAAATTGGCAAGTAGACAGATTGAGTAAGGCACTTGGGTAGGGAGAAATATAAAACACTTTGCAAACAACAAGCCTGAGAAATGGGGAGGAGAGAGTTGTGGAGAATGACTCCTCAACAACCAACTTTGTGGATGAAATTCTGTCTAAAGGGGCTTATATGAACCTCACTCATTCTTGGATCACCTGTTTGTTCTTATGTGGGGAAGAGGAGGGGAAAAAATGTCCTGAAGTTTCTTTAGTTAAAACTGTGGTATTAAAAAAACTGAGCCATCATGACTCTGAGCCATACTGCCAGTGTATCTGAATATTGGTTGATCTGTGGCAGCCTCTCTAATAATTTTTTCTTATTTTCTCTCTGCCTGTGTGACCATAATCCTCCCCTTCCCTATAAACTTTTTGTGTCCTCCGAGTTCTCTTTCTTCTCCTGTTGGTTTCTTTTTACTTCTTAGTCTCTTCTTTTCTTTGTTTTTAATCTCAATTATCCCTTTTCTTCTCTGTTCCATCATTGTTAGGGATCATCTCTGCCTGGCAGTGTAATCACCTCCTAGCTTTCCCTGCCTTTGAGGGGAGCTGAGCCAGATACTTGTTAGATAAGTTGATGTGACTTAGGAGATCAAGTCTCTGTAGATATTCACAAAAGGATCACAGTGCCATGTCTGGGTGAATTGGGGCCTTGCAGAAAGAGTTAGGAAAACATAGAGGACTTGATGGAAAGATTTCATTATTCCTACCAGGTTTTCCCTGCTGATGGAGTAAATGTTGATATGCTCATTGAATAGATACAGTGTGTAAAGAGGGGCTAAGGACTGGATGGGGTCCCAATTTCATGAGAAGAGCCATCCTAATGAAGCTCCAAGCAGAAGAAGGAAAACAGGCCCTTGTCTCCCAGCTGGAAGCAGGGCAGTCAGGACAGACCTGGATTTCAGGCAGTCCAACCATTCTTCTGTCCATACAAGCCCCATGGAAATATGAAGAGACTCCAAACCACTCATTCACATTTTAATCTTCTTTTATTATGCACTTTTAAACTGTTACCTTCGAGAACACCCATTGTGTGCTTTTGTAGAACATAGCTGAAGAAATGTGATGTGATCTAAGTAACTTACTGTAATTCTCCACTTTACAAATCCAGTAAAAAGTATGTAAAAGGGCTTTTATATGCAGTGTGGTGTTTGAATGTAACAGCGCAGTTTATGTTTGAAAGTGGAAACGTCATTAAAGGCATTAATATCTCTGCCTGCATGTCCCGCTTTCTGCAGTCTCAAATGAAAGCTGTTTCCACTTGTTATGAGAAATGGACATTTGGTTGAGATTTGAAAACTGATGCTTAAGTAAGATTAAACCAGATTCCTTCTGTCTCACTGCTTCTCACTAAGCTCTGCAATGTTAATGATTTATATATTGATATTGTTGACATTTTCATGGGCTGATTTTTTTCACCTTATAGCAATTGTTTCTTTTCAGATTTATAGTGTTCTCTACAGAGTAAGAGTTGTCTTACTGGCCCATATCCAGCATGTGAAAGTTCTATATTGTAGTTCAAATTTAACATTAACTGTTAGATGAATCACAAAGTCATGGGCTTGGAAGGGACTTGAGAAGGCCATCCAGCTTCTCCTATATCCAAGGCTTAATCAACTGTATGTGTCAGTCCTGACAGACATTTGTATGACTGCCAGCACTGAAGACTCCACAGACTCCTGGAGCAATCTCTTCCAGGAGTTCTTAAATTCTTAATTACTAAACTTTTTCCCATGTCTGAATGGTACAATTAAAAGTTTATGACTTCACACGTATTTCCTATGTACATTGAGATTAAATTTGTATTCATTTGCTTTGTAGCAAGCTTTTAATTGTTTGAAAATAATTACCACCTTAACTTCACCTAATGGGGCCCTTATGGGGAATTATTCTGTTTAAGAATTTGTAAAAATGCTGCCATTTTTGTTCAGTTTTTTCTGAAGTCTGAGGTGGTTTAGGCTTGAAATGCAGCAGGTAGCACTGAATGTGAAACCTTACTATCTGTGAGAAGAGAGACAGATGGCTTCAGTGTTAGGAGTTCCTCTTGTTTGGTTACATCATTGCTAAAATCTGGACAGTAGAGGTAAAGGGGAAAGAAATCCCCAGCTTGAAGGATGCATGTAGGGGTTCACATTTCATCATCAGAAGAGTGCTTAATCTTCTTGATCTCTGTTATAGCTCTCTTGGAGTGACACTCTTAAAGGTTTCACTTCCATCTGCCTGTGAATACAAATGGGAAGAAGATCACAGGAAGATGTCCTGTGTCAGATGAGAGATGTGGGTGTTGTGGACCAACTGTTCTCTCTGATAGACATTGTATTATCCTGAAGTTTTCCCTGCAGAAAAGTTTAGGAGCTATCATTGTATAGCCCCATCTCACACCAAGGTTCTAACTTTTTGTGCAAGGTGATTTCTCTTTAATTTACAGTGCCAAATACATTGTTAAGGATTGATGTATACCCAGTGATTATTGGAGTATGCTGGTTTGCATGCATGCAAAAAGCTTCTCTTTCCAGAAAAAATAAACCTGCAGGAGAGCTTAGGCTCTGGGTTTTCTGCTGACAGTTAATGGGTCTTCTAGAGTAGAAGGCAGCTCAGAATTTGGCCTTGTGCAGAGTATCTCAGCGTGGAGGACCAGTGGCTCTTTCAAATGAAGAACTAATTCCTTTAGTATTAAGTATTTGCAATATAATTTGAAACTTAGTGGTGTTTATCCATGGCCCTGTCTATCTCTGGCTGAAGTCAACAGGTTTCTTTCCAATGTTACCCCAGGGTTCACACACCTCAGCCAGTAAAGTACATGTGTTCATTTTCCCAAATGGTTTAGAACTTGGCAGACTTGGGTCTGTCTTTGTTTTTTTGAGTTCTGGACATATTTGAAACTAAAGGATAAAGCAAAATTTAGAGGCTAAATATTCTGTGGTTTATGAACCACTAATCTTCCATGACTCACCTTTCCTGCAGTCTTATGGCCCTACTGGCTTGGAAACCGGCAACAGCAGTTGACCACCTGCAGCATCAGCATCAAGGAAAGTTAATGTGGTAACTCTTTGAAATGTGGAACCTGAAAAAACCCAAACCAACAGAAATTTCACTGTAATATGCTGATTTAGCCTAACTTTCCGCCACCTTTAAGACATCGCAACAATAGGGCTTTTACAGAAAAACTTTTTATTTAAATCAAAGGGTAGGCAAACCTCTCAAAACTTGTCCCATGCTAATGTGCACCAGAATAAAACTTGTCAGCCCTGCTAGAAGTCTTGCTGAAACCTGCACTCAGCTAGAAGGAAGTACCATGCCAAATAAACAGGAAATAAGACTTTTATTTTAGAAGTCAAATTCTTTTATCCCGCCCTTGGTTCTTTGAGATTTTGTTTTTACATTTTCTTTTACAATCTCCCATCTCGATAATCCTAGACTAAATTATTGAAGCACTGAATCATTTTTCTTCCTGAGTACTGAGTCAATATATAAAAAATTGCATCTAAGGGGCTTTAATGGAAGGTGGTGTTTAAATGCTAGCAAAGCAGTATTGTTGGACTTGTGTATGTTGAGTGTAAAGGTCTGAAGCCAGACCTGTAGTTCAAATCTATCTTATGTACTTGAAACTTCATGCTACTGTCAGCTTAAATTAACAAGCTTCACATCCACTGGCACTGAAAATTATTCTATAATTGCAAGTTGCATTTCAAGATGGTTTAAAGAGCCCCTTTTCCAAATGTTTTGTGCAAGTTCTCTTAAATACATTCTCATCTGGGTTTCCCAGATGATGCTCAGGTGTTCTGTGGTGCTCAGTCACTGGTGACACATAGAAGTTGTGGAGAAACAGTGCAAATTCCACCTGCTGTGAGAGGATGACCTGAAACAAATATCTTCCTAGTGGTTTCCCTGCTGCTTGCATCACTTTATGTCCTGAAAGGCAGCATAGTACTGGGAAAATTGTTTTCCTTCCTGCAAAAAACAGGTTACTAGTCTACATGCTGCTGTTCAATGATCAAGGTCATACCCCCACCCTGAAGTGTCCCTGAATTTTGGATGGTCTTTGTCACATTTGTGTGTCTATCATAAACACCAGCTTGTACCAGTTATTCTGTACTTGTCAAGCACAAGATACATGACACAAATTAAACACAAAGGTTTATTGGTAAGATGAGGCCTGGTGCAATCTCCCTTCAGAAACTCTAAGTGCATGTTGTGCATATTCTGAAAATCCTTCTTTAAGGACTATGAATGGTGTTACTAGAAGTTTGATCCTTTATGAGATCAGCTGTCAGTGATGAAATTCAGATTGAGATTTTTTAGTCCAAACCTTCTCTAGACAAAGTATTTGGGTTTTGGTATATATTGAGTACTAGAAATGATTCTTTAAAGGAAAATCAGTAGAATTTTAGTGGCAGTGACCTGCTGCTTAGTACACTGAAAACATTTCTGGTGATCTTGCCTTTTTCTTTGCCCTCCCTTTTTAAATGTTGCTTACAAACTAGAATTGTGGGAGGTTTTGAAGTGAGATTGAATTACTCTTCCCAGAGTGGTTCTACAGGAAGCCCCTTTGGAATCAGCAAGAACAAGCCCAACTTGCATCCCGTTTGCCGTCTGGGCTTCCCTCTGGCTTCAATTTGCTGCTATAAAACAGTTCTTAGGTATGGATGCTGTACTGAACCTGCCCAATGCATGTCACATTTAGCTACTCATATTTCTTCCAAGATAATGACTGCAAAGAAGCTGTTTCTTGTGGTCTCCCTTGATTTACTACTTCTTAATCTGATGTTTCAAATTAAACCTGAGTCTTCAAATGTCATTGCATTCTTTTAAGACATGTTCAGCTGCTTTGTAGTGGGTGTGCTCTTTCCTACAGTTTAATGCTCAGTGGTTATGGAATAATTGAATAATGTAGCATATCTGTTTTTAATCAGGATGGTTCTATGTTATCAAAGGTACACATTTATTTCTCACTTTTCTTTATATTTCTGCACCCTTCCTTGCACCTGAAATACCCTTTGCAGCTGCTTTAATTTATCAAGAAATCTTTAAGGTATAATTGTTCAAGGGCAAACATCAGGTCTCATGTTAGACATTCCATTGCAGCCGCATGAACTTCTGAGAGTAAGTGAAGTTAGAAATTTGTACAGATCCACTGGGCATGGTATCTTTATTTGGTACCCTAAGTAGCACTGATAAATTGAGGAAAATTAGAGGAAATTGAGGAAAATTTACAACCGTTTGTAATTAGAAGAAAGTCATCATCATTAGTGAATATTTTCTAGTCAGCATAGACTTGTATGGAGGGCATGATTTTCCTTTAAAAGAATGGGGGTGATATTTCATTTGTTTGTTTTCTTACAGGGTTTTATAAACCAAGATTTTTACTCCCATCCTTGTCCTTTAATAATCCTGGCTTTAAATAAATGTATGTCACTTAGCATCATCTTGAGATATTATTTTACATAAGATCAGGATGAAACTCCTCACTCTTCTATGCCATTTTACCATGGAAACGATTTCAGTTTGATGTCCATGCTACATTAGTTGTGCAAATATAATAAAAGCAAAAAGTTTATTGATTAGGCAGATTTGTGATTTGCAAATTCAACAAAAACTAATCAATTGAACATCACTTGGAAAAGTATACAGGACTAGTTGTACTTCTTGGAAGGATACCCAAGACATAGAATAAAGGAAATCTGCCACAGAACACCTCTCATCTCTAACACTAGTTAGGAGGCCAAACTCCTAGAAGATATCATACATAGCAGCATTAAAAAAAATGGCCTCACTTCATTTCAGAAAGCTCCTTCTGTATTTCATACCTCAAACCCTATCAGAATCTCACATGCAGCTACATGAGAGCTTAACAGTATTTCAGTATTTGAAACATCCTGGAAAATTTTATTATTTCAGAATGGAACATAGGGGCTGCAATAATATTTTGTTAAAAAGAGACCTGGAACTGTTTGAACCTGTTCTTTCCTTTTTCTGTGTATGGACAAGAGTTATGCTGATGCAAAGCCTCATGGCTGATGTGCTGAATGTGAAATTCAAGGCACTGAAATTATGGGATTTGAAGAACTTGCTTCTGGGAAAATCTATGAAGTGATTGTCACAAATCAAATTGTGACTTAGTTTGGAATATTTTTGCTGTCACTTTACTGAGTCTAAGCTTTAGCACAAATTCCCACTTGATCTGTAATTCTCATTTTGTGTGGGTCAGTTATGCAAAAGCATATTGTGGGAACACACTCAAGGATTTTACACACATTTGCCAAAACTTTAGTTTGCAAAACTTTTGGATCATGGAGTTGTGCATGAAGATTTGGCATCTCATCCTGCTCCTACTGTGATGTCTAACAGTAGTATCAAATTTTACTGGGAAAAAGTTAGGACATTTAGGAGTCTGGGTTGAAAATTCCTATTTTTTTTTTTTTTTTTGACAAACTGACTTTTCTAAAAACCAGGTTTGTAGAGAACAAGCAACATATTGATGAGGCAACAGAGGAAGACACCTTAGTCAAGTCAGAACTGATGGGAAATCTCTCTTACTCCTATAGTGTGAGGACACATTCAGGTTCTGCTTGACCACAACACTTAGAAAGACCTACTAATAGCAGAGCACAGGCACAAGATCTGAACATCCCAAAAAGAATGATTTGTGGGCAGTATCCTATTATCTCCTCAAGAAAGAAAAATACTTTCACTTGCATTGTTTTCAGTTCAAATTAGTCTTACTTGCAGCATCATAATCCTGTTCCTATAGAGCCCAGTTCCTGTTACAGTTTCCTGTGTCTGAAGGAGAAGCTGCCCAGAACAGCATGGCCATGACTGGTGGCATTCCAACTCCCCTGCTTATCCCAGCTTCCAGCCTCTACCCCTCTGCTAAAATGACACACGAATTTATAACCTTTGCTGATCCTTTATGGTTTATTGTTCTTCCTACATGCTCTTTCTTGAGTATCAGTAGCTGACAGAAGGCAGGATACTTCCTTGTGTGGTCTTGTAGGGCAAGACTGAAAAGATAGGCACAAGTCATATGAATGCAAAAATTCGTGTCTGCAGTTCAGGGGAGAACATGTTAAGTTATAGATTTGTGCAGAAATATGGCAACCACATGTCAGTCCTTGTGCATGTTAGTCCTTTGGTAAAAAAGAATCTGTCAGAAAGGAAATAAACTGTGTGAGAAGGGGAAAAGCAAGCAGGTTTAGAATAGAAAAAAACCCCTTAATTTAAATACTGAAGATTTTAAAGCATAATAGATAGCATTTAATCCCTGGCAAAAGTCTGAGTTCAGTGATCTGTGTAAGGGAATAAACTGTATCCAGTGTTTTAAAATATGTGCTTTAAAAAAAAACACCCCCAACTGATTTAAAAAAAGGAAAGGTATAATGAGATCCAGCTTCCTGTAAGTTTATGGTAATTTTGTGCCTTTTGCTAGTTGTTCTATTTACGTGGTCCTTTACTGTAGCCTGGCTCCCACCCTTTAATATAGTTATCCTCACAGCACTTCTTTGTGGTAAGGAAGTACAATAATCCCCACTTTACAAATGGGGAGCCATGGCAAAAGAGAGGCTTAGTGACTCGCCTGAGGTCATGCAGGCAGCCCATTATGGAGCAGGGAATTCAACCAGGACTCCCAAACAGCAGACAAATGCTCCAACCCCAGGGCTGTCTGTCCTTTAGCTCGCATTTTTAAAGCACTCAAAAGGTTGTATCCAGATTTCAGAGATGGTTGGGGGGTTATTGAATCCAGTCTGACTAACAGAACAGAATAGCTGGACCAAGTGAAAATGTGCTTCTCAGTGTAGCGTTGCAATATCAGTAAGTCAAATAAAGGTTTTTCCGCTGGCAGCTCTGGTTTCCTCTCACTTGCCTGAGCTCGCTCTCTCATACACACACACACACACACACAGGCACTCTCTGCAGCTCATTTTTCTCCTGCCTCGGAAGAAGGACTTGGTGAAAGGAAATTGGTATAATTAAATGGTTATGTAGGAAGCTGATGGTAAGTATTTACTTTTATAAAATAAGTGGAGGAGGAAAAAATCTATTAGATGGATTTCTTAGTGTTTGCTTTTTTGGGTTTATTTTTGGGAGTAGAGTATTGAGTGACAAGAGATTTGTTCCCAGCAGAAAATGCTTGAAACACATTAGTCTGCTTTGGTATTAGAAAGATTAGAGGGCACACTGTGAGAATTTGTAAGGATTTATGTGCTTTTTAGAGAGGATTAAGAATAAAAAAAAAAAATCCAGATTAGAAATGCTGTCTAACCACATCACTACTCTACAGACCAGCATTTGCATGGTGGTTTTCTTCTATGTTTTAATACCACAATGTTAGCATTGCAACTTCAGTTACAGTTGGTTTTGTTTAAAGACTATAGTCTAGGTGTGCACAGCATGTGAGATCAAATGTTAGGAGTTGATGTAGCATCCTTACAATCTGATTCAGGAGCAAGCTGGAGCAAGCAAGAAACTCCTAAGAAAAGTATTTTAGGCATATTCATATTCTACAGAGTTGCTTAAATAAAAGAAAAAAAATATCAGACACATGTTCATGGCTTTTAAGTGCGTGCTTTCTTCCTGTCTGTCAAATTGTGAGCTTGAACAAGATTTGTTCTCTGGAACATTATTTCTTTAAAATATTTGGACATGGTAGTTCCCTAGTAACACCAGACTGTACAACATGGAATTAGTTATTTGTTTGGGAACAGAATTGTTAAACATCCTCTAAGCTGTAAAAGGATACTTCCTAATTATTTACTAGAAGCATCCATAGTTAATTAAAGTCAGACTGCTAAATGTGGCTAATTAGAGGCTTATGTTGCTAGAAAACTGCTTGTGCTGATTTGAGCTAGTATTTAATTTGTAAATTCAACCCTTTTTAGACACTTTATTTAGAAAAAGCTTAAATCTTTGCAAGATGTTCTTATGAAAAAGACTAGCTATGTCTTTATTCTTTACAGTCTCACTATACTACACAACAATTTGTCCATAGTTTTTGTCCTTACCAACATGCAATACAAGTGTAACTTGACCAGCAACAGTGGCTTAATTGTTCAGGGTTTCTTTTTTTTTCTTTCTTTTTACTTCCTTCTACACTGTTTCTTTCTTTCTTCTTTCTTTGTTCCTTTCATTTCATTTTGTGTAGAGGTTGGAGTTGGACTTTATCCACAGTATTGTTTGTCCAGTGCATACCTGAGCCCAGTGATGCTTGGAGGATGAGTGGATGTTGAGTGTTGTGTATTTTCCAGCCACGTGCCAGTGGCTGTTTCAGGCACTTGGTACCATATCCATTTCCATGCCACAGTCACCCTGTGACAGTGACAGCAGTGCATTGTACCTAAGTACAGAAACTTGAGCATTTTGTCCCTGCAGGGGTCCTGTGAGCAGCTGTAGTACCTGTAATTTCCCCTCTAGCTCTTTTCAGCCATTGCAGTGGCACTGACCAAAGTGGAGTGCTCTTTGCATGTGTGAACATTGTTTGGATTGGATTCTGGGTGTTGGCTGTTTGGTTTAGCTTTGTTTTCAGTTTTACTTCCCTTACAACATAATTTTTGAAGCAACATTTAGGTGACATATGCTTTCTCTGATGCTGTTTTGTCATGTAAACACTCTGCAAAGTCAGTACAGATGTGTGGGGTAAGAGATGTTTTGTTACTGGCCTCTTATGGTTTGTATTGCAGCTTCACTGCAGCTTAGATTGTGTTGCATTCTAGTGCCTCCTGACAATAAAATATTTTCATACCATCTACATTATACCTAGCACATTATTGTCACTACTAGTGATCTGAAAATTTTATTGCAGGTTTTTAGTAGTGGAGACATTGCAAATACTGGCATTAGTATGCTGTGGAAAGGTGCATATTAGAAGGGGAGAAAGACACGTGGGAAGATTGATTACTTAAAAAGTTGGGTATTCATCTGAAATGCAAAATAAATTTTTGAAATGTGCTGGCAGATACGGACTCAGTAGGCAGCAGTTTATAGCAATGTAGTTGATTGAAAGTCCACTGGCATAAATTGTGGTTTTAGCTGAATGGAGAACTGAATTTGGAGCCTTGTCACTAATGAAAGAACAATTAGTTGAACAAGTCATTCTTCCTCTTTTTCAGGGAAATTGTTGTTTATTGCAGTGACTGTAGCTGTGAGAGACTTTCACTGTTTGTCCCTTCAGGTACTAAGTACATTTGTTAGAAGAGAAGCAAGGCTTTGATTTCATCTTGTGTCTTTGGAAATGCAATCACTTTCTTTCTTATTTAGATGATATTGTGATTTCACATAATTCTTTAAAGTACAAAGATTTTTATTTTGTTTTCCTGTGTGTGTTTTAAAAAGATGCTTATACTGGAAAGGGAGACTTATGCTGGGCTCTCAAGTGACTATGTGTCAATACAGACATTCACTGCAAGTTTAACTTCTGGAAATGAAGGCAGAATTTCTCAGTTTGAAGCTCTACATCATGGTTAGGAAATAATCTTTATCCCATTTCTGTATTGACCTCGGCAATTCAAATGCTTGAAACACTAGAGGATTTTGTGGGGGTTTTGTTGTCAATATACAGAAATGCTAACAGAGCACTATGCCAGAAGAAATCTGAAGTCCACAGAATCTGTGTTCTTATGAATGAGGAAGGAGACTCCAAGCATTATTTGAAAACCTGTGTACATAATTTATCCAATATCTCAAATGATTTGCTTTCTAAACTGTGGTTCCTGACAGGTTTATGCAGTGAAGCACAAAGCTCTGTGGCTCCACACCTTAGACCAAAACACTTTCTGGAGGTGCCTCTTTCTCTCAGTTGGCTGTGAGGGAGAAAAAACTCAGATGAAATATGTAACTTTTAGACTAATATCTTCTGTGAGAAGAGCTGCCCTCTTAAACTGTTTTGTATAAACTTAGAGAAGGCGTTTCTGTTTGTTGATGAAACATGTCAGGTATGTTCTATGGAAAACAATTCTCAGACTGGGTTTCCAGGTGCATACATGTGGCATTGAAGTGTAAGTCCTGTTTGGAAATGAATGAGTTTTCTGTTCCCCTGCTCTGTAGATAACTGCAGCCTGTTCTAGGAAGAGTATGCTTCATACAGTCAAAAATAATGTGGCCTTAATTTAATTGATTTTTCTCTTGTTCAAATTGAAGTTTCGCTGTTTAGTCAAGTATTGTTAATTGCAACTTTTGTCAGAATCAGATTAATAGATACCTAGTCCATCACAGATTGGTATGTGTGACAGAGGATTAAGATCAGAAGTCCAGTATTTTCATTGGTTTAACATGACTTATCAGTGGTTGAGTAATTTCTCAGGTTTTTTCTTTGTTAAACTTGTCTATTAAATACACATTTTACAGTTGTCTTCTAATTTACATATAAAATTCAAGGAATTAGTACTAGGGTCAGCTACTACTTTTTTTCCTGAAAGCCATGAAATTTTACTTTTAAAAAATACAGTAATTTTTGCTTTTTCTTGGGAAATATGAACTGTTCAGCAGAAGAATTTCTTCTGAAGCAGATAACTGCAAATAGTTCTCTAAAATGCCATTCTTGTAGCATTATGAAATTTGGTTTCCATGCTATTTTACTAGTTTATGTGCTGTAAGAATGATTTGCAGTAAAGACTTTGAATTTCTGCAAAAGCATTTGTTCTGTACTAGCAGTACTTTGCAGGGAGATATCCAGATATTTCTTAAGATCTTGAAAGCTTGGTATGAAAAATCAGATTTTCCACATTCCCGCTTGCAACTAAAATCCAGTGCAAACAGAGGTCTCTTTATTTCATAAGTACTTGTTTAACACTGGCTCACTTTTGAGGCTTACTGATTTTGTTGTATTCCAGGCCAGGAAAATCAAAGTCATGGTATGAAAATATCCTCCTGAAATAAGTTATTACCTTTTAGTGCAGTTGTAAAGGATGACTTCTTGGTTAAGGCTCTGGCCTGGGACTGGAAAGTTCAAGCTGAGTTCACTTCAAGACTGTGACCCTGACCACAACAGTGGCCACAGGCACCATTCCTGGGTCTCAGTTCCCCTCCCAGAAAATAACACCTTGCCCACCTTAGGCTGAAGATCCTGCCATGTACACAAGTACAGCACGCATACAGAACCCGTCCCTGGTCTGATTCCTAGTTGGTTCTGTCAGAAAGGTAATTAAACATCCTAATTCCCATAATAACCATATAACTTGTTTCTCTTTTGCAGTCCACATCATGGGGGATGTGAAACTGGTGACATCTACTCGAGTCTCCAAAACCTCCCTGACACTCAGCCCGCCTGTCCCTGCTGAAGCACCAGCATTTACTCTTCCTCCTCGCAATATCCGCGTGCAGCTGGGAGCCACCGCCAGGTTTGAGGGGAAGGTAAGAAACAGACAATGGAGAGCTTCTGCATTGGGTTTTGCCCTCTCCTGAAGCTATCTAGGGGGCTGCAAAAGTAGTGAAGTTGCCTCTGCAATATGGGACCTTTACTGAAGAAGAATACACCAGTGTTTACCCTCTTGGGGAGGGAGCAGCATTACAGGTCTGTTTCTGTGTAGAGGAGAGTGTTGCAGAGCCTGAGCATTGCCAAGTGTAGCCTTGTTGAGCATGCAGAGAACTGAGGTTATTATCAGTGAGAAACTGCTTCAAGGGCTGTCTCTAGTCAGCATGTCCCCTTACTGCAATTCTACATATTCTCCTACTGCACATTCACATCCCTGCATCCCAAATATCTGCCCATTCATGAGGCTTCATGCGTGACACATATCTAACCCTGCTGCAGCAAGGGAGGAATCTGCAACGAGTGCTGTGATAGTTCAGTGTCTGCACTGCCTGCCATAGGTGTTCTTAACTTAAAAAAAAAGAAGAGCATTTTCAGAGTAAAGACTGATTTGTTCAGGAAAACTTGCTAACTCAAAGGGTTTAAAAGGCTGTGTAGTGGGGTGTGTATCCCCCATTCCCCTCGTGTTTGAGATCTTGAATTGTGCATCCTGGCACAATTCCATATTTCTTTCATGTGTCAATCCTGGTATGTATTCATCCTTGTTCTAGCTATCTTCCTTTCTCCTCCCTTAACCCAGTTCTTTTTCCTGGAGCTGTGAGCTTTCCCTCCCCGTCCTTTCAGCTTCCTTTGGTTCGTGTCACGCTCTGATTGCACGCTGACAGCTGCACCATCAAACTGACTGCACTTTCAGTCTTTGAAGTGGTGGGACTCGTCTGACACAGGCAGGAAACTGCAACCCTACTGTAACAAAAGCAAGGGCTAGAAGGAATTTGGGAAATTCTTAACTTCTGAAACTCTAACTTAAACACAGGGCCGGTAGAGGGCATCTGATATTTATCTTACTTGTTTATGTAAGACCAGGACAGGAACTGGGATTTTTCAACAGGAACTGTGTAGGAAAGCAGGTTTTGCAGTATATTAATTTTGAAGTGCTGAAACAAGACTCAGAACACATGGTTAGACTTGACTTTTTGAAGAAAAGGTGGCATTTTTCATACAAAGCAAATTTCAATAAAGTGCTTAAAACAAAGAACAGGTTTTACCAAACCTTCAAGATTTTTTTAAAATTTGCTTACTTTTAGATGATTTTAAGGCACCAGTCAAAAATTCTTTGTGTGTATGATGTTGGCCAGTCGCCATGAGCACTTCTGTTCTTACTCTTTATGTCTTATTTTTTATTCCTGTCATTGTTTCACCTTGTTGCAAATACAGTAGGAAAATGGCAGCGTGTTTCTACTTTCTCCATGTGACACCTGTGTACAAGGCTGTTCTAACTCCAACTGGTTCTTCCAGGCTACGCTGCAGTAATAATTCAGTGAAATCAAAGTTGAAGCATGTGCTAAGATTTGGTTTTATAGTTCTCATGTTTCCTAATTAAAAGCTCAAGTGGCATATTTCCAGTTTTTATTGCACTCTGCAGAATTTTTATTATTTAAGTCAAATGGAAACAATTGTAAAATATAATGACCTACAAGCTAGAGTGCCATCACTGCTTTACATTTATTTTATATCTGGTTTTAAAGTGTTAATTTTCCAGGGATGCATATCCTGTTTTTAAAGCCACTTTGAAGACTGGAAGGGTGAAGTCTGAGGGGTTTTTTTAGTAGCTTGGAAAAAAATACACAAATTCAATACTAATTAAACTGTCAAGTTTAATTTCCTTGAAGGAACAAAACTTTGATTGAAGTCCTGGCTTGGACTTACTTGATGAAAAATCTAAATATCTCTTCTGGCAGTTCAGTATATGACCGTAGCCAAAACCTTTAATTTTCCATACTTAAAGTGGGGGTGACAGCATTAGTATTTTGTTTGTGCTCTTACTGTAGTAACAGGGGCAAAGTGAGGGGGAACACAGCAGCCCCTTTTGAAAGGTGCTGTGGCTGAACAGCTGCAGGAGCCTGCACAGCTGTTAACATCTGGCTCCATCTTCAGCTGGGTAATACAATGTTGCTTCTTCTGCCATTTAATATTCCAGAGTTTCAGAAGGACAGTTGACCTGTTCAGAAAAACAGGTTCAGAAGGACAATCTTAACAAAAACAATTTATTAAGATTTAGTAATAGAAGCTACTCAACGTACTTAGTTTTTTCTATCCTGGAAAACCTATCTAGGCTACAGATGTTATGATATGTTGTTGCAGTATAAATATTAAACCAGACTCAGGCTAAATAAAAATAAAAAGTTTTTTAAATGGCTAGACAGGAGCTTTTCTTCAAAGGGTTTCTTTGCAGTGGAATTGATCTTATCAGAAAGAACAAATATTTTTAGAATCCAAGACAGGATATAAATCTGATATTGTGATGATCCTGTATTCTCATTAAGTGAACAAGGAAGAGAGGGCCCCAGAATTAAATTTGTTGGTTTTCTTTCCAGCGGCATTATTAGATAAGTTGTGTGAAATTCAAGATCAAAGAGAGTGCAGAAATTGAGAAATAGCCCATAAATGTAGGAAATTTGAGGTAGAAAGAAACTGGGGCTTCCTTTAATGGGATTTTATTTTTATTATTTCCCTGTTCCTTCAACTACCACCCTGATTTTCTTACTAAAATTTCAGGAAGTTTATTTATATCTGACTGCAGATCTCAGTTTTCTAGTGGCATCTTAGCATAGAAATTTAAATCATTATCTTTCAAGAGTATGAGTATTACTTTGTCTTGGAACACAGAGTGGAAACAGTAATGCAAAGCCATGGTTACTTTCACTAGATACTCCCCAAAGATCTGGATGGACATCTCACTTGTTCATCAATAAATTGCTGAGGTGATTTTTAGGCAAACCACCCCAGAAAATTGTGAAACTGTGTTGTATGTTCACAACTTTTTAGGACTGGGTTAATAAGCTGTTCTTCAATGGCACACCATGTGTGAGGTGAGCAGCTCAAGGCAGTAATCTTGTGCCCTGTGTTAAGGCATTTTAGCTCGTTGTCAGAACCTTTAAGACACTCCTGGAAAAGAAGACCAAAATGTTACCAGGCTTTGTTTTAAGCTCCTTCTTTCTGGATTGTATTGAACACTGGATGTTAACTTGTGCATTTGATTGCAGCAAGCCCTTAACCTGCCTTATTTGCACATGTATAATATTGATGGTCATTAATTTTATGAGCCTAAAAAAATACTTGTGCTATAACTCTGCTTGGGAGGAACAGCCAAATGTTCTACAGACCACAAACCCATTGCCTAGTGGTCAGGCAAGAGCTTTCCTCCTTGGACAAAGCATTGTACAGTTGGCAACAGTGCAGTATGGGTGGTTTTTCTGCTTCACGTGGGCCATCATACATGGTCCATTGCCAGAACCAAGATATCGAACTACTAAATCTGTCTGGTATTCTAATCCCAGGGAGCTAGATCTCATGGAGCTCATGGTTTGAGTAGGTGTTGGGGTACTAAATTCAGCTTGGTGCCCATTGAGTAGTGACTGTTCTGCCCTTCCCCTCCCATCACCCTCCAGGTAAGGAGCTGGATGGTAAATTTTAAGGCAAGCCAGGTCAATGTCAAATCCTACACTTTTAATGTGCTTTCTGGTTGTTCTTTTACAACCCTGCTGTTGAATCTGTTTGAATCAGTTAAGTCCAATGATGTACAGTTGCTTTTGCTGCTGGTGGTTGCACAGGTACTGTTTAGAAAAACACACCTGAAGAAATGAATTGGGATCAGGCAGTAAAAACAAGAGGCAGTGGGAAGATCAGCAGTGATTCTGCCATCTATTCTGGGATAGAGAGGAGACCCATTTCTGCAGTGTTTTAAGAGGTAAAGAGTAGGGAACCTCTACAAGAATGAAGACTGTGTTAAACACTCCCACAGCATTTATAAATTCTTTCAACTACCCACTAATGTTAAAACTAATTTTAACCTATTTTTTTTTTTTTACTGCGGTATGTGTTACACGCATAGCACGAGCTAGGCATGGCAAAACCTTTGGTATCTTCCCTTAGATTTGGTCTCAAGGCAGCAGTGTGTGTGCCATTTCCAATCCTCAGTCAGCAGGCTCTCCAGAAAAATGCCTTAATTACACCACATGCCTGGATTTCAGATGACAGGATCAGAGAGGAGCCCATGTAATGGCAGAGGATGATGACATGGCACATCTTGCTGTTGGCCTGAGATATTTGCTGTTACAAAATGTACTGGGCAGTTCAATGCATGAAGCTGCCAGTGGCTTTGGATCTGTGCTTTCTGGAGGGATGCCTGTTCTGAACCTTATAAGGGAAGAAATTCAGGAGAGACCCATGTTTTCATGGGAGACAGTTGTCTGATGGAAGTAAGTGCTGTGAGAGGACTTGTGCTGATAGTGTGATACTCCCAGAAACCTGATATGAAACACTGAGGCATGTTCTGAAGGGGAAAGAATTAAAAAAGTTTTCAACTTGCCTGTGGATTTTATTTGGTCTTCCTTTCCAGGTATCACTGGAGCATTCTTGGGAAAAATGTGGTGCATTGAGAAGTTACTTAGACATTTTGTGTTAGGCACAAGGTATAGACAGCTGAAATAAAAGAAAAAACCCCAAAACCACAAAAATAAACACAGAGGGTGGCTGTGAGCAGCTTATGGCATGCTGGTTTCTGTTTGCATCTTCTACTGCTGTGTCTTCTTCCTTGGTGTAATCGACGTCCCATCATATTCACTCACCACATACATGTTCTCATGAGCAACGCATGCATTGTTTTATTTGGTTTTTTTAACTCTGTAACTCTATATTGGCATATGGAAACAGTGTCAGCTTTACATGAGGCCAAATGAAAATGGCTGCTCTGCTGGGAAGTGGTTAAGGTGGGATTCAGTCAAAAGGAGTTCCCCACACAGTGTCACCTACACCCAGAATTATTTAAACACACTTCCTTTCATCAACTGACACAAGCACCCATGTGTTGATGCCCATTTTCCTTGCCTTGCAAATGATACATCCTTTAGAAAAATTGTAAGTGTTCAAGTTGCTGCTCAAGAAATTTCTAGGTCTTAGTCAGGAGTGGAGGCCCATGAGCTCCACTTCTGTCTCTCCACATCTGTCTCCCTGTCAACTGTGGCCATCATAACTATACTCAGGATTTCCCTGGTAGAAGTATTTAAGCATTTCTTGTGCAGAGCATCTGATGATGCTCTTTAGTGCTGGACTTAAAACACTGTCCCCTGCAGCTGATCTGTGCATGTGCTCAGGCCACAGCCAATATTTCTGGATATTTGGCAGCGAAGTTTGGTCAGACCTTTTGCAGAGGTTTTTTTTTTTTTCAATCTGCCAGATGTTCAGAAATTCTAGACAATGCTGAATATCCTCAATTCCATCCAGACAAAATTTCTACACAGGAAAGAGGCCATGACTGGGGAACAGTGAACATACATACATCCCTGTTCTGAGTTGTCTTTTCTCAGGGTCGGTTTTATTATTTTGTATAATTGAGCGAGTGTTCAGTAATCCACCACCTCCCAACTGTGGAAGAAATGTGCTTTTTGATCCTATCACATTTATTTTTCTATTTGCTTTCTGTCTCCTTTCCCACTTTAATTGCTTATCTACTACCAGCTGGTGACAGGAGTTCAGCTCCATGCAGTGCCAGAAAGATTGGCTCCCTATTTTTGATTGTTGTGGTAGGAACTGCTGTAATTCAAGGAATATAAAAAAAATTATAATAACTGTGATGGTAATAATAATAGAAGTTTTTTAAAACACTCCAACTAATGTACATATGGAATTAAAGAGAATCTTGTATTATTTTCTTTAATATCTACCCAAACCAGTGTTGTTTTAGCTGAAGTCAGACTACATATTTGTGCTGCTTTTGATCACCACTTTCTTTATTTCTTTACTTTTTCTTTAATGTGTTTCTAAATATTTTGTATTTTTAGGTGGAAGCAATTAAAATCACATGACAAAGCTGACAGTAAAAGCCTGTGTGATTTCATTGCATCTACCTGCCCCCAGTTTGCTTTAATGGTTGACTCTGACAAGTTTATTTTAAGTAACTTTGAGTTTTTTTTGTGACCACCCACTACTGTAGTGTGTTGTTTGAAAGCATGACTTTGTGTTTGCTAAAGAGGAAAAGAGTTTCCATATAATTTATCCATAGGGACGTCCCTAGGGTTGATTTTGAGAAAATTTACTTCATTAGCAGAGATTTCTGGACTTGCTATTTTTCTATAGTCATTTAACAGAAATTAAAAAAAAAAAAACAAACAACCAACCCAAATTCTAAATTATTGACAAGTTTGCTGAGGAAAAGGAGACAAAATATTATATGGTGGTGTAAAAGAGGTTCAGTCTTTAAGAAAAATAAGGATGGACTAAATGTCATGACTAATCATAAAGTCCACTGTTTAGGGTTGATAATATACATGTATCTGAAAAAGAAGTAGCTCAAATCTATGTATTTCCAAAGAGAAAAACAGCTGATCAGCATATCCTAAATAGCTGAACAAGGAGATGCCCAGAGACTGAATCCATGTAGGTCAGAGTAGAAGCAGTCATTATAATTCTTCTTGGGTTTTCTGTCCCATGATGGTTAATCATGAATCTCTCAGATTTCAACAATGTCTCATTAAGTTCTTCAGTTCTGCTTTTAATTTGAAAAATATCATCATCTTTTCCAGACTAGTCTCCCTTGCTCCTCTGGGTCAGTGCAGAAGGCTTTGTTGTGGTTGATTCCACTGGCAGTAAAACTCTTCATGTAGCATTGTGCTTTCTTATTTAAATAAACATTCTTAGTAGTACATGAAACATGACTGCAGCTTAGCATTATGATGTTTTAAGCTTGATTTTTTAGGGAATTGTGCCTTTGACTCTTATCACACTCATAGAGTTGAAAGTTAAAAAAGATCTAGTAACAGAACTGAGAGTAGCTGACTTCCTTGTGCTGCAATAGCCTATATTGATGTGAGAGGTATGAAAAGGGAGGTAAAAAAATTTTGGTTGATTTTTTTTCTTCCAGAAATATGTCTCTAACTGGAAAGCTTTAAATTTTATTCTTCTAGCTCACCCTGAAGGTAGGACAGAGTGTTTATGATCAGATGTGCATTTGGCTAACTAGTAATATATTTGCTTTCTGCCGTCATAAAGAACATCAAACTCCTTGCCTGCATCTGGCTGATGAAACCAGAAAGGTCAGGGAAGGGTTCAGTGCCATATGTAGCAATGAGAACCCTACATAAAATAGCAAAGAGTGCTTTTGACTTTTGACTGTCTTTAAATGGGTCCTTGAGAATTTGCACCAAATGACTCCAGGTCACACTTTTTAATATAATTCTGCTTTGGCCCTGTGGGAAAAGAGAGTAGTCATTAATAGACAGCAAGCATTATGCATCCAGAATCTGCAGAAGGCAACATGTGGAGAAGGTTTATAATCAAAACACATCATTACTCATTGTGGTTTTGCTCAGTCCATGCTCACTCTAGCACCTCGACTCCAAAGCTAAAAATTTCTGCTTTTGACATGTTACTTGGCTCTGTTCACTCATGGATATAGTATGAAGTTTGGAAACCTACTGGGCAAAACCAGACAAAATAATATTTTTCCATGTAAATTTTGGACTCCCCAGTATCTAAATGCATGCTGAACAGAAAATTACATTGCTGTGAATTCAGCCCATTCATGAGGGGGAGAAACCTGTCTGTCTGACACGGAGCCGCAAGGGCTGGCTGCTCCCCAGAGGAGCGTGAGCCAGGAGCCGAGGGGAGCCGTGCACGGGCTGTGCCATCACCAGCTGGCCACAGCCCTGCACCATCACCAGCTGGCCACAGCCCTGCACTGGCCTCAGTCCTTCAGGCTCTGCTCCAGCAGGCACTGCCATGTGCTCTAACAGGGCTCTGATGTTCCCAGACATGGCAAACTATGAACCAGGGTCAGGATCCCAAAGGAGATACAGTCAGGAGAAAAAGTAGGCAAGGCAAGATTGTTCCTCTGTAGGTTTCCAGTTCAGTTTTTAACCTTCAGTCTGTAAGATATTATCTTGTCACTAGAGCTTACTGATCTCCAGCAGAGGCCTGAAACAGCATCCATGTTTCTAGCTAAGCTTTCAGAGTTCATTGTTTAGTGTCTGGGGACAAACCTGCCTTGATCATGATTCTTAAGCCAAAAGTCATCCCAGTTCATAATTCAGCATCCCATGTGAATGCACATCTCTTGTGTTCTTCTCTTATGTTGAGGAAATAAGCTTTGGAATGGGAGTGATGTTGAAGTGTTGGGCTAGTGCTGGGGGAGCCACTGCTGCCCCTATTTGGGGTCAGAGGTTACATGTCAAAGCTCTGCACTGGTTGGAGCCAGAAAATCAAGGCATTCCACTGACTGATTGTCCCTGGGGTGACTAGTCCAGTATAAGGGCTTTGAATAACCTGCCTAAATATGTTGACTTTATTCTTCTAGGGAACCAAGCAGGCAGGCTGTAGGTTAGGAGCTAAATCATTTTTGACTCACAAGTTAGTAACCTGGTCTCTAGGCTAGCCATCCCACATTAAGAATATGTTGCAGTGAGATTCTAGAGATCTTAGACCTTTCTTTTTCAGAGGAGTTTTAGGAATAGACAGAGTGAAAACCTGGATATTTTTGTTTTAAAAAATTAAAATTCTAGGCTTTTTGATGGTGGAGATAGTTTTATTCTCTGTAAGTAAGTGCATTGTTGTAAACCTGTAGTCAAACAGAACAAAGCAATCTTTGTCTTCTGAAAATGCCATGGCCTAAACTGGTACAAATTCAAAGTCAGCTTTGCAATTTTTTTTATTGCTTAGATGGAAACCTTTGTAATTCATTTGAAGAATGAGGCAAAATGGAAAAATAAGTTATTTTATATTTTTCTGAGTTTCCCCTGCTTGTCTGCATATTTTTAAAAATACTATGGTAAATGTTACTCTATGGAATATACTGTTTATTATAAATGCAACAGCTGAGCTTACTAAAACACTAATTAAAAGTCTTACTGCATTCCAACTGCAACTTTTCATTTAAAGATGACAACAAGCTGCACATGGAGCCCAGAGAAAAGGGAGAGGCAAAGACTGACAAATTAAATAATTCTGCTCATGATTATTTGCCTGTTGGCAATGGCATATTGAACTTACTTCATCCAGCTCTGTGCTCTCTCAACTCACATTGAATGAGAATGGTAATTTTCCTCCAGCTGCATGGTAGAGTCAAATCATAACTGTGTGGCTTGAGAGTTTGCCATTCCTTCAGTATGTCCTATAATACATGAGCAAGCCTTTATTTATGGTGCATGTATTATTTAAATTGCTTTTGCAAAGCTTAGAATATTAATGCAATGCACACTGTTTTGTAAAAGATTTGTAAAAGCACCTGCACACACATGGCAGTATGAAGTGTAACTTGTGTCTCAAATGTAACTCATTTATATCACACTCCCATACTGGCAAACAGTGAATAAAGATTTTTTTCTGTTCTGTGAACTCTCTGGAACAAGAGTTCAATATATTTAAGGTTGATTTTTTTTTTGTCTATATAAATTCTGGTGTTCCTTTATAAAAGAAAAACTCAGCAGTTTGTCTCTGCAGGGAGGCAAATATAAATATTTCAAAACAAAGTTATGCTAAAAGCCAAAGCACTGGAAGAAAAATTATGATAGAATCTTGGAAGTACAGATTAAAGAACTATTGCAAATGGTATTGATTTCTACTCATTCCATGGTACCACTTAAACAGCCTCATTCAACTGGAATCCTAGTGTTTGTTTGTAGTATTTAACACATACAAAGGCAGAGTAGAGTTGGGTCCTTCTCTGATGGTCTTTCTAGCCAAAACAACAAAGGAAATAATCATTGTTACCTCCTTGACATTTATGTGGGGCACCAAGGCATGGTGAGATTTATTGTCTTGTGCAAGATGACACAGAAACACAGAGATACATACCTGGATTCAGAGCAGAATGTCTGTCTTCCAGAGTTCAATTCCCATCCACTATCCTAAATGTTTGGGAGACAAATAACTTCTGATTTTGGAAGAGAAAATGAAGATGTGCAATGGGTGCAAACATCACAGATACCTAAGTGCCTCCTGTTGGATGCAGAGCATCATATTCACAGTGCCAGAACTGGGTCTTCAGAGCCTTGACTCAAAGCTGGTTTGCTGGGATATGCAAATGAACAGGTTTGTCTGCCTGGGAGACTATTGCATACCCACAGGTTTAATGGAAAACACGATGTTGGATTTGTTCAGACCTCTCAGTAGGAATGGAGCAACTGCAGTTAAGTGGAGCTCTATTGAAAGCATATGCAGAGTAAGCTCTTTTTCCACAACCTAAACAGCTACTTTTGAATGCATGTGTGTTTCTCTTACCAAAATCACAGCAATTTTAGTTTTAAGAGAAAGCATTAGAAAGGAGAAGTGAGCCCAAAAACTTTCTCTTAAACTCAGCATGTCTATAAATATTTATCCTGAATTGTTGAACTAGAAATTTATGGTCACAGCAATTTATACTTAGTATTTCAGTTAGTAGTTTGAGGTTTTTTTTCTTTTAAACTGCTGTTTCTCAGTCCATGGTTTTTATTTTTATTCTAAACACAGCCATTTGTGCATTGTACTACCTGAATTACCTCTGCTAAGATGTTACTAAAAGGGTATATGTGAAGTTAGGAAAGCTTATCAATTTCACAGATTATTACAGGGTAAAAGAATCACCGACAGTTGCTAATGAGCAGTTGATGTTTTTCCACAGGATTTTATACAGAAGTCCTAATTATTTATGGCACAGCAGTAAGTTGCACTTGGTGGAATAAATGGTGCAATGGGAAATGCCAGTCGTTTAGGCTGTCTGATGTGTTCACATCTTCATGATCCAACATTGCATTTTGTATCTCTTCATAAGCACATGACTCTTAAGTGAAGTTTGTAATAAATGACACTTCATGCCCAGTGCTTTCTCAGCCCTACCAAGAAGCACTAACAAAGCAGAACACATAACTGAGGAGAATTTTTATAGCTTCTCCAGAGCACAGCCTTTTCCAGCAGTCTTTGTCACTATCAGCAGACAGTCGTTAACTGTGCAGGAACCCAGCAACAAAATCCAGTTTCAGCATTTTCTGTGGCCACTGCCAGACTCCTAAATTGCAGGAAATAAAATCTTGTCTGCTTGGAAACTGATAAAGTATGGGCATATTCATTTAAAACACATAGTATTTGTTACCACCTTACACTTCAGAAGTGATTGCTGCCCTTAATTGCAAATTTTGTAACTCCAAACATATTTTCCAGTGGCTGTGTATTTTGGCCACAGAAAGAAAGCAGTTTTTTCTCCATAATTTTTCATAATAGGTCCTGCATATAGTGTGCACTCATGTAAATTTATAGATATTCCTTATCGTTGGTAGCATGCTAAAAACAGCATCCCCAAACTAGGATAGTATGAAGCTCGTTTGGTCAGTGGCATAGCTCCTACAGGAACGTAGGGGCATTAGTGTTCAGTGACATATGAGATGAATTCTTGCCCTATTAAGACAGAAACTTTACACCAGGAAGTAAAAATGCAAACAAACAAACAAACAAAAAAACTTTCAGTCTTCCAGAAATAATATGCAATGGAGAAATCATTTTTTGCAAGTTTTATTGCAATAAATGATGAACATTCTCTTGTTAAAGAAAAGAAACAGGGTGAATTGTCTTCTTTAAAAAGTGACTGCCAGTTCCAACCCCAGGTATTGCAGTTATGAAGGGATTGTTGTTATGAAAAGAATTGATGGTGTTTAGTTGTGCTGCTTTCCTGTGGTATCAGCAGTCTTTAGACCTGATGATATCCCAGTCTTAGGCTGTGGCTTAAAGCATTTGGATTCTGTGATCAGTTCTGTGAGATAAAACAGCTAAATGTTCTCCTAAGTGGGGACACACATACATTTTGCTAATGACAGAGCAAAATGTTGGTGTTCATATCATCCTTACTTGCTCAGGGAGCTTCCTCCTGCTTCTACTTTGTCAAAACAATCATTATCCACCTTTCTGAATTATTACTGGATAAAGGATGAATGAAGGATTGACAACTGAAAGTAAAAATTTTGAAGTCTTAAAAGTTCAGCTTTTTTTGATGAGAAGAGGGGAAAAAATTTCCCAACAATTTATTTTTATTGTGTTAAACTGTTTTATGTTTCAGTTTTTGTTCTAGTGCTGCCACATAACATTTATGAACAAAATTAGTGGCTAACACCATAAATCAGGCTGTCCTGCTGAACTGGAAGTTAATGAACCACTTCTGTTCTGACAGCTTTTCAAAACTCTGGTCTGATTCCTCAAAATCTTGTTTCCTGTAGCAAAGATTGCTGCTGCTCTGAAATGAACACCAGTCCTATCAGGAAACTTCTGACATGCTCCGGAAATCACTGTTACTGACATAAAGCAGCTGCTTCATCTAGTAATGTTTGATAGAGATCTTGACTCAGAATCACCAAAGAGGGAAACTAGGAGAAGGATGGGGAAAGAGAGATAATTTTAGGGACTTACTGGGCTATGTGGAAAAATTAGCAAGAGCATTATTTCCATTCCACAGCCACAGTTCTTTCCCTTTTAACTCCCTCATATTTGTACTGCACAATCCTAAATGATACTTTACCCTGCTCAGAGGTCAGCTATTTCTTAGCAATTTTTTAGGATTTTAAGCTATTCAGTACCTCATAAAATCTAACACTTTTTAAAAAAGTTGGACCATGGGCAGAAAGCTTTGTCTTTGCAGTTTGCCTTTTCTTCTCTAAGGAGAGACTTAGAACCAGGGAAAACTTTTATTAAAATTGATGAGAGTTTCACTCAAGAGAGGGCTGCAAAGTTTATCTTTGTGTTGTGTTGAGAGCTCTTGTACTTGCCCTTGCCTTTGGAATCTTTTTGGCCCATTCTGTGCGGCAGTGCTGAAGGTTTTGAGAGCTGACAGAGTCATTTCTTATCATGTTGCTCACATTTTCCTGTGGTGGTGGCTTTACTTCTCATATTTGTAACTCTGTTTTGTGTGGTTTTTATTTCATTGCCAAGGCTCTGGACTTATTCTGTCTGGATCTCTTCACTGTTCACTCAGTGCTGTGCACTTTGGTTTCTGAATACAAACACATTCAGTCATTGTTCATCTAAGGAGAGCAGTGGCCCCTCTGTGCTGCATCTTCAGACTTTGCATTGATTCCTCCAATAGCAAATTTGTTGGCAAGGAAGAAGTATGGTCAGATTATTTAATCTAATGGTACTAACTGTTGAAGTCTAAGTTCCTTTAAGTGTGAGTTTGGCAAAGTCTGAGTGTCTCCATGTCTCAGATCCTCACCTATGAAGTCAAAGTTACACTTTCCCAAGTGACAGCTACCACCACCTATTTTGGACTGGAATTATCTTCAGTTTCTACAGAACTCAGTTTCCTGTGCACTCTTACTTTGAAAAATTCCAGAATTTTACCACTTTATGGAGACCCTGTCATCTTTGTGTGCCAGGACAGCATCTGGATAGCATTGGAGGAAATAGCCTAAGTTTTCTCCTAGACTTTATCCAAGGTTTATGGCATCTGCTTTTGAGTTGGCAGCCAGAGGAAGGCTTTTTAAAAATGGGAGAAATCAGACAATGACTAAATACAAATACTAAACAGATCTATCTAAAGATGGACAGATATTCAGTCTACCTATAATCCCACATTAAATTCAGAAAACTTGTACTTACAGAAAAAGATGTCCAGGTGAACTCTATGGGTGGTTTGCATAAAACTCTCATCACACACCTAATTGCTACAGGTCAGCTGGCTACAATGTGGGAAGAGTAAAAAGGCAGATGTTGCAGCTGGCAGAATGATTTATGAAAGCTGCATCAGAAAAGCTCTGCCAGTCTGAGACAGCAACGGCTGTGTGAAAATGCCCCCATTAGTGTAGCAGAGGTTTACAGCCCCTGATTCAGTTGCTGATTGACATCCCAGCTCCACAGACGTGTTCCACTATACAGTGTGCTCCTTTATGTCCTCTGTACAGGAAAGGGTAGAATCCATCATGGCAGAGTTCTGTATTTCAGCCGACTGATGTTTCAGGTTATTTTGTGGTTGTATGAAGACTCCTGTAACAATATTACTTTAAAGCAGTACAGTTAAACTTATTCCTTAAATTAAATAAAATCTGATTTAGGAAAAGCACCTGTACATGTGATTAATTCCAAAAGCCATAAATAGGGCTTGAACATGCTCTTAAGAGCTGCATAAATTGGGACTGGTGTTTGAACTTGGATAAACTCAAGGCAGCTTGACACCCAGTGCTACTCTGAAATTCGACTTGATTCCTTCAGAAAAAATATAACACAAACGGACTTGTTTAGCTTGTGGTACCTGGGATAGCAGTGCTTTTTTTCAAACAGCTATACTCTGGTGATTGAGCATAAAGCCAATACTCTGTGCACCTCTGGGAACTCTTGACGCTGAATTTTACAAAAAGGAAAAAAAAGATCAAATGTAGAAGATTGAAGAAGAAATTACGTGCAGCTGCTGTCTGCTTTTCAGTTACCAGACCATGTCTTCCATGGATAGGTCATAAATTCTTCCCTGCTGAGCAGCATAAAAACTGATTCCGCTAAAGACCTGTGGTAGTATGTGGAGTGTTCAGCACCTTTGCAATCTGCAAAAAGGGGCTGAATAGTGTGATACTGAATAAACAGACTGTGCAGAACTACTTTTCAAGTGTCAAAACTAAAATTTTTGGGGTGCTGTCTGCAGAAGGATCTTGTGTTTGGTGCTTGGATCATAAAGTATCAAATGCCATTTGGCACTGGTGAAGGCAAAGTAGAAAAATAAAACATATCCTAGGTTTACAGAAAGACCATTGGTTTTTCTTGTATGTAGAGGAGGTAATGCTTTGAAGTGAGCATGTTTGCTCCTACTCTGTATTCCATTTTTGCTTTAATGACACAACTGTGGATTCTAGACTGTTCTGCAGAAGAGGGAGGATTTTCGCTTTGTTTGCAAAGTTATAGCTAAGTCTCCAAATATTTAACATTTTTATGTTTAACCTTGCCAGGCGAGTTCTGTGTTTTAGAAGCAAGCTTTTAAAAGGGATAAACTATTCTTGAGATATGGTTTGCCTGTGTTTAAAGTCTCAGAAGGAGCTTAACAATGTATCATGTCCACTTTCCTTTATCAAGAACATCTGCTGTTCATTTGTTAAAGCAAACTGCAGCTTGAGCCTAACAGAAGCTTTGTTACAAGACTTAAAAAGAGCTGCACTGGCCAGAGCCATGCACCTGCACTGACATTAAAAATTAAATCTAAATCAAAATATAGCACCTATTAGGTGGGCTATAGTTTCAACATTTATGTTGCAGTTTCAACAGTTTTATAGAACTTCTTTCCTAAGACTGAAATTAAGAGTTCACAGCAGTATGAAATACTAAAACAAGAAGCAGCTTTTTTCTCTAGTTTGAGAGAAACACTACTCTGTCTACATGGACAGAGTATGTTATGGTGTAGCATCCTCTGCTGAGGTCCCTTCACAAGTCTTTTGGTCAAAGTCCAGGGTCAAAACCCATGGGTTCTTGATTCAAGTAAATTAGAGGGCTCTGGCCCTCTAATGACTATGGGAAACATAGTCATAGTCCTCTTTATTTAGAGGACCTAGGATGAGCCACATCCACAGAACAGCTGGTACCATTTGGATTTAATCTCTTGGGGCTGCATGACAGCCTTCAACCATATGACCTTCAGATGAGCCCATCTAGAATCTAACTTGCAATAAAGGCAATAAAATTTTATTTTTGCTGATACCTAGACAATGGAAGAAGAGGAACACTATCCAGTCTCTACCACATTTCAAGTGTAAGTGTTATTTTTTCCTGTATCTTTACTTTTTGGATTATAATTACACTTGCAAAATGTGTCATGCTGTTTAATGGCGTTTCTTTTGCTGCTTTCTTGATAAAATCTGATGGCTTATTACTCTAAGTTTTGCAAAAAGTGCAAGCAGTTTAGTCCCTGCTAGAAATGAGTATTTGCCAGGTTTGCAGGCAGCAGAATAAAGGTCAGATTTTGTCAGACATTCTGAGTAGTTTTCCACATCTCCCTTGACTTCTCCTTATAGTGACTTCTAAGCATCTGCCAAAAGCAGATGTCTGGGAGCTCAGTGCTAACATCTGACATCTTTGGCTGAGGCTATCCTCATTTTATTCCTTTGCAGCTTCTGGTCTCTATGGCCTTTTCTGAGATGTAGATCCGAGAAATTACTGGTTTCCTCCTGAAGATGAGCATGGAACAGAGAATAGGCTACAAAACTTTCTCAAGCTTCCCTCAATTTCTGGAATTCCTTAATTTTAAGATAGGCAGGCAGCCAAATAAGCAAAGGAACCTGCTGTTCCTTTAAAGGAGGTGACTGCTGACAATCATCCACCAGCCCACTGGCTAATTTCTTTTGAAAGCTTATTGCTTGTCCAGTCCACTGTGGATGTGGGAAATAATTTATTCTCTTCTGCATTACAGATACCTATATGTATTAGAAAATATTTAGCATTTCTCATTACTGCCATTCTTCATTTATGACTTGTTACTCAGGTCATCCACACTTTGTTTTGTGTTGTTTTACTGCTTCCAGGCATTACAGTCTAACTGTGAATGTCCTCACTATGCTACCTGCATGTGAATAGAAAACATTTCTGTCTTTCAAATGTATATTCAAAATCTATTTTCTTTAGATGTATTGAATCACCCAAATAAAACTGATTCTTTCATTCAATAGTTGAGAACTATACACACATAGGTCTTAATTCTGGACTTTGGGGAATTAAGGCAAAGGTAGTCTACAGAAATAGCAGCACAACTGAACACTGTGTGCTGACAGAATCTGGACGTTTTAAAATTCATATTTCATGGGAGCAGGATTGTCTCTTGAGAGGAATTTTAGTCATTAGTGAATTAATACTTCAGTATATGAAATCATCTCTATGAAGGGAATTATTTGGAATATTATTACTCTCTTAAGAGTTGTAATATTTTGCCAGTCTAAGTATGACTTGTGATGTGCCTGTCTATATATGATGTAATCCAGGGAGATTTTGCAAGCCAGTAAATCCTCTTGATAGCTGTCCTCTTCCTGATCACAGTGCTTGTGTGACCTTAAACTGTAAAATGGGACATTTATCTAGTCCTTAACATCAAGCACTGAACACCTCAGCCATTACAATGGATGTAGTGCTGGAATATGTCATGTAATGCTTGCCATCATTTCTAATAGACTTTCGATGTTACCGTCAAACTGAAAAATATTCAGTAACAGTACACACCCCATCAATGTTTCACACTTACACTTTGGTTTTTTTGTAAGTCATGGCTGCTTCTTTTTGGGTGCTGTGCGTTTATGTTCATTGTCGACCTCACTGGAGCCAGCAGCAGTTTGAAATTTGAAGTTAAAACCATAAGCCAAAAGGTTGCATCCCATTGCCTTAAACTGCTACTGCAACTATGTTTAAGTAGGCAAACCTCTGTTTTTTGAAATTGGTACATAACAGCTCTTTTATGGAGCATAGATAGAGACCAAGTTTGAGAAAATGTTTCCTGTGCTTTTGAACAAGGAAAAGGATCGCTAAATGTATTTGGTGTTGGTGGTCACTGACTGCCTTTCAGTTTGTGACAGCGGGGAATAGTTTGTAGGAGCACATTTTCTAATAATACTGTCCTTTAATGTACAGCTTCCATGGATTTATTGTATTTTTTTTTTATTTTCTTTGGGAAGCTAGCACCATCCCTTTTCAATAGCATTCTCTCTGACCCAGATGTGGAACAACCTGAACTCTGGGAGTTTCACATGCCACAGGTTCTCTCTCAGCTCTTTCCCCTTGATGCTGATGCACTGTTTTGCCTTACCAAACTTTTCCAGGAAGGCTCTAAGCACTTGAAGGGTCCAGAAAAAAACTCATAACTCATGTTTGTGCTAATACAATGGTTATTTGCTGCCTGCTGTCAATTTTCCACTTGTTATTGTAGAGCAGGTAAAGAGAAGCTGCAGCCTCGCTGGGACTGGCAATACTCAGACAGGCCAAGTTGTAAATAAGGGTTATAGCATGCTGCTGCTGGGCATTAAATAAGCAGATAAATTTCTTTTTGCTGTGGATTTATTCAAGGCAGATGTTTTTAGTGAGCTCTGGAAAGGTTTGGAGGAATATAAAACCTGCTGCAGTTCTGGAATTGATCCATGAGGATCAAAATCTGGTAACCAGTGATTTGTTTAAGGGTCCCTGACACTTTTATGGCATGACCGTGTATTTCAGAGAGGGCTGGCTCAGTTTGAAACACATTCCAAACCCAAACCTGAAATAAATCCTTGCAACAGAGCAATTCTCTAAACTTCTGCTTTCCCATTATTTCATTTTTGACAAAAAATTCAAGAAAAAAGAGTCAGTTTGGGAAGGGAATGACTCAACCTTTTGAAAGGAAATGGACTGCTGATAGTCTGTGTTTGTAGCTTTTGGTGAGGCATTTCCTCAATGTAGAGATGTAGATGAATGCATTATTGCAAACAGAGCAAGTGTAAAACAAAGACAGAGAAGAAATGGAAAAACACTTAATGTGGCTTCAGCTATGTGATACTGGAATTACATAAATAATGGTCTACCAGAGCTTGAAGGGTCAGCTAAAAATGGCCTTGTGTGGTCCAAGAGGGACTTAAGAATATTGTAAAACAAAATTGAAAAGGAAGACAAGTATTTCCCATTGTTTTGACCCCAATTGTTCTCTGTTACAAGTGATGGAAGGTTAATGCTTGAGGCCTTTGGAGCTGGACTGAAGAATTCCATGAAATCGCCAGAAGAAATGATTATGAACTGAAAAAAAACCAGTAAATATATTAGGTGATGTGTAATTGATGACTTTGTTTTGCAGGCCAGAATCTCAGCAGCTGTAAACAGATGTGGCTAGACTAATTCCAGTAAAGAGGCTGTGATGTGAAGACAGAACCACTGAAAAGGTCTTCACATCAACTGAAGTGCTACTCTTCCATTTTACTGTACTGTAGATACTTGATACATCAGTGTGAAAACAATTTTGCCACAAATATTTTAAGTAAATCTTAATATCCAGGTGAGGCAAAATGAGAACTAGTAACTCCATTCTAATATACTCTCTGGCTTTGGGTAAATCACTTAATCTCTCTGCTGGTTTCTTAATCCAGAATGAAAATACAGGTATGAGGGCATTGACAAGTTAATAGAAAGAAACAGTTATTTGGTGCAAGTCACTTTCTGTGACAGTGAGCACATTATCAACTACCTGGAGTCAGAGTATTGTAACAATCTCATATTGCTGCTACACCACTCCTTTTTTCTGAAATTGAAATGTGCTGAGAAAGATATTCCTTGGAGCCTGTGCTCTGAGTAAGCACTAAATCAATATGCTGGAGTAGGGTGAGGAGTCTGGGACAAGAAGGAGCTGCTGTTTATCAGAAAGCACTGGAAAAAGACATGACCACAAAGAGCTTTAAAAAAATGCTTTGACATTTTTAAACAGAAATCAGCCCTCCATTGTGCAGGATCCCACAATTTGTACTTCATGGAAGATGGTTTTCGTTTAGTTAAAGATAGACTCAAAAAGAATTTGAGAAATTATACGAGAAGTAGAAAGTTTCTCCAGTTTATTCAGCATAGTCAGCTCATGACAAATGTTAATGTCCTTAAATATTGAGTAAGTAATGCCAGGGAGAAGACGTCACCCCATCACTGGCAAAATTAATTTGTCTGAACTGATATCCCAAGATTTAAAGGAAAGAGAAAAATTCTGACAGCTGTAGGTTAAGCTGCAGCAGATGAGAAACCCAGCTGGAGTGAGGTGGGGCTGGATTAAAAATGAAAGGTTTTTAAAGAAGAGAGCCTAAGAATGGGTAAGGTTAGTTGGCTAAATATTGTAATTTGCAAAGTAAGTGCTGTGCAGTCAGAGAAAACAGAGCTGAAATGAGAATTGGAAACTGAGAGGAGAATTCTGGGAGGAATTTGCCCAAACCACAACCAAGCCTTCTTCACTTCAAGACAGATCATCAATATTTTGCCCACCTGGAGGTTGAAGGGACTTCCTGCTCGGTTGCCAAATTTTGATATGTAGTTCAGAAGGCAAAATTGCTTCTTTCCCAGTGAGCAAACACAGCCATGACTATTACTCATTCCAGCTCATCTTGATTCACTCAGTTACTTCATGGCTTGTAGGCAAAGGATCAAAGAGTCGGGAGATGGAGAGCTGACATATCAGAGGGGGCATAGGAAAGGAGTACGGCAATCAGCAGTTGTTATGATGCCTTGGCAAGCGTGCTAACAATTAACACGTTCTAAAGTGACCCTCAAAGAGGATGGCATTTCTCACAAAGCAGAGGAAGAACCTTTGCCTGAGTAGTTTTTTTATTTGGTGGAAACTGGTGTATGTCTGCTTTTCCCATTTTTTTTACAAAAGAAAGTCACAGGTCCTCATCAAGTTTCAAGAGCTCAATTTCAAATCAATAACTCAGTTCTCAGTTACACCAGCCAAGGATCTGCCTGTAAATCTGAAGGTATCATTAATGCCATAGGAGGCAGGGATATACCAGTATGGTTGTTACTTAATGAGAACAGGACTGGTTCATTTTGCTGAACATTCTTCCTTTGGTTAAACCAGGAGTCTTTAGATTGAGCTGTATGTGTGACTATATGTAGGTGTTTACAGTCCTCTCCTGCTATAACATGAGAATGACCCTTAATGATGCTTTCTCAAATTGCAGCTCCTTATCTTCTACTTCTAAAGATCAAGACAGAATTTGGTATGTGTCTGCCTTTTTTGCCTGTGTATTGTCAGCAGCTACTATGTCTCAGCACACTTGAAAACTAGATGGCTAAGTACAGATTTACATTATAAGCCCATTTACATTATAAGCCCGTGGCAACCATGCTAGAAGTATTTGGTCCAACAGCCTTGCACTCTTGCATACTCAGAGGTGTAGTAGTATTACTGCCCTTTCTTTTGAGTTTCTGAGCAGTGGGGACCCAGGTGTCAGCATTTTTCATTGGCACTCTCACTGTGTTTTTTCAGGGAAACTGTTCTAGTGGGAAATTTTTCTGCATGAGTATCTATCTGCCTGACTAGTCTTATGATTTTAAGTTTGGGTTATCCAAGAGTTTTTTTCATTTCATTATCTTCTGCCATTTGGCTTGCAAAGACTATGTCTTTAACAGACGTATTAAAGAGTATGTGTCAAGAAATTTCCACTGCATTGCTAAATGTCCAGCATTTCTTCCTGATATCATCATCTGTTAAATTTACCTTCCTTCTCCACTCTCTCTCATATCTTGCCAGGTCAGAGGCTACCCTGAGCCACAGATCACATGGTACAGAAATGGGCATCCTGTCCCAGAGGGAGACCATTATGTTGTGGACCGCAGCATCCGGGGCATGTTCAGCTTGGTCATCAAAGGAGTACAGGAAGGTGATGGTGGCAAATACACCTGTGAGGCTGCAAATGATGGTGGGGTTCGTCAAGTGACCGTGGAACTGACAGTGGAAGGTCAGAAGACTCTTATACTGTTGTTTTGGTGATTATAGTTTAAGTAGAAGCACAAGGTGTGCTAGACAGTCTGGTTAAAATCACAACACATGCCTTCTCATTGATGCAAGAGTAAGGTTCATTTACTGCATTTCACAAGTTAAGACATTGTGCAGGGAGCTACATGTCTACAATTAGATAAAGTGTGAGTTCTGTTTCAGGTGTGGGTGATGATGTGCAGGTAACAAAAGTCCTAGCTTTAAAGACTTTGTTTTAAACTTTGTAATTTTCATGGAAAATTACCACTCGGGACAAAAACTGCGAAGCTGCATGCCTGGTTGTAATTGCATGCTTAATGTCAGACAGGAAACAGCCAGGATCAAACCCAGGAATTTTTAAGAGCACATCTGCATATTAGATAGTTGCAAACTGCCAAGTTTAAAATTTAAAGATTGACACAAAGCCAGGGAAGGATTGAAATCAATTGTACTGCTTCTCCTCTTGCAATTTGGTCTTATCAGAGACCTGTTGAATATCAACAACTCTCTGGTCACAACTTTGTCTTGAAGAAAAGAAAAAATCTGCAGCAGTCCTGAAACTATCAGTATTTGGGTTTATTCAGAGTCAAAAACCCTGTTAGAGTACATACTGAAGCATGCATACATTTGACACGATTGCTTCTGCCTTCTGTTGTAAAAATTATGTGAAGTATTTATTTTTCCCCTTGTTTTCAGTTGGGACAATTTTATGAATGACAATTTACATGGAAGGGAAAGATTTTTTAAAAGTTGTTTTCATATCAGTTTTTCTGACCTGGGTTTTGCTGCAGTTCAAAACAACTTCAGGGCAGTACCCAAAAACTGAATTTCACAGGGTTTAAGAATTATAAGATCTTTGTTCTAAAATCCCTTTATCCATCAAGATAGCAAACAAAGCACAGAGGTTTTTTGGGCTTTTTTTTGGTTTTTTTTTCCTCAGCAAAGATAACCACGTGGGGCTGCCTGCTGCTTGAAAGACGAGTGACTGAAACATGATCTATTGTTTCCATCTGCACGGCTGTCCTGTCTGACAGTGAAGTGGGCTCTCGTTAGGCTCTGGAACAGGTGTTTTCTCGCAGCCCGGAGCTGTGTGCTTGCTGCTGCGGTGTCCCCGGGCCGGGCTCTGTGTGCAGCAGATGGCGCTGGGCTCCCGCGGCATCTTCCTCTTGCCGCGGCAGCGAGGGACCAGCTCCTGTGGCATCCGCAGCAAAGGTGCTTCGGGCTGGCACAGGACTGAAAACTGAGCCAAGTAAAGACCCCTCTCACAGTCTGAAAACATCCTGCTGTCTTAATATAAAGTACTGGTGCACTGTAGAAATTAGACAGTGTTTCATTCAAAAAAGTATTTTTCCATTAATAATCTTCAGCATTGTTACAGCTGAGGCTGGGAGTTAGACAGCAACTCTGCTAAAGCTTGGTTTTGAAGTTGGAGAGCGTGACTTTGAATTACAGGTGATATAACCTTATACTGCAGGTGTTGCATTCCTCCTTTATGTTTCTAACCTAGAGAAATGCAAATTTACGTAGTCTTTATTATCACTAATTCTCAAATTAGAGATAATTGACAAAACTTTGATGATTAGTGATAAAAATTGATAATTATTACATTATGATAAACTAATTGATAATCAGTGATAAACTAATTGACAAAACTTTCAACTTCCTGTCTTTCTGTCCTATGCTTACAGGAAACTCCTTGATGAAATACAGCCTGCCATCCAGTGCCAAAACCTCTGGGTAAGCAGTCTACTGGCTTGGATATTGTTTAACAGACACTTAAGTATATTTTGGTAGGAAAACAAGTAAAATTACTCTTTCTAAAAGTCTCCACTTACCCCAAGCAGAGTAGCTACTGTGAGAGCTGCTGGCTAAACAGTGTGGTTGAGGCAGTCAGGAAGATGGACAGCTACTGCTCCAGCATACTGACTAAGGAATTAATGTGGCTGAAAACAGAACATCCTGCTGATGCCTAAATATTGCACCCTCCTCTGCTGTAATTTTGCACTCTCTTCTCTGCTCTCTGATATTCAAGAATCCTTCTCACAGCTTCCATGAGCCGACAGTCTCTTTTTAAAGCCAGAGCAAATACTGCTTAAGGAGTCATCAGTAAGAAATAAAAGCAACTGAAATCAGCATTCTCGCACAAAAAATTTAAATATTTCCAAGCAACACAGTGGGTAAACTGCAGTCCAGAAGAAATAATTGTTCTGGTTTGAGTAACTTTACCAAGACCAGTTGATGGGGTGATGTAAGCTGGCACATAAAAGCATACTTGTACTTTCTGCACTTCAGTAAGCATTTACAATTATGTGAATGTCACTGTTTTGAAAGCCTCAGACCTAATTTTTCCAACAGCTGAATTAATTTCTTTATAAATAGTTTGAATTTAAGCAGAATTTTCTCTGACTTATCTCTCACTGAGTCATTCTGGATGTAGGCAAAAGCACATGTTCTGATTATGTTAGTGATTAAAATACAGATAGTTAAAACTGGAGTATTTAATTTCATCATTAATATGAAAATTGTTTATTTTTTTAATTTTAAAATTAACAGATTACAACACTGAAAATGGTAAGTAAAACTGAGTAATCAGGACACATGATTTTACATGATAAATTCTGTATTGCAAATTACCCAGAGACATACACACAGGATAAATAATCAAAACAAGAAAGGACAGTTCAGGTTGCTGTTTGGTTTTGTTGTATACTCAGACTTCACAAAGCACTATCCTAATCCATTGTATTGCATAGAGCTAGAGTGATTGTCCTCACTTTTCTGCTCCTGTGTTTTCCTCCTCTTCAGTATTAATAATTCTATGGTAAGAAAAGGGAGAAGAATAAAAAAAATACACATTTTCATTTGTTCATGTCTAGGAACCAGCCATAAAGCTGCAGGCCAGCAAGTAGTTGATTTTCTTTTAATTTGTTATGTGTATAGATGTATAAATATAGACTCACCACCTAAAGATGGTTGCTAAAAGACTTTAGTACACATTTATGTTCTTCTTTAGTGGTAGTATGAGAGAGGTGACATTAAAAGTTACTAGATATTTAATTATATGATAAAGTGATTTTCATTGTAGCCCATTACAATCACCCTTCTCTCAACACTTTTTCTGGTCCTCCTGCCCATGTAAATCCTTTCATTATGGTATCATCTCTTGCTTAGAAACCTGGAGCTGCCCATATGGCAACCACCATGTCTTGGCAGCACCTTGGGCTGAGGCGATGCAGTCTCTGTTAGTATCTGACACCTGGTAGAAATAGTGAGGTATTGACACATCTTACTTGCTTGTAGTAAAAGGCCATCTGGAAAATAAGGCCTTAAAAATGGTTCAGTTTGCTTGAAATCAAATGTTAAAAAAAAAAAAAATCACCATCTGCTAATGTGTCTTTGTTGTACCATGGCTTCAGAGCAAAGAGTGAGTGTGTTCCCTTTGACATTAACAGACCTGAAGTTTCACCATTTTGGTTTTTTTCATGTTATAATGCTGTTTGATGTTTTATGGTTGTGTAGCTGTTTACAGCTTTGGACTGCAGTCACTGATGCCACTTTAGTTTTATCCCATATATCATTTCCCAGCTGTAGCACCCATGTAAGTAGAGCTGGGCATCCACACTTAACAGTAATTCACCTGGGACAGGTGTACTGTGTGTGTGAAAGGTGTGCCCTCTTCACCTTTGCTTTGAAAATATTATAGCAAATGAGTTCATAAATAAAAGTCTTCCCCAGACTAAAAATATTTACCAGGACATGTCAGAAATGTTGCAAAACCAAGGTGCTGATTCATAAATCAGAACTTACTGTGTCAATTGCACTCAAGAATGAAACAAATTACATGATAAAAACCTGTGAACAGTAAACAAGTATGCACAAATAAACTCTTAGGAGGCAACTAAAACCCAGAAAATGGGGAAAACTAAATGCATGCAGTGTTTCCTATCTCTTGGTTTTCCCAGCTCTGCTTATGACAACTGAAATGGTCCCCAAGATCTGTTCTGTGTATGCCAGATGAGGGTGCATAACAGCAGTTGCATGAGGGGTCAAGAGCAGTCATTACCAGCATTTCCATTTCTTCCATGGCCAAGAAAAATATCGTGCAACTACAGTCTAGGTTACCACCAATGATATACCCTTGTTGGCAGACCACAGGTCTAAAAATGCTTCCTGACATGTGCTCTAACCACAACAGCTTCCAGCTCTTCTGTAAAACCAGAATGTCAATTGCCTTTGCAGGGCAAGACTTGCTGTTCCATCTGTGGAGCAGAGGCCAAGCATCTGGGGAGAAAGTCCACCCAAGTTTGCTACAAAACCCAACCGAGTTGTTGTGCGTGAAGGCCAAACAGGCAAATTCTCATGTAAAATAACAGGACGACCTCAGCCTCAAGTAACTTGGTCTAAGGTATGATTTCCCCAGAAGTTTGTGTTTTCCTTCTCTTTTGAAATTTTGTGCCTTGCAAGGATGAAATGCACATTGAAGCCTTAAGTGCCAGTGTCCCCTTTAGGCATACACAAGATTTTCCAAACACATTTTTTTCTTTGTAAGGAAGGACCTTTCAGATGAAATTAGGTATTACACTGATTGGGCCATTTTTATTGAAACTCTCATTATTTTAGAGAATTACAGTTACTTTCTTTGATTTGGAAGGGCAAATATATGACTGCTCTAGTGGCATCCTGCTCTCCTCCACCCTTCAACAGAGTAATGCCTTATATATAGTGAACAGAAAAAAACTCAACTCTTATCAATGCTTCTATTTTCTCTTGATAGCTCCAGGTTTGTGGGGGGAAAAAAACAAAAAAAAAAATCCTCAGAGAACAAGAAAATGCTTCCAAGTCATTGTCTGCTTTATTCCAGACTTATCCTTGTCTGTAATATAAGAAGGTCAGGGTACATCCCCAAACACAGGCAGCCTCTTGCAGTGTTTTTCTTTGTTTTTCAGGGTTTTTTTGGGATTTTGTTTTGGTTTGGGGTTTTTTAAATTTGTTTTTGTTTGCTGTAGTACTTTGGTTTTCTGCCCTCTACATATTTGCTTTGAAAACATTGTAGCAAATGAGATTACTGATAAAAGTCTTCACCAGATCAAAAATATTTACCAGGACATGTCAGAAATGTTGCAAAACGAAGGTGCTGATTCATAAATCAGAAATTACTGTGTCAATTTCTAGGAATCTGGGTATAATTAACAGGGAATGGCCAAAACCAAACCGAGATGAGTAGGTGGCAAAATAGAGGAAAAAGGAAGCCTCCTGAAGACGTGAATTATAGAATTTTGGGCACAGTTTATTGTTTTGTTTATATCATATGAATATAATTCACAGAAGGAATTTGGCTAAAGGATAGGAAAAAGGCAGGTCGACCTAATGTTTTACTAAAAAATTCTTGCTCCTCTTCTCTTGAGTAGTTACTGTCTCATGGTGCCTTGTGGTATTTGCAGGGTGATATTCAGTTACAGCAAAATGAGCGCTTCAATATGTATGAAAGAACAGGCATCCAGTTCTTGGAGGTCCACAATGTTCAGCTTGCTGATTCAGGAATTTACACGTGCACAGTGGTGAACAGCGCTGGGAAGGCGTCTGTGTCTGCAGAGCTCACTGTTCAAGGTACAGCAAAGAGTTTGCAGGGCAGAGAAAAGGGGCCAGAGACATGTCTCTGTTGTGTTCTTGGTATTTACAAGAAACATTCACTTCTTCCCATTTTCTTCTTCTCTCTTTCTCCCTCTGTTCATTAAATGTTGCTGTGATAGCTTGGAACATGCTACAGCTGTAAAAATTGTGTTGGTTCAATGGGAAAAAAAGGCAATCTAAGTGCTTTGTAAAAGATTTCTTTAAAAACACTTTTTCACTTTTACTGTGACTTTGACTTATATGTTTTGAACATTGATTTGATTTTCAGCAAATGGAACCTGGCACTTGTCATTATAATCAGTAATTAATTTTGTATTTGTTGAGTACTAGCACCAGCTGCACATTTATACCAACTCCCTTATGGGAGGCAAAATTCTGTCTAGATTCATAGAACTAGGAAAGTAAAGTAAAACAGCATAATTCTAAATTATGAGAGAGGGAAAAAACCCATCTTAATAAGATTAAAATTCACTCTTCTCAGCTCCCAATCCAGCCTATTTCACTGCTTGTTAAGGAAACAAATATATTTGCATAAGTAGAATGTTCTCTTTCATGCATGCATTATCATATACAGCTCATTTTGCAATTTGATGCTGCCTGTTGCATCAGCCTCAAAATCATACAAGCTCACTAAAGAGGAAGTTCATCAGTCAGTGGGTAAACAGTCACTGGACCCAATTAAATAATTAAATCCACAGCTGCTGGCTTCAGCTGCAGTCGTGAGCTCAGTGGGTTACATGTCCACCCAGCAGTGACTTTTTTGTTGTAAGACTTTCAGTTTCACATCATTGCTGTCGCTCTGTAAGGTATGAAGAATATAAATAACAAGTGGATGTACATTTGGTATGCTCAGAACCACAGCTAACCTTTCTACAAATAAAAGCTGTACTTTTTATCTGTAAGTTCCAATCTGATGAAGCCATTGTAGAAGAAGCTTCTACAGTTTGCCTCTTCAACAGAGGTTGTATAGAAAGGCCTGTTTCTTTCAATAAGCCTTTTATCCAAACATAAAACTCGATTCCTCATTGCTCTCCCTGGAGTGGTGAGCTTTCTGTTCTGTAATGGCTACATCTGCCTTGAGAGATGATGCAGAACTGGGGTCACAAAGTCACTTGTGGTATATGTTTGCTTCAGATGCTGACCACATCTCTGAATAATCCATTCTTTCTTGGATTAGTGCAGGCCAATAAAAAGGGCACTCTTTTGCAGTGCTCTTGATTAATTGGATGGTTCCACTTACCTAACCTCAATATATAATACCTAATTCTTTTGTTATCAATTAGATCAGGTTGCCAGAGTTGCTGCAGATGTTAGCAGACAATCAGGTGGCTCAGAAGTACTACATGTTCTTTCAAAGACATACAATCTCATATATAGATATTTTCCTCCAATAGCTGTACTTTTTCCCTTAGTGGAAGGTGAAGAGGAAGAGGAAATATTCTTTTAATAGACAAGGTTGCATGGTAGTGTCTTGTCTGCAGTCAGTAGTTACGAAGCTTCCTTTTCTGCATTTATCCAGTCTTTTCAGTTTTCATTTCTATATTTCTGTTACTATTTGACAGGTTTATTGAAATGAGGTCAATGGGTTTTCATCCCTCTCTCATCTCAACTTTTGTTTGTGTGTAAATAGATGTGACAGTGTTCACAGGGGTTCTTGGATGAGGCAAGAGATGAGAATGTTGACTCCATGTTCAAAAGGCTTGATTTATTATTTTATGATATATATATATATTACATTATAACTATACTAAAAAGAAATAGAAGGAAAGGTTTCCTCAGAAGCTAGCTAAGAATAGCAAAGAATGAATAACAAAGGTCTGTGGCTTGGACAGAGAGTCCAAGCTATCTGGTCTGTGGTTGGCCATTAATTGTAAACATTCAAGATGGCCCGATCACAGACAAATCTGATGCATTCCAGAGGAGCAGATAACCATTGTTTACATTTTGTTTCTGAGGCCTCAGCTTCTCAGAAGGGAAAAATCCCAAAGAAAAGGATTTTCACAAAAGATGTCTGCAACAAATGGATTCTTTTGGTCACTCTGATGTCATGGCAAGTCCAAGCATTTAGATGTGAATTTTTGCTTGCAAAACACTGTGGAAATGAGGATATCATCCACCACATGATTTTGTCTTTTCCCTGAGGCAGAGACGCTGAGAGCATTTTCATGAAGTGCTTTTTGATGACTTGAAAAATTTATCTTGCAAATTACGTGTCTTTCTACTGTAGTTTCTAGTCTCACAGCTGACAATAGCATAGGTGTTTTCTCTGACCAGGAGAAAACCAATTCCATCCTGAAATCTTAATTAGCGGGTACTGTAGAGATGTGGTTGGTATTTGACCTAGAATGGCATTTCTCTCCTCTCAACTATTTATCTCCTGCTGCCCCCAAGAGAAACACTGTCAAGGTTTTTGAGAATTCATGGAGGATTACAAATCAGGAGACTGATTGTGGGTCAATATGTGCTCAGTTTTATCAATGCAGCTGATGAGGCACCTTGGCAAATCAACATAGCTCAGCCATGTTCCCAGATTTCCTGGTGGTTGCAAAGTGAAGAAATGTGATGGATTAGCTTTTGAGTTATTCATGTTAGTCATGATAATTCTTGCTACACAGCAAATGGGTTGGTAAATGTTTACAGGTGGGTCCAGGTTTTGGGAGGTTTTACTCCAGTTTAGTTGGTTCTGTGTTTTAGCCAGAGGACTGCTGCTGTTTCACTGTGAGGGTGCTCAGGTGTAGGACTGATTGATGGCTTGTATTCCTCTACCTCTAAAAACTCTGTGGAATTACCATAAGATTTGATGAGCTGCTTTCCAGCTGGAATCTCTTCATACATCTCTCCCCAACAGAGAGCTTTTGAGGGTCCCTGAACCTTTAGCGCTGCAGGGTTGTGAGAACATGATGCAGCAATGTCTCAAAATGGACTCAGACCTCTTTGTGTTTCAGCTGAGCAGCTTCCTGTTGTCCATATCAATTCCAAGTGTGGTGACAGTCAATCTTGATTTCAATGCATTGAAAATTTGAAGAGTGAAGGTTCTTAAGTATATTTTTTGGTTAAAATCTTCTCCCAAGTTTTTGGAATTGTGCACAGTATTGTGTGTATAATTTCCCTGTTTCTTCTTTTGTATTTCAGGTCCAGATAAGACCGACACATACACTCAGCCGCCTTGGTATGTTTTTACTGGAGTTCTGTCTCTGACTGTTGAATTGCAGTGCACTGATTTTGACAATTATTGCATGTGCTTTCTTCACAAAGAAATTTTTGGGGTGTCAGTCTATATTTGGAAGTCAGAAAATGTTTGCTTGGAATAAGATTCTCTCTTGCTGCCTGATTCAGCTGGTAGACTCATAGGAAATAGCTGGTGGAACTGGTGGCAACATTATGAAGTACAGCGTTCTGGTCTGGTTCAGGAAAGCAAAATTTTAAAAAAACCAAGCTATGTGAGCAGAAATTCTACATTGTACCAGAGGGTCAAATGTTATTTTTGGAGTTAACATTGAGTGTGCCTTGTCAGTACCGAGCTAGTTGTTCTTTCCTGTCATACACTAAACATGGTATGGCCATGGTCTTAGCTGTTGTCTGAAAATACATATGAAAGTAGGGGTGAAGTAACAAGAAAGAAAAAAATAGTATTTAGGCCTTTATTGGGATTTTTAATTAAATTACTATAACTTTTAAGATTATTTTACAGAAGTACTTTTCTTCATTAATGGGAAATGCAGGAATGAAAAGTTCAAGGCTGTCTGTGTAAGACACTTTGATGAAGGCCAGTTGCTTTGTAGTCATTGGGATGTTTAATCTGTTCTCACATGCCCTGGATGAGATTTCTAAATGGCATGCTCACACTGTCCTAACTGCAAAGTGGAATTGAAAATGCTGTGCTATTCTGGTTTTCAGATCTGTGTGATTTTTAGGAACATACTTGAAAGTAAGTTTAGTGTAAATGAAACTGTGCAGCACTAGAAGCAGAACTCCCCATGCATGTGGTTCTCCAGAGTAGTTCTGCATCCTCCATCATTTATTCACACACACAAAAAAAAGATGTTTTTTAAAATGAAAAAGTCCTACTTCCTGAAAAGTAACTGCAAATCTCGAACAGTACATGCAACTCCAACTGAAGAAAGTACCCCACTAAATATCCCAAGTCTCCCTGAGAGAATAAATTAATGGCACCAAGTGTAGCAAAACAGAGCTGGGCTGGAAATTGCTGTCCTTATTTCAGACCTGTTCCAATTCTGCCTTGGAGTAGTTCTGTGGATATGTGAGACATAGACAGTGCTCTACAAGTAACAGCTTAGGGATCAAGGCAGTCAACTTCAATGAAGGAGACTTAGATTTAAGTCCCCAGTTGGTCAGCTGCTCTTGTGCTCCCAAAGTACTGAGCAGCAGATCAATCATAATTCTGAGAAACTCTTCCTAACAAATGCATAGCTGATATTGTTACATCCAGTCAAGTTTTAAGGTGCTAACACCCCTTCTTCCTCCCCAGACTTTGGTCTGGTTTCCTATCAGTCCTGTTTGAAAATTACCTGAGTTACAAGACACCATAATTAGAAATGGTAAAATTACTTCACAATTTACATTTTCATTTCCCTTTAGGGAAGTAGTTTGTGTGACATTTTGAGCTACATTATACATGACCTCAATTTATTAAAGCATCAAGTAGTATTACATCATGGTCATTCAGATCTCATGTAATTGCTTCCCATCTAAAGCAGTGCATGCAAGGTTAATGTCTGACTCACAAAACATGTTAGAACTTGAGCAGTGGACTTATATTCAGAAATTTCTGAGTTGACATAGTGTCTGAGTCCTGATTTCATCTTATGAAACTTTTCACTTCACCTCTTTGACCCCTCTTCGTGATCTGTCTGAAAGAATCTAAAGGTTAATCAGTTCACCTTCTTGCTGAGGGTTTATATATTTATGTCATTAGTGATAATAATAATAATGAGTCTTTATACAGTGTCATGTATCTCCAAACTTCTCATTTTCCTTCAGCATGCCACCAAAACCAACCACACTTGCTGTTAAAGCTGTTGAAAATCCAGAATTCAAACAGGCAACCAGCAATGGGATTGTTAAAGAGCTGAAATCCAGCAGCACAGAACTCATGGTTGAAACCAAAGACAGGGTGCCAGCAAAAAAAGAGTCCGTTTACATCACCAGAGAAGCCAAAGAAAGTAAGCAAGGACAGCACCAAGAAACCAACACAGAACATAAAGAAGGAAAAAAGGGACCCCAGGTCTTGCAGAAAACTTCAAGCACCATCACACTACAATCTGTCAAACTGCAACCAGAACCAAAGGCAGAATCCCAGGCCCCTTCAATCAGACAGGGTGAAAACAGGAAAAGGGGTGTGCAGCTCCTGATGTCAGCTCAACAAATGCCACCTCCTACAGGGCACATCAGTCCCAGGACTAGAGAAGCAGAAAACAGGTCTGGAGCTCAGGGGGCTGTAATGGAGGAGAAGAGGGAGCCCCTGGGAATTCCTCCTCAGTTTGAGATCCATCCACAGAGCCTGGAAGCATCAGAAGGCCAGGAGATTAAATTCAAGAGCAAAGGTAAAGGGATGAAAATGATTGGAGCCCCTGGGTTTAGTCAGAAAGGGGTTCCCTTTCTTTGTGTAGAAGTGGAAAGCAATTCCTGATTCTTTGAAAGTTGTTCTCCTCCTAAAGCCTTTTGGTAACAGATGCAGAATCCAGTGCTGTTTCCACAACACTTGGTGAAATTTTCAAACCAAACTATGCCATGGTGTCCATCTCCTCTCTCATCTGGGGTTTCCCAAGATGTAACCAATGCTGCTCCTTCTAGGAGGTAGTTTTAGACCCTCTTATATGAGGGTACAAGAGCGAAAATGGGTGGTACACTTTCCAGAGCTGTAATTAGTGACACTGACCTTGAGCCAAAAAAAAAAAACAAGAGGAGAAAATACAGTCAGTCAGTTCATGTCCCTAGGGGCATCTATTTTTATGTCTCATATTTGGTCAGCATGATCTCAATGCCTCCTAACAGCTGAAATGATAAAGTAAGAATTAAAAGGGAGGTTTATAGTTTGCTCCACAGAATATGAATGAGTTTTAACCTCTTAGAAGAGTAATGAGAGTTGCATTTTGCTGAATCTGGGTAGTAGATTTGGAACACTTCTCTTTTTTATTTAATTGCAATTTTAGAAAATAATCTGGAAGCATTTTCCTTTTTTTCTTTTTTAATAACATTTACACTTCAAAGTGTTCACATAAATGAGAAAGAAATTGGTTTTTTGTTTCTCTAGAGGCAAAAAAAAAAATCACAGAACACCATGGTAATTTATTTCATTTCTTGATGAGTCTTGCCCCATGAGTACAGATTATAATTTCCACCACAAGCAAGCCTTGAGCATTTGGAGCGGAGAAAAGATTCCAAAGATTTTGGTACATTTTAAACAGTTTATTTTTCAGGTATATTACTAAAAACATGAATTGTTTTCTGTCAGAGTATCTCACACACTTCGCAAACTTTAACTAATTCATGACCCTGTTTGATAGGGAAATAGAGCCCCTATCACAGATAAACAGGGAGCTCATCCAGTTTTTATTGCAGCCAGTGAATGCCTTTTTGTTTCGCTCTGGAACCAAAACACAAACTCTTACATGCAAGGCAAGGTGTCTGCAGGGAAATCACAGTGGGACATCCCTAGTCCCTTTAATAGGTAATCTGAGAAACTCTCCTGAGAATCCTCTCTGCAGGTGGTGACCAGGGTTGCTTTCACTGGCCCTTCTCCCTGCTCATGCAGCCTCATCTCAGACAGGTCCAGGACTCTATCAAGGTGACCTTTGAGTATCTCCAGGGCAGGGAAAGTCCACAGCCTCTCTGGGCAACCTGTGCCAGTGCTGAGTAAAAAAGAGTTTGTGTTTGGCAAAAACCTTCTCTGTTTCAGTTTCATATCCATTTTGTCTGTGACTTTTAGAAGAACAGTTTTCAGCCAGAAGCCTTTTTCAGATATGGTTTTATGTGTTACCAAGTATTTGTTATTTTAAGAGATGGACTAGCCGAGAAGTTTTAGAAGATCAGAAATGTCAAAATTTCAGACAACAGTTTTGTATATTGCCAATTAAGGTTTATATAATTATATATGTGTAAAGTGTACCTAATTTATACTAAAGTAAATAATACTAATTAAATATATACTAAGTAGTACTAATTACGAATACCTATTTAGAAAAGGCCAAATGTCTGATTGTCCAGTTTCAGGGAAACCAAAACCAGATGTGGAGTGGTTCAAAGAAGGCCGACCTATTAAAGCTGGAGAAGATGTCCAAATATATGAGGAAGATGGAATTCATTGCCTATGGATAAAGAAAGCCAACTTGAGGGACAGTGGATCTTACAGCTGTACAGCTGCCAACCCCAAAGGCCAGAGTTCCACCAGCTGGTTGTTAACTGTCAGAAGTAAGTAAGTTCTTGTGAGCCCATCTGCACTTTGGAAACTGTGGCTGGACTTTTTTAAGCTGTCAGAGGGTGGTTACTACATAATTTTTGTTTGACTTCTCAGTGTAGGTTAATTCTGATTCCTACCTATGTGAGTAAAGTGGTGTGCAATAGCTGGCAAGCCACTTCGTGCATCAGTTTCCCTTCTGACATATTGTGGGTTTTGTTGTTTGTATAGCTAAAACCATCTCAATACATGGTTTGTACACAGAGAGACCTATTTTCTACTCAGGTTTCCTGTTAATACTTGTATTTAATACAGGCTGTCAGTGAGTTTATTATTGTTGTTCTGCATTTAGTTTTTTTGAAGTTGCTTAGCATTTCTACACTCCAAATTTGAAATGTTTTTTGTGTACAAGCCAATTCTGTGCAGTAGAGTGAATAAGAAGAAAAGGGAAGGAATGAGAATTATGATTTGCTAAATTCAAGAACATGTCCCAGCGACAAATTATTTTAAGCTTTCAGGCAGTGTTCTACTGGTCTGCTTGAAATTTTTGTTGGTTCTAGCAAATCCTGTCCTCAGTTGTAATGTTTTCACCTGGTTTTAAGTTTTGTTCTGGATCCATGTTCATGTTAATGCAATTTTTCTCCATTTACTATGCCTGAAGTTCAGCCAGGATACCCAAGAGCAAGAGCAGAGAATTAGCCATCCTCTTCTTTGTGCTGAGCTCTCTGCTAATATGCTGCATACACTTCTAGTGATGGCCTGCAAATGATGGATTCTGGCATAGGAAATCAGCACCTAAAGCAGAGCTTGAGGCCTGGCAATGCCTGCCTAGGAGATGAGAGAAGAATGCCTTCTTTATACCAGTCAAAATTATTCCTATGCCTCCGATAAAACATTTCACCATGGTTAGCCCAGCCATTTCATCTAAGCATACTTAGAAAAAGGCTCTAAGTGATAAAGCTAATTTCATTAATTTCAGTTGAAGGAACTGTTTTCATTCTGCTTTTTAAGGGCCTAAAGTGGAAGAGGTTGCTCCATGCTTTTCCAGTGTCTTGAAAGGATGCGCTGTGAGCGAAGGGCAAGACTTTGTGCTGCAGTGCTGCGTGGGAGGGGTCCCTGAGCCCCACATCACATGGCTTCTCAATGGTAAGGAATCCCCTGCTCTGCAACACCTGCGTGAACGCACTGACACCCCAAAGCGCGCTCCATCACCCTCATGCAGCCCGCTGGGACACCTGAGGAAAGCCCTTTACAGGAGCCGTGAGCAGGGGCCGTGCTGCCGCAGTTCTGCGAAGTGACCAGCAGGGGGCGCTGGTGGCACGGCTGTGCCAGGTGCGTTACCTGGGCTGTGTCACACGGCTGTGCCAGGTGCGTTACCTGGGCTGTGTCACACAGACACCCCTGTGCCAGCTGAGTTACCTGGGCTGTGTCACACGGCAGTGCCAGCTGAGTTACCTGGGCTGTGTCACACAGACACCCCTGTGCCAGGTGCGTTACCTGGGCTGTGTCACACGGACACCCTGTGCCAGCTGAGTTACCTGGGCTGTGTCACACAGACACCCCTGTGCCAGCTGAGTTACCTGGGCTGTGTCACACGGCTGTGCCAGCTGAGTTACCTGGGCTGTGTCACTCGGCTGTGCCAGGTGCGTTACCTGGGCTGTGTCACACGGACACCCCTGTGCCAGGTGCGTTACCTGGGCTGTGTCACACGGCTGTGCCAGCTGAGTTACCTGGGCTGTGTCACACAGACACCCCTGTGCCAGGTGCGTTACCTGGGCTGTGTCACACGGACACCCCTGTGCCAGCTGAGTTACCTGGGCTGTGTCACTCGGCTGTGCCAGCTGAGTTACCTGGGCTGTGTCACACAGACACCCCTGTGCCAGCTGAGTTACCTGGGCTGTGTCACACGGCTGTGCCAGGTGCGTTACCTGGGCTGTGTCACACGGTTGTGCCAGGTGTGTTACCTGGGCTGTGTCACATGGCTGTGCTGCTGCCCTGTGCTGAATACTGTGTTGCCCCCCCTGCCTTTGACAGGAGTTTCTGCTTCAAGCATTACAGGTTGGCATCATGATCCCACAGAATCCTGCAGTTCTAAGCACAGTATCACTCAATATTCTGAGGTGGAAGGGACCCACATGGATCATCAAGTCCAACTCTTACATGAATGGCCCGTACAGGGATCAAACTTGCAACCTTGGTATTACTATCACCACAATCAGACCAACTGAAAACAAAATGCTCAATTCCAGCTGTACAGTGCAAACAACTTTAAGGTGGATATAGGAAAGCAAGTGATCATTTAAACACCATTAATTTTTCAAGATATGTGTTTATGCTTTTCAGTCTGAGTATTTCACTCAGAGGTAGGGAGAAGACCAGTGCCTGGTTCCACCCTTCCATCAGCTGGGTAGGTCCTAATAGGTGTTAGCAGCTCTGTTCCCAAGATCTTGAAATCAAAGCTCTTCTGGTTTCTTCTCAACTAGAATATGTTCCTTGGCATTCTACTGTTTGCCTAAAGCTGACTAAAAAAAACAGTAAAATATATTTTACTTTTATACTTTGTATAATCTCCTACCCTGCACTGATTACACAGCTGAATAGTCAAGTTTTCTTGAGTGCCTCCTAATATAATAGCCAGAGCCAAAAATCAGTGTTTTGCTTTGATTCCAAATTATTTCAGTGATCCAGGCACTATGTGCTTTGGCTAAGGACTCTCTCCATTAAAAGCCATATCTGTAAAACACTAGAAAAAATTATTCAGCTTAACTCTTGCTCACCTCTTTTACTCCTGAAGTGCAATTGATTTTTTTTCAGACTCTCCCAGGCTATCTGTCTTTGAGAGTGTCTGTGTGTGTGGTTATTTTAAAATTAATTATTTGCACATGATCTCTGTTTTCCTTTAGCTATTCAGAGTAAATGGGCTAACTGAAAAAGGTGGCAGGGCATATGAACCATGACCTTGAGATTGGTATGTTCCCACAGCCTGGGCTGTTCCCCTTCCCAATAACTCCATGTCCAGAATAGAAAGGCCAGTGCTTTATTTGCAACACAAAACATGTGAGTAAAGGTTCTGACACTCTCCCATTGGACACCATTTGTTTCTCTGTCTGAAGGCTATGCTGAAGTTCCTGCTTTGCAGATGTGAGCAGAATCTCTGGCAGTTCAAGAATTGTCTTGCAGCACAGGAGCAACTCTGAGTCAGTCATTTCATGTTCATATCCAAGGTAACCTTGCTCCTAGTGTTCCCTTAGACATTGACTGATGTAGTTACATTCAATTATCTTCACATACAGAGCATCTTCCTGTCTCAGATCACTGACTTTGGGTTGATTTTCAAAAGACTTACAGCTCATCAGGCACAGATATATGGTCTCCATTTGTGTAGCCATGTTCTAATCAGAGCACTGGTGTCTCCTGAGAAAGAAAGCCTAGACATAAATAACCCACATGTTCCTGTGATGCACCGTGCTTCCCTGCCTTTTTTAGGTCGTTTGTTTTTTACTGACCTTTCTTCTTGCTGAATCCATATGTCTGCCCCTGTTCAGGTATAATCATGTTTACATTGCATCCAAGCTTCTAACTGCAGTTGGCTCAATATCACAATGTAGGTGGGGGTTTTTTTTGTTAGCTGGATTTCAAACCATTAAAGTTCTGTAAGTGTGAGTCAGTGCATTAGCTCTGCTCTTAAATCAAAAGTCAGTGATGAGTCTGCGTAACAGAAGCACAAGAAACTCTCATAATAATAAAAATTAGACACATCATATATTACTCTGAAGACACAAGCACACGACTTTCATTCCAGGCTGCTGAAATATATCACTATAGTTTAATGCTTTTCTGTCTTGCATAGGATTGTGAGACATAACTGTTTGTATACCATTTTGATACAAACGTGAAAGGATTATAAACAGTTGTTTAATGTTGATAATTCCATGTACACTCCTAGGGGTATTATTTTACTCAAGGATCAAATTTGCTGTTGTGATATCCACTTGAATGCAAACATTTCCTTCCTGTCTACCACCTAGCTAGATACTACAAACTCCTCATATTTATATCCCTGATCAAATAAAGGAGAAAGTTGTGAAATATTACTCCAAGCAGACATAACAGTGCTTTTGGCAAAATGACATGGTGGAGTCTTTCATCAACTGGCCACATGAAGAAAACAGTATATTCACAGTATATAACTGAAGGCAGGCAGACCAATTCTGTTTAAAAAAAAGGTTTGTTAGCATCTGCTCTCCCTGTCTGCAATGTAAAGCTTTTTATATTCACAACTGAACTCTGTTAGGACAGAGGATAAAGCAACATGCTGTGAGCAACCCCACTACTGTTCAAAGTACAGCACTTTTGCAGAACTACATAGAAATAAAAATCACATGCAACAGGATGTGTAAAGTTCAATAGAAAATATCAAATTCAAGTTGTCTTCCAAGCACGACAATGATAACGAACCAGAATTAATTTGAGCAGAATAGGGGAGAAAGAATGTATATTTTGGTGAAATAATGAATGCAAAGACCAAGTTATCAATCATGAGAAGCAGGAACAGAAGGCTGCTTTGAGGAAAAAATAAGGAAAAAAAAAAAACAAAAAGGGAGGCAGCAGGACCTGCTCCCTTCCAGGCTGGCCATCCCTGGACACTGAACAGGCTGCATGGTGTCCAGTCTGCCTTCCCCAATGTCCAAGGAATCCACACCACCTGAGAACTGAAAGGAACTTGCAACAACTTGTACAATGTTACCTCCAAGTACTACTTTAGATACCAAGACTATTTACCAGCTGTGACTGCATACCAATTCAAAATATTTTCCAAGCATTAGACAGGTTGACCTCTCCTTCAGGTCAAGTGAGACAAAAAATAGATGATGTATACTCTGCATTGTCTCTAATTACTTCTTACCATCTGTAAGGATGAGTAGTTTTCCATATTCATAGAGAGTCCACAAATAAGAGCTGCCTCACTGAGCTACGAGTTTCATCCGAGCTCTTGCTCTTCTCTGCAAATCCTACCATTAAAGCTTTTGTCCCAGCTTTTTCAAGGTGGTTCTTTTCTCCTTCTGGTGGTTTTTTGTTCTCCTTCTATGTTTTATTTAAATTTCTTTCTGAATTTTCAGATTTATTGGCAACTTCCCTGAAAGTAAAACTCCTGTGTTTTAGTTCTGTGACAGTACTTCAGTGTGTAACTCCAATTTACTTTATCTTTTTAAAATACTTTCTAGTTAACTTCTTTTTCAATTGCAGGAATAAGGAGTGTATGACTGTTAAGTAACTTTTTATTCATATTGCTTTCTTTGTGGGTTTTCTTTCTTCTTAAGTTTAATTGAACTTCTTTCTGCTGAATTTAAGAACAATATGACCATGACTTTAGCATAACAATTCTCAGTAGTGTTTGGTTTTAGGATAGCTTTGTGATTTGTCCAGAAAGCTTTTAATAAATGGGCCAGGGGAAAATTTCCTTTCTTCAGGCATAACATGCCAGCATAAAGGTATTTTTTGTTATTGTTCCTGCTGCCAAGCTGTCCTGGGGATTTGACTGTTCTGCCTCTGGAGAAGGGAACATTTCACTACTGGGAGAGTTGTTTTTATTACATCAAAATATAAGTACTGTGGATGTAACTTAGGGTCTTGCTGCAGGTTATTCCTATGTTTGTGTTCTTTTTCTGGGGTCTAATGAAAAGGCTGTTCTGTAAGTGAATTCACTATTTTTTGAATAATGCTAAAAAATAGCCAGTTTCGTTCGGAGCTGAAGTGAAACAGACCCTTGGCAAAATTTGAGGACATGGTAAAGAGATCACATTTTGCTTTTCCATACAGAACACTTTCCCTATTCATCTGGTTACCTACAACAGAAATATAAAGGCATTGTTCTGCTTTTCATGGTGCAGCTTTTATACCGCGTGTGTTTCTGGTACGGCATCATAGCATCATTTGTCACCACTAACACCTTCAATGTCAGAATGCCAGGCAAGGACCCTGTCAGGAGAGATAGTCTATAGGTGGACTAGGAAGGCAGTCCAGTGTCCCTTGTCCTCTAACAGAAAGCTTTGTCTGCTTGGGCTTTAGCTCAGCCTGTACGTATTTGAATGTAGTGCTATTCCCACATGCAGAAACACTGTGGTTTAGTGTAATAGTTCCAACAGTCTGTGTGAAAATGAGCTCAGAGGAGCTAGTAATAAGAATAGATAATCTGTGACAAAGGTTGGAAAGGTTTTATTCTAAAATTCTTCTGGGTAGTTGATTAAATATTCACCCCAATTTTTCATGCAATAGAAAATGTACTAACTTAACAGATGGTTATAAGCAAAGGATGAAGATCATCTACCACATTTTTAATATATGCAGGTATTGGATGATGCTGAGTTTGGCATATGTTTGCATTTCAGAATGAAACTGTGTATGCATATAGATAGTGCACAGATAATAACTGCCTTCTGAGTTGGCTTCCTTTGAACATCGGAGATGAGAGAAAAATCTGTCCCATCATTTAATTTATCCTGCTCATAGTGCAGAACTGGTTCATAAAACCCTAAGAGCTGTGTGCTTTAAAATTATTTTGGCAATGAAATAAATTTTGATCTTTTTTAACCACAAACTCCCGAGCAACAGACACCTTCAGATCAGTCCTGCACAATTTCTCTGCTGTTTCATCCTCTTCTCTTAGATGACCATGATTTCTATTTCCAGCATGATGTTTATGCACAGGTATAAGGCTGGCTTAAGTATTGCATACACTGGGAAAGCAACCAAAGATGAGTCAGTAGTGGAAACTATTTAATATTGGAAAACAGATTGCAGAAGCATTTCAGAAAGTTAAGGGTGAGACTCATGACAGTTCCTGAAACAATAGCAAGACAACTTTAAGCCATCTATACTAATATTTAAGCATGTCAAACCAATTCAAGGAAGCAGTTTCTTAAAATAATAATAATCACATCACCATAGATGAGACTGCACCTTTCTGTTACTGGCCATACTGTAGTGTAGATTGACTGCTTCTCTAAATCAGCTTCTTGGTTCCATTGCAGCTTTTACTGTCTCTCTTGGAATGTTTTCCACTACAAAATACCCCTTGAAGGACTTCAAGTGCTTCTCCATGCCCAACCGATTTTGCACATCTAGCTTTCTCTGCATTTTATCTAGTTTCAGGCAAATTACAAGATGTCTGAAGCAAACACACAGTTCTGATCTTATCCACCTGAAAGAGAATCCAAAATGAACTTTTACCCTTTTGGTGCTACTCAAGGTAGCAGACAGTGAATCTGGTGGTGAGCTTTGTCTGACAACCTGTGCTGTGCTTTGTGCTTGGGATGCTGCTGGTTGTAGTCACTAGAGAGCAGTGGCTGTGCACAGAGTGGGATTTGGCTCTGCACTTTCATAGGCTGGCTGCTCTTAGGCATCCAGATTTCACTGAAAGCTAAAGTGCTTTTGAAATTTGTGGCTGATGTACTAAGTCAGTTCTTTTCCTTTCTGTCTGCAGACCAGCCAATTCAATATGCCCATTCCACTTTTGAAGATGGAGTTGCAAAACTGACTGTCCAAGATGCCCTACCAGAAGATGATGGAATTTATACCTGTCTGGCTGAAAACAACATAGGACAGGCATCTTGCAGTGCTCAGGTCACAGTCAAAGGTGAATATCTCAGACTGTTGTTATTACTGTAATCACACAATCTTTTTTAGCAGAAATAACTTTGGATCCTTAACAGAGGTGGTTGTGAGTAGATTCCATGTTTTGCCAAGCTTTTGTCAGCTGGGTACCTCTTCTCTCCATTGCAGGTGTGTGCAACTTAAGTGCTTAAGTACTGTGTAAAGTAATAACCACATTTCAGAAAAAGGTATTAGTGCTTTGACCTTCCCAAGGGCTTAGTGTACAGAGCAGTGAGGCTGTTCAGGAAAAGGTTTACCAGTGTAAGAAAGGACCTGGACAGCTGAAAGAAAAAAATAACTGCAGTATCACCAATATCACCCATCAGAGAATGTTACAGGGAGGAGGCAGATGCTTCTCCTTTCTCCTGAAAGGCAGAGCAGAGACCAATGCCAGGGACTGCAGTTGTGATAGCAAATGCCAATATTCTTGTTGTATTGCTAGGATTTATCAGATATAATTCTGAACAGACATCTATCACTATCAGCTAACTGATAGATAACTCTAAATAAGTGGAATTTTGGTAGTGAAAGTACCAGAAGAACATTGTAGTAAGCAATTGAGGTGACTTGTTGTCTCAGAAATCTGACAGAGTGCTGATTTGACATAATTGATTTGTTCATGAAAGCCATAATTCTGTGCTAGAATCTCAACAAACACATGAAAGAATTCAAAATGAAGACAAGAGCTGACAGAATTCCATGGATAAATTCAACAGTGAGGTAGTATCCATCAATCTCATGGTCTTTATTCTTTCGATCTCACCTGGCACCAGTCTATTCAGGTGTTTTGTTTAATGGCCTGGAGATTATCCCCTCCTGCCTCTCCAATCCCCCTCCCTCAGACTCTCCCTCCCTCTACAATCAAGCCTGTATTTGGTATTTTTCACCTTCAAATTATTTTTCCCCAAAGTTATAGCAGTTTGTCACTGCCTGTCCAACAGACTGCTGAGGGACAGCTGCCAAGGGAACTATTCCTTTTGTTTATGACTAAATAATACCTGCCCTAAATTTGTACATTCAATTTGGTGGGAAAAGTACCCTGATCCCTGTGATCTCAAGTTTTGTCTTTGTTTACCAGTGTTCTGAGGTGTTTGTCTACAGCTCTTTAGTGTTATGCCTGCCCTATTCTGTATGACAAGGTTAAAATAAAAACAAAGTTATTCTGCTAAACCTATGAGTTAATTTCTTGATCACCAAGTAGGAAATATAACCATCCCCTTTCCACCCTTCCCTCCTGAAAAATGGCATGAAGTGAGAAAACATTAATGTAAAATAAACCTGAAACTAATCTGTTCTCAAAGTTATCAGTTACGATTTCTCTGAAGCATTTCACCTGCATTAGCTAAAGGCCAGTGAAGAGTGGTCCACCTCAAGGGAGCTGTTGTTGACCTGGGGCTTTCTGATCCTTGACTGGGACTCAGAAACCAAAGGGACAGTCCCCTCTTACAGAGCATTTCTCAGTTATTTTAGGGCTGACAGGCAATGGTAACACGGGAGCCTTTCCCTGGGCCTGTGTGCTCTGCTGAGCTATTTCAGGCCACGGAGTCACTCTTGCTCTGTGTTGGATTCTTCTTGCACTTCACACAGTTTGGACTGAAAGGCTGCTTTGCCGCCATCATGGGGAGTTGGTTTCTCTCATCTGCATCCCATTCTGTTTTCTAGGAGTCATGGAGTAGGGAGGGGGAAGAATAAGAGCAGAATTAAGAACATACATGAAAGGCTGTAAAACTACATGTTCAATATTTTTACTATCCTGTCTTCTTCTTGACAGCTATCCTGTCTTCTTCTTCCCTAGAACTCATTATGTCTCTGTGGCCATGAGGATTACAATAACTTTCCTCAGATCAAGTGGATTTTTCTGCCAAAAATAGTACCAAATTTAAAATCTAATTTCCAAATCTCTTTTCTGTTTGTGTATATTTTTCCATCAGAATCTCTATCAAAAGCTTCTTGGCATTAGAGTTCTCTGAGTCTCTGAATGATGCTACTAAGCCTTCTCTAAATGCTCAGCCTGTGCAAACAGATTACCACAGAAAATGGTTGTATGTGCAGAAAGGGAGAAAACTTCAAAAATCCTCACCTGACCAAACACTGCATTGTGGAATAAAGTCTGCAAAATCGTTTCTGAATTGTAACCCATCCTTATCCAGGTCCTTTTTGTCTCCAAGATGATTTAAGGATGTCAAGTTTGCTGCAGTGCTCAGTTTTTTCATTCATTGTTAGAGAAATATTTTCCTTTTGTATGTGAGAAGTAAGCCATATTTAATCTAAGAAGGAATGGATGTTCTTGGCATATCATCAGTATTAGACCAGTCTTAGAATCCAGCTTTTCCTTAATTTGCTTCTGTGGTCTTTGGACACAACTCTGTCAAGGTCTACATTTCAATCCATACTGCCATTTTTGGCTTTGCTGCTCTACTACAGCAAGGATCTCATGAAGGGACATAGCTACTCTGATCACTGGGGAAATCTTACCTGGAGTGAATAGCCTCTCTTGACAATAAAACTGATTTTATTTTTCTAAATGACATTCAGCTCATAGATAACTCAGAAAAGTTAGCAGCAAGGATAGTGAGTGTCAAACAGTTAAATTCACATCTGAATTGTAGTGCAGGATGATCCTTTACCTGCTAGTAGGTTACAGATGTTATCTAGCCACACACCATGTTTTCTAATCAACTTAGATTAGAAAATCTGTGAATTCTTTGCCTTTTTGATAGTCTATTACTTTGTTTTTTTTGAAAGGAAGTTATTGTAGGAAACATTTAAAGGTCCTTTGCCCAATAAAGGGTTACTGTTCCAAGTCCAGTTAAATTCAAGAGTGGGATTTTTTTTTCAGCATGATTTGCATTGGGCCCTGGATAATTAGCTAAGCTAATTGTGGCATAACTTTCCTTTTAAGTCATCAGTCTCAGATTCATTTATGGTTGTCATTTTCTTCCTTATTATTAAGCAGGATAAATTCTGTCTAGCACTGGGCAACCTCAGTATTACTCCTTAGTTTTGTATGAAAAAGGGTGAAGGTACTTAGCTGTTTGTAGGAGGCTTTTGGCACTGTATCAAAAAAAGTCCCACATTTCATATGGATGGGATTCATATAGAAGTGTAATAGTCTTTAAAAAATTCAAATTCATCAGTTTTCTGCTTATTTAAAGTGAGAAATTACCATATTCAGATCACTTCAGATCTCTGTGCTTAAGAAAGTGATCTGAAGGCTGAGTAAGTTGGGGTAGATCCATCAGGTAGTCTGTGGAGAAACTAAGTTAATCAAGGTGAAGCTGATTTTGGCCTTGTAAAGGACTAAGTAGATGAGGTGAGCCTGACAGCTGTCCTCCCTCTGTCAGCAGTTTCTCAAAGCTGACACACAGGTAGAGAGGAGCTACAGAGACTGAGCAGGACTCCCTGGAAAAACCAGCTTAACAGATGTCTTCACCATGAGAATCATTTCTAACTGAACCTCCCAGTGAGTGGGGTGCGCTGGCCTAATGCCTGTAAGCCTGAGAGGTGAGAAACATGGTTCAGTGTTATTCAAACACTCAATTGTAGAAATTCCTGAACTGGCACCATTTTCTACTAAATGTAGGATTATTTTTTTTCTTACGCATTTTTTGCTGTTTTCCACAGACAGGAAAATCAAAGTTTGGGAGGCTTTGGGGCTGATGTATATTTTATTTTTAAAGTTTTTAAACAACGTGTGCATGACTGATTTGTTCCAATTATTGTGTATGCAAGCTATTGTATTTGGTGTTCACATTTTCACATTTCATATTACAATTTTCTTATTGTTCTATGATATGAAAATAGGTATACAAGCCATTTTTAAATATACCAGGCATCCAACTTTAAAAAACAAGCAAACCAACCAGCTCTTAACAGGAATTTCCAGAGTACATTCAGGTCACCTGAAATATATACACTGATGGGGATTGCAGATACTCAGTTTTATTTATGAATGTATTAATCAGGCTATGAATAAATTATGAAATTATTTATTATGAATTTATTAATCATTTTTAATCAGGGTGGTTGAATAGTTTAATCAGTTTTTTATGAATAGGAAACTGAGGTGAGGGAAAGTTAATTGACTCTGGACGCACATGTGTAGTGAGTTGGTGTTACTGTTTTGCTTAGGCTATGACAATCAGAGTATAAAAACAATACAGATGGAAGTAATAACTGGTATAGTTGGAAGGTAAGGCCAGCTCCCAGAAATGGTGATAGTTCTTCAGGTCTGCCTCATTTCTGAGATAAGCCCTCTGATATGTGGTTGTCTGATCAGTTAACTGATCACTGACAAGGAGTTACAGGTCAGGTGCACCTGTAGAAAAAACGTGTCAAAGGGATGTTTAATTACCTGACACTCACACCAGTACCTGGGTGTGCTACACATGATTATGACTGCAGGGAGAGTGGGCTCTGCTGTGCCAAACCACATCAGTTCTGCATGGGGAAGCTTCTCTTATTTTGCAAACAGACTGCATGTCAGAGGGGCAGGTGATTGCCTGGTCCAGCTTTCTCTAGGTATGGTATCAAGCTAGAGCACTTGCAGGGACTCCTAGGAGAATGTCCTCTGCCTTGCAGCTCTGCAGTAAATGACAAGCAAAATACCTGACCCACTGCACGCTCCTTGAGATTTTCGCAGCCTCCCTGCCCCAGGCAGCAGCACCACTGGCTGTTTCTAAGGTGGAGAACATGAGGTGTGGGCAGTGAGAGCAGCAGGGCAGGCTGGCAGCCACAGTGCTCCTGTGGGCTCTAATGCTCTGCAGCCACACATTCTGCTGATGCTTGTTTTCTGCACACTGCTGGTTTTTTGTTTGTTTCTTTCTTTTTTAATACAGGCCTAATACTCTTTGTAAGCAGACACTATTCAGCAGATAGAGCTGCTCCTGCTTATTAGCTCTTGACCTCATTTCTCTTTCCCTGCCAGCAGTGCATTTGCCTGGGCTCACATCTGTTCCCCTTTCTCCCCCACCACTTTCTGTTCATGTTTTTTTTTTTTTCCCCAATGCAGCCTCCCCAGCATAAGTGTCTATGTTGGGCAGCCTGTAGCCCTTCCAAGCCGATTACTGTAGTCATTCATTGGTCACTGCACGAGCAGATTAGAGCCACCTGAAAGCCTGCCACAGTCCCTGCTGCAGCCAGTTTATCAGAGCAGCAAAGGGAGATGCTGTCTGAAAAACCAGTTTGTTTTGTTCCTGGCACTCTCCCATCTGGTGTGAGTGGGACCATAAAATATAACCAGGTGGAAGAAAACCTTTCAGGTAGGAATCTTTTCCTTCAGTCATGAGAAATGCTCTCTTCAGGTCGTGGGTTGTTTTTCTTTCTGTCTCAGAAGGAGTCTTCTTAGACATTAATCGTTTAAAGAAGGTTATCACTGCAGTAAGCAGCCTCTCTTTGGGAGGCCACAGCTCTGTCTCTCTGAGATCCATATTTCTGCCAAAGGTAAGCAAAGAACACTCTTACTTTCCAACACTGATGAAATGTTTGTGACAGCTTATCAAAGTCACTGCTTATTTGAAAGCATTTTGCTTTATTTCAAGCATAACATAAGTGATTAGAGATGACTTTACAAAATATGCCAGTCTAGTCCTATTAAATGTCCAAAAGGCATTCCAGAGCAGTAGCTGGGTGGGACCACTTGTCTTTGTAAGTATTGGTTTCAGAGCACTAAGTGAAAGGGAGAGGGCTTTTGTTACTGTATTGAAAAGTCAGAGATAAAATGTCATGAGCATCAAAGAACTCTGTTGCAAAGCTTTCAGGAGTGCCCCAAAGAGCTCAGTCCAGCATTCTGTATGGTTCATCAAAAGTTATTGATCAGCCCTTCTAAGTTTGGGGTCATTTTTTTTTAAATTGCCTTCTTGCAGGACCTCAAGACCAAATGTGGAACAGAATGCCAGCTAGAAACCAAAACTGAAAGGCAAAAGCAAAACACATGTGAAAGCTCTTAATAATAGAAGATGTGACATCAATATAAAAAACGCATTCTAAAGACAGTTTCTTATTATAAATCATTTCCAGAAAAAGGGGAGCCAAATTTGAATAAAAATGAGGGATGAATGCATGCAGAATAAGAAAAATTTAAATGTCAGAAATTGCATTAACATTTCTTATAAATGAAATTAAAAGGTGAGATGCTGACAGAAAAAAAAAATGAAAAAAAGAAAGAAATGAAGAAACTTACCTCTAAATCAACTGTGACACATGATCAACAGGAATCATCTGTTGAGAGGGTGGTCAAACACTGGAACAGGCTTCCTAGAGAGGTGATCAGTGGCCCAAACCTGTCAGGGTTTAAGGGGTATTTGGACAATGTCCCTAACAACAGGCTTTAACTTTTGGTCTGCTCTGAACTGGTCAGGTAGCTGGACTAGATAATCCTTGTAGACCCCATTCACCTGAGACAGTCTGTTCTATTCTGACTGTTCACCCACACCATGATTCTTACTGGTGCAGCCTTTTGATAGTGGGATTTCTGGGGTGCCATCTCAGTTGCACAGAATTGTAGAATGTGCTGAGTTGGAAGGGACCCATCAGGATCATTGAGCCCAGCTCCTGGCCCTGCACAGGACACCCCAAGAATCCCACCTTGTGCCTGAGAGCCTTGTCCAAATGGCTCTTTAACTCAGGCAGGCTTGGTGCTGTGACCACCTCCCTGGGGAGCCTGTTCCACTGCTCCACTGGAACAACTGTTTGCAGAACAGAGTTGGCAAAAGTGGTTAAAATGCTGACCTGGTGGTATCCCATACAAAGGAAAGACCCTGGAAAGAAGGAGCCTACATGGAGCTGCAGGATAGGGCTTGAAGCCTAGCCCAGAGTAAAACAAAGATTTCCAGACAAGATAAAGTGGAACTTGGTCTCCTTTGCATATCCCCAGCCACCCTGACTGGTACAGGCTTAGGGCATTGTCAGTATTAGGTTAACAGTTTTTCTGTGTCATGCACAGCTCAGTTTTGGACAGCATGGAGACAGCATGCAGACTATAACTTGCTCCAGCTCTTAAATCTTACCATCCATTTACAAAAAACAGACTATAATTGCAAAAAAAAATGATGGGAGGTAAATGTTTAAATAACATTGCTAGGTCATTGAACACCTAGTTCTCATGACCTAAGTTTGCAAAATGGCATACTAACCTGAGATCTTTAATAAAGCAGAAATGTTCCTAGATGTCTCAGGAGCACAAAGGTCTGATACATTTTTATGCTATTATAAATCAAGTTTTGAATTTTCGAAAAACTCTCAGAAAATGTTATGCCTCAGGCCTGAGGCAAAGACACTTTACAGAAAGACAAATGTGTATCTTCATATAAATTTTTTGCCTTATAAAATCTCTTAACTTTACAAATAGCATTGTTAGCTTAAGATTTAGTAATGGCTGGATTTGTTTACACCAAAAACATTTGAGGATGTGAAACTCTTTTCAAACTTGAGATCTGTGTGTGAACCCAAGTCTTGTTTTGAGAGGTTTTAGTGGAATCTGGTGCTTCTCTCTCTGAGCCTGCTCACACAGAGCTTTGTGAGTTAAGCATTCTCCTCAGCTCAGTTGAGTTATTGGCCTGTGAGCCAGACTGATATTTAAGCACCATAAATGGTAAATGTTGCCGAGGCAGCCCTTCCGCACGGCTCAGAGCAGGCATTGCTTGGCAGCCAACCTCACAATGCTGGCAAACAGATTCCTCCAGTATAATTAAACCTCTTGTAAGACTAAACACTGCAAGGTTTTGCAGTGCTCTGAACATAAGGCAGCAAACTCTCTATTCTTTGTGTGTCCTTGACTTGTGACCAGTTGTAACCCTGGCCTTGGCCACTGAGTTGGTGCACTGGAGCTGTGTGTAAATGCTGTGCTGTAGCTGACCCAGCTTGAGCTGGGGGCTGGAAAGGCCAATCTCCAGAAGCTCCTTCCAAACTCAGTTATTGTGTGATTCTGTGAAGTGCTCAGCATGCTGAAGTCCTGATATTTCAACAGGAGGTGTCAGCATTCTGCAGCTCACATGAAAATACCTTCAGTACATCAGGGTAGGCAGATGAACAAGAAAATTTCCTAGACTAGATGATGTCCATAAAATGTTAACTGGTTTGACTACAGCCCAGGTAAAGCCCAGGTCTGGTCTTTGGAAACCTTCTTAAGGTTTGCATCCTCATATGGATATTCTTCTTCAGTTTTGGCAGCAAATCTGGGAAGGGGAATGCCACAATGCAATTACTGATTCTTTTTTTCCTTCTCTCAAGGATATAGATTTATCTGTGTCTTTTACCTCAGAATTTAAATAGTTGGTTGCATAATTGCCCTTAAACTGGTACAGGTGTATTGTGCAATTGACTTGTACTAGGTTAACTCTTCAGTGCAGCATGAATTTTCCCCTTTTCTATTAGATATGCACCTTCAGCTCAATAATTCACCATTGCTTATCAATATAAATATGTTTACAAATATGCTGAAGTCCCAAGTCCTGATCCAGATCAAAGCTTTACAAAATGCAAGTTTATTTTGGTTTAGACCCACAGTTAACATTAAGACTCCTCTTGCAATAACTTCCAGTCTGCAGATATGCAGAGGTTACATTTATGTAAGGACTCTTTAAAACCTGGATTGAGAATATTCAAATAAAAGGAGAGCATTTTTTATCGCTTTAAATTTCTAATAATACAGGTTAATAAATAATCCATATTTGTAGTCACTGTAGATAGATTATATTACTATGGATTACATAAATCATGGAGCAGAGAATAAGAGATTAGTAGAAATAGTTTTATATCAAAGATAATATATCTTTTCCCATTGCCATTTGAATATGCCTAGAATTTGTATTTTTCCTAAGAAATTGAAAGAATTTAAATTCTCCTTAATCTCTATGGATTTAATGCAGTAAGTGGCTTTTTTAAACATAGATTTGAGTGCTTATTAGAGTGCCTTTCTAATAAAAAATGAACCCTCAGGGGTAAGGGAATGTGGTGGGAAAAGCCTATATTCCTTTTGCTTTGTTGAAAATATATGTGGGTATAAAAAGTACCATTTACATGCTTTGCTTACTATTTCTGGTCTCCCAGGCTGTGTTTCCCACTGAGTTGTGCATCTTATTACTTGCTGTTTCCCAACATTCATGCATATTAAAGCCTGAGGAAAGGCAAAAAACAGGAAACTTTTAAGTGGGATCATTGTGATGGACTTTTAAATCTATCTGTGTAACACCTTATCAAAAACCTCTTGAAATAACAGAGATATCACTGTCCACTAGAAAGGCTCCATCTGGGTTTACACATTGTGCCAGGCTCTGTGCAAAAAATTGTTCTCTGTGAGATGTCTCTCAGAAAATCATAGCTCTCTTCCATATTATCTTACACTATTTGACCTGTGTAAAACCAACAGCTGTGGCTATAAAATGGTGGCAGCTTTTGTAAGCTACAGTAAAGTACACTAGACACAAGTTCTGAAAAGAAGTCATTGAAATGTACCTGAGTTTTATCAAGCCCATCTGTAGGAGCAGTAGGTAGGGCTCTCTGATGTCCCCCATGAACTGAGGGAATTGAGTGCACTATCAGAAGCTGATTGAGGAAGGGAAAGGGACAGAGAAAATTAACTGACAGATAAAATTTTAGTAACTGTGTGTTGACTCTTATATTCTTTGTTTTCATTCTTAGAGATGAACCTACTCCTATGTGAGAGCAATAAAAATTAAGAGTGATGAGGGAGCTATTAAATGGCTATTATAGGTGATTAGAGAGCATTAGCATAATAGACAGAGATCAGATCTCCTCTTTTTTCACATCCAGCTGAATAAGCTTGAGGATGCATAGATACATAATGAAGTCATGCCTTTATGCTAATGTCAAACAAAATTTTCCTTGGGTTCCAGATTTCCTTTCTGGTGCCAGATGTGCTGTACTTTTATTGTCCATAGTTTTGGCAGCAGAAATACCCTGCAATGTTATGAAAGAGGATGTTGCAGCCAGAAACACAGTGACTTGCAGTATCTCAGCTGGGAGCTTTGCCTCTGCCTTCTTGCTTTCCTCCTGTCCTCCTGCTTTGGGCTCTGAAGCCAGCACTCCCTGAGAACATATGGATTTTGAACCCCAGCAGAGTTTATATGGTCAAAGGGACTTTGGAGGAATGAGGGAAAGCAAGCACTAATCCTGGCCAGGACTTTCTGTGCAGTTTGTTTTTTGTGTCCTGTTTTCATTTCTGCTTCCCTACTATTTTCCTGGTACAGGTCATAGATTTTGTTCCTGATGTATGAAACCAGCAAGCACCTAGCAATGGCCAGGGAATGTGAACTTCTATGTTTGTTGCACTTGAAGCCACCCTTTTGCAAACAGTTTCTAGCTTTTTGTGTATGATTTTCCTTTCAATATTTTAATGTCAAAATAAAGCCAGGTGTTTTCAAAAGGAAGTAAAATCACACAGTATCTTTTCAACATAAATGGGAATAAGAGTTATTTGCTTAATCTCAAATGATCAGCATCCCATCTTTTCCCTCCAAAATCAATTTTATTGTTGTTTTACCAAAGAAGACCTGTAAGGCTAAAATTGAAGGAGCCCTTAGGTATATTATATGTAGAGTACTGCTATTACTTTGTAAAATTGTGAAATGTTAAAGCATTCATCAGACAAACACTGAGTCACTGCATAGTGCTATCATAAATAAACAACTAAAAGCATTTACAAGCTTCAGAAGAATTTGAAAATAGTTAACATTCAGGCTTTGTAAATTGGCCTCTGCATGATTGTACCAGTCCCTCTGAGAAAATGCAATGATTTTAGACTAAATAACAGAATTAAAATGGACTGCATTTTCTTGTGTAAAACATCTGTGAGAAACTAAAGTTGTCAGTAGATAACTTGAATTTTTTCTAAGTCTAGAAGTCCATAACATCAAATTTCAAGTAAAGGAAAAAAAATTAAATCATCCCCCATGTTTTCTTAATGAAATAGCATTTATGGGTTACCACTAAAGTCTTTTTAATTGTTGCTGCTACATCAAGAAATATTTGATGATTTTTGCGATATTCTGATAAAATTGTTGGTACAAAATGCTACTGATTAACATGCACTTCTAAACAACAGTAGCATAAGATTAGAGATCCCCTTTAAAACTATATATTTTTAGAGTAGGGGGGACACTTGTGTTTTGAAGAAACCCTGTTCAAGTTGCCATGAAATCAGACTTATTAGTCATATATTTGCTGTATCCTTGATGACATATGTTTGGGTAAGAATACTGGTTGTTTTAGCCATGATTTCTTTGTTGGTCTAGAGCCACACCTCTGCTTTTGTTTTTCTTTCCCTGCTTTCCTCTTCTTGTATATCTGCCTTCTAGATTTACAGTGTTACTAGTTATCTCAGTAAAAAGGATAACAAGAATGCTTTTTTAACCATACTTTTCATTCTTTTTTTTCCCCTATGCTTTTTTCCTGTCTTACTATTTTATTTGGGTTTTTTTTCCTTTTCTTCCTTTCTTTTCCTCCTTTTTTCATTATGTGGACTTCTTCTTTCCCCCACATTTTGTGACACAGTTTCCTTTCGAGGGACAGAGGGATTTCCTGCAAGGCATTAGAGCAGTGAAGGTGCATGTGCTGATGTTGCTTTGTACAGCAGTTTCTCTGAGTAACCATTACAAAACAGAGGGCTGTGGTGAGCCGCAGGAGTTTATTTCTCTAGATGAGTTTCCCCCAGCTTCCAGGCTATTTTCTGTACAGCATTAGTCACTTCCAAGCAGGTGCTGTGGGAAGCCCTAAGGCTCATCAGTGTGGTCTGATGGGGAATCAGGAATTTCAGAGTTGTGCTTCCATAGCACCAATCCAAATGGGTCTCACTCAGGTCCCATATTTCCATTCTCACATGCATCAATGTCTCCCTGCTCAGTGCCAAGAAAAGACCTGCAGCATGAGCCAGTGAGACAAGATTTTGGCTAGAAAAAGCTTTGCTAGAGAAGAGGAAAAACTTCCCCTCCACGCTGCTTCCAAATTTATGTTGAGCTCAAATTACCCCAGAACAAACTTAACTTTTTACCTCCAGGAGGTTCAGTGGGCTTTCTCAGTGAGTTGCTGCCTTTTTTTTCTAATCACTAATTTTATGAATTGTGGTTTTTCTCCAGCCCGGCACTTTCTGTAATACTATTTTGGATGAGATTGATATTCCTTTGAAAATTTTGAAGGTAGGGATAAACAAAATAAAAATATTTTCACATGTACGTAGGGCTGGAATTTTAAAGGCAAAGCATAAGAGGTCTGAAAACAAGCTAAACCAGACAAAAACTGTATCCAAGGGACTGATAAATATTTATGACTTTTTATATTTGGTCATGATCACTGTTTGGGCTTCAGAAGTGTCTTTGCTAAGGTTTTTAGAGCAGGAGTAGATTTCCTGGTCTAGTGTACCATATAGATCACAGTTAAATAGTCTTGTTTCATAGCCTCTGAATAGCTGTGGCTAGTGGAAACAGCATATCACAGATAGACTTAAGAGTGGATTATTTAATTCTAAATTCTCTCAGTATTTGATTGTACTGCCTCAAAAGAAAAATTTTAAAAGCCCTAATCCAACAGTTTTCTGATATATATTGATAACTCAGGTTTCAGTCTTTCCTATCATCAGTCAATTGCTGAAGTAAAGGAGAGGAGTGTGGTGACCTCAAACCTATTGGATATATCGACCATCTAACAATCTAAATGGTTTGTAATTACTTACAGAGTTACAAATCCTGTGCTGCAGTGAGCTTGCATTTCTAACTCATCAATCACAGCAATGGCAACTTGTAACATCCCCTAGGGTTTTCAAATTAATTTAGCAGTGATTACAGGCACTGAATTTTTGGTTACAAGTTTTGGGTTGCTTTGCTTTTTTTTTTTTTTTTCACCTGAGCATGTGTACTTGGGGAAAAATGAGTTTGATTTCTCAGTGATACTCTCTGATATCTGTTAACAATGATTTAAGAGGATTTTCGGAAGGAGGACAATTCCATTCCTATTTCTTGTCTTTCTGCTTGGAATACTGGCAAGGCAAAACAGCTTTATTAGGTGGTTTCAGTTATTTTTGCCTTCTGAGAGCTGAAGCAAAACGACTGTCTCGAAATCATGTTGTGCCTAAGGTCAGTTAAAGTTTGTCTTGAAAATTCCAGTAAGAGACCCTTTTGGTTCTTTTTTTGACTTCACAGAAAAGAAGAGCAGCAAGAAGTCAGAGAATGCACAGGCTGCAAAGTTAAACAAGACTTTTGCACCCATCTTCCTTCAGGGCCTGACTGACCTCAAAGTAATGGATGGAAGTCAAGTGATAATGACTGTGGAGGTATCAGGTGTGTTGCTATATAACAGTGTTACATAAAAAAAATTAAATCCTGCTGCAATGTGTGTGGTTTTTTTCATATTTTTAGCAGCTGTCTTTGCATTTGGAAATAATATTTCTAGGAACCAGTTTTTAAAAGCTAGGTTGTTCAAATGTGATCTTCAGTGTGGCTGAACATTGTCCATTTTTAACATGTTCAGACCTGTAGAAGAGTTTCTTGACTAGAATGATTTAATGATATAAGTTTAATATGGGTCCTCTTGTTGAAATGGACTTGTTTTTTGCTGTGAACCAAAAAAGATTGAGTTCAGTTGGGGTAAGATTAGTGCTGCAGAAAGAGCAATCTTGATATGAACTTTGGTATCAGAAACTCTTAATAACCATCTTTGTGGTGTCTAGAACTCATTCTCCCTCTTGTGCTTTATGCATACTTCCCTTATTAATTTGTATTTTAATCAGAATAACACAGACAATTTCACATTACACAGCATTGACAGAGTTAATAATAGAAATTCCTGAATGTTCTGAAGATGAAATTACAGAATCAGGTGGCAAAAAAGCCCCCAAACTTGTTCCTTTTTTTAATTGACATATGGTGGGGTTTTGCGTTTGCCTCAGATTTTTGTTGCTTGCTTATTTTTAGCTAACCCATCTCCCGAAATTATCTGGCTGCATAATGGGAAAGAAATCCAGGAGACAGAAGATTTCCACTTTGAGAAGAAAGGCAATGAGTACAGTCTGTACATCCAGGAGGTGTTTCCTGAAGACACAGGCAAATACACCTGTGAAGCCTGGAATGAAGTAGGAGAAAGTCAAACACAGGCTACATTGACAGTTCAAGGTAGAAAGTTCCTCTTCACCTTATAAAATGGTGAAAGAAATGTATTATTCTAATGCGCTGGAGGAATGTCTGTTTAAAATACATGAGTGTTTAGAAGGTTTGTTGTGAAGGACGCTCAAGTTCTCAGTCTCTGCATCTGAATTAAAAAGGATATTGAGCAGAAGCAGCTTTAAAAAAAATCTTTTCACTCTGGAACATTATGTTACTATTTAAAAAATGCATTCCTGAGTCCTATTTCTAGGGACAGTGCAAAACTTCTGCTAAATGCAGCTTTAGATTACAACTATCAGGCTTACTTAACTATGGATTAAAGTAAACCTTTTAATATGTTTTTTGTTTCTAATTGAAGTCCTTAGTCTTTGAAAAAGCTTTCTAGGAGCTAGGTATCCTGGCTTTAATGTTAGCATTGTAGTGGTAGCAGGTGAGGAAGATATGATTTCTGCAATCTGAGAACTAGCTGCAAAAAATTTGGCTTAAATCTCCTCACATGATGTTAACCCCACAGCAAACACTCAAGTACCTACAGACTTCCTGTGACTGGGCACACACAACCTTTGTGACAGGGACTTCTAGTATTACTGAATATTGACATTTCCTCATAGTCACTACTGAGAATTAGTGGAAATCCCTGTGAGACTTTTATTATTTTAAATGTAGAATATCTTATCTGCAGTGTTTGAGGGAGCTGTTTAGTCTGTTGTCACTGTCTGCTCTGAATTCAGACCTTCCTCTCTCCTTCAATCCCCCCTGAGATCTGGCCTTGGGGTCAGTCTTCTATATTAAATGCAATTTTATGCAATTGTTAATGATGATTTATTGCATGAGCTCTCAACTGCACAGCAGTCATAGTACTGTTACTCACCCTTAAAGCTATTTCTACCCGTATTCTCAAAGGACAAATCTCCAAGATTCCTTTTAGGGCAGCTTTAAAGTCCCTTTGTTTTGTTCTTAATATAAGCTTGGATCAAGCCAGTAAAGTGCCAAGTAAATGATTAATTTTAGTATGAACACAAGTTACTTCCAAAATTAAAGTCTGACTTATTTTCAGATTAAAAACTTATACCATGCATGTTCAAAATAACTTTCCTTGCCTGTGATTACCTTCCCTGAAATTAGTTAGCTTAGTGGTGACATTCAAGCTTGGCATTTTCCTCTGACTTGTAAACTGTTTTTGTAAACTGCAGAACCTCAGGATGGTATTCAGCCCTGGTTCATTAGCAAACCGAGATCAGTGACAGCAGCTCCTGGGCAAAATGTCCTGATATCCTGTGCCATTGCTGGAGATCCTTTCCCCACTGTTCACTGGTTTAAAGATGGGAAGGAAATAATGCCGGGAACAGCATGTGAAATCCTGCAAAATGAAGATATCTTCACACTGGTCTTGAGGAATGTGCAGTCTCGTCATGCAGGGCAGTATGAAATTCAGCTCAGGTATGTTGGCTGTGAAAAATAAGGTTGTTCCCTTTGACCAATTAGTTATATTTACCTTCAAGTTAAAATTCCCGCTCAAAGAAGACAGGAGTCCCATCCTATTCAAGTGGAATATTAGGGTACTAAAAGAACAGAATATTTCTGAGGGATAAAAAAGAACAAATAAAACTCCAAGAGAAGAGAGGGAACACAAGAAGAGTCAGAAAAAAAAGGACAAAGCAGTATGGCTTCCTTTTGTGATCCTGTACAGCAAAGCTTTGTGGCAGCAGTGTGGGAAGCAATTTCTAGCTAGGAAAACCACAATCAGTGTCCTGAGTTTTGGCGGTATTGTTTATCATCTTTGGCATCTCTCTAGGTATTTGTAAGGATGCCTCTTCCCATGGGAACAAGCTGTCTAGGGAGGGCAGTTACACAAGATCCATACTTTTAAGGGGAAAAAGTGTTTCCTGGCCATGTTTGAAACGCCTGAATCTTGTAAGCAAGTTGTAGTCTCCTTTTGCTGACGTATCTTTGAAATAAGGCAACTTGGTGCTTTGAACACCTTGTCATTCCTACAAAATCTGGAAGAGTTGTTTTGAATTTAATTTCATTTTATTATGGTAGAATAATTGTGCTTTAAATGAAGAGTTAGAGTTGCTGGACCCTTACCTTGTAGAAAGTGCCACAGCACTTTACACCTGCAATGGAAATAATTCTGTGCTATTTACTGTGCATAGATGTAGTTGCTTTACTTGGCTCATTTTTGGGCCTTTCTTTATTAAAATTACTTCATCATCATGGGCATTTGAGTCCATTACACTGGAAGAAAATTATTTGGTTTTCTCCACACACTCACTTTTTAGGCCAGGTGTACAAGTCTGAATTGTCCTTTGCCTACTTGCAAATAAATTACCAATATCTTCTTAATGCAAGAAAGGAGGGGATTTCTTAATAAATTCAATCTATTTAGCTTGTAAGTAATGAGTTTAATTTTTTATAGATATAGTTTTTTTTCCAACCAGTATGGCCCAAATGATGGATATGTCACTATGTAAATGTGTCCTAGCTTGAAGGTATGATTTCATGGACTATGACAGGCAGACACAAACTAGCTTCAGTATATTTTAGTATTTAAAGTCAAATGAGACACTTATTTTTCATCAGAAAAGGGTGTTTTAGAAAATTACAGATGTTGAATATCAAGATTTCCTATAATGTTTTTCTATACTTAATTTCAAGTCTTATTAATAACATTTATGTAGGTAGAGCCACATATGCTATGACCTTCTTGCAAATGAGCTCTTCAGTAGATTTAGGCCCTTTGTAGTCTGCAATAAACTGTGAACTGGCTCATTTCAGAGCTGGCTTTTTTGCAATTGGCCCAGGTCATCTGGGACATTCATAATGCTCATTTGAGCAGCTCATGTCTACAGAAACCCTTGCATTTATTTTCCTTTGGAGATCAGGGGTGTTTCTACCATTCAGTATCTCTGGCAGGATTAGAAATGCCAGTTCAATTTCATTCAGGTCACCAACCTCGACAGGAGAGAGCAGAAACTGTGAGAACTCCTACCTTCTGCTGGTACATTTCCACACCTCAGTGTGTGTGCCCTGGGCATCTTCTCTTACGATATGCTGGTGGTTTCACTTGAACTGAAAAGAGAATGAGATATTTCAGCAAAACTTCAGGGGTGGAAGAATGAAAAAGGACAAAGGAGAGCCAGGAGAGCTTTGTGGAGAGTTTTGTTGGGACTGATGTAGGAAGTTGACCATATTGATCAGGTGTAGTTGGTGAACACTCAGACCAAATTCATCACTGGAGCCCTTTTTTCAAAGTGGAAGTCTCATATTGTCATAACTCTGGAATGTACACTTAGAAAAGAAATTATTTCAGACAATTAGTAGATGAGAGGAAATTTTAGGGGGAAGGAGAAAAAGTAAAGTTGTAGGTCTAAAACAAGAAAGCAGATCATATGCTAGTTGTTGCTATTCCCTAATCCTTTTGCTGCAGAAATAACTGGGGACTCCACAAAGATTAGTGCATACATTCTGGCTTTTTCTAATCCATAATGAGTAATGCTGTGTTGAAATTAGAGCAAAGGGAATGCTGATACCTCATTCTACCCTGCTCTCACTTGTAAAATTCCAGTGAATGTTCAGAGAACAGAGAGTCATATGGTTTTAGGCACTGGTTGTGTACTATGAGTAACAGAGAGGTAACAGCCTCAGGCATATCCAAGGAGCCAAAAGTCAGCTGTGTAACTTCAAGTTTGCAATAGAGTTGCAGTAATCTAGCACTAAATAATCTTGACTAAATAGCTGTTGAACTGGCTGCATTTGTCTTGAATACTTGATTAAGAAGTGTTTATATATTCAGAAACTGTTTTAACAGCACCTGAGAGGAAGAGGGCTGTGTTTTGTGTCTTTCTCTCAAAAACTCCTACAAAGTCCATTAACAAATATGGAATAACTGAGAAAACATAAATCAATTCACTAAAGAGTTTACCGAGTTGACAGTAGGCTATTTTTAAACATAATCATTTTCATTTCAAATAAAATGTGCAGCTCCTTTTCACATATTAATTTTAGAAGCAGGTTGCATAGCTGCTCTTAGGGAGTCACTCCTTCTCCAATTCTCTTAATTTAGTCCAGGCACAGTTTCCTACTAGTGTTAATTATTTTACCATTTTGTTCTCCATTATTCCTAAACTCTAAATTCTGTCCTGATACCTCCATATTTCTTCTGTTGTGTTGGCTGCTCACAAATTAAAACTTTGGTCTTAATCTGTTTGATTAAGATCTGTTTGACGCTTGCTGGTTCTTTCTCCTTTAGTTAGAGTGAGCTGATGAGGATGTGGAGCCCAGTGTGATCCTGGTGTGATCCATCCATGATTGCTCATTGTCTTTCTGTCTTACCATTCCTCAGCATTATTTAGAATACATCTTTGGTTTGCCTTTTACTATTTAGCAGACTGTTAAGTCTGGATTTTAGAAGAGTAGTCAATGTAGACCTTCCTGGTCCTTTTTTTAAACCTACACAGGCCTGATTCCTCTATATTTGCATTTTTTATTTTAATTGTCTTAATAATGTTCCATTGAGCCTGTTATGTCTCAGGCTCTGAGGAACACTGCTGGATAAATCTTAAAAGAACAGGTTCACCCACTTCTGCAGTTCATCCATTGAAATTTGGACATTTTACAGCCTTCAAAATACTCTAAAATGGAAAATAAAATCCTTTTCCTTACTCATAAAAACAAAGATACCTATTTCCCCTCCTACCCTTTGCATCCTTCCAGTGATGGTATCCTGTTATCCCAAATGACTTTTCTCTATTCTTTCAGTGTGTGCATCATAAATGTGAGAACTGGACAGAGACTGTGATTTTTGAGTAAAACCTTTATCTTTATAGCAATACAATCAACATGAGACACCTCAGAAATCATGCTGCAGTTCCTTAAACAAATCATCTGCTTTATCATCCTTTGTCTTCTCAGACATTAAGTGTTTTTCTTCTCCCACACTCCATCTTCCATACAAGCTTGGTTAGTGTTGATTAGTATTTATTTAGATATTTTGATAAATAATGTAAAAACACTCCCAAGATTACATTTCATTAGGCTTAACAGTAAATATAGCTCTGTTTTTCTGTAAAATTCAGTTTGCAAACCTTGTTTTCTCCTATTAATACATTGTCTATTTTTAGAGAAGAAAGCCATTACTCCTTCTTGTTCCATCCTCCCACTTAATGCTGTAAAATGCAAATAAAAATATTGTTCTTTCAGGTATAAAAAGCTTCTGGCAAAACATTCAAGTGAGGTAAATCAGTGCATCCTCTTTGAAGCCAGTAGAGCTGTTCTGCTTTATACCAGCTAGAGTCGTGATCCAGTAGATTAGTTGCTTTCTTTGGGGCTAAAGCTTCATGGAGTCTGGGCTATCTCTCCATTTTACTCACAGAAAAGCTTCAAAACCTCTTTCTGAGCATTTGCAGTTAGCTGCACTGTAGCACCAGCTCTAAGTAGGGATCAACTTCTTCGCCCCTTTCAGTTCATTCTTGAAAAAATTTACTCTGCAATATTTATTTCACACTTGGTAGGCTGGTATGAAATTTCAGTATGTCCCCTCAGTATAATTACAACTGGTTTTTTTCCTGTTCCTCCAGGGAGTGCTTCCTAGGGACATGCAGACAATAAGTCTCATCTAAGGTTCAGTGAAAATATTTGAGTAGGTTCTGCCAAGAAACTAGTATTTCAAGATATTTTGAACATAAAAGCCATTCCAGGGAAAACTGATCCCACAATAGGACACAGAGCTATTTTTAAAATTGCTTCAGGCTTTGCAGCTGGGGTTTTATTTGTTTTTGGTGGGCTTTTTTATTAATATTCCTTGACATTTTAAAGATAAGACCTGTGCATGAGCATTCTACAGAATAGTCCTGCAAAAGTCAACACTTCCAGGCACTTCTTCACAGCAAAGCTACTAAGCACAGGTTTTATCCATGTCTGTCATTATTCCACAATAACAGAGCCACTAAGACCTGTCTGGGTTTTGTTGACAAAATGCCAACACAGAGAACCTCAAGCTGCACAAGTAATGTTGCTATTGCCAAGATTCAAAACAGCAGAGACATGAAAGACTTGAAGATATGCCCATGTAATGCAAGGCTCTCTTTTTTCTAACTGTCCCTATGCATCTATGCCTTGCCTGGGTTCTGAAATTGTATAAATGTAAAAAACAATTACCAAGGTTCTGGAATTATTCTTGATTGAAATTGGTATCTAAATCACCCAATCCTTCTTCATTTTTCTTGGCTTGTTTCTCTTTTTCCATCCTGTGATCTCCAAGCTGGGTCGGTGTTTTTAACTTCACCTTTTTAGACTCTCTCAAAATTCACAAGACAAGAGTTTGTTCTCCCTGCTCCTAAAATCATCAGTTTGATTTCACTGGGAGCAGGCCTTACCCTGGGAAGGCTACACTTTTGAACAGACACAGACTCAAGGTTTGTATCCAGTAGTCTGCTTTTCAGCCATTCACTTGAATCAGAAATCATAATTAAGATCAAAAAACTACCTTGTGAATAATTTTTCCATCTAGGTACTTGTATGTCCCACTGTTGCCATAATTTGTAAGTGCTTCCCAAGGTTTTAAAAATAGAAAGAACAAAATGCTCTCCTACTTTCTTACCCCCTCCTTTATTTTCCAAACCCTGTGAAAAATAGCTTACTTTAGAAGGATTTACTTTGCCTGCCTTATTTGCTTCTTCACATATGCAAAGAATTTGCAGAGGGAAAGATGCCTTGCAGAAATGGGTCCTGCAGAAATGCTACCATTCTTCACAGTGGTCAGGACCACATGCAGTATCCCTGAATTTCTCTCCTGGGACAGCGCTGTCTCTGTTACTTCAACCTCTCCCACTTGTGACACAATTCTTGTGGACAAATATTTTTACCAAACAGTCATGACAGAAGCTGAGCAGGGCTGCCTCAACATTTAATGTACTCTGCAAATTGTCTATACTTCAGCATGAATGGCTTGTCCTTAGTCAGCTTTGCTTTGGTTTTAAGTGCTGAACAGGAGGGGTCTTCAGGTAAACCAGCAGCCTGTAAAGCCCTGCAGAACTGGTGAATGAGCAGCTCCAGAGTGTGTCTGCTTTCCTTAAAAACTTTGGAGAAGCAGAGAAAAAAACTCAGGAGTTCCAATAGCAGCAAAAGGGGCCAGTTTGAAATGCATTATATGAAAACAACAGGTTTTCAGCAGTGTTGTTTCCCTGCCATAATTTTATGCCAATCAGTATGTTGGGAGGAGGTGACGTGGTGTTCTTTTTATTTATCTTTCCATTTGTCTTAACTTCTTTCTATTTCTCTTGCTTCCAAATGGAGGCAACACATATGAGTGAGTAAGAATGGCAGGTCTCCAGTGCAGGGCTGAGTTCAACCCTCTGTGCATTGACTTGGATCCTCTCCTGCACTTTGGACAGTTTCTGTTTGGTACTCAGATGTTATCTAGTTTTTTTGTATTGAAGGAAACGAGGATTGTGGCTTTCAGTGCTGTCCTCATGGATTGCCTTCAATAGCAGTTTGTGGTGTACATATTCTGACTTACTGAATGTAAAAGTGTTAAAAACATTCCTCTGGTTTCTTGCTGTTAGTGGTCTTAAGATATGTTTGTATCAGCAGGGTCTTTACAATCCAGATACTTTGATCAAACCTACCAATTACTTTGTAGTTTTCATGTTAGGCTGATCCACTGTTTCTTTTTCTGAAGCTATAGAAATCAGGAGAAATCTAGCTGAGAAGGTGATGGCACTAATTGCTCTTATAAAGACAAAGTTTTATGCTGAATCTGTGATTCTGTTATCTGTGTTAATTACCTTGCCTTCACTGCAAGTTAAAAATGTGTGAAATTATAGGGGGTTTTTCACCCAAACAGTACCATATCTAGGAAAGTATTTCCATGCTCTATTTAAAAACCAGGCCAGACAATATATTTATGGCAAGCTAGCAGTCCTGAGTCCATGTTTTAAACCTCAGGGCTAAGTGGACTTGAAGGTGCTCTTATCTAGCAAGTTCAAAGCAGAACACAGCTGGGAAAACCTGCCTCTCTTGCCTTCCTCCCCTCCAACACATGTGTTTTGCTTATGTCCAGGAAATGTTTTCAGTAGCAAAAATTATTTTTGCTCAAAAAGATAAATAATCCAGGAGTTTCTAGTCCATTTACAAGCTTATACCTAAACTGGGAAGGACAGAAGTGTTTTCACTAATAAAAGGTATTTCTAGTCCTTAATCAGTTCAAGTCTGGTTTTTTAATAGCAGTCAGGGGAGTGGTGGCAATAGTTACACAACTGCTGCCCTGGGGGAGTTAAATTTTGCTTTTGGCATCTCCTGCGTTAAGCAGAGAAGAGCTGTTTGGGGCTGGAAGAATGATATATATCTGCGGGAGGGAGGGAGCTGCAGGGGAGCGGGGAGCACTTTAAATGAATTCTTTAATGGGAGCCCTTTCCAGAAGGCATCCGTGGTATTCCTCTGCAAAAGGAAGAATAAGTACTCAGCACCATATATGGTGACACTTTTATGTTTTTTAATATAAACACGTACAGGCTGGAGCAATCCGTGTAGATGGGTTTTGCTGATTGGTTGGGCCAGAGGGGAGGGAAGGAAATGAGACCCTGTTTTTAATATCTTAACATTAGAAAACTTAAGAGCTTGGGTTTGAATAAATAAACAGCAGGCAGAGTTGGAAAGATTTTCAGCTTTGTAAAATAGCCCTTACCTCTGTCTTGATTTTCCAGCTTTTATATTTATTTTCCTTTAGCTTGTTTGTTTGCAGCTGCTTCATTCTGTAAATTGCTTTGATTTTTGTTCAGGGAGTATGTTGTTCCCAGTGCAGATAGGAACAGATCAGTAAAAACTATTTGAGATAGCTTGGCTCCAAATATAAGGGGACCAAATTCACTCAGTCAATCCCCACAATGCTGGGCACAGAAAAGGGGAATGCCACACTGGGTTTGAGCTGCTTTAGTGCAACACACAATCACTTAGCTCAGGCAAGTTACAGAGGAAGAAACCCCTGTTTTTCTGATTTCACTTAAATATTTCAGGAACCAAGTTGGAGAATGCAGCTGCCAGGTGTCCCTGATGCTGCGGGAGAGTTCAGCTTCCACAGCAGAAATGCTCAGAGAGTGAGTATTTTTCCCAGGGACTTGCATGGGTGGGTTCTATTTTTTGCTCCGTTAATTCCCTGCCCTTACAGACCCAGGCTGGCTGCTGTTCAACCTAATCCCCAAATGTGACCTAACAAATTGTTTTCATCATACAAGCTAAGCACATTGTACCAAGCCAGAGTAGAGAAGATCTTTTTTGTTTGTGCCCTTATATGGCTCCTGAAGTCATCATTGATGCAATAAACTAATGGAGTATGCTCCTCTAATCAACCTCCCCTTCTATAAACACATTTTGTTCCTGCTCTGAGATTGTTCCCTGACATTTTTAAACCAGCCCCTTTCCTGGCTCTCTCTTTCTTTTCTTTTTCGGATCATAGTGGGAGGGAATCAGCCAGCTCTGGAGAGCAAAGAGATGGTGGAGATCATGGTAAACTAACATTTGGTAGAACAAGTGGCTTCAAAAAGAACAGCAGCGTAATCAGAGTAGCTGAGGAAGAGCAGGAGGACGTCCGAGGCGTGCTGAAGAGGCGAGTGGAAACTCGGGAGCACACAGAGGAGAGCCTGAGGCAGCAGGAAGCTGAACAACTCGATTTCCGTGATATTTTAGGCAAGAAAGTCAGCACCAAAAGTTTTTCTGAGGAGGAACTGAAAGAAATCCCAGCCGAGCAAATGGACTTCCGAGCAAACCTGCAGCGGCAGGTCAAACCCAAGACCTTGTCAGAGGAGGAGAGGAAAGTCCATGCTCCCCAGCAGGTGGACTTCCGCTCTGTGCTGGCCAAGAAGGGCACCCCAAAAACCCCATTGCCAGAGAAGGCACCACCTCCTAAACCTGCAGTTACAGATTTCAGGTCTGTGCTGGGCTCCAAGAAGAAGCCACCTGCAGAGAATGGCAGCACTGGCACCCCTGCACCGAACGCTCGTGCCAACTCTGAAGCCCAGAATGCGACCCCCAATTCTCAAGCCCCTGTTGCCAAACTAGCAGTGAAGAAAGAGGAGAAGAATGACAGAAACTGTGAACGTGGGTGTGCAGTGGTGGATGGTGGAATAATTGGGAAAAAAGCTGAAAACAAAGCACCAGCAAGCAAGCCACCAGCGAGCAAAGGAACAGCACCCTCCTTTACAGAGAAGCTTCAGGATGCTCAAGTAGCTGATGGTGAAAAATTGGTCTTACAATGTCGGATTTCCTCTGATCCCCCTGCAGCTGTCACCTGGACTCTAGACAGCAAAGCCATCAAATCATCGAAGTCTATTGTCATCTCCCAAGAAGGTAAATTAATTGCATTACAAGCCAGCTGGATGGCACACTGTTATATCTGGCTCTTGATTAATAACATTTAGTTCAGTAAAGATAATGCAATATTTATTTAAGTCCTGTGCCAGTAACTGTTTCCAGATGCAGCTTTCTTGTTATTTCAGTGGAGTACACAAGGAACAGTATCGTTTGACATTTCTTGCAGATTCCCCTTTAAGAGCCTGCAGATGTAAATTTTATAAAGTTGAACTTCTTGCATTTTTAAATGCTGTTTACATTGCTAACACTGTTTAAGGAGCTGGTACACGATGCTTATTTAAACTAAGCTTTAAGGATTTAGAACATTGAAAGCATAATAATATTATTGCTGGTTTACAAATTCTAATTGAATTCTTCTGTATGTTTAATATTTCAGGCTTTTTATTGCAATAAGAAATACAGAAGCAAAGAGGGGTTGTGTCATAGAAAGAAATTACTAAAACTACAAGTAAGATCAGAGTTGAGAACAGATTTCCAGTGTATTTAAAGCCCCACCACAGATGCTTCTGTTGCCATTACAAGCACTGAAATATTTGAACTCCACTGGCTTGGTGACTTTTAACTAACTTCAAAACTGTATAAAATTTGGTAAAAGTCCTTAGAGGGAATACTTACTGTTTTCAAACTGTGTGATTCCCTTATATTTCACATTTTGGATGATCAAACCCACTAGACTGTTTTTTGCATGAAAGTTAATGTTTTATCTAGACAAAATATATTTTCCTTGGGACAAAAATAGGAAGGAAGGACAATTGATAGCACAAAACAAACCTTCTTTACTTCATATGTAAACAAAACATACTTCTTTACTTCCTCAGTGTTCCATGAAACACTGAGGAAATTATCTGGAGAATTATATGCTCTGGCACATTGTAGCAAAAAAAGTTAATGTTCACAGTGAGAATTATACCTTGAAACAGGGTCTGCACTCTTACTTTTCAATCTTCCTTCATTTAATCCAGGTTATTTTTAGTGTTACCCAATGAGAACCAAATTAATATGCAGAACAGTTCAGCACAACCAGTGAATCCTTGTGCAGTGTTCCAAGCAGAGTAACACAGGCATTCTCCTGAAGTGGATGCAGTCAGAAATTGCATTGTCTTCAAAGAGGCTTGGGGTAGTTGAGTAGTGCATTAAGGAGATGCCAAAGTAAGTAGATGGAGAAAGGCAAATGGTAGCAGGTGCATTGTGTCTGGCCTGTGTCTGAAGTAGCATAATGTGGTTTTTGGGGTTTTTTGTGAGTACATGTTGGTTTTCAGCTAAGGGGACTTTGTAGAATAAGGATCAGTATCAGTATCTGAGAAAACATGGTGGAAATGCCATTCTTACAAAAAGGGCTGACAGAATCAGTCAGCTTAGCCAGCTTTATGCTGGAAGCAAGATTTCAAGGCTTTTCATGGAGTCACTCAGAATGAAAAAGAAATTATGCATCCCAAAGTTCCATGGCTCCTGTCAAAGTACATCAGATAGCACCTCTGAACCAAAGCTTCTGAGCTGTGGTGGAGCTTCTCAAGTCCCAAAGCTTTAGTTTTATGGTTCTGCAGAAAGCTGTCTTCTTCACTGAAATAATCAGAGTAATTGATGATTATAATCCCCCACCTTTTATTCACTCTATAAAATGGTACTGTGGAGCTGCAAATCGAGGGTAGCTGTTTGCAGTGAAGTGATCCTGATGTCCACAAATGCTCAGCCACCTGTGTGAGCAGGGCAGGAGGCTTCTCCCATCCAGCTCATCTGGGCTGGGTGACACTCCTGGGTCACAACACTCCAGGGTGTCAGCATTAACAGTGCTTTCCACTGAGGTCAGGATCAAAGCTCAGTTCTGCAGAAGGAATCCACTGTTCAGGACAGCTTCCTGCAGGGGGTGAAGACACTGTCCTTGTGTTCCACTTGTACCTGCACTGTTGCACTTGAGCCATGCTTAGGAGTCAGTGTTATCAGTATCTCAAAGTTAGGCTTTCTTCTGCACGTATTTACAGAGGCTCTTGGAAAGAAATATTACACAGGGCTCTAAGTTTTGTCCTTTAATGGAAAGACAAGGAATGAGGATTAGAACTATTTTTTTAAACCTTATTACATACCCTCTGGTACACTGGGTGCATTGCATGATGGTCAGTTTTGGTTTTTTTCCTGACAGTACCAGCTAGCTTTGGCTCTTGGAGCAGAATGTGTTGCTGCTCTCTCATTGTAAGACTCTTTCATGCCAACTGTTAAGTAATTAACTAGGTATGCATGATACTTTAAGTTCTAGATTTCATAGAGATTCAGTTTTCTCTGTTTCCCTAATTAGGAACACATACTTACTTGAGGGAACCAAGAGAGGAGAAGGAATAACTGGAATAACAGACTAGAACTGAGAAATAGCAAATTCATTCAGCATCAGGAAATTCTGTTCAATAGGGAAACTGTATGGATTAGTCTCACAGATAGTGTTGGAGCACCTTTAAACATAGAGAGCAACAAGAACACTGGATGCAGCACACAGCAGGCCACAGGCAAAGTCCCAGTTTCCATCCTTTGCCCCAAACACTGAAAATGCAACAGCAACACACCCACAGGTGTACCTCAGCAGCAGTGCCTTTGTCAAAGCTTGGAGCAGCATTTAGTGGGCCCTGGAGGTAATGCCCCGGAGTCAGCCTCACCTGGAAGAAGGTTGAGTCTGTGGGGAAGAAGAGGAATTCAGAGCAAACAGACATAGCTCAATTTAGATCTTGCAAAGCCATTTTTTTATTTCTTTGCTATGGCCTTGCCCCTCCTTGTGTTCAGCAACAAAATTCTCTATAGAGGAAGAAGATAGTCTAGATCTATTCTTAGCCATTTTACCAACTGCTTTAGTGCTGTTGTGATGTTTGGTGGTGACCATGGGGGTTTTTTCCAGATTCAATAGAGGTATTTCACAATAACTTACATGTTCTTAATGAGCTGGATACTGGGAAATTCCTTATCTAGAGTAAAGCATGTCTGTCTGCTTCTTAGCCACACTACTAGCCCATCTTAGTATGGAATACTGTCCCACACACTAGTCAGTGTAAGTAATGCATGAACCCCCAGAATGCTATGTAATAGTGTTTTGGAAATTGAATTATTTCTCTCTGTGATTCCCAGAAGAGAGGAGAAAAAAAAAGGCAAAAAGAGACAGAATTTTGCTCATCTCCTGGTGCCAAATATGTTGTGAAGATAAATACATAAAATTCAGTTTCAGGAACATGTGATTAAACTGTGGCATATTTGGCCAAGAAGGTCAAACATAGAAATATACTTGTGTGTAACATGTTCACAGGACAGGCAAACTATGTAAAAACTATGTGTAGTCGCTGAAAATAGCTTTCCTTGGCATATTTGATCCTGATCCTTTACCAGTTAGAAACAATGCTGTTCACAGGTCTGCTCTGTGCTTGCAGAGCCTGACGGACACTAATCTGCCCACCCAGTGCAGTTTAGCCATTGGAGTGCAGGGGAAGGGAGAGTGCCATCCCAGCTTCTGTATCATTGGAGAAGCCTGGGTACAAACACCAGCATCAGAATAGTCTCTGACTGGTAAGGCCTTTGCCAAAAGAAGAGCTAAACCCTGCTCAAAAAATGACCAGGCATATTTATGCAGCAATTGGGTGATTTCTGGTAATTTCGGGCTTGTAGTGTATTCCCTCATTCCAGGGTTAAGTTTAGTTAGAAGTCAGAATCTGGGCAGCATTATCCAGAATGTCACAATCCCAACAATAGCTGATAGCATGTCATGCTCCCTCCATTTTACATTTCAGCTATTTTCCCTTTGAAATCATGAACATCAGTACACTTATTCTTCCATTCCTTTTTACACTTCCCCAAACAGTACTCTGTTGATTGATTGGCAGGATTTTTGGCTTAATGTATCATTTTTATGATGAAGTGAGCTCTTGCACTATTTTTCTGATGTGGAACAATTTTATTAATGGTTTGATTTTATATTTTTCTTCTTTTAAACCTGTCAAAGTGCAATTATCTACATTCCTGAGAAAGATATTAATGTGCTTTTTGCCCATTAAAGATCAAAATAAGTGGTTGCTAACAATAAAAAGAGGGTACTCATAAATTGGAGCATTATATATTCATACAGCATTGGGTAGATGATGCATGGTTAAGAGCCACTTTAATGAGAGGCTTCTTTGCTTGAAGTCATGGGGGGCTTTTTGTTTGGAAAAAAGTTTTTAAGAAGGCTCTAGCAGACATTGCAGTGAACTTAGACATATAAGGACAGAGTAGAACAATTTTCCTCACAGAGTGAACCCTTTACAGCAGGATCCATTTTGTTTTACATTTGTATAGCACTGGCCCAGCAGTGCCCTGTGCTACTCTCCTGCTGTGTGACTCACTCTTGGACCAAAAAGATAGCAGTGAAAGGGTTGTGCACAGCATCCTTAGTAAACTGGCCAGCTGAGATGTATGAGTGAATACAAGTCTGAACTCACACATTTGCCATTTTTTAATTTTTTGTTTAGTTCAGTTTGCTCAGCTTTTTTTGGGTAGATTTAGTACTCTGTGACTATATAGATAGAAGAGGAACTTTCTAATATAGACTCAGGTAGCAGTGATGTTGTAGCTTAGAAAATGCCCTGAGTTTGTATTGCTTTGTCTAAAACAGCATTTTTTTCTTCCCAAGTTTCTTGGCAGCGTACAGATTTGGTAATCTTATTAGCAATAATGCCTTAACAACTTTCTTGTGACTTAACTCCTAAATCTTCCTACCAGTCATGCAAGTCTACGTCTGCCAGTCTAGCTAGGATCTGCCGTGACTTTTTTGTTTTCTTTTTAATTAAATTTGAGCAAGAATTTGCTGTATAACACAACTCTATGCACTGCTGAAAGTAGATGCATTTTGCACCCTACAAAAGCTTCTTCAGAAACTTTAAGGCTGGGGAGATCATCTGAGCATCAGTTCTGACACAATCCCGTGTTTGTCACAGGCCACATTTCTCTCTGCACTGTCATTTATGTCTGAATCTATTCTCTTCCAGAAAATGCATGAAGTGTGGATTTGAATACAGCAAAAGAGAGATATTTCCTATAACCACTGGCAATTTATTGCAAAGTCTAGCTATTATAGTAAGAGTTTTGTTATTAAATCAAGAACCAAAGCAATGCCTTATTTCTAACTTGACAGAAAGGCTTTGGCTCTGTAACCAAAATAGCTTTCTCCTTTTTTTGAAACTTGACAAGTCAAGCTCTTACTAACTTTCTCTCCATAATGCACTTCTTCCAGCCCTTGGAGGCTTGGGGTTGTTTTGGTTTGGTTCTCTTTCCAATACCCCCTCTCCAGTTGCTGTTAGTTTATTATCCTATTTAGAAAAGAGGAAGCAGAATCATGTGTGGGTATCAGCATCAGTGAGAAGATCACCTTCCTGTAGCTGCCCTTACTGGAGGTTATTGGTCCTCTTTTACCTCACAATGTTGGAACTCATGTTTGTCATTTCTCTATCAAGCCTTTAAACCTCCTGCATATACAGCATCTGTTGGTGCCATTGGTGCTTTTCTTGTCACTGTCTCAAGCTACATTTTCTTTGAGTGAATGGGACTCAGCTTAACAAGTAAATGAGATTGTTTAGGAGGACTACTCTGCTAACTTTTCCCTTTCCAAAATTCTTTCTAGCATCTGTAAATTTACAAAAGTTCATTTATGAGTACTTCCATGTCATAGACTAAAATATTTAATAACTTGGGTCCTAGTCTGATCACAGAGGAAATCCACTAGAAACAGACTGAGTGATGATTTCCTATTGTCAGCTTCTTAAGGAGATCTTTATTTTGGCAGCTCTCACTCCTCCTAAATCAATGTCATTTATATAGTAATCAATGATTAATTATATAGCATTAACTAAAATCAGGATAATGTGATTTATGACAAATATTTCAGTAAGGGTTAAGAAAATTACTTTTGCACAGATACATTTGCTGGTTAAATGTCTAATGTTGTGAATCATGAAAGTACATTTCTTACATTGTTTTCCTTAAAACTCTATTAATTATCAATAATTACATTTGACATTTTTTCTTCTCTGAAATTCATGTGGTTTTTTTCACTGTTTTTTCTGTTGTCATTGCAACTGTAGTCAATATTTTCCTCATCAATCCACTTCTCATTTTTAAATATGACTATGACACTAGCACGCATTTGAACTTGCCCAGACAATTTGAGATTTATTAGAAAATTAGCTCTATAAGCCAATTAAAAATTGTTCCTTAAAAATTTATTATGTCTCCTAGGGACAATTTCTCACAGACCAGTGTTTATTAATATTGCCTAAATATTCCACAGTACTTTCTTGTACCATGGGATACAAATGAGAAAGCCATAAACTTGAGTCTGCATCATGGACAGGAATCAGGAGGTTGGCCAGCTAGATGCCAGTGTGGGGAATGAGACTAAGAAGCTGTTTTTTGTTGGTTTGTGTATTTGTTTTATATCTGAGGTTGACTTTCTGGGGAGTTTCATGGAAAGAATGTAGAAGCCTAGAGATATTTTAAACTGTCTTGCACTATTTTTGAGTAAGTCAGAGAACCCTTTAATAGCTCAAAATTCAAGGGAAAGGCTCTGTGTATCTAAACCAGAGTCTCCAGTAAAGTATCAGCTTCTGTGGCTGTTAAGTTCTTTTCTAGAGCTGCACCAGTCCCAAGTCTAAGTGGTAGATTCCAGTATTCATGTTTATTCCAATCCTGCACTTTGTGACAATGTTTAAGGATCATCCATGGCCTGTTTCCTAAAAACAATAGAGGGTTGGGGTGACAAAATATATAGCAAGCATTTTTAGCTGACTGGGATTTCTGAAGTGCCAGGATTTCAGAATACCCGACTGGAGTAACCAGTCTGGACTTTCTAGCAGTTCTCAGAAAATAAGCTTATTTCAGGTCATGATGGGGTTTGCAAAGGAAATCCCAAATACTTCATTGAAAGACATTTGGCCTTCTAGCTCCAGGAATCGACTATAGCTCTAGATCACAGAACATAGGCCTGGTTGGGAAGTTTCCTGTCCTTATGAAATCTCATCAAGTTTTGCCTGGGTTTCAGTGGTTTGGGATTTTTTTCCTGGTTTTCCATGAAAATGAGGTTTCAACAGCCATGCTCCCTCAGCCTTCACTTATACTCCTGATCCAACCTAGCCAAATCTTTCTGATCCATTGGCCAATTTCATACCTAGTCCTAGTAGTCCACAGTTTCATAAATACTAGTGGCTATATAAAGGAAAGTGAACCAAATTATTTAATTTCCCTTCACTCCTCCACTGAGAGCTGCTACCATTTTATCTGGTGGCAGCAAGAAGCCCAGCAATCCCCATGTGTTTTGCATGTGCTGTTCCTGTGGAGTTCCTGGGGACAAAGAAGAAGTGGAGGAAAATAGGATGCAGATTATTTCTTCTAGGAGGTGGGAGTTAGGAGGAAAAAGGGCATGGCCCTTGAAAAAAAGCACATTTCCTTCACCCTCTTTCTCACAAAATAACTTCATTAAATGAGTGTTGAGGAGTGACCCTATGTCACATTAGTCTTCAGTGAGCTGAGGAAGGGCTTTTGGGCAGGTAGAAAACTGCAGAAGCTAAAGTAAATTCTGCATTGTTCCAGTCCCTTAATGATTCAGTTATCCTTACAGGTTCCTTTCCTGCAGTAAAGTGGCCCGTGGTCTCCTTCACATGTATGTGTCTTTGTTCCATAGTTTATGGGTTTTTGTAATGGCGTCTTTAGGTTTCAATGTGCAATCTTTTCTAATCATGTTACATAGATTTGTATCAATTCTTAGACTGGAAGTTATCTTTGGCTTGCTCTCCAAATGTCTCTTTAAACAGCAGAGACATGTGAATTTATATTTGCTAGATGCCTGCAAGAATACTTTTCTAATGTCTCTCCTCCATTTGGAATGGCACTGCAGCTCGTGACATTTTTGGCTTCAGCCTGACTCATGGAAAAGCGTTGCCTCAGGGAAGGCACATGGATTTTCTTTTTGCCCTGTGGTTGGCTGAGCACAACCCATGTGAGTGAGGGGTCAGTGTTCCTCTTCTGAGACAGTTTTCACATCATTTCTCAGGGGAAAATAGTCATTATTTAAAGCTGCTTGATTTCGTGGAGGATTATAAAGAGGAGGAAAAATTTTCTTCTAACGGATTCATTTTCTTCTAACGGATGTGTGTTTTTGGCAAACCAAATTTGTTGGAAACTATTTGAATGTTTTTTATAAGATTTTTCTTGAATAATGACACCAATGTTTAAAATGAGAGAAAAATCTGAATGCCAAGAGCATAATTGCCATGTCCAAATGGAGTTCATCTCAAAAGAGAACCAGTAAACTCCCAAAGTTCTTCAGATGGAGGGGAGTTCTTCTGCAGGTCCTTTTCATGGACCAGTATCACCTGTGCCTGCGCCATCTCCAACATCACAGGGGATACATTTGATGGGGAGCCTGGGGTTGAGCACTCTGGGAGTCTTCGAGTTACCACAGAGAGAAAGGTGATGGGAAATTTCTTTACATCTCAGGAAACAGGGTAAATGTCTGAAAAAAAAAATCCATCTCTTCAATTCTTTAATTAGGAATGACTGTGAGAAAGTCAAACAGAGGAAAGGGGAAGGTTTTACTGCAGCTGAGGTAAGTGGAGGGTGGATGTGTTCTGGACAGGCCAGCAGTAATGGGCAGAAGTGCACAAGGCCTCAGGGTGTGTTTAGAGGACAGACCCAGCTTTCCAGTGAAGAAGGAGAAAGCAAGCCCATACTTCAACTTCACTTAATAAGATATATTTGGAAGGGGAAAGTGTGGAGCATTTTAATTGGGGTTCACCCTGGGGAGGAAAGCACTTCATTGTTCTAGGCAATGCAAGTGAAAGTAAGGGACAAGGTTCTTCTTCCTCATCCCTCATCTACTGGGAACAACTTCTATTTTGGTTCACAGAGTTTTCATTTTTAAGAGGAAATGTATTTCCCTTGGGTCATACCAAGCTTCCCTTGGTAAATAACAAGCTTATGTCGCATCCTGTGTCTGCAAACCCAATTAAGTCAAATTTTATGGTTTTTGTTTGGAAAGAAATGAATTTGTTGCAGTGATAAATTTGATTGCCACTAATGTATTGGACTTCCTAATGGATGTTTTACAGGCAGTTATTCATTAGGCAATTCAAGCAAAAAGAAAATGTCTTTCAGTTGAGTTTTTAAACTTAGGCACTGAGCTGAAGTTCTGCTCTTACACAGGTGAATGCTCAAGGGAGTGCTAGAGACAAGGCTGAATCAAAACTTTGATAATGGGCATTGGACAGTAACCCTCTTATTTACAGTGCCAAACTATGAGCACTTTTGGAAAAAAGTCACCCAAGTGAGGACTTCTGATCTCTGCTGTAAGACAAGAAGAGCAGCAGAGGTGCTGCTCTGGGTCTTCTCTGTCTTTAGCAACCAGTTCAGGGCTGCAGGGACTACTTGGAGTACCCTAGAGAAAAGCAATAAGATTCAATTTTTTATTTATTTACCACCAATAAGGCTCCAATAAGGGTGAATTTCTAAAGACAGCTTTTTCTAGCAGAGAAGATCACCTGTAGTGAAGGACTGGCTCATTTGACACCTTCTGCTCCTTACTAGCACTAAGGTTTTTGTGATCTGCAGCCTAACATGCATTTGATCTCTTCCTCCTCTGTACAGGGACACTCTGCTCACTGACCATTGAGAAGGCCATGCCTGAAGATGGGGGCGAGTACAAGTGCATAGCTGAGAACCCAGCAGGGAAAGCTGAATGTGCTTGCAAGGTGGTGGTAGAAGGTGAGTACTGTGCTGGGTACAAGAAAACCCTTCCTTAGAACTTCCTCCTTTCCAGCTTATTTCCCAAGAATGACCTTTAGGGGCTATTTACACACACACACACACAAAAAGAACCCTACCCCCTTCCCTTCTGCACTTTTTGGTCAACAGCTAATTCAATGTCTACCATAAAGGAGCATGAGCAGAGAGACAGTACAGAACCAAGGGATCTGGATGCTTTGTGGCATAATTTGTATTCTCCTGCTGCCCACTGTATTTCTAGAAGGTTTTTAGAGCAGTTAGCTGAACTTGTAAGATGTGTTTCTGAGCTGTGTGCATCCTTTGAGAGCCAGTGAGAATTGCCTGTGTGAGTCTGGGTGTCAGTCTGCCTCAGGACTGCATGTGGCACATTTCTCACTCTACAACTCCTCACTTCTTTGCATTCACAGATGTTTGGTTGTTTGATTTTCTAGTGTATGTGAGAAAAAATAAATTAGCAGCTCAACCACCCTTGTGTTCCATAGTTTTAGAACATGGGCAATTTACAGGCTGAGGTACTTGCTTTCAGCCATGGTCGTGCTGATGACACTGTACTCTTGTTCATTAGTCTTGGCCTTGGGCAAGGCCTAGGTGAGGCTGTATGACACAGACTTATAAAGCTGCCATAGAGTTTAAATTATTTAAGGGGCTTTAAGTAACCAAATGTCCTTCTTATCAACTCACCTTCTGGTGAATTTATTTCTGAATACTCTGATACTTTCCATTGTGATCTAAAATGAACACAAAACTAGACAATAAGCTTAATAACAGAACTTGGGTACTGAACCTTCACTGCTGTGTTGCAGATGTGGTATTTGTGGCAGGAGATCTAGAAAAGAATACTATTATTTTTTTCCTAATGCTACATGACACAAGGTAAGACTGTGATTCTGTAACTCCTCACTAAAGGTCAGTCTTCATGTAACTGGAAAAGAAATGGATTAAATATTGATTACAATTAAATACCTGTACTTTCTGTGATACTATGGTCACAGTGTAATCTGCCTTAGATATTTGATAAGCTATTTTTATGGTTCTGTAATTTAAAGTAATACGTTTTATCAGTGCTGAAGTTTGAAGAATAGGCTTTAAACAAAATCTAGTCCCTGAAACACCTTAACTACCACAGATCCAGAGTGCTGAAGGATCAGATCATCAAAAGCTTAGCATACACATCAAAAGCTTAGTATTTCTCTAGAGCTGCCCTAGCAACTTTTAAATGTCTCAGTTACTTATGTATTTTTCCTCTGTCTTCTGATCTCCTTCAAGTAGTTGCTTTTCTTCCTGAATCTTCCCTTAGCCTATTCCCCACTTCAAGTTTCCTGCTGGACAATGTGTACTCTAGGAGGCTGCAGGTAGAGTTTGGCTTGCAAAGTTTGTTCCTGGGAGGCTGTGAGCTGCTGGTCCAATGATGTGAGTGACATCACCTCAGCTGCCTGGCTTTCTGTGGTGGTGGCAGCCACCGCTGTAGGAGCTCACTGCTCACATCATGCTGGGCACCAGGGTTACCACATTCCTTACCTCCATACTGGCTGCCTCCTCTGCCTTTTTCATCCTCCACTGGCATGCTACTGAGAAGAGGTTTTTGACAAATGGCACCATAGCAAACTCCAGCTATTTAGGAAAGACGCCATCTGATATCCCATGTCTGAGACTGGCAGAGGGGATGACTGTTATTTTTAAATTAGAATTGTGATCTAAAACAAGAGTTCAGATTTCTCCCTTCTTCATTCCACTGTCAGGATCCCAGATGCTGATTTTTAGACTAAGTAACCACAATCATTATACTTCTTTTGACATCAGGGACTCAGAATTGGAGGAATGCTTGACTTCAGTTGGCAGATCTGTAGAATCTGAGTGTATGAACTCTCACACACCTTCCTGCTCTGAATTATTTACTAGGAGATTCTTGCTTCCTCTGTTAGGAAGGACACTTAGATGAATTTTCACACACTGGCACCTAGAAGAAGGTGACTAAAATAACTGTTTCCATAACATTTATGTCATCTTTTTCTATGGTAGCTAACAGCTCTGAAATATACTCTGAAAGCTGAATATTTGAAAGCTGTAAAGTGATACAGACATTGCTGAGATCATAATCTATAATCATACTCTTTCTTCCAAAGATAAATGTCAGTATCGAACAATGTAACAAGCAGAGCTTGTTAGGATTTGCATTTTAGGTCACAGAATCCTAGAATAGTTTGTGTTGGAAGGGACCTTAAAGATCATTTTGTTCCAACCCCTACCATGCCAGGGACTACTTCCCACAGATCAGGTTGCTCAAAGCCCCATCCAGCCTGGTCGTGAACACCCCCAGGGATGGGAAGTCCACAACCTCTTTGGGCAGTCTGTGCCAGTGCCTCATGACCCTCACAGAGAAGGATTTCTTCCTAATATCTAATGTAAATTTTGCCTCCTTCAGCTTAAAGCCATTCCTGCTTCATGTGGCACTACAGATCCTTGTGAAAAGTCCCTCCCAGCTCTCTTGGAGCTGGTTTAGGTGCTGGAAGGGGCTCTAAGGTCTCCCCAAAGCCCTTTTCTCTTCAGGCTGAACTGCCCCAGCTCTGTCAGCCTGTCTTCATAGGAGAGGTGCTTCAGCCCTGTGATCATGCTCAGCTTGGAATAACCTTAAAAAAAAGTTGCACCTTTTATTTGTATCTCATGTGGGATACACACGGAAGGGAGCTTTGTTGACTCCTAGCTGTTGGTGTAGCCTGCAGTGATGAGCAGTTTCTGGATAAGAGCTGTGCAATTGTGAAAATAGTAGAATCTATCCAATTTCAGTCCTGTGGTGTCCCTTTTGCTGTTTCTATTTAGGAATAAACAAATGGCCAAGAATATATTCTTGGAAAGATTTAAACAGATGGAGGAAATGTTACTCTTCAAAAGGGGTTAATCTGAATTGATCACACAGACAATGGAACAGAAGAATTACTTTACATCATTTCTTTTGAATGAAATTATGTTTTGATATGGCTTTGTTTCCCTTTTCTCTGCACCGCCTAACACAGCTTTGTGCACATTGTATTTGGTCTATTCAGCTAAAATACCTGTCACCTTACATGGGACCTCTTGTCTAGCTGCTTGCTTGGTTTGGATTCTTAGTGCAGCTGCTTTTGTAGAGGGTTTTTCCCTCTCTGCTCCCTCTTCCTATCAGAATGTGACAGCAAATCTGTGCAGAAAATTCTTCATAAAACCCTAAAGGACAGCAATTTCCTCTAACTTTGCAGAAGGATCCAAAATAAACCTTTTATTAGACAGCTTTTTCATTATTGATTTTCAAATCGGATTTATATTTTATTATTTGTTTTGATTGCAGATGCCTCAAAGACCTCAAAGCCTACTGAGAAGAAGACCAAGAAGCCTAAGACCACACTTCCCCCAGTGCTGCCAACAGAGAGTAAGTGGCTGTGATTTGATTTGCTTTATTTCCAGTGGAAACAAAAGAGTGTTTTGGGATTCTGTGGTCATCCCCTTCTGTTTGCAGACATAGGATCAGAAGCCTGTGCTGTTTCTTTAGCCCTTGCACTTAAGTCATGTGAAATGAGTTTTGCCATGTGGGGATTAGAAGCAAGAGCCCAAACTGCGAGTTCAGACCTCACCCCTCTACTCTCTGTTTTTCATAATGGTGCAATAAACTTGTGACACAGATTTATTTTTGGCTGCCTCTCAAAGAGCACAGAAATACTCGAGTAGTCTGCTTCAATTTGTGCTGTGTCCTGTGTAAACAATATAAAGTTTTACTATTGGTAAGCAAAGCATCTTGACTGAAATGTCCTGTAGAATTATCTGTCCTTTTTTGGCATGACCATGGAGAGTGATTTTGCAAATTTTGCATTCTTTGTTTTAAGCCTTAATGCTTAACTTGCTCCTAATACTTTCAGAAATAATAAATTAGCTATAAAGTCCCATGTTTGCTACTCAGCATACATGCATTTGGTTAAGAGGAAACTTTAAATGGTAAAGGCAGCACAATAATTTCATTTTAGGAATTCCTAACACCAGTACTACTTAAGAAATTAAGGGATACAAATATCTCTTAAATCAAAACTGGACTTTGAAAATTGTTTCTCTAAGATGTCCACCATGTGAGTTCCTAAAAAGATGTAAAGATATGGTTTAATGGAAATATGGAATATTTTATCCAGCTCTCTCAAAAAATAAAAAACAAATGAACTCTAATCTGGTCTTCCAGCAAGAACATTTTTAGCTGCTTTCAGCAGGACTCAGAGGAGTTTCATAGTGATTGATGATCACAGGTAATAACTGAGCTTCTGGAAATGTGACTTACATAAAACTATGCTCTGGGCTACAGCTATTTCTGAGTTGCTGGCTGAGCATTATAACTCTCTCTCCAGCTTCTCTTTGGGGATGTGGGAAGAGTCCCACTGGCATGCTCCACCTCTGCACCTGAGCTTCAAGTGCCATAAATAATAACAATTAACAACAATCATTTTGTTATTGAACATAGATAGAAAAGAAAATTTTAAAGCCATTTAAATCTCCATGAAACAGTGTTTTGAATTGTGATTTCTATGCACACAACACACACATTTCCTCTGATCCTCCCAGCAGTGTTATCAATTGCAGCTTTCCCAGGAGAAAGTGTGAGTTGGGAACTAAGTCTAAATATGGACATGTATGAACTGATCCACATCCTGCTTCTTTTGCTTATGGTTTCAGTGGAAATTAAAATAGATAGCAAAACAGAAGCTACCAACTCTGGCTGCAGAAATAATTGGAAAAAGAAGGTTGACATAATGGGAATGGTTTTTCTACATGCCATATTATTTCAGTATTTCAAGTTCTTGAATTTCTCATAAGCTCCTTTTTTCCAAAATACCTTTAACACATCTTTCCTGCTGCACAGTAAACATCAAGGTGACTAGAGAGAATATTAGGAAGCTGGGCTTTGAAAGAGTTTTTGGAAAAGCTTTGAAAAATACATATTCAATTTTAAAAGGATTTGGCTGCAGAGATTTTACAGGTGTTTTTTAACGTCTGAGTCTCTGAGGAATGTATTTGGTATGAAATAAGTTTTTGTTTGTGTGTTTGTCAGGGATAAAATATACAAAACAGATCCAGTGGACTACACAGTTCCAATCTACACTGAAATTCTTATCAGATACAGAGACTGTAAAGTTCCTTACCTGAGAGAGAATAGGCTTTACGAGTCAGATGTTTGTCTTTACTGTATATCTCTTGAAAAGAAGGGTAATAGAGAATAACTATGAATTAAGGTGTCTCAGTCTAATAAGGAGATATATTTTTACTCTTATATTTTCTGGTCTTTTTTGCCACATTGAGTTACCAGTCTTAAGGGCAACTAGAGTGTACAGATTGATACTGAAGAAAGAGAGAGCAAAAATTCCTAATAATGTGATTTGAATTATTAATTAATAGATTCTGAATTTTGAGTTGTGAATTCAGTCACGGCAGCATATACTTCATAGGATATAGATACTATATATTCTCTGTACTTTTCAGAAATACTTTTCAGGGAAAAGATCCCTATTTTCCACATTCTGTAAAGAAGTGCAAGTCAAATTTCATGGTTAGCAGCTATGTCATTCTTTTCTCCCTTCAGATAAATTACAAGTGATCCTTGGATTTTTTGCCCTAGTAAACTTTCAGGAAAGTAATTAACTTTAAGTTCCTGAAAGCAAAGATCAATACATTTCTTTTTGTGGAAAAGAGTGAATGTTGTCAGTATGTTAACCTGTAGCATTTGTCTCACTGAGAGCTGCTGACTCAGGTCATTTGGCTGCTCATTCTGACCATGTTATTTAATTACTGGAAGCTTGGGGTTTGTAAGCTACAGAAAACCAATAGTAAGCAGAATTTGGGCCATTGCTTCCTTTGATATGCAATACATACTGGATACTGGTGTAGAAAAAGAAGAACATCTTGAAGGAAGCTGTGTGGAACTCTGTGATTAACAACATCTCTGAATGGATGCTTGCAGTGTTTACTGCAGAAAGATTGCTCCCATGCTGGCAAATTACAAAACTTACAATGTATTTCCTTTTGCTTAGAATTAATATTGTGTCACCAGAATTTAGTAATAATTATGCAACCCCCTAAGGATAAATAGAATAAATGATTGTTTCTGAGAATAAGAAACAGATTCACCTTTGAATCTGGGTGAAATAAAGGGAGGAGAGAGGAAGGGCACTTCTGGAACTGGTTCTTTACTGACTGCCCTGACTTGGCTTTGTCACTTGGGTCTTTGCTCAGTGGATGTCAAATGTTACTGAGTTAGAATAATAGAGTGTTATGTTTCTTCTAAAAGAGGCAGTGGAAAATTGACCCTTTCATTATTTATCATGCTGCACACTGTGTGCCATGCCAGAACAATCAGTGGTAATGTAAGGGTCCTCCTGGCTTGACACAGCCCTGGAGCAGAAGCACTAAGCCAAAAATTTCACCACTTGAACATTTCTCTAGAAAGCTTTGAAACTGCCGTGAAGGGATTTAGGCACCCAGTTCCCTTTGAAATTAGAACTTATTTCAAATTAAGCTTTCTTAAAGAGAATTGCTTATTTCAATTACCAAAGCCACTTGCAAAATCTTAAGTGCCTATTAAATAAATGTTTTTGTCGCAACAGACTGTGGAAAAATCGAAGTTCTGCTTGAGATTTTTAAGAGTAAATAAAGATTTGAATGTTTACAAATAAAGATTCCTTAAAAAAAATATATATTACTACTCCACACTTGTAAATATTTTGTTGTCCTTAAGCAGAGGACCAAAATAGAAGGAATTAGCCCAAGATAAGGCAGATGTGTTTCCAAGTCTAGAACCCAGATTTCTTGATCCTCAGTCTCAGGATTAATTTGCATGCAGCATTGAAGATACTATAGATTTTTTAAAGTGGCATCACAATAGTTTACATAAAACATGAGCTTTCCAAAAGGACTTTTTTTCAAATGATTTTTTTCAAGATTTGCTGATGAAAAAGGAGCATTACAGCAATTAGATTATATTTTTTAAACTACACTATGGCTGAGCTGTGCAACATAACTTTCCTATAGTAGGAAGAAACTGTATCCCACTTATGGCTACAGAGAGAAAAAAAAATACTTTAATGCTTTAGAAAATAATGCTCATAAATCTAAGCATTGGATTAAACTGTTCAGAGAGAAATGCCCAATGTTTTTGTAGGGCTAATGCACAGCACTACTTCCAGTAAATATTAAGAAATAGCAATTATCACCTGTCACAGTTATTGTTAAGAAAACCTGACAGGATATCCCGGATTCCATCATCTGAGTAATACTTCTTAAACCCACTGTTCTCATATCCAGACCACATACATTGAAGGGCTGACCCAGAATAGAATTGGTTGCACAAATGTAAGTTTTTCTACTCAGTTAAAAATAAAGTTGCATCAAAGAAAACAACTTTTTCTACACACCTGCAAGTTATTTAGCAATATTTGGTAGCTTCTGATAGAAATTTTTTATCTACGCTACAATGTAGAACATTTGATTTTATGTCAAACACCTTTTTAGGTAGCTGCATAATAATACAGGTAGCTGTGATCTCTTGCTGATGGTTATTAATAAATGAACAACTGAAACAGTCCAGATCAAATCCTCCAGAAGGTTTCACTGTCACCTTCAAATCTGAATTTTTAACATTATTGGTACTTGAATGCAAGGCTGAGCAGTGACATCTGTAGAACAATGCATTATTAAAATAAATATACTACACAGGACCCCTTATTATGTTAATATATTCTGGTCCACAGTAGGGAGAATTCTAAGTATTAATCACCATGGAAAAATTATGAGTCAGTGGCCAAGTGATTGGCATGCAGTTCTTTCAATAAACAATCTTGTCAGAGAATCCAAGTCTGCAAGCACCATTTTAAGAAAATGTTATTAAAGCATTAAGCTTGATGTGTCCAATTTAGTTAGTGTATCATTAAATCAGTAAACGCTTCAGGTTTTCTATTGATTTCTGTTCTAAGAAAATAATATGAAACATGGCTTAGATGAATATGAAATGTTTCAAAATCTTCATTTCATGACAGATTGTTTTGCCCTAAGTGTAAAATGTGCCACTTTCTAAGGGAAGAACTCAATTACTAAGGAAGTTACTGTTCTGGTCAGAGATGTTCTTTTAATTGCAGAAGTGTGGGCACTGGGTAGCAGCTGTGCTCTGTGGCTGCTGCTGACCTCTTTGGTGGCTGGGATAGTCTGGGATGCTCTTGAGGGTCACTAAGGCGGTCCAAGCCAGTTCCCTCAGTCCCATTCATTTCCCTGAAGGCTCATGCTGCTCTTCTCCTGGCTGTTGTGAGATCCAAGACATTTTCTGCACAGTGAGTGCAAGTACTTAGTGTGTTGGAACACTATGAATTACATTGTCAGAGAAGCCTCCAACCAAACTTTTCAAGGAAAAATTAATCTTTTTTCCTAAGCTGAAAATTCCATTCTTAGTACATGTAAATCAAACTGCCATTAGCTGTTTCTAAGACCTAAATAGGATTTCTCTGAAACTCTAAATTATGAAAGGTGCTGCCTTCATTCCTGAGGCTCGAGGGTCCAGAGGTGCATAGCTGTGCCAGAAGGCCTGACAGCCAAGGTGGGCTGAGGTAAACAGGCAATGCAGGATTTAACCTGGTGACTCTGAAGGTTGGTTGCTTCCACAGATGGAAAATAAATCTGTTATTTTAGTATAAAATGAGCAGTGGAGAAACACTAATTTGTTGTCCAAATCCCTTCTCCTGAGTGCCCAGTTCAGCACTGTTTCTCTAATGCTGGGCATGCATTTTGAACCTCTGCAAAGTTACTCTACAGTTCTCATTGTACTGACATTTTCTGAGTTAATATTGGCACAGAACAGTATTTTCCACGTGTATTTCATGGAGTCCATCCTACGTATCTGTATGTTGACAGAAGAAGACAGAAATGTTTATTGACTGTCTTACAGAGAGAAAAATGAATAGTTCTTGCAATGTGGCCTTGAACTGAAGAGGTGTCATGCTTCATTAATTTACAGTTAAGTCATTGGCTAGAAATTGCACATCTGAGGCATATAACAGAAGCATTAAGTTTCTTCTCTATAAAACAGGGAACTAAATCCATTGGCTTAATTAATATCAAAAGCATACAGCGCCTAGCTTTTCCCACTGAAACCATTTGGAGCTCCTGAATGTCCAGATGACCTGGCAGTGTTTTCCTACGGAACAGACTGGGTAGCAGGGTAGTAACCTACTCTTAGACTCCTGTCCCTACACACTTGGGCACAGCCTTTTAGTGTCTAATTGTGGATGTTCTCCAGGACATAAAAAAGGTGAAAATTGAACTTATACTTCAGAAACTAACCTTGCTGATTTGTTCCCAGCAGAGCTCTTAGAGCATTTTACATGGCCTGGGTTGTTTGTGAGCTCTGTTTGATACTGGATCTCTTCTGCACTGCTCAGATTTGCTTTAATTGTAGAAGTTGCTCAAGAACGGTGTTACTAAATTGCTGTGGAATTGTTTATTCCTTCAGCTGAGCTGTTTTCAAATACTGAATTATTTTCAGTGTACCAGATCATATTATTGAATCTCTGAGTGCACTGGTATATCCTAGCTCTCTCGTGACTGCAAAAGTGAGTACTTCCTGGGTTTTATTGTTGTTTTCAGAAGGCAGAGGCTGTATATTTCTCATTTAGAGGACAATCTCTGCATGATTTAGAAACTAAATATGGGATGTTGCAACAAAATGACAGTTGTTTTTAATGAAAAAATAAAAGCTTTAAACAACCGTTATGAAGCACACAAACTCAAGTAACTGACTTGCATGGAATCAAGTTTTCTAATTTCTGCTTGTCACCAAATTTAAGCCAAAGCTGCTTTCTGGTTTGTTGTATTTAGATATACTAAACAGTTATTTGGAAACACTATGAGAAATTTGCTCTCTGACATGCAATGAAATGAAACTGTTTAAACTTCCAAACTTTGAAGTTTTCAAGCTACTGAAGACTGTGTGTTCAGTGCATGGTTTATCATTTTCCTCTCTAGCAATTAGCACAGGTTCATGAATGTATGAATAAACTTTCTGCTATGCTTGTAGCCATCATTTTTCTCTTGTTTCATCTTGTCTGTGCTAAAATCTGTAATGAGTTTTTGTACCATCAACTAAGTCTCTGCCAGAAGCAAGGACAAAACATAATAATTGACTACTTTGAACACAAGGCCAAGTGTTTCCTTTTTTTCTCTACTTCTAGCTCTCAGTCATTCCACTCTTCTGGCAAAGCAGAGTGGAGGTTGTGGCAGGCAGTAGTGGAGGTTGACAGAGAGCAGTCACTTTTGATTCAAACCCGGATATCTACCCCCAGAAGGGTCTGAAGGAGGCTACACTGGGATTCATGTACATGGGGGAGAGAGAGACCTCATGATCTCACATCCCACAAGCCTGAAGGATCCAAGTGAGATGGGGAAGAAAGAGCAGATACTTGAATCTGGGCTTTCCATAAATTTTCCATAAATATTCTTCTTACCATGGTGTCTGACACATTACAGAATTGACTTCTTTTTTCAGTTTCTCTTGAACTCTGAAAATGCTGAAAAAAACCCAATTTAGTTCAAGATGAAATCTCGGCATGTTTTGCATGAGCGTAAAATGGATTTTTATGTATGAGGGTATGTCATTAACCCTTCTTCTCTCCTGAGCTAAAATGAGGCTGTTCCACAAGCAGACAGAAGCAAGGATAGGTCTGTTCCTTATGCTAATGGAGTTGGGTATTAACTGTACTTGTTTACCAGGTGCTGAAATCCATCACTACAGAAGACATGCACATAATTTTAGGCATGTCCCTCAGGGAGGACAGTAGGAATTACAGATTGGTTGGAAATACTATCTTGAGTACTGATGTTTTTTTCAGATCCTAAGAGTTTTCCTTCATGCTTTATGAAAGCAAGTTGTGCAGAGAGCCATTTCAGGGGAGGGCTATTCCTATTTTTAGTAAAATTCCAAAAAAGGGAAGCAAAAAAGAAAGACGGAGGCTTCTGAGCATATCTGCTCTCATGACTGCACCATCAGGGAAAGGAAGAGCACAACCAAATGTCTAGCAGCTACCAGCCTGGGTGGGGTTTTTCCCCTTTTTGCTTTATGTCCCCTCACTCAAAACAAGCTCTGTAAGAGGCAAACCTGCCTTGTAATGTTTATGTTGTTTCTAGAAGGCAGATTCATTTAAGGGGGAAATATTAGTCCTTTTACTTCCAGGCTGATTTTCAGCATTGGCCCATTTCAATGTAAATACCAAAACTAAGACAAACCATCTTTAAGGAAAAAAAAAAAAGCATCAGAAGCAGACTTGAACTAACATTTCCAAGAGGCTCAAATATTTTAATGAAAACAATCATTTGACCTTGTCAACTTTGAGTAATCTTACTAGATTTTTTTTTTCACTAACTGTCTCCAGCAGCCTTTGAAAAAAAAAAAAAAAAGTTGCATTTCAAAGAGATGCATAAGATGAGCTGGTATTTTTAAGGAAGATCTAAGAACAGTGGGGTGTACACTATTAGGCAAAGAAGCCAGTTACATAGAGCCAGAGACCTGTCCTTGTACTCATCCCCTTCCACCCTGCCCCAGCCTTTCATTTCTGCTCAGGGATATTTGTGTCTGCAAAACAGGATATTCAGCCAGACCTTCCAGCAACCCTTGGCAATCTGCATGGTTTGATGAAGTCCAGTGACAGTCTGTATATCCTCAGTTCAGTGAATATAATGTCCTGGCGGGTAAAATCTAAAATTTAAACCAAAAAAAAATTGTACCTACATATAAAAAGCAGTGCCCTAGCTGGATGAAGTGATGAGTTCCTGTTCTCTGCTTTGCTGCTATGGAAATCTTCACTGAGATGAGAGTCTTTTAAACTGGCTTAAGCATAGTTGTTCCAGTATGCATGCACCTTGCCTATTAACTAAGGTACTACAGCTAATACACAGTGTTGGCCAAGAGGGGATCTTTGAGTGAAAATCATGCTGGATTCAGTAATTTACTTTTTTTTCCTGAAAAATAGCAACAGTATCTGCAGCCCAAGATGGCACTTGACAAATGATGCTTTTTCTTCATCCTTGTTGCTCTTTGTTCATATCAGGCTTAATGGAGTGTGGAAGCAATCAAATTCCTGTCATTGTAGCTTTTATTAAAAGCCATTGCAGTTCTGAAGACCCAAGAGCTATTCCATTTCAGTTTAGAGAAAAGCAGAGTGTCTGATGTTGAATACAGCACACTCACAAACAAAAATGTTTACACATTTCTAAACCATGTAACTGAGTGAGTTTACATGGAGTTATGCACCTAATGAGTAACTAACGGGCTATTCCATTAATATGGATGTTTAAGGGCACATGAGAGGCCAGACTCTACAGGCCTTACAGCTGGCACCTGATCATATACATAGTTTCATCCACCTAATACAGCTCCAACCTGAAATAAGAGTTTCAGCTCAGGGTGAGACCACACCACGACAAAGAGGAAAGCTGCTCTGAAAACACCACTTGCTGCCTTTGCTTGTACAACTCGGGCTGGAAAGAGGCTGTAGAAATACATTTGCTGTCACCACAGCAGCCAGGGTACATGTCACTCTGTTGGTGGCCCAAAAAGTAATGTGTCCCTTTAATGAGTAGTTGTTTGAAGGCCTCAGTTTAAAGAGGGCCAAGTCCCCATGGAAGATGTGGCAGGACAGGTACCTTGCTTACAGCCTGGTAGTCCAGTAATACTGGGATAAACACCTCATAAGTACTCATCTAAACCTTTAACTACATCTGTTGGGCTGGCAGTTGTGAAAGAAAGGCTTATTTGGGAAATATGCAGCTAATTTTTTTTGTCTCAGCCATAAGTACTGTGAGAATATCCTACCTCTCCATTTTTGTATTTCTGGTTGCTACAAAATCAATAAATTCAGACTGTATAAAAGCCAAGCATGCTTTTAGGGAAAATTACTAAAAAATGGAAAGAAGATGGAAAAAACTTTTCTGTATTAACTGCATGAAGTTCTTCAGAATGAGCTGAATAAACACTGCTGTTGACAGCTAAGCAGCTAAGCCATTAGATATTTTTAAAGTCTTTTGGTCTTTTCACATCCTATACCACATCATCTACTATCTCCAGGTACTCTGAAAATCAATCTGTCTGTTGTTTGAGCTATAGCATTAGACTCCCACAGTGTTTTTGCAACTCATGGCTCCTGAGTTTCATGGAGCACCACATGATGTGTTCCAGGGTATCATGCACAGCTTGTAGCTTGCTGCAACCAAAAGGCTTAAAATCAAAAAACCTGGTTTTATTGGTCTGGTGAAACTGGGGGATATTTTGCTGCTCAGTGTCTTTCTAATTTGAAATAACTAAATAAAGAAAAGAATGGACCAAAAAATTCAAAGCTTTTGCATCTGTTATGACTGTCACTAGGCACCTCTGTATAGTCTGCCAGATACTCAAAAGCACTTAGCACACATTGCTTCCGTTGGAGGCAATAACATCTTAAAAGCCAGACTACTTCAATCAGTCTGCCTAGTTGAGCATAAGAAAATAAGAAATGTTCTTTCACAGCAGAGGCCATTCTCTGACCAGGATGCTTAGAATAGTAGGCAAAAAGAGAGTGCTGTAAAAGGAATGAACTCCTTCATTTCTGGAATTCAGTGATTTGAAGGCATCCAGACTGTTGTATTTAATGGCCACCACTATACATAACTCCTATGAATTTGTCCTTTTGAACCTGTTTGTGTTTCTGTGTTGTAAAATATTACTTGTTTGTGAAGGTAGGTTATGGATGTTATATTTAACTTGGTGTTTCTCTTATGCCTGCTGTCTGGTAATATAATTGGGTGGCCTCTAGTTCTTGTTTTGTGAAAAATACTTAATAGCCATGTTCTCTACTGTTCTTCTACTTACCCTACACAATTTGTAGAACATTGTCTTCCAAAAATGGATGGATCCAGATTTCCAGTTCTAAGCCATGTTTTTTTAGCTATGACATTTTCTTTTGAGAATATAGCGAAAAGTTATCCTTGCTTAAGGAAAAGGATGAGGCAAAGGGGTGGTACTAATATTTACTTTTGGTATATAGCTGTTTCTTTGTGAGCTCACAAGTGGTATGAGAAGCAGCACATGGTGTTAACTACTCTACTTTTAACTGGGATCATTCAGCATTAATTATGCTGGAAATCTGAGCAAAAATTCAGTATGAGTATCTTGGCCCAGTATTTTCACCTGTTAAACTGCTGTAAGAAATGGATGATGACAGATTGTGGGAGAAGATTTCTTTGATTATCTTAACAGTTCCATCTTCAACTATGAATATTCTAAGGATCGTCCAGCATAATAAAAGTGGTTTTTAAAGGTATTTTTAATCCTTTAGTTTAATATTCTGGAAGAACATATTATATTTTCAAGTGCCAGCAAAGCATTGCTATGGATGTTTATGATTAGTCTGGTTCCTTGCAAAGCTCACCTTTGAATTCACATGGTTCGTTGCTTGTTTGTTTTTAACTAGGTGAAGCAACAGTGAAGAAGAAACCAGCTCCAAAGACTCCTCCAAAAGCAGGTAATTTGTTGCATTGCTGTCACCCACATTTACCAGTGCAGCTGTTTGCCCACAAAGTTTGTTTGCATGTGTGATTAAATGGTCGGTAAGTCAAACTTGTTAACACTGTACTAAGAATTAAATCATGAGCATCCAAAGAAGTTACTCTCAGATGGACTATAGCAAAATCCTACAAAGTGTCAGTAGTGTGTAACTTACACCCTTTTGCATATCCACAACAAATCTTGGCTTTCTGTGAAAGAATTTTTTCTGTATATCACAGAATCCTCTACATGAGTAGCTACCACAGAGAAGGTGATAGATTCTTCTTTTCCTCATCACTGGCATTACGGTAACCTCTTTGTGTGTTTGCAGTCTCTGAGGCAAAGCCATCTATATTTAAAGTTACAAGGAAATTTCCCCTATAGGAACCTCTTTTCAGTGTCTTAAAACATCACCAGACTTTTAAACTGTCCAAGCTGCTTTCTAAGCCAGACATACACCTCAGCCTAGCTTCCTTCAGACATTTTCAAAACAAAAACACTTTTAAAAGGTCAAGTCTAGAGCGGGGGGAACCCACTTTGTTTTAATTACTTTGAAAAGGAAAAGAAAGCACTTTTGTCATGCCCAGTAGCCCTGTGTTTTGTAAAGAATGTTACATTTGGCAGTGAGGCCATTGTAATATTAGGGAATGCCTCTTACCATTTCTGTCAATATGTCCTCAAGTCCGCCCCCTTCAATACACACACACAAGAATAATTTTTCTATCATGCTGCTTTTATAAGCAACAGTATTGGTTTCACCCTGGAGTTGTCCAGCCTATGATATTTCTGGCCTCTGTGCTTAGCAGCTACCAGGGGTCTGACACTCAGCAGCACAGCTGAGAGCCAGGAAGGAGCACTGTTAGTAGGAGATGTTCTGCCATCTATTGATACTCAGGCAGTGAGAGGTAACAGAAGGAGGAATGCCTGATTCATGAACAGAGGGGAATGAATGGGACTGCAAGGTTTAAAAGAAGCACTGTAATACAGAAAAATCCATCATTGCTCATGACAAGATTTATTGTGATGGAGAAAGACATCAATTTCCTTCCTTGTCTCTCATGATGTTTCTGTGCCACATAATGTTCATCTGGCTGCTGAGATAACTATAGGCAGATCTTGACTCTTAAATTTTCTGAATTCTGTTGATGACATCAGGGAGCAGGTTTGCAGACCTCCTCAGCACATGCAAATTGATAAGAAGGTAGCTGGAGCCATTCTTCAAAAATACAAAGTTCAAAAGAAAAAGAAGATTTTCTGAAAAACCCACAACAAAATTTCATAAACTGTATATTTGGAATTGGTGGTGGGTGCCAATGTTTTTATCTTTTGGATGTCTGTACCTTGGTCTTGCATGAGCAAACTTTGGATGGGTAAGTTGTTATTGCTTTACTCCTCTAGAATTACCAAATCCACGGAATTTTTTCATTGCAAGCAACAGGTAGCTGCTAATCTGAATTTCAAATGCTGCTGTGAAACAACTGAGCTGAGAAATGTATGTGTTTTGAATTTTAAGAAAACTTTGGGTCATTTAAAGGGTTATTTAATTTATGTTGTTTTTTCCCTTCAGCTGCTCCTCCTCAGATTACTCAGTTCCCAGAAGACAGAAAAGTCCGTGCAGGTGAATCAGTGGAATTGTTTGCCAAGGTGGTGGGAACAGCACCCATAACTTGCACCTGGATGAAATTCCGTAAGCAGGTAAATTGTGTTTTGGTCTCTTTTAATAACCATTGAAAAAGCAGAGCTGGAAAGTAACACCAATGACTATCTCCCATTTTTCCATCTCCCTTCCTGAGGAACTAGCAAAGTCCATCTTGTTCCTGCAGATGTTCTCTTCACCTCTACTGAAAACATTTCACTGATGAAGATTTCACAACCTCCATTAGCAAATTATTGCAGTGTTTATATTGCCATAGGGTTAGAATTTTTTTCCTAATGCCAAACCTAAATCTTTCTTGCTACAGTTTAGACCCTTTGCTGCCTGTCCCCTCCTGTAACAAATGATAGTTTCTTTGTGAAAAGTCTTAGACCATGAATTAAAGGATAAGTGATGGGAAAGATACAGGTATCTGAAAAGTATGTGTCACAGAGGAAATTTCTCCCCTTTGAAAATTTCTTTGTTGATGCTGAGTCTAAAGTTATGTCAAAGGGGCAAAATACAATATAAAAAACTTGAGTGAATTGTATTGCAACACAAATGTCACCATACAGGGCACAACAAAAATCCATGCCATCAATGCCCTCACTCCTAGGTTTAAAGTTCTTTCTACTTGAATTAATATCTTTAAACTGTATCAAATGCCCATAAGGGTAGTGTCCAAAGAGAGTTGCTTTAACAAAGCTATTTAAAATCACTTTAAATCAAATAACCCAATATGCAAGTTCAGACTGGAAGATGAAGTGTCACGCTAGGACAGAGCAAATATAAATATCTACTGTAGCTGCTGTTCTGTTTATTTCATTCTGAACTTGTCATGCACTCTATAGAACACAAATAAAAACATCTCCTCCTAGAAGGAAGTTTAGACTCTAAATCCAGACATGTCAGCATTTAATTGAAAGAATTCAAAACAGTTTGTTAGTGCAAAGGGTATTCCAGAGTCCATCCTTGCTAACTCCAAATGACCTCTTACTTTAGGGGAAAGGGTGGGTTTTTTCCTGAGCTCTTATATTTCCTTAAATTTCTTTAGCTTCAAGACTGAAGTTAACCACTGCTTTCCACAAAAAATAGGTCTCAGAAGTTTCAGTGACATTCAGTGTTTGATTTTGCTAAGCTCCGTCTTAACATTTAGGTAAAATGTGCCCCTCAAAAATGAGTTTCTGGTTTGTGCAGAATTCTGAGTTCATTGTTGAATACAACAATCCTATTTACCTAGATTTTAAGGCCTTTTTAATATGCAAGGTCTATGTGATAACAGGGACTAGCAGCTCCTTATGCCCATATCAGATCTGTAACCTATGATTCAAGATACTTTCTCCTTTGTAAAATGCTATTTTTACCATCTTTATACTTTCTTCTTTAGTTATCCACTGTGAGACAAAGTGAAGTATTGCAAAATCATAAATTAAAATGACAATTTTTTTAAAGTTAGTCATTCGGGTGAATGAGGTACAAAAGAAAAAAAAAAACTTCAGGAAGGATACCAAACACTGTAGGACAACAAGTGAGGGCAGCAGTCTCTCATTTATTAATTTAAAAGGGGAGGCACTTACTGTGTCATGTGCTGCACCATAATTTTGCTTTATTCTTTAACTTACACTTCACCACATATTGTTTAACACTTGGATTTCTTCCTTTTCTATAACTCTGGTTGATTTCAACTCTGTTCCATTCCCAGTCCTAAAAGTGAAAACCAACCAAGTGTTTTGACAGTTTACTGGGAGTTATATGTAGTTGTTATTTGAGCTGACCCAGCAATTGGTGAGCTGTGATTCCAGCCCTGCTGCTTTTTGATGCAGCTTCCTCTCCGTGTTTCTTCCTCACATCCCCTCAGGTGCAGGAGAGCCACAGTGGCCTCTCTCAGTGGTCTCTCTATCTTTTTTGGGTATTCCAAAAGAGTATGTGTTGCTTGTAGAAAGGGAATGTCATGGATCTGTGACCAATACTGTTGTATGCCATGGCAGTACAGTGGAGGGATTCTGGAACTGTGCTGAGCTAAAGAGGAGAAAGTCTTGGAAAGCCTCTTCATCAGCTGAGTCCATCACTGAACACTGCCAGCTGTTGAAGCTTCTCAACTACAACCAGTGAATTTCTTACCCAAAGATCCAACCCATGTTCCCCACAACCACTGCAAACCACTGAGCATCCTTTCAGGGCTGTCTCTACACCCTTTCAAGGATTTCTCTGCATCCTTTCAGGGTTTTCCCTGTATCCTTTCTGGGCTTTCTCTGAATAATGCAGATCTAGTTCTACTATCACCCCCTGACTAATTTTAATGAAGCATAAAGGAACAGTTTAGAATCTCAGAAGTATGTTGGCAAGGTGGAACAATTTTCACTAGAGTTTAACCCTACATAATCTCATTTGCTAACTTTCTATTTGTAGGAAAAACTTTCTAAAGTTACTTTTGGGCAGATAGCAGTGCATGTGTTTTGCCTCAGTTGAGGAAAGAGCAGGGAAAGTCCTGTTCTTAAACTTTTGATTTCTTCTTCTCTCAATATATGGGACAAGATAAGGCAAACTAAATAGCGTTCATTTTTAATTAAATTCTGAGAATGGCTTGGAAGAGTCGCTTATCTAAGAAGGAAGTGGTGGGAGGAAGAAGGGCATTGACATTATGTTGTCTGTTTCATAAGAACACAGTGTACAGCTCTGTAATGCAGGGTAGCATTATGAGGTTTTTAAAGAACTGTCATGTCTCAAGCTAATGCTGATTAAAATCTAAGTCACCTTGGCCATTTATGCTATGGTAGCTCTGTTTCAATTAAAAACTAGTTTATAATATGCCTATGGTATTCAGCAGAGATTTGGATTTTTGCTTCTTCAGAAAATTAAAATGCTATGGGAAAGCTCAGTATGCTCTTTGAATGTCTCTCTGTACAGCTGGAGTGTTGTATCTCCATTTTATATAACATTGTCCTCAACTGTTCAAACCCAAAAAACTGCTACCCTGGTTTGTGTGGAAGTACAGAATGAAGCTGGTTAAAACAAGAGGGCAGCAGTCCCAGCTGTGGATGGTCTGCTCGTTGGGCCTCTGAGGGCGGTGGCAAATGAACTAAGGCTAAACCCTCGTTCCACTGTGGTTTCTTTAAGATATGTGAGACCAAACTTTGCTCTTCTGACAGTTGCACAGTTTGCACTTTCAGCCTGTCAAAGAGAAGTTAAAAAGTGACACACCTGTTCCTTAATGGGGTTCCAGCAACACCAGTGCTCCCTGTGGCCATTGCAGGACTGGAGCCCTTAAAATGTTCCACTGCATTTCTAGATGATTTGTGTGGATTACACAGTTTATCAGTCGTGCATATTCACTTCTGTAATAGAGTTATCTGCAAACAGCACTCATATGATAACATTGTATTGTGCTTTGAGCTCTTTCACATACAAATAAGTCACATAATTTTTCTTTTAATTTGGCAGATTCAAGAAAATGAATATATTAAAATTGAGAATGATGAAAACAGCAGCAAGCTAACAATATCATCAACAAAGCAAGAACACTGTGGATGTTACACTCTAGTTGTAGAGAACAAACTTGGCAGCAGACAAGCACAAGTCAACCTTACAGTTGTTGGTAAGTCCAAATTAATATTTTATTTATATACTTATTCTTCAGACATCAGTCTACATTTGCATTTTATACAATTATATGCAACAGGTTAAATAAAATAATCAGTTAAATTAAGAAGACTGAAATAAGAACTAGTATTTCAAAAAATATAAAGTGACATTGTAATAAGGACTATAAGTTAAGATCTGTAAGGCTATACTGTGTTTATTTGGAAAAATTCCTAATTCCATGGTGATGAATGTATAAAATAGATAAAATAGCTCATGTTTAAAAAGAAATCTCCCCACAAGATAAAAACAGCTCATGTCTCCATTTTAAATTCCTACCATGGTCTATTGTTTCACAGGAGCAGAAAGTAGTGAATAAAGACAGTCTGTTTTAAATCTTTTGGAACCCTTCATCTGTGGGCTTTTACACAGGTATCTTAAAGCTTCAAACAGCCTTGTCAGGTGACACTCCCAGGCTGTCTGGTTTGTTGCAGCAGACTCTGGACAGCTGCACAGAAATGCAGACTGGCAGACAGTTGCAGTTTATTTGCAGATAAAACTGCAGCCTAGTGAGGATCAGCCAAAATCTAGATCTGTGACATCTGGCTCTGAAAGGGCTAATAGAACCCACCTTGGTGTGGATGCTTCAGGGAAATCCAGGGAATTTCTGCAAGCCAAGATATGATTTGGCTAAAACATCAGTCTGTGGGATGGGTCTGCTTCTGGGCTCTGTTACCTGCAGAGGGGTTATCACATAAGGTGGTGCACTGACAGCCCAGCCACAAGGGTGTGAACAAGGCAAGAAATGTGGGTCTAGGGCAAAGATGAATGTCTGACTCCAGTGAAACCAATGGCAAAATACCTTTAACCCAAGTGGGACTGGAGATTCATTCCAGCAATCCAGTTAATACCATAGGAGGTTTAATGAGTACAATCACATTTTCAGGTGCAATATCCACTGAAGCAGACTGAATGTGACTCAGTTGCATGTTGCTCTACATATTGTCATTAGAGGCTTCCTGATTATTTAAATTAATTCCTTTAATCCAGTCTGAGGCTTTAATTGCAGTTAAAAGATAACTGGATGAATGAGTATAAATATCAAGTGGATTCCAGCAACATGACAGAGAATTCAAGAACAGAAGAAAACAGAATCAGTATTTTCCCCTTGATGCATAGATAAATTGCACTACCCCTCCCAACAGTTGTACAGGGTTGTGCAGGTCATAAGTACAGCTAGGTTAAAAACGAACACTTGTCCTTGAAAAAACATATACATTGCTCTGGATATAGGTTTTGGCTGCAAAATCCCAACACAGCTGATTAGCAGCTGGAAGAATGGCAGGAGATTAATTGCTCTTTATATTTCCCTCCTTTTCACTCTTTCCTAGGCAACTGCTGCAGGCAGATAATTGTAGCAGGTTATTGGGCAAGATGGATTTTTTTAGGTGCACAAGGCTGACAATTCCTATTATCTTGTTACTGTGTGAGCCTTGACTCATTATTATATAAGTCACTGGTTTATATCCTTTGGAATTAATTGGTTTGAAAGTCTTTGAATTCTATAACCTTATAAAGCTACATCTCAGCCTCCTGCTCTGCTCTTCCCTAAGAAATGTGCCAGAGAACCGTGGGATTCCCAGAGATGCTTTTGGGAGAGATGGGTGAAGAATCCTTACAATGTGCAGGAGTTTGCCATGTGTTTTGGCTGATGACAAGCTCTCTGTTTCCAACTAAAAAGAATAAATTCTGTCTTGTACAATTGCCAAGCTCTTCAGTGAGACATCTCGCTGATGTCAGCACTGCTGAAGGCGTGACAAGGCCTCCTAGCTTGCTGCACATGCATTTTAAGGCCAGATTCTTCCATCTGGGCACTCAAAAATGTGGGAAAAGGGAGCAAAAATGTCTTCCTTATATGAAGAGGGTTAGATTCTCACTATGAGATAAAATTCTTCACACTGTTTGCACCTTTAAAGGTGTCAAATGTTCACTGAAGTTGGAAGGTACTTTTCTCTCAAGCCTGTCAGTCAAAATAGGGAAGCTGTGTTTCTCTGAATATGCAAAACCTGGCACTTCTGAGCCTACCAAAGCTCATCCTTAATCCTAAATTCCTGCCTGTCCATTGTCTCTGCACCATCCCAACTACCGGGAAGAAACTTGCTCTCCCTGCCCTGACCCCACTTTCATAACAAGCATTGGTGGAGAAAGTCCTGGTGCTAGAGATCAGCTCTGTTTGCCTCAGCCCTTTATAAAAAGTCTCTAAATTCTTTGTGACCTGCCTCCCTGTAAGTTTTCTGAGAAAAGGCACATCCATGTGTGTGTGTTGTGTGCTCAAAGCACTGCTGCCTGACCACACTGCACAACAGAGCCTTGAATGTGTTGAAACTACAAATGCAGAACATTTGCTTTCTGGAGGAGCGTGTCTGAGCAGACCCAGGGCTGCATTTCTCAAAGGGCTAACAGGCTTGGCTCTTCTGAATTTTAGCAAATCAAAGACATTTGTTAAAATATAAAATGAAATTAATATGGAAATAAAGGTAAAGGAAATATTTTATTATTATTACTTCTTTAATATTAATAATTATTACCTCTTTTAATTTATTATTACCTCTTACAATCATGTAGGTTTCAAAGGCTTCATGCTGATGGGCAAGTTTCTTATGCGAAAGACTCCAATAAACATTTCTCAAATTAAATTTGGACTGTAACACATGTTAAGGAGCAGGTTGCCCAGCAAAGTTGTACAGTCTCCATCCCTGGAGGTATTCAAGTTCAGAATGGATAAGCATCTGAACAATCTGGTCTGACCTTATAGCTGATCCTGCTTTGAACAGAAGGTCTAAAGACCTTCTGAGGATATTTCAGACCATCCTGCATCTTGGTTTTATACTTGCAGTTGTCAAAGACTTTTCTTCACAAAAAAATAACATTATTGACTCAAACTCCAATCAGAGGACAAATTATTGAGCTTATCTGCCAGGATTCAAATCAGAAATGATCCTGCTATGATTTAAACTCTTGAGTCTTAGATTGCAAACTCTATCTAAGTACAATTTGTAGAAATTATTTTTAATAATGACATTTAGGGAAATAAAGATGCTTTGCATTCCTTTGAATTTAGCTCCCAAAGTCTTAAATTTAGCTGTCAGACTCAGGCCTCAACTACAGTCTTAATTAAACTGTGCAAGAGTTCTGACACCTAAAGCATTTAAATAATTTATGATTTGATGCTGTTTGGGTCATGGGAAAGGATGCTCTTGAAAGAAGCCCAGCTTCATCCTATGGGGTTTTATTTCCTTTAATGAAATAAAAATGAAAAAAATGTCCATTACATTCAGCCTTCAGTGTGAGCTGTGTGCAGTCCACATAGCAAATGCACTGACACATAAACAATTTAGAGGAGACTTTTGAAATAATGGTGTGGTGCTGAGCACAGAGCCTTCAGCCACAAGGACTGAGCCTTGTGATTCATTGTGTAACTTTGTACAAGCACTAGTAATACTGGGAGACCTGCAAGTCCGTGAGACATACAAGTTAAGCAGTATCTTCTTTGAAAGGGTTGACTGGTCCCAAAATGTCCATGTTGAGCTCTTCTCTATTGTTATGATCAGCTCTCTTAAATAAGCAATTTCCTTAGCTGACTGATCTCTCTAGGGAGATTTTGTAACATGTTTCTGCTCCAAAATCAAAACAGCCTGATGTGAGATTGAGCTAATGATTTATAGCAGACAGTGTGTCAGATGGAAGTGGACGTGTGTTGCCTAAGCTGTTAAATGAGCCAATGATGAGCTTAGTGTAAAACATGACTGATTTAGGCAAGGTAGAGCCCTCAGTTTACAGTGACAGCAAGGAATATGCATTCCTTTCCTGCCATTTATTGGATATATTTGATATATTTGTCAAAATTATGATTCTGAACATTTTAGCTGTGTGATAGCCCTAGGTCTGTAACCATCTTTGAGAAAGAAACTTGGTTTTCCTACTGGCTAAAGCTGGGTACTATGACTGTCCAAAGAATAACACAGAATTCAACAAGGGTATCTGGCACTAGAGAAATAATCTGTTCTGCAGCTATGCCACAAACTTGCCACATGCTTTTGGGCTTATTGTTTCACATTTCCTTGTCTGCTATTCAGGAGCTTTTTGATGATCAGTGTGTAGTGAATACTTTGTTTATCAGTGCTGTCTTTTAGGTTTTTTTAAGACAGAACTAGAAACACACATACTACCTAACTGGGGACTGATTTTGACCAATCTATTTTGTCTTTTATAGATCCTTTGGGATTTTTACTGATCCTGATGTCGTATTTTGTGTGCATATACATACATCTATATATGTATTGTACATACACACACACACATATATATAAGTATCATGGTGATTAGTAAGCTCTATGGTAGATATATGCAAAAGAATAAGAGCAATGACATTAGACCCTGAGAGGCCTGAAGTTAAAAGTTATGGTGGTTCTATTACTCAGCATTGGTGCATGTACTGTGATTTGCAGCCCTCTCTGCTGTTGGAAAGTGATAAACCAAGTACTCAAGGACACACATATACAGAGGCATGCAAGTAGTATATCATGAATTCACTAATACGTGCTCCTCTACTCCATTCCATACTTGACTTGGGATGGGGAAGTTACTTTCTGTGAGGAAGGTGTTACTTCTATGCCTTTAGCAGAATCTGTGTGAGCCCAGTCTTTCCAAGTACAAATGAGAAAATACAAGGTTACTTGAGAACAAGGTCTGATTATCACTAACTCCAACAGTCACTGAATGTAATGGTAGGATTATTAATTGCTGCTATGAAGGGCTTGGTTCTGCTTCCACAAGTCACATATATGCAAGCTTAGAGTTTGTTTTCTCCCTCAAAACTCTGTTACAAGGAAACATGGTAGCAAAACCAGCAGTGCACAGTGACCCTTTCAACACGGTGACTGCATTGTGGGAGATCCTGAGAAATCTGCCTCAGTGCTCACCACTCAGACAGAGAGGACCCAGTGGTCAATGTTCTGTGCTCCCTCTCTGGAAAAGTTAAGTGCAGACATCTGGGAAGCAGACAGTGAAGTGAGACATCCATAGACATTTTGACACTGAATACTGCAGCTCAGAAGTGCAAATATGAATGATTCTAAAGTTCTTTTTTTGAAAAGAATCAGATTATATATTGCAGTATCCATGTGATTCCCTGTTTACAGTCAGGTCAAGAATGCAATGAATTTCTTAAGAATATGTGGGTGGACTCGCTCTGTAACCTTCAACCTTTCAAATTCCTCTGGATTGCTGGAGTATTTTTGTCATTGGTTTTATGGTTAAAGGGCAACTACACTGGTGGTTAAGGAAGAGATGTCTTATATTGCTGCTGTTGTAGTTCAAGAGCATAGTAACCTCCACTGTCAGCTTCCCACTAACGCATAGTGGCTCTCCAGCTGTACCAAAACTAAATTTTCAGAGAAAGACAAAAATGTGTAGAGGAAAACCAGCTTACTCTGCTCTATGCATCAGTGCTGGCACACTAATCCAGGTTTATCCCTTGAATGGCCATGTAGTTTCAATGTAATTTCTGCTGGGAGACATTTCAGTAGAACTCCATGCATAGCTGCTTTTTCCTGATGCTTACCTTCAGCTTGTTTTTCAGGAAGAAAATAAATATCTTGACAATTGCAACAAAATTCCTATATTTTACCTAGTTACTCAAAAATGATTAATCACAACTCCTCCATGCAAACATGGGGTTCCTAAGACCCAAACTCACTCCAGTGGAGACTAATCCACTGAAAGTCCTACTAGGGAGACTCCTAAAATTTATTGTGCCTTTCAGTGGGCAGGTTTGAGCTCTAATTCAATCAGTTATCAAAGCAGATACCTAACGTGCAGCACATGAGTAATCTGAACAGCTTGTTGATTCAGGCTCAGGAGCAGATGGTTTAGAAAAAGGCTCCTGAGAATGCATTATATATTTGTTTGTTCCATTAGGCCTGTGGCAGGAGGAGATGTTCTTGTGCTGAGGGCATTTGCGTGGGAGTGGTGAGCTCTGGTTTCGTTCCCAGCTCCATTCTCCTGTGTGTCCTTGGGCAAGGTCATTTTACACTTCCATGCCTCAGTTACCCCAAGAGCACAAAGCGATGCTCTGGGCCACCACTATTTGTTTGCTACTTTATCCACAGGTCTCAAAATGGCAGTTTTAAGATAACTTCATTTTCTGTCAGAGTTGTCAGGAGGAGCAATCTGGTGAGAGTATTCTGCAGTGTATTTTACAGGGGAGGTGTAAATTTCAAAGTCTGGACTAACAAATCTTTACCATGGGGTTCTTGCCTCTGCTGCTTTTTAGGAGAAAACTCAGGTTCATTTCAGTGTCTCTTGAGCTGTTTTGCAGGAAAATGCAGGCATTTTTAAATTTAACTTTATCGTAAACCTGTGGTACACTAATGTACAGGGTGTACATTAGTTACAGGAGTTAAGGGGTAATATCTCTACTTGTAGCACTCCTCTCCCTTGGAAAAAGAGCTGCAGGGCATAGTTTTCCAAGCACAGCAGCGAGGTCTGCCATGACCCTGAGCCCTGTCAGCAATAGTGCCGAGTTCAGTTATGACCTTTTATGGTTTCGCTTTTCTCCTGCTGATGGATTTCAAATGAAAGCTTTGCCAGTGCTGTCGGCATGGACAGTGTTCAACTGGCTGTTGCAGCATATTAAATACCTTGCCTGGCTAAACAGCTTGTGGAATGGAATTAAATTGTTTCTTTCTGTCTGTTCTTTATCTGGCAGACAAATATCACAATAGCTAATAATAGTATTATACAGTAATATGATAACTGGATTTAGAAAGAAAACAAACCAATTTTGAGAACAGATAAAGAAAACTACTTCAGAGACATTGTTTCAGTGATGTCTCTGTTCATAAAAGAAAGGAAAAAAGAACTTTTCAGAGGCTGTGGTTATACTGCTCTCAGTTTTCAGAGGCTTTCTGCTGGAGCAATATTTCTGCTCAAGAGCCAGGGCCGTGTGAGCTCTTAATGCACAGCAAACTCCATTGCCTCGCCTTGGCTCAGCCTGACCCTCACAGCAAGTAGCGGAACAATTTCCATTTCCCTGCACTCCGTTAGATAAGGAGATTGCTGCCTTTTTTGGTCTCTTGGAATGGTTCTTGTGTTCTGAGGGCTCTGTAAACTGAGCCATGTGGAGAAGGCAGTGAGGTCTCAATAGCACAGTCTCATGTCACGTGGGTGTCCTGCATAAGCTGTGGGTTTGCCTCCACTGCAGAGAGAGAAAAAGTCCCTTTGCTTATACAAAGGAATTTTCACAGAAACACGGAATATTCTGAGTTGGAAGGGACCCACAAGGATCATCGAGTCCAACCCTTAAGTGAATGGCCTGTACAGGGATTGAACCCACAACCGTGGTGTTATTAGCAACATGCTCTAACCAATGCACCACTGGAAAAAAAGGCAATCACATCAAGTCACATTTGTCTGATAAACAGCAATGATTTAAAGGCCAAGCCTGCTTATGTTTTATGCTTCTCAGAGTGCACAAATACAAATTAATTAGAGTTTACTTCAGGCTGTATATCAAAACCTGTTTACCAAAATATTTCTGAGAACTTATCTGAGGAAGGAGTGCAGCTGAATTCAGTTTGAGAGTAAATAACAAGTGTGTGTTTCAGTGCTGGTATGGTCTTGAAAGTGGCTTAAACATTTCATGCGGGGCCAACTCATCCCATTATCATTTGCCCTAAGGAATACATGCTACAAAGAATAAACTGGAATCTGACCTTATTGCTTTTGGGGTAGTGGTAATTTACACCTCCATTTGTTGAGAAGCAGGGGGTTTTAATATGTGCCTGGTTTGCTGGAGCACAAATGGCTAAAAAGCTCCTTTACATCACCTCCAGTCTCCTCTTACTCCTCTCTGCTTGGCTTATGTCTCACAGCACACAGGAGTCGCTCCTGCTACTTCCTCTGTGATGCTGGTGTCAGCAACTCAATGCAGCCTCTGTGCTGCTGTGCAAACAGTCCCTGAGCCAGGTTTGAGGCCAAATTAGCTGCTCCTTTGCCTGCCATAAGGCCTTGGAAGCCAGTTTGGGGCAGCCCTACTTGTATTCCTAGAGAGATTTATGTGAAAAGGCATTGGAGTTTGTAGCATTCTGACTAGGTTCATGGATACAGCCAATCTGACCATGATCATCTAGAATATCAAAAGTCTTGATTTAGTGGTTATGTAAGTGCTGTAAGTTAGCCAAGGCTGGAGTACTCCTATTCTCACATGGTTAAGGTACCTTATGGTGGCTTTATTTTGTTGCTTGTAACAGTGAAATTGAAGTTAGAGCTCAGTATTTTAAATTAGTTCCTTCTCCTGTAGAAATGTGCACAAGTGCACTTTTGGATGCCCTGCCTTTGTTCTAGTTTACATATTGGATTGTAGCTATGCATTGTTGCAGAAGAAGAAGAACAAACTTGTGGTCCATTAAAGCCAATGTAAAGCCTTCATAACATAAGCCTAAGTATGAAACATGATTGTGCATGTCAAAAACTGCTCATGACATGCAGCAGAATATTGGACACATGCAGCTCAGAGACATGAGTGGTATAGTAAACACTAAAACAGAAAGACAAAATAGAGAACTGTGCTTGTCTTCCCCACTCCTTCTCAGCTCATGGGATGTTTTTATTGGAAGCAGTTAATTGTGCTGATAGAGATTTCATATTCCAGAAGGGAATGTAGTTTGGCAAAATATTCTAGCTTTCAATCCAGACAGATGAATACAGGGTAACCTTTAAAATCCCCATAGAATAAAGTATTGAGAAAGAAAACAGACACATGGAGAGACCATCTGCAGGTTCTCTGAATGTGCAGAGCTGTAGAATACCATCCAGTCTGATATCAAGTCATTTTTAAGCATGTTAAAATGGTACATATACATCTGTCATATTAAAAAAGAGCAAAGATTAGGCTTTCATTCCTGTTTAGGATCTCCCATAGCAGCTACTACTGTATTTATACACTGAACAGATCTGCAAGCAGCAGCACAAGATAGACTTCAAACAGAAACGTGCATCTTTATGGCTCAGTAGAATCCAGCCAAGGTTGCAGGTTTTCATCTCTGCCTATTGAGAAAAATGCCTTAGGAGTATAGAAATGTTCCCAAGGCTGGCTGACTAGTCCAAAAGCCATGTGGCATTTCCTTTGCCACTGCTATCCCCTTGGCCATGAATGCTTTCTCTGCAGTGCTCTCATACCGAAGCCTTGCTTCTGTAAACCATGCAGGCCAGAGGGACTCCAGTTGTCTAGGTGAGTCATGGAAAGAGAGCTTACTGAGGGAACTGGGGCCTAGGAAACTGATAAATCATGCCCAGAGTTTCATTTGGAAACAGAAGTGTGTTGAAAGTCAGCAATGAGAGAGTATATTTTCATGTCCTGCACAGGAAGCAAGCTACTGCTGAAACATACTGCTGAAACTGCTCTGCAAATGCTGAAACATTGAACACTTTCTCCAGATCAATTCAGTGCACAGCAGTAAAGCAACCTAACTTTATTTTTAAAGCAACACATACGTCCAGGTTTGGCTGTGTGCATAGCAGATGTCAGAGAATTCTGCACTGTTTTGAAAAACTTCAGCAGATGCCACTGTAAGGTGATGGACTACTGCCTTGGCTTTTTCTTCAAAGTATTTTCCTCCTGCTATCTGCAACTGCTCTGTTCTGTTTGGATTTAGGATAAATAGGCTGTTACTTACTCCAGCTCTATCTGCATTTTGAAATGATGCAGTGATGGTTACATAGGAGGAAAACAAGACACAGGGCTGAATATTCCACTCCTGTAAAGATTTTGAGAAGGACAGAGAATCATTCCCAGCAAGGTCTGCATGGCTAACAAGTTGTAGTGAAAAGAAGATGCTGCTGCCACTGTCTGACTAAAATCATCCAATCCATGTGTGCCATGCCAGCAGCTCTCTGATGGCTGCTATGGGTATGGTACAAACATGCTGATACTGCAAATGGTGTGGGCACTGAATCCTCACTTCTTGCAGCTCCAGGGAGGCTGGGACAGGACCAGTACAGGGAAGAGGGGTGCTGCTATTTGGGCACCAGGAGATCAAGACTCAGTTCTCATCTTTGCTACAATCTCTCTTTCTAAGCTTAGACAAATCATGTAAGTCCTCTGTGATTCAGTTCATTATATATCTACTCTATAAACTCATGCTTGCTAATAGCCCCTTCCATTCTGTCAGAAAATGAGGGGAGTAAAATGTGACCACGAAGCAGGACAATAAGCTGTTCCAGAGGTTAAGGACATCTGGTTTCTGACAAGTGTTTAACAAAACATGTGCTGTATAATGATGACTCCTAGTGGAATGGTGTTTAAAGTGTTGCCAAAATGAACAAAGATAATCTTGATTCTGGCAGTCACTTTTTCTTCCACCTGGGGGTTCTCATACTGAATGCAGTGGCATACTCAGTGTCCACCTCCCTTCCTCCCTCTCAGTCTTTTCCCTCATACTTGAAAATTTCTATTTATATATCTTCTAATATGTTTAAGTTGTGGAGGGAGATGGATTTTTCATCACAACTGAACTAAATTTTTCTTTCACGGAAGTCACTAGGCAATGAAATTTGCACTCTTCCAAATAGTGAACTGATACTTAACTATTTTGATCAGATTAGACTGTCCTAATTTCACTCTCTATGAGTTAAACCACAAGAGTCAGAGGAGAGGTTCCTCTGTCCAAGAACCAAAGGCATGTTTCTGACAAATTGTGGCTATTTCTGTCAGCTCAGTAATTTTCCTAGGAATGATAATTTGAGTATGAAGGGACATGGTCTGTCACAGTGAGGCTTTGATCAAAGTCTACAACAGCTTCCTCCAGCATTTGGATGTTTTTATTGCTGAGAAAGTGGCAGTATTTTTTGGCTGCTTTGTCAGCTCTGCCTTTCCTACAGAGCAAATGATAATATCTGTTAGCACCTTGAACAAGCAAATTGGGACAGGATTTTATCAGTCCATGTTCAGTGTAACCACTGTTTGTAGTATCTCGCACTTTCCATCTTTTTTGTTTTCCTCTTCTCTCATTTATCCCATCCTTTGATTTCTCTTTCAACCTTTGGCCACTAGTTCATCCACATCAACATCATCATTATTTTGTAGTTTTTGCTAGATTATTTCTGAGAGGATTATTTCCAGAGAAGCTATCTGTTTCCTTAAAAGTCTTTTGAAGTGCTTAAATTCCACAGTTATTTTCTAGCAAGTTATTTTAAAAGCCATCATTTTTCTGTCTTAGAAGAACATTAATTGCAATAATTAATCATTCGACTAAATCTTGAAAAAGTCATTTAACTGCGAGGCTGTTGTATTTTCTCAGGTATTTGCATAGTTGGCAGCACATGTGCACACCAGGTTCTGGTGATACTGGTTCCACTCATCTAAATAAGGACTTCAGTAGCAATCCTCTAACTGAGGAAATACAGAAATTTCTATCTCCCACTCCTCAACAATTTCCATAATGCATATGAGATTTAAAAAAATCTCACTACTTAAATTATATATTCTAAATTGAACTCCTTCTTCCCAAAAAGTGCGCTAGGCTTCCAAAAACTGCACATAGATGAATTTGTTCACTAAATTGTTGGCAGATAAACTTGTCACCCTTCAAGGCCTTGTTTCCATGCCAGCAAAATGGTTCCAGTATTTCTGCTACCCAGGTGTATTTGGATGAGTGGCACTTTCTGAGGCTGTGAAAGGTGAGCAGTGGCCCTGAAGTGTGGAAGCAGATGAAGGGAGCTGAAGGAAGCACATTGCAGTGATGGGACTGTTACAGGGGTGTTCCTCTAAGGAAGATCACCGAGGAGTGGTTTGCACCATTGTGGGAGATTGCAGGCATAGCTGGGACTGGTTTTAGTCTCCACAATTTCTGTAATGCTGGTGTGAAGCAGAGCAATGGAATGGAAAGAGAAGGGCCAGGAGCACCCTGCTGAAGTTCTGTGTGACCCTCACAGTGTGCGTTGTGTGCGTTTTTGCAGATAAACCGGACCCACCTGCCGGCACTCCTTGCGCGTCAGACATCCGGAGCTCCTCCCTCACGCTCTCCTGGTACGGCTCCTCCTACGACGGCGGCAGCGCCGTGCAGTCCTACACCGTGGAGATCTGGAACTCGGTGGACAGCAAATGGACAGACCTCACCACCTGCCGCAGCACCTCCTTCAACGTGCAGGACCTGCAGCCCGACCGCGAGTACAAATTCCGCGTGCGAGCTGCCAACGTCTACGGCATCAGCGAGCCCAGCCAAGAGTCTGAGCTGGTAAAGGTTGGAGAGAAACAAGAAGGTAAGTTCTCAGAAGGAAAAAAACATCTCAATTCAACTGAACTCTTCCTTAAGAGTTCCTTAGCGAGGCCAGAGAGCTGCACACCCTCCTTCCCACTTGTCTCTGTGGCTGTAACTGTGCTCAGGTCGTTCAAAGACGTCTTTTGGGGGTCTGAGCACATCAGTTTTGCATACTTGCAGTGTGGAAACTTGGCTTCCGGGATCCCAAATCCCTGCCTTGTGAAAGCAAGCACTAATTCTCATTCTGGCTTGCTGGGTGAGTGCTGGCTGAAAGAATTCTGCAGTTCATTGCACAGGTAATGGGAAATTAAACCTTTCACAGATGTTACACATTCAGTCCATGCCCAGCTGGAAAATGATGGTTGGTAGCTTACCTGAAATATGCCAATGGATTCATTATAGTTTATACTGGACACACCATGGAAAAACAAACCATAAACACTATCCCAAATTTGCATTTGGAAATAATGAATGTGCTTGCTGCTAGCCAAGCACAGAATATACAGCAGAAAATAAATTGGCACCTTGCAGCTAGCTGTATTTCCCATGCTTTCAATCCCAGCATGATGGTGTGCCTCAGGCCTGTGTCCCCTAGTACATACAGTCAGCCTGTGAATTCAAGGCTATCCTACTTAGTATGTTGGTTTTGCAGCATTATGGGTGCCAAAATATTTTTTAGGGTTTTTTGTTAGATTTGCATGTACTTTTAAAATTCTTTTTCCATATTTTTTACTTCTTAATTTTTGTTTAAGATCTTCTCAAAGGGCTAATAGAGTTTGATCATTGTAGAAATTATTCAGGAACTGGTACAAAACTTGAAACACACAAATGTCCGCATTATTTTTCAAAACCAGAAAGTGACTACATATTTTTGTGCACATCTCCATCTACCCACTGTGCAAGGATGACTTTGATAGTCACCTTACCAAAAATCCCAGACCAGGAATAACAAATTTTACCATTTTTCCTGTCTTTGAGGAGTGCACTGTGTGTTGTATCTTTCCCTCTTCATTTATGTGTGCAGGGCATTGGAGTGTGAAGTGTTCCATATAACCCTTGTGAAGTTATCTTTTATTGCTAAAGGAAGACAAAATGAATGCAAAGTGATGCAGCATCACACAACTGTGTAAGCCTCTCAAACAAAAGTAAATCATATTTCTCTTCAAGTGATAAATTGGATGCATGCTGAGGAATTACTTCCCTCTATTTGCAAGATTTAAAACCAATCTAAATCAAGATGCACCTTCTCTTCAAAGAGGGGAAAATAACATTAGGAGTAGCAATAAAATTGAAAGGAAGCTAGATGGTACTGGCTCTTCATACTAAAATTCCCTGTATTTGAATGCCCTCTTTCTTTAGTTGCAGGACAAACACCTTCTGGGGCTGGAGGCCTGACTCTTCTCTATGTTTTTCCTAGTGCAACCACTACATACACTGGACCAAAGCAAACAAGTTATTTCTCCATTTTAGTCTGAGCATTTTCTTACATAGATTTAGTACAAAAGGCTAGAAAGTGTATGAGTCATTGCAATACACATTTATAAAAAAAGCAACAAAAAAGTTGTTTTGAGCAAAAAGAAAATATGTTCTTTTTGCAGGAGGAGGGAGGTTGTCTTTGTGTTCTCAATTCTAGGGTTTATTGATTACAATTCTTGATATTGCAGATAGGGTGGAAAAAGAGCAAATCATTTAAAGTGTGATTTTTCAAGTGTGAGAATAGAACTGGTGCTTTAATTAAAGGCAGTGGAAAATGCATGCGTTCAGCACCTGTCAAAGTCAGGACTTTAAGCTGCCATCTTTGTGAACACTTAGCTGAGTAACTCGGGATTTTCTAGGCTGCCAGGAAGTCTGATTACTGATTTTCATACTGAGGTGGCCAGCACATATTAGCAATGTCAGTATGATCTTAGTGAAGAAAGGCATGGCTAAATTTTCACAGTGCATTTGAAGAAAACTAAAATAAGATTGTAAGTCTCAACAGATTAAAGCATGCATTGCCATGTTTGAGGAAAATTTGGTACTGTTGACTGACTTCCGCGAAAGGTTTCAGCACAGCTGCTCAGCACTTACCCAGATCAGATATGTACCACTTAGATAATTTAGACTTCCACTGGTGGACCAAACTGTTCCTATTCTGTGGCTTCAATGCAGTGTGGCTGCAGAACTGGGCACTGACTCCTTGTCTAAGCAGTATTTGGCAGACATTACCTACTGGCAGCCTGGCTGGGAGCAACTCCCTTACACAGCCCTTAAAAGGGGAGGAAAATGTTATGTGCTCTGTGCAGGAGTGGTTTGTAGCTGAGGAAGGTCTGAGAAGAGCTACCCCGGGTGGGGAAGGCTCTCTTCTCCCTGCCCTTCTGGTAGATCTCTGCAAACCAATTCTTCTGTGCAGGAATATGCAAGGCTTGCAGCTCCAGACAAAAAAGTAGAGAAAGGCTTTAGCAACAGATTTATCCACTTGATTGGCTTTGCTGCCAGCACACAGATGCAGCATTTTGTGTAGGATGTGAAAGGGTGATGCCTCAGACCAGATATCTGCTCCCCCTTGCACCCTTTATTTCTGTTGTTTTCTACTTATTCTCTGCATCTAACTCTGTGCTCTGAAGCACCTAACAGCACCCAGAGTACAGCATAAATTTAATAACACAGATCTGCTGGCACAGGGGGGATAAATCCCTTGGTTAGGCTTGCACCCCATGATGGAAAAGTGCAGCTTCAGCAGCAACAGGAGAATTAACTACGTAACAAACAGCCTTTGCAGTTTCTCGAATCACTGGTCACAGCCACAGATCTTAGGAGCAAGCCCAAGTGGTGGGCTTGCTCAACATCCCAGCTATAGCCCCTTTCCCCTCTTACCCACGGGCAAAAAGCAGTGCTGCAGGCAGTTCATGTACATGAAAATTAGAAATGAAAATCAGGACGCTCAGGCCAGCTTTTACTCTGACTTAGGTCACTGGGTTCATCTGTCTTTGAATCTGCCTGCAGAACTGAGGCTCCTTTTGAACCTCAGTGATTACAGAATTCAGCCATGCTCAGGGGAATGCTTGCTGTTCAGAGTTTCTCAATATCTTGGGTCTGAAAACTGTGTCTGGATGCTTTGCAGGGAATCTTTTCATGTACTTACTTGCCTAACTTTTGGCTTCACAATTCAAAAAAGGCACATCAAAGCCAAGAAAAAAACTGTCATGGAACAAGAAGTGTTATTGATTTTAATATTTTTAATTTGTTTTCTATTTCCCTGAGGCATTCTAAAGGTATTTCTTAGATTACTTTGAACTGATGCAGTATGCTGATGTTTCTAGTAGGCAGGTATAATTGACAAGTAATGTAAACCACAGGAATGTGATTTATTCAAAAATGGTAACTAGATAGTGACTGGATAGTCAATAGTGATGGAGAAGTGGTGAAGGGATTTTAATTATTAAGTTAATGCACAAACTCCCTGACTGCTTTTTGCTGTTTTGCCATAGGGTCTATCAGTTGTCCATGTCACATTAAATATTCCATGTCACTTTGAATATCTTATATAAGTGAATATACTTTTATATAAGTATATATCTCACATAAAAAGTTATTCATGTCTTTTTCTTTTCATCACAGAACCTAAAGAGGATGAAGCAGAGCTATCTGACGATGGTAAGAAATGCATGTTTTAAATAGGACAAATACAAATCTGTGTTCTTCATTCACGTTTTCTGAGGTTTGTAATCATGGTCCTTAATGTTATTTGTAGAGGAGAAAGAAACAGAGGTGGAGTATCGGACGGTTACGATCAACACTGAACAGAAGGTGTCAGATGTCTACAACATCGAAGAAAGGCTGGGATCGTAAGTACTGGCCTGTGCTGTTGAAGACACAGTTTTCAAGGCTACCAGCCAGTTATGAAAATCACGTGCATTTATTCTTTGACTGTCTTGCACTTTCAGCATCCCAGTTGGAGCTCCTTTGTTGCAGTAAAAATAGTTTTCAATGTATTTTGGCTTCCACTCCATAAAGATCCTTTGCTCCTATTAGCTGATAATTTTAAATAGGCACTACATGTATTTCTGGCAAATGGAGCCCGCATATGAACAAAGCTAGAGGATTCATTAGTTTCTCAGTTTCCTGAAAGCTATCTGAAAAAAAAAGGTACACATTGTGTACTTGCATTTCCATTATATCCATTAGTGGTAATAAGATTATCCTGCCCACGGGCTGGAATCTCTGTTGACAGCGGCCATAATCCCAAGAGCATTAATACTATTGCTGAGAGAAGGTCAGTGATTAGCCTGGCTGTGTTTCTCAGGGCCCCAGCTCGTGCTGGTGTGAACTGCAGGCCATGGTAATCCTTCAGTGATCAGTGCTGAAGGCCAGGGGATCCTCTGTGCTGCCATGAACAAATCCTGAGAAGTGTAACACAGAGGTAGAATTGTACATTACAGCAAAGGGAAACAATAGTACTGAAGCCTTGGGCATTCAGATTCTGATTTCACCTAAATCCTGTACCTAAAATGTCCTACCTTCAGAGGTGTATAACCTATAGAAAACAGGAAGACCTGAATTAAAGCCTGGTAGGAGTCACAGTTTTTGAACTCTTCTATGTAAGACTTGTTAACATGAATGGCACAGTATCTCTAAACATGGTATTCACTCAAAAGTTCTTGCAGATCAGTATAGAATAATACTTGATACTAAGACATTTTAATTTCAGAATGGAGTGGTTGTGCCAGAATATTTAATAGATTGTTGTGCTGGAATATTTAGTAAATTGTTGCTATTTGTGGTGGTCCATATATTGCAAAAACATTTTATGGAAATAGTTATATATTTTCAGGGGAAAATTTGGACAAGTCTTCAGGCTTGTTGAAAAGAAGAATGGAAAAGTTTGGGCAGGAAAATTTTTCAAAGCATATTCTGCTAAGGAAAAAGAAAACATAAGGGAAGAAATCAGCATCATGAACTGCCTACATCATCCAAAACTTGTCCAATGTGTAGATGCCTTTGAAGAAAAAGCCAACATCGTTATGGTTTTGGAAATGTAAGTATAAAGCAGAGCACACTGACAAAGTTAATAATGTTGAAAATAGTTGTGTGTACAAAAGTAGCAACTTAAAGACACAGGACTGTTAAACCCTTCAGGATTTGCAGAGCCTGGCTGGTTTTCAGATCTTGCAAGTTTTTCCAATTATTTATCCAATTTGTTTAAACTGTGTAAGTGATTCTGTATTAATCTTTTAAAAATCAGTCAAAATCTGCTGTAACAGTTGTTATTGTCTAGTTCTCTTGTTTCTTAAAGTACATGGGGTGGGGTTTTGCAGCTTTACTCTTATTGCCCACTTGGGAGAGGTGAGAACAAAGTAGCTGCATTTTGGACTTTCATTTAAAACCTAAAATGTGTTTAAGGAGAACTTCTTTTACTTTAGGCAATTCTAGACATGTGTTGAACAGTCTTCACAAACAATAATGGCCAGCATGAGCAATATTTATATCATCCATAGTGCACCTGCTTAGTGTGAATCCCATACTTGTGGCAGTACCAACTGGAAAGAAAATTAAATCCTGATCTGTGCTGATGTTTTTCCCAAAAAGTTACTTTAGTTACAATTCTGATGCCACAATGACTTCATGTGCTCTCTGATGCAAGGAGAAGCAGGTTTTTTTGCTGGCTGGAAGTTCTAAGATATAAATTGTTTGAGGCAAAAGAGACTATATGTCTATTTTGCTTCCTTGGCACTTGCTTAGATTATGTGCAAACTACTACTGCACTGGCATATTTCAGAGATGGGATTTTACAACCCTGGAACTTATGTGCAGGAAGGTGTTTTTATTTTTAAATTGAGCAGTTGAGCAAACTGCCGATGGTAAGGGAAGGGAACCCTACTTAGCTTGGAACCGAGAGCTGGCAGACCTAATGGAAAACAGGGAGATGTAGAAAGAGTCTGGAATAGCATATGGCTTTACATTCCATTAGTTCCCCCCTGACAGCAAAGGGGCTTTACTCTTTAAAAATGTAGAAAACTGCAATCAAATTTGAAGTAATTTTGTCACCCAGCCTCAGTAGGATGTGGTTTTAGTCTGGGGTGAACACCTCCTCTGGGTTTTGAGCCCCCCCAACATTTCTACTGTGTGGAGCAGCAGCAGAGCAGGTCTGGGCAGTGAGGAGCTGTGTGGCACCTCATGTCAGGTGACCTGGTAGCCTCTCTACTGTCATTTTGCCCAGCTGACACAGCCCCAGCCCAGCAGCTGCACCTGTATTGATAAAGAGCCTCCAAGGGATCAATTCTGCTGTAGCTATCAATATATTTCTTTGCATATCAAAGAAGTTATGGGAAATAGCTTTAAAAGTTCTTACAATCCAAGCTGTTTGTTTCATTTCCATCAGAGTTTAAATGCATGGATTTCAAATAAATCAAGCTCACTTGCTATCAGTCTGCTTTAAATCAGATTTTAGTAGTAACTGGCATTTAGGAACTCCTCTTCTACTCAAATTGATGAGAAGCACCCTTTGATTTTTCTTCCTGTTATTTATTATAAATTGTTCATTTTAATTTTATTCCCATACCTTTCCTGGAACCTTTTAAACTTCATACTCTCTGCTTTTAATATTTCTCATTACACTATTTTATATGGTTGATTTCATATTCAAAATAAAATCAGATTTTTTTTTATTACTACTTTTAAATTAAACACTATAATGATATTCTCTTGCCTGGAAACCATTCCATCTAACATTTACTGGAAGTCAGAGGCAAATCTCAGGCATTTCCTTTTCAAATATAAGAACATATTGGTTCCCCTGTAAAAATCTCAGTGGAAAAAGTAAATCTGAAAATAGTAACATGTTGTCACTTTAATGCAGCACTGGGGGCTAAGTGCCTCAAAGTTTTATATACTTCAGATAGTCAGTTTATTTTGACATAGAACAGAAGGAGATTATTGTATTGCAAATTAAGATTATTGGAGCAAAATGTCAGCACTAGGTTCTATCCTTTGATGTGATTTAAGCTACTACAAGTTAATTGGGTTTTTTATTTTTTTCTAAGGTAGATTTTTAAAAATGCAGTTGAGTATTTGCCTGGGCAACTCCAAGGTAGATTCTTCTCACTGTTCCTACTGCACCAGAGCCTTAGATGAGTATTCTGTGATTCCATAGATAAGAATATTTTCCTATATGACTCATGTAGAGAAGACTGAAAAGAGGAGAATCCAGAAAAAATAGAGATTTGGATTCTGAACTAGTTGTGACTGAACAAAGCCAGCTTCTCCTCCTGTGTATGTGTAGAACCTCATTCACACTGATTTTATTCAGCTTCTTAACCTGGCAAAAATCAAACTGGATTTGGCTCCTGATATAAATGCAAGAGTATTCACCCCATAAATGCACTTGCAGTTTAATCTACCATTGCTACCAGGGTGTTGAGAGCTCCCATGGTAAAAACAGCAGGCAGGTGTATTAACAGTGGTTTATTTACAAAAAAATACTAAAAAGTGCGGCTTGAGACAATGGTAGAATTTCTGAAAAGTGTTCCCTTTAGGGATCTGGGAAGGGTGGCACTTTTATAGTGCAAATAAGTCGTCACTATCTGCGTTGAACAGTCAGAAACAACTGGTGCATTTTAGCATGAGGATGATTGTCATTTGGAGTTACAGAGTACTCCACATACAAACATTTTGCCTGCAGATGTTTTCATAAACACCCATACTGGTTAATGTCTTAGCAAAGCAACAACACACTAGATACCCTGCATGTTTATTCAACAGGTTTGGCAATACTACTGCTTTATGTTACAAATGTGCTCTAATCCAACATAACCTCTCAGTTTGTCAAGCACATGCTCTTCTTACTATTTTCATATTCATAGGAAACCACAATAGCATTCTAATTACATATTTTCTGGAATTTTATAGCCAAAGCAAGAAATGCATCCAGAACTTCAGATGTTTCAAATTCAGTTTGGTTCATGAGGGATATAATCATGTATCTGGCAACCTGCAAACATGGCAAGGCTGCCTTTCAGCTGTGTGTTTTCCTTCTGTAACTGCAATGTGCAATTGCATTTGGCAATAACCATGAACCCTGCAAAATATTAAACCATATAAAGACCATGGTGTGTTTAATTTCTAAAAGCAAAGCTGCCCTTCACTATGTGCTCCTTTCTTTATGGGTCATTCACCCGCAGAAAGAAAAAAAGTATTTCCCATCTTTGGATGCAAGCAGATAAACAACTTGAGTGATTAATCAAAATTTAAAAAACAAAATGAAATCAACAAAAAAATTCCAAAGAAACAAACCAAAACACAAACTCAAACAAAAACAGAATGAAAAAACCTACCAAACCCAGTAAGCCACAACTTAAATTATGCTTTATTAAATCTAGGTTAAAAATGTCCCACTTCAGTTGCAGGAACAGTTCAATCCAGGAGATGCTACCCTGGAAAGGACAATTATTTCACATCCTAAATTAGCATTAAAATGGGATTGACCTACAAGGAGTGTGATCAGGGCTCAGCTAAAAATACCAACATAGAAAGTGTTGTGGGTTATATCCTTCTCCTGTCATGGCTGAGGAGGAAATTCCCTCTCAGCTCACTTGGGTCAGTAATTTACCCTTTGAGCTTTGCATTCCAGTTAACCATACCATCAGAATTCTTCCTCCTTCAGCCTCAGTCACTCTCAATCGCTCTTCTTCCTGAATTTTTGCTCATCTGCTTGCAATTTGGGCCCTCTTTCCCTGGGACCCATTCCATGTATTTTAGTTTTATTTCTAAATTATGTTATCTGCACTTGTGCACTGCTGGATCACAGGAGGGAAGGGAGAAGTGGGAAGTGTGTGCTCGGAGTCAGGAGCAGTGCTAGGAGCACGTGTCTGCAGGGTGGCAGTCACAGAGCACACACTCCACTGTCACCTGCAGGTGACACAGCCCTAGAGGCAGGATGTAAACCCCTGCTGCCTGGAATAACAACATTGGTGTTTCACAGTCCTCACCTGCAGCACAGATTCAGAACAGAAAACATCTATTGATTTATACCACACAAAGAGGGGATTCATTCTTCCCACGTGACCCTTTTATCTATGGAAAATGCCATTATAAAACACAGATTGCATCCTGAAGTGACTGCTGCAAGCTTGAACTCTCTGTATTGCTGTAAAAAGAAAGCCTGATTATTCCCCAAATGAGTATGTTACAGAAATCTCTTTTAATTCTGTCTTTCATAGGGTTTCTGGAGGAGAACTCTTTGAACGGATCATTGATGAAGACTTTGAACTGACAGAGAGAGAGTGCATTAAATACATGAAGCAGATTTCAGAAGGAGTTCAATACATTCATAAGCAGGGTATTGTCCACTTGGATCTGAAGCCAGAAAATATTATGTGTGTCAACAAGACTGGTACCAGCATCAAACTCATTGACTTTGGTCTCGCAAGGAGATTAGGTAATAAATCTCTGCCTGTTTCAGTATCACAAGGGAAAGAAAGGGCAGGACAAGCAGTAATTCATGCTACCTATTATATAGAGAGTAAATACATGTTTCCTATAAATATTTCTGGGTTTAGGAAAAAATAGAAAAGGGAAAAGAAGACATTCAAGAATGAGAGTAGGGCACCTCAGCTTTAAGAGGAGTTTGCAGTGGGATGTACAGAATGTATCTGTTTCCACAGCAGGATATCCCTGTAGATTCCACCTAAAGTACACAGTAATACTAATATTAAAAAATATTTACATTTGGTACGATAAAGCACTAACTCTCTAACTAAATATTCACGCATACTACAAATCCTTGAAACTTTTTTAACAGCAGAAATCAAGGCGATGCTCTAGAAGCTTTTCAGATAATTACAGTAATTTTACATTTTCCTGTCAGTTTATAATTTCTTATCTTAAACAGCAGGATATTGTCATACATGTTAAACATAAGAGGAATTTTATAAAGAGCTGTGTAATAGCAGTACTTAAAAATAATGCAACAAGGGGAAATTCCATTTGACAAGCCCTTCCTCTTCCTACGCTGCTTTTTAGCTGCTTTCCATCATTCGTTTTGCTCTAAGCTTCCAACATGATCTGCAACTTGAAAGCCAAAGACCTTCAGAGGTTCTTGTCTTCATATTGTTCTAAAAAGCATCCCTTCAGTTGTATTTTCACTGTTAAACAATACCAACATCCCACACTGATCTTTTTTCATCTTGTATTTTCTCAAAAGAAATAAAAATCATTGCAGGAATTAGAAGGAAGAAAAATAGTTTATGAACCTGTTACACTGGGAGAGCTGAGATTTGTGGCTGTCCTGACATTAATTGATTGGGACAACTCATATGAATTCCTACTCTCTATGTAATGGGGTCCACAGCTGGATTCTTGCTTGAAATCTTTTGCCTCCCCTCATTGAAAAAGTATTAATTTTAAAATGTTTAGTACTTATTTAAAAGTAAATAATGATTTTTGAGAGAGTACAAGTGAAATACTACCACCTACCTTTTATTACCTGCCTAAATGCAGCTCATCCTACTTCTTTTAACACTTAAGTAACAGACTACTGCATTCCCAAGAACAGAATTTTACTAAAACAAACTAGAAATGGTTTGTTGAATGAATAAGGGAAAAGAAGTCTGCTTTGAAGAATTTTAGATTATGTTCTGCTCCAAAAGTGTATTAAATGAATCTTGGTCAAGATCACTGCCATTTCTGTTCCCTCACCAATATAGAGCCAGTATTGCTCTGGGAACATGAACTGATTTAGTTCTTGTTCAGGAAACAGATGAACTGTTAACTAAGTTCCAGTGCTGGTATTTTTGTGTGAGAGGTGTGGGAAAGATTTCATCCCATGATGTTCCAGCTGTCAGACTGAAAACTGTACATTTACTGCTGCACTGAGTGGATTTCATCAACAAGAGATATAAAGTAAACATGGAATGGCCTTTTTATAGAAACTTCTTCAGCTACCTTTTTAACTTCAGACCACAGTGGAACCCACATTTAGCAAACAGAAGATCCTGTTTTCAGCAGCCTGTTCACATCCACCAGCTTTCCCACTTTTCTGGTAAACCTGTGGCATCACAGTGTAGCCATGGCTGACAGCAGCTTGTGAGCTGCTTCAGTCATGCCATAGGTAGGAAATCTCTAAACTCCAGATAATTTCTCTCAGTGTAGAAGGATGACAGTTGTGGGCACTAATGCTGATTCTGATTTTACAGTACTGTACATTCATTAGGCTTAATATGCTGCTAATTCTTGCCAGGGTCCATTGTAGGTATTTGCTATTCATCACCCTGCCATTCTGGGTAACTCCATCGTGGGTGGCATTCCCTAGGAAGAGAAAGGTCCTTTCCATTCAATGCCCAGCAAGCATAAGCCCTGTTTTAATTGCAAAAAACAATTGTAATATTTCAGTTCCAAGAGCAGAAAGCAACTTTTACTGTTTCATTTACTTACAAAAAATAGCTAAAAACACTTCACTAATGCCTGCTTCTTGCCAGTTGTCTTATGTAGTGCACTGAGGGCACATTCCTCCCCCTTGTGTTCCTTCAAGCTTTGTGACTTTGAAATTGGCTGTCAAATTCACTGTGACATTGGTAGATGTGGGATTGGAGCCCTCATCCTACAGACCTGACCCTGACTGAGCAGAAACTGCTCAGCCAGGGGATTGCTGAAGGGAGCAGTGGCTGATTCTGCACTTCAACGTCTGAGATTTAACTTTTTGTAGCTAATGCAAACTAGTGCCTCTAAATATTCAGTGTTGTGATCAGCTTTAAAGATATTAGGATCAGCTCCTTCTGCAGTCATCTCCTGCAGCTAATTAGTTCCCTTGCACTGTCAAGAAATACCAAAGCTGCAGTGGGATATTTTCCTGACCTTTTTTGGTGTGCTGAGGAACACATGTAGAAAATTGTTTAAGATAAACTTCTTAAGGAGAAAGAGAATGGGTTTTGAGTACTGTAAAGATATATTTTTTAATCAGTTGATTATATACAGTGTCAGCAACAGTTTCCAGCTAGCTTGTCAGCTTTCTATCTGAACTAAGGGATATCCAAACACAGATCTTACTTGTGTACTAAGCTTGTAAACAACTGGGTAAAGACTTGACATATTACTGCATAGAAAGGGTCTTACTCCTTTCCTTTCTTTTTTCTTTTATACACAGAAAATGTTGTGTCAGTTGTTTCACACTGTATGCTTGCACTCAAATGCCATGTTTTCAAAAAAACCCCACATTTCTCTGACCTGTGGGCAGCACATTTTATACACCAGTCTTGTGCATACACAGTTGCTCATGGTAGTTTACACAGTGCACAGAAAAGCCTCCAAACTTGGATGTGAAAATCTGAGCCTGAGATTTAGATTATCATGATGAAGCTTTTAGAAAAATAGATTCATTGTGATAAATTTCAGTAATTTCTTTTAAGGACAGTTTGAAAAAAAATTAAATGTTGACTTTAAAATGAAGGCAGATGAGAAAATGGGATCTTAGGCTTCCTGTTGGCACTTCAAAAGGGAAGGTGATCTCTCAGTCCTCATTGCCACTGTGGAGAACACATTGCCCTTCTTTCAGGCTAAGTTATTTTAGATGCCATGTTAGAAAAAGTACACTTTGGAGTAAGAAAACTCTGGTTATGTGACTGTAGGGATATTGTGGAATATTTTTTGAATGTGCTTTTTAAAGGATAGTCAGAGAGCAGGAGGGTCTTGATGTTGGTGAATTTACATGGAAGGATCTGGGTAATTTCTTGCAGCTGCCCCCAGGCATCCTTCTCTCTGTTTCTGTCTCTAAAAATGGTGGGAGCAGGGAAAATGTGTGAAAATGAAGTTTCTGCAAATAATTTACTATAACCATACCTGACCAAAGCAAAAAAGGGTGTCCCATTTAAAATGGGAACCTGACACAACTGCAAGTGAATTGTTGTGGTTGTGCTCAAAAATTGCCTCAAGCATGGTGTTCAATCATTAGGTAAGTTATTAACCCCATAGATGTTTCAGATTCCATTTGGTAAGCTGGGGATTTGGGTACCTCAAAAGAGCACTAGCTCAGGTGTTTGATTGCATTTCATGAAATGCTTAAGAGCTTTCAATGGAGCTAAGTTTGAGAGTGGAGTCTGAAAAGGATCAGTATTTATGTTGCAAAACTTGGTAAATTAAGTTCTGGTAAATAAAAATATTCTGTTCAGATTCAGTGTTGTGGACAGGTTGCTTCTTTTGTAGACTCCTCAAAACTTTGACTTGCTGTTGTTTGAGGATTTTCTAGCTTTTTTGATTGCAGAGCTGCAAATCCCTGTACTCCTGGTAACCGTAACAGGAGCAGGACTGGAATGTGTTACATCTGTTTGCCTTCCCATCCATATCTGTTTTGTTTAGATGCTAATCTCTTTGGGAGAGCAATGGTTCCTCACTAGGGCATTCTACTGTGCCTGATCTGGCTGCTGCTCTTGCACAAAAGATAAACCTAATGCAATGAATCTCACTGAAGGCATACACTGATGGTTCAGGCAGACGTGCAGATATGAGTTTCTCAATCTAAATCCAAGCCTGTTTCAAGTCAGACACAACTTATATTCTGATATTATTATATTTTTACAATACAATTCGTATTACTGGAATGTGGGGTTTTTTTTTTCCCCCAGTCCCAAAACTATTCCTTAGTTTTCTTTTTTCCTGACCTTGCTTATTCTTTTCTTCTTCCCATCAGATTTAGAACAAGCACTGATAAAAATGAGCCCACTGAGATTTGCCTAAGAATTTTTAGCTTATTGACTCTGTGTTTCACACTATGCTAGAGAGTAGACACATCACTCACTTGCACACTGGCAGCATAATCTGGCAGCACTTGGTTATGAACAGGTTTTTTCTCTTACCTCCATCACTGTATTTTCCAGCAGGGCAATGCTGGTGGGTCAACACAAGAAGAATGTCAAGCCAGTTCACATCTCATGACCTCATTCTTTCAGTTCATATTGGAAGCAGTAGCTTCACTGTAGATCATGTTAAAAGCATCCACAGAGTGTTTGAGCAGAGCAGATCTAGAATACCTGTGCTACAGGCCAGCTGAACAGGAGTTTGCAGCAGCTGGTGACTGACAGCTGGTGATTTTGCTTCCCCTTGACCACAGGTGTGCTTGTAGGCAGCCTGGTTTTGACAGCATGCCCAAGTCCAGTTTTACCTGGGAGGTAATGATCTGACTGGTGCTCATCATCTGCCCCTTCTTTTGTTTCACTGCTGGCTTCACTTCAAATTTAAAAGGCATGCAACCCACTATTGATTTTCTTTCCTGTTTACACTAGAAGAAAATGTGTTGGATTGAAATAGTTATTTCCTACTGTTACAATTTTATCATGACTGGTTCTTTTTACTACAACATGCAGAGCCCCAAGCATTGATAAATGTTCAATAATCTGTGAAAACTGTAGTTTCTTTCTGACAATGGAGTCCTGCAGTTCTCTTGTGCAACTGCTAAAGGGATGGAGGCTCAAGCACTTTTTTACTTCAGGATACACAGATCTGAATTAAGTATCGATGTCTCTCCTTTTTCGTAGATTTGGTCTTGTGGAAGCTCCTTGCAATAGGAACCTTCTTATATGCCTTATACAATGCTGTGTGTGCTTGAGGATGCTTAATAAATAATTCTTTATTGCTAGACATGTATCAGCTAAGAAAACAGCAATTCAGGCATCATTTATTTCTTATGATACGGATCTTTAATGAAATCACAAATATTAGGGCAAATCTGGTTTTCCTGTTACTGGGCAATAGGTGTTTTTTAAAAATCTCCATGCAGCAGTTAATGGTTTTCTATTTCGTTCTTCACAGAAAATGCAGGCTCTCTGAAAGTTCTCTTTGGGACACCTGAGTTTGTGGCTCCAGAAGTTATAAACTATGAACCTATTGGATATGAAACAGATATGTGGAGTATAGGAGTTATCTGCTACATTTTGTGAGTACTTTCCTATTTTTCCTGTTCTTAAATTCACAAATCCCGACAGTTGCTGAACATACAAAATTTTCATGAACTTCTGAAGTTTTCAGACCTTTTTTGTTCTAATTAGCAGCTCCAGCACGTTTAATAGAACTTTGCTGTTCTCTGAAGGGTGCGATTGGTAAACTGCAGAACAGGCAGTTCTGGAAATTCAGCTATTTGGTGTTGTATCTCTTACATCATAAACCAGCAACGCTTCATCTCATTTAAAAAGACAGTGTGACTTTTATTCTTAATTTTGAACTATTTTTCCTTTCCAGATGTTAAGAGAAATATTTGAGCATGCACTCAATAATTTCTGTTATTTTATTCCATGAGAGAACTTTTGCAAAATTTTGGGGTCTCGTGGGATACACTGAAGAGCACCAGCATTGCCATATCTTTTCACAGTGCATTTCAATTTATTACCAAGCACAAGCCACTGTATAAATACATTTTATAAGCAACATGGATTAAGCTCATGGAAACACTTTAGTATATGGTTGGCCGCAGCTCTTGGTTACATATTTGAGTATTAGATTTGATTTTTATATATTATTTGATAAAGCATGTTTATAAACATCAGTGAATCTAGAGAAATGTATATGGAAATAGTATCTCCATGCCTAGACCAGCAAGTGGTTTTCTTCCAGCAGTGATTTTACACATTCAATGTGTAAAATAAACAAGTGAAAAGAGAAGCTTTGTTTGGAGCATGGTTCCTTCTCCCTTGTTCCAGCTTCAGTAGTAAGTCAGTGGCAGATCTGCTTTGCTCTGGTTCTTTTAAAAGACTCCTCTCAATACCTTTCTTCCTTTATTAAAGAGCGGCTATCCTGCTCCTTGACCTGGCAACACACAGTTGTTTGCCTCGCTTTTACTCAGTTGTTCCCTACTCCTGCTTTTCTCATGAGCCTGCACTTGTTCATGCTCTTCTCATTCCCAAACCAAGCAACACAATTTCCTTACTTGGCCTATGCAAAAGCGACCACATCAACTCCCTCTTGCTCCCAGCAAAGCCTCGGAATATTTTTGTTATCTTCAATTTCAGATGCGAAGTGTACTCCACGCTTCAAGGTCGCTTCGCTCTGCCAGTTTATTTACAGGACTTCTATTTTCCATTCAGTCCCAAGCACTTCTTTCTAGATCTGGAAAGCTGCTTCGGGCGGTTCCGTAGCCGCAGTCAGGCAGCCCACCCAGGCAGCAGCGCGGTGACAGACGCCCGTGCCCCGGGACGGCAGCGGCACCGGGACTCGCTCGGTGCCGGCACCGGGACTCGCTCGGTGCTGCAGCGCCGCCTGCAGCCCGCCCGGCCCCGCCCGCATTTCGAGGAGCTGCTGGTCCTTCGGGGCCGCTCGGCTGTTATTTATCAACGCCCCTGGCGGGTTTCCGTGTGCTCCCGGTGTGAGCAGCGAGGCACACGTCGGGGCTAGCACCGAGCGTTCGGGGAATGCAGCCAGGGCTGCCGCTGCAGGGCGGCAATGCTGGGGAGCAGCGGCATCGGCTGAGACAAAGCGAAGGGACCAGTGGGGAAAAGGTGACCCTGTCCTGCCAAAGACCTGTCTGCTTCTTCCCAGTTTCTCTGTGCCAAGCAGGGTATTTGGATGCTGCACCGTTCAGCTGATGAGGTTCGGTGGTGTTATACCTATTCACCTGATTGGATATGCCCTGAAAAATACGTTATGAAATTACTTGTTTGCTAAGGTATTTTTAAGATCATTTAACCTGTTATGAGGGAAAATCTACATTACCCAAACTCAACGAAAAATATTTCTTTTGATGCATTGCTATTGCCACCGTAATGATTAGCAGTGATAATCAGCTTTTGTCTTTCTTGCCATAAGAATAAAGTAATAGAAGTTAGGGAAGACCCATGAGTCATCACTTGGACTTTACCTCTCCACCCCAGACTATTCCCAATCTCTTTCCTTTCTTACAGCCCAGCTATTTTCACAGACTGACAACTATGAGCCATTATCCAAAATGACCTATCACATCATCATTACAGAATATAAATGCAAGTCAACGAGAACTGCATCTCTCTTTAGTTGCAGCTCTGCTTTCCCGTTTTGATTTTAAGCTCAGAGCTACCAAATCTCGTGCCTGAAGTGCAAGACACACTCACTTGGTGTCTGTCTCACACACCATCACTGTGCCCATCACCTGGGCATGTGCATCCCCTCTCCCCTGCCATGGGAGTGGGGCCATGCAGGCAGAGGAGAGCACTGGATGTAAGGGCAGCTCTGCTAGAGGCAGCTGATGGGCCAGAGCTGCTGTGCCCACCCTCTGTCCCAAGGGAAACAGCAGGGAGCACAGACAGCATCACTTGACAAAACACCTGCCTGGAAAGTGACTGTGTTTCCATGATGTGCTGCACAACAATGAATACAAACTGGCTTTAGCAGAGAGCTGCTAAAGTGATCTCTGTAAGTGAAGGGTCTTCCCTGCAGAGGAATAAATGGTTGGGTTGTAACCTTAAGTAGGAAGCAGGGTGACAGCACTCCTCCAAAACCCCTCCCCAGCCCTCTGCTATGCAGATGTAAGTACAGATATTGCACTCCCTGCTGGGATACTGCATCTGTCTTCCTTATGGCAAGACTGATTTAATTCCATCCTACAGTTCATAGGTTCCCTTTCCACATTTCTAAACTACATATTAAATCCTTTTTATCTTCCTGGATAACTTATTCAGTCCTGTCTCTTCATCTGTCTTTGTTCTTCCTTAAATTTCCGTTTGTATTCTCTACCTCATGTTTTTTATCTTCCACTTTTATCTTGTACTCTGTCCTGTTCTGCATCACAGTGCTGTTCCACATACTTAAGTTGATCTATTGCCTTTGAAATAACAGGCCACAAATATTATAGCTTGTGTATATCATCTCCGTTTATGTCTATTTCAATGTTTCTTTCTGCATTTACAATAATCTGTGTCTAATGAAGGTTAAACCTCCTGAATTCTTTCCAGCTCTTTCTGTTACATTTTTTCTTCTGGGCATTGCTGAATATACATGTTTTTTTCTATTTCTAGTTTTTTTCTGATGATCAATTGGGATAGTCATTGTTCTGAATATTTAGTAATCTGAAACAATTTCTAGTTTTTGTCTCAAACCAATTTTCAGTCTAAGGTTTCAGCACTGCATGGGTGTACATTGAATGTGGGGGTTGCCCTTTTCCTTCTGGCACCAAAGGATCCAAGTAGTTTCAGGGAGGAATTGTCTGTGGCTGATTCAAACCCCTGCTTGTGTTCCAATGAGTCTCCTTGCTTTATCAGTGCCAGGCTGTGTTTATCTTTTCAGCATAGTGGATTTCTGTCAATTAATATTTTTTAATATACTTTATCTTAGGCTGTGTTTTAATATCACATTTGATCTTGCTGCATACTCTTTCCCTTCAGCACCTTCCTAACAGCACACACCCTGATTCCTCAAACATTCTCTTTCCCTTTTATCCATTGTGTCGTCCATCACTGCTCTTCCCCCTCCCTTGTTTGGCAGTTTGGGTTGGTTGAAAGATCTTTCAGCATCGTTCATCTTTTGGGTGTGCTGGCTTGGAACCTGGATAAAGCAAGGCTGACACTCGGCTCTATGTCATGTTAAAAATTTATACTTCTTTATATTAAAGATGGGAGGGCACTCCTTGTTCTTTCCTTAAAGTAAGTTAGGGTGTGCTGGCTTGGAACCTGGATAAAGCAAGGCTTGCACTCAGCTCTATGTCATGTTAAAAATTTACACCTCTTTATATTAAAGATGGGAGAGCACTCCTTGTTCTTTCCTTAAACCAAGTTAGGAAGGCTTTAATGTCAGACTGTACCACTCAAAAGAAAATGTTTTATTTTGTTCAGTGGCACTTGCAAACTGTGGTTCCTCATTAATCCACTGGGCATGTGAAACAAGGAGGAGAACAGCAATAACACCCTGGCTTCAGCAATGAGCTGTCCTCCTTTACATGGGCTCAGTGGTCTGCTTCTTCCAGGGAGGACCAGTGTGGGCTAAGTGTCCCATGGATCGGTCCCTGACAAAGTATCCTCAGCCTATTTATTTGCTGTAGTTCACTTGGAAAAGAATTAATTTTCTACATGATCTCCAGGGTGCAGGTGTCATCCTCACATGCTTATTTGACATGCCCTGCACAGGTTTATCAGAAGTGGAGCAGTCCCAGGCAGTTGGTGCTGTGAGCACTGCTTGCAGAGGAATGCTCACAGTCTGACCCTTTAGACAAGCAGCAAAGCCATCTTCCCTGGATTAGTGGGAGTCTTAATGCAAAGATTTCCAGTTGAAATGCTGTGGTGTTTGTTACATAGGCAATGAAATCTGCATACATTGGACCCTTTTCATCGTAACATTTCTAAGTCTGCACTCAGAGCTTTGTTAGAACAGACCAATAAATGTTAAGGAACTCCTAGAGGATAAAATATATTTCTTCTTTATTTAGAAGTGGAAACTGTGAAAGACTTTCTAAACAAATGGTTCTTAACATGCCAGGAAGATGCCTGGTAAAGTAACTGGAAAAATGTTTTCAGTAAACAGCCTGCTGCTTGTCTAAGAGTAACTTTGCAGTGTAAGCTCAGAGTTAATTTTCTGGAGCAGTAGCTCATCTTTATCACTTCAGCATTCCAAAAAGAAATTGTTTCCATTATCTGTCAAAAGAGTTGCTGGACCATTATTACTTTAAATGGCTATTGAGAAATGAACAGCCAAGACTTCGGTCAGTGAAATCTGTGCTAGAGATAAAAATTGCTGGCTATAATCTACACTAGTTGCTGGATTTTGTTTTCTGACTAGACAAGGATCTAGTTCTCATTAGAAGTATTTCCACAACAAGCAACTGATTCACAGTGTAAAACTGTAGTAGAGAGAAAAAATTATTTTAGCTTTGTACATCTGCAACAGCACATTCAGAAATACAAAAATAGGTTCATTGAAATATGAAAATAGGTTCATTGAAATGTTTGAATGGGCACCGTTACACTGGTGTTCAGAAATGACAAAGTGAGTGGAGGCTTAACTGAGATCCACCTGGTAATTTAACAAATGCAAGGGATAGAGTAATCCTACCGTAGCATTTAAAATTTTATCAGATAATTCTGTTGTACAATTCTAAAATATTTTTTAAAAATACACAAAAACAAAAAAAAACAACCAAAGAATTTTTTTCCTTCTCACATCTTCTCATCCTTTAATTTATCCTCACCCTTCTAAAGCTGTGTGGGACATGCAGCACAAGTGCTGCCTCTTACAGCCCCACAGAGCAGTGGTGTTTCCACATGAAGCAATGCCCCTGTACCTAAAGCAGGTTTTTTAGTATGCATATGATCTCTCACTACTGCAGCTTTAACCTCTGGAAATAGGCCAAAATCTTGTCCAATGTGGTGCAAGAGCTGCAAAGCACTATTTGTGGTAATACCATGCAGAGGTCACCTCTGGAATACTTTGATCAAGTATTGAAGGGAAATGCAATTTTTATTGCTCTGGCTGCCCAAGCGTGGGCACGGAGCTTAACTGGATGAAGAGAAAATGCACATCCCCTCTTTTGACAGTGAGCTAAAGGAATACTTCACAGACCTGTCACTGTATGAGCTGCTGGCTTGGCTGAGACTGTTGTTCTTACCACAAGGTAAAACCGAGACAAAGCAGCAGTCAGTGTGTGGAACTCCAAATCAGAACTGCAGTCTGCACAAGATTTTTTCACTTGCTAAAACATGATGGAGAACACTGACATTGTCATAACTGAGCAGATGTTCAGATGCTGGAGAGGATGCGGATTTAAGGCCCTGCAGGAATGCTCTGTGACTCCAGGACAGAGATTCCCAGTGCCTCCTGGCCGTGAGGGCTGCACGGGGTGCGGGCAGAGCAGAGCCCGCGCTGCCCGCGGCTGTGGCAGCTCTGCAGTGCTCTCCTGCCAGGCACAAACCTTCTCTCCTCCTGTAAAGCAAGCATCAAACACAGGGAAGAGTCGTGTAAAAAGGCTTTGTGGGGGCATTTCTGGTATGTTCATCTTTCAGCTTTTGGTAACTTGTCCAGTTATATCTTCATAAATGGGTTTATGCCACCTTACCCATTTTCAAAGTCAGGATTCACTGCTGCATTCGAGTGCACCACATATAATGGAAAGTAAGACAGCAAATACATTCTGTTCTGATTTACCTTGTTCTGCCTGAGAATAAACAAACCTTTTATCTTCAGCTCATGTATTATTACTAAGAAGCTTCTGAAGTACACACATAAGATTCTAGAGTCTGCTGTACTGCACACAACTTCCAGAAATGGTAAAAGATTTAGTGTCTGCTCTGTGTGACACTTCAAAGAGTGTGCGTTTCTGCTTTGCTTATAAAATAAAATGCTTAGGAACAAATCAGATTTTGAATGTAATAAGAGCCTAAAAAGAAGCAAAATAACTTTGAAGGAGATCATTCTATTATTAATCTAATAGCTCACTTTATTTGATCCCAATCTTTTTTTAACCAGTCTGTTCTGTGATATTCACTGGCACCACGATATTAATATAGTATTATTTCCATGTAGTGTTTTCAAAACCCTAAGTTACAGCTATTTTTCTATATTTAAAAGAATGGAGTAGTACTAGTTAACACAATTGTGCAGAGAAATCAAATAAAGTCTGTAAAAATTCATGAAGAATAGGTTATTCTGTAAATTGCGTGCCAGGAGGACCTGGAAAAGTGAATAACTTGTAGTTCTAGGGAATAAGCAACCTTTCACCTCTAAGTTTTTACTGAAAGTGTGATATATACAGCCATCAAAAATATCCAGATGCACAGTGTAATAAAGGATAATGCTTGACTGGAGAAAGAGACTGCAGAAATGACACCATGATGTTCTGTAATTGCCTTTCACTGGCAATTTATCAGTTATATTGTATAAAAAGCCTTGGAAGCTCAACTTAGGTTATAGGAGAGCATTATTTCCATTTCACACATCATCGTGACTGATGGAGAACATAAAGACCAAATTACTTGTGCATGCATCTGCATAACTCCACAGCCTGCAGTGATGCAGCATTGCTTTATCTGTCTGTATAAATCAGGGTGGGTTTGTTTACAAAATAGCCTTGTGGATTTCATTATTTCATAATGCATCTTTCCTCTTGAGGTCTCTCTGCAAGAGTAAATGAAATAAAATGTACAAAAACCCCCTTGGTTTGACAGTAAAGGCAGCAAAATCACCCTGAAACTAGATAATCTCCAGAAGTCCCTTCCAACCCTAACAATTTTGTGATTGTGAGGAAATGTCAGGGGAGAGAAAAAGATATTCCACCAAATTTGGTGTGAAAAATCCAGTATTAGTTATGCAGAACTAGACAAGTCGTTTAACAAACTACTTTGCTCCAATTTCACCTAATTCTAATTCTCCTCAAACATGTCTTGAGAAAAGAGAAGGAAACTAGAAAAACATGCCTTTCAGTTTTGCTGGCAAAATTCTAGTTTCCTTCCCATAAGACTGTCTGTAGTTAGTTTTGAGTCCTTTTAAATTTAACTTAGTTTTTAAAGCAAGCTTTTCTTTGTAAAGAAGTGCAGAGCACAGGAGATGTCACACATGATTTAAACTCGCTCCTCCGGTAATTTGCAAATTGATGTGGTTTGTTCCGTGTCTGTGTCTGCTCCGTCCCCAGGGTCAGCGGACTCTCTCCTTTCATGGGAGACAACGACAACGAAACCCTTGCCAATGTCACCTCAGCAACGTGGGACTTCGATGATGAGGCTTTCGATGAAATCTCTGACGATGCCAAGGACTTTATCAGCAATCTACTGAAGAAAGACATGAAGTAAAGGCTGGATTTACTTGCTGCACTTTGTGTGTTTGCATTGAGCCGGAGTTGCCATTCGTGTTTCCCCGCTGTGCATCTCCCCAGGGCCGCAGCACCTCTGGCCATACTTTATAAGGAGCTGTGCGTGCCCGTGTGCAGCTCTGGATTTCACTCGCAGGGTGCAGGGGCTGAAGGGAGCTTTGGAGCTCTTTGTGCTCTTCCCTTCCCTCGGGCGAGGTGCACCCGGGGCTTTTTTGTGGCCACTCTGATCCCCTCTCTTTCGTGACAAACATTCCTGCGTGACACGTCCTGTCTTGTCTGAATAGGTTGCAGTTCTGCCTTGTGTTGCTTTTAAGTGTGGTACCTCTGAGTAGGCGGCTTCCCTATAAATGTAGTAATTGGGCAAGAAAAAAAAAATCAGAGTTGGAAGCCCTGTTTGTAAAAGTGCCCGAACGAGCCAATGAAAGAAAACGTACTTCTTCCAATGAGTTTGCAAGTGGATGGATGGAGAACAGAGGGTTGTTTCCATGGGCACTCTGAGCAAAGTGAAGAATAGGTGGCGAGAGATTTGGACATTTCTGTTCTGTGAGATGTTCAGGAGGCTATTAAGTGGTGGGATGGAGGCATCTCTATAAGAGAAGGAAAAAGGAGATCTGGGACAGGGTTCTGGCAGCATGAAGCAGCTGAATCACTGCCATTGTGGTTCTGCTGTATGTGTTCCATACTTAAACGGTTTTTCCTGCTTTGTTTTATAATGTTTTATTAACACTTAAAAATGCACAGTTTTCTCTCAAAAAGATCTACAGAAATTGTGAAAGTGAGTTTAAGAAGTTAGAATGGCTGGGAAAGCAAAACCATGTGATCTTTGTTGCTAAATTTAGGAAACAGAAAAATCAGCTCCCAGCAAAAAGAGCACAAAAAAATGTTACAGCAGGTAGGTTCCTCTTTTTTTATTGGCAACACTGACTGGTCTTTTTATACAAAAACAGGAGTCGCTTAAATTGTACTCAATGTCTTCAGCATCCCTGGCTGCAAAAAGACACCAAAAACATGGAAGCCAAAAAACTTTCCAAAGATAGGATGAAGAAATATATGGCCAGAAGAAAATGGCAGGTAATGAAGAGGACGTGGAATTGGGCTGGATATCTAACAAGCCTCATTATTTTTAATGTTTATGATTCTGGGGAACACATCACATCAAGGGGTTTCTGCTGCTGGTGGAAGCTGCAGCGTGGCCAGGGTGGGAATGCAGGACAGCAGGTCTGGTTCCTGCAGCTGGGCAGTAGGAGGGTGCACAGCTGCACATGGATTACACGGGATTATCCCATTTCAGGCTACTGAAAGGCATGAGTTCAAGTATTGTTTTTTCTACTCTTCTGGGGTTCTCTCTCTCTTCCCATGCCACTGAGAGCTGGAGGATTGTGCAATTCTTAACAAACCTGAACAGTACAGGTAAAACTTGCCTGCCTGGCCTCCCTAAAGGTACCTTAATTTATGGCAGTTTAATTCTACTAAGCCAAGAGTTCGGTCTTGTTGGAACCTCCCCAGCTTCCCATGTATTCAATCAGATTGGTTTTCTGTAACATATTCAGTCTCGCTATCTTCTTTTTTCCTAATGCTGGAACTGGAGTAGCAGCTCCATCTGTGCCACGCTGATAGCTACAGGAGTTGCTGTGTGAAATCCTTTTTGAGGATTTGTCCTTTTGAGTAGCCTCTGAAATACTAACTTGTGTAGGTCTACCTTCTACTCCCTCTTACATTCTATTCCTTTCTCGAAGCTCATGCAATACAAGTGTCTGTACTACTGCCCTCAGAGTTTGAGCATATTTTAGTAGCCTGGTGGTTGATCCTGGGTCCTGTCAGAGGTCTGCTCCTATCATGCAGATGGTGCTCTCTCATTCATTTCCTATCAGCTCGTTATCCATGTTGGATGAAATTCAGCCCAGCCCAGCCAGCAGGCTGTGGAGAGAGGCGTTCCCCACCAGAGTTCAGTTCCAGTTACACAGGACAGGGCTTCTCTGCTGGCCCTCCTCTCGCACAGTGCTTTTTATCCACAGCTAACAGAGACATTCATTTAGGTATGAGTTCATCAGGGGAAGTTTATATCTGCAACTAAATTTGGTAATTCAGTCCAGCCTGCTCTGTCTCTCCTAGAACAACTGAGCTATATATAAGCAGTTTGTCCACCAATTCCAGTGAGGTTTGCAGAGATCCCAGATAATTTGTCCGAAGCACGATTGTTGCAGAAAATCACATGCCTGTTGGATTGGATTGATCAGAAGCCTTTTCTGTTATGTCTTAGAAAACAGGCCATGCTGTCAGAGCAATAGGAAGACTGTCATCCATGGCAATGATTTCTGGCATGAGTGGGAGGAAGGCCTCTGGGAGCTCACCTACAAGCCCTATAAATGCTGACAAAGCAGAGAATGAAGGTAAGGATTTTTTTTCTGTCCCATATTTTCACCTGTCTCTGAATCAATCCTACTAAAACTTTTAGCAAATTGCTAGAGACCAATTGAGTTGGATATTTCTGTGCTCTCTCTCTCTCTCTTTTTATCTTCATATTTTTTAAAGAAATCTGTCAAAAATTCACTGTCCTTATATTGTCCTGCTACTCAAAACGTCACAGTATAAGCCCAGGCAGTAAACTCTTTTCTTTTTAAAGCCAAAGAATTAAGGCAGATTTGTCAGCTGCACTTTCTCTGGGTTTGGGAATGCATGTTTATACAAAGATGACAGTGATGTATGGCCTTCTCATGCAAGCAAGCAAGCAATGAAGTATTAACACTTGCTGTAACCATGGCACACACCCTGCATTAACCATGCTCTCAGACAGAGCATTTAAGGAAATGTCTGTGTTACTCCCATAGGTCCCCAGATGAAATGTGGATTAGCAGTGTGTAACAGTCAGATGTTACAGTACAGCAGTGCAAATGTTTGACACTGATGAAAATCAAACAATTTTGACAAATCCACGTAGACCGTGGGCCTGATACAAGTGGGGCTCGTTTATCCCTCTGACTAGCAAAAGTCCAGGTTTGGTTAGAAACTAATTCAAGGGAAAAATACTGAGGATTTGTAGCAGGGTGGCCTTGAACATCCATTTCTTTCTATTTATGGCCTGAATCCTTTTCCAGCTGCAAAAAATCGGCACAAAGCGATGCAGCCAACGTCCTCGCTGTCCCATTAGTCTGACAGAATTAAGTGAAGTAAAAGGTGCTTTCATTACCATCTGGTAGTTAAAAACTAAAATACACCTTTTGAGAACATGCCCTGTAATATTGTTCACTACCTCTTTGCTCTCCTCCAGATGCTTTCCTCGAAGAAGTGGCTGAAGAAAGGCCCCACGTAAAGCCATATTTTACTAAAAAAATCCTTGACTTGGAAGTTGTGGAAGGAAGTGCTGCTAGATTTGACTGCAAAATTGAAGGTACTTTGAATAACCATGTCTATTTCTTTCTCTCCTTCCTTGTCAACTTTCTGCACTGGGTAATTGTTTTACTTTTTCAATTTTTACTTCTGTATTATTGTTGAGTTGGTGCCATTTTGCTTTACCAGTATCTGCAGAAATAGCACAAATGTATTGCAATAACAGAAATTATTTGGAGCTTGTTCTGTACTTGCCATAGAACAGAAGTCTCCAGGAGTCCACATGTGAATCACTAATTGAGAATAGCAAGTGAGAACTGTAATTTGATTTTTGAGGGAACAGTAAGAGCAAGATGCAAAGTAGAAGCATAAATTCCAATAGTATACTCTTAGAGAGTGCCAGCCAGACACCAAGAATTAGTAGGAGGTCAGTTGTCTGAAAGGACAGACCAGATCAGGGTCTTGAGTTACCTCAAGATAACTTTAAGCCATACATACGTTTCATTAAAGGCAAAAAAGTCCCTAACTGCATATGCATAAGAAGTAAAGATAATATTCTTGTGCTGGTCACATAAATCACATCTAGAAAATACTGTTCTGCTGCTTGGGGGTTTCTAACTTACAAGTTCAGGAAAGAAACCTCAGACTGGAATATGCAAAGTGTAATCAGAAGACACGTAAGGAGTGTGAGCATGATAAGCCCAAGAGTCTGAAGGCCAAGAGCACTGGCACTTCTGCAATGAGATTGAACCTTGTGTATCTCAGCTGTGAATGAAAACTAGAAATTCAGAAAGAAGAGCTGTGAAAACAAAGGGTAGGTCAGTACCATCCTGCATGTGTACACGTTAATTCATAATCTTAAAATGAGGAAATCAGAAACGGCCTCATTGACTTTCTGCTTGTTCCTCTGCTCTCAATCTTTCCCTGCCTGGGTTTCCTATCTCACAGGGGAGATGTGAGGATGGATTATTATTGCTGATGGATGCTCAGCGTGGGGGGTACGTGCACAAGTACTGAATGGAATAAAACAGATGGATGTACCACAGCTGATGCTCCAAACTTTGCAGTGTATTGCTGCAATGTTCACTCTGCTTTAGGGATTCCTGCACTTTATTTCTGCTCAGTGGGGAGTTATCCTCCCCTGGGACTTATCCTCCCCTCCCAGTCCAGAACTTGGCTGAGATCACAAACCTTCAATTTGTTACAGCAGCCAAGAGTACTGTATAAGGGATTGTTCTGCAGCAGGCGTTGTACAGCCTGCTCCGAGGCTTAGCAGAGACATTTGCTTCCCAAAAGTCTCTGAAACTCCTGTTGAGATGCACAATCAAAATGCTTTTCTTAGACTTCCTCACTTACCCTAACAAATACAGAAAAAGAGAGTGCAATGTTCAAGACAGGCTGGCTTTTAAGGAGCAGATTAAGAGGAGGAAGATTCAGAATAAGCACAGCAAAGCAACCTGAGAAAGGTATTAAATTGTAAACCCAAACCAGTTTACCCTTGAAATTCTAAATCTCGGTGTTGGGAGCTGTTGTCTCCAGAGAAGCTGCAGTGTAATGTGAGCCTCAGATGCACTGTCAGGAGTTCCCTGCTGGCTGATGGCTACAGCACACAAAAAACTGTCTGCAGGCACTGCTCAGGGACTGGAAGGAGGAATCCAGCAAGTACCGCAGTGCTCACGTGCAGTTTTTGCTATTCGTAAAAAATAGTTTCAGGTAAATGTGAAGTAAAAAAGCCTCACATCATCTACATTTATTTTCCATAGAAGTCAATGAAATATTTGTCTATCAAGACATTGGCACGTCCCCCCACAGGAATTAGAGCACAAGGTAATTAGTGCTGAGTTAATGCTCGTTTATTGCAGTCGCTGTTCTCTCTCTGCTCTCGCAGGCTATCCCGACCCTGAGGTGATGTGGTTCAAGGATGATCAGCCTGTCAAGGAGTCCCGTCACTTCCAGATAGATTACGACGAGGAAGGGAACTGTTCTTTGACTATTTCTGAAGTGTGTGGGGACGATGATGCCAAATACACCTGCAAAGCTGTTAACAGCCTTGGGGAAGCCACGTGCACCGCAGAGCTCCTTGTGGAAACAATGGCAAAAGAAGGAGAGGGAGAAGGAGAAGAAGATGAAGAGGAGGAAGAATGAAACAAGGCTAAAATAAAATATATTTAAAGACTCTCCTTATAAGGCTCAGAAAACCAAGTTATCAAAAGCACCTTGTGTGAAATGTAGGTCTTTGGGGGGTTGTTATTTCAGCATGATCAGTTGATACCTGTTAGCTTTATGTATGGGCATTACTTCCAACCAGCTTTTTAAGTTGCTAGCATGATTGGATTGACTTTAAGCAAGCCATCAACTAAGTTGCCCACACTACTTTTAAAATCAAATGTATGGAAACTAAGTTATATTCTGAACATCTTAAAGAAAAATAGTCTATTTACTGAGCTCATTGCTCTTTGCCATCACTTTTCTCAGCCAAAACCGCAGCTAAGTTGGCTCCCCGAGATCTACTTTAAAGGAATTGTTGGCCAGACATGCAGTGAATCTCTCCAGTCCTGAGAAATAGGCTGAGCTGCATCTTCTCTAAGGGAAGGTTTGACAAAGCCAGCATTGCAATTTGTATGTTGGCATGGTTCATTTCTTGTTTCCTTTAAGCAGAGTCTTACAGACCAAACTTCAAACATTTTCACTGCCTCTGACAGTGAGCTGTTAGTGCCCTTGTATTTCTGGCAAGCATTAAACATCCAGGTGGTTTCCTGAGATACTCCTGATCTTGCTTTTAGCCAGCTGATCCCACTTTGTCATCTTTCCCTTATGGAGCCTGTCACTTCAGTGCAGTTGCAGCTGCCTACTTAAGAAACAGACTGAAAACACAAAGACTGAGAATATTTTCTGTGTTTCTGGTCAGTCTGATAAAGACTTACAATTCATATATATGCTGCTGTGAAAAAACAGGTTATTGCACAATCAGTGATTTCTCGTGCATGTCTGTGAATGGAATCCCAGGTTAAAGTTTTACTTGCATTTATTTGGCAATTGCAAAACAGATTTCAACTGATAATAAGCTGGAAACTCCCACAGTTTTGAGTAGCCAAAAAGATAGTAGCCTGGATTACAAACTCCTCTATTCATAGCAATTTCCAAAGAATCTTAACCTATATAGGACCTATTTCTACCTTATGAGCTTGACTGTCTCGTTTTTGTCTTGAACCTGCACCAGTAAGGCTGTTGCGTTTTTTAAAAACGCAGAAAAACAAAACAAAAAAAAAAATCCGAACCCCATATTTTTCTCAGAAATGGTTAACGCACTCAGACTTAGTAACTTTGCTTTCCTTTCACAGTATTGGCACTTTTTAATTTTTTTTTGTTGTTGTTCAGAGGTAATATCAGAGGCTGCAAGGTGATTATGCATAATCCAAAACCAGTGTGTCTTATATCTATGTATCATTCCAAAAGTGATTCTTTTTCTTTTCCACTTTTTGTGTGCAAAGTGCAACCATTTGCATTTCAAAGGTTACCTCTATTAAAAAAAGACATTACCTTAAATCCTCACCATTAAGTAGTCAGTGTACTTTAATACAGGTGTGTACATTACCAACCTTAGGGTGTTTGATATTACCTAGTTGTGAATGTGTTTCATATGATTTGCTCTTCTGCATTGAAAGCTCAACTAATGTGGGTGACACGACGGTTTGTAACTGCTTTACTCTTTGTTGCTAAGTTCAGATTGCCAGCATGTCTTTCTTTTCAATTGATAAAAACCTCTTGTTATACTAAACACAGTATTGCCACAACTCCTTATACAGAAAGGTTTTGAATCTGATTTAGAGCATACAGAGCTTTCCTCACTTATTTTTTTTTTAATGTTTTAGGCAACGGGGTGTATTTTATACCTTAATAAAAATATGCTAATGTTCTCCCTGTTTGTTAAACCATCAGAATTGCAAAGATGAGACCGCTACGGCTGTAGTTACTCACGGTTCCTAAATAAATACTACCACAAAGCACACTCCTTGTATGCTCTATTGCAGCGTCACCGTGTCCACCTTGGCAAGCCTCTCCTCCTGCCCCTCAGGTGGCAACAGCAGAGCCCTCCTGATGTCTGGTGCTGCTGCCCCTCTCCTGCCCTGGCTGGTGCTGTGTGGAGGCTGCTCTGCCCCAGTGCCACCAGCTGCAGCCTGGGCCTGGCACTCATGGCCTCGTGCTCTGCCACGTCTCTAGTGTCACCACAGGCCTCCATGGGAACGTGGATGGGGCACCAGGGTGGCTCTGGGCTTGTTTCACAGTTGGGAATTCCCATATGGCGGGGAAATATAGAGTTCTGGAAGACTGTGGGAGGAAGAGAGAAAAAAATCAGGGAAGACTCAATGTAGATACTGACATACACCAATGTTTCTAAAAACTGAAAAAGAGATAAGCACAAATCTGCTTGTGCTGCCTTCATTCAGACTTCTGCTGACATGCAGCCCACATCACCACAGGCCATGCAGGACCACACAGACTCTCCTTAAAGCAAAGGTTGTGCAAACACCCTGCTTGTAGCAACATGCTTCTTGAGCAAATCCTCAGCCCTTCAAAGAGCCATCTTTGCAGGTGTGCCCCACTGTCTCGTGACTGTACCTGGCTTTGTTGAGTGACTGCTGGTTTCCTACTGCAGGGAGGCACATGCCTGAAGCAGGAAAAGCTCTGGCTCTGCTGGGCTGCTCTGCAGGCACAGCAAGGTCTGAGGGTGCACTGTGTATCAAAGCCCACAGACTCAGAACTGCTGTTCCTGCACAGATCTTCCCTTCCCTCTCCTCCTTCATTAGTCCTTTTGTGTTCCACAGGCTATAAACTGCCTATCTTTCTTTTGGCCCAAGGATATTCCAAGGAGTTTACCATCTCCCTCTAGCTTCCTATTAACATCCATTCTAGTCTGCAGGAAACAATGACCTCTACTTCCAAAATTATGTGACATGCATCTGATTCAGCTCTGAGCAATTGACTGCAAGCTGTATTTGACCTTGAATTTTTTGCTTTGTTTGATGAATAGAATTCTATTTCCACTGAAGAAAGATATTTTATGTACTTGAAATCTTGTCTCATTTGCCAGCCATGGTTTAATAAAAGGCATTACCTCTTTCTATAAGCCTTCCCTTGGTTGTATAATGTTTGCAGAAGTCCAGTCTTGGGGTGTCATAGGGCTGAAACCCCAATAGCAGAGGTTATGCAAGATACAGGAACTGCCAGAGGTGGGCCACTTAATCCCCTTGTATTTCTTTTGTATAACATTCAGTCTTCTCAAGAGACAGTGGAGAATTTGGGGCTGGCTGCTGTTTTTCACTACGTGTGTTTCTGGATTTGCAGAAACTTAATTTACTTAATGACCAAACTGTCCAACCTCCCAAGCATCCTGTGCACATTTCTGGTTGATGAGGAGACCTTTGCTAATTGCATGTATGGCATGCAGTCACTGGGTCCCCGCTTCCCTGTGCTGACAAAAAGACAGCACTAGACTGTACACCCCTCTCCTCTGCAGAGTCTGTCAGACTTTGCAAACAGAGACCTTTTTTTTTCTTTACTTGCATACATGAATAATGAATGATTTGTTTTTCTAAAATTTGTTACATTTATTGAAATACTGCACTAAAGCATAGCTGTTTTAAAATTGAGTTCTCATAAATCATCTTGCCTTTTGAGCCCTATTGTCTGCACGAGACATGCACATGAATTTAAAAGCCACAAAAACATTCAGATGGAAGCAGAATTTTCTGAGATGGGGAGTGAGGCTTATGCTGTTATTCTGCACTGCTCATAAAGGGACTGCACCACGACATGCATGGGAAATAAACCGAGAGATGTTTATGGGAGTGGAGAAGTAACTCCACGACGTGTTTACAATTTCTGTAGGGGAGAAAAAAAAAATTCTTCTGTTGTGGCTGTTCAGAAAGGCAGTTCAGTTTGTTGCTGGGAAAGTAATGCTTTCCAGGCTTTTGCTCTTGTAGGGAGCTTCAGCAGGAAATGAGTTACAACTTCTCATTCACACAGCATCACAGAATTGTCAGGGTGGGAAGAGACTCTGGAGATCATCCAGTCCAATCCCCTGCCCAGGCAGGGTCACCAGAGCAGGTGACACAGGGACGTGTCTGGGTGGGTTTGGAATGTCTCCAGAGAGGGAAACTCCACGGCTTCGCTGGGCAGCCTGTTCAAGAGCTCTGCCACCCTTCGTGAAAAGCAGCTTTTCCTCATATTGAGGCGAAACCTCTTGTGCGAGTTTATGGCCATTGCTCCCTGTCCTGTGGCTGGGCACATTGAAAAGCCTGGCAGCAACCTCTAGGCACCTGCCTTTGAGATAATTATGTGCATTAATGGAGTTCGCCTCTCAGTCTTCTGTCCTCTGAACTACATTATAGAAGTGATGAAAACCTACGAGATATTCCATAAATAACCGTACAAACTAACGCCGTTAACGTCTCTAGGGACACGGCACACCTGTCTGCAGAGGGGCCTTTTGAACCAGCCCTGAAAACCGAGCGATCAAGCCGCTGATCCCCGGCCGGGCGCCCCTCCCTGCCCCGCGCTACCGCCGCCGCTCCCGGGCCGGGCCAGCCGCACGCTGTGAGGGGCGCGGGCGCTGCCGCGGCTGCGCGGAGCCGTCCCCGCCCGGCGCGCGGGAAGTCCCGCCCCGCGCCCACCGAGCGCCGGCAGCGGGCGGGGCGCGGGAGCCGCGAGATGGCGGCGGCCGGGAGCGGCGGGAGCCGGGCGGACAACGGCTACGGCGGGCAGCAGGCGCGGCGCAGGAAGGGCCCGGGCGCGCTGGCCACGGGCTATCTCGTTATCTACAACGTGGTGATGACGGCGGGGTAAGGACCGGCCGGGGCCGCTCGCGGGCCTCCCCGGCCGGGGCCGCCGCCGGAGCGCGGGGCTGCGCTCGGCCGGGCTGCGGCCGCGGGTGGGTCTGGCGGGGCAGCGAGGGCAGGGCAGGGCTGGGCAGGGCTGCCCCGCGCCGCAGGGAGCGGGGCCGGGCCAAGAGCTGCAGCCTCTCCCGCCGCCGCCGTGGCCGCGCTCCCGTCCGTCCCGAGCCCATGGGCTGCACCGGCCGGGGCCGGGGCTGGGGCCGGGGCTGTGCCCCGCGCCCCCCGTGCTGTCAGCGGCCCTGCCTCGCACTTCGGGTAAGGCTCAAGCGCACAGCCGAGCCCTCGCTCGCTGCTCGTCGTGCTGGAGAGCGGCACCTGCGTGTCCAGGCTCAGCTGCCTTGCCGCTGTCCCGGCTCTGGCCGTGCTCTGTGACCGTAACCCCGGGCGGGCGTCCCCCAGCCTGTCCCTGCCCGGCCCCAGAGCCCCTGGCCCGGGTGCGCCCTCAGCGCTGCCCGCCCCGCGGCTCGGCCTGGCTGCCCCTCCAGAGCGGGCTGTGCACAGCAGCACGGTGTGGGTGCGGGTTCCCTGGAGCTACCCGGCTCTGTCATTGACTCGTTCATTGCTCTGCAGCAGCTCTCGCATCCAGGTGGCTGAAGGTTCCTTGCATCACCATGTCTGCGGTGTAGAGTCCAGCAGGTTTCACTAGAGAGGTGACCCTAAATACAGGGAATTTGTCCGCAGCAGTAGTTAAAGGCAAAGATCTTGAGCCCTGCAAGATTTCTCCATAGACCCTTCAGCTGCTCTGTAGTTTGAGGTTGGAAGCTGCTTTTGGGATGTGTGAGCTCCTGGACCAGCTTGGTGCTCTGCCCTTGCCCTGCATGGCCTAATGCAGACTGGGGCCAATTGGTGCTTGCTCTGGTGTGTTCTTAGGTACAAAACTAAAAATAGTGACAAATGGGGACTCTCAAGAGAAAGGAGACTTTTTTTTTTTTAAATTAATTTGTGGCTGTCGCATCTCATTAGAATCCAGATAAAAATAAAACCATCTTTTGAAAGATTGAGGATATTTGGGTGGGAGAAGAAAAGAGCCTTTAAAATGGATCCCAAATGATGGTGTTTTCCACTAGATAAACCCTGGTGGGTGAGGAGTTGAGCAAACAGAGTAGTGTCATGTTTGGGAGGAAGGTTAGTGTAGAATTAATATAGATACAATCCACTTCAATAAGGCAGTTGGACATGAAGATTCTAGTCTTTGCTGGTGGCAGCTGATCCTGTTTCAGCTTACAAGATATTTACACTTGTGTGGATCAGAGGTAGGGAAGCTGGCAGAGCTCAGTTCTTGTGAGGTGCTTGGTACACCTGTAACCCAACAGTTCTGTTACTGTGAAATGTTACTGAGCTGGTTTATGGCTCCATAGGATATTTGCAGGGTATTTCACTCAGAGGGCAAGGATAATTACCCACCAGTTTGATTTTGAAGTAATCTGTTGTTTCAGAAATAATTGCATGAGTAATACAACACATTGCAGGCAATCAGGAGAGCTTTTTAGTTTTGTTGTGGTGTCCTTGCACAATGTTAAGAAGTTCACCTCCGAACTCTTGTAAGAAATAAAAGCATTTCCCTGCTTATTTTTCTGCTCATATGCAATTCACTTGTGTTTATAAAAGATATAAAAAACCTGAGAGAGAAGCTGTGGTATAAATGGAAAGTTTTCTTTGTGGTCACGAACTTTCTGTCATGGCATGTGAGCTCCTGGGCATGGGAAATTTCTATTTCCTCAAGAAAGAGGAACAAATTAAAAAAAAAAATTGAGTGCTGGAAGCTCAGAAATAAATAGCATAAACCTCTATTTAGCTTTCTGTTGTCATATAAATCTTGATCATGGTGTTGCCCATTTTCTTGATTTACATCAAATCTCTTAGAAAATTCCACTCTTGGGTGGGATGTGATTTATGGTGCTTAAACATGAGCTGCTTTTTTCTGGAGAGGGTTGTGATTAAATGATTTCTGCAGTTTGGGGAGTTACCATATGAGTTCTGTAATCATGGTCATATCTCTGTGTTGTCTCACTTTATTTTGGAGTAGGTCACCAAGGGCTCTCACTGATAATTCCTCTTCAAATGGGTGAGGAGTTTGCACTTCCCCTGGACACTGCTGAAATTCCACAATATACAGGATTGAGCTTAGGAAAAAAGCTCAGTTTGTTTCTTATTATTGTGAAGCCTTTTAGAAAGGTACTTTTTCTGGAGTTGGTTGACAGAAGCTCAGTTGTTCAGATGAAAAGATGGAAAGATTGATACACAACTGGTGGCACTGATTATTTACTGACCCCATGTCAGTCAGAGTGCTCAGACTTAGTTTCTCCAACTGCACTGCCTTGGAAAGAGAATTGTGGGGAAAAAAAAAAAAATTTAAGGTGCCCAGGTGTTGAAGTGATGCTCTAACAGCTCATGGGATTTTTTTGAAGTGGTTTGTTTGGTTTGGTTTATAAAAGGCTTATAAACTAAAGCACACAATAACATTGTTGTGCAGTAAATAGGTACTAAAGTAAATGTTTTAAAACCATAGTTGCCTTAAGTATTAACTGTTTAAAATAGATCAAGTGACAGTTTAAAAATGTCAGCATAGCTACTGCATTTACTTTGCATTTATCTTGGCTTAGCTAAAGAAAACACAACTTACTCCAAAAATAATAGATCTTATTTCTAGTTTTATGCTGTAGTGCACGTAGTGTATGGAGTCCTACATAAAAAAACCATACAGTGGTTTTTGCCAGAGCAAAACAGTACAAAATACATGGGTACCTGTGGGTCTCTGACTGGAGCTGCATGCAGTTACTATTTGGTTCATGTTTTGGGTGGTTTTTTTGGTAGAAATGGGACAATCAAGGTACAGCACGGGATAACCAGGACTGCAGTTGGTTCTCAGCTGTACTTGCTCAGGTTTTGTTGCCCATGGTTCAAAGCCTTGGGCTACAGAAAGCTCTGCATCTTGTTTCTCTCGTGTTCAGGCAGACTCTTTCCCCATCACAGAGTGAAGCTTTGTAGTCATGCCTGACCTAGCATGGGGAGCTCATTTCTGGAGGCAGAGATACAGCATAGAAGTTATTTTTCCTAAAAACTGGGCTTGACCAAAATCACTGGGTAGTGCTGTGTGGGGAGATGGAGCATGCTGTTAGAGCTGGGTGCAGAATGTTAGATAAGCTGCTTTAAAAGGTGATTATGTTCCTTATTTTTAGTCAAGTGCTGTAACTGACTAGTACTTCTGGGCATAAGTAGCTGGTGGTAGTATAAACAATGAATTTAAAAAGGATTTCACTCAACAAGGTCGATGGTAATGTAATAGCTTTTGAATGTGCAAGGGTTTGTATTAATCAGTGTTGCTCAAAGAGTGTTCCGGGTTATGAGTTTCATTGTCCATGTCTTCAGTGAGTGGTTGTTGAGAGCCAAAGTACATTTCTCCCTTTCAGGTGCACTCACTGCATAGCTCTGCTGTATTCTCTTGCATAAATGTTACAGAACCTCAGTAAACTTTGCATAAGAAAATGCCTTTTTATGACCTGTGAGAGAGCCAAGGGAGGTTACCTAAGGACCTGAGCACAAAGCTTGTCTACCAAGTCTGACCAAATTAAAGTAAAAAAAATTCTGTGTGCAGTAACCGTTTTTCTTATTCTGGATTAATCAAAGAATGGTAATTGTCCAGTTTGGAGTTTACAGACAGGGTAACAGTAATTTAATGAAGTGTAACTCCAGGTGGAGTTCAGTGTGTAGGTCAGAGAAATGAGCTTTCATGAGACAGTGGTGCCTTTTGCTGCCCTTCTAAACTTCTTGCCAAGTTCCATTTTCAGCTGATATTCCTTGGTTTCACCTTCTTCTGTTCCATTTTGTCTAGTCCTAGAGGGTGAAGAACTATTTCAGAATCACAGAAGCAGGACAGAGATACTAAAAGCTTCAGCACAAACCAGGCTCAGCTTCCAATTTGGTATGGATTCATGCTCTGATCTGTATCAAATGCTTTTTGAAGGATAGTAAATGGAATGGAAAGTACAGTCTTGCCGGAGTCAGTGATCTGGCACGAGGGTGGAGCAGAGCAAAAGGCTGGAGCTCCTCTGGGAGCTGTGGGATTTACCTGTCTCTGTTCAGGTGAGAATGGTTTGCAGGCACAGCCAAGGACTGGCATCTTGTGCAACTGAGAAATTGCTCAATTCAGCAGTTTCTCAACAAACATGGAAGATCAGGAAAAACAGAGAAACTTGACAGATAAGAAGAGTACAGTGTCAGCCTGCTCTGATTTCCTGCCCTAAAGAAGCAGCAGTTGGTGTTACAGGGGAGGATCACATACTGTAGTGCTTACTGGTTTATTCTACACTGAAGTCCAAATACAAAATGAATCTGATTTATTCCTTGTAAACAGCAATTACTTGGCAAATGTTTGTCTTTGGGTTTCACAAGATGGCTTTAACTGAAATAACTTGTCACTGTAAAAAAGAGAGGGCTTGTTTTTCTTTCCCATTTATCTTCCCCACTCCCCCTGCTTTTATTTGGTGCATGTCTTTCAGAAGTTAAGGCAGAAAGTAATTAGCTTTCTTTCAATTTTGCTAAGAGATTTTGTTACAAACACAAACTTGGATGCCAGACTTACTTATTGTTGAAAAATCTGAACTTCACTGTGTGTTTCAAACAATTACTACATTTGGGGTAATATGTGCTCATACTTTGCAATATCCAAGCTAATGTGGTACTTGTAAGATTGTTGTATGCTGTAAATAAAGGGAATTTCTTCATCATCCCTGTTACAAAACCACAGCTACACACTTTTTTCCAAAGGGTGAAAACTATTGTGTAGTCATTGGGCTTGCTACATGTCTACACATTGAGGTGAGCTGTTAGCAATTGCACTTGGTGATTTACACAAGGGGTTTGGAGGGAGATGGAGGTAAAATTGGGTGGCATTCAGAGTAGCTGAGTGTTAGACAGCCAGGATGAGCCTGTCAGTGAAAAGTTTGGGAATCCTGTTAAGGATTCTTCTTGACCAACCAGCTCCTTTTCCCCATGTTTGCCTAAAGCAATTGGAAACTAAAGCTCCCTGTAGATGCTATTTTCAAATGGAAAGTGTGGGACTGGGGTTGACCGCTCACCTTGGGTTTGTGGCTTGGCATAAACTTGACAGAAGAATTTCTCATGCTGGGGGCAAGCACCAGCTCTGGACAGCTGTGGTGGTCAGTGAAAGCTTCATCAGCCAGGATGAAAAATTTTTAGGTTTAAGTTACCTGAAGGGAAAATCAGCAGGGTTAACAGGTCACATTGTTCACATGTGCAGTTAGAAGGGCACTACTTACATAGGCTCAGATATGGTTAAAAAGGAAAACTGGGACAGGAATGGCCATGCTGTCTTCAAGGCTTTAGCAGGCTCAGTTTCCTTGAAGTTATTTATCTATAACCATTTCTCATATAATATATGCTCCCAGCTAAGCTGGATGGCCTCTCATAGAGTCTAGGGGTTTACTTTGAACTGAACTGTTAAAATCAATGCCTTCTGAATCTTGTTTATGTCATACTACTGTAAGCTGGTAATAGGTCTCTGACTAGCTGTCAGAGGTTTTCTGCCTAAACTGAAAAAATGTGATACCAGTCTGCCATTGAATACATTCCATAACTAATTAAACAGAGCTCACTGAAAAATAAATGGAGACATTAGAGAAATTGCTGCCATGTTGGTGCTGAAAAATGCTTTTAAAATGCATCATCTTTCACTTGGATAAATTTGTAGAAAATGCAAGTATTTGACATTTCCAGTTTTGCAGAGTTAGTGTATTTCAGGACAGTTCTGCCTGTTGCTTCCTCAAGTATTGAAAGAGGGATTAAAGGTTCTTTTTATTCATGCTTCACTTACTGTCTCCTTTTTTCTCTCTTTCAGGTGGCTGGTTATTGCAGTTGGTCTAGTTCGGGCATATCTGGCTAAAGGCAGCTACCACAGCCTTTACTATTCAATAGAAAAGCCCCTGAAATTCTTCCAAACTGGAGCTTTGCTAGAGGTGGGTGTAGTCCTATTCCCTGGCCTAACTAATATTTGCATGAATGTGTTGTATTTCTTACACTTACTTTAATTCTACTGCACAGCTCACACAAAAGCTGAGCTTTCCTTTTAGCAAGAGGGAGTTTTACTGTCTGCTATTTAGCTTGGGCAGCAGAGCTAAATATTAATCTTAATCATTGAAATGCAAATACTGAATCTTAAACACTTGTAACAGAACTAAATGTGTGTCTGAATTGCTTAATTTGAAATGTTAGTGATTTGAATTTTTCTTTTTGTTCTAGATTCTGCACTGTGCACTTGGTAAGCTTGCAAATTTTCTGTTTACTATTTTTATAGAAGACTAGAACTAAAAGTTATAGAACTTTTAGCAGTATATTAGCAAGAAAAATGTTGTAGTCTGTGAATTGCTGAATTTAATTCTTGAATAACTTACTAATTTTTGTTTGAAATACATTCCAGTTTTTAGCTCCCTAATTTGAGAAGTCACAAAACAATAAAACAGTCTTCAGCTCCTATCTGAGTGTTCACTAGCCACTACTTAAAGAGTAAGATGGTGTTGAGGTTCCTGAAGCTGCAATTACAAACTTGCTGTTTTTCATCATTGTCCAGACAGCCATATAATGAAGAGGTTATTGGATTGTAGGTTCATCATGAGTTCTAGGGGATGTTTTAATAACCAAGTGAGGTGTTGGGAGAACTGGTGCTAGGAATGTGTCAGCAGAGGGCAGTCTGGTTCTGTAGTTGATGAAGTAGTTCAGATCCTCCTGAATCATCCAGCTGCTCTGAAAATGTCTTAAGAAGGCATTTAATAAACTGTGCACAGATCACCCCAGGAAAGGAATGATCATATACACCTCAAATTAATGTAAAGGCTTCTCAGAGTAAGCTGTGTCTATCATCTATTTGACTGTGCTGCCAAGGCAGTCCTTCCAATGCTGTTTAATTTTACTAAATCTCAATTACTGTTTTTTACCAGAATAAACCATACTTTTTTTAAAAAATTGTAAAAAATTTTTATTAAAATGTGCCATTTTTAAGGTCTTATTTAGCAAGTGACAAGAAGCAAAAGTTAAATCTTGGAACACTGGAGAGAAAACCTTGCAGATAAAATGCTGGTTTTATCATCCTAAATCCATAATGCTTAGCTGTTTTCTCAGTTGATTTGAGGTGTGGATCCATTTAGCCCATGTGATCCTTAGTAGCACAATTTAATATTAGAGAGAGCCATTAGGAAAAAGTGGCAACATTTTATGCTTTTTTTATTCTTTTTGCTTTCCCTAACAAAGCTCTTTTGCAAAAGACTGGTTTTCTCCTAAGTGGCTGTGGATTATATTTTTTTCTGTTAATGGAAGTGTTTGTCAGCTAAATAAAGTGAGGGGGGTTTGCCCAGCTGGATGCACTGCTGCTGTCTGCTGCAGTCCTACTGACTGTAGCAGAAGTCCCTATGCAAGGAGAAACAGGAAATGTGCAGATTCCTTTGCCCCTGCTGAACTAATTGCTCTAACTAGAGCTGTAATTCACTGTCAGTAGAAAAGCTTATGTGTGACAGATGGCTGTGTGTATCAGCATAACTTTTCTCTCCACATCTTTTCAGTAGAATCTGAAATGTTAGCATCTGTGAGGCAAGTCCTTCAAAATACAAAGATTGATAGGGGAGTGTCTCTGTGAAGCATGGTTGAGAACAGGACTTTGACATGTGGCAAAGATTTTAAAAATGCAGAGCTGTACCTGGAAAGGAGGTAACATGTAGCCCAGAGACCAAGACAGGGTGATAAAACTGAAGAGAGCTATGTCTGGAGGATTTTCCTTTTCCCTCTCAAAGAAGCCAAAACATATCAGTGAAAATAATTCAACTGAAACTTGCTTTTGACTTTTCTTACTCTTTCTTCCCATTTCATTTTCTCCTTGGTTCCTACATATTTCTGAGGCTGTTGTGTTGCTTGCATTAGCTTTACAAGCACTTTTTACTGTCTCTTAGGAGCTACACCTGCTCTTTATCATTTCACTGTAGAAGAAAATAAAACTTTGGGATGCAAAGTTTAGAAATTTTGTGTAATCCTCCAGTCTAAAACTATTCCTGCTCTGAGAGATCTGGCTGTGTAGGGTCCTTTTACTGACAGGTCAGTTGGAACTTGCTGGAAGAGCCAGTGATATCTGCTTGCTTGAGAAAATCCTCGAGTTGCTTCTGTAGCTGCCAGTGCATCAGCTGTTCCCTGGGGTTGGTTTTTTTTGTTGGTTGGCTGGTTTGGGTTTTTTTTTTCTGAGTTGTATTTCCAGGAAGGAACTACAAACTTTTCATCTATCAAAATATGGGCTAGATCAGTGTTTCTGAAAAAGACTTACAATTTTTGATGGCTCTTTTTTTTTTAGGGTATACAGTGCAAAGCATATTTATTGTCTTTACTTTTAAATCACAGTAATGAAGAGTATCTTGGATATTTTAATCAAACAGGATTATTTGAAATTCTGTATCCCAGAAGCTGTTTGATTGGAATTATCTGATTGAGCTGTTCTGTGTATTGAGGAATGTGCTGTGATTGCAACAAGATCAATTACATTTGTTTGCATTTTGATGCAGAAAGCCTTGTCAGGGGATTGCACTGCATTGTGCTGTATAAACACACTGAAGGACTGACTTCAGATTTTCAAATTAAAAAAAAAAGCTTTCCTTCCAGAAATTTCAAATGACTGGACTTTGGTTTAGCTGTGTTTTATTTCCCCACCCCTACCTCCTACCTTGTTAATCAGGCATATTTACTAATTGCAAAATATCTTCCAGGCATTGTCCCCTCTTCTGTTGTTCTGACTGCTTTCCAAGTGATGTCAAGGGTTTTCCTGACATGGGCAGTAACACATAGTGTAAAAGAGGTAAGTCAAGATGCAAATTGATAGAAAAACTATTGATCCATGCTGAAAAGCAAGTGTTGATTGCTGTCTTTTTGTCCTTAAAATGTTTGTATCCCGCTATGGGAAATTGTTCATATGAATTTCTGTGGATCAAAAGAAATAAAAATAGATCTGATGTCATCTTTTGTTGATAGTCAACAGAGTGAGGTCTGATTCTGTGCCTGTAAGACATCTGGCTCCTGGATAGATTCTGCAGTTCTTACTGACAGTCAAACAGCTTCCAGTGTGTAATACAGAACACAGAATTTGTACAGCTTCTAGTGTTCATCTCACTAGTGCCATCATTAAAAGCAAAATCTCACTGCCCTCCTGCATATGCAGTTCAGTTCATGTGGCATCTGAAACTCCCCCTCAATTGTTTGTGCACAGCACTGCCTCCATGCTCTCCATTGTCATTCTCCAGGATAATCTTTCCTCTGTCCTTCATTCAATTTTCTTATATCCAAATGTAGGTAAATGTTGGGGGCTGAGTGTTTTTTCCCACTGCTCACCACACCAAATAGTGCTGTATTTTAGGCAGATCTCTTTAGAATCTTTTGGAAGCCCTGTTTTTTGAAGATTATTCTGACAGCTGTTTTCAAATCTAGACATCCTTTAATTGGTACAGGTTATAGTGACTGACTCCTGTCTTCTGAATCCTTGTAGTAGCCCAAATATGCTGCATCTCTGCTTTAACTTCAGCCAGCTAATCTTACTGGTTTTCTTCTCATTAAAGAAAAGAATTAGTCTTGATACCAGTGTCAGCATGGGTGCCTGAAGTAAGTGACAGTCATTTTATGCATAAGATTGTTTGTGACTTGAATGGAGAATGTCTTAAGGAACTTGTCTTATTACAAAGTCTTGAGGGAAGCTGCTTTCTCTTCCTTCCTCCAAACCTGCTATCAGAGCATCCATGCACATGTAGAGTAACATAAGTCACTGTAGTTCCCAGCAATTATCAGTCCTTTCTGGTATTGTGATGCTTGTTCATGTGAAGCTTTATTTTCCTCCTACTTAAAGTGGAGGAATGTTATTTTTCTCAGTAAACATAAAACCTATTTTCTAATGGACTTCCCTATTGGTGCACATTAATGTACTCTGGTCTCTGTTAACTCACCAGAAATAAGTACTAGGTTTTGAGCAAAAAAAAAAAAAAGCCATAATCTCAAGACATTAGATTTTTTATATATATATATATGTAGGTATGTATGTATAAAATACTTTAAAATAAATACTCTTGGAATTTTGCTTGTTATCTATATGATTTTGGGATATCTGGTGCTTCATAGAAAACAGTGATAATCTGTTTTTATGAATTGTCTCCTGGTTTTGAAGTAACCCAAATATTAAAGGTTAGATTGGAAGGATTAGAATTATTCCATGTGTTGTCTGTTAGACATCAAAGAAAAACCTTTAATGTGATTGTGGGTTAGGTTTTTTTGAAGCTTATGCCCACATTCTCACCAGAGAAAATTGACAAAATGAGAGCAATGAGTATAGCCAAATATTTGACTTTTAATGAGGATTCTTTCAACCATATTCCATGCAGATTTTTTTCCCCAGACTTGTGTGGTCTTCTGGTTAAAGTCTTGCAAGAGACTGTATTATGTGTATTATGTGTTACTTTTTTAATGTCTTAGAAAGTGGATATCAGAATGGCTTGGATGAGGAACCCTGTGATGAATTTCTGACCTGTGACTTAGAGCAAATAAATCAAATCAAAGGCTGTATTCTGACCCCTCCCCTTGCCCCAGCCAGGGAGCCTGCAGGCTCACCTGGGAGACGTTTTGCAAGTGTCACAAGTGTTCTACTTTCTCTAAAGGGCTGTCTGCACAAGTGAGCTCCATGGTGAAGGCCAGGATTAAATTCTCACACAGCTTTATGGAACTTGTAAGCGATGCAGTTGCATGATGAGGTCCTTGTAAAACAAACTGCAGTTTTCCTCTTTAACTTTTTGAATGAGACTTGTTCAGTACCTTGCTTTTCCAGACTGTTTTCATATATAATACAGCTAAAAGAAAAAATGTGTATTGCATCCCTCCTTCTGTCAGGATACACTTTTGGAAATGTGATGTGATTTGAAGCATGCTTCTTGCCACTAACATGTTTGTGCTTTTTGTGGACTTCAGTGCTGCTGTGTTGTTAAACTCAATTTGAAGTTATTCACAATAAATGTTAAAGCATGGCAAATGTTAAAGCACTGCACACTGAGATTCTCCTCACCTGCACTGTGGGAGCAGTTGTTGGTGTTGTGGAGGAGGGCCTGGCAGATCATCAGTGCTGGCCATTATGTCAGAAAGGAACCAGTTCAGTGAATTTTACTGTTTCCCCTGCAAAGGAGGGCAGAGAACAGACAGCCTGGTGTGAAGGGCTGGGAGAATGTAGGCATAGGAGAACAGAAAGTGCCCTTCTGCTCAGAAGATGTCTTTTGGAATTTGTGTGAGCAGTGAAATCATCTGGTGACATCATGGCAGGCCTTTGTGGAGTTCCATTCTGATAGATAATTCTGCACCCAGTTCTGATAGGTAATTAAAAAATGGTGTCAGCAGGCATTTATTGCTTATCCCATTGGGCTCAGCTACTGATGGGTTGCAAATAAGTGTAATTTATATTTAGAGGAACTTCTGTGGAACACACAGGCAAGAGATGCTGTGAAAACAACATTTAAAGCATGTAGAGTTGGTAATTGGGACTCCAATATCTGCAATGGGGAATTGATATCTTCAATCAGTAGTAAAGCATACTTACTTAGAAGAGGGAAGAACATCTTAACTTATGCTATTTAGGACTAAGTTGTTGTAAAAAATCCATGATGGAAAGGTCAGAAGTCTGAATGGCTGAGTACAGTTGAAAAACCTGACTCATCATTGCTTTACATCTATGTAAAATTAAAGCAATACCATACAACAGAATAGTCTGTCAGGCCCCTTGAGCCTACTGCGAAGTTTCCTTTTTTTTTTCCCTGAATTTTATGTTTTATTTTTTAATTACTGCACCAGAGAACCAGCTCTTTGGAGAGAGACATGCTGTTCCAATATTTTCCATCATTACACTTGCATAGTGCTGCTGGTTTTGCTCTTCTGCATTGGATTGCTTAATTATGTGTTTAGCTGAAATTTTCTGCAAATTTGTCAAACTGTTACTCTTAATGTAGAGAAATTTCCCTTTCCAATCTTAAGGAGAACATTAAAAACCTCTCAGGCTTTATTTTGTCAACTCCCAGTTCTCATCTTTGCATCTTAAAAGATAGTGGTTTATTTTATATTTTAGCAAACATTGTTGGCTATTCACAGTACTTAAGAAAAGCTGAAATATATCCAGGACCCTCCTTGATGATATGTTGGCTTGAAACATATGCCAGAAATTATGCCTGTTGTTTGATTGACCACTATTAAAAGAGTTGGATAAATAAGGTGTAAATAAAGTTTTTACTTGTATCTAAGACTTCCTTGAAAGACTGGCATGAAGAAAGTAGTGGAAGAAGAATTGAATTCTCAGGGAGCATTGGCCTTAGTGGTTATTGTGTATTTGCCCTGTCTTCAGCCTGGAGGAGGAATGATGCAAATGCAGCATTAGCAGTGGCTAAAAGAGTAAGACTCCTGAAAAATTGTTTTTCCTTAGATAGGGAGACAAGCTATGAAGGCACAATCAGTGATTCTTTAAGTGACCTAACAGGGTTGTGTGTTTCATAATGGGGTGAACTGTTTTAATAACTTATAATACAAAGGAGAGGGGGGAGACCAGACCTTGGAGGCAGTGTTAGAGATGTCATGTGATAGAACTGGACTGTAACTGCTGTAATTTTCTACTTCCATGTGTATGATTCACTGTTAGTGTCCCAGTTTCTTGTCCTTGCTCATATCCTTGGGTGCTACTTCAAGCTGCAAACTTCAGGGTTTTGACTTTTCCCATTTCCATAGCTAGGGAAAGAAGTGGGATTTAAAGCACAGGTTGAAACCTGGGACTCAGGTTTAGGTGAACTGATCATTAAGCTGCTACTCCCGAGTTGGCCAGAAGATGCAGCTCTGGAGTGCTTGTCAAGCACGTTCCTCCTTTGGAGCAGCAGCATCTGGGAAGTGCTGTTCACTTTTCCCTGTTGAGAACTAAGTCTTGCTTATAGACCGGACCTCAAACAGGATTAGGATCCTGCAGCAATGTCTAAAAATAGATTTGACCTCTTCTCTGAAAATCTTAAAATAATTTTTGGATTTTGCTCTTTTATTATGATGTAAGGGATATTAATATATAAACATATTATCAGAATGTGGAAAAAGAATAAGGTGCTTTTGCTGCAAAATGCAGTGAAAGTGACCTGAAATGTTACATGCTGCAGAACATAGATTTACAGCACAATACAGATTACCAGCAGCTCTGCATTCCAGGATAGCTCAAGATTTCTGTATAAATTTTTCTGGGTTTTGCAGTCTGTAGCAAAACTTTTTCTGGGTAATGCCATTGGAAAAAAAATCCCTTTTTTACCCAAAAATATATGATCAGTCCTCTCCTGTTGAGAAGATTCTGATTGTGCACCACCCACATCTCTTGACTTCCTTTTCCCTGTTTTCAAGAGTTGGAGGAAAAGAGAAAATATGGGCCCATGTCGTTGAGCTCTTTCCGTTCCCACTGTCCACTGAAATTGGGCTCAAGGTGCTCATACAGCTGGGAATTCTGTTGAAGAGTAGAGGGAGAAGGCTGAGCTAAAATCATGTCTGGTCCCTCAAGAGTTTGTTCTGTGGGTGTGTGACCCCACATATACTTGAGATCCATCAGGAACTTGAACCTTATAATGATGCTCCATAATGTAATAAATATAACTTCATTTTAAAGTACATGCTTTTGAGTATTGACCTTATAAATATCACAGATAAAGGCAGTTTATTACAGAATATTTTGGGCTTAAAGAGACCCACAAGGATCACTGAGTCAGCTCCTAAATGATCCCATGCAGGGATCAAGCCCACAAGCTTTGCATTATTAGACCATGCTCAGAGCAGCTGAGCTGATCTCAGGGTTAAAATGTGGAGGGAGTTGCAGTGGCTTCACTGATGTGTGAGTGACATAAAAGCTCCAAGAGGTGTAAAGCAGTGAAACGTGATAGTGCCTTGAGTGTAACATTAGAGGAACTGTGCTAGTTACAATAAGCAGAAAATGGAGCAAGGAGCAGTGAATCAGGTGCCTGTCAAGCTAACCTGAGGTGAGACAATCTGAGCATGGTTCTTCTCTCCTCCCAGCCTGAGATCTGGTGTTAGCTGTTCTGCTGCTGCTCAAAAGTAGGACCCAGTTTCTGACCAGAAAAGGAAGACGGTGCTTCTGCTCAGAAGCACCATGAACTAGTATCAGAACATTAAGTGTATACCAAGTATCACGTGTTAGACCATTCTTTCTGCACTAGGAGACAGTCATAGGACTGAAATAGAAGCTGGTTCTTTATAGAATGGGAAGAGTTAAGAATTATACTCAGCATTTCAGGGTTTCTTGTACCAGTTTGCCTTGCACAGAATATGAGAGCTGAAGTTACCTGATCATGAAGCAGAGCTATTCTTAAGCAACTAGAGAAATACAGAGCACGATAAGAAGGGGTTTTTACTGTTGTTACTAATGTTGCTTTTAAGCTCATTCTTGGAGTCTGTTCTCTAAAATGATGCAGTAAAGTAACCCACAGGAATTGATTTCTGTGAGGTTTCCTGGGGTCTGGTGAATAACTGGTAATGGTCAAGTTCATACAAAGCCTTTTCTCTGTTCTCACAGGTACAAAGTGAAGACAGTGTCCTCTTGTTTGTAGTGGCCTGGACAATCACCGAGATCATCCGTTACTCTTTTTACACCTTTAGCTTGTTAAACCATCTCCCTTATCTCATCAAATGGGCCAGGTCGGTAGCATCATAAAAGTTACAGCCTTAAAGCACTGATCTGACAGGGATATTTATCTTGTAAAGTAGTTGCAGTGCAAAAAATTAGATTCTGCCTTGAGGTAATTGCCCTGTTTGTGAACGTGACTGCCTAGCTTCTTTCCAGCAGACTTCGGGTTACAAAAATCTATTGCATTGCAAGCTGAAAGAGTCATTTGTCTGAACTTATTTTCAAAATAATTGTTTGTCAGAAACTGATATGTAACAGTAGGGGATGGCAGTAAGTAAACTGACATTTAGCAGTAATTCTTGAATGCAGTGGTTGTCATTGAAATAATATTTAAGCTCATTGATTAACATCATCTATATTTGGCCCTGTTTTAAGTATTAAAATGACTTCTACCCAAGAGTTCAGAAATCAAATTAATAAAGTGTGTATGTGTGGAGAATAGTTTTAAAGATAATTTGTAGGTTCTCAGATAAAATCTTTATAAATATTTCCAAATGATTGCTGATCTGAATACTTACCTTGCAATAGTGCTCATACCTTGCCATGCTCTAATCAAATAAGATCTAAGAAAAATAAATACTGAGTGGAGAATTCATAATTTGAATATCTCTAATATCATTTAACAAATATTTTGTCAGTTTGTCCTAAGTTCTAATTCTTTCTGTGTTTCATTCTAGGTACACTTTGTTTATAGTATTGTATCCAATGGGAGTCTCAGGTGAATTACTCACAATATATGCTGCATTACCCTTCGTCAGGCAGTCTGGCTTGTATTCCATTAGTTTACCTAACAAGTACAATTTTTCATTTGACTACTATACATTCCTGATCCTGGTCATGATCTCTTACATTCCAAGTAAGTATGAGTTTGTTAGGTTTCTTAGTATTAACAGCTGTACTGGGAAAAGCAAACAATTATGGGATTAGCATACATAGGAGTAACTAATTTAGCCTGCTGATGGCCTTGTTTAATTTTTGCACGGTTCCCAAAAGTTTCTCATGGAAATTTCAGCTTTTGCTGTTTGTGTATGTATGTTTTCCACCCCCTCCTTTGTTGTTTTGCAAACATACTGTTTACCATAGTTTTTGAAACAAAAAGAGAAAAAACTCTGGATAGACAGAGATGAAAGAGGCACTGATGTGTATAAAATGCCTTAGAGCCTGAAAAAGTGACGTTTGAATTACAAAAAATCAAACAAATCTGGAAATTTTTCTGCCCTGCAGTCTGTTTTCTTTGTATTGTGTGCATGCAGTTGTGGCAACTTTTGTCATCTGCTTCCACATTTAGAGTTAAATAAGGCATTTTGCATTTTATTAAAAATGTGATTTCTCTAGCAGAAAAATTAACAGTACCTGAAGCCTAAGAACAATATCAGTTCATCTCCTTAGAGTGTAAAGGCAATAGATAATTTAAGCAAAAAGTGGATTAGCACATCCTCTAATAGAGAATTGGTGACTGTGCATCTTGCAGGCCTCTCTTCACACTTTATTGACTGGAGTGTGTTTTCTCCTCAGTCTTCCCTCAGCTCTATTTCCACATGCTGCATCAGAGGCGGAAGGTACTCTCCCACACTGAAGAACATAAGAAGCCGGAGTAATTCCAACTCTTTTTCAGAACTTTTCAAACATCAAAATGCTGCAGTTTTTCAATACCCAGCACATTTGTAAAGAGTATACCAAGATAAGTCAGAGGTAAAAGACCAGTAATTTAGCAAGAATAACTAATAAATCTGATTTCAGTGAAATTCCAGGATGTCAAACATTGAAATAATTTTCAGCTTGCAGTGCTTCAGAAAACTTAAACTTTATATGGCTTGGCAGTTAACCTTTTCCTTAAATGATGTGCTAAATGGTTTTCATTTATTACTAAATGTCTGAAGGTTACAGTATGAGTGATGAAGTTGTACCCACTAAATGCCTGAATTGGGATTATATTACTGATACCTCTTTTTTTAAGTGCTTGACTGCATGCCAGAAACTGTATGTATTGCTGTGAAAGCAAACAATATGCTCTGGAATATTTCAGGATAATGTCAGAGACTTCAGTGGAGAATGTAATCTGGGCAAAGTATTTGAATTTAGAAAGGTAGGTTGTGTATTTAAAGGTGATGGGAACAAGAACAAGAAACCAATTACGGAAATTGAGGGGAATGTGGTTCTTTAGGAATTTAAACAGTGTCTGACCAGAGTGTGCTCTCTGAAGATCTTGTTTAAGCTGATCACTCAAATGCTAATATTAATTCAGAGGCTGTAATTCTTATCTGAAACATTAAAACTACCCCGAGTACTGCATCCCTGAATATTTTTTACATATTTAAAAAAGAATACTAACTGTAATACTTTAGTGGTATCAGTAATGAATCTAAACAATATAAGGAGGTAGTTCACCCAGAAATAGGTGCAGTTCTCCCTTTTTACTATAAATTATCATCTCTAGTCATTGTCTGTGGTACTCATCTTTCAGTGAGGTCTGCTTGGTCTACTGTGTTTGGGGGCCTTGTTCCTTAGCCTGACTTTTCTCAAGTGACTGAGGTCATCACTCTGGCACATCCAAGCAGGCAGTTCCAGGCATTCAACTTCTGAAGTTGTTGAGATTATGCAAAGGCACAATCTGCTCCTTGCAGAGCAAATTCTCATGTGTTACTTGCTGCCTTTGCACGGAGGACAAGCCACCCTCGTCTGCTCTTTGGAAAGAGTGGAAGACCACAAGAAGTTCTATTCTCCTAGGTGCTTTCTCAGGTTCTCAGGATTTACCTTTCCTTGGGAAGGTAAAAGGAAAATGAAAGAGCTGAGAAAGGCTTGTGGTGAGGCAGAAAGCACTAGTGCTGTGTGAGCTGTGCCCCAAGCCTAGAAGAAACTTCTGATTGGGACTAACAGGGTGGGGAATGAAGGGAACAGAAGGAGAAGGGAAATGAATGGTTATCCTAGCAGAGACAAAAGGAAATGTACATTATGGCTTTGCTCTGTTAGGAATTGATGGCCAAGTAGTCCTGTCTGCATCCAGTCAGAGTCACTAGACAAGACCATGTGAGCCTCTCTGGCTTCCCTCTGGTCATGATTTAGTGCATAGATGAGGTGTAACCCCTCCCATGCTGCCTGCAGTGCTGCCTCATGCTGGGCCTGCCAGCACCTCCCCTGGACATGGCCTGGTTGTGTTTGACACATCCCAGCTCTTCTAAACACAGCTGGGAAGTACTGAGGACACAGGCTCTCTGTTCTAGCAGCTGGGAAGAGCTGGATTTACAGTTGTCATATACAGTTATTATATACAGTTACTCAGATTTGTGCTTGTCAGAGTGATATTAAAAAAAAAGCCTTGTCATTTTTCAGTAATTTTCTTTGGCTCCATCAAAAGGACTGAATTTCCCTATCTCTGACTATATAGAGCCTTTCCTGTTCAACACAAACAGGATTATTATAGGCAGAGAAAGGACAAGAGACAATAATAATCTTTGCTTCTATTTTCAACATTTTGGAGCCAATTATTGACTGGATTATGAAACACAGGAGGTTGTAGCAAGTTGGATGTTGGTCTTTTCTCCCAAGTTACAAGCAATAGGACTAGAGCATACTGCCTCTTGTTGTGCCAAGGAGGGTTTAGATGGGATATTAGGGAAAATTTCTTCATGGAAAGGATTGTCAAGCATTGGAACAAGCTGCCAAGGGAAGTAATAGAGTCACCATCCTTGAAGGTATTTAAAATACCTGAAGATTGGTGCATAAGGACGTGTTTTACTGGGATTCTGCAGTGTTAGGATGATGGTTGGACTCAATCTCAGAGGTCTTTCCCAACCAAAATAGTTCTGTGATTGTATTACTATGGCCATATACAACGTCAAAATTGTTTTGGATTCAAAGATGCAACAATTCTGTTAATTTCTGTATTAGGTTATGTGCTTTGTTGTAGTGATCTGAGAAATGTTACATTATTCTGAAGTCACTGTTTGAAAGTGGGAACTTCCACCTCTGAACAAAAATCTCCTTTTGCTTATACTTGCTGTTAAAGAAGTTAATGTCAATATTTCTGAAGGATGTCATCTAAAAGATCTGATTTCCTGATGTACTTAGGTTACTGGATATTGTCAATGCTCAGCTCCTGAACTTTTCTTAATTTGATTTCTGTGCCCAAGTAAAAGATTTGGTTTCAAATTTGTTGGTCCAATTTGGAGATAAAAAATGGCTGTGTAATATTCCTGCATGAAACAAGCTCCAGGCTCTGTTGATGAGAAAGATACAGTACAGATCTACAACAGATAGCACTGGCACCATGGAAAAGCAGAGCAAGCTGCCAGTAGGGAGAAAACTTCTACAACCAACACCTTTGCTGAATAGGCTTTAATATAGAATATTTACTTTAATTGAAAGTATCAGTTTGTGACAAAAATGCAAATAAACTGTGGCCTTTTAAAAGAAAATGGAGTTACTTTTCCTTTCAAAAGAAAAAGTAGTTGCTTTATCAGTAAGAATTCTTACCGGCAAAGATGATTTATGGATTATATTCTGAAGTCTGAATGTCCAGTTACTATGTACAAAAATTCAGTGCTTTATGTTGCAGTGCTTTTTCAAGTTTAGCTTCCATGGAAATCACTGGAAGGTGATCTTGAGAGAGAACTGTAGTGTGATGCCCTAAAACTGTTTGGGTTGTTCCCTAACACTGATTTTGCTGACACATGTGGGGTTTCTTCTCCTCATAAGAGAGTTTCCCCTCATCTGCCACTGAAATTGTGGTTTCTGTGAGCTCTATAATAGAAGCTTTGATTGGTACTGTGTCACAAGTGCAGAGGGGTTTATTTTCCCCACAGACTGTTTACTTGGCTTGCATGTTCTCTCTCAGCCTCTCCAAACCAGCAGGCCCCCCCTGCTTTGGTGCTCTCTGTTGTGTGCACTGGTTCAGGTCGACAGCACTTTCTGTTCTACCATGCCAGCTCTGAGTTAGTCACTACCCTCCAAAAGACCAAGGTTTTCACCAGTGTGTAGTTAAAACTGGAATTGTAGAATTGTTCATATTTGTAAATTACAGTAAGAATGCAGGTTACAGTGCAGGTAAATTGTAATTTTTTCACAATGTGATGTTTTTATCAGAGGGTTTTTTTCTTATCATTATGAAGGTTGGCATTTGTGTGGACCAATCTGCAGTGTCATTTTAAAACTTATCTTTCAGCTTAAAATTTTCATGAGTATACATCAAATCATATCTTTTGATGTATATGTCAGTGAAACTTGGGTGAAAACTAGATACAGTCATTTTTGTATTTTTTTCTATGTTGTGAAGAATAAAATTGTAATTTTATAAGTCTGATTCACTAAGATTATTATAAGTTAAATGTATTTTTTGTATATTTAGGAATCTGATATTACCTGGAGCTCTGAAAGACTTAAGCATAGATTTTTTTATGCATGGTTGAAAGATATTTCAACTTGATAATGCAGTGAAATGGTTTGTATGCTAAAATACTAGTCTGTGTTGTTGCCTTGTGCAGTTGATTCTGTGCTCTCTGCCTGGATTTGGCCTACTGAACAGTGATACTAATTGCTAAAATCCAAATAAAAAATTCTGAACAAAATACGTTGTATTGTTACTGTTTAAGGAACAAAAGCAGATACTTTGCAAGTGTGAGTTAGGGCTGTATTTTTTTCACTTGTATACAATGTGTATCTTTTAATTTACAAGTTCTTTTAGCATAGGTAACCCTGGAACTCAGACAAAAGAAATAAGAAACTTCATATTGTTATTAATGCTCTGCTTTCCACATTCAAAAGAAGTGTTCATAACAACACCTTGAACTGACTATGTCAGCACTCAGAACTCCCTGAAGGATCCTCAATTGAATGTGAACTCTTTGTTCTCCTGCTGTTATCTGTACTCTGGATGCTGATGGTTTCCTTCAAAAACAAAATTGAGTATTATAAATATAGTGGAATGCTAAACTAATGCAACAGAATACTTCAGAGTTCATTTACTAAATATAATATGTCTGCTACCACGGCAACGTTTTTAGCATTTTTAACACTTCCTGAGAGAGATTTAAAAACTGTGTCTAGATGACATTAATGCCCATAAATAACAAGTTATAATCCTCTAAAAGGAACTGAGTGGTAGCTGCAGAGTGAGTGCTATTATTCTAGGCATATGCTTGTCATAAGATTGCACAGCTACAGGGATTTTTTTGTTGACTGAGATGGGATGAAATGGTGTTGTCATGCCCAGCATCAGCACATGTCCTACGCATGACGGCTGTGACTTAGCACTGCTGTGTAATTAAAAACTCAGAAATGCTGTGCTGGAGAGATGCTGAGCTCTGTTTGTGCCTTGCAGGAACTATCATTGGCTATTTGTGTTTCCTCTCTGCAGTTTGAAAACAGTGTGTGGAAACAATTTTAGTTCCCTAGGGTAACAGTAAAGAATCTGAAAAGCATAAGGATTCTGTGGTTGTCAGTAAGTTAATGTCACAATAACATGTAAGGCTCAGCTTAAAGCATTGGTTGTTCTTTATTTAAGACTAGAGGGGGGATCTGTGCTGGGCTGAATATAGAATAAAATGTGTGAATATCTGTGTGATTCAGTTTCATTTGATGTGAACTGAGCATTTCTACAGTTGGAGTGATTGATTCAAGCCATCCAACTGCCTGGAACTTCATTCAGTATCAAGTGGCTTTTAAATTCTGCTTCCTGTCTCCTAAACAAATGCTCTTCCACACTTGTCAGAAGACTTACAGTGGTAAGATAATTAATAAAGCTTCTTAGGTGGTTTCTGAAGGCTGCCTTTGAAGTAGTTGCAATTTCAAATGTGGATTAAAAATTTGTAACTCTTGTAATAGTCTTGATCACTAATTTCCAGAATAATATTTTCCTTTACAGATGTGCAAGATCCTAAAGCCCTTTTTATGGCCTCACAAGTTAGCTTGGGCATTAGTGTTATCAGAGGTTTGTTTTTCTCTTTGATGTGCCACAGCTGCCTCTCTCTAGATTCAATTTATTCTGTGCAGTTTGTACATAGAAATTTTACATTACCTGTCACTACATGAGGATCTTATTGGGAAATTCTTTGGTGGAAGTTTTTTGCAGAGGCTTATTCAGCTGAATTGTGAGCAGTGAACTGCATTTTGTCCTGTGTTTTTGACTCTCCTGCTACAGACAGTCTACACAGTCTTCTGTGAGCTGTAACCACTTGCAGCAAGCGTACATGAAAAACTTCAGGATTGGCATTTTCTACTTTGAGCACCAGAACTTGCAGAATCTTAGCTCCTTACATTCAGCCTCTTGGGCAGGACAGTGGATAATTGGAAGAATACCTATAAAGGGATACAGGCATTTCAGGGATCTTCTTTAATATCAGTTTTAAGTTGATGGAAATGTAAAGATCAGCGCTTTGTTCTTTTCTGCACATAGCATGCCCACAAAAAGCATCACTTGTGAAGAGTATATAGGAAGTGGAGGACCCTCTAATCAGCCTGGCAATAGATGGCTTTTATGAAATGAGTTTGCCATTTAAAGGTTTGTTTGGATAAAATACATCCTCTTCACTTACTGGATAAGAAAAGATAATGAGTACTGGTCTCTAATAATCAATAAAACGATGAGATGAAAGAGGAGAGGTACTGCAGGTTACAGAGCTGTACCACTGTGTTTCCCAAAGAATATTTGGGCATTGACAAAACATGAAACTTTCTTCCTGTTCCCTTTGGAATGCAGTAGTAGTTGTTGTTCTTTGGGGCGAGGGTGGTGGTGTTTGGTTTTGGGGTTTGGGAAGGATTTTTTGTTTGTTTATTAAGACAGAACAGCAGCCCTTAATGGAAATGCTGCAATGTTTAGTCTAGTGTGCTGATGACATGAAGTTTGTTTTATTTTCCTCCAGGTGTTTATTACAAGACTATAAGGAACTGGATGCACTGAGTTAGGTGCTTTGTTTCAGTCCTCCATTCCTGTGTATAAACCTCTGCTGGGAAAGTTGCTGGTTTGATAGTATCAAATGAGTTTCCTTACCCAGCTTTTTGGTGCAATTTAAATTAAGTAAAAAAAGCACTTTGTTAGCAAACTGGAACAGTGGAAAAAACTGTCTTGCATCAGCAAGAAAATGGATGTGAAATTGAGAGTCAGACATTGCTGGTTAGTTTTGGTAGTAAGACTGGATAGTGTTACTTAATAACTAGTTACTAAGTAAGGCAGTTGATACTGTTACAGCCCTTTAGCAGAAGCAAACCCTGCAGTCTGACAATTCTGAGTTATTCTTCAAGAGGTATTGTCAAGTCAGACAATGTATGGAAACCTGCTCTAGGCCTACAGGTGTGTTCAGACAAGCGACAGATGTAAGCATTCATGGGCTGCTGGGCTCCAGGTTCCTGCTGATGCAGAGCTGCAGATGAGGCCTAAGCATTTGGGATTTTGAAGGAATAAACTGCTGGCAGAAAGATGTAAAACTCCTACAGAAAGATATAAAACTCCTACTGTTGTGCTCTGAGCTTCGTGCAGCCTCCAGGGATCCACTCAACACAGACACTTCAGTCCTGTTCATTGCTTTGCTGCTATCCAAAGGTGATGAGGTAAAGCTGCTACAGTTAACAAATGAGCTGCTATGTTCACATTCTGTGTCAAAAACTGGAATCCTTGGCTGTTTTTTTCCTAATGTCAGGATTATGTGAAATCCCTGGAATGATCACATGAATTGCATGCATTATGGTGAATTTCATGATGCAATCCTCTTGTGTTGCAAATGTGCACATGGAGATCTGTACCCCAGGTTTGCTTGGACTAAACAGCATGGCCATGCAGGAAATTTTATTTCTACATTTGGGGTAAAATATGGGTGCTGCTGTGAAAACACTGATAAATGTGATTCAATAAGCACCTTGTCTTGCTAGGCTCCTTGTGTATCCCTAAAAAACCCCAAAAGTCAGTAATGAGTCAGATTGTTTTGGGTTGGGCTTTATGTTTATTTTTTAAGTCACTGTGGTTTTGTTTTTTCACTATTTTCTCACTTCTGGTTCTATTCATTTTGAATCATCAGATTACTGGGAGATGGGTGGTGTGGAGCAAGAGAATTTGTAACAGCAGCTTGTTCAGTTTGAGTATTTCATGGCTCCAAGCTGGACTGTGTGATTATCTCTTGGTTTCAGAGGGCTGCTTTGGATATTCCAACGTTCTGGATTTAATGCTTCCATGAATCTTGGAGTGCATGAAGACCATGAAGAGTGAAATGTGACACAGATGGTCTGAGGTCACTATCTAGTTGGTATTCCCCATGTAAAGTAAATAATGGAAAGAAAGAATGCTAATGTTTGTCTGTTGCACCTGTTGTAATAATAATAAAGTAAAAAATGTTTTTATACAAATTATGAGACTACATGTGAAACCAGAATTTATGTGAACTTGTATATTGAAGAAGTTTAGATCTGCCACAGTAGATCTCTCTTGACTCCCTCATGGCTTCCTGAAGGTTCTTGAGGAGGTGAAATTTGCAAGCGTTCCCTAAGTCTTCCATGTGTTTACTTCCATTTAGGTATTATTTTAACCAGATAAATAGTTTTTGGAAAAAGAGGCATGGTTCAATTTTAATCCAGAATTTTATTAAGATATTATCAAAGGTACTGAATTGATTTTTGCCCAAATACCCCACCCACAAAGAATTAAAAAAAAAAAAAAAAAGCTTTAATGATGGGGCAGGTAAAGTTTATGAAGGCTAGGCTAGACTAGAAGGTGCAACATTAGCCTTTCAGGATAAGGAAGAGGAAGTTTCTCTGTTTTTCTACACAGTATTGTGATATTTGTATTTGTTGATCTCTGAACAAAGTAAGTAAATATTCTCATTTTATATGGACTTCTATGCAAAGCACACTTGTATTGATTAAGGTCATAATTTGTACATAGCCATATTGGGACTGAGATACAGAAGCTCCTCAGTTTTACACTCATCCTTCAGAAAATGGCTGGGCTTAGTTGTGAAAGAAAAAAAACTCCTCTCTATGTATAATTCATTAACAAACTATGATTGCCTGAATGTTCTTGTAGTAAGTGCTAGGCATTTTTAAATGACTTCACAGCCACCCAGAATATGCAGTGTTTTGCTTTCATGCATAATTTTTAGGGTGAGACAAACATTGTATCTTACTGCCATTTGTCATGAGGTTCCTGAATTAGAAACGAGAGGCAGGGCTTGAGGAAACTGCGTGTTAGAAGGAAAGCTGTAGATAAGCTGTCTGTATTATGGTCTGTATCCTCAATATTAAATATTAAAATATCCTGCTTGTTGCTTTTGTGCTGCTACTGTTCTATGTCATCCAGTACCATCATCAGCTAGAAGTGGGCATTAAAGGTTTTTACTATCCATGTGGAATCATACATCATCTTTGCCACAGCCCTGTATGTCCTCATTGTGTGAGGGACCCATTTAGTTGCTGCTCCTCTTGCTTCTGAGACACTTTTTACCTTCTTAACATCCTTGTTCTTCTCACAAGCTACAGATTTTCTGCACAATCTCTTCCAAATGCTTCTTTACCCCTCTTTAAACTCAACACCTCGTACTTTTCTACCCACTTCTAAAGTTACAAACTTTTGGTTGAAGACTTGTTTTCCCCTGTAGCAAGGACAAAACTTTTTTCCCCTCTGGCTGAATTTTTTTTTTTAAAAACACCCTTAAATTGATTAGGCATCACTTCTTATGACATTACAGAAAAGCAAAACTGTATGTCATACAAAATGGCATAGTGAAAAGAAACATGAAGGGTACTCTAGAATTGAAACTACCATTTCCCTGGTACCTATTTACATAAACTTCCTGGAGAAGGGTCTGTAGCTTACTGTGACTGGAGTCCTGCCTAGGATTCAGGCTTCCAGAGGCTTCCATGATGCAAAAGATAACTAAGACTTCATTTAGTCCCAGTGGTGAAACATAAAAACCTTAAAATGAATTGGTCTTTTATCTGAGCAATGGTTTGTTGATATCTTGAATGAAATATAACAAGATGTGGATGTTGAATGTGCTTGGTTCTTACACATGCCTTCAAAGTAACTTTCTGTGAAGCAGAATTAATTTTAGGGTCACCAATTTTATGAATAATTTTTCTCCTTTTACCTGGTTTTACTGTGAAAAAGTGAGATCTTTTACTGCTGGCTTTGAGAGAAGAACTCCAAAATGGGACTTTGTGTACAAAACAAAAAGACAGGTCCCGGTTTACAGCTCACTGAAGAATTGTTTGACTGTCTTTATCCCTTGGGTTCAGGCACTGTTCAGCCAGAGTGACCAACTACACAATAATTCTTGAGTGTTGTTCTACTCAAGCAGAACAAAAGTAGTGTATGAATAGTGACAGTGTTGTATAATATCACAAGAAATGATAAATTCCATCTGAAGGGCAGTGGTATTTATATATAAAAATGTCTCCTCATGGGAAGCAAACTCTAAGTCCAGTTGTGATCAGCTGCAGTATGGAGCATCTGTCAGGAAAGTGCCCTGGAAGTGAGCCCCACTGTAATAGTTGTATTGTTTAAGGGAAAATCTTTAACTGTGAATTCCTGGTAAATAAAAGATGCTCTGTGGAAGAAGCTGCTAAAAATTCAGCATATGGTTTTACAAACCACTGAAATGCACAAAGGCCTAAACTGCTGTAGTGTGTGGAGTTACTTGCACGTGTAAAGGACATGTGAAGGGCTTCTGTTTGGAAGGTTATCCAGTTTGGCTTTTTTTGCCCAACTGTGTCCAGCAGTATTTCCTCTCTACAAACGTTGCTTATCTCTGTCCCTTGATAACCACAGCTTCAGCAGTCCTACTGCTAAGGACTACTTGTGAGCAGGGATTTCCTATGTTTGATCAAACATCTAGACAATTACCAGTTTCAGCAACTTAAGCCAAGCAGGTATCTGATTTGACAGTTTGTTTTTAATAAAACATGATGCAGAACATCAAGCAATAATATTATTCTTAGCACATATGATGCTTATCTTCAAAACACTGTAAATCATTAATTGGCTCACTTGCATCTGCAGAAAGAGTGGTTCACCTGAAAGAACATTGTGGAAGAGTCTGGAGATGGAAACTTGCTGGGAACTGTTCCGGTGTGGTCATACCTCACTCCCAGGTTAGGGAACATGCCATAAAACGGTGTCACAGCGCTGTCGGGTGAAGCTGAGGGCTGTAGCTTAAGTGGTTGAAAAAACAAGGTAAACTTACCCGTGCGTGAATTTTACCCTCAATTTCTGCATTAAGGTGGGTCCAGTAACAGGTGCTGCTGTTGTGGGAGGGCTTTCTGGGGCTTGATTTTCCTCTGTTCGCCAGTTCGGCCCCCGGTGCTTGATGCACCAGCAGCTTTGCGGACAGAGGAGCCGGGATGCAGCGCCCGGAGCGGCCCCGCTCGCCCCGTGCGGCGCTGCCGGGGGCGGGCCCGGGGCTGCCGGGCGGCGCCGAAGGGGTTAAGGCGCCCCGCCCCGGGCGCGCGCATTGGCGGGGCGGCGGCGGGCCCGGGCCAATGGCGGCGCGCGGCGGCGGGGCCGGGCCAATGGGGGCGGGCGGGGGCGGCGCGGCCGGCGCGCGGCTGAATGGGGAGCACAAAGCGCGGCCGGGACGCGGCGCCGCCGTCCCCGGGAGAGCCGCGCGCGGGGCCGCTGCCGCCACCGCCACAGCCTCACTCCGGCACCGGCAGCGCGGGGGAGGCAGCGCCGAGCCCCTGCTCCTGCTCGGGTTTTTTTGAATTTTTTTCTTTCCCTTTACCCTTCCGATTTTTCAGATTTGCCGGTTTCTCTTCCCCGGTGCCCGTGGGAGAGGCGCTGCGGCCGCCCGAAGGCACCGCGGCGTAGCGGGAGCGGCGGTCGGGTGCATGAGCGGCGCGGCTGCCGCCGGCCGTGCCTTACCGCCGGGGCTCCGCCGCTGGGAGGCGAGGCGAGCCGGGAGCACCGCCGCAGCCCGGTCCGCCCCGGGCAGCCCCCCCGCCGCGCCCCTCGGGCAGGGGATGCTCCCGCCGCCGCCGGCTGCCGCATCCCTGCGAGCCTGAGCCTCCGCCCGCTCCCCGCCGACCGGCCCGCCGCGAAGCGCCCGCCCTGCGCCCGGCCCCGAGCGGCGGGGGCCGGGCGGGAGCGGTGCGGGCGCGCTGCGATGCGGCTCCCCCGCGGCGCCCCGAGCCCCTGCGGCCGCCGCGGCGCGGCTGAGGGCGAGCGGCCGTGAGCCGGGGGCGTCCCGGTCCCCGCGGTGCCGAGCGCGCTCGGCGGTGTCGAAGTGCCGGTGCCGGCGATGGCACTGCCCTGAGCGTCCCGCCGGGGACACCCCGGCTCTGGGGACACCCGGCCGTTCCGGAGACTTTAGGGGCGTTTGCGGGTTTTGCCTTTTTTCTTTCTCATTTTTTTTTTTCTTTTTTCCCCCTCATTTTTTTCTCCTTCCCCGCTGCCTTTTGGGGTTTTCTCCCGGCGGCTCGTCCCCTGCGCCTGTCCGGCGTTCATTCCCTCGCCCGCGGCCCCGCTCCTCAGGGCATGTCCCGGTCCAACAGCGTCAGCCCTCCGGGCTTCGGCGGTCCCGCGCCCTGGGCAGGCACCGAGCAGCACCGCTCAGCCTGGGGCGAGGCGGAGGCCCGGGCCAATGGCTACTCCTACCCGCCGCCTCCCAACAGGTCCTCGGGCAAGAAGGCCTCCCGCATGTCGAGCAGGTGGAGGAGCGAGGAAGACTACGAGCCCCGGAACCGCGGGGAGAGCGGCTGCAGGATGATGAGCTTTAGGTCCAAATCCGCCTGGCAGGAGCACGGTGACGACAGCCGACGTCACCGGTCCCGCCACCCGCCCGGCAGTGATTCCCCCGCTGCCCCCAACAATGCCAGCCCCCGGCAGCTGGGGGAGCAGGGGGAGGTACGGCCCCGCTCTGTGGAGTTGGGGCTGGACGAGAAACGCATCAAGGCCAAGATTGAGGAGCTGGAGGAAGAGGACGGGGACGAGGGGGACTCCGAGGCGGCCTTCTCCATGGGCAGTTGTTGTAGTAGCCTGCTGCAAATCTTCAGGTCCAAGAAGTTCCAGTCTGAGAAACTGGAACGTCTCTATCAGCGCTACTTCTTTCGGCTAAACCAGAGCAGCCTCACCATGCTTATGGCCGTGCTGGTGCTGGTCTGTGTGGTCATGCTGATCTTCCATGCCGCACACGGCCGCTATGAGGTATCCTATGTCGTGGTGCTCTCCCTGGCCATCGTGCTGATGGTGGTGCTGTGCATGGTGTGCAACCGCAACAACTTCCACCAGGACCACATGTGGTTGGCGTGCTACTCTGTCATCCTGGTGATCCTGGCAGTGCAAGTGGTAGGGGTTCTGCTGGTGTGGCCCAGGAGCGCCTCAGAGGGCATCTGGTGGACCGTCTTCTTCATCTACAGCATCTACACGCTGCTGCCGGTGCGGATGAGAGCCGCGGTCATCAGCGGGGTGGTGCTCTCCGCCATCCACCTGGCCGTCTCCCTCAAGATCAACGCGGAGGATAAGTTCCTCCTGAAGCAGGTAGGCAAGCCCTGAGTGATTTGGATGTGTGCTCAGCATTGAAGGGTGAGGGAAGTGGGGTAGTCTTGACTTCCACAGGCCTGGCTGATGCTGGAAGGTTGGCAGGACTTTCAGCTGAACTCCTAGGTTACCTGCTGCTGGGTGGGATGGTGTGCAGTGCTAGCCTGTAATCTTGCTATTTTTCACTGCTGTGGTGTTCCATTTCTGCTCCACGTTAAGGCTCTAAACATACAAGAAGTCTGTCTCACTGGGTTCCCATGACGGCTGCTCCAGCACTGTCAGCTGGTGCCCTTCAGCTGAATTCAATGTAAACAGCCCTGTGCTAAGCACACCTGTGGAACAGTATCCAAGCATGCTGCTGTTTTACTGAGAAAGGTGTGGAAAGTCTGGCTGTTTTTGTAAGGTAGAGCTTATCCTTGTGTGTCACTCTGGGTTCAGTGTTAGCACAGAGCTTAGGCATCCTAAGAGAGTGTGCTCCATGGGAATGTGGGGTAGGCTTTTGGTTTAGCAGAAAAGTGTTTTTCTCTGAAATGTGCTGGAAATCTCTATGGTGAAAAAGCCCAGAGTTCCTGTACAGGCAGGATTAAAAAGTACCAAAAAAAAGTATAAATGCAGGTTGTTATTTAGCTGTGATATCATGTTTAACTGAAGCAGTTCAGTCCATGGGAACAATAAGACTATTATCAAATGCATTACAGTGCAATTTTTAATTACCATATCTGTATAAACAACAGCAGTACAAGGCGCCACTCTTCAAGTGAAGCAGGCAGCCTTGGGACTCGTGCTTTAAGCTTACCACATGTAAAACATTGAAGCTATGAGGCAGTTGTCATCCTTCTGATGTGCAGGACTCTGAGCAAGGATGAGCCTGTCACAGTCAGCCCTGATACTTGTGTGTTACCAAGGATTTGTTTATTAAAATCAGGTGTTTGGTCATTTCACAGCCCTAACACATAATACAAAATAAAGCCTCGTGCTCAGCGCCTGCTTTGAGTCTTAGTTCTGAGTTGTTTTGTGTTCCACCTATTGCAGTGGCAAGAAAAGTTGTAGGACTTAAATAAAACCTCGTCAGAATGAGCTGTCACTGTTTTGCTATACAAAATAGCCCATGAAATTACTCTCTTCTCCCCACAGCCTCGTTAAGCCTACTTGGAGAGTTTCTGGCTTTTTTCTTAGTTTGTTACCAATATTTTTATAAACTGTATGTGACATATTCTTCTTATGTTTGATATAAATGGCTTTTTGTGCATTTCCAGCAGAGCATACACTGTGAGTGGGACAGTTGGTGTTTTTCTGCTTGACTTGAAAAAGTTTGCTAATGGCCTCAGCTCTTCTCCACTGGGGCTCTGGTCTCGCAAAGCCTCATGTGTGCTTTTTGCTTTATAAACGGAGACTGGTCCTGTTGAAATCAGTGTGTTTGGAGACTGCATCCTTACATGGCAAGGCAAATCCCATCATGATTGCTGCTAGAAGATTTAGCAGTCTGTTATGAGCAGGGTTCGGAGCATACTAACAAATGAATAAAATATCATTGCGTTGGAAAATGTTGGTAGCTGTATTTTAATAGGAAGGAGCCTAAACTTCAAAGGCCAAATGATTGACTCCCTCAGTAGAAAATTTGGAACAATTACAGCTCCCTCCCGTCCCAAATAGCAGGTTGTTTGTAAGAGGTTGGCTCATGTCTGAATGTGCACTTGTCAAAGGTAGAAGCATGGGCACTAGGTGATGGTACAGCACGCACAAATCTGTGCCTTGCACAGTTGCTTTTGCTTTCATAGTAATGCTGGGGTTTTCCTATGGTTTGGCAATAAATGTTCAGTTAAAGAGGAATGTCCTAGGAGCACTTTATCTTCAAAGGCAGAGCATCTCTCCACTGTTTATTTTTCCTACTAACACAGTCTCTATCTTGCTATGGTCTGCACTGGCGTAGCACAGGCTAAATCAGTTGGGTTGTACAAGGCCAAGCATCAGATTCCTTACACGTTTGTGTATGAACACGAGCTGCTATCTCTGGCTGTCTGATAGAAAATCTGTTCTGCTGAGCACATTGCCTTACAGCTACTAACAGGCCTTCTTCACTGGGGCTGTATCTTGTTGCCGTGGAAATCAGTTGTGTTCAGCTCTGCCCCCCTAATGCGCACAAGCCCTATTTTCCTCCTTCAAACTACCAGAGGCAAAGGCAGGTGAAGACCAGATAAGTCAAGAAGAGTGAGTTAAAATGTTTTCTGTGACTTCACACTGGCAGTCACATCAGCCTGGGTTTTGTGGAGCAGGAGTGAATGTGAGTGCCTTTGTGACCAGATGGTACTTTACATCCAGCAGTCACAGAAGAAAGGCTGGTTAGGTTGTTTACCACCTTTCCTCTCTTTTTCATGGCATTTTAAACTATAAAACTTAAGCAAGTTTTACTTTGTGGGAGCTTTTTTGCTTTAAGTCCTCTCTGAATTGTTTCCAAACTGGGAGAAATCATACACTCTTGTTATGATCCACCGATGTTTAAGGCAGGGTGACTCTTGTGTTGACTCCTGAGCACTTTTATAAGGCTCTAGAGCCTGTTACAAACTCCTCTTTCTCAAGAGAGTGGAATTCTTGGTAGAAGGTCCCTTTTGGGGGAAAGGCAGCTTCTTGTATTCTCTAGCTGAGGATGCATGAGTTTATTGTCTGAATTATCTTCTCCTATCATTGCTGGATTTTTCTGTCCCCAAACTCTCTGCTCCAATGCTATGCTAGTCAGACTTCATGGAAGGGTTCATGCAGTCTGCTGTTTCTGAATCCGTAAAGTGCCAAGAACAAGAGTAGTTGTCACTGTTCAGTCTTAAGTGAGCTGCTTTTTAAAATAATTCTTCTGGAGTCACTGGATTTGGAAAATAGGCTCTGACTTCTCTTTGCTACTTGGAGGAGTCTGTCTTTCAAACGATAAAGCACCTCAGTCAAAAAGATGAGTATAGTTGGTTCCTCTGTGAGTCTGATCAGCTGGAGGTTGATCTTAGCTTCTTGAATTGAGGCTTGATTGGAATAAAGAAGTGCTAATTATTGCCTTATATTAAAAAGTTATCCAGTGCTGAGGGAGGGGAGAAAAAGAAATCCTGTGTTTGGGAACTTACTTGTTTCCAAAGGCAGCATGCTGCTGGAAGCGGAACACAGTGAATAGGTGATGATGCTCTACCAACTACAAATTCTGACTGCTTAAAAGGGGGTTTTTCATTTGTTCCTGTGACCAGTTAGCTCTAGAGGAACTGGTTTTGGATTTATTGGGGAGTGGATGACTGTATTAGTTTTCAGGTTTATGTTCTTGTGTTATTCTGGGACAGATTACAAATATGTTTCACTGTATGGAAGTGTGTTGTCTTCTCCCTGCATGTAAGTGTATCTCTTTTCAGGCCACCTTTTCCATGTGTTGGCTCTGATGCACTTTCAGGCTCTGAAAACACGCTCAACTCTAGAATTCACGTAAGCATTACTTTAGATGTGAATGAGGCTTTCTAATACTTAACTGAGAAAGAAGTGTACCGTTTATCAGAAATCTGCCTTGCATTCACAGCAGAGATAACAGTGAGATTTATTCCCAGTCCCTTGGAGCGAGCTGCCCAGCTGACCCACGGGCCTGTATGGGCACATGGGCAGAGGTTCAGCCTGTGGGCTGCAGATGCTTAACTGAAGTCATGTGAGGAGACAGCTGCCCTCAGCGCAGAGAGTCTTGAGCAAGCACCGATATTTTTGTAAGACTATGGGCTAAGGGACAGGGAATTTCACAAGAGAGTTTATTGGACTCTGAATCAGACTTAAAAAGGGATGGGAATTATGTGTGGGAGTGAGTGGGGGACCAGGAGTAGGGGATAAGAATGCCATATACAAACATCAAACAAGCCCGTGGACTGAGGTTAGATTTACTCCTGTTTTCCCATCCAAACCTGTTTTATTGTAACTTTCTGATGTTCCATGTTCAAGGATACAGTTAAGTCTTTGTAGTTTATTAACTCAGTGCGAGTGGGTGACTGGTAAGGTACCACGAAAAATAAATACCTTTTTTTTGTCATGTGTCAGTAACCTCAATGGAATAGAAACTGAAATTCACTGATCTCTTTTCTCCCCAAATACTACTGCAAACCTTCTGCAAAGGATCTCTGATAGCAAACTACCTCGGCACATGTCTTTTGTTTGTCTCTCTGATTCAGGGCTCCTTCTTGCTCGACCCTTTTCCATGTCTCCATCATAAAAATGTTACATTAGTACTCCTTATCCTTCACTTCTGAGAAGTGTGTATGTGTTGGCCCTTCTCTCTGTCAGTGCATGTTAATGGTAGATGATTGATCTTATCTGCATGGTGGCTCTCTTGAAAGTGTAACATTTCAGTTTAACTGTTTCTCAGAAGATGTTGGTGGTATGAGAACCAGTCTCTCTCCTCTTCATAAACAAACTCACTTCAGCAGGGCTAAAAACAATTCCTTACTGTAACAGTGAATTGACTTGAATCTTGTGGAGATCTCCTAGCACCTCGTAGAGATGCTTTCCAGTTGGCAATTTGAATGGCATTCAGCAAGAAGTTAGTCACACAGTAGGAGAAGTAGTACTGTATGTTCCATCTCAGCCTCAGCATGCCTACTACACGTGAGTGATGACTGATTTAGAGACAGGTTCTCAGCAGTGTGTTAATCAAGTCCTTGCACTGTGCTTTCATTGTCTTCAAGCAGCATTGTCTTTATTCATCAAGAAGGAGAGATGAACCACCTGGAATGCAGATGGATCTGTGTGTCAGCTCCCCTGTGGTTATGTGCTGCCTGTTTTACTTTTGTCCAGTTGGAAATAGGTTTGAGTAATGTTTGTATAGGATGGGATTTTTAAGGTGCTCAGCCACATGGGGCCAGCTACTGGGTGCCTCAAACAGCACTTAATGCCCTGTTCTGCATAAATATTGGTATAATTGATATCAGTGGGGCTCTTGTGCAATGAGAAGAGTCTAGCACTGCTCACTACTAAAGAATCTGCCCGAGCAGCTGTTGCACCGAAGTTACTGAAAATTGATTTGTGGTCTTCTGTTCAGGGCAAAAAGTGGCAACCTGAAATATTCAGTAACTGTTGCATTGCTAATTGCCTCCCTAGGGTAATTCTGTAATAGAAGTAATTAAGTAAATCCCTGAGGTATTGTGTATCAATTTAGTCCTTTGTAAGAATATTGTCTTTATCTCTTGGGCATGTGTTGCTTGAGGTTTACAAAGGCGTATCTGTTTTTCTTATCTCCTAAATTATCCTATAATCCTGCCACCTCCTAATCTACCCCCTTGGTTTATCCTCCTTCCCCCCACCATGAATTAGTTTAATATTTCACCGTAATGTTCACCAGTATCAAAACCTGTTAGTGTGATAGAGTGCTGTGTGTCTAATTTCTCTGTGTTTCTGGATTCTTAATAGTTTTATTGTCTTGATAAACTGACCCATTTGAATAATTTCTCCTAGCCTTGTGGTCATAATCACACTTTTATAACTGGCTTGGATCTTGGTGAATTCAAGACAAAACCTAATGGGGGTGATTGAGGTGCATAGCAAAAAGACTTGTCCTTCTAGGCACTTTTATGACATGCTTGAAAAGGCAGGGTGTGCTAGTTCTGGTTATTTCTGGAGAGGTGAAGATACTTCAGAGCAGCATCAGGATTCATGAAGGTACTGGAGGCAGAAGGACAAATCTCTTTGCCCTAATCTTACAAAGCAGCCATTGACTTGTCCTTCAGTGTCCTGGGCACAATGGCTTAGTTTGACACCTCTTCTCTGTCAGAGACCCGTCCAAGGCAGGACATCTTATTTTTTATGAGGTCTTTTGTGATTAACCTCATTCAGATGATTTATAAATCTGAGCAGCAGTGGATATAAAATGCTGATTATCCTGGTGCTAAAGGCTCACTGGAGCTGGTTGTGCCCTCCTGGAGCCTGAATAGCCCAGTGCTTCCTAAATGCCCTTTTGCTCTGAGTCCTCTGTGGTGTGGGCAGCACTGCCAAGGTCTGGGCTGGAAGAGGACTGGGACTCAGCCCAGCTGGAATGTGAACTTTGGGCACCAGGCTGTTCTCCAAATGCATTCAATTTGTGTCTGATTAGCTAATCTTTCAGTCATGTACCATGGCTCCCTCTCTGTCTTTTAAGAAAAGTGGAACAATTGCTAACTTTTTAGCCATTGCAGTCGTTGGAGTAGTTACAGTCTTTCGGTAACAGCTGGTTTGGTCATCATATTGTGGTACTACTGGATATTTACTCTCATTTTCTAATCAAACTAAAAGAATTTTCTTTCTGTCCTGGTAGAAGATGCAATGAAAAATTCCCAGCAACACCTGAAGAACTGAGAGGTAAAAAACCAAAATTATTTTGACAGCATATTCCATCTGTGTGGTCAAGTGATCCACCCTGTAGCTGGTAATGGCTTCCGAGAACCCATGCTTTGAAAAGCTCCTGTCTTTCTCTTTTCTTCTTTTCATTATCATCTCTTTTTTTCCTCTTGTCTCATTTTACTTATTTTTTTAATTTTTCTGTTTTTTTTTTTTTCATCTTCTTGTGTTGTTTTTGGGTTGGGTTTTTTTTTGGTTTTTTTTTTGTTTTTTTGTTAGGTTGAGATGTTTTTTTATTTGTTTTTTTTTGTTTGTTCATTCTTTTTCCCTGTGCAGGTGGGTATGGTTCAGAGAAAATAACCCAGTTTTGTTTTAGGAGGTAGAAGACAGGGCTCCAGGTTTTACCAGCCTTGGGCAAGGTTTGTCCTTCCATCTGCTCTGTACTGTAGGGTTTACATGGCACCCTGGTCAGGTAATCTGTACCCAGAAGAGGTGGTGCCGAGGGAGCTGGAGTGCACCAGCATCTCCCTGGAGCCTTCTAGCTGCTATTTGATTTCATGATGTGCTGCATGTTGGTTTTTTATGGCCCAGAGGGGTAGGACAGTGACAAAGTGTGTGCAAGGAATGTGAAGATTTACAGCTTCTGGGAAATGGGTGGGGTTCCTGTCTAACTGCTGTGTGACTTTTTCATCTCCTGCAAGTCCTGTGTTTTGATGTGGGATCTGCTCGGTGTTAGTTCCTTCCCTCCCTCTGAAGTCTAGCCTAGTGATCTGAACTTGTGATATCTTTCATCCATGGGATGCTCTTTCTTCTTTTTGTTTTGACATTGGTGATACTTTAAAAAAAATATTACTTTTTTTTTGTCTTTACCTGAGAGGTAGCCCGCTGCTGCCAGAAACTTAATTTGATTCATTATTATGGAGTCCTTAGGCTAGGTAAAAACCCAAGGGGAAATCTCATGTGAATGAAAAAACACAGCCCCAAAGATATTAAAAAGGATAATCTAGTTATGAGGGGGTGTGGGAAACAGACAAGAATTTTAATATATTTGTCTCCTGAACTCCTAAATCTTCTCACCTTATCATAAGAAAGTTTGAAGTTTCTAGCACTTAATAAGGTCACACATAAAATGGCTGTCAGGCCAAGACAAGACTCAAAATGCTTTTTAGCACCTGCAACTGGACCACTCCCAGTGAAACTCTCCATGATGTTTTATGATGGTGCTGACTCTTGCTGGTTTCATCACTGGCTGGTACAGGAATGGCAGCATTCAGCAGACCTGCAGTAGAATTTAGCATGAGAGGGTTTTGTTCTGACACTCAGAGAAATGGACTGAACACATTTTAAAGCTCTCCCTTGCACTTCCAGTCTTGCTCTTGAACATTTGGGGAGCTCTGTCCCACCAGGAGCCTGGTGAGTAGACAAGCTTGTGAGCTCCTCCAGCCAGACGTGGTTGGTTTTGCCCCACAAAGATGATGTGTTTACAAATGGTAGGACCCCCCACAGCTGAAGAATTAATGGGCAGCATTGGCATCACCAAAGTATTGCTTCTGGTGCCAGGCTGGCCTCACTAATGCCTAGCAGGATTTTTGTTGCAGCACTCACTATAGAATGTTTCATTGTTTTGTCAGGCTTTGTTCTGCAAATAAAATATCATTGTGTTCTTTTTTCTCCATATTTATATGACACTAATGTAATTGCCAGGTATCTTTATTCCCTTCCCCAGACATCAGGAACACAAATCATATTTGTGTATTTAAGATGTTATCAGGACTGTCTGTAGTGTGCATTGTATAGTCATCATTTGTGGCTTCTCCTACTTCATAGCAGCAGAAATAGCAGAAGAGAAGTCTATTTCAAAGCATCCTCAATCCTGCCCTGATTTTGTTTATAATTCCTTTACCTAGACTGCTTCTTCTGCAGTTTGAGTGATGAGTTTCCAGATGAAATATTAAACTGCCTTTTCTTTTCATGAAAAGTTTTACACACCCATGTAATACCCTTCAAATTTTTTACTGTGAATTGGATCTTTGTGGTATTGCCGTGTTTGGCTATCATCCTGTGTTTTCCTGGGAAACTTTGCTTTTGGGAGGTTGAGTTTTGGGAATTAAAGCTGCTCTTCAAATTCAATATACACATTCCACTAGTATCAGAGTGCATCTTTGCAGACAGTAAACAAAGAACTGTGCTGATGCAACACAGGGGGAATAGAAATAAAGAAAGGTTTGTGTTTTGTCTTTCTTTTCCCCCCAGACATTAGAAATTGATCTCTCAAAGAGGCAACTTACGCAAACTGTTTATTCTTCAAATATGTTTGCAGCTTGTATAAGACATTCTGTCTCACTTCATAGTCAGAAGAAAAGGCTATGACATTGCCTGCAAGAATCTGTCATAAATGTTGCTGATGCAAACAGTTCCCTGGCTGTATCTTCCCTTCCAGAAAAAGCCATGCCTCCTTCCCTTAATTCCCTGCTCTAGACTAAATGCTACAAGCACCGATCCCTTTGTCCCTCTCCCTCTGCAAACTGAATTCTTAGAGCCAGCAATGTGGTAAGGGACTACTCAAATCAGTATTTCTAAAAACAGTAGTTTGCTGGTCAGCCCACAGATGACAGAGCTCCTCAGACACGCTAGCTGAGTGATGAACTCTTTCCATTTGCTGGGAGGTACCCAATGGCAGCTTTCTGCCTGTGTTCTTGCTTTTAACATGTGGGTATTCATGCACACAAATGGGGGGACCAAAGGACATGTTATTAATGAAGATGTTTCCATTTAAATGGGATTTCTCTTTTCTGGGCAGGTGGTTACTTGTAATCTCATAGGGAGAGGAAGAAATGCTCTGCAGTGCTAAGGAAAGAGGAGGCTGTGCAGTGTGGTGGGAGAATGTGTAATCACAGTGTCAGTCTCACTCAGGCTGAAAGCTAAATGCAGTCTTTCAGGCCGTTGAACGTGAAGTAGGTTACTAGTGTGGGAACTGCTGTTGAGTGCTGAACTCTCTGGATCTTAAGGCCAGGATGGACTTCTGAGCTCATTTAACAGTACCCACTGAACAATTCTCCTGCACTTTAAAATTTCTTCCATTCAATTAAAAAAAAAAGTTTAAGTGCTGAATTGCATAGTATTTGTCAGTTGAAAAAGCAATCTGCAGTGATTTCTGAACTGAACCAATACTTTTTTTTTCCTCTCTCCTCTTAGTAAGACAGGATTTTAATGCTCTGTGATGGAACATATTGGGGATATTTCTCTGTTCAAGTTGGTGGCATCTACTTAAATATAACACAGATGGACGTGTTAGTTGTGAAGGGGTTCTGACATCATGCCCAGATTTTGTACTGGGTAATTACATTCCTGCCTTCTTAATTGATGTTGAATATGGCATTTTTCTTTGCTCCGTGTCTATTCTGGACTTTTTAGCAGCACACCACCAAATAGATGCTGTGCATATGGGTTTACTATCATATCTGAGAAATTTGCAAGGCTGTTGACAAGCCAAGAAAATGAGGGACTAGAGCTCAGGCTTATATCTTCTTAGTCATGTCGGTGTGCTAGAACAAGTGCCACCTCCTTGATATGACAGATGTACTGATAACTTTTGAAAGGTACAAACCCAGAAATTATATGATTGAAGGATACTTCCAGAGCTCAGCCATGCCATCCTGCTGCACCAAGACAAGACCAAGTCAGCCTAAACCATTTGTGGCAGGTACTAATCACAGACCAGTCTAGAAAAACCACTCCTTTGTGTATGTGCTCTTGGGGGTCACAAAAACAATGATGTGCTTTCTAGTGTGTTTGTTTTGTTGGTGGGTTTTTTAGCAGAGCCCTGGGTAGGGTCAGACAGTAAAGAACAGCTGTCTGTGACTAGAGCTCTCTGGCTGCTCTCAGATGAAACTGGTGCTTAGTTTCCTTGTCTCACCTGGCTTGAGTTCCCACCCCACCCAGAGCCTGCTGTTCTCTATTGTCACAAACTGTGCATTTGAATGACATCTGGCACAGCTGGGTCTCATTCCTGACTGGAGCCTTCCTGGAAGCACTGCAGTACAATCTGTAAGCTTGAAGGTTACACCTCCTTTCACAGATGACCTCCTTTTGGTGCCTGGCCCCTCTCAGCTGTTAGGGTAGCTGTGCTTAGGTAAGTCCTTAGAACTCCAGGGACTCTTCAAAGTGTATGCCTCTTACACTGTGGCTGAAATGACTGTGAACAAATACTTAAGGAAGTATTTCCTGAAAATTTTTTCATATCTCAAGAGAGAAAGTTAGGAAACTGCAATTTTGTTTTTGTTAGTTTGTTTTCCTTCTTCCCTGATGCAGGTAATGAGTATCTGGCTGTGTCATGACACTGAAGGTTTGTCCAAATAATGATGTCTAGGAAAGGTAACACTCTGGGAATTAGTTAAACCACAATATAAAGCCCACTATACAGAAACTGTAGTCCACTGCTGAAACCACCTTACTTGTCTATTTTAGATGCAAATGGACCTAGTTAATTTAATTCACTTCCAGAGGGAATGCAAACTAAATAAAGTCATGCTTGTTAAAAGAAGTGTTCTCACAGGTTTAAATAGTTTTCTTCAATTTATTTTGATGAACTTTTCTGAACAGACCAATCTTTACCATAATATCTTCAGGCTAAGACTGTAGCTTATGTAAGTGAGGAGTACTTTATACTATTAGCTTAGTGCATGGCCCTTGTATGTCATTTTCTTTTAGAGATAGTGTAACACTGTGCTGTGTGCCTTACCCCTTGGCAAGGATTGGGGCTGGTTGTGATAGGGACAGAGTCAAGAGAGGAGCTTATCTGTCATGTTTAGCCAGCTCTTGGCCCCATTTCCAAAGCTGCTTTTCAGGAGCCTGGTGATGAGTGTCCCCTCTATGGCTGTTTCTGTGCAAGGGGTGACTGCTCACGACCCATCCTTCCCAGAGAAATGATCTGCTTTCAGAGCATGACCTCTTGCTTGAGGCTGAGACCAAACCTTTCCATTGCCAATTCTTTAGCAGCTGTGACCAGGACAAAATTCTGTATGCTAAGATGCTAGGCTGCCACCTGGAATGCCACAGAAGTGGCAGATGATGGTCTTCTGTGTATTTCCTGAGAGAAACTCCTTTGGTTTGCAGCAGCTCTCCTGTTTAAGCCATTTGCAATGCTCCATACGCTATTGAGGCAGTGCCTTGCTGCCACATGAGCATATCTTGTGTGTAAAACCTCATGGGGAGATGCTGTGACAGCTCCCTGCCTGCCAAACCTCCTGCTGAAGCTTATTGGAGAAATATTGTGCTCCCTTCAAATGGGTGGCATTGTAACATTGGCTTGCTCATTGAAACAGCATTTGGGTCTGGGCAGAGTGAAAATGTTGATTTCCTTTGAGTAGAAGGGAAAAAAACCTGAAGGGTGCTGCACTCTTCTGCACAAAGAGTGGTCTTAGGCAGAGCTGCAATTTCCAGGACTGAGCCAACTAACTTTTGAATCTTAATGGCCATGATATTTACTTCTCCTTCTGCTGTTCCCTGTCCCAATGAGATCTAAAGGAATCTTACCTCTCTTTGAACCATACCCCAAATCGTTGTTGCCTTGTTTAGTTTATTTTTAGCACAGCAATAAATGAGTCGGAATCTAAATGCCTCCTGCCTATCACCAAAAATACCTTTTTCCCTCTGGCTGCTTGCAAAATGCCTTTAACTCCCCTCAGGGCTTTTCTGTATGAAGGGACAGCTGGTGTAGAACAATAGTGACTGATTTACACTGATCAATCCTCACATTACTGAGAGGCATCTGTCTTGTACTAGGCACCCTGCAGTGTATCAGACACGCTGGTGGAAGATGTGCCTGCAGTGTCTCCTGTCTCTCTCCCCAGCCTGACTTCTCTGTAGGTCCTGAGGAAAAAAAAATGGGAAGAAATACTGTAAAAAGACTTTAGTAGTGAGAGGTGCATTTCCTCTTCTTCACTTACGTGGTAATGGATCATTGAGTCTGGTTTTCCAGGGCTTTTTAGTTGTCTGTGCTTCAGGAGCAATTCCATTACTGCCAAACAGTCAGACTCAGTAACTGAAATGTTTTTTGCAGCCCAACTCACCCGAAGTTAGTTTAGCCCATATATTTGGACCAAAACAGTCTGGGAGGAGCACATGCCCACCTGAGCAAGCAGCTCAGAGGGGTGGGTGTCCTCCAGTGAGAAAGGAGTGTTAATGAGCTAGGAGCAAATGCAGCTGAAGGATGTTAAGGACATGTTACCATTCTGATAGGGACATATGTTGCTTTCAGACTTTGCTGAAGGGAAAGACATAAACCCCTTTTTTATAGAATCATGAAGTGGTTGGGTTGGAAGGGACCTTAAAGATCATCCAGTTCCAACACCCCTGGCATGGACATCCACTAGACCAGGTTACTCAGACCCCCATCCATCCTGGCCTCAACACTTCTAGGGATGGGGCATCCACAGCTTCTCTGGACAGTCTGTTCCACTGTCTCACAATTCTGTTTTTCCAGGAAACCCTTAACAAAACAGGAGAGAAGATGGCCAAGCATGATCTGTCCACCTGCTGCAGTCCTCCCTCCCTCTGCTTTTTCCTTGCTTTCACCTCCTCAGTGATGTAAACAGCCCCAGAAGAAGCCCCAGGCAGTGCAGCTCTGTGTTCCTGCCACCAGTGTTTATTTTTCTGATGCACTTTACCTGTGCAGGTAACTAGGATGAGCCCTGACAGCCAGCAGCTTTACTGAGAGCAATCAAATAGTGTTGCTATTACTGACAAAAGAAAAGACAGTCACAGAAGGTGGCTGCAGGATAGAATGGGCTGCTCCATTGCCCTGTCCTCCACAGTGGCAGCAGGAAATGGTTTGTTTCAGTGGCTCTTACCTTTTCTGACTTTGATAAGAAGCTCCAAACTTTGTTGATGTTTTGAATATCTCTGGTGGTCTGGTTAAAATTTCCTTTTTGGTCTCTAAATAGTCTGCACTGGATAATTTTATGAAAAAACAAGACTGCACTGATTCTTTCCATTCTTCTTTGGTACAAGTGGAATGTGTGGTGAGAGCATGATCCAACAAGTGCTACTTTGGAAGACTCACCTACTGCCTGGGATTCAAGTAGTGCCCAGTCCCTTGCACTTCATGTGAGGGCAATTAGTGCACGTGCATGGCAATTAGTGCTGCAAATGAAGTTGACACGGGTGTATTCTACCTCTTTAATGGCTTGCTTTTCTCCTCTGCCAAAAGAGCAACCAAGCAGTCTCAAAGGAACCTGCTGCCTTCTGATATTTAATTTGCTTCAGGCTTACATTGGCTTCCTGCCTCTTTCTTCTGCCTGGCCCACCTGCCTGCTCTGCTAGCAGTGCTGCAGAGGAAATGATGCCTATTTCTGGGAAATCAGGCCAAGACTTGCCCATGTGCTGCAGTTGGGCCTCATACACATCCAGCACCATCTCTCCCTGATGTGCTTTGTCTCTGCTGGTTTCTGACCTCCTTTCAGCAGAACATTGGGCTGGTTTCTGATGAGCTGCTCTGCAAGTGGCAGTGCCTGGCAAAGGAACCTGCTGGTGGGAAACTGCAGAGCAATTCTTCTGTTATCCATCTTCTTGAGCTTGATATCACAGTGATGGGGCCCTTCAAATATCTGTGATACCCAGTGTGCATTTGTGAGCAGTGATGGCCCTGGAGTACAGATGGCATGTGTATAAGTCCCATATACATGAAGTGACATGATGTGATTCTTAACCAAAATTTTAACTGTTTCGGAATATTTTTTAAATGAAACCAAATAGGAAAAGTCTGGCAAAAAAAAAACTTGCAGTTGAGTACTCAGTGATTATAGAAAAAGTAAGGGATTAAAACACTGGAAGAGACCTACAAGTCACTGACAACAGGAGGAGGGCATAGAAGTGTAGATGTTGCATGTTAAATCAATAATGAAGTTTTGGTGCAGGCCTCCCTGAATGGCTTTCTTCATTGCACCTTCCATGGACCACACATCTAGGTTTGTTTTTGAATGCTTGAAAGGTCATACTTTTACAGTGTCTCTTCATAGGAAGCTGGTAGTTTAGATTTATATTTTTGGGGTCAAATCTGGTTGTTTCCCCAGAAGCAGGACATGAGTGCCCTGGATGGGAGTATGTAGTAGCCAGCTTGCTTTGAGTGGATGCTGTAGGCAAGAAAAAGTTCAGCATTAGTCTCTGTAAAGTTGTCTTAGAGAACCTATCCACTGGAGATAACACACTGGGTTCATGGTGCTACTTTGGGAGCCTTTTTTATGCACCACTGATTACTGAGACAGTTCAAATGTGGGTCAGTTTTTCTTTCTAAGTAGAGTTTGCACAGAGTAGCATGCAAGCTGTTGCTTTCTAGAAAATGTGGGTCAAGTGCAGTTTTGCTGAGGAAATCAGGAGGTTTTTTACTTAGCTAGCACTAATACTCAAGTGCTTCCTTACTTCCTTGCAGCAAGGTCCTGGGGCTGTTGTGCTGATGAGTAAAACACTTTCTGGAACAGGAGTGCGCATTGAGCCATGATTTTGTGTCACCAGGAGCACTGGCTCGTGTGATTCACAGAGGTGCATGGAGCTCATGAAGGATGTGTGAGCCCTGTCATCCCTGCTGCCTTCAAAACAGCTGCACAATCCATGGAAAGCAGCTGACCCAGGAGCACTGGTGACTTTTGGGAGGAGCAGGGGCAGACAGACAGAAATTGTGTGGGACAGGACTGCATATTCCTCCTTGTGAAGTAACGAGCATGTGGAACAGGCTGTGGTTGAGGAGCTTGTGGGGGGTGGAATATTAACCATGGTGAAAATAATCCTGGAGGAGCACATTTATCCATGCTGGCACTTTGCACATGTGTCATGATGGAATTTTCAAAGAAGGCCCTAAACAAAACAGCTTTATGGAAGAACAAAACAGCATTGTCAGAAATGGCCAAGGAGGCTGTGCCAGCGCCTCTTTCCATATCTGTGCTCTGAACTGGTTCATGTTCTGGGGCTGTTGCATACACTAATGTGTGTTAGCATCTGCCTTGAAGGTGCAGAAATGGGTGCCTGGGCTTTGTTTTCACTTAGCTATGATTTCTAAAAGTTACTTCTTTTTTGTTTTGTTTTGTTTTCAGACCAGAGTAACTTGTCCTAAGGGAACAGTGTATGTTATAGTGAGATTTTTTTTTTTTTTTTTGCACAGCTGTGTTTGTGAGCACTTCCTTGCTTTGAGCCTGGGAGGCTGCATTAGAGCCCTCTGCAGTGATCATGTGTCTAATCCAAGCTCAGCCCCTTGAGCCAGCAAAATCCCTCTCTGTGCTGGGCTGTTTGAGGAGTGTGATGAAGAGTTGAGGTGGTCTGATCCTCCTGGATGAGCATGCACAGGGTTTGTCTGTCTTGATCATGGTGCCATAAGAAAGTGGGTTGGGTTATGTTGTGCAGCATCTCATATTTGCCACGGTGAATTTATGGGCCTCTTGGCTTGACCCATCTGCCTTGCAGTACAAAGGGAATGGTTATGGCTTCCTGAGGCCCTTGGTGTTCCAGCCTCAGTAATGAGGGAGCTTAGGAGAGCTCTGAGGAAAGAGTAAAACCTTCTTGCGTCCCACTGGATTGGTTAAAATGTGAAATGAAGTTTCCAAAGCCATTCTTTCCTGGGGTGCCTTGGCTCTCAGCATGGTATGCCTCAGGCACCTGAAAGTTCCCAAGTGGATCTTGTGAATTTAGACATCTAAAATCTTCTTAAAGAGCATTTTTCATTGACTAAACAGTGTGACTGCCTCCTCTTGCCTCTAGACATTTCTACAGAATAAATAATGAGCTTGTGGGCTTCTGTATTTCCTACTGTTCAGTCCAACTTTTGAATGTAGCTGCACTTGAACAGGCATGAGCTGCCTGACCACTCCTGCATACCACAGCATGCTGATTACTGATGTGATCTGCAGTGGAAATTGGTGTGGCAGAGCAGAGAGGGTTCTCACAGCACCTTTGACTAAACTCTGAACAGCAGACTTCTGCTAGGAATTAAAGAAAATACAGTAGACTTGGAGGCTTGCTGTCTGGGTTTTTTATTCGTGGGAATGCAGCTTTAAATTTGAATGTGGGGGAGCAAAGGGAAGAGGTTACTATGGGCAATTATTTGTGTGTTGGACTGAAGAGGAAAGGCCTGGTCTGTGGTGTGCAGGTAAAGGGCAAGCACTGAGAGGTGCTAATGGCTTCCCTACAGATTCCTTGCTGAATTTGGTGCTTGCAGTCCTGCCTGCCTGCTCTCCTCTGCTCTCCACCCCTTCCGTGCCATCCATGGAAAGAGAAGGCAGTGGCAGCCTTCTCTTCTCTTCACTGCTGGGAAGAAGTGAGATGTATGGGATGGTGGAGTTGGGTCTGTGGGACCCTGGGAAGGGCCAAACTGAAAATGGGATGCAAAAGAGAGAGTGTGTGTGTGTGTGAGGAGACAGTAGACACCTTGCTGAGATGGAGGAGGCTGGTGGGCCTGTATCCATACAGGCAAGGGCAACAGCCTGAGAGAGAAACTAGGAGGATCAGTAGGATGGTGCATGGAGCTGAGGAGAGACAGCTGTGAGATGTCATTTGGAGTTGTTATTTTCAGAGTAAACTTGTCCCTTTGAAAGCAAGGATCAGTTATAATCTGGACTGGATCAAGCAATTTTTAAATTTTCTTCTCTCCCTTGAATAAAGGAAAACACTACAAAGAAGTTGCAATTAAAATGAATTGTGAAGTGCTTATCTGTTGCCTGCTGAGCAAAATCTCGTGAGCTGGCTGAATTAGTCTGGTGGTGTTCTATGTAGGATGCAGGGAAGTGCAGAGTCTTGGTTGTGGCACCAAAATGGGCCAAGTGTGCCCAAGACCTGCTGCTCCCTTGGAAGGGGGCTATGGGTTTATGGCAACAGGCTGAGTGGGTAATGATTGTTCAATATTGTATGAAGGAGGATTCAAAGAAGAGCGTGAAGGGAGGAGAGGACAAGGGGCTGAATGCAAGAAACAGTCTGAAAATGAGACCCACAATGTCTTGTGACAGATCTTACATTGGGACTAACACAGAGATTTCCTGGCGTGCACGTGCTTTTTTCACATGTGACTTCTCCATAACAAACATCTCTCAGCTGGGACTGACAATGGAAAAATTGTAGGAAACTTTCACTAAACAACTTGGTGGTCGGGCTACCTCCTGTTTTGAGCTTTTCTGTTTTAAAGGAACCATCTGCTGTATAAGTGTAAACACAGCAGGCTGCTAGCAAGCTCAGTCATCCCAGGGTCAGTATCCATCCAATGCACTCTGCTGGCACAGCCCCGTGCCCTGTCCTTGTGTTGCTGCCACCACCTCTTCTTCCAGGCTCTGAGCCTGTGGAATTGGACAGAGGTAACTTTGCAGATCAAACCTTCCCACAGTGTGGTGTGGTGTGGTGTCCTCTTGCCCATGCAGAGTTACCAGGAGCAGGAGTGAGGGAGGCTGGAGTGTCACTTGAGCCGCAGTCACGCTGATGTTCGTGTGGCCCTGGCAGTGAGTCAGCCCGGCAGCTGAGCAGGTGTACTGCAGTTTCTCTGTGCAGGCTGTTTCACAGTGTCTAACCATGTCAGAAAACCAGGAGGTGAAGCAGAGTACTCTGCAGAATACTTTCCCCTCTGCTTGCCCTTGCCCAGCAGCATAGATCAGTGGTTATGTGCAGGAGAGTTACTTGGAGGGCATTGGATCTTGTGTTAAAGCAGATCCTGACCGTGGGGTCTTGAGCTCTTGCACAGGGTAGGCTTCACACAGCTTTCTTCCCATGCTTTTATTGAAATCATGTTTTGCCTGTTCCGCTGGCAGAAGGAGCAGGTGGAGGCTGCCAGGGCTAGATGGAGGGAAGGAGCTGCCGAGGATGAAGGAGTGACAGCTTGGTTCATTAAGACAGGGAACTCTGGCAGGGTCTGTTGGAGGCAGTGCTGGTCAGGGATGTGCCTACCAGATGTGATTTCTCCTCAGCAGAAGAGAAATCTTCTGGCCTGGTTTAATGCACACTATGAACGTGCATAGCCTGGCACAGCCACCAAAAGAAGCACTTGCTGTGGCAGAATAAATATTTTTGTGGCATGTGGAGACCCAAATCTGGGAACTCGCTGGATCTGAAATTACCTGAGGAAAGGAGAGAAGGGTAGTTTGAGATGATACAAGGGAAGACAGGACACATAGCATGCTTGTTAGTGCTTGTGTGGGTGAAATTGTGTTTGAATTCAGTGTGAGAGAAACTGGCCAGAACACAGCTCTTGAAGTGGTAATATATGGTTTAATGCATCTAACCAAGGGGATCTGACCTGGATTGCATCAGAGCAAAAGAGGAGAAAGCAGGTAACACTTCCTCTGTTAACAGCTAGGCCAGATCATAGGGCTTGAGAGGGCCCAAGTTGTCATGCATGTCTTTAATTTAAGCTTCTCTCTTAGCAACTCATTTTGATTTATCAATTTCATCTTTGTTAAACTGATGAGGAAATTAATGCATGTTTATAGAGTCCATGCCACAACTGATATGAAGAGCAGCTGGTTAATGTTTAGCAAAGTCCTCCTGAAGATGAGTAGTATACAAGTGCTGTTCTGACTGTACCATTATTCTTGAAAGAAAAATGCTGTTTTAAAGAATGCTTGTGTCCCCTTCATCATTGTCCTTAAAGTCACCTTAAATTATCTATACCCATATATTCACCCATTGCCTGGCTAATACAGAATTGCAAAAGCAGAGGCATGTATCCCTACAGCCTAAAGAGAGATGTATGTCAGGTGAATGAAGCCTGGAGAGAGCCAAGCTAAGAAGCATGCAGAGCAAAGTGACTCAGATGGCAGAATGCCCCAAAGGAAGCTTTCAACAAGGGTGATTCATTAGCAGTCAAAGAGTCCTTTTTCTTTTCCTGCTTTGCTATATTTACATTTTGAAATGTGTGCACATCTCATGGAAACAGCCTTCCTAGTTAAAGTGTTGTTCTAAATGGGAGAAGAGAAGATTTTGTGCATTATGTGTGATAGGCTGTGAGGCTTGGAATACAAGCAAAGCTTTCTTTAGGGAGATCCTTGCATGTAGTCTGTAAGGTGTTACTAAAATCTTGTGCTGATAGCATTGCAGGGATTGCGCTGTGATTTCAATCTGCCTAAAGAAGGCACCCAAATCCCAGGCCTGGATTAGTGCAAAAAGGAGAGACCTCGAATTTGTCAGGTAATCCGCACACATTCTGGCTTTTTCAGAGTGTGCTAAAGCAGCGTTATACCTGTGAATCCATTTGCATCAAGAAATCCCTCTGAAACCAGGGTAAATGCCTTACCACAGGGATATTCATAGTTGTGTGAGCCACGTGAACTACTGACACCCCCTCTCTGGTGCTGGAGAAGAGTCCAGCAGCATCCCAGGTGAGTGTGATTCCTGCGTGGCACTCCCAGCAGTGTGCTGTGTCATGATTGCAAGGCTCCTGCTGTTAATGTGTGAACAGGATGAGATTTCCTGCATCGGTGTTGTGCTGGCAACAGCTGCCAGCTCCTGAATCAGTTAAAGCCAGGCACCGTGTGGGCAGACTGGTAGCTGTGATTTACAGGGCTCTGTTGGATTAGAAAGCCTGTTGTCTATCAACACATTGTCCAGGCAGCACAATAGGGCAAGGTAAGCCCTGGAAAAGCAAGGTCAAAGAGCTGACAATACCATATTGTGTTGCGTGACCCTGAGCAATGGTTTACATGCCTTGCTTCTGCTACTCTGAGTGAAACCAGAATAGTGCTTGCTTTTAGAAAAAATGCTTTATGTTCTGTGGGTGGAAAGCATTCATCTGAGTGTGAAGTATTTCTGTTGTAGAAAGAGATATTCTCCCTTTCCATAGTTTCCCCATTCCCAGACCTGGTTTTTGGAGAGATCAGATGCACTGGTTCCTTTTGAAGATGAAAATCTCTTTGTAGGTGTTCTGTACTTCATTCATCACGATCCATCTGGAAATGCATTTTAGAGCAAACCATTTTGTTTGTGGCTTTGGCTGGATTTGCATTCTCCAAATAGCAGAGTGTGGTTTGGGCTTAATATGGGATGTATGGCCTCCTTGGCTTGGTTTCAGCACAGGTTGGGGAGAGCTTCTCTTTAGGTTTGTAAGGAACTAGAAAAAGGCAAAGTATCTAGAAGCAGAAGCCAACATGGCTGCTCACTTACAAGCAGCCTGTATAATAGTGATATAATTTGGTGGTCTCAGACAGCCAAAAAAAAAAAAAGGAGAGTGCCTGGTAGAGGATCCCAGCAGATAAAAATGATTTGTAGTGAAGGATCAGTTACTGATTCAGGTTGCTCCTAGAAGTGGTCCGTCAGTATTGGTACAGGGTTGTCAACCTTCACAGCACTGTTTTCTTGCTCCTGCTAGTTCATGACCTTTTTCCAAATTCATAAGCTGTGGCCCAGTCTGCCAGTCTGTATGGAAATGGCACATGTACCTGCCAGGTGAGCCAGCACCTTGTCTTTCTAGGCAACCTGGTGCCTAGAAGAATTGCAAGAATTTAAGCCTGTTAAGCCACCAACTCTCTTAGAAGGTTGGGGTTTTTTGCCCTTTAATGGGACTGGACCAGATATTATTATTAACCTCTCCACCTACCTCCCAGCTAGCTTTCCACTGAGTGTCTGCATTTTTAGATTCTGTCTGTCTGCGGTCCAGCCCCAAGACAGTTAATTTTAATAAATAAATAATGACAAAAATAGTCTCTGAGGACTTGGCAGGCAGCAGGCCAGGGAATCTGGGCAAGTCGCCAGCAGCTCTTCCACTTGAAATCTGATGTTAGCTCAGACTGTGGTGTTCACATGGGTCTGTTCAGATTCTTTGGAAAGTGCTTTGCCTTCCCCACCTCAGATGGGAGCTGTGCCTGCTGCCCACTGCTGTGGGCTCCAGGGCTTTGCTGGGAGCACGGGACTCAGCCCAGCAGTGGTGGGGAACACAAAGCTGGGGGCAAAATGCTGCAGTGTCAGTGCCCCCCTGCACAAAGGCTGGGGCATCAACTCAGGCAAAACTTTCCTAAGCGCCAAAACTGCAGAAAAGCCTCAGCTGGAGCAAGTGGGTCGGCCACAAGATGCAAGGAAGGAGGAGGAAACCAGCCTCTGTGCGTTCTGGCACTTGCAGTGCCAACTGCTCAGTCTGCTCTGGTTTTTCAGCCAAGGCTGCAGTGGGCTCCATTTTAATCCCCAGCGTGACTTAATCATTGTGTGATGCCCCACACCAATCTACAAGTTGTATCTTAGGGTAGGAGCTGTCACACCTCATGCCTTTTTATTCCCATTTCCTATCATGCTATATATTAACAGCATATGGTACCAGGACCTGAAAGAAGCCCGTCTGAATCCTGGGCAGACAGCTACCTCTATCAAGAATGTCTGGGAAAGTATGTATCCAAGAAAGTGCATGCCCTCTGGTGAGAATTAGCCTGCCAGCAGGTGGGAAGGTTAAGAGTAAAAGAGTTTCGTTTTCCCCCTTGAAGGAGAAGTGAAGGGGTTTGGAAGAGCAAAAGCTGTTTGGACATAACAGAGCACAACAATCGGCACAGTTCCTGCACTATCATGCCTACAACAGAGAAGTCAAAAGTACAAATGCAAACTTGTGCCTTCTCAGCCAACCCTGCCAGAAGCACTCCCAAACCAGCCCTGCTTTTCTCAAGTTGGTTGAGAGCTATTTTAAACCCACCAAAACGTTCAGACTTGCTCCTCTGTAGGCATGTTCCAGAAAGAGAGTTCTCAGTAGGAACGGGTGGCAACCAGGTTTAACTCTAGCTCCCACGGGCTTAAAAAATCCTCAGTGTGGGATAATCAAACATCCCCAGATAGCCACACACCTGCTGCACTGGTGTGGGCATGGAAATTCCAGCAAAGGCTGGTTTGGGGCATGGTATGTTTGTTTCACTGACAAGGCTGGGCACAGTATCTCCTTTTTTCCCCTTAGCTTTATTTTCTGTGTTAATAATGTTTGGCCTAGAAAACTGGCAAGGTAGCAAAGATGAGTGCACTTTGCAGATTTCCTATTGTGCAAGCTGGTCCCTGGGGATGTGTCTGTCAGTGGTCTCACCTGGAGCTGGGAGTGTAAAATAAAGCTGTTCACAGCTGGGGGGTGTTTGGCCAGCAGACTGAAGAAGAGGAGAAATATTCAAAGTACTTCTGCTTCCAACACCAGGGACAGTCTCAGGTGATAGGGAATAATGAGGGAGAGAAATCCCTTTGAATATCTGAGATGTCAACTCCATTTTGGGCCATCTAGGGGTGTACATTGTTTCTGAGGGAGGCAGTGTGATAAATTACCGTGACACCAACTCACTCATCCAGGGCTCTGGCTGCAGGGATGCAGGATGAGGGCTTGCACAGCTATGATGGGTCAAAGGACCTGTAGATGAGGGACACTGAGAACATCCATGGAAAATCCAGCACAGACTAGGATTACAGTTCTATTTATTTGTACATTTACTTTTTCCCTAACCATGCATTGGGAAACCCATCATGCCCACTTTCACTGATTCAGCCACTGTTTTTATAAAAGCCTGCAGTGAACTCTGGGTGAAACTTCAAGGCTTGATCTTTCTAAGGGAAATTAATCACCCTGAAGCAGCCTTTAAGATTGAGCAATCTTAAGTCATGTGTGGGGAAAAGCTGGTAAGCAAAAGGCCTCTGGGATGCCTGTACTGTCAGCTACCAGATTTAGGGAGGGAATTTGCTCTGGAAGCACCATTCCTGTGAGGAGAAGATGCAGAGAGAAAATCAATGGCTTTAGCTGCATCCCTGGAGTCTGTCAGTTCTTGGGAACTCCATGCCCCTTTGGAGGGTGATAAGGGCCCTTTGTAAATGCCCTTCTAGAGGGAGAGTTCTCAGTTTCCATGACAAAACTGAAGTGACAGGACAGGGCTCTGTCTTTTCCCCTGGCACCAGATGTGCATACTACATCAGTGGAAAAGTGAGATGATCTTCAGGGTTTCAGCACAGTATTGATGGCATGAGAAAATTACAAGGAGCAAGCCCAGACAGCTCAGAGCTCTGACTGGGTCTCATCTCAGGGAGTCCTTTTCCACAGTAAAAAATTCCTTCTTGGTCTGTAGCATTATTGGACTGATTTGTCTTATTTGTCATGGGAATACATTAAGTTGAATAACTCTGGTCATGGCCTGTGAGGCTGCATAACCTGGATGGTAATAGATTTCCTTTGGTTTATCAGCCATCATAGAGGAAATATGTAAATACAAATTCTCAGAAGGCTGAAGTACTTTTTGTAACTGTGTGCTGTAGCAGCTCACCTGGTATTAATGTGGACACAGGATAATCCTGCATTAAGATAGGCTGGTTCATCTCAGTTATTTAATAGTTAAGTACTCAGATCCTGCTGCAGTGACTGCTTAACTTAATAGTTCGTTGACTTTGGAGGGTCTGGGATAATGCTGATAATATCTACTTACAGCTTCTATTCCCTGCATAGTTGGAATGAAATGCTTTGTGTAGGTGTGGGAAGAAGGGCTGGGTGAAATTTAATACCCAAACATATAAGGCAGTTATGGAAGTGGGAATCATAGGAATAGTTTTGCTGAGTCTGTGAAGTCTATCTTGTCTATAAGATACCCCTATTCTAGGAAAGGATGGAGAGGAGCTCTGCCAGGTCAGCATGCAGGGTGGTGACTCTGAGATCACCAGACTGTCAAGCTGAAGACAAAGCAGGCAAAATAATTACATCTTGGCAAACAAGTGTAATTAGGAAAGAAAGGCCATGGCTTAGATGGCTGAGCACCCCTCCCCCTGCCATGCTGGTGCTCCTTGGAGATTTCCACAGAGCAGCCCCCACTTGAGTTATCCCTTTACAAGGAGACACTTGGGAGAAGACAAAAAGTGAACAGCTTGTTCTGACTTAAGCTCCCCGTGCTCAAGGAAGCACAGCACAGCTCCCAGCAGTGGTGAAGGGCCAGTTAGTTCCTGAGATAATCCATCAAAACCAGTGCTGTGCTCTGGGCTCCTTTGCTGTTTCAGAAATGGTGGTGGTCAGCTACTTGTGCTGCCACCTTTACCAAGCCCCATCATCGCTGCCAAGGAACAAACTTCAAAGTCTTTGGCAAAGGCTTTTCAGCTATGACCAACAGCAACTGTGCATTTCCATTGACAGATTATATGTTATTTTCTTGGTGAAGTTGTGACCACTTTCTCTCTTGATTCAGATAACTTTTTGTCTTACTTCTCTACTCTTTTTACCAACCTTCCATCCAAGAGACTGGTCTGTTCTTTCAGCCTCTGTCTCTTTGCTAAGTCATTGCTGCATACAGGGAGAAGGGATTGTGTTTGCTCTGTTCCATCACTATTTATTGTTGGTTTGTTTCCAGTAGCTCTGACTGCCCCTCCCTGTATCCAGAACTTTTTTGGTTAGTGTTCATCACCTTTGCTTTCATTGCCAATTTTCCCTGGTTCTGTCTTTCCTGTCCTAGTGTGTCATCTTGATACCTCTAGCCACCAACTTTTTGAATTCACCTCTCTTGACTTTCTCTCTCTTTATCTCTCTCTCTGTATCTATCTAAACTATCTTCTAAATGTCCACAGAAGTAGGGAAGATGCTGGAGACTGCAGACAAATAGTTGTGGTTTGCAGGCCCAGAGGGAGAGTTGTGTCTTACAGTGGACAGGAATATGGGGTAAAGCTCTGATTCCTGTGCTGGCTGTCACTAAACCTCTGATTTGCAGTGGCTGCATTATTGCTGATAGATGTCTCATCTGTAAAATGAGAACAATTGTGGAACACCTTTCCTACTAGTAGTGAGTCCTACAGTATTTGGAAAAAGTGTGTTTTATCCCATGGAATGCTGGCAGCAGTGCTAATGGTCTTGTTGAGATTAGAAAAGCATGGACTTTGAAAAACATAAAATATTGGCATCATGTAAAAGGCAGCTAGGCTGCTCAGCAGCTGAGCCTAGATCCTAGAGCGCTAGATTCCTAAATTAATGATATTGTACTAGTGAAATAATCTCAGAGAGTTGCTGAGAATCTCTCAAAGTGTGCTTGAATGTTGCAATTAAAGCTGTTTACCTTTCATTTACTTGTTTAAGTTGTGTGAAACATGAAAGAGCGTGTCTCTTACCTTTAGCTATGGGGTAATGTTTGAATGTTTAAAAATAAAGTAGCTTTAAAAAATTATGTTGAGGTAAACAAAAAAAAGTTCCAGTAATCTATTGCTGGTTTATCTTTTGTCAAATTTGCTGTTGTTTTAAATTCAACTTGCCTCCCAAATTTTTGCATTTTTGGCTCTCTGTTAAATATTTCCTTCTTCAATTCATCTTCCCATTGTGAGACGAGTTGGGAAGTCCATGCTCCAAAGGAGTTCGCTGCACGATGTTTCCATCTTGTGCCAGTGCTCATAATTGAATATTCGAGGTAGTGTTCGCTTTTCCAGAGAAGTGAGATTCATGTTGGTAACCTAACCCTTGCATGGCAATTTCCTAAAAACACTTTTTTATGAACATTGTCACTGTTTGGTGAAATTTATGTACCTTCCCTCCTGTCAATTTGCTTCACAAAGAACATGGAGGGAATATTGGCTGAGTACCTTCCCATTTCCCCTTTATTTTCCATTGTTCCACTTTATTTTCCAAATTTAATTTCCATGTTTGTAATCAAGTAACAATATTGACTGAGACACTATTAGTTTAAATTTAAATTAACCTTAAAGGGTAAATTAATTGAAAAGTATTCTTAAGTCCTGTGATTAGCAATGGAGTGGCAGGTTTCTGTAGAATATCTGAATGTCTTTTACCTTTAATTTCTTCACTGTTGGAGACCTATAGCTGTTTACCATTCTGCTGTCAGGTGGTGTGGTTGGTGATACACAAACATTGCATTGAAGGGTCAGGAGGCTGCAGTCCTCCAAACCCATAATTGAGAACTAAATTTTAGCTGGCAGCACCTCACCTCTGTCAGTGGAAAGATAGGGAAGTAACTACATTTCCCTCTGGTTTACAAGATGGCTTGTTCATTCTTAGCCTTGCAGGAGAAAGTTAATAATAGTTCCCGTATTGGAAAAAAAAATTGAATTATATCTATACACATTGTTGCGTGACCTTTAATATAGCAATAGAAACATACACCAGGAAATAAATAAAGGTTAAGTTTGATCAGCCTAAAATAAATGAATGGGATTCCCTGGTATCAGTATTGTTTCTGCAAATAAAAAGCATCAGACATCCAAAGAAACCTTTCCTATGTCTAATCTGGATATATTTGTACAGATTATAGGTAGATGTGAGGCTCCTGAAACAAATAAACTTGCAGAAAGCTTTACACAGACAAGGCTGTGCAGATGCTGTGCAACCTCTTCCCCTCTCTTACGCCAGTGCCTCTTGCATGGGCTGAGGAGCTGAACATCCATGGAGCTCTTTCAGACTCACAGGGCTGCATTATGCAAATGTGATCAAGTTCCCTCTTGAAACCATCAGGGTCCTTTCCATTGCCTCTGTAGGAAGCTGGGGTACCCTGCAGAGCAGAATGGCTTCTGTTGACAGTTCCAGCCTTCCCAGTTTCTGAGGTTCATTAGTTTTCCCAGAGGAGTGGTATGCTTAAATGGAGATGGAAATTTGGAATTCTGCTGAATTGTGCCGGTGCCATTTCCCAATTTAGAGCTCCTGGGATTGGCTCTGTCTCTAAATCATTGCACATGGATGTAAGTCTACCTCAACTGTCCAGTCTATAATAATCTCCACCAAAGTAGGCTGACCTTTGGGACCTTCACCTAAAACTACCTATTTAACAAGGAGTTTTTTCAGAAGAACGGAAGGACGGCATTTTTCAGTGGTGAAGAACTGTGTATAGAACCAAATTTACAGGCTTTGGGTAGTGTCTATTGTGTTTTATTGCCATTATGTTATAACTGAAAAATACTGTTGTTGTGGATTGTGCCATTTTAACTACTAAGATTAGGAATAGGAATTTTTTAAACTCAAAGTATGAAAATAAATGAGAAAATTTGGGATTAACAGAAGTATTCTTTATGGAAACCTCTCAATATCATATCAGAATCTGTCCTTAAAGCAAGGTATTCTTATACAGTTGCAATCTTTCAGGAAAAAGAGTGATGCAAAGGTGGAAGCTAATTGTTGGCTCAAGATTAAATTGGATGAAAGTCTTGGGAACTTACATGATTACACCCCAGAATGGAATCAGAAGATCAAATGTAGGCAACTTGGGCTCTTTCTACAAGGGAAGTTGCAGTACAACTTCCAAGTACAACTAACAAGCAATACATGCAGTACAACTAACAAGCAATAGCATGCTGAGAAGAAGCTTACAGAATTTTCTTGTATTTAAATATGTAATTAAGGATGCATTTAGGCCCTTGCCCCAGTGTGAATCCCCATGAAGGGATTTGAAACTACCAATAGTGGGCGTGTGCTCTCAAGCTCTTTTCTGTAGATTAAGGCAAGGCTGCCAAAGCAACACGAGGTTTCTTGGAATACTGACATTTCCTCTTCACTGACTTTTTGCAAGTCTTTCAGAATAGCTTCTTGTTTGTGTAAATGGTTTTGTACCAGGCACTTTTCATCAAACTTTGCTTGTTGATTATCTCTAATTACCAGGGAAACCAGCTAGGCTTCCATCATCCTAAGGTGTTCTAGATGAGCCCATGATAACTTGTGTACAAAACAATATTTTCATCTTCTAATTCTGTTCCCTAGGACAAACTCCCATTTGCATGCACAGAACTTCATGAACTCTTTGAGACAAATATTTTTAAACTTTCTCTGCTGAAGGAGGAGTAGTTCCTAAATATTTTAGTTGGCAAATTGCTATTTTTCTGACAGCAAGATTAGGTGTGAATTTTCTGCAAGTACCTCATTGCAATCAGTTTGAGAAGTATTTTTTTTTCTTTAATAGATATGAAATTGGACACAATGTATCTATCCATTTTGAATTGAAGTGTTTAGAAAATTCTGGAAGTCTATGGTCATATTAAAAGGGAAAATTGCTTTTGGCTGTGAGACATGTTAGGTTTGGCTTATACCTGAGATTTCTAGCAACTGAGTATTTATTTTGAAGTATGATGATGGCTTATATCAACATGACTCTTAGCTTGTATTCAGTTGTGTGACAGCATGCAGTACCATTTACAAAGACTTGTGTTTTTATACATAAATAAAATGTTTTAAGTGTTCTCATGGTCATGTAGTTTCATCCATGCTAAGGAAGCTTCACTGTTTTCCATGAGAGCTGTTGAACTAGATGTATACCACATCAGGATGTTAGCAAGGCTTTTGTTTCAGGCTGTTAGATTTTCAGAGTTTTTGTTTCAGGAGCAACTATGTGACTCTCTTACATTCAAACCTCTGGTGACCCTCTCATGTGATAAGAGAAGTGATTGATGAAACTGCCAGAAAATTGTTTGTTATGCCCTCAGGCTGACAAGCTGTGCTCTGGGCATTGGAGCAGGGGTGCTTCTCTCAGTGTTGGTAGGAGCCATTTTCTTAAAAGCCCCATTTGCAGTCAGGAGAAGGCCTGCTAGAACACTTAAAGAAGTGGCTGAAACCCCCTTCTTACTGTGTTAGTTATATTTGAGAGGTCAGTGAGGTTACAGAATGATGGAAAGTATCAAACATAATGCCTGCCTTTTAAAAAAGGGGAGAGGGAAGTGGGAAGTGCTGGGGAATTGCAGATCCATCAAGCTTTGGTTCCTGGAAAAATCTGAGAGAAGTAATAGCACAATGTGCAAGCAGCTGGGTCATAACACAGAGATGAGGAACAGCCAAAGTAGCTTTGCTGGGAACAAATGGCATCCAATCAGTCACATTTCCTTCTGCAAATGCAGTAAAAGAAATTGTAAGAATAGTGAAGTTTTGTGTCTTGTGGGTCAGCTTCTGACTGTCTCATACAATAATCTTGGAAGAAAACAGTACCCAGAGTATATTTTCCCAGTTGGGGTCAAACAGGAGAGACAAAAATGATTGTCTATCCCAGCACAGTGGTAAAGAAGTCACTAGTGAAGAATGCACTGGGTGAGATTCTGTAGGTATGGTTGGGTTTTTTTCCTGGAACTGCTTCTACTCAATGCTTAGCAGAAGAGATATAGCTATCAAATGTGTAGGTGACCAAATCCCTGGAAGAGCTGTAAATCCATCAATACTGGTGGTGAGACAGCAAACCTCTCCTTGAACCTGAGCTGTTCTCCCTGGCCTCTATCTGTAAGGCTACAAATAAAATCCAAACTGGTTGTAGTCAGTGATGCATATCTGTTTATCTTGTCCCAGGAGTGGAAATTTGAAGCTGAGGTTAGCCAGACCTCCTTTCTGATAAAAACTAAGGTGACCTGAAGGTTACAGAGCATTTCAGTTACCCCATGCCTTCCCCATATCACCCCACCAGGCTGTAGTGTTTCTGCTGACCCAGCAGACATCCCATGTAATGAGAAAAGTCACTTTAAACAAGCCACCCCAGCAGACACAGAAATAATATTCAGGCACAGATTTGGTCCTTAAATTTTTGTTGTTTTGTTTTTGTTTGGTTTTTCTTTTTTCTTTTTGTTTGTTTTTGTTTAGTTTTCTTTTAGTCTGCAGCTGGGCTGGACAGCATGCCTTAGTTAAAGTGATATAAGCATCATTGCATGGGCTGTTGGAAGTAATTACCATTTACAGTGAGAGACAGTCACCCTTTCTGACAGTTTGATGCTTAAAGCCATAAATTCAGTAGGGACAGGAGAAACCAGTCAAATGCCATGTATTTCTTCACACCTTGTATGACAGGCTAGAAACAGCTCTTTGACATGCTGACTTTGTCAATTTCCTTCAGCATTTGGGGAAAGCTTGGAACAGCAAATATAGATGGGCAAATTAATTTTGTTCTAATTGCTTCCCCTCTAATTAGCATATTGGAAACAAGATGCTGAAAAAAATGCAAAGAGCATGGATTTCTACAGCATTCTTAAAGGATGCTCTTGGGATTCAAAGGACCAGCTTACAGATCAGGGGGTGGTATAAAGCATAAAATGTTAATATGAATAATTTTGTGATACTTTTGGCTTGGTTTCCAAAGAAAATCAGCCTCTTTCCTTTCTCTTCCCTTGTTCTCATTGTAACTTTCAAAGTGTTAGTAACTTCCACTATTTTGAACCAAATAGGACCCTGTTACAGTAGCAATTTCAGATAAAATGTCATGTGTTTAGGCAGGTGGTGGACAAGACATCTCTTGCATTAGTGCCCATTCAGACAGATGGTAACACTGAAAAGATTGACCTCTGCTATTATGAATCCTCAGAGAAGAAAAAATTTATAAATATCCCAACTGCAAAATAAAAGCTTTAATCAACAATTAAAGTAAATCTCAGCAAACCAAACAGTAAGTCTATGGGAAACTATATTTATTTCCCCTGTTGATGGGGAGATGGTGTGGGCTGAGTTTCTCCTTCCAGTGTTTGCAGAGCTGGAACCTCAGAACCAGAACCTGGAACAGCTCTGGAACAACTCTGCAAGTATGACCAGGCTCCCAGCAGGCAGTTTCCTGGCTCCTGAGGATTTGCAGAAAACCAATGTCTGAAATGTGTTTAGGACCTGGCTCAGCTTTTTTTCAGCCATATAGAAGGAAAAAACAGCAGAAGTGGCAGACTCTGCAAGGCTGATCTGCGCATTCAGTTCTTTTTAACTTCCATGTGCTGCCTTCACTGCTGAATGCTTAAGCAGTAGTTAGATTTCTCAGTGATTTAAATCATGCTTTGGTTGTTTCTCTTGAATTTAGTGGTGAGAATTGTGTAGGTCAGGGGCAGCTCAGCTCCTGTGTTAAAAATTAAATGTAAGCACTTTACTTTTTATCTCGTATGATGCCCAGTACAGCAACTGTGAGTAGGCCCTCAGTAGGCCCTGCCTGTGAGTAGGCCCTCAGTCTTTCTTCCTGTTAGAAGTGTCCCTAGAGACACTGTGTTAATAATGTCTATGTTTTAGTGATACAGTTACCTTTGAAGAAAATATTGTGAAGATATTGGAGGGATATTTACATGGATCCCTTGTTTTCCTAGTGTTTCTACTGCCTGTTTGGTTGTTGGTTATTTTTTTTCTGTCCAGACTATAAAAATTTGAGGGCAAGCTGCTTCAGGTAATTGAAGGGTATTTCCCTGAGCCCTTAATGTAAAATGCTCTACTGTGTGTAGAGCATTTGTGTTAAAATTGTTCCCATTTCTGCTTTGTATAAAAGGGGAAATCTTAGTGTGGTCTAGCCTAGGGATGTCCAGCACTTCCTAACAAAGCTGAAAACTTCAGCTCTACTTTCCCTGTGGTCAAACTCTGGCAGGTCACATCTTGGAGCAAACATCTATTAGGTATTCTCTGCTGAAGGTCTTTGTCCCAAAACCCATGAAGATTTCCTGTTTGAGGTGAAAGATTTGGGTTTCCATGTTTTACCTCTGGAATAGGCATTGCTAGGTGGAGGCAGGACACAGTGGGTGTGCAATGTCTCATTTTCCTCCCTGTTGGCCAACCCAAGGACATTTTATTATTTGTTTTACCTTGGGCACCATAATCAAAAGCTCCCTTTCCTTCTCCCAGGGAAAGGAGAAAAAGAGCGAGCAGTAGAATGCCTTGCCTTTCTTTCCTTCATGCAGTTTTAGGTGGTTGAATGTGTTGCTAGAATGAAATAAGCTTTCAACGGTGCCGTCTGTAGTTGTTCAGACTACATTTGCTGCAGCTGAAAGTTTCTTCTCCTCTGATGGCTGCTTGTGGGCTTAGACAACTTTTTAGCAGATAACAATTCACACTGAAGACCAATGGCAATATAATTTTTCATACTAAAGTCCAAAAAGCTGTGGACCATGACTTGTGGTGATAGAGGGAGAAATCAGAGCACTGGTGAAATGTGAGGATGAACTTACTATAGGGTGGTGACTGAGAGAGAGAAGAAAGCAAATTTTATCCCTATTTCCTCAAAATCTTGCTAAATTGCTTCTCTAGCTATTCAAATTAAAAAATTGGGATATGTGTCATTGGAACAAAACCAGATACTGGGGGGGCTGAAATATGTAATTTTCTTGTTCTCCTATATGTGATGTCTTCATGCACCCATTTGGTAATACAAACTGAGAGAATGAATATTGCAAAATTTAAGCTCTGTTTATGAAGTATGGAAAAACAGATCCCACTTTCTGGGGACAAGCAGAAGAAGAGCTAGCAGTGTTTCTACTAATCTACAAAGAGATCTTTCCTTTGTATTAAAGTGGCAAAAATGAGTAATTCATACTGATGCTGTCTTAATGATGCTGCCTTGGCACTCAGAGCGTTTCATACTTCCAGTCAGTGGCAGAGCTGGAAGCAGTCCATCATTTCTGTACTCAGTTGCATATTACTGCTATTAGTGGCTGCTAGCTCCTCTTATTAAGGTTTCTAAATGTTGTGTTAGTGGAATCTCGATAAATCATCCCTGAGTTCCAGCCACACCAGTTAAGCTGGAGCTTTCATATGTTTACTTTAAAATGTTTTCCTGAATGTTTCTTTCTTCACCTTGTATCACAAAGACTCACTTTTTTATTTCAGGAGGATTCAGACTACTCAGAGAGAGTGCAATGTGACTCTGCTAGCCAAGCAAAAGGTGATTTATAGAGTAATAGAGAATAAATCTGTGTTTCCCTCTATTGTCACCATGGCAGTCAGATCTTTCACATGAGGACAAAGTTTTAATCTCTTAAACTTTTTACTTTGGAAAATAATTTAGTTGACAAATGCTGCTTCTTTCAGGATGCTGAATTCCCAATTGAATTTAGATCTTGTCTCTGGATAAGGAACCAGGAAATTTTCATAGGGAAGCTTTGAGCTTAAGCAGCTTTGATAGAAATAAGAATTGAGCCTTCTTGTTTGAATGATGATTATACAGGTTCAGTTCTATGTAAAATCCTTCTGAAGCAGAAACTTTGTTCCTTTAGCAGCAGTTTGTTTTCAAGCTGGAATGTAAATCCCACCTGGTAGAAAGGTGTATTTCTGGAGTGATAACTCATTGCCAACATTAAATTTCTTTGGATGGGGTCAGTGAGACTCCTGTCTCTAAGGCACAGATGTGCTTTGTGTTTGAGGGCTCAGTTACTGGGAAATTCATTATTTCTCCCTATCTTGCATCCAGAATTAAGTAATGTAAAACAGGAAACAAAGTAGCTGAAAAAACCTCATTGAGGAGCTGTGTTCTTTCACCTACCAAGGCAACAACAATTGGCAAATTGCACCTTGCTAAATAGTACTGATTCTGACTTAATTTTATCCAAGGTATTTTGATGTGCAAAACAGAAATGGTTGAAGAATGTAAGTTAGGCAAGCTGGAAAAAAAGCAACCTTCCCCTTTGAAATAGATCTTATCGTAAGATTAAAGTAGGGCAAGTAATTTCTTTCACTTTCTTAATTTCATTATTGACTTTTATGTCCTAATGATCTGTCATTTTGTAAGGGTGAGGAATCCAGGAACGGGAACCTCTGAGCTTCCCACATGGACAGAGGCCCATCTGTGGTGCAGTGAGATAGGCACTCCTGTATGCACGGGTGCTTACATTCCCTTTGAAATCCAGAAGAAACACCAGCTCTGGTCCTTGATTCGAGGTCAATGAAAGCCTGATTAGTGTTGTTATCCTTAAGTGCACCCACCTTTTCCATTAGTTTTTAGCTTTGATGGTAGCTTCAGCAAACTCTGCCTTTATAATGACTCTTTTGTTGTATAAGCAAATGAAGGATATTTCTGGCTCTCATGTGGAGAATTGGTGGCAGTCCTTAAGTTATAAAGTGTTCCACTATAATACACTGTTGTTGCACATCAAAATATCCATGCATTTTACACTTGCTTTGTATAAAATTGTAGAATTGGATTTGTAATGCAGCACATCAGCTGAAGACCTTTCCTCGCCCTTTGTGGGTCATCAGTTATTATGGTTTTTTTAGGAATTCCTTGCTGTACTTTCAGAATGTTCTCCTGAACATTTCAAATGAGGACAGAACAATCTCCACCAGTCAGCTAAGCAGCGCTTTTTTTCCAAGGTCCCTTCTAATATCTCCCTGATAACAGCACTTTCTCTGCCTTTCTGAGGAAAAGGTCACAATGGTGGAAACTGTGTTTGTTCTCTTGTTTCTAAGCTGTGCTATTCTTTCTTTCTTGTTGTTGCTGCTGACAAGATGGTTGCCAAGCCACTTTGTCATCACTCCTGCATCTTGACAGAACCCAGGAGCTGTCCCAGATAACAGGAGAATACATCCTTCCAGCAAAACCTGAGTGACTCTATCCTGTCCCAGATTTTAACAGACCTGACATATTCTGTCCCTGTTTACAAACTGGATGCTTTAACAGGACTCTGTCACAGAAGAAGCTATGTTTCTCTTGCTAGAAAACAAATGTTTCATTTTGGAAAAAACAGAGCTTAATGCTGATGGCATAATCAGTAATGAATCTTGGTAAGGAGCCCATGCTTTTATTGCTATCTGTCTTAAGCCTCTGATATTGCATTGTGCTGCATGTTGAAAGACAACAAACTAAACAGAAACTGTCTGCTGGGGCTGCTACACTGAATTCAGGCAATATAAGTTTACATTAAATTGCGTGTATAGTTGCTCTAATTGCGTGAGGAGAAGGAAGAACAAAGAATGAATATAACAAACTGCTGGCATCATTATCTTTTGTCTACATCCCAGTGCTACAGCCAGTTACATTAATGCAAATGGTAAGAGCCTCCTTTGATGCTCTTATCAGTGTGCCTGCAGTTCCTGTGCCCTGATGACTCCCAGCAATCCATCGAGAGGCACACTCTGTGTGTAGCTTATCGTTCGGTGAAGTCATGATATCCTTCACAGCTCCTTCCCTCATCCATATACATTAGTAAAGTATATCTATTTCCCTTACATGTGGATTCTGGGATTTGCTGGTTTGGTGTTTATTTTTCACTTAATGCTCAGTGAAAAAGGCATTTCATAAACCTCCCTGTGTACCTCAGTCAGGATGACACATCTGAGATGCTGCTTCCATGCTAAACAGCCATGCAGCATTACTAATGCTCTACCAGATGCTCCAGCTGATTTTGTACTTTCTCAGTCTCTCAGAGATACTGCCTCCTTATGTACAGTTTCCAATCTCAAAGTTATAAGGTGCTTTTAATGACATGCTTTATCTTAGAGATTCATTTCTCTGGGAAACTATGGCAAGATGTGGTGTTTATCATCAGTCATGAGGCTTACACTTATTTGCTTCTGCTACTACTAACAAGGGAGCAGCTGTCTCTGAGGGAAGACAGACGGGCTTAAAAAGTCTGAAGAAAATCTAGGTTGGTTTTTTACAGCGAAAATCTTTTTAAAATTGAAATATCTAAGACTACCTTTTTGAATCACAGAGCATAACTCTTTTTCTCAAAAACTTGTCAAAATTCAACATCCAGTTGACTCAGGTTTCTAAAATTATTTCAGAAGATTTTAGAGAGTATATCAAATAAGATTTGCACTGGCAAAATGATGGGATAAATATAAATTGAAGGAGAGGAGAGAGGAGAAAATAGTATTCAGTAATGCTTTTGCAGTGTTTTTTATCTTGCCATCTCTTCAAAGTAATGTAAAGATCCATAGCACTAGAGATGAGTGGAGAGAGCTGCCTTTAAAAGATGAAGACTCATCACATGCTAATTTATTGCCATCATTCATCAGAATTGCATGCTGCAGTCCTGATTTTTCAACAGCCTCTGCTATTGCAATAACCACATCCGTAGGGAGGCGAGCTGGCTGAACCTAGCTGCAGTTCCAGGCACTTCAGATGTTTAATGTTGCCTGGAATGATACCTCGCACTGAGCTCTCCCACATCCATGAAAGTGTTTTAACCATGGGGCTGTGATGTCATGTTTTCCTTCTGCTCCCATGGTGTTTGCTTTCTGACTGCATTCAGGGAGTGCCTTCATCCAGATCAGCCAGATAGTGCAGGAAGGTGGGTACCATAATTTTAAGTGTTCTTTAACTGAGTAGGGCATCTTTCATTTTTCCTGGCTGAATAAACTGTTAATTAAAGCTGAGCAGGGACAGCATGACCTCCTTCTTGCTTGACACATATGCCAGAGAAATCTTCAGAGTGAACCTCATGTTCAGTGCTCAGTCGGGCATCTCTCAGTCAGGGTCCCATGTCCAGCTCCATGGAGACATCCAGTGCTCAGCCCTCATTCCAGTACCCATATCCTAGGGAGAAATGGGGGCTCAGAGACATTCATGTGCAAAACTTAAGTGGGATGTAGGTGTCTCCCTGTTATGGCATGTGGGCCTGGAGCACCCCTTTTCTGAAATATCCAGTTCTCCCTATGTGACCCTGTTGGCAACCCAAACATCTGGTTCTGTACTTTGAGTTGCCTGAGCTGGGCCTCGGGCTTATCAAATGTGGTGATATTATAGAAAAGGAATAGATAAAGGAAACCCCTGCTAGTCATTACTTACTTGACTTCATCACTTTATGGTGCCAGTCCTGAGGGACTTGGAAATCGTGTGAAATAACCTAATAATACTTAGCATTAGGTGGGGAGGATCAGAAGGGGCAGAGGCTGGCATGGCATTTCAGGAAGTTTGGGCTTCCTGAAATGTTTGGGTATGAGTTTGCAGGTAACTCTGAGCATTCCATAGCAGACTGGCAGTGTGCAGCCTGAATATCAGCTCTCTCCCTCTGAATGTTTTAGCACCTTGGCTTGTTTGCATCCATGCCTGGGGGAAAACCTGCTCCATCACAGAGCTGAGTCCTCTCTAGCAGTGGTGTGGGTGGTGCGAGCTGGTGAGTAAGTGACACCACAGAAAGATGACACCTTCCTGCTACATGACATGGAAACTTTGGCTTTGTATTTCTGAACGGGCAGCAGCAAGGGACCTGCTGTTTGTCTCAAAATCACCTGGGGAAAAGGAAGTTACTTTTATTATGATAAGTGTGCTTTAGAATCAACAATTGATTGTCTATTACATTCAGATATTTTAAATGGACTGTCCTACTCCTGTCCTAAACTATCTTTATTCTGAGTTATCGAGTCTTGGTGGCTGCAATAAAGACACTGCCTTTGGCTTACCTCTCTCTGTTACCAGTTGAGTAAAAGGACTGCTCTTAAAAACTGTGTTTTGCTGGGCAAAGAAATTAATTTTGTGCAGATCTTCATTTTGTCTGACTAAAGGAAAACCTACTTACTATAACAGCTACAAAATTCCTTGGTAAAATGCTAGAATAAATTAGGACTAGCCAAATGTCTGTGCATTTTGATGTCTCCAAAACGGCTTGATCTTTAGGGACAGTTATGTGAATACGTGAATGACTATTTCTGCTGGAAAATAAGGCCCTGTGTAATTAATTAATTGGCAGTGTTTATGTGTCAGAATGGTGTCCTTTAGCTTTCCAAGGGGGATATTAAGACAAGGTCTTGGATAACTATTAATTGTGGGTAGGTCAAATAGATCTTTCGATGAGTACAGGATAGTGTCTGATGATAAAGAATCTGAAATTTAAAAAAAGGGACAACAAGGAGCCTTCTGTGTCCATGAAGTCTTTAGTAAAGAGGTTGGAGTACTCCCGGAAATGTGATGGCAGACTTGGCTGTGAGGAGGCATCAGTGTTTTGCAGTGGAAAATGTTATGCTTGTATCTCAGTGGTGCTGGGTGAAGTGAAGCCTGGAAGAAGGACGGGTGATGTGGCATTCCCCAGTAGCTGCTGAGTGAAGGTCATGATTTCCCTCAGAGCAGTGCCAAAGAGCAGCCTTTCTTTTCATGTGCTGGGAACTATGTGTCGAGGGCCAATGCAGCAAACTCCTCTTCCAGAGGATTTTGCAACCCTGTTAGAGAACTGAAAGGCTGTTGTTCTTGGATAAGATTTCTTTTGTGACAAAGCAATTCCATGCAAGCTGAAGGTTGTTTTATCTGTCTAGTGGCAAATCCCAGAGTCTGCTGTCTGAAAGAAGCCACCAGCAAAGCTGCCTTGTTGGGCCCCAGGGAAACAAGCAGTAGACGGTGGTCTCTATCCTCAGCAGATGAGCAGGTGAGTGGTAGATCTGGAAAAGGCACTTGCTAAGCCAGTAAGGAATTTGAGTAGAATCAGACTGAGAGATTTTAAAATACTTTGTGTATTCTGCTGTGGATTCACCTAAACAGGCTTTTAGATAATGTACAAGGTGCTTGAGCCTTTGGTGTTTAGCTTGGTTATGTGCCTGGTGGAGTTAGTGTCTTTCTGCATGTGGGTAATTTAGATAGCTCCTTGTGGGTGCTGAAGAACAGAAGTTATTCTGCAAAGCTGCCTCCCTAAAAGTAAGTTATATTTACTTGATGATTCAGAGCTTTACATGGCACTAAGAGCAAGTGACTTAGAATGGGCTTGGAAAATAATTCCTTTCTGCTGGATTGGAATGTGTCTGGCTAACTTAGAATGTTCGTTTTGACATTAAAAGAGGAGTCACTACAGAGAAGAGAACGATGCTTGGAAATGCAAAGGCGTTTTGAGCTTTTTCTGTTCTTTAGTAGCTCTGAGATCTGGATATACAGGCAAATGGCAACACTTGGCAAGCTTAAATGCACGGATGGCTGTATATTTTCATTTTGCCCTCCCTTTATGTGTACTATGCATTGTTTATATATGGCAACCACGTCAGTGAGGAGCAAGCTCCATGAATTGTGTACAGGAGATGTGATAATAAAAAGAGTCCAGACCATCCAGTTAGACATCATTAATTTGGCTCTTTAGTAGCCTTTCACTGTTGGAGTATCTGTGTGCTAACCATGTGCTCAAAATCTACTGATATCTGCTCGCTCTCCTTCCTTCCTTCCCTCCTTCCCCATTGCACTGCCATAATGCGATGCATCATGAAAAATGGATCAGTGCAATTATTGCTGACACTCTTGCTTAAGACAGTGAAGGGCATATACTTTCTGCTGCTTGAGGTTTCTCTGTCATCTTATGCTCTGAAACAGAGCTGGCACTAAACTGAGTGTTCATTTCATAATTTGTTGGGTTTAGCCTTGTTTCCATAGGAAACGAGCATGCAGGATGAAGCTCCTTCTGCATATATTTTCCTTCCTTTTTCTTTTCCACTCCCTTTTTTAACCCATCGGCCAATCACAGCCAAATTTTACAGCCTGGTGGAAATCTCAGGGATAACTGTGTTACTACAGATGAGCTTCTTCCTGTGAGCACTGAAAAATCTGCCCAGGGCACAGCCTTGCAACATGGTCCCAGCCATGGGAAGAGCTTTGCTGGAAGCTTGTGCTGTGAGATATCACTGAGCTGGAGTTGCAGATTCTCAGGAAACCACCTCCTTGATTCTAGGACTCAAGGAATTACATGTTCAATACCAACTGGCAGCAATACCAGTGTTTGTGGCTTGACTTTCATTAGGATTGTGTTTATGTGCAGTGCTCTGCAGCACGAGGACCTTCTGTTGGAGACTAGACTGGAAACCAGTTAACCCCAAGGCTAGGATCTCAGAAGGGCCTCCTGGGTATGTGTGTACTGTCTCTGTCTCATTCAAACAAACAAATAAATCTTCCTTCAGTTGTTCTTACTGTTTAAAATCTCTAATTTTTGTTATGACATCTTTATTCTTTGCAAAATAGAAATACTGCTGAACAATTTTTCAAAGCAGAAGCAATCCTAGTTATACTCCTGAGCTTTACAGTCTCATCTCCATGATGCATAGCCTCCAAGTGATTTTTTTATCCCATTTCTGCTCTTCACCTCACTTGGTATTTTAAATAATTCCTGTGGTCTTGAGGTTTTCAACCAGATATTTTCTCCTGATTTTTCCTTTAGTCTCTAATTATTTTAAGTACTTTGAGAGCTGTTTTCACTGTACTCTGCTTCAGGCCTAAAATGCTATGTAAAACTAAGACTTTGTGATGAAAAAGCTGGTTTCAGTGGCAGTGTCTGGAGGGATTTCCATTTTAACAGTGTTGATAGTGCACTGGGATGCTGATGTGAGCAGCTCTAAGCCAGTGTTTAGTGTCTACCAAATACAGTATAGTTGGGTCTTTAAATAAAAATGCTGCTCATATTTACTCAGACCCAACTTTATTTCTTTAGCCTTGTTTCACACCCACCGCTGTGACACCTGGAAATCATACAGACCTAAGCCCATCCTCGTGCATCACAGCCTGAATCCAGTAAGGAAAGCATTACAGTAAGGAAAAAGCAGCATCTTCTTTCAGCTGATGACATCCCAGTTCTTTTTTTGATCTCTACTTCATCTTGGCTCACAGTGCACATTGATCAAATGTATTTTGGTCTCTTTTTTCCATTCTGACTTCAGTTTCCTTATGTACTCTTCATGTGATCCATAGAACCATCTCAGAATGTCCTGGCTGTGATGGAATTAAACCGTTTCTGTAAAAATGAAAGCCTCAATAATAGGAAGTTGAATTATGGCAGATGAAATTGGGATATCAAGATTGTCTTAAGTTTGAGTCTTAAAAAAGACTGGTCTGTATCAGGATTATTCAGCAGGGAGATTCTTCATAGCCTGTTGCACTGTTGCTACAAAGCATCCTTAGTTTTTACCTTCTCCATCAAGAGAAGGAAGTTGAAGGAAAGCACTCAGAATATCAATATTTGTTGGTTAAGTACTTTTTTTATGGTGATTTACCTCCCTGCCCTTCCCCCAGCTGATAATTGTATTGAAGACAGGCAAAGTTTCTCAATCTAGCTCTACTTTAAATGAGGTGAGATACCATTTTGCTTCTTAGCTCGAGGTAAATCAAATTCCCTGAACCTCATATTTTTAAAAGTTATCCCCACAGAGCAGTGAATGGGAGCCAGATTCTGAATAACCAGAACAGCTTTTCCTCTTCCTACTTGGACACCAGCAGCCTTGCACAGCCTTATCCATTGCTTCCCCTGTTTTGTAAGGCTGTGCTGATGGAGAATCACAGTGTTTTGGACGAGTCATGTGGTCATGTTATGCTCTTAGTCAGAACAGGAGAACAGATGGGTTTCTTCCTTTGGGCCTCTCTGGCAAGCTCCCTGACAAAGCTCAGTCTCACTTTCACTCTGTCCCCCAGTTACATTCTTGTGTGTGCTCTCTGTAGCTCAGCAGAGATGTCCTGAAATCAGAGTGACAGAACTGGTGTTTCTGCCCAGGCACATGGAACTGGGCTTGCATGTGCTCAGCAAGCTGTGGAAGTTGCTCAGCTTTGTATCACTGTACAAACATGAGCCATTTCTGTCCCAGAAAAGAAAAAAAAAAATTATTGAGATGTTTTTTCTCTGTCTTCCATTGGCAAGAAGCTGTGACTTGGGGAGGTTCTGTGATTCCTGTGTTTTTGTGACAGAACAGCAGCAGGAGAGAGAAAAGCTAAGTCTTCTGGCTTGCAGTTTCTCTCTTTGCTTAGTGGTGAGAGCTGCTATGTGTTGTCAAATTGCACGTCCTCACTTGAAGTTTTATCTTGGTGGTGCCTAGAGTACAGCCTTACATAAGGACCTACATGCAATTCAGTCTTTGTCACACCTTGTTGGCTGCCTATCCTCTTTTTCATAACTGCTGTCTGCTCTAGTTTACATGAAGGCATTTATTTCTCTGGCTCTGCATCATTCTTCTGCTGTTCTGTGCATAGAGCATAAAGTGTTGTGTAGTGTATTTAAGTATGAGAACTTACCAAATGCAATGTTCTTAGGCTGAAAGAGCTGGATGTTTCTTCTCTACATTTTTTTAATGACTATGTCTCTCGAAGTTTTAATGGGGAATTGGTTCCATATAACAATTACACTGAAATTTCAGAGGCAAAAGGTCATGGTTTACTTAAAATGTCAACATCTAAAATACACTGACATTCTGCTTTAGTTTTAGATGAGTATCACTCTATGTTTCAGATTTGAGGAACCTTTTCTTTTCATTTCAGTGTCACTATGGCTGGCTTTCAGCCAGCTTTCACAATTTTGAAGGAATTATTAGGGAGAACATCCTGAAGATAATAGCATTTAGGAGATAAATTAATAATGATGTGGTATAAAGCTTGTATTGCAGATAGTTTAAGAGTAGTGCATTATTTGCTAGCAGAAAAATCACTTCAGTGTAGCATATTCTGACTGCTAATAAAAGGAATCTGCACCCCACTATGACATGTTTAGGCTTTAGAGGCTCTAAGCTAAAGTCTTCAAATCTGGGCTTTTTGTTCACGTGCAATTGGCATTTTCTGCTTTGCATCCTGATGTAAATTTTAGACATTGTTCTGACCGCAGGATGTTGGTAGAGGTTGTAGTCCTCACCTTCAGAAACACGAGAGCTGTCCATCTGACCTTCCACCAGTGGGTGTGATGTGGGTGTGCTTAGTAAGAGTGTAGAAAACAGGAGGGGAAATGGTTTTTATTCTGTAAAATGGGGATATTCTAGAAACCTGTATGGCTTTGTATTGATAACATCAGACTGAGCGTGTGTGGGTACCAGTGCAGCGAAAGAGAACCCTGGGTTGCCCTGGGCATGGCACTGAGGACTCCATGAGAGAGGAGCTGTGCCTTCAGTTCCACCAGCTCACCTCATTCCCTGCATGTGCCAGTATCCAGCCTTGCTCAGGAGCCATCCCTTCCACAGTGAAGGGAATGTGCCTGTGGTTGATAACTGTTTGCATATCTGTACAAAAGGACTGGACTGAATTGCTGCAAACTCCCAGCTGGGGAAGCCCTGCAAAGAGCAAGCCATCATCTATCACAGTTGTGTTCAGACTTACAGCTTTAACTCCTAAATGACACATTGTGTAAGTCCCAACTAATTTTTGCTTTAGGCTGGGATGTGTACTGATGAATTAGAGAATTTTCATGTGAAATACTCAGTTTAGATTAAAGTGGGTCCTAAATGATAGTTAATTACCATTGTTCTCTCTAAGCCATCACAGTAAGGGATTACCTGTGTGGTAAAAATATGCCTTCTGTTTCCAGCTTGAATATCCTGTTTCTAAAATTCTGATGATTGGGATGCTTCAATGGAAAACATTCCCATCATGTTCTGCCTTTAGCTGCATGACTCAAAACTCTGTGGCATCAGTGCTCTTTTCTGCATATGAATAATTGTCTCTCCCTCTTGCTTTCACTGAGCTGTGAAAATGAGCTCCTTATGATCAGTTCTCAAGATCAGATCATTCTCATAATTTTTCCTTGAAACCTTTTCAGACTTTGTCTTTTTTTTGTGCAGGCTGGGCTAGGAGAGGACTTTTAGTAAAAGGCATGCCAGGACAGTCCTTCTACATTGCCAAGGCAACCAGGGGCCACTAGGCCAGATACAGGACTTAGACTTCCCCAAATTGTAGTTTATTGCATTGATAATGCAGGACTGTTGTCAGGGTTGAGATCCTCACACAGAGAGGGGAATCCTAAATTCCCAGGAAAGTTTGTATGAATTTTTGTGATGGTTTTTGGTTTGGTTTTGGGGTTTTTTATTTGTTTGTTTTGGTGGGGGGTTTGTTTGTTTGTATTTTTGTTTGGTTTGAGTTTAGTTACATTTGGGTTTTTTCATTCTTTCTTTTTTCTTTTTAATGAAATGTGGACTGTGCGTTATAAGTTCAGCATACAAATGGGTGTAATGTTGTTTCTTCAGCTGACTGCAGGTTTCCAGACAGTACATGTTTCTCATAATGATAACAAGTTGATTGATTGAGCTGTTGCAGCTTGGAGAAGATGCTTGATTTCTAAGCAGCATTATCTCCACACCCTTTTCATGCAAGGTTCTGCTTCACAGATCAAAACCTTGCTTGAGACAGGTCTTAAAAGGCATGGCACTGATCTTAGGGAATTTGTAGAACTATTTTATATTAAGTTTGTGTGTAATTCTGAGCCTTATTTGAGAAGTAGAAAAAAAATGCTTATGAAAAAAATACTTTTCCATAGCTCTGTAGGTTTACAGAGGAACAAAAACCAGTTTAATGTTAGTTTCTAGCATCTTGTCACAAATACACAGCTTGAAAAACCTCGTGTTAGGGTTTGGGTTTTTTTCTATTTCTCCCCTCCTCCCTTCCCCTCTCTCTGCTGCTGGCAGGTGGTCATTTGCCCTATGGTCTTTATCAAGTATGGAAATGTGTGGGTGATTTCATTTCCAAATGGATTCAGAAGAGAGCTTCCACCCACTCAGAAATTACAGTCACATGGTTTTATTAGCCTTCAATTCTCACAAACTTGCAACTCCTAGTGGCTTAGAGAATTGCTCTTTGAAACAGAAAGACATTAGGATGCTTGGCTAACTAAGTGACTCGAGCAATTGAAGGTGTTTTTGTGCTTCTCCTTCCCCTCTTTGCTCTCTCCCTAAATAAAGGAGCAACTTATTCCACAACTGTATTCTAGGCTTTTAAAAATCTCTGTGGGGTAATAAGAGCCATTGCTGCCTTTTATGTGTGAAAATAACACAGCGAACAATTGATTCTAAATTAAAGTTTGGGAAAATGAGTCAAATCCCTGTAGAAAAATAAGATGCGTCTGAAAATGCTTCTTTTGTAACAAGGTGATGTCAGATTTCAGAGTTCTGAGTCAACGAAATTGTCATTGAGTCAACAAAATGTGCCAGACAAATGTGTAGTTTTACTGCTTTTTTGCCCTGATGTGATTTGAAATGCCTTTTTTTAAATATCACCTTCTTCCCTCCTGCCTTTCATTCCAAGTGATCTGCCAGGCCTGCTAATTGAAATTAGTTTCCTAAAGCGCTGATATAATTTGTAAAGACGATAATGTTCAGAAAGAGGCGACTCTTTGGCAACTCTTGCAGCTCTGCTTCTTACTTTGACAGCTAGAAGAAAGGTGTTTTGTGTCAAGACTAGGTCAGTAGGATGTTGAACAGATGGTAAATGGCAGTGCATTTTTAGCAGTTCCGCAAATGAAGATCTAATACTGGTTTTACGGGTGAGGGGAGACAGAGACATGAACAAATGAAGCCCTGCAGCAACTCAAGGTTATGTTTGAGATTCCAGCTCTGTCTTGTGCTTGCTGACTGTTTTACTGACTGTATGTTTCAATACTTTTCCCCAAAGGAAATCTTTCTCTGAATAGGGTAATCTTTTCCCTTCTGTCCATAGCAGCTTACTGTCTCCAGTTAAAAGAGTTGCTTAGAAGTAAATTCATTACAATGGATAGTTTTCTGTGGTGGCAAAACACCTGGGCACTCATGGAGATAAGTGTATCCCCCATGGGGAACCACACAGCAGGGAGAGGCTAAGACTTTTTCAGTCCTAGGGAATTTCACTGGATCTCCAGGCTTCCTCTGTTTCACATTTCTGTATTCAGAAACTGCCACAATGAAAAATATGTTCCACAGGGAAGAAGAGAAATTAACTTTCTGGCAGTGAAATAGCATGCCTTTTGCTGCAGAATCTCACTGCTCTGAGTTTAGAGAGAGAAATAAATGTCTTGATAATTGGCAAATAAAAATCTGAATCCTTGCAGTATTTTTTAGGTGTAAAAATACTCCATACCTTTTATGGTCACGCCTGTATTCATCTTCCAACAAAACACAGGAACCTTTCCAGATGTGCACACAGCCCTCTCAGCTTTTATGAGTGCCCCTCTTGCCATGGTTCTCTTGTAAGATAGGGAGAGAGAAGACAAGCCACAGGGGAGATGTGACTGCTCCCTTGGAGCCATGGTTGATATGTAAGGGTGTGAGGAGGCCAGGCAGCACCCACAGGTCAGTCAGTAGGAATGGAGAATTCAACTAAAACCCCTCCCAGGAGGGAGCTATTGGCCCTTGCTGGCAGGTCACTGCACTGTCCCTGGGCTACATTGCATGTCTGCTTAGAGCTCTTGGGACTGGCAAAGAGGGAAAGGAGCAGTAGGTACAGCTGTGCTGTCATCTGCTCCTCAGATTATCCTGAGGCCCCAGCACACGCAGTCTGCCCATCCCTGCCTTCAGCTGGCACCGTGGGACGTGAAGATGGGAGGTGTCATGATGGACCAACCAGCTGCTCTCCTACCTGCTGCTGGCCCAGGAGTTCACCTCCTCCAGGGCAGATAGAATCTGGTGCTTTGCTCTCTTTTGCATTTCTTGGGTCTTCCAGCTAGTGGGAGAAGTTAAAAAATCCACATGGTTAAATTGCACTTCTTAATGAGCAGAGCCAGCCCCATTTGGGTGAAGAGCTCTTTCCTGACCAGGGCCACCTTAGCAAGGCAGAGACTGGATGGCCAAAGGAAAGCACCAAGTCAGCCTTGTGAGGCATTGAAGACAAGCAATATCTTTCCTTTTGTAAAGCTTTTCTAAATCAGTTTCTTCCAGGCTGGCTGTGTCCACCTCAGAGCACAGCAAAGGATGCACAATGCTGGGTTTTGTTCCATACCTCAGTATTTTATGATATTATACAAATCAATGCCAGTCCCTTCACCCTGACTGCACACAAAATAAAAGAAGTCGTGGTAGTGTGCAGGTAGTTGCTGATGCATTTCTTTCCCATCCATTATAGAGTTTGCTCAGACAAAAAAGTGACACTGAAAAAGGGACTGATGACTTGAAGTACATACAGCTGTATAGGAGAAAACTGGTGCAGGGTTGGACCTTAGCATGAGGCTTACAGAGGTCACTACAATGCCCTTGTGCCAATTTATTAAAGTATTTGCTTTTCCAAAGTTCAAGCAGCTGAAATGAAAGCAAATTGCATGAAAGGAATAGGCTGTGTCCTGATGAAGAATAAAACTCATTTTTTACCTCAGTTTTCTCTGAATGAAGTGTATCATTGCTTGCAGTTGCTAACCTGCAGTGTTCTTCCAAATCACAATGGGAAGGGCAGCAATAAAGTTAAAATATTAGCCATGTTTGTGCAATGTGTCACTGATGCCTCATGACTATATTTTGTGTGCATTTCTCTCAGGTGATGGTAGGACTTCAATTATACAAATAACTGATATCCTAAAGCTATAAAACATGTGTTGCTGGTAATTCTGCTTATCAGCACAGGACAGTTATGCCTTGATTTATTACTTTAACTCAAGTTGTTTGGCAGCAATGCTGAAAGATACTGTATGCACTTGCCAAGGTCTCCTAAATTATGAGTATCATAAAAAAAATCTTTTCAGTTATTGTGAGAAATAATTGGAAAATTAAAAGGTCAAAATTATGGTATGAAAAACGATTAATGAATTTTTTATCTGTTTCATGTGACAGGTCATCCTGATGTTTGCTTGTAAGCCATAAAACAGGACTGATCCTCTTTGGAGAATAATTCACTGTAGTCATTTTGGGAGAAGCTGGTACATCCCAGGCTTTTCATATGTTAAAGATTTAAAGAAATCCAGTGGTTATGGTACTGGGAACATATGCTTCACTGTTATTCTGGATACAGAAAAGGGAGAATGATGGGTAGGAAGAAAAACACTCTCTATTATCAAAGAATATGGAACTATGTCTGCTTCTATATGTTTTGTCACAACATGTATAGATTGGTTAAAATCTTCTCTAAATTTTCTGCAGCACAGCCTTGAAAAGAATAGCTTGTAAAGCAAGACTCCTCTGAGGTACAGTTAGCTTCTATTGTTTCTTTTCAAAGGCTTAGGAATACAGCTCCTGCACAAATGCCTGGATGGTGCTGCGTTGGTTGTGATGGAAGGCTGTGAAATGGAATGAACAGTGAACACTGGAGGAGTTATTTCCACAGGAGAGTGGAGAAGTACTGCAGACTTCCCTGGGATGTTCAGCAGCATATTCTGCTGGAAGTTTTACTTCTCAGGAGAGAAGGTTGTAAGATCAAACCTTTAACTACTGTGGCAGACAGGGAGTTAAAATTATCTTTAAAATTATGTTGAAGTCATGAGGTTGAGTAGATTTGCTTGAAAGTGACTTAAGATTTAGTTAATGACTAAAGATTTAGTTAATTTATATGACTTAAGATGTCATATAGACCATCAATAGTGTTAAAATGACAACAACTCTGGATACTGAGATGATGTTGAGGATAATATATCCATTTTGGGGGGTTACTAAACTATAGTTGTGAACCTTTGGGAGTGTGCATGCATGCAGCTGTACAGTGCTGCAGTTAGAATATGTGATGCAGTGAACTGTCAAATACAATCTGCAATGATCTCTCCATGTTTAGTATGTTATTTCTCCATTGGTTTTCCTGTCTCCATCAGGTTTAGAGTTGTTGAAGGTTTACCTAGAGAGAGGTTGTTGAAGGTTACCTCTAGAGAGGTAAACCAAAACATACAACTTCTCATATTTTTTTCAATACATGAATTGTCTTCCATGCATGATCAGTCTTAGCTGGTAACTTCTTTTAGGTTTAACCAAACCTAATTTGATTTAGCCAAATCACCTGGTAGGATGGAAGGCACTGAAGTGATAACAGTAGAAGGGAGTAAGTTTTTATTGAAGATACTCTTTTAGCTGGAGAAGCAGAGAGCTAAATCATTTGATAGTACTTCAGTGAAGCTTGAGGTATTTGGTTTCCTATTAATTTCTACTATGTTTAGCTGAAAACCGAAGATGCTGATGAATCTGAAAGGACTGAATAAATCCTGGGAACTTTCTTGGATCAGTTAGTCACTGTGTGTGTACACATGCCAGTGTGTAAAGTTGTATTGGGCTATTTTTAAGAAAATGAGTCAGGGAACCTGTTATCAGAGAAATGAGTACATTCAATGATTAAGCTTTGGTAGGTGAAAATACAAAGGAATATACTATTCCATGAGACTGTTTGTACTTAGTGGGTTCTGTGTTGCTGTGATAGAGGTAAGTGTCTCATATCTGACTGATACAAATACATATATAAGTCTTATTCCATTTAAATATGTAGGATTCAGAAGGTGGAGAAGTTCACCTTTCTCACCTTCTATTTCTTTTGAGGTAAATTCACACAAAATAGAGAAAACTGACAGTAAAGTACTGATACAGAGAAAGTCGTATAATGGACTCCTCTGTCTCACTTGGCAGTTTAATCAGTGCAGCAAGTCTTTTGTAGTCCGTATTTTTGTTTGGGTTTTTTGTTTGTTTGTTTTTAGTTTGGTAATTGTTTTCCAGTGTTTCACTTGGTCTGTATCTGTCATTTTCTACCTGGGGAAGTGTCTCAAAAGCTATTCCTAACATCGTGTTTACAAAGGCTTCCTTGGAGGCACAAGAATGTTGGCAGCAGGAAAACAAGCCAGAAACATGTCTGTGTCTGGAAACACACAAAACCTGAGCGTCTGCCAGCGCAAAGCCCACTGGATTTATTGCTTAAGAAAGGAGGATCTTGAACAGGAACAAGCATCCAAGGAATGGACTGGCACATTGTTACAAGGGAAGACACAAAGTCTCTAGGGTATAAATACAGTAGATTTATGTTCTTAACTGCAATACTGGACTTGGTGATTAAACTCTTTCCTCTTTTGCAAAGCTCTCCTTTGAAGACTTTGGATGGAACAAAACTGTGTCCCTATAAACTTCTGTTCTTGCTGCCATTTTTTTTTTCATTAGGAGCCTCTCTAACAAAGCCTCCTTAAAAAAGAAATTAAGTGGGTTTTTTTTCCTTGTTTACTTCCTTGTGTATTATCTGTGGCTGTAGTTTTGGGAGTGAGGCTGAGCTAACTGACCCTGTGTGGGTGAGGTGAAGCATCGAAGGATCTGATACAGAGCTGTCATTCATATAAATAGTCCTGACTGCCCAAGCTTGATGGCTTTAGAGCTTGATAGCGATAAAAACTATGGCTTGATGCCTTATGGGGTGTGTCTGTGCAGACCAGTGCGGGTTCCCCAAGCTTTTATCAGATTGATTTTCTGTCTTGGTGCTGAAACTCCTTTCTGGAAGGAGCTTTCCTAGTTTTTAACAGGAAAAAGTGTGAAGTTGTTGTTAACATTTTTATCAAGGCAGAGAGCATGAAATGCTGATGGAGGTGGAACAGCAAGACTGAACATGGTTCTACAGCACTGGAGAAATCTGTGGTGATAGTTCTGCCACAGGCTCCTTCTGTCATTTTGGACAATTTGCATGAAAATCTGTACCTTTTCTGCTTATTAAATAGTGAATCCCACAGGCCGTTAATATCTCATTGTAATGGTATATTAGACAGGAAAAGTTCTTGATGTTATATCTATGGAAAAGTCTTTCAGAAACACTCATTTTTGACCCCATTCTGCCCCCACCAGAAGTCAATAAGGGTGTTGCCTCTTACCTATAGAAGAATTAGGCTCAAGAGGAGTGAATTTTAAAACAAGATAGAAAGAGTCCTGGTGGTTCACCTTGTGCCTGGAAGACAGCTTCAACAGGTTACAAAAATGTGGTTTTAAAGAAGTAATGCTGATTAGACAGTTCCTCAAATAGTACTTGCATTAGGAATACAGCTTCTATAAAAGCTAACTCTCTAACTCTCCTGTCATTTTAAAACATTTTTCTACCAGTGACATTTTAAAACATTTTTCTACCAGTGACAAACAACAGACTGCTTAAATTATCCCTAAATGCTTAAATTTACTCATTATGCTTAAATTTATTAGTTGCAATATCTAGTTGTAGCCTTTATTGATCTTTTGTGTTGCAAACTTACTATGTTATTTACAGCAGGTGAGAGTACAAGTGCAGTGTGTAGCAGCATGTGCCTTGTGTGTAGTGGGTGTGCTACAGGAGCAAACAGAAAATCCTTGGTATTCATGAATGTGTGTGTGTTTAAACATGGCAGAGATTAACAGGAAAAAGTATGTGTTTCTTTGGAAACTGCAATTTCTTCACACCATTTAAAACAAAAATGAGGTGGACAGGATACTTTTTTAGGGTGTGTGTGATAATCTAGTTTCTGATAGAGTTTTGACAGCATTGCACAATTATCAGTTACAGCTATGCAAAGCTTTTTCCAGTTGGCAGCTCTGGTTGTAATTTATAACAATGATGACTTCTTAATGTTTGTGACTTGCATTGGACCAAGCCCTCTGGCAAGTGAAGTTTAACTCTATTTATGCAGCATGAGGCAGGAGCAAGGAGGCCCATCTCCAGATGTCTGCTCCTTGACCTGGAACAAGGAGCCCTGCAGCTTCCACACCCACCCAGGCCTTGGCCAGCCATGCTAATAAGTTATTTATGCTAATAACTGCTAATGCCAGTTATTTTTATGGACAAATTGCCAGGGAGAAATCTGTCACCAGACCAATGTCAGAGATCAGCTGTCTGAGCCATGCTGCAGCAGTCTGCACAGAGGAATTGTGCTGGGCAGTTCTGCTGCACGAGGCAGCCCTAAACCATTTGCTGGGCTTCGATATCCTTTTCCTATGTTGTGGGATCATTTTCTTTCAGAGGAAAATGTAGGATAAACACACTTGAAGCAAAGTGCAAGACATTGTTTATTTTAAGAGTGTTGCCAGCAGTAATACAAGACTATCCATTTCTCTTGACAAAATGCAGTCTCTCATGAGCTTAGTGGGTTTAAAGAACATATTGTGCTACACAAGGTATTAAAGGTTTCCATGGAAATATCAAAATGCGAAATACATTTGCTACTTTTTAAAAAGTTTTCTTGGTGACCTTTGCCTATGAAACTTTTTGATTGGAAACATGGGAGAAAAAGTTAAAAAGTAGAATTGTTGGAGCTTCTCTGGGTTGTTAATTTGCAAGGGTGTGCTGCAAATAACTGTTTGCTATATTTGACCAGACTCTCATTTAATAGAACTCTGCTTATGCCTGTGGAGTTCAGCCAAACTCCTCCTTTGTGTGTTTTTTCATTAATCTGTGCTAAAAGCATCCTTTTCTGTGGATTGCACTGAGGCTGACAGCCAGTGTCCTGCTGTGTTATTTCATCTACTACTTGAATGAGATCTTGATCCACAGAGCAGTGTTTGTTTTGTGGTATAAGGGTCCTCAGCTCCTTGACTCAGCCACTGTTACATGGACTGGTCTCTGTGTTAAGATCACATAAATCTTCAGGATAGACTCAGAAGTGCTGATTCAAGTCTTGCCACAGCACAAAAGGTACCCAGCTTGTTTGGTAGGCTTGACTTTGAGTCAAGCTTTCAGATTGCCCTCATGAGCAGTGCACCACACAGTGAGGCTGGTCTCTGAAGAATTCATCCCTTGCTTCCCCACTTTCCTTTGCCTTTACTTTCGTGTGAACAGATCTCTGTAACTTAATTTCCGTGCAGTGTAAGGATGATATGGGATGGTGACTGCACGTGGGAAACAGAGCTAGCTCCTAGGACCAGCATCCAAGGTGAGCGAGCTGTCTGCCATAAGGGTCTTCAAATGATACAGTGATTTGAAATGAAAAGAAATTTAGTAAGTTTAAACTTGTGTTAGTACTGAAGCATCATGGCATTACTTTGGTCCCTCTTGCCCACTAACCTCTCTTCTGTTAGTCATGTAACCATAGATATTAAACTATAATTTACTTCAGTTAGACAGGGTTATTATTTTACAGTCCTGGAGTGTACAGTAAGATCCCAACCTGGCTAATGGCTTCTCTGCAAAACACTGCTTCACATTTCACTTGTGGGTAGCGTTAAGGATCCTTGAAAATTAGTCCATATAACATCTGGCTAAATGTCTTATTTAGATATGGTCTTGCATATTATAAGACTTGTCTTTTACTCAGTCTATCTTGTGCCATGATGCTTTATCATCTAATTTTTGCAGCAGAAGTGTTTCTAATCAGAAGTTGGCGTGGGCAGTGTGATGGGCAGGTCTGTGCTGACGGCAGGAGGGAGGGCGGTCACGGATTGCGCAGCAGACGATAACACCCCCGCTGTAAAACTGACCAGCTCTTTGCATCAGCAGCGCCACAACCCCACCTCTTGAAGATAGTGTGGGAACAAACAGTCCACTGCCCTGGAAAGCGCTGCAGGGATGGGGAGTGATTACTGATGGCTTTAATCTGTGGGGAAGCCAAAACGAACATGGTGACAAAGCAGTTAATTTTGCCTGGGAAGCGACCGGAATAATGAACCCAGCAGGAGCAGCTCGGCCTTGCTGTACAGATGTTTCATACACCATGTGATAAAGAGGCTGCTGGGCTGCTCAAGGCAGGGGTGATACTTTGTCAGATGAAGTGAATTGTCTGCTTCAAACTGGTGAGCTATTGGAAGATTCTTTAGCACAGACTCCTTTCTGAGACATGTTTAACTTCACAAGACAGAGCTAGCAGGAAATACATTAACGGGCAGGAAAAAATGCTGCTCAGGCCAGCTCTTTACTATTTTTACCCAGTGATGAGTTCCAGAAAATGCTTAGGAAAAAGCAACTTTGTCAAACTTAAGGAGACCAGAGTAGAGTGGTTTGCCTCAAAGTATGATATGAGCTTGAAACAGCACTCTTCAAGGCTGCAGTTAAAGCAATACTCTCTGGTAACTGTGATGATTGTGATTTTAAAGTATAGAAGTTGAGGGCAAATGTTAAGGGTGGATTCAAGCTCCATCATTATTATTCTATCCTTTCCAAGGGAAAGATAATGGATTGGAATCTACTCCCAGATTTTCACATTACCCACTGTCCAAAACATCATCTGTTTATGAATGTATTGATATTGTGGTTTTCAGCTTCTGTGAGCTTCTGGGTTTTTAGCAGCTTTTCAGTCAGCTGTACTTCTCATGGGAAGATCTTATGTACTGGTACTGCTGGCATAAGGAAGTGAAAGAATAAGAAGAAAAGGTTATGAAGAAAGGGCAGACAACTAAAAAAGGACATCTGAAGACGGGGCAAGCAGAAACTAAACTTAGTCCAGAGAAATGGGGTGACTAGGGAAAAAGATGAGGAGGGAAGAGAGTTATCTGAGCACGCAGTAAAAAGTATATTACTGCTGGGTGTAACTACCATAAATCTTGAAAATGTAATGTTCTGTATTCAAATTCACAAAATGGAGTAATGCCTTTTAAGCTTCTTTTAGTGTTCATTCAAAGAAGTATTTCCTAAATAAATAGCAGTATAATTGACATATCTCCTTTAAAACCTCAAACTAGCAAGCAGGAATTTAACACTGCAGTTCCCATTTTACTGAAAGATCCACTCTGCATTAAAATAAACAGAACAGTCAAGATTTCACAGGTCTTCAGAAAGCCTACCATGTATTTCAGTATAGATTAATTTTCATTTTGATCTCTAATATCTTGAAGCAATTTTTTACCTCTCTAGAAACAATACTAGAGAGGTCACTGTGGTGGCCTACAGAGTTGGTTGGAACTTTTAAATGTATAAAACCTTTAGAAGAATATACCAAATATTTTTTTGGTATTTGCTGCTTGCTGTATCAAGTTGCATTATTTATATAGGGCAAACTATTTACTTACTTACTACTACTTACTGGTGTTCTGGGAATGAATTTCTTAGACACTAAAACAACCTGGAAGTCACAAATTCTAAAGCCTCTGAAGTTTTAGAAAATAAGTAGTGTTTAGAAAAAATTATTGGAGCTTCACTCCATTTGCACCTTGGTCAGTTTTATATATCTTAAAGTAGATTGACTTAATGTATTCGGACATTAGGAATCTTGTAGCTGCTTGTCACTTTAAATGAACATGGAAACTTAACCACCTTGGAAAAGTCCCACAGCTGAGACTTCTTATGGCTTCTCATGGGTCTGTGGTTTTAAAAGGAAACTTAAAAATACTATCATTTTTTGACTGATCCATGCTGCTAAGGTCAGGCCTCATCAATCAACTTTTGAACACTTGAAAAACCCCTGCATCTCCCTCAGTTTCTCTTTCCAGTTGTGTTTGTGATCTTTGGAGATGAAAGCTGTGGTCTTCATATTGTTTAGAAATTGCTGTTTGATATCTTTGAGAAATTAGTTTGACTTTGAAGAAGTTGCTGCTCTAGTGATCTAATTAGCTACATCTCTGTCAGAGTGGGCAAAAACCAGTGACTATATGTTGAATGTGTTTCTCCTTTTGACTAGAGAATTGAAATTGTTTGATAGTCAGGGAAAATGTGTATTTGAAGTTTTAATAAATGACTACTTGTTTGAATAAAGGACACCTAAGAAAAAGTTAGGGTTAGAAATCATTTATTGTATTTAGAAAAGATGCCACGGTATTTGAAGTAGACTCTGAGATCCATTTCTAATCCATATTAGTCCCCTAATACCAATCTTGTTAATTTCAAGCCTTTCAGCTGATCAAGATAGCAAAGATTCATAGACAGTCCATGAATCTAAAATAATGCAGGGATGGTAACAATTTTGGACAGGTAAACTTATTGAGCATATTGAAGCCTTGTTAAGGGCTCACTGGGATAGAAACTATCACTATTGTGCTTCAAGGATGATTTCTAAACACCATGCTGTTGTCACTTGAGTGCCTCAAGGCCCTAACTGAAATCTAGGCTCTGAATCTTCACTGTCAGCAACAAATTAAATTTAAATTTAGAAAGAAGGTGTGTATGTTCTGTCATTTTTACACCTGAAATAGAGTAAGGTATGATCAGCAGAGTGATTTGCCTGGAGTTTTAGGCAGAGCTGATATTCAGTAGCACATCTTCAGTGACCAGTCCAGTGCCTTATTTGTAGTGGGACTCTCTAATTCATTGGTGCCTGTGAGGTCCAGAGCCAGCTCAGTCCTGGTACACCTCTGAAGATCTTTTTCACAGTCTACTCCTCCTTTGTCAGAGCTGCTTCTTGTGGCCACAGGAGAAGGTTTTGCTTGTATTTCTCTCCAGAAGGCAGATGGCAACCACTGGTATACCAAAAACTTTGGTGACAGTGAAATGCATTCAGATGTGCCAGATCTAGATGCCTGTCTAATGTATTTAGCTGTAACCTTTTCAATTTTTTTCTTGTTCTGCTGAAGATGCAACTTTCAAGTTCTGGTGACAGCTAGTTCTGGTGCAGCAGACTTGAAACCTGCTGATTACAGGCTCTCCAAATTCTGTATTGACTCAGAATGAGAATTCAGCATCTGCCTGCCTCAGGAGACAAGATTTTCTGGGACTGCTCTTATTTTTAACCACATTAACAATAAATTCAATCAAATATCTAGGCCAGAAAGGCTGTGGTTGTGTACCTGTAGCTTGCATACATGTCAGTTTTGCATAGATCGGGATAGGTCTGGCTGTACTCCCTAATGCATAGTTATCAGCTTTTAACTGTAGCCTCATGTTATTCTTTGAGTGGCAGACTGAATGAGCCTGAGCACTCTGCATGGTGTTTGTGAGTGCCATTTTGCTGGCTCTTTTGGGTGAAATCCTTGCCCTTTGACACTCCTCCAATCTTAAACTGCTAGCAGGGACTGTAAATGCTCTAATTCCATGTGCAGCTGCAGCAGGATCCCTCCAGCATGAAAGCTTCAGAGGGCAGTGATTTTCTAGGCAGGGCTGATGTGATTAGACACATCCACAAGCCCTAATGCAGCACAGCCTCTGAGCAGGGCTGTGGCCCATGGGGCATCCTCACATGATTACCATAACTCAGAAAGGCCCAAAGGTCAGAGCAGCCAGAAGAGCACAAGCAGAAGTGCCAACAGGTGACACAAAGTCTCTCTGGTTTGTCCTACCCTTAGGCTCTGAATTCTGAACTGCTCCTCTCCATGGATGTAGGATGAAATCTTGCCCTTATTTCACTCCCAGAATAATGCATAATGCTGCAAAATTACATCCATTTCTTTCTAAAGCTGTTGCAAAAACCTTATCAGTGGTAACAGCTAGAGAGAATACCATTAAAAAATTCATCCTGTGCACAGCAAAGCTGGGGTTCATCTTGTGTTAGCAGCTTAAAAGTAACTTGTATGACTTATTACTATTTCATTAACTTAGTGTTTAAGTACATGTGAGAATTTAAGATACTTTTCTCTGGCACAGGGGGGGATTTCCCCCCTTAAGAGCTGGAATATTATTCATGTGATAATCTGCAGCAGATCTGTAATGAGAAAGATGAATACAGAGCAGTTCATTAGTTTTCTTCAAGAGTATGATACTGTAGATCTATGTTAATTTAGTCTGGAACATAAGTTTTGAGGTCTGTGCAGAGGAGAATGTAACCAGTTTTGTACCTTTGTGTGGGGCATTCCTTTCAAAGGCAGCAGAGTACAGGATCCAGATCTTCTGTAGCCATAGCTGTAATTTTTGCTTCTTCTCAGGTGTTAGTGGCATCCCCTGGAAAAGCTTCTCTATTCAGTGCATGTGTTGCTTCTTGGAAAGACAATTTCAGCTTTTGATTAAAACAATCTTTTCATGTGCAAACAGTTGTTATGAGGGACAGGTTCAAAGCCGACACCCTATAAAACTTCAAATCTAAACAATGGGTTGGGATTTTCAGAAGGCTCAGAAGTGTGTTTTTCCCCATGGGAGCCTATGACTGCCATTAGATAATAAAGGGTAATGTTAGAGACCCACAGCTAATCTTGACAAGATGGGGTTTTTTTCTTCATGCTCTGTGAGCAATTTGAATGCCATTCCTTTCTCCTCTTTAAAAATTGTTTTCATTAGCATTTCCAAAATATACATTACAGGAGACTGTAAACATTATGGGATAGCAATCTAGCTGTGATTTGATACAAACTAAAATTACCACTGTCAGCAATAAGCAGAGACACCATAAAAGGGAAACGAAGCAGCTCTGCATATTTGTGTAGGGGCAAGGTCAAACGTGAGAGACATCCCAGCCTCTCTGCTGAGGAGAAAGAGGTGATTGAAAGGGTGAGGGCTTGGGATTTCATCAGGCTTCAGGGAATGTTTGGAGGGAAATAAAATAGGCAAAAGACCAGCTTTACATAAATGGGAGCATAACGCAGGTGGGATGAACGGCCAGGGTGCTGTGTCAGAAAAACTAAATTGTTTGATTTCTGAAGGGGGCAGCGTGACTTGATGTGCAGGGGAAAGGCCTGTGGGAAGCACAGAAACTTTGCCAGGGGTCATCTTTGTTTTTTCCATGCACTGACTCCCTGGGCAGGCCTTGTGATGCTGCTTTGCAGGGCAGGATGTGTGCAGTGTGCTCCATGGATGGACAGTACCTTGGGCTAACACCCGATGGCACCACCTGAGCCTGCAGTGCTGCAGTCCTAGGCAGGGCTGGAGCTCATGGGCAGCTCTGGAAGGGCTGGAGCTCATGGGCAGCACTGGGCAGGGCTGGAGCTCATGGGCAGCACTGGAAGGGCTGGAACTCATGGACAGCTCTGGGCAGGGCTGGAGCTCATGGACAGCCCTGGGCAGGGCTGGAGCTCATGGGCAGCACTGGGCAGGGCTGGAGCTCATGGGCAGCGCTGGGCAGGGCTGGAGCTCATGGACAGCCCTGGGCAGGGCTGGAACTCATGGACAGCTCTGGGCAGGGCTGGAGCTCATGGACAGCACTGGAAGGGCTGGAGCTCATGGACAGCACTGGGCAGGGCTGGAGCTCATGGGCAGCACTGGGCAGGGCTGGAGCTCATGGACAGCCCTGGGCAGGGCTGGAGCTCATGGGCAGCACTGGGCAGGGCTGGAGCTCATGGACAGCTCTGGGCAGGGCTGGAGCTCACGGGCAGCGCTGGGCAGGGCTGGAACTCATGGACAGCTCTGGGCAGGGCTGGAGCTCATGGACAGCACTGGAAGGGCTGGAGCTCATGGACAGCACTGGGCAGGGCTGGAGCTCACGGGCAGCACTGGAAGGGCTGGAGCTCATGGACAGCGCTGGGCAGGGCTGGAGCTCATGGACAGCCCTGGGCAGGGCTGGAGCTCATGGGCAGCGCTGGGCAGGGCTGGAGCTCATGGACAGCACTGCTCTGCCCATGCAGTTCTCCTGCCTTGAGACTAGGGCATGCATCCTCAGGGAAGGCACAGCAGCAACCCCTGCAGCTCTCTAGAGGTGTACTTTAGGGGCTGGACAGCACATGCTGCTGGCAACATCGAAACAGTTTAAAGGTAATATGCAGGATTTTTCCCACCTGCCTGTTTGCCACCTTTGCCATGGAGGGTGTAGAAAACATCTATGTGGGCTGCACATCCTGTTGTCCAAGGCAAGACTGCTGCCCTACTGCTCCCAGGTATTTCTCCTGTGATACCCAGAAAAAGCCTGGTGACAAGTAGCTGTGGATGATGATGCTTCTCATTGCAACAAGCAGATTCTAAGAGTTGATATCTCTTCACAGCCAAAGTTTTGTGACACTCAAAATTGAACTTATTTGAACTGGGGTGTAAAGAAATCTGTTCTGGCACAGGGAAGGGATGCTTTCCTTCATCTCGTTCCTTCCTGTACAACCACAGCAAGTTCTTCTGCAGGAAGCTGACCCAAGCAGGTATTGTACAATAAAGTACTTTGCAAGAGCAACATTTTATTTCATTTTCTGAAATATTGCACTTTAAAACTATGCCTCATTCCAGAATCAAGGCTTGTTGTAGATAAACCTTCTGAGGGAGAATAACCTTAGAAATACTGAAACTGGAATAACCAAAAAGACAGAAAGTCAAGCTGGGAACAAAAGTGAAACAGACTGGGAGAGCAGTCCCTGGCATTGGAAGCCTAGTGCTCAGTGGGACACATTCCAGTTTCTGTGCTGATCAGGTTGCACTAGGAGGTCTCTCAAGTGTTCTGTAACACAGTGATGACAGAGAGCCACAACAATCAATAATGCAGTTGGGTCTGTGATAGGGAACTCACCTTAAGCTGCAATATCATCTTTGTGTGAAGGTGTGCTCGCAGATCTTGCTCTTTGGAGGCCCTGTGGGTACATTTCACAGAATCACAGCATGGGTAGGGTTGGAAGGGACCACACTGGGTCAAGCAGGGTCATCCCAGAACACATGGCACAGGATTGTGCCAGACAGCTCTGGAATATTTCCAGTAAGGGAGACTCCATACCCTCTCTGGGCAGTCTGTCTAGTGCTCAGTTACCTACACAGTGAAGAAGTTTTTATAGTCAGGCGGAACTTCCTGTGCATCAGTTTCTGCCCATTGCCTCTTGTCTTATTTCCACTTCTATCTCTTGAATGTGAAGTCACTGTTTATTTACTCACTGGAAAGCTTGATGATCCTGGGACAGTGGATTTTAAGTCTTCCTTTTCAGAATAGGGGGTAAGAAAAATATTGAGAGAAGTGTAGATAAAATGGAATGCAAGAGATGTTTCCAGGTCATCTGTTTAAGGCTGATTGATTGTCAGTGCTCTTGAGAAATATGGCTACCTGAGGGCCTTTTTATTTATGGGCAACCTCATCATTGCAGCTTGTGGCTTTATTATACTGCACCTGCCATCCACTCCCCCACACCTCCTCCCACATGCAATTGCTGATACAAAATGGTTCTGTTACAGAGACCCAGATTGCATTGCAAACAAATAGGCTAAAATCACAGTTCAGCGTGGTGCAGATGATTTGTAGCTACAGTGCAGTGGTCTGTCATTTCACATTACTGAAATGTGTGTGTTGCCTGAGAGGATTTTAATCAGGGAGCTCCTGGGCACACCTTTACTGCCTGTAGGGACTGTGTGCATGCTGAGCTCTGTGACCCAAAAGAAGGATGGGGCTGGGTTGCAGATGCCTGATCTGATTGCCCTTTTAGCATCATAGGCAGAGTGTGAGAAGAGGGCAGAATGGCACCCAAGCAGCTACACCTTTATCAGTGTAAAATTCACCTTTCACAGGAAGAGCCCCACTGTCAGGCTCTACAAAGATTGTTTCTTATCCCTTAGGAAACAGGCTGGAAAATGCATGGCAGCCAGGCTGGCTTTATGTCTGGGGTGCTCAGATGGTTTTGGGTGGGAGGATCAAACCCAAAGATTACATTACAGAGAGGTTAGAGTCTGGCTTTTCACTCACACACATGTTCCATGTTCCTGATGAGTTTCCAAGGTCAGTAGATTATGGTGACATATTTTTCAAAGACCTAGAAGGAACTATGTATTGAAAATGTTTTTACTGTCAGTTGCAAAGTCAAGATAGCTTAGGGGAGGCTTTAAAACTGCTTCTGTTTGTGATGGACAATGCAGGTTTATTTTGTAGACCTGTCAGTATCTTACATTAATTTGTTCTATCTCAAACGATGCCAACAAAAGATAAAAAGTAGAACTTTGAGATTTTTGTTAAATGAGTCGATATTCAGGGGTCTGGAGAAGATGGTCGTGGGTTCAGTTGTTTTCTTTCACTTGTTTTCTAGGTAAAATCTGAGGGGGTTGTGCTCAAAAAGTGTGTTATACTAATAATTTATAACTATACTGACAGTGAAGACAGGTGACTGATGCTGCCAGCTTCTGTTGGATGGCTTACAGACGTCTGCACAAGACTTGTGTTGTTGATGGCTTCCTAATGGGAATAGCTTTTCTTTAAACACTATAAAACTTTCTAATTAGGTTGTAAATAGGGCACTACATTTTGAATAAGAGGAATGTTAAATAAGCCATAATATTTAAACCAGATTTTATTTCTGGCAATTACTCAGACTCTAAAGTTAAATTCCCTTTCATTAAGTCACAGTGAGGGCCTTTTGTTGCTAGCCTTTTTGTAAATATATACGTACCTGTAGTCAGGGAAAGATGGGCAGAAGAAACATGGAAAGAGTGAAGTGTTGTGTGTAAGGAGGCAGGGCTCATAGGGGATCCTTCTGAAAGAGATATTTCACTGCAGCAATTATAATCCTTGACGTTTGCACTGCTGCTTTGCACTGAATTGTCCTCATGTTATCAGTTGTCTTTTTGTAGAATTAATTCCCCTTCTTCCCAGATGAAGGTGGCTTTACAAAAAGAATACCTTAGATAGTCCCAGTTCTTCCAGGCAGGTTTACCTGATAGTAAATAGTGCCTTTGGAACGCTAGTAGTTTCATCAGCTTTTTTCATCAGAAAAGATTGTCCTTGAAAATAATTTCCAAACATATTTTTAAGACATCATATAGCTGGAGGTAGGATTATTATCTGTGTTATGTAGAGTTAAGTGATCTCAGCTTATTGTACATAAAAGTAGTCTAGCCCTCAAATATAAATATATTTTTTTAAACCAGGATAAAATATTGGAAAAAAAAAAGAATAGGGAGCTTCAAGTAAAACATGTAGAAAATCTTCCTGTTTTAGAAAATAGTGTTTTAGAATCTGGTTTGCCACTGGAGGAAAAAAAAAAGATAAACATTTCTGGGATGTTTGTTTGTTTGTTTGTTTGTTTGTTTGTTGGGGCGGTTGTTGGCTTGTTTGTTTGTTTGTTGTATCATGGAACTTCCACTGCAATCAGTAAAAGTTCGCTTTAAGGTTGCCTTGTCAGAAATGCAGACTAGCTACATCTCTTCAAACTCTCCATAATTTTCTGTTATGTTTGTGCAAGTGCCAACTATTCCACCATGAGTTTGCAATTCATTTAAATAAATACATACTTTACTGTATCCTATGTGGGCTAAGGCAATGCTATTCTAACTGAGCAGTCCCTTTGCAAAATTTTGCACATTCACAACTCAGCACTTCTCGCTCCCGTAGGTAACACTGTCACAGACTTGCATGTCTAAACAGATGCTTGATTTTTCAGTGGAGTAAATACTGACTTCATCTCTGTTTCAGACAGCTCTTGCTTACTCTAATGCAGAATAATTTAGGGTTAATGTTGCCTGTTTGATTTGAGAATGAAGCAGTTGTTGAAGGTAGGGTGAATAATTCATTTTTCAGAGTTGTAAAGGGTACATGTTAATATTGTGAAGCTGCAGCTGATGCTACTAAATCCATTCATGTTAAGAGAACAAATTGCCATTTGGCATGCTGAAAAATTAACCCAATTTACAGCATGGGTGAAGATGAACTCTCTCTGGTGAAAGCTATATTTAAACCACCAATGAGATAATTACATCTTGGCCTTCTAACACATCTTATGTAGCACAGATGTGACTGCTTTTTCTTTATAAGTGAATGCATCTAACAACTTCTAAAAAAATGTGCTTGTTTTTCTAGATTTTGTGCATTTTTGCTGGGAAAGTCTGGAATATAAACAATGTAAAACATCCATGCATAATGTGTCAGCTAAGGATTAAGCAACAAAATAAACAAAGCCAAGCCAGTGGAAGCTGTTTGTATATGACCAAAATGTTCGAAGAATTAGTGCAAGTCCCATTTCCAAGAAGGATGAATATCTGTTGTGGGTGCAGCATCTTATGAATACAGTTAATGACTGTACAAGTTAATCTAAAGGGAAGCTTTGTCTTTTCATGTTTATTATTTTAATGGAAAAGTTGCACAAGCAGACCAGGGTCACTTCTCTGTGATGATAAAAATAAGGCCTATGATATTTGAAGGGGGGGTTTTTAGCTTTATCTGTTTCAATCATCTGCAGGACCTCACAGCAATTGCTACTCCTGCAATTGAGCTGAGCTTTCCTGAGCAAACAAATTGTCCACCAAAACAATGTCTTTGTGTTTCTAACAGAACTGGAACAAACACATCTCTTTTGTTCCCTTGTTTGTGCATGATTTGTGTAGAAGATGACAGTGCCGAGCAGGGAATGGCTTTCATCTGCTAAAATCTCTCACTCACCAGGCTACAGGAAAATCCTGGAAGCACCTACCACCCCGTACACATCTTTTTGCCTCCCTGCCTTTCTCTAATCTGGGGAAAATGACAGCCCAGATGTGATGTCTTGTGCCAGTTGAGAGTAGTGGGGTGGCTTTTGAACCTTGTGGCGTGGTGTCACCAGGACAGGGTGAACAGTCACTGGTGGTCACAGTGTGAAAAAAAACTGAGAAGGGGCAGGACAGTGTGGAGCAGGGGTAGGACAGTTCCCCCAAGGGAACTGAAGTTGTTTATTGTAATGAGTTTTTCTCTAACCTTTCTTTCTTCAAATCACTGGTCTCACAGCTGTTCTTCCCTGGGTGTTGATAAGCTTGATGGCGTCCATGAAGTCCTGAGCTTCTTCACCAAGAGGGGCTGTCACTGTGCTTGTAAAAAGGTTTTGTTCAAGCCTTGCCCCTTTTTCTGACACTTTCTTCTTGGGGTGAAACTGCCTGGTATTTACACCATCGATTTGTATGTTTGTTGAGAAGTTATAATTCACAGCCAGTTACAGAATTTAAGCAGGCTAAATAAACAGATCATCTTCCCATGCAGGTCCTGTTGGTTAAGCAACCTGAGATGCAGTTGCAAGGACAAAAAGGTGCTCTGTTCTTATATAGCAGTATCCAGTCCTCCCTCCAATGTGTCAATCCAAGAGCACTTTCTGCACTCTGCATACCTGCAAATGTGCCCCAGATCCTGTTGTTTAGTCAGTGCTTACAGGCAGTATTTGGGGAAGGGGGATTGTGGCGTGTCATGTATTTACAATTACCAAATGTCAGCATCTAAGTCTTTCTGAGAGAGCTTGGGGTAGCTGTGATGCATTAAGATATTCTTAATCTCCACATGATGCAACCACACAATAGTTCTTGTATCACAGGTACCTAAAAAAAGATTAGATGTGGCACTCAGTGCCATGGTTTTCTTTAATTGAGGTGTTAGGGCATGGGTTGGACTCCATGATCTTAAAGGTCTCTTCCAACCTAGTGATTCTGTGATTCTGTAATGAAATACTGATTTGTTTTCTTTGTAAGTAGACAGGTAAAATTAGACAAATTGTTACTTAGCTTCTTGAACTTAAAAAGGAGAAATAAAAATGCTGGTTTTGAGATGGAGCTGATGAACTCATTCACTCAGATTTGTCTAAGAAGAAAAACAGCTGAGGAGAGGTAAATTGCATTTTCTGTTTTGTTTTGAAGCCGTGTCTTTACCTTTAAATTGATCTGAACCCTAAAAAGAAATCTGGATATCTGAAGCTAATAAAAATAATACTAATAGTACAAATAACAATAATATTAAAGCAGTCCGTTTGGGAACCTCAACAAAAAAACCCAACCAAACAACTAAAAAAAATCCCCAAGCAAGAAAAAGAACCTATTTGGGTATGATTTTTGATTATTTGGTTACAGCTTTTTCAAAAAAAGGAGACGTCTTTGATCTGTGCAGCTCCATGCACATTGAGTGGCTGAATGTCCAGGGGGCTTATTTCCCAAACTTAAGAGCAGAGGAGATTAAAGAAGGAGCAATCACAATGGTGAAGTAGCATGCCAAAAGTCACACCACAAGCTGGTGACAGAGCTGAACACGTTACCCATTTGGGTGCCTTGATCACTGCTCCCTCTCAGCTCTGCAGGAGAGGAAAACACCTGCCTATGGCTGACAGACTGAGCTATCTCCTCCTTGTGCCTGTGCCACACTTTAGCAAAGTGGGGCATTAAGGCTTGTTCCTCGTGCTGTGGTAACACCCCTGCTCCTCTCAGCCATGGTTCACTGACAATCATTTACGCCAAACTGAGTTTTGCAGTGGTGTTGACTGGTTATGGTCTCTCTGTTCTAGTCAGTGGTTGCAGGTTAGGGAGGGAATGAATGCACTGTGGTATCTGTATGGTATTAGAGGTGTAGTTTAGTATTTAATCTCCATTAAATACTGACTTCAGTTCTTGGAAAAACAAGACTTCTAAGGCTCCAATCTGAGACTTGCCATTCAGTGGGATGTTGGTGTAGATTTACACTATGGGGAATGCTTTGCAGCTCCTGGCTGTCTGCTTGTGGGAAATATCAGATCCTTGAACCTTCACTCAGATTGTCCACCCAAGCATGAGAACTGATCTAATAAATAGGGGTTAAATTATTCCTAGCGGAGTGAGTTGCTGGATAGATTTGGTGGCTGGATACAGGAACTCTCCTTTGACCTCGTGGGTGCCACTTAACTGCTGTTGCCCATAAAGTGGACATAATTGCTCTGTGCTCATAAAATGAGTGTCAGAGCTATCTCACAAGGCTAATTAATGTTGTTAAAGTGCTCTAAGGCTCAGAGATAAAAGGGGTCATAGACTATTGGTGTTAAATCTGACATTTATTTGTTGATAAAGTTACTTCCCTCAGTCATTGGATCCCTGCCCTATTGTCTAGGATCATATTGATTCCTTAATAGTTTCAGTGTTTGTAGGTCTGGAGATAGATAGCTAATCAACTGCATATCACTACAATTACTGATATGGAATCATCATTTTCTGTAAGGATTCCTCGAAGTTGCTTATTTTTACATTTGAATTGTCCACACACTTCATTACCATTTGGCATGAAAAAGTTTTGGAAAAAGTTTCACTGTGATGATTAACTGGAAGCATAGGCCATCTCTTGTGTCTCACCACTTGACCTAATCACATGTGTGATGTACAGCCCTAAATGAACTGCATCCAGCCTGCCATGGATTACCTCTCCTTCCCACTTCCAACAGGCATTTCCAAGCTTCCAGGTAAACCATGCTTGTTACAAATAGGGCTCGATGTGTGTTTAAAGCAGGAGGTGGTATGGATTTAAATAATTCACTGATTCTTGCTGTAGTATGTCACAGTCTCAGAGGAAGGTTGCTGCTCCCAAATGCCATGAATTTACCCTAGTTATGTAGAGATATTAAAAAAATAAATTCATATTCTTATGGTAATGGTCAGTTGAGAAAGTATCAGGCTCCTTTGCAAGAACAAGGTTGGTAGGTGAAAAAGGCAATCAAGCTGCATTTTCTTAGCTAGCATCTCTTGATTTTCTTTGTAGAAGCTGTGGTTGAGGTGGCCTTAGATTGACATCAGATGGTGAAAATATAAAGCATTTTCCTTGAGCTTTTCCCTCAGTGCATAGTTCTGGCTCTGTTGTACTTGTGCATCCCAGCCAGTGCAGCACAGAATCATTCTGTGCCTGTATGAGCATGCATGCTTCTGTGTGCCTGTGCAAGAGGAGAGGGGGAACTGTTCCAAGCAGGGCTTGTTGTGGGGTGCTGGATTGCACTCATCGTGGTAGATGGGAGATTATGGTACTGTGGGAAGATGTGTTCCCATGGTAACTGAGCTGTTTTACCCAGAGATGGAGTGGGAGCTGAAGCTGTGCCTTTCCTATGGTCCCTTACTACAAGTTTTTCATCCAGCATTAAGAGCTCATTATGTTTGAATCACATTGGTGTGGATAAGAGATTTTTCAGCACGAGGCAGAACCTGGTTTCTCTTAGCTGCAAAGATGCTGCAGAAACCCCATGAAGCTTTGTGGGCATTGGGAATTTTAGCAATAGGACCATACTGACAGTGCAGCTGTGGGGTTCCAGTTCTCCCCTGCATGCACTCTGGGAAGTGCAGCCTCTGAGAATGAGCTCTACACCATTACCAGAGTGAGTACAGAGCATCTGTCTATCATCTATAGACAACCTACAGCATTGGGTCAGACTGGCATCTGCCTCTGGAGGTTGGGAGCTGATTGCCCCAATGCTCCCCTTTGCTCCTCTCAAAGGAGAGGAGTGTACAGCCATCCCTTCACAGACCTCACATAGACCTTATACTCCAGGTAGGAGAACCAGAGAAGGTGGAGTTGGGTTTAAGCTGTGCCTTTTATATCCAATAGCTCATTATTACAGCTTATTTTAGGGAGTTGCTTTAGAAGCCAACCATGTTAAGTCTTTTGAATGTGAATCTTGAATTTAAGAGCTATCCCTTTAGGGTGATAAAACATGTTCCTTTGTTTAACAATTTTTCTAAGTATATACTTATCCCCAAAAAATATTTTGTCAAATGTATGAGAACAGGGCCCTCTCCAGCCTGTTTTGTGATGAGTGTCTAAAAGGTAAGTAGAATGGACACTTTTCAAATATTGAAAACTCTTACAAAGTTGTAAAAAGTTTAATGCAAATTGCTCTCACTTCAAACCTGTCCACCTACCTGAATCTCATCTTCCCTGTTTTTTGAAAATGCAGAGGAGGAACAAATCTCACTTTGATAAAATTGCTTCATCTTGTTCCTTAAGCACCTGAATAACTCAGTATTCTAAAACTATGCTAGGGAAACATTAAAGCAGAAACAGACAAAGAACTCCAGAAGCTGACAGTGATTTGTATTGCTTCGTGCATATGCATTTCTGCATAGCCCTGAATTATTGATTAGCTGTTATTTCAGTAATTGATTTTTCTGCATGTTTGCACTGCCCTTAGAGAAACCTGCAAGAGCACAATTGTTCATTTGTATTGTTGAGACAATCTAGCATGTCTTTAATGGCTTTTATGAGGTGATCCTGACCTTCTATGGCACTGCTGATCCATGGAAATTCATTGCACTGGATTTACTTTATACTGATATATATATGAGTGAAAATGGGGCCTTTCATTGCTTTGATACATTCCTCTTCCTCCAAGCAATAACTGTTGTGCATTTAGCAAGATGTTTTTTCTGGTTTCAACACGGAAGCATTATTGTAGTGGCATAGAAACCTTTTGTCACGGACATGAAATTTCATGCAGCAGTAGGTTTAGCTGAAGTGGCTTTTAATTCATGTAGCAATGCCCAGATAAAAGAAAATCTAAAAGTATGAAGTATAGGTAATCGCATTAGTTTAAATAATTGTTCTTTGTAATATTTCTGTTAATTTGTGCTATAGGGAAGGAATTAAATTTGGATATTAATAAACATCAGACTATCAAAGACAATTTTGTCCATTTCAGAAGAGCATTGAAACAGCTACACTGGGTCACAGAAAAGACCTTCTATGACTCAGACCAGAGCTCAGCCCTTCACTTTCTTTTCCCAAAGCATCTGCTGCTGGCCAGTGTAGAGCAGCAGCAGCATCAGCAGTATTTTTTCCCAGCTTCTGGCAGCCAGCCATTTGGGTTCTGCTTCAGCCAGAGGTTGTATCTGCATTATTGTATTTAATAGCCCATGGTGGACCTTTCTTCCATGAATTTCTCTAATTGCTTTTCTTTTAATCCGTTTATGCTTTTGGCTTTCAAAACATCCTGTGGCAATAAGTTCCACAACTTAATTATGTAGCGTATAATAAAAAAAAAATAAAATTGGCCCCTCTTGTTTTAAGCAAACTGTCTGACCATTTCATTTGGTGCCCCCTATTTCTTGCATCATGAGAACAGTTGTTCCTGCTCACTGTCTCTGTGCTGTTCCTGATACTAAACCATAATCATATTCCTCTCCACAGTGATCTCTCTTGCAGGCTGCAAAGTCCTCATCTGGGTAATCTCTTCTTGTAAAAAAGGCTGTTTTCTACCTCTGCTTTTTATGTCTTCCTTCTCCCTGTCTTTTTCTAATTATCCCAAATCTATTTTAGAACAGCACCCGTTAATGAAGATGTGAGCAAAACTCAGTTTCTATGCAGAGAGATGATGTTCTCTGTTTCTTCTGTAATTATTCCTGACACTGTTTCTCCCTTTTACCATCCCCAAGTATTCAATTTGGCGCTTTTCAGAGAATTCCATGTTGTGGTTTCAAGATGTCTCTCCTGAGTAAGAAAGGGTAGCTTAGATCACATAACTGTGTATGCAGAAACTCTCTGGGTTTTCTCCATGTATAGCCCATTGCATTTAGTGACACTGTAATTCCCAGTATCCCACAGGAGCCTTCTTCCTTCCTGCAGTTTATAGAGCGTATCTTTGCCTAATGGGTACAACTGAGCAAATAATGTATGTGAAGATTTTTGCCTCGATTGTTTCCTGTTTCAGTTGAATTGCAATTTCTTCAAATACAGGTTTTTCCACTGCTGTACAAAGCAACACCAAGTGGTGAGGGGAAAATGAGCCATTTTCTCAAGCAAAAAACCACACTGATCTGTTTGTGCTTTTCCTGGGATCCAAGCTAGCTCTGGAGTTGTAACACAGCCCTGCACTGTGCTAGAGTGTCTCTGCCTACACAGAAACTGGTCCAAGAGGAAAGCTGTCTCTCAGTAACACTTTTCTCTCTGAGTGATAAAAATTGCAGCTAACAATACATTAAAAAAAGCCCCAAACCATTAAAGGTGATGTGGTATATGTAGGGCCAGAGTATGACTGTGTAAATTCATTAACAGATGAAAAGTGGATGAAGGCTTCTTCATGCTGTCCCTGTCAAAGGCAAGTTAGGAAATGCCACCTGGGCAGGAAAAGAGGGGTGTAAGCAAAGGACAAAGGGTGCAGCAAGGGACCCTGCTTTCCTCCAGCTCCTTCCTTACCTCCTGATGCACAGACATGACTTGGGTCAAGGTCTGCTTTGTTCTGCAAACCCTTTCTCTCTCCTGCTTCTGGATGAGTGCTAAACCAATGCAAAACTAAATGCAAAGGTAAAAATCCATTTTACTGGCATTTGACCTGCTGAAAGGCACAGTATTTCTGGGAACAGAAAACTTGTGTGCTGGGACTGGCTGTTTGATGGGAAATGTAAAGCTGAATAGCTTGCTAAAAAATCCAAATAATCTATTTTCTCTGAAGCTCTGGCTTTCCAAGTAGCAAAGCAGTAACCAAATTTGATTCCTCAGGGGCTTGCATGGTCATTAGGTATTTAGTATTGAGTAAATATTAGCTTTCCTGGTCTGGTGGATTTGTGGTACTGTGTGTGATTACTGTGTTTTATTAAGAGACATCTTTATACATCTGTGTGATAAATAACTGCAGCATTATGTCAACTTGTATCTGTCATGTGAGTTCAGACACAACCAGAAAGGCAGTATTTCTTCTATGGCAAATGCACATTTTGATGGTTTTTTTCTTCCCCAGAGGAACAAGAAGACTTTTTTCTCTGCAGCTCTGTGTTTATTGTCCTTCTGCTGCTTTACACAAGGGGATGAAAGTGGACGGAGTGCTTTTTAAATTATTGTTGCTATTAATTTTTTTTTCACTTGCTCCTATTATTGTCCAGAAATAGAAATTATCACTTTTTGGGTATGAGTAGAGGGTACAGGAGAGCCATGAAGTGCTATTGATATGAGGTGGCAGCAACTGCAGCTGAGCTTGCTCAGGAACCAGAATTAAAACTGCTGAATGCATAACTAGACCTAAGTCACAAAGGAAAGCAGGGAAAAAGTCAGTTAATAAATACAGTAGATGCAATATCTGGCAGAGAGCCTTTCCTTTTACATACCCACCCCCCCTCATTCCCAGAGTATCCACTGAGTATAAATTTAGAATCCCTGAATCTTTTTGTTGCCTGAGTTTTGTGTGTGTAAGTTGATACTGAGGAAAAGGGGAATGCTTCCATTTCCAGGTTTTGGATTGCTGGAGGAGGAAAGGAGGGGCATGGTTAGGCTGAACTGCACATGAGAACCAAAACAGTTTGCTGAACCCAAGAGTCTTTCAATAGCATATGAGCCAAGTAATCCTTTGTGGTTATAGCTTGTATTGATCTCATTAATGGACCTCTAACAATGAAACTTCCCAGCTGCAGATGGTTCACTGACAAGTGGAGAATACACAAAAGAGATTTACCTTGTTGACTGGATTCTATTATATTTTAATGTACTACTATATATAAACATAGATGGATTTTTTTTAAATCCTGTAATGCTTGAACAACTAAACTGGATCTGACAAAACTGGTAGAGGAAATTATTTGTCTGGGAATGCTCTTGTTAGATTACTTCTGAATCATGAAAATTTCACAATAAAGATGAGAAACTTTTAAAATCTACATTTATGAGGAATAGCACAGTTAACTTTTATTTCAGTCTCATAAATATTCAGCATGCTGTTTCAATAACATAATAATTAGACATGGAAAAGCATATGTTGAGAACAACTACAAGGAAAAAAAAAAGCAGCAGCATTTTGTACTTCAACGAGTCTATATATAGAAAATGAGTCATTGCACCCACCTCTAAAAAGGAATGTGGCCACTTACTAGAAGAGTATTGCACCACTGTGTGCAATACTGTGATAGTTCAGGGCAGGTAGCAATATAAATGTATCCCAGCCCATAGCTGCAATGTGGGGGCAAAGAGGTGTCCTCCTGTCCTGTGCCTGCTCTGATAAGGAAAGTTTGCCCTCTGCCCACAGAGCATGAGCTGCAAACTTCTGCAGAGGTTTCCTTTCCATTGCCCTGCAAGATCAAAAGCTTCCCAATCTAAAGCTCAAAGTAGATACGCATTTCTTAAAACAAAAACCAGGAGATGAAAGAAATTCTTCAGCTTTTGTTGACTGCTTTGTCTCTGATAGCTAGGCCAAGATTTAATTTTGCATGCTGCACTGACTGCCACGTATTTTCTCTGAGATGAAGTAAATTAGAAAGTAGAGAAAATCGTTACCATTACAAACAGGTCAGATTTGCACCTCATCATGCTTATGGAACGTTGAGCACGTTTTAATATCTGTGCTTTTCTGGTCTAGGGTAGATTCACAACTCTTAATAATTTTCCCAGATTAGGAAGAAGATAGACTGATAGCATCAGAGTTAAAGAGTGGATATCCTCTCCTGAATTCCATATGGCAAAAGGTCCTTAAGAAAGGCTATCTTAGGGCAGTCCTTCAGCTGTGTAGAAAGCTGTACTGGACCCAAAGGTGAATGTTTGCTGCCCTGGGTCGTCCCACTTTCACATGTTCCTGTGCATATTGTAACTCAACAAACACATGGAAAAGCATCACTAGGGCAGCACTGTGGGGCATTGAAGGGAAAGTTAATGGGATGAAATGTGGCTGTGCTATGGTGTGAGAGTGAGTGATGGTTGGTTATTTCAACCCCAGTCATGGATTTGTAAGGAAGATTTCTGCCCAAGTGAATTATGTGAAATTATTTGCAAAGCTGACAGTTATTAGTAGCTGATCTAATTGGAACATCATGGGAGGACTGGAAATTTTTGCAGAAGAGGCTGAGTGGTTTTGTCAGTTGTATGTATGCCAGTGGAATTGCTGACAGTTTAGGGAACCAAGACTGCATATGCTTAAACAACAAATGAAGCCCTGCTAGCATGGCCGTATTTCTGTGAGCAGTTTGTAAATGCCTGGAGCTTCACCCTGTTTTACTTGTGAGGATTTTTCTAGTAAATTGGTGTACTACTAGAAACAAATCAGCACTGTGCCTTGTGTTTAGTCCTGTCTGGACTGCAGGTGCACAGTGCCAGTGATTGGGGCTCACCTGGGTGCTGGGGATTTTCCTGTTACTTTTTGATGCCAAAGGTGGACACATGTGAGGAGGAGGTGACCCTGCAGAGGGGGACTGTGGAGGGCTGAGGAAAGCAAAACTGGAAACCCCTCTGCCTTCTGGATTGCAGGGTACTGATGGGCTTTGTTCTGAATTTCATTTCTAAAAAGGCAAAGTCTGTTGTTTATATTGGGGGAAAAAGCCCAACTGCAACTGGAGAGGCCACTGGGGGCTTTTGGGTCTGAAGGAATGTGCTTTTTGTACCTCAGGAAAGGCCTGCTTAACTTCCCCCACTGTGTCTGCTTGTTTTCTGTGTAGGGCTTGGTCTCCTGTCCCCTCCCCTCTGGGCCAGGCCAAGGGGGTGCAGTCCCCACCGTGCTGGTGAGGGGCACCTTCAGCCATACCCCTGAGTGTGGGATGGGGGAGGAAGCAGGCCAGCTCCTGGAGCTCCTCCTCAGAACCCACACTCTCATTCCAGCAGATGTTAGAAACAACCTTTGACAGGCTTTTCTGTTTCTGTTTGGGATTTTCAGCCTGACTTTCCAAGCAAATCAGGCTGTGTGATCACACTGTCTGTGAATTCACCTCCTTCCCTCAGCAAGGATAGATTTAAACCAGCTTGCTGGTTCTCTACCATGTTTGACAATGCAGAAAAGGTCTCAAAAGTGGCTGAGGCTCCCAGAAGTTGTGTAAAATGGTATCTGGGGAGAGGGGGCAATCCACGTTCATGCCTGCTGAGTGTACAGGCAAGACTTGGGGGCAGAAGCAGCAGTTGGGAGCCCAGTGTGAAGGGGGTGGTGGCCCAGTGGCCACTGCTGTGAATCAGCCCTGGGCAGCCCTTCCTTGCCAGGGGGCAGGGCAATGGGGTGCCACAGTAAGAGCATGTAGGATGTGTAAATCAACCCCTCCTTGTGTTCTGAACTTTGGCTGTCTCCCTTCCTTCTTCTGCTGACTTGCTCAATGTCTGCATTCACTTGTGCTTTTCTTTTACACAGAGCTTCTAAAGAGTTGAGTTTACTGAAAAATCAGGGTTTGGCACTTAGGTCACCACACAAGGCATGGCCTCATGAGAGAGGGAGATGGTGGACAGTGGGATTTGGAATCCTGCTCTACCACCTCAGGGCCTCTCCAGTCACAGTTTAATTCACATAACCAGAGCCTTTGAGGCAGGAAATGCATTGGAATGATGGAAAAGGCCACGATCCCAGCTACCCTGTAACCAGCATCTGTGTTCATGAGCTAAAAATCCTGCTTGGTGCAGTGAGGTCCCTGTGTTCCCTCCCTGCCCCATTCCCTGCTGGCAGTAGGGTAAGGGGACACAAAGCCAACTTCTGCTGAGCATTGGAGGAACATGCCTGTTCCCATGACATCTGCTAGAAAATAAAGTGGTCTTCTCAGGGACATGAGACAGTCCTGTAAAAGCCCTGTTTGCAGCACAACTTCCAGGGGAGGCAGCATAAACCTCTCCTGCACATTCCTGGGAAACTGCAAGTGAAGTTGCTGTTTGTAGCACTGCCTGTGGCTCCCTTGGCACCGTGAGTCCCTGTTGGTCCAGGTGCAGATGCATCCTCTGGGGGAGGGTGGATGTGTCCCAAAAATGCTGTGAGACACAGAAGCAGGATACAATTACGAGGTGGGAGCCCGGGTTTCTCTGCACTCTGGGCAGCTTGCTCTGAGCACTGCGGAGCCGCTTTGGTGCAGCTCTGTCTCCAGAATCATGCTGCCTTGAGCTGGGTAAGGGACACAGGGAAGCCAAGTTTGTAGGAGGTGCTTTCCAATTGCCACTTTCAGAAACTTTTAGCAGCTGATTCCACCAAATTCTCCCCAAATTGCAAAGACATGGCAATGTGACCAAAGGGATGGAGGGCCATCCATGAGCAGCGTTGCTAGCAAAACCCACTTTTTCAAAGTTGAGAAAGTACTCCACTATGCAATGCTGTGTACCATGTGAGCCAGAGAGGATTGTCTCTTCTTCAGTTTAAGTGTGGTTTTTTTGCAAAAATAAGCAATGTCTTATAAGTGAACTGTTTCACTGAAAATATATTCATCTAGGTTCTGTTTGTAGCTTCCCTTTTAATTTTTTTCCTGAACTTGGGGAATATACAGAAAGCTTTCATAAACAATATTTTATTTTTGAAACAAAAAGTAAAATAATTGTTAAAACAGAATCTTTACAACTAGTGAGCATATGCATCTCCCAGTTGTGTGGCTTGAAAGTTAAGTTCTGGCAGTCAAAGCTGACAGATTTGGGGAAATGATGTTGTATTCTTCACTGGGGTATGCTTTTTTATACACAGCATAAATATATTTACAGGATTTATATTGAAACTAAACTTTTTAGGACTTCTTTCATATTAAACATTGGAAGCCATTTGATGACAATGCATTCATAAAAAATGTGTTATAAATTCTGCTTTTTCTGAGACACTGATTGATAGTAGAGTAAGCCTGGCTTTAGGTCTTTTAATAGTCCAGTATCAAGGCCACACAGTGATGGTGATGTGATGCATATAGCATGTGCTGCCTGTAGAGTAACTGCTGAGAGATGGCCTCAGTGGCTCCTACAATGGCATTTGTGGAGTCCAAGCTGAAGGTGTAGAAAAGAATTTTCAGCTTCCCCTCCTGAGGGATTTTTATTAGCACAGATTTTAGGCTATGGAATGGCCTGAAAGTGTTTATTGCAGGGTGCCATTCCTCACTGAATATAACTGTATTTCCCTGTTAGGGCTTCTTTCTTTAACGTTTATTTTCCTTCAGAGTATCTGCAACTGGGTTTTGTTTATTGTGTGGGAATTGTGGACATTTTGTAGTTCAAGGAACTATAGTGTGAGGGCACTTCTTCAAGATAATATTGTACTAGAGATAATGTAAAGATATAAGTGGGTAGGGAGCCACTGGACTGGGCTTCTTGTTGAGTTTTGTTTCTCTCCTTTGATAGGTGTTCCATTTACTGCTTGGATAAATTTAATTTTTATACTGCTGTTTTGTAAGGTACATGCTTATAATTCCCATTTTTCCTTTTAACCAACCCACAAGCTGAAGGGCTTCCCCAGACAGCTTTGCTAAGTATTTGTGTTTCAGGATAACTGTAGGAATATACCGAGCTGCTGATGGCAATGGAAGTACACTGAGCATCTGTTATGTTTGTAATAATTGTAGAATAGTACAGTAGAAATCCAGAGATGTAGCTTAAGTAATCCAAAACAAGATACAGATCTCAAGTCAGTCTGTAATTCAGGTTTTTTCAGTTCATTGTGTTTCACAAGAATAGTCAGAAGAAAAGGAACATAAAGCAGATTTACTCATAGCTTGATGCTCCATCTGCATACAAACTAAACATGTTAAACTTTGCTCACAGTGTGTATTCACCACGCTGGGTTGTAGCTGTGTGGCTTTATAGAAGAGTATTTACAATACATGGCCAGCATTAAACTTACCAAAGCCTCATTTATCTGGAACGTGTTCTTCTTTCCACAAAAACAATCCTGAAGTTGAATTTCCCAAAATATTTTTGTTTGTTGCCTTACTAATTTAATGAGCAGCAAACTATTGGAGGGCTGCTTTTAACTGCTTGCTTAAAAATACCTCTGTATCAGCCTCCCAATCTCACAGCAATTCTTACTGAGCCAGTTTCACTGTATCACTAGATCATGTTTCTCCAACATTTTAATGTGTATAACTACTCTAAATGTTATGGCAGACAGCGACTTCCCTCCATACTGGAGGTTTTTTTAGCTATAATTAGAAACATTTACTAGTCCTGGGCAGAGGAAAGATGATCTCTGAGTCCTAAAGGGCATGCAGATAGGAGCTGGTGGTGTAAGCAGTATTGTTCTTTACTCAGGTAGAAGAAGCCTCCCTTGTGGAAGGTTATTTTATGGTAATAGTATGATGTCTGGCATAGATGTGCCTCCTACTGTTGTAGGAACCTGCCCCTGCAAAAAACACTTGTGATTTTTTGATTTTTAAAAAAAGCAAGAGAAAAAATTATTTTCACTAGAATGACATTTTTATCTTGGGAAGGGAAAGAAACATTCATTTTTGAGTTCATTCAGCAAAGACTTTGTCAGTAAATTTTGTTGTCCAGCAGATAATAATAAGCAGTACATGTCTGTCAAGAAAGCCTTTCTGCTTAGTTGTTCTAAACACCACCCCAGTGGTACAGAAACCTCTGGTTGCAGTCATGGTGCAAATTCTTTTCTTCACACCAGTGATGCCACTTCAGCAATGCTCAGGCAAAGGAAATGTTTCCCCAGCTGTAGTAGTTGGTTAAATGCAAGGGTCTGTGAGCTGCTTGCAGCTTAGAGAACTTTGGTCCAGTCCATGTCTAATATGGGTCACATACATTGCCCCTCATTGCAAGCAGGATTTTGCTTGTTTTTCAAGTGAAGTAGTTAATGTTCTAAGATGTGTCATTGTTGTCAAGAGCAGTGCATAGTGTTCAGGAGGGTTGGTTTGTGTGAAGGCTTTTTTCTCAGCCTAAAGAGCCAACTCATGAGGCTTTTCTGGGAGCAGTTCAGAGCACCCATAGCACAGATTCAGGTTTTAATCACTGTCCGAAAAAAGCATATTCTTCTGAATCCTTTTGCAAAGTCAGTTCAGCTTTTCTAAAAGAGCCAGACGTTGTGAGACTAGCAGCTACCTGCAGGTGGCCTTTGCTTTCTGCTGCTTTGTTCTTTTATTTCCTTCCCCCCCAATATCAGCTCAGGTTTGTTCCTGAAGCCTTTGGGAATCAGAAATTTAATCTGCCCCTGGAAGGGACTTCAAGAAACTACAGAGCTTCCTTTTTCATGACTCACTCCCCTTTTTTGTGGCACAGCTGAATATCCCAAGATGTTCCTGAAAGCTATTTTTTTAATTCATAAGCATTTTTAGTGAACACAGGTCAACAAGTATTCCTTGGACATGTTCCCATCTTCAACTGTCCATATTTAGGGAAAAATTCCCTAGAGTCTGACCTTAATAAACCTTCTCAACTGCAAATAGAGCCAACTACTCATCTTTTACTCTGTAAATGCGATGAACGATTAATTGCTGTCTTTTTAAATATTGCTAAAATATATGAAGTTACTGTGGCCTCTCACATTCCTTCTTCTTAAGCTAATCCAGATCTTTCACCCTCTGCTTCTAATTATTCCCCAAAGCCTTCCTTTTCTAGAGAGAATTGCAACATTTCACTTTCCCATTTTGCTAAGTGTTTAATGTTAATGGGAGAGTTTTGAAGATGATTGGCCATGATTCACAGGTTTGTGTTTTTCTGATTAAACTCAGTATTGGGTTTCACCAGAACTGCAGGCTTGACTGCACTTACCCTGTCTTACATTTTTTGGCTGCTTCCTTCCTTATTCTTGTTTGTATTTTTGACAGAGTTTTGGAATTGTGTGAAGATTCTGGCCATAGCTAAGCTTTTTAAACATGGAAGCAATAAAAGCATGGATTACTTTAGTCTCTCTCAATCATTTATTCCTTCCTTCTGATATATTTATAGAATATTCCCTTTTCATCTTTCATGTCCCTCAGTACATACATTGCTCTTGTGATGTAGGTTCTGATTTTGGGGTAAGGTAGGTTTGCTTTTACTTCACATTCATACTGAGCCACAAGAAGTGGTTTCTGTGTTGGATTTTCAAAACCTCTGAATCTGAGAAGCTAATACCTTCTTGTCTACTGTCCTGCTTCTGTCCTGCTTCTATCCTTTCCCTCTGGCAGCTTTCCAGTGTTTTCTTTTGAAGCTAGTTCCCTGAATTTAGTGAAGCTTTTTAAAGTCCCATTATCCTCATTTCGTTGTTTTTATGCTTTGCCTGTACACTCAGAAGATTTAGTCACCTTTCCCTTCTGAACCCTGAGAAGGTTCTTCCCTGTAAACCGGAACTACATCAAAACCACCTCTACTGTAACTTCCTGCAGGTTTGAAAAAAAGAGTTATTCCCATTGTAAGTAAGTCTCCTTTAAATAAATTGCCATGTGTTTGAGATTCATATTATTTAAATGCTGATGTAGATCCCTAAAACCTTGGTGCCATCTAGGCAGTACTTCTGGGTGATCTAGACAATGGTAAGTAACAGGGACCACTAGAGCAGTTCATCTCATTAGAGGAAGAAATTTTGTTGGAGGTTGGATGGTCCAAGGGCAGGGACAGAAGTGAAGAAAACAGTTAATGTGTCGCAAAGTTACTTTTTCTGCTATGTCAGCTCAACAAAACATTTTCCCTCAATTTACAAGCCTTGTTTTATCTTAGAGGATGGGCTTACTTCATCCCACCTCAGTAGAAGCCTTTTGTTTCTGGGTAGGTGGTAAAGAAGGGGAAGACATGCATGTGCCCACTGATGCTGTGGTGTACCCCTGCTACACCTGAGAAGAAAATTCCTAGTGGACATCATGGCCAAATCCATTTGAGGAATTGTTTAAAGCAAAATAGTTCATATAAATCACCAGACTGAAAAACTGGACCTAGCAACTTCTGCCCCTGTCCAGACTAGGAAAATGGCCAGTGTTTACCAACTGCTTTAGCTAAACTGTTTACCTAAAGTAGGAGCTAAGTAGTGTTTAAAACGTTAGCTAACACCTTTCCTGAACATGCCTCATCTGGTTTGTTTAGACAAGGCTGGCCAATATCTCCTTTCACTGGGAATGATTAGTCACAACCCAGACCCAGAAAAACTGTTTGTCATGGATTTCTCAGGTTTGAGAGTGTGGAGACACAAACCTCAGCCCCACAAACTGGTGGACGGTGCTTGCAGTTACCCTCTTAGTCTTTCATGTGAGTTGTGTGGGTTTTGCTTAAGTACAAATTATGTTTTTTCATTGCTGGTTTGCAGCTGGTCTGAAGGGAAAACATGAAAAGAGTGAAGTGCTTATAAAACTTGCTTCAGAAAAGGCTCCATTAACAAGTGACTTATTTACAATGATGGTTCTTCCAAGTCAGTGTCAGAAGTTGACTGAAATTTTCTGAAGTCAGTATCCACATGTAGTGAAGAACTCACCACCTTTTAGTCATCTCTTGCAGGACTTAAACTTTTAGTTGGCAACACAAGTGTAAATTTCAGTAGGAATGGGGAAAGTGGTAATGTTGTTTCCCAGGCCTCTACCTTCCCATCAAGCAGGGATGTGGATGTGTTTGTGGATTATTGATGTTTTAATGCTTTGCTGAACATCCCAAGTCATGCTAAATCCAAGTGCCTCTCCCTCAATTTTCCCTGCAGCTGCCTCAGTAGGATTATGCCTCCTTTTTATCCATCTTTCAGTAAGTGTATTGTGCAAGAGCATGTAAATATCTGTACTGAGAGGGCAGCTCAAACTGTGCACATGGTACTGTTTAGGCAACTCAGACAGATGGTGCGACTGTAGTTACAATGAAAACAATTCCTTCAACATGGGTGGAGGAACGTTTCATGAATCTTTGGCTGTGTGGAAGCTCTAGAGGGATCTGAGCCCGGGTGCAGAGTAATTCCTCAGCTCAGGGCTTTTGCTGGCAGAAAATTACTTCATGCCATTCCAAGTAGCTTGAGTCCTATAATAGTTCTGACTTCAGCAAAGGTGCAGGATGAAGGGGTAATGCTTGTTCAGCTGCTTTTTGTTCTGATCCTTCCTATTGTTTGGCTTCCAAGAAGCATTTTTATTTACCCTTCTGCAAAATAAAACATAAAACAATAGTGGGATTGGTTTTTCAGGGCTTCCCATCCTCTGTTAGTCATTTACACTGCTGCAAAACATTTCCTGTGGTGCCAGACCCCTCTTCTGCATTCTCATTCCCTCACGCGCGGGTGAGGTGGTTGGAGAAAACAGAAAAGTAACCAAGGACCCCTTTTGGAAATAAGAACCAGTGGCAAAGCTCACCAAATCAGACTCCCCATATGCAGTGGAATGTGTGTGTTCCATCCATCCATCCATCCATCCATCCATCCATCCATCCATCCATCCATCCATCCATCCATCCATCCATCCATCCATCCATCCCTGCCAGACTCATTCCCTTGCACTTGCTCATTATTCACCATTTGGCTGCATTCCTTTTAAAACAGGGACTTGGCAACGTGGGGAAATAAACCCAGGGTGAGAGGAAGCTGGGAGAAGGCACACACAGGGTGGGAAGGGCAGTAAATCTGTGCTCAGCCTTTTCCTTGGGAAGTGTCCTCACCATTTGTCTTCCTCTGGCAGGGTGCCTTTGCTGCTCCCCCCACACCCCTCCAGCATGCAGAATCCCTCCTCCCCTGCCTGTCTTAGCCATGCAGGAGCATCATTCCCTGTCTCCCCAGCTGCTTTTTGCTGGAGCTCCAGGGTGACCCTGATGCAGATGTGTGACAGACAGGACCTTGCTCAGGAGAGCAGCTGTTGCTAGGGATGGATGTGCCATTTAGTGCTAGTACAAAGCATCATTTAGATAAGGGCCCTAAAGATAATTCCTGTAAAATGGGGTTTGGTGATTTGGAGTGAGGGAGACAGCAGTAGGAATTATGCAGCCACTAGTAATCTAGGTTGGTTTGGGTTTTTTTAACCTTGCCCCAGAGAGATCACAATTTCAAGCAGACAGGTGTACCACCTTCAGATATTAAAGACATGCTTAATCTCTATGGAGACATTTGCTTCACCTAATGAAATGTGCTGCAGCAATCAATTTTATTCTGCACTTATTGATCATGTCTGTTTTATGGAGACAAATACAAGACAACCTTAATTAAGAGGATCTATCTCTTCTTTTAGCAGTGTTTTCCGGCAGGAAGCTTTCACATCTCATGTACTTTTTGATAGAAAGTATCTCTGCTATTTGTATCAAGATGAAATGGAAATCAAAAGCTTTCGTTTCTATACCCTGCACTGATATTACAGGAACAAAGTAGTTTGTCTTTTTTTAAGTGCCTAATTCAATTTATTCAGATTTATTGTACCACAGGAATTTGAAAATCAATAACTTTAGCTGCCAGGTGCACTCTTTATTTATACATATATTTTTAAGATTGTGAATGTGGATGACATCTGTCTTTTCTAAATTGAGCCTCTTTGTTGTAAATAAATAAAAAGCATAGGATTATTTTTTCTTTAGCATTTATGTTTGAGAATATTCTCCCTTAGACTCTTTCCTTCTCTTCCTGGCTGTATTTCACATACAATACATGCTGTTTGCAAACTAGTTTGCCTTTAGCAGAGTCCTCAAAGCAAGGAGCTCCAGGCAATCTAATGGGTATTGTGAGTGCTGTGGAGGGACATCTAACTCAACAGCTGCCCTATATATTAAATGAAATAGTGGTGCCACTGATGTAGAACATGCTCCTTTAGTGTCTGAGGTCTAAATGTCACTTAAACTACTGTGGTGAGGTTTCTGAGAGAGTTAGTTCTGGACACGGATTCTAGAAAGCGTTTGCAGTCAAATCTGTGAAGTGTTTGTGGCTGGTATCTGGCAGCGCCGTGTGGAGCTGGCTTGTTCAGCCAACACTGAGCCGTTTTTTGCAGGAAAGAGGGAAAAGATGGTAGTGTGATGGCTTTGTAGCAGGAATAGAGTTCTGCATCATTTCCCTGCCAAAGAAAAGTTCTCCTGAGTGGGGGAATGTTTTCTCTGCTCACAAGGCAGCTGTGGAAAATGCACACAGGAATTATATTTAAGGAAATATTTGTTTTTGTGAGGACAGTGGCATAAAACCAGTTAAGCAGTGGCATTAGATAGCTCATGGTAACTCATCATGGTAGTGTGGCTCAGTATCAAGGAATGAAAGTACCAAACTCCATCAGCAGGGAGCAGTTGTAGTGCTCAGTATGTGCTTGTTTCTCACCATCCCAAAGCACATGTCATCCTCCTCAGGAGTGAGGCCTATTCCACTGCATAGCACAATAAATTTGGGCACAGTGAAGTGTCCAAGAAAAGTGTTGTACGGCAAAACTGGGAATGCTGCAAGAGAAGCTTTGCTGTTCATCCCCTGAACCTCCAGGTGTAAAACAAAGAACACTTTGTCTGATAGCTCAGCATTAACAGGGTTTCCTTGATTCCCTTGTTTCAAACTGGTTTAAGCTGGGTGCAGCGGAGAAATCTCTGGCACATGGTGCAGAATATCAGTAGGTTTATCTGGTCCTGACTGAGTTGGGGGATGCTGAAGATGTAGCAGTCACTCTGTGCCTCAAAGTCTCTTGGATCCAATGTCTCTGTGTGGGTGTCAATCCCAGAATGGTTTTGTAATAGCAGTGCATTCACCCAAGTTCTCTTAGCTGAGAACTCCTCTTTGTGCCTCAGCCCACCGTGTCATCATGCAGAGAACATTAGGTCTCATAGTGAAATTTCTTCTTCCATTCTTTAGAAGTTTTGCTGCAGGTACTTCTCAGGTCAGGGTCAAAATGACTTTTTTACTTCTGAACTCAAGTTAGCCAAAGTAGTTTCCTTTTATGGGAAAGCTATGTATGGCAGCTGGGGGAAAATGGTAGTTTAGCAAGTTGCTCTAAACAAAGGGAATAATTTGATTCTTCAGTCTTTTAATCCCCACCTTTTGTGAAGCTGATAACTCTGTTTTTAGAGAATAGTGCCTGAAATAATTACATGAAAAAGTGTCTTCTTAAAGTAGTAATTAAAGTGGTTTTACTGAACTGACACTGAGAATTTCTTTGTGAACAATGATGGACTTACATAAGCTCATCTTTATTTACATAAAGTTCAATAAAATAAGCTATTTCAATCTATAGATATTTTCTTCCTCCTCCTCCTTTCTGGGATATAAATTTGATTTCATTTGATTTTCTTAGACATTTTTTGCCCCTATAAGGAAGTTCAGCATCTCACAGCAGTTTGCTTTGATTTGTTTTAGTTCTCTGCTGGGTCCCTGAGTGAAGTTTGGTGTTCTTTAGATGCTACTCAAGAATTCAACACTCTAGTTTGTTTATTTGTAGGAAAACAGTTGTTGCTGGACATCTGCTGCTTTTTGTATTTCATGCTAGAGTTAATACTGTTGCACTGCTCAGCCTGAATTAGTAATAAGTATAGTTTGACTTATATGACTTTGAGAGATGGGACTTATCCAGGGCCTTACTGAGAGTGGGATGAAACATTATGTGAAGATGGATTTCTGAGTCCTGCTATGATGGATATTGTGCAGCCAGCATGAAACCACTGCACTTCAGAGCTCTAGCCTTTCTTATTGTTATTTTTCTACTCAGACACTTGCTTCTCACAAAAAACAAACTTTAATGATTCATTAATTTAATGATTCAGCCAGCCCCCGTTGGTTCAATTTAGCCTGCACAGATTAAAAATGGTCGTTCTGTTGGTCTTGGACAGACAGACTGCAGAGAAATGAGCTCTCCGGGATGATTAGCTCGAGAGAAGGGGACTCTCCAGGGCTTTTCTAATGAACTGAGAGCTCTTTTAGGGGCCTGCTGGTAAGATAGGAGTGCCTTCTGCTTTTCTGTCTCCTTCCTCCGTCTTCCTGCTCATCACTGCAATACAAGTAAACCAAACAAAAAAGCCATGATTCATGCACAAAAGCTTTAGAACAATGTATTTTACAGCTGCAGACAGTGTTTTCTGTCCTTTGAGATACTGATGCTTAGATTGTTTTCTGTCTGGCACTTTTCTGTTTTAAAGCTTGTCAGTCATACTGGTATTTAATGACTTCTCAAAGGCCAGTTAATATCTACAGGACTTTGTGGGGTGTTTTTGTCCCAAGTATCTTTTTTCTAACCTTGACAGTGGATAGGGTTTCATTCTCTTTGAGGTCATCTAAATATGAGACCAGTTTATCGAACAACAGATTGAAAAATGGGAGTTGTGGCACATGTTTAATATTTATTATTAAAATTGTATAATTGGAAATGTTAGATCTGCTTAAGTACCAGGTTGTATTCAATCTACCTAAATTTCCATTGGAATTTCCCAGTTATTTCCCAGAGATGGTTCAATTCCTCCTCTCTGCTGTCCTGTGAGTGGTTGAGCTGCCTCAGTCTTATGCAGCAGGTTTATCCAATGGCACCAAGTTGAGTGTGTGTGACTGCATTTCAGAGAGCTGCAATTCCTGTACTGGTATCTCTGCAAAGCCTGGGGGATTAAGGCACTCTGCTGTTGTGAAATGTTTTCTTGGTTTTATTACTGCAGTGATAACATCTCACATTGCTTTTCCAGTGGCAGTATTGCACCCAAGAGGGCAACGGTTCGTGCATTAGGACTACTACAAATTAACACTACTTTTTGCTTTCTCTTTAAAGTGAGGAAGTAGCATCCCTCTTTAATAAACAGATGAATTTGAGGCAGAATTAAAATTCCTTTTGAAAGACAGTCAGAAAAGCTATTGCAGTGAGGTTTTAAGAACTCAACCCAAAAGGCAGTTTGTCATTGTGCATTCCACAGGATGGAAAGCCTCGTTTTTAAATTAATGAGGCTAGTTAAAATAATATTCACCCATACACAGCCTTAGGTATCATGGACTTGCTGTTAGTTCCTGCAAGGTCACATTTGCTTACTACATGGAGGCAACAGGCTTGGCTTTCAAAGACCCTTTCATCCCAAGGTGTGGGAATCTGCTGTGTGGCAGAAATGGAGGGGGAAAGGAATTTTCTCCTCACTAGAATCTTTCTGCAGTTTGCTTGCATTGCACAGCACAAGTCAATTGGAAGTTCATGGGAAGAGTGTGTTTTGAATGCAGCTGAGTATCCCATATTGAAATAAGTGCGGAGGATTTAATAATTGAGAGGTTGGTGGCCAAACATATTATAACACCACTTAGTATGCAATCACAAAGTAGAATTGACTAAGTCATTTGACATGTGAACTCTGCTTCCAATGGAAATGTTATTACAACTTCAGTTTCTTATGTTTCTGTTTAATGGTTAAATAATATGAGCAACATTTGATTGTTGTAATGTTGCATTGATTTTAAACCACAGGTTTACTCAAATGGTAATGATTCAGTTGTCTTTTTAGGAAACTTAGCAGAAAGAATTTCTTCTTTGAAGAAAAACACCAGTTAGTGGGCATTTTCAGGGCATCTCCATGGCATTGTTTCTGAAAACAAAGCGTAGGAAGGAGCATATGGTATTACATCTGCAGAGTGTTTGACAGTAACCAGTCCTGGGTGTTTCAGAGGTCAATTTACAGAACTCCGAAGAAAGCAGTTACTCTGCCCAAGGAAGTTGCTCTTCTGAAAGTCAATAGCTTTGAGGTTAACATAAATTCTGAAGTGTTAGACACGTAACTCCTTCACCCCTTGCCATTTCTGAACTTAATTTCTGGACATCTCTATGATCAATTGTCCAGAGATGGGTCCAATTTTTCCTTGAACCTCAATCAGACTTTAGCTTCATTAGCATCATTAGTATTTTTCAAGCTTAACTAAGGGCCTGGGAAACTTTTGAATAACCCTTTGGACTTCAGTTATGAAAGAGTAAAGCATTCTGATATCCATTCTGCTGGTGTTTTGTGACAGCACATCCTTCTGTCAGTCATCTTCTTACTTCAGGTATGCAGTTCCCATATCATTTTGTGAGAACACCTTTTCCTACCATGCCCTTGATCGTTGTCATTTGTTTCTAAATACTGGAAAGTTCTTTTTTCTTTTTTATAATGGAGAGAATGCTTCAGTCTTCTAGATGAGAGTGAACCTTTTTTTTAAACAAGTCTTTCTTCCAACTTTATGGAAAGGGAACACTTTCCATTCTTTGGAAGATGGATGGGTTTCCTTTTCCACAGCTCTGTCCTTAAGCCCTGCTGATATAAAATTCTCATTTTAGATATTCAGTGATTAAATATGAAGATTTCAGTGAAGCAGAGCCCCATCAGAACCCAAATTGCAATACTGAGATTGCTTTAAGCAGATAAATGATTTCTGTCCTATAAAGACTTCAGTGTCTGAAGAGATTAAATTGTAGCAGTGAACAAAACCCATATTGAAATTATGTGATTAGCAAGATGAGCAATTTTTTTTATTATAATGTGAAACTGGACATGAAAACCAGCCTGAACATTTAAACTAATAGAGTCATTCTTACTTTGCATGTGCTTTATTGTTCCACATTTGTTATGTTTGTGTCTTTGACTTTTGTAGTAACTCCATAATACAAGCAAATTGTCACCAATGAAGCAGATGGAATGAAATTCCTTTTATATAATGTAATTAAGGAAATAAGCACATTGCAGGGAGAAGCTAGTATGTTGCTCTCTGTCTCATCCAGCAGGAACTTGTCATCCATGCCAACCTCTTTTGGCAAAGCATGAGGGTGCTTTTTCTCTTCTTAAGCAAAAGACTGTTCTGTTTGGTTTTTCTTTTGATTTTGTGTTAAAAAGTCCTATGTAGATGATGATGCTCATAATTACTGCTATCTCACTGAAATGGGAAGAGTTTTGGCCTCATTGGGAACACTGCTGAATTCCTTAGTTATACAAGCAAGAGTGCATTTTCCTCTTAATTAGAAAATAACTGTTTCTAATAAATAAAATAATTTTGGTATTTATTCAATGTTTCATTCTCCTAGCAAAAGCCAACTGAGATGTATAATCCTCAGACATGTTAATTGACATGCTGTATTTATTAGGAAACTGTGCCATTTAAAAAGTCATGCTTGTAAGATAGTTATTAAAAAAAGCAAGATGGAAGGCTTAAGTGTCATTTTTGACCTGTCTCAATTATTATGTAGCATCTCTGGAGTTTGAGATTTCCCAGCTTCCCTAGGCAATCTGTTTCACTGCTTAATTATCTTCACATTTAGAAAGTTGTGTTTGTTCATTGAAAAAATAGAAGAAAACTAATGATGATAATCTGCTTTTTTTTTTTTTTTTTGTGCTGTTAAGTTCTTGTCCTGGCTAACATTGAAGAACATGAAGAACAGAACAGATGATTTTCCTCGTTTTTGCAGTAGCCTTTCATATATTAAAATGTCAGTCTTGCAACTGTCTACTTCTTACAGTATTACTTTAATGATCTGTATTCTCCTGTTGGAGGAGAATGGCATCATTGCTGTCTGTGTCATGCAGACCAGGTTCCTATTTATATACCAGTACCAGAGTTTCTGTTGTTTTTTTTGTTTTTAATATTTGACTTAATTTCATATCACGTGATGAAATATATGTCAACTGCATCATGTAGCTTACAAAAAAGAGGTGAAGATGTTGGATTATGGTATATCAAGGGGGAATGAGTATTTCTGTAATTTAAATGTTGTTTTCCTGACATTACAGTTTTGCTTTAGTTCTCATAGGGAACATTGGTAAATATTCACCTTGTCTATTTCACAGAATCACAGACTGGGTAAGGATTGAAGAGACAGCTGGAGGTCATCTAATCCAACCTCCCTGCTCAGCAGGGTCCTCTGGAGCACATTACTCTGGATGGTATCCAGATAGCTTTAGAGCATCTCCAGGGAAGGAGAGTCCTAATGATAGTTGCTTGTGGCTGCTGCGATAAATCAAAGAAACTGCTCACATCTTTGTAAATGGTTGATTTATCTTGTTTTCAGGAAAAAAATCCTAACAGGTCTTGTTCAAAGCAAATCAGATGAGGTTGAAATTAGAGTGGGGACAATGGAGAAATAAAGAGCTGGAATAGAGGAACGCTAGCAGAAATTGTAGCAACTATGTTTTTTTACCATTTATCTTGTGTTTTATTGGTTTTGAATTGATTCACATTAATAATTACAAATTACTGTCTCACAGGGTCTTGTAGTATTGTGGTTTTCTTTATTCTTAATGTGGTGAAATGATTCTTTCAGCAATGATCTCTGGACTGTTTCCAGCATAAATCTGGATCTTGATTTTGTTGAGCATCAGAACATTTTTGCAATATCATTAGTATCATGGCATCTCAGTATTCCTCATGTTCTTGAGATGTGTTCAGCTGGAATATAAAAATGCAGAAGGCACCACAGCCCGAGTTATCAACTTGGAGAGAATGATAGAAACTTAAAGAGATTGGCTGTAAAACTGCCTATCAGTACTGCCACTGAAGACATGAGGAAACATAATTTCCATCTTTCCAACAACTTGCACCTTTGTCTCTATTGTCCTTGCAGCCTACAATGCTGAGGAATTCAGTGCAAAGACACCTGAGCTGGCTGGCTGCAGTCAGGTTGAATGTCACTGACGAATGACCTCCTTAAATTAGCATTAGTGCAACCTAATAAACTCACCTTAAACTAGAGTTAATAAGACTTAGATGGCTTTGCACTATGCCATGCCAGACATATCACCTTGGCCCAGCAATAACTCATGTCTGTTTGCACTGTTGTGGTGTCATGTAAGCTTGTCCACTGCCTCACAGATGTCCTAAAAGATGAACAACTTAAGGTTTCTGTGTACGGCCATAAATTGAATATAATGCCCATAAATTTTTATTTGATGGCAAATCTAAAGGAGATAAAGGACTGCTTGAAAGCTGGGAAAAGAGAAACTCTTGGGAGAGTTAGGCAGTGTTGTTAAACTAATGCAATCTTGAACCTAGGGGACACAAGATGTCTTCAGGTAAACCAACATTCCAGGCCCAACTGGAATGCTGCAACTCCACCTCTCCAAAGGGAATTTGCATGACTAGCACTCTGTTCTTTAACAGTTTATCATCTTCTTTTGTGATTCCCTAAGCATTTTCACTGTGAAAGGTGTCAAACCCACAGTACTTCAGTTTCAGGTAGAAAAAATGCATAGAAATTTAGATGAGGAATAAAACAGAGAAATAAATGAGAAAATTCAGACTAATGAAGTTCTTGCTTATTATCTGCAAACAGTGCTTCTGTATTAGACCTCACTAACAGCTTACCATAATGCAAATGTTCATCTTAATGCTAAAAAATGAAAGAGAAGGAAAGAATAGATAGTATTAATAAATGCGTAATTTTAAAAATATGGTAGACTTCAAATTTCCCATTAGGGTATTTCTTTACAGGTTAATTTATTCTTCTCCTTTAAGAAATCACTCAGAATAAAACTACTTCAGCACCTCTAATTTAATATTTGTTTCCTAGTGAAAAATTCTGCAAATAGGTGCTAAGGTTGATAATCATGCAGATCTCATGATCTAAACTGAAAGCAACTGTAAAAGATTTTATCTTCTTCAGTGCATTTTGGACCACAGGTGACACAGAGAGGATTGAAATAGGATAAATTATATAGATATAATAGATTAAGCCTTAATTCTGTATTACAACCAGCACTCAAGCGGAATTGGGCATGTGTTAAAGCTTCATAGAACTGCTCAGTTTCAGAGTTATGGCCAAATGATGATCTGTACTATGTACTGGTGAATTAGTCAAAGAAATGGGTGTTTGGCTCATCTTTCATCCATGACCAAAAGTCTTACCAAGATCTGAACCCCTCAAGGAAAAGCTGCAGGACTGAAGGCTGCCATGGTCTCTTGTGCAGCTCTGGGATGTGTGCAGAGCACACTGTGGTGAAGGATCAGGCTCAGAAGCTGAAGTGATGTATCATACTGTCACTTTGAAAGGCAAACCCAGTGATCCAGGGCAATATGAAATGTGTTACCACTTTAGCAGCAAAGCAAAAGCAGAGACCCACTGTCCTTATTGTGTACCAGCTCTGAAATTAAAAGCTTCAGGGTATAACTGAACATTTATTGGAGGAAAAATCCAAATCTTCTAACATGTGTGAATTTAAAAGAGATGAGAGAAATAACCAGGCTGAAAAATGTGTGCCATCCTCAGAAGGAATAGCAGCTGTTGTTTGGATTGCAATGGGAATTTTAAGGAGGTGTTTGCTTTCATCCCTGCTGCTATCTTGTGAAGTGGTGTGAGCCAGAGAAGTGACCAGGAGATGTTGGGGCACTAATAGTGCTGGCCCACCCAAAGCCAACTCTTGGGAATAGAGGATTAAAGGAGTTTTCTAAGCTTCTCACATTGTCTTGAAATAGCACATTGGAGAATGTGGTTTCCCTGGCATGGGAGAGAAGGGAAGACTGCTCTGTAACTTATCCCAGCTTTTTGTTCCCAAGCCAGGCTAATGCCTGAGGTCATTGTCCAACAGAATTGTGGAACATTCAGCAGGATTTATTTTTCACTGAAGAAATACTTCTCTGTATTTTAGCTCCTCATCAAATACTCATCCAACTTAGCACCCCACTCATCCCCAGCTCCACCCATAGGATCCCTTTGCTAAGGAATAGAGGAATTCAAAGGCCCATACTTCCTTCATGTTTTAGATATGTCCAGCTACTGGAAAGCTGAGTGAAGTTGTCATCACCCACCTGGCCCTGATGCCAAAGGGCACAAAGTTTCCTTAAATGTTGGATTGCAAACATCATTGTTCTCCATTTTTCTGAAGCCAACAATCGTATTACGTGTGGGGAGTTCCCTAGGTCACAATATGCTGGTAAAATTACTCACTAACATTGTTATCCTCTTTGCTAAGTTGCTGCAGCTTCTAATGGTAGCATTACTTTGAGCATTCTGCCAAGAAATACAGCAAGTTTAGGAATACTTCCTTTTGTACAAAGCCCAGTATTTCATGTTGCGATGCATGGACATGATGAATATAACTGAGAAAATGTGATGGAGCATAGGGAGTAGTTCAATATGGCAGGGAACTGTAGAGGTTAATGAAGATTAGGGCAAAATGAAATGAATGGCCATGGTGGTATATGAAATGCATTTTTGTCACAGAACAAAGAGTAAAAAGACTGATTTGTGCACGTTGGGCAATTTTAAATTAACAGCCATTGTTCGTGGGTGGAAAAATATTTTTAGGAAAAAAATTATTTATTTCTGGAGCTTCCACTGTGGGAAGCTGAATGAGCATGTCAGCTCATTGTATCGTGGTGATCAAACAGAACACATGTCAGAAGAGGACAGCAAATAATATATTTTCCTTTACTATTAGTAGGCATTTTCTGTCACTAATTCCATTCTAGTAATGCTGCATCCTTGGTAGAAGTAATGAGATCTGAACAAAATGATGCCTACCCAAGGTTTGGAACATATCCACCAGTAACTTCCCCCTTTTTACTTTATAGAGAAGAACTTCTCTGATTCAGACCATGAATTATGGTGAGTGATGGAGGTTAGGAGGAAGCTCCCTTCTGTGTGCAGTTTATCATCTTATTTTTTCTCTGGAGAGTTTCCTGCTCTTCTCCTTTAATTGTTACCATGCATGATCAATTACTGGATAATTAACTCATCCATGATCAAAGACTGGCCAGACTTGCATTGATTTTTTGTATGGATTATATATACTTATATTACAGGTTGTTTTATATCTGATACAACAAAAAGTCAAACTGACATTATTGGTGATCAGTTCTGATAGGCTTTAGGTCCCAACTGGGACAAACTTGAATATTGAGGAGCAAACTAAACAAGGAAAAATTTTAAAATGGATGTTGTTTGTGCCATATTCTTGAAGCAAGAGTAAAAAGCCCACAAATTTTTCATCAATGCTGCAAACTCTTTTGCAACACAGGTATGTGTATGTTATTGTAGATATTGAAGATCCTAAGAATTTTAGAGAGAGAAACTGGGAAAGATATCAGAAGTCAATTAAAATAACTTGGTAATGAAAAGACACTGATTTGTAGTGGGACTTTGTAGATAAATTGAAAAGGTAACAGCAGAGAACGGGCACAAGAATAACTAATGCTGTGAAACAATTTTATCTCCACAAATTTGTTTGTTTGTTTGTTTGTGTTGGGGTACTGAGATGACCACTAACTGGTTCTAACAGACCTTAATTTCTGTTACCCTGTAAGTGTGCAGTGAGGCATCGCTCACTACTTGCTGTAGTGAGCACTGTGCAAACTCCTAACAAGAAATCCCCATGCAGGCCATTCACTTAAGATCTGGATTTGATGATCCTTGTGGGTCCCTTTTAACTCAGAATATTCTGTAACAACAGAGAAGTTTCCTTCTGTTTCCTAGCCCATAGGAATGTAAGGGATGACTAGTAAACAGTGTTAATACTCTATTTGTTTTCATGTTCTGAACCACTGAATTCATCTTAGTCACATTTTCAGTTTCAGGATTTTATTGTAAACTGAGAGTTGTGTAGCAAAGCTGAGAGTATGGATTATTTCCATTAAAATCTATGGAAATAAGAACTAGTTTATGAGCCCTTCAAGTCCATTTTGTATCACCCCATATTATACAGATTTGAACTTGGGCAAAGCAGAAAGAAGGTTAACTTTTTCATGTGTCAGCCCTTTTGTTTGTGCAGTGTTTAATTCAAGATATGGATTACCTGAAACTCCCCTGTTCCAGCAGGAACAAAACTGCCCCAGATGACTTCACATGGAAAAATAAGATTAGGTACAAATAACATGGAGTTCCTTCCTGACATTTGTATGCAAACTTCACTTGCTAACTGCCACTAAAATCCATCCAAGCTTGCATTGCATGGGACAGAGCAGAATCTCTCAGAAAAAGTGCTACTAAATGATGTGGAAATCAGCTCTGTTTTTCTCCACATGTAATAGAAAATATAAGACTTTGAGGAGACATGAAATATGGAGTAGCTTAATGAGCTTAGTTTGTTTTTAAAGATTCCTTGCAGCCCTTCAGCATAACATAGCCCCTTCTCACGTGAATTTTTCCTTGAGCAGTGGCAGTGAAAAAGGCATGTCCAATTTCCACTTTTATAGAAATATACCTCATCTTGTCATGATGCTTGGCCATCTAGTTATATTCTTTCACCCTTTGAAAGCAAGGCATGCTGCTTTCTTGCTTCTCTTGCTGCTTTTCTATGTAGGTAGCCCTTTTTCCTCTTCTTACACAGGTCTGCACTGCACTTCTCTCTCCTGACTCTTAAGGGCAGTCTGCCATCCTTCCTCTTTGGTCTAGCTGTGATGCTGCCCAATTTATCTGGGACAAGTCTCTCTTTTTTTTTTTTTTTTTTGGGGGGGGGGGGGTAGCTTCATCCTTATATTGGTAGTGCTTGATTCAAATATTTGCTTCTACATTTTTTCCAGCCTGCCTCAGTTTTAATCTTTCATTAAGTTTTGCTTCAGTTTTGGGGGGGATGGATTTATGTGGAATAAATATTGACAATATTTTGACAGGTTGGCATATTACACTTCTTGTGTAAACACGATTATAATAATCTGTGGCCTGTTTTAAACCAGTGTTTGAAGCTTAAGGATTGCAGATGAAAGTGAGTCATGGTGGTGTATTGTATGTAAACATAATAGAAGATTGATTGATTTCCAAGATCATTTAGGGTTACTCGATTGGAAAGGGTTGCTGTGGGAAAAGGAAGGTGATATCAAGAGTAAGCAGCTCATTTCAGCCCATGGTGGCAACCACATATTCTCATCACACCAACAGGACCATGTGCAATGGGGTGTTCTTAAACCTTACCTTAGTCCTGCGTAGTGAAAACATTTGCTGGAGTTCTGCCTCAGTGGAGCAAGAAGCAGTATTTGCCGGAGAAAAAGGAGCATGGGGCAGGGTCACAGCAGCCTTTCCTTGGCACACCACAGCTGAGCTGGCTGGCTGATGTGCCTCCCAGCCTACCGGTCCACTCTTGTTTTTCCTTTCAGATGAATGATCTCTGGGGCAGCCAGGTTTCTGTGATCTCTCAGCAGGGGATGTGTGGCATTGTGTGTGTGAGGTTTTATGCATGCTTTGGAAAATGCTGGCTTCACATGCCTTCTCTCTCATTTTGGCCAAGTCCCTAGATTAGAAATGTGTTCAGTAAATATTTAGTTCCAGATATGCTGCCAAAAGATTCCATGCTCTCTGACTGCTTCGAGGTTTGTTAGTGTGAATAAGTTTTTTATTATTTCTTAAAGTTGACCTTGCAGAAGCAGAAAAAATGGATCTGAGCAATAATCAAAAACACGAGGTGAACCACCAGCCAGTGAAGTTGTAACTGAATACAGTGAGTTGTAACTACAGTACAAGGATAGCAGTTGTACCCTGTTATTTCCTAGGAACAAGCTGATGTTTGTGGCAGAGCTGTGATCAGTATCTCACCTGTCCCTGGCCAGCATTTCTGCCTTTTGGTTCAGTTCTTGTTGCGTTACAGAACACGAGGTTCTGAGGTGTTACAAACTGGCTTTCTTCATCACACTGTGTCATTTAACTACCCACCTCATTGCAGTAATCCTGTTCTTTTTTTTTTTTTTTTTTGCCTGCCTGAACATATTTACGAAGATAAAAATAGAGCAAGGGAAGAATAGCAGCTGCCAAGGCTGGGTTTGAGTTAAAGACCACCTAGGAATGGATTAAAGGTGAATAACTGTTTTGCCTCAGGACAATTCCACTGAACGACAGAGGAGAGGGAGAGAAGAGGTGAAAGGAACGTTGCTATGGAAGAGATATGGAGAAGAGATGGTGTAATTGACATATTTAAATACAAGCAAGTTTTAAGCATGCTGAAGTGGAGATAGGGAGAAAAATGAGTAAAGAAATTGTAACAGGCAAATGGTAGTATATTGAATTACAAGGAGTTTTAAGGAATGCTTTATTTTGGAGAGGATGCCATAGGTCTGAAGGATGGCAAATACAGATGGATATCTGAGAAGAGAAATTCATCTGAGTGAACTTTTAGGATGGTCTTCTGGGTGATCTCTGTTGTGATGTTTATTGACAAAGAGAAACCTTGGCCTCAAACCCTGTTTTACAGCTGCACACTCCTTCTAGAGGAGTGCACACCCTAGAGGTAGGGTCTTCTGAGTTGAAATGTGTTAAATCATCACAGAGATTCCATTTCAGCTCCATTCTTAGCCTTCATCAGTTGGAAATGACAGAAAAGGAGAAAGACCACAGTGCATGAGTCAGTCTGAGAATGACTAAGCTGCTGCTGGTGCAGCCGTGAAAGACAAGTACAACCCTGGGATGCATTTAGTGAATGCTCCCTATGCAAGGGGGGATTAGCAGTTCTGTTGCACACTGAATGAGACCCTGTGGAGTTAGGGATGCTGCATACAGGTTTGGCTAGCCAGGCTTGGGAATTAATTTCCTGAAATTAGATGTATGGGAGAAGAAGGGGTTAGTAAAGGAATGGAGAGTTGCTCTCTCACACAGGGAAATTGAAAGGAAATAGCTTCTCCTTAATTACAACAAAGTAACACTGAATATTTTAAAATATAGTTGTTTACCCTGTTTCAACTAAGAGCAGGAGAAGACTGAGTTAAACCAGAGGAGAGTATTCAAACAAAAAAATGTGTGGCTGCGAGTTAATTCGAGCTGAATATTGTTGTTTCTATGCCTTCAAACAATATTATTTTAGGATAGCCTATGCTGGCCCTTCCTCAAATATCTGCCCTTCAGCTAAAGTTCTTTGGTCCTTTAGTCACAAACAGAAATTTATCCCAAAGTTGTCACAGTTGCACCCATCTGGCCAGCAGCTGGAATCTGCAGAAAATTAGCAGACATTAGATTCATATAGAGCACACATTACAATGCATTTCCAGCTGCTTCTTCCTTGTATGTATTCACCACACAAACAAATTCATCATCTGTCAGCATCATGACAGCATGCTTGCTTGCACGTGTACTCAGTGTGTTCAGGACTACTGCAGCTTTGGGGCAATCTTTTCAATTAGTGCGTGCAACTACATCTGAACCTAATTTGGATTATTTTAATCCTGAGCCTTTGCTCTTGTTTGCCTGCCAATAGGAGCGTTGCACCAGATAGAACAGCCACCCAACAGGAATTCTTTCTATGCTGCCTGGATGCATAGTATTTATGATCAGTGAGAGATCTGCATAGTAGAGATGGAAAAAGTTAATTAGATTCAAGAGTCACCTACATAAATCTGCTGGAGATTGCCTGCGACACCGTGGGCCCAGTTTCCAACCATCCCTTCTGCATTCCCACAGTGCTGGAGTAGCAGCATGGCTTAGCAGACCCCTTTTAAAGGGAACACATGCTCTATGAAAACAGTAGTATTGCCTTGACTGTTGGCAGCAATTCTCTTTCCTCCCACCCCTTTCTTTCAGTTATCTTCATACTGATTTGATACGTTGATGTTCTTTTAAAAATATTATTTAAGAAAACCAAACAAAGCGGAAACAAAAAAAAAAACAACAGAAAATGTAGTCAATTCAAGTCTATTGAGTAATGTCAGAGTAACAGTTTCCCCTCTCCCCACCCCCCCAGCTTTGTCTTTTTAGTGCTGTTTTAGGTTAGGTTCTGTCATTTTACACCTGTCCAACCTTGTAAAGGGCCTCACTGGGGTTGTACAAGGACAAGCGTGGGTGGAACTCAGTGTTCAAAACCTTGTGTGGCTGTTGACAATGTGTGAGAAGGGAAGAGCCCTCTGCTTCCCAGACCCCAAATTAAGCCTGCAGGGCTGACAGCAAAGCAATTTTTGTAATGGTACATGGAGCTAATTTGTTATGAAATCAGAGAAGCAATAAATTTGGAAAAACCCCCATTCCAAGTTTAGAGTAGTCTTGAGGGAAATTACACTGTGAGATCCACTGTGCTGCTGCTAACTTGCTGTTTTGTAGACTTAGGCAATGACAGAATATGGGAGGTTCACCCCCTCTCATTTAGCCTTTCCTGAGCTGGGGAAATGCACTTTTCCCTACCACACTGTAAAATCAAGTCAATTCTTGTGGAGATCTCCCCCACCAGGTTCTCAGGTGTGCTGTTCATTCACAATGCAGAGCTGCTTGTCAGTGCAAAATTGCTGTGACTTCTGAAGAAAGCAAGACTCAGCTGGTCAGCCCCTGACATTCCTTGTTCCTGCTGCTCAGGCTGTCCTGCTCAGTGGAAAGGCTCTCCAGCCTCGACAGACAGAAATAGGCTACATCTGCAAGATCTCTGCAGGCAGCAAAGATCTGCAGCAAATCCTGCTGGCTGGGCCAGCTAGGATTTGTGTGGCTGTGTTGCCAGGGTCCTGAGCTGCATTCAGGAGAGCCACTGCTGGCATTAGGGCACCCACATGGTTTTATTCCTCCCTGCATCATCCATGGCACTCATTAGTTCTGGTTGTGAATACACTGTGGGCGTACTCAGCACGCTCAGTGCCCTTTGCAGATGAAAGGTAGTGAGGAAAAGTTGAGACTGGTGATAAGGCTGGGTTCAGGGCAGTATAGGGGTTTTTTTGTGTGTCTTCTGAATTATAAGGCATCTCCCATGCCAAGCTTTTTCCATTAAGGCACCAGCCAGGAAGTCTTGGTCAAATGCAGGATTTCTGTGCTTTATTATTCATCAAGGCTCATGGTTTTATTCAGCTCTATCATTGTTTCTGAATTCATGACCATAAAGAAACAGAGGTCCTGCAGATAGTGTAGGCTATGGGAAATTGCAGCACTGCTGAGATAACATAGTTGGTACCAGTATGTCCTGATCTCATGCTTTCCGAATTACTTATGTTAAAATAAACAAACAAAACAAAAAAACTGTGCTGGCTTGGAAACCTTTAGGCATTTTTTTCCTATTTTATGTTGGAAAAATTTAAAGAAAAAGGCATTGTCTGTTTCCTATTTTCACTGCTTCTTTTTTACAAATTGCTTTTAAGTGGAACACAAGTAAAACAGATTTTATTTGTTGTCATAGGAAAACACATCTCAGAGAGAGACAAGGGTGGCCTGGAAGGAAGAAATTATATTTTGGGTTGCTATTTGAAGATAGCCTTCATGGCTGCCTGTTGTGACTCAGCACATTGGTTGGGGCTTTGGGTGGCAGAGGGGATTCAACAGGTTGAGGTTTTAGAGGTAGGTGATAGGAAACAGCTATTTATTGATGCTACTGCAAGTGCATTGATTTATTTTTTGTAGAAATTAAGAGATTACTCTGACCAGCTGAAGGCACTAAGATAGACTTTGTCCAAGGGACAGGACTGTGGGGTTAAATCATGAAGAGTAATTGCTCTGTGTATGCTGTGCCTTTCCCTGCTGCCACTGGCCAGCCACACTGTTTGTAATAAATGGTTATTAAACTGTTCTCTGTAGGACCAGGACTGGAGCTGCATTGTGCTAGAGGCTGTGGAGCTGCATAGTAACAAACTGTAAACTGTTCTCTGAGAGGCCTGGTTAAATATGAGAAGGGATATGAAACAAAAATAATCCACAACCAAGCTCTGGCACATAATGATATTAAGTGAGTAGCTGTGGGTTGTACAGTCGGTCTGCTGCAGAGGAGGAAGCTGGGCTGAAGTCTTCTGTGCTGTCATTATGTGCTAAAAAATATTAATTCTTTATTATTTTTGTTCTCGCTTAACTGCTCTAATTTATTCCATCAGGTCTTGTCCAGAGGAGGGTGTAGATGCACGTGCAAGTGTGACTGGATTACAGCTCTTTCCCTCAAGACTATTTGCTCTCAATCCTCTACTACCCCTATTACTGTAACTGAGAGATTGCAAGATTCTTGTATATTGCACTGGCACAAATAGGATGCATCCTCAAGCGTGTTTAGCTTGAACTTAGGCTTTTGTGATCAGCATCTGTCATTATGCAAGATACTTTTCTATAAAGACTTGTATTCATTCTGGTTTGGGCTAAGGAATAGTTACTTGGTGATTTTAAAAAGACACTTAGAAGACATGAGTCAACTCAGCTATTTGCTCCTCAGCTTTTTTTCTCTCCCTCATCTGTTTGATGGAGAATTGGAAATTAAAGAGGGGCTATTGTCTGAATTGATTCTTCTCTCTACAGACCTGGCAGCGGCCAAGGAGTTTTGGTGTGGCTGCATTATTTTAAATATGCAGGGACAGGAAATTCTGAAGTGTAACTTTTATGTTTGTGCTTGTTGGAAGACCAAAATAAATTTAAAGCTTTGGAATGTCTTGTTCATATGTACTAGAACATCAGCAGCATAAGCAAGGAACAATGAGCATGGTAGCCACAGGGCTTCCTCCCTTTCTTGCTATTTTTTTTCTTCCATCCCTCTCCTCTCTATTAGTTCTCTGTAGCTGAGCATGTGGCCATGCCAGTAGAGCCTGGGCTGCAGTGCAGCAGTCCTGACAAGGCAGGGCCTGATGCTCTGGTTGGTTTTCAGAGGTGGAAGGATTGGCAGTGCCGACACAGCACAGTGTGGCGGGTGCCTTGTCACCCTTTGCCTTTCATTTTCTAAAGTTACAGCTCACCTAGCCCTGGCCTGTGACTCCAGCTCAGGGGAGGGTTTCATGAGGCTAAATCAGGAATCAGGGCAAGCCATGCAAGCTGAATTCAGGGAGCCTCTGTGTGTGTGATGTGGATGCAGGAACTCTGTTTCTTTTGATGTGCTAAGCCATGGATTAAAGCTCTGCTGACTTAAACCAGCGAGCTGTGACATATGCACGCTAGAGAAGTCACTTTAAAAGGAGTTTCAGGCTTGTTTTCTGCAAGTGCTCAACTTGATCAAGGCTGGTAGAACAAACTAATAAAAGAGGGAGCAGGGACATAAGAAATCCTTTGTGGAGAGCTATAAGTAGTACTAGGGAGAGATGGTCCTCACTAGACTGTATCAGAAGGTACAGTCTTTGTAAGGTTATGTGTTACAACTGCGAGCTCTGTGCATTTACTCACCTGCCCCCAGCTCTTGTCATACAGGCAGGCATGCAGGCAGCCATGCTGGAAACTGCCTCCCATCTTACTTTCATTGTTTCTTTCTCTTTTTTTGTTTTTAAAATTCATTTGAAGGTAAATAATCAAAACAGAATTCAGGGCCTCAAAAGCTGGAACTGCGGGAGCTGGCACTTAATGGCAGCTTTGCCTCTAGTCGTGGCATCAAGTTACTTTTGAAGCCTTTGAAGTCAACAGGGCTGGAGGGAGAAAGTGTTGTGTTGCTTCTTTAAAAAGAAACATGCTTTAGTTATATTTGCAGCTGGGGTTTTAATGGCTGCGAATTAAAGCATGTTTTATTTGGCCTTTGTTTTTAGTGCACTTTTACCCCTTGGGGCGCTTGAAGCCAAGGCACAGCTTGAGATGTAGCTGGCTGCAGCACAGGAGCAGAGCCATCACCAGCCTCCTCTTCTGCTGCTCTGCAGAGCTGGCTCTCAGGGTTTGTGTCCCCCACACCTCCCGTGTCCCACCCTCTCCAGTTTCCTTGCCTGGCACCTCTTTGCAGGCCCTGGGCCTCTGCTTACACAACAGCAAGCAGTTTGTGGCTGGCAGCGTGGCTTGGAGTGATCTGATGTAAACTTTTTATATTGGCCCTGGAGACCTTAATTTCTAATCAGCTCCAATTAAATTACTATGAATCTGATAAAGGGAAAGAAGCTCAGTTCAAAACGGTGCAGATAGGCACTTAATGTGATTTAATGTATGTCTACATAGTCTAATTGCTTATCTGCACATCTGGCCTAAATACTTGTGCAAATCTGACCCATACCCTTTTTTTGACCATATTAGCTCTAAAAGGAGAGAAAGTAGATTATGCAGTTAATGGGTTACAGCTTGTTTCCTTGTTGATCCTTGGGGCATCAGCCACCCTGCTGAGAAGAAGGAAAGCTGCTTGGAGGATGGTGATGGGGGTGGCTGGGCAAAGAGCACTGCATTGATGGTTTAAGAGTCCTCTGACTTGAGAAGATGTAGTAACCTTTCCAGCTATGCATTTGCTAGGCCCTGTGTGGTACAATCTTTAGCAAACCACATCAAAATGGTGGTACAGGCACCAAAAAATACTGAGCAGCACCTTTTTTTGACCTTGCTTTATATTCTGCTCAATTATGAGTGTTGCTACATTCTGTGAGTAGCAAGCCACATCAGTTGGCTCAGTCAATTCACTCAAGCAACATGAAAATAAGATAAATTTTTTAAAATGTAATTGTGTGATAGAAAGTATTGCTTTGTAGTGTTAGCTTTTTAAAGTATGGAAGCAGAGGACAGAAGACATTTGTCCTAACAATAAAATAAAGAGGTTTTTGTATGTTTGACAGGTGACAAACTGCCCATTTCAGACTGTCTTTCTAGAGGCTATGTCAGCATTCTCTTAATTCCTTGAAGAATTAACAGCATTATACTGTTTTATCTGATTCACTGAATTTCAGTAAATATAGTAATGATCATTCTGATCCATAATCCATGAATATTAAGGACAAAATACTTTATGGTTTCAGTGAGGCCATGAAAAGGGCCAAGGAGATTCTTACATGTCGTCCACATACTTGCAGATGAAAAGCTCTGTTTCATGCAGAACAGAAATAATTCTTTGGTTCTTATTACAAAGTCATTTTCTTTAGGTCAAAGTGATTTTATTCCTCAGTATCTGAGATTTTTGCAGCTGTCAAGTGTTTCCAGCCCTTCATGAGTGACCTGGGGTCACTTTCCCTTCTGAGAACTCACAGAGGATATGGTTCAGGCAAATTCTGTAACATTTCTGACTTCAGGTGACACAGCAAGAATATTTTGCTTAGTTCTCCCTGTTTGGCTTTGTCTCAGAGACTGAGACAAAGAATCTGGTGAGTGCTTTTATTAAAGTACTGGATAATCTGTTGCTTGAGAAATCTGTATGCAAATCCTGCCTTTGCTGCTGTTTTTTGCTGTGACCTTGGACTAAATATTTACTTGTTCTGTGTGTATGAGACATGAGGGTCTATGGCTGTCATTTTCAAGCATGGTGTAAGAATAGATCTGTAAGTACTTGAGGGGTCATGGAGGCAGGAAATGTCATCAACCAAATGTTACCACCATGCTTGTACACCACTGTAAAGAAAAAAAAAAAGTGAAGAGAGAAGATTTTTCTTGTGTCTTCTGCTATTCCAACAGCCTGTGTTTAGTTTTGTTTTTGCTGGGTTTTGTAGTTATCAGGACACAGGTGGGAAAACTTGGAGCATTAATTTTGTCTGAATGTTACCATGCCTTCTGCCTGTGCTTGGTCTCTGTAGTAGTTTTCCTTGTCAATTTTCTTTCTGAATAAGAGGAATAAGGAGTGGATCTCTGTTTCATAAGGCATTTCCACTGCCTCCTGTTGCTTTCTGTGCCTAGGAGGTGGTGGCCTGCAGCAAATTCCCTGCAGCATCTGTGTTATTGCATACACATGCTTGTGACACTTTAATAGTAGCTGTCAGATAACATTAATGTATTGCTGCTACAAATAAATCAAGCAGGGCTACGAGTGGAGAAGTGAGTGAATGAGACAGGACAGGCTCGTCCATCACTATCAGACAAGGCCACCCTAAGATTGTCTGCTCACTTCACCACTGGAATTGTTGCCTGTGTTCAGACGTGCTCAGGGGAGACACCCAGACCTCAGCCAGCAGCCCTCCTTTCTGTGAACACCCAAAGGGCTCAGTGTGTCATTTATTCAGAATAAGGAGAGGAAGCCTTCTGAAGTGACCTTGAAGGCCCTCTTTTCTTGAGTCCTGGGGACAAACCTTTTCTTGTGGGTCTGAACCTCCCGGTTTCTGTCAATGACTCCTGTGCTAAGCCCAGGGTGGTCAGGTAGATCCTGGAGCCTGAAACCCCTGGCTGCCCTGCCAGCCCTCTTTCTAGGAAGGGTGTAGGCAGTGGAGCTGGTCACCAGAAGAAACAACAGAGTGAGGGAAAAGCAGTCACACTGAAATTCCTCCCACAAAATTATAGGCCTCATCTGTCAGTGTGCTACCACTTAAGGATCTCTGTTCTGTGGCTCTCTTTATACTTCGTAGAAATTCATTAACTTAGTGCTGCTTATAAAAGGCTCTTTATCTGATAGTGCAGATGTTTCCAAACTCAGGAGTGCAAACTGTGCCTGGAATACTGTCCTCCTCCTACTGCTTGTGGAGATCCTGGAATTATCTCTTGCATTTTAACGCTGTATTAGAAAATTGGCCAGCAGTAACTTGCTCACAGCTGAGATTGCAATATACTCCCTGCACTGCCTCTGCAGGCTCTGCAGACACACTGGGAGTACAGGTCTGGCATTTGAGAGCTGGCATAATGTAGATGGAAAATTACTGTGTTAGTTCTCCCACCTTAACTCTTGTTGATAGTTGTAATAGGCTGTGATAGACTACAAGGAAATATAAATCATAACTTAAAGTATACCAGACCACTGCCTAGTTCCTGAAAAGCATTAAAGTGTTACATCGACTGACTCTGTGATTCAAATGTGTTCTTTGCAAGAAGGCTCAGAAAGTTTCAAGAAGTTTTTTTAAAAGAAAAAAAACTTGTTGCAGAAGATTTGCTTTTACTGTGTGAAGGTGGAAAATTATTCTTCAGGATCCAACTGTAGAAAGGATCATCATTACTTTTTTAAATTTATACATGATTGTCGTGTTCTTAAAATTCTCTCCATGACAAGTCCTTTGTAGTTCCTTAAACTGGTGATGATTTTATTATGCTGAATTTGACAGGTTAATGATCATGTAGGAAATTGTTTAACGCTTGTTAGTGTTAGATTAGCTCTATCCTTTCTATATCTAAAATCAGAAACTAAATCTAGAGTTGGGTGGTAGGGCAGGGATTGTAGCAGGTAAGTACCAAGAGGACTGGCTGAGATCAATGCTCCCTCATCCCCTTGCATATTGCATTTAGGATAGCAAAAGAATCATTAACCATGATGCTGAAGAGTCAATACCAAAATAATGGGCCCTTGGAGGAATGTTGTGTGGGTTATTATAGTGACACATTGTTCTAACATAGAGTTTCTTGAAGTATGTTTCTTTGAAATATGAGGATTGGCGTTTTGCTGTCTGGCAGAGGTAGCAGTAACTGGTGGTTTGGAAAACTGAGCCTGTTTGAAGGGGACTGCTGTCCCTTTTTTATTCAGTCATTAGCTCCCTTGCTATGAAAGCACTATAAAAACTTGGTTTGAATGGGAACCTCTGTGGTATGGGCAGTCTCTGACAGTATGGTGAGGGAGGTAGCATGGACAGAAGTGCTGACATGTCACTAATAGTAATAAAAAGCAATAAAGCAGTAAGAAGAGTAAAGGCATTTGGTCTAAGCTTGAGATTTGGAGAGCAAAAGAACCCACAGCCTGTTTCCAGTCCTCGTGCTCTGTGTATATATTTTAATAACTTATGTTTTTCCTGTTTGAACTGAGCAAGGCCCAGAGAACAAGCTGTTCTTCTGGAATCCTTTAGTTCATTTATTCCCAGTAGATTCCAGTGGGAAATAAAATCAACAGCCTCTCCTCTTCTGAACAGTGACCCTCACTGTTTGTTAATACCTTTCAGTGTCTGTCTTCATCGAAACTCAGGATATAATTGTTCAACCAGAATATGCAGGGGAACAAGAACTAAGGGTTTTCTGAGCATTTAAAAACGTTCATTAATTGCATTTGATATTGGATGCCCAAAGTAAATGCTTTACTGTGGAAGCAGCTCATTTGTTTAAACTATGATCCTGAATTTTAGATCCTAAAAACATCTCATCAAACCATCTTAATGAACAGGTGACAGCTATACACCTGAAAGATCTTTGAGTGTGTGGGCAGAAATGCAAAAAATTTATTTCCCTGTGGGACCAGGAGAAAAAGGCAATTTTTAAAATCTTCTGGTTGAATTTGCATGTGACTTTCCTATCACTTCATGCTGCTTAAATGGATTAGTGACTGAGTACTGCAGCATAAGATCTAGAGCATATTTCTAATGGGCATACCTTGAATATGCCCAAGATAGTCTTAAAACAGGTGTTGCAGAGCAATTAAAACTGGGTTCTGTAGTGCACACAGTGAGAAAAGGAGGCAATAGCCAAACAAAGGACAGGAAGGTCTGATTTACCAAAATAGACATAGCAAGGGATGTGGTATAATGATATCTGGTAAGTAAAAGTCTCCTGGAAGTGCTAAAATTCCATTTGAATCAAAATCCCGGAGGTCTAGACTGTAAATCCACTTTCTGTATATTTTGCCAAATGGAGAAGGACTAGAATTATAGTCAGGGGGACAGAAAACAGTGCAATTGAGGCCTCAAGATCAGAGCAGACTGTGGTGAAAGGGGGAATATATGACAAAAAGTTATTTTGAGAAACATAATAATTTCTTTAAAGGATACCCCTCCCTGTGATAGTTGTAAAAAGTAGTGGGAATAGCTTAGGGATTAAATAAATTCTCTCTGTCTGACTAAAGTACTAGTGACAGTGTCAATATTTTATGGGTCTTAGCACAAACTTCTTGACTACACAAAGTGTAAGGTAACATGAAGAAATGTGTATTTTCTGTTTAATGCAGCTGTTACAGACAGAGGAGGTAAAAAGGGGGCTTGATGGAACTCCTGGTGGGTGAGATTTAAGTGTATCTGGGCTAAGGCAATTCTGTAGAGCTGGGGAAATACTGAGATGCCATTGCATGGAGTTATTCACCTCCCCTGAGGGAATTGCACCTGCTGTTAATAAGATGATTTTCAATGTCAGGGATCTTCATCTGCTTCCAGAGAGTTTAGGAATCAGTGTACTTGAGCACATTTTCCATCTGCATTCAGACCAAGGGCTGACTTTCTTCTCCCTGAAGTGGAAGCTGTTCCTGCCAGGTGTATCTTTTGTTCCTTTGGTGCAGGAGCTGATGTTTGACACTCAGGCTGCCAGGAGCAGAGCTGAGGAGGCATGCTTGCACACAGGCTCTCCATGATCCACCAAACTGTTTTACTGTTTAGTCAGTGTCAGCCACACTGACTCCAATTCTGGAGTGGCTTTTATGATAGTATATAGGGCAGTGGACTTGGGACAATGAACAATTTTGGGTCTTTCTTTTCTCTCCCTTTCCCCTCCTGTAAGAAATTGTGCTGCTCATGTTTCTTGAATTAAAGAAACACATGGGTAGTAAGCCAATTTATCTTCCTGTTTCTGTTGTTTTCAATCTCTAATTCCCATCCTTCTTGTGGATAGGTAACTTCTAGCATTTTAATTCTTGTTTGGAACTGATTTGTGCATAGTTGGATGATATCTGGCATCTGACCCATCTGTAGCAGTAGGAAATGATGGGGAAGGTAAATATTCTTCTTGGAATCCAAGTCCTGGATATTGAGCTGTCTCGTATACATATTGAAAGTCCAGTAAAATATGATGCTGATCTTTCAAGTAGTTTCTCTTCCAAAAGAACACAGCTTGTTCTGAAGTAATTAAACAGCCATTTTTAAGATAGTTCTTTGTGATCTGTGCAGTGCTGATAATCAGATATAGAAATATTGCATTGTAAAAGTGGTATTTTAAGGACAAATGGAATCTCTGAAGTTGGATACTCATGCTTGGAAATGTGACACATTGCCCACTGAGTCTTGCTTGAAACAGATAAAAACTTGCCTGTGAGCTGATGAACATTATTCAGCATTTAGGTATTTGCTGCTGCAGCCTCAATTCACTTCTCTGGTTCAAGGCAGTCCCAGGACAAAGAGAGTGTTTAATACTTACATTCCCTGTGCAAGGGATGGCAACAGAGTCCATTTGCTCCTTTGCAGACCTGCTGGTTGAAGGGACTGTATGTGTAGTTTGTTATTCAGCAGAAGTTGCTTTTGAGGCAGAAAAAACAGTGGGGAAAAGATGAGTGGTTTGATTTCAGGTTCCACAGGAAGGAAATATGTAATCATTCCAAAAAGCTGTTTGTGCTTCTTTGTCCATGACTTACCACTCTTAGTCCTCTGTTCTGATCTCCATTTCTTCCCTCTGTCCCATTTGGTGTGGGTTCTGCCCCTTCTGAGGTTTAACTGCACTCTCCTTTCCATGTGCCTTTTGTGTGTGTGTGTGTGTGTTTTCCAGAACTGCAAAGATTTTGTGAACTTTCCAGTTAAACATGAATGCAAGAAGAAAGCTGGTGGATGATAACCACATGAGAAATTGTCAAACAGGTTATGGTAATAACAAAAGCATCAGACAAACTCAGCTGTGGTCACTACTGCTTGTGATGCCTGATGTTATGCCAACAGCTTAGTGCCTGATTGCTGGACTAGCTGTATTTATCAGTTGATTTCTGCTATAAATTTCCAAAATTGTTTCTTAAAAGGGAATAGTTTGGACTTTTTTGTTCATAGGCAGACAATGTTCATCTGAGTGAATTTATTTTGTGCTTGCTGTTCTCAAAGAGATGTTGGCTTCTTTTAAAGGCTGTCTTGTAGACCTCAGTGGATGAATCAAGTTGATGAAAAAAGTGGCCCATTTAAGTCTTTTGGTTTAGTCTGTTATGTTTCTGTATTCTCCCACTTTCCATTCCATGTCTGGATTTGTGATTTTTGCCATCCTTTAACTTTTCCTTCTGTTTACTGTTATTTTACCAGCTCTGCAGCAGGATGTGCCAGTTATCACTGCTGTCAAGGACCACCTACTTCACATTTGAAGGAATAGCTCATGTTTGCCTCACCAGAAAGCACAAAGAAGTGTGCAATGAAATAACATCTTAGAAATATAATTAATAATTTTCCCTAGTTCTATCTGTCTAAAGCTGATACAGTTAAACTGATAAGAGTAGACAACTTCTTCCAATATCTTTATCCTATCAAAATGGTTTAGGAGCTCCCTATTGGATTTAAACTGACAAATGCTACCGCATTACAGTAGCATGGCAAAGATCCAGTTTAGGATTTCAAGCCACAGTCATGGATCTGATCACATACTGAAACATTTCACACCACTTCTTTATTATTATCTCCTGCTAAATTTTTCATTTGTGTGGCTTTCATTTCCATAAAGGCAACAACTGTACCTGTTTTTCAGTAGACAGCAAAACCTCTCAGCTGTCTTTCCTCTTTATTCAATTGTTTATCCAGTTATCTTCCACGTTTGAAGTACTTGCCTTAAACTCGTTTTGTTTAGTAAATCTGCACATGATACAAGGGCTGATTTGTGAAAGGCTTACTAGGCAAGGCCAAGTGCACAGGAGCTGTATTCTTGGGAATTAAAAATTTGATGCCATGACTTAATATTTAAGGAGTGGTGCAACAGATACTGATGACAGGGAAAGAAGATTGTAAGTTAATTTGTTTATTGTCAATATTGTCCACTCCAGGAAAAATGTCTCTTTGGAATATATTAAGAGAAGTATTATATATAATATGGGAAAAGCAACTACTGCTATTCAGAGGACTTCAAACTTCAACAGAATTGTGGTATCACTTTTTTTGGTTATGGCAATTTTTAAGAGGCAACTGGAAAATGAGCTCTATAGACCAAGAGGTCTCTTAGGTCCTGTCTTGTCATATTACAAAAAATTCTGAAAATAAGTACTCCCTATTTTTTTCTGTCTGTCTTCCTCATATTAGGTTGCTTTAAATAATTGTAATTTATTGTTTTTCAAAGTTCAATTCTGTGGTGTACAGTATCCTCTTGGGGAGGTTAGTATGATATTTGGTCTATTTTAGGTTCACCTCAGAAAACCTATTCAGCTGCATAATCTCTGGTAATGATCTTGGGGAGAATAAAAGTACATGCTCAATTACAGGCTCAAAATTTTCCACTAGCAGCAGAAATTTGGATTTAGTTTCTTTATATCCTACCCAATTCCCAGCCAACCCAACTTATTTGAATTGTCAGAATTCAAAGGCTCTTCCAAACTGTACATGTCCAGGAAAGTGAGGTTAATTTGTTTATTTCTGTTAAACAGTGGAATTTTTACAGTGTTGTAATTCCAGTATTTTCAGTATATTCATTTTACACATTTGACAGGAAGGAAAAGCAGGTTTAAGATCCTACCAAAATATCCTTTGCCTTTAGCATATCTTGATTCAAGAATCCAATTTCCTGCCATTTCATAATACTTAAAGAAATTAATGGTGCAATCTTGGGGTATGGGGCTTGGATAATGTTTCCAATGCATATATCTTGAAAATTTAGCTTGAAATGTTTTCCTTCAGATTCTGCAAAGCAATGTAAATTACTTGCAGAGTATGCTGTGAAAAACTCACCTAGTAGTGAGTAACCAAATTGTTGATGCTATTGGAACAGAACGAGGTTCATCTTGGCTAATTTACAAGCAATCATTTGGTTTGATCCTGGAATCGTGAGACATTTGTGTGTGTGTGTGGGGACAGACAGAACTGGGGAGCTGAGGAGAAAGTGCAGGGTGGAAAAAAATAGGATTTACTGTGTAAATGTGTGGCAGAATGAAAGACTCATGAAGAGTGCAGTAGTGCAGCTCCAAAGGCACAGAGGAGAGAGGTTTCCACAGTGAAATGGAGGCAGGCTAAATTATGTTGTAATTTGTATTATAAACAAAGCCAGTCATAACCAATGTCATTGGGTTGTCTTACACTTGCCTTCATAAACAGTTCTGAAGTGTCTTTCAGAGCTTCTCTATAAAATCTTTATTATATTAGTGTAGACCTTTGAAATTCAGCATGACAAAGCTGAAGGCCAAGGAATGCTCCTTTGAGCTGATCACTGGGCTGCGTTAAAATTTGGTCAGGAATTTGCTTACTGAGTTTTTGTGTTGCTGAATCCAAATCTGTTTAGAGATCAGTGTGCTCAGCTGCTGGAACAGCCAGATGTGATAACAAATCTCAGACTTGTGTGCAGCCCCTGTGATGCAGAAGTGAGCCCAGTTTACTGTAACAGCTGGCAAAACCCACAGCAGCCTTGGGAGGAAAGGATGTGATCCAGCCAGGTCCCTCACAGATTGACTTGGATGTTAGTGGTGGCTGTGCACAATCTTTGCAATCTGCTATGAATGCCGCTCCTTCACCTCATCTAGTGCAAGCCACTGCTTCAGTTCAAGAGTTCAAATTTTGCTGGTGGTGCTTGGCAAATTTTGTTTATTAAAAATATATGTTGGGATAGAGATGTTAATAGGAAGGAACAGAGATTGTGGGCAAGATGCTCTGGCTTGATTTGCAATCCAGCAACAGAAGAAGAAGAAAGGAGGTATTTTTTAAATCAAAACCAAAATACCCATCTGTATTCCATTCTTTCTCCAATTTTACATTTCTTCCCACACAAACAAACAAAACCAGTCTAACTCACCACCTCCCAAAAACACACATTCTAGATGCTTGGGAAATAGTAATTTTTATATCTTGCAGACCATATTTAGGGCACTCATTTCTGCCTGCTGAGCAAGTGGAGAATGTTCCTTTTTCCCAGATAAATAAGACTTTCATGTAACTAGATAAATATTTTTGTTTTCCCAGTGACCTGGAGGTGACTCCTGTGCTTAAATGACGATGGAAGATAAGGAACGTGATGCATTGCCTGTATCAGAGTCCAGGGCTCCCTGAAATATTCCCAGGAACTCTAAGGACTAGGATTCACTGTGACAGGGGGAAGCAGAGGGGTGTTTGTCTTCATGATTTTGCCTATTTAGTACAGACATTTTCTCCCAAAGCCATTGAATGCAAGCACAGGCCTTGGGCACGTGCTTTTCTGTGGAGCATTTGCTGGCACTGTGCAGCGTGTTGGGAAAGGCAGAGCTCCCCTGGACAGGAGGGTGGGGAGGGGACATTGTGGCAGCCATAGGGGTGACTGTGTAGGACTGGGATCCTGGGCTTCACAAGTCTCTTCTGCTGAGATGATGTACTTGGCATGGCTGCCAGGCACAACATGTTCCAAAGGGAAAAAAAAATACAGAAAAGCAAAGTAAACATAATCTTGCTTCCACTATGGCTTAGACTAGTTTATGTATTTGCTTGTTGAGTTAGTTGCTGTGTATTAATGGACTTTCATGTATGTTTCAGTGTAGCAGACTAATTTTAAGAGAGCCTGATAGAAAACCTAGGCATTTGGCTTCTGTGCCTCACATCCCTTCCATCAGATAGAGAAGGAAATGGGATATAAATGATGAATAAAGCACACTTCTTGACTTTTCTCCTCATTGATTAGACCTCCCTTTAGCTTCAGAGACATTGTGCAGAATCTGGATAACCAGACATTAAGAAATCTAGCTTCTATTCAATTACAACATTTTTCTATTAACACCTATTGTATCTCTTATCTTACCAGCTCCTCGTGTCTTGGGAGCAGAGGGACAGGTGGGACTGGCATGAAAATAACTCAAACATGATTACAATCATTTGCAGAACAATTGATTTTGCTGGAATATCAGAGCTTTGCTTAATTATCTTAACTAAAGTCATTGCCTAAGCTATCATGCATCTGGGAAAATTTTGTACAGTTGTCAAAATTATCTTGACATGTTTTTTATGGGAAGATGTTTATCCAATGACAGCTGTGAGTCATGCACAGAAAGTCTAGAAGATTTCATCCACTTTCACGTCCTCAAGGAGATGTACCTAATGTTTCAAGGCCTTTTTCAAGGGCTTTTATTTTGGTAGGATTGTATTTGGTTGCTGAAGTCTTTGTCACATCTGTGGATCAGAAATAAACACACTTCCAGGGAGATGAATTAACTCCTGGTACAAATGCTTTTTTACGAGGGTCAGATTAAGTGGGCTGGAGGTTTAAAATGTTAAAAACACTGCACAGTACTGCTCATGAGATGTGTTTCAATCCAGGTCCTCCATTTCTATCACATTGTTCCTTCTGGAGGCTGCCCCAGCAGATTTGAAACAGGCCAAACTTGCAGCTTGTGCTCAGCAGGAGCATCTGGCTGGTGTTCCATCTCTTAAGATAAGAAGCCCCTGGATTTCAAGGAGACAGCCTGGTTGCAAAGACTTAGGTGGTAATTTAAATTAAAAAAGCAGGGGCTGAATTGTCAGCAGGAGAAAGGAAAGGGGAAATGTCCCTGTCTTAGTGGAGGAAGCCTCCCTCCAAGTTGTTTCAGAGAGCCTGTTCCAGGCTTCATCTCGATCACCATCAAGGGAGGATCCTTGCTTGAAAACCAGTGCTGATTTGTACCTTTTAAATTATGTTAAGTGTGGAGGTAAAGAAAAACTTGTTTGCCACAGAGATCTGTGGAAGATGGAAGGCAAACCCAGGAATCTCCTTCCCTACTGTTTTATTGCTAGAGAAGGGCAGCATTCCCTCCACCCAGGCTGTGCCACTATGCAAAGGATGCTTTTCTGGGGTCGTGAATGAGTTCCAGGAAAACTTAGACACACAAATATTTCTTTTAGCTGATGTTACACCAAGAATTGGTTAGGACAATATATTTGCCACTTCTTAATCTTATCAGTCAGTAATGAAAGAAAATGAAATTCCAGCAGAAAAATTAATAAAACACTGTTAGGGAAGTCGAATTTATCCATTTTATGTAAGAATTTTTTCCTTTTTAGAAGCTTTATTAAAAAAACCTGTATTGGTAATATTTTGTTCTTTAATAAAAGCAGGATTTAAAGGTTTTCTTGATAAAAAAACCCCAAATCATAAATTATTCTGCATGGCAGTACAAATATTGTTCGGCAAGAATGCATAGAAGGTTTGCAGTTACAACAATCATTAAATGAATTAAAATTATATAGAATAAGGTGGGAATCATTACGAATAAGAATGCAGCATTAAAGATTTTGGTATCGTCTGAAACAATTACGAGAATTGAAAAATATAAATATCTTTCTTTTTTTCCTCTGGATTAGGGTTATAGTGTATTATGTCTCCACATGCAGCGATGTATTTAAAAGGTAAATTAGATAATAATTATTTTCATTTTAAAGAAAGAATGAACTTATGTGGAGCAAAATACTTGTATGGCTTTCCTTTGGGAGAACAGCATCACGTTTGAGGGATCAGTGTACATTGGGGCTGGAAAGGTGAGCTGGTCACTGAAATGCACAGAATGGATGGCATCAGACGAATGTTTTATTGACTGCAGTCCTTGAACAGAGATATTCACAAGTGGCATAAGGGCTCTTTTTGTGTTTTCAGCCAAAATACCACAGGTCACTCTCAGCAAGTAATTTTATGCCAAATATAGAATCTAGTTGAAAGAGTGAAGTGGGCAGCTTTTGTTCCTTGTAGGCTCACCAAAGAGAAGGAACATCAGAAAAGTTTCAGAAGTGTTTCTGCAGAGACATTTTTTGTTTTCACCATCAGCTGAAGAGATTTAGTGCACATGTAGAACATCGCTCTCTAATACTCTCTAAAAAATTCTGCTGCTTTGCAATAGTTCAGGTATGACTTAGGAGGCATTTAAACCTGTGACACTGGCTTCAGCAGCACTGCTCTTGTGTCACAGAAGCCTTTGGAAGGTGATGGCTGTCACTGTTTTTCTGTTCTGCTCAAGATCCAAGCAGTGGCTGCTGTGCAGCAGCAGCAGAACAGAGGGAAGGCAGCACACAGCACCTTCAGAAAATTTGTTCTGAGGCTCTGGTGTATTGATGTAATCTTTGGATGTTGCAGTTTTCCCTCAATACTCAGTAGAAATACTTGCCACATTTGAAATTGAAACCTCCTGATTTCTTCACTAGTACTTACACTGTTCTTTACTAGCCAAACACTGGAGAAGACTATGTGACTTTAACTGTTTAATTATCTTTCTAGCATAATCTACAAATTTTCACTATCTTAGTACTCTGCTGGCTGTAGCTCTGGGAAATGAAAGATGTTGTTGTATATACAACACAAATACATGAGTAATTTGATCTTGGAGCCAGCTGATGTTGTCTTTCATTTTAATTTTCATTATGCCTTTGGCTCTGTAGCTGCTCCAATTTTTTTATTAGACAGTAGTGTATAAAGAGGCAATAGAGGGTTAATTGCAGTTCAGGGAAAGTGTTTAAAAACCAGCACCAGCTATATCTTATAACAATAACACTTTCTTATAATGTTGGTGCTTTTTGTCTTTAGAATTCATCCATACTTCCAATTCATGATTGCACATATTGGTGCAGCAGAATTGTCTTATATAGTTAGAGCTTTTGTAATCATCATATTTTTGTTCTTACATTGTTTACAGTAAGTATTCAAGATTTCATAATAATTTGTAAAGGTTAAAAAAGTAAATCTAAAAAGTAAAGATAATCTCAGTGTCTGCCCCTGCAATTAATAAATGGACCACTTTGCCAATTCAATGTACAACCACTTTGAAATGTAGCTTACAAAGTCAAGTGTTAGCTGTTTTTAATCTGGCAGTTGCACAGATGATCACTTTACAAAAAATTTGCTACTGGCTGAGTATCATGAAAGTTGGAAAGCTGAGAAAGAGCAGTGTCACACTGGAAAGAGGGGGTACATAGTTTGGTGTTTGTTGCAGGTTGTTTCCTATGACTTCTACATCTCCATATATGTGCTTTATTTCTCCTTGTGACAGTTTTATTGCTTCACAGTAAAAGCTTCAAAAGTAATTGTTTTCAAAACAGGACCTTATGAAAATATTGAAACAATATTTTGATTTAAATGAAAAATAAATAGAAAAACAGAATACTGGTTGGTTAGTGGCGTTGGAAACTAAAGGGAATAGCCTAATGCTGTGATCTTCGAATAGAAGTAACCCTGAGCCTCTGCAACAGAAGTAGACCAAAGCAGAGTAACTTGGCAAAAAAACCATAAGCTGTGACTTTTATAATAAGCAATGATATTGCAAGGAATATGGCCCACCTTCTCATGTCAGTAGCCAGCCGTGTTTGCTCTGGCAGAGGTAGGGAACTAACTAAATTTATCTTGATGCTATTTCTCTTAAGCATGTTGTTGTCTCTTAATTACATATTGAATAGCATCTGGTGTTTGAAGAATTATCGAATAGAAACACAGCAGGGGGAAGTGTGGCAATATTGCTGCAAGCTGATACTTTTTCTGCTGTGGTGGTCTGGAGGCTCTCTCCTGGCCACTGAGACATCCTGCTTCTTCCTCATCTTGGCCTGAGGTGCCCAAAACACCAATTTTGTAACACTGATGTCAGGCCAAATTTAGCTCTTCATTTTGATTTTGTAATACCAGGTTTTCATAACTCCTAGAACATGTGGAACTAAACTGTTTCCATCTCTTTTCTTTTTTCCCTTTCAGTCACCAGGGGAAAAAATTATTGAAAACAGTTTCCTGCGGGAGATTCAACAAAGGCATTGCAGTGCTCTGTTTGTGCGATGAAATCAAAGCCGCTGGAAACTCTTTTGTTGTCTGAGATTGAGGGATCTTTTATTTCAGTGGCGCTAAGGAGCCACAGGTTTTTTTTAAAAACCCCTCATAGTACACAGCTCTTCCTTAGGTGCTGAATCACCTTTGAAGAGCTCTGCCTTGGTAGCACCAGGAGAGCAGCATTTCTCTGCCTCACCCAGGTCATGGAGGAGTAAACATGTTAGTTTGTGAAATATCACATGTGCCAATACTGCAGGCAGGTTTATTAGCTTACCTAGGAGTTACATGTAATTAAATGGTCTTTATAAACTATTGTATTCCAAAAGCAGAAAGGTAGGAATCTTCTTACTTTAAATCTCTAGTTAGGCAGGGGAAGGAAGTCAACTACAAAACAGACAATTTTATCTTTCTATTGCCTTGAACAGCTCTTCAAGCACAGATTGTCTGAAATAGCTGCCATAATATGTTTTTACTTTTCAGGCCATGGAGCTTAGGGAATCAGATTTTTAGTATCTACATCATCTCTTTCCTCCTGGGACTGAAGCTGGTTACCATAGCAAAATGGCAAGGAAGCTGATAAGCAAGTAGTACCATTTGGCAAACAGGATATAAATTTATTTTGTTAAGACAGAGGACTGTGAAAAAAACCCAGTTGCTCCTAGGATTTTTTTTCCTTTATTGTGTTTTAAAATGGCTGTGTATAAAATTATTGTGAACAGATATTGAACAAAATTCTTTCTAACTAACAAGTGTGGCTGCAAATAAAAGGAGATTTAGTTTTAAATCTCTGCAGATCTTTAATATTTTCACAGAAAAGTTACACAGTAACAGAGATAATACAGCGTAATTTCACTCCTTGTGTTTCAGGGTGTTGTAAAGATGCCATACTGTGATTTAAATGAGCTCCTGCTAAACAATAAATACAGATACCTCTCCCCCCACTACTTAAAAATTACATTGCAATATAGTTTTTGTTCCAACTTGATGAAGCATGGTCATCTGAGTCTGTGTTGTAAATCAGTCTGTGAAGTCCCTTGGGTTTATGTAAAGTGATGTGAGTGCTGAAAAGTTAAATTGCTTGGTGTTCCAAAAACGTTATCAATAATGTCAGTTCTGATGGTGTTTTTTGTACTCCCTGTCTCAGTGTCCAATATGAACCACACACCCTGAACAGCACAGCCTGGCTGTTTAAGGCATCATCACAGCAGCTGTGTCTGTGCACGAACCCCACTGGGGGGACTTTTTGTAGGTACAACACCAGTTTGTCCAGAAAGACCTAAAAAGAGCTTGTTTTCAAGACTGAGGTGTTCCTCTTTCTGCTGGGTCAATTCTTGATATGTTGCCTGGCATCTAAACTACCCTTTGTCTCCTGTTCTTGGTGCAAGACTTGAGTCACTGCTTTGGGGATGTTTTTTGGGGTTTAGAGACTGGAAGTGAAATGAAATCTCAGAGTCTTGGGATTAAAGCTGAAAACTGCTTATTTCCGTAAAACGTTCGTTGTTCTCAGTTTTATCCATTCAAAATATATCATACCTGCTTATAATATTTTCTATTCCCTGGCAAATTTTCTAATCACTACACAGCTCCAATAGTGAGGATTTGGGAGTCTTGCTGTAATCTGGACATGCAAAAGATGCTGTTTAGTTTTAACCCCTTTGAGCCCACATTAACCAGATTGAACTTGTAGAAGTTCTGTTCATTGGTTGAGAGTCTCAATCAGTGCACCCATGGAGTGGGAACCAGAGTAAATCCTAGGCAACTCCTATTTTGACACCCTTTTTAAGTTAGTTTTGTTTTGTTTTTTTCAATAGAATAAGCACTGGCTGAAGGTTTTTTTTATGCTAGGAGGGATTTATCATCTTTAGAAATCATCATTATCACCAAAAAATAGCATCAAATGCCCACTGGATGCAGCACTGGCTCAGGTTAATTGTAATTGGGCAGGATTTGGGTGGGAGTTGACTGGTGTCTGATCAGCTTGGGGGAGAGAGGTGGAGAACCTTGGATTTGGCAGGATCCAGCCAGGCTTAGAAAGAGCTGAGTGAGAATACAATTGTGAAGGGGATGTGTGGGTTTAGTATTGGGATTTATTTCATGTCCGCATGTGTGACCTGCATCTTCATCACACCTCTGTGCCATCTGTGGGCTCTGCATGGAGGGACCCATCTGTAGGGGTTGAGAATAACTTCATCCTAGAAAACCTGTAGTCTGCAAATAGATCTGGACTGGTGACAGTCACCTGGGGGTGTCCGTGACCTGCAGGTCCTTGTACTGAAGAGTGGCACACAAATGTGGGAACTCACTGTGGGGGCATGGCCCAAAATGCAGCGCTTGGATGCAGGAGCTTGGAAGTTGGAGTGTTGCCATCTACTGGCAGCCACCCACAGAGAGGAGTCCCTCCTCTGGTAGTTGATGGTGTTGCTTATTTTGAGCGGAAAGATGAGCTTTTCTGCCTAAATCCTGTTTCGAGTTGGAGTTGTCAATAAAAGAATTGTTGCTGTTCTTAGCATAGGAATGTAATCAAACAGTTGGAGTAATGCCAGTCAGATTTTTATGGAGAGGTTGTTACTCTTGTAAAGTGGGCCCATGTTTGAGATGGGGACAGCTCCTCTCTCCTCCACAGTGTCCAAGTTGGTCTGGGGAGTTCTGAGCACCCCATGTGAGCTCAGGGCTTGAGGGGTGTCCTGCAGCTCTCCTGCCATTCAGAGTTTCTCCATATTTTCAGGGAATGGGCTGGGCTGGAAACTGCTTTTTTTATTCTGCAAGTAAAAAATTAATAAAGGCAAAGGATATATTTGGGCTCATTAGGGAATAGAGCAAAGATCTGTATTATTAAGAATCTTGGAGGTCTGACTGTCTTTTCCCCTGGAAGAGATGAGAGGTGTTTCAAATAAGTCTGTCCTCAAAGGGTGATCCAGTACAGCTTGTGCAAGTCTCAAAAAGTCCTACTGGGACTGACCTCTGTTAAGGGAAATGCTTACATTAAGCCATCAGAACAAGCTTTGAGCATTTTGCCTAAAAGAAATCCCAGCAATGGGCATGAATATTTTTTTCCTTTTTATTAAAAAATAGTTGGGAAATAAAAGGTTGCAACACAAATTTTCAGCAAAAGTTATGTGACTGCTTCCTTACAAAACATAACATGCATGGGAGTGGAAGAGTGACATAGCTTTCCTTCATGCTTGTCCAGCTGAAATATGCTTCAGACTTAGCAACTCATTTCTGTACTCATCCATAGAAATGTAAAAAATGTATGCTTTTATCTAGAAACATAAAATCTTGAGTTGGAACTAGATTATAAAAACTTCTCTGAAACCTTGTGAATACCAACACTTTACATTCAGTATTTTAAACACTATTTCAAAACAATGGTTGATGTACCTTTGAAATGTTTTTGAGCCAAATATGTAGGTGCACAAACATGAAAATATTAGTGTTCCTCTGCCAGATCTCTCTGCGTGAGTTATAGGTGACCTCCAGTGATGGAGCAATGATGCACTTTGAGATTGATTTGTGTCTCAGTAGTTCCCAGATAATAGATAACCAAAGGCAAGATTGCAGAATTACCAGTTGAATTGTATCTTTTATTTGTGAAGTAGTACACAGTGGAAAGAACCTATATTTGAGGTCCTATATGGAAGTTTTGTATTTTAATGACTAGAGAGATAAAATTCATTAAAATTAAGAGCCTGAGGTTTAAATACGTGTTGGTTTAGGGAGTCATGGAAGGGGCTGGATTCTGGCTGGTGTTTTGTTACCAATGGCAGTTTTCCAAAGTGTAACCATTTTTCTCTCTTTTTATTTTCTTTTTTTGTTGTTTTTTTTTTTTTTTTTTGCAGCTGGTCTCCAATGTTCTCATCTTCTCCTGTACAAACATTGTAGGCGTGTGTACCCACTACCCAGCAGAGGTGTCCCAAAGACAGGCTTTCCAGGAGACCAGGGAATGCATACAAGCCAGGCTGCATTCTCAAAGGGAAAACCAGCAGCAGGTAAGAGCAACAGTTGGAAATAAAGCATGAAAACGCTGAAACAGAATTAGCATGCAAATTGTTCCTGTAGGATGGCATTTGCAGGCTTCTTGCTTCATGAGTAATCCAGGCAAGAATAGGTTGTTGTTAGAGGACAGGATTTTTAAAGGTTTGAGAGAAAGCTCAGGGGTGCAGCCAAGCCACTGCCAAAAGAGAGTTGTAAGGCAGGCAAGAATTGGTCCACACAATGTAATGTTCCTTGATGCCTCCAAAGGTCCTCTTCCCTTCTTTCCCAAAGGTTCCTACCTGCTTACACACCTCTCTGTATCCTATTGTCTTCAAATTAATTGTATTTGTTCAAAAATTAAGATTCATCATCAGCTTCATTTTTTTTTTGCTATAAAAAGCCCTCTTGCTGCCAACATAAAGCTTAGTTGTCAGGGTGCTGAATGTATCTGCTCCCCTAATTCATTTGTGGGTTCTCTTGCAATGAATCTCTTGTGTCTTAGAATTAGACACAGAAGGTCTTTTGGGGCAGCTTAACTATTCCCTTGCTAACTAACACTCAGCTCTGCCCTGCACTACATCTCATAGTGGTCTGTTCAGTCCAATTTGAAATGAATCATGAAATGGGACTTCCATTTTTCCCTTGGGAGATATCTCAGAGCTTGGTTGTGGGTTTGGGGAGAGGTCAGGGGAATTAATCAGCTGGGGAGTCTTTGCATCTCTGTGGCAACTCAGTTTCATTTTGCTTCACGTCTCAGCCCATCTGCATCTATGGATTTGTGTTTTGGCAGTGTTTCATGAGGTACCTCTGGCTGACACAGCTGCTGTTCAATCCTTACTGTGACATAACCTGTACACGTGCTTATTTGGTGCTTTCTGTATGAAAACAAGATTCACACCCAAGACTCCTTTTTCCTTTGCACCAAATATTGTATCAGAAAGATGAAATGAGCAGCCATTCCTCCTTCCACACCTTGAAGCGGAGGAAAGGATTGAGCCAAGAGAATGTGCCATTTTACTCATTGATTTCAGCCCTGTGCTCCCTGCTGAGAGGCTGCCTCAGCAGCGTGGCTCAGATGCCTGCGCTCTGCTGGATTTGGGCACTTCTGTCTCAGAAGCAGCTCCTCGGAGCAGCCCTGACAAATGCCCTATCTTGATGCTTTTTTCTTCTCCCCCTCTCCAGGAAGCATAGCATACATAAGAAATCCAGGACATCAGAAAAACATGGGTCAAAGCCAGTCCCTGCCAAGCCAAGTGCTCTTCAGTGCCTGCAGCAGTGACTGCGGGTCCTGGCAGCTGGAGACTCCTAATGAGATTATTTGCTGTCACAGCCTGGGCTGACATTGATCTCCAGGTTCAGTTCAGATGACTCCATGCATAATGCGTTGAGATAAGCACGAGGTGACAGCAGACACAAATAAGGACAGCTCAGCCCACATGTCCAAACAGGGGTGGAGGAAAACACAACTGCACAGCCCAACACCGTTATTTATAGTTGCTTGTCTTTTTCTGGAGATCGATGGTGCTCCTGTGTGCTGTTCTCTTATAAAGGCAGGCAGATTTTCTCAGGCAAATGACCTTGTATTTTCCTTTATTAAGCATCTACCAGCACCCAAAATTAGCCTAAAAGTAAATAGAAATTCCAGAATATCCAATGCAGAAAAAAGATGACTTGTGATTTCATTACTTGAGATAAGCTAGGGCAGAGCCATAACAGGAGTTGGTGTTGTTTGCCCACAACAAAATATTCTTGGATGAAAAATCATGTGTTCTCCACATTGTGTAGGGAGCAAATAGCATTTGGGTAAGAGATGGGTTGTTGGGACTGCAGTGTCTTAATTCTAGCATTGCATGTCTTCTGTCTCTGCAAAGTTGTTCTCTCTTTTTCATCTCAGCGTCACTTTTGGTAAAAAGTAACTGTTACTAAATCTGAGGAGAAATGGATAATCTTAAGATACTAAATATTCATAGTGATTTGAGGTCATCTTCGGAGAGGACTTCATAAATAGTTAAAATTTCTTTACAGAGTCATTGTGGGGATGTTTGTGCCCATGCACAAATATATCCATGTGTTCGTATGTAAACAGGGTAGATCTGTGTTGAACTCCTTCATCTATGTGCCTGTTTTAGAGACTAGTTCTCCTTGGGATGCAGTTGTTTAATGTATAATTCAGTGGAACTATACATGCATGTTATTTTGAAGGGAGAATTATATATGGATTTGCTCTTGCATTTGTATCTGGTCAGAATGCTGCCTTGTTATACTTGTAAAACACCAGTCCTGGTCACCTCACTGGTGCCTAATACAGGATTTTACAGCGAGGGCTGCAGCACTTTCTAGTTATTGTATCAAAATGAAAATTGTTCTGTAGTGGAGACTCTCATTTCTCTGCTCCATTTGAAATAAAACATAGGGATTTTGTTGTTTCGAAGGCCTTTTCATGTGCTTATGCCTTACAAATGCACTTGTTGTAGCCTTCTCCTGTTATAGCCTTCTCCTCTCCTTCAGAGGTTATTTTCAGTGATTGTGATGACTCCAAGCAAACAGAATAAAGATAATGCTCAGCTCTGTAACACAGTTCAGCTTCCTAATTAGTAGCTGCACGAAGGGCTGTTGTGCCACTTGCATTTGTTTCACCTGATGAGCCTATCTCATCCCCTGATTATTAGTTCAGAGCAGGGGTAGTGCAGCTCCTGGAGATCTTAAGTGCCTTGAAAATATTGGTGATTTAATCTGGTGAGTGCCTGTGGTGCAAGGAAGAGTAGGGGTGGGGGCTCTCAAGTAAAAGCTACTCAGAAATGTAGGTGACAATCTCCTGGAATGCCCCAAACAGACACTCAGGCTCCTGTCTCTGTTTTGGAAGCGAGTAATGCTCCGTGCCCATGCGCCCACAGGGAGTGTTCCAAACCTGTGGGTGCCCCCAAACCTCCCGTAAAGCTCCAAGTTATTTAGAGGATGTGTAAAATCACACATAAAATAGCAGCTTTCACACATTTGAGGATGCCTATTAGAATATGCAAATGACAACAGTGTATACAGCATTTCCTCTGGAAAGCATACAAATGTGTTGTGCTTTTCCACTCAAGGAGTGCACCAATAGCTGACAGAAGCCTAAGGACACGTGCATGATTCATGAGCTGCTTTAAAAAAAAAAAATAAGGATATGTAACTGTTAGCACCTGCAGTATGCTAGTGACGGTGACAGTACTTTAAAAAACAAGTGTCTTTTCATGACTGCTGCAGTTTTAAGCAGAGATAGAAATCCCTCCAACACATCTTCTGTGTTATTACCATCTCTTCAAAGACTGAAAGCAGGCTCTCTTTATGGTTAAAAAAAATACTGGGCAGTGCTACAGACCATAAAATGTCTCAGTGCATGCTGAGCACATTTTCAGTAAATTCATCTTCCTCTGGTTCCCCCAGGGTTCCTCTTTCTCCTTAGAGGAAGAAATAAATGGTGAACTTTCAGTTAAAGCTAGGAATTAGAAGCCAGAAATGTGCCTATAACTGCAGCAAGGGGTTTGGTGATGTGAGTACTTGGGACAGGATTGCTGGACCCCTCTGAGTCAGGCCTGAGTTTGAACCCTGCTGCTCCCTGTGTTGTTGAGAATTAATGAGCTATTAGATAAGGTTGGGTCTTTCCTTCTGTGTCATCGAAAAGGAAGGCCCTTTTCTTCCTCCTGTTCACTACAGGGAAGGAAAAATAAAGAAAAGAGTGACATAAGAAAAAAAATCCCACTTTTTCCAGAGCTATTCCAGAGCACTGCCTGCAGGTTGGACCAGACCACAGCAGAGCTGATCCCAAAGGAGATGCTCCCCACCTTCATGAGCCATAGTAAAACCTTTTGAACTTCACGGGGTGTGACTGGGAATAGAATGCAGCTCTGGGCAGAATTCTCAGGTGTGATTCCTGATATACACAAACGCATCCCTGGGGCACAAATTACCCACAGATTTAAATTCTATAATTTCTGTGTGAAATTGGCATCAAATTTAGAATAATAACAAGCACTTGCTTTTATGTGAGTTTTTAGGAAAATCACCATAAAGTCATCATTTTGTCAATTTCTGCATACGCTGTAGGAACAGTTTGCAAAATAATGTTACGAAAGTCACACAAAATCTACGATCAGTAAATGAAAGTGCCAACTGAGGGGCAAGGAGAGCCACAAACTGTTGATGGTATGTGGTTATTGAAAATGCTTTTGTAGGTGAGTGGGTGGATTTACAGATCTTAATGCAATTGGGCACTACCAGCAGTTTAAAGTGTAGCAGTAGCACTTCTCATGCTGGTGTTATCGGGGCGTTTCTACGACATTTTAGCTGCCAAGAGCAGGTTTGTGCCTGCTGGGGGAATGTGCTTAGATAATTAGATAAGCAAGGAAGGAATTTTAAATAGTGCCCAAGGGTGTTGGGGTATCATTTCTCTGGTGTAAGGTGAAGGAAGACTTGGTGGTGGTGTGCAGAGACTGTGTGGGAGGTCAGACAATCTCATTTATCAGAGTCCTTCCAAGAACGGTGCACGGACACTCTTTGACTTGCATGGTTGGCATGAGAATTGGCAACCGTGAATTGTAAGCCCAGTGCACCTGGAATGCAAAATAATACATTTCTTCTAAAACCATTGAATTCTTATTGTGGGGTTGGGAAGACAATTGCATATGACTGGTTAGGGGGTCAGCTCCTGGGGTTATGGAGCCCATTTTGCTTGGCTGTACTCATCTCTCACCAAACTGATGAGTCATTTCTCCCCAGTAAGGAACAAAGTGTGTTTGTTAACTGGGCAGCAGGTGTTTTAATTGGTTCATCTGTCTGACTCCACAGGAGCGTCTCCTGCTCTCTGTACTTCCTCGACATGTTGCCATGGAGATGAAAGCTGACATTAATGCCAAACAGGAAGACATGATGTTTCATAAGATCTACATCCAGAAGCATGACAATGTCAGGTAAGAACAGCAGCCTGTCTCCCAGCCACGGGGGAGGAGGGACCCTCCCAGTGCTTGGCCCTGAACGCCCAGGGATGAAGATGTCAGTGACACATAATCCAAAATCAGTGTAAAGGCTCTGAAGTGTCACTAGCTGACTTTTGAAAGTTGTTTATAAGATGGTAGGAGGATTGCCTCACTCAAACAATATCTTCCTTTGAGAAGTGACTGATCTCTTTCCTTACATTTTCCTTTTTTTTTTTCCTTATTTCTTTGCTGGAGTAAGTGTTGATGGTTTTGAGAAGGTGTTATACTGGGGGTGAGTTATTCCTGGACAATTACAAGCACCCCTCTGATAAGAGATGATGGAATGCAAGTTAAAAGTTGGGAGCACTTCCAACAAGGTTAATTGCAGAGTCTGGCTAAGGTCTAGATTTTCTGGAGTGGTTTCTCTCAATTTGAAATTACAAGCAGGGGGTCCATTAGTGACAGCCTTGACACCTGCTCAGGCACCCAGCAATGTGTTGCTCCTCGGTCTACCTGGATGAGGAGAAGAGTTTGATATCCAATCTCTGGCAAGTCATGCAAAATCAAGCTCAGCCTGTGCTGCTGGGGTAGTCCAGCCCCAGGAGCTTCTGAACATCTCCTGGTTCCCCTGTCCAGTTTCCCAGGGAAGAGGCAATAAAGTAGTACTTCAGGTAGCTTGATAGCTTTATAGGCTGCACTTGCAAAGTTTAACCTAATCTTAATGCATTTCACCTCTGCTGTTGTACCTGATCTCTTTGGACAACACTTATGTCTCAGCTAAGCCAGGTCCTGGAACTGTGTAACAGCTCTGTCAGTCTATAAATGCTTCTTTTGAGACACAGGGACTGGGGACAGAGAGCTGCCCTTTTCCATCTCCCCCCTTACAACAAGAGTTTTTTCCTGAGAACTCCCTCGGTAGCTTTTCTCTCTCGTGCAGCTTTAGTATGTGGTTGAATTATATTTTCTGATACTTTATGCTCAAAAAAAATAAAAGTGAGTTTCTAACATACTGTACCCTCCAGGAGCTGACGTGAAAAAATCCACATGATATTCTGATGCATTTGAAGACTTTACCTTAGGATTGAGGGTAGCTGGGAGAGGCAACGTACAAGCAGAAAATTGGGAGCTTGCTCAGTGTTGAATGTAGAGTCTTGTATAAAACTCACTGAAATCAGGGAGAGTCTGTGTGCTGGCTTGGATGGAATTCAGCCCTTCAGTTTTTTTGGTTGTGACTCAGTAAAGAGATAAAGATCCACTAGCAATACAATGAAAACAAATCAGTATCAGAAATCAAAGACAGTAACAGTTCAGTGATTAAAAATGAAGGATATATGCATGGTGATGAAGGGGAGAGGAAGAGGCCATCCACAGTGCCCTCAGCAGACTTTGTGCTACAGTAAATTACATTTTGTGTCTTCACATTCATTTTTTCCTTAATGACACTGAGCTTGTTCAAGTAGGTGTGTAAATTACTTGTGATAGATGCTGATTGTGAATTACTTTTTTCAATTACTCAAAGGTCAACCTGACATTCAAAGTGCAATTCATTAGCATGCCACAAGACTATGGTATTTTAGTCTTCCACATCAATTTCCATATGTCATTATTTTGCAGGTTTGAAAGTGGTTCAGTGGTCAAATCTTAGTAAAGCTGATTGTCTCTTTAGGATGATACTGATTTGAAATTTTAATCTATATGACCACATACACAAAAACTAAATAAATAATAATGAACTAAGTTTGTAAATGAAAAATTTTAAAGGGGGAAGGGGAATCTGATATAACAATTGTGACTGGAAAAAAAATAGATCAAAGATAATGGCCGGTATGGAGATCTCAAAAGATGCATCAAAAAATGGCACATGGCTAAGAGTATAGAACGAGAGAAGAACTGTGATTTTCAGCTATGGCTGTGAAGAAACATGAAAGGTGAAACACAAATACATAAATGGTTATGGGCACCAGTCAGTTCCTGATGAGTAGCTAACAGAACTCTGGCAAACATTTAATTTTCATATCTTGCATATTTATTGAATAATACAAGCATTTATGTAATAGTGTCACTTCTGCAGCTTACAAGGAATTTTGACTTTATTCCTCATGCTAATGAGTGTTTAGGAATCAGACACTTGCAGGTGCCAACCAGCTCCACTGCAAAGGGACTCTAAGGTCTCAAAAGACTTAAGAGGAAACAACTTAAATGATATCTTCCTCAAAGTGTGGGCTTTGTTGTCTGTGCCTGTGAGGTCCTAAATCACAGCCCACTGAAATCATGGAAAAGGCTGGAAAAGTGAGATAAGAAATAGGAATAAAATAGTGTATGTGCTGAGAGCAAACAGAAAATAACTCAGGAACATCTCATCTTCATGTACTTTAGGGAAATGAATAACTAAGTGCGAATATTGAAGAAAGGAAACATGATTTGGAACAAATGACTCATTTCACACCAGGAGTTCAGCACGGAGCCTTTGCTCTTGCCTGGGTGCACTGAAACCACCTCTAGTGGGAATGGCTGGGGATGATTTTGAAGCATTTACATGCACACAGAAACACCCTGGAGGGGGGAGGCAGCATCTCAGGGATGCTGATTAATGAACTGGCTGAATAAAAGCAAGCAGGCTCTTTACTTTGCACAGGGAAATGCTCAAGGGAAGGCTTTTGAGAGGAGAACGCTCCAAGCAATTCTGGTTTGTGTTCGTCACTATTCAAAAATGTCATAAGAGCTAAGTTTTTATGAGCTAAAGGTTATTGTGTCAAGGCAATTGAGAAGTATGTGAAGTCAGTGCAAGGGTGCTGTGCCCAGCCATTGAATCTGGCTTCCTGTTGATGATTTATCAGCAGGAGCATTTCCTCTGCAGCTCACAGGAGTGGGAAGGTCTGCACAGAGCTGTGGGTTTTCCTTCTCCATCAGCTGTATTTGGTGATGCTTTTTTCCCCCATTCTCCAAGATTGTGTATAAATGCAGATTTTAATGAAAGTATAATGGATGGGAATTTTTGTTAACTATTAATTTAAAAGTTTGATTGTCATCTTAAAGCTTGGAACCCAACATCTTGATTTTTACTGGATCTTCAGAGTGAGGTTGCTTTCCAAACCCACTGCCAACATGGAAATAATGAGGCTCTGGAGGTTTCCATCCAGATGGGTTTAACTTGGGTCCTTTGAACTCGAGAGGCACCGGAGCGCAGCCCGGTGCACTTAGCCTGGTTTGACATTTTGTGTGGGAGAAGTGGCTTACTAAATTCTCTTCCAGACAAGATTAAATATTTTAATTTTCAGGGATGATTGGGTCTGGGCTTTTGGGACCACCTCTAATTTTAATTAAAAACCAAACCCAAACCACTCTACCAGCAGAAAACGTTAATCTAAAATTATGTGAAGTTAATGTGTGTAGGCTTTCTTTGCTAGTTTAAAAATGAAGTGTCCTTAACTTTACAGTTCTGCTTTTATATGCTTAGTTTTAGATTCTAGGTGACATGGTTCAGGTTTTTGGGTGGTTTTTGGGGTTTTTTTGTGGGGTTTTTCTGTGGTTTTTCTTTTAGAAAAAGAGGTCACACACTTCTTTTTTTTTTCTTTTCTGTTTGTTTAAGAAAAAAATAAGTCAGTTTAAACCTGTGTAGAAGAGATCTTCCTTAAGTACCAGCAGTAAGTCTATAAAGCATAGCCATGATCCTTCCATAAGGAGCAGTTCTGCTATGATATTTCTTACTGTGGTACACTTCCCTTAGAGGGTGGGCTATATCTCCATAAGGGAAAGATGATTTTTTAAATGCAAAATACTGTGGTCCTTTTGATCTGAATGGGTAAAAGACAATCTTTTTTGAGCAAATCTTTTTATCTGGATTTCCTGCAAATGAGTTCATAATCTCCTGATTATTGTTATGGAAAGTAAAGTTCAGAGACTAATTTATCCACAATGAAAATATAATTTCCTGTAATTTTTGGCAGCGAAATTTGTTTCAGGATCATGTTCTTCTGAAAATTTTAGTGGTGACAAAACAAAGGTGCAAATGTTTGAGGTTAATACCCTCTTATTCAATGCACATGAAGAGAACCTTTAAACAGAGAATGAAACATTTTCCTGTCCTGATTTATTGAATGAGAATTAACTTTGACAAATCCAGAACCTCAGAGCATGATTTGACCTTTCCCACATATGTGTGTGTGTTAAATATAAAGTCTATTGTCAAAAGCCATCAGGAAAGGAGTTCCCAAGACTATGCAAGTAATTTTGGGTAAACAACAAGGTGAATTATGTAACTAAATTTGTTCATGTTATCATGAATAAGATTATGGCTGATAGACAAGCCCTAAATTATGCATAGATAATATTGTTTATCTATCATGCTTCCCAGACAGAATTTTAAGTGTTTTACATTACTATTGCTATTTATAGTGTCTCACTGCAGTGATAATGGCTTTAATGTTATCTAGGTTTGGCCAAATATAGTAATCTCTGTGCTATAAAAGGAGGCTTGAAGTCCTCTGTGAACGGATAAAGGTTGGCTTTGTCATTGAAATTCCTTTAATGAACTGTTTCAAGAAGCTTATTTTAGGGCTGGCATCCAAGTGCAGTAAAAGTGACAGTTTCCTCTCTTCACCCCTTCACATAATTCTTATGAATCATGTACTCAACAACATTAACCTGCTTTCAGAGTTTCTTAAACTTCTTGACAACTTGAACTAAACCATTTGCAGAAATGAAACAAGACCATTTGCTTTCAGCTTTTAAAATGAAAAGCATTTGTAACTCATCTTCTGATTTAATGACATTCTAACACCCAAAGGTTTTCCCCTCAAAAATGACCAAAGAGTTGCACTTTGGCTGAGTGTCAGGGTATTAAGACCAGCTGTGTCAACTTAACCTCTTCACCTTTTAGGTGTTGTGATGCCCAAGTAGTTGCTTAGGAAGTTTTTTAAATTCCCAGGTTGCAAGGTTCTATGGAATTGTGAACTATGACATTTAAGGAAAAATTCAACTAAGTAAACATCTTTTTCTTCCCTCCTCCCACTGTCCTCACACACAGGACATCCATTCTTAATGTTTCTTGGTGGTGAAGAACTTAATGCTCCTTAAAAAAAAAAAGTTACATTATGGCAGGTATAAATTTCTGACAACTCTGACAGAGATATTTTCAAATATTACACAGTCCCTCATCTCTGCCAAAGTTTGTGTAGCTTTAATTTCTCTGGAAGGCCTCATTGCCAGGAAAGGGCAGGAGCTGTAACTTTTTAAAATATTTACTGTATAATCCATCTTCCTCCTTGTCTTCTTTCCTTTCTGAGGAGAGGCAGAATGAAAATTGATGGTTTCTGTTTAAAAACAAGGAAGACCAGCATTAAGAAGGAGAAAGCCCAAGAGCCACTTTTATCCATGTTTTGCATCCTTGCTGCTGCTCTCTGTGCGAGTCCCTGAGCTTCAATTTCCTCCAAAGTGCGTTGATGGGTTGGTTGGTTGTTTCTCAGAATCAAGGCTTGGCAAGACCTCTCCCTCCTTTTCCTTATTCAAGGCACGTGCCCACGAGCAGTAGAAAGTTATTTTTGCTTGTAGGTGGGGGTAACTGTGGGTTTCATGTGAGTTTAGAGCATTTAATTGCTTTAACTTCTGGTTGAAGCTGTAGGATGAGAAAAGCGAGTAGGAGGGAAATGAGCCTGCCCACATCTTTCCCCAAATGACAGCAGGGAATTTTACCTAAATGGGAACTCTCTCTGTCAAGAACCAGCTCTTGGGAGTTTCACCTATGCCTGGCAGCTGTGAATCTTTGCTTTTTAATGTTGAAGATTTTTCTCTTTTTTTTTCAAGTTAGCAATAAGTTTTGGGAAGTGCAGAAGTAGGTTTCACCCATGGATGAAGGTGAAATACTCTGCTCTTACCACCACCAATCATTTGTCTCTTCTTAATCAATTTGTTATTTTTGAGAGGAAAAAGTCACTTATCTTTTGGAGATTTTCATTCACGCCAAAATTCATGTGTAAAGAAATTCATTTATTGCAGCCTTGACACACCTCAAAGCTGTGCAGTAAGTCTGAATGTTGATATTACAGGGGATGTTTCAACCCAGGAATCTAGACAGGGATCACCAGAACACCAGACAGGGAGTGATCCGGATGATGGTTCAGCCATGAAAACTTCTAAGCCCATAAGGACAGCAGTTTTATATATTTAGCAAATCTACCTCTTTGTGCATGTGCACAGCAACCTTTAAGAACAAATACATGCTAACTTGTTGAAGTATTCATTTGCTCTGTGATCTTCCTCTTTGAGCTGGGAATATATTGTGATCCTGGTCCCTGTTGGGAGCCCCTGGAGACTTCAGGGCTGTGAGTGAGCCTTGTACCCTGTGCAGAACAAGGCAGATAAATTCCTGGTGCAAGGCACCCCATCCTGAGCACGTGTGCTGCAGTCAGGATAAGGTCCCAGGAGTGCAGCCTGCCAGGTGACTGCAGATCTGCAGCTGCCAGCAAGGCAGCAGCAATTAGGAAGGGCCTGTGATGTATAATTCACACCCTGCTATCTGAGTGTACACAAGGGCCTGTGAAGTTCACAGGGTGATGGATTGAAGAGTGTTAGATGTTTTAATGATGAAATACTGTGAAGAGTAATTTGGAGAGAATAATGAAGGTGCCTGCAGAAGTTTACAGAGCAGAATTTTAACTCATCAAGGTTATTTGGATTCTCTTTTTTCTTCAGTAGTACTAAGAAGAAATTGATTTTTAAAAAAATGTATGACTGCTGATTGGTCTGATAAAAACAAATGTATCAAATTTATAGTAAAAAAACCCCATCATATTACATTTATTCAGCTAATTCACTCCCAGTCCTCTGTAATCTGGAGTAACCTTGACAAGAAAAGTTGAGTATTCTCTGAACAAAACTTTTCTTTTGTGAAGACTTGCTTTTACAGAGTTGCTTTTCTCCTGTAAAGACTTCGTGAGATTTCAGTTGATGAACTGCTTTGTCATGTAGTTAACATGCAAAGTGGTTTTAAGAACATTGAGTTTATATAACATTTGAAGAGGTTTTTATTAAAATCACCATCCCACCTTTTTGCTTCCTCCCTAGATGATAATGACTGAAAAGCAAAAATTAGTTAAACTTTTTATTCTGTAATGCAGGAAACTTTGCAAAACTATTTGAAGCTCTCTTACAGAAGCTATAAAACAGAGGCACAGCTCTGGATGGGGATGGATTAACTTCTCTTGTTTTATACTGTATTTATATCCCTCAACAATTGCTGCTAATTTGTGCATCTGTTCCTACTGGTGTATATATAATTTTGACAGTGGATAAATAATGAAGAAGAGACAAAAGCTGGAACCAATTAATGGAGAAGAGCTCTCGAGTGGTCTGGCATCCTGTGACTGAAGTTAGTACCACTGCTAACTTGAGTCTCTGTCCTTCAGTAAATGAAAGTCATAGTGTAGTTTCTAAAGTTTCTCTTTTTTATTAGCTTTACCTTATGCTAAGTGGTGAAAAAGTTGGGGAGAGGTTGGTACTGACTGTGCAGTCTGCATAATTCTGTTAGTGGGGTTTTTGTAAGAAACCAAACTAAGAACAGGTCACTTCAGAAACAGAACTGACAGAAATGATGAGCACCAGAGGACTGCAAAAAGAGCAAAGGAGGCAAAAGACCAAAGGTTTAATTAATTTCATCACACACATCCCATTGGCATGGCATTGCCCCGGTGGAATGATAGAAGTTCTCTTTTTAGAAAACTGAGATTTTTCTGTGTCCATTTCTGGGTTTGTTACAAAGCCCAAGAAGGATGCACATAATTTTAAATGGTGGGAATAAGGATTTGTAAAACTCTGTAGATTCTGGGGACTTGGGAGTTTGCAAGTAGCTTTCAGAAATTGGGAAGTATCTGTGTGATGCTAGTTAAAAAGCAGCCAAAATATAGCACTATGGGTGTTATCTTCCTTGATACCACAACCAGCAGAGCTCTTTGTGGTTGTTGTGTGTAACTTTGGCAAATATCTGAGGCTCTCAAAGGCACTGAGAAAATCTAAGGAGATCTTGACCAGTAACCATGTCCATTTTTTGGATCAACCTCCCAAACTGATGCCTTAAACATATAGGAGGATCATCAACATTCAAAATCAACTTCCTCATCTGCAGTTCTACAGAACTGACCCCCAAGTTGAAAAACCTGGTGTGCTATTTATAAATTTATTTATAAATATTTATAAAACTATTTATGAAACTTGGATCTGTGTGACCATCAGCAAAACATTCTCTCCTGGCCTCCTGTTGCAGAGATCTCCCCAGTAAGTGGCATGCAGAAGGCTGAGTGTCCAGGGCTTTGCTGAGTTGTAGGATCAGCTGTAAATCTTGTGTGTCTCAGCAGCAGCTGTGCAAAGCACCTGAAAGCACGGCTTGTCCTCTCACATGAAGGGGAAGGTGCAGGTAGGAAGCAGTGGGGAGTTTTCCCAGCAGAGTTACAGTAGTGACAGTTTGATCCACCATGTCAGCTCATTGTTTTGGGATGTTTTCATGGTGGTGTTTTGGGTAGGTTTTTTCATGTAAGCGTGATTCTTTGCAGAGTGTGATCATGCACTGGCTCCATTCCTGCTCACCATGGGGAATGCTGCTAATAGAGGGTTACTAGGACAACCCTCCTTCTCACAACTATTTAATTTCTGTTATTTCCAAGGCCTGGCAGACCCATACATCAGTGCTGAATGAAGCAGCAATTCAGAAAAGTGCTTTGTAACTCCCTGGACCATGAAGGAACTGAGAGAACCTGTGTCACAAAGCTGATGGGATGTTAGTGGGGAGGAGAGGTAGGCAAAAAATATGGGGAAGACAAAAAAAACTCTTGGAAAGAAAGGAGCAAATTTACCAATTTTTAGGATCTGTGGAGGAAAAAAGAAAGGGCAGTGGAAACCAGATGCAAGCAGGTGTAGATGTGGACAGTTATGTGCCATAGCAGTATTGGTGGAGAGCCTCCATTCCCAATAACATGCACACCAATGCACCACTGCTTTGTGCCATGGCTGTTTCCAAAGAATGAGCTAATAAGAATCAATTTGTGGGACAAAACAAACAAAACTTTGGCTTCTGCTCAGGGGAACTTGAGCATTGCAGTTACAGATCAGACTTCAACAAATGCCAAGAGCTGATCCATAAAAGTATAATTATTCTGTTTTATTTGGAATCTTTTGTTCTGGATTGCATTCAAAGCTACTGTAAGCCCCTTTGTGAGATTAATTTCCTTTCCAGGCAAGAGAAGAAGAGGCCTTTTCATTTAATAGTTCTACTTTGTTTCAATTAAAAATGAGAAAAAACTCACATCCTCGCCTTTCTTCCCTAAGATTCTTCCCTTCTGTGGAATCATCAGGTCACAGTTTAGGATGACAGGTCTCATGCAGAGACAAAGTTGTGTTCCAGAGTGTAAATTGTGATATTCTGTTCTTACTATCTAGTACTCTTTATAATTTTCAGCTGCAAACTGAGTAAAATTTTTCTGTTGAAATTGGAAGTGATTACAAATTTCTTGCAAAGCTCGGGGACACTGAAATTGCAGGTGTAGCTTACCTGCTGAGCTGCTTTTCCTTGGAAGTATGCAGCGGGGGAAAAAGTAAACTGAAAATGGTATCTTGTCTGAATAGTTAAAACCTGGGATGAACAGTGAGTTCTTTAATTTGACTTGGTGGTGAGGCTGATCAGAGCTCAGACATGCTTGGCTCCCACTGCAGAAATATCCTGATGACTGTGTGGTGAAGGTTCTGAGGAGCTGTGCCTAAGGAGCCAGCAGGGAGCATGCACAGACACAAACACACACACAAACACACAGACAGACACACACACAGAGGCACACAAATACACACACACACAGACACATACACAGACACACACACACACACACACACACACACACACACACACACACAAACACACACACTCTCTGTGCTGGCCGCTTCTCATGGGTGCAGGGGAGCGAGTGGGCCATGGCTGGGCTGCCAGGCCAAAGGGACATCTTCCTGTTCCTCACTAAAATGGAAACTCAGAGAATTAATAACTCAGTTGACATCCCATGTGGCAGAAAGGACAACACAGAGGTAGCAAAGACCCGAGGAGGCACAAGGGATGAGGAACACCATGCTCATCAGGAGCCCACTGCCAGGGTAGGTAATCTGAATTTGGTTTTCCCATGTATCAGAGGGCATTTGAGGCCACATCTCCTTGGAGAGGCCATAAATGAAGAAGGCATCCTCATTTTCTTTTGTTAATTCTGTTTCATTTTTCTATATAAAAGAATCAAACCCTGGAGCAGCAGCTTGAATCCCACTGTCCCATGTCACAGCATGCACCATAATCAGCAGGGCAGAGCGGAGCGCTCGCTGTCTCTGCCTCTAATTATTCTGAGTATTTTATATGTAATGAGCAGCTGCAGCATGAGGTCCTGAGGGCACCCCTGTTCCCAATCCAAAATAGCCAGTTGTCCAGTTAGGCTGTATTCAAGCAGAGGGAAAATTAGATCCATGTTTTCTCACATTTTGGGTGATGGGTCATAGGAGATGGTTTTCTTGCTTTCCGTTTCACTCCATTTACTTATAAATAGCAGGCATTTGCAAAATACTATGGAATCAAGTATACAAATTTCTGTACCTTAAAGATATGCCAGTTTTTTGTGTCAGGCCGGTGGTATTTTATCTGGCAGGAATCTTGGCTCCCAGGTACGATTTGGCTACAGTCATGTAGATGGCAGCACAGATGTGGGAGGGATTCTCTTTAATGCTGGACACATACTGTTTCTTACTGTAGCTGCTGACCTAGTCTGAGCCCTGTCTGTACCTCTTAATTCAAGCAAACAAGCAACAACCAAAGAAATAAATTAAACAACAGTCAAGAATTCCTGTAAGGTGCTATCACTAGGCTCAAACTGAAGTGGAAAATTGCTTGTCAGGGTTTCTAGCTCTGGTGGTCTTTGATTAACTACAGCATGTCCTAAGTAGCCAGAAGGTGCAGAAGCCAAAAAGATTCTGGGGATGGTTTGCTTTTGGCTTTGACTGCTGTTAACTTCTTTTCAGATTCTGTTTACAAGGACTCTGGTGACTGGATGTTGTTAGCAGGATTTTTTCTCTGTTGCATAAGGACTGAGAAAGCAGTATCTGTCTGACTCTTCCACAGTGAATGGCTTTCAAGTTAAGCCATGGCTGCAGTTATTGTGCTCTAGCTGTGACACTATAAATAAAGTTATTAACAGCAATATGTAAATGGGTTTCTATTTTTGTTCCCTGTATTGTTTGCAAAATCTAGGGCAGTTATTCAGTAAGAATCATCTGCTGTTTAGCACTGAGCCTACCAGCATTTGATGTTGTGTGGGCTGCTGCACTTCCCCTCCTCCCTTCTTGCTTTCTTTCTGTGCAGTGGCTATTAGAATGCAGCACTTCTGCAAGTTTGTTTATTGTGGTATTTAAGAAATAGAGTAGCTGTGCTAAGCATTTTCGGGCTTCCGGAGAGTGGCTTGGTGTGTAGGAATAGGGAATCATCTTCTGATATCTGAACTGCAGGATCATTTAACCCAGCCACCCAAGCACCAAATAGCACAGCTGCACTTTGCCTTAGCGAGCATCTTGCAAGTTGCAGGCTGTTCAAAGATCTTTAGGGTTTGTGTTCTGTTTGCATGCTTCGTTTCCTCCCACTGCCCTCTGCTCCAGATGTGCCTGACAGCCCCAGGCCCTGCTCACTGGGACCTGGTGCCACTTCAGTCCATGCAGCCACAGCACAGACCCCAGGGAGAACACAGATGTGTTGTTTGAGAAACACTTCACCATAGCCATGCCTACTCCTGTCTGGAGGAGCAAATCACTCTAATCCCAGGCATCTGTTAGAAACCTGAATGTGCCAGTGCTGGGGACAGGATCAGTGTGGCTGTTAACATGGGTATTCTAAAAGACATTTCACTTGGGGCAGTTTGTTCAAACTCCTTCCTTCTCTGCAAGTGGATTCAGCTCTGGATTCCCCAGATCCCCAAGAGGAGAAGTCCCAACCTGTCTGTCCTGTGACTCGTCAGCCACAATTTTGTTGCCAGCTTTGTTGGATTTCACATGGGCATGTGTCCTCCCTGGCACTTAAATTCCATTCCATGCAGCTTTGTGAAAACCAAAATTGCTGCTACTGTGCTGGCATAGAAAGTAAACAGAAATTAGCTAGACTGGTTTTGCATAGATATAGAAAGATCTGAAACAGCAACTTTCCTCTTATTTTTATACTATGAGACACATTACCATATTATATGCTTTAAGTGGTCTCCAAGGTGGCTTTCTGTGCTGTAGAAAAGACCTGGTCAGATTCTACTCATTTTATTGATATTAGAACACTGGTAAACTAATAGCTGTTTGCAGGAACTACATTTGGTAATAATATTTTGTGATTATTGAGAGTAGCAAGCAAATGGCTTAGTGAAATATCTTAATGCATTAACACAGAAATTAAATTTTCCAATGGAAAAGGCAAGAGAAAAGCCATTTCTTTATATGTGGATCTATTATTCTGTTGGTGGCAATTACAGTAATTCTCTTGAAATCAAGTTAAAATTATATGTCTGCTTCATTATGAGAAGAAACCACTGAGTGCAAAAATCAGGGGAGATTTAGGGGAAAGTTAGAGAGACATTTGCAGTGAGCAGACCTGCCTTCACCATGGTTCCTGCTCCAGCATGTCAGGAGTAGGGTTTGTGTGGATGTTTCCTGCGCTTAGGAGGCCAGGATTCACACTCCTGCTTTGCCAGGGTTTTCCCATGTCACCTTGAGCATCTTTCTGTATTATCTATATACCATACTGCTGTCTCTAGAAAATAGTGTGTTGTTGCTTCTCTAGCACCAATGGCATTTTAACAGTTGCTCAGTGTCACTGCTTACTCCCTATGAAATCATGGAAATATGACAAGTATTTGGAATATGAGATATATTAGGGGCTGAAGAGGTGCATGGAATTTCATATTCCCTGTTCAAGGACCATCTTTGCATAGAATCTTTATGAAGTAACTCAACTGAACTACCTTCTGAGAAGGCGTGGTTTTACTGATGATACCAATTGTACAGAATTTCATTATATTTACCTTGTTTCTCCATGGAAGGTGGAGTTTTCTGTGTCACCAAAGGGAACCAAAAATAGATATCAACCCAAGTGCCACTGGTCAATTCAGATGTGATGGTAGGTGACATCTTAAAAAGGGAGAAAACCCCTTAATGTTAAATTATAGCTCTTGTAAAGTTGGGAAACTTCAGTTGTGAGTTGAGGGTATCTATTCATTACTGGTTCTTATCAAGTAAGGAAAATTAATGCAGTGTACAACAACCAGATAACAAGCTCAATTTCCTGCAGGATTTTTTCCTTTTCATTTGATTCTGACATTGCAGCCAATCTCTCTTGTCACTGAAAACATGAATGTGGTTTATTATTAAATTTATTATCAGGTTTGTTTATTAATCAAATAACATTGATCCCTTAGTTAATGAGCTGTGCCATTTTCTTTGGGCAGCCATTTTAACTTTCAAAATACCTGATGAAGAATTATGTCTTCATTTTACAGTGTCTCTCCACTGATGTTCCTTGGTGTTTCTCAGAAAAGTGACCATTATAAAGTGCAGTTAAGTGTCTCTAAATGCTTTGGGCCCATTTCTCTTTACAGTTTCATCAGTGCAACTTTAAAAACACAGCTCGTCAACTACATTTTAAAGTATAGAAGTGGGGGTGCAGTGAGTCCACTCATGCTGACTGTTCCAAAAAGGGCAGGAAGACTCATGTTTGTGCTCTTCAGCACTGTTTTCCACCACTTTGTGTTATTGATCTAATAAGCTACCCATGGAAATCATGTACACAGAACATCACAGCACTTGTCCCTTCTCAGCTGATCCATTGGGAGTCTGCATTATGCTACTTACCCACTTTGGGAAATGCACAATTGCTCCTTAATGTTTTAAATTATTACATTTATATACTAATGTAATGTTTTCATTCTGTAGTGACTTTCCAGAGGGAAAACCCTGACTTGCTGAAATGACAAAGTAAATAGATCCTCAAAGGACAGGACCTGGGGAAAGAGTGAAGAAGTAAGGTTAGATTGAAGTGCTGGCTGCATGCAGAATCACTGCAGCTTTTTGGTTAGGGAGTACAAAGCATCATTGTTAGCCTGAATATCCATGATACCAGACAAGAACAGACTGAAGGCAGTTTTCACAGCTATGAAGAGCTCATTCTTTCTGCATCAAATACAAAGACCTGAACAATATATAAGAGAAAGCATCACAAACCTGATTAGAAGCAATTTCATCTCTATGCCATGGATCTGAGCCAGGATACACTTGTGAAACTGTTAACTGTGACAAAATATATTTCTCTCTTGCCTTCTCTGACAACCAATGGATTGCTGGCACATAGTCCCTTTGCAACAGGTTTTCTTTTGCTTTAATACTTAAATTTTTAGTTGTTTCTCTTTCCTACCATGCTGATTCTCTAGCTTCAGTCAATTTTGAAAGGTATTGTCTCAACAAAAAGGCAGGAAGGAATAGGGCCTTCCTGCCCTGAACAGAATTACAACTGTGCTGGTCCCTTTTTTCAGAATTCTCTTAGCTCTGCTGTCCTACTTATTGGTTTACAGCAGGATTTTCATATCAGAGATTGCTCAGTCTCAGAAAACAGGCTTCAGGAATGCTCAAAGGAAAAAGCACACCTGAAGTTTGAAAACCAGATATGGCTTTTCCTTTCTGTTTTACCTGCAGTTCTGGATTTCAGGCTGTATTGTGGAACAAAAATGAATCTGACATTTATTTTGGTGTGGGCTGGATTCAGCTCCAGTTTGGACAGCCCTGCCAGCTCTTTTGTACTGGTCAGGCAGAGCTGGGTGGGTTTGGGCTTGCTCAGAGCCACAGCAAAGGCACGTGGTTGGGGTCAGCACTGTGCATGGGTCCTTCCTGCAAAAGGCCCTATCCTTCAGCTTTGCCCTCTTAAACTTCTTTGGAGATGGAATGGATTTGGCATCTTTTTTATTTACATGTTTTTTTCCCCTGACCAGAGCAATTGGAAAAAAATTTACATTCCCATAAGTCCCTTCTTAGATAAATGAAAAAGGTCTAAATTTTCTCCTTCTTAATAACACAAAGTCTTATTTAGAATGGTTGGATCTCTTTTTTAGGTTTGACAGACAGAAGTATCTAATTCAGCTGGCAATGATGGAGGATTAAAATTTCTTTCAGTCATCTCAAAGCCATCTATAGTGTGTCACACCTATAGTTTGGCTGGTAGCTGCTGCATATCTATTTTTATTTGGTTTTGCCTTCCTTAAGTAGCTTTTCTTCCCAAAAGACTATTTATTACTCCTGTTTCCAGTGAAAAATCAATCTGGTTAAATATAGTCTGCTGAAATAGGAAAATCTTGTAACTCAAAATGTTTAGAAGGAGAGGATAGCAAGTTTTTCATGTTTAAAATAAAAAAAAAGGAGTACTGATGTTGCCTAGCTATAGCTAAGTTCCATTAACTGGGGATTCTACTCATGCTTGTAAACTGCAAACCTAGGGAGGTAATGGAAAAACTTTTCTTTGCATGACTGGTGCACTTTTCCCCTTCTGGTTAGTAATTTCAGGATCTAAATTTCTTCTCATTTCCTGTGCTGTCAGTGAGGGACAGACCACTGAAGTGAGGAGATGACCATGATGGACAGTCTGGTGCCATTTTTCTCAGCAGCTCCTGAGCATCAGCAGGGCCAGACCCTTTCCATAGGGCATTCCCGGCCCTGCTAATGCAGACAGAGCTGCAGCCACAAATGTTTGTGCTGGAGATGTGCATCTCCCAGATAAGCCCCTCAGGCAGTTCTGAGCTCCAGTAACACTCACCTGAGAGCAAACACAGGAAAATCGAGTCAAAGCAGGGCTCTGCAGTTTGTGTCTTTGCAAAGAGCCTGGCTGTCATCATGCAGTGGCTGTGGATGGCAGACTGCACGTTGCCACCAGTGTCTCCCAGAGCCATCTGCTCTCCTGCTTCTTTGTTGGTTTTTGCTGCCACCAGATTGACTTAGTATGACCTTGCAGAGTGAAGTTCTCAAATATGGCATGTGAGTTTGGTTTACATTTTTGGCAGCTTTGAAGAGGGATGGGAGGGAGGTTTTCTGCCTTTTGTTGTAAAGAAAAAGGTGAAAGGCTCACAGTTTTTCAGGGTTTTGGTTTTATAGGGTGTTTTTTTTTGGTGTGTTTCCTCCTACTTTGTGTTTTCCTCTCTCTCACCAGTACTTCTTTGCTTATCACAACATTTGTGTATATGTGCCCCTTCTCACCCTCTTGAGCAAGTGGGAGCCAGCATGAATGGTCTCAAGGTGGAACATGGTGCAAGACTGAGTCCTCCTTTCCAAAGGGGAGCTGTGCCAGCTCATGTGTCGCAACAGTCCTTGGGCTCATTTTAAACAATAGGTGATTTCCAGTACTAAATGGATCTTCTCCAAAATGACCATATAAGTTGAGGATAGAGCATGTATCTTTTTGCTGTTGTGTTTGCTTTTTTCCCATGACTGTAGGAAAAGGAAAAAATTTAACCTCTGGTCTGTCTGATGTCCTGCTGTTCTGGAGAATATTTTTTGCATTGCTAAGGCTGTGTCTTTAGTCTGTCACACAGACATCCCAAGAGAGCAAGGCTGATGTGCTGTTGAGACCTGAGATGGTCTAGAAGCAGCTTGCTGGTCTGGTCACTGGGCTGTCACTCAGCACAATGATCTGTGAGGGCCCCTTCACCCTCCCTAGGTGGGCTCTGCTGCCCTTGCTCACATTGGTGCTGCTTTTCCCAGACATGCTGCTGCCTGACCATGGCCACTGTGGCACTGCTGGGAACTTGTCCTCAACTTGTTTTGGTTTGTCCTTTTGTTGTTGCTGCTGTCAAATTCAGCAGGGAAAGAGCATGATGAGATGTTCTCAGCTTCTCTGGAAGCTGGAATCCTATCTTGTGCACAGGGTGAGTAGAAGACAAAGAGGATCTCTGTGCCATCCCATCCCCAAGTAGCTAAGAAGGAGAGATTGGATTTATCTTGATGTCTTGTCTACTCCAGGAACTTCTAGATGAACTTAATACTTTGTTTGTGCCACTGGAGCTGAAAAATAATTCTGGGTCTATAGTGCAGGAGGGGAACTGGCTTTTAAACAATTGTCCAAGTGCAAAAATTGACTAATTTACTAAAATGCTGAAGAGATACTCCCACCCTGGAGATACTCAAAAGACATCTGAACATGGTCTTGGGTAACTATCTCTAGGTGGCCCTGCTTGAGCAGAGGGTTAAATGAGATGACCTCCAGAGGTCCCTTCCAACTTCACCATTACTGTAGTTCTCTGAAAGCCTGCTTTGGTATAAAGAGCTTGACCCAGCCTTTCAAGTGAGAGTTTTGTTAGCTTCATCTTAGTCCATCCTTTTTCTTTGTTCTTCCTTGTTCACAGTATGACTCAATGGCATGCAACACCAATTGCAGTGGATGGTGTTGTAGCACCCTGAGACCCTGTCCTCCCCCATTAGCTTAGTGAGCTCACTGGCAAGGGCAGACTGTGTCTAAAGTCAGTGGCATTCTTGTTACACCTTTGCTCGTGAATGCTTGCGTCTAGTGAACAATGATTATTTTACCATGGCACATGAACTCTTTCTTCTCTTGTAGGTTGTGTTCATTGTGGTAAAATACCACGGTTCAGATCCAGTCAAAAGCACTTTGCAGTTATTATAAGGCATTAAAGCTCTCTGAGTCTGGGGTTTTGTTCTGTTTCCCATGCAGTGCCTGTGGCGTTTGGTTTCCAGCAACACATGGTGTTTATATTCCTGACTGGCATCACCGTTGTGATGGTGATAGGGTTTGTGTTTCTTGCCTTGCTTGATTTATGTTGTGGCTGGCGTGCATGGCACGCACATGGCTTGAAATAGAACACGGCTGGGTATTTTGTTTTTACATTAGAAGCACTCATGATTTAATTTCGCATTTTGAATAATTCTGCATTTGCAGGGAAAAATGTGTCATGTCCCTCCTTTAATAACTGTATTAGCTCCAGACATTTAAGTCTGCATTGCAAAATCATACCCTGTAGATGTGTGTGGTTTTTAAGCATCTCGTGGTTTCCTTCTTCTCACCTGGTCCTTAGCTCTTCTCACTCCTTATATTCTTTGCTTTCTGCCAAACCTCTCCCCTTCCTGCACACTTGCAAAGAAAGTTCTCCTTTGCCATCTTTTGCCATCTCAAAGATCCTGTGATGCTTCTGCCTCAGGATCACCTGACTTATAGGAGATAGTTTTAAAGGACCTGCAGTGGTAGGACTCGGCGTAGTGGGATGGACCTGAGCTGGTCTCTCGGATGTTGCGCTGAGGCTCCTGCTGGTTCCAGAGCTGCTTATCCACAGGTATCTTAACTGTTGTGTGAATGCATTACAGACCAAAAAATGGGAAAGCTGAACTCAGCAGGATGGGAATTTTCTCCTCTCGTCTCTGCATCCTGGCTGTGTTCTCTCCATTTCACCTCAGTCTGCCTTTGCAGTTCTGTGGAGCACTGTGCACAGAGCACTCAGACATCCTGCTCATGGAGGCCTTGCAGTCCGCTGTGTCCTGGTAGTTTTGGGAAGAGCCAAGCTCAGGCAGAACTGGCATTGCCATGGCAGCAGCAGCTGGAGCTGTGAGCCCAGCCTGCCCTGTGCTGCCCTTCAGACACGGTGGAATCCATAGGAGCCAGCAGCAGCTATGGGGTGTTCCAGTCCCTGTATCTGTCTTTCCTCTTCCTGCCTAGGGTTTGGGTGACACCAGGCAGGTATCATGCTGATTCCTAAGCAGAAGGAAGGATGGCAGGATCTGCCATCAGGTTCTTTTCCATCCATTTTCCTGTCAGCATCATGAGCCATGCAGGGCAACAGCCACAAAACTGAGCTTGCCTTGTACAGCTATGAAATCTTGAGCCAGTCCTTGCTGGAAATAGGAACTGAAATAGGAGCTTAGGAAAGTATTCACCTCTACCCTAAAACACAATTTGTGGTACTTTTCAACCAAAATAAAACAGAAAGAATTTAGAAAGACATATAAAATTAATGATAACTCCTCTTTTCTTCCCTGTCTTTCCCAGAAATGAACCATTTTCTGTATTTTTTGAGGTCATACCCTGGTTACTGCTGGACAAAACCCAATCAGATGGTAAATCTGAAGACCGTGATGGAGTGGAAAATATATCAAGAACTCTGAAACCATTACAACATTTTAATTACATGCTAAACTGGTTTTTCCACAAAGCAGTAGCCTCCCAGATGAAGGGACTGGGACTCAGGGCTGATAATAGTTGCTGATGTCCAGACTGCAGATTTTGTGGTCAATCCCTTCTAATCTGCTCCAGCTAATAGTACTGCTAAACCACTGCCTTACTCATCTCACGGTATTTTATAGCTATAATATTTATTTCCTTTGACCTTTTTTTGACCCGCTGTCATTTGCCGCACATTTTGGCACAAGGGAGGCTGTTACTGGCATTGTCCTCCCACCAGCAAGGAAATGCCATGACCTCTGAAGACTGACAAATAGTTGGCATGAGTTGGGCCCTTCATCACAATCACCAACACCATGGTCCTTTAATAAAATATTTTCACTGCTGAGGGGAGTTAGTCTGACATGGCTGAAGTGTGGAGTAAGGAGTTAAGAGTAGTGGGAATCTGTGTGTTTAATCTCTAAGGCTGCTAGTCTGGGTAAGATGCACTGGCAGGCTCTGGAGGTGCTTCAGACATCTCACTGTGTGTGTTGTGTGTATAAGGACATAGATATAACAAGCTTCATTTCAAATAACAGCTCTGACTAAACACAGGATGAGGATCATGGGCTGTTCCATGATGGCTGCTGTAAGAGACAACTCTTTTCCTTGTCACTTCTGTCTTGTTGGGTATTTTACAGGGAGCAGGCTGAATTGTAAGGGTTGCAAGGGCTAGTAACAGCAGGAACAGAAATTCCTGTCTCCATTCCTCCCTTGCAGGAGGGGCTGGGACTGACAAACCTGGCTGGAGTCTCTGCTGCAGGAGCTGCAGTGCTAGCAGGAGTGTGTGGAGGGGGCAGATTAGGCAGAGGAGTAAAATGTGATTTTGTGGCTTTCTGAGTACCTTGCTGAGAACAGAGGACAGAGGCTTCAGGCTGGGTTCCAGTTGTCAAGGACTGTTTTCTCTGACTCTTGTGTCCTGCTCTTTCTCCAGTCACCTGGCATGAATGTGTGTCTGTCCTCTCCATCTTCAGTTCCCAGCTACCTGCTCTGTCCTCTGCCATCTCACATGCAGTCCTTTCCATACCCTGGTGAGGTTTTCCATTCCCTGCAGCCCACGTGTCCCAGAGAGTGTCTGCTGATAGCTCAGCAGTGTGGCTGTTGGGTGGCAGAGCAGGTCACACAGCTGGCTGGCTGTAATGCACCCAGGTGCTTGGTTAGCTAACACAAATCTGTGTGCAGAACAGCTCCATAGGGCTCTGCTGATTGCTTCATTTGTGTGGTTGAAATATTGCCACCATTTCACTTCTAGAAATGTCTGATCCATTTATCTGGAATGATAGTAATGGGGAATGATGAGAGCAACCTCAATCATTTATCCACATTTATTAGGCATGAGGAGAAGGCTCAGGGCATCCCTGTGTAGTATTTTCAGATACACCCATTGATATCTGAATGTCAGGGCAGCAGATGATCTTGATTTCTCCTGTTCTAACACAAAACTATTGCAACATGCACACAGGCAGAGTGTGAACATGTTCAAAAATTACTAATTTGCAATTTTCCCTATGTTGGAAGAGGAACGTGCTTTCAACAAGACATTAGGTTACTGCCACTAGAACTGGAGACATTTCCCATTTGTACATTACATATTAGCACGTACTTAAATTGCTTATGAGCAGTACAGACTTGTCTAAGCTTTCATTTCATTTCAAGTGTGTTTCTTCAGGAGGTTTACTTTTATTTGTAAATATGTGGAATCTTGATTTATTTTTGTGTGTTTTCTCAAGTGCTTAAAAATGGCAAAGTATATTTTGATTAAGACATCCCTGCATTCGTCTTGTTTTTCTCTTGTACATTTTAGCATCAGTGTGACTAACAAAGAAGTATTTAATGCAATATGTTTGCTTGGTGATTTATTGGAGTTGAAATGTAGAAGGAAAATAAGAAAAGCATGCCAGAATTGAAATGTGTTTCAGGATTTTTGCAAAAAATGCTTGTGAAAATATTTTTGTTGATTTTGCTTTCTGACTGAAGGCATTGCAGGGAATTCCAACTGAAAACATACCTCTGCAATTTGCCTAAAACATGTTGGAGTTTTATTTTACAAAGAAGAAACAATTCCAAAGTGGTTGTTATTTATACTTTTAATTTCTTTTCCAAGTACATCTTGATGGCAATAATCAACTTCAAAGAACAAATCAACCACTGGATAAATATTCCAATATACAAGTAGAACTCATGAATTTTCTATTTATATAACTGTGTGTGCATGTCTACATTTTATCTTGGATCTATATAGATAAAGTCTGCTCCTTGTTTTACTGAATAGTTTTAAATTTGCCATAATGGCTGGGTTTGATTGCAAGTCAGTATTTTCCATGTTGTAATTATCAATGAGACAAAATCTTTGTGCAGTTTAAAAAAAAACCCACAACCCACTGTTGTCCTTGCAGCACAACATTAATATTGATTCACTGAAATCAAAGAGTCATTAATAATACTTGTGATTCAAATAATTGTGCTTTCAAAACAGTCCAGGCTGCTTTCACAGGGCTTTCCCAGTCCATCCTGGGTGGACCTGTGATGTGATATCCTTATGTCACAGCTGGCCTGAGCTGGCAAGGTCTGCAATTGTCATTTGGCAGCACATTGGTCACTTTGGGCTTGCAGCCTAACTGGGAGGAGCTCCTGGGTGCTGCAGGTGGGGTAGGGGCTGCATCCTAAGGTACATTAAAGCTCTTCATCTCCTTGTTGCTCTGGGGCTGGGACACCCCACATGCCTTCCCATCCCAGACTTCTATGTGCAATTTACACTTACACAAATATCAGCAACAAATTTTGTAACACTTTCTTTTTTTTCCCTCTCTTTTCCCAAGCATCCTCTTTGCAGACATAGAGGGTTTCACCAGTCTGGCCTCCCAGTGCACTGCTCAGGAGCTGGTCATGACGCTGAACGAGCTCTTTGCCAGATTCGATAAACTTGCAGCTGTAAGTTCTCTATTATAATTTTGTTTCCTCTTGTTTTCATTCTCCTGTTGCAAGAATGACATACTGTGCTGGTTCACTGGATTTCTTAAATATTCACTGCCCTAAAAGGCAAGCTATTGCAAGCATGAATATAAGCTGAATACTTCTTTCTCCTTTATTATTCTTATTTTTTCTTAAGGAGAACCACTGTTTACGGATCAAGATCCTGGGTGATTGCTATTACTGTGTGTCTGGGTTGCCAGAAGCAAGAGCTGACCATGCACACTGCTGTGTTGAAATGGGAATGGATATGATAGAGGCCATCTCGTAAGTACCATATTCCCCAGAGAGAAGCTCAGAACAAATGCAAGTAGATTCTCTTTCCTGTTAGTTCTTAATATTAGGAGCAAGGTAACCAAACCAGAGAACTCTGGCCAGCAAAAAGGGAAAACAGCTGGAACAAAAAACCAAAATGCTGTTAAGGTTTGACAGCAGCAAAACAGACACTTGTGTCCATACAGTCATGTGGATATCAGAGCTCAGCCTCTTGATGGGAAAGGCAAAGATTACTGTAGTTACTGGAAGTCTCATTCCCAAAGGAGGATTCCAGTGGATTGCAGAGTTGTGAATTCAGAGGGTTAGTAATAACTTTATTAAATTTCAGTCGCTATTCATTTATGTCTTTAAACCAGTTTTTTACTCACCTTAAAATTGCTCTGCTAAGGTCTGTCTTGTCTAGTCCAACAAATCTTTCTCTATGTGTCCCTATGCTTAAAGGGTCAGATTGAAGCCTTTCTTACTTTAGTTTAATTAATTACTGACACAGATTGGTCTTTTTGCTTTATTTCCATTTACTTCCCCATCTCTATTTTTTTCTTTTAAAACAAGTGGTGGGGCTTTGCCTGCTCCTGAGGTCAGACTAGCTACCCTGTTAGACCATTCCTGTCTTTAGAGAGTAACAAAGAGGAGACCCATATCTGGTTTTATTGCTTGGAGGATTACAGACAGTGTTCAATATTGTTTGCATTGTACATGTGCTTTCTTTCAGAATTCAGGGAAGGAAGATTTATTTGGTCATCTTGAGTGTATGCAAGTTCAGGTGCAAAGTTTAGTCAGTTTGGGATGGTAGCTGAGCAGACCTTGATATCTACACCATCCCCGCTGCACAGACTCTCCTGCTCTTTCCTTTCTCTTTTGTTTTTTATTTTCTGCAAGCATCTTCTGAAGTATTAGTGGTACCAGCAGAGGAGTGCATGTCACATCATTCTCCATTTATTCCATGCAGTAAATTGATGGAGTTTCCACTTCAGCTTGATAAAATCTAGAGGTACCTCCTTCCTGAGCTTGGTACAGTACATCCTATACCATTTGAATTTCTGCAAGGACATCAATACACTCCCAGAGTTTTCAACCTCATTTTCATAACACAAATACACAGGGTGAAAAGCAGCGTTTTCACCCAGGAGTTCCCATTCAAAGCACGGCATGCAACAGCATTCCCTTGCTTTGTATACAGTGTACACTGCCAGGACTTTCTACCTTTTCTTTCCTGTTTTTAAACTCCATTTTCTTGGACCAGTCTCCTTTTTGGGTTTGTATGCAATGTGCAAATTAAGAGGAATTGCAAGTAACTAGTTCCCAGTAGCCCTTGAAAGAATGCTCTTTCTTCCACGTGAGATACAATTAAGTAGCAGGTGACAAAGTGTCCTGTCAAACACAAGAAGCAGCAATCCTTGGCCACCAGCCCCACAGAATGTTGTGTTCATTGCCCAGTTGTTGGCCTGATGAAATCCAGAGGCCTTCTAATGTTGCTGTATAATTCCCCACAAGGCTAAATAACACCAGGAAGTCCAGACTTCATTGATTAGCTGCAACCCACCTTACTGGAATAAACACAGAGCTGAGGTGCACTCAGTGTTTGTTTACAAATAGCTCTTCAGCAGCCTTTAAAACTTCTTTCCCACTCGCTGTACAATGAATGCATTTAACAATCTTATCTCTTAATAAGCCTTGAAGGTGATTCTGTTCTCACTACCCCTGCTCTCCCTCTTCCCCCCTCCTCCCCTAAGGATCAAGATAAGAGGTTTCACAATTAAGGTAACCAATAGCTACTGAACATTTGATTGCAGGTAACAAATAACTACTGAACATTTGATTGCAGACTTCACCAGCACTGGGCCCTGCCTGTAGGCTGATTTCATCTGTGTCTAATAACAGCAGGGAGTGTTACCCCAAACAGGAAAGACTTCATGAAAATTGTATTCACTGTACCACTGGTATAAATGAGCTGAAAAAAGGAAGTTAACAAAGGATATTTCATTTATCCAATGAATAACCAAACTTATTTGTTTGCTGCAAAGTCTGGACAAAGTCACCTGGTCACCAATGAATCTACTGAGAAAAGTTCCCTGGCCTTGTGTCAGTAACATGGCTTGGCAGGGGTGCAGGAGGGGTTGTAGCACCCAGTGGAGGGAGGAGCTGCAGCTGTGTTGTTTCTATCAGGTTTACGGGTGCAGGTACGTTTTTATTACTCCAGCTCCTGTTTCTTTCTCAAGTGTTGTGGTTGGAGCTTCTTCAGTTCATCAGCCTGTAACACCTTGCCCCTATCAGCTTCCTTTACCTGCTAGACAAGCTCTGCTGCTTGTTAATAAAAATAGTGAATGTCACTTCAGTGAGAAGGTAGTGAAACATAAGACAAGGATCAAAAAGAGAAAGGAACTTGAAGAGGAAAGGAGCTGTTTCAACAAGAAGTCATCCTGGACACTGTTTTAAGGGACATCTTGCACTGTTAGGAGGGAGCTGGAGTCCAGAACTGGTCTATCTTTATTCATGAAATTCCATTAATAACTAAAGTAAAAATATTAGGACTGTGTTGATGTTAGGGAGTTGGGAGGCACTTACCTATCCAGATGTTATCTAGAAAGGACTGGATGAACCTGAAAACTGAAGAGACTGAAATCTGATAGGTTTAAAGTACTTCCTTGTGCAAGAAACTTACTACACAAAGGAAGGGACAGTGGTATGTGATGGAGGTGAATTGGCCCGTGAAGCATGGACATTCTGGGAGTGATGTGATTGTCAATAATGAGAAGCAAGAGTTGTTCTGAAGGCCTCATCAAGGCTTTTCCCTACTCACACTCCTAAATATATTTCTCATGTGAACAGCTCTTGAAGTTAATTTTTGCCCTGAAGGGGAAAACCTCACAAAGTATTCCAGCAGTCTTTTTGGGAGTAAGCAGAGCATCCAAAACCTCATTACATTCAGAACTTGAATATTTGTAGCTGCCTGTTTGGAGTGTCTCCAATAGATGTGGTTCTCTGGTTTTGCTGCTGTAAGGCCTGCTCAAGCTTTCCAGCTTCAGTGAGGTATTTCACACACATATCATATTTCATCTGTGGAAGAGTTGATGCTTGGTGCCATACAGACAAATTAAGATCTCTGAAATCATTTCCTTTTTCTCTTTGCAACATGCTATTACTCTTAATGAGGCCAAGTGCTGGCAGGTTATGTCCAGCTTTGGTATGGAAATCAGAGACCAGCACTTTAATCCTTTTACTGCCCCAGAGATAATTTTTTTATAAGTTCTCAACTTGGTCCTGAGTTCAGTGTACATGGATTTACTCCAAGAGCTCCACGTTCTAATTAGGGCTCTCTTGGCCAGCCTGGCCATCCAAGAGCAGTACAGCACGTCCAGTTTTGTTCTGCTGTCCTCTTGATGTGGATGAGCTGTGCCATGTGTATCTGTGAATAATTTATGGATCATGATGGATTTTTGTGTTCTGGGTGCAAGTTTGTGCTGCTGACAATTGCAGCCATTCAGTTGCTAGTAATGGCCCTTCTCCCCCCTGTCTCTTTTCAGGCTGGTCCGTGAGGTGACGGGCGTGAATGTCAACATGAGGGTCGGGATCCACAGTGGCAGAGTTCACTGCGGGGTCCTGGGCCTCAGGAAGTGGCAGTTTGATGTGTGGTCCAATGATGTCACCTTAGCCAACCACATGGAAGCAGGGGGCAAAGCTGGGTAAGTTGCTTCATCCAAGCTGTTGTGTTTATCCATTAAACTCCCACGCTAAATGTGTAAGAGTCATGGCGTGGCTAAATCAATTGGGGTTTATTGCTGGTTTGTTCCAATACATGGAACCCATCCCTGGCAGGACCTGGCTTTTTAGGTGATCACTTTACAGAGTCAACAAAACTTCCTTGTCTTTTGTCTCATTGAAGGCGCATCCACATAACAAAAGCAACCCTGAACTATCTCAATGGAGACTACGAGGTGGAGCTGGGCTTTGGAGGGGAGCGCAACGCTTACCTGAAAGAGCACAGCATTGAGACCTTCCTGATTGTGAGGTGCAGCCAGAAGAGGGTAAGGCCAAACAAACTAACGCAGGTTTAGGTACCTTTCATAACTTGATGTCTCTGACACACCAAAGTAGAGCCTTTATAGATGAGACAGATGACATTCAGTGGCAAAAATTCCTGTTTCTCTCTCCTCTTCTTGAACTTTTATGTGCACAGGAGGGAATAGCCACCATCTACAAAGGTGTCTGCATCGAGCTCTTTCTAATTCTTTCAAAGAAATTGTCCTCAATTATTTTCAAAATCATGTTGAAAAATGTTGTTAATATAGATATGTATTTTGTAGAAGTACTTAAAGGCATAGATTAAAACCACAGAGATCTTTTTTCTGTCAGATTACAGAGGTGATTTTGTCTGCCTGCTCACCAGATGAATGAATATGAAGATTAGAGCAGTTCCTATCATTGCTTTTCAGTCTCTCTTTCTGAAGATGAGAAAAACTGGTCCACTGTAATGATCAATCATCACTGTGAAAGTAAGATGAGATCATACCAACTGTGACATGGGTCAGGCTGCACAAAATAAGGCTGTGAGGGCATTACAACCACTGAGGTTGATCAAGTCAACATCAAGTGGACATCAACCAATAAATCTTCTTTTTGTGACACTGCCAATGGCAAACTATCAGTAGTGTGTATTCTTTTTAAAAACAGTAGAAATACTAGAAAAGGACCTTTTTGATCTAGTTGAGCATAGCCAATAATATTTCTCTTAGTAATTTCTGCACTATAGCCCCTACTTTGCTATTCACAGTATGGGCAAGCATATACAGATTGGCCTGAATTGAAAATAATTTAATATGTTTCTGAATCTAAAACCAAGTAAACCTTCCCACATCTGTAAATATGACTGCTGTGAGATTAAGTGAATTAGTGTTTTTGACATGTTGCAACAGCACAGTTGATTTGAATAACCAACACCTGTATAGAAAGACTTTGCTACCATTGCCTCATTTCCTGAGAGAATGGAAGTCTCAAATCTCCTTAATAGATATTGTGTAAAAAACCTCCAAGAAAATCCCTTATAATCTGCTAAAAAGAGAAGCTGATGTTTTGGTCTCTATCTCCTCATAAAATAAATCTCATTAACAATGTCAATCTTCAAAAGAGGATTAGAACTTGCAGTTCAAGATTGTTGTTCCTGAACATCACTGCCTGTCAGTCAGCCAGCTGATGTTTTAGGTATCTAAGTCACTTCCTCTTTGCTGGGCAGATTTAAGAATATAAGCCAAAATACCCCTGTGGTCAGACCCCATCTCTTGGAGTGGAGAGCCTATACTGACTCTTAAATCATACCTGGTTGTCTGCCTGTTTTTGTGGAGAACCAAAAGTTTCTCTGGAGAGAACATGAAGACATAAGCACTTCAGAGTGCTTGGCACCTGCCTTCATTTCTGAACACAGGATATATTTAGAGTAAGAGATTGGACAGAGACTCATAAGAGATGTGGATTCCATTCCAGCCGTAGGTTTTGAGGAATTTGCATCTTTATGCCTTGATTTGCCATAGGAAAATGAAATGGGCCATTCTTTCACTGCTTTATATGTATTTATTGCAGCTCTGTTACCTAGTGTAGCCCTTAGCTGAAGTCTCTGAGCACTACTATAATGCTGCTGTAACGTGCTGCATCCCAGAATAGCTAAAAATTGGGAAATTTGGATGACTTATGTAATTATTGGGCTAAACTGAGACATTAAAAAGCAGCTATGCAGTGTCATGGGTATTAGGTGTTTGGAGTTTGAGGTGTTTCTGGTTTGCCCATACTGCTGCAACTTTTGTGCTCCCATAGCTGTTTTTTATCTCTTTGTGAATACTTTCATAGAATCATAGGAAGCCTTGGATTGGAAAGGGCTTAAAGATTATCTTGGCCCCACCCCCTGTCAGGGCAAGGACACCCTCCATTAGTCCAGGTTGCTCAAAGCTCCATCCAGCCTGGCCTTGGACACTTCCAGGGATGGGACATCCTCTATTTCTCTTGACAACCTGTTCCAGTGTTTAAAGCTCTCTCCCTGTTCAAAAACTCTTTTTCACACAACATGAAGATCACAAGTGAGAAAAGCTTTTGCCCATTGTCAGTTCAGTCAGTCTTGAACTTTTTGCCTGATGGCAAAGTTCTGGTACTTTACTTTTTCCTTTCATTTCTGCTTGATTTTAATGACTTCTTGTGATGTATTTAGCCAGGTTTTCAGTTCATTCTGTTCCAGTAATGGCCATAAAATGTTCACCTGGCTTAGTGAAGAGTTGCTGTGAGTTGTGTCTGGGTTCCTGCTGTCCTTGTACATAAGGCTTGGCATTAGTATTGACCTGAGAGCAGATCCAAGTAACTGCCTGAGCTGTTCCTTAGTTCACATAGCAGAATTATCTGGATACCTGCTTCATCAGTCCCACAGCCATCAAAACCCAACAATACCATGAGTTTTGATAAATAGATAAAATGTAAGGGTATATGTTCCCTACTCTTTCTTCTTACTGCTGCCACAGGGAGCCACAACTTTGAATTTTCTGTCTTTTTTATTTTTTTAACTTTTTCATTGTGTTAATGCCATTTCTTGGGCACAAAGTGGGAGGAACATCTATCTAATATTTTTGTTCCAGGAACTGAAAATAGCTTCTTCTTTGAAAATATTTTTTTTTGCTTTTTCCTTTTAAAAAATGCTATTAACTGGAATATAGTCAATGTGGTTTTAGGAGGGAGAAAAGCTAGATTCTTCTCCCGAGTCTTTAATAATATTTCTAGACGTGAAAATGTAGTCCTTGTTTTCTTTCTGATACACAGAAGAGGTGCTTTCTATTAAAAGAGAACAGAAGGAAAAGTTTTAAAATCCAGTCTTTTCGGACTTTTTCTCCTCATCTTTACCTCCAGATCTGCTTTCACCTTTCTGTTTGCCCTGTCCTGTGATTCTGCTGCCCTCATGGGTGAGCACTTGACTGAAAAGATGAAATTAGCAGGTTCTGCCATAAAGGTCTGTTGAATCTTTTGCTGTGGTTTGTTTGCTCCCATTAGTGCTAAGACTGGGCTGCTCTAAAACCTGGATTGCTCTGGTTGTCTGTCAGCAATTGTACCCCCTCTCCCTCTCCTTTTTTCTCCTGAGGCAGACTCTTCTAATGTTTTCACACAACAAAGAAGAGACAAGCACATCTCTCATATTTTCTTGCTCCTCAAAGGAAACCTTTACCTTTTGCAAAGTTGGATTATCTCAGTGTCTTCTGTTTATTCTGTGATGAACTAATGTGATTCCTGATAATGAAATTAAATTTCTGCCTGTGATCTCTAAGGGAATGATGCATTTTGTACACTTAAATGGCTCAAGTTCCACTTCTACTATATTAGTCCTCAAATGTTGGGTGCTAATACTCCTTTTCTTCATATCTATCAAATACACCTCTGCCTCTCCCATTATCCACATCATTGTTCACTTGCTGCCACTTGAGAGAAGAAAAAAATTCAACCAAATCTACCCTAAGAGTAGTAACTGAGTAACACTGCTTGTAACTTTCATCCAGACTAATATTTCCTTATTCAACACTGTCTCTTGCCATTTCACTTGGAACAAGCTCTTTTCACAGCTTCATGTTCCCCATCTGTCTTAGACCTTACTCTCCAACACAGCACTCTGTCAAAGTCTCTATGGAAGAAACAAAGCCAGTGAGAGCTACTGCATTTTTTTTCTCATTAGAAAAAATTGGATTCAAGGCTGTTAATCCAAACCCAGCATTTGCTGCTCTACAAGCTCTGTGTCATGATCACTGACTAAATAGTTATTAAAAATATCTGTTACCAGAACTGACATGGAAGTTGGCAGTTTTCCACAGATCTGGAATGGAGGTTGTCTTTCTGAATTCAGCACATCACACTTCAAGTTTTGCTTCCAGACATGGTTTTGTGGGACTTGGCAGTGCTGTATTTAATGATCTTAAATGCAACCTAAATGATTCTATAATTCAATGTTTTCCATTTATAACTTGTGCTTATGAGCCTTCTTCCCTTTTGCCTCCACTGTGGCAGTAGTGATTACCTAGAAAAAACCAATCTGCTCCTTCTGTTCTACAGTAATGAAGAATTGAAAGTTTCTGTTATCCTCACATGGTATAGGGTGATTTGCACAGGGTAACTTGGATTCTTATCCAGTTAATTTTTACAATCATTTGGATATGTGTTTCTAATGGACTTAATATATTAGAATGGTAGAAATACAGGAATTCTCCAAGGACATCCTTGCCTTTCTTCCTTACTGGCTTCATTCTTTACCTGAAAGTCTGTATTTCCAGATAAACAGCAATTTATCAGCTAGAATTACTAAAACTTTTGCCCACATTTTAATGATTCCCAAACTTAACCCCTAGGGATTTCAATGGCCTGCACAACAATGTCTTTACCCTTCTACAAAGTGATTTTGTTTTATCCATGTTTTTTAGCTTACCCTGCAGACTGTAGCGTTCATATCGCATAGCTCTGACCCTCCACCATCACAACTTTTATATCTGCCCTTCTGAAACTTATTCAAAGCATTTGTCCCAGTCATTATTGCTATCTTATCACTTCCCTGATATTCTTACAGTACTCCATTTAAATATTCCCAGTTCTTGTGCTGCCCAAGTTTCTGGTGCTTGTACAGGAGCATGTCACTCTGTGGTTGTTGCTCACTTTCTGCTCTTCTCTGTGATCAGGTGCTGCTCTAATTTGCAGAACCATCACAACTCCTCTTCCCAGAGGAGTGGAGTGGAAAAGTGTGTGTTTGGAGGAGTGGGAAACAGACCTTAAGGGGAATAAGATTTTAACAGCACATAGTTTTACAGCTAGTTTTATCATCCTCAACATTGTCAGAATCTAGGGGAATGCTTTGCTTTGGACATGAGTAGAAACAAAATGTGCCTGCAAACAGATGAGCAATACTGCTGACCAAACATGCTGTGCTGAGTGCACAAAGTCTGCAAAGGGAAAAAATGTTTATTTTTTCTAATGTCTTACAATTGATTACACTTGGGTGTTTCTTTTAACAATAGCAGGTACACACCAGTTTCAGAAAGGATTGTTGATGGTGGCCTTAAAACAGCTCAAGAAAACTTTGGCTGTAACTCCTAGAAAAACAATTCTCATTCTTTTCTAAATAGCGCCCTGGAATTCCGTCCAGCTGAAGAAACAAAATGGTCCTTTAAATGTTGAGCATGTGACTCTCCTAAAACACAATCAATCTAATGTGATGATTCCTCAATTTAAGACATTTAATCAGAGCTCAGCAGGGTTCCACTTATGTGGATTTATGAAGGCAGTGGTTTGGAGCATGTAACACTACCAGAAACATCATGCACATGTCAGAAGAACTTCAAGAAAATCTAAATAATATGTAGCTAAATCTGATATGGCTGATCCATAATCAGATTTCACTGCTGCACTGATAGTGATCAATATGTTGGAAAATCCTATTACACACACACTAAAGAAATAACAGGCATTCTTGATTCAATTGATACGTACAAGAAAACCCCAGCTCTTTCTGCAGCTTTGCTGTAACATTACTGTAGCTCAGTGTGTGGGAACTGGTGGTGGGAACACAATGAAACCCCTGGGAATCAGATTTACAGTCTCTTTGTGAGTCCAGATTTGAAAAGTTCCCACAACAGCTTTCTGGAGTTTAGCCACCTAAAATCTGAAAAACTCATTGCTGTCAGAAACTTTTGCACCTTCTCTTGTTGGTAGTACCTGTAATGAGTAGGACTGAAAGGTATCATCCCTTCTCTTTCTTTATTCTTCTTTTTCAGTCTTGTTATGCCTTAGGCAGCTTTGTGTGCAAGTTGTCCTTATGCTGTCACTTAGCCAGGAAGAAACAGAGGAGGCATCCTCATAAATTTCCACAGAGGAGCTGTGACCCATCTAATGCTTCATTTTTAGAGTTTGTTATTTTCATCACCCACTGAACAAGTGATTTTGCAGAAAATAAATTATCTCAAGATTTTAAAACAACAGGTTTAATTTTTTCTTTAATAAGTGTTGATGTTAGCAGCAAAGTCCTATTATACAAGATGACCTTGTAGCACATTATGTAATGTGGAAAAGCAGAAGTGCACTGTGCTTGTATATATGTGTTTTAATCTGATTGGAAATATTGCTGAAACATTGTCCACAATCCAGTGGAAACTTCCTACAAGAGGTGGGGGGGGGAAATACTGCCAGAGTTCATGAAGCCATGGAAAATTTATGGCACCTGACCTCATGGTTAGAAACAATCTCAGAATTACATGTTTACCCATTTTCCTGTTCTTACCTCAATCCAGATGTGTCAATAAATATGTATGAAGTCATTAATTTCCTTCAAATTCATCAAGCAGTGCTCCAGACCCACTAGCACTTGCAGCAGGTATGAGGATCACTCATGGGCTGAGAGGGGCACTATGTCTTCATGTCTTTGGCATTAAGGCTTTTCTCAAATTCTAACCAAATTTACTAACTCATGGGGCAAAAACCTGCTGTATATCACTTTTATCATCTGTTGATTTAAAGGCATTTCTAAAGTAACCAAATAGTTTTGCTTTTATGGGTCCCCAGACTAGTTTCAACATCTGGGATTTTTTATTCCATTTGGTTGAAAACCCTCCCCTTAGTTGGAATAAAATGGATTGACAGTGTCACTTCTGTTATTGAAAAACAATATCTATTTGCTTGGAGATAATGAAACTGTATTTCCTACTGGTTTTCTGGCATCACATCATAAAAGAAAGAAGCATAACTATGAAAAAGATTGCATAACTGAAAAAAGCCACAAGAAAGTATTACAAATGATGGCAATAAGTATAAAGAGCAGCGAGTCTTAAAAAACAAAACCTCAAACCAACTCAAATCTGGACATCAAGATTTCATCACATTAATGTATTTTTAGAAACATTTAAAAGAAGTCTCTCCTGGAAGTTATCCAGTGGCTCTGTCATGGTGGCTCATGTGAAACTCAGCTGGTGCCAAGTGCTGGAATTTTCAGGCTTTTCAGATGAACCAGTGGTGGGTTCAGTGTGGGGAAGAGGCGATGTGGGAGGCACTCGCTGTCCTGGGGGCATCCATGTGGGAGCACCTATGGTTCTCCTGATGTCATCCTGCTCCCACAGGGTTTCCTTGTGACCCTACACCTGTCATCCTGGCTGGGTGAAGGTCTTTGCAGCACCACTGCTGCTCACTGTCACGGGGCCAGCTGGCTGTGGGGCACAGGGCTCTGTCACAGGTGGCCCCATGTCCCCAGCCCATGGCCATGGGGCTGCAGCCCCACGTGCTCTGCAGTGTTGGGTGCCCGTGTGGTGAGCTGTGGTCTCCAGGGAAATGTTGTCATTGTAGCTGACTCTTCCTTGCAAGGAGAGAGATGATTTCCCATGCTTGTCAGTCAGGCAGCTTTCTCCAGCACTGAATTTCAGCAGGCCTTTTTAAATTTCTTTTTTAAAACCCTAATTTAAGGCAGCACAGCACTTGACATTTAACTCTGTGGTTACCATGGAGATAACACCAGGTATTTTGCAAACTCCTGAAAGGTACAAGTTACACTGAATAGTGGGGAATCAAAATAAATAGATATGGAATGCAGACTCCAGGCAAGAAAAGCAGCGGACCAACTTGTATTGTCAAATAACACTTGAACCAAAACTCTAGAGTTGAAAGCAATAGAGGCTTTCTTTTTAAATAACTCATTTGTCTGGAAATCTAAAATTAACTATTAAGTCTGTTTTCTTCTCTAATGTCATTGAAGCAGAAATTCTCTTGAAAAAGTTTAATCTCTCAAGTAATAAACAACAATCCATACCCTCTCTTGTCCCAGTCAATCTTTTCAATCTCTCCAGAGTTTGTCTGTTTTATGCAAGGATATAGAAATTGCCACCCTTCTGAGTCAGTACAGGTAAATCACACAATCCTCCCTGAGCCAGTCTGCAGTGCAGCCCTTGCTAGAGGGACTTGTGTTCACAGAGCACATTCCTTGTGGAAACCTGCCTGTCTTTTTGGCTAGGGACTATATTCAAAATAAGGAACTAATCTGCCTGTTGTTGAGCCTAGTTACAGGTTGCTCTTCCGTGCTCTTGAGACTGGCACTGAGCTGGAATGAAACCTGTCTGACAGATCCTGTGCTAACCTCACAGTAAGCTCCCATTGCAGCCAAGAGGCAAAGCCTTGATAACAAAATCAAAGACTCTGTCCAAACTTTAGGAGAGTTAGTGTCAATGTCAAATTGGAAGGTAGCATTAGAGTTGGGAAGACCATTTGGTCACACTCTGCAATTGCATTACCCTAATGTGAACACAGTTGTTTGCAAGATTTACATGCTTTCCTTAGCATGTCTGGGAATATGCTCTTGCAAGCGTGGAAAATTATTTGCTTCTGCCTATAGAGAAAGGTGTCCTGTATTCCCATTGCTTCAAGGAGCTTTAAAGCTCTTGGTCTTCAATCAAATCACTCTGTTGTTTCTCTTCTAGATGTAACTGTTCTTTGGCTTTTTGAGGACCCTCTGTGTAGTATCTCATCTTGGAGCTGCAATTTTCTATCTGAAATTATTCAGTTTTGTTCAATTTGCTAATAAAGACAATAGATCTCTCCATTTTTGAATGCTTCCCATGTTTACACAGGTTATGGTGCTCGTTCAGAACAAGTAAAGGAATAAAATGATGGGCACCATTTAGAGTAAAGTGTTCTAAAAATAAGAGAAAGAAATGCTGACTGTGCTTCTGATCAGTGACTGCTTCATAGAGTTCAAGGTGCCAAGCCAGCTTTTGGAGTGAGAGATCAGACGTGAGAGATGCTTGGAGAATGACTGCTGTGTAAATGTTTGAAGATGTATCATGCATTTCTCTGTGGTTTCTATTCCAGAAAGACGAGAAAGCCACCATAGCCAAGATGAACCGGCAGCGCGCCAACTCCATCAGCCATAACCCGCCTCACTGGGGTGTTGACCGGCCCTTCTACAACCACCTGGGAGGCCACCAGGTCTCCAAGGAGATGAAGAGAATGGTAATGCCTTGCTCTGTGGACATTAATTCATTTTCTTCTTAATAGGGTGTTATATATCCCTCCTGCTTTGTCTGAAGGTTTTTACAGCCCCCGAGGGCGTTTTCCAAATGGGGGTGGAAAATTCTACTTTGACTCCAGAAATAACAATGATCGGTACATCTGGAGGTGAGTGATTGTGAGATGAGGCACAAGGTTGTTGGAGAGGGGAAGGGAGGTTGAATGGCTCAAAGAAGGATCTTTTGTCTGACTTGTCCCACATTCTGAACACTCATCCAGGCTGTGTGAGAAGATGTGATTATCTGCAAAAACTGCTCCATAACCCAGGCATTCAAGAGGCATATGACTGACATTTCTGTTAGCTCAGTACCTGCAGAGGGTTCTTGCAATGTCACAGCCAGGTGCTGTTCTCCTCTCCTCTCTGTGTGCTGTGGGGCCCCAGGGATGTCACTGCCATGTTTAATCCTGGAGAACACATCCTCGAGTACATGGATTAATTGGCCTAAGGTAGCAGGCATCTTCATTTCTTTCTTGTACCTTTCACAGTCTTTCTAAATTAAAATGAGCAAGAGCTAATTACCAATTCAGTTTTGCACTGAGAGGACTTTTATGGCTTATTTTACATAAAAGGTGTAGATGATATCTTTGTTTTCTGCAATAAAGATTAAGAAGGTAGCTTATATTATAGTGGCTATTTTTAATAATAATAGAAATATTTAGCACCTCTGTAATTGCATGCGTAATCAGATTGTTCTATAACCTTATTTATGCTGTTTTGACCCTTCATGCACTGTCAAAAGTGTCTATTTGTTACTCTCTTTGTTGTCTATAGTCAAAATTCTGTTCCAGGTCACCAAAGCCTTTAAGTATTTAAAAAAATATATGAATATGAGATTCAATCCCACAGTTTAAAAATTTGGTCATAGCTTTAAGAAATTGCATATGGTATCTTTTAAAGGAAAATGCTGGCACATTTATTAGTAGTTGGTGCTAATATTGTTCAATCTTAATATTATTTTACAGTGCTAAACCAAATTTCTTAGTAATAGTAACGTTTCTTTCATTTCTCAGATCTCCAAATGAGGGCTTCTGACATGAGCATACAGATCAGTGGAACTGTGCATTTTTTTATGTGGGCTTTTCAATAGGGTGTGCTCAATAGGCATGACATTATTAGAAGAGACTAATCACACTAGCACATAATTATAAGTTTCTTTGAATAGCTTTTAAGGGGTTCTTGAAGCCTCCTGTTCAGAAACAAGGTGTATGCATGGCAAATGGTATTATGCTTCTTGGTGTTAATTACAGTTTGCCGTGTCTAGCTGGTTGTTCAGTTGGAAAAACATAATTATTTATTGAAATACCAAGCTGAGTCCTAAAAACTTCACTGCCCCTCACTTGTAGGAGGAAAGACTTACTTTTTTTTTTCCTTATCTTGAGCCTTTCCCTATAATGCTATTTTCCTTCTTGAAAATTCAGCAGCTCAGAAAGTCGCTTCTACTACTCAATCTGCCTCTTGTATTAAGCTCTCTTTAGAGAAGCTGATGTTGCATGCATCAGGCAGTTTCTTGAAAACAAACTGAAACCTGATTTAGATGGATTATTTTCAGCTAGACTTTTTGTTGTTCTTATGGACTGTTTTTTAAAACCTGTTATTTACAGATTTACAGATCTGTTACATTTGAGATGCATTAGTGAAAATGCAAACATCCTCCCATGGCCTCCCATTTTAATATCTGCTAGATGGATATTTTAGTGATTAGATCACAGGAGCAATTTCTCCATCTCCTATCTCAACTCTGTGTAAACTTCTAATTTAAATGTGCAATTTTTTTGTACCACCCAGCTTTGCACAGTGCTTTGTCATCTGTAACACTGTGTTACATGTATGCTGTGTGTGCTTAATGCATGCAGAGTGCATGCTGGCTGCAAACTGCCTGCTTAGAAATACAAAATGCAGAGAGACAGAAGGGGAGCAGAACTACAGAAGCTTTTATCAGTGCTCCTCTGGGATGACATGTCATTGATCTTGGTAAGCCGCACCAGCTCTCAAACCTCCTGAAAATGTGCTCTTTGTTCCACATCACCCACCAGACCTTTTGCATGTTGTTATATATAGTCTTTCTTCTTGGAAGCTGTGAACATGTAAGGTTGGATTAGTCAAAGTATTATGCCAAAGGTGGGCAGTGCAACATTGCCTTTCTCTTCAAGACCTGGAGCTCCTTAGCTCTGTAATTTCAAAACAGGTATTTACAAGGGTAATTGTGAGACAGTCCTCAGGCAGGAGCCAGGTAATACTGCAGTGATGTCCAGTTCCATTATATTCATGTGTAGATATGAATACATTTGTGTGTAGGAAATAATACAGATGGTTGTGAAGGGCACTGGGTTTTGTCACAAATGTAAAACATTTTGCATTTTAAAGACAACCATATTTTCAGAAAAAAAATAGACACAGGTTTTTTTTGTGGCTCTACTTACAATTCCCTGAAAGAGAATATTAAAGTTCCCTGAATTGCATTTTTGGGAAGGCACTGTTATATTTAATAGAAAACAGAATTATTTTGGCCATTTTTCTTTCCAGTGAATGCTGGCTCTGGTAGCTGTCTCTATTCTTAGGATATATTAGCAGTAGTCTGAGAGGAGACAGAGTAGCATCAAATGTAGCCCTTTGTTCCTTTTTTCCTCCTCCTCCTCCTCCTCTTTTGTCACATCATTCCCATGTGCTGCCATGTCTGGGCACATCACCAGTGCAGCTGGTGGGGTTTGTGTGGAGTGGCAGAGTGGGCAGTGACATGGGGCACCTTTGGTCCCTGCTTCTCTCCATGTTGTGGCTTGGACCTTAACCTGCACCAGGTCCAGCAGGTTTTCCATGATGTTTCTAGCTGAAGTTTTCCCTTGTGCACACAGGAGTTTTTTCAGACACTTGCACATATGAATAAGATAAATTATCCTACATGTGTCCACGTGGTGGTAATCTAAAATGTCCTGGGAAACAGGAGTCACTTTCCTAGTCCTACCCTGGCTAACTGGGGCCTGAGTCAAGGAGTTGCAACTGGGTCAGCTCATCCCATCCAGCACTTTCCTTGTGCACTGGTCTTCTCTCCAGACCATCACAGATCCTTCTTTTTCCCTTCCCATTGCTTAGCAGTGGCCTTCCTCACCCTGCAGAGCCTGCAGGGAGGCAGCAGCCCAGACTCATCAATGCTGCACACTGCTGATGCTGACCTCCATTAGCTGGTGCAGGAGCCCCAGCCTGAGCAGACTGGTCACTGTGCAGAGGAAGGTCAGACCCAAATGCCCTGCGAGGGCCAAGAGCCCTGCCCTGAGCTGGCAGCCTCTGCTGGAGCCCTGCCCTGGGAGCCCAAGGGGCTGCAGGGCTGGGGGCAGCTCCAGGGCAGGGGAACCTGCACAGCATCAGCTCAGGGCTGCACACAGAGCAGGAACTGAGCCACAGTCTGGCAGAACAGCAGAGATGCTTTCTATTTTTATTGCTTTTTACAGCTTGTCTTCTCATTTCCTAAAACAAAAGCAATCAGTCCAGCACCACTGACTGTATCTCTCTGGAAATGGAGACTTCTGTGCTGCTCATTCCCCCAAGCCTCCATGCACCAGCCTTGCCTTCCCCACTGTCTCTCTAGTCCAGTTTGTGATTGCAAGAGGGTCAAAAATAAGTGGACTTAAAAGCATTTGAGAGTACAGGTATATTTATAGCTAGAACAATATTTATAGACCACTGAGAAATACTTTGCTTTTCCCAGTATATATTTCAGAGCGCTTTTATAAATATTGATGAATTTTAGACTTCTGGAAATAATACTCGTGTCTCAGTTTTCATCAGCAAAACAAAATTGCCATTAAAGAAAAACCAATTTGGGGATTGTAGTCAACTGTAAACTGCAAGAGGTTTGTTGTAAACAGCAATAAAAAGGGAAATGTTGATACTTTCCAAAATTACAGGGCTGTTCTAGATGACAAATTATTTTCTTGCATCTTTTACTCTGCTCAACATTATTAAGTTTGTATCCAGAAAAGCACATCGAGTTTGGGATTACAATAATTTAGGAGATGTGGATGAGTTAATGTAGATTTAGGAGATTTTAGGAGATGTGGATGAGATAATCTAGTGGACAAAATTACAAATTAGCAGAGTTTCAACAGTGTGTCCTCTGAAAGTGTTGAAATATTGTGTTTGCTCTAACCTAGAAGGGAGAAGACTGATTAGAAATAAAAGTCTTCAAATACAGGAACGTTTATAAGGACAAACAATAATGATAAATCATTCTCCATGACTGTAAAGGGCAGGTTTAAAAATAATCATCTTAATTTGCTGAAAGGAAGGTCTAAATTAAGAAAAAAACTTAGATGCAAGGAACAGGCTGTATAAGAAGCTTGTGAAATCCCTGATTTTCATGAACAATTTCTAATTATTTTATTCAGGGCTTTTAAGTCTGGAGTGACATCACAAAATCCTTTGCAAATATTGAAACAATAAGGTTAAAAACATTCTATTAGGAGAATGTATAGGGAATAAATAATCTATGAATTATATGAAATACATGTAAAGATTTTAGAAAGTTTCTGATCTGGGCTGCATGGAGATTCATGCCATCAATCTCCCCACTTTGTACAGGAGCCAGCTATACCCCCAACATTGCTGACAGAGACTTGTCTAGCCCTTGTTTAAAGACCTGAAAGGATGGAAAGTCTTGCTGGGCATTCTCTTCAACAGTTTTATGACTTTTGTTGATGTTTTACTTCACATGTCTTCACTTCAGTTTGAAACCATGGTGCTGCATGAGCAATTCACAGTAGATAGAAGACAGTTTAATTTTCTCTCCTTTACAATTATCTTCTCTGTGGTTGAAGACTATTACCATGTCTCTGCACAGCTCTGATTCCCTCATCAAGTTTGTTCCCTGGTTGCAGTGCTGGTTTCAGTCTGACCATGCTTCTGTCATGAGTCTGAGTACAGCTAATGAACCATTTAATTTGCAGTGAAATTGTGTATGAAGTCACTGTTAGTTACAAAGTAAAAAACTGACATAAAATCAAATAGAGATTATATATGTGTAGGAAATACCACTGCATGCAGATGTGAAAGATGTGAGACAAAGTTATAAAAATGGAGCCTGGCTGGCATGATAAAGGCAATCAGTCCTGATTCCTTGTGGTGCTGCTCAGAGCTCTGCACATCCTTCTACCAAGCCATCTACCTTGATGGCTTGGTGTTTGTTTTCTAATGAAACAGCACTCATCTACAAGCAGGGTCATTCAATAATAAAATAATTCTTTGTCCTGTTCCCCCTGTCCTAAATCAAACAGTTCTTTGCATTTTGCATTGTTAATACAGCTCATTTCCACTCTTTATGTCTCCAAGTTGCCCTTACAATAGATCTTGTTACTTGGAAATCAAAACTGGGGGACAGGTGCCTCAGTGGAACAGATGTCATTGCTGGTTCTGTGCCAATTCTACCTCTTAAATATCAGAAATAATGGAAATAGAAAATAAAAGCTCCATAAGACAAGTTTTCCTCAGTCAGCTCTGTCAAAGAGAATTGGATTTGAGTCCATGAATTAGGCACTGAGGGTTCACCCTCCTCTGAAATTTAACTGCAGGTCACCATTATCCTCTTTTCCAGCAATCATCTGCTAAATCTGGTAATTGCAACACTGACGTCAGCAAAGCTGGGCAGGGGCCCCCAATGGAGAAGAATTTGACCCACTATTTTTTCACTGCTATTGTAGTAATCTAACTCGTAATCAAGCAGGGAGAAACTCACAAAATCCCTTCTGCTGTAATCTCCACATATTGCTGTAGATCTGGGAGGAAATTGTTAGTCTAGTCTGGGTTTTACAGAGCCAGTTTGGTTTTGATAGCTCTCAAACAGCAAGGGGAGGAATCCCATCCAGCAGTTATGCTGTGTAATTGCTTTGGTGCTCACCTGGAGAAAGGGTTTGCCTGATTCACATGATCCATGGGATCTCACACAAATGACTGGGTGTACAATGTACATTGCTCAAATTGTCAGAGGCTTTACACTCCAGTATCCTCATCTGCTAGCCTTTTATTCTAGTCGATCTGGACTTGCAATCATCCTTGATTACTTCTTTAAAAGAGGGATAAGAATCCTTCTTGTAAAGAACTAATCAATGCAACACCAGATCTGCAGCTGCTATCGAGAAACCTAGGAAGAGTTTGATAGTTGCTTGGAAGCCTTGCACTGATAATTTTCCCACCATTCAGTACCCTTTTCTAGAATAAATTTTACTCATATGGGAAAGGTCATTTGGATTGAGACAGTACTAAAATGTGTCAGACTGGTTTTGATTGGGACTAAATTTAGCCTGCAGAAATAAAGATACAATTCCCTTTTATTCAAAGAAACACTTCTTCCAATGTTCATGGAAGCATTGCACAGGTGGATTGGTGGCACTTCCCAGAATGATTTCTAAAGCCTTCTCAAGCAGGCAGTAAGCCTTAATGTCAAAAGGCTGCAGGTCAGCAGGTTTGGGTCTGGGTTTCAGACAGGGTGAGCAGCTCTGGCCAGCACCAGTGGGCAATTTCAATTAAGGCTGGTTAGGCTGGGATCCAGTCTGTCTGCATCTGATTAGAAGGCAAACAGTAGTTTCTGGAGAAGTTTGTGGTATTTATCATCATTTGGAGAGTAGACATGGAAGGGCAGAGATTATGGAGCCAGGAACTGATTTAGAGCATTTCTAGGACTGCTTATTTTTATGTCTGCTTTGCAAGTTCTAAAAGCTGTTCACAAATGAGGCACAGAACCAGAAACCATTTCACTTGAAAATGTGACCTTTAGACTGGAGAAATTTGGATTCAGAGTTCACAGAAAACTGTGAGCAACCTGCACTTTTCAGAGGTGTGAGTTCAGAGCCAGAAGTTAATTAAAAGTAAGGTAAAGAAAGCCTATTTCAGCCAAAGTAACCGCTTGCGATCTATAGATTTAAATCTGATGGCCAAGATTAATTCGTGGCATTGGCCAGGTCTGGTCTGCCAGCTGAGGACTGCCTACAGAATAATTTTGAGTTGAAGAAAGCAGAGGGTTTCACCATCTGTGACCAGTGCTGTGGAATTAAAGTCTTTTTATCAAGTGGGGTGGGCTGCAGAAAATGAGCACTTCAGCTTTCCTTTTCAGACCTCATTAGTCTCTGTTCCAGCTATAGCAGACACACTTATCATTTAATCTGTTTCATAAACTGGTTTTCTGCCAGTCTGTTGTTCTGCACTTAGATGCTTGTTAAATATCCTTCCTATCAGGCTTTATTCTTTCTGGACTCTGGAAACAGAAATTGTGTTATTTTTGGCTTGAGTGCTTTGAAGTCCTTCAGTTTTGCTTCTGCATTTACACCTGACAGCGTCTATCTTCATAGCGTTGTCTTTTTGACCACAGGGACAAAGCAGAAGGTACAACAGTGCTGAAAATAGATGTGAATAATTAGTTTTGTGGTAGAGCCAAAGCAGGTTTGTTTTTATCAACAGCTACTCTCAGCCTGTCACTCTCCCTTTCTGTTTTCCATGGTCCCTGTCTCTGGGAAGCACCTCTGCAAGTTGGCCTTAACTCTTACAAAGCTCATTTTGTCCCTAAGTCCAAAGTTATTTCAATTTCTGCTTTAACATCATGTAAGTTCTATTTTGACTTTGTTATGGAAATGAAAACAGGGTAAGAAAATTTAGTTTCTTTGTCATTTTTGCTCCTAAGATCTTTGCTGGAGTTGAGAACGAAGTTTTTAAGGGTGGAATTTATGCTTCCCACACATATTGCCATTAAGAAGGTCATGAAGCTCATCAACCCCTCTACTGCCTTATTTTTGGAGTTAAATGAAAAGTTAAAAGCATATAAAATCTACTCCACTTTTCTTTGCATATTTACGATATGTTAATAATTGCAGCCAGTGTTCTCAAAGCTAGAATTATTATTTCTAATCGTTCTTGATTTGAAGTGTTATGGTGTAGCAATCAGCTTGTCATGTCTTTGACAAACACTTTGTCATTCTATTTAAGGAATCAGTTTTAATCTTCAAAGAAAAGGGCTTAGTTAATTTAGAAGTCAAGCAGAGAGATGGCAGTCATATGAGCTTTTAGCACAATAGATATTCATAAAATATCCCCCATAAAGTAGTAAGCCTTAGGGGCCATAGGGACTGAGGTAGTAACATTCCCTCTTTTCTTCCTCCTGCACATCTACTCCCACTGAGGATGTCAGTGTGGATTCTGAGTCACCTGACCTGCCATAAAACAATAAGGCTTTTTAATGATCTCCTGTAGAAAAGACAAAAGAGCAGAGCCTTTAAGGGAGTTGATTCAGCTGAGTTTGGGTTGTTCCTGAAGTGAAAGAGAGGACTTGTCTTAGTCCCAGAGGAACTATTAAATGCTATTACCTTTGCTTTTGCAATCTGATGGCAGAGTAATACAGCTTCCTGGGGGAATGAGAAAAACACCAGTATCAGGGATATTTAAAATGAGACTGAATAAAATTTGCATGAGGTCCTATGTGCAGCAGTCCATTAGTACTGTACTGTGGTAAGACCTATCTCATGCCTTATGGTCCCTTCCAGAAGGAAGGAATTTTGGCCTGAACAAGGGCAACTTTTTCATCATGATTATGGAGCTATTCTTGAAATCCTGCAAACTCCTATCTGTCTGATTCTTGTAGCCATCATCACTTTTGTAATTTTCAGCCCTACTGACAATTCCCAGCCTTTTCTCCATAGCTTCCTGGAAAACCACTGGTATTTTTTCAGTCTGCTGGGTACAAATCCATGAGCAGTCAAGAAGGGATTTAAATTCTTAACTCCAGGAATTGGTTGTTCCTCTTCCTATCCCTTTACACTCCCTCTCCTAAATGACAGGCATCTAATTTTTATCAGTTTTGGGCTTTTTTTTTTTGGGGGGGGGGGGTCAAATTTCTGTATATGTTTGCGCAGAAATGCCAATTTTGCCATATCTCTGTGCAGCAGTACCCAAACCAGCTGTCCAACCTGGCTGTCCAGTGGATCACATGAGGGGTACTGAACAGTGCCTTTAACCCCTCGTATTTCTCTAGAGTTTGGAAGTTTGGCTACCAGATTATGAGTAGGAATGAAGAAAAATCCATCTCACCCCTATTCCTGCAGGCTTGGTTGTGTGTTTATCCTGTGTATAACACAGACCATTGCAATTGATGGCAAGCAGCCTTACTCTGAGCCAAGGGCTGGAGCAAAACATCTGACTCCTGAAGATACTAAACTATTTGCCAGCTGGGGAGAAGAAAAAAAGATCAACATGTCATTAGTGCTCAAGCCTTGTGCAAGGGGAAGGAAATAATTTGAAGTGCAGATTCTTCAATGAACCGAGCATGCCCTCAAGAGTGGGAGAGGTGAAAGCACATTAACCAAAACCCAGGGGGGAATTTCCCTCCCAACCCAAAGCAGGGTGGGCAGCATGACCCTGAGCACCTGATCACCTCCTCTGCCTGAAAGGCTTCTTGGTGAGTGATTGAAACATGGATGCTTTAGTGGAGAGGGAGGAAAATCTCTGGTCACAGCCAGGTCCGAGAGGTGTATTTGCTCTATATCCTGGCAAAGTCTTCCAGTGCAAATAAGAAAGATATCCTGTAATAAATGACCAGGTTTTAAGAAACTGTGTTTAAGGATTTTCTTCCTAAAATAATCCCACAGACCTTTCTCTAGAACAATTCCATTTTTGGCAATTCTGCTTGAAGAATCTTTAGTATGAAATGGGAGCATTTGAAGTGAATCATTTAATTTGCTTAACTTAAACAGGTTCCTACAACATTTAATTTTAAACTGATTCTCTCTAATTAAAGTTCAAGTCACTCTTAAATATTTAGCCTTCTTAAATGAAGATCCAGGAAAGAAAATGTGATAGTCTTTTTCTTTTCTGCTATACGTGAAACATGTATTTTTTTGGTCTTTAGTTTTGAAGCACCAATTTAATTTGAGTTGCCATCGAGAATAATTTCCAGAATTTCAAGCACAATTTTGTATTGTAAATTGAAAAGCTAGATCAATTAATTCTCTTTTATTTTAGAAACTTTCCTTGTAACAGTTTTGCTGAGGAAGAGAAGCAGGGCAGAATCAAACTCCATGTGGATTAAGTGTTCACCCATATAAACGGCCAGTTAAATATTATTCCACACTTGAAATATTGGGGAATTTTTTGAGGATATGCTTGCTGAGCTGTTCTAGTGACTTGACCTGGTCAGCCTGTGTCCTCAAACTTGTGCATCCCAAAGGCAGGAGTGTGAGATCTGTGTTTAGTTTGAGGAATTCAGTGGGATGGAGGGTTACACAGCTGGTTGTGAAAATCAGACCATTTTAGGGGACTCTCCCACTGCAGTCAGTCATCCAGTTCCCAACTGGCTAAGCTTGAAAAAGTGACCTTGATATCTATCTAATAAAGTACTGGCTGTTTTCTCATGCCTTCCCTCTGCTTATTTCTTGGCTGGTAGCTATTCATGTTCAGTTGACTTGGGTTTTTTTTTTTTCCCAGCCTAACTGACTATGACACCAGACAAATTAGTGAGCATTTTGTCTCCATGATTAATCAGTGAGCTTTCAGTTTTGGCACTGTGTTGTAGGATTACTTAGAAGATAAATAAATAAATCAATCAGATATTTTTGACAACTGTAAAATAATTAGGCAAAAGAAGAAGGAAAAAAACCCACGCAACAAAAGGTTGAATGATCACTCTTTAACATGAAATCAGAAAGTACTTTTTTTTTTTTTACTTGAATAACTGGACATGCTAACTTTGAATCAACATTATTATTTCCTTCTTCCCACCTGAATCTGGTGGTGGCTGTGACATGGTACTGAGAGACTTCCTTGATCTGAATTTCTGATGGGTTAAGTTGGAATGACAGTTTCTGTTTAGGAGTGTGGTTTTAGTCTGAAACAGAGTATCAAAAATGGGAATTGCTCTCTCAGTGAATCACAGTCCTGGCTGCTGACCTGAGTGACAGACCTCACTTTTTCCCTCTGGCAAAGCTGGTGTGTTGGCTTTCTTTCTGCCATGTGGCCACATTGCTAACTCACTGCAAGGGCAAAATCTGTTCTCATTTAGTATCTGGTCAATGTTGTTGTTTCTGATGGTTTTGGACAAGGCCCCTGTGGGAAGACTTTTGCCCAAAGATGTTTGATTTTCCACAGTCAGGGTGGATTTCAGTGTGCTGCCCCCAGAATGGTTGCTGCTGCAGGTCCAGCAACTGGAATATCCTCACGTGCCCTGAGCAGTTTTGGCCTGAGGTCTCTGGGAGAAAAACAAAAGCAATTCTTCATATCTCCCAGCTACATTTGTTTTATGTTTTGGAACACAGGGTACAAACTCTGTGCCTGAGTATTTGACCCTATTTGTCAAATATACAACTTTTCTTGACTACAGTTAAATTTAAGCCAAGATGTCAGAGGGCACATTTTGTTTCAGCCCATGCAAAATGGCAATTTTGATGTAATTTGGTCTGTTAGGTATGTTAATGCTAAGCAAATAAACTTTTGCCCCCATATAAAATTTTGTCTAAGGCCTTCTAGCTATTACAACTATGGATGACTCATAAATACTTAATCTATTCAGGTGGTCCTGAAAGAATTGTGAATATTTGGGCTATTGCAAATATCATAAATAATTCCTGAAATCTTATTCAAGAAAATATGTTCTGTGTGTGCATGTGATGAGGGGGGGAGCATGGAGACCCTTGGGAGAGATGAAAACCAAAATGCATCCATTGCCCCTAGCTGAGCCCTGGTATAAAGAGATGCAGCCTTGTTGAATACAGGGGGTTGATTTCAGTTATTGTTCTGAGTTTTGTTTCAAGTAAAACACATCCTCAGTTAAAATATCAGCACAATTTCCATTGTATCATTTGTAATGGTGACTGCTAAAAAGAAGACACCTGAAATAAAGTGTGCCAGCAGTCAGCTGAAACGTTTCCTTTATCTGCACTCCCATGAATTTAAATCTGAAGGAATGTGTTTTCCCCAAGCTGCTCTTCTGCCCGCTGGCAGGCCTGCACAAAATATTGTTGTGGGTGGGAAAAGCTGTCCATCCACACCTAACAAATGAGTGTCCTGAAAAGTCCCCTGTGAAATGCTGTTCCTGGGATGCTTTGTGTTCTCAAGGTCAGCCTGTTTGCTCACCCTTGTGCCCTTTTCCTTTCTTTCAGGGTTTCGAGGACCCCAAGGACAAGTAAGCAAATTTACTTCTGTCATACACTGTTATGTTTACACGTTTGGGATTTTTTTCTCATATTAAAAAAGGACAAAAATTGATGCCCAGAAGCCAAAAATAATGCTTGGGCTCCCCAGAGGTTTGTCCTGGAGGGACAGCCAGCTGAGGGCACAGGATTGACTGATGTGCATTCAGAACAGCCACTGCCCTCAAAACATTTATTTGTTTGGTGCTTCTAACTTGCTTTTATAATTAAAATGCTTTTGCTGCACTTCCCCTTGCCCCAGATAATCTCCACTCTTTAAAAATAAGCGAAGACAAAATCTTCCTCTAAAGTATATATAAGTGTTGGACATCTCCAATAAGAAAGGTTCATGTATGTATTGAAATGCCTGTATCACTTCTGAGTTTACTTGTATATATTTTATGTTACTCATTATTGCATATTACTTATTTCTGCATATAAAAATACACTCAGAAATGATAACTTTTTGGAAAGAGTAAATTCAAAGTTTAATGGTCTAAAATATAGCCAAATTTTAGCAGCATTTTCATTTTTTCCTGTAGAACTTTAGAGAAATTGTTAAAACAATTTAATGTTAATTTAATTTAATTGTTAAAACAATTTTATTTTGAAAAATTGCCTTTGGAGGAAAAAACCCAAACACATTCACTTTTTAACTTCTACAACTGGACACAACAAAAGCATTTCCTGTATTGAAGGTGTTTAGAATAATTTCATATTCAGTCCTGCTGAATGGCATTAATTACAAGCTTGCTTAGAGCCAGTCAGGCAACAGTGGAGGAGACTGATGCCTAAAATATGTTGCTGTTGCTCTTTGTCATGTTTCTCAGGCTGAGTGGATTTCTGTGAGCTGGGACAGTTAAATGCTTCTGTAAGCTCTAGGCATCCAGCTGTGGCAAAATTCACATTATGGTGGAGAGCAGCTGCAAAAATGGAAAGTGATAAGTTTGAATATGGCAATATTAAGAGTCATTCTCTCCTTCCCTTGATCTTTCCTGCAAACTGGATTTTTGTAACATTTAGCTCTGTGCACCCTGGGATGTTTCTCTGGTCCCACTGTTTACTGTTCACTGTCTCCTGTGGTATCCATGCATGCTGGGAAACTCCATTGATGTTAGATATGCTTTGGGCAGAAAAGAGTTAACAGATTACAACAAAATAATTCATAGGAATACAGAAATTTTCAGTATCCCTCATGAAATAGTATTTTTCCTCATAGTTTCTGCAAGAAAACACAAAAATCAGCTGCCTCAGTGCTGGTCCACAGCAGAGTCACCCAACAGCTGAGGAGCAGCATCTCCTCTGTTGCTCCAAGGGCCATAATCTCTGTTCTCCATCCTATAGTTTGAAAGGTTCCTTGGGCTGTTACAGCCAATAGCTGAGATGTCTCACTCAGGGTGGTGCCAGCTTATTATACAGATTTCAGGATTTTTGCATTTCTGTTCAGTACCAAAAGAAGCTACTACTTGCCTCTGATTCTCTTTATCCAGAAATCTGTTTAACTCAAGTACAAAGATTTGGCAAAAATAAATCTCTAGCAGAGTATGTTCATGGTGAGAATGGTTAAAATTAGATACCTAAACCATGTCAGGTCCTGAGGCGGCTCCTTCATGTGCAGAAATACTGAGGGTCAATACTTTTGTCTGGCAGCAAAGGAAGACGTGGGCAGCACACATCCCTGAAAACAGGACAAAACCTCATGTGCATGAGTGCAGGTTTAGTTACTCACTAAGCATGAAGCATTTAAAATTATGGCATACGTGTAGTTTTGGCAGTGGTTACACTCTGCATTGGCAGAAAGTAATTAAATCAAGAGCACATTTTTGGACCACTCTGAAGCCAGCATCTCTGGGTTAATTGGTAGCATTCACATTTGCAAGCAGAGTGAAAAAGTTGCTACAAGCTCTTGTTTGTGCTGTTCCTGTCCCTTGACACAATTTTCTGTTGGCTGCGTTTGAAGAAACCTCAGCACTGCTTTTAGGATGTGTTTTTGGAAGTTTCATGGCAGCCTGAAATCCTCATTTCCACCCTTCCCTCCACCAGCCATACTATCAATATATCAAAAGGCATTTTGACATATGAATTTCATTAATCTATGGCAGTAGCTCAGCTCTGACTTACAAGCACTGCCTCCAGGGCACTCCTTAGAACTGGGAACTTTAATATACCAATTTAAAATTGCATTTCTGCAAATGTACCCAAACTTGCTGCACTGTAATTTAGCTTGGGTACAATGGGCTGTGAAAGTCACCTGAACAGCTCAGGCTGTGCGAGGTGACTGAGCTTCCCTGCAGTCTCTGTGAGGGTGGCTGCCCACTGCCAATGTCCCAGCAAGGCAATTTCAAACCAGCAGGGGTAACTCCACACAGCCTGCAACCTCGGAGCTTACTGTAGTATTAGAAACACCCTGAGCAGTAAAACAACCTATTACAGACCTGCAGGCAGCTGAGGTGGACACCAAGCAGGCAGGTTCTTCAGACTGGAACTGGAAATGTGAGTGCTCTTTGCCCAGCTGGGTTGCAGCGGAGAGCGCATCCCATCTGCGTGCAGTGCGGAGCGGGGAAATGGGAATGGCCCCAGTGTGTACAGAACTCACAGGGCCTTGGAAGGCATTCTGTAAATACAAAGCCTAATGATTTCCTTCCTCGTTTTTATGAGCCCAGAAGACGCTGCAAGGACTGAATGAAAAGAAGCAGCATCCCCTTGAATGCTCAAGCAGATGTACTTCCTCTGAGGAAGTAAATTGAATGTCCTGACCTTGCAGGACAAAAACCCCACTTTTATTTTCAAAGCTGATTATATGAATTTCTAGGAACTAAATAACTTCTAGAGCCCCAAAATAAAAAACTCTTTCCCCAACCCCTTTGAAATATTAAGGTTGACTAAAACAGAGATTAGACCTTGAGACAAACTAGGCTTGTAACTGCTGTATAGGCACTGAGTAGATGCCACTGCTGTGCTGTCATGACCCAGCTGAGGTGCAGACGCATTCAGCTCGCTATCTGGGTCAAGGAGTGGTAGAATGGAAATGAGCAGATAGACCTGATAGACCTGATAGTTGAGGTACAGAGGCCTTCTTAAAATCTGATCCAGTTTTGCAGAAAGCTTTGAAAGAGCCTTCCTTTTGGAAAGAGACCTTTAACTTTTAAAACAGAGTCACATTCTGGGTTGTGAGTTGCTTTCCAGCACAGCCTTACCTGCGGGAGCCTGCTGGCTGCAACACAGAGTGCATTGTGTGCTCTGGTGCAGTACAAATGAAACCAGGGAAATAAAGCAGAGTAGCTTTTCATCGTGCTTTTAGACCCCAGGATTTTTCCTCCAGAGCTGGGGAGGGTCACTCAGCAGGAGCCCAGAGTTGCTGTGGCACCGTGGGGTTTGCACACAGAAATAGTTATCTGCTGGAATATACCCCCGTGCAAGGGGGGGCATATTTCAGTGGATAACTATTGGCAAACCCTGGGGATAACCTGGGCAATCATGCAAGCAGAGCAGAAAAACAGCACTTCAGGATTAGCTTTTAATTTCTGCCTATAGCTCGTTTGAGGGCAGGCCATTAAAGTGACAGCATCAAGTCATTAAAATACTGTTAGATTTTAAAAATAACTAGAATCTGGGGAGGTGCTTCAGGTTTCCTCATCCTCAGTGCAAAATGCCTCAGGACAATTAAATTTACAGTGTTATTTTTTCTCAATAGTTTTTGAAAATCAGCTTCATTTTTCTCTAGCTACAGCAGAGATTCAGAAAAACAGTGGCAAAAAAGATTATAATCTTGTTCCACATATTTAGAAAGCAGAATCAAATTTGTATTTTTTTCTTCTGTTGCCTTTTCTTTTTCAACCTTCTCTAAAGTAAATATCTTGTAAACAGATTTTTCTTTCTGTTTTATGCTTTATACTCATGAGTAACTGTGTGAAGGGGAGTCAGGCCACATTTTTTTCCCCAAATGTTTGTTCTGTAAACAACTTTTTCTCAAAAAGGGAGAATTGTTCAAGTTTGGAAATTTTCAAATAATATTTAGAGAAATTGTTACTAGAAAGCATGAAATATGACTGGAGGCATAAATCATTTTTTTTCAGTGCAGGCAGTTGGAGCTACAGGAGTACAGCAGTGCAGGGAAGGATAAGTCAGAGGACAAGGGGAACAAGGCTACCCAGTGGTTTTAGATAATGAGGGATGGAAATGACACCTGAGTGCGAGGAAACAGATGTAGTATAGAAACAGGGCAAATAAATAGAAGCTTTGTAGTAATGACTTGGGACTGGCAGTGAGCTCCAGAGCTGATACCACTCCCTCTCTGCTCCCAGTCCCTCTCCCAACTGGAGCAAAATGCCATTAACCTCCAGCTCATTATGCACTGCAATAACACACGGTGCAGAGGCAGAAATTACCTTGTGCTCTTATGCTCCCTTTCCATGGCATCCCCAGGAGCACCCAGGAGAGCATGAACCCAGAGGATGAAGTGGATGAGTTTCTGGGCCGGGCCATCGACGCCAGAAGCATCGATCGGTTACGCTCAGAGCACGTGCGCAAATTCCTCTTAACATTCAGGGAGCCTGACCTGGAGAAAAAGGTAACGCTGTCCAGAAACCATTGCAGTGGGTCAGCCAGGCTTGTTAGGAGTTTTAATTCTCCTGCAGAAAGTTAGGCTGTTATATCTAGGGTTTAAGCTGTAGTTTGGGTGCTGGAGGTGGGGTTGTGACTTTAAAAAATCCATGCTTCTTCATGGGAAACTTTAATGTAACTTGTCCTAAAAAAAAATCACAGTCATCTGAAGGGAGCACTGGCCAGGAAAGCCATTTCTATCAGACACACATGAATGTGCAGTGATAAGCAGTAAAGGGAATCCAGAATAAACCAGATTTTTTCTCTGACTTTCAGACTCCAAACTGAGATTGCAGTCACCCCTTATCTCCCTCAAATCACTGGAGAAGCCCACTTCAGCCTACCTAAGCTCCTCTGGAGGGACTCCTCCCCTGGAGGGACTCCTCTGCCCTTTGTCCCCATAGAGCCACAGGTACTATTAGGGCTCATTGGGATGCTATCTGTACTCTGGATATTTTTGGGAGCCCATTTTAAGCAAGAAATAGTTCTCTATCCCAAAAATGTGAGAAAGGGGAGTAACAGACCTCAAGCTCATGAGCAGTTGATTTCTTCCTGATCTGGTTTCAGATATTGCTGTCAGGCAAAGACCATTTCCCTGACTATATAGTGGAGACTATCCATTATCATCAGCTCTAGATGGCTGAAAAGTTAATTTCCAAGTCTAATTTCTAAGTCTAGAGGTACCTGGATGACATTATTAAAGGTACCATAAGAAATGGTGGGTTTAATTGCACAAAGAAAGTAATCCTTTTTTTCTTTCATTTTTTATTCAAGCACATATCCTTTGGATGCTTGAGTGGTCTGTGGGTTAAACTCATTATTCCAGGGAAAACACTTCATATATATCTGCACTAATTATTTTATAATTTTATTTAGAAACAGTCTTTCCTTGACAAGAATGACTACCTATTACAAAAGCAGAGCTTTTGAGGATTTACAGCTGTTCAATGATTCAGTGTGGGACTGGATAAAAGCTCGAGCATGTAATTTCCCCCCACTCCTCCTCTTCAATTTTATAGCTGAAAACTGCCAGGAAAATTAGTGGTTCACCTGTTCAGAGCACCTTTATTTTGTGGTTCAAACACTGATATGGTCTGTGCTGAGAACTGAGCTCCAAGCTAAAGAAAGCATCTTTGGGAACAGGGTGCAGCTCCCACGTGGCTGATATGATGACAAGAAGCTGGAAGGAGAGACTGTGTGACAAGCACAGCAGCCTTGCACTGCCACCAGGACGAGTCAAGTCATCTGCACAAATGCAAGGTTTTAGCAAGTCATTAGCAGCATTTGTCCCTCTTGGAGGAAACTTCCCATGCAAGAAGTTTAGGTCTGATGACAGTGACCTAGAATCTTGGTCCCAGATAATCCATTTCTGTTCCTCTCATGCAAGGGGCAGCTGGTGAATCCTCTCTTCACCCAGCTCTGTGGGTTTCTTCCCTGGCCTTTGGGCCCATTCTTGCCCTTACAGATTGCCTGGGAGAGGAGAGTTGGGAAAGTTGTTTTATACCAGCACTGCTTTCCAAGGACCTAGACAAAAGCCAAGCAAGAAGTTTTTGATGGCAGCCAGCCAAATTTCCCACTAACATAATAACTGTGTTTTTTTGCAGTACTCCAAGCAGGTGGATGACAGGTTTGGAGCCTATGTGGCTTGTGCCTCCCTAGTCTTCCTCTTCATCTGCTTTGTTCAAATCATAATCGTGCCACAGTGAGTACCCTTTCATCCTTTTGCTCCCATCTGTTCCCCTCCTCTATTCCAGCCTACTTTTTTGTTTTTTCCTTGAAAATTCAGAACTCCAAGGGGAAGAGAAAAATCCTTAAATAATTCATGCTCAAGTGATGCATGGTGCTTATTGTTTTCACCCATTTCTAGTGCAGATTAAAACCTCCTCACTGGCATGTGAGGATTTCTGTTTTCCCGAAGTGATTTCTCTTATTATTTACCTCAGTCCTAGGAAATTCAGTTCAGCACATTTATAAGCCTGTGGAAAACAAATATCACTGAGTAGGAAAGATTGCCTGCCAAGGCATAGCACACACTCACAGAACAAGGCTGGGCTGCCCTCTTGTCTAAACACATTGGGACAGGGAGGTGGAAACCCATCACAGCCTCATTGCTCAGAGCATGGAGGTCTCAGGATCTGCTTAGCAAATGAGGATAATCTCTCATGCATTTATTCTTCTGGACTCAGAGCAGCTGGCCAGGAGGAGAGGTAGAGAGGAGGCTGAGCTGCACATGCCTGAGCTTGTGGCTCACTCTGGGTTTCAGGGTTGCAGTCATTTCTTTTCCCAGGCAAGAATGGCAAAAGCTCCTCAGGGCTGTGGGGCACAGTGCTCTTGTCCCACTGCACTGGTCTGCAGCTTTGTCTGCAAGGCACAGCTCAACCCACTAAATCTTTTCCAGCAGTGAGCTCTGCAGAAATGGGACTTCTCAAAGAGTTCTTTAAAAATCACTTAAAATTACAGCATGTGGGTATTTCCTATAATCTGGTTTAGTAGCAATAATACACCATTCACTAAGCAATGCTGTGTGGAAATAAATTTAGAGTTAGTCATTTTTAAACTGAAAAACAAGATCACAGAAGCTATGAAAAGGCTCCAAATTTATCTTCCTTACAAGAAGACAAAAAATTGTCCCTAAAGAAAGCTCCAGCACTATTTTATGCCATCACAACTGTTTTCTATGTCTGTTCCCACCACTCTTTTTAGACTAGAGACTGGTTTGCAGTGTTCAGATCAGATATTCAGAAGGTCACAGAAATAACACGTAGTCTGATGTTTATCATTCACTCTCTTAGGCACAAGTGCTCACAGAAGGATTGAATCAGCAAAATAACATCAGGACAAATGCACAATGTAAACAGACAGGTCTGCATTGGGAACTGCAAGTGAAGCTGAAAGAGGCTCAAAATTGGAACTAGATAATTCCCAGCAATTAATGCAATGTTAATTACATCCAAAAATGTTCTCTGAGAGTAACTAATTTAACAGGGGCTTACACTTTGGACTTCCAGATATTGCTGTCATAACTTCACACCTGCAGAGGCCCTCTACCAGCCTTGTGTTGCTCATCAAGCTCCCTAAGCAGCCACTATGCTGTCTCCATAAAACCCAGTTTAACATTTAAATGACAACTTGACAATTTCTCATGTGTGGCAGCCATATGGCTGCCTCCTTTGTATTATGCAGGAGCCCATCCCTTATGGCAGTGTGGTGTAAATGTTGTGCTGTTCAGTCTCCTTCCATGCTGCCCATAAGGAGGGTTGTTTATTTGGGGTTTTTTTTGCAAGTTCTGAAGTGTCCTTAGTCAGCCTGGCCCGTCTGTTTGGTTCAAGAGTAAATAAAATTCTGTATTTTAACTGTAGGTCAGATACACTTCCCTTCACCTTTTGCTTTGTTTTTCCTTATATTTCAGTTGCATAACTTTGGTCTTTTATTGAACACCAAGTGAAACCACAGGTGCATATGTGTCACCATCAGAGCTTCATGAAAGACACACCGTGGAATCTGAATTTGAAACTAGAGACAGAATGTCAGTGTCAATTTATTATGATAAAGAGGAATTGCTTAAGGAATTTCTAAAAAGGCTCAAACAGTGAATTAGCAAGTACAATTATCCTAGTAGTCACGAGAGAACACAGAGACCAGCTGGCTTTGGTGTTGTTGCCCTCAATGTCACATTACAAGAGTACTTCCTTTAGATTATGAACAAGGCTGACTCCTGGGAGGGGGCCTATCCTGTCACACTGAGACCAATCACTGGGAAATTGGTGTTGAATCTCTTTGTGAGGAAAACAGATGAAAATTCACAGTAAAAAGTTGGCCCTGGAATCCTCTTTGTGCTTCAAAGTTGGGAGGAGCAGGAACCTCTCAAGCTGGCCAAGATAAGGCTGTTATCCCTGACTATCCTTATGCTGTGCTTGCTCACATCCCAGGCACCCGACAGAGCACAGAGAGTGGTGCTGCACAGACATTCCCTGTGCAAGACAGGAAGCCATTCCCACTGAGATTATTCTCACCCAGCTGCACCTCAGCACTCAGCCTGCCTTCCTTCCCAGGGGTGCCCTGCCCACAGCCAGCTGGGGGCTGACCTGCCACAACAAGTTCTTCTGTCACCTCCTCCAGTGCATGAAATGTGTTTCAGTCCCACCTCTGTCACCCCAGCAGGAAGGTGATTGCTGTAAAAGATGCAGCATTCTCTGTTCTGCAGCCTGTCTGAATAATTCTAAATAGGCCAGAGTATCTTGGTATTCAAGGCACCTCGTGTCTCCCACAGCTATCCTAATTGGAAAGCCTGTGCAGTGTGTCATAGCTTGTACAAATGTGTTCTGGAGAGCAGAGCTGGAGCTATTCTATACAATGTGCATTTAAAAAAACAAAACCAAACCAACCAAACCTCTCCTTGATTTCAGCTCTACATTCATGCTGGGATTTTACCTGACCTGTTTCCTGATCCTGACCACGGTGGTGTTTGTTTCAGTCATTTACTCCTGTGTAAAGGTGAGTACTGTGGTTTCTTTGTAGTCCTCTGCCTAAGATAACCAGATCAGCAATCTGCTTCTTCAGCTAACAGAGTGTGTTTTGTTAGCCATCCTTTCCACACTATGTGATAAGGGTTACAGAAAAAGCCTTTGATAAGGCAGAATGAACTGCAAACAGATGCTAGGGTTGGCATCTCTGTAGCTCAGCAAGAAGTAATCACTCTGTGGATCTGCATGTCTATTAAGTCCCCTGCAGACACTCTCATATTGATATCAGAAGAGCACATTTTCCAATGTGAGACCAAGCCCTGACCATTCATTTCCTCCCTGTAAACTTCCTGCAGCGTTGCCTGTGTGCTGGCCCCTGCTGCATATGCCTGTTTGGGTAGGCAGATAATCAGAAGCAGAATATCATCAAGGAAAAATGTCCTGGAGGGAAGTAAAAGCCATAAACATATAGAATTTTATCAGCCTTTTTCACATGAGTGTACAGAGCTTCCAACATTCGCTGGGCTCTTTCTTGTAGCTGCCTTTGATCAGAAAAGAAATACATTGTGTGAAGTCCAAAAACATATTAATTCTTCTTGTCAGCCTGTGGTAAACTGGCAGTGAGCACTGTGGGAAGGGTGCTGTGCTCATCCATTTCACTTAAAGGTGTTCCTATTAAAAACATTGATGTGTTTCAGGTTTAGGGATCCTTCTAGTCTAGAAGTGTCTGAACATGGAACATACTGAGATTCAGGCTCCTTAGCCCAAGCTTAGATTTGTTCCTCAGTGCCTGGAATAAAATAGCTCAGTAGCATTATGTTTCCAGCAGAAGAAACAGTGGGATAATGGATAATGTCAGGCAGATGATTTGTCTCACTTTAATTATCTTCTCTGTGCCATTTTCAACAGTTGAATGTGGGTGCTCTTGACAGACTTGCACCTTACATGTCTTTTTGATTTTTTTTAAGTTAAATTTGGAAATTAAGCTTTGCCTTCTCATATAATAAGAGCTGCAGAGTGTTCCCAGTGACAGAAGCTTCAACTACTATTTGAAGTTAACTACTCACTCACAGGGTTTCCTTTGGCCTCATGACAATATTAAAGGGAGCCTAGTTTCTAAGTGCAGCATCCCATTGGTCGGGCTTGTTTTCCAGCAATGAGAAGCAGAGTCAGAAATAACACTGCTGATAGGAAGGCTTGGGTGCCTTGAGCTGGGAAATGGTACCCACAGATGCCTGGTTGCACTTGGTGTGTCCATTGCACTTGAGGATGTTACTGAAAGTCATCCATTTGTAAACAGGTATCAGCAGTTCATGTGATTAGCAGTTAATTGTGACAAGATTCAGGTCACAGCCACAGTGAACTTGGGAATTGTGTGCTGAGCTGTGCTGCAGGTCTCTGGCAGCACCATCCCAGCACTCTGCCAGTCAAGCAGGGCCACCCCAGGTGCCTGGTTCTGCTGGGACAGCAGCTGGGCCAGGCCTCGAGCTCTGGAGCACCCCAGCTGCCTGATCCAAGGCTCAGAGCTGTTTGTCACCCAGTGGCATTTACAGGCCACTGCCACATACTGACAGCAGCACTCCATTCTTCCATCTTCATTCAAATCCTCTGGTTATGGTCTGGGCTTTTTGGTTAAAGTCATTACTGATCTTAATTACTGATTAATTTAAAAGGCACACAGGACTTTTCAGTCCCTGGGATGTTAGGCAGATTTCATTCTTGCTTTCTTTGTCTTGATCTTCCAAATTCCTGTAGAAGAGGTCTGTTCAGTGGTGCCTCCAACTGTTTCTAGGCTGGCTTTGCCTCAGTGCATAGGCTCTGGATGCACAAGACATCAGAGGGAATTCAGAATAACATCAGAATTTAATGGGATTTTCTGAAGCCCCTGACATTTCCAGCAGTGAGTTTTCATCCCCACAACATACTCATGTATAACATCCAGTGTGGCTTCTGTGCAGAGATTGCAAATATTGAAAATATTGGGCCTTCTAGCTCAGGTTCCTTTCTGATTACCTCTTCTTAGTGCTCCAAATTAGCCTCTGCTGACAACACCTGATTATGAGATGGCTTGTTTAGGGAACAGGTACTTCTAGTTTGTCAGCTCCACGTCTGATGGCAGCGGCTGCTAATAGCTGCAGCCCACTTCTGTCATCCAGACCAACATCTTTGTGTTTCAAGTCTTTGATTTTTAAGCAGTGGGTTTACCCAGCCCTTGGATAAGGGGTGTTATTTTATTTCTGTACTCCACGTTGCTCCAGGAAACACACACCTGCAGAAGGAAGGCAGTTTTGCAGATCCTTCAGATGAAAACCCTGAAGACAGGGATGTCAGCATTGTTTGCTTTGTTTCACACTCATGTGGGAGAGGAGAGCATGTGTTTTAAATACCAGTGTTTCATTCCACACAAAGTTGGAAAGCAGGTGTTCACCCCAGGACATCAGCATAAGCATAACTTTTGCCTGTTTGCTGTGCTGTTACACAGTAAGTGTCTCTTTTTTCTTCCTCTTTCCAGCTTTCATGTGAGATTTCCCCTCCCTGTTTTGGCCTCTCTAACTCTGCCTTTGACAGTGGCCAGCAGGCTCTTTCTGAACAGCTTGATCATGTTTTATTTTCTTTAGCTGTCATTATTATCTTCCACTATAAAATTCTCCATGGACTAGAAGTTGATCCTGGAACTGCCAGCGCAGCCAGCTTGGCTTTCCAAGTTTCTTCAGCTGTAATAAACAAGAGAGTTCCAGTTCTTTGCTTTGATGCTCCATGAAGTCTTGGCCACTGTGAGGTGGTGTCCCTTCCCAGTAGAGTCTAAGGTCATGGGAACCAGGGTCCCTTCTCAAATACTCTGCTGACAGACATCTGTTTTGCTACTAACTTATCAAGTTTGTGGTTTTTTCTTAAAATCCTTTAACTTCTGGTATCTGCACTGCTGTGTGGAATTCAACTTCTTGCATGGTTCTGGGAGAACACAGGAGAGAAATTTCAAGTTATCCTTTTGAGAAAATAAGCTTTTCTGTAGCTCTACATAGGTGTAGCTTGCCCATCACATTCTTTGCCTCCAGAACCTGGTCTAGATGCTCCTAAAGCATTTGGAGGTTCTGTCTCAATCAGGAAAATAAAACCCTCTGAAAACTGTACTTTTTTAATAGACTAATAAATCACTGTGAAATAAGTTACAGAAATGGACTTGCAACATCAAGTTGCCTGGAGATGTTGTCTTTTACTGCAGAAGCATCTTAATGTACTTCAAAATGACTCAAAGGCTTTTATTACAAATTGAAAAATCAGACCTTAAAGACCTCATCTTACAACATAACAGCAATTATCTAAGCAGTTTTCCATACCCACACTAGATGTTAAGAAGACAAAAAGAAGAAATATTTCTCTTCTGTCCTACATTAGCTGTTGTTCCAAAGAATTGACTTTATTTAGAGTAATTTCTTCATGCAAATGACTGGAGGTTACGGATTATTTTCAGTGTCACATATTTCTTGTTGGATCACTTTTTAAACTTGTACTTTCACCTGCACAGCAGTGCTCTTTCTTCACCTGCATTTACACATTTCAATTCAGAGGGAACTAGAATCAACTGGACAATCCAATTTTATTTTTTTCCCATTGTGGTTTTCTTTACATGGGGATTTCAAGAGTGCTAATGAGTGACCTCACCTTGTGTGGCTGCCCAGATGGATCACATCCTTGCTCTCAGCCCCTTCTCAGGAGTGCAAATGGGTCTGGGAGCTGCCATTTCATCAGATTTCTGTTTGTCACTCAGGCAGGATTTGAGTGTCCGTTTGGACAGTACAAGCCAATGGGCCCACCAGCAGTGCTGCTTGGATTTTCACTGTACTGCAATGTCCTGATACTCTGCTTCTTTTATGAGCACAGAAGAGGTCTTATTTTTGGGTTTTTTTGAAAATGGGAAGGAAAGTAATCTTCTTTCCTTTTTTTCTACTTTTGTGCTATGCCCCTGACTTGTGGATATTTTTATGGAAGAAGCAATGCATGAAAGGAGCTGAATTGTCAGACCTGAGATAGCTTTCAGCTCCCCATGTCTATCATAGAAGTCCTTCAAGCTGCAGGTGTTCCTGGTCTCCAGCTGCCTCTGTGAAATGGGGAGAGCATGACTTCTGTGACAGATCCCCCACGAGTGTTCATGAGGCAGAGGTTCCTCAGAGGCATGGAATGACTGTGTTGTTACACTCTCAACTGCAGCCCTGACCTCCTATGGGTTTTGGCATTTCTTTCTTCTCCAGGACTTTTCCCAGCTATATTTGTTTACTGACCTAAAATTTTTCCTAGTTTGCAAAGTAATGAGAACCAAGAATACAAAGAAAACAAATACAAAGAAAACATGTTTTCATTAGAATTCAAGTGTCTTCCACTGATCGCCTTGCTTGATATCTCAGGCTTGGTTCAAACTCTGGCTTTTTTGGGATTGTTGGCAGCAGGGGCTTGAGCCAAGATCCACAACAAAAAAACTCCAAAGTTTTATTTAGGTACCTGATTTCCCAGAGATTACAGCTGAAGGTTAGATCCCTGAATACCTTTGTGGAGCTTGGCCTTGAGGCTTAAACAGAGAAGTGGCAGGAAAACCTGTCCTGCTCTAATCTAGTGAGAAAACTGTCTAAATGAAGTACAGATTCTCCTTCTCCTTTCAAATCCTTTAGGGGCTAGAGCAGAGGAAAGCCCCATTGGATATTTCATAACCCAGTTCTAGTAGAGATCTGCTAGCTGACATCTGTGTGGAAGCAGCTGGACATGGTAGGGCAAAGAGATATTTTGGTTCATGGCTTATCAACAAAGCTAAAGTTTCTATGTCACCAGGGTTTATTTGTGAGAGAAAGGTGTTTTCCTTTGTTTTATAGTGGCTGCCACTGAGCCTGAAGGATTGCATAAGTTTCCAGTGCATTTCAATCAATCCTCATTCAGTGCAAATAAGTTACAACCCCCCTTTCCCCTTTTCTCCAGTCCCCCACAGAGCCTTGTTCTCCCCTTTCACCTGGAGCCTGTGCTGGTAGCAGGTGAAATCACCTCTTTCAAAACTCTTGCCACAACCTCTCCCTGCCTCTGTAAAGAGTCTCCAGCTAATCAGCTGCAGCACTCAGTAATTACACTGCAGGGCTGCTGTGTGGGAAGCACAGCGCTGACAAAATGTTGCATACCCAAAGATGTAAGAGTGAAGGATAAAAGGGAAAAGGAAGACTTTTAATAGAAACATTAGTCATAGTTAAATTGCAGTGCCATGGCGCTGTGCTGCTGTTTCTTTGTGTCTCTAAAAATACCCTTTAGTGGCTTGGTTATTGGTGCACTGAGTAAGGGAGGGGAGAGCTGGGCTCTGGAAAAGGCTCTGGTGCTGCTGGGCAGAGCCCCTCTGCCCTGGTGGGGTGGTGTGGAGGGGCAGGGCACTGTGGGAGGACAATCTCCCATGGGAGCACAAGGGTCTCCTGGCATTCCTGCTCCAGCCCTGAGCTCCCACTGGCACAGCAGTGGCACATGAAGGGACAGGGCTGCCTTGGCTGTCTCCTGGACACTCTTGCAGCCAGAGCAGTGCAGGGAGGCCTCAGGCCCCCCAGGGGTGACCCAGGCTGGGAAGGGCAGGGTCAGCTCTGCTCTGACACACGGGCTGTTTCCATCTGGAATGGATGCAGCAGTCAGTAGCCATCAGCAGGGAGTGCCTGGGCCAGCTGGGCTCCCTGACTGCCCTCAGCCACGGGGATTTTCGTCACTGTGAGTGTGGAGCAGAGTGCCACAGCCCAGCCTGGGCCAGCTGATCTCTGCAGAGGGTCTGACACATCACAGGGCTGGCCTGGGCTGTTTTCAGTCTGTGTCTGAAATGGCACCAGAGAGCCCCACAACACGCCTTGGTGATCAAAGGGACATGACATGTACTCTCATTTCTGCGTTTTTAAATTTTTGCTCCAGTAATTTCCAGGCTCGAGCTCCTGGCTATTTCAGTTACAGATGGCTTGTGGTTTGCTTCTCACAACAGGATGAGCACAGCCCTGCAAGCCATGCTATCTGGGCTCAGGAGCCATCACTCCCATTAGGAAGGCTAAGTAGATTTGGAGAGCCAGCTGGGCCTGCTGCCACGAGGCAGACACATCTCTGCCTGCCCTTGTCCCAGAGCTGCCATCCCCCATCACCATCCTCCATCCACACAGACCCATGCTGAAGGATGCAGGCAGCTCAAATGCAGGTTGTAATCTGTAAAACAAGCAAGGATTTGATGTGTCTATTTGATTTTTTTTTCTCTCATGCAGCTTTTCCCAGTTCCTCTCCAGACTCTTTCTAAGAAGATTGTACAGTCTAGGACCAATAGTACCTTAGTTGGAGTCTTTGCCATTATCCTGGTTTTTCTGTCTGCCTTTGTCAACATGGTATGTCCATTATTTCCTTTTGATGCATTCAGTTCTGCATTGTTCTCTTATTGGTGCTCTGCAGCATTGTGACTCTTAAAACCATTGAATTTAACATGACCCTGCCTAGGACTAACAGCATCTGAGGTTGGTGCCCTTTGCTTTTTGGACACAGAAAAGAAATGGGAGCCCAACAGCTCCATCCCTAGAGCCCATTATATGCCTGGCACTGATTTGTGCCCAAGTCCTTTTGTGATTTTTTAAATGCTTCTGCTCCAAGTACAGGAGCCCACCCGATGCAGATCCCTGCAGGAAGGGCTGGCACGAGGCTGATGTGTTAAATAACACACACTATAATAACTCCCACCATACTGAGTGGGACATAAGTGTTCCTGGGGCTTGCTGCCAGCCCTGCACGGGGCTGCCTCCTGCTCCAAGGGTAGGGATCAGCTCATGGGCACGGTGATGACTCTGCTTTTGAGGTGCACTTTTGGGACTGAGGTGGTCTGGCTGTGATTCCAAACACCACTGCTGAGTTTGGGCTCACAGAGAGGTGAGCTGTTCTCTGGGGCATGGATTTTGTTAATTAATATTTTGGGGGAGAAAAAACATAGCTGCTGCACATGCAGTAAAACATAAGTTGGTTATTTCATCTTGCATATTTTGCTACAGCCATTTCCAAGGGGCTTTTAAACTGATATAAACTATTTTGTTTTCTTCTCTTTGTCTATGCTGTGGAGCTTAATACCATCTTTGTTTTCCAGTTCATGTGCAGCACTGTGGATCTTGCCAGCTGCATGGCTGCTGAATACAACATCACTCCTGACCGGGTGGACATTTGCCTTATCAGTAACCTGACTTCCAACTACAGCCTGGGCACCTGGCAGGGGTTCTGTGACAGTCCTTTGCCCAGCTGCAACTTTCCAGAGGTATTGCTTGGAAAAAATGGGTTTCAGAGGTCTGTCTGGAAAAAGGCTATCAAACCTTTGTGGTAAATCTCAGTGATTCTGAGGAAAGCAAGGTTGTTCTTGACTGACATTGCAGGACTGACATAGGCAGACTTAAATGTCTGAAGTTATTATCATGAATCCACATTCATGTTTAAGTTCCTTCAGGGCTGAATAATTTGTAGGCTTTTAAAATAGTTGGATCCTGCCTGTAGCAGGGGAAATGTCCCTCTCCAAGAGGTCCTTAATGGCCTGCAGAAGTGAAAGTCATTTCAAAGGAGTTTGTGGGTGCTCAGTTTCACCTAAAAATCAGTTCTATGAACATCAGTGTCTAGTCATAGATTTAATGCTTCCCTCCATTGTTTTATATCCTGATGAAAAACTTGGCTTATATATTTGTTCCCAAGGTATGGTAGGTCTGGCCTCAGACAGATCAGCAGCCCAGACAGTGGTCTGCTTCAATTTGCAATGCAATTCCTGTGTCTTCAGGACATCTCATTTAGAAAAAATTAAAATGCTTCTGATGGGAAAAAACCCAACCAAACCCTCAATCCAAACCAGCCCAAATATGTTTTTCACATTGATAGAATACTTTAAAAAGAAAAAAAAAATTATCTTTTTGCATAGCTGTTCAAGACCTTTCTCCGAGTTTTTAGGTCATGGCCATTACATGTGTTGTTTACTGGAAATTGAAAAGGAAAAACAGCTCTGTTTAGGATGGAGGTAGAACTTATGTCAAGGTCATCTGGGTTTATGGGGACCTGACAGATTTATGGTGGATCTGTTACCATCCAGATGTCCAAGGTGCTACTGAAAGTCCTGGTATCCTACTGAACATATTTCCTTTTAACTTAACAGGAATATGGTCCCTGTGTGATTCAATGAGGTTTCTGAGACCACCAATACTACAACTTTAACCTTGCAGAGGCTTTAGTGTGCAGAGGCTTTCTGCAGAAAGGCCCAGGAGCAGAATCTGGCACAGTGCAGATCTAGGAACAGTCTGTGCCCACCAAGATTTTGTATGGAGTGCTGGCCCAGGACAGAGAGGAACTTTAGGCAATGAGGAATAACCATTTTGCACACTGAGGGTGCTCTGGCAGCCTTTAGCCAGGTCCTTCTGTTCAGTGGGCCAAGAAGTGAGGAGTCCCTCACCTGCACTCTGCAAGGCACGTGTTGGATCTGCTACAGGTGTTGCCTGTCAGTCCCAGTGTCCACCCAGGAGACAGTGGAATCCCACCCCTCAGTCAAGAGTGAGGAGTCAAGAACAAGCTGTACAAGTTATTTTCTCTAATTTAATATATCAGACTATTAATAAATGAGCTCAGAACATAAGCATATTTCTGCTTCAACTAGGGCTTGCTTTTAACTGAAAGGATGGATTGCCTCAGGCACATGATATGGGGTTTTTGCCAGAAATAGGCCTGTCCAGACAGAGTGGAAGCTTAAATCTTCACAGATTTGATAGCAGGAAGGTGGTGAGCTGAATAACATGCCTCTCTTCATTTTGCATCCCTGTGGCCTTCCCAGGAGCCATAAATGGCACCCATAGTCACACTGGGAAGCACTGGCATGCTGAACACCCAGCTCCCAGCCTGGCAGGAGCTGCTGCTGCACCACCCAGCTGTGCCAGAGGTGCTGCACAGCCACACATCTGCACCTCTGCAGCTGCTGGCTGGACAAATTATCATGGGGTGGGCATGGGGACGTTTGTCCAGCCTGTACCTTGCTGATGGAACCAGTGTGTGACATTGGAGGGGACAGTGCTTCCCCATTGGCCTCAGCGGGGCATCTGTCCAGGGGGGTGAATTGCCAATACCTTTGGTCCTATGTGTTGTACAGATATGCAAATTTGAGCCTAGAATTTGGCCTTAAAGCACAACTTAATCCAGCAGAACTGGTAGGAACTGTGTCCAGGGAAAAGCTGCATCCCAGCCTTGGGTGTCCAGCTGTGAGCCTGTGTCTCTTGAGAGTGAAGCATGTAATGCCTGCAGAAGAGGGCCACGGTTTTCCTGTTCATCCATTCAGTCTAAACTTCTGTAATGTGGGAGAATTCCGCAGGCAGCCCCAGGTTTATGTTTGGTCAGCTCAACAACATAACTACCAATCCCTTTCTATCCCTGTGTTTAGTTTCCTTTGTTTTCAGTTTTGATTTATCCAGCTGACATTCATCTCTCTTTTGGGTTTTTTTTTCCCATTTTTGTCTTTATACAGTACTTTACCTACAGTGTCTTATTGAGTCTCCTGGCCTGCTCTGTGTTCCTTCAGATCAGCTGTATTGGAAAATTGATCCTTATGTTAATAATTGAATTTATATATGTTCTCATTGTGGAAGTGCCAGGGGTCAACCTTTTTGACAATGCAGATCTCCTGGTTACAGCCAACACCTAGTAAGTGCCTTTCACTTCTGAAATCTTTGCCTGATTTCTTTCACACAGTGATTCCAGCATGGCATTAGGTGGATGGGAGTGCCAAGGCTGTGGTGCAAGCCAGTGATGTGCATGCTGTGCTCTGCCTCTGAAGAGTAGGAGAATACAGTTCCCTTTAAGACCTTTTTAATGTGGGACTTGACTAATGAACTATCTATTAATAACAGAATATAACTGGAATCAGAGTGGATCTGTATTTCCTTTTTTCCAGAAATGGGGAGTGTAGTTAGTCATTCTTTATGCTGGTATTACACTCCCAATATAGAAATGTCATTTCTCAAATAAGAAAAAAAAATCCTCCAACAAATTTGAGCTTGTTCAGGGATGTGATGTGAGCCACCACAATATATCAAACCCAGCTTGGGGTGGTGGAGTGGTGGTGCTTGATGTTTGGCCAGTGATCCACTTCCAGTTGCTTCCAGGACAAATGTCCTTGTTTGAAAAGCCAGTATCACAGCTGGGCTCAGCACAATTCCCAGCAGAAGGGGCTGGGCTCAGTGGGAATGGGCAGGTGCCCTTTTACTTACAAAAGCTGGCTTGTCATCAGGTCACACATTAATCCTGGTGGCAGCCTCCTTCCACTGCTGTGGTGGTTCCCCATTTCCTGGGGCTCCCCACACCAGAGAGGGAAGTTTGGCACATCCACAAGCCTGTCCTCCTCCAGAAGTTTTGTTTCTCGTTGGGAATTGCTCTGTTGTGTTAACTCCTTGTTTTGATGATTTCCCCTTGTAGGCAACAATTGTACTTAAATGTGAGTGAATCAAATAATGCCAGTTTAGGTGAACTATTTGTCAAGGCTGATAGCTGTGGTTGTTCCTGCCTAGGACAGGAGGGTGTCTGAGAAGATTCGCATGGCCCTTCCCAGAGTGTTATGAAATACATTTGTAGTTGCTCAGATTTCAGGATGGCCATTAACCATCAGCCCTTCAAGCCATCATTAACCATCAGCCCTTCAAGCCCAATGCATCTGGTTACTCCTCTCCTTCACATGACTATTCCATGATTTCAGCACTCCCATGTGCCCAGTAACAATTAATGGATATACAGCTTTTGCTGCCATTGCCAGTTAATGGAAGTGTAGCTTTTGCTGCCATTGACAGTAATCACTTAAAATATTTTGTTAACTCAATGGAGTGAAATTAGGTAGGAAACCCCATGGAGCTTTCTGTGGGGAGGTATAGGGAGAATGAGGTTTTCTTCCCTTTTTTTCAGATATTAGGTGTTCCATCAGCAGAAACTATTTAGCATTTTCTAACACAATTAGTGAAATAAAAGCATTTTATATCTCAAATATAATTTCATTCTTGTAATTCAAGCACTAAGAGAAATTACAGCACTTGGAAGTGTAATTTACATCACTTCACAATCAGAATGTCAGTAATAAAGTCAGTAATAAAGTGGAGAAGGTTAGCATGTTTTCCCAGAAATAGCTTTCTGTGATGCTGTATTATCTCTCACTAAAAGGGATTTGTTCAGCCCCAGCTGCAGCTCAGCCCCACACAGCCACTCACTCACTGCCCTGTGCTGGGATGGGGGGAGAGTTGGAGGGGGAAAAGGGAGAAAACTCATGGGTTGAGATAAAGTCAGTTTAAAGGGACAGGAAAGAGAGAAACTAATAATAGTAATAATAATAATAGTTTAATTAGAATAGACAAAACAAGTGATGCACAATACAGTTGCTCACCACTTGGCAACCAATGCCCAGCCAGTTCCTGAGCAGCAGCCCCAGGCCAGATTTCCCCCCAGTTCCCATACTGAGCCTGATGCCAGATGGTATGGAACATTCCTTTTGGCCAGTGGGGGTCAGCTGTCCTGGATGTGTCCCCTCCCAGCATCCTGTGTCCCTCCAGCCTGCTCCCTGGGGTTGTTGAGGAGCTGAAAAGTCCTTGATTTAGTATAAACACTACTTAGCAACAGCTAATACATCAGCATGTTATCAACATCCTTCTCATACTTAATCCAAAACACAGCACTGCACCAGCTAGGAAGAAATTTAACTATATTCCAGTGGAATCCAGGACAATTTGTTTTGTCCAAGGAGCTCCATGGATGGCTATTTATTGCCCCGGTGTCTGGAAGGCCATTTGTGTGAAATGGGAGCTCAGCATGTAGCACAGAGTTCAGAGATGGACCTTATTGTCCAGCTGATACTAAAAAAACAGAAAAGCCACCATGACCTCATACTACTTTAATTGGGTGCCCATTGTAGCTACATAATTAGTGTCTGCTCTGCAGCCACTATGGTACTCTGACTAATTAGAAGTGATGCAGGTGTCACTTCACACTTGTGTGTACAAACCAGCCCAGCATGCAGGCAGCTGAAGGGCTGATTACAGCACGTTGGGAATTGCCAGACTTGGCTGCAGCCACACCAGTGTGTGACACAGGGAGAGTGACTGCATGCACAGGGCTATCGTGTTCCCTTCTCCTCTGCAGAGGAAGACAAAACTAATGCATTGCTTTAAAGATGTGATGGGCCAATGTGGTCTTCTAAACTGAGCTCCTGCACAGGGAAGCCCAAAGAGCTTTGCCCTGTGATTTGTTCATCAAAGCCATCATTTCTGTTCCAGCTGTCTGTCCTTGCAACTGTGGCTGGGAAAAGTGAGATGCTCTGGTCCTGTGGGAGCTGTCTCTAAAATGAACTGCCTTTCCTGCTAAAAACTTGCACTTCACTTGAGCAGGAGTGTAGTTAGCAAGCTTCTCTCTGTGTTCCCTTCCAGTAATTAAAGAACCACCTGCTACTGGAAATGTCTGTTCCATGGGGGAACAACCTACCAATGTAACACCCCTTCTGCCTGCACTGGGCACCTTCACTTATCCAGAGTTACTGTGAATACTGGCTTGCTGCACTTCTGCAATGTGGGAGTCTCTGATGAAGCTTTTAGAGCAGGAGTAGCACCCACAGAGAGCTGCAGCCTCAGTACTAAGGGTCAGGTCTGCCATGCTCCCATCATGAGGGAGAGTGATAAGGGAGGGCTGTCAGTCATCCTTGGCCAGGTGATTTAGGGAAGCATGGGAATCATACTCCATGTGGGAGGTGTCTCCAGCTAGATCCAGCCTTTCATGGGGGAGTCCCCAGGCTTTATGTCTGTGTCCAAGCACACATGTTCAGTGCTGGAGCTGGCCAAGAGCCATGCAATAGATTGTGTGCAAGACAACAGTAGGTTGCAAAATCCAGGTCAGAAGAAATTCCATGCTCAGAACTGCAGAAAATGTCTTGGAACAAACAAGGTTAGAGAGTTGCTAGGCTTTTATTTTTTGATGTTATGCCCAGTTAGGTTCCCTTGCCTATTTTGATTATTTAGATGTCTGATTTGTGTGCAAGGTTCCCTCCAACCCCATAAACCTGTGGCCTGAAGCTCTCCAGAGAGCTGTCACATTCTCAGGCTAGTATCACATTGGTAGCCTGCAAAGTTCTAATTGCATCAATGACACTACAGTAATTTAAACCCTGATCTCTTTCCTTCCATTTCAATAGTGTTTTAAAAGATGCTTGTGCATGGTTCTCAGCCACCTAATACTCCACCCACACTCAAGAACAAAGCCAGCAGCATTAAGCAATCAATCAATCAGGAGCTCAGACAGCTGCTACCTACCAGAAAGCTCCCTTGTTCCGTGCTTTCAGTGTCAAAAAGCACCTTCCACACCTTCCATCTCCCCCAGCAGCTCTGATACACGTGGGTACTTTGCAGAATTGTCAGTAGTAATAGGGTGGTGCTGAAGGGTTTTCTTCAGTGCCCTTGTGTGTGGTACCCAGAGCTGGGCACAAGCTGGCAGTGAGGAATGTGCAGAAGAAGGGAGCAGGATTAGAGTTAAAGGAATTAAACACATCTCCATGCCACAATAAAAGGAGAAGAAAACAGCTATCCCTCACAAGATAAAAAAGCCCAAAGCTTTCTTCCTTAGGCCAAATTTTGTAGTCTGACCTAATGAAGCAGTGATCGATGTACAGGCATTTGCCAAGCATCCCACACTGACATTAAAATCCCAAATTATTCTCTCACTCTTAATGCTTCTTTGATATTTTACCCACATTAACCATGTCACACTATCAGTCTGGAGTTTTGAGTGTAGCTCAGAAGCCTGTTTTCTCCTCCCCCTCCCATCTTTTAGTAGTTTTCTGCTTCCAAAGAGCTGTAGCCCCACACAGTGTTAGAGGTGCCACACTGCAGAGGAGCTGTGCAATGATGTGCACAAGGGCAGGAGCTGCAGGGAGCCAAACACTCCTCTGACCTTGTGTTTGTGCTTTTTTTTTCAGCGTGTCTGCAAATGATACATCCTCATGGTGAGTCACTTTGGCATGAAATATTTTATAGGTTTTTGTTGGTAGGTATTTTCTGTTCACAAGGTGCAATAGCAGCACATTGACTCACCAGCAGTGTCTGGTGTTTGTGCATTGCTGTGAGCTGGTGCAACACAGTGCAGATGCCCTGAGTGGACTGAGTGTTGCCCTTTTGTATGTATAGCTACTCTCAGAGCATCCTCTCTCCTGTGGGACTTATGTCAACCCAGGGATTATTTGTAATACAATTTAAAGGTTTTATCAAAATATTTTCATACTGTGTAACTCAGTAATTCATATTTAACAGTTTTTATTTGCCTGCTTGTCAGAGGAGGTGTGAATGTGCCTTAGTGCTCTTTTCAGCTTACAGAGCACTTACACAACAAAGCCCATTAAGAAGTGACTAATTAGAGAAGCCATGAGTTAGAGCAGTTCCTTATTCAGGAGCCTGGGGAAGCTAGTGCAGAAGGCAGGATGAACACAGTCTGAGGAGCTGTCAGCATGTTGGTGTTGTCACCCTCAGCATGTATGGCCACTCTCTGCAGAGTGCCCTTTATATCAATGACAACCCTTTCTGAGAAGCTGGATTACTTTTCCAATTTCCAAGTCCTCCTTTAGAAACTGGCACTCGTGAGCCAGAATCTCCAGCTTTTTGTAAAGGTTTGTCCCTTTACCAACACAGGCTTTGAGGGGAATAAAAAAAAAAAGCCTGAGAGGCTGCTTAGCCTTAGTGTTGGAAGTGTGGGCTGTGGCAAGGCCGTGTTCCCCCAGTAACAGGGAAGTTGTCTCTTTGCTTGGCTGCAGCCCCCCGGTGACGACACGAGTCGCGCTGAAGATTGTGACCCCCGTCATCATCACTGTCTTTGTCCTGGCACTGTACTTGCATGCCCAGCAAGTGGAATCCACTGCAAGGCTTGATTTCCTCTGGAAACTTCAGGTTGGTGGGTGTTGGCTGTGGGAGGATCACATGTAGTCTTTGGTGTTAACATAAAATGACTGAGCTCTTCACTGTCGAGTTGAGGAGTGTGATAAAGTGCCTTTGAATTTAATCTGAATCTGGTTTATAACTGGGCATACTAATAATGCTCTGCTCTTTTTTGGTACTTGGCATACTCTGCATCTCATCCCAGTTATTCAACCCCTTTTTTCCTTGTAAATGCACCTTGGATGGTCCCCGTGGTAAAGGGTTATAGATCCGAAGGTTGAGATTAATGAATTTGGGCAACTGAGCTGTTACTGCTGCAGGAACATGTAATGTAACACAATTTATAAATATAGGAAGCTCATATTCACTGCTGAATTGTTTCCCAGAGTTCAGTGAGCTTTCGTTTGCTGTGCTCAAGGGTGTGAAAGATTCACATTTGCATTTTCATTCAGTTTCCTGTTAAGCAGTGGGAACTGGCTCAATGTCCAGCCTTCATTAGCCCCCAGGCAGCAGTACTGGCTAACCAACACACTGTGGATAATGCCACACTGTGCTCCTGTCCCTGGGTTCACTGTTAATGTTTTCACTACTTGTGCCCATGAGCGATGTTGGGGCCCTGTATGTGATTCCCAAGCAAGCAGGACAGGCCTGGGCTCTGGCCAGCACTCATGGCTGGGGGGCCAAAGGGCTGCAGGTTTTATTTAGATTTTCTACCTTCTGGGTAGCAGGACATCATTCTAATTATAGGTCTTTGTGGTTTGAGTACCAGGCACTGAGGAAGCAACAATTAATTAAAGCTCCTTGGGAAGCAGATAAACATTGTAATCCTCATTTATAAATGGTAAAACAATGGAAGGAGTGAGCTGAGTGGTTAACCAGTTCAGGGCTCAGAAATACAATGCTGGATTCTGGCATTATTCTCTGCCTGCTTTTCCATACACATGTGCACAAAGAGATGGAACATTTTCCACTGCAAAACACAAGTTTCTGCATCTCTCTGGCTCTGCTCTCCTTTGCAGTTTCCCCCGTTCTATTTCTGCCCTCACCGCAAGTTAATTTTCAGCTTTTTTTCCCTCCCCAGAGCAGCTCCCAAAAGATTAAGTGCATGCCCTGTGTCTCCCCCTACCCTAGGCCACCGAGGAGAAGGAGGAGATGGAGGAGCTGCAGGCCTACAACAGACGCCTGCTGCACAACATCCTGCCCAAGGACGTGGCCGCGCATTTCCTGGCGCAGGAGCGGCGCAACGACGAGCTCTACTACCAGTCCTGCGAGTGCGTGGCCGTCATGTTCGCCTCCATCAGCAACTTCTCTGAGTTCTACGTGGAGCTGGAAGCCAACAACGAAGGGGTGGAGTGTCTGAGGCTGCTCAATGAGATCATTGCTGATTTTGATGAAGTAAGTCGCAGAAAATCTGGGTGAGCAAAGTGAGCTGAATCCATGAGTTTAGTTGGGCTCTGCTGAGCTCCTGAAGGAGGGTGGTTTATTGAATCCACGGTTCATTTCTCCTTACTCTGGGAGTCTTCAGTTTTATCTTTTTCCCACACTGAAATCCCTTCTATTCCCTTGTGATTCCTTTGAGTATCTAATCCCTTTTCTTCCTCTGTCTTCGTGGCTCTGTCCACTACTTGCAGCAAGGCAGGGCACGTGGCATGGACATTACCAGCATCTGTGTGTTTGTCAAAGTTCATTTGCTTCTCTTGCTCTTGTGACACAGATAATAAGTGAAGACCAGTTCAGGCAGCTGGAGAAGATCAAGACCATTGGCAGCACCTACATGGCTGCCTCAGGCCTCAACGACTCCACTTATGACAAGGAAGGGAAGACACACATCAAAGCTCTGGCAGATTTTGCCATGAGGTTAATGGACCAAATGAAATACATTAATGAGCATTCATTCAACAACTTCCAGATGAAGATAGGTAATGTCCTTATGCTCACAGGATTCCATGTAGGTAGTGGTCATTCTGAGGTGGGGATTTTATGGACAGTAAAAACCACAGATGTTACATTAGCTATACAGTGATGTTGATTGTCTGGTGGCTGGTGACCACTTCAGCCTCTATGAAACATCACAGTGGCTTTTTAGGTTATAGCAGCATCACTGAAGCTCCCTAGGGAATTAGAAGCACTGTAGGTGCTGCCTACACTGCTTCTACACTAAGCATGATCTTACAAGGTGGCTGACTTTGGGCTCATTTTGCCCCTGTGCTTCCAGCTCTGGCAGTCTTGGACATTAAATTGTCTTTTAAGTCAGGGAATAAAAAGTGACAGAAAAGGAAGAAGAAATTTGAGGATGTCAAGTGTTGTCTTTGTTCTGGAAGGCTCTGGGCTGCTGCCTTGCAGGCCCTCAGCATTGCAGCAGGTATGTGCTGACTTCAAGTGAGCAGTTTGCTTGTTAGCCAGGTGGCAAAAAACTTTATGCCATTACCTGGCACTGGAAAGTAGCTCTGGATTGAGCAGATCCCACCCGAGCTGCCAGTCAGTTGGGCATAAATGATGGATCATGGATCAAAGAAGCCAAATGCTATTTTAACATTTCTCTCCCCACAGTTTGGCCATAGCTTTACATGTCAGGGTAAAGTACAGCTAGAACCAGGGAGGCTCAGGATGGGTTTTTACTGTCTGAAAAATAACCTGCTTCAAGCAAATGGATCTGAGCATATTTCTCCTCTCCTTCCAGGCCTCAATATTGGTCCTGTCGTAGCTGGGGTGATAGGAGCCCGCAAACCCCAGTACGACATCTGGGGCAACACAGTGAATGTAGCCAGCAGAATGGACAGCACAGGAGTGCCTGACAGGATTCAGGTAAGGCAATCCCTGGAAAACTTACACTGCCAGCCCTGTGTCACTTACACATTTTGAAACTTAATTAGAATTGAAATCTTGGTTTCATTTTATTCCTTTATTCCATACATTTACCCACACAGAACTGAAAGAAAAGCCACTTAGGGAATGCTGGTGGTACCAGCAAGTTTTTTCTTTTAATTGTGACCAACGTTGCAACCTTTGTTTAAAAGCTTGCACTTTAGTTCTGGGTGGAAGTGCTGAGCTGAGCTTCCTGCCCCGTGTGCCTCACTGGCACTGAGCACAGTCCTGCCTGATCCCTGCTCACATGTGCTGCTCAGCTGTGTGAAGTGTTTGTTTCATTTTCCAAGGGCCTGATTCAGCCCTGTATTTCTGTAATTTGCTTTGCTGCTCGCTGTGCCGTGTGTGGCGTGAGGCCAGCAAGGGTCCAGGCATCAGCAGGACGGGGATACACAACAGAGAGAGAGGATTGTTTAAGGGGTTAATGGGACCTGTCTGATAATCACACAGCTCCTCACCCTCCAGATGTGACCTTTCCAGAGAGTGATTCAATTGCAGTGTCCTGCTTTTGCTGAGCCAATGTCCACAGTAACAGAATGCCATTCCTTGGGAACACTGAAGGGTTATAAAATTAGAGCAGCTGGTGTAAAGCCCAAGAGAGGCAGCCATGCTGTTTCCTTGCCTGTCAGTTAACTGGATCGATATTTATGCATCACTCTTGAGATGGTCTGTAAAGCCACCTGAAAAAGGGTGAGAAATTATATTGTAATAAATAAATACCTCAGGAAATCTGGTCTTTAAACTTCTCTTGTTCTGCAGCACAAGTGATTATTTTTGACTGACATCTGCAGAGACAATTTGGATGCTGGCTAGAGTATTCCATTTGATCAGTTCTCTCCCATTGCCCACTGCCTTCTCCTTCTCCTAAAAACAACCTTCTCCTTCATAAAAACAACCCCTGACTCCTAAGCTGTACATCCACTGTGTAACTTCTAGGTAATTTTTGAGGATATTTTAGTAAGTTTGACCTGTTTTCCACTACTACTAGTAGTGGAAAATTCCAGTGGCTACTCCAGTGATACAATGAATGCATCTGAGCAGACTGAACTGACTGGTGTGTTTTTAAAAATGTGACTAATTTGTTACACTTTATCCAGTGACCTCATTGAAAAATGCAGTTTCCCCAGTTGTGAACTGTGTGTGACACCTGTACTTTCTCAGTTTCTAATGGTTGTGTTTGTTCAGCAACTTGTGCCAACCTTTCAGTTAGTGATTGATATGCAAACATTGATTGACTTAGAAACAAAACAGTTGATCCTACTTTATGTTGTCCATGGATTACTCCAAAAGCAGATGGAAAGACTGTGTGGAAGACAAGGCAAGCTCACTCTTGTTCACTCTGTTCACTCTTGTTTATTCTGCAGGTAACCACAGACATGTACCAGGTTTTAGCAGCCAACAACTACCAGCTGGAGTATCGAGGGGTCATAAAGGTCAAAGGCAAAGGAGAAATGACCACCTACTTTCTAAATGAAGGGCCTCCAATTAGTTAGCACCGACTGCAGCGCCACACAAAGATGGATTTTGCATTACCCAGGATTGTGAATAGGAGAAGAATCATTTTTTGGTAGTGAAGCTGAACATTTGGCGCAGTTGAAATTTCACCCCATGACTCATATCAGCAAATTCTTTGGCCACCCATTGAAAAAAGCAAGAGAAAGAAACCACCTTGGAGTTGTTCCTGGCTGAGTGCTAAGCTGACCAAAGATGTGCACTACAGAGTTCACAGATAAGACATGAATTCGGCATTTTTAAAAAGGCTGCTACCACAGGATGGCATAAGAAGCTATTTAAGTATTTATTGACGCAACACAACATTTACTTGGTTGAAGGAATGTATGATTCACTACAAAGCATTATTTTGGAATGGATTTGCACTCCCATAATGTTTCCATCCCATACTGCCAGCTATTTGAAGTGTACCACTGTGCTTTTATTAGCTGTTTTGAATGGGCTTTCAAAACTGACACCCACTGTTGCAGCACACAAAAAGGCCTTTTAGAAGGGCATTGGTAATGTTTTAGTATGAAAAGACATTATAGCCTTGCCCCCTCTTTTTCCTTCTTCTCCATGGCTAAATGACTGCTCTTCTGAGTGGGGCTGGCACACCTGATGAAGGGGAAGATCAGGATAAAGGAAGATGGCTCTACAACTATATTTATTAAAAAGTCGTCTGTGCTCTTCTTTGGTATCTATCAGTTTACATGGGAAAGACTAGATGTAAACAAGAGACACTTTGTGGGGGGAACTCCCCTGAAATTTGTTGTGGGTTTTTTTGTATTTTTTATTTTGTAATATTGAAAACATGGAGATCTAACAGATATACCAAATTCTATATTTTGTAAATTATATATAAATTAGAAGGCAGGCTGTCCACACCAAGGTGTGGGGGGAGGTGTATATAACCTGTAGACTTTTGTGTAATTTTTTTTCTGTGTAATACTCTGAACACAGACTTGGCAGTTTTCAGATTATCACTATACAATCAACCAACAACAAACAGGTGACTTTCCAGGCTGAATCAGATGCATTTTAAAATGAAACTCCAGAAAATTCTACAACCCCAAAGAAGAGGAAAAACCCGCGGTAGTCACAGAATTATTCCGTGCAGCGTTCCAGCGGAGGGTGGCGGCTTCCCAATGGAAACAGGACCTTTGAGTTTTAGCTCCTGAGACGGTATCAAACGTGTCAAAAAGAGCTCCACCCAAATCTTCTAACTCTTAACAGGAGCTCTTATGAGAAAAGGAAAAAAGCTCATTTGAACTTTTCTTTTTAAAAAATACTTTTTCATAGATGGTCTTAATAGAATCCTGCTGATCTGAGAGTTGTCTGACATTGTAACTGCCATGTGACATTACAAGGAACTATGTGCTGCAGCATTGAGTTTACTTTCCTGTAGTAAGCACTTATTCACAGATTTTCAATTTTCAGGAATTAGATGATCTTCAAAAAAGATTATGATGGCAAGTGTGTATATGAGGTGGTCAACCTTAAAATAGTGCCATTGAGACTGTGTTGGGCATCTTTATCACTAGTGGGGGGGTTTCTGAATAGTTCACTGTTATCATTTATGTACCTTTTCTAACTATGAAAGAAAAATCCCTTGATATTTTATTAAAAAAAGAAAATTATTTAAAAAAGCTATATTTTTTATATTCTATGAGGGGAAGGTTTTGATATTGAATTTGGCTAGAACTAAAAATTACTCCAATCTTTTGACATTTAATAAACTTCTTTTCCACTCTTCTCAGGGCAGAATTATTGTAGTACTCACAGCATAATGATTGCACTATGGTGGTGGCGATTTCTTTTTCCTACTCGACAATGAGAATAAGTGAAAATCCATGGACCTGTCTTAATTAATTTGCTCTATTGCTAAGCATGACCCAAGCATTAAGCCATTTAAACATGAGCTTAAATGGCATCTCCCCTTTCCTTCTCCCTTCCACTAGGAAACATCTCTGAAAAGTATAGTATATTGACTTCTGTAAAACTGCCAAGTCTGCTCTTGTACTATACTTTTGCTCCTTTTCATCTTTCCTGGTTTGCAAAATAAACTTAAGTTGCATCACAGTGTTATGCCTTTGTCCCCTCCTCCACCTCCCATCCCCTTTGTCCCTCACTGAGTTTCATTTCCTTCATGCCATACACTTGATTTTAGGTTTGCTTTCTGCTTTCCAAAAGTCTGCAGTCTTCTTAACTTTTGATTCACCTTATGAAGTTGTGTTGTCAATGAAATTTCAAGTCCCCAGTATCTCTAGCTGTGATTGTTGACAGTGTGTCATGATCATTTCAAGGGGTATTCACACACTCTTTACTCTGGATCTTGCAAAAATGGATACAGTTATGATTTCCCATGGAAATTGAAATCTATTTAAGTAATTTAACTATATTAAACACTGTTTCACTGGTGATGTGTGTCTGTTTTATTTTAGCTGCAGCTGGCTGGCGGGATGACACTTAAGTTGTGTAGGAGATGCTGAATCTGCAAATAGAAACATCCAGGTCTTGTCTGGCACTGATGGATGCCCTGGTCCTTTGCACTGCCCCATTATGGAGCCCCAAGGGCTCAGACCCAGCAAACATCCCCTGGGTCCTTCTTGTGCTCCCAGCTGCCCCTGGAATCAGTCTCAGGGCAGCTGACAAAATACACCAGCATAACTGAACAGCTTAAATTTGTGTGTGTGTCCTATTAACAAAAAAAAAAGTTTGTATTTACAAAAGCACATCACCTTTGCCAAAGAGTACCCCAGGTATGGTACTTGTCCTCTCAAGGACACTGGAAGGAGGCAGCACTGCTGCCAATGCAACATTTTCAATCTTTACACGTAAAAGTAAACACTACACATGACTGTACCAATTAACAGGAGCCTCAGGTAGAGCTGAGAAAACAAAACCCTGCAGCTTCCAGCTGACTTCTTTTAGTTGAGAAGACATTACACAGGCAGCTGAAAATGAAATGCCCTACAATCTGTTATAGATTAGGAGGGATTTTATGAGTGTACTGAGAACACAGCTGCAGGAACAAAAAGCAATGAAGCATTTAAGGTACCAGTCTTTATGAAAATTGGTGGAGAACTATTTAATATTTTCTGTGCTCTCCTGCATAATCATACAAACAGCAGTTTAGGCCATTGCCTGATGTAAGCAACTTTTTTTAACTATCTGTAGAAGGGTATTCCCCTGGGCAGGGAGGGCAGGAGTCTCCAATGCAGTGTTCTCTCATTTCAATTACTGTACACAGACTGGCTGTATAGTTTCTCCCAAATGCATCTTTTTCCCACCCAGAAAGCATTTTGATGAATTTTAGGTGTTTAGCCACTTCTCCCCAACACAGATCTGACTACCTCAAGTATCTGCCGGCACTTAATAAAATTATACATTTGGGACACACTGAATTTCTTAGATGTGTGTCCTCCACTGCAAATATCTCCAGCCTGGCTGTTTATGTGTTACACAACGTCCACAGACACCAACACCTGGCCAAAAAGTATGCCCAGAGGCAAATATTTTCATTCTGTTAAGTTCCCAACTGCTCCTCAGGGCACCATCACTTCCAGACTGAAGTTTAGGAGTTGTCAGAGAGAGCAAGCTTGGGATGCTGCTGGGAAAAGGGCAGCTTAGCTGTTTTAAAGCTGAGAAAACTCAAGTTTCCTTGCTCTTGACCCACTTCGTCCTTGCGACTGAAGGAGCAAGTAGGCTCTGGGGAGGTGGGGGAGGACTGAGAAAATTGAATTTCAGGCCGGATGGGGGGCAGGAGCAGCAACATTCTCCTGCCATCTGGGAGCCAGATAGTTTCCTGTGAAAAGCAGAGGGGGCTGCACTGCTGGGGCCAGCCCTGTCCCGAGGCTGCCCTGGCAAAAGGGCTGGGAAAGGGGCAGGGGTGCCAGCAGGGAGTCACCGCAGCAGGAGAGCCCAGCACTGACACGCCCGCAGGGGCAGCACGGCACTGGCATTCCAATAAAGAGCTCCAGGGGACAGCGGCTGCACTCAGCTTCCCTGTGAGCAGCTGGCCCCAGAGATCTTTTAACAATTTCAGATGCAAATAACTATTGCCATCTACTGGAAATGGCATTATACACCTACCTTTCTAAGTCAGGCAAGCCTTTGGCCATTCCTTCCTGAAAGCAAATACAGAGACACCTTATTGAAAGATAAGCATTCTATGGTGGATACTCCTTTACAAATACAGCATGAAATGGGCTCTGCTGCTACTAAATCCCACAGAACAATCAAGCAACCACGAACGGCCATCTGCACTTCACACTGAAGTAAAGCCTGTTGTTCAAGAGAGTAATCAACTTTCCTAAATTCATCTTCCTAAGCCTGGTAACTCAAGTACCTGGTAAAATCAGCAGGGAAGCCCCTGCCTGAGTGTTGAGTTTGTGTAAGCAAAAAGGAAATCCTGGGAATTTTCAATAAATTTTCACCTCCAACCTGGCCTGCTGTATCTCTGTTCTGATCTCACACCAAGATGTCAGCAACTTCTAATATTACAAACTCAAACATGCTAAGAAGCTAGGTGGTTTTAGCACCTAGTAATACCACATAATGAAGAACAGTCATGCTCATTAAGTTTTCATTGTGAAATGGGATTTTTATCAGTGCTATAAAAGCAGGCAAACAAAACCCCAACTGTTTTCTGATACACTGGCAGTTGCATTTGTTCATGATACCTGCTAATCAGCAATTAGTTTAATGCCAGCATAACTGGAATGGAATAATGGCTCCAGATGCGATGACAAAGGACAGTTTTCATTCCTTAAAAATGGATCTTTGGGAATAGCAGGAAGGGACGGTGCCTCAGAGAAAACAAAATTCTCTGCTAACATATAAACCAAGAAATGATGCAACAAGAAATTCTTATGTGCACAACAACCTGAGTTAAAATCTTAACAATACTTAAAACATTCATAGTAGCTTCCCTGCTTATCAATGGAGGTGAAAATACAGGTATAAGGGCTCTTCTAGACACTGTAAGCAAAATAAAACCTGGTTTTATACTTAAAACATAATACCTCTATTTTTTAATCACCGATTTTAAATGTAAAGGACTGCTCTTCACCTTTTCAGAACGGTGCACTGGATGTTAATACAAGCAATTCTGGGTGCTAAGTAAGGGCTGTTTGCTGCTCATCTTCATAAACACCTTCTTCTTCCCTGTCTCGAAGTAAGGAGAGAAGAGAATTAACTGAGAAGCACCAACCCTGGAGCCTGCACACCAGGGGTCTCCAAAAGCTTCACCTCAGACAGCAGCCCGAGACACAGCACTTCCCACTGCAGTTTCATTCTCTAATTCTTCTTGGTTGTATTATGCACAATTTTCTTAACTAATACTCCATCTATTTAAAAAGAAAATAGTTCCTTTTTTCCTGGTCATAAAATCTCCACGAAGTAACTTATTTAAAAACATAACATTTTGGTATGAAATGTCCAAGAAAATTTGCCTGGGCCAACATTTCACAGCACAGCAAAGCTCTGCCAGTTCCCAAATCCAGCAACACAAGGGCAGTGCAACCTCTCTGCCATTAAGCCTTGATTAAAACTTGTAGATAAAACCTTATATCTATTTGTACATTATAAAACATCATAAATAACTGTAATATAAAAATAAAACCCCAGTGTAAGTGATGGTGGTCCTCTATGGTTGGTTGGAGTTTGCTGGTTGATTCACCAGCTTTAGCAGCATACATTTGTTCACTCAACTAAATCACAAAGGTTTTATCCCAGCACAAAAACACCCAACCCATAAAGCCCAAAGAACCAACACAACCCCTGTAATTTCTTGTTTAAGCTAATCAGACTGGTTTATTATTTTCCTGTCACCAGCTGTCTGTCTCAGGTTTGAGCTAATTATTCATCCATTTCTGAAAGTAAGGAAGAATATATAAAAAGGACAGTATTCCAACAAGTACAAGTCACTCCATTTACTCACCAATCTGTTCCCTTTCAACCCTTCCAGAGTCCAAACACATGAAGTGTGCAAGGATCCTGGTTAGTGGCAGAACTTTCTGAATAATTACAAAAAATGAACCCTATCTACATAAATCAATTTCAAAGAATAATTAAAAGAAAATCATAAATGAAAACACATTAAAGAACTTGCAGCACAAGACAAAGCACCATAGGTGAAGCTGATCCCTAGAAACTGAGTTTCCAGGTTACATTTTAATTAAGAAAACATTCACATATATGTCAATGTGAAATAAAACATTCCAAAATTTAGTATATTACATATGCCACATCTAGTTGCTAATATGCAATAGCATTATTATTATTATTTATTTAGCCTATTCCCTACTGCCTCACAAAGGCAAAACTGACCTTGGAAGTGAAAAGCTTGCACAATATGCAGAACATACTCTACACATTCCTCCATTAATGTACAAATGTGCTTCCACCCTACCATCAGATAATGTGATCATGAAATACCATCCGATAATTCCACATCAGATTATCTCCATGAATGTATGAATGAAGCTTTTTTATGCCACCAGTTCATATTCTACATACATTTCACTGCATGGACATACTTCACTTTCCTCCTCTAGTCCCGTAATCTTTTGTGTCCTTTTCAAGAAAATAAAAAAATAATTAAAAAAAGGTTCAACCACCAAGTGTAGAATGTCCACAGGCATCTTACATTGACTTATTAAAAAAAAAAGAAAAAAATAAAAGCCCCATTCAGACAGCTTCTTCTTTTGGAGAACAGCTTTACATTCCTGAGAGTAACTAGTGGAACAAGACTTGGTCTCAGCGTTCCAGGACTTGTCAGACGTTGTAATCAGGGGACTTTCCCTGGGGCTGCCGCAGTCGGATCTGCAGGGTAGAAAAGGCTCCCACAGTGACGTGGAAGAAGAGCTGCCACAGGTTGCGCAGTTCATACAGATACATGTTACACAGGCAGATCAAGCCGAACGTCAGGAAGGACTTGGCATTCCTCCAGCCTGTGTAGTACACAAACAGGTAACACTGCCAGGAGACAAAAAAGAAATCAGGTTACCTCATGGAAAATAACTTCTACTGAAGAAAAACTGTCAGGTCACTGAAAAATTACAGCCCAAACCAAGGAAAAGTCTGAATCACACGTGGAAGAACAGCATCAATTCAGCAGCCATAGAAGAATGAAGAGTACCTGATATCAATACAAGGTTACATTTGCCTTGCATTAAACCCTGCGAACAATTCATTCGTAATAACCAATTACAGCCTGACATGAGTGGCCCATCCACTAAAGACAGTGGATGTTCCTGGCAATCTCTGGTCAAAATAAACTCTGCTCTACTCAAGCAGCACAGAAGGAACAAGAGAAGGAAAGGAAAGCAATGGGAAGGACAGGGACAATACCAGGGCCCCAGAGCCCAGCACAAGGCAATCCCCAGGCAGCTCCCAGTGTCCTGCTAGGGGTGATGCTGAGAGTCTCCTGTCAGATGCAGAGGCCAAACCCACTGCCCTGCTTCAGCTGTTGCAGGACTGATCACATCTGGAGAGAGACACAACTCCTCTCCTGTAATTTTTAGGCAATGTTTTGCACACTGTGGTGTAACACAATCTGTCAGGACTGCCCACAGTTCCCTACTCAGCCCACTTCCTACTGTATCTGGAAATCTGCTCAAGTCTTTTGTCTCAGTTTTCATCTCTAAAAGGACAAAGCGTTTACCCAGACATTATTTTTATTTCTCCTATTGTTTGAACTGCTCCTTTAACTGCTACAAAATCAAAAAATTCCTTTGCTCCTTCCCTGGCTTCAGGTCATTTCTGCTGAAGGAAGTTTTTTTCCTGAGCTTCAAGGTAGATAACAATAGTACTTATGCTTACTTTCTATTCCAAATATGTTCCCAGTGGATTTATAACTATGGTCACACAGATTTAACAGCATCCATCATCAGATTATCTAAGTGCCATTTCTGTTCTTCCTGGGCATTTGCCATGTTTTATCAGTCAAAAAAACTCCACTTAATTTTCATTTTTCATGTTCCTCAAAAAAAAGGGAACTGAACAATACAATTTATTGAGGTTACTTTATATTCTATTTGCACTCTACCACTTTGTTATAAAGCATGCATTTCCACTCCAAGTGTGGCTGAGAGCAGCACAGCTACTTGTAGTGTCTGGGCATCTAAATATTATCAGAGTGGTGAGGACTGGCATTATCAGTAAGATTTGTATGTTCTTCCTCAAAAGCAAAGTAAAACTAGAGATTAATAACCTGCATGTTTCAGAATCTAGACAAAAGTGTTCTGAACCTGCTTGGCCATTTTGAGCAGAGTAAATGCAACCTGCTTGTGCTGACAACTCCACAAATCATATCTAAAAGAGCAATTAGTTGGTACTGGTATCTCAGCAATAAGAATTCAGATAATTTCCTAGTGTTGTCACTCCCGCTGACAATGTACGAACAAGTGTGACTGCTTCCAAGATTAAAATAAGAGTCAGGATATGCTTCATCAAAATGATTAATAAAGGCTTTTAAACAGTAGGTTAAAAATGTTACTATAACACAATGTCCAATGACTGAATTTTACTGAAGAACTGGAAGTGGATCTTTCATTTCCACTTTTCACTTTCCACTTTCTGAAGTGGATCTTTCATTGGTCCAGCTCTGAACTACTGGACGTGCCCCTCACAGAACAGATGAAAATGCCAAAAAACAGTCAAAAGGCCAAAACAATGCAGCTTTAACAGCTTACTGTAACAAGTACTCTTATGGAACTCCTGAGGGTTGTTTTTCTACTACTAAAGGGAAGTGTTATACTGGGCATGCTTTTATGGAGAAGGCTCCTCTGTGCCACTTCAGAGAAGATTTTGATTTTGATTTTTTTTAATGAATGTTAAGAGATGACTGAAGGCTCAACTTCTGATACTTTGCACTTCTAGTACAACTGAGGCAGTTATTACTTTTCCTCCTTTATAAAAGAGTAGAAACTATGAAGCAGCACTAGACATGTCAGTGAGTCTAATAAAACATCATATTCCATATAAGTCCTGTTCTTTTGTCTGCACAGTTAAAAACATTTCTTGGGAACCAGAGACACACTGCTGTGTTGTTATTAACTGAACAAGACAATACAGCAGGATGGACACCTGGTGGGTGAATGACAGTGAAATGGGCTGTCATACAACACAGGGAATTAATGTCCTGAGCTCTTAACTGTAGCCAAAGAGCATCAGAACATGCCAGAGAACGAACATCCCTCAATTCTGAAAACCGACCAATCACATATTACAAAAATTATACCAGAGGGTGGGAAACAGAGTTTCAACAGACCTATTTTGGATATTAATAAAAAGCCTACATTTCAGGTTGCATGGATTCTTTCTTTCAGACAGCTCTGTTCAAGGCAAACAGTGCAGGAAAGATGTCTCAATGGACAGACATGAATACTTTATAAAGAGAAAGATTTCCAGTTTGGGAGAGGAGGGGAAAAGTGTATTTTTTTACAAAAACAGAATGGAGAAGCTCTACCTTATCTGATATGGAACAGACTGTTGGCTTAGAAAATTAACACCAATCTAAATTATTTAAGGCAGAAGTCAATGGAAAGTCAACAAGTGTTGGAGGACACAAGTCGCATTGGGACATTTTGCTAGAGATAACAACCTGGGCAAAAAAAAAGACTGATAGAAAGGCATTTTCTTATATTAATGTCTGACACAGTACTAAACACTGGCCAACAGAAACAAGTAAAAACTGGATACTCCACAAGTCTAAGATTAAAAGTCAAAGTAATTATAATAACTGCAACTGAGCATGAGAGACACAGATACAGGTTAATGTAACAGCAGTGTCACTGAATGACAGATGCCAGTGGGCACCTTGCTATAAATAATAAAGAAAAGTCAAATTCAGATGCAGAAATGGAAAGCTGACAGAGAAGAAAAGCAAGAAGTTCCAGGCAGGAAAACAGTGAAAAGCAGCCACAAGCTTTGAAAAGGAAGGAGATGCACATTAAAGTACAGAGTGAAGAAAATTCTAGGGTGCAGAATTATAAAAAAAAAATATATAACCTCCACTGCTTGTGACTTTAGAGATCATTGTCTCAATTAAATGTCTTAATCAACCAGCTGGCAAAAAAATGCCAGCAAACAGAAGTTCTTCGTATCTTTTGTATCAATCTACTACTACATGATATTTTATGATTAATGAAAAAAAACAGAGCAGAAAATATTTTCTGTAATCACCTTATTCAAGTATCTGTGACATTTAAGAAAACATGATGACACTTATGCATGACTGGTAATGTTTCTAAACTCTAGTGAATTATGCAAACAGAAAAACACACCTGGTACAAACAGGCTGCGGTTCCAAGAAAAAATGCAATAACATAGCTGAAATCTTCACCTTCATTCTGCAAGAATAAAAGAAAAAGCCATGTTTTACAATAAAACAAGTGAAATACCAGTATGAAAGTTATGAATTATTGCATGTTAAAACAGTTTCACACAGGGATTTGTAGCAATTCCTTTACCACACTAAACCGAAAATTAAGACTAATCAGAGCTTACTTACATGTCTGCAAAAAAATCATGTCCTGGAGTCTGACCAAAATGTTTATTCACAACAAACTCTTGCCAAGATCTTCAAAAGCTTTAAAGATATCCAGGTCTAACACTGGATATTTACCTTCTCCAGATGCCTTTGAAAATTCAAGTCTAAACACTGGTAACTACCTTTAATAGCAACTTCATAGATTTGTGCCTTCCTAAAGCTTCAGGAAATGGAAACGAGGTAACAGGAAAGGACCCAGACTGGCCACTAGGGTGGGGTAAAACTCTGCACAGAGAATAACGAAGGCAGCTCTGTGCTCATGCAATGACAGCTAACAGCAGCACAGGAATTTATCAGAGAGACTTGGAAAATAGGGTTCGCTTGAAGGAAAGATGGAAAAATTTACTTGAAGGGACAGATTTTTCTACTATGTGTTTTGAAAACAAAACAAACCCTTTAACTTATTCAAACAGGTTGTAACAGTTCCTAGAGAGCTGAGCAGAGTAAATTTCCATGCTCAGTGACTATTTTAACTGCATTTCTAGCAGACATCTGCAACTACCAAGAACTTTCCTAGGAAAACAATGGGCACTCATGCAAATGTTTGTCCTTGAGAGCAAATATCACTTGAGAAGAGATGGTGTTCCATCCACAAGGACAACTTGTGTCTGCTGAGAGTATGTTCAGTGTGAAGCATTCTCATGTCCTGTGCTGACCAGGAAAAACTTTGCATGTCTGCACACAAAAGTTACATCCACAATGCAGTAATTTCTACCCAGTTTGTCTTTGCCCTAGTGCCACTGCACATTTGGTGGAGTACAGTTACAGATTGTAACAGAATTTTATTAACACTCAAATAAAACCACTGATTATAAAGCAAAAAGTAATTCAGAGACATTCTTTTGAATGACTTCTCAGAACACGTTCCATTAATTGTGTTTTGGATTACTTCTCCCTAAACCTTGTGGATTTTTCCATAATAAAGTAAACTAAGAGAAATTTTAATGGAATTTTAGTGTGCCTCATTTGTCAGAAATGAAAATTATCTTCCATCTGTACTGCAATCTATTACCTCCAGATGCAATAACATAGAGAATAAAATTAACTGGATGTCCTGTCATCCCTTAAGTAGATTAATCTAACATTTGTGTTCTTTTTTAAAAATCAGCTGCAGAAAGGTAACAGAGTAAGTTTTAGCAACATCACACTAACTGACAAATCCGTTCAGTACTATTTGTACTACAGCATACTTTAAAATCATTCCTATTTATAAACTGAGAGAATTGTGCATAACACAGAAAAACCTAATTAGGGATAAAGTAGAGATGCAGGTTCACTTGGTCTTTCTTTAAAAAACAAACCAAAGACAACTCAGAAAGGAGGACCAAGCATGGAACATTTTCATTACTCTTGTTAATCTATCAACTAGTCTTCCTAAAATGCTGAGAATCAACAGTACTGTTTATTCAATCATTACATATATCAATACTATATAAGATAACTGGAATACAGGAATTCTTCTTTACCTTATTTCCCTAAAAAAACTCCATCAGGTATCAAAAACATTGCAGTTAGCTACTGAAAGGGCTAGAGACCAAGACTTACAAGGAGCAGCTGAGGAAACTGGGACTGTTTAGCCTGGAGAAGAGGAGGCTTGGGAGAGAACTTACTGCTCTCTGCAACTACCTGAAATGAAATTGTAGCAAGGTGGGAGCTGGGCTCTTCTCCCAGGTAACAATGGGTAGGATGAGAGGAAATGGCCTCGTGTTGCATCAGGGGAAAAATTTCTTCACTAAAAGGGCTGTCAAGCTGCCCAGGGAAGTGGTTGAGTCATCACCCCTGAAGGAATTTAAAAGCCTTGTAGATGTGGCACTTTGGAACATGGTTTAGTGAACTTGGCAGTGCTGAGTTATGGTTGGACTCAGGTCTTTTCCAACCTAAATGACTCTATGAAGTCCAGATATGTTTAAATAAAAAGACTCTCTACCAGCCAAGTAAGAGGATTACCATTTTCTCTCGGAAAAGTTCCACGGGGTTTTTACTTTCTGTATCTATCACCACAATTATAGCCATTAAATTGTGAGGAAGTCTTTGGTTTTTTTGGTGGCAACACATATGAACTTTCTATGCATGCCTGCCAAGTACTAGCAGCATATTCACCTGAATTGCTTGAAAGCATAAACCATTATTAGTGACACTGTAGCACTTGTGGGAACACAACCAGCACAAGAAATGGAATAGAAAGAAACTGAAAGGCTACAGGGAGGGTCATAGTAGAGATTTTACAGAAGAAAAATGGGTTTGGGGGAGGTTGTTTGGGGAGGGGATTTTAGAAGAAATTACTTGACAATTTTCTGACACTGATCAAGACACAATGAGAAATAAGATTTAATAAATGCAAACAAAACTAAAAAGGTTCTCTAAGAAACGACTTTACAAAACCTGTTTAAAGATTCCCGCTCTGTGGACTTTCCAAAAAAACTGCCCAGATTTTCAAAGCTGTTCATCATGTCACTCAAGTGTTTTTAAATAGTATCCATAGAAATTAAACACCTCATACCCTGGCATAAATTTAGCAAACAGAACATTATGTTCACATTCTCACTGCTCCCAAGGTACCAGGGAAGGAGCTGGCCACCCACCTTCCACTGCTGTAGGAACTCAGCCTCGATGAATGAGGCAGCACACTCGAGGAGGATGCACAGATCACAAACAATACAGGATTTGTAACAGAGGCCTGACCTCACAAACAGTACTTTTGAAATAAAACTGGCACAACTAAGATCACGTAGAATCTTCTAAAACGAAAATTGTGGTTACTATGATGCATAACTTTTAAACTCATGAACATGTACAATACCTGGAGAAGGCTTTCTATGGCATGGAAGCCACGGATTAAATTCAAAGCTCCACATAACAGACTAAGTACAAATGAGACAATCCCTGGCAGAGTCACAGGTTCCAGACGTTGATGAGGAGCTGCAAAGCAGATCAAAAGAAGATATCAAAGGTCAAAGCAATGCCTTCAGAAATTCAATAAAATAATAATTTCATTTGTCAGTGGTTTCTAGCTCAAGTAAACGCTGAAGCAAACCACAAAATGTCATTTCTGTTTTCTAAAAAGACAAAACATGGTAAATGCTTCAGCACGAGGTTTAGCAAAAAGTAAACTTTCCTCCAGTTCACATATGTAATTGTCTTGTTATATTTAGTCTTTATCTCAATAGATTCCATTTATTCAGTATGTTAGTCATGGCTGCTCAAACATGCCAGAAAATCAAAAGTAAAAGATGCACTTGCTACTGAAATCTGCCCATAATCAGTAACCAGCTAATAAGTCATGTGCTTAAGAGCTTCTCTCACAACCTCCACTCTTCTTTAACACCAAGGCATTAGTGAGATATTGAGACTGATTTAGCTTGTTTGCTGAACAGAACACTGAGGCAAAGCTATCAGTCCCCTTCCTTAAACACAGGGTGTGCTACCAAAGACATACATGAAGGGACAGCTCTGAAACTCAGCTGGCATCTGTACCACAATCTTATATGGACCTTCCAGATTGTGCTTAGCATCTTACAAGTAAAACACATTAAAATTAAAACACTTTCTTTCCATGCACACCCGCTCTTTCAAGCTTATCTAGGGTCACAAGTATGTAACAGTTATGTATGTTCCTCATTACTGTCCCTTTCCATAATGAATAACAGAAAGCAAATGTGAAAAAACAATGCAAAACTCTTAACAGTCTGGGCAACACTGAGATAACAATGAGACTACTGAGCTGTACTCAAATCATTCTGTTCAAATCAACCAAGTGTAAAGATCTGAACAATGAGGTTAATGAACTGTAACATTAATAGAGAGGGGGTGTCAATCCCAGTTGTTTGTATTGCACAGACCCAGGAAAAAGGTTTTTCAAACAGTTTATGAAGTTGCAGAACCTAAAAAAGCCCCAACAAAAGCTATTTCACATTGATAAGCAGGCAGGGCTGTCTAATTAAGAGTGTACAATAAAACAAAAATATACAGGATGAGTTCAGTTAATTAATTTGTGCTGAATTTAATACTGTATAATCAGTTGGGATGTTTTTTTAAACAAAAGTATAACCCATGTTTAACTGTGAGAGCTCACTGCTTTTCTAACTGTAGAGCACATTACTCCCAGCAATCACTCTGTTAAGGTTAGATATGGTAGATGTGCTATTTGCATACCAAACCACTCTTTTTCAATGACTCCCAAGTGGTTGTTTTGTTTTGGGTTTTTTTTTTAAATCATCTCATCTAGAGTGGAAAAAAGCTGAGGGTGTATATGACTGTTTTTATCCAATAGTAATGCCATTCCATTAACTGGTGGATAAAATTAGTTCACTGCTCTCCACTTGCAGCCCTCCAGAAAATCTCCTTTTCTCCATGTATTGGGTAACTTAAAATCATTGTATGCTAAAACAGCATTTAAAACACCTCTTTGAGAACCACAGGGGAAAAGTAAAGAGTCTGGACAGCTAAATCAACAAAGTCAACGAAGTCTATGAAGGTTCATAAAATAGTAACTTCTCTCTTGTTAAAATATGAAAAAAAATAAAAGGACATTATGTACCATTAATAATGTCATTAAACTCACCAGGTCATAACAAATTTTAGTGTTACAATCAAAGCAACAAGACTCATTTAAATACAAAAAGATGAAGGTAAAACCAAAGGATGAAGAAGGAATGCCAGAGAAGGCAGGGTAAAGGGCAACTGACTTCAAATTGGTACATCCATCAATCTTAGAAATAAGATTAAGTGCCATATCAAAAATTCTCAGTTCAAATAAAGCACAAATTCTGAATTTAATGTTGACATTTACATAAAAATTCAGGAAATTTACATGGCATGAGAAACTACATTACTTGTAAGAAAGTTTATTTAAAACTAAAATGTAAAAAAAAAAAAAACAAACAAAAGCATGGAGTATACCATCAAGCAAAAAATAACTTTGATCTGACAACTGTTTCTTCACTGAAAAAAAGCTCAGAAAACAGTAATTTCATCCTAACCTGAAACATCACACATCAGCATGCTGTGACCTTATTTCTAATGCCTGCCAACACCTACACGTACCTTTGCAGGAAGATTGTATCCATAATCTGCACACTTTCTGCTTCCCACATGCAGAATTACCCCTGTTCCTCACTGCACTGCACAACTCTCAGAGGGAGAAGGCTGCAAGCACTGCCAGCACAGCAGGCCTGGATCCCCACCCCGGCGACACACCCAGTTACAGCGGGAGCGAGCGAGAGCCACTGCTTCCCCCAGGGCCCGAGCTAATGCCTCCAACTCTGCCATTCTGCACAACAAAACAGGATTTGCATCCACCTAACTTCCCACTTCTGGATGCCCTCCAACTTCATTTAACACAGCTCACTCCAGAAAGTCCTACTTTTTAACAGTACAGCATATTCAGGAAATTCCACTAGGCAAAACATCTTTTTGTGAGAATCTTTTTGCTCTGTCCTTAGAGCAAAGGAGAAACTTGGAAGTCCAGCCAACTGAGTGGGCAGCAAACATCCAGAGAAAGTTCTTTTCAAGGGTGGAGAGAAGTGATGAATGTAAAGAACTACAAAACCATTAGCAGACTTTCTAAAAAAGACACTGTTATTCAATAGCATCTAAAATGTGAAGAGCTGAAGAAGTAGCAAAGTGCCAGCTTCTCATAATGTACAGCCCTTTGATGGTGAGTTTCTACAGCAACTCAAGGAAGGAAGTGGATAACTGAACAGAGATCTATGGAATTCAGAGGAAGAAGAAAGTTAAAAGCAACTGAAAGAGAAACAGAAGAAAAATGACATGGAAAGAAAAGAGGACAACAGAATTTCTTCTGTAAGAAGTTGTGGAGAGGTAAGTTAAAAAAAACAGACAATCACCTGCCAATTATTGTTGAATCTTCTTTTTTAGTTAAAAGAGAAATGGTCCCTATGTTTTTTAATTTAGGTCTATATAACCTTCCAACACTTATTCAAAAAAAGTGATAAAAATCACATTTCCCACTGCATGGACAACTTTTAAAAAACAGCCAATTTTGACACAGACTGAATTCTCTCATGCTTATTGCTTTTTCTTTTTCCAACTGCAGGAAAAAGTTTGAATCTAGACAATTTTCAGAGCTAACCAGCTCCCCTTCTGCCACCATAACCCTTTCCACAAAGCAGGATTACATGAGAACATTAAGAGTAAACAACAATACAGGAATCAAAAGTGGCAAAAGAGTGGTATCACAGCATTACATACCTTTAAAAAGAGCCCACACGTGTAAAAAGATGACAAAGGTATGTACAGTGCTGCTTAGATAATTCCACTCTTTAAAACAATTTAAACACCTTCACACTTTTCCTTTAATCCTTTTCCTGACTCTAACTCCAATACTGTTAAATTGCAAATACAGAGATTGTAAGCTATTTCTACACTGCCTCATAGCACCTGGGATTCTCAGAATCAGGGCCCCAGAGTACAAACAGGGCACCCTACTGGTTTTGTTTGGTTTTCATCTTCCATAGAAAGCAGTTTTCAATCTTCTAGAGTAATCCTCATGAGTAAGTACATAATAAGGATAATATACTGGCAAAGAGGTCCCATTTACGTATACATATACATAAACTGCACAAAATCACATTTATTACAACATTGTAGGAGGTGTTTAGATTTATGATTGCAATTCTATGATTTATGATTGCACCCTGACACTGTAAAGTGAACAGCATCAGTATGTGCCTGCTCAGGATAATTTATAGACAGCAGTACTTCTGGAAAAAAAAAAGGAAAATATATTAACTAATTAAAATCAACACTTCCTTCCATTCTATTTATGATTTTGGTTCACTAAACTTGGAGGACTGAAATCAGATGATGTCAATTTCACATGTGGAGCCCATGTATCAGTGCAAGGATTTGGCATTTTGTTTCTGTCCTGCTGAGAAACATCTGAAGATGGGCCTCAAAGCCATTCAGAGGATTCACCGAATAGCACAAACCTTTAACCCAGCTCAACCCCACAATTCCACAATTAACTCCTACGTGAAGTAAACTAAAGTTTAAAAAAATTAATGACTACTTAAATAAATTTGGCAGTTTTATACAAATTGCAATTCTTAACGCTGTACATAAGGCACTCATTTTAGAGAGTGCATCTCTAAGCCAGAACAGCTCTTTCGATTTTCACCATTGCAAAGGCTTCCTCAGGAGATGCTTCTCCCTCCAGCTGCTCTGACTCCTGACACTGCTCTCAGCTTATGTCAACACTGAGTCTTACTGGGCAGAAATATCAAAACTTTTCAGAAATCCTAAAAGGTCAAAAAAAAAAAATCATCTTGTTAAGTGCTCATCTTCATTAACAGGGCTTTTTCCCTTCAATAAAGCAGTCTAATGGACAGAGTCATTTCCTCCTCTGAGTGCCTCGAGAAGGTAAGCGTTTGGAGCAAGAGACAAAACAGACATCTGAGCTAAAATACACATATGGTCATATCAGCTTTATGTTTTAGAAACATGAAAAGAAGCTTTTTTTAAAAAGAAAAAAAAATGAATTTTGCTGCATATGTCTCATTTAAGGATACAATAATACAAGTCTGGAACTTACCTGCAGATATCTTACCAGTACCCTTATACTCCCCCACAGGTACATGAGAAAAGCCATTGGCTGAACCAAGTTCTGACACTGAAATCTGATACGGTGGCCTCAGTTTGATTTCAGTCTGCATATCAGCAAGATTCATCTTTGTTGACAAAGAACGCGTGTTGTTGTATCTCTGTTTGGTCCTCTGAATGAAATTATCTGTGCAAAATTTAAAATAAAAAGGTATTTTTCTATGGACTTTGTTAATTATAAAATCCAAGACCATGCAGCTTTTCAGTTCACAGACTGAAATATATGGCTTGAAACATTTGTATTTATCTTGGATTTTTAACGCTATTTCTGTTTTGTGCCTAATACATCATGGGTTATTTAATGCTGCAATTAAAAAAAATTAAGCTCTAAAAATCTTATTATGTAATAACTGAATAAAATAATGACTTTTCATTGCATGAGACTGAATGCATTTCTAATACAATGGATTTACTGCAGTTATTCTAGCTTTTCTGTTAGTTTAGTAAATATCCTTATGAAAAAAATATGTTGTGGAAGAAAAAAGTGTTCATAAGAAATCTTCACAAGCAGGACAGTAATGTCATACAGAAATTGTCATTAACTGACTGAATTATAGACAGGAATTAACCAACTGGAGTATCTTCCCCCGTGTTTCTAAAACTGCAGTTCTCTTTGCTCTAATGTGTTTCATAAGAATATCTAATTACAGTAATTTCTAATACATAGTATTAAAGCAACATAAATGAATGGAATTCAGAACAGCTGTTATCTGGTATATATGAGATGAATTGCATTTGGAGTCTGAAGAGTAAATGCTCCACTACATCATAAGAGAAGTAAAAATTTCTCCCTTTCATATACTGAACAAGAGATAGCACAGCTAACAGCTAACATGAAACTACAATCTTTTCCTTGAGAAATTTATGAAGCTCAATGACTTCACAGGTTAAGTATTTCAACAGGTATGAAGTCAAACAATTGCTGGTATTACTACCAGAAGATGAATTCCAGAGTTGCTCACACAAGGCTTAAACCAAAACCTACTGGAATGAACAGAAGTAAGTTTGGATAAAACTCTAGTAGCCTAATTTAATGCCCCCAGAAGTATTTCTTTATTGACTCTAAGAGCAGTTAAATCAGATTCTAAATCCACCTGAAACACAGCTATAAATTGCTTTGGACATTTTTTTTGTGGGCATTAAGTTGTATCAATTTAAATACTCATTTGTCTTAGTATGAGAATGAAGGGGGAGAAAGTCAGATCCTTACCAAACTCTATAAAACAGTATGGTCTGATAGCAGTATTCGTCTTCATCATATTGTAGGTAGTGATGAACTCCTTCTGAAGCTCATCCAGGAAACAGAAAGCCAGGACATTGGGATAATTTTCAGTGCACAACATCATATAGCTTACTCCCAGAGAACTTATAAAGCTACAATTGAGAAAACATATTCAAAATTTAAATTCAGTGAATTAACTGCTCTTCTAGTCTGATCTTATATATTCTGTAACCAGAAAAACAAAAACTTACATAGGGTAGCAAAGGAATATATGTTTACTGAAAACCAAAAGTATTCTAAAAGAAAAACAGGTTACTTTTAAGCAATGTTTTACTTGAACACCACATTGTACAATCATATGAGAAGCTGGTTTACATGAATGTGTATGTAGGTATCTACATGTGTGTGTGTGCACACATATACACACACTTGTTAAAGAGACAATAACAAAGCTTTTAGGATGCAGAAACACAGCAGGTTCATCCCATAACAGCTTTTCACTCATCTCAAATGTACAATATGGGATCTGGTGCAGCCCAAAAATGCAAAACCTTATTTTCAGATTCAGGGGAGGGCTACTGGCTCTTTCTAGAGCATGGGAAGAAATAAAACTGTTCTGTAGAGTTAATTAATTAATAATTCTCCAAAGACAGTTGCAAGGACAACCAGAGATGGCAAATATGAAATCAGAAAAGGACAGTTTGCAGTATACATATTCTGTTGCGTTTAGGAAATCCATTAGAGTTTCTGGATAACTTACAGTATTAAAAGTAATCAAAGAGAAAAGCAGTAAAATCTAACCTGATTAAGCCTTATAGCTTATTCTTAAAAAGTTTGTTTTAAGCTAATCAGTTTACAGGCCAACTGTAGTTAGCCTGTAAAAAAAAAAAAAAAAAGATTGAAACAATTTAGTCCATCCTGGGCTTTAATCCAAGAAATGCTGGAAACTCACATATACCTATAGGAGATGGAGAGGTCTTAGCACTTTCTAGGATCATTCAGGTGGTACATGTTCCACTACTGTAACTTCCACATGGTTAACTAGGGGCTAAGATGAAGTTACTCACCTCATTTAAAATATCTAAATTAGAATCAGAATTTTGGTCAGTTTAAGAGCAAGTGAACTATAAACAATAAAGAATTTCTTCTAAATATCTAATCCAAACCTACCCTTTCATTTAGTGTAAAGCCACTCTTCCCATGATGTTGTCCTATGACTTTGTGCCATTATAAAGGAACTTCCACGAAGGTCTGAATAGGTTCAAATCTTTCTAAAATTGCTCAATTTTTAAATTTCAGATATATAAATAGTGCCAAGCATTAATCTTAGTTTGATTAAGCATTTCTAATGTGCACAATTAACTTTTTCACTTACAGAGAGACACAACCTAGGATGTTGCAAATACTTAAATGAGATGCCTTACTTTATATTATACTGTCCAGTTTTCAGAGTACATCTGTCAGGAAGCTGAGAAAGTTTTTTTGAGAGCATTTTAAAATATTTTCTACATTCTTGCATTCCCGTGCTCTGGTCACAATCAGTAGATGCAGAAAGTGGGAGTCCATCCCTCACACGGACCACGGAGGCAGATAAAATCATAGACATTGCCAACAGAGTTAACAACAGCCTGCAACAAAACACAAATCAGGAGGAATCAGAATTGAGGTAAAAGCACAGACAAGAGAGTCAACTGTGATGAATCAAACTTCTCAAACTGTACAGTGGGCTCAGGCCTCAACTGGGGCACAGTTAGGATTTTCAACTGTAACTCAGACTAGAGTCTTAATTGAACAGGACCTACTAATCTACACAAGCCACAAAACAGTTCTTCAAACCTTACATTAAATCAAAACATTCAAAAGTTTAGCAAGACAAGAATTAAAAGGATTACTTATCTGCTAAGCATCAGTACACAAATTTGTTCTCCTCAAGTGGGCGAACTGCTAGAATTTATATGAAGCCAAAAGCAAACACTTCCTCAGCTCTTAACATTGCTCTGCAGACTCCTACCATATACTACACCTATCACTTCAGACACTATGAAAAAATATTTTTGCCTCCCTCAGATGATGCTACTCAAGTTCCATACAGTAACAAACTGCAAGAGGAAACATATTTCTGGATACAGCTGAAATATGCTTTTGTGTGTGATACTGACATGTTTACAGCACCTTTCAAACTATGACGTTAAGGGTGCTTTACAAGCCTCAGCAGCTGAATGACTGCATTCTCACAAGTCAGAAATCCAAATCTTCCCCAAAAAGACACTACCTCTTCACAAAAGAGAGGAAATAGCTATATTTACCTGAACTCTCATCTTCTCTATTTCCCACTCCCCAAAGATTATATATCCATCAGGAAACTTAATGAATAATCAACAATATTCAGGCTTTTCAAGGTTATTTACTCCTCAGAGAGAAAGAGGCATATCATAACATAAGCACTAAAAATGTGTTGTCACTTTCAGTTTAGTAAATTCAGCTTCATCAGCAGTCAAACTTCAAACTCCTCTGAGATCCATCACATTAGCTGAATAAATTCCAAATTAATACCCTCATATTTTACTTGTACAGCACATCAGACTCTCCCCAAAGCTGTAACTGTTGACTGCAGTCTGCTGAACACCTTGGGGATTTTATCAGGTGCCTTTGTTATTTCAGCACTTCACTGGAGAAATCCCTCCTGAACAAAGTGCTTCCATCAGCTGGACACAAAACCAGAAAAGAACCCCAACTCCAGGACTTCCTCTAGATCAGCCTGCTGGCATGAAGCATTCAAGAAACTAAACCCACAGTTGTAGAAACTTTTACCTATCCCCAAGTTCATGCACATATTCCCAGAAGGACAATTCACATGGAATGCACATGGACTCATGCTCTTAACTATACTGCTAACCATATAACCAAGGAGTGAACCAAGCAGCTCAAGAGCACAACAAAATTGCAGAGGAGCTTTAAACTGTAATGGTTCTCTACCAATAACCATTTCTACTACTCAGAACTCGATCCTGACAGGGACTTTTGGGAGCTGTATCAATATAAACAAGAGCAGTGATGCCATGGCACAGTTTAAATACCCCTTCATCAACTTACTAAGACAAAATGTAATTTCATGGATCTGCATTTCCCCTGATGAAACAAATAACTTACTTAGCACCTAACATGAAGAAAGGAACGCAGCTCCATGTCCTGTTTCAGGAAAAGGCAGGGAATAGGACTGCACAGCAGGAGAAACCCAGAATCCTGCAGCCAGCTCTCAGAAGAAAAGGTATTATTCTGTTCACTTTGTAAATTATCTCGATGGTTAAAGTTCATGTTGAGCTATCTGATGAGATAAGAACAAACAAAAAAAGTTAATAAATACATTTAGTGGGTAACAACGCACTTCAGGTCTCTTTTGTGAGGTCATACATATTGGAAAGGCCTGAACATAGCCAAGGGAGGTTAGTCAAAAGATAATAAAAGAAAAAGAAAACTGGGATAATAGAGATATTAAAATGTTTCTGTTCTGTTAGTCAAAAGATAATAAAAGAAAAAGAAAACTGGGATAATAGAGATATTAAAATGTTTCTGTGTTCTTTAAGTGAAGTTCAGGAAGTCCCAGCACTTGAGGCATTTAAAACAGGAAAACATGCTACTCATCTGCACAGTACAGGAGTAACTCAGGTTTACACAACCTTTGATTCTGAACCCCATCAGTACCCCCATCCACTACATTTGATTAATCCATAATCTCTGCTCAGAACACCTCAGGAAAGAAACACAGCACAACCACAGCTCTATTTCCAAAGCATTAAGATTTTCAATGTTCAATCTCATCATAGTTGCTTTGCTCCTACAACTGAGAACAAAGAACATAAATACCACTAACAGCAGCATGAATGCACAGACAACAGACAAAGCAAATGATAAAGCCATGTTTAGAGGTATTCTTTCAACTTTTATGTCTATTCTGTATGTAAATAAATATTTGCATAAATCTTGAACAAAACTTTGAGACTCCTACTTACACTCAGAGAAAAACAGGCTCTGTTTTTCAGAGAAGACAAAAGACAAGCCTCTATTGGAACCTGACAATTCTCTTAATATACTACGAAATCATGCAAGGTAGAAATTGTGTAGAGCTGAAGATCTCAACACCAGTTAGGTTTTGTTATCATCATCTTAAAAAGCCACCCAGTGAAAATATGAGCTTTTTTCCCAGCCTCCTAACAGGCTGAATTTATCGTAGAATCAGAAAGCTATCTAAAAGCCAAAGCTAATAATAGAAAACTGCTTTGGCTGGAAGATCATACACATGTCAAGGGATGTATAATGCACATAGTGTACAGAAGATTCAGTCTTACCTAAAAATGTATTAACAAAGAAAAAAAGTTTACTAAATCTACCTTATCCAGCTCTCAAAACAATACAGCTTTGCACAGGGAGCCAAGTGGTAAATTTGATATGCACTTACATATTTAGAGATTGAAGAAAGATAAATATGCTTTCAGAGCTACCTCTAAATGTCTTTTTGAAACATCTGTTCAAAGCTGCATTAAGTAATTCACCAAATCGTAACAAACTTCATACATTTTCCTCCAAAAATTCTATATCCCTCAACCACCTGAAGATGACAGAAGACTGCACTGCCACTACAAATGGTCTGTGAATCTCTTACAGGTGCAAGGAAATTAACAGATCAGGTTTGATGTCTCATTCCATGACAGAACTGTGGAATACCAAATCCAACCAGCAGCTGTTTGGCTCACAGGTATCACAGAGGGTCCAAACATGTCACCAGCCTTGTCACAGGCTGCTGCTGTCCATGCTACAATGTCATGGGAATTTAAGAGGCAACTGGAAAAGTTCACAGACAAACTACCAGGGGCATTAAAAGCAAGTCACAACCCTTTGATCAGAGGGATTCTGACCCCCACACAAACACCAACAGGGAGAGCACATCACAGAAGCATCACTCACTCCATGCTTGCACTATTCTTGTTTCCCTTAGTTAGTATTTACTTCTGCCCCACCGTTGTTGATTTCCCCTTCACAGCCCCCCCACAAATGAGAGAGGTCATGGAAAAGAGGAGCATGGAGAAAGCTGGCCACAGACAGGTAAGAGTAGCAGGGTGACTATTCCTCTGCTACTGCACCTTCCCAAGAGCTGTCCAATTCCTCATGCACATTCAGCATCCACTGCTTCACAACTAGGAATCAGCACACGTGCCTGGTTTCATTTCCTCTCAGGAACAAGAAACCTCAGGTGATGGAAACCAGAGCCTGTTTCACTGTACTTGTTTTTTGGAAGCCATAGTCAATTATCATGTTGTTTATTTCTGTGTTATGATGGTACTTGATCCTGAAGCAGCATCTAGGAAGGCCCTAAAAACACTGAAAACAGAAACTAGAACATTCCAGCCTTCTGTAGCAAATTCATCATCTAACTTGTGATCTGACAGTTGTTTTAAACCCATCTGACATAGTCTTGTAACACTTTTAACAAGTGTTTCAAAGTGGCTTGTGACTTTGATTTGCTCAGGATACTTCACCTAAGAAAAACTCTAGCTTTCTCAAAATTCTGAGCAGATCTAGTGTAATGGCAAGCCTACTCTCCTGCACCTGGATAACCTTCAGCCAATTTAATCACATCATTTCTTGCTGGGATGTCTGTCTCTCATAAAAACTTTCCATAAAACATAAAATTGGGAAGCGTGTGCAAGCTGCACTCCTGTCTGACACAGAATACAGATAAAACTTCTGTGCTTACTTCAAACGTGTACCTAATACTGTTGGACAATTTATTGTCCCCACTTCTGAGGATTGCGACAGCTGCATTACACAGGAAGGAGCTTAATTTTTTTCACTCTACATTATACTTCAGAAAGTCGTGTTACAAACTGGAGCACTACAGAAGGACACAACAAATAAAGCCACTTTGACATCACCGGATATGATAAGGGAATAATCCTAAATCACCAGCCAATATAATCCCTTCCATAAAGCCAAGGGGAAAGAGAGCTCAGAGGCAGAATCAAGATTCACAGAATCAAAGAGATTGGAAAAGACCTCTGAGATCTTCGAATCCAACCTGTGACTGGACACCACCACGTCACCAGCCACCACTAAGTGCCACGTCCAGTCTTTCCTTAACAGGTGGCTCCAGGCACAGTGACTCCATCACCTCCCTGGGATCCCAATCCAATGTAAAACCACCCCTTCTGAAGAAATTCCTCCTAACGTCCAAACAATTCTGACAAATTAAGGGAGCGGAACCAGTTGCATCCCAAACTTTGGGAGCTTGACCCTTTCACCTGGCACCTACTTACGTGGCAGCTCCGACAGGACCATCTGCAGCCGCAGCAGAAGCGCTGACTCAGTGGTCACTGACTGAGGCGGATCCGCACCGCCCCAGGACACAGAACTTCACCCACCCTCCCGCGGAGCCTGGAGAGTGGCGGAGACCCCTACACACAGCGGGCTCCTGCTACCGAGCGGCGCTTTGCAGGAGCTCCGAGCGGCCCTGGCTGCCTCCCGCGCCCGCCCTGCCCGCGGTAGCGACGCTGCCGCCGCCACCACCACCCCCCGAGACGGCGGCAGCGGCCGCGGCGCGAAGGCAGCCGGCCCTGAGGCTCCGCGGCCGGGCCTGGGGCCGGCAGCGGCGGTAGGCGGGAGGGGAAGGGAGTGAAGGCGAGGCCGCGGCGCGGACGGGGCGGGCAGGGCCGGGCGGCGGCTCCGGCCGCGGGTCCCGCCCCGCCCGCGCCCCTCACGGCGCCGGCCCCGCGCGGGGGGCGCGAGCCGTACCTGGGCAGCGGGGCGGCGGCGCGCGGCTTCCGCCGGGCATTGTGGGAGCGGACACGTCCGCGCGCGCCGCAGCGCCCCCGCGCGTTGCGGCCGCGCCGCTGCGGGGCGGGGCCGCCCTCAGGGGCCCCGGCCAGCCCCGCTGTCAGCCCGCGGAGCTTGGGCGGCTGCCCTGGGGCTGCGGGCGGGCCCGGGGCCGCTGTGTGCGAAGGGGACGCCGCCCTTGCGTGGCTGGCATGCGACGGCCACGCTCCTGGGCCGGGCTCCCGGGCGTGGGTGTGTCTCACCGGCCGGGCGGGAGCAGCCGAGCACCGGCGGCGCTGTCTCACACAGCCTTGTCTGAGGCTGAGTTTGTCATAGAATCAGGTTGGAAAATATCTGCGGAATCACGGGGATCAACTTATGACACACAACTACCCTGTCAACCAGACCAGAGCACCCAGTGCACACGCAGTCTTTACTTAAACACCTCCAGGGATGGTGACTCCGCCACATCCCTGGGCAGCCCAGTCCAGTGTCAAAGAACCCACTCTGTGAGGAAGTGCTTCCTAATGACCAGCCTGAACCTCCCCTGGTGCATCGTACTGTCCCCTTGTCTGTGCCCTGCGAGAAGAGCGCAACCCTCAGGGTCTGCAGCCTCCTCCCAGGGCGCTGTGGGGAATGGTGAGGCCAGCTCCGAGCTCCTCTCCTCTCCTGCAGGACAACTGGCTCTGCTGTCAGCACAGCTGAGCTTTAGGGGCTGTGCTCTTTGGGTTCTCCCGTGTAATAACTTCTGACAGCAGCTGGCTGGTGTCCACTAGGTTTAATGGATGACACAGCCCTTGGCATGTGCCTGGCACTGTGTGGATAACCAGGTGTGTTTGGGGTCCTCTGCTGGGGCAGCGAGCGTGGCTGCTGGCACCTGTGTGCTGGGGACAGAATAGCCACCAGCAAAAGTGCACTGAGATGAGACCAGATGCCAGGCTAATCTCATTCATTTCCCAACAAATCAACTGGGCATGGTTCAACAATAAATGACAATACAAAAGTGAAAGTTTGCAAAACTCGTTAGTAACCTAGAGTGAGGTTCCTATTTTAAAACTTTCTTTACTGATACAAGGATAATTTTCTCCCTGTACCACTCTTTGACTTCACTGTTTTTGTACCAAACCACACTGTTTCAGTCCATTGGCTCAAATCTGAAATGAAAGCAGCTTATTTCCTTGCTATCTCCTTTTAATTTCTTCTTCCATCTGTTACTACTTCACTATCCAAGTGCCTGTAGCACAGCAGTGTTGGGATAGAGGTAACATACCGGCTCTGCTGAGCTCTACTCAGGAGCAAGGGGATCAGGAAGATGCTGTTGGAGAAAATCAATGCTCTCCAACCTCAACTCTTCCTTCTCCAAGCAATTTTCTGTGGATACCTATGGCAACCCTGGATATCAGAGGGGCATTGCCTCACTCCCTATTCCAGTGATCCAAGTGAGGAAAAACGATCTCTTATGTCACTGTGATATTTTCTGAAAATCCCTTCGCCAGGATTTCTTCTCCTGGGAAGATGAGAAGTCTCAGCTTCTCCATGCTTTGCTCCTCTGGAATGTGGTCTGGAGATTGTTTATCCAAAGATGTGAATTGTTTTTAATTAATGGCCAATCACAGCCAGCTGTGTCGGATCTCTGAGTCAGTCACGGGTTTTTATTATTCATTCTTGTCTAGCCTTCTGATGTCTCTTTTCTCTTTTCTTTAGTATAATTTTAGTATAGCACTTCTTTTAATATAATATAATATCATAAAATAATAAATCAGCCTTCTGAGAACTTGGAGTCAAATTCTCATCTCTCACCTCATCCTGGGGACCTCACAACACCACACTCTTGGATCTTAGAACAGGAGTAAATTGCTGTTACTGGAGATTAATTGCACCCATTCAGCCTCCAGGCTTTCTTCTCTGTGCTTCAAGCAAAGCTCAGCCAAGCCAAGGGCTCAAGCTCCCTGAGTCAAGCAAGATCACAGTAAGGGGTAAAAGATAACTTGTGGCTCTGGGGCTGAGTAACAGAGGGGAAAACTGGCAAAAAGGGAAAAAAAATTTTAGAGCAGACTCGAGAGAGGGAAGTGGTGAAGAGGGGGGTCAGAAGATGGGGCTCCATGGAGATGTGGGAGAGGAAGGAAGGAGCAGGTGAGGAGAGGGGCCACAGCAGGAGAGGTCACCTGCTTGGTGAGGTAGTTTTTCTCTGAACATAAAAGCTCAAGAAAAAGTGATGTCCTGGAGAGCCTTTCCTGAGCACCCTTCTCTCAGTGAAAGCTGGCTGTTGGCAGGAACTGCCAAGGATGTGCACCACGAACAGGTCTTGCTAAAGCCTCACAAGGGATGGAGCATCTGCGTGTTCGAATACACAACTTGGCATCTGCAAGTCAGTATCTAGGCCTGTCAGGAAAAAACTGATCCCAGTCAGGCTTTTATAGAGTGGAGCATGGGAACACCTCAATCCTGACTGACTATGCACAGGTAAAGCACACGTTCAGATGATACATTAATCTGAATAATTTCCAGAGAGTCCTTATCCTGTATAAACAGAGTGCACAGTATTACACACTGCTACGCAGTTTAACAGCTTATGATATCATCTGCTATAATGCAGACAACTAGTGATTACTTAATTAGAGGCTGTCTAAAGGTTTGTGATAAGTGCATACATGTGTAATTTTAATTTTTCTAGTTCTTCTGAACTGTTTATCTTTCAACCCTAGAATTCTTTTAACCTTTTGTAAATGTTTTAAAGAAAAAAGATAAGCATTTTCCATTTACATAAACAGGATTTCAAGTATTGTATATACATCTATTAGTTAGGATTCCTAGAGGAAAAAAAACCACATAATTCTTTATTTTCAGGTGAACCTGACCCCAAGAGGTTAAATAAATTGCACAAGGTCGCTTGAGGGAGGTGGTGGCAGAGTCAGAAGTGAGGTTACAGCTCCCAGCTCTCATGGTGAACTTAAATCCTATGTGTTATTCAAGAATTTGCATGGCTAACAAGCCAGTTACACTTTAAATTGTGTCTTTTCCTTGTCCCATTGACTCCCCTAAGACACGGAAGCAGTAAAACATTGTCAGAGGGGCAGCGTGCAGTGAATGCATTAGTGAAAGCTGCAGCCAGAGATAAAACATTCATAAGAAGTAAATCCGGTCAGTGCAAAGGGAAGCCAAGTGGAGGAATGAGGTGTTTCAGAATGAGGAGGAGAGATGAGGAGACCAAGAGGTGTGGGCAGTGTCAGAGGATGAAGGGAGGGCAATGAAGGAGTGCCCGTGGTGCCAAACCCCTCAGAAATGCCAACGAGGGGCCTCTACAGGAGCAAAACAGAGAAGGCATCACTTGCTGAGTGTGTCATCAGCCAGCTGAAAGCAAACCCAACAGTGAATGCTCAGAGATGAGTTAGGACAGGATTTGCCTCACCAATGTTCAGTGATCTGGAAATTGCCCTCTGTGAAGAAGCTCTTTGCTGCTATTTCTCCTCAGTCACTGCAGGGAGCAGACATGTCCAGCTGCATTTATACACCTTGGCTTTGGATGACTTAAGGTAGGGAAGACAAACCCTTAGGCTCTGTACACTGGATTTAAACATGACTTTTTAATCAGGTTTCCCCAAGGAAAACACCCAACTTGAGGAGCTGGCAGTAGTTGTGTTCATCAGTGATGAAGTCACAGGAGCAACACAAAAGTAAGGTTCTGAAAGGAAAATTCAGCTTCAGGGTTTTTTGCAGCAAATTAAACTATGGAATGTATCAGATTACTGATCCACTTTGTGACTGTTTTTATGGGGAAAATAAAAACCTTCTCTGATTTAGACTAATTAAACCCAAAGCCTTCATAAATTTTTTTTTATTTTAACCCAAAAGGCAAAAAAACCCCTTTCTGTTTACTACATGTTTCTCATTCTACTGCTCCTTTCTCTGTACCATTTCTTTTCTTACATCTTTCTTAAAGTTTGGTGCTTGAAGCTGGAGGTATTATTCAAGCTGAGGCTTTAGCTAAAAACCAGACTAACAACCATTAATATGCTTCCTGTTCCTTGGAAAGTACTGTCAGTTCCCAGGAAAAAACAGGTATGTTGAATTAGTGAATTCAGGAGGAGTGCAGCCCAGCTGCATCGCGAGGCCTTTGCACTCTGAATCAGGCTCCTGAAATCATGGCACTAGCTAAAAGCCCGTGACTTTCTAACAATTTTGCACTCTAAAAAATTGCATTTGATTTTCAAGGTTTCAGAGAAACCTGTGTCCATAATCACAAGAGCAAGGATTATACTCACTGGAATGAAATGTTCTTGCTAACACAGCATCAGCACAAGTGTGAGCAAGGTCATAAAAATCATCAGCAGAATATGCAGTTTATTTCCTTGCTCCTCTTTTTTAAAAACCTCCTCTGCTGATTCAGTCTTAAGGTCCTGTGCTGGGCCCAAAAGTTTCTTTCCTGGAATGCTAGTATTTAACTCTTAAGGGCTTTGCAAGATTGAAGCAACATCATAATGTCACAGAAAGTCTCCAACTGGCAATAAATGCAGCTGTTAGAACAAAATACAGAGCTCTCCCAATGGCTCTTGTTGCAGCAGGGCCCAGTATGATCTCCTGCATAAAGAACATCCTATTTCTGAAAAGTAATCTTCACACTGCATCTCAATTAGTTTGAAAAGCAACATGTTGTTAATGTATTTGTATTTACAGGGCCATAAGCATTATGGGCTTATGGAAATAACACGAGTGAGCTTTTCTGATGATCATGTCCCAAGCCATTCCAACAGTGATGGGCTCTCTTTGGGGCTTTTCTGCTTACTTTATTCCCTTTCTGGTAGAAGCAGCTGATCTGCAAAGCCACATGAATATACTCCTAGTACACATAATCCCTTTAGTTCCCTGCATGACTGTAATTGAACACATTGGCAGACTTTGTTTATATTTAAATATTTTCATAGAAGGGAAAGTCATTCCAAGCTGATCACTTCATGAGGCCAAAAATTTCATTAGGAGCCATTCGAACAATTACAATAAATAAAAACATCATTATTTTTCAGTACAGTTGTGCCATAAACACTATAATTTATATGAAATTAATTCTTAGTCCCTAATGAAATTCATCTTGTTATGATAATCACAACAGCAAATTTATTGAGTAAGAAAGAAAACACATATAGCTTTGTAATCCACAGTTAGGTTGTTCTATTTGAAATTTAATTCAGAAAGATAGAAAGGTTTCTTAGGACTGAAGGGATTATAGGTACTGTAATAGCTAATAACATTATAAGATGGAGATGGTGGCTCACTGTAATAGAAATCCACTAAGACACAGGATAGGCAGGACTTTCTGGATTATCAAATCCAGTCCCCAGGTAGGCAACTGGATCACATGGTCCAGCTAATATATTTTGTGAGCTTCATGAAAAGCAAGGTATGATTTCATCCCTATAACTTTTATACCCTCACTATGCAGGTGGATAAAGAACACCTGATTGATAGTCTAAATTATTCATGGCAAATTTATACCTACTTGTTCATACATTTAGATGCCCTACACTTAATATTCCCCCTACAAAAAGTAATCAAACCACATCTCACTCTTCAGCTGCTGGGCTGAACAAGCCCCCTGTGCACCCTGTCCTTTCATGAAAGGTTCTCCAGTGCTCTCTTAGCAGCCCTTTGCTGTACTCATTTCATTAAGAGCCCAGCTTTCTGTAACACAATCAGAATAATGTGGTTTATTCCAAATAAAATCTTACTAGGGTCTTATTCAAGGATGCTCATACCTCCCTTGCTTTGCTAGAAATGTGTCTTCTACTGCATTTTAGAGTTTCAGTTGCCTTTTCCATGCCCATGTTGCACTGAAACACAAAATCTTTCAGTGTCATTGGAGGTTTCCTACAGAATTTTGTCTGCTGCTACCTCCCTGACTACTTCTGTGGCCTTGCTCTTCTGCTCTTGCTGTGTGATATTCTGAACTTTCTCTACACTGATGATACCTCCTAACTTGGTGACTTCAATGTATTTTAATGATCAGACACCTCTGTTTTCCAAATAGGTCACTGATGAAAATAATACCAATCAGTCTTAAGACTTACAGTTTAGGAGCTTTGAATAATTTCCTTTCAATACAGTTCAGCTTCTCATCTTCCAACAACATGTATGCCTTGCAGTTCCTCTATAAATCTCAGACTTCTCCATGCAGGAGATATAAATTTATACACAGCTCCTCATCAGCTATTTTATTCAGGTCCAGACAGCCACATTTCCCTCTTTGTCTAGCTAATTAATTACTCTATCAAAGAAATCTATTGAATTAGTTTGATATTATCTAGCCTTGGTAAATACCCATTCCATTTTATTCTGTTTTCCAGTGACTGTCATGACTTTTACAATTTTCTCCTCCCACATTATTTCCAAAAGACTGACATAAAATATTGCTGTACACAAAACAAAATATATTGTGATTTTTGAGTGAAAAATCCATGTTTTATTTGTCTATGTATAGATTAGTTATTTACAGCAATATACAATTTTGACTAGCAGGTAGTGTTGAGCAGCAGTTATAGATTGGTTGGCTGTATATTTGCAGCAGAAATGTATATGCATCCTTTTTTATTCTAAATAGTGTTAGTATCACTTTTTAAAAGGATTGGAATACAAATTTGGCAGGCTGGTCCAACTGAGAAACAGCCCCACATGCAACAGGGTCTTTTCCTGAACAGCTTTATAGATAACTGATACATGTTGCAGAAAATCAGAGGACAACACCTACAGTGACTTGTATGGTGGTCACAGGCATTGGGCATGGCAAAAATAGAGGTTTTGAAGAGAAGAAAAGAGTTGGGGAGGATTTGGCTGAGAGGTGCTGAATGATTGTTACAGATAGAGATAAATTGCAGAGTGTTGTCTTCTTTGTGCTTAATTTTAATTATGTTGTGGGCAGTACACAAATGGAAAGAAGAGCTAGTAAGAAAGGAAACCAACACTTGAATTTCAAGTCCACTGCTGACCCACAGACTTTGTGTGTCCTTGGGCAAAATGCTTTGTTGGGGTTTTTTTCTGTCTCACTGCCTCATCTGTAAAACAGAGATAACACTACTTCTTTTTTCCCAACCTGACTATTTACATAATAAAAGCCTTTCCATGCATGACAGACTCTTATATATTTGTACAGCATCTAGAATAATGAGGACTTGAATCTAGGGACTACAACACAAACAATACACAACAATTAGGATTATACATCCATCCAAAATATACCTAATGCACCTCATACTACAGTACCAGAGAGACATGACTTTATTCCATGGTGAATTCTGTTTCTTTGATTCTGCAGTCCCTCCTCTTGTGCTGCTCTTTTGCCTAAGAAAAGCTCTGGCAGAGAGTTAAGTTTAGGGTAAGCAGTGACAATGGTTTTGTGGTGTACTGCAGATGGAAGGCATGATGGACCCCAGAGCTCAGAGGGAATTGCATGTCACTGGCAGCATTGTGCAGCATCTCTGCATTTGTGCAGCAGCTCTCCTGTGGCCCCATTCACCTCCCACTGAATCAGGGAAAATCTGCCTTAAAGGATGCTTGTCCCTCTGTGAAAAGGGAAAAGAAAGAGCCTCTCATCCATATTGCCTCTGGGGAGGACTGTGCACCCACTGCAGGTGAGACCAACATAGAGCTGTCTTCTTGGTAAGCAAACCCTTGGAGAGCTCTCAGTACATTTGGGGATGCAGTAGGAAATGGTGGATGTGCTCATCCTGTTCCATGCTTGTGGGGTGGGGTACAGTAATAAGCATTTATCACCATCAACCTGGTGGCTACAGGATCAGACATCCATTACTGTGCTTCATATTTTCCTAGGAAATGTTCTCTGAAGAGTTTATGCTCAGCTTGGAGAAAGACAGCTTCCCACGCCGGAACTTTGGGAAGTGGGAAGCTTTTTCCTCCCAGCCTGTATGCCCAGAAGGTAATGCCAAAATATGTTGGAGGTCAGGCTGGGTTCACACTGTGATTTTTCTTCGTGCTGAGAGAAAATAAAACAGAGGTTGCTTGGCTGCCCTGAGCTGGTGTGTCCAGGCCCTGAGGCTGGGCTGGCTCTGCAGCTACTTGGCATGGAGAGGAGGAAAAACATGCATAAATTAGGAGCTCTTAAGGCCAGTTTCCTTCTTTGGTCTCAGAATAACTGGCCAAGGGCACTTGTATTGCAGCAGCAGACCAACCCCTCCGTGCTGACAGGTGACACTCTTTAGTGCTTCCCCTGTGCTGGCAGATGCACCACGACATTAATTACACTGTGCAGCACTGCCCTGGCTAAAAAATGTGGACGTTAAAAAAAACTAACTTCATCCCTCTCCTTTTCTTCATGAGATTTTTACAAACAAAAAAACCCAAGAGAAGTGATGGCAACTGCATTGTTAATAATAGATAGTTGTAACTGATTAGTTTGGTTTGCTGTCCTGCACAAGGAAGATGGCATTGTGCTGTGACTATTGTCTTCTGGGAACTCGGGCTGGATACCAGATGTCTGTTACAAATGTTGGGCACCAAATTAAACACCCACACATCCTGAAAGGACCAGCAACACGACACAAAGAATTATTCATTTTGCCAGCAGTAAAATGACAAAGCAGAGGAGTGACAAATGCTCTAGATAAACCCAGAGCTCCAATTTAATGCATGGGATAAGGACCTCTTTTTCCAGATAAAGACTCTCAACTCCTGCAGTTTCTTACTTCTCCATAATTTAGCTGTGCACATATTTGGCATTTAGAGTGTGACGGATTTACACATTTGCTATCAAATGAGCTGCAAGAGCTAATCAGCTCGCACAGAATTGCACATATTAATGAAGAAGGCTCTTCTGCATGCCTGCGATGTAGACACCCACTTAACTGGGGCACCAGAGACTAATTTGAAAAGATTTTGTTCACGTAGCTCTTTTCCTATGATGAATGCTTGCAGGGAATCATGCTGTAGAGACGGAGCAAGCAGTATCTGCAAAATCTGGCTAAATGGTTCTCATTACTGAGTGATGGAAGAGCAATAGGAAAGATAATTTATTAGTGGCTCAAAGCTAATGAGAATAATTAGCACTATTATGCTTTCTAAGCAAACACAGAATAACTGTTCCTTAAGGAGCACTGTCTCCCTGCAGCAGTGCCGAGTGCTCTGGGCAGGAGGACGTGACTTCCAGGGGCAGGAATCTTACTAAGCAAGGACCAGGGCAGCTGTGTGGAAACACCCAGACATCCTATGGGCCTGCATTAGAGCTGTGATTTCCTAAATTTTGGGCTAAAAGACCATCTTTTTTCTATCTCAAAACCAACTATACTGGGCTGATGAACAGAGTTTACACTTCAGCTTAACTCCTCGGAAAACAGAGGTTGGAAATTGCTGCCTTGGATACTGAGATTTTTTTTGCAATATTGCATCACACAGTACCTTCCAAAACCTTGCAAAAGCTAAGCCAGTTGACAATGCTTTGCAGGGAATATTTCAGCAGCAATGGTCAGTCCCCAGGAATCCTGGCTGCCAGCAGGAAAAATGGCATTTGGCTTCATTTCCCTTTTAGATACCCAAGTATCCTCCTCCTCCTCCTCCTCCACTCTGTAAATAAAAGCAGGATGTGCAGAGAAAACACAACATCTTCTTATGACCAGTCAAAGAAACTAATGGGAAAAATTCTGGTTTCCAATCAGTTCCAGCACAGAGCAGTAATGTACACAACCGGATTAGCCAAAGGGCTGCACTCCTGTGGTTCCCGCAGAGCCATGGAACGCTCAGGGATGCTGGGCTGCCAAAGGCAAAGGAAAATGCCAGCGTTTGGCTACAGTTCTCAACACCTGCTGATAAGAGCTGATTTTCCCCCCACCTCAGTTTTCAGAATTTACTCCTGCAATCTCAGTGTTCCATTACGGAGCCAAACACACTAAAGTAAGCTATTAAATTAAAACAAGGTGCATGTGGGCAGCAGTCCCCACTCCCCCGAGTGTGTGTTGTTTGGAGCAAATAGCTTGTTTCATAGTTTGTAAAATGCAGTTGGCAGGGGTTCAGTGTTATTCCAGGAAATCCATGTAGGCAAGATTTCTTTCTTGTAATATAGCACTATCAGGAATATGGAGAGTGATTCTGATTTTTATTTTTATTTTTTTAAAAGGCAAACAGACAAAACATCTGTAGGCTATGTCACCAAGTCTTGACTTTTCTTTTGAAAAGCAGTTCGCCTCTAAAATCAAAATCACCCATAAAGCAATTCCATCTGAAACAAGACACTCTGAAGCATTCTCTTAGAGCTTACTCATGATGGGAGTTTTATCTGCTTTTTTTACTCCCAAATTAAATGCTGCAAGAACATAGACCTTACCTCTCTTATCTTTTTTCACCAGTAATATCAATCTATCTTTGCAGATGCCTATCAGAAGGATTGTAAGTTAGCAAGATTTGGGGACTTAATTTGGTCTGAGTGGGAGTTTAGAATAATTCCCAAGGCTTTTTCACCCAACTGCAACTATTTAGGAGGGGCTTGGGGGTCAACGTGACTGTCAGATCCAAAATGCAATTTTACAGGGGGAGGAAAGAGGAAATGGAGATTTGTTAGGCTGCTTTTCTTGACTCAGATTGGAAAGTCTGTCTTCCAGTCCCTCTTGGAGGAGTTGCTCTGGTTTGAACAAGTAAGGACACAGTTACTGGGTCAGAGATAGATGGATTACAACGGAGCCAAATCATCCTCTGAGGTCGCAGGGGCTGGGATAGAAGCTTATGCTCATCTTGGGACTCCCAACTTGTGTTTGCCATATTCCAGAGCATTCACTCTCCTGGGAACTTTTCCCTCCTTTTCCCTCCTTTTGATGGATGAAACAAATAAATCCAACATCTCAGGCTCTTTCATTAGATGGGAAAACCATTTCCTCTCCAGCTTCCAGTATGCTCAAAATGCTTGGCCCTGCTGCCCTTCATCTCTTGGTCCAGCCACACAGCAGGACTAGCACAGCCCTGTGGGCTATTTATATCTTCTTTAAGCCAACATTGGGGGACAAAACGATGCACAATCCTGGCTGAGCCTCTCTGCTGCGTACACGTTTTACCCTTCCTTGACAAGATTTAATCTGCTCAGGGTTAACTATGTAGCAGATGTCCAAGACCTTTGAATCACACCTTAAAAAGACTGAAAGACCAAACCCATAATTGCAAGAGCAGAATCTCTGATTCACTGCAAACCATTTGTTATCAGCAATTAAGTTTCTTGCTGATAAATGATTCATGACTTGAAAGCCCAGATTACTCACTTTTAACCATGGCAGAAATTCCTGTGTGATTATGAATGCCTGGGCTACGCATCTACTGCGACAGGCTGGGGAGTCTGAATGTGTGAAATGACCAACCATTTAAATACAGAAAATAAGAGCTCTTACATATATTTTTCATTCACAGTTTGTAAAAAATAACAACATATTTCAATTTCAACGTGACTGATGTGAATATAAACATAAACTGACTTCACTAACACTTTAAATACCATTTTTTGCTTTACTGGAGGCAACAGAACTAAAACAGTGTGACTGACCAGACCTGGCCTACTAATTAAAAAGGCTTGAAAGCAAAATTCTGAGCTCCTGGTACACTCTAGTTCACAGTAACTAAGGCTTTTGTCAGCCATTTGATGTAATCATGTATGGTGTTCAAAACTGTATTTTTCAAAAACCATTCAGACCATAAACCAGATGAGTCATGACCCTGTAACAGAAGGTAAATTATTCTCAAATATTTTATATTTGTGCATTAACACATGCACAACACATTTTTTCTTTAGCCAAGAAAAAATGAATGCCCAAGTCCAAGAAGCAACTGACAAAAGACTGAAGGGAAAAAATGAGAATTCTTAATTTTATTATGGTGTAACCAGCTGTAAGGAATTACTGGTCTGAAGCACAGTGTGCAATTGTCTTATCCTAAACATTTACTAAAGCCTGTAATTCAGAATGATCCTGACTAGTGAAGTCACCATTGGCAAGCTATCATTTTTTTCTTTCTTATTTTTGAAAAAGTCTACATTTCTCACCAATTAGCACAAACATAGGCACAGCCTATGCATAGAAATGCTCAACATTTTCTGGAGGCTGTATTTCGTTAGTGCCTGCTGCTTTGACTCTGAGATCAAAAGAGGCAGCAAGTTCTGGAGTGATCATACTTGATAGTTTGCTAAAAGCAGAAGAATTCCTGTTTGAGATCAAATGACATCAATATGTATTGTTTCCTAAATGCAGAGTGCAGTGCCTGCTACTTATGTGAGGATAGCTTGAAATAAAGAATTATCATGATCCTCTGCAAAGGTGCTATACACAACATAAGTAACTGTGCTAATTGAAAGGAAAAAAAAAAGTAGAGTAAGAGTCTTCATAAATTAAGCTACTTTTACACTATGATATTATGTACTATCAGGCAGCTGATTTTTTTGGGTGAAGAGGCTCATCAGGTGCCTATTAAGAGAAGATACTTGGCACAGCTCATGGCCATTCCAATTGATGTTATGGTTAACAAGCTGGCCACCATACAAGGCCAATCAGGCTACTGGTATTGCACAATACTCACTAATGGCTTCAGCAGCTTAACGGTGCCAAACATACAGTGTCATTAATTGGGCAAGAGAGAGAAGGAAAAAACACCCAGGGAGGAGGCAAGATGCCATTCAGCTCCTGAGCAGCCCCTCAGCACAGCCTGCAGATCCCAACTGGAAGAAAATGAGATGGGCAGGCTGAGGAGCAAGAGGAACGTTTCAGACCCAGGTGACAGCTCTCTGCTGTGAGAAGCTGTTGGTGTCCCCTGGAGTGCCAGGGCAGAGGAGTCTGACCATCATACAGCACAGTGTGACCCTCACACAGCACAGTGTGACCCTCACAGAGCACAGTGTGACCCTCACACAGCACAGTGTGACCCTCACACAGCACACAGTGTGACCCTCACACAGCACAGTGTGACCCTCACACAGGACAGTGTGACCCTCACACAGCACAGTGTGACCCTCACACAGCACACAGTGTGACCCTCACACAGCACAGTGTGACCCTCACACAGGACAGTGTGACCCTCACACAGCACAGTGTGACCCTCACACAGCACACAGTGTGACCCTCACACAGCACAGTGTGACCTTCACACAGCACAGTGTGACCCTCACACAGCACACAGTGTGACCCTCACACAGCTGCAGTGTGACCCTCACAGAGCACAGTGTGACCCTCACACAGTACACAGTGTGACCCTCACACAGCACACAGTGTGACCATCACACAGCACAGTGTGACCCTCACACAGCACACAGTGTGACCCTCACACAGCACAGTGTGACCCTCATACAGCACAGTGTGACCCTCACACAGCACAGTGTGACCCTCACACAGCACACAGTGTGACCCTCACACAGCACAGTGTGACCCTCACACAGCACAGTGTGACCCTCATACAGCACAGTGTGACCCTCACAGAGCACAGTGTGACCCTCACACAGCACACAGTGTGACCCTCACACAGCACACAGTGTGACCCTCATACAGCACAGTGTGACCCTCACAGAGCACAGTGTGACCCTCACACAGCACACAGTGTGACCCTCATACAGCACAGTGTGACCCTCACACAGCACACAGTGTGACCCTCACAGAGGACACAGTGTGACCCTCACAGAGCACAGTGTGACCCTCACACAGCAGTGTGACCCTCACACAGCACAGTGTGACCCTCACAGCACACAGTGTGACCCTCACACAGCACAGTGTGACCCTCACACAGCACACAGTGTGACCCTCACACAGCACACAGTGTGACCCTCACAGAGCACAGTGTGACCCTCACAGCACACAGTGTGACCCTCACACAGGACAGTGTGACCCTCACACAGCTGCAGTGTGACCCTCACAGAGCACAGTGTGACCCTCACAGAGCACACAGTGTGACCCTCACACAGCACACAGCAGTGTGACCCTCACAGAGCACAGTGTGACCCTCACAGAGCACACAGTGTGACCCTCACACAGCACAGTGTGACCATCACACAGCACACAGTGTGACCCTCACACAGCACAGTGTGACCCTCACACAGCACACAGTGTGACCCTCACAGTGCACAGTGTGACCCTCACACAGCACAGTGTGACCCTCACAGAGCACAGTGTGACCCTCACACAGTGTGACCCTCACACAGCACACAGTGTGACCCTCACACAGCACAGTGTGACCCTCACACAGCACAGTGTGACCCTCACACAGCACACAGTGTGACCCTCACAGAGCACAGTGTGACCCTCACACAGCACACAGTGTGACCCTCACACAGCTGCAGTGTGACCCTCACACAGCACACAGTGTGCCCCTCACACAGCACACAGTGTGACCCTCACACAGCACAGTGTGACCCTCACACAGCACAGTGTGACCCTCACACAGCACACAGTGTGACCCTCACACAGCACACAGTGTGACCCTCACAGAGCACAGTGTGACCCTCACACAGTGTGACCCTCACACAGCACAGTGTGACCCTCACAGAGCACACAGTGTGACCCTCACACAGCACAGTGTGACCCTCACAGAGCACACAGTGTGACCCTCACACAGCACACAGTGTGCCCCTCACACAGCACAGTGTGACCCTCACACAGCACACAGCTGCAGTCAGTGTGACCCTCACACACCTGCAGTGCTGCCCAGCATTCCCAAGGCCATGGGCTGTTGGAACTCATCCCGTGTGCTCCAAGCTCTTCCTAAGCCACCACCAGCTGTGGTCACTCACCCAGTGGGGAAGGAGCTGAACAAGGCTGATTAATGATAAAAATATTTGTCCTTTTAAAAATTTATTTTTCGTTCAAAGTGAATCACAACTTCCTGCCCCTCCCTCTCCCCTCCTGTGAAGACAGAAGTACCTCCAGATCAACTTTTTTTTTTGTTTAAGCATCAAAAGTGTAACACATTTCAACTGCTGCTGATACAGGTTTTACAGTGATGACTGTCGGAGGGAGATTGTGCAACTCCTTAAGGAGCAAAAAGGAAAAATCCCTCCTACAAATGCAGATAACTTTTGGAATGTAAACAGGTAACACACACAAATGCTGCATTACCAGAAGTATTATGCATTTCTCAAAACAGTTGAACATAACACTTTACAACACATATTTGGTATGACTCAGTCATAACTTGAAGGGAAACTGTGTACCCTATAAGAATAACTATGTACCCCTATAAGATAGTCATTCCTGCCAAAACTTACAGATACATTGACAGTATTGATGCCAAAGAAGGAGGGTTTAGTCTGAACCCATGCTCTGCTGATTTTTAATGTGGGGCTTAATTCACTCAATACATTTTATAAAGGTATGTAAACAGTTCTGATTTAAGGACCAGAGAGGTTTAAATGAAATTAACAGATCTGGACTGGTCAATGTTAATGTCTTCATTAACTCAGATACCTTATTTATCCCTGAGCACCTTAAAATTGTTGCCCCCAAATCTCAGTCAACAACACATAACTATTTCACAAGAATGAAAAACTTCATTTGAATAAATCTGTGTCTTATAAATCCCATTTTCCTGCGCTGATTTAAACACAACATAACAAAACAAACCCAAACCAAACCGTGTCCCCTCCCCTTTATTTTATACATGTACTGCAATACTGGAACAAAAATTTCACCCTAACAAACAACATCACCTACAGACACACTACAGACTACAAAAATATTGCATAGGAGTGTCAGTGGGCATAGTCTCCCAACATGAGAGAAAATGCTAAGTTTTCTTTAAAACATTATGGCAACATTCTAATTTATTTTCCTTTTAAAAATCAAGTGGTTTCACTTTATTTCAAAATTGTACAAAATGGCCATGGCTGTTTATAAAAAAAAAAGTCTCTGTCTTGAGAATATGTGAAGTCTCAGGTGCATCAACAAAGACCTGGAACCATTCACAGTGCAGCGGAAAGCTCCTTTTGAGGCAGAAACTACAATTCATCCTTCTTCTTTCCTACTCTTTCATGATCTCTTTCTCTCAGGGTTCGCATGAAAGTGGTGAATCCAGACTCCTGGTTTTGAAGGAAGAAAAATATGGGTCATATTTTTACCAACAAAGCAAAACAATGCATCAAGAACACTTTGAGCTTCTGTATCCCAGCAGAATATAAACTAAGGAGCAGTTGTTTAGTTTCTGTAGCCCACGGCAGAATAGAAACCAGGGAGCAGTTACTGCTTCTGCACTGCCTCATCCTGCCATACTCTGGTCCTGTGCTGCTCCACTGCAGGGGGAAAATATCCATGCACATCCCACATGTCAAACTTTGAAGAGATGGGACACAGAGAAAAAGTCCCTAAAACTCATAGGACAAGGTAAAATCTGTCACTAGAAGTGCCATTGATGCCTTTACGTCAAAAATACTCAAAAGACATTTTCAAGCTGTCTTTGTATGCTATTTGAGTAATTTTAAAAGCAGGTACTGGATTGTTTGTTGACTATACACACATTTGTCACTCATCCTCTAATAGTTTTCATCACAATGATGGAAATCACTTTTTTCCCCCCCAAGTTACTATTTAAATTATTATCAAAAATTTCAAACCTGGCTGTCTAGATGCCAACCTCTGTATTTTAACAACTTATGATTTAAGGCTGTTGAATGCCACCAGTTTCCTTTTCCAAGGTAAGCTGTGAACACAGCTCTCAGGCATTTCAAAAGGCTCAAATGGGTGGAGGTGTGAACACCTGTGTTGGAATACACTGTCTACTGGTACCCCAAAACTGAAGTTTTCTGGGAAAGTGACACTGCTCCCACTCAATCTGACCATTTTTGCATTTAAACAATCACAGAACATACCACTCAAAACTAGTAATGAAGAGGGAAAATACCAAAGGTAGAGAGCAACTACCAGAAGTTAAAGACTTAAAAGAATGTTGTGGAACAACAAAACAAAATAAACCCAACCCAAACCACAAGGCTGGTAAGCTTTTAGAAGGCTGAACAACAAAAAGCTTTTCCAAAACTATTCACTATTCTTCCACTGAAAATAAATGAAGTGATATGCTTCAGCCCTTTGTCACCTGGAGACATCTGGCAATCAGCAGCCCCCATGACAGGCTCTGTGCTAAGCACTGCCTCCAGCATTACCATGATAAGAGATAACAAACCCCAATTCAATGCTGCACAAGCAGAAGACCATAGGGTCCCCAGAGAAGTGGAAGGGGAACAAAGCAGCCATCAGCAGCGAGACCGGGATGTTCCTCTCGGGTAATTTTTACCCAAGAAAGGGTTGGCCTGCATATAGGGGATTTGTTAGTCCACTTTTCAGCATATGGATAAATATCTCCTAACTCCTGTGGCCCCAGAGCACTCCTGTATTGGATATAAATTCTTTTGATCAGCCACCACAGATCCTTCCTTTTATATATCATTTCTCTAAGAACGGGTTAGAAATGCAAAATCTGCAGCTGAAATCTTACTTCAATTGTTGGCTGCTGCACCTATCTTTACTTTTGTGTAAAAAGTACTTTTAAGAAAAGATCCAGAATTGGAACTAAACACAGTATCCATAAAAATGGCTGGATCAGCACCATGAAATGGTAATTACTGGAGTCCAAGTAGGTTGAAAAAAACTGGGAGGCGAAGCTCCATGAAGACTTCCCCAAGATCCTGACTAACAGAGAACCTCAGAACCTGGCTTTTTAATTCATGCTTCTATACAATTTTCTGAGCTCTAACAGCAGCAATAACTTTCATGCAAGATCTTTTTCAAAATCACTGCATGGCTCAAAGACCCCAAGTTTTTCTTGCAGACCCCAGGCAATCAATGGCTGCTGAGGAGTAACCTCCCTCTAGGAGGTTACGACAAAGGCAGCCCACAAATAATTGAATTGCTTCCTTATTTTCAGGCACTTTACAACCACTGAAGCCATTATGCCATTTCTGCCCCCATTTCTTGCACTCATAGCATATAATTAGCTGGCCACAGCAGGACAAAAGAATGAAACTTCAGCCCAGGGGTAGATGGCACAATTTGTCTTCCCATCCTGAGTGCCAGGAGTGAATCTGATTCAGGGCAAATGAGATATTTACTTTCCTCTAGTCTCCAAAGGACAGCTTTGCCCTGGCTATAAAACCAATGGTCTGTCACCATTTGGCAGCCTGGTGGATCTGTAACACGTTTGCAGTGTCCATGCGATCCAGAACTGACAGGAGTTAAACCCTGTATTTTCTGGCATTTCTGCCAGCAGCACATGCAATAAACCCTTCCCTTTCACTCAGTCCAAATTCACTCACAGACTTCAGCTTAAAGAATAAAATATACAAAGCATATTACCAAATCTAATCCTTTTTCCTCTTCTCATGCTCCTAAAAATAGACCAAGAGTGTTCCTAATGCAGAGATGTACAGGGGTGTGGTACACTATGATTCATCCATGTAAGACAGCAACAGAGGCATGGTAAAAATTCACTCTGCAGTTTTCATTTGCAAGGCAGGACAGGCAGAGGGGGCTTTGCTCCCTGTACCAGGTGATGACTCTTGCTTTCACTTACCCCTCGATCTCCAGTATATTTTTCCACAAATTTCCCGTAGTTGTAATAGTTGAAGGTGGGGTAGCCATCGACCCCCTCCTGCTTACACAGGTCATGATTCTGTCCTTTGGCACAGTCCACTGCAGCGTAGGCAATCTGAAACACAAGAGATCACACTCAGGCAGGAGAGAACAAAGCAAGAACCCATTTCATGGTGATGCTGCTGCAGCTTAGCCTTAGCACTGAGAGAGACCCAAGTCTTCTGCCAAACATGCAATGGCTTCTGTAAGGGCTTAGCTGTGGAGAGAGAGCAGAGGATGGTCATCTCCTGGCCTGTGCACGGCAGGTTCAACTCACAGAGCAGAAATCACCTTTGCAGCCTTCCCACTGAGCTCTGCGTTAGACTCCAAACAGGAAATCCAGAGGCTGGATTAATAAAACCAAATGCAGGCACACTGGTTACAGCTCTGTCATGCTGCAATATTTTTCCTCCACTTTTTTTAAGTGATGAATTTTAAGTCTTAAGTGATGAACAGTGACAGTGGCTTTGGTGATGGTAATGACCCACCTAACCCATCCTCATTCCCATGGCATTGCTAATGCTCAGAGAAGTTACCAAACATGGCTGGTCACTAATGCAGCCGGTTCACAGATTAATGATTTCTACTCCAAATAGCTTTTCTAAACTCCATGCAGTTCTTCCAAGGTCAGATAGGGATGGGTGAGAAGCCACAGCATCATCTACCAAGCACTGCATGTAGAGAGAAAGGTTCCTTGCTTACAATCTCAGCCTGGGTTTGTATTTCCTTTCCTGTCTTCTTCCAGGATTGTACATTATATGCAGCCATTAGCAAAGTGGGCTTTAATTCCTTTTTAAACCTCTAGATGCTACTGTCACACAGACAAACCCTGAGTAGGAGAGAGCCTGCCACACTTTCAGCCTATTGACAGTGGAGCAACACCCTCAGTCCCTGCCTGCTTCCACACAGGCAGGGCAAGGAAACACAGCCCCAGAGCAGCAGCTCGGAACATTCAATACTGACTCTGTGAAGTATTGAGAAGGGGCTGCCCTTAACAGTTCTGATGCTGAAACAAAATGTAATTCATAGGCTTCTACTCAAAGCAACTGAGCCCTGTGCTGTGATTTCTCCCTGACTGTTCCTGTGAGCAGCAGTTGGGGCTCTGCACGCAGGTGCTCACATAAGCTCTGCCTTCACAGCAAGCACGTTAAAGTACAACCTGTGTAAAGAAACCAAACAAATTAGTGGAATGACTTCTTGCAACTTTTTTGTGGGTTACAATTTATCAAGTAGCTAATTTCATAGCAGACACATCCTAATTTGAAATTTCCATTCCACAAGCCTCCTTCAAACAGCTGATCAAAATACCTTTTGCTTGCATGACTTTAGGGTTGCAGTTGAACTGTTCTTCCATAATTAAAAGATCACTTAATATTCCACAAAGCCCTCCCGTTTCATGGTGACACTGTCAAAATGGGAAAACCTGATCTCATTATCCTAGCAGTAATTAAAGAGATTGGCAAAGCCAACTTCAGTTAATTTCCTTGTTTTGTTTAGGCTTTGAAAGCCTGACAAGACAATTCTCAGTATGATCTCGCTTGGTCTGTCTTCAAGTGGAATGTACTAGATAAAGTGAACAGTGTTCTTACCTGAAATATCTGGTTTCTGATTTTAAACATTAATAAGGCTACTACAGAACCAGGACTCTTGAAAGCTGCTAAAAATATGTATGATCCTATTTTTTTTCTTTTTGTAAACACAAAGACTCCTACACATTCAGGGCCAATTTAAATGAAAGATTAGGAATAATAAACTGTAGAACAGTTTCATCTAAATATTTCTGCCTTCCTGACCTCATCAGCCAGCCAAAATTTAGAGCTCTGTTGGCTACTTCTGTGTAAAGAAAAGCTTAGAATGGAGACAAACTTTTATTTCATGACACAGCATGAAGTAGAAAGAATACCAGAAGTCCTGATTTCCTAAAAACTAGAATAAGTAAAATAATCTTTTTTCTCACTGCTGTAAAATCACACAGGGAGAGATTACAGCCAGAAAAAGGGGAAGGTATGCATGTGCTCATCCAGATCTTAGTAGCTGGTTTGAGACATTCAACTGTTGTAACTGATGACCCATCTGTTCTCAGTGTCTTGGAGATTAAAAAAATGAGTTTTTAGTACACTGGAAGGAAGAGGGAAGAAGGAAAAGCAACTCTCTTTATCTGTACCTCTGGAAATATCTAAGCTGGTACCGGCTGGAGCAAAGCATCCGATTTAACTTACAAAAGGATTTTGTGAGAACAGCCCGCAGTGAGGAGAGGGTGCAGTGCAGGAATGCAATGCTGTAAGCCACTGTTAACCTTGTTCAGAACATCTTCACCTGCTGCCTCAGAACAGATGACTCAAGGACGTTAAAGAGGTGGCTTCTTTAACGTGGCTCAGTAGCCTCCTTGAGACACAGCTCTCCTCTACAGCACATGCAAACCTAAGCTGGCCCATCTGTGCCTTAGTTGTGCACACAAAGATCCCAGTCTAAGTCTGTCCATGGCAGCCACATGAGCCCAGTGCTGTGTCTAATCCAACAGGTCTAAGAGCACATCTGGAATAGCAGCTGGGGGATGTGTCCATGGCCTGTCCCCTCTGCAATGCTCCTAATGCAAGCTCCCACACAGCCCCACCACTGCAGCCAGCATTTTGAGCCCAGCTCTTCAGAACACACAAGTTTGGTTATTTTTGCAGCCAGGGAGAGAAGAGGAACAGCGATTTTCAAAAGCCTTGTAACTCATAGAGACGTGAGCAAAATTTCATAGAGGAACATCTAATTCCTAAGGCTGTATCTGAGGCTGCATTCAATGCCTGCTGCCAACAGTGGCTGAGTAAGAGTACTTAGGAGAGCTTGAGTGATTACTTTAGAGTGGAAATGTTAAGGCAGCCTAAATATAGAGGTTGCTACCATCTCTGTGCACTCATTATCATAGCATCACAGTCCTAATTGTCTTGCCTGTCTCACAGCGGAAGATCAAATATAGTGCACTGAGAGAGGAGAAAAGTGATGCTGGAAAACACTTATAGCAAAACACACTTCTGGACTGAGGACCAATTCTCATCTCCATTCCATCAACTCCAGACAGCTGAACTCTCAGACTCACCAGAATTTCAGCAAAAAGCACTGATGCCCTTTGCTTCTTTCTGTTTGTGTTTTCATGGACTGTGAATACTGAGCTCCATTGCTGATAGAGAAGTGCTCTGTCACTCTGAATTCCTGCATGGCTCTACTGAAAGGCTGCATGTAAAAAGATGCAGAATCCTGGCTCAAGTGAGCAGTGATACACTGTAGGGAAAGTTTCCTCTCATTCTCAACTCTCTTAGCAACAGTCAGCTTTTCTGCTTCACTGGAAAAGGAAACTGAGTCAGGAAAAATAACAACCCAAAAAAAACCTCTCTCAAAATGTGGTTAAAGACTTCTGGAGAATATGATCCTCATATTCAACTATCAGCAACAAGTTACAGAGAAGTGCACTGGAGAGCACAGGTTAGCAAGACCTACATGCTCTGACCTGCAAACCCACTAAGTTTATTCAAGCAGAAACTGCAGACATATTAAGCATAAGACATCCGTAGTAGGTGTCCAAGAGCCAAGACACTTGGTATCACTTCTCACAAATTCCCGCTCATCAAGAGGGAAAAACCCTCTAAAAATATGTGAGAGAAAGAAACTCTGCTAACACTGGTCTAACATTTTTGAGTGTGTATATATATATATGTCCATTATGGAAAAATCCAGTGTAACAGCTTTCAGAAAGCAAGATTGATTTTAGGGAGATTTTGATTGTTAGGGCTAAAATTTAATTTCTTGAGCTTTCCTCTAACCAGAGGGGAAAATCTACTGAAAAAACATTTCAGGGAGAAAAAGCTGTGAGTGCTATATCTGCAACATGCACAAAACTCCACGGGATTATGGATTCTCTATAACCCAAAGCTCTGCTGCCTTAGATATTGACAACACATCATTATATACAAGTCCTTTCTCCAGAGCCAATGCTGTTCAGGTCTATCACCAGCCTGTTCAGGAGCTGTAGCAGGAATAGAAATGTTATCAAATGAAAAAATAATCAATGAGAGACTGTGGACCCTAAAGGAAGTTTCTTGAAGTATATCCAACTTCCTTACTTTTACAAGTAGTTCCATAACTGGTATGCACTCTATAATAATTAATAGTATCGGGTGAGTATGTACAGTAAAGCATAATAATGACAACAGCAACAACAGTAACCCACCAAATAAGTATGCATTTCTCCATAGTCAGGATAGGCTAATATGAGTCTAGAAACATCTGGGGCTGGAAAATACCTTTACTTGAAAAAGAAATCCTACAATGTTTTGTGGTTGTACCAAAAAACTGGGAGCTTAACTACAGAGTTGCAAACTTAACTCAGCATGGCAATAGACTGTGAGCAGTGTATGAGCAGCTCTGAAGAGCTCTGAGGAAATAGAGCATGGCATATTTGTCAGATGAAGAGGACTGATCACAAAAGCTGAGCTGTTGCGAAAACCAGAATTTTTCATTTAGGTGCTTCAGTAGAAGTGGAGCTATGCCAAAAATATGACCACTGATCTCCAGGTGCCCCAACTGTAACAGAAGGGTGATGCCTTATTTTGTTACTAAGTGTTAGAAGGAAAATGAAGTGCTGGCAGTATAATCTAATCATACACCAGAAATCACAGTTCCCTTCCAACAGATTTATGAAACAACTTTTTGCTTTAGAGGTAAGAAACCTCTTACCTCTTACAGGTAAGAAACACAATTACATTGAGCAGTTCAAACAGATGTGTAGAAAATTGAAAGTGGGATCCCTTGACCTTCCAGGTAACTCCTCCTTTCTGTTCTTAAAGCTTTCTTTTAACAGTTTGCCTCCCAGTCCCCACATGATGATCCAGTAAAAATAACCCCCTGCAATCCTAGCTGCTCTCCTGTTAAAATATGTACTGCCACACACTGGTTTATTGATTCAAGAAAATAAATCTCTGCTTGAGCTAATATTGACTTTTGTTATGAAAATTGAAGTGAATAGCTAACTGAATATTGATTTGAGAGAGGAACGATATTTGATAAGCTTAAAAAAAGTAAAAACAAAGTTGCAGCATGGAAATAAATGCTTCCAAACAACATTTTAAAAGTAGAATCAATTTCAGATGACAATTACCTGTTTACTAGTAAAAAAGTCTGTTGTTGCCAAATATCTTGAAAGCACCTGTAAGTAAGACAGATGTGCATTCTTCCCTATGATTGCTCCGTAGGTTTCTATTTATATCACCTGTTCTGGATCCTAACAGCAGTTAGGGACTGGTCTGCTAAAGCTTGCTGCAATTCAGCTACTGCTCTCAAAGTGAAAGGCCTTGCAAATGGGAGATTCATTATGAGTTGCCCTGGTGTGGCATGGCATCATTACAGGAGGTGCAGTTCATCAGCTGCTCTCAAAGCAGGCCTATTTGCAAAGGGGACATCCATTAGTACAACATGATGTACAGTGCTAACATCACCATATTTAATGAGTCTAATTAAAAAGAAATTCAGCACAGGCTTTTTAAGCAAACAGGGATCAAATTCCTTGCCAAACTAAAATATTATCTCATTTGGATAACTCTGTACAGTCATTTGGTTGGTATAATAATTTTAAACTGTGATTCACAATACACATTGGGGACCCACCAGTTTCAGTGCTGACTGACCCACTAACACCCAGCTCACCCCATTTGCTGCACCCTTTCCAGCAATTGCTGCACCCTTTCCAGCAATTGCTGCCACAGCTGTTTCTGTGGGAACTCACTGGAACCCAGCTGTGGTGCTGGGATTTGGGTCAATGCATTTGTACAGGAACAGTCTCTGTGAAAATGGGAAGATTGGTCAAAAAGCAGCTCCTTTGCAGGACTGCCAGAGATTTGTTACTGAGAGGCCTTGAAGAGTCAAGAGCTTTCCTTCAGCAAATCCAAACTGGAACACCACAAATCAGTTCCTTTGAGCTGAGCTTTGGGATCAGCCAAAAGGCAGAATGCAGATTTTTTTAAGGATTTAGTTTTCAAGAGAGACTGTGGAGCAGTTACTGAACATGCCTTCCTGCTCTTCAATCTGTTCAGCTAAGTGACAACCCTCACATTTGCATTTTCTGATGTTCACTGGTCAGTGCCAGAACTTGAGCTGTGGGGCACTGGCCATGGCCTTTTCCCTGGCAGCTGCATGCTACGGCCACAGCGCCCCAAGCTAAGAATGCTCCAGATGGCTTTTTTTTCCCACCTTTTTTTCCCTTTTAAATAACTGAAACAATATGCTCACTGCCACTGGAGTAGCCTTTCCACTGATCTGGCCCTACTGGCACTGAATTTATCCAGGAAGATGGAAAGACTGAAGGCTCTGGTTTGTGGGTCTCAGCCTGAGCCATGTTTTGAAGCAGCCACAGGATTGCCCCAGGCCAGCGAGCAGGCTGGGGATTCTGGCTAAAACCACCAGCAGTGATGTGGCCAATGAGAGCTGACATTTGGGGCCAATGTTCCAAGCAGTGCATTTTTAAACTCCAACTCCAGCAGTGCAGATGATGAAAAAGTACAGAGCATTACACACAGCCCCGGGGGAGAGGGGCTTCAGCGCCAAAACCAAGAGACACGTACTTAACAGCTTCAAGCTCTGCTCATCTTCAAAATTCCAATGTAAAGACTCAAAGTCTCCCAAAGGACACCTTTTAAGATACTATCTATAACCAATTCAAGACTGGAATGTTTTTGATTGTTCTTTGGCTTCTGCAGGATTAAATGTTTAATTAAAAGACCCTTCTTTTAAGAAGAAGATATATGCAAAAATACTGTTAAGTGAAAAACTTTCTCCATGGGGGAAAAAAAAGGACACTACTATAGAAATGAAGTAGTGAAAAGAATCTGCTACTTAAAATGAAAATTAGTAATCTTGCCCTGTTTTTGAAAGAATAAATACTTCCTTTCTCTTAAGCAGTGATTTTACCAGTTTGAAACCCTACAGAACTACAAATTAGTTTGAAGGCTCCGTCCAGTTTGAAACATGGAAATATGGCCTGTGCTGCTTGTGGGAACAGTGATGTGCCCTTCTAAAGTCTAAAACAGGTTTGTTTTCTTTTCCACAATGGCACAAACTGGCAGCAGGAAGCACCTTGGCAGGTTATAGCTGTACACAATTAAATAGGGGCTCCCAACATAATCAATCCCTGGCACTTTCGTAAGTCATTGGGGTGGAATAACACCATTCTCCCTAACTGCACACACCTCTTTAAAAGTGTACCAGCCTTAATATTCCCTACTGGCTCTCCTGTTCCAACTCATTACATTTTATATCTCCCCACTCCAGCCTTAAACTGAAGTCAAGAGTTGCAACCGTCAATCACTGCTCTGCTCCTGGAGTCCTTTCATAACCTGCACTCTGAAGGAAAAGCTTCCCAGGCCTGCACTTCCCACCACCACCCTCTACAACTAACTGTGGCATTATTCTGATTGCTTGTTAATACATCCTGGGGCTCTAATAAGCAAGTTCCACATTGTTTGGTACATTTGTTTCAGCTCCTCTGACCGAAATTTTAATGAGTTTAGGAAAGAGAGGCTTCGTTGGGAACTACCAGAAAAGTGGGAAAACAAGGATACTTTCTCAGAGATCTTGGAAACAAAGAAGTAACCAAAAGGCATCTGAGCAAACTAATTTACAGCAGTAGGAGAAACTAAAAGCTGCATGCCTGTGAATCTTCTGTGTGCCAGAGGGCAGAAGTGATGGACTAATTTATGCAGTCAGTGATACAAGAATGATTTGTTTCTTGTCAATCTGATGCATTCTCTGTGAGTTACAGAACAGATGAGAGAAAAGAAAAAAATTACAAAAATTCTTCTGTTATGGAGTACAACTGTTAAGTTGTTAAGATGTTGTCCAAATGTCCCTTAAACACTGACAGGCTCAGGGCACTGATCAGCTCTCTAAGGAAGCTTGTTCCAGGGGACTGTTCACCTTCTTGGTGAAGAAGTGTCTCCTACTATACAGTCAGAACCTCCCCTGACACAGCTTTGAATTATTCCCCCATGTCCTATCACTGGATTCCAGGGAGAAGAGCTCAGCATGTGCCTCTCTGTTTCCCCTCCTGAGGAAGGTGTAGAGGGCAATTTCTATAATAAATTACCAAATCTTTTTCTTGCCACACCTAAACACAAAGCAATTTTGTAGGTGGAACGAATTCAGAGGTTAGAATGAAATACTGAAAGATATCAAACAGGTTCCTAGCTAGTTATATGGTTAAATCCAGGGGCTCAAGTGTTTTTTTGGGTTTTTTTAAATCCTAGATCTCCATGTGCTCAGTGAAAAAGTGGTTCAGCTGATGCAAGGAAATTACCCAGTGTGATTCAGCCATTGAACGCATTTTCAAGGCTGAAGCATCAAGGTCGTAGAAGAGCATCCTGGGCTCAAGTCAGCCAATTTACAGAAATACATTTTATTTTGTAAAATGCAAGCAAGGATTAGTTAGTTATGTGATTGAGAGCCTCAGGACAACTTGTGGTTTCTCTACATGCACCCCAACAGCTGATAAAAGTTGAAGGGGAATGGAGATTATACGAATTATATTTATTTAATCCCCCAATGAGAAAGAATTGTGTTTCATACAAAGACTTCAACATAAAAGACAGCAAATTAGGCAAAACAGAACAGGTTGGAAGTATAACTCAATTTGACCATAAAAGATAAAACCCCTGTGATGCAGATACATTTCCTTTAGTGTAACAGCAATTTTATCTACAAACCTATTACCTTATCAATAATCAAAGCCTATAAAGTACAAAATACGGAAAATATTCTTAAATATCACAGAAAAAATTAACAGCAAGTTACCTTGCGATCTTCTTTGAAGACTTCAGCAGCAGTTGTGAAATGTGGAATGGCATTTTTACAGTGAGGACACCCTGTTTGACAAAGGAAGAAAAAGACATAATAAACTTTAGTTGTAGGAAAGATACTGGGACAAACTCAAGACACAAGGTGAGTCAGTGGAAAATTTGAATTAAAAATCGCTCTAAACAGGAGCTCTCCAGTTCTGGAATGAGCAGGACAAAATGTGTGTCAGCTACACAAAAGTAAACACATGTTTAAGATCCCTGTGACTTCATGGAGTTTAGGTGTACGTTTACAGTTATGCAACATCCCATAACAGGGGCCACAGTGCAGGGGCCTTTTCTCCATCACCAGCCCCCTAAGAGCACTTCCAGAGCACCAGCCACAGACACACCATTGCCCTGCTCTGCACCTCCTGGTATTGCCAGGTAGGTTTTTACTGCTGTGGCCCAACTAGATTTGGGCATGGAAATAAAGACAGCACAGCTGGGAACAGGAGGCTGGAAGGTGGAAAGGAAATTGCTGGGAGCATTTATAAGTATTTGGAAAAGGCCTGTGTTAAAGCCAAGCCATTGGGAACATAAGGGAGGGGAAGAGAAGCAAGTGCAATAGGCCAGACATCTTTCACGGATGGAGAGCAGATGTCCAGTCTCAGGTTAGGGTGACTGCTGCTGGCTTTCCTGGAGACCTTCCTGCTGTTCACCACAGCTGGGCAACCCCTGAAGAGTTTTACAGACATTGCACACAGGAACCCCAGAGCTTTGTATGGGAGATGGGCTGATACTTCTTTGTACACTGCAGCACTGAACAAAAGGCCAGCTAATCCCTTGCTTAAATACACACTGATTTGACTCAAACATTTCAGAAGTCACGGAAGGGAAATTAGAACTGCTCTCTTGATTCAAGGTTCAGATATGAGTGCTCTCAATTCAGAAGCAATGTCTACAAATTTTTGTCTATGAATAATCTAAACTCCTCTCAAAACATCATTACTATACTAAGTAAGCCTTTGAAATGGAAAGTACCTGCATATGTGTAACAAATTACTTTTTTTCAGACCCAGCACAAAGGTTGATCCCAAGCAAAGACTCAAGACACTATTTTTTGCTTAGATGCACATTAAGAGAGGAATGGACACACTTCAGTCAAGCCTCTGTAATGCTGGCAAAGAAGTCCATCTCGCTATTATTTCTGGGTAGGAACAGAAAAATCCCAAATGAGTTGCTCAGAAGCAGCAATTACAGATTATGCTACTGTTGTTTACCAGTATTTTACATGATGAACAAGTGTCTGTGTTACTTTAAAATCAGGAGTGAACAAATACCCTCTTAGGAGACTTGCAGCCACCCTCCTAAGCTATGCTCACTCCTTCAGCTGAAAAATACTATCTCTTTCACAAGAAAAATAGTATCTATGCATATACAATGCACACTCCTTTCCACAAAGGAAAGGCTGAATACCCCTTCCACTTCACCAAAACATAACTTCACTGCTTACATGCACTGCTTTGAATTCTAGAGCATTTCTTTCTTCAGAATAGGATTCTGAAAGCACTGCAGTGACACACCTGTGTAAATACACTGAGAGTCTGCGCAGTAGCTAAGAATACCAGAAAGTCAAGGGGATGTTTCCTGGGAAACTGAGGCACTTCTGTAAATCCATCTTAATGGCTTCAAACTCTGTATGCAGCACGATGGCAGCTGTGTTTCAGTGGGAGACAGCACAGTGTTCTACAGCTTGCAAACTATTAACCTTGTTGAGTTGTTCAGCACTTGCCTGGAAGAAAATGGTCATGAAAGAAAAGGAGGAGGAGGAAGAAGAGAAGAAAGAGGAGGAGGAGGCTAGTGTTTCAGGCTGCTCCCACGTCCATCAGCCCACTTTGGTGACCCATTTTCTCTCTTAGCACTTGCCTGGCCTGTCTGCCTGATACTGAAGAGCCTGCAGGTCAAGCCTGCACCATAACAAATCTTGGTTAATTTCCTGTACTGTGGGGGGATTGCCTCGGTTGCCTTGTTAACACTGCTCTACACAAATAAATCAGAACTGGTGACGACATCTAAGAAGAATTTCAGAAACAAAAAATGGATAAAAATCAGGCACCTCTAAAACAGGAACACTTGTTCTTAACTACATGCTGCAGTTTTTCTGGAAAGCACTTCCAACTGTTACACTAAAACATAAAGGCTCTTAAAAACTTAAACCTTTCAGGTTCCCTTTTTTGCTTGTGATCTTGAGCTTGAAATTTAGGTTTCACCCAAGAACATCTTGTAAACCCTCAATAAAAGATATTTCAGGACAGTAAGGCCTCTCTCAAAGCCCCTAGAGAAGTTGTAGCAGGCAAGAGCTCTTCATGAGCCACATTCTGCATGAAAATGGGAACACAAATAACAAGCATATTCTTCCACACAAAATACCAAATCCAATACCAAATCATGAGAAGTTACCTTCATTTACCCATCTGAAGCTCCATCCCTCCTCCCTTCACTTCTCCCTTGGCCCAACCTCCTTTCTTTACTGCACTGTGCTCACAGAACTAAAACACAACCATATGGCTTTTGGCAGAGCTGCCTCCAAGTCCAGTAGGCATTTTGTTAGCCTTGGACATCCATCCACAGAACAGATGTGAATGCTACACTGAATTCCCAAGGAGTTTCAAGGAGTCACTGAAAAAGGGGGAAGGAGCACATCATATGGAACAGCAGAACTTCATCTGTTACAACTTAGAAGGATTGCCAAATGCAGCAAACATTTGGAAGTCACCCAACCCAGTCATTCTATTTAAAGCACACATGCCAAAAAAAATAAAAGCAGAGGTTGATGTCTTCATTTTGACAGACGGAAAACTTGTTCTCCCCATTCCCTCTTCACACCCACTATCACACATTTATTTTAAGTGTTAACACTATCTTCTAGATTCGAAAGTGCAAGGAAAGGAAATGTACTGAGCACAGTACATGAGGATAGGAAGTGTGCAGCCTCCTTACAAAGGAATTTTCAGATGGGCTGCAATGGAAAGAGATTAAATTGGTGGCATACGAAGGTGTGGATAAGGTGTCAAGAACCAAAAGGTCCTGCCCCTTCTCAGTCACTATGGACTAAACAAATTGGAAAATTCATTTTAGTTTAATAATTTGGATCCCATGGTAAGCACACAGACTTCCTGCAAGGACAAGAAGTAGACTTTTTAACTGAGCAGCATTGAAAAGCAGCACTTCTGGGAGCAGAGCCCTCTAACACAGATGCAGGGCTTTGCTTTAACAATTCTCTTTTTTCATTTTTACAACAGTGTCAAATTTGATCTCAACAGGGTTAAGAGCAGATGTGAACTTAACAGTAATTTCCTGTGCCTGACTTGAGAAATGTGAAAAAACTTGCTCCTGAAATATCCAACCTTTCCACAGGATCCAGTACTGGCACTGAAAACCTCTAATCATTCCTGCACATCTCAAGATAACTCCATTTCCTACTGCAGAAACACAGTTGCATCACCGGGTAGGAAAACAAGAGAACTTGACATCTCAGGCACATGCAGTAGCATGTGCTGAGGCCATTCCCTGTTCACAATCAGCAAACAATAAAGCTTCAATAGACCTCTAGTCAGGCACTCAGCTCTGTGCTCAGAATTTGGCTCTGTGGAGGACTCCCCATACAGTCCCTGGTGGCATCTGCTCTCCCTGACCTGCCGGGGCACAGGGGCTGCCTGCTTAAATCACAGGTCCCAAACAGCTGCAGCTGAGGAGTTCTGAAGTTCTCTTTGCCCTTGTACTACAAATTTAAAAATGTACACAAACCCAGTATTTTCTACAAGGTTTTTCTCCACCATTCATGTTGTAAAGTTGGTAGGAGATGTGGTACAGTCACAGCAGGCACCATCACATTCCTCACCTTGAAAACCAAGTAGTTCTCAACTGAGCCAGTACATGAGAAATATGGTTTCTGTGGGAAAAATTGAAGAGGAATAGCTGATGAACAGCAGACGAGGGAAATCAAGCAAGCAAGCAAGCAGGCTTCACTCAGAGCCATTATCACTGAGGGGAGAGGGAGTCAGATTAAATCTCCTCTAATTAGAGAGGCATTTAAAGGAAAGCTACTGGGTCTTTAGGGAAATGCAGTGATGGAAAATATATAACCCAGCTTGTTTTCCACGGACTGGATTTACTGATAGCAGGAATAGCCTCAAGGTACAGCACCTTCTCAGGGTATCTTTGAGGAAAGACCCAAGGAGCCACCACTGGTTTGGGCACAGAAGGGGCTGGAACTTCATTCTTGTGGAAACACTGGTTTGAGGACTGCGAAGAAGTAAAGAACTTCAGGGTTGAGCTGGATGTGATTTCCAGAATGATGCCACAACACATTAGTTGCATGATGCAAAACAAAGATAGCACATGGGGTAATAGAAAAACTTAATTATGTGCTCACATCATCTTGAGAACTGATTTTTTGAGCTTTAAATAAAAAGAAGACTAAGGAAAAAATAATATAAACCCATTTTTCAGGTACAGTAAGAATAACATAAAATTGATATGATGTGGTAGCAATTTGATAATTTTTCAGACATAATAATACCTGTGAAAACATTTTCCATAATTGCAGGGTCCTATGGGATACAGAAGGGATGCAAAGAGGGTTTCAAAGCAGTGGAACAACCTAATGAATAACCTACATGTCTTTATCGTGTTCAAATGGAGAATTTTTCATTGAACACAGCTTCTTTTTTTTAACCAATGAATTGCTTAGAGATGATAGTGAGTCGAAAGTAAAACTTAAAGAGATTCTTAAAACTTCAGTGCACAAAGGTATTAGGACCAGATGGCAATTCTAAAGATGTCTCGAGAGTAGTGCATGAAACAGATGCACCCTGTTGTACAAGAGTCACCTCATTACATTTAAAATAAAATTGTGGCAAATTTTCAGAACTGCCTAAAGGAATCAAGTCCTCTTTCCAAAAACACAGTTTTCTACTTGTTTAAATATGAAAAAACATCTTTAGGTTAAGTTACTTCATGCTTTGTTTAATTTGAAATTACAAAGCCCAGTGATATAATATAACCTCTCTACAGCTGAACATACAAGGTTAATTCAGTTTCCTTAGAAGAGAGGAAGCTGTATTAGCATAGCACATAGAAGAAAGGTGAAGCTGCTTTTTAATGAATATAAATCAAAAGCTAACAATTTGTAAAAAATAGATAAAGCAAGCAAATGGACATCAAAGCAGTACCTACAGTCAGCAGAGGTAATAATGATGTTTTAAGTATATAAGGGGCTTTAAACGTATTAGAAGCAAAAAAATTCAAACAATGCTAGCAATATAGCTTTGAAAGAAAATGATGGAGTTGTCAAAATGAACTTCACTGAATATATAAGTTAAAATAGTAAGCAGATGTGGAGAGGGCCTCTATGCCTGGCATCTCTGAAGTGCTGTTTGCAGTTCTGGGCCCACAAATCAATGAATTCAAACTGGAGGGAGTTCAGAAGACCCGTAAAAAAACCAACAGAACTGAAAAGCGAGTTTCATGGCAAAGGGACTCAGGAAGCTTGGTGTGTCAACAGCTTAAACCCAAAGATTAAGAAGTGATAGAAATCGAGAAAAGTCAGTCTCTAAATTTCATTGTAACGAGCTATTCAAGCTGGGTGCCAAAGACTGAGTAAGCTCCAGAGCTGGTTGCGTGCTGAAGCCAGTCAAATTTAGATGGAAATTCACATTCCCTATCACTAGTGATTTTTAATCTGAAAGGAAATGGTTTTGTAAAAGAGATGCTTTCACACAGTGGCTCTCGAGCTGATCAGAAGACAGCTGTCCTTGACTTGCATCGCTGAGCTGAGATGCTCAGCAGTGACATGGTCTGCCCGTGCTCAGGGCACCATCTCCGAGCGGCCGGAGCTGCAGGAGCCAGCACTGCCCGTGGGTCAGGCAAGGACGACAGCCCCTGCCAACCTAACCTGAGCATCCCAACTAGAACACTACAGCAGCACTGACTGGGCATTTTGCCTTCAGAAAGCACTACCTTATACCTTCTGCCCATCAGTAACACGTAATGATTTATAACCCTTCCCGTGTTGTTGTGCGTGCTTTTAGCATCTCATACGTAATCAAATCCTGATAAATAAAGTCACAAAGTGGTGTGCATATATTTTACATGAGGGTTTTTTAAAGGAGAGAGTTTAAACACGCACACATTTTAATGTAGACTGCTTTCATATTAAATACACTAACATAAACTGTCAGTACTTTCATAACAAAGTCCTGGCCAACTCCTTAGAGGAGATCTGAAAGCCCAGTGATTTGTGAGACCGTGGCATTTGTGCTGTCTGTGCTCTACCCTCAGCACAAGAAAGGGCTCTGCTCCCCCCTCAGCCCCCGGCTTCCTTTAGTACCTCTCAACGGGTGATCTCAAATGCTTTAACTAATATCAATTAATTACCCTTCAAATTGCTCCTAAGAGAGACAGACGTGATTATCCCCCTCTGTCATTACATCCAAGGTTAAACAGAGTCAGGAAGAGGTTAAGTGACTCTCAGGGTTCACAATCCTGCCTGACAGGGAGCCAGGTTGTAAGGTGCTGACTCCATTTGTTCAGCTGTGAAACCATAAGGGCCTCAGAGGGCTCAGCACGTGGCAGGATGGAGCCCTCAGCATGCAAAGTGCAGAGCAGAGAATGACTTTCCAATTCCCCATCTCTGCTTGAAATCATCAGCGTTTAAACAACAGGGGTAGATAGTGCCCTCTGTTACTGGCTTTTAAATGACTGCAATTCTAAGCAAGTGCAAGCAGCAGCTCTGCACAGCTATCAAAGCCAGCCCGGGAGCTTGTACACCACAGAGTCAAGCAAAGCCTGTTTCCACTTCAAGAGTTCCAAGTGATTAACTAGAATTAAAACCAGAATATTACTTGGTCAATCAAGGAAAGACAGGCCACAGACAGTAATTGCACAGATAAGAGCTGGAAAAGGGTATACTGCTTAAACCAATGCAATTTGTGTGGCTACAGGAGTTATGGAATCCACAGGCAGATTTGAGAAAGGCATTTGGAGATGTAACTGAAAGGTTAATTAATTTTGTTTTACCAGTAGAGAACTGGAGGGCTTTTTATTGCATATCTGGACCCAAAGCTCACTTGATGACATGAGCTGACACCATAGAATAATCATATCTCTAAGACATTAGTAACTGAAAGAGGTGACACGTCCTTTGATTTGAAAAATGTTATGAGGTTTTCAGTTAAGCATCAGGTGAATCAAGCCTTGTCTGACTACTCTTAACAACAGGTAAACTACTCCAAATTTCACAGCCTGCTGGTAGATTTTGTTGAGTTTTTCCCAAGCTATCTGAACTCTTATTTTGTAACACCTTGGAGGTATACAAATGAGACAAAACATACAAAACCCAAATTATTGGGAAACCATAGCCATGAGATATGAACAACTGCAACAGGTCAAATTGCAGAAGTGAGGAGAGTAGAAAGACTCAGCACAAAACTCCTGGACTGTTTCATCCACTACAAAAAACAAGGATATGACTGACTGCAGTGAATTACAAATGACATGCCAGCACTCAGCATTTGGTAACAAGCAATCCTTTGAGTTGGAAAGCTATACAGCAACTCACCTCGGGACTGAAAGGGTATAAAGGTCTACAATTACACCCAAAACATACCTTTGTGCCAGTTCCAGCAGACCTCCATTTTCCACTGTGCCACTGGTCTGTGTAGCTTGAACAAAGCTGGCAGCAGCAGTTAACCAAGCCAGCATCAGCCCTGGTTAACTGCAAACACGGTCATAGAGCAAATGAAATAATTTTGCCATTTGACATGCCAGTGGACACCACTAATTGAAGACATGCTGCTGAGTTAGCAACAGTCAGCAGAACACTGGAATTTCAGCTGTGCTAATGCTTAAAAGGAGCTCCTGTCAGACAATGTTACACATCACCAAAAAAAGCATTTGTCTTATTGGAAATGGGTTTCGTGACAGTGCATAAGGATGGGTGGCATGCTCATAATCTCCTAATGTGGCCACAGTGACACTGCACCAACATAGCTGTGTGTCTGTGAGGAGAGAATTCCACAGAGCAAGGCACACACTTCCCTCCTCTTCCCTTCTCACGAGCTGGAGCTGTTTATATACAGGCAATATTCTGCACACCAAATCAAGCAGCTGTAACATTTTAGAGTTACAAAACAAGAGGAGCTGGATCACCCCAACAACTTTTAGTTTACTGTCACCACTCCACCACAGCCACTGCGAGCACTTTGTGTTTGTTATGCACGGTCTGGGGAAGTGCAGCTCAAACCATTCTCTCGGCACTAATTAATCTCCTCAGCACAAACAATGGGGCTAAGAGCAGTTCTGCCAGCCTGATTGCAGAGACCACTCTATGAATTCATCCTTTATCAAACCCAGCCTGTTAAGGGGCTCTGTGGCATCAGCACTATTTACACCGAAAGGAACACACCTCGGTAATGCACCTGTAACAAGAGCACCACTGATGCAGGAGGGAAAGCAGTTAGTGGCAGAGCTAACATCAAAATTCTGCAGTGCCAGCCCACACAGGACTTACAGCCTCATTATCAGAGGGTCCAGACATTGCCTCGCTCAGTCAACAACCAGAAAATCCTTCCTGCAAGGTTTTTTGCCTTGAAAGGGATTCTTTCTGTTCAGCATGTTTTTAATAATTTTTTGATAGCTTAAGCTTCATTTATAAACATGCACATTTTGTTCAGGCTCTTTGATACAGCCCCCTAATCAAAACTTAACAAGATGTGCTTGCAAGTGACAGGAAAACCTCTTGGTGGGAGCCAGTCTGAGGCCATCGTGGGACACTAAATTCATCTGTGCTGCTGCTTTGCTCTGCACATCTGAACTCATAAATTCAACTGTCGTGTATGTTCTCCCTCTCTGTGCATAGTTCACACAGAACAATGTCACCCAAGTCTGCTGAGTGACCCAGCAGTGACCCAGACTGCTCATCTCAGGCCCAGCAGCCACAGGCTGAAGCCTCACATCCAACAGAATTTGCCATGTTTTCCTACAGCAATGCAGCTTAACCAAAACACAGCATTAACTCCCCAAAACTGCCTGTGCAAAGGCTGAGATATGGTGCAACCAGCTTTGGCCAAGCTTCCTCCAAAATTAGGAAGGATGAAAAGGAAACACTTCCTTCAGAAGTGCTTCCTTCAGAAGAGCTTTTTGATGACAGCTTGGGTCCCAGGGAGGGAGGAGCACACTGCCCTCCTGGCTGTCAGCATTAACAGCTCGAAGCCATGAGCCCCCCTGTGCCCAGAGCGTGACCCACCCTGGCAAGGACTCTCAGCCAAGTGCTTCTTGTCATTGGATATTCCTTGATGCGTAACTTGGACAGAAGAAACCAAGCAGTTTTTGTTGTGAAAACACAGAGGAGCAGCAGACCAGGATACAGAATAATTAAAATCTTGAACAAACTTTGTGGGTAAAATGAATGCAGGTTTGCCTAGTTCTCAGCATTTTATGGGTTCCTGATGAAACACACAGGGATGGGCACAACTCTTTTAGTCAGATCCCTGTCTGATTTCTTACTGCTGAGCAAAGTCCTACCACTTACTTCTTAATGGTGGCCAGGAGTTGACCCATCAGACAGCAATGATGGCAGTATTCCTGCTTTACTCTCTTTGTTTTACATCAGAACCAGGTTCCATCTCCCACAAAAACCTTAGATCAACACACAGCCTTTTAATGGCTCCAAAAGCATCCTAAAGTCTTCTTGGACTTTATCAGATGCAACACAAATTAGGCACCTTTATTCCCTTCTTCCAGCCCTGAAAGAAAAACCTACAAAAAAGTGTAAGTGAAGAACCAAAGAGGCTGATTATCTCTAACTGCACACCCTCTTGCAGCAGTACAGCCACTTGCTCCATCCAAAAACACTTCATTAAAACCATCCTCAGGATGGTTTACTGCTGGGTGTTCTCTCAGTACCCCTGTGGGTCAGGCTTCACCAGAAAATAACTTTTTCCAGCTGATGAAATTAATTACTAGTGAAGTGAAAGTTTCACTGCTGAACACAGAACTGGAAATCAACTCCCAGCAAAGCATTTTTAAAAATATCCATTCTGTGAACCCTATTGAGTCCCACAAATAGAGGCCATTTGGCAATTCAATAACATTGGCAACTGCCCCCCTTACGAGCCATTAAAACTGAGCACTTTCTCCCAACTACTTCCCATTGCTGCTGGAAGTCTTTATTTTTTAAAAGGGCTTATTAACTCGTGTTTTGACACTAAAGGTAAAAACAGAATGAATTTGATAAGTGCTGATTCCTGCCATTTAAAGTTACTGATCTAAAAACAGAGTGCCCTCCCCCCCATCATTTGGACCTGTTAATGGTTGATCTATTATATATAATTTCTTTCTGACACAGTTGATTCATTTGTAGTCTCTTTGGAAGCAGTAATCTCAACCAAAAAATTATGTTCTTGTAACTCGAAAGTGGACATTTTCTGTTTCTGCACAAGAATTAGCAAGGGGTGTTATTAAGCCTTTCCTGTTTAGAGAAATCAGAACTGGATGAGAATGGGGGAAAAACAACCTGAACCACAATCAAGAAAACCAAACCCCAAACCAAATAAAAATCCACTGTGTATATCTCAAACTCCAGTATAACTATTCCTTACAAATACAGCATTGCTGTGTTGGAAGGAACTTTGGGACATCATCTAGTCTAACTCCCTTGCTCAAAACAGGATCAATTTCAGCAGGTTGCCCAGCACTGTCTCCAGCTGGGTTTGAATATTTCCAAGGATGGAGCCTCTTGGGTCACCTTGTTCAAGTATTCAACCACAACCATAGTAAAAAAACCACCACTTCCTCTAAATGGTTATGCAAACTTTCCTGTGTTTCAATTTGAGTCCTTTGCCTCAGTGTCCCTGGGCACTGCAGAGAAGTCTCACCTACCTTCAATCATTCTTTTTTTCCCCATAATTTGTTTGAGTAATGCAGAAAAAACATCTCCAACCACAAAGACATTATTTACTGGAACTTTTGTTACTCTTTGTGATTCTGACAACTAATCACAACCAACTGCTTCTATTTTGCACAGTTTTCAGTGCTACAGTAGTAGGAGGTTAAAATTTAATGCATTGTCAAAGTCAAATCTCAATTATCTGGAATAACGGAGTGGAGAGAGCACATAAAAGTAAAAATGCAGATAAAACACATCCAGATAAGCTTTATAAACAGGGAGGACATAAGAGAAAGAAGAAAGAAAGGTCAGGGTGCTAATGCCAGAAGAGGCACCGATGCAAACAGGTCGGCCAGGACACCTCACTTTAGTGCTTCAAGTGTTGAACCAAGCTCTGGGTGCAGGGCACAGACCTGCAGCCACTGCCCTCCCAACCCTGGCCGGTTCAGCACTGCAGTCTGCCTGCTCTTGACCATTTGGCTCACTTCCCAACACAGTCTGCAGCCCCCACATCCTGATATCCATGTACCAGGCTCCATGTGCACATCAAACCATACTCAGACAAGTTGCCTCATCTCCCCATTTCTGGACAAAGCCAAACAGTTATAAAAACAAACCCGAAGTAGCTGAGGGAATCCAGTAGTCCAAAGACTGGATTATAAAAAAAAAATACAGACACAAGTCCTATAAACTCTCCCCAAAAGCTTCTGAAGTGCTGGTGCATCAATCCTGCTGCTTTCAAATACTCCCCCAACCCCTCACAGCAGTCTCCACACACACCTGAGGCTTCATGCTTCCCTTCTGCAGATGGTACCATTGTATTCCCCTTATTTTAGGCATTTTGAACTTAAAGATACATGAGTGGGATGACAATTACATCTTCACAAGAGCTGCACAAGGGTTCAGAGAAGAGCTGGGCCAGGTGCTGTGCAGCACAGATGCCAGCAGCCTGCCCCAAGTCCTATCCCTGAGTAGCTCTAACACGTGCCAGCCCACACTCCAGCCTGTGTGGCATGGTACAGACCTACCCAAAGGACATCTGGATGAAGATCTGGTCGCAGGTCATTACTGGCACAAGCAGCACTGGGTTTTCTGCAGCAGGCACTTTTTCCCAAGTCAGTATTGGGAACCTGCCCCTACTCCTGCCTCCTGCCCCAAATCAGTCATTGCAGCACACACAGATGCCAGCATGCAGGAAAGGGAACGTGAAATCAAGATCTCTGTGATGTCAAGTCCACAGGAGTGGGCTTTTTCCCCCAGTAATTTCCAGAGTCTTGATTCTGATTCTCAGTCCTTAAAATATTCCAAAGCCATGTGGAATAACCTTTACGTTTATGCTTCACCCATATTCCAGGAGACAGAGTAATGAGCTCCCTATCTTTTCCATGTGGATGTAGCAGCCTTCTCCTCCAGAGCTAAATCACTGTGAAGCACTGCTCAGTACCATTAAAGCCCTGCTCAGCTCAGCCCTGAGTTATCGGCACAGCAGCACATTGGTGGCTCTCCTATACATATTAAGTAATTTGGACTGGAAGCTGCCACAGGAAAGCCAGATCTCATTTTAATTTGCATCTAAGATATATATCTGTGGCCTTTGCCTAAAGGTTTGTCGCTCTAGCTGAAAGCTTGACAAAGGTCAGAATACTCAACTTTCTGCTTTAAATTCTAATGACAGATGAGAGATACATTTCTTAGCATAAATATTTATATATAAACATACTTTATATATGCATGTATACACACCCCCCCAATCCTTAAATATCTCAGCATATGTGTAAGTGTAACAAATACTGCCACAGAGTCACAAGTGAATGGAGTAGCATACTGTGAGTCTGCCCTGACCCAAGATGTGGATTTGAATAGAAAAAGAAAATCAGTTGAGGTAATGGGACCTTGAAATTTTAGCAATTTTCTGCACTAAAATAAGCAAGTTAAGATTAATTGGCAACATAAGCTTCAAGAGGTCTCAAGATTGAGAAGATGGTAAACAAAAGCTAATCTATAAAATTTAACAGGAAGCACATTATCACTGCACAAAAGCTGAAAATATATAGTGTTTTTAATAATTGTAATTATTTTACTGCATTAATGTTTATTTTATAGAAAATGGAGATTTAAAATACTCATCTGGTACTTTCCCCTGCACCCAACAAAGTGCAGGCTCGTTGCACGCCCTGTGTGTGCCTGCTTTGTGCTTTGCTCACAGACACTTCCACATTTAGAGAACAAATCTGACAAATCAGAAACCGTGCATGAGCCACGTACTGACAGCACAACAGCAACGCTGCCTTAGGAGTCACAGGAAGGCCAGACTGGGTTCCAGTTAGCACCCCTCTGTCCTGTATATAGGTGGTCTCATGCAGCAGTGTGTCAAAAACAGTGCAAAAATGTGTCTCAAGTGCAGCCTCAAAGCACCCAACAGTTTTACATCACACAAGCCATGCTTTTACAGCCTGCTCATATAGAAAGAGCCAGGCTGATCTTTACTCACCCCTCCTAAAGTAAGGGTGGAAGTCAAATGGCAAAAAATTAGCCCATCAGGCAAGTTCCCTCATGCTTTCAACCCTGGGAGCTGCATACTCATCATACATAGAGTCTTTGCTTTAAATGTGGCTTTAAAAAGGATCAAGAATCTTAAAAAGATGCAGCTAAAAACCAAAAGTGAAATAAATCCCTCTTATGCAGAAAGTCACTAATCGGGTAAAGAGAACTCGAGAGACAGTGAACTCCTAATCTTACCATTTCATGGGCAATCATTTGATTTTAAAATTACAATGTGCTCTTTACCAGCTGAGGTCCATGAATCAGAAATTCCTGGCACATGGGCAATTTTTAGTCAATAGGTGGTGGGAACTGGACTGGAAAAGGGATTACGTCCCCTTCCGTTTTCTTTTACAACCTTCCAGAAATCTCCCTCCTGAACTGCACCCCTGCTTTCTCCCACATCCCTTCATATGAGCCCCAAAGCATTCATGTTTAATTCCCTAACAGAAAAGCAAAATAAGGGGCTGCCTGATTAAACATTAAGGACCTTTTTCTCTCTTTATGGAAAATACCTTTGATTTAATGGGAACAATTTGGTAGCTGGTTATCTGAAGGTTATCCATTAATTGTTGGCCATGTGATTTGGAAGAATTGTTTTTTCTATCTGGGGGCATTAAGTCATGGTGGCATAAAGGCACATTAATAGTTTCTAATATGAAATGCCTGGATTATCCTCTCCCTCTGATAAGCCCCTGAAAAGCTAAGAACTTGTACCTAGTCTGCCAGTCTCTGGGACAGCACAGAAAAACAGAAGAGGTCCCTCTCATTCACCTTATTTATAAAAGGCCTCATTCTAAACTTCCCTAGAAATATTCTCAGGAGCTTCAAAACCAAAGTGATTATGTGATGCATGCAAAAAAATCTGGGAGGAGGAAGCTATGTCCCTAGTCCCAGTGGACACTCAAATGCAGATTTATTACAGACAAAATTTATTCCATCAAAATTTGTTCTCCACCTTGTGGACTGATTCCTCCTACACTACTGTATTGATTTCACTACTGAAGTGCTGCATTAATGAATCAGGCTCTCCATGTCCACAGTGCTACTATAAAGGATCACATTTTGTTATATGGACCATAAAATGCAGCAGAGGAAAATAAATCTGTTTTGTTTTTGTATTGCTGCCTGCTTTGGTGTCTGCATTAAATAATATAACCATTATATACTGTTTTGTTTCCATTTATAAAGATACAAATGATGGTGCCAATAATGTTCCCATGCACTTATATTCAGAATCAGGTCTTTACCCTTAAAAGTCTGGTGACAGCAAGGGAATTAATTCAGGATTTCACAGTAAATGTAGGGCTGACAAAACCCATCCTCGTAGAGAGGTTATTTACTCACATGGTGCATAGAACATGACAAGGGTGTGCTTCTTCTTCTTCAATGACTCCCTGAAGTCTTCTCCAGCCAGGTGGATAACACTGGTCTGTTTTTCTTCCCATGCAGGCTCAGGTGGAGGCGGTGCTTCAGGACTAGAAAAGCAAGACAATGAAATTGGTTTGAAAATGTTTCTGGAAGCAGATAAAGGGACAGCATTGTCCTGGTCAAAATTAGCATGAGGTAACTGATGTGAAAAATCCTTCAAGATGCCTGTGCAGTAGAAAGACATACTCAATATTTCCAACACCAGGCAACAGCAAAAAAAAAAAAAAGATGAAAGTTAATTTCTGAAACTCAGATAATTTAAAATATAATTTAAAATAATTAAAATATAATTTAAGTGACTGTAGTCAGGCATATGAGTAGAAATGTCAAATAAAGACTTCCTACATTGCATCCAACACCTGGGTGGAAAAAACATTGATACATACCACTGTATCATCCACAGCCTTGAACTGAGAAGAACAGCAAGCAGGTGGAATTAAAAGGCAACTGATATAGAACAGCATCTTCCATTCAAATATCCTTTTTGTACTCTTTATCCCTATCATGCAAACTTCTGTAAAGAATTTCATGACCTCTAGAATTCAGATATTAAAGCCAGGATGCAAAAATCAGCATCGTTCCACTTGGAATACTGGGGGTGACTGAACCAGAATATTTTACTTTGGTAAAGAGAATGTCAGGTTTCAATTATGACTGCACATACTGGCTAGATCAGAGCAATCCTGCACACCTAGAGTATCTCTAACAAAAATTCTGCTATTCACTAGCTCACAGACCTCTCTCAGACTCATTAAATTCATTCCTGCTGTATCTTAAATAGTGATTACTTTATATAAAATCATCAGAATGGTGCCACAGTATAAAGACCTTCATATGTCGCCTTGGTAATAAATTAGCTTTTCAGACTTTCCTGACACTTTCAATGACACCATTTTAAGTTGTATCAGGTACATAAAAACCAAGTGGAGAAAAACTCAATTTTTAAAGTCCTTTTCAAGGTCACTTGGTGGACATTCATTGCATTTCCAGCATTACTGATTTTCCAGTTTTTAGAGAAAGACTTAGATGTGTTTCAGAGAAAGAAGAGTTACACAGTGTGTCCTTTAGCTGAATTCCTCCATGAACACAGTTGTTGTGAGCTATCACTGATTACAGTTACAGAGGTGGGACTTTACTCTCACACAAAATTTTCCACACTGACCTGGAATAAACTGCCCAGCAACTGGTAACAACCTATGTGGCAGCACAATCACCAGAGAGGAACCAGAGCCAAAACCTGTATGGCTGCAAGCACCCATTGAGACAGGTCTCCTCCACAAGCTGTACTTTTATCACCCGCCTGCACCCCAGATGCATCCCTATTTCCACCAGCTTCAGTGCAGCTGTGTCAGTTCTCTCCCTGTCAGAAAACAAGGATGTTATTCTACTGCATCTCTAGCTGGGAGAACATCCAGGAGCCAAGAGCAGGAGGCAATTGTCTGGGCTTCACCTGTACTGCTGACTAGCTGAGGCTGCAGACAAAAGTCTTCGAGAGCCACAGCAGGATCCAGAAGAATTAACACCACGTTCCTGGTCCTCATTGCTTATTCACCTGCTGGTACAGGCAGCATCAGCCTGACTGTTTAACTCACCACAAAGTGCACAGTGCTCAAAAGAGTTGAGCAAAGCAAGGACAATGACTTCATATACAATACAGATACAGCAGCCTGGAGCCTCTGTGGGCAGGGAGGCCAAGGGAGTACCATGTCTAAAAGTAAAATACAGATGAAGCTCCTCAACATGCTACAATGACAGTGCCAGACCATATCCACTACCTGCTTTGAAGCAGTCAGAGATGTAATGAGAAGAAAGAGAAGAGAAAGAAAAGAAAAGAAGAGAAAAGAAAAGAAAAGAAAAGAAAAGAAAAGAAAAGAAAAGAAAAGAAAAGAAAAGAAAAGAAAAGAAAAGAAAAGAAAAGAAAAGAAAAGAAAAGAAAAGAAAAGAAAAGAAAAGAAAAGAAAAGAAAAGAAAAGAAAAACCAAAAAAACCCACACAGCCTCTTCCCCCACCAAATAAAAGGGGGAAAATAAAGATTACATTCCTCATGCCCACTAGTTAAATGATTAAAATATTCACAAAACTCTGGCAGGGTTTCTTCCCCTTAACTAATGCAGAAAATACATGAGGCTTACCGTACCAAAGAAAATGCATATTTTATATATATATGCATACTTTTACATACATGCATATATAATACATACTTAAAGAGATAATTGTGCCAGCAATTTATTTTGAAATGGAATTATTGTCATCATTTTCATATCAAACCTAATTCTGCATATTTCAGCACACCACCCAAGAAAAGTTGGTTAGTGCACTCAGAGGTGCTGGTTTTGTTGGTCTCACTGGCTTTCCTTCAGCCTCATGTGGGTGGAATTCTAGGCATTGGCTCTGAAATATTGGAAAGAGAAAAGTACAACTGTTGAAATTCAGTTACTAACACTGGGATCTGCTGCTTTGTATAAAGAGGGAACAACAAATGTTCTGTTTATTTTTCAGAACCATTGCTATTCCTTCTCCAGGGAAAGGCTTAAGGTATATTTGAAAAAATGTTTAGTTTGGGAAAGAAATACAGGGCAGCTATGAAAAACCCCACAGCAAATAAAGGATTTGGTGTATTAGAAACCATAATTAACATACACGTTTCTGTGGGTTGGAATACTGGAATTCAGTGTAATTTTGTTAGCAAGGGATTTAGGCAGTGTTGAAGCTCTGCTTAGTTCCTCATCAAAGCCATCTACAGGAGTCACCAGGAACCCAAATACTATATTAAAACCCTCAAAACTTACTTTTGCAACCAGTCAATGATCTTCTTCTTTGTTCTGAGGTGTGGCAGAGTGTATTTCTCCTCTCCATCCTTAAAATACTTCAAAGTAGGAAACCCTGAGATATGATATCTTTCTGCCAGAGCCTTGTTGACAGTAGCATCGACTGCTGCAAGGACACCCGGACTCTGAAAGAGAGATCACCCCCTGTAAATCCCAGCCACATACACACACCCCTCAGCAAGACACAGTGGGCTTGGGGGCAGTCACTCATGCTCTAGATGCCTTTGCTGCCTCTAGGACAAGAGGACATAGTCTTAAGCTGTGCCAGGGGAGGCTTAGGTTGGACATGAGTAAGAATTTTTTCACATAAAAGGTGATTAGACATTGGAATGGGCTGCCCAGGGAGATGGTGGAGACACCATCCTTGGAGGTGTTTAGGAAAGACTGGATGTGGCACTCAGTGCCATGGTCTAGTTGTCATGGTGGTGCTTGGTCATAGGTTGGACTTGATTTTAATGGTCTTTTCCAACATGTTTAATGCTGTGATTTTGTGCACAGACATACAGAAAGACACAGAGAACTGATGCAAAACCAGAAAGGGACATACTCTGGACTAAATGTTACCAGTCTTACCTGTTCCCCTCCCATTTCTGATGGATTCTCTTTATATAATTCACTCTATAATGTTTAAGAGCCATTCCCAGAAATTGCATTTCCTCCCACATATCCCTGTTTCTCCCAGAAGAAACAAGCATTTCTAAAGGTAAGTTTAAGGCAAATTCATCTTTCCCTAACTTGTGGGTATCGTTTCATGGACTACCTTTAGAGACACAGAAGAATAGGCATTTGTAAAGTGTGATTCATTGGATCTTTGTTTTTCTCATCTCCTCCCTCTCCAGCAGCAATAAAGGAACTTTAGATGTCTCCACAGATGATGCTTAAAGTATGGGGGAGACCAACTCTACTTCTCCTCCCGCATGGCATACACAGCACGAGACTGAATCAATAACACTAATACTTGTATTATTGAATCTCTCTTCTCCAGCCATGCTGATGGAGCACTTATGATGAAGCTAATGGAGTGGTGCAACCATTAAAAACAGGCTATTTGAAACAGGGATCAACCCATTTTGGTTTTCTCCAAATCTAATTCATAAATAAAAGCCTATGTTTTTTCACATTCAATGTCTTTAAGTAAGAGGAAAAAAAATCCATTTTTGGATTTGATCATATTATGTATAAGGCCTACAGTAGAATACATAAACATTTTTCGATTTTGTTTTCGTTCAAGACAGAATGTTCTTTCTCAGACTTTGGCAGGGCTCATGCATCAGCGATGAGACTGTACTTTGGAAGCACATTTTGAAGGGTCCTGTGGGAGGATGAGAACAGCTGAATTTGTTGTAGGGAGAAAAGTCACTTTTATTACTCTAGTTATTTATTACTGATTATTTGAAGGATATAATAAAGGAAATTAGCTTACATCACTGGTTACATGGAGAAACTCTGCAGCCTTCTCATATTCTGGCTTCATTTTCTTACAGTGACCACACCCTGCCAAAAAAAAACTACAATTAAGTTGTATACACCATGGTCATTCATTGACCCATTCAGCCATTATCAAAATCCAGAACCATGTAGTAAAGATTTACTAGAATTTTGTATGCATTTTACTTAATACATTTGTAAAGCCTTAGTATGATATAGGATTTTTTCCAAAATGATCACAACAGTTTAAACAAAGAATTTAATCTATTAAAAATAACAACAACAACCACAACAACAACAACAACAACAACAATAACAATAATAATAATAATAATAATAATAATAATAATAATAATAATAATAATAATAATAATAATAATAATAATAATAATACACCCCTGCTTTCACACCCACACCTCTTTCCTTACAAAAAGTACTATAAACATTTGTCAAGCCCATTGCTTCTAGCATGCTCTTGGGCAGAGCACAACCTCACCCATTTCAGTTTCCAAATCTTTATCTGCTTTAAAAAGAAACAACACAGCTCCTCACGTGACTTTGTGACTTACAGTGGAGGCTTACACTAGCAAAGCTTAATAGAGTAATATAATTTGAATTCAACTGCACTGATAATAAGCCCTGCTTTACAGAGGTGCAGCATGTCCTTCTAGGAAGGATTTGCACTGATTTAATCACATCAGTGTAATTACACCACCACATATGTTCCCAACATAAGCAGGATCTGTAAAATTGAGATAATGGTGCTTTCTCGCTTGTGCGAAGTTCTCCAGAGATCTGCCATTACTTCACTGCTAAGTGCTGACATTACAATAAAGTAAAATGAATGTATGAGTGAGAAAAGCTGACTTAGAATAAAGTATTTGGGTGTAAATTAAACTGCTTTCAGAGGTGCAGTTGCTTGGAGGCAGGCTGAACTTTCATGCCCAGGTGAGGATCCTGCCACGATGTGAAGTTACACTTTGGCACCTCCAGTGCACTGCTGGGCCTCAGTGACAGCCCCTTCCCCGTCCCCAAGGGACTGGCACAATGGCAGCCCCCCTGGGACAGTGCACAGGGACAGAGGGGCTGGGGTGAACACCCAGCAGGTGAGGCTCAGGTCTGACTGGAGTGCAGGCAGCTGGGACAAGGCGCTGGCCCCGGAGCGCTGCAATCCTGTGCAGTGCCTTACTGCACCTCTCCCTCTCCTCTGCAGCAGCTGCCAGCTCACTTTCCTGAGCTGTTATTGTTGGAAGGGGCACTAGAAAGCCCAGACTTTGCTGATCTTTTGGAAGTTATATCAGAAGATATGGCTAGAAATGTGTTTCAATGCATGCCAGCAAAAGCCGACTCTGAGGTGTTCGGATAACAGGGCTGGGGATATTTTTACACCATTGTCTAAAAGAAAATAAACTAAAGACTCTGAACCTCACTGCTGCTTTGTTTCCCTCTGATGGGATGATGGCTGAAGCCAGCAGACACAAATCTGGGCCTGAACTCAACCAGACAAGCATGTTTTATATAGCCTAAGTCAAAGAGTGTTTGCAGCCAAGAAGCAGTAAGACATCCAGGTGTAAGTAACTTCACCAGAGCAAACAGAGCTTCAGCCACCACAGCACATCATGGAACACTTTCAGGGCATGTTTATGGAACATTTGAACAAATGCAAATCCCACCTAAGAATTACAGCAAATACCAAAGCAGTTGAACTCAGACCAGCTCCTGTTCAAACACCAGCTACAGTCCATACCACTTAGTTATCTGCACAGAGACCACAGCACTAAAGAGCCCCATGCCATTCTTTTAAGGAAAAAATAGTATTGTGGTAGGAGCAGCAGAACAAGGGAAGCTCAGCTGGTGGAGAGAGCTTTGCTTTAATTTTACACCATGGTGTGAGAATGCTGGGAACCCGATGCGACAGCTTCACAGGAGAATTCAGGAAGAAGCTGGGACAGGCTGAGGAAGAGTTACTGTCTCAGCACTGCTTATCTTGGTTAAAAGCACAAAAGAGGCTGGAAAATGATTTATTTGCCACCCACAGAAAACTTGCAGGCATACGGCTTTGTGTAAGGGGCTGACAGATCCCTCTGACACCTGCCCAATTTGATTTATTTCTCCTCTTAGGAGCAGGGAACTGAATTAATTTTGTGCTCTTCCTCACTTTTTACCAAAGGGCATCTCAACTCCCAGTTCAGATACTGGGAACTCTCTGAATTAGGTAGCTTAAATTTGTACAAACAATGATTTTCTGCAGGGCTAACTTCACCTTGATGGGATTTACACAGTGTGTCCCTTAGCCACAGCAAGGTTCATACTGTGCTCTAGCTACAGTATCCACATAATCTACACTATATTCCAATTATATTCCAATAATTAATTAGATCTGATCAACCAAAGGCATTAAAGAACCAGAGTTTTCACAAAGCCTTGCACAGGGGGAAAAAAACCCAAACCAGTAACACAAGCACATATTGCCCAGGAAATGAAAAAATATCCAAAGCATCTGAAGATCATATAAGTAATATTTTGGATGAAGATATCTAGACCATGAAATGTCACTGTTCCAGGTTCTTTCATGAAATCACACAGACACAGCACTACTGACTGCCACAAAGCTAACTCACTCAGGCTTAAAATAAAGGGAAGCAGGATCAGATCTTTAAAAGGCACTTAAATGCAAACTGAAATCTTCAAATCTTTATTGTGAATGCTTGTTCTACCCCTGACAGAGGACAGCATGATGTATCAGCCTGGAAAAAATTCACAACATTAGACTGAACCTGAGAGAGGGACAACAAATTTTAAGAGCTTCTCCCACAATAAACAATGCTTTTCTGCCTGTCTTCATGAGAATTTTGCTATTGTGAGCTACAGCCTGCTTTCACCTACCACTGCAGAAAAGGGGAGATATGAATTACAAATCAAACCTACAAACTGCAAACTAATTAATCTCTCCTATGATTATTTATCCTATCTTTGAATAATCCTGTGAAGATTGCCATTACATTTTTGAGGCCAATGAAAAGTTATTTAAATGAATTCCAAGGTCACTGCCTCTCCTTTGATTGCTACATTAGGTTGTTCAACAGCAGCTTCATCCCTCTGTGCTAAGCTCCTCTAGTTTTAGATGCTTTCTCTTCATAAAATGAGTGGGGAAAGTAACAACAACCCTACAGGCCCAGATGCTCCTGTGTGCTGCTGGGACAATGGAAGGAGCCCAGAGGTCTGCAGGGGGCATCTGTGACAGATGTGCTTCTAGAAGATGCACTGTCCTGTTAAGTGCTTACTGACATTAAAACTGAAAGTCTAAGCAAGGGAAGTTTGATCCCAGTTGAAAAGAAAGGCTGCACTCAATACAAGGATGGCCTGGGCCTGCTCCAGCACTGCCACCCTCTGAGCCTCTGTGGGGCATGGCTGGTGGGAACACCCAAGGGTCCTGTAGGTGTCCATCCAAGAGGACTCCCACAGCCTCAGTCTTTTCTTGCAAAAGACAAGCAGCTGCTCTGGGGGTGCAAGACAGAGTTACTCTCCATCCAGCAGCAGAAACCAGTCCAGGTTCAGTGCCTGGTTCTGCTGACCAGTTCAGGACAACTCCTCTGACTTCTAACACTTCATCTTGCTCCTCTTGCACAAAAAGAGCCCAGGCTACTAGGGCCAAGGCTCAGATAGAAAGAGCACACAGATAAGCAAAAAGGAAGTGTTACAAGACAGGGAAAACAAGTCAAAACTTAGAACCATCAGTGCTAGGACAGTACACACCCTTGCTAACCATTTTTAAAACAGATGTCTAAATGAAGTAAGAATTCTGCTTTCCCAGTTTATTTATAATCAGTCTTCTAATTTGCACTGTGCAGATGGGCAGATAAGCAGCTCCTTCCTTTTGTGCAGTTACTGTCACACAGCTTAGCTCAGCTGCACCCCAAACAATGGTGATCAAAGGTCCCCATGTCACCTCAGTGCAGACAAGTCACCTCCCTCCAGGGTCCCACTGCAGGGCAGAGGACAACACTTGCTCAGCACTTTGTCCTCTGCAGAGTGTGACCATATGCAAATGTAGAGGCAAAGGCCAAGTGTGGACAGAGCAATGCTGAAGTGAAAGGGTGAGCAGCACATGGACAAAGGAAAGCCTCACAAACATACCAGGCAACTCTTTTTCCAAGGAAGTATCTGTATGTGTTTATAGCAGCCTCTTTGGCACCATGGCAAAGACTCTCAGCACGGTTGCTCCAAACCTTTTCAGAAATGAACTAATACAAGTACTTCTACTGCTAAAACCAAGATTTACAGGCAGAAAACCAGCTAAGCAGCTCCAGCTAAGCTCCTGCATATGCTGTCTTAGTGATGTCTCAAGAATATAAATCTGTTTCTCTCTGTCATTCACTGTTTGCTTCTTTCAGGTTATTATGACTATATAAATAAATGCCATGCTTTTGGCCATGTCCTCTCATCTCAAGATAACATTGTCTGAGGATCTGAAGTGTGCGTGACAAGCAAGAGATAAAAGACAACATCCAGGCAGTTGTGAAGAAGCTATTTCTGACATCAAGAACCCTAGAGGTAAACTAAATTGCAAATAAAGATTTTAAAGAATCATTACATTTCTGTCATCAACAGACTGCACGAATACTGTTATCATGTACCAGCTATTTATTTTATAATGCCAGCTCTATATCCATCTATAGCTGCACACCAAAAATACCTCCATTAGCCTGACGAGAAAATGAATTTGAAGCACAAAACATGTCCTGCTTTCAGCAAGTGGGCCACTGGCAGTTCAGAATACACTCATAGATTTACAGACAACTTCAAAAAAAGAAAAAAAAAAGAAGTAAAAAAATTCAGATGTACCTTCATTCTTTAAACATTTTACACCTGGGGATAACACCATTGGTTTCTCTATTTTTAATCCCAGAAGAGCAGTGACCTCTGAAAACAGCAGAATAGCCAGTTCTTACAAGTTAATATTGTTAACTTTGAACTCTCATCCCTACATATGAACGTAGGAGTACCTACATGGAGCAGGGAAGACACAGTCCTTGCAGCCACAGCAAGGACACACAAATCCCAGCCCTCTTATCACCCATGCAAGAACACAAATGTATTCTCTTCTGCCATGGAAGGCTGCAACATACATCAGGCAAAAGAGGATCTCTCAGGTCTGACATGAGTCAGTTTACAGTTCCTTCACCGGTGTAGGAGAGCATAAACTACAACAGCTGCAGACTCCCTTGCATAATTTAGCCATCTGCATTGCAGACATCTGATGGAAAATCATCCACAAATTTGGCAGGGAGGCAGGATGACAAAAGCAGCTGTTTCTCCCCGTAATCACAGGTATGAATTTGCAATCATGTTGGTTGCATGTTCACTTAATAGTCACAACAGTCAGAGCAGTCAGGCCATGCCACGATCTACATGCATTAAAAAAAACCAAAACAACCAAACAAACAAAAAACCAAACCAAAACGAAAAAAAAAACCCAAACCAAAAAAAGAGAGGAATCACCTTAGGAAGGTAGGAGGGATCAGGAGCTCAAAGAATTTTGCACAACCTTATGCCTCTGGTACTTACTCCCACCAAACCATTCATCTTCTTACCAGCAGCACTGCACACCCAGGTAAAATTCCAGATACTTAAAGACAAGGACGTTTCAAGACTTGACGTTTTCTTACAAAAGGCGCATCTTCAATATCTTTAACATGATATTGAATTCAAATTTCCAACAGCTAGAAATGTGTGCACACATACACAAATCCAGACACACCTCCCCCCAGTACTGTATTTTTAAAGGCAGGTTTGATTCCACCAGTCATTACACCGCTTAGAGATCAGTGACAAGCAAACAGCTTTACGGCTTTACAAAAGACAAAGCCTATGAAAGGTCAGTCTGGAAAAGACTCTGAGGAACTGGAAATGCAGCATTAGAAGGAAAATACTTAGGCAGTTTGGATTACTGCAGTCAGGGCTGCTGCGGCTGCAGCCGAAGGCGGCGGCTGCGTGGGCTGCACAGCTCATCCCGGAGCACTGCAGCGGCTCGGCCCCGCCATCATCACCATCTCATGGCACTGCCATGAACTCAGAGTGCAGGCAATCTGTGCGTGCAATGAGCTGTGCAAATCCAATCCCAGCATGGCCACGCAGAAGAAAGTCTCTGCCTGCTTCCAGGAGCCCTTCAGTGTGAAGTTAGGGCACAAAATTATTACAAATTGGTCACACTTTCTGTCCGTATGACTTGTTGAGGTGGTAGTGACCCAAACCCAGAGAACCATCTTGGCTTTTCTATAGTGGCATAATTTCTTCCCTCCCAGCATCACTGAAACTGCTCAGGAGAAGAATCATAGCAGTTTTAGACAGTTGTAGTATTAGTTAAAACTATTTACTTATTTTTAAAAAAGATAGATGCATTACATAAATCAGATCAAACTGGGAAGAGAGCTTAACTAAACACATCCTCCAGGAACACTGTCTGCATCTGTGCCACATTCACAGCTCTGGCAGAAGGGCCACCTTTAGCCAGCAACAGCCCTTGGGAAGAGAAGGCTCAGCACAAGGGGCAAAGATGGAGTGAGTGCTGCAGGCTGCCTGCATGGGACTTAAAAGGCAGCAGCTCTGGTGAACTGCACACACACACTTCTGCCTTTATTTCTGGTAACACTGGAGTGTGTCTTCTGACTCAGGCTCAGGGTAAAGGGTGAATATTCTCCATGGCTAGCATCAGCCAGAGGCTGCTGCCTCCCAGGGATTCCTGGGAGTCAGGCAGGAAGAGAGATTTCTGCTCCATCATGCCCTCAGTGTGAACTCTCTGCTTCTGAGCTCACAGGGGGTCGTGGCTGAGCTGGACTCCTGAAAGCAGCCTTTGAAAAAATATACCCCATCTGCACAGCACAGAGTCCAGCACACATCCAGGAACAACCTCAAAGTTAATCATCATCTTTATGTAAAATAAACTAAAACAAAAAATCACATGGCTCCTTATTTTCATTCCAAAGGTGGTTTCAGCTTCTGGCTATTGGAGATTACACTGCATGTATTTCCTAAAACTGCATATATATTTCCTCTCACTCAAGACTGTGGTGCAACTGGTAGAAATCAGTGTTGGGAGATGATGGTGCCTCCTACCATCCCTCTTGGGAGGGAAAAGAAGTGAAGGAAGGTGGATCAGCTGGCATTGGGAGATATGAATTACACTTCCTACACCAGCTCTGAGGAACGTGGCCCCGAGTAGGTGTTGAAAATTAATCTTCCCCTATTGAAAAGTGAGACAACAGCATGGTTGCCTTAAGGTGAAATTGTTGAGAGCTTATGAAAAATACCACCAGAAGGTTTCCTTCTCAATTAAGCCAGATTTATTTAACATCCTAAAAAGATTCACCCCCTTCTCCATTGCCAGGTGAACAACAAAATTTTACCTTGAGGAGGAAAGAGAAGTTGCACTGGTTTTCCTCACACGCTTACCCCACTATGGAAGACTTTATGCTATGGATTAAGCAATGAAAATGTCAGAGAACACAGGTGAGATGAAAGAGCTTTGAATGTTCAGCTCACAAAAACAGCATAACCTGTGAATTATTTCCTAGGATGCAATTTGTGTAAGACATCAGCAAAATGGATGCCATGCAAAGGGATCTTCCTAAGAAAGGTAAATCCCAATGAACTTCAGCTCAGGGGACAGGGGCATTAAAAGGAATGGTGACATTGAGTATTACTGTGAAGATAGATGGAAAAGTCAAGTATCAGGAAGAGATACTATACAGAATGCACAGTTTTTGTCCTAAGTCACAGGAGAAGTGGCTACCAGTTGAGATCTAGTCACCTATTTAGGAGAAGAGTGCTGGCACAGTTGCCAAGCACAAGCAGTCAGAAGCCCAGAAGACACAGCTCCACCATCAGCACAATGCTTCAGTGGCCAAACAATGAATTCATATATAATATATTATTAAAATGGCATCACTTGCCTACTCACCTTCTGAAGGGGCACAAGGAGCAGACAGACAGGCAAGCAGGAGCAGACAGGCAGACTCTAGGTGTCTCCGTTCACTATTTGCCCTTTATGTAAGTTCTCTACCTTTCACAGAATAAAAGCTGAAGCCATAAAGTATTTAGGAAGATAAACTTGACGATGAAAACTCCACTGGTAATGACTGAAGTGGCCAAGATACTATAAGGCATTTTCCAAATGAGAGCCCTGCACAGTATATTGAGCTTATCCAAGCAAGGAAATTAATTTATTTCAGAAAAAATAAACCTGGAGTCTAATTCTTAAAGCTAATTCCTACTGTTACACCATCATTAGAGACCTAGAAAAATAAGTTATGTTTCACTCTTATCAGAACTCACCACAAGAGCATTAAGGGCTTATATGTACACTGGGGTCAAGCTTGCCAGGAGGACAGCCATCCAATTCACACACTCAAATGTGGATTTTTAACAGCTAAAATTACCTAAGTCCTCTAAAAGACCCCTCTGAACACCTAAATAACCTACAACAAATACCCAGAAAATGAGGCCAGTCTCTCTTCAGCTGTCACCCCTCAGCTGCTCCTTGGTGCTCTGGCAGCTACTCCTGTGTCACAGGCTGAGTCAGTCGGTAAGGACTCGTTAGGAGAGAGGGAAGGCAATAGTAATGTGAGAAATGAGGCAGCAAATCCCCAAAGAAACTAATGTTCCCTTCACACCACCTGCCACACATTCACATGAAGCTTTTTTTCTGATTGGTATAGCCTTTGAAAATGTCTTCTTTAATAGACAATGTAATTGCTCCCAATCGGATGTGAGCATACAGCGATGCATTTCGAACAAACCTCCCAAATTTCACAACCCCCAAATATCCATATTTTGTTTCCTTTCCTTCTTCCTTTACTTCTAGCCTGCATTCTGTTCAACACCCACAACTGCTACCAAGTAAGTTACTCAAGGTACACGCCGTGTCCCCAGAACAGCGCCATGCCACAGAGCAAGTTGAGATCCAGCCCAAAGGTAGAGCAGCCCAAAAGTCCAAAACACCCCACGTTTGCCACTCTCTCTGTTGTGATGCTGAACCAGAGCAAGTCAAGCCTCCTCCCTTTTAGTCCTGGCATGAACTACAACCAGGTTGTGAGTGATCAGCTCCAGCCACGATAATCTTGTCTGAGCTCTGTGCTCACCAAGTGGCAGATGGGGTTTCCTAAACTGAGGGGCAAAAACTGATGTCTGCCACAATCCAGAGAACACCAAATGCAAAATCCTACTTCCTTCATGTTAATCAAGACTGTGCAGAGCTCATACACCTTCCATATCTCAATTCCTGCAATACTGGAGCAGCTTTCAGTCTGGCCATGGCTTGCTAGATAAAACTCCCACGCAAGGTGAAATGTTATCTCCACTTCACAGGTTGGAAACCGACAAATATTTAGTGACTTGGGTCGTGACTGTACAAATCAAAGCAAAGCAAAGCAAGAACTAAACTTTCACATCTCCAGGCCAAGGCTATTGCTTTTATCACTAGTTCATCCTTTTTTATGACCATACCCTGCTCAAAGAGCACAAACTGCTTCAAAGAGACAAAAATCCCATACGAACGGTATGCTCCAGTATCAGAAGACTGACAAAAAGAGACAATGGTATCAGTCATTACTGTCTTCACCCCTTCCATTAAGTATCCTATCAAGTTTTACTGCACAAGATAATTATCAGGATTCTTATATTCTTCACATTCCCATTTATATTAAGTACCACTAAAAAATCATATTGATTTTTATTTTTAGATCCTTGAGAAACATGAGTGGTATTGTCATTAAAGGAAAAATCCATGCCAGGTTCTTAATTTTCCTGGTTTGCTGCCTTTCCAAGTACTTCTATTTTAATGTGTGATTAAATCTCCCTGAAAATAATTTCTGTGATTAGTTTAATGAGACAGATCTCTGCACTGGCAGGTCACTTACGCTGAACTGTTTACACTGCTTAAGATTTTTGGTGATATTCAAATATATGTAGTATCAAGCAACATCTTGTTGTAGACTTCCATGCTTGTCAATAATGAAGAGCCCAGTCTAAATGTTCCAGACCTCCTCTCTCTGAAATCAACAGTCAGGACTTGCTCATCTCAGTGGAAGCAGATTCTGAAGCCAAGAATGCACCAATTTCTAACTGGTTTACGTGAAGAATGTATCTGCTCCAGAAGCCTGCCATGAATGTTCAGCTGAGAAGCACATGCATGCAGTGCACAGAAAGTTGGCACAATTTATGCTTGTACAGGGAAGCATTTTATTATACATCCCATTAAAAATACACTGAGGCAACATTAGAATTAGGAGCCTATGGGACATAGAGTCAGGAAACACTATTCTAAAACTGAAGCACATCTTTTCTCTTCAACAATCTGTCCAGACTCCTAAACAGCAACATTCGTCATCCAAGTGCCCTTACACAACAATTCAGTTTTCAGTGATGTGGGCACTGCAACAACCCACCCTGACATCTGCATTGCTCCACCAAAATCCCACCAGAGGCAGGCACTGCCTGTGAGCCACAGAACAGTCCAGAAATTTTGACTTGTTCAAAGCTTTCTCTAATTATTCTGAAACAAGAATATGTTCACAGGGTCTGGTGGCCCACAGCAGGCACCCTGACACACAAATGTCTCCTTGTGTAGCTCCCTATGGGCTAGTACATGGACCTGCATCATGGGCGTATGGCATCTGACCAGATTCCAGATGTACAACCTGCCTTACACACTACGAACTTCCAGTAATCCAGACTTGCAGAGGTGCATCAAAATCAGCTTCTAAGCACCCACTGTCTGCCTTTATCCCAGAGGCGCTACATCTGAAGGCAGATGCCAAAGTACCCACTGAAAACAACCAACATTTTATTTTGAAAATCACAAATGTCATAAATGACAGGAACAAATGAAAATTAAAGGATCTTTCCATCCATAATTCAGTGCTGCTGGATGCTTGGATAACCCACAGGCCTTTAACCTCTAAGGAAACAACTGCGTTGGTTGACATTTAAAAAAAAATCTATGATTGAATCATGAATTAGCATGGAAAAACTTTATTTATTTATAAATAATATAATTTCTTTATTTATCACAGGCTGCCAATGTTAGCCTGCTGCTGACCTATGCTAGAAAGGCCATTTTTTTCAGGCTGCAGAGTAGATTATTCTTCAGCCTTTTCAACTCGTGGCCTTTCTGTTGATGCTGCCAACAGACATCCCAATTAGAGCTCATAGCAACATAGCTTGCTTTCACAAGGAACCAGTGGGGGTCTGAAAGGGAGACTTATTTATTTATAGTCGTAAAACATGGTTTGAAAAAATAGATTTGATTTTGTGCACACATTTTGGGTTCACTTTGCTTCATATTTAAAGCGAGCAATGGATTCCTACATCCCAGTCTCACCACATGCAGCAGTAAGAAACAAAAACAAGGCCACTGAAACTAGTGATGGTGAGCTAGCAGGGAGAGAGACAAGTTCACTACTTGGTTAGACGCTGAGGCCTTCTTCTACTGGGCTAATTGGTTGGGATTCTTAATAATGAGTTCACAAAGTCGCTTAAAACCTTGGGTTTAAATGCACTGGGAGGGAGGAGGGAAGGAGTGAAGGGTGAGAAAAGCTGTTTTTCAAAGCCAAATTGATAAAACCACTCCCTGTGCAATTAAAAACCTGAACAGCTAAATAGCTGACTTTGGAAAGCAGCAATTGCATAATTTATTGGGTTGGTTTATAAAGGTAGAGAAAATAGCCAAGGACAGGAAAGGAATTTCATGGACATTTCAACAACACATGAAAACTGTGGTGCACCTTATCATTTCAAGGTTTATTTTTGCACTCCCTTCCATGGGAGGAAGCAAGCAAAGATCTGTTAGGCTGCATTATCCCTGCTTTCCCTCTTTATCAATGGAGGAAAAACCACAATGGCTCCAATATCCTACTAAGGATATTGACTTTTCTCCTACTACAAACCCTGCAATCAGCTTATATAGTCTCTGAAGGAGCCCTATGAAGGGGACTGGGAAGAACACAGGTTTAACCTGAATTTAAGCTCACACACAAGGAAGAAATGTTGCAGGAAAACATTTTAATAGTTTAATCCTTTATAAAAAGCAAATGCACACTCACACTAACAGTACAGCCAAAGCACTTTTTTATCCTCTGTTACCTCTGGCATCAGTACTGGACCACAAACTTTGCTCTGGCTGATGGGGAATGAGAGAGGGCAAAGCAAGCCCAAGCAAACATCAGGGGTGACTGACTACAACCACCAGCCAGCACCAGAGACTCCTCAGATCCATGCCTGCTGAAGGTACAGGGGCAGGCTACAGCTCACAGTGGCACCAGGACATTATTCTGCCTGAGGCTGCAAGAACAGGTACCCTTTAAAACATTAGCAGTGTCACTTGTGTTAACAAAACATAATGAAAAGTAACTCCTGTGTGTGAACAGCAGACACTTCCAGAAAACATTTCTGAGTTGACTTGAATTTCAATCCTGGACTTTGAACACCTTTCAGTGGCATTTGAATTGACTTATCAGTGACTTGGCTGGGTTTATTTAGTGGCTGAGATGTGATTTGGAGAAAAATGCTGAGGAAAAATGTAGAAAGGATAAATGTGTAGGGGTTTTATTCTTTCAACAAAACACAGTCAGAAAGACTGCAATCCTCACTAATTTGGCAAATATTTTGGACAGAATTATTTTTAAAATTGCATTGGACTCAGCAAACAGTTTGATGAGGAAACTGAAAACACAAACAGGGCTTTTTTTTCACAATCATGGGACTCAGGAGCATTTTAAGTCCCAGCTAGTCCCCATGACACTAAAGCACTAAAACATTTAACAACACTTGACTGGCAGCATAACCCATATTTAGAGACATTCAGAACCCAGCTGTCATCTTGGGCATCTAAATAAATTGATCAGCTGTAGGCACAGATATCAAGAAGCACATACAGACATGGAATCATTATTCTCATTGCTAGCAGAAGCTTATCATAAGCACCAACAGTGCCTTTAGTTATGTTATAGTACAGAAATAACTTTGGTTGGTGCAATAAATCCTTTGTTATAGATTCAGAAATAGGCCCACTAACATAACTGCTATCTCAAGTTACCAAATATGATCAACCCAAATGAAAATGCCAAATCCTTTGGGAGAGAGGGCCCTTTCTTTGTTCTTTTGTACAGTGCACAAGAACCCAGTTTTTGGGTACAACAACACACTGAAAAAACACTTCAGATGTCTGCAAGACTCCAGTCTGGATATATGCAGGATAACACTAAGCTCACCACCAGAAATTACGAAATTTCAGCAAAATACTAAAGTAAGGAGCACAACACTGTACACCCTTCACAGATGGCTGGGGAGGAGAGTGCCTTCAGAGCCTGACTGGCTGGGTCACTGTTTACCTATGCTAAACATTCAGATTTATTGAACATCCTCTTAAGGGCTTTACAAAGGAGTTTGAGAAGGTTAGAAATCCTGCTTTGTGTCCCCAGTGACCTGTGAAAGGAAAGCAGGATGAACTCATCCTGCCCACCCACACTCACCCATGTCGCTCAGGGCTGGCAGTAATCACCTGCAGCAGCACATTTTCTGTTTAATGGTTGTGTTAAACTACTGCACAAAAGGGATGGTGTCTCTGATCCCAAGAGGTGCAAGTTGCATGCTGCAGACCTTCCTGATGTGTTTCAAACACACTAGCTGCTCTCCTTGAACTTAGTTATGCTAGGCAGCACTTAAAATGCTGCCATGTCCTTGGGCTAGTTAGTGCACCTGATTGTAAATAATTACAGTGTGGTCCTCAGGGATGATCATTAATAGCCACAGGCATGGAGACCCAAGTGGCCACATCCATCACAGTGCCTAATGGTGCAGTTCACAGGTATTTACCTGGGATGTGTTTGGTTCAGCTGTATCTTCAGCACTGGGGGCAGGGGGCAGATAAAATGCTGCCAATTCCCCACATGTCTTTTCATACTACACACTATTAATGCATTGGTCATCTGAATATGCAATTAAAGCATCACTGAAATAATTCTCTTCTAGTAAAACAGCTCCTCATGGATGTGAGATGGTTTGGGCTGAGATAGAGCTCATTTTCTTCACAGTAGCTGGTATTGAGCCATGAGTTGGATTTGTGCTGGGAACAGTGTTGATAACTCAGGGATGTTTTAGCGATTGATGAGCATGGCTTACAGAATCCAGACCTCTTCTGCTCCTCACCCCATCCCACCACAAGGAGGCTGGGGGTGCACAAGAAGATGTCAGGGGACACAGCCAGGACAGCTGACCCCAATGACCACAGGGATATCCCAGACCATGTGCTGTCATGCTCAGCATACAGAACTAGGGAAAGGGGAGAGGGGGATACATTTGGAGTGATGGAGTTTGTCTTCCCAAGTTCAGCATTATGTGTGATAAAGCTCTCCTGGGAATGGTCAAGCACCTGCCAGTCAATGCAAAGTAGTAAACAAATTCCTTGTTTTGGTTTGCCTGTACATGGCTTTTGCTTTTCTTATTAAATTACCTTACAAACCCATGACTTTTCTTGGCTTTACCTTTCAAACTCTCCCCCATCCCACCATGATGGAGCAGCTGTGTGGGGCTGAGCTGTGGCTGAGGCTAAACCACAATAGTGTGCCAGAAAAACTCCAAGTCACGTGTATGCTGCGTGGTGACACAGGAGTTTAAGTACTTGCTAATTCCAGGCCAGTGCTGAAATCCCCTTGATTACTCTAAGTTACACAGAAATATATCCTGTGTTATAAGCTTATTTTATAGATGTTTCAACTTTTTTTTATTAATACATTTTTAAAAAAAAACTTCCTCAGCCTGAGCTACCAAGGTTAAAATAATTAAGATGCTCACTGGTTTTGCCACTTCTTACTGGAATAATTTATCTCCTAATATTCATAAGGTGACACCATTAGCACATTTAAGAAGTGCTAAGAGAAGAGCTTTTAATCATGGAGATAACTGTTTATGATAGTTGTCTGTCATTAATTAGTTTGCAAGCCTCATACTCCCTGCTGAGGATGCTCAGAGAGATTCTTACCAACACACATCTTTTACACGTGTACGAGCTGGATTCTGCATGTATTGCCATTACCACCTGAATGTAAATAAAATGCCCCAAATATTCAAGTTGCATTTAAAATGGAGTTGTTTTGGCAAGGAACACTCTTCATCCCAATTCTGAGCAGCTGGAAAATGTTATCAGAAGATTGTGACAGCCCAATTAAAGCATTTGATTTACTTTCATAACAGCCAAAGCACCGCTGGTAGAGAATGCCCCTTAGTACAAAACATGCCTAGTGCAGAATGCCCCTTAGTACAAAACATATCTGTCTGGAAGCACCCCTGCTCTCAAAACAGGTAATGCAATATTGTTACTCCTAAAACTGTGTTACCTGTGTTCTTGAAAATACTGAAAAAACACTAAAAAATGAACTGAATCCTACTGAGATTTAAAACTAACTTGAACTTCCTATAAAATTTGATTGCAGTCATATGTATTCATCTATTTTTAATCTGGCTTTGTAAAGGAATAAGTTTTGCAGGGCCAACTGTTGATTTCTTCCCCCTCCTGAATACATGACCAGACAGACTCCTTTGCCCATTTACAAACTCAGAAAAAGGCAAAGCTTTAAAGTACTACTAAGTGTGAACATGCTGAGAGAGAGCAGACACTTCTTCCATGTCATTGTGCAGGGAGAGGGAAAGGAGGGGAATTTAGGAGTTCCATTTGTGCCTGGCAGCAGCTGCTCAGCAAGCACACAGCTGCCGAGGAGCAGCAGCCCCTGCTGTCACTGGCACACCGGGGTGCAGGGAAATCTGGGGAAGGAAGGAAGGATTTGGGTAATGAAGGATAACTCCTGAGCAAAGCAGGCCTCAGCAGTTCTGCTCCTTGTGTTTGGGGTTTCAGAGCAGGCCTCATCAGTTCTGCTCCTTGTGTTTGGGGTTTCAGAGCAGGCACTCATCTCCGGTCCCACTTTCATTAGTACAAATAATCCAGGGAACACAGCGACAGAACAGCAGTCAGTCCCCTGCTCCAGTGGACCAAATTCTTAGACATTTCACCAGGCAGAGGAAATTCATTATGGTATGTTTTACAAATGAGTCTTATGAGCAGACCTTCAAAAAAGGTATTTTGGAGCTAACTCCTGCTGGCTTAAAGGGAAGCAGGATTTCAGCCTCTGTGCCAAGACCCTCAGCTGTCAGCACACAGCCTGCCTCCAGTCCTAACCTTTAAATCTAGGCACTTGAAAAGGAACATCTCACCCAATACTGCTGCCAGCACAGGCAGCAAGAGGAGCTAGAAGCTGTGTGTCACACAGTGTAGCAGATTCAAGCCTGAATTGTCCATCACAAACACAAACAATTAGAAGAACCAGATAGGCAGCTGAAACAAGTTATATCCACAGTGAACTAAGAGTTTAATGCACTCTTCCACCCAACAGCATCCCAGGAGGGCAGTGTGGCCTTCAGCTTCCTGAAGGGAACCCACTTGATTTTATTTGTCAAGCTAAAACCTCAAGTCATGAAAAAGATCAATTTAATCCATTTTCAGCAGAACAATACACAGTATCACCACCAACTCTGCATTAGTTATCAAAGACCTGGGGTCTTTCTAAACTAGGCCTAGTTTTGGCATAGTTCAGCACAATATACAATGACAATCACCCCTTATATTGCCAGAGAAACTGTGGCAGAGGAGTGAAAATGCTCAAAATGACATAGCAGCAGCCATGGACAAGAACCCAGGAGCTCAGGGTTCTCAAGTTGAGTTGCTCAATCAATCAGAGTTCTGCTTTGAAAGCAAACAATACTGAAGAGAAGTTGAAAATGGGAAATCATGCTGTAAAATGATGAGTACTCAGACTATTTAAGCATCATTACGCTCCTCAGTTATGTTTTGACTCAGCCTACAAAGCGTCCCTTTTCCAGAGGCACATCTCCATCCTAAATGTGAAGTCAGCAACTTCACAAACATTTCATGCCTTGTGTATTTAACAACCATCACAAACAAGAAAAGCCTGGACTTTTGAGTTCATGGTTCTGTGAAACTTCCACGGAAAAACATCACTGATTTCATTAGCAGGCATTTGGCTCAGAGTAGAGAAGAGAAAACAAACTCACATGGTGCATGGAACATCACTAGCACAGATGAATGATCTTTTATAAACTTGTCGAAGTCCTCATCAGTCAGGTGATAAACTACATTTTCTTCATCTGCCCAAGGAGTCTCTGGAGCCTGTGGCTGAGGTGCCTGTGGGCTACAAGACAAACAGACACAGCTTAAAGGCAGCTCTCTGGTGCTAAGCAGTCATCTTGTCAAGTCAAACTCTAAGGAACCACTTTGTGCAGATGTTCACACATGTCTGACACACCAACCCTACTGAACAGCTTCCATAATCCCATACCCATCCAGAACTCACAGGCACTGAAACACAGATAAAACTGGAGGAGGAACAAAAGAATCTGCAAGAAGCTCCTGAGGACAGATCAGCAATGGAAGGGGATGGAGTGAGGAGATACCCAGACTGCTTGGTTATTACAGTATAGAAATCAAATGCATTTTCTATTACTCTTTTACCCTCCTCAGCAGGATGCTCCCTTTCTCACAGCATTTCCACTTTGTACTTCACAGGAGTCATTGCAAATGAAAGAAAAAAGCAGTGAGCAGAAACAGCCAATTTAACCCGTCACCTTGGATACTGACAGCGTGATTAGGGCCGGCAGAGCAAGGAGTGTTGGGACCATGAGCCAGCTACACACACCATTTCCCCAGGAATACATGGTTTTACCCTGAACAGCTCTTGGGAGCCAGGGAAGCATCCTTATGTCCTCACTCTGCAGTGGGCTTGTAGGCCTAACTCAGCAAAGATACTCAGCTGCATGCTTCACCTAAAAGGCAAGTGATGTGTTCTACCAACATCACTATGACTGCACCTGAGTTCAGCTGTCTTTGATGGGTCAGAGCCTGCTCAAAGACATAGTGGCAAGTCTGGAAACTGAACCTAAGCTCCTCTGCAGCTCATCATCCCAATAAACAATTGTTTTTGGCTTTTATTAACGTACATTAAAAAGAGAATTTGGCAGCTGTGATCTGAACTATGCTAATTGACATTTTATTTATTAAAGCAGTGTTCATAGAAAAAACACCCAAACATAAGAACATTGGGAGCCAGACTTTGAAGCTATTTTTGTCAGTTGCAGTAATGAGTTCTAAACCCCCCCAAATTCCCCAAATTCTTTGGCAAAGTACACATCTGGATGTGACCCCATCTCTGCTGAAAGCAGATTTACTATTTTTTATTAAAACGTATTATTGTGTTAGCTGCCTGGAACAAGGAATGGCAAACAAATGATAACTCATTTATCCTGCCTTACTCATTTCTAGGCTGAAAGCCTAGTTTGATAAAAAAAAAAGCAGTAGAGATGCACAGATTCAGAGAGCAAATTCTGTTGATGTAAGCAATAGGTGTGATCCAAGAATATTAAGCAATCCATGCAGAACTGTGATGCACATCTTTGCCTCCTGCTGCTTCTGTGATAAACAAACCAAGAAGCAAACATCAAAGTGAAAGGTGGGAGCTGCACCTGGCCAAGCAGCCCAGAGAACAATAATCTCCAGGTATCCTGGCAGGGTGAAGGCTTTCCAGCAAACACCATGACACTAAATGAATTTGGGAGCTGGGTTGAGCAGGCAGAGCATGATGAACATCACATAGTGCCTGCAAAGCACTGGGAGAACATGGTGCTCAGCAGGGCCTGGTGTGACCTATTTCAGTCAGGAATGAGTAAAGCAGGGCACGGGATGTTTATTCAAATAGCCTAATTTGAAATGCTCTGCATGCTAATGAGCCTACAGAGGAGGAAGTAAGAAACACCTCAAGTCCTGGAGAAAGCAACAAGCAAAATTTAAAATATGATTCAACACTGAGACAAGGCACACCTTTGTCAACACCTGATCAGGACGACAGAAGTCCAGAAGAGTTATCAAAAGCTAATTCAATTGAGAGCACAGGACAAGTTCTTGATTTAACAAAGTAGCTGATGCTAAGAAAGGGCCTGAGGGGAATCTATAAAAACAGCAAGACAAACTAAGCAGCTGTTGAAGGCAGCAAGAAACTGCTGGGCTTGCCTACCACTCGGGCTGATACAGCTGTGTATCAGAATTAATAAAAAAGTGGTATGTACAAAACAGCATCTCTGCTGGGTTGGATTCAGGCTGTGTGACAGTTCATCTCTATCTTCTCACAAAAATATCTGAATCTCCATAACACAGTAGGCAGTGCTTATTAGGAAGATAAGAAAGGTGAAGTATTTGTAAGACTGATACATTAGCACACTTCAGCATAAGAAAGAAGCACCTTTAATAAGCAAGAGAAAAAAAATAGTAAAAATAAGAGAGGTGTTGGAGCCCTCCAAACTAGCAGCATGAGGAAAAAGCATGGACAATGATTTAAATAATTCTAACTTTCATTAAATTATATCATGTTCTCTCCCACAAATGAGCCTTAGATCACCCACTTTCAGCACTTAACCATGAGTATTTAGAGGGAAAAAAACAAGAAGAGGGAGAGAGAGAGCTACTTTTCTGCAGAGTGTACTTATTGTCCACACATAATGGGCCATTTCATGTGGCTCAATGTCTGCTGGATTTGCTTCCAAGACTCTACAAGGACAGCACATGCATGCACAGTATAAAAATGCATTGGCTTTCCTTGCCACGGCCCTGCCATACCCTGGTCCTCAGAGTAACATTTTGTACAAAAGCAACCTTTCAATATTTTAATATTATGCTATTCTGAAACACAGCCAGTGCACCCTACAGCTATCCCATTGCACTCCTTGGCTTTCCTAAAGCCCTTGCCATACCATTTTGACTACCTGTACTGCAGATTCCTCAGAATAGTATAATATTATGTATGCAGCATGTTCAGCCTATATGCAGTTTTATTAATAATTTAATTGATTGTAATTTAAGCATCAATTACTGGCAAAATGTAAATACACATAACTACTCAATGTGGTTTCCTTAAAGGTTGTACTTATTACACAAAACAGGGGCACCAGGCTACTGCTCAGATCATCTTTTGGGCAACTAATAAACATGCACTAAGTGAGAACAAACAGCTGTCTTTAGCTCTGGACTGCTGAAGTATCAGCCAAAGCCCACAGTGGCTTGTTAGCAGAGATTATCATTGGAAAGAGCTTGCAGCTGTTCTGCTTTCCTCCAGTAGCTGTGTTCACTTGCTGTCACAGCACTGATATAAAGGTACTGCATATTGCAGGGATTATCTGGATGTTATGTGGGAAGACAGGGGAAAAAAACACCCTAAACAGCTAATGTTTCACATATGGTAGCCAAGAGATAACCACATCCTTGCAGAATTGAAAAGCATAACAAAGTGCAGGTGATTAAGCCATATCCTTGCTCCAAGGGCTGATCATCTTCAAGTTGCTGGAGTTGCCATCTTGATCACTCACATTTGAAGACTTAATTGACTACACCAGGCTTAATGACTCTGGCTGAATTCCTCCTCTTTGAGCCACTGGGCAGAACTTGCTTGCAGTGTTTGTAGCCCCTGATGCTAACAGGATGCTGCTCTCACTTCATTTGTGGGTTCCAGATCCTGAGGTACTCAGCCTACTGCTGCTGGAGACCCTGGGCTACTTGCAACCATATGCACATCTCCAGCACAGCAAAATACATTTATTCTGAGCCAATTTTGCTAAGCTGTACTATTACAATAGTTTGCAACAGTCTGTTCCTTCCCATGGGTTTGTTTCCTTTCTTTAGCTTCATTTCAGTACTGTTTCCAGAACTGCAGCAAACAAGGGAGGGTTAGAAAGATGACACCATGCCCAAGAGCCTGGGCTCACTGCAAATGGGATTTCTCCATCACCAGATTATCTCAGCTCTCTCCAGCTCCTCCATCAGCCTCACTGACCATGTGGGGATTTGCACCAATTGAAGAGCAGCTACACACAGACAGTTTTCCTGTGTCTCTGAATTGCTAGTCCCATAGGCTTATTCAGCCCCCAAAATGTTTATGACTGCAAATAGCTCTCTTTAGATAGAACAAGATGCTTTCTACACTTTCATGTCATGACAGCAAACACAGATGTTGTAAAAGTGACTACCTATCCAGGGTGCCTTGATCTTCAGTTTGTCACTGCAAGACACTTTAAAGGCTTCAGCTAAAGGCTGATGAACCAACAAGAACTGCACACTTGGTATATACATTTTTAATAACACAACAGAAGTCAAACCTTTTGCAAGTTATTAAGTTCAAGCACTCAAGATCACTGGAAATTTAACCTGGCATTTTTAGTAAAATTGAGATCTGTGTATCTGCAATTATTTTAATCCACAGTCAGTCTGCTATTACAGACAAAATGCAATTGTGAAATGTAAGGCATGCATGCTAAAAACCAAACATTAGTCAATCTCTCCGTATGAGTTTAGCTGATCTCAGCGGGGTAGTTTTGTTTGCTCTTCTGAGCAGAGGGAAGGAGGGAGAGATGTCTGCTCCCAAACCATTACATTCTGTAAATAATGAAGAGTACATAAAAGGTGGAGTGCATGAAGTTCAATGCCTTACTGTTTCAGCCACTCTGCGATATCTGCTGCGGTAGCACCAAAGTTCTCAAAGTTGAACAGGAACTTTCCTTTCCTGTTAAAGCAACAAAACAAGGTTCAGTCCTGGCCCTAAAAGATAAAACCACTCAATTATACAAGAGTGCATGATTTCTAAAATCGTTGCAAAACATAACTGACTCAAAATAGCAGATTGTAGGATATCCCCGGACATTGAATTCTTCCTTTATCCTTTCAAATTCAGCAGAGTAAACATTCATCCCCGCAAGGACCTGGAAAAACAGAGCATAATCTTACTGATTCTTACAATACAGCAGGAACATCACACCATTTGTTTGAAGATTTAAGTAAAACCCACTTCAATCTGGGCAGATTCTGATTTCATTCATACAGCTGTCAAGCAAGGGGCTCTCTCTAAAAGGCACTGAAGTTTTTCTGATTTTGTGCAAGGGAAAACAGAACAATACTTGAGTCTAATCCAGAGAAAACACACAGCAGTTAGCATGTCACCTCCTCATTGCTCTGGAAGCATCTCTGTTTTTCATTCATGCACTAACAAAAATACCTAAAGGGAATTCTCTCAATGGCACCACTTGTGCTCTGCTTTGCACATTTGGATTTTAAGCTACAACTAGACTTTTTCCTTCTTCTGCATGTAGGAAAAAGAGTTCTTAGTTCATATCCAAACATTAAACAGGACACCAGAAATCCTACCCTCAGCTCTCTGGTTTCCACTCCAGCAATGAACTTGTCTATGTCTAACCAACTTGTCAATGTCTAACCAACCACAAGCATTATCCCAAGTCAAAAATGCACTTACTGAATGGCAAAGGGAAATCAGCATGACTTTGATGTGAAAATAAAACATGCCCTATATCCATGAGCTCAGGAAATAGCACATGGCATTTATATGCTCTAAATATGTTAACTTAGGTAGGGCAGGCTATAAGGAGAGTTAAGAATTAACCTTGTCCTACCTTGTCTTCAGAATAGAGGCACAGAAGCACAGTAGCTTTTCAGACTAGCATGTAAAACAAAAACTCTCTCCTCCTCACTCGTCAACTCTATTCCAACCCATCCTCCATCTCAACAATCCCTGAGCTTCAGGTTCAGGGCTCCTGTGACTTATATTGTGCCCTGTGACTTATTCTGTGCCCTGTCCAAATGTCTTCCAAATATTTGTGACATGAAAATTAGAAGATGGGATTGATTCCAAGTTTTTGTGGGTGTGCAACTCACACAGAAGGTCATTCTGCTGTCAAACTTGGACCCAGCAAGTTGCTGAGATACCACTTCCTGATAAACTTAGTTTAATGGCATTGACGGCTTAAATCATTTTAGCAGCAGGGTCTTAATCCAACCCCCTCCTCTTTCCCTCTCCAAAAACAGGATTTTCTCCTTCCAGCTGAAATACCACATCAGAATTTAATACCACGTTCCTGACTGCAGCAAACTGCACAGACCAACCAAATGTGCCCAGAGCCAGCATGAAATAAATCTTAAAGCAGAAAATCCTCATTTGAAGGTCAATCGTTCCTAAGAATGTGCTGGAAAGTCACAAGAAGATACTTTGTTTTCTCTTCCCTATCCTAAGAAAGGATAAAATGAACAGAGGTGAGTACAGAAGTAAGGTTTATACATGCTGGCCTAATCTTCCACTTTGAATTTTCCTTGTAGTTCAAACAACTGGATTGATTTAATTCATATGAGATTATCTAGACTCAATTCTCCCCTTTCCTTATCCTCCATGCCACCACCTAATGGCAGGTAAATGCAATAGGATCAAGATACAATGGTTGCTCTATAAAGCAAGAACCAGTTTTGTTAACTAATTCCCTAATTAACACCAGCCTACCAGATTCCATATTTGCTGTGAACTTTCAGAGGATTTCCTATGATTTAAGTGGGCATTCCTGGCCATGTCAGACAATTTCACTGTGCCCATCTAAAGGTGATTGATAAAAGCCAATAACTTGGATTCATTCTGGTGTTCATTACATTATATGAAGAGTATTTAGCAAAAAAAGCTAATTACAACAGGATTTGTTTTAATGACAAGAGTAACAGCTTTAGCTGGCCAATAATAACAGAATTATGAAATATCAGGCCGCCAGAGACCATCAAAAAACACCTACTGCTCAAAGCCAGGGCCCTCCTGCCAGACGTTTGGCATTTTTGCTTTTAGCAAAAGACTGAATGACCCCAACTTCAATTTAGGTCCATTACCTCTTGTAATAGCCATTGCAGAAACAAAGATCAGTTTATTCCTTTCACCTCTGCACTGACACTTGACATATTTCAACACTTATCTGCTCTCCAACAAGCTACCTGTAATCTAAACCAGCTCTGAACCTTTCCTAGCTGCCCAAGTATTTGGAGCTTCTGATCATTCCTGTTTAGTTGTGATCCCCTACCCGGATTCTCAGTTTTCTTGATGGGAAAAAACTGGCACCTTACAGCACAAGAAATTTTTAAAAGAAAAAAAAGACAAGCACCAAAGGAGGAAAGCACTTAAGCCTATTCTCAATCTGGTCTTTACTGAGCAGAGCATTCTGGCACACTCACAAAGTTCATGGCCATTAGGGAGATGGTGAATGGTTTGCTAATATCCAGTTCCCCCCTGCTCTGGTGGACACTCACTCACCAGAGCCCAGCCAAACCTCTAACCACAGGAATCTTTTCTGCCAAGATAAAATAAGCCCATTTCTGATTTGGAGCACTTTTTCCTTCTATACTGGGTGCAACAGAATTATAAGATATAACCATAATATAAACTAAGTATGCCACCCTGCCTTCCTCTCAGTAACAGGACTGGGACAAGAAACAACCAGTCCCAAGGGAACACAGAGGCCAGTGACAGGTACAGTTCACCCCTTCACTTTTATGACCTCTTCAACAGGCAATACTGCACTTAATTTTCCTGCTATATAACAGCAATAATCACTTTTGAGCCTGGCACATCCTGACAGTTAATGACAGGTTAGATTAAAAGGCTAAACCTTCAGCTCATCCAAACCACTCATAAACTTTGCAGCCAAGTCTGAGCTGGAGGTCAACATCACTCCAAGGCACTCCATGAATAATTTATGATGGGTACAGCACAGTTAACTTTAGAAATGGCAAGCTGTGTACACATCCCACTCAGGAAGCTAATTGGGTCATATTTTGACAAACAGACCATTTTTTGTGGTAAACATGGGTGGTAGTGGCATAACTGGACTTTGCTCTGAACTGATCCTGCACCACAAGCCTCCACTGCAAAGAACTGTGTCCCAGCCCTGTCACTCAGCTGTGCAGGATCAGCCCGGATCTGTAGAAACCATTTCCAAGTGAGGAAGGAAATACTCAAACCAGAATAGATCTAAATTATCTGAATTTAATAAATGAGCTGCACATGAACAAGGAAGGGAGAACTGCAGGAGGACAGAGTGCTGTGCAGCATGCCTTCTCTCTAGCACTCTGTCTGTAGGTGATGTTTACACTCCTAATCCCTCTCATCCCACAAGGTACTGCCATGCAGGGTGGGAGCGCCTTCCCAAGGCTGCAGCACATGTTCCTCTGAGGGGAGATGGCCTTAGAATGCTGCCTGGCTCGACAAAAACACTCTTGAACATATCTTCTAAGGCTTGTGCCATGTCCTAGATAAATCTGAGTAACTCCCACTCATTCCAGCCCTAAGCAAACAATGATTTAAAGAAAGCACTTCTGAAAACAACTGGTTTGGAGAATGTTGGGCAGTCTGACAGCACTAGGCGGTCACAAGAACAAATGGCCAGAGCTGCCCCAGCAATGAACTGCAGTGCTTCATCTTTTCCTCACAAGGAAACCTAAACACAGCAGAGAATGATCCAACAGGTAAGATCAGACCAAATCCTGCTACAGCCATGAAACAACAATCCTATTTCTTCATCCTTTATGTACTACTGGCACCATATAAATCATACGTTAAGCCCATAATAAAACCTCAACTAGACAGGTGCCTTTGACTTGCTTACAGAGATCAATACACCTTATAACTACAAAGGGGTAACTAAATTACTGTGAATTCTGTACTTTGTTAGAGTCAAAACTTTTATATCAATGTGACATCAGCTTTGACAGAGCTACAGTTAAACTGTAAGATTCTACTAATGCTGAGTGGCTGGAGGGTGACCAGTAGCTTATGGGAGGCGGATTTCCTTCCCATAACACTGTGATTCTCCACTAAAAAAGTGGATTAATAACTGCAATGAGGGCATCCATTCCTGACCTTGCTATGAAACATCAGGCCAAAAAGCTGATCAAACTCATTAAAGCAAACATTTATTTCTTTACCAAAATGAGCTCAAAAGGCCTAAAAATTCATAAATTAGAGGCAAAACATAAATCTACATAGTGTCAGAGCTGGCATCTCCATGGAGAAAACTGCAGTGGATCTAAAGGGCAAGGGAGTTCACATCTCATTCTCTAAAGTTCTAGAAGGATAAAAACCAAGAGATAATTCTAAAGAGATCTGGAACAGAATAGATTGTTTCTTTTTTCAGCTGGCTTAAAAATTTTGATTTTGCTAAATATTTGTCAATTTATATACTTAAAAAAAAAGTTAAAATGATTTTTGAAATGTCATATAAATATCATTGTCTCACTTACATATTTACCCTTGAGTTCTGTGGCTGCCTGCTGATAAGATGGCATCATTCTCTTACAAACACCACACCCTGATAAAAAATAAATTGTGTAAGTAATATGCCAACAACTCCATTCAACCTCTTCTACAGTATCTATGTTCCAAAGCATATGAAGTAATATTTTATATTTTTTATATTTAAAAATTAAACAAAAATTCTTTATCTGCTTGTATTTTTGATCTACTAAATCATTATTAGATTATTAGTTTCTAAGTATCTTACTCGTTACAAGCCTCTATTTTTGCAAATTTTTCATGCTCTTCATTTTCATATTCATTTCTCATCCTTGTATGGAGAGAGAAAACCATCTTATATTCCTCAGGCTCTGAGTTGAGCCCAGAGGAGAATACAAGATGAAACACACATATCAAAAGTCAACAGAAGATGTCATAATTGTGAACTCAAAACAAAAAGCTTTGTGCATTTATGGTCTTTGAAAGGACAGGGGGAGGTACTTCAGATTCATCCCAGCTTAACAAGGCTTTGAAATTAATTTGAGATGCATTTCCTAAACACATTACACAGACATCAAGTGTTAAACGGTGCTCTGTTAATTGAGCAGACATAGTTCAGAAGCAACAGCCCTTGTAAGACACAATAATGTGCTGTGGAAAAGACAAAGCGTGAGTGAGGAAGACCACCAGTGTGTAGTTGGAGTGTGCTGAGAGCTGCTTGATGATGCTCTGCAGTGCTAAGCAGATTAGCAGTAAATCACCTTGTAAGCAGCAGTTTTCACCCCTGCCAAGTAAAATCTGTGCATGCAGATGGGAAGGGGCAGGAGTGCAGACAGCATGGAAGAAAGGTAGCTGGAGCCAAGCACCCCAGACACTTATTGTGGAAACTCTCAGTCCACCACAGGACAGTAGTCAACGCTTCTGTTCTGGTTAACAGACAGAGAGTTTTGAAAGTATCCTCCAGGAAGGAGGAACAGATTTTGCAGCCACTACTTTAGGATCACATCAGCATGCCTGGAAAAGAACATCCTTTAATCTGATGAAGGAGAGCTCTTGTGTCTGTGGTCTTTCCATCTTTGATCTCTCTGCTCAAATTGACAATGAGGTTGTTAATTAGTGCTGGTCAAAAAGACAATTTCTTGGTGGGCACAGACTGCACATTTAAGGCCCACTGAGGTCTTGCAGCTTCATCCAAACCACTGGACAGACATCAAAAGATGTGAGTTGGCAGACATCATCTTCTGAATCCTCTATTTCTTCTCTCCACAGGAGCCTCAGGCCCTTAAGTCCTGCAGCAATTTCCCTGTTTTCCCCTCTTCACTCTCTTACTGCTCCCTGGAGTACCTTCTAGGGCACAGGCACACATCAGCCTCCTCCACCCAGCCATCATCCCCATCATCCTCCCCTTCCCAGCTCTGCTGCTGCCTCCAACTTGCTGCTCCCAAACCCATTTCAGTACACCCTCTCTTGTCCTCATACTTCTGCGTTATATTTTTCAGGATGCTGCCAAGCCACATGTGCCCCTCTACAGGCATAATAGGGGAACCTCAAAAAACTAATTTTCTTCTGTTCTTTCTTCTTGTATTTTTTTTCCCAAAAGGGAAGCTTAATTAAATACAGATTAGTCTTTCCACTAGTTAACACCTACATTTTTAAAGCCTTGTTTTCAATCATGTTTATAAACAGCTCATTCTTTATTGCCAAATCCAGACAGTCTCCTGCAGGAGTCCTCTTTGACAGAGTTAACTACAAATAAATCTGAATGCCTTCAAGTACACCTAATATTTCATCTTTAGTGCTGTCTGACTTTCTAATATAGGCCTAAAAGTACAGTGAAAAGTCTGCAAATGGCAGGCAATATCTTCTGAGGAAAGCAAGCCTTGGCTTTGAGTTGTTTTACCCAGACCAACCATTCCTGAAATATTAAAGTAACTACATCTAAGTCTGTAGTTGCATTCATCTCCCTCTGCACTGGTACCTAATGAAAGTGCCCATTTCCTATCAATATGCCAAAATTAATCTAAAGCCCCTGCTTCCAACAAAGCAAGGAAATAAGGCAGCTGTCTTCCCCACAGCCTCCCAGACAAAGCCTATGATGTCCTCTCATGCAAAGACCTCCCTTAAAAATAACAAAAATAGACCTCCCTTACAAATAACAAAAAGTGGAATTTCTTTTAGTGACCAGTCTTGATGTGCTGCTCCAAGTTATGAAAGGTAACACCTGTATGTAACCAATAATTTCAGCTGCTCAAAGGCCATATTTTATTGCAACTGCTGGATGTATTCTGTCTCCAGTAAATGGAGCAAGAAAAAAATTGGACAACAACCAATTCAGAAAGTCTTGTGTGTTAAATAAAAGATGAGGAGTTACAAACTGATAAATCAGAGGGAAAAAAAACTCTCACAAGTAGACTTCCTTCACAGCAGTTTGGAAAGCAGCACAAGTATTACAGCACTGAAAACTAGCAGGTGTTTTGCCACTTCAAAGAAGAGAAACTGGAAGGAGGAGGGTTTCTGGGGGAACGGTTCAAAGAGAACGAAGGGTTAGATAAGGCACATTTCACAAAGAGACTGGGCTGTGGAAAACAATTACTCCTGATAGAGGTAAACTGTGAAAGCACTGTGCAGCCCAGCTCTCCCTGGAGGGACGATTTCCAGCAGAGCAGCCGTAGCATCTCCCGCTGATCCAGGGCTGCAGCTACTGGGAACAGCCACACACCACACCAGGCCACACAGGACCACTGCAGAGTCCAAAGGCACAGAGCCACAAGTGATTTGATTTAATTTAAAGAAAAATCAAACTAAGTCTTGGGCAACTTTGGCCATCTTGGTAGTGCTCAGATGAGAATAAAAAGGTAGACTGGTGTTTCAGGCAGTAGGTACAAGAGAAAATACACTGAGAAACACCAGATAATGCTACCATGGTACACAAGTTTTAAAGAGAATGAGACAGCAAATTTCTTGTGGTACCCAACATCAACTTCCCTATCAAGGCACTGCTGGGAGGCTTTTCCTAGTTTAGGTCACACATTTATTCCCTTCTTATGGCTTCCCTGCTTCCTGAACTGAGCAACAACTCAAGTGCAACACAATCTTGCTTAGAAGAGCTGGAAAGCCTCTCACACAGGAGTCACCAGGAAACACAAAAAGGCTGCTGTAAGTCTGCAACATTAAGGAACAAGTAGCCAATGCAATGACAAGATAGCAGCAATACAAGGTCAAGGTCACAAAAAGAAACTGAGAGACCCCAATGTGCTCTCCTCTTCCTGAAACCTCACTGAGTTACCCCTGCCCATGTAGGCAGGAACATTCAGGGTGCCTCTGGGATGGAGCAGGAACAATAGTCCTGCTCCTGATGACTGCACTGTTCCCTCTGCCTGCAGCACACAGAGTTTCTGTTCTGTGCAGCACAAATCTAGAAAGGACAACAGGTAACAAAATTATAGAAAGCGGCTGCTTAAAAAAACATTGAGCAAAAACCATCATCACAAGAGAAAGAGACAAGAGCAGGATACAAGTAATGGAGAACCAGGGGAAAACTGAGGACAAACAGGCAGAACAACACAAGGAGCTGAATGATAAAGGTGGCACAAGATGGTATTAGTGAAGCACAGGCAAAGCCTCTAGTCAGACTTGGACAACTCTCAGTGGAGAAGGGGGAAAGAGGTGACAGGACATGCTGGGCTACTTACATGGGGCATAGAACATCATCAGTAGGGGTTTGTCTTCCTTCTTCAGAAGCCTTCTCAATTCCTAGTGAATGAACCAAGGAAAATAAAAAACACACTTATACTCAACGACACTGTACTACAACTTTAAAAAACTAATATATGTATTCATAGAACACAGGCTCATTTATCTGAGGGAAAAGGGCTCATCTTCCCTAACAGACACGACTCAATTTTTTTTTTCCTTGCTCAATTTTAACTTGAAAGAAAATGACAAAATTTATTATACATTCAGCTATCTGCTGACTATCCTAAACCAGTATCTCCACTGTTAATATGTGGAAGTTCCATGGTTTAGTTCACTCTCACTGCAGAATCTCCACCTGGAAACTCTTTCTTCGCTGACACATCCAAAATCCATATTGCAATTCAAAAAGTCAGACTCAATAATAACAAAACAAGTTCACTTTTCACACTATGAAACCTTGCCAAACCTATGAGATGCCATGCAAAAAGGATTTTTCAGTACCAGCATGATAGAAAAACTAGATGAAGTTTTCAAATTGAATGCAACCCCTGGAAGCCTTGTAATAGAGTACAGAGGGTGAACATTAAAAATTAATCTTCCTACAAAAACTGAATGTCAGAATAACCATTTCTAATATTAAAAATGAAAGCCAGAAAATTGAAAAAGCCCTTTACAAAATACCAGCTAGAGTCCAATCAATTAAAGTTTAAAAAATCTATAGACTAGAAAACTAATATAAAAGACCAAGTTGATTATATTAGAAAAAACATAATGAGTAACTGTGGTGGCACTGGCTTTTTAAGGAAGTTTCACCACATTCACTGCTTTCCCACTTAACACTGAGAAGACAGTTCCTGTACCAAGTTAAATCCCTCAAGATCTGGACCCCCTTTCCTCCTGCTTCACACTCCCTAACCTCAGGCACACGAGGGAACAACAGGTTTAACGACAGCCTGCAGTTTGAAGAGCAGCATTTTACCTCCTACTTGCATTCTGCACTGACTGCACTCTGCAAGCTGCTCCAGTTCCCTGAGACAAAGGAGGGCTGTGCCCCCACACCGTCCACAAGCTCTGACACTTGCTGTGTAGCTAGCAGACTGAGGTCATGACCACATGCAGGGCAGAGGAGCACAGGAAGCACAGGACTTTACAGCCACAACCCACAAAATTTGTCAAATCACTTCAAACAGGCTGGGTACTTTAAATTTCCCTCCCAAAGAAACAAAATAATGGTGTTTCACTAAGAGTTAATACAAACATACACACTCCATCCCATATATTTACAAAACAACAGAACACCTATCCAGTTAATGTACCTTTTCACTGTCAACATGCACAATATCTTTGGCTTCAGGATCTTCCTCCCACAGTGGAGCACCTTCTGGATCCTTGAGAAAGGCCACTATGGACTGTAATAAACAGGGGGGGAAATCTTTTAGAGAAACACAAATGGAAATCATGAGACATCCAATCTCAAATCCATGCTGTGATAAAAACCCCATCCAATTAATGCCCTTGCTTTTCTGCTCATGTATTCATCTGCTCTAATGCAGATTAGCACAAATCTCCTGTTGCAGAACCAAGTGATCCGTGGGTGTGTACCTTCATCATAACTGGTATCCAACTTAGCTGTTCCCACTACCACTATAAAACTGGGGAAAACAGAGTGGAATGGACCAGCACACAGAGATTAGCTTCAAGAGCTTCAGAGAGCTCTTTCAATGGTACTAGACCTTCCACATAGAGTCCCTGGGTTAGCAGGAAAGATTTCTCTTTATGCAGAGGTCAGGCTCCCATGCCCTTCACAGTATCTGAGTACCAGGCTAGCTGGAGGGCACACTAACACTTGCTGTGAGCAAAAGCAAATCAACACACTTACAGATCAAACTGCTCATTTGGTCAAAGGAAGAATAATCCACCAACAGCTCCCTGTGTGACCCACCTACCTAAAAAATCCATTGAATGCAATTTCAATTATGAGAATAAGAAACAAATGTGACAGGAGAATGTGGGAAATAGGATTCTGCAGCTCCCACATTCAACAAACTGAGTACACCTGCACACGCACTTTGTAACTGCTTTACCTGACTGACATGCAACCAAAAATCCCTTTCAGCAGAGCAGAGATATACTGTCTTGACCAAAAGAAAAAATACTCTGCTAGCTCTGACTTCAATCCCAGCCTGAAGGAAACTCCAGCCTTCCTAAATCAATGAGATACTCTCCATGGATTCCAGCAGTCACACTGCTCCCTGTTTCCAGCTGTACATGCAAACACAGGCTTGATCACTTTTATCTCAGATGTCTGTGCTCTAGGAAGCGTAAGACCTGGCATTCCATAGTCATTCACCACTCAGAATACCCCAGTGCTTTCTCTAAGGCATTGCTTGTAGGTTTGTGCCCGTTCCAATCCAGGATGTCTGCCCCACCGGTAACACAGTGAGGTCCCTGAGGAGCTTCCTTCAGTGTGAGTGTGAGAGGATGAAGCTGCCACAGCACTGAGCTATTCTAACACACACCAAGGCTACTTACCTAAGAGCCTTTCTCAGGAGCAGGCTGGCAGCACAGCTGGTGACACATCCCATCACTGGAAGGGTCTCAGAGACATTTTTGCTGCCTGTCTGCCTTTGGTGGGGCTGCTGTGCTACAACATCCCAATAACTTATCAACAGAGAGAAGAGTTCAGCTCATTTTCCTGCCTCTCAGTTGGTACTGTAAGGCTTGGGAGGATTCAGAGCTTACAGCAGGATCCATTTATTGCATTTATGTTTCTGTCTGCTTGCACAGCTAATATTGAAAAGATTTGTCTTATCACAAGAGACAGCATGTATCAGTCACCAGACAGCAACCAAAACACTTAATGTACAGAGTAAAAAGGATCTAACGGAGGATGACAAGCAGCTCCAGAAGAAATTTGTTTTACAGTGGCATTATCAGGGAAAGGAGCTAGTTAGGAAAAAAATATATAAAATCAAGTAATTTACAATGGAGTTGCAATGTAAAAAGCTGTAGACTTAGAGGCGTTAACATCCCAAATGACATCCTAAGACTAGTAATACATGGGGAAAGGAAAGTGAGGACAAAACAGCAGAGATGTTCTACCTTCAGGACAGCTGCATCAAGTTCTGCTCACCCTCGGCAGGGACAGACCTCAACTATACACTGGAGAGGAGGAGAGAGGGGTGAACATTTTGAACAGCTAATGAGTGTAATTGACTCTGCTAGTTTCAAGAATTCCTGCATGCCAAATTCAGTCATGTAGAAACAGATGTGGTTAGAGGATGGGGGATTAAAGAGATTTAATTCATCCAGCCTCTCCCTCTCAGCCAAGACAGAAAAAAATTAGATGTGTAATGTCTTCTGGCAGGAGCAGGCAGTACACTGCCTTGCTGTCAGTTCTTCATGCAGTGAAGAGAACTTCCTCTCTTTCTTTAAACAGGGAAGAACAACACCCAAACAATCTACAGCATTCTCTAATCACAGAAAGCAGTGGTCCCCAGGCTGCTGTGTTAGAGGCCACAGCAAGGTCCAGGGCTCAGCACCCCTGGTGCTGCAGAACCAGCTCCTCTCCAGCCCTGCTGTGCTACGGTCAGGACCTGCTTTGACCACAGGGCACGGACAGAAACACCTTGGGCTGTAACCAGCTGTGCCAGCTTTGAACCTCACACCTCCATTCAGCAGAGTACAGGACATGCTTCATCCAGCACATGCTGCTAAAAACAAGCAAGTTTTAACAGGAAAGCTGATCCATAATCATATACATGACCTAGGTTTTAACCTGAAAGAAAATATACACAAACACATCCTTGTGCTTTTCACTCCTTTGAAGCATCATGCAGTAAGGATGCTAATAACTAAGACCTGCCTCAATTTCACACATACACTGCTTGCAACAGCCAACTTGAAAAGGATTCAGGGTTTAGAGCAGGACCAATTTATTGAGTCAGTCTATTCCCCTTGCTAGTACTAAGCAGATTTGTACTTCAGTGAGTTCTCTCCATTTTAGAAGAAGGGTAAAACTCTCCTGGTACTTTATACTCCAGAAAAGGCTTCATCATGTAATAAACACAGCCTGGATCCTGGCACTGTGGCTCTCTTGAGAATTAGACATCATGTGGCTAAAGCAACATGTGAACAGACATTCCAGGTGAGATCAAAGCCTCACCTAAACTTGTCTTCAACAGCAGATGACTACAGCTACTTGAGGACAAGATAGACTAGTACTTATGGTTCTTATATAGCTTATACTGGCACATGCTCTCAGTTTCTGGCAAAAAGAAAGTAAGTTTATGGACTCTGCACCAGCTGTTGTATATGGACCTCTGTGCTTTCTAACTACCAATGAACCTATCTGTTATGACTATCTAAAACTGCTTTTCAGACTCCTAAGTTCTTGGCTTTCACAATGTGTAGCTACAAGTTCCAATTTTTTTTTTTTTAACATTTCAGTTATTTGTTTCAAATCAACCACCCCAAAATGCCACTGCTTGCCCTGAAATTTGGAGAAAAAAGAAGTAATTGCTCTCTTTTTTAAGCTACTCACAATTACAGAAATATCATATTCTATTGGAATTTCCTCCAGCTGTCTTTTTTAGTATTGTGAGAACCTAAGACCTTCTGCAAAGAATTGGAAATATATTTTTTAAACTATTCCTAAAAATTTTGCATCACTGAATTTTATTCTCTTGCCTTCCATCTCCCTTTCCTAGATACCCCAAACTGCTCAGATCTTAGCACAGGTGTCAGCAGCAGGAGGTTCTGACTGACAAGTAACTTCCCCCTGCTGTGAACACTGACCTATCCTCCTCATTTTTCTAACAGTGAAACCATAAGGGCATCTCTGCTAATTACGTAAGGATTTTGTTACTTTAAGAAATGAAAAGCTTTTCTAAAAACCTGAGTACATGATCAGCTGGATCAGCCACATCTTTGAAATTGCTGATCGCTCCAGAAAATCCTTTTACAGTTCTTCAGAGCTGTGTCCATCATTCTCCAAAATGTCATCCATATATTAATATGTCTACTGGATGTCTGGAAAGAAGATCCGAGTTTTATTGCCACAAATTTGCTGAATGATGTGAAACAAATCCTTTAATCTCCCTGTTCTTTGGTGTGTGTCCACCTGTCCATAAAATGAGTATGATACCCTGTGTAATTGTACTGCTCTGCTGCTCTCTGTATGTATGTACTGGGAGGCTCCTGACAAACACAGCTGAGAGGGAGAAACAAAGGTCAACTGGCCCAACAGAAGAAAACAGGGAGAAGTGGAACAGAGGGAGAAATACAGAAAATATCCAGGCAGCTGTGAGCAGCAGAACAAGCAAACAACTGAATTATTTGATCACTGCCCAGATCTGATCCACTGCCCAACCTGTAAATAATTAGTGGCTGGTTTTCACAGGGGCAGTTTAATTGAGAAAGACTCCAGCCCCTAGAGTGAGGGAGCTTCAAAATCCCTCTTCCACCTCCAATGGAATCCCACACCCCTGTCCATGGGATGCTGCTTTCTTCTTCCCAGCAGGCAGGGCAAAAGGGAAGGGTGAAATGCTCATCACAAAACAGCTGAAGGAATAAACGATCTGGTTCCTGTTGTGCTATGATTGCCTCTCAGCCCAATGCTCCCTGGAGCACTGCAGGTGCTTTCCACTTCCTCTGATCTGTAAGGAAGAGTCACGGCACTGAAGTTGCAGCACTTTATGGAGGGCAGGAGAGATGCATCATGTATTGTTCAAATCACCCAAATTTAGGCAACTAGCAAATCTCCCTTAACCCATCACCCACCACGAAGGAAAAAAAACAATCACCAGCTGCAATTCCTCATTAAGCACAGAAGCTGGTTTAGGCAGCTGCTGACTGGGCTGGGTATTTAACATTGCCCTTCCTAATGCCAGGCAAGATTTCTGCTGCAGGAGATGGCAAGATACATGGCCCTACCCTTCCCATCTCAGACAAATCCTGCATCACAGCCTCAAGTGAAGACTGAATTAATTCAAGTCAGGGCACACGTCCAAGACAGTCTCCCATCATATACTCTCCAACTCTGGCTGTAAAAGCAAGGACCAGAGCAAGTGCACTTAGGAACAGCCACTCTGGCAGACTCAGGTTCACAGAGTATCTCACACAGGCTTTCCTCCATCCAGAAGAAATGGCAATCCAGGCAATGCCCTGAAGAAGCCAGAAAGGGGAAGTGCCTGGAATTATATCAACCTGGGGTGATGTCACTAAGCCTTCGAAAGACCAATGACTGTGCAGAGCCCATGTTTGCTGGAGGAAGAAGAGAAACAGGAACTGGGCATCAGAGCTGGACAGAAGTGATTTCTGGAAGCCAAGTCATTGCCAGGCTCCTCATGTCAGGATACTCCCAGGGCTTCAGCAAGGCTTTGCAAAGGAAAGCTGCACACTTCTGGCCTGCTCACTGCACTTTCAGTCCACCCTTCCCATAATCATCTGCATCTACAAATTCGTATCATGCCTCATGCCTTCTCTCTTCCCTTGTCCACAGAACGTTGCTTTCCATTGCTTTATGTCAAGATTTGCCAGAAAAGAAGAAAGGTCATTTTATACCTGATGCACTCAAAGCACTTTCATAGGAACTGTGGTTCTATAATCTGATAAAAGATAAGGCCGCTCAGCTCTCTTTAAAGTTTATAAACACACAATCTAAGAACCTCAGAGAACTCCTTATCAAAACACAGTATCAGCTAATACTTTTAGTTATACTACCACAAAGAGCACCTTGTAATCAAAGCAAGAAACTCCTTATTTGTTACCGGTGTGTAAACTAACTTACAATTTACCTTCCAGTTCAACATGGGGTCAATCTTTTAAATAATAAACAATTTTGCTGGATCTGTGGTTGACAGACATGTATGCACACAAAAACCTTTAGGCCATTCTAACCACTGTTTATGAAGATTAATCCCCTCCCTTTCATACCTTCAGCATGAAAAATATCAAAACCAGTTTTTAATCCACAAATGCCTCACCCACATCTACCAAAACCAAAAGAAAAACAATGGAATATTTGAATTTACCTTCAATGTGACCGCTCTGTTATATGCAGTATGAAATGCACCGTCCCTGTCAAACGAGGAGTGGGGAACAGTGTTAACTTACAGTAACATTACTGGAATTCACAAGCTGCTCTTCCTGACTTCTCACTAACCAGAATAACATCATCCTGCTGAAGCCACAGAACTAAGTAGAATTTACAGTACAGTAGTTTAAGGGGGGGTGCGGTGGGGAGGAACAAGAGCAAGGAAAAAGGGAGGGTACAAACCCAGTGTAATGAAAACAGTTTTCCAGTAAACAATTTCCTCCCTGACACTTTAACAAGATTATTTACTAAGGCATGATCTTTGGAGATGGAGATGCAGCTGCTTGGTGTACCTAACAGTACTCCCACTCCTATTATTTTCAGGAAGAAAAATATCTTGCTCACAACACTTGCCTTTCTCCACTCATATTATGAAGGACTATCTGAAGTCAAAAAGGCAGAGAGAGGTGAAGCAACTTGTCCAAGGCACATGCCAGCAGGCAAGAGACAGAAAGCAAGAGAACTCAAATCTCAGGCATTAGCCTCACGCACTGGGCAGTTTTCAGTCCACTGAGCATCTCTCCCTGGCCCCACTCATGCTTTTAGTGTTCCCTGTTCAACAGCAGAATAAATGTAACTCAATTTCTGTCGTAACACATGCTTGCAAACTGAAGAAACAGCAATTAATTTCATAGGATAAAGAATCAGTCATTTTAATGCTGCAGCAGCATGGAGCTGAACGAAGAATAAACACTTAATGGGGGTATCAACAATTATGAACTACAAATCCCAGCCCAGCACTCACTTATAATGGAGTAAATCCACTCCCTTCTCCTTTGAATTAGGATCTACCTTCATCTTCTTGCATAATTTTCGGCTTTCAGTATCACTGCAAAAAACACATATTGGAAGAAAGGTTACCAAAATAGAAAATCAAATGCATTCAGTCCTGAGAACTCATTGCTGTGGTCAGCAATCATCAGCAATTAATCCAAACTAGCAGTAATTTGGGAGCTGTTTAGTTAAGTTTGTGGGACAAGCATTGTGAAAAGCTCCATTAGTCAATTTAATTTCTCTGTTTGCTTGGTCAGGACACAGTGAACTGTGTTAAATTTACATTCCAAAGCCAAGCCCTAACCAGTAGAAAAGCAGCTCCAGCATGTCCAAGGACCTCAGCAGATCTTCTGTCCATGAGATTAACATAAAATTTAAGAAGGCAAATTTCAGTAAGACCATGGTACTGTTAGGATGGTGGTCAAAGAGCACTGTTTGTTAAAAGATTTAAAAGGAAAGAGCAAGTCAGCTTTTACACTTGGCAGAAGATAATAGCCAAAAAAACCCCCATGCTCGTGGTACGTCCAAGTCCAAATCACAAGCGTTTAGCCTTAAAAAGGTCCTGCAGAAAACAAACAGTTGAAATTCTGGAGCCCCAAGCCCAGCAACTCTATTAATTCTAGGTATGAAAGATGTGTCCTGGAGCCACACCTGGAAAGCAGAGGCTCATAAGAACAGAAACAGCTCATAAGAAAGAGGGAAGTATCAAAAGACAAGCCTGCTAGAAGGGATCTTCAAATTGAATAAGACCGAATTGCTTCCAGCACCAGATTAGGCTTGAAGAAGAGAGAAGGGTCATGGGAGAGAACTGCAAATACATTTGATTCAGTGGGCAGGTAAAGAAAGGGTCTTCATGACCTAGCAGCTCTCCTAAACAGTGCAGGACTGAAGCCATAAGGAGACTTCAAGCTGAAGTGAGTAAGAAGTTGGTCAAAGATCTGGGGAGATGAGCAAAACAGAAAAGAGGATGATTCACATTGACAAGGCTGTTCTCTGCATTGACAAACAGCAAGATTAAACAGCTCGGAAACTTGTTCCCAGCAGAGGACAACTTGTACCTTTTACGCAGATAAATCAATTTAGAAAATGAAAACACTGAAAACCCATCAAGTTTAAACTGATTAGAGACAACAAGATGCAAGGCTTGCAAGAGCCCCACCAAATTAAGTGTGCTGCCAGCACTGGTGCTAATTCTCCCAATCTTCTCCAGCCGCCTTTCTACAAATGTGAAGAACAACAAAGACCAAGCTCACAGTGAGCTGCAAGTGAGAATGCACCTTAGTGGAAACTACCCAAATGCTTCTGGAAATAAGGAGGAATGTGCCATGGACACATGCAGCAAAATCAGAATACTATGCTGAAGATAAAAATGAGCATTTTAAGGACCTAACAAAGCACACAACTACCACATCAGGAAGGAGCACTTGTAATCTCAGTTGAACAGAAGTGTATTTATCTGAAGAGTCTTACTGGATTCATGTCAGTTTTGCATTTTCACATCACTGTATCCCAGAAACACTTTCTTTGCTTCTCTGTGAGGCTGGAGATTTGAGCTTGAGAACTGAATAATGTGGACACACCTCCTTGTAACAAAACTATGGAACAAATGCCCTGGATTTGGAGTTATGCCAAAACACCATGTTTGCCACATGGAGTTCATACAAAAAGCCTGCAGCAACATCAAATCCATGTCTTCTCTCCCCTGCAGTTCTCCAGTGGTCTAAACCTAAATGGCTTGAAGGTCAAGGCATCTCCAGAGAAGACACCAGTTTCAGACCATCCTTTTGTCTTACCCTGTACAGATTCAGAGGCACAGAGAAGGTCTTGTGGCCCTGCTGCAGCTGAGTGCCAGGCAGTTCACCACAGTCAGACGACACAACAGTCAACATTTGTAAATGCTCTTCTAGACACTCCCAAATGTTTCCAGCATGCAGGTGTACCTGTGGCTATCTCAGCTTTGCCAAGACAAATGTTAGGTGCTTGATGTCAACAAGTGTAATGCTGAAACCTCAGCAACACGGTCTGTGAAACCCCAAGATGTGCAGACATTTGTTCTGGTATAAGCAGAGGACAAAACTGGGTGTCAAGAGAATCCTGTGCCTGTTCTACCAGCTATTTGGTGCAACAACTAACCATGTGGGGAAGAAAGTGTAATTTTCCCTTACGTGTCATTTAGAGATCTGAATGGATACTAATATTCTGAAAGGTTTAGAGTGGAAAAAAAGCTACAAAGCATTGTTACTGATCTATACCTGTGGGTATGTAACTAGAAACTCCTACCACTTCAACTCCTAGCAATTCATTTTCTGTTTGCATGAGATTCTATTTAAAAAAAAAGGGAAGATAAGAATAGCTATTTCACTGGATCTAAGTGTGCCCTGCTTTTAGGATTTCTCCATTTGCAGAGATTCACACAGCTGCCTGAATGCACAGCCATTATCACAGGAAAGAAAGCAGCAGTTTGCTCCAGTATGTCTCCTACCATTTAGTGGGCAGATTCTCTGCACCACTGCATTGAGAATTAAGCCTGTTTTTGCAAGCTATCTGCACTGATGCATGGGATAGAAGAGGAGCAAATTCCAAGAATAGGAAACATCTAAATATGTATCAGTAATTTTTTCATGCATCAGTGCAGATTTTTGCACATGCCAGACCCACCAGCTCAGATGCTATGCTAACAATTATTCATAAAAAGCAGAAAAGGAGATGTACAGAAATGGCAGAGATGGACCCCTCTGCTTTTCCTTCTGTGTTCACTTACAGAGAGACAAAAATAACCTGCTAAGAGCAACCTGCTCTGATATCACTTGGTAATGACCATTATTCTTAATAAGAGTAAATATCAACACAGATGCAGCCTGCTTTGAGATTTGTCTCTTTTGAATCTCAGCCAACAGCCTCTCTCTGAAGATGAGCTCCTCAACTCTCACATGGGAGAGGGTAATTAGGACTCCGGTTCTTGCAATTTAATTATATCACTTGAAGAGGCAGTGTAAGAGTTTGTTATAATGACTAAAAGTAAAAAAAAAACAAAACCAAAAAAAAACCAAAAAAAACCCAACCAAAACAGGAAATAAAAATTAAAAAAAAAAAAAACACCAAAAAAACAACAAACCACAACCTAAGAAGCCAGAAACTACCCCCAAAATAAGCACTCTACCAACCCAGGCCAAGGCACTCCAGACAAAGGCACCAGGCTCAGGAAATACTGGCTTGAGGATGAGGTCAGTAATGTGTCCCCAGCAGCCATCCTTGGCTGCCTCGTGCCATTTCTGTCCAGAGCAGTTTGAAGCCTGGCAGGTCCCTGCTGTGCTACTGCCAAAGGGACCCTTGCAGGCAGTCCTACAATAATCCAGCATTATCTCCCTGGAAAATCATCCAAAACATCAACCTATTTGCAATACCACAAGGACCTAACCAGCAGCCAGCTATGTGGTAATAAGGTCAAACCTTCAGTGGGCACAATAGCACAGCTTCCTTCTAGTCCTACAGGCATGTTCTCTACTCTCCCCCTTCCACAAAACCAAACCAGGGCTTCAAAACGTGCCTTTGCTGGAGAAGTGAAGACATTTGACAACTTGGTGAAAAGAAAAATGAAATGAGCGACCCAAGCTGACCTAAGCAAAAGTGTAAATAACAACAACGGCAGCGTGCACTGCAAAGATGGCGTGCACACTTCACCCTCTCCATTCCTGTCCCCCTCCTCTCCACCAGGACACATTTCTGTCACTGGGGGTTACAATGGAGCTGGCAGGAAGCCCAACTGGAGCACTCCCTGTAAACCTCTGGGGTCCCTTGTCAGCGTTAGCATGCATGAATTATCCCTTAGCACAGGCAGCCAGCTGTTAGCAGGGCAGGAGGGTGGCAAGGGACTCCTGAAGGAGACCTGGCCTCCTTTGGCTCAGCACCAGTGCAGCCAGCTCCTGAAGGGGACGTGTCACAGCCCTTCCGTAGGAGTGGCACAAGATGCTCTGCCTGTCCAGGACTGCCCACAGGTCTGGGCACTCATGGCCATAAGGATGGAGAAGCAGGGAGAAATACTGATGGCAGTATCCAGTGGCAGGAGGAAAAACACAGAAAAAGGATTTTGCAGCAATGTGTCAAGGTAATTTGGAGAGGGAAAGAACAGAAGATAAAAGCCAGACAGAAGGAACACAAAATAAAACCCAGGAGTTTTGCTGCAGTTAAGTCCACCTATAACAAGTCCAAGATGGATGGATCCCAAGTAAAAAATTGTGCATGGAGGTGGAAGTGCAAAACCCTCTCCATGGGGTAAATTCAAATATTGTCCAGTTGGGTCCCAAAGGAACATGGTAAGACCAAACATCCTCAGCACCATTCTCTTTCATGAGCACAAATAATATCTTTTGCAGCTTCCTAATTATTTCCCTTATTATTCAACGCTGCCCATCGGCCTCTAATGAAGGCGGGAAAACAGCCCCACAACTACATCTCTGGGGAGGAAGGATCTGGAATGACTGTCCAATCCCCTCTTTGGCAATGGCAAAAATGCCATCCCAAAACATTCATGTCTCCAGCTGCCAATGTAGCAGCACAGTGTGCACATGCTCTGTGGCCACATCACTTCCACGCCACTGCCCTGGCATCCCTTAACACTTTTCAATGCAGAGTACACCCAGCTTTCTTTTTCACCCACATCTAGAGGGTTTACAGGCACAAGAAAAGTAATTAATAAAAATGCTGACAGAACCAATTCAAGCAACCAGGTCAGTAAATGTGCCTGCACAAAAACTATCTCATTCCTCTGTCGGCATATGATGTAACCACATGGAACCCACAGACCTCACAATTTCTAAACAGATTTTCTCTTTTATCTGTACATCTCACCATCTGAAACAGGGCTCAACAATCCACATAAATGATGCTTCAGCAGTCCCTTATATCACAGTTGTGCCTATAGACTCTAATGCAATGGAGGCTCTGTTGCATCTGTGACTGTACAAACACTGTCACTGTCCCAACAGCTGGAAGAGATAAAACTGAGCAGGTAAGGAGAAAGAGCAGGCTTCAAGAGCAAGGCAATACAGCAAAGCAGAAGCAACACTGCCTACAAAGCAAGCCTCCCAACACTGGAAAAGCTTTGGAAGGTACCAGTCAAAGCAGTCATCTTGTTACCAGCACATTCTCTCACTCATGTCTGTTGTTCAGGTGCTTTCATTCTTTTATGTTATAGTGAAACTCATCTCAGAGACTCCAGTTATAACTTCAGGGAAGTTCAACTGATTTCAGTCCAGCAATCAGAATTGAATTATCAAACTGGTTTTCCCAGCCCAATGCACAGCACCTGCAATACCCTCTGGCTACCTTCCTTAGAATACACTCTCCAGACAACAGACTTGGACATCCTGGGAAAGCATGGAGTTGAGATCTTGCCAAACAACTAATTGAGCTTGTGACCCCAAAAAAGCAGCAAAAGAAATGTTAGCAGCAAAAATTTCCTCAAGCTTCCTAAAAGTATGTAATACGTTTGCACTTGCAAACCTAATCTGAAAGAGAAGTCATTAACAGTCACTTGTAATTAAATGTGCTCTACAAGCTTTTGAAATAAAAAAAGGAAATTCATTAGCCATTGTTTGGGACAACATGGGATTTTGACTTGTGCTCTGTCTTATCAATTCCACCCTCCAACAAATACTGTGTTGTGGGATCCATTTACAATATAGCAGTTTGTGTACTTGGCTGACCAAGCAAAACCAGATTGATTCTAGCAAAACTCTCCCCTTCTCAGACTGCAGACATTGCCTGCCGACCCATCATCCTCACTTCTCCCTCCCATCCCAGGCCAGCAGTGCCACAACTACTGCTGCCAACAGTATGCCACATTTGTAAGGCTCCTCATCTTCTCTAGTGATCCCACACCTTCCTGTATCACTCTCTGGAGACTGATCTGAAATCAGAAAAAAAAAAAAATCCTACGGAAAAAAATCACTTCTCAAACCATCAAGCTGGCTTGCACTTCTCCAAAGATCTGGATGGTAATGGCTTACACCTACTTGAACAGAAAATCCATACTCAGCCATCAATGCAGAAAGGCACTTAGAGATTCTGCTCCTGAGTGGGGTTTAAGGACCTGCAGGCATCAAAATAGGAACAGGACCAGGAGAAACGAATGCAGAAGTAACGAGCACAGGAAGCTTAAACACAAGGTTTGTCTTGGAAAAAAAAAAGCAATGTTTTGCACCCATTCTGGGTTCCTGATGGAAATTATCTTCTAGAACAAGTAACAATAGCAACAGGTTTCCACAGCACAGAACAAATGAACCAGGCAAACAGCGCGGCACATGAAAAGCTTGAGTCTTTAAGGGATGGGGGAGCGTGAAAGCCAAAACCAGAAAATGTACTGCTGGAAAGAATTAAAGATAAGGATTAGCAGATGAACGGGACAGAGTCTCATATGAATTTAGCGCCTGATTTTACCCCCTAGAATGCAGCAAAAATCCCCACTTCAAGGGGGGATTGCAATCACCTTGCAGATGATTGCAGCCTTCTGCTCCAAACGCTCCCCTGGAACGTGCCAGGAATGCAAACAGAGTAATCCATGTGCTGTGGAGACCCAGCACCACTTGTCACCCAATACAAACGACTCCCTGTGCCCATTAGTCAATTAGAGAGGCCAAGGATCTAGAGGAATAAGATTAAAAAGAAGTATTTTTGAAAAATTAAAACCCACGAGATTAATTCTTACTGCAAGCAAGAGCAAGCCAAAAAGCAGAAGGAAAACCAAGACAAAGAGGTAACACGTATCATCATATCGTCAAGCTAAAATAATTAAGGGAAAAAATTATAAGCTCCAGCCCCTGCAGAAAGTCACGAAGTTATAATGAACAGTACTTCCCATGGAAATATAAATTAGCAAGAGACACTTGGCAGCCCACATACCTGCACAGAAATAAGGTAAACAAATCCACAGGAGCTACCAAAGGCTTTGTAGGAAGTTGAAAAACCACCAAACACTCAAATTCTTTGCAAAGCAGCAGCTTCCCCCATCACACAACATGGGAGAGGGGAACACTCCCCTAACCTGGGATACAAGATTAATACTACTCTGTCTTTGAGTTCACAGGAATCTAAGAACCCAAAATGCAGGTTTTCAACATGTCACCCATGGGCACACAGATGCTGTAGCCCTTTGTACACCCATTTATGACCTTTAGCTGCACCATGGGCCTGGAGAGGATGGATGCTAGAGGATGCTTTAATTGAATTACTGGGTGCAGAAAAACAGAGGTGACTTCTTTTACATTAAATCTGAGCTGGCTTACTCTTCATTTTGATCTGAAAAGCAGCAACGCTGAAGATTTGGTTAATGAGCAACTCTAGGCAAAACCCATGGAATACTCAAGTTTAGGATGAAAGACATGAGCTCAGGCTCATACCCCAACCACTGCTGTGGATTTAGTTAATGGCTCTGTGTTTCTGAATTAATGCAATACACCAGACTGAAAGGGTTTAAGTTAGGAACTGAGAGCTTACTTTTAAAAGGAGTTTTTTTAAATTCCTGCATGGTCACTCTTACAGTAAAATGAAAAGGCTTTAATGTGAATGAGCATTAACCACACAGACAGATTATGACAGAGACAGGAGGAAGGCATCGAAAATCTATGCTGTAAATGCAGTTTGCCCTTTTAAATGGCACTCACACAAGGACCACACTGGCAGTATAACTCACTTGCAAAGCGTTCCTGAGGGACACCTGCCTTACCTCCCCTGGAGCAGCTGCAAACAGAGCCTCCCCCAGGCTGGCACTATGAGCCATCCTCCCCTGAGCTGCCCTTCACCTTCAAGGCTACTGTAGGAAATGCAGAAATCCAAGACACCACAAATTGCTTAGATGGAAAGGGCTGTACCAGGGCAAGAGCAGCATTCCTTCTTTACTTTTTCTCTCTCTATTAGGTCTGGTCAGTTTTATTTGCAATTTCAAAGCTTTTTATCAGCTTTAAAATTCAGGTACAAGTACAAAAGATGAGTAGACTTATTCTCCTAAATAAATCCTACTTCTGAGTGGCTTTACAGGATGAAGGTAAAAACTAGAGAGCAAAATTACTCTAACACCATCTGTACTGCCAGCCTTATTTCTGAAATTTCTCCCTTCTATGTCAAGGCATTAAACACATTCATTTATGACTGTGTGGATAGGTAAAGCCTTTCTGTATCTAAGCATTAGGAAATCAGAAATTTTGGAAAATCTCATCTAAAAGACAGAAAAACAGGGATATCAGGGAAAACCCCAGAGGAGACAAATACTCTTTAGATTTGGCTCTCTTGTGAAGCAGCATGTTTAGCTGTGTAGGTTTGAATGTACTGCTTTGCCAGCCAAATTATGGTCTCACCTTTATGCTAAGTGTCATGGGACTGCTACAATAACAAGTAATTATTGGGGATGGGGACTACAAGAATGATGCTCATGACACACAAAAGGGACTAAAAGAATGACACACAAAAGCAGAAAAAGTGGGATTAAAACCAAACAAAAATTAGTCAGACATTTTAACCAGATGGCATTTCCTCTTCCTAGCAGTCTGATGTGCTAAAGCCAAGCACACGCGCTATGACAGCAGATGGAAATCACACAGCTTTGTTTATGTTTGGGACCTACAGTAAAGGGAACCATGCAAGTTTGAGCAGAGAATAATTACCCAGAGCCAAAGAAATGGGTGTTTTTAAAAAAAAATACCAACCCACAATTGGGCAGGAGTTATAGTCAATAAAAACATGAGACAATTCAATAACTGGAAAACCCAGGAGTGTTTCCTAAATCATATTCAGGATGGAGAGAGCTACTTTCAACCTCTTCAAAGCTGCACCTGACCATAATGTGCTTAATAACCTGCCAAACACATTTTCTTCTTGTCAACAAAGCCATTTTACTTTCTTTTCATGTCACCCAAACTAGTTACACTTTTCCAAGTAACATCAGTCCTTGGCCACACTGTGGTCTATCACAAAACCCACTTAAGAAGGCTAGAGAATAACTTTGTAATGACTATTCTTCAAAACCACACCTCAGGACATCACAAACTGAGACTAGAGCTTCGTCTGCTTTAAATACAAGTAGCAACAACTTTGTCTTTTGCTCAAAAGCTAATTCCATCTTATTGTGTTCCCAGGCACACAGCTTTTACTGTGCAATTCCATATTACTATGTTCCCAGGCACATCACTTTGTACCTTTTACTTGCCACCACAAGGATTCGACAGGAGTTGTTATTTCTATCAAAACTCCTTCTTTATTTGACCACATCAGTGCTTACCTCCAGTTTTACCAGGCCTTAAAAAATGGAGGTTTTGTGAGATCAGAGGGATGCAGAGGCTCTGCAGCACAAACCCCAACCAGAGTTAGCAGCAGCCAGTCTCTGAGATAGAAAATATCATGTCCTTTTGTGCTTTTTTGCAGATATCCTAAGCTTTCAATTCCCTATGATGCCCTTCAATCTTCCCAATTTCTATCAGCCTACAACTAAAAAATAATTCAATAAATAGCCCAATCTCCTGCTTTCTTACATGCCCATTCCAATTTCACCAGAATGCCCTAAAGAGCACCCATTCATGCTGCTGCAGCATTTTTCCTTTCAAAGTTCTCCACACTCTTTATAAACATTGACTAATGAATCAGGCAATATTTACCCAGTTGCCTGGAAAACAGATACACCTTTAGTAACTGCACAAAGTAACAAGAAGTGACTCATTAGCAGAGTCGGGAACAGAAGCTGTGACTCCAAGCTCCTATTAACGTGGCACGTCCCCAGACACGAGCCCCAGAACATTTGCTCCCAAGGTGCCTGCTCCATCTCTCTGGAACACTGGAGATTTAGCAACCTGCAATGTTGTGCTCCATCCCCAATACCATGCATCTCATCAGGCATAATTAGTTCAGTATTCTCTTGTCTCTCACATCACCATTCATTCAATGTCAAACGCCTCAGCAAAGACTTCCTAATTAAAACATGTAAAGGCTAAAATAAAGCATATTTTTGTCACATCACTGCTGAGTCTTTCATTCACAATTGAAATAGCTTCACATTTAACCATGTATAGAGCCACATATGCTATCTCAGCACACAGCAGCAAACAGTGACCACTTCAATGCTGGGAGCAATTCTCAAGCTCTCCCTTCATCTCTAGGAGGAGGTGTGGATCTGCCTGCAGGAACAGACTGAGCTCTCCCAGTCCAGGACCTTATCTACAGTGCCACATGCAGGGGGGTCACACCCCAGCACGGCACTTGGCACAAGTAAGCCCAGCTGTGCAGGAAAGGCAGGCACATGGCATTTCCAGCCCTACACTTCCCAAGCCCCAGCATGCTGGGGATCTCTGCTACCCTGCCTCCAAGTGACAAACTAAGTGGCACCCTCCTCTACTCAACACTGTCTCAGCCAGAAACCAAGTATTTCCCCACACCATGCTGAAAAATTAACTTCCCTCTCTCTGTGAGACACTCAATCTGGAACTGAAAGCTCAAAGCTAATCCCTGTCTTAAACCACAGACACAACAGAAGAAGCCAAGGCCAAGGAGCATGGTTTTTCCACGCAGACCAGCATTCAGGAAGTCCTGAATGCCACACTTCAGCCACAAACCTGCACACTCCCCTCCACTACATGAAATACAGAACATGCAGCTGAGACTTAGCAACCGACACTGATCTCTGTCCACGCAGCGGAATGTTCTTGCCTTCTCTTGAAAATGAGGGGAAGGAGAATTACAAGTAACAAAAAAAAGCACCATCAGTAAAGAAAAATGAAAGAAAAGGCTGCCATCATCACCACAGGGAAGCAGAGGCACAAACCACAACTCCGCATGCATGCCAGCCCTGCCAACGCTTGGATCCGAAGGCAAAGAAGCCCAGTACAGCAGGATGTGAAGAGCAAAGCCAAAATTTCCCACTAAATATTGCTGCCAAACAAGACATTTCTTGTCAGTATTTGTAAAACAAATTGAGCCTGTGCTGTAAATATCCCTGCATCTGTGTGCTGTTTGTTTCAGCATGAAGACTTGCAAATAAGGCTCCCAGCATATTTGCTGCAGGAGAATGGTTTGAGCCGCTCTGGCAGGACTCAGCTGTCCAGGCCCTAAAACTGGCCCTCTGTGACCTGGGGCAGACAGCACTACTGCAGCCTCTGGTACTGTCACTGCAGCAGGTGACAGCCTGCTATATTGTATACAGGTGCAGCCACCTGTATATAATTTTTTAAAAAGCAATAAGCAAAGGAAAAAACCTCTCATGAAAAAAAAAATGTTTAAAAGCTACCTCAACACTACTAGATTGATTTCAGAATGCTTCAGAAGTTAACAAGCAAATCAACCACAAAACTTGGTTTAGCCTCAAACTTTTTGTTTAGGGTTTCTTTTTGCATCCACCAAGACCTCCTTGACCACAAGCCTGTCTTCCAGCTCACCTTGCCCCATGAAGCAAGTTCACAGACCCTGTTAGAGTATCCTTCAGCAGGAGTGACAGAAGGATAGAAGTCCATCTCTGAAAAATGCCCAGCTATTTTTTCCAGGTTCTTCCCAAACAAGACATGAAAGACAGCTCTGCTTTACCCTCAAAGAGAGAATTACACCTATTGCCTTGTTACAACATCCTGGTAACTGCCTGCCACTCATGAAGTGGTAATCTGATTGTAGCATTACTGGTGTCAAAGAAAATTTTGGCAACCTACCAATCTATTCTCAGGTGTCTCAACCCCTTACAGCATGACTTTCACCTCACTGCTTCACTGTCTGAGATTAACTCACCTTTCAGGATTTCTCCCTCATGGTGAGGGGAAAGGCACTGCAAATACCAAGCTTCCTATGAAAAGTATTAAAGCACTGCGCGCAAGAGACTTGAAAATAAATTTCTTGCAAGTAGCTTCCATAACAAAGTTTGGTCTAGATGCCAACATTTGGAAAATGAGAGTATATTAGGATTTGATTAATTGAATTTTATTTTACAGCAAAACCAAACAATACATTTCCCTCCCCATCACCATTACTTACAAACTCAGGAGTGGAGACTGACCTGTTGAACTAAGTGCCAAAACTTCACTGGATTTCAAGCTGAAGTTCTAAACACTGAATCTTTCCTTCTCCAACCCAGAACTAAAATAAATCCTGAACAGAGTTCTTGTTTAGTTGTATTACAGCAGCATTTTGAAGAGCCAGCTGAACGGCCTCATCATCCAGCATTTGTATATACCACATACACACACAGAGTAAGCAGTAGTCCCCCAACACAGAGATAGCCTAAAACAAAAGACACAAAAGGATAGCAAGCACTCTATAACCAGAAACTGAAGCTGATTAGAAACTGAAGCCAAGAAGCTGGCTCAGTATTTTATTTGCTAGCCCTCACTATTGAGAACAAAAAATTACTTATCAGTGCTTTTCTTAGAAATGAAGACTGATTTTCATGGATTTCAGAGGTATGCCAGGTCTCCTCATAACCTTCACCTTGTCAGAGTCAATACAATTTGTCCACTGGCTTTTCAGCAGGTGGCAAGTGGTGCAGGCTTCACTGACCTCTGAGGAACAGCCCTGCTTTCTGCCAGCAGATGACTTGGAACTCTGTCCCCACCAGTTGGGCAGAGATGAAAGTGTGTGTGCACTTGGATGAGCCCCAGCAGAATGCAAACAGAAGGCAGAGGCAGAGGACTCCACAGGAGAGATACCTGCCTGGTGGCAGTGGGGGGAGCAGGGCAGGTTAATAATAATCACAAACCCACATTAACTTCCAATTTACCAATGACTTATTCTGGGTCACTGTTTGATGGATGAGGGTTAGTTTCAAAAGTGTAATTTTAAGGGAGCCACATGATGTGCAGAGCTGACTTACATTTGTGCACAGTGTACAATCTGTTCATACCATGGCAATCCACCCAAACACACAGGTAGGCAGCAAGCTGCTCCTCTGCAGTGCAGGAAGGGGAACTTGCCACCTGCAGGCAAAGCTCTCAAAGCTGCAGAGGCACTACAATACACAAGCTAAAACCACAAGCAAACTGTTATTGAGTTGAACCACAGCGGAGATTTTCGCATCTGCAAACCAGAAAGTACACACCTGTTCATTCCTCCCCACACACACAACCACTTACAAAAACAAGTTTCTCTGCCTTCATGTTAAAAATTGCCACAACTTATACCAGCGTAGAAGAAGGTCTTTAAAAGAAAGCACATTTTATTGAGAAACACAAATGGGTGGATGCTTCAAAACCAAGCAAACAGCCTTACTGCTCACACAACATTTGCTGCCAGAGCAGAATTGCACTGCCCTCCAGCTGAAGCACAACATGTGAGATTCCTCCTCCCCTGGCTTTGGAAAAAAAGCACCCTGTGTGTCGCCTATGAAAGGCAATGTTAGCTGGGGTCTCAGCTTCAGGCTGAAAAACATGCTGCCAGAGAAGTAACAACAGCCATAAGAAAAAAATTATTCCCCTCCACTTGTTCAAAGGAAGAGAAGATGGTAAGATATAAGCTCCCTATAGAAGAAACTACACAGAATTATGTGTCCACTTAAAGGCAAAAAGTTTCAGAGCCAACAAAAAAGCTAAGATAGCAATAAAAGTCAAAAGGGGAAAGGGAAAATAAGAAGGAAAAGAGCACAACACGTACCCACAGTCTATCCAGCTTATAGTACCTCGTCCTTTCACCTCCTGGGCCACACTGGACAGTAATCTGAGGGAGCTTTCAGCAGCAGTGGCTGGAAGACAAAATTAAATAATAAAACTCTATTAATAACAGCATTACTGCTCCACACAAAACAACACAACGTTGCATTTCTATGTTCCGAAGCACCCAAAGAACATTTTGTCTCATTTGAAGAAACCAGTGTAACAGGGATCAGTAAAATCTTCTGTAAACTAGAAGGAAAGCTGGCTGCAGGTGAAGCTGGTTGCTCCTTCCCTCTACCCCCTTAAACAAGACAGTAAAATTGGTATTTCCAGACATGTTCCCTGAGCTGCATTTACAGAGCTATACAGTGTCCTCTCCTACAGCTTCCATCCCAACACTGCCTTCTTCCCTGTGGCTGGGCATGAACCAGTTTGTACCACAGCCTGCTATTTAGAGCAATTTCATTTAGGACTTTCATCAGCTGTAAGGGCAAGTCATTCAGCATCTCTGCCTCCCTATTTCTACCCCAGCCATACACAGAAAATAACAGACTTTATCCTCATAATAACCCTGGGAGATACCCAAACCAACAGTCATAAGCAGTACCCAGAAAAGGTCCTTCCAAGTACTGGCTGTATTATAAATACCCAACAGAGATTTTTATAATGCCATGCCACATGTGTAGGTTTTGCAAATCACTACCACTCCAAAACAGTCTTATAAACAGTATTAAAAATAAACAGAAGAGAGAAAAATATAGCAGTACAAATAAGTATCCATTCCCCAAAAAAATCTAACAGGAACTGTTTCCTTCCTCAATAAGCAGAAAATAGAAACCCAGGGCCTCTTTCAGATCTTCACAACTACTTCAAGTAACTGAATGTAAGAATGGCAATATTGGGACAGACAGAATGCTTCTGCAGACCAATATCTTGTCTCCAGCATTTGAGGAAGTGAGGGCCTGCAGATGTCAGAGTAGACAAGCAGAGCCAGCATGTAGGGATAACCTATCAAATAATCTCTAAACCTTCACAAGTTTTACCTCAACAATCTCCTGAGCCAGAAACAGTCTTTTTGTATTTTACAGACTTTGCTTGGGCCTGATGCTATCAGAGACACCAACCCACACATATCAGCTCTCCAGAAACTCTCATACCCTCATACCCAGAACATGCAACTGCCACCTCTCACCAACACAGGGAGTTAGACAGGTGAGGGAATTCTTTGTATTTGGAATGGAACAGTTTGGCAAATACACTTTTAAAAATAAGCCTTCAGCTTGTCCCAGAAGACTCAGTAGCTGAGTACCCTTGGTAGGACACCCAGCTGGCAAGGGGAACTAAAATCTCCCACAAATTATGACACCTCCCAAAACCAATGAATTTTCTGATTGCAATAGAAAGTGACATCTAGTTCTGCTCAGCTGGGAAGTAAAGCCTTTGTTCCAGCAGTATGACCAAATGCCAGCCAACATCTCATCACAGCTGGGGGATGTATATCTGGGATTGAAATTACACCTCCAAATTCCTATCTCTTTTTTTCCCTCCCCTCTTTCTGAGTGACTGCTGGGCAAGAGATTTAAAATTGTGCAAGGATCACTGTTCCAGGAAGAAATATTAATTCCACAGTCAGCTCTGCATGCAGTGCTTTAGACTGCTAAAACCAACCAATTAAATAACAAAAACAGAAAAAAAGAAATCTCCATAACATGGCTTTTGAACAATGCCCATAGGGCAACATTTATTAGATGAGTGTCACAGCTGAAGTGTTCTGGTTGTGCTGTTAAAAATGAAAGCAACCACCACTTAAAATATTAAGCGTAAAAAGAAAATTTTCCCTTTAAGAAGCTGAATAATACAGACGTCTTTTTATCTAAAGTGTTCCTTTCAAAAATCAAAAAGCATTAGAAACTCTTTTATGATTTTCACTTTGAACCTGTTACTACAAAACCATTTGGCCAAGTTCAAGTGCTCAAAGTTCCCCACCATATCAAAACACAAGTATTTCAATAAAAAAATAAGCCACTTATATAATTTTAACTGTTTCAGAATAAGCATATCTTTAGGAAATAAAGTTAATTACTCCAGGACCTGAACATCCTTGTCTGCAGAATTCTCTAATACTGGGGGGCAGAGGGAGGAGGATATTGGTCACCCTATGCTGCTCCAATTTGATACACTATGAACCCAGAGCAATACTACCACCACTGGTAGCAATACTACCACCACAAAGGTCTTATGCCTTTAATTGACATAAGACCTTTGCAACAGAAAAGGTCAGAAAAGGAGGACCCAACACCCAAACAAGGCATTATCTTGTCCTGTCTGCCTACAGGAAAAAGAGGGAAGCAACAACAAAAACAATACAGCACGAAGGAAAATCATCTTAATTACACATTTTACTTCTTGCTGTCCAGTGACTTCCACACTCACAACAGCATTCTGCACTTGTGTATGGAGTTTAAAGATAGTTTCTTGATTTTACATGGTGTTGCGCAAAACACCCCCACAAAAAAAACAAGGCAAGAAAGGAGAAAAGGTAGAGCAGGAGCAGAACAGAGCAAAGGAAGAGCAAACAGTTTAGTAGGCAGCTAGAAAGGTGAGCCTGAATGACAGAGGAACCAACAAAAGATTCAAGGGGACAGGTGGCATAATGTGAAATGAGTCATTTTCCATCTTACACAAGTGTTCTTTTTTTATTTTTATATTTTTTTAATTAAAGCTGAAAGACAACTATGGGACACTCAAAACTGTCAGAAGCAAAGATGGATTGATTTCAGTTCTGTAACTATTCATTACGCCTTTCAGTGTCACCAGGAAATCAAAACTTGCAAACTACTGTGCTAAACACACCAGAAAGCTCTTATTACAAGGGAGCCAGTTCTGGAGACAAAGCCAGAATAAAGTATATTTTTGCCAATGTGACAGAGCAATTAGAAGGCTGAATTAAGATGACTCCAGTCGTGAAACATCAGGAGCCTCTGAATTAAAACAAAGGACTCCAGTCCCCAAGGAGCCCTTGCAGTCACACAGAAGCCCCTTGGTACACACCTTGCTGGGCACAAAGAGCTGTACCATCAAAGAAAAAAAGGAAGAAAAAAAGACTTACCAGATTTGGAATAGAGCACCAGTACGTTATTCCGTGTCCTGAGAAGCTTCTTAAAATCCTTGTGATCACTTATTTTTTCTATGAGTGGAGACACCTTCAATGAGCACACGAATGCTGGCAAGAATGCCTGGGGAAACAGAGAGCCAAAAACATCAGTCACAAATAAACAGATAACCTGCTTTTGCAAATTGCCATCATATTTTTTAATAATCTTGAGACATGCTGCCTTAAATAGGCTATCACATTGATTTGATCAGCAAAACCAGAAGAAAAAATGCCAGGCACGTGATTTATTGAAACTGGGTCAATACATTCCTAACAAGTACCCTTACATGGAAAAATGAACATAACACCAAGAAATACAGTTTTACTTAAGATGCCACCCCTTTAAAAGTTTGCTCCCAAATCAGATAATCAGATAACAATTCTATGTAAACTTAATATACTTTACCAAGGGAAGCAGCAAATTGCCACTTTGAGAGCACTCTTGTCCCTACATCTCTGAATATGCTGCAAACTCAATCCAGTACTTTGATACCCTACAGAAGACAGTCCTGAAGTTAAAATAACCCACACTGACAGGGAGCAGATGTAGGAAATGAGACCAGAAAATGCAAGCAAGCCAGCATCCGCATTAGAGCACTAAGCACAACCCTCTCCCACCCACCCTTCCAAAGTAGAGCAGGGCTCATGTTTCCCAGTGCCCACACCGTGTCACACACACAGCAGTGCCTTGTTCAGCTTCCACTGGCCACCTGGAAGACACAGCACTTAATCTCTCTGCATCTCAGCTCCTAATCTATGCAAACGAGTTTTTTTTTCCACTGCATCTTTTACTCTATTTAAATCACAACAGTTCCAGAGCAGAGTTTGACTGTCATGAAGTAAAGCTCATATCAAATTATGACCATAACCTCAGCTGGGGCCTTTACTGCTTATTCTTACTGCAATATTCTTCAATAATAATAATGTAATAATAATCTTATCCATCAGACTATGATGCTTCCTTTCTGCACTGTACTGAATTCGTGCTAATGGAATGATTAAGGGAAGCTTAGCTGGAGAAATTATCTAGTTTCCATTCACCTTACAGTAAAACCTTAACACTTAATTGCTTGGCTAAAAGCTTTAGCTCATTTGCCTAACACACACAAGAGGTTCAACATTTCCTTAATTACAGAACTGATTTTGATCGTGCCTTACTCCAACCAGGCTGGAAAATACGTCCACAGTGGATGTGAAGAAACAAAAGGCAGCTCTTGCATCCCATGCGTTACATCATGCAGTATTTGAAGAAGGGACTAAGCCAATGAAGTCAGAACACACAGCCCCAGGCACGCACTTCATTCAAATTCAGCTACTTCCAAACACCACAGTCACTGAGGCTGAGAAACAAAACCTGCACCTACAAAGCAGACTGTACAAATGCCACAAGTCTTTACATGTGGAAAGGGGCATGAGGGGAATCCTGGGACATACGAGGTAATGGAGAGAAGCTGAGCTGAGATGGAGATCATCCTCAAAACAACCAGGAAGTTTGAGAACTTAGAAGTTACCAGAAAATACACCTATAACACAAAATCTAAGTGTGAACAAGTCACCCCACTCTGCAGGCAGAGATCCCACCACTGGGCCCTGCTGGCCAGATGATCAGACTGTGAGAAGGAAGTGAACACATCTGCAAGTCAGCCTCTAACTTCAGCATAAATGTCCTTGATGCTTTAATTCGACCAAAAGACTCACATTCTTCTAAACCCAGATGTCCAGGGCTCAACCTTCCTACTTTAGGCTGATGTATGTGTATCACTTGTGTATTTTCTGAGATGAATACGTGGTGTTGCCAGTCAAAGCAGGCAAATACAGTTGGGCTAAGTGAGGTGACACAGACATGAATAGTCCTGCCCAAAATCATCAATACCAGGCGCTGCACAGGAGAAATTAATCCAACATTACAGGCAGATCCTTTTAAAGCTAAGTATTTTTTTAAAAAATTCTTCCATTCACCTCAATTTTTGTAACTATTCAAAATAGCATCTTATAGTTTTATTAATGCCTTAAGCTTATTTTTTATCCTCTGTAACTCAACTGAAACTAAGGCTGAACACAGGAAAAAAATGAAACTACAGGTTGCTCATTTGGCTTAAAAAACTGGACTCAAGGATATTCTAGTCTGTGAACTCTATCAAAAAGAAGCAATTAGACTAAAACACCCCACAAATGCCACTTTCAACATGACACCAAATGATACTGTAAACTTTGTTTAAAGTGCTTACCAACAGCTCAGAAGAGGGGTGTTAGAACGAGATGATCTTTAAGCTCTCTTCAAATGCACACCATTTTATGGTTTTAAAATATAGGCATTCCATGTCTTTTCCAGTTAGAAAGGCTATTTTGCCAGTTTCAGGAATTTTCTCTCTTTTTTTTCTTCTTTCTTTCCTTAAAATGGCAGAGCTGTAACCTTCTTGAAAAATTTGATTCTGAAAACAATGACAGCTTTAACTAGTGCCTTGTTGGTCTTGCCACGAACAGAAAACCCACTGCACTGGTGGAACAGCAGGGACTTGGAGGGAGATGCATGTCACATTGCATATATCCACTGCTTCTTTGCCAAATTCCTCTCCAAGTATCAAATCAATACATGCTACTCATTTTCCTGCAGTTTTACTACAGTAGCTCTCTTTGTTCCCATGGTTTAGCCCAAAACCCACTGGGAAAGGCATTGTGCATACAAGCACACCAGTCACCCAGCTGAATAAATCATCATCTCCCTTTAATTAAGATTAATGTTGCAGGTTTTCCTGGTTATAAAACCCAAAAGGTCCAAGCCAAAGGCATCGAGCTGGACAGAAATGCCCTGCTTGCACATCTAAGGCAGCCACTGCAACACTGGGAGGTTATCGGCTGAGCAGAGAAATTCACCAGCCCCGATTCTGTTTGCACTACGTGATATTTGCAAACTGATAAGAATTAAGTAGTTCCACACTCTTCAACTTTCTCTTGCTGAAATTAATCAATACCCAACCTAGAAATAAATGAGAGGCTGGTTTATAGCTAAACCTCCAGAAGAACCTCTGTCTTCCCTACCAGCTCTGTTGAAGGCAAGGGATATCAAGGAGTCAGTTCTACCAGACATCTGTCCCAAACACGGGGCTGCTTTGCCCTGCTCTAGAGTCACAGCAGTGATGACTGTACCAGCAGCTACAGCCTCACCAGGCCTACAGCCACTAGTTCTGGCAACAATGTAAAATTAAGAGGATAGGAAAAAAAGAATTCTATTGAAGCAGTTGCACTCTTGCACAGAAAACCAAGCGCATGTTCCTGCACAGCCCATAGGTAAAGCAGCAGCAAAGATGAAGCTAATTTGCATGTACTGTGCTATATGAATTTATTTGTAAGCCATGACTCAGGTAGATTTACTCCAGACATTTTGCAGGGGAGCTCATCAGCCAGGCACTGCCCAATCAAGCACACTGCTTCTTGTTTAAATCCAGGGCACAAGAGGAGACAAGCGCATATTAAAAAAAGAAAAGGTCAAGAAAGGTGACGGTCCCTCCTGGGCAGGAAGCCTCTTCTCATATGCGTCAGGAAGTGCTACATTCACACATATGGAAATCTATAAATAAGAAACAAGCTAAACTCTCTTGTCACTTGAGCATCCTAAAGCTTTAAAATCTATTCATGACCACCTCTGAAAAGTTAAGAAGTGCTCCAAGTATTTTTCTCAAGAAGCTGCCCACCCTGATACCTACTAAAGTAAAAGACATAATAGGACCAACATGGACAACATCTCTGCCACCCTTGCCAGTTATGGCAATGAGAAACTGCAACAAAACTGAAGGAAGGTCTATTTTATTTTGTGCTGTGTTTGCACAGTTGCCTGTCGTAACAGGTCCTTACCCATGGCTGGCTTGGTGACACAACTGTCACCTGGTGTTCTCAGATGCAGGAAACTTTGGTGGAGACCTTCCAAAAAAGACAGACTACACGTGGCAGACTATGAAATGCAAATCTCATAGCAATTCCAGGCTGCAGATTTTCCCCAGCTCAAGATCGCAATCTGAATTTATTTTCACAGAATTTTTATGGCATAGGTCACACATCAGTCATGTGACTGTAGTGTCTGAGATGCATGAAAGACTCTCAAGTAAAACATAAGTGAACCCAAATCCCCAAGACAGTCAATTCAAAACTGCTGAGACACAGCTACTCAAGTACAAGGTACAAAACCCCCATGTGTTCTAACTGTCTCTGTTCTTCAAAATTTGTATTTAGATATATGATCTTGCAAGCTTGGTGGCAGAAGTCTGATTGGCCAAAAAGGTTCGATTTTATTTTTTTTCCCCACTATCTAGTAATTCCTTGCAGAGCTGCCAAACATATGCACATGTTAAAGAGCAGTAAACACTCCACAACCCCACTCCCTTAGAATTGGTACCCAAGGAAGATCTGAGCTTTCAGAAACCCAGAGGCAAGAGTTACAGGCAAATAGCTATTTGCTAATTATACTTCCAGGACTAACACTATTGAAAAATGTGGTCATCCCTCAGGCCATGTTTTCTCAAAATTATCAAGGATCTGAGAAAGCAGAGTCTATTTCTCAAGTTTTTACTCTTCTCTGAATCTCATTTTAAAATGAAAAAAGGGAATATCTTTCAAACAGCCACAAGAATGTATTTTCATATTTTACATTTATTATTCAAATTAAATGTGATAAATGCTTAACTACTGCTCCCACAGAACCCAGTTCAATTTATGAGTTGCTCCCCACAAAAGCTTCGTGACAGCATGGTCTTTTGCTAAGGATAAGCAGCATATCTGGAGAATTACTTATGTATTTATTTTACATCAAGGGCAATGAAAACACACAGTTTTAAAAACAAGAAAATAGATCTTCCTTATTTAATTTTGATTTCTATCAGAAGGGTAGCATTGTACACTGGACAGAAAAACTACTCCCTATTTCTCCTATTTCCACCTCAAGAGCCAGAAATATATACTTCCCTGGACACAAATAATGCATAAAAAGTATAAATGGATATGCAGCTGAAACCGTGCTTAGGTGCCTGAATCCATATGTCAACATGCAGTTTTTATGCACACACTACCACATGTATAATTAGCAGCCAATTTGCACACTATTCATCAAGAATAGCTGGGGCTGTGACAACAGACTCCAGCACAACTGCTGCTTGGCAGGGACACAGCCTTACACTCGACCACAATTTCTAAACTCTACTTTTTCAGGAAGACATTGACTCGGATTTCTGCCTTAGCTTAGCCACCCACTGGTGTCATTCTCATTTTGGGACAACAGCACTCAACCCACTGTAAATATGATCAATCAGCAACCCTGTGCATATGAAACAGATTGTGTCTGACAAGGCATTTTTTAGGAGTCTAGTTGAAGAGGAAATCTGCCTCAAAATTCCAAGTAGAAATGGAGATGACTGAATTTTATTTCATTATTAAACTTCTTTAGGAGGGGAGTAGTTCACATTCCGAACAAGGGTCTCATCTGCCACATTAAAATGGGGGGCGGGGGGTCAAGGGGAAGAAATCCCAACAAGAAGACAGAATCTCACCTTTCCTTTCCTGCTCAGCTCCCAAAATGAGCCCTGTGATGGACTGTGCACTTCACTTCAGAAGGCTGGGACACCTCTGTACGGTGGTGACAGAGGTTTGTAAACCTGCAGATCAGCTGGTGACACAGCCAGTCCCGTGGTGCAGAAACGGTGCATGTACTGGCAATACCAGGTCTAAGTCATCTCCAGGCAAGCACAAGGGAGAAACTGACCCATTGCTTCCTTGCCCCCAATTCCTTCCCACTGAAAAATACAAGATGTTCAAATCAAAAGCCTTCTTGTTTACAAGAATCTCAGTTTGACTGCAGATGTTTTATCTTCCTTGTTCATCATACAAACCACTCTTGACCTTGTGCAATAATTGCTTGCTTTTCACTCAGGAGCCCTCCCTCTGCTGCTATTTACATTCAGGGTTGTGCTGCTTTGATCACTGAGCCATTTGTAACAAATGCCTTCCAAGATGGATGGTGATAAGTAGGACAGTCCCCTTTTTTCGTTCATGATTAATATCTAAAATAGCTGTAGAAACATTTTAATCAAATCAGATGGGAGGAGATAGGTTAGCCCTGTTACCCAAAGGTACCTCAAGGAAGCCTGGTAAAAAACTACTTTGTGGAGTGGGGAAGAGAAAGGGTAGTAGCTCTTGGGTCTCACTTCAGGGGTCAGAGCTGAAGTGGCCCCTGCAGGAATCTCTGCAATCCCACTGGAATCACAAAACCATCTTCTGCCAGTTGCCCCTGTGTGGGCTCACAAAATGCAACCTGCTGAGGACTCCCAGCACAAAGGCTGCTCAGTGATGTCTGTGACCAATCCAAAAAGCCACCAATGGTCTGAGTGGGGAGCAGTGACTCCCACACCTACAGCAGTGTGGGATAGCCAGGTGAGCAGGCTCCAGCAGACATACAGGAAAATCAACAACTTCTGCACTGCAAGACCAACAGCATTTGAAAACTGGGTTTGCCCAACAGATTTACATCGGCAGAGATGCCCACTGGACACTCCCTGGGTTTTGGTCATTCCCACAAGCTCTGTGGAAGAACACATTCTTACTGCATACATAATCCATATCAGTTAACTCTCACCTCAAGCTGTTCCATAAATTAAAAAAACAGAAGCAGTACTGACATTTTGTTGCAGAGGGTCATATCTGCAAAGAGGTAAGTATCATATTTTCTTTTGTTTTCAAAGGAAGGCAAATTAAAATCCTGACAAAGAGTGTCTTAGTACTCTATAACTTAGGCTGAAGAACGCTACTAATAAGACATTCCACTTAAGGTGGTACTTGCTATGTTCACTTTCCAAAAATAGAAGGTAGCAAAAAATACCATGGAGACGTCAAGATTTGACTAGACTCTACTGTTCATATTGTTCTAACACAGTGGGGTTTAAGCTACAGGCATAATAGTCTATACTAAAGGATCTTCTTAAGGGCTCTGAGTAGAGCAAATTAATTGTATGGTTTATCACTGGGTTTCCAATGCTCTGTGAAGGAAAACCTGTGCAACTATTTACTAATTAACAACTGACTGTAATAGGGTCAATTACTAACGTTGACAAAGAATTTTCTCCTTATTATGAACATGAAGCTCTCTCTCTTCAAGCCAGGCAATGGCACCATACATATATTAAACAAGCTGTCGATGAAATAATATTTCAGATATCACTTCTGAGCAAGCACATTTGGCTACAGAAGTTAAGGGCATGAGCAAAGCATATGCCACATAATCCGCCACTAAAATTTGGGTTTTTGAGAAGTTTAAAGAAATACCACCTACTCAAGAAGCCCGTAGGAGGTACTATAAAAAGAAGACAGAACCACTATTAATGGGATTTATAAGGAAGAGAGGGCAAAAGATAACACCTGAAAAATCTCTAGCACTTTATATGGCATTTGTTATCTTCAAAACATTGCACAAACGTTAACTAATTAATCCTCACATTTTTCTGCCAGGTGATGGGATACAAAGTTTAATTTTAATAGCTGGAGCAAGATTCACACAGAAAGGAAGTGATCTGCAAGAGGCAAAAGGAAGGCAGCACCAGAACAAACCAGCACACAGCTGATCCTAGAGCAGCACAACCACACACATCATGGCGTGCCATATCCAGGAAAAGTGAGGAGGGGGAGAGAAAGAGTCTATTTGCAGTCACCCAGCAAACAGGCTATATGACTCTAAACCCAGAGACAGCAGACAGGACCTCATCAAGACAGTCACAAATTAAGTTACCTTTCTGATCTGTGTTCTGCAAGTGTGCAATTCACAGCACCATCCACCAATGCTACCAGCCACTCACAGCTGACGCAGTGCCAAAACTAAAGACTTGCTTTGCTATCACAATTTTTTGCCATTCACAAGCTTGAAAAGGTGGCAGGAACAAGGTAAACAACAACTTATTTACAAAGTGACCCTGCCTGCACCAAGAAATTTAAGGCAATGCTAGTTAGTGCAATGCAATTTGCAGCCAGAGTTTTTCCATTCCTCCAGCCACAGCTCTCAAGAAATACCTCACTGCATCCATTTTACTGAAACAGAGGAATTCAAGGAACTCCATCACCAAAAGGCAAAAGAAATGGTCAACAACAGAACAAGCACCTCTTCCAGCACCAATTGCTCAGGACACCATGAACTCAGCCCTGGGCAGAAACAGCAGTTCTGATGACACCACACTTGCAGGGTCTCCAACATCCCAGGGCCTCTGAGCTAAAGAGGTGCTGTGGCACCAAATTCAATGGATTGAAAACATCCCTCCATAAGGCATGGAGTGGAGTAACGAAGCCAAGGTTTGACTTGGGAAGGGCATCTGAGGACACACAGCATAGCCCACATCAGAGTTTTACAAATCCGTATTTTGAAGAGGGAACGGACAAAGTATGAATACAGTGGGAGGACAGCAAGTAAGGAATTTGTCTCTGCAATACTCTCCCTCTGACTACCAGGAAACACTGTCCAAAGAGGCTCCTCTGGTACAAACAGTAACTGGATGGGAAGAGGCACTCCTGAATTCAAGCCCAAATGCCACAACAGGAAACAGCACCTGAGCACTGCAGTGGTGAAGCAGGGCTCACACCCTGCCTGCAAACTCACCAGAAGCAAGCCACTGCTGCCACACTGCAAGGCTACTTGCAGCACAGAGGGAGTCACGGCCAAGCCCTCCTGCAGGCCTGGATTCACAAGTCAGTGTCAGGGCTCACTAGTGCATTCCCTAAGGATTAAGGAAGTACTTGAGGAGCTGGAAGCCGGAAATGTTCCTTCCAAGCCCTTCTTTGAAGGCACTGGGTTTGAGTGGCACCAGGTCACAAAGTCTGCTTCCCAATAGTGCTCAGCCAGCTGGACTCTTGACTGTTTCTCTGTCATTAAGCAAACACTTGGAAGACAAACTGATCTTTGCCACACTGGTATGAGATAATATTCATCAGTGTTTGCAAAGCAAACAGACCCAGATGCAAAATCCTGTAGGAAGCAGTGGCTGCCTTCTGCTAGGGAAGGCACAGCACCTGATGCATCAGAGGAAATGCCAATCCACCTTGGTGTAAAACTCCTTCCCAGTGCCTTGGACAGTAAATTCAGTCCTTTGAATGTGAAATACAGTCAACCACTGTAATAAACCAAATAAGGATAAACCAAACAGGGAACCCACAACTTCCTCACGGCTCTCCAACTCATTCAAGAAATAAAACTACAGCAGGCAGAGATCCCCCCACCATCTTTCTCATGTGTGTGTCACACACCCACAGTGATGCTGAAGGTAACAAATTAACAGCTTACATTAGAAGCTACTGAAACATATTTTTCATCCAGCTTTGTAGGTTCCCTTTTATGTATGTAGCCACCTCCAATTCTGGGTCAAAAAATGAGCCCTATTTTTCAGAAGTGCTATGCACGCACAACTCTAGCTGCTGTTCCAGGTGCACTGCAAGTAGTCAGCACTGCCAGAAAAACTAACTAGCAAACAAAACAAATGCCAAAAAACCAAAACACATTGGGATACATGAAAAAGGACTGGCTGGAAGAAAAAAATGTTTCTCATTGACCTACCAAGCAGTTGGTATTACCTTTAGTTTAACTTTACACACTGAGAACCACCTGATTTAACAGCCTTACACCTATGCAAAATAAATTAAAAGCAGGTTTTGCTATGTCACAGCTGTAAAGCTGTAAACTAGTTTTTCAACCCTCAAGTAGAGCGAGTTACATATTTCAAGATGAAAAATCACACCTTCAAGTGCAAGATAATGCAAATTGGAAGAAATAATTTAAACTACTTGTACACAGCAAAGGGGAAAGAATTAGCTGAATCAACAGCTCAATGAAGACATCTGCTCAGCATGAAGCATCACAGAGCAAATAAACTGCTGTGGCAAATTAAGAAAGGTAAGTAATAATAATGTGGATAAATTAAAATGGCTTTGTATAATTTCACTAACAACAGCAGGGCCCCTCTGCTCATCTCAAAGACACCAGCTCTGCAACACAAAAGGTCAAAGAGCGCAACTAGAACAATTAGGAACAATAGATTCATATGAAGAAAGATGGGGAAAATATCTTTTAATCTACAACGAAAAATCACAGGAAAATATTTACATTAACATAAAATGAATGTTACAGTAAGATGAGGTCTGACAGTCATAGTGGATATAGTAGGAAATACCAGAAATAGCTCCATGTGCTTAGCTATTTTGAAGAGAGGGAAAATTCAGTCCACTTGTAACTCCCTTGGTCCACAGTATACGCTCAATCTGAGGAATGCACTGCCACAAGTATCACTGAGAAAACTACTGCATACATTAAAGACAAGCCACAGAGGAAAAAAATTCACACTGAGACCTCTCCAGCATTTAGGGAGAGTTCAGCCTGACTTCAGTTTCACTTGAAATCAATGAAGTGAAGATAGCAGAGGTCTGTGATTCTCGATCAAGCTTAACGCAAAAGTTGTTCAGAATGCACAGCATTTCTCCTCCATCCTGAATGAGCCGAGAGCCATGGCCCTGCCAGGGGCAAAAAGGCTACATCAGGCAGGGCTGAATCTTTCTGTCCCACAAAGGCAATTCTAATATTAGTACAGAATAAGCATATGGCAATTAGCAATTCCACACTTGATTTGTATGAACTAGGTGAGCACTCCACAGTCATGCATTTCCAAATACGTTTCAGATCACTTGTGCATAAAAAGATTAACGTAATTTTTCATTAATTATTAGCTTCATTTGCCCGGGCAGAAGGATGAACTGCAGTTCATGATAATAAATGGAATAAAGTACTGTTTTAAAGCATGCCTTCATTAGTCTTTTGAGCTATTTATGCTAAATTCTGTGGATTAAAAAAAAAAAGGGAAGAAAAATCAGACTTTAAAGTATTTCTGGAAGTCTAGGAGCCTCCCTGAGGTAAGCAGCGCTCTAGTCAGTGTAACGTCAATGAAGCACACCCCGATTCTGGGGAGCGCAGCGGGATGGACAGCGCCACATGCCAGGGGCGCAGGGGCGGGGGTGCCCGCGGCGGGGGTGCCGCACACAGGTGCACAAAGCCGAGCGCGGCAGCTCCGCTGCGGCACAGCCGCCAAGGGGGAAATCCTCTGGAAACCCTCTGCCACCGCACCGCTTTCCAAACGAAACTTGGGACCGAAGCGCCGCCGGTCGGAGCCCCCGGGGCCGGGGCAGCCGGGGCCCCAGCCCGCCGCCGCTCGGGGAGCCGCTGCCGCACGCCGGGGAGCGCTTCCTCCGGGCGGTGCTTCGGGAGGCAGAGAGAAAGGGAAAGGAGGGAAAGGGGAAGCGGGAGAGCAGCACACGGGCTGAGCGCTGGGAAGACACCCGGGAGCAGCGCTGCCGGAGCCCGGCCATGCCGGGCTGTGCCGAGCCGAGCCCGCCCGCGGCGGCGGCGGGTGCGAGCGGCGGGGGAGCCGCCGCGCCCGGCCCTGGGGGCCCGTCCCGCTCCCAACTTTCGCCCAACTCCGCCGGCCGCGCCGCGCCCCCGCCCCGGCCCGGGGACGGGGGACACCCCGCGCCGCCCCCGCCGCCCCCCGGCGCCACTCACCGCCAGGCCGAGAAGCAGCAGCGGGAGCGGCGGGAGCCGCCCGCGGCGCGGCGCAGCCCCCGCGCCCTGCCCCGGCGCTGCCATCCCGCCGCCGCGCCGGACCCGCTCCGGACCCGCCGCCGCTGCGGCTGCTGCCACGTCTGGCGGCGCAGGCGCGCTCGCCGCCACCGCCCGCCCGCGCCGCGGCATGACGGGGGCTGTAGTCCGGCCCGCGCCGGGGATGCTCATCCCCCGAGGGACGGTGCCGCTCCCGCAGCCTTCCCGCGCTGGGAAATAAACGACCAACCCCTACCGAAATGCTGCCCGAAATCCCAGTCCCGTTTGCTTCAGCCGAGGTTAACAAGTTCCAGCTCTTCTCTCACGTCCCACTAGCCTCCCGTCCGGGGTTCTTTGTGCCTCTACCTCTCTCCCGGCGTGTGCCTTACTCCAAAAGGGCTTCTGGCACACAGCCTCTTTCGTGATGCTTGTTTGTCAGGGGTTTTAAAGCTTTAGCTGATCTTAGATCTGGAATAAGAGGTGAAAAAGGGAACAAAAAATAATGAAAGGGGAGAGAGAGTTAACTGGTAGAGAGGATTAGAAACTAGGACCTGTTGTCTTTGTAAGTTGTTCCCACTCATTAAATCCTAAAGGTGAACCCTGTTTATCCTCACATGTCGGCAATGATACCAAAGTGCAAGCAAATAAATAAATACACTGAGTCTGACCAGGATCAATTTGTGCAGCCTGCATTATAATCACGGTATTGGAATGGTTGCTGCATCCAGACGAACAAATCAGTCTGTGCCCCGAGTGTGGCACATCCAATGAGCTAGCTCTGCCTCGCAAGGACATCCCAGATGTCCTGCCAGTAATCTTCAGGTCAAGGCAGGTCAGCCACGTTATAATTGGCTTCCCACAAACAGAAGGGATCTTCACCTACCGCCCAGTGGCTGCGTGAAATTCTTCCTTGGCTCAGAAACATCAAAGGAAAATCAAAGGCATCTTCGAGCCTGATCCTTACAACTGACTGTCACCCGAGCATTAGACTAAGAGGCTGGCTGCAAGGGAGCAATTTGTAGATCCACACAGCTGACTGATCACTTCAAGTGGTGATGATGAAAACTGAATGACGTTGACATTAACAAGTCCCCTGGTGGAAATACAATTTTGCAAAACAGAAATACACATAGAGAAAGTTATTACTATTAACATTTACACTTTTGTGGCATCTTTTGCAGCAGAATCAGAGCACACTTTCTCAGTCACAGCTGGATAACCTTTAGCAAATGATTTCACAGTGCTATGCCTCACTTCCCATCTGCAAAAGGCCTCGGTTAGCCTGCCTTAAAACAAGGTTAGCAATCCTCAGCTCTTGCTAAAATGCCAGTGAAAGCACACATGAGGCACAGCCCTGAAGCCATCAGAAGGAGTTTGGGATTAGAAGGGATGGATGGCTGAAGGGAGACTTAGGGAAGGAAAAAGCACGAATCTTTTCACTTCACAGTTGAAGGACCCAAAACAAAACATCCTTTATGCCAAATATCTGTACCCCTAACCTATTGCTATCCACACTGCCTCCTCTCACCTGCAGTCCTTACTGACTGCACTGGGATGGATAGATGGACAGATGGGTGGGCTGCACTAGTTACCACCACTGCTGGTGCCAACCTCCCAGCCTGTGATAATCAGCCTGCTAGTAAAAGGGTCTGGATCTCCAGTTCAATCCCAGTTCAAATAAGCTATCAAAACTTCCAGGAATAGGTAACCTCTTCTAGATGCTGTTCATCTTCAAATCCCCAGCCTATAGCTGAAAAGCTTCTGCATGCAACTACCCTGACACATCCAGACCTCTAATCTCAGCTGGATATCCAGATCCTCAAAGACTGCTTGAGTCCTCCTGTGACTCTTTTGTGTAGAAAAATGTTATATCTTCTGATGCTTCACATCACAGTTACCATTATCAGGCAATGTAAAAGTAACCTCAGTGTGGTAGAATTTTCTGTGCTGTGTCATAGCCATACAGGATGTGCTGCCATTGTGATACGAAAGTATAAAATCATGGGAACATGGTTGTTTTGTCACAGCAGTACATTTTTATCGTGATGGCAAGAGGAAACATTCTCAGGAAGAAAGAAAAAAAGAAGACAAGCTATTTCAAACTGAGCTTCTGAAAGGTTATATAAAAATCCAGTTTGGGAAGCTGCAGTTTTTATATACAGGAGAATATAGAAAAGGTATCCATGTGGCAACTACAGCTTCTTTCGTTCAGTTCAGCTCAGTAATTTGTATTGACATGACAGGCTCTGCCAAAACTTAAGAGACAAGATCATTGAGCATCTGTCGCAGGTCAAAATAATATATCAAGTATCGGCTCTAGACAAGGCTTTACACAGTGGCAACTACTTAATCAATCCAGTCGTGCATTACTAATGAACTCATTACAGTTGTATCTCAGTGCACTGCTTTCCAGTATCCCAAGTTTACCCTGTATCTGTTTGACATTAATATCATATGTTGCTTGCTTCTCTGTAATTGTAATATTTGTATATGGCACTGCAAATACTGTGAAAGCATTCATTTATTCACCACTGAGAAGAAAGCATTACTACCCTTGGATTATAGATCAGAAAACAGTAGCAGTGAGATTATATGATTTGCTCAAGGCTATAAAACCAGACAGTTTCAGATCATGTTCATTTCCAAAGCCTGAACTGGGTCTGCTAATCCTTACTGGACTATCTACATTCAAACACCTCTTTTACCAAGAATAAAATACAAAACTGGACTGACAGTAAGTATGTCTGTAAGGAATTACACCTTCCACATTTCCTCTATGTTTCTGCTTTTTTTGACAAGCTTTATTCTTTGTTCTCTTTTTAACCTGAACAAGTCTCTGTTGGCTTCTCACAAAAGGTAAAATGAGTCACCTGTACCACAAAAAGTGATACCAGAGCAGACAGAAAAAGATACAAGTCAAATTTCAAGCCATACGGAATCCAGGGGCAACACAGGCTCTGCTAGGACCCAAAACTACATGTCATTTGCCCAGAATGGAAGCATGATTTTCTCATTGCCTTAACTACACAAAGTTCTCTTCCTTCCTTCCTTCCAGCAACACCTCTTCCTTCTTTAGCTCAGCTTCAGCCAACTGATTTTGATCTGCAGGCTTATCTCCTGTAAGTTTTGTGACATCTGTGTGTGGCACTGATTGCATCAGCTGAAAAGAGACATAGGAGCTGGTTGCCATCAACAGATTGATGGTATCATAGCCCTGGGCTCCTCATGACCTTCCTACAGCTCTTCAGCACATGATGAAAAGGAAGAGACAGGACCAGCCCCTGTAGGACTTCACGTGGGAGTGGTCTCAGAGAAGAGGCACAGCTGTACGTTGCTTTTCTCCAGCTAATATCTGTCAGAGGGGAGAGCCTGAAGGCAGCTTTCCACTCCTGCAGCCTCCTCAGCATCTGACAGCAGGGCTGCAGATGCCGCATATCCATACACATAACTCAACTAGCAAGTTCCATGGAATACCGTTAGTACACCATAATCATGGATACAAAGGTGCAGCAGTTACATAAAGGATTGTTTCTTAGGCCACACATTCTAGTTTCATACTGTTGCATGAACTCTTTTTAACACTATTTTAAAATACATCATGACTCTCAAGAGACTGCTGTTATTCAAGGTGTGACATATTTGTGCTTTTCACCTGGTTCTCTCACTGAGGTCAATGGGAATGGCATGGAGGCAAGCTGGGATGGAGTTTAGTTGGAATGCTTCAATAGCAGTGCTCTCTAATGGTGTTCTCTGCAGCATAGAACTCTGGGCCTCCATTTGCTACATCATATCCTTTTCCATTCCTTCCAGACCTCGAAGGCCTCTGGACTTTTTGTACAGACCTTGAACACTACAAAGAAAAAATACACACATGCAGTGTGCTTTCATGGGAATTTTACTTTTGTACTTTATGGTTGTTGTTTCCTTCATTCTAGAATAAAAGTACTTTTGGACCACAGGTAGACAGATGCTCTTTATATATATGAGAGGAAAAAACCAGTCAGTACTGCAGGAATCAGTTAAAAGTTGAGTACAGATATTTTCCAAGTATTTCCTCCTAGATATTTTCCATTATAGTTTTTATTGTTTTCTCTAAGTCTGAGGTCTGCATGCCCCTTTACATTTAAGAGGCCCTACTGTTAAGAACACTGTCGTTTCTTTGACTGAGTCTCCAAAGCTGGATATAATGTGTTCCTGAGTAAAATAAAAGCCTTCTACAGAACAGGCACCTTGCTGGCAGGTAGTTGATAATTTATGTCTCACAGTTACCTGCTGAGACAATAGTTAAACAAGATTAAAACAACCATTGGAGTCTAGCTGTTGTGCACTGACTGCTGCACTGCTGCATGTTCCCCAGCTACTGTGGTCAACAGTTTTCCAGTGATTTGCAGAAAATATTTAGGCTTTAAAAAATATTTAGGCTGCTTTACCTTTACTGTATCTTCGGGAAAGCGTTGAACAATGAGCTTGTGAAGAGGGCAGAGATCTGAATTCAATGCAGAGTCCAACCACAGGTGTCCTGCATGAGGATTTCCACGTCATGTGATCTATGGGGGCTGACGTCTCCACCTATAAATCAAAAATAGGTGCATAAGTGGAGTTTAGCTAATACCCCCTGGATGGTGATGACCTACATACTCCAGTAACAGGGGCCTCTCTGGTTATTTTTGAACAATATAGGTCGCTATTCTGCTGGCAAAATGTTTGACTTCAATATGCAAGTTCACATAACAGGACTGATTCTGCCATGTTCATCAGGGGTAGCCTCAAACCAACAGAGAAGGTGGGGCTTCTCCTGCAAGTAGAGTTATTATGCCTCTGGTCTGAGTGCACAAAATATTAATCCAAATGAAAGACCAAATATAAAGACAGGACTATAAAAATAAAATCAAAATACTATTTGGTGTAAAACAATGTTTGCACTACTGGCCTCAGTATTTAGTGGAGCTGTATCCATTCACAGTAGCTGTGCATCTGTCTTCATATTATGTCCAAAAATGTATTAACATTCAACCATCAGCACATATTTACTGCAGACTATGTTCTACTAAAATATTTTTCACACACCTATCCTATGAGAATATAGCCAATATATCCAATATATACATATTCAGTACTTTTCCCTCTCCATACATAGATAGATAACTTTGTATCTACTTTTTTACACGTGTACACACACACATGCACACATATACATGGTATGTATTAGAGATGCCTTGTGTGGATTTGCATGATTTTATATTAGTAAATATCCAGTCAATATTGGGTTTTCCCCTCCATTTTCAGGTTTCCTGAAATTAGTTTGTGAGATTAAATATTGCCTGTTTGAGCTTAAGATCAGCAGACTAATTAAGTGTATGACTATGCAGTCAGCAGCTACAACATGTAATATGGCAGAGTTTAATGAGGGATTTTCCTCCTGGAAACCCTTGTCTTTGCAAAGACCACTACTCAGAGCCATATGAAAGAATCTGTGCTGTGATGAAGCAAGCATGAAAAACTCCCCTAATCTTATGATCAAATCCCTTGGCTTTCTGCAGCTGTGCACTCAGAGTAGCAATTTAGCAATCCTGTAAGGAATTTACTAGGTCCTTAGGATTTTCTCTATAAACCTTCTTCCTTCCCTGCATATTGCAGTAACCCATCTTTTAGGAGGAAAACACCACAGAGAATGCTGCATAGGAAAAGAGATTGTAGAAGAAGCAGAGAAGCAAGCGGAAATAAGACCTCGATCCTAAACTCTTTGAATGTAATGGATTGACTTCAGCAGGCTTTGGCTCAATCCCTAGCTGTCAGGGAGGAAAATCAGTAGGAAAAAGGAGGAAAAACAGCTGAGGATCTACAGGGAAAGAAAAGAAGTAGAAAGAAAAAGTATTGAAGAGAAAAGGAAAAAGACAGAAAGGGTTAAACATAGAGTGCCAAGGGAAAAGAGGCAGAAGAGTAATAGTGGACACCACTAAAACAGAAGTAGAGAGGAGCGAGGGAAAAAAAGTGAAAGGGATCTGTGAAAGGGACTGTGCAGGACACTGATTTGCTCTTGGTTTTTATGCTGGTTGCACATAGCACAACCTCATGACCATGACTGAGACTGTCACTGTATTTGCCTGTTGATGTGCTTCCTGTCATGTCCTGTGCCCCAGCTCCTCTGGGCACCAGGCCAGCACTTCCTAGAGAGCACCATGGCTCCCAAGTGTTCTCTGCCTCAAGGTTTCCTGTACATGGAGCAGCCTGGTGTGCACCTGGGTCTCCCCTTGGTTGTGGGCGGAAGCTCCTGCAGAAGTCAGTAGGAATGGAAGGAGATCAGTGTCAGAGTAATACAGAGTCTTGCCTCTTGCTTCCACTGCAGCAAATAATAAATCATTTAACATAGGTCTTATAAGCACAAGATTGTTTTGCAGGCCAAGAACAGAAGTTAGGAGACCTGAATTCTGTTTCAAAGAATGTTGACTCTTGCCTGTCACAAAGCTCTGGCAATTGTTAGTAAGTCCATACAATTTTTTTTTTCTCATTTTCTTCTCTTGAAATATGCATGCACCTATTTGACTTTGGTTTTGGCCTCTTGGGAGCTCACAGGCTGAAAAGTATTCCCAAAATCATACCAGAACTCATATCAGTCTGTTGGTGATCATGATAAGCAAGGAAACATGATCAGGAACCAGTGTGAAGGGCGGCTCTAAGAGAGACCGTAGAGATGCAGGTAGGGATGGTGGGCAAAACTCATGGGTGCATGAGGAATCTGTGATGGCATGAGGACACTGGGAAGAGTCTAGGACTGAATGATGGATTGAATGAGGAAAACACAACAGAATTTTAAAAATTGGTGGATGAAACTTAAGGTAACAAGACAGGAGCTAGCAGGACAGCAGAAGCTGTAGACACACCCTCCCCCAGAGCCATTAGATTCCCAGATTTCTGCTCTCAGTCAGTTTGTGCCTCAACACGCTCTTATCTACAGATGGCAATTTGCTATTTCTATGAGTTAATTATGGTGTCTCAACAACCAGGATGGCGATGTGGAATTTTAGTGATGTCAAAGACAGAATATCACCTTCAAAATGAAAATCTTTTTTGTCCGGATTGCTTTAAAAAAAAAAAAGGCGATCACATGCATACAAAACTCTGTTCAGAGGGAGCAAAGTCACTCACTCAAAAAGTCAGGAGATGCCAGATAAAGAATGCTTGAAAAATCATAGTAGCCTCCCTTGAATGCAGTTTGTGGAATGGGGTTTTTAATGACACAATTATTTTTTCCTCACAGATTGCCTAAGCTGTTTGTTGCAATAGTTGGGAGATGTATAATTAAAGGCAGGAGATAACTGAAAGGAAAAAGATGGTCTTATCATTAATGCAATGTGACCTCTGTAACACTGGGCAAATTGCTTAAATGAAAATTTCCCCACATTATCTCTAAATGTTCATATCTCTGTTTCTGAGTATCCAACTTGGTATCTGAACAGATTTGTAGAAATGCTGAGCACTCGTAAGAGAAACTGAATTGAATAGGAGCAGTGCAGTGAGTACTCAATGCTCTATACAGCTGACTATTCTGAAATAGGAGATCTTTGACTGCTAAACTGTACACTCAAAATAGGAAACTCAACCATATATTCCCTATCTGTGAAGTGGAAAGACATCCTGTTTTGTTCTACTATGTAATGGAAAGCTACTATGTAATGGACAAGCTTATCACAGGCATGAAGCTCTTGAGCTCTTAAATGATAAACACACACAGAGGTAAAACTCACATCAGAGGGAAGTTGAGAAGCATACGAAGAGAGAGGCAAGGGACACACATGGATCATGGAAGTTAAAATATGAAAAGCTATGCACCTACTGAGCACCCTCTACCCTGTACACTGAAAAAGGAAAGGGATTGTGGGGAAAAAAGTGTGGTCAAATATTAACAGATGTCTGTTTATCTAAGAAAACCGTTTTAGAGGAAACGAGCAGTGACAAGACAAGAATGTGTTCAAAAACATTCTGCCAAGCCTATGCAAAAATGTGTTAAGGACCCATAAAACAGAGATAATGATACTTTTCCTTGCAAGAAAAGTGCTTGGAGAACTGCTGGTGAAATCTGCTACAAAACTTAATGCATTTTTCTTTTCACAGGAACTACAAGATCTTACCAAGTGACTCCCAGATAACTCAAAGATGAATCTGAAGACAATTTTAGTCAGTGGAAAGTTAGTTAATTTCAGGGATTTTGGAGCAAAATCCGTGAGCCATCAAACCCAGTTCAATTTTATGAAGTGGCTTGATGTCATGAACTGTACACCCTAGAGACAAAACCACAGAGTTGAGGTTATTAGGGTGACATAAGCCAGGATCTGGGTTTGGTTTATTTCTTAAACAAGCCGTGTCTTGGCAGCAACCCAGAAAAAAAGCAATATACATAAAAACAATAAGAGAAAGGATAGCATGGTCATAAAACAGCCACTGAAGATTGTGAAGTATAAGAGGGGGACAGCACTGAGTCTCCACAAAGGCATTGTCCAGCTGAACTAGTAAAAAACAATAGAACAAGGCTTAGCTGGGGCTGCTGGGGTCACCTCAAGCTCATATCCCCACGCATGCTGCAGAAGGAACTTAGCTGAAAGGGACAGGGATTTTTCACTTTTGTCAGTTATCCAGCAGGAAAAGTGAGCCCCTGCTGAAGGCTCTTGCCAGTGACAATCAGCAAATGGTAGCACTAAAAGTGCAAGGCAATGCAGTGAATGTGATCTGAGAAATACAGGCTGACAGTGAAAAATGCTGCAGATTTGAAGTGCACCATAGTTCTCCAAGTTTATGAAAGCAGTACATCTGGACAGCCCACAGGGGAGACAATGACAGGGCATGTCTGTGATGTTACTGTGGAAAGACAGAAAATGCAAGGTGCTACTCTTCATTTAGAAATGGAGTCTTACTGCGATAGTGAAGAAAAGAGAACCACATTACCCCTTTTGGTCAAATTCCTGGGCCAATCCTGTTGCCAGATTTGCAGGCCCTGCTCTAAGTCAGCTGGACAACTGTTCCTAGTCAAAATACTCCTCAAGAGGCCAAGTACCCAAAAGCTTCTGCCTGTCACTGGCAAAAGATGCATTCCTCTGTGAATTCCCATGTGTAAGCTTTTATCTCACTTTGCATATGGCTTCTCTGAGCCGCACGGAAAAGGGCTCCATGTACATTAGTGCTGAAAGTAAGAGGGAGTTACTGTCATTGCAGCTCCTCTGTGTAGGTGAGGGCTTGATGCACTGGGTGTGCAGAGTCTCCAGAGGTAAAGGGACACCAAGTATTTTCTTGAATAGGTTATGCTTAAAGCCAGCTCTGAGGAGAGCATGAGCAATGAGGGATTCAGTGAATTTGCCTCAATGAAGAATTACCAAACACTTATATTCTTCTAGCAGACCTCAAGACAAGAGCTCTAAGGTATAAGCACTTTAATTCTGCTGTCATGTCTTTGGAAGAGGAATCTCCTTTTCACATCTTGCACTATAGTGTTCTGATCTGATTAGAAAACCTTCACACTGCTGTGTTGCAAGTAGTAATGGTAATATTTATTTTCCTTTTCCTTTTGATTCAGTCCTGAAGTGGTCAGAAAAAGACAGAAATGGAAATATTCAACTATGTGTCATCTATGAATTCTTCCTTATCACCTTATCTTCCACCTTCCTTACCTTGAGTTTGTGCCTTTCCCTGTCCCATTAGTATCTGATTGGTTATGTATGCATAAATGCCAAACTTTTAAGTAGGAATGAACTTATTTTTAATATTGTGTACTTACAGGAGGATTTTTAGGGCAAAGACCTTTTCTTTAATTGGCACATAGATATAATGTAATTGTCTGATAAGGAACATAGATATATTTGGATGACATAAATCAAAACACTCAGTGTTTATACCACAAGAGGGATGATATGCCTTATGCAATGGAAAATCATGACTCTCATATCTTCTGGAATTAAAACCCACAGCTTTAATCAAAATCTTTTGGCTTTTTCCTGTTAATACTAAAGTATTACAATACATGCAAGATAGAGACATATTGAGACTCAGCAAAACAAGTTAATTTTTCTGCAATGTCAATTCATGTTCCTTTCTTAAGGCATGTTGTGTGGAAAAAGCACAGCTGACTTCTGATACAGTTCTGCTTTTGTAATTGGATTTACATACTGTAGTAAGATGCCCTTTTAAATTTCCTTCTTTCCAAATCTGTTCATTGTTTTTCTCTTATCATGTTGACAATACTGCCACAAAGCCTATTTGATTTATAACTGCATTTTGGCAGACAAATTTGTTAACATAAACATCACATTTTTTTGCCCACATTGCTAGTAAAAAATATTTAAAATTATTTTAAAAATCCATTTGACCTTTCACTTTTGAAATGTCGTAGAGTTCTGAGGAATTTCACCAAGTGTATGAGTAAGACAGCTTCCTTCCTTTGGATTGATTTTATGTTTTATGCAATAAGAAATACAGGGAAAATAAATGTTCTTTGTTTACAAACAGGAGACTCCTATTCAAGTGTTGAACAACAGTTATTATTAATTATTTACATTGTTATAGCTCTGCAGGGATACCAGCATGGAGCATGGCTCTATTTCGTTAGCTGCTATACAAACATAGATGAAAAAGATGATTGGGACTATTTCATATGCCCAATATGCTAAGTTGCTTAAGGTAACAATGATTTGTCTATAAAAAGCAGGAAAAGGCTTGGATTAATCCAAACAAAAAACCCTAATTGTTCTGCTAAAATAATTTGTGGTAAGGAAAAGGGAAACACAACTAGAAAACAATGTGCTGCATTAACCTCACATCTGTTTACTTCTAATAGAGGGATCAGCTATTCAAACCATCAGAAGGGCCATTAAAAAAACAAGACTGAAGAAGAATTAAGGGGGTCATGAAAGGAAAGTGAGACATTTTTAAATGGCTGCTTCCTGCATCACCTTTGTGCTGAATTACACCAAAGCACTGCTGGAGCAGATCAGGCTCTGGAGGAAGCCCTTGGTGACTTGTGACTTTTGCCAGCTTTGGCCTAAACCCGAACAAGTGCTGAGCTCCTGTTCATTGAATCACTGAATCACAGAATATCCTGAGCTGGAAGGGACCCACAAGGATCATCAAAGTCCAACTTCTGGCCCTACACAGGATACCCCAAGAGTCACACCATGTTCCTGAGAACATTGTCCAAATGCTTGTTGAACTCTGCCAGGATTGGTGCTGTCACCACTGCCCTGGGGAGCCTGTTTCAGTGCCCAAATACTCTCTGGGTGAAGAACTTTTTTTGTGATATCCAACCTAAACCTTCCTGGACACAGTTTCATGCTGTTCCCTCAGTTCCTGTCACCAATCACCAGAGAGGAGAGATCAGTGCCTATCCTGTTGCTGTTTCTACTGGACCTTTTTTCTCTCCAATCTCTTTCTTCTGTATCTTTCTGTTTTTAGCTTTTTTTTTTTTCTTTAAGTAAGGGTCCTGAGTCAGCCAGGATCTCAGGCCTTGTTGCTGGGACACTAAGTCAGCTGAGATCCCTGGATTCAAAATCCCAAATCGTGTTTAAATTTTTAAAACTAGACATGAACACACTTTAGATTCACTTATCCTATCAAATTTTTAAAAAACAGTGATGCAGGAATCTACAATCTAGGAGCACTGCAGTAATCTAAACTTATAGAAAGACTATTGTATGTTCTAATTTTGGACCCAGAACTATTTAAAAGTGTTTCTGTTATTGATAAAACCAGCATCAGAAGGTGTTAATCCCTAAGAAGTTTCAGGTTTAAAAGATGGATGTAGGAAATCTGTGGCATACCAGGACACTGAAGTCTGTAAAACTACAGGCTAGCATTATCATGACTGGATTTCTTTCTCCTAGCACATTGCCTTTCCAGTAGATTTGATTCATTATTGTTGCTTCATTTTCAGTAAAATGCCAGTTTCTGGGACAGCCAACACAATATACTGGGTTCCACTGAATTGTCCAGAAACAACAGCCCCCCACAAAGCCCCACTCCCTTCAGAATGCCTATTGAAGATGGGATTTGTGTGTCAGAAAACAGTCAGGCATGCCTTTCTCTGTATGCCTGCTAGAAGATATTTAACATACTGTGCCAGAATCTAGAGAAGGCTGTTTTCCCCTACAGAGTTTTTCTGAGGAAAAAATTGCTTCCTTTCTCTCTAAGAGGGTTGTTTCCATCAAGCTTTTGGAGAAGCAATCTCTGCTAGAAGGCATGATCATGATCATAAAGGCATCTCAGCACTGCAATTCATGTATGAGAATTGGAGGGAGCAGCCCCCATCATTTAATCTGATTCACAGGGGGCTGAGAAAGAAGCAGGCAGAAGCAGTGTCTGCTCAATTTGTCAACAGGAAATCTGACCAAAAACTGTGCAGTTCTAGTCTGGTTTAGGTGAAAAGCTGAGCTTTTGATAGAACTGTTTTAATTAAAAAAGCTTCTGGTCAATGGTGCTTGTTCTCTGCAGAGAAATGCAGCTGAAGCAGTGAGAATAATTCTACTATTACAATTTTGCAACATTACTGGGTCTTTCATATATTTACTCTGGTTGTCTTATACTGTTCTTTTTAGGCTGTGTCATGCCTTCATTGTGTTGTGGACTGCTGTGATGCACCATTTCCTTGTACAAATAAAGTGGAAGAGGAGGGCATGTTGGTCTACTTATTTATTACAGGGAACCTAACCTACAATGAAGAATATAATTTTGCAATACCTGGACTACATTTCCCAGGATACAGAGCAGCTGTGTTTAGGAATCAAAATATTTTTCTTTTTTCTGCCATTTCAGGCTATTTTGTACAAATCGAAGTGTCCTTAACTGCCCATTTTCCAGGCAGTGCTAACCAAGGATCCACAATGACACAATAGAGGAGACCTACTTAAGGGAAAAAAGAAACCTAGACTTTTTTTCATATTTCAACATCTTCTAATGAGTTTATTTTCTTTTATGTGAGGTACTTAGACTGATTCTTCAGAAAAATTGGAAGTTAATAATGATCAATCTACATTTACTCTGCACATAACTGTAGAGGTTATGATGCATGGCATAATTGCAGTGTACTGAATGTTTCCCTTCTACAGCTGGCTGCAGAGACTGTAATAGCCTGTTACTCATTTCTAGATGAAGGAGTTCCTCCTTCAGTTTAGGAATTTGTGCTTCTGCTGCTGAAATGTCTGAACTTGATCCTGACTGGTAGTTGTAGACAGCTGCATTTAATTATCATACAAACAACATTTGTTTATCATTCTCCATTCAAAACAACCCAAATACACCTGACAACAGTACTGTATCAAATAAGCCAAAGATGCTCTTGGAAAGGAAGTTTTCCTTAACGCCCTTCTTTACAGCTAGTAATTCATCATATGCTTTAAGTGCTCTTGTTTCTTTGTTTCATTTCTCTTTCCCTCTAAGACAATAAAGAAGCAGAGAAGACTCAAGGTTAGATCTGGCATAACTCCAACACCAGTTTGCCTCTTATTCACCGATTAATTATTTATCTATTTTCCTGAGAAAGACAAACAACATGCAAACAAAATCAGGATGTATTATGTGTATTTACAAGCAAGTGAAACACAACTAAGATAAAAGAAAGAATTGAAAATTTAAATTATTCTTGAGGAAAAGACACCAGGGATGAAGTGAAATTTCTGAATGCATTCAAGTACTTTGGCCCAAATCCATGCCAGCTATTAATCCATAGCTTGCAGATGAATTTGTTTCACTGTTATTTGAAAAGAGAACAAAACCTGAACTGGAGCTGTTACAATGAGCTGACAATCTCGGCACAGAGCACAGTGTAGTGGATTAGACCAGAGAAAACACATTTCACTAGAGAGCTGTCGCCAAAGAGTCAGGATGAGCTTGTGGCTATGGCTTTAGTGATGACTGGGAAGGCTGGATTCACATCTTGTGACATGAAAATCTCCCTCTCCCTATGGGTCTGTTCCCTGAGTAAAATAAACCAATTTTTACCATTCTGCCCCACGCAAACCTTCAGTGAAGATGAGATGTGCTGCCATTTGAGACAATGCCTGGGCTTTGGAGAGCAAAAGCCCTGCACCTCTTCTGCGTGAAGGCCAATCCCAGCATTCTCCCAGGTCCTCAGGCATCTCAGCCAAAACGCAGCTAAATTGCTAAATTTTGAAGGCAAGGACGTGGAGATGCTGTTATCTGTGCTGGCCCACGGACGGGATGAGCAGACCTGGCCAGAGATGCTGCACAAGAGGAGTCGCCCCTCAGGGGGAGTGAATCACCCCTCAGGAGGAGTCGCCCCTCAGGAGGAGTCGCCCCTCAGGGGGAGGGAATCGCCCCTCAGGGGGAGGGAATCCCCCCTCAAGAGGAGGGAATCTCCCCTCAGGGGGAGTCGCCTGGGGGCAGCGCAGTCCGGCCGGAGACCCTGGAGCTCTCCCTGGGCGATGCTGCTCCCCGGACAGCCGTGCCCGCATCCCCCTTCCCTCGGACCCGGTGTGGTGCCCTGACGATGTCGGGCATGCAGGCAGGCGGAGCTGGGTCCTGCTGCCATCTCAGGAGCTCTCCGGTGGCTGGCACCCAGGAGGAGGTAAGGCTGGAGGCACGGTGTCTGTCATCACTGGGGGGATGGCAGATCATGGTGTTCAGAGCTCCACATGCTCGTTTATAACTGATTTAGAGAACCTGTGAAAGGGTTTCCTGGGTTTTTCGGGGGAAGCCTTAGACTGTCCCTCCTGACCAGGAGGTCTCCGGGTGGCCATCGGGTCCCTGTCACTGCTTGCCTGACCCAGAGGTGTTTTCATCAGTTTTGAAGGGACAGGATGGTTTTGAGGAAGTGCTGCTGGAAGGTCTGAAGGGAGCCCCTGGAGCCCAGAGGTGCTGAGGGCACTGGCCCTGCTTGGCAGAGCAGCCTCTGGGAATGTCCCACTCAGGGCAGCAGTCAGCGCTGAGGGAGGGAGCTGCCAGCTGGTGGGGGCCGGGGCGTGTTACAGTAGGCTTCTCTATGAATTCATAACAAATATTTGGGGAGGGGAAGGAAAAGAGAAGCTTTATTGTGCTTGTTCACCAGGAACATGTGACAGGGAGCCATTAGAAGCGGCCCCTCCCTGGGTTCTGGAGGTGGCAGGACATCCCTTTCCAGGGACCACAGCAGTGGGGGATGCTGGGCAGCTCCAGCTCCAGGCACAGAGTAGCTCCCTGGGTGCAGGGATCAGCTTGATAGGACCCATGGACAGAGCTGTGGGGAGCTGGAGACCAGTGCTGTTGCATCCCCACGGGCAGGAACTGAGGGCTCCAGGGCCGATCAGAGCACCCAGGTCTAAAAGTGCACTCAGGGCCCTGGCAATGGGCTGGAAACTACTGCACAACTGAGTGAGAAATTAAACAGCAGAGAATTCGCAAAAGGAAGCATCTGATAAAAATAAGCACTTTTGCTGACCATGGAACATACTGTCACAGAAAGCCACTGATGCCAATACCTTAAAAAGATTGAAGAGGGTTTGGTCAGTTATGTTATAGTAAGATTGCCCAGCTTTGGCATTATTTATGTCAGATTTCAGAGAGATTTTAAAGCATGTGCTCCAGAGAAGTATTGAGTCTCTCAAGAGATTAACTTGAGATTTAAAGCAGAAAAAAAAGTACCAGATTATTTCACTGCCCTCTTAGACTACAATTAGAGAGGATACTGATCTGAACAGATTGCCAAGTTGAAAACATATGACAATTCCTATACTCTAGGCTGAGTGCAGCCCTGGAAAACAACAGGGAAAGTGAAAGGGACGTGATTTTGGATTTTGCAAGGCCTATGGCAACTTATCTGCTGGCAATGGAAAACATATCTGACCTGAGCATCTTTCAATCAGTGAGGTTCCATCCTTCAGGAAGGAGGAATAACTGACAAAAGTGTTATTGCTTCCACAAACTAATTCAGGTTTCCTGCTCTTTCATCTGGTACATAGTGCTTTGTTCTCTCTCTCCTGCCCTCGTTTTTTATTCTTGTATGCATAGGAGACAGGAATGCTCCATCACTTAGGTAATCTCTTGTATTTACAAAACCAATCTGGTCTTGTAACATTTCTGATGACACATGAAAAATCACCTCTGGATGTGCCAGTGTATCAGCACAGCAAAGAATAAGCAGGACATGGATTCCTTTGGCAACTCACACATCAATTTAGAAAAGTTATAATACAGGAATATGGGAAGAAGGGTGCCATTCCTACCAGCTGTCCTGCTGCCATTCCCAGTTTGGCAGTAATATGGGGTTCTTTAAAATATACAGGCTACAAATTGACCTTAAAGAATTCCTGGGTAAGCCTTAAAGTTAAATTTGCATTAGTTGTATCAAGCTTTTCCCATAAAGCATGCATCTGTGTAAAATGTAATAAATTAGAAATATCTTTCTTTATATACTTTAAACTCCACATAGCAAAATGCCCCAGCACTTTGGGGGCTGTTGGGATCCTTTGCCTGTCACTAAAGTGCAGTCATTCCTTGGCTGCAAAACAGCAGTTGCTGCAAGATCCACTAATGAACAGTTTGAATATTGTGTGGGAAGAATATTATCTCTTGCTGAAACCACATGGCAAATATGAACAGTAATGCATGAATTTACTGATTTTTAAATACTGTGCCATCACAATCTGCACCTCAGATCTTTCATGGATTCTGTTTTTCTTTCCAGTGTCACAGCCTTTTTCTCAATACTTTCTAACATACACTGGAGTTGCCATAAAAATAGTTAAGCAAAATTAGAGTGACTATTGGCAACAATATGAAACTGAGCTTCCTTCAACAGGAGGTGTGCATCTGCTTTGCTGCACCCTGTCATTCAGCATTCTCTTGGCAGAAGTGTTAGGAATTTACACTTGTTACTGGGGACTTTTTTTCTATTGCATGCAGACACATAATTTTCTCTCCAGGTCACTCAGTGTGTTGGTTCCTTCCTCTTGTTTGTTGCCCTCTTGTTTTCAGCACCGGCTGAAAGTTTGCTCATAGCTGGATTTTTGCCAGAGATACCTGATATAGAAACAGCTCAAAGAAATATTCTGATTTCAGAGTCTAGCTGGTCAAAAAAAACCCAAAACAAACCAAACAAACAGAAAACCAAACCCCAAACAAAACAACCAAGCTTCAGGACAAAGGGAAAAAAAAAAAAAAAAAAAAAAACAAACTCAAAAAGCTTTTGGAAATCTTAAATGAATTGACCTGAGCTCCAAGCAGCAGCAAAACATCAGAGCCTTGAAATTGACAGATGTTTTACTACTCTGGCAGCAGTGGTCTTAGTAGACTGGAATTTGGGAACTGCTGCATTTGCTGATTGCCTGGAAATGGAACTGCTAAATATTTGAACACCTATGCACAGATCTTGCCTGGCTTCCTCTTGCTGTTCAGAGGAAGAATTAGGGATGGAACACAGGTGAAAATCTGGATTAAATTGAATCTGAACTCTCATAAAATGTGTCTGGCTCTGTCAAAAGATGTGATTATTCAGACCCAGCTTTCAAACTTGGGAGCTGAGAGAACGTAAATTCTAACACTGTTGTTGAGGCTCATCCGCTGATCACCTCTGAGTAAGTACAAGTGGGTGTAAAGCAGGACATGCAGTGGTAGAGGTAGAGGATGGTGTTTCAGTGCTGACCACTGCACCTCATGAACCCTCAGCACCATCATTTGTAGCAATGTGGCACCAATTTCCAAGGCTTGTTTCAAATCACGCAGTGGAAAATTATTGGTGCTTAGGCTGGATAATCTTTTCCCTTGTTATGTCAGGAGCAAATGACAGTTTGAAGTGAGTACTGCTGCTTCAGCTCAGCATCTGATGGGTTTGCTTACCTGATGCAGTGTTCTTAGGCAGTGATTAATGACAGCTCTTGAGTCAGAGCCTGTAACTGTGATGAGCATTAACAGGTAAACCTACAAACAATAAAGGAAAAAGCTCCTGAGACAGCCAAAGGTACTGACTGGCATCTCAGTCTGACTGCTTATATATTGGTCCCAATCAGACTGTTCAGAAGTCACTACATTTCAACCAAAGCATCTTAAGGGTCTAAAGATATTTAATCATTAGAATAAATGTTTATAGCCAAATCTGGCCCTTACAGAAACTGGTGGCTAATTTCTCTGGTTTAATCAGACCCAGGCTGAGAACTCATATTGGAATGCTACTTTTCTTCTGTGGCAAAATCAAAAATGCCAGCAGTATAGTTCTATGTAGAAACAAGGAGATGCAGAAATGCCTGCAGTGTTAAAAAAAGATGGTGGAAGGTCCCTGTTTTATACTCAAGGATGTACAAATAAAAATACCCCAGATCATTATGCATTTAAGCACATGCCTATCTAAGCAAGTGCTTGAATATCACTGTCCTTCCCTGAACTTTAATGGGACTTTGGGCCTCTGTTCAAGGATAAATCTATATTTGTGCTTCTTGTACACCTGAGATGGGCTTGCTTATGCCTTTTTTTGCTTTGCTGGATCAGGGTTTATAACCCTCTAAGTTGATTTCTATCCTAGTCTGTTTAAATATTTCAAACACATACACAAAAATAAACCTAATCTTCTTCCAATATTCCACCTCTCTGGTCTCATGACATCCAGGAAACAAACCACTGATCTTTCCAATGATCTGACTTACAAATCTAGTTTAGAAGGTACTGGCAGCTAATCACTCTGCAGCTGGAATACCTGCATTACTGCATCTCTGTTGCATGTGACTAGCTTGGAAAATGAAGTTAAACTTGTACAATAGAAGTAATTTAATACATGATTTAGAACTTTAACCATCTTACTACAAATTAATTTGCATGCCTACAACCCTTTACTTGTATGAGTAACCGTATGTGTTTTGATGAGGAAGGAATATTATGAGCCTGTTGACTGTAGAAATGATTGTATCATAGATCCATGATAATATTTACATGAAATGTAGCAGTTCCACTCATTGTTCAGGGCAGAACAGTTTCTATCTTTTGTCTTTTCTTCCTTCATTACTACTGCTGAATCTCACATTTTTGAAGGAAAGGAGAGCAGAGTCAAGGTTTGTATATTTCATCATGTTACAATAATCTGAATATAATATATAGGCAATCTAATAATTGATTTCACTTAACCTGATTACAGACCAAATCAAATCAGAGCTAAGATTTAGGTAGGTCACTGCTATAATAAGCCATTTCTGTTGACCCCTGACAAGACTTGATCACCTTGTATAGCTAGTGGAAAGGACACTTAGTATCTTATGGAACTGCATTTTGTGAGATGCATTCATAGAAAACTTTAGGTTGGAAGGCACATCTGGAGTTCTGTATACCAAGCTTCTACTCAAAGCAGGAGTAGCTTCAAAATCAGATCAAATTGCTCTTAGCCTTGAGAAGTTTTGAAAACCTCCAAGGGTGATGACTGAACAGCCCCTTTGGGCTCCTGTTTCAGTGATGCTCTAGTCTCACTGAGATGATTTTTTTCCCTTCCCAATTAGTATTTCCCTTGTTGAAGCTTGTGACTGTTGCCTTTTGTTCTTTTGCTGTGCACCCCTGAGAAAAGTCTATGTCTGTCTTCTCCAATGGATTAAGATAGTGGAAGACTGTAGCTACATCCTGTCTTGGGCTTCTTGTCTCCAGCCTAAGCAAGGCAGTGGCCTCTGCCTCTCTTTGTACCTCAGGTGCTGTGGTTCCCTTATTGCCTCAGCAGCCCTTCCCTGGGGTATCTCTGGGCTGTGAGCAGCTGTTGTTGTGTGAGCCCCAAACTGCAGCTCTGGGGCTGTTTGCTTAGCCCTCAGGCTGGCCTGGCACATGGGGCACTTCTGATCCCAGTGCACAACTCCATCTGGCTTTGTTGAACCTCATGAGGTGCCAGCTAGATTGCTTCTCTGGCTTGTTGAGGTCCTTTCAAATGGAAACCCTGCTCTCTCCAGTGTTCCACTCCTCCAGTTTGGGTGTCACTTGATGAGGTTGTGTTGTGTCTCAGCATCCAGGGCCATATGGCATAGCAGCAGAGTAACATATTGACTTAGTCAGCGAGTGATAATTTTCAGCTTATCTGGCAGGAATAGAATTCTTGATAGTTGTTGACCAGAATTCATGGAATATTTTTGGCCACTAGACTAGACTGAGTATAAAATATACTTTGCAGTATATGTTACACTAATTAAAAGAGAGAGAGAGAGATTGTATTTTGATTATACATATCCAAATGTGTTTTAATCTAGTAAAGGTTTTTCCGATGAACAAATTTGCATGGAAAAGAAATGGAAAATAGATAATAAGTAATATATCATTACATACACAGTGTAATGAAATGGTTGGGATTATCTGAGTAGAATAACAGTGCATTGCTTAATACCTGGGACTCAATACCTGACTCAGTACCTGACCCTGCCTGTTCCAACACCCTGATCTGTGTGGCTGCACCACGTACCTTCAGAAGGCACTATGAAGCTCTTGCTGGCTATTGAGATGCCATCACTATATGTTGAGATGGCCAAGCTGAAGGAAAGATGTGGTGTTTTGGAGAAGTTGCAGTGTTTTTAGTTATTGAAAATACAAAGCAGAAAGCTTCTCTCAGTGCACTAATCTACTGTGCTGCAATCATTTTCCTTTACTGACACTCCTGGTGAAGGGAAGCACGCACTTTGTTAGGAAGTGCAGCCTAATGTGACAGTGTGCCTGGCTTTCTGTTACTGCAAGGTTTGCGGTATGCCACTATCCTTTGCTGAGGTACTGCAAGAAAAGAGTTGTCTATGTCTTTCAACTTTTTTCTCTAACAAAAACAGGTTACACACTGTAGAAACACCCAGGCCAGCCTATTCCTGATTTACCAATGATAAAATAACAAGGAACACTCATGTTTAACATATTACTTCTCAACCTAGGCCAAAGAGTCTCCTTCATCACAGAGCTTCTTCCACCACTCTACTCTTTGTGTGGGTGAGAAGCCACCTTGCCTCACTGAATCAAACAATGAAAAGGGCAGAGAGGGCTTTTTTGGGAGACTTCGACCTCTTCTCCAATGCAGGGCCTTCCATTGCATTGCCAAGTCACAAAGGGGGACACTGTTTGCCAGTTCAAGGGGGAACATGGCTACAATATTTCCCTAAAATAGCAGGAAGAGCTTTTTGTGACTTTTCAGGTTTGTTGTTGGGAAATGTCTCAAGCTGTGAAATTTTAGCTAACCTGTCTATGAATTTGGAACCACATTTTCCCAAAAATCATTGACCTGTCTGCATCAGTTCCAAGGGGCCTATTTCTTAAGAGATTAAAGACTTGGTGACTTAATCACAACCACTGTAGGTGAGAGTACAATACAGTTTCCCCTCTAAGCCCTTATTTTCATTATCAATCTGAAAACCTGCAAAATGGAGGGCTGAAATCTAAGCTGGTTGGCATCTGCCTAAGGATAAAAATATGTGTTTGAAAGCACTTTATATTTTGATTGAGAATACTAAAAAAGTTTAATTTAAAAAATATTTTTCTCCTGGTATTTTAGTTTAAACAGCCCTGCGGCCAAAGTGGGTGAGATTTGAAAGTCAATTTGTTTTGATTTGAATTATAAGCATCTGAATATCACAGACTGAGTAGGTACAGTATGTTTCTTAGTTAAGTTCATAAAAAAAACATGCAAGTATGTAAGGCCATTGTATTAACTGAGCGCTGTGAACTTCTTAAATCCTCAGAATGGCTTTCCAGATCGTGAGTTTCAAATACTACAACAGAACTACAATCTGCAGAACAGATACTCAGTTTTATCAGCATGTTCACATTCCCATTACACTGAGAATTTCATTTTCCAAACCAGACACTGCAAGTTGCATTATCAAGACATTGGTCACCATGTAAGCAAGTGGAGGAAGGAATATTAATACTTGCAAAACCTCCTCACATTTAGACTCAGAATTTTCAGCTTGCTGGACATGACAGTTCATTGTATAAGTGGGTCCTTGTAAAGCTTTTTAATTTAGCTTTTCAAAGGAAAATTAAAATAAGACAAGGTACTGCAAAGGCTGTAATGGGAACTTGCAGTGTTGAGCTCATCTTTCAGCTGAATTGCCTAAGGTGGGATATGAAGTCAGTAGATAAGCTGTCAACAGTCCTGAATTCACTTTCAATTAAAATGTGTTTTTTCTAGAGAGTGTTTAGTGAGATGTCTGATGTGCTAAACGACATGTCTTTAAATAAAGGTTAAGGCTAATTGTAAAGGTACCTCTAATTCCCAGAGAAAAGAAAATAGAATTCCCACTTGTATTTAGCAAGGAAGTTTTCAGTCCCTCAGATAATATGTGTCTAGGGCCACCATAAATGTGTTCGGTGCTAGGTTTTACACTTCCAGTCTCAAGGCAAAAGTAATATACCATAAACACAGTCACTAGGCTGAAAGCTTGAGTTAGAGGAGGGGAAAAACAAGTTTTGATGTAGTGTTAAACCTCCTAATGGTATTGTTAAAAAACTAATTTTTCACTGCTCTTTTTTATCTGCCAACAAAGAGGTGACTGCTAGGTGCTGTATATCTTACCTCAGTGTGGATGCTTACTGGGCAACAAGAAGTATCTCAGTTTAACTTTCCCTTCCTCCTAGTGTATCATTGTGTTAACGCAACTTTTATGTTTCACAAGTCTTTGTCTGCAAAGAGGGAACTTTCTCCTTTTGTGAGACTCAGTGGGAATACTCCGGCCTGCCTTTATGAAGTGTGATGACATTTGCTGACTTTGTCATGTCGAGTGACATATGAAGATTGGCCCCTGGCGTCAGGGGGGAAACAACTGTACAGCACTGGTCTGTAGGCTTCAGATGCAATTCTCTGAAAATAAAGCAGTTGTCCCAATTTAAGCCCGTTTCATTTCTTTCCAGAGAAGTTAAATACTGTTACTCTGGTGACAGTGTCAAGTCATCCCTATATATTATTCTATTTGTTTCATCACAGTGTCTTTTCTCCAGGGAGCTCATTTGTATTCTCTTGCATTAAGGTCATCTGACTTTTTGTTAGTGTCATGGATTTAAATTCGACTTATCTTTAGTAAAATCTAAAATGTTGCTGTCACCACCAGACTGAGCCTGGAAACCACAACTACTGGCTATTTAGTAACCTATTTTAAATTCAGGAAAAAAGCCATATACCTAAATATTTTATGGCTAGTTGCCATTTGGCTTTAGATCTAGATCTCAGTATTCAAGATAATGGTTACTATTGCTATTGCTGCATGCCGCTGCTTCTGAGTATTTGCTGATACTGTGTTTAGCAATGTATTTTTTCTCTTTTGAGGAAACTGCATTAGAAGGGCATTTGGGCTCCACTCAGGGTCAGGCATTTGAATCATCAGAGATAGTCTGCTGCATATATTTTGACTGTTTATTTTCATGGCAACTCTGCTTCTTCCCTTGCAGTATGATGGGGAAACAAAAATGTGTAGTTGGCCAGTGTAGTGATTGTCTGAACATATGTGTCCAGCTCTAAATTCCAGCATAGTTTAGAATTTTTGCCACTGATATATGCACTGTCAGTCTGTGTGAAATGGTCTGGGTATCTACAGCAGAAAGAATTTTCTAATGAGACTGTTGCTAGTGTGGAGTCATGGTCCAGGCATCAAGTGTGGGTCAATGTTGTTCCCTAGCTTCCAGACAATGAGGCCAGGGTTGATATTCTTCTAGACTGCCCTCTAAAACATCTACCAGGAAAGCTTATCTGAATGCCCAAAACAGCTTAAGCTCAAGAAGGTCCGTGCAGTCAGTTCAGTCATGAACAGACTGACCTGTGTGCAAATGGGGGCTAAAAGATGCTCTGGTTAGGTTGCAAAAATACCATTCTATCTGCAATTTGGGGGACTGCCTTTAGATGACCCAGCTCATAAAAAGCCTGAGTTTGGTCTCTTCTTTCCCAGAGAGCTCTGTTCTACCCTTGCATGTCCTCGTCCCCACGAGAGCCCAGCTGTATCTGTTACCCTGCCTCCTTCTGCCCTGTAGCCCAAAGCGCTCCCATCCGACTCCTGTCCCTCGTCCCTGCAGCGTTTCCGCTCTACTGAACTCTCCCCCATCCCTCTCCGTGCTCTGCACCCCTGAGTTTGAAGGCAGCAAAGGTGGGAGCCCCTTCTCCCTACAGCGTTCCCGGAACGCCTGTGCCATACTCGCCGCTGCCCTGGCTGGCCAGGCAGGCTGCTCACACGAGTGCTGCAGAACCCACACGGGGTGCGGGCTCCCGACTCACGGGGTGCGGGTCCCCGGCTCACGGGGTGCCCCGCGGTCCGGCTGCTCCGCACCGGCAGCGGCGTGAGCGGGGCCGGCGCTCCGGGAGGCACCAGCAGCCCCTAGCGGTGACAGCCGCGCCGAGCGCCCGCTCCGCCGCAGCCACTGCCACAGCCACAGCCACTGCCACTGCCACAGCCACTGCCACAGCCACAGCCACTGCCACAGCCACTGCCACAGCCACAGCCACAGCCACTGCCACAGCCACAGCCACAGCCACAGCCACTGCCACTGCCACAGCCACAGCCACAGCCACAGCCACAGCCACAGCCACTGCCACAGCCACAGCCACAGCCACTGCCACTGCCACAGCCACTGCCACTGCCACTGCCACTGCCACAGCCACTGCCACAGCCACAGCCACAGCCACAGCCACAGCCACAGCCACTGCCACTGCCACTGCCACTGCCACAGCCACTGCCACTGCCACAGCCACAGCCACAGCCACAGCCACAGCCACTGCCACTGCCACAGCCACAGCCACTGCCACTGCCACTGCCACTGCCACTGCCACAGCCACAGCCGGCCGCGTCTCTTCCCCCGGTGGAACGGGCGTTTCTCCAGCGGCGGTGGCTCTGGACAGGGTTACAGTTCAACACCTCTGCGAGCAACTGTGAGGAGGCTTGCCATGACCTCGGCCTCCGCCAAGCCTGGAATAGGAACCCGGTACATCCTCTCCTTAGGAGACTGGAAACAAATTGTTTGATACAGATCACTTCACATGCAATACCCTGACTTTTCCCATGACATTTCTCTCTTTTTCATAGAATTGTAATTGTAGCGCTTTGTGTCACAAGCCCTTTACTAAAAGGATTTGAGTAGTTTCTCTGTCTGGCCGGTGATTTCCCGGATACCATGCTGTGTAAAGGCATTAAGGTGTCAGGACCTGACTGTCCATGGAAACATTACAGAACTTTTATTTATGTGCACATTTTATTAGTAAGTCTTTGAGCAATGCATACACACACATGACCAACAGAACTGATCCCAGCCTAGTGGGGGAAACAGCAAAGTAGTAGCAGGAAAATGCTAGAAGATTTTAGGACAAACAATCTTTTCTTTAACAGAAAAGTACTATCCATTATATCTTTAAATGTTGACAGACATTTATGTGGTCTGAAGTTCAATGCTCAGTGCTGCATCTTGAAGTCTTAGGATGAGCAAAGGTTGAGCTGTCTTCTGGAAATTGCATATGAAGTTGTGGCATTTGATGAGGTGATCCTGAGGCTTAGATAACCAAGTGACTCACTCTACAGTAAAACTGCAAAAGGAGACAAATAGTGTCCCAGCACACAGCACAACCTTCACTGTTCTGCTCTGTCCACCCAGGCTGTTGTACATCATTATTTAAAATTCAATTCACTAAATAGAAAGATATCATCCTGTATATTAAAGAAATGGAGGGGCACTTACTTACTATTCACATGTAAATTAGGACAATATTCTAAGAAGATACTATTACCAAAAAAAAAAATCAGCCAGAGTTTTTTCAGTATTAGGAAAGATGGGGAAAAAGAGAGGCACAAATGTGATGACACTGTGAATGAGGCAGTTTACTCAGCACTTTCCAGACTATGTCTGACTCAAGTCTTCTTCCAGAGTTTGAGTTTTGAACAGAATACATAGGTAAATTGCAATTGTTTTGTATTCTTCACCTGTTCTATGCTTTCCAGTGTGAGTTTTAAAATGGAAAGCAAATAAAAAATGATATGCGTATAAATAATATATTGACTGCTTCACTCAAGGTATCAAAAAATACATTACTGCATGAGCAGATGTAGTGATATAGTTCCTTGGTTAAGGAAGAACTGAGAAATTATGAACAGGCAAACAATTACATGTTGTATAATCATCATCTCAGCGGATCTATGCAGTTACTTCTCTGAGATGAGAACTGGGAGCACACCCACTGCCGCCACAATTGGCTGTCACAGCACTGATGAGCCATCATACAATTACACTGTTTTTATATAGCTATAACATACTGTCAACATGAATGACAGGATCAGTTTACAGAAGGAAAAAAACCCAGCCTCATTATGTATGCACATATACATATGCAACGACATCAGTGCAGGCCGTTCTATCTGGGGATTCAGCTGATAAATAACTGAGGCTCCTATCTGGCGATTTTAAAATGTCACTAGACCAGCCCAGATGTGTTTTTATCCTTTGACTGCCGGGCGGCTTGTCCATCAGCAGGGTCCATCCTATGGCTTTATGCGGTTGTCGCTAACGGCGTTCGGGCGTTGTGCATCAGCCTTCCCAAAACCACATTTGATGCAGCCCCCCCGGCCTCGCAGCGATTCCCCGCGGGCGGCCCCCAGGCAGCGGTGGGGCCGCGGAGGGACAGCGCTGCTTCTCCGATGCGCTCCGCGCCGCGTTCTCTCCTCATCGCGGATTTTCCGCCGCTGTCTGCTCTTCGGCGTGAGAAAACTGTCGCTTCTCTCCCCGGGTTCATCTCGACCCCATTAGCCTCCGGCAAACAAGGGGACATCGGGGAGACGTGGCCACAGCCCCGGGCCCCAGTGAGGGGGCTCAGTCAGGGCAGGGGACCGCGCTCCGCTCCGCGCTCCGTGCAAGCCCCGGCCGGGCGGCGTGTCCGGGCGGCCGCTGCCGCGGGGGCTGCAAGGGAGCCCGGAGCCCCACGGCGCCGCTCCGAGCCCCAGCGCAGCCGCTTCCCCGCGCCCCTCTCCCATCACAGCCACAGCAACGCAGCCGGCCCTGCCCCTTCCAGCGGGGAGGGAAGAGGCTGGATTTAAACGCAAACATCGCTCCGCCGCTCGGTGGATTATTTTCGCTCTTGTCTGGTGCCTCACCTCCACCCTCAGCCCTCCCCACAACGGCGGCACTTGAACCTGCCCGCCCGAAAAGTGTGCCATCCTCCATCCCCGACCCCCTCCTTTCGGGGCCAGCCCCGCCGGCTCCCCTCCGCAGGGTCCGGCCGGGAAGTGCCGCTGTGCTCCGCGGGACCCCCAACCGGCCCGGGGAGGCCGGCTGCGACCAGCGGGGAGGGCGGCGAGGGCGATTCGCTCGCTAGAGAAATGCCCTGTTGAACTTTGAATATATTAGTTGACATCAGTGCGAGTTGGGGCTGCCAGCCCCTAGCTCCCTCCTCCTTCCCTACCTCCTCCTCCTCCGCCTCCTTCTCCTCCTCCTCTCGGTCTCCGATGGAAAGAGTTGAAGCCGTGCTGATAGGAGCCGCTTGGAAGAGACAGCGGAGCGCCCGGGAGGACTTCGGTCCCAACTCCGGCCGCACCGCGGGGACGCTGCCCGCCGCCGCTCGCATGGCCCGAGGCGGCACTCCCTGAGCGCCGGGCTGGGCAGAGCCGCCGCTCCGCTCCCCTGCTCGCCCCGAGCCGAGCCCAGCCGCGCCGAGCCGAGCCCAGCCCCGCCGAGCCGAGCCCAGCCGCGCCGCGGCTGCCCCCGCTGCTGCGGCAGCCGGAGCGCGATGTGCCGGTGAGCCCCGCACCGGGAGCCCCGCGGCCACCCCGTAAGCGCAGCGCGGCGGCGGCCCGGGGGGCGGGCGGCGGGACGGGCCGGGGGCGCGCAAACTTCCCAACTTGGCGGGGTCGGGGGGAGCGGGCGGCGCTGGGAAGGGGATCCGGGAAGGTGGGAACCCCCGGGCAGCTGCGCGTCTCCGTCGCCCCCGGAGCAGCGCCCGGTAATGGGGGCCGGGGGCAACCTGCGGGGCGTGGGGGTGTGTTTGTGCCCGGCGCTCGGCGCGCCGTCCCCCTGCCCGCCGGGGAGCCTAAGGGGCTTGTTTTTTGTCGCTGTGTTCGCGGTCCGGCAGCGCTGGAGAGCACGCTAGCTCGGAGGTAGCAGTGGAGGTGGTTTTTTTTCCCCTCCTCTCTCCGCCACCTTCCCAGTTCTTCTTAAACCCGCTGAGGGAGGCTGTGGCGGGAGCGAAGGGGTGCAGTGGTGGGAAGGAGGATAGCCTAGACGAAGGGATATCAATGATTTTTGTTTTTCAGATGGTAATTTGTCTTTGTGGTAGGGGTGGCCCATTAAATTTCAGCTCACGTCCAGATGGAGATCAAAAGCGAAGGGGAGAGGGAGAGGGAAGCAGAGAGCCTTGTGCTGCTCCTTAGATCCGCGCATTGTTAGAAACTTATGGGGAGTATATGGGGGGGGTAGGATTTCCAGAAACAACCTTTGTAGATCCAGCTCAAATATCTACACCAAAGTTGGAGAGCTGTATTTTCCAGCACTACCATCTGCTCCTGGTGCTGCCCAGGAGCACGCTTACTGTTATGCCTCAGAGGAAACAAACAAAAGGTGTGCTTGGCAAGTCGGTCCTGAATCTGTCTCTTCATGGGCTTTTAGGTGGAGCATTAAGTATCGAGGAGTATATATGTCCTAAAGGTTCACTGTCCTCTGTTGGCTCAGTTTAGACTCTTTGATAATTTCCTGTCCTTAAAAAAGGTCTCCAAACATGGTAGATGCCAGGTCCTGTTTTATTGTTTGGTTGGGGTTTTTTTTCCTAATTTATTTATCTGGTTTTGGTTGGGGTTTACTCCCCCCCCCCCCCCCCCATTTCTTTTAACTTAAAACTATTTATGTATGGATATATTGGTTAGAAACCACCATACTAAAGTTCCTTATTTTATTGTGGAAGTGCTCCCTCTCATTACAAAAAACACTTCCTAAATTATGGTCTGAGCTGCAAGAGGTTTGATGTCTTTGCCTCTGGATGTGTTCAGTGGTAGGCTAAGACCCTGGCTGACTGCACTGTGGACAAAATAGAAACCAACTAAACTAGAAGTTGTAAGGGCTTTGATTCTTGCTGCTGCTTGAGATCACTAGAGATCCCAGGTGAGCAAAGGAGGAGGAGTGAGGGTAGCTGGAACAAACTACTCATACAGAAAAGTACTGTTGTGATTATACATCTGATTTGTAAGCACCCAAGGTAGAAAACCGGTCATAACTGCAGACAAAGTGGCAGTGGATAAGGAAAATCCTGAAATCCTGCTGATATTTAACTGGATTTTTAACAGATTCAGTTTTTAAACAGACATTTGAATCATCCCTATCTTTCATCTTTTCTCCTTTTGCACTAAAACTTTTCTGATGGATTGGGACTCAGCACTAGGCAATAGTGGGGAATCTCTGTGTTTTATGTTATGCTTCTTGCATTTTCAGTGAAGTCTAGGCACATTGTTCTGTTTTTCTCTCTACCTTTTTTTCTTTTATTAAAAAGGCCAAGTTTTTGTCCTCCCCTGCCAGGGACTCACTAATCCTGAAGTCATGGGGGAGTGAGATCCCACCCATCAGAATATAGATATTTGCTTTGTTCATCCCCCCCCAGCCTGTTGGCTGATGGAATTGGCGGTGGCTGCCCTCTGTGACCTCCCTCCCTTCCTGCAAAAAGCTGGGGCAACCAGGGAGGAGAAAATGTGCAAACTCCAGCAAGTGAAAAAGCGCAACCCCAGAGGACAAAAGGCTTGAACAGAGAAGATGCGGGGGATGAGGTTCTGCACAGAAAATGACTTTTAGCAAACTGGCCTTGATCAGTTCACATTGACTGGAAACAATGGCATGGGGATGGGTTCGGCAGGAATGTGGGTAGCCCAAGAGAAGCTCGATGCAAGGGTGCCGTGGAATTTTAGTTGCTTTGCAGTAAGATTAAAAAAGTTTCCAGACAGAATGGCTTTGGTCATCCACTGTGATTGCCCTTTATTCCCCAGGCCGACAGCTGACCTGGGGGAACATACCCCCAGACTATAAACTCTTCTTCTTACCTTGTAGTCAGTTGTAAAAGTGCTGCTTGACTTGGGCTGACACACTATAGGGCCCCGTAAGAGGGAAAGTTCCTGGGAAGCAGGCACTCTGTGACATTAAACATGGCTCAAACAATAGATTTCTATTTTAGTCAGGACAAATAATCATGTGAACAGACATACTAGGGTTAAATAAGACCATCTGCATGAATATATCTTCCCGAAAACAAATAGATGCCGGGCAAAGTTTCAGAGTGCAGCCGGGGCTGTTGCCTTGCTGTTCGGCAAAAGGGGGCAGTATCCAACAGTGCCAGGGAGCGATCTGCCGCTGCCGCCTCCCTGCCTCCCGCGCTGGCTGCTGCGTGCTCTGTCAACTGGGATCTGGGAATTTAGGGTGTTATCCGGTAGCCCGTATTCAGGTGATGCCTTGTAACGACATCGAAGAGGTTAATTGACTGTCTAAAAGATGCAAGATCAAAGCTGTAATTGTTTTACTTTGTGGTTGCATCACTTCCATATGCTGGTGAACGACTGGAAATTAAGGACAATGCTGTATGATTGCAAAGCTGGTTTTGTTCACATTTAGTAGTATGACAGCAGTAACCTTGCCCTGTTTTTACCGTACTGTTTTTAGGGAAAACATGGTGAAGCCTTAGCTTTGGAGTGCTGTTGGTATAAATGCCCTCCAAGGAATTATCACCACTGTTTCTGTAGTAAGAAAACCAGACAATTTCTTCTCTAAATTTAACTTTCTTTGAGAACTTGTTTGTTTCCAGCCTAGAGAAATATATTGATCCATCTCATAAAATACTGGTTTTAGAATGCATTTAAAAACCTTTTCACCTTTCATTTATCTGCATGCCTGCATTATTAGATTAGCATTTCTTAGTTCATTTTTTACTAGAAGCCATGGGCAGTTTTACTGAGGGTCTGTCATTGGGAAGCCACGCGCTGGACTCCAGCTTTGTCAGGTCTCCTAAGTGCTGCTCACTGCCTTCATGACAAGAGCTGCAGCAACAGGGGCAGACTGGCCCCAAGGGAGGGGACGTGCTGAGGAGTGGGAGGTGTTCCACTGCTGGAGTAGTGCTGAGATTCAGAGTTTAGGTGTCAGTGTGAAGTCTTCAACTGGATTTTCCTTGCTGCAGATCATGCCCACAAGATAATTTCTGGTGTAAAGCTGAAAAAGGGAAATTTAATTACCTGCAGAGAGTGGTGGAGACAATTCAGAATGGTTCTCTATGGGTAAAATTCATCAGTGTTCATTGTGTGTAAGTACCAAATCACACTGAAGTCAAAAAGTTTTAAGTGATGGACTTACCTTTTACAGACTGACTACTGTGAAGGTGAACTGCCACAATTTTGGGTTGGATCCCAGTGATTTAGTCCAGGACACAAACCGTGGCATATTGCACTATCCCTGCTGTGCCTTGAAATGGGCTGTGTCCAAGCGTTGTTGCTTCTGAGGATCAAGTCAACAGCTCTTTGTTATTGTTCTGTTACTTAAGGAAACAAAAATCCGCTCACTGAAGACACTGTGTCAGTTTTATTGTTGGGATTGTTTCTCTTGCTTTTAGACTGCTGACTTGTCCAGTGTGCCCAGTATCAGGAGTCATCCCATCTCTGTCCCTGGTGGCAATTTTCATTAGTTTCAGTGGGAGCTAACTGTGAGACTTTGACTTCTTTGAGCCTGCAAATGTTTGGACAGTGCTTTGCTTGCTGGAGATTATTCTTCAAGCACAGTTAACCTCAGTATTTATTTCCCCACTGTTCTCATTGTTGTCCAAAAAAAATTTACTTCATGACAGCCGTTTTTTCTTACCCCAGGCTCAAACCATGAGAGTAAAGTGCAGCAGAGCTCTGACTGCACAACTGTGACTTTCAGCACGCAGGGTCTCCTTGACTACAGCGCCGCGACTCCCAAAGTTACCTCTGCTTCAGAACTCATTTAAAGCACAATTTTTTAAGGTCCACAAAAAATCACTCAAGGTGATTTTCTGAAGATGAGTATATCAGTAGTAATAGTCCAGAAATATTTCTGTTGTCAAAAATGTATCTACAAACCAAGTGGGTTTGTTTTGTTTCTAAATGTAATTACTCAGGGAGGTGATTTGCATGTGAAGGATGTTACCAAGTTACAAAGTATGACTCTGAATTGGTGGCAGGGCTATTCATGTGCTTATAATTAAACATGTACCAAAGTGCTGTGCTGGTTAAGGACTGGTGTGTCTTTATTTACTTTTTAGTGAGCTGTAAATCAGACAATAAGTAAACATGCTGATTACTAGTTTTAATCCCCAAATCAATTGTCAACACCTGTAGAGTTTATAAATCATATGTGTAATTTCATTGGTGTTCAGAAAGGGGTCATTTGTGGAGAGAGCACAGAATATTTTCTTCCCAGAAGCTGCTGTGAAGAAGCTTGATCTTACAAGGTGCTGCATGTTCCTCATTGTTGTTAACGCGTCTCCAGGAAACAGCACCCGGCACAACCAGACCCTGATAAACACAAACTGCAGCAGTGTCTGACCTCCGTGGCTTTGTTGAGCAGGCAAAATACTTATGGGCTTGTTAGTCTAGATAACATACTCCCTATTAGGCTGTTGCTGCAAGTTAAATAAATTGCAGAGTGCCAGTTTCAAAGGTTTGACTTTATCCGTGATGCAGCAACACGTGACCAACCGGGACATAGCCACCTGCAGAGAAGAGCCTCAGTCATATGTTTTATTTCTGCCAAATATTGTGCTGCACTCAAAAGCTTCATCACAACTTCAGACTGATGAGGCAAACCCATTCCATAATTGAGAATATCATGTGAGCATCTGGTGATGCAGAATTGATCCTCCAGTAGCCTTGGACCCTCTGCTATGGAGGATGTACCCTGATGCCAGATTGTCTTAGATGTTAAGCAGAGATGCCACCTGCAGTCTTGCAGAACAGCCCAGCCAAGTCCTGCATAGATGATCTCTAAGCCATTTGCAGTTTAAGGGTTTGTAGCTTTGGACGTTTGTGTATTTTCCAGATTGTTTGTGCCACAGTCTTCAAAAACTGTTAGCTTTTAAGACAACCAGATGGCTTTAACAAAATATATTTGCTGGCACCTAGAACAGGTGGATCTGGAATCAATTTATGCAGTGTAATTTTTTCCACACCCCTTTTGGAATAATTTTATACCTTGGAGCCACCTAAGGTGCTTATTATGTAGCCAATAGGGAACAGCTTCTGTCTGACTACATAAGATTTTACACATCTTTTATAGCTAATGCCTAGATTGAAATGCAAAATTTAGTGCTGGGAGTGCATGTGAATTTGTGAAACTCCCTGGAGAAAATGTGGGTGCATGTATCAGTGAATGAATTATGCTTCTCCACAGACAGAGAGAGTTTTTTTTAGTGGTAACAAATGTCCTGTGTTCAGTGTTTGTCATTTTAAAAGCAGTATTTTTCATTTCAAGTGCAAACCTTGTGCAAACCCTGTGCAGGTTTACTGATGTAGAGTGAAAATGAAAAAAATAGCTTCAAATTTATTTGAAAGGATAACAGAATGAAAACTTCTTATGTGGTATGAAATTGTCCTGACTCAGAGATCAAATTGGTGGTTCCATAATATGGCTGTGACAGTTATGACTAGTTTTGTGGGAAAGAAGCAGATCCTGCCTGTTTTCTCAAAGTGCAGAAAACAAACTTCCATGAGATTTTGGCCACATCCTCATTCTTGCAGCAGATTCAGGGACAACAAGTTTACCCAGATGTGTGGATTCATAGTAACTTCAAAGGGGTTTTGAGTGGGTGCTGTGGAACCATCTGCACAACTCAGAGGTAGGATTAGAAACTAAATCTGGGAATACTTTGGCTCTTAAGGGAAGAGGAGTTTGACTACAGATGGCCTGTTGGGCAGGTTTAATTGCTTTGCTGTGTTGCTTGGCCACGTGGAAGTTGTTTAGCCTGCTGTTTCACCTAAAGGTTGCTTATTTTTCTCCTATGGTGCTGATTTACAGCACATCAAAGATAGGAGGAAAAAATAAGGCAAGAAAGGAAAGAAGAAAGGAAAGGGTAGGAAGTTCTCTCTGGATAACTCAGTTTGACAGGATAATATAGTAAATTCAAGAATGCCGAAGGAGATGCTTTTGGGGCCTGTGTATATATATATATATATATATATATATATATAAAACACATGGAAGGAAAACTCGGCTAGGTCTCAGGAGTTTGTTAGAGTGATTACAGATCCCCTGCCCTGCCTCATGTTCCTTTCTCTGCTCTCCCTTCCTGACTAAAGATTGTCTGCCAGAAGGAGATTTTCAAACATGTGGTTTGGACAGGGCAATCAGTCTATATTTGTAAAACACTTAATATTTCACTCTCTGACTTTTTCTGGTGTCCATTCCACATATGAAGGGCATTTTCATTAGAAACACAAAGCTGAGACTCATTTTTTGCCTGCATCCAATGTGCTCCTCCACTCCAATAGAGCTTAGCTTTTAGTTGTAATTGCAGCTTGTAACCACCTACTTAAAATAAAAGGCAACAGGGGGAAGAATATCATTAGTGGCTTGTGGTTGGATAAAGATACATACTTGCTGAACATGAGCAAAATAGGAATATGCACTGTGACCATGTGCTGTTCTAATACTGACAAAGGATGAGGTGAGGTAACACATAATATGAAAAATTTCACAGTTCCTGCTTTGTGAGGATAATCAAGTGATATAATAGTACAACTTAACCTTATTTCCATTTTAATATCCACGCTCAGCAGTCAGAAGTAATAATCATCAGGGACAGAAAGTGAGGCATAAAAGGACTGTGGCCTGGAGAATTTTGTGCTCATCTGTTAAAGGTATCATGAATAATGATGCAGATGGGCGCCAGGTAGGGTTGCCAGCGACTGAAATCTGTACAAATTAAACTTTGAGGTCTGTAAAAAGCTGGTCTTATGCAACTTGCTCAAGGTCATAGAGTGTGTTAGTGGCAGAGGCAAGATTACAAGCCCTAAAAAGAGTTATTCAATTACTTAATTCTATAAGTGTAGTTAAATCCTATGAATGAAATGTTTCATCTTGTTGCTTTCCTGCCTCAAAGCCCTAAACTCGTGCCTTACAAGACTATGCATTTATCTCCATGCTCAACATTGCCAGTACATAAGTTTATTGTGCAAATCCTTTACACAACTAAACAGTTCAGTGTAAGTTAGTGCAACTGTGGTTCAAGAAAATAAGTACCCTGCTTGCATGGGCACTGTTGGTCCCAACATTTTCAAGATGAGCTAGAGATTATTCCTGTATTTTGCATTTTCATATGCATACCAGACATGCATCTATACAGGTTGAAATAAAACAAAAACAAGTGATTAACATCTTTAAAATTTAACATTTCCCCCTCTTAACCAACAGAAATTGCTCCCGAGAGAGTAATTTACTAGATACATTCTGTATTTGTCTAGGACTGTACATCAGTAATACAAACCATGATTTTGCTAACGCTGTGTGCTCCCTCTAATGAGTCTTTGAAATATTAAACCAGCTTATATTTGGAATGAGTTTTGCACACTTCCTTGTCTATGGTAGCTTTGCAAATCCAGGCTTCACTGTTTTGCCTCAGAGAATTATGAGTTTATTATACTCCTGGAATGCTAATAGCGCTTCATTTTCCCCCTAAATTTCTTCTTCATATTTATTTATTGATTCTTTATTTGAGCACAGTTTCACAGATAATGATGGTACTACTGAGAATAGCTGGTGTGAGTTAATTTTAAGAAGGCTGCAGTTACAATGCCATCCTTTTTTGCCAAAAATTTCTCTGCAAAGTTCATACGCTAAGGCATCCAAAATACTGAATTAGTTAAGATGACTGGATGAGATTACTGCCAGTGCTTTATTTCATTCCTGGTTTCATCAAAACAAAGCACATCAAGGCTGACAAGTTTAAATTTAATTTTGCATTGAAAACTCATGGGCACATTTGAGGGTGATGTGCTTTGGGCAAGCAGTCTTTGGTCATTTGGTCTTTATTCAAATGGAGTTCATTGACCTGTGAGAGTACATATATGAACAGGGTTTCTAGCATTTTACCCTTTAATTCTTACCATTTTACTTTTGATTCCTAGGGTTCTTCCCCATCCTCCCACAGTGATGGACTCCAGAAAGGTGCTTCCAGTCATTTTTTTCTGCCTTCCCTGAAGGCAAAGAACTTCCCTGAGCCAATTCATGTTCAAGCTTGTCAATTTTTCTAAACAAACATCCAATTTTGATTTAAATATTTATGAAGAGAGACAACATCTTGCAATTCTTGGTTAAGTGTTTAAAATGTAGCAATTCTTGTGATTACGCTGCCCCTTAGTTGCTAGGTTCTTGGCCCTGCTATGCTTTTATCCAAAGAGGAAAGCATCACATTTTCTTGCTGTGGAAGTACTTTGATCTGCAGTCAAGTAATATCTTAATTTTCTGTGGTACTTCAGTATGATTCTGGATTTTCCAATGGTTTTTGCAATCCTTATTGCTTGATGGCTCTTCTCTGAACTTTCTAAGGATGCTAATGGCCAAAGAAGGCCGTAGAAGTGACAGCTACAAAGGTTTGGGAGAACTGAAACAGCAGAGGTTGTAGAGCAGAACTGAGCAGATAGACATCAGGAGATAAGGACTGCAGAGTTGGAATGCAGAAGAAAAGGATAGTGGTGGAGGAATCTCTCGGCATGAGAGGCCTGGTGTGTTCCATGCCTGGTGTAGAGCTGGAGTGGCTGCAATGGTTAAAGGCAACAGCAGGTTTTTACTGGCAGAGGAGCATGGCTTGGAGCTGGGTGGGGATTGCAGCAGCAGCACTGCTTGTAAATCAGAGCAGTGTTGTATCAGGGGAACTCTGCAGGGAAATGTCAAAACATCTGTCTGCACTTTGCCTGGGCATAACCAGACTCTCATTCAGGAGCACTGCAATGCAGGCAAGGTAAAAAGAGACACTTTAAACTAACTGAGGGCAGAGTTCAGGCAGAATTTCTGGTGAAGAAGACATTCTATTCTTGCAAGTGTAAGATCTGAGCCTGCAGAATAAAACTCACTTTTGCAATCTGTACAAATTCATTTTAATTTCAGTAAAATGACCCGTGGATGAGAGTTTAATGGCCTGAGTTCTTGATTGCTAACACAAGGCAAATTATTTGAAAAAGTTATAGTAGTATCAGGTTGGCTTGCACTAACCTTAACTGTGATACCTGTGGTTAGAGAGGACTAGAATCTTCCCATAAGTACTACAATTTCTGTTTTTAGTTTGGAAAGATGTTATCATTTAATGAAAACCCTTTGTTTTCTGGCAGCCTAATCTGCTATCCATTTACAAAGCTCTCAGAGGGCTTGGATGTCCATGAGAAGTGCAAGAGCCCAATTCTACTCACAGATAGATGAATGCAGCCTCAGTGAAGAGCTGTGGTTGTGCTTGGCTGAGGACTGCAATGCAAGCCCAAAAAATCAAAGACAAGTTGGTACCTATGGAACCAGATTGCATAGGGATGGTATTGGTCTGGAGAAGCTCTCCTAAATGAGGTCTGCCAGCTTGTGCTGTTGCAAAACCCAGCACCAAGAGAAGCATTTTTAGTTCTAATTAAAACAAAAACATGAAACAACGTAATCTCTATTTCTGCTGAATTTTTGGCTTCCACATGTTTGAGCATAAGATGCAGAAGTAATTGATTAGAAACAGAAGTAAAATAATGAGGATTGCTTTTTTTTTTTCTTTCCCAAACTGATTCAACTGAGGAAAGAAAAAAAAAACCAACTTCTGAAGAGTTAACTTGAGATGAGTAAGACTTTTCTTCACAAATAGACCAAATGAACTACTGAAGTGCTTCAGTGAAGTTATCACAACAGCCTTGAGCCAGCAGGATTATTTCCATGGCAGACTCCTATTTGATTGAAACAGGGGTTTGAATTAGTAGTTTAAAGAATTGGAAAGAATCTGATACATGTAGTTCTAATGGTCTAAGATATTTGTTGAAGATACAAGAGCCTGGCCCTGCAACAAGGGACATCAGTAGGAAGAGTTCAATTCTTGTGAGTTAAAATTTGATTTTTCATCTTAAAAAACCCAAAAAGCTTGCATTTTTCAGTTCTTATCCAATATTTGGTTTTGAAATTGGCATACTACCTGAGTCAGAGCTGCATGAGATAGCCCCACGTTTTCAACCTGACAGTGCCACTTTAAAATGCAGTGGTATAATTTAGGCATCACTTATTTGTTTTGAATAGCAGAGCTTACATGTCTGTCAGTCACAAAGACTTGATAGACATGATTAGAAGGCAGGAGATCAGGAAATGTGTGCTTACCACAGCCAGCTCTCCCCAGTGAAGAAGTGAGTGGCTTGGTAGCATATTTACAATTAAGGTGTAACTGAAAGCTTTTTAAAAACTGTGCTTTGTAGACTGCATTGAAATAGTGTTTTCTATTATGACCAGTTTCTGGAACAGATTATCGTGATTGTAGGAAGCACTTCAAAGCAGATTGATTTAGGAAGATCTTTCACCAAAAACTTCAGCTTCTCTGTAAAACAGAAATCTACAAATGTGTCTGCAATCTGGGTTGTTTCAGCTACAACAGCATTTATTTGATAGAAATGGTCTGCTCTTAATTTCCAAAGTACTACAAAGCTCTTTTTATTTTGCTGGCCCCTCCATTTCACAGTGGAGTTCAAAGGTTGTGTTTCCTTTCTCCCATATCCTTCTAAATTTCTCTTTGGTATTTTTAAAAGGCTAAGATTTAAAGACTATAATGAAATACTGAGCTGCATCTGATAAAGTCAGACACTAATTTAATATATTGGTGGCCAGACTTTCATAGAACTGACTGTAACATGTTGTCCAGTCCATTCCCCCAGCTCAGACAGCATCAACCAAACCTCCACCATTTAGGTGAACACACGCTCAGCTGAACTAAACCATGGTAGGAACTGGAAATGCCCTTAAAATGTATTAATTTCTGAATTTTCACACAAAAGGCTAGTGATATTGCATTTCATCAAGACTGCTAAAAATTTTGCTTGTAGGCTAAAGTCTCAATTCTCTTTGAGAATTGAAGTCTTCTGCTTACTAGCAAACACCGGAGCAAATGTGAAAAGTCATTTTTCTGGTTGGGATAAAACCAGGTGGTAACAGCACATTGAACTGTGGTGGGATGCCAATAAATTCTTCTTGGTTTTCAAGGATGTTGAAAAGAGAGGAAGCTTGTGCAGAAAATAAAAGGCAGCTGTAAGAACAAAGAATCAATTAGAACTGTCTTGCTCCACTATATTTAGTAGCACATGCAGAGGACAGGAAGAAGAATTTACAGAAACAGTCATCATTGTTATTTTGTGCCTTATCCAGCTGTAATATAACACACTCATTGCATTGTCCTTTATGAGTCTTAAGTGAACAAATTGATTTTTACCAGGGAAGAAGATGAGACAAAGAGAAGTCAAGCTACTTGTCTAAACTCGTAGAGGGCAGCAGTGAAAGACAGTCCTGCAGCCACAAACATTTTTTCTTGTTTGACAGCAGAAATCTGATGGATTCTTTATATTAAAGAGGGGCCTTGAAATAGTCCCTGTACATTCTGGGAAATTATTTTTTTCCTATAAAGCAAGGCTGAATGATGTTGAAGAATATATTATGAATACTTATGGTAAGTGCTAAAAAATAAAAGATTTTTTTATCCTCAGTGTCATTAAATGAACAATTCTGACAATTCAGAATACAAGTTATTTATCAAATGTGGTGAGTAAGTTAAGTTATCTTATGCAGAGGACTTATTCTCGTTCTTTCTGAAAAAGTACAGATCACACTCAAATAGGCTTCTAAACCAGACAACTCTGTGAACACTTCCTTACCATTTCTTTTCTCCAACATAGAAAATTAATAGCCAAGCACCAATTTTGTCTCTATTGTTAATGAGCATAAATTAATCTACTTAATATGTAGCATGCTTCTTGCACTTGCACATAATTAAATCATATTTGCTCTTAGAAGCTATTCATCCTGTGTAAACCTGCTTCCTGAGTAAATATTTCTTTAATTACTAGAACAAATAGATTGTGGGATTTGGAGTTGATTATCACAGCATTTCTTTCCCTGATGTGTGCTTCAGATGTGCACAGCAGAGAGGTGTGCTAAACACAGCCAGGAAACACAGCAACCAGCTTTTTTGCAATTTGAAAGTAAATATGTCTTATGAATACTTCACACCTACAGAATCCTTCATTTGGGGATTACAAAGTGCTTTGCCATGCTTTGTGGATATTATTTATTTCCATTTTTGGGAAGGATAAAGGGAAAGGAAGAGAGAGATTAGGGCCCATTTGCAACATCCCCATGTTGTATTAATAGAGGTAGCTGTACTAAAATGTATATGGTTGTATGCTACTTGTGTAGAACAGCAGAGGACATGGCTTTTCCTACAGGATAATGAGGTACAGCCTCTGTTTTTGTATGTCTGGTAGTGCATTTCTGGTCTCAGGGGTCCTGAAAGATCAAAGCAGGGGGAAGTCATGGAGAGTTAGAGATACTAGGGATCTCAGAACCATGTGTCTCCAGCAGGGCACCTCAATGGCTTATGACTGGGGTGTGCAGTCAGTGGCAGAGCTGAGAGAGAAGTGCAGGTGTCCAGTTTCCTGGACATGCTGTGCCAGAACAGAACAATTTAGTCCCAAATGCATATCCTTGTCTTCACTGCACAACTCACTAGGAGGTTGGAAGCTCTGTGTGAATAGTACAACAGCAAAGCCATGTGCCTGTCCTCAGTGCCTGTGTGCTTGCCTCTGGGAAGGTGTGTGTATCTGTGGGTGTCACTGTCTCCCAGGACTTTTTTTATGTTGAGACTATATAGGAGTAATTCCCCAGAAGTTATGGGAGAAATATATTTCCTGTGGGAGGAGTGTTTAAGAGTTGTCAGCATCTCCATGTTTCTTAACTGCAGAGTAAGGAGTTTCTGATAGGGGAGGGTAGATTTTGAGCTCTGACTTTCTCTTGCAGAGTTAATTAACTGGAGTTTAAAGCACTTCCTCTCCTGAGCTGGAGTTTCTTATGTGGGAAAGAGAGGTAAGAGACCATAGTCAAATGAAATCCCCAATTAAGAATGCAGGTGAACAAGGCTTGTAAATGACTGTCTTGAGTCTGAGCAGAAGACCGTGTCTGCCAATAAAATACTGTTTGGATATACCCTTAATGAAAAGAAAAGGTTTACTGGGGAGTCAGCAGCAGCCAAACCACCCTTTCTGCTGTTAGAGTGCAGCATGTCACATGTGCTGAGCCTCTTCTTGGCTTTTCTTCAGGATTGCAGGGAATGGAGTAGGCATTTGGAGGAGACTTTGGAATATCAGAGCTGAGAGGGGCAGTGGGATACTGCATGATACCATGTAACTGGGAAGAGTTTTTGGCACTTGTCTTTTGATGGGTTAAATTCATAAAATCATCATCACTCACACGTGTACTTACAGAAGCCTTGTCTTCTGACAGTTGCTGGTTTATTTTTTCCTCACTGGAGCTTTTAGAAGTAGCTGAACCTGGTCAGATGATAGACTGTGAATGAACAAATATATCACTTAAACTAAAACCTCTTTAGCATCTTTAGGTTTAGGGTTTTATTTCTCTGTGCACATCAGCTCCAAAAGCTCACTGTTTCTTCATGGCCCCTGAGGGCTCTAGTTCAACAGCAAAGGTGTCAAGTGCCCAAGTAGGCACCTGGATGTTGGTAGTGCTAATACAGCCTGTGCCTTGTCAGCTATCACAGGTATACCTACCTGTGCAGGGGGTTGCACCTCCTGCCTGAGGTGGAATGGTAACTGAAAACTGCCTTTATGTGGCTTAGTGTAATCCTCTCAACCACAAGAAGATGCTCTGGCTGTGCAATGCAGTATCCACTCAGGGAGTTAATAGGAATTACCTATTGCAATTGAGATTTACATTATTGGGCAATAATTTCCTTTTTGCAGGAAGCTCTAATTGACACAGAGGTCAGATGATGCTGGGACAGGAAGTTTAGACCAGCTACAGGAGGATGTCTGATGAGTACTCTCTGCCTCAACTTTCAGTGAATGAGTATTAGAGTACTTTTAGTCTGTTTTGGTTTTTTTGAGATCAAAAGTTCTTTGGGGATGAGAAGTTACTCTGTGGATAGCAACTTGTGCAGTGGCACTCATGTGGAACATCTGCCTGACTCTAAGTCAAATAGCAATGGAATCCATCTGAAATCCAAGCACCTTGTGGTTTAAGGGCTTTCTCTGTGTTTTCAGATACCAATCTCTTTAGCTCTTTGAGGCATTTAATGAAAATTGTTTTAACAGGACTGCAGCATCAGAGAGAGCATTATGTGTGTTTTCATGCAGTGGGGGGTGCAACCATACAGTACAGCTGGAGCTGGAGCATTTTACTGTGCTGTGACAGGTAGCATCGATTTTACAGTTAGGTGAGACTGATTTCAAATGTTCCCTTGTTGAGTTTATTGGCACCTACAGCTAACAGTGTTAAAAGGTTAAATGGTATGTACGTTACACTGCACACAGCCCCAAAATTTGTTTAGAGAACAAAACAATAGTCTCTTGTGACTGGTCCTTTCACCCTACAAAATTTCTGTATGTGGATGTCTGTCCTTAATGAGGTTGCCTGAGAACACACCACCTTGCATCTTCTCTGAGCCTCTTATGGAGAACATTTCTGGCTGAAAACTGAACTGAAGGAAGGGCAAAATGGACTTGTGAGCTGAACATTGGCTGAAGACTCAGAGAATGTCGTGGTACGTGGGGATGGTGAGATGAAACATCGAGGTTTCATGCAGCAGAGAGAGATTATTGGTCTACGCAGCTCTTTATAAAGGCCATTCAAAAGACTCTGGATTTGACTCTGACTGGTTACCACCCAGCCCACTGACCATTTGTTACCTGCTTGCATTTATATCAGGGGTTGGCTCTCTAGCCAAACCCTGCTTCTCTTATGAGGCATACAGACCATCTGCATGCTGTCATAAGAGAGCCCTTGAAACACCTGGGAATGACATGGACTCCATGGCTAGCATCAAGTCCTGTCACATGCTTACTCTGTGAATATGAACATGTCCCATGCACACTCCATCATTCGCTACTCAGTCCCCTTACAAAGCAAATAGTACCTCACAGGGATGTTGTAAGGCTTTGGTATCTGGGATTTGTAAAGCTCTGGGAACACTGATTCTGGGCCAGCTATAGAATTGCAAGTATTAATATTGGTTGCATTCAAGTAATTCTGTATAAATGTCACCTGCCTTAGTCTGTGTTAACAGTTAGAAAGGGACATGAATTGACTGAGAGACATGTGCTGTGATTGCTTAAATAAAAACCTGGCAGTTTGTGAGTTTTAACTTCTAAGCTCATCTCTACCAGCAGCTCACTCAATGCCTTGGGCAAACACTGGGAAGTCAGTATCAGGTTTCTCTGTTGAAGTAATAATGCTTAGGGGGGAAAAAATGAAGGTAGACATCATTTTCTAGAGCTGTAAGAATTAATCAAAGATTGTTTTAGAGGATTACCTGAAAAGTGCTATGTATTTTATTTTTTTTCTAATCCCTGTGTATTAGTTATATACATAGGAAGTAATCAGTCTGAATAACAGCTCCCATTTGGTGAAATCCATTTGAAATGACCCATCAAAACAGCAGAAAGGACAGATATGTGCTATTAAAAACAAGATGTTCTACTTCAAACTGGCAGCATTATCTCTGAAACCCGTCCTGCTGGAGCAGTACTTTCAGAAAAAGTAGATTCCCAGCAGTTAGCTGCTGCTAACTCTTCAACTTAATTCCCCAAGTTTTTTGAAGAACAACTTGTATTAGCTGCCCTTACTTCCTTTGATCCAAGAAGTTTGCATTTCCAGTTCTTAGATTCCTCCACATCTGTGCTCCCAGTAACAAGCAGTGATCAGTGGTGAGTCACTTTGACACATTGAGTGTCTAGTGTTGGCTTTGCTCCTAGTGACATGTGCCAGCCTGGGTGGAAAAAAAAAAGAAATGAAAAGAACATAGACCCTAAAGGCATGGTAACTTGAATTATTTCCCTTCACCTCTTCCTGAAGTGGAAATCCAGCTTGCATATGGAGTTCACGAACTGGAAACAGGCTGCTGATTCTGTGGCTGCTGTTGGCCATGAGCCTCCAAACCTCAGCATTCAAACTGAAAGCCAGACCTCTCTGGTGCATTGAGACTCGCAAGCTAGCTTTAAGTGTTGAGCTTCCTTTCAAGACTAAGAGATTACTAAGGAGTTGCCAAAGCTCTCTTGTCTGTATTCCATGTTCCTGTGATTCCCTAGATAACTTCACTTTGAAGTGGGCTGCAAATGAAGATGCTCCCCATTCTCTCTTCTTCAAATGTACATCCAACAGCCGCTGAAGTTTCCATCAGCTTGATTAGTTGGCATCAGCTCTGACATGTTCTGAAATGATGACAGTGAGTTTTCTTTATAGACTATCCCTTTAAAAGTTACTCAAGAAGTTACTGTATTTGTTCCTCCTGAATTTAAAACCTATGGATTGCTATGAACTTCCAGCTATGGACCTGATGCAAAGACCACTGACATAAAAGGGAGAGTGTGTATTAAAATTCCTTCCACTGTCTTCAGGTTAGGTTGTCTTTTGAATATACTTGTCTTCTAATCTCAACCAAGTGTTCTTGAGGACTGTGCATGTCTGTACTGTTTCAGAGTTTTTTCATTTCACTCCTTTCATGCATGCCCAGTTAACAGTTCCTCTCATTTAGAATGGCTTCTGGTCTGTAGAAGCAGGTTGGTTTTCATTACTGCATCCGACATGGATGGCTACCAAGATTGTATTTTAATAGAAGGTAGAATAGATCAATGCTGTACAATTGAAGTTGCAACCAATAGCATATTTTACCTTTAAACTAGTGAGTCTACCAAAGTCAGTATTCTTTAAATTGGAACAGGGACTGTACATCTGTGCAGTACAGCTGGAATACACATCGTTAAGGGCAGGGTGTCCTCTCCAGGGCCTGGGTGTAGCACTTTATATGCAGTCCACCTGCGAGGGACTGTTTTCACTTGGCTGCACTCGACTGTGGTCATGGTTGAAAATAAGCAGATTTGTTATTTAATACCTTTGGCAGTCTGACAGGTAGTTTTAGTAAAAAATCTAAAGCATGCTTGGTTGGCATCCTCTTCCCATCAGGAAGGACTCATGTAGCCAGAGATCCCTGTGCTTGTCCTCTTCTGCTAGGGGTGTTATATCTGCTAGGGAGGGAAGGACTTCTAGGGTGTTGCTGTGTGTTGAAACCAGTTTGAGAAGAATAATCACAGTCACTGCTTCTCAGAAAGTGCCTTTTGGCTCTGGCTGCCTTCATTGGTCAGGGGTTTGAGGATAGTGTTTCTCAGCCTAGAGTTCCTGATGCATGCAAGTGTTTTTGTGTTAGCCTCCCCTTAGAGGTTGTGGATCTGTTCTGCTGAATGCAGGAGGGCAGGTCTCTGTCGTTTTTCTGTCAGAAAACCCCCCAAGAGGGAGAGCAAACTTCAGTTGAATTGCCTCTCTTAGAGGCTCTTTAAATTATGTGGCTCTTTTAGATGGAAATGGGCTGAGCTCCAACCTCTCTCATGCTGTTTGCCCTGTAACCTCTGTTCCTTTCCCAGTTCCCATCTGCATTGTCAGAAATGGGCAAGCTCCTGTCTGCTGCAGGCTGGGCTGCTGCTGACAGGATTGCTGCCCTTCCAACAGGGCAAGGCCCTTCCCTCCCTCTGCCCAGTCCTTGCAGACTGCAGTGCTTGGATGTTGTCCTTTGCTTTCATCCTCAGAACTGTACCTAATCCAGTGAATACAGCTGTTTGTGTTCCACCAGAAAGCCTCCCCATCTGTCTGGGGGCAGGTTGGGTGGTAAGGGAACGAGGAGTTTTCAGCTACTCCAACCTTGGGCTGAAGTACAGACTTTTAATGACATTTTCTCCTGAATGTTAACGTTAGCTGGTTATGAAGCCAAGAATGTGTCTCTTCATGCCACTGGAACACTTTACTGAGGGTGAGGGCACGATTAGTCATTCAGCAGGCAAACATCTGGTGCTTTTGTGTGCCCTGCAGCTCTTCCTAGTCAGGAGGCCTCACCTCGGCCTGGCTAAGCCAGGAATATGTTACCACAGGCATTCTAATTTTATGCTTTTAACCACCATCATACACGAGCAGGGAGTAAAACTTGGTTTCTCATGTGCTCTTTTTCAGCTCCGTACCCTTGTATTTCTAGATCCCAGTTCATTCTGCACAACAATTTGTCTCTCTAGGTATGTGTGATAGATAAGAAAAATAGGATTTTCAGAGAATTCCTAAGCCACTAGCTCTGTCCTTTCATGCAGAATAAGCATCAGAAAACTAGGGAGAATAAAAGATGTCCATATTCAATCTCTGCTCCTTTCCTTCCCATGCTTGGCTTCTCTTCTGAATCCCAGACTTACCCTTTGAACATGGCAATTCATGACTGATAGTTGAATCATTGCAAAACCTCCTCCTTTTATTTCTTTCCCCTGACATTGTTTCCTTCCTTTCTGCTAACCCACACAGGCTTTTAATTCTAGAGTGACAACAAGTTTCTTTGTTTTCCACAGATGGGGAAACTTCCTTTCCAAATGCCTCTCCTTGCTGCTTGCTGAAATAACTGGCTTCTCCAGCACTTCCAGCTCTTAGCACACCTTTTTTCCCGTCTGTACATAAAGCTGCTCTTTTTGTCTTTTGTTTGTGTCGTGTCATCTTCCAGGAGCTTTGTGAGATGTGCCTGGGCTCTTAGTTCACCTTGTCTAGGGCTGACGCACAGTGTGTTGAAGTTTGGAGCCTGAGCTGAAAGTGCATTACAGCTGCTAGGAATGCAGACAGTGTCTGTAGCCAGAGCCCGGAATTGCTGCAGGTATCTCAGTAGATCTTAATCACAACCTGTTTTCTTCATCCAGGCATAACTTCCAGGCACACTCAGACTCAAAAAGACAGGGTGCAACTGCTCTGTTGTTTTGAAAAGTGCAAGGAGGTCTAGTTAAAGCGATCCTCACCATCATTTGGCAAGTAAACTCTCTGTGGTGAAAAGGATTCACTGCATTTCAGTAATTGCAAGGTGATAGTGCAACACATTGTACAGGGAGAACTTTTACTCTCTGTCTGTTGGGTAGCCTGCATTTATGGAGACCAGTAAGAATAGTGGGGGTCTGAACCTTTTAACCCAAAGAATTATTAGTAAATCATAAACTAACTAGAACTGGAAAAGGCTGTTAGCCTATCCACTTTATCTATTACTACTGTGGAATTGTTCCCTACAATGCATTCTTTCCTGTTGGCTTTAAAAAACCAGGCACCTGTTTCTTCCCTGGGGAAGACATATAATGGACCAGTAGTGAACTCTAACAACCAGCCTAAACGTTCCTTAATTTTTTGCCCATTCCCCCAGTTAACTCTTTCAAGACTTTTACACTTTTCCAGTATTTGTAGATGGCTCTGTTGCTACCATACTTCATGTGAGTAATCAGTAAGCTTCATTCTTATAAATTACAGCTTAATACTGCTACAAGTTTCACTATGGAGATGTACATCTTCCACTGCCACCACTTAATGCTCAGCTCAAACTCCAGCATGTCCTTTGTTAAACCAGCTTGTGCATCTTATGGGCTCTGCATAAATCTCTTGCTTCGGATACCTTTGAAAATGTGGCACTACAGGCTTGGAACAACATGAGTCTGTGCTGTGGAAAGCCACTAACTCCCTTTTTTTTGATATGTGAGCACCTGTTTATTTCATTGCTCTAGGAAAGTGATTTTGCTTGAGAAGTCAGGGCAGCTTCTGAATAGAGGTTTGTGCATGATTAGTACAGATTGCTGTTACAAACTATGTCTGGGCATGTGTGTGTGTGTGTGTGTGTGTGTGATACATGGGTGCAAATGAGATGCTTCAGTCTTCCCAGCTCTGAGTTAGGAGTAATGTCAATTGCAGGGACTATTGTAAAACTTCACAAACCAAATACTAATCACTATTGTATCAAAAATGTGTCTTATCTTCAAGATAGGCTCAGCTACCACCAAATCCTGGAGAAACCTTTCCTTTTGTCTTTACCAGATCTGAATTTGAAAGGTTTCAGAGGAAATACTTCATTTTAGGCTATCTTTGCCATCCTTCAGCCTAGTAATTAGGCCACCATTTTCTTTATTTCAGCTCAATGACCAAGCTATCTGGAATTACATATCAACCCCTGTTTCATATATTTTATGACTCATTGTAATTTAAAAAGAGTCCTTTATTAGAAGCCTGGAATTTTACTGGTGGTTGAAGATCCAGAAAATCCATTTAGAAGAAAAAGACTAGTAAAAGTAAGAGAGGATAAGAAGCATCAGTGCCTGTGTCTTTTGGTGTAAATCACATTCATTTCATAAAAGTCTCGAACACATCTCTTAAACTTTAATACCAGAATTTCAAGCCCAGCAGTCAGTGGAGTTTTTAGCACCAGCCAGAGAGTGCTCATAGTTGGCAGGCAGATGGTCCTTTCCCCTCTTTTACATTCTTTTAACACACTATCGCTGCCAGTTGGGCATTTGAAAGCCTCATTACTTTTCCTTGCCGTTTGGCAATATGACCTTGCTTGTTCCTTCCTGTCTTCCATTACAGAAACCTGTGAAGTTTTCAGATTGCTCCTACCTGTTGTTTTGATGTGGGGCTGGATTATTTGCCTTGCTCAGGAACCAAGTGGTGGAGAGATGTTGAATGATGTAGAAACACGCTGAGATGTGGTGTCAAAAGCACAAGTGGTTAGAGTGTGGAGAGGAGAAGTTTGGTGTGTTGATGCAAGGAGGGAATTAGAAATGAGAAGGAAAAGGACATGTCAAGACAATATTGATGTTTGATCCAGCAAATTCAGAGAAAACTCTTTTCTCTGTTTAAATTGTCTGTGCTTTGACGCTGTGGAATAACGGTGGTCTTTTTCTCTACTTTCTGGGGAGGTTTCAGGTTTCTGTGAAGCTCTGGAAGTACACTTAGCTACAAAAAATACTAGTTTTGCTGAACTTCTTTTCTTCCCCCCCCCCCCCCCAACAGAGAAATGCTTTACAATGTAGCCATCTTTAATAAATGAATCTGAGAAGTGACAGCATGGGGCCCCATGCTGAGTGGTTTCGAATGGGTCTATATCTCATTATCCAGGTTACAGGGTAGATTTTTGATTACCTGGCCTGCAAACTCATTTTGAGACAGGTGTGTTAAAAATGCATGTGTCCTTGGTTACCTGGAGAGAGCAGAGGTTCTTTGTAGCTCAGAGTTAAGTTAAACGACTAAAGCCTGTATTATTAATCAAGACAAAATCATTTTCTGAATCTGGAAGAAAAAAAAGCTGTCTTGTCTTTGAAAATCATTTTTCTGGCCTTGATTTTCCTCAGGGCAGCAGGTAGAAGTCAAGTTTAAAACAGAGATTAAAACTCTTTTTCAGTGGGATCAAGAAAAGTAAATTGCCAGCAGAACCACTTTTGATCAAATGAGTGTCTGCTGCAGGAATTGACTGTGCTGCCTGTGCAGCACAATGTTACAGCGTTCATCTGCTCTCCAGTCAGTTAGCACCGCTTTGTGCTCTCCTCATGGTGTGCCTGGCAAATTGAGAGAGATGGATGTGTAAAAAAGGTTTTGTCTTTCTGATGTGGACTTCTTGAAGGTGAAGAGCTCACTGATAGATCAGCAGCAGTTGCCTCTGTCAGCACAATACAGAGAAACCAGAGGTGCTGGGGATTCGTGGTACCAGCACCTCTGCTGATATCTCAGCAAACAAACAGTGCCTTGTTCTGTCACAGCCTAAAGAGGATGTGACTGGCATTCTGCAGATCTCTACCTGGGGTGGCATTGTCTGGGCTCTCACAAGTTTAGAGGAGCCAGATACAACCAGATCTTCAGTGCAGAACTGAGAGTGATAATTATTGTTCATGTGTTGAGTTCCTCTGCCGAAGGGTAGGATGTTGCTGGAGTCATTATCTTTAAGGGACGAAGTAATTCTGATAATCTGAACTGTCTTATCACAGTCAGTATCCATCCATTTCATACCTCAGCGCTCTTTGCTTTTGAGTCCCTGAGTCCTGACGGGTGGCAAATTGGATCAATTTATATTCTTGGTGCCACAGTGAAATACAGAGGAGAATAAATCTCCAGAGAAATGTGTGTTGGGTTTGTGTGTGAGTAGGTGCTAAGCAACGTCACCAAGGGGACCAGGGCAGGCACAACTGGGGGGAATGTGTGTGGCAAATAAAAAAAGTAATATATTGATTGATTTTCTTGAGCTTTTACACAAAGAGAGAGGGGCTGTGCAGAAATTTCTCCATACAAATAATTAGAATTGATGAGTTTGGATAATCTGTATTCATATTCACTGTTGGTTTATCAACAATGCCTCTCTTTTAAATTACACTCCTCAGACTTGTTACAAGTAAGCTCACGAACCAGCTTGTGAGACACAGCAAAAAATAATATATATATTTTCCCTAAAAATTCAGTTGATCTCTTTTAATTCTTGATGCCAGTGTTATTATTATTTTTTCATTGATTCTCTCCTACCATACTGGTAGTTAATAAGGTAAAACCAGAAGAGATACAAGGAGTAATTTTAGCCTCTTCTCCAACAGGAAGCATTCCAGGTGTTCCCTACAACAGGAATGTTCAATTTAACCTGTATTTGAGTCTGCTTGTAATTCTCCATAGCATTTCAACTGGTTATGGTGTTCTTTCTCTTCTCTCCTAAAATATTTGTGCATCTGTATGATATACAGGTAAACAGGAACCTGTAACTGTATTGCTGGGCAAGATGGAATGTCTTCTAAGGATAGTTCACAAAATACTTCATCACTCTGAGCATGAGATAATTCTACCATGAACAGCATATATCCTGCCTTCTTAATAATTCTCAGACTTGTTTTCTTTTAATGGATTAAAGAAAACCTACTATTTTTCTTACTCTTTTGTAAGCTGTACTAGTTGTCACCCAGATTCTTGCAATAGCATTTTGTTTGGCTGCTTTTTCTTCTTCATTATATACCAGAACTTAATTGAACTGAATGAGCTATACATGAACATGAAGTGGTGATTACTCAGCCCTGCTCGTGTTAATTCCCAAATATAATTTAACAATTTAAAAAAGTCTTAACTTCACTCAGTAGTTTTAGAGCATCAATCACAAAATTAATTAAAGCTTTCTAAATACGTCATGCAAATTATGCTTTACACCCCCAAATACATAAATCATATAGAATTCATAAGTGTCAGGGAAGGTTTATTGCTGCAGCTGCCTGCAGTACACTGGTGTGACTACTTACATCATAGCACCACAGTGTAATGAACTACTCTTTGATGGCTGATTCTCTGCACAGTGGAGGCTGCCATCAAATGTGTTGTAGTTGGAGTCGACCTAGAGTAAGATGTTATCACTCCAGCTGCTCATCTCCAAAACCTTGCTAGAGGTTATTTATTTTGGTTTACATGCTTCATTCATTTGCAATGGGCTAGGAGCACTCATGGAGTCAATTTTTTATGTTCATCTGACAAGTGGTAACATGTTAGCACAAGATTTACTGTTGTTTCTTTATTGTATAGACATAGCTATTGCTTAGACTGTAGCTGTTGCATGTTTTTATTTACCTTTTTATTAATGCTCCTGTTGTTGAAGTCTTTTCTTTCTCAGGTGCTACTCCCCTCCAATCATTCTGCTCTCAAATCTTGTAATCTTCCCTTAAATTTTGGCCAGATTGTTTTATTAGTTTTTAAGTAGGATGCCTTTTGAATCTATCAGGTAAGAAAAGACATAGGAAAGCTGCAGGATACTAAGAGTCCATAATTTTGTTATAAGCCCATGGATGGTGGGACTTTTGTTCCTCACCAAGGCTGGGAAGTCTCAAGTACCCCACAGGATAAGACTGGGATGACATCTCCAGACTACTGACCCTGCTCCCTGTTTTTGATAGATGGTAGGTTGCTCAGTCCCAGCAAGAGTCACTATTAATACTTGTGTTGTTCCCACTATTCTTACTGGAACATTATTAAAGAAACTCAGCCCTTTAATAGCCAGAAATATTTTTGAAGGTGTAAGTTAATACTATTCAGAGACAACTAATATAATTTCATTTCTTGTATGAACACTTCCTATTAATCTAAATAGCTATTTTGTACTGATATATTTATAGTTAGTAATCTTTTCCCCTCTCAACTTTTGTTCTCCTTAACCAATCTAAGCTCATGAGATCCATAAACTGTCTGATAGCATGAGTAGTTTTTCTCTGGGCCTACTGAAGTTTGAATTCCTCTGCTTTGGGTACAAGACAGTACTGCATTGAACAGCTCTATTAATGCTTTTTCACCTCTGTTAGAAAAATTTTTTTTTATACAATGATATAGCTTCATTTGTCTTTGTAACAGCTATGCCCTGATAATGGCTCAGGTGGCTTGTGAATGCAGTTATGAACCCAGGTCTTTCTCTTTTCAGCCGCTTATATCCACAATATTCTTGCTGGGTTTTAAGTACTGTACCTTGCCCTTTGCTTTATTTAACTTCTTGATTCATACCTCTTATGTCATGTATGATATCACTCTTCTCTGCTGTATCACTACATTTTTTGAACTGTGAATCAGCATCACCTTTGTTTAGAACATGCTGCTGAATTAAGAGCATGTGAGATGTAGAACTGGGGCTGCAAGTTACACCATAGCTCTTGCTGAAGTCTGCCTCATCTGCAGAACTTAGACTGTAATGAAGCTACAGAAGTTATAATCACAAAGTTTTCATCTTTCAGTTCATGGTAGCAGACAACTTAGCTCTGAATATCTTCAGTTAAATCCCCAACATACCTGTCATGTTGGTTTCCACAGTGTTGTAAGATCTTGTGCTGTGCTGGACTATTTCAGTGTGTGCACGCTTCAAGGTACTCAGCATAAGCTAAGACAAAGCTGCTTTGCTCAGGGTAGCTTTTCAGCAAGATACATTTCTAGAGGTGCCCATGCAGAATTCTTTGCAGGACAGTAGCCTAAATCACTTTCAGTTTGATTGTAATACAGAATCACTTTCAGTTTGACTGTAATACAGATGCAGTCTATGTCAGGCTGTGTAAGGGTGTTTGTGCCTCCCTGTGTGTGCAGAATTTGGAGGTCACCTGCTGTGACCCACTATCATTCCACTAATGAAACTGGAGCAAGCATGATTTACTTCAAAGCAGTGGAACTCCATACGGACAAAATTTATGCCTGTATGGAGCTCTTCAATAAAGCAGGATTTTATGCAATATTACTCGATCTTCTAATCTAGACAAAGACTGGAAATTCCGCTTGTTGGCAAAACCTGAAACTGGTCAAATTCCGTATTAAAATTGTCTATTGCAGGATCCCACTGTCCTATTCAGTAATTCAAGTGAGGTTACACCAGGGGATGAGTCTGGCCAGTTAATTTACCCTTGATGACAGCAGTTGTGCTGCTGATCTACACAATTGGATTGTGTTTTGGCATTGGAGGGACTCCGGGGAATCTCACGTGATCTGTGCTGTGAAATTAATTTGATAATGCACCATTGTTTTTCCTGAGCTTGCTCATTCATTCCCTGCTGAAGCTAAGGCCCTCAGCATCGGATTCATCACGTTTAGAAACCAACTACAGCTTTCCATTTACAGGATGTCAAAATCCCTGTGTGGTCTTTCTCTTAGGGAAAAAACAAAGCACAGCACTGTGCAAAAGGAGGCCTGACGGAGGTTTCTGCCAGTGAGGGGCACATTATCATCCCTCAGGCTTTGCAGTTTACTGGGAGCACTGTAATCCATAATCACTGCCCCATGAAAAACTGGCAGCATTGAGTTTCCTCAGAGCTGATCGTGGGTGAATCTGCAGGTGCTCATTCATGAAGGAATTGATGCAATCCATTCTGATGAATGTGAATCCTGCCAGGTTCAGAGGGAAGCATCCAGTCCCTCCAGGCTGCTGTCTTTCTGTATCATGCCTGCAGATTTTAGCTGTGCCAGCTGGAGGCATGGGGCCAACTCCAGCCTTGGTGTAAATCCATTAACATCAGTGGAGTTGCCTGCACCTACACTTTGGCCCACTGTGGTTAAACTTCTGTGAGTATTTCCGCTAAGCCCTTTTCTTTATTCATGGGTTTAGAAGCTGGCTGTAAAAATGTGCTCCATGCTGACATTTGGCATACAGCATCTCCTCATCCTGGGAGTACAGAGTACAGATTTTCTCCTTCTGCAAAACAAAATAAAACAAATAGAGTAGCCAAACCCCACTGAGGAATTTTAGTCTGATTTCCTGGATTAGAAATAAGTAGGAGTTTGTTTCAGACTTTTTCGTATTCACCTGTGTCTCTGGGGTGGATTTGTGTTAAAGATTATCATACCAATCTGTGTGTACATACGGAGAATCTGGGTTTTTTTCTCTCATCTGTGTGTGATGAGAGCTTATATTGCCTGTTTTGGTAGTTGGGGTGCCATGACCCTTTCAGAAAATGTAATGTGTTGCTCAGGCCACTGCATCCATAAATCAGTGGCTTGTGCTAAACAGGGAGCTTCTTTGTGATTTGAGATCCCTTATCTAAATCACAGCAACTGCTTTCAACAAGCATAGCTCTGGTTTTTGTCTTCACACAGGGATTTGTGACTTGATAAATTTGTTTGTTACTTAAAGTAAGTGTTCATATAGGCTTTTATGGAGACAAATCTCAGTTTTAGAGTTGCTTTAGAGTGGCCAATTGTGGTTTTGCATGGCTCTCATTTGTTGGTGGCCTCTGGTGTAATGTACACAAGCCACATGTGAATCTGTCATCAGTCTGAGTGAATGAGAGAAGTGTTCACTAAAAATGGGGGGCTTAAATGAGTCCATTTTGCAGATGTTTATGCCAAAGCATATTTACAGGAGCATTCATGAAACTGCTAGGATTTCCTCAGTCATAGTTCTTCGTCTGTTTTTTGGGGTTTTTTGTGGGGTTTTTTGGTACAAATGCAAATGCTTTATGTACTACAATAAAATCAGCCCTAGAGCTGTCTGTATACTGAAATGTGTTTGCAGTGCTGGTTCACAGGAATTGGCTGGAGGGAGTTCAGAGAAAAAGGGAATGTGCCCAGTGCTACTGCCAACACCCAGGGCTGAGATCAGTTGAGAAGTAGGTGCAGTAGAGGCAAACTGATTTCTGCCCTCAGTTCTGTCCTGGATCCACTATGGTTACAACAGACCACACAAGGGTAATTAGGAAATCTAGGTGTGGAAGGAGTGTGTCTATTAGAATATTTATCTATTTCACCAGGATATTTTGAAAGATAGTCATGTCCATGCATTTTAAACAGCTGTACTGATTTAGCTTGTTACTGTCTCTCAGCTGTTCATTATCTGCTGCTCAGCTGACTGATCATGTAAGTATTCCTAATTTGTTTCAGTACAAAGTGAAGCAATTCATTTAATGAAGCTTTTAATGAAGCTGATAGCAACAAGGGATGGCCAGATCTTAAAACACAATTGTTTTCTGAAATAAAGATAGGGCAATAACTGCAACATTTGCAAAAGTTGAAGGTGCAGAGGAAGAAGTGATGGTTTAGTTCATATTTTTAAAGACGTGTCTTGCCGTATATCCATAGGATATACTGTTTTTAAAACATTTTATGGCTTGCTTTCTTTCCTTTGTAACAAAATACAAGGTCCTGGAAAATAGAGCCAAAGAAAACTGGGAAAAAAAATGTCCTTGTAAAGTGCAGACTTATTGGAAATTAAACCCAGACATTACAGGAAAGCTGTAGATTCAGACTTAACAATACTCATATTCCTTATTGCAGCAGTGTTTACATGGCCAGTGATGGAAAAACCCCAGTGTTCACAGATCTTCTTTTTTAGACTAGAACCTTCACAGATTTATGCAGTGCCTTGCCATTTTTTAGCTCATAAATCATCTGTCCTGGGGAAGCATATGTCCATGGACCTGTGGGCAGCAAGACCTTGTTTGGTTCTTTGTAATGGAAATATCACAGCCCATCTGCTTTTCCAATTGTGGAGCTGTCCTGGTCGGTGTCTCACTGGCAGAGGAGCTGCAGGGAGCACTAGACAGATACACATGTAGTATTAATGTATACTACACATTCTAGTACCTTTCACACGCTCCTTTGATAACCCTTGTGCTTTAGTTTTCAGTGCTTCTGAGGTTAGTGAAATATCAGGCCCTGAGGATATGCTGGCTCTACTTTTGAAGACTTGAGCTTCAGAGGCAGCCAGTGGAAGCTGTGGGGGCTCAGGACCTCTTAAAGCTAAGCCACAAGTTGTGCTGTGTTTGCTCATGCAAAATTAGTACCTCATCTGCAAGTACTTCCGCTTGCTTCAAAGCAATCCCCAGTCGAAGGAGGTGCTTTGCTGTAGGAGTGAGCCCTGGGGCCAGATGGCTGGAGTCGCTGAAATAAAGAGGGGTGCCCAGGGATGTCTCAGCTCTTTTTGGAAGGGTCAGTCCAAGGATGCCTTGGATCCTGATAAGATATTTCTGCATGCTGTGCACCCACACCAACTGAAGATCTATGGCCAAGGGATGAACATACTCTGCTGAATGAAGACCTATTGTTATATTACACAATTGTTTTCAAAATAGAATGTAATACCCAATGTTACCATTATGTTTTACATATGTTTTTTGGTTTGGGTCAAAACCTCAAAGCTAGTTTGACTTTTATCTTTAATAAATTTCCCTTTCCAGTTCTGTGTTTTCTTCATTACTGTTTTTCCTCTGTACTCCTGGAATGATTTTAAATATTTGCACAGAAATAAAAACAAGTGGAACTGTTTCTAAGAGTCTCCTCTGTAAAGAAAATCTTGATATTGTTATAAATGTAGGATAAATAACCAGTTTAACTTTGAAAGCACTTTGTGATGCTCAGCATATCATAGAACATGTATTTGTTAAAACAATGCAGCATTTTTCATGGCCACTGGTTTTTACTGCTCTACCCTCTGAATGTCCTTCACTGAGTTTCTGACCATTTTGGTGCCTGAGCACATTAGAGTACCTGATGCATTAGAGTATAATGGATTTGTTTCTTTGCTTATTAAATATATGACCTAGTTCAACCTGAAATTATGTCCAAAATGCAGGAATTACAGGTGATAGTCTGTACCCTGAGTAATTCAGAAGGTCATCATAGCTTAATCTGTCCGTAAAATATAACAATTTGTCTAAACTTGTGCAAGTATTTTAAAGTACTGCAAGGTACAAAGTAGTCTAAACACAGTGAAGAGCCACCATTCGAGAGGAAATGACAACAGCCTGGCTTGCTTGGCCCGGCAGAGCGGAGGTGGAAAGTGTTCATAAATATATCACGAGTGTTAATACCAGGGAAGGAAAGAACAATTTAAGCTAAAATACTAGGCTGGCACAGGATTAAGAGTGTATCCACTGGTTGTGAGTTCAGACTGGGAACTGTAATGTTCTGGCCACTAGAGAAGTGAGAGGCAGTTTTCTGTCACAGCTTCTGAAAGGGAGAGTGTGTTTAGTGGGGATCATGGTTGTTTATGAAAAGGATCAATAGTGTGGTTGTGTGCGAGAGCGAGAGACTGGATGACCCAGCAGAGTTCAATAAAGGAGCACAAACAGCCAAACTTTTGTTACAGGCACTGAAGTGTCCGATTCAAACAAACCCCAGCAACACTGCTGCTCAGCTCGTCCTTAGCTTACCCCACTGCACATATTTCCATCACTTTGTAGAGCTGAGGTCTGGATATTATATGTAAGATTTTACCTTACCTGTAAAGTAAAACTTGACATTCTCATGATGGCCAGAAGACTGCATGGTAAGAAAAGAAGTATGTTTTCCTGCTTGCCATTACTTTATTTAGACATGATTGGGTAGAATAAATCTCTTGAGTTATCTTCCATGTGCAGTACTCTGTATCTTGAGTGAAGTTTAATGAGAAAGCAAGGTCACAGAACAATAATGGGAAATGGCTGTGTTCAGCTATGAAGAGAAAAAGATTGATCCAGTCAATAGCCATTCAAGTTGGAGGAAACCTTTACATTGATTTCAATGAAACTGGATCAGAGCCTCAGTGAGTAAATTACTGTCTGCTCTCAGCACTGTGTCTGTCTAGTATCGTGATATAACACAATTATATCTGTGAGGACATTTTGCTCAGTGTTTGTGCTGTAAGGCATTAGGAATAAAAGAAAAAGTGATCCCAGCTGGAGCATTCTCTACACTGCAGAGGTCATTAATTTTTATCTGGAGCTGTGAAATATAATTCAGAACTCTGTAGAAAATGGACATTGGCGTTTGTGAGCTCTTTTTTAGAAACACTCATTTTCCTTCTCAAAAAATAAAGCAGATAATCACTTTTCTTCGATCAGTAAGGAGAGCTCTCTATATGACTGGTTTCAATCAAATGAGGAATTTTCTTCCATGTTGATTTAAACTACAGATGAGTCCAACCTGAAATGTTGGATCCTAAACCTATGACTCTGGGACAGGTTTTTAGATTTCTACAGGTGTTTAGTTGAGACTACCAGGGGAGTGGCTGTCTTAGTTTATTCTTGTTAGTCTAGCAAAAAAAAGCTGCATCTGAAGTGAGATCCACAGAGTGGTATTGTTATAGTTGCCCAAAATTGTTGGTACTTTTTCAGCTGTAGCACAAATCACATTGCCTACTTAGAACTCCATTTTTGAAATCCATTTTCAAGATGATAACCAGGGCTGCAGCCAAGTCTGAGGGACTGAGCAGGGGTCAGTGGCAGAACCAGTACTGACCCTGGATTGTCTGTGTTGCAGTATTTAATTCTAGACACCACCATTTAGGTCACTGAGCTGCATTTTAAATTTATAGCTTTCTCTAGCCTCAACAGGCTCCCGTGTCTTCTGAGTGTGGAGGAAACAGCATTTTTAAGAAAAACCTTATTTTCTCTCATTAACTCTGAATGTTTTTAGAATGTGGTATGTTGGAGGCTTCCAGTAGAAGTTCCTTTTTCACCTTCTGTGTTATCAGATAACAGACCAAAGCCAAACAAAGGAGAAGGAAAATCACATGGCAAATTAAACCATATGGCAATTCTGAACATTTTAGGTACGCCATCCTTTTTTCCAGTTATGCAGACAAGATTGTCCTATATAAATTGACCTATCAGGTCTTCAGGGATGGGACCCTCCCATTAGAACACTGTTTATGTGTTAGCATTTTGTTTCTGAGCCATCCACAGAGAATACTTGAATCTGACTATTGTGTTTGTCTGGGCAAAGAGACACCTCATGTATTCTCTTTGGTAGCACTGCAAAGCCTTCACTTGGGATGCACACACTGAGGATGGCTTAACCTGCCCTTTCCCCCCATGGAATATGTATGGATCCTGGATGCATTTGCATGCACTTACATTGAGCCATTCTGGCAGGTTTTTATTTTGTACAATCACTGTGGGTTTTCCAGGCCACAGAGGGATGGCTCCATGGGTGAAGGAAAGCTGATAGTCCTCTGCTTTACAACAGATACTTGGATGTATGTGTTTAACCATTGCTGAGTCAGAGGCATAAAAATTTTCAGTGTTGTGTGAGAAAATACTTTGAGCAGTGAGGATCACGGTCATGTACTGGTCACACCTGTACTGGCTGCACATCCACAGAGAGCTCTCTTTATCCCTGAGAGCCATCTGCCATCCATTGGCTGAGGAGTGCTGGGACCTCTGCCCCATTTGGTGAGCCCCTGTTGAAGGTGCACCTTGTCAGTGCATCCTTCAGCTCACCAAGGGCCTGTGCTTGGAGAACAGGGCCAGCACAGTGTTGGACCCTAGCATGGGCGTGTTTCCCAAAGGTCTCCAGAGCTGTGTGATCCTGTGTGTCAGGCATATCCTCTGTGTTAATTGCCGGAGGAGAGGAAACAAGGAGTCTCCAAGTGCTAAAGTTAGAAGCACGTTCTCTCGAATTGCTCAGAAATGTAGAGGATGTTCCCATGGTACTTCTGCTTCTCATCTTCCATCCTCCTCAGAGAGTTCAGAAAATACAGAGCTGTCTTCACCATTTTCACTCTGTTTTCTCCAGCTTTTAAATGTCAAATCTGTGTTCCCATATTGTCTTCAGGCTCCAGCTCTGCTGGTGTTACTGCCCTCTTAGGTCAGCTGCTCATTAGGTGGTGTGAATGCACCCCACTGTTGTGGTGCAGATGAGCTGCAGTTGAGTATCTACTGTTTCAACCTAAGTTAAATGACATTTCTGCTTCAGCTCTCCATTTGTTGCTGAGGTATGGCTTTGCTCATCCCACTGCAGTGGGAGCTCATGTTGAGTTCCTTGTTTGTTCTGACTCCCTGACTCCTTTCCTGGAAAGCAGTAGGTCTGCAAGCAGTTCTTTAGCTTTCCAGGATGCATTATTGTCTCTAGATGAATTATCTTCTCCCAACATTTGACTAAATTAACTGTATTTTTTTTTAGTAGAACCAGAATATATAGAAGTCTGAAGCATATTGTACACGCTTGGACTGTGAGGACCAACTGAATACATCTCTTATTAAAGGCAGCTCCTACTTTCTCTCATTCCTTAGCCAGGTCCCTTTTTTTGGCTTTGGTGGCAATCTGTTCCTCAAGAACTGAGGGTATGATCAAATTCAAACAGTTAATACCTGTGGACCCAAGAGTTACTATTCCAGCTAAGAGCCCAGCTCCATGTTCCGGGATCCTCTTTGGCATGCGTTAGCTCTGCAAGTGTTCTCTCTTGTCACTCTTTGTCAGATGTCACTTGTCACTGCTATCACCTCAGGGCCATTGGGGTCAGACAGCTCACATGCTGTGAGGAGAGCAGAGCTCAAATGCTGCAGTGCTCAAGAGTGCACTTTTGAGATGGGCTGAAGCAAAACTGTCAGGGAAAAAGAGACCTGGTGAGTGTGCAGATTTGAGAGATGTCTGTCTCCCCTCTCCATATTGATGAGTTTAGCTTTAAACTCTGTAGCTCCACTGTGTCTGGCATTTTCAGCAGTGCCACAACACTATTGGTAAGGCAGGAATTTCTTTAGGAGCTCAACATGGAGAGTTTCCCCTTCCCTAAACCGACATTGAACATACCCAGCAGAGAGAACTCACAGGAGTCTGGCTGTTAATGCAACCAGAACTGGAACAGATAGGACATATGTGTGAATCAATTCCTGACTTCCCCATGCATGTCTTTATACTCTCCCATTTCAGCAGTGTGGTGGAAACAGACAGTATCCTGAAGCTATTTCTTCTGCTTTAGCATAAAACACGCAGGATACAGTAGAGATCAAATCAGAAATGCATATAAGCATATTTTATGCACAAGCTAACTTGATAATCTCCCTAGGTAGGAGGCATTTAAAATTATCCCAGTACATTCAGGAGCACTAATGCAACAGTTAAAGGAGTTGATTGTAGCATCTTCTTGAAAGATAAGTGTAGCTTAGTGTATTTGGTGCTGGCCTAGGACTGGGGAGCTGAGGTTCTGACTCTGCTGTCAGTTCTTCCTGTGCAGTTTTCCTGTTTGTAAATAAAGACTTATCTCCTTCTGGAGAGCTTTAAAACCAGTTAAGGAAAGTCATGGGAGAGCTGTAATAATAAAGAGACATCTTCGTTCTAGAAAACAATCTGGAATTTTAAATTTTTGTACTAATATCTAAGCAGGCTCCTGTTCTTTCTTGCCTGGGGGGTCTCTGTTAGGAGTTCAGACCAAACCCTGAACAGAGGGGCAAGTGTTCTGTGCAGCTTTACAGACCCCAGGCCCTGTTGCAGTTAATAGGACACTGTTTCCATAAACAGTTTGTGGGATGGATGGATGCCTAATTAAAGACTAGAGGCAATAAGTGAGCATTGCAGTAGCAGAGGAATGGAGAGGTAACTGGAATAAATGGGAGTAGCTGAGCAGTCCAGATTGCTCACAACTGGATTTCCAATTCTGGTTTCACTTAGGGGAAAAAATCAGCTCTCTATGCATGCACTTCTGCTTCCATTTAAAACTAAAACTATCTTTAAAAACTATGTTTATCTTCAGAAACCTGTTTCTGCCTGTTTTCATTTAGTTTTTTAAATTACTAGTTTAACCCAGTAAGACTTACCATGGATTTTCTTAAGGGGAAGAAATGGATTCTGCAATTTCAAGCCAATAATGATCTGTCCGTGTATAACATGAAAGAAAGAAATGGAAGGAATTTTTTGACAAGGAACAGACGTCTCTGTAAACTAATCTTTTCTAAGCCAACTGTGGAGAGATTTAGCTTTCTGGTGTTTCCCATGGAAGCATACTTAACTCAGTGCTGCTGAGTAGTTTCAGGTCACTTAATGGAGTATAATTAGCAATACGTAATGAACTGGTGAACCTACTTCTGGTCTTGCCAGAAAAATGTTTAGGATTATGCAAAATGTCCTTTGTATATCACAGGCAATAGTTGGATGCATTGAGATATTTCTCCTCAGTTCAGAAGATGCATTTGATGCACATATACATGTGGTGTGTATATGGGGCATGGTGCAGTTACAGGAGAATGTGACCACATCAAAATTGGTGCTTCACTAACAATTTGGGTTTTGTGAGCTGCCACCACTATTCCCATGGATGGGCTAGAGAAGAGAAGCTGCCAGGGTAGGATGGGAAGCAGAGAACCTGGTGTATAAAAGAGCTGTGTGTGTGTGGTGGTAAAAAAGCCTGAGATAAGTGACAGAAAACCCCTCAGTGAGTACTCAGGGATTGCCTGATTCTGCCCATCATTAGAGGGAGAAGCTCCGTGGGAGAGCAGATGTCTTCTCCAGAACTAGTCACTGGAGTTTGGAAAGGATCTCAGGGAAATCCGCTTTATACTCAAAAGCACATGTTTTCTGAAATGCTTTCTGACTGTGCATGTTCAGCATTAGCAATAATTTAGGCCCCAATCCAATACCCACAGAAGTAATGGGTGTCTTTCTGTTAACTTCTTTTTAATAGACCAGCCCATAAAGAGAAAACAAGCATATTTTTAAGAGCCTGCTAATCTGTGGAGCATGTGTTACTTTGAGTGAAATCCCCTAGCACACTGTGAATGGAATGTTTCCAAAAAAAAAAAAAAAAGGAAATAAAGAAAAAAAAGTAAATATCCATTTGTGGAAGCTAAGAAACTGAGAAACTGCAATGGCTGAAAAAGGAAAGGTCAGCTGCATTCCAGGCTGAAAACTGATGATCTTCATGGTTATGAATGTGCTTTTTCCATGTGGGAATTGTGAAGATGCCTCAATATTAATTTTATAGGGGAGAAATCAACAAGAAATCCATCCAAACAAAGCCCTAACCTCCTCACTTTACCTCAAAATAAATTGCATGAGTGGAAGAAGCAAGGGAGCCAACTTCCTTACAAATAGTTGGAAAAATGTTTTACCTGCTGTTTTATAATCAAGCTTTTTTTTTTTGCAAAGATATATTCTAAATGTCAAAAAGTAATGATAGTGTTGTTACTACATTGCATGTTTTTGTAATGTTATTTCATATAATTTCCATAACTTTATTGTGTACTTATTTTTCTTTTTAAAGCAGAACAGCCTCTGAGTGTCTAGTTTGATTTTCTGTAAAACTTCAGAATATGGAATTTCATGGGCTAATTCTGGCATTTAATCCAATAATATATGACTGTGTTAGAACATACCTGTACTAGGGAGAAATTGACACTTTTGCATCTAAGAAATTGACAGTGTATGGCATCCTGTGTTGAAGGAGTAGGTAAAGAGTAAAATGTCTGCTTTTCCCAGTTTGTTTGTCTAATTTCACCTTCTACTGCTTTGATGTGCCAGATTAAAGAACTGCCTAGGACCAGATACTGTGCAGGTACTTAAAGACTGTGATCAAATCTTCTCTTAACCTGCTCTTTGATAAGCTAACATGATTGAATTCTCTACATCTCCCACAGAAAAATGTTTTTTCCAGACCATAAGTCATTCTTAGCCATTTGTTTGATACTGTTGCACCAGTGTAAAATTGGAGGTGTCCAGTGGAGAATCAAGCTCTGTGCTTTATTCATTTTGTAGAGGCTCTTGTTCTTTGAAAAATACTAGGCATTAAATACCTTCCAAAATGTGACCAGCTCTGTATTTTTGCCATAGAAAAACTGACAGTTGTCTAGAAGCATCTTCCCTTGTGTAAATCCACAATTTTAAGTATTTGCACACTGGCAAATGTTTCAGAAAGGCAGTTATGGTGAAGTCATATGCACTGAGCCTCTGGGGTGCCTGAAAAGCTCAGAAAGAACCAGAAAATGTTATGGTTGGACCAGTGTGGTATGAATGCCCACATGATGTTTTTATCAGCTGGGTAAGTGAATCATCTGTCTTGATGATCGTGTTGGTGATGAAATCAGTTTGAGGAAGTCCTCCTCAAACTCCCATGGCAGGAAGAGAGTATCCAGCCACTGCCATCTCCTTGGAGGCTGTACCTGCTCAATCCAGCCATCTCCATTCTGTGACAACTGCACTTCTTGGGAAATCCAAGCATTAAAGTATTACTGTGCTAAAGTAAGTACTGACTTTTTGCTGAGATCTGGCTGCAGATTTTGCTGGCCCAGACAGAAGGAGGTCCCTTGTTGTTTGTTCAGTGTTCCAGTAAAGAAGGAAAGTTGCCTCTTGGTTGCAGTAGTACAGGATCAAAACTGACAGCCATCAAAACCATCAGAGTTTAGAAGTTCTCCTCTGGGTCATTCACTAGACATAGCACTCTAAAGCCCCATTTCTCCTGGTGTCTGCCTCTGACAGCAGGCAGCTGCAGATGCTCAGGGCAGAATCTATGCAGCAGGCACTGCACCAGTGTATAGAGAATTCATCCCTAGAAAGCCCTCCTTGCATCCAGGGGTGATGTCTTCTTTAGTGCTCCCACCTTAACCCATTTTTAAGTTATATTGTTTGAGCTCATCTTCAACAGAAGATAAATCCACAGGATTTATCTATTTCCTAGATAAATTTCTTTCTATTTCCAGCATTAGATTTAGGAATACAGGTTTGTTCAACCCACCTGTCGAGATGGTGGTTAAAGTTTTTGAGTCCTTTTTGTCTAAACTGTGCCATTTGGTGTATGGTTTGGAAGCTTATGTCTTGTGGATGAGGAGATGGGTTGCGGGATTGAGGGATTAAGGTTTAGCCAAAGAAACACAGTATGTGTCCTCACATATATATTTAAAGGTGGAAAGTAGGTTCTAAAAGGAAACTCAGATCCCTTATCTGACTCTAATTAAAGGCAAAGGTGCAGTGTACAAAATTTTGCATCTTATTTCCTGGCTGTACAAAGGAATAATTCATGTGATGTTGGGGAAGTTATTCCTGGTTGATAACCAAGTAAATGACAGCAGAAGCTAGCAATGAGCCTCCCTCTCCTACAGACAGGTTCCCCAGAGGCTGTAATTGAAAAACTTCCTGGGACTACAAGCAGTCAGTGAGAGCTGAATGCATTCAGGGTGTTAAAACTTATATACCATGAGCATAAGGGGTTTGGTCAAAGCTTTAAGGTAAGATATAATCATCTGTGCTAAAACAAGTTTAAATTCTTCCCCTGTAGGCAGGAAGCTGCAATGCATAACGCGTACATGAACACTGTCAATATCCAGCTACTACAATTAGTACAACTTTAGCTGAAGTTGCATTGATCCTGAATGAAGAATTCCTGTTTATGGCTGGCAGAGGCAGCTTGCCTGCAGGATCCACTGGGGTTGGCACATTAAGCACTCTTCGGCCTAAATGCATGAACTTCAGCCTCTTTTGCTCTGCTTAGGTTTGCTTATATTTCAGATAAACCACCAGCAGTTTGATGTTTATAGTGGAATGCAATCTGAAAATCAATGTTCCCTTGTCTGCTTTCGCTATTGTGCTCCGTTGCTCTTTGTGGTGTTATGTTATTAAAATTACATCAGGTGTGTGGCTGTATTGTTTGATTTGGTAGTTGAAACACAGATAACACTTGGATTATTGGGTCAGACATATTTATTATCTGTTCAGAGGCTGGATATCTGATGTGAATTTCTGGAAGTGTCTGAGTCAATTTTGCAGGATGAGGACAGCTTCCCCACCATTGGCTGCTGTGTGCAGACAGTCCTCTGGCTGCCGCTTACCTTTCCTTTATCGTCTGCTCCACTGGAGCGTAATGAGCATCTATTGGAAATTGTCTGTGTGGGGAGAGGCAAAAACCTGTAGATGGAATCCAGCATCCACTGATTCCCTGGCAGAGGAAGAAGGGAATAGATGTTTCTTGAACTTTTGTACATGCCATGTGGGGCTGGCACTTGGCTTTGAGCTCAGACATTTCTGTCTGCACTTACTGAGGGTCAAGGGAGTGGCATGTGTTGATACAGGAAAATATCTCCAGTGAGCAGGACAGTAATGGGCACTGAGCAACTGGGTGTGTTACAGTGACGTCCTGTGACAGCTGTGTCACTGTTACCTTTCTGCCGTGTCCACGCTGCACTCACGCAGTGTCTGTGGATGCACACACAGCTGGGTGTGTGCCTCGGGGCGGGTGGGGCAGCACCTCCCTCTGTCAGGCAGGAGTTCCAGCTGTGGGCAGCAGCAGATGGTTTGCTACGGTACACAGCTCACCTCGGGCAGAGCAGCATTTCTCAGAAATGCCCAGGTGAGCCCAGGAGGTGCCTGTTTAGCAATGTAGAGCCAGGTGACGACACCAGGGTGATACCTTTTTGGGTTAATTAGTCTTCCTTGGAAGCAGGTTGCATCAGCTTGGCAGTGTGGTTACATTGCTCCCAGGTGCCAAACAGAAAGCGATTATGTTTCTCTCAAGGCTCAGCGTAGCTTGTCGAGAGCTGTCTTGGGTGTCTGCCCAGCAGTGCACTCCGACACCTACTCTTGGAGATGGAGGCAAGTTTAAACAGACTCATCTTTGCATGGTGAAGAGAAGGGAATCATCCAAACCAGCTTCACAGTGTGTGGCTAGACTTGTGCAAAGGAGTCACAGCCAGGATGAACAATTTGGCCTCACTTTGGAAGCTGAATAATGGAGAGGTACATGTGTGCCTGGTGGCCTGGTTTATAGGAGCCAACACATGAAAAATCCCCAGCCTCTTCCCTCTCTTCAGTCCTCTGTTCACAAGCAGAACCCTGCAGGTTCAGAGAGACTTCAAATGATTGAATCCCTTACAAACTCACATTCAGCTACCTTTCCCTCCCCAAGAGCCAGCTCCCTGCTCAGCCTTTTCTTTTAGGAAGATGCAGGGTTGTCCTGCACCTCAGCTTCTTCACTCAGGTGCCAGCAAGCTGGAGAGGGGAGGTACAGTGCCTTCCAAGTGAGGAGGTGTACTCAGCCAGCAGCTGCTGAACTTCCCTATCAGGAGCTGACACTTACAGACATAAAACATTGAACCCAGGTTCACCTGAAGTCTTAAAAATACTTTACAAAGCTGTATGCATATTACTCACTAAAACAGATTGCACCTGGCCAGCCCTTGCAGCTGTACATCAAAGGGATGTACACAGAGAGGAGGGAGGGAGAAAGGGAGCTGGGGAGAGATTTCTCATTAGATTGTTATCTAGGAGATGATGCTTGGCTCAGCAAGCCTGTTGCTTCCAAGGTTATAGCTGAGATTTTATTTTTTTGCTGCCACTGTAAATGGCTTCTGGCTTCTGAGTATAACTTGTCAGATCTTCTCCCTAGGATCAGGTATGGTCTTTGTCATACACTTATTTGGCTCTTCTCTGGCAAGGTCCAGTTTGCAGGGCAGCTCTTTTTGTCCTAATCAGCTCATCAGGAGGGACCTACCATCTTATGAGTCATGTTTGTACAGAGCTGTCGATATCAGTTGGGCTCAATCCATGCTTCACTGTCTTGGACTTTGAGATCCTTCTCATGCTTCCTTCAAGGTCTTGTTTCCTTCTTAATCAATTCCACCCTTGGGCCTGCATACAAATTTTTAATGATTCTTTCCTTCTCTGCTAGGTCGGTTCAATTCTCCTCAAAGCCAATCTGGTAAAAACAACAAGCTCTTGGTATCTTGTGGTTTTACCACTTGCCTCTGGGCAGCTGCAGTGCTGACTGCCCCTGGGAGCTCTCTGTACTGAAGGAGAAGCTCAGGCTGCCATGTCCCTGTCTGCAGGTGCCAGTGGCACTAAAGAAAGGAGGCTCACACATGACTGGGGGGAGCCCAGATGTTGCTCTCCCTCAGGAGAGGAAATAACTGGTGCTATCAGCCCAGTGCCTATTAGTGTGCCATACACCACAGTGGATATTTCTATAAGCAGTAGTGCCTGAATTCATTTTGATCTACCTTGGTTCTGGATTAAGCTTTTGCCGAGTCCCAGTTTTCTTTTTGTGAATCCAAATTTCCAAAGCAAAGGGAACACCTGGGGTGGAAGATACTGCAGATGTCAGAGATTCAGGCTATAAAATTATAGGATAACTTATTTTTCTCAGTGTGTGGTTCAGCAGCAGCTAGGCATCCAAGTATTTAATTTTAAACTATTAACACATAACATGGATTTGAAGCTCTATTTTCAGTGCAAATATTTTATAAAATATTGAAATTTAACACAGCTCTATATTCCTTGTTACAGGATAGTTAAACCTATAACGGCAGTTTCTTTCTTCACCAAATCCTGTAGAATCCTATTAGCTGTTGAGCTATAAAATCCAATTGGCCTTTTTCCCGTAAGATCAGCTGAGAAGATGTGATATAAATTCAAAATATTAGCACAGACTTTAGCCTAGGGCAAACACTGTTCTCTGCAAGGATATAGGGCCTTCACCGTACTTACACTAATATTTGTGACATACCCTTTACCCTCAGTTTGAGACTTTGCTTTCCCAATCAACAAACCTGTCAGCTCGAGACTTATTTGATGAAGCAGTTGAAGCATCCTGCTGTGAAAATAAGCACAGCATTCAAGGGTCATTTGAAGTCCAGCTGACCAAGTCCTTTCTTTAAGACCACTTGAAGAGGGAGGGAAAATTGGAAAAAAACTCTCTGAAGAGAAACTTTACACCAAAGGAGCAATTTGAATAAAAATATTACATAGCTGCCTGAAGTGGTAGAAAAAGATGACCAAACAGGGTTAATTGCATCTGCAAAGTGTTTTCACATTTAAAGAAAGAAGAAAAATGTTAAATCCTACACTTTTTCTTGTCTGCCAAGTCCATTTATAAGCTTCTTAAACTGGCATGTAGCTCTGTGAGCTCTTTCAGGCTATAATCATGTTACAGGTGTGGTCAGGGTGGCCCACAAGACACTTGTGTTTCCCGTGGGAGAGGGGAGAATGTGTGCTGTAAGCAGCACACTGAACAGGGGGTCAGGAATGGTTCTGGCACAGCTGGAAGCAGGAAATGTGGCTGGGGCTGGGTCCAAACCCGCAGAGCACTCAAAGAGCTCTGTGGCTGCAGCCCCCATGGGCCTCATGTACACAAAGATTTCCTTACACTTAGGATTTGCTTGTAAAGGACCTCTGTGGGGACTGAGCATGTAAGCTCAGCCTAATGAGATCTGGGGAGCTGGTGCAGATCTTTTCAGCTTTGTCTCAGAGCTGGCCATGCAGCATCCATGCTGATTGACAGTAGTGAGGTGTCTTTATGATTTTCATTTTGTTGTTGTTGTTTTCTGTTTCCTGGGATATTCCAACTTCTTGTTACTTTGGATAGCAGCATGCAGAGGGTATATGTGATCAGTTTTTTTTTCACATAGCTAGAACATAGGAATTTAACACATACCTTATAATTGGCATTCATTATACCAATAAAAACAGCAATTAACCTGCTACCCTTGTCTGAGGTTGACAAAACAAGGAATTAAAGTTGTTGCCCAGCAAAATGGGATCTTTTACTTTCTCTCAGAAATAGGAAAGTTTAAAAGGCAATTCACTTGACATCACAAGAAAAACCAACCATCAAGGGACTTGCACCAAGGAACTTGAAAACACATTGATGGCTTTATTGCTAAAAATCTTGTCTTTCCATTACATTAAGGTATAGATGAAATATGTAAAAAGAAGCTTGCATTGCCAAGCTTCTTGCTTAGTGAGTTTAGTAGCATAAACACCTCCCTACTTCATCCTGCAGGTGAGGTCTGGGTTGTACACACCCAGTAGGAAGCAACTTGAGGGTCAGAGATGATTCTTGCATGAGATTGTTACTTCTTTGGCAGGATGTGAGTCAGCAACGGGTCTTGTCTAAAAGACATGACTGGAGGGGGTGAATTGGGCCATTTTCAGTGATCAGCAGGACAGAAAGCCCCAGCTCCCAGCAGTGTGTAGTCACAGCCTTGGGCACATTGTGCCCTTGCCAGATCTTGTATAGGAATTTATATTTGAATAGGTCTGGTCCTAGAGAAAGACTCTTTAAAGGTGTTGGCAGATGATGACATGGATGAGAGAGGTGTTCCTGATGAATTGGTCAGGCATGGTGTCACTAGTCCTCCCCAAAATACGTAAATAAAGTTTCTGACATTTGAAATCATTAATTATCACTTAGCATTTTTCAGAAATGAAGAGGTCCTTGTTCCATTTTGCATAGTTATTTCTTGCAGATATAATAGACTAAGAATTCATGTAGGATTTTCTTCTCTGTACCATTTAACAGCAAATGTGTATTAAGCAGTGGCCACAGTGATCTCTAGCTCCAATCCTTCTCCAATTCATCCTTTTTCATACATGAGGCCTGAATTAATTCAGTGTAGAATTGTGGCCATAGTGTATAAGACACCATTATATCTTCCCAAGGAAAGTACTGTACAAATTCAAGATCAGTATTTTAAAACGCCCTCCAGGTCTGGACTCCTGCCTTAAACTCTATCTGAAAATAAGCAGAAGTGCCAGACACTGCCTGTTTTGCCCTGCCGCTGGCTCCCTGCCTTCAGAGCAAATTAGGAACAAATGTGGAACTCACAGGCCTGCTTAAACACTCCAGCAAGTTTAAAAGCAAACATGATGATAAAAAATCAACAACCATTTCATCGAGTTTTAACTCTCTCTAACTCATTAGTAATGATGGAGATATATTATGTAAAATAGAAATGTAATATATATTCATTTCTTCATGATGTCTCTTTATAGTTAGTAAAGGAGTAATGGGGTAATTGAGGGGAGGTATTCATATATTGTTGGAGGAGATGAACGAACTTTTTCCTCACTGATATCTCCTCCTGTGAGAGAAAACACATTCCTTCTCTGATGATGTTGTGACTTTTGTCACGTTCTGCTTCTGAGAGTGTTTCTTAATTGGTACCTCTCAGATGAGCCTGTCTGTCAAAATCACATGTAGCACCTGGATGCACAGTGTAACAAAATACTCCCAGTATTTGAAAGGAATCCAGATTTAATATCATATTCTATAAATAAAGACTCCTTGTTGATATGAGATTGATGTGATATGCCTTTAATCATAAAAATGAAAAGTCTCTCTGCATTTTCTTTCTAATGTTGAAGCTTTCAGATCCCAGATCAAGACAGAACTTGGACCCACAAATAAGCACCACTGAAATCGATGACCCCTAGACATATGCTGAATTTGAAGTAAATGCTTCTTACATGCTTAAAAGTGAGGCCCCACTTTTCATTTTTGGACTTTATTGGTGCCCTAATTTCCGTGGATTTGGAAATGTCCCTAAAATGGGGATAGACTATACAGTTTCCACAATACTGCTTTGGCCACCATTCTGCAGCCACATCCAAAGAGTGCAAACTATTTTCATAGGAACAGAGGTTTCCTGGATGCTGTACAAATCTATAATCCCCTTCTTCACTTGTAGCAAGCTAAACTTACATCCAAGAACATATGATCATGCAACCCAGTTCACGGAAAAAATCATTGACATTGGAGGAAGGGCTCTCTATTAGCGTGTGACATTTCCCAAGTGAATTACATTGTCTGTTCTCATGTCCTGTGCTCCATATTAGCAGCTTTGAAGGTTGCAGGTATGCTTGAACCTCTTGTTTAGTGATAATGACTGAAATAATTGAACACAGAGAATCTCAGCTAAAGACTGTGGGGTCAGTGAAAAGGTCCTTACTGACTGGTTTTGATGATTACCTTGTTTTCTCTTCAGACCAAACACTGAAGTAGGAACTGAGTTTATGAGAAAGTGTCCAGCACTTCATGCTGAACACAGGTGTGAGTTTGGAGTCCTTTCCCTGGTAGGTGGAGATCTGTGGATATTGAAAAGAGAAGTGTTCTGCATTCTTACTTGTGTGCACAATGTGGGAAGGCTGGAGAAGCACGTGGCTGAGCATAAAAATGAAGGATAAAGTGCTTTCCTTGCGCTGATGAGAGTGAACACACAGACAGAGAAATGCACACAGACAGAATGAGCCCTTTCATGCAGGGAGTGATGATTTACTGATGTGCTGGCTGCATACCAAGTACAGCTGTGACAGGAGCAAGGCTCTGCCCCGCGGGAGACTGGGGGCAGACACCCAAACACCTCAAGTCCTGTTTTCTTCCTTACACCAATATTGTTCCACTGACTGCATGAATTTCCTGCTGACCTGTACCAGTATGACAGTTACAATTTAAGCCCCTTCTCACCTTCTCTTCCCTCTATTTCCAAACTGGTGTAAAAGGCAGTCAGTTGATACCAGCAGTTTGCATGGCTGTCAGTATAATGTGCTTTGCTCAGGTGTGAATAACTTTGGTGGCCGAGATATGGACCTATTTCCTTTAGTACTGATGATCACTTACGTTGCTGTAGACACCACTGGGTCCCATTCTGCTGGTTATTGCAGTGACTCTGAGGAAGAGGCAATCCCTTTGCCAGATCAAGGGCCTGAATCTGATTTCACGTCCTCCGTGACAGGTTAAATGGGTTGAAGTCAATGGAGCCATGCAGGGTGAGAGGAGAATGGAGCATCCAGGGTGATGGATCTACCTACTTAAGGAGTTTTTATGGCTCCCAGAGCTGTGATGTTTGAATGCCTCACAAACTTAAAGACCATTCCTGTGAGAGATGGAAGCACTGTCATCTCAGCCTAACAGCTGGGGAGCTGAGATAGAGTGAGATGAAATACCTTGGCCAAGGTCACTGTGGAAATCTGTGACAGAGCAAGGTCTGCCAAATTAAGCCTTGCCAGGTTTCAAGCTGGTATGTGGACGACTGGGCCAGCTTTCCTCTTAGCATGAGGTGAATGGGCTGTTCCTGCCTTCTGTCCCCCTCTGCCCCTTCTCTTTCTTGAGTTGTGATGGTGGGAGCTGCCTACCTGCAGGCCACTGAAAAGGATCAGCCTTTGAGATGCTCTCTCCAGCACAGGTTGGCTGAGGTCCCCTGAGGTGCAGCCAGAGGATGGATTCCTATTTCCCAGGAGTGTGGGAATCTGGGGTCAGCACACCAGCAGCCTGTTCATTACCAGAGTCTGAACTGTAGCACCTTCCCCTCTCACATTTCTGTTATTTAGGGCGACTAATCATAATAACAAATTGATTAAGGTTAACTGGATAAAGTCATCTAAGTCATATTTACTGCTAAACTAACTGCCCAGGGAGGTGAATTAATGATCTTTACAGAAACCTTTTATGGTTATTTGGCCACAAGGTGCGATCTGGTTTGATCTTTTATGCAACATAAATCAGTTTAATGGTTAAATCTGTGCAGCTAGCTGTTGAATTTAAATGAGGGCTTTTTAAATGAAGTATGATGCTTTTTCACACACAGAGGGACATTGAGCAGGTGTATATTGCAATTAAATGGGAAAACTTACAATTAGATAATGTTAAGTTTGTGACACTGGCTGACAGGAGCCCAGAGATTCATGGTGAAGGTCCATGATCAATCATTAATCCCTGCCACTGCGGAAGAAGTAAAATTGCAAATGGTTTCAGCTGAGGTCAGAGCAGTGTGGGAGAGTGATGTGGGTCGTGCAGCGGATGTCTGATATCAGCCATTCATTTCAGTAGCCTTGGGTTCAAATACTCTGTTGAGTTACAGATGGAAATTATTTGATCTTCTCAGACAGCTCTCAGCCTTCTAGTATTTATGCTGTTTTGGTTAACACCCAGGAAGGTCTGGCAGAAGCCAGGATCTGTTACAATAGGCAGCTACAAACACGTCCTGACGTCCTGGGAGATGGCTTCAGATGGTTGCAGATTTTCCAAGGTGGGAAAATGCTAAAAAGGCATTGGTAGCTCTCCCATCCTTCCTGCACTTTAGCACTGTTCCTAAATTGCCTGATGTAGTCACAGCCTGTCCTCCCTCATTTAGATAGCAGCAATATCTTTCCCAAGGGCTTGTTGTTTAAATAATGAATGCACTTGGGGAGGCAGAGGCTGACAGACCTGTGCCAGTGCACCACAGGTCAACAACCCAGATCTGGAAATGAAACCAGAGCTTCTGGTCTACACAGCATTGCCTGCTGGGTCTCCCATGAGTCCTGTCTTCACCCAAAGATGGAAAAGGGATCAACTGTTAGACAGGACAGCTTAGCCATGAGCTACTTCCCAGGGATTTGCTGGACCTGAGAGCATCTGTTAGACACACCTGTTTGCTCAGGTGTTTCCTAAAGAAAGGGAGGAGTGTTTGGGATGTTGACTGAGCACTGGGGAAAAGCTGTTTGTATTTGGGAAGGCATGGAGAGGAGTGAATATTTCCTGTTTGATTGACTTCTGTTCTGAGTGCTCCTATGTTAATGTTTTACTGGAGATATTAAAGAATAGGCAAACAGCTGAGATGGGTGGATGTAGGTGAAAGGATTCAAAAATGCTCAGAGGAGGATTGGCCCAGGCACAATTAGACACTTCTTTCCCATCCAAGTGGGGCATGATCCTCCTAGTCTTGTCTCCTTGTTGGGCAGACAGCAGTTCCTTAGTTTTTCCTGTAGAGCTTGTAGTCTCGAAGTGATTTTTTAAAAAGTGATTTGGCCAGGTCTTCCTGCACGTTTACACTCTCTGGTGTGACAAGGACAGGCAGCACAGCGATGTGCCCACAATATTGAGCTGGGACTTGGTCATCCAGTTACAGCCTTAACTCTTGTGTGTTCCCCACCCATGTCCCATCATGGCAAACAGATCTAGTAATGCAGAGTTCTGGGTAAATACTGCTTTCAAGTATGAGGATGAAAATGGCTGTGTAAGAGTTAAGTCTGCTTCTCATAGCTGTGTCTTAAGTTTACTGCTTGAAGATATAAAGATCCACCTGTGTGCAGGGTCAGAGTGCATCATGGGCACTTCTTGGGTTAGTTTTCCAGAACTGCCAGCCAGTTTGCTTTGTTCCTCTCTAGTGGTTCACCTGTGCTGAAGTTCTCTCCCAGTAAAGTTAGGAATAATGTTTTAACACTTACAGTAATCATTTACATCTTCAAAATGAGTTGCAAACACAAATGAGGAGTTGTTTTCAACCAAGAAATCAGTTTTGCCTTTTTGATTTTCAACTTACTTTCTTAAAAACCCTACCTGAGTACTGTAATAAATGCTGCTCATAGAACAAGGAAAGGAAGATTCTGTGGATTTCTTTTTGTCTGCTTTTTCTGGTCAAAGTTGTGATTGACAAAGTTTTAATTCATTTTTTTCTTTATTAACTGGCTTGATACACAAAACAACATGAAAAAGAAATTAGCTGCATTCCCTCCAGCCTGGTTTTGCTGTGACTTTGCAGTATTGGAAACTGGGGCTGTTTGGATTCTAATGCTTTTACCTTTAGTTCATTACCTTTTTGTGTAGAACAAAATAGAAAGAACATCACAAAAATGTGTGATTTTTTTGAGCCTTAAAAACAGAATGGGGAGGTTCAGGGTAGTGCCTGAAACTGCTTCAGACATTATCTTTTTGTATTGCATTAAAGTGCAAGTTGGTGTATTAAATCTCCCACCACTTTGGTGAGGTAGGTAAATATTATGATCCTATTTAACATATGCCTCAAGCCATATAAAAAACCAACTAGAGACTTGGTGTCCTTGGAAGTAAATCATTAAAACTGCAGCTCATTAAATGAAGACTGAATTAGTCTGAGGAGAGGATGTTAGGACTGGAATTAGACTTGGTCATCGACCCATCTCCAGTCCACCAAACTGTGATGTAATGACACAGTGACATATGAAAAATGGCACTGATGATTCTGATGGCATTTCAGATGCTCACTGTCATGATTTTCCCCTGTTTTAATATTAAAGCTCATAGTTTCTGCTGTGCTTGAGCTTGTATAAAGGGTCATAACCAGCCTTAGATCTGTCTGGCTTATACTCAGGGGAGTTATTGCCTGGAGCCCTGGTACTGTGTGAATCTGGGACCTCAAAACAAAGTTTGAAAACTTGACTGGCTCCAAGTTCAGTCCCTGTCATGGAGAGCATAGGATTTCCACCAAAGTCCATGAGGAGGCTTAAATGCATGCAGAAATTTTTTTAAGCATGAAGCAGGGCTGTTGTGGCAGGCTTGGAAAGTGGTTTTGTTTGGAAACAACCTATTTTCTGTAGAAAGGCAGTCTGAGGCTGGGCGGAGAATGTCGGGTGCCAATTGCTTTGTTTCTTTACCACTTCACAGAGAAATTGGCTTATTTATTTTATTATCAGGACTTTCAGGATTCTGAAAATGAACATAATGATTGCCCTGTGCCAAGCCTGCACTGGTCTATCAGTAACTTTTATGTATATTTCAGGATGGAAATCAAATCAGAAATCATAGACATTTTGTTTCATTTCCAGACTAATAAAGTTGGCTTGTTCATGTCATTTTGATGTGAGGTTTACATTTAAGAAACCTCCAGATATGGCAGCTAAATTCTGTCAGCAGAGAGAGTGAATAGTAGTCATCTGAAATATCTGGCCCTGAAAAAATTACTCAGGGATGCATAGATCAGTCTCTGCTTTGATTATATGATTTGATTTTCTTAATTTGATGTTTCAAGACTGATTTTAAAAATATAGTTATCCCATTCTGCTGAAGAAGAGATGTAGTCACACATCACCATAGCCTCACAATTTAGGAAGATCAAATGCATTTTCTTCTTTCTGTCCCACCTCTCAAGGAGGAAACCAAGAGGAAAATGATTGTGTGGTCACTCTCTCAAAAGACTTGCAGAGTGTCAGCAGTTACCTGCCTCAGCTGTGCTTTCAGGTTTGCCCTGGCAGAGTTGTCCAGTTAGAAATAAAAAATAGTGTTGGAGCCTTACTGTGGAACTCAAAGAAAATGCCAAAGTTAGTAAGCATTCAGCACTGCTCCCAATTAAAACTGCTATAAAACACAAAGCAGATGTTCAGAGGGGATGCAGGCACTGTGAGAAGCAAAGCAAGTGAAGGTAAATCAGCTCTGCTTGCTCAAATGTCCACATCTCCATAACTCTGCCAGATATGCTACAGAGAGGGAATGGGGAAGTGATCCAAGCACTTCAGGAGCTGGAAGCAGCTTGCAGCTGAGGGAAAGGAGGTCTCTGGCTGTAGCACATCTTCATTAATTGTCAAAAAAGTTTGCCCACTTGACACAGCTGCTCCAAGTGCTCTGTTTTCAGTCCCACCTGGCTGTGCTGTAACTCTCATTTTCTGCTTGTGCTGCAGGAGGGGAATAAAGCAGCATTGCCACTTTCCCTGTTTTGCCCTTGAAAGGTGAAGACACTCCATTAGAGGCAGAGAGGAAAGGCCTGTGGTAAGGGCACTAGCACAGGACTTGGAGGATTCTGGTTTAATTCTTGCCTTTGCCACAGATGCTTGTGTGACCCAAAGGAGTCTCCATGTCCTTTCAGTACTGCAGTTGTAGGGATAATCCTTCTCCAGCCTTTTCCTTCCTTGTCTTGCATATGAGCTGCTCAGGGCAGTTGTGGTCTCAGCTTCCTTTGCCTAATGCAGTAACTTAGGGCTCCATGGCTTGCAGGAAAAATGGAACAAAAACCCAGGCCACTGTGAGCTGATTCAGGCCTCAGACAGATGGAATCAGAGGGTGGAGAGCTGGTGCATGGCAGATTTGTGAGAACTCTGCCCCATGGGTGTCTGCAGGAATGTTTCTCTGGGGAGAACTCTCACAGTTGTGCTGAATGTCTCTGTGTTGTGCTGGAGGTGAGGACTCTGTGACGCTGCAGTGCCCTGTCAGTCACAAGGGATAATGAGGTGCTCTGCTGATAGGAAAAACTATGTGTGTGCTGGGCAAATTCCTGTGGGTCCAGATTCCAGAGCAGTTTCTAGGCAATAAAATTCTACTTGCAGTTTTCGTTTCATTTCCCAGGCCTGGGACTTGCTTTACTTACTGAGGTTCACAGCACATCTGTTAAGGTTCAGAGGAACCTAGAGGCTAAAATGGGATTTGTAACTCTGTAGGACAGACACCATTTGAGTTCAGCCTCATGCTGGAAATGACAACAAGAGACTGAATTCTTATGGTGACAAGTCACTTCCAAGCTGGAACCTGAAACAGTTTGCCACAAGTCCCAGTGGCTGCATTTTAAATGGCCTCGTGGTGCTAGGTCACCCTTACACATTGTACCTGTTACAACATCTGGGGCTGGCAGTAACTCAGTGCTGAGCCCTCCTGAAACAGAAGAGAGATTTGCAGGGCAGCTGCTCCCCAAGACAAAGCAGAGCACAGAGGGTAGGAGAAAACAAACAACAGCAGAGAGAGATGGCTACTGGCCAGGTTTGATGATACAATTTTTAGGAAATTGTGAATGTATAGAGAAGACTTCTGTTTTCCCTGACGTGTTAATGATTCTTGTTGCTCCAAAGCATTTGAGTAGAGAGGCAGCATGAGAACCTCTATTCAGTTCTGTGGGAATAAATAGAAACCTTGTAATGCTGTGGGACGGCCCCAGCCCTCCTTTGCAGAGGAATCTGAGTAACAAACCAGAAGTGGCCCAAGCACATGTTGTGAGCCTGCAGACCCAGCCCTGCTGAAAAGCTCTTGAGCACGTTTTGAGTAACCTCAGAAGGGTTTGTATGTTTGATTCGGATCTGGCATTACTTCTGTCACAGCCTTGATTGGCAATGTCCCTGCAGTGACTGGGGCCTGAGCAATGTGATTTACAAGGGAAGTTGCTATGTTAAATAAAAGTTACATAAGGAATAATTTACCCCCAGCCGCGCACAATAATGCTGCTGTAATGCCATCAAGACACTGTGCTGACTTCAGAAACTGCCCGTGTGAAGTTGAGTATCTTGTTTTTCTCTCCAGGCCTCACAGAGGGGCTTGGAGCCGCAGCTGTGCTGCTCTGCTGCCCGTCCTCCCCTCGCAGGCAGGCGCAGCACGGGAGGCACGGGCACGCAGCCCTGGCAGCAAGGAGCCTCCCAGCACCAGCCATCCCCCACGCAGGGTGGTGCGGTTTGGAGGGGGAATTACCCCATCTCTCCACACTTCTGGCTGACTGGGTGCAAGTCAGCTCCAGCCCCGAGGCTGCAACCGGAGCCTCGGCATGGCACAGAGCTAAGTGCCTCCTCGGGACTTATTAACAAACTCCCCTTTGATGCTCTTTGAAATACAGTTCTGTGGCTCCTGGTCTGCATCCAGAGGGCCCGGGGTGTGGGTAGACCGTAGTACGAGCGCGCACACCTGACCTGCAGGCGCGATCGGCAGCGTGCCAGAGCAAAGGCCTTGCGGGTCTGAAGGGCAGCTCTGCCGCCGGGCTCGCTGGATCCTGACATCTGGCTGCCAGTCCTGCAAAGGGCTGGGATTGTGAGCTGGGAGTGTGAGCCATGAGTGTGAGCCATGAGTGTGAGCCGGGAGTGTGAGCCATGCGTGTGAGCCATGAACGTGAGCCGGGAGTGTGAGCCGGGAGTGTGAGCCATGAGTGTGAGCCGGGAGTGTGAGCCGGGAGTGTGAGCTGGGAGTGTGAGCCGGGAGTGTGAGCTGGGAGTGTGAGCTGGGAGCATGAGCTGGGAGTGTGAGCTGGGAGTGTGAGCCATGAGTGTGAGCCGGGAGTGTGAGCCATGAGCGTGAGCTGGGAGTGTGAGCCGGGAGTGTGAGCCATGAGTGTGAGCCAGGAGTGTGAGCCGGGAGTGTGAGCTGGGAGTGTGAGCCGGGAGTGTGAGCTGGGAGTGTGAGCCGGGAGTGTGAGCCATGAGTGTGAGCCGGGAGTGTGAGCCGGGAGTGTGAGCTGGGAGTGTGAGCCGGGAGTGTGAGCTGGGAGTGTGAGCCATGAGTGTGAGCCGGGAGTGTGAGCCATGAGCGTGAGCTGGGAGTGTGAGCCATGAGTGTGAGCTGGGAGTGCAGCTGCCCCGTGCAAGAGTGGCTGAGCCTGGAGCAGTTTAGAGCAGGCCCTTGTGCTGTTCCCTTCCTTGGGCCCCTTGGACTGTTTGCATGCTCATGACCCCCAGACCCTCTCCAGTGGGACTGCAAGCTATAACGTTTCAAATGAGAGAAGGATGATGGGGGGGATAAAGAGGAGCAAGGGAAAGGCACCTAATACGATTTCAGAGAGCCCTCTGGCAGTCTGTCCGTGGGAGGCTGCCATGTATAATAAGGAAACAATTTGTCTGGGAATGATTCAGCATGTAAAATTCTCCCTCCCTGACCTCTTTCTAAGTCCCCAGCATGGGATTGCGGGAGGTTTCCAGCAGAGGAGAGCCGATAAGGCGCAATAGTTTTCATATGCTTGGAAGAGAGGTCAAAGTGTCCATGCTGAGGCAGCATTCTCACTGCCATGTGGGGCTGCGTGGAGCCTACATTTCACCTTTACTCCATGGAAGGAGGTGAATTTTGCTTTGCTTAGAGACATTAACCATCAGGGAGCTCTCCTTCCCAGCCCTTGGGCTTGTCCTTCCCACAGCCTCTCCCTCTGCCCTCGGGACCATGGTGAGCAAAACCCCACCAGCAGCTGCAGAGCTCCCTCCTGGCTGATTTTTGCAGGCCTGCCTTCTCACTCTGAGTTGGCCCATTGGTATTTCCCTGAGGTTTCCTTCCCTTTTGTGGAGGAAACCACAGGCTGGAGGCTGGAGCAGCTGCCCTGTGGGATCCTGGTACTGAGGGCTGGTTTTCAGCAGGGGAAGTTCCTATGAATTTTTTGGAGCTTGCTCTAGATATGAGGGTTGAGACATTCTTGCTTCTCAGGTGCTCTGGGAATTCCTTCTGTCCTGCACTATAAGCCTGACTTGCACAAATGATTACAAGACTACTGTTTCTTGGCATTTGGATTTTATAGGTTGTCAGACTCTCCCATCAAGTGTGGGAGGGGAAGAGGAGAGACAGCAAGAAAGTAAACTCAGCCACCCTGAGTTTGCAGATGCTGACTTTTAATGCAGTAGCCACCTGTGTGGGCTTCTCTGTACCCTAATATGCACCTGACGTTTGCAACCTTCTTTCATTGAAATCCTTATTTTCTCTTGGGGTGGGATCTTCTTTTGCTGCTTGTTTTCTGCAGTAAGTTATACTAATTTAAAAAAAGATATGGAGTGTGAGCAAATCAAAATGGGCAGCCTGAGGGGGCTGCAGGTCCCTGCCTGCTGCCACTGTCATGTGGGGAAGGAGCAGCTGTGTTTTGAGTAGTTCCCTTCCAGAGCACTGCAGCTGTGTCCAGACCTAGGGTTGCTCCTTTCCTGGAGCTGAATGTAGAGATGGCCAAGATTCCTGACTCTACAAGTTCTGGGCAGTCCAAATTCTCCATGTGGCTGAAGGCCATGAAATACGTACAGCATGCCTTGGGGAGCTGGAGGGGGAGCTGAGCCTAGTTCAGAGATGGGAGAAGAGACAAGATCTGCAAAGGTGTGACCATTCTGCTGCAAGACAAGGCTGGAGTGGGCATGCAAAGGGGTTTCAGGGTGAAAAATGAGTGACAGTCAGCTCACTTCACCTGCAGCAGTGACTTATGCTTATACCTGCTGCACTGCTGGCAGTGTAACCTGCTCAGCCTGGAGGCTGGGTTTGAAATAGTTCTGAGTGTGCAGCTCAGAAGCTGCCTGTGGGCACCTCAGGCTTAGTGAATTCACAGGGTACAAAGCCAAGGTGAATGAGGCACCCAGTGTTAGCCCACAGAGAGGTTGATGCTCAGCAGTGAGGAAGATGTCAGAAGTTCAAACCAGGGTTTATGAATTCACCTCTGAATGCTTGGCTTTCCAGGTCCGTCAGAGATACAGCATGGACTGCAAGTGAAATAACTCTTTTCTCTGTTATTAGGTGATATCTATTACCAGATACCTCAGTTTCTGTTCGCTCCTGATGGGGACATTTTGGCCAGAAGCAGTTTCCAATCTGGCAAGCACAGCAAAAGTATTACAGGAAGGGAGAGAAGTCCAGATCCATGGAGGAAATATTTTTATTCTCTTCTTCTTGCTGGTTTGAAAATAGCCCCTAAGCAGGATATGTCAGCCAGAAACTGAATTGTTTCAAGTTCCCTCTTCATATGTATCAGCTAGTAACAAGTCCACTCTGCACTTCTGTCTCTTTTCTGATTTTGGTGGGAATTTTAGAAAAATCTGCCCAGATCTGGATTCCTGCTTGAGCTGTGCATCTGCTGGGTCTGACACTGGTAAAAATTGGCTGCTTTGTGGGGTGTGTGCATGCAATAAATGGGTCTCTGTGAATGTCTTCTCCCAGCTCCTAATATCCAGGGACTGGCTCTGAAATGGGTAGCATTTTGCCAAAGCTTTTGCCTCTTCCTGTCTACAGTTTGCCATCACAAAGCTGGATAGACTTGTTACCAGTATGAATGCCCAGTCCCAGCTCTGTGTTTTGTACTTTCTCCACATAGCTGCCAGTACAAATGTATTGCAGTCTGTCACAGCCAGGAGCAGAGGAAAACCAGGGAGTGTGGAGGAAATTTGGCGACTGTCTGTCAGTCATCATCTTCCTTGCTCTGCTGTTCACTTTTGCTGTGTAGAACAAATCACATAACCTTTCTGTGTCTCAATTCCTTCCCATATAATGAGGACAAATATTAATTTGTCTCCTAGTGACAGAGGTGTGTTCATACTCACAAAGTGCTTTGGTAATCACAGGTATTCCATCAGTGCCATGTATTGTTATACAGCCATCTGAATGATCAGGGTTTCCTTACATCTGGCCACATGGAGCTGGCTCTGTGTCGTACTGCAGACCAGCTTCCTGCTGTACCCAGGTGCTGAGTGTGTGACAACCAAGAAATGGTGGGTCTGGATGTGGCACCTGGGTCTGTGCTGCTGCTTTCTAGCCTGGTGCATTGTGAGCTATGGAGCTGCTGTGGCAAGGACAGTGTGTAGCTCCATGGGGAGAAAAGAGGATGTACAGATCCCTCTTTCTCTTCCCATCACCCAACCCCAACCTTTTGTCATCACTTGCTCTATGAGCCCCTGTGAATTCTCTGGTATGCAGCCATGGCTTGTGATGGGATGGTCAGCAAACCCATCTGCTCAGGCTCTGTGATCCTGTGCCTTGGCATAGTGGGGACTTGCTCAGTGGTAATTAACAATGTGCACTTCATTAGCACTTTCACCATGACTTTTCCGAGCAGTCTGTGTCACACCAGTGCTTTCTTCATTACCTTTTCCCACTTCACTGTTGAATTAATTCTTTCAGACCTCTTCCCAGAGGAGCTACCGCTCACTCACTGATATATTGGGATTTCTTAAAGCCCAGCTTTTTCTGGTTTTCATACCTTGGATATTGTTTCCTATCTTACCCTGCCTTCCCTAGATATTTAACACTTTGCATTTCTTTTACAGTCCCTGTCTGATATTTTCTCTCTGCATTTTGTCATCCCAGTCTTCTTTTTTAGTTTTCCCAGTCTCACTCTTTTATACAGGAAAATGGAGTTTTGAGCATTCTTAAATCATCCTGTAAAGTTCTGCAGAACACAAGTTCCCAGCAGCAGCATCCTAGGTGCTGGGAAAATTATTCCAAAAGCCTTTCATTCTTTTCTTTAAATACAGGTTTTGGTCCTTTCTGTAGACCATGGTTGCAGTACTGCAGAAACTCTTAGTTGCATTTATGTTCAGAAGCCCAGGACTCTTCCACATGGACATCTGTGCAACCACAAGTGAAATACTTTATTTTAATTCTCCTAAGAGCCTTACAGAAGGTAATCTTCACAAGAACCCCAGGATCTGGGGTCTTGCACAGGTGGGAAAGCTGGAACACAGATGCTTAACCAGGGTCACAGGAGGAAATCAAAAGCAGAAATGGGATTGGGATTTTTGCACTGCTGCCTTGAAGACATTGTTGAAAACATTCCAACAACATGTTCAACAGTTTTTCTGCTGCTCCAGTGCATGCACACCATCTACCCTCTACCAAATGCAATGGAAACTGCCACCAGGCATGGACAGCTGGCAGATTTTGAGCAATAGGTCTGAGGTGCAGCTTTGGGAGGAGCATGGATTTATGATGACACATGGTACATATTATGATGTATGACACGTAGGATACATTTTGTGAAATGTCCCTTAGTTGACTAAAAAAAAATCAATTACTTGCATCCAAGATTCCTGCCTGAAAGGATTTCTGTCTACAAATGGCCAAACAGCATAAAATTTAACTGCTCTAATGTAGCAGGCCATTTGCCCTCACACCCTATTGTTGATCTGAAGAATAGTGGCTTTGCACAGGGTGGGAAATCTGTATGGGTCATTTTTAGCACTGACTTGTCAGGCTGTCTGGAAACTTATCTCGATGGGTTTTCCTGGGCTTTGCATCTCTGGCAGCACCCCCACAGTGCAGCAGCAAACCAGGACTGGCTCTGCCCTTGGCTGCAGGCAGCGAGTTACGCTCCCTCCCCAACACAGCTCTTCTCCCTTCTCTACTGCTCAGGGTATGGTGGGGCTATCTTAAATGCTGCAGTGCTCTGGCTGAACAGGCATTTCTTCTTGTTCCAGATGAGATCTGGGACTTGGGCTAGTCTGCTTTAGGTCACCTTGGCTATATGTGATGGTTACTGCAGTGCGTTGCTTTGACCTATCTCTGCACCAGTGGTCCCAAGCTGCTGGTTTGTACACAAGAAGCTGGGATGCTGCCGCTTGCCGAATATTGTCTTTTGAATCTTGCTGCAGAGTGAGCAAACCAGAGTATAGATTATCTCATCATGTGGCATGTGGATTATTGCTTTTTAGTCATAAATAAAACAAAGCAGAAAAACTGAGATGTGATGTAGAACATGAACACATAACCAGTCTGGATGTTCAGCTTTTGCAGCTCAGGCCAGTACCTGCAGAACACAAAGGGTTAGTTATTCTTGCAGTAGCATGATTAGGTGCTATGAACACTAATGATCCAAAAAGCTCAGTTTTAGCTTACGTGAGAATTGTATCCAACTTTTTCATGCCTGTTAAGTTTGCAGACAGCAGAGTTCCAACAGGAGGCAGAGATCCAGGCAACTACATGAAAACTTACTGCAAATGCACGTAGTGTCTGACTAGACCTGTGGTCTGTGGTGGGGAGTTAGACAAGGTGAGACTGTAAAAGGCTGTAATTGTACACAGGAGATGGCCGTGATTGCTTTGAATGTGGAGCCATTGTCAGGAACACAGAGGGAAAAGCACTGCCTATTTGAGCACTCTTATCTCAAACTTCTGGCTAAGTGAAGTCAGGAAATGATTGGGGGGTGCTGTTGTTGTCTGTGCATTTTCACCCCTAGGACTGAAGAAACTTGGGATTTTGTGCTGCCTTTGGCATGGCTTTGTTACCTTTTGCCAAGTTTCGTTAATCAGCAGCCAGGGGTTACATGAAGGGTATAGTGTCTACCCGATGGGAATTCAAGGACCACAAGGAGAGGTTTCAGTAACGTTTGTTTAAAGGCACTTCAAGGTTTTTAAATTATTTTTGGCTCCTGAAACATAACTGCCATCCTTTAACTATTAGCAATGGCAGTAGAGCTTCACACAATAACAGCATGCTGGGATCCATGAGAGTGTCAGACTGGCTTGCTGTTATATGAAAAATGTCACATCTTTCGGCATCTCAGCTCTTGATTTTTGTCTGGTTTTTAGCACTTTGGAATTTGATGCCGTCACATTATCAAAGGGAAAAATGTCTCAAATTAGAGCCTGCTTTAAACAGATGCTTGCAGTCTCGGATAAGTACAATTTGTAGACATTACTCAGAGAAATTTAAATGTTGAAGGCAGCGACCCTCACCAAATTGCTGGGATCCACCTAAACTGCTGAATTTTTACTTCAGATTCCCATTACCCTGTGAGGAGATCTTTTCCTTCTGAGGCATTCCCCTCAATTTGCTGTTATCCCTGAGACTCTGGTATCTTCTGTGCTGAACAGCAGCACTATCCCCTTGTCTTTGAGTCTCCTATGCATCACTGTTCCCAGTTGTGTGATGGTGGTGTTGCACTTCATACATCTCTCTATGTGGACAGAAAGCTTAATTATGGCACATTAAATGGAACAATATGTAGAGCCTGGGCTCAACTCTGGGATATTTTTAGTCTTTGTTGGCCTTGTCATGGCCCTTGCTGTATTTCTCTGGGAAACAGTTGCTGAGTATCATCATTTAGCTTGTCCCACATAACTCCAGGCTCTTGGAAAGCCAGTTTCCTGCCAGGCTTGAGACTTCTGGGATGGCTGTTTTCCCAGTGGGAATGTGCCCATTTTAGCATATAAGACCTCATGCTTTATTAATGTTTTGATGAATGTTTGGGGTGGAAAGGCAATCTCAGAATTAGTGTTGTATTTGGGGGGAGTAAACCCCCAAGGTAAGAGTTTAAACCATGGCTAGGTTATGTGTAGCTAACATCTGCATCCCCAAGCTCCTTTTGCAGAGCAATTGGATCACTGGATTCCTGCTATTGATGGTACCTGGTGCACAGATACTCCCCTGGAAAGGGACAAGAAGCATTCCTGTGACTGAAAAATGAAAACGCTGTAGTCAGGTGGAGGACAGGGAGCCAAATCAGTGCCTCCATGGAGAAGCAGCCATCTGAGTGCCATGGTGGCTGACTGGGCTGGGCTGTCAGCTCAGGCAGCATTCAGCTCTGCATGCCAGGCTGTTTGGGGAGAAAAACATGTTCTGGCTGGGGCTGTCGGACAGAGTCTGTCATGAGGGAATGTCAGCAGATTTGGAGGAGGGATGTTGCAAGGGCAGGGTGGAATTACAGAGGACATTGAAGAGCTGAGGTTATGGGGTGACTGAGCAGGGAAGCCAACCTGACCTGGATCCTATGGCAGCATGAGCATTGCAGCTTCCAAAACAGCTTGTGTGAAATGCTGGGGTGCAAAATGAGGGTGCATGAACCTGGGGCCAGAGAGCCAGAAATGTGGCTCCACTGTCTGTCCAGCCCTGTCTGTCAGGGCCCTGTTCCACAGCAGAATAGGCAGAAGGGAAGATAAGCCTGGGCTGCCTCCAGCTCTGTGCAAAACCTCCCCTTTAGCTCAAACCTGAGGCTGATGGTTGTGCACTGAGATACGTGGCTCTAAGCTGTTGTGCTTAAGTGCAGACACATGTTCTGCTCTGCCCATTGCCTCAAGCAATGGAAACCTCTAGCAAGTGGTTGAGGCAGCCATCTGGGGATGGTGATGTCTTAAACTGCTGTAACATGATTTGCTAGGGCTGGTCTGGTTTTTGAACCTATGGTATTTTTGCCTTTGCATTCTCCTCTTTCTTACTCTGTGCACTAAAAGCTTTTTTTTCTCCTTCCTTTTTTTTTTTTACATTATGGTCTAATGAGAATTTTGTGTAACAACATGGCTCCAGGAACTGCAGCTTTATGAAGAAGAAAAAGTTATGAGAGATCGTATAAAATCATGCTCTATTATATTACATAAAAATTAAATAACGCCACACTTCAGAGACAGACAAGCACTTTTATTAGCTGAGAAAACACACGTGAAATTTGAGTTTTACATGCAACAGCACACAGGGTGGGTAGCAGGACTGGGAGCAGAACAGACCTCTTCCATATCTTAACACAGGGAGGGGAAAAAAAGAGCAGCTGAAGATCCTGCACATGGAATTCTTCCTTTGCTGGGCAAAGAATTAAATTAAGAATTAGAGCAATTTATTTTCTGCAGTCATTAAACTTGCTTAGCAAAAGCAGACCTTCTATATTCTACTTTAAAACTAATTGTCCAGTTTTAAAACTTCTAAGAATCCAGGGAGTGAATTTAACACAGAGTTTTTTGAAGAAGACACTGCTATTCCCAAATTGAACCAAGACTTAGATTAATCACAGTCTTCTGTGCAATAGAAGGCATTTGAGAATCCATCTAGTTCATGGGAAAGTGATCTTGGAAGAGCAACAAATAAATAATATGACCTTTTGACTCTGCTAGCCCTGGAGCTGTGGTAAGTTTGCAGTCAGGCACTTGGTTCCAGACAGGAATTTTCATTGCTGCAGTGAAGTAAATCACCATGAGGAGGAGGCCTCTTTGGCCCTGTCTGCATGGAGATATTTTCAGAGCTCTAATTCTCTGTGAGTGCCCCCTCCATCAGTGATAATGTAAATGAAAGCTGAATGGTAGACCCGCTGAGGAAGCCTGAAATACTGGCATCTTAAGCCACCCGAGTTGAGGCAATACCAGAAATGCCAGCTTTATCTCTGCTGTGGTCTGCAGTGGGTTTTGGCTAAATCCCATCGGTATGGGTTGGATTTATCCCCAGGGCAGATTTAGTGAGGGAACAAAGAGTACTGTAGTGCCTTTCGATAGCATCATCTTGATGTGGCACTTGTAGGACAGATTCTGTTTGCCATTCATGTGCACATATCTTTAGCAATTCAAAGAGGCTGAATTAATGATGGGAAAGAAAATAACTTTTGGAAAAACCATTGGTTTTCATGATTATTAATTCAATGATCCTTAGAAACAAATGGTTTCTAAACCTTATGTTTGGGAAAGGTAATTTCTCTGAAATTAATGTGGCTGAATTTTGTTTCTTTGTTTTGCTTCTGTAGCCAGGCAGGGCTGTGTCTTCCTCAGTCTCAGTTCACATTTCAGCCTTTCCTGGAGCTATATCCTGTCCAGAGCTTGTGTTCATGAAATTTGTGAGAACATACTTATCCTGGGAGCCTCCACTCTTCTCTGCTCTGGATAAAAGCTGGTCCATGAGTTCTCAAGTTAGTAGGAAGAAGAGAAACTTATACTGCAAGTTTGGCCTCATTTCCTTAGGAACCAGGCACAGCACTCATTTTTGTGTAACTATAGAAACCAGTGCTTTAAAGAAATGACCAGCCAGTGCAAGATTTGGGATAAAATTGAGCATTGACAATGATGGTTTCTCCTGATAGGTCATCATGCACAAGGGAATAAAAGGCCTGATTACCACTGAGGCTGCTTGAGGAGACAGTCCAACCAGGCTGGATGTTGTTTTGTTCTGCTTGATTGCCATGGTCTCTGTGGGGGCTCAGTGTGACACACCTGTCATGTGAAGAGAGTAAGAGGGGTTTGTGCTCTGTGTAGTCATTGCCAGCTTGTCCAAGGAAAATGTGGGGAAAACAGCTTTTCTCAGCATTGCATCTCCTGTTAGAGAACCTTCTGCACCAACAGACTCAGTTACTCACTGGTACAGCTGCATGAACAGGCACCTGCAGCAAATGTTCCGTCTTTGTCTTTATGGGCTGTGTGGGCTCTGTCCCTACCCTCAGTACAAGACTAGCCATGTTAAACATGCTGAGAATACATTAAAATGAGTCCATTTCCTCTAATGTTTGCAAAACTGGTGCTCTCATCACTGTCATCCCTGGAAGTCTATTATGGAACAGTTCCTAGGATTCAGCTTCCGAATAGTAGAAACCCCTGGAAAAGTACCACAGCCTCTGCTGCTGGCTGTAGAAACCTCCTCTCCTTCCTCAGCATATGTGCTCAGTCTGAACCTGTGAAATGCTGAAGAAACAACAGCTACAAACTCACTTCTCTGAAATACTTCCTTTTCCTCTTTTCATCCTCTCCCATCTGCTCTTTTCTTGTGCTTCTCTCCTTTTGGTGATGACAAAGACCCCCCCATATTCATTTTGTGGTTTTCCTCTCCCTTAGGCAGCCAGTGAAAAGTACAAATGGTATTTGATGTAAATCAGAGTAAGATTCTGCTAGGTTCCCCCTGCCCCCCTTTCCATGCTCTAGGCATTAGTATAATAAAGAAGGCAATGATTGTTATTTAATTTACATTCTTTAAGGCAGATGCCTTTGACCTGTGAGGGATGGGAAAAGACTGGTCAGTGTGGCAATGTGTGAATGTCTTAAGTCTGGACTGAGGGTCATTTTTCATGCATTTAGGCAAAGACAGGAATGTACCCCTGCCTTCCTTCTGCAGATCATCCTCACCTGCCATACCCTCCCTTGTCACCTCTTTGTGGGCAGTGATTCATGGGCTCCCCAAGAACAGGGCAGCTGCTGCTGGTTCCAGTTCCAGGAATGGTGATGACAACTGCAGCACTGCTCCCGCACCAGCTGAGAGACCCTCTGTAACTGGCCAGAGCAATCACTCAATGAAAGGAGACGTCCCATGGCTGAGACCTGTGCCAGGGATTTTCTTATGCTATGCACAAAAAGAAGCCAGACTGGAAGAGCTGGGTTGGCCTGACCTGTCCCTGTGCATAGGGAGTAGAGTCTACTCCCTCACTGTGTTGTCCACAATATTTCCTCCTGCACTGGCTCATTTCCCCATGATGGAGTGAAGGGAAGCAACAAGCTTGGTTCTGCCCCTTGTTTTCCCTGTAGAGTGGCTGCACACAGCCTGATGCTTAACGTTTCTTGCAGTGAAGTGGATACAGCTTTTCTCTGGCAAGACTGAGGGAACTGGAACTGCCTGTGCCACAATTTGTTCCTTGGATTCTGCTCACTGGGAAAGCTGGTGCCAGCCTTTATCAGAGCACATGATGTCTTACAATCAAGATGTAAGTGATTGCACTATTAGGATTTTTTTCCAAGTCAAAAATGGCCCTCCAATGACTTAAAATATTTCATCCTTGATCCTACTGTCATGGGTGCATTGTAGTTCTTCTGCTCCTCCAGCACATCTTCCATTTCATATACAAAGGTACACCAATTAACTCATTTACGATGTTTTCTGTCTTTTAAATATTCCTTAAATTTCCATCACTGGGAAAACATTTAATTGCCCTAAGCCTGCAACATGGTTTTGAGACTGGTTTGTTGAGGCTTTGAGGCCAGACAACTTTATTAACAACAGTGGCTTGCTTTGCAGATAAATCCTCCTTTTCAGAGAACATATTTACTAAAGAGTTTCACAGCTGATTATGGACACAAATAACTCATCAGAAAAAGTTACTGATACTCAGTGCTTGGCAAGCCCTGAGTCATTATCCAGTTAATGCTGTGGCACCGTGCATTTCCAGCTGTGTTGCAGTGGCATGCAGACCTCAGCAGCTGTTGCAGAGCTCATCAAATGGCTGTTGAGCATCATCCTTGATTTGTCATAAACCTGAAGGTTTCTCTGGGGAGTGAATGTTATCGCCTGCCACAGCCTGGCTACACTACAGTGGTGATCCGGCACTGTCGTTATCTTACATACACTGCTTGTTTGAATGCTTTCCCTCTCCCTTTGCTTTCATTATTTCTCCTGGTTGTTGGGATAGTTGGGATCAGATTATTCATAGCCTTATGCTTCTAACTGGCTTGTCTGAAAATGCAGTCTGGTGTATGCTTAGTGCTGTCTGGCTTCATGTCTTCCTCTCCAGATGAGTTTATATTTAAAAAAAAAAAATTTAGATGCCTAATAAAGAGTCACAGAACATTTGGTGAACTGCTCAGGTACATTGTCCCTACAAAGAAGAATGGAGTTTTAGGTGTAAGTTATGATATGGACAAAAGCTATGTTTTATGGAGGATTTTAATGTTTGCACTTATTCTGAATAGGATCAAACACAGACAATTTCAGAACTGGAAAGAAAATTCTTAGGTGAGGGAGGGAGGAAGCTTTGTATGGGGTTCACAGAAATGCTTTGTTTTAAGAAATGTTTATTTTCAGATGCATAATACAGAACATGCAGAAGCAAAACCTTATTTCAGAATGTTTTATGCTTCTCAAAGCTTTTCCATGTCTATTTTCCCCTTTTCATAACTTTCCCAGTTTTCTTCCCTTTTTTGTCTTTCAGACACAATTTTAGCAGAACTGATAAGGTACCACAAATTGTTTTGGCTGAAGGAAAAAAATTTCCAAAGATTTTCTGACCACTTCAGCCTTACTGCTGCTGGAAACCCTATTTCAGTACTCATGTGCTTCCTAGAGACTTGAAAAATCAACCCATTTTCTGCTGCAAAAGGTGTTTTGCAGATGCAAGAGATCACAGTTAAGTTTCTGATCCTGGTGGCCAGATTGCTTAGACCCTCTATGCTTCACAAATTTTGTGATATTATGTGAACAACAATAAAGTTGTTTTTCTTTTTGGCTCCTATGATTGTCTCTGCAGGATCTGAATTATTGCAGTGCCAAATTTCAGAGCTCAGCTTTTTAACTCAACCAACACCCCCTCGGTCTTTTAGTTTGGAAACACCTTGTTCAAGTCTCTGCTAAGTGGCCCTTATGTTTGTATGGAAACCTTATCATCAAAAGAGATGGAAGTCACTCCTGGCCACATCTCTTCATCTCTGAGAAACACCTTGACAACAGTATTTTTCCTCCCTTATGTTGCACTGTAATTGCAAGAGATTTGCAGTGGTCACTTCCAGGGACACCCAAGTGTCACAGGGGAAAGAATTTGTGTGTTTTCACAGAGAATTGTTAATTGTGTGACTGTAGTTCTTGCAAAACTTGCCTGTCACCATGATTGGGCCGTGAGTGTCCCTGTGATTGCTCCATAAATAGCCTGGGTGGACAGAGACCAAACAGAGCACTTAAGCAGTAAGGACTTCTCTGTTGGGCCTGCTGGGTTTGTGCAGGTTGTCATTGTCACTGTCAAAAACAGGCTGCAAAAAGTATTTTCAGCTGCTTGAGATAAAATGGGCAGAGGTGGAGACTTTGTTTGGGCTCAAAACATTGAGATGCTTTCAGGCCAGAAATGTTCTTTCTGCTGCCAGGCTCCTGAAGACTTCTTTGGCCTGAAGGCTCATGTGTTACAGCTTATATATTAGCCCAATAAAAGATTCACGATCTGCCTTGTCTTGCTATCAGTCCATCTCCTAAAAAATGTTGCTGCAGCTAATAGTGGCTCATATTTGATTTCTATCCAGGGTATTTTAAGGCTGCAAAACCATGTAGCAGGATAGGTGTCTGTCTCAGTGCTATCCTCTGCCTGTTATTATGTGTGTTTGTATTAATGATGAGATATCCTGCAGCATTAGTTGATTTAAATATTGAAAACAAATGTTCTCCTATTTCTCTGCCTTGGGGCTAGGAGTAATTATTCCAGCCTCTTCAGTGTACAGGAATCTGCATCTGTTGAGGTCTCTGTTCTGCTGTGAGTCCAACATATGAGCTCAGTTTGCAAATTCATGTGAGAAATGCTAAAATCGGCACCTAGTTCTGCAGGTACCTATACCAGTACTATCCCATGGTCAAAATCCTGCTGTGCTTTAGAAATGCAGGTTTTTTTAGACTTGGCCACTTGGGTCAACATCCTTCTGTCTCTATTGTTTACATCTTGATGTTTCAGTATCACCAGGAAACATTATTATGACCCTGGGATGCAAACAGTCCACTGCTGATGGTTTTTTTTAGTAACTTGGCAACGTTATCTAAAGCAAAGCAGACTCTTGAAATTGGGACATACTGCAATTCACAAGGACAATAAAAAGTATTTGTGGTACAGAGTATTTTGCACATTTGAAATCTCTATTGTATCAATCTTAATCAGAAAAGAGTGCCTGGAGCAAAAGAAATTGCAGTTTAATATTTCTGATAAAAGTAGTATTTGCAAAAAAATACATTTACAAATGGTATAAGAGTTTCACACAGTAGCCTTAACAATGTTGATAGTGTTGTTTATAAATATGTGGTTAGGGAGACATAAAATTGTAGATCATTGACTTGCTAAGTTATAATATCATTTCCCGAGCTATTTAGGTGTGTCGACTGAATGAATGTTTAGAATCCATGCAGCACATGTAGTAAAAATTTGCATGAAGACCATATTGATTTCAGGTGCAGGGGAAACATTTCAAGGCAGAATAGATGAGCTGCTGGATTTATCTGTATTCTCAGTTGTGAGAATGCAGAATTTGCCCAAGGGACCCCTTCTAGTCCTAATGTGAGCTGGTGCAAGGCAGGGAGAGGCATCGCATACGAGATGTATCGAACATCTGCAAGCTGCATCTATTGGGTTTGGTTCCTGGCCTCTCCTGTATATCCCAACAAGGCATTCTGTGATGGATTCCATCAAATAGCCTCATTTCTACCCCTTCACACAAGGGAAAGCTGCTCCCACAACTACACCCAGAGAGGTAGAAGTAGATGTTACTCCTGAGTCTGCTCATGACATCAGTCTAGTGCTGAGTCACCAGCACTTTTTGGTGGCTGCGTGCTGGTTTTGGCATTTGGGGCTGCAGAGTTGGGATACCAGCAGCAGGAAAAGGCACAGCCCTTGCAGAGCAGTGGGTCAAGGGAGAACCTACATCCTTAGTGAGTGGGCAGTGAAGAGAGCTGGAGGAAAACAAGAAAGCATGGGGAATGTTGCTATTAGTTGCAGAGAAGTAACAGGAATTGCAAAAAACTGATGTTCATGTGGTGATGTGCCTTTTATGATGAAGTGCCTCAAGTTGTCAAGATAATTTTGAACATTTTGTTTCTTCAAGCCGATGTCAAGATCTTTTTGTGTCCTCAATCTGGTGCTCATTAAGTGTATGACGCATGAAAAATTCTGTTTATCTCTTAATAATGTGATACTGGGGAAAACAAACTCTTAACCCCATTTTCTGTGGGACACCTTTTGTATTCAAATTCAATTTCTTTCATATATGTGCACTCAAGTATTTGTATACATGTCTTGCTGTGTCTCAGTGTGAATTTGAAAGTTGTTCTGTGCAGAAATCTCACCTGGGCATTGAGAACAAAATACATAAGCGCATAGCTCTGTCCACCTGAGATGGCCTGGGATGGAAACACCCCCTTACTGCCAGTGTTACTGATGGGTATTTCTCTGGAGGGAGATCGTGAAGGATGCAGTGCATTTAGGAGTTTGTTGTTGCCTTGCTTCAAAGTGAGGAGAGAATCAATAATTTGTTAGGCTGTGAGCTGACGTCTTGTCTGAGTGCCAGCTCTGGTGTCCTCCAGGATAAGCTGCCAAAATGTCTGAGGGAGCAAAGCGGGATGTAAATTCCACAAGTCATTTTCCTGAAACTCTTATGTGGGAAACCTTTAGAAGCCTCTCAGTAAGGACAAAATCCTTCCAGGCTTAATGCTTGTTTGAGCAAAATTCCTTCTGAGGTCAGTAGACCTAATCCTGAAGTCTTATCACTTGTTTACCTTGATGGGATTTGAGTATGTGTGGGGGGAACAGAGGGTCTTGGGACAGAGTGTGCTGGAAATGCTTTCTTGGGAGGCTGGAAGAAGCCTGCCAGGCTCTGCAGAAATGCATGTTTGAAAGGGAGGCTTGCTTCAGTAAAAATCACCTTGGTTTCCCACTTTCTAGGCAGTGGTAGAAAGGGCAGGTGAGGATCTGTCTTTCCTCTGAAGGCTGTTTGGTGCCTATGGATGGCCCAGCCCCATCTCTCAGGGACGGTGCATCTCCCAATTCCATGTGTGTGCTTCTAAAGTGGTTTGCATCTCAGACTTTCTTTTGCATCCTAGATGAAAAAAGCTTCCCAGGCTGGCAACCCCCTCATATCTTTTTAATTGTAACATAGCCCATCAGAGTGATAAATAGTGTCAGATACAGAAGCAGATAAGAACTGAGATGTTGGTTTCTCTTATGCTTAAGCTGGAAAACAAGCTCTGGGTTTGCCGTGTGGCTCTGGGGGAAGAACCTTGCAGGGGGCTTTGGAGCAGGTCCTGGCTCTGCTTGCCCCATGTGCTGTCATAGTGAAACCCCATAAAAGGCCCCTTGTCCCTGCATTACAAGTCATGGCGTGCCAAAAGTGCCCTCAGCAGAGATTTTTCCTGCCTGTCTGTTTCCCTCCCCTCTTTCTTCTTGCAAATTGAAATCTATCTCCTTTATAACAGACTCAGCCTTTATTAGCCGAAGATCATACCTCTTTATTAACCTTTCAGTAAGGCTACATCAGCTGAGTGAAACACCATTCAGCAGAGCATATGGTATCATAAAAGTCACTGCTGGTGTCACACAGCTGTGTACAATTTTGTTTGGTTTGAGGCTTGTTGCTTTTCAGTAAAGAGATGGAAAATGTTCTTTTCTTCTTTTCTGCTTTCTGGTGAGTGACTTATAAATAGTCTGTATGAAATTGGCTCTGGAAAATATAATCAGAAAAATATATATAGGCTGTTGCATTGTTTTTCTGAATTTCAGGTCATGGTACAGGGGAGATTCTGTGGTAAAGTTTCATTAAAAGTAAAGAAAGAACACTAAAAGCTCTGCAACTGACCCAGGAAAAGTAAAACATTGTCAAGACAAGTAACATTGGGCCATCTTGTACTTTATTCCCTGCTGCTTATCTAAAGCATATTACTTACATTCAATAGATTTCTACTTCTGGTAGTTTATAAGTCCCTGAGTTTAAGAGCCTTTGACTAATTAAGAGCAGAGAGATTTTCACCATGCTGTCATAGCCCTACTGGAAGAATAATTTTCAAATGTTTTGTTCTTTGGGGGCATATGAGGCCAAAATTACAAATAAGTGTCTGTGTAACTATACATATATATTTATACTTACATACATAAATATGCAGACATGTACATATATACACACATACATAAATATGCAAACATACACACACACATACATGTCCATATCCATATTTGTTTTAAAAAAAAGCCTTAGAAGTGAACAGCTTTGGCAGGCAGAATGAAGGTACTGTTAGCAGTCTTCTAGGTGGGTCTCTGGTTGGGTTATAAATTATTTGCAAGTTAACCATGGAAGAATTTCAAGAGGTTTGATCCTACCGGTGAAGAAGCAGATGTGATTGTGTGACTGCATGTGTACACATGCAGAAGGCAGCTGGGAGGGATGTCTGTGCCTGAACTGAACAGACAAGTTTTCTTACTTCTGTCCATTGATGCTGATTTGAAATATGGGAGGCTAAGCCTATTAAGGTAGCTCAGAAATGTCTTTCCAAAATGGGGTTTGGTCCAGGACCAGAGAAAGACATACAGGAAAGCATATGAAAAACAGCTAAGAATATGTAAATGAAGAGACAGGCAGCTCAGTTGAAACTCACAACTGCACTAACCTTACTGTTGTTGGATTCCCAATCCCACAGTAAATCCTGTACCCCAGAGCTCAAGATTTAGGAAAACATAAGAGTTCTTAACTTCATTCCTGTTTGACAGCATAAGCCAGTGCTTCTCACATCACTGTGAACCTGATTGCCAGCTCTCTCTGCCAAAGGCTTGGGCAGTACTGAGACCCAATGGGTTTTTAATTCCATGTGTAGGTGTTTGTGGTGCCACCAGGGAAGTGTCTGGTCTGAATCAGCAAATCTGTCCTGAGATGAGTGGTGCAAAATGAAAGCAGTCAGGAAAAGAAGTATTTGTTGATGGGAGTTATCAAAGCACCATTCATTTTAGTGAAGGTTGAAAAGCAGCTTAGTTGGGATAAGAAAATTTACAAATGTGTCATTATGCTGTTGCTAAGATCACACCTGTAGCATCATGCACCAAGATCATGCTCTTAATGATAGAAACCAGACTCCAAAGGAACTCTGCACCATTAAAGGAAATAGAGAAGCAGGAATGAATTTAGCCAGTTTCATCTAGAGAAATGCTTAATGGCAGCATGATCATCTTAAGGGTCATTTAATACCAGGAAAAGGAAATGATACATAACACAAGTAGTAACACAAAGAACAGTGAATTCAATTTAATAAAGGGCAAATTCAAATTGGAAATGAGGCTAAACTTTTAGATGGTTAGGGGCCGGCAGAAAAGGGAAATCATTTGCTTAATGAGGTAGTTATGACAAACTAGGTAGAAATACTTTGTTTTCTGAAATCAGCAAGTGTGACATTCAGTCTTTCCTGCCTGATACAGTGGGTTCAACAGCAGAGTCTAGTGGTGTTTTGTCAGCCTTGTCCATCATGACCATTAGTTGCATTAATAATCCGTGTTTGGATAAAGGCGCTATGGTAGCACTGTAGAATCCTTCTTGTTTCTCTAGCACCATTTTGTATCTTCATAATATGAAACAAAAACTTAAGTGTGTCGGGGTTGTACAGGTGATGGAGATTTACAGCCTCATGACTTTTGTGCCTGGTCAAAACTGTGTTATAGAAAGCCTGGGGGGAACTCTTCATGGGGTTGTGGGGGGTTTGGGTGCTTCACTCTTCACTGTTTGAGGACAGTGGACACCTCAGAGGTACCTGCTGGAAATCCTACTCTTGTATTCCACTCCTGCTGTTTCCTTGAGGCAGAGCTGACCCCATGGCTGTTGTTACACAGTGGGTGATCTTAAATTCCCGACCTGCAGGGCTTGCTGCTCCAAATGGGCTCTTGGGCTCCTGCCTGCTTACAGCACATTTTAGGAGCATGTCTGAAAACAGTCTTGTCTCTGTGTTGCCAGGAAGGCTTTATGGAAAAAAGACTACAAATGCATACTGCCAGAACCTCACATCTGAGTAAAAGTGAGCCAAATGAGTTTCCAGTGCAAATTTACTGCAATTGGTGAACAGTGCAAGAACTGATACTGATATTTAAATCAGGGATTCTGATACAATAAAGACAAGTGATTAACAAAACTGTTTATCTTTTTGTAGCACAGATATAGAGTTGATAGTTCTTGCTTTATTTTAAATATATTAATAGGCACAAATTGATGAGGTTGCATAGGGATTCCAGCTAACAGTTAATGACTGTCAACTGATGAGTTTTGCAATGTCTGAAAATGAAAGGGTAGCATCCAGTGCATGGAAGTGGTTTCTATTGTTCAAAACAGCTGATCATTACTGTGTTTAAGAAACAGAATTCTCATAAGGATTTGAGCTGCTCAAAATTTGATGCAATTTTTCCAGGACCTAGATAATCATCAGGAAATTAATGTAAAACTGTGATCTCATGTCATTGGGAAAATTAATGGAATAATCTGATGGGCAGAGCTTGCTAGGGATCTAACTGTACACTGGAAAAGAAGTCTTTAGGCCTTGGTCTCTGTCAACAGCAATAGAAGTGGAGAAGACAGTAGATTTTATTCTGTAATTATCTGAAATGAAAATGGGAGGTGTCCTAAAGAGAAATAGAGTAGTATTGCTTTCAGCAAGGAAAATAGGGCAGCCGAAATACTAGCACTGGTTATTACATGCTACTATGGATGTGTGTGTTAGAGAGCTGGCTGAAAGATAAATTTATTCCTGTAAAAACATTGCTTTATAGAGATCTTGTTTGAGCTTTGAGATTTTCATTGGCGAAGTGGAAAATTAGCAGTTGACAGCTACCAGAGATATTCAGATGGAAACCTGGTTGCTAGTCAAGTTTCTTTCCCCAGTGCAAATACAGAACACTGCAGGAAATCATCTGTACTGCTGTGGACATTATTTCCTCTGCAGTACAAGTGAGTCCATTTTTACAATCTGTCCTGTCTCTTGGTTCTGCAGCATCCCTTACTGGATGTATAAGTCACTTTAGCCGCAAACTCTCACTCCAGTTGTGAGATTTCAAGTTTTTGCTTCTAGGTTTCTGTTGCAATCAAAAGTTTGTATGTTGCTTGGAGAACTTGCCATCCCAGTTACTCCCAGATCTTCTCTGCTCTTTGGTGAAAATCAGTAACAAAGTGTTTGTGATGTTCTGTGGAAACAATGGCAGCAGGTGCACTGGCAGTAAATGTCAAAGAAAGACGTGTAAAGGCTGAGGAAAGTAAATGTGAGTTATCAGGAGTCAGCACAAGAGATTTTGGTGCAGTAACTCAATGTTTTTGGCTGGGGATAGTCACAGATTTAATCCAGCTCTCATACGAGACGTTGAAGCAGTTGAACAATAACCTATGAAAGTTATACTGGCAATATTCCAGTGCCATAGGAAAGATAACGCTTCCACAGTGTTTGGCCAAAATATTTTTTGGACCTATATAACACATGACAAATGTTTATCTACTACTGTGTAGCATGTACTGGACCCAGCTACGTAACTGATTCCAGCTTTAGTCCTTTATGCTGTGACATTGAGCTGCTCCTTAGGGTGCAAATGCCAGGTGGTCTTCCCCCAGCAGACCCCATCTGTATCCCTATGTAAAATGGGCAGTGCTTTGTGGGGGAAGTCTTTCCTGTGTTGTTAAATTAAGGACTTACTTAAAATATCCTCCCTCCTTTAAGTAGGTGTCCGTCACATTTTTTTGGGTGAGATACCATAGACTAGTTCTGTGTCTGCTTTGGGTCTGCAGTTGAAGAGAGTAGTTCATCACTGGGGGAAACAAGTCTTTCTATAAGTGTTTATAACTCTTCATTTTATCTGGGCTTGTCAATGTCTGGCAGATTCTCCATCCTTTGTGCCATTCCTCTTCAGCTCACTAACAGAGCCATCATTAGCTCTGCATATAGGGGCAGGCTTGGGATTTCATCACTCTTCTGAAGTTTCCTTCACTCTTTCTTGGGCTTCCTTTGAAATTTATTTTCTATATAGTTGAAAAAGGATGGGTTCTGCCCTGAATCTGGTCTTTGCTCTGCTCTTAGCACTTGTAATTATTGCAGGACTGCACTGACCTGAAGTGAGGCTGCAACTGTGCTTAATGTTTCTGCTTGGAAAAGCATTTATGAGATGCTGGCATGTGCATCTCATTTTGATAGGTTTAATTGTACTGTTTAGAACAATCTGAGGAGATTTATAATTGCTTGTTTTGTAATACAGATACAAAGAATTAAGTAAAGGCTTTATAAGTAATCTCTTTTTTCCTCTAGCCAAAGGAGCACTGTCATGTTTTCATATATCATCTTCTTTAGGGTCAAAGTTTGACTTCTCTCTGAATTTGATAGGCATATATAAGTGCTGCATCTGAGTAGTTCACAGAGGGATTTGGCACTTTGATTTTTAAATGCAGTGCCAAAAGTGTGGACAGAAAAGTGTGGCTTGATTAGAATGGAGCCTATGCAATGACAGGAGGTAAATTTTCAGCAAAAATTACTGTGAGAGGAGACGATGACTTAGGAAACCAATTGCAATTAAAATTGTTGTAACTGAGTTGATACTAGAGGCAGAAAACTGCTTTTGATATTTGCTAGCTAGGCAGAAACTGAGAAAATATGCATTTTCTGAGAACAGAGATATGGAGGAAAGATGGTTTATGTTTAAGGCTCTACACAGGGACTCAGAAAATTGACTTCAGTTCCTTTCCTGGCTGCCTCACAAGATGCCTCTGTAGTCTTGGGGACGATTACAAAGTTTTCACCATATGTTTATGCTGCATCTAGTGATCTGGAGCCCTCATTTTAGTTGGGTTTCATGAAATTCTAGCCTATCAAGTAATATTTACTCACTTGTGCATACCAGAAAGTAAAAATAAATGGTCTTTGGAAAAATTAACCTGAGTTATGTTTACACTGAATAGGGATTCTGTGTCCTGGTCGGTGATGGAAGAAAAGTAGGCCCTTCAGAAATTATGACATATCAGACTCAATGCTCAGACCCAGAATGGGATAATTTTAATTGTTTCAAAAATTTTTGTGAGGAGGGAAAAGGGAGAAGGGGAGATGGTGCTTACCATGAAGTTTATGAGCTATGTTCCCAGGATCTTTGTCACATAACTCAGCAAAGAGGAAGGACATGAAGTAGAGAGATCCTTCCTCAAAGAGGCCTTTGTATCACCATTATTTGTGTCAGCCAAATGCAGACACACTTCTTTTTTAATGGAGGAAAAATGTGCCTTTTTTTTTTAAATAGATAAATCATCCACAAACAAGCTTATGTGAAAATTAGAAGGAAGAAGTCCAAAGAGGCATGCCAGAGAAGGAAGTTTGCAGAGTCCAAGGGATTCAGAGAAGACTGCAGTGGGACTGTCTCTGAGAGGGAGCGTTTACATCACCCATTCTTGACGGGTTTACCTTCTGGGACTCTGACCTTGGACTGCTGCTGGGACATTTGTCTTGGACTTGTCCTCTGGGCTGGTGAGTTAGTGATGGAATGACACATGTCTCTGTTGGGCTGAAACATGATATTTTCAGATGGCTCAGTGTGAGGGGTTTTGGTCTCTGATCATTCTGTCTCCTGCTCCAGTGATGAGAGGATATGTCAAGTAGTTAAAGCACAAATCTGGGAGCTGGAAGACTTGGCCACTGTTCCTGAGGCTGCCACAGCCTATTTGTGACTCTGGAAAAGGCAAAGAATGACAGACATTAGATGCAGCATTTTCCAGTGGCTCAATGACTTAACTCTGCTGTCATTAGACTCAGTGGGACTTTCTCTCTTGACTTTGTTAGGAACCTTATATTTCAGACTGTCTATAAAGCATGTATGTTCCTCTAATCATTTGGTTATAAAAGAAACGTGTGTCTGCTGCAGTGTAGGGAATTGACGCAACTTTTTAGCTGCTGTATAATGGGTGGGAAAATCACACTTGACTAAAAAGGTGGATCACTGCTGCAGACCCTGGTTATATACTACTTCAAATCAAAATAGTGTTGGTGTGTTTTGCTAGAGTTCATTGTTACACAAGAACCTACTATGACAGATAGATGTGATGTAGTATAAGCAGGGGAATGCTGAGTGGAAATTGATTAGTTTGGTCCTAGAATATATCCCACAAAAACTCAACAGATTTTCCACAGAAGCACTACAAGAAGGTACTATTTATAGTTTGTGCTTATTTTGTGCTGTCTGAAACTAGGAAGAGTTTCCACTTTGGAAAGGTTGTAGTTTAAGTTTGGAAAATGGAAAGGCATTTTTGAATTCCTTATTTAAAATAATTTTTTTTTATTCTAACAGAAATATAAAATATTTTTGTCTGATTTTAGTAGAATGATGGACCCAACACAGAGTTTTCCAGAACAACTGATCTGGTCCAATCATGTTGATTCGTTTCCCTTTGGTCTGTCTGGTAAAGACATATGGGTCCAGAAGATGTTTTTCCAGGGGAAGTGTCAGTTTCAGTCCTGCAGACAGCTCCCAGGCTGGGAGTCCTCTGAAAGAGAGGAGACATGAAGGAGGCTGCAGGAATCAATCAATCAAGTGATGCCATTAGCAGACAGCAGTCTGCAGAGACGTGTTCAGAAAGCCCCAGAAATCCCAGATACACTATTCTTTTGCAGGTTGCTATACTGAGCATAGACTTGGTCATCTCACAAGGGAGAATGGGATCATATGGCCTAACTCTGCTGCTGGACAAAAATACACATCCAAAGGGAATGAGTGCCACAGTGCCTAGAGAAAAAAAGGGATAGTCATGTGCTCCTTAGGCTCCAGAGGCTTGCTCAAGCAAGTCTCTCCTGTACCCTGGGCAGTCTAGGGGCAGAGGAATGTTATTTTATTGAGAACTGTTTGATTGCATATGAGGGATCCTAAAAGCCCTGTGAGTTTGATCCTAAAATTTGCTTGTACTTCCAGTGTTTGGTTTGTGGGCTGGCTGTGCACTGGCCTGTAAAAGCTCTGGCCCTGTTGCTGTTTTGCCCATGTCCTGCAGCGTGAGCTGGTGGGAAGCCGAGCAGTGACAGGACCAGCAGCAGAGGCTTGGTCCCTTCACATCTCTTCTTTGAAAGACCTGGCAAAACCAAAAGACTGGATGTGTCACTATCAACAGATAAGCTTTAATCAGAAAAGAGTCATGTTGGAGATTTCCTGGGCAGAGTTGCTCTCAGTATCCTGGCTCTGGCTAAGAAACAATGCGAAAGGTGAACTTGGCTCAGTGGCTTTTACTTCTTTGATCTTCCTTGCCCAGAGTGGTACCTTCTGCGCCAGAATGGTGCAGCTGTACTCATTGGAGGAAGAATAGGAATTTTATTTCACTAAAAATGTTTGCAGTCATTTCCTGTCTCTCCTTGAATTCTTTTCATATTCGTATTCACGGATTTAGTGCTAATGAGAACAATAACTATATGTTAAAAAGATCACCTGTCCCTTAAAAGGTCTCTTGGAGTACCCAAAGGGGGGGAAAAAAAGTAATGAACAACAGCTCCCTCTGAATTTTTGACTCATCTAATCACCTATATTAATCTTAGTGATTTAATTAATCTTAAAAAATTCTTAGTGTTAAGAAAAGTGTGTAGGTTGGCGTGACCATCCAGGACATTCTGTCTGGCTCCATGACTTACCCTGCCTTGCCTGTGTATCCAGTGTGCTCCGGTGTGGGATTATGCTCTGTCCTCAGGTGCCTGCCATACTCAATGCTGTGTAATCAGACTGAATTCAGGACTAGTGTTGGCTATGACAGACGACTGTTGCCAAGCAGCTGTAGGTCTAGTTTAGGCCTTTTAGGATCAAACTTTCATCTCCAATTTAACTCTACTGAAGGAAAGAGTTTATCTTTCACAGCTATTGAAAGTAGGACCTAGAGCTAAGTATTGTCTTCAAGCACTATCCTGGGCCCTGCCTCTGTGACCTTCCATGGATATGTACATGGTTTTGGTGACAGTCTGAAGTTAATAGTCATGTCTGTGTATGGAAAAGGCAGGAATGAAAATAATGCCTAACTTCAGGTTGTTCTTGCAAGCAATGAGGAATTGTGTCTGGGAAGCATTGGCTGGTAAGTTGGGGTTTCCCCCTTCCCCCAGCTGTGCCACTGGTCTGCTGTAAAATCCTTTGCAAATCATTCACCTTCTCTGAAGGCTCAGTTTAGCTTTTGTGCAGCAGGAACAATGATTCCTTTCAGCTCTGCATCCACAGTGGTGATTGCATGGGGCTAACGAGCAGTAATGCAGCCTTCAGGGAGCTGCAGTGCTGAAGCCACTCTAGCGAGTGTTTTGTGCTAGGAGAAGAATAGATCCTTAAAATATTTAATCAACAATCACTGGGTATATATACCCCCACTTCTGGATTAAATACTCTTAGTGATTTAGGGGTCTATTATGTCTTTTCCTCTTTTGTTTATCTCCTGCTCTCATCAATCAGAGCTTCACTTAGGACCATGATAAAGCACTTTAACCATGCCTTTACTGGCTATAGTTGTTAGAAAATCTTCTGCATATTTTTAATAGTTTTAAAATAGTGATTTCATTCTCACTTTCTGAAATATCTTGACTTTTTTTAAAGGGAAAGAATAATGAATTTCCGTATGTGTTATACCTTGTAAAAAGATTATCTCCATTTGCTCTTTTTAGAAACTTTTCAGAAGGGAAGGCACTGTCCCAATGCACAGAAGCAATTTTTCTTTTCAATGGATCCTGTGACTCAAATCTAAACCTTTGCTCTCAGAGGAACACTTTTCAAATGTTTACTTAATGCTTGATTCCTGATAGGCAGTCTGGAGAAAAAAACAGATGAGGTGTTACTCCTGAAAGTTATACTGCTTTATATTGTTTGAAAGGCAGAGATTGAACTGATTTGTCTAGCAGCTTGCCTTTTCTCAGCTGGGGGAAAAAGGTTCCTTTGTAGCTCAGGCTTTTATCAACAGTCCAATAAAAGTGTTTTATATATATACATAAAAAAATCATACAACATATAAAGCCTTTTATCTTGATGGCTCCAAAATAGTTGACAAATTTGTCAAGTAATTTGTCAGCTACTTCCCAGCAAAGTTATCTCTTACTCCAGAAAGTTATCACGGAGGTATTTCTATGGTAGGTGAAATTATTCTTGCTACTGATAGCTTTGAAATAACAATCAGACTTGTAATGCATGCATTACAAAATTTTAATCTACAAATTTTAGAATGTTTTCCTAGGCCTTTTTCCTAGCTGAAACAGGTTGTTGTGGATGGGCAAAAACTGCATGAACTGATGGGGATGCCTGCTCCTCTGTGGTACCTCCAGACCCATCCCAGGCTTGGAGAGGACCCTCTGGGCAAGAAGTGAGTTGTCTTCAAGGGCCTTGTGAAGTTCTTCAGAGCAATTTGCCCTTTACCTCACCAGTGACACCATGACCTTCCATGGCCACTATTCCATATAAGCCTTATATATCAGCAGCGTTTGCCTCTTCTGGCAGGGCTCTGGATACACATCCCACATGCACGCACGCTCTGCATCTGTGAGGCTTCACCAGAGGATCCCTTGGCTCCCGAACCTTTCCCCTGTGCAAGTTGTTGGCTACCTCACGAGCAAGCTGGTTGCAAGGTGGCTGAGGTTTCGTGAAGGGATCCATAGCAGGAGTGTGCTAATGGACTCAAGTGCTATTTATTGGCTCCAGTGGATTTCGCTGTGCCCTTGGCGCGTCCGTGCTTCCTGTATGAAACTTGGCTGAAGGAGCCAGAACTGCAAGACATCATCCCAAATTCCAGCTGGGATGCGTAACTTGGCTACATGACACTCTCCCCTCTTTACCCCCCTTAACTACTTCCCATGTTAAATAGTTTCTCAGGACTCAAAGGGGAAAGAGGAAATAATCGCCAGGCCAATGATTCTCATAAGTAGAAAAGTTGCATAAATAAATTAGCAATGATTAATAGGAAGAAATTGTCACTTGTCTCACTTGCCTGGAAGCTGTAGCTTGCTGAAATGACAGTCTTGGTGTCGAGGGGTTGGGATGCAGAGAGTGAGTGATGGGGGTAGGGATTTATTTTATATATATTTTCAAATTGAAAAAAAAATGTGTGATTTATTTTCCTTTGCTGCAGCTTGCTCCACATTTTCAGTTTTACATTAATAGCTGTGGGAACAGCAGTTCTTACTGCCATATACTTTAGCTATTAACACTGTGTCTGGTTTGACAGTACATCTCTCAATTTATTTTTTTTATTCCCTTGTGATCATAAAATATGTATCAGCCTTCCTTTCTAATCTCCTTTGGCATGTCCAGCTAGCTATTTTGTATCTTTTCTCTGTTTGAATTTGATTTTTCTAGCAACATATACTTAATCAGAAAAAAGAAACCCTCTATTAAAACTCCCTTTTTTAAAAATTTGAAGCCTGATTGAATTCATATATAATGGAATGATTTCTCTAGTAACCCCTAACAGCTTTCTACCCAAAATGTTTGCTTCACTGATATTTTAATTGCTGTAATAATCAGCATTCTGAGTACGAGGTCTTTCCTCTAGCTCAGTAAATCCATACTGGCTGAGTAAAGCATGTCTGTGATTTATGTGCAGATAAACAGCTTTGGATCCTATCCAATCACTTCATCAGTTTTAATTCGGCTGCCTAATCAGTAGCAAACAGAAGGATTGCTTTTTGCTGGTTTGGTTGTTGGGGGTTTTTTGCTTTATTTTGTTTTTAACAGAGTTGGGGGTGTTAATACAGGGTTTGGCATGTTCTCCAGAATGGCACAAATAGCTCCCCATTTCTCATCATCTTTGTGTCAAAATCAGCTGTAACTTTCTGAAAGAGTTTCTAAGAAGGGGATGAGATGCCAAGCTGTGCCTTTGGGCTTTCGGTGGTATCTAAGGAACCAGGCAGATATGCAGTCTGAACAGAGAGTCTGCTCTTATCTCATGGTTTATAAAGGACTTCCCTCAGATGCCTGAGAAAAGTGGAAGAAGCAGATTTTGTTTACTCTCTGTGTTTAGGGGTTGATGCCTTCAAAATCATTTCCACAGCAATTATTATACTGCAGTTGCTGTTTACTACGGGCAAAGTGTAAGGGTCCTGGGAGGGTCCTGGGAGGTACAGGGGGCACTGTGGGGTGCAGCTGTGCGGGAGTGGGACAGCAGAGCCCACTCCCACTTTGCACCCTCAGCCTTTTGCTTGCTGCACAAGCCAGAGGGCTCCAGATGATTCCAGACAGGCTCTTTGAGATTAAGGCTCGTGACCAGAGTTCCTGACCTCATTTTTGTCTAAAATAACCTAAGCAAATGCCTGTTAAGGTTAAAACATTGCACCATTTACATTATCATCTATTAGTGCCATGTGTCAAGAGGTGAAGCATTCTCTGATTTATAAGCAGCCTCTGAAGGATTACAGAGAGTAGCCCCATTCTGGACATCAGATCCAGGGCATGCAATACCATCTGTAATAACAAAGCTTGCCTAAAGAGCTTAGAATGGTTTGAGTAGTAAACCATGGCTGTGTGTCTATGAACCTTGTCAGCTCTCCTGGCTGCTTCATTTCAGTGTGTAACTATGCCTGGCCGCTCCATTTACACTGGGAAACTGCAAGAGGTATTAGTAGCTCTTCCTCTGCATCTGCTTTTTTCCTGTTTCATAGCAGCACTTGCTATACAAGCAAGGAGCAGACTTGGGAAAGCTGAGCTAGGCTGTGTGGGTACCATTGGAGTGTGGGAAGGGGGACGCTGGCATTGCTGCTGTGTCTTCTTGGGGGTTCACATCATAACCCAGTTGATACATGCCACCTTTTTTCCATGTCAGGGTAAACCCTCCCGGCTCTGTGTAAAATTTCACTCTTACCAAGGATCCAGTCAACTTTTTGGCTCAGCCTTAATATTTTCCACACACCCATAGCTGTAGGCTTTAAATAGACTTTTGAATCATCATGAAATTCAGAGAATTAGGCTGGGCTGGAGGGAAGGGCAGGGCACTGGATATGTGGCATTTTGGGATCAGTTCTCTGATCCCAATGTGGGTGTCCCAAGGGACCTTGGGTGAGGTGTGTAATTCATCTGCTGTGTTAGATTTTTTATAGCTTGCAAAAGGGCAATTAAACCTTGTTGCCTTTGACTGACAATGAAGAGATAATAAAACCCATTAATAAAGAGAAAGCATTTAGACCCAGTGGTGGTTCTGGTACAGCTCCACATCCACTAACAGCACTTACTGGGCTATAAAAACCAGAGCTTGAAGAGTTCTCAAAAATTATTTGGCAACATGTGTGGAGGGGGAAGTTTGGCCATTATACTGTTGTTTATATTATGTTGCTTCTTTTTAACTGATGACAGCCTGTGGAGGGACTACCAGGCTTGGGATTCTCCTGGCTTTGACTGAGCACAATCTATAGCTTTGGTTCTCTTAAACTTAACAGGAGCTCTGAGCATTCCTGTTAAAATTGATGGGAAATCAACTTCAAGAGTCCTGAAAGATGAAGACTATCCCATCTGTCTATCTGCTGCTTTAATGGAGAGATGAGAAAGGTTTCATGCCGTAACCCGGCAGGGAATTCAAATGTCTGAGAAGAAATTTCAGGAGAAGGCTCAGTGTCTTGCAGATCAAAGGGTTCATTTAGGGAATCCTCTATTCTCTAGCCAAAGGGGAGCTATTATGTTTAGAGAGGCAGTGTGCAGACCAGAATTCTTCTGCCGATGAAACTTTGAGTTTGTGCTGTCCAGTGGCTTTCTGTATAGGAAAGACTACCTGCCAGTCCTGGAGGTTTGAGCTAACAGATGGATCTTGTTTTCTCACAAGCTGGTGTGCTGGGCTCTGATGTGCCTCCTGGGATATCACCAAAGGAGCATTTCCACTGTCACCATTTTAAAGAAGCAGGAGTTATCTGACAGTGAAGACTGAGTCCTTTTGGCGGGTGCTCTATCACCCCTGGGCTCCTTTGGGTGTCCCACCTTCAGGATTCAGCCCTGGCAGAACAGCTGCAGAAATGTTCTCATCTTCATCCCTTTCCTATGATTTCTTCCATGAGGAAAAGACTGATAGGAGAAAGAAGGAAATGTGAAGACTCTGTATGCATGTTAGTCTTAATGTTGAAAGAGAGGACTGTGAGACTTTTCTGGCTTATGGAAATGTGATGAATGAGGTTTCTTGAAGGAAACAATTGCTTCAGTCCTCTCAGTGAACCTGCGTGACTGGTTCCTCTGTTTCTTCAGTTTGGTTTTTTTCAGATGGTGCTACATTTATCATGTCTTTCCTTTATAATGTTTTTTTTTCCTATTTTCCCTTTTTACCCTCCCTTTCCCTTTTTCTCTTTCACTTCTCCTGATTCATACTGTATAGAAGCCATTGTTCAAAAAATAATTACCAGGGTGGTAAGAAGTCTGCCTATGGCTAAAGCCTGATGGCCTGTCCCTCAAGCAGCACCTTAACCTACAGAAGCCCTCTGGCATTATATAGAATTTTGTCAGATCAGATACTAGTTTCCCTGGAAAAAGCATTTTGTCTTTTTAGTATCTCTGCTCCTTGTCTATGATGTAGCGTTAGCAGCATGTGCTCCTTCTCAGGAGCACAGTGAGGAAAAACCCATCTGGTTTGTGAATGCTCAGACATTGCTCTAATGGAAGCCATGTAAATAACTAGATAAATTATTTCATTGAGCTTGTCTGTTGAGCATAATGGGTAGCAGGGTCAGAATCTCTTCACAGTGATTCATTTCTTACTGGCTGAGTGGGATTTGTGTTCACAAGCCATTGTACAGAAATGTCCTCCAATTTTTACTGTCTCTGTCTTTTCCCTGCCTACAGTTTTAGCTCTTTGATCTCTTGCTGGTGAGCTCCAGGGAGCAGAGACTACCACAGCCAATGTCTGCACTGTGCTCAATGCAAAGAGTTCAGGCACAGGATAGGCTTTTTGGTGCTGCCATAACTAAAGGATAAATTTGTACTAACTAATCTACAATTTCTTAGAATTTCTCATAATTTTTGCCTTTTTACTTTCTGGAGACTGTTGTGGGGTTTGGATAAGATATGAGGGTGAAAACAGTGAGAACAACCTTTCAGATGTGGGTTTCTTGAGCAAATGTGTTCATTCTGAGCTTTGCTTTTGGTGTTTCAAAGAGGGGATTTATGGCTCACAGCCAGTGTAGAGGCTCTCTGCCCTGCCACGCCTGCTGTGAGACTGGGAGCAAATCGTGTAGGCTGCACTCACACAGCATCTGGCTGCAGCTCCTGCATTTACTTGAGCAATTCAAATAATTCCTGACTAATCTGAACACATCTGTAGTTCAACTGGCAGAATGGAAGGTGCAATGAACACCAGGAGGAGTGAATGATGGGGCAGGGTGATGGATGGTGGGGACAGGAGTGTTCCCAAAGAGAACATTTCAGTGAGGAGTAAGATATGAGTTCACAGCTTATATTTCTCACTGGTGCAAATCTCCCACTTGGAAACTGAGACAAGAATGATTCCTTGTCTCTTCTGTGAGGATGAAGCATTTAGGATTATGAAAAGTTCAGAGAGGGCTGCAAAACTTCTCAGTCGGATTGATTGTGTTAAAATATTTATTGTTTCCACAAACATTTTCTGCTACCCAATCTATGGGCTAGGATTTTTTGCAGAAAACAAATAATTGTAGCTAAAGCTAGTTTTGAAGCAACCTTCAGGTAAGCATTAAGGAAAAAATTTTACATTGCTTTGTGGTTTAACTTAAATAATATTTTCATTACATTTGATTTCCAAACAATGTCAAATTTCTCCCCTATCTGTTAGAAGATGTAGTTAGAAATATCCACTAAAAACTGGTTTTCTGGTGTTTCCACAGGTCACTTAAGATTCTTCCCGGAGCATGACTTCGAATATGACACTTCAGTAATGCAGAAGCTGTAAGTAAATAATATCTTGTTTTGAAGGCCTTGTTTAAGAGCTGTGTTTACACTCTCTCCAGAGCTTTGCTAGAACTCATCTTTGCTAGACCCTGTCTACCTCACAACAAGCTTGTAGGGAAGTCACTGAGAGCAGACATGGTTTCAAAGTCAATCGTGCCATTTTAGATGCTTTGCTTTATCAGCTTCTTGTTTAATCTAAGAACTCCAGTAATGGTTGCCTAATCTGCAGGAAGAAAGCCCAAGACATTGTCAGTATTGCAGGAAATGTCACAAGCAGACAAAATTAAAAATATCTCATTAGCAGTGAGCAGTGAATAAAGTGCAGTGATACATTACCAAAAGCTGGCATGCCATAGGTTCCCAGGCACAGAACCTTCCTTTGCTCGTGATGCTAATTAAAAAGGCCTACTAGAAACTGAACAAATGAACCCTAGAGGCTGCTGACCTGGTCATGTATTTGTTGGCCTTTGGTGACTTGATGTCAGAGTTTAGTATCCTAAAAGTCTTATCGCAGAGATATTTCACATTGATATATGCAATCACAGAGATTGCTTTTGGGCAATTTCTGGTTGTGAATGCATGAAAAGAATACAGTTTCCTTCTCCTTCTCAACTTTTTCCATCTTTTTCAAAGGCGAATTAGTAATGTGCTAATTTTGGTATCTCTTTTCTGAATTCTGCATTGTTTTTCCTAATCAATTCTCTCTGATCTGCTCAATCTCTATTTAATTCAGTCAGCCACTCAACATCCAAACCTTTTGTAATAAAGAGAGTGCTAATTTTTCCATTTATTTCAATTGTCTTTCATCAGGTGTTATCATATAACTCAATCATCTGGCATTGGAATTTGTAATTTAATCAATAAAGGAGGCCATTTTCCTCAAGAAGATCAAGGAAGAAAGATCTTGAGGAAAATGCACAGTGAAAGGAAGATGAAGAACAAAAAAGGGTGATAGGAACTGTGGTTGGCATTTAATAGCTGCACACCTTGGTGGCTATACTTGCCTGGCAAGTAGCAAGCAAAAGAGGTATCACTACTTTAAAATTAATGGGTATAATGATTTTGCCTGTGCACTCATCTTGAAAAATCTAGAGGGACAATCATGGATAATACTTAAGTTGCTATGACAAGCATCTTGCACCATCTCCAGGTGTTGGCAACCCCATAGATGAGCAGTACAGTTCACAGGAGCAGTTTGATATCAAGAGAGACATTAAGAAAGAAACTTTGCTGTGTGAGCCCCTCCAGCCTTCCTGCTCACATGGTTTTTTATTGTGTTGCTGTTGCTTTAGATAAGGGCAGAGGAGGGATGATCTGCAGCCTCCCTTGATGTGATCACTGAGGGGCCCAAGGTTTTGCAGCACAGGGATGTCCCTGCCCACACTAAAAGGTGGCTGTGGCCTGTGAACCTGCTCAGTCCCTGCCTCTGCCTTTGCTTGCAGGGCTTCTGCAGCCCCAAGGGTGTGCTTGGTACTGTGCTCTGCTGGCAGGATGAGGGGATGGCTGTTCACTGCTAGCAGTGAGAGCTGTTCTGGCTTCCTGCCCTGGCCCATCTGAAAGAGCATCTCTGCTAGTTCTGCCAGGGGTGTGCATTTTGCCCTGTGGTGAGGTTTGTTTTACATTCAGCCCCTGGAAGACAACATGTCTTTTGCACACTGCCGAGCAGCTTTGAGAAGGCCTGGCTGGGAGATTGAATGCCCCATTGGAGAAGTGTAGGTAGAGTTTGTGGTAATTGGGAGTGGGGCTGTGGTGAGCCTCATCCCCAATGGGTACAGCTGTGAGAAGCAGGTGAACAGCACTGAAGGTAATGAGCCATGGAGTGCCCAGGGGCACTGACCAACCACCAAAGGGAACAGAGGGCACACAGGTGCAATGCATCAACATGAGGGGTATAAAAGGTTGGGCTAAAGAGCAAGAAGAAGATGCTTGTAGACTTCTGAAGTAGTATGGTGTTACTCTGTTTGGGTCAATGCTTAAAGCTCTCTGAAATTGTATGGTAATACTCTGTATCATAGCTGTCTCAGCTGTGGCACGTGCTGTGGCAGAGAAGCACTTCTGCTGGGCCACAGCTGGGAGTCTTTCCTTGGCCACTTGACTTCACAGTGGGATTACCCAGGCAGGTCTCAAATATCAGGCCGCTGTAGAGTCAGCCATGGTTTTGCTGATAAATTGCTTATAAGTATTATGGCCTCAACTTGGCAAAGTCTGCAAAACACAAGATGAAAGATATCAAAACTCTTCATTCAGGAAACGTTGCTATTTAAAATTATAGTAAATCATTTGGTGTTTAAGGCACATCACTGCTCCTTTGCTTATGTCTCTCACGAGCTCTGGTTGCTAGTGCTATAGATGCATTTTCTGCAAATCTAACATTGAGCCAGCCATTGAAACACCCATCTTGTGGGATATTTAGAACAGGTCTTTTAGTTGAAGCAGCCATCTTAGTAAAAAAGACTTAATGGTACAACATTTTGGGGAACTTTTAATATGTGGTGTTTGGCATTTCTCTTGAAGATTTTAGTGCTCCCCTTGAGTGCTACTCCAAATTGAATAAACAGGTATTTTGAGAGTCTTCAGGTGCTTATTTTCAACCTTCATTGACAAACTTTTCCTGTGGTAAGCACAGGAGAATCAAGCGTAGAGCTCTACAGTAAATAATCTTACTTCCCCATCCCTTCCATCCCCAGCAACACCCTAAGCACTCTACAGTAGAAGCTGTCTCTTAATGGGTACAGGGTCTTAGCTCAGGGTTTATTAAATAATGAACTTCATTGATTGAAAAATGCCTGGACAAGGATTTCATTGGAAGGAGCTGCCCATGGAGGTGGTGGAGTCACCATCTCTGAAGGTCTTCAAGAAATGACTGGATGTGGCCCTCAGTGCCATAGTCTGGTTGACAAGTTGGAGGTCAGTCAAAGGTTGGACTCGATGATCTCAGAGGTCTTTTTCAACTTAAATGATTCTGTGTGAGTTGGTGAAATGAAATGGAGATGAAATTGAAATGGCTTGGTCCTATATTCTCAGCCACTCTTGAATTCAAGTCCTGCTCCTGTTTAGCACAGTTGTACCAGAAAGTTTTGGACAAGGAACATGTGGAGTGTGCTAATCAGACAGCTACAAAATCTACAGAACTGCAACTAGATGACAAATCACTCCCTCTGTCCCTGGAAACTTATATGAGCAATATTGTAAATATTGTTCATCTTTTTTTCATAAACCTGTGTTTTGAGTCTATTCTCCAACCTTTCAATGGTGCCAAAGGATTACCAAACATGCACCATATGATCTCTGGTTCCCTTCTTGTGCACTCCAAATAATGTCATCAAGGCTGGTGCTGGTCTGCCTGTTGTGTTTGGCCAAACATGAGAGCAGAGTTTCCAAGGAGTAGCTTAATGTGTTGTATTTGAAGATTGACTTTTGGAGCAATGACTCTTTGACTGGCCAAAGCAATCAGTGCTTTGCCCAGCCAGCAGCCCAGAGAATCCAGGTCTAAGAAGCTTTCTGATGAGAACTGTGGCTGAAGACATTTCTTGGGGTTAATTTAACACTCAAGAGCTCAGAGCTTTGTGGAGCTGGAGCATCTTCAGAAGTAAGCAATGGCACATGCAGATTGCTGCTCTGTCCTTCCCACAGTAATGTCTTCCTCTTTTCACCTAAAAAAGAGAAAATTATGAAATATACTTTAGTCCTGCTTTGTAGTGGTATTTTGCACAAAAATCATGCCAGTGTAATGTATGTCCAAAAATATTTACATAAATGTTCATTAATTTTTGTCCACTTGCTTTTGAGCTGCTAAAACATTTTTAAACACTTGGTTTGGGCTTTTTTTGTCCTGCTCCCAGTACCAAATCACCCATTTTAGTGATGCAATGCCAATCAGGAATTTGAGGGGAAAGAAAAGAAAAACTGCAACCACTTTTAGCTCATCTCCTAAAGGAAGCTGGATTTTGCTCCCACTGATTTTTAATTCAACAGGCTGCAGAAGGACTGGGTGTCATTTAGCTATTAGAGATTTTTGTTTTCCTGATCATTGTGAAGTAGCATCATTAACACAGGCAAGTTTCCATGCTTCACTGTGCTGTGTCCATGGTACATTAAAGGCCCTTTTCCGTTGGTAAAGCTGAGTCTATTCTTCTGTAAAATCAGGGGCCCATTGGCAGTTCTTTGGCAAGTGAGACAGAGGGACTATTTAATGGGAAGAAGAGTGGTTTAATAAAGGGGAAAAAGTCGAACATGACAAGTGCAAGGAAAGATAGCAGAATGTTAGTTTATAAATCACTGCATAATTGGGCCAAAATATTCATCCATTTTCACAGGGCCAGGGAGAAAGAGGACAGCAGTTTTGGGGTGAATGAGTTACGTGATTTTTCCAAAGTGCCTTTTAGAGAAGTCAAGCACTCTATCCATTTCTCTTCCCAATATGAGTGCTGTGATTTCAGGCTAATGGAAAATGGTTTGTATTGCTGAATTTTCTTTTTTGAAATGGTGTATTGGCTCTTGGTGAAGAAATTGGACTTATGCTTGAATATGTCTGGATTTTACAAATACATTTTTAGCTTAATAAGATGGAACCAATTAACCAGAAAAGTCATCGCCAATGGATTTTACAAGTACATAAAAATATATTGCTTTTTCTTGAAACATTTCATCACCCTTTTGAATATTCCTTTTTCTTTCCTTTGCCGCCACTGACAAAGCACTGTGATAATTTGTTCCCTCATGCCTTTTCCTGAAAACATTGATCTCTGGGCCTGATTGTGTATGTGTGTGTGTGGGGGAAGGATACTAGGCATGTATGTATGCATCTTTTTGTTTCTGACTCAGTGTTTATTTCTTTCTCCAGTGTTGTTCAGTGTGTTTAACTTGTGGCCTGAGGAAAAACAGAGGACACAAACGATAAAAAAGTTGTTCTGAAAAGGTTGCTTAAAGTGGCACAGGACCCAAGGGCTAATGAGCAATCTCTCAAAGCCAGGTATTAATGCAACTGCTAAAACGTTTGGCACAGCAGCGGCACTGAAGAAAGCAGTAGCACCCAATTCCCAATTGTTACCCCTCTGGATCTCTGGGAGTGGACATGTCTCCTGGAAACTCTTCTGAGGTCCCTCATTATGTCAGCTGTGCCTTGCAAGTGAGGAGGGGGACAGAGCCCCACTATCCTGCAGTGGCACAGAGGTCTGTGGAAATGAGTTCTGGTCTCTGCCTGCCTGTCTCTGAACAGGAATGCTTATTTAATCACCTATAGCAATATTTTACTTGGAGGAAATTTTAGCATGAGGCCCCACCAGCCTCCTCTACCCCTAAATTTCCATTAGCTCTGCCTGCAAAGAAGGGCTGGGTAACACACAAGACATGGACGCATACTGAGGAGTTGTAGGATTTCTATTTCCATTACCTCAGCCTTCCCCATTCCCTTGTAGCCTTGCCTTCTGCTTAAAATGCAAAGGATATTAATTTCTATGAGCATGTGGGGCAGTAACCCAGGCAGGCACTGCCTTGGGATGACATGGTTTTCCCTGCTCTGATCAACTCTGTAAACTTAAGCACAGAGAGCCTGCTTTGATCCTTAATAACTTTGCTAGTTTGCTTTAGTTACCAGTTGATACAGAAATGACTTAAACACGGTACTTTGGGGTAAAATATTGAATATTTATCCAAGTACATGGCAATGACACACAAAATTAGCTGTTGCAAACAGCTCTGTTTGCATCAACTGTGTTCCCATCAACTTTGTCCAATTTGTCAAGAAAACATCTGTATCATCTAAAGAAAAACAAACAATAAATTTGGGTAACAGGAAAGGCTTTAATGCTTTTCTTCTGCAAACTGTGGGAGTGCCCTGCAGGACAGTGCCCTTTTTGCATCACTGCTTTCATTTAGCTGTGGTTCTCACATTTTAAAAGTAAGTTTAGATATTTTACCAGCAGTCTGACATCATTACTAAGTCTCTGCATGTTTACCACAGAACTGATGATCTAGTTGAAGGAAATTATTACACGCAAACTTTAAAGGAGATACCCTTTCAATGGGGTGTGAACTTCAACACAAACCTAACAGTTGCTTAAAGTCCTTCTGGATTTGTGAAACTGTCCCATGAGCCACACCAGTTGTGAATGATGCTGTCCTTCAAACAGCCAGGACAGCCCAACACCTCTTTCCAGTAGCTGTGGTGTGAACAGCATGTGCTGGTTTACATCCAAGCTCGTCCACTGCTTATTTAATTCTCACTTTTTATTTTTATTTTGGCCTGAGTTGAATTCCTGGCCTGTCCTTCATATTAAAATGACCTTGTTCCTCCAGGGAAACCTCCCCTGCTTCAAACAAATGGTACCAACACCAAATAGCTGCTTTGTGGGATCCAGTTTTGTCCTGCATTTGTTTTAAAGCTTCCCAGGAACCCTTGGCTACTTCGCACAAACTGTTAACTTGAGGGTAATAATTTTGTCTGGGTTTTGTCACAGAAATTCAATTAAGGAGGATTATGAACACAGTTGTAGGCCTGTTTCATTTACAGTTGCAAATGAAACCCAGGCCACACACTGATTGTTTATATAGGAAAGGAGATGCTGTGTAGTTTTGAGTGACTGAATTACCTGCATGTTCCTTTGTGTGGCTTCACTTATTGCAGAAGGGAGGGGAGTGAGACTTGCAAAAATTATTTAAAAAGTGATATAAAGGCAGGAAAGAATTCACTAAGGGAAAAACTACCCCCACTGCTTTTCCCTGGGAGGCACACATCCCTTCTACACATAATAAACTCCACAGGGAATTTCTTCCTCCTTAGAAAACGTATCCCAAAGGGCAGGAGTGAGTAGTCATTTATTTATTTATTTTTAGTAAACAAAGAGCAATATTCTGTTTTCATGGCCTTGATTTGGCTCCAAGTCCCTGAGCCACTGGGGACAAGGCATAAGGTTTCACTTTTTTTTTCAGTTCTTATTTCTGGGCCATAGAAGCCAACATTTTATTCCAGTTTTCTCTTCTCAAGTTTTTCTGCAAGCAGCTGAATTCCTCAGGTAGAAAAGGGGAGAGGAGGGGGAAGGGAAGAAAGGACATTTACCATATTGGAGCAAAATGGTAGCTGCTACAGAGGCTGGCTCCAGGTGGAAAGGAAGGGAAGAAGGGAAGGGAACAAGAAGGGAATTTGTTTATTTGGGAGATGCCTTTTTAAGTTATGAAGGGCAAAACAAAGGCAAAACTTGTTTTGATGTCCTCTGATGAAATGTCTGTGTTTGTAGAGGAGCAATGTCTCTCAGCTTTGCAACAACAAACTTGGGAAATACTTTGCACCACTCAGGAGATATGTGAAGGGCATGGTACTTGGGTCACCCCTTCTTCCTTTTGCAGGCTTTGTCCCACAGCTTTGGGCTCTGCCCTCTAACCTTTCGCCTGGAAAATCCCACACTGATTTCCCCAGGGTGCTGCCTGACTGGAGACATGAAGGATAAGGCTTAGCTCCCATATATTGATTTTTATTCATCAGGAGTTATCACCATTTTGCAGATGGGGAAGAGAGAAGTGCTCAAAGGTGGAATCAGCCCCAGGTGAGTGCAGACTGGGCACAGTCCCAGGCCGTTCCCTGTATGAAGTGAGTGCTGCAGTGTCTGCTGAAGGACCTACCCAGTGATTACCCAGCACCTTTGATTAAAGCTCTCCCCAAGCATACTCTAGCAACTCGTTTGCCTCTTGTTTCTTACTTTATTCCTGATCCTTCAATTCTAGGAGAGGTTATACTGTCCTTACTATGGTTTCAACTACATGCCTAAGAGGCTTACTGGATTCTTCACCAGATGAGGGGAAATAAGCTCTTTAGTTTCTAGCTTTAGATCAGATACTGTTTCTGTACCTCTCTCTATACAGACTTGACACTGTTGAACACTGAAAGAGAAGCAGGCAGCTTATTAACTCTCAAAAACTTCAGCAAAATTCACTGTAAGTGATGCAGTGAAGTGTGAACAATATCTGGATGTGAATGCTTCACATTTGGGACAATTCATCCTGTGGTGAGGGGCTGTTACAGTATTTTATATTTCTCAGTGGTTTTGTGGTAGAGTTGTCTGGTGTCAAACCAAACTTCTTGTTGAGGTAAAACATGGATGAAAATAGTGAAAGGCCTTATATAAAGGATGATCTGTGAGTCTGTTGCATTTTGGGCACCTTTTCTAGAGAAGTTAGGACAACTGAAATCAGTATCCTCAGCAGCTTTCAGTCCAGGTGAACATGGACTTATGGACAGTATGGATGGATTTGCATGTGAATAACCTTGCAGAAGTCAGTGGATTTATGCTGACACAAAAATAGTGGGGGAGAAAAAGGGGAGCATCAGTTCATGTAGCTATCAGATTGTTTTGTTACAACTGATTGGGACAGTCTGTCATAACCCAGTTTTGTTGTGTAGTGGAGGAAGGAGATGAGCCTCTCCAGAGGGTTTCTCACCAGAAGGGCCTTCCCATGGGTGCCAAGAGGTGACCTTTGGGACTGCTGATCTCCTGCTGACATACCAAGGCCTTGCAGCCTAGCTTAGCTAGGTGAATAAAGTAGGGTGAGATGAATCTCTGCCTACGTTTCACTCACATATTTCATATTTGGTAGAGCATATAGAAATAGTCCTTTTTTTAGCATCTTTCAATCTGTAGATAGTAGAGTTGGATCCTTAGCCAGCATAAATGAGATAAATGTCAGTACTAAAGAGCTGACTTTGATGGAGTTACTTCTGCTTTGCTCTAGTTCAAGCAGTTTCAGTCTCCATAGAGTTTTCTGGGGTTGTTTCAGTAGTACCTCTGAGCTTTATACCTAAACTTCAGGAAAAGGACAGAAAGAGGCTGCATGGTATGTAAAGTACACATGATTTCAGGTGGTACCTTATGATTTAGATAAAGCATTTTAGATTCATGACATCTGGCAGCATTGCTCTCTCAGAGTGTAGCAGAGAAATAATCCTTTCAAATCAACTCTGTTGGAGAGTGAAACATTTTCAGCAGCCTAGTTTAAAAATCCTATCTGAGCCTTTCTCTCCTGCTAACTGGTTCAGCACAAACAAACAGTGCATACAGGATGTAGCTGTTTCAGCAGTTTCCCTGGAACTTGCTGTACATTTAAAATATTTTCTAGCTTTTTTTTTCTTTTCTTTGAGCAAGTTTTATTTTACATAGAAGGTAAAATGTGTAGTTGAATCACAAAACTAGATAAAGTATTGTGAGCCTGTGTTGGCCTGAAGTCCTTTTCATCCAAATAATGACTTTATCTGCTTATTGTGGAAGAATTGAAAGAAGTGTGGGAAAGTAAGACCAAAACACATTCAGGACCTTATATTTCAGCATTGTGGGGGAGGCTGACCATTAATATGGGAATTAATAACCCACCAAAGCCACCTCGTCTGAGCAGCAGCAGTAGGAACTGGTAGTGCAAAATGCACAGACTAATTCTCGTTCAGAGAAGCTAAAATTAAATGTTTGTTACAGCTTTAGGTGCATACACTCTTAGCAGGAGCCATTTTCATTCCCTTTAGGCAAACTCAGAAGAGGTTGAACATTTAACAGCCTTGAACTATCCAGTCTGTGTGCCATATGTACACAGCACTGAGCCATGCCTGTGTTGTCAGTCTTCCTGAAAGGTGGAATCTGGATGGTTGCTAGCAATCCATGTCCTTAGAGGCACTGGAGCAAAATGCTGATGTTGATCAGAAGGGGAAGGTCTGAAATTGTAAGCAAACAGAAAAGATCCATCATGCATTTTCACAGATGATAAAAGGCTGACAGTGGCAGTCTGCTTATCAAATAACTAGATTTATTGAAATAGCCTGTGCTCTCATTAAATAGTTTGCTTTTTGTGTTTTTGTTTTATTTCATCTTACTGAAGCTGTCTGGGTTTTTTTTCCAAACCTACTATTGCTGCCGTGGCAAACTGGCTAATTTAGACCATTTCTGCTGTTAATGCTTAAAAGCAGCATGGACTGCAGTGTTCTCTTCTCACTGACATTGCAGGACCTCAGCAAAGCCAGTCCCTGTCATGAAATCTGAGATTCCAGGAAAATAAATCGGGAAAAATAATGTAATAATTATAAGTTTGTTCATTCCAAGATAATAGTGCTAATGATAGTGCTATGCATTTCATTTAGCATAAGCCTAGTGCTGTCAGCTATGCTGAAAAAATGGGGTAGAATTGATAATTTTTAATCAGTAGAGAGAAATGAAATGCAGAAACAGAAATGTTGCTAGCATGATATGACATCCCTTTCCCAACTCAGTAAGGTATCACATTTGGTGGTTTTGTTCCCAGGGGAATGAGCTTCTGCTTTCCTCCTTTTCTGAGAACATTTGTAAGATGGGAAATGGAATATTAATAATTGAAAATGCAAGTTGCAGTAGTGCCATTTGCATAAGGATGTTTCTTGACCCATGGAGGATATTCACTGTTTGTTGGAGAAAATATCAACAGAGGAACTGTGGGAGGCGGATGGATCTAAAAGGCTACCTGGCAATAAATTTATTTCTCAAATGAATCCTAATGTGGTTCCCAAGACTGGAATTCTCCATTTGTAGTCTGCCCTTTTTCCTGGAAGATGTGATGCACTATCAAGAGATCAATATTCCCCAGTACTGGATGTGGTGCCAGTAAGCAGATATTTAACATGAAATAAAGGGTTTTTTTAAACAAAGGACATGGAGACAAGTCCTTCCTCCTGCAGAATTTGCTTGTTGAAGTTTAACAGTCCAAGTGACCTTCGCTGAGAAAGCATTTTGACAATGAACCACATGGAGCTCAGCAGTTGGGGTTGAGACTGATTTGACTCTGCTGATACTTTAACCTGTAGTTTCAGGAATTGTGGTTTTCTGTTTGGATCTTTTTGGGTGTTGTTTGTTAAGCCAGATGCTCATGAGGCAGAGCTATCCTTCCATGGTGTTTTGAAGGCCAGTGTTACCAAAACATTCCTCATAAAATGCGCACGCAGTTACGATTCGTGACTTTAACTCTCGGCATATTTATAGGCCTCATTTCCATTTCTTGTGGTCTCATTAATGGAGCAGCAATAATAAAATGAAATGTTAATGGGAGATCATTTCACCAACAGCAGAAGGTATTAATGAACTTGATACAATAGTTGAAAGGAAAATAGCTTTTTAGTAGTGTAATTTTTTTAACCATTGCCCCTGGTTCTCTCCTTCCAAACATGTGGAACTGGGACAGTTTCAAAATTATGGAAATTATTTCATGCAGACAATCAGCTTCCTGGATATGTTGCATGGGAGATGCACTGTTTGCAGAAATTCCACTGGGGACAACCATTCTGTAAGTGAATCATGAGCAGACTTTGCTGTAGTCATGGTGGTAGAGATAGAAACCCAAAAAGCACCTTTTGTCTGTGTGAATTAATGAACTTCATTAATGGAGAGTGAAAAAGTGGTCCTCCTTGTATGAAGTGGGCATTTCACACCCCGTTGTGAAATGCCTGGGGATAGTGTTAAGATGTGGTCTCTAAGGGGACTTCAATTCCTCAGCAGACAAGGGAATTGTACCTTAGGGTCCCTTGGGAGCACTGTATCTCAGTTTTCCCACTGGTAAAGCTGAGGGCTTTGAGCTAATGGAAACAGCTGGATATTGAGGCTTGGTCAGTTAGTGTCTGTGGAGAGTTAGTGTCTCCTGAGGGAGAGGAGTTATACTGTGGGGCAATCCTCAGCTGGAAATATACAGTACCAGACACCATCCAGCACCTTCCCCAGTGCCACGTTGTTGAAGACCTCTGTGCTGCAATCAGTTACAGCTGTAAAGACATTTCTGTGTGCATGCTTAGAAGTTGAAGGCTAACATTTGTAATACATTTGAAGTAAATTTGCATTCTGGCCCCTGGTACAGAGCATGTGTTTGATGCTTTTGCTGCTTAGTTCTAGAAAGTTTGTTCCCACTGAGTTTTCATCTGAGTACACTCATTAATCCTTTTTGGACTTAGCTTACCCACAAATATAGAAGAAGCTTTGAAGTGGATTGGCAACTTTTCACCACCCTTCTTTCTTTTGTTTTGTTAAATAGTAAGTTTAAAGGTACTAGAGTAGGTCAAGAATTGCATGCTTAAACTGTTTGTTTCCTGCAAGAAAATAGATTGGGATTTAAATGTGCCATTCAAGCTAATCATCTCATAATCAGGAGTTTACTGACCTAGAAACTTAATCTAGTCCTGTGAGTTCATGTATCTGGAACTTTTTTTAGAAAACAGAAAAAATATTCTTTTCAAATGAGGCATGTGATTAGTCTAATTCTCACTTTTTTGTAGATACCATTAATTTGAAAATTACTTCTGTGAGGAGCTGTTATCTTGTTTCTGTGCAGGCAAACTGTGAAGTCTAGCCCCCTGAATTAAGCAGAAGGTGACCAAGTACATATGAAAATGGACAGATAAATGCCAATGCAGGCCCATTTGAAACAGGAAGAAAGGAAGGGAAAAAAAAGAAAATATAAAAGAGAAGATTATCTGTCTAGCCTTATTGGCAAATGATCAGAAAAGTGACTGAAAGCATTATATTGCATTTTTTCTTTCTTAGGGTTTGATAAAAAGCTCACTAAAATAAATGGGAAACTTCCCTTGATGTTCTTGATTTTGGACTGGGATGCCTGATCAACACTTACTCTGTCTCCCTGCAACAAATTGCTAAGTGCCTGTAGCAAATAAAGATATCATCAACAACCACCACTGTCAATACTACTCTGCACTGTTAAAGCAAACTCATCTGTTGTTGGCTAAAATGGCTCCTCAACATGTAGACAGGAAAGCACTTGCTTTGAATATGGATATGGATATAACCCAGTCATGTGGCAAGGAACCACATATGTTCAATAAAGAGTCACTTTTAGATAGACAAGTGACCTTGAAATGCTTTTAACAATTTTCTGCATCATCACCTTTTACACTTCTTACTGTTCGGCTTTAGTTCAGTTGTATTTAATTTTTCCCCCGGTTTCTTTATGTCTTACAACGTTCAGTGTGTGCAGATTTGGTTTGGGAATGGAGGTGGAGCACAGCTGGTGGAGTGGAGGAGCAGGGAATGAGATCTTTTTTAAAGCAGCTAAACTTGTAACCGGAGAAGATACTGCATTTATAATGTTCCCATTCTTCTCAATACTTAACAAGAAAAATGATTGTGTGTGTGTGACGTGAATATTCAGCACAGAGCTTTGGTAGCTGACCGCTCTCTTTTCACAGCCATCCAACCGCACACACATTCCTAAGGGATTACCTCACTGCCAGCGCTCCTCAAAGTGTGGGATACGCCGAAGCCGACCAACTGCAAAGCTCCTTTCTGCCTGCTGCGGGGCTGGTTTTAGGCAATGACCTTTAAAACCACAAATCTAACCCTATGTCTACCCCCAAAAAGGTTTTTCATTTGTTAGTTAAATGGGAGAGATGCTGGGCGTGGAAATAGGGTAGAGTCTGTAGGTTACATGCAGAAATTCCTTTCCAAGCTTTCCACTCCCCTTTGGCTCCAAACACTCAATAACTTTCCAGCCAGAGAATGTTTGTCCCTTCCTTCTCCCTCTCTTTTTTTTGTGTTCTTCCCTTGTTTTGCATATTCTGACAGCACTGTTTACTTCAGCCTGCAGCTCCCACTGCTTTGTCTGCTTTCTCTGTCTCACAATTGCATAAATAAATCACTAAAGAAAATTTGCATTTGATGGGAATTTTTAGCTGATATTAAGTTTTATGGGTGAAATATAATATATGTGGGTTGGCTTAATTAAACTGAATTGTCATTTGTGACATGGAGGTCTTTATCTGTACAAGACTATTTTTGCCTTTCATATTTTTTGCTATTAAACATGCCAGTGGATTTGAAAACCCAAGGATGACAGGTCTCAGAAAGTAGCATCTCTCTTGTAGCAAGATATCTGCTTATGCCAAGTGAAGCAAATCAGCATCATCACAGAGCTGAACAGTTAATTTATGCCATGAATTTCTAAGTGCCAGGGGATGGAATCTGAGGCCCATATATGTTGTAGCACCCTCTAGTCGCCCTGTTGGTGATCACACTAGAGGAGAGATGGAGTCTGGCAAAATGGTTTAGATCAAGGGAAATTTGACTAAAAGTTTGTCCAGGTTTTCTGTGCCCTGATATCCTACCTAAGCTGAAAGAGGCTTCCTGCCCCTCCCAAGCAGCCGTGTGTGCCCTGGAGTGCTGCTGCATTTGGCTTCTGGGAGTGCAAAGGGCTGGCAGGTGGTGGACACAGCCTTCACTGGGTGGGCACAGCCCTCAGTGGGTGAGCACAGCCCTCCCTGTGATTGCCAGGCCTGCAGATACACTCTGCCCCTTCTGCCACACGGGCTGGGGTATTAACCCCTGCACAGCAGTGGGGAGCACACGGGAAATTCATCTCATCAGCTGCTGCAGCTTTGTTTCAGAGGCAGGAGGATCCAGCCTCCCAGTTCCCATTTTCACCCTGTTCTTAAATATCTGAATTGAAGAGAAGGATGGAAATGCCATTTTACCCTGGAAATGCCATTTACACATGCCCAACTAGAGCATGTTTAATCCATCCCTCTGCCCAGGACCGTGGTCTGTGATACTTATCCTTCCATGAGAATCAGGAAGGGTGTGAGCCTTCTGCAGATCTGGCTTCACAAAGCACAGGTTCTTGAGAGGGCTCCATACAAGTTCTGAATTTTTGATTGTTTTTCTGGAACAAGGCTGGCAAAGTGTAGCCTGAGATTGTCACACTGATTAATAATAATAATATCGGTGCAGCTCCCCAAAGTGTGTGAGGGACTGATGGAAGTACTAGTTCCAATTTATTTATTTTTCAGGCTAAAGATTTCCACACTTGCATAACTCTTCGCTGTCATTTTCCATGCAAGGGGTCTGTGTGCCCCTGAGACTGATACTGCATCTGCTCCTCTGTGAAGACAAAGATAAACTGGTTCCTGGTGTGTTGTTCTTTCGCTTACTCTTCAGCATAAGAACAAGCAACAAGAATGCATTTTAGATGTTAATGAAATTAATGAAAGCCAGATCTCGGAAACAGCTGAGATTGTTGACTGTCTCAGGCAGATTTTTACTTCATTTCAATTACAGATGAGCCACAACCAAACCCCTGATTAGAATTGCTCCAAATTTTGGATCCACATCTCTCAGCTTTGCAGTTTTGACCAGTTTCCAGTGTTTAATTTTCTTCCTGTTTTATTTTCCTTCTGGTTTTACTCCAGGTTTTTTAATGTTTTCATTTTGTATCCATGAAAGAGTGGCCTCCTGAAGGACATGAGACATGCAGCCCTAAGTTCCACTGGGGCTGCAGAGGCATAATTTGGTTTCAGGATGTGCCTGTACATGCTGGGAGGGCTCACACTAGATTTGGGGTTGAGAAGCATTGCTGTGCCATCTTGGCAGGCAGGTGGCTGCTGTCCTGGTAGCTCAGTAAGGCATAGCCCCTGGGAAGTCCTAAATGGCAAATGTCTTTCTCACTGGCCTGAGATGGCCAGTGACTCTTGAGAAGTCCTCAGCTGCAGAATCTTACTGCTGGCTTGTTACCATGCCTTCACCCATAACTCCAGGCCATGCCATCAACAGTGCTGTGTTCTCAGTCTGCACAGATATAAATTACATCATGGATTTATACTCTGATTAAAAAAAAAGCCTCCTGGAGAGAGTGTATTAATAGTAACAGATTCTTTTTTATGTCTCCTGGATATAAGGGGACCTCAAGCCTCTCTCTAGGGAGAGAGAGTGGTCTGACCAATCCAGTTAGAAACCTCAGAGGCAGCAAGCACACAGGAAAGGCTTGTTTATTGTCCTTGTTCTTTTATTGCTGTACTCAAATCCCAGAAACAGGTTACTTTGGGTCCACAGATATTGTGCAGTGTATTTTTAGGGGAGGTTGAGAAGAATCTGATCATAATGGTATTAAAAACATTGATAAAAGAGGAAGAGGAAAACATAATTACATTAAATGCTACAGTACTTCATTTACACAATATAATAAAAAGCAAATGTTGTGATTCAAGTAATGATTGCAGGTTATTAAACTGGGCTTTAAAGGCTTCATAAATGAAAACCTTTTAATAAATTGTGAACATGGTTGATAATGCTCTTGGAAATAGAGAGAATCTTTATTATGCTTGACACATTTGTTCTCCACCCACGCACTTCACTGTTGCTTTACTTGGTCCCTGGATCACTGGCATGAAAATGCGCCAGCGGGACAAAGCTTGAGTTGGGATACGAGATGGGAAAGCACCACTTCCCATGGTTGCCAGGGCCTGGAGAACATGACAACTTGGGAGGAGACTGCAACCCCACAGATTAGGTCTGGTCAGAGGAGTGGTTGTGGGGCAGCTGAAGGAGGTGGGAGCCAAATTCATCCCCAGATGGTTTCCAACCACATGTGTAAGAGAGCTCTCCTCTGGCAATTTTGAAAGATGGAGGGAGCAGAGCACTCACTGACACATGAAAGTTGCTCTTCCCGGGTTCCTGTTCAGTTGGGAATTTGGCAGCTGGTGATGGGAGCAGGCATGGGGCAGAAGGGCAGAGCAGGGCTGGGCTTCTTTAGGGCCTGATTTAGAGCACAGTAACACCAGTGGGTGCTTTCTCACTGGCTTGAATGATCTGGCCTCAGCAGTGCCCGAGTGAGGAACTTCGGCAATCATTTCACTGTTTCTTTATGTTTTCAAGGGTCTGTTCTCACTGGCATCAGGTTGGGACTTAGTGACCCAGAGGGGAGGTGGCAGAGGGAGAGGCAGAGCCGAGGCAGGCAGCAGACAATAGAGCCTTCCTTCCCTTGACTGATAATAAACCATGTAAGGGAAACTGTTCCTGCAGGTACAGCCTTTTGATTAGAGATCTGAGAGTCATAAAAACCTTCCTGTCATGAGGGTGAGCACATGAGACAGCCCTGCCCAACTGCAGTTTTAGATAACTTAATTTTACCTGCTCAACTTGCCTTCTCATAGAGTGGAATATTCCTCTCTATTTTGCCTAAATTATTAAAGACTGATGAGGTTTCCAACCTCAAAGTGACTGCATTTCAGTGATGGATGAGTTGATTCTTCTGTGGATATAGTAATCAAGGCATTTTTCAGCATCTTCGGCATGAAAGGCACAATATAAATGTGAAATATTATTTTGTGCCATGCAACTGCTCAAACCTCAAATACACATTATGTCTCAGTAATATAGACGGTGTTTAAGACTGTTAAATTAAACTATTAAAGCCTATCGAAAAAACAGAGATGACAGAGTGCAAATTAAATCTGAATAATCGTTAAATTGCTGTGCCAGTAGTTTTCAAACACATTCATGGTGACCTGGAAGAGAGCAGGGGGAGTGGAATGACATTCACACCTCCTAATTGGAGTCATTATCCATTCTTTATTATCGTGCTGCCCACAACAAGGGCATGGCTGGCACACCAGTGACTTGGTGGGGGCACAAGGATGCCTGTGGACCACAAGGGATGTTTTGAATGTCCTGCCATCTCTTTGACTTAAAGTCAGGACACAGCCAGGCAGTCAGATAGATAGTTTTTAAAGGCAATAAATGCCCGCAGGCTCTTTTCTGTGCATGGCGACTGGGGGGGTTTGGGAGAAGAGAGGGGCATGGTGCATGGCTAAGTTGTGCTCCTGAAAAATGTTGGTGTCCCAAGGACATGTTGGTCCTCCCTCCCCTCTTCTCTTCCCTGCAAACAGTCCAGGCTCACTGAGGGCCTCGATGGACCAGGGGTTTGTAATAAAATCTATGGGCCTTCTTGGAATATCAGATAGAAAAGGAGCTTTTTAAGTTACCTAAATGATCTGCCTGCCAAAACATGAGAGCACCTGATAGTATGTTCCCAGGTACTTTTTCTGGTTCATTTCTATCCAGTTGCAAGTGATGAAATTTTCAGAACTTCCTTTGGAAGTTTATCTCTGCTCCATTCTCTAATAAACACTCCACAGTGCATTTTCAAATTAAGATTTTGCCTTTGTTTTCCTCAAGTCATTACTCACGATGGTATCTCTGTGTACCTCAAAAAATCCTTTTCCATCCTTAATCTTTACAAGCTTGCAGGCATCTGGATATCTGTTTATTGTGAGTAACCTGATGCCAATCCATCAGTTTGCTTCTTGGAGGACTATATGACAGCAGAAAGTGATTAATTTTCAAAGCAGACACAGCCTTTAATCTGCAGAAAAGGAAACAAACTTTCCCCCTCTTCTTTGCTGATTGAATCTGGAAATGAATGAATGATACCTGACTCAAATATGTTTCTAAACTAGTTTTCATTAAATATATTTTCATTAAATATATTTGCTGATCATCAGAACTGTCTTGAAGATTGGTCTGTGTATGTATATGGTGCTAAAGTCAGAATAAGCTGAGTGATCGATATTCATTCAACATCTTAATCTGCTCAACAGTATTAAATGGATTGCCCCAATGTCCTTGCAAAGCAGGGAAATAATGTTAACTCTTGAGCAGGAATATTAAAGTAGAGAGGATAAATGTAGTGTCCAAAGTATTGCTGAGCAGCTCCTGACTTGTATCTTTGTGCCCATCATCCAGCTGTTTGTTGTCATAAACCAATGCAGTTATAACTGTGGAAAACTCCCAAGGATGGCCAAGAAAATCCAAGACTGACAAAAATGAGGTAAACATCTCAATGTGGCTCCCTGTATGTGCTATTGTATTCCCAGATCTCTCAACTTCTTGTCTCCAGTGGCTAAATTGTTACTAAACCCAAGTGCACACACTACTCTAGTTCTGAGTACAGTTTATTTGTTGTCTGGGTGTTTTATTAATCTTTGGGCTTCTCTTTGAATGGTGTGAACACTGATCTTATCTTAAGTCCATTCCTTGCTTTGCTGTTAAAATATATTTCCTGTTTCCAGCATGGGACTGAGCCTCTGTCCCTGAGAAGTTGAAGTTAAATATGCAAGTCATTTTACAAACTGCTCCACTATAAAAATCCTACTAATTTTATATACATATACAGTTAGCACAGTAATGGCTAAAGATCTGTGTTCCTCCCTGGACTTACCATAGGCGATTTCTTCAATTTCCCTGCTGCAAAATGAGAGGGTAACAGTGTATTTAATTTAGTTATTTGAGGCCAAGACTGCTACGGGACATTTCTCTGTGGCTATGTCTTCTGGGGAGATTTGAATGAATAGCCAAGAAGAATCTGAATCATCCAGTCATGCAAATTAAACCATTTCAATAATATGAGGGCTACTTTTCCTGATCCATAGTAATTGATGAGGCTCATTATATGTTAATATCACTCCTTTTTTTTAATCTTACATGTAATTCTCTACAGTGTTTCAATGTGAAGGTATAATTAAGATTCAGATGGCAATTTCATTCTAGACTGCTCTCTACAGTTGCTTTAATAAAAATTAGAGCTTGGGATGCTATTTTCTCTAGAGGCAGAAAAAATATTCTTTTTGATACGTCAGATATAAATCCATCCACCCACTGCTGAATTTGCTTCCAGGCAAGCACCACTTCTCTTCCCCCTGTGCATGGTTCAGTGCCCTTGCTGAAGTTCTTGTGTTCAGTGCAGCAGCCAGGACTCAGTTCCTAAATGCTCAGAAACTCTGACTTTCATGTCAGCCATGCTCAGATCCTCCATCTACAAATTAATGTTAATTACCAGTGCCCATGGTGCTCCTGGTACAGCAGCCAGCTACTCCAGATTTTTACCACCAAGCTGCTGGGGGGGAGACCTGTGTGTGAACCTTAATGAAATTTCATTGATACTTCATTTACATATCAGGTGCTTTTGTGGGCAAAAAGCCTTTGCAGTGAGGGCAGGAGAGGCACATGTGTGTCTGTGCCCTTGCAGTGTGTCATTGCGTTGTGCTGATCCTTGACTTTACCAACAGGATCTGGCTGTATGTGGGATTTGATGGCTGCCTACCAGCTGACTACACACATGAGTTTATGGTGGGGATGCAGTTCCCTGTTGACAGAAATGCTTTGGAATGTAGCATATGAAAAGAGCAAACCAAAATGTTTCTGTAATAGCATGTGAGGAAAGACAAATGTGGGTGTACATGAAAACATCCCAGCGAGCCTGCTGACACGGGCAGGGAGAGGGGGAGGTGGGAGTTTCTGTGCTTTTGTAAAGAGAGTAAAATAGTCACCACCTGGTAGTGGGAATTTCTGAAGTGGATGGCAAAATCTCATCTTTTTTATAGCAACCCTTTTTTGAAAGTGACCGTTCTGTTACTGTTTTGTGTAGGCTGACATCAGGTGCTTTGTGAACCCTCTCCAGAGGTTTTCTTTGCTGGGTACTTGAGGAGAATGGGTGTCTCTGTGTCTGGAGCACAAACCCAGTGCTGCTCTGAGCTGGTGCCTGGCAGGGCCCATCAGGTCTTTCCTCTGCCAGAAAGGAGATGAGTATTTTACAGAACTCTCAGCATGAGTCCTACGGGGTTCATGGATTGGAACATACAGAAATGATCCCACCAAAGCCATGGGAATAGAAGAAGAGCAGAAGAGGATATCCCTGGGGATATCCTTCTATCCCTGGGGATAGAAGAAGAGCAGAAGAGGAGAGGCTGCTGGTGGAGGGGGGCAAAACCCCACCTCCACCTCAGTGCTGGAGGGGATGAGATAACATGCACTTATCCCACTTCTTTTCAGAGAGATAAATGCTGGGGTGATCCTGTAAGAGCCAGAGTGACCATCATCTGCTCGACAGTGGGGAGCACCAAGCAAAATCACTGAGTGGCTTTCTGACTCAGTTTCCCCTCCTGTAAGCTGGAGGAGATCTTTCCCAAAGATGCAGTAAAGATAATTAGGATTGCACTGATGCTGTGGTGTGAGGGACCATGTGAGTCCTCCAGAGAGAGAGCTTTCTATCTGACAGCTGCTTTAAAGATGTAAAAAGAAATGCAAAAATTTGGCTTCACTTTACACCATGTGGAAAAGCAGGACGTGTCTTTCAAGAAAGGAATTTATGGCAGTGTTCTGGTTCTGAAGGACTGCAAGTGGTGTGGGTCCTCTTCTCCCTGGGTGTAACTGCAGCTCCTGCACCAGGCTCACACAAACATGGGAATCTGGGGTTGCCTGCCCGTGCAGGTAGCTGCAGTGGGAGTGTGTTGTCTCTGTGCCATGTGTTGTACCATAATGTGAATTTTGGAACCAAGCCCATTTTTAATAAATTGTACCTTTCCTCAACTGCTTCCTCTCTAAATACTGTGTGTTAACCCAGAAACGAGCAACCATCACAGCAGCTGTCAGTGGATTTTTGTATGCTCTCAGCAAAGACCCTCTGAGGAATTTCCTTGTTAAACAGACAAGCTATCAAAAGCACCTTTTCCTGCCAAAAAGGGCAAAAAAGCCTTGCAGAAAGCTCAGAAAACTGAGTGAATGTTCAGTGAAATTCTGTTGCAGTTTAATGAGATCAGGCCTTGGAAGGAGATCTCTCCTGACTTGTGCCCGCTGCAAGGAGAGCCAGAATTATACGTGAGAATCTTGAGCATATAAGATTCCTTTATCATCTTTGCTTTGACCCTTTCAGGACATACCATTTGATGTATTTCTGGTGGATGCTGTTGCTCCTGGAGCTGAGCTGGGGGTGTTTGTAGGGCATCAAGTACAGTGAGGTCTTGGCTACTCATGGACAAACCCTGATCAGGGAGGCTGGGGTGTATTGTTTCAGCCTTCAGTTGCATTTCAGACTTGATCTTGAGGAGGGAAATTACTGACCTCAATTGTAAGAAAACAAATGAAGTTTATCACCAGGCCTGTCTGTAAATGAGTAAAACAGACCAGGACTCTCCAACCTGAAAAAGAGATGGACCAAGTGGACATGTGGTAGAGATCCAGCAGATAGGAGAGAGTGTGGAAGCAGACAAGGAGAGGGAAATAGGAAGGATGTATCTTCAGACACCTGGAAGTCACCATTTTTCTTGCTGTCTTGTTTTATGGCAAATTTCAAAGGAGCATTGGTTCAATATTGCTGTTGGGTGGAAAGCTATGAGAAAATCAGGATGAGTGGTGATATGGAGGATTTGACCTAGAAAAGTGATGGGACAAGGCTTGATTGAAGCAGTAGAAAGGTAGAACCTGGATTTTTGGAAAGAAAGAAGGAAAATTATCTGATTTGAAACAGAGGGTGATATTAAAGAGAAATTCTGTGTCTGAGAGGCAGACAAATTGATCACATGAATTAAAACTATTCATTTCAGTGGTAGTAGAGAAATGTGCTGTCTGCTTTTATTCTGTCTCAGCCTGGGTTTGGCCATTTTTATTCTGAGTCACTGCTGCCCTTCTGTACAGAATTCAGGAAAGGCTCTATACTGAATCTAAGTCTGTCCATTATCTTATTTCCTTCCTAAGGGAGCAAGATTGATTCCCAATAAAGCAGCTGGTTAATTTTTAAGATTCTAGGACTTGCCTCTTTGCTTGATCTTTGGGTTTTGCATTTAACTGGTTACCTGCTCTGTCTCGCCTCTAAATGACTTTTCCCCAGCCTGTGGGCACGGACTGCAGCTTTGTGTCCAGGCTATCACACACTGCACCACTTCTCCAGGGATTCCCTCCACAATGTCAGATATGAAAGCTAATAAAAAGTGTTGTTTCCCCTTTTCCTTTGGTGGTTTTGATTTTTATTCAATTTGTCCCTGCCTGTCAGGACTGAATGACTGGAAAGAAAGGAGAAGTCACTGAAGCTTTTTCTTCACATACCCCTAGTGTGCTCTGCTTCATTCTCCTCATATTCCCAGCAGTTAATAACCATTTTTTTCAAACTCTTGTATTTTCTTTATGCTTATTTTTCAAGGCAGCCCTTGTTGCCTTGACTTCTTCTTCTGGCACTGAGATCTTCTTCTTTGGGGTATTTCCTACTTCAGTGAGTAGGTTTGGCAGTAATGAACATCAGAGCATAGTCCAGGCCAACAGTGTAATACATACCTTGATATTTCTTATTTATTTCTGATCAATGTTCAGACACTAAACCCAGCCACTTTCCAGGTTAGAACATTTTTTTTTCTTTGTCTATAACCACTGCAAACTCTTCCTTTTATATAGAGGAGAAAACAATTTTTCCTCCTGCTTTTTAAAGGGATGCAGTAGCACTGAGGAGGCTGGGTTAGGAAGCTGGCTGGTAATTTTGCATATTATAAACAGGGCAGAATAGGACAATGTCTTTTCTCCAGAGCTGCTTTGGTTGTGTAGCACAGGCCCTTGCTTGTGAATGACACAAATACTGTGCAGATGAAAAAGGGAATGTAACTGTGTCTGGTATTGAGCATTATTTTTTAATACCTTCCTGAAGATAACTTTCATGCAGAAGGATGTTGGTTACTTGACACACCATATCATTCTTGTGGGTGGTACCTTCCTACAGGACTCCAGAAGTCTACTGGCACAACAATTAAGGGTGCATATTTTAAGCAGTGCTTTTTGACAGATGCAGATAAAACTGGCAGTCCTCTCTGCGGTGTGCTGCCAGTGGCAGTATCCAATGTCACATGCTTTAGGGAAGATGTGAGAAGTTACATGGTGCCATAAAGGAGTTTCCTTTGCCTCACAGCCATCAGAGCTGTCTGGTGTCCTGAAACATGTTGACGCTGTGCATTCAGGGATGTTAGGAGGGAGGTGCTGATGTTACAGAGCAAAGCAGTGATGGAAGCAAAGGTAGATGGACCAGTATGGCTGGCCAAGTGTGCAGCCAGGGAGGGTTGGGATAAATTTAAATAGTGCAGTGGAAATGCTCAATTTTCATTACATTTATCACTTACAGTCCATACAGTTTAGTCCTTTCAAATGGATAAATTAGGTAAATCACTTATGCAAGTCCATAGGCAAATATTACAATAATTTTTCTCAGAATTAAAATAAGCTTTGTTAATGAGTTCTTATGATCTATCATGAAGCAGTGAAGACTTGTGAGCATCTGAATTACATAGAACTCAAATGAAAAATAGGTGTGCTTTTTTCCTCATTACTTAATTAACCACAGTCTGCTTTCACTTTTAGCTGCTTTTTTATATTTGAGTGACTGTGATTTTGCTCTTTCCTCACATATTTGAGTCAGCAGAGTGATCACTCAGTTTTGATATAATAACCATGTAGGAGATCGGGGCCGCTTCCTGTAATTTCTTAATTCCCACCTATCGAAGAGAGAATTAAGACAGAATTGATACAGACAACTTGGCTATAACATCTCAATGTATAGGATGTCAACATCAGCCTGAAATATTCTTCCTGCAGCTCAGACCTGAGCATTGCCAACCCTGACATCAACTGCCTGGGGACTCTGTGCCATATCATTCTAGCAGGTGGATCCTGGTAACAAAGGGAGATTAAATATCCCAAAGAATTCTACTCAGCTGTGTAAAACACTATTTTAAAAAACCCCATCTAAATAAGGTTTGTGTGTTTCTTGCTCTCTGGCTGGGCAATGTCAGGGTGCCAGGCACTGCTGGCTGATTTTGTAGGTGTGGGAGGCACAGACACAGTGTGGTGGTGAGACTGAACTCCTGCAATTTTAAGGAGGCATTTGTTGGAGAAATGCCCACACAAGCTGCAGAATTGCAGCAGATTTAGCCATTGTTAGGTGGGCAAATCCATTTTCATCCAACTCTATCAGCAGAGTGAAACTGAGTAGGACTGCAAATAATGGAGTACATTGGCCTGTGGTGTAACAGCAATTGCCCAGTTCTGCTCTCAGGACAGGCAGACCTCGCTGCCCAGGCAGGCTCACAGGGCACCACCCTCCACCTCTTGTCTTCTCAGATAGAAATCAACTTGACTTGGTGGGCTTGGGTTTTTCTTGTGTTTTAAAGCTTCAGCACATCTCCAGTTTCTGAATATGAAATAGTTCCCTGTAGAAAACTCCATCAGACAGGGCCAATACAATGCCTGTTGCCCACAATATTGAACTCTTTTATTCTGGTCTTCTGAGAACTTTGCCATTCAGAGAATCCACATCAATAAGGCAGCAGTAATGCAGAAGTCAGCCTGTGCTGAAGTGCCTGAATTTGGTGGCTAACCTGTGCTGATGTCTGTGTGTCTCAGCTCAGCTGCCTTCCCTTCCAGATGTAGCTAAATGAGACCTGGCCCATTTTTGTCTATACTGTGCTGCAGTCGTGCAGTTCCATTAGTTTGCAGCACATGGTACAAAATTATGCTTAAACAAATTTAAAAGGCAACTTACAAAAAATTATATGAAAAGGAAAGAACTGAGAAAAATATTAAAAGAACATACCTAGGTCAGCTGCATGAACAGTGTTTCATCATTATAGGAAGAGAATAGCAGATCTTTCTTTAATCAGCAATTCCAAGCTGCTGAATTGCTCTGGAATATCTGATTTGTCCAAATATCCTATCTTACACTGAAATCAGGCTCTAACTGTTGCTTATACACTCCTCTTACCGCTGAAAATCCTAAATAATTTTAACATTTCATCTACTTTACCCCTTTGAACAAAAATAATGGAAAGAGGATAGAGGAATAAAGAAAAACACCTATGGGAAGTAGAATCAAATCTGACTGATGAGACATAATATAGTTAAGTAACAGATGTCAAGCACCTTTAACTGATTCTTTATATATTCTTCCAAAGACTCATCTCCCCTGACTCCTACAGCCGAGAGGTTTGGGTGTGTGTACAGCAAGTTGGTGCAAATCAAAAGCAAAACATCTGTCCACAGACTTACAAGGAGTTCTTCAGTTAACAGTGGTGGTATAAATGCCAGCCTGATCTGATCTAGTAGTGCAGTTGAGTCTAACCTCTCTAGCCTCTTAAACATAGAAAAACAACAGCTCTTAAGTGACTGTGAGGTTTCAATTACATTTGCACCCCAGAGGGACACAGCAGTGACCTGTTACTGATGGATTTATGAGTATGTTGTCTGACAAGAAGGTGGGTTTAAAAACAGTTGCTGCACCATTTGCTTAGTTATTACATTAAACTACTTTCCTTGACTTGGACATCTTTATTTTTCTCCTCTCATCAGGCTCAGGTAGTTCAGGAGATTCCCACCTCTGATACCAAGATTCTTCCTCATTGATATTCCTGAAATCAATATGAAAACAGAAGTAATTTTAGATATTAAAAAAGCATATACCAACATTTGAACCCCTAGCATGGTAAGAAAACTGCTTCAGATGTTTTCTTTTAAAAGCTAAGAAGATTATTTTCTCTGACTAGTCTGAGCAAGAGTTATTTCAAATGTAAAAGGACAAGTTAGATTTTTGGGAACACTTTTAAATCCTTAGAATAAACATTGTCTTACCCACATTATATAATAAAAGAGCTTGGTTTACTTAGCTGGAAGCCATAGATGATTTTTCTTGAAATGAATTATGAATTGCTTTCCTTATTCCTTTGGAGCCTTTTATTCTCTTTTAGAGCTAACCAGTAACAAGAGAAGAATTAAATATTGATTGATAAGGCAAAGATTTTAAAGGGACTGAAAAATATGGAATTGTCATGACTCTGAAAGTGTTGAAATGAAATAGAAATATTTAATCTTTCTTTAGTATGTCACAAACTTACATGCGTACATTCCAGCTCAAAACAACTGTCCTGTGTAATGGTTTTGGTTTTACGGATGTATTCACTATTAGCCTATGTGTGAAGACTGCTAAGCAGTTTTTAATTAACTTATGTTGAATGTTGCATTGCGGTACATCAACAAGAACTTAGAAGAACAAATCTTAATTCAGCTCAGATCAATGCATGTATGTAATTCAGTGCACTTGTACAGAAATATACTGCAAAGACACCTTAACTCTGACCCATGAGGCACTGCAGACAGCAGAAGTCTATTTCAATAATTATTTCAATAACAGAGATGAATAGAAATACATCCTCAGATGCTTTTGCACATACTAGTAAGTTGCCCATATCTATCTGCCTGCATTAAATTGGGTAAGTTACCTCTTGCAGAGCTAGGAGCTGAACTAGGGGTTCCAGCCATGGTAGCTCCAGTTCACATCCTTTTGATCTTGTAGTAACTTGGTGAAAGTGAATGGCTGTGGATTCATCTGCAGGTATCTCTTTCTTCAGCAGACTCTAGCTCTGCCTTTTCAACTCCTTGGAGCCTGCCTACCAGGCAGTGTTAATGTGTAGCTATGTGCTGTGAGTTTGAGTCTTTCCAGCAGCATTATGGCTTAGATATTCCCAGGCAAGATGTGTAGCTGTGCTCCATCCTGCCATGCCTAAATTGCTGATGATACCTGTAGTACATCTTTGGAAGATGGTGGGAATGCATCTGCACCTGGCTTAGGGATCCCAGGGTAAGTCAGCCCTAAAATGTGAGAGGCTTCTCACTTGAGCTGGTGAAACTGCAGAACATGATTGTACTGTCCAGAAGAAGGTAGTATTGAAACTTTATAAGCTATTAGTTTTGTATGCCAGTAAGAATTACCCTTTGGGAAGAAAAAAGCCCCAGTATTATTCACTACGAAACACTTTTGAAAACACTCCTGCTTTGCAATGCTTTTGTCTTGGCCATTTTCTTTTTTCTCTTGTGGAGAACAAGTGCTTGAGTCTGTGACAGTCTCAGATGGTTCAGGTATGCCTGAGTACCATCACTGAATTTCTTACAGTGGCCTGAGTGCCAATACCTAGCCTGAAGCAAGTGATAAAGAGATCACTGGGTGGTTTTTTTTGATGAGAGCTCACTGGCAGCACTGCAGCAAGAGGAGATCTGCTCATAGGAAATCAGATCATCACAGTTGTGTGGACTTCATGTGTTGCACAGAAAGAAGCCTTACATGGTCAACAAATTTCCTGCCTAGCCAAATTTTCCTCTTAACAGTAAGTGCATGGATCAGTCAGGAACATGATATATCTACTTTCATAATTTGTCCTTATTCCTATTGCCTTTCAGGTCACTGAGGTACAAGGATGAAAAAAAATGTGTGAATGGTCAGTATCAAATGGCATTTGCATAACCCACTACCTTGACAGACCTCTGCAGCAGCAGCATTTCCAGTCCATTTTCTCTGGCTGATCTCTGCTTCTGTACAAAACAAACCAGCTCACAACAAACAGGAGTGTGTAACTTATCCATCCTTGAACCTCTCCAGCAGCAGCCTCTTGCTGCATAAATCAATGGACTGTTTACATGATGGGGCAGAGAATATGAAGTCAGGGATTTTCACTTCTCAGTGTGGTTCCTATTTGAAATTTGTGTGATCTCCCTGTTACTGCCAGGTTAGCAGCAATAAAACATTTTACTGAGAATGTTTGGCAAGGAGGGGTTTTATTTTGTTCTTTTCCTGTCTGACAGATGGTTTTTGGTTGAAGTAGGGGTAGAAATTCCCCACAGCAGTTGCAGGGAGACTTGGCCACATCTACTGGCATTAATTATAATAATTGTCCTTTGTAATTAGCTGCATGCCAGAGATGGAGGCACGACGTCGCCTCTCTGCTGACTCTGATTGTTGGGTCCTTTTGTGGATTGCTCTCCCACAACTGGGAAACAGATTGTTTGGGCTGGAATTAGAGAGTTGTAGGTAGGCAGCAGCTGCTCTTGAAATTTTTTCTAATATGCTAGTTAGATGTGTGATTTCAAATTGATTTTGTTCATTTAGCAGCCTGTTCAACTGGGGAGGAAGAACAACACAAGCCCCTGTAAGTGGTAATGCTCTGTTCTGATAGAGGCTCTGCCTTAGATGACACTGAGGTGTATTTGCAACTCTGAAAATGATCAGTTCCTGTTCCTCTGCAAAGGTAGAAAAGAAGCTCTGCAGGTAGCTGCTCCTGGCAGAGAAACCCTTACCCATTGCATGTCACGCTAGCCAATGCAGGTGGCATTTGAGTTAATGAATTTGGTGTAAGCGTTTATTCAGTGAAGCAGCATTGCTGAAATTACACAGGGATTTTCTGCTTTCTGATTTAAACCTGGAGCTGATTTCACTGTTAAGACCCTCACATTTAATATATCAGCCTGTGTATGAAAAGCAGGGCTTTCATCCCAGCCTAACTAGGTGAAGAACCCAGGCTTACACATTTATTTGGCAGGGTCCCCTGCTTTCTAGGTTAGAATGAAGACAGTCTAAAGATTCACAATTTTTCCAAAAAAGATTTCCCACCAGTGGGAACAAGGGACTTGGTATCTCTTAAACAGGAGTGATAATCTTCACTAGAACTCTGAGTGAATGTTGGAGGTGGGCTACTGCAATAACCCATATAATCATGCAGATAGCCAGGTTGGGATGATAGGGCTTATACTATTAAATTTTCCTCTGAAATTTAGTCCTTTATATCATGCCAATCATATCAAGTTACATAGGGCAGAAGTCTGTTAGCATTCCAAATTGGTAGAACTGTAACATTGCCCACAGTGTACAGCACATTTGATCACGTCTGCAGCAATGCTCTGACTCCCCACAGCCTGTTTTGCCCTCAAATCTCAATGCATTTCACAAATTTAAGTAACTAAGATATTTTGGTACGGTGAGCAGGCAGTCTAAGAACCACGTCATCAAAAAGCAAGTTAGTGTTCACAGAAGTTAGAAAAACTGCCCAGACTGTGTTAGATTCAAATCCAGAGTTTTTACTGGGCAGTCCTGCCCCTAAACATCAGACCTGGACCAGGTGGATCTGCTGATGTGGATGATGCATTTCTGCTCTTGTCAGTGGTCTTGGACTGAGTGACAGCTGTGCAATCTGGCTCCTAACATGTTGTGTGCCAATTGGTGTTTTGTGTTCAGGATATGGCATCAGTGCAATATTGAAATCTGATTTGTGTCACACAGCCCTGACAGTGCAGAAACTGCAGTGATGCTGTAGTGAGTGAACAGGTAACTAACCATGCTGAGCCACAGGATGGATGTTGTCCAGAGACACTCCTATGCAGTGTTATGAAACCTCAATGATAAAATGATTAACTTCTCAAAGCAAAACAAAGATATTCCACTTTATCTGGAGAAGAAATGCAGGGTGGCTGCCAACCCTGCACTGTGGGAAGAAATCTATGCTCTTTTATTTGGCCCCATGCCAAGCCAAGGCTCACACCAGGGGTGGCTCTAACTTTGCCCTGTTTAGTTTGAATGTGTAGGAGCACAACAATACAGATTATTTTGGTGCCTAAATCAAAACTTTCAGAGGATGAGAAAACCTACATTTTCCTCCTGCATCAATTGCATCAAATGAACTTCATCTTATGATATTGCATTGCATTATTAAAGCAAAACTTCAAGGGAGCAGGTGGTCCACTGATGCTATTTCACCTCCCAAGCTGGTTGGCAAATCTGTCATCTTAACATCAACTGAGAATAAATATTGGAGGTTGCAGTCAAGGGCTTTTTTCAAAAGTAGGGAGTTACTAATGATAATGGCTATTAGTGTTAAATGTTTGCTTTTTTGCAAAGGAGTTGACTATGGTTTGTACTAATTAGTGTAGAGAGGAAAAGGAGACAGCATTTTCTCTGAAGCCATTCAATTCCCAAACCATTTTTGGGAGAGTTGGAACTACCTCTTCTCTAAATTTGAAGTGATGTGTTCATGTTGAGGATTCAAGGGTTATTTTTGCAGGCTTGACTTGGAGGAGAAGGCGTGGATCAGAACAAGAAATTCTTACTTGTTGCCTGTCTGCATTCTGCATAGTTTAAATCATCTCCAAATTGAAAAGAAATTTAAGTAGAAAGAAAACCCATATCCAGCACTCTCAGTATTCAAGGAAAAAAACCAAAACCACAAACAACACAAGGGAAAGAATCTGCATCTCAATCTCATTGTTGCATTAAAGGAGATACACTGAATTTGCAGAATGGCTGCAGCAAGTTTTGAATAATAAATGAAAGAGGAAAATTGCTTCCCTGTGCATAGAGAGAATGCCAACAGCTGTGCTCGTTGCTTGTGTGCTGCTTGCACAGATACACTGGCATCACTCAGGACCCATGAAGAAGAGTGTAGCAAGTCCAGAGTTCCTCAGCTTTCCCTCCTGCTCTGGCTCAGTCCTTAAAAAAGTTTAAAATTCCTTTTATTGCTTATAATCAATTTTTGTTGCTTATCTCTTCCTCTCTATTGGCAACTGGCCAGTTAAAGGGAGGGGAAAGGAATGAGAAACAAAAGAGGCTAAATAAGGAAACACAAGTCTAAATACTTTAGGGTTTTTTCTTTTTGAACTCAACCTTCTCTTTTTCAGTTTTGTTGTGTATTTGCTGTAGATGCCATAAAGACACCACTAACTCAGTCCAGGTTTTATTTTATGAACAGGAGATAATCAAGAAAAAAAAAAATTGAGGTCTGACCTGTGATGCATTGATGCACCAAACTTACTTTGACAGATTCTGAGTTGTCATATCAAATTTACAGAATCACAGAATCATCTGGGTTGGAAAAGACCTCCAAAATCAGCAAGTACAACCATTAATCCAACACTGTCAACGCCACCACTAAACCATGTCCCCAAGGGCACATCTACAGGTCTTTTAAACACCTCTAGGGATGATAACCACTTTCTTGGGCAGCCTGTTCCAGTGCTTGACAACCCTTCCAGAGAAGAAATTTTTCCCAATATCCAATCTAAACCTCCCCTGGCACAAATTCGGGCTTTTGCCTCTTGTCCTATCGCTTGCAGCTTGGGAGAAGAGATGCACCCTCACTTTACCACAGCTTCCTTTCAGGTTGTATATAGAGAGCAACAAGGTCCCCCCAAAGCCTCCTTTTATCCAGCCTAAAGAACCTGAATTTGCTCAACCACTCCTGATAAAGACTTGTTCTCTAAATTAACTACTCAAGATAGTGACCTTTGCCAAGCCCACTAATCCTGATTTCTCATAGGACCAACAGGACACCAGTCTTTTTTAGAAGGTTATCTGAGCTCAGGCCTTTGGAAGAGAAGGTGAAAGAACACAAACCCATTACTTACTTAGCTTTCATTTGAATAAAAGAAGCTTTTAATTTTTTTAAAACAAGCTTTAAATCCTACACTGAAAATTGAAGCAGATGAGTGAATAGCAAAACACAGCTCAAAAATCTGTCCCTCACTGCCAGGAAAGCCTTTTGTCTGATGTGGCAAAGAAAACACAGACAATTAGTCATTTTTATGCTTTCAAAGCATTGGTTTGATGGTGCCAAACTTTTTCTGACAGATCTCATCTACTTCAGTTATCTGCCACTCCAGTTTATGAGGTTTCTAGGGCAACTGTCATCTTCATAGTGAACCACCCAGGATTCATAGAAGGCTGCTTTTCCTTTAGCACTCCTAGAATTCAGTAGCTGTCTTTTTAAAACACAGTAAAGTATTATTTTCTAAGAGCACAGGCAAATGATTTCTTGTTTTGGATTTTTGCAAGCCTGGTGGTTAGGAAGGCACCATCTTTCTCCTCTGTCAAGTGTCTTCATAGGCAAGGAGTCTTGGCCATGAATATTGTTGTAACTCTCTTGAACTTTGTTGCGAGTAACATTAGCTCCATTGCTCTGGAAAAAATGTAATTGTCTGAGCCTGGGAGCTGGGCTTATCTGGGGAAAAAGAGGTGAAGAAAAAGGCAGGGAAATAAAGAGCTCTGAACTGGGACTGCAGAGAGGGGGAGTTTCTGCAGACTGTTCCTGAAATTGTTTCTATCAAAGACTCAGTGCATCTGAGTAAGATGATATAGGATTATTTGTATTGGTAGTATCCAGTCCTAAAAGAACAGGCGCTCATTTCCTGGCTGAAAGAGATGGGAGCCTTTGCTCTGTAAACCCACAGGCTGGGGGGAGTTCAGTAGGATACTGTGGTTTTGGAATGCTTGTTCAAATATGTTTATTCTGTGAAATGGGAAAACCATTAATCATGCTACCTGGAGGAAATAAATAATCTGATTCGTCTGAAATTCTATTTTTTCTGGGGGAAGACGTGTATACATGCTATGATAATTAACTATGTTTGTCTCTAAAGTCAAGTCTCTGTTCTTAAAACACTTTCTTGTGAAATGAGATCATTTTATCATTCCAGGTAAGATGGATTGATAGTGATAAGGAGATGTAAAGAAGCTGCACCACAGCTGGGTGCAGTCCAGACATGAAGCGTGGAGTTCCATTGATTCACAAAGACGTTCTCCTGTGTGTTAGTTTTGTGTTCCAGTGGTGCCTGGGAGCTCTTTGACAGCACTTTTAGGCTGGATGTAGTGTATTTGAAAAGTATCTAGCATGTTGGTGGCAGCTATTGAGGAAGGAGTATTCTTCACTGCCCATTGGTATCATTCTTCCTGCACTGTGCAGAGGCAGCAGCCGAACAGCATTGATCATTCAGGTCTCAGTTTCCAGGCCAGAATGTAACAAAGGGGCCTTGCTGGCTCAAGAGCTCGCTAAGGATAAATGGGTACAATGCTTTTCACCAGACCTTCTCTATGAGGGGGTAGAGGGGCAAGGAAATGCAGTTTGCTATTGAAAATAATTGATAAAGTTGCTTGCTGTTCCAGCTGGAGCCTGTTTGCTGACACCATCCACCCCAGCCACTAATGCTTCCCACTTCCCTGATGAGTGGCCATTTTCTACTGCTGGCTTGGTGTAAGAATAGCATGAATAGGATTTTTTATTTATTAGCTGTGTTAATGTGGCACACAGGAGCTGCATTACGTTGGGCACAGTACAAACACATTTATTTAGACTTGTGTGAAAATTACTAATGAGAGAAGATCGCTGGCCAAAGCTCTAGGCGTTCTGACACCTCTGAATAAAACAATGACATCCCAACAATGTTTAAAGTGATGATTCCAGCAGAAACTCAGCCAGCTGCTTCCAGAAACTCCTACAGAATAACATTAGCCTTCTCTAAATACTCTAAAAAACAGAAGAGTTCACAAATGTTAGGAGATGGTCTTTACCCCGAGGTGTTTACAGTCAGAGCCTCCATCCTTCAGAGAAGTGTCTGCTTATTTGGTGCATCCAGGGAGAAGTGTTGATTCTTGCCTTCTTTAAAATTGTGCATGGGTTGGGATGGTCAAGACAGAAAGTAAAGGGGAGAATTAAGGAAAACTATTACTTGCTTTAAAAGAAAGAAAAAATGGAGACTTAGAGCTGAAAGGACTTGCCTGAGGCTACAGAGAGAGGCGGTGGCAGAACCCAGAATAGAAGCCAGATGTTCCAAGTCTGTAGCAATATGACTTAGTCAGATTTTAACAGAGGGATGTTTTCCTTCAAAGTCTGTTTTCATCTTTCTTTTGAATTATTTTATTTTATTTTATTTTATTTTATTTTATTTTATTTTATTTTATTTTATATCTAAAGGGTAGTGAGGGGAGTTTCAAATAAAATAATACACTGAGGAACCTGAGCTTTGGGATGTTTGGTACGATTCTGATTTACCATGAGCAAGAAGAGCAGCTCTGATGCTAATTCTTAGGTAGGAACTTCAAAGATTGCAAGAGTCTATAAATATTTGCTTTATTTGCAGTGAAGAGTACAGGAAGTTCTGAGTTAGCCTAATTTAGGCTTCAATATAGACTATTTATGTACTACCTCCTGGGACCACCTCTGATTACTGAAAGAATGACCTTATTGGAAACCAACAAGTAGGTCTGCAGTTAATTATAAAGGGTTCAGAGCCTGCTGCAGAACCTAACAATGGCATTTTTGTGGATGATGTTATGTGTTTTTATTTAGCTGTTCAAGTCAGGAGAGCTTAAACAGATGGCACACACTTTCTTGCTCTCTGAGAACACCTAGAGAAAGACACTGATAATAACTGAGGGATGCCAAGCCTAACAGGTCAGGAGAAATGGCAAAGCTCAGGCTGTCTGACCTCACTAATTACCATCTGAAAGCAATAATGAACTGGTCAGTGGGGTCAGGAACAGGTGATGCTGTGTGGAGAGGGAGAAAGGGGGGTTTGTTTGTCTTCTGCATTTGGAAGAAGTGGTTTGGACATGTTGCCTCTTTTTTAACTTTACAATAACAACAATGACTTAATGTAATCTAAATGTGGCTTTTGGAGAAAATCTGCTTTAGAACTTATCCAAAATAATTTCCTGAAGGAAAAAAAAAAATATCAGTACAGTTCAGGATGTCTGAAGACAGAAATGTAAAAAACTGACTTACAGGGCAACAAGTTTATACATGGGATGATGCTCCTCTGGGGCATCATATAAAATGATTATACCAGATTTTGTTCATCAAGGCAAAGTAAGCTAAATCAGATACAAGGCAAAGCCCTTAGGAGGAGGAGGAATGTATTCAATTTAGTGAGGCAACTGTGATAGTAATTAAAGCCCAGATGGAAACCTTTGAATGTGTCTGGCGTCTGTGCATCCGCTGTGTTTTTTCTGTTAACTTGACATTATAAAAGGAGCACCCAAAGAATAAAGAGATGGTGTTTGAAATTTCATCAGTCAAACACTGTCCCAAATTTGATTTATTGTAAACAATCTGCAAAAATTGCTTTGGGTATATATGATACAGGCAGGGAGTTTTCTCAAGTGGTAATTCACAAAGAGAGAAATTGTACATTATTTCTAGATTTGTCTTTGCTGAAATGCAGTTAGGATTAATTACACCATTTGACAGCTCTACTGTGAACCCCTTATATTTTGGACATATAGATAGAATTTTATTCTGCTGTTATATATTCTCTCTGAAGCAGACTGCTATGCTGGTTACTTTATAAGCAGATACAGTGCAAGATTTCAGTAAAAAACCCTATAAAATTAAAAAAAAGTAAAAATCGGGAATTAAGAAGGGAATCATTGTCCTACTTTTTTTCCTGTAATACACAGGGCAGGAGCAAAGGATGGTACAGTATGGAAACACTGCTAAAGGGTTAGCAAAACGTGAGGAGTGATTTGCTATTCCTGCTGAATGGAGGGCTGGGGGCAGCTGTAACTCTGCTGGGCTGTCGCACACACTGGGAGCCTCAAGTGTCTCCTGCCTTGTGTTTGAGTCATTACTTTATCTGGAGCAGACAGGCTGCTTGCACTCCCAAATCCTCCAGCATATGCACTACTTGATGCCTAGTACAGGCATGTATGTGCTGCTGAGATTTACTACTGGCCCCTGAGTGAGTGGAGAGCTGCAGCCCCTGCCCAAGTCTGCCGGGTTTGACAGGCCAGACTCAGCGTCCCAGGCTGGCCTCAAAAGCATGGAGGAAGAGCTTGGTGTTTGCAGCAAGGTAAATATAGAAAAAAATAAGGAGGGGAGAGGGAAGATGCTCCTCTTCAAGTGTGATAAATCACTTTTCCCCTTATCATCTGTAAGCATATATTTAGGGACTTTTGAAGCAGTCTGTTACTCCCTAGACAGTTTATTGGCATGTTGTGATGTTACAGTTCCAGGCAGAGCTGTAGTTAAGTGTGTATAATTAGTGGCAATATTAATGGTCTTCAATGATACTAACTCCAGGCAGAGGTGTTTTCCCTTGGTTTTCATTACCTTTATGCTGATAATGGCTTATATCCTTTGTACTAAATCAATGTTGCCAAAATCCTCCTGGTGGTTTTCACTTTAAAAAGTATCTCTATGTGAGCATATTCCCCCCACATACACTGTCAGTCTTCATTATCTTTTTTTTTTTTTTATGGAAGTACATGGAGCCTCTTTTGCAGTCTATATCCTGAAATAACAACAAAAAATCCAATTTCTTAAAATGAGGTTTGCTGTTAATGGAGATTTTTTGAAGAGCTCTGTTCCTAATCCACCTGCTCTGTAGCTTCTGAATTCCCTGCAAGTGGTTCACTGCTCATTGATGAGAAACCAAAACCCAGAGTCCCACAACTCATGAATTTGAGACGGATTAAATTTTCAGATCTAATTTTATTTTAATATTTATTTTACCTCCAAAATTGCTATTATAGGGCCTCACAAGTGATTGTCTATGGAAGGTGGTTTTTTTACATGAGTCAGGACAGCACCTATAACCTTTTAAGTGGAGTCTCAGTGTTCATGGGCTCTATGATCAATCCTCCAGAAAGGGATGAGAAATTTGCAAGTTGATAAAAGACTTATGTGTAGTGCAAAAGAGGAGCCTATTCCTGTTCACCTTTTCAATCAGCTCTTCACTTCTCATCCTCTGACTTTGTTTAAAGACAAACTAATTGTAATTAAAAAAAGAAAAGAAACAATGGCCTTTTTTATTCCCTACAACCAACATATTCTAGAGTTTATAAGACCACAGGTTATATTTATGGCTCTTATATTTCCAAAGGGGGTCTGTGATGCTTTTGTCTGCAATATCATTGCCACCATGGGACTGAGGTCTGAATCTTACATCAGTGTACATAAGAGGAGGCTTGAGAGATTTATAATGGGAAAATGCTGACAGCTCCATAATTTACTGCCGGCTAACGGCAGCACTGTAGCTCCTGACAGCTCTAAACCCTTGTTCTGTGGGTTGGTTTGTTTCTAATACACTCCCTTTGCTGGATCTTCCCCCACCCTCTCTCTGGATGAATGGGCCTAGGCCTGTGAATATCTATATTGCTGCATTTTCCTTTGGTATTTTAACAGCCTTTCACTTTTAGGATTTCCCATTGTTGAAATTTGTAAAAGATTTCAGGAACTTCTCAGCAGAAAGGCTTTTTCATATAATTTGCCTTTTTTCTTGTTGTTCTTTCTTTAGCTTGGAGTATCTTACATATTCATTGTCACACCGGATACTCCAGCAGCAGCTTTACATTTTCAAGCCCTGGTACTTTGCTGTGTCCAGAAAATGGGTAGACACTGAACAATACCTACTTTTAAACTTATTTGAGTAGAATGCTGTGCATCTACATAATGGTTTCACACAGAAAGTGCTTTATCTTCATGAGTTAGTGAGTCAGTTTAGGGGTATTCTATTGGCAAAAGCTTTCAGAGAAATTATGCATGGTAAATTAATGAAGGCCGTCTGAGGTATTATTGTGTGTGAATGCACATGCCATTAGAATCAATGGCTGGCTGAAAAAAGTTAACGGTCATTAAGGGGCTGTTAAAAAGGCCAGTGGACACAGATTTACTCTCTTGCAGGGCTCTGGTTGGGTTAGGTGAAGACAGAGATTGCTATTTGCCTCCAGGCCACAGGACAGCCCAGGCTTTGTGCTTTCCTGTCCCATTTCTCTTGGCTCCTATCAGTGGCAGATTTAAGAGAGACTGCAATAGCCTGTCTTCTGAGGAGGTAGAGAACATCTTCTCAGCAGGTAAAGACCTTTGCATGACTTTTCCTTAGTTTACAAGTGGTTGGTAACAGAAAGTCCAAGTGGTGGAGCTTGAAATGGCTTAAAACAGTGTCTCAGTCGTGGTGTGAAATGGAGAGCTTGCCAAAGAGAAGGTTCTGTTGGTTTTGGTTGATGCCACCCAATCTGATGGTGAGTCTTTAAAATGTTGCTCACTCGGGTTGTGGGGTATTGGCTCCAATCAGACAGGAAGAAAAGAGCCCTGCAGCAGATCTGACCATTAGCCAATGGTATGGGAAATGCTGAATGCCAACTGGAGATTAGGCAACTGTGTGCCACTCCTGCCAATACAGCCAGGAATTTGTCATAATTGAGTATAAGTGACACAAACTGGCTTTCCTGGGCACTTGTATTCCCCTGGGCTGTGTCCTTTCCCTTGAGAAATGTAGATTTTTTTTTCCTGCATTGTATTTTGAATGCAGTGATTCTGACTGAAATAAAATGCATGGAGAAAATTAATGATTTGATATCTCCTTGCTGCTGCCAAAAGAAATGTAAAAGAGTCTTTGATCTGGTGGCTTTAAAAAAGTGAGCTGGACCAGTTACTGGCATTTACTGACCTAAGTAAGTGATAAAGCAACTGTGTCGAAGTTTAATTAGTCTTGATCAAGATACGATTTTAAGATTTAGAACTAGTGGCCTTTTGAAGAAGTAAGGCTTCTAGTTGTCATTTATGTCACAACATGTCCTTTTATCATACTTTCTGTGTCTCCAGCAGGAACAGTTTTTATTTTAAAGGAAAAGAGAAATGGTTCATTTGATGGGGATTAGCACAGACAAGCTTACTAATATTTGAAGGCAATTTCTCTGCCTTACCTTTTTCCCTATTTCATATCCCACAGAGATTACCTCAGACTGCCGTTGTTAGTCACTGTTATTTATATAAAGATATGTAATGCATTTGTGCTTGAGGGGTCGTCTGTAACGAGGTGTGCAATTTCAGACTGTAGAGACTGGCAGGAATTACTGTGAAGGATTGCTTTGCAGTGACAGCTTTATCCTGCCTGTAATATGTCATTGCGTGTGACTCTCAATTAATCACGCAATAACAAAACATTGCGGCTGGCGACAATGGTGTGTCCATTAATATCGAGAGGTAAGGCTCAGCTTTATGAACACAAATGCTGTCCCCTGCCCACTCGTGCACTTTAATCAGCAAGTCTCAGCCCAGAAGGAACATTTTTCTCTTCTCCTCTCCCCCATCATCCTCTATTGCGATCTATTAAGCTGCAATCCATAATGTCTCATGTCTCTGTAATGGCCTGATGGCGTGTGGTGTTAAATGATTGCATGAATTTGACTTTGTCTCGCTCCGCCTTGACCTTGGTGTCTTCAGTGGCTTCCCCTCTCTCATTTTCAAATCGGGAATGGGGAGTTGGAAGAGAAGATGGAAGAGTGACAGAATGGAGATACTACAAAGGAGGTTTGATGTTGTTCTTTGAGGAGATGGGGGAGACAAGAGGTAAGAGGATCCATTGCTAGGAGATGAAAATGCAATGATTTGCAAATTTGCAGGAGAAAAGCTATCATGCTTTTGAGCATAACCTGTTCCACAGACTGAAGTCTGCCACGTGCAGGACCTCATTGGTAAGCAGAGTGGAAACCTTGCAGTAATTCTTCCCCTTGTTTGTTCTGCCATTTATAATACGATTGCTAAGTAATATATCAATTTAAGTAAAATCCCCAAATCTCATTGTGTTTTACAGCTGTATTTATGTCCTGAACAGAAACATAAAGAGGCACCTGGGTGTTCTGTGCTTGGGCTACAAAGAAAGACACCCCAGTCCCAGCCACCAAGTGTGAATCCCTGTTATTACATCCAGCCAGGTTTAGACATAGATTCTCACTCTCTTGATAACCTTAGTTTGTTTTTTTTCAGTTGATTTATTTTGAGTTGGCATTGAGGTTTTACATCCTGTGCAACACAAATAGGAAGTCTGGTAGTAATTAGTGTCAATGTTTTAGGGTTTTTTTGCTAAGAAAACTAATTTTTAAGAAGTGCTTGGCAGGACAATCTCAGAAGAATCTCCTGAACATCCTCAGTTTGGTTTACACCAAAGTATTGTCATGTTAAATGCAACAGAGGAAATTAATTATTGTATCTCTTCCCATGGGTTAACGCTGTTTGTGAATTTGTGGCACATTTGACTGGTAGCCTTGAAAAGTGCACACTGAAAGAGGCATTTGGATTTTGACAATGGTGTGTCGGGTGCATTGCAGTACTTTCACTTTTTGTAAATAAAAAACAAAAGCCTTTGGGATTCTTAGCAATAAAAAGGTTTGTAGCTCCTTGGGGAATTCTTCATGGTCTTCATTGCTGAATCTCCCCATTGTCTCTGAATTATCAGCCAGACAATAAAAAAATAGTTAATCCAGGGTTTATGTCAAACATGGTTATTCTGGAGTAAATGCAGTATTATACCAGCACCATACAAAGTTCTTACTCCCTCTGGGCAATGTAACTTCTGCCAGTTAGCAAGAGCATTGGTTTTGGTTCTTTAATTAAGTCTAACCCTATCTCCCCTGCTGGATGAGCAGTGGATCTGACAAGATGCTGAACTTGCTAAACTATATAAAATAAAAGCACCTGCCCTCACATGAAATTGAGGGCACTCAGTAGTGCAGAAGGTGTTCTCCTTGGTGATCCCTGGCAGATACAATCCAGCACAGCTTCATAAAGCCATTTGCTGCCAGGTGTGGGGATGCATATTTGCATCAAGCTTTTCCATCAGGTGAACGCTGTTAGTTCATGTTTAGGAGCCAAGCACACATAGGGGAGACCTCCAAGAAGGAGGGTTTGTAATCAATTTCTCATTCCCAAATTATTTTTCCAGGGTCCCCACAGTATGGTGTTTGAGTAACAGAATAATTTCCTAGCTATTAAGTGCCTGAAAATCAGCAGTAATTAACTTAGCACAAGTTCTTCTCTTCCTCTCCCTCCTCTTTGCTCAAAAAAACAAACAAACCCCCTTTCTCAGCAGAGGAAATGCAGATGGAAGCAGTCTCTTCTGCCTGAGTGCAGTCATGTACAGATTACATCTTTTTCCCCCTTTCGGTTCTGTGAATAACATAATTGCTTTGTTATCCCTCAGGGGATTTGTAATATTAACATTGGTTAATGACATTAATTGAAGTTTTTACCATTAATAAAATGGCATTGCTTAAAATTAAGCATTACATTTCAATTAGTAGTCCATCAAAGACTTTAATAGTCTGGAGCATTAAAGTGATATTTTTTTAAATTTCTTATTAATTTTTTATTGTATCATGCTAATTTCCAAAGAGTGATTGAAAGCCCAGCTGATCCAATGGACGACCCTATCTGCCATGTTTCTTGAAGGAACTTCTTTCTTTTATGACATTATGCAAAAAGGTCACATTTCCACAAAGCAGGAATCTGTTTCAGTCACCTCTTGAATTCATTATCATCCTTTTTACTTTTTAACATGAGGCACATGATATACAGGCACCCCAGGTGGACATGTTTAAATTAATCTAGTAATAATTGATTCAGAAGAGATTTGGAGGACAGAATTTGCATAAAAGCCATAATGAGAGCAACTCCTCCAAGGCCAGACTGAACAGCTAAGTCCCTGAATAACTTACATCTCCTAAACTAATTTGGTTATATATGCAGGATGAAGGTGTGGGGGCTGGAGCATCATGTGATTGGAATTCATTACAAATAATTCATCTTCTCTAGGAAGGCTGGCCTCAGAGTGTATTAAAATTATATCAGCTCCCAAATGCTTGCTCAGACCCTGCCTCTGGAAGATGATGACAAAGTTTCTGTCTGAGGGATTGTTTGGGTATTTTAAAGCATTTCTGAGGCAGAGAGCTTGACACCCCAGGGCTGGGGTATCCTCTGGCAGGCTGCTTCTCCTGCCTGGTGGGAAAGTATTCAGATACTCAATCTTGGCTGGACATTTCATGGTCAAAAACATAAGTGCAGAGGAAGATCCTAGCTTTCGGTCTCAGATATTCTTCCCTTCAATTCCAGAATGGAATTTCTTAGGTAAGTTGTAGATCACTGGATTTGCATCAAATCCAGGATCACTGTGATGTCTTTGGGAATTTAGGGAGTCCCACTGCAGGATGGGGACTCTGTACTGTTTAGTTAAAGTAAATCTGCAGACAGAGAAAATGACAACTGTTCAGTCTATTAAAAGAAAGCAGCCAAGGCCTTTTTGAAGGTCAGCTGTCCTGCTTGACTTTGCCTTTGCCTAAGTACTCTTTTTGAGAAAATCTCTAAAAGGATGCCTCCGTGACCCAGCATAGTAATGCCTGTGTTCTGAGGCTGGTGAGCTTCAGTTAGCAGGTAACACAGTACCATGCTCCTGGTATCAGAGAAGTTGCATAGCCTGTGTGGAAGGAGGGGGAAATTCAGCTCTGTCTTTTCAGAAACTGTTGATCACCATATATTTTTCATGGGAAAATTGATGTCACTGTTGTTTTCAGCAGATAAGGAATCCGTCCCATTTTGTTTATACACAGCAGTCGGTAATACCCTGTCATTTTTGAGCTGTGTATGTTCTTCAGTGCTGCCCTGCAGCCAAGAGGATCTGGGAAGGGCAGATCCTGCTTTTCAGAGTCCCAAATACAGTGCAAGAGTTGGGGCAGATCAAAGCAGCGCTGCTGCTCCAGTGAGGGGAACAGTTAACAGAGCTCAACTGGTACCTGCTGTTGCAAGAGGTATGAGAAAAGCTGAGCATGGCAGGAGAAAAAAAGACTCTGGCTGACAATTATTGTTTTGTCTGTTCACATTTGGGGCATATAGAGGCTGGCTGAATGCTTTCTAGCCAAAGGTTTCTGTATGATAAATGATGCTGTGCTGTGCCAAGAAGACAATGCAGCAAAATATATTCTTGTTTCCAAACAGGCTAAAACTTGGAGTTGTGCTACAGGGATGCTTTATGCTTCTTCTCCTAGAGTTAAACCATGAGTATGTGTTATGTGGCACTGGGTAATCACAAATCTTTGACAAAACAAACAAGCTCTGGTTTCTCTCTCCTGCATGGGCAAGCATTAAAAGAAAAAGTTCTTCTCATTCTGTTTTTCCAACATAGTGGTGGAGGAAGGAGCTGCAGGGAGGGATGAGTTGGGTTTGCAATGTGCAACAACTGCCTTTGACTCTGGCATGTGGGGCTGTGTCAGTGATGCAAGAGGATTTGCTGGATGGAGTAGAAGGAAGTGGGTAGCAGAAGCTGGAGGTAGTTTCAGAGGTTTTAACAGGAAAAACTGGAAAAGGCCAGCCCATATGTTATGGCTGACTCTCAGGCAGGAGGTTCATTGGTGTGATGATTTCATGGCTTGGTGTTTGTCTTCTGGACACTTGAATTGTGGGATTGCTTTAGGTCAGAGGAAAATTAAGTGGTTTGTTGTTGTTGTTGTTGTTGTTGTTTTATTTGTTTGTTTGTTTGTTTTAATTTCTGCTTTCTGTTGTTTTCCCAACTCTGTGGACACAGGGGCACCACAGTGACTGCTACATAGTTTATCAGGATTGCTTATCTGCAGGGCACAATCTGGGGACTGTACTTGTCCCCAGATTGCTATCCCAGTGAGGAAGAGAGAAACTTTGTGAGTTACCAACCTGTATTAGGTCTAATGTAATTTGGAACTATTGTCACCAACTTCCTTACTAAGCATCCCAAGGGATGTCTGCAATAGACTCTATAATTAGAGCTGAATAAAAAAATAGTGTCAGTAAAACATTGGTTAATACTTTAGTAAGTAAAAAAATTCAATAGCATTTATGGTTTTCATATTAAACTGTGAGACAAAAGATAAGCCCATACAAAAATCATTTTGAAAAGTCAGGAGGAATTAATTCCTCTTTCTGTCTCTGTCTAAAATTGTCTGCAGATACTAGTGACTGAGTGACAAATCTGTGTCCTGCCTCAGTTTCCAGCATTGTAGCATCACAGCTGCAGTGGGGAGGTCTGTGAGCAGGAGCACCCCATGTCTGGAAATCACTGCAAATAGAAGATTGTCTCCAGACTGTCAAGTACAAGAGTGTGTTGGAATGACAGTGGCTGTGCAGTGTGGTCCTGGAGACTGTGGCTCTGCTAATTTGCACATTTACAAACCAACTACATTGGCAGGGGAGTAACTTGAAGAGAAGCTGCTGTGTTGGTATTTCTGTAACAGCTACAGGCTTAAGGCATCGGTCTATGGGTTGAGTACCAAACCTCAAGCTAGAAAGAACTCTTGCAGCCAGGTGATGATTTGCAGTAAGTGTGATACTTGCAGAATGTAAACAGCGTGTCTGATACCTTGGATTTACAGCCCCCATGCAGGGGATTCCAAATCACATGTTCAGTGAGAAAGGTGACTGCCCTGCAAGGGGTGCTGAGTCCAGTGCACGCTCCCCTGCTGCAGACAGGGCCTCTGGAATAGTTATTCCTGCTGTAGCTGCTGCTCCATGAGCCCTGGGGTGGCTCCTCTCTTGGGCTGTGTACACTCTTCCTCTTTTTGGCTGAGGATCTGGAGACTTTGACTGGGAGTCAGGATCTCCTGATTCTAGAGCTAGGCTCCAGTAAATGTCAAGTCTGAGCTGCAGTTGTGCTCAGTACCATAGCATCTATTACATTCTGCTGTCGTGTCAGGCTGTGCCTTCATCTCCGTGTTTCACAGATGGAACACATAAAAATAATTCCATAGCCAGTCCAGGTCTGGGAAATACCAAAAATTTGGTAATTCTTTGACAAAACTTTGACATCTCTCAGAGAGTTCATTCTGTGAAGAGTAAATAGCTGATATTTCCATCCCCCCTGTAGAGGCACTTTTCTAGAAGAAACAGTGGCAGCACACCACCAGGGAGATAAATGAGTGTGAGCCTTCATTGCCAAATACAATCTTTGAATAAACAGAAGACTTCAGACTCCAAGGCACCTTTTCTCAAGTGCTAAATTCATACCCCAAACAAATGCTAACAAAGCCTCTCATGTCTTTATATTAAGGGTAGCCTGTAAAAAAAAGATCCAGAGTTCTCTGGGGAGCCTCTTGAAGCACTTGGGGACACACTCAATGTGTGGTCAGGTTAGCACTACTCAGAAGCAAGTCTTAGTGTCAGCAGAGCAGGTATTTATTTATGCCCACTGGATTTGGCAGGAGCCCAGAGGTACAGTATATTTTGTGCTGTTATACAGACTTTTATTGTTGAATCAGCTTTATTTAATGGAAGGTCTCTATAATAGGGTCTTGTTTTGGAGGGCTTCCTCTACAGGTGAGGAAACAGTTCTGTTTCCAGGACCTTGTGGCAGTGGACTGTGCTACTGAGGCCCAGAAACCAAGTGGTGGCTGATGGTTTACTGAGGGCCCACACCAGTCCATAGAGAAGTGGCCTGACAACAACCAATTCATTTTGTGCTAAACCACTATTAAGAGTTTTGTCTCTGTTACCTGTTCTGAATGAAAATATCCCATTGCATTTTGTGGCCTTGGTTTTGGACCATGACCAGTCCCGAGTGGCTTTGATCAGCAATCAGAAAGAGCCCTAGAAATAACGTGCCCCCAAGTGCACTGTCAATTTTTTGTGGAATGTAGTCCTAAGAACATCAAAGTATAGACTATTACAATTCAGCTCTACTGCAGGATTCACGAGCCATGAACCAAAGAGTATATTAGGAAGAACTGATTTCTCCCTTGCAAAGAGTTACCTGAATTATTTATACAGATCTAGATAATAGAAGGGTTTCAATGAATTGACCTGTCTTGCAATATCTTGATTGTTTTATTCCTGATACAAAACCCACTGTGATACTGCCAGTGGTGTCCTGCAGACTCTGTGAGGCAGGAGCTGTGAGAGGGGTCAGCATGGAGCTCAAGCTTCTGCTCTGCCACAAGACAGCATATTGCCTGGACACACTTGTGATGCACCCTGCTGCTGAATTGCAGGGGGGTTTGAAGATAACCCTTGGATTATATGTATGAAAATGTGGGTTTGTCTTCCTGGGGTGTTGTGAGAGCAAGATCAGTGTGAGACTCATAGATGATGTTGCAGTTGAGGCCATGGGAAGCCCTGAACAAGGTGGGTACACACAAGCCTGGTGACAGCCAGAGCAAAACCTTTGGCATATAAACTGCCATGCAATCCAAAGTGAGCTCACCGGTTCTTCTGAAGACTGTAGGGTGATTTAATTAAAGCAAAACAAGATCTCTTCACAGATTCTCATCTCAGCCAGAATTTGACCATTTCCACAGATTTCCCTCACAAAGTAAGTGAGAGAAGCTCAGTATCCACAAGTCCAGTCTAACAGTGCATATGAGATTTGACCTCTGGACGTGAAGTGCAGCATGGCATGTTTTGGCTGTAAGACAGATCCATGGGCACAGCTGAAGGCTGAGCGTGTGCATGTGGCCAGGGGCAGAGGGAAAAGCTGTGCTTTTTCTTCGATAGTGTGGAATGGCCCTTGGAGCCAGTTGGGTGGGATGGATTCCAGCTGGAGAGGGAGGGAAGCGTGAGGAGCATCAGATGAATAAAGGACCATAGTTTTGTTGGTCTTGGAGCTATTTTCTAGGGCAGAGCTGCCTGTGCCAGCCTGTCATAGCCACATTTCTGAGCTGTCTTTCTTTACAATGTTTATATTTATTTCCCTTATTCTTCCAATACTTTTTTGAATACTTTAATGTCCACATCTTTCCATTTCACCTCTTCCCTCTGCTATCCCAGTCTAATAAAACCATAACTGTGGCAATCACAAAAGATCCTGAACAGAAGAATTAAAGCTTTTGCAGGAGGTTCCTTTTTTAGTCTTTTTTAAAGGCATGTCTTTCCTTTAAAATGAAAGATGAAGCATTTTCTTTTATCCTTTAACTTTACTGTCACATTTTATTAAGTCAAAATGATAGTTACAGTCAGAGGAAAGCAGGATATGAATTCCTGGTACAGCCATTTTTAAAGTGTGCTTTGTTTTAAAGCCCTGAAGATTGATTGAAGGTATTTTTCTTTTAGACACAAAGCTTTAGTCAAAAGGGGCCTGATCTGAGTTACCCTCTGTAAATCAGGATTAGTTCCTGTGAAATCAATGGAGTTGCAATGATACAATACGGGGTGAGTTGGAAAAGACTCATGCCCTGGCAATAAATGAGGGAGGGACTGTGGGCGATCCCCTGAACGCTGCCCTTGCAGCCACAAGGCAAAGCAGAATTATACCCTGTCCCTCTTGGGCTGCCATGGAATGTCCTGGCTGGGAGGTGGGCAGGTAGAGTGGGTTTGTGCTGACACAGGCACTGAGGTTGCAAATCTCAGCTTTGGAGATGCTCTGAGTGTGCAGACCTCCTGCCTTTCCCAGATGGAGCAGCAGATTCCCTGCCACTGCCACTGCCACTGCAGGCAGGGAGGCCCGTGAGCTGAGAAAGCCTGATTTAAGAGACAAGAGGATGGTGGCAGAAGTGGTGCTCTATAAAATGCCTGACTGTGGAGCAAATGTCACCAAATCCAGTGTAGCCCGAATTTATCAACCTTTTTCTGTCAGAGGGCTGTAGGAATTCACTGGGTGGGGTAGAAAACGGGAGAAAGTTGCCCCATCACTGGCCCTTGGGGCTTTGCAGAGACTCAGAACATGGCTTTCATGAGCAAGAAGACAGATAAACTTGGACAGATAATATTTTTGGACGTTTTTATCTCTTTTTAATGTGTCTGCATTGGGCCAGGGAGAAGAATAGCTAAGGTGGTAACTTGCATCAAGATGAGGAAATAAAGAATTGAAATGATGTGTCCTGTCTGAGATTTCAGTTTAACCAGGGATTTGAGCTCTTGTCTCTCATCTGCACTGAAACCTTGACAACTGATTTCTTGAGCCCTCAGCCATTCTGAGCAGACAGTCTAATAAGAACAGCTCTTTTTATAGCATTTAACTGTATCTAAATGGCTTAAGGCCAGGGCAAGTTCCAGCACTGCAAAGCACGACTACTCTGGGCTGTGCTTGGGATGTGCAGTGTTTTAGCAGTCTGCATGTGGACTGGCCCTAAGCACTGATCATACTCCAGGCTTCACAGTGAAAATCTGCAACTTGGGCAAAATGGGAGGCTTGGATTTGGCCACCTCCAGTGAAATGAAAACATTTCATTTCATTAAAACACTTTATAACTGCTGGACTCTCCCAAGCAGTTACGAGCTTGCTCTTGGCATACAACTGACCTGTGCTTGCACATGGCACTGCTTCATATTAGGAGTGTGGGGTTCTCTTTGGAAATGCATTTGCAGCAGCTGGGAATTACCAAGTTAGAGTCTTAAAATATTGAGAAAAAGTGAACAAGGAAGCCTGGGAAAGGACAGGTTGAAGGACTAAGATTTTTCAGTGTTATCCACTGTCTCAATATTGTTCAGCTCTAGGGCTCTGACTTCTGTTGCCCTTGATCAAGCTGGCATTTACCCACTGACTCTGACTCCAGTTACACACCAGCTCAGGGCTGCTGCACATGACACTGATTTTCCTCAACTTTCCAGCACACAAATGCTCCACACATTTGATGAATGCAATTGGACATAGGATGTAGAGAACACAGTGAAGGATATGATTTTTTTATAATGTCACCTTTTTGGTGACATTTTCACCCTGGTTTGGTCATTATTACTTTCCACTTCAAGTTCGAAACCATTATTTTTGTGCACACTTTGGATTTCCCTATGACAATAAGGAAAAGAAGATGGAACTTTACCCCAAATACTGGTTACAGCTTTCTAAGGAACACTGAAGTCTCTTGGACTGTGGTAAAATCTCCCAGGGAAAGTGGCAGAAATCCAGATACTTGGCACATTTTACAACTAGTCCAGACAAAACACTAGTAAATGTACTCTGCTTTGGCACAGAATAGGCTGTGGGATGCTATGAAGCTTCCCTGTATGCAGCTTTTTATAATTTCATGACCATAATGAGTGTGAAACTTGAATTTACTCATCTGCTGATTGCACACCACACAGGTCTGTAGAGGACCATAGGACCCTATCATGTGTCTTTGTTTTAAGATTTTTTTTCACCTAGCTTGAGATCATTGTTTGGACGATTAGTACATGAAAATGGCCGTATTGGCTCAGACTAGAAGTCTGTCTAGTTTAGTACCTTCTTTCTAGGATTAGCCAGTAATAGCTGCACTGGGAGTAGTAGAGCGTGCATAAAGTGAGATTTCTATGACTGTCTTTTCCAGTTTCCAGCAAGGATATCTGACAGTGAAAAAGTCCTTTTTGCCTTTTGTGCATTTCCCACAACAACCATCTCCTATCTCAGGAGAGTTTGGCTTTGACTTTAAGTGTATCCGAAAGCTATACAAAATGCATCTCACTGGCCTTCACATCTCTGTGCTGTACTTCATTTCTGGATTTTTACTGGAAAAAAAATGATCATTTAATCCAGTGGTTGAAAATATAATGTGAAGCTTCATCATCAATAATTTTTATTACAGTGCGGCTCATACAACATGTCCATCATGTGAGGTGCCACAGTACTCAGTGGTGTACACCCTGCAGTATGCTTGTGCTTGATGCTGTGCTGGCCTTAGCTTTAAATGATTTCACATCTCTTCCCTCTGCCAGTCCCATTTCTTAATTTAACATTATATTTGCTGTGTTTTTCGAAACAGTCACCCTCTGTAGTAAAGTGCTGTAGAACCTCTTTTGGAGAGCTGGAAAGGGATTTTATATATCACTGCATAAAATCTGCATGTATATGGGGATGGAAAAAATGTGAAATGTTGTAATGTCTCACTCACACTGGTTGGGAAACCAAGTCCCTAGAACTACCCCGAGCCCTGAATGCCAATGCTATTTTCAGTCAGAGGTATGGAGCTGCTGCTGAGGACGTGCAGAATGGATGCACTGGCAACTCATCTTAATGCATGTTTAAAATCACAGAGAAATACAGTTAAGAATAAAACACAAGATCCATTTTTTCAAACCAACTGTCTCCCATTTCTGGTGTAAGCAGTCCCTTATTGCACTTGTGATGCCTGAATACCTTTAAAAGTTTCTTTCAACTCCTTGATGTCACAATATTGTCCTCTATATTGGAGTTTGCTCCAAGCCACAATCCTGTCATTGTGCATCAGTGCCTCATGTTACCTGCCATCGCCTGCCCATTTCAGGTCACTGAAAGTGTTTTAGAGACTTCAAACAAAAATATAGAGGTATCAGATACTGCAGGTGTTGACTGTTACACTAACTTTATGAATAACATCTGCAGGAATTGAAAATCTCATTATGTGTGAATTTGATCAGAATTAGCTTTATCACTAGTAAGATTTAAAGGTAGGAGACTCTATTTGTTTGAAAACACGTGCTTGCAATAATTGAACAAAGTCACATAGGAAAATATACTATGCACATCAATAAGATTAAATTTAGCAATGCAGATTTTCTTAAGCTGTAGCATCATCTTGGGGAGCTTGTGGCATGGGCTAATTAATCCTCCATCCACTGTCTCAGGCCTGGTAGGCCTGGGAGAATTTTTAGAGCTCTGCCTTTACTGCTACTGTTGTTAAAATGCTCACGTAGAAAAGGCATGACTTTCCTCTCTCCTCGCCTGAGAGTGAATGCTCCTCCTCTTGAGCTGTGCCTCAGCTCTTGTGACTGGGAGCTATAGCATCCCATAATAATGAAGGCAATCAACTCACTTCTCACCATTTTCCCCTTCAGATTATTCTAACTTTTATTACCTCAGTTAGCACTTTCCAGTATAAAGGCAAGACCTTTATACTGGCTTGTTTTGTTTCAAGACATTTTAAGCAGCAGTGTTCAGATGTATGAATCACATGTTAGAACAGAGTTTTCATGGTGACTGATGTTGGCCTTTCCTTAGCAATCTCTTGAATTTAGCATGGCATTTACTATGGACACATTTTGAAATTGAGGAGGGAGGTGTCCACACTGGGGGAAACATTTACACCTGGGATATTTGAAATTTCATGTTGTCCGTGCCAGCCATTGCACACCAGGTGCTTTATAAGACAGACACCAAGGGTACAGAGATAGGTGTTTAGGGAGCTGTGCACTTCCCTTCTTTATGGTTGTAAATTGGGGTGGGCTTTTTGATTTTTTATTTTTGTTGGTTTGGTTTGGTTTGGTTTTTTTGTGCTGTTTGTGGAATATTACCTTCCATACTTAAGCACAAGTGGGGTTGGTAGGAAAGGGGAACTCCACCCTTCCCCTTTCTGGGGAAGCATTTACCTTTCTGAAAGTGGAACCTTTCTGAAAGAGGAATTATTTGTATTTCAGGTATCCTCCGTGGGCCTGTCTTGGAAGCTAGATCTGCAGCCGCCCTTCAGTCATGATTGTTTCAAGATTAAAGGCCATTTCCCTGTCATTGCCAAGCCTTTTTCTTCTTGCTTTTCATCTCTCAGCATCACAGAATGTACCTGAATACACTGAAGCTGAACATCAGCAATGTGTTAGGAAAGAACACCCCACAATTGCTTTTGAAGGTAAGAGCTTCTATTCCTGTTCCAGATTCCAATTGGATGATCCATTTAGGTTTAGTCTGTGCTGTTTTTCCTTACAACTCTGATCCACAGGCCAGGGGAAGTGGCCTGACGAATCATTTTCCCTTTGATGCTTTACAGTGTTTTAATTCTGAGGTTTCACAGCAGTCACTTAATCCAGGCTGTATTGGGACTACTGGTCTAAGAATCTCAATTTTCTACTCTGTTACAGGCTCCCTGTAATCTTGTGCCATGCTGAAACCGTGTTTCAGTTTCCTTTTCTCTAACTGGTTTCAGTAATGCTTCACCTGGCTTGCTGGAGCCAGACACTTAATAAGTGAAATGTGATAGAGAATTTGGACACGCTTGAATGCAAGAGAAATGAGTTGATTTAAAATTGCAGGGAGTGGCTGTGCTTTTGTTTGTAGCAATCCTGGTTTGGTTTGGTTTTGTTACGTATTTGTCACCTGGGCTAGTAGTTTTTCTGTCCTTCATCTGGGCATTTAACTTGAATGTGAGAGGGAGCCTTTGTGTTGCAATGGCCAATTCTTTTCCTGTTCTTTTGAAGCGTGGGATTTTTCTTGTCCTTATCCACTCAGATTTTCCATGACCAGACATGTACTCCTCAATTGTTGTCTATATAATCTGTCCACTTATCCACAGCTAGATCTTTATATTGGTACCACTATTATTTGAAAATTCACTCCAGACTGGTGTGTTCAACTCAGTGTGCCAGCATCAGCAGCTGCTGAGCTTCCTTGCTAAAAATGGTTTCCTCCAAAATGTTGGAATATCGATTTTGGTTCCCATTTAAGACTTTGCAATGCATCTCCAGTTACATTCTTTGCTAAAGGCAATTGAGTACCTTGCAATGTGTGTCTAGTTAGGTTCTTTGCTAAAGGCAATTCAGCTGTGGTTTTGTGACCTTTGAGATAGGGTTTCCAGGAAGAAAGTAGTCAAAGGCTTCCTTGCTGACCTTTCAGGGTTCTTCTAGAGAGCTTTACTATTCTTCACAGAGGAGGAAACTCTTGTCTCTTAATTTGGAAAGTTTAAGAGATTTCTTGTCTGTTTTCCATTATCCATGCTTAAAGGTTTAAGTAGATTAAAATAAATTAGCAGAATCTTTGAGCCTACATGATACAGCACTGGCTCTAACCTTGGTCTGGTAAATAAACCTTGATTTTAGTCGCTAAATAAATCTAACCATCTGTTTTAAGTGGGGAGAGCCAAAAGGAGAAGCCCTTGCTATTAAAAAACAGTGAAATTTAATTCAGTAAATAAAAAAGTTATGAGAATATAATAGGTACAGAAAAGAGAAAAAGTGTTGCTCTCTCTGTTAACCAGGAGCATCAAACTTTGAGTTTAGAGGATGTGTCTATGAAATCCTGCATTGAGGTAAATCATTCTGTAGGGAATATTAAAAGCCCCAATTCCTGAAGTTGAGGAATTGGTGGGCATTTCTTGGAGCTCAATATGAGTGCTACTCTGCAGAACTGATGGCTGTGTAAACACACTCATAATCTGCCAGTTTGCTTTGTTTTAATACGGCATGAATATTTCACAGGGAAAAAAAATCTGTCCTCTTCTTTCACTGTTCTTGTTCCCTTCCTTTTTTCAATGATAGAGGGCAAAAACTGGTGAGTTAATTAGAACCTGACAATTGTGCAAAAGAAAGAAAGATTTAAATTGCAGATGCATCAAGAAAATTACCCGGATTATCATTTGAGATTCTTAAACCCAAGTTAGATTCAGAGTTATGGTTTTTTCACAGCACCTGTTTCCTTGTGATTGTTCATGATACAGTTTCATCTTGTATTTTCTGCTGCAAAGCTCAGCTGGAAAATACACTGTAGGAATTAAATTAAAGGCACCTTTTGTCCACTGCACATAAGGCCTGGTGAAGAGGGCTCACATGTCCAAAACCACATCTCAGTTCATAATCTGATTTCTCTTAAAGCTATACCCTGTTCTGATGCCAGCACACACAGGTTTAGGCTACAATGGTAGACAAGTAGGGGAATCTAAATTTTATGTGGTGTTCACAGATTGCTCTGAGGATGTCTCTGCTTAACAGTGTGCCTCAGGGGCTTTCTGTGGCTCTCCAGATGCATGGACTCATGAATCACAACCTGGTACACAATGGGAGTGTGTGATGACTGAAAGAGTGACCCCAGCAGAGCCCTTCTGATGCTCCTGCTGCCAGGGGAAGGGATTATGTTACACCAGCAATTTTCCGTGGATGGGCCACAATAATAATAAGGCCTGTGACCATTCAGTCATACAGGGTACATTAATTTACTGCCAGAATGAATAGGCTAACAAAACAGTTTATGTTACAAAGGGGTTGAATAACTTCTTTTTCACAACCTTGCTAACCAGGCTTCCCATCACCAGACAAATGGGATGCCATACCATATTTTGTGTTCTCTAATCTTCAGTTCCCACTTTGCTTGTGCTCAGTCTTTTTTTATTATACTTTACCCCTAGATTATATTCTTAACATCTAGTTGGATAATGTCTTTGTTGTAGAAGAATCCAAGTAAAACTTCTTTCTGTCTATTTTCCCTTTATTTCCTGAGAAATTCTGTAATTTTATGTTCTTATTGTATCTAATCCACACTAGCCAATCATCTGCCTTATGGGGTTTGTATCTCTTTGTCTTGCTGTGAGGGTGGGTAAGAGAGATAGAACCCAGTACATGTCCTATCCATTTAAGAGAAAGGAGATTATGTATATAAAATGCTTTTACTTTAGCTGTGTTCAGACCTGAAGAAATGTTTCTTTACAGACTCCATTCCCAGAATTATTTGTGCCATTACATGTAACATAGAGAAAGTGGCCTAGACAAGTCAAGGGACATACATTCTGGTTCTAGATGTACAAACTTTAAATGCTAAAGATAACATTGCTCTGCCAGGACAGATGTGGGCTGGGGAGGGAGCATGAGCTGAATGGTTTATCCTCACAGCCTGCATGGAGATCCTGAGGGACACAACAGGAATTTTGTGCTTCAAGCGCTGTCCTGTGTGTTTGCACAGTACCAAACTACCACAACGGTGCCCCAGTTTCCCTGGGGCTTATAAATGGTGCTCATTGTACAGTTCCAGCAATAATAACATACCCAGTTTGGGCTTTTCATAATTAGATTGTTCTACTCTATGCTTATAGGAAATCCAGTTAAAGTTTGATTTCTCTTGTTAGATCAATAAGAAAATGATCTTCTACATCCCAGGAGGCTGTTTCTGGGTCTTACTACCTATTTGACTGTTAGTGGGTAGCTACATTAGGGATGTTGCGTGCTTGTTTGTTTTTCAGTGAGTTGAGAATTTAGTGAAACAAGTCAAGTGTATTCTTAGTGCATCCCTTTTTATTTATACATGCGTGTACACATGCTTCCAAGTCCCATTTCACAAAACAGTTTGTCATTCCAGCACAGCTCCCCTGTGGTCCACTCTGGTAAGCCAAACACCAGAGAATTGGTTTCTACTTCTTGTCAATCATGTTCATATTTCTCGTTTTTTCTGTATTGGTTTTACTGCCAATAGATCAGTGCCTGCATTTGCAATTGGGCTGTGCCTGTGTCCTACTGTCCTGGTTGCCAGCAGAATACTTCATTGTTGTACAGCTCTTTCTTGGATATAAAACACTCTTGCTATTCCTTAAAGACATTTGGAGCTCCTTTGTAACGTGCCTTTTGGGAAAACCAGAATCATCTTCCATGTTATATCTTCCTTCCTATATAAGGTTTGTTATTTCAAGAGCCAGAGCCATGAGGGATGTGCACTCATGTTTGCAATAGCTGCAGAGTGTTTGGCTTCATCTTGTTTACCATGTGCTTAAAACTTTGCAAACTCATCAGTGCTATGTGAATCATTTGGATGTTCACAACTTCACTGGAAATGAGTTGTAGACAGGTTTCCACTTGCAGTTCTTTCCATTATTTATTTCTCATTAATTTCATCCATTAAATCAGTATGCTCAGGAAAAAGTATGATAACTTCTCTGTTCTGTCTCTCAGGACTTTTTCCCCTGGGTCATGGCAGTTAGGGTAAACTGGAAGAACATAATTTGTCCCTGCTTTAATAATTGCAGCCTGCCTACATCCATAAAAACACTTCAGCTGATCCCATATGGAGGCACAGGACAGAGGTGGACTTGGTTATATAGCTTAGATCTCCTCAGGACTGCAAATCTCAGCTTTGAAGACTGTACCATCATGGCCAGTGTGAGTTCTCAATGCATGGCATGTGATCCATTGTCTAATTCTCAATCTCTCCTAGATGCAGACAAGTTGCTCTGTCTCTCGCTTCAGGTTTTCGAAGTGATTTAGTTTGGGAGTTTACTTCAGACTGTCTGTAATTATTACCTCCTACCAGATAAATGTGATTCAGGTGACTTGAATGTAGCTTGCTATGCATTTTCTCAATATTTTATTTCTTTAAACAACATTTTATTGAAATGTGTCCAGCTTCAAACACTGAAACCTGTGGGGAGCAGCTAAATGTTTTCTTGTATTGAAAGCAAAAGCTATTTTAACTTTGTGGGCTGCAGGATAATAAGGTATGATTTATTTGTGTAGAAAGTTCTTGACATTTCACCAAACACTCCCACTATTGTTGAATTGGTCACTAATACATTATTCCCTTTACTGTATACTGATGGGAAAAAAGCACATTAGCATTCATCAACTCCAAAGGCCAGCTGGGAAAGCCCCACAGGAAATTCTGGTCAAGACATATACTTTTCTCAAGCAAGTGAGATTTTGACAATCCAAACCAAAATTTTAGTTAAAGAAGGATGAAGATTGTGAGGTGAAGTATTAGAGGTGTATGTAAGCATTAAGGGAAGGGACCATAAATTATGGGAGAGTTGTCTTCTAGCTCATAGCCTTGCTGCTCTTGGTTCTCCATGCAGGGAGCCCAAACATTAACTAATGATGGAGTTTCAACTGGAAACTGGTGGCATCCTGTGGATGCTTCTGAATATTTGACCTTCAGTGCATTTCAGTATGGATTTTGTTTCCATTAAGCAAAGCTTGTAGCAATTTTACTTTTAATCTTGGAAAACAGAACTGTGACAAATGGAAACTAGAACTATCTTATTTAGATTTGATTTAGAATTTGTTTGAAAATTATGGCTGATAAAGCCATAAATATACAGTAGTTAGGGAAATAATTGCTCTCAGGCAAAACTTCAGAAAATTACACCAAACCGCTCTCAATATATTTTTTATTCCAAAATAATAATTGTAATAGTAATTATGCTAGTTCTTTAAGACTTCCTCATTAATGATGTCCAAGGCACTTCACAAATAATAGCAATGAGATTTGATTGAAAAAATTACTCAGTGTGCTGTTTCTTGGGACCTCAGGAAGATAGTGAGGGTTGGAAGAATGCCCTTCACTCACAAAATGCTTTAGATGGAATGAATCATGAGAAGCAGGAGAGAAAAGAAAGACTTTGCAGTGAAGATTCAGGAAGTGAAGTGATCAAGTAACTTAACGTATGGGAGTGAGGGAAAGTAAAAGTTTAAAGAGGTACAACAGCTCAAGGGAAGGAGCAGCCTGTGACCATGAGCGGTGGTGTTGATGAGAGAGAGGCATCCTCAGCAGCAGGACTGAGTAGACTCAGAGTGTGGAGGAACAGGCACTCAGGCCACCATTCTGCATGGACCAAGGCCATGAAAAACTCCTGTGAGCAACAGAGTAGCTGATTGATATTTTCCAGAGGTACCACTGGTGTAACTGAGGCTAACAGCAGCATGTGCCTGGTCCTGTCTTTGGCACAGGGGCTGGATCCAGGACATAGAGATGGGCAGCCTTTTTTTTGGATTTTGGGCACACATCAGAGAAAAAGAACAGGGTGGAAATCTAAAGTGAAGTGCTTATCTTCTTTTTCTGTGGTTCAATGCAAACAAAGACATCCCTTGGAGAGACCTCATTTTCAATTTCAAATATTACTTAATATAGTTCCCTAACTGAACAAGTTTGTGATACAGCAGTGGTACAGCAGACCTCATTTATTTAGCACATCTGTTTCTGGTGAGTGTTAATGTAGCACATTCTCCTAAAACCTTCCATTCAAGGATGGCATTATGCTTTGATAAAGTTCCCTTTAGTACTAGCAATCTCATAAGAAATATTCTTGTTTTATCATACAGGGTTCACCCTGGAAAGCCCACAGATAGTGTCATCTCAGTCAGGTTCTGAATATATACTTTTCTTGAAGCCAGTGGGGTTGTTTATTATTAGCCAGTTTCCAATTTAAAACACTGATTCTTATGAGAACAGCCTAATTTCAAAAGTCTTTCAGGAATTTACAGCCTGTGCTCTCCTTCTTTGCTCTAACTGCCTCATGGTGGGAGTTTTGTCTACAGAAGACAAGAGTCCTCATAGGCCTGGCAGCTACACAGCACAAACTGTGCATTAAACCGGGCATCTCCAGTTCAGTCTTTGGTTAGCCAGCAAAGAGGATCACCTTCTGCTTCAGATGTTCACCACAATCAGACACTTCTGCTTCTGTGGCAGATCTGGCTACCTGCAGGAAAAATTCAAGGAGAGTTTAGCCCTGCTTTCTCTGCCTTCTCCTACCTTTTCACTAGTGAAAATGGTTGTCCTGAGCACCACCTCTGCTGGCACAAGTGCCTGATTTAGACATGTAGCCATAAGGATAGTGAAAAAAAATTGCCTTCAAGTGTGGAGGAGAGAGACTGAAGGATTCTTGAATAATGACAAAGAGGTGTTGATTTTTTTTCCCTATCAGACTGCAGTGGTTGTAGAGGCCAGGATGCAGGTTGCTTTCTTGTCTGAAGAGAGGGATTATACTGATCAGAATGTCATAGGAAGCTGCAAGTGATGCATGAGCACTCAATCTTTCTCAGCGAGGGAGATTGCGTGACAGCTGCAGGACTTGTCTCAGTAAACAACAGATCACAATACTTAAACACTCTGCAACATCCTCAGGAGAACAAGAAGTCTTTGGGTTTGCTCACAGTGGGGCTGTGTGGGGCACTGCTCAGCCGAGTTTCACCAGCTGGTGGTGGGGTGCAGGGCTATGGCCACATGACACAGTGCAGTGCTCTGTGAGGTTGCAGGCAAGGCTCTTGAGACTCTTGAGGAGAGGAAGAAGTGTCAGGGTGGTGCTTGTCCCATCTGGCAGCCAGATGAGGAAAGCCAAATCTATTCTTTCCATACAGTCCTGTGCTATGTGGGCACACGCCTTTGGTCCTGTAAATCTCAGGCAGGGCAAACGGACACGCTTATGTCTCATGGACACACATCCAGATCCACCACTCTTGCAGCACTGTGGCATCCTCTCTTGTTCTTTATTGGCCACAAGGAACACAAGTGAAACAGAGAGGGATGAGACTGACCTCTGTGATGGAACGGAACTGCTGCATAATGTAGAAATGTGCCAGATTGCGAATGTAAATTGCAGTCCTTCAATATCCTTCTTTGAGGTGGCCCCAGGACAATTTACCAGCATACTGTCCCATACTGGAAGTGAGCACTCGTTCATGTTTACTATTTACTGTTTTCTTTATCTGGGATTGAATCCCTGAGTTCTTCCTCATATATTGGTGTGTTTTGCCATCTGTTCCATATTAATAATAAAAAGTAAATAAACAAGCAGTTATAATTGTACTTTTGCAAAAATTTGGTTTGAACTGAATTATTTATTCTTCATATTGAAACAATTTAGCAACATTTGTTTTGAAGAAACAATTAAAATTTAGGAAATAAAGAGTCAAAATGCTTGGTATGCAATATGCAATACTTAGTGCCTCCTGTACATCACATGCATTACCAATAATTACACGTTGATGCACCAGCCAGTATCCCTAAACCCATTTAACAATTGGAACCACTGAGACACTAAATAGTTTCATGATTTGCTCAAGACAGAGAACTCCTGTGTCAGTGCTATTGGGCTCTTGGGACCATGCCTACATCTCCAGCTGTCATCTCTTGGGGTGGAAGAAGCTCAGCAAGATCTGTTCAGAGAGAAGCTGTAGACATTAAGGGAAAAGGCATAAAATCATCCAGATCTTTAAATTTTACTATGTTTGTTGTGATTCCTATGGCTCTGTGGAGGCAAGACCTGAGTCTTTGGTTTGGGGATTTTTTTTCCTTCAGGATGATAAAAAACAGAGCCTTTTCTTCTGTGCTGTTCTATTCCTTGGTAGCTGAGGAACAGGACTGTTCCTTCTTTTACAAGACCAAGAGAAAAAAGTCTTATTCTTTATTTTCCCCATCATCTCCTATCCACATATTCTGGGACAGTTTGGAGAGGGACATTAGCAACTCTTGCTTCTTGGATCTCTTGGAAAAGGAATGGCTCACTGCAAGCTGCTATCACAGTGGCTCACAGGCCGCTCATGGGTTAGTTCATTGCTCTTTCATTTGAGAAGGGGCTTTGTAGTTGGTCAAGACAGGAAAAATTGTTTGAGTGGGCAGGAAATGAGGTAGAAACAGGTCTAGAAGGTGAAGACTGCTAGGAAAGAAAGCAGGAATAGGAGGAGAGGTGAATATGGTGTCAGAAGGGTAAACTGAATGAAACCATGAAACTGAGACAGGTGGAAGAACATCTGAGTTGGGTTTAGGTATTGAGGGGAGAGAGAAGGAAACTGCTGGTTTGGCCCATTTTGTAGCAGGGCATGTTTTCTGTCAACCGCCTTCTAAGTCCTCAGAGCTGTGAGTGGAGATCAGAGATTTGAGAAGACAATGACACTGGAAATTGCAGCAGTTGGGATGAGGACATATTTAATGTACAATTAAAGATTTCAATGGATCAGGTTTAAAGAAAGAAAGAAAGAATACCAGCAATGAGGTGGAGGTGGTGATGGGAAGACAAGACAGAAGGGTGATATGTATGTGTAGGAGGACTTCTGGGGTAAAGCCAGATTGAGTTTTTGGCCTCATAAGTAAAGTTGAGCTCTGAGTGCTGACACATTTGTTTGCTCAGCTCTGCCCATACAGCAAAAGATTTCTCCCTCCCCTGATAAATTTGTTAAGTTGTGGAGTGGTTTTGCATTGTGGAGGCTACTCTTAAAACTCAGCATGGAGTTGGAGTAAAAGTTAATGTCCAAAGTCTATTGCACTAACCTGTGGTGTGACCTACAACTGAGAGCTAAAATTTAAAATGAAGCTGATATTAAAATATGATTCATTGTCAGTCCAATAAAGATAATGCTGTAATTTCATTGGAACCTCTATGCATTCTTGGAAATGTCCACACTTGCAGCATTTGAGAAGACAGGTGATAGCATGGCTGGGTAATTATTATCTTTCTCAGCTTTGGTTACAGCCTTTTTTGCCTTGTCTCTGATGGGTCTGGTCAGGGGCCCACACACAATGGAAACTGTGGCCTCAGTCTTAGCAGGCAACTGTCTACTTCATGGAAAAGCTGTGAATACGGAGGATAATTGAAGCAGAGGATGGTCTGAGATGGTAGGTCTGATTCTGAAAAGGGGACATTTCATCAGTCTGTACCAAGAAGAGAGCCTGAGGCCTTTCCTTGTTTTACAATATGATTTGCATCTCTTGGTCATGGTTCAAATCCAATACTGAGAGTCCTCCAGCCTAGTGGGTGGTCTGAAATAAAACTGAGTGGTTTAATCACTATACATCATCTGCCCTGTGCCAAGGGTGAAGCAAACCAAAAGGGGATATTGTACAAGTTACAGGAATCATGGCTGTCATCTAAGCTTTGCCAGGAGTGCTCCAATACTCACACAGTAATTAAGCATGTCCTGAACTAGTAAGCTGAGTTAAGAGAACTTAGAAGAGACCATGCTGCGGCAGTAAGGGAAGCATTCAATGTGTGATCAAGTTAGCACTGCACAAAAGTAGGTCTGAGTATCTGCAGAACAGTTACTCCTTTATTGCCCTTGAGTCTGACAGGTCCAAAGTGCTGTGTATGCTCGACTTCATTGCACAAACTTTTACTATTGAATCAGCCTGTTTTACAGAGCCTTACATAAGGTATGGGATTCAGGTAATCTTTTCTGGAATGGGGACCCTCTGAAATTATCTCTCATAAGGTCTTTTTATAATTTCTTTGAAGATTTTCTGTGTAGTCCTAGGATAGGAGCATGGTTAGTCTGTGCTGGTGGGTATACCCTTATTTTACACAAAGAATCCTGGGTCCTGTTGAGTTTAGTTTCTTTTGCTTCAAATAGGAGATCCTTGCTGAGAATTATTTTGCAAGACCTGTTGTTGAATAGCACTGTGGGTAGCCACTCCATGCACCTACAATGGCTTTGCAATTTTAAGGCATGGTCATTTAACATCTCTGCTCTTGTGCGATGTGTGCTGGACACTCAAAGCTGTTACAGCCTGCTGGGGATGGGAGTGACACGGGGCTTAAGTGAGATGAAGCAGTGAATGCTGCCCTTCAGACAGGGAAGCCTCAGTTCAGTCTTTACATATTTCCTTCGTCCAAAACACAGAGTGAGGGTGAGGTGAGGTGCAGTTGCTTTTGACATCAAGACTCAAGTATTACCAGGTTTACCATATCTTTAGAAGGTGATCCAAAAACCATCAAACTCAGCAGAAAACTGCCAATGATTTGGAAAGCTTCTGGATCAGGCCCTTAAACCCAGCTCCTGCAAATTGGCTTGCTGTGCTTTGTGCTGCTGAGTAATCCTGGTCCCAGCCCTGTGCTCTCAGGAAGTCAGAGCAGAGCAGTGTGCTGGAGGCTGCAGGGACTACCCTCTGAAATGGCAGAGACCCTCTTTTCACCCTGCCTTAGGCTTGCAGAATAGCTGAGCACTGCTGTGCCTGCAGACTTACATTTCCTTCAAAACTTTTGTCTTTGCAGCTAGATACCTGAGCCCCCTTGAGCTGTAGAGGGACTCGTGGGGCTTTCGAGGTTCTGAATCAGATATCTGGAGATGGATGGTGTTGGAAACTATTAAACTTTTGTTCATTAGTTTTCATGTGGAGGAAGTGAGAGCACAGATCTTTAACCCCCTGGAAATGATTAGAGACAAGAAACACAAAGGAGGCCTTGATGAACATTTTGCCCCTAAGCCATGTGGTTCCAAGTTTTCCGTCTCCTGCTGCCGACATGCAAAGCCAGAGCCTTGGTTTTTAATTTTTCATACTGTTTTTAAACAGATACTTTTGCAAATGTAAACATACCCCAGCACTGAAGGTTTCCAGACAAATTAAAGAGTCAGCACTGGAAAAATCAACCTTCAGAAGAAGGTCAAATACAAGCAATCTCTGGAGTTCATTGGGTCCATATGTGTAAACTTCAGCTAATATGGAGTGGACCTAGGGCAGCATTTACCTTGAAGTACTGATTTAGTTTCAGAGTGAAGTTGAAAATGTTTTTAGGGATGCCTGTGATCTGAGCAGTAGATTTGAATGTGTTGAATGAAAAAAGATCCATGTCCTGATTCTTGGTTGTAGTTGCATTCCCTCTTAACAAGAAGAAAAAAGTTTGGGAAGGAAAATGTGCCATTTGGCATTAATTCTGACGACTTGCATTTATACATTGTTATGTGGGACCATGCTGGGTTTAATAATCTCCAACTACATGCCTATAAAAGCTTAATTTTGCTATGAGGATGCGTGCCTTTCAGCCTTTAATTTAATAACTGGGAAGGGTTTCTTTATAAGTTGTACCACCTGCAGTACTAATAGAAATCAAGACAGTGCCTGTTATTTCTTGGGCTTGATTGACATTTGAGCCAACTTGGAAAGATTCAAGCAAACTACTGCCTTTAATTTTTATAAAATTATTTTTACCTGTAGTTTGTCAGAGCTTGCCATTAAAAGGAAGCACTGATGAGTGTACCTCTCTGAAGTGATGAACTTTTGCTTAGAGCAGCAGATGAAGAAATATTCTTCCTGCTACTGCACTGTAATAGTGGGTTAGTTAGTAGGAAAGAGTCAGTAAAAGAGGAGGTAAAATGACAAGAGAAATTATGGCCTAAAAGCAGGATCCTTAAAAGGTATCATCATTATGTAGCAATTCTCTAATCCTACCCCTATCACCAAGAGAAATGCCAGAAGATCTGCAGCACGTCAGCCAGCTAACCTGCCTGAAAGGTGTTATTGTTGCTGGTTCTGCTACTTGGCTCAGAAATGTCTCTGCAGCTAAAGAGCTACAGAAAAAGAAGTCAGAGTCCCATTAGGAGAATGCCAGAGGTGAATCTGCAGTGCCTCCCTGGTGCTAGTACATCATTAAGGGTCCCAGAGGAGTGTAGGAGGATGCTTGAAGGTTAGAGGAGTTATTCCTTAACTCATGCCTTTTCATTGAAGAGCAGAGGAGGTACACGTGTTGTGTGTGCTTACATAGTGTGACAGGAATGCTGAGAAGGGCTGAAACCCTTCAGCCCCAGCAGCAGAGTTTTTATTATTGTGAGGATGGAGGTCTCACTGTTGGAGGGGCCCTGGCAGTGTCCAGTTAGGCAGGGCATGGGGCCAGGCCAGATGGTGTCCAGCTCTGTGGTGAGGGACTATAGGAGCTGTTTTGAAACATGGTGGTGTTCGGGGCAGAGGCAGAAGCTCCATGTCAAGGTCCTGCTTTGGAAAGAGAGGCAGGCCATGTAGACTTCTTACATATGTTTTCTTGAGGTTTCAATAACTTAAGGGCTTGATTAAGGTTCATCCATCCCTGGAGGGAGAAAGGACTTGAAATTGCACCACAAAAATTCCTACCTCAAAGGTTTCAAACCATTGCACATCTGTAATCCTGTGAAGCATGCCAAGACACCACAGGCCTTAGTGAGATCCCTCATCAGCATTGTCGTCTCACCCTGTGGAAAGGGATACTAATGCCTGCAACAAAGTGTTCGAACCTGACTGCCTTCAGTGAGACTTTTCCATTTATCTTTGGGGATATAAAATGGAAGTGGAACATATTTTTTTCAGAGCTCTCTTGAACTGGTCTAAACTGCATCATTATTGTTATGAGTCATCAGGTCATTGGCCTGTGTAGTGGTATCCTGTTGGCATGAGACCAGAAGATATTACCTTCCATGCTGAGCCTCCTGGATCTTCAACAACCAGTCCTTGAATGAGGCAGGGCTACTTGTCAACAGGTCACAGAGGGATTAGAGTAATACTGATTTGGTCTCATCTGTGCCTTGCCCTCTGAGGTATTTGGTATTCTCTGTGTATTTTACAGCCAGAGTAGTTAACAAAATAAATTCTCAAGAAAAGTCCTCACAGTAAAGCAGGATGACTTTCTGAAAGACATATTTAAATCTATTCCCAGTTATTTTGTGCAATAAAGGTGTAAGGTGGGAAATTGAAATTCTGTGATCTGTAGTATACACAAGGTCAAAGTTGGTGGTGGTATTGAAAGATAGGATGCAGTGAATGCCCTACCATCATGCCTGAGGGTACCCTAAAAGTAGTAATTCACATTTTTTCTTTTAAAACATGTGTATTATTATTATTTTTTTTTTACAACAGGACTTCCTACCCTAGATTGCTCAGTTGATGTTAACAGATGTAACTTCTAAAAGAGCTTTGTCTCTCTGAGCAAAGCATAGCCAGATCTATTGCTTTGCATTTAACCTGTGTGATTGCATTTTGGATAGTTGCCTAGATGGGCAAATCCAAAGCAGTTGATAAAGTCAGTCTCAAGCTTTTGCAATTGCTCAGCCACAAAGATGCTGTGATGACACCCAACATCCCACCATGTAAAAATGAAGGAAGGATTTAGCTGATAGGCTGTGAAATGCTAGGTAAAGTGAAACAGAACAGAACCTAAGACCTGAAAGAGAAGTCAAAATCTGTCATTGAAGCTGCCAGGTCTTGAGTGCAGATCACTAGTATTCTCTAACTTGATTCTTCATCATTTGGCACAACCTTCTCTTTCTGGCAGGCAGCAGTTTCCCTTTGATTAGCACAGAAGGCAAGGCTGGGGAAGTGTTATGGCAGGCAGCCTCATCCCTTTACACCACTTAATCCTGACACTGAAGATGTTTCCTCAGTTTTAACCTAGTAAAATTGAGCTGCTGTTGTCTCTGAAACCAATACTGACACTCCATTGTGGATGTGATAATAACTGCTGAGACGGCCTTGTGTTTATGTGTGGGTTTTTTGTACGTTCTGCCGAGAATCAGAATAAATAGAAACCCTTTAAAGAGGTTATTAATTAGCCTTCCCTTGACAGATAACTCAGTAGGAAATCCATTAGTGGATGTCTGGGTGAACTCACTGCTTCTGGAGCAGCTTTACTGTTTTCTGCTTTCTCGTTTCCATTGCAGATCTGAAGCCCTGGGTGTCGAATTTCACCTATCCAGGTGTGCATGACTTTTCTCAGCTTGCACTGGATGCCAACAGGAACCAGCTCATTGTGGGAGCAAGGTAAAGATAATATTTTGATGAGTCTAGGGTTGCTGCTCAAGCTCCTTCCCTTCAGGTTCTGGCTTCAGAGGAGAGTGTGTATCCAGCTTATGCGGCCAGTTTTCCCCTCGAAAAGAAAGCTATAATTTATGTAGAGGGATTTAGACATCCAGTATAATTGCAAAGAAGAGAAAATTACTAGAATTAAAAAGAAAAAAAAAAGATGCTATCAAAATGACTGGTTAATGAAGCAGAATGCTGGCATCTCACTCAGTATTGTGAATGTTAGAAGAGCTACAGTAAATCATTCTGCATCATCCCTCTGCCAGCACAGAATTTGACTTTATTCTTTATTTGCCATGGCAAGACTTTTGCTTATCTACACACCTTTGAGTAAGTGATAGAGCCAAGGTAAATGGTTGCTTTCTTCTCTCTTAGAATCCACTTCAGAATCTGGTAGCTTCATCTGGCTGATGTAGTCAGATCCTCACCCAGTATGTTCTGGTGCAACTCTTTCTTCTGGCCCGCTGTATATAATTATCATATATTTTCCTTTATTTTTAAACATTATTTTTATTTAGGATGTCACAAGAAGAGAGGGGAAACACATAAGCACAGGCAAGGTCTTCTTACAAATTTAGAGCTGCATTTGTAATGGAGAAAAGAGCTGTGCTTCAGTGAAATAATATATGTCAAAAGTGGTTGAGTCACAAGTCCCAACAGCAACTATTTTTTATTTCATAATAAACAGATAAGACAAGCCAAAAAAACAAAAAGATACTAAGCATGGGCTAACAGATCAGTTAAAGTGTAACACTTAGAACATTGTGGTATCAGTCACTGCTCTTAACAAAAATTGGAGGGAGAGTGCTTTCTTCCCAGTGTATTCAGCAGTAGAGGACAGGGACATGAGGAACAGAGGTGGAAGAACTCATGGTACAAGCAAGAGAAAACAGCAAGATATGTAGCAGAAGGAGAGTTTTATGCTTCACAGAAACAAGTGAAGTGTGATTTAATATACATTTTCTGCCTGTATATGTGCAGTAAATAACAACACTTACCTTCCTGTAGCTGTTCAAATTGCCAGAGGCCCTCCTGCTTTTCATACAGAAACATTTTACTATTCAAGCTGAGGCTTTACTTGTGCTGGGATCTTTAACCAGAAATTATTAATATTTATTACTTCAGAGCAGCATTGCTTTGGGGATGGCTGTGAACAGTGCCTTCTGTCAGGCATTGCTCAGGCACGGTGCTCTGAGGAATTTGTGGTTTACATAATTGGGCTGCACGGCAGGTTTCCCCCACGCAGTTCCTCACCCCTCCCCAAACCCCACAGCACGTCCTGAAGGGACTCTCTGCCTCCCGGAGAGTCTGTACGAGCCTGGTTAGACAGGGGTACAACATCATCACAAACAGGGGAGTGACAGCAAAGCTGGCTTCCCACTGGAGGTACACTATATTGCAGGGTATAGCCTCATGAGGAAGCAGTGACAAGTATTTATAGAATTTGCTTGCAAAAGTCAGTTTTCATGAAGCACTACCCACCTGACTGGGAGACTGAAAGTTTCAGTGGTGCCGCACGGCTGCGCCCAGCGGTGCAGGGTACGTTTAATGAAGATGTCATTTCCTAGGGTGGTTTTTTTTGATTGGATACACATGCTTGGTGTGGAGAAATTGGGGAGAGCTGAACCCATTTCCTCATCTAAACTCCACCCTGTGGAAGGTGATCGGGAGAGATTCTTGAAAATGGGGTATGGATGGGGTCCTTGCTGCTGTACGGCTCTGGTTGCACTGAGCTCCTGCTGGAGCTGTGCCTGAGAAATGGGAAGGGGAAGTAAAGCCTTTTCTGTTCCCTCCTTCCCTGATAAATCCACACCTTGTTCTGGACTATTTTTAGGGGTGATTTTTTGAGTCATTAGTTGCTCGTGCACCATCTGCTTGAATTTGCAAATGAAACAATACCTCAAAGAGATAGGAGCTGTCTCTATCCATCTTTGCAGAGTGTAATTTATGAAACCTAAATTTAAATGTTAACCATGTTTAAATGTGCTGCTGTAGATCATATTAGTAGTAATGCCAGCTATTCTGGGGTTGTGGAAGGAGTTTGGGATCAGGGTGGCGTTTATAACTACTCCCACTTCTCAATTTCCTGGTTAACATCATTCTCTTAGATGATAGAGTTATAAATTATTTCAGCCTGCTTCTGTCTGTCTCTATTTAAAAGCAGTATGACCTCACCACAGCATCTCTTTGGCTTAGTTTGTCCTGTGTTTCAAAGCTTCATAGAAAATACTTCCTAGAAAACCCGGGGGTTCACAAGAGTTTTTGGTTTCAGGAATTGGACACAGCGTGACTGAAACTGTAAGAGGTATTCAGGGCATGCCATGCAGACAGGCAGCTAGAATAACATGAGGCTTGGATTTTTAATCTTTATCCTTATCTAAGAGCCCTCCTTGAATGACTGGTGCTGTCTGAGAGTAAACCAGAGGAGTTTGATAACTCCACTGCACCAAACACCTGCCAAGTTAAAAACCGAGAAACAAAAGAATTAGTTTCAAAAGCCCACCATGGTTTCTAAGCAACGTATTTACTCGTCACATCATTTGTAAAATCCAAACGCTTGAGAGAAAGGATATGAATAGTTTAGAACATTGTAAATCTACACTCCCTATATTATGAGTCACATTTCATTAAGTATAAAAACACACATTTCAAAAATTCATGACCTTCATTTTGACTCACAGTTCACATGTTTTGTTTTTGTTTTGGGTATAGTGTTAGTGTTTTAATGTACTGCTTTTCTTCTGTGAATGAGTGATTGTTTTGAAATATTTGCTGCTTTTTTTCAGCTCTTGAGCACAAGTGATTGCCATTCGAGCTTACTTTAATGGGAGGAAAACTATAATCTAGACCTCATTATTAGTGAGAAAAAAATTGAAAATACAGTCACAGTGATTTCACCTGTCTGTTGGAGAAGCTGTGCTCTGCTGTGTCACCTGTGCTGTAGGCAGGGTGCCCAGGCCCCAGGGAGTGTGAGTTTTGTGGAGGAGGGACATGGTATAGCTGTGACATTCCACCTCCTCAAGGAGCCTTACTCCTCGAGACTGTCTGATTGCTGGCTGGGCACAGACAGAAGCCAGTAAAGTGAAAGACCCTGCATGGAAGCAGGCCAAAAATCATACTTCACAAGAGCTCCCTGGTGAGGACAGCATAAAAGGTGTGAAGGAGGGTGGTTGAGACACCGTGTGACAATCTGGCACAACAGCAAGCTGAAGGGAAACATCTTGGACAACGGGAGGATGGCACCCAAACAAATGACTGTACAGTGAGTGGCTGGGAAGTCCTAAGGGAAATATTTGACTTTTCCCAGAAGGAAACTACAGGGGTGTGAGCTCAGGGCCATAGCCTGATGAGGCAGCTGATGTGAGCGGCAGGGCTACAAGGGTCAGCCATTTACAGTGAGTGGAGGTATTACTGAGGGAAACCAGCCAGAAAACATCATGGCCAGAAGCCCTCATAGTTCTGCCTGCCAAGAGGGCTGTCAGCTCCATCAGGAGATGGGAAAGGATCATCCCCCGTGGCTGTCACACAGGAAAGTGCTGCTCAGGAGCCCTTGTCACAACTGGCTGTTACCAACAAGAGCCCAGAGGTAGAGAGGAGGGAGCAAAAGCTGCATCAGGGACTCAGAACTGGCAGGTAACGTGCACATCATTATGGACTGCCAGACTTCTCAGCAATAAATGTAAAACTGCTTAGCTGCAGGTGATGCAAGTCTTGATGCTGGACAGAGGTGATTTTCATACTTGATTTAGAGCTGATCTGAATGTGCCTGTTACTGCCAAGTAGATAGGTGCAAGGGAGGAGATATCACAGAGTGATAGAAAGGCTTGGGTTAGTAGGGACCTTAAAGATCATCTAGTTCCAGCCTTCCCACCATGGACAAATATGGCACCCACTAGATCAGGTTTTTCAGGGCCCCACTAAAGCTGGCCTTGAACACTTCCAGGGATGGAGCATCAATATGGTTGGTTTGGGGGGCAGGGAAGGTGCTGTGTGAAATTTCAAGTGTTGTTTTAGGGGAAGCAGCCTAGGCACGCCCTTTTCTGACTATTATGCTTCTGGCTGTGTAAAAGCATTAAAAAAGGTCTGGATCATGTAGGCTTAGGAGCTGAAGGCTGTGTAGAATGACTGATGTCCCAAAAGAGTTCCTTCAAGTTGCAGCTTGCAGAAATATGGCAAATTGTAAATATATTCTAGGACCCTCAGCCAGCAGGTTTGGCACCCTGAGTTTATTGAAAGTCTCTGGTGTATGATTGATTATTCTGTCAGGAACCAGGTTACATGCAGATTTGTGGCTGAACATAGGCTCTTTCCTGCTTGTTTGGCAGAATGCTCCAGAGCACTGCAGTAAATTGCTCAAAACCTGTGCTTGTCAGAAAATATCACTCTTACCCTTGGGCACATTCAATCCTGTCCACATCTGGGCTGCCACTAAACCCTTAAGTCTCCATAGATAATGTCTAGGCAAAAAATATTTTGCAAACCAGGAAATTCAGTGGCAGCAGTTGGGTCAGAGTAGTTCCACAGATCCACAGAGTGTAAAATCTGTCAGCAATACTTTCTATTGCTAAATGATCAGGGCCCCTCACCAACATTTGTTCTCACAGGGCTTTAGTGAGGCAAGAAAGCACTAATAATTTCACACTATAGATGGGAATCCAACGCCAAGAGGGATTAAGAGCCACCTTGCCCTGTGAAAAGGCTGTGATATTGTGGCACATGAATGTGTAGCATATCTGAAAAGCAGTGCAGTACTGCACCTAACACAGCTACTCCTGCAGTGAGACTGCACTTTCTGAAGATACCAGTCAAGGTATGCACAACCTCAGTCTGCACTTCACTAATGTGGACAGAGCCAAAGTTCTTCTCTGGGCTCAGACAATCCATGGCAGAGGTGTAATTTGGACCCCTTACTCTTGTATTGGTATTTTAATCACTTGCTCTTAGCCTTGCTTCTCCAAAGATGCAAAGTGTTCATGAAAGCCTGTGAGTCCCATGCACTAACACTGGGAAAGTGTGACTTCAGCATGGCCAGACAAGTCAAGTCTCTTATAGCACAGGGAGACTCACATGCACACAAGTCAGCATTGGGCACATCCACATGGGCACAGCCAACAGCTATGTAGTCCACAGGCTTGCCCTGAAACAGGCAGGAGTGGTGTGCCATTGGTCCCTGTTAGCATCTGACTACAGGATTTTTCTCAGTACTTTTCTGAAGCAAATGGACTGAACCATTTCTGGTGGCTTTGGGCTTATTTTTGCACAGTCTTACGCCAGCTTTACCCCCTGCTAAGTCACATTGGGCTGAGAAATTACCTTGCCAGTAGAGGTATTAATGAGGACATGAGCAAGCAAAGAGCATGATAATTTTTTTGATTACATCATGATCATAGGTGGGCAGCTGAAAGTGCTAGTGCACAGAAATGGAGAGAAACAAATGTCTTCCTTCTCACTGTGATTTTTCCTATCAGACAAAAGAATGGTCTAATTGAAGTTGCATCCTTGTATCATAGACTGGACAGGGGCAGATAACATGATGATGTGAGGGGAAAAAAAACCCAAATCAGTCTTTGAAATGAACAGAAACTTTAAAAGGACCATGTTTTTTTTTTAAGACATTGCTTGACCTGTGACGTAAAGAATGTGCTGAAGGTGAGAAAGCTGTCATTAGACACTGCAGCTAGTTAAATCCATAATTGGGGTGCACAGTTTCTTTACAAAGGGAACAAAAGTGTGATTTAAAGTGCAGGTTTTAACCTCCTTGGTTGAGCCTGTGATAGTTCAAAGGGAGATTTTCCTCTCTGATACTCTGCCAGGTGAGGTCAGCTCAGCCCTTGTATAAATTGTGGAGGGTGAAGCCTCACTGGGGTGTCCTTTTTTTACCTATAGGGTTTGCTTTCCTCTGCTGGTCTGCAACCAGTGTAAATTTGGCATACCCTAAATCTATGCTGTTCCTGACTTATATCCCTTGGAGAGGAGGGGAAAAGGTGTAGAAAGGATGAAGGACAGTTTTTGTAATTATGGGATTCTGGGGGGTTTAAAGCCTGGTCCAAATTTTGTTCAAAGTGTTTTTTGGCTTTTTCTTAGTTAAAATTTCTGCATTTTTTCAAGCAAAGAACATGAATTTTAGTTAAGTCAAAGTAAATAAATCAAATAAAATGCTATACTGCAACACTGTCAGGTTGTTGGAAAGCATGACTGTACAGAAGAATCTGCAGCTGGAGGAGGGCAAAGGGGCAGTTTTGCACATTAATATTGTACATGGAGAAGAGGATGAGGCAGTGGCAGTCTCTGGTCCATCATCTCTGTCAGCAGGGAAAACAGCTGCTCCTTCAAATTGCCTGCAAGGCAGCACCACCCACCTCTCTGCAAGTGACCTCAGCATTGCTGTGGGGCTGAGCACTTTCACAGCCAGTGCCTGCACAGCCAGTGCTGTGTGAAAGGCAATCTTCATGCAGCACAGACTGATAGGAAGCATCTTTACACAGCAAATTGCAGGCCTCACTAGAAAAATATCTCATATTCCAGATAAAATGAAAATTGGTGATACCCTATCACAAAAGCAGCCACCCATGAGAGGCTCACTTGCTTTAGTAATGCACTGAGAATAATTAAGTTTGAAGATTGCATTTCTGAGAGTGGGATGGGTGCAAACCCAAGGTCAGGATACTTTGGCAAAAGCCTTGGAGACTTGGACATAATGTGTTCTACAGCATCACAGAATGGGGCTGCAGAGCAATTTTCCTCTGCATTGCTGAGAATACTTTCTCTTGCTCTGGTTAAGGTAGAGATGTGTCAGTTTTATATGGTACAGCTCACCACAGTGGTTTGCATACCACTTTGCATCCAAATGTTTAGGTGCTAAGCCTACTGTTCTGTGCCACTGCAAAGGTATAAAAACCCAGCAAAAAGAAGGGATTGCTGGGCAATAACTTAATCTCACCAGCCAAGTCCATCAGTATTTACATACAAGTCATGTTGAATACATCCAGAGAACTGAGGATGTTTATCAGCCTAAGTAGCCAGGTGGGCAGGCTGCTAGGGGAGATTTGAACAATAATCAGTGCATCAGAAGAAGAGGAATTTTATGTTGTGACTTACTGAAATGATGGCCAAATAGGAGAGCAAAGGTCTCTGTGTGTCTTGGGGCCATATCAAGGTGCTGTAAGTGCTCTCTGACTGCAGCTGGATGAGAGAGGAAGAGAGGCGCTGTCAGGCACATGTCAAAAAAGACTTGAGGTGACATTTGGGATAATATGTGATGGTCTGAGAGAAGGAGTCACTCTTCCAGAAAAATAAGAACAAACCCACACATGCACTTTGAAAATTTGTCTCAAGTTCTCTGAGGTTTTAAAGAAACTCATCTAGTGAAAAAGAGGGAAGAAAATATCGTAAAACAAAACAAATAAAAGAAATTGACCCTCATTTGATAAATATATTCAAACAATATTACAAAAAAAAAATCCCAATCCCCATTCTTTGAAGTGTCTCAGGAGTATAGCAAATGCTATAACCCCCAAAGATGTGGAATCCTTTTGCAGTGAGGCTTTGCTTCTCCTGCCCTGGGGAAAGAGAAGGGCCAGAGTCATCAGAGCCAACTTGCTGTTCCCTTTGCAAGCTGATGGAAGAGGGGATGAGGCTGTAAATCCAAAATCCAATCCCCTTTCTGCTTCTCCCTTCCCCAGCAGCATCCATCTATCTAGATTTCTGCATATTGGCATAGCCCAAGTGTGCCTCAGCTTTGCTGTTGTCCTGCCTGCTCTGCAGCTGTGTCTGCCTCTATTGACTCTTCCTAGAGTTGGCCCTGAATATACAGCATCTAGAGGAGCATAGCTGTGCCATGTGCCCTGTGCCATTAAAGCTGATGGTAGTTTTCCACTGAATGCAAAATAGAGGAATTTCATCCTTGTTTCCACAGAGAAGTACTAACTGGGCTTCAGTGCAACACAGAAACAGTAGCTGAGCCCCTGGCTTGATTTGGAAGCTGTTTAATACAAATGATATGCTGCCTGCATAAGGATCCTCTTCTAAGAGGTTGTTTCTCCAGATCCAGCTGAATTTATAACCGAGAAAAGTTGCATTGGGAAAAGCAATGCTTCATACAGCAACTGCATCATATTACTGTCTGCCATTTAGTATGGTTCTCTGTTGTACATCTATTGATTTTTGAGGAAGAATGATGTATTGGACAAGTTTTTCTTCAATAGAAACAAAATTACTAGTGAATAAGGATCCAGCTTGTAGGGTAGCTGCTGGTCCTCCGCTCTTCTCCAGCAAGTGTTTGCCAGGAGCTTCAAATGAACCACTGGGGTAACATTTGCAAACAGATTGTCACATCACGCTCTGGACCAGGCATGTAATTAACTCCTTCTGAAAGCAAAGGCCAGAATCATCCTTCAGGAGCTGGGTTTCTTGGTATGCTTGGCTAGTTCCGAAATGTGGATAACCATCTGAAAAGTTCAGCCACAGCTGGACCTGCATGCAGGCACTGTGCGTTAATCTAGCATGAGATTTGGTAGCCAGAAGCCCTGGGGTCTGATCTCAATTCCATCACTGCCTTGCTGTGTGCTTTGGAGAAGGTCATTTAACCTTTCTCTGGCTCATTTTCTCCATTAGTGTAAGGGGGGCAATGAGACTAACCACCTCCCTGGGAGTCGTGAAGCATGACTAAGCTGTGTTTGCCATGTAGTGTGGAAGTACAAAGTATATCTAAGGCCTCCAGGAGCAAAGATAGGAAGAGCTGACAGGAGTTGCTGGCTCCTGGCCCGAGGCTCAGCCCCAGCACGTGGCTTCCAGGAGTGCCAGAAGGGAGCATTAGTTGTCATATGCATAATTCTGTGTCTTGTTTCATATCACCCAAAGGACCAAAGTTCTGTTAATTGTTTTCCTTATTATCTACTCTGTGACAGTTGTGAGACCTTCTTGCAGACCTGGACCCTGACTGCAGCACAATCCCACCCTGAGGAGGGGAAGTGAGAGGGAAATGCAGCTCTCTTCTTCCTGGCATCCAGTGTTAGATAGGATGCACTGGGATGGTTCAAAAGTGTGACAGAGAAGGTTCTGACTGAACATTAGGAAGCATTTCTCTACTGACATAGTCTATTTTATTTTATTTTATTTTCACAAGAAACCTCTTCCCAGAGCACCATGAGCCTATCTGAGGCTCCAGTTCCTCACCCAGGCTGTGTTGCATGACGGGAGCAGTGCAATATTAGTCCCCAAAAGGGACAGTAACTCTTCACTCAGTTCTTTTCAACTTTCCCTGTCCTGGTTTTTGTTGGAATAGAGTTAATTTTCTTCTCCATAGCTGGTACAGGGCTGTGGTTTGGATTCAGTATAAGAATAATGTTGGTAAGACACTGATGTTTTAGTTTTTGCTAAGCAGTGCTTATGCTAAATCAAGGACTTTCCAGTTTCCCATGCTCTGCCAGGGAGCAGATGCACAAGAAGCCAGAAGGGTGGCCAGGATAGCTGGCCAGAAGGATATCCCATACCCTGGAACATCATGATTGAGCACATTAACTGGGGGCAGTTGGCTAGAAGGGGCCAGTTGCTGCTGGGGGATGGGCTGGGCTTTCAGCAGGATGGAGTGAACAATTTTATTTTGTAGCACCTGTGTTTCTTGGGCTTTATTCCTCTGTCCCATTATTATTGTAACAACAACAACAAAAATTGACCTTGTTTCAATTATTAAATAGTTCTTATCTGAGCCTGTGGGTTTTACCTTTCCCCAGTTCTCCTCCTAGTCCCACTGAGGAGGGTGGGAGTGAGTGAGTAGTTGCATGGCTGGGGTTAAACCACAACATTCTCTCAATGTGTATTTTTTATGCATGATCAAACATTATTATCAGCTTCTGTTGGCTTTGTGTCTACTTGCAGAGTAATTGCTTAGAAAGACAGGGAGCTTAAAACAGCCAGCCCAGTAAGGAGGAAGGGGAGAACTTTTCACACTTACTGTAAGGTGCAGGGAAGTAGCAACAAATGAGCAGATGTAACATGGAGTGATAGAGACCAGCTGAGTTAAGGCAGCATATTGTTGGTTTCTGTGTCCAAGTCCTGAGAGGTTCTGGTCGTGGTCAGCATTTGGGCTGTCATGGCTCCAAATTTGATAGCAGGGGTTATTCTGAAATATAGAGATGTTTTCTTACCTACTTAGTGTGTGAGGAGTTAGGAAATGCGAACAAGCCTCACTCATTTAAATATCAAAAAACATCTGAAGCTAGGATAGCCTTTTATTTATGAATGATCAGTCCATCAACTGCAGGAATGCTCCCCCTGATCTACCACAGCAGAACTGAAAAGCTGCTCTCTCTTAATTAGGAGGAAGCACCTTTTAATCAGCCAGTACAGTGCCGACAGATGTGGTGCCTGAAAAGAGGCACTGAGGAGGAGGCCTGAATGAGTGACTGAAGCATGCTGCAACGCTTATGATTTCAGAGCTCCTAAGAGGAAGGGTCTCTGTTGTTGTTCAGGCACTCTTATTATGTGGCTTCCCAATAGAAAGGCTTAAATTTGTCTTGTATCTCTATTGCTCAGTGGCATCATAGCCAAAGTGCTCTGCTTTCAAAGTTGTTTCAAGGCCAGGCAATGTGTGAACAAGTGCATGGGCACCATGTTACAAAGTTCACCCAAGGTGCTATTGGCTACATGAAATGAATACTTAATAAGCAGATTTGACTTGGAATTGCCATGGCAAACAGATTTACATGGGTATATTCTTCCACACCCTTTCCTGAATCACATCTCAGCTGCTCTCTTGCTGCTCTGGTATGTGTGTTTTGTGGTACCAGGCACAGTGAGCACCTAATCATTTTACAAGCAGCCAAATACAAATTACTAAGCCAATTAACAAATACTTTAATTTAAAGGATTTCTGCTGCAGCTTGACTCTGTTCATATGCACACAGGATAGAGCTCCCAGAGAAGAAAGTAATTCAACCTCTACTCATGAGTGTAAATGACACTACAGCACAGGTTTACATGCTGTGCCCCAACTTTGGGTGCAAGTTATTCTCCTAACTAGGGCATAAACTAATGGTCCAGGAGATCTTCTCCTGGTTGTGCTGCAGATATGTTCTGTGATGTTGGCTAAATTGCCCAATCTATGCTTTGAATTTAAATGAGTGATGTATCTTTTTCTCTCCTCTCTGTATATCCAGATGGCAAATTCTTTAAGTCTAGGTTTTATAGAGCAGGACAGTCTTTACAGAAGCTAACTTTGTATATCTGAGCTGGGGAATAGTATCCCACTGCAATCAGAGAGAGGATAGAGAGGATCTGCCCTCAGGTTGTTTGAACAGGCATTGGCTGGGAATCAGTCTCCAGAGGATCCATCATTAACTCACTCTGTGCCTTAGAGCAACAAAACCACATCCTTGCTTGAGACTTCAAGGCATTACTGTTTAACATGGGCATTTTCAGAAAGGCACTGATGTTTATCAAAAATAAGGCTAGTTGTAATAGTAATTAATAGTTTGAGGCATAATGTCATTTGTAGCAGAGTACTCAAGAGTGTTGTCATTTGCTCTGGAGATGGCTGAAATGCAGCCAAATCTGGGGTAAAACAAAGCTTGGGTTTAATACTGTGAAGTTGTGTGGCCTTTTAGGACAGCAATTAAGAAGGTTGTCCTATCCCTCCAAATTTGTGCACCAGCTTTTCATACAGAAGCAGGAGGATATTGGAATATCCTGGCTGCACCAGGCCATTGCTCTTCTGGCCTAGTCCAGTGGGTTCAGTTCAGGAAAGAAAGGAATTAACCAGCATTCACTTACAAGAGAAGATGGGAAGGAAAGAAAAAGACAGAAAAAAAAAAAAAAAGACCAGGAAGGTACCTCATGCATTCATGTGGAGATCTAATGTTCTTTCATACTTCTTAATCATACTCTAAAGAGTACTCTATTTAGCTGCTCTAAATTATAGTTCAGCAAGGTATTAAACAGACATAACTTCAAACACAAGCAGAAAAGAAGGACACAAATGGGGCAGTTCTAGCTACACTAAACCATGCCTGTCATTCAGAGATCTTGCTCATTCTTGGACTGAAAATGCAGTTAAAATGCAATTCATAAAAAATGACATTCTCTGATTCAGCAGATGTTTTCCTTTGGCATTTTACTCCTGGTACAGCTTTACAGAACAAGTATGGTTAAAAGAGCATGTTATTAATGAAGGATTAGTCAGTTCTAGCTGGGCAGGTCAGCTGGAGTCAGGAGGTGTCTGATAGCCTGGTTTGCCTACAGGTGTTTGTACTGCTGCTGTAAGATGTGAGAAGGATCAAACAAACAAAAAGAAACTGCCAGTGCCTGTACAGACACCAGGTGAGGGAAGCTGATAAAAAAAATGGGGAAGCCCTCCTTTCGGTAAGAAAGCCCTAAGGTCAGACTTAGAGAGCTAAGGTTAGTATAAAGCTTTTGGAAAATCTTTGTGCTCTTCACATTAGCATTATGTTCCTGCCTGGTTCAGGTCTCAGCCACCCCAGTGGCTTTGTCCAAGTGCTACACAGCAGTCAGTGAGAGAACAGACTGGCTTTATTGAAATGGACACTATCCCTGTCTGCATCTGTTTTGGCTGAGTGGAATGAAAATTGTGTCCTTTGGATATGTCTCTTTCATTAAAGATATTTTGGTTGAATTTGCTCTGCAGTGCTTTCAGGGAAGAAAAAAAAAACCCCTAATATTAAAACTTATTACCTAGTCAAACTGTCCAGCTTTTTGCAAGCCTAGAACAAGGAGCTGAAATCTGCATTATAAGACTTCCAAAATCAATGCATTTAAATAGCATGCTTAACAACAGGAGAGAAACTCCAAGTCCCTAGTTATGAGAACTTTTTTCCTGAGGGTATTGTAAGATTGGAGGCCTTTCCCAGCAGAAGGCTTGTTCCATGATATCTCATGTCCTGGAGCTGCATTAATATTTTGGTGTGAGTAGGCATGTGCTATTCTAAGGGAGCGGCCACATCTGTCACTGGATGAGAATTTAGCTTCATTTTGAGATTTTAGCTGTGTGTAGCTTAGTGCTTCTGGTCTGCTGCATGCACCTTTATTTAAGTCTGGTGCTAAAGAGTTAATAATTTTGGGAGGAAAGTATGCAACCCTTTGAGACAGAATAGGGTTTCAGACTGTACAAAGGAACTGCTGGATCTTCAGTGACAGAACCAGGAGAAAGGATGGAGATTTCCTCTGTGTCTGCATACTTCTCTGTGTACTTACAGGAGGTATAAAAATCACTGATACATTTTCTTCAGACACTGCTATTGGGTCTCATTCTTCTCTGGGTAACCAGTCCCAGTACAGAATACAATGGTGCAAGTCAAGAGCAAGTCAGAGCTATATCAGATGAAGATTTGGTATCAGGAGGTCAACTTCCCAAGTTCCCCATCATCCTTGTCCCCATCCTTCTTTATTAACAGTCAGCAGTGTTTGAGAGATTTTGATTTATTTATAGAACTGAGACAAGTACAACTCCATGCTTATGGCTTAGATGGTATATAAGTGATACATAACAGGAAAAGGAAAAATTGCTCAAGCCTTGTTGTGGTCATTGTGACCCGATATGAATCTCTCGCTAGAGAAGTTTGAATTACTTTTTTTGCCTGGTCAGGGTGTGCTGCTGTACTGACCCTACAAAAGGCTCTTCAGAAGAGTCCTTAGGACATTTCCATCACTATAGAATCTTTCCTCTGGGGTAACTGACCTGGGACTGGAACTTGCATTTTCACTAGGTGGGGCAATGTCTGTATACTGGCATTTCTAGAGCAGATGAACCTATATCATCAAAGCTGCACTTTGTGCCATTTAAACAGAGCCACTTCCAGAAGTATGGTTCAATTCACCTTGTATTTCATAAATGTGTGTTCTATTGTGGTGATGTTGGAAAAGGATTACAGCTCTTTGGACCTTGTGTCAGATGGTATGCAAAAATATGAAGTTAGATGTGACCAAAAGCCTCAAGCACACAATCCAGTCCATATGGCTTAATATGTCAGCTGATTCCTGGTGACTGCATTGTCTTAGCAAGCAAAAATGTGAGATAAGTCATGTTAACTAAGCCTTATCTATAGATGTTTATGCAAATATGTGTTGCCTCCTATTTGTGATGGAATATGAACATTCAGAAGGGTGACGGGAGCTCAGCTGATATGTGATATCTCATGCTACAGTGACTTCTGTCAGAAATTCCCTTGCTTTGCCCGTGAAGAGACAATGACAGGAGGATTGGGAATATCTGCAGTCACTGCCTTGATTTCCCTGCTGATTTTCTGTGCAGAGAGATTCCACTGAGAAGTATCTGCTCTCTTCTCTTCCACAAAGTCCTGAATGGGAATTCCCACAAGAACAGGCTTGGGGGAGCATAGTAGGAAGTCAGCTCTGCTCCAGCTGGCTTCTGTCCAATCCCAGTTTTCTCAGAATTCAGTGAAAAACATGACTGCAGCCCATACGGACCTCAACTAAAGCCTGCTGAGAGTTTGCAAATGGGCCTTTGTGGCTAGGATTTCATTGTGGTTCTTCAGTATGGATTCTGGAATATTTAATGCAGTAGAATTTTATATTCTGCTGCTCAGAACTTTGTTACAAGGTTCACTAAGATACTGATGAACAAGTCAGTGAACAGACATATAACTGCTTTTGTATTCTGTGGAGAGGAGTCCAGGAAAACCTTTTATTTGTAGACATGAATGACCAAAAAACTCTTACTTGCTTTAATAATTTTTTCCTTCCTTCCTTGGTAGCCTAATAGTTTGTAATTTTTCTGCTTGTTCACACAGGAACTACCTCTTCAGACTTAGTCTACACAACGTTTCTCTTATTCAGGTATGTTCACTTTTTACTCTCTTATTTTATTTGACTTGTTAATGAAAGTTCTGTAATATTTGATGTACATTTTCAGAAGCCTATATAGTGTAAATTTGCCCAAACTGGTGCACCAGGGAGAAGACAGAGTCAGAAACAAATGCTTATTCTCACTCCAGTGATAATGCTGGGGGAAGGGTTCTGCTACACTTGCCCACATGGAGGGTGCTGTCTGGTTTTGATTGTCAAGTATTTGGGTGGTAATGGCGTCTGCCAAAAATTTGGCATCTTAAGGAAGAAAACATGTAGTGTGACTGATACAGGCTTAAACAAAACAATCAGTAGAAATCCTTGGCTTTCTTTAGAGATGTCAGTAACATGCTGGAGAAGGTTTTACTATTCTCATCCATCTTCATTTTAGCCCTTGCAGGCCTTTGTGAACACGGATTGTTGAGGAGCTGTGTGTTGCTAGATGCATTACTAAAACCATGATTGGACTTGCAAGCATTCAAGAGGCAAAAGGGGTTGGAAAATGTGTGTTACCATTGCCTTTACCAAGGAAAAGCAGCTGAAGTTTGAAAGCACTTGAAAATATCCAGCATTATTAGGACTTTACTCTCACTGCACTGAATCTGGAATTGAAGGATGCAGCAAAAATTGTTAATGAAAACACCAGCTGCTTATCTTTAAATAAATTAACACTTATGCTCTGGGATACTTACCATCTCCTATAGTTGCTGGATCACCAAAGAAGCATTCAGCATTTTTTCAGACAGACTGAGAGGCCTTGCTTCTGTACCTGACCACACAAAGAAGCCATTAGAGTAGTATTGCCAGCCATTCTGATGTGCACAAGCCTTTTGCTGTTAGTAAGAGTTACAAGTATAGCTAGAGAGAAGAAAAGATGTTTAATGGTTGTAAAATGCATTGAATCTTTCTTTAAAAGGAAAACAAAGTGCAGAGTTACCAATGACAACAATAAAGAGTTAGAGAAGCTGCTACTCCCATTTGGCAGTGCCTTCCCTTTTGCAGAGCTGCATTAGCATGGCTGGAAGGTTTCCAGTGAGCACACAGGAGAGGGAAGTTCATAGTCATGAGAGGTGTCATACCTTCTGCAACGCCTGTTATCACACGGCCTGACACAGCCTCTGCTGCTTGTCAGGGATCCCCTTCCACAAAACCCAATTGTGAATCTCCCTCACACACTTCTGAAGCCAGGCTTGGCCCTCTTCAGTGCAGTGAGTTTCCTTTTCTACACTGCAAAACATGGGAAGTCTCCTTCTATGGCACTGGAGGCTGCTGTGGGATCTCCGGTTAACATAATGAGCTTAGTCCGCTCCTGCTTTCTGGGTGTATCCGGTTACTTTGCCAAGACTTTTTGCATGACAAAGAGAGCATGGAATTATGTTGACACACGTGTTGGGAATGATGGAAGTGATTGTTTCCCAACCTAATGGTTGCCTAAGTAGCTGCTTGGCTTGACTCCATAAAGCTCATGATGCTTTTTAAAGGCACCACCTTCCCTTCACCGTGCATCATTTTAAAGGTCAGATCTGAAAGTGAGACAAGAAATGCAAGGAACTTGCATTTAGTTCTATAGGGGTGAGAGTGCACTTCAAGAAATAATCACAATGTCAATTTGCATTTTGTATCTCCTTTTTGCTTGTAAATAAAATACAGGGTGGATCTTTCCAGGCCTGAATTGGGATAGTTTTTCATCTTGAGATTGTATTCTGATTTATTTCTGCTCATGAAACCTCATTGTCATTCTGCCAGTGGTGCTAAATCTGCTTCACGGTGCAGGTTTGTGCTGACAGGTATCTGCTCCCTTGCATTTGTACTTCCACAAAGTAAGGGCAGAAACATGAGGAGCAGGGTCTATGGAGAGAGACATCAGGATATGCTGGCTGTGGGACAAAGCCTGGCAGTGAGAGAAATGTACCCCTCTAAGCATGGTTTGATGAAGTATAAAGCTGTTCTTTCCTAAGTGTTCTTGGGCTGTATCCTGTGGCTGCACAGTTCCTGTGGGAAAGAGGAATGCCATGTGGTTTAGATAGGAAGTTACGGTCTTAGAATTGCTGTAAACTAAAAGACAAAATTTTGTATTAACTGGGAAGTTGTTGATTAAGAATTGTTTAAAAAAGACAGCATTACCCTATAGAAAGATTTTGATTTCAGGGGAGTGAAAGAAGAGAGGTCAATTTTGGATGTGTCAGCTCTTGGGCCCCTTTATAATAAGGGGTCAATTCTCTTTCTTTCTTACCTCCCATCTGCTCTACTATGTGTTGATGTTTCCTCCTCACTTCAAATTTTCTTTTGATTCTGCTGAGATTGTTTCTCCAAGGCACTAATCTTTTACATGAGAGCTAGTAGGTGGAGTGGAGGAAAAAACTGAAACAGGACTGGCTCATTTCCTGCTCCACAGAACCAAATGTCCCAACTTTTCAGAGATTTTCCCTCCTCCTCTCTTTGTTTCCAACATGTGTTCCAGAAATTTCATTTGGAACCTGTGAAGCTTTTCACCAAATGAGTTTTAGTTGCATGAGAACTTCTGTGGTGGTTAATACTTTTGTGAAAAACATTTCTGGCTGATCTTCTTCTTCTTTATATCCATAAGGAAGTTATGGCCCAGGTATTTTGGGGATCATTTGTGATTTTGTCTACCTCTTTAGGTGCCAAAATTGAAGCACCTTGTTAAAGAATTACTGAAAATCAGCATCTTGAGGTGGGGTTTCCAAAATACCCGTTAATATTGGAAACTTTGGCAGTAGCATTCAAATTCTTGCAGCAGTCAAAAAGCACCATTTTTAAATGGATACTCTTTTAAACAAAATCTGTTTCATGTCTGTCTTGAAATGATTGTCTTATATGTATTGTAAACTCTTGTTACTAGACATTTAATAGAACACTTTTAAATGATGTGCACTTGGAGAGCATGCTGGTTAATTTATGGATGGATCTGAAACAAGGCTAGCTCCTAATCTGCAGCTTTCGAGGTGAGGCCATAGAAAAGTCAGTTTTATACTGGAGTTGGTAATTAATAGAGTAGGTGGAAGAGTAATTTTAAAAACATAAGCCTTTAAGCAAAATTTTTAAAATTCATAGTACTGATTGGGATTTCTTAGCAAGGAATGCTATTCTGGAGTGTGTTAAAAGCAGGCTATTTGGCTGGCATTTCATAAATCACAGTACAGTGCCTACCCCCTGCTCACTGTGATTTTACCTGGATTCTTAGTTCTCAATTAAACTGAGTAGGAAATTGTTTTTGCAACCTTTTTGAGATACAAAGACTTCCAATGTTTTTGCACTTAGATGAAAACAAGCCTCTGACATTTTTCTAAAATCTGAAGGAGAATGAGATAGACATGTGGTTAATTGGCATGCAAATACTCTGGGTCAAGTTATTTTCTGAAGCATCAAAAGAGAACATTTACATGTGCATTTCTCTCATCTCAAATAATTGTTTTTGTTTTTTTGGGGCATCCTTTTGCCCCTTCCCCTTTCCCTTCCTCTTTCCCTTTCCTTTTCATTTTCATTTTCCTTTCCTCTTCTTTTCCTTTCCTTTTCCCTTCTCTATGGATCTAAGGTGTCCTTCTGGACTCTCATCTGATAAGTGTAATAGAAAATGTGGGAATTTCATCAAATATTTTGGCTTCAATTGTTTCTTTTAATGGACGATCTCTTATAAAAATGTTTTTAAGCAGCCCTGTGAAGTCTGTGTGCTGGTATGTCAGGCTAGTAGTGTTTCAAGTATTTAAAATACTTCAAGAGTTTTTACTGTATTTTAACAGACTGTGAAAGAATAAATAAGTGCACCTATTGCAAAACTATTTGGAAGACATAAGTTATTTCACTTAAGAAAAAAAAATTGAGATCAAAATATGCTTTAGTTGACAATTCAATATTTTTTTCCTAAGGACAAAAATGGAAGTATGGTTTAAGCACAGAGAGAGAGTGTGTGAGTTCCCCAGTAGTCATAAACCTGAATTAGGAGGGATTGCCTGTGGAGTTCCACACTGTCCAGTACCACCACCACCACTAGGTCTACAATTACAGATCTACTGGTACCCCACTGCAAAACACAAAATGCTACAGAACACACAACTTCATTTGCTTCTGGAATTTGGCTTCACATTTCTAAATAAGATCCCCTATATTCACAGGGGCACTTTGGATAGTGCTACCCAGTCACTAGGGGAAAACCTGAGGTACTTATCAGTCCCACTGAGGCATAAGACTTAAAACCAAGTTTAAAGTAATTCATCAATATACTGCTGCAGTATCAGCTCTTAAATCATGATCTGAACCTTACTGAAATAAATTTCTTTCTGCTGATATTGTTGGGGTTTTGGAATAAGCATTTTTCAAACCTGAAATAGAGACAAAACATTTCCATAGTGTCCTGTGACAAATAAACTGCAGCCACCTACCCAGTGCGTTTCTGATAAGGATGTTTTTACTCCAGTTTTTCTTCCCTCATTCTAAGAAGCAGCAACATCCCTGCTGCAGAGATGAAGCTCTTAAACTGCACAGCTGCTCCTGAAGACACACTTCCCTCCCTGCTACTCCCTGAAGGGATCTTTAGCTCTGTGGCATAATCACTGGTAAATCAACAGCATGTATCAACAAACTGTAGTTAATAATAATAAAACTTGCCTATCAGTCCTCAATATGTCACATAGCAGCAAACGGAACAGGTTTTGTCTTTTGCACTTTGAATCAAACCAAGCATTAAATGCATTATTTTCTACATATTTAGGGCTCAGTAGTGCCACGCTTATGTCTGCTGATGAGAAACATGCTCTGTAAGTGTATAGAAGTGTGAGGAGAGGTGGCAGAGTTTAACTTGGTTTTTCTCTGTATAGTTGAATAAAATATGATAAACAAAATCAACAGGGAACAGTGAGTAATATAGTTTACAGCACAAGTTGTCACTCAAGTAATCTTTCCTAGTGAAAATACTTCACTGAGAAATATTAAGGATTCACAATATGTTCATAAAGCCCTGGCACTTACCAGAAAACTTGCAAATGTTAGAAAAATCTTCCATCTACAAGAGTTGCTGGATAGGCACCAGCAACTCTTGTTGGGTTGGGGGGCCAAATTCGTGCTGCTGGCTCTGCCCATGGATGCCTGAGGTAAAGTTAACCTGCCCAGGTTTTCTGCCTGGTGTTTAACATGTGCAATAGGGCTGCAGCACTCCCCTATAAAGTGCTGTGGGGGTTGCCAGTAGAAGAGAGGTAAAAGTACCGTATTTCAGATTTCCTTGCAGAAACATCCTTGAGCCAGAGCTGTTCCTATTTTTCAAAATATCCTTTCAAAGATCATGAGAAAATTAGGCATTGATATTGCAGCGTAAGCCCAGGGCTGGGCTGGCCCAACTTTGCTGAAGATATTTATTTCTCCAATCTAGTTGGAATGTGAGCTTATTGTCCAATTTAAAATCCAGTTTGGGAAGTAATTTTGGGAAAGAGTAAGAATACTTTGCCTATCTTTATGTACCATTGAGTTGCCTGACAGGAGCTCTATTTTGAAATGTTCAGAAATAAGCTTCACTTTTCAGAAGTAGTTTATTGTTTGTTTCTTGCAGATTCCCAGATCTGTGTTTGAATTATGCGGCACATATTTCTAGATACAAAGTTTATTTCTTTATTTTCAGGCTAGTGCAGTTCCCTCATTTAAAAACATAATCAAAAGACATCTACTAGAGCAGATGCAGTCTTTAATATGTGGCTCATAGCTGAGTCCTGGTTGTCACATATTTTATCAGTATGAAACATTTTTTATTAACAGATTAACATATAAATCTATTCATAAATCACCTTCCAAAGCTGCACCTAAAACCTCTCACTCTCAGCCTGGTGGTTTAAAGCTATTCCATAATAAAGCTTATATTGGCTGGAAAAACTTTCTGGTAAATTCAACTATTTATTCTTATGGTTTAGGGTCCCCAAATAAAATCTACTCCCTGAATATTCCCTTCCTTAAAATGACTGGTCAGGAGGCAGATTGCAGCTTTCAGGTGCAAGTCATCCTTCCCAAGATTTATGTAAGAGAGAAATTTCTATGTGGAGTGAGAGATGAGGAACAAAAATAATGCATGTCAGACTGAAGGTGACAGTGTCTGAAGGCCACACCTCATCCTTCAAGGACACACTTCTCCAGCTCCTCACTGCAGGGAACTCTACTCTGTGATGGGCTGCAGCATCTGCTCTTGGGAACCAAAGTTCTGCTGATGTTACTCATCAGCTGAAATTCAGAGAGCCGAGAAAGCAAATCTCTTCTCACAGTCCATAGTGTTGAGTGATTTCTGAACACAATATCCCCTCTGTCTAAGAGAACCCAGCTCGTGAGTCCATTTATAACCAGTAAAGCTTTTAAGCCCAAGTTTAGCTTTAAATAAATACCAGTTTTCTTTTGAGAATCCTCTGAGTTAAGAACATACTGCATGCTCTAGTGAGTAAAAATGTTTCAATATGCACATTCATAAGACTGCTGAACTGGCTCAGAGTCTACTGTCTAGTCATGATCAATTTAATTGCTGTCTAAAGTGAGTATTTAGGCATAGTATAGGAAGTTCTTATATATATAAATTTACATATCTATTTTATATATGTACCCATACACAGGAGGGTCATATACATAGGGTACAGCACCCCTATAGAGGAGGTCCAGGAACTGTACCTGTTTAGGTTTGTACTTTAAGCAGGACAGCCCTCCTGAAGTCAGTGAAGGCCATGGAGCTGATTTGCATCCGGGGGAGCTACCCTGTTCTGCTCACACAGTAAAGTGAGGTTTACATGATGGATGTCAGCTGTGGATTGCCAGCTTGCTTCCCTGGGTAATTTGCTAGCTGGCATTCTCTCCTTCCCAGCCTCACCTCACCTAGAAGCCAAAATTACTACAGGGGTTTTGGTCTTTGTCAGCAGACATTATGAGCAGGATTTAGAAACTGAGAATTTAATTAGCTGCTGAAGTCACTTACTGATAACTGTAGCATATTGGACTCTTTATTTGATAAAACCCTGTCAGGCATTTTATGTGTAGGGAATGAAGACTAATGCTCTTATTTCTTGCAACTTACAGTCAGGACTATTAGACATACTTTAAAAAGGGAAGAGAAAAATATGAAAATCAAAAGAAAAATAAATTCCTTGGTCTTCTCATTTCCTGACACTACTGTTGCTTCCTTATCATTGCAAAATATATTTTGGTTTGCATGTTTAGCCCTTTTTCTCTGTGGGCTGCTTCCCACTCCAGCAGCTCCAGGAGGTTTTGGGGGATCTCAATGTGCTTTGGCTGTCCCCTGCTCTGACAAACTCACTCATCTGTGGCTGCTGTCAGCAAACCCAGCCCTGCACATGTTCTGAGAGGCAAATCAGCCTCTTGTTGTAGGCAGCACCTTACCTAAGCCAACATTTATACAAAATGAGATTTATACAAAAAGGTGCTTTTAAAATCTTATTACTTTAGGTATGTGGGATATTTTTTAGGCGCGGGAGTGGTTTGTTCGCTAGCTGCAAGGCACGGACCGCATTTCCGAGCCGCGCCTGGCCCGGTGAAGGCTCCGTGACACGATCGTTAGCGGGGCTCCGGCACAGGATGGCTTTAATGGCACCTCGGCCCGGAGCGCTCGATGCGGGGGCAGTGACCTATTGAGCTCCACACGCGAGCACTGCCAGCTCCTGCCGCACCCTGTCCTGGGGACGAGGGGATGCCTCCCGCGCTGCTCCCGCTCAGCAAGCCCGGGCTTGTGGCGGGGGAGCTGCCCATGGATCCCGGCAGAGGCCCGCACGCTGCTGGGGCGGCGCTGGGGCTGCCCGGCTCGGCCGAGGGCTCCTCCTGACCCATCCCTGCCCGGGAGCTGAGCCGCACATGCTGCGAGTCAGGAGTAAGGGAGTCCTTGAAAACACAAAGGACCACATTGGGCATCTTACAAGATGAACAATGGAGTACGTGGGACAATTACTGCAGAAAAAAAACCAAACAAACAAAAAAAAACCCCAGCAGGTTGGCGCTTTTTAAGGACTGAAAATACAGAGGAATATCTACATTTTGTTCTCAAGGCAGAGCTTAAGCGAGATCTAAATGATTCATGTCCCTTGCACTGGCTCTCTGCACAGGATTAAGTTTGACCCTGTTAGCATCCAGTCATTTATAATGAGAGCATTAAAAAAATCGCAATTTATTGATTTGCATCTCTCAAGGGCCCACAAATGACCTCACGTTTCCTCTAAAACCAACTATTGAGCTTTTTGCAAAAAAGCAAAAAAAATTTTTTATAGTAAATACATTTCATATTACTGTGTGTATTTTTTCCCTAGGTAAATAATCCTACTTTTCTCTGTTAGTAACAGTTTAGCTGATATGTTTTACAGCTTCTTTTAAGCACAGCAGTTCTGAATGACTAATAGGAGGGGATTATTGGAGCTATGGAGCAGTCACAGACGTGGTCTGCACAACTGTTACCAGACACCCAGAGCTGGGGAGCTGGGATGGGAGCAGTTTGCTCATCACTCCCACAGGATATTGATCCTGTCTCAGCATGGCAGGTGCAGCTGAATCCCGGAACCCTTTGAAAACCTCAAAGAGCTTTGGCCTCCAAGGTTTCACCTGCCTTCCTCAGGCTGAGCTGAAGGAGAGCCCAACCCACACCCTAAGAGGGCAGATGGGTAAATGGGCACAACCTTGACTGTGCCTGTGGCATCTCCAGCCACCCTGACTGGAGAAGGATGGGAAGTTTGCATCCTCAGAAACCTTTCTTCGGGGCTGGAGGAGGGTCAGCAGCAAACCTTCAGCTGAAGGAGATCTGGCAATAGCTGCTGTGGGCTGCCTGCTACTGAGTGGGCAATGGGAAAGGAAGGGTGGGTTACACCACTGGAGGAGGGTGAGGAAATGTGGCTGTGGGGTATAAATGAGTTGCTGGGTGCCACTGCAGCTTGAGCAGTTAATAGGAACAATTATCTTAAGTTATTTACTGTCACTGAAATGCTTCTTTCGTCTAGAAGATACCACACCATGGTTATAGGTACCTATTACATTTTTATCACTAACATGACCAAGTAAGAGACTATTCTGAGACTGCAGAGACCAAGAGTGGTGAGTTGGGGGGAAGGGCACATGCAGAAAAATGACATCTCTTTCTCCATTCTCTGTAAGGAGAGTTTGGGTAGCATGGACTGGCTGCTTCACTTGCAGACAGCTGTGAACAGGTAAGGTGGTTTCCAGCTATCTCCAGTTTGAGCTTTCCTTTCTCTAGATATGAAGCTGAGATAATGACACTTTGTCCTTTTGAAGTGCTCTGAAATATGTGGCATTTTGTTTAAGATCTAACTCTTATATGTGATTACATGCACTTGTAAATATAGGAAATTTGCCATAACTGTGAGCCTACAAAATTGTCATGTTCTGATTCATAGTAGATGTAGTATTAAGCAGTTGTTATCTTCATCTCTTCTCTTTAGGTAAGCAGTTAGGCAATTCCAGCATATCCATGTGTTTAAAATGGACCCCTTTTTCACTACTTGTTTTCTAAACATTTTGAATGAAAACCTTTGAATGTAACAATAGAATAGTTGGGGTCTACTAGGGGAAGAATGCTATACAAATGTATCCCTTCAGATAAAAATACTTAGAATATGAATAAACCTGCAAATTTGTGTAAAAAAGAGAACAGCTTGGAGGGAATGTGGGGGAGGGTTAATAAAAAATATGCTTTCATCAGAAACACTTTTCTGTCAAGAATTCTATGCACTAATTATTGATTATTCACCTCAGACAGGAGACAAAGCAAGGTTTTGAGGTTTTAGAAAAGAAGTATTTTACTTCCTTATGAGTAAGGAAAAGGAGCTAACAGGGCTGCAGCTATTTGAATAGGTTGCAAGGTCGTCCAGATAGAAGTGATTTAAGCTTTATTAAGAATGTGAAAAAAAAATCCTAACTTAGCCTGGGAATATTAAGAGACAAACTGCAATTGCCTAAGAGGAGAGAATTTTGATGCATGGGGCAGAAAGGAATGATCAATGGTTCATAAATATAATAGTGGTAAACACAGCGACAGGAGAAAAAAATGTATGTGGCTAATATAATTGTTACAAATTTAGTAGCTTTTGCTGTGAGATCAGTTATTGAGGATTTAATAACAAGGCAAAAAAAGAAAAATAATTTTTTTCAATAGAAGATAAATGTGAAAGCTTTGAAAACCACCAGAAAGGAGTTAAGAAGAAACACAAAGTATGCTGCATTAATCCTGTCGTAGAATCATTTTGTATTCCCTCATCTTAATTATAAAACATATTCTCAAAACTCATTTATGGAATCTTTGACCTTCATAGAGGTCAAATGCAAATGTGCTGGAGGGGACGTGAGGGGAGAGCCAGGTGGAAGTGAGAATGTAAGGGCAGGACTCAAACTGAAGGAAATTGAAAAATAAATCCTGGGTTGGCAGAAGAGTGCAGACTGGAGAACAGAATGGAGGATCTGGGAGGAAGGAATAAAAGACACTGTACCAGAGCCATGTTTGCAGGAGAAGGAGCAAATACATTCCTTGTTGAGATGAAGCTTGGCAGAGCTTACTACAGCATCAGGTGCTGACGTCTGGTGTTGGAAAAGAGGAGGCAGAAGCAAGGCAAACTGTGACAGACCAAGCAGGGAGTCTGAAGGCATCTGTTTCCCAGCCTTGGGAGGAAGAGGGGTGGATCAGTGCCCTGCACAGTGGTCAGGTTCTGGCAGTGGCAGCAGGCAGGGGCTGTGTCCAGCTGGGCTGGGCACTGAGGGGACAAGAGGGCTTAGAAACACTTGAAATTTTGGTGGTGGGACAGGAGTGGCAGAGAGCCATTGTCCCTAACACTGCAGTTCAGTTTTGATTAAATTGTAATGCATTCCCATTAAAAAATAGACTTGAGAAATATCATTTGGATTCTTGATAAATCAACCCCATTGCTTTTTTCCCCCAAACTGACTCCTTGTTCTTCTTGAGACAAGTATTTGATTTACACAGATCGAGTGCTGGACTCAACCACTGCATATGTTGCTGGAGATGTGGTGGTTTTTGAATTATGAAGCTCTTCATATGAAGAAATTGAGAGATTCAGGTCCTTTTTGCCTTGTCATTTCCCCACTGACCACTGAAAAGTATTGCTGCATCAGAGCCTTCCATAGTATTTAGGACTGGATGTATGTTGGCTTCACACTTCATTGGAAATGCTGGGGAGAGGAGGTAAAGGCAGGATACAGGGAATTCTGCACTTTTGGTTCTCCACTTTCTCTGTATTTAAGTGTTCCTTTCTGATGGAGCACAAATAGTCTTAGATTAAGGAAAATACATGCCAGAACTGTAGGCTAGGCTCAGACTGGGAGTTAAGCTTGACATGAAATAAGCAGAAGGCTGTAATTAGCTGATCAAGAGCGTTAGGCACTTGGTGGAGGAAAGCAGAGATGTAATGCACAATGTAGCTGTAGAACAATAAAAAATACTGAAATCTCTTTTATGAAACATTGAGGACTTTTCATTGCTGACTTTCTCTTCCAGCCCTGCCTGGTAATTTCAGGAAGGTCCTACTTATTCTTGGTTATTAGTGATTTATCAAAAATGGCCTTTTTCTGACAGTTTATGATGCTGAGCACCAAACCCCATTGAAGCCAGAGAGTCTAAAGGTCGAAATCTAAGTGTGTTGTCAACAAACCATCCTGGGAAGCTTACACCACACTTGCCTGTGCACCATGTGAACTCCCTGATTGCAGATATCCATTGTCTCACTGGTCCGTCTCCTTCTTTCTGCCTGTTTTTTCCAGCCACATGGTGGGTTTCACCTCTATGCTAGTATTTAGGCCCACTGGGGCAGAATTGCCTTTTAATTTCCAACAGAAATGCCTAGCAGTATGCAGCTGCCCATGTGCCTCTGCAGTTCATGTCAAAATCATACTAGGAACAGGGTCTGGATCTTTTTTCTAGGTGTGCTAGAAAACAAATGGCAATTCTCACATACATCTGCTGAACTGAACAGGGAAAGTACCTTTCTAGTTTAGGGTTTAGAATTTTTTATCCATATTATTGAAGCTCAAAAATGATTACTTTAAATTGGAGAAGAACAAATGGGAAAGTCTGGTTTCACTTAAGTTCCTGTGGTTCAGGAAGGATCTCTGTTTTCAGCCTGCCTTGCAAAACTTTCCCAATCTCTTTGGCTTGCACAAAACTGGCCTTGGCTCATTAAAGGAGTCTCAGAGCTTTCGTTTGGTCTCAATAATGCAGCTTTCACTTAATTAAAGATTTCCAGTGCCTTTTTTTTTTTCTCTTTTGATTGTACTACACCAAGCATAAGTGCACAACCAGAAAAGCATTTTGATAGGATAAAATAAATCACATGCACATTTATTTGTTTAATTGTGCACTGCCCTCTTTTTTTTTTCCAAGCCAAGGCAAGACTTAAACCATGTTCCACCTCTTACACAATTTTAATGAGAATATATTGCAGTGTTTGTCATCTGAAAGAGTATTAGCACCCCCCAATGCAATAGATGTGATTTCCCTAAAGAAAAACAGGAGGCACAGAACAGTGAAAATGTCATCTTAGTTCTACATTAGTCTCTTTAATACTGCAGGAAGTGCTGATTTTGATTCCTGAATCTTAGCCTAATTGTTGTAAGAATCAAATCCAAATTGGACAGTTCCTCAAACTTATTTTAGCTTCTTCTCAAAACAAACAAGTAAATGCTGAACAAGTATATTCAATGATGCAACCTGGAGAGGAATAAAGAATGCAAAGAAAGTTGGTAGTACACGGCATTTCCAAGTGCTTCAGTGGTTGCATTTTTGGTTTCAAGCTTATATGGAAAGATTGCGTTTCATAGCTGAACCCTTAATGCAGGTGCACAGAATTGCACTCAGTTGACTGCGTAGGATTTGTCCATAAGCTGAGGGGGAGGGAAGCAAAAAATGTATAGTAGAGAACCCTTAACATCTTTCCACAAGCATTGAGCTTCAAAGAGTTACAATGGCAAGGAAACCCAGAGCAGAAAAGTGAAGGAGAACAAAATCGCTTTGCTTGATGCAGAAATACAAAGGAGACTATAGCCATGGTAAATTGATTTTGTACTGAATATGGGCTGGTCCATTGGAGGGGGTTTTGAACCTCCTACTCCAGAAATCATTGTGCAAAACAGTAAGAGGAGGCTGCTTAGAAGTCTTGTCACATCTATCAGCAGAGGCCACAAAGAAGTAGTAGGGATTTGGTTCTGAATGGCGACTCTGCCAAAGAACATAAAGGGGTGGAGATGGACATCTTTTGGCGCTAGAGGAGCCTTGAAAGAAGAATTGCCTCCACTCTATCAAGGGAAACCATTGCTGTGACGACATTCATTGGCTCACTTCTTAGAAATAGCTTGTTGTACCTTGTTTGTATCAACTGAAGAAAAGAAACCCCAAAACAAAGCCTGCTCTTTACAGAATAAACAGTGCTGGTGCTATGAGAAATGGTTCTATGTGATACCCACCTGGCCAGTGACAACTGCACCTGCCTCTGCATCAGCTGTACTTATATTTCTGACCTGTGCTTAACAGCAGTGAATTTTTTCTTTAATTATTTTCCCCTCAGTATATTTTAACCTCTTTATTTAGTTATTTTATTGATTTAACATATAATCTTATGTCTCTGTAATCTCCAGTACATTTTGTAAATGTTTGTTATCCTAAGCTGTAAACCGAATGTGACATGGCAAGAAACCAAATTCTACTGTGGCAGTTAATTACCCAGTGTGCTGAAAGTCTCATCTCAGTTTCTGTATGCTTTCAATCTTCACTAATAGGAAAAACATTGTCATCTTTCCCCAACATCCCCTCTGCTGTTCTCCAGTTCTAGATGTTGTCATTCACTCTAAACTGGCTATAGGTGAGAGCTTCAAGGTCTTTTTTCACTATCATCCCAGTTTACTGAGACTGTCAATTTATATTTGGCCCCATCCATGCTTTTTCATGCTTAAAAGCAATAGCTTTCAAAAAAAGATAAGCATTCCTATATAGAACTTGCAACTAAATTATTGCACTGTTAAGCACTTTCAAGCAAAAGGAAGTAGATCACCAGCTAAATGAAATCATTGGCACAGACTGACATTTTTCTTTACATAGAATGATAAAAATACAAACACTAGATAGTGGGAACTGAAATGCAGTGCCATCTTTATCTCTCTTCTTCAGAACTGTATCTTCCTTGCAAAGCTTCGTGTTGGTGTGTTCATCTAACATTGCTGTGTAAATATGCAACTGTCAAAGCTCAGCACACAGGCAGAGCAGAGTGTGCCCTCCTTTTTTCATCATTATGGACAGCTCTGCAACCCAGCATCGTTGTACCCTTACACTGATTGCCCTCTCTTTGGACCTGTCCTTGTGGCATTGCCTTAGTGCTTGTGTTAACTGTAAGGGTCTTCCACAAACCTTCTTATCACTCTTAGTGAGAGATTTAACCCACTCTGAATCAGTCCATTAAGCCAGCACCTCTTGTGCCTTTAGTTAATGTGCATTCTCCTCTTGCTTTTTCCCATGTGTTCCCTTTGGGTCTCAGAAGAATCCAATCCTTGATATAATAAAACACTTCTGGTTATGAAAACCTCACAATGAGTTATGTGGCTGGTGAGCTGTGACCTTTCCCTTTTGTGTGGTTGTGCTCTGTTGTCTCTCAGTACTCTGCTGTCCTCTGCTACCTGATGCCCCATTTATTATTGCACCTTACTTATAATGCATTTTGACAAGGCTGTACCTACACAGGCTTGCATGGGGAGTCTTGGGCTGCAGTGGAGGCTCACAGGTCCTTTGAAAACTGCAGATTGGGATGACAAAGTTCCATTATGTTAAAAAGCTCAAATTCTCCTCTGTATGGGATTCAGCATCAAGTTACAAATGCTTTACAGAAAAGTTACTGAAAATATACTTCAAGCAGTGGCAAGACAATCTGCTTGCTTCGGATATGAATTTTAATTTGACAGCACCTAAGACTGAGCCGGCTGCTTCATCGTAACATGTTCTTTGTACACTAAAATTCCTGAAGAGCTGAAAAAAGCTGTAACCTGTACATGACTGTTGTTTGTCTCTTAGAAAACACCATTTTAGTTTTAGTATTTGGTATCAAATGTTCTTTACTAAATCTTTAGACAATCGTCTTTAATAATAAGACCTTGGACTTGTACAGTACTTCCATTTGGGTACACTGTAGAAACCATGATCTGTTAAGCCTCACACAATGCTCCTTTCAGATAAGGGAATGCATAGTCTGGAGTTGTAAATTCCTACCTGACATTGTAGAGAGGGGGGAGTGTCAGATTTACAGACCTTATGTTGTTGTTTAATGGAATCTCCTGCAGGACAAATGGAAGTTGAAGGCACAAAACCTCAAATTTCTTTTTGTAGATGAGACTGTAGCCATGCCCGAAGATGTCAGAAAGAAGAGGACAGGACATGGAGTCTTGCCCATTGTTCTAATCTCTAACCCCCCTCCCTCACACACCACTGATTCAGTGGATGTATTTTGTGACACTAGCAAAAGAAAAAACGCTGTCTAAGAACTCATTTGTGCTAGACAGGAAAGTTTTTAGTCCACAAGAGAGCAAGGGTCAGTGCTCATCTCTGCCTCTGACATGCTTGGTGGCTTTTCCTAGTCAGTTGACCTCTTTGTGCATCTGGGTTTCTCTTCCTCCCATGTGCCTGTGTTTTCTGTTTAGATTGTAAGTGCTCTCAGGCAGAAATTCTCTCCCACAGCATGTTTGTATATTGCCTAGAAATATGGGGTCACAATCTCAGTTCACTACGTGCTTCTATAATACAAGTAAATAACAAGGGATTTTGAAGCTGTGAAAGAGAGAAAATCAGTAGCATTGACCACCAAAGAAGAATTCACAGCAGCTAAGAACTTTCTCTGAAAGAAAAACATTTGCAGTTGAGAGCAGATTGTGCCTTTAGGCACAGATGCCCAACTGTGGTACAGGAGCTTACCTGTGCACAGGAGGAAAACTGTGAAGCATTTTACCTTGCATCTGAGATACAGGAGGACCATAAACAGGGTGAGTGACCATGGCTCAGCTGAGGTACAGGACCTCGTTTGGGCTGAGATAACTTGATCAAAAGAGCAAGAGCTCCCTTATCTGGAGTCTGGGGCCCTGTTCTGCCAGGTGTTAGAGTGGTCCTGTGTCTAGTTGTGCCTGGAAACATAAAGTGAAGGGCCAGACTACTCTAAATCAACAAGGCTTAAGAATGAAACCAAAGAAAACAAAGTCAGTCTTCTGAAAATGCTCCTCCCTGTTTACTGGTCAAAAGCTGATCTGTGCAATAGGTGAACCAGGGCAGAGGAATGTACCTCAGACTATTGCATTTCCCTTTGCAAGGATGTGAGAACAGTCCATGGGACAGAGAATCATGAATATCCAAAGATGGTATTACTTGGAATTGAGTAACTATCCATTCTTAAATGTCCTTCTTTTGATGGATTATTCCATCCTTACTATGCCAATATGAAGCATCCACTTCTCTGGCATGAGCAGAGTGAGCAATTGTGTTTAGCAGCCAATAAATGCCAGGCCAAGAGCCATCCCTGTACAGTGAGATGCTGACATTTGTTTGTAGAGAGAGGGTCTGATTCAGAGATTAAGGTTACAGGACCTGAAACCTACTGATGGATTTTTTTAACTTGTTTGTTTGTTTGTTTGTTTGTGAACCTCCATCTTCCAAGTGTTATATTTGAGGTCTTCCCCAGCTGAGTTACTGTCCAGCCACTCCAGGAGAGCCATGTCTGGGCCATTCTGTTGTTAGGCACTATGGGTTTAAATGGAGCAAACAGCTTGAATTTACTACATCTTGAAGGATCTGAGATCACTTAAGGGAAATCAATTAATAATTTGATAACACACAATGCAATTCCCTTCATCCAAACCCCCTCCTCTCCCTGCAATGAATTGACTGAATTCCATGATCATTCCTCATACCTGTCACTGCACGCAGCAGTGATCTGCAATTCAAATACTGCAGTGTGAAGCAGAACTAATTATTGAAGTTTGGCATCCTGTTCTTTTGGTATTAGTTATCTTTTTATCAGACATGCTTATCACAGTTTTAATAAATTACCAGTGTTGAAACTTCAAAAATGGCCTCTAGGGCATTAAGCTACTGTGCTTTATTAGATTTCAAAAAGTTATTATTTATGGAGCACTGTAAATGTTCCTTGTCCTCAAGAGACAAAAACCAATGCTTCAAAAAGGGAATTTAACTTTCCACTTTTAGACTAAAACAGCAAGTATTTATGGAGAAGTTCTGGAGGATTAAATAGGGGAGAAATAGCTAAAGTGTTGTAGGAATGTTTTCACTGTAAACATCATAGAAATGGAATAACCTCTACATGGATTTTCTGCATCCAGCCTATAGAACTTCTTTGAAAGATTTTTTTCCTTCCAAGTGTTGTAAGACCCAGAATTTATCAAATTCTTTAAAATGCTGCAGCATTTGCCCAGAGAAGGGTAAATCTACCCTGCTGCTATGTTATGTTAGACACTACAAAGTATATTGAAACATAGGGAAACACTTGTAAAATGGATTTTTCATTATCAGCAAGAATCTATGGGTGATACTTTAGAGATCTGAAATCTGTTCATCAGTGTGGATGGAATATTGTGGCTGGCATCTTGTAAGGGAATGAACCAGCCTCTGAGCAGCCACTGAGGGAATGACTCTGCACTCCAATTTAGCAAAGTCCCTAAGAACGTGATTAAGCTAAACTGGTCCAGTAGGGTGTGTAAATATGTGCTTTGTTTACATTGAAGTTGGCAGATTCTAAATGCAGGATGGAAACATAGTCCCTCCATGTTATTCTCTCCATAGACTTGAAGAAAATCTTCCATGCCTTACTGTAAAATGAGCTGATCAAAAAAAAATTTATGAATGTAAATAAGAGATGAAGAGATTTTTGGTCTGAAAGCAAGTTTTTGGTTTGTTTTTTTTTCCAGAGGTACATTTTTCTGAACATACTAGTGCCTTGTACAGTTACTGGAAAGGAAGATGTAAATAAATACACTGGGAAAGGAATAAGTCTGCCAGCTCAGATCTCTGGTGCACAATAGCTGTCACAGCACAGCACCTCCTGCCCTCCTTCCTCATGTGTAACTCAGCAAAGGGTGATGTGACTGGCAGGCTCTGCTCGGGGTGCCCCTGCAGCACAAGCAGAGAACCAAAATCACCTCACATTCCATGGGCAGGCTGAGAAATCTCCTGTGGGCACTGTGGAGAGTTGATGGAAATGGAAACTCCTGCGTCAGCAATCCCTGCACACCCGATCCGGGGACACAAGGTGCTGCTTTTGCTTCTGCATCTGCTGACAGGAGCAGAAACCTGAGGAACACAGTACCTTCCAGAAAAAGCTGGCATCTCATGGAATCAGTACCTGATTTGGGGGGTGTTCGCTTGTTTGTTTCGTGGTGGTTTTGTTTGTTGAGTTTGTTATTTTTTTCTAGTAAGTTTGTACTTGAGGGATTTTTGTTTCCTTTCAGAAATATACAATGTGCATTCTGGTATTACACATTTTTCCCCTAAAAGGACTGAACAACATGGTTGTGGGTCTGTCTTCAGGCATGCAAGTGGTTTGCATGCAGCAGTTGTTTCATGGAAGTGAGGTTGGTAGCAGATGGATAGGTTTGTAATAAAACACCTTAGATGTGTTTAACAATGTGTTTAATTGATAAATATGCATGTAATATATTCTCCTCCAATCTTAACTTTCCAGTTTTAAAGCAATGGTTTGGTTTTGCATGAAAATCTGCAACCTCTTATTGTGCAAGTACAGTGCAGGGATTAGTGTATACTTAATCTATAAATTCATATTGTGGTGTTGAAGTATAAATTGCTGACCTGAGTGTAAAAGCTGGTCCATAGAAGTCTAAGAAACTTTCACATTAACAGTTGAGGATACACATAACTATTGATAACAGGACTTGCTAGTGACAGGCAGGTGCTTTGGAAGCCAGCGCCGGGATGTGCAGGTAATTAAATAAATGTATCTAGAAAGCTTCTCTCAGCAGTGCGTGCTGAATAACTGATGTGACAGCACATGATGAGCTAGAATTCTAGAGCACTGCTGATCTGCAGTCAGAGCTGGTAGCAAACTGTGATGCTTATAATTTATTGGGAGAGACATTAACTCTTTCTTTCTGTGTCCAGATGTGACCTCTGAATATTCAGATATGCACTGAATAGGGTTAGCTATTGTGGCCCCTTCTGTTGATTTCTAGTTGGGCAATGCCACACCAGGTGCATGTGATTGTACACATGAATGCTTCTCTGTGATTGTCTCCTTCATGGGACTTCTAAAAATGCAGAAATAATACACAACATGCAATTTAAAAAAAAATATTTGAGAAAATCTGCCTGCATAGAACTCAAGAAACAGATGTGAAAGACTAGCTGTCCTCACAAATAGGCTGAAGGAGGGCACGTTTATTTGCATTTTCAGTTCAGGGACAAAACAAAGCTGTTTGTCCTCTGCTGTCTGTCTGCACAGGCGGCTGGGCAGTCCTGCCTGTGGCCTGCATGGCTCATCTTACAGAGCAACTGCAGCCCTGAGCTGTTCCCTTCACATGGCACATGGATCTGGGTACCTCCATCATGCAAATGGGCCATGTGGTTATAGAGGAGGTCCTCAAAGTGGACTGGAAATGCTCTGAGAAACTGCATTTATTCTGGAAATGCATGAGGGAAGAAATACTTGAGAGTTTGTAAGGAGGTAGCATGAGAAGCTGGAGTGCTCTCTATAAGGATGTCATGGGAAGAATTGCTGACACCCTGACAGCCTAAAAAGCTGTTTGCTTGGTTGCTTAAGCACATGGCTAGTACACACTGTCCTGTGTTTGCATATAGCCCTGCTCCCAGGTTTGTCACGTCTTCATCCAGACTCTATTCCACAACCCATGCCATGAAAATTGTTTTATTGCATATGGGTCCAGAGATGTGTACTGCTTTTGACTGACACATGTAGCAGGAGGTATAAAAATAATCCCAGATGTGTGTTCTGGGGCTGGGAAACTGAAATGTCTCAGACAACTGAGAAAATTAATCATAAATTCAGGATGATATCCCAACAGAGTGACCGAAAACATCTGGTGGATACAGTTTGTACCTCATCCAAGTGTGCAGAGGCAGTTAAAGCAGTAAAAAAAGGAAAAAAATAATAATTTGGTTTATTGAGAGATATGAGGAATGGGAAGGGAGGCACCTAAGCCATTGTTCAAGAGAATGGCTTTAGAGAAGCATTATGGTCAGGTAAGGAAGACAAAGTACAAAGCATCTCTTACAGTGCTGAGGTGTTATGCAAGTGTTAAGTAGGTCTGTGCCTCACTGATTAATATACAGCTACACACAGATGCATCTCAGAGAGAGAGATCTTTCTGAAAGTTGCTCTGTCAAATGTCCAGTAGTTTGATCCTGGGGCAAAATGGATCTAAGGCAGAGGAAGAACATATGATCATCTGTGGAGGAGGGGCTTGGGTTGGATACACCAGTGAGAGGACAGAACACCAGCATCCATTGAAAAGACAGCTGATCAGTCAGGTAAAGAAACTGAACAATGCTGGAGAGCTCATGTGAAAGCCCCAGACTCAGAGGTCTGAGCCTAGCCAGGTCCAAGGCACAGGCCATGGCCTCAGATGTGTGTGGACTCCTGGGAGTCCAGCACAAGGCCTGGTCTAGTCTGTAGGTCAGTGGACTTTACAGTACAAATATTTAAGTGCACATTAGCTGTTTGGCTTTGCAATTATACTTTTATTATTTTCATGATGTTCTGCTTTGCAGGGTCATGAATATTTTCTTTGAGTCACCAGAGGTCATTGGAGTTACTCAGCCCTCAAGCTAGCTCCCCCCTGTCCTGCCAAAGACATGTGTGGGACTTGTAAAACACACTCTGGCTTGCCATATTGCTTAATTATCCTCTTAGCTCTAATGAGATGCACCCTGACTAATGGTGTAGTCACAAACAACATGTTGCTATAATTTGGGCCATCACTAAGATCTTCTTTATCACTACACATCAAGGTAATGCCTCAGAAGGCTGAAGGGCAATGTGCCTAATAAAAGAAAACATTTAGGCACATTAGAACATGGCTGGAGGAGAGCAATGCTCTGACTAGAGCTGTGTTTGCAGCATGCCTCAAAGTTCTGTGGTGCAGGTGTCTGGCAGGAAGAGCTGAGTGACCCCTTGGAGGCCAAATTCTTGTGTGTTGCACTGCTGCAATCCCAAATGACCCAGAGTATTTGCAGAGAAGCAGCATTGATTGCTGGAGCAACCAACAATTTTTGTTTTCATTTTCTCCTGTCAAGCACTGTTAAAGCAAACTGGGCTGTATAATGGAAAGTTCTCTGTCTCTGGTTTTAAAATGGGAAGAAGGGCCTCACAATAAATGATCTCTTTTCTGAGTATCTTTTTTCTTTTTATTTTTTTAATTAAAATTGTCAAAACTTGATTGAAGGTACAAAGACACTGTGTTTTAATGAGCATGGGCTAGAGCTGGGATTACAGATCATAATCCTACTGTGCAGTTGCTTTGCTGATGTCAACGGCTGCTGGTAGTCAGCAGGCAAAATTCCTTGCTCTCCTGTGATGGCTTACAATGTGAGCTCTGTCATCCAGTGTCATTCCCTCTCAGGATATGACTGAATGATCCTTTTCAGCAAGGACTTGTCCCAGCTCTCATAAAAACACTTCTGAGGCACAAGCTTTTGGCCTTCACCCTGGATTGGACTGCAGTATATGGGAGATATTTCCCAAGTGGCTTCCAGGGAAAGACGTGCTCCTCTCTTCTCTCACCAGACTTTTGCCTGTGCTCATGAAGTCTTTATTTCAAGTCAAAATGAATGGAATGCTCAGCTAATGAAGAGATGGGGTGGGGTTTTTGGTTTTGTTTTTTGGGTTTTTTGAATGAGATAGAACTATCCCTTCCCCTAATGTTGTATATAAATGCATTTCCTGGCTGGTTGCATTTCTTGTACATCTGAATTAGTGTCTTCATGGACCTGAGCTAGGAGTTGGAAAATTCATCTTCTCTTTTTAGTGGTTTCCCAACTTTCTCCTGCAAAAAAATATGGATTTATCATGTGTCAAGAGGACAATTTCTATGGCAGCCTAGGTTTTAAAAAACATATTGGCTGCAGTGAGAAGTTCAAGAAGAGTTCAGATCCGGACCGAACTTTGAAGCTATTTCCTTTGTTGGTAATGGACTGAGGAAAATAAAAATAAAGAAAATCTGGCTCTGTTAAGGGAGCTCTGGGTCTTTATCTTTACTTTGTGAGCCTGGCCTTTCCCTATGTAGCAGAGCTGTTTTTCTGGTACTCAGAATGATGTATTATGTATAGTATGGATATTTATATGTATTTTCACCTCCAGCTAACAATACCTGCTTGAATTTGTTAGGACTATTTTTAAAAAGTGCTGAAGGGAGAAAAATTGAGGAAGGCACTGAATAGTTGGATATGTTGCTAAATATTTTACATTTAAAAGTTCTCTCTAATGCAGCTATTCTGGTCTTGACTTTTCCTGTGAAGGAAGGGGCCTCTTCATTCTGAAGCAGTCAGAGGTCACTGGGGACCCCACATGCTCTCAGCCTCCAGTCAATAGTGCCCTCAGCCTTAATGTGTTTTACTCTACCTCAGGACCTGACCCCACTTGTCTGGCATCACAAATCACCATCAGCCTTTCTCCCCTCTTCCCGTCTCTCTGGGTTTTACCTGTCAGCTCCCAGTTTTGATCCAGCTTGATTCACTGTAGGGTTATTTAGAAGGTGATAATCTTGGGGGTAAATTTAAGAAGACCAACAGATTTGTGCACAACTGCTGGACTTCGCTGTAGGGAACTTTTCTTTTTGGCAATGAAAGCTTGGGGTTTATACTGCACTATCCTCTTTAAAAAGAATGTGATGACTTGGTGTGTGGGGCTTATGTCTCGGACCTTCCAGCTGAATGATGATCAGAAGTTATATTTACATGTAAATTAAAGTCTTTCCTCTGTGAACATTCCAGTTGCCACCGCCTCTGAACTTCTCATCTATTTATCATTTGTGTGCACTGTGAGCACAGTGGGAGTTAGATACATGTTTACTGTCACAATGCTGCTTTTAAATTGGGCTGTGTAAATTGGCTGGAGATGCTTGCTTTTGTTTTGGGAGTCTCCAGACATGGTGGTTGGTGGCATTCTTGTGTGACTTGTGCACTTTGGTTTTTCAGGCAACAGCATGGGGTTCAGATGAAGACACCAGGAGGTCCTGTCAAAGTAAAGGGAAAACAGAGGTAAGTTTTGCTTTGTTATAATGATGTTATGGGTAAATATACTTGCAACATGTGAAATCCACACAGAGAATGTCTGACACCAGTTTGAGCTTGCAAATTTGCAGCAGTTTAGCTGTACTGCCACATGGGTATGAGCACCACCAAGCAAGCCACTTCAAAGGCCCCCTGTTCAAGTTATTACACTTGCTCTGCATGAAATTTAAAGGTGATTTCACTGCTGGAGAGGACACAATTTGTGACACATCAGGGAGTGGAGTGGTGGCAAGCCAGGGGTAGCATCCTGCAGAGGGGTGTGAGGCCAGGCAGGCTGGCTTAGCCCGGGTCCTCAGCAATGAGCCACTGGCATTCAGCCACGTGGGATTCAATGTTTGCTTGCAGTAGGAGTTTGTAGCTGTATAATTCCCTGAAAGGTGAGAATTGAATCTGCTCACACACTGCAATCTGTTCAGGTTGAATATCACAGAGCTGCTTGGGAGGCAGGTGCACTCCGTTAAACTGCACTTTAAAGTAGGAATTGCTTGAACTTGCACATGCTGTCCCAGAAGTTCGGAGTTTCAGGCATTTCTGATCCAGCCATGGGGCCTTTCCACCCTTCTTCTGAGAAGCTAAAATGAAGGCATCTATCTAAAAGCAGGAATTTTTTTGATTTTTCAAATGTGATATTCGTGTACTTCAAAAATCTTCAGTCCTCAACTGAGAGGGTGTCCATTGTCTTCAGTAAAACACTGCAAAGAGCTTTCAGTCCAAACCAGAGGAGCTGGGCAAGAGATGAGACACAATAAGCACAATCTTTGCTTAGACACAGACAGTCAAGCACAGAGTGATTGTGTGGCTAGTCCAAAATGCTGGAATCTGTCACATTCTAGTTTGCTGCTTTAAACACAGGATTATCTGATCTCCCATTGACAATATTATTTATATATAATAAAGTTCAAATAATTACTGTGTAAAATTGTATGTACACACAAAAAAAAAAAAAAAGCTAGCTTGAGTTTTGCCAGATAGGCAGCAATTTGCTTCATGCAGCTGTGGAGAACAGGACTATGGGTATCCTAGAACATCTGTTAGACTTTCAAGTAGAAACTACATGATGCAGGAAATCAACATGGAGGCAAATTGGGTTGGGATGGGCAAACACCAAACACAGGCAAGAATGAGAAGAAGTAGGACAAAATTGAAAAACACCAAAATTCAAGACATGAGGAATTTTTGAATTTGTGGTATTTGCACTTTAGATGTGCAAAGAAAGGTTTTCCTCTTTTCTTCCACTGTAAAGTCTTTGAGATTTGTGTCCTGTTGTTCATGAAGAATTTGTATTTATAACCTAGAAATATTTTGTCAACCCCTGGATAAAGCCATACATGTGACTGAATTCTAGGGTAATTTCAATCTCTCTTTGTTACTGTTATGTCAAAAGTAAGCAACAGTCTGAGTATCTTCACTGCTGCCTTCTCACACTGCAAAGGGTTTGCAAAAAAATGTCATGAGCAATGAGCATAATGCTCTGAACTGCTGAGTTTATGCTGATTGTGACACAGAGTTTGAAATCATTTGGTGGGTGCAGTGATCATGAGTGAAGTTTGGAGGAATGGAGGTATTCAAGCAGACTGTTAGGCACTTCTTGACATACAATTAGTGGCAAACAAAGGTGTTGACTAAGACTCTGACAAGAAGACAGGAAGCTACAAAGGCAGAAGGACTCTGCAGTAGCTAAGTAAACACTGATCTCCCAGGTCTGTCTCTACACTACCCTGTGAGTCCACAGCTGAGTCCCCTATACATTCATTGTTAGCTATACTGCAGAGAAATGACTCAGCACCAGCTAAAAAAGACCAGTTCAGTCTAGGGAGCTGATGAAGCTCTACTCCAGCTAAGTCCAGGTCTGACTCAGGATCTCTGCCCTTGGCTGGGTAAATGCAGCAGGTGAGGGCAGCACCATTGTGAACACTTCTGAATCTGCTGTGCAATGGTGGTACAAGGTGCAGAGATCTGTCTGCCTCAAGCTTGACTAATGGCAGGTTTCTACCCAGCACAGATAATTTGATGATAAATGTGTTATGGATTGTTAGACACTCAGATATGTGGTGATAGAGGCTAGAAATAAGGAGAACCTTTGGATCTTACATTAATTCACAGTGTAATTGCCTAAGTTATATGGCTGGTACATTTTCCTTGCCTATTTAATAATGTATGTATTTTAGGTGAAGCTTTCAAAACTGGCTCATGTATTAAAACACCTCTTTTATTGTGCCTGTTAAGTATGAGAAGATTCTTCCTGCTGCTTAGAAACTCTCTTCCTAAAATGCACAGAGCTGTACCCTAAGAAAAATAAGAAGCAGGAGAATAAAAGCCACAAAATGCATATCACAGAAGTATAATTATTATGATATAATAGTCACTTTCCATTTGAGTACCTATTGTCTAGAGGAGAGGCAGATGAAAAATCTGGGTCTTAGATAAAAGGTGAGAAGGTCCCTTTTTTCCTGACACCTTTGGCCATGAATTTCACTTGCTTATTCCTAAATTGAGCTCAGTGTCTATGTCTGTCTGCTGTACCTTTTTGAAAAAGATGGAAAGTTTTGCTCTGAGGGCCTGAAGCAAATGTGCTTCCTGTGCTTTGCTGGATTGTTCTAATGGCAGATTACCTTCCCTGGTAACATGTACTTTACTTTTTATTTGGATATAACTTCAGTTTTGAGTGAATGGGCTTCATTTTGCCCTTCTCTGCTAGATTAAAGAGCCCTTTAGTTATCAGTATTTATTTTTTACAGAGGCACTTACATGCTCTTTTCAATGCAGTACTTTGGTTTTTTGGTAAAATAAAAAGATGAATTCTGCAAGCCTCTTTCCCTAAGTCATTTTTCTACTGCCCTTGAATACTTTTTGTCTGTTTTCTGTATATTCCAATTTTTCACCTGTATTCCCTTGCAATTTCTCTAATGCCTAAGTGTGATTAAAACAGCCTCCACCCTCCTCAGTTCATATACATGGCAGTTTTGTAGCTCCTCTGCCTAAATCCTTTCACAGTTACTAGTTTTGGGATGAAATCTCCATGTTTATACATAAAGCCCTTTTGTTCCTCTTTCTTTGATGCATTGTATCTTTATAAAATGGGACATTGGCCTCACTGATAGTTGCAGCTTTTGCCATCTTTAGGTTAAATGTATGTTAAGAAAAATGTTGATACTGAGCTGGTAGCACCCCAGCTGGGGCTCCACTAGGACAGCAAGTTTATGAATGATTTCACTTTGAGGATTTTTTTAATCACAGTAATTTATCAGATTTTAATCACTTAATGTATAAGTTCCTGAACCTGGTTTTAAAATTAACTCTCTGCAATATATCATGCAGTATTAAAACAAACACCTCAGAAAAGTCTCTTTCATTGAAGTTATTTTTATCAACTGAAACTTGTGGTTTCCTCAAAGAAGTGTATATGCTTTGCTTGCCATGTCTCTGGAGAGCCATGCTGACTTCCACAAGTAATTTTTTTTTTTTTTTTTTTCAGCATTTATAAAGTGTAGCATGATCAATATCTTTAAGCTGTCCCCTGGAAAACATCCACATTACTGAGACAGTGCAGAGAACAAAGGCAGTGTTATGTTGCCTTTCTTTGTGTCTTCCAAAATCATCCAGAGGTTGTAGTTAAAATGAACGATGGGTAGAGCAGAAGGGGAAGAGATGTATTATATTTCATTAGCAGTTGCTCAGTTCCTTGTTTGTAATTGGTTTGTCTCTGCGTAACAGTCGCCATCCACCACATCTAAGGAATTTTGCCTAACATGGAAAATTGTGGCTTTTTCAAGATTAGAACTTTGGTCTTTCTTTTGTCTAAGCACCAAATTATTTGTTAATGTTCCAAAAGCAGCACACCATCACTTTAAACTGTTTAAAGAAACCATTTGTGAAAACAGTGAAAAATGGCAGTTCTTACATTCTGCCCTAAGAGCTTTGTGTAGCCAGGAGGAAGATGATGAACTAATAACACTTCTGGAGCAAGAAAGAAGTGAGATTAATATCTGATAGGCATCCAACAGGGTTGTCCCACTGCACTGCCAGTATAGCTTCTTCCCTCTTTTTGTGTGGTGTCCTGTTGCTGTGGATGCACAAGGTTACAGGGAAATCCTAGCCAAGGCTTCAGCCCAGTGGAATGGGATTGGTACATAGAAATTGCTGAGCTAAAGGAGGATTGAGCTATTTCAGGCCTTCCAGTGGTCATGTGTCACATAGAGGATGCTTATCTGCTTATCTGGTGGAACTGGGAAACTCCACACCATTTAGGAATAATAGACATCCAGGTAGGAGAGGCACCACAGAAATCCCCAGGGAAACAGAAATAGCTGGGAGGCCATCAGCTATTTTTACCCACTTTGTAACTGCTCCTAGAGACCTGAACCTACATTCCTATTATTTCTGCTAAGTTATCAATGCAGAATCAGCCCCCAAATGAATTTGATTAGAAATCTATTAAAGAACATTTGGCTAGAAAAATCATTAGCAATTCTCTTTGCTATCTGTTCCACTCAGAGGAGAAGGGTAGTGTGGCTGGGGTCTTGACTTAAACTGAGTAACAGACTTGCTTGTCCAAAGAAGTAAATACAGATATCTGAGAGTGTACCAATAGCAGGGCTCAAGAACCAAGTTGAGTCTTGATTATTTTTTATAAATTGGGATAAGCCCCAGCAGATAAATTAAATGTTTTCTGCACTCTAAAGTGTCACAGAAGAGGTAACTTGGAGTTCTGCTGGCTGATTCTCTGAACTCCAGGTTGTGCTCCAGGAGTCTGTGTTTCTCTACTGAGCATGGTAGAGTGTCTGCAGCAGCTATTTTACTCATACAGTGTATAACTGTAAAACATGTCAGTATGTGATGAAATAGTGTTAACCAATAATTAAAAAGGAGATCCCTGACAACAGGACTTGGGTAGTTTATTTAAACTAGAGAGCCATTAAAGTAATGCCTATATATAGCTATGCTTACAAAGAAAAATTCATCTGTACAATGAGATTAGGATTTATAACATTTTAGAACTCTGCTGTTAAGAGATGACAGAATAAACAACTAAGAAGCATCTACAGCTGGCTTATTTGCAGCAGCCTGAAACTTTTTGAGTTTTACCTCAAATGGAAGCTGCAGGTCAGCCCCTCCATTGCTGATCTGTCCACATGAATGAAGGCAGTAACAGAGCACCACTCTTGCTTCTCAGGTTTGAATTGTTCTCTCAAAGCAACCTGATGTCTCTGTGAGCTAGAAAGAGACCTGGTCCTGTCCACAGTCATGGACATACAGCATTCACAGACAGTGCATGAATAGTCATTCTAAATGCTACAAAAAATAAATAAATGAGAGTAGTCTTAAACTGAGGAGGGGGCAGGAAGGGGCTTCAGTGCAGTTTGTTCTGACTGAGATCCTGTGGCCTGTAGTGTTGAGCATTAGCAGTCATGACCTCTTCCTTTTTAGGAAAACAAGGGTCATTAGACTGGAGAAAAGTGATACCTTCTAAATTTATGGCCCTATCTCAATAAAGGGATGAGTACCAGGTAATTTTGGGGAAGGAGCAAGAACCTCAAAGTATGTAACATGCAATTCATAGGAAAATCAGAAATATGCTTAATTCTTTGGCAGTAAGCCACAGGTTTTTATCAGCTCTGCCATATATTTAATAATAATCCTAACTAATATAACTAAGTTATTCTTATTAACCATATAAATATGCAGTCTTCCCCCTTTATTTAAAACCTTAATCTCTTGATCCCTGTAATATCTTCTGGTGATAAGATTTGCAGACTGATCATACACAGATTTAACTGTCTGCTCCATAATGTGAGAGCAGGATCCAAATATTGTCTTGTCTGGACAGAGGTGGGTTCAAACTTGCCAAATTTTCTGCTTATATTACAGCCCATCTGATTTTTGCTTCCTGTGTGCCTAGAGTTTTCCAGCCACATGGAAGAAACTGCATTAAATAGCTCCTACTTTCTGTAGGGGTTTGTGAGATCATTTTACTAACCGGTTGCCTCATCTATGACTTGCTGCAGAGAACGACTTTTCAGAGCAAATCCAGGCTGGTTTAAGGAACACAGAGAGGAGGCTGTTCCTTGCTATTTATTTTGAGAATGGGGTAGTAAGAGAATCTAATTAAATCTCCCAGACACTGTCTTGAGAAAAATCCTGCAAGCTGGAGCATTTCAATGGTTTTGTTTCTTTGCTTTTGTTGGAGGCTTCATAGACTGATGTGACTGGCCATGGGTACAGCAATAAGAAACACGAGGTGAGCACTGTACTCTGCTTTGGGCCAGGCAGGTTGGAGAGATGTGGTCTGATAGTTGGACCTTTGTGTGTGTCCTCTAACCCAGTGTGTCACCACAGAGAGGTTAGCACCTGCAGTGTTTCCATTCCCCCAGCTGACAGAGCAGGGCAGACAATGTGCATCTGCTTCAGAACATTACTTTAAGTGTCTAAATTGCTTTGAGACCAGTGCATGGAATGAGCATATTATCACTGCTCTTCCTCCAGGAGCATGCAGTGCTGCTACCATCATCAGTAAGGCAGGTCTAGGGAAAATGTCTGCTCAGTTAACTCATAGGAACAACTACAGGTGGACATGGCCTACATCTAGCAGCATTATTTTTAAGCAGTAAAAATGGAGTAAAAGTGTGCAACAGATTAATCACTGCCAGTAGTCTGCAGCATATGGCCTTCCACAGAAATTCTTTTTGCGTGCTATCTTCTCAGCTGGGAAGATTTTACAGAAATTGAAATTTGTTAATCTGTAATTCAGCTCTGTGCAAATAAAGGGAAATCTGCAAATTAGGATTTTATATTTTTTTCTGGGCCGGGCTTTAGTTAGGAATACATTGTAGTACCTAGGCAGGAAAGGGTCCAGCAACGTAGCTGGTCTTAGCTGTTTTGGGTCAGAAGCTATGCTCAGACCTTTCACAAAGCAGAGAATGGTGGCAGTGGAGGGGGAGCAGGTAGGTATTCTCTTGTGTGAAATTTGAGTACAGAACTGCATTCTAGGTTAGATGGCAAATCAATCATATTCTGAAAACAACACTCTGTTGGGAGATGACCTAATACTTTTTTTAACAGCATTTGTTCGAGAATTTTTAGTACTTTGCAGTCAAATATATAGTGGTCCTAAAATTATGTGGGATTGAATAACTGCACTCTACAGAAAGAGGAATTACTTAACCCAGTCATGAAATGCAGACATCTCTTGGGCAGGAAGGAACTGACAGGGCTCCCAGCACCATGCAGCAATGATAAGAGAGGGCAGAGAGGATGGCAAGCCCTTTGTCTTGTTAAAGGAAGCAATGATACCATTATTCTCAACACAGCAGGTGGGACAGTGCTTCTCAAGGTCCTGTTTGATAGACTGATGCACAGTCACCATGACTGATCTGCTTCTGAAATAAAAAGAGTTGACTCAGCTATGAATCTAAGCTCTCATTTTTGGGTGCTGGGCATTGGCTATCTGATTCCTGCTGCCCCTGCTGCCCCTCAAGACTGGCAGCATGTGCTCTGTGGCACTCAGTAGCCTCTTTCCAGACTGGGCAAGTGCTCCTGGGCAGGCTCTGGAGTGGAGTCTGTGCCATTCAAAAGCAGGGATCACATATCATGTCCATGCAGTTGCTGTCTGTGGGTAGCACTGGCAGGTTTCCTGTTGGATCCTTTCTGAACAGCAAATGAAACAAGATAGTGTGTAATTCAGCTAAGCAAGCCCCTTCCTTTCCAGATGATAGGGGGTGTTTTTACACTGCTGAGTCTTGCAAATGAAGTCTTCTGGGGAATGATCAACCTTCCCAACATGGGAGCTTGCTGAATGATTGCTGCTTACAGGAGGGAGAAGTGGTGTCTGCAGCTGTAGGCTCAACTCAGTGGCAAATGATCTATTGGAGGGAAGAAAGCAAAGCAGCCTGGGTAACCCAGCTGAGGTTGCTATTTTTTAACAAGTTTCCTTTTCTGTTTATGGTATAACATAATAGATTTTCTTCCCTTGGAGCCCAGTGGGTGCCAGTCATTGCTCATATCCTCTCCTCTGAGGTGGCCCAGGGCCTGGGGCAGGCAGGCTGGTGCACATGGCTCATTGGGGCTCTTTGGGTGATCCTCGGGGCAGGTGGTGTTGCAGCCTCCTGCACTGCCTCTGGGAATTGCATACTAGTCTCTCACCTCCCTTTTCCTGTGTGTAATGTTGGAAAGTTCCTGCCCTATGTGGCCTCCTCCACCCCCACAGCTTAACTCCAGGAGATGCTCAGTTAGCCTGATTTCCACAGGTCTCTGGCTATAGGGAGAAAGAGAGACCATGGCTCTCTCTAACAACATGAAGGTTATTTTCTGAACAAAAAGGCAACTGCAGCCTTGTGCTGCCACCCCAGCACAGTGTGGGACAGCAGGACCCCCACACCTTTGGGGACTGGCATGTGGAGGGAGTTGCCTATTGGTACCAGCAAGTGGTCAAGCAACTGACACTGGGAACTTGCTATTTCTCCTATTTCTCACTGGCCTGGCCTGAAAGAGAAACTCCTTCTACCATGGAAAATCCTGAGCACACAATCCTCTGGGAGGCAGGAAGTAACAGCCTGTTCAAGCACGAGATTGTCTGACCAGTCTGGTCTATTAAAGAGAAGTTCCTGCTGTTTTCCTGCTGGCACTGGTTTGAATTACAGTGTAGACAGACCTGCTGTCCTTCACTGGTGAAGTTGGTGTCTGGGTAATGTTTTCAAAGCTGCAGCATTACCGGGAAAATAGGTCAGAAGTATCATCATGGAAAGAGGGGAAAATTTCTCCTCCACTCTAAGCAGAGCACAGAAAGAGGCACTTGTAGCTATGACAAAATTGACCTGATGGCTAACATCCTACCCCAGGACTGTGCAGGGCTATGGTTAGAGAAATAACCAGCAAATTGGGCTTGCTCTCCTAGACTGCTGGCTCCCTACAGCTGTGCACTGCTTGAGGCAACAAACCTCAGCCCAAGTTAGAGCTAAGGAAGGTGCATTCCTGCTGCAACACAGGTATTTTCAATGCAATAATATTTTAAAAAATCCTTTGTCTCTGTCTTGTGTCCCTATAGGAAGAGTGTCAGAATTATGTCCGAGTGCTGATTGTTTATGGCAAGAAGGTTTTCACCTGTGGTACCAATGCCTTTTCACCAGTGTGTTCCAGTCGACAGGTCTGTTCTGCCTCTTCTACAATGATGGAGAGGGTTGGATACATGCTCTAGGGAAGGACAGTCATTTGGCAGGCTATCATGGCTGCACAAAATATGTTCTAAATGTAGCTGACTGAAATTATGTTGGTTTTTGTCTTTGGGCTGCTTTGGGGCAATGACTGTGTCTACAGTTGGGGAACAAAAAGTTCATGTTATGGGTGAGTTTGGTCTGGACAAAGTGCTGCTCATGTAAACCTTGGGTATGGCACTGAAAATGGGAAATATAGACAAGCTTAGCTCTGAGTACCTCCTGAGCTAAACACTTTAAAGTTTCTTTAAAATAAATGGCAAAACTTCCTTTGGGTTCAAGGGAGGCAGGAGCAGGTCCAGAAAAAGTTTGTATGTTTTTTTAAGGCCAGTATATATTCAGGAGGTGTCTATAGAAGATTAAAAACCTGCACTTGCACAAGGAGCACCTGGTTACACCAAGGGGGTTTGGGCTTTATTGACTGGGAATGACCCTTTGTACAAAGCAGTAGGATCAGTGAGCCTCAGACACAACTTCTTCCATTGGCAAATGTTGGCTGTAAAGATCAATTTTCAGTAATCACTAAGATTACATTCTCCTAGCTACCTGATTTTTAAAAATCAGGGATTTACTCATAGGTACTCATGGGCAAACCAAATTCTTTATACCATTAAGAAAGTCAGATGCTCTTTAAATTTTCTTCTCTCTCCTTTTAAATACAGGTAGGAAATCTCAGCAAAATCATTGACAGAATTAATGGAGTGGCTCGGTGCCCGTACGACCCTCGGCATAACTCGACAGCTGTGATTACATCACGAGGAGAACTCTATGCTGCAACTGTGATTGATTTTTCTGGACGGGATCCTGCTATTTACCGCAGCCTTGGAAATGTTCCCCCACTTAGGACAGCACAATACAACTCCAAATGGCTCAATGGTAAAGTCATGTGGGTCACATCTGAGCAAGAGATGTATTAAAGTCAGCTTGACAGGCTTGTAAATCTTTCTCTCTCTTTTCATATTGAGATCCAGAGTTATGATGGGGAAGGGCTTCCGGAGCAATAATCAATGCAGCTTAGAAGACATTTAAAAAGAGCCTGGAATTATTTCAGAAAAGTTGATTTAGAATATGGAAAGTGGGTCTTATAGGCTACTTAACATATATATGGGTCTCATCTTGTGAGATGACCAAATACATCATTTTAACAAGAAAACCATTCAAAGATTTGAAGATCAAAATCAACTTAAAGCATCGTATTGTTGACCCAGTTCTGCAGAGTGATAGGCACTCTTTACTTCCCCTGACTCAGCTGAAGATGCCTGGTTTCAGTGCAAGATCACTCCAAAAATGAGAAATTTCACAGCACGTTATGTTCCATATGAGTCCATGCTGATGTGGATTTATAGTTATTAAAATCAGCTCTTACCCCAGTGTGATAATACCCTGCATCAAGCAAGCTATAGAATTTCAACCAGCAATCCCTGCACTGAGTCCACACCTTCCAACTGGGGCAAAGCACTTCTAGTCTGAGCAGACTATAGTGATGGAGACCCCAATATTCCCCCTATCTCCTTTTACCCGGTAAATTGACCAGATATTTTAAATATTTCTATTAGATTTCAGGACCTTTCAATTAAAGATAAGAGCAGTGGGACTGTGCACTCTCTGGAGCTTAATAAGACTGAGCTAGGCTTCTGCAGGCATCTTGAAGTCAGTATGGAGACCTGGAGTGCAAAGGAAAGGATGTCATCAGGAAAGACTGTGAATTAGGAACAAGAAGCATCATAGCCCATATACACTCATTGGAAACATGTTCCTTTTGTCTGTGCATGAATGCAAGATTCAGAAGGAAGCCACATTGGAACTGGGGAGTTTAAGGAAGACAAACAGTAACTGAAGTTCTCGTATGTGACCGGAAAAACTAATGTGACTCTTGGATTTATAACCTTGTGCAGCATTGGTGACATTGGAGTAATTTTGTCCTGTTCTGGCCACTTTTCAACAAGAAACAGAAAACCTGAAGGTGATTCAGAGAAGAGCCATTCAGTGATTTGAAACTTGGAAAGCCTGCCTCACAGTGAGAGCCTTAAGGAGCTCAATTTGTTTATCTTTCTGAAAAGGAGATAAAAGGTGTTTTGTTCATGATATGGAAGTACTTACATCAAGAGAAGATTTTGGAAAGGATAAAGTTCTTTAATCTAGCAGACAAGTCATGACAAGAACCTGTGATTGGAAGCTGAAACCAGATAATGTCAAATGGGAAAAGAAGTACAGGTTGCAGCTGGGTCAGTCTTTAGTGATTTGAACAAGTCCCTGAGGAAAGTGATGGATGTAAAGCCAGGTGACATTGTCCATTAATATCAGATCTCCTTCGAAAGATGTGGTCTAATTCTCCTGTTAGTTACTGCATCCAATGGTGGAATTACAGGGTGAAATTCTCTGGCTTGTGTTAGACAGAAGGTCAGATTGGGGATCACAATGGTCCCTTTCAGGTCCATGGTTAGTTTGAAGGAGAAGTTTGATAGGAGATGATTTGCAATGCCCTCCCCTCTGTACCATCATCTGCCTCCCAAATTTGCCTTGCAGCAGAAGTGGGCTGCCTTTCTGTGTTCTCCTTTCACTCCTGGGCTGCAGCTTTAAAGGAATCCTGTCCTTCCCTTTATTCTTCTTCCTTTGAGCACTACTCAGAAATTAACATTGTGAAAACACCCTATTAAACCAACAGGTATGGGGAAGGTTTGTTTGTTTGGTCAAATATTATTCATTGGCCAAACTTTTCCTTTTACCAAAGAAACTTTTAGGATAAAAGACTGTACACTTTAAAGCTTTGTTATATCCCAAACTAAAATATTTATTATTAAACCTACTAAATTCAAAGTTCTTTTCAATTCTTGTGAAAATAATACCAAAAATTTTAGGAGAAAAAGCATTAAGGAGAGCACATTTCACTACTGTCTGTCTCTGGCATGGTTTTATTTTATGGACATAAGATAATCTTTTGTGCCTAGAAACTGGAAAGGTTTGATGATAAAAGCCAGATGTGACAGTGCTGGGAGAGTAGCTTGAATGTTTCAGTGCAGCTGTCTGGGGAATCAGGCGGATGCACGCAGCATATTTAACACATCATAAGGTCCACTTCAAAAGTGAATAGGTGAAGCAGCCCAATGGGGAGACTTTATCTTGTCAAATGAGTATAGGTACAAAGAATAGTCATGCATATGCAAAATGTTGAACTCTGCTTTCACTGAAATCAGTAGCAGCTTTGCCAATAAAGTGGAGAAACAATGGGACCTTTCCAAGATTTGAAAAAAGGTACTAGAGCTATATCCTCATATATCATTATTCCCATCTACTGTTTTTATGTCCTCTGCTGATTCCAAACTCCCTGTGGTCCCAGCTTTGACAGGCTGCAAAAATGGAGCTGGCAGTGCAATGCATTGAGCAAGTCAGTGAGCATGGATTGATTTCTAACCTATATAAATCTCTTTAAATGTTTGTTTTTCAGAGCCTAACTTTATTGCTGCCTATGACATCGGCTTGTTCACCTACTTCTTCTTCCGTGAGAACGCGGTGGAACATGACTGTGGGAAAACAGTGTATTCCCGTGTGGCAAGAGTTTGCAAAAATGATATTGGAGGGAGGTTTTTGCTGGAGGATACATGGACAACTTTCATGAAGGCCAGACTGAACTGCTCCCGTGCTGGGGAAATCCCTTTCTATTACAATGAATTGCAAAGCACCTTCTACCTTCCTGAGCAAGATCTGATCTACGGTGTCTTCACTACTAATGTGTAAGTTGCACTGGCTTTACTGCCCTTCCTCTATTCCCAGCAGCCTGAGACTGACAATGTATTGATTTCTTAGACAGTCTGAGCAATCATTTTTGAAAGATCGTTTGGTAAACATGAAAGAATAGATAGATCTGTGTTATCCATCATGACAACATAGTCTTAGGACAGTGTTTTTAATCCATGGTTCAGATTCCTGGAGTCCATAAAAGGTGACTGTGCAGTTTTAGGGTAACTTAATTTGATGTAAACCTGGGCATTGACAGACCTCAGACTAATTGTAGGAACAGTCCAACTTGTGTAGTTTAGAGTGATGATCTAAAAATGACACAAGAGAAACACATTAATTTCCAGCCAGGCTAATTGCCTGGACAATCTAACACATTTGTGTGCACACTGGAGCTGACCCATGAGATGGACAGGTACACACACTTGGGAGAGAAGGGCTGGAAGGAGAAGAATGAGGCACATGGGATCACAATAGCCTAGACTGAAAACAACATCTATTGCAGTTGAACAGCACTGTAATAGCAAGGTCACGAGGGCCACAAGGCATTTAGCATTTCCAAGGCAGGATGGGGGGGGGACTTTACTTCTGGCAGACTGTTTGAGGTCCACAAATCAAAAGCAGTGATGGAACTCTCAGGGGAAGGTATGATTTCTGATACTTCATAATCACCTCTTCTTGGCTTGATATTGAAAAAACTTGTAATTGGAATGATTTAGTGTAGCTGTGAAAGCAGAAAGGAGAAGAGGAGTTAATTAAAAAATATATTAAAAAACTCATAATGTATATTTTTGAGTCAGGAAAGCTCGAATAACTTTTTCTCCGATGCCTAAGGCTAGGATGATAAGTTTCAAGCTATAACCAGTCTGCATGGTATTGAGTTTCAATAATACATGTTCTCCAGGGGGGTGTTAGCCTGACATGTAAACTAGAGAATGAAAATCTGAGTAGTTACTCCATATGGCAAATGCTCAAAGTGCCTTCCTTGTGCTGGGCAGCCAACTTGTTTGGGGTTTTTGTGTGCAGTGCTGTCCAATATGAATAAGGCCTGTTCCCAGGGAGCCCACAGAAAACCAAAGCAGTGAAGCCCTGCTGAAGTACAAACCCTCCTGTTTTAATGTGTCACCTCCTGGTGTGACAGGGCTTGAACTTCAGCCCTTGAAGTCACAAAGCATCAGCCCCAACTCCTTGAGCTAAAGCGCTGTTGGGAGCCTCACTGTGAGTCAACAGAGCCTGAATGTTCTTCCCCCTCTGTAAATTCCAAGAAATAGGTAAGTGTTTGGCCACCCTCATCCTCTTCCATGTTTTTTTTTTCTGTTCCATTGCCAATGTCAGTCAAAGTGAGCCAGCAGAGAAGCAACTAGAAAAAATAAACATGATTGAGCACTGCACCTTGACTGTGGGCTAGGGGAAGAACTGTCCTCAGATTGAAAGGCACATGAGTCATTCTTTAAAATCATTTAGAGGATATTTGCCAAACTTCTGAACATTAAAAGGAAATCTGGCTACTGCTTTGGGCACTTGAGCTGACCCCCTCCATTTTTTTTTTTTGCTGTTGGAGAGGACTTCTGTGCCCATAGTGATAATGTTTTATCTATCCATTTGCACCTTCATCCAGCCAAGAATGGAAGCTGGAAATGAGAAAACTATTAATAACTGTGTTTTATTTATCAAATTGGTGATGTTTTTGGACAATCAAAGGGGAGGCATAGACTAGCTTTGGCTGGGACAGTTCTCTTCTGCTGTGTCCATCTCCCAAGTTTAACATGAGATGTGATGAGTGTTACCTGTCTCCTCAAGGGACACTTGAGCATTCTTTGTACATCAGGGATGTAGGATCTCTCTTTTATCTTTTCAATATAATATAATATGCAACATTTGTGTAATTGAAGAAATTAGTAATTGATAACAACTGAAGTTAGATCAAATAGCATTTTGGGTCTACAACACAGTGTTCTTTTAAAAGTTCAAAGAGAAAATGCCCCAATTTGTCATCCAGCTAGAGAAATAATGGTAATTATTCTTTTAACTTTCACTGGGACTTATATCATGCTACATGAGCTCTGCATACCAAAGAGGGTTAATTTATGCACAAGTCTGAGATTCTTTGTGATAAAATGCCAACGCAACACAAAACTATGGTTTTGGTGTTTTTTGGTTTTTTGGGGTTTTTTTTTTGTTGATGTTTACAGGTATTTTTTACTTTGGAAGGTTCATGTTTATCAATTTAGGGTCATCTTATAAAAAAGGGGAATTAGTGGTTGTGGCAACACCCACGTATAGATTTATTGCTTCATGTTATGTTATACCCAGCTGAATCAGTGGGAAAGAGAGCTTTTGGGGGAAGCTGCTGATGAAATATTTAAGATGTTTTTATTAAAATTTTCTGGGAGGTAATAGAGAAAATGTTAAAACCTCTTTGAACTTAACCCATTCTTTAAACCAGCTAGTTAGTCACAGGAGGTAGGAGGTGGGAATAAAGGAAGTTGCACTTCACACCAAAACACAGGGGCCAGCTGCACCAGTTGATGTCACTGGCTTGAGACTGGGATCAAACTTTTCATAAGGAGGCATGGGAAATATGCCAGGCCACAGATGGAAAAGAAAATGGTCCACAGATTTAATGGAAAACCTCTTCCTTTCTCCTTTCCAGCCAAGAGAAAAGGTTAAACTATGAAGTCCTTAGCAGGTCCCTAAAAATATTCTTTTTTTTTCTCTTTCTTTTAAGTATTTTCATTAGACTAGTGGAATTTTATTCTTTCTTTTCCTTTTTCATTTTCTCCCTCATTGTCTTTTTTTTTTTCTGTGTGTGCCTCAAGGCATTTACTTGTCATCCATCATTAGGTTTGTCTTAAAGGCTGCTGTCTGTGAGCATGCACTGCATCAGCAGTGTTCAGACAAAAGTGGAGAAAGGTTTGCCTGGCATTGCTTTGACATGTTCAAAGTGAGCTACTCCATCATTCTGGGGATGCAAGGGGCAGGGGGGAGCAGAGAATGGGAAGGCAAAGCAGGAAGTTCTTCCTAATGTTGTATTGCTAGGAAGAAATATGCTGTGAAAGAATCTGTTCTTCTGCTTTCCAGCCTGGAATGGTGAAGAAAGGCTTTTTTTGTGTGTGCAAGAGAGTGTAATTATTGGTTTAGTTAAAAAAAAAAAGCAAAAAAGTGTTCTTTTCAGGGAATTCAAATTGCCTTAATTAGCAAAAAGATTCATACAGAAGGGCTTGGGTTATTTAAAAGGCACCGTGATGAATCAGTCTCTCATGCTGGCCCTATTTTTAGTTTTATTTTGATATCTTTTTCTCTAAACCGTGTAGTTTTTCTTAAAAAAAAAAAAAAAAAAAAAGGGAGGGGGAGGAGGGAAGAACTGGGAGCAGGTTTGAATTTCAGGTCATCACTTATCAAATGTCCCTGTGAGTCAGTTTTGTTAAGGTCACCATCTAGGAAGTGCCCTCCAACCCTCTTGAGGCAGGAGGCGATGAGCTGGCTCAGGTCCCTGCAGAAGTGAGTCCTCCTGGCCTGAAATGGAGCAGCAAAGGCCAAGTGATCTGTGTGCAGTGTGACTGGGCAGCCCAGCATCGCTAAAACACACTCCTTTCCAAAGAGTCCTTCCCACAGCAGCATTTCCCTCATCGTGCTGTGCCTCCCCTGGCTGAGGGTGCTTCAACAGTCTGCCCCAGACAGATCCTGTTCCCACCTGGGAACACACAGAAGTGAACTGTGGTCATTTGAAAACAGAGGTTTTCATGAATTAGCCAGACCTTTTTGCATGCTGAGCTGCTGTCAGAACCAGCTGGTTTGTCACTGTCACCTTTTCCCTTCCACTGCATATATATAAATATAATACTAAGTGATATATTTTATAGCTGAAGATTTCAGGAACCTGTAGAAACAGAATTTCACCTTGAGAAATCACAAGAGATTAAAAATTAGCTTGTTTGTAGATGGGTTGTTAAAAAAATAAAAGTAAAACCAGACACAAATAATCCATGCAAATTAAACTGTATTCACCTTTCTTGTCAGAACTGCTTCCATGGCCCTTTAATCTCTGACATTTTAAAACCAAACTTTAAATTCATTCTCAAAATTGTCACGCAAGTCATCTGCATTTTACAGTTTATTTATTTATTTATTTATTTATTTATTTATTTATTTATACTCCCTATGAGACTGATATCACTGTACATCTACCTAGCAATTTACATGTATTTTCTTTGAGTGGAGTTTGATGTCTGTTATGATGAAAATGTCAATGTTCTAATGATTAAATTGATTTTTTTTTCCCCTCCCCTTTTCCAGAAACAGCATAGCTGCCTCAGCAGTGTGTGCCTTCAATCTGAGTGCCATTACTCAGGCATTTAATGGCCCCTTCCGCTACCAAGAAAACCCAAGATCAGCCTGGCTGCCAACGTTGAACCCCATCCCAAATTTCCAGGTACTGCTGTTGCCCTTCAGTTTGCTGCAGTCCCTCTGATGTTCTGTCCCTTCAGGGGGTTGATTTGTGTAGGGCTCATTTTTCCAGGTAGACCCACGGTACCGATAAATTGTATTTCTCCACATTTATGAGTGTTTTAGTCTGTGGAGCTCCTAGCCACAGAATTCATGGCAAAAATTGAATGGTTTAAGGAATAATAAAAATGTTCTGGGTTTTTTTTATAATAATGAATGATTTAAATCTCTGTTGCACTTATCACTGACATGTGCTCTGAGGATGTGATTCTCACAAGAGGACATAAGGCATGTCCCTACTAGAACTGGGGAGGACTGAAAGCTGAAGCTGGACAAAGTCAAACTAGAATGGAGACAATCTATATTTTTTAAACAAGAAAGGTAATTAACCACTGTGACTCTGCAAGGAAGTGATGAATTTTCCATCACTTGATAGGGCCCCTAAGGCTACCAGCGCTTCAGTGGAAGATGAATGACTTTCTAACACATGGTAGCTCAGCCAGAAGCCATGGACATGTTGCCACAGTAACTGGTGGAAGGGGACACATGAGGATTGTCACAGGATTGTTCCTTCTCCTTTTAAAAATCTTTGAGTTTATGAATGAGTAACTTTCCAGGATTATCAGTTAAAGTAATTTTGAAAATTATAAAACAGCTTCAGTTGCTTTATCACCAGATCCAGTCAGTGTAGGGCAGAGTATGTGTATGACAGCCCTGACAATCCTGAGTCTTCTGGAGCATGAGCCCATTTTACAGCTCAGCTCCTTCCCAGAAGGGGAATCCTGGGGAGGATGCACTTGTCTTCATGTCCTTGCTTCCCCATGGCAAATCCTTTCAGCCTGATTTTCTGAATCTGGCTCTCCTTTATTATGGCAAATATACTGAGGCTGCCTGCAAGTGCCATCTGCCTTCAAACTGATGATGTCAAGGACCTTCCAAAAAGAACTCTAGAGTTGCCTGAAATCACAGCAAGAGCAGATGGGAGACAGGTCTCTGCTGCAGGCAGGGACAGCCTTGTCTTCCTGCTGAGGAACCTGATTTCTTCTCCTGAATTCCCTCTTGGCACCTGACTGAGGGCTCCTGCCTGTATGAGGTGGGACAGGCTTGGCCTCTTGATCACCCTCTCAGCTTGGTGCATTCAAAACCAAGAAACAAAGCCCTGCTGAAGGTCCAGCCATGCCCAAACATAGCTAGGTTTTTGTTGTTCTCGGTTTGTTTTTTTTTTTAATTTAAAGGGAATATTATGGCAAACTGAGAATCAAGGAATTTCTGTCCCTTGCTTGGCTAACCCAGAAGGAATAGTAAAGGACTTTGGAAGGCATTTCCATGTAGAGAAAAGTATCAGATAAAATGTGGAGTATAAAGATTGCAGCAGCAAGATGAAAGAAAAGGGTCAGAGGAAAATAAGGAAAGGAAAAAAGAGGTATGTGGTAGACAAAAGGAAGATTGCAAGAAGAGATTAAGATGTTTTTCAAGTACAGAAGGAACAAGAGGTCAGTGAGGAGCCTTAAGGAGATGACAAGGGTAATTTAGTGACAGAAGAGGCAGATATTGCAAAAACATTAAATTAATTTTTGTGCCTCAGTGTTCACAAAGAAAGATGAGGGAAGCATGCCAGAACTTTTTTTCTTGCAGAGAGGAAGGAGAAATACTGAAGGATGCAGAAGACCAGGACAGTACAGATAATCAGGAAATTAGAACAAAACAACATTAAACCAAATCAGAGGGATGCTGCGTCAGCACATGAGCTGCCAATAGACCAAAAGAATTATCTGTGACTTGCTGAGAACAGAAAACAAAACCAACAATGACATTCCTGCTACTGGGACTCCTTTTAGGTGATGCTCTAGAAGGAAAAGTGAATGGGGAGAAAGGTATCCAAAGGAAGACAGTGGTGAGAACAAGGAGCATAGGATACAACAAAAGAGAGAGATCTAAGTACTCTTTAGAATCTGGGATGAGTCAAGAACTAAAAAAAGACCATTGCAATAGAAAAAAGTTTTAAAACCCACCTGAGGACACATAAAAAACCCACAGATGTTTCCTTAATCTGGCTATTCAGGAAGATGCTTAAATTGATTTTAAAGTGACCATGTTCATAGGTTGTGAGAATCAACATAACTGTTCTCCTAGTTCACACAACATCTAGACTATTGTAAAGCTTAGTACACCAGCCACTGGAATCCATATTTACTGTGTGAATGTGTGTTAAATCCCTGACAACTCATTTTAGCACACAGTGGGAGAAGGGCTGCGTGGTGCACCCAGGAAAGGCAGCAATACCTCCAAGGGTTACTGTGATGTGTATGGAGAGTGTGCACATGGGGAATTTGTACACTGCAGCTCAACTGCTGTAAATCAGCATCCTCATTAACAGTGTTTGACTTTTCTTCAAGGAAAGCCCAAACACCTGGATCCAAAATGAGGAAAAATAAATGTGTAGGATTTTATTTCTAGTGAAATTGCTCAGGTGTGAGTTTCATTTAGTGAGTAGTGAAGTTGTTCATCAACTGAATATGGGACTTGGCAGGATTTGGTTGTACCACTGTCTCCCATGGTCTTGGGAAGATAAATAACCAGTCACCCTGCTGCCTTTTGGAGTGATAAATTTTTTGCCCTCCAGGCATGATATTGTAGGGAAGAGTGAGATCCAGCCCCAAGAATTGACATCGACCAAAAAAGTAGCACTGGCTTTTGAAAATATTGAGTTATAGAGATTAATCTAAGATGGCAACTCAGGCCCTAAAATGCATTATCCACTGGTTTAAAAGACACAAGATGGCTGTTTTTCTTCCCAGATCTTGCTGTACAAGGGAATTGAGTCCTGTTTCAGTGCCTCCCTTGGTGCTGGAGGATGGGTAGTCATGGCTTGATCTGGTATTTGCTGTTAGGAGAAAAGGGGTGGGGGGAGCTTGTTGTGAACCTGCCTTGCTTCAGATGCAGCTGGGGGAGCCTGTCCAGAGGGGAGCTCATCAAAGAAAAGCAATGTGGCAAGTTTAGTTCTTTGATGCAAAACCAGTCCATTTTTAGGTTTTTTAAACTCCAGGTTTTGTTCATTGTACAGACTGAGATGCTAGGTAGTGTCTGAAATATTTTAAGGATTTATCACCACAAAAACTTTCTCTCCACTGCCACCTTTAAATGTTTCTACCGCTAGTTTTAATTCTTTCTTTTTCTCCATGGTTTGTTGAAGGCTTTTGCCCTTCTGTTGTGCTGGTTGAGGGTATCACAAGGGAATGAAACTCCACATTGCTGGTCAGTGGACCTAGGAGAAAAGTTTTCATAGAGTGGGCTAAAGGCCAAATCTGGGCTAAGGAGCTATGATCAGGCTACGTGCCTGATCCCGTGACCCTCACACAGACCCACCTCCCCAGGAAATCAACAGGACATGAGTTTCCATGCTGGGCTGGGTAGATGATGCACTTTCTGAAATGCAGTTTTCTGGTTTAGTGTGGGACACTGAATGATGACAGCCCTAACGAGAACCTGACGGAGAGAGTTCTGCAGGACGCTCAGCGCCTGTTCCTGATGAATGATGTGGTGCAGCCAGTGACCGTGGATCCCTACGTGACTCAGGACAGCATTCGCTTTTCCAAACTGGTGGTTGATATTGTTCAGGGGAAGGATACCCTCTACCATGTCATGTATATTGGAACAGGTAAGAGTGTGAGGGCTTCGAACAGTTCCTCTTGCTTGCTTGTAGAACTAGCAGCCCTGGGAGCCCAATTGCAAAGTCCTTACACAGTTGTCATTCAATATGATTTTGGTACAAAACTGTATGGAAGTTGTTTGCCTGAGTAAATTAAAAGCAGGATGGAGGACTTGAGGCAGAGTCCCAAGTGGTCAGACTATAAATCTCCATTGTGTTTAAAAAGAACAATAATATTTTCTCCCTCTTATATAAACACATTTCAACTAATCAGGCTAATAAATAAAAGTGGGGAAGAGCAGAGATGGCTGGAATGCTCATGTGGTTTCATGTATGTCAGTTGCCTCTCAGTGCTATGACAGACCCGTCTCTAAATAAGCAATAATAATGCATAACCTCCAGGCTTGCCCAGGGATTTAATTGTGTCTTTCTTTGCACTTTCATGGTCCCACTAGTGTATAGCTTCCAGTGCTTTTGGGAATGGGCATTCACTGAAGTTTAAGGCAGATAGGGAAGCTGAGTGTTTCTTTTGTGGGAGTATAGCAAGCCAGTGGTAGAATTAAGTGTATGATTTAGGCTCTTGATTTTGACTTCCATCCACTAATTAGCAGAACCTGTTGCCTCTTCTGAAAAGCACAGGTATCTTGGATAAGTGAAAATGCTGAAGAAGGACAAAGTGTTATAAATAGTTGTCTTAGCCCATAGTAATACTAATGATACAGGTTAAATTAAATAGTTTGATTAATCAGAGCATATGGCCAGCCTCTTGGGTATAATGTTGTTATCCTCTGCAGCAGAAGCTTTGACTTTAAAATAAGATGGATAGTTTCCATAAGTGTTCATTTAATCCCACATCTGAATGCAGAGTCATTGCCTTATTCTCATGTTTAGGAGAATGGATCTTCAGGACTGTGTTATAATTTTTTTAACTTTTACCACCACTTATTTCAAAAGTGATTGTCTTGGTTTATTATTTATATGTTCTAGCAACACTCCCAGTATGGGAACTCCTTGAACATTGATTATGATGAGAGGATTGTACTTAAATGGAAATACCACATGATTCTGCCAATATGATATCTTGATATTTAAAGTGAGGGGTCCAAGCTACAAAGCCTTACAGAAAGTTGGAATACTTCCTGCCTCATATCATTAGTGTAGAAAGTTCCAATGCCATAACCTTAACTACTTACTCTTGTTTGCTTTATGGCCCTGGTTAGTGGTGGCTGAAGAGTAAGATCTGCTGAAAATGTTTAAACCTGTGAAATGCTTCAGTAGAGGCAGCCCTGAGCACAAATTCAGTCCTGAGACTAACTGAGCCCAAACTTTTGTCTTGTTCCACATGTAAGTGAAAGGGAAACTTCACATGGTGGCCAACCCCAACATTATAAATTGCTGAGCTTTGGCACCAGTGCAGAAGTTACTGGAACAGAAAGATTAAGTTTCATGAGCCATCCGGCTGACAGTCCTCTTGGGAGTATCAGTGAAAAGTGGTGTGCATTAATCTCCCACAGCTTAGCAGATCTTTAAATTGTTTATCTAAGAGCACTGTGAGCACAAACATGTATGTTTCTGTGTATGCGCTCCTCATGCCATAACATCCCCTTGTCAAGCTGGCTTCTTCCAGGAAGAGGATCAATTAGGTCTGTGACCCATGCAGTCATTATGGAGGCCTCAGAGATTTCCAGCAGGGCTGCTGCATCTGTTGTCATTTGTCATGACATCAAATCACACTAATCTGCTCCATAAACCACTAGAAATACAGACTAAAGGCACCAGAAATGATTCTTGCCATCCTGGGTCACCTTGCTCTGTAACTCTCTGGTAACGGGACCGGACTCCCCTGCCTCAGTGCTCCAACTGGGAAAAACTGCCAGGTGCTCACTGTCCAGATGGTTCCCATCCTTCTGAATTCCCATTTAAGTGCATTCTCAGGTGGTTTCTGCTGAGGATTGTAACGATGTAGCTGGAGCTCTCTACCATGGGCAGCAGGTGACTCAGAACTAGGTTAAACCAGCTCTGTAAAGGTGACACTAATATGTCCCTCTTTAGGCAGGTATGCAATGAAGCCACTGCCTCTAAGATTTACTTGTGCCTTGTTTCTTGTTCTATTAGAGTATGGCACCATCCTGAAGGCCCTTTCTACCACCAACAGGAGTCTGAGGAGTTGTTATTTAGAGGAAATGCAGATCCTCCCTGATGGACAACAGGAAGCAATCAAGAGTCTCCAAATCCTACACAGCGACAGGTCGCTCTTTGTGGGTCTAAATAATGGAGTGCTAAAAATTCCTTTGGAGAGATGCTCCATGTACAGAACAGAAGGGTAAGTAAATTTACAGCTCTAATATATCCCTGCTGGAGTGCATCTCCTGACAGATACATGCATAACAGGAGCAATGAGGATAAGCAATATAAGCTTTTTTTTTTTTTTGGTAAATGTTAATTAGTCCTCTTCAGAAATTAATCATATGTTTACCAAGTAAGGGTTTACAATATTTACTTCTGCTTTTGTGGGGTTTTTTCAACATCATATTATAGTGTTGCTTTTATTAAGTCCATGTGTTTTCCTGGTTCTTATTGGCAGTATGGCTGAGGGTTTTTGAATTTGGGTTGCAGCCAGCCTTTCCTTGCTTATCGGAGTGATCACCTCTCAAACATAGGATTAGGCAGGGCTGGGCTCTGTGGCAACTTGTTATTGCTTTTGGAAATCAATAGTTCATCTCAACTATGTGTGACACCTCTTACACCTGGATAGATTCTGTGCCTTGATTCTACCTTATAAAGAGAGTAGGAAAAATGACTCCTTCCTAATTGTCTGCCTTGGGTCCAGAGCAATCTTCTACACAGGACTATAGAAGGTTTTTGCATCCAAATGGTGCCTCTCCATTTAAGCAGGTGAAAATGTGATAGCAGCTGTTTGAGACAGATGCTGAAATATTCTCACTGGGTGCTATGGGCATTTACTTGTTTACATCTCTTTAAAATACTTTTCCTTCTCCTCTCATACTTTTGCCTTGCTTCTCTCTGTGAGAGTTTTGTGTGAAACTGATGTCCTCTGTGCTAGACAAGAGGAAGGATTTTGTTAGCAACATTTAAACAGATTCCCTCTTCCATGGCCTACTGCAAGATGTCCCTGTTCTCCTGCCAAAAAAACTGATATAGAAAATGTCACCTTAACTTTATTTTCAACAAGTAGAGTTTATCTATCAGCTTGTCTAAATCCATGCATGTCTAAAACAGACGGACACAAAAGTGTTTAGTAAGAGAAAACCACAGCTGGAAAATGCCATCCTTTCCTTAGCCCTTAAAAGCAGAGATTTTAAAAGGTAGAACATAACAGCTGTCCTTTTCAGGCTGTCCTGTAGTCTCAGTCTGAGAATATTTATGTGTGTATACATATATATGATCCAGTTTCAAGAGAAATGAGTTCTTCCTTTCCTTTCCCCTTCCTAATCTTGAGTTCAGCTTTCCAGTAATTTATAGATGCTGTCCTATTTTCAGCCTGCCCAAGTACTTTGTATGACACTTCCATTAAAATTCAAATGTTGGATGTTTGCTGAATTGCCTTAAAATGGGGCAAGCTAGAAAAAAGAAGTGACTGGAGAGCAGACAGGTGGGTTATCTCACAGGACCACCATATTTAGGTCCTGGAGGCTGCAGAGCAGCCTTGTATAAGCTTATCCCAGCAAAACAAAAACCTTTCCTCACAGAGGTTCCCTTGCCTGCTGGTGACCAAAAGCAGCCTCAGTTTTATGCACTGTATGGCACTGAGGCCTGGCTGAAATTACTGGGAAGTTTGTGTACCACTGCGGGTTTTTTTTTCTAAAACAAACTTCCTGGAGGCAATTTTGAGTGAAATGAGAAAACGGCCCAGTTCTTCAGGGTTGGGAGACTCAAATTTTGCCTCCATTGACTAGTTTCATGATAGAAATCACCATCTGGGCAATAGCAAGGTACATTAGATAGGTCCTGATGGCATGGTGGGGTGTGATGTGGGAGGCCAGAATTTGCTGAATTTGAGTGCTGACAATTTAGTGCTCTTGTGTACCTTGCAAACCATCCTTGTGAGTGAGTGTTGTGCATTTGGAAAAAGGAAGGAAAAAAAATGCAGGAAAGCCAAGAAATTCCATCATTTATTTATTTGTTTGAGAGAATGTTTATGATATTATTATTACATTTTAGACTTAGAGTTTTCCTTTTTTATTTTTTTTTTTATCTAGGAAATTTTCAAGTGCAAATTTTTCAGCTGCAGGTGTTAGAACCCTTCCCCCCCTTAGCATCCTGGCTCTGTAGGTGATAAGTCAATTTGACCTCCTTTGTATTTCTTTCAATCCTGAACAATATCAAGAAGGATATTTTAATTTCCTCCAGTGCATTCCACCTGGCACTTCTCCTGGGCTGTGATTTATTGCTTATTGTTGTGTCTATATTTAATACCCGCCAATATTCAGCCACTATGGGTAGAAGGGCTCCCGCCCCTACAATACTCCCTGCTTACTTTTTTGTTGTGCTGTGACTTCGTGACTGGCCTCCTTGAAAAGCTCTGGTTTCAGCAGCTTTTATAATGTAATTGTTGTGGTGGGGCGGCTCGGAAGCTTGGAGGTGATGGAGAGAATTTGTGCCTCCCAGGCAGGAATACCAGCGTTGTTTGTTGTAGACTCTGCCTTCTCTTATCAGGAAACTTTTCAGCCTTTTAGACCCTGGGGGCTGATGTGGGTTTATGATTGCTGATACAGAGCTGTTGCCTTCAACCTGCCTTCCTCTTCCTCCTCCTCCTCCTCCCTGGAACAGGCAATCATATCGAGAGAAAATTGACCCTAGCATTGATCACGACCAGCGATCTTCGCTGCTCTGCAGCTTTAAAACCTCGGGGCTTGCTACTGAGGCTCACAATTGGGGCAGAGGGAAAAACAGCAGCAAACAGCAAACAGGAGAGATGGAAAGGGATAAGAATTTCTGCCATCTCCTTTACTGTTTGTTTATTGACACAGCACCAATTTAATCTCTTAAATGGTGACCAGTAAGTCAGCCCCGTGTCTTGATGTAGTGAGTGTCTGAGCAGTGTTTTGTGTGTGCCCACTGACCTGTCTCAGTCTGTCTTTTCAGAACAGCCACTCTTAGCAACAGGGACACAGGAAGACATCTGTAATGTCAGCTGCCCAAATTTACAGGCTGGACTTGGCTGCAGGGTGTGCGTGTGTGTTTCTGGTGTTTGTCTTTCCTGCTCTCCTGAGTGCTGCCGTTCCCCACTCACTGGAGACTCTTAGGAAGATGTCCAACATGAGCAAAATCTACAAGCCCTTTGAATATGCAGAATGTTTTGAAGGTTGCTTTGTTGGGTAGTAGTTTGGCTGTGCTTGCTGCTGAATTTTGCATGGCTTTGAAATCTTTGTAACTTCCCTGCAATTTTCAAATGAGCTTCAATTTTTTTACTTCAAGTTGCCCCCAAGCTTTGGTGAGGAATATTTGAAGAACCAGTACTGCAGCCTTATCACTGACACCACTGTATCTTTAGAATGTGCCTGAACAAAATCCCAAATCTGAATTTCAGAGCTGAGGACCTCAGATCTGCAGCATTATTTTCAGGTGGGATGTATCTGTAAGGCATAGTTTAGTAATTTTTTTCAAAGGCTGAGGTGCAGTTATGCATTTTTAGAATTGCAATCAGACAGATAGGAAAATGAAGCTGGTTGTTACAAGGAATAGTTTATGATCTCTTTCTGTTGACTCTTTGCAGCATCAGAACCATGGGCCTCTGAGCACATGGAAACCCTGAGGTGGGCCAAGGATTTTGATTGCACATTTAAATGAGGAAAAGAAAATGTTTGGAAATAAGACCAGACAGCCTCTTGAATACCCACTCCTTCTCCTCTCCCTGTCCTGAGCAGTTTTTTTTAATGTACTTTATTTTGATATTCATTTCTTCCTCTTTCTCCTTCCATAATTTTTTTCTGCATAAAACTTGCAGTTAACATGAAGCAGGTTGCAGTTTTGGACGTACAGCATGGTTCTGGGGATAGTTTGGCTTGCCTGTGCTCTCCCTGCTGTGCTGTGAGCATCTCCCAGGTTGTGGCAGTGCCACCTCAGGTTACCTTCATGCCAGTGTGGATCCTCCTGCTTCCAGAGCCAGGTCCTCTTGCATGCAGCTATGACATGCTCTTACCTGAACCCTTGCCTGCTTTTTGACCGGATTGTAGGAATTTGCTCTTGAGTGATGGTGAGTTTTTGCCCTCTTACTTGGCCTAAATTCTTCTGAACATCCCCTCCAGCCATGGTACTTAATGCAAAGCTGGCAGAAATGACTCAGCTGACGAGGACTCTTATTTGCTGACTTGATATCTGTGAGAGAAGCACAGCTCACCTCTAAATAGCTCTGGGCCAGTGATCACACAAACTAAGTACATATAGGTGAGTAACTCCTGAAATGGCTCCAGGGAGTTTTTGGAAGAAAAGGGTCAGCAGCTACACTAAAGAAGCAGAGAGTTTTCTGCCTTCTTTGTCTCTCTCCAAAGTGTTACTGTAGCTCCAAGCACAATCACTGTACCACCTCCACCTTTGAGGGCTTTGAGATATCACATGGAGGATTGCTTTGGAGTTTAATGGTACATTCTTCTTTTTTTTTTAAGCCTTATATGAGGTAAGATCCTCTGTAACAAAGGAGTGAAGCACTTAAATGTAGGATTCTAAAACCTGAATTAGAGGATTACCATATTTCAGGACTAAAGCTATTGGGGAATTTAGTTTGGAGAAATAACATAGTCTGGGAAGAGGTAAAAAAAATTTCCTGGAAATCCTCTAACTTCTTCGTCAGAATGATGATAGTTCCTTGAAGGACAAGCAATAAACTATTGTTGGGTAAAAAGAAAAATGTTTAAAAAGGTAGGGGAGGGAACAACAGGGACACTTGCTCAGTGGAGCCCAGCATCCAGCAGATCGCTGAGGCGACACTGATGGCCAGATTGTTCATCAAAGATCTTGAAAATCCAACACTTTTTCTTAGCTGAGGCTGTTGAAAATCTGGCCCAGATTTTGTTTTGAAGATCTTCTGCCTGAGAGTTTAAAAAAATATTCAGCACATTGAATATCCGTTTAAAAATAGAGGCAAAAGGAAAGGTAACAGACTCCAAAAATGTTGTGATAAAGCTTAATCATTAATTTCCATCTGTTCTGGCTGATATGGCCTCTCCACAATTAAGGGAATTAGCTAATTATTGTATCACCAATAATGCTGAAAAGCTTTGGAAGACTTCATAGGCAGAAAGGAGAGTGCTCAGCCCAATGTTTTGTCATCCACAGTATCCAATAATACATCAGAATAAATCACTAAACATCTGGTTTGACATTCTGGTTGCATTTAAGAAAATAGCGAGACTCCCACTGACAGAGAATGAAGACATCAAACAGAACCATGATCACTAAAGCTCTTGGAAAGAATGAAGTTTGTAGATGAAATGGATCTGTGTTCTTTAAATAGAAGTACAAAATTATACCATTTTCTCTATCCTGACAACACATTTGCATCTGCTGTAGCAGGCAATTACTCCCATTTTCTTTAATGTAGCTGTTTATATATGTAAAGTTAAGTGCATCCATACTATTTGCAGGATATGGACCTCTAAGGTTTGAAGGGATGGTAAGGTCTAAGGAATGTGGCTTTCAGAATAGCAGTCAAAGAGCTTCACTTGAATGGTCTGGGAAAGGAATGTGTCTGAAATTGGAAATAAAAAGCAGACAAGGATAAGCAGTGAGGTAGTGAGCTGGGGCATGTTTCCTGTAAGATGCCAGAGAGATTGGTTTTCAGTTTCATCTTATTTGACATTATCTTTAATGGCATGGAAGAAAGAAAATAGCATACTTTGTAGATGGCATTTAAGTATGAAGGAATCACAAATTACAGTGAGGAGAGAAATGCAGTGCAGGGCCAGCAGGGAAAGCAGCAAGAGGCTGAGTTTGAGGAATAAGCCTGTGCTGAGATTTCTGGTGTATGTGCTGCTGAAAAAGAGACAGGATACAAAATAGGAAGGGGCTAATTCATCTGCTCCCAACCAGATGAATTATTACAGTTTTTCTCATTTTTACTAAACGCTCATACCAATTACATGTATTATATTAATTTTAAGCAGCCTGTGCACTTTTAGGCTCCCACTTTTAGTTCTGAAGTCTGGAAATGACCCTGAGTGAACAGAAGCGGAATTTAGCAGTAGCTGGAGTCCAGAGTAATACAATTGCTGAAACAGACAAAGGTCATTTCAGAAGAAGCCAAACAAAATCAGCTGATTTCAGGACTCACTTCCTTTTGTCTCCTTCCTATGATTGGGTTGCCAATTCGTTTTGGGTTTGCCAGGAGGGAGGATACAGGTTGAACATGCCAGGGCTTTTGTTTGCTCCCTATTTTTAAAGCATCCTGCCAACAGGACTTAGGAACAGTTTAGTGTACGGATCCTTTTACCTCTAGGAGGTTGGCTGTAGGCCAGCTCAGATCAATGCTGTCTAAAAGTCATTACCATCTGATGCCTGCTAGGTGGGCTGTGTGAAATTACTTTCAACACAGTGGCAACTGACAGGAAAGCATGTCGTTTTCTTGGAATATGTTATGTTAGGATGACATCAATGCTATTGTTATACAAACAAGATTAATAACTAAAGCTACCAGCAAGCCCTAGGGCAGATATCCATTGCATCTGTCAATTCTTGCCATTTGCTACTATTTTGTCATAAGATTTGTATTCTAGGCAATGGTCAGATTCAGTAACGTGGCTCCTGATGAAAGGTCTGCAGTCTCACTGCTGCTGTGGCTGGTTTTCTTCTTGTATCAAGCTTCAGGCAGAATTTGCAGGGCAAAACACAAATGTGTCCAATATTAATACTGAGTTAATGTATTGCTACAGATGCATCATTAACTTTTTATCAGGAGATGTGCTGTTTTACCTGTTTGGGGAAGAGGAAGTATCTGGAGTCAGAGCAAATTGGGTTTTGCTGGCTTCAGTTTAAAACTGAAGTACATATAAATACATAAAATATGTATGGGTTATCAAAAAATGTAATATTGTACAGTCTGATATCTTCTATCAAAATACCAAGTATTGTAGAACTATTGGAACACTCCAGTCTGCAAGAGGTAAAGATGGATTTCAAGAATATCCGTTTACTTAAGTGATGTTCTCTTGTTAAAAAGAGGAATGAACATTGTTTGATGGTGTTATTATAATTACATGGGAAGAAACACTGGAGAATATGTAGCAGAACCATTTTGCCCCTTATACAGTGTTAAAATATCCCTGCATTAGAAGGCAGATGTGTTTGATCCTCAGGCTGTAATGGATGGTCTAATATTTATTTGACTTTTCCAAGATACATTAATCTACAAAGGCTCTATCCAGTTTAATCTGCATCTTGTTGAGCAGAAAATAATTACCCAGATCTTAACAAAATCCTACTTTCACAAAGGAGCTGCTTGAATATGGATTATTTTGTGCAGCCTAGGTGACAACTGTAGGCTATTTTCAGGTTTCTTTATCATCGTTCACACTGCTTTCTAAGTTTTCTGTCTTTGCATTTTTCTTCCCCATCCTAAGTTCCCATTTTAGTGTAACTTGTGTTCTTAAATCATCAGCGTCGTGCAGAGGCTACATAAAGCACCTGTCTGCCTCTCATGCAGTGGATTTGCTCTTGCCTAAGCCACCCTTTGCCTGTCTCCACCCACACCACCAAACTCCAGCAGTTTGCTCACAGAGATCTCAGATCTGCAGCCACAGAGCAGAAGCACAGGAGCAGAGCACGTCTTAATGTGACAGCTGCCTCCAGACACTGACTGACACAGGGCAGAGACAGCGAGTAACACTTGAGTGCACTGATCTGCCCAAGCTGCCTTTCCAAAAGGATGCCTGGTCCCCTCTGCCTCTTCCCATATGGCAGCCCTGGGGAGCATGTTTTCTTAAGGCTCAAAAGCTTGCTGAGGCTTGGAAATGGTGGTACTCTGCAACCCTGACAAACATGCCCTGCATTCAGGAATTCTTTCTGGCTATTCCTTTCATTAGGACTTCAATAGTATCTGAGTTTTCTTGTGGATGAATGATCCTGTCACTGGTAGTCAGAGACCCTCTGTACTTTTGTTTTTATTAGAGGTCAGTTTTGTTTGGCACAGTGACAAGAGTTTCTAAAAGTGTTCATGAAGGAACACTCTTTTTTTTTTTTTTACTGATCTGTTTTACTAATGTAAACATAAATCCAGATTTAATCAGAGATGGCATTAATCTTCATGTTTGAATAAATGGAATGTTGTTTTATTTCACAGCTTTAAAAATAAAAATAAATTCCTATCCAATAAAGAAGTCACTGTTGCTAGAAGATGATGGAATGGGATGTCAGAAAGTAAGAAATGGAATAGTTGTGTAGCTTGTGCGGGGCCATAATCTATAAACCTCAATCGATTAAAGTGATATTGAAAATAGTAGGCCAGAAGGTGAACTCTAGCAAGAGTTTCCCTGATGTGGAAAAGAAAATGAGATGAAACTGCCTGAAAATCCTCTGTCTGTGCACTGCTTTTTTTTAATAAGTAACATGTGTTTGACTCATAAATGGACTTCAGTTTTGGAGGTTGCTTTACACCATGGCTTTAATTTATTCATTCAAAATAAATCATGTGCAGAGGAGCAATCACTGATGCTAAGCATGTGTGGGTGATAAATGACACATACCCATTTCAGCTTCTCTGCCTCTGCATCCAATATCGCATGCCAAAATACCAAACCTTGTCTGTCCAGATTAACATCAACTGCACCCCTCACAGTGGTGGTACCTGTGAGCTGCAGTATGCTCTTCCCAAGCAGGGCTCTGCTCCACAAATAGCCCTGTGAATGTATGTGGCCCCTTATGTAGTATGTGGCTACTGGTCTTGAGGAAAGGGCAGTAACATCTGGCATGGAATATGTTATATTCACCAACTGAAAAATGAAGCTACTACTTGACCAGCATCTGACTAAAGCAGCTCAGTTCCACTTGGCTTCTCTTCTTATGGGGAAAGATAATGAATTTGTACAGATCACTAACTCATTTCTACAGTTTGAATTTTTAAAGGTATCAAAATTAGGGGGATTGTTAGAATGTCTGGTGCTTTTTTTTCCCTTTACAATCTTATTTTCTTAAACCACAATCATCCTTTTGATTCTTGTTCTTCTCTTTTCATGCCATCTGGCTTTGGGGAAGACAGAGGTCCACTCTTCCTTGCACGAGCTATTGAGGTTGTCAGTAATTATGATTTGGTTGGCTGGAAGCTAATATGGTTATTTGTTTAGTTCATCCCCTCTGCAGGTTGCTAGCAATGGGACAGTAAGCTACCCTTGTCAGGAAACAGCCAAACACAGCCTCATGCGTACAACTAACTCAGCTAAAACCCCTTAATTGCTTGCAAAGGGCTGTTCCCTCACAGGTAACCATTCTAAGAGTGCAACAAACCAGCGTGGAATTGGAACTCTGAGATCTTATTCCCCAAAAGAGCAAGGGGCACTCCTGTGCTGCCCATGCTCCTGAGATGCTGAGCAAGGATGAAGCTTGCTCAGTGCCTTGCAGGATCAGGGTTATAAATGTTTGCACTGCACCAGTGGACGTGCCTCTGATGGACTGCCTGGTGATGCCCATGGGGTCTAAAGAACCAGGTACAGAGACAGTTCTTGTGTCTCCCTGACAAACAGGACCTTCACTGCAGGTTCCAAGCTCAAGAGTGAAAATGCAGAACTGTCTCCTGGTGCAGTGATGGTTTTGTGAGCAAACACATTTTGGGAAGGAACTTCACAACCTTTGAGTCTAGAGCCTTGCCTCTGCACATCATCATGTCCTGCCATTCCATTCCTATTTGCCTTCAGTCATAAAAAAGGAGTGATAAAAAGTTAAATGAAAGAGAGGAAATGAAAACTGGGAGAGTAAGCACAACCTGGCAGATGAAAGGAGCAGAGGTCTTTGTTGTAAATATTTTGAATGAGTTTTGTGGCTCTTGGTACAAAATGGCATTTTTATGTGTCTTCTGTCTGGTAGTAAGAATGGGAAGAGGCTATAGTAATTCTTTCTTTCCTTTGGTCTGTCAAAGCCTAACCTCTTGGGTCTGGTTCCATTGATTTGATGATTCATTTTCAGTCTAAAGTTTTAACTTTCAGGGAAAAATGACCAAAAGATGAGGTTGTCTAGACCCAGAGCAAATTAAAGTGGGAATGAAAAACTTTTTAAATACAGATGTTTAAGCTTTAATGAAGATTCTGAAAGAAGATGTCATTCAAGACATTACGAAAAAATGGATCTTGGGCAGCATTAGCATACTGGAAGCAGAAGCCCTTTTACAGCACATACCATTAGTGAAGGCTCAGCACACTGGCTGTCAAAGACCATATGAAAACTCTTTTGAGTCTTAGGTAAGAGTTTCCATTGACTTTAGTGATAGTGTCCCTGTTGCAGAGTCTTAATCCTTTGTGTTATCCCAGATCACTGCTGTAGAAATGATTGCAACAGCCAACAGCAGGGAGGCTTATAGCTCCCAAACAGCTGGCAGCAGGTGAGCTCTTAGGAGCAAAATCTTATTTTCATGCAAATGACCTTAGTAAGTGAGAATGAGGAACTGGAGAAAAAAACCACCTTGAATAGGAGACACAAATGGAATTGTTTTTCAATTGAACTTTTCAGTGTATGCCTTTATGCCTCACACAAGGCATTTATTGTAAGGCAATGAATTAAAATGAATCACTGTTGATAGTAATGCCCTATCAAAATAAATCCAACCTCTTAGATAACTGTCAGGAGGTTCCAAGTCCTAACCGAATGTGAGATTACTAGATGGCCAGAGGGAAACAGGGCATGGGCCATGTGGTGTCATCATCATCATCATCATCACCGTACTTTCACAAGCATCTCACTTAGTAGGATTTCATTAACTAAGTCATTAGCAGTAAGAGAGTCAGTGTTAACCTGCTATGCTCAGGTAGTCTTCTGGGATAATGGGTTCCCTCTACCCCTGGGAATTGTGGTGGGAGACAACAGAATAGTGTCTCATTAGTTCCTTGAGTCATTCCCAGCCTGCTACTGAGGAGGCTTAAGTGAAATGTTCCCTTTATGTACAATATAAAACGTGGGCAACTGAGCCCAGGTGGGCAGAAGTTCCATTGCCTTTGAAACATCAGAATTTCATTGTTGTATGTAAACTCCTTTGTATCTTATTTCACACTATTTACATACTGCCCTGCAAGACTGTGGCCTCTGTGAGATTTTTCAGCAGTATCATAATACAAAATGGTATTTACATGTAAACATTTCAATTTATTTTGTGTTATGAGCACAGGGAAATGCTGTGATATCTTTGCATTTTCCACACCATGGTGCCTGATCTACTAAGAATGACAGTGTACTTCTGAAACATTTTGATTTGAGTATGCATGTGTGCTTGCATATATTTGTCTTTTGGTATGTGTTTGCTCATGTGGTTTTACCTTTTAATGACACAAACAGGGATGTATATATATTCCAAAGATACTGTAAGGATATAAATTAGGATGGCTTTTGAAGTGTTCACTGGAAGTATTTGCCAGAAATGTCATTTTCTTGCATTACATACATTGTAATGCTTTTCCTGCCTAAAAAGGGTAAAAAATGGGCAAAATTTTGCCTAAGTAGATAAATTTCCTCTCACCCCTAAGTGTATCGCTGTCAGCTGATATAACAGGTTTCTCACCAGAGCTGAGGCAGATGAGTGTGCTCTGAGTCCTGAAGGGAGGCAGACAGCATAGCTATTTTGTTTTTAGATTTCAAATGGTTTTAAAGGCCTGCCATGAGATGAGAAGTCCCAGGCTGTGATGGTTGTTAAATTACAGAGTGTGTGTTCTGACAGCCCAGCAGAGCCCGGGCTGGGTGCAGGAACTCGTTACACCCCAAATGCAGCACATGGGGCTGGCTGCAGCTCCCAGCCAACAGGTGCCATGCCAGCATTTCCCAGTGCCCATCACCATGGCCTGCCATGCCAGCATTTCCCAGTGCCCATCAGCAGGGTCTGCCATGCCAGCATTTCCCAGTGCCCATCACCATGGCCTGCCATGCCAGCATTTCCCAGTGCCCATCAGCAGGGTCTGCCATGCCAGCATTTCCCAGTGCCCATCCCCAGGCCCCTGGCAGCCGTGCAGCTCGGATGCTGATGGCAGTCAGCTGGGGGTCACGGCAGTGGCAGGGGAGTGCAGGCTGTGATTCAGTGAGAGCTCTGTGAGGGATCCAGAGCCGGCTGCTCCCAGCCAAGAGCAGCCCATTAGCTCCATGACATACATTATGGCAGTGCCAGCAGAGTGGTCAGTGCCTAGCTGGGCTATGCTGCAGCCTGCAGAGTGGCTGAGGGCTGCAGCACAGAACATATGGAGATTATTTCCTGAATTTATGCAGCACATGTTTTCCTATAAATTAAATTCAGAGAAAATGTGTATCATAATAGGGTGATGCTCACAACAGCCTTCCCCGTTATGAATTACAATGACCTCTCTCAACTCGCTGGGTGCCCAGTGAAATGGCTTCATGCAATTGGGAACAATAGTGTATGTGGTGTCAGGGTCTGAACAATAGTGTATGTGGTGTCAGGGTCTGAAAGGCTGACCAAAAGGCTCTCTGAAGAAAAGCAGGACCTTCCCCCCTGCCCCCCCACCCTCCACTGCTTCTCTTTTTCTACCTTTTAGAAACTGCCCAGTTTCCTCCTGAGGTGCCAAGTTGTCACCTCAGAGTGTGGGCAGATGCCCCAGGGTGTGCTCAGTATTGAACTGGGTGCTGTCCTTGCTGAGGGGCTGCTGTACAGCAAAGGCAGCTCTGGATGTGGCAGCAGCCCCCCTTGGTGGGTGAGGGTGGTGTGGGTTGCCAAAACAGCAGGACAGGGGTCTTTAGCCAAAGTAATGAGCAAAGCAGCACGTGTCCCTTCTGTGTCCTTGGACTGAGGATCCCAAGCCATTTTCTAGGTAAATATTTGATGTTCTGTTGCCTGGGGCTGGGGTAAAATCATCTTTGCCTTTTCCTTGGGCGTGCTGAAGCAACTGAAGGAAAAATACAGTAGAGACAGTCGCTGTAACTACCTTCATAAAGCATGAAAAAGAAGTTTTGTTCCTTACAACTCTGTGTGTGAAATCTTTAGTAGAGGAAATGTAGGAACGGAGCAAACTGGAAGCTCATAATTAAAATATAAATGTGTCTGTGTATAGATATATATAAAGCAATGGGTACCAGACATCAAAGCAATCTGGGGTTTGCTTTGGGACAAATCACTGTGGAGTCAGTACAGACTAATAGAGTGTTCTCAGCTGTGTGTGAGGGACTTGCTTTTTCATTTGCAGCTGATTACAGGCTAATAGGATTTCAAAGATTTCTGGGAGGGAACAGTTCACATCTCATTGCATTTGGTGGGGGGGGGTTTGATGTTTCGTTAATCATACCGATACCTTGCCTTAGATTACATTTTATTACTCTCCTGTTTAGCTTCTCAAACTGAATCTTTCCCCTGGTCCCTTGCTGCTGTCTAATTGGCAGTTTTCAAGTCATTTGGGATTTTTTGAAAGATCTTATCAGCCTTTTGTGTGATGAAGAGAATGGATCATAGGGATTAAAAATAGTCTTGTGAATATTTTTAGGTTTAGTCCTCTCTTTGTCTTTCACTAATACATGCATGATGTGACTTGTACCTTTATATTTTCTTACTGAAAATTAACAATTTGAAAGCAACTCATGGGAACGACCAATACAGCTGAATTTTATTGGTACAGACTACTTCTGTGACTGATCTTCACTGTTAAGTGACAGTAATAGCCCTAGATATTTTTGTTTAGCAGCTCACATGTTGGGAACACACACTTAGCCTGTAAATATGGATTCAGGAGGAAAATGAATACAGCAGTGTTCAAAGCAGCCAAAAGCTTAGAAATAATGTTCTGCTGTGACTTTTCTAAACTGACATCTTGATACTGGGATTATAAATGAAACCATTGTTCCAGCAAAGACCAAGACTAATAGAAAGCCTTTATTACCAGTCCATTGGCTAATTCTGCTTGTCTAACCCCTTCGGATGGACACAGTGTCAGAAAACATAGTCACAGAGGTCGCTTTGTGTGAGATTTGGCCTGCTGTGTGATTACATGGGGGCTCAAAGATATCTCAATGACAAGTGTTCTTTGACTAAAATTTGTAAAGTCATTTTCTTTCCCTAGGCCTTGGAGAAGAGTGAAGTGATTTTTAATCTACAGCTTCTATGAGTGATATTTGCTTTGTGTCCTATCACCCTCCTATCCATTTTTCCTCCCTTCCAAGCAGGTAAACCTCTGCTTAAAGAAATTGTTTCTTCTGCTGAGCCTCAGTGCGGTTGACAGCTGTCACATACAAGGACTATACTTGAATACATGTCTTTGGAGCTAGACAGTCTTAAAGGGCTTTAATCTTTTGTCTTTGCACATGCAGGGAATGCCTGGGAGCCAGAGACCCTTACTGTGGCTGGGATAGCAAGCAGAAGCGATGCACCACCATTGAGGACAGCTCCAACATGAGCCTCTGGACCCAAAATATTACTGAGTGCCCAGTAAGTGGAAGCAGTGGAAGCATTTTATATATACTGATGTGTGTATGTGTAGAAGGGAGAAGGGAAGGGGGGTGTGTGGCAGCCTGAAGAGGTCTGGCTGTTCTAATTTGACTCCAGCAGACCTGAGACCAAATCTACATGATATTGCAAAGAGATGGCTTTTTTCCTGGTTCTGGTCTCCAAGAGATGCAAATAGAAAATAACTGTCTCTTCTTGAATCAGTTTGAGTTGCCTCTCCAGCTCCCTTCCCAGCCACCCACCCTTCTCTGATGACAATATCCAGTTCCTGGCTGTGATCCCCAGAAGCTGTCTGGCTGAGTATAATTCCTGCTGCTTGAACTGTACCTCCAAGATGGCTGGGAATGAAAAAGCAGTCTTGTTAAATAAATTGAGGGTGGAGGAGAAATTGTCATTAATGCTCATTGTTATTATCTAACGTCAATTAGCATGTTAATACTGCTAAATCCAGTAGATAGGAAGAGAGGACTGGATGGGTTATATCTTCAGTACGCTATTTCTGTCTGGAGGTGCTGGGATGTTTATTCCCCTTATCTTCCTTACTTGGAAGATATTTTCGCAGGAAATATTAGTCATTACTTCAATCCATCCTCAGCTTGGCAGGCTTGAGTTTTTCACTGCTAGATTCAGAGGCTTGTGTGTTTATAACCCTCCTGTGCTGAACTGGGATGCAGTGCTTCTTGATTGCCCATGCTGTTATCTCATCCTGCTTAATGCCTGTGTCTGTTGATAGGTGTGTGAGGTGTTAATCCTCTAGTTTGAACATGTCTGCTGTGGTGCACACTAGGGAACAAACTACTCCAGGTCATTGTTTCAAGGTCATAAAAATCCAGCACAGAATATTCAGGAGATTCGACTGCTCTTGGGGTGCATTTTACATTTGTTTTAAAATTCCATTGTGTCTATTTTCTGTGTAGACGCTCCTATTCTGTTACATATGTCAGCCTTGTGCTCTTTGACTGACAGGCTGCCAAGCTGTTTAAAATCCACATGCAAGTGCTTCCTTTTCCTTTAACCCCTGCCACTCACTGGAACGAATTCACACTGACATGGAGTGGGATGGCTCATTTAAACACCTGCATCAGCAACATCCAAGTATTTCCTTGTATTCAGTGCAGGACAAAGGTCATGGACAACAGAAGCAAGGGTCTAGAACAGCATGTGCAGATGAGCACTGAAAGGGAAGGGGAATGTAGCGACCCAATGCCAAACTTCATTCCTGCAAAAGACCTGTCTGTGAGTTTAGTTGGATGAGTTACTCTCATAAGAAGTCCTGGCTTTTCCCACCCTACTTTTCTGGGCTGAGCACCAGGCACTCAGCTGTGCTGGTACAGCTGTATGTGAGATCACAGTCAAGTGTGAAATGGTGTAGATTAAAAGCACCCCTCCCAAATAAACTTTTCCTAACCCAGCTAATGTCAGTGAGTTCTTCTGCAGCCTAGCCCACAAACAGATGTCCTGGCACAGCTGAGAGACTGGCATTCAGCAACTTTTAAAGCCAGAATTGGCATATTATTGAATTATATCCTACATGGGCCAGGCATTTGTATGAGTCAACCACAACACTAACACAACTTGACTGCTGCTCTTGTGCAAACAGGCTTGTTCAGAGCTAGTCTGAACATCTTTGTACAGAACTACTTTGTGCCATAGATCCCCACTCTCCAGCTTTAATATTAAGGGACTTTAGATGGAGGCTTAATCATGCAGTGTTAAAATAATACATGGGGTAATGGTTACTGTATGGTATTACTAGATAACATCCAGAATCTCCTAAGGGTTACTGAGATTGCAGTCTCAACCATTTTAACATTAAGAAATGGTAGCACACAAATTCCACAAGCTAAACTGCTCTTCCATGTATGTGCCCATAGTTTACCAGGGAGTCCTGATACAGGATTGTACCTGCTTTCTTGGGAGAAGGGAGTGAGGTGTGCTTTGATTTCAGAAAAACAGATGCATCCTATTTTGTGGTATCTTACTGATGCCAACATGAGCCACCAGCAGGAAAGGAACTTTAACTTTAGCTGATAAACTGTTAGTCAAGCTCATGGTGTCACTGTTAAGGGTGGTTGGCAAGTCAGGAATTGAGTATTCCCAGTAAAGTGTACCATCCTCCTTATCCTGAGCCAAACAATGATCTTCCTTCCAGGTTTTCATCCCAGTCCCACTCTGTGTTTCCAGCAAACCCCTATCTTACTCATATTGCATCTGTTCCATGCTACCTCATTTTCTTGCTATCAGTGGCAGTTTCCCCACTCTGTTTTTGGGTGTCTTGTACCCTTCTGTCAATTCATGTGGACTCAGCTGCTCAGAGCTGCAGTGCTCAGGGTGATCCTACTCCTGCCCACACTGAAGTATCTCCTGTGCACAGAAAAGTCTTTCGGTGCTGGGATTAAAATCTATGAATCTCTGAAAACTGAATTTTCCCCATGTCCTAATGATTTTATACTCTGAACAGTTTTGAATGGCTTTTCATGGGAATTGCAAAAAGATGTTACAAGGACATGAAGTTCAGTTCCTTGCTCTGAACACTAGTTTGTTTCAAGGAAATATTGCAACTTATGGACAGTATTTTCCTCTAAATTTGATTTTATAAATGGTTTAAGCAGTTTGACTGAAACTTTGCAAGAATTTTCAGCTTTCATCAAACAGCTAACGTGGCAACTTCCAGATTAAGTAATTAAAGCTTGGCAAAATTATGAGCAGTTGATATCTGAATCCCAAGATAAAGAATAGATGAATTGAAAGAACAAGGAATGCTTCCAGTCTTACCTGTAATATCAGAATAAACATGGAAAATATCCTGGTAGCAGAGATTAGGAGTGGTCAGTCTGAATTTTTAGATCCTGCGCTTGAGCTTTTAGATTCTACAAGGAAGAAAGAAAAATATTAGGCCTTTGGTGTGAGTATGGCAGTTTATAAAAGACAAGAATTCCAGAAATGGCAATATTGTCGGGTGAGAGAAGGGCATTTGATCAGATGTGTTTTTATAGATGTCCTCTCTGCCTGATGGGCTTCAAAGGATTTGCCTTGTAAAGGTATTCCTGAAAAAGATCAGTGCATATGGGTTTTTATCCCACTTCCTAAGTTTACTCTTTTGAAGATATTTTTGTGGATTTAAAGATAGAATGATAATCCATATGTAATTTCTTAAGTATAATCTTCCCACACTCACAGTGTGACATGTTTATAAATCTCAGCATTTTGGTTATGGTTGCTTATTTGTTTAATTTTTGGGTTGTTTCCCAGTATCACTTATGAGCCAATGATTATTTGCTAGCTTTTTTTTTTAATTGATGCCATGGGCCACATCATCCCATTGATTTCAGAACAGAACTCCCTGCTGGAATCGGCAAGGCTTTCTGGCTCAAAAATGAATAGAAATGATCTAATACTTGGATTATGACTTTTCTAAGGCAGGAGGAAAAATGAGATAAAAATCTAGTATTAAATACCTCAAAGTACTTATTTTGATTCCCCCCCTCCAACCTCTAGAAACCCAACTGTATTGATTTTTAAACAATGTTTAAAAAAGCAAATTCAACAACAACAAAGCTCAGCGATCTCCTCTGTGGGCATCTTGCCTTGTAACCTTCAGCCCAGAGCAAATTTTTACAACTACATGATAATCTATTGCAAACAAAAGCTTACAGCAAATGCCTGAAACCCCCAGCTGGAGCCTGAGGAGTGCAGTATCAGATCTAAATTGCTTCCATGCCACTGCTGCATATTTTTGATGCTGCTGTAGATGGGTGAGAGGGGAAGATGACAACCCACCAGAGGTACATTCGGAGTGTTTAACGTAGTGCCAATCTTGGAGAATTAGCACAGAGCAGCATGTTTCAGAGGATGAATGCTGGAAAGCACTCTTCCCATGGCTGTGGTTGGCTCCCTGCATGGCTGCTGAGCAGGCTCACAGCCCCTCTGTGCCTTGGTTTACTTGTCTGTAAAGCAGGGACAATCATTCCCCCCTGGGGCAGCCCAGGGGACTGATCCTGCTGGCAGCAGGGCTCAGTGGAGCATGGCACTGTGGGGTTTGTCAGGGTAGCTGGCTCAGATATGGGGCCAGGGCTGCTTGCCAGGGGCCCAGCCTCTTCCTGCCTTCACCCTTTGTTGTGTGAAACACTGAGGCCAAATCCAGTTTTGCCTTTGCCAGAGGCTTTACCAAAGCTGCTGAGCACCCCACCACCGCATGGGCCACCCCACAGGCATGGGCTGCTTGCAGGCAGCCACCATCTGTACCATCTGCCTGCAAGGCCTGGCTCTTTGGGATGGGGCATGGGGTGGGGAGCATGGACGGAGCCAGCAGGGCAGAAGTGCATCATGGTGCTGTGCTCTTACAAGGGGGTATCTGTAGGCAGGCAGGGCCAGCACCAATCCCTTTCTGCATCTTGTTTCTCAAGTCAGTAGCAGAGGGGATGCCAGGACAGGGGTGTTCAGGGAAGCTTTCAAGACATGGTCTTGGGCTGCAGGATTTTGCAGTAGTGGTGGAGTGGGCACAAGAAGGCAGTAGTGGCCAGGAGGGATTCCAGGAGAAGCAAGTAGCTCACATCCTCTCCAGACAGCCTTGGGGGCAAGCAACCCCAAGGGTCCCAGCAATCTGGTCTCCAAGCCCTCAGCTTAAGGCTCCCCTAGAAGCACTGGTTAAGCAAATGGAGAGCAAACTCTGACACCCTCTCTACTGGAGAGTCGTCACCAGCCCTGAAACAGTTCTGTTTCTTATGCTCTTGGTCTGCCAGCACTACTGTATTTTTCCCTCACTACAGAGTGCAGGAAGCTGTCAAGTCCCAGACTGTTCAGAGTTGTGCAGGCATGAGGCAAAGGGCAGAGGGAACAGATAGCAGGATGGTCTGGTCTATAAATTGTCTTGAGATGAATTCTTAACTCTGTAGGTGACTATGTGACCCTCAGCATTAATGCTAGTCACCATCATGTCCACTTTTTGTTCTTCAGCCATTTAGGCTGTGCCTCAGTTTAGAAAGGGAAACAGTTGTTACTGCAGGTTTGGGCAGCGCCAACTCAGTGAGGCCTCTCAGCTGGTCACTATGGTTATAGGAACACTAACTTGGAAAATACTCTGCAGGAAGCCCTGCAGAGGCTGGAATATGATGGAGTGGGGTCAGTCAGTACTGGCCACAGTGTTGCTTGAAAGGCTGAATCTGTGCAGTGTGGAACAGGGAGCGTGGTGTTTGTGTGGTGTGGCAGATGGATGTTGCTCCTGGTGTGGTGCTGGCTGGGTCGGCTCGGTGCCTGTGTGCACATGTTAGGTATGCAGCATGGAATTTGGAGGGTAAATATTGATGTGGCATTGTCTGAAAACAACCCTCTGTTTTGAATCCTGCTCACAAGCACAGACAGCTCCCATCTAAGATGCATCCTAATCCCCCCGGCAGCTTTGTTTGGCATTTCTATTGTGGGCCTGTCTCCAGAAATGTAAACTTGCTATTAATGACTTTTTTTTCTCTTAAAATTAGGTGAAAAACCTGACAACCAATGGAAGATTGGGGCCTTGGTCCCCATGGCAACTGTGTGAGCACTCAGATGGGGACAGTACAGGCTCCTGTATGTGTAGGTCACGTTCATGTGACAGCCCTCGTCCTCGCTGTGGAGGTCGCAGCTGTGAAGGGGCCAGGATTGAGGTCGCAAATTGTTCAAGGTACCTCAGCATCTTTGTGCTTCTCAAGAGAGCAAGAGTTGTGTGTGTGCACAGCTTAGCTCCTTCCTTGTGACCATGTCATTGTATCCCAGCCAGTGTGAGGTGTGTGAGGTCCAGCTTGAAGTTAGTGGAAAATGTAGAAGCCCAAGCGCTCTGAGCAAAGGGCCCTCAGGCAAAGATCTTTGGAAACCCTAAATTACTGTACACTATACTGTGCCTTGGTTTCCTTCAGCTGTAAAGTGAGTAGTCACCCATCAGGAGGAGGTGAGTAAGGCAGAGGTAGTTGTCAGCCAGCTGAACAGCAGACTAAAAAAATCAACAAGCCCATAACTTTTCAGAGTTTGGGTTCCAAGGCCACTTTGCCAAAACCAAGCAGAGCTCCTCCAGAGCAACACTTGTAAGGACAGGGCTGAGCCTAGCTCCAGGCAGGGCTTGTTTGCCTTGTTCTGTGAGTCTGTGACCTGTCTGCAGCACAGGCTGTGCAGGTGAGAGCAGCTCCTCATCCTCTGGCTCATCCTCTGGCAGCCAGCAGGTGCGGGAGGTGACTGCCAGGATGGTGCTGGAGCAGCACAGGCAGCTCAGCTGGGGCCAAAGCACTGCCTGCCCACAGAAGCCTGAAGCTTAGCTCTGGCAGTATGGAAGCTAAATGTCCTCCTGGAGAGTGCCCAAACATAGCCATGGTGTTTGTGTCTGTGGTGCCCCACCACCCTCAGACCAGATCACGTCATGACTCAAGGGAAGATGATGCAGTAGTGTAAGCACTATTTAATCAGGGTGGGGGCAGACAGGATTTTGGTAAATATTGGGTCAATATAGTTTTTATCTACTTTATCTCCTCCATAAACATTCATTCCATTAAGGACAGCTGCCTCTTGACTCATCCCTGGAGATCAGTGCTGACCTTGGCACCAAAAATTCAGCAACACTCATGTTTTAACTGGCATTTTCCCTTCCAGTTATGAGCTGTGTTGCCCAAAAGGTGTGCAGTCATTCCTACCCCTGTGCTGCCACTGTGGGCTGAGCAAAGCCTTTCCCAAGCAGGCTTTTTCTGTCAGTGGCAAATGGAAAACATGCCAGTGGGATGGATTTCTCAGCACTGCTCTGATGCCTCTTAAGGCAGGAACAGCTTCTAAGAAGGGGATGAAAAACAGATTATTCAATCTTAAGACATACAAAAACAGCATGGTTTGAAAAATAGGGACATCTGGTCATCTTACATCCGCTTCAGCCCTCAAATTTCCTTTAATTGACTTCATATGGCATTGAGATTTCTTTCTGCAAAGAGGGAGTAGGATGTTTAAAGATGAGTTATATTAAAAAGCTGGAGATATGAAAGTGGAAGGTATCTTTCTTTCTGTTAAAAATCCTGAAACACAAATGGATGTTGAGACTTGTTGGGGTTTTGAGGATTTCTTTAGTAGAAGTTACTTGCCCTTTTTGCAGCAGTAACAGCAACCTTCCATTTGATTTTTTTTTCATGATTTTACCTATAATGGTTCTTTTGGGTTAAAGAGTGGGGAGGTAGTAGGTAGTTTAAAACATGGCAGAATAATATGGAATAGTAGGATTTTTATATGAGTGGATTTCTTGTTCTTTGACCTTTTTTGTGGTGGGTGAGGGGAAGGGAGAGAGGGAGAAGGATGAGAGCACAAGAAGAGGAGGGGGAAAAGATCTAACAGGGTTCTGAAATAAAGCTGCCAAGAACAGGCAAGAGTTGATAAAAAATACAAAAACTGTGAAGGGCAATGTGGGTTTTAACTTTCATCCTCTGCCCTGATTGGTGCTATGCCAGAAAATACTTCTTGCCAGCAGTGTTATTAGTTCAGTAAATGCTTTGAAAATTAACATCTGTTTTCAAGCTTAGCTTTCAAGAGTCAGAGAGCACCTGAGTTGTTTTTTGAGTAGGTTTTTTTAGAAAGGTTTTTCTTTATAAAAAAACACACCCAGGGAAAGATATTTTTTGGCTTAAGGCACTGAAGTGTCAAGATTAGGCAGTTTTATAAGAATGAGCATTACCACTGGCTTCATATGAAATGAAACCTGCCGCACAGAATGGATGAGATATGGTTCCTCCTCTCCTGCTTCAAGGTCCAGTGCTGCCAAATCAGAGGAAGGTGAGCTTTAATAGATGCAAGATTTTAAAGATGAAAATGTTGGCCTCTGTGTAAGCACATGTTTAGGCACCTGCACGTGCTCAGCCTCTCACAGGAGCTTTGCCAATGTCTCCAGCGATGAGGTGTGAACTAGGCAGTTTTACATCACACTGGCTTCAGGCTGTGTTACCACTGTTCAGCAGAGATGTGATCGCTCATTAAACCATGAAACTCGATCCTGCCTCTGAGCTCTTAATTGCCTCTGGTTTCTACAGATTTAAGGTCACACTACAGTGACGTCTTCAGGCGGCCATGAAAGCTAGAGGCAATTATTGTTATTTTTAATGAAATTTGAGATTTCCACTTAATAGGATTCAATGCTGAAGGCTTTAGGAAAACACAAGATATTATGAGGTTTGTGATAAAAACATGGGAGCTGGCAGTGGTGTTGCTGTAAAAGATTTAAAGCATCAGTACCTACTGAATTACCAGAGGGTAGGTTTTTTACATCCTTCAGCACAACTGGCATTCGTGATCCTTAAAACCAGAACTCTTTGTGCAGAAGAGTTTGGAACATACAACTTTGGGATAAGCCAGTAGGTCAGAAGAGCAGGGTTATGATACATGGGGAAGATGATGGGGAATAGTCAATGAAAATTACACCAACCATACTATCACCCAGTAAATCCTAGGAGACATTTTCAAAATTATTCAGCATTGGCTTAGTTGTCTTCCTTTACAATTCTTAGAGACTTCAAAGGAGGAAAGTTAGGCCACTGCTAGGCACTTTTGAAACTCCCTTTTAAAAAACTCCCCCAATACAAAGACTGGTTGAAATGAATGATCTATTCTACCATGAGTTCAACACTTTTCCCATAGTGTGTTCTCTCTCACCCTTTTTGCTAGAAATGGCGCTTGGACGCCGTGGTCTTCCTGGGCCCCATGCAGCACCTCCTGTGGGATCGGCTTCCAGGTCCGGCAGCGCTCCTGCAGCAATCCCGCTCCACGGTACGGGGGCAGGGTCTGCGTTGGACAGAGCAGGGAGGAAAGGTAAGGGCTGTCCATGATGGTGTATGTTCATTCCTGGGGCTGTAGTGGTGCTGGGAAGGCAGATTGAGGCTGTAGGGCTCAAAGTGCAGAGCGGAAGCAGTCCTGGAGCATGGGAGGGATGCGGCTGTGTACGTGCATGGACACCCTCTTTCAGTGAGCCTTTGAACATCAGACACTTCAGAGCTGCCCTCACTCCCAAGCAGGACCCTTCAGACCTCTGCAAGTATTCCTGTCCCAGACAGAGGGCTGACCTCCTCCCCAAAGGCAGAAGCTGTGCCTGCTGTTGGCACTGTAGAGTTTATGGACACAGTTACTCTGCTCTGATCCATCCCTGGAGTGGCAGCTGAGTATGTGCAGCTCACTGCCAGTTGCACCATTTCCAAATCTCTATTACTTGTGCTGATGCTCTAAAAGCAGTTCAAGGCAAAATAAGCTTAACTCACAGATTCAGGCTTGAGTTTTTGCAGGGTATGGTATCAGAAAAACATCTTTTTCCCCCTCTAAACTATGAAAATTTCACACAAAATTACTAAAAACCTAGAACTTTCTGAACCTACAGAGCCATCTGCACTATAACCCTTCTTCAAGCTTGGCCCCTCATGAAATACATGCTTCAAGGCATCCCAACTTCCTTCCAGGCCTGACATTTCATTAAAGGTCACCTGTACTTGGCAATAGGCTGTTGCTTGTCCCTTGAGTGGTCACTAAGACATATGTCTCTGCATTTCTCAGAATAAAAAGAGCAATTCATTTAACTTCCATGTTTCAAGACATTTTAATGTTTGGTTTGATTTGTGTCCATTCACAATAGTCCTTTTTGGGTTTAAAGACTAGACTAGACCTCTGAGTCAGTTGCAGTTCTATCTGATTAAATTTGAAAAAAATATTGATTAAAAAGATGAACAAAATCACAGTTACTTTTGACACAGAACATGAAATAGCATTCACTTAGGGCCTGCCTTTAGATGCACATAGGATCCAGTTGCAAACTCTAGCTTGTTAGGGCTGAGGCAGCAGTAAAAGCCAGATTGTGTAAAAAGAAGATTGTGAGGTGTTTAGTACCTGCTATTAGTGACAGATCACTGTTGAGTTGTCCTCCTACCAGTCATCCCATTTAGAATATTTGCTATCCACTCTCTCTTTGTGACACTTGGGCATCAGTTTATGAGCTCTTTTGTGGACTCAGTGTTTGTGGAAAAGTTTTGAGACAGAGCACTTCAGAAAACCTGATCTCAGCCATTTACTCCAATGAGCTCAGCCTGATTAACCATTCCCATTTGGTACAAAGGCTACATTCCTCTCCATGGACAGGAATATTGCTAATCTGATGTTGTGTCAGCCACTGCTGGCTCTGTGCATGCATCAGTTGTGCCCAAATGCAGTGTGCAGTCTTGCATCCCACACCGTTTCCTCCCTTGGATGTGCTGACGTGGAGTTTTTTAAGCAATGCACTTTCTTCTTTCAGATTCTGTAATGAGAACAATCCATGTCCATTACCGATTTTTTGGTCTTCCTGGGGACCCTGGAATAAATGTAGCGTGAATTGTGGTGGAGGGATTCATTCAAGGCAGAGGTCCTGTGAAAATGGAAACACATGTCCAGGCTGTGCTGTGGTATGTATTATTTACTGACATTGCATGAGGGGCACCTATTGACAGTAGCATTGGGGAATGTGGTATTTAGTTTCTCTCTCCATTGTGGTTTTATTTCTCAAGCAAGAAGAAAATGCTATCCTCAGTTTTTTTCTGCAGAGAATGCTGAAATGAACTTGGAAACAGAGGGGTGGCAGATTTAGGGACAAACTTGTATACAATGCTTTTCCTTAGGCCTCTGTAGGCTGATATCAAGTCCTTTACCTGAAAGCTCTAGACATGTTCTTTTCTTCTGTCCCACTCCCAGGGATGATCCTGCTGAGTCAAGGAGGCCACACAAACATCAAAAATGAGTTGCACTGTCACACTTGAGTAAACTACAGGTCCAACAGCCCGTTTGCTCTCTTTACTTTCCCATTGCTGTTCCGACAGCTGTTTCATGCAGCCATTTTAGTTGGTTGTGTGGGGCTTCATTTTGGTGTAAGCAAGTTTGATCTGGAACTTCCTGTTTCTTACCAAGATATTTGGCATTTACAGTAGAATCATGAAGTCCTGAAGCATTACATTTCTTCCCCTCTACCAGAAGAGGGTTGTTTATTTAGTTAATTTAAATCAAGAACACAAATGTTTCTCGCTGGAATTCTTCCCATTAGTGATGAGAATTGTAAAACCCTCGAATCTCCCCATTCCCAGCCAGCCAGAATGCTGTCTGTGCTCAATGGCTGCTCTAGACCAAGGATGGCAAATGGTTCATAACCTTCACTAGAGAGTTTGAAAAGCCAACCAAACAAAAATAGCTGTAAAATATCTACTCTAAACCCTACTATTAAAAATAAAATTATAAACTTTCAAGGAATAGACCTTACTGACATTTTGTCCTCTTGAGGCTTCTCTAGGCTGACCCGAGAAGAGCATCTCAGGGTCAGAGCAGAAAGCTTGTTTGCTGTTATTATTATCTCTTGCCTGAATTATTCTCCTGCTGATAATGAACCAGGCTGTTGAAGCCCCACAGGACTTTGAGTCAGCAAAGAAACACAAACCTGAGGGAGACATAAAAATAGCAAGCACAGTTTACCCTTGAGGTCCACCTATGTAGCACACTGCCTCCATAATCACCACATTTTGTTCCTGTGAGGTCAGATAAGGTGGATGGGGATTGTTTGAGATCCAGAGAGTACCCCCGTTATTTTCTGAAGTGTAAATAAGCCTCTGCCAGTTAGGCTGCTGCTGTTTAATAAGTAAGGAAGGAGTGGTTTTCCTTCTTGGCAGGAATACAAGACCTGCAACCCAGAGAGCTGCCCAGAGGTGCGCAGGAACACCCCCTGGACCCCGTGGATGCCTGTCAACATCACCCAGAACGGGGCCCGCCAGGAGCAGCGCTTCCGCTACACGTGCCGGGCCCAGCTGTCCGACCCCCACGAGCTGCAGTTCGGGAGGAAGAAAACCGAGAGTCGCTTCTGCCCCAACGATGGCTCCGCAGTGTGTGACACTGACTGTACGTCCTGCCAGCTCACAGGGACCGTGGGCAGGCCTGGGTGGGGTGGTGGAAGGAGAATGCTCTTGGAACAACAAGCCCCTGACTGTGGCTGTAGTAGTGTCCACATGTACGACTGGTGTCACTGCAGAGTGGCAGGGATGGGGAGTGCCCCATGACACGGATATACAGACATGAGCTCTGTGCTTATGGCAGTGTATAGATTTGTTCTTGCTCCTGCTAGGCTGCCCCAAAGACAACAGGCGAGTAATGAGGGTGTAAAGAAGAGAAGAGCTGTTCTCAGGACAGCGTGTCTTTTCTTTCTCCCCTTGCACACTGTCACTCAGGTTGTTCCCTGCAGGACTGCTGTGATGCAAGGCAGCATCTTGAGGGCACAGCCTGGATTGCCACAATTTGCTGCCCAGGGAGGTGATTTATCAAGGTTACCAGCAGACTCAGCTTGTATGTGTACAAATTTCTTTTTCTGTCTAGTTTAGCTGTAGCTCTGGGGAAAAAAAACCCTCTTGCCAAGGGCTTTCAACAGAAACTATTCTGCAGGGCACATAGATCCTGATTTTATTCATGAGCTGAGCCCCTTTTTAAAAGCTCAATAAATGATTAATTTGTGATCTTATGGTATCTTGTTTGTTTTCCTTGAAGCTCTTGTTGATGACCTCCTCAAGACTGGTAAGACCTCTGCACGGATTATCAATGGGGGCTGGTCCTTTTGGGGGGCCTGGTCTTCCTGCTCCAGGGATTGTGAGCTGGGCTTTAGAATCAGGAAGAGAACATGCACAAACCCTGAACCTAAAAATGGTGGCTTGCCCTGTGTGGGGTCAGCGATGGAGTACCAAGACTGCAATCCTCACCCCTGCCCAGGTAACCATGATCACCTTCCTGCATGAAATTCAGAGGTGTTTTCCGAAATCTTAGTGGTAGAGCAACAACAACAACCACAAAATCAGTATTTCTACGCTGCCTTCTTTTTTTCTTTTATTTTTAATTTGGGGGACTTTTCCTTATGTTTTTTAAAGTTATTGTAATGACCCACATATGTTATCTTTAGTGCTGACTTAGGTTTCACCTTGGCTCAGAGGGTAACACAGCCACATCCTCTAGAGGAAGTGGTATGGTGGCTTGTAGCAATCCTTTGCTTCAGGAAGGTTTGATGCTCCATCCAGTGGAGGGCATCATGGTGCATCTGCTCCATGATGAGAAGGCAGACTTAATAAATGTGGCTTAATACTGTATAGAGATGCTTGATGTGGTGGTTCTTCTTGTGAACACTTATTTCTTCCCCCTCTCCTGCTTACGTATTGTTCTTGCGATGGGCATCTACTCTTGACATCAGTTACCATTTCCTGCACAGCCAGCAGGGAGTATTCTTGCCTGGTTTCCTGGTTTTCGAGTTTGTCCTCATGTTTATGTTGCACTCCTGGTCCAGAATAGTAGTAATAGACCATTGACAACTGTATTCTCTCTCACTTATCCTTCTCCTTGCTCTGTAATAACTGTCTAAAGTAAATTTAAGTGATCTTACACAAATTACCTTGCCTCTTTGCAGTTCCAGCAATTATCTACCTCTGGCAATATAGTTTGAGGCCTACACTTGAAAATGCTCTATTATAGTCGTACTATTATGATTCTAAAATTCAATACAAAGATAAAATTCAAATGCAGATATGATCAGAATGTGCAGCAAGAGTATAACAGGAGTGCCAAATATTGCACTCTATGGCCTATAAAAAGGAAATAACTCTAGCACTATAAAGGCAGCTATTAGTACTATTTTGGAAGCTCTCAGTGGCTTTTTCACTAATGTCTGTGCCCCTTTTCTGTGCTGTTTTCTCCCCTCAGACACTCTGATGTTTTACAATCTGTTCTGAGTGCATGATTACTATTTATCCGTGTCTCCCTCCTTCCCTGCCTCACTCAATGTGTATACACAAATCCTGGGTTTATTTTGCTCTAAGTCATCAGGTTATTATCTTCTGAATTAATGGCATGTGGACCTGCAAACCAGGCAGTTTAGTGGGTGGGGGGCAGGGGATTCAGGGATCTTAAGTACCTCCCTAGTTTTATAATTAAACTCTTATGGGGTTATGCTTAGATCATAGAGTGGTTTGGGTTGGAAGGGACCTTTTAAAGGTCACCTAGTTCAGTGCCCTTGCAATGAGCAGGGTCAATAAATAAAGCCTCTGAGTTGCTGTTTCCTGAAGGTTGGAACAAGAGGACTTGGGCCTCCCACAGAAAGGTGCCATATAAGCTCAACTTCTGTGCTACAGCGCTTTTTTCCCAAGTAAATCTGCTGTTGCTATGAAGTTTCAGGAGACAATATAGTAGTCGTTGTTGTAGTAATGGTAATAATAATAATAATAGTAATAATAATAATAGTAGTAGTAGCAGGAATGCTGTTTTATAAAAAGGAAAGGAAGAGACTGGAGTAGAATGTTTCAGTGAATGACTACAACAAAGAATAGTTTCTGGTTTTGGCACTTTATGATGCAGAGTCTTTTTCTGCATAGATTTCATTCTGCATCCACAGAGTGAAGTGGATTTGTACTTTCTCTTCATGTGAAGTTCTTTTTGTCAGGCCCAAATGTCCTGGGGTGCAGGAAACTGCTAGCTAGTGTGGGCAGGGTGGATGCGCAAGGTGAGACACTGGGGATCTCCAGCTTTGTCACAGTGAGAGGAGTAACCAGTGGCCTCTGCCTGTCTGTGCTTTTCAATATCCTCCAGTGAAAGGCTCGTGGTCTTGCTGGACTCCCTGGTCTCACTGCTCAGCCACCTGTGGGGGTGGGCACTACCAGCGCACGCGGACCTGCACCAACCCAGCTCCGTCCAGCGGGGAGGACATCTGCATTGGGCTGCACACCGAGGAGGCCCTCTGCAACACGCACCCCTGCCAAGGTAGCTGCTCCTCATCCCTGCTCCAGCTGGCTTCCAGGCTGGTGGGAGGAAGGCACAGCTGCAAAATGTTTAAAAAACAGATCAGAAACACCACCAGTTACAAGTTTTTTGGTCATTTATTTGATGTCTGTTGAGCCAGAGGATAAGGAGACATCCCAGTATCAACTACAGTGAAACCCCTTCCTCTTTGTGTGCTCACTGGCCCTTGCTCTAGCATTCTGGTGCCGGTCAAGCAAAATTTTGCTAATGGTTGATGCCTTTCAAGTAATGGAAAAAGCAGGAGCATGGTTCTTCAATGTGGAAGTTGACCTGACAAACAAAAGGAGTCATGAGGCAGCAATCTGTACAATTGCTGAAGGACAGTCCTTCCTTTTTGTTTCACAGACAACAGATCAGCATGTGCTACAACTCAGAGGATAGGGTTTAGACTTGTGCTGGTTTTGAACTACCATTGTGTATTTCTGATCCAGTGCAGGCTGACTCCTGTCCTTAGGAACCTCAGCAAAACTCTGTGAGCGCTCTAATTTGTGCTGGCTGCTTGAGGTATCTTTGGGAGGCCATATCAAAGCTTGGAGGTCTTGGTGCAATGTTGCTCCACCCTGCTCCTTGTATGTCTTTGACCAGAGAGCTGATATAGGAGCTTTTAAGACAACTTTGTTCTGTGCAGTGCTCCACCAAGGGTTAGTTTAGTCCACATTAGGAGAACTACAACCTGACAAGTAGGGTGCGATGCTTGCACTGAGAAAATTAAATCCACTAAGGGCCCATGGAAAAGATGTGTGAGAGAGGCCCAGGCCAGGATCTGGGATCCTTCAGCAGGGGAGAAGTCTGCTATCTACAAAGCATCCTCTTCCCTCTTGGTGATGCTGTATGTGTGTTTTCCTGCCCCTGGATTGCAGGTGGCTGGTCAGAGTGGTCAGAGTGGAGCCTGTGCAATGAAGACGGCATCCAGTACCGCAGCCGCTACTGTGAGGTGCACAGCCCGGACTCTTCCCAGTGCGTCGGAAACAGCACTCAGTACCAGGAGTGCCTGTACAATGAAATTCCTGGTATGTACTGTGTCATCCAGGAGGGCAGGGTGGGCCAGTTCGGGAGAGCAGCTCATGCCTGGACTGTCAAACTAGGCTGAGATTTTCTCTATTAAAAACTGGGCTTGGATGCATCTAGAAAAACAAGGAAATAGATAAATGTTATAAATTCCCTTGTGGCAGGCATGGGATAAATGGCTTTCCCTTAAGCAGCTTAGCATTTCTTTTAAACAGAATTACCTTGATCCATAACGAATAACTAGTGTTGCTTCACCTGAATTGAAGCTTTTAAATTTGTACGGTTTGTCTTAGGCTGGGTTATAAAAATTGTCTCTGTTCTCAGTATGCATATGGGCAACAGAAGGCCGTTGATTTCAGGTATCCAAAAAGCATCCCAAAAGAGATAAGAATTACGGTGAGGCAGATGCAGAAAATTGGGGTATGAAGGTGGGAGATTAATCTAGGGTCTAACAGAGCAACACTGTTGATGGACAGATGGTCATCAGCATATTCCACCCTGTGCTTTCTGGAAATTGAATCTCTCAGGCAAATATCTGATATAGGTCTAGACTGAATAATGCCTTTCCACATGTTCTTTTTTTTGGATCACATTGCACTGACTTAAAAATCTGACATCTCTAGGCAATGGTATTCTTTTTCATGGTTTTTTCAGCTAACATCTTTTCCCTAAATTGAAGAAGCTAAAGAGTGATCAGGTAACGGAACTGGAATTATAAGATCTTCGGAGAGGTTTTGTTGCATGTGTTTCAAACCATGAGCATATAATTCAATCTAGAGAGACTCTCAGCTTGCTGCAGAACATATGAGCACCTTCTTGTGTCTGAAACACAAAGGGTTTAATTACTTGAAGAAATAAAGGGATGGCAAAATTATAACTTTCTCCAATCTTCTTTTCTTTGTTTAGTGATCCTGCCAGCCTCCAGCATCGATGAGAGCACGAACTGTGGAGGTAGGTTACCACTAACTATATATCTTATTTTTATCTTAACCTGACTTCTTTTCTCCCTGTGCAGTATCAACCAAACCATTAATCTATGCAGCTCATATCCCACTGATAGCCTTAATTCCACTGGAGTCTTGCTGTCTGAGTCAGACTGGAGGACTGTATCTCATGTCCACTTGTCAGGTCCAAGACTTTTGTTTATTTGGAAGTTTGGGTTGGCCACTGAGGGTCATTAATTACTAGAGAGCAATTGCTTATGTCTTTCTACCTCCAGGGTAAATGGTTCAGGTGGAAGAAAGGGTTATTCCCCATTCACCACTGTAAGCCTCCAGCTGTTTGGAGGCAGGTGTTTTTAAATAACCCATAAAGATTTCAGTGAACAGAGTCTCTTAAACAGATCCTTTACTGATATAGGATGAGATTAGAGGTTTATACTTAACCTCCAAGCACTTCCTTTCATTCAAGTTCTCATCTCTCACAGAAACTGTGTCTCCTTTCTACATGTAACATGGAAAGGTCCAGTCATTAGAGTCACTTTTCCACTGCCCTGGGAACCCCTATGATAAAAATGCAGACTGAAGAAAATGGCAGGTTCCTTTAATGTTTTAAAATGCTAGTTTCACACTAATGGCCATGCCAATTCCTGCTAGCGTCACATCCCTGCTTTACTGAAATCTAGATGATCTTCAGGCTGCCAAAATCTCTTCTCCCTGTAGAGATCATGGCAAAAACAGGCATGCCACCTGTGGCATGGAAATGTGGCTTCTCAGTTTGCAACTGAGGGCAATCAATGCAATTAAGATTTCAGCTCCTGCAATGTAACATCTGGCTTCCTGCATCACTCCTCCCACAGAGGGTGCAATGATTCTGCTTTGATTCCAGGACCCCTTGCTATAGCTTGCACTCTGCTGTTATGCACTGTACCCACATTTCCTTCTTTTTCCACCACCACTGTGTTTGCTGTTGCTATCTACATTTTTCCATAGCTAATATTATTTATTAATGTAGTGTTCTACAATATTTGGCAAAGAAGCCAATCAATAGAAATTCTGTTGATGCATCTCAGAAAATCTATATTTTTAAAGTGATGAACCAGAAAGCTTTCCCCTGGGGACTCACATGTGGCAAACAAAATAATATTATTTTTCCCCCCCCTAAGATACAGCCAAAACTCATTTGAAAAATCAGATGGGCGTTTCAAAGGTGAGAGAGAAATAGGAGAGAGCTTTATGTTGTGACTTGCAAATGTGGCAGTGAAATGAAACATTCACTGCAATATAAGCAAATCTGGGCAGGAGGAGAATGTGGCAGCATGTCATGTGGCTTTACTGAACACAGTTGCATATTCTATGTTTTAGGTCTCATGAGTGATGCAAAACAGGCAAAGGTTTTTAGAAAGGAAATTTATTTTTTAAAAAGTCTAGTGACATTCAGTAGGAAATTATAGTATTTCTGCTGGGTTTTTTTGGACCATCATCCAAAACAATAGAAAATGGTAATCTTGCAATGGAATTTTATAATGTGGTTTGAAAAATAAATCTAGCTCATCAGTTTAATAAATTCTGAATGGTCCCTACTGTAATTATGATTGAAGTGCATTACTTTGCTGTAGAATTCTACTGGTTTTGTTCTTTTTAAAATCAGAAGGATATTTTTAAACGAGAGATTAGACAAGAGCCATTGACTAATGGGAAGAATCTGCTATTTGAAAAACATATCACTTAAAATGTAAGATGGCACCAAAAAACTGCACACCGTGATCAGACTAAGAATGAGCCTCATTTAAAGCCAGTCTCTGAGCAGCCCCATTTCTCTGCACACAGTCAAGTCAACACAGCAGTCTGTCCAAATGAATTGGCTTTTTAAGTGTTAAGGGAAATTTACCGCTGCAGTAGCCACTGAGGCGATGTAACTGACCCAGGGATAGCTGCCCTGGGGCCAGCAGTCCGGGGGTCCCCTCGGGCTCTAGGGCCTCCGTCATTCCTGTTTGAAAGATGGCAGAGCAAAGGCAGAGGAAAGGCAGAAGCATTTGGAATCAAATAGCTGATTCCTTTCTGTATAGTCCCCCCTGCACATAGCAAGATACAACAGGGTCATAAAGTTTTGCCATCCCATAATGCCTCTGGTTGCTTTTATACCTTGGTGGCTCTAATGGTCGCTGCTGTTGGTTCTGTTATCAGAGATCTGGTGGTGGTGTGTTTTACTGTGAGGTGTGAGACTCAGTGAGGTGCCGGAGGAATGAGGAGTGCTGTTTGACTTTGCCTTCCCCCTCCAGTCAGAGCTGTGAGTTAGGTGCTTGCCAGTGTGTGGGATGCCCAGCTACAGCTCCTTCCAGAGCTCAGTGCTGGCCTTGAAGGGTGCTGTTGCAATCCCACATGGAGAGATCTCTGCAGGAGGCTTTTATAGTCCACACCTGCCTGCAACTGATTTCCTACCTCTGCAATTTGCTGAGAAAGCCAACAAAGAAGTGTTTTTCAAGCACTGTTCCCCTTTCTTTTGTCCACTTTATCTTTCCTGTTCTCCAGAGGACCTCTATTTCACTGTTAGCCCCATAAATACACCTCAGAGGTAACGCAGACCAACCAAGGCAATGCCATCCCATGAATAAGCAAGAGTACTGAGCACACTTGGATTACAAGGGGGAGGAATGTGTATCTCCCCCACCCCACACACAGTCCCATAGGCATTTTGGGCAGCCGACAAAAAGTGCTTTTCCCTCCCTTCCTTCCCCTTCAGAGAAACACTGAGCATTTTTATCCCCTTATTTCCATGACACGCACATGCTTTGGAATCCATTAATGTGCATTGTTTGTATGGCTCATTTCTTTAGCTGTCAGCTTAACATAATGTTTAGTTTCAATATCAATAGAGGGGAGAGAGGAGAGACAGGGAGGGAGCTTTGAGAAAACAATGCATGAACCTGTTAAACTGCACAAGGCAGAGCTGCAGTGGGGAGACCGATTTGCAGGGAGATTATGTCAGTTTATGTTAGAACGTAAGACTCTGGCTTCAACAGCTTATTAATGTTGATCCTGAGATGTCACTGCTCTGATTTGCACCTGTGGTCTTGTCAGGGGAGGGAAAAGGGCTGTTCTTTAAAAATAGCATCTCTTGTCATTTCCCTTGCAGGTTTTAGTCTCATCCATCTGATTGCCACTGGGGTCTCCTGTTTCTTCGGCTCCAGCCTGTTAACATTTGTGATTTACGTGTATTGCCAGCGCTGCCAGAGGCAGTCTCAGGAGTCCACTGTTATCCACCCAACCACTCCCAACCATCTCCATTACAAGGGCAACACAACCCCCAAGAATGAGAAGTACACCCCTATGGAGTTCAAGGTAGGGTACTTGAGGAGAAATACCACAAACAGCTTGATACTGCCTAAATAAATTCTGTATTCATATCATGTTTTGAACTGGGTAGGTCTGTGTTTCTGTGCCCAGCTGATGGCATTATACATGGGGTTGAAAGGGCATTTAGCTGTGCTGTCACAAAGGGGTTAAAAAGCCTCATTACTGCAGTGGGATTTTGTTCTGTTTCACAGTCCTGATGAATGCCAGTCTGGCAAGTACATAGCAAGATACTCCAGCCCATTCTGACTATTGAATGTATACAAATTGTCCTCTAAAAAAATCAGTAAGAGCTCAGTTCAGTGCATTGTTAGTGCATGGTAAGAGGAAATGGAGGGGAGGAAGAATAAAAATGGAAACTTCATTGCACAAATAGCTGGGAAAATGTGCATTGGTAGGATGAGATTTTGGAAATTCTTTGGTGACTGCCAAATTGGAGTGAATGAGAAAGCAGAGAGGGTTTTGCCCCCCTCTATCAGTACTGGACAGAAACTTACCCCAGGCAGCTGTGCAGAATTCAGTGACAGTAGCAGAGTGGGGAGCTGAAGCCTGTAGGAGATGAGTGCTGAAGTGGCATGTGTTATTGGCATGTTGGCTTGCTAAAGTGAGCATGGCCCATTATCAGAGCAGATAGGACCCAGGGTGCTGCAGACAATACCCTGAGACTGGACTTAAGCATCAGCCTCCTGGTGAAGCGTGGGATCAGAGCAGTGAGCGGTGGCAAGGGTGGAGGGGCTTCATGTTCCTCCTTCACAGGAGGAACAGCCTGCCTAGGGTCACTTGAACAGTGTGGAGCATGATTTGGGACAGGAACACAAGCCAGAAGGAAGCCCTGCAGCTGCTTGTTTCTTCGTACAGCTACGTGCTGTTGACATTTTGATTGGCTGCCTCTGCTGGTCTGGCCTGGCTTCTCACTGAGACCCAACAATAAGATCAGTGGTGGGACTGTTGCCACAGTCTAAACTCCCTGGGTGTTGAGGACTGTTTCTAAGTAGGAATTGGGAAATGCTGGGCACAGTACAGCTCCTGATACATAGCTATGATTTGCAGTGTGAATGCATATCAGAAATAAGAGCTTGCATCAAATAATTTGAGAAGGGTCAGTGTTGTTTTGCTGTTTTAAAGGAATACAGTTTGAGCTAGAAAATAACTGACCAGTGTGGTAATAAAAATGTGGTGAAATCCTTGCTGGGCATTGCAGCCTCTCAGAGGATACTGCTGCCTATAAATGCAGTCTCAAAAACACATTTGCTAGCAAGCTTAAGGCTACAGTTGCATACAGTTTAATAAGAGTCCAGCATCATAATGCAAGTCAGCATAGATTTGTGGAAAGTAAATCATGTCAAGAAAATTGGATTCCTTTTTTAAATTAAATAAATATTGATCTAGATAGGAGGGAAGCAGCAGACATATTGGGATTTTCAGAGACTTTTAACAAAGTTTCATGGGATGCATTATTCTACACACTCTGCATATACAGGTTCAGTAATAAATTATTAGGACAGGTAAAGAGCAGGGACTTGATCTTGGAAGCATCAAACTTCCAAGTAATCCTTTCAGTTATGGGAGCTGCTGTGGCAAAGTCAAGACCCAGATTAAAAAGGCTTGCAGAAATAAAGAAATGAGCAAGAGTATTCCCTTGTTTCTTATAAAGCAAACAATAAAGAAAAGACACAAATTTATTTTTGTGGCCAAAAGCAGGTAGTTAGAGGGCTGGATTTGTGTTAACATTTTCTTTATGATTTATACTGTGCTATCATGGGTTATCAGATGATGCTAAAATAGGCAGAATGGTTAAAATTTAGAAGGATGAGGTTGTTCACAGAACGATCTTGATCAATTGGGTAAATGGGTTATGAAATGCACTATGTCTATGTCAAGTGGTGCAGTGAAGTAGAAGTAATAACAAAGCTAAGCAAAGTTTAAAATAGCAGCAGATTAGTTAATGTGGTGTCAGGAGGGAGTTGACCTCTTTGATAGATCCATCTCTGAATATTTGATCTAGTGTATAGTAACAGTGAGCAGCTGTTAGAGTCTTCTTTCGAGGGACATAAAGAGCTTAGGCATTAGATCAAGGTTTGAAAAGTCTGGTTTATTTAAAGGGAGGCATTAGCTAACTGAGACTGTATGACTTACATTCGGGGAGAAGGGACTTGGACACAAGGAGAGATAGACCAGATGGGGCTTATTTACAGAATGTTAGGAAGTGAAAGAGTTCAAGTGCATAAATCTGCAGTCATTGGACAGACCAAAGCTAAATGTTTAGGAGCAAGGGGCTACTTGCTGAGAAAAACTCAAAGTCACACACTTCAGAGTGGTGAATGAGGCAAAGAGATTTACAGAAAGGGTAAAATCTATTTGTCAAGTGAAGCCTCCTTTTCTCCATTCCTGTTGAGTATTTCCTTCTGCTCACCTTCTCTATTGCCCCTCCTTTCTTAAGCTCTTGGCTGAAAATTTCTCATTTCATACTACAGATCTGCCACTCCTCAGTGTTCCCTTGAAGCATATAGCATTAATGAAGTAAAAGGAAAGGCTCTGTGTGCTCTGTGCTGTGTAATTACTTATGGAACTTGTTATTAGCCAAGTTTATATTTAGGAATAACTGACAGATTTTTTTTTAAGGGTTAGGAGGGAGATTTTTCATGCCTTCAAGGAGCATGTGTGGTTTTATTGTGATGCCGCAGATTTAACATTAAAATGATGGAGAAGCTAAAATTCACCTTCTTGATAAGGAGGGCTGGACTGAGCTTGGATGTGGGCCTATCTGAATTTAAAATGTGTACATGTGAAAGAAAGTGGAAGCACCTGAGATTCCAGATTCTAAACCCAAATAAGTTTCTCTTCAGCAGATACCAAAGAAACCACCCTCAACATTTTTTAATGAAAGCAAAAGAATAATTGTAGGTTTGTATATGTGTGTATCTGTGTGCAAGAGTTAATAAAGGATTAAGGAAATAGAGGGTGTGTAGACTACTTTTCAGTAACAAAAAATGATAATACACAGTGACATGATGGTAGCAGAAGGCTGGCCATATGCACAAATTTATTATTTTCCATTCTTAGATAATAATAAGCCTTCTGCAGCCATCTTTAGTTTGTTTTCATCTTGAAATATCTCTGCTCTACAACCAGCAGGTGAACACTGTAGAAAGTTTGGCAGTGTTACATTCAAATGTACAGCACTGAATGCAAACTCATAAATCAAGGTAAATTTTATATGAAGGCAGATTTTAATGAAGGAAGTGCTAGCTGATATGAGCCTTGTTGGCCATTCCAGCACAGCAGTGCAGTAATGCAGATCAGATGTAAATACCATACATAATGGGTGACCTATTGATCATGTAGCTGATGCTAACTTGCATAGGCAGTGTTTTGCAGAAGCATGTTTTATTTTTGTTGGCTCCTTTTCCCTTCCTGTTCTGCTTTCTCAAGAATGATGTGAGGTTTATTATTAGCTATTTTAGCCAGGATGTCTTGAAAGATTTCATGCATATGCATTTACCAGCAACACATTGATTTTGATTTGGTATTCACAAATCGTAGGGGAGAGACCTTTTGGGTCACCTAATAAGCAGTTCATGTTTCATTAATTGGTTGAAGTTCAAACAACACTCTGACAATATTGAAGACTGTGCAGAACAAAAGCATAATGAAATAAAAATTATCTGCTCTTCACGTTTTGGCATGACGGGTTACAGAACCACCTACAACCTTCCCAGTACTGCCACGCCAATTAAATAATAACTGACTATCAAAGCAGTGAGGAGATCTTCTATTTAACATCTTGCTTCAGCTGCTCCATGCCTTGTGTGAGTTACTTAGCACAGATGTGCTGATGGAAAGCCAGATGATCCTGCAGTAGAAGCAGGAGGATGTAGGGTCAAGATTGAGCCCTTGTGAATTAGGATCTCTTGGAACAGCCACACATGGAGAAAGGGTTTGGACTGAACTTCTTCCTATTGCTAAATCCTCTGCCAATAAAGAGAGCCAACATTTTATTCTACAAGGGATTTGGACAAAGGCGTCTGCATATTGGGCCAAATCCAAAATCCAATGGCCTTTGGATCTGGCCAGATGGGATCAGTGAGAAACATAAGTTGCAGGATGGTTTTGATGATGATTCTGCAGATTTTCTTTGCGATTGTGCTGGACAGACCTCCCTCTGTCCTTCCTTCCTTCCACACAGCTTTAGTAGTGAGTCACACAGTAAAACTCTCTGTACTGATGCCTCAAATAAGCTGAGGAAGCACCTGAGCATTGCATCTTCTCTGGCATCAGCACTGCTGCTGTAGGAACTAAGGGCCAAACACTGAAGCAAAACAGTCATTTATGTCAAGGATTAAATTTATTGTGGGAAAAGATGAAGTGAGATTGCAGGATATGGCAATGAAAGAGGGAAACTGAGTGTTTGATGTATTGCTTGATATCTGACTTTTCTAGGACATTAGAACAATACACATTAACTTTAGTAGAACTGTGAGTCCTGAACTTGCCTAAAATTATACAGCAAATATAGATGCAGTTACCAGAAAATGGGGGGAATAATCAGTAGATCACTTGGACTGTATAAATTAGAAGCTGCAACGAATATTTTCTAATGAACTGAGACCAATGCTGTTGGGAAACAAATGACAGAATGCAGAGCAGAACCCCTGCAAAGGACTCCGAGCCCTGTGATCCACAGTTCATTACTAATCCCAAATAATTCATGGCAATAAAATACTAACATGGAGAGCTGAGACACAGAAACCAATTCTGTCTTTGGAAGATGAATCCTTCTGAATAAAATAACACGCTGCGTGTTTGGGGTGGCTTTCAACCTTGCAAAAATTAGCAAAAAGATTAGTTCAGTTGGTTCGAGCATGGTGCTAATAATGCCAAGGTTATTCTGTGTGGGCCATTCTCCTGAGAGATGGACAGAATAATCCTTGTGGGTCCCTTCCTGTTCAGAATAGTCTGTGATTTTATTCTGTGAAAAAAAAAAAGTAGAGCTTAGGGTATAGGAAAGTGAATCTCTGTATGGATTTTAAATGTCTCTCTCTTGGTGATGGTCATTTTCATTGCTGCTGAAAATCACACCTTTTTTATAGAGAGGAAGCAGCCAGTAGTTTAAGTTAAAGCTATTTAAACTGCTGTCAAGTGCCCTAGAGGAACGTTTGTCAAAGTCAGCCTTGGTCTTTGAGGATGTTTGCTTCTCCATGGAAAATTTGGTGTTTCAGTGTCCTGCCACTTAATTTGATGTGTTGTTACTTCAACTAAAATTGGCTAACCCATTTATTTTTGGTGATCACAGCATATACATTGATAGCACTGTGATATAAGCTTTTTTCTTTTCCCAGTGACCCTTTCACTGCATTGTTCAAGCCCCAGGAAGTGGCTGTAAACTTCACATATAAAGCAGTAGTTGATGATACCCAGTGTTCTCAAGAAGTTATCAACAGTGTCCCTGAAGTATTTGCTTTAGCTGCATGGTGTTAGCTGATGTAATCAGCTGGGGGGAAAAAGCCATATATATATGTATAGATATAATAAATCAGATTGAAATATAAATTCTGTTCCCAGTGAATTGCATGTTTAACAAAGGCCATTTCCCTTGAACAAAGTGGCATTTAAGAACATTAAGTGCTTGAATGGTAGAGTACATATTTTTAGTACTTACCATGAGTATAGTATTATTTGAAATAGAATAGTAGGGGCAGGGGGTTGAATTGGCAAAGAAGCATTGTGCCCTTTCTTGTATGATCCTGCAGTTGCAAATATCACTTCAGGGGACTCTTGATTTGCATAATGCCTACTATGAAGGGAAAGCAAGAGAGCTTACTGATGGGGAAAAAAGGATTAAGTGGTGCGTCTCAGTCAAAATCTATTAGTGTCTTTTCTCCCTTTATATCATTGGCTCGAGTCAAATTGAGCAGTCAAGCATGCCTGGAGGTGTGGCTGTCCTGGGATGGTTGTGCCCAGGGAGGGATGTGCCTCTCCCGGCGCTGTCCCGACCCCCTGGCAGCAGGGGCTCAGCGGGTTGCTGTGTGTGAGTCACAGATAGCGCACTCGCGTAGATAAAGTATTTAAGAGTAGGGGAGACCGCCAGTTCAGATCGGAGTGTTACCTTGCTCCTGCTCCCTCTGGGATACTAAGCAGCTGTTCACAGCAGTCCCCCGATGGGAATTGAGTCCCTGCTCCATCTGTTTTTCATGCAAACCCTTGCTGCTTCACAGGGCTGTTGCTGCTCCCTGTAGGGTGGGAATCCTCACTGTTTCCTTTTCCCCACCATTTTTAAGAGAGTATGGCTTTTGAGATGACTTTTTGTTTTTAAGCCACATTAAGAAGTTTTGACACTGTGGGTAGATGCTTCATAGTATCCTGTCACATTTTTTCCGTTTATTGACTCAGCCTTCTCTGCTTCCCCTTTACAACCAGGCATATTTATACAGCCAGGTTAGGGATATGGTCCATGCTCTGCCCTCTCACAGGCTAGATCATCATGGATGCTTATATGAGCCTTTCTTTGGAGAAGTATTACTGCAGCTGTGATAATCTGTTTGTAGGCAGACAAGTTTTGGTTTGTTTTTAATTAGATCAATGAGTGTAGCTGGAAAATCTGGCAGGTTTTTGAACATGTGAGCTGCTGTTTCAGAACTGAAGACAGACAGATGTGTTCTAAAGCTTATCTGATTTTTCCGGCTACACCAATTGATCTAATGACTGATATTACCTTTTTCTTGCAATTTTCCCCTTTCCTAATTTCTCTGAGGTTGACATGTACAAGCCTGCACCCACCCAGCTGTGCTGGAAGAATAGTTAATTGAAGAACAACAGGAATGGGCTTAACAAAATTGCACTGGACTTGCTGCTGCTTACTTACATGACTTCCCTCTACTGGTCAGCAGTGGAATAATTCAAATATACCCTGTCCTCATTTGCTAGAAGTTAATGGTTCTCCCTTGGTCCAAGTGCTTGGGGTGATTCTCTCCTCTTTGCCTTTGTTCTCTCCTCTTTGTCAAAGCTCTGGCTAGAAGTGTTATGTGTATTAGCTGAACTAGGAAATCCTCAGTGCCACCAAGGTGCGCAGGAGGAATTAATTACATGTTTGCAGAAGACTTAAAAGGGAGCCATGAAAGAGGCAGGGAGCTAAAGTAAAGGGAGAAGGTAATATTAGACAAACAATAAATATCAGAAAACATATAACCTTTGTGCTACACTTAGAGACGAACTGCCTTGCTATTTCTCTTGAACAGTTCCACTTGCAATTAATGGATTCTTAAGTAGAGTTATAAAGAAATTGAGCTACATGGATACAAAATAAAGATAGCTGTGTCAGTATTCAGGACTAGAGCTCAGTTTCCAGAGTGTTTGGCAGCTCTGAGTGAGGACAGATTAAATACTTGAGCTTTTTTTTTTCTGGACCATGACCACCCAGTCCTGAAGAATCATTGAGAGCTCAGGGCTGCTCAGGATGCATTGGCCGCTGCCACAGCATGAGCTGCACAGGCTGGGGAAACACTACAGCCACAGCCACTTTCCCTGGTGCATCATTTGTATATACACGAGGGGTTTGGCCTAGGGGAAGCAGGAGTAACTCTGCCTGTACTCCCACAGAGCTCAGGGAATCCTCACTGAGTGAGTCAGCTCTAATATTGTCCTGAGATTTGGCACAAAGCATGTGAATAAAGGAAAGAAGTGAAAACCTGTGGGTGAAGGAATCTAGATGGACTGTATCCCAGAGTCTCTGAGAACCAGCTAATGAACAACTCTAATTACCTTTGTAAATATCAGGGACCTTAGGCAAACCCCCAGTGCCATGAATTGCAAAGGTAATACAAAACTGTTAGTGAGAAAGCAGGCTCATTTCTGCCCTGCTAATTGAGTTACTGTTAAGCTACAGAAGTGCAATGCACTGAAGTCCCACAAGTAGCTTGAGTAAGTCTGTGTGGGAAATGTCAGTTGGATTTGGGGATCAGACAGAACATCTGTGAGCATGCGGGCCCACAATCGCTAGAGAAAGCCTGGGCCTTCCACATTCAACCAAGCACATCAATGGGGTGTTAAATCCTGCTCTGTCTGTAAAATTTGGCAGCCAGGGCCATACTAGAGAGTGAAACCAGGAGAAACAAATGGGATTGACTCGACTGTGCTTTCAGTTACAGCAATGGAAACTCATTGAAACAAATCTGTGTCAGTATTAATATGCAGGAAGATCTGAATTAATATTTGAGAGGCAACATATCACATACCCTGATGAAATGAAAGGTGGTTCAGCTGAGCTGACAGCTGAGCCAAGACCTAATGCTGAGCAGGGAGAAATCAAACATAATCACTTTTTGCACAGAGTTAGAGCTGCAGATTCTCAGCTGGTTAAAAATGTAGCTTCACTCGTCCATACATCTAAAGCAAAGAGGGTGGTATTGGTGTCTTAAATAATCTTGTGATGTGTAAATAGAAATTGGCTTGGACAGGAAGGCTGCTGTAGAGATTGAAACCTGGCTAATGGACTGTGAACATTGGGCGATTGTTGATGGGAACAAACAGGGCTATGGGGAGGAGTTGTTTGGGACGCCGCAAGCAGTAATGCAAGGTTTGGCTTTATTTAATATCTTCATTAACGACCTTGGAGAGAGTGCAGTCAGTGTGTTAATTAAATGAGCAGAAGATATTAAACTGGGAGGTGTGTCAAAAAAACAGCCACTGGTATAGGACTAATGGAAAATGACCTGAGGAGGTTACAAATGTACAGAGGAAATAACAAGGTGAGAGGCAACATGGGGAGAAAATAAAGCAATCCTGAGGAAAATAATCAAAAAGCAGCTATTTAGAGGGTGGGAGAATTTGGAAAGCAGTAAGACTGTAAGAGACTGAATGGAGTTAGCAGATGGCAAATTGGGCCCAGTTTTTACTTTTATTTTTATTACTTCTTTTTTCACCACTGCAGTTACACCTTTGCAATTCTCAGTCTAAATGCAGCACTGTGGGCTGGCACGAGGCTGCATGACTTGTGCTGGTAATTCACCAGAACAAGCAGCTCTGAGGCCATCCAAAACCTTAAGGCTGCTTGCTCCAGTTTGAGATCAGGGGGCAGTGGGAGCTGTGCCCCCAGACAGCCCCAGACCAGTTACCATCAGCTGAAGCCCAGTACAGCCCAATGCTCCAAACCATCATCTGAACCCAGAGTGATTAATATCAGTTTTAAAGGGCCATGATTATGCCTCTGGTGAATTTGTCTGAGTACTGGAGCATGCTGAGCCTCTCTAGTAACACTCTGTGTGCGTGGGGCACCCAGGAAGGGCATTCACCAAGGCACAGGAGCGCAGTGAGGAGACAGTTTACACCTTCCCACACAGCTGAGATCATGTCTGCTATATCCTGTGCATCAGCTATATTGGGAAGCAGTTGGGGCAGCCTTGAATTCCTCTTTTGTGTCTGGACACCACGTCATGGGTGTTGCCATCCCCAAATCATAGGCAAGCTGGGGCTAAATTGCAAGCTTTAGGCTAGACACCTGCACTTGCCAGTGGGAAGAATTTCCATGACCTCCTCAGACTTTAGTTTCCAGTTCAGAAAAATGCTTCAGTTTGCCTTACTATTACATGCAGTTTGTTTTGCCATCTTACTTATGTGCTTGAAGTCAGAGATGTGCCAAAGCATCCTTCTGACAATGGTCCTTCATGCTGCCAGCTCTGAAGGGTTTTATAAGTTTACAATGGCAGTAATATAACTTCACTCCCTCCTAAGTGCAAGGATAAAATAGCTATTTTCAAACAGCTATAAATAACTTTAGCTATTCATTTTCTGATAATTGGATGTTAGTTCTATTGTCAACCTGAGCACATCTACAGATGCTGCCGTCATTTGGGGGTTGTTTAATTTATTTACCAATAACAGTGAACAAAGAATCTCCAGTCTAAAAATATGGTAAGCTTTCATCCAAAAAGAAAACGCAATCATAAGTTTAGTGTCCCAGTGGGATTTTTTTGTATCTCTTTTTGAGATGAATAACCTTCTTATATAGAAAATAGGATCCTCATCTGTACATCTACACTTCACTGTAAATCCTGCAAACAGCCTTATTGAATTCATCAGGAAAAAGCTCAATACATAAACCCTGGCCACTGCTTCCTTTGACTCCATGTAGGCAGAGCTTAAGAGGTTTTATAAAAGCATCAGGTGAGATAGTTTGCTTGGCATAAGACACTAAGCAAATTTTAAAGAAAAATCAGAAAGAGGAGTCATTCAAGTCTTAAAAATCACTCCTAGCTTGGAGTAAATACATGGGTCTCATAAGGTCTTCCTGGCAACTTTCCATCTTTCCAGGGTTATTTGTAATTCTTCGCTCAAGAGGCACAGCAGTGTTGTGGCATCCAGTTGATCAGAAGAAAGGGAGCATGTGGGTGGGCCAGACGTCATGTATTTTCTCAGTTATTGCCAAAAGAGGTTATTTTAGTTGTATGGTTTATTTTGTTGAAATGTAATTATTATGCTAATTATTCCCAAATTTACTGATTAATTATAATTCTGAGATCTCTGCCCTGGTAATTCCAGAGATGTACAAGCTTTGGGAAATGTTTCATAATATTAATATATTTCCACAGCCCTGAGTCATTTGGCTAATGTTCCAGCAATGCAAAAAGTAACATCCTTTAACAAGGAGGCATGTCTAGCTCCATGGAACAGCTGATCTGCATCAAAAAGGCACTTTGCTCAATCTGATTTCACTGCAAGAAGCAAACGGCTTAAAAGGAGCACAAAAGAACCTAAATGTTGGATCTTGGTTTCATTACATCATTGCACAATTCCCTTATCCCTCCATTTTCCTGGGGAATGAGGGGGCGTAATGGCCATCCCACTGTTGCTACAGGAGGTCTGTTGGATGCTGTTACAAGGGAAGTTGGAAAGGTTGCCTCAATTCTTTTAGGGATAATTGTGTGGCAAAGTTCAGCAAGAGTGTTGTCCTTGACTTCTGCAGCGGAAGGATGAGGGATGCACAAGGGCTTCATTTGGATATACTGAGAGGAATGGGTTGGCTACAAAGTTGCTGTCTGCTCCCTGGACCCTGATTTTAGACCTTCTGCCGTGTTCACAGTGGATGACCAGGGTTAGCAGTGATTGAAGTTCTTACCCCTGCTTCCTTCATGCCTGCACTCATCCTGGGGTGAAGGAAAGGGGAAGATTTCTCCGTAGTACACTGGGACGTTCAACATTACAAACAAAATTCCAAGGTGGAAACCTAAAGCTGTGCAGCCCTGGCACAGGCAGCACGTCTCTGATCAGCCATGGAAAGGTGTGCACTGCATTGTTCAGCCTCTTCAGAGGCTAAAGTGGTGGTAACCATAAAAACTGAAAAACAAAATGTTTGAAGCTGCCCAGGGAAGATCCCCCAACTTTTCTCTTTTTTACCTTTTTAAAGAGGAAAGTGTCATGGGTGGGAGGCAGAAGAAGTGAAATTATATCTGTTTACAGAGAAATAGTGGAGGAGCTGTGAGGCTGGAGGATATTGTCCTTGCTTACTGACTTCATTGGGATTCTGGTGCTGCATAGCTGGTGAAGATTAACCTACAAAACTCCTGGGAAACTTGCTGACTCTTCCTCCACAACCCTCAAAATAGAAAGATCTGGAGCTCAGAGAGAATGTTGAGCTCTGAAAAGCTGAGTGCTTTCTACATGAGCAGATTAAGGAAATCTTGCCATCATATGTTACCCTGTGGGAACTACATTATGTCCCTAATTTTAGTATTAGTTGTACGAGTATCAGAAGCTTTTAGAAGTATAATTTTCACTTAGCTTCTCAAAAATATATGGACTTCCTTTTAACTGTGAGTGGGGAGATGCACATCTACTTTTTAAATCAAGTTTTGAAATTTTCATGACTGCATATTGGAAATTGAAACATTTGATCTGTTTATGTGTGTAAGAAATGTTTACATAGCTTATACTTGCAGCTGTGGGATGGGAGTTGGGAGTAGTACTGGAAGTCCCATACTGTTACGTGTAAAGATGTTTTGATACATCTGGGAGAATGTAAGCAAGTCGGTCAGTGGATAATGACTTAATGATTTGGAGCAGAGGTAGAATTTGGGGAAGTAGTGGCAAGGTCTTGCTGGAGAAAAATGAATAAGTGGAAAATCTGAATGATAACTTAGGCTAAAAATATCAATGGAGAAATCTGAACAAAGTTAAATGTATGCATATGCTACAACAGTCATGTTTAATACACCCAGAACTGAGCTGTAACTGGGAGAAGCAGCCTGTGAGTGCTCTGCCTATGGTGTGACCCTTCTTCTCAGACTCCTCCACTTCTAATGCACACTTGCATGAGTGTTCAGATTGTTCATATAATTCCATAAATATTGAAATATTCAGGATTCTGCTGTGCTTGGCATGGACGTGCAATTCACCAACAAGAAGACTGGATCTCTTGGTTAGTTGACAGATCACATATAAGGGAGCAAGCTGCTGCTCTTTTACAGTCTGTTAAAGCCATAACCATCGTAGGCCATCTGAAAACATCCCTCCTTGACAAAGCAGAGTTCCTGCGTCAGAGATTTTTTCCAATTATATTAGTCATACACCAATGCAGCCTGAAGGCTGTGTAAGGTGTCATTTAAAGAAAGCAGTTAAGTTGGGCTTGCTTTTGAGTGATCCACTTGGCTGTGTTAAAGCATGCTGGTGGCTTTCCTTCTGCTAGCAGGGCCTTGAACTGAGGTTAGTGGTGAACAGACCAAAAGAAACAAATTATATCAGCTGTGCCAGGATGTCATGGCTCATACTGTGAGGGAGGAAGCAGGTAAAAGAAATAATTGTTAGTTGAATGGAATACTTTTCCTAAGTGCCTTCCACAGGTTTTCACATTAGCTCAGTCTGGCCTCACTTTTTATGTGGAATATTATGCTTGCACAAATACCAGAAGCTTCTTTCTTCTCAAGGTAGGATAGGACCAAAATGAGGGCCTAAAATGCATTTTCCTTGGTGTTTGGAATACATTGTGTGTATGGCATGGAGATTTTGCCACAACTAATTTGCAGCAGTGAGCATTGATCAGGCTTTTGGTTCTTTCTGCTTACTGAGCAGACAGTTGTAAAAGGTTGTAGTTGCTGGCAAGAGCAGTCAGTAGTGTTTGATATGGGAGGAAGCAGACAATAAGAGGAAGATATAGGCTGAGTGTCAGGAAAAGTGTCATTGGAAGGGTCTGGAGGTGCTGAGATGACTGACAGATCTATTGCCCTGGAGGGTGCAGGATGGTGGTGCAGGAGGGCTCAGGTTGCAAAGGCAAATCTCTTTTCCTTCCGTGAAACCTCTGGTGAGCTCTAGTGCTGGCTGGGCTGCTTCAGTCAGCTTTGCTGCTGCAGCCACTGACAAGTCCCTGCAAAAGCACCAAAGGACTGTCCCTTCCAGGAGGACATGCTGGGCGTTGTCTTCAGGAAACACTTCTTGGCCCTGATCATACTGGGGACCTGGCTCGGGGGGGCTGAGGGGATGAGACACTGGCAGGAGTTGGGCTGGGAGCCAGGGTCTGGTCTGTGTTGGGTTTTGTGACAAGCTGGTGACAACCTTAGTGACAACTCTCACCTTTCCCGTTGGGACTGATCAGTACTGCTGGGAGCATCCATGGGTGCAGCAGGATGTCCCATCCCACAGGAGCTGCAGTGAGTTCAGGCTGTCAGGAGGCTCTGATCTCAATGGCAAAACCCGCACAGCAATGAGGAAATGCCTTCCAAAGGGAAAGTTGTTGGCCATCTCTGTACTGTCACTGTGAAGAGCTGTGGGATGAGAGCAGGGGTTAAAACTCTGAGTAAAGCAGCACAGGAATCGACCCAGAGAGATTTAACTGCAGCCTCTTCTCCTGCAGTGAATGCATGAGTGTGTCTGTGTACATCTCTAAATTTCACTGCTGCCTAATTTCCCTTCTACAAAATATCAACTAATTTCTAGTGCCAAGGAACCTAATAATCTGTTTATTAAAATGAGACAGACAATAAGTTTGTGGGGGGAAATGTTAAAGCAGTGCGCATTGATCATGTTGATTTAGGACAGTACTGCCACTGCAGCATTTCCAGACACAAATTATTTGTGGCTAATTGTATTATAAATTCCACTAAGCCATTTTATGAGGTATTTACTTTAGATATAAACCCTCCATCCAAAATAAAACCAAAAAGAGCAAATGACCGGTTGTGGTGTTTTTCTTAAGTAAGTACTACATGAACATAAGAAGAGAGAGAAGGAAAAATGCAAATCATGTTAATTAATTGCTAAATCTGTTGTAATGGGCTAGTTTTTAATACTGTGTAACATGTTAAAACTCATACAGATTTTCCATCCCAAAGCCAAAGAAGTTGAGTCCTGAAGTCTTTGTCCTCATATCAAGATGGTCCTGAGCTATTGCAGGTCAGGGTTTTCATCTCACTAAGTTTCAGAGGTGGCAATCCTGTCATGCCATGAATCTTAACCAACCAGACAAGGCCTGGATGCTGGACCAGAGAAAGTCAAGAGAGTCCAGAGAAACTGTGGCAGTGGTACTCAGCCTCTTCATCTTCCTTCCTGCTGTGGCCATGGAGTTATGGTGCCAGCAGAGGGTATCCCAGTCTAGGAAACGGCAGCCATCGTGTACGGTGTGAACACCTGTGGGGCTCACCAGAGAGCAACTCCCCCAAATATTTGGTGGTAGTACTTAGAAAAGTGCCTTTTTACAGGGAATCTCAAACTTTGTTTTTCTCAAGCTGGGTCAGAAGACACAGAGGCACAGAGCAGTTAATTGGATTTCCCAAGGAAGCATAGCAAGCACTGGAGGACTGAGGCTGGCTTCCCTGTTTCCCAGTCTCCAGCACAAAGCTGCAGACTGTTGGCCACACTACTTTAATATTTCTTTGGGTGACTGCGAGCAAAGCATGACATTTCCTTTTTTACTTCCATATTGAAGGGCACATATTCTCATTTCTTGAAAGTATTTGTCACTTAGAGCATGCCTATACAAATTCTCTCATTGGTTCCTACAAGTGTTGTGCTATGGGATCAGTTTAGGGAGTCCAGGCAGGGGGAGATTGCAGTCAGACCAGGAGGGGGCTGGGTCTCCTCCAGTTTTCATGTATGAGATGTTTCAGGCAGTGCTTATTTCTGAAAACCTTATTTGGTGGTTCAGCAATTGGGAAATTTCTTTGCCAGGGTAGCTTTGGTACAGGAAAGCTTTTCCTTCTAACATCTTGTATGAAATTGGGAGTTGTAAGCTCCCAAGGTAGCTGTAGCTGTCAGTCTGCTGATTAGAAGAAAACATTTTCTTTTCTTCCTCCTCCTCTCCCCCTCCCCATGCAGTAAAATGATTTGATTACAAAGAAATAGGGAGATAAATGTACTGCCTGTGGTCTTGTCTTTGAGCCCAGGGTAGCTGATCCTTTCAGTGCTCACAGCTGGGATGTGGATGCAGCCTGACTGTGCAGCAGGGAGCCCACTGCTGTCAGGTCACCCTGCTGCTGGGGCTGGGCAGGACAGAGCCTTCCCCAGAAACTTCCACCTGCACCTGCCCTCAGGCAGAGAGAGATTTCTCACCTTACTGAGGGAGCCACCTTACCTGAAGTTCAGTGGGTCAAGTAAAGCTGAAGGAGCTGGGTAGTTCATGGATTCAAGCATTAGTTAATTAGTTCTCACCTTGCCCTGAGCTGGGTCAGGCATGAGGGGTTTGTCTCAAGGGGGACCTCAGGTGAAGTGGTTCCTCTCTTAAGCAGCATCAGATCATGCCAGAACAACCATTAGGGCCCAGGACTAGCTGGCTCATTAGACCCCTCCATCTCTGCTCCTGATGGAAGAGATGCTCATACTCTCTTAAATGTGCTGCTAATTAAATGTTCCCTGAAGATAAGGATGCTGTAGCAGCATGCCTAGTGTTGACTCCCAGATCAAAGGAGTGAGTTCCCTGCACAGCAGCCATTAAAGGTGCACTTTGGAGTGACATAGACCAGAGATAGGCATAAGAAATTTAAGCCAGGGGTTAGGTGAAAAAACTGTGATAAAAGTATCTCAGACAAATTCACAGAAATCAGATGACTGTGAGGAAAGAGAAAGTTCCGTAGAATTATTGCACGCATACACACAAAGTGTGATTTTATCCTTGCACATAGGTAACAGCTGGCATAGCAATGGTCTTTAATCTGGGGAGAGGGGAACATCTGCTTGTGGGTGGGAAGAGGGGAGGGATAAAAAAAAGCATTTCTAAATTTTTCTGGTAAAACGGGCATTTGTCGTTCTAATTTTTTATGTTATTGTTTCCAACAATTGTTACGTGGTTGTTAAATTTTTTAAAGTAATTTTAGATTTTCCAAAAGTGACCATGATTTGTTACTTATACTGTAGCTTACAGAAGTGACACACTTAATATCGGGGGGTCCAAACCTGGATATCTACCAATGGAGATGGAGATCAGGTAAATGCACACCTGCTCTTCCAAAGAGGAAAAGGTTGGCACCGTTTGGCACCTGGTTTGAGAGGGAGCCACAGGCTGTACCATGAGCATTTTGGACGAGGTTAGAGCTGAGCCATGAGCATTTTGGATGAGGCTAGAGCTGAGTGCTGCCGTTAATCGCCAGCCTTCGTGTAGGCCCAGCATGGCTTTGTGTGACAGTGGTGTTCAGACACACCATCCACCAGGAGACTCCGTATCCCTGGAGAGGGCTCTGGCTCTATCCCCAGCAGTAGCTGAGCACAGGGCAGCTGAGGGACACCCGGCAGGAGCTGTGGTCCCCAAGCCCAGCCCGTAGCGAGCGCGAGGTGCCAGCTTGCTCTCCCAGGCAGAGGGAAGGTGGTGGTGGCCGCAGCAGAGTCCGTGCTGGAGAAGGCAGGTGAGAGGGAGGTGCCTGCAGGTAGAAAAGAGTAATTGTGTGGCACTGTGGCCATGCCCATCATCTCCTCTTCTCTTTTACAGACACTTAACAAGAACAACTTGATACCAGATGACAGAACCAACTTCTATCCGCTGCAGCAAACCAATGTGTACACGACAACCTATTATCCCAGTACACTGAATAAATATGATTACAGGCCCGAGGCCTCCCCTGGAAGGACCTTTACCAACAGCTGATGATGGACAGATCCTATGGGACTGGATTACTTCCTATATGATTTTTTTTTTAAAATTGATTTTATGGACCAAATACCGGCCCAGCTTCTAGATGTAAATATTGTACAGTAGGGTCTTTTTTTTTCCTTTGGTTAATTGTGTTTCTTGTAAACAGCACATCTCCTTACAAGGACAAGGATTCAAATGGACCATTCTGCAGAGCTTTTGTGGATATTTGTCTGGAGATGGCTCTTCTACTGCATAGAAGTTTATGGCTGGAAGGTCAGCATGCTGTCCAAGGCTGAGGTCGTTGTGGAAGGGGCTGTGTGCTGGGCTCCTGGCCACTAAGCAGCCACACACAACACATGGGAGCACTCCAAGAAGGCAAGAGGTGGCCTCCTGGAGCAGGGCTGGATACATCATTCCTGAGCCAGGACAACAATGGTGTGCTAGATGACATACAGCTCATGGGACAGGCCAAACAGAATTCCATCACACCAACAACTTGAAGAACATTTTCTTTTTCCTTTTAATTTTTATTTTTGATTTTTTTTATGTTTCTGAAAAAAAAAAAGTAGTAACTTTCTAGGGCAGTGTTCCCTATATCTTCAAGAGAATCTTTTCATATTACAGGAAATACTCTCTGCAGCCTTCTTTGGTAATATGCAGTTCAGCTGATGAGAAACAACACACAAACAAAGTGCATTATCCAAAGAAGCTTTCCAGAATGTTTCCAGTCTTAATTAAAAGAAAATTATACAGGCAGTGAGACACTGAGAAAAGTAAATGTTGGAATAACATTGGAGACATGAACTTGGAGTGCCTAACAAACAAAGATGTTTATATCACTGGAAAAAGAGATGTGATGATTGCCGCACAAGAGCCATGGGCTTCTTTTCTTTCTTCTTTTTTCTTTTTTTCTGAGACAGTATTAACTCTTCTTGTTCTAGGTTTGATCCTGATTGTGTCTGCCAGGAGAGGCAACTTTAGAGGCCGCACTCTTCTTGTGGGAAATCACCTTGCTTTGGGCTAATATTTCCTCTTGTTTTATTATTGGGTTTTAGTTCATATACTTTCAAAAAATGAGGGATTCTGACTTTGCAGGGGGAAGGTATTTTTTAAGGAATGTTTCCATAGTCTGACATGACCCAGAAAGTCTGCTGCACATTCTTACAGGGTCTTCCACTCAGTACTCTATGAAATAGTAACACAACTGAGTAAAGTGCGTTGTTTGCCAATATTTCTTTATTTTTTCTGAGAAAAAAACAACCCAACAAACAAATGCTGCTGCAGTTATTGAAGTAAATTGGAGCGGTGGCATTATTAAACAGTATATCCAGCCTTGAAATGTAATTTTGTGTATGTGTGTGACTGTGTCTATAAGAACTGTATTAGTCTGATGCAGAAGCCATGTTGTCTACAACCAGATGTTTGTCTGACATAATTGTTTGGCAAAAAGGAAACTTATTGCTGGTGCTTAATGTACAGCTACATCCAGTGTGTTAGCAACGTGAACAAGTTCACCGCTGTTACCATTCAGTGTTTCTAAATATTTATGATGAACTCCTGATGCTAAGTATTTTAGAATGTCGCAATACTGAGCATGAGATAAAAGTACACCCTGAAATACGCATGAGCTCCACGTGGTCCTGAGCTTGGCTTTGTTGTCTGCACCTTCCCCGAGCAGTGCCCGGCCCCGGCTCGGTGTGTTCCCAGCAGTCCTGTCTGTCCCCGCTTGGTTTCGGATTTCGCTGTGAGCCGACATCGGTTGTTTCTCAGTGCTGTTCCTTTGCAGTTGCTTGTTTGGAAGCCCAGCTTGGGCCGTGTACTCAGCTCTTTCACGTAGGCAGCTGGTAGGAAATGAAGAAAGCCTGTGCTACTTGTGACAAGTATATTGCTTTTCCTGCGAGGAAGAGCCCAACGTGACTCTGCAAGCCTGTGTGTTATGGTGGTTTGACCAGAGGGCAAGTATACAATAGCCTCCCATTTTTAAATTACTTTGTTTGACTTCAGTTTGCAGTGATTGAAAGCTGTAGGGATATTTGTAATAAAGTGGGGTTACCAGCACTGCTGCAAGGACACCTTAGGCTCAGCACTGCCCACCATTTTCAGGAGCTGCTTTTCTTATTCAACAGCCCACCCTGTTTCTGCTCAGGTGAAAGAGATGGGGCAGAGGGAGAGAGAGAGATGCCCTTATAAACAGATTTTAAGCAGCAGAGTCAGGAGCTGATGCAGACCTAGAAGAATGTCTGAAGCAGCTGCTGCAGCTCTCCAAGCTGGCACAGTGGTTCAGCAGCCCTGAACCCTCAGCAGCACAGCCAGGCAAGAGCAGCTGGAGCAGAGCAGGATCACCAGGGAAGCAGGAGAGCACTGGTGGCAGGCAGCCTTCAGGGAGGCTCTTCCCAGGCCCTAAATCCCATTTGAGGAGTGATGACTTCGTGCCTTGTGCAATAAGGAGTTCACTCTGTCTCACTGAATTTCCACATGCCCCTCAGCAATATTTAAAATCCTGACTTAATGTAGTTCTAACAAGTATGTAGCCCAAGGGTTGGAAATCATTTCATTAGACTATCAGGATGGGATTTCCCAGCTTTAATTTATGTGATTCAGGAGAAAACACTGGCTCCCAAGATCATTTCAGCGATTTTAAAATCAAAATCATCTCTGAGCTTCCCCATCAGAAGATTCCCTGTATTAACACATTCTGCAATTACCATGCACGTGGCAAGATTGCAGCTGGAGTCTGAGGCAATGCAAGCAAGTCAAACCTTGCAATTATCTCAGTCTTCTGTTTTTCCTTTTCTTTTCCCCTCTCCCCTTTTAATTTTTTTTTTCCATTTTTGGCTTCATGGAATAACATGATGTAAACTGATTTCTTTTTTGCAGAGTACCATATGAAATTATTTAAATGTTCAAGTGTTCAAGTCACCAAGATGGGTGATTATTGCCATTGTGCTCAGGAGGTGGATATTTTGTAGGCTGTTGGAGGGCAGATGCTATGAGGGTGGTGCATGTAGTTATAGTTTCATCAAGACATTCCTTCTTATCAGCCATCCAAATGGATTCAGCCCTTTTTCATATAATTGGCAATCACAGCAAGGGGCTGTAGTCTCCATTCGAGCAGAAAGCAGAATCCAGGAGAGAGTGAAAAAAAGAAATCAGAACACTGTATTACTCAATTAATGTTTGCAGAGGAGTGCAGTTCTGTAAGGATGATGTTAATGCAGTATGAGAGTTGCATTTTTTATGAGCTCTGCAATGTGTGGCAGGTTAATGACGTGATGTGCAGGGATGTTCTTGCAGTCCAGGTGATTTGGCACCTTGAGCATCAGGTCTGTAATATCTGTAGAAGTTTGAATTGCTCCTGCAGCTGGATGTTAAACTTGCTAAAAGTTCCTATTCCTAATGCCATCTTAAACTGGAGTGGAAATGCATTTCCTTTGGGAGCATTTCCATTGCTTTCCAGAAAGTTCATTATGCTATATATATTTTTTTCCTTTACTTCTAAGGCAGAGAAAAGTTACCCTAGGTGGTTCCTCTGTAGGTCTGGAGACACTGTGTCTCTGCAAACCCTTTGGATAGGATTCAGGTGTACAGGACATGAAATATGATGGAAATCTTACAGCCAAGTATGTAGTGGAAACATCTGCAATTAGGCCATTCTCTCTTTTTCCATGGAAATGGCTGCCTTTCTCCCAGCTGAGGGGCTGTGCCTGCTGCTGTTATCCAGGGATGTTGTGCCCTTGCTGTCAGGTTTTCCTTGAGCAGTTGCCAGTAACTCACAGCTCACTGACAGACGAACCACTTGAGATCAAACCCTCACAGAGGAGGTGCTGTTGCTCTAAAGGTGCACTTGAATGTTCAGCATATGAGCCAGGGCTGCTCTTAAATGTATGACCTGTACAGATATATAGGAGAATAATAACCTTTATTGTCTAACCACCCCTGTTCCTACTGCCTTATGTTCAGAAAATGAAGTGTTTGCTTTGAAATCAGCAGAGAGCAGGAATGGAGCCCATGTCTGATGAAGACAATTTGATGCCTCTGGTGATAATCTGCTGTTCAGCCCACCTGGAGAGAAAACTGCTGTCCATTGAGATTGATTTATTCTTTGTACCAAATGTAGCAGGGGAGAGTTTTATATATATATATATAAATATCTATAAATATATATATAAAAATGTAAATGTAAAGTTTCTGTAACAACTTACTCTTCTTTTTGTAACAGTGTATACATCTATCAGTGGATAGATATGGTATATATTTATAATATATACACACGCAATATATATATTTAGCAAATGCCTGCAGAGGAAACTTAGAATAAGAAAGGCAGTGCTGGTATTCAGATTCCACAGGGACAAACTGAAGAAAAAATCCTATAAAAATCTACTACCCTTTCCATTAGGTTTAAAAACACACTTTTGAGGTAAATGAAATATAATTTTTTAATTGAAAAATGAATTGATTTTTCTAGTTAGAAATGCTGATTCTCCCCTAAATCATTCTGGTTAAGAGTTATTAAGAAAGAGATACTTGATACTGTTTATATTTTCATAATAAGACTCCTAAATTTCTCATGTGTACACTCTATTGTTCTTGTAATTATAAGTAGGGAGTAATTGTGCAAAGAAAATTAAAATAGCAGGTAGGAGTAACAAGTCTTGTACCATTAGAGCATCTGTTAGAATGGGGAAAATGTCATTTTCCATGTTAAAGAAGTCAGTAACTGCCTTCTGAGTTATTGATCAGCTTTGCAAACCTTGCCTTACAGTCACACCAGGAGGTTTTATCTGAAGTGTAGGAAAAGAAGCCCTGTCATCCCATATATTTTGTTTTTCAGAAGGGTCCAAAAAAGCCACCAGGCCATGGAGGCACCTGGTGCCATGGGTGTCTCTGTAGCTTTCTGGAGTGTCAGTGGCCAAGGCTCTGCCCCACGCCTCACCCTGTCCCCCCCTGAGCCAGCCCTCACACACAGCAGGGCACAGCACCCTCAGAGCTGCCTGGCATGGCAGAAAAATACCCAGTAAATCAGGTCTGGAGGATTCATTCTTCTCCAACAAATCCCTTAAATGCCCTCATGACCGAAGCCTAAACTCCCAACAAATGAATCTTTCCCTTAAGCATTTTAGAAGGAAGCTTCAGGTGGCTTCAAGAGCAGTTTGGAGGTAGCTGAGAGAGCTTTCTGTCCAACTTTGTTTTTCCTGGTTGCCAGAGCCTTCAAAACTGGGCAGAAACCCCTCTGGAGCTGGGTCCCAGCGGGACTTACCCAGTCTCAGCTCTTCTGCCTGGAAATTCCTTCTTTAGAACCTTTGGGCAAAATTAATTTTATCAACACATTAATGCTGGCTGGAGGAGCAAAACCAGCTACTCACTATTTACAGAGCCACAAACATTTGTGCTCAATAGCATTTGGTGTAAATTCGGGTCTTGAACCTGTTACTGTTTCCATTCTGCCCCCAGCCTCAGCTGCAGACTCACCCCTGCTATTCAAGAGGATTCAGTGCTATAAGAGCAGCATCTGGCTTTGTGCAGGCCCCAGCCACGATTTGGTTTTAAACAAATCTGGTCATGAAAGTATTAACACTGCACTCTGGTTCTGATGCCTCTGTCAGCAGGACGCTGCTGATTCTCAGGCCACGGAGTCAAGCAGAGGTCGGCGTGGATGGGCCATTAATAACTGGAGCAAAAATGTTATTAGTACCAAAATGTCAAACAGTGTAAAAGCCAGCCAGCTGCACAGCAGTGTGCTTTCTTTCCATACCCCTCCTTAGACAGCATCCAGACCTGCCCATACCTAAAAGCCATGTGCTTAATTAGGAGCATTCCCACAGAGGAAGCTTTAGGGAGGATGCATGGTATGTGAGATGGAAATGATAGGATTTAGCTTGTGGTTGAGGTGGGAGAGTGGCAGATGCAATATTGGATCTTGGATACATGGGAAACAATTATGTGAACACAGAATGCTTGCCCCAAAACAATAAAACCTGGAGAGTGTTATTGGACTCTGTTGTGAAGGCACATCACCTTTCCTATGCAATCGAACTTGATGGTACTTTAGCATAAAGGTGACCTAGACTATTATCACTGCCTTTAGACACTGTGAATTTTTTTTGGGTACTCTGTATTTTTATATATTGTACAATGTAAAGAATAATTCAGAAATAAAACAGACCAACCTGACAAGCCTGTGAGTTATTTCTCCTGCGTGGCCAACGCGTGGTGGATCTGGGGCTCCTGACAGTGCTGGCAGGATGGGCCAGCAGGAATGAGGAGGAGCTTCCTCCTGACCTTTGTGGCCAATGGCCATGCAAAATCCACTCAGCTGCCTAAATGGGGATGGGGAATTGCAGCATCCATCCTGCCTCCCTGTCTGCACTTTGGCCACATCCTGAGGCCCAGGTGTGGATTATATTTGTCATGAGCTGCAGTCTCTGGGGACACCAAATTGTGTTACTGGATGTAAGGCTCCCTTCCCCCATCACAGCTTCAAACATGGGGTGCCTTTCAATAAAGGTATTTCTGAGTGAGGTGCCCACTGAGGTAAGATTGAATAGGATTGAATGAAATTCAGGGTGCCAAATCCTTGTCCAGATCTGCAGTAAGTGTCTCCTTTGTGCTCCTCAGCTCTCTGCAGGTGACACTGAGCCCCCAAGGGCACAACTGCTCTCTGTGCCAAGCCAGCAAAAAGACATTCATCCTCTGCAGAGCCTTCAGCTGTGTATGCTCAGCTGCAATGAAATCCTGTCGCTGCTGCTGCTGCTGCTGAAGCCCTACATATTGATGCAAAAAGTTATGAAAAGCTGAGGGACATATTTTGATTGAAGGATGATCGTAGCCTCGTGTTGAAGAACGTTATAGCTCTTGTTGCATTTATTAATCAAAGTAAAGACCATGAAAAGTGACAGAGTCAGGAACATTTTAGTTTATGTTCCGATACAGCTTAAGACTTATATTGAAGTTCCATACAGAAAATTACACCATAATGTCATAAAAAATAGATTGGATTGCTAATAACCTGAAACGTGCTACACCTGCATACATAATACTTTAATCCTACTAAATCATAAGCTATCATTTGGGTGTTTTCATATTCTCAAGTGTGCATACAGGAATTTTTTTTCAATGCAGACCATTAAAAAGTAATTGAGAGGCTCAAGAACAGTAAAAACAAACTTGCTGTGAATAAGATGGATTTTTTTCTCAGTTAGTTTGCATGATAACACAGGGAGGTCATTTTTGAACAGTTTTGTTTTGCATCAAGACACCTCTGCATACAATTAGAGCAAAGTATTACATTGGAACCAATTTCCAATTTCCCTTAAATCTGTCTACCACCACATTTTTTTTCTAGTTGCTAATTTGACTCATTAACATAACAGCTTCACTTGTAGCATCAGTAAATTTTGTTCTCTCACCTTCACTGTTCATCCCAACTGTACCCTTTTCTCTCTTTAATTCTTAACTGTGTGGAAAACAGAAAGTTTCATTATCTTGTGGGTTCCCCATGAGATGTGGGAGCACCCCCAGCAGCACAAGCAAAGCAGGGACCCAGGCCAGGCCGTGGAGCTGCTTGGGGGGCATAGCAACAGCTGCAGCCCTACAGACCCCCTCAAACCTGCCTTTGGTAGTGCTCAGAAGTTTGGTATAAGAAATGCAGGAAAAGGAAAAAAGCAGAAATTTCCTCATGACTTGAGTCTGGGCTCTGTTTCCTCCCAGCTCCCTGCCAGAGGGGCTTTGGGGACAGGCTGCAGTGACAAACCTGTCCCAGCCCTGTCACTCCATATGAAGCCCATTTGCTGGTGTTTTCTTCTCTATTAAGGGATGGAAACATCCATGGCTGGTGGGGCACTTGCCTGGGCAGGGGCACTGCCAGCACTCGGTGCTGTGGAGGTGAGGCGGGGCAGGAACTGCAGCCCAGCCCAGGTAACCCCCGTGCTCATGAAAATGCTGGAGCAGGGACTCGCATGAACGAGCTGCAACCACCACAGAGCAGCTGAGCAGAGGTGTTTGGGCACCCAGGCATTATCCAGAGCAAGTTAATTTCCTCCTCTGAGCAGGCACCACGTGGTGCAGATAGCATGGAAATAAGAAATATCCTGCAGCCTGATTTTAGCAAGGCTGCTGACTCTCTCATACCTGAGCCTGATATGCTGCCAGGAGCAGTGGCCAGGCAGAGCATTGTGCAGACACACTCCTGTGAAAGCAGGCAGGCTGCAGCAGTAAAAAAGGTCTCAGGTGAATCCCCTACTCCACACCCAGCACTGCTCCTGGTGCCCAGCACCCCCACCAGTGCCCCCAGTCCCCCATCACAATGTGATCACATGGCCTGGCTCTGACTCCTGAATTTCCCTCTGCCCACACAACCATTCCACTCCTCTCTCAGAGCCCAGGTGGTCATGCTGCTGTGACCAGGCAGGGGGACAGTCCCCAAGCTCAGCAACATTCCCTGTGTTGGCCTAAATCAGCACAGAGCAAGCACCTCAGTGTGTGAGAGGCAACCCTCAGCTGCAACAGCTCTGCTCCCCATGGTACCCCGTGTGTGCTTCCCCCTCGAGGGACCACACACTCAGTTACCAAAAGCTTTGGAGACTCATTACAAACTGTTTTGCTAACAGCTGAGATGCATTCTGACATGGTTTGTTTTGTCCATTCATAAAAAAAAACACTGACAGAGTTGTCATTGCACTTTCTGTTTAAAAGAACTGAGGTTCAAATTAATCAAGAAGGTGACAGAGTTCAGCTGTTCCCAAAGGAAAAAACCCAACCACATGCACACATCCCCATCTTTGGTGAGATTTCAACCCTTCAAGCTGCTGACAATATCTCCAAACCAAACCATTCCCCTCTGGGGTAAGGACCGAACGGGGTGAGGTGATTTTGGTGTTGTGACAGAAGTGCAAATCTGGCTCTTGGCAGCTGGGCGGACTCTCACCTTTTTCTGCTGCCCCAGTGTGATCACAGGCCAGGTTTATTTTGTGACCCAGCAGTTCTATCACCCTTTTTTTGTTCCAACTGGAGTTACGTTGACATCTCACAGCAACTTTAACGTGTGTAAGGTCAGCTGGTTTTCATTTTAAAACTACTAAGATGACAAGGAAACGTTGTTGTGCTGCACACCAGCCACATCCATCTGTCAGCTCCATGGTGTGGATCTCTACAGAGTATGGAAGGTGCAACTCTTTGGGTTATCGTACCAGCTGAGGCAGATCTGGAACCCAGCAACCACTTAAAGCTCCCCTTGGCTGTGGGGGAGCTGTGGGCAGTGTTTTCTGGCTGAGCAGCTGTGCTGCAGCATTGTCACCCTTCAAAATAACATCTCTGAAGATTTTCAAGGCCAAACTTCACAGTTTGTGAAAAAAGCAAAAAGTAGTCCTGGCTTTCCATCACTCTGGGGACAGTGAGGTGTGTCCCAGAGTCAGGGTTAGCATGGAGCACAGTGAACAGCAACAGGCTGTTGAGGTTCCATCCATCTAACCTTGCTGTATTCCTCCGTTTTTAAACCCCCCATAGTCATTTCCTTGCTGTCATGGAAATAATGGAGCCAGCAAAGGATTGCTCCCCTCTCAAGCGCAGGGTAATGAACAGCCATCAGAAACATTTGATATTTCCATGATGTGAAGCACCAATGGCCACAGAGAAAACCATTCCCATTTTGGCAGTACTTAATTTACTGTCACGAGCAAGCGATCTGTACGGGAGAGCAGGCACAACGCTGATACACTTTTATTACCCTGCCAGGAGCCACATTATTGTTTTCTGTTTTCACATTTCTTAGCAACAACATTTTTTTGTTCATAAGTTTCTTCCTAGGAGCTTGGCTGGAATTATTTTTATGTTGTCCCCAATTTACATGCTGACTTACATCAGCCTGTCCTCGAGCGAGAGCCTTGCTTTCTGCCTGAAAGCCTCCTGGCAATTACTGCTGTCTTCTGCTGATCCATCACTCTTTGGCACTGGAGGAGATGAACCTCCTGCCTGGCAGAGCTGCCTGTCCTGGGGAGCAGCTCAGTCCCTGGCAGGCCCCACCGTGCCAGGAGCTGCTGGAGCCAAGGAGGGTCTGGAGTGAACAGGTACAAACTTGTACTCTGAGCATCACTGCTGCACGCCAGCCCAGAGCCCCAGAGCCCCCCAGCCAGGATAAAACCATCCCTGACACACTGAGTGTGCAAGGGGGCACAAGCTGCAGTGCTTGCCAAAGGCTCTGGCCAATGATGAAAACTTCTCTCAAAATGTGTAAAGGTGAATGCCTTGGGTGCCAAGTCCCTGATGAGAGCCCAAATCATGCTCCTGGAGCAGGCAGAGCCCTGCAGCTGCTCAGCTCTCGTGACCCATGGATGGAGGGTGAAGGCAGGAACCCCTGCCTTGGGGGGCTGCTGCTCATGTTTCCCAGCATCAGCATCCTGGGTGTTTGGCTGCAGCCCAAAGATGCCAAAACACACAGACCAGCATTCTCAAGTGGCCCCAACCTTTCCCCAGCCTCTGCTGGTCCCACGGCCATTAGACATGAGGTATCTGTGAGCCCACCCACATCTGGGCACATCTGGGCACAGTACCAAGAGCTTTCAACCAGCTGGACCCAGCCCAGCTGCTCCCCCATGTGCAACTGCAGCACAGTTGAAGAGGGAGCTGCCAGCACCTGGCACTCTCTCAGGAAAGACAGAATAAATGTCATTTACGTGCCAGGGAAAGAGCAGACTTCAACAACAGCAAAGATAAAACAGAAAATAGGAAAAAAACCTGAGAAAGAACAAGCACAGGGACTTCACCAACACACAGACTACATCAGGAAAATGAGACGGATCCTCAGTTCTCATCCCCCTAAGGATGGAGATTTCTGTAACACTGCAAAGATAAATGCAACTGGGAACTGTGTCATTAGAGGCGCTTTAAGCTCCCATATATAGCCTGGAAAGAGATCGTTGCTAAGAATAGTGGGGCCCAGATATTCCATGACATGAGAGTTGACAGATTTCTTCCCAGCACTAATAGGATGTGAGGCTATTTTCAATTTGCCCTGATAAGTAGTCAGGCCATTCTTGAAGAGCTGGTCCTAGAAAATAAACATGGATCAAGAGATGCTGGGCTGGGTCTGCTTCAATTAAATGCAGGATAAACACAAGGAAGGTTCTTAGGAAGGCTCTCCTTTCCAAAAGCCCCAATACAGTGATGATGGGAGCCAGCAAAATCAGCTGGCCTGCAGCATCCTGTGCCCTGAGGAATCAGGGTGTGAAATCAGAGTGGTGATGATGTGGTGGGGCTGCAGACGCTGCCACCCCTGCCAGCCCTTCCCCTTCCCCTTCCCCTTCCCCTTCCCCTCCCTGCTGGAGGGTACCAAGGGGTGCACCTGCAGGGCCAGACCACCCCCCAAAACCTCAGGAAAAGCCATGGAAATCTTTCATTGGCTGGGCTGGGAGATTGGATGAGGCTGCATTCATTTAGACTAAACAACCCCCATTTCATAGCAGGCTTTGCAGTGGGTTTTGGCAGCATTATGGCAGAAATAAACTACTCCCTTGTGCTTTCTTGGAAGTGATGAACAGTGATGGCAGCAAACTGAGTAACCTCTTTAATGTGCAACAGCCAGTACGTAAAATAACACGCACTTCATGGTCAGAGTCCAGTTTTAAATAGAAATTACACAGTGGATATGTTACATTGACAAGTATATAGTGGTTTCAACATTATTTTCTCAAAAATAAAAATACACCACATCGGAATATCGCATACAAAATGTAGAATTTGCCCTAAAATAAAATTCTATCAAATCACTTTAAAAATTACAAAAGCAAAATGCATACAAACTCCAGTAAAACTGAACAGTCTTACAAGTCGAGGATAGTTTACAAAGATGCTCTCCAACATGTAAAACCCTCTTCCTTCTCCATATGTTCATGCAGTTCAAAAAACCCCAACTGTTAGGTGTGTCCCATAATTAAAAGCTGGTTTTATGACCTTATCAAGTACTTCTTTCTAAAATGCACAGTGGAAGACATTAAACATGGTAGGGGGAAAAGAGATTTTAATCTAGCAAATATCATAGGCAGAGAAAAGAGATATGTTTGGAAAATGCATCATTGTCCCACAGCAGCAGGAGTCCTGTGGGGACACCCTGCAGCTCTGCTGGGCTGGCTCAGCCCAGGTGAAGCAGAAAGGTCAGAGCAGAAGGAAGAGCTGTGGGCAGGAAGGGGGCAGGGAACACAGCTCTAGTTTATATTGCACATTCAGGGTGTCCCTGCTGGGCAGGGACATGGAGCATCCCCTCCCCTGGCATGGGTGGGCACCCCAAGCCCCCTGGCTTGCCCCACACAAACCTGCACATCCCCTCTGTGAAGAAAAATGAGACCCTGGGCTTGTGGTGGCTTTGACAAACATGTGGACCAAGGCTGGAGAAGTGACCTCAGCCTGAAGGGAAAATCCTTCCATAAAGAAAAGAGGTTTTGCTGCTGGTATTGTCTTCATGTAGCAATGCAAAGTGAGTGCAGTGAGTCTGTCCAGATGCAACAAGAGGATAAATCACATGGAGGAAGCCACTGGGGAGAGAGACCGTGCAGGGAGAAGCTGTTATTGCAGAGAGCAAGTCCCACCTGCCTTCCCTGCTGCACCCTGGAGAACCAGCACCTCTGCATTGTGTGCCACCACCACAGCTGTCCCTGTTCCTGCAGCACAAATCCCATCACAAACAGAAAAAGAAGGTCAAAAACTCATCCTTGAGGAAGGAAAAAATGAAGTTCTGAAACAACTGGGCTGAAGTAGCCTCCCCTCCTGTGCAAACAGCCCAGGTGCCCAACATTCCTCCTCCTGGGCATCCTGGCTCAGCCCTTCCCTTCTCCCTCTGTGCTGCAGTCCCTGCCCTCCACCAGGGCTGAACCTTCCCACGGTGCTGCTGGGCCTGAGCAGTGAAGAAACAGTGCTGGGGCTGTGGGGGGCATGAATTGATCCAAAAACATTGCAATCCCAAGTAATTGGCAGCAGCCAGCACATCTGTGCAAATATTTGCTTTTGCTTGTCAAAACTTTGGACAGAGTTACATTTCTTCCTTTATTTATTAGTTTCATCTGTCTTGAAACACAAACTGCAAAAATTGGGAGCAGATTGACATCTTCTTCTGACTCCACTGTGGCTGTGCCTGCTCTGGGGCAATTCTGTGCCAGCTGAAGTGGCACTCCCGGAGGAAGCAAGGCAGACACTCCTGTGCCACCCACAGCCCACCTGGCAGCAGTCACGGCTGCAGGGACGTGGGATAGAGTCTGTGTTGAAGGGGATGATCCCCTGAGGTGAAGCAGGGAGCCTGGAGGCTGCCTGGCTGTCTCTGATGGAAAGGAAGCAGCAGCCACAAGGCAGCATTTCCCTCTTCTCCCCCCACAGCTGGAATGCTGGGACCCACGGAAGGTGACAAAGTTCTTGTGTGTTTGGCAGGGTTGGCATCTGCCCTTGCACAACTCTGCATCCACACACAGAGCTCCTTGCACAGCCCACATCCCATGTGGTGCTTTAACAACCCAGAGAATGGCAGCCCCAACATCAAATACCAGATCAATACCCAGAACTGGTGCAGGTTTCCACAGAGTTGTAGCAGTTGTCTTGCCAAGTTATTACAATGGACTGTACTTAGTATAAAAAGAACCTCCTCAAAACTAATGAAACATAAAAATGCCTTTGTCAGAGATACTTACTTAATTTGCAAGTGACCCAACAAAAGAAATGAACAATTAGAACCCTGCTGTCACACCATTACAGAGCAGTTATATCCACTGTGCAAACTGTGTAATTCCCATTCATATTTCAGTCACTTCTGACAATTAAATCACATTTCCCTTTCTTGTAAGAGCCAATACATGCACATCAATCAGTGCAGCTTGTTTATGCTGCAGTGCAAGGCCATGCAGTCACTTGCTCAGTTCACTGTAGAACAAGCCCAGCATTAACATCCCTGTCACCACAAAATCTCAAATTGCAAATGGAATTCATCAGTCCAGTGCAATATTTTGGTGCTGAAATGCCCCCTGGAACTGGGCACTTCTTGTTACTCAATCCAACCTGTTGCTTTCCCCACGTTCCCACAACAAACACTGACAGAGTCTGGGGTTTTCCAACCCACTCCAAGATTCAAGACGTCCCACTCCCACTCCTTTCAGCTCTGTCAGATGGTTGGGAATAACTGAGATGCTGTGAGCCTGAATACCTGACACACACACTGCCCATCTGCTTGGCCTCTCCAGGTGTGGGAGCTAAAAATCATAGGTTTCAGGTAAATTACAGGCTGCTTCTAACAGATTATCTGTTCATGATATGTGCAGAATCCTTTGGGTCTCCACTTTATTCCAACTGGCACGATTTTCTAAAAAATAAAAATCCCTATTTTTTTGTACATTAAGCACACGGTCAGCCAACCTCTTTTCCCTGTAAAATTGCTCTGGAAGCAAGGAAGCTCTTCTGTACACCTCCAGCTCAGGGGAGCAGGCAGCCCCAAGGGAGGGCAGAGGAAGTTAATGGGTAACAGCAGTGACCAGAGCCAGGAACCAGTGCTGCAAGTGGAGCCTGCATTTTCTAATCCTGAGCTCCCCATGAGCAGCATGGGAGCTTGCACAGCTCCAGAGCTCAGGAGAAGGAGAGCCAGCAGCACTGGAAGCTGAACCAACAGTGTCACTGAGCCAAACAAATGTTTACAATAGCCATTAGGAGAGAGTGGTCACCATGGAGCAACCTTCCCAGCATTCCCAACACAAACCACAACATCATTACCTGTGTTAAGGGCTCAGCACTGCTGGGAAGAGGCTCTTCAGGGCTGTGAACTTACAGGCCACAAAGAGAAGAATATTCCAGGGCTTCTCAGGGCACCTTCCTCTTCTGGCAAGTCACAGGCCATGCAGCAGCCAGTGCTGTGACTGCTCCAAGTTAGAGAGACTTCAAACTTTCATTAAGAAAAGCATTAACTGTTTTGAGCCTATTCTGCACTACTGCTAATTGCATCTGCACTGCACAGGGCTCTCCCTGTGCTTCAAACTCAAACTTCCAAAGAAGTGCAGGTAGCCTGGCAGCTTGGACTCTTGCTAAATCCAAACAAGGCTGGACCAGGCATGAATGCTTATCCAAAAAATATTTCTATGGGTTGAGTTGTGTTACTGACATGAAAGGGACTGCTCCTCCACAGAAGGATGCTGCTGTGGAGCACAGATGGGGATAAAGTGTTTTTCAGAGATCTCAGCAAGCACATTTAAAATCCTCACTTCCATCCTAAGGCAGACTTGCTAATCTAATAAAATCCTAAGCTTGAACACTGTGTGTGTGGAATGCAGCCATGTCCTGCACAACTTCAAGTAATTTTGGAGCAATCCTTTGACTTTCACGTGGGCAGATTTCCATCAGAGCTGCTGGGAACTCAGGTTGAGCCCTGACTGCAGAGCAGAGCCTGTGAAGCCCATGCAGGTTTCCAGCAGGGCCTGGCTGGGCTGCCCAGCCCTGCAGAAGGTCCCTGCTCCAGGGCAGAGGCGCTGGTGGCTGTGCCTCAGCCCAGGCTGCAGTGCCAGGCAGACACAGGGCAGGGCTCTGGCAGCGAGGGGCTGCAGGGCTGGTGTCTGTGAGGAGCAGTGGGACAGAGCCAGCCCAGCCAGGCTGCAACTGCAGCACTGGCACTGGCCAAGGCTGAACCCCCCAGCCATGGTGATAACACCTCTGGGTAAGAGATTAGGAAGGGAAAGGAAGTTACTGCACAGCTGGAGAGAGGAGAGCCCTGCAGGTACCCAGGTCAGAGGAAGGGCCAGAAGCTGCTCCAGGCACTGGAGCAGAGATTCCCCTGCAGCCTGTGATGCAGACCATGGTGAGGCAGCTGTGGCCCATGGGGAGCAGAGATCCACCTGCAGCCTGTGGAGAAGCCCCTGCCACACAGCTGGGTGCCCAAAGGAGGCTGTGGGAAAACTGCTGGAGCAGACTCCTGGCAGGATGGAGAGAGGAGCCCAGGCTGGAGAAGGTTGCTGGCAGGATTGTTCCCAAAGGCCTCTGCCCACACTGGAGAAATTCATGGAGGATTGTCTCCCCTGGCAGGGACCCCATGCTGGAGCAGGGGAAGAATGTGAGGAGTCCCCAGGGGATGAGATGTGTGATGGTCTGACCACAGCCCCCATTCCCTGTCCCCCTGTGCTGCTGAGGGGAGGGGGGAGAGAAAACCACAAGTAAAGTTAAGCCTGGAAAGAAGAGAGGGATGGGGGAAGGCGTTTTCAAGATTAGGTTTTATTTCTTTATCCTACTGTGGTATGATTGCTAGTAAACTAGTTTCCCCAAGCTGAGTCTGTCTTGCCCATGATGGTCACTGGTGAGTGTTCTTACCTCAACTCATGAGCTTTCCATTGTATTTTCTCTCCCCTGCCCAGCTGAGGAGGGCAATGACAGAGTGGCTTTGCTGGGCACGTGGTGTCCACCCACAGTCAACTCAGCACACAGAGAAAGAGCTACAAAGCAAGTGAATGAGCCATTCGCTCTGACTCGGAAAAACAATCAACAGGGTTTAAAACAAGAGGTTCACTCATCTCCCCTGACTACAGAGAGCCTGCATCTGGAAGCACTGGCAAATATTTTGAATTGTCTGATGCCTTCTGGAACAGAGGAAGAATAGGTTATAGTCTAAGTATTGTGTAAAATGCTTCTCCATCTTAAAACAGTCAGAACAGTGAAAGGACTAGAAATCTCTGTCGCTCAGGACAGCAATTTTAATCTTTATATAGCTACAGTAAATTGCAGAAAAAGAGCTCTGAAGAGCCATCCCAGCTTGCAGTTCTGCCATGACAATGCAACTCCAGACTCTTGGCAAACGATCCCTGGTTTCAGAGACAATAGGTAGCAGCAGCTACTGGATACTGAAACTAATCCAGGCACTAAAACATAGTAAAAAGAAGCTGGACAGTTAACACCACTCATCTGAAAGTAAGGGATGATGCCAGTGGATCTGAATGTGCTGGTTGGACTGATTTCATTTTCCCTATGCAGGTTAGCTCCACTACCACAAAGAACCTGCTTCAAGACAGGAAAGACTATTTAGAGCTGATACAGGCAATGAGCTAAACCCATTTTCAGTTACTACAGTAAGGACATCAATTGCTCTGAAAACATAAAAGCAGGGAACAGCTTGTTTTATTTTACTGCACAGATACACTCCTGAGTTAAGTCTTAGAGGTGTATTCTCTCTACAAAAGGAGAGCAGGCAGAAGGAACAGATCCATGTCTGAAAGGTAGTTCTGGGTTTATTTGGGAGAGCTTACCGTGTTGGTGTTGCCCCTGGGGCAAAGAAGGGCCCCACACAGGAGCAGAGGGTGCTTGATTCAACTTCTAGAGATGCAGAGCCTCCTCCAACACGTGCACCCACCCCCTGCCACAGAACTGCCAGGACAGGAAATCATTCCCTGAAAAGAATCCCTGTCACACAACGCTTCCCACTCACGGCAGTGACTGGCTTGCATACAAACAAGGGCACATCACCTTCCCCAGACAGGATCACCTGGAGTAAACCTAGGGAAACACATACCCTTGCACAACTTATATATATATATTTATGTATCTCTTATATATATAAGTTTTATTTGTGTATATATTGATATAAATATGCACGCCCCCATACACACAAACACATCCCCATAACACAAAGCACAGAACATACACACACACATACAGAAATATTTTAAATTATGCTGAACTGAAATCTAAGAATATAATTAAGAAATCATTAGCAGGTTTAAAAATTGAGTTAAAAAACTATTCAAAGTGTCTTTAATATTTATGTTCAAGTAAGGGCCGGAACGACCACAGATTAGTACTGATAAAAAGAGCTGGCATTAATTTCCCATATTATGCCAGAACTCGTGAGTTACTCATTGTCAAACTCATTGTCATTTCACCATCAATGCACCTCCTCAACTAGAAAGGTTTTTTTAGGAAACAGAGATTTCTCCAGACTTGGGTTACAAGCAATATTGTTTAGGCACCCTCAGTCATAAACTAATCCTAAAAACCACACACACCTTAGAGTATCAGGAGAGAACTAGCAGGATTCAGACATCCACACCCACAGTATTCAGTGGCACAAACAGTAAAAAAGGCAGTACTGGAGATGGAGGATGGAAAGGTGACACAGTGGTGTCCTTTAGAACAGCAACATTTACCTAGAGTGACACTCTAGTACACCACAGATGCTCCATATTCAGGAGATACCGAACTGGGGTGGCATTTCAGAGATGACTGTGGGTGCAGTTTGGGATTCAGTGGCAGCTAAAGCTATTGTTTACTTGTGCTCCAGGGTGGTAACATACACCTCTAATATCACTGCAAGGATTATTTGGGGTATTTAGTATGGCTAAAAACCCTGGTACCAGTGTCTTATATCAGAACCCACTTTATTAGAATGTAAATGTAGTGTACAAGCACCAAATCATTTTGGCTTAAATGTTTAATGAACATTCAATATATAAATGACTAATGATTTTAAAGAGATCTTGAAAAGATTTCTGTTTTCTTTTCTTATTTTTTTTCCTTTTGTTAAGATTATTCCCTATTTTCATTCTGATAGAAGACTCTGAAGATTACTGGTACCCTGGTGTGTATAACCGTGAGTCAGCACACAGGCACACACACACACAACATATACCTCACTGCTACATCAACAGCCTCTTCAACAGAGAGCCCCAGCCCTGCACAGGGACCTGGACAGCAGAGAGATTCTCTTTGTGCATTTTGGTGTCACCATCACCACTCCAGTTCCAAATTTATGGCAAATCAAGATGGTCTTGAATGTAAGAACGACCCATCCCTCACCCTCTCTAAATAAAGCCACGATTAAGTCTTGAAATTTCTTTGTTTTTCTGCTGTTCAGCTGTGCAAATCCAGGCAGATGTGCAGACTGCAAAGCCGACTTCCAGTCTCTTCCAAGCCTCACCAGCGTGGGGTGATCACACGGAGACGACAACGTCGAGATAGAGTCTGTCATAGGACTCGCGGAAGCACAGGATGAGGAGCAGGCTGAGCAGACACGACCCTGGCAGGCACCAGTTGAACCAGGAGAACTCTGTGAAGCAGAACAGAGACCCAGCCTCAGTTATCAAACATGTTCTGCGTTTAAAGCAACCAAAATTTGGACTGATGGCAGGTTTGAAGGAAATTGCTGTGTGCTGACAAAATCCTGACAGCTCCCAGTCAATCGATCCATGGCTAACTTGGTCTGTGAGCCTTCTCCATGGACACCTCAAGTTATAGATATTTAAAGCCAATGCCTCCAGCTAATGGAAATCCTCCTTATTCAACCTGCCAATGAAGAGAACGGGGCAAAAAAATAAAAATCTATCATTGCTGATGGAGAATAAACCACTTCCAAAGATTCTACTCATTAGTCCCTTGATTTCTATGGATTGAGAACTAAAATTAAAAGCATAGGGAGAAACTGGGTTTGATTTTGAATCAAACCTGCTACATTGTATAAGAAGGGAAAGCCAATTCCTCAGAAGAAAACTTGTGCATAATGGAATCAATTCAATTTAAAAGTCATTGCAAAGAACAGGTCCTTGGAAGCCTCTTTTCAGGCTGTTTGACATAACGTACTGCTCTTAAAAGTCTGTGCTCTGTACTCAAGAAATTCTATCATCTGATATCTGACTAATTATTAGCAGTTTGAGTCACATTTTTTTCAAACAAGTACAACAAATTCTTTTTTTCTACATGTGTCAATTTACTAAAGAAACATTCATTTCACCGGATAGTGTTTTACTCATTTTTTCAAATTTTCCATTATCATTATTACTATTTTTTTTCTCTTATTATTATTTAATTTTACAGAATCTAAACTCTCCCTCCAGGAGAGTTAATCAAATCTGAATTAATCAAAATCAAGGCTTCATCACTGCTACTTTCTTAAATATGCAATTTATATTGCTGAAAGAAAAAGCATGATTTGTTTTAAACAAGGCAAAGGACAACAGTCAGAAAGCCTGAAAAATCAAGCTTCCAAAACCAGTAACTTTCAACAGCATTCTCCCTGATCCACCAAAAACCCTTATGGATTTGTTTAGGCAGTATTATTATTAAAACCATAGCAAAAATATCCTAGGCTTGGAGAAGACTTATGTGATGCCAGAAGTCAACAGGAAAATGCTTTGCTATAATTTTCCTTACAACATTCCTCCTTAATTGGAATAAACAGATTTTAACTCAAATATCCTAAGAGATGAAGTTTAACTTGGGAATACTTCATGTCTTTTTTGAGCCAGAATTTGTGCCAGCCCTGGCGATGCATGGAACGCATCAATCGCGTGAACTAAAGGTCATTTTCCTTTTGTTTTTCCCTTGGAAATCCCTGCAGAAAGGCAAAGGAAACCTCATCCAGAGGCTGCAACTTTGGGGCACAGCACTAGCAGCAAGGCTGAGCTTTAGGTGGGTCTACATCCCCACTCTGCTAGCTGAACCAAAATCTTCAGTGCACTGGAAAGCTTCCAGGGCTTGGGTCCTTCACAGCATTTGCAATATCAGTACAAGGAGAAAAAGAGAAATTGGAATGAAAACTACTGAAAGATTATTTGGCTAAAAGGAAAGACCAAGGGAACAAGATGAATTTGACTGAGTTCTGCTTTATCTGTAAGCTTCTTAAATGCCATTACAGGACGTATTTTAATCAAATGAAAGCAAATGATTCAGATCATTATCTACCTTCTAACGGATTTTTTTAATCAGAGGAACCAATAGCACCCCTGGCACTGATCCCCCCCAGTGAACACACACTCTCTCAGACTTTCTATCAAAGAATGGATTTTCCTAAGCACAAATTACTTTATTTTCTTTCCTTTTGAAGAAATAGGGGAAATATTTTAAGTGTATGGGTATACCAATTCCAGGTTTATCCTAACCTGCATTTACTGGTATCTTGTAGGGAAAGAAATATGAGAGACAAAAAATGGTCCCAAATACTCTATTTATGGGGGAATGAGTCCACTCTATTGTAATTTTTTCATCAGAAGTGAGACACCATATCCCCATCCTCATTTATTATGTAATACCAAACACTGAAAAAATTCTCTGAACATTCTGTGTCATCTTTCCAGCTCAGGTACAGATGTCAGAAACAACAGTATGTGTGAACAGAGTTCACACCAATTAATATCAAAAGTATACTTTAAAATGTAAAGCCTAGCTCTCACACCACCCAAGGCTAGTCCAGATGGCATTCAGATTTTACAATGATACAGTTCAGCATCCGTATTAAAAAATTAAATAATTTCTCTCTGTTTGTGTTCACAGACCACAATTTGGAACAAGGTTGTCATCCTGCTTGCAATTTCCTGGCAGAAAGACAAACCATGCTGAAAATTTGCCCCAGGTTGAAACTTTGATAATTTATAGCAGAATTCAATCTGAAATTTGTCACTCTCCTCTTAGTTATAAATTACAACATCTTAAGAAGTAATAATACGTAAAAGCTCATATATTCTAATAGTTTACAAATATTACACCATGAAGCAAATGTTTACATAATGGCAAAATACAAAGAAAAAAATCTGCGTCTTTGAAAACCCTTAATAAAGACTTCCCTTTGAAAGCAAGCTGGGCTCTTATTTTACAGCCTAGAGTAATAATATGTATTATAGTCTACTAAACAGCAAGTTTTAAGTTATGATTATGAGTTAGTAGGAAGCAAATAATACTTGAGAGAGAGAAAGTCTGAATGAATTGACAAAAACCTGAAGTGAAATCCTGTTGAGCTGGAATAGGCCATGGATTTCCCAAAGGAGTGCCTGTTCTGTCTTTGGGCAGTGGGACCTCACCCACTGAACAGAGCTGGCTTTAAATGGGGCATTTCTGCTCTGCCCCTCCTGGGCAATCCAGCTCTACCCAAGAGCATGGGGTTGGGTGAGCTTTACTGTGGTTCTCACCACCCACAGGTACAAACATTATTAATGGTCACATTACCCAGGCCTTTATACCATTTGATGACAGTGTGTACCTTGGTGGTTTCTGGCTACAGCAGATTCAAGTAGAATTATCCTGCATCTAAGAAATTTCATTTTTATAAGCATGCATACAGAAAAGAATGATTAAAATTCTCCTTCCTTGCTGCCCTTGCTTGGATTCAAACATTTGGTTATTAACAGAAATTGTACGTGCAAATCCTTCCTTTTACTGACAAAGGTATGTCCTTAAGGAGTATTAAATGTTTCAAGTGGCTTGTATTTCTTACCTGTATGGTAGAATGTGAGGAAAAACAAAAGCACTCCCATGAACACATTACTCAAAAAGGTGACAACTCCACAGCTTATTCCTTCTGGAACAGGGTAGACTGTCTCCACAAAGAGCTCAAAGAATATTGGTACGCTGCTGTTGAGGAATATGCCCAGCAAAATGCAGGATGTGTACAGTGTAGCTATGACAGAAACAAAAACAGTTATTAATTTCATGCTGGTGTTTTCCCCTCCTATTCAGAGCTGCCAAGAATACTAATATTTGAATAACCAAAAAATGCATAATCTTATATTTATCCTCTGTGCATCAAAAAGAACATCACATCCTGCTAGCTTTAGGAAGAATGCATGCATTGATTTGTGAAAAAAAAATCAGAAACACTGATTGATTTATTTATCTATTTATTTAAACAGAATCCATGAAGATACATTCAGTGATTTGGACTTCATTTGTAAGTAAAACAAACAACAAAATTATGAATGCAAAGCATCACCTACAGTTTAATTTACCTCTGAAACAAACAGAAAATATTGTCCTACACACAATTAGGACAGGGAGCAATTAATGCACCAAATTGGAAATGGACATGGATTAACCTTTTGACTTAGTTCTAAAGGTCAAAACTAATTTTCCTTCCATTTTACAAATAAATACTAATGATCTACCAGCTATCAAGATATTAGTATTCAGCACAGCCTGAGCTGCAACATGTTGAATCCCTTCTGGCTTCAGAAGGAAATGAAGGGCACCCAGCTCCTGACAGGAACGGGACACATTTGATAATGCAGATTATTTGCTGCTGTACAACAAATTGTTTTTCTTGGACAAACCAACAGAAAAATGTGATGTTTCTTCAGCAACCTCAGCTATTTTGTTCAATTTCTGCCAAATACTTCACAGTACTTAATACAGAAGCTTAATATACTTGTATTATCATTTAATAAACTTATTATAGCTATTTCTGGACTAAAAAAAGCCAACAACCAAACCACAAAACTTCACAAAAATTTAGTATCTATTTAGAAATTCAAGTAAGCTTTTTCTTAGTGCTATCCTGGACAGAGAAAATTTCCTGACTTGCAACCTCAATAAACCAAGGTTACTGACCAAGTACAAAGAAGAACTAAATTATCAGAAGGCTTTAAATAACCAGAAAACTCTGGAATAATTTCTGAGGCTCCCACCAAAATACTAAGAAAACCTAGAGAAAAATATTTCAAATACAAAAGCGTTATGAAGTCAGAGGTGAATTATTTATAGTGTCTTTTTGTTGCAGTGGAAAGATTCTATCGTACAAAATCCTTAGAAATTCTTTTTCATATAAATATATATATATGTGTGTAGATATTTCAGTTTAATTTACACTCCTTTGTCTTAGAAAGGGAAGAACAGAAACAGCTCCACTTCATCTTTTGTTAAGCACTGCTCACTTTCAACTGAGAAACTGTTAGGAAGCAGGAAATGTTCAGCTTAAAAAAAATTAAAAAACAGCTTTATAAAATATAAAAAATCATGGAAAAGAAATAAAGGGATTTAGAAGCAGAAAGGGCTATCTATTGCATCCTCTATTTCATGTGGTTTGCTTCCAAGGAACAAGGATTTTTATCTTTCAACAGAGGACTTGTTGAGACAGGAAAAGGGAGGGAGAGGTGGCCCCACTTCTTTGAATATACCACAGTACTCGGAGCTGTAAGGAAAACAGACAAACACATGCAAAACCAAACAAAACCAACTCCCTCAAAAAAACCATGATAGTAGCATTTCCTACTCTTGAATTCTCCTGTCATAAACTGCAGAATAAATCAAAGAAATTGATGCAAGATATGTCCAGGAGTCATCAGAGAGGAAAGAAAAACCTCATACAGTACTAGGATGTTCTTCCTAATGCCCTCCTCTAGCTAACACTGAAGACCTGATTCCCTAGTTATAAGATCCACAGATTTTTGCTGCAAGTCCTCACTAGTATTTAAAGTTTCATGAGCCACTCTTTGAACTCCCATTCACCTTCAACACTGCTGCATATTGCTCTAAATCTCTCTAACTGCTGTCGGGTGTAGCCAGAATATCCAATTGGCTTGAGAGACTAACACATAAATGAAATAGAAGAATCTCTTAAGACAAATGAGCATTTGCCCCTTATTACTACACTCAGTTGAAGATATCTATAGATAAACTTGTAATTTCTAGAGAACATTTTCAGAAGCTCCCTCAAAGAAGGGAAGGTGGCACCCAGCTGTAATTCTGTATCAGAAACTCAAACAGTGGAAATAGATGAGAAGCTGCAGAAAGGCACAACAGCACTGTTGAAAGTGGAGCAGTGAACTGACTGTCAGGAGAAACACCTCTGCAAGAAGGCTGAAACATCTTCCAGAAGGAGCAACAGCCAGGAAAAGGGAACTCATACCTCTCAACAGAGACAATGTCTAGACATATGATTTCCAGAAACATAGAGTCACTGAGATGAAGGCAAAAATTAGCAGCCATTTAAAGACTTCAGATTTTGTTTAATACAGAAGGTGCCAAGGTTTCCATAAAATGAGAAGAAGCCTTCAAACTAGATTTGCTAGTTTAAAATATGCCAGATGAATCACATCATTGCTCACCACTCACTGCAAGGTATTAAGGTGATCAGACCACGAGTGAACAAGGGCAGTGACCCTGTACCTTAGAAACAACACCCTCAAATTTCTTGTCAGGACACTCACAGGAACACACCCACTGGAACACATCTCACACTTCCACACTGAGAGGAGCAAAGCAGCTTTGGCATCACCCTTTGGCTGCCCCAAAGGATTGCCTGCCTTGTGTGTGCACATCAAGAACTGCCAGCTGAATACCAACGACAGCACCTCAGCTGAGATCACAGCTAGCACTGATAAAACAAGGTTATGCAGAGGTACAGGTAACACTCATCTTTGGAATCAATAAGCAGAAATGTCACAGCAAAAGGACAGACAGAATATAGCATCCAGTAGATGCCAATTTAAGTTCTAACATCTAATGGAAATGATAGCTTTTAACTGGGAAACCACAAAAAGAGGCTCTGAAAATGAGGAAGATGTGCACATCTGAAAGCCTTCTTTAAATGGTACCTATTGTAGTGATGGGAAACTGCTTTTTATCTCATGCATCTGTAAATCAGGCAGGGTTATCCTGAGTGCTATACAAATAAGCTTATTCCAGTAATTTAGCAACTGAATCACAAATCCAACTGGTCGTTGACAGGAACTCAAAGATAAAATACACAGTTCTAGAAAAGTAAGTCCCAGAAACAAGTAAAATCAGAGTTCAGAGGTGGTTTTTGTTTTTTTATTTCATACACTAAAGAGTGTATCTCATATTCCAGCTTGTGGGTGACAGGACAGCAGGGAGATACCACCTATTAACAGGGACCATTTGCTTTCCATCACAGAGACCTTGTGCTGAACTAACACAAACAATTACCACGATTTTATACTGCAGACGAACAGCTGCTCAAGTTACAGCAAATGTTCTTTCAATTAAGACAATCTTAATGACAGTCCTTGGAAATGAATATAAGGATCTGAAAGCACTGACAAAATAAAAAAAAAAGAGATGATTCACCAAGAAGCTAACATTATGTCCTAAAGAATAACAAGTAACTTGGATAGGCGTGCACTGGAGAAGTGTGTCATGCTACTACTATTTAAAAAAATCACTTTTTGTTAGGAAAAGGAATCAATTAATTGCCTACGAAGTTATGTGCAAAGTTGTGTATCCAAGACAATGGCAGCTATGGACATCAACAATGGAACTGGGCTAGGTTTCTAAAAACATATTAATTTAAATAGTTCTTAAAAGAAGTTTGTGTGCAGTAAGCAGCTATTTCTCAGGTTGACCATTGCAAAAAGATCAGCAAAGGCAAAAATCCCATCCACAGCACAGCTGTTTCAGAGAACTGGCAGGAGCTGCTGCAGCAGGAGGCTCAAGCCGTGTTTCATCATGTCATGCTCATGCTTGAGGTATGAGGTAACCCTTGCTATTCCCTCAGCACTCATCCTGCTGGCCAGGAAGGAAGCAAGGAATAAAATGTGCCTTGATAATAGCACTAGAGATTCTACCAGTTAGATGACTTGGGACTGATGGTGATACAGTGGTTTAGCAGAAAGAGCAGAAAAAGTGGCAAGAAGGAAGGTTCCTGTCTGGCTTATCTCCTACAGGCCTTGAGCTACTGGATGGCAAATACATGCCCACATCCCAGAAAAAGACTTTCTCTTCTCCCAGCCACAAGCTGTGGCAAAAGCTTTCTACCAATTAAAAAAAAATGTTGGGGGGGAAGTTAGGAATTCAAACAGGGAAGTGATTTAAATGACAGCCTTCACTTGGTGTCCTCAGATGAGCTTCCAATACAGCAGAAGGAGACTCAACTATCTCTGACATACAAACAACTTTCAAGAATTTTCCAGGACATTCTGCAACAAGTTTAGCAATTTACTCTTCAATTATACCATCACTAAATGTACAACTACAGAGCCTGATCCAAACCCAAATGAAACTGATGGAAGGACTTCAACTGATGTTCCTATCAACCACTGGCACATGCATCTTGGCTGATTTTTAACAAAGAATATGAAATATTACCATTTCTTAAAAAAACAGTTTTCAGATAAATTTACACAGGAAATGCTGTATCAAGTGTAAGCAAGTGGTACAGCATCTCCTTCCTAAGTCCTCTGCCAGAATCTCTTGAACTCTGTGCATTTTGTAACAGTTCTCTTTTGAGACACACTCAGCCAAAACTCACACAAATTTTATAGAGATAAACAGGAGAGTAAATACAATGGAATATATTCTCTTGGAAGCAGCACACAATTTAAAGCAAAACCTATGGAGATCTAGGGCACTTTTTCAGTGCCCATTATAACTGTATTCCAAACATCAAAGTGAAAGGATAATGCCTGATGTGGATGCAGGCTTTGTTGACTTCAGTGCTTCAGTATCCCCATGACCAATTTGAACAATTCAAGTTAGTTCCTGCCAAAATTTAAAGTCCATTAAAGTAGAATGAAACCTCTCTATAATCTAACTCTTGCTACTGGCCATGGTAAGAAAAGTCGTGGAAGAAGTAACCCTTAATTTTTCCATGAGAAATGTGACTCCCTTAAGGTAAGACAGTAAATTTTACTGTAATTCACTTATGGGAATGAAAAAACACAATAGAAGAAAGATGTCTCTGTAGTGCACATTTATAACATCAATATGTTTCATTGCCTGGATTTCCATTCCAGCACACACTGATCAAATTGCTATGTCATGATATAGTTTTGAAAGTAACCAAAAATCTGATCAAATTTGATTTGTTCTACATTCTTCTCATGAGAAAAGCAAGTGGAACTTGCTTTGAAAGCAGAGCATTCAGTTTGGAGAACTACGAAGTGAAAAATTACTGAGTAAGCCTCAAGAAATGAAAGAGGAGAGGGCTGGAAATTACACAATATTTGAGGTTTGCTATTGATGGATATTTAAAGTGTCCAGATTCATAGATACTCATCTCTGAAATGCTCCTCTCAAATTTCAAGCACTGTATACAATTAAACACTGTTTCTTAAAAGAAAATAACCCCCTAAATTATGCTTTTTCTTTAAGCACTCTTCTATTTGTGAAGTTAAAAGAAGCTGTCAGCAAAACAAGGGTCATTATTCCCATCTTATGAGTGAGAAAAGCACAGCAGGAGTTGGGGTAATGATTTTCCCAAAGCCCTAAGCAGGTTAATGTTTTCAGGCCACTGTTTTATCCTCTGGGCTCCCCTGCCTTACACTTACCAAGCACATCTTGTTTATAGTGAAGAAATTAAACTGAAATAATAAACCAATCAGTATTATATTATTATCACCTTTCTTTTTCTGTGCTTTGTAGATGAGGACAGAGAGACAGATGTGTTTACAATGTTCAATCTGTTGAACCTGAAAATAAAAGTGTGGCCTGCTTAACCTAAATACAGTCATCAGCTTATGGAGTTGCCACTGTATTCAGTGTCTGCCATGCAGCACTAGAAAAGATTTTGTAAAGCAAACTTCTGCTGAATGTGCTCATAAATATTAGAATATTCTTGATATGCTACACTGAAAACATTCAATCTGAGCTGCAAGCAACTAGTGTTGCATATCAATTTTTGGAAAATGCTGGTATTTGTATCCAGAGATCCTACCAGCAATACAAAGTGGCAAGATACTGAAACTGGCAATACAATGCCTTACACAATTATTTTGGGTCGAAGTATCCCATTGTACATAAATTCACATAATGAAGTTCAGTACAAAGCAAACTAACAATGAACTTGGCAAAGAGAAACAGATCAGCAGCTGCACTGAGAATTCAATGGAGAAAACTATTTTAATGCTCTATGTGTACATAAAATTGTCTTTGAAACTGAAATGCAAATAATATACATTAAAATTAAAATTTCTTAAAATAAAATTCAGGCTTGCTTAAAATATAAACCAATTCCAGAATCAAGGTTTTTGGAGAGCTGTGATTAGCTGATGAGAGGTGTTTTAGACAGATGATATAGTAGCTGGCACTGTATCATTATTGCCTTGCTTTCTTTTTTCCCCACACGGGCGGTTGTGGTTCATATATACAACTATGACTACACTTTTTATAAAGTCTTTTGGAGTTACATTAAGAAGTCAGTAAATGACACAAAACTTGTCTTCTTCCATGGGAGGAGGAAAAATGGAGTGTATTATGCAAATACTAAGCAATGCAGGCATTACTCAACACAAACAATCCTAAACAGTATAATTTAAAACCACAAATGCAGTCATTGATTTTTAATAACTGCATTAAAGGTCTCCATTCTAAGTAATTACATTTTGTAGGAAATATCTTTAAATGATGTTGTGCCTATTTAAAAGGAATTAAGAGAATATTATACAAACAAGGTGAGGAAAATATATTTTGCTGAGACTATTTTTCCAAATACCTTCCCTCCTCCAGTATTTAAAACAGACATTACTAAAACTGCCACAAAGAACACCAATTAAAAGAAAACTTTGGTTTGTTTGTATTTTAAAAACAAATATTTTGAGATTTTTCTCCTTTTCTTTTAGGGTGAATAATTGGCCAAACTCTCTATTTTTTTTTATGCTTCCATAAAAACACATGCATCTACTGCCTGCTCTGAGCCCAGGTTGGAGACAAGCAGAGGGTTTTCAGAAGGGGGAGATGAGCTTATGTCACCCAATATCCACATGCTAAAGGAAAAGACTGGCTTTGGACCTGGGGAAACTACTGTCAGGGTCTGCCTACAGATGCAAACTTAATTCATGGATCAAGCAGCTGTTAGGTGAGATACAGCAGCCAATGGTGATGGCATCTGACCAGACCTCATCTCTGTGGTGAAGCCTGCCTCAACACCTGGGCCAGTACAAAGGCTCCCAAAGGTGCCTTGTCTCCTCCCCAAAATGACTGTTTTGTGGAAGAGCTGCCTTTTAACTGTACCAGCAATCCTTCAGATCATGTGGATATTTCAGCAGTTCCCAGGTATTGCTGAAGATGGCAACACTTGTGGCTTTGTAGGGCAAAGCCTGACTTGTTCAACACTGAAGGCAGGTCAAGAGAGGAGGGGGAAGTCCCTCCCAAAATGGGAGCTACATGGTTGGAAGGGAAAACCTCTTTGGAAGATCAAATGTACACCCCCACAAATTCTCATGTCAGTTTTGAACCCTGCTTGCTCTGCCTCAGCATTTGAATAAGGCTGAAAGTGTGGACTGAGATCCATCACTGGCTCTGCAGCACTGCCAAGCCCAACACTTGAGCTCTGCCACAGGACAGGTGGAAGTGGAGGAGCCTATGAACCTTCTGGCAACATCAAAACCTGCCTTGAGTAACACAACTGCTGCTTTGCAGCAGGTGTCCACTGCTGCCTGCAAAGTGGCTCTGGAATAAAAAGTACTTTATGGACTTTTTCTGAAAGAAAAGAAAAGAAAAAAGAAAAGAAAAGAAAAAAGAGAAAAAGTAGATGAAAAGAAAATCAACCAAAAAATAAAAAAAATATGAATGAGGCAAATGCCCCACAATGATATCTGCTTTTGTTTTGCACATCTTCAAGCTCTACAAAAACCACACAGCAAATAACTACTTGGCAGTCCATTGTCAACACTTGCCCACTGATATGCACAGTGACTGCCACCTGGTACCAGCTACCACTAATCACTTCCAAAAGCTGCCAGCCCACACTGCCAGGCCACAGCCTGAATTTGACCTCTTAGATTTGTACTCCAATACACTCTGTACCTCAAACTTTTAATTAAAAGGAGAAGAATAAAAAGAAGTTCATCCAAATCAATTCAAATGTACCGTTTCTCCCAATTACTGTGAATGCAGAGGTCATCATCATGTTGCATCATTACACTGAGGAATAATCTAGCATGAAGTCCTATAAATTAGCTTAAATAGCTTGTGTGTTTTCATCCATAACAGCATATTTCATAAAGATATAGCACTGCTTTTCTGTGTACAAGGAACTAAATTGAACAGGCACATTACATCTATTTTTTAAGAACTTTAATGAGAAAAGCCTGATAAGAACCTTCCCCCACTGCATATCTATGAAATATAAACAGCAGGAAAAAGAGATCTTAAAGAGATCTTATTTTCTGGCTGCACATTAGACTCTGATGCTTTAGACTGCCTTGAGGAATGCACCACATTCCTGGCACTCTATTCAAAACAAGCTTGTGTTTTAAAGAAAAGGGTTCAGTATTTACAGTGGCATACGTAAGAAAAGCATTGACAGAAAAATCTGATCTATAATTACAACTTAATCCAAGGAATCATCCATTTTAAGAGAAATGGTAATTGCATGAAAGTACAACCCAATCCCTGCATTTGAATCAAGAGATGCTAGTTTAGGACACTATATATCAAACCTCAACTACCCTGCCTATTTTCATGTCCTGACAGTGGATGACCTTTCCAAAAAAACCAGCACAATGCAACTACATGCTGTAAAAAATAAGAATTCTTGTACAACCTATGTTGCATGCTGAATTCTTTACAAAAAAAAAAACAAAAAATAAAATCAGAGAGAGCTCCATCAGTTTTGTTTTGGAACACTGGTGAGTACATAGGTAATGACTTTCCCCTCTTGAAACGTTTCTTCATTCTTATGCATAGACTTGAAGGGTCATTTATGTGTTTGGTTTGTTGCATCAATTCAGAGGATAGAGTTACTGTAAAAATTTACATTACCGCAGGCTCGCAGTGATGAAGCAGGCAAGCATGAGAAAAAAGCTTTTATTGCTTTTATTTTAGATTTGATGGAAATGTGTAGTCATTTAGTATGACAACAGCCATCATGAAATTTGATTTATTTATTGATTATATTATGTTTTATTTAAGCAGAATTTTTGAAAGCATTGAAATTTCAAGATAAAGCACAAATTTGACCTATCCATCCAGATGGTGTTGCTCCTGAATTGATCATGTATTTCAATTTGCTGTACCCACTTTAGCTTATAGTTGTGACATTTGCAGTGCACCAAGGACACTTAGTGAAACTCAAACTTAATTTGAGTAAAACACTACTTTATATACTACTCTCCCCACCAAACTCTTTTATTAAAAATAGGCAAAAAAAGGTTTTCATTTCTCCTAGAATGCATAAATTGCTTGTAACAGAGATGGCCCTTCATTTAAAATGGATTTATAGAATTCTTTACTAAATAAATATATTTTTGAACCCTAATGGCTTAGGTTTTACTGTAACTTGCTACTCTGTTGAAGGTCTTGGAATCACAGGTGAATCAGTCCTTTGGTGCAGATAATAAGGTGAAGGACAGATTTTTAAGAACTAATCAGTGCTAGCTTTCAACTAAGGGTGCAGCTCGCTGGCAGCCCAGCTAGACCTCTGAGCTTTTCCCCCACTCCTGCCAGCTGCTTTTTTTCCTGTCTTTTTGAGGCACAGGCTGAGTTAATTTTGGGCTGGAAGAGTTCCCTGAACCTGCATGCAGGTGCAAGAAAAGAGGACAGCACTGTGCAGGGACAGATTTAGATGGCTGAAAACACTATGGGTCACCTTGGTTTGAAATGCACCAAGTGTTTCTAATAACTAATGCAAGTTTCAAACCCCTAAATTCTCACACATGTCACTGTTTCTTATATGCAAGACTACTCTCATTCATCTGATTTTTCTTGATTTATTTCTCACTTCAGTTATTCCAAAGGACTCAAAAGCAGAAAAACACTTAGTCCCCAAATCAAATTTAAATCTGTATTCAGGGCTCCTGTTATTGGGTTTTTCAAGTTTTTAATCTTTTTATTGAATTATTCAAAGGAGTGAAAATATTTCAGGTTTCAATAGACTTTCTAAACGTTTTTTTTTGTCTCAGTAAAACTACTGTATTACTAAAGATACCAAACCAGGTTATAAGATATTGAAGACTGCAAATATTTGACTGCAATATCAATTATAAAGAACAGGAATTAAAATCATTGTCAATACCTGTGGTTAAAGGCAGATGAGTGACAGAAGTTAGACAGGTGAGAGTGAACCAGGTTGATGCTAACGTTGCTCCAGATAAAAGCAGCAGCAGTATGAACTTCAGCATGCCCCTGATAAAATCTGCAAATCTAAAATAAAAACACACATCAGAGCAGTACAAACACCAATTTTCATATTATTTAAATGTGATGCTTGACAGTTAATTCAGTATATCCTCATTAAACATTTTGGAGACTATAAAAACAACTTAAAAGTAATTTCTCATTTTAAGAAATAGAAAAAAGGTATTTTTATAGAATGGTGATATTTCTAGCTGTCAAGCTGAAGAGCCATGGATTTTTTAGCTGTCACAAAGTAACAACCAAACCAGAACAATTCTCAAGCAATTTTCAAGGCATCACATGAAAACACTCGAGGAGAGGTTTTTTTTTTTCCTTTTGCATTTGTTGGACACAGTATCTCACCACTACTTCCATCACTGTTTTGTCAGCATTTGCCAGTCTCCCTTGGCAGACACAGAGCTCCATTAGCATATGAGGAGGCTGCCGCGTTTCATTCAAGACATAGTTAAGCGTCAAGATTCATTCCTGTGGGAAATGGAAAAACTCCAAAAAAGTCCAAAGAATCCCTAGTTGAAGATGACAAGGAACAGCTTCTGAACCCTTGGATGCATTGGTGATGAAGCTTGTGGTGGCTTAGGCAAGGAAGGAACTCCTTACACAGGGGATCACTCTGCCAGTGGCTGTTTTGGGCTGAAAAGTTCCAGAAACCACAAGCTTGGGGCTGCACCTCTTCTACACAGACCCTGCTGACAGACTGGGGGAGGACAGCCCCACAAGTCCTTGGGCAGTCTGGCTCTTATATAGAGGGAGTTATGATATTTATACCACCTGATGATACAACTGCTTTTCTCTTTTTTTTCCTTTTTCTTTCAAGGAGACAGAATGAGCAGTGCTCGTGTGGCATAATTATCAGTGCAAGTGCTCTTTTCAAAGGGGATGTGAACTTAACTACTGGGAAAGATATATTAGAAAAGGCAATCTTATTTGTTCATGAGTAATTTTCTATAATCTCCTGCTTAGGAGATGTGCTTTTGGGATGGACAGGTTAGGTATGTATTTCTAAAGCATATTTTCTGCCCCCTTGACAGGCTCCTGCCTTGATCAGGCTAATGGCAGCATAATCCACCCAGGCTGGTCCATGACAAAATTTGTCTGTGTATGAGCTGACTGCTTTCTCTGCCCTGATAAGAACACTCTATAAGCAGATACCTTATAGCTTACTTGATAAAACAGGAAATGCTGCCAAAATTTTGAAACTTCCAAAAATAGCATAAGAGACATAGGAGTAATGCACTCAAACACTCTCTGCTCTCCCAAACCAACTTCTTTCCTTGTATTTTGATTCTCCCCATGCCTGAATTCCACATTGAATTTAGCAGTGAGTAATTCAATAAGCAGTAGTGGGAGATCAATGCTGCATTATAATCTGAGAAGTGTATGACTGCAGTGTTCAAGTGGCTTATGCATTCATCTCCAATAGCCAGAGGTCAGCTGCTACTGGTGGATTTTTCTTCTGACAATCCAATCGAGGAGTCAGGATCACCTCACTGGTTTGCCAGCGAGTTTCTTTAATTATTCTTTGGGATCACTAGGGTCAAAATCAGCAATTTTAAAAGCTTTGCAGAAGCATCTCAAAGTGTAAACTTCCAGGTTATTCCACAGAGACTCCCACTTTGCCTGCTGGCAGACAACATCACTGTCCTTACAGGCAAGGGCAGTGACGAAGGTCCTGCCTAATGAAACAATGTGAGAAATATCAGCCTTCTGGGAGGGACATTCACAGACTACAGGTCTGGGGTGATCTCTAGAGGATCCTTGGTCTCTATCCCACCACCAAGGATATGTGGGGATGGGAGGCTGATATGCATCTAATCCATTCATGACAGCTAATGGAGAAAAGCTCTCCTTTAGCAAGCAGCTGCCACTCTTCCTGACACAAGGATGCCAGTTTGGGTAGCAATGTGCTCCAAAGAGCTCTTAGATATCATAGAACTCCAAAAGGGTCAAATGTACCCCAAATTAAAGATTTATTTAGCTATTGGATTCAGCCAGCAATAGAATAATTGAAAAAAGATGACATAATAGCCTAGCCTGAACTTGGTAATTGAAGGACTTCTGTTTCTTGTCTGGTTACAGGAGAATAAAGAAGACTGTAAACCCAGTCTACTCTTCATAATACTTGCTTCAATCAAAAAATATGAGAAATTACTTTTATCCTCACACCCTGTACCTGATTTCAAACCTTTGTTCTGTATAAATCCTTCTGCATCATCTGGCCTGTAAGGGGTTGCCTGCAACTGCTAAAACAGTAGGCACAACAGGAGAGAAGGTGTATACTCTGCCAGACACACACCCCTGAGCCTACTGCTGCTAACAGTCTCCAGCCTCCCAGCAGATCCAGCCCTAGGTTGTTATCCTACAGTTAAAATCACAAACCTGCACTGCTGACAACACTGTCTGTTGCTAAGGAAATTATCACCATGCCATAAAGTTTCAGCATTTTGACTACACTGCAGGTTAGAAGCAGGAACTGAAACTGAGCTGCAGAGGACAAAACCTCAGAAATATCTATGATCCTTGGCAAATGTGGGGGGAAAAAAAATTAAAAATCTGAGAAAAGGGAATAGATTTATGTTTCCATGCAATTATAGGAATGCTGCTCTTTGACACTGCTTTTCTTCAAACTAGTAGCATTTGAAAGCTGCCAGCAAAGGGTACAGCACCTACCAGCTGCCCAAAATAGGCCAGGCTTTTCAATGATAAAAATGCATCAAACACATTAGCTAAACATATAAGTTCATGGCTATCAGGACAGCAGTGGGTGGAGAGTAGAAGGATTTATGTCTAATGCTGAGAGAAACTTGCAGCATTTTCAAAATGAGATAGATAAACAAATTTCCAAACTGGGCATTACTTTAAATACAGATGATTTAACACCTACTGTGATGTACAGGACCTAATGCTCAAGGGCAAGGCTCAGGTTGTTAAAAATTCTAAATTATAGGATCTGCATTGACAAAAATTGAAGGAGCAAATTCCTAAGATGCACCAATTTTGCTTTAACAAATTAGCAGAAGAAAAAAAAAAGGAAAAAAAATCCACCCCAAAACTAACAGCTTCTTGAGAGGTGGTTAAGGGAGAGAGCTGCTTGCTTGGCAAATCACAGTTCTGACACTGAAATATATCAACTTGTCAGCTTTGACAAGAATCATTACTTAATTTTCCTAATTACAACTTTCAGCAGATTACAGTCAGACTCGTCATTGATTCAACCCTACACAGATAAATGCTGAATAGGCCTAGGAGGGAGAGTCATCCATCAGAAGTGACAAATCACCTCCTCCCTCCCTTTCTGTATGCAAACCCTCCCATCTGAACTGTGCATTGCCCAAGTTAGAAAGACATATTTGGAGACAGACTGTTGGTATTTCTTAAATTTACTAAATGCTACAAAATACAGGTATTCAACAAGGTTTGAAATCAATTTTGAAGCAGTTAAAGGGACTGCCTGCATTTCCTGAAACTAAACCCAGGCAGCATATTAAATAAATTAATCTACCATAAAGACTGAGATTTGCATGTTGACATAGAGTTTGCAAATTCTCTCCCAGTAAAGTTAAGTGAGCTTCAAAGCTCTACTGTTGAAATGCTGCAAATATACTAGAGATGAACTCATGATGAAAAATGGCAGTCTACCTGCTTCAACATGCAACCTATGGCATCTGTGTCATTTGCAGCAGTTGCTTTTAAACATCTACTCTCTTACAAAGAAAACATTGTATCTGAGCTTGGCTAATCAAAAGCAACTCTTTTTAGAGGAAATCAGGGCATGAACTTTGATTGGCTAGATGAAGTCCTTTGGTCTGCATCTGGAGTGGATGGGAGAGAAGCACTTGTTTCTTCTCCCTAGGTCAGGAGTTTTTTCCTCTCCCTGTTGCAGTTGCTAGGCAGCCTGCAAAATGTCAGGATGTGAAACTTCACATCTCTTTATGCATTGTGTACTCTGATGAAGCACAGCAAGTGAAAACAAGATAGTTTCAAAAAGAAAAAAAAATAGTCCTAAAAAGATCACTCTCTCCATCCACAACACCGTGATGATGCAACAGTTGCAGATATCTGCACATGGAGCCAAAAGAGTGGACACAGAGAAGCCAGGACAATGCTCAGATATCCCAAATTGGTTTTAATCACATAATAAACTCACTGCTCAGGTACCTCCTAAAAGACTTTTTCTCCCTCCCGCCATCTCTTTTCCTAAAGGGGACCTCAATGAATGAGAAACAGCAGCCTTTTGGAAGGGAATCCTTTTCTTGCTGTTCCACTCCCCAGGTCATCAGCTTTCATGATGGCCAGAGACAGCTGTGTCTGGATTTACAAAAAGCATACACACCCATACTGTAGCCCATAGGATACAGCAGAAAATAGTTAGGCTATGCAGGAATCCATCAACCTGCCCAAAATGGGCCCAGGCTAATTTCTCTCTGGAGGAACATAATGTTATTGTGGATAGGCTGCCTGTGCTACATTCCCTACATCCCTCTGGGAAACAATATGCCCAAAAGTGTTAATGGAAGGAGACAGAAAATAATTTCTTCAATGCTTTCCAAATGTGCTACAATGAGGTTCTTCCCCCTCATACCAGGTATCTGAATTCACCAGAGCTGTCTTTAAAAGCAGCATACAGGAAGCCATTGTCAGGAACAAGAATCTGACTTCCAAATTCAGGTATATGCATGTGGAGTTTTCAATCCCCAGCAACCACTAACATGGTATAAATTATTGCTTTATTAGAAACACATTATAACCCCAAAAGGAATTTTCCATTTCAAGTTTCTGAAAGATGAGAGAAAGCAAGTTCTGTTCTTAAGAGGATAAACTGAATTATAATCACAATTGAAGAAATGGAGAAGGACCTGTAATTACTCCTACCTTGCCATTGCTATGCCAACAACACAACCTCCAACTATAGACCAAAATCCAATCCAGCCTGCATCCACCTGACAGGGAAAAAAATGAAACAGAACATAGAGAAATGTGTTAAAGCTCAGAAAATAAGATGATGTTACTTTCAAAACAAGTGTTGTGCATGGGCTCCAAACTGCTAAGAACAGCTCTCTACAATAGTCTGAAGTGCAAGGCTTTTTCTGGGAAAGGAAATAAATTCACCACAAGAAGTAAGACTAAGTAGTCTATGCCCTAAATGTGACCTCTCTTTATGGAACCTGAGTAATGTCCTCTGTTTTTTTTGTAATACTCTATCAAAAGCTTAGAAATCATCTTGTCCCCACTTCATCTTTTCTACCGTGTATACATTATTTTCTTTCACTAGAGACGCAGCAGCCAACAATACTCCCATTTTTTTACCTACTTCTTCCTTTTTGTTACAAGGCATGTACAGTTCTGAAAACACTCACCACTGATGGGGAGTCAGCAGGGAGAGTTTTGACAGTTTGGGATGCCAAAGCTACAGTTCATTTTGTTTAAAATTTCAGGGAGTAAAGTGGTCCATATATATTAACAGCATAATAAACATAAAAACCTGACAAAAGTGCATGCTAGTGCAAAATAAAAACATGCCACTTACAAAATAGCTGCTGATTATCAGTCAGGAGAAACTTACCTGGCTTACATGAATGGGTGTTAATATCAAATCCAGAACACCAGACCAGCCAGAGAAAACACCCAGTGGTATGGCATAGGCCAAAGCAACCATCAAGAATCGGAAATTGCTGGGAAGATAAAACGTTGCCATTAGCCTCAGCTGATATTAAAAATGCACCAAGATTAGCCAGGAGAGTAAATCACACCCTAGAATCTATATTCTGCCCATCAAGAAAAATAGCAAAGGTCTGAAGCAAGAGTGAGCCAGGGAAAATATAAGAAAGGTATCCAGCCATGCCACTGAATTCCTAGTGGCTGATATGTTACCACCTTAGCACTGATAATAGAAAAAGCCAGTCTCTCCACATACTTCAAAGGTTTTTGTAACATGCTGGGCTCAAATGTTTCTCATTTCTCCAAGCAATTCTTCCATGCATTGGCATGGGCAACCTACTTAGCCTAAGTGTACGTTAGGAATAATAAGCACTAATTTAAAAGATTAAAAGCTTATTTCAAAAATAAAATCAGAGATTCATCCCTCTTGAATTGCACTTAAAAGACAAAAAAAACCCCAAGCCTGTTTTAATTCTCTTTATTTTGGTGAAATGCAAGGAAAGCTCTGGAAATCAGGCAGATGCAGTTGCAAGAGTGGAAAATTTTGACAATTTGAACTGGCAAAAACAAGAGACAGCTATAATACTCTACTCTAAATAGTCAACATATTTGTTTTTCCTCCCAATTATTCAACCTTTAGTATTCAGTGAAGGTGAAACAGTCAAAGCTGTATCATCATCTTCAATGTATAGAGCTAAACAGGAATTTAACCAACAATTTCCCCCATTCACCATAACTGAAAGCAAATGTGAAGTCCTTGCTAAGAGAAATCCAAGTTTTCCTCAAAAATGTCTCAAATGGGAAAGAAAATATAATTTGGAATCTGAAATAGTGATATTTTAAACTGAAGAGATTTTACGGTGCTTCCAAGGTTAGTTATCCCATGGGGTATCAGTGTAACCCGAAACATGGCTCCCTCTGGTCTCAAACAATTTACATAAAATTGATCCTGATCAGTACCAGTTCCTTGGCAAGCAGGGGCAATTTGATAGCACACAGTTACAAAAGCCAAGAGGGAGAGAGAGATTCAATTACACTCCAAAACATTTGTAAGTTTGCAGCTTACGCTGTTTTACTCCCTTAGATGCTCCACACACAGCACAAGCAGCCAGTGCTTTTTGCACTGTTCTTTTTCACACATCCTCTTCTTGAATAACACATTCCCATCCCATGAACATATCCTCCGCTTTCAATATCATTGGTGTCAGATTTATCTTTTAATGCAAAGAAAAACAACACTCAAATTTTCAGCTCTTCTATACATTAGTTATATTTCTCTGAATGCTACGGTCTTCCTAACAACTGCTCTCCTTTTTTAAGAATGCCACACTCTTATCCTAGTCTATCTGGTATCACCTTGGCATTTGATGCTGTTTAATACTATCCATATGAAAGCCATTTCAACATTTGTCGAATAAAATAAAAGGGAATTTTGCATGGACCTTATAGAGCCATATTGTAGATTGCTAAGAGGAAGCAAGTCTGAATGCAGTGTTCTGCAATGACATTTGCTGAATATTAAAAATCTTTGGCTATCTGGACCTCAACTTCATTAATGAGCTACTTTTGAGGGAGAACTTTGTCCTTTACTTGAGCAGCATTTTCTGTGGTGTATTTGTTTTCTGTCACTCAGGCAACAAGACAGCCTGTGATGTGGGATAGCTGCTCTGTGCCACATCCAACCCCTAGTACCAATCCTAACAGTAGCAGCTCTGCATGATGACAATCTCCAGGGACAGAACCTGCTCCCCTGCCTGGTCTCCACACACAACAAGGAATGTGACCAGGAGAAAGGGAGCCTGGCAGTGACAGAGACACTGATCTCCAGGTGTCATTCTGCCCCTCGCCCAGCAATACCTCGTGCTGCCTAAAGCCATTTCAAACACACATCTTCAGTAGCAGTTCCACTTTTCATGGCTCCAGTCACTCATGCACAGCTTTTGCAATTTTGCAATTGCTCCACTGAAAGTAGAAAAATGTGCTGTCTGTCACACCATCAGCTGTTGAACCCACACTGTTTTCCATCCTATCAGCAATGACAGGATATCAGAATTAGCCTCCCTGTTAAAACATTCTGCTGGGATATGAATTGATTTTTTATTCTGTTTTTTTCAGAAACCTAACGCCACTAGAATCTGTAAGACAGGCTGGTTCAGAGGGGAGCCCCATCAAAGTCATCATTTTCAGAGTAACTTTGACAGTGCCTATTAACATCAGGCACATTCTGAGCAGCTTCCATTACTGGATGGTGTTGTTGATGAAAGTGTCATTAAAGCAATAATGATGCATAAAACCCCTGATACAAAATTTCAAAATTGCTTACATAGTCCCTAGAAAATATAAAAGCCATGTAACTGGCTAAAAGTATTTTATTACTTCAAATCAAAAATCACAACACATTTTTTAATGCAGGTTTTAAGACTTATCAACCATTTACTTGTATTAGAATTTTTTTCCATTGAAGTTTGTGGAATATCCTGAACTGGGGAAATAAAAACAAGTCATATTTACTTCACCCAAGAAACTGAGATAGGGCACCACACATTTTCTAATGGAAATTCAAACTACACTTGTCACAGTGTGTGATAGACTGTTAAAAGATTTGGGCTTAGCTCCCAAACCATGACCAATCTGTTGTCTCCCACTGCAGACTGACAGAGCTGGTATCAGGAGATAATGAGACATCAACTAATTGTAGCAATCTGTCAGAAGGAGGAACCCTCCAAATCAGAAGGAAGACTCAAGTTCCTAAGAAAGTCCCCCAAAAAGGGCCCACAGGGGATGGCTGACCTCTGCTGATGGTGTAATAACTCTGCAAGAAGCAGCTCATGTAAAAGACTGCCAAAGGACCTGAAGGCACGAGGAGTGTGGGAGTTGCAAGGATGTGATAGATCCCCTTGGTGTCCAAGGAGAAAAGGTCAATGACTTCAGTGGTAAAGTTATACTGTGTTGCTTTATTTTGAAGTAATAAAACTGTAGCTTGGTGGAGAAGACAGGGAAATTATGAACATCTCAGTTCTCATGAGTGTATCTGGTGCATTGCTGGGTCAGCCCATCAGCTCACACACATCCTGAATGCCTTACACACAGTTCTCACACCAAAGGGTAATTCTACAATAAAAGGAAATCATGATTTCCTGGTACTCATCTGCTGGTTACCTTCAGTCTACACCACCAAGTCTAAAGAAAGGCTCTCTAAGCCAAGATGAAGCCTAGATTAGGCAGGCAACAGAGCTTAGAAGCCTAACGAACCAGATGATGGATTTCTCTTGAAGCATGGCAGATACCATTTTCTTTCATGAAACTCCCTTGCATGACAGATTGTTACTGAACAGCTCCCCAAGATAAGTGGGCTTAATGATGAACTGTTGATTGTTTCATGTGCAGAGGAATGAAGAAGTGCCTTTGATAAAGGGTAGCATGGAAGAATGCAAGACCCGAGGGAAGAGAGATATAATTATCTACCTGACCACATTTTAAAAAAAACCCTCTTTGTTCTTGCAGACACTGTAAACTATACTCATCATTGAAAAGTCCAGTTTGTTTTCTGAAGTTCCACTGGTTATTGTTAACAGTAAGCCAGCTTTGCTGTTTACATCCTGACCTTACCCAGTACCTGAGGTCCACTGTTTACAACACTTTAAACATGGAATCTAATGGTTATAAAACTCCCAAATGGAGCACTGTCAACTAAAATTTTATATTTCACCTGCAAAGCCAGTTGCTGTTTGGATTTCTGTTCAACAGCAACATTTTTACAACACAGCCCTCAGGCAGGGTCTAACAGCACATCAGCTTGGGTGCAGAACAGCATTATTGTGTGTGATAAGTGTCCTTAAGAGAACTGCTATTTTTTAATACCCTGAATAGGTCACTTAGCAGACTAACCACCCAGCTGTACTCACACCTCCTGAGTGCCAGCCTGCTCCAGGATGAACACACAGGATTAAGGATCTTGCCAACTATTTACTCCCCCAAACAAAAAAAAAAGCCTCCAAAACCAGAAGAAAACCCAGTGACAAAGGATGAGTTGTTTTCCCTGCCTCTAAATACAATTATTGAAAGTACAGCCCACAATAGGCCTGTAGTAACTAAATGTCTAAAGCTGCACAATTATCGAGCTTCAAGCAACCCTTTATATGCAGATTCAGCTCCTCCATCACTCAACAAACAATTACAGCAAGAGTCAGAAGCTTCCCAGTGAAGTCAGTCATACTCCGTACCAGGGGAGCAGCTCTTCTTTGCCCCAGAAGCTCCTCTGTGCAGTATCATCTACAGGGCATGGCCTTCAGAATTATTCACCCTTAATATTACAGTTGCTTTAGCTGCTCCTCTCAGATCATATTTACAACTACACAAGACACTGTACAAACACTGGGGGAAGTGGGACTGTGTCTTGCCAAAAGAACCCAAGAGGGAGAAGCTGCAATACTGTTATTTTCTTTATATCCTCTCTTTTTATTTAACCTAAAAATTCAAAGCAAGCTAGCTCACCTTTGAGTCTATCCAGAAACACACCTGAAGACATTTTTCCTATACCCACTTTGTATTTTAACATACAAATAATGAGATTTAATAAATCATATAACAGTTTTAGATAGTTCATTCATTGCTTCGATGGTTAAATGAAAGCAGCTGAATAATCCTTCAAAAGACAAGTAAACCCCAAATTCATTCCAAAATAATAAGCACAGAGAAAACCAGCTTAGAAGTTAGTTTTGCCCAGTGTTATTCACTGTTTTCTCACCGCTCACTTTTAACAATCTTGTATAATCTGATGTAACAGAAGCATTGCATAAGAAAAGCCATGCTAACAGGATGACTAAAGCACTGCTGGTGCTGAAGGACTGGCGTGAAGACTGGAAATACACACAGTGGTTTAAAATTTAATGTCTGCTCTTTAGCAGTTAGCATCCTTTTATGTCTTGACATTAATATTTAATTTTATTTTGTTTAAAAGTACTACAAACCAACTTGTTTGCTCAATGAGAAGATTAAAGCACACTTGTTTTTATTTACTTAGGCACTGATCTGCTTTGAAGTGGAAACCCAATGAGGTCCTACCTTAAGAGTCTGCAGAAACTTCTCCTGTAGCTGAGCCGCTGGCTCGCTGCAGCCACGCTGGGGGGGAATGGAGGGCGCGAGGGGAAGTAGGCCAACGCTGCAGAAAATATCAGGGAAACCATTCCAAATTCTAAACAAGAGGGCAAAGAAAAACAAAACCAAGAACAGATGTTAGCACTGAAAGACTTATTTCACTGCAGTGTTGTTATCAGCCAGCCTCTGAGACATAAATCCCATCACAAGTGCTTGACTGCTCCTGACTACAGAATTCTGTAACTTGAAGGAGGAATTTCTTTCTCCTTCCCCAAACAAAATTTCAAATTGAGATGGAGAATCAGTGAGACTAGCAGTCCATTCCAGTGATAGGTACTACAGAGAACAAGGCTCACACACAGAGAACCCAGTGAAGCAAAAGGAAAGCTTTTGCTTTTTCTCTTCAGAGAGAACTGCAATATGAGGACTTGGCCAAGTTTCCTTTCAATGGAAGTAACTCAGTGCAGGTAACAGCATGCTAGAGACTTGAAACAGATGGGACTGGGGAAGCCCCAGGGCATGGAATAACAATTATTCATTGCACAAGATGATGAAGGCAAACAAAAGGTCAAGCAAGGCAGCAGTTCTGACACAAACAGTACTACATGGCAACAGAATATAAAGAGCAAAGTGGAGAAGCAGCCAGGGCTCATGAATAGAAAAAGTACAGGTAAGAGGGGGAAAAATAAAGAATACAGCTGTTTGTGGATGCTCTGCTTGTTTAGCAGCAGGAATTCCAAATCTTTGAAAAATTTCATAGAAGAAGTTTGGACCTGAGCTTGAGAAGTGATGAGCACTTCACAGAAAACACTAAGTCCCATGAGCAGACATTCTGAAGAGAAACAACTCTACCCACAGTCAGTCTAATTAATTTGTTTTACAGGCCTTTTACAATATATATCATGTTCTCCACAGTCCTCAATCCCAGTATTTCTCCTACTGCCTTTGAAAACAAGATTCTTTGCAGATAGAGAGAAAAATGTATAGCTGAAGTGTGTTATCTTAAAAGAACTTGTGATCTTATAACAAAGAAGTGTTCACTGACAGCACAAATAAATTCCAGCAGAGCTGGATACTCAATTGCCTTAATTTTCTTTTTTTTTCTTCTCTTTTTTAATAAATCAATATGAACATGGCACTTCGCCAGGTCTTCTGCTAAACTAGAAGAAAATAAATTCAGGAAACTGAAAAGTAAATAACACTCAGAGTCTAAATGGATCAGCTGGAGATGGAGAAGGGAAATGAATGCTTCTATTTGGCATATGGGAAAAAAGGCATATCGGGAGTGTGACAATGCCATTTTTCATCATCAAATACTAAAGGACTCATTTTGAATTACGTGGTGTCTCTTTTCCTGCTGTGGTGTAACTGCATGTTTCAAGGGCCAAGGGCACTTAAACTAGATCTTCTCACTCCTTTGCTCTTCAGAAAACAGATTAATTTCTATCTTTGTGCACATTGCTTTGGAGACCATGAGCAGTGAATAAAGAACTGGCAGTAACTGATCACCCCAGACCTAAGGAAGGGATGAGATGCTCTGTCACTGCAGGATGATTCTACACAGCTCTTTAGTAAAAGCTGTTTATCCCCCCACCTCCTGCCTCTAGTCTGCATATAGGTTTATAGACATACATATTACACACATTTTAATCACATATTAAAGGAAGATTTAAGACTGCACACAGGTATAGCCAATCAAGAATGTGATCACACAATCCCATCAATTTTGTCCAAGGTACTTAAGTGCCCTTGTCATATTGCAATGCTATAAGGAGCCAGGTTTTATTCTGCAGAATCACAGAAATATTTAAATCACAGAAATATTTCATAACAGGTGCCCATCTGGGGTCTCATCTATGCACTGCCTCAGGATTTCTACCAGTCAAATTACTGTAGTAGGAGCAGTAGTAGCCTTTTTTTTTTTTTTTTAATTACTAAGTTCGGGATGCTGTCCTCGTAGTACCTTCTTGCAACTCTTTTATGTTTCCCAGTGTTATACTTTGCAGGCTAACAAATTTGCCTAGATAGCTCTGCTCTATGCCTAAATGAAAAGTGACAAATTCACAGTGGAAACAAAAGCATCTCCCTCTGTTGAAGAATATGAGTTTTTAGTGCCATCTTAGCTTTGTATACAATACTTACACCTCTATCTAAAGTCCAGGTACTGCCAAACACATCTGATTTCTTACATATTGAAATCCTACCTCAACAGGAAACCCACACCCTTATTTCCATAATTTAATTTACCAGAGTAGAGGAAGAGGAATACAATCTAAAACTTTTCCTGGGCAGTTAAGTAGTGAGTGAAAGTAAACAAAATTGAGAAGGTAAGAAATAGGTAAATGCTGAGAAGGAGGGAGCTGCAGGGAGCTGCAGTCACAAGAGAGGCTCTTCTTTAGAAGAAGCTGCCAGCTTCTCAAAAGTGCAATGGATGCTCTCAAACAGAGCAAAGCACATGAAATGGGGCAACTCATAAATCAGTGTGCAGAGACACAGATATGTACATATCTGTGTACTTGTTGAGGAGTGAAACTGGAATGCTTCACAAAAGCTGGGTATCACACCATAGTGACTTGTGATGTGAGAGATGCCTGCATCTCAGCCTAGGAGCAGGCACCATGATGCTCGTGTAAACCCCAAACAGACTAAAAAAAATAAATAAAGAAAGAAAGGAAAAAAAAAAAAGAGGTTCAAGACTCCTTGATAACAAAGTATTTTTCCTTCAGACAGGCGACTCATAGCACAAAAACCTTTTCAATTCCAGAAACCCTCCTCCCCACCTTGTTCTGGGGGAATATTCCAGGGTGCATGAGGGCCCCTTACACACACACCCTTTTTTTTTTTTTAAACAAATAATAATTTTACATTGATATTTAGGAAAGTACAAGGCTAAAAGCTCTGGCTGCAGTCTGGAATAATTCATTTCCTTACACAATTCAGGTAATACAATTCAATCCTGATTTGCTACACCCATAATACTTGAGCTGTGAACCAGAATGTGCAGCAACACAGATGACACAGAAAGAGGCTGTGGCAATTCAGCTGAGCTCTGAGTCCATGTTTGAGATAAAGGAACAGCAATTTATTAAAACACAGAAGAGACTGGAGTTAACAGAGCAATTTCAGAATGTGTTTATAAGCAATTGCTTCGTAATCATGTTTGAGCTTAAGTTCTTGGAAAATTTGCACACTGTTGGCACACTACTGATCCCAAGTCAACAATTCACATCGTTACTGTCTTTTAAAAGACATCATCTAAGTTTTGGAGGCTGCTTATTTAATGCTAGCTCACACAAAAGCAAGAAGCTCATTAGAAATGCAGAGTGCTTACCCTGTGGAACTGGCTTTCCCATAGAACCTGAAAGAACAAGTCATACCAAACCTGACCACACTTGCTGAAGAAGTGGGGAAGTGGGACATTTGGGTCCAGCTTCTTGCTCTTCTACATTCTGCAAAACCTTTACTTCTAATCTGTGAAGTCAATTTGAGGCTAGTTTTCTGCACAGCTGTTTAAGGGGACAAATAGTGCCCTACCACAACTACCAGGTATTTTTTGTCCCACAGGTGAACAGAGCTGTCTGTTCACTGTTACCCACTATGGAGCAGCTGTCCTTCCACCTCTGGACCCCATGGGGCACAAGAGAGCAGAGGGAAGCAGTCAGAAGGAACCTTGTGCTTTCAGCTCTCCAGGGAAACAGAGCTAAGCTGAGACAGAACAAATCCCATGAGGGATTCAAAGCAAACTCCTCTCTGACAGTTCTTAGCAATTTTAAATCAGCTGGAGGTTTTCCATCATTACTGTGATTCACTGCAGGCCAGCAATGTTCACAAAGCATCTCTCTGTCATTGTCTGAACAGCTACAGGGTTTGCAGCTCCTGAAAATACACATCCCATAGGACACAAACACCAGCACAAAGAAACTATCTCTGTTCAAAGCACTTTCAAATACTAAGTGAGAAATACAGATGCCCCATAAAACACAGTTCCTAGGAAGCTGAAGAGCTGCTGTAGAATCATTGACTGCTGGGACCAGTGATCCCAAACAGGTCTACAAGGGTGTTCTCACATCCTTGCCAGCTCCAAAAGGTAGAAAGAGCCATGCTGAGATGTGAGGCAGGCAAGACCTGAACCTTGGTGGCAACATCCATCCCTGTTTCTGAGGAAAATGCTTAGGAAAACCTCCCGAAAGAGAACAGAAGAGAATGTGAATCTAATGCACTGCTGAAGGCAACATTTCTTCGGCTACCAGACTCAAAACAGTGGTTTCAAGCACAGCACGGTATTTCCTTAGGCAGATGAATTCTTCCCTCTCCATGGAAAATCTGCAGAGGGAGAGCTAAAGCACTTTTCTAATTGCTAGGGTTTTCTTCCCCTTATCTACTGCTCCTCAGGACAAAACCTGACTTGCTTTCGTTTTTCCTTCTTTCACACCAGACATTTTCATCTGCCATGAGATTTTCAGAGCCTAACACCATATTTACTTATGAAACACTTATGAAAAAGGCTTAGCCAAACCTGAATTTCCTTGTTGTTCCATTTGAGTCCAGTAAAAAGCAGCTTACTCAAAAATACTTGCTGAAGTCATGATCCAAATTCTATTGCACTTTCTTTAAAACAAACATTAAAGTGGCCCTCACCCAACAGGAATATTAACTTGACAAATTTCCATAAGGATAACATCCAGGAATAAATGATCACAAACAGCTAACTCAATCCACTAAACCTCCACATAAACTACACAGCATATATATGTTAGGACTTCTGGAACACTTAGGACTAACTCCTGGCTGGATTTCAGAAGATGCAATTATAAGAGGGGAAAGCCCCTATCAAATGCACAACTCATTAATGCTGTACCAATTTATATTCACTAAAAATTAGAATGTAGACATTTCAACCATGTAACCAATTCTGTTTCCTTAAAGTTTGCTGCTAATTTTTTAAGTGACAGGAAGAGGCATAGAAGCCACTGTAATAAAAAGAGCAAGGATACAAACCCCAAGTTTTATCAGGTGAATTTTGTATCAGTGATTTTTTCCACTAAACTGTTGTTACTTCATTGAAATTGCTCACCAGTAAGAATTACGTGGTCTTAGCTTAAAACAAAATCTATCATGTTTTAATTTTAATGTTTCTGATTCTGAAATACTAATTATCTAATCACATTTGAAAGGCACATGCAGGTCATAAATTAAGGCTCAGTTAATGCAGAATAGAATTTCATGCTAAAAAACCATTGAATTTCCATCCTTACAGAAACAGTAGTAGAAAGCCAACTTGTCATGGAAACATATTTTCAATGAAAATTCAATAAGCAAAAACCAGTTTTGAAGCTCAGGGAAACTCCAAGAAGACATTTCTCCCAAGTTCAGCCGATACAAACAACTGAACTACTTCTTTTCAAGTCAGTCTGTACAAATGGCTATTTAAAAAATTAATCCTCCTGACTTAATTACCTTCCCCCAGGCAGAGACTGTGCAAACCAGCCACTAGAGGGTAGTGGCTCTCAAGCACCAACACACAGGAAAGCATGAACATTCTGTGGTTCAGGCGCACCTGCATAGAGCACGGCCTCGATGCGGTCCTTGATGTGCTGGGTGTTGCTGGGCGCTCCCAGCTGAGCAGTCCCGTTGGGGGGCGGCACCACCAGCGGCCCCACCAGGAAGGCGGCGGCGGAGCCCAGGTAGTTGAGCAGCGAGGCGATGGCCGTGGCCGTGGCGCGCTCGTCCGGGGAGAACCAGGTGGTGGAAAGGAACGGAGCGGCGTTCATCACCGTGGGGCCCGCCAGCCCGTTCAGCAGCTGCCCGCCGTGGATCAGCCTGCAACACACAGCACGCAGCAGTGAGAACCGCCCGCTGGGCTTTGGTAATCAAAGGCACGTTGGTTTTAAAATTTTAAAAGTTTAATAGTAATAAAATGGTTGTAAAAATAGTAATATAATTAGAGTAATAATAACTTGGACAATTTGGATTAGGACAATATGAGACAATGGAAACAAAGAGTTACGGACATCCGGGTACCTTTTTCTGGGCAGCATAAGCCCGAAAAAGGATACACGTTAACAGAGATTAACCCTTAAAAACAATAACCTGTGGCATATTTATACATCTCACACATGATGCATAAATCCCATTCAAATACAGGATTCTGTCTGGTCAGTGTCAACTTCTTCCTCTTAATCCTAATGGCATCTTCAGGGCTGAGCAAGGCGGGAAGAAGTTAGTTTTTTTTTTGCTAAGAAAGCAATAAATTCCTTTTCTCTGAAAGATGTAGCTGTCCTGTGGCTGCTATCTCGCTGCAAGTCCTTCCTTTAAAAAAGTATCCACATAGCATAGTTTCTATGTTACATTATGTTACATTATGTTACAACCTAAAACTATATTTAACACACTACTTAAGAAAATTAATACAGCATAACTTTCTAACAGAACACATATAATATTCATTTTAATATTTGCGAAAAGCCAATCATAAAGTACGCATTTTTCACAGGTACCTAGTGCTGGAGATGGAGCTGCTGCACAAAGAAATGAAAGGCCTGTGCAAAAGGATATTCTATCCACCAAAAGAAGCCAAATTAGATTGATTTAAAGAATCTGGAGCTACTCTGATCTCATTACCTCATATGAAAAGAGAAGCAAATGTTCTCTTCAAAGCAGAAAAGGAAAAGGGAATAAAAGGGACTTTCTTTGCAGCAAAAAGATATCATGACAGGATATAAAAGTAGAAAAGGTGCAGTAGCAGAAAAGCTTTAAATTACAAATGCTGTAAACCTGACCCTCCTGCCTGCATAAATCCCAACAGAAGATTTAAATTAGTTATGGCAAATCCAAAATTGAAACACTTCAGCAAAATACTCTGCATATTTTTTCACTGCATTATTTATTTTTATTTACACACTCAGATGAGCTCTATGTGCCTACAGATGAGAAGGCTGGGCTGTTAGGATTTCCAAGAGAGTCATCTTCTGCAGCAATCTGGCCATTCTCAACATACTGCTGAAACAGCCAAGTAAACCCAGATTTTTCTCATTTTTCACACTCATTGGGATTTAACAGATAAGGCTGGTGACAGAACAGAGATAGTACTTCCAAGCAGTGAAGTCTCTGCGAAGTTTGGCTTAATATTAGTACAATGAACAAATACAGAAAGGACTTTTTGAAGGCTCTCCTACATGCGGAATTCAGTCAGAAATCTTCCACTTTGACTTTTCCAAAAAGTAATCAGCCATAGAATGCAAAACTATTTGCATTCTATGGCTGATTACTTTTTGGAAAAGTCTATAACTATAGAAAACTATAGCCTAAAAGTCTATAACTATGGAAAACTATAGCCTAAAAAAGAGCGAGAGAGTCACATGAGATATTGCAACCCTCCAAAGTAAATCTATTCATTGTGCAATAAAGTGGTGGCAGATGATATTTACAAAAGGGTGGTGTTTTTTTAACCATAGCAGGAACTCAGTGTTATTGCTGCAAGACTTGAGCTGTGAGACATAAAAAGCTCCGGCTTGAAAATGGGGAAACATAAGCCAGCATTTAGGCAGGGTTTCAAGCCACAAATGGCTGAATAATATACCGTGTAGCAGGAGTTTTTAAAGCACACAAAAGAACACAATATGCAAAAGAAATGCCTACAAACTCTTTATAGAATTAACAAGATCGATTGCAATAGAAAGGAACAGATGCTACCGATTCTCAGTGGATTGGAAATTAATTTTTTAAACAAAATTTATTAAAAATATACAAAAAAAAAGAAGCATTATTATATATCCTCTAAAGGAAACTATTTTTGAGCTGGGACAGAAATAATATCCACTCTTACTTAAAAGCAATTCACTGTTTTTGGAGGTTTTTTAAATCCTCACACAGAAATGACAGATTTCATTACTGGTGTTGATAATGTGCTTCAGATGGACATCAGCAAGGCATGGTCAGGCCTTGTCAATGCTTGTTAAACTCTCACACATGCTAAACCAAAATGAAATGCTTTTAAATAAAGAAAAAGTACTATATAAACAATGCTCGGGTATTTTTCTAAAGGACACATTACATCAATACCCCATGGTTACTCTCCAGTATATTTGGGACAACCAAGGTATCCTTGTGCACTTTGGTATTTTCATTCTACTTATCTCACTGCAGGTATTCTCAAACTTCTAAAATGTTCCAGGGTATTTGCAGAGCTACAGCACATCCCCAGAAACAACTGCATTTCAGTAGCAAGTGAGGTAACTACTGCAACATATAATGATTTATTTTAGTATTTCCTCCTGCTCCAAAGTGAATTTAATGCTTAAATGATGTTCTTGTCACTGTATGTTTGGAAAACTGTGTCACCACAAAATAACCTTTATAGCTTTAGGTGTACTACCACTTTTGTTCATTGACACCACTCTGGTATTATTGTTTTAATCCAAATATGCCTCTTCTGTAGTCATCCTAAAGGCAAATAAAACTCAGTAAAATCAGAAAAGAGTACAATAGTTCTGCAGCATCTGTGGTCATATAGGCACTTCATCTGACAAAAGAAGAAGAGTTTTGTAAAAAAAACTCTGAATAAACCATCATCAAACAAAAGCCCCCAATTTATATATTTTGAAGATTACACACACATACTCTTACCATGTACTTCAGATTTAGATTATGTCTATCAAACTCCATCATCTGAATAAAGCTCTATAACCAATCTTATACTCAAAGGGAGCAATAAATGTTAATTTTACTTTGCAGATCCCGAGGGATAAGTAGCAACTTAATCCAGATTTTAATTCTATATTAGCTTTTTGTCTTTGTTGCTTTGGATTTGTTGGTTTGGTTTTTTTTTTCAGAGGGTGAGCCAATTTTGCCTCTCTCAAAGTGTCTTCTGTTGGTGCTTTAGTGGCTGCCCTCTCTCCAGCCTTGTCCTGGCTGGTGTGCTCTGTTCACACAGATTTGTGGTTTTGGCATTTACCAAGCCTGTCATTATCATCCAGGGTAGAGCATCTCTTATCTTCATATTGTTTAATTTCTCAAGTCCAACATATTTGAGTTAATAAACACTATTTTCAGACTAAATTGCCATCAATATACAGACTACTACCTCAAATATCTCTGCATATGATAACAGCTTAAACCCTATTTTATCTCTTTTTCAATACTGGCTTGAATTAAGCTACTTTTTCCTGAGAAAAAGATTATTTGCATGGTTCTTCTGCACATCCTTAACTCATTTCCCAGAGAGGCAGGGATGAGAGATTCCAAATGCAATTCAGAGCATTTACTAAGCTGCTGCTCTGGGAGATGTATGTAGCAGCTGCTCCACCTGACAGAGAAATATGAACATAACAGTATTGGTGGCTTTTGCTGTTTTTTACAACATCTTATCAGCATTGCACTAGATTTTGGTCTTGCAGCCTGTGAGTCTCCTCTTGTACACCATCAGTGCTAAAAATTGCTCCAAGACCAAGAGAGGTTTGTTTCTGTTATCCCCTGATTTTCTTCTTGTTTCTGCTACTGAAAAGGTGCAAAGAGGAGTTGCCTTTTCCCCATCACTATTCCAATTGCATTCTCTAAAAATTTTCTCTTTCCTGATGAAAGGGATGAAAAGATAACTTTAGCTCAGGATCTTACCCAGATGGAAAAACATTTCTCAGTCTCATTGCACTATCAAGTGTAATATTCATCTGTTATTTTCCCAGTGCTGTTTTCAGATGTGTTATTTATCCAATCATAATTTAATTATTTTCATGTATCAAAAAGTAGAAAGCTATTGAGGTCAAATGACAGGAAATAATATGAGCAGAAGGCTTTTTAATCATAATCATGAAAGAGAAAATTGGAAAAAAGTTACACCAGAAATTCATTCTCGACTTACAAAATAATTGATGACCGTAGCTTAAAGCAAAATTGGGGAAGTAAACATCTATCTAAAATATTTTGTTTTTAACTGTCTCAGTGACCAGGTCAGGACTCATTTTGATATGTCAAGGTTTTTGCACATCTGACCTCCCTCCTAATGAATTTATGTGCTCTGCCAAACTTATAATTTGCAACTGAACGTGAGCCCTTTATGAGCCCTTTTGAAGAAAAAAAAATTTGAAGACTGATGGTAAATGGTAGTGTGAAGTATCACATGGTAGAGCATCACAGTAATGAGTAACTTACATATTTACATTATGTATCTATCTAAGAAAATACACATATGGACACACCACACACTTTTGCACAAAATAAAGATCACTTCTGTTCCTAAACTGGCCTCTGAACTGCAAAAATATAGTACAAGGGACAGTTCAAATACAGCACTAGAAATTAGAGAAGAAAAACTCTTATTGTACTATACTGTCACCTCTTTCCCAATATTTTTTATCAAGTCCCATTATAAATAACTTTAATTATGCAGTTTTCACCACTTCCTGAGAAGACTTGATACTAGTATCAGGAACTGACCTGGCTGTACCTGCCTTACTCACTTCTTGCAGTCACTGTTAAACTAACCTAACAGGCAGCAACAAAGAAAACCATGTAAGGCTATAAATACTGGAATTACAATATACCTGAGCAAACTGGGTATGAAAAAAGTGAGATTACACTGGAAAAAGGTTCTAGTGACTGATGATAATACCATACAGTTAAGATGGGAAAGCACTTCCATTTACAGTCGGCTTTATTTTTCTTTTTCTCCTTGTACAAGTTGAAACTTTGCATGCACGGTCACAGTCACATCAGGTACTGGATTTGTTAAGCTATTTAAAAGCTGTGTGTTACATAAGTGGTTTTTCTAGGTAAAAAATCCAGACATTTAGTGTTCCTACCACTGTGTGTCTAATGCCTGGACTTAGGAGAATTTTAAATGAAAGAAAATCTCATTAGTTTCTGTTCTCAGATGGGGAAAAAAGGCAACACTGGAAGGAGAACTACTTACTCAAAAATTACTTTTGATACAATGGATTTAAAACCCACAACACTAAAATAAGTATCCCAAGTTCACTTCTGAGATATGTAAAGTGAACTTTTTCTGGAAAGGCTAAGACTAGAGAAGTTGGATCAGAATTTTAACTGATTCACAGTGTGGAAAAAGCATTTTCACCTTGTCTTTGGCAGACAACACAGCGAAGAGCAGGGCTGCCAACCCCAGGGTGTTGCTCTGACTCTCTAAACACAATGATAATTTTCCAGCCCGACTGGAAAATTCAATTCTTTTGCATCTTAGGAGCAAGTAGAGCTCGTTTCAAGAGCCCTGAGAAGAGGAGATTCTGGTGCAGGTTTTGTTTGTGAAACTTCTACCCTGCTTTTCCCACTCACTGCCATGAGAATTGACCACTTAGTCACTTTCAAACTTCTATGAAAATACAACACAAGTAAACTGCAATTCAGTTCTGCCACTGTTGGGAAAAGTGTGAGGAGCAACGAAGTCACAGAGAGTGCTTATTCTGCAGGAAGACAGGGCTACAGTGTGCCACGTACCATGGAAAAGGTTAGTACAATAATGAACTGCTGAGCCTAACAATTAAAGCAAAAAGCAATTCTGGATAAAGAAGTTGATGTTTTATAGAAATGGATGGCTAGTATTTCTTTCACATGCCTTTCAGTGAATTTCATCACTGAAACAAGTGGATTGTTAAGCTCTTGCTAATTTGGAAGACAAACAGGTTTATGTAGTGATTAGCTCATTGTGGGAGCTCCTGGAAGCAAATGAAAGAGACCCTTCCACTGGAGGACTTCAGAGAACTTTTGAAGTGCTATTGAATTTAGTGTCACTACATGGCAACAAAGCAAGCAAATACCTCCTACTCTAGAGTGTCTATACTGATGTGTGATGCAAACTGCTTGCCCAAAAAAAGGCACATGAAAAGCCATGGACTTACCCACATTATATATTAGGAGACTGATTATACCTCAGAGGGAACCAACATTAGTTTTGTCAACAACCACTTCTGATTTTTCACAATCAAGCTACTAGGACAGAGCTTTTCCTTTAAACTCACAAAAATAAATATAACAAAAGAACCTCCTAGTAAGAGGAACTTTTTCAGGCACTTTTAGGGCAAAGAGAATTAGGGAGGTCAAATTCATGCTTTACTGCAATTCATTGCTACATTGTATGGCAAATGCAAATGATGTTTTGTTTATACCCCAAAGAGAGAACACCAAGGCTCTATGTCTGGAAAAAGACTGGAAAGAAAAATACCTCTGGGTAAAGCAATGAATTCATCTATTAAAAATAACATTCTATAGATGAATTTCATGGAAATGCACTTCCTTTCGATATTTTCATTAAATGATATATTTATACTACAAAAGCTTTCTGCCTTCTGGATATTCATGGATTGAGGTCATTAGCTTTTTTTTAGCTTGTTTTTGATGCATGCGACCATTGATATGTGGAATAATTTAAACCTGTTTTTTCCCCCATCAGTAAGAAATATTATTGAAAGCATAAAGCCTGAGTCATTGTTTGGTACATTATCTCCAGAAATAGAATGAGAAAAAGGAGATAAATTCAGAAATGCACATTTAGTCATTTTCATCAGGAATTAGGCTCATGTTTTACCCCTGTATGAATCATGGCCTCAGCACAGTCAGACCACCATGAGAGCGGACTTAGAAGGGACCACAGCATCTCCATCCCAGGCATTCCAGCCTCATGGCTCTTCTCCCACACTTAAAGAAAACAGCAACCACATTTATAATGGTCTAAAAGCTAGTGAGTTTGGGGATTAAATTTAAAGGATTGGAAAACCAGAGTTACTCCAAAACTTATTACTGAGAGCCTGCTGAGAGAGACAAGTATTTGCAAGGAGAGGAAGCAGCAATCTCAGGCAAAGAGCCTGAGGTGTCCATCACACATCCTGACAGAGGAAAGGGATGAGGTGGGTGTACAGTGAGACCCCCTGGCACTGTGGTGACAAATTCCTTTGTGTCCTCACACTTTGTTATTGTGCAGCCATCACACCTGTCACACACCTGGGACCTGGGGGGGGAGGTTCTTCACTTAATCCAGGTTTGAAAGATACAGGCACATAAAGTCAAAGTTGAGGGACTTTTTTATTAAGTTCTGTTTTCTTGTTTTTCTTTTAAAACTAACTAACTCCACAAACCCATTACTAAAAGAAGAAATATTTAAAGCAACACTAATAGAGGACATGCTCATCAAATACGAACAGACCCAAAGTACCCAACATTGTAAACACAAAGTAGGCAATTACATTATGGGCTAATGAGGCAAAACATACTGAAAAAAAATTATCAGGGAAGTGCACCAGGACTGGCTGCTATTTGGGCTGCTGTGGGAGAAAGCTGATTAAGATTACTTAGTACAAAAGAGGTCCTAAGTAGGATTTTTTAGTAAAAGAGTAGGAGTGTACAGGAGATGCAGCAAATTAAAGAATGGAATAAACAAGACCTATTTAAATATTCCTGAATAATTTTTCTTAAGCGAGTGAAAGAGCAAGAGGGTGTTTTGATTATAATGCAGCAACTTCAATATAAATTTGATTAATATGAATTCTTTAAGGACAGAAATTAGCCACCATAATATGACTCACAAACTAAGGCAAAGAGCTCAGTATGATTAAAAAATTAAAAGCGTTCTACAGTTGAGGATACCACCTGCCATTATATGAGATGAAGCTAAATATCCCACAGAGAATATAAATCCTCTTCCCTTCCAGAACAGGCTTGCACTAACTGAAGCCTTGTAGAAGTGCTGCCCACTAAATACTGCTGCAATCCAAGCCCTTTCTGAGGTAATTTTAAAACTCCAAGAATTTACAGAGGGTCTGTAAATTGCTAATTCAGCATTGCTAATTCAGCATGCACGCTGGTTGCAGGTGGATGACACCCACAGTGCCATGGCCAAAGTCCAGGACAGGAGCACAAGGAAAAGAGCATTTATGACCAGAGTTATCAAGTCATCTCCTTGTTCCACCAGGGCTGATCCAGCTGAAGGAGGAGCCAATTTGGCTGCCCCCCAAGCTGATCAGGAGCTGCTGGTGCATCACAGGACACGTGGCCCGAGCAGTGGCAGGCGGGACCACTGGGCAGCCAGAGGGACACTAAATCACCCCCACCACCATCAACAAATAAGCAAAGCTGGAAAAAATCATAACCACTTAAGAATACAGGACCTCTAATCTAAAACAAATGCTTTGGAACAGAGGTTAAAAAATAAACCCTGTGTACAAGATGAAGCTGGTGGAAGTAATAAAAACAAGAAAAACTGTTACATTACAGAGGCATAAAAAATATGTTAATATTTTTAATAGGAGTAGGTTCCCCCATGTGAACCTACTCATGAATGACCTGTTACCTTTTTTCCCCACTTTCCTATTTTTCTGATGCCATGGATTAACCCAGGACTGCAGCACAAATCAGCACCAAAAGCACCAGGCAAGTGCTCAATTTTAATGCTTTCCCCCTCTGCATGCTGAGCTACAGCACACAAACAGGTATGTTTATTCATCTTTCTACTCCCAGACCCTCACTTTAGATTAAATCCTTTTTTCATTTCTCTTCCCCAGTGAGGTAGGGAGCACAAAACACTCAGCACACTCTGTCTTAATTCCTTACAGGCTGATGTGTCTACCTTCCTCTCCTAACAGGCTCTTCTCATTCCTTAGAACACTTTAAATCCTCTTCTCTACAGATGCCCCAATTTGGACTGTTTGGGGTTTTTTGAGCACAGAAGTGTGTTCAGTATTACCAGAGAATACAGGAATTCTAGTTCCTCTTTCCTTTACTGAAATAACCTCTTCCAAGATGCTCCTTTGCATATTTCATGCATAAGAATGGTGTCTTATGGCAGCCTTAGGATCAGAAAAGACAAATAATTAGATGATTTCATTACTTCTTTAGGCTTTAAGCAACAGAAAAGGGGAAAATGTGGAATTATTAAAGGGTAAGTCTAACAAAAGTAAAATTCAAACTAGGTTGCAACTAGCTAATAGAACCAAAATGTACTAAAGATGTGCTAAGAGTGAATCTTCAAAGTTCACAACAATATATATATATAAAAGAGAAATATTCAAAATCCTAAGAACTGCTAATATTAACAAAAAGATCCATTTACAGGATCTACCAGCTATTGGTGTGTCTCCTATAAATGACTGTGTAAACAACCACTCTCTTTCCACTGCAATTCTCTTTGTTTTTTGCTGGATTCCCAGCAAACATTTTAATGGTACTTACTGCCAAGGAGCATCCTCTCACTGCCATGATTCAAGGTCCTCAATAACTGCTTCTCTGTTGTGAAATCTAATGTGAAGGACAGACACTACCAGCCCACAGCGTAAGAAGTTCTAATAAATTGCTTAATTAATGTGTTCAATACAAACGACAAATTATGTTACATCCTTTACTTCCATGTCTTTAATTATCCGGCCTTTCAAAACATTTTAAGAATCTTACATCACACAATCAGTCTTAAAAGCCAAAGTTTTATGGCTGTGGGCTGATTTCTTAATTTTATTTCCTTCTTTTACACATTTCAGCTCATACAGCTTTTTGCCTAGATTTAAGACCTAAGACGTATGTAAATCTATTCCTAAACACAGAACACAAGGTAAATATGAAGTGCTATGTGGAGGAGAAAAAACAACTCTGATTTAGTCTATAAAAAAATGGTCTCTGAGTAATGTTGGTGTTCAGGATAAAATAATCAAATCCCAAAAGAGTCCAATGAAAATATTTACTCAGTGACAAGCAAGTGTCAGAAAGGAAAGGACTGGACAAAATGCAGGCAAAAAAGCATTGGTGATGTTCTGGTAACCTCCAGGGAAGGGAAGAAGATTTGGGAAAGGTACAATTTGGTAACATATTTTTTTCCTTTATGTTCTATATAATGTATATTAACTATGAACTAAATAAACAGGTGTGGCAAATGAAGTTTTCATAACATTTAAAAAGGAATAATAAATTTGGGGTCAAATTTACTGTCATATATCTGGCACATTTGACAAACCCAGAAGCACATGGTACCTAAGAAAAGTTCTTTTTAACACCCCTGTATGATAGACTCATTAACCTCATAGATTACTGGGCTGGGGAGGGAAACAGGTAAAAGCATATGTGTACACGAGAGGGACTTTATTAGTCCATTTAAAGGATGGATCCTCCATCTGACATGCAAGTTCACACTTTAACATTTTCACCATGTACTCCCACTTCGCCTGCACTGAATTTAGGCAGTTCTGGCATGGATTTCCAGTACAATTTTAGGTCACACACTGTCAGAGAACAAAAATTCACCATAGAAAATTCACAGCTGCTTCAAGAGACACAATGAAATGTGCAACTTGAATTTAGCCTCATATGCATAGTGCATATCAAATGTACTGAAAAGAGAGGTTAAGGTCCATGTTTAAAATATGACTTGGAGGACTGGGCATGGTCTTAGTCTGATATTACAAACTACAACCAAAAATATAATTATGGACTAGAAAGGGGATTAAGAATACACTTGGATATTACAGGTCTGTTTGAGATAAGGAGCATAAAGCAGCCAGGATTAATGCCAGTCTTAACAGTGGTTTCCTTATGTCTGTGATTGCTCTGATAGGGGGTGGGCTTTAGTAGCTCTCCTTAATGTTAATCACAAGAGCTTAGGGAGCTACAAAGTACAAAACCCTCAGTCTAAGCCCTACAAACCTCATGAACATTCTTATAATTTTATGTATATTAACTCAGACAGCATTGTCCCATGGAAATCTTCAGCATATTCCCACAGATTACTCTCAGGCTGAAGGAACACACTACAAAACACACAAAAGATTTAAAGAAATTCCAGTTACACTGGCTTCTGAAATGCTTCCAATTAGCTTGCAAGTGATCCTGTCTCTCTGACAGGCTCTGTAACATTCAAATACTTGTATTAACATATAGACACATTCAGAATAAGTGTATAATTTGGCGCTCAGCCAGTTGTGGCTAATGCATCAAGCAATAATGCTCTTCTCAAAAAAAAAAAATTATTTTACTTGGTATCACTTCAAAGAATGGATGAAACCTGGCCTTAAGCCTTAACCCACAAAACAATGGAAGTTACACAGTATAGCATCACATGGTCTGTACAATTATTTACAAAGTCTCAAGAAACTTCACTGAAAACCATTCTTTTGCTTCCCACAGATGGCCATAATTAATACTTGGTAGATTTTTTTAAATCAAACTGCTTAGAAGATCAAGCTACTTCCTCATGGAGATCTACAGTTCTGGCAAATTTCTTTTTTGGGAGTAGGATAAGTAGGCAAATTTATCAGTTTCAGCTGGAGATGATACATATTTTCACAGCATGAATCTATGAAATTATTAACCTTTTCCATCAGTATTCTGTTCATACTCTTTTTTCCCCTATATAGTTTTCAATAAATTTTAACATCATATTTTATACATCTCACTCATCAGACTCTATAGAGTCCAAAGCCTTTCATTGTTCCTTGAATGTTTCTCCTTAGTTATGTATTTCATTGCTTTCCTAGGCCTGCTTTCTGCAGCTACCCTGGAAAATCTTATTTAAAGGTGGAAACTCTTCTTTCCACTCCCCAAATGATACCTCACATCCAAATCTCAACTGGGAATTTTCATCTTCTCAGGTATTTATAGTCTTCATCCTTGTTTTGGTAAGGCCTAGGGCAGCACATATCTTCTGGCATACATCATAAATGAAAAGCTACATAAACCACCACCTTTCATTGCATTTAAACCACATGTCCTATTTAAAAGCTATTGATATTCAACCCAAGACTGATGAGAATGAACAAACTGAATGTCGAGCACCCCTTGACATTTAAGAAAATGTAGACCAAGGGTAAAATAAGGACAGCTCTTCCTGGCCATCCAAACAGTACATTTTCCTCAAAAAGGTCACTGTGAAGGGTAGCACAATATGGTTAGTGCAGCCTGCCCTGCTTACAGAGTCCTTGAAGACCCTGTCAAAATGGGCAACACGAGGCAACCAACATCAGGAGCACCTTGAGTGCTTACTTGTATGCTCACTAAGCACCTAAGAACTGAAAGTGCATGATTTCATACCTGACACTCTGCTCTTAGTTTACTTATCAGGGCTAGTATTACAATTCATGTGTTTTTTACATTCTCAGTTCTCTCTCTGAACCTCCTTCTTTGTTTTATCCATGGTACCCAGTCATCAGCTTTCAACTTCACACTGAACATTTTCTTTCTCAGCTTAAAAGGTGCCCAAGCTGATTTTCACGTTAAACAGTACTAAGGGGAAAAAAACCCAACAAAACCCCCAAGCCCAAATAACTTGCTGAAGTAACACCACAACTTCAGAATTCAAGCTGACTAGAATTCAAGTGGAAAAAACCCAACTCACATAAAACATTTTATTTGTAAGATCTTTCCTTAGTGTTTACATATTATGCAAGCATAACTAGCAAAGAACCAGTGCTGCTGCTTTTTCAAAGTAGCAGGAAAGAGTATTAATGCCAGCATACTCCCACCTCCTTCACACTAAGAGGCAAAAGAAAGTTAAGTGAACAAATGATCCATGTTCCCTGGCTGTACAAAACAAGCAGTGCTGCTGAACTTACTGATGATTCCTCTATTCAGGATATGTTGATGGAATAATTAAATGGTTTCGTTTGTGGGATTTTTAGGAAGGAATCTGTTTCTATCACAAATTTGTAAAGCAGAAAATCACTGCAGAAAAAGTACAAGGCTACTTTGAAACATGGACTGGAAGAGATTACATGAAAAAAGCCATTTTGCACAAATACATCTGTCTCACGGCATGATCCCATGCATTCACATGAGAAAATGAACTAATTATTTAACATTTGCATACAAATTACTTATTTTTGGGGGTTGAGGCATGGCTCCCTGTGTGATCTTGGGCCAGTTTCTGAACCTCAATAAATCTCTAGCTCCTTATTTGCAAAGCAAATTAATATTAGTTATGCAGGATGGGGTGAGAGTAAATTAACTCAAGCTTGTAAAGGGTTTTCTGATCTTCAGATACTATGGAGAAGAAGGACTAGAAAAATCCATTTTAAAAGCAAAGCATGTAAACCCATGGCCACACAACAAACATTTGGTATATCAACTTCATACAAAAAATTGGTACTAACATCTCTTTGTAGTAGCAGCAAAAATTATATTAGCAGAAAGAATAAAATACGTGTATTAAAAATAATTAATTCACTTACTTTTTCCTAATTTCTAGGTCTGAAACTGGAACACATCTCAGGCCAGCTCCCAATACCATGAGGGATGATGTTAGTAACACTGTTACCCTCAGACCTAAGATGAAAAAATAACAGTATTTTACAAGTTAAATCAGTAATGTTGCAAAAGAAACATTGTTTTTATATATCTATATTTACATGCAGTTTCACAGAAATAACATATTTCTTTCAAATCGTAAGCACTTTGGTGCTGATATAAACTCCAGACACATTCTGAAATCCTGAGTTATTTTCTACACTTGCACTCCAGAATTACAAAAGCTTACTCTTGGCATGGCAACACACAGGAGTGTATCCAAAATCTACACAGACATTCTTGGAAGTGAAAAGTAATAATAAAAGTATCAAAATGTACAATATTCCCTTTGGAATTAGAGGCATTGGGGAACATGCTCTACTGTGTTATCTGAAATCTACACAGACGCAAAGAAAAATCTGGACTTGTTCATTCTTCTCCAACCACTTAACAAGCACAGACACAGCACCGTTATTGTTTTCTTTCATAATGCAGATATGCATTTCATCCCAAAGAAACGACCATTTATTCAGGGGAAAAAAAGTACAAGTATTTTTTTGCAGTCCTTGCAATTAGGGCAGATTTTTGCTGCTCTCAGGTCCAACTGTCAGAGGTTGTAAATATCGTACATTAGAAAAAAGCCACAATTGACTGATTTCTTGAATATGTTTTTCCCTCGTGCAATTTTCAACTGAGAAGCTCTTAGATTAGAAACAACCTTATCTCCATGCTGCAATTCCTTTTGCCAGCAGTTTGTTTGCTGCTGTTAAGGTGTTTCCATCAGCAGCAGAGAACAGTGACAGCTGAGGGGCTTAAGCTCCAAAATCTTGCAAAACACCAAAATCATAAATACTCACAATTAAAAACCACAGAGAGAGTCTGCATCTGTGAAGTTGTAAATTTCAAAACAATTTCACAGCAACAAATAGAAAATAAAGGGCTTCCATGTTCTTAATAGAATATAATAAAAATTATTAATTATGAGAAACATGCAATACCTCTTACATTTAGGTAAAACTAGTAATTACCCAAAAAACAGATGGTAGAAGAACATGTCCTATGATAAGTCACCTATCAAACAAATGACTTTGATTCTTTCTAAAGCTGCCTATCTTCAGAGGAGTGTTCCCTCTGTTAGTGACTCCTGTAATCAGTACAATTCAAGCAATAGTTGCATTAAATATTTTGTCTCCTTGTATATTACTGAAATGTGATTTTACTGGGTGAGGCATAATTTTGCTCATATTGTGACAGTTCTTAATGAACCTCACTCATGGGTATGCAGCTCCTGGTACTGGACACTGTACAAACCAAAACCTAAAATAAGTTTCTCTATCAACCAGCATTGCCCAAGACAACCCAAACAAAAATAAGTTAGTAAGTTAAGTTGCAGATTTTCTAAAAGGGAAGTGAGACTTCCTTTGGTAAGGCCCAGTCATTAGCACAAGGAATGCCAGCTGCAGTGATGTGACTCCAATGGACACTTCACATCCCTCATGCCCTGAAGAAGTATCATCAACCAAAAATATTTTTTCCTGGTAGGATTTCCCAATGCCTCCCCCAGCTTAGCTGCTTGACTGTGCTCAACCAGCAAATGCTGCTGTTAAACTGGTTTTTCAAGTGTGTTCAGAGAGCCCTAAAGAAATGCCCCTTTAATAAGGCTGTTCAAAACCCTCATGTTCATGTGTTTGCTAGGCCACCACCAGTCTTCATGTGACATTTAACTCCACACTGCCATACTGCCTGTGCTGTGCTGGGGCAATTATGCATATCTACCTTGCATACATGCTGCTTCTGCCTTTTCTTCTTAGAAATTAATCTTTGTTAGCACTGCTTTTGTGTATAATGAAAATTTGTATGCAGCAAGGATTGGAACTTTATTGGTGAAAATTTGAAATACAAATCTTTTATCTGAAAAAACTGATGTTTTCCATTAGAAAATGCTATTGAAATTTTTCAGGGAAGCTCTAGTAATGTACACACCACCTTATTTTCCATGTAAACTAGGCTCTTCTTGAACTACATTTCACAAAACACAGTGCATTCTGCCTTTCAAGAGACACAAGGACAGCATGGAGGGTCCTGCTCATGGGGCCCTGCTTGAAGTGCAAGCCAGGGACAAGCCCAGTACACAGCTGTAAATGGGAAACAGAAATTTAAATTTAAATCACCAAGACACATAAAATGAGTGTTGCCATAAAAAAAAACTCCTACTTGATTTCTAATTTTTAAGAAAATCCCTAAATCAAAATAATATGCATACCAAGAAAGTTTCAAATTGAATCTGCACAGAAATTTCCTTAAAAAAAAAAACCTGCAACATGCAATTTGGTAAAAAAAAATTAATTAGATGCTGAAGTTTGCCTCCAGCTTTAAATTCAGGCCTATCTTTAATCTCAACCTCATGTGTAGAAAATTTTAAAGTCAAATGTTCTGTTAAAGCTTCACAATCATGTATGACTGATCTCTTAATTCTCTGAAGTCCTAATCTTGAATACTATTTACTGTAAGGTATCCCTTTAAAATGTTTTGATTACCCAGATTATTCTTTGTCCTTTTTTCCTGTTTTCACCTTAACATTCCTGAAAATTCCTTCGGTTAATGCTGCATGTTGAAAATGATGACACCAAAGTGCACAAAAGACTTTCAGACAAGCAGCATATTAGACATTTGCTTTGCTAATTACACAATATATTTTTACTCTCTAAGCACCTCACCCTCTTATTTTGCTTTACATTTTAACTCTTTTTCATCTTTGTCAGAAACCAGTCTTTTTATATATTTCAGTATTTTTGTTTTGAATGCTGCAGTTGTTGCTACATTGAATTAGACATCTTGTATTACTCTAAAAGGTGCACCCTAGAGTGCTTAAAGATAGCAACCATGCATCATGGGGACTATAAACCAAAGCAACCAACCAAGCTTGAAAAACAGCCTGTGAACCTTACAGAAAATTATGTCTCTACTTTAAAGATCTAAGAAATTCACTCAACCAAGAGATTTTGTGTAGATGTAATTAACTTCATTAATTCTACCCTGTAAATGCAAGCAGAAATTGGAGGGAGGGAGGAGGGTACAGCTTCTTAAAATTCATCATTCAGTTTCTATCCCTTTCTATCAGAGATTTCTGACACATGGCTGAAAGGGGAAGAAATTCCTTTAAACAAGATTTTCTGCCAGTGGGCGAAGGTTTGTGTTCTATACACCTTGTCTCCTTAGCTGCTTCTTCCCATCCTCTTCTTGCAGGAGGTTTCTGGGCCCCACAGGTGGAAATGGCTCTTCAGCAAACTATGGCTTTGTCCAGAACAGCCAAACTTCATTGACAGCAACAGAAAAGTCCAAGCTAGCAGCAGAAATTGAGTCAGTAATAAAAAGGATGTTTTAATTATCATTTATGAGTGTAACAGTCGATACTGTCCAACTGTTTAACCCTCATGTGGCTCATAACACCATCTGCTTTATGACTTCAGCAGTCAATGCTGCATTTGCTGTTTCATATTTCTTTTTAAAACAACTGTCTCCAAACTCTGGCCACTATCACAGACTTAACAAACTCTCAAGACACAATCCCCACCACCCACAGCCCAACACAGAGCAGAAGCAGTGGAACATGTGGGCAGCAGCTGCCAGTGGCACCCAGCTGCTCTTCAGCTCCCTCACAACAACATCAAGCAAGAGCATTCAGAATGTGGGTGCTCATCCCCCACAACTCCTCCAGCATGCCTTACTTTCAAGATGCTTTTCAAAGTATATGAAAAGAAAATGCATTCCCCCACGCCCCACATTACTGACTTGTAACCCAATGAGTGAATTATTATGCCCAGTTTAATAAGAAACTTAAAAAACTATGCTGCTGTCCCAATTCCAACAGTTTATACATTAGTTTGTAATTCACCAGGAGAATGTGATTAACTCATTCCTTAGCATCCCCCACCTGAGCCCAGCACAGCAGCTCCCTCAGTTCCCCACTACTGCTACAGAGCACTGCAAGCAGCCCCTTCTAGCTCAGAGCATCACACACAAGGCACACACCTTTTGAGTTTGGTTTCCCCCCTACAATGAAGCATTCATCCTAGGGGAAATCCCAGTTGGATGGGCAGAACAGACAAGTTTTCACCTTTCTCCTTTATTTTTAATAGAAGTTTGGCCAGAGGAAAGGCTGCTGGATTCAGCCCTTCCCGTGGCATGGCAGCACTGATTTCCCTCATACAGCTCACACACCCTGCTCTTAGATGCAGTAACATTTGAGGGGTTTCCTAACTTCCCCTGCAGATAGCAAAATCAGTTCTCACAAATACCAAGTACAGCAAGGCTCTGAGTAGAAACATGTGACATCAGCCTCCTGCCCTTTTTCACAGTTTTTAAAGACCAGGCTGAAAGCACAAATTGTTCCTTCTGACACTAAACTGAAAGCATTTGCTTGACTTCCCCATCATTTTGACTAAAGCATATCTAGCTAAGAGAAAACAGAATGTAAAAGTCTGTCTTGGTCCACACACACCAGGAAATTTAAAACTCACCAATTGCATTAGCTGTTTCAACAATTCACTGTTAAATTGTGCTTTTCCTCCCAATTTAAAGCAAATTTAAAGTTCTTGTTTTGCCCTTCTTTACAAAACAAACCACAGTTCCTGGATGTTTTCTTCTATGAAATTAATCTATAAAAAACAACTTTTACATTTAGGTTCAGTAAGTAAAGTGGTGAGCTCCAAGCCTTCCACAATTTTTCTCTGGACTTGGAATTGTTTTTATGTTTTGTTTATATGCCCTCCTTATGGCTCAAGCATTATTTTTAAATGGGTTTCTTTTGCTGGATACCAATTCTCTGTTTCATATGATGGGTCTGCTTTTCTCCCTTTTTAATACATCCCTATACATTTAGCTATAATTTTAAAAAGGCTTAATTAAACAGCTCCCTTTATCAGGCAATCCTGAAAGCACGGCACACACACAACATCCTCCAGAAATCTTTGGTTTTTTAATGTAATTCTAGCAAAATTATACTAATAGCTGCAACACTTACTCTCATAACATCAATTATCTTTGCCATGATTAAAATACCAAAAAAAATTTGCTTTCTACTAAACACAGTGAATAAAACTTGCGTTGTGCCTGCTCTTTGCCAAATTGACTACAGCCATTAAGGAGGATAAGTGGCAATCCTCTTTCAGAAGAGGCATCCTTGCATCAAGCAATACAATTTCCAAAAGAAAAGAACCTTTTCATTGATGCAAAAATACTTCATAGCTGAGATGTGGTCCCAGTCTTTCTGCTAACACATGGAATAAAATTGAAAAGTCAGTATATTGGGCCTGCCTCGGATTCCACAAAGGCACTTGATTGCCGAGTGGCATAAATTGTGTTTGGAAACTCAATGGAAAATAAATACATTCTCAAGAATAGCATCAATAAAAACTGGGAACCAAATGCAAACACTGCATGCAAGAGAGAATAACTACCAGGTCATATGTAGCTAATCCAAAATTACAGACTCGCAGAAAATTCTGAGGTGGAAGGGACGCACAAGGATTGAGTCCAACTCTTAGGTGAATGGCCCATAGAGTGACTGAGCCCACCACCATGGTGCTATCAGCACCATTTACTATCAGCATGCTCTAATCATGGATTGAAGGCCAAGATATCATTGCTGCTATTAATTGCTGCTTCTATCATTGGGTGCTATTAATCACAACCTGGACCTCCCTTTCTCCCCAAGTACTTGTTGCTGATGCTTCTCTTACTGCCCCATTTCAAACCTCTGTTTTTAAAATAAGCTGAAGCAAACTGCTTCCATTCGTTTCCCTGGCTTTATGTGGCACTGCCAAGACAGCATCCCAATCTCAACTGGAAAGATTTAGGACCTGAGACTTTTTATTTTCTGCTTGAAAATGAAGCTAACTCTATTTAAACATTCTGCAAGACAGGTGACAGCATCCTTCTGGCATCAAAATGTAAGAACCAAACTCTATCATACAGAACCTGTCTGAAATAAATTAAACCCAGAGCTATATAAACCCTCAGTTTTGTCTAGGGCACAAGAAAATATTTTTCTGTACTAATCCACAACACAGCCCAGTTCCACCTTTCAGTGGAGGATTGCAGGACAGATTCCACCTGACACTGCTCCAATTTCTGTCTGACATAAACAGTTGGCAGATTGAGATACTCATATGAAATATGTATTAGAAATTTCTTGAAATGCAGATGTAGGAGGTAATGATCTTCAGAGGGGCAATTTCTCTTTATAGTATCTTACAGCTGTTGCAACAGAATCTGTCAGCAATTGCTGCCCAGTTAACAGCAAGGCTATCAGCAGGAGTTTGACATTTCTATATAAATTGATTTACTTGCAAAATTTAAATCTGAGAAAGCAAACTCTGTACACAAACACAACAAGCTGAAGTAAAATAGTTCCTGTGATTTGGACAAACTTTCTCATTGGGGTCAGAATTTCAGTAGAGCCAACATCCCAGAAGTGTCCTCACCACTGACAGGGGAACCCACAGGAAGTCCCTGCCAAATCAGGAAGACAGAGGGATGACAACAAGCAGTTCTGACCCAAAGACAAAGTAATTTCTGCTGCTTGTTGGACAGACATAGCAAGGCTGTGGGCAAACTGAAAGCATGAGGGCCAATACACATGCTTTCTTTTTTCCAGTCTACCTCTCAGATGAGGAACATGCACTCTGCATAAACATCCTCATGTGCAGCCTTGTAAGGAGGGTATCCCTCCCAAATTCTGAGGTTAGTTAAGAATTTTGTAAAAAAATACAATATAGCTCAGAGACTCAAAGCACAAAATTTAGCCTATCAAGTGTTTCACAGAGAGGACACTCATCATGAGGGAGGTAACTGAACACATATAACCACTAAAACAGATATGGAAGCTGACAGAACATAATTGTGAGAAACAAAACTAAACAGAATGCAATTGAGAGCTATTACAACAATGACACAACCACTCTGCAATTCCTGAGCTGCTGCATCTTTTTTTATGTGCACCCCAACTGTAAGGAAACCAAGACACTTAAGTACACACTCTAATTGCACAGCTCGCCTCTGGTTTGTATTATAAATACTGTTCCTGTTTTTAAGTTATTTTTATTCTTCTCCACACATACCTCTCCCCAACATTCATTAAAGCATGTTAAAGTCCTTATTTTTCTGTTTACTCTAGCTACAAGAACTTGTTAGAAAGAACACCTGTTAGAAAGAACAACAAGCTAAAACAACGATGTCAGGAGGCTGCAGGGTGCCTGTATCTCATTTGCATGGATGAAGCCAGGCCCACAGCAACAGTGGACCTGTACTGTTTTTAACATTATCCCAGCATATTAGGCAAGCACATAATCAATATCCAAAAATATGCCAAGGAAAGTATCACTTAATTCTCCTGCTCTCTACACCTCTACATTTAGTTATTACAGACTTAATGATGCAAATTCTTTACAGAGTTGGCTCCACTACCACAGATTTAACCATGGTTGGTGACACACTACTCATACAAATACAAAGCAGTATTTCAGAGTTTGTGCAGCGATTTAAAAGTCTGGTAGTGTAAATAAAAAAGTCCTGGTTTTAAGAACTGAACAGGGTTAATCTAACCTTTCAGATATACAAAAAGGTAGCTTACAAGTAATGAAGCTTCCTTCCACATGGCAGTGAAGGATTTTGAAGCATCCTAATAGTTTAACATCAACAATGGGGAAAAAAGGCAAAATATGTAAATTAGAAATCTGCATTGCAAGTTTATACAAGTGCTGTAAATTCTATTCAGCAATCCAGAGGCTGACATTTTGTCTGAACAGATAAACAAAGTGCTGAGCTGAATGGTATTTGCCTGAAGATCAAAACGACGATTTTAGAATCAGTTTTAGACCCTTTATTAGAATATCTCCTTTTCTTTAATAACACGTTTCTTGGTTTCAAAGGAGACCAATTATTTTAGCCAATTATTGTTATTACACATTTTACTGCAGAAAGCATCCCTTTTATCTGCAACTTATCCAAGTGCAATGAACCTCTGCTAATGCTTGCAGAGCATCTCTCAGAGAAGAGAGCACTGGCCTGGGGCAGCAGGACCTGCATCTCTCAACATGCCATATGAAACTGGGCAGGCCACTTCCCTTCTGCTTCCCCCTGCCCTCTGTCTTGTTCATTCAGGCTATGAACACAGGGAAACAGGAGCCTGTCTCACCATTAGTATTAGAAAGTCTGTTAAATCAGGTTTTCTCTTCACCTGAGGTGAGTGCAGTGCTGGGATACAACAAAAAAGAGCTATTTAAGTACTTCCTAAATCTGTGACGTTAACAAACACTGGTATGAATTGTTCTTTCTTCTCTCACCACAGGTAGCTGCTTTCTACTCTCAATGCCAGTATCTAAGAAAACATGAAAATTCAGGTGAATCATTGAACCCATCTCTGCTATTTGATAAAATTAAATCTACATAATGGCATGTGCTAGCACGTACATAGAGAGAGATGCAGAGCAATTAACAAAAATGGCCAATAATGCAGTTGGGGGCCAAACCTCCTCACTAACTCTGAAGCTAAAGAAAGGATGTCACTTACAAGCTGACAGAAAGTGCACAACAAGAAGCCTTTGCTCTAACTCTCCTGAATGAACACCAACAACTGAAGCACTTACAGCACCACACAAGGGGAGGGAAGCACTTTCTTTTCTCTTTCCACTCCTTTCAAGGACTCCCAATTGCACAGCAGGCTCAATTACCACACCACTAACTACAGAGCCTTACCTGTGGCAACAGAGAGCAAAACCAATTATTCTTATACGCATCTGCCAGGAAAGGTGTTCTGTTGTTACCTTGATAGTACTTACTCACGCCACTCAATAATGCATGAAACTCTTCTTTTTAAGAAGTACAGACGCATTTTGTTTTGCCTCAACCAAGTATCAAGAAGCAACCGTGCAGCAAGGATTGGCAGCTCCATTAAATACTGCCTAGTGCATCTGCTAAGCAGGACACTAAGCACAAGCTTTCTTCATTTTATTATCCCTGCTGTGAGAGGGGGAAATAAAGAGCTGCAAGAGCTTCACTAATGTAATATCCATGCAGGTCTTGTGACTTATAGGAAAGGTCAGTGAAGTGAGCTTTCAAATTTTCTCTGTGTGAACAGTTTCAGTGTTACTTGAATATTAAAATGCATCAGGCACTACTTAGGGTACACAGTTCATTCTAAAAGACATCTTTTGCAGCACTATAATGAGTCCTAAACCCATCATATTTTTTAAGGGTCCTGATCAATTCTTTAGGTTCATGTGATTAATTAAACTTATAATACCTCCACCTTTCTGAAGCATTTAAAAGGGATGGCTCTCATCAACAAATAAAGAAGTAAAACAAAAAAGTTTCTAACTGTGCTTATACTTGATGTCCTATATTCCAGAAAAACACCAGCATTCATTCTTTGCAAAAAGCAGAAGACCTCTCACTTTTAAAACACATCACTCCCTCTGGCTGAGTCACAGATCTCCATCTCTGGAAACAGGAAAAGTCTAAAAAACCCTCTCTACTAAAAATCTGCATGAGAAAGCTTAATTTACAGCTTTTGAGGAAGTTGGAGCATTGATCACAAGCTCCTGCAGCACAATTAAAGCTACAGCACAGCTACAGAGCTACAATAGCACATGCAAGCCAGAAGCATTAAAAAACCAAAGTTATGGCAGGAAGTGATGAAATAGCTCTGAATGTCACCACTAGGAGAAAGGCAAGGCAAGCCACAATTTCTCTGACCCTGGGAATATATTATTTACAATATATAATCATATAATTGTAACTAAAAAACTTCTTAAAGAATTTTTTATCATGTCTTTGGTCTGCTCAGTTAAGGCAATACCACACTGTCAGTGGAATAATTCAAAAACTCACCAAGAAAATTTGTAAAATAATGAAACAGCTGCCAAAACATATTTCTTCAATTTACTTCTGCTCTTTTCAGTACTGACCATGGTTTTGGGGGCTTGGGTCTTTTTAAACAAATATTTTATATAAACCAAATATTTTTATTTGACAATGTCAGGCTACAAATTTTCACAACAGGGAAGATTATTTCAGGACCTGTGTTATGTCTGCACTGTTTCCTAAGTCTGAAAAGGCAAGTAAATACCCCTGTTTCACATGGCTCCTTTCCCACAAGTGAAAAGAAAGAAGAAAAAAAAAGCACAGGTGAAAAATCAGCAATGCAGAAAATGTCCAAACTTTATTAACAAGTAATGAACCTCATTTTTGTGTTTGCTTCAGACTTTTCACTCCTAAAACATAACACAAAACTAACTGCTAAAAACAACATCTGCTGAAAATAATGAATAAAAATTATTTTGTTTATGCAGTTGTGTAATGCTTTTACTAGAATTCAGAAATCAGTAAAGTGCGGTAAGTTCAGCATTACCAAGTGAAAATGATCTTTCTTTGTTCATACTTAGTTTCTTCTGATAGAAAAAATATACATCATGTTAATTCTTTGAAGAAAAGCCTCAGTTTTCTTTAAAGGGAATAGATTCAGCTTTTGCAGAACAACAGCCAATCTACTCTTTTTCTCTTAAATAGAATTCTAAACTAATAGCTTGGGATTATAAATACAGTATAAACATACAGCTATAGCAAAATGAATGCAATACAACTTTCCTAAGTACTTGACTACTTCCATAATAAAAACCTATGAGAAAGCCCAGGGGACTTTGATAATAGAGAAATTATTGTTGTCATTCACATTAAAAAGTACAAGCTACCTTTAGGCAGCATGGATGCCACACTATTAAAAACTCCCAGGAAAAAAGGAGACTGGCAAAATGTCAATGTTTTAAAAATGCAGCAAGGCAGTGCAAAACAAAACAGCATTTTAGCATTTTTTGTCCCATTCCACAAGGCTTTCCAGAAGGGGAGAGATCCCAGCCAGAGGGGCTACAAACATCCTCTTCTGCATCCCAGTGGTGCCTCCATCACGAGGCCAGACCGCCGTCACCACCAAAGCCATGCAAGAAGGAAGAGCCGCCCTCCTCTGCGTCAGCAGCGCCCAGAGTCCCGCAGGGAGCCACAGCAGGAGCTGTGACCCACCACACCTCAGGGCAGGCAGGGCCGGAGGAAGGGCCAGTTCAGCCTCTGGCCGACAGACGGTGCCAGGCAGACTGCGGAGGTTTGGCTGTGAAGAGGCAAAACACGAGGATCTTGTTGGAGATAAGAAAAGGCAAAAAGGTCAATTGTGCCCCAAGAGATTCCCAGCTCCTGGTTTTAAAAGTGCCTCTCAAGACAATTCACAGAAGCCGTGCTGCTGACCTACACTGCTGTGCAGGCATCTGACCCCTTCCCATTTGCTGCAGTCCCATTTCCTACTGCCCCTCAAAGTATCCATTTCCCTGTGTCTCCTACTCAACTCATTCCTCCACCTTTCCCATTCCCAGCACTTCTTGCCCTCTGGCTCCAGATCTTATTTCTGCATCTGTGCCTCCCATATTTCACCCACTACCTTGCTCCACACTCTCCCCTTCTCTCCCTCTTCTCATCCATTCACAGGCTTTTCTCACTCCTTTGAGCCCATTGATCTTCTTGCATCCAACCCCTCCTCCTCAACAACCAAGAGGAGGGGAGAACAGAGGAAAACAGGAGGGCAAGATGGGCATACCACAAGACAGGTGAGGTACGAAGTAGAGAAGAAGCAGTGAGATTAGAGTGAACTTGGGTCAAGAGAAGGTTATGAGGAGTAGTAAAAACATGTGAGCATACAACAAGGGAGGTATCAGTGCACAGCTGCCCTGGTATTACTACCCCTGTAGTCAACTTCTAAAAGCTGCTGTTGACAAAATATCTTCCTATATGGACCTGTGTCCTGATCCAGTTCAGGGATGCTTCAGTGCTTTAACTGCTTGTGTTAGCAGCTGCATAAGAAAAGCAAGGGATCATATTTTACACTGGTAAATCATTTCCCTATTCATTAGCTTCCCAGCATCAAGGTGTATCAAATTGCATACGGAATCACAGAATTGCCAGAGTTGCAAGGGGCCTCCGGACATCCTCGAGTCCAAGCCCTCTGCCAAGGCTCAGGGTGACCCGGAGCAGCTTACAAAGGAATGCATCCAGATGGATTTTGAGTGTCTCCAGTGAGGAGACATGGCTCCACAATCTCCCTGGGCAGCATGTTCCAGTGCTCTGCCACCCACAACATAAAGTTCTTCCTCATGTTGAGGTGGAACTACTTGTGTTTGAGTTTATGGCCGTCACCCCATGCTCACTGTGCTTGTATGTGCAGTGCACCAAAGCCTAAGAGCGTTATCCCCAGATAACATGGCCATTACTATTGTCACATGAGCTATATGCAAGTAGAATTATTTTACTTTCCACCATGGAAAGTTCTTCCAAATCAAGCATGCAGCTTCCTGATATGCTTCACCACGCGGTATTTAAATAGCTGTCCCAGTACCCCTACTCAGCTGCAAAGACCTGTGTGAAGAGTGCAAAGGGCACAGCAGCTGCATAGGAGAGCAGCATAAAGAGAATGTATGGAAACATGGCAGCAATCAGAGCTGGGGTGGAACCCCACCCAACAGAAAGACCTAGCTCCAGTAGAGGACATCTATCTACAGCCCCAACTGAGGCTTTTCAATTCAACCTGGCCCAGCAGGAGGTATGGAAGCACTACTAAGAATCAAGCTAGCATTGCTATGATGAACCAGAGCAGCATCAAGTTAATACAATTCACCAGCTCGTAATTAAAGCACTTTGTGTTGCTAATCACTGTGTATCAAGTGGTCTTTTACAGCATGCCCGACTCCAAGGACAGTGGGCCAATCAATTCTCTAATGAGTCTCACTTCTGGAAGCACTTGCACAAACACTCTGTGAACATTCATATAGCCACAGTATATAAAATTTAGCAACAAAAGCCAAGTTTGGTTCAGTCTTCCTTTTTCTTCTCCTCTGATGATACAGAGGAAAAGTATGTCTATACAAATATGCACACCAGCACTCATCAAAATAAATTTTGTAAAACCAAGCTGATCAAATACCTGCTCTAGTGGGATTTACCTATATTCAGCTCTCTAATTGCTTCTTTCATCTCTCTACATGAAAAGCAACACTTCATTTCATTTCTTCCAAGATTTGTTAGCATAGGAAAATTAATCCCTTTCACAGGATTTGATAGGTGTGGATCAGTATCACTTAAAAGATAATGAAGTATGGACCATTAATAGTATGCAGTAGCTGTCTACAGGATGAGAGAGACACACTGCAGTAAAGAAGGTATTTTCCTTCAAACTTCTTTTGTATTTGGTTCAAGTGCATCAACCACTTGCATTTTCACCAAACACATGCACCTTTCACTTCTTGAGTCAGGGCATTCTCCCCCAGCTCATTTCTTAGCTGAAGCCCAAAGTTCACATTTAACTTTCATTCAATCCCAAAGAGCTTCTTGCTGCTCTGGCTGTAGTTAAAACCTTTGCCATTTGTAAGAGACATAAAGGTCATAATAGCCTGAACAGCTTTTAAGGACTTTGCCCACTATGGCAAACTTATAAAGAAGCAACTGCTCATCTGTGACCACCAAGCTCCCCATCCTACCCCTCCCCCTTGACTATGACTCCATGAATTCCTGGAAATTTGGACAGTAAATTAAGCCACCTGATGGGAACTTGAGATAAGATAAAGGTGGTACTATTTTCCAATTATCTCACACTAGGAAGAGAAAAACAAGCTGGGGGAGCACTGGCAATAAAGACAAGGAATCTACACTGAAAGCCAACACAGCAACTGGGCTGAAAGTTCTGACTGGGTCCAGCAGGTGGAGGCCATAGCCCACCTATTTAATTGGGAAGCCCACCAACTCAAAAGAGAAAGAATGAACATGGGACTAATTAACATTGGAATAGAGGGAATCATTTAACCCATAGAATAAAAGAACTGTGTAGCCAAATGAGCACTGATTCCTTTGTTTGCTAAGATGTATAAATGGTGAATGTCTGGAGTGACCTCAGGACCCCACCACTGAGAAGACAAGAAGAAGAGGACCAACGGGATGTTGTCTGGATCTGTGGGTAGTGATATCTTTCTACTTAATCTGTCACCCCCTTTCTCCCTCTCTCTTTCTTATTTCTCTCTCTACCTCACATTTATGTTAAATAAAATCCATACTACAGACTTGGACATATGGTCTCATTTGCACCTTAATTCAGGCAGAGGCATCTCTCTAATAATCGTAATTACTGGATCCTAACATCATAAATACTAAGTAGAATCACTTGTTTATTATGAGGCTGCTCTCTAATCTCTGCATCACACTTGCCTTTCTTACTTGCTCCCTTACCATTCTACTCACATTTTTGAATCTGTAAGTTTTCCCATGGGTATTTCTTGCAGGCTGTACTAACCTGCCAAAGTCAGAATGCCTAAAAACTTCTACTGTTGAAGCATGTAAATCCTTTTGGCTTGATGTCACTAAGTTAGTCTTACAGACTTAGGCCAAGTCTTACCCCACATGTTTTTAGCTGAGGCTCACGCTTGAACTTAGCACATGAATTATCAAATTGGTCACTTTGAAATACTGGGCACTCATCTTGCAGTCATGAATCTGAGATAAGAAAAGTCTGTTTCTGAGATCATGACAAAAAGGAAATGAAAATGCATTTCTTTGCCAAAGGTGAGAATTCTCAAGACTTTCAAGGTTCACAAGTCAACTCTTTTGTCCCTCTGTTAAGTATCTGTGGCATGATAGAACTATGAATACTTCCATCAAAAACTGCCATTTTCTTCTGAGTGCCACCATGGAAATTACTTCACATAATCCATCTATATTAACAATGGACCCTATCAGCAACTACACTTGCAGTAATTCTTCTAAGTTATTAGTAACATGTCAAATTTATACTTACATTGTCCAAAAGCCTGAATGACAGAGAAGGATCCTGAAATGCCAAGCATAATGGGAATACTTAAAAAAAATTTCCCCACCTGTTGGATTCACTTGCCATTCAATGCTTTCACCAACTTCTAGAAGGACAACCTGCTTTCTCTCTGTACCCACTTTCACATCTCCCAAAATAAACCCAAAGGCATTTCACAAACACCTCCTAGACTAAAATCTCAGGAGAAAACAAGTTCACCTGGAGTCACCTCCCTTATGTCCCAGTGACCCTATATGTGAGGAGGAGGTATCCAAAGGTCTCCTGAAAGCAAAACCAGTGTATGCATGCAGCACCAAGTGACAATCCAGGAACTCCAAACATGAAAGCCGCCATGCACAGTTCTGTTTCTACATCATGTGTAGTTTATTTTATAGGGAGAACAGTTATTAAGAACATTTTTTGTATTATTAAGGTCTGATTTAGTACTTGTACTCAATATTCATGACAATTTTGTCAGACTGCATTAAGGAATTTAATCTCAAAATTCCCAGGTGGAAGAGAAAGAGCCATCAAATAACTTAAGAGAAGGAAACCAAGATGCATGATTTAGGAGACAGCAATAAAATAAAGAGTGTGGTATTCAGGAAAGGAATAACTACTCTTACAGATAAAAACTTTCATGGTGTCAATGGATAAGCCAATCTTGATTAAAAACAGAATCTGATTATTGAAGTTTTCTCTCTACTTTATAATGTAATCACTAGAATAACATTGCTGCGTAAATTCGATTTCAGCAAAATAAAGTTACTGAGATTGTATATGCAACCCACATAAGCATATATAATTTTATAAAAAAGGACCAAGAAATAGATTACATTCCACTTTTACAAGTAATATGTCTCATCTTCAAATTCAATATAAAACTGTTCACTGCATTCCAAAAATTAATGAAAAAAATCACCATTCTATTCAATTTGTTCAATGTAAACTATCATAAAATATTTCATCCTTCATTGCCTCCTCTTGCTTATATGGGAACATAATGAAGACTGACATATATTGCTTCTAGGTCTCACTTTGTAACTAACAGCTTAATAAAACCCTCTTGGTGAACCAGATCCAGCTTTTGATTTCAAGTTAGACATATAAACATCCTAACAGTCCTGTGAGGTTGTATTTACAGTTCTCAGGAAATGAAACACTCAAGGCACGAAATGTACATAAACACTCAAGCATCATGTGACAAATTGTAGCTAATTTTAATCATGTAAACAACAAGGGTCCATCCAATAGCACACTGAAGTAATTTCCCATTTAATTTCAGTCTTATTAAATCTCTAAAGATAATTAGAATTTAAACAAGGACTCTCTAATCCTATTGCTAAAAAAAATGCACCAAGACACATGTAGCTCCATGGCACCCTCTATCTTTTCACCTTTCTTCACTAAGAAACCAACCTAGACAACACCTTTAATCCTACACATAGAAAAGAGTTTTCAAACCCACCCAAAATGGCACATACTCAAAAGTGACATATAATTGCTGATTTTCATCATGCACCCATCCCAGAATAGGACTAAGAAATGTGACAGATGCCACCACTGTCCTTATACAGCACCCAGCCAAGGAACATGGAAACCCCTGGGGGTGCCCAAGGGCTGGCACAATTCAGCCAGAGGAAGTTGGGAGGCAGGAACAGGAACAGAGCTCATTCCCCAGAGAACTTTCAGCTGTGATATGTGAACCTCACTATGCATCTGAAAACAAATGCATTTTTGAGGACAAGAGCTCAGCAAAACCACAAAGTAGCTTTCAGTTTACACAGTTTACAGAGACACAGGCTAAATCCAGACTTCCTCCATTGCCTCAAAGACCCTTTAGAACAGTGTGGAAAATCCCTTCAAAAATGTCTTGAGTCTGCTCAGATCTTCAAGTAAAAAGGCTTCTTTGTGAAGCCTTGTGATGAAGCCTTCATCACTACCCTCCTGATGAAAAATCATCCTCAACTTCATAAAAAACATGACATCCCTACAGATCCATAGGAACATGGTCTTCAGTCAACCAAGACTTTTTGTCATGCTGCTTCTGGCACCAAAACCCTTCTGGGTCATCCTCTGGGGACGCATACAGTTGCCAGAAGTATTCCTCAGGGAGCCAGAAGTGACACCATCTATCCACCTTTCCCAGTCCACGTATTCCTGCCATTCATCAATTGCCTAGCTTGGGCTGGCTGTAACCAGGCCTTCAGAGTGAATACAGGGGATACCCTCAGCAGGCCACAGGGAAAAAGGTCACAAAGGCCAATAAACCTTTTGAGGTTAGAAAAACCAAAAAAATTGTAATTCCTCCCTCCTAGAACCCTTCTGTACAGAACTGAAGAAAAGAGCTTATTTAGTACACCTCTCACTAAAAATAAACACTGCTGTTGTCTCTTCTCAGAGGGTCCCACACTTCTCTGAAAAGCTATAATGGAAGTGGATCACGGAATCCAAGAAATGCTTCTTGTAACTATTAGTATGCTATTCATGAATATTTGTTCTTTCAACTTCCAATTACTTAAGAAGCAAAAAAAGAAGAAAAGTGACCAAACCTTTACCAGTGACCAAACCAGTACTGAAACAAGGAGCAGGTGCACAAAATGCACAACAGAAGTCTGGTATGGATACAGATTTATGCTGTGAACTATGTGCTGCGAATGAACAACTAAAAACCAAAAAGACCAATACTTCTGAACTTCTTCTGAGGCATCATAACACAAAACCAGATTAAGTGACAGCAGGCAGCTACTTATCAGGTCGATTTACCTCTGACTGTGAAGTATAGGACTATCTAACAGCACAATCTCCTCTCAGATTCTGACATGCCTCATCTACAGTGTCATACTTCTGATACTTGCCAGGTTTTACATGTTGACACTTCACAAATACATTTTTTCCTGACAGCTCCTTTACTAGCCAACTCCAGTGACAAATGATTCAAGTCAAAGAGTAAATGGTATAGCTTCTCCAGAGTAAATCTGGTGTAACAGCAAGCAAGTGAAATACTACCCTTGCAAGATCAGATTCAACCAACTGTACAGCTTCAAAGCAATAGTCAAGATCCTGCTGGAACACATGTACTCCAAAGAGCAGGTAACTCCTCCCCACACCATGCCTCCAGTGAAGTGTGCCCCATGGCTGACTGGGGGCTCAGTAGCTCTCCTCTCTGCTCCATCACGAAGCAAGTGACACGACTCCACCACCACTTCCAAAGTCAACAGCACCACATTCTCTGTGGGAATCACCCAGACTCAGTAAACAGAAAGAAACAAATATCAGAAAACATTCTGGGCCCTCACAAAATCTGCTGATCTGGAAAGAACTTGCTCCAGCGCCCATATGTACTCCTTATGCACACAGCCAAATGAGCTGAGATGCTCTGTTCAGGTTACCTACCAACATTCTCTCAATAAGGACAGCAACAAACCAAGAGTAAAGGGGTTGCTCATATCTGCACCTCCAATGAACATGAGAATTAAAAAAAAACCCAACCAACACACAAAAGAACCCTCCAAGCAATCAGTTAAGGAAATCAGAAGAACACCTGTATACATATTCTCATCAAAACAACCTATATGTGAAACCAAGAAATCCCACAACTACACTACTAATCATAATATAAAAGAACAAAATATTAAAGTTTCTTTTCCCATGAATTGCTTCAAAACTTTTCCAGTATTATTTTGCATTGCTCAGGATCACTTCATAGAAAATGTAGAAATAAAAATACAGACTCAGCTCTCTAAGCATAGGTTCACATTTACCTTGATTTCCTTCATACCATGAGCAGTCTTCACTGTACAAACCAAAATAACTTGTTTTAATTTTAAGATCATTAACAACACTGTTATGTATCAGTTGAGACAGATATTGCCAACTCAAGTCTAAACTGCTTGAGAGAAAACTGGATGTACAGCCACCATGGACTCATTTCCAGAATGTACTTTCAGCCCAGTAAATTTTATTCCCCCAATGCCTCTTCAGTTTTAGGAAACATAATTACAGTTTTGAAGCAGGCCTTCTCAAATACAACTTTTCTCCCTTCCTGCTTTCACTTTCCCTTTCTCTTCCCCTTCCTTTTCCACAAATGAACTATCAATTCCTAAATAAATGGAATAAGTAGCACTTAGGATCAGGAGCCACAAGGGTCCACTGGTGACTATCTCCTGTTTAGACGTCTGTTTAAACAGGAATTAAAATAAATCCCTTCAGTGGATTTAGGCCCAAAAGCTGAAATCTGCAAACACAGATGCTTGACCTCATTGGAATGGTCCCCTGGGTGACCATAGAGGAACCATGCAGACCCTGGAGAAGTTCTCCAGAGACAAACACCATTTTTGTAAGTTTGCTACTGAGATGCAACGGCCTGAACACAAATTAGGAAACTCTCCCTTGTACTCCTCTTTGAAACACCAAAGCGCAACTTCTCTGTGTTCCCTGTCTTTGTATCTCCTCAGATCAATGAAAAGAAAACCACCAACTTCATGTCCAGCCTGCTTTTAATTAAAAATGAAGAATTTATTTCAAGATGCAATGGCCACCCTGAGCAATGGCATTACTTGATCGAAACATCAACGCATGTTTGTTTGACAGCTGGTAACCAGAAATCACCACCAGGTCAAACAGCTGGATGGCAAGGCTGGACTGGAGCACGCTCCTCCAGACCCACACCTCCCATGCGACGTCAAATGCCCTAATTCCGCTTAGCTTAAGTATCTTCCTTGTGAATGGACTTTGATGAGTCTTCGTTTGGGCAGAGTACTGAAAACAGCAGTCATAATGCCTTTTAGGTATTAGTCAACCCTTTTTAAGGCCGAGGCCACTGGGTCCGAGTGTCCCCGGTCTGGCAGCGTCCCCTTCACCGGCCACGGGACCGCGGCGCTGGGGGACACGGCCACGGCGTCCCCGCCTGGCCTGGGGAAAGCCACAGGAGCGGGTCGGGGAGTCCCGAACCCCCGGCCCCGCCGCCCCCGGCCCCGCTCACCCTTCTTGTCCATGAGCCACATGAAGAAGAAGCAGGGCGCGAAGCCGATGGGCCCCCAGAAGACGAGCAGGGCGATGTCCCAGCCGCTGAAGCCGAAGGCCAGGCGGGCCGAGTTCTGGATAGGGCCCCAGGTGTTCCACACCAGGCCCTGCGCGAAGCCCAGCAGCGAGAACAGCAGCAGCACCAGCCACCGCCGCCCGTACACGCGGCCCGACAGCGGCGGCAGCCGCCCCGCCGGGACCCCCGCCGGCCCCCGCGGCTGCGGCTGCGGCCGCGGCTGCTGCGGCGGCGGCGGCAGGAGGGGCCGCCGCTCCTCCGCGCTGCTCCAGCCCAAGCCCATCTGCGGGGGCGCTGCCGGGGGCCCGCAGGGGAGGAGGGGACGGGGCCGGGGGAAGGGACACCCACACTTCAGCCCCCGAGCGCGGCAGCGCTGCCCCGGCCCGGCGCTGCCGCATGCGCGGTCGGAGAGGGCCGGCGGCCGCCTCCTTCCTCCGCCGGCGAGGGGAGGAGGGAACCGGCGCCGCGGAGGAGAGCCGGGCCCGCCGCCCGCGGGGAGGGAGCCGCGCCGGCGGGCAGCGGAGGCGTGCGGGACGGGGAAGGCACCGGGCCGCCGCTCCGCGGGGAGCGGGAGAGAGGAGCCCGGGGCAGGAGCGCGGCGGCCCGCGGGCGCGGTCGCCCGGGTGTCACCGGCAGGGCCGGGGAGCTCCGGCCGTCACGCCGCCACCGGCTCCGCCCCGCCGCGGTTCCCGGGCCGCGCTGCCCCTTCCGCCGCTGAAGGCGGTGCCGAGCGAGGCCCGCCCGAGCCGCCCCGCAGGCAGAGCCGCCGGAGCATGGCCGGGGCACAGAGCTGCCGTCCCCCCGCGCCGGGTAGGTGCCCCTCGGCCCGGCCCGCCCGGGCCCCAACGCGGCGTGGTTGCAGGCCTGGGCCGAGGGCGGATATGGGGAGGGTGAAGCGGTGGCTGAAGCGGGGCCGTAACCAGGCCCGTGACCGGACCCGCCGAGCCCCTCCATCAGCTCCTCCTCCGACACGTCCCTGTCGGCCGCGGGCCCCTCACCGCAGGGAGGTGCTGCAGCAGGGTATCCCTCGGATATCGATCCTCTTAAAGGGAGAAGGAAATCGTCTTGCTTTGGTGGATACAATTCAACCGTGGTCCGAATTGAGAGGGAAAAAATAGCAGGGTTCGGATACAACATGCGCAGAAGTCCATTTTAAAATAATTCGGGTCAATATACCATCATGTGAGGAACACTATGCTCATTAGTATTATCATTTAAATAGATTGAAGTATATATTCATTAGATTAGTTTATGTGAGAATTTATCTGTAGATCAGCCATCTGTACTTGTCATAAAATTAATGGCTCATATGCTACACAGTGCTTCATGTTCCCTAAAATATTGGGTATTTCAGTGTGGCTTGATTAGACATTCTGTCACCAAGTCTGGAAGTTGGCTTGATAAATGCCCATGTAATTAAATGAGGAGAGCTGAACGGTGGGATCCCCACAGACTGGTTTTATGTCCAGTGTCAGTGTCATAACTGTTGATGTGTTGGGCAGTGCACAGCTGAATTTTACACATGGCCATCATCCCACAATTTTGCAGCCAAAACCTCAGAGTTTTCATTTCATTCCCATGAAATTCTTCTCAGAACATAACAGACATCGCATTTTTTTAGTCCATGCAGCTCAGTTTCCTAGACTGAAAGTGCAACAAGGAAATCGGCTGAAATCGGCAGAACTGTGTTCAAAATTATATTTTGTCTACAAAACTTCAGGAAATGCCCCATGAAAAATAAAATTCACACACAATTAAATAATGGGGGACATGCAGCAAACTCAAATTTGAGGCTGCTGTGTACAGCTGGAGTGACAAAAGTACAGTAAAAACATAGGGTGAGATTCAGACTTGCTCATGACTGATACATATTCTGGTAGTGCTTTGGAGCTCCAAATAAGATTAATTCCCCATTTTACTAAGTCTTTTTCATACATTACCACCTCAGCATAGTTTAGCCCATGCCAAAATGTTCTTTCAATTAAAAAAGGGTATGTTACAACTGTAATTTAAGTGATTTGCTGGCATTCATCCAAAGACAAAGTGCTGCTATTTGCAGAAGTAAACAATGTGTAAAAAGCACTTCTCTCTTTGAACATTTTTCAATTAACTGTAGTAATTGTGGAGGTTTCATGGTTCTAGTGGCAGGAAACCCATCAAGAAATAAGGCAAGTGGGGTTTTGTAGTGTCCTTTTTAACTGCAAAACTTGTCTCATGCCTCATATTATCTGCCTGGTCAAATGAAAACTTGAATATAAGCAAGATAACTCTTTGATAACTTATCCAAGACACTTCATCTTACGATGGGTTGCAAGATATTTTGACTCACGGGTCAACAGGAAAGAGAAATTTCTGAGAAACAGCAACAAACTAAAGGGGTTGTCAAAATAGGCTCAAAAATATTTAAGTATATTTATTATTGACTTAATGGTGATTTAAATAATTTATTTTAATTGCTTGATTTGAAATCGCTCCATCTTTTCATAGCTTCACAACCCATATGCGCATCTTTCAGTCATGGCCTGACCTTTTCTATTCCAGCTATTTAATTAACACAGCGTAATATTCTGTGTGAATTATTCTTGTTTGCAGGATATGGTATTGGTTAAATTTGTTAATGTAAAGGAGCAGTGTATTGTTGATAAACTGTTGGAAACCAAATTAGCTTTATCTTGCAGCTAGCTGATTGCATTATTTCACTCATGGGTATAATACTCCCCTAAATATGCTAATTTCACTCTTTTCTCCGTGTGGTGACATTTTTACTGTTCTCATTACTGACATTTGTAATATTTGAGGTGGGGAAATTTTTCTTGCTTTAACCTCATTATAATGTAGCTAAAGAGATTTGAATATTATCAGATGAAATGCACATATATTCAGGCAAGCAGAAAGGTTATTTTCTCTCCTGGCCCATAACTTTCATGTCTATAGCAGGTCTTGCATGGACAGAATGACACCTAGATCCAAACTGTGATACAGATGCCCATGCAGGTACTAATTGCCTGAGCACAATAGTGTGTCCATTGGTAGGTGCCTTCATTTCCAACCTACAAGCTCTGAGGTGGTTGTGTGACCATATTCCTGCCTGTCTGCCTGTGTCTGACCTAAAACATTCAGGAATTCATCTTAGGAGGAGTTGGTCACCTGGAGCTCTGCTAGACTAGTGGTGACAGACAAAAATTACATGGCTGAGGCTGTTCTTGCTTCCAAATTCTCTTGCCATCCCTGAGGCAGGCCTGGTGGATCTGCTTGCAGGTTGGCACCTGCAGTGTGCCGATTTAAGATTGGCTTATTAACATAAACTGAGGCTTTGATGGTTTGTTACCACCTTGGGGCATCTGCAGAGTCTAGTTCAGCTAAAACACATCTGTCATGTAATGTTGTGCTCAGCAGTCCAGGAGAGCATCCCCCCGTGGGGCAATCCCCAGTTCCTAGCACATTAGGAAGGGCCATTTGCTCTTTCCTGTCACCATGGTTTTGCTCTCCGTGTTACAGACTTCAGAGAGTCAATGAATGCCTGGGTCCCCTTGGTTCTTACACCTCTCTCCCAGCAGCTCCTAATGTCATGTATAAATCTTGTCCTTTCTTGTGTCAACTCATACCTTGCAATGTGACAAGCAGCAAGTCATTGCATAGCCCATAAAGGTTAGAAGCATTTTGGCACAAAATGGGCAGAACCCGAAATTAATTCAAAGATTGAAAAGTAGTATTTTGCAGAGTCTGAAAATTCCTTCCAGGATCTAAAAAAAGTTGTCTTTACCAGGGATTTCTGTCAATTTCCAGACTTCAGCTGGAATTGTGACAGTGCAGTTTCAGAGCTGCCATAAACAACACTGGTGTAGCAGGGATCTGTAATGGTGAGTTCTTTATACCTCATCTTGAAAAACACCTCTGAAGGTGAGCCTGTGAGGTGTGAGCAAATCTCGTTCTTCCTTCCTCAAGTTTTGACACTGTTTCTATTCTAGTTGCTCAGGAAAGGTTGGTTGAAATCTGCTCTGGTTTGGGCACCTTCCAATCTGTGTATTCATTCAGCACATTTTCTTGCCTTTCTTTTTTATTGGGAAGTATGTAAACTCCAGCTCTAATGTCATACAATGATTTCCTTGTTCTTCAGGTTTTACAGTGCTTCCTTTTTTTTAGAATCAACAGGAAGCAAAAATACAGACCAGACCCATCTTTAGCTTATGAAAGCTGAGCAGTTTTATTCTTAAAGTCAAACTTCAGTGTTTGCCAGTGGGGAATTGATTTATACCTTTTGATTGCAGACTGTGTATATTCCCACTGCAGAGTGACCATTGTAGTGTAGATGATTCCAGGTTTGTGGTGAGCCAGAGCCCATTGTAAGATTCTCTAGGGAGAGGTGGGATTTTCCACCTTTTCTTGTGGAGTCTACCTTTGTGGCTGGCTAATGAAAGACATGTCACTAGATTCCCTGTACACCACACTGCAGGTTCTTTACTGCAGCTCTCAAAAGGAATATGCAAAAGTCACATCTGACCTGGGCTTTGAGCACATTTAAAGCATTCTGTGCTCCATTTCTGCTTGTTCTGCCATTCATCACCTTCTTAATGATGAACATGTAAGTGATGATTGTATCTTTGAGGGGGAGGTGGAAGCTACATGATGTCTTTCATCAAGGTAATTTAGTTGGCTACTTCCCTACCTCACTTAGCCTTCAGGCTCCATGTCTTAGACATTTTAGGGAGTTTGTGTTGGAACTCCAGCTTCAGCAGACTACTGCCCCTGTGTTGTCTCATTTTATTATTTTATTATGACCCAGATCATATCGATTCATTTAAAAATACTGCTTTGCTTTGACATAATGTCAAGAATACACTTGACCAAAACAGCCCACAAAAATGTGAACTACCAAGGTTTTCTAATTTAGTTTTCAACCTTAACACGTTCATGGTTAGTTCTGGTTTTTAATATAACTATTAAACATAAACTCTTCTTTAGCTGAAAAAGCACAGCCTTTTTACATAGAAGCTCATATTTCACAGCTTTGTAATACAATGAACTGCTGCTAGTGATGTCAATGTATCTTTAGCATTTTCCCTCCAGAGATTTCCTTTATCTTTTCTTTTTCAAATAACAACTGCCTGCGAAGTTTCTGTATCTGTAAACACCAAGACTAAATATCAGAGAAGATCAAGGATTGCAGCCCCAAGTTTCTACTCAGATCTCCATGAACTCCTGTTGTAATCAGCTGCATCTGCATTTCTGGAGACTGAAGGTGACCTTTAATTATACAACAAACTATGACAATGCTGCTGCTTTGGAATTCTGGAAGTTTCTTGCAATATGCAAAATCTACCAAAACTCAGTACTTTTCAACCTATCAGTAAATAGGGAAAACTCCTTAAAGTAGAAGAGTTTCAGTATTTTCATAGTCTTTTTAAACATTAATATCACTCAACATTGTCTGATGTAATACTAGTATTAGAAGGAGTGATGTCTTTTATGTCTGGTCTTCAAAAGTATGAATTTTACATAGAATTTTAATATAACCCCCTGAACATTAGTGAAATAATAAAACTGCGAAAGGTTAAAGTTGCACTTTTATACCAAGATATCCAAACTACCTTACCATTGCTCTTTTTTAAAATACTCTAACAGAACCCAACATCTCATGCTACTATATCTTCGCCCAAGAATTTCATTGTGTCTGTGATCACAAAGCATAGAATAGTTTAAACTTTATTCATATATGTCCCTGTTGAGAAAAGCACAGACAAAGAAATAATCAATTCAGTCTCTTCTTTCTATATGAAATTGCATAATAGGGTCACATTTTCAAAGACACAAACAACATTTTGTGAGCTTTATGTCCTCAATATGGACTTGATCCCAAACACCGACCCAGACAATCAGGTCTTCAGACAACTCATTTGCAGAGCTCACAGCATACCTATTGTATGACAGCTAAACCTGACTAGACCAACAGAAACAAACTCCCTAATGTCTACATTGTTAATTATAGCAGAGAGGTAATTAAGTTACCCCTTGCTGCTTCCATGTAAGACAACAGGAGAACAATGGCACAGTTTGATAAGAAATGAGAAACACGTGCACCAGAGACACAAAGGACAGACCAGTACCAGAGCACCATGACTATCTCTTCTTGCTGGCACCAGAGACAATGAGAGCTGCACTGAGGCAGTCCTAGCACAAGGAAATGGTGGAAATTTTCACCCTGTACTTCCCAATTAAAGCCTAATATCCTGTGACTCAGTTCATTTGCATAATTCTCAGGTTTTCAGGAAGAGAGGAAACCATCAGTCTTTGAAAATGAATTTCCTTAACATAACTTTGGGGTGTAAAATACTCCACTGATGTCACTTGCAGTTACTTGCTCATGGTGGCCCTGAATAAAATTCAGTTCATGAGCTGAAACTGGCAGGACTGCATTCTGAACCTGCACGGCAGGATGGAGGAGAGACATCAGGCAGGAGCTGGCCAGGGGATCAGGAAGAGCTTTCGAGGAAGAGCTTAGGGCATTTAGGGGAAGAATTTTCTAAACGTGTGCTTGAGATGATGCACTGTCATTTAGAGCGGCGGGGGGAGGTCCCTCCCAGAGCTGTGTTCTGGGCTCAGCCCCTACTCCCCCTTAAGGAGTCTGGCAGCAATTCCCGTTGCTTTATCGGAAGGGCAAGATGAGGTTTGGGCATGGCTCCCACTCCTATCTTACTTCACGTCTGAAGTCACTTCAACTTCCTGTAAGAAAAACTGTAAGATGCTCAGCCCTGCCGCAGGAGCACTGGAAATTGAGTCCAAATTCCTCATTCAGCCTCTTTCTCTTCTTCCTTTGCCTGCCCTCCTTCTGCAGTAGCAGTCTTGGAGAGGAAGGAAGGCTGTGTTGGCTGCAGGCTGCCAGAGTGAGCTGTGGCTGCCAGTCTGACAAGCGCAGACTGGTCTGTCCAGAGTCTCCATGCAACTGCCACCTCTCCTTCAGTAACAAAACATCTGCACATCTGTGGTAGCTGCCACCTCTCCTTCAGTAACAAAACATCTGCACATCTGGGGTAGCTGCCTGCTGGCTGTGTGCATTCACAGCATTAACATTCCCACAGCCAAAACTAATAGCAACAGCAATAGCTGGCTGGCAGGTAATACCTAGATGTTGGTGCAGCCAGTCCTGAAAACTACACATGTATATTTGGAGGCATTCTGTTTGCCCAGAGGAGGCTGATTACAGTGCCTAGTGTTGTAATCACATGCAGATTATTTAAAGTTGGTTTTTTAATTTACAGAATTAATGTACTGTGAAACTATTAAGTCTGACCTCCAAAGCAAGTCACTTATATTTGGTTTGGGGAGTTTGCTCATCTTCCTCCATACATTCTCTTTTCCCACTCCTGGTTGTTGAATAGTTAAGATTCTGGAGGTTAGGTGATTTTTTTTTTTTTTTTACTCCCCTGGCTGCTCTGTATTAATGTACTCAAAATGTAATTTTTAAATTTTATTTCTTAAATTTTTTTAAAATAAAAGAAGTAAGGAAAAGGGAGCATTACAGATTTGCTAGAAAAACAATTTGATGATGCATGTACCAAATACATTACCAGGATTTCCTTGTACTCCTTATTTTAGAAAATAATTTTAATACCTCTCAATTAAATCTCATATTTAAGCAGCAGGGTGTTTTGGCAGAAGCCAACTGCCACGCACTAATGAACTCTTATAATTTGCTAAATTATTTTAAATGAATGACAGTACATTTAGCTTTTTAATGACTGTACATTTAACTTCTGAACAACTTTGATCAAGTCCACTTTTAGTTAGACTGCCTGCTGTGCTAAACTCTTAATTCCCAAACCCTACTCAGTTATTCAGAAAAATTGTTAATCAGAAACATTAAATTATTTTCTGTTTCAGAAGCACAAAGTCTACTGGAGAGTACTTGGCCAATTCATTACTTTTCTTTTACCTGCCCTCAGTGCTAAGTCTGGATCAGGCTTAATGTTTGACAGTACTTTGTGTAAAGACAACTGGAGAGCTTTCTTTTTTTTTAATTGGGAGATCTCTGTTTTGCCAGGTGTTGCCTTTCTAAAGAACACCTATGTTTTTTGCCAATTATATAAGCTGCCACAGTTACAAAACTTGAGCTTAAACTTGGTTCATTTTTTCAGTTCCTGGTTGGATTCTGTACATGCCTTGGGTAAAGTCAAAACATGAGACAAATTATTCCTGCTTCCTTTTGTGCTGTGAAGTCACACCATTTGTTGAGCCTGATAGAAAGAGCTAAGCTGAAGTATTCCTTTTCTCTTGTGGATCAGAGTACAACTGAGAAAATGAAGACTCCCACAGAGCTTTTCTTTTTCAAGGGAATATGCATTTCTGTTCTCTCCTGCTACCCAATCTCCCCTAGGAATTTGATATTTAATGCCTAAGATGTGCAATGGATATTTTTCTTCTTTTTATTTGTTCATCTTTTACTTATGCACATCTGTATCCAAACTGTATGTGCTTATATATGCTACACAACCTCAGGTTTTGCCTTGGACTCAATTACCATCAATCTCAGGCTAAAAAATAACAAGAAGCAACAGCCCAGTTTATAAGGTTTTTGTGAAATTATGATAACAATAACTGAGGAAATTATTATTTTAAACTATAGCCCTGATAATCTCTCTTCAGATCTTCTATCTTCAGATATCTCTTTTAATTACTTTTCCCCACTCCTACAGCATATGGTTCCATCAGAAATCTCTGTTGGACTTGAGCAGAGTTCTCCAAATTATCATAATATCTATTTGCTGTATTATATGATATTTACCTTTTATCAAGTGTCTTTTCTCTACCAGGCACTTAGATATGCATGACAAGTGTTATAGGGAAAGAATTACATTTAGCTGACTCTGTTCTCACCAAGAAATATACAAAGGCAAATCAAGACACAGATTCTTCACACAGATCTAGCAAGAATCTGCATTTGTCTTTGCAAAAATCCCTAATGTATATTTATTTAAGTCGTTAAATTTTCTAAAATGTTTCAGATGTCACTGTACATTATATGTATTGTATGTGATTATCTATATCAGGAGAAGATATATACTTATTTAACAAAGATTTTAATACTGTTTGAAGATAGGAATTATTAGCATCTTAGCAAGACAGACTGTCCTCTTTCGTTTTTTCTTGATTTTTAGGGAAATATGTTTAAAACTGAACAGGGTGACATGACAATCATTCAGTAGAGGAGAGGCTATTTAGCCTAATTGTGTTTTTTTTGTTTGCCAGTGGCCTACTCTCCCAGTAGGTTCAGCTCTGAGCTTCCCACTGTGTGTGTATGCCCTGTGGTTAAAACCACACCTTGCAAAAGCATGATGTGCATGTGGAAATCACATTAGAAAGCCACACAGAATCAACAGTAGGCTTCAAAGAGTCTTCCTGTCTCTTCCAGTAAAATTTCTGCTTTTGTAGTACATCCCAACTGTTCATTGAAGTTACAGGATAAACCTGAAACTTTTGCAATAAAAGTCAGCTTTACAAAATCCTCCAAAAAGGTGTCACTGGTTTCTTGCATTTATTTGCATTTGCATCCTCTAAAATACTTAAATGCAGTGCCCTTAAAGCAAAAAAAGCCCTGAGTATTTAAAAAGACAGCCATGCAGTGATAAACATGGCCTAAGCAGAAGTGATTTCATTTTTATGAGCTGGAAAATCTGAAAGGTAGGTAAGGCCTGCCAGCTCCCACATGGTGAAAGCACCTCTGTGCAATATTATAATTGCACTGGTGAAAGACAGAAGTTTTATAAACCCCCTAGGAGTGTTCAGATCTGGACCAAGTCTCGTGTTAGCTCTTGACCAGAATCCAGGCAGCTCCTGGTGGCTGCAGCACGTGCCCTATGTCTGCAGATGGCCTTTCTGCTTGCTCTGGAGCTGCTCCCCCAGGTGTGCCAACCTCTCCTTGGGAAGCCCAGAGCCTCCTCAGGGGTGGGGAAGAGCATATGGCGAGCCATACGGTCCCTGTGAGGCTCCTTATGTCCTGGTTGTGTCAGCTGCTGGGTGTGAGACTGAAGGCCAAGTGTCAGAGACATCCCTGTGTCACAGCAACACCATCCTGTCAAGTGTTGCTCTGCCTAGGAGAGCAAATGTGGAAAACAAACCAAAATCCAAGCTCCCTCCTGTCGTCTGCCTTAGGAAAGAGAAGCCATTTAAAATTTTTATGTTCCATGAAGATGAAATAGCAGAGGTCTTTAGTTTTAAAGCTTCACAATGGAGTTTTCATGAGGGAAAAGTGAGGGATTTGGTTTCCCTGGAAGGTTGTGGAATAAGAGACCCATTGACTCTAGGAAAGCCCAGCCTCAATACCTCCCACTGAGTTTGTGTCAAGATAGCAGCCTAATTTAGAAAACCAAAAAGCACAGCTATGTGGGAGTACAAACCCTGTCAAAAGAGGAGGGACTCAGAAAAGTTAGCAACAAGATACAGCACACAGCATGCACAGGACACCTCTTACTCCTGTCATTCCCGCTTCAGCATTCATAGACTTATTTTGGAATTTTGTTGCATTTAAATTAATACTGAAAAACTTTTCTCAGTGACATTGTTCCCATTGGGTCATCTTGTGTTTCCCCCAGCTGGCTCCACCGGATTGCCCCATGTGCCACTGGATGGTTCTCTGCTATCTCCCATACATGGGGAGGAATGACAGGCAAAAACAGCACCCAGAGGGGAAGGAAATTTTCTTGGCCTGTATTTAACTCACCGTGTATGCCAGACCATCATTTGACCCCTAAATACAATGATTGAATTGAATTGGTTTGTTTGTTTAAAATAAACTGCTGGAAGTCACAAGGAGCCATGCGTATCAATTCAGCATGTTAAATCTTAGCCATTATACAGATAAAAATTCTGGATGAGTTAAATTCAATAGAGGTTAAAATAATGAATGGAATTTTTTATGATCTGAAGCTGTAGTCCACCTCTTCTGCTCTACAGAGATGTCATTTCTTTTAAAAAACTCCAGATTTTCCCTCTGAATATCTCCCTAAAGAAAAGTTGTTCTGAAAGTGCTGAGTTAATTCAAGATTGCCAGCATTTCAGCTTGACAGTTTCAGTGGGACATATAAATGTCTAAACAGCAAAGGAATAAATGGAAATCTTGGGTTAGTTTGGTTCTCAGATTGGCATCATTTCCTTTTTTCTAAAATTCTGTTGATGAAATTTTAAAACACTTCAAAAATACCTGCTGATTGGTTGTGCTACTGTTCCTCAGTTTAAAGAGAACACATAGAGAGCCTGTTTTTGCTACCTCTGACAATATACTACAATTTTGGAAAGAATCCCATGCAGAAAAACTGCTACTCATTAAATTTATGTTCTCTAAACTCTGAACATTATTTGCAGGTTTGTTTTATTGTTAGCCTATTTCTAAGCAGTTTGGCTACAGTGCTATATTGCCTAAGATGCAAGTGAAAATTCTAAGCATGTGCCTATTTTTATTTTTTGCTTTATATTTTATGTGCTAATACAGTTCTTAGTTCTTACAGTTCTTAGTTCTTCCAGTCTTTGCAGTTGTCTCCAGTACAACTTTGATTTTTAAAAAAATCTACAAATGTAATAAAACAATCAGTCATAAACAAAGGAGGTCTTAGTTCTTATTTTTTTCTGTCCCATTGAAGATGAAAGGCAAAACTTCATGTATGATAAATCATCCCCATCTGTTTTTTTTTTCCTTTACGTAGATGAAGATGTCAAACCATTTACTCCTGAGAAAACCAAGGAAATTGTGATGTCTCTACAGCAACCTGCAGTCTTCTGTAAGATGGCTGGCAACTGGCCAGCCCTGCACTGGAATGTGGAATACCTTTCTGCTGTGTTGGAGGGAAAGACAATCCAGTTTAGGCTGGGCCTGAAGACGGTGGATTTAGGTGAGAATGAGGTGGACAGGCATTAATGTCACAAGTCTCTTTTCCAGGTCCTGCAATCATCTGCCTTTTCATTATAACTGTTCTTCCTCTAATGTATTGCTTTTCATTGCAGGCTTTGTTTTTAGGAATGGGATCTGGCCAGCAGTAGAACTCTCCCTTCTCTTTCTCATGTGTTTATTCTCAGTAGGAGGTGTGGTGGGTAACACCAGCATTTAAGAACCAAGTCTCTCAGTGTTCCTTCCTTGCTTTGTAGTGTGTGTGTCTGGTCCCAGTCTTACACGTGATTAGATTGTTCACATGAGCTGAGTTTCCATATCCATACGCCTGTGTTAAGAAATTAGCTAAATAATTAGCCAGACTTGGGGTACTTATCTATATGGTGGTAATTCTCACCTTCCTCCATAGGTTTTTAAGACTTAGGTGATTTTTAGTACTTTAAGGTCCTGTGATGGAAGACATGATGGAAGTATAAAGCATTAAGAAAATCATTTGACACCAGTGCAGTAATTTCACTGCTAACCCTCCAGGTTCACTCATACATCTTGGAACATGCCATGGGAGAAAGACAATTTTCCAACTGGATTTTAAATACTACAACTGCATCTCTGTCTGTAGGCACACAGTAGTGTGTCCTTGGACAGACTGAGTTTCATACCATGGGGGGAAGACAGAAGGAAACATGTTCTATCTGCTGTCTACTTGAAAGGTTCTGCACTGCTTTATCCCTGCCCTTTACAGCCTTTGCTCTCCCAACGACATACCAAAATACATTTTGCCATGCGCTTTCTCCCTTCTGCCTATAAAGTATCTTGACTACCTTTAGGATCTTTTTTAAGCCTTAGGCCAGAAAAATCCACTTTAAAATATTTAATATGTCATAGTCTTTTAGACCCTACCCAACTATTCTTTCTGTAGTCTTCTAACCTTTTCAGTTGGACTTCCTCTTTCTTGGAATGCAGAGTCTGCACAAAGACTCCAGATGAGGGTCTGCCAGTTCCAGTGAAAGTGGTGGGATTACATCATACTATCTTACTTAACACTGTGAAATTTGCTTTCTTCACAGCATCATGACCATGTTATTTCATGTTCAATTTTTGAAAGAGAAGTGATGAAACAGAAGTGTTAGAGGGAAAGTGCTTGGCGTGTTAGGATTTCAAAGCATTTTGCCAGCATGGATTAATGATTTCTGTGCCATTCCTGGGGGGAACAGATATTATTTACTCACTTTCTACAGATGGGAAAGCTGAGGTGTAGAATTAAAACCTTGGTACACATCTTCATAGCAATATCTCTGTAGTTCAGTGAGGTACCACCTAATTCTTGCACTAAGTGTGAAATGCATCCCATTGCCAATAGAGAAGGTGTAGCATTTTTTTTTAAATTTATATATATATATGACACATTCCTTGTTACCTATATACCTTGTTACCTTATACCTTGCTAATATATCTGAGTTGTAACACACAAGGCCTACCAGGTAAAAGAGTAGTTTTGATCCTACTCTCCATTAATTAGTAGGCACTTTTTGAGAGCCAGATGGATGTTCCAACTGGCAGAGTTTCTGATGGGACTGATGGAGTGTTATGTAGCTAAGTGACAGATTGATGCTACCAACTGAGTAGATAAGAGTCATCACTTAACAATAACTTGTAGTCACTAGAGATACAGAGTGGATTTAAATTGGAATTTATATCTTGAAGCATCTAACTGCATTTTGCTTTTTCCTAAAGGCATTTATCCCTGTGCAGCAATCAGTTTGTCTCCAGGAGCCTCCATTATGTGGTAATGTTGGTTGGAATTGTCTTTGAGGAGATTGGTACAGCCTTCAGGGGTTATACTGTAACTGAATGAGACCTGTGATGCCATAAAAAATTTTCAATATAAGAATATATTAGTGAAGCCATTATCCAAGCCATCTCAGAGTCTGAAATAATGTAATACATTCCATGTGCCACTGTCATTTGGAAGGTGGTTGATCTCACTATTGCATGCTTAAAACTACTTTTAATGAGGGCCTCTCTTTCTTATTGTTCCTGCTAACTTTCCTAGGTGAAATGGAGACAGTCATCTGCTCTGAGAGAGAACAGAATTTGTATTTTAGAACACAACTAAAATTGCATTGATCTCTCTCTCTCAATATTCCTTCCATATCCAAGAGGTTTATTGCCTTAAGATTAGGTGGGACACTCCTACTATGGAATTGGAAATGCAGAAGAAAAAATCCACTCTCCTGCTTAAAGGCACATTCTGGTGACACTCTGAAATGGCAACTTCAGATTTTCTGAGGTTATTTAAGTGAGGTTCATCTGGAAAACTCAAAATTCATGGACATCTCTTACTACAGTAACTCCTCATCTTTCTTTAGTGCCACATCTGCATCTGGATGGGTTTCCCAAGCTGAAGATTCCTTAATGTACAAAAGTGAGAATTGCAAATGGGGAACTTGGTGGGAGTAGCAAGGATTTTATATTTGCTTTTCTTACTAGTTTGTATCTTCTGAAGCATATCAATGTGGATGGCACATTTGAAACATGGAAAAATGTGAGAGCTAGCAGTATTATCTGTATATATTATTTGTACCTAAGTGTGTTTTTTTATAGTATTCTGTCTGATTACACAAGTTAAACAGTTTGTGTCCATAAGAAAGGGAAAAAACTACGATCAGAGGACTAAGCATTGACAAAAGATACCTTCAAAGAGAGTACCAGAGTTCATTACAAGAACAGTGAAGATGCTATTAATCAGGAAATCCCTACCCATCTGGTTTCAGCCACACTAAAAGATTTATTTTTCTGATGTGGGATAAGGGATAGGCCAAAGCTTCAGAAGTTTTGTTTCTGACAGAGAAAATGTGGCATTACAGCCGCTGTGTCTGATGGCTATCTGGAGCACACCAGCACAAAGTAAGAAGAAAACTTACACAGAACTCACTTCTGTATGCAGCCATTTCTTTTTTGACCGTTTTTGGTGGTTGCATAGTAAAATGAATCAACAATGAGTTTACTGTGAAGAAGCTGGAGAGAGCAAGAAGCTGTCATGCTAATCAGTATCTGAGTCACAGGATCTCTGGAGGATGTTTCTTTCACTGATCCTAGATAGAGCTGATGCTGTCAGATGTGCAGTTGGATAGGAAAAGGCTGCAACTTGACCATCTTGCCAAGAGGTTTTATCACTAAGGATGGCAAAAGAATTCAGATCTCTGAGGTTTGATATAGAGGGAGACTGCAAAGGTGGCTGTAGAATCAGTTGCTGAATAGGAGGCTGAAAATACAGTACAAATACTGTACACTTACTAAATGTTGCATAAAGCTGAGATATGAAGTGGTTACTGGACTTGGATGTGCATGGCCAGGTTTTTTTCTTTGTGTGTATGCCTGTGCTTTGTTATAGTATGAAGTGGCTATTCCTTGCTTGGATTATTTAATTCCCCAGCAGCTGTGAATAGGGGTTTGATTTTCTATAAAGAAATGGAGAAGATATTTCACTTGCATTCTTAATGGAGCTTTAGATGTTTTCTAAGGCTATTACACCTTTTTTGTCTACATTTTCCTTAGTACACATTGCAAACCCTCTGAGAAGAACAGATGTTGGCAACTGTCAGTACCAGACCTTAACTAAGGAGGAGAGCTGCTTCTGTAAAACCCACTTTTTCCTTCTCTCCTTCCCTCCAATTTCCATTTGTGGTATTAGGGGAAAGTGGAGGACTGTTATACTTTCAGGTACCATGTCATCAGACAGAACTGGCAGCCTACTTTAGACTTGTATGGCTTAATCTGCAATTTGTCAATTACTAAACACCCTCAGCTTTAAATCATTAAGTATTAGCAAACTGGTTAATAATGTTCTTGCTTTCTGTTGCTCATTGCTAACATTTTCACCCTTGTTGCAGCCTACTACCTACAAACCCATTTAAGCAAACTGTCTAGATTGCCCAAATGTGTTTTTTATTACTATTTATTTTTCCATAAGCACCCACACCTTGGTACTGAATAAGGTATAAATCAAACCAAGAACCCTGCCCTGAGGAGATTGTATTCTACAAGATAGTCTTGCCTTTCATAGTTGAATTTTTTTTAAATGAAACTGAGAGTGAAATATGCTGTGAGGTAGAAAGAGCATATTTCTTGCCTTTAAAACATTTGCTTCTGAGTTATCTTGGAAAATAGGCAGTGTCCTAAGAGTGTCATGAAGTGAAAAAGTGTCCTCTTTTTTTCTCATGAAAGGAATACAGATATTGAGGCACCCTCAGTAGTGCCTCTTTTGTCTAATCTTTCTGTCAGACCACCTTATAGTAAAATGATAAACATTGCATTAAAACCTGGGTATCAGGAGAGGGACTGCAACACAGATATGGGATCCAATACAGAGGGTTTTGGTTGTGATTTTCTGACTTGCAAGTGATTTATATGTCTTGTATGCAGTCCTTAGGTAGGGAGCCCATCCACTGACACTTTTAGGTAATGATTTGATAGTAGTGGGAAGGAAACTACTACCTCTGCTACTACAATGGAAAATAATAGTGATAAAGGTTTGTAAAAGCTGTATGAGACTCTGTGAGAACTGCTGCAGTAACGAAATGAAAGTGGTAAAGAACCAAGAGCTGCTGCTGCACAGCAGTGAAAGGATCCCATTTCTGTGCAGCTCTATGCAAGTTACACAAGATTAAATTGCAGCTCTGTCATTGTCATTCATGCAGGCTGCAGTAATTTTTCCCCAGTAATAGTTATAGTAAAGTAATATTTTTTTTAACACTGGATAAGTCTCTTTGAAGATGGCACAATTAGTGACGGCAGGAAATGAAGATCTCTGATTAACTGCAATTAAAATATACTGTGATGTGGGTTACTTTACAGGCCTTCCAAGTGACCTGACCTTGAGCTGAAAGGCTGTATCTGTCAGCCTGACCAAAGCATGCTGGGAGCAAAACCCTGCTGGTAAACACTTTCTGTGTCTGCCAAGGAACACTGCAATATGCTTTTGTCAGTCCCAAATGAAAAATAAGGGCACACAGCATTTTAGATGGATCATTGGCAGCATCTGTGTGGTTCCATACCTCACTTTCTATGCATGACCACACTGGTTTGGTCATTGCTTCAGGGAAAGGGTAAGATGAACATGTCCATCTGCATAAATCTATGGAGACAAAATAAAGGATACAGAAATACTTGATGTGCACATTTGCAGCTCACACTTAGGAAGGGAGATGAAGCAAAGCTGTTTAGCGAACTTGGGTGTGTTATTGAGTTACTGTGCTGAAGAACAACACTAACTATTGGTCTGCTTTTGTCTCACAGCAAGTTCAAGGTAACAGCCATTCAATTAAACCTTAATGAAAAAGCAATAGTCTCAGACTTTACTTATGAATTAGGTCATGAGAACCATTTTATTGACCAGAGTCAAGCTACCTAGTCAGATTTGTATCTGATGTTCCATTTAACCACAGCTGAGAGAACCTGTATTATTTCTACTGGTTCTATGCTCAATGCTCGTGTAATATTTGATTTTTCTTTTGTTGCTCTAGTTCCCCAGTTTGAAACCAGTTGTAGCTATGTGGAAGCTACACTTGAGGAGTTTTTGGCTTGGAGTTGTGGGCAGCCTTCTTGTCTCTCTGGACCATTCAGTTGTTACGATTACTCCAAATACTGGGCTTACGCTGACTACAAGTACATTGCCAGGATATTTGAAGACAAGCCAGAAATTTTCCAGGTAAAACATTATCTCTTCCTAGTTGAACCACTGCAAATTATCTAATGTAGCTTCTGAAACCTCTACTGCTATCCCTCTCTGCTCCTTTGGCCACTTACTTTAAAATTCTGAAATAAAAGGTATTAGCTCTCAGGCAAACTGAAATCTGCCAAGTGGCAGCCATCAAAGTTCTGGGTCTCCTTATAAATTTAGAAACACCACCCCAAGTGACAAAAAATAATTACCAGCCTGGCATTAGTCTCTTCCCATTTAGGCCAGATCCACCTAACACCCAAATGGTACCAAAATTAACAGCTCCACTCAGGAGGGAGGATTGATGGCATGTATTTCGTTGTAGTAACAAGGCTGTAACATGGCTTTGCTCCATGTTTTGCCTTGTGGCTCATTTTCTTAAGTAGCTTAGCTCCTTTCCTTAATATAATTAGATTAACTGTTTGTGAGGAGGAGAGATTCTGTGGAGGAAATTAAATACAGGAAGTAACCTGTCCATGGAAGTATGCAATTACCATACACAGTAGGACAGCTACCCAAGGTATTTCCTTTTATTTTCTCTGTGCCTATCTCCTATTTCCATGTCTTGCTTCATCTACATTCCTGCTACTTCTCCTTGCAAATTGTAAGAGGGCAAAATTAAGGATAGCTATACAAAAGGTGTACTTCTTCAAAAGATATAAAGAAAGAGTAAGTAAAGCCTTATTCATTTCTATACTTTGAAAGGTGAAAATGGAATCATAATTCCGTGTAAAATCACTGTATCACTGGGGTGACAATGAGTATGAACTGATAAGCCCCCTCAAATTAATTATTTCCTCAGAAAGCATTTCCCATGTTCCTCATATGTATTTTATTCTTTTGTGCCAGTAAAACTGGTGTTTTTCAGTGATCAGTCTTTTTTAGACTTTCAGACTTTTCCGACTTTCCATTGGGCCGGAAGGTAAGGATTGGGCACAGAGATCATCTTACCTTTCTTTCCCCCTTCCCTTCCTGAACACACTGAAACATAACCAGCATCATATAACCTTGGGCTGGTTTGTGTTGTCTGAACTAAACTGGGAGATCCAGGGATGTTTCAGGCTTCCCCAGATCTTTGCATAACTTTCTCTGTGGTCCTGTCTAGGTCTTCTCTTTTTCTGCCTCCACAGACAGCATTTCCATGATGTGTCTTCCAGCACAAGCCAATAGCAGCTCAGAAGTCCTGAATATCCTTCTGCTTCCTTCACACTTGAAGGAAACAACCATTTTTCTGCCTCTTTCTTTTCCTTGCCCCCATTCAAGAACAAAGTTGGGCCTCCAGGAATTGTATTTCTGTGCAGGTGCCATGCCACAACCTGATCACCTGACCTAACACACAACAGATTGTACTGCAATTTTAGAACAGACACACGTAATGGTTATGCCATGGATTTTTTTGAAAAGCAGAATCTGGGAAGGAAAGACTTGGTGGTGTTATGCAAGCAAATATGGTGTGTGTCATCTGCCATTTTCACAGGCATGGGAGAGAAATGCATCCATCAGTTCCACACTCACATGGCTTTTGAAACACTGCTACAAAATTTATACCAGCCAAAGGAGTTCTTTGTAGAAATTCTCTTCCATTCTTGTGTGAATTTGATGACAATTCCTTTTTTTTCCTTCTAGATTTTATTTAGATTTACGTGAGGTTATTTGAAGGGGAAAAGAAGGCCAACTGCACTGTTATTTATAGTGATTAATAGGGCCATTTAGAAGTTGTTTGAAATTTAGATTGCACTGTTTATCATTTACAGTTGTGTGGGCTAAGGTAATGATTCCATTATTCTAATCTATGAGCAATATCTAGCATCTTACATTTTTTGTTCAGTTGATATTTCATTACAGAATTTGAGATATAAATCAGGAGCAAGATACATGCATGAAGTTTAAATAGAAATGAGACCTTTTAAACTGACATACGGGTACAGATTAACTTCATTATAAGCAGCAAATGAAATAAATATATATTACAAGTAATGTGCCATCTGTTATGGTTGGAACACCTTTTAGTGCATTTCTTCTCACTGTGGCTTTTTATTGTAGAAAAGGAACCCAGTGTGACAAGATTTCAGTAATACTACCAGTTCCTTTTCAGTTCATTGGTTAAAAACTATTTTACCCATAATTGCTTCAACTATTTACTACAGCAGGAGTATTTTCAAAAAGTTCTTTTAAATCTGATATTGATTATGTGTGCTTTCTTTTCACTTAAATGGTAACAAAATATAAAAACTATTTAGGTGTGAGATTAAAGTGTAGAAATGGTGCTCCGCTTAACTTTTTCACTGAAATAGTTGTATTGAATTTCAAATTTTATGCCTGCTGAAATCTATAGGAGCAACTTTTTCTTTTTGATCTTTTGCTGTCTTTGACAAATGTTTATATTACACTTCTGCGTTTTTTTCAAATGATATCTTTAAAATCAATAACTCTGAAATTCAGAATCTTTAGCAACACCTAATTTTTGGGAAGGCTATCACTCACTTTGAGGGTCTCCTGATGCAGTCATGGTGAAGTCATCCTTATAATGTCTAGCTGTTGTTTTCCTCATCCATAGATCTTAAAAAAGGATAGTCATCCACCTGTCTGCAAGCAGCAAGCTTACATACTTAAATTAGGACTCCTAGACTCCTATTTTCTCTTTATAGACAGCAGAAAGAGAGAGGCTTTTCCAAGGCTTGATTGAGAGTGCTTTGACTAGAGCAGGAGCCAAGATTAAATTAGGTTCCTAAAGTTAGGTGATGTGAATGACCCCAAAGTGCTTTACTGAAATGGAACAAATACCATTATCTTCCTTTTCAAGATGGGAAAAATAAAACTCGGAGATGAAGCGATTTGCCCAAGACCATCAGGAAGCCAGAAATTTAATCTCTGTTTCCTAAGGCTCAGTCTGGGGCTCCAGCCAAAAGGTGCCAGTATCTCTGGCCAGTATTCCTCAAGTGCTTTCCAATAAACAAATGATCAGGCCCTGCAGGTGGCAGGGAGAGCTGTAGATACATGGGAAAGCTTTATCCAAGCTACACAGAACCATTCTGCAAACCCCTTGGATTGTCTGAAAAATGCCTCACTGTGCCTCTTTCCAACTGTCAGCCCCAAGGGATTGCTTGTGTGAGGATCAACAGCCTGGAAAGATCCAGCACTGTGTTCATAATATGAGCACACCTGTTCTGCCCTTTCTTACCCTGTCATCAAGTTGTTTTAAGTTCACTGCCTCTGCAGTTGCAATTGTGTCCATTAAATAATAAGAAACTTAACCTGGCATAACACTGGGTCACAGATGGGGTAAAGCCTGTGTTCCCAGACTACAAGGAAAAAGCTGAAATAGGAGCAAGGAGAGAGCAAAAATTCCACATAGATTATCAATCGCATGAAAAGGGAATAGGGATTTTTCTTTCCTTTCATTATCTTTTCAAGTGCCATATAGAAGAATTTTTCAAAAAGCAATCCTGAGCTTTGGTGGATGGTTAAGGGTGGAGAAAGAAAAAAAAGAGTGTTTCAAAAGGAAAAGAAGCTCCATGAGAATTTGGGCAGCCCTTCTGTAGAGCAAATGAGTAACTTGAGTGATATGAAAGGTGGGGATGAGAATTTTGGAGGAAGGGAAACAGACTGTGCATGCTTCAGAACCCAACCAGGGAAAAACAGCTGCAGTGGATAAAGAGTGATGAGCAATGGAAGGAGAAGACAGGAGACTCTCAGAACTAAGGATAGGATGTCAATCAGTTCAACAGCTTACATAAATAAACCTGTTTGTTGCTGTAGGATGTAAGGTGGTCTGACTTTGGTTTTCCTGGAAGAAGTGGAAAAGAGAGCACACTGTGGATTGGTTCTGAAGGAGCAAACACCCCCTGCCACTTGGACTCCTATGGCTGCAACTTGGTCTTGCAAGTACAAGGAAGGTAACAAGTGCACATACAGTAAATACAGGGGAGAGCTATACTGTGCATAAAGTTAGTTTTGGACTCTTTTTAGTATTAATTCTAGGTTCTGATTATTTCAGTTTTCTGAGTTCTCAATGATTGAAGAGCATAATAACGGTTCTACAGGAAATGGCAGAACTTCAGGGCATTCTGGAGTTGACACAATTTTATTTTCTAGTCTGTGTGTAATATGGTCCAATTATAAACACTTTAATCTTCCTAGTAGTTATGAATTCAGGAATTTGGAATTAGGAGATAAAAGAGTTAAAAATAAAAAAAAACCAAACAAAATAGAAATAAACTACTTTAGACTTTTACAATATTGTCTGTGCAAGAGCCTCTAATAGCCTGCTAGAATTAATTTAAAAGGGGACCATCAGGATGGGAGCAGCCAGCTGTGAGCAAAGTTGAAAGGGACATTTGAGGCTCCAAACTCATTTGGGAGCATGTGGCTGTTGCTGTATCTTTCTGCCCGTTTGCATGCTGTCTTTTTTTTTTCCATTCTTTTTTTTTCTCCTTTCCTTGTATATTGGCTTCAGGGTTGGTGGGGTTTTTTTTGTTTTTGGGTTGTTATCTATTATTGCTAGAGTAAGTGCTAGAGTAACAGAACAAGTTGCACACACTTTCTATGGTTGATAGTATAGAGTGGAAGGAGAAATTTTCTAGGAGTTTTTCAATGGGATTAATTACTCTGCCATTTTATAGAACAGTAAGACTGTGGTGGTGTGATTAAGGTGCAGGATTGGAAGTCAGGTGTGTTGCCTTTTAGCTGAGCAGCATCACATGCTGACTGGCTTTAAGGCCTGAGGCAAATGAATTTGTCATCATCTTATCCCTAAGAAGGGTAACTCTGTGTAGGGTTTTCATTTATGTTTGCAAACAGCCTTGAGGTCCTTGGGTGGATATGCAGCAGAGATATTCTAGAAGCCTCCCTCAGCACTGCTGTGCTGCAGCCAATCCTGTGGACTTCAGATCACATCAGTAAGCATTGTGCATTGAAGTCCAGACACTTTAGTGTATTCAGGAGCCAGAAATCTCAATGAAAACCATGAGACTTAAATGCCATAATCTTCTAAGGATCCACTTAAATACTGGGTGTACTAAATAAGTACAGTGATGTAGAAGACACAATACCTGCCAAGCCTCTTCAATCTCTACCTTCAGATGTTGAACTCGAGCCAGAGTTCCAGCATCATGCAGCAATTCTGTCCATCTTCCCAAGGCACTTCCTCCCCCTCAAGTAGACCAAAATCCTTTTTCCTCTCAGGGAAAAAAATCCAAAGCCCTTGCACAGCCTGAAAAGACAAAGTTGTTTTCCTCTTAAGAACAAAGCCTGTAAATAGATTGCAAACTTCCACAAGCTTGTGAATCCTGTGCTTCTTCAGAGCAGAAAGATTCCCTTTTGAGACTCACAAACAAGACAGGCTTTGTAACAGAATATAAGCTTATGCTAAACTTAAATAGATTTGCCTTTGCAGGAAAGCCAGGGACAGCTCCTTAGCCCTTTGTTGCTATCTTGAATTTCCTCCTTGCATCCCTTAGGCTTCTTAATTTTTTGCTTTATGATATTGCTTTGCTGTGAGCCTGCAGGATTAACCCTGAGCCTCCTAACCTAGTCAATCTCTGCCCCCTCAGAGGATCTAGCTTGGAGGGCAAAATAAAGTTGCAATAAGGATTGAGTTTCAGGAGAAGTGGTTTTATGCTTGCATCTGGCAGTTACTTTGGTAATTACCAAGAAATATCAGCAGCCTATGGCACTTGCATCTGTGCTGGTCTCTGTAGTTCTGACTGTCCTGCTATTCCTATCTCTTCTGTTCCTGTCCCTTTTGGTTTTGTGCCATTTGATTGCTTTGCTCCCATTTTCAGATCTGTGACTTAGAACTGACAACCAGAAGCAGTAGACAAAATTCAAGGAGTGCCAAGGGAAAGAAAACAAAGAAAAGCCCTTTCTAGAGTCCAAAACAAAAGAGAAGAGCTACACAAGGTCTCCAGCTGTGCTGTAAAGTGCTGCCTCTACTTTTCCATTGCTTAATGCATTGCTCATGTTGCACTGTTTGTCTAGCACATCTTAAATGTAATAAATTCTCTTTGTGTATTCCTTCTGGTTATTTCTACCACCTAAAGTACTGCGATTTAAAACTTCTATTTCTAAATACCATATCTATCTGCTAAGATATTTAATTTATAATACCCATAAAACTGGCACCACCAGTTCTGGCATATTCTTTTTTTCCTCTTTGATCTGGTCTATGTAAGTGAAATAGAGACATAAGCTCCTGAGGACAAAGTGTGGTCTCAGCTCTGCTTGGCCTTTGCACTGTGGTGCATTCATGTGCTTCTTTAGGCATGTAGGAGCAACATGGCACATAAGTGCCCTCATGAGCAGAACAACCCTGTCCTGCTCCACCTGGCATTTAGTCACACCAGTAAGTTCTTAAATGCACAACCAGCTACATTTTCATCATGTGGTACTGATAACACAAAAAAAATACAGGTGTTTAAGGATACTTATGTCTATGGATGTATCTGGTTTTTATTCATTCCATCATTGATATGGAAACATCAAGGTGATTTTTAAGAAAGGGGGGTTCACGACTCACAGCCATATAAGGAAACAGAAGATAATGTCTAACCCTTTTACTGTTGCCATCCTAAACACACAATGCCCTCCTTTCAAAACAAATACAGATTTTGAAAGCTTTTCATTCAGTGAACAAAAATACATTGTCTGTAACTAAACTATTTCCTCTAGTTTATAGAGCAATTTTTAATGCTCTGAGCATCTGTAAATGCTGCATGTAAAAAGGAGGAAGAAGAAACCAGACGGGAGAGGTTTTTTAAATTTTATCTGCCTTTAAAAATGATTGGTGAGAAGCTGTAAATCTTCTCAGTTAAAAAATTAAAAAGTGGAATATTTTAAAAACACTTTTAGGAGACAGCCTGTAAGCACTGGCTGTGTTCTCACTGCGTAGGAGATTCACACAGTGAGGCAGATTTATGTTTTATTGAAAACCTTGCTACTGCCTTTAGTTCTTTGCTGCAAGTGACATGCACTGAATACATTTTTATCTTCTCTCTATTTTCAGGAAGAGATGGCACCTCTTCCCACCTGGTGACACCAGTTTCCTTTATCCTACCAGGATCCCTTATGAGGAATCCAGCATATTCAGCAAAGTCAACATTGCCAACCCTGATCTGAAACGCTTTCCCAAGTTTAGGAACTCAACAGCCCATGTTGTTACACTCAGTCCAGGACAGGTACCACTTACATACAAGCTTCACATTACTTAATATTCTATTTAACTGCCTAATTAAGGGCTAGGAAATCTTAACAAATTGACTGTGGAACTTCCTTCTTCCTCCACTCCACATTCAGACCTTAGAGATTTCTCTCAGCACAGAAACTTTCTTCACTGACAGTTGTTTGCCTCGACTTTTTAGTACAAAAACTGCAGACATTTGGAGAGCTATCAATCAGCTGCCTGATTCATAGATCAGAGTTCAATCAGCTGCCTGATTCCATACAACCACCTGTCTTGCAACCACCTCAAATTTGTATACTTCAGAACTTTCTTGAACTCTGACCTGTCTACTCTGACAGCAGTATGTTCCATAAAATGCATTTGGTTAATGAGTATATAGAGCTAGCAAAGGAACTCATATTTTGGCAGGGAATAGCCTTCACCTGTTGCTTTAATAAATACTTTAATGATGATACTTGCTTTTAGAGTGCACACCATTCACAGGTTTCACGGTGCTTTCCAGGGCTGTGAGGATGTTTTTAATCCTGCTTTACTGAGAAGGTTCAGCTGTGCCTGGCCTACAGTCACACAGGCAGGCAGCAGCAGTGTGAGAGTAGGGCTCAGGACTCTTGATTCCCAGTCTCCTGCTGTAAATAGTGTCCTTCTTTATTTAATCAGCAAGGTCTGCATTTGGAGTCTGAATTACCCTTTTTCATTTGTTCAGCCGTGCATGTCCTGCTAAGGCACTGCTGTGCACCTCAAACTGTCAGGCCCTTCCAAAGGAATTTTGCAATGGTCATTGCTCAGACAGTGGAGTTGCTGCTTCTGGAACCCTTTTGCCATTCTCCTACCAGATATCATCACCTCTTTTGACCTGCCAGCTCAACAACTTGTATGAGTATTCCCCTGTCCCTAACTGGCAAACCCAGCTGCCTTCAACAATTTAAAGAATGGATTTTTGCTAATTAAGTTAATTTTGAGGAGGCAGAGTGGGGCAGGATAGTAGCTTCCAACAAAAGAATGATACCCTTCAACTGGAAGTGTAATGCTCTGCACTTGGTACAGATGCAAATGGGGAATCTATGATCAGCCTTTAGTGTTTGCACTACATTAGCTCATACTCATACTCCTAAAGCAAATCATTAGTTTCACATTCAGCAATTTGTAAAGTTGCAGCAGTCAGTAATTGAAAGCACAAAGAACAAATTTTTACTATTGATAAAAATGCCACATCTATTCAGCACTGCGTTATCCCTGATCCCCAATACTATTTGAATTTATAATCTCCTTTGCAATGATCAAGTGCACTAGTGAACCTTTAATATGATCTTAATTTTAATTAGGCTTAAAGCAATTACAAATTAATCTTGCTAGGAATAAAGATCTTGAGCCAGCTCAGTAATAGAATTTGTCTGCATTGCCATGAACGAGATACTGTTTGGATTTCCTGGGGGGCAAAGTAATGTAGAAGCAATGATGGAGCAGTGAGGTATTGCCTTTGTCCATTTTATCAGTGCTTTCTGTGTGGTGCTGGCCAGCATCTCATCCAGAAGCTTTCAGGGCAGGTGGCTGGGAGCTGCAGCCATTTGATGGAAAGGAATGACCTAGAAGAACTCCTTTTTCAACAAGGGAGAGAATTCCTAAATAATGTCTTGATATGTGCTTAACAGTGGTTTTCACTTAGAATTAGCCCAATTACTGGAGAATTTGTAGGCATCTTTATTTTGTGATAAAATGTAGCATCTCCACTCATTCCCAGAGGGTATGCAGAACATTTTGGATTATTGTAACAATAAAAGGCTGAAAAAATGAAGACAAAGGTGTTCTTAGGTATTCAGGAGAGCAGCTGCATGTAGAGTGAGTGCAGGTTTGAATATCAAAAACTTAATGTGTCTAATGCCACCTTCTGGTCGATGTTTGCCACCAGCCATTTTTCTGCCTGAAAGCAGAATTCCTTCATGTAACATTGTGCCAGTGCACAGAGTGTACAGTCAGTTAGATCTTTTGTGCCCTTCCACTGTATTGTTCAAAGGTGAACCTCTATTATGAATTTTGGTAGCTGATTGAGAATTAAGGTTTTATAAGGTTTCATCCTGTACCTGACCACTGGCTGTCAGCTGCATTTCAACAGGCATAACTTCTGTTTATACATCAGTGATCTGTTCTGAAACAAATGATGAAAACATTTAGATGTCAAGCTTACTCAAATAGGCAGCTGAGTAGTGGAAGGGCTTGCAGCAGTACATGACTATATTCACTATATCCAGGAAGTTACAAGCTCAAGTTGTGTCACACAAATGTAGGGGGTCCTTATAAATGTTTGGACCTGGTCACCTCTGTGATGGTTGCAAAGCTGAGGATTAAGTATGGAGCAGCATTTCTAGTAACACCTTGATTCTTTCTCAAATATACAAATACCCCCTAAAAGACCAGAAATGGGACAAACCACATCTGTTCTTGTATCTTCTACCCATGCTCTGGGAAAAGTGTTAAGAGAGTTAGGGATCTGTCACCCTCAGCTTAAATCCTGTTCAGGAAAGGTGTCCTATTTGCCATCAGTGACACCTGGCACCTCAACAAGGTAGTTCATCCTTCCTGTCTTACATAATTACAGTCCTGCAGGAACATTCATCCCACCTTGTCCTTCAGCACAGGCTGTAGAAGGAGCCTATGCACATAGGTGCTTAACTTTTTTGATGATTAAAAATAGGAAAGATGAATACCACCTGAAAAAGCTACAAAAAACTGAGATGCTGTACAAGGATAAAATCAGTGATCATTCTTTCCTCCGCCCCACTTCTCACTGACTTCTGGCTTCCTTCCTGCTCTCTAATGTAATTGCTCTTAATCCATCTCCCTGTTAATCCATATCCACATAACCAGACAATGGTAGGGAGACTATAAAGTGATCTGAGTTTATCTGAAGGGATGGAGAGCAAGCAGCTGCCCCTCTGTGCCCCTGTGAGCAATCCCATTCCCCCCTTGCTACCCCAGGCAGGTGCTGCTGAGGCAGAGCTTGCCTGCCCTGTGGCCTGGCCCTGTGCCCCAGTGCAGCCTGGGGCCAGAGGAGCCGCAGGGCAGAAGTGCAGGGAAAGGCCTAAATGAGGTAGCCAAGAGGCACATTGGGTCTGAGAAGGATGCCCTCCCTCTGGCCTTGAAAAATATTGTCATTGGATGGGGAAAAAAAACTATTTTAGAAAAAGATGAACATTACTGCTTGCTGGTTCTTACCATGTCCTGCTGCTCAGAAGCTCCCCTCCCCTGCTTCTGCTTACCTGCTTTCTCAAAGTCTAAAAGAAACACATTTATGTGGCCACAAATACAGTTGTCACTCAGTTCCTGTGTTTAGCTGCAAGATTTCTCTTTCAGGGCTTCTGCTGCAGAATCTAACACAGCAGAGCTTCTGGCTTCTGCTGCAGATCCTGCTCAGCAGCAGAGCTCCCAACAGTGCAGACAAACCTCTGACTTCTAACCTAACCCTGAGCAAGAAGAAACCTTCATAAAGTCAGGGAGGGATTTCCCTGTGTGCTGCCTTTAAAGAAAGGGTGTGAGAACTTTAGGTTGGGCTTAAGTGAGGAACAGAAAAACACACAGCCTGGATAGCCAAGAAAAATATAATTGATACCAAAGAAAAGTGGTTTAGTAAGTCCAGAAATGCAGTAATTCAAAGGTAGTGTGTAATGTTCCAGCTCAAAGTATACAAAAGACTTTTTAAAAGGGCTTACAGTAAAAAAAACCTACTTTTATTGGAGAATAATTTAAGTGATTTTACTAAAAGAGAATTCAGAGTTGGCCACACCATTATGCATAGTAGGTGGCTGGTAATTCTGCTCTGGGGAAGGAATAAAGAGTTTTCATGTGGGAGACTGCAGAGCTGGCCCCAAGTCACCCCATAGAGAAGGCAGACAGCCCAACCCAACCTCAGGACACCAGAACTATGATTTCCATCACAGAAGAAGCAGAAGAGTCCAGGAGCTGAATTTATGCTAGGATTGGTGGAAAAACACTGCTCAAGCTGCAACACATACGGAGAACCCCATGAATGCCTCAAAAGCCAGGGAAATGGAAGGTCAAAGCTGCAATTCCCTGCCTCTGCTTCTCCACCTCTTCCCTGAGCTTCCCTCATTCTCTCACCTGGGTCACTGTGGGCATGGCCTGATGCAGCCCCACGCCCTCCTCTTCACTGTGCCTTTCCCCATGGCTGTGCCTGTGTTTCTGACCCCCGTCACCCTTGGAGCTCTGTTTCAGTGACGAGACACCAGGAGGGAGGAGGAGGAGGAGGCAGGGTGAGAAGCACCTTCCAAGCACCAGGACAGCCAGGCTCCAGCTGGGATGAGGCATAGGCTGGGGCAGCAGTGCTCAGACAGTCCTCAGGTGCTGTTCCCACAGAATTGGCTATGCCTGCACCTACTTCATTTTATTTTTCATTGCCATGGTTGCAAACACTTCTGGGATCTCCTTGGGTCCCCCCGTGGCTCAGTGTCTTTATCTTCCCGTGACACTGGCTTCCTTTTTGTGTGCATTTACCTAAATATCCTTTTCTAATGAGCAGAAATTTCTTGGTATAATATTTCACTTCAGGGTATGCTCTCTTTTTGAAGCAATTCCACCTTTGCCCTACCTTTGCACTGTATCAAGTTAATCATGTCCACTGAGAATTCAAACCTGCTCTGTTCTCTGTGCTGTACAAGTCTTCAGCATTGCTCCACTTGCTCTCCCAACTGTTCCCTTGGTTTCTTTCCTCACATTACAGCATCTCATTTTATCTTTTCTGGGACTTCTGTCCTACTTTAGCTTCGTTTGCTATATTTGGCTGTCACTAGCCTAAATATTAAAATTATCTGATTGGTTACTGTTTAGATCAGTATCTTCCCAGCACGAATAAAGTTAGATAAGTTCTGTGGAAAGCAGCCTAGCACAAGATTATCTCTTAGCTTGGAGTAGTTCTGTCTTGCTATTGCATTTTACATTTTCCCTGTAAAATGTTTGCTGCATTTGTGTGTGTTGTTTCACTGTGCCTTACTTTTATGTTTCCTATAGGAATCTGTGTCCCATATTCATAAACATATGGAAGTCTGGTTTTTTTAATTGTGAAATTGATCCTTAGAGGCAGCAGTGGTGGTTTTTTGGTTTGTTTTCATTTTATTGTGCTTCTGTTTGCTTCTAATTTGAAAATCTAGAAGAATACTAGTTTGTAAATGTAGAAGAATCCTATCTTTCTTTTCTGGGTTGTTGGGGGTTTTGGGGTTTTTTTTTGGTCTTGTTAGTTCTGCTCTCTTGCCAGCTGTATTTTTTGGTTTTAATTACCTTTTGCCATTTCTTCACCTTCCTTAAAATTTTAGTCCTTTTGCTTTTTGATAATTTCAATTTTCTTGTTGCTATAAATCTAATTTTAACAAGCATAAGCTTGTTCAACAATAAAAGAGAGACAGCAAATGTCTTTATGGACCCTCTTTTGCCTATTTCAGTCACAGCTCTGCAGCTCTCCTATAAACTGCATCAGCAAACAGTGCCAGCTGCAGAGAGACACAGCTTTGCAGTTGTTACCCTTAACCTGCTGGCAAAAGAAACCTGATTAGTGTCTAAAGGACCAAGTTCCTCCTCTTTGGTTTGAAAACCCAGGACAAGCTGTGGGGATTGTATTTTCCTTCTGGCTGTACCTGCTCTCTCCAAAGTAATTCTGTCTCCATTTTGCATGTGAGTCATGTGGAGCCAGCACGCTCCATGCCTAATTGCCTTCTTGGTTTTCCAGGCAGCATCTCTTACTGAAACATTTATACATTTCCCTTAATCTGTCTCTTGCTCATGTTCCCTTGCTACCTGGTCCCTCTGCACCACCTCCCCAGTGTCTGCTGCCCTCCTCCACGTGCTGGAGCTCCCTGTTCTGCACAGGGCTCACAGGAAGGATCCCGCCGGTGCAAACAGCCGCTCACGGGAGCTCTGCTTTCTTCTGCTGTAACACAGCGTTTGCTAGGGTTCAGCATTACACCCAGTCACTTGGAGGGCACCCAGAGTCTAGCAGAGTTCAGTGTAAAATCCCCTATAGAGCAGATGAGCATTTGGGGAGGGGGTTTGTATGATTTTGCAGTCAGTGAAACTGGAAAACACTTCCTTACAGATAAATCAATTGCTGCTAATGCAACTGCACTGTTCATTTAAAGTCGATGTTTCCTTGATAAAAACAAAACTCTGAAACTTGTTCAGCAGAGAAAACATGTTTTGGCTGCAGTCTGTAGGGTTTCATACACTTACATATCAGGACTAACTAGTGATATTTTTAAAATAATGACCCTCCACTGACTGACTTCCTTTTCTGTTCTGTGCGCTGTACTGGATTAAAGAATAATTTCCAAATGATTTTGACCTTTGGAGAGCCAATGCTTCTTTTTGTTTGACTTAAATTTAAGTCTGTGCAGAACATTTTGTCATCTGGCCCAAAAAACAAGAGTGTTCTAAGTGTCCTGTAGTTTGCAGGACTGGTGCCATTGTTTCCCCCACAGACATTTTCTCATGAGGTGTGTTTTGATATAATGAAGCACAGGGCTATCTGGGCAGCAGAACATCCCTCTAAGTAATTTGTGTCTACCAAGAGAAAGAACTGTCTGCAATTCAGATACAGATCATTGCTTCACTTTCCCCATTGTGAAGTATATATTTTTATCTGTCTCTGACCATTTTTATAACTTGTCAAAAAATATCTTTTATGCTTTCCTTGATAGCTCCATGTTACTCTAATGTTAAGTAATCTGCAAAGCTTGTCCTCTATCATCAAAACAACATCAGTGTCTTGTACCATAAAAACCATGGGTGGGAATCAATTTTATGTCACAGCTATCATCCTGATATTGTTGTAAAGCTCTGATCTAAACTAGATTGTCCCAGAAATCATGACATTTTCTTTTAAAAGCCTGTCTACTAAAAGTGACAAATTTAATACTGGTGATTATTCACCAGAATTAAAGCTGCATTTTGTCACCTAGTCACCTAGATGAGCATAGGCATGCCTGCTTTTTTGGGAAAACCAGCTGGCAGTCCTACAGGAACTGGGAATTTTGCTCAGTTGGAGAGTCTACAAAAGAATTTCTGCTTGGCTGAGAGTCTCTCTGAAGTCCTGATGTACTGCTGCACAGCTGCACCCCCTCTGTACTGCTGGACTTTGCTTACCCACAGCAGTTAAAGGTTACAGTCCTGCTTGGGACTATATGGGAAGGAGTTTGGATGAAAGGTAGTTCTGGATCATGTCCATGTCTTACATGATAGTATTGTTAGAGTGGGCATTTAGTTCTTGAGAAAAGGCTCTTTAAAAGAGAGAAATAAATATCACCTCTCACCTGTGCCCTTGCCTCAGTCCTGTCTCTACATCCCACATCACCTAAATTAAAAAACTGTGTCTTTCTTCAGGCTTCTGCTTCTTCCCTAATGCAATGTCTGCACTTCCAGGTCCTCCTCGTCCCAAGGCACTGGTGGCACTATGTGGAATCCATTGATCCTGTCACTGTCAGCATCAACTCTTGGATTGAACTGGTATTTTCCTTTTAATGTCCTGGGGGTGTAGCACGAGGGATTTCTGTCCCTTGCCTGCCAGTTTCAGTCCTATTGGGTGTGTTGTGTTCAGAGGCTGGGGAGGGAAGAGCCCTTATGGATACATTTTATCTGGGAGAACCTTTCAAGGTTCCAGATCTGAAGCCCCAGTTCAGCAGAAATCCCCTTTCAAGTTTACTTCAATCAAGTAAACAATTAAACACAAGCTAAATTTTCATGCCTAATTTCTTAAGGGCCAGCCAGTTTTGTGCTGAATAGAGAACAAAAAACCAGGAACTTCACCTCAAGGACAAGCTTATGTGCAAAGCTAAATTAGAATTTAAATCAGATTAAAAATCAGACAAGCTTATGTGCAAAGCTAAATTAGAATTTAAATCAGATTAATGTGAATAGGAAGGGAGGAGAAGAAGATTTTTGAATTTTCATTCCTCTGTGATAGTTTTGCTTTGGCTGAAGTTGGATTTCCTCATGTATTAAAATAATTTTCTTCTCCCTGGGCTTTGATTTTTCTTGCTTATGTTAACCAGTATATATGGGATGGTTCCAGGGATATTATAAAATCATAGAATAGTTTGGGTTGGAAGGGACCTTTAAAGGTTGTCTAGTCCAATCACTCTACAAGGAGCAGGGACATACTCCACTAGATCATCTCAATACTCCAGAAGGTTTTCTGACTGACATTACTTTATTATTAATCCTAGCTTAATATTAAAAAAAAAAAGACCTTTTGAAATGGCCGGTGAAATGGCCTCACTAAAATACTCACTGCCTTTTTTTTTTTTCCTACTTCTAAAACCTATATTAGACTGGAAAGCTGCAGAGGAAAGAACACATGCTTTCAGCTGCTGTTCCAAGACCAGAGAATGCATTTCTCATACCAACATCAAACCAAGCAGAGCACAGGAACTCACTTGGGTATTTCCCTCATGGAGAAATTGTTGAGGTGAAACCTGTGTATTTAGCAAGGACAGCAGGCCCACAGCCCGGACCAGGCTCTCACACAGCCCTAAATGCAGTCAGGCTGTTTGCAGGGCCAGAGAAAGCACCAATTATATTGTAGAGCAGCCACTTAAGCCTGCCTTGAATTTGAGCCTTTGAGGTAATTCAGAGGAACTGGCTGTGTGCCTTGGGCTTGGGAAGGTCCTGATGTCAGCACACACTTGTGCCCTAAGCTGGGCCTCACAAGTTGTCCCCCTCTGGAGGAGCAGGCTGTGGTGGGATCAGCTTGGCTGGTAGCTCCCAGGTGCTGGGGTGGGGCCTGAGCATTTCTAGCTATTCTTATGTGTTGCAAGGAAAAAAAAGGCCTCTGTCATAAAGGTCTTGCAGAAGTCACCAAGATCCTGTTTGGTGCCAGCAGGAGTCAGTTATGTGTGGTGTCATAAGCAGAGGAGTGTTTGGTGGATCTTGCCAATAAACAACACACACCCTCCCCAGATATCAGTATCTGTCATGAGCAAATGTGGCTATTGCAGCCCAGGTGAAAGGTCCTTACAGAAACCACCCCTGCAGCTGATGATGCAGCATTGTTTGTGAGGTGTTGGGCACTTCCATCTATAAAATAAATTCTGACATGGATTCTGAAAAACAGTTCTGAGAACATTTGCATTACCAAACCAAGCAGTTCTTGCTCACAGCTGTTACCAGCTGCTTTCATATTGACAGATGTGAATCACACCAACAATTACAGTCCCAGTGAAACCATTAATTATATTGGCAAGAGTCTAGAGTAGAAATTTAATTTGTTTTCAGCTGGATGTGAGCTACCCAACAGTATTCCTTGCTTTCTAACATACTATCATGCAATCAGTACAGCCCTGTTGTTCTGCAGGCCAGGATGAATACCAAGAATGCAACACCTTAAATAGTTTCCACATGTCGATACCAAACTCTGTATTTTGCTGGTTTTTTATACAAGGCCATTAAAAAGCCTAGCATCCAAACCCACGAAATACAAGAGTACTTCCCCCTGCTTCTATCCCAAATTCTGCTTAGGGCTCCAGGACAAATTGTTGCCTTCAGCCCTCATACTAGCCAGATGTGTGGTTTGCTTGACAGGTTCCCTGGAGCCACAGTTAGACTGGTCAGGGCTGTGGGTTGACCATGTTGCATCTTCCCTCCAAAACAAACACATCTGAGCATCTCAATTAAATCAGATATATGCATCCACTTCTAGATACTTGTCATTGAGATAACAAAACCACCATCCTGTTTGGAGAGTCTACCATTCCTTCTGTATACAAGAAACTTAAATGGGAAAGAAAGCCAAGATCCTATAAAGTTTTTTTTCTGCTATCCTAACCTATCCAGTATCCAGCTGTCCAAGGGGGATCATGAAGGAAATGAAGGCCTGAAACAAAGAGCCTATTATTAAGTTAGTAAGTCAATTTTCAGTTTTGCAGGGGAGTTTTCAGAGCAAACATGCTTTTCCTTCTGGTGATGTTCAAAAGTGCAGCAGTTTGTCAGCTGCTGTTACATGATAAAATGTTTCCTAAATTTCCTTAAGATTCACTTTTGTGCTTGTGTAGTCCTTAGATAGCTGCTGCCTTGCTATAACATCCTGTGTGTTTTAATTGCTTAAATTAGACATAATATGTAGATATAAAAATGTGCTATGTACTTCTATGGCTCTTCTAAAGAGCTGTTTAAATGCACACATTAATTAAATGCTAATATTGCATTATAATTTCAAGCACCAGATTCAATTAACAAAACACTAATAAGGGAAAAGATTATATACACATACTATTTTTTGCAAATCCTTATTCAGATGAGCAGTCCCACCAAAGCCTGTACTGTCACCTGTTTTGGGGGCTGTACACAGGAAGGGAGTCTGAAACCTTCCACTGACTTCATATGCATGAGTGTGGCTTTCAAACTAAGGCCATCTATGTTTTTCCTAAGATCTTTCAGCTTTCTGCAGAGACCCATGAGCTAATCTATCCCCTAAAACCTTCTGTTCTCTTGAGGCAGGATGCAGATCATGAAGCCCGTGTAGAGGAGGCAATAACTCGAATGCTGGTATGCGCCATAAAATCAGCAGAAAATCCCAGTGATGGAGATCTCTGGCTAAATCCCACGGAGGTAAGCCTTCTACTGCTCTCATTATAGCAGCAATAACAAAGAATTACTGACATTTTGGTTAGCTCCCCCTGAGTCTTTATGCTGCTTTGAGAAAAAGAGTTTTAAGTTCCGTCCCTTCACGTAGCAAAAGTAATTCATGGAAAATAATCACGCAAGGCTGAATCGAAACATTGTTCCTTTTAACTGAGTGTATTCTGGGTGTTTTCTTAGGTTGAGGCAACATCCCATGAAATCAATCTTCAGTACCTGAATAAAGCAGTGTCTGCATACCTCAAGTGTCAGGAGACAAGTGTGTCAGGACAGGCACGTTCCAGCAGCAGTGGTGCAAAGCAGAAGACAAACACCTCATGCAAGAGGAAGAGAAGGGAAGTTTTCGGCTGTGAACCAGAGAGCTGCACATTACTAAACCAGGAATGTGACTTTCCTGCACCCAAAGCAGAAGAGCTGCAGAAAATACCTTTTGGGCCTCATCTTATTCAGGTTTTACCACAGTCTCACAAAACCAGTGTGGTGGGTGCAGTTGCAGTTGAAAGTGATGGTGGAGATCTTCTCCATGAAAATGAAGAACATTTTGGAAAATTACAGAGCAAGAGGAAGAGATTGCTAGTGAGTAATGACTGTGAGACAGCTGCACATCAAATGGATTCAGATTGCAGTCCATGCACCTCACAAACAGCCCTTTCTACCAATGACTTGTTAGACTGTCTGGTTAATCCTCGTGTCATCAGTTTAGTGGCTCAGCTGCTGTTGGAGAGAATGAGAGTGTGATGCTGGAGTGCTTTATCATTGCTGAAACAGAAATCAAACAGCAGCCTTGTTCTCCATGTTTAAGATCTGTAATAATTGAATGTTCCATTTCAAGTAATTTTTAGGTACAGACAGACACAGTTAATGGTTAAGTGCAGGTTGAAGTTGAGCTGAAAGAAGAATAGCTGGTTAGTGATGGCTGAGAAGAGAAAGGTGTGTTTAGTCAGGGAGCTGCTCGATGTTATGAACAAGAGAGAGCACACACAGTCACACTCCCACCGTGCTGTGCAGGTGGGATCTTCACAGTGTTCTACAGCTCTGAGCTGGAAAACAAGTATGGCTTGATGATGGATAGCAGAGGGAGTGCTGGGACATGGTCACAGCAAAGGGGAACCAAGGGTGGGAGCAGATAGACTGACTGTAGACTGCAGTCCTTGACCACATTTAAAGTAAAATGGTCAATAAGCAATCAGTTGATTACATTAGAAATAATTTCAGGTAAACCTAAACCTCAGCCAAGAGACAATGCACTCACTAATGCATCTACTTCCTCCCTTCTACTAAATAACTTCAGTTCTGTCACAAAGCTCTAGGTTGGAGTGAGACAAAAGCCCTTAGCAAGAAAGTGGCCTTTAGCTAGTTTGGAAACTCTTGAAGGTGAGAGAGTAAGGGCATTGGGAAGTTCCTGCTATTATTTATTTAAAGCCAGATGTGCACAGTCCCCTATCTCTAAGAAACAAAGCAAAACAGCTATGATTTTTACCTCTGTCCTTCTCTTTACCATAACAATCAAAATGTATTAATTTTTTTCTTTTGGTTGTAAGTGGTTGCTGTACAAGATCATCCTTTCTTCAAAGGATAGTAATCCTTGGATTTGTTTTTGAAGGCTGGGTTGTTCTTTGATTGAAATTTAGGGAACATGAAATATAGGCAAGAGGTTTGTTAACTCTGAATCTATGCATGGATTGAACAAAACCTGGGAAGAAAGCTGCTGGCATCTTCCAGGATGCTCTCACCTCCTCTGATTTCTGTTTGTGGTGGCAACAGAGGCATTCTCCCTAGCTGCAGTTTCAAGAGACAGCTTCAGGGACAGCTCCTGTGAAACCTTTGCTTTTAAAATGTCTCTTTGCTTGTGTTTGCTAGAGACCAAGGAGCCAGTTTCTATCATCAGCCTGTTCCCATAGTCCTAACTTTCCACCACCAGCACTCCAGCTGGTATTTCCTTTGCTTGGTGTGTGTTCCCTGCTAAATACATGAAGCTAGTGCTGTTTTTACAAAGATCACCTTCCACTAATTTATAGCTGAAAAATCCTGATTGCAAAGGTGCTTTCTCTCTGCTTTTATTCAGATTGCATTGTTGGCAGGGCCCTGATGAATTATGGCAAGGGCTTTAGATATGCACCAGTAGATCAGAAATTCAGGGAACCTTGCCATTTCAAAAATCTCCCCAAAAACCTAATACACATGGAAGAGGATTAAGTTGAAAAGACTCAAGGGTTCACGTTTAACAAGCACAGAAACCTTACCCTGACAGAAACAGAGCTGTGTGTGTAGTTAGCTGGAGACCCTGGCTTTGAAGAGTGGCTGTGAGTTAGCAGCAGAGGCCACACGAGCTCCATCTCTGACCCACAAATGGGCAGTTTCCAGTGTCCTGCTCTGCCCTGGTAATTGGGCTCAGACCCTGGTAACACCTCAGCAATGTGAGAAAATCCACTGTTCTTGTTTCATGTTTCTACACCAAAGGGTCTCAGCGGGGTTGCACCCTTGCAACCAGACCAGAATTTAATAAACAATCCTGTTGATACAGTTCCTGCTTGTGTGGTGGCACTGCTGTGACAAAGGGATTCGGTCAGGAATCACTTAGGAAACATCTTGGTCATCTCTGCTGCCTTTAGTGATTCACCAGGCTCATAGGGAGCTGTCTGTGGAACAGGGCAGACCCATTTTGAGGCACAGGCACATCTCAGCAGAGCTGGGTTTAGCAAGACCCTGCTCATGTCCTACTGCTGGGCTTGCCTTTCCCAGGCTGACCAGAGGGGCTGGGACCAGCTAGAGAGCGCTGCTGCTGGGAGCAGTTACACTGGAAGGAAGAGTTACAAATGCCTCATTTTAATTCACTGAGCAAAAATAGTCTTGCAATAAAAAAGCTTTTATGTCTAGAACAGATAGAGGTGGGGGAGGAAAAGCACAGGCAGTAAAGTGGAGGAGGATGGCAGCATCATCTTCCAGTCCCCACAGTGTGAACTTGCTTAGCTTAAGCTTGCCTCCCAACACATAGATCATCTTAACATACCCCACAAAATCCACACTGAACATTTCATCCCAGTGTATTCCAAATGACTGTCCTTGGAAAAGCTCACTGAACATGTCAGGGGTCTCTGTAGGACTTGCCCTGATCACATGCTTGTGACAGAGGAGCCATCTCAGGCTCAGTGTAGGAGCAGCAGCATTCTCCCAAGGCTGAGCTGTGTTCAGTCACATCCCTCACCACTCCAATCACACCCTCTCTGTCTGGGGACAGTCACAGTTTATGCCTGTCCAGGTGCAGCCCATGATTTAAGGGCAGGCTGTGGCCAGAAGCCATTAAGCCAAGGGGACAGGGAGAAGAGCGAGTGAGGCTGTTTAGGATGCAAGGCAAAAGCACCAGAAGGACTTTGTGTCTCAGAGGTGCAATATAAAATCTCAGCCATACACTCTGCACACGGGGGCAGAGAGAGAAATGACCACAAATTCAGCAAGTCACGTATGGCAAATGGCTTGTGCACCAGCAAGAGAAATTTATGGCTCTGACCCGATTTGCAGCGTGCCGAGCGCCACCGTTCCTGACGCCGCTTCTAAATTCATGGCCGCTGCGTGCAGAAGCTCAGACAAGTTTCTACATATTCATAGCGTTAAAAATAAATGATTCCTGATCTCTCTGGTGACAGCCTGTCTCCAAGAAGAGCAGGAACCCAGTGCTAGTCCTCTGCAACTGCTGATAGAAACTTTCTCCCCAAGAAGGAGCATTTCCCACTCACTGTCAGCAGTGGGCACGGCAGCAGTTGAGATCATAGCCCGGAGCCATCACTGGGGTGGTCACAGTGGTGACATCGTGTCATCTCTGCTGTAGCTGAGTGACAGCAAGAGATGGACGCTGCAGGGACTGGTGTTGAAGTCAAAGCCTTGCTCCAGCCCAGGGCCAGTCCCAGCAGCAGGATGGAGCAGCACATTCATCTCCCCACACACATCCAGGCTGCTCTTGGCTGGTGGAGACCCTCTGTGTTCCCTGCCCCAGTACCAGGTTTGCAGAGTGGTTCATGGGCCAGCCTGGGTTATCTCTCCTGGACTGACTGGCATTGCTACTCACTGGCCCTGAGCACCACCCTCACTGAAAGGAATCTGCAAAAACCACACCCAGGTCTGACAGTCTCAGCTCTCAAGTGAGCAGGAAGGGAAAACCCCAAATAACAACCTCTTCCAGAGTTTCAGTCTTCTCTGGAAATCCTCCCCACTAAATTTCTGTAGGTACCACTGGGTTTCACAGTGCTACTGCCCCCATTTGCCTCTCCCAGAACTTCTGCTGTGGCTCAATTTTCTTGATGCCACAAGAGCAGTTCAACTGCAGAGCTGTGACATATGTTATCATGTAAAATTAACCATAAATTGAGCTTTTAACTAACAAACATGGCATATTGAAGAGGCAGAAGAGAATCCTTCCACAGTGCTAATTGCCCTTTAAAATAAAAGTAGTGCTACAATTCAGTCTGTTTGCCAACTAGTAAGCTCCTTGCTGTGTTTCTCAGCTGCAAATGTGAGCTGCTTGGGTGTTTGGCATGAGCAGGCTTCCACACATGGGAGTTTCCTCCATGGGACATTTCCAGTATGGCTGATGGGGAAAGACCTCTGCAAACAAGTGGCCTGGTTTTACCATCTGGTTCATCCAGATGGGGGAGGAAAAGGACCCTAGATCTCCTGTACCATATTCTTCTGTCCTCCAGACAGAGAGGCCTGACCCACAGCAAGATGGGGACACACTTTGCCACGCTGCTGAAGGGGCAGTGGGATGATGGCATCTCTGATTAAAGAGCCACACGTTTCAGAGCTGTGTTTTTGGTGACATCCCAAGTGGATGCTCCCACCAAACATTAATTTCTCCATCTAATTAGTGGGGCTCGTCCACCTTAGTGGGATGACTGGGAGCTGGAAGTTTTGGTCACCTTGGAATAGCCAGTTTGGAGGAACACAGCACCCAGGGCTCCAGGGGGAACTGTAGGGCTGTGGGGACAGAGGTGGCAAGTGCTGTGCAGCAGTGGTAGGGAAAGGATTTTTGTGAGTCTCCCAGAGGCTCAGAGAACACAAGCAGAAACCCTGGAGCTCTGTGACCTCCCAGTGCCCCTGAGCTGAGGGACCTGGGGAGCCCTGGAGCTGGTGAAAGTGTCTCACAAGCCAGAAGTGTTGCTTTGCAGCCAAATCTCACACCCATCACAGCTCTCCTGGTCCTTGCATTAATTTACAGGGGCAGTGTCATAGAAAAGACATGGCCAGCTCCCTGCTCAGTACCTATTACAGATTCTTAGCAAAACCTAGCTCTAGGTTTTGAGGGCACAGACTTTGCTGCTTCCAAAGCTCTGGTGGTATTGTCCCAGCAATGAGTTCTCATTCCTTGTGATGACCTACGAAAACCACTTTGTGAAGGTCTGAATCTGATACTTTCAGCGCTGAAGAACTTTTAAATCCAATTTCACAGCAAAAGAGGTGGCTCCACACCTTTCCAGATCAGAAAGGTTGATTGTAAAACAGGTTTTTATCTCCCTGGTAGATACTTGAATCATGTAGAGTCACTCTCTGTCGCATCACTGCATCAGGGAGGGTATATGAGCTTCAAGGGCAGCTAAAGAGTTAAAACTGTTCCTGAACTCCTCTCTCATCCCCCCCCCGCCGCCATGTCCCCTCCTCCTACTCCCCAGAGTCTGGGCTATGCCTTCTGAGCAGTGCCAAGCTTGTCCTGTGCCCTGGTGGGACACATGAATCCAGCCCAATTAGCAGCAGCCCTAACAAAGCTGGCTGAAAAACCACTATTAAAATGAAAGATGGTGTTGTGTAAAAAGAAGGCAGAGCAAGTGAGGCTGTAACACAACTTATTGCTGTCCCCAGAGGAGCCTCATGACTTACAAGGGACTTGGTGCCTCGCCTGCGTTTCAGCCCCTGCTTCCCCAGGGATGTAATGTATTACCTCTGCATTTGCTGCGAGCTTTGGGGGTCTATCCAAAGGGATTAGGATCCCTGCCCTGGTTAAGAATGCAGCTTTCTGCCCCCCTGGGATAGCTCACTGCAATGTGGTTTGTTCCTTGTTTGCTGTTGCTCCCTTGACTGGAAACTGCAGCATTGCAAACATCGATGCCACAGAGCACACGTAGCTCACCCCTGCTTTGGCCATGACTGGCATCTCTGCACAGGCCAGCAGCCCCATCTCCCACGCAGGCTGGGGCCCTGAGGACAGCCTTGCCTGGGTGAGCCTCCTCTCTGCCCTGCTGGCAACCTGATGGGATCAAAGATCTCCAAATCACCAACTCCAAGCATGTGAATAGACCTGACTGCCCCCAAGTTACATCCATGAGGAGGAGCCTTGTGGGCAGTTCAAGGCAAGAGCAAGGCCAGCACAACACATCAACAGAAGCATCCTTAGCCCCGTGACTGCTCTCCTGTGTCTGTCAACCATGTTATTACCATTATTAACTCAAAAAGATGTTCAGAGCTCTATCAGAAGGAGCACTAGAACAGGAATCAGTGGAAGACAAGCCTGTCCTGGCTGGGGCAGGAGAGCAAGGATGAGATGGCCATGCAGGTCTTTTCCATCCCTTCCTCTTCAGAGAGTCAATTAGCAAGGCATGGTAACAGCATTTGTGCAGTCCCTGCTTGTGCTGATTACAATAAATTTTGTCCTGCATGTTAAAGTCAGAAACATCTCGCATCTGCCAAGCAGCAATCAGGACCAATTAATGAAGATGTAATTTCCCCAGATGCTGCTATTAACATAATTCACCGTGTTCCTAGCAACATGAATATAACTAACCCAGTTAGCCACAACTCTCATCATGTCACACACACCAGGCTGCCCTTGCCCTCAGAGCAGTCTCCCTGCCCTGTCCCCAGCCACATCCACAGGGCTGAGGGCCAGGGCCACTCCCCATCCTCTCTCCTTGGGGATGGGTTTGGGAGCCATGGACGTGGCTCCCAGCCCAGCAGTGCCAGAGGCTCTTCTCAGGGGCAGGACAGCACAAGAACCCTGACACCCAACATGGTTTTCAGGCCTCAGCTGCACCTCCAAAGCGATGGGGGACACTGCAGCAGACCTGCCCCAGCCCTGGGAATGGCACACACCTGTGGGGGTCAAACACATGGCACAATTCAGACAGTCCCTTCATGCAGGGTGCCCTCCAGCCCTTTTTCCCAGGCTGATTCCAGGGTAATGATGTGGCTCATACACAGCTCTGCCCTCACCACCACCCAAAGCACAACAACTCACTGTGGGGAGCAGCAGGTCCAGCTGGAGTCAGGGGAGATCCTCACCCAAGGGGGCAGCCCTGCAGGCTGGGACCAGTGTCCATGGACACCTCCATGCACAGAGAGACATGAACAAGATCCAGAGCTCACCACACCACAGTCCAGCAGATGGGAGCAAACAGATTCCAGGCTGGAGAAATGGGATGATGTAATGCAAGGCCCTTGTGAAGAAAGGCTGAAGCCAGGACTGGTGGCTGGGCTGAGCTGCAAGAGGCTCCAGTGCCCTGTGCAGGTGTGTGTCCCAGCTGACTCTGAGCAAGCCATGAGGGCCCCCAGGTGCTCCTGTGATACCTGTGCTTGCCACGAGCTGGGGACAGGTGATGTTCCTGCTGCTGCTAGGGAAGGCCAGGGGCAGTGGGATTTTCTCCCCTGTCTGTCCTACCTCAGCTTTGCTGCTGCTTCTGAGGAACTCAGGGTGAGGAAGAGGAGGAAATGAAGGTTCAGGTCTTCAGACCAAATTTCAGGGTTTATCCAGTGCTTTGATTCTTGAAGAGTTGAGGCAGAAGTCTCATCCTGTGCCTGCATCCCAGTCTTGCTCTGACCTGATCATTCACCAGATGCTGGAAGCAGGAACTGGAGATGCTTTTGGGAAGGACCAGGCCTCCCGCAGTGCTCTGGGCCGTGTTTTAGCAGAGAAGCTTAATCGCTGTCCATCTTCAGGGCTGACACAGGGTGCAACCAAGATTGTTTACACAAATATTATTTCAATTTTCCCTGATTTTAGAGAATGGACATTTTCAAGTGGTCAAAATTGGTCAGAAGCAAGTTTCATCCACATGAAAGGACTTATCATCTGGAGGTTTGGGCTGGGTTTTATTTCATCATTCCACATTTTCAGTGTAATTTCACTTTAAAAAAACCAACAAAAAACCCATGAGCAGCATTTCTGAAAAGCTCAAAAGAGTTGGAAGGGCTTTTGTTTCCTGAGGGAAGAGCCCCTGGTTTCTCTCCCAGCCTTTATTTCTGGTGAGAGAGGAAACAAGAAAGGGTATGTTAAAAATTAATGAATGCTTTTTTTTTTCCCCCACAAGTGTGGGGAGTTTTCAAATGAATTTAAACTCTTCAGTTCGTTCTTTTGATAGCTTTGGTCAATAGGGAGTTGATTTCCCAGCCAGCTCTGGGAGCACCTTGAAACTTCTAAAATTTGGAGAAGCATTGACCAAATCCCATTTCCTAGTGTGAGGCCACTAGTGCTTTAAATAATTCATCTGGTTTCCTGCAGATTGATTTAACTCAAATCACCTGCAAATTCTAAGTGTAAAAATGTGGGTAATCTGCCGGGTCAGAAAAAGCAAGACATTTTAATGAAAGCATAGACCTCTCCAAACCAGTGAATAGTTTAACAATTACCTGATATAATAGCACGTAAAAAGATGCTGTGGACAAAGGTGAGATCATTCTTGTAAATTAAAGTGTCTGAGCCACAATACTCCTGCTTTAATAGTGGATTTAAGCTGAAGCGCTGTAAAGCGATGATAGAACGGTCATTGCTTTCGTGTAATTAAGGGAGAATAGAGAATTAACAAGTGCTTCTGCGGAGGGCCGAGGGAGGGCTGCCAGCTCCTCACGGCTCTGCAGGATGCTGTTCTGGCTCTCCTGGGGCTGGTGGGACAGCCCAGGGCAGGCGGGGGATGTGGGGGCTGCCCCGGCCTGGGCAGCTGCGGGACCCCGCAGGGGGATGGAGCCCCAGCCCGGCCGGGAAGGGCCCGGGGCCTGAGGGACCCGCTTGGCTGTTCCGCAGCCTCCTTTCTTCCTTTCCACTCTTTCCAGCCTTTCCAGACTTCTCTGGAAGGCCCAGCCGCCAGATCGGGATCGCTGCCAGCGCCAGAAGCGCCCTCCGAACATATTTTAGGGCGTTTTTGTCCGGTGTGCTGCCCTCTGCCAGCCGCTCCCCCGGGCGGGCGGGCTGGGCCTGCCTCAGAGGCGGCGGAGCCTCAGCCGCGCCGAGCTGGGATCAAACATTGCTCGGGAAAGGGAGCGAGGGAGGGAGCGACCGGCTCCGTGAGGGGACACTGGGGCACGGCCGGGGGAGACCAATCCTGCACAGCCAGGGAGTGGCTTCCATGGCAGGGAGAGCCTTCCTGCACCCTGCTGCCAGCAGCTGGAGAGACCCGGGAGCAGGAGAGCCCCTGCCCGCTGCTTCCCCTTCCTCAGCCCACTGCCCTTCGTACCCCTTTGCTAAGGGATGCGGTTTGGTCCCCAAACACCAGAGCGCGTGGGGTAGAGACTCTGCGCTCCCAAAAGGAGGAGCCTGGTTCCCCATCATTGCCCTGCTTTCCTCTGGGCATTGGGCCCTGCCTGCTCCCACCACAGGGCACCCAAAACCTGTGCCAGCATGTCCGTGCAGCTTGGGGCTGCAGAAGGATCCTGTCCCAGGAATGCCAGCCCCACTCATGCACAGCACGTGCCAAGGCAGCTTTTTGAACAAAGTTTGCTTCCTTTTTTTTATTTTTTCTTTTTTTGTGCCACAGTAATTCTTTTATTCCATCAGCTACAGAAAATCAATGTGTCTTTTCAGTTAGAAGCCCTGGCTTGAAGCTTTCAGTTCCTTAAATCATCTTTGTGTGATTTAAGGGCAGGCGAAATCCCTCTCTGGTGCGAGGTGTGTGATGCCTTCCCAGGAGAAGCCCTGCCACAGAAAGACAACATGATGGCACAAGATGCAAGAGGGGCTGAGCCCTCATCCCTGCCCTTGCACCCCACTGTCCCCTCAGTGACCCCACAGAGCCCCTCCTGCCCCAGTCCAGGACAGGGGCTCTGTCAGGATCAGCTTCTCCACCTTCCTCACACCTCTCAGCACCAGTGGGGTCGGTGCTGCCAGGACCCCCAGCTCCCAGAGGAGCCACTGAAACCACACAACATTCTCTTAACTTGCAAACACATAAGCTTGGGGGGAAATGACTCAAGCACAGCAGACACGGCTGCTGGGAGCCCAGTTCCAGCACTCCTGCTGGCAGCAGGAGTACCCACATACTCATCCAGCCAGATGTTATTAAAGCCTTGATCAAATTAAACACAGTGAGCTTTTAAGTTCACTCAAGTTTTTAGTTACCCAGACTAAATTCTTCAGAGAGGATCTGCTGATTGACAGGTTACTTTTTTAAAATTTTGGCAGCTTGCTGGGTTGGAACATCGGGTGCCCAGCCAGGGGCTGCTGGTGGGATGTCTACAAGGGTCCATGTGTTTCCCTAATGCTTTATGGACTTGGCTGAAACAGCAGGAGGACATGAAGAACCCCAGAAATAATTCTTTTAAATCCTGTTCTGAAGGCTTTTCCCTCCTTCCCACGTTCAGATTCATTTATTTAATTTCCCCCATTGAAATAAGACTAATGTTGCTGAGTTGGAAAGCACAGCTCTTTTGTCTCGCCTTGCAAGGAAACAAAATAGCCTCGCTCCCTTTTTAATGCTCATGCATGAAAAATCTCCTGGCAAAATCTCCATTTATCAAGCTAGATTGAAGGGCACACAACAGAGGAGCTCACTGCTCGGTGCCTCTTACCTTGTACCTCTGTTTGTGCTCAGAAGTGCTGTGATTAGAAGATATTGCTTTTGCTTTTAGGTGTCATGGGACAGAAAATTTACAGCAAGGGGAAGCAAGGACAGGGGCACAGCTTCACATGGAAATCAGAGCATTTCCAACAATTAAGAGAGAGGCAGCAAGTTTGAGGCACCTAGTGATTTCCAGCATTGATCTGGTGTGTGTTCCTTGTCACCAAGGGGCACTGGAAGCTGGTGGGACAGAGGGCTCAGGCTGGGTCTCTGCTGGTGCAAACACATCATTCACCAGCCGGTCTTACCACAGGGGGCTGCTCCACCACATCAGCAACACAACAGGATGCCTTCCACCAACCTCAACACAATCTTTTAAACAATTATTTATAGAATTGATAGAGAAGTCAAATAATCCAAATGAATGATAACATTTAAAAGTAATTATTTGCTACAAATGAACACAAATTATTTTAATACATAATGCATTAACTCCAGCACAAGGGAAATTCATCCTAGTTAGAGGTCTGCTGGGGCTGTGGCACATCATGAGGGCACTTGGCTCTGGGACCTCCCTGAAACCCTTTATTGGCTATAAATCGATATTTTTTCCCTCCCATATAAATTCCTCATAGCTTTTACTTTTCAGTAGCACTCATCCATGATGAGCTTTTCCTTTTTGTCCATTAATTGCTCCATTTTGTTCATTTAATTCCACGGAAGGTGCAATAATGGAGGGACACAGCCCAGCCATCAGGCTCATCAGCTCTACAGTAATTTTTCCTTGCACCGAAAATCTGTAGTGAACAACAAGAGTATTTTAATGCCAGCCTCACTCTGCCAGCAGCCAAATTTGCCAAAAAGGGGGATGAGGTATCCACAATGGTCCTAATGGCATGCTGCTCCAAGCCCTCCCAAGCAAACCCCATCACTTGGCCAAACAGGAACCATGCCTCAAATCCATCATCAGGGCAGATATGGATTGTGGGCATAATGCAGTTTCTTCCACCTGATTCAATCACTGCATAATTAAATTACCTTCTCTGGCATCTATTTATTTGTACCAAAAGCACACACTTTCCATCTTTTATTTTTATCCTTCCAGGCAGCTGATGTTGGACGATGCAATCAGTGGTGACAGAAAGGTTCTGTTTCGATTAATGAGAGAGCAAAGTTCGGGGGGGAGGAGAGGCAGAAAAGCCAGGACGGAGGAGGACTTGTGATAATTCAGGGTGATTATGGCTAATTGCCCTGTTTTGCTGCCAGTTGCAGTTTCTGAGGCAGAACTATCAGGCTGTGAAGGTCTGGAGATGTCCTTTGGACAGGCGCAGGGAGGGTGAGATGGCTGCCCAGTTTTCCATGGGACTCACTGTGGTCCCACTGCTGCTCATGGAGCCCTGCCAGGATGCTTGGGGCAGGGCAGGCAAAGAGACAGGGACATGGCCCTGACAGACCAAGCCAGCAGGAGGGAGGAGGAAGCTGGGTTTGGGGTAGAAGCTCCATAAGGAGCCAGTTGCCAGTGGTGATCCTTGGTGCATGGCCATGGCGCCGCATGGGCAGACTAACACCAAACCCAGCCATGGCTTCTGCCAGCACATTTTTCCATGGAGAAAGTCAGAAACTGCCTCCCTGCCCGCAGCATCTTTCCTCCTCCCCTCCCTCCAACACGGCTGGCTCGGTCCCTGAAGTGTGGTGGCTTTTGTTCCTTATAAACCCCAGTGCTGGCTGCACCCCTTCCTTTGATGGACATGTTGGTTCTCAACTCCAGTGACACCTCATGGCAAATGAGTCCAGCTAAATATTTCCTTTAGCTGTGTCAATGCTGCTGAAGTGTAACCATCTGGCTTTGCCTCCGGAGCCTGGCTGGTGTGACCATGTTTGCTCTCCTCTAATCCTCCCCTCTCACCCTCTACTGGCCTCATCTCCATCACCCCACTTCACTCACTCTCTCATTGAAGACAGTAAAATGCCATCTTGATGGACTCCAGCAGGAGCAGGATTGTACCAAACAGTTTATATTTTTATTAAACAAGGCACATTGATTGCTCCAGCTTACACAGATCATCCTTACCCTGGAGCTACACAAGACAGGAACACGTGGATTGTGGACACCCTTGACTGCCTGTTTTGCTAGAGCATGTGTGTGACATCCCCACACTCACATTAGCTTATTTTTCAAGGCATATGATTTGCTTTTGGAAATTCCCAATCCTTAGGAAAGCAAAATTAGAAAAGACTTGGCTCCTTCCCAAAAAACCACTTGATGTATGAAATGTTCCTTGAGTGTTGTGAGTTTGCCTTGCCCTTGTGTGGCTTAAATGTTGCACTAGGATCATGGAAATGGGGAGAGAGGTTTTTATTATTACTAGTTTTGCCTGTTTCTTATTAAGTTTCACCATCTCAATGGCCCCTCTGTCCAGGTGGGATCCTGCTGGTTAGGGGCCAACATCCCACCTACCCTCGGGTTTTTCCACGAGCTGCTGCTCACTGCTGCTCTTCCAGCACCACTGGGGGGACAAGGGGGATCCATAAGAGCATTTTTGGCCATCCCTGGGGGGCTGGCCTGTGCCAGATGGGTCAGGGGATGAGGTAGATGAGGGTGACAGGAAGAACATGGAAACAAGCAGGGTTCCCACTCCCAGGTGTTCATGTGCATTTGTATATCTGTAGAAAAATGTCCACACTGCTGAAAGCAGTGAGGGTAAAGAAGGACCCTTTTCCAGTTATTAATTAAATATATTATTTATTTCTGGGACCTAAAATTCTACCCATGCCTCACACCCTGTGGCAGCCATAGGAAGAGACCTGCCAGAGTCATCTTTGTGGAGAACAGAAGCTGGAAGTAATGGGAAGCTTTTATCCAGAGCAAAACCTTTGTCATAAAACTTCAGAAAACGAATTTCCTTTCAATGGATCCCCTGGAGCCTAAAAAAATAAGTATCTGGGGATTCCTGTAGTAGTAAAAGTCTATAAAAGTCTTTGAAGCAAATGGGCTATTGAGGAATTATGTGTAGAAATGAATAGCTGGATTCCTCTGCAAATCCCTTCATGGAGATGCCCTGACATAATGAAGACGCAGCAGATGCATTAGAAGAAATCATCTTTTTAATAACTGCTATACCTTATGGTTTTCCTGAAGTGAGGGTTTACCTGATGAAAAATCCACTTAAACATTTTTTTTCTAGAAAGGAGGCTGTCATCATTCAGTGGGAAGGAGCCAACTTGGTTCTCCATCCCCTCCCTGGGGTGGAGGATGCTGTACCTGTCTGTGTAATACAGAGAAGCAGTGAAAACCTTCCTTTCCCCTGGCAAGAGGTGGGAAAAGATGAACTTGGGTCCACAGCCCACTTTATGATAGGAAAATGCAAGGGGAAAGAAACAATTCATGGCAATACAATGGTTCCTGTCCAGGGCAATGGCAGGCACATCAATCACAGAGCACCTGACAGACACAAAATGCACTGGACAAACTCCTTGCTGTCCCACAGGCTGAACTTGTCCCATGGAGGTGCCTGTGGCTCTCCCAGGACCTCCTGCCCTCAGAGCAACATTGGCACCCTCCCCACCACGCCTCATGTGCCAACCCCTGTGTCCCTGAGGTCCCCACGTGTGGCCCTTGAGCAGCTTTGTCACAGCACTCGCCCACCCTCATGGGGAGTTTCCCACACCCCCCAAAGAACCTGAGCTGAGTTAGTTTTACAAGAGTGCTGGGTTCTCTGTGGAAGCAGAGCTCCCCTGCTCTAATTATTATCGATTCTCTTTTTTCCAAGGAAATGCTGGGCCTCTCCACACCCCCCTGCTGACTCCAGAGATCTCACAGCGATTTTGGCTGAGCAAGCGTTTCTCTTGCAGATCTAAATATTTATGCTTCAGCTGTGTAAACAGCCCAGACTCAAATGGGGGGTGGTTTTGTGGTACTGAATTGCAGTGAGAGATCAAGGCTGACCCATCGTGTGGGTCTGACATCTTCTTCTGCTGTTTATTGCAAGTTGTTGCTGATAGGCTCAGCCCCCTCACCTCCTTTCTCCAGGTGCTTTGCTCTGATTATTTATGTGGTGAATCCAGATGGATAGAATTAGATGGTTTTTACTTTATGTTGTACTGTCTATCCAGATGCCTAATGCACATCTGCTTAAATGCAGTGGTTTAAAATCATATGACATTACAAAGGGGAAAAAAAAACACCACCAGGCTTTGCTAAAACCTGATGTCCATGAGGGAGAAAAGTTACACACTTATTCTTTAGTGTATATCCAGAGAATATGTTACCAATCTTGGCAAGGCCCTCCACAGAGTCTTCTCATGGAGAAATGATTTACTCAGCATGGAACAAGCAGGAGTTTTGTGTACAAGAGCTGGCCTGGAGATTACATTGTCCATAACTTGCTGCTCAAAAGCCAGGTGGGAGTGGGCACACGCCTGAGAAGGCATGGATGTGATTGCAGCCCCCTCCCCCGATTTTGGCTGGGGTCTGCCTGAGCAGCAAATAAGAGGTTTAGATGTGTCCATGTGCAGTGTCCCTGTGGAGTCACTCACAGCTCTGACCAGCTGCCTGCAGACATCACTGATGCTGGGAGGCAGCCTGAGGAGATGGGAATTGCATGGGGTGAGCAGCCTCAGTTCAATACAGTTCAAAATCGATAAAATTAATCACCTTTTTCCTCTGGTCACAGCAGGAAAGGATGCAGCTTACTTTCAGGCCCCTTCTCGTGGGGTACAAGCAAAGCATCCCTAAACCTGCCTCAGTCCCATTGTGGAGACACCAGGGGGTCACCAGGGAGGCAGCGGGGAAGGACCTCCAGGGGACCACATCCCAAACCCTCAGAGCATGCTGTGCCTCCTGGGGCAAGAGCCTGCACAGCAGGGGCTCTGTGATACCTGACTTGGACAGCCCAACAGGTAGGGGGATGAAAACACCTAGTGATGGAGTTTTCTAAATAACCACCTCATTCCCAGGTGGGAGTGTTCCTGCTGGCACCTTGCTTAGGCAAGGGGTCAATTCCCCTAATTCCCATTCCTGTTGGTTGGTGGCATGTGCAGGAGGCATGGCCAGGGGACACATGGCTCAGGAGCCTGGGCTCACTGGGGCCATTTGGGTGCTGCCCTCCTGCTGTGGGGTGACCCCAGCAGCCCCTGCAGGAGCTGCCCCAAGAGCAGGGGGCTCAGACTCAAGGTCTCAAAAGCAGTTTCCAAAACTCAGGGTTTGGTGTTTTGAAGCCTCAATTGCACTGAATAGGAGCAGTTCTTTGGCATACTCCAGTACCAGTCCCACACACATGCTCAAGCCTTTTGAAAAATTTCAAAATGAGACTCATGCTCCCAGTCCTGGGTAGGAACAGAGCTCACATTTCAAGCTGGGGAGGGCTTGTCTGACACAATTAATATTAGGCAAACAATTTTTAATAGGGGAACATTTCCAGAATACAGGATTTTTTCTTTCCAGGTGCATAAGAAAAACCTGTGAGTGGGGGCTCAATTTCCTCCTGGTTTTCACCAGGGAGGTTATCACAGTTTGCAAAGGGCTGCTGGGGGAAGAAGGATTGAAACCAGCTCCTTATGCTATACCACTTAATTAATTTTAGACACTTTACAGCAAAACATAATTTGGCCCAACTCCTACAAACGAGAAGACAGAGTGGTGAAAATGCCTGGCTCACCCAGCTCTGCTGCACACCCCAAACATGCTGCAGCCAGACATGGAAATTCTCCACCTGAATATTAAACAAGGAATGGAAGGTAATTCAAGCTTCCTAAAATTAAGGGTCTAAATCCATTTACATTTACAAGCTCTGTAATTAAATAATAAACCAAAATATTATGGTTTGCACTCTAAATGTGAATTCAAGAGCATATGTCTAAGATTACATTACAGCCCCTTATTTGTTTAGCCTGCCGCAGACTCTGCTTGCAGGGAGGAAAAAATTGCAGAGAGAGGAAAAAATTAAATCCCTGAGTCCCAGAGCCACAGCAGGTCCCTTCTGCTTTAGGTTGGGCAGGTTCAGTCAGGCTTTTCCTTCCAGAGCTGTCCATGTGCCTGTGGCAGCACAAACATCTTTCCTCCTAGTGCCTGACCCCACCCCATGCCCTTCCTGCTGTAAGCCCTGTGCCAGAGCCTGTCCCCAGTGGGTGACCTGTCCTGAGGTGACTGCTTGGAGCTGCTCTCTCTGCCCATCCCAGGCTCTCATGTGCCAAAACAGGCACAGCCCTGTGTGCTTGTCCCCACTCTGTGCCCTGTGCTCCTCTCTGCAGGGACATCCTGGGGCTCTGCCCCTCTGGCCATCTCTGCCCACCCTGGTTTTGGGGACAGGGACAGTGGCACAGCCACCAATTGTCTGCTCTTTTGTTTGCAGTCTCGGCAAAGAAATTAAGGCAGCAGGGAGGGTAATAAAGCAGCAAGTGATGCTCTGCTGCTGTGCTTCACATTTCCCATGGTGACACCAACAAATCACAGCCTCTGTGCAGCACAGGCACTTCTGGGAAGAGAGGGGGGTTTGGGGAGCTTGTTCTGATGCAGAGGATTTTAAAATGGACTATTTCCTTTATTTCCTCTTGGGGTGTCCTCTGTCTGCTCAGTGCAAGCCATAGCTCCCTACTGACATTGCCAAGAGTTCCAGCAGCCACTAAACAAGAGCTTGCAGCAGGGCCAGTGTGCAGAGGGCTTTGGGAATCTTCTCAGTCTCTTGCCCAGCATCTCAACATCATCTGTTGCATTATAAATATTTAAAGGTCTCGTGCTCATGTGCATGGTCTGTTCCAGCAAAGTTTCCCCCCAGCACAGCAGGGAGGAAGCCCCAGTTCACCCCAGTGACAAGCTGGGACCAGTGGCACAGCTGTGTCTCATCATGTCCAGCAGTGGCTGTCACCCACCTGGTCCCCTCCTCTCCACCCCCAAGTGAAAGGTAATGTACCTAAAACCCTTATCTCCTCGTGTCAGGGTCACCTAAACTCTTCTGTCCCACCTTCCCCTTTTTATTTCCCATTTTACCTCGCTGTGCTGCTGCAGCAGAACCAGCGGCCGCCGCTTAGAGCCTCTCCTTCATTTCCCTGCCTGTTTTAAGAGATCCAGGGTGCCTTTAAATCCACGTACATCAATTATTTCTGCCAAGTCTCCATCCTGCACAAGGGCACTCTGAGCAATGCAAATGGCACAAATAAAGTGTTTGATATTTAATGATCCCCCACTGCATGGGGAGGGTGTGCTCTTGAATAGGAGGCGCTTTCTCAAGCGGGTGCAGTGCAGAAGGACCCCTGTCTCTCTTGACTAATTGAGCCCTAATGGTTTTCCTTTATCATCCAAAATGAAAACAAAGGATTTAAGGGATGTTTTATTGTGGCGCTGTGGGTCTTTCTATTCATTTATTATTCCCCAAGTTAAAAGCTGTGCTTTGGCTTGTCCTTCTGAACCCGCTTCTCTCTGGTGTTGCTGCTGCTCTTGAAGTTCTGTCGCTTTCCCTCTGAGGACTGGAAAACAAACACAGCATGTCTGCTGCTCTTGCAGCCTCTGGCAGGAATGAAGGTGCCCAAACTGTCCCCATTAGCCATACTGTCCTTCAAAAACTTGTGGATTTGGGTATTTCAAACAGGGTGGACCCACATGCACCAGGAGGGAGGTGTGGGAGCATGGCTGACCCAAACACAGGGGGAGAGCTCTCCCCCCAGCTTTCATGGGGTTAATGGAAACAGCAGAAAGGACCAAGGCAGAGCAAATCTTGAAGAAATGATGCTTCATTCCTTACAGCCAGGGGCAATTGTTTGGGATGAGCTGCTAGCTTGCCCTGCCTCCCTGGAAGAAAAGCTGCTGGCCCCCTCCCTCACACACTCATGCACCAGCTGCAGGGTGTATATTTAACAGGGAGAAGAAAGGGAAGGCTTGTTTTTGCCAGGAAAACACCCAGGGTGTGCATCACACACACCTGCCCCAGTGCTGAGCCCAGAGTTCAAGCACAGGCACCGATGTAAAGGAAAGACACCAGGACAAGAGCAGGACTGAAGGGAATCTTGCAGCAGAATCATTCTGCAAATGGCAATAGCTCAAACCACTGCACAGCTCCTTCTGGCCATTTGATGTAATTAAGGCTGGGCTCTAAAGTGCCATCTCCGCCCCACGACACATTTCCAAATTGCTTCTCCTCTGCAAAGTCGCCTCCAGAGCTGTCCTTGAGATGTCAGCACTGGGGTTAATTGGAATCGACAGGAAAATTGGCCTCTGGAAGGAGAAGCGGGGATGCTGGCTGTGTGTGAGTGGTGGGAACAGAGCCATGCTGCTGCCAGTGTCCCCCAAAGGGCAGCAGTGGGTGCTGCCCCCCATCAGATGGGTGACTCCATGCCCAGCCCAACCTTCACTCCAGATGCCTTTGCCCCACATCCAGATGCAGCCAGACACCAGCATGGGAACCCCACAGGCACCAGAGCCCACACAGTTCCCCTGTGCCTGTGGGCAGGGCTGAGGGTGGATTTGGCTTTTCCAGCTGCCAGCTCTCCAGTTCTGGCTCTGACACAGAGCTCAGTGCTGGGATGCTGCTGGGATCTCAGTGGGAATAAAAGCCACCTCCTATCTCCCTCATCCCCAAGTAATGCATCAGCTCCACTGCAGGGCTGCAGACTCCTGTCATTTTTCTAGGTATTCCTCATCCCCTCCAATGCCATTAATCATACTATTTCAATTAACAGCCCTGAACCATTGAACAGACCTGTCCTGCACTAATGTGTTATTAATTGGGTCGTGTTGGGTGGCAGCAATATCGAGTGCCAGGAGGCTCTGAGCTTTCATCTTCTGGTTTTGGGCTGCTTTCATTTATTTAATCACCTTCCCAGTGCCACAGGGGCCCTTTCACTTTTTCCCTCTCCACCTACCTTAAAGGTACTCAGATGCACTTTCTGCATTGTCTGGTATCAACTTCACACTGAAGAGAGTCATATCTAACTCACAGTACTCTCCCAAGAAAAATCAATGATTGTTTACATTACTATCCTACAATCTCTATTTTAAAGTAATTCATGGCAGAGCCAGCACTATTAATTTTATTAAGCTGTTAATAGTGGGCAGATATTATTCTGCTCCATTGATCCTAAGTTGATGCAATTACCACTTACAAATCTTGCACCGTGTGGCTGAAAATTTCTATTTTGTGTGCAAGCTGAAGCTATACATTAAAAACATGACAAAGCCAAATGAGATGCTGGTGGTAGAAATTGGGGAAAGCTGATTCAAAACAAATAAGGAACTGCCCAAATTTTATAACTTCCACTCTTTTAAAGCTGAGGTACAGAAAACAGCCTGGAACTCAGCCATTCCCAAATGCCCCCATGTCAAAGGGAGAGACAGACACTCTCCTCAAACCTCCTGGGACCTAAGGTTCACAGAAAAGTCATCATCATGGATTATCAGTTAACTGAAACATCCTCTCATGTGAATGGGAAGTGTTATAGGTGAAACTAAGCTTAGCTCTATCTGAAAACATGTCAAAAGCCAAGACAGGCCCACGTCCATCTGAGTGTGCATTGCACTCTGTTTGCAGAGAATGAGTATCCCTCAGAGTCCTCAGATCTTTTCCTCTTCTCTGTGTAAATACAATTTAAAAAAAATTAAAAAAAAAATAGCAGAGCAGGGTGGGGAAATGGAGAGAGAGAAAATGGTGCAAATCACCCAGGTTTCAAACATCCCCAGGAAATCCAACAGTACAGAGTGACCATCTGATCATGATAGATGTGAGGGATCCTGCATCTAGGAAGATAAAGAGATTCTCCAGTGGTGATGCCCACCCTGTAGTGGAGATGCCATGTGAGTGCCCACTGTGGCTCACAAGGCACAAACCCCTCATTTTAGCCATCAGAAATTAAAAACTGTGGTTTAAATCAGAAGGGATGGCTCACCCTTAAGCAGCTTGAAAAAGATTCACTCAACCACATCCTTTAGATCATGGGCAGAAATTCCCTTTGTGTGTATTTGTGAGTCAATAAATACCTGCAACTCAAGGAATGGGATAAAAGAGAAAAAGGAAAAGCATTCCCTATCCTAGGATCTTGCACTCTGAATAGAAGATGATGGATGGATGGATGGATGGATGGATGGATGGATGGATGGATGGATGGATGGATGGATGGATGGATGGAAGGAAGGAAGGAAAGGAAGGAAGGAAAGGAAGGAAGGAAAGGAAGGAAAGGAAGGAAAGGAAGGAAAGGAAGGAAAGGAAGGAAAGGAAGGAAGGAAGGAAGGAAGGAAGGAAGGAAGGAAGGAAGGAAGAAGGAAGGAAGGAAGGAAGGAAGGAAGGAAGGAAGGAAGGAAGGAAGGAAGGAAGGAAGGAAGGAAGGAAGGAAGAAGGAAGGAAGGAAAGGAAGGAAGGAAGGAAGGAAAGGAAGGAAAGGAAGGAAAGGAAGGAAAGGAAGGAAAGGAAGGAAGGAAGGAAGGAAGGAAGGAAGGAAGGAAGGAAGGAAGGAAGGAAGGAAGGAAGGAAGGAAGGAAGGAAGGAAGGAAGGAAGGAAGGAAGGAAGGAAGGAAGGAAGGAAGGAAGGAAGGAAGGAAGGAAGGAAGGAAGGAAGGAAGGAAGGAAGGAAGGAAGGAAGGAAGGAAGGAAGGAAGGAAGGAAGGAAGGAAGGAAGGAAGGAAGGAAGGAAGGAAGGAAGGAAGGAAGGAAGGAAGGAAGGAAGGAAGGAAGGAAGGAAGGAAGGAAGGAAGGAAGGAAGGAAGGAAGGAAGGAAGGAAGGAAGGAAGGAAGGAAGGAAGGAAGGAAGGAAGGAAGGAAGGAAGGAAGGAAGGAAGGAAGGAAGGAAGGAAGGAAGGAAGGAAGGAAGGAAGGAAGGAAGGAAGGAAGGAAGGAAGGAAGGAAGGAAGGAAGGAAGGTTGGTTCAGCTTCCTTGTTGGTGATAGTCAAAGGATTTGGAGGAAAACCATCAAATCTGCTGAGAGCCTCAGCAATGCAAAGAGGAGGGAATTGAGGCTGCAGGAGACCTAATTTGGCTAATTGGGACCAGTAGCCTTTGGAGTACATACTACTGGCGAGGGACCTCCTTTCTTCCAGTCCTTCAGCCTGGACTAATTTTGAAGTGACAGACGCATTTGTTTGGAATATACAGTTTGACCTGTGTGCTCTCTCTCAGTCAAATGTATTTTAAAACACCTTGAAACAACAATATAAACTCTTCAGTAAAAACTAGGGCACTTGAGATTGTCAAACTTGTAGAAGTTCATAGCAGCATTAGACAGTGTAAATCACCTGGATTTGGAGAGTGACACCAAGTTATACCAGCTGAGACTCTGGCCCAGAAGCCACCCAGAGTAACATGGAAAGGTGTCATAAAACTGCTGATCCCTGGGTCTGGTTAATGCTCTGGAGAGGGCAACTGATTTGTAGGACTGATTTCAGTCAGTTAAAATGATTGTTCCACATTATAAACCAGCGGCCTTGTCTCCCATGCAAAGCAAATAAATGAAGAAATACATTTTCTCCACAGCTCAAACATGGGAGGCTCCTCCACGGTCCTGCAGGAGTGTGTGTGCCAGGGGCTCAGTGGGCTGGGATGCAGGAGCAGGATCCATGCTGTTCAGCTGGGATGCTCCTTGCTGCCTTTCTCCTGGTGCCAGCTCCACTCAGGCCCAGACAGTGAGATTCTCTGTGGATGGCAGCAGTGGAGCATCCCTGAGCCTGTCTGCTCTCCCCAGCCAGGGTTAAGTGGGGCACCAGCATCCCCTCAGGGGGGGTCCCTGGGGGACAGAGGAGCAGGCACAGCAACCTCCTAAACCCAGTGATTCTTACCCTGGTCATGAACAAAGCTGTTTGCAAGGCGGTGCTGAAATAGGAGTTCAGATTCATGAGCATTTTTGCTATTGAAAGGAGTTATTTTTAGCATTTCCCCTCCCTTGTACTCCTTAAACCATTTATACCATACATTTGGGGGGGATTTTAACCCTTTTGGAGAGTGGAAGACCAGGCTTAAAGCTTCCCCTTCCTGCAGGGACTGGGCTGTGAGCAGCTGGAGCAGCACAACCTGTTTGCTACAGAGGTGTTGGGAGCACAGAGCACAGGCCAAGCCTGCAAACAGCTCCCTGCAGGCAGACCAGATGCACATTAGCCTGAGTGCCTTTCCCAGTGCTTAACACCCTTCACCAGGGACTAAGTTCAAAGCAAATCCATCCCCTGCTTCTCCAGCCAGACAGCTCAAAGTCCCTTGGAAACTGATAGAGTTTGGCTCATCAGCGTATCAGTATCTGGTTTATTTTATCTGTCTGCACAAGCCTGCATGCAGGGATAGATCAGATTAACATGACTGATGAAAAACATCCTCCTCTTTATCCCCTCTGACAGCAGCAACCCTTTATCAACAGTCTGAAGACAAAGTTTTCTCAGCCAGAAGTTTTCTGCCCTGAAGGTTCGTTGTTGTTTTTTCCAGCAGAAGTTTATTTTTGCTTCAAGAAAAATCAAAACATTTTGATGGAAGATTTTTCAGCCATCCTTATGCATTAGACGTGGTGGCAGACAGGCTTGGCACATCAACATCTGCTCCTTCTCACTGGGTTGAATTTAATATCTGGTGTATGAGCACTAACCCTCCCTCAGAGCTCAACAAGACAGTTGGAGAGAAGAAAACAGCCTCTCTTCTGAGGGTTTCCAAACAGTGGGGTTTGGAACAGAGGGTTCCACAGTGACCCTCTCATAATTTTATTCCCCTTTATTTAGCTAACTTCATAATGCCCTCCGGTGGGGTTTTGGGGAGGACAATATTATAAATTGCAGACCAGTGAATCTGCCACTCACTGCAGCTAATACACTGCATTTATCCTCACTGCCACAGAGGCTGTGGCAGCAAAAGGAGGAGAAAAGAAGAAAAGTAATTACTTCTTGCTCAGCTTGTCACCAAATCCTCTCATCAGCCCTCTCATGTCTTTCCTGGCTGCCTCAATGATTTGCAATGCTCTGCAGTCCCAGCTGGATTCAGTGGTGCTGGTGTAACGGAGTGTGAGGATGGGGAAGGAGCTGGGGGTACTGGGAGCCCCTCAGTGCTCAGCACACCCTGGGCTCTCCAGACTGTGTGCACCAAGTCCCAAACAACTGATGTGTGAATGCCATTAGGCACTCCTGATCAAGATGTGGGATTATTTCAGCCAGGAAGTCTTAACCCAAAAGCATCCCCAGGGAGGAGCGAGGGAGAAGGGGTTTTCTCCAGAGGGTTTTTTAAACATTTGTCAAAAATTGCAGATTTTGAAGAGCCCAGTCTCCCAGAGAGGACTCAAACTCCACATTCCCACTCAGCAGTGTGTGTCAGCCAGATGTTGAGCTAAAAGCAAAGATACTGAGTCATAACATTAATTTAAAATTAAGCCAGTTTGCTGGTTGGTGCTGAGGTTCCCCAGAGCAGCAGCATCTTCCTGAGACCTGAAATTATGTGGGATATCAAAAGCCCTTACCTGGTGCATGTATTAAATTGAAGATAAATATTTTGACCAGCACCTAATGGGCCATCTTTATGATTTTGTTCAAGACCTGCAAGATCAAAAGAAAGACAAAGAGCAAGGGCCATTTTCTTCTGAGGAGGTGGTGGATGTGGGGGACCACTGGTGATGTAGTCAAAGTATCCCACTGAACTGTCCTGGCACTGCCATTGCTGGGGTGTCATGCACTGAAACCAATGTGCCATGTGATAAATTTGATGCACTTCACACTGAAGTTGATGCATCATCTTTGGAATCAAATTTATCATCTCTTCTGTCACACTCCATAGACTGGGTCAGAGTCACCACCTACTGAATTAAAAACTTCACGTGCAGTTCACAACACACCATAAATCAGCCCAAAATAGAATTAAGTGCATTGTATGCTAAGAACTCATCCATCATGCCATAAATTAAACATGGAACAAGCCTCTTAAACTGGATGTGCCCAGATATAGACTGCAGAGTCCATTGGGGAAAACATGACACCACTGAAGTCACTGAGGGCTTGGTCATTAATTTCAGTTAGCTTTTTAATCTACTGATCTGTACCAGATCTGTCTCTGTCCTGTACCAACCTGAACCTTGAGTACCCAGAAACTTTTTCTGTCAGTGGCTCTCCTGTTGAGCCACGCACATACCCACTTGGAGGTTTAGACAGGAGCCTGGAGGACTGATGCAAATCAGCCCCCTACCCTGGGGAAAAGGCAGCAAGGGGCTGAGAGGGCAGTGCAGCCCTTGCTGGCAGCCAGCACACACTGTGGGACACACACAGCATCTCCTGTCTTCAAAGGACCTGTGCCAAAGAAGGGCCAGGCTCAAAGTCCTTGTTGATGGAAGAGAGCATCCTACTCCTAAGCTCTCAGCAGAAATGCACAGGGCTGGGCCTGGCTACTGGGGCTGATGGATGCCTGACACACCCTTTTCAGTGTTTGGACTTCAAAGAAACAGGAGCGGGGCAGGGGGAAAGAAGAGAAAAACAGTCTCAGGAGTACATATTGTGTCAGAGCATCCCAGGCAGTTCAGCGCTCGGCAGGTGTTGTTAGTCCTGTGTGACAAATGGGAACAGGAGCACAGAGTGAATGGGTACCAGCTGCTCAAGGCCAAAGCTGGAGACTGGGCAAAGGTAAGACTTCAGAAATTCTTACCTAAAACCAGGATACTATTTTCTGCTTTTTGTTATCTGTGTTAATTTTTGCTTTTCTGACAGCACTCTTGCAGCACAGGAGCCCCCTGTCCCCTCCCAGTTCCTCAGGGAAAGGAGGAACAAACTTTCAGCTGAAGCACAATGCAGTCAGACATCCTTGGATCCAATCCACAGTCCTTCCTCTTATTTTCGTATTCATCTGGTCCTCTCAAAATCTGCTCAGGAGCAATTAAAGCCTGTCAGCTAGAAGCTGATGCAACTTCTATTTAATTAGCCCAGCAGCCAATAAAGATCTCATTCATCAAAATCTCATGGAAGGTATGGCTGTTATGAGGGAGGAAGATTTGTCACTTCTTTTCAGATCCAGATGGCAGCAGAGCACCGATCAGTGATCCGATCACTCCTGCTCAGCCTGAGCAGACCGAGCAGCTGGCACACATCTGTCCAGAGAGCAGCAGTGGCTCAAAACTGTGCAGGACTGTCCCAGGTGCTGTGCTGGCAAATCCTTCTGGAAGCTCAGTCTTCAGATCATGACTAACTTGGGCAGCCATTGGCTCTGGTGGCATCAATAGCTTTGAAGGGCTTTTCCTATTCTGACCCATTTCACTGCCCTACCCAGCAGCAGGAAATGGCAGAAGTGTGTAAGGAAGGCTGAACCCTTGATGTGTAAGGAAGGATGAACCAGAATGACTTGGGAGAGGGCTGAAAAAACATGGGGTCTCCCCAGAACTGTTGCCTTTGCCCTGGGGAAGGGTTTAAGAGTCCCTCTCGCTGTGCTGCCACTCTGAACCTAAACACATAAGGGATGGCAAAGCAAAGGAGAAATCAGTACCTACAGTGATGGATCCCAGTAAAGTTTTGGGGTGCTCAGCATGTCAGAGAAAGTCTTTAGGGTGATATCCTTTTGGCCTGAAAGCTTCTCCTTAAATTGGCTGTCAGAGTATCAAATCAAAGGTCAGAACCTGACCTTCTTCTGCAGGGTTGAGATTTTCCCAGAGACTGTGCAGGGTGGCCAGGAGGATGGGGAGGAGCATAAATCTGTACCTGCAAGGTCACTGTGCTGACTTTGTGTCATGAACAGGGGGGTTTCACCAGCTCAGACCTGAAGATTGTTGTGGGAATCACTTGCCAACACTGTTTGCAGCCTCACCATCACAATTCACTGAACTGAAAAAAAAGTAAATCAGCTATCACAGGATAGTTCATACTTTACAAACACGAGTGATGCTATCTTTATAATTAATGATTATGAGAAAGCAGCTTAATAGCTTGGTTCCTTGTGAGTGGCTTGATTTGTAACACATGGCAATTGGCATAAGCAAAGCAGGCAATTGGAGCCAGTTTACCCTCGGTGGGTCCAGCTGGTAGCTGCACTTCCCAAACTTTCCTCAAAGTCTTTACCCCTGGGCAGAAAAAAGCTGCAGATGTAACCACAGTGACAGGCATATTCCCAAACTGGGAGGTGCTTGGGGCTGGAAGGATGGGCACTTTCTTGCTGCTGCCCCACACATTTTGCAAGTTGCTGTTGGCAGTGAATCCTCCCTGGCATCTGCAAGGAAAATGCCTGTGCTCAGCCCAGGGCCTTGAGCCACCCATCTCCTCAGGAGTTATTAACAGGAACATCATAGCTGGCACATTACTGTGATTGATGCTGTATCAATCAACTGCAAAAGTGTCAAGCAAGCCTTAAAAAGAAGTGAGATGAAGGCTTAAATACCAGGCTAAGATGTCCATATTATGAGATTATTCCAGGGTTGAAAACACATGGGCAGAGATGCTGACATCCTCAGCTGTGCCCCTGTCCCTGTCCCTGCTTCTCCATGCTGGCCAAACTGGTTCCATGGGAAGTCAGAAATGAATGCTTGCCTTGCAAACAACTGTATGCACTGTGAGTCTGTGGTTTTATTGCTTCCCAAATAAAATATAATAAGAAATACCCTCTATTAACACATTATTTCAAGCCAAGCATGTTTTTATTCTGTTTCAAGTCTGATTTGATTTGGTTTATCTTTGTTTAAGATTGATGTGATAAACTACACTGACGCTTGCCAACTTTAGTTATTTCTGCTAGTGTGAGATTTGATACTTCAGAGCTTAGGTGGGAGGCCTCCTCTTTTAAGGAAAGTCTCAGTTTTTCTTGCATTAAAACAAAAAAAAATATGTGGCCAGGTCAGTTGTAGAGAAATTTATGTGTGACATTCAGTTTGTCATACCCAAAAGGCAAAAAAACAAACACCTTCCACAAGAACAAACCAAACAAACAACAACCAAGAAAAAACCCCAAAACAACATAAAACAAAACTAACCCTCAAATGTGTTATCTTTTAATCATCGGTGATTTTCAAACACTATGCCCTTGGGGAGCCCAATTGACAGATTTTCTGCCAACAAAGAGTGATTTTTCTTGAGAACAAATTCACTTCTCATCTCCAAAGCCAGGCCCACGCACCCGTGAATTCCTGTATTGTGCATGCAAAGCCCAGGATCAGAAGCCACGGGGCAGGGATGGCCCAGTGCCCAGGACGTGCTCTGAAGGGGGTGCTTCACACATTCTTTCAGTCCCTATTCCAGTGCTGTGCTTTCTCCCAGAAGATGCCCCTGATTCCCCTGGGGATGCATCGGGCTTTCCCAGGGGCTGTAGGACCTTCCTTGCTTCACCTGCAGCCATCTACAGCAGAAGGAACCTTCCCAAGCAGATGTTGGCCATCAGCCCTTTCCATGCCCTTCACCCCGTGCTCAGACCTGGAGCAGGTAGAGAAGAAGCTGCTGCAAAGTGTGGATGTGTTTTACCACTCCCAGGACCTGGGCTCAATGTTTCCCAGTGGTTTACACTCAAATCCAGCTTCTCCTTCTGGATCTCTTTTTTCCATGAAGGGTCAAGGTGGTCTCTTTGCTCCCCTGCTTATGCTCAGAAAGGATTTTAAACATTTACAGCCTGACAGACCCAGCAAGCTCAGGGCTGGCAGAGAAAAAATACTCCTTTTGCCAGCCTTTCATGTTAAGTGTCTATATATAAAATTACTATATAAACTAAAAAATTATTAACAGGTCTAAGCACCTTACCAGGCAAATCCAATTTCTTCTTTGGAGAACTGGATGGAATAAAGCTAAAAAATTTGTTTTGAGGATGAGATTTAATTCAAAGTGTCAGTGTTAGTTCTCCTACTGTACTTGTAGGTTTAGAGAGTAAACCTGTTTGCTAGCAAACAATCGTCTTAAACAAGATCATCATTAATCCTGAATTCAGCTGTCAAAAGGACTGAGACTGCAAACTAAGTGGGAACAAGGAAAACCTGGTAATTTGTTTGTTAAATATTTGTAAACTGTCATGTCAGTAATGGATAATAAGAAAATTTTGAGCCTCCAGAGCTGATGCATAACACAAAGCTTTGCTGTATTGCACCTAAACTATTATCAATAGCACATTTATTATAATAATAGATGAAAAACAAGCTTCCTGGCTGAAAAACAAGATCAATTTGAGCTCAAGCTATTTGGACATGTTCTAAATGTTGTAATTAAAATGCAGCATGAATGTTCCTTTAAAAAAAAAAGGGAGAAAAATAGCCTTGCTACAATTACATATGCCATCCAGCCCTGACTCAATAGCCTGACCCTGAGGGAAAAAAAAAAAAAAAAAAGAACAGGCAGAATTGTATTTGTGTCCAGTCAGACATTTCTCATCTCCAGGGCTTGCTGCAGAGCCTAAGCTAACATGACTTTTCCTGTTGGGTCAGGATCCAGCCCAGCCTTGAAGATTTGATGCAGGGAGTCAGCCCTGGTTGCACCGAGCTCCCTGTGCCAGTCAGGATGTGATCACAGCAAAGAAACCCAGCTGAGCTCTATCTTGCTGCAAAAGCAACTGCAGTTTATGGTGGGAAAAAAAACCCCAAAAAACAAAACTACCCAAGCAACCAAAAAAAGAGATAAAGAAGCCACCTGTGTGGAAGTTTTCGGTCCTGGACCAAGTGCCTTGGGGACAGAAATGGCTGGAGTGGCTTTCTCCCCAGCACCCTCCCAGAGTTGCAGCACACATCAAAGCGGCAGCCCCGCCTCCCACAGCAATTAGAGACTCACAGACACTTCCCAGGAGCTGCCTGTCGCCCTGGAGAATTGGACTCTCCTTTTGTTCTGATAAAGAAGTGACTAGTGAGCTACAGCAATCTCCTGGTAGCTCTCTAAATAATTGTGTTCTCTTGTGTCTTTTAATCATAAGTCCCACGAGGCTCCTAACACCACATGTGCGCTCCAAATGGGCCCATCAGCTCGGCTTATCAAAGGGACTTCATTTAATCCCAGGCTTTGATGGAGACACCAGCAGCCAAAGTCCGCCCTAATGATTTTCTAAGTTTACTTATCTTGCAGATTTGGGGCATGAAGGGCACTTGGACTCCAAGTACAGCATTGATAATGGGAAACCATGAGGAGGAAGACAAAATTGGCAAGAGCTTGACAGTCTGAATCAAGAGAAATCACAGCAGAAACCTGGAAAAACAGTGGAGACTGAAAAGGCAAAACAAATCCCGTGATTGGTGTCACCACAAGCAACAACATGAGACTGGTAAAATAAATTGCTGGAGGCAATATCTACCTCTGAGTGAATATCACAGCTGTGAGACACCCACCAAGGAGAGGCCAAGAGGAGGAAAATCTAAGCTAGGAAATGCAGAGCCAGAGAAAAGCAGGCACAAAGTGCTGTGAATGGTGGAGCTGCTCTGACCTGGCAGCATCCCCTCCCAGACAGAGCAGGATGCAGTAGGCATGTAAAACACACCTTTACACAAAAAAAGTGCCTGCTCTTCCCTAAGCTCAAAAGAAGCTCAAATCTTTCAGAGCTGAGCATCTTTTAAAACCACTGGGATGACTTCTCTGCTCATTTTCAGCCCAACAGGTCAGTGGACCCCAGGAGGTGTAATACAGTGACACCAGCTAAAAAATGCTGAGCAGACTGAAGCAAAAACCCAAAGAAAGGAACTAAAATCCCTGGCTTCAAGGGATGCTAACAATGAACATTAGGACCAAAGGTATCACAGATAAGGGTTTAATAGAAAAGCTAAAAGCCCAGCCTTCTCCTGAGAGAGTTGACAGGAGAAGACTGGAACAGTGTTTCACTCCTGAGCTGTAAGTGATGGATGTGAACACACTGGGAAAAAAAAATTAAAAAAAAAAAAGGACTTTACTAGATAAAACTCAGCTGGTTCTGAAGCTCTCAATAGCCTTTAATAGTTTTCAGCTCAAATGGAAGAGGGAACTCAGAGCCTGCATTACAGAAGCAAGAAGTGATGTGGGCTGTGAGAAATGGAGCACAAAGCCCTTTGGTTACAAGCAGCAAATACAAAAGGATGCTGCAAGGGAGAAACAAAGAAATCCTCCAGTAGGGATGTAAAGGACTGTGCTGGCACCATTAGTACAGATGGATTCTTCATGGCACTATCAAAGTTTTGGTGGAAAATGGATAAAACATCTACCTGAAAACAGCCTAGGCCATTTATTTATTTTATACAGTGAATGCAGGTGGTCTAGGACAACCTTTGGGGAGAAAATGTAAAGAAAAACAGTGATATTAGCTCCAAAAGTAAATCCACAACCAGCAGACAGAAAAGGGTAAAATGCAAACATTACCCAGGCTGGCTAATCCCCACAAAAGGACTGACTGGTTAAAAACATGTCAAGTCCTTGGTCTCATGAGTGCTCTTTGGAGAGGTGGAGGACCTGAATCTGAGGAGAGCTTCCAGGAAGGTGCTTGTGGGTGGGGAGAGTGGGAAAGCCCAAACCTTCCCTTATTCCAAGTGATGAGATGGGGTACTGCACAGCTCCTTGGCCATCCCTGAAATAACAGGGCACTGATGACACCGGCTCTGGTGAGAAAGGAGCGGGAACACACAAATTAAATACCCTCTATGGAAAGAGGGAACTGTCTTCTCCTTGCTCTGCAGATTTTGGGCTGTATAAAGTGTCAGGAAGCAAAGCTGGCACTGACAGCCCATGACTGACACACACTGGGCTGGCCAGTGCTGGACCTGGGAGCTGCAGCCCCCAGAGAGGCATTGGAGCATCCGTGGAGCTCAGGGCACAGCAGGAGCTGGACTGCATGGCCTCACATGAGGGGAGCCACTGTGACTGACAGCACTTTGTCTTTTTGAAAGACAGCAGCTCCTGGTGCCTGGTGGTTCCTGCTGGCCTGTTACACCTCTAACCTGGGCAGGAAAAATCCATATTGGTACAGCACCTTTGAGAGGTTTCTTTCTTTGGTGAGGACAGCATGAAGCTGCTTGGAAAGTGTTTTGATGCACAGGTTAAACAGAGAAAGAGCCTGAACAATGGCTCCCAGCAGCTCCAAGACTTGGGTAGAGTCAGAGCTTCAAGCAAATTCACTTCCATTTGAAGAAACTTAATTTGTGAGTGGTACACAAACACAGCAAGGTCTGGGAGATGCCAGTTATTACCCAAGACCTGGTCACTGGGGATGGACAAATAGACCAAGAAGGAGCAGAAAGTGCCCTGCCAGGGTGCAGCTTGCTGCTCCTCAGCCACAAGATTCAGAAGCTGAAGCCTGACAGCACATGGTAATACACAGGGATAGGACAGGGCTCTCAGCAAAAAACACTGACACTGACTTATGAAAGGCCAAGCCTGGAATGGCCACAGAGCCAGCCCCACTGACACCAGCTGGCACTGGTGACAGAGGAGCTGCCCCTTTCCACCAGCTGCTGTTTCCATGCTGATGGCAGGTCTGTGATTGCAAAGGCAGCCCACTGACCACACACCACTGCTGAGATGGACGCAGCCTGTGTGGCTTTCTCTCACTTCTGTGCAAGAGACTCTGAAACTGGCTGGCAGGCCAGGGCCATAAATGAAGTGTAAACAGGCTGGGGCCACAGGCAGCACCAATGGATGCTCCAGGGCTGGTGACAGCAGTGTGTCAGTCCAAAAGTCCCTGTGGCTTGACTTGGCACAACACAAGGGCTGACTATGGGCAGCTAACCAGGCACAGGACAGGTGGGAGGGAGATGCTGGACAACCCCTGTCAGTGCTCTGAACTGATTTGCCTGCAGAAGATGTGTCAGGGCATACAAAGCCGTGACAAAAAGCCAGAGGCAAAGCAGCCAGGGCAGATACTGTTACCACCCAGACATTTGGCTTGGTGTGGTCTCTGCCCAGACACAGTTCTCCTGTGGGTCAGCAGCTTTTCTGGATGCAGGAAAGTGGGAGGCATTGTCCAGGACAGCTCCAAACAAACACACTGCTGCTGCCAGCCAGGAGGCTGCATGAGTGAGGAACAAGCAAGCTGCTGAGGGCTGGCAAAGTCATCAGGGAGAAGTGACTTGTGGGGAGGGAAGATCAGCATGTGGGACTGAGGGGGCTGACTGCTAGCAAAGGGAGTCATTTGGAGCTAACCTGGGAGTCTGCAGCAAGAGGAGAACCAAGCTGCAGCTTGGAAAGGGTACATGGCGAGTTAGTTCAGCTTCTTTTCCTTACACACATGGCTAGATCCATCAGGACAGGCCAAGCAGACTGTACAACGTATGCGATGACAAAAAATAATCCAAAGAGAAATGTTTGCTTGATTTGTGTATCTTCATCTTGGTTGCCAGTTGTCACATTGGTGGATTCTAGCTACAGCTCCCCATTGCTCTGACTGAATTGCTAAATTCAGGTTTACATTTTTACTTTCTGTAAGCAGATTAGAATTTTAATTAAGCACTAAGTCAGTGTTTTAGCAGGTTTTTGAGACTTTAGCTATTTATCTTGTTGATTACAGTTCTCTCAGGTCCTTAGTTGTGGCCTAAATTTAGAGCAATTCTGACTGACTGAGCCCTGCAGGATAACTGCTACAACTATTCATTAAAAACGAAGAGATCAGAGCTGATCAGCAGACTGTGGGAGCCTGCTGTGTGGCTGCTCTGCATCCTGACAGTCTTCTGATCTACAGGTGCTCGGGCCAGGTTAATGCTGATCTGCTGGCAAAACACAGCATGAAAGACTTAGAGAAGATGCAGTAGCTCCTTGATACAACGCTTAATAAGAAATTGTTTCCCTCCTTGTTATCCACCTGAGATGGTGAGGAAGGAGGGATTTTAAGCAAAGCAATTATTTTCTTTCACGCAATTTTCCATTAGGCAACAGGAGCCCTTCTCAAGGCAAAATGTTTGTGTCCCCCATTTTGTCTCTCTGGGGAGCACTTTGCAGGAGATAAACGAGGGTCCCTGTTTTACAAAGCACATGGGAAGCTCCCTCAAGGAAGCGATGCCACAGTTCATGTTTAGCCAGCTTCATGTGGAACTTTGGGGTTTTTTTCTAAATTGCTGGAGAATTTTAAAGGCCCCACATTTACCAGTACATGAGAGGTTTATCACACACATGAACATGAAAGACTAGCTATCAACAGCTAGTGAATCCAGCTATCAACATGGAAAACCCTGGCCAGATCTGTCAACATCTGGGACCAGACACATCTCTTAAATGCTGTTTTAGAATTGTATCACAATAACAAATGTAGTGATAATGAAATGCAGAGTCTGGGACCATCCAAAATTCAGCATGTGGTATTTGCCATGATGCTGATCTCCCAGGTTTAAGCAGCTTGTGCTAGAAAGTGGTTCTTGTAGCTCAGAAAAGAAATTCAATGCAGAGAAAAAAAGAGATTATCCTTCTTTATATGACCCTGGCTAAAACTTGTTAACCACCCCTAACTGTAGCTCTCCCTCCTGTGCTAATCACATGTAATAACATTCAGCTGCTTGCTCTGTTCCCATGGCTAAGCCAAGGTGGTGGCTCCCAGGGATGGTGGGGACATTGCCAGGGTAAAACCACCTGCTCCTCTCTCTGCTCAGTGCAGACCCACCAGTGCTGGTCTTCATGCTGGTTTTTGCAGTAGTCTGGAATGCCAAACCCATTTTCAAACCATGGGTGACCATCTCCAACAATGGTCCTTCACCACCAGCTAGGAGAGTGCTCTTCTGAATTCATCCACTTTTTAATCATCTGAGATTTCCTCTTCTCTATTCTCATGTTCTCTGCAATTAATTCAATGTAACTTCAGCTGTTCATTGAGGATTTGGGAAGACCTTGATCGAACAGCCCTTTGTTTCCTCCTTGCCCAGCAGTCTGCAGCTTCCTTGCCTCAGGCCAAAGCCAAGTAAAGTGAAAACTTTTTCTTTTAACTCGTTTACATTTCCCTTTCCCAATAAAACTCACATCTATTTGACTGCTCAGTAAACCACAACTTCCACCAGGGCCAGCCCTGCCTCAGTCTACTTTGCCAGCCCCACTTGAGTATCCAGAGAGGAACCAGCTCCTGACCTGGCCAGGCTCCTGCTTCCCCGAGAGTGGTGACAGCACACACCAGCTGCATTCAAGTCTGTCCCATGCAGCCCTCCTGGGGCTCATCTTCTGGAATTCTGGGATTGTGGTGAAAGGAAGATGGAAGAAAGGAGAGATGCAAGCCCCTTGAGCTGCACAGAGAACTTGCTACCTAAAGGCATTTGACTTCCTCAGAAAAAGGTAAATTTAAGGAACTGACAGCAAAGATGTTATTTTGCTGAGTTTGAAATCTCATTTTTATGCTTATCTCATGCAAAACTGGAAATAACACTGGTCACACTTACAACCTGCTAAGGGGAAAATTTGCAACAGCCAGTGCAAATGAATTTTCTGCACAAAATTCTTCCTCAGAAAGCACCTTTCAGAGAAACAGATAAACACACATACTTGCAGAGCAAAGCCAAACCCCTGCAATCTCCATGAAAGTTTGTGCAGCAACACATCTACAGGTCTCCACCACCTCTTCCCTGTCCCTCAGCTGGAGAGGATAATTCCTGTAGGTCAGTTGGAGTGAGCTTTCCCTAATCTGTGCCAGGGAAAGCTTCATCAGCAGCTGAGTGTCTGCAGTGACAGGTGAAGCTGGACAGGCAGCAGGTTGCTATTTCTCTATAGAGGTTCATTCAACTTTACATATGCTATCACTACTTTGGATCCTCCCTGTGATCCTAAACCAAAGAATTGTAAGGAATAAAGAATATTTTTCTAAAACAGGGTATGAAGAGCTGAGCATGGCCCCATCTCTGAGGTGATAATATGGAGGAAAAACCCAGAGACCTCATTACTCTATGGAATCAAGTCCCAAACCTTTGATCCAGTCTTGAGTCCATTTGAAAGTGATGCAAGGCCTCCAAGGATGGAGTTGTGGCTCTAAAACTGGAGAAGTGCTAGGCTGAATGTGCTATTTTTCCACCTTCTCCCACTACAGAAGGGGCAGCTCATTGTTAGAGCCCCCAGCCTGCTCCTGGCTGGTTGTGAGCATGCCAGTGGAAATCCCTCCAAACTGCTGGTGCATTCCAAATAAATGGGTCCAATTTAACAAAGCTACAACAGCAGCTGAAGCAGTGGGGAAGGATCATACCAGCAACCAAGCAGGCAGATCAGAGAAGGGAAAAAGCTTCCAATAGGTGATGATGAGCTGGTGGGAAGAAGTAACCAGTTCATGTCTGAGAGAAATGTGAACAGAGCCTCACAGTCCCCCCAGCAATTCCTGGGAGGGGCTGCAGGAGCAGCCCCCGGCCTCATGTTAGCACTTTATTTATAGCATTGCCTTCCTGTTCATAATCTTCCCAACTGTGAATTGCAATTTTTCCTTCCCCCAGCATTATGGTGACAGTTTGGAACACGGAGATGTTTGGAAAGGGGCAATTTGGCATCAGGAGTCTAAAAAGCAGATACAGATGACATCCTAAATGTATCTTTTATGAGTTTGGAACGATTCCTTTAAATTAAGCTCAGAGTCTGTGACAGCTTCTGGTAGTGTTGCCAATAAGGAAATAAAACAAAAAAAAAAAATCAAGAGGTTCTCAAGCATATGTAGTCTTAGAGATCTGGAGACCTTGCTTTCCCTCCTGCAACTTTGAACTGCTTACCAATGCTTCCCAAGGAAAGTGCTTCAATAATTTTAATTTGTCTCTACACCACATATGCCCTCGAACCCCAACATACTTTTAAATTCAAGGCTTATAAAAAATTAAATGCTCCAATAATTCTAAATTGTGTTTGTTCAGTGTTACTGGAGCCTGTCCATTCCTTTAGTTTGGGGATTTTTGTTTTGTTTGCAGTGGGTGGAGGAAGAAATGCTTTCTCTTAGTGCTTCAAATTGGAAGCCAGTCAAACAGCATCACAGCAGAGTGATTCAGCAGCCTCTGAGCCGATTCACAATGTGTCATAAAATGGGATTAGGAAAACAACAATGCTTGGACGAGAAAGAACCCACACAAAGAATCACAGCAGGAGAACAATACCAGAAAGAACAGAGGGGAATAATCCTCACTTGGCTTCTGAGAAGCAGGTTGGATGACCTAATTGGTGGCTTTCAATGCCCTTCATTCTCCATGGAGTTGCAGGGTTCAGCTGCCTGGATCCAGCCACCACAGCTTAATAAATGTTTCTGCATGGACTGAACCACCCCGAGTGTTCCTGCGTGCACATCTGCAGCCTCTTCTCATTTATCTGATGAGACCATGGGCCCCCTCTGGCACAACCCCAGATGCTACTTCACAGCAGGCAGGAGCTCATGCAGAACAAGTGGTGAAAGTCCATGCCCACTTAGGACGGGAAGCAGAGGGAGCAATCTTAGGCTGTGAGTTAAAACCAAAAAGCTGTGTTTTGTTAGTGTTACTCAAGAAGATACACACACACAGTGGCAGCACATCAAAGGAGCTGAGGTGGTGTCAAACTAAGTGTATTTCCTAGCACTGTCCTGAACAGGAATTAAACATGTATTATTTATCTCCTGAATCAAAGTATCAGCAACCACCTATGGCCAATGCCAAGATGGAAGAGGAAAGCATAATTTAAAACCTATTCTCTGTGAACCTGAAGATCCTATTGACAACCTTGTTTTAAATTAGGCCAGACCTGTTACAACTGTGGCCTTGAAGTGACAGAGGAAGGCAGGGACTCTCTCAGGAGTTTTACTAGATCAGCAGTGGTTGGATTACTCCTATGCAGAACATGAAATCACAGCTTCACGCAATTGAGGAAAATCAGACAATTATATCACAATTCCAATAAAATTGCTATATCCAAAGTCTGGTAGAGACAGACAAACAAGTAGGAAAAAGAAAAATCTCATATGCCATGGTCTCCTCTTGCAGACTGAAAAAATGATAAAGTGCATCCTTGTAAATAACTCACTGCAGGATGCCTGGAATTTTATAGAAACTACTGCAACTTGTCTCCCAGTGGGGAATAACTGAGGCATGAGATAAGAAATCAGCTATATCCTAACTTGCAGTGACAGGTGCTGTAAAAGGAAATGCCCAATAAAGGCTTAATGTATAGGAAGATGGCAAATAACTGTCTGGAATTCTGAAATAAGAAAGCATAAAGCAATTCTCTAATCATGTCTAATCAAAGAACACCATCAGTTGTTAAAAACTTCCAGGGGAAAAATGGGAGAGGTGGCAGCATGCTTGTCTTCGTCAGCAGTGTTTTGGGAATATTTTAGCCTGCAGAATTTAATTCCCTGTTATTACTTCTGAGCCTGAAGGTGAAAATCATAAATCAGAACCATTCATAACATGCAATAAGGGGATGAAATACTCATAAGGAGAGTTACATGATGAAATCCTTTGGGATTGTGTGTAACCCTTACAGTCCTTGATGATAGCATTAAAAATCCTTCAGTCACTAACATCTATTCTTCCCTAATTCCTATACTAGTTTTTCCTTTCTTCTTTCATAACATTTCTAGATTTTTGTGTCATATGGCATTCCTTCCACCCTTCCTACCTGCTGCCCTAAATATATGTTTAAGGCAAAATCATAGGAAAGCATTCCATGCTTAAAAAGATGGGCAGGTTTTAAATTACACTGTAATTACTAATAAGGGCTTTTAATACCTGAGGAGCTTTCCCAGGGAGTTTTGTTCTGATTTCAGGACCCCCATTGTTTTTATATAGGGCCATTTGATCCCATTTATAAGGTGGTTACATTTTGAGTAACAAAGACTGCAATGCTCTAAAATAAAATAACTCTGTCCCCACCCTTCTTTCACCTTCTCATAACTGAGTTTAAAAACAAAAATCCCAACCCATGATGTGTTAGAGCTTTGTTTTCTGAGTAACAAGACCAATCATGTTTCCTCTGCTTGAGGTCTCTCTCTTCTCTTCCTTTTCTTCTAGGTCCTCTGGATCCACACTGACATAGAAATATCCCATGATGGAGAAAATAATGCACACAGCAAAGAGGAGAACAGTGAACAAGACAAATTCAGCCCACTAGGAAAGAAAAAAGAACAGCAGGTCAGGAGACCCCAGACTCTCAGTCCGGAGGATATCTCTGCACTTTCAAGTGCTTTTTAAAGAGCTGGATGAAAATTATTTCTTAGTTTCCAAAATGGCTCACAAGATAGAAACTTTCTCATCCTGCTTTTCTGGTAAATGCTTTTACAAATAATGTGATTATAAATATGTAATACCTCTTGAAACAAAACAGATTGAGTTGGTTCCATTAAATCTGTTCTTACAAATCTGACTGGAACATACCCACCTGGGCTTTTTGCCTACAAGATTCTTTTGGGGAGGCAGATTTATGCTGGCCAGAAATAAGCCCCAGTTCACACCTTCATGGCATCATCCCAGAAGTTTCACAGCCTGAATTTAACTACCTCTGCACCATGACCATCTCTGTCAGCCTGACATATCAGGGATGTCTCAGGCAGCCTGGCAGGATTCCCCAGGTGAGACCCCTGAGGAAGAGCTGAGTGCCCACGGGTCTCGTTTCTGGGGAGCACTCAACGTGTGGCTGCCACTGTGTCCAGGCTCCAGGTGCAGACACAGTCAGCTTGTCTAGAGCTGAGCTCCAGCAGCATTACCAGCACAGGTCAGGTACTTCCAGCCCTTGGAGGGCCAAGGAAGGCCAGTGCTCCCCAGGGGAGCTCCACTGAGGGCCCCACAGAGCAGGGGCAGGAGGACAGCTCAGAGTGAGCTGCTGTCAGCTCAGGGGCAGGAGCCTGGGGCTGGGCAGACAAGCTGTGCACCAGGACATGGCCATCCAGAAGCACCAGAAGCCTGTTGCAAAGCATAACCTCTTTTTTAAGAGCCAACCATACCTGTGCCATTGGTGCAGCCTCGGCAACAATGAGCACAAAGGTATTCCCCACAGCCACGGTGAGCAGCCAGCCTGCCTGCAGCACCGACTTCATGCTGGCTGGAGACTGAAAAGAGGAGAAGGGCCTGATCAGTGGGAACCGCGCTGCGCCCTTCGGCCCTGCTTCACCCTCTGCAGTCCTGCCCAGTGCAGGTGCCACTGGGCTCAGCCTAGGAGGAGATGCTGGAATTTCCTCTGTGTGGAGTAGTTAATCTGTGCTTAATCTCAACATCTGCATACAAGGAGCTTTCAAAACATTGACAGGAGGACACATGAAGACGCAGGAGGTGCTGGTGTTGCAGAGCTGAATCCGGGTCATCCCCAACCTGCAGCATCTGAAATGGTACCATCAGGACGTCCAAGGAGCCACAAAAGCCCTGCAGCTTGGGATCTGGTGCCATGTGGCTGTACACCTTTGGAAAAGAGACTGGATCTTGATGTTAAATTTCCTGCTGAGGACAAATTTTTCACATCCCATTACAGATCATCCCACTGCATTAATCATCCTCATTAATAAACATCTGCACCTTACTCCAGGGATAGATTTGAGCAGCTTCAGTAGCTGTTTGACCATGTAATGTCTCAGTCCTCTCTTCTCATCAACCTCCCTAGACAACAATCAAATCATCCCTTGCAGGTTCATTACCCCTTGCTCCCTTGTTACAATCTTGCATGTTTAGACCCCTTCAGTCTCTCAATTTAAACCAGGTGCCAAATCCTTACGCCACCCTGTAGCCCTTGAGATACCTTGCCTTTATATCACTGAAAAATACATAGCACAAAATACTTCACTAGGAGAAAACCCTGATATAAAAATATTCAGACTTTTCCCATTAACTATCCAGTTCTGTTCTGTGTTCTCAGGCATACCAGAAAAGGATATTTCTGAATATCACTGAGAACAGGTACCTTCGGAATATGAATTAATTTAGCTTCAGGGCACCCAGAAAGCTGTGTTACAATCCCACTTTCAGCTGAAGGATAGATAACATTGTTAGTGTCATGTCAAAAGTGGTATGACAAGTCAATGACAGATGCAGAAATAAATCTTGAAGTCCAATTGTAAGGTCGTTATCTTTAAGTGGAGTACCTGAGAATAGGAGAAGGCCAGACCTGTAATGGAGAACATCACCTCCCCAGCAGATATCAGTAAATATTGTGGTAACTGCCAGGCCATATGGACGTTGTTGGCTTTGATGTCTTCTGACTTCCAAGTCTCAACAGCACCTCCAGAAATCTAGCAGGAAATTAAAGGCACACTGATTAGTTGCTGAAAGATCAGATCTTTCTTAGCCTGGACAACAGCAGTAAATTTACCAAAAAACAAAGTTTTAAGCAAAGGTGGAAAAAAAGCCCTGCCTTTGAAGCAAACTATGGCTCTCAACCCTGCCATTTTCAAGCCTGTTGGGAATAGGATGACTCCTCCTGCACAGGGCAGAGAGAGCAGGATGGAAGCATTCCAGCTCATTTAGGTACCACAAGAATTCCCTGAATTATTGCAAACCAACCAGTTGTCTTCTGTAGTGGGGCTGGGAAAAGCCTGTGAGGTTCCAGTGCAGAGCCTGTGACCAGCTGCTCTCCCCAAGGTTGAAAAAGGATGAGAGGGTGTAAGCGCTCATTGCATCCATGTGGTCACTGCTCCCATCTTATCAGCACTGTACAACTTCCCTATGATATCATTGATACCCAAACAAATTCAGCTCAGGAATGCCAAGAGTAGCAAAGACAGCTCCATATTAGATCTATTCAGATAGTTATGGTAGCTGTATTCCTAATTATTTTTGTTTCTTTCCCCAGGTGTAATTAATACTGCCTGTGATGCACAGAGGCTCAGAGGCTGAGAAAGATTTGACTAGAAGCCAGGAAAACACTAGATTGAAATGACTTCAGGCAGAAAGCCCTGTGTTTAAGGAGAGTACTTGGGAAAATACAAGGGATGTTTACGAGATGTTCTTAATCACCAATCATTGCCAGGGAGGCAAATCAAGAGACTGTATTTCCGCAGGCTAAAAGGGGTGAGAAGAGTGCTGTGCATTGCTCTTTAGCCCATAAAGAAATGTCACAAGCACCATGCTGTAACTGCACACTGAGGAAGGCGGGGTAGAAGGCAGAATCCCCATGATTTAAGTTTCACAGTTCAGCTACATTAGCAGACTAATATATTGTATTCTTGGTTCTTCTATATGGCACTCCTGGCAGAGGAGCAGGGCTCAGTACAAATCACTGCAATAATTAAAAGTGATCTTGGCCTCAAGCAAACTAACTCTCTACAGAAAGCAGAAACCACAGACAGAGAGATGGAAAAACAGAGGATGAAAAATATTGAAGTACTAGCACAGGGTTCAGAAGGGCTGAGGCACAGAGCCACGCTGAGCAGCCAGGGCTATAGCAGGGACTTATGCAGATGGGACCACAAACTGGAATCCTTGGCACAGTGACATGGGACACATTTACCTCAGCTGGCCCTGTTACCAGTGGCTCTGGGGCCATTTTCTTAGAGTTATATTTTTAATGCAACTTCTCTATCTGGTTTCTCATCTGGTGAAAGAGGCTTGCAGCCATGGGAGAGGGGTCTGGCCAACATCACTTCAAGTGTGTGTGTTTTATGTACATAAATCTCTGCACTCACAGATGGCAGCATCTGCTTGTTCCCTCCAGGGCTGTACATCCCACTCCAGCTACTGGAATTGGAAAAAAAAATGCCAGGTGCTTCATGGCTATATTTTTCCCCCAATGTATTTGGACTCTGCAGACATGAACAGCTCCCATTAATTGCCCAACAGGGAGATGCTACTGCCAGGGAGTTGCTGACAACACTTTGCTCTGCTCATCACAACACAGCAGCCAAAGTCCCAGAGGGCAGCTTAGCAGTGTGTCCTGTCAGACCCAGTTTGTCTGTGTGCCTTTGTGGTGGAAAGGTTAAAATGGGAACTAAGCTGATCACGTTCATCTCTGTGGCTCCAGCCAGCTGGACCAGGGTTGAAGCAGTGTGTCTGAGAGGTTGGCAGGCAGGGAAAGGAACCCACCCTCTCAGAAGTGCTCAGACCTTATCAGGGCTAGGCTGTTCAGAAAACCAAGCCTTGACTTTATACTAGGCTCCAAATTAGCTGTACAGACAGTGAGAGGAGGAAACAGATGTACAACCTCACCAACCTCCTCCCTCAAGACTTTGTCCCTCTTCCCCCTATGCATAATCTACAAAATCTTGGAAGATCAGACTTTAGTTCAGTAAGCTAAATGTGAGGATAGAGCAGACTGTTTCTGCAATTTTTTTGAGTGTGAGGCACCACCAGGTACAATATTTTAAGACCACAAGCAGAGCCAGCTCTTGGCAGATGGTAATAACTCTTTGCAGTGCTCTGGGTCAATGTTAACTACTCAAGGATGGCATGAGACCAGCACAAACCACAGATCACATGATTTTCTATGGAGGATTTCTATCAAGGAAAAGATTTTAATTCTTTTTAACCCATGCAGTCTGACATGATCACAGTGTAAGGTGGAACAAATATACACTCATCTCACTAATGTAGGTACCAAAACTTTTCACAATCCCTTTGATAACAGGCTGCCTTCAGAGGGCTACTGCCCAGGGATCAGAGAGTGGACAAAGCACAGGAACAAAAGCACTAACAGAGAGTAGAAGAGGAGTGTGTGACCATCATAGGAACACTTACATTAGTTATCACAACAGTGTATGAGGCACCAAAGTCAAGCAGCCCCAGCTCCAGGGGGAACTCTCCTGTTTCAGTTATGCATTTTCCATCATTATATCTAGATAAAAGGATGAAGGACAGTATTTCCCAATTAGTTCCACAAACAAAGAACACAGAGCAGAGCTATCAAACACGCCCCTGAAATGGAGCAGGGAGGATGCAAGATGTAAAAATACAGTAGCATTTACATCAAACAATCACTGGAGTTCTTGCTATCTTATCTTTCTAGAAGCACTTGGGCACTGACTGGAATTCACCTAATGACCCAGGCCATTGCTAACATTTTTAATGGTTTCTGCTCTTTCTTAGCGCTGATATAATTTTTTTCCTCCCCTTAGGTTTATTTCCCTCCCTGAAATTTTGCTGCATTTCTTCAGGAAATGTAGGCCAGACAAGTAGTCAACAGGATCTCAGAGATATGGACCCAGAAGCAACTTTGTTTCCTTTCAATAGAGCAAATTAGCTTTCATATTTGTTCTTCTGATTTTGGATGTGCGAGATGGCACAGAAGCTCAGTAGCATTGCCACAATGGATGCTGCGTCCTACTAAATTGCAGCAATAAATATTTTGGATGGAGCTGATGCAGAGAAAAGCCATGAAGCTTGTTTTGAAACATTGGAAATGCTAGAAATACCCTACAAGAGCCAACTCCAGTGCTGCCAAACCCAGGCCATATGGAGCCCCTGTCTAACAAGCCCAGCCTGCAAAGCCATGTAATGCTACTTGATGTTACCAGCCCACATACTAACACTTGGTAGCGTGGAATATGAACTGGCCTTTCCCTGAGAGCACCATAACACGAGGAGCTTGGGCCTGAGAGAGTAACAAAATAAAGCAGGCACTAAATGGCAGAGGAGACTTTACCATGTTCCACCTTACTCCACTGGCAGATGCACAGGAATGGCCAGTCTCTTCCCTCCAGGCCCCCACATAATGTGAATAAAAACTTCTGCACACGCGAGTGGCCTGGAGCACCTGCTCTGCACTGAGTTGATAATTCTGCTTTTTACAAACATCTGCCCCCACAACCACATGCCAAGACAATAACAATGCAGGTTTTGCTATTAGGCTGAGAAAAGTCTCTTTGTACCCAAGGAAATGCTTCAGCAAGGACCTTCAGCTTGGGAAGAGAGACTTACATGTCCCTCTCCAGCAGTGAGTACTCAGAAGCACTGTAGTTTTTCTGAACAACAATGAAACTTTTGCTATCGATGGTGAGGTTGACATCTTGGCTCAAAGCATTAACGAATCTGCAAAGAAACCATATTTCATTGACCTGTCACACAGGGCAGGAGAAGCATAATAGCAGACACTTTAGAAGTTTGCATATTCTCCCAAAGCATTCTGTAATTCCACAAGTTTATGAGAGTCTCTTCTGCAAGTTACCAAAATATTTGTTTGATTCATTGCCTAGTTTTTCAATACAAGATTATTTTCCCTGTTGCATTAGTTTACCCTCTTACTCTCTTTTTTGTGAAAACTGATCCTCACTTTTTGGGGTCTAGAACCTCCTAGCAATCCAGTCTCAGAGACCAACAAAGATTGCAGCAAATTCTGAGGAGGCCATGAAGATGATCAGAGGGCTGAGGCACCTCTCCTGTGAAGACAGGGCAAGGGAGTTGGGGCTGTTCAGCCTGGAGAAGAGAAAGCTCCAGGGAGACCTAAGAGCATCTTCCTAGTACCTGAAGAGGTCCTGCAAGAGAGCTGGAGAGGAGCTTCTTACAAGGATATGGAGTTATAGGACAAGGGGGAATGCCTTTAAAGTGAAAGAGGGTACAGTTAAATCGTGTTAGATTTTAGGAAGAATCTCTTCATTATGAAGGTGGTGAGACACTGGAATAGGTTGCCCAACAAAGTTGTGCATGCCTCATCCCTGGAAATGTTCAAGGCCGGGTTGGATCGGGCTTTGAGCAACCTGTTCTAGTGGGAGGGGTCCCTGTCCATGGCAGGGGTGTTGGTACAAGGTGATCTCAAGGTCCCTTCCAACCCAGACCATTCTGTGACACTATGGTGACTGTTCCACGGCTCTGTGAGGGGACAGAGTCTCAGCTGATCACAGGAAACTCTGAAGTTGTGCATCCTGATGAGCCGGTGCACCATGCTGGCAAAGAAGCAGCCTCTACCAACAGCAAGGAGTTTTCCAGCATAATAAGATATCTTCATCAAAACTAAAACTTATATGGGAACAGTTTGTTTGGTGTTTTTTCATAGAAAAAAGACAGTTTCCTTCTGGCAATTCAAAAACTGATAGTAAAACCAAATGCTTTTCATTTGACCTATGTTTTAAGATATTTTGCTTTTCAGCTCTTTAAATGGGGGTGAAATCCCTGAAGTTAGTCAAGTGCTTAACAAAAGTAAAGTTTTAGTGCAAAAATAGTTTCCTCCTAGTGAAACTTCTTTACAAATTCTTAAATGGGAAGTATGGGGATTTGGTCAAAAATCTCCCCAAGAAAATATAAAAAAATTCTGACTGAATCAAGTCTTCAAGGTGTTTAGTCAATAGAAACCTTCACAAGTACAGGGCTATGAAGAGATACTGCTCTCCTACTTTGTTTATACAGGTTTTCAGATAAAGGGGTTGGACATTGATTTTAAGGTTTTATTTGTTTGGTTGTTTTTTTGTTTTTATTTTGTGGTGGGTTCATTTTGTTGCTTTGTTTTTTTTTCTAATTTCACCTTGCCCAAATCCTCTAGAAAGTCTAGCTGGAATCCTGGTTTTTTGGGGTTTTTGGGGGTATTTTGGGTTTTGTCTGTTTGGTTTTGGTTTGGTGGTTTGTTTTGTTTTTTGAAGGTTTTTTTGCAAATTTGCATCTTTTGCACCTCAGCAGCCAGCACAAACCAGAACAGGAGTGTTCATGGACTAAATGGGATAGCTCAAATTAGGAAGAGTGCACTAAGCGAGTCCAATGCCCAGCTGAATTGTTATGAGGATGTAAAATTGTTGCTGCATCCAATTTAGTAGACACTTGTACATGAGTTTGGGTGAACATCATGGGTTGGCCAATTTGCAAAGGACATAGCAACAGCTCCTATCCAAATTGCTGCTTCCCTTTCATCAGGGAGATGAATTTGCCACTTTTCCAAGGAAGGAGCTCTTTTATGTTGCCATCAGAGCCCAGACTACCCTAGGCAGTGAGCAGCAACAGTTCTCAGCTCTGCATGGCATGTGTGGGAGGTGACACTCTGTCAAGCCTCCACAGCTGACACCCAAGTCTTGCATGAGAAGTGTGGACTGGATTCCAACCCAAGAACATCTGGGCTATGTTACATACAGATGCATTAGACAAAAGCACTTTCCCTCTCCCAACCACCGCCAAATCCTCAAAAAAAAAACCCCATTCCTACCTAACAGCTGCCAAACCATTTTCTGGCTTTGCTTCCAAGTCTGTAATCTAAAGAGAGGAAGAAAAAAAACCATCAAACATATTTATTAATGCTGTCTTACAATGTGTGGCAGACAACAGTGGTGTCTGCAGAGTTACACACGTGCTGCAAAGCCTGTGGAAATTGACTGGACTCTCACATAAGCTTTACATCAGGCCACAGCTGGGGAGCCCTGGTACAATGAAGCCAATGGCAAAACTTCATCTCCTCCAATGGCTTAGGATGAGATCATACCTTTTCTCCTCATCTCTTCTGTAACAAAGGCTGCTGAGTTTCAGCCAGTCACCCTTCTACTGAGGAATGTAACACTCTCCAAAAAAAGTATTTTTTGATCTTGAGCTAGCAAGAGAGCATTATCCACATTAGCATCTTTCAGTGACTACTTACAATTAAACTTAAGTGCATCACTCCTAAAAAATCTGCAAATGCCTAACTTTCAGACCCTGATTCTTGTCATATTCATAGACTTCACAGAAGTCTAAAGCTGAGAGGAACTGCTAGGTTACTCTGCTGATGATCATGCATCACTCATGCTTTCCCTGATCCTCAATACTCAAGAGATTAAACTGTTGTAATGTGCAGGCACAGAGTAGGAGAAACCAAGACGCTTGTTTGTGCTCACAAACAGATCCCTGCAGACAGGTCCCTGCAATAGCCATCTGGATGGGCACACTGGGGAGTGAGAGTGTCTCTCCTGGAGACCACAGCTAGCACAGCAGCTAGATAGTTAATTGACACTCATTTGGAGAAACCTGTTTGGTGTACAACACTGAAAAAACGCAGTTAAGTCACAGCCCTGCCCTGGAGGTTGTATGTCACAAAAAAAGAACACAAAGCAAAGCTCTTGGCTGGTAGAAATCCAGAGCTGTGCCATGTCCACTGAAGATGGCAGGGCAATTTCAATTTGCACTGCCCACAGATGGAACCCAGGCAAGCCAAGAGGGACTTTAGAAACTGGCTCTCTCTCAAAATTTTCTGGCCCTTTCTCCACACTTTTTTTCCTGATGCAAACCCCTGAGTTTCTGAGACCAGGGATCCAGAATTTCAGTATATCTATTAATGTCTATTGTACTTCAGAGTAATATGCTACCCACAAATAACATATGCCCTAAATAATAAATAGCCACAGTGAATAATAAATGTCAGAGCAATAAATAATAAACAGCAACATCATTTTTTTTCCATGGGAGACACATGGGGATGAATACTCTCATTCCTTGCAGACAGACCAGCCAAACTATTACTCGTTTTCACTGATGATCCCCAGAGCTCTCAAATTCATTTCCTGCCTACTCAACAGCCCACAAAGGAGAAGAAACCAATTTGAGATAGGATTCTTCCAGGAAAGCACTCCCACCTGAGTGAGTGGGCCAACCCAGCAGTGAGGGAGGTAACTCGAGGGTGAGCCCTGCAACACAGCAGTGATGCTGGCACTGTTTTCCTTGTGTTGCAATGCTGGAAAAGTATCATTTATCACACTGTCTTCCACATCTCCCTTATCTAGAGCTGTGAATGACAGGTCAATAGCATCACCCAACAGCACAGATGTTTCCCAGCACATGAGAGCCTGCCTGTGCCAGGGTAGGCATTAATTTAAGCACAGTCTAGACAGCTGGGGCAGCATAGATGTACTGGAGGTCTGAGATTGCTATGCTCCAAACCTGTTGAAGGCTTTTGCTTCTTAAAGACTGTATGAAAATCACAAGTATCCATTTCCTAAAGAAACAGCACACAGCTTTCAGGGTCACAGGGAAACTTTGTGTGCTATTGAGCCCCAGACTCCAAATCAAAAAGTCTGATCATCAGCAAAAAACCTTGATGCTATGACAAAATAAATTCTTTAAATTAATTTTTTAAAAGTTATATGGTTTCTACTATATAATATTGAATGCTTGGTATGGCTACCCTGCAAGGTAAAAGGCTCAAGAACTGCAAAGAGAATGGATATTTTAGCATGAGGACAGATTCTGATGGCATTTACACACCTGCCACAATGTGCACTAACACCATGAATTTCAAGACAGCTTCTTAGGATACAGCTATGCATAAAAGGTATCAGAATCTGCCCTATACATCCCATATGCCCCTCTCTGATTGTTGCAGAAATACACAAAAGTCCAAATACAGCCAGCTCTGCTGCAGAGCCTGAAATGAGCTTAATCATTTATTCTGTTCAGCAAAACAAATGGGCCTTCTGTGCTTTTTCACTAAACACTTGCAATAACTAATCCCAGAATCATTCCTCTGATGCTTTTATTCCATGGCCAGCCCTAGAGCCTCTTTAACATCTTTGCTTTATAGAGCCATCTTGGGGGAAAACCCCTGGCTCTGTTTCCCCAGCTTTCTCCAGCTCTGCTGCCTAGCAGGCATGACTCTGCTCTCCCACTGCAGCACTCAGTGGATTAAAGTGTGCCCAGAAACTCTCAGATGCCACAACGCCTCTATTAATCAACCAGCAGAAATGTGTACAGATCCAGTGCCTCTAGCTAAGAAGTGAGTTTTAGACCATCTGAGAGCAATCAGACAGACATTGCAACTGAGCAAATGAATTAATGAGCCTATCACCCCATTGTAGCATCACAGCCATTGAATTAATACTGTATTTACACTTCACTCCCACACTCACTAAGCGGCTTGATAGGCTTCCTTCTGCCTCAAAAACAATTAAGCTGTATACTGATTTTTCCTTCACGGTGTAGTTAAAAGCAAGAGTCAATCCTTGATGTTGCAGGGTGAAGTGAAGGCTCTGTTGCTCTCCATTCAATATTAATTTTGAGTACTCAGCTGGGTTCTGTGGAAGAAAATAAACTTGGTTATACTTTCTTCAGATAAGAAAGGATTTGTATTTTCCTACCAGGTGCAACACTATCCCCTCTTTAAGGGAGTCTGTAATCCTGTTATCCTCTATTCCTAATTACAGGTGAATGTAAGGTGTATCCTTTGCTGGGGAAATTCTTCTCCAAATGTTCAATTTCTGTTTCATATAACAGAGATATTATGCTTCATTTGTAAAGCTATTCCCATGCACTTCTAGGGCAATGGAGCAGAACAAGCTTTTGCATCTGTGGGCTTTATTAGAAAATGCCTGTAAAAATCTCCATCCTTTCTTCAATGACATGCAAGTCAGGCCTTTCAGTCCCAAATATATGCTTACCTGAAAAGACTCCACAGGCTGCTGAAATAGGTCCTTATCTTGGATTGCCACTTGAACAGGGTTCTTTGCCAAATTCAGGACCCGAATTAAACTTTCTTTTGGGACAAGTCGAGGCATATCGGTTTCCTAATTAAAGTAAAAGGCTTTAAAGTGCCATCTGTATGCTTTATTAGCACGTTAATATCTCTTCATTTTTAGCCATAATAGTCTTCCTCTCTGTAATGACACTTTTCCATCCCTTCCTCAACAGAAGTTGCACTCAGAGAAAACTGAACATAAATCATTTTTAGGGAGGTTTCCTCATAGTAGCTCAATGGCCAACCCATCATTCCTCCCAAAAATTGCTCTTCACACCACTAAGTGTACAGACTGCACACCTACTGAGGAGGTAGAACAATGTCACAACTTTCATTATACAGCTCCCTCATGCCTGGATTTAACCAACTGCCATATCAGAATGAAAAAAATTGTGCTTGGCTTTCAAAAGCAGTGACAAGAATAATTATTTCCCACTGCAGTCAGTGACTGGGAAAAGAATCAGACCAGAAGTTAAGTAGTTTTGAAAATCCCAGTCCAGCTTCATGTCTGTAATCAGTGCTTTTGCATTACTGGACCTTGCTATCTATACAGCTGACTGTATAGATATTATTCCTTGTTTTCTGAGAGAGGTAAGCTGATGCCTCCAGCACTGAGGTATCTCCTCCTGTCAGGAACCATTTCCTAGAAAGAGTACATCAATCAGTGTCAGCCTTGTACTACCTGCAGAGCTAATATTTTTTTTAACTTCTCTTTTTTCCTCATTTTATTTTCAAGTAGCTGCAAGTAATACTGCAGAGCTATTTATTTTTCTTCTATCTTATCTGATAATTTGTGTATTGTAGGCAGGGCATTTTGAACTTAACTGGGTGGGGAGACACACTGCCAAAGAAGTCAGAATGAGCTGATTTCCTTGTATCCATATGTTGCTCTGGACCAACAGGCAGATAATATTATCCAGCAAATTCCATTACTGTAGCTTTTCACCTCTGCTACCCACAGTCATGTGAAGGTGGACCATCTTACCCTCCTCTTTGCTAGATCTTAAAATGCCTTTAGGGCAAAATTTTCATGCACAGGCAGAGGGAACCTCTCACCCCCAGCCAGAGCAAACTTTGGTGCTTGGCCAGAGATTCTGGTGGTGGCAATGAGAGCATTTCTTTGCTCACATAAAGAGATCAGAAAAAAGACCTGAACCCACACAGTCTCATTTCAGTGGGAGGCTCGTTAGGGGATTCACCTGAGGAACCAGCAGATGTTAATCCAGGGCTGTGAGCCAGCCACTCTAACAGAACGTTTTAAGTATACATAGAAGCTTTAAAAATTAATCCTATAGTAACTTTTGTGAGACAAAGGTCAGCCAAAGTCTACACAATGCTGGTCATGAACCAGAAACAAACAGTACAAATCTGCAGGAGCTAACATGGAATTTATAAGAGATGTGCTGCCATCCTCTCTGGGGATGCCTGGCAGTCCCTGATGTCTGTGTCAGCATTCATCTGCCTCTCCAGAGAAACACTTTGGCTTGTAAAAAAAGCCATCCCCATCATAAAGCATCATAAAGGAAAGTGATTACATTTTAAAATTTTAAAACAATTAAATAAAAAAACCAAAACCACCACACACACACAAAAGACCCCAAACAGAAAAGTATAGGCAAGCTACAGCAAGAAATAGGAGAGAGAACAGACTACCTTTTGGAAATTAATCACTAGCATTAACTAGATGTCTGTCAAGCATTTTGACGATGGAAATCTAGAATATAGACCAATACAGATGACCAGCACAGCAAAACTGCAAAGACTAGAAAGAAAGACACAGAGACAAAGAGAGGGAAAAGTAGACAAGGTAAGAATTATCATTAGCAACTGGATCAGTATGCTCAGTTGTAAAGAAAACATTATAAACTTTGATCAAGGAGCACAACGGCTTAAAGGATTATCTACCAGACATCACTAATAACAACCCATGGAAAGAAAGTATTTCTGAGGAATGCCTTGTGCTTTACTTACATTTATTTTGACTTCTATAATGGCTGCAAGTCCAAATGCCAGCCCTGCAAGGATCATACCTGTTGCCATTTTCCTAATAGGTCTATGGAGCAAATGAAAGAGGTGCCATTAAGGAAAAAAAGTGATTTAAACTATAGAATACCATTCGTCAGAGCCAAAGATGTGCCAGAACCATGTAATAAACTGTCCGACAGGTGGCACTCAGGATGACAGGCTGTTTAAATTGCCAATCTCTTAACTTAAAACTATTTTATTATTCTGCATGAGGCCAGCACTCACTGAGGCCAATTAAAACTGATATGCCATGAAAAGAAGTTCCTTCCTTGCAAGTTTCATATTATCTTTTTCCCAGCTCTTCTAGTGGGAATAGCTCATGACTTTATGTTAATCTATGATGTTGGAAGGAACACCAGAAATTATGTATCTTCAAGTCCCTTTTGGGAAAGGCAAAGGAAAAGTAACATTCTATTTAGCAGTGGGAATAAGGAATAGAAAAATGTGTAGTTTATGTCCTCAATGTTTCTGACCATCTGGGGCATCATTCTGGGTTATTTCTCATGCCAATACATTTACATTTCTAGGAAATAAAGAGCTTTCTTTTAAACTCAAGGCAAAGCTAGTGCAACTTTACCAGAATTACGTGAGAAAATCTGATATAAATCAATAATATATAATCATAATTCATGTCCAGAACAGCAGATTCAATATGAGTATTGAGTTGTTGAGATTTGAGACAAATCTGGTTCTGGATCAGGAAGTTTTCTGCCAAGTCAAGGCACAGTCCAGGCCGTGGGCTCACAATGGTATCAGGGAGAATCACAGGCTCTGATGTGTATCCTCCAAAAGGGGCACCACTGCAGGGCTGGACAATGTTTTTGATATGTCTTCAGGTGCAAGTAATTCAGATGGTGGGAAAGCCTTCCCCTTCACCAGTAGGGTGAAGGGGAAGGCTTCTGAGGCACCTGCCACCCCCATTTTATGTGGTTTTGTCTGTCCAGCATTTTAGTTTGGATTTGGAATATGCTTTTTAAGCCAGTCACCCCACTCATTACCCTTTCCCATGCTATGGCTCACATGCAGAAGTGGTGCTGGGGCATAGAAACTTGTGTCCTTTCAGCTGAAATTCCACTGACAAAGGCACTCCAAGAGTGTACATAATGTACTTCCACTGCTACAGGGCATCAGTCCACAGAGGCAGAATACAGATACTCTGAAGTTAATTTACACAAATTGCATAAAGTGGGTCTCATAAACAACCTGAGGTCTGCTCCTATTACACTGCACTTCTTGCCAACATAGACTAAGGATAAAATGCTTGGCTCATGTGGAAGATCCTACCCAGCATGGGACCATGAATTTGGTCCCATGGGGACTTCTCAGGGAGGGAATTATTTAGGCATGACCTGGGAAACAAGGCGGAAAACATGTTGATCAAATTCAAAATGAGACTACTCGTATCTGCTTTTGGAAAAATCTGTACAGAGCAGAATCCAACATTGAGTTTTACCCTCTGGCATTTCCATGGGGAAATTAGTCACTCCCTTCTGTGGAAGAGGGTGATGCTGCCTCTTGGGACTGAAGTATACTCAAGTATTGGGAAAGGTGAATGGAAATTTGTGTTTCTCTTCCTTAAAAGCTATTCTGCACATTTACAGCAAAAGAAAAAGCACAGGTGTATCTGCACTGTCCCCAAGTACTTACGTGAAATTCAATTTGCACATGTTTATCAGGGGGTAGAGCCCAAAGTCAAAAATTGGGATGAAGACAAGAATAAGAAGTGGATTTAAGAACTGCAATACAAAAGAATGGGAGTTCAGTGACTAGAAAGCAACTTTTAGTAATTAAACCCATAAAGCACTGTCCTCCAGAAATAATTCCATTACAGAAGGGACATGGACAAACACTTAAAACCTCCTTTTAAAATATAATCACAGTTTGCACTTAACAGCTTCTGCTATTTAGTTTTCACAGGCATGAATATATTTTGTTCATATCCTCCTCTCCAAGAGGCAAGAAAACATCACTGGCCCAGTTTCCCTGGAGAGAGAACTGAAAGATGATGTTTTTAAAGAGTACAAACCCCACTGACAATAGAGACAGGTGACCTTTGGTGCTGTGGTGGGACTTTACAACAAATCAGCAACAATGGAAACATCTTGGGCAAAATCCCAGAGGAACAGGCACTATTCTGTGAGATTGGCAATTTCTCACACTTCAACACAACCAAGTAATCCCCCAGGAACAAAGTTTCTCCTGGTAGGGGCACAGCTTGTCTGCCAGCCAGAAGTGCCAAAGCAAGAAAATAGAGAGCAATGAAGAACAAGCAGGGAGAAATGTTGTTTCAGTTCCAAAGGAAGATTTCAGGGAACAGAACAGCTTTGAATTTCTCCAGAGCTATTCACAATAAGAATTGTAGTCAACTGTGACAACATAGCACCATCTTGCTTTCATGTTTTCATCTCCCTGTAGAAAGGGAGGAACCAAACATATTTCAAGAACAACGTTCATCCCAGGACAGGAGCCTGTTAAAAGGAGATACATGTTGTATTCTCCACATGCCAGCACTACCTCAAGAATTATTATGGTGGTATGTTACCCCACACCTCTGCACTGTTCTGCAGGAGCCAATTTCTGCATTAGGACATCCTCAGGGTCTTCTGAACCCCAAGCTTGCAAAGCAGCCTGTCAACAATAAAGCAGAAGCCACACCACAGCAAGCAGCAGGAGCACTGCTATCACCTTGAAAAGGAGCAGAGAATGGCCACTGGTCCCATGAGAAAAGTATAAATGAGAGAAAAGAAGAAGATACATTCAAAGGCTTATTTCCTACCCTGTAATGTCTTTTACCTGCATTTGGTCAGGCTGAAGGACATATATTCCCTGAAACAAAAAGACAGTCCAAGTGATTCATAAACACTATAACATATCAGTGCATATGGTAAATAAGTAATCGGTCCCAGAGAGGCCTTTGCAGCCAAGGTGGTTTCCTCAAATGCTTTATGTTGGCTTTAGCAGCTGATATTGTGTTCTTGACACTTTTTGTCTAAGGACACAGTGTTTAATAAGATCATTTTGCAGAAGGAAGCTGCACTCAATCCTTGGTATTTGGCAGCTGTGACACAGCTTGTGACAGGTACTGAGGCCCATCCTTCAGGCTGGCTGAGCCATGAACTAGGTGAGGGGAGGAGGATGGGGGTGTTAAGTGTCCAAGCTGGGAGGCAGGCTTACAGCTTCCTCCCTCCCTGCTTCTATGAAGTGAAAAGCCCCAATCCTATAAGTGAGTGTTCCCAAGCTTCAGGACCCCATGATTTCTCCCAGGTTCCCCAAAGGATAATAGAAGACCATCCTTGAGCCAGTGGGCTGCACAAACACCTCTTTCCTCCCCCCGTCTGCATCTAAGAGGCTTTGGACAACTGCACCTTCTAGGTTTGAGGCAGGAGTCCTCAGGGCTGTAAGAGGTGCCTCACACTTGCATCACTATCCCAGCCCCACAAATGGGCAAGGTCAACAGGAATGGATGGATGAGGGATCCCAAACTCCAAAAGGAACCATGGACCTGTCCCCAGGGAGGGACTGGTGGTTTTCTGAACTCCATTAAATGCTTTTCATTTGAAATTAAAATGAAGAAGATGGGGGGGGAAGGGTTCAGGGTCAGGGGGAAGAGTGCAGGAGGGAAGAAATTATGAAGGAAATAATGTATTTCCAAGAAAATACTGGGGGGTTCTCTCCTGTCTGCCAGTCCTATCCTGAGCAGAGTCTAGACTGGCTGCCTGTCTCTGCCCACAGCTGCATCCTGGGAGAGTGGAAAAATACCAGGCAAATACCCTCTCCTGCTACTTTGCACACACTATAGAAATATGCCATTAGGAAATGAGCCTGCAAATACTTCATCTGACACTAAATCATTCCCTGTTTGATTCCAGACTTCCTAGCTGAGCCCTTGTCTACAGAACTGAAAGTCACTGAGTTTTACAAACATGAACTTCAACAAGCCTAAGGGTGGGATCATTCAATGCTGCAGTTTATTTTCACCTTCTTGAGGTGGGGCAGCTCATGAGGGGAGAGCAGAGGAGACTGAAACAAAAGCCAAGGAGCTATCCAAGTTGGTGTGACAAAAAAAAAAGCCTTGAATCTATCTTTCCTCACCTGGGAGAGGCCAGTAGTGACACCTGGTGATACTTAGCTCTCCTGCTAATGGATCACTAAGTGCATGTGAGCAAAACACCAGAAAACTAATGTTTTAGATATACATCACATAGACTGCATGGACTTTGTTCTGTCTTTCTGAGGTGGATAAATATTACCCAAGGTGTAGTCTTTTTCATGCCTCATTTGAACTAATTAAGCCTAATGAGTATCACATATTGAGAGCCCAAATTTAACAGGAGTGACATAGAAGGTCTCAGATTTGTGGCTTTAAGACAATTTTAAACTGAAAAATGGACACTTAAAATCCTAGATTTTGATGTGAGCACCTGCAGGCAAGACCTAGATGGCCTGTTAAAACATATATGTCTAAACAGATCTAGATGGCCTATTAAAATACATATGGGGCTGAAAAACTGCCTGAAGGTGTCCCCAGTGTGGGGACACCTTCAGGCAGATAGCTGATCTACATTTATCTGCTACTCTAGCCATTCACACCTTTGAAGACCTTTATGGAAACTAGCTAATTAATCCCTATCACATCTTTAACATATAGACAAGGTTCCTGCTGGTTTTGAGAGGCTTCATTAACGTATCACCAAGTGATCCAGTGCAGAAATGTACAACAGCTCTAGTCACACCTTAAAAGGGCTGAGTGACTTGTCTGCCTTCCATGGGGGCAGCAGGCTGAAAATCCCACCTGCTCTAGGTCACAGGGCCACTGGCTGCCAGCAGGTCAGCACCCCTGACCTTGTAGGCTGCTGATCTCCCCAGCCCTCACTTCTAGCTGAGATGAGCTGTGATGAACTGAACATGGCTGCATGAACAGAGCCTCTGGCTTCTAATCACCAGAAGTGAGACTCACCCAGATTCACCAAGCAGACGCTCTTAGTACTGCAAGACTCCGGTTAATAAGCAAGAGCAGGGATGTTACTACTAGTCTTACCAGCCCTGATGACATTAAGTACTTACAAAATCAGCATTCATTTTTGTGGCTTGCAAAGTCCACCTGGATCCCTAAAGAGAAAACAGACAGCAGTGAAGCCTTCAAGATGTTCTATGGGGCTAGAAAACACGAGAGATGACAGTGATGGAGGTCTTATTTCCCATCTATTCCTTCCCTTCCCTGTAACACTTGTCATTAGGCACGGCACATTCTCCCCTCTCATTCTCCTGTGCCAGACACTTGGCAGGACTCTGAAGGGCTGACTAGGAGTGATGGTGGAAGGCCCTGGACACTTGGTAGGAATATGGCATGCTGTGTCCCCAGGATGCTTTGGAATTACCCCAAAAGGACAGAGGTGCCAACCAAGGCCGGCAGGCAGAGCTGTACCCACTGTACTGTACCTGCTGATCAAACAGGGCCCAGAACATTGGCAGTGGTATGAAGAGGAAGAGAACACGAGTCACCATTTTGACCTCCCCAATCAGCTGTTTCTAAAAGGGAACATGCAAAAAGGTAAGGCAGGGGTGTAAAGCCCACAGGTGATTCAAGCCACAAAGCATAACTCCTATTTCTTTCTGCATGGCAGTTCTCCATTGCTCTTCCTTGTGACGTGGGGTATGTTTGCATTTCTAAATTTCAGTGCAGCACCTAAACTGTCCATTAAGGGTCAGGAGAGTACAGATGTGGGAAGGGACAGGAAAATGCATGTGAGGAATGGTGTGGCCAGGCTAGTCCTACTCTCTCCCCTGTCTGTCTGCCTATCTCCCCCTTCCCACTCCAAACCTACCAGGTAGAGCATCACTCACTGAGTATTTTTCTGAAGCCCAGTCCAGCCAGTGATCTCTCTTTGGAATCTCAGGGGAGCGGTTTTTCAGCCGGTTTTTAATAGCAAACTAGGGAGAAAAACAGGTGAGTAACTCACTCATGCCGTACCTGCCCTTGTCACACTCCCAACTCAAGGCTACCTTCCCCATCTCCAAATGTAAGTAGTGCCAGAACATTGAGGGGGTGGGTTGCTGGATACCTCTAAAGTCTTAGATTGGAGGCTTTATGATGAGTTATCTGCAGGGAAGTTTCTATGACACCGGTTGATTAAAGGTATGAAGGGGCAATGAATCATAGGATCACTGAATCTTAGAATATCCTGAGTTGGAAGGGTACCACAAGGGTCACTGAAGTCCAGCTCCTGGCCTGTTTATGCTGTGTGCTCCAGTCACTGAACACATTGACAAAAAAAGTGGCAGACCTCACTTAGAAATCCTGTCTTTAAGATCCTGCCTGTTTCCCCAAGGTAAATTTGGCACTAGGACTGACCTAGATAAAGAGAAAACATCTGCTGTTAGCAACAGCTTCCTGAAATAGAAACATCATTATCCACCTAATAATAAGAGAGTATTTTTCACATACTGTATTCAGCTCACACACCATGAAAAACAATTTATAAGGCTCTAATGCAACTTCAGCAAGTGTCTCTTGCATTTACATGAACATGCTGAATGTCCATAATGTGAATGTGTGCTATTACTGTCTGCTGAACTGATAAAGTTCAGAAAAATTATTCAACTGAATAAAGAGGAAGTCATATATCTGATACTCTCTGAGTTTCTGAATTTTCCTTTCAGTTCAGTTTCCACCAGCATCTGCCACTTGTGGTTCTATTAGGTGGACTTCAACTGAACAGTTCATGGAGCTAAGGGAAAACAATTGAAAAGATGAAAAAATAAACTAGGACCTAAATGTGTTTCTAAGTCCTTACAGCTCATCAGCAAGACATCCCAAAGCAGCATAGAGAAGAACTCCAAAAGTCACCTCCCCTTTCTCTTTGCATCTTTTTGTCCTGCAACCTCTGACTCACACATGAAAAAGAAAATTACACATACTTACACCAATGCATTTGCACACTTCCAGCAAGACATTTCCTTGTGGTGGTGTTTTTCTGTACAGTCCACTTCCAGCAATGAACACAACTGAAAAAAAAATTATTATCCAAATGTGGATTCGCATGGCTGAAGCTCAATCCTGCACTGGCTTCAGGGAAGGATCACCCACCCCTGTATTCAACAGAAATGCTCTGCCCTTGGGGCACACAGGATTGCACTTCTAACTAAATGAATATACAGTAGTCCTTTAATGCCTACAGATGGAAGAAAATGCAACATCCTACAAGAGGCAGTGTGATCCCTAGAAAGTCACCACTGTCCTAATATCTGCTCTGGCACAATAGGCACCTCCACATCTGATTCACTCTGGGAAACAAAACTTTGAAAATTCACTTTGTCTATGCTTTTTGTAGACGAAACTTATAGTACAATCCACATTTAATTGCTGCACCTGATGTTGGAAATCAACCCTCACCCATTGGAAACCTGTAAGGATTAATCCAGATACAACACAGGCCCTGTGCACTTGCATCTCATACACATTTCAATGGAAACTGCCCAAAGATCCCTGCCTCACACAGAGATGTTAACAGAAATTACCTCCATTTATGGTTTCCACAAAGGGATATACAATTTAAGATACTGTTTTATCCTGGTTTTCTCCCTCAAAGCACGAAGAATATCACAATGAGACTGCAAAATCCTGTCAGAGATGGAGTTACCTGATTGTGTATAATTTATCCAGTTCTATGAGAGTCTTCGAGGACACTGGAATTCCAAAGAGATTAGTGGGGAGAAGCACCTTAAAACTGAGCATGAAATCCATATAATTAACTAACCTGAACTTTTAAAACTACCCAGTTGTCTGGGTCAGTCCATAGGCAATAGAGACTAGCAGATACTTCTGTCCTAACACAGGAAGCCTGAGACACTGCAGGGAACACACCTTTGCTTTTACCTGATTATGAAGACCGTTAGCATCCAGGTTTGACTTGCAGAACTTGAGACACCTCTGAAGTCAGTTTAGGTGAGTAGCACTTTGCATTTGTGCAAGTCACCCAGAGTGGGTAGCTGCACTACGTAATTTTTAGCATTTCCCTGTGAAGATGTTCGTGCTTTTAAAAATGTGATTAGGTTTGCTGAACACCTTTTGGTGATGCCATTGACTCCTTTGGGAGCTTATGTTCCTGCTTTAGGTTTAGAATTTGGAATTAAATGGTATCAATCTACCCCATCCTTCAGGAGCAGTAGCAGCCCAGAAAATCTCGCTCTAAATCTGCCTCTAAACCTGTCCTTGCTTTCCATCAACACAGGGAGAGTGCCAGTCAGGGCCAAAAGGGTATTTTCTCCACTTCTGCATGCTACTCACATAGTCAAATATATCACTTCCCAGAGCATTTTAGCATGTTACAAAAGAACAGAGAGCTGCTTTGCCAGGCAGGACGTGGAATCTGGCAGCAGGACACTAGCTAAAAACACATTTCCACCAATGCCCTCACTGAAACTGCAACATTTAGACGTTCATTTTCCCCTGGGCAACTACTGCTGTGCTAGAAACATTCAGCACAGCATGGTGCACACAGTGGGGCCCTCAACTGATAGGAACAGGCCACAGGGGAACATAGAACCTTCTCAGGCCCGTGACCATGCACTTTTTTGAAAATAATTGCTGCAATGTTAGCTGTGGCCTGATGACATTTCTTCAGTTTCCTGATTCTTCTCCCTGATGAAATTTGAGTGGAAACAGCAACACTCACATTCTCTGGGGGACAAACTTTTCAAATCCCAGATGCTGCAGTGAAATCACGCAACTGCTTGGTCTCTCAGTGAAGGTAACAAGCTGAATGAGAAGTCACCCCATACTGTGTCAAAAGCTCACACATGTAGTATAATAAGGGAACTGGTCTTCTCAGAGCTTGCAGCTGTGATACTAAAGCTGATGGGGTGTCCTCTGTACTGGCTACCAAAGGAGTAACATTAAAAATGGGGAGATCGTTGAATGTTTTATAAAGGCTGAAGAAGAAATCTTGACAAGTACATTAATGGGGCTAAGATGCAAGTGTTAAGAAGCACAGGGATTGTGGCCGTCTCCTGACACTTGGACAATAAGGATTTTTTTATTGCAACATAATAGTAAGTTGTCACTGCAATTGTGGGAATTACTTCAGCCAAGCAAAGTAAGACAGCTCAGAACAAACTAACATCTCATCTAGCTCCTTCTGCAGCACAGATTCAGCAGCAGAAATCTGAGCCATTGAAGATGGCCTTGAGCTGCAGGAAGCCCATGGAAAGGTTAGAAGTGCCATGTTAAGCTTCTGTTCTATAAGCTGGGGATCTCTAAGGACTGCTCAGATTGCAGCTCAAAGGCCATGTCTGCTCATAGGCAAAGCTGCAAGCCATCAGGAGAATCATTTTGGTGCCTTTGCATTAGAGCAAAGTAATTATACTGTGAAACATCCATGAGACCACCCCCTTAACAGAATCACAATAAAAGATAACAGTAAAACCATGCTCAGCCCACCATCCATCAACTACTGCTATTTATTGCTGTTCTGAACTGGGAATTGTTAGGTGACCTTGAACCCTTTCATTTCCCATCACAGTATCCATCCAGAATTAGTGAATTTGTGCATTTTCTCATCTATCCACAGACTCAAAACTGGTAACTCCTATTTCCACTCACCAAGTGCCAACACCATCAGTGCTGCTGGGACACCAAAAGCCAGTGCATAACAATCCTCTCCAAAACATTTCACATCCCCTGAAAAAGAAGTCAGAAATAAAAGCAGCTCATTACATCTAGACTTATGTTACTGGGGCTTTTGATTTGATTCCCTAAATCAGTCACCTCCCCTGGTTTTAAATCTTCTTTGCTGGTGCTTGACACTGTGAATTGAATCTCCTTGAAACAGTTGTCCTCCCTTGATGAAGACAATTTGGAAGCAGGGTTAGTGTCTGCCAGCAAAAGCAGCTGATAATGGAATATTGATGCAAACAGTAGAAGGGAGGGGGCAGACAAATAGGTATAAAGTACTAGGAACTGTAATTGAGGGAAAAAAGCACAACATTTCAAATAACCTGAAGCCATTCTGTATTTGACTAGATCTAAATAACCAGTACTGTGCTGCATCAGTCTTAAATGAAAAACCTGAATCTGTTTTCATAGCGACCTACAGTGGACAAAGAGGGAGCCAATGCCTGCATTGTGTAAGTGGGAGCCCAGGATAAGCCCCAGAACTCCAGTTCCCTTTCTCACCACCACCAATCTCACTAGGGCAGCCTGCTTCAAATGTCAGGTCTTGCAGCAACCCATTAGGAAACCAGGTGAGTTACAGCATGGGTTGCATCAATCTGAGCTCTGGGTCACTGAAACCTGTGCCTCTTGGACCAGGTCAGATCTTGCACCGTGCTCCGACTGCAAACAGCAAACCAGCAGTGGACTCTGTCTTTGAATGCCAGGGGCCAGACATTACTGCATTCTCACATGGATAATGACAAAAGGGCTAAAGTAAGCCAACAGAGTTAAAAGGAGACCAACCCATGAAGCCCTCAGCTGCTCCTGTTTGTTGTAGCTGGAAAATTCCAGCTGCACAGCTGTGTGCATGCATAGCATTTATTTACTTATTTTCAGCAAATTAGCTAAAATCCAACAAAGCTGAGAGCATGGGCTCTCTGGGCACAGTGAACTTTTAACACGTTAAATGAGTTGGACTTCTCTACCTAGAAGTATATATTTTGTATTTGTACCAAATGTCTACAAACTGCATTTCCTGCTCTTCCAAGAAAAGATTTCACACTTAGCAAGAACATTACTCTTTCCCCATCCTCTCCAGTTCCATGCTGCAACTAGTTTATACTGGCTCATGTTTTGATACTTCAAGGAACTGGATTTTCATCTGCCCATTGACTACTTTAAGCAAAAACCCTTCCCAACTGAATGCTGACCCAGAGACACCAGAGAATAAACAAGTAAGAAATACAGCATTTGTCTTTGTCCCTGTGCATGGTGTAAACACAAGACAAGAGCCTGTTAAAATGACACTCTAAACAAACAGAGCCTTCTGGAAGCCATGGAATGGAATGGAAAAAATGGCAACTAAATGTGAAGACTACCTTGTCCCTGTACCCATCACCTATGGCCTGCTGCTCTGCCCCTGTGCCTGTGTTTAGAGTGTGCCAATCCCTCTGGCTTCGAAGCGCTGCAATACAATGAAGTAAGTGCAGCAAGGCTTAGGGACTAAAAAGGGTTTTGCAAGCAGGCTGGAATATAAAGTAGGACTTAAATGGGGCACAGGCCTGTGCTTTGTCTTCAAGGCTAGTTGCTCAGGGAAGCAATCTTGCAAGCAGATCCACGCAGACAAGCCTGAGTGCCAGGACAGAGCCCTCCAGAAGTCAGCAGCACCCCGTGGGAGGGAGAAGGTAGGAGTTTAAAACCAGCCCTGCTAAGTTTTTCAGCCCTGATACTGCACAGGACAGCAGAGCTCATTTCCCATCCATAGTTTACCTGAAGCCAAGTTCTTCATTGGCAGTGGGGAATAGATGACCATATAGGTCCTTCCACTTTTCATGTTTTAATTCTGCAGTTCAGGCTGGCTTTGAAATACAACCAGGAATATAATTTCTGTGAGTTGTCTGCCTGTATCATAAATCTGTTATGCTGCTACAGCAGGATTAACAAGGTGTAAGTGCAATACACTGACCACTCCACAGATAATATAATTTCTGCCATTCTGTTGTCATAAGAGTCTAACTATGCACAGTTAGAGGGCAGCTAATTTATTGTTTTATTCTAAATCCACACTGACCTCTTAATACAGGAGTTACAAACGTGGAGATCAAACTTCCAGCATTAATGGATAAATAGAAGATGGAAAAAAACTTGCTTCTCTCTGAGGTCTAAAACAAGAGAAGACAATGTCAATGTCATGGCTAATACACAGCATTGGGCTTGCAAATTGAACACTATCAATTCTCTCGTTAGGAAGGTTGGGCAAATATTGACACAAAGTGCATAAAATGTTAAGCAAACAAGCTCGTGTTCAGGTGATGGTAAATGCTCACACAAATCAGCTCACGTTACTCGAGAAGTGCTTTGGGGCTTTTTGGCATTTCAGAGGAAAAGCTGCTGCTTTGAGAGTGTATTGAAACTGGAAGGAGGGGAAAGCATTTACTTATTCAGAACAAGTAGCATGATTCAGATCCTTTGTCACCTAATTCAATCCAATTTGGCATGGTTTGACAAGCTCATAATTTCTTTCCATGTCTGAGCTCTTTTTTTTCCCCTCCTCTCCTGCGTACAAATAGAAAAAGAAACCTGTATATTTTAAGGAACTGGTAATTACAGCATAGATGAAAGAGTGCCAGCAATTGAGAAGTATCCATCAAAGAGGAGACCATCAAGGTGAGGCCAATCAACCTCAAACTATATAGGGTAAATTAAATCTAGGGGAGCAAATTCAAGAGCCTGATGGAGGGATGAACTCTAAGAGAAAGAGTTTTGAATTTAGCCTAAGCTGTAATATATTATAGTTTATAGAGTCAAAGAATTCATGCTGATCTTCTTTCTTCCTGCATAATTCATAATTTGGAAGGAATCAAGAATTTGATGCAGAGTTTGGTCCTTTGTGCAGGAGTAATGTGTGTGTGCAGTCTCTCCTTGCTTGTGGGAGGGACATTCATGCACAGTCACACTTGTGCTGTATACAGTGTTAACCTCCTCCCTGAGCCTGGGTGGGCCAGCAGAGAGGGGAAACAAAGGCAGGCTACCTGACCCACCCCGTGCTCATGCATATCAGCAGCTCTGGGACACCTGAGCTGATAAAGGTAGAAGGGAAAATTGCATCAGACATTGCATGGTGCCCGACAGAGAGCTCCCAGGGCACCTTGAGCCTCATCTCTGTGACCTGAGCATCATTTGAATGCAAAGCTTTAACTTAGCTGAGGGCTAGGAAACTCCTCAGGGACTGTTGTTCTGTCTCCTTTCCTTCTAATGTGTCCTGCTTCTGTCTGCTCCCTGAGACAACAATACTCACAAGGCTAGAAAACTGGAGAAAGTGTGAAGAATTGCAGGCAGCTAAAAGAGGACAGCTGTAAAGTAATGAATCCTGAGCTCCAAAAATGTAACAAAACTTCCTGTAACTGATGGTGCAGCCAACAGGAAATATTGCTACTTGGTATGGCAAGAAGCCTCTTATCACAGGGGATTACTGCAGGGAAGAAAGGGAGGTGGGAGACTGTGAGAGGGCTTCTCTTTCTGCCCCCTTGTAAAGTGGGTGCTGAGAAGGTCAGGGTGAGAGCCCCATCACCTCCCACTGCCACCCACCAAGGAGTCTGGGGGTCTCCTTGCTTGGATTAAGGGCTTTCTGCCATGACCCAGCACAGTTAGGAAGACCCCATCAACTGAGCTTTTGGCTTTTACACAATTTTATTTCCTAGAGTTTTCAAGGCTGACCCATACATTCCTCTTAAATTATTTATCCTAGACAAAAGGATTTGAAAGCCTTATAAAAATCATCTCAATGGCATGTTCTCATGGTTAAAAGAAAACAGCAGTGGGTCTTTCTATCTGTTATATTCCTTTCCTTACTGGTGGTTTTGATAATCCAGAACTTTCTACTGCTAAACTAGTAAAATTATATTTTCTTTTTCATTCTACCTTTGTGACCAGTTATTTGTCATCATAGAGAAAACTAGAGAAATGAGCAGCCTCAGCAATCTTCCCCATTCCTGGATAGCCCTTGCATGACTTGTCGAGGGTGGTGCAGTAAAACCCTCACAGTCCTGCCCTCTTCTAGCCAAATTGTCATGGCATGTCTCTAACCCCTGATATCTGAGCAAATCAAAATTTCTGGGAGCTGTGATAAACTCAAGCATGCCACTCTTGACATGACAAAGTCTAGAGCAACAATTACTAAAAAGAATGTGGTAGTAAGAGAGGAGGATAGTGATGCATAAAGAATTTGGAGCATCTTATTTCACACATTTTCAGATTTTAGTGATGGAAAGAAAAACAGAAAAGCTGAAATAACTACCTACTGACTGAAATAACTGATTTTCAGTCAGAAAAGCTGAAATAACTACAAAGATAATGACCCTGCAGCTTGCAAATTATACTGATTGGAATAAAGAATTTTGTCCCTATTGTCTTAATCTTTAGAGCAGACACACATTAACAACATGATTTGGATTAGCTAATTTGAGAAAAGGTACTGTACATGATAATCCTGATCTCCTTGGCAACCAGAAAATAAAGAAACAAAGAAAAGCTATTTAGCACCTTAAACACATACTGCATTGTTTGAAAGCAGCTTTGGTCCCTAATTAATGTGTGCAGCAGCTTCACATTCGTATAACATATTGTAAATATAATTTTGTTCAGGCATTCTTAACTTGGACTTCTAATCCCATAGACAAAGGCATTTGGAAATCTCCTGCAGATAAATCTGTTTTCCCTATCTGACCTCCCACCAAATTAGTCCCCATCACTGTCTGTAGTTGTACCATTCTCAAAGCGGCAGATCCAAGACTATTATGCTCCTGAAGTACTTTAGAGAGAATCAGATTGATGTTGTGCATTTACCTCAAAGCATAAACTTGTCTCTAGGAATAGCAGGGGTAATTTAGTTATTTATACACAGAAATACCTCATTCCAAGTTTTCAGACAAAACAAATAAGCCCGTGCACTTAAGGACTCAGATGAAGTTTATTGGCATCCTGAAAATTAAGGGGGAATCAAATGCTTCATTTCATAGTGAATTTTTAAAACTTATTTCAGCCTACCTGGAGTGGAATAAAATAAAACATAAGATCCCTCAAACACCACTCCAGAGGAAAGAAACATTCTGTTGGCCTCAAACCTTTCACTCCTTACAAAATCAAAACTTCTCATTCCAATTCTGATGACTTAAACTTCCTATCACATAGCATAAAACATTTGTTTCTTCTGAAAGGCCAAGTCATTTCAAAATGGCAAAATAGAAAACTTTCTATTTTGAAAAGAACGTTTGAAAAAGAACGAATAGAGCAGAACACATTGTTCTTATCAGAATGCTTTTTACAGTCTTCTTTCTCTAAATTAGTTTTTCTTGAAGGTAGCACACAGGTGAATGTTTGATAAATTTGTTGGAGAGATGTAGTCTGAATGCTGGAGAATGGGTAGAGGCCTGCACAACCACAGGCAGTTCAGGTTTTTGCTCTGTGATGCAGCTGTAGTTGTAAAGTTGGAATAATAATATGTATGTGCCTGAGAGGGGTGCTGAGATTCATTAGCTGAAGTCTATAAAACACTCTGAAGATAAGTGTTACCTATTATCATACTGTAATTAGGTGGTAATTGAAAGATGCTGGATAAACACTATTAATCATTAATATTCATAGAAGTAGCACTTGTGTAAATGCTGCTGTTGGACCTCATAGAATTCTTTTGGGACAGCTATTGGTGCAGCAAGCCAGGATGTCCATGCACTGGGATGCATGCAGCTATCCCAGAGCATGTGTGCTGTGCTGCCAGCCTGCTTTTGCTCAGAGTGTGCCAGCTGGGAAGGCTGGTGACCAGCAGAGCATTGCTGATCCCCTTTCTGCCACATCCCCTGAAGCACATGACATCATGTAGACATGCCTGCAGGAGGATCTGCTTTGGACAAGTGACCACAGAACATCCCATGTTTTGTTACTTCTTAGTAATCATAAGCTTCATCACTTCAGCATCACTCAGTTCATGTGCAGAAAGCATAACTCTTCCCAAAATTTTAAATTTAGTCTATATTATTTCATTACATGTTGACTTCATATTGGGGTATTGCAAAAGACAAGGAGAAAACTGCCCTACTGGGCTCCTTGTCCAAGGGGCCAACTCTTATCTAAATTTACCAGTGCTTTTCCTGACACACTGTTAGTCTAATGTCCTTCTTTAATGCCTCCATTGATGGTAATTTCCATCTCACAAAGGCCCTAGTATTTTCCAGTGTTTCTCTAGATCTACTTCTGGAAAAAATTTTCACACTGTCAGTCCTAAATAATCCTCCTTCAGTTTAAGCCTACTCACCACAGACCCCCACACTTATTTTCTTTTTTGTAGCAGTGGCATTCTACATATTTGAAGACTTATGCCCTGCACACAACTTGGTGATTTGAATACTTGTCATTGAGAAAACAGAAATTTTTATTTGTGTGTTAGGTCAACATAAATCTATTTAACTTCAAATCAATTGAAAAATTTAGCATTTTGCCTGAGGATTAGCACTTCCTGACCTGCTTTGCTTCCTTAAGCACTACCTTATCCCTGGTTTAGCCCCTGTTCTGAATAATGGGAGTTTGAGATTAGTGCAGATGAGGAGCTAAGCATTCAGGACAGAGAATGAGGACACAAAGCACCTGGACTACAATTCTCAGGATACACAGCACAAACACAGCTAAACAAAAACATTTTCTCAACTCTTCAGAACTTTCCATTCTGAAATATCCAGAAAACATTCTGGCATTATTGCAAAAGACTAGAATTTCCTATAGTTCTTTCTGAACAACATCTGAGACACAGACTATGACTGATTTGAGGAAAAAGTCCCACAGAAGCATAGGCTGGTGATAGTCTTTTCTTTCATTTGCCATATTCTACTGCAGTGCATTATAATCACCCTTGTTAAGCTGTGATATATACAGTTCTGTGATATGCAAGACAGGATTTTTCAACTACTCTGATGTCCAATTAATGTTTAGATGATTTGATGCAATTATGACCTATCCTTTTCAGTATCAATCCTGTTCTGCTGTAATTTTGCCTTCCTGAAGCATCTAGATTCTCTCAAGTCCTACTTTATGCCTTAGTATGTCTTTTCCAGCAAACTGGCCTTATTCTAGCACAACAGGATTTTGATCACATAAATATCCTCACAAAGTAAGCAGACACTGCAGATTTTAGGAAAGAAAAGAAGTCTTACATGTTCCTCTTCAAACTGGTCCCCACCAAATGCAGAGACACAGGGCTTGATACCTCCCGTTCCAAGGGCGATCAAAAACAGACCAACCATAGACAGGACCCTTCATGCAAGAACAAAAATATCACCATTGCAAAACCTTTCCAGAGCTTATGAGAGCATTTTAGTGCCACCCAACCACGATTCCTCTGATAGTGTTGTCTTTTGCACATGGGTAATGATGATGAGCTAAATAAACAAACAAATTAAGTATCCTAATAATTTGAAAAACAAATTAATTATCCTAATTTCTGCATTCCATACCAGTCAATTAACCAAACTGGTTTTGTCAGTTTCTTGTTGTTCTGAGGTCGAATGGACATATAGGAGATCAAAGATCTGTGGAATTATTTTTACTTATATGACAACAAAAGGCGTCAGAGATCAATTGAGAAAAAGAAAAAAAAGAAAAAGGGGAGTACTTTTTGCAACCTTGTAGCCTGGGTAAGAGCAGACAAACTGAATAAGGCTCATTCTTGTATGCTTTCTACTTCCCAGTGGTTTTCGAAATACCATTGTTGGCCTGACAGATTATGTCTCTAGGGAACAAGAGTATCAGGACTGACCAGGTCTGGAACAAAAGAAAACTGTTCTGTAAACAACATGTGCTCCTGCCTGCATGTGCATATTTTTTGAGCCATGACTACACAGACAAAACCAGCTTGGTGGTTTCAGAGACACTACTCTGACAAACCTATCAGCTCAGAATCTGGAGGGTTGTATCCTGTGGAAGAGACAGACCTGTCTCAGACCCTGTCATCAGAAAATGTATTTCTGTTTTGTGTGCCCATGCACATGGGGGAACCTTGCTGAGCTGGGCAGCTATGCTGATGAAATGAGCAGGCTCCAGGAAGGAGCCTGGTGCAGGCAGTTGGATACAGGAGGCCAAACCAGTAGCATGGTATAGCAGAGAGGAGTGATCCCAATGCCTGTGCCAAAGGGGTTAGAGTCTGTGTGGTGACTTCCAACTCCATCTGGAATGTTCACACACTAGATCCACCCTTCTGCTCTTACTCAGACATTCCTAACTCTTCCCTGATGAAAGTAATCCATGCACAGCCCCCAAAATGCTGGTCTGATGGAGATAAAACAAATTACAGACTTGGGTAAACTACCATCACAACCTACTGGAGCACTGTGGCTTCAAGGGCTACTTACACATGAACTGCCTGGTTGCCCAGGGATGGAATGGCACCGACTGACTTTATCAGATGGCCAACAACATACACAATGGAGAGGTAGATGATCGTCCTGCGAGGAAAGCAAACAGCAGTGACTGGAGGTGCTGGGTGATGTACAAGCTGAAAACAGAATGTGCCCATGGGCCCTGGTATGGCAGCTCTACTTGGCTGGCACACAAGGAATTGGTTTGTTCTACCAGTGGTACAGTGGGCAGCTGTAATTCCTTTGTGTCAACAGTGAAGGAATAGATATGCAAATGGGATCAGATTAAGGAGGGATAGCCCATGCTTTATTTGTAGACATTACTGAACAGAATGAATGAAAAGTGTTCCAGTCTTGTCATGCATGGAAGACTGCAAAGAGAAGAGCACTGTTCAGGCCCAACTCAGTTTCCAGATTACTAATAACTGGCATTTTGTAGGATGTGCGTAAGTGAATCTCTTGACTGGAAGGGATATCTAGCGACTGTTGCCCACATTCCACTCACCTAACCAACAAACCTGAATTAGGAGTGTGGTTTCCTCATTGTAAGTCGGTTTTGGGTCCCAAGTATCCCTGAGAGACTGAGCTCATTTATCTGCCTCCCATGCGTTGGTGAGGGAGAAGAAGAAATATGAGCAGGATGATCAGACTCTTGAGTGTATTCTATTCCTTCACCACCCTCTAGATTAAGAGAAATCTATGTATTCTTGTGCTGAAGACACATACAGAGGTGAATCGAAGGACTTGTAAGGACAGAAACACTACAAGTCCTATGAGCTCTGAGCATGGAAGAGGTCCCTGATGCATTCAAACCCTGGTTGCAACAGCTAATTTAGCACCACATCAGATCATTCCTAAAAGCCCCTCTTATCTGTTATACTGGCCAAGGTTCAGCTACTACAGTAAAAGCCACTGCCCATGAAATTATTTACTCCAAGGAAAGTCTCTTGACTAACATGAGCATCTGTATAAGGATTTACCCTCTCACAACATCATGCTGCAAGAGAAACATCCTCAAAACTAATGAACATTGCTATGTGACCTTAAATAATAAATTTAATAAAGTCCCACTGTTTTTTGTTTGGTTTTTTTTTTTTCATTCAAATGGACAAGAAAATGACTAAAACTGAGCACAGAGAAAAAAAGGACACTGACAGCTCCTTAAGAACTTTCGTCTGGATAGGCATATGGCAGCTGCTTATTTCCTATAGAGACACTTCTGCCAGATAGCTTAGTCTTAGAAAAAAAAGTTCAGCTGCACTTCATCACCCTGACAGCCAAGACTTCTCAGACAATGAAAAAACAGTGGCAAGCTAAGAAAGTCCTATATCCAGCTGCTCATCACCATTCTGGGGCAGATTGTGCCCACACATTCTCCACAGCTTATCATCAGAAGGGAAGACTGCCTAAGGACTCTTACTCAGGAAGAATCTACCAGGTTATGTGCTGATGGAGATGATTTGAGAGAACACATGTTTCTTAGGCACAAAAGTGGGTGTGCTGATACATTACCCATGCTGTGAGAAGTGTAAGTAAGTACATCACAGTTAATGATATTTCATCTGAATCTGAGATCTACATGATGACATTGCTTCCTCAGTATCTTTGAATCCTTCTCAGAAGCAGACCTTGGCAAACTGAAGATTAATTGCCCTACACCCTTCCTGAAGTCAGGTACGGAAGGACAGTGGAGGAAAAGGGTTATTGCAACATATAATTTGTCCCAACTTTGTTGCCTATTGGCCTTTGTGTTTAGACAAGCACAGAACAGCATGAGCAAACAGATCAGCTCTGTTAGAAGAGAGGAGCTGACCTTCACAAGTGTGTCTTTGCTGCACTCTGAGCTAGCTCAAAACTGGGAGCACACACAGCACTGTCCTTGCATGCTGACTAAATTAGAGAGAGGTCTTCACTTACTTGTATTTGCCCAGCCATGAGTCTGCCATGATGGCTCCGATGACAGGTGTGAAATAACACAACGCAGAGAAGGCATGGTACACAGCAGTGGAGAGATTCTCATCCCAGTGGAAGAAGCTTAAGAAATAGAGTGTCAGGACAGCTAAAAGGAAACAAAAAAAAATCATATCAGATAATTAATGTGTATATCTGCAAGGTAGATAAGGTAAGCAGGATCATGGTGGCAAGAAAACTACTGATTTGTCTAGCAACTGAGCAGTGCTGTAGAAAGATTTGTGCTTCCAGACCTGCTCCTCATAATCTCTGACACAGGAGAAGCTAAAATGAGACATATGAGTATCTGACATCCTTTGCTCATAAACAGTTATGTTTAGCTGAAAAACGTATTTTCTAGCTTATCTTACCCTAACCTGTAGTTCTGTTTATGCACTTTTTCTATTTACAGATTAGGTGCCTGTAAGATTCAATTCCCAAACACACTGATTGCACATCAACTATGAAAGACATCACACAGTAGAAAACCAGTTTTGACATAAAGAATTGTACAATAATTTAGACAGGAAGGTACATTTGGAGGCCTCTAGTCCCAACTTCCTCTCATCTTAGATACAGCAACAATGTTAGGATACACTGTTCATATGTGCATTCCAAAATATCAATTAACTTTGAAAGACAGCTGATACTACACCCAGCACAGCTCAGAAACACCAGTGCAGTTTGTGTAAAGACCTCAGGACAGGAAAGTCACAGCCACATACCTCTCATGCCATAGTAGGAGAAGCGCTCACAGAACTCGTTCACCACAATGAAGGCAATGCTCAGGGGGTAGTTGGAGCCACAGAGTTTCTATGGGAGCAAACAAGAACATATCAACTGTCAAAGCCTTCATCCCAGCACCAGATTCCCACAGTGTCTGCGTGGTGGAGAGAAGTCCAGTCCAAAACCAAGTGCCCACAGCTGCTTGACTGGCCTGTGAGCTGGACTCAAAGGAGAGAGTGGACCTCACAGTACTCTTGGTTTGATTAAGGCTCCCCAGTGAATCAGCCGGGCTGACATGAGCCCAGTAAGGACTGTCATGGGGATTCAGCAGCCCACCATGCTTGGAGCTCCAGGAACTCCACTGGAAGGGTGCTACCAACTCTCAACTGCAATGCTAAAATGTCACTGATTCCAAAAAAACACCTTTGGATGCCTTTTCTTCTGCACTCCACATAAAGCTACCACCCTGCCCCAAAACTGCTCCCTCTTCCAGTATCAGACCTTACCTCAGAAACTGGGAGACCCCAGGGATCTGCTGTCTGCTTCTGTGTGTAAAGCTGCTACCTCTCTCAATCTCTGCTCCTCACTTGTGCTGAGCTGTGCCACCACTCCCTGAAGCAGAGCATCAGCTCTCTGTCTGACACTCCCTCAGGCATGGCATCCATTTCATATTTCAAGATTGTTGGCACAGCTATGGATAATTCAATTTATTAATCAGAACTTTAAAAAAAAGCCAGTGATGAGACTGTCAAACCTGTCTAAGTGTGGCCACTCTTTCTCTGAGCCTGACTTTGCTGCAGCTAACATCAGCACTTCCCAAGTGAAATACAAAGCATTAAACAGATGAGTCTTGGCATGACCCTGTGTGGGCCTCTGTCCCTCTTGCTACCCCACCGTGGTCCGAGCTAAGCAGCTTTCAGATTCCAGCTGCTTAGTGGCTCCACTGCCTCACAACAGGAAAGCAGGTTTGCACAGCACTGCCCAGCCTCTGCCAATTAGCAGGAGAGGGGCTGGCCACGGATTTGGTGAGGAATCTGGGGGGAGTGTGATATTAACAGATGCAACTATACTTATGGACTTAAACAGCTATGGTATGGGCCAGTGAAGTGAGATGAACTCTTCACATGCATTTCTGTGCCTCATGTCAGACATAATGAATTCCTGTATTTCTTCCCAGAGTCCCAAATGCAAATAAAGTACCAAAATAGATGTGTTTATTCAGGTTTATTTTACTACCAAGAGACCTAAGCTTATTTGGATTCCCAAAGCAATGGCATCAAGTTTAGAAGAGTATAGCTTAATGACACTGTCTTCCTCAACATTACAAAAGAGCAACAAAACAGACAGAAAATCAAAACTCCACAGCTCCCACCTCCCCCCTACTTTCCATTACTTAATCCTCTAAAGACAAATATTTTTATCCATTTTTTACATCTAATATATACTTATATATTTTTCTCACCAAATATGGGCTGCCTTTTTGTAAGAAACCCTTCTTACTTTACTAAAGTAAATACATAATTATCCATTTAATTTATGATTTACTCTGAAACAATTGTGCTCAGCAATATGGCTTGTAAGAAAGAGTGGGCTCCCTTGGAAACTGCACTGGGGCCTGTTGCTTTTAGACTAGCCTAAAAATGGTGGCATATATAAGCTGTAAATGCACAAATACACAGCCATATGAACACACAGAATATTTTTCTCCAACAAGCTTTTCATAATAGAAGAAAATCCATAAGAGGCAGATTATGTTTCATGTTTGTGCTGGGAGGCATTTTATGAAATTGGAAGTAAAATTGTACAACAGGGATATTTTTCTTCCTCTCCTTCCCAGACCTTACTATACATGCTCATGGCATTTAATAACATTTGGTGGAAGTACAGAGAGTGACTGTCCAAACCAGGTGGACAGGTGTCAGGAGCACTGCTGCCTGAACTCACCCCTCCACACCCGGTGCACAAGTTCCAGTGGATTCATTTGCACCGGTTTAAGGTGCAGTGACTCATTTCAGCCACTCCTGCTCTGGAATGGGCACCTCCTACAGACGAGCAGGGGTAAGGAGGGAAAGGAGAGCAGGGGGCAGTGACTTCCCAGCTAAACCTTGCCAAGTGCCTGAGCCACTACCCTGAGTAAGTGCTTACAAACACAGAGCAACGACTTACAAGCAGGGGTACTTCCATCTGGCTTGTGTGTCATGAGATGCCATCAGCACGTGCAGAAACCCTCGTGTATTGTCTCCACTGTATCACTGACCTGCCTGTGGCCTGCCTGGACATCCAAAAGTGGGAAGCTTTCATCCATGTGGGGAGCCAGATGCAGTTTGCTCGCTTTCGCGGAGGAGGACCATGCTCAGCAAACAGCCCCAGCAAAAGCAAAGAGGTTAAGCCTGGATTCATGAACACACAGATAGTCTGCAGTGCTTAGCTTCCACAGCAAGCCTGGGATCTGTGGGATTATGGATCTCTTAAAGATACTGTGAAAGTTGATAGACTGTGTCTTTGGAAAAAAGAAAGTTCATTTAAAGTACCCACTACAGAAGACGTTTGTTTTCAGCTCTCCTTCTTGCTGACTAATGGCAAACAGGATAAAGATTAATATTTCCCAGGAGCTCTGGATATCCAATAGTTAATGTCTGCACAGTAATTAAAATTGAGTTAAATAGTTGGTTTGCTAATGACATGACTGTGAGTTTTAAGACCAAGTATTACATGTTATCCTGCAAGTCAAAGCAGCTACAACATAAGCCAAATTCTTCCTGAATCCTATGCAGCAAACAGTTTTTAGGGGTCAAGCACTCAACAAGAATCAGCTTGAAAACCTGCACAAACATCAAAGCTGCAAGGCAGCAACACATGCACTTGACTCAGGCTTTAAATCAGAGGCAAAGATGTAAACTCATGGCTCTGGCATTACAGTTGGGCTCTATAACATTCACCAGTGGCCTGTCCTCAATCCCTGTCCTTCCTTCTGCTTTTCATCATCTGGTTACCCTTCCCTGGTGGGTTTCATCAAACTAAACAGAGTTCAGCTCCCTCCCTCCTTTGCACAACAGCTCCATCCACTTCAGAGATCTAAGTTGTTTCCCACAAGGAAAGTAGTGTTCAGGGAAAAGGCAATAAAAACCCTTATCCTTTTCCCCAAACATTCAGACATTTGTGCTTTCCCTTTAAGCTGCACTTTCTTAACTTAATCAGGTTAGTGGAGGGATTTTTGCCTTGAGTTGTTAAGGCTTATTTCAACCCTCTGCAAGAAAGGGTGTTTGTCTGTAGCCAGAGCACAACAGAGGAGAGAACAGAGAGATCTTGCAATGTTTAAAACAAGCTGAGCAGAAAGCAAAGCAAAAGAAACCAGCAGTAACACTTACCGGAGATTTTTTCTGAAGAGGGAAATCTCCTTTGGGGGGATCATCTCCTGCAGAAATAAAAGTGAACAAAGTTTCCTTGGATTCGTTTCTCTGAAAAGCGTTCATCTCCCCTCTCGCCTTGTCTCCCACCATGCTATGTGGCTGTGGTGAGTTGACTGGGAAGATTTCCAACCTCAGGCACGAAGTTTGATTCAGTTTGAGTTAACCCTAATTGAGCACATTTGTGCAGCCAGGGCAGAAAGGGGAGGGAGATGCTACCAGGAAAGACAGCTTCAGAGTTCAAGAGGATTGAGGGAACACAGCCTAAATCAGTCACAGGTTGGGGCTGTCAGCACTTTGTGGCACAGACCTCCCTGTTGTTTGGCATGCCCCCAGCTATTTTACATGCACCAGCCCAGCATGGTGCTGGATGCTGCACAGATGTGAGCTGAATAAAAATCCCAGGTCCCAGATATACCTACTGCCTGTGGATTTAGGAGCAGAGCATGCATCTCCCTCCCAGTGTGGTAATGACAGGTTTACTCTGCAGGGATCTCATTTCACTGGAAAGCCACGCATTCCAAGACATAACTACTAAAATGTTCATCACACCAAACCCTTGGACACTGGATGTCACAGATGCCTGCACTGTGTTAAATCATTTCTTTGCTACTGCAGAAGTGAAGTGACCCAGGGTTCATCCCCACAGCAATTCCCTAGAATGACCTTGCCTTTTCCCATGGGACAGTTCAATCAAGCGGGCACAGCCTGCACACAGAAGCAGCCCCAACCCCTCTCTCTCACTTTCTATTATCCAGAAGACCACTTTGGGGCTCCATATGTGACAAATGCAGCCCATCTCTGCTGGGAGTCCCTGAATTCCCCCTGCAGCCACATGGGCTCAGCTCCCTGCAGGTACACAGTTGTCCCTCCTTCCATGCCCTTCCCATGGCAATAGTGGAGCTCTTCATCTGCACTATTCCAGTGCCAGTTGCAATTGCAGAGCAAAACTCACAAACTTCCCATAAACTATCCTCAGTGCTTGTGGCTCTGCTGTATCCTCAACACAGTGCAGAGGTTTCTTCTTCCTCTTACACTTGGCTTCTTTAAAAGGCAAACGTTCAAAGAATTTTCCCAAATATTTCTCCCTTCTCTTATCAGGAATGCACAGACCACACCCAGAATCCACAGCTGGTTCAAAGAATCTCCATAAACTAGTCCTTAGTGAAAGTACTCAGTTGCTGATAGTGTTTGGTTATCACAAGAACCAAGTTTGCAGCTGATGAACCAGGAAAGAGGCCTTTGGCCACACCACAGATCCTTAATCTGGTTTCAGTTATTGTTAACAAGACATGGAGAACACTTACACAAGAGAATCAGATGTGATGGACTGCACAGAAAAAGTATATATAATTACTATCCATCATGTCCTCTGGCATTGCTTCCTCTGAAAATCCCCAAAGACCCCATCTCACTCCTGCTAACTGGGCAGATAAACATGGGGTCAGCTGGGCAGCTGACTTGGAGGCCAAACTTCAAATGGTGCCAGAAAGTTCTATCCTTCCTTGTACCTTTTTTCTTCTACAGCAGTGGCAAAATAAGAGATGGGTACCTCCTCTGGTACTGCCACAAACCAGCTCCTTGTCTTCAGCCCTCCCAGTGACCGGCACACATGCACAGCCTTGCTTTTCACCTGGGTGCAGCCTCCAGGGAGCTCAGGTTTATCAAGCCCTTTTCATGGGCATGAGTGCTCAAAAGCTCAATACCCAGTGTTGGGGACAGAACAGATCTTGTTCACATGGGTTCTGTCCCTACACACCAGGCTGGCATCTACTTGAGTCCTGCAAGTCAGACCCCGTGCTAGAGGCAGCAGAAATATTTCTGAGCCCTCTGTTGGCATCTCATGCCCCAGGTATTTCTCTACAGCTCCCAGTAGAAACCTGCTGTATTCTGCCATACACAGGCAAGCAGAGCAAACAGAGCATCAGAGTTACTAAAGGAATAATAAAAAAGGAAGACAGGAAGGGTTTCACCATCCCTTGCACAGGATCCCATGCTGCTGCAGTGTGATGCCTTAATATTTTCAGCCTCCTGCAGCTATATTTCCTCTGTGTATATACAGCCCTGTGCGTCACATAAGCTAAATGATTATTTTTTTTAATGCTAGCATGAAAAACCCTATCAGTCAGTAGGATTAACATACTACTTGTCTAATACACTGCAGAGCTGTTTAGGCCACTAGCTGCCAGAAGGTCTTCTCAGACAGAAAGGAAGAAAAGGAATTTAAATGTCTGGCAATAAATGGTAACTTGTAGCAAACAGCAAAAACAAGTTTAGGAGAATAAAATTGCAAGCACCTCAGATACAAATACAGAATGAGATTTGATAGAAGGAGACCTGTGCGACTAGACTGAAAATCAGGAAGGAATTGTACCACAAATGGAAATAAGGTGGCATTTCTGAAGACAGGTATAGACAAACAGATCAAACAGAGTGGTAGAAGTGTGCCTGCAAAGCTAAGGCACAAAATGAACCACAGCTAGCAAGGGGACATAAAAGGCAATAAGAAAAGGTGTTAGAAATGCTGTCAATATTGGAGAAAGAGGAAGGAAAATGAAAAGCTGTTTTTTAAACCAGAAAACAATCATCCAGAGAAGCCAGGAAACTTGTGTCCTTTTTATTATTTTTACTAAAAAAATAAATTGCAACAAGGCATGCAACACCTTTGAAATGAACCAGTAGGAGTATGTGTGAAATGAGACAAAAACTGCTTAAATAATATTTGGATATCTCAAATGTGTTCAGATCATCAAAGCCTGATGAAATTCACCTTCAAGTGCTGAATACCACATTGAGCCACTTCCCTTGTGAAGGGCAAAAGCAAAACAAGCATCACCACTGCCTTTAAAAAGCAGATTGTTCCTCCAGGAGTGTTCCTCCATAACAAGAGAGATACTTGATCAGATAATCCCTTCTAAGCACCAAAAGGAGAATAAGGATTACAAAACAGCCATTTCAGATTGGAAAAAAATTCTCTCAAACCAGACTGGTTTATTCTTTGTTAAGCGGAGTAACACCTAGAGCAGCTCTGTATGTGATATATCCTAACTCCAGTGCCTCTGGTCTCTCACAAGGAAATAGGGTTCATATGAAATGCTCATAATAGTGGACAACTGGGAAATCCCTCTAAGAGTATCAATGATTTTCCATCACATTAGGAAAGCATGGAGCATGCAGGTCCTCAGCTTTTCCATGAGCAAAGAAAACTTCAGCACAGCCAGCATGGTGCTTTTGTTTGCACTCAAAACCACGGTGAAGAAGCCTGGGATACAATTGGGTATGAACCCAAAATGGTGTTGCAAAATGGGAGAAACCATTTTACAACTCTGGAATGAAAACGATGAAATTTGGGAAAGAAGAATACCAAATGCCACTCCTTCCCATTGACAGGAAAAACAGCCAGAGAGATGAACTATAATCCATTTTTGTTGAGGATAAGATGAGAGAAATAACTGACTTTTTTCAGTAAAGAATATTTGGGGCTCCTTTTTCCAATTTCCCTCTCAGTGAGGACAGATGAGCATTGGAACAGAGATGGTGTGGCAATGTCTGTTATATAAGAATGCATTAGGGACTACATAAATATCAAGTCCTGTTCCAGAGCAGGCATATAGATGAGGTGCCCTCCTGAGTTTCTGTGAAAATCTTGTGCCAAACAACTTCACCTGGTAAGTGTGAAAGCAAGGACTACTTTCTGTACGATTTCTGAATTATCCCTTATGCAACTGGGGACCCTGTAGGATGATTCATGCTTACATGTTATATTCAGGTACCAGATGCCCTGCATAGCCAGAAGTTCCCATTAATACATTTTGCTATGACTTTCAGTTCATAATTTAATTTTTTTCTGATTCCCAAATCCTCAGAAAGAGAATCTGCATTTTCACATTGCTTTTACAATCCTCACATTCTCACCGCTCTCTGCTGCAGTACTGTGCACCTTAATCTGTTTATACTCAACTAATCTCTTCATTTTTACCTGCATTCATCTCATGGTACAATCCCTTCCTAATTTTCAGCTCAGCCACACTTGTCTTTTAATAATGAGTCTTGTTTTTAATTCATACACACTGGCCATACTTTTATAGCCCTTTTGCGATATTTGTATTTCTCTCCTCTTTCTCTGTTTCTGAGAGAAGGTTTTAAGAAACTAGAGTATGTGGCAAAAACATTTTGGGCTTAATGACCAGACCCTGGAAGGACGTGATAACCTCTGGAGGTCTCTTCTGGCTTATTTTCTCCAATTCTTTGATCACAAGAAAGAGCAGGGCTTAACTGATTTATACAGATCAAGAGTGGTTTCCATTGCCTGCAGACTTCTCCCAAACTTCAAAGTAATTTAAGAAAATGATGTATCAAATCATTTGAACAACCAGGAAAATATGCCAGAAGCCTTCAAACCCACATCTCTCCTCTATTCACCAGCCATTACAGACTTAAAATTGTGAAGGCATTTAGGTCAATATCACTAACAATATTAAGTATCTAATCTGCATTTACAAACGTGTCATCTGGTCACAAACCTGTAACAATTAGAGAAACTTCTCATCCCTCCTCATGCCTTTTTGCCCTCAGTTTCTCCTACTATCAGCTAGAAGAAATCTTTAAACACTTCCTCACCAGCTTGGGCTTCCTTTGCAGGCTGTGGTGTGCAGTCCCCCTCTGCCATTCTGTGCCTTGGACGTGCCCAGCTCTGCTGTGCCTGAAGATGAACCTCGTTAAGCAATCCTGGCTCTCTTTCACCCTGCTGTTAATGTTTCCCTTCTCAACAGCAGTCCTTTGGCCACCACTAAAATAGTTAAACTTCCATTTATTTCTGATCTGAAGTCATCTCTGCTAAGCTCTCAAGTGTCATAGGGAATCTGCCTTTCTTGAATACAGCCTCTGAGGCTAAATGGCACCTTTCACGGATGTTCACGATCAATCACTTCACACTGCAGCTACACTATCTTTCAATAAAATTACTACTTCTGGTTGAGGATAGGGAACTGGCTCTGTGACTAGACAGGATCTACAGCTGGCCATAAATCCAAATTTTTGACACTGTACACCAGCTACAGAGTTGGTCTTAACTATACATGTCTTTCACTATCATAGAATCACAGAACAGTTAGGGCTGGAGGGGACCTTCAAAGTCCATCCATTCCAACTCCTCTGCAATAAGCAGGGATATCTGCAACTAGATCAGGTTGCTCAGAGCCCTGTCAAACCTGATTGTGAATGTTTCCAGGGATGGGGCACCTAGTGAGAAGATTATGGTTTTGAGAAGACACGGGATTTCACCAACCTTTGACAGACTGGCTTCAGTTTCCAGTTCTTCACATATCACACAGAAAAGCAGATAAAACATTGACAAGCTGTCCCTCCAGACCCTTTTCCACCTTCAAGCCATGAGCTGCCTGAAGGAGAATCAATAATTTTTCTACTGCCTTCCACTGTTTACTCCTTTCTGCTTTCCCCCGTAACTGCCTCTAAACTGCTGTGACTTTCTTTCAGAGAGGCTTTAGGGAAACTCTTCTGCAGGGGAAAACCCCAGATATTACCTGCAGACACAGAAGTAGTTTAGAGTGAGTTCAGAAATAGAGTAAAATGGGGTCTCCATCACTCACATCATGGCCCTGAAGCCATCTACATCCTTCACCTTTTTATTGCAGTCAAGTCCCACCTGCTTCAAGGTCCTGTATCTATCATCATCACCTCAAGATAAAGTCAAGGCTACAAACAGGCAGTCAGTTCCTGATGAACTCTGCTATTAGCTGGACACAGGATGACCAGTGGAATTGGGCAAGACAACTAGAAAGATCCATTAGGGAAACACTGAGAGACACCTGAATTTAAGAGAGAAAAGAAGCACACAACAATAGCTACAATGTGCAATAGTGAGAAGCCTAAGCTGATCACAATCAAACTCCAAAATGAAATTAAGAATAAATTCCTACATATGATTATTCATTTGATAGAGCAACAAGGGATGCAAAGCCTGAAGTAAAAGATGAAGAACAGCATGAACAACTCATAAAAAGATGATGGCAAATCGTGAGGGGCTTGTGAAAGGAGGACTGAAGCAAAACTTTAATAATGGCTAAAAAAGAGCAGGCTGTGCACAGAAGAGATATTAAAGAAAAGATAGATGGTAAGAAGAATTTAAATCTATAATGTAGGAAGTATGGCCAGGATCCAGGGAGTGTTATTCATATTATAAGAAGATACAGCATAGATAAGTACAAAGCACAGCATGGCAAAGCCAGCAGCGTGAGACTCTGGGCAAGCACTGTGAAAAACAAGCAGAAAAGACATATGAACACTACAGGCCAGACAATGCAACAGAGAAGAAAAGCTGGAGGGAGAATAGTTTTTGGGAAAAATAAAAGGCTTCACTTGGTAATGCTTGTGACTTATATTAGAAGATTTGGGCAGGGAGAGACAAGGAACACATGAGGAAGGGCTTTTATTTCTAAACAATTATTTAAGAGGCTATCATAGGAAGGAAAAAATAGGATTTTTCTCTTCATTGAAGGGAATGTTCAAGGAAAACACATGAGAGCATGAGAGAGCTTAGGCAGGAAATTAAGAAACAGCACAAAACAAAATACAACCATGAATTTAAATTACTTTCTAGGCTCTCAAGTTGAGAGTATCACAAAACCACTGAAAAAAAAAAAAATGGAAGTTGGTTCCAGAATAAGACTTGTGGTCTTTCAAAATAGACCACTGATAAACAGCAAGTGAATACCAAGGAAAGCCATATATTGCAGAGAAAATCAGGGATAATTTAACTGTTCAGGCTGTCAGTAAGGAAATGGGCTACAGGACCACTTGAATTCTTTTCCAGCTATTTTCCCCTCCACTTCTAAGATGTACTTGTTGCTATGGTATAAGGTACCATGCACTGACTAGAAGCACTGGTTTCAGTAAGTTCAAGACATAAAGAAAATGTACATACAGGTGCTCCAGGCAATGGGAACATGTCCAGTCCCTGAGATGTTTCTATGTTCTGCCCTTCATGATAGTCCTTTGTTTCTCTTTTATAGAAATTTCAGGCATTTTAGCAATGCTGCCCACTGCTTGGAGACAGTTCCTAGTTGAAACAATAGCTACTTATAATGTTCATATAGGTATGTAAAGTCAGCAACAGAGAGAGTGCTCTGGAAAAAAACAAATGCAGAAAAGGAGAGCCAAGATAGGTGTGCAAGTAAGTGCATGTGAGCTCCATTTCTAACTCAGTGCTGTTTGTCTCTCTTGGGTGGAAGTGATCAATTCTGACTGTCACAAGGTGTGCTGGTCCCTTGGCACCCAGTGCCACACCTGCTGGTACTGATACCTGTCTGTCTCAGGCTCAACTCAGGCTCTCTGTTCAGAACTTCTGACTATCAGAGAGAGCCTAGAAATGGAAAAATCTAAACATTTACCCAGTCCACTTGCCTGGAGCTGAGGCTGGGTCGTCCCCTTCCTGGTGTGAGAAGGTGGGAGGTGCTTCCCTGCAGCTGGAAGAAAGATGTATGTGATGAGGCAGAACTTTGGAAAACACCTGAGGACCATTTGGTGTCCCAAGAACATTTTCTCCCTGGTGGTTTCAGAAGCAGAATCTCGCATGGTGCCTTTCAGCAGCAGATATCTCAGGGCATCTCACTGAGCAGATATCAATACCTCCATTTCAAAAAGGAGCAAAAGAAGGAAGAAACATCCTGCTGAAGGTAGACTCCTCTAAAACCTCTTGCATGTCAGCCCAGCAGTCTCTCCCTTAAGCTGCCCCGCCTGCAGCATTATCAGAACAAGTCAGAAACAGCTATTGATTTATTGTGCCACAGGCTCTGAGGGACAGCTCAGGCACTGAAGACATCACAGCCTGCAGCAGCCTGGGTCTGGAGGAATACTGAAAGACAGTTGCATCAGTGTCTCAGCCACCCCGTGGGTGCATTGCCAGTGCTCACTTCCAGCCTCTGGGACAGAAACTGCCTTGGGAATTTCTCTTTCTGCACTGATCTCTCAGCTGACCAGTAGCTCTCTTCTGGTGGCGTGTCCCACTTCCTCTCCCACCCTGCTCCTGAGTAAAATGCTGCTTTTACTGGCTTCAGTGAGGCAGTTGCTACTGAAAAACCAGAAATCCTATAACCACTCTGCTCCTCACAGCCAGCTCACAGGGATGCCTGGAACTGGGTGGGGGGGGTGTCCATTGGGCAGTGAAGGAGGGGCTACAGGATGTCACAGCAGGACCCTGGCGTTTGGTTCTGACTACATTGCTTGTCAGTCCCTGGAGCACTTATTTCAAGTTTCCTAACCTTAACTGCACTGCCTATAAAACAAGCATCAAGCAGCATAATCTCCTGTACATCTGGGGCAAGTGGTTTCATTCATTAATCTGGCTACTGGACTAAGAAAATCTCAGAAAAGGCAGGAATTCCAGTTTTTCCAATTTTTTTCCATACACCCACAGTAAACAGCCTGTTTGTTGTTCTCTGCAAGTTTTCCTGTGTCAGGAGACATAATGCACTGCACAATTTCAAATCTTTGCCATCACAGAAAGGGTATTCTCACCATAACCCAGCACACAGCTGATTTTTTAGCTGTGGTTTAAGTCAGATTGCAATTGTGTAATCAGTATTTCATCAAGGCAAGCTGCCAGGGACAGAGAAGATGTAAATCCCAAAAATATATCTGTTCTGATGAAAAAAACCTTCCTGATCTAATCCACAGAGATCTCAGCTCTCTGACAGCAGCCCCTCCCAGATGCAAGCACTGACAGGTATGATACGACCTTCTGCATTCTAGGGTTTGTCATTTCCACTGAGATGTTAATCAGATCCTCCCCAGCCAGCTTCCTCTACCACCACACCAAGGGCCAGGCAGATTAGAGGCTCGTCCAAGATTCATTAACTCTGGTTCCCTGCATTTTCATAACGAGCTTGCAGTGCCATCCATTCTTTTCAGCCTCCCCCCGCAGTGACCAGGGGATCAATTTTCTAACACAGTGAGTGGAAGCAGCTCTCACCAGCTCCAGGGGAAAGCAGAGTCATGTGGGTTTTCCCTGCATCAGGTCCCAGAGGAACTGGCACAGAATTGGAGATATTTTTGGTTTTTTTAATGTTGATCTAACCATAGGGTCTCCAGGGACCCTAACACTTTGTAGCACAATTCTTTTTGTTCTGGCCATCCTGTGCCCAGGGCAGTCTGTTCTCCACTGGCACTCATGACAAATCCCCTCAGAGTCTGGCAGGGATAAGGGTTATATTCTTATAGAAGGAGGAATTTATCTGTGACTCTTCATCCTTATGCTAACTCCCAAAAAAGGTCCTTTTTTCCTAGGAGATAAGTGGCATCTGATTCACCTGACATCAGTGGGACCAGGAGTGCTCAGCCTTCCCTTGATGCCACCCCAGAGCACATGTTGTCTTCCTTCTGCTCAACCATCTTTCTCCCAAATCTCCAGTCTCATTACCTTAACTGGAGCACATCTTCTGGCTGTGACTGAATACTGAATTAGGCATTTGCTTTAATCTTCCTCCTCCTCTACTCCCAGTCTGTCTCCTTCCTCTTGGGATCTTGCATGGGGTCGTGCCCACCGCACAATAGCTGAGTTCTGCATCACACACCTGCAAACACTCTGTGTGTTTCTCTTGTGCAAATAGCAAACCCTGAAAAAGGAAATGTTTTTTTCCATGGGCACACAAAAACCACTCTGGTGTTCTCCAGCTTGTGGCCACCCATAGAGCAGTGCTGAATGCACTGGGCAGCAGCATGGCACATACCCGAGCAGCAGGCAATGATGTATATGAATATATCCACTGCAGTCTCACCTGTGGTGTGTGACAAGTGGGGATTCTGTTTCCACCCCAGCTGGTGCACAAGGGTGCTGGGGATACACTGGGACATGCTTTCCACCACTCTTTCCACCTCCTGTGCCCACAGCTGCCTTTGCTCTCTGGCATTCAGTCTTTACATGTTTCCAAGTACTCCTTCATAAATAGAGGAGACCACACTATCAGAGAAATCCATTAGTGACAACATTTAATAACTTTGATAAATCCATGCCAAAAAATGCAAATACCTTTTCCACAACCTCCAGCTACACCTCTGCTACATGAGAAGGTCTAGCCATGCCAGTCCTTTAAGATGCAGCCAGCCACTTGAGTGAATTGAATACATTCAATTGACTTCAAAGAACCTTTGAGTGCTCAGCAACTTGCAAGAGATTTGTTTATAGAAATAATCACTTTCAGAAGAAAAGTGTACATGGCACTTTTTCCTCTATCTCCCATTCAGTTTTACCTCTAACAATAAATCACAAGACACTCAACATGGAATGACTTGGCATTGTATTCATCTAGAAATATTTCTTTCCTGTATAAACTCAGATTAATATTAATTCTCTCCAAGATAAAGGCAGCTAGAAATAATTTGAGGGCATAAAACTAGTTTTCAGCATTCCTGACACTTCCCATTGTTAACAAACAGATGATCTTATAATGGTAAAGTCAGAGGAATAATTCCTCTCTTATACAAGGTCTGATTGACTAGACATGACAGATGGTGTTTTTATTACTTTCTGTTCTAAAAGAGGCCTCATCTAATGCAGTCCAAGCTGTGTTATGAGTCTTAACCTCCCAGATAAGCAAACGCTGTTTCATCAGGTTAATGGATCTTTACTTGATTCAGGAAGGCAATTTTCCTTAAAGTTATTCTAATCAAGTACTCAGAGCCCAAATTGTCCTGCCTGATTGACTGCCAGCAACGGGTAAATCTCTCTACTAAGAACCATATTTATTTTCAAAGAGGGAAAGCAAGTTATTATTATTATTATTACAGAACCAATTCTATCCTGTATTCAGAGGCTTCTCCTGTACTGGCTTTTTCTGCAGTTGCAGAATTAAAGACAAAAGTATAGTTAATGGAGCCTTTCTCTCAATAGTTTTGTTAAATAACAGGCAGGGAAGGAAAATTAGAGAGGTGGCCTGCTGTCTATTGATACCCCCTCAATCAACTGCCCCTATGGCAATAGCATCTGACCCTAATCAGCACAGAACTCTTCAAGCAGACTCGCCCCAACCTGTCTTCCTGCATCCGCCCCAAAATTGAGGGCTGCCAGCCCCAGCAGCTTTGCCACTAGGCTGAGAAGTGACAGAGGACTATCCCCTTTCTAAAAGAGAAGCTGTGAAGGAAAAGCAGTGCCTTAGGATGCCCCCTGAACGTCCCATCTCCTGTATGGCATTTGGCTGCACAGGTGGTTTGGTGGCACAGCTGCATGGAGGCACAGTAACAGCACACATGAGATAAGGATGGCAGTGCCCTGCTGCCTCTTTGCTGACTCTGGACACTCCAGGCAGAGCCTGCCAGCCCTGGGGCTGGCCAGGCTGCTTACAGAAGCAGATGGGAGGACTGACCTCTCCTACTCTCTTCCACCTACTGCAAGACTGGTCTAGCAACTAAACCCATGTGAGGACCAGGAGAAGAGCAATCACCTCAAGGCTGTCAGGAAACATACAGAACACGTTGAATTCTTGCATAGAAACAAGAACTGAGTCCACAACTCCTGAAAGATCATTCAGTCAGTACTTTTACTTCCCAATGCACATATTAGCTTTTCACACAGCCTCATAAGCAGAATTGGTAGCCCTGATGCCCCATCAGACATTCAATATTGGATTTCCACCACCAGAAAATCTGACCCCCAGGAGCCTTGGCTGGAGCTTTCAGAGCAGGCAAAGTGAGCTTCTTAACAAAAAAAAGGTTCCTTTGCAATTTTCAGGGAAGCTGAGCTGTTCTCCTTACAGCTCTGCTGAAGTTATTGATGCCTCAAATGAAACAATCATTCTCAATAATTCTTATTTACCAGCCACCAGATTTTTAGGGTTTTGTCATGCAGAGAATTGTTATATTGTTATATTAAGGCAGGCATCTTAAAAACACTGATTATTCTGCAGGAATGATAAAGCTATGGATAGCAGGTGAAAATACTGTGCTTGAATCAGAGACTCCCAAGCCAAAAATTCAGGAAGTATGGCTTGGCTCAGGCTCAAAGATCAGAAGTTTCCAAGCTTCCTCAAATGTCTCTTTTTCAGGTCCTGTCATGTAGCCTGTCACATTTAAAACACACAGCACACTTCAGGAGAGACAGCCTTTTAAAACGGTGCTCTCCTTGAATATCATTGTGGGGTTGATTGCACACACCTTTGGACTCAGAGCAATCACCACTGCTAATTGTTCAGATGGGGGATCAATAGAGAGGCATAACTTAAAAGCCTGTTACTTGTGGAGACAGCCTCAGGGGACAGCCCTGGACCTGTCCCCACAGTAAACAATCCCAGAAGAAGTAGGCATCCATCCCTGTTAATTACTGATGGGAAGTTAGGCATGAGAGCAGAAGGAGGAAAAGATGAAACCTTGACTCTTACTAGGTCTCCTCTGCTACACCAGTTTTGTAAATGAGCAGTGTATGGTGTAGAGAACTTGTCCCTGGGCCTGATGCAAACCCCCATAAATCAGGTGAATAGACCATAAGCAAATTTCCCTCCCATCCAGTTTCCAGTGTCTAGGAACAGCTGACTCTAGCTGCTTTGGAACTGCAAAGTGGCTCCACAGCAATTGGATAAGCTGCCCCAGTAGGTTTCTCATTGCCTTTATTGAGTGTTGGGTCAGACACCACACACAGAAGTGTCTATGATCAATGAACCCATGCTTTGCTAGTTCTCTGCAAAGGAACTTATTCACAGTTAATCCAAACCAACTTCATTCATGAAACTGGCTGGAAATCTCATCAGAACAGGCTTTGCAGAGAGATTTCTGACACTTTTGCTTCAAGCATCAGCTGAAAATAGAGCAAAAGAGACTCCAACTTCCTCTGAGTATTTTGTCAGATCTGAAGATGGGTGATTAATTCAAAAAACTAATAGAAGCTTGCTCATTTTCCACCTTTTGCTTTTCTTTCCCCCTATGAACAGGGGTGTTTTTTCCTTAGGCTTATATGTTTTTCAGAGCAATTTGTCACGTAGTTTCTGAAAATCATTTCAGGTACTTAACAGTATTAGTGATCTGTAATACAGGCACAACAGGATAGTACAATACAGGCACAACAGGACAGTAGGTTGCCTTATATGCTTCCCAGATTTCCACCTGGATGAGCACACATCTTAGAAACAGGTTTGCAGTGCAGATTTGCACAACTCTCATTCTGAAGCTCTTGCATGGATATTTTGGACAATTGCCTCCAAACAGCCCACTCCCACCAACATTCCACACACAATGTCTGTCTGCTCGAGCACACCCAGCCAGGGAACATGGGAAGAACAGGAACACAATCCAAGCATGTACTTACGGAAATCTCTACGGAGAGTCTCACACAAAGGTGTCGGCGGAGTGTCCCCAGGTGGAGGCATTTCCATGGAGAAAGCAATGAAATGGTCCAATGCAAAAGAAGAGCACTATGACCTGTTTAAGCTTCAGGATGTGTCCAAGATAAATGCAGGGCATGAAGTTATTTCTTCTTGTACTCACAGCAGCACTTGTATTCCATGGTAACGTACAGAGAACAAATGGCAAAACAAACTCTTGGCCTCACAGGAACATTGTTCTGTTTGTTGTCCCAGGAGACTTTCAGTTAATCTTCATCTGTGGGTTTGGCCAGAGAAATGTACTGGTGAACCTCCCCTCTCTGATTTCTCAATGCAAACTTGAAACTTCTTGAGGATTCATTAACTCTTTACTTCATCATTTCATGTATTTCAGATAGTGTTTTGTATTTTCTGTATCACTCAGTGGCTTTGTAAGTGCAGAGTTATTGGTGAGGTCCCTTCCCAACTTGCACATGTTCCAGAGCAGGGCTCAAAATAAATAGCAGGTCATACAGAGAGGGTAGACAGCCAAAACAGGTACATTGGACCTAGCTTGGCCAGACCTGATCTCTCTCTCTCTTAGCCCTAGAGTTTTCTCCTTTTTTCACATTCCCTGTTGGGGAATGGAAAGCAACTCAAAGGGTTTAACTATATCAAAACTGATCAGTAAGCAGAATTGATGCCATATGTTTTCCAAGAGCTCATATTCAGCTTAATGCCTAAAATTAGATTTAGGCTTTGGTGATTGACAAGCAACTTCTCCAAAAAGCCAGTCCTCCTGTGAGCGCTGAACATTTCTCAGGCACCCCCAATTTCTTTCTACTCATGCAAGAATCACTTTGCCATTCAAGTCCAGGTTACAGTGAAATAGGAGCAAGCCAGGCAGGTAGACCCGTGTTCCTAAGGCAAAGCAACCCTGAGTGTTTTAACTGAGAAAGAAAAGAAGTTTTCACTTGCTTCAGTCTTGTCTTCATAATCTACTGCAAAGCTGAAATTTGCTGCTCCTGAGAGCCTGACACAGGTGGCTGACCAGCCATCCACCCAAGCACCCTATGCTTCATCTCCACAGCACCCAAACATCTCAAATGCACCAGCAGCTTCCCCCTGGTTCAGGCCCAGATCTCCAGAAAATTCAATAATTTCAGTCCAAACATTCAGGTTGCTGAACCACCTTTGGCATGTTAGTTGTGAAATAAAGATGATTGATGAGCAGTGTACAGATCTTTTAGAGGAGATAAACCAGACATTCAAGATGCTTGTGGCAGAATAATTCAGAGGACATGATAAAATGCCATTGCATTCCTTGAGATGAAAGGCCTGATTCTCCTCTCACCTAGGCTCTGCATTGCCTGTGAAGCCAAACCTATAGTAAAATGGCTTGATAGGAAGAATCCCCTCCTTGAATGTTGGCAGGACTGCACTGGAGTGAGGATATCTGGGTCACAGTCCTCAGTAGCCCCTGGCAGCCCAGGGAACCCAGCTCATTCCCACAGTGAGGATCCTGCAAATCCCTGGAGTATGGGGGCTTCCAGGCTTCCCAGCATAGAGGCAGGAGCCTGGAAGCCCCAAACCAAGCTTGTTTTTTCCATTGCTGCTTGTGGCAGGGAATCCCAGACTTCTGGGATCTTCTACACACCTAGATAGGCCCCACTCTGATCATACCATGGGAACAGCCCTTCAGACTGCAGTACAAGCATCCAAGCCTCATATGGCTAGGTCATGGACACACAGCCCTCCTCAGAGACAGCAGAGAGAGGAAATGAGGTACATAAAGGCTGGAATTTAGGCACTAATGGCTGTGAGATCACCAAGGAGAAGAAAGAAGGGAAGAAAAACAACATGAAGGGAGCTCATTTTGCCATAAAAATCACAGACAGTAATACAAAATCTTTGTAAAAGATTCCTTCTACCTCAGAGTTCATGCACAGGAAGAAATCTGTCAAGGCAAACATGTCCCAAGAAATGACCATTTGGGAAATGTTGAGGCTGCTCTGCCCAGTCCCCTCAGCACATTAATATGTCAGGTCAGTGAAAACAGGGCTGGACAACACTTCAGGTTATAAAAAGGTCAAGGCTATTTTCAACCAGCTGCACTTGGTATGTGGAGCAACTCCAGCTCATCACATTTGTCTGCCCCTAATGCTCCATCCCTATGGGATTTCAGAATAGCTGCTTTGACCAGACTCAGTAAAAGTAAATAAATGTGTGTTTTTAAAAAGGGTTGTGTAGGAAACTTGCCATGTGTAAGTCCAGAATAAACAGGAGCCTGTAGAAAAATTGTGTCTGGTGGTTGCCACATAATAATAAAAGCTGGGAATGAATCACATGGGACAACCAAGGAAGGAAGAAATTACCATAACTGTGCCCAAAGAGAGTCTCCTCTCTGCAGTCTCACACTGCAGTGGGACTGAGGGTGAGAGGGATCTAGCTACAAGCCTGAGCAGTGTGAGACCAGGGATGCTGCCTCTTGAGTTATCTGCAGTCAGAATCACTGCCAGGTGCTCTCATGACTTTCTGTTGTATGCTGGTGCTACCCACAGCCAGGGAGACAAACAGGAACCAGCTCATCCTGCCCATCCCCATGTCAGTGAAAAAACAGGGATTCAGTGCAGAAAATTGACACCTAGGCACAAACACCTTCCTCAAGCCCCTCAGAGCACCAGGGTGGAAGATGGATCATTACCAATAAAAACAGAATATTTTGCTTTCAAAATTATCTCAGGGAGTCAGCGTCTGCTGGAGCAAAAAGCCTATTTCATGAAAATTTAGCAGGGGAATACTTTAATGGAGCTCAGATAAAAAGCAGTCACCTGGAACCCAGATTTAGAAGAAATTGCCTTTTTTTTTTTCCAAATTACTGGTTTGGAGGTTAAATAAGGAATATTCATCTGATTTCACTTTTCTCGCACACTTTCCCTGATGGGTGCACTAATGAACTCTAAACTGAATGGCAAAATGCTTTCAGTCCATCTCCACACCTCCCAAGGAGCAAATTCTTTATTAAAAACTAATGATTCTCCTTTTCAAAATTAGCATCTGCAAGTTTGAGGGCAACTTCAAACCTGGTAGAAAAAGAAGCAATTCCCTTTGCAATGATTAGGACTTCCTCCTTCTCACAAAAATCCCGAGGGCCCCTTAACTTGACTGTCTAGATTAAAGAGGGGCTTAGCTCTAATTGGGTAATTGCTGTGGTTTGTTACTCTTGGTTACTGCAGAGATTTCCTCTGCTGTGTCTTGGCCAGGCAGGGTTGCTTCCCTTGCATCTCAGTTCAGCCTTCCTCAGGTGAACTGTTCAAACAATTCCAGGTGTCACATATCATTGAAATACATATGAATATGTGCACATCCAGACAGTTTAATGTGCCAGCATCGTCCTGCCCAGCAGCAGGTCCCGCACCACGATGATGTTGGAGTCAAGCAGCTACAAGACCTAGTATGAGGGGATGCTTAGCTGAGGATACAGCTCTATAACATACATTTTCTTGAAGCCCTTTAGAGGGATTTGGAATCAACTGCCAGTGGATGAGAAGCTAATGTCTTTGTTTGCAGTGAGGACTGTAAAACCTCAGGATGTTGATCTCTGCTTCCTGCCTCATGCTCAAATGATCTCTAAGTGCTTTGTGAGGCTTCTTACACTGATTTATGACTCAAACCAAAGACAGAATTACCAGCATTTAAAACTAAGCTAGAAGATAAGAAAAACTAGTTCCCAGGTTAACTTTAGAACCAGTGGTAACCTCTTTGACACCATTTATAATACAAGAGATAAATTCCCTGACTTTTCTCCTCAAAAGCTCTTTCTAATTTAATCAAGCAGATTTACATTACACCAACTGACTTCTTTTCTAAGCAGAAAGTAGTCATTCACTTAAACTAGTGAAAAAAATATGGGCTTGCAAGGAAAGGAATTGAAAAGATTGTCTTTATTATGAAATCAGAGAGAGAATGAAATTTCAGCAATATTCAAATATGTAATTTCAAAGATTTCAGTTGTTGTAGATAAAAAATCTGCAAACACATCATAAAAGCTTTGAACAATTGAAACAAAACATGTCAAAAATATTTTGACTGACTCAAGCCATATTTTTCATGTTTTCATTCTTTTCAAAATACAGGCAGTTTGTTCTGCCTCAGGATAGGAAGATTTTCTAAATCTCAGACATTCTGGTGAGGTGGAAATGTGCATCTTTAAGTCTCTAAGACTGTTAAATTTCCAGATCTTCTAGAGACAGACATCTGCATTGCCAGTGTACACTCCTTCCACTTCTGCACCTCGCTAATGGAGCGCTGGCCCAGACAAACCCCATGCAGTGAGGCAGGGCAGTCCCAGTGAGTGACAACACCGGTTTACACTGCCTCAGCTGCCTCTTCAGTGAGCACGGCTCATTTTCCAGTCAGCCAAGGTCAAGTTCTGGAGTTGTGTTTGCTTTAGGGAAGGGCACGGCAAAGAGTGGCTATTTGCCACCTGCATGGGCCAAATCTGCCCTACCTGTGCACCCCATGCAGCCCTGCCTCATTGCAGCACACTCTCAGATACCTCAGCTATTCATTGGCTGCCAGAGCCACTGAATCTGAAGACATGGGCACCCAAAAAACTGCCTATGTGACAGATATTGTGACTCTGCTGGACACTGTGGAATCAGGTGGTTTTAAATGGGGGAAGGAGCCCAACTCTTTTGAGCAGAAAGCTCAAAGGCAACCAAGCCAGGGCAGAGCCATTGCTTACTAAATTCTGCTCAATAGCTGTGCTGTTGGAGTACTTGGTCACTTGCCCTTTACAACACATCCTAGTGGTGCAGAGATTTGCCAGATGCTGGTCAGCCCCATTCATGCAGAACAGATGGTTCTGGCCATGCCAGTGAAAGCTGAGGCAGATGCATTGGGTGACTGCCTGAGGCAGTTGGTTTTCCTGTGCAAACCAGAGAGGGGCAGCAGGTCTGCCCAAATGGCAGGATGTCCAAACATAGCTTAGATGGCACAGTAAGCAGCTCCTCTTCTCTATCTGAGGCCTGGAGAGAGACAAGTCTGCATCACTTAACACCTTGCTGTAGGACAAGTCACAAAGGGCTTTCTTAGGCAAGAGTCACTGAAGGCACCAGGGCTCCCTGCCTGCTTACAGGGTAAGGAGAAACCTTTGGGAGCATTGGCTTGGACTGCACAGCTCAATCTGCCAGTAAAAGCTCTGTGTGCAGCACCTTCTGCTCTACTGTATTTTTGGCCCCTGACTCACCCTGGCAGGAAGCAAAAATGAAAGTAATTTGACATATAATGAACCAAGGTGAGCCAGAAATGGGAAGGCAAAAGAAAGCCAAAAACAAGACAAAGGATGGGCTTACACAAAGCACTGGAGCTAAGCACCTGCCCCAAAGGATACGATACAAAAGGTCAATCCTAGCACTGTCCATGAAATTAATATTCCTTGGCTTCAGGGCACACAACAGAAGCTCAATGAACCTTTTGCTCTACAGCATGCAGCCATAGAGCACTTGTCCTCTGAGTCACTCCAGAACCATGATGATGGGCTATCAGCTGACAGATGGATTTGCCTCTCTGCTCTTCAACATGTGAAAGGTCACCGATCCACAGATTCTCCTTCCCTGGTCTTTTTCCTTCCTGTCAGCTGTGGAAGTCTCCATGCTCATTCTAGCCCTGATGGCTAAGGTAATCAGCCCTGCATTTCCCCACTGGTAACAAAGTACAGCTGCACTGCCTTTCAGCACCAATCCAGCAGCACACCTAAAATGAGCTGCTGATTCCATTTCACTTCCCAAGAAAAAAAACAAGCAGATATCAAAGCCATGCCCATCTCTCACTGACTGCAGAAAATACGAGGTAAGAGTGGAGACACAGCTCTCCAGGACAAAGCAAACCAGACTGCTACACCCATCTTATCATTTCTAGGAGAACCATTGGACTAAGCAACTAAAGAAGGTGCAGGCTCTGCTCAGGAATGGGTATTCCTACAAATTTTATCAGGCCTGAGAAGCCAGATCATAGCTGAATCCATCCCTATTGGTTGAAAGGGAGGCTGTTTCTATCACAGGATCTGAACTTGCTCTGTTAAGAAGTAATTTATGAGGAATCGTGCATTCTGGCAAACATAAAAGGCTTAACATTTAAAATGTCTGAGAAGCCATCACAAAGCCATCTCTTAAAACACTCTCATGGCCCTTCAGGAAAGGAGCAGTCAACCTGAGCTGACTTATTGTCATCTTGCTAGTCATAAAAAAAAGAAAGGACCAGGGATAAAAAGGCCAACAATAATGGAATGCATGTCACCACCTTCAGTTAATGCTGCACTGGATCTGACACCACCATTTCTCTCCTTTTGCTCAAAAATTGGAATGATAGCACTTTGCAACCAAAATTCATGAGTTTACAAAACAGCACTCAGATGGGAGTCAAACTATCTGAGATGGGGCATACTTAGGACCACAGCATTTTCTCTGTTCACACAGAACAGCTGTCCCTAGTCAGGCATGAGCAACACATTGCATGGAGCATCCAAACTGAGTCAGGAGTGGTCTTGGGTCAGAAGAGGACAGCAAGGTACTATCCAGGTATTAAAGGAGCAGAAAGGATCATAATTAACATGTCTTTCTAGATATTCAAGTGAACAGATTCTCCTTGGAGTCAACTGGAATTACAGTCCTGATATAAGGAAAGGGGTGATTCTCAGATCAACCACAAACATAAATCCATCTAGAGTTTCTACAAAGAGGCTTGATGGGCCCCCTGTGTCTGACCCAGACTCCTTTGGCTGGACTTAAAAAACAGCAAAATCAAAAGCTCCACCTTGGAAGCAATGCAAGTGAGAGCAACGACCATGTTACTTGTCAGAGCCAGTGCAGCTTGGAAATAGTCATGTGGAGCAACAAGCATGTCCTTGACAGGAGCACTCATGAAATTTTAGCCCAGAAATATCTCATTGATTTATTTCAACTTTTTAAAGCAATTTTGTCAGGAGAATGGAGAATAAAACTGACTGCCCTACATTTTTAGTACTGCTTGAGAGCATCCAACCCAGAGCACTGTTTGTCACTGTATCACACACAAAGGTGCAAAGCCACTTCCCTGGGCTTCCTCACTTCTCCTACACCTACAAGGCAGACCACAGCTCAGGGACGAAGACAAGGCACATCTGAGGAAGCCTGGGTCTGAGCAAGTCCTCAACCTCACACAACATGATTCCTCTTTCAGATACCATTCACCCCCTGCTTGTGTCTCATACTGTAGAAATGTTTCCCCACCATTCTCCCTCCCAAATTCCCTGACACATCCATACAGAAAACACCCCACTGGATTTTAAACGTCCCCCATCAATTTTTTTCTTTTCCAGCTGCCTGTCAGCCCCAGCAGAGCAGGGCTGCTCATTTGCAGAAATCAGCACTCTAATCTACTGACCTTTTAAACATTGTACAGGATTGTCTATTTCTTATCACCATAACCTATTTTAAGTAATCTTCTAGATGTTCAGTTCATTCTTCTGCTTGCCTAAGGAAACATAAAAATTTACACCTATTGTAAAAGCATGAATAAAAACTGATTGAGGAAAGAGGAGACAATAATGTGCCCATAATACTAACAAGCTCACTTGCACTGCATTTCTCTTTAAAGCAAGATTTGTCTGATTATCAACAGGGTTTTGATTTAGACTGCTGCTGAAATTACCACTGTAAAAGTAAACCCACTTTTATTGCATAAGTACAGAGAATAGTTATGTACTGTTTAAACGTTTATGTCTGTTGCTGGGGGTGATCAATCTCTTAATTATCAATCCAGAAAAGGTTCTATGGCAAAAGATGATCTATTTAGTGCACTTGGGATATTTTTTGAAGAGGTTAAAATTTACAAAATAAAAATCAACAAACTTTTTTTAGAATAGAAATCAGCAAAGTTGGTAATGGAATCAGGTTAAGAATATATGCCATTATTAGATCAGGCTGTTTGACAAAGCCAAGTGAAGGCAGTGCTCTAGAATGTAAGATTCACATTAACTTTCCACTTCTGAGCAGACTTATCATGTGACTGCAGCTATCTTTTGGGTTTGGTGAATGGTTTTTGCACTGATATTGTGCAATTTTTCTAAATATAACAGTGAGAGTATGAACTACATGCCCTGCCAAGGGTCAGTCACCTTCAGTGATGACTATATGCATTTTGGTTACTCTTTACACAGTTCTCTGGTAACCTGAAACTCAAGATGTAGAACACAAGTTTTCTTTGGCAGCAGTCACCCTCCTCACATTCATGCATGCCTAATCTCAATTCTCTAATGAATCACAAACAGCAAAGAAGGAAGAAGTTTGTGTGCATTCTGCATGGGCTTTGCTGTGTACACTATACTGAGAAATAAATCAGCAATAAAACATTTCATATGAGCAAGCAGAGAGTTGCTTGGATCTCCCAGTGTCCAGATCCCATCAATTTCTGCTAAGTGGAGACCATTAAAACTGGAAATGTATCTAGAGATATTCTTCTTTTGGTTTCAGCACACTCAGTATCAATTCAGTCCTTGCTCAGTGCTGCAACTGCTCAACAAGAACGGCAAGATCTGCTCTGGCCATTGTGAACACTGTGCCTTTGTGACTGTTTCTCCTTCAGCTAAAATCAGAGTGGCTGGACTATGGGCTTTGCTTCAGCCCTACACAGCTCACAATCAGCTCAGCTGCAGCTCCTCTTCAGGGCCATACTCTGGTCAGCAAGGACAGGGAGTTGGCAGCAGGACTAGAGGGCAACATGAAAAATACCAGTTGGAATCACTTTTGTGGATCATTTACAGAAAACACATTTAAAAATGAAAAGTACATTTAGCTGAAGAACATTTAATCAGTCACAAAGTCACTTGAATGCACTGACGAGGAGCACTTTGGAGAGCACTCAGGATCCAGTTCTTTTCAGTACAGCTTCATTATGAGATTTGTGTAGACTTGCTTTCCATTTGGGTGATGTTGCTGGGTAGGAGCATTGGTTTGAGTGACTGCTAACTCTGGTGGTGCAGGCTGGGTGGGAAGGCTGCATGCTTGAAATGAGCATCACAGGGACTGCCTTTCAGACTGCCATTGTAGATCAGATCTTCTCTGAGAGAAACTCATTGGCTAAAACACTTCCAAAAAGTGAAACCATGAAGATTAAATGACTGATCAGAGAGATTTCTAAGATAACTCCCTCACCAAAGTAGCAGAACTACCAGCAGACAGACTATATGAGAGAGAGAAAATCCTGTAATTCAGCCTATTTAAGTACATGAGAGGTGGCACACAAACAGAAAATCAGATTGTTAAGGTATCTTGGTTTCAGTTCTCAGCTTTGTCTCATCTTCCTGTCATGATCTTGGGCAAATGACTTGACCTCCCATAACTTCAGTGCCTCAATTTTGGAATGGGGAAGATTCTGCAGCCTTGACTACTTGGCTTCTAAACAACTTGACTGAGTATCTCTGTGGGGGTTTGTACAGTACCTAACACATGCTCTTTGTGGCTGTTTTGAGAGGAAAAGCTCCATGCTTTATGTACTATTGTAAACACCACTAATTAATAATCACTGGAAGTCTTCCATTGCATCTCTATAGTTCAAGAGGGCTGTTCTCATTCCCAGGCCACAGAAATGAGTAGAACAGACTGAATTGCTCATGCCTTCTTCAAAGGACTTCAGCTGGGACATTGGCTGCCTGTGGGTTAAAGGTTTTCAGCAACCCTTCGAGGCACTGGCATTGCCTGTGGAGTCTTCAGCCCAAACAAAAGAGCAAAGACCCTTCAGGTCTTTTGGGACTTAGAGCAAAAGAAATCTTTCTTTGAATTGAGGAAATCTTTAAAGAAGGGACTTCAGACCTATAGTGATAAAGGAAATAAAAAACATCTACACTGACAGCTCCAGTTAGGAGCAAACAGGCACAAAAGACTTTGAAAAACAACCAGTCTTTCATCTTCAATAGCAAGCTCAACAGCTCTGCACCAGCTGCTCTGTAAACAGTATAGCAAGGGAAAGAAAATCACTGGCAGCAAATGCATTAAACATGGCAACGTCTTCAGATGACATATTTTGTAAATTTCCTCCTTAAAAGTTATGCCATTTCTTAAATCTAAAGGATTATCTGCTGTATAGCAGGAGAGACATTCTTCCAGGCAGCTGGGCAGCTTCATTACCCTTATTTCTTGCCAAGCTTCCCATAATGCAAGTAGGCAGTTTGGCTAAGGTGGGATGTCAAGTGACTTGGGTTAATCTCCTGAGTCTGCTTTACATTTTCTGAGGAACCTTTAGCAAAGCACTTAATCTCTGGGACCTGTTTTCACCTGGAAAAGAAAAGGAATTATTCTTCTGTCTTAAAGCAGTCAGCACTTTGTAACAATCACGTGCAACCTTTTATTGACTATGGATCCATACAAACTTTTACAAGAGATGGGTACACACTGCTTGGGAAACTGAAATCTGTTAGTAGAGTGATGTTTCCCAGCTCTGGACCACAGAGGAATAGCCCAGGAGCACCCAAACATGCATATCACAGGCTGAACTTATGCCAAAGTGTAAGCTTCTAATCATCAAATAAGAGAAACTTAAGCTTAGATTTGGTGTGGTTTAATTTAATTAAGTTATATCATGTGAAATATAAATCACTCTAAGCAAGGGGTAAAAGAAAATGCTGACAATCACTATGCAGTATTTTGCATGCTGAAACAGGGAAATATGCTCAGCATCTATGTAGATATATGGGGAGGGATTGCATCTCCCGATCAGTGTGGTTATTGGGATCTATTAACACTGAAATGTCATTTTCTCCAAATTCCTTTCTATTACGAGAGCTATGTTAGAAATAAAGAAGCATGGTTAAGAACATCCACCCACCATTTCTGATGCCTTTGGTAAGGCATGACAACACCTCTACCTTTCCACTTTCTCTTCATTCCAAAATCTATTGGGATTCTGGTCACTTAAACTCCCTAAGCCTCATTTTGCTAACAGAAGAATAGCAATGCCAGACATTTCCAGAGTGCACCAAGGCTTAACAGTAACATGATATACTTAATACATCTGTACTGTTTAAAAACCACTACAGGTTCTTTAAGTAACTGACTGCCTTTGTGGGGAAGCAGCTGAAGATTGTTCCTGCAGCCAAGTTCACTCCACTGATGGTAACTCAGAGTCATAATCAACAGTGAACAAATCCTACTCAGCACCTGACAGCCACTGCAGCTGAGCCCTAAAATGCCCCATTGTGTGGATCACAGCCCCCTCTCACCTGGCACTTGACAGTCCCATGAAAGGCACCTGACACTGCTTAGGGGGAAGTGTTCAGGGCTCCCATCTGTCCCTTGGTCTTTGCCAAGGTGTCATCCGAAGATTTCCATAGCAGGAAGCTTTTGCCAGCTCCTCCACTTCTGGCTAACTCGCTGTTGCTGCACCAGATGCTTTCCCTTCCATCAAGCATGGATAGGTGACTCCTCAGGAACCGGCTTGAGAAGAGCACAGCTGTCTCAGTGTGCTAAAATAGGCACTTTAATTTGTTCTCCCCACTTTGACCAGTGAAATAACACAGGCATCTGCTCTCTTTCATTTGCTGCCAAGCAGCCCCAGGGTTTCAGGAGACAGCATTTGGTGATGGCACTTGTAAGAATGCTGAACACTTGTCCAGCTGGTATCTGCACACTTAGTAACCACTCCAGTGTGGGGAACAGCAACACTGCATCCCGTATGCTCTCAGCTCTGCACCTCATGTCTTGCAGCAGAGAGCTCTGGTGGCTCAAGCCAGCACACACCACTTCAGAGCAATATTGCTAGCAAAGTCCTTTAGCAGCTGAGTTGCTATTCAATACCTGGGAGAGAGGAGCAGGCTTTGCTACCACTCAGCTCAGCATTAAAAATCTTATCTTCTTTCCTCAAAGCAAGTATAGCCTGTGGAAAGCCAGTGTTTTACATGGCCTGCTGTGGTGGGTCCTTAGGACTCGAAGAGTGTCCTTTAGCCAGAGACATGACATCTTCAAAGGGGGACCACAGACTGGCTGGTACAGAGGAAAACTCAAAGAGCCCTGGTGCAGTTTGAACCTTGTGGGGATCCTCCTTCTTGTTTTAAGGGAACAGCATTTAGAGGTGTCATCATGTGGCCAGAGACAGCCACTAGTTTAATGGCAAAGGTAAATATCCTTCTGCCTTAGTCTCAAAAGCAACCTCCTTTCCCTCTCTGGCAGCAGCAGCCCCTCAGCAGTGACAGCCATAATGACTCAAAAGCCCTTATCACCTCCTCTTTCCCCAAGGTGCTATCCTGATATGAAAAGGGGAAATTGAGGCAGAAAGCAAGGTGGCAATTTGTCCATGGCTGCTCAGGGCATTGTAGACAGTCAGGAGGCTACATGAGCTGCTGGTCTGTGGGGATCATCTGTTTGCCTGCCACAGCCTCAGGAAACCAAGCTCTGCAGATGGGGGGATGCTTCTTTTGGGTGTCTACATGAGATCTGAAGAATACCAGGATGACCAAACCCTGATCTGCAGCAGGGTTAAGGACCCTGTCAGTGCCTGCCTTTCCCACAGGCAGTCAGCAGGAACAGGTGTGTTCCCCATTGCCTCAGAAGGCCCTTCTTCCAGGCAGGCAGAAGAAGGGGAGATCTCTTCCCTGCTCCCCAGCCTGGCCTGCTTCTCACCACAGCACAACTGACCCCAATTCAAGCTGCTGACACTTATTTTCAGGGTGTTTCAGAGCTTCGTTATTTGTGAATGCCTTTTTGTGTAGCGCCATTGGCACTAGCACAGCCTGTTCCCAGCCTGTTCCAGCAGCTCCCCAATGACTGAGGTGACGGGCTCCAAACAGGGCATGGGCTCTGAGCAGGTCCTCAATGGGGTCACTCAGAGACAGCAAGCATCCTGGTGGATCTTCCTCCCTTTTCCAGCTTTGCTTCCCTGTACACAGCCTTCAGTTTCTGCTCTCCAAGAGCTCAGTGCAGAACTGCTTGGTTATAAAATACACATATACATTTTAAATCCCCAGCAGCAGGCTGGGTATTGACAAACTGCATGACACTGGGAGGAAGGCAGCAGAAATGGCTTCTGGGCCTGATTTGTGAGGATCAGATTAAAACACACTAAACATCCATATCCCAACTAAGTAGTGGGACTGCCAGGCTCCAGGCAGGGATGTGATGGCTGCACACATCAGGGAGATAAATGCTACAAGGAACAATCCACAATATCTGCAGTTACTGTGAGAATCCTATATTTAAGAAAAGGAGGTTTCTCCAGTGGGGTTGCTGCATAAACTGGAAGCCAAGGACCAGTACCTGAAATGCTCACTGCCCTCTCCACATCCCACCTGTGGATGCTGCCAGGCTCAAATTAGGGAAGAGACCAAGGTACATCCTCAATCAATTTCTCAGCACAGAGAGCAGATAGTAAAATGGTGGGTTAGAAAAACAAGAATAACTAAAAAAAACCAGCATTACCAGGATAGATGTGTGTCCACTTTGATCAACAGCCTGCCTCCAATTGCAGCCAAAGATGCTCAAGGAAAAATGCAGCAACAGTGCAAATGCCACAATCCCAAATGAACTTCCAGCTCTTCCAGCTTCTGAATCTGTAGCTCAGGTGCTTCTGTTCCAGAGGAAATTAATGACAAAGAGAACCCCAGGTGGGAGATCAGAGCAAAGTCTCCTGAGAGCTGAAAACCTGCAAAAGTGTGCCAGGTGAGTGGTGATGCTTGGGAAGAACACTGATCTCTGTGTAAAAGCATTTTTCAAAGGAAAACAGCTGTGACCTGTGTGACAAGCCTTAGTGGGCATCTCAGTCTCTACGACATGGCCAGTGTACAACATTTTTCTTAAAGATATTTCACATTTGAAATTATATCAAAGCTTTAGGCAACATGCTTTTTCTGTCCCACATAATTTGGAGAATTCCCTCTTGGTAAGCATGGGAACTCTGGCACTTGAGCCACTTTGCACAGTAACTCTTTTCTGCAGGGTCTCATCCAGGGGTGGCTCCAGCAAGCAGAATCTGCATTTTGACAGGGTTGTTCTGCTCCTGCAGACCAGCACATACCTAATCCAGCTCTGCTGCCTTTTTGTCAAACCCTTGCTGTATCAGCAGGCACAGCACTGCTGCCAGACCTCTATTTACAAGTCACATCTTCTTCACTGCCAGAAGGGGAATTACTTTTTTCCAACAACAAGAAACACTATTTATTGAGTACTGAATACAGTTATCAGTTAGCTAGCCTTGGCTGCTCAGGAATAAAGACAAGGAGCTTTCACACACACAAGCAGGAGGTCCAGTCCTGACTATGATGAAAGGGTACAAAGCTAAAAAGTATCCTCAGAAACATCCACAATCAGCTGAGCTTGTTCTTGATGTCAAAGGCTAAATTTCCCTATTTATGATATTCAGCCTGAGTGTCTTATTTTTCTATAAAGTGTGACATTTGAATTTCTCTATTATAATTTTACAAGTAGCCTCCCATGTCAGTCAATGGAAAACTATTAAAAAATAACCACTTTAAATTCAGGCAAAAATAACACAGGTTAAAGCCCAAGAATATAGTCTATATCCTTGCTACAACAAAAATTAGACTTGTGTAGCAAAATACTCCATGTTTTTAATTTTCTCTTGACAGTGTTAAAAAATGTATGCAGTTGTCCTACTGGACACAGGACATGGCTGATATGACACAGAAGTACCCAAAAGCAGCCCACAGTTTAATGTTCAAAGCAGTATAAATCCAAAGAAGAAACTGCTACCTTCACTATCCTCAAATAATTGAGGAAGAAGAGCATTCAAGCAGTACTGGACAGGCTGCTGCTTTTCCCACTCTAACATCTCCAGCTGCTCGGTCAGAAGTGGGAAAGGGAAGATCACAAGGAACTGGGCTAGTCATGGCCACGTTACTGTTGGGCTGTCACTCTCCAAGGGATGACTTTTCAGTGCATTAGAGCCATTTCTGAATTAAAGCTAGAGTTTTAACACCAAAGACTTCTACACATTCCATTTCTTTGATGAAAAAATCCTTGGCCATAATGCCAAGGGAAAGAAATCTGGTGCTCTTTCTCCAGGCACTTCCTTTTTCTCCTGATATTTCCCTTGTTACTTCAGTTGCTTTTTGTTGTTTTTCACTTTCTTTATCACTGAACTTGTCCACCCTGCACCTGGACTGGACTGAGCTGATCCATCCTGCAGTCACTCACAGCGAGTCACTCAACTCAAAAGGTAAACAGTTAAACCCACATTAGAGATCAGGAATGAGTAAATACTGCCCTGAAGGGTTTTGTATTTGGACACAGGTGTTTGTCTTACTGGAAAGATGCTTTAATTCATTATTCTCAGCTAAATAAACTAAAGAACACAAGCAAACCACATGCTGAAGTGCAGGAAATCTCCAGCACATAACAAAGTGGCCAGCACACAAAATCACAATAACTAATTCAAATGCTTAAACATTGTCAGTTGAAAATAACTATATCATTGCACTTTATTATTTAGAGGTCTTGGGTGCTCTAGTAAGACAATTAATTTAATCAGATCACTTTTCATGAGTAAAGCTCAGGCTCTGGACCAAGACAATGATGATAACAGCCTTCACGAGAAGAGAGTAGAAGTGTTTTATACCCTCCTCCATAAAACACCTCACAGGGCACAGACACAAGTCCTTCATCCAACACACAAGTTACAGGCTAGAGTTGATCATCCCATGAAATGAGATGAGCAAATCATCCTCAGCCAAATCAGATCTCCTGACTGCAGGAAAGGATTTACCAGCTTTGTCCCTGCAGCCAAATGGCACATCTGAGATCATCCAGCCTGAGCAGAATGAGCAGTTGCACTCTCCCATGACACCAGTTCAGTCAGGCTCTTCTCAGGTGAAAATCTGGGTTAATTTCAGGGATCAACACCTGAGCTTGGGGCAGCAAACACTGCACAAGGCAGCTTACACACACAATCTCCTGTGGCAGAGGAAATGTATTTCCTTTACCTGAACAGAAGGAATAAACCCCCACTATGGCCAGGAGATTTCATAGTCCTTCATACATGTGACAGGCTGGACTGAGAAGGAGTAAAGGCTGAGGATGGGCTGACTGAGTAAGGAACAGTCAGCTGGGACTGTTTGATTCTGGATCTTTTCCTAGCAATTTCCTAGACACCAGCTGCTACACCTCAAAGCTCTGGGTCTTTGTCCTGTCCCTGGTGGAGCAATGGAATTGAGTAAGCACTGAGGACCAAGCAGTGGAGGATTCTGCTGAGCCTCAACACTTGTTTCTACAATTGGACCCATCACACGCTTCTGCACCATAAAGCTCCCTTGTCAGTCACATCAAACCTCCCAGGAGGAGAAGCAGCCAGACTGTGAACTACTGTTCAGCTTTACCTCTCCCCATGGGTGCCTGCACACCTGCAGGAATGAGGGATGGACATACTTAACCTTCCCAGAACCAGGCAGCAAAAATGTGATCTTTCCAATAAGGATGAGTCACTTCCAACTGGGTTATTAAGTTATTACATTGTATTATTATATTAACGTCATTGCCATTTTCAGGAGAAGATAAACCTAATTTTAATCTGCTCTTAATTGAAAGCTTATCAAGAGACTGGCTCCATCTCTACACAGTCAGACAGCTTTTTTTTCTTCTGCTTCCCTTCCCCCTCTCCATACACTGCACTCTATGCTGATGAAAAGAAACATCTCTATTCATTAGAGAAAAATCAGCTCGGAGTCGATCAGGCCTGTTAACCTACAGCCTGAGCTGTTATCACAGAGCAGACCTTTCCTCACAACAAAAAAACTGTTGGGGGCTGCAGTTTGGCACCCTGTTGCAGGGGATTTGCTGCTCATTTTTATGTTGAGGTACTTGACAGTTTCCATTAGAGGACGTGAGAATATTAAAGATATTTGAGCAGCTCTGGAAGAGGGTTAAGTATATAATGCAAGTTGACTGTGCAGATTTTAATTACAGATTCCCCCAAAAATCCATAGAAACTCTGATTAAACTCCTAATTACTTTTAAAGAAGTGAATAAGCGGTCAATAAGATGAACAGCAGCCTCTCTTCTTCTTTCTTTTTCTTTCTTCTTCTTCTGAGCAAGCTCTACAGTGATAGCAACTGCAGATGTATTATCACAGGCAAGTTAACAGAAGACCAAGGGGGAGACATTTCTCTAAAGGGTCCTTTGAAAGAACTTTTTGCGACATCTTCAATACTAAGGCTGGCCCCGAAATCAATCAGGTCACGGTAATTTACACTGGCAAAGGATGTGCCTGTTGCCTCCAGCTGTGACTTCATGGTGCAGGATTACATTGGCTTTTCCAGCAGAGCTTTGCCTCCCCACACAAGCAGTGCTGGCCTTCAGGGAGCTGTGGTGGGGTTTCACGCCGTGTCCAGGTTAGGGAGGTGATGCTCACAGAAATGTGGACCCTGTCCCAGGGGTCAGGGCTTTACAAACAGCCTTCCCAAAACATATCACACAACCACACTGAGCAGCTTCACTAATGCCCTCTCTGTCAGGCCATGGAGCTGGCAGCACATCTTCCCTGAGAGCAGCCATCCAAGGTCATGACTCAGTCACCACTACTAACTCCACAGCTGAAGATGTGGTGCCTCTGTGCTAAGCAGAGCACCAGCTCCTGGAGCACAGAAATACCCTTTTTCTAAGGGACCACTCAGAGGGTGGGAAGAAACTTCTCAGCCCCAGACCTGTGGGCCATGTTTCAGCCCTTCCACGCAGGCCGAGCTCTGCAAAGTGGATGCACCTGATAGCCACATTCATTCTGAAAAACAAAAACTGTTTCCCAGCAAGACATTTTAGTGCCTCCTCAGAACTTGCTCAAATCTGCTGGACTTGCAAAGAAATTTCTTTCTTCTGAGCTCAGCTGAGACCCACAGTAAACTACAATCCATGTTCCTCAGTCCCATGAGAATCATCCCTCTCTTTTATGGCATTTTCTGGCTCTCACTTAGCCAGAGCTTTGCTCCAGTTGTGCCAGAGCAGAACAAGCCCTGCCCACTTTCTCTGGGCACAACAGGGCTAAAAACAGTAAAAAAGAAATATCTCCCCTAAAGTAATTCAAATTCTGAAGGTGGGACTCAGTCTGAGATGGTGTACAGCAGCAAGACATGCTGTGCAAGCAGTGACTGTCCCCAAGGCACAGCCATGCTTCATCTTACTGTCTTCTCTCCAAGCCATTATTGTTTATTTTGCTGTCTCCAATGGCCATAACTTTAACCCTGCAAATAACTTTCATTTTCCCATCACAGGAAGGAGATGAGAGTGCTTCTAGGGGAATAGCATCTGTGTCTGTGTATGAAGACTCTCATTCTCTATCTGTATCACCACACTCTGCCTCTTACATTATTTTTTTTTTACATTTTCCCTACAGCAGGACTCACAGTTACCAAAATCCCCTCTTATACCACTGCCAGATATTTTGTAGCTAATGGACATGTTTGTGTGGCAGCCCCCCAGCTGCTAGGGGCAGTAACCACCAATCCCTCATCCTTGCCCATAGTGCAAATGCATTTTATATTCCATGATGTGGCTGGAACTGTCCTCACTGTATCTGACTGCTCAGGTCCCAAACTTTTATATTTCGCAAGCCTTTCAGACTAGTCCCCAGATATGGAGAGACCATAACCACAGGACACAGATTCCCTCTGGTAGATTTGTTGGTTCAAGATGACTAAAGCCATATTGTGCTCTGTGTACGGGACCTGGGAGAGCAGGGCTCAGCGCTGGCTTGGAGCTCTCAAGGCTTTTGCCATAGAATTAATTTTGACAGAAGAAACACGACCAAAATAGTAAGGCTATAGGGAGGGCATGGGCATTCATAGACTGATTAGGTTTTCTTTTTGGAAGAGAACTTCAGTGGGCCTTCAAGGTGAGAAAAATATCCTAATAGCACATTTGCATTAGAAAGAGAAGGCGATTCTGAGGTGCGTTGGAGAGTTCAGTCAATTCCTAAGCCTTGATCCAGGTGAATGGGAGGAAACAGAAAGAAACTTGGAAATGGAAGGAGGGAAGGAGCTGTTCTGCAAACCAAAGCTCTGCACTAAGGCATATGTGGCTTCCAGTGACAGTGTGAGAATTTACAGTATAATAAAGATATATATGGCCATTTGGAACAAGCTATTTCTAACATAAAATGACTCTGTCTATTGATTGCCCCAGGAATTTGTACAGAACACTATTTCCAGACATATAACTGAGCATATTATTTACTCTCTATAAAAGCTGGATAAATGGCCAGGCTCCAGGAGGGTGTGAGGCAACAGCAGTTGTTCATTGACAGATGAATGGAAGGAGGTTTGAGCGTGACAGAGAACATCAGGATCCTGGGAACTGTACCAACAGCTTTCACAAGTCACTGCAACAGGTGTATCTGCTTGTTCCTCAAAAAGGTGCGGCCACTTCAAGGCTCTCATGAGAAAGCAGGGGACCAACATACAGGAGAAACATCATTTCCCCTCTGGAGCAGCACTGAGAAATGAGGTCTGAGGCTAACAAGCCCAGAAGGTACAAGGGCCTGAACCAGAGCAGGTTCTTCCACAGCAACATACAAGCAATTGCTTGAGGTGCCCAGCCATGAATCTCCAGCTAGATCCCACAGGCACTTCAGGTGTGGGAGAGAACAGCCAAAGCTCAGCCTCTGCCTCACTTCCCAAGGGCCCAAGGCAAGTGCCCTGAGACATGTCCCCCTTAGTAATGAGAGTTACTGGCTCATTTCCAGCTGGATGGAAATGCCTGAATGGCACAGTTGACAGTTCAGGTCCCAGCTCCTCATCACGAGAGACCCCATAGCATACTGGTGTTCAAAGCAAAATGATGTTGCAGACTTCCTTGTCTCACAAGCAGACCACAAACTTTAAAGCATTTCCCAGGAAATGTGATGGACACAACAGCTGGGAATTTCCTTTCAAAGCAAACAGGAAGGAAGAGAATCTGAAAATTAGGGACAGTATAGAGAAGTATCTTTTGGCCTACCAGCAGATAAGCAAAAAGTAGGGCTATCCCAGAAACTGGGAATTCTGCAGTTCAGCAGCTGCTGCAACTGTGTTTAGCATATTGTCAGTGTTGCCTCAACTCCTAGAACAGGTGAACATGCCACACAATCTTGAGCATTCTCCTCCCCATCTCCTTGCCTTTCACACTCCATCACAATGTTATGTGTAGGCAATACGAAGTCCAGATAGTCCCCTAAGCAGGGCCTGCATCATTTCCATTACTTGTTAAGTGTCTAGACTGTCATAGCAGTTACATGCAGAGACCCAAAGGACTGTCCAGACAGGTGACAGGGTCCTGACTCATGATTTCAGATCATCAGCAAGTTGCTCTAATAATGCAAATAAACTTTCATGAGTGTTAGGCTATGAAAGGGTGGTAAAACTGGGTTTACATTCTTCAGCACAAAGCTGTGCCATCGCAGTGGCGCAGGGGACCGTGATGGCTGAATATTCTTGTACTCCTGCTGCCACCTAAAGGAAATGCCTCAAAAATGCTCAGGAATATCCTAGAAAAAACATGTTCTGAAATATTCTGAAATAATGCAGGATAGAGTGGGCTTTTAGCTGAAGAAGGATCCATTTGGGAAAAGGACTACTATAAGAAGGATATTTTTGTCTCATGGAATCAGCTGCAGCATGCTGGCAGATTTTTAACAGCCATGATTGCTAGTGGATGGGGTCAAGGAACTTCTGCTGTCCACAGCTGTGACCATCCTGATTGCCATGGTCTAAGACCACAGATGAGAGGTCTGTATATGGGAGCAATATCTCTCATTACATCAGCTGACCTAAAAAGAAAACCAAAACAGCTTTAGGATCATAAAAAATCATCTTCAAATAATTTAGGGCTAAACAAAAACACCACCAGTTCTTGTTGAATGGATCCTTCTGAAACAGTTTTCTTAAAGGCACCTGAGTCCTCTGTTTGAATTCTTCCCATTATCCAGATGAGACACCGGGTCCTTTGGTGCCTTTGAAGAGAGGGTGAACCAGTCAGGCCAGCTTTAGAAATCTGACACCAAGTCCTCTTTGGGCCAGGTGCTCCTGATGTTGGCTGCCTATGTAACTCACTTGGATTTATCCATTCCTTTTGGATTTGTTTGCTAGAATTGGGTATGCTCCAATGGATTGGAGGTAGCTGGGCAAAGGGGAGATAGCTAAAGGGAAATGTTCCCATATTGTGCACAAAATAGCAATAACTTTGTTCAAGCTTCTACGCTGACTAAATGCCCAACACCAGAAGTTGTGTACAGTCAGAACTAGTGAGCAGAGGGAAATACTAAACTGCCTTGTAAACTGGAAGCCAAGTGGAAGTATTACTTAAATGCTCAAAAAGTACAATTTGCTGCTGCAGATCAACAAATAGCTTTATTAAATAGAGGGAACATTACTACATGAGTTATGAAACTGGCTTTACAGCTTTAACCGTGGTCTTCACATTTTAATAACCTTCTGTTTAAGGGGTTAATGGAGCCTCTTTAGTTTTCCCCATGTATGGTCACAAGGGCACACATCAAAAACATGCATCTGGTATTTAGAGTGCTCAAGTACAGAAATTTCATTGTCATGTATCAGAGGGTAGGAGCACTCCTCATGAACAGGATGTAACCTCCCACCCAGGACATGGCAAAACCTCTCCCATCCAGGATGATTAAATAGATGCTCCAGGTATCTCCATATGAAATGACATGTTTGTCAAGATCAAGCAGCAGTGCATAAGGTTCAGTGCAAGCACACTCTGATGAATCATTCCATGACATGAGTATCTGGCAAACTTATTACCTTCCCCACGTATTTACTTTTTGGGATGAGTGAACACTGTGTTGTCCTTATTTCACAGTGAGTTAAGCTGAAATGCATATGCATCAAGCAATTTGCCCCAAACAATCATATTGCGATGCGTCATTTGATGAGAACTGCTGTTTCCTGGTGTTACTCAGGAAGCCATTTGACTCCCAGCCTGTGACTAATGTCTTGCCTGAGCAGTCTTGTCAGGAGATGTGACTTCTACATATGCTTTCCTTCTCCACGTGTTCCACAGAAACTGTATCTACCCACTTTGGCCTAATACTTTCCCATTTATCCTCACTAGGGAAATTTAGCTTCTCTTTAAAGTGGAGGAAGAAGCTATCTAGGGCACCAGGCATAGATGGATATGACCTTTTAATTAAATGTTCTGAAACTGATGAGGAATTGGGAATGGAAGACAATATGGATTATTTTGAAAATGAGAATGAAAAAAAAATCCTTTCAAAAGGATCATCTCCTTGTGATGTCTATCTTGCTTTTACTCCCAGACTGTACCTCAGGTCCAAGATTCCTATGATTCCTCAAAACAAAGACAGCACAGAAATTATGGTGTGCCCTGCTCCAAGGCATAGTGTAGTTTTAATTCCACAGGCAGGTGTTCTCATGACTGATGTCAGAATATGCTTAATATCAGAAGATGGAAGCTAACAGGGAAATCAGAATTATGGGGTTTTATCTTATCATTTAATTCCTCAACTGCTCAAACTGGAAAGTACTTTTTTTCCTTCAGTACTCCCTTGTGTTCTACAGAATAAAAGAATTCCCAGAGTATTTAAGCATAGAGGCAGTCAGGTAACTCCCACAATGTATCTCTGCAAGTGTGACCACAGGTGTGGTACATCCCTCATACACCTGCAGCTAAACAAAAGTGACACCTGTAGTCTAACCCAATGAGACCCACTTTCACTGAGAAAGTTCTTCTAATCATTGAAGGGAGACCAACTTTTCAGGCAGGCAATTTACCTGCTCGTCTCCAACCCTTTCCTTGGGAAGAGATGAAGTCTTCTCAGCCTGTCATTAGATGACTTGCAGGAGAGGTAAGGACCTCTGCCCCCAAGATTCAGAAGGCTGCATGCCAAGTTCTGCACAAATACAAGCATGGGGAGCTAATCAGAACACTCTTCTTTCTGTTTTTGTCTCTTCCAGCAAGACAAAGAAAACATACACATTAATAATCAATAATAGAAAATCAGACATATACCCCCTCTCTGAGACAGGAGCATGCATTTCATATTCTAACCAACCAAAATGTGTCCCTGTAGCCTTGGGGTATCATTTACTTCCCAGACAACTGAAATTAATTTTGCTTGTAACTTCTTATGAAACAGTGTCTCTAATAAATCATTTGACACACTGTGTTTGTACCTATATCTATTAATTTTTGTAATGGTACCCAGGAAAAAAGGCAAACAGGTTTCCATGGCATACTTTGGTTCTGAAGGAACCATTCTCCTCTTCAAAGCGCTCACTGCCTTTTGTTGTAATGCCAGAATCATACATCCTCACTGTACTGCCCTTATGCATTATTTGGTTGTGGTCTGCCTCGCTTTAATGCAACCTTTTGTGTTTCAAAGTTGCAGCACCAAAGCAGAGCAATACAATGCACAGGACATGCTATGCAGATGCCAACTCCTGTAGGGCCTTAAAAGCACATCTGTAGCTTTTGCACAGCAGGAAGATGAAGTCATACTGACATAGCTTTTTTTGCCATTAAGGAAAAGATGTAATTGTTCCTCAGTATCTTTGCTTCTCTGAATAACCTCACAGAATTTCAGCTATCAGGCCCTTCCTTCAATGGAAAGTCATCCTGCTGGGTCACTTATTGTTACTGCCACAGACAAAAAAGCAAGATGGGAATTTGGGTGACAGGTCAGGGACATGGAGAGCGCTTCATTTTATCTTGGCAATGTGAAGGAGAAAGGATTTTTATTTTCACATTGTTAACATGTTGCCTGTAGAGATGCTCCCTTTCTGTTAGCAGTCCCAAGTCCATCTGAAGAACTGCACACACAATCAATGACGTCAAATATAAAAGGGACCTCTGAAGCACAACAAATTAACACAAGGATTCATGCTTGCTTTGAGAGAGCCTGATCTACAGAACACCCCAGCATAATTTCCATCAGTCATCAATTTCCTAAGTTCTTCCCAGCTTCAGGACAATACTGGAATACCCTTAGATTTCTCCTAACTTAGACACTTAAGTTTTGAAAAGGGTCCATGTAGAGAGACCAATGTTAATTTCCACATACTTTCAACCACCCAGTCAAATCCACCCCTCTTCATCCACTGACCTGGCACTGGACTTTCTGCAGATATCAGCCTAAAAATGAGAGATAACAACCCTCCTAGTACTAGCAGAGAAGCATCTTTCTTATCTGCAAGCAGGAGACACCTGCAGGCCAAGCTCCACTGTGATAAATGCCAAACAGGTCTAATAAGAGCCAAAGTTACTACTTGAAAAAAAACAATAGACCACAGAAAAGGCAAGGAACAACATGGCCTTTGGAGCATCCAGGGCAGACAGTTTGGAGGGCAGAGAGTTCGGGCGGCAGAGAAACCCAAGCTGTGCCCCTGGATGCTCTCTCACATGCACAGGTTCATGGGCAGCTCTCTAAAATTACTATTTTACCTTTTGTGAGCTCAGTACTAATTACAGGACTCTAGACTAGGAGCAAAACCCGAGGCATTAGAGGGCAATGTTTTTAGTTTTTAGGCCAGAAGGTAAAAAAGAGTAGAAGCAATAAAGAGAATTGTATTAAAGATATGAACTACCTGCAAGGGGACTAGAAGACCTATAAAAACAAGGCAAAGTGAGTTAGGAGGATTATTAAGGAACCAGAAAGAGATATTGAGTACCAGACTTACAGAGAGGTTCCCGGGAAGCACAATGCACTGTGGACAAGCCTGTACCAGACAGAGAGTAAACAAGACAATTACTCCAGTAAAAATGTTAGGGGTGAACTGGAGTCAGCAGGTGATGAAATGGGGGAATTTATGAAGAGATTTTTTTTTCTTTCTGCCTCTTTGCAGTGAGGGAGGACCCAATGGCATGACAGAAACTATATATCTGGGAGGGAGAGAAATAAATAAGTGCAGATAGCCACAAAAGTGGTGCTGGAAAATATAGGGCAGTCACCATTGCCAGATACATGAAACACCCAGTTAAAAGAGAAAATGCACTTAACAGCTGTGTGGGAAATGGAGATCACAGCCAGAGAGCATCAGATCTATGGAAGCTAACAGTGCTAGCAAAGGAACTCAGTGTATTAGCACAGCACTGAGATACCCAAGCAGGAAGGCAAGCAGAACCATGACAACCCCAGGACTACGAGTTTGCTGCAGCTACCTCTGAAGCCCCATTTGATCATGCCCTGCAGAGCTCCAAGGCATGCCTGATCCATGTACACACCAGAAGAACGGCAGATCCAGAGCACAAAGGAATTTGGCAATCTGCTTGTAACACTACTTTGATGTAGTCCCAGACAAACAGGCAAAGTCTTATCCCCATAATTCATTATAACATTCTAGCATGAAAAAATGATGTGCTTCAGATATGAGTGGAAGCCTTAAGCAGGACAGCCAGAAGGCTCTTACCATTGCCCAGCTGGGACTCTGAGAACCTGTCATTAGCTCTGCCCACGAGCCAGAGCAGACACTGGGTATTCTCTGTACTTGGGTCCACTCACACCAAGGAACAAGACTGTGGAGGTGGAAGAGAGGAAACTGAGACATAAAGTATTACAGAGGCTGGGCTTTGTCCTTCACTAAAGAAGTCCATGGCACAAATCACAATTCCTTATAAATCAGTAACAACTCCAGTCAAGCCAGTACAATTACTAGAATTAAAACGGAATCTAATCCATTTAGTTGGATCTATTGACTTTAACATTAGCCCTCAAAAATCCTCATTTCAGATGGAAAGAAGATTTACAAGGAAAACAGATAAAGTGCACAAAATAGCTATATTTCACCTCTTCCTTAAAATCCTGATGTGGGTGGTAAGCACAGGCATGGAGGAGTGATGATATTAAAACACCAGACTATTTGCAAACAAAACTCACCACCCCTACTCTAACAAATGCTTCTGCATAGGGTGAGTTCTACAGAACAACACTGTCCTCATAAAAGTGTCCAGAAAGGAAGAAATGCAAAAATTCTAAGGCCTGATCCTGACACGCACACTTTATCTCACATAATGCTTGTATCCCCCCAGACATACACACAAGCAAGAAGACATAACTGTTTTTCAGATTAATTCTAAAATGTGAGTAGTCCCATGCCTACTAAAAGTAGGGGGTACCCTTTCAGGTTTATGTGATCTGTTAGGGAATGAATGTCCAATGCTGTCATGCCTATTTGGTAGCTGCTTCACTTCTCCTGACCCACAGCTAGCCCTTAATTAGTCCTTAACTAGTCATCTGTTGCACTGATTAATTAGGTGAATTGCAACTCAGGAGACCTAATTTCTCTCCTGCTTCTTCAGCTGTGTCTGTATGGATAGCAAATTCTTTATACTAAGGATGGTATGGAAGTGCATCCACCTATTCCTGGGTCTTATACCTATCTCCATGGCAGTGTGGTTCAGGCTCACTTCTTCAGGACAAATGAATGTTTTAAATTATATTTCCCATAAGCATTAGCTCAAGGGACTGTATATGGCAAATTTACAACTCCTTCCATTTGTCTACAGAAAGATGAGGAGCATGACTGCTTGTAAATAACAGACTTGAGGATATAAATCATCTCTCTGCTTCCATCCCTCTGTCCCAGAGACTCTGAAGCAAAAAACCCACAGTTCATTACCACTTAGTTGTTATTCGGCCAAGTTTCAAATAGCATAAATGTACATCTTCATGTGACAGACGAGGATCAGCTTAGTCTTGTGCTCTGCATGGCAGCAGAGGTCATGGTGGCTGTAAGGAAGCCTTTGCAAATTCTGCCATGTGCCCAGGACAGCTCAAGACATTGACACAAGAGGGGAAGAGACAGCCTGAATGGAGTTATTGCCCTGTCTTTGCTCCTGAGCTCTGCAAAGCCAGGACCTTGCCCAAAGGGTAACACGAAGCCATGGCACCGCATAGAGATCCCTGGTATCACAAATCTGAGGGATCCAAAACATCAAGACCCACATCCAACTGTACCACAGGTTCCTATTCAATCACAGACATGACCTTCCCCTCCATTCCTCCTTTTGTGGTGACAACTGTGTAACTTTTACCTCCTTCCCAAATGCACTGAGGCTTAGCACATTGATTTGTGTCAGGAAGAGGGCAGAGCAGACACCAACCCAAGTGCAAAGCAGTGTCTGGCAGGCACAGGTAACCAGCTGAGTGATGGGTGCTACAGGAACGCTCAGAAGTAAATCATAAATCTGTCTGGGCTGGGATGCACATTGCACAGCAACTAATGCTTCCTTCTGCAGAGATGATGCTGAAGAACAGTGTCTGGCTGTGTGCTCAGCACTGACCTGCTCCTGAACACAAGATAGCTCTGTGGGGCCCCACCACACTACCCTGACTTTGAAGAATATTATAGTAGCTTTAAAGCTCTCAGATATTAAGGGATCATTACTCACTGTCTCCTGAAGCTGATGGAGTCCTTGCCCTACGTGTTCTCCATTTAACAAATGTTACTGTTTTACAACACACTCCTCTGAGGAACAGAGGAATCTTTCAGTTCAAACAGAACTGTGACAGATTTAAACAGCCAGGAGCGCTTTGCGCTTGCTTGAGAGCAAAGCAGTTCTGCAGCCTCAGGTCAGGGTAACAAGCCCTGAGAGAAACTGCCCTAAGCAGAAGGACTTTTGCTGGAAAGCCCTGCCCTCCCTTGCAGCCAGTTACAGGCTGCACAGCAGACCCAGCAGTGAGGCTGAGGTGTGTCTAACATCATGCAGGAAGCCTGCAACAGATTTAGGGCTCATATATTACAGCCTCTGCTCAGCTGACCAGCACCATATGGGATGAGCTCTGGATAGATACTGCAGTCAAGTCTCTGAGGTTGGAGCTGAGAGGGATCTTCCCATGTGGGCAGCACTGGCTCATCCATGCTGTTGTTTCTACTTTCACGCAGTAGAAAAGTACTACTTTCTTACTTACTACTACCTTACTTATTCAGGGTAACTGAGCTGACATCGAATCATCATCGTTTCTAGCAAATATGTATGTTTCCTCTATGCTAACACAGGAGAGAATGTGAAACCCTACAAATTTAGTCAACAGTAATCACAAACCTACAGTAACATTGCAAAGGACAATTAATAATTGTACTCCTGTTAACACTGAAAAAAGGTTTTATCATAGCTAAGTAATTTCTTTAAAATCTAAACTCAAGAAGGATAAAACGGCACAGAAAATCTAGAGTATCATAAAAACTTCCATTCCAGTGCACAATGGATTTAATACCATTATCTAAAGATAGCATGTGTTCCTTTTCTTCTGAAATCATCCATTTCTCATCTATGGTTAATTACTTTACATGAGAGATGCTTAAAAATTATTTCCCCCATGTGGAAAACTTGGATGAAAATGAGAACATTCTGCTTTAGAATCAAAATCCTCAGTAGAAAACTTGGGCTTTTTTCTTTTTCCTCATCTGCTCACAGCACTGTGTTAAAAGTTTTGAGCTTTGGTTTTCTATAAGTATAAGCTTTTCAGGCTGATTTTTTTTTTTCAAAGAAAGCAAATGCCCTCCATGATTTGCTGTTGTCTATTTCAAAACTAGAATTTTGTTGGCATTAGGTCTAACCATGCCTTGTGCTGGTTCCAGTGCTACCACAGCTGGCTAATATCCAAAAGAACTCGGAATTGCTGACAGACACTTTTGTTTTAGTGCTCTGACACTGTGTCTTGCACCACTACCCTGGGTTGTGCCCATTGGAACAAGTGCTCTGGAGGGGAGATGAATTTGTAGAATCAGACTCAGGGACAAAGGTACACAGTATTTTTGAACACATTTCCTTGACCCCTCAGTATTGTGCCAGAGGCATTTTGGCAGTCCTCAGCACTGGTTTCTGGAGACAGAGTGATTCTCTGCAACCACAGCAGGAACTGACTTTTCCACCTCTTACCCTAGAATCAAACAACCTTCCCCTGGTGCTTATCAGAGACACCCACTTGTGAAATGGTTGTGCAAAAGGGTCCTAAAAAGCAGGAGGAATTTGGATGCTATTCCAGCTCTAATGTAATAACAGAGATGCTGCTCAGGAGTGATGTACTCTGTGTCCCTCAGCCCCTCCAAGATCCCAATTAATAGGATTCCATTAACTTCAAAAGGTGTGCTAAGTAGTAATGCTCTGGGCCATTAATTCTGACAACGTCAGCATGCTCTTGCTGTGACATTTGCCTTAATTAGTATTATAACCCACTACCTTGACTGCAAGCTTCACAGGTAATAATTCACATCCAAGTCCCCTATAAACAGAATCCTGCATGCTCTCTGCTAGAAACTTCACTTGGTAAAAAAAGGCACAGGGGTACAGGATTTAAAATTTAAGAGAAAAGAAAAGGCGTTTAAAAGGTGTTGCCTGAGTTACTGTATCTTTTTGAGCCTCAGTTACCCCCTAGGGGTTTGTTTGGCTCCAAAACTGACCATTTATAATGTTCTTTAGAGATCCACCAAAAGCAATAGACTCGAGAAAGTGTCTCTGCATGGCTTTAGTCTGTGGCAAACTCTAGGCATCTTGTAAAATCTTTATATGGTTTAGACTGAGCTCAAAAGGATTTGGTCTCTTGAAAATGAGAATCAAGGTCCCCATCTACCCTGAAAACAGCCCCTGAACTACTCAGACTGCCACCAGAAATTCATATGACACATGTGACTTTGGTTCTGCCTCAATGGGAACAAGGTGATCCCTGGGGAGACAGCACTTAGGGGGGTATTTTCAGTTTAGAATGGGGCAATTACATATGCCATAGGAGAACATGCACCTGGAAAGAGGAAAAATAGTAACTATGCCAAATTTCCCATAATTTTTTTAGTTTCTGCTAAAAATTCTTACAGAAGAGAAACGATAATAAATGGTTCCCAAGAACACCATTGTAATAGGAAATAGGTGAGAACCACAGACACAAAAGGGAACAAGCAGCCAAGGCCTGTCCAGCCACCAGACACCCACATGTATGGTCTTCACAGTCATTCTTGCAAAAGCAACAGCCAGAGCTCCCATCTTACTACAAAATCAATTTCCCTAGGCCAAAGGATCAGGATACCTACCTTCATGTTAGGATCCCTAAGACATATGAGCTTAGCTCACTTTCCCCCACAACTTCTAAAACTTGAGAAAGCAAATACCAGTCTAGGCAGCATTTTCTGAATGAGCCAACTGGAAGAAACTTCAGAGAGAAAGAGCTGATGATGCCTTGTAACATCCAAGCTCTTGGGACAGACACAGTTTGGCCAGAAGTCTTTGAAGGGCAAGTCTCCCAGAACATGCAATGTTGCTAAAGGGCCAGATCTCAAGCAAGGCGTGCTGGCAAGGTATCAGCACAAAAGGACAATGATGCCAGTGGATATGGGCCAAACAGTCATGCAGAAAGGTGTAGGCTGATGGAAGGACATGGATATTGAGTAAAGATGGGAAACTTGAACAAAAGATATCATCCCCTTCAAAGACAGCCTGTTGGGGATTGTCTCCAGAAAGTGACAGAGGTTGGGATGCACAGTGTGTCTCCTAAATGCTCTCTCATCCTCCACCCAGACACCACAGATGTTCTTGGTAACAATCCCTCTTGTAGCTAAATAGGATAACATAGATGGCTGAGAAATGCCAAAAATGTTGTTCCCAGATCACTAATTCCTTGTTTTTCCTGCTAAGACTGCCAAGAAGAGAGGCACTGGCTGCCAGTTAGAGTTTCTGAAGGCAACACTACTTCAGAAAGAATTCGGATGAGACCAAACAACTCTTTTCCCCCCAGGACTTCATTTCCATCACCAGGGAGGGAAGCGTAATGTAACTCTGCAGGCCTTTGATGCTGAAGTCTGAGTCTCCCAGTCTGATCTCTATCATACTCATGTAAATCAAGGCCTGCTTGTGCCACAGAGTCAGTGACATTTCACCACTGCAGTATTAATAAGGCCCCACATATCACCTTCCTTGATGTGCATACAGAAAGGAGATTGAAGATACCTTGATTAAATTCACTGACATTTTCTTTACATGTGAGACTAGGCCAATTGCTAAAAGAAAGGAAGAAAAACTCTTTATGTCAAAGAAGGGGTCTGTGCTGGTGAAGGACCTGCAGCAGGTCTTTCCCATACTAGACTAGTGAAAATTCTCTGGATGAGAGGTTAAGAGAAATGAGTAATGACATCAGTCCTCATCTCCCACCTCTTTGCCACAGCACTTGGATTTCACATTACCAGCTCAGTCTCCTGCCTTCCCTCCAGCTTCATGACCTATGAATGACATGGAGGGAACACAGCAATGCCTGGAATCTGGCCCAGCAACCCTGCACTTCCCCTCCCAGAGCACACAACCCCAGCACATGAACTCATCACTCATGGGGTGTTTGGACTAGGACAGCATTCACCCCACCAGACTGACACCCACACACACACCAGCATCCTTCCTCCTTCCCACCAGGACTCTGACAGCCTCAGTGATTCTGGTCATTCTCCAGCCTTCTGCTAGAAACAGACTGAGGAGCAGACCAGAAAAAAAACACTTACTTGAACCACTGCAGTGTTATGTTTTGATGAAGCATGATGGGTTTTGCAACCACCAAGGGATCAGTCATAAACATTCATTCCCACTAATGCAGTCATGAGCAGTTACTCTCAGTGGATCTGAAAAGCAATACAAGACATAGGCCATCAGCAGGTTAAATGAAAAATAAGCAAAAGACATGGGCACAATCCAAATTATTGCTCCAATCCCACTGTGCTCAGTGCTAGAAACAGCTCAAACAGAGGTTCAAGCCACAGGATTTCCAAACAGCTCCCTGACCCCTCACACTTTAGGAAGGCTGAGACTGTCTTCTGTGGGTTGACTTTTAGTGCCAAAAACTTTTTCTCAGGGGCTGGTCCAAGTCTGTAGACTGTGCAGCCTGCAAGATCCAAAAATCTGCTAAAAACCACTCTACCTCTCCTTCCAAGTGGCAGGCCCATTTCCCAGTAGGGCAGGCCATTTAATACCACTCATGCTTAAACAGAAATGGTTGTGCAGTTTTGTTAAACTTCTCCTTCCACTATCTTCTGCTTGGGAGCAGAGAAAAGTAGAAGTATATGAGGAGAATTGGCTCACCTCATTAAATGTGGGACTGACAGGTACCTCAGCATCACCAGTGGGTCAGATCTCTCATGGCTGATTAGAAAAACCTGCAGCAAATATGTATCTAAGCTCAATAACAGCTCCTGGTCAAAACCACCCATAAGCCTCAGGAACCTCAGCCTGGATTATGATGAAGATGGCAAAGGCCCAACTATACAATTTTCCACATCCTTCTGGAAAAATCCTATCTGCTGAGAAGAGAGTCACTAAAAAGAAGTGACACTTGTTTCAGACTCACATATCCATCTCTGGAAGCTCTCATATAAATTAGTCAATATAAACCAGAGAACCAAACATAAGGAAAAAAAAAAAAAGAGGAAATAATACAAGAGGTTTTTCTTGGTTCATGACTGGAACAGCTACTGTCATTTAAATTTTATTAGGAAAGATTAAAAGGAACCTTGGAGTGAAGCTGCTGTGATGAAGTGGTCCCAGGGTCTCTATAACCATGATTGGCACCATACTGATGTGTCAGCCTGACAAAATTATGATAGTTATTGCACTGGCCCTAAAACAGAACCTTCTGCCGGAGGCAACATAATAAAAAATGGGGAAGAAACCTCCAGAATGCAAGAAAACTGAATCCACCTGGGCACAGAGATAGACATTTGTCTCAGTTTTATGGGTTTTTTGGAGGTGACATGAAGTAGACAGTCAATACCGCTAAACCTGTACGTGGAGGATTCTTCTCATAAATATCTTTGTATATCAGCCTGTAAGTGAGGTTTGGAGCACGGCTGGTCCACACCTGCCTTCCCCTACGTTAGCAGAGCTCCTAGAACACAGGAGAAGCAGGATGAGGAGCTTCTCATCTGTTCATAACAGTGCCTGCCTTGCTCATCCTGGCTGTTTCTGGCCCTGCAAACAGGCTCTGTGAGGCAGACTTTGCACTTGCTAAGTTGGATCTCTGGTTTTTACACCCACCTTCACCCTCAGCCACAGGAAAGGAACAACAACAAAGGGTCCTTGGGATGGTGCCATCACTCTGAACTGCTCTGGAGTGAGCAGCCACTCAGAAGTCACAAATGCCTGTCTCCACACTGACAGCCCTCCCAGTGCAGGTGCAAATATCTCAATTTTTACAGGCGGCTGCCTTTGAAACCCCTGCCTGCCCTCCAGCTGCCTCTTGACACACACAACTACTGGCTGACTGCGTTACACCACACACCCAAGCGCCATCTCCAGCCTCAAGAGACACTGCCTGCACAAGCACAGCTAACAAACAGAAGCATAATGAGCCACTCTCACCACCTGAAGCTGAAGGTGAGATCCCTTTTTAATAACAGGGTATTTGGAAGGATTTATAAGCTCTGGTTGTCTCAATACACAAATGACAGCATCAATCAGAGACAGACAGCAGAGGAGGAAAGCAATATACCTGTTAGGTGAGGGGAATGCTGATGTAAGGCACAGACAGCCAGGCTGGGACTGCCAGGAGCTGAGGTTTTTGCCTGAACCCTCCTACCTGGCAAGAGGCGTGGAGCTAGCAGTAAAGGAAAAATTGCATTCTGCATCCCAAGCAGGTTTGACTTGTGTTTTAGGACAGACTGAGTCCCTTTGGTTCCATCCTTTCCTGTCTTAGGGACTGTCTACAAGCTGCTTACATAAAGCCACAGGACCTCACAGGCCAAAGAAGAGGCTTCTTTAAGGTCTTTTTGCACACCACAGTCCCTCACTGCTGCAGACCACTGCTAACTGAAATCCCTGTGATTCCTTTGCTCATTTACAGGCCAAACACACCAGGTAAAACTGATTTCTTGTTCAGAGGTTAGAAAACCAGAGGAAGTCAAGTTGCAGTAACTGCATTCCTTAAAGACACCTTGAGGAAAGAACAGCACTTAAAGGCAACCAAAGGTGGGCAAGTAGATGGTAATCTCATGTTGCAGTAAGAACAACCTGAACAACACTGCACATGAACTCAGACAGTCTGGGGAAATAAGTGATCTACCAGTGGAGTCAGCTGGCAACCCACAGTAAATCTGCACTGGCCCATCACCCTTTCCGTCCCTACACAAGGGAGGGGGATAGCTGTAGTACCAGTGAGGGAGATATTGTACAAGAAAAAGGCAGATGGTGCTCTGAAACAGGGCACTAGGTTGGAGAGATTGTTTGTTTTCACAGTGTTTGATCTGCAAAGCTCTGCACTGCAATAGAGCATGCAATCATTTCTCTCTATGTCCTCGATCCAAGTGGAGTTTAATCAAAACCACCCCCTTTTGAGAAGTATTTTCTGAACAAAATTATTTCATCAAAATATTTTCAGCCATTTCAAGTACAACAGCTCAAAACCATTTGTTGCATTGTGCCTACTCTGCAATTTAGAAAATCAATAGGAAATCTTTGCCTTTGTCACTAGATAGAGTGAGAACCTTTGCCATGCAGACACTCCCTTTTTTTCATGTGCTTTTAACAACACTTCTGCCTCCAGCTTCTCTTTGCACTCAGGCAGTCTGCAGATACACTGAAGAGCCAAGTCAGCATCTCATCCCGGGGACAGATGAAGCAGAAGAAAAAGAAGGCTGAAAATACACCTCTCTTGCAGAAGGGAAAGCTGAAGTCTGTCATTCTGCAGGGCAAACTGAGCAAACAACAAAGACCCTTGCTTTCCTCTGGTGACAGCCCCGGTGAATTACAGCCCCAGGATTCCAGCTGGGATGCAGATGCACACTCTGAGCACTCGGGCTGACAGAGCAAGCTGCCAAATGCCAAGGGACAGAGTGCTCTGCCAACTGCAGCTGACTCCTCCCGAATCCCCGCTCCAGCCTCCCAGCAGAGAGCGCGCCCCGCGCCTCCCGTGCAGCAGCACACACCTTGCCGGGCTGGCGGCCGGCCTTTAGCTGTGCTTTCAGTGCCGCTGCCTGGCCGGCCCGGGGACTGGCGTGCGCTCCGTGCGCCCAGCGTGTGCCCGCTCACGGGGCTGTCCTGCCCGCAGAGCTCATCCCGAGTCGCTGCTGCATCAGGGACACCCAGGAATGCTATCCAGCACGTAGGAGAGAATGCTTCATCATTGGCAGCCACATGTGATGGATAAGCCAGCCTTTTCAGATGATGCTACGCATGTCTTCCAGCTATTTCATCGCTCCTGATCCTTAGTAATCAAGTCCTTACAGAAGGACCCCTCACTTTCCCTATCAGCACATTCAGACATAATGAATAACTATATAATATAGTAATAATATAAATATAATATATAAAATAAATATAATATAAATAATATAAATAACTATAGTCACCAAGCCAAGTCCCTCAGTTTTAAGGAAAAAAAAACCAAACAAAACAGTGCTTCCCAACACTCACAGTCACCACCAAATCTTGGGGCATAGCTGCAGCAGTTTTTCCCTCGTCCTCCAAGATTTTAGGGCTCGTTACAAAACTAATAGATAGACAGGATTTGTCTGTTGGGAGCTTTTCCCCATAAGACAATCTATCTGCAGTTCAAACAGATTAGAACACAGCGGGGGCACAACACAACTGAAAACAGCTAGAGTCTGGCACTGTTTGCCTCAGAGAGCAGGGCTCCCTCCCAGGGTCTGGAGTTACACAAAGCTGTGTGCCAGAGGTATGTAAAGGATGATGATGAGCACTTTCTCCTCAATAAGGAAAGGAAGGCAGCCCCTTCTGGGGGCTCACTCCCTTTCCTAAAGCCCATCTGCAGGATACAGTCAACAGTGTCAAATAGTTCTTTGGAAATTGCTATCACTCCACTGTGTTCTTCACTGAGGTGCAAGCCAAATTCTTCCTGCAGGTAGGAGCAGCATCAAACTGTAACTCTACAATAAGAAAAATGTCAGGGAGTCCTCTCATCAGTCCATGTTTATCAGGATGAGGACACAGAGGTTTGAATGATGGCTGAGGAAAGAAATTATCATAACCCATAAATTAGTCTGACCTTAGACAGTTTATGACTTTTTTTCAGGCTTTTTCAGTCAACTCTGAGCCCTTCCCTCCTCCAGGCCACACTACAGGTCCCATTTTACTTCCTAGAAATTGTAGTGATTTAAACAAACATCACTTTCCACAAAATGTGTCATATTTTATTCTGAGGCTGTCAGAAAAACCCTTACTTGAAAAAGTTCTCCGTCTTCATTTTTGCCCAAAACAATTCACTGAACTCAACCCAGACTCACAAATAATTTTATTCTGCAAAACTGTATTTTTCAGTGAATTCATATTCCTCAAAAGGCGTTTCTCCCTATGCTAATCACTTCCACCACTTCCTTCTTTGATGTGGTAAATAATAAAAGGCAACTGAACAAGAACAAAACACTCCTCTACTGCTATACAAGTGATTCAACACCCAATTTTTCATGTCAGAAACAGGCTTCTCAGACTTTCAGAGACATGAAGTTACTCCAGAGAGAAGAAATTACTTGCCTACAGTCACACCAAGCCAATGGCAAGGCAAAAGTGGTCCCTTGCATTGCAACTCTGCTTAACCACAAAACACCCTAGAGAGGAAGAGATTTATTTCTACAGTTTCCTGTTTTTTAACAGAAGCACCACCACAGGGGTTCCTGCCAGGAATGGTCATTAGCAGAAACTCTCTCTGGTGCCTAAAAGAACCAGATACAACAACTGCATTGTGCAAGATGTCATTCCCTCACCTAGTGAGAGACAGGCATTGGAGCAGAGGGCTTGCAGTCTGGGAAGATGGCAGAAGGGTGGGATGGGAAGTGCTAGTCCCTTCCAAAGGCACAGCAGCAATGATTCCATGACATTCATTATGCATTCCCACAGCAGCATATCCAAAGTTTATTATTTCACCGTCAGTGTATATTAGCCAAGAAATGCAATTCACTTGTGTAAATCTCCCATTTCTCACAGGTTATTTGGTCACCTCACTCATTGAAGACCACCTCCTTCCATGCAGAGTAGCAGTTATCACGGCAAGGATGTACTGATGAGATTTCTTTTTGATCCATCAGATAACAACCATGAAAACCTCTTGAGGCTGACCCTGAGTAAACTGAAGGAACAGGGACGCAGTGCCCCATGCCTCCTGCTAACTCCTACAGCTCTGAGAAATCTCAGCATGAGATTAGCCTCCTTGAGAGGCACTGAACTCAGGAAGCTCTTAAGTGCAAGTAAGAAGATCCCTACTGAACACCTCCAGAGACTCTGTGGGCACGACTGCACAGACAGGCGCAGGTCCCAGCAGTCCCAAGCCCTGGCCTGCCTGGCACAAGCCCAATCCCGCCGGGAAGCAGGAGCAGGAGAAGCGCAGCACGGCCGGCTGTGGCTGCCGCTCGGGCAGGGCCCGGGTACTTACCCAGCCCTCAGGACGTGTCTGTCGGGGTGATGTGCCGGCACAGCACATCCCTCCGCCTTCGCCCAGGAAAAGCGCCCTGCCCGTGCCTTCCCGACACCAGTGAGATTGGTACTTCTTCAAGCCTGTGTTCTCACGGTTGGCATTCTGCTGAGCAGAGCAAGTCCCAGGGCTCCACGAGGCCTGCATGGCACACGCTGCCCGTGCGAAGCCGCCCCACGCCAGAGCCGGGAGGCGGCCCTCAGCGCGTTCTTCCATAGATGGCAAAGCACCTGGGACCACGCTGGGCTCTCTGCCCCGAGCTGAGCGGGTTGAGAAACACCAGTCTGGAAGGGACAAAAGCCCACAGTACCAAGCGAGGAAGGGGAAGGGAGCACAGATACAAAACACAGAATAACACTGAAGGGTTTTCTGAGCGCCCGCCTCTCCTCCCAGCCGCTGGCAGGCCGGCGGGGCTCCCAGGCTGAGGGAACCTATCTGGTTGTTCTTCGATCACCGACTGCCCTTGGATGTGCCCTGGTCAGCCGCGGTGCGGGTGTTTCCCGGCCCGGCTGTGCACTGGCAGCAGCGGTGCGGGTGTTTCCCGGCCCGGCTGTGGCCCCTCAGCCGTGCCCAGGAGGTGGCGCCGGCTCCTCGGCCATGGCCGCCCCGCCATGGAAATCGTGGAAATCCGCCCTGCCCCGGCCTGTCCCCAGCCTGTCTTCGGCCTCTGGGGGAGGGAACGTCCAGAGCAGCCACGGGAACACGGGGCTTGGGAACGGGAGTGAATGGGGTCACCCCGGCAGGGAAAGATCAGGATTTGTCAGGGCAGCCTGCAGCGGGCAGGTTGAACCGAGGCCTGACGAGAGCGGACATTTGCTGCTGCTGATGAAGTTTTGGAGCAGCCGCAGCCGGGAGCAGCCCAGGGCCCCCGCGGGTGCCGGGACCTGCGGCCAGGAGAGTGTTTATATTTGCTCTGGGCCGGGCTCTCTGCACTTTCCTTGCCGCTCTCATCAGTCGTCCCCACCTTCAAATCTTTAAATGGCCACTGAGCCATTGCAAAACAGCTTCAATGCCAACCTGGTGCTCTCAGGCAGGGTCAGGAGTTCTGTGAGGGTGACTGTGGGATGAGGTGGTTGCAGCAGATCTTGGGAATTGCAGGAGATATTTTTCCTCTAACAAGCAACAAAAATGCAGAGTAAAATCATAGAACCATTGAGGCTGGGAAGGACTTCTAAGGTCACTGAGTCCAGCTGTTAACCCAGCTGCACTGAATCACGTCCCAAAATGACACATCCATACGCCTTTTGAACACTTCCAGGGATGGTGATTTCACCACTTTACTGGGCAGCCTGTTCCTATGCCTGACCACCTTTCAGTGGAGAAATTGTCCCCTGTATCCAACCTAAACCTCCCCTGGATCAATACAAGGTCATTTCCTCTCATCATGTCACTTCTTACTTGAGAGAAGAAACCAACCCCCACCTGGTTACAACCTCCTTCAGGTTGTTTGCAGAGAGCAAGAAGGTCCCCTGGGAGCCTCTTTCTCTCCACGCTAAAGTTAGGGGGTTTTACGTGTCTGTTTCTTTGAATATGTTTTGCTTTCAAGGCTTCTGTTGGAAAGGTAGTCCTTGGGACTCATGGCAATCTGCTGGAACTGAGAAAGGAAATAGTTGCCTTAAGGATTTATTCTCATGTCACGCATATGTAGACATACATATGTAGATCAACAGCAAAGTTTAATTTCTCAGCAGTGGCAAACAACATCACAAGATGCACTGAAACATCAAGAGTGCTTTTAAAAAGGGAGTTGGAGATCCCAAACATGGCATTCTTCAAATACAACAAAAGCTTGGGCAACTCCTGAGTCTGGCACCTGGTCCTGAGTGCCAAGGCTTGTTATCCCCACTGGAGGAGCAAATGAGGGGAAGGTCCTTGAGTAGGAATTGGGGAGAAGTAGGGTAGCAAAGCTTACGGTCATGGCTCAGTGTTACCTGGCAGGGAATTGAGCCCAGCACATATGGACACATGCAGCTGCCATCTGAGTGTTTGTACAGCTGTTTCCAGAGTTCCCCAGGGAAAACATGTTCCAAAAGACTCCACTCTTATTTGTCTTTCTTTTCTTCTGTCACTGCTAGCAGTCCTCTTCTAGGTGCCCAATTCTCAGTGTCTCGGATAGAGAGTCTCGTGGGCGCCCAGGAAATCATTAAGACATCCATTAGTAAAAGGTCTTGCTCTGGACTGCTCCACGGGCTAACTGTGGGAAGCCCTCTGAGCTGAGTTCTAATCAGTACCAATTCCACCTCTCATGGGGCTGCTTCCCATCCCAAGCTCCAGAGGTTCTGTCACAGTCTCAGTCTGAGGCTGTGGAAAAATGGTCTGCCTTCCTCAGCAAGCTGTGGCTGCACAAAAAGAAAAGCATGCAGCATATAAAAATAACGTTTCTCATAATTTCAGAAAATTGTGGGAAGAGGCCCCAAACCAAATAGCTTCAGATTTCCTTGCAAACCACAAGTCCAGAGAGTCAAACTATTCCCAAACACATCACCATCTCTTGTCTTGCACACAAATGCCACAAACTGCTCCCCAGTACCATGTGCTGAAACACCAGTTTTAGGAAAAGTGATTTATGCATGTCACGAGTATTTGACTATAGCTCTTTGGGAAAAGACAAGCTCCTGGAAATTTCTGTATCTGGAGGAACTGAAGCTTAAGTAAAGGTTTGCCCAAACAAATCAAAGTTGGGTGTCACTCTGGTCAAATAGGTTGACCTATTCAGCATGCCAAGTTCAGGCTTCTGGAAACCTACAAGCACATGAAATACAAAAACGTTTACCAATTTGGGTGTCCTCTAATTGCAACTAGAAAAGAAAAAGAAAATCTGAGAAGTAGCTCTAGCTCAACCCATGTCCAGGCACCATGTCTCCTCCAGGAGACAGGATGCTCCCAGAGCCTTTACTCTCGTCCCACTGACAGTCCAGCTGTGCTAGTGCATAAGGATCAACAGTCCTGCTGGTAATCAGCAGAAGAGTGAAGTGCAGAAACACCAAAACACACCAGTCATTCAAAATAAGCTGAGAGCAGGGACTGTGGACGTCATTGTGCATTTATTAAATCCTCCTGGAAATTAATTTTCCATGCCCTGAAGAAAACCACTTGGAGATTTGTAAATTCAAATTGTCATTTTAATCAGATAGAGTCAGTTAGAATTTTACAAATAATTTAAATAATGATCAGAATTTAAAATCTATGTTCCTCAAAGGCATTTAAATCCATTGTAAATGAAAAATGAAACTTATCAACCATTTCTCCCTTGTGCTGAACAAATGGCCTTCACTGAACAACTGCTGCATAAGAGTTGTCTTTATCTTGCTGAAGCTGAGACCAGAAGCTACAGCACCAAATGCTCTTTCTTCAGAGTGTATCTCAGCACACACACACACACACACACACACACAAAGGAGAGTTAACAGCAGGCCTTGCTGACACAGGAGTTTATCTTAGCACAGCTAATGCATTACCAGCTAATTCCTGGAAGTTGAAAGCAGCCAGGTCTCAGAGCCCGCTCACACGTGTTGCCTGTGATAAGAAGCCACACTTTTGTATTTCTGCATCTGTTTGTTAGCGTCACTGAGCAGGTAAGCTGCTTTACTGCTAAAGGTGCCCTGACTGTCTCGTTTCCTCCCAGCCCCATGTCAGCCTGCTACTCCAAGGAGTTATTTTGGCACTGCTGGCTGCTAGTAAACAGCCATCACACTCTAGGGAGGCTGCACCATGGTTGGGGATTCATAAATTTTACACTGTCCAGAGAGAGCCTCACAATTAAATACTTAATTCTCTCATACCCTGAAAGCCCAGATAAAGTCATTTGAGAAAGCAGTGCTCTATTTTCCAGTTGTTTTGTTGTTCAAGAGCTAGAAATGCTAAAAGCAAGAATAAGGTTCTAGTTAGACAGATGTCTCTCTGCAAATTGCCAGAGATACACAATTAGTACTAAACTGTCATTAACCCTGCATACAGCTTTACAAAAGAGAGTACAAAGTAACCTGAAACTGTGTCCTTGCCAGTTTCATCAGGACTTGCCTTTTCAATACGAAGACACCAATTGTTTGAAACAGCTCCTAATGAGTCATTTTGGGACACATATAAATTGTTTCTGCCTCAAGGGATTTGACTGTCAGATGCAATAGCAACAATGATATATTCCTTGTTTGCTTTTTATCACTGATTTTGTGATGTCTCTATCTAAATCCAGACAGATACAGGCCTGGGTGGATTTTGGCAGGGTGGCCCATGATCAGAGTTAAGATGTTTCTGCACCTTTCAACACCACCTTGAGCTTTAACACAGCCAGATCATTTCCTTCAGGAGAAATTGGGAGCGATACTTGCCTATTGCTGGGGTGGGTTAGTCAACACAGCCTCACCTAGTCCTACTCACCCACCCTTTGTTTGTGACTCAAACATTTACACTTGATGATTTTTCTTTCCTCCTGGGCAGTAGTGCTGGAGGCTGGGAGACCATGCAGCTGGGTGGGTTATGTCCTGACAGGACTGTGAGCTTGGATGTGTGACTAACTCAGACCCAGAGGGAAAAGGGCTGCCAGGTGTGGTTCCCAAGGCTTGTCTCCCTTCTGAGATGGTCTTTATGCTTCGAAACTGGCATCTTTTTAGGAAGGCTGGGCCTCATTCCTTTGTCAGAAGAGACATAGTAACGACGTAAAATACTCTTGCATCAACTCAAACAATACAGAATAGCTACATGAAGAGTGGAGTGAGAGACTTGTGGCATAAATACTCTTTTGCATGAGAAGGGAGGAGGGAAGCTCATGCTAGCATGGTAGAAAAAAAATTTGTGAGGCCAAGGGGCCTGATTTCACTGGAACTGGGCTTGTGGCAGTCTGGGAACACTGTGGTAGCGCAACAAATTGATTGGGTGTTAAACTGTGTGGCTCTCTCACCTGAGCAGAGTCCAGCAGTGAGGATCCCTGCTGTTGAGCCACTGCACTACCTGGAACAGTCACCTCACCTTATTGTGGGATGACCAAACTGTTTCCCTCCCTGATGAGCACCCTGCCAGTATCCCTGTGAACTGGAAAGCTGTGAGAAGTGCCAAGGCAAGCAAGCTTGAAATTACAGTTTTCATTTAGCTTGGAAAACAAATTTACCATCTGTACAGCCCATCCTTCTTGTCAAAGAAGCACAAGGTGAAGAAAACACAGCTGTGAGGCAGCCTCTCTCAGCTGAGCATCTCTATCAGGCAGGAGGTCTCTGTGGGGTGTGAGCTGCTGATAAGACCCAAGAGACTCACAGCTACCACAGAGCAGGGAGCACAGTTTGTAGCCTCAGCACTTCCAGCAACAAATGCACCTGCTTGGGTGTTGCTCTCAAATTCCCAGAAAGCTTCAGATCAATCCAACATTGCCTTCACACACATCCCATGGACACTGGCTGTTTGTCAGCCTCCCATCACAGAGCTGCTCCCACTGAGCAGCAGCTGAAGTTACATGGCAGCAATCATTCTCCTGTACAGCACAGACAATCTCACATGTATTTTTGTTGGGTTTAGGGAGATTTGTGCAGCATCAGCATGTACTGTTTCCACAGTAGAGGTGATTTGGATCAGAGGCTCTGATGTAACATGGTAGATTCGTTGGTTCACTCAGCTCAGCTCTACAGAATTATAAATATAGGCGACACATTATTAAAATTTTAACAAGTTTCTCTCTTGGGGCCCTCAGTTATTCACCTGTGAGTAGCTGTTGTTTCATCACCAGGAGGGAGTCAAATGGAAAGTACAAAGGCAGGGATGGGTTCTAATCTTTTAGTAGTCCATTTGTTTTACAAACTAATGGGGATAAAAAGTCCCCACTAAGCTCGGTACACTCCTTCCAGGTGGTAGTTTCTAAAATGTAGTCATTGTGGAAAGAACTTCTTAAATAGTTTAACGGTCTTGCATCCTGAGTTAAACATAGCCACAGCCACTGATCATCACTGTCCTTGACAAATGCCATGTTGGTGAAGGCTACTAGGAAAAGTCTGGCTTGTAAGGGGAGAAAGAGCTCAAATAAGGGAGTAACACAAGTGTAGCTGATAATCTGCATGGAGTTTTCCCCATCTGCATTCAGGTCACATTTGGCAAACACATTTTTGATGACCAGCATTTCTAACAAAAAGTAGCTATAAAATGTTAGCTAAATGTCAACTTTCACACATGGAGAAAAAAAATACAATAAAGAAAACAGAAAAAAACCCAAAAGCCCAGGTCATCATGCAGCATGGGAGTGGAAGTTATTCTACACTGTGGTGGGAGAGGATCATAATAAGGCACACAAACATTTCCAGCAGAATCTCTGAAGGACAGATAATTCCAAAATAGTTTGTTGTGCCCTCATTGCAGCAAACTGGTACAAATGTGTTTTTATTTGTAGGGGGAATCTCAATCAGACACTGGCCTTTAAAACAGCCTTAGCTTTTAGGAACACTTCACAGTGGTAGATTTCTTACAATAAACACTTGGATCAAAACTCTGGTAAAAGCCTAAATCTTCTCATAAATTGCTAATGTGCGGAGAGTCAGGTGTAAAAAAGGTAATTGGATAAGGGATGAGTTGGTATTTTCATGCTGCAACCTGCTCCCATGTCTCTCTGGGAGCTGTATATGAGGATGTCCATGAGTAGTTATTCCAAAAGCTGTAGCAATGAAAAGACACAAGGAGAAAGAGGGTTCTGTAGAGTTTATTGGAAATTCAGCACATCCTAGAAAAGGTACATTCAGTTAGAAGAGCTCAAGTTTAATTCTGCTGGTTGCTGAAAGGAAGCCATTGTGCAACCGTTTTGCAAGAGCACTGAAACTGGTAGAACAAGATACACAGCATGTGGAAGTGAAACTAAAGATATTAAAGAAGAGTTTAGGTTGCTGTTGGGTCTTTAATTAACTTTTTAAGACACTCCACTCTTCTTTAAACTTAAACAGCATGAAGGCCTCGTCTCTTAGACGGAGCAAGTAATCCTCTGTCATGCGTAAGCACTGACGAGAACAAGCCAAGCTGCTCAGTACATGGGAGATGAGAGATGGAGAACAGGTTCTGTAACAAGGGCCCCTGTTCAAAGCCAGTCAAGAGAGGTCTCAGCAGCTAACTCACCAGGTATGTGTTGTACATCAACAAAGCCTTCTCTGTTGAATGAAAGGCTCCTTCATCTTTGCCTCTAACCTCCATTCCTTCCTGACCACAGCAGAGGGATTTGCTTTAGAGAGAAGGAAAATCTGAGAATATACTCATTTCTTCTATGGATTCAGAAAACCACAGAAACAACGAGAGCCCAAGCCTTTGCTGTTCCCAGCAGATGTGGCACTGGTTTTACACAAACCCTGTATGAGAAGTTGGGATTTCTGTTTTGGAACTGAGTAGTTCTCCATGCCAACACAAGTCTTGACCTCTGAGTCTGCCCTTCAAGAGCTTTTCTCCATCATGAGAATCTGCAAGTGGGGAAGTAAACTCCACAGTAACAGATGCTTTAGGGACTTCCATTACTTCAGCCCACTCCTATGCATCTATCTGGTAAGCAAGGAGCCGCTGCCTTGTGATGCTACTGCTAACCAGTCAACAACCAGGAAAAGCAGCTACTCTAGTTTCATTGAACTGGGGAGAGTAATAGCTGAGACACAGAAGTCTTTCTATCCCCCCCTAGATGTGGATGACTACTTATATCATATTTGAGGTCTAAATTGTGAAAGACTTTATCATTTCTCACTTTTTTCCCCTCATTTCAGCACATCTTCACCTTCTTATTGCATTTCCCCTACATCGATCAAAGCAGCAGGAATATATATTTTAACAATATTCAAAATTCTTTTTCCTCATTCTTCTTTTTACATGTCCTCAAAAAGCTGGTCTGAAACCCATATATATCAAGACTGTCCTTAGCACCTTATGTGGTTGGCTGAATGACCTCAAAAAGTGGTGAGAGAAGGAATTCACATATACTGCAAGCATTCAGCCTAGCAACCATTATGACCCAAGTTATCTTCTCTTTCTTCCTCTGAGCGTCTTCATTTCTGTCCAGTTTATGCACCCTCATCTCTTCTCTTTAAGGAGGATTCAACCATCTGTTTGGCTGTGCTCAGAAACCTTTCTGCAGAAATTCTAAAGAAAATGAAAATTGTTGGCCAGAAATTACATGATTTTTGTGGCTCAACATCTTGATTACCAAATCAAACTATTATCTGAGATGATCTGTTCATATTTGGTTCCCCAGAAATCAGTCAAGAAAGACGCAACAAATAATTCTTAAAAATACTGTGGTTCTGTTGTTAAGGTGATGTACTATCTGTTACTAAGTCAAGTAAAGTTATTTACTTCTGTAAAGAAGTAAAGAACTTTACTTGACTTAGTAAAGTCAAGAAAACCCCAAGTATATGGCAATCCCAGTGTTTATCATGGAATACAGCAGTGCCAGAGCTACCCTGAAGAGATGGCCCTGGCCCGTCCACATGCCTCAGGGCAGGATTCATGAAAAACAAGAGGACAGAGTTCTTAAGATATTAGAAGCTGCCAGGCAAGGTAGGTACAATAGGTAAACACACATAATCCCTATTTCAGGAATTAATGGAGGGTGAATACTGCAACTTTGAAGTAGTTACCAGACAAATTGTGCTCGTACCAGGTGCCATGCAGAGAGAAGGGGCAGGTGGACTGTGGCTGCAGTGGTCTGTAGCATTGAAGACTAAAAAATTCTCAAGTTTTCAGCTGCATAAGGAAGGTATTTTTGATTTATCAATATAAGTGATAAGTAGCTGTTCTTCAAATCCAAAACATACACAATAGCTTCATTAAAAGTCACAGAAAAATATATACTGTCTCAAAATATTATTCAAATATACCTGCTGCTTAGAGATAAACACACTAGTGCTTTAAATCTCTGGATGTAAAGACAAAAAAACTAAAAGAAATAAGATAGAGCCAGATATATTTAAAGTCATTTTGAAAGAACTCAGAGGTTGTAGGAACAGTGGTCATGGAAGTTGCAGCTGTTACTTATTTTATTACTTTCTAGTTAAATTGATATCACATGAATAAAACTGGCTTTAAGGGAGAAGAATAGAATTTCCAAATCAGGGTCAAAAAAGGGTCCCCTTCTCACTCATGCCATTTGGGAACAACCTGCAGGAGATATGGAGGCTCAGCACTGCTCGGGGCACACAACCCCAGCCTTAGGGGAGGAAATGCCCCCTGCAAGTCACAAATGAGACCCTTGCCAAGTCCTCTGCGTGAGAAGAGGCTGCTCAAGCTCCTTAGCTCACCTGCTGATGTTTGACAGGTACATGGATAAGGGGGAAGCGAATCACATATGTTTGGGCTGGAAATGGCATGTAGAGCTTTATTCTTTAATGCATTTACATGTTATCTTTTTCCCCTTATTTCTCTAAGAACTGTTAGAGAATCTTATCTCCTCTCCCATTACTTAAAGGGAAGCTTTCCTGCATTATCACAATTGTGCATTTGACAAAATGCCTGACTGGTAGGTAACCACTCTGTACTACATACTGTACAAAAGCTTCAATAACATTCTTCCCTTCCTAGAAAGCTTTCAACCCAAAGATCAAATCCTAAAGATAGCACAGGCTTAGTTACAGTCCTGAGACCCAGGAACCTGGAAATCTGCTTTACTCCCTGAGCTATATTTAAGCACCTGTATACAGAGGAGCACAGTTACATACACACTGCACTCAACAGTTTTATCACTGAAGGAGTGATTATAATCCATGAATACATTTGCTCTGCATGATATAGATTGTGGCCTGGTCAGTGCTTCCACACATCTGCTCACTCTGTACACCCTGGATGCCCTGTTATTCAGGAAAAACAGCAGCATTCTGGCTGGAATTAGAATTTAGCATCATCCTAAGGGAAAACTTTGATGCAAGTGAACCACTGGGGACAGAGGGAAGGCAAAGAGAAGACATTTCAGCTCAGGATACTGCATTATCATAGACCCCCTTTTTTAGCACACAGGGCTGCTCCTTAGTGCTAACGTGCAACATCACAGCTCCTCACACTGCCCAACTTTATCAGCAGCATGTGCCAAGAGCCAGGTACTCTGCTAGAGTTCCCACACCAACAGCTAGGATCTATGAAAGACCTCAATCCTCTTTCCCTCAAGAGTTTCCATTGTCTTACAGGGGTTATTACATAGCATCCTTCCTCAAGGTTGTGCATTGGCCCTTTAATAACACCTGCTCACGCATGGCTATGAACTTGAGCTTTTTCCTTCGAGTACAAACACAAGAACATTTTGCTTCTTACAATTCCAGCTTTAGGAAGCCAGAAGATTAACAAGTGGTGACCTGGTGCAGAGCACAAGGTCTGGAAGCATCAGAAAGCAGCATTTCCCATATTTCATTTCATTTCTCATATTTCACTGGGCTGGTAGAGCAGAGTTCAAAGAATAAGCTCCTCTAGTACCATCTATTGTATACATTTACTGAGTATGCAGTTTTTTCCATGTCTGCGCATTCAGGCTGACATATGGGATTCAATCCTCACAGTTTAGACACAGAGCTGTGATCCAACCACTGCAATCCAGCAAAGGAGACTTCTGTGCAAGACTGAACAGACTTATCTTGTCAGAACTCACCCTACAGACATTTGCTACTGTTACAAAACTCTTAAGTGGTAAATTACAGGATGAAATTTGGAGTCTGATCTTCAGTTCTTCAGGTCTTCAAGTATCATTTCAAATGTGGAAAAAGACCTTTTCTTATCTAATATGGTATTACTTCCCACTGGCATTTGGATGTAATCTGTAATAAACATTCAGTTGCATCACCGTAAACTTTTGGCAAGCTCTTACTAACGGTCACCTCAGTGTAACAAAAGCAACAAACATTTCAGTCTTGTAGACAGGATAGAGAGTCCTTATTAGCTACTATTTCACTGCTTTATTTTTTTGCTTGACCCCTTCACTGGCATGACTACTTTAGGTAGAAAATTGAATTCTTAACCAGGAAAAACAGAATCTGATGCATGAAAATGATAAACATTTGCTTTATTAAATTACTTTTATACTTCTACAAAGAAATTTTCTGATTTCCATTACAGAATTAAATGAAGGAAATTCATTGCTGTCTCTGCAGTTACCTAAATTTAGATACAAAAAGGTTGTAAAAAGACTGCCCTATTCAAGTTACATAAAACAGGCAGAGAACAGACAAGTTCCCTTAGGAATCTTGAGGCTCAGAAATATATAAAGTCCCATTATATAATGAAATTAAGAATTCAGCAATGTGTTGAACAATTGTAAACTGTAACTGCACTAGTGGACCACATTATTCAGCAGTTTCCTTAAAGGTATGAACTGTGAACTGTACAAAAAGTGTAGCTGACACAGCAGATCTCATTTAGTTGTTCTCCCTTTCTCCCCCTCCAAAGTCAAAGTTGTGAGATCAGCATTTAAATGATAGGAAGGAAACTTGCCTCCATAAATATCAGAAATTTCTCCATTCCATAGCTATTTATATAAAGTAACTAGCTGTTACAAATCAGTTTCAAGTAAAACAGGTGGCTGAGGCAAATATAATCAAAATCAGATCATACACAATTTTACTGTAAATACAGTAATTTGAAAGATAAACACATAACCATAGCACTGACAGGATATCAATGCTGCTGTATTATAGACATGATGTGTCAGTAGAAAATTAGGATGTCTATTATCAAAATTGAGGACATTCATTCCAGTCTCTGGTAATCTAATCTTAGTGCAAAACAGATGCTAAGACATATTTAGCAAAAAAGGTGATACGTTTAAGGCCAAAAAGTTGTTCAGTCATCACTATCACTTCCAGATTCACTCAGCTGCAAGTCATTTCCTAGAAGAAAAAGAGTCAACGTATTAGTCATTTTCAAGGAAATAATTTTCTTCATTCATGATACTCCCTTTCCCAATTATGGCTTACAAAAGCTAATAGCAAACAGGTAAGGGGGGGCTGGACTAGATGATCTTTCAAGTCTCTTTTAACCCAAACTATTTTATGATAAAAGAATAAGTGGGTGTAGAACCAAACTCACAGTAACATAACCTTAGAGAGATCATTTTTCTACAATTTTAAAATCTTGGCAAGGAAGCCATTAGCATATTTGCACAAGGGCATTTATTTAACATCACCAGATCACAAAAGACAACACCTAGCTATCTCTGCCACCCACATTTTCATGCTTCACAAGTGGAAAAACTGCTGGCGAATGCAGTTTCATGAAAAACAAGTTGTTGGGTTTTTTTGGAAACATCTGAATGCTACTCAGCTGTGCTTGAAAACAAAGTGGTGTCTCAATCAAGAAGAGCAGCTCTTTGACATACCACTTAAAGATGTATCAGTGACCTACTATTTCAAACTGGTTTTGGAACAAGTGAGCAAACAAAACATCAAAGAAATTTAAAAAGCACTTTAATTTGGTGGCTCTCTCTATATATTTCAAAATGAGGAAGTAAAAAGGCTACACTGTGCTTGCTGTGGATGTCCATAAGCTCAGGGGTGTGAGGAGGGAATCTTCCCAGGATGACATAGCTAACAAAAATACAGCAGCATGCTCTACACAATCTACATCACATCTAGCAACTTCCCACACGTTTTTAGGAGTCTGTTCCAACTGGTATGTTTTTACCCACACCTCCCTTGCCAAACAACCATTACAAAAGAAAAAATCATCTCAGGCTGTGCAGAAATGGCCTAAAAATAAAACAAAAATCACTGAAACTGAGAAAACTGAGTCAATACTCTATTCTTACATGAAAACCCCACAAGACTCAGATTGGATCTTTTACTGTCAGGCATATAATCTCTGCCAGAACACTGGAGTCTTTAACATGGCTGCATTTAGCCTTGCTTTGTTTTCCACTGTGTCATCAATAAAGCTTAGAAAGTGGTACATGCTTCTCTGCAACAACAAACACTTTATATAAGAAAAGAATAGTGAAAATGGTTGTTTCCAAAAATCTTTAAAGACATTTTTTCTTTCCAATCCTCTATATAAAAAAAAATTACAGCCATATTATTTTAAGATAAATTTTAAAAGCACTTTAGAAAAAACAAAATCAAGTTATTTGCCAATAATTATTCAGAACAATATAATACCCTAAAAACCTTTCAAGACAGAGAATGGTATTGGTAAATTTAACTCATGTATTTATCACTCAAAGGAGAATTAGAGTGAATTCTTAGAAATCCCAGCCCTGTTATGCACTAGCTACTTTATGGGAGGACAGGGAGTGTGAACAAGAAGATAACCTTCCAAATGGTGTTTCTGCAGCCTTCAAAAGTTATTTCAACACAGTTAATAGAAATTACACAAACCCTGTAACACCAGCCAAAAATACCAGTGCTTGTGAAAACCAGCAGATGGGAAAAGCAAGAACTCCAAGTTCCAGAGTCAGAATTAATATGTTAGGATTTACTTCAGGCTAAGCTTTCTGCCTCATTTTTGCAATCCTATCTCAAAAAAACACCTTCAGAGAGAGGGCAAAATAGCACAATCTAGAGCTGATGGCTTTCAGATGGATTTGGTGCCAAGACAGAAAGCTCATTTAATGAGGACCCTGAAGAAACATCTAGACTATTGTACTTATGAGGCAGAAATGAAGCGAGGGAAAATTGCTGAATTGTTTTCATGGTGTCAGCTGCTTATTAACAATATGAATTGGGGAAATAGATTGCACTGCAAATTATATTTCTTATGTTTTTAAATCAGTGAATGTAATATATTCAACTGAATTCTTGCTAGTTATAGGGGACAGGGAAACTCAGGAGTGATCACTGTCTCACAAATCTTAGTGGTCACACCAAAACCAAACTAATACAAGGGAAAATTATTATTTGTCAAAGTAAACCAGCTATGTTTGTACCAAGCATCAAAAGAAGTAAAGTTGTGCTGAATACTAAGTACCTAACACAAGGCCACAGAACAGCCCATCTATGCTGGGTTTTCTTTGGAAAGTTACTTTGTTTAACATAACCCTTGTTTAAACAGAAAGTAGACATAAAGCAACATATGAGCAAATATTCATGAAGAACAGATTCATTAGTGTTACCATTTACAGACTTTGTTACAAGGCAAGTTGTGAGCCTATATAATCAGCTTCTCAAGGTAGAAAGGGAAGAAGCAGTATTTTGGGGGTGAGGGGCAGTCTTGAGCCCCAGATTCTTGAAGAGGTAGTTATGTATCTGACAGAAGTATTTACTTGCCATGCTCCAGACACCACCTCCTCCATTTTCCAAGTTCTACAAAATCTCAGCTGTATAATTTCTACATGCAAGATAAAACTCTGCTGTCTAAGCTTCCCCCAACCTTATCCCTGCACAAAGAGAGTCAAAGAAAAACTTCACTAATTACCTGGTATGGCCCTGATTCTACAGAGGTGCACAAAACTAGTCACAGACATAAGCACACACCTCAAAGCAAGATTAGACAAGCAAGCAGCTTGTGCTGACATTTGTTGATTCAGTATTTTATTTTTGCAAAACCTTATTTGAGATGGAAGAAATGACTGTACAAAATCTGACTGAGAATTCTTGCCATTCAAAGTTGAACAATGTGCTATCCATTTAGTTTCTCCAGGTTTCACTCTCCTGCCAAATTCCCTCAGCACAGAGCTAGAGAAGAGCAATTTTGGAAGTAGCTGGTTTGATCTTTAACTAGTGGAGGTGTCTTGTGAATGTTAACTGCACTAGAAGTTGGGGATGGAATTGTTTTAAGCAGTATCTGTAACCATAATAGAAGTAAATGGCAGTAAACTGAAGAGCTGGGCAAGCTCAGAGGCCTAAGGTTCTACCTGTCAACATGGTTCTCAAGCAACATCAAGCCAACTTCCCCTGAAACAGTCATGATGTTGTCATGGTTTAAGCAGCATTTTCTCCCTATGCTGGTGGAGTTGGCACCTGTACTTGTATTTCCCACTGGAAGCTTTCCCACATGAGATTCTGTCACTGGGGATAAAGCTTAATCAAATTTTCATAACAGTTATATTAAAGTGTGGAGAATGGGAAATTGCATTTGTCAGTAAGGGTTGAAATAAGTGGCACTCTAATGTTACACAAATTGTAAACATGAAGACATTGTTCTCTGCAGTGACAGCAAAATGAAAGCAGCATTTTGTTCTCTGCACACAAAGTCACAGGACTTTTCACTCTGATCTTATCTGTTCATGCAGTACATAATGAAATATCAATGCAGGTTATTTAAGTATTTAAATACTAGCTAATAAAAAAAGAGAAAAAAGAAAAAGAACTGTCATTCATGTTATTCACTAAGAGCTGAAATAAAAGTAGATCTGCCAGAGTCTAAAATTTCAGTATAACAAGTTTACATATAAATGATAAACCATAAGGATCTTGGGCTGCAAACCAGGGTTGATGGAAATCTCTTCAAACCAAGATCTGGCAGCTAAGCAGCTAATTAAAAATGTAACCATTCTGGAAGAGTTATCACAGCTGAATACTCACTTCTATGTCTGAGTACTCCTGTTATTTAGGCAGTGAACTTAAGTTTCTCTACCTAATGGGATTTTATTTTTCATGTGAGAAAAGCAAGAAATTTTCCTTTTCTTGAATACATTGAGCATGCAGTTCCAGGCTGTGCAGCAATTCCTATTGAACATCACAGCTACTCTTCAAATTACTCTTTTTAGTTGCCTGAATGTGTGGAATAAGATAATATCACCTGAAAGCAAATCACCTCCTTCCAAAACTGCAAAGGACAGTTTTGCCTGTTGGCCAGTGGAACACTGCCATGAATAATTGTAACTGACACAGCTAAGAATACACCATCATTTCTGTAACTCAGAGTATTGCAACCATAGTATCCTTCCCATAATTCTATCCCAGAAATGAAAAGTATATGTTTAGGGAGTGCCCTGTTAGTTCAAGAATTTTCAATACAAAATTACTGTTCTCCAGTCCCAATGTATAGAGCTGGGAGGAAGTCAGAACAACTTAGGAAATATTTTCAACTGCTTCAGCTTTAATTTAATATCTCTGAGAACCACGAACCTTCTAGCCCAGTGTCTAATTCAGCCTGCTGCTGAACAATCAAACCCTAGCATCACTTCCCACAGTTTTAATTATAACAGAGACATACTTAAAAACAATATGGTTTCCTTTCAGAATCTTGATGTCTGGAATTGTGCACTAAGAAAAGAACAGCCTTTGTACTTACGTAGTGTATTCATCATATGACCACTGCTCTCTTGGGATCTGTTATGACTGGCATCTTTGTCAGGAACAGCCTGTTGTGGCATGGCAGACCCAGTAGGCTGAGGCTGCAAATACGGCATCGACATCGGAAGAGAGGGCTTCATTTCCTCATCTTCAGAATCACTAGAACTATTTTCACTACTTGATGAAGAGGATGAAGAACTTTTAGAGTCAGATGAACTGTCAGAACTACTCAGCTGGTCCATGATACTGGCTTCTGCTTTTAGCTCTGTAAACAATAGGATTTGTTTCTCAGTTTACATTCATCATAATTGAAATATAAGGAAGAGGAGGAAAAGGAAAAAAAAAATCAACAGACATCAGGTACACACTACAGCAACTTAAAAAAAACCCCAGACCAAACCCACCAAAGATCTCCAGAACAAAGAAAAGGGCACAAATGGTATCCAGCCTGTCATGTGGTTTTCTATCCTCATAGCTTGAGCACTTTCTCCCTTTCAAGCCAAGTGTTAGAACAAGGGTGACTGTGAACACCAAATGCTTAAACCCACATTCCATGGGGTAATGCAGCCCACATAGCCTTTAATTTCTGCAACTAGAAGAAAATGTTCTGTGTTTTCCTTAGCACCCCAAATATGGCTTTCACTGACTAAAAACTGCAGTTACAATCCACAGATCAGTCACTGCAAGATGTCTGCAGTTGCACCCAAAATGCCTGCCAGCAATTCAGCATTGCAATCAATACATTTGTTTGGACCATGTGACATTTTGCTCAAAATCAAGTTAAGCATGAAGAATAGCCAAAAGAGCCACCCAAAGTTTATATTAGGAAGATTTCTCCAAATCCTTGTTTCATTATAGATTTGGAGGTGCAAACAATGCTGCACGGTATGTATTTGTGACATAAGTCCAACACACAGAGGAAGTTAATCTTTGCTGAAGAGTGCACATAATAATTGTACAAAACATGAGTGCTGAGAGAGGTCTGAAACAGAACAGTGGTGGGGAGAAGACTTGAGGAGTCATACAGGGTGCAGAACTTCATCACTATAGAAGATTGTAACTGCCTAGACATTTGTTAAGATGGTCTTACAAGCTCTTAGAATACTTCAGGAAGAGCTTTGATATAGCAGACACAATAAAGCAAGTAGGAGAGTAGCTCATCTCTCTTCAAATTTACCCAATACAGAACAGGTTGAAGGTGAAAGTCACCAAGATGCAAGTTGGTGTAAAGCTTAAGAGAAGAAGGCAGGAGGAATAAAATGATTAATCTTCAACACAAACTTCCATGAAACAGACTCTAAGTTATCAAAGGCCACTCTCAAGGAAAGGCCATCTTTATCAAAGGCCTGTCTAAAAGAAAATGGTGTTCAGGAAAAATGGCACCTAAGAGTGCAGCTATGCCTGTAGGAACAAATTAACCCAGTGCTAGGAAAGAAAAGAAAGAAAATGAAAGACTGAACTACTCAAGCATAAGGAAAAAAAAGAAGGGGAGCAGAAAGAAAATAAAAATTGGAAGCATATAAGCATCTTTCTTTCACTAAGGACATGTATAAGAGAACATGATCCTCCACACATCTGGAGCTGTAAGACACCTAACTGAAGGACACCACTCGAATCCTAAGCATTCAATTCCACTTCCTCCTAAGCAATGTCTAATATAAGAAAAATTTTAAGTAACTGGCCAATACCAAAAGCTAAGAAATAAGATCTCTGCCTTGAATTTTGATGTAATTTAATCAGACAGAATTTAAATTAAGTAATTTTAACCAGTGAAGGAAGAGCAGTACATATACTAGAGGATAATGGCAGAATGAGCTGCCCCTCCACCCCAGAAAACAAAGTTAGTAACAAGTTCCAGGTAGTGTACTTAAGCAGGAATAGTCAGTTACACAACCATGGGATGAAGAATGATTAGCAGGCAACACTTCTGAAGAGGCTGAGAGTTACAGTGGATCCCTACACTGTTCTGCCACTCCATGCTGTGCGGAAATGACTTGATACTGTTTGGTCTTGTGATACTACAGGCATGATACTATTTGTTCTTTGTGTATAAAGATGAATAGTGCCTGTAAGGCAGCCCTCTTGCTCACATCAGCACTGCTAGAACTTCAGTAGATGTGTTTAGGGACTATACTTTAGGAAGTTTTTGGACTCATTGCAAGAAAGCTAAAGGAAATCGACAACAAATCAGGGATTTAGAAAGGAAACTTCTAAGGAAAGACTGAACCAACTGGTGTAATTTTGCATAAAGAATGGGAAAGACAGCAGTTTGAGTCTGTGAGGGACTGCTCAAAAGCAGCACGGTAATCTGCTCCAGTACTTGTATGATAAATATGAAAGTATTAAGAGGCTTGCTGTCAGACTATCTATACAAAACAACCCAAACAGTAAGCAGAGCAAAGCTCTGGAATGGCTTGCCAGCAAGTACAAGGATCTGTCATTGGAAGGTTCTAAGAACAGGTGAAAAGTTACATCAGAAATCTGACTTTAGGACAGAAGGATGGACTAGATGACTTGATAATATCTCTACCATCCTTTTAATGTTTTCAGCATTTTAAATGGTACTCAAAATTGGACTGGCACTGCACAAGAGTTTGGTACATTGGCAGTCACTTTGGAGACTTCCAGTATTTGATAACACCACTCCCCCCAGAAGAACAGACCACCTAGAAAGGAATAATTTTATTTAATGAGCTCAAGTTTTCCTTCCTCTTTGGAACCTGAGACGAATTCTAGTACTGTTCTGCAATATAGATTGCTGGTCAGAGCTTAAAACCAAAATGGAAACAAAAACAATCTTCATAATGATACATCTAAAAAAAAATCTGTTTAAAGGAATTCAGAGCAACTTAGGAAGCAGATGTCAGTTCCAGTCAATGAAACTGCCACCTGTCAGCATTTCTGTAGCAAGTAATTACCACCTGCCATCTTCCTTGTCCTCCCAAAGGAAATAAGGCCTTCTATTAAGTGAAATATGAGTGTCACACCAAACCAGAGTCTCTCAAGGAAACAGTACATAGCACTGCTCAAGGGTTGATTTATGCAAGTTTTTAGCTGTCTTTTTCATTGGAACCTCATCTTCCACAAGGCTCTATCTGGTAATTTAAGGTGTAGGTTGAGTTGTGAAGTACTGTACCATATTTGCTGAGTGCACAGAAAGAAAAAGGAGGAATGTCAAAATGGAAGTGACTTAGTTCCAGTATGACAATACAACCAAGGATATACTTGATTAAAGTAGCTGTGGAAGACAGAGTCAAGGAGACAGCAGTAGGACCCCTGGCATTATTAAACCTGATGGGTTACCTGTTTTTTTTACTGTAGCAAGCTACAAATGCTGCTTTTTAAACCCACTTGAGCCACAGTGGTGTCGGGGCAGAGACAGACAGCCGAACCCGACAATTTCCATTTCAGAGTGAAGTTGCTCACATAATCAGCTTCTAGTGTGAAACTCAAATACCACAAAACAAAACAAAAACAACCTACACACCCCAAAACCTCTTAAAAACTAATGGCTTGTTAACAGCAAAATTTCTGAAATGTATGTACCAGTGGAGCTTACCCCGTTCAATATCATCCATAGGAGAAGATGGAAAGGTTTTTTCCTTTGATGGAGAGCTTTTAACATTATTTGGAACCTTTGTTGCATTTCGCATTTGCTGCTGTTGCTGCTCAATGCGAGACTGGACTTTACTACTTCCTTCAGCTCTGTGTGTAAGAGGGAAAGATTTTAAATTGCTAGAAGGCAAGAGGCAAGGAAAAAGGCAAGAACACAGGGAATATGGTACCATGGATTTCTTTCTCATGCCTTTCTAAATAGCATCATTTGATTCTTAGGTAAGTTATTATACTGGTAAGTTATTATACTAATACACATAATACATTAATATATACTATTAATATTGTATATGTGTTTAAAATTATTTTTATACAGTGCTATTAACTTTATAATATTTTGTCAGTTGATTTGTTTTTATACCTTGCTACCCAGGATCATTTAATAATAATTCTGCTGGAAGTTACTTGTATGGACTCAGCAGCAAAAAAAAAAAAAAAAAAAAAAAAATTCAAAAAACTTGGAATGAGAAAAACAAGCCATTACAATTACTGAGACCTGTCACAAAATTCTTTTTTTTTTTAATTTCCTCATTTACAAGCCAGAAGACAGTAGGCAAGCTACTAGCCAAACAGATCTTTTTTTCCTCCCTTTAAAACCACCAGAAAATAGTAACTATTTCTTTCAATACTATAACATGTTTTGGATAATAAAAAAATACATTTTGATTTCTTCTGCAGTCACAACTCAAAAGATGTGAAGTCAATTTGCTGAGAAAGCAGACTTTTCACTCCTCTGAGCAAGGCCAAGTACTTTCTAAAATTATGTTTTCCTAAAAATAGTGATATGTAGTTATATATCTCAATTTAGACTCATTAACATTGATTTTCAAAATGACTAAAGCACAGTTGTCTCTCCTGTAAATCACCCACCTGGTTTTTTTCACAGTGATGTTGCTACTAAGTTTCTCTAGGCGACATTCTCCAGTGTCATGGTTGATAATTAAGATACATTCTTTAAGGTAAGGCTTCTTTGAGCCCTTGAACACAGTCACTGGTGGAGTTGAGCCCTATTAAATCAGAAGTCCAGTAAGTGTTACTCCTGTAGTCATTTTTCATAGGAACAGCAATCCTTCAGTGGTGACAAGTTCACTACAAGCGATCATTTCTAGCCATTAAAAATGTTACTGGTTAATTCAAATTAGATTCACAGTTGCCATGTCAAAAAGCAGCTGGTGTCTGACTGGAATGGGGTTTTACTCACTTAGCTTAGTTTGAAACTCATTAAATACTTATTTCCCAATATTTCCTTATTTCTCTCTAGGACTCATCTCACCAAAAGGGGTTTCAGTTCTCATATCAGCAGAGCAGTAAAGCATGGCAGGTAGTAAATTTTCCCTTTCCAGTCTTTCCTGCTTTAGAGCTGCACTAGAGCAATAAATACCAAGGGGAAGCTTGCACTGCCAACATACACATGAAGCTTTTCTGTGTACGCAACACTTCTGGGTCATCCTACAGCATATTTCCAGTGCAGCAAATACACTTAAAGTTACAGTGCAGCTATTTAACCTTTGGGTCTTTTGTAATCTTACAGTCTTAGAGCAGTTGTTTTTCTACTCTAAAAATCACTCAGGAGCTCTGAAACAGCACTAAAACTTTATACCCTTCCATAGTCAGGGTATATACTTAGGACCACAAAATAAATAATTCTTTTAAGCCTGCCACTCTTCAGCCACATCAACTCACCTCAATATTTGGCAGTGTTATTGTCACCTGTTCACCTTTGCCAACTTCAAGGTCTCCTTCACAGGACATATCAATAGATGCAGGCTTAAAGTCATCTAAATATAAAAACAAACTAGATTATTTACAGGCTTTTCAGGAATCTTATAAATGCAGGCACCACTTAATTGCAGTTGGAGGCTATTAAGTAAAAGCCTTTGTTGCTAGTGTATCATCTAGCATTCCCCTGAGCAGATCATTCCATAAGTTAATAGAATTCAAAGTCAAGATGCTTTTCTCAGGATCCATTATAAATGTTTAAATCTTTCAGTTAAAATTGGAAAAACACCCTTAGGTTTTAATGGATAAGAAAGCCAAACAAGTTATGTTGTATTTCAAAAGGTACACTCTCATGTAATTATTTTCAGAAGTACCAATAAACAGTTCCTGAAAATGCTGATCCCAAACATGAGAGATATAGACAAGTAACAGAAAATGCAAAGAACAACATCAACCCCCAATATGCATTTCTCTTTCTGTTTCTAACTTTACTGTAACAAGCACGTCAGAACCTGACAAAAACTTGGTGTTTCAGTTTAGTTATTTCTGTTGAAAGTGAAATTCCTTCCCAATTTAACATTGATTTACATTTTCGGGGGTTTTTTCAGCATCTAAAGGACTCGTTAAAATAAGTTTTGAGCAAAAGAGGGTATTGATTTCTGATCCTTTTCAAAACTCTGAGACATTGCAAATGAGCATATGTTCAGGCATCAGCATGGCAGCTCTGTCACATACCATTACCTAAAAAGCATTATTTCCACCACAAATAAATTGGGGAAGGCTACAGCCAAAACTCTGCCTGTGCCAGTGTAGGGAGACAGGATAGCATCAAGAGGTTCTTGAAGGCCTGTGATAACATATGTGGGGTTGAGCCCGCGGCTCAGGTACAGCAGGATGCCGGTGCCCTGCCTCGCACGCCGGAGGAGGCGCGGAGGGGACCCATCGGCCGGCACACGCTCCTCGCCTCGCTGCCAGCCCCATCTCACACTCTGCTGGTCACTGACGGCGGCATTCCTGCAGCTGGGGAGCTTCCCAGTTCCCTAACTCGGCCTGCAGCCACGGGCCAGGCGCACAGACCGCAGCTGGAAGCACGGCTCCAGCCAGCACACCAACCGGGCAGGAAAACCAGGCTGCAGGAGCTGCTGGGCAGGGCCGCGCAGGAGGAGGCTCGCAGCTCAGACACCGGTGACAGCCCCTGCTAACCTTGTTTGGGCAAACCCCTGAACGCCGTCCTGCAGGAACAAGCATACAACAGTTCCAAAGTTTCTCATCAAATCAGAGAATATTTGCTTTTATATATGGCCACTGAGCTGAAAATTAAGATATTGATACTGCCAATCTTAACTTCTAACTAACAGCTGTTGTCCCTTTTGCTCAACTGTTTAAAAAAGGTGGTGGAGGATATTTTTTCTGCTTGTGCATTTGATAGAACTGATGAACGTGCCAGTTTCTATGTCTCATTTGTTGGAAAGGAAGAGAGATTTCAAAACAGATTTCAGAATAAATCATCACATTAGAAGAGTCAGCATGAAACTCTAAGGGTAGGAGGTACCAGACAGGGTTGTTAGTCCTCTTTAAAATTAGGGTAAATATCAAACTGCAGCATTTGTTTAAATCCATCTATAGCTTTTTTCCCCCTCTCCTCCGTTTCTACAGTTGGAGACAATCTAAATGCCATTCCCTTTGCTCACAGAGAGCACATTACCCATCCTGCACACCGGACAGTCTCCAGAGAACATACGTTCTCTGAATCTTGGGGATTTCATTCTATAAATAACCGGACAACAAAACCAGAAGCTGCAGTCCTAAATTACCAAGGACTATAATCCTGGGAGCATTTGTTTCCTAGCTACCCTCAGAATCTTTGAGCACACACCTCTCTAGATAGTAATTATGTACTCAGGGAGGGCGTACTGGCTCCGTGATTACCACCGCCTGCCTTTAACCTTTGGTTGCTGAATTACACGGAACTTCTAAAAACTGAGCGCAAGCAAAGAAGACAGAGCCACAGGTTCAGCTTAGCTCGGTTTCCAGCAGAACCGCAGGGAGACGCTATGGAAAAGGCATAAAAAGGGAAGTTAGTGCCCAGCGGACAGCGAGGGGCAGCTCTAGGATACAATGGCCGTACGTGCTCCCAGCACCGACTGAAACCTGCACGGCTCCCGAAATCCCGGACCAGCACCCCACGGCACTCAGCGCCAGAATCCCGGGACAGAGGCAGCCGCCGAGAGCGGCCGCAGCCACCCCCGCCCTCCAGGGGACTGCGGGCACCGGGGGCCGCCGAACCCCTCCCCGACCCCCGCAACCCCCGAGAGCTGCCCCAACCTCAGCACTCACAGCGGACGGTGTGGAAGGCGCAGCGCGGCTGCTTCTCGAAGCTCTCCCCCAGCTTTAGCACCCGCGCCTTGGGGTCGTAGAGCGACGGGACCGCTCCGTTCATCGCGGCAGCGCCTCACACCATGGCGGGCCCCGGGGCCGCCACCGCCGCCCGCACCGAGCATCCCTCACGCCGCCCGGGCCGGCGGGACCCGCCCACGCGGGCTCCGATAGGCCGGGAGGGGCAGAGCCCCGCCTGCCCCGGGCCGGATTGGTCAGCGGGCGCGTCCCCATGTAGATTTCCGCCAATGGGGTGGCGGAGGCGCCAGTCCGCACGCGGATATGCAAATACACCCTCCTCCCGCAGGGGAGAGCGCTGGTTGGCGGAGAGAGGCCGCGACCACACAGCTGTGAGGGGAGGGAGGCGTGGGGGAGCCGTCGCGTTGGAGACGGCGGGCTCGGAGTTCCAACCCCCCTCCCTTCCCCCGCAGTGGGGGAGCCCCCGCGCGGCGGTGAGAGGGGCCGGGGGTGCGTGCGGGTCCCCTCAGAGCGCCCCGAGGGGCCCCGCGGCCTGGGGCCTGCGCGGCACCGGCGCCGCCGCTCCCGGGGACAGTGGCGCCTCTGGGAGAGGGCACCGCTCCCTCTGCCCTTTCCCCGGCCCTGGGTGAGATGAGGCCGCTCCTGCTGCCCGCCCCGTGGGGCCGCGCTTAGGCTGCCTGGCCGGAGGTGCGCCCTGCCGGCAGAGCCGGTCTGGCGGCCCGCGGCCTCGGGAGGGAGCGCGAGTGGGGCTTCCTCCATGTTTGTTTCCTTTCTCAGGGGGAGTCCTGCAGCCCGAGGCTTCCAGCTGTGCTGCAGGAGCTGGGATGAAGTAGTGGCCTGAGGACCCCGCGCCTTAACATAAAAAGGAAAGACGGTGGAATCGATGGTGGTGTGCGCTCCTGGCTGTTTGCTATGGCAGCCACGGACCCCCAGGTCCTGGCCTTGGCTGCTCAGATCACTGAGAGCAGAGAACAGGACATCCCCCTGCTGCTGCTGAAGTTAAAGGGTAATTAGTGCCGTTCGTAAAATAAAATTATGAGCTGGTGAACTATGGTCAGTCATTCTTCCGTCAACCTCCTTAAATACAGAAAGTTTTTCTGAAACTCTGTAAGGATGGTTGATACGGCAGCTTTTCCTGAGAGTGGCGTCTGACTTGGCAAAAATAAAGAGGAGGAGCTGAGGAGCAAATGGACAGAATTTTTTTCTGCTTTTCAGCTGTCATGCTGATAATGTGGGCCCTTTCCCTGCTGATACAGACAAGGATCTTACACTTGGTCAAATCATTTCTCCCAGTGCTCTTTGGGCAAAGAGCGAGGGTGGTTGTCCATATTCAGTTTTTAAATCTTAACACAGAAACAAGATCATATGTGTGATCTCCTGTGTGACTTCCCTGTCTTTCCTTCTGCTATACAGCCACTGCTCATAGGAATGGTTGAAACAAGTCAGGTCCTGTTCTAAATTGGGATGTAATTATAAGGAAGCTATATGTTTCCCAGTGGTTGTGGTTTTATCTAGCCTAGGAAATTCATACAAATGGTTCATATCCCAGATAATCTATGTTTTGCTACTAAATACGTAGAGAGAAAATGGAAACCTAAGTTTAGCTATCCTTTCCCAATTGTCATATAATTTTTCAAATAAGTTGTAGCTGTAGCAGCAGAAATTGCTGACAAAATATTTAATGGTGTTGTTAGCACTTTTACAATTACTTTAATCCCGGATCCTGGTTCTGTGTACATATACTCTTCTTACATTTTAGAAAAAGAAAAAAAAACCCTGCATATCGGAATCTTATATTTCTTTTTGTCTCTCTCCCACTTTCTTCCCACAGGAATTTTAAGCAGTCCTTCCTTAGGATGTGAAGAATCAAATAAAATTAAGCAAGATATATACGATTATGGTCTTACTCAGTACTGCCTGCTGGTCCTTAAGCAAGACCACTCTCAGCTGCATGGAGCCTGGGCTACTGCTGCCCAGCTAGCAGAGATACTAAGGTAAAAAAAAAAAAAAAAAAAAGCTAAGAAGAGAGCTTCCAGTTTTCTTTCTGTCCTTTCATCTTGCTCTTTCTCTTTTCAAGCTGTAATACATTGGCTCCCATCCAGAACAAGGCTTGTTGTTCAGGAAAGGCCAGGGTTAAAGTGCAGGGAAGCAGTCAAGAGCAGAGGGGTCAGGCATAGCCTAATTGGTCCTGTTTAATTCATTTGCATTGTGTTTTATTGAGCTGGGGGAGCTATATGGTGGGAACAGGGTTTGTGTTCACTTTACCTTTTTTTGTGGACAGTACTCACTAGTGCAGCAGTTTTTATCCAGTGATTATATAATTTTGAATTGTAGCTATTTAAAAATTTTTATTTTGTTTGCTTAGATTTCATCTTGCAAAGATCTCCAATCTGATTGACTCACTGCTTAGCCTGACTGTATTTAAATATTTATTTAATATACCAATTTGAAGTATCTACTTACATTTTTAAATATAATAGATGACACAGTTCATATAGACTAGATAACCTGATGTAGGAATATTGTGAGAATGGCATTGTAAATAAGAAAACTTTAAACTCAAACCCCCAGTGATCCAATCTCAATTTTAAATGTCAGAAAAATAATACATTTTAAATTTTCCTCAGGTTTAGTTTTGGCTTAATTAAGGAGTAAAATTCTAAGGCATGAAGTAATTATGTGACCATCTCTTATTTATGCCATATCTGCAGTATGAATTTTTAATGCAAGGAATTTCAGTAAGGGAAGCAAGAGTTATCACCAGAGTAGTGTGATGCTTAAATCATCCCCTAAAAGCTGTTTCTGTTGCAGAGAATACTGAAATTTATTTTAGCTCTAAAAATGTCCTTTTGTAGCTAGATGATTCTCAGCTTCATGCCTAGAATTTGTTTTCCAAGGGCTTTGGTAGACAGTTTTATGTGTGTGCATTCCCAAAATGTTAATATAGCCTAGATAAGATATCAGAAAGCAAAATTCATAAAAAGTCAGGAAGACTCTTTTGTTGCACTGGTATCAGTACCGAGTGCAGAATTGAAACAACTTATCAGTTGTAAAACATGCAGTTTCTTGTAAAAAGTCTTCCAGAAACAGCTGACGTATTGTGGTGAGTAAAATAAGAGAGCTGAGATCTGAGGAACTGATTTCTAGCCCACATGCCTTCCTCAGTTTGAGAAAAGTTGTAGCCAGGCTCGCTGAAGGTTTTGTGGTATATTTTTTATACATATTTTTACTGACAAATGTGCACCCCCTTCATCATCGAGCTTCCTTTATCAGTTTTTTTCCTACCTTTCTATTTTGCCTTTTTGTTTTTCTTTATGACCATCAGAGCCCTTCCCTAGAATATAGAAAAAGCTTGAACAGATTCTATGAAGCTAAAGGAGGAAGTGTGTTGGATATGTTTTTAACTGAGAAATGCCATAATAAGTAGTAATATGGTCTCCAACCTGCGAGTGGTTGCTCTTCCTTGGAGGCAGCCACCTTGGAGCCAGTCACAGCAGTGAGCTGTTGTTCAGGGGGAATTGTTCCATGCCATTGAAGCATTTCTCTGATGACGTGACGTTCATTCAAAGTTGTTCAAACAGGCCTTTGACTATTCAGGTTGACTTTTTTCCCTTTTTTCTTTCTTTTTTTGTTTTGTTTTGTTTTGCTCCGTTTCAGTCATTGTTGTGTAGGGCTAGAGGTGAAAGAAGATCCTGAGGAATTTTACAGGAAGTTTCTTCCTTCAGTTATAGACAGCCTGCTGGTTTTGGGGAAACGCTTGCAAGCACGATTTATCCGAGCAATCAAGGTATTTATGTTTCATGGCTAAAAGAGCAGAGAACGCCTGCAAACTTCTGCATATTGGATAAGTAGGATATTATTCTAGGGATATGGTATTAGGAAAATTTATTTTCTAGAAATTGCAGTGGTTTTTCTTATGCCTCCAAGCTCTGAAGCTGAAATCTGTAATTGTGCAGCATTTGCTCCATGACTTGTGCAAAGCCACTGCACAAAGCCCTACAAAAGACAGCATCCCAGTCACAGTAGTGTCTTAACTTTGCATATCATTAGTTCAGCCTTCATAATGACTTAGTTCTCACTCATTTTATTCAGCTATACAAAAAACAATTTAGGGAGCCCTAAGATTTTAAATCAGATTTGTTGAAGTTTGTTTTATCATTCAATTTCTGCTGCATAATTGGCAAAAAAATTCCAAGAATGCTCACTATTTCTGAACTTGCAAATGGAGAATGCCAAAGGCAGACTTCATGAATTTATAGATCTAAACACTTTCTCACATTTTCCTTCTTTTTTGCAATGAAGAAGGGTTTTGCTCAGCGAGGTTCCCTTATGCTTCTGGAGTATTCTGAGTTCTAGAATCAGAAGGAAAAAAAAACCCAGCAAACAAAAACCTACAAGTAATTTAAATTTCCATCTTCATGGATTCTGACAGTTTCTTTTAATAACCCCACTTCTCCATACTATCTCATTTCTTGGCTCACTGGCTTCTAGCACTTAGCCAAAGTTTTCTTACAAAGTATTGTGATAGACACCACAGACAATCAATTCTCAGAAAGCATCAGTGCAATGACATAGTTTCTGTTAGTGGAGTACTTGAAAAGTGCATTTTGTGCTTGACAAGGAAGCTTCCTAAATGACATCCCAGAAGACTCTTATCCACAATATGTAATTTCTCCCATACTTTCTTATTATGTCTCAGCCTACATGCTACTTGAGTCACGCTTGTGGGCAAAGATTTCTTTTGAATGCAAATGCAGTCTACATTATAATTAGTACTTTGGCTTTTAAACTTCGTGGTCTCAGAGGTGACTGGGCACCCAGACTTGATGCTTGCTCAGTGGAATTTTGGAAATCCCACTCTACCAGTAGAGATTTAAAGTTTATTCTACTCTCTTTTGCTTTGTGTACAAGTTTTCGAAGTCAAGTGAAGTAGTGAAACGGTTTTCAGAAAAAGACATGTTGCCAAAACACAGAAAAGATAATATTACAGCTTAACATATTATTGTTATTTTGTATTGTTATTGTATTTCTCCTCGTCAGTCTGGACCAAATACAAAGTTAAAGCTTGACTGAGAGCCGTGGCTCCAGCTGGGATCTAGGACTAGGCTTCCCAGGGTTTCATTTGTGGAGGCTGAATTAATGTGGGATGTATGACCATGTGCTTTGTAGCAACATTTGTAAGCAGTGAAGTACTGTGAAAAACCCTTTTGCTGTTCCACACACCAAGATTCCAGATTTCCAGTAGTCTGTGGCTCACACTTGGAATACAGACTGGAATGTGCATCTGTATGTGCATTCAGGTGTTAAAACCTGAATTCCTGCTGGTCATAGGGGAGCACTGGAGCACCTCTGCAGTGAAGAAAGGCTGAGAGAGATGGGGTTGCTTAGCGTGGAGAAGTCTCTGAGGAGAACCTGTATCACCTCCCAGTACCTAAAGGGGCTACAAGAAAGATGAAGAGGGACTTTTTACAAGGGCACGTAGTGACAGAATAAGGGGTGACACTGAAGCAGGGAGCTTGACACTGAAAGAGGGAGGTTTAAATTAGGGAGGAAATTCTCTGCTGTCAGGGTGGCAAAATACTGGGACAGGCTGCCTAGAGAAGCTGTGGCTGCTCCATCTGTGGAAGCATTTGAGGCCAGGTTCCATGAAGCTCTGAGAAATCTGGTCTACTGTTAAGTGTCCCAGCCCATGGCAGTGGGACTGGAACAAGATGGACTTTAGGTCCTTTCCTACCATTCTATGATTGATTCTATGTTTTTTTCCAGTCCAGTGCTATCACAGGCAAGCACATGATGTAGTCTGTTTGGCAAACAGATCAAATTTCAGCTTTGTAGAGGTTTGGTGTTTGCTCCCACACCTCCAGCTAGAAGGTGCTTCTGAAGCTTCACCAAACCAGCTATCAGGAACCTTTTCCATTTTCACTGTGTCCTTGGCCACAATACCTTTTTTTATTTTCCCCCTCTTCTTTAAAGTAATATATTTCCCACTTAGTGCATTAAATCTGTGATGCATATTTGCTGAGCCAACATTTGTCTTATCTCTCCAATGCTATCAAATATTTTTGAGGCATAAACAAGATTTCTCTCCTGTGGTTGTGACTGTTTTTCCCAAATGCATACTTTTATTTTTTTAGTATCTTCAGATCTTCTTGATTGATCTCTGACCTCAAAGGTCTCAGAGGTGGGGGTGGTTTTTTTTTTTTTTACTAGTTCCTACAGTTTCACCAACTTCATTTGGAAATTTGGTAGAGTTTGGTCTCCAAATTACTAAGGCATACAAACCTTCCCAAGACATCAAGATGAGGTCCTTAATGAATATACATACACATGTTTTTACCTACTTCTCTCTTGTTTAGGATAAAGAAAAACAAGACTTTTTACACTGGTTCCAAATAGTAACTGATGCCATCTGCTGGCTGTTCGGTGGGCATATCCAACTAGCAGCACATGGTAAGGGAAATGTCAACCCACAGAACACCTGAACATTTATTTATGGCAACTAGGAGTTTCAAAATTCATTCTTAAGCTAATCTCCACCTAGTCTGCTAAACTTGAGTAGATGTTAAATCAGTCTTTTTAAGTAGTCAGCTCAACAGCAATATCTGAAATGGTAAATACCCACTAAAGGGAAATACTCAAGAGTTCCCTCTTCTAGTCTTTCAGAGACAAACATTTAAAAGTGTCATCCTGTAATTTATCTTTGTAAGTCTATACCTCTTAAAAATCAGGTTGTTGGGGTTTTTCTTTCCAATAAGGGACAATTGATATTTTCCTGTATGTGATTAAAATATGCAGAAATTTGACCAGAATACATTGTTAGCCCTTTAAGTAGATAGATTTGGAGACAGATTTCTGAAGTTTTTTACATGACAAGAAATTTTAGAAATACCTAACAAACTTCACGATATATTTCTGACCAAAATAAGCTTTCATTTAAACTGATGTTAATCGCACTGGTTCAGCAGAATTTGGTTTTGTTTCTAGTATTGGACAAAAACCAAAAGGATCATAAGATATATATAACTAAAACCACAAATGGTCAGAAAAATTACTGATACATAGGCAGTGATACACTGGAATAAAAAAGATGGTGCTTTAATGACATCAGTGTACTTGCATTAAATAATCTGGGGTAACAAACTGTCAAGTTTGAGGTCCTTAACTTTTTCAGATTTTGTTTCCCCAGTGTTAATTTCACTGTTGTTGTAAGAAAAGGGCACTATTGTAACATAAAGAGGTTTAAAGCCTTCATTCCCTTGCAACATCAATGCCTGAGGGATGTCCAAAGGCAGAAAAAACAGGATTCACCATGTTTTTTGGAGGTTGAAGTAGTTTAGTTATCTCAGTAAGTTTCAGTGTAAGAATTATAAATGAGGGAGTTTGTTCCAGAAACAGTGTCTGGGTTTACTTGCTATGACTTATGAGGAAGTTTATTTGGTTTATGGTATTTTCAAGTCTGGTTCTGATTTCATGATTTCTTGTTTGCTTGTTTTTGGTTTTCTTTGCAGTACTACAAAATGATCGCTTCCTGCAGTTGTTAATAACAGATGATGTTGAAACAGCAATTGTCATGATGTCTGTGTTACACAATATTTTGAAGATCAATAGGTTGGTTGTTTTTGTATCATTATTTTTCTTAATAATAAATATAAAAGGTAGCTCATTACTGCTTGGTAAAATAAAATCTTTTCATTTGCAAGCATTGTGTTTTACTGTTTGGGGGCTTTTTCCCCCCTAGTCTTTGTAGTAGAAATTAAAAACATTAAAAAGCTGGAATTTTAATCTTCTTAAATTGAGGGAATGGTAATTGGTTGATTGAAACAGTAGCACTGTTTGGATCATATTCCTGGTCCAGCTAGCTGGGCATCTTGGCTTGCTGTATATAGCCTGACATAGCTAAATAAGTCACTGTTTAAAAGCTCATGTTTTTCAATTAACACTTCTGTCCCATTCCCCCTTTTTTTTCTTTATTCTTTTTAAAGTTCTGTCTTGCTTCAAGTTGAAGAAGAGACCCTTCACTCTGTCTTGGATGAACTTGTTTATAAGCTGTCCTCTACCACCAATCCTGCTGTTGGAAGTGCTGCCACAAAACTGCTGTTATTAGTGGCAAAATCTTGCAAACAGCTTGTGCAGTTACTCACAGCTCACTACAAAGGTTTGTAAACATGCATGGGAACCAATCACTGAGCCTCCTCTTGCATTCCCTGTGGAAATAAAAAGACAGAGGTTTCCCATTGTGGTTCAATAACTCTCCAGTACAGGTGGAAACTGCAAGGCCACGTTGCTTTGTGGGTTTTTCCCCCTCTGTTCATTTTCATTGCAGTTGCAGGTACTGCACCTCTTTCTGTTCCCTAGATTTATTTTCTTCTGTGTACTGAGCACTCTGCATGTAGCAACCAGTCTTTTAAAGTTGTTGATTGTGATTTCCAGCCTGATGGGCTTTTGCTTCTTTCTGTTTCCCTGTGCAGGTTGGTTATTGAGGGATCCACTGGCAGGGTGCCTGTACTGCCACAGTCAGAGAGCCCTGTGTCACATCTGCCACAGTGCTAAGGCTCACTAATCCAGAGCAGGAAAGTTTTACTTAGTGACCTGCTGACCCTGGCTGTTGCAAGTCTCCTCATCTGATGGGGGCTGTTTAGCTATCCAGGAGCTGGCTGTCTTTTGATATCCAAGTAATTGGAATGAGCTCTTTCCAAGAATTCATGAGATTAATTTATTGTTTTGTCTCGATGCCTTCATATGATAAGGCTGAGTTTGTGTATAATTTGTTCTATGTTATTCATTCCTTAATGAGGTGTCCCATTTAATGTTTCTGTCTCTAGCATAGCAGGAAGCTCCAGGAAACCCCTTTGTACTCTATCATGCCCATGGAGACTAAGGAACAGGCATAATATCTGCCATGTCTTTTTATGTTCTGGATGTTACTGTGGGTCAAAACTACTTGTGAGCAGCCTCAGTCCTTAGAGGACAAAGACAGTAAAAAGAAGAAATGCAAGGCAAAATGTCCAATTTCCATTTTTTTCACTTGTGCTGACTACTTATTATAGAGTAACAGCTAGATAAATTTCTGGACCAGATGAACAGCTTTGCCACCCTTTTGCCTACAGGACTGAGAGGAGGGATTCCTTGTATTGAGGAATTAAGTATAGTGTGCCTAAGGCTGCTATCACATTGTGGATTCTTGGGAAGCTGCCTTGATGGTCTGATCATCCCAGCTGTAGAATGCTGGCTTATTTTAAGTTGTGTAGATCTCCATCAAAGGATGCTTTATTTTGCTCTAGAATTACGCCACAGTCATTTAGAACTGTACATGTTTCCTCTTTCCACTAAGAAAAATAAATTGCTTTTTTTCTCTACTTTTTTTTTTTTTAAGTTAGAATCCTTCTGTTAGTTTTAATTTGGGCTTTGGAATCCTTTAGAGACTTTGAGGAATAAAAGCAACAGAGAAAGCATTACAGCATTTCCACCATCTGGCCATCTCACTGAAGTCCCTTGGCTTCACAGTGGCAGTGTGAGGTGTTTTGGTGTGAGCTTTGCCAGTGAAGGCCGCCTGCTGGAGGTGAGGGCACCTCCAGGACCAGCACAGCCCCTGTGTCAGGTTCCCTGGAGGGCCTGGCCTTTTGTCCTGCATGGGTTGACACATCTGTGAGGCACACTGGAGGTACTCCCTGCCAGTAGCCAGAAGGAGCATATGGCTGTGTAGTCTGCACAGAGACTGGCAAGTGGTTGTGTGAGACCCACAGCACTTGTGTGAGGGAGCTGTCTTGTGTAGCCTGGCTCCCTGCTTTTGCAGGGCTCAGGGACACCCATTTGGAGTCCTGCCTGTCTCTCCTGAAGTGTTTACCTGTTACTGTTTTTCTAAAATGGTGCACATGGTGCCACAGAGGTGCCATTTCTGTGTGCTCCAGATCCTGTAAGTACATGTGAGTGTTGTGTTGGAGTTGCCCAGTGTATGAATATGTTTATGGGCAATAATTTGAAGATGGAAAAGTTACTTGAATCTGCAGTTCTTCAGGAGGCAAACATGCACATACTTCCTGCCCTCCCTCCTCTTCCCTCCAACTCCCTGCAGAGCCCTTAGGCTCTGGGATTTGTCTGATACAAACATTTTACCACATGTTACTGTCTACTTGCATAGGGAGTGTGTGTGTGTTGTGGAGGGAGCACAAGGGTGCTTTTTAGCTACTGCAAACCCAAAAAGCTCTTTTGTCTCGTGGATTGGATGCACATACACTCACAGTTAAATGATGCTGTGCAGACATCAAACAATTCCAGTTGGAAAGAAATAAATTTTATTACGAAAAATATGAAAAGAGTGTTAACAACACCCAGCACTTATGTGGTGCTTTGAATTCTTTTTAGCACCTTACAATGACTTACTGATAAGGCACTGAAAGTAGATTGGTAATTTGACTGTCAGTGACATAAACACAATACTGACTCGGACATAGAAAATCACTGGATAATACTTCTTTGTGATAGTTGGAGCACCAAACATTCTTTGATAAGATTATGCATTGACACTCAAAGATGGCTGATGGTCTTCAGCTCTCACACTTCTTTGCACATAGAATCAGATTTAATTTGTTGGTTCACAGTTTGTTACTTTGAGAGCCTGAAAGGATAAATTCACGATACTGAATTAGCATCTTCTCTTTCTCTTAGGATTAAAAGGGCTCTTAAGTAAACAGTGGACTGGCAAAGGATTTGACAGGGAGGTCAATCAACTCTTGGACCTGATGTATTTGGAACAATCCAGTGGAAAAGGAGAAATGCAGGTGATTAAGTTTAATGTGACTTTCAGATGTGAAATCCTATTTAGATGTGAAATCCTATTTACATGTCATTTGTGTATGTTTAGAACAGATTTACTATATCACTTTGTAGAAACTTTTCAAACCTGTGTTATTATTTCACTATGTTAATTAATTTTTAATTGCATTTTTGAAATTATTTCATTGTAGTTTTTTAAAACATCAAGAAATTGCTCAGCCATTAAAATTATGGGACTATGACTCAAGAGATTGGCTTTCTGTGCAGATTCACCATAGGTTTCAATATAACCATGGGGGAAAAATAATTAATTTTTTTGCTAATTATCAGATTAAAATAACTGAATCTGCTTTTCTCACAGCGGTGTTACAAATTTAGATCTCTGAATTCTAGGCGGCATTTACATAGAACTAAGTCATATACAGAAAATGTGCAGTAAGAACACCACCTGGACTGTGTTCCCAGTGAAAGAGACAATGTGTGTTTCAGGAGCATCTTAAAAAAAATTGCATGCAGGTTTCTCAGAGACAATACTTCAATGAAAATCAGTTATGTTTGCAGAGACCTGCTTTCATCTTCAACAGAGCAGGGTGTTTTTTGATGCAGTTTGTTTGTGGTTTTTTATGAAAAATCCATTTAAGAATAGAATAGATTTTTTCATGTTTGCATTTCAGTGACTTCTGATCATCCTGCAAATCTAACATTTTTCCTGCTGCTCTTTCTTCAAAGTTGTCTTTCTGTCCTCTCTAGTGTAGGTACTTTGATTGAATCACCATTCGAAATATCAAGTGCATCAGGTGTTTTAAATACAAATTTCTCATCTTGATTTTATATATATATATATATATATATATATATATATATATATATATATTTGTGCTGTAGATTTGTTTGTCTATCACAGACAGCATCAATACAGGTGGTCAGATTCGCTGCTTTTGGGGCAAGTATGGAGTTCATGATAAGAACTGTCTCATAAAACCTTAAATTCTCCAATTTGATGCATTTGGAAACTGATGGGGTTTGGCCAAATGTTGAGATTGTCCAATTATGCAAGCAGTAATAGTGTTATTATATGCATAGACAATATTCTACCAACTGTTTTATTAATTTCAGAAGCGGCATGAAGCAGCTTGTGTAATCCAGGCAGCGTGGCGGGGATTTCAGACAAGGAAAAGGCTGAAGAAGCTACCCCAAGCAGTGGTCACTTTACAGAGAAGCTTCAGGTAAACAGTATGACTTTGTGAAAAACAGTAAAGAACAGGATCTAGTACGAAGGTTTGAGTTGGGCTGGGTTTTCTCAAGTCACAGAGGAAGAGGAAGAATTCAGATCATCTAATTCAGTGTCCTGTTTGAAGTAGGCCCTGCCTCAAAATGGGATCTGGGTGCTCAGGGCCACATCCAGTTTTAGAGGTCTCCAAGGATGCAGATCCTACCATCTCACTTGATCCCTTTCCTTGTGCTGGATGATTTGCCTTGTGAAGAATTCTTTCATTACAGGCAGTGGGAATTTCCTTGTTGCACTCTTTATCACTACCTCTTGTCCTTTTTCTGAGCACCCCCATGAGTCTGGCTGTGTCTGCTTTCTAACACTTCTTTAGGTAGTGAGAGACAGGTTTGCCTTCCTTTAGGCTAAACACACCTTGCCTGTCCTTATACATCCCACATTCCATGGCCCTGATTGTCTCTGTTTGGACGGTCTCTATCCCTCCCATTGCACTAAACAGCACTAGAAGATGATGTGCTGGTGGTAGGACAGATAACTGGTTAACAGTTAACTTGACACAAAGTTGCTCTGTAAATTACATGGGCGCTACAGTGGAGCTTGCACATGCCAGAGTGCTGCAGAAACCAAGGCCCATAGTGCTTGGCCCATAGTGCCAGTGTAGTGCTTGCAAGACCTTGTTCTTCATTAATTTTTAAATCTTTGTCTCTCAGAAGTAGAGTTACTTCAGTGACCTAGAAATAGTATCCTCTGCCTTGGAGCAGCAGAGAAGAAGGGAGCTATGTAAATAATGCTTGTCTCACTTGAATAACACTGCAGCAGTAATGTTAGCATGTGTTAGGCTAACTGTTTTGAGAAATTTAGTTTGAATTTAACATGGGTTAAGGGATTAAAATCAACCGTAGGCTCCACAGCAAGTTTTTTCAAACTTTTTTTGCACATTGATCATTACTGTGTCAAAAGTAGATCTTATAAATCACTGTCAAATCACATTGCATTGTGACCAAAGTAATACAAAGCAAACAACTATGCTTTATTGTCTAGACTAGCCTTAAGAGGATATTGGACTATCTAAGGTGTAGTTTTTAAATTCTGAAAGATTTGCAGGGGCAAGCAGTGTGTCTGTTGAGGGCCACTGGTCACTGCACTTTTGTGATGGAGTCAGACATCCTTGTCACTCCCTTTTACTCCACCATGCACTTGAAGCCAATATTCCCTCTAAGGCACCTTGCAAGCCTGCAAGCTAAACTTATAGCCCAGAAATTTTGGATGATGGGCTAAGGTGTAACATGGAAAAGCAGCAGGGAAAGGATGGTGAGACTATCAGCCATCACCAAGCTGCTTGACTCCCTCGTGTCATATTTTCAATATTGTAAGCATTATGTGTGCCTTTTAAGTAGCCCTCAAGTAATTTAAATGGACTTTTGAAAGGTGTTTGTTTAATATTGAGAGGAATGGAAACTTATTAATGTCCTTACAGCTGTGTGTGTTCATGGCTCACTCAGTCCCAGTGTACTGAGCAAATACAGTAACTGTACAGTGCCAGTGTTGGTTTTCTTCTGTCTACCTCAAAACATTACACTGAAAAATAGTGTTGGGAATCCTGTAAACATGACTTTAGAAGAGCTTTTAAGAGTACTTTTTAATTTTTAGCAGTCAGGTCCTGGTTATGTTCACAGATTTATTTTAGAACAAGTGTGGTTAAATAGTGCTAAGATTGAAACTCCAAACTTTGCTCACCTGCAGCTGCAGAGGAAGATCTTAAACTCTTCAAGTTATAAACTTTTGAAACTGTGGTTTCAGAAATATCTCCTCAGTGAATGTTAAAGCCTGTGGTCTCTCCTTGAAGCTAGTTCACTATTACATAGCTAATTGTAGGACATTTTAAATGGCAATATTTTTTATTAATAATACATCAAAAATGAAACCATTTTACATTTCTAAAGAGATGACCAGAGGGAGGCTGCTCTGTGCCATGAACTACAGAAGGAAGCTTGGATCTTACTCTGTGTATGTTTTACTTTAGTTCAGAGGCAGTTCCCTATCACAGTGTGGTCTTGTGCAAGCAAATATATCTTATCATTGGGAGAAACAGAGGACAAATGTGTTTTGCAGACTACATAGGAAATAATCAGTATTAAAGAATCATTTAAATACCTGACAGACACTCTTGGTTTCACAGATGTGCATCTGAGAAGTTCATGAAACATTTTTGTAGTTTTCAACCTAGTGAAGCTGATAAAAATTGATGGGCAAAATATTAAAAGTTTTATCAAGAAAATGTGAACAATTGTCCTGTTTGATTCTGTGACTTCATTTGTCTTAAAAATATAATATTTGGACTAAAATATTAATTACCTAAATTAAAAATGTAGAAATTTACAGCTCTAATTTGTAGAAATGTGTGGGCTGAAAACCTTTCGTTTCCTTGAAACCATTCTGATATAATAACATGTATCATGATCTGTCTCAGTAGGTCGGTGTGTGGGCACACCTCAAGTCTGCATTACAGTTGTAAAAGGATTATGGTCTGTCAGATTGTGATGGAGATCTGTTGAGGTCAGATCTTTAAATCCAAAGCATCTCTTTCACACAACAGTTTCCATCCCAATTTCTCCCAGTTTTAGAGACTAAAGAGAAGGTATGGTTGGTGGGAAAATTATAGTTCAATTTATACTAGTGATGGGAAACACAGATAGCTCATTAGTACTGTGAGTCTAAAGGTATGTGCCATGCAGCAATAGCAAAATTACCTGGACATTAGGTCTAGTCTGTGGACATTTTCCTCCTCTGGCATGCCTTATACCTCTGCTCTGTCCATTGGTCGGTTTTCTTCCCTGGTGCTTAAAGCACTTCTTTCATTGTCCCCAGAAAAGGGCTAGAGGAGAGCAGAACCCTGGGCTGTGGACCCAGTGAGGGTACTCAGGTCCTGAGTGGGGAAGTGATTTTGCTGCAGTAGGAGCAGAGAAATCCCATTGTTACCTTGTTGTGGGGTAAAGTTGTACATTCTCAGGTCTTAAGCTGCTAGGTTGGGTCCATTGGGATGAGAAGGAGCGGTGAAGGGAGGGGGAGCTCTAGCTCACACCTCCTCATAATTCACTGAGACCATGGCCTAGTGGTCTCAGTAATTATTAGTATCAATACATCAGTATATTAGGTATTTTATGTTAGTCTCTATATTGATGTGTTGCTGTGTATTTCATTGATGTACATGTTGTTAGTAGCTTGAACACTCCAGGGCCAGTTACAGAGTTTTCAACTGTCTCATCTGTGAAACTTGTGCTGCAGGTTTTCCAGCGCACAGCAGGGCAACACCCTAACATCAAATCTAGAAAACATCAGAAAGAATTTGCAAGAAAATTCTTTATTATATTTATTATATATTTAAAATTCTAGTGTTCTCTAACAAAGTTGATGGACCAAATGTGTCAGTCTGTATTTCTGGAGAAAAAAAATCCCTCCAAAATTAAGAAGTGAGGCTTGGCAGCCAATATCCTGATCTCCTTTCGCAGTCAGTACAAAAATAATTGTTTGTGTTGTGGGAAGCATGTGCCATGCATGCTGATGGATGGACTAGAAAAGGTGGGTACTGGAGCAGATGGCTAATGCTGCTTTACCTCTTCAGCAGATGATGGAATCAAAATTGTTGTTCCAGTTCATTCTGGCTGTGACTGTCCCACATGAAGCATCATTCCCTTCAGAGCCTTTAGAACTTTATCCTTAGTAAAGATTTACACTCTGATTTTGTAGAGTGGTTCAGAGTTTTTCGTGGCTATAGATAGTGTGGTAATGTGTTAGTTTGCAGAAGACTTCTCATTGCTTCGTGTCATTCTGCAGCCAACAGCTGGCATAGCAGATTGTTTTGTGGATTTTCTTTCTCAGTGCTGCACCACTTAACACAAAGAAAAGGAGATGTACTTTAAAGAAATGTACAACTTTAGGTAATTGTTAATGTACTTGTGTATTGCAGAGCTAAACGGGAACAGGAGCTGCAGCATTTAACAAAACAGAAGGAAGATGAAGCTCTAAAACTGCAAATGCAACTTCAGAGACAGAGGGCCATGAGACTCTTCCATGAACGACAGCTGGCCTTACTGGAAGTTGTCCATGCCAGTATGATTTATATTAAACTATAGCAGAAGATTAAAGTGTCTGGGTGTCCTTAGGAACAATTTCCCCAAATCTGTTTCCCAATCTTGCATGTCTATTTGCACTGTAGTCTTACTGTCTCTTCTCCTGACCCAATTATCTGAAAGAGAATGTGCTAATTCCCCCAGGGCTCAGTAACTACTGATCAAGATCTGGTGCCTTAGAAATGGTGCAGGAGAAAGGGAGAGAGAGTTTTCTTGTGTTACAAAGCTCCATTGCAGCTATGATCTGCAAGACCTGACCCACAGCCAGGACACCTTGGAGAAAGAGGGGCTTTTAACTGAGAGCACCCAAGTTTTTTTGGTGCTCTCTAGCTTGAGGATTAACAATGTAAATTGTTAAGAGAACATAACCCGCAGTCTTCTAACTGTGGATTTTTGTTACCTTTGTAGGTCAGTTGAATAAATACATGCAGGAAATGGAGGAGAAATCAGCATTAACTATCCAGAGATTCTGGCGAGGGTATAGAGCAAGAAGAATTTTTCATCAGCAGAAACAGTCTCTTAAGGAATATAAGGCAGCTGTCATCATTCAAAGAGCAGTAAGTATTTATACTTTGGTCTAACAGTAGATAGGACTGAGCAGATTGTTGTGAAGCCTCATAAAACTGTTTATTTTCTTACTGTTAATGTAGCCATAATTTATTAAAAAATTACTCGGGTGTGATAGTCTAGAGCCACAAGTTGCTTTAAAGGGTTAAAGCTTGTATAGGCTACAAAGCCTAATACAGTCTTGCAACTAAAATATAAAAGCTGCTTCTTTGAAACCCAGGATTGGAATGTCACCATACTACAGATGAGTCACTAACTCATTATGAGTGGTGTTACTATTTGAACAGCAGTGTTCATGCTGACCTTGTATGTTGTCTTTTCAACATCATGGCTGCATTTAGGCTTTAACAGATGCAGTACTGAAACACTTTCACTGATTGTTTATAAACAAAACAGGAAGACAAATTTCCTCTCTGTGATTGTTATATTCTCATATGTTCCTTACAAAGGCTTGTAAATTCTTGGAGAAACGAAGGAGGAGGAGACCTCTCTCTCCTTGGAAAGAACCCAAGGGACTGACTGATGAGCAGAGACTGGCTTTGCAGCAGAAGGTGGATGACTACATCAAATTGCATCCGGTCTGTTTCTTAGTCATTTCATAATTTGCATTAATGATGCAACATAAAATACTGTAGGGATGAAATATATTCATCTTCATAAATTATGATCAAGATAATCCATTTGAGGTATGTATGTATTAACCCTGCTTTTTTGGCAGCAAGGCACTAGGATACTGGGGATTTTAACCATTAATCTAATAAAAAGTGTCAAAGCAAACGGTAATTGGAAAATTTATATACATGATGATGGATAATTTTGAAGAGAGTTGCAGAGGAAGCAAAATTACAAAGTTAACAATTAGGAACAGCATTTGCATTCCTTGTTTAGGCATTATTCTACCCCTAGAAGTTTTAAAATAACCAGCTCCTAATGGTAACAAACTTATTTTCCTCCAGGCTTCCCAAATGTCAGAAGAAAGGAGTAAAGAATTGCATGTGCAGGCTCAGGCAAAGCTGGCACAGTTCCTGTTGAGGAACAGGCTGGATCAGAGAGCGGCGCAGCGGAGAGAGGCTTTGCTGGCTCAGGTCAACACCGATGTGGAGCTGCTAATGAGTATGTGACTGCTCTGCTCATGGCTTTGATTACCATTTGGATTAAACCAATTTAGAGGGAAAATTAGAGTGAGCAGTGGTAAAGCCTCATTTCAAAACTGAAATATCTTTCTTTCTTTGCCATGTGCCTTGTCTTGAGATCCAGGCTTTGTTAGAGATTATCCAAGTGCTGCTGTAGGTTCAAGATAAACACCTGTTTTTCAAGGAGCATCTTATTCTTCTGCTGGAAGTCTCTGTCTGATATGTTCACAAGAAAAGCAATAGCCCTGTAACAGGCATTAGAATTTCTTAAAAAGGGGGTCTCACACAACCTATTCACCCACATTTGTTTTGCTTTGGTTTGTTTTCTCATGTTGTGAGTAAGCTGCTGGTTAAAACACTCTCACCCCTTCTAGATGACAAGGGAAATCTCTGAGCTGCAATTTCCATGTTTTCATTTTCTCTGGCCTGGCTATAAGTGAAACAGAATTCACTACTGTGCTATCTTAATTCCAGACAAGTGGCTGCATGAAAAAGCAAGAGTAGCAAACTGCAGCCACCAGAGAGCACCCAAGCTGGGCAGAATTCAGCAAGTTACTGAATTCCATTAGTCTGTCACGTGCTGTGTCACTGCAGCTCATCATTCCCTGAGCAGGCAAATCAGCAACACACACTGTACTGGGTCCCCCAAGCAGGGAAACCACAAGGCTGCTGCACCAGAGCAGTGGAAACACCAAGCTGATGTCACCCTGCACCAGGAGCACTGATCCACAGTAGTGACCAGGAGATCCTCTGAAATTATACTTTTACAAGAAGTCATTTTGGTGGATACCACCACTGCACCTGAAAGAAGTAGTCCATGTTTCCCCTTTCTTCTTTCTACCCCATTATGTATTTCTTTTGTCAGATTAGCCTTTATTTGGATTTCCACTCCAATCAGATTTATGATTTATCAGGTAGTCATAAAATTGCAATGCCATCACAAAGAAAGGAGTGGCCTAGGACAGTGAGAAGTGGGAGGGTAGTGTTCTTTTTTTTTTTTTAATACTTATAAAACCACAAACAAAATACAGAAAACTCTTCTTCCTGTTCTTGCAGATGCTCCAGGTTTAGCAGAGACCACAGAAAAAGATTTTGGTGCCTTTATGAGTCGATCAATCCCTGTAGCTACCAAGGCAAGACAAGCACACAACACTATGCTAAGATACACTCGTTGGCCATGGTGGAAGAAGCTTGGAGATGAGTTTATGGAGGATGATGCAATTCCTGATGATGCTATAAACACAGAACTGGAAACTCTGTTTATTGGAGGAAGGAAATCCTTTTAGGTAACAAGCAGAAGAATTTCATATTCAATGAGACTCATATCTAGCACTATGCACTCACTTGTGTATGTTTTTAAGGAAGGAAAACATTTGAAAAAGACTGAAAAAGACAAAAGCCTTATTTTAGCACATTTTACTTAATAAGAATCCCTTCCTGTACATCAAGAGTTGGATCCTATTGATTGTGCTGTTGCAAATAGGATTTAAATACTGTAATTTTAAATGAACATATTTTGTAATTTGTATCACTTTAAAAGTAAGTTCATAACCTTTGGCTTTTCAGTTACTGATGTGTCTGAAACAAGAATTTGAGATTGTGCTACTGGCATAGCTACCTGTGCTATTTTTTAGGTGTGAAAGGCCAGAGTCTTAAAAATTAGATCTTACCTCACTGCAAAGGAGGAAAAAGTGCAGGGGTTTCTGCTGGTTGTATGTGGGCAGCAGTATTGGTTCAGCATGTTTGTTTTCCATTCTCTCTGGAAGGCTTTGAGTTTTAATTTTAGTGGAGATGAATGGAAAACAAATAAATAGAAACAGTGGGCGGAAGACCAAGCCCATTCAGATACAGCTGATACATGGAAATTAATAACTGGATGGCTGCCAGGGGGAAGAGCTGTGCTCTGTGTTAACTTTTTTCACAGAACTGTGATTTGGAATGCAGTGAATTGGCTCACAATTCCTTTCTTGGACAGTTAATTAATGGAACAATCCATTAAGTATTTTGTAGCGCACTTGCAGGTGTCTGTTGAGCTGCACAGTTCTGCTGTGTTAGTTTTGAGCCATGCCCATAACAAGACAGGTACCCTACAACTACAAGAGGAGAGGGTGCAGTCACCAAGTGCTCCAGGGGATGGAAGATATCCCTCAACAGCCAAGCTCTGGCACTGGAAATGGCCCAGCATCTCTGGATGAACTGCAGCAAGCCAGCTTTTCCCTTCTAAATGCCTGAGTCCTCTGTGCACATCATCGTCCCCTTGGCCATGCAGCCTCTGGCCCAAACTATTTTGATACAGAAACCTCTGCTCTTCCATTTATTCCTAATCACCCTTATTCTAACAGGTCCTTGGTGCAGGGAGATGGTCACAAAAGGGCTTTGCAGAAAGGCAGAGCAAGCCAGAAAGGGACCACATTCTTTGATGGAGCTGGGAGATGTTCTGGATGCCAATTACTGTGGCCAGTTCAGAGCCTGGGCCCAGTAAAAGAGATTCCCAACCTCCTCTGATGCCCTGCTTGGCTCACAGTGGGAGGGATTTGACTCCTTCTCTTTTCAAATCTTCCTGCACCGCATGCTGGACAAGTTACTGGCATTTTATTTCATTGCAGCCCCTTCTGGAATAAAATACTCTTGTCTTAATAATGGGAACAGATATTGACAGCTGAACAGAAGTCTCCTCCAGCTTGCTACCAAGTAAACAGTTCTGTCTGGTTTAAACAATTACCCAAAAAAAGACTGTAGGAAAGGCCATGAGCTGTGATGGTCCAGTCCTACTCCTGCTTTCCTGTTTGCCACAGACCACAGGCATGCCCAGAAAGCATGGAGATGTGGCTTGGGCATTAACCTACGGCATGGGTCGTTCAGCCAGGCAGGAAAAAGGGAGTTTAGTCATACCCAACAGGTCTGGATTGTGCCCCTTTGGGTAGCAAGCAGGCTTGACTTGGCAGGCTGAAGACAGACCCTGCTCACCCAGAGGAGTTCTGGGGGTGCTCTCCACACTGGTGGGGTGACATTCCTGGGGGGTACCTGCAGCAAGGCAAGGGCAGAGGTAGAGCCCAACCTGTGAAAGCAGTGGCGCTCAGGTAATTAAATATTGATGCTGTCTAAGCTGGCCTGTGGGGGCGATTGAGCTGAATTGCAGGTTTCTGTTGCTGTGATAAATTGGACCAATTTGTCATGTGGTTTTGTTTCTTCCCTCCCTTAAGTAAAGCTATACAAGAACATTATTGCTATGGCTTCAGCAGCAGCAAACAATCTGGAAAACAAAATCCTCTGGTGGATATGGATAAAATGGAAGCAAAGGCAACTGTTCTTCTGCCAAAGGTGCCACCAAAGTCATGGAGCTGGAAGAAGGCAGCAAAAAGAACAAAACAAACAAACAAAACATTACTCAGCCCTTTCAGAGACAGAGACAAAGTAGTGTCCTCTGCTAGCTCCTGCAATTGAGGAAAATTCCTGTTTATGCGGACAGCTGCTTTTTTTTTAGCTTTAACTGTAACTGGAGTCTGCAAACAACAGGATGTCCATCTCCTGCAGAGACACAGGCATACACTCGAGACTGTGCTGCTAAATCCAAGGGCGTCTTCTGGCCTTTCAGACTGGCTGTAACAGGAGCTCTGAGCTGAGGACAAGAGATAACCCTGATGCTATTTCACCCCTTGCCTCTGAGTCTTCTACTGCCCATTTCCATGGGAGCAGAATCTGGTACAAACATCTGCTCTCCACTGCAGAGTATCACATATATCGAGTACAAGGAGAGACAAAGGCTTTCTCTGAGTAGCGGAATCTGGTCTATTTATAAATTAGCATGCAACGGAAAAGGAGGCAGCTCATTGCAGGGGGAGCTGCAAAGACCATCGCAATAGATCTCCAAGTTCTCCTTATCATCCTTTACAGCACAATAACACCAGGTCATCTCCAAGCGTCCTTGTGTCCAGTGAAAAACCCCTTAAGAAGGAGATTGTTTACTGACATGAGCAAGGGGAACTAAAGGACAGCTGCCTCCTGTCCCCTCTCCCCTGATCTCCCTGAAGGCAGGGCTGGGTTTACCCCAGGTGCCTTCTTGGGACAGAATGGCAAAGTCTGGCAGATGAAGACCAGGGACAGGACACCACAGCTCTGGCAGTTTTTCCCAGTTTTGCCAGAGAACATCTCTGTAACCTTGAGCACATTCTGTCTCTGTCTTTTCCTCTGACACATGAGGCTTACTGAAGAGGTTTCATATGTTTTATTTGTAATTCAAGAGCCTTCAGTGGAGGATGCTGTGAGCCCAGTGCTACTGAAATCCCTTCTACTAATGTTAAATAGGAGTTTGACAGACCTCAGAAAGAAAAAAATGTATAATCAGGTGTTGAACACATAGAAAGAGTTCAGGGTTGCTATGCTATTTATTTCTCTCCACAATCAACTTTTCTCTGCAGAATTTAGGTTTTTTTCTAATTGTCTTCAAACAGAAACAATGCCTTTACTTAGTCTGGATCACTTAACAAAACTCATGAATGTGAGCAATTCTGATCAGGGACCTTCCTTTTAACATGTCTCACCATTCCAGAGCCTGCCTGTTCACAACGAGATGAACACAGGCACACGTGTATAAGTCCAGTAACAAGACCCAGCTCAGTCTAGCATTACATGATAGAGCCAATGAACTGCGGTACTTGATCCTAGAAACAATCAACATAACTATTAACTTGCCAAGTCCTTACTGACTGAAAGGGAAGAGGCTCAAGCTGTCATGGTTATGCCTAAAATGAATGATCAATTAAAATACTTGTAAACGCAGGATACAATTAGTTCCTCGCCCAGAACAGGGATAAACGAAGGCGTTACCACTGCCTTGGCTTTACTCTCACAGCAGCTCCCCTCTTTCCAGAGAGGCTGCCCGTCACGTGTAGAGCCTGTGGCGGCTGATGCAGGAAGATAGTCAGGAGAGTCACCAGAGCCGTGCTTGCTGTAGGACAAAAGAACGTGCGATCTGTGACCGGAGATAGGGACTCCCGAGGTGGCCAGTCTAAAGAACAGCTACCGGATATGGAAAATGAGGGATCCCAAGCACCGTAAGAGGAAGCCGAGGGCTAATCTAAGCCGCGCTCGGAACTGCCCGGCACTGTGGGGAAGGAGGGGCGCAGGGCTGGGGAGAAAGGCGGGGGGCGATAGGCGAGCGCCTGAAGCCGAGGCTGCAGGGCCGTCTGCTCCCAGCCCCGCGGGGACCCCTGCCCTGCCCCGTCTCCTTAGCACCGCCCGCTCCCGGCCCCGGGGGACGCCCCGCGCTCTCCCCTCAGCCCCGCTCGGGGCGGGGCCCTCCGGGGTGCCCCCGCTCCTTCCCCTCAGGACCGCCCGCTCTGGCCCCTCGGCCCTGTCGGGGCGGGGCGCTGAGGCCGGTACCTCGCCCGAGCCGCGCCCGCCGTTGCCGTGGTGACGGGCTAAGCCGGGCCTGCGAGCGGCGGGCGCCGAGGGGCCGGGCCGGAGCCGACCCGCGGCTCGGCGCTGCCGGGCGGGCATGCACAACAAAGGCGGCGGGCGACGCGTCCCGGGCGGGCTCCGCAGGTAGGCAGGTGCGGGCGACGGGCGGGCGGGTCCCTCTCGGCAGCCAGTCCCGCAGAACGTGTCCCCACCGCCCTGCTGTGAGGGGAGAGCGACCGGGGAGCGAGCTCCTTCTTCAGCCTCAGCCCCGGCCCCGCCGCACCTTGCGGGCGCGGGGCTGCAACAAAGGCAAATGGCTGCGTGGCGGGGAGGGCTGCGGGACCGCTCGTGGAGCGCTCTGTGATTTATCTGTGCGCTGGGTCTCGTTCCCCGGTCTAGCGGGGCCCCTCGGGTCCCACCGGCAGCTCGGCGCCCAGCGCGGGGACGGGAGCGGGGGATACACGCGCTTCCCAAGCCCTTGCACACCTGCCCCGGCTGACACCTGCTCGCTGCCGGGGCCCCGCATGTGCCCGCACCCCGCACTCGCTCGCTGCTCGCCCCAGCAGCGGGGGCTCCGCTGGCGCGGCGCGGCACGGAGCGCTCTGCTCTGCCCAGGAGCTGGTCCGGGCGAGGCCGGCCGCTGCTCTCGGCTCCTGAAACTGCACCCGCAGGGACAGAGAGCTTTGCAGGCGGCAGGATAGAGCCTTGGAGGGGCCTGGGGGCTTTTTGTCCCGTGCAAGGTGGGATGTTTTGTGCTGGTACGGTACTAGGCTGAGCTCAATCGTTGGGAAAGGGTGGCTGGGCAGCACCTGGCTCTTTAAATCTTCGAGGTCCCAGTGAGTCATTTCTTAATTAATTTCCGTGTGATTTCAGCTCCAAGACGCATTCTCCCAAATTCATAATAGGTTCTGATACCTGAGGTGTTAGCAGGAGCATCTGTTTGAATCCAGAGAGGTAGAAGTTTTACTGCATTATTGAAAACAGAATTCCCTGGAGGAAAATCTCTAAAATCTGCTCCTACCATTTACACAGCAGCGAGGCAGCACTGGGTGCATCTACACTTTAACCTTTCCTCATTTCCTAGTAATTATGGCACTGAAAAGCATTGTAAACAACTCTGCTTGTTTGTTGGTATTATAGTAAGACCTGAGGGCTTGGTAGTGGTTTCTTTCAGTCATGGTTCTCAAAATGCTTCACAGACATCAAATAAGACTGGGAGCACTGCTGTAAATCTGAGGAGGTTTTATTGATCTCATTTTACAGATGAAGGAGCAGATAAGAGTCCTAGAAAGATGTAAGTCAAATCCAGAACCTAAGCACAGATTCAAAATTCCCTATTTAGGGTGCTGTTCCCCACCTTACTTTAAAAATTTTCCTCCTAATTTCACTGGCTGCTCCATGAGATGTTTTGGGCGCTGTCAGCCACATACTCTCTGGGATTTTGAGATACTGCTTTTGCATATTGCCAAAAGTGATGCACCTTTAGTGCCATACTGTTGAGAATAATGGTTTCTGAGTAAAACAAGTCTCTCTTATTTGGTTTGTGCTGAGGTAGAACCCAAGAGCTCTGTCGTGAACAAGGATGCATTAGGCAAGGCATTGTGCATCCAGACAGCAAAGCTTACACAGAGCTGATGAGCCAGATACAGAAAGCCTGGGTGTCTGCTGTGGTTTCTTTGGCAGAATCCCTCAAAAAGAGACATGGTCTCTCCTCACTAAGGCTCTTTGAAGGGTATATTGCCAAAAGCAAAATAAGTGATTCCTGTTGTGCCTGCAACTGCAAAGACTCCTGATCCTAGCCTGGTTTTTGAGTTTGTCCACTTGCTTGCATGGCCCAGACAGGAGATGGACTGTCTGAGATCAGGTTCACATCCTTAGGCATTGTTTATATTGATCTTCTTTAAGGCCTTTAGCCAGAGAACCCCAGCTGCGGTCTCAGATTTAAGGCTTGCCTCTGTCTGTAGAGCACTGTACAAGATAACAACAGTAGCCCCAAAGCACTTATAAAGTTTTAAGCTCCTTAAGCTTCATCTGTGTAAGAAAAGCCTACTGCACACTGGGTGACGATGCACACCTCCCAGTAGTCACGGAGAAAAGGGAAAGGAATGCTTTTATGGATTTTCTGAGTTTATTATCCATTGCGAGCTTGCTGAGTCTGATTTACTCTAACAAGATAGTCTGGAAATCCTGATTTCTTAATATTTAAGTTTGTAGGAGATCAAGTTGCACTTCAAATACAGCTTCCCCAACTACACAGTTACCATCCAACTTCAAACACCTCAGTGATGCAGGTGCAAGAAGCATTGCTGATTGATGGCAGGCAAGATATAGCATCACAGTTGGTTTCCTTTCCAGTGTTTCCGAGGACAGTTCTTTTAGAGGAGAGACAGCAAGCATAGCTCCAGGGCCTCCATGGCTGGGCATCAGCCAATTACTGTCATATCAGATTAGCCCTATGGCACATCAGCACACATTTATGTTAATACAGATGCAACATGACTGTTCCATAGTATTGATGGAATTATTGTGTTTACAGCCCTATAACATGACTAATTGAAAGGGAGGTTCTGATTACAAAACCATGGACTTCAGAGGTGATTTCTTCTGCAGCTTTTGATTGGGCCAGTTTGGAACTAAGAAATAAACTACTAGAGGACATAACCCAGATTTTATTTTCCATTGATGAAGTTACCCTTTTGGCAAGCTCTTGGGGAAAAAAAATCCTCTATCATAAAAGAAACAGGAAGATCTTAACAGTTTTTTTCCACCTTGCCAAGATCCTGTTGCAGTATAACCTGTGCTGCTGTAGCTGTTTTCTTGGCCTGCAACAAAAGATCTGACCTGCCTGTGCCCTGCAGGAGTGTAGCCCTTGGAACCAGCCTGGAGATTTCCTCAGCTGCCACTGCAGTGAGCACATTCTCCTTGTCCAGAGCAGCTTGGCAGCAGCAGTTGTGGGTGTTAGTGAGATGAGGGGGCATCACATGCAGTGCTCCATAGCCAGGATTGGAAAGCTGTCCACAGCTTGATGAGTTTTCTGTTCCCATGTTACCTGCCAGCATTCAAGGGATGCACGGATGCACCCGTTTGTGTCTGGGAATGAAATGGGCACCTCTGGCCAACATCTCCACAAGTTTTGCAGTCCCTGCTTCATAATTAGCCCAGTCTCAGCTTCCATCTGCTTTTCAGTTTGCAGTGGCCCTCACAGCTGGTTCCTGGCAGCCATTATCACCTTCCAGCACAGGAACAGCTTTAGCTCTGAGTCTTGGGAGGATGGACGGGGCTGTCAGGATCAGTGAGATAAGGAAAAATAACAGAGATAGAAAACAGGTACATGGGCACAGAGAGGGAAGGTGGGCTGAGAATGTATATGACAATGAGGGCAAAATGAAGTGACAACGTGGGAGGCACTGCAAATCCTGGGTCTTTGTGGGAGCGCAGACAAAGTGGGATGTGGAGGGAGTCGGCTTGTAGGAACAGGGTGAGAGATCTCTGCTGCCAGAGACAGATTGCATTACAGCTGCCAGCCCCTGCCCAGGCTTCAGAATGTTCAGCCAGCCTGAGCCACTGCACAGGGCTGTGCAGCATTGGTTATTTTCCAGACATGCTCCTGTAAGTTACAGCAACAAAGGGTGAGTATCTCTGGGAACTGTGCGGGGGTCAGTAACCTTGTCCACAGCGCCGTCCCTGCTAGGGAAGGGCCCTGGGAAAACGGGTGGCACCACAGCAGGCACCAGCATCTGTTACATGAGGAGGAGTGATTTGCTGCTCAAGGACAGAAAGGACAGTGGAAAGTCTGTGATTTCAGGAATTAGTTATGAAAAGCTGGGATCCTCGGGCTGAGGTAATAAGAATAGCTGGAGAATTAGGCAATTCCCATATTCATGAGCTGACTGCAGTCCCTTTGCCAAGGCTGTATTAAATACACCAAGGGGCAGAGGAGTTTTCTGGCTTTGCTAACAGCTGCTTCAAGGTGAAGCACAAGGGGAAAACAAAATCTCCACTGCCTGCTGATATTCCTTTTGCCATGTAACATCTCAGGGCCCTTTGCAGCCCTTTTGAAACCTTTGCTTATTTTCACATTCTAGAAATAACTTTTTTGGGAACTCAGTGGTACCTGTTCTAAGGATTTCTCTCCAGAAAGGGACTAAAGGTTCTAAAGCTTTTGAAATAAACCCTGCCCTAGATGGGAAATCAAGGAGCAGCAGTAAATTTTTTCTTACAAAGAAAAAACATGGCTTTGTTTGGTTTTTAGCTAGAGAGAGTGTCTACGCCCTTGCCTTTTCTGCTGTTGAAATGCTTAAAGATATGTGTAAGCAGAAATCCATTTTTCCTCTGGGATATGAAGCTTCAGCAGATGGTGGTGGGAGTTTGCAGGCTCGGTTCTTTGTCAGTGCTTGCAGAAGCAGCCTGACACTGCACTAGCTGTGGATGCAGTGCTAGAGCTGCTCCAGTCAGACACTGTGCAGCCCATCTTGTGGCTTCCCTGGCGTCTGGGAGCAGTGCTGGCAGTCTCCTGTCAAAAGTAATTTGTTTACCACACAGCAATCCTACTGTTTCTGTAGGCATGTTTAGGAAGCCAGTTAGCAACTGAAAGATGACAGTGGCTTTGACCACAATCAAGTGATTCACAAGACTCAGAGTACACACAGCTGAACTTTTCATGCAAGGTTCTTCTCCGAGGAAAAAGGGAATTAAAGACCCTCAGACACTGAGCAGAGACAGCTCCATTCAGACCTAGCACAGAAGTGATACACATTAATTTCTAGCATCACAGCCTGTTGGAGCTGTTGTGTCAGATTTATTTGCTGGCTTCCTAGCTTGTTGAAAGGACAACTTCCCTACCATTCCCTCTACTCGAGTCCTTGCTTATCTTAAGGATCATTACATCTCAAGCATCTTTCTCAATAAACACACCTTGCAGAGAGGTCTAGAGACAGAGCAGTGGGTCAGGGTTTGGCTGGAGTGGAATTAGCACTAGCCATGGCTGGTACTGGATTGAAGTTGAGGCCCCTTGACCAAAAGGGTTTCAGTGCCTGGAGATATCAATCAGCCATGTGCTGAAATACTGCTGTTGTTTGTGGTGGTGTGGCTGATCCTTCCAGCCTGCTTCTAGGAGTAGACAGAAGCAGCCCCTTCCAAGAGGAGGTCTGTCTTGAAAGAGCCTTTCCAAGAAAGTGCCTTGTAAGAACCTGGGAGGTAACTGCTTCTCATAAAGGATCAATAGAGTTTCACTATCAATCTGTGCTGTGGTAGTTTAACCTGAAAAAAGCCCCTCAGGCCTGAACTGAGACGTCTCAGTTACAAGCAGATGAGAGCACTCCCTCAGGAGTCCTGGTTTGTGGTGCTTAACTGTTTTGCACTGATGTGCCCCTTTTTTTACCACAGCTGTTGCAACAGCTCTGTTCTCTGTGGACAGTCAGGGCTCAGGTTTCCACAACACAAGATAAGCTGTCAGTAAGCCCCAGTGTGGCACTTCTCCTCCTATTTAAGGGCTAGATACAGCTTTGGAAATTGGTGATTTATGATTGCAGAAGCCATATTACCTGCAGTGGGTAGACCTCACAACACAGTACTTCAGCTTCCCTAAAAGCTTGGTATCACTGAAAAGAAGCATCAACCTAAGTCACAGGAGGAAAAAAGAAAGAAAAAGAAAATCTGTTTTTGAAAGAGGAATGGGTAGGCCATGGACTCCTTTTGATAAGCAGCCTCTGAGCTGATCAGCTTTTTCAGATTAAGGTGCACAGCTTGCTTGTTTGATCTGCCACTGGAGTTTTGGAGCACCTTCCAACAAAAAGAGTCGATGTCTCATTCCTGGCTCTGAGAACCAGGTCTGCCAACTCAACAGCCAGTCCTGTCCTCAGTGAGGATCTTCTGCCCTTTATTCTGCGTTCTGTTCTTAGCTGGGTACCACAGAGCCATGTTCCCAAGGGTGGCAGTCATTGCTTGTCTACACAGTGCTGTGATACTTCTGGTCATATGCAGACAGTGGAACCATAACTCTGCAACACTTTTTATTCTGGCTCTCAGCACACTCCTCAGGCTATTCTTCATTACAGCAGTAGCATGAAGTAAATCCATTAAACAGAGCTAACCCGGGCAGAAGCAGCTGCAGGCATTAGCATAGCCCACAACCACATCAGCAATCCTGTTCATGCTTACAAGAGTGCAGCATGCATTAATGCATACCTTAGATATTTTTTTTCATTTAGGATGGCTTTTGACCTTCATAGGAAGAAGATCCCTACTCCCCCCAGCCTGTACAAAGGGATGAGACTCAGAAACTTTATTTCCTCTTTGCCTAAAAGCCATTCTTCTACCTGTATCTCACCTCCTATAAAGAGTGTCAGAGCACAGTCCCTTTTGAGTGAAGTAATATTCATATCAAAACTCCAGTTGTACCTCAAGCTAACACTACCTTAAAGAGCAATCCCTTTGAAGAATATATAAATATCATACAAATCAGCTCAAAGTTGTTGTAATAGGAAAGGCAGATGAGATTTATATATCTGGAGAGAAGGTCTGCTATTTTCAGATGGAAATTAGAAAAATGAGGGAGAGATTGGCCACTAGATAGGTACTTATTAAGGGGCAGATTTCTGTTTGTTTTCCTTGCTGGATTGTTTTGAAAGATGCAAGCACCTGTTTTTGGTGAAATGTTGAAGCACATTCTGTGATAATATGGCTGTGACTTTTAAGGTGCTGAAGACTTTTAAGAATGAGGCTTTTGTGCTGTTCATTGGTGAATCTGAACATGGTTACTGATGTGGATATGTGGTAATAAAGTGGTTGAACTTCTGAAAGGCATACTGGGGTAAGGCCAGGTCAAGTGAGACCTCCACTTTTGCAGACAGTGAATAAGATCATGGTATATCTGGAAATACAACTCTTAGTCCATGGTTCCACCTGCAGGACCACAGTACACCAATTTGTAAAACAGCATTAACAAACCACTTTGGATTATTATCTCTGTAGATTACCATAATTATTATATGGTAAACATGTCCATGTGGAAGAGCCCTCAGCAGCACTATGTGTGTGCAGACTGGTGTTTGCCACACATGGTATTTGGTAGCTGCATCATCCTGCTGACATTGGCATGGCTTCCGTAGGTGGAAGCCACACACAGGGTGGGGTGACAGGAGATAAGAGGTTCATAAAGGTGAAAGCTGGACAAGCATGCTGAGATGAAATCTTTTGCTACACATCATCTGTAGGACTTCCCCAGATTGATTTGTTCCATCCAGTGCCGCTCTCTTTTAATGGCAGTTTCCAGCTGAACCAAACTGCATGTACAGCCCCATGCCACTGGCTGTCACCATCAGTTGCCTCTGGGTGCCAGTGTGGCAGCTGCGCCGCTGCTTCACGCTGCAGTGCTGGGTAGTTGGACACAGTGCTGTGTGCAGTGATGAGGAACGTGCTGCCTGTGCTTCACACATCTCCTTCCGCTCAGTGGGAATCAGGTGCTCCACTGAGTCATGACAGTGCCTCACCTGTGGGGCAGCAGGGCCTCTCACAGAGTCAAGGTATCAGTTTGGGCAGTGAATGCTGCTTCAGGTTGAATTCCCACCTTATAGCACAGCTCCAGATCATAATTGACACAGGACTGGAGCAGAGCTGTAATGGAAGTGCAGGTGGCTGTGGCTTTGGGGAAGGTGATACTCCTCCTTCAGCTTCTTCATCAGGGATGTGTGTGGGTCAAAGGATAAGGAGTTTGTAGGAAAGCACAGAAAGATGGGTTGAGAGTCTTATCAGGCAACAGGATAGCAGAAGGTGCTCTGTGGCAGGAAAAGGCATTTCTTTAGCACCTAAGAGAGTGTGTGTAGCATGGGTGGCTTAGGAGTGGGGAGGAGAGAGGAGTGCAAAGGCAGTGGGATAACACAGGAGAGCAGGGAACAGGCAGGATGAGGTGACAGCCAGAGCTGATGAATGGGAGTTGTGTGTTGGCTTGGGAAGTCCTTGAATGGGAGCCCCACATACAAATGCCTGGAGCTTTTGAAAGTCAGCACATCAAGCACCAAAGCAGCAGCTGTGCAGCATGACTCCACATGAGGAAGAGCAAGCAGCAGAATGCCTGGCTCCTAAAGAGGTTGGGCTCTTACTCTACCCTATCCACTTTGCCCATTTTTCCATTCCTGCTGCTGTTGGAAATACATAGCATCTGGAAAAAGCAATGCCCTTGTACAGTGCTTTTGGCTTCAGGAGAGTTCCTACAGTGTTGAATTCGCCCCATAGATTTTAATTACTCTCCACTGTGATAGTAATGGGAGCCAGTGGAATTGTACTGCTTTTATTTCCTTTTAATTTGTTATGATGCTCTGGATGCAGATTAACTTTCCCAGCTCGATACATATTATTGATTCATTCTGCCTCATGTTGCAGTAAATGGCTTGAAGAGGGCTGGGCTGATTTCACTGTAGCTTATCCTGGTAGCTCTGTACCCCATGCAGTGTCCTCCTCACACTTGCAGTAGCAAAAATCAAGTATCCTTGCTTGCTTCCAAGCAGGTTGTTTACATCCATGCAAATGAAGGCAAGCACTAGCCTGTGGTACTGCTTCTCTGTATGCAATAGTCTGGGTCTCCCAGCTGCCTTTCTGTGTGATGTACTGACTGTGAGGACAGATGAGTGGTCATCAAAGCTGCTTGTGTGGGACTACACCCTACACAGGGATCATCCTCCACTTTATTTGGAAAAAGACCCAGCACGCCTTGATGCAGGGTATTTAAAGTCTTTTTTCCTCTACTCTTACATCACTGAAGTTATAATGGAGATGAGAAATTGAGTCAGTATTCTCTTAATACAAAACCCTCACAGAGGTTGAGATCAGGAGGCTGAGACAGTGTCTTGCTGCTTGTAACAGGGATCACTACAAGATGATCTGCAGTCTCATTATCAGGAATTTGCTCCACAGGCTCAGTGACACCCCTGGCTCAGTGGAGCCAGGCTGGGCATGCCAATGCACTGGTGCAAGTGCATGACCAGCCCCAGCCATGAACCACCTGCTATCTCTGCACCACACAACCTGCTGCTCCCAGCTCCTGGTGGTTTTCTGGGCATGGCTGCAGACCTGGTGCTCCACCTAATTGAGTCAGCTCACAGGGCACTGCAGTGCTTGGAAGCAGTAGGGGTGTCTTCTGTCCCCCAGGGTATTCCTATCCTACATCATCTTGGATGGGAGAGATTCAAAAAGAAAGACAGAAGTTGGACTCAGCAGTCCTACATCCCTCCACATGCCAGCCCATTGGCACAGACTGCAGCAGGAATCCTGGTGTTCAAAGGTCATCTTAAAAAGCTTCCTTATACACAGCCATGCTCAAACCACCACTCTGTGGTATTCTAACTCTGTGTGTCCTTAGAGCATGAGACCTCTGTGCCCCTCAGTGAGTCCAGAGGGACACTGACTGCATTGCCTGAGTGTCACATCACCAGTCAGAGGCCACTGGGTGTCCACATGCAGTCATTGCACTGCCAGTGAGTAGCCCAACAGGTCAGTGATTATTGTCTGGTTGCTGATGATGGTTATCAGTGCCTTGGAGCCATTCCTTGGAGCAGAAACTGAACCTAGGCCAGAGTAGCTTTGCCTGAAATTAAAGTCTGAACAGTCCCTTCAGATGTGAAATGTTACTTGCTTCTCTTGCAAAATAATCCACCAGTTCTGTGGACAGCTCTAATGCACAGGAAGATGTGCACTGACCCTGCAGCCCTGCGCAAGATCTGACAGCGTAGACGTAAATATCAGTTGGTTGTGTCGCACAGCTGACTCCAGGACTTAGAACCTATATCCAGTTAAAGCAGCCAGGCAATTAAATCAAATTGTTGAGTCTGGTCTTAACCTCGTGCATGTCAATATGGCTGTTGAAGCTGCAGAGGAAGCCTCAAATTTCTCTCAGTGAGTTTGCCCTTGCACCCTTTATCTCCATCTTGCAGAAGATGCATTTCCAAACTTTTCTGTGTGTACTTTGTCCATAGAAGCATGGTGGCAGCAATCTTCTGTTTTCCTTGATCTCCAAAGATACCCTGTGCATCCACCTGCCAACATCCTGCATATGTGGGCCCCTGAACAGTGAGGAACGTCTCTCACCAGCTTCATGGAAGATACTGGGCAAAATATTTGGAAAATGCATTATAGAAGATCGGAAAATAGCATTAAGCAGAAAAACTGAGGTGAATTGGGGCACGGTGAAAAGTCAGATACAGAGGATTAGATCCCAAACCTCATCATCCTAGGGAGTTTGGGGCTGAATCCTGCAGACCCTCAGCCATGGACACCCATCACGCATTAGCCCAGCAGTGTCATTATGTCCTTGTACCTGGCAGCACTTCCCCAGGATGCTTGGCATTCATTTAGGAGGAGTAAAAGCTTTGGGGCCTAGTGATTCACCAGAGAAGGTTCTTATGCTGCCTTAGGCAGACCAGTACAAATACAGGTTTTTGGCTTAGTTCCACCATATCCTTAGAGGAAATAGAAAAGCATTTAACATTTCTTTTTCTTTTTGCTGTATAGACAAAGCCAGGTTTCTCACTTAGCTGGGCCATCAGTGGCACTGAGTGTACCTTCAGCACACCAGCACCAAGGACAGAACTGGGAGAAAGGCCCTTTTACTCCCTCACTTGTACCCCAGAGAAACAAATGTGTCTCTTCAGGCAACTTACAAACTCTTTTGTGAACCCAGCCACTCCAGTGTCCCCAGATTTCTAGCCGACTCAATTTAATCTATTTTATATCTCTTAGGTTAAAAAAAAAAACAAAACAACAAACAAACTTTAAGAAAAACGTCTAAGTTTTCCTGCTCTTGATTTATACCATTTGCCTTCCTTTCTGTCTGGAGTAAGAAGTAGGTTGCTTTGTGCCCTTTTTTCCTCTGTTTAGGCTGGGAAATGAACTCTAACCCAGCTAAAATCAGGCGTATATTTGAACAGGCTTCAGCTTCCACCCTTCCCCAGAAGGGTTTGCATTGAAATGGCTTTTACTATCTTTCTGAAAAAAAAGGGATTGTGTTGGAGCTGGTAAAACTCTTGCTTCCCTACTTCTCTTGCAGTCCCTACCTCACAGAATCACTTGAAAGGAAATGGCATTTCCTCCAGGATTTGTGATTTTGTGGTTTTTGTTGTTGGTTTGGGTTTTTTAATAATAAAGTCCTTTACTCCTACCTCCCAGTGGGAATTCCCCAAAGTACTCTCACCTGAGTGTACCTCAGGGATGATGCCTTGCTTAGAAAAAATGCTATAAATACCAGCTGGTCTCCTGCAGGAATAAAGCAAAGGAAACCACATAGCAACTGCTGTTGTCTGGCAGGTCAGAGGGCACTGTGCCTCCTAAACCAGCTCCCAAGGGAATTGTGCCTAGTCAGGTGCCCTTTCCAGGAGAGAACAGATGGCTCTTAAAAAAGAAAAAAAAAAGGCAAGAAAGAAGGAAAATAAGAAGAAAACAGTGTTGAAAGATCAAAAGCAGCTTCAAAGACAGAACTGCACACAGAGTTATGCTGGTGGTGGGTAAAGAGAGGCATGTGTGGGTCATGGGCTGTTCTTCTGAAACCATAGTTCTGTCCTTGCCACGTCAGAGGGGAAGGCACAGTGTCTCTCAGGGCATATGTCCCTGGGCCATGCCAGCTTGTGCTCAGACAGTGGCTTGGAGCTCTTACAGCTGAGCACAGGTCTCAGAATTAAGTTAATTTCAAGTGATTACACTTCAGTTTTAGGAAACCTTACCTGACCTTCCTTGGTTCTCAGAGACTGCCAGGAGAGTTCTTGCAGATTCTGGAAGGTAGTTTTATTTTGGCCTCTTACAGGTAATGGAGCTGAAACACAGGAGTTGGAGTGTCTTGTCTCAGGAGATGGGGGAGCAGATACCAGTCTCATGTGTTACCAAGTTACAGTTTGTTCTCAGCATCTCCCACTCCGCAGCTGTGAGAGTTACAGTATTTGCTTCATTCACACACTTCAGGGTGAGAAGTCACAACTTCAGTTTGTGGCTTCTCCAAATGATCTTAACCTATGTCCACAAAAAGCTCAGGAGTGTAAATCAGTGTTGTGTGACCTCCTGCAGAAAGGCTGTTAACAGCAGGAAGAGAAAGTGCTGCCTGCATTTCAAGGCAAGGGTGAGTTGGCTTTAATTTTTAAAACACTTTCACAAGTGATTAATGCAGCAGTATTTTTGGAGAGGAGAGGAAAATGACAGTCTTCTGGTGCTGTGTCAAATGCCTTATGATGCCAGTGGTACATCAGAGTACCTTTACCAACATACTTCAGACACTGGCTAGAATCATCTGCTCTGGCTGAAGCAGGAATGGCATCTGGAAGTAAAATCTGGCATGAGGAAATCAACAAGGCATCACAATCTCTGTATTCATTAGGATCTTAAGTCAAAGGCTGTCTTGTGTTCAGCTGTCTTAAGGATCTAGAGGTGCTGTACCATCAGCACCTCACAAATTCCTAAGTGCCTGGTTGGGGACAAAGGAAGGCAATGCAAGCCAGAGCTGGAGCTGACAGCAGTACTGGCTGTGAGGGCAGTTTCCATCATCACCAGCTGCAAAGAGAGAAAGTGATGGACTTCAGGGAGGGTCCGTAACTGTGGATAGTGGAGACCCCATACCAGCAGCTGTATGGAAGGGAAGCAGGAATATGTCCATTACATCAATTGGTTTTTCCTCTTTGTTTATTGACTACAATTCCTCTGACCTCTGCAGGAGGACATACAGGAAGAGGCATACCAGCCATCTTATTACAGTGCCTTATTTTGCTGCTGCTTTACATGTTCAAAGGTTTTACCATTGACATCAGTGGAGTTAAAAGGAGCTCTTGGTTTGTTAAGTGGGACCAGATTAAGTTAGCAGGATTCTGTTCCAGGGCTTCTGACATGCTTCCAAAACCCAGTCCGGCCACTGCCCAGGCTATGGGTAATTTGATTCTGCTGGTGCTGACAAAAGCCCTGAGCAGCAGCAGAGATTGCACCTCAAGAGCTGAGTACTCAAATAGTAGTGCTTACTTCTTAGTGTACCAGGCTGATTTATTTTCAAGCATAATGCTCACAACACCCTCAGACATCCCTAGCTTGTGGTGAATATTGAAAACTAAACCTGATTCCAGTAAGAATTGGGAAAAATGGAGCTATTATATTCTGCAGAAGTTGATGGCTGAGGCAGAATGTTTCATGCCCTGGCAAATATCAGTGACATTAGCAGGCTGGCTTCCATTTGAGAGACGTAGGTGATTTTCGCAGCTGGATGACCTCAGCACCAGGAGCCAGGGGCTCTCACTTCACATGGAGAAAGCCCTTCAATCTTTAACTAACCAATCTTTGACTTCATCTTATTTAAAGATTTTAGGCACTGTGCAGTGCTAAAGAGGATCTTGCTGATCTCCTGAGCTCCTATTACCTCAGCAGCAGCTGATATGTAATGAATTATTCAGGACTAGCCAGTTCCTTCATCAATTTTAATAAATCAAGTTTTCCACCGTGTCCTCAGCAGTGCTGCCAGCTGGGATGTGATGAGGTAAGCCCATTATTTCTTGAGGCCTTTTTCATTTGGTCCACGTTTACATACCTGAGGGCCTTGGTAATAACCAAGGGATTAGCAGCAGACAGTGCTAACTTGGGGCAGATCTACAGGGAGCAGAAGAGACAACAGAACTCCCCATCTCTCAGGAGATCACAAAGCTCTGTCTTTCCACAGGGAAGGTGGCTTTGCTTCTACAGAAACAGACTCAGCTGCTACATGCTGACCCCCAGAGCAGTGTCACCCTTCAGGCAGATGGCCTGGACACCACAGCAGCTGAGGGGCACTTCCCATCTTTCACATGGACTCACTCTCATGGCATTGTTCCTACATCTCTAATGTTTCTACAGAGGAAAGGCACACTGTGATGTTTATGAACCAATCCCATTTAGGAAGCACCTCTGTGGATCAGCCATCAATGTAACACATGCACACATTGCCCCACACAACTATTAATGTAAACACAAGCAGCACCTCTCCTACACTGCAGACATCCCATCCAGGCTGCTGATAAACTTCTTCACAGAGCAACAGTTCCACAGCCAACACTGAGCTGAGCTGGTGGCTGTTGTAAAGTGTCTTTCCTTGAACTCCTGCTCAAACTCAACAACAGAAAATGCTTCCTGACACTGAAGTGCTTGTAGCACTTTCTGTACATCTCTTGAATAGACAGGAACACACTTCTCTCTATTCACTATCAACCTCAATATTGCTCATTTTGTTTTTTGCTTCTCTTCTGGCCACATAGGAACCAATTTCATAATGGAGTCAAAGGCAAAAAGGTGCTCTTCATTCCCTGTAGAATTTATTTTTATTACATTGTGCTGCACTGCATAAAGAGGTAAGAAAGGAAGAAATGGGTCTATTTCTTCTCCTCTGTAAAATGCAGGTTACCCAAGATAGGGTATTTCTCCAGCCCAGATCCTGTAGAGGATTTAGCACTTATGGTCCCTCCTGTACACAAGACATGCAGGTTTTACTGGAGAGGAACAGAGCATTCAGACTAAACCCATTTCTACTATGGCTGCATCCAGCTCTGTATTCAGAGAACTTAAATTGTCATGAGGACACAGTCAGATGGCTGCACTTTACAGCACATGCAAGGAAGGCAGAAATCTCCATAGGTGCTTTTATTATCATGTATTTTAGGAGAGGGAAGATGAACTGCTGAGGAGGCGAGAGGCTGGACACAAGCAATGCTAAGAATGTATTGTTTATAGTCCTGGTGATAAATTCAGTGCATGGATTAGTCCATGAGTATCTAACCTGCAGCATCTCTGTGGTGCATCCTCTCATGAATGTGCTTCTGATGAGGCATCCAAGCAAAGCAGTTTATCCACAGAGCTGGCACCAAAGCTCTGTTTGATTGATGGATGAAAGACAGACCTTGCTAATGGAAGGTCACAGTTATGAGAGATTTATTGATTTGGTCTTTGGGGATGAACCATAGAAGAATAGCATCTAATTGTGAGAAGTATGAGGGTGGTTCCTTGCAGTGTATTAAATAGCAATAGTCATATATCTGTGTTTTAAGAAGTGGGAAGGATGTTTGCAGATCCTGCAACCATTGCATCTGCTGCCTCTTCAAGTCTGCCTCACAAAGACATAGGGCTGTTTCCTATGCCTAAGCCATTACCCCTAATCACCACACCCCTCACTTCATTTATGGAGTTACACCATGCTGGTTTTTGGACCCAAAATATTTCAGCTCCTTGAAACCATCATTAATCCTGAAGCTCTTTAATTCTCCCTATGTCTTTTTCCCCCAGTCAGTTTTGTGCAATTCTTAGATGGTCATTTTTATTTACTACTTTCTACTTTCCCAGTGTTTACACACATAACATTCTAGTTTTCACTTTTCCAATAAAGAATCCTATTTTTTTCAAACCAATATATTTACTTTCCTCAGCCACAGGATTGTGCCTATTTGAACATTTAGTGGGGGGGGAAAAGTTCCCAATCATCATTTGTATTTTTCTACTAAAATTTCCCTTCATTACCTGGCTCAGTTGTTCTCAGCTCTCTGAAGCTGACATTTTAGAGTTGTAATGAAGGGTAATTGGTTTGCACAGGGCTCTGTTTGCACACAGCAAATGTAACTGTGTAGTGATCATTGGTAACTAAGCAACCAGTTATGTTTTATTTCTGTGATCAATTCCTTGCTATCTGTCAAGATTAAGTCTAACACAGCATGTGTCCATAAGGGATACAACAATTTGTGGAGTTAAGAACCCATCATCTAAAAGACTAAGAGCAACAGCAGCACAAGGCCCCTGACTTACTGCTCTGACTGCAGTCTCTTAGGGACATGAAACCTTTTTCTTTCAGTGCATGGGAAATTTCAATGGTCTTAGAGTCTTGATGGTTTAAGTAGAAGAAATTCATTGGCTGCCACATTTTATTCCTGTGATTCAGGCAGTGACAGCCAACCTATATTTACCCTTTATCTGTTGCAGCAAGTTGTTAACATTCAAGAGGCTCTCTTTGACAGTCAGAAAGCCAAGTGGGACAGGCTTGAATTGCTTTGCTCCTACATCCTGGAAGGTCACCCAGCAGTGGTCGCTGCAGGGGAGCTTCAAAAACTCTTGATTTTCTGCTCACTCATTCCATGGGAACATTTGTTTCTTCTGTTTAACTGTGGATTATACTCACCAATTTCAAGGACTTGGAAAACTCCTTGTCAGGAACCAAATAAGGATGGACATCTTCCTTCCAGGAAGGAAGGTGAGGTGGAAGCCAGACAATAGAGCAGGTTGAGATAGGAACCTTGGAAAAGGGGCACAATCCCACTGCACCTAAACAGGAAAGGTAGAGTGGGTCCCATGATTGGATCTTTTTCATCCAAAAGGCCTCAGAGAAACCTGTAGTTCCAGCACAGCTCTGATGTCACCAAAGAAGTAAAGCTAAGCAGGTCAGAACAAGTGCAAGCCAAGTAAGGGCCAGGGCAAGGGCTTAAATGCAGCTCCCAGGCCAGTGGGGGGCAGGAGCAAGGGTGAAGGTGCCAGATGAGACTGGTCAAAGTCATTAGTGGCAGCTGTACAACACTCCTCGGCCTAAGCTTGGATCTGCCCTGATACCCGAAATCTGTTCCAGAGGGATCACTAGGAGACATTTCATAGAAAATAAATCCATTTTAGCTTTATGCAAGAAAGAGAACGTGGTCCATCTGGAGCAGTTTGTAACAACTCTTCCACCTCTGTCTATCTACAGCAAATGTTGTATGGTGCTTAGAAAGAAATCTTTAGAAGCTCCATCTCCAGACTCCATTTGCAAGTATCCTTGTTGCTGCTTGCTGAAAGGGGCCATATGGATTTTGTACTGAACATTGCATAAATGCTAGTATGCAAGTATATTTAGAGGTGACATATGGGCAGTAGTAAATGGAAATGAGTGAGGTTTTTGGTTCAGATTACACAGGCAAGTTCAGTGAAGCAGATGCACCAGTATGTTACTCAGGAAGCTTCATTATCTGGAGTCCTAGGTTCAGATCTTGATTGGGGTTTTTTCTGCACCTGCTTGTGCTGGCTGACTTTGTCAACAGTACTGATGTTTGGCAGCAGATGTAGAAAATCTTGAAGACTTCAGCCATTGTAAGAAAAATCCCACAACATACAGTCTGATCTGGGTTATACTATAGGCCAGTCAGAGACAGCAACCTTTATTCTTTGGGGTCCTGTAGGTACAAAGGTACATGTCAGAGTTATTTGCATCAATTTAGAAAAGTTATGTTGTAGTTTAGTAGCTGACAGAGCAGCCTGCTATAGCTAGTAGATGTAGGAGATTGTTTTACTTTTGTTTGAATCCTTGCAGAAAACCAGAAAGTCCTGGGTGTGTGGGAGTTTGTGGGCTTCGGTGTCCCCGGTCAGAGAGGGTGGCACGATTCATACTGGCACAGTGTGTCACTGCTCCTGTTGTGCCTGCCCCAGCCAGGGAGCAGGAACTTCCCCTGTGCTCAGGAACAGGTATTTGAGCTGGATCTGAAAGTTCTGAACTGAGACCCATCTGGCATCAGATGAGCTGGTATCTGCATAGTAACTGGCTGTGTTAAACCATCTCCTACTTTACTCTTTTTTATTTTTCAGTGTTTGGGGAATTTACTCATAGAGCCTCAAGCAAAAAAAAAAAAATTCTAAGTTGAGCAGAGATGGAAATTTTCATGAAGCTGTAGATAAGGCATCCCCTTTGATGATAATACCACAATTTTATCTGCTCTGATTAAAAGGTTAATTAGATTTAGACCTCTTATGCACAAAGAAAAAATGACAGCATCCTGGCAGATTTTAGGAGCTTGCTCAGATGTTGTCTTACAGCTAATCCACTCTGGTCACTACAGTCCCCTCTTCTGTCACAGCCTGATGCCTCTTTTTTACAGCCTCACCTGCACATTAAACAGCAGCCACAAAGCATTTTGCCACTGGTCCTGCCAGCTGATATGTCCTTTTTAAAGCCTACTCATTGCAGCACATGCATTTCTCTTTGCATAGGGAAGTAGTTAGCTTTGAATGTCACCCATTCCTATGGAGGCAAGTGGGAAGATGGATTATGTTGGCAGCAATCCATCCATCTGTTCATCTGCCAATCCTAATGTTTAGCTTTTCAAGCTCCCAGTTGTCTTAAATAATGCTGACCTACAGGGTCTGGGGTGGGAAATGTCACATGGCTCATTTAGTCTTCCATTTCTTAAGTGGTAATTAAACTTTCTGAGGTGTGATAGATACATGCAGGAATTGTTGATGGACAGTACTTATGAGGTTGAGATTAAATTCTTTTCTGAGATGCTGTGTTGCATGAGACTCTTACCACAATGTTGGCTGCAGCATCTTCACTGTATCTTCTCAGAGTACTCCTTAAAAAGGTGTTTACAAGGGACTCCTGCCTGTTTTCCATGAGGGATTAGATGTCTGCATGGACAGTGTTTCCTTTCTTTTGGTTGGTATTGTGAGGTTGTATCAGTAGTGTGGTTTTGCCTCCTTGCCATGCAGCTTTGGGTAGGTGTGTGTACTTTGTGACAACCACAAAGGCTGCAAACACTGAGTGCTGTATTATTTAAAAAAACCTGGCTGGTTGCCTGCAACTCTGCCTTGATGCTCTTGGTTTAGTTTTTAGCACTACTTTGGTAAAATAAATGTGCATGCAAGAACTCTAATCAGCTACTATCATCTATGTATTATTTTTTCCCAGTTGTGAAAAAAATAAAGGTTAACAAGAACGTAGTGACCTTCATTAGGCTCTTGGAATATTTTGCAAAATAGCATGGAAGTAATGATACCAAACTTAGGCTGTAAGAACCCAGAGCTGATTGGGAACTGCCAGCTTTAGACCCTGCAGCAAGTTACTGGCATAAGAAGTGACGTGAAGTCTTGTGATTCTGGTTCCAGGGTGGGTCTTCATCACACTTAATGTCATGCAGTCTATATGATGTAGAAATATTTAACACCAGCAGCACATGAAAAAGGAATCTGATTCACTATCCTTCTCCCTCACTCTCTTAGAAAGAGCTGCAAAATTGCTGCATTTATTCTTTTCTTCACCATGTTACATTTGCAAACCTGCACTATGGACTGCACTGTGTGAAGATGCAGCTTGCACAAAGTGTCTAGTACATCTGAGCAGATAAAAACATTTTCTTACAGCTGGCTTTAAACAAGGGGCATGTCTGGCCTCCTCTTCCATCACCTTTCACTATAGCGTAGGGTCTGGCAGAAAACCAAAAAGGAAGAGTCCCATGGCAATGTTGATAAGTTAGAATATATAGATGTGGTGAGGAACATCCCAAGAGTATATGTGTTGGTATTAATCGGTCTTAGAATTTGTTTCTTAATGATGACTTTAAAACATCTCCAGTAAACCATGACATGATGTGTCTACGGGAGATGTGTGTGGTGAGAAATCCCATGGATCTGTACTGCCTCCAGTCTGATCTCTCCAAATGCTGTTCCTGTGGGGTCACCTGGGTGTTAATGCCCAGCTGGTGTCAAATCAGCCTAGAGTGATTCTCCTATCCTGAACATATCTGTTGTGTTTTTAAGTCTTGATATTGTGATCTCAGAAACCTTTGGTGACCAGCTGTTTAGGGCAAATGACACTTGGAAAGCTGCCCTGTGGAATGTGTGCTCCTCTCAGCATGCTAGGATTTGTGCCTGAAGCCATTTATCCATGTACCTCCAGGTGGAGGAACCCAGAGCTCCAGCCAGTCCAAATGCCATTTCTGCTCAGCCCTAAGCTGCTCTGGGCAGTTCACTGCTCTTGTTTCTCTGCAGTCACAGAACTGTTTGCAGAAAAGTAATAGCTGCAAACGCAGCAGAACAGCAGCTCCCCACAGGTAGAGATCCCATTTCAAGAAGCTTTTACGTTCCTATCACCTTCTGTCTTCCAGTGTAGTAAACCAGTTCCTGTCCTTGCCTGTCCCTACTGGTTTGTGGTGATACCTCCTTTCTTCCATCCACAGCACTCACAGCTCTCTATCCCCTTGCCCTTAGCTGGGGAAAAGGCAGGACACTGCAGCTGGGTCTGTGCTCTCCACCCTGCCAGCAGTAGGTCAAACAGAGCACTTAGATGTGCTAATTGCAAGTCACAACATTTCCTACAGGGAACACATCAGCTGGAGTTTTCTCCAGCCATCAGTGTTCCTAAAGCCTCTTGTATAGACAGGCAGGCAAGAGGAGATAGAAAATCCAAGTAATTTCCATAGCTAATTGAAATGGAGGGGAAGGGAAGAGCTGCAAATCCTACTTGAAAGGGCAGCTTTTGCCTTTGATAATCAACTGGGAAAAATAACTTACTGGAGCATTGAAGAATATGAAACAAAAGTAAATAAATGATGCTGTCAGTCTGATCAAAGGGTTGCTATACAAGAGAGACACTCTGTCAGTGCTGGTCCAGCCTCCGTGTGCTTAGGAACCTTGCCTGGGAAATTTGATGAACAGCTACATGTAATTTAGAGAAAGAAACTGAATTTTCCTCTTGGGATCCGTTCCTGATGTAAAGTGCTTTCAGACTCTGTAGGCCATTAGAACTAGGGATATCAAAAGATGCAAAGGAGAGGGGCAGGGTAATTTTGATTCCAGTTCCTGAGTTCATATGGAGGCAAAGGATCTGAACACACTGACACATCCATTGAATCTGATCTGCCCTGGGGCAGTACTGGCAAAACTATCCATGTAATGGTATTGCTATAGATAATGCTCCCCTGTGGATATAATTCTTCTGTAATAACAGATCCAAATGAATAAAAACTTTCTGGATTAAGAGTGATCAGGTGATGGTGTGATACCTGGAGTGGTACTACTGTTAGGAATAAAAGGTTCTTTAGTAAATTTGTATGTACTCCTAGACATAAAGCAGAAAAGACGAGAGTCTTTGCTAGACAAAAAGCATAGTCTAAAATTTGCTAATCATACTAAAATCTCCATCAAAACAAGGCATCTTGCAGTTCGTGCACTCCTTGTTGGGCATAGATAAATAGCATCTGTAGAGAAATAAGGAGTTCCACTGGAGCTTTATCACTTCTTCATTAATGTGCCACCAACATGAGTTAGGAATGATTTTCCCAGAGAGAAGTGTTATTTTAGGAAGATGGCTCCTGTGCCCCAAATCCCAAGAACACTTGTGCAAAGACCCAATTGTGACTGGAGCCCAGCCTGTCATTTTCAGTGGTCACTCGGTTGGGATGAAAGGTGAAAGGTTGCTCTAAACTGCACATTGCAAAGCAGGAAACCAAGAGAGAGCCCATGACACCACCTTCATAGAGATCACAGTACTGAACCTCAACGAAATAGAGCAAAAAACTGCAACAGTGGCTTTTCCACGCTTGAAACAGCTCTGGAGAGGCAGGGGGTTCCCAGTGGCTATCCAGGCAGCTGAATGAAATTGTCACTTGCGATAAGGCATCCTGAGAGCTGGGGGGAATCCTGGCTCTGTGCCCACTGGCACAGGTCCAAGTGATTTCACTGGAGCCAAGATTTTTATTCTGTATGTGAAATGAATTGCCAGGGTGAAGCTGCAAAAGTAATGCCGAGTAATGAAATCCACTTGCAGCACTGCACCTCTGCACCAGAGCCCTGCTGCGAGCAGGAGTGTTTGCACTGACTCTGGAGAACACCACACTGTTCTTGTAGGAGGCAGGAGGAGGCAAGAGGTGTGAAGTGCTACTGAGTTCATCAATTATGTCACATAACTGCCCATTTGTAGGCAAACTCACTGTTTTGTTGACCCACTTTTTTTTATTTTTTGCTAGCTTTCACAGGATTCCCACCACCACCACAGAGTATCCATCAATATCACCATAGCAACGAGAAGTCATTAATGGTATCCTGCCTATTGACAGTCAGAATCTACAGGGTGCTGATCTGGGTGGTAAGCCATCACCATCAGTTTCAATGAGAAAGGAAAGAGCTCAGGGTCTCTGTGGAATCAATCCTTTCATTCTCCATCCTCTGCATCTCCCCAGAGAACTCCTGCATTGTGTAATGGCAATAAGGGACATATTTCTTCCCTTAGCAAGTTCTCTGCTGTGTGTGCTTAGGGAACTGCTGCCAGGAAAAGATGGGGCTGGATTTGTTGCACAAGTAGGGATAAATTTGGCTCTCTTGGGTTTGTTTGCACGGGGCTGTGGTTCTGAGAGACACTTTACATTGCAAATAAGCAACTTATCCTGTAAACCTCCAGGGAGTTCAGAGCAAAGCGGGAGGCTTGGGGGCCAGGAAAGGGGAATGGCAGGCTAAACTGTGAGAGGAGATAAAAGACATGTCATATAATTCTGCTAAATGGTGAAGGAAGGGACAGTCTCAGCAGGTGTAAATTAGCATTGACAAGCAATACTGATTTACACACAGCTCATGGTCTGGTCCACAGTTTAATCAGCTGAAAAGCATCAGCATCTGAAAGGGAGGGGGTTGTTTAGAGAGGCCCATGGGAGAAGTTGAAAATCTGTGAAAAAGAAGAAAATAAATTCTTTTTGGTAGGTAGGGAAGCGCTTGTGATGTTCCTTGGGACTGATGCAGAGGTGGAGCCTGGCCAGCTGCACCAGCTCCCTGTCAGGATTCCCACTGCCTCATAGTGGGCAACATGCTGTGCTGGACCATCTGAGGATACATCCCTCAGCTGAGACAGGTGGTGGGCACAGTCCTGCCTGGTTTTCTGTAGAGGCACTGCCGAGTGCCTCCAGAGCCAATGGAGCAAGAAGTGTTACTGCCCGTGGCCATCCATGCCCAGCCAGGACTACTGGCACTGCTGTCATCCACATTTCCTCATGGCAAACCTCCCTGCCAGCAGTATGACACAGTGCCTGACAGCTTTGGGATGTAACCAAGCAGGGTGTAGGATGAGATCATACATGTCCCTCACCATCCTCAACACCCTCTTCCTCCCCCCAGATCTCTTTCTGATCTCACATGTGCTGGCATGGAAGACCTCTGCTCATCCACCTACCCAAAGCTTTGGGGACTGCTGGAGTGGCTTTCAGTGCAAAGTTAGCAAACTGGGATCAACAGAATTAAGTTGTGGGGCTTCTTTCCCCACTAGTGAGATGGGAGCCAAGGTTCATATTGTCTGGTTGGAAAGACTGATGCAGTAAGCCAGTGGTGCATTCAATGTTTAACATTTGTGGCTGTGCTGCAAAAAACGTTTTCCTGGTACAAGGAAGGGAGTAGGAGCTTTGGACGTACAGCTTATTCTTAGAATTAGGGTGTGATTTCTTTCCTGTGCCCTATGCATTGTAAGGATTAGGCTGAGACTCTTGGGACAATTGTAGAACAAGGAAGAAGGAATACCTTCAGCAACCCTGAGGGAGCCAACTGCATAGGACTGGTTTTGTGTTGTCCTTGAACTGGTGGAAGCAATGTAATAGGGCATGGGAAGTGCTGTTTCTGTGTGCCATGATGGTCTTGTATTGCTAGTTCAGCCAGGGGTATTTCTACCCTGAAAGAAATCCAGCATCGTGACTCAGGCCCTGCAAATCATGATGTTAAATCATTAGTTAAATGACAATATTGAAAAAGGACTTGATTTTATTTTTCCCAGTAAGTGTGATTTGGCATTTTACTTCTTGCCAGAAAGTGAATGAAAATGGTGAGTTGAAATGCCAGTTTTCAGTGCACAAAAGATGACAACACTCAGCTGAGGTGAAGGCTCTGTTAATCCTCCTCACATGCTGCAAGGGGAAGGGAGCAGACAGCCCTTTCCTGCTACTGGCTTGTTTTACTTCTCCCTGTCAGTTCTCATACTCAGCTGACCCCTTGTGCCCTGCTTTTTTTGCACTGTCCCTTCTGCCTTCCTCAAACACATGCAGAGAGGATCAAGACAATTTTAGATGATCTGAGGTGTAGTTCCCCACCTCATCATTTTTCAGCTGCAGACGTGCTCCATCTGTGTTGCTCTTTCCAGAAGGATGTGCTGCTGACCACAGCTGGAGGCAGAGCACTGGGCTGGCAGTACTGGGCTGCCTCACAAAAGCGTCTGAGTCACTGACTGAGCATATCAGGGCTGGGCTGGGGCACACCTCTGGCAGGGAGCCAGAGGAGAATGGTCTGGAGCTGGCACTGGGAGGTCACAACTGATGCTGGACCCTTTGCTGGGACTGAGCTTCAAGTCAAAGCCTTAACCTTTTCTTCTCCCCTTTTCCCAAGAATAACAAATTCACTTGTAGCCATATTGGAACCATTTTCTGCAGTTAGTGCTGATGTTACACCTATGCAGAGTGGGAATTTGAAGGAGAAGTGGAGGTGCGAGCTTGTAAAGTGAGCTGACATATGGCTTTATAATTCCCAGATCTCACAGGGGGATGGGTAGGTTTTCCTGGCTCAGGTTTACTTCTGAGAACTGCGTGTGTCTTTGCCAGGTATGGAGCAAGGTCAGAGCCTGTGCTCAGATCCTGTTCCTCGTAAGGCCAATAGTGAGTGATGTGTGTGTGTGCCAAGACCAAGGGGGGTGGTGGGCAAGATCTGCTCTGCCTGACCCAAAGGCCTGGGAATGCTTGGTTCATGGTGTCTGCACAGGTCAGGGGAAACCACCTGGGTCCTGAACATCAGCTAACTCAAGCCTGAGCATTGTCTCTGCAGGTTATAACCCTGTGGACTCCCCCTCCATCTGTAAGAGGGGAGCAGAGTGGCTCACAGTGCTACAGGCACAGGCAGCATCTGTCAGTCAGATGTACCTGCAGGCTCATAGGTGCTGTGGGTGATCTTCCCTTGAGAAGACTTCATTGCAAATGGAACATGCTTCTCGTGAGAGGGAGTCATCCAAAGGAGCTTTGTGGTCTGCCAGGGTGTTGAATCACTTAAGGCTCGGCAGATGGTGGATGCTGTCATCTCTTGGGATGCTTCACAGCTGATGATGACAAGCAACTCCAGCTGGGACACTTGATGGGGGTGTCACACTGATGTCTCCTGGAGCATTTGCTACAAAATTGACCTATTCAGCCTTCCTTTGTTGCAAGATAAATGTCAATCCTCTGAAGCTCCAGTCCTTCTGCTGCATCATCAGCAGGACTGTTGGAGCAATATTATCCAAGAGATTGAGTGGTGCATTGGTGAGACAAAAGGAGGTATCCTTTCCCAAAGCAGGGAATCAAGAGGAAACATAAGTCACCTTGGAAGTATGCTACCTGAAATCAGTGTGCTGGAATGCCTGCCCTTGGAGGTAGGCTGGAAGCATCATCTCATCATAGCCTTTTTGAAAGAGGAACAAGGGGAAAACCATGATGGGTGTCAAGAAGGAGAGGCTGCTCAGACTAAGAGAGCAGCCAGAAAAATTCATCAAAGGCACTGCTGCCAAGTGCACAGGTGTGTGGAACAGTAGGGCTTCTCAGATGAAGCCTTTTATGTCAATAAAAATAGTTCCCAAACAGCTTAAAAATCCTACAGAAAAGGAACCAAGAATACTCAAGTGAGTTGATAAAATTTTGGGAGTAGCTTTTGCGCTGCCTTGAGACTATTTCAGAGCCAATCTGGCCCAAATAGAAACTCACATGAAGATATGGTGATTCCTACACTCTCCCTGTTGGAACCGAGCTGATCCATAGCAGGATGTTCCTATGGTGATCAACAGATACCGTGGCCAGATTCTCCTGTGACACATCTGCCTGGCACATGTGTGCCCTTTGGGCTGCTCTGACCAGCCAGCCCTCACTGTGGCCAAGACCAGTTTTTCTGGACAAGTTGTTAACAACAAGTTGTGTTGTATTGAATGCAGTGGGATGGAGGAAGACTTGGAGAAGCATGAAAAAATCCATAAAAGGATTAGGAAAGGAGATGTGAAAGGAGAAAATGACTAGACAATATCACGTGGTGAAGCAAGCAGCTCATAACACAGCAGAATTTAATGCCATTGCCTGTGCTCTCAGCACCCTCTTGACCCTGGACTGTACTCTGTCTTCAGGGGTTTCCCATGCCAAGCTGTCTCTCAGACTTTGTGGTTCTTTCTTATGCTCAAGGTGAGAACAGAGGGACTATAAATCAGTGAGCAGACTGTAAAGGTTATTGTTTTCCCATTATTACCTGGTTTTGAAATCAATCTGGCAGTTGTTCCTCTTGTTAGCAATCCTGATTTATGCCATGCAGAGGACAATGAAAGCAGTGATAATACTGTAAACTCAGGGAAAGTTATGTTTACCCTAGGAAGGAGAAAGAAACCCAGGAAATTGTAGTGTTGCTGTACCTCTCCTGCTCCGATTAATAGGCACTATATAAGCTGTGTTCCTGTTTCAGCTTCTACAACAGACAAAAAAACCCCAAGAAATTTAACTACGGTCACCTTATCTTCATCAACCAGTTCCTGCAGCACAGCACTGGTTAAGAGAACAGCTAAGAAAGCAAATACAGCCAAGGCACCTTTCTTTTTCTTGTTAACCTTTAATATTAAAAAAATAAAACATCTGGCATTCTTTCCCTTGAGACTGCTGGTGCTCTGCTAGGCAGCTGAAGTGATGTGCATGACGTGTCAGTAAACAGATCATGCTGTGACCATGAGGTTTGCTGTATCAGATAGCACAAAGCTCACAGCAGTAAAATAGCTTGCTGAAATCCTTTAGCTAGCTCTTTGAAATGTGCTGTTCACATCCCTCTAGCTGGCTGGATCTCTGAAATAAAAGGGAGATTGTAGTCCAGAATAAACCAACCTCTGTTCAGTGCTGCAATTTGCAAAGCCTAATGCAGAGACATTAGAATAAAACCTGAAGGTTAGTGTAATCTCTTATTTCAAGATGGAGTAAGGATCTGCAGCTATTCCCCTCCGTTGGAAGCAGGAGTTTGGTGTGATGGCCATGACTCAGAAGCTCATTTGCTTGTGACTGAAATGTTGTAAATGTGGAAAATGGAAAATGTACCAGACTCATTTGATGTCTCTGATCAAGCAGGAGATGCCAGACAGATGCAAGCTGCTCTCCACCATTTCATGGAACAAATGTCCATGTTTGAGAAGTCTATAGAGTAAATCTTGCTGCAGTGAACTCTGCAAAGCAGCACCAGTAAACCTACTCAGCCCTGCCAGATTTGGTGGCTTCTCTTCCTGACGGCCTTGTGAGGCTGTGTGATCCCTCGTCCTCGTATTCCTGGAGTCCTTGAACATATCTGGTATTCTCCACAGTGTTTTTCATCAGCAATGAGCTACTTACCCAGTGTGTGCCTGCTTCATCCTCCTGACACTTTGTCTCGTGCTTTGCTGGGAAGGTCAGCCAGGCAGAACGGTTCTGATGTGTTTGGGAAGAAATAATTTATCCTTCAAGCTTTAATCCTTGAGAAATAAGTTCTTGGGGGGGATTTTACAGGAAAATTAAGGTTAATGGCAAGTCTCCAAGCAGGCACTTATCAGAGTAGTGGAGAAGTTGATTAAACAGAATCACATGGTAGAAAATAAGCTGAGCACACACTGCCCTTAGTCTTATGCTCACTTAAGGCATGAGGCTCATAACCACTAGAAACTTTTCAGTCCTTGAGCCAGGGAACAGGAAGATGTTTCACAGACAATGTGATTGAGGAGCAATGATGTGCTGCAGCAGCAGCCGACACTAAACTCTGCTTTGCTATTTGGCCTGGAATAAGGGACCATTGGCCTGGAGGATTGCTGCTCTAGAATAAAGCCTGAGCTTTGGGTAAGTGTGGACAGGACTGCCTGGAAGTACCCAGGGGGGTAAACAAAGGAGCATCAATCCACAGTGCTCACACACACTGGAGAGTGACAAAGGATGGGCAACTCAGTGCTTGGTCTAACTGGAGGAGAGCAGAGGATACATTAGGGCTGTTGTGCACCTTTAGGAGAGGGTAAATTAGGACCCAGAGTTGGGTCACCATGTAAGAAATCAGCATTTTCTTCCTTTCTTCCGTTGCCTCACACTTCATTGACCTTTGCTGGTCAATGCCTGGAATCACCTGCTGTAGCTATGGCATGTACTTACAGCTCTGAGGTGATGGGAGGACAAACTTGGAAATTGCTGTGGTTCCCAATGTTTCTTTGTTGGTGACCATATAAGACTGCAGCTAAATACTCTGTGTGTGCCATGGGCCCGCAAGTATGTGCTCAGAGGTCATCTCTAGCTTATCAACCAGAAGCATATTAACTTGGTTTGGGTTTTTTCTGTCTCCATCTTGTGCTCACCTCCAGGAGACTGCCTACAACAGGCTTGTGGCCATGGTCCTTGGGAGCTGAGTGTGTAGGCACATGTTTTATATCATGGGGTGTCCATGACCTGACCAATGCAGGCATCTGAGCAGAAACTATGATGCAGTTGCTGTATGCCATGGAGCACAAGAACAGGGGAAGGAGGGAGAAGCACTCAGTGTTTCCTGGTTACAAGCCAGGGGAAAATTACCTAGTGTTTTAGAGAGACCACTGTTTTTCTCCTGCTCCAAGCATCCCTGAGCAGGGGGGGAAGGAGGCTGTGCCTCAGCCAGTCCCCTGTCCAGGTCATGACTCGGGCAGCAGCTGCCTTGGGTGCTCAGTGAAATTAAGCTTAGCTGCCTGACATGCTGTGCAGAGCCCTCAGGGCGGTGACATGGAGGAACAGGCAAGATCATAAGAGTTCAGCTGGAAAGAGATGGTCCTTCCAAGAGTGGAGTGACAGGGAACAAAGGTGCTGCTGCCTGAGCTGGCTGTTACAAGAACTCCACAGCTGCCCTGCAGGTGTTAGGGGGAACAGAACTCACTGATTTCTGAGACTCCCTCTCACTCCAGCCAGGGCACCAGACCCCCTTTCCAACCCACCTGTGAGCTACATCCATGTGCACCTTTGCTCTGAGCTCTCCTGGAAGTATCAGAGGAACTTCCTGTGTCAGAAGTGTTTAAACCAAAAAAATCACTGTTCAGAGAAAGAAAATTCATCCTTGAAGGGTGACAAATATTAAAATTAATTATTTAGGAACAAAATTCCCATCTTTCTGCACCTAATGCAGTAAATTTTGGTTCTTGTCTACATGTCAGCAAACTTTGTGCAGCCTCCTCTGGAAAGTCTCTGTCCCCTGCTGTCTCACAGCCAGCTCTGGCTGTTCTCTGCCTTCTCTGGCTCTTCTGCTTCGCAAACCTTTCTCTGTCTCCCACTCTGTCCCTCACTCTGCCTACCCCACTGTGCACACAGGAGGTTTCTTCCAGCTTCTGCTTCCCTGAAATTGACTTTTGCCATCTCATGCACATTTTCTGGAAAATCCTGCCCTGACTAAGCAGCAGCAGGTCCCTTCTGCCTGGCAGTGCTTGAGAGCAGTGGCACCCTCCATGGCTGCTGGGGAAACAGGCCTGTGCTGTTCTGCAGTGCAGAGGGGTGCCCTCACCTGCTGGAGGGTTTGAGGCATTCCCCTGAGAAATGGAGGGGTGTAAACCTCCCTGCATGACCTGTGCTGTGCACTTGAGTGGGCAGGGACAGAGTGGCCCCTGACCTCCCATGCCTGGCATCTCTGTAGCTGACCTGCAGGTCACAGAGGGGTCAGCTCTATGAGCCCAGACAGTGAGCTTCCACCTGAAGGAGGACAAAAATCAATTGTCTTCTCAATGCTGCCCATCTCTGGGTGAATGGAGCACCCACAGACAGATCCCACCCTGTTGTTTCTGTGCCTCTGCTTCCTTGCTCTTCTCCTGACTGCTTCTGCCCCTGCCTGTGCCCTTTCTCCTCTGGCCCCCTTGCTGTCACATGCACACATGCAGTGCCTGCTGAGCCAATGTCCAGCCCAGGATCCTGCCTCACATGGGCCTTGCTTTCTCTTCAGGCCTTACTCTGTGTAACTCCCTGCCTTGGCCAAGGACAGCTTTATCCTCTGCTCTCACTGGAGCCAGGGCTGTTTTCTCTTTCTTCTTGTTCTGAAAGCATAGTGCCAGAAGTATGTGGTGGCTTTTAATCCTGTGGCTGTGACCTGATCACAGACCAAACTGACAGGGCATGGCATCCTTTATTAACAGCACTTCCTCACAGGAGCCCTCCGGCACTACCAGGAGCCATGCTCTCTGCTCAGTGACTGGCTTTCACATCATATCATTCTTTCTTTCTTGACAGATTATGTTATAACCTATGAGCACAGAAAGTCCTGATCCTCACGTTTCTCTGCTGTCACCTGTGGGCTCCTCCAGAGCCGTGAAGAAGGGGGAGCTCCAGCCCCACCATGAGAAGACCGGGTGAGAAGTGCCTGTGACGTTTTGGGGAACAGCACACTTTGAGAGCTAGTTTTAATTTTTATTTTTAGCAGTTATGAAGGATGCAAATTATGCTCTGCATTCAGTGGTGAACTACAGGAGCAGTTCTGCCTTCCCTCTCTGGGATGAGATTAGACATAATTTCATTAATGCAGGGAAAAATGCTAATTTGAGCCACTCTAAGCAAGGGATGAATCAACTTCAAGATTATCTTCCAGGCAATAGAGTACCTCAGAGTTCCCCTCAGATAGATGTCTGTTGGTGCATCACATGGCTAGGTGCCTGTGGTGCCTTCAGGGAGTAACAAGCCTCTTCATTCCCCTCCTGATCAAGGTGGCTGTGCCGCCTGAATAGTTGGCCACATGTGGGGAATCCAGCTGCACTACAGAACAGCCTGCGCTGTAACTGGTTCTGTCTTGATTTATCAAGACCTCTTCCTGTGTGTTCAACCTGGTTGGTTCTTGCCTGGCTTATTATTAAAGACTCATGCCCCACCATCCCAGCTCTATCTTGCCCTTACAAATCTCAGGCTAACCCCACATCCCCTGCCCAATCTCACTCCATTTTACATATGGCACTTACTCATTCCCTTTGCCTCTGATAGCCAAGGAAGGGAGTAGACTAGATTGTGACAGACACTGATGTCTTGTGTGACTGCTGGAAAGTCCATGAGGCCTAAATCCCTAAAAGAAATCTAGAGTGTCTCCATTCAGTGTAAGGAGGCTCTGTCCACTTCCAGCAAGGACTTAGCCACTCAGCCTTCATCCTGCTGGCCCAAACTGGATTTTAGGGATTAAATTCTCCGCTCTGAACATGTGATTCAGTCACTTAGATTTCCTGGGCCTTACAGTGCTGAACACAGCTCATAGGAGGAGCCTTGAAAAGCACAGCTTTCTCTTTTGGGGCCTCCACTGAGCTGTCGTGGGAGGATGATCATTTGAGCCTGTGGCTAAGGAGTCAGGAGGGTGCATTTGTCAAAGTCTGTAAGAGACCTTTGTCTCTGCACTGGAAAGGCCTTGGCAATCCTTGGCTTCCATATGCAGTCAATAAACCATATGCATCTTCCTTGTGAAGGGTGAATCGAGCAAAAAGGGGCTGCAATGTGACTGTCAAGCACAAAACCACCAGCTGTCAGCCTTCTTCTTCCTCCTTGCTACTTGAGTCTTCAAGGAGACCACAGTTATGTCATCCTTTCCCAGCCCCAGCATTCCCCTTAACTTATACACTCTTGTCTGCACCCCATTTGAGGGAAAGGACCTCACTATCTCTTATAAACCTGCCATCTCCATAGTGAGTAATGTGAGCCTGCAGCAAGCACTTCTGAGCATTTGTCTCTAGAGCTGAGCATTGTTATTGTGAGGGAGTTGCTGAGGGTAGGTAGGATAAACTTCTCCAAATTCAGACAGGTAGTGTAAGGCCACTGTTGGCTTGGCTGGAGAAGAAGAAGCTTCCCTGCCTCAAGCCCCACAGCTCATCACCCAGTTATTCTGCTCTGCTCCTCCCAAGCTGTTGGTGTTGGATTCTGCATAGCCTGGAAGCAGACCTGCTGCTGCATCCTGCGAGCCAGCACCCGGCTGCTTCAGTAACTCATCTTTCCTTCCATTCACAGGTCTTCTACGCATGGCGACTCCACCCATGTGAGAGCTCTCTTACGTGAGTGCGCAGCAGCACACTTTGCTGTCTGTGGGCTGTGGATATTGACTGGCATCTAAGCAACACCCCAGCTCCCTCCTGTCCCCCTAGACGCCACTGTCCTAGAGCCTCCATGTGCATTTGCTATGACATACATCAGTGTTGATGAGAGACAGGAACACTGCCGGGTGATCTCGAGCTGCCAAAACAATCAGCTCTGTGCGCAACATGGCTTAAAGGATTTTTCAGTTAGCAGCATGCATCCACTAAAGAACCTAGACACTCATATTTTTTCTGGGGACTTCCACACTCTTGCCTGCCACACAGGCAAGGCATGTTTGGCCAGTCCTGTGGAAAACCGGATGTATCGGAGTGTGGAAAACCTGCACTGGGCAGCAGTTGCTGACTGTGGGCTGTATTCTCACTGCCGGAGCCTGGATAACGAGATCATCTTTCACTATAGAGGCACCAGTCAGTGGACAGAAGGCTGTGTGGATGTGGCCCCAGTACAGAGTGCGTCAGACTCTCTGAGGAACCTTTCTCTCCGTGCTAAACAGACATCTCGATCCACACAGGATGTGCTCCTCCCTCCCTTTGCCAAAGTGCCCCAGTGGCTCTTCCCTTCCACACAGGAAAGAGCCCTTCACGGGGATGCCAGAAAAGAGCTGAAGGAGAAGCTGAGGCTGCATAGCAGTAAGGTGGCAGAGTCCTGTAAGCCACTGCGCCCACAGGTGGCCCTGCCTGAGCTGCTGGCCCAGGAGTGCTTTGGGTGCCAGGTATGCCGGCAGTGCAGGAACGGCTGTGCTGTGAACTGCTGCACGGTTCTGGTGGAACACACTGCTCTCAGGCACAGCCTCACAGCGGGGCAGGGACTGTGCTTGGCACACAGGATCATCAGTCCAGAAGACATCAAGCAGGAAGCTCAGAGGAGGCTTCAGCTCCGAAGGCAGAATAGCTCCCCGAATTTGCCCCTTCAGCATGCTGGGGAAAGCCATGAGATGAGCAAATCTAGAACAGCAGAGACCGTAGAACAGTGCACTGGGGAAACAGATGGCAAAGTCTCATTGGGACAGAGCAAGAAAGGCCGCTGCAAAGGGAGGCTCTACATACCCACCTTTGAGGAGTTCAAGCAAATGAGAAGTAAGGAGGGAAATTCATCTGACAGCAGCAGTAGGCCAGCAGATTGCTTGAAAAAGGGTCTGCCTGCAAACCAGACACTGGAGGAGGAAAACAGTAAGAATGTCTGTCCAGAAGCTTTAGAGACCAAAGCTGTGAATGAACCTGCTGTCACTGCAGAGGAGGATGATGATGTATTTCATGAAAACCACACCTCTGCTGGCTTTTCCCAAAACCGAGCCACATGGGATGGTTTCAAGATGAGCAGTCTTGAGGAGAAGGACAGAACCTTCCAGAGCTCCATCCCAGATTCATCACCAGTCCCTATTTGCTCCAGTCCTATTCCACGATCACCTCTACAGGCAGGAGCAATACACAGTGCTGGGCAGGAGATCTTCAGTGCTGAGCAGCAGAAAGGAGAGACAAGACAATTAAATGATGTTCCCCACCTGGCAGGGCAGTCACTGGCTTCTGAAGCCCAGTCCTCTTGCTGTTCATCGCTGCTGTTAGAAGCCACAGACTTATCCAGCTATGGAGCTAAGCTACAAAAAATGAAGGATGAATTCATAGGTTCGGCCTTGGAACTTATTAAGAAAAGGTAACATGCTCCATGGGGTCACCTGAAAGCAGTTCCCTTGTTAATGATCTGGTCTTTCTCCTGATAGGTATATTTAATTCCTGTAGCATGAATGTGCTGTTGGCAGAGTCTTTCATCTTGGAGTCTCAGCCACATGGACGTGTCTTTAAAGCTGTTCAGCTTAAATTCCACCTTGTGGGGGATTAAACATCAAAAAGCATTTTCATCTAGACTTTGCCTTTTTGTGCACCTTAATTCTGTAAAGACAACAGCCATTAGTAGTTCTGACACTCAGTTTCCCCACCCATTTTATTTCAGTATTGTCAGAATGTCTTTTTTTTTGTTTTTAGCATCTGTTGAAAGTAGAAGACAACAAAAGGATACAAAGTGCTGATATGATTCCTTTGAATAAAGATGTAGAGTCTGTCCCACCACTGCAGGACATGAATTTAGATAGAATGACAAAGCAAGTGCTTTCACTTGCTGCCTGAATGTAGTGAGCAGGCACACAAGGGTAAGATGGCTGCTGGTCTTTAACCCCCTCCTGGAGACCTGCACAGGCAGTGAATGAAAGTACTTGTAGACACTGTCCTTTTGCCATCTCTGTGTAGGCAGCCAGAGAAAATACTTCTGTAGAGCCTTCCTCCTTCTCCATGCAAGGTTTTTCCCCTTCTCTGGGTAAGATGTTTACAACAACTGCTTTCTCTATCCTGGTTTTGGAGACTGCAGTCCTGTTACCTTCCTCCTGCCTAAGAAGTGGGAATCCCTTTCTGTGCAGGGTGGCACATTAGCAATCAGCCAAGTTCTAGAAGCTATGAATTTGGAGCAGTTATCACTGTCTTATCATGAGATGATGTTGGTAGGAAAAGGAGGAGTAAGTGTTGGTGGAGTGGTTTGTTTCCATGCACTTGGCTTTCATGGTTGGATTTGCCAAGAATTGCATTAGACTTGGTTCCTGGCTGCTTCTGCAATCCACAGATGGGTCTGTGAAATGACAGGGCATCAACCTTGTATGCTGTCTTTTTATTTCTGGAATGGCTGGTCTGAGACTGGACTCTGGTTTTGGGGGAGATGATAGTGACTTCTGCACAGGAATTAGAGTCGTCCGAAAGAACTTAAGTGGGGCTGAAGCCAGAGTGACAGCAGAAATAATTCTGCAACTTTACATCCAAAGGGAAGTCGGAGGTGTCAGAGCCCTCAGTGCTGCTCTCATCTGTCCAGCCCAGCCTTAGTGCTTTTCTTCTATAGAATGAAAACCCAATAAAGAGGTAGATGAGAGTTATGGCATGCAACCATTTTAATGGATTAGGCTATTTTTGTCATGAATGTGAAATGAAATACGCAGAATGGCACAAGCAGTAAGGGTGTAAGAACAGCTGTCTCTTTGCAGATCAATGATTGTACTGGTATCTGGAGCCCAAGCTGCATGCAGAGCAAAGTACAGGAAATGAGGAGTGCATATGATCTTCCTTCCCACTACTCTCCCAGCCTCCAAACACTTCCTGCCCAAGGCCTTTATGTGTGTTTTCTGTGCTTTTAATATCCACAGTGGTTTTTGTTTCTGTGAATGGATTCAGTCTCCCCAGTTGGATTTGTTAAAATCTATGAAGCAATTTTTCATTAACACCAAAATGACAGTTGATCTAAAAATGTGAATGACAGTGGTTCCAGTATTAGAGAGGTAGTTTTATATGTGAAGGAACCACCCTGGCCTTATTTTTTTCAGAATAATAACAATTAATGGTAATTGATATTGCCAAAGCACTAGTTATTGGGAAACTCCGGGTTCCTTTGTTTTGAATTTTATCAGTTTTCTATCATTTTCACCTGAGACCGTAATGTCCCTGAATATTCACTACTTCAGCTGATTTTCACTGCAGAGATGGGAGATTTTTATAATTTAGCATTTTGGGTGCTAAATTATGATCACTGCCATCCAGACCACATTCTTTCTAAGTCTCAAATGAAATTAGCTGAAAGCTCATTTGCTGATTTGGTCCTGTTTCCACAGATACTCAGCTCAGCAAGTCTCTGATAGAGATGTTGTGATGGAGCATCACAGAGTAAAATAGCTAAAACTGTCATCTCTTTCTAGTGCTTCTGTGTGTCAGTTTTTACAAAGCAGTTTTGTCTGTAAGTTAGCAGTCTCTACAGTAATTTTTAATTACTTAAGATTCAGTCAATTAACTTAATATTTTGTCAGTGAAGATTTGATTGTCAATCTCATAATTATGGTGGCTTTAGCCCCCTCATGGGTCACTGGATACCCTTAACTTAGGTTGTAGTCCTGGCTGGGAAGGGGTGTTGCTCTCTAGGTGGAAATCCTGTAAGCTTTTCAGTACACAGTCCATTTTCTGAAATTGCTTAAGTGGGGAATTGTTCGGGATAAGGACATGCAAATACCTCAGGTTTGTGTCTATGAAATGAGGGACATGGTGACAACAGAAGGCTGCACTATTTAGCCAAGGACATGACTAAGAAAAGGCTTCCTGAAAAGAGTGATGGGCTGTATGTGGGGTGACAACAGGACAGTGGGTACAATACCAGCTTCCCCTAGCAGAGGACTGACACCAAGTCAGGAAGGCAGCAGGGAAGGCATGCACAAAAATGTTTCCATTAGTCAGAAAGAGTCAGGAACGTTTGGGAAGGGCTGAGAAGCGCTGGCTTGGACAATGATAAAACCATGAAGAGGCCCATAGAGACAGTGAAGGAAAGTAGGGGCATTTCCAGTTGTATGCCATCCCCAGTACCTCTACTTCCATGAAATTTAGAGTTGATGGCCAGAGGTTTAAAAACACATTCAAAAATAATTGGTCCTCTCTATGTTGGCTCAAGTGCATCACCTCTCTTGGGGAGAGCAGGAAAAACTGATACCAACGCCAGGCATAAACTCCTGTCCCAACAAGTGATTTGGTCCAACAGAAGGAACGCTGCTGGAGTCCCCCCTTCTACACCCCTCTGTGAGGGGATTTGACTTGCTTGAGCAGGCAATGGTGTGAACCTGTTGGCAGCACAGATCTCTGCCAGGAGGAGGGGACTAGAGAAAGGAGCAATATGCTATTTTCTTGGCAATGTCCCCTCTTCCTCCTAAGCCAGAGGCAAATGTTAAAGTAGCAGCCCTAAGATGTTGTTCCACAAAAATGCTTCTATCCTCCCTGGTTTGCCCACATGCCTCTGATCACACACTAATCTAGTGGTGTGTGGAGCAGCACTTGCCCCAAGACCACGTGGCCAGTACATCAAGCAGGAGGGATCTTATCATGACAAAAAGTAGAGCAGTCAAACCAGGGATGAAGAAGCCTCCTTTCACACAATGTGGGCTCTGCATATCTGCCTTTCTTACCTCCAGCTGATCAGCCATGGGTGGGTTGAATTTCTCAATCTTCAGTCATGTTTCCTTAGCTCAGCTCTCTGGGAAATATTGGCTCTTATTCCCACTGAAGATCATGTCTGGAGATTTTTTTTAAATATCCCTTTTGAGCTATGGAAACTGCAATAAGTGGTGGCATCTGGTCTATAGACTCTATCAGCAGAGAGCTGCTGTCAGCTTCACTTAGAGGAGCAGCAATACTTTGGAGTGCTTCCCATATTTAAGTGGATGATCTTGAAGCACTGTGAAAACGACAAATGAAAGCTCAGCATCTCTCATGAGAGTATGTTCTGTACAGTGGGAGCTGGTGTGATCAAGAAGATAATATTCCAATTATGAGCTCTGCTACTAACCTTGGGTGCATCCCGTTGCCTCTCTGTGCCCCAGCATGGTCCCTTTTCTGTGTTATTTAACCAGGAGCTTTTGAGCAGGAGCAGCTTTTGGAAAGGGTGGTTTTCAGCAGTGGCACATCCTCTTCAAGAGTTTTCTTGCTTCTTAACCTGTGTCTTCCCTCGCATGGGTTTGCCCAGCTGACCTGTTCATACTTGACACAACTCAATGAAACACAGATGAAATTAACTGTCTGAGAATGCATGAGGGAGGGGTTTTAAACCCATATAATTTCAAGACTGATTTTAGATCATGGCCACACAGACAGTTACACACACTTAAGGAGTGGCACCCCAAGCATGGTTGGGGACAGTGAGGAGGAAGGAGACAGGAGCCTCTCAAGCCAAACAAGCCAGGCCAGTACCACAGGGGAGCTGCAGCCTTGCTGTGAGCCTGTGCTGCTCTTACTGCTGCCTTGTAAGTGCCACAGACTGCTCTGTGCCAGCAGAGATGTTGGTATCCCCTTTCTGCAGGCTGGGGAGTAGAGACCTGGAGAGGGACAGCAAAAACGCAAATGCCAGGAGCCTGCTGTTGGCACTGTTGCCATTGTCACGTAGCCATAGCTCAACTCTTTTTAACTGGTTGTGTCAGCAGAGACCTGGAAACATAAATGGAGGAAGATGAAAAAGCATCAGCTGAAGAGATGCAAACCAACTTTTCTGGCCTGACAACAGAGCCAGTTTGTGTTCTGGGAGATTTGTTCCCTCTTCAGTCATTTTAGTATTGGCTGATGGTTTGTTATTGGAGCCAAGTGTCATTCACTGCAAGGAGAATGCCCATCTGTCTCATGTGTTTGCTTGTAGTTGACACTGTTGGAATTGCACATTAGCAGTGTGACCTACCAGCATAAGTTCACAAGTGAAGCCTTTAAGAAGAAGCAAATTTTTCTCATAGGAGATTATTGTTAAGCATAAAATACATGCAGAACCTGAAATATGTTCCAGACACTGGCTTCCTGTATATACAAGCATCCATATTCAGTCCTCACAACCTTCCTTTTTAAGGAATCCAAGTCCATAAAAATTAAGTAAACAACAACAAAAAAAAATTCTTCCCAACAGGCTTCATTATGCATGGAAATAAGATGTCTTAGAAAGCCTGTTAAAAAAAATGTATCACAAATAGTATCACAAACAACAGCCTGTCAACTACTCTGTCAAGTCAGTGGTTTTGCACCAGACTGAGTCTGTCTGGAGAGTAATGCTGTCTACAGAGGGGGGAATGTGGGGTTGGACAGGCTGCCTGTATCAGCCAGGCCAGGCCCTTGTTAGCACTGGACAGCTGTGAGTGAGGGCATCCCAGAGCTGCCGAGTGAGAGCAACAGACACTGCCAGGCTTTTCAGGTCTCAAGTGCTCCAAAAGGCCTGATCATGAGTTCACTGAAAACAGATAGTATTTTTCCAGTGACTTCAGTGGGCTTGGGATCATATGAGATGAAAAACAGAGGGAATACCCTTTTAATCCTCTAATCCCTTCAAAGTATTATGGTTTATAGCAGGTGATTTTCTTCCAGATGAGCAATATGGTTTTTGTGTTGGCAGCATCTCCTTAAATAGCAGCAAATATGGATGTGGCCTACTTAGAAAGGAGTGTTTCTGGTCTCCCTGTGGAGCACCTCATGTTTTATGACAGGGCAAAAATGCCCTGTGAACAGCCAAGACTTGATAACCCAGACTGATGTTGGCATGAGTGTAGTTACCCAGTTTGCAATTCTTAACTGAGCAGTGCTTGGAGCTGCTGAAACACAAGCACAGCCGTCCATGCTGACCAGTCACGAACCCTGCCTGCACTTTTCCTGAACTGTTGCAGATCATTGTTTGAACCTGTGCTCTCTGCTCAGTCTCATCTGTGTCAGGAACAGCATCCATGACGTTCAATGGAGTCTGCTTCTTCCCTTGCAGCTGCAATGCCGAAACTGCTGCCAAATCCCCCTCCAAGGGGCAGTGTGATCTGAGGGAAGCTGATCTCCCACCTCTGGAAGACAGCCAGCAGCCCACAGCGATGTCCATGGCAACAGAGACTTGGGAGGACAAGCCAAGCAATGAGACATCCAGTGACACTCCACCTGCAGGGAATGTAAGAGAGAGGAATTCCCCTCTCATGCATGTGTTCAGGATTTTTTCCTTGTTAGAAGCTCTGAAGGATCCCTTCATTGTAGGAACTGAGCAGGCTGGGAGATGGCAATCTGGAAGATTCCCATGAGTGATTAAATGCTGTTAGAAGCATTAGAAGCTTTTTTATTACACTCAGTAAAACAGGAGTGAGTTTTTTGCCTCAGTCTGTGCCACTGCATTTCATGGCTTCCACTGTGTCTGGGGGTTCAGACAGATTCCCTCCTAGTGCCCCCTTGGGCAAGCTCCTGGTGCAGATGGGGCACAGAGGCTGAACTTCTGACCCTGCAGTACTGAAACCTTCACAGAGCAGCTGCAAGTGAGCTCAGGTCCCTGAGCATATACCCATAGCCAGAGCTGTGCTGTTGACTTTTCCATGGTTATTTGACAGCCGTGATCCAACCACCTTGGAGCTGCTGTACTCAGAGCTATACAACAGCAAAGGGAGAGAGGTCTTTTCTTGTTAGGGCTGAGCAAGACAGAGGGACTCAGGGGGGCAGATCTCTTAATCATCATGTAGCAGAGCTACATTTACCATCCCTTTACTGATGAGTTTCCTTTTCCCTCCTTTGGCAACTGAAGTCCAATGTCTGCAAAACCAGGTGCTGCTTTGAGCTCAGCCTTGCTCCAAAGCCTTTCCTGCCTTTCTTGCAGAGCCCCAGTCCTGCCTGTCGCCGATCCAGCTCCGACATTGTCCATGAGAGCGCGGATGGTGCCAAGGCCCAGCGGGAGTGCCGGCTGCGGCCGCACTTCAGTGACCCGATGCCGACAGACTCGGTGAAGAGGAAGCAGCTGGAGCTGAAGATCGCGGCTGCAGCGCGGCAGCACGCGCAGAAGCGCCGGCAGGAGCGGGACTGTGGTACTCACACTGCACACTCGGGGGCTTAGGGCCAGATGCTGCGCCCTGCTGTGCCGCTGTAAATGTGGAGTAACTCTATAAAAATAGGGGAGGGAAGCACCCTGGGTTGTACCCAGGTGTGCAGGAAATCAGGATCTGCTCTGCTCTGTCCCTGACTGGTAGATGGCAGGGGAAGAGGCAGCCTAAATGAGTTCACAGGTATGGGCAGTACAGAGATGACAGATCCCAGACTTTACCTGGGAGCTGTTTCCTTCTGACTCCCACCAGTCTCAGCAGCAAAACAGGGGAGGCAGCTCACAGCCCTGCTTCCCCAGAACCAGCCTGTCTCCCCAGGGTTCCTGCCATTCATGGCTGTGCTAGCACGAGTTCCTCGGGTGAGCTCTGTGCAGCTGGTAGTGCCTGTAACCATTTGTGTCTGTTCTCAGGTCCTGTGGTAGCAAAGGCCAACCTTGGCCATGGTGGCAGCTTTGATGAGACCCGACGCACCCCACGGGGCTCCCTCCGCTCCAGACGTCACTGGAGCAACGTCAGCAGCCTGAGCACGGACAGCGGGATTGTCGGTGTGAATGATGCCCGGGATGATCTGGATCCCACTGCGGCCACCCGCACCAAGTCAGCGGATGTGGAGAGGGCAGATAGTGGCATTGGCCAGATGCCAGCCAGGAAGTGGAGGAACAGGGCCTCTGAAACGCTGAGCTCCCTGCAGGCCTGGGAAGCCCACCGTCCCTGCACCGACTGTGGAGAAAGGGACCTCCCTGTGGAGACAGATGTCCAGAACTGCAACCAGAGGCGGGCTGATCTCTGCGAGAAGTGCCGCAAGCGCAGGACGGAGCGCAAGGAGTCTGTGCTGGAGTTTGTCAACACGGAGGCCAGCTATGGAGAGGACCTGCGCATCATCAAAGAGGAGTTCTACCTGCCCATGCAGGCAGCTGGCCTGCTCAGCCAGGAGCAGCTCCAGGGCATCTTCAGCAACATCCAGGAGCTCATTGACCTCAATGAAAACTTCCTGGAGATACTTCAAGAAGAGATTGATCAGGCCTTTGATCAGGTATGATGCTGCCTCTGCCCTCTAAAGGGTCTGGACCAGGCAGACTGGAATAGGTTTTGTATTAGGGGGGCAGTGTAGTTGGAGCAGAGGAACAGGAGGTAGGACTCCTGGGTTTTGGTCAGCTGTCAGCTATCTAGTTCCTTACTCTCTCAGCTATTCCTGCATATTTCAGGAGCTCTGTGCCAGGTTGCAGATGTTAGACTCACTGTGCTGTGGTGATGCCACTGACATCAGCAGTCTTGCTTATTTATCCCATTAACAGGTATTAATGGTCCCATTATCAAAGTTAGTTTTAGGCCAGTTGGCCTGGATGCTGGCAAGAATGTGACCATGGGGGCACAGAGCTCAGCTTGCTCTGTCTCTCAGGCTGTGCTCTTGCAGCCCTGAGCAGGCTGGCTTCATGCTGGCTTGGCTGTGTTTGCCTTGGCTTGCAGTTTACTGCAGCTTGCCTCTAGACTGTCTGTGGGGCCAGGCAGTGCAGGCTGCTCCCTGCTCTACAGCTGTGTATGGCCACTTCTACTGATGCACCCTGCCTTGCACAAGGAGCTTTCCTTCCCCACCAGCATGGGCACAATACACCCTCTTGACTAAGAAGCTCACTATGGCCTTCAAGCCCTTGCTCTGATGAGCTGGCTGAGCCCACAGGAGGAGAGCAGCCAGCTCTTTGCATGTGGAAAAGCAAGCAGTTAGACCAGCTTTCCTTCCCCTCCCCAGGCACTGACTCCCCCCAGACCTGCAGGAACTGCCTTTTGACTGGGAAGGGTGAGCCCAGCTCCACCTTTGGGCTGGTGCTCAGCTGATCCTGCAGCAGTTCACGCTGATAGGACTGAAGGCAGGCTCTTGGCTTTGCCTCTCCTAACTGAGCTAACTGAGCAGGGCCCTATTGCATACTTGCAGGGGGATGATGACCTGATGACCGTGTGCATCGGAGAAATATTCCTGGAGTTTGTGAACATGCTGCCAGCCTTTCAGACGTACTGTCTTCAGCAGTCCTCCTCTGTGAACATGCTCAATGCCCTGGAGAAGGAGAAGGAGTTGCTCAGGTGAGAAGGGGGATGAGCATATTCATCCAGACTTTGGGGACAGAAGGGCAGCAGGCTGAGGGTGAAGCCTTTGCCAGCCCATCTAGATCAAAGTCTGAAGCTAGTGTTCTTCAGTTATCGCTGCTTCCTCTTAGGGTGAGGATAGTCATTTATTCTCAAAAAATATTCAATCCTGGGTATCTCCACTGGTATCAACCAGTTGGTCCCCAGCTGTACTCTGTGTTTTGTGCTAGCAGTATCTGCCCACTGCACTGAACTGTCACCAAATAATACTCAGCTGAGATCAGCTCTCAGTCCCTGTGCTGGAGCCCAGGTTGGATTTCCACTGCAGAAAGCCACTTTGTGGCACACGACTGGAATTTGGTTCCCATTCCTATGGTCTATTGGGCAATGTCAGGCAAGTAATTTCTCTTTCCACTGCTCAGCCAAATTCTTGTTTAATATGTTTTGTAATCTAATGATGAAAGGCATTACAAGTTAATGCAATCTGATATAAACTGATGGATCCGCCTCATGTTTACGTCAGTAGGTACCAGAGAAAGATCACACCCTTGCTATTTTATGATTTAATAGAAGACTGTTAGAATGTTATGTCCAAGTGTCCCAGGCACCTCATCGGGATTCTGCAGCTAAACACAGCTGCAGAAATGGTTGTTAGTCTTTAATAAGACAGAATTCACAAGGTTGCTAAAAATGGGGGGGGGCTGCAGTGCCCAGCAGCTGTCAGCACCATGCTGTTCATTTGCATTTAGCATTGCAGCATCTGCTGGCAGAGCAACCACCATTTCATCCTGTCTTCTTAAATCCCTGCAGAATATTTCTCAATGTCTCCCAGAATGACAACACAGCACTGCGGCGGATGAACCTGAGGTCCTTCCTGATGGCCCCTTTGCAAAGGGTCACCAAGTACCCCCTGCTGCTCAGCAGAATCATCAAGGCCACCACCGAGTACCACCCAGACCACGGCAGCCTGCGGGAGGCCAAGAGCCGCATTGAGTCCCACCTGGAGCACATCAACATGAAAACCAAGCAGGAGGGGAACACGTGGACCCTCCGATCCTTTCGCCAGGACAGCAAGAAGAAGAGGGAAGTCATCAACATCGAGATGAGAGAAACCGCCCTCAAAACTGTCGGGTGGCTGCGGGAGGAAACACGGTTTGTGATGGAGGGGTCTCTGCAGCTGGCCCAGCCCCCCGACGGCCAGTGGGTGAAGAAAGGCAGCAAGACCCTAAAGTTCCAGAACATGCAGGTCCTCCTCCTGGTGAACATGAAGCGCGTATCCGAGTCCAGCCTGGAATCAGCTGAGCCAGGGCCTGTGAAGGACGCAGTCCTGGTTCTCATCAGGGACAAAAATAACGGGAAGTTCCATTTGCTCAGGGAGCCCTTGAGGCTGAGTAATTGCATCGTCTCCACTGATCCTGACTGCGACGACACCTTCGAACTCATTGAGATCAGGCGGGAGGCGTTTGTGTTCCGGGACAGCGACCGGGCACGGACTCACCACTGGTTCAGGCAGATCAGGCGCTACTCCAGGGAGCTGGGCTCCTGGAAGAAGCGGCGCAACGCGCTGCCCAACATCATGATCAGCACTCCTCACACCAGGCCCTGAGTCCTGCAGGCTTGGCTTGGCCAGTGCCGCATGCAAAGACCATCAAGAGCCCCAGTGGCCTGAACGTGCTCCATGGACAACACAGGGAGGAGCCTGGTCCCCAAAGACTCTGACTGGCACTGGAAACAAACGCCACAGCCTGGTGCTGAACTCCAACCCCTGGACTCACAATAGTGAGTGGCTCATGTACATACAGAGATGGGCTCCACTCGAGGAGATCACCCAAGGATAATAATTTAACTTGTTAATGTTGCACTGCAGGAGAATGATGTATGATGCTTGCCATTGCATGGATCGTGTTGAAAGCCAGTCTTGACAATGAGAGAGGTTTCCACTATTGACTTTATTTCATCAGCATTAGGTAAAGTCTGGGTATTCAGCAAAATTAGGTGCAGTATTATGCAACTGAGGATAAAAGCTGGAAAAAATTGTTTTCCACCACTACTCCTAAGGACTGTGTTTCATTATTCACCTCTGTATATTTGGTCAAAACACTTGTTTAAAAAGAAAGGCCTTTCATCTTTAATCCAAATCAAGTAAGTATCAATTTGCTCAAATTCAGCTGCATGCACACAGCAGAAAAAAAAAAAAAAAAGAGAAAAAAAAGAGCAAACACATAAACCCCACATATGTGTAGAACCTGTGGAAGAGCAGCACACTCCCAGTGAGAGTCTGTTACTTAACTGACTTAGGGACTGGAACATAATGCTGCATCTGAAAGAAATATCTCAGAAGTATATGTAAATACAGCTCTGCTACCACTGATAGTGAATTTAAGAGTTTGCAATTATTTAAATTATGTAATCTAGTGTATTTCAAAATTTAATTGAAAGGAACAATTTACATTGTACTGTAGAGTAACATAAAATGTTTTAATAATTATGTTTCAATTACTTTAAGTGGGTATATTTTTAATATTTGTATTATGGAGTATGTGTTTCACTTCATATGGGTGGCATTCAGATGAGCAATGTGCCTACATCTCCTCTGTGGATCCCCTGAACAGAACTCAGGGCTACTCCAAATGAGACTGGGTGAATGGTACAAACCTGCTACTCAAGTCCTCACTAGACAACAACAGATTGGCACAAACCCTTTTGCTCTGGAGCCAAAACTGAGGCCACAAATAACTGCCCCATAGGGTCCAACCTCTCTCAGTTGCTCAGCAGGGAAATGACTCAAAGCTGAACAATGGTAAAAAAGCAAACAGGGTTTAACCTTTTCAGCCTGACATTAACACTGACCGCTGCTTTGCAAAATGTCACGCTGTGACTTACACAGCAAAGGCCAGATTTCAGCCTGGAGGCTAAACTAAAGGAGCCTAAATTTTGGTCCATGGATCTGGGAGGACAGCCTGTAAATGCTCTTTGAGGCCCACAGGGTAAAGACAAAGCCAATCAGTATTATTCACTACCAACAAAATATTTTTGTTACAGGCATTTATTTCACAGGAGGATTCACACAAGCACATTTATGTATTTCTCCAGAGATCAACCAGTATCAAAGGTCACCACTAAAGGCAGACAGAAGACATCTTCACAAAGGTATCCCTAGTCTTGTAAAGTCACCACTGACCCAGCATCTGAGCAAGCCTCAGACTGTGCCATGCTTTGTCCTCTGACCACAGCTGCCAGGGCTTGTTGCACTGCTCCGGGCACTGTGGCAGACACCACTGGTGCGTGCCTACCGGCTGTATTCTCTCTCATTCTGCACCATCCAGCACTTTAGTGCTTCATCTTGTCCTTGAGGAAATGGGAAGATTTGCATCATCTGGAGGGTACCCAAGTCATGAGCGTGGCTGCACACAGCAGAGCTCTGTAGCGAGCAATAGCTGTCAAAGTGATTGGCAGGGCAGCAGCCTGCCTCCCTCAGTGAGCTGGAATTCCCTCCAGCTCCTTCTAATCACTAGACAATAAGCTGTTCCCCCAAAATATGCACTAGCAGCCAGTGAAGAGCACGAGGCATTGCTTTTAGTTTGCCATTTGTTTTTCACAGAGACGGATGCTTGAGCAGAGCAGCTGCTGGAGGAAGATTTTTCTAAGCTGTTGTGACAGATCTCATTTATGAGCCTTCAAGCCCCATTCACCTCACATGCAAAAAGCAACAGCTTGTAGCACCTTTGTCTTCTCTCCCAAGACCACAATGGCACAATCACTTTCTCTTCATTTCTCTGGGGCAATTCTGACAAGAGAAGGCATAAGTACAGTAACAGCCCAATTTATCCAAACAGTGAGTGGCTTTCACAGCCACAAAGCTCTGCTTGCTGGAAAGTTTTCAATTACTTTCCAGCACAGTGATTTTCTCCACCTCAATTCATGCTTGAAACCACTAGTGGACTGTTTGTACAGTCATATCTTTAAATCAAGATACCTTCAGCCAGCCTGGCTGTTCAAAAAGGTTAGGGAACAATAAGTACATAAAGGATCTGATATTTAGCATCAATCTTATGTTTGGCTGATTGTTCAATTTGTCAGATTCAGGATTTTTCTAAGTATCACAGGAAGCACCTGCCTGCCAGGCTCCTGTAATCATGGCCTATTTCCTCTGAACCAAACTCTCCCCAGAAGAAGGTCCATGAATAATCACCGGGTATTGAGTTATGAGCAGGACGTGTACGTGGTGCTGTAGCCCTGTTCTAAAGAACTGTGGCCAAGGAACAGTGAGTACAAGCCCTTTGATCTGGGAGAGCTTTGGGAAGCGACAGTGGGGTTGCTGAACCTGTCAGACTGGACCGAGGTTGTGCTTCCAACACAGGCTACTTTTATGTACCTGGTGTGTGCAGCTGCTCACCTGCCTGTAAATTACAGGTGTTGAAAGGGGACACGAGCAGGGAACAATCCCTGTGGCCCTGTGAGTGCCTGTGGTGTGGGGTGAGGCAGCACAGGAAGGGCAAGAGTGTCAGTACACTGACAAGGCAGTAGATTTCCATACTCCTCAGGCACCCTTCTGAACTAGATGATCCCTCTCCTGGGAAGTTCCAGGTCTTTCAGTATCACATGTACACATCTTACTTGGCAGCCATGGAGATTGGTTGTGCTGTATTTTTCCATTTCTGATTAACAAACTGACAAAATGCTATTATAACCCTGGGTACTTGGAACAGGGTTGTCTGCAAGCCAAGAAAGCAATTATTCGTTCCAAGCTGGCTGTCCTCCTAGGTCTCTGTAATATTTTTATGCCTTTCATTGTCATGACTGACAATATTAAGATTACTTTTCAAGACTCCTGCTCACCAAACTTACACAAGAAGTACAAGCAAACCTTTCTGGAAGTACCCCTTGTCAGGGGGAAAAAGAAAAAGTTGGTTACTCCCTTGATTTACCAGAACTCATAAATGACCTTTAGAAATAATTTTGTATAAGCCTTACTGGTCATTTACAAAGAAAACAACAAAAGCCAGTCTTTATTTTTAGAGTCCATGCAGTTTTGAGTTCTGAAGGCAGACACACAAGATGACAGAACACTGGACTAAGAGCCCTCTATGAGCTCAGGTCCCAAGGAAAGAAAGAAAAGCTCCTTTATGAGTCACGAGGCTGGGTGGGAAAGTCTGAAGAAGACGTGTGGAGATGAAGAGCAAATACTTCAGAGAGCAGACACCTCTGCTTTAGTGAATAGAGATCCTCTCCTTTATGGTGTTCTCATACTTTCCTGGTTGTCATTAAAGGAAGTGCAGAGGGGGAAGGGGTGCTCAGTGTGGATCTCACTATTTGATCAAGAACACATCTGAGAGACATCTGAGACCAGCTTTGGTCTTTCAGCAAGGAGTTGTCATTGGATACTGAGATCGACCTCAGCATACAGCAAATCCTGAAAAAAGCTCTGAGATCATCTCAGATCTCCTGACTTGCTGCATGTGAATTTATAATGCAACAGAAGTCCCAGATTTTTTTTTTCCCAGCAGGAGATTCTGGTGAATATTGCACTGTCTTGCTTGTCCCTGATTTGTTCAAAGAGAAAAAAAAAATTAAATCTTCTAGCACCATGTCAGAGATCCCTTCAGGGCTCATGGATGAGGCAGCTATAGTAACTCTCACTTTGTGATGTCTCCTCTTATGTGTGTGCTGGGGAATTGGGTAAGATTTAGCTGGAACTAGGCTGACATTTTCTGACTTGAAACTGGAAAAACCTGGAACTGAAAGCAACAGAGGAAACTGTCCTCCCAGAGATCAGATAAATATTCAAAGCTCTCACTGTCATCGAGTGACCTGTCACTACAGTGGAGTATGAAGGAGCAAGATGTCTTACTGATCAGGCAGATGAGGGAACTGCCTTATTTTTCACATGCTGCTGCAGAGGAGCAATCTGACCAGACATAGGTACAAGCAAAGAAGAAAAAAGGAAGTCTTGACAGTAACACTGTTCAGTCTAAATACTCCAGGCAAGCCCTAAGGGCACTCATTAGAAAAGAATACACCTCCCCTGGGAAGTTGAAGGTGATCCCCTGCGGGAAACCTTTCTACAACATGATGGAAAGGTTGAGTGATAGGAACAGAGTTCCTGTTCCTCAGCAGAGATGAAACACTTTGGGGAAATCAGAACACAGGCAGAGCATCCTCCAGCACTGGTCTCTGCCCAGGCTTGACTGGGAGCAGTTACACAGCTGGAAAGAGTTGATGGCATTAGAAGATGATTAGAAGATGGCATTAGGCTCTAGATCCATTAGCAAGGATTAACATAATAATAATTTCCAGCTCAAATCCTGCCCCAGTGTGATCTCCACCAGTGCAGCCTTTGCATCCCTCAGATCTTCTCAGCTGCAATTGCGAAGACCCAGCCTGCCCACAGCCCTCTCAGGGAAGGTTCTCTGCATGGAATCAGGCAAAGGATTTGTTTGCAGTGGAGGCCCAGGTGGCTTGAACCCTTCCCTCCTAGGACAGGAACCTCCCTTGCAGTGCCAGAGCCACATCCCTGGGAAGACTTCGAGGGGAGCAGAGCAGGCTCTTACATTTTCCCCAGGTTAGATGCTTGTACACCCAGAGTGTGAATGTGCAGGTGAACAAGCACTCAGACGAGGAATGTATTCCTCCTTTCAAGAAAGGGCTGGTTTTCGAACAGCCACGTTCTCCTTGGGCAGGGCAAGCCCCCAGTGCTGACCAACCAATGCAAACCAGAAGTGCCAGTTTGAAGTGACAATAAATAGGCAGTGAAACCTGCGAGGACATACCCATGTCTTGCCTGACCCACAACACACAGACAGGAGATACAAAACAGGTAGGAGTCTTCCTTTTGAAATCCAAACACTCAATTCACAGCACTCCATGAATTCAGCAGAGAGGAGACTCTGAACAACCCCTACACTCTTTAGTAGAGCTGCACCCTGCATCCAGTGCAGATCTCCTTAGTAGAGCTGCATCCTGTGACAGTACTTGAACAAGAGAAGATGGACTGCAGATGACGGGTCAGGATCCACACACAAACTCCCAGCATCATCCATGCTCACTTTCTGCTCCCCTTAATTGTCTTGGTGTGTAATGAACTTGCTGGCTGAAAAACCTGGGTGAGGCTCTGCAGCTCACTCACTTTGCAGTGAAATGAAGGCAAATTATTTGTTCAGAGAGAAAATCCTTAGCCATCCTCTCAAAACGGGAAGCAGTTAAATTACTTCAAGAAAAATCTAACAATTTACACACAATGTTACAGCTCAGAGAATACTGAAAGCTGGCACCGCAGGCAGGAAGAAGCCTCCTTCCAACATACTGGCACAGCATGGAGGGGTACTGTGTGATGCACCAGGTCAGGAGCAAACACTGCTGAAAGATTGTTCCAGCTAAATCAGTTCCTTGATCCAGCTCACTGCACAGACACCTGGTTTGCTGGCACCAGGAGAGGGCAGCCCGGAGGTGATAACGTGTCCTCTGCCAGTTTAAAGAGGTGGCTGGGCTGGCTGCAGTTAATCAATTCCAGCAGACAGAGCCCAGTTCAAGAGCCAGCCTCAAGGTCTCTTGTGCATCCTGCTCACCCCTGCTTCCCAGACTGTTTCAGGTCAGCACTCTCATTGATCTGCTGGGCTTCAACAGGCAGGGCTATAAATAAAGAGCCATTAATCAACTATTTAAGTACCCTTTTTACTGAAATAAAGAAAGCCCACAGAAATGACATCAAGTTGTGAAAAATCCAAACAAACAAGTTAGCGAATACAAAGACGATCCAAGAAAGCACTCCCAGGGACACACTTGAGGCTGAAGTGGCTCAGGGAACAGCCGTGCTGGGTGTTGAGTCAGCCTCTCCAGTGCTCCTGCGCTGACTCACTCCCCTCCCAGCTGCCAGCACACGCTGCACAGTCCATTCAGTACCAACAGGAGTCACTTGCTCAGAGTTCAAGTGCATCTGATTCACCGTGAGCCATCAAGCTTCTGCAGTCCACTGCCATTCCCTGCTCCCCCTTCCCTACTCAAGTCCTTCTGGGTTTTCCCTTCTTCCCTCTACTCCCAGCTCTGGGACAGGAATACAACTTATCATTTAGGATCAGAGAAATGTGCAGATTCCTTGTCAAGGTCACAAGGTCCTACAGGCTACGGCAGTGCAGAGGAAGCTACAAAAGCATCCCCATCTTCCCCTGCTGCTGCCTAGGGAAAGTTAGTGGTTTTTTTTTCCTTCTCCAGACCCACGCTGGGAATGAGCTGTGTAGCCTGCTTCTTGCAAACAGTGCTTTTCCAGAGGATGATGGCAGGCTCTCCCCAAGACTTAAAAACAGGAAAGAAGGAGCTGTTTGCTAAACACCCTCCAAGAAGACATCACTGAGTGTTTCTTTCTTGGGCACTTGCTCTTCACAGAGCCTTAGACAGAAGGATCCCACACCTTGCACCTCTGTAAGCCCCAAGTAATTACCTTGCTCTTCCAGTTGTCCCTCCCATGGCACCTGCACGTGTGGCACAGCACTGCTTAATCTCCACCAGCTCTCAGAGCCCAGCAGCAAGAGCTGGCAGATGTGGGATCTAGTGAACAGCTCTGTTAGGCACACAGCATCCTGTGTCAGGAAGCAGACCTGCTACATGACCAAAGGCAACTGGAGCACCTGGGACGCAAGTCAGTGCAAAGCCTTAACCAGCAGCTGCCCTGCCACATGGCCTCACATCCCAGTCCCACATGCCAGGAGTCCTCTAACCAAAGGCACACCAAACTGATGCTCAGGTAACCCTTCTCTATTCTCCTGCTCCCACAAATTTCCTGTGTGACCTTGAAGTGCACAGCTGTGTCTGCACAGCCTTAGGGTGTTGGTTCACCCCCCATCTCTGGTTTGGGCAGTAAAACTGGCTTAAGCTCCTTCCTCCCTCCCACTGCCACAGCGTTAAGTCAGGAAATGAGCAAACACTGGCACAGGGCAAAAACAAATACTGTGAAAGCTGTTACATTGCCACAGGGCTCAGGAAGTTACACCCTCATTTTCTTCAGCTGTGAAAGGGAGAATATTGCCATCTCCCTGTGTTAAGTGACAAGATACAAAGGATGAGGACAAACATGAAAGATTATGAGATGCACTTAAAATAGTCTTACTGCCTCTTGGGTGGGTAAGGATAAACTCCACAGCTCTCCTGTTTTACTTGGTGAAATTGCTCAAAGTTAAAAAAAAAAAATTAAAAAGCCTATGAAACCTGTTTGCAGCTTGACTTTGCACTTGGCAGTGTTTAGAAGTGTGCTACTGAACAACTACAGCCAAGGGGAGGAACTCCATTATTGTCCAAGGACAGCTGAAGGATGAACTGAAATGCTGGTATTCCAGAACAGGTTCCCAGCAAGGGAAGCAAATAACAGCAGATGAACAGACAGGCAGAGGTACCAAGTGGCCATAATCAAAGAACAGCTTTTATTGGCCAAAATAACCAAGAAACGATTTTCTTCCAAAAAACAAAACAACCCCCTAACTCAGTGGAAAATCTTCACTAAGAAACCGAAATGCAAACAAACTCTGCATAAACTTGACCATTCCCATTCATCCTCTGAAGTATTCCTCCTCCTCCTAAGTCAGCTGTTCTCCTTAACCCTCCTGCACCACTAGAAGTAGGAGAAAGGCAAAACTCAAAGTCATTTAGGACAAGAGAACAAACACATGGGGAGGCATGAGTCTGTCCACTTACACATGTGAAAGAGGCTGTTGGTGTTTGCAAACATCACATACTTACCTGAAAGCAGTAACCTCCTAATTTCTGGAGATAGGTACAAACATTTTACTACACAAACTAGAGTCTTGTGGTGTTTTTTGTTTTTAATCCCAGGATACAGGTACAGTTGTGGCCTGTACAGGTTGTTAGAACTCAGACACCAGCTGCAGTTTGTCAGTTTACACTTCTCTATTCAGAAAACTTGGAAATTAAACATACAAATTGGTTACACTGAGTTCTCAAGGCAAATCATCATTAAAACTCTGCATTTACTCATGCCAATAAAACAAATACCAGACAGAGAAAGCAGGTATCTAAGAAAACCTTGCTCTCCCTGGTAACTGAAATGATGCTGGAAAGAAAAAACATATGAGACAGAGAGAGAGAGACAGAGATACTGGGGTGCAAGACACCAGTTCCAATAGAGGAATTCTCAGGAGTATTTTCACTAATTTCTCAATTACAGGGTGTACATTATGAGAAACCATTAAAAAAAAGAGATCTGGTTCATAAACAGTTATACAAATTTGTTCAACTTACATAGGTGAAAATTTAAGAAACAAAAAGAAAAAAAAAGTGTCTTAAAAAAAAAAGTCAGTATTTACACACTGTGTTTCTTTAAAGATCCCACGTGTCTGCACTGAGCTGAGTGCTGTGTGAGCAGAGATAGCCACAGCACTTCCCTGACAGCAGGGAAGCAACACTACAGAAGTAATGGGAATCTCAGCTCATAGGAGTTACTGACTGCTATTGCTGCTGTGCAGAGAACAGCACCGTGTGTTTGACAGAGGAATTCCACTGGAAACAGTCTCCTGTCCTAATCTAGACATGATTTTACAAAACATCTAACACCTGTACTACACCTTTTGTAAGAAAATAGAGAGCAGCTTTGAGCTGCAGTTCTTCTAAACTACTGTAGGAAGGTTTCTCTAGGTACTTCCTAAATTGGCAACCATCTGAGGTAATCGATGATGCTGTTCCAGGAGCATCCTTCACTTCTCTCCACCTGCACCAACTGTCGCCTCCTTATTGAGTCCTCTGATGGACAAGTCATAAACCACTTCCTCAATTTTCTTGACATCATATTTCAGGCCATCGTAGCGCTTCCTCAGGGAGTCGTTCTTCAGGTTGAGGAGGCGGAAGCCAGAATCCAGCTCGTTGATAAAGGTTGAGATGCGGAGAGGGCGAGAATAGTCCCCAGCTGTGACACTGTTCACTGCCAGCCTGGCCTGCCAGAGGAGACACCAGAGAGCACAGCACCCACATCACATCACATCACAGTCCCCACCAGTTACTGTACCAAACGATGCACTTGTGGTCCTGGCAGTCAGCTTATTTGTACTTAGATCTACCTTTCTGTTGAGCATTGTTCTGGATTTTCAATCAAATCAAAATTTAAGTTTAAATCTTAGAAGTATCACTGAGGAACACGCAGAGAAGCATCTTGCCTCTGAATAAGTTCAGATCAAGGTATTGTGTATCATAACTGCCAGGACCAACTCGATAAAGCTAAAAAACACATTACTACTGTTTTCAAGGTCAGTTTCAAACCAAACACATGCATGCATATCTTTCTTACCAGCTCACTGGCCAGAGTTAATACACCAGAAAGATAATCTTCAATGTCCAGGTGAAAGCCCCGTTCTCGATCAGCTTCAACTGAGACAAAAACAGAGCAGTGATGAGGTGGTGCTGAGCATGAGCAAACCCAGCCACCTTAAATTGCATTTGTTTACTGGTGCTAATTTGAAATATCAAATTTATGAAATACTATTACAAAATAAAAGTCAGCCTTTTCCTGTATGTGATGTAATTACAGCCCCTCTGTTCTTGATTCAGCATCTTGTACATCCAACAGAGTAACTAGATTTACATCTATATACAGGATGTATTTTCCTTATTTTTTCCAAATCTTTTGCTCTGTGAAGATACAGTTCTTTTATGGCAAGAATTTAATCTGTTTTACACACTTTTTCAATACCAAAAGCAAGAAGTTAGAGAAACAAGCTCTCATTTTTGTGTTATGCTTTTGGTGCATTTACACACTTTGAATGAATGACTTTCATTGATGAAGAACTTATTAATAACTAAGTACTTTGGTTAACATTAGGTTTGCCAATTTCCGTCTTCTGAGAATTTGTTGTTGATATAATGAAATCAAATACCAGATAAACTCTGGAACTGATTTCTCAGGAAGAAATTAAGTTCTGCTGTTTCCCTGTACCTCTGAAAGCTACAGTGTCTAAGGCCACAAGCTTTTTCTCTTCAGTTACAGCATTAACTTACTCCCAAGTATTTCTGCAACAGCTTCCCGGGTCACTAATGTTTCTGACTCCAAGTAGACTACAAATGCTGCCAGGAACACCAGCCGCTGCAGCACAAACCTCCAGTGCTCATGAAACCTGCAGGAGTAACACCAGGTCCAGGTAAAAATAATTAATGTTTATTACTGGAGTGTTAGGCAACAAGCACACATTCTCTGTGTGTTGTGTTTTCTGCCTTAACACAAGCACTTTGCAGTATTTTTGGTTTATCAAAATGACACCAGCTAAAAGACATCTCCTTGGTACTCCAGAACTCCTCACCCAGGTTACCACACCAGATACTGGCATTTGCTCACCCCTCTCACACACCTCCTCAGCTCCCACACTTTTCCAGGCTGTGTTGCCCACAGACAGCCAGAGCTTTCCCTCAGCAGATCTGAGCTGACAAGATTCTTGTTCTTTGAAATGTTCTTGCCAGGCACTGTCCCCTTCTGGCAGCAACAGAACACAGAGGTGACAACTTCATTTAGTGTCTGCAGAACCAAACAGCCATTTCATGACAGATTTAGAGCTCTGCTTCCAGGAACGCCCCAAACTGAACAACTTAACTGAAATTAATGGAGCAGCAAATGCCCTGCTCCCAGATACAAGGGCAGCTCCAACTTCTTAAGCTTCCCTTTTTCTTTTTAAAGAAGATTCCTAGAAAAATAATTCAATACTGAGCATTTTTGGTGAAAAGTTAAAGTTGAGCAAAAGCATTTTTTATCTATGCTGATAAAAACCTCACACTTGTCTACCACGATTTACTTTTCAAAGAGAAAGAAGCATTCAGCCCATCAACCTTTACATTATTATTCCAAAGCCCTGATGCCAAATGCCAAGCAATTCCCATATATATCTGTGTCTGGCTGTGTGTGATCCTGCACACCTGTAATACTGATCAGCAGGAAACTTGGTCTTCAGAGACTCCATCTGTGTCCTCACTGTACCAAAGTGCTCACGAGCCTTCTGACACTTCTTTGGAACTGAAAAAGAAACAGCACAGCATTTGGGGAATGAATACACTCAGGAAATGGGTATTTGACAGGCAGCAGAGGTTTGTAAACAGTTTCCCTGTGTAGACAGCACTGTTTACACTTCTTTCTTGTTCAAGATAGGCTACGGACACTTGGAATCAGTCTGAGAAGTATTCCTGGTGACACCATGAGCCATAGAGGTAAAGCAGAAAGACTCTGGAATTCCAGGCTTTCTGATCTGCTCTGGGCCTTTGTTTTGAACTTGAGCCAAGATGTCCCAGCAACAGCCAGATCCCAAGCAGTGGAACAGCACTGCACACAGCAGCTGGCCTCAAAGGAAGCACATACCAAGCACTGCTGCCAGGCAACTCTCACAGTCAAAGGAAAAGAAACTTTTCTTTCTCTATATTAAAATCTTATCCTAATTTTTTTTCTAATCCATCAGAATTTGGCTACATGAAGTGCAACATCCCTTCAGGAAACTGCATTTCCTGCTTTTTACGATGTATTTGCAGAGCCTGGGTTGCAGCCTACCCAGTGTGTGTTACAGCTCTGCAGAGGAATGATCTCCTGTTCCTGCAGCAGCCACTGCCACCTCCCGTTCGCTGACAGAGTTACAGCCCCGCTGTGCCTGCAGTGCCAGCGGCCTCCCTGCAGCCCCCTCATACAGCCGGGTCACAGCCCAAGGAAGGACAAAATCAACCTGACAGGTCCTCCTGCATCTTCATGTGCAGAAGCCAGGATTATTCACAAAAGCTGCATCTGAAAGCTGTGATGGTTTTTAGCAAACAACACCTACGAGGAGTCACTCAAATGTGATCATAAAACTTCTGTTAATTACACATTGTTTCTGTTTAAAAAAATAAAAGAGACAAGAATGACATGGAAAAAATGAAAGCTTCAGGAAGCAGAATGTGGGAGTGCTCCATGTGGCAGCCAGGATGAAAGAGCTGTGTGAAGCTCACTGAGAGCTACAGGGCTGCCTCAGTCATGTGAGCATCGTGCGGATGGGGGAAGAGTAAGGAACACATTCAGGTTTGGGTTCTGCAGAGGCACCTGTGACAAAAAGAAACAATCCTTACTGTAAAGGCTCAGACAATGCCCAGTGACACACACACACTACCCCAGATTCAAACTGATGTTCTGCAGCTGCAAGAGCAAGGACAGAGTTGTCTCTGGGGCTGTGTTGGCCCTGCCTGTCACCCTGCCTGCCACCAGGCCACAGCAGATACAGCACACACTGCCCTGCCCAGCCTTCCCAGCAGCTCTCCAGCTCCAGCTGGGACAAGCAGCCAAGGAAGCCTCTGGGAGATGACATTTTAAAAGCCACTGGCTGGTATGGGAAGCTGTCCTCCATCAAACTCCCAACTATCCCAAGGTTTTACTAACAGAGCTGAATTTTAATGACAAATTCACAGGTCTGCTATCACAGGTTAACTCTTGACCTATTAAGCATTATTTGTGCAAGAATTATAAGATGAGGCTTTGGGTTTTTTGTCTGATTGTTTATTTGTTTGTGGGTTTTTTTGTTTGATTTTTTTTTTAGTTTTCCATTTTTTAGTTGGTTTTGTCCTTTTTTTTTTCTTTAACTATTCCAAATCTCTTCTCAGACTCCTCAAGTTCCAGGACCAGCTCTCTCCAGGAATTAAACATCAAGTGAAAATACACTGAGTTGAACATGGGCCTCTACAATTAAATGCTTGACAACAATTCTGAAGTTGTTCCCCCCAGAATGACCATGGATTTTCTCAGGTTAGCGAACTGAGCTTGTGCAAATAACCACTCAGCAGCTCTGATTTCCAGCACTGCCAGTTTCCCAGCAGATGGAACTTGCACTTGCCTGCACAGCTCAAACCTCAGGTGGTGCTCATTGCTGAGCACAGACCCTCTCTGAGGCCAGAGGAAGCCCAGGCCTCCAGCCCCAGCCCCCAGCGTGCTGGGGAACCTCATCAGGCTGAAAACAACCTGTCAGCTCTGCAAGGGAGTAACTCAGCACCTGGGGAGGCTGGTTCTGTTTCCCTTCACAGGGTGGCCTGCACAAATTCCTCTCAAGTTTCCAGCAAAGTCAGAATGGTTGCTTCTTCTTACAAGACATTAACTGACTGGCAAGAATCCAGCTCTTAAGGGACACATTTAAGCTTATTCCAGTAGTGTCACCAGTAAGCTGAGAAATGAGGGGGCAGAAAGAGCAGATCTGACACCTAGGCCTGCAGAGCTGCTCTTGTGGCCTGGAGGAAATGGGCTGGCCCAGAAACATTCTGTCCAACACCTGAGAAGCCTGGAACCAGGCTGATGACAACCCAAACCTCCAAAACTGCAGAACAGTTCCTGCTGTCACTCAAGCAGACAACAAGGGCAGGTCCTGCTCTTTCAGCCCTTGGAAATTCTTTTTACATTTTGCTGAGTTAGGGGATTTTATACACACAGAGAGAATGTGTTTGTACAAACCAGATGGAAGTGTGTTCCCCTCATCCCAGCCCATCCTGAATACCCTTTCAGTGCTCAGGACCACAGCTTTTTGGGGTGTGGGATGAAGAGATGAGACTGATCAAGGGCCCAACAAGTGATGATAACACAATCTATGTGCAAACAGGGAGACCTAAGAGCCAACTCAGCGGCCCAGGACATGATCACCCGGAAAAGAACACACTGCTCTGCACCGAGACAGAAAAGCACCCCACTAGGGAGGGGAGAAAGGGACAGAACGCTGTCCATAACGCTGAACGGCAGCTTTACTGCTTGTCTGGCTTGAAACCTCCCAGCTGCGCTCTCCTCTTCCCGCAGCCTCCGGGAAACCCACGGTGAAGGCCCGGGAAAGACTGGACCCTGCAGAAGGGGCCCCGGGACAGGGCACCTGCGTGCTCCGAGGGGCACTCCCGCCCCCGGCTGTTCTCCGCTGCCCGGGGCGGCGACGCGGGACTCACTGTGCTGGAAGCCGGGCCCCTGGTGCACGCCCTGCAGCAGCGTCAGGATCTCCCGCGCCGTCTGCTCCAGCGCCTGCACCACCTTCCGGATCTCCTGCGGGCACAGCGCGCCGTCAGCCGAGCCACGGCCACGGCACCAGCACCGGCACCACCCCGTCCCGTCCCGCCCGCCCCGGCACCTCTCGGATGTCCTGGTCCTGGCCGAGCGCTCCCTGCAGCGCCGCGAACATCTCGCTCACCGACATGGTGCCGCCGCTTCCCGCCCACGGGGCCTTCCGCGCCGCCGGCGCGCGCCTGCCCCCGCACCGCCTGCAGCGCCTCCCCGGCCTGCCCCGCGCACCGCCTGAGCCGCCGGAGCAGCCAGGAATGGCCCGGTAGCGACTAGGAGGGCACCCAGAGAGTGCTGATCGCTCCGGGGGGGCAGCTGGCCGCTCCCAGGGCGGAAGATTGCCCCCCCCAGCGGCGTCCGTGTCCCAGGCCGCCCTCCCGGTGCGGCGGGGCCGGGCCCTGGTGTGGCCGCGCTAGGGCCCGTCCGCCCCGTTGCCGGGAGACGGCGTCTGGCCGCGCGGCGCCGGCGCGAGGGCAGTGACGCACTTCCGGCGGCCGCGCGGAGGCAGCATGGCGGCGGAGGTGCCCGCGTCTGCCACGGCCGTGAAGGCGGCGCCGCTCCTGGCGCTGGAGCCGCGGCTGCAGCGCCAGTTCCAGCAGAAAGTGCAGCGGGCCCGCACCAAGCGGACGGCCAAGGTGAGCGGGGCGGCCCGGCGGGGCAGGGGGCCCGTGCCTGGCGAGTCCCGGCCCGGGCTGACGCGGTCTCTGTGCTCGCAGGAGGAGCTGACGCCCGGCGTGGTGTTCGTGGGGCATCTCCCGCGGGGCCTCTGCGAGCCGCAGCTCCGCGAGTACTTCGGGCAGTTCGGCACGGTGACGCGGCTGCGGCTCTCCCGGAGTAAGAAGGTGAGTAGCGGCCCGGCGTGCCGTGATGTGGCCGAGCGCCTGAGGCCGGGCCGGCGGTCTCCGTGACCGCTGGAGCTCCCCCCGTGCCCAGCGATGGCCCTCGGAACGCGCAGAGGCCGCTGCGCCCTGGGGCCCTCGGGAGCCCCTCGTGGGAGCGGCAGGGCCCGGGTCTGTCCCCGACTGCGAGGCGGCGGCTGGCACACGGCTCCTGTGGTCCTTTTTTCCGTGAGTAAATTCACTCCAGTGGGAAATACCAGAATGCACCAGTTCAAGGTACAACTGAAGTGCCACAATTCTGTTTTAACTTACTTGTTGTGTTTGATAAATCTGTTTTTTTCTCACTTCTGGGTTTGCTGTTACATTTTAAGATTACTGTATAAGCATGGAACAGTAGCAGTGCAGGCCAGCTCTGGGTTTTTTAGCAAGTAGATACCTGTGAGCAGTTTATTTTGTGTGCAAATATGTATTTTACAAATAACGTCATGCCAATTTAGCACTAAATTTGTCTTTTAGGTCTAAATTGTGTTTTTCACAATTTTAGTGACCTTTGTGACATTGGTTATCATTTGCTGAGAACGGGCTATGACTTTCGAGAATAAAATAATTTTAATAGAGCCCTTCAGGTACCAAAGCACTGTTTGATGTTTCTCACTTGTCACTCACAGACTGGAGCCAGCAAAGGCTACGCATTTATGGAGTTTGAGTCTGATGATGTGGCCAAGATTGTTGCAGACACAATGAATAACTACCTGTTCTCTGAGAGACTGCTGAAGTGTAAGTATAAGGTGCAGTTTTATGTCCTCTAGCATGCAAAGGAAACTTGTGGTTATTTCAGTTATTATTTTCAACCAAGCATAGACTCTTAGGGGTTTTTTAATGAAGTTTTGTCCCAGAAGTATTTTCTATGGGGCTGGCCTTTTCATCATCTGTAAAGATTTTCATTACATGTAAAGAACATGCTCAGCAGGCTTTTGGTCACTAGTGCTGGTTTTTCCTCTGGGCTGATGTTGCTCCTAGTGATTGTGTAACATGAAATCTCAGGACAAAGTTGGGGTTGCTGTAGGGATAGTTCCTTTCACATGGAAACTCCTTGGCATTTGTAACTGCTGCAGTTGTGTCTGTAAGGTTGGACAAAAGGAGGTTTTGAGTAAAAGATTGTTGAAATCTCGGAGTTTCTCAGTCATGGTAACAGTAAAACTTTGTTTGTAAAGGATTATAAGTTGACATGTTGTAAAACAATTTTGTCTGCTCTTTTTGGATGAAACTGTTAAAGCATTTTATCCATCCACCCACCCACGTTGTCATCTTATCACAAGAGTTCCGTATTGCTGTCTCCTTATCATAAAAGTTTCATACCTTCCTGGTGTTTCTCATGGGCAGCTCCTCAGAGCACTGACTCTTCTTCTTCCCAAAGTAGCCAACTGACTCCAGTTCCCTTCTCAACCAGCCTCCCCACTCTTCTATAGCATCTTCTTCTCATTGGTTACAGCTGTGGCCTGTTAAAGTCAGGCCTGTTCCTAATCTTTAATAATTGGCCCAGCTGCAACTCCTTAGGGGTGAGATTACTATTACACTATCTTTATTTTCTTATATTGTATCCCCCTACACACCCACCCATTTCTCTGGCTGGCTGAGGGTGTAGTGACTGTTTCTTGTTCCTGACTCGCTGAGCAGCGCGGTGTTGTGGCCGTGGGCTGTGCTGTGTGAGTGCCCTTGGCAGGAAGGGGAGCCCTGCTGTAACCCATGTGCTGTGCTTGGTGCAGGTCAGTTCGTGCCTCCCGAGAAGGTCCATGAGAGCCTGTTCAAAGGCTGTGACAGGATCTTTCGGCAGCCCTCCCAGCCGGCCGTGCGGCGCTACAACCGCGTCCGCTCCCTGCTGGAGAAGGCCAGGATGACCCAGCGCCTGCTGCGGAAGGAGAGGCTCTTACGGAAGAAGCTGGCTGAGAAGGGGCTGGACTATGACTTCCCAGGATTTGTAAGTTTGGCATTGCTTCAGTGAGGTTGTTAAGCAAGATGTGTTTCTAGATTGTGCTGAATGCATGGAAATGATGTGTTTTATGTGGAACTGGCAAAAGAGACGGAGCCCCAGGGAGGCTCACTTGTGTTAGGAACTGTATGGAAGCGCCAGGAATTCAGTGCTGTTGCTGGGCTGCACTCCATGTGCCTGCGTGTGTACTTGTAGAGAAGTAATAGGTAACAGCAAAGGGCAGATGTTCCTTTTGTTCTGTTGGTACAAGCAGTTGGATATTCTGTGGTTTAATACTGGAGCACAGATCACCAAAGAGCAGAGGGGCTTTGGCAGAGTGGGGGCTTGAAGGCAGGTCCCAAGGCCAGAACTTCCATCCACAGCCCTTGTATGTTCCTCCTCTGCAGAGTGCTTCCGTCAAGTACTTGACTTGTGAGCAGTTAATGCTGTTTAACATGGAATGTTCTAAAAATGCAGAGTAGCACATTTTCTTGTATTGCTTTTGGTGGTTTTGTTCAAACCAGATCGCCTCTGTGTCAGTCAGTTTATTATTCTAAACCTATTTGCTGTAACAAAGACTTTGTCGTTATCAAACAAATCTATGAACTGTTAAGTGACTGTGTCTTCACACAAATGCGTAGTGATCCACCTGATCTGTCTTTCTTCCTAGGCTGCACAGGCGCTTTCCAAAAAGAGAAAGAAAGTTAAAACATCCAAGAAGTCAAAACTGAACGTTTCTTTGAGTAGCCAGGTAAGACAGACCAGTCCTGGTGCTGACCAGTACCACCATTCACATTGGAGCAGATGTTTGAAGTCTTCTGCTAGCACCTTAATACTGATTTCAACACACAAAAACCCATAACATTGTTTGCCTGAGAGATGTTTGTGCTAGAAGTAGCTCCTTTGAGATGTGTTTACACTCTTGAACTGAGGAGCATGACAGAATCTTCATGGTTCCTTTTCCTGTGAGAGTATTGAGCAGCAAAGGCTTCTGCTCAGCACGCTGTAACCAGCAGTGCCTGTCCCTCAGTGCTGTCAGCCTCTGCTGTTCAGCACTCCCTTGAGGCTGTGGTACTGCAGGGTGCTGGGGCACCTGTACACCCCCTGCACCTGTGCTTTACCCTGGGATGACATGATCTCCTTGGTGGAGTCCTTCTGTTGGACCATGTTTCAATGCCTGCCTGTTTTGATAAAAAGGGAGTTGAATTGTTGATACAGTCTAGTGCTGTCTGTCCCCATTTCCGTCTGCACTGTCCCTCCTACCCTGTGCTCTCCAGGCACAGTATTTGGTGTTTTGGAAACAAATGCCAGGTAAAAGTAGCAGTAGGATGAAAGGGAAGTTCAGGTCATCAGGACTGAGATTTGGGATATTGGCAGTCTAAAAAGTCTGTAAGACGTTAACATTTCTGTTCTGTTTCATCATTGTTGTGAGCTGGGGGAGTGAGTGTTTGTTTGGGGATTTTTATTATTACTGGATTTACTTGTGATAATTGGGGCATGGCTGGTTGTGAGGAAGACAGGATAACTAATACATTCTGTCAACTGAGTTCTGAGGGATAACTGATGTAATAAAGTCGGGATGTTTCAGCTCTGTTGTTAAGTTGAATGTGGCATTTCTGTATGCCAGTCTCAAATATACTCCCTTAACCCCTGCCTCGTTGTCCTGATTATGTTCCACTTGACTTTAGTGATGCTTTGAGTCAGGAAATACCAAGTTTAGAAAGCAAATGTGCATAACAACATGTTAAAAAATGTGAATTAATTTCCATTTGCCTTTCACATACACTTCTTTGAAGGTGACGCTTGTGTCCAAAGAAATAATGTCTACAAAAGTAGCTAGTTATAAAATGTAAACAATTTTCTGAAGGAGAGCTGGACTGAGGTGTCTTGTGGTACCACAGGGGCAGGGACAGCTTTTTCTGGCAGATGGCTTTGCTGTGAATCCATTTTTTCTGATCTCTTCAGGATCCTACTCCAGTGTGTACTCCAGCAGTGCTCGAGCGCCGGAAAGCTGCTCGGATGGATGATGACACAGAGGACGATGAAGTAACTCTCAGGCTTCCCTCTGCCAGCGGTAAGAACGCTGTGCAGAGACCAAAGAAGCAGCCAAGGCAAAGGCCAAACCTGAAGAAACAGAAACAGACTTAAAATTTTTATGCCTGTAGCCATATTTTTCTCAACTTTAAAAACTTTCGAGGTGGAGCTTCTACTGGGTCTCCTGCCCTGGCTTGGTTCATCCTGCCTAGACTGTTTCAGGCTTTCTTAGGCAAGGACTCTGTTCACAAATCCTGTCCCTGTGGTTTAGCCATCAAGGGACATATGAAGATATCCTTGACTTTGTGCTCACAAGTGCCCGTGCTGTGACACAGCAACAGTAGTCCAGAATCTTCAGTTAATTTTATAACTCTTGTGTCTAGAGCTCACTGTTTGGAAAGAAAATGTGAGGCTGTCCATTCAGAGTTTGCTAATGCAAGCAACTGTGTCTTAAATTTATAATTAATTATAGGTTATTAAAGAAATTACCATTTTTCAACTTTCTTTGGTCTTGGTAATGGTTTTTCTGTTTAACTGAATGTCTGTGTTTTGTGAAAGTTCTCATGTATTTGCACCGATGGAGGCTCTCGAGAAGATGCACCAATAATCAGAGCAGTCTGAGTTCTACTGGCAGTTCTGTTGTCCTTTGTCACTGCATTTTAGTTTCACTGCTTGCATGAAACCAACAGTGTCTTCTGCTTCAGGAGGTGATAAGCACATTGAAATATCGTAATAACCAGGAGTGTAAAGGCATGTTTTTGTCAGCAGTCATATGAGTTCAGAGAATTGAGTGTAGCTTTTTGTAATGCATTAAGATTCATTCTTGTTCCAACTAGCTTGTCATTGCAGATAGCAGATATCTAGTCCTGCTTGAACAGGCAGTTTGTGCAGTTAGAATTTGGATTTTAATGCAAGTCTGAGATGCGTAGAAATCCCAGATTGGGTTCTGTACAGATATTTAGCCTTCATCTTTTGTTGTCTTAAACACTCTAATGCTGTTGGCTTCTGGTCAGGCTTAGCAGGTGATTTTAGAGGAAAGCCCAGGTGATAATAACCAGCTAGGTAGGTGTCTGGCACTAATTTCTTAGCTACTTTAATTGAAGTCCTGGCAGAGAAAGATTAATCTAAACCATTGGCCTTGCTGATTCTGATCTATCTGGCCTGATCACTGGAATAATCCTGAGATCATAATGACATTGTCTAGATGACTCTGATTAGATCATTCTCCTTTCTTGAGGAAGCCACTTAGATGACTGCGTCTTTGTATCAAATGCTTGTCACCTTGGGCAGGCCACGGGAATCTCTTCACCAGCCCAGTGCTCACGGACAGTCCTTGCCTTTCAATGGAAGTGTTCCTTGCCTTTCAATGGAACATCTTCAGGCTTCCTTCCCTGTGCCTTGTTTGATGGGAAACAGGTAATGCTTGTACCCCAAACCTGTGAGAAATAGGCACTGAGTTGAGGTTTGAGATACATGACCACCACAGTGGTTAGCAGAAATTGCTTATCTGTATCTGATGTGCACCTCTGAAAAACTTCTACCTTGACATCATACAGCAGAGAGCAGCAGAAAAGAAGCAAAATGCATCTGCCCAGAATAGACGGTTTTCTTTTGAAATCCCTGTTCCTGACTTTGTGTCGGGCACATAAAGATGGCTGTTGAGTCAGGATGAGCTAGAAATGTGGCTGCGTTCCTCCTGCTGGGAGCTGAATCTGCTGACACCGGGGGGCAGCACGGCTCAGCTGTGTGGCCGTGCCGCAGCACGAGGCTTCCTGGGAAACAACGCGTGTGAGGAAAGCCTCTCCCGCCAGTGAGTGCCTGCACTGGTGTGACTCTCGTCTCTAACACGGCTTGAGGATACATGAGAAGCCTGATACTGATCTTAACCAAAAATGCCCATTTCTGTGTTGCTGCCACAAGTGCTTCTTCCTAGGCTGCCGAGTTAAAGCTGCTCTTTAGAAAACTTAGTTTATCCAGACTAACTTCTCTGGTGCAGTTCCACATTCCCTAAAGCCTGAGCATCTCCATTCCTGTGCTTCCCATTCCAATGCCTTGGCCTGCATTTTGAACGTGGAGTTGGTTTCTTCCCACTCTGCTTCTGTTGCTGTGCTCCTCTCTGTGCCCAGTGTTCTGCCCCTGCCTGTGTTCACTTGCTGCTTTCTTCCATGTTTCACTCAGCTTCTCATGCTGCTTGCAGTGCCAGGGCTGTCCTGTCTGGCTGCATGAGCTCCTGCATGTCCCCTGCATGAGAGATTTTGGCTTCTGGAGGTCTCTTGGAAAGGTTTGTGCCTTTAAGCTAAACCCCTGGCTGCTGCTGGCTCTCCAGAGTCACATAGCAGTGTGAGCCTTGATGGGAAGACGTTCAAGAAAACTGCTCACAATAAGGGTTGCTTCCTGCTGTAATTTTCCTTTCCCTTCCTTTTGTTTGTTCATCTTCCTTCAATTGAGATCAGCTTAGATGGCAACTCTGAACAGCAAGGAAGCAAAATTCTGCGTTGTTTGAGGAAAACACAACAATACCCAGGCTACAGCAAGGAGCTCTTAGCAGAAGGCAGCTTTTCTTGGTGATAGCTTCTGTTTTTAGGCTGCCTGTGTTATTAATACACTGCTGTCCAGGGAGATGTACGTAAGCAGAAATTCAGACACCTGATACTTGCCAAACATAGTTTCCGTAGCAAGTGGACAGATGTGCTGTGTCATGAGTTATGCCCCAGTCCCTGCACTGATTTTTATTTCTCATTTCTCCAGTAATTTGTTTGTTCATCTTGGACAAACACAAACCTCCTGGCCACTGGTTTTAGGATAGGCTCCAAGCTGTTTTTACAGGGATGCTGGGAGTGTTTGGGCTGTGGTTTCAAGGCATGACTTGCAAGTGCTCTGCCTTTCAGTTATGAGTGACTTTGTGGAGCTGGTTTGCTGAACACTCATGTATGTATTACTCTTTTGAGAAACTTAGGTGCTAGCCAAGCCTGCTAATTTACACTCATTTATTACAATTTCTCTGTTTTGGAGGAGGGAACAGGGTTTAAGAGTGTTCACAATTTCCTAGCACAAGAAATACTGGAAGTAAAAGAAGAATGGGGGGTAGGGAGGGTGAGGGAGAAAAGCGGAATTGGCTGCAAGACAGAGGGAAGGAAGGAAGGAATGATGCAGGCAATGCTCACCTCTCAAGGCAAAGATACTGGTGAATGTGGCAAGGTTAGGCTGCTCAAAATTAAAGATGCAGTTTTATGTTTTCCTGCTACTTATTGTGCCTGTCGGATGTGCTGTGGGATGCCCAGGCTGCATAAGGAGTGTGCTGCCATCACAGTCCAAGTGCAGGTACTTGCTCATGAACCAGGTGAAGGAGGAGAGCAGGCTGGGCAAGTGACACTTGCTCTTGCCAGTACCAAGCCTGTTTGCTTGCATACCTGGCTTTGGAAATGGCTGCAGCCCTGGGGAGCAGGAGGTTAAAACCTGTCTGCAAATGGCTCATGGTGCAAGGGAAGATTTAGGCATGGCTCTGAGGGGTGACATGCTGTCCTCTCCAACTAACCAGTGAGGCAGAGGGGAGCTCCAGCAAATTCCTGTGTTGAGTGCTGAGGAGTTTGGCTCCCACTTTGCAGTGTGATGCAGCCAGCTGGGGTGGGCTGTGCTGTGTGAGGTGCTGTGCATATCCCTGCCCTGGGCAGGGTGCTGCAGCTGAAAGCTGGGCGAGCAGGTAACAGGAGTACAGGGAATGTGATCTCCATTATATGTTTTCCAGGAATATCTGCAAATCCTCTTGGACCAGACTACTTCATTGTCCAAGATGCTGTTCAAATACGTCCTTTTCTCCTGACTTTTCCATCTAACTCCCAGATTGTTGAAATGTCTAACTCTAGGCAGCAATAATCTGCAGTTCTTAGCCAGAGATGTGCTGGGGACCAGCCCAGGGTGCTGCTGGAATGGTGGGAAGGCCATTCTGTGTGTCAGGCTGCTGCTGGCACTGCTAATGCAGGCACATCCCTCCCTGCCCAAGGGCAGCAGCTGTCAGAGCAAGCTGAGGAAATGGTTAATGTGTGAGTGAGAATTCCTGAAGTGAAACGCTTTCTTCCATGCAGGGTGCAGCAAGGCCTCTCATCACTTCTGACACCCAGCATTAATTAAACATATGGCAGGAACAGAGATCTTGGCTGTCCTGGGAGGCTTGGAGTAGTTACACACCTGTGTGTCTGTGGCCAGTAACCATGTGGTTCTCCTGTGCTGGGAAAGGAAAAGCTGCAAAGAAGCTCCTACACGAGGTTTGCCTCTGATCAGGGAAGAAAATGCTGGTTTATGATAGTCCTCAAACTTGTTGAAGAGAGGCAGAACTATGAGGACTAACTCTGCGGGACTTTGAGACAGTGAGGTGGGGCCTGTAGTGAGCCAGAGGCACTGGTATTGTTGCTTCTTTTCCCTGTCTGTCCATTTGATCCTTCACATGGAGACTGGGGCTTGCCCTGGATTTGAAACTTGTTGTTTTAAAGAACAGGAAGGAAAGAAACAAATCTCATTTTTGTGATAGTGATTTTGGAAAGCCCTGTTCTATTCTGTGTATTTTTCCAGTACTGGTTGAGAGGAGCCTTGGTAAGCAGGTACAGATGTGGAAATTGGGCTGCTTGCTCTGTAGTGAGGCATTGCTGCCAGTTTCCCACAAGGGCTTGCAAAAGCTCCCAGTTTGCTTGTGTACTGCTTTTTTTTTTAAGACAAGCAGGGAAGTAGAGTTACTTCTGTCAGCGTGGCTTCATGAGGCTGAGAGCATTGCAGCATTTTGAGGGTGAAGGCAGGACTTGCCTCTGCTGTTTGCTCAGTTACTGTTTCTCACACAAGGCAGCCATGCAGTGGGGAGTGAGCAGGGTCTGTGCCAGCTGTGCAGCAGCAGCAGCAAAGCTGCTTTGTCACCTGCACTATTTTTATTTCTGTTGATGTGAGAGTTGGAAGGGCTCTGGTGTGATTTTCAGGTGCTGGGCTGCATTTGCAGGTCTGCCTGTTAGAAGGGGGTTGGGTTCATCTGCCCAGAGGTGATGGCAGAGGGAATGTAAGACAAATCTATAAAGTTTTCTTTCAGCTATCCCACACAAAGACATGCTGTATGTGGTTTATTAACAGGGCAGTGCTAAAAGTGCATTTTATTGAACTGTATCCTTAAAAACAAATTCTAGGTTGGAACTGCTGGAGCTTTGTGGCTGGTCTGGCAGGAGCTATGCAAGTGCAAAGGACTAGCTCCAGAGGTAGTATGGATTCTCCTACGGCAAATGTGTCTGTTGGTGTTATGTCAGTGCAGCTCCATCAGATGAGTCACAGCCTAAGTTTTTATCCTGAGAACTACTACCTCATCTTTTTTCCCCCATCAGCTCATAATTTTACAAGATTAAATCCTGCCTGTTAAGATATAGTACAAAATCAACCAGTTGGTTGTTAAGACTCATTTGGACTTAGTGATTTGGACACTTGGGATTGGGTGGGCTGCCAGTGTATGTTTGCTGTGTTGCCATTCAATGTCAGCCTTCCCATTGCATTCTGTAAGAGCTTCCATTAATTTCAGTAGAAATCTGCATTTAGGGTGAAGGGTGATCTAATCTTTAAAAAGGATCTTAATCCACTTAGCCTCCATTGCAGAGCTCAGCATTTTTTCCTTGTCAGGAGCAGACTGCATTCCTAACCTTGATGTGTCACTTTCCAGTTGGCTTAATATTTGAATGAGGATAAAAGGAAATGTTTTTCAAATATTGAAAGAACCCATGCTGGTAAGGTATGTGCATGTGCAATGTGCCAGTATAAAAAAAAAGGAGATATGAGCATGATTGTGTTTGGATGGTGGAAAAAAGATAAAATAGCATCAGCAGATGACTGTAGAGAACAAGCACAGGAAGAGGTAAATCCATTTGAAACAGCGTAACCAGGAAACAATGAGGGAGGCGGAAATGGGGATGAAATGTTGTTTAAGGTAAATTTAAGTGCAAGACAAAATAGGACTCTTGTAAGTTTGACCTGTAAATATCTCTTCCCAGAGGCCTGAGGGCAGCCAGGAAAAATACAGTCTCTGATGCAAAATACAAGACCTGGTGCCCATGCCTTGGTAAGGCCAGAGCTGATCTTCCAGGTTACTTCATTAAATGTTGCCAGTAGCCTGTGTTCATTTTTGGGGGGTTTCAGCTCAGGCTCTGGTCACAATACAATGCCACAATTAACACTAATTGGTACCTTCCTTGATGTTTGGTCAGGGAGAATGAACCATTCCCTGCCTTCCTGGAGGCAGTCACTCCAGGTCAGGGGAAGAAGCCTGTGGGGATGTCGCATGGCTCACAGGACCTTTCTGCCAACGGGAAATCTCGAATCCAACCCAATTCACACTGCCTGAAGACTACCTGCTTTGTACAGGATGTTTCTCCTTGGGTGGCCAAATGTCTGCAAGGAGTGAGCACACGTAGACAAGCCAGCGTGCACTCCATGGGCCTTGAAGCCATTTGCTCATTTCCCTTTAATCAAAACCTTCTGCTCTTGTGTTTTCTTTTCTGTTTGGTGACTGAAGCGAAGCTTCATGTGCCTTCACGTGGGAGTTAAGTGGGTCAGTGGGATGCTTTGTTCGTGGCAGCTCTCACGTGGAAAAAGTCCGATGCAAAACGCTGAGGCTTGGCAGGAAAGTGCCAATTAAAGATAGCGGTGTGGGAGCACATTGTGTGAGCTGAAAGTGCTCAAATCTGGGGCTGTGACAACTGCCATGTGCAAAGGGAAGAACGAGGAATTACTAAATTTCACGTTGATCTCAAGTACTTGTGCTTTCCCTGTCTCAAGTGTTGTTCTCATGCAGCGTTGACGAGGAGTTTATTCCCTGTTTCCCAGGTCAGTGAGGGGTAGAAGAGGTGAGTCACACGGGGACCTGTGCCAGAGTAGGATCAGCAGCACTCAGAAGTTGGGTACTTGGACTTCACCTCGTGTTGGCCCATGGTATTTGGGCCAACAGCAGTCCAGCCTTCTCCTCAGCATGGCACAAGGCTGTGCAGGAGATGGAAGTGCCAGGAGATGGCAAAGGGAGAGGTCCATTGCTACATTGAGTCAAGCGAAGCTGTTCCCCCCCTTAGCCATGCAAGCAGTCAAGTTGGGACAGCACATAAAGGAAATGTGGCTGAGTCTGCATAGGAAAACAACCCAGGGACAGCCAGGCTTTCACACTGTTGTCCTCTGCTGTTATGGGCAGCTACATCATCATATTGTCATTCATAAATAAAAACATTTCACCCTGAAGCACCAGGCTCTCAGGTTCCTGAGCAGATGTTGTGCAAAAAGGCCCTGAAGGAAAGGGGAAGAGCAGGTCATTCAGGTATAGTCAGTATTTCTGCTGAAATAGTCCATTTCAGCAGAAACATAGTTTTATTGATGTGTTTTTATTTGAAAGAGCAGTGTTTGTAATTGAAAGCTAGAATATCCTTACATTTCTTTATTTTAAAAAGCTTTCTGACTTTGTTTTGCCCTTACTTAAAGCTTTTTGTGCCCTAGCTGCAGATGTCCATAAGTTCATCTCTTTTTTCACCTTGCAGATGGGCTGTGCTTTGTTTTGCATGTGTATAAGCACACAGCACCTTGTGTCCAACCAGACCTTTCTCAGGCAGCAGGGAACAGTATACTTTGCAGTGGACTGATTAGGGAGATGCCTGCAGCTTCACTGGGAGCAGTATCCTCTCAGGAGACTTTTCTGCTGCACTAGCCTCTTTGTTTTGGAGACAGGTAGGTAAATGGAGATCTTTCAGAAATGAGAGCATAGTAAAAAGTACCTTTTTAAGGTATGTTATGGATAGGGGAACTTCCAAATGTCTGCTGCTGAGCCACTGGTAGTGAAGGCCTGGTCAAGCAGTCTCATGTGATGGCAGCAGCTCCTCCAGTGGTTACTTCAATTTCCTTCATTTAGACAGTCCTCTCTGCACCCCAGGATGAATCCCCAAGAGCTCCTTAGCAATAGCACAGTTGTTACCTAACCATAACTTTGGAGAGGCTGAGGTATCTCTGCAGACTGGATTCCATGCAGAAGCTTGGATCTGGTTGCCCTTGGGGTATCCTGCAATGCCTTCATGGTGTTTCCATTGGGAACTGTCACAGGCGATGGATGCGCAGCTTGTCACAGGTGTGCCAGAACTAATGCAGAGTGATGGCCCTGGGAAAGCTGATGGATTGTGCCATGGAATCGAGAGCAGAATTAAAGAATACTGAGAATAATGTTAAGAAACCTAAAGGCCAAGAATCAGAAGAATGCTTTCACCTCCTACTTTTAAAAAGTTGGAAGAAAACCCGCAGGTTACAATGTATTTTTGACTTCTTTTCCTAATGAAAACAAGGCTTATGTGACTAGTCTGTCTGTCTGCTTCTATTCAGCTGTCAGGCTAACCCCCTCCTTTTCCCTTCTCAGTGTTTAGGGGGGAGGAAACAATCTCAAGTTTCATGAGAATAGAAGAGAGAAATAATCATTGCCAGCCTCAGGGGAAGGCAGGAGGGAGCTCGGGCATGGTTGATCCCTTGTGATGGAGGGCTGACCTTCCATCTGCACAGGGATACAGCCCTGGACTAACCCCACTGTGCCACCGTGTCCCCTTGGAGGGGAGTGGCACAGGACACACAAAGGAAGGTAGGGCTGCTGAGAGAGCAGGGCGGATTAGAGGGACAAAGAACACCGACCTGTGAGGAACCAGGCATCATTAGTGCTGCTGCTCATGGAACAATGTCTTGAATATAGGCATAAACTGTTCTAAAAGTCTCTGAAGGGAGTAAGGAAACAGTCATGTAGCAACAGGAAAAAAAAATCCAAATATTTGAGCTGATTATGTGACAAATTTATTTCTGTGCAGACTTTACCTGCTTTAAAATAAAAATGTGAAGAAAATGCATAAAGCCCATGTCCACAATCTGTCAGTTGCACAAGGAAGCTTCTAGGTTTTATGCCATTGTTGTCCCCTGAAGTCTTGCAACAAAAGAGAGAATAAAAGTTATATTTTCTGTGCAAATTTTACCTAGGAGGGGAGAAAAAAATACTTTAACTTATGTCAGCTGCATTTCTCAGCATTTCTTTACAAAGCTTTAGCCTGCCAAACAGTGAATGTAGAATCACCAGAAGAAAGAATCTGTGAAAAAAGGGCAAACATACAATTATATCAGAAGACAGTTTTGGGAGATTTCCAAAGTAAATGCTTCTTCATTGTAATACTGAAGAGAATAAATTCTCAGCAAATGTGTGACATGCAATAATAAATGTGTGATATGAAGTTATTGATTTCTTACTAAAACTAAACAAAATATTGCTTATCATAGTTCACCTAACTTACTACTATTCCATTTTTATCTCATTTTCTCGCTCAAAATGAGGAAGGTATTTTGTGAAGGTATTTTGGGAACAGAGCAGGATCTATTTAGACTCTCTGAGAGAACTTTACCTGTAGTTCTAGCAGATCCAGACGAAGTGGAATGATTGGTCCTTTGTTAATGTACCCATGATCTCTGGCCTCAGCTGCTGTTGGGAGACTGCAAAACAGGAGTCCCAACAGCGGGAGAAGGGCAAGACTCTGCAGGAGTCCTGTTTGCAGAGCTGCCCAGCCAGGGTGGGGAAACACCCGGCACATGGGCTGTGCTGAAGCAGAGCTGTCTCTGCTGTGGATAGTGCTTAGCCAGTTAGGGCTCTCAGGAGATTAGCTACTGCCCGGGGGTGAGAACCATGGTAATTTCTAAAGCTGGTTTGTAATCACCTGCTTTCAGTTTACTCAGACCTGGCATCCTTTTAAGCACTAATATCCCCAGCTTTCTCTTGACATCTGTGCAGCCTGTTCCAGACTACACTCAGCTTGTGCCAATGGCTTCACCCAAAGCAGCAGGTAGGTATTGCTCTGCAACCTGATGGCAAAAAAGCTGGAAAATCTTGGATTATTGGAGGGAGCTTGCCAAAAGTCACTGCGTGGCAGAGCTGTGAGCCGAGGAGAAGGGTGTTATTATTTCATGAAGTTATGAATGAAAATGGATCCTTTGTTCCACATGCTGCTCTCCCATGTTTTGAGGGCTCAGACTCGGTGCTCATCGGCAGCTGCAGTGTTATGGAGGTCAGCTGCTTTCTGCACCACAGAGGACGAGGACAGTGGTGGTTTGAGGGGACATGGAGGTTCATTCCCCACAACCAACAGGAGAACAGCAGTCATGAGCCCAGGGAACAAGATGGCCAAATACACGTTGGTAAAGAGCTTCTGCACAGGGCATTTATTTCCCATTCTCACCTCAGTTGTAGAGTGGGAGTACTGCAATTTTTTCCATGAAGGAGAAAGAAGTGGTTGTTTTTAAATGCAGCTTTTAAACTAAGGCTGCAAAAAACAGACATGGAGTGTGTCTAGTGGGAGGGCAACAAAGATCATGAAGAGACTAGAGCATCTCTGGTATCAGAGAAGGCTGAGAGAACTGGGGCTGTTCAGCCTTGAGATGACAGAGAGGACCTCATCCATTTGTATAAATATCTAAAGGGGGATGTCAAGAGGATGGATCCAGGCTCTGCTCGGTGGTGCCCAGCAACAGAAGAGGCAACAGGCAGAAACTGATGCACAGGAATATCCGCCTGAACACGAGGAAGAACTTCTCCAGTGTGCAGTGACCGCGCACTGGAACAGCTTGTCCAGAGACAGTGCGGAGTTTCCCTCACTCCAGAGGTGCCTTGGCACAATGCCGTGCCCTGTGCCCTGTGCTCTGGGCTGGCCCTGCCGGAGCAGGGAGGTTGGAGCGGGTGTCCCGCTGTGTCCGTCCGGGCTGCCGCACCCGGTGCTTCTGCGGCTCCTCCCAAGGGAAGGCAGCGCGCTCACGGGCCCGCGGCAGCGCTGAGCCCTCACGCTCCGCGCGCAGCCTGCGGGGCTCCTCTCAAAGCGTTCCGGCCTGTCCCCGGTCGGAGCAGCAGCCGGGGGCACGGCAGTGGTTGGAGGCCGGCCAGCGGGGACGGGGCCGTGGCATTCCCGGGAACGCGAGTAGCATTCCCAGGAATACGAGTGGCATTCCCAGGCACACGCGTGTCCGCGCTCCCGGCTCCCGGCGGGCGGGGTCGCCATGGCGACCGGGCGCGCGGTAACGGTCCCGACGCATGCGCACGGCGCGCGCTGACCTCACCGCGGTACCAGCGGCCGCAGGGCGGCGCCGCGCCGGCGCGCGGGGCGGGGCGGGGCGGGCGGCGCGTGCGCGCTGGGTCCCCCATTCTTCCCGTGGTCAGCGGGGCGCGCGCGCGGCCATGGAGCGGAGCGGGCGCCGCCGCCGCCGGCACTGAGGGAGGGAGACGCGAGAGGGAGAAGGGAGCGCGTCCGCCCGGCCCCCGCCCCCGCCCCGCAGGTACCGCCCGCGCCCGCACCGCGGGGGGGCCGCGGGGAGACGCGCGGCCGGGGGGCTTTGTGTGCGGTGCCGCCGCCGGGTGACCGCGGGGAGCGCGGTTCGGGGCGGGGCCGACCCGTCCGCGGTACCGGCCGGGAGCAGCGCGGTGCCGGCTCTCGCAGCGGCGCGGCTCGGGAAGGGCAGGGGAGGGCGGTCCGGTGGGACCGGGGCTGCGGGGGCTGCCGGGGCCTGGCGCAGGGGCCGCCCCTCGGCCCCCCGCCCTGGGGCCGCCGAGCACCGGCCGTGCGGGAGCGGCGGTGCCGGGGCCGCCTCAGAGCCGGGCTCCCACTGGAACGGACGGCTCGGCGAACGGAGAGAGGTGCGGCCGCTCTGCCGGCGGCGCGGGGCTTCGCTAACGCTTGGGGCTGCTGCGCTCCCAGAGCATCGTGTGGGTTGGGTGGGTTCGGCCCTTGTGCTTGGCCCCTTTGTGCACGTGCCGTGCTCCGCTTCGTTCGTTTCTGGCAGCGTTTTTAATGGAAGTTGGGTCAGAGCTGTGAGTTTGTGCGAAGAGCTGGGTTGGTCATTAGACAAATCCTGCAGAAATGCTTCAAGAGAGATACTAAGTCTGAGTAAATAATATGTAATTGTGCACGTTACAGGCCTGTGTGGGCTCTGCTTAAGGTATTTTTAATGTTATATGTCTAAAGATACTGGTGAGGAAGGGAAAGGCTGCCTCCTTCCCAGTACCCTGCATAGCTGCTTGAGAAGGATGTGGGAAACTGAGGTAGGGTAACAACAGGCTCAGGGTTGTCTGGGAAGCGTGAGGTGGAGTAGCACAGAGGCTCCCCAGGTGTGTGGGTTGTTCTGACCAATAGATCTCTCTGCCCCATGTGGACTTAGTTCACAAGTCAGTGTTCAGTAAAGGAGACTAGGGTTCAGTAGAGTAGCGTGTGCCAAGCCAGTGTTATTAGGGCAGGGTTGTGGTCTCTAGCCCAGCACTTGTGCCAGCATCAGAGACAAATGTCTTAGTCCAGTTTGCTGCTGAGCAGTGTAGCCCATTTCTCTGCGTCTTTTGGGCTGTTGCATCTCTGGTCACTGCTCCTCTTGATGCTCCCTGGGCACCTTTGAGGACAAATCATTGTCGCTTGACACCTGGAGACACAGATCCATCATTTAGATCAGTAGTGCTTAGATAGTTCTTGGAAGGTTTTGAAAGTGCAAGTGTTTGCTTCCATGTGGGATTCTGAATTAGATTTAAGAGTTTTGCAGCTGGAGAAGGGATGTGTTTGCGAACTTGCAGTAGGAGTCAGCTTTCTCTTGAGTAAAGGACTGCACCCAAGTGCAGAGTGGAACTGCAGTGCTGTCATATTCAGGGTCTTCTTGTCGTGGCAACACAGCTTGCTGTGGGGAGCAAGCCTTTGTGCTGCATTCCTGGGCTTGGCAAAGTCGAGCCTTTGCTTGTTTTCTCTGTTGAACCCTGTCAGTGGGACTGATGCCTGGAAGTTACCAGAGGGACAGAGCAATGACATGTCACCAGGGGTGATTCTCTCTGTATTTCATAGTCTCATTTGCCTAATTTTTTTTTTAATTGTTGCCAACATAAATAGATTTTTTTCATACTGATGCCTGCAACATTCCTGTGAAGTCCTTAGAATTTGTCAAGCAGCTTCAAAACTTTCTGTTTCAAGAGGAAAAATGCCATGGCATTATAGACTTCAGCCTTGCTTCACTTAGCTGATAACAAGCGGTGTTAAAAGTGATAGAGCAGCAGATTTTGGAAGTGGAAATGTTTCTCTAGTTCATGTGATGTTCCCCAGAAGTACAGCTGAGGAGAGAGTGCCTGTGATTGAATGAGTTGGTCCTCCAGGCATCTTTGAAGTTCTGTAGGGATCTTGAATCTGTGCTACAGCTTAGGTATTAAGAAAACCATATCTCTAAACAGCAAAAGTCAAACTGAAATGAAATTTCCGTTTCTCCCATATTAATCAATCCTTCTCTATCCATCAGGCAGTTTGGGTCAGGGCAGTTGGGTGTTAAGAGGATGAGAGTTGACAGCAAGAATGGCCACTTCTGTAGTGATTTACAATATCACAGAGGAGGATGGGGGCAAGATGTCCTCTACAGACGAGCCCTCAAGAACCTTTGTGTCAGGAGCAGGTCAGAAAATGTTCAGGAGGCTGGACATGAAATGTTCAGAGGGATAAGTAGTCACCTTCCCTGCATGTACCTCACAATTTCAACATACACGTGGATTTCTGTGGGAGTAATGTGGCTTTGAAGCTTGTGGACTGCCATTACAGGTCCCTTCTGGCCTCAGATGACTTTGGATCAGGCTCATGTGTCACAGAGTGTCTCATTATCTCAGGCCTTGCCTAGACTAGGGCTGGAAATCTTGGTGGTGTGCCTGGATGGGGCTTGCTGCTGTTTGTGCCTCCTTGGCTGGCACTTGTAATTGAAGCTTCTCCTGGATTGTGACAGCGCCAGCACACCTTGGAGCAGTGATTGCCAGTGCAGTGGAGAAAATGCTGGCAAGTATAGAAAGGTCTGTCACCCCAGCAAGTAAAATAGACTGTCCATGTCTATTAATTTATTCAGACTGTGACTTGAGCAAATTCTGAGCATGTGAGGAAAGGGGTTTGTTTTCTTCCTTGATGAAGGTTGATGTGACAGCGATGTGCAGCTTTAGCTTTACCTTGCTGTTTGATGGTGTCCTCTTCATGTTGTGCTTTGCTCAGTTGTTCCATTTCCATCACACTGTACAGTGTTGAAGCTTGCATGATGTGTTTCTTTAGAGCTCATTCAGTGGTTTGGATCTTGGCCATTGGACCAACCTGTTACCAGTTCTCAAAGCTGTGTGAAAGCATGATGTGAGCTGTTTGTGAGCTTTGCACAGTGGCACACTGAGGAGCTGAGCACGTACATGTTCTTTGGCATTCTGCACTGGTGTCTGGCTCTGTCATACATGGGAGAGTTCACTTTCTCCTCTCTTGGGGAGCATTAGCACTCTTACACCTGGAAAAAAAGCCACACCCAAAACCCAAATTAACTGCATGGAGTTGTAAATGTTCAAGTTGTAGAAGGGCAGTAAATAGGTTTTATTGAAGAGGTTGCAGGTGCTCCCCAAGAGATTTGATCTCAGTTCATGGTTAGTGTTTGAGTTTATCTGGCTTCCTGTCCTGCCCCTTAATCAAATCTCTGCATGTTTGGCTCTGCAAGGAGGGAGATGTCCATTCTGCATCCAGAAACAAGTATGCCAAGCAGGAGCCACAAAATTAATTATTTGGGAAGCGTCATCATCATTAGTTTATTGAGAGTGGGAAGATTTAAAAATCTTTAATTTATATCCACTGCCAGCAGGATAACAGACTAAACAGCCTAACCAGGCCAGTCCCTGATGCAGTGTTTCAGTATTTCAGGCTTAGTCTGTGGCCCTTTCTCCACATTTTGCGTGTAGCTACTTCAGATTCCAAGATACTTCAGAAAGCCAAATTGAACCAACAGTAATTTGCTGAGGCAGAGATCTGATCAAAATAAAGTCAAATTTTGACAGGTGTTTCAAAGTGCTGCTGAGTAGAAGAGAGGGACTGCAGGTGTGTCTCTGCTTGTTATATGCAGGTGGTTTCGTAGGCCAGAAGTTCCTTAACTGTTACTAGGGCTCAGCCCAATTCATAGTACTGTCAAATAAAACCTCCTTCTGCTCCTCCATGTCCTGTGTTTCCTCCACCCAGTGTTTTATATACCTTTAAGTGTCATGGTGGCTTTCTGCACTCCCCTGCAGTCTGTGCTGAGGGATTTCTTTGGCATCCACTTCAGTGCAGTTGCAAGTGCCAGGCTGAGTGAGATCTGCTTATACCTGAGTGTGGAGGGTAACTCTCCTTCCCCACCTGGAGCTGAACTGATGCTGGGTGCTGCCTTCTACACCCCCCAGCCTGTCAGCAGTTGTAATCCTGCTGCTGCTGAGTTCTCCTCTCTTTGGCCAGGAGTTTCCATGGCAGCCCAGGAGAGCAGGGGTAGGCAAAGACCCCTGTTTTGCCATGCAGAAAACTTGTGCTTAGAATCATGGAAGAGAGATGGATATTAGCTGGGAAGCCTGAAAGGAGACCAAGCAAATAACCTTTTTCTGAAACTGTTGACTTGCAAATTGCTGCTGTTGCACCCCACAGCCAGTGTCCCTTGAGGGCTTGCACCCAAGGTTTGATCTTCTGTATTATTTTCCTTTTCCAGCCTGTCATTTTACTATAAGCACTTGTCTCTCAAGTACTTCCTTCCGAGGTAGTTCTGGCTTGGACTTCCACACAAAAACTGACTTCGGTGTCACTAGCCAGTTATATATCAATAGGAATAGCAACATCCTGGACAATTGGAGTAAGAAATTTATATCAAACCACTGCTCTCTTTGAAATTCAGTTATGTGGATCTTATGTGATGAATTGGTTTTTTCTTTTCCCAAGGTGTTATCTCACCCTCAGTTACCACTGCCACTGGAGACTTACTTTAGAGTGACTCTGGGAAAGGCACTGAATTCCTACCCTGTACCTGCTGTAAAATAGGAAGGTGATTTTATACTACTGTTTTCTTCAAGTGATGTACACAAAGTAGATGCTTTCCATCTTCAGGATTGCATAAATTAGTAATCTTAGCCTGAGAGACTTAATAATTCACAATGCAAAGAGAAATTTCAAGATTCAGATGTTCTGTGAAGCCACTTGTCATGCCAGCAAACTGCAAGTGATGATGGGTCACTGCTCTAATTCTCAGTAGTGTTCTATTTCCAAACCTTGCTAAGCATTTTGCCCACAAGGCTACAGATGAAAGTCTATTCTTCCTTTGTTTTTTCCAGATGATCCGATATTAGTGCTGGATTGTGGAGGAGAGGGTTAGGATGTGACTGGAAAATTTTGTCCTGCTCTCCTAGGTGCTGTAGAAAGGGGGCTGATGACACCTCCATTCTTCTGGGCTGCCAGACAGCCCCCTGGAGGGAACCTTGTGCACCCTTGGCTGGATCACCTTGCAGAGCCAGGCTGGAAGTCGTAGAGCCAGTGCTGGATGGTTTGTGTGCCAGGGTCCCACAGTGTCAGAGCAGCAGGCTCTGAGGTAAGGTTAGATCTCTAGAGTAAGGGACAAGGAAGATATTTTCATACATGTAAACTCAAAACTTGAGAACTATTCACAGAATTAAGTGTCATGATGATAGTCCCCCGTGTCATGATGATAGTCCCCCCAGCACTGGTCCCACAGGCGCCTAGGAAGTTGCTTGCAGTAAATTTCCTTGGAACCATGAACTGAGATGTCTGCAAGAGGGAGTCTATGGAGAGCAGCTCCTGCCATTGTAGGATTTTGAGCTGTGTCTTGGCACTTGAACTGTTAAAAAGGAAGGAGACCTTGAAAGCTCATTCTAGACTTGTCCTTGTCTCAGACAAAGTTAAAACCAAACTAATTTCAGAGAGGGGTTGTATTAGGAAAACAAGATGTTAAAGCTCATCTCATTTTCTACCCCACTCTGGAAGGGTTACTCCCAGTCTGCAAAGTGGTTTCATTAGTGTAGGGTATTGGAGTCACATTGAGGTGATCTGTGGGTTGTCTTGATTTGCTACAGCTTCATTACTGAGGAGATTTTTTTGAAGATTGTTGCATTGCTGAAATTGGTAGCTCTGTGTGAGGTGTTCAGTTACCCAGGCAGCAATGTAAACCCTTAGTGGAGGCATAAGAATTTCTGTTATCTGAAAATTATCTCTCATTTTACCCAGGCTAGGTAATGCAACTTTCACAGCCAGTATCTGGCCTGGAAGGCCACGGTTAACTTAAGCCCTGGAAATCTTTCAGCTGTTTTCATTCTAGAAATCTGCTTCAGTTTTCCTGATGGCAGTGGCGTTGTGCCCTGCTGCAGGCTGGTTACTGTCTGTACTTTTGAAGATGAGCCCCTTAGCAGACTCCAGGTAAGTTTGAAGACCAGCCAGTATTTAGCAGAGTCCTAGCAAGCCTTCAGCCAGACCTGGCTCTTCTAAGGATGGACTGCCTGCAGCAGCAGAGTTTTACACTGCTTTAGTGCAGCTGGTGCTGTGGGAAGACAAAGAAACCCTCCTCTGAAGACCTTCCTGAAAAGAAACTGCATCCATCTAGGCAGTGCTTTCCTTCTCAGCGAGGTTGGACTGAAGTGGTGGCCCTGGCACTGTCTGAGGACAGTTAAAAGTTACTGGATGGGGCGTGGAAGGAGTGCATCAAGTGCCACCAGAGACACTTGGTACAGGGAGATAAGCACGGGGCCTGTCCCACCAGCTAATTAGAAAAGCATGAGTTGTCAGTCTGGAGATCTAAGATGCCATCTTTGGATTAGGGGGAGGCTCAAGTACAGGGCAGCACTAATTACTGATTTAAAACAATCCCAGTGATTGTGTAATATTCCCTGTCACTAAAGAAACATTATTACCTTCTTATGGATACAGGTGAACAATGGGGAGAGCCCATCTGTCAGTTGCTTGGTGGGTGTTTCCTACAAACTCCCTTTGCCTCCAGAAAAATGTTGCTTTCTTCTTCAAGTAGGACACTTGATGTGGTACTTGCCACCTCCTTGTCTCAGAGTTTGAACGAGTAGGAGCACTTTGAGCTGCTTTGTTCACGGCTGCTTGCACACCCGAGGGAAGAGCAGGTTTGATTGCATGCTTGGTGATTGTAATACTCTGTAGAGGCCTGACACCAGTCCCCTCTGGGGAGGGTATAGCTGTACTGGTGGAAGCAAAAATAGAGAAGTGGACAGAGGGCTGAGAACTTCCACCCTGCAGAGCTGCAATTTGACACTGCCTTGCTGATGAGATATCCACTTAGTCTTTGCAGCACATGGTTTCCACATGCTGTTCTAAGTGCTCTGAATTTCTTGCCCAAGAGGGCTTGGCTGGCAAAACAAGTTAGTTATGTGTTCACACTGCCCACCTTGCAGAAGTGGTGAACTGCTGCAGGTTGGATGCCTGGTTGCTTTTACATTTGAAAAAATTGCTTCATTTGGCTAGGGTGGAGATCTCCTGAAGGATCGGAGTTCAGTTGTTGACAGAGGTCTGTTGAAGATACCTTAAACTAATTTTAAACTGAAGTGACTGTGCAATTAGGTCCTGAGACTTGTGAAGAAGGAGACTTGTTGGTACTGTTGTGTTGCTGTGTTATTTCTACAGATGTTGAGCTGCAACTAACCATGTACACAAAAAAAAGGCACCAAAGGAGTGTGGTCATGTTTACAAGTTGGTTACAAATTAGGCTCACTGGCTGGAAGTTGAGAGAGACCTTCAGGAAGATGACTGGTTATTGAGTGGTGCTGGCTCTTGCCTCTAGTGATTGTGAGTGGCAACAAGAGGCTTGTCTCTGCATGCATGTGTCTGGAGCAGTTGTGTTGGAACAGTTGGCTGGGGAAGTTATGGACTGCATTGACTTTTTGGCAAATGAAGATGACAGTGAAACATGACAAAGATGACAACCTGATGTCTAGAGCAGAAGAGAGTGGAACATCATTTTTAAAGTCAAATAGTTATATTGGACGAACTCCCAAGGGTAGGCAGGACACCAAGAGAGTAATAGTGCATTTTTTTGTGCTTCAGGTTCCCTTCCTTGCAAGAGGAAGAAGATTCAAAATTTCATGTGAAGTTATCCTAAGATCAAATCTTACTTGAGAATTGCAAATCATGCACTTTCACTTAGTCTGAGGTCAGTGGTGTCTCCTAAGTGCTGAAAAAAATTCATTGTCTTGGGTACCCAGTTTAATATTGCCACAGCATCTTAGGTAACAAGTATTTCTTTATTACTCTTTGGATTAATTTATTCAATGTGTTGAGCCAGTTGCTTTACTGTGAATTGTATCAGCTTTTGCTGTTATGATGGTAGTATCGAAGCTGAGTAACTTTGGGCTGTTTGATCTTTGTCAGCTTTCCCCTTTAAATTCATCATTTTGAGCTCCAAGGTGGCATTAAACATAAACATTTGTATAGTGGCTTTCTGCTGGATAGCTGTTGATGGAGAATTTGGGTGTTGTGAAGCACATAGTTTTGATGGCTGCTTAGTGAAACAAAGAACCTTTTTTCAATGACAGAATGGGGGTAGCTTTTTCACTTGGATTATTTTGTCTACATGTTGAGCCTAGCTTGTCTCTTTGAGGTCAGACTACAGGGCTTGGGAGGATTGGAGAAAACCCTTGCTCTGAAGCTTATACTGGCAACCCTTCTCAAAACTTGGGGGAGCTCCAAACATAGGACCTGTGCCACTGAGTTATTAATTTTGAGTTCTGCATGACTGTTCTTCTGTGGGAAGAGGTTGTACTCAACATCCCCGTCCAAAGTTGCTTATGTCTTGTAACGTTGGCTACCCAAAAAGTCCAGGAGTGGACCTCTGGGGCTGAGAACTGTGGCTTGGTGGTTTTCAAAACTTATGTGGGGAGCACCTGCCCAGATGATTGCAGACTTGATGGGATGCAGCAGCCATTTGCTTCATTGTCTGGCAGGTTAGTTTTTTTGTCAGTGTGGGTCTTGTTTTTCTCAGGTGGTGTTTTTTCCACTTCCTCCTTTTGGGAAGAGGGGAGTCAACAGACTTCCTAACATGTACAGGATAGCTTTTTTTTTTTTTTAGAAAAGTGCTACTTAAACATCTGTTAGTTGGTAGATGCAAGCCACATTGAGCTTTTCCTCTTGGTTTCCTATTACTGTTTTCCCCAGGGTTCAAAGATATTTCTGGCTCTTCTTCCCCATATGCATTTGATAGTAGTGCCATAATGTATAGTGGATCTTCTTTAGACTGCAGTCCTCAAGGTTGTGACACAAATTTGTTCTTCTGTAGTGCAAGATTTTTGTAGACAAGATTTTTGTCCTATGCCTTCCTTCATGTGTTTAATAAGCAAGGAAAGTGGAGAGAAATTTATTTACGTTCGTTTGCTTTAAAGATTGTTTCTGTGCTTGTAAGTCTCTGTAGGCAGAGACTTATAAACTCTTTAATGAAAACCACATAGAAGGCCGACCTGGAACTTTGAATGCTCATTTCTCATGGCAGAATGACCAGCTAATTGTTACTGGACGTGTTGGGATGTGCCTCTGTGTGATGTTAATAAAAAATGGCTATTTTGTGGCAACTAGCACTCATTCACACCCTTCTGTAATCTGAATTTTCAAGTTTAAGCAAGTTCTAAATTTCCATTTTAAAAGCATTTAGACTTTCTTCACTATGTATCCAGTTTTAACAGAAGAGTCCCCTTTTGAACATGAGTGCAGCTTCTGGAGTCCAGTTCCCTGTTGCTTCTCCAGTAGCTCCATGCTGGAGAGGTGTCCAGTGAAATGCTTCCCTACTATGTGACCATCCATCCCCTGGATATTTAGATGCTGCTGTGTGTAAGACTGTCTCCCTTAAGTGGAGTGTCTGCAGCAAGGAGCAAGACCAGCCTGTGCTAGAGGGCAGGGCAGGGGCCAGTATTCAAAGCTGCAGACAGGGAGACCTGAATAAAAGCCTCTGCTGTGCCTGTACAATTGTGGAAATAGCTCTGGTTTTGTGCCTGTGCTGCCATGGGAGTGAGTGCCATGTCATGAACCACTTTTGGTTGAGGATGGGAAAGCTCAGAGTGCTTCTTTCAGATTTGATGGTGAGTGACCAAGTGAGAAACTGCAGTACAAAAGGCAATGCTTCCTTCTAGTTTGGAACTTTCTTTTAGAAGAAAAAAGGTGTTAAGAGTACTGATTGGAGGGGGTTTTGACTGTCTTAGAATTTAAAATCAAATCCCTCCTGAGGTGACTTGAAACAAAATGGTGGGAATTCTGTGTGTCCTTGAGATGGTTTAGATTGGGGTAGGGGTCACAAGCAGTAATCTGGCACAGCACTAACTCAAAGCTTGAGGTGCTGTGTGTGCAGTAGCAGCCAAGGCTTCCTTGCTGCTCTGGGGATGAGGTTTTGCTGACAAGGAGGGAGCTTAGTGTACAAATATACAATCCCTTCTGGCTGAGGGTAGGATTTGCCTGGCAGTTGGTTTAGGTGAGTCCATTGGTTTACTAAACCAGTTTTGATGCCCATCAGCCAGTAGGGATTTGAACTGCCTGGAATGGAGGGATCTGCACTCTGGTGACTCCTGCACAACCAGTGTGGGAAGCTGGGACATGTGTGGGCAATGCTTTTAGGGTTAGGGAAGCTTAGGCCCCCAGAGCTGAGTCTAGATGCTGTGCTTGGTGATGCTGAGATGTGGCCAGGGAAGATGGGGTGAGGTAATGAACTGAATAGCCTGCTGTGCAAAGGGTGCTTTTCTTTCCAGGCTGGGGTTCTTGTGTTCATCTCATCTGCTGTCAGGCCCATCTTGCCTTATTAAGACCTTATTTGCTCAAACAGAAGGTATTTATTTGCTGCCCCTGTGCTTCCAATTAGCAAACTTGTGCCTCCTTCCAGCTTCCTTCCAGTTGTTTATTGAAGCAGGTGTCCGCTGCACAACCTCTTCCCTTACTCTGAGCTTGACCTGCTTTCCTCATGTTGGTGGAAAAAGTAGGGCAGATTTCTAGCTTTGGGTATTATTAGCCAGGAAACAAAAAGACACCCTGGGTTTTTATCACCCAGCTCCTGAAAGGGCTAACCTGTGATGAGGGAGTGCTTCAGGAAGCACTGTGGTGATGCCAGGAACCCTGGTCTGTGGGAAGGTGGAGGACAGGCCCTTAAGTCTGGTCCCTGGCTGCCTGGAGGGATTAATTTGGCTGCAGATGGAGGGACAAAAAGAATCACTAATGAAGCGGACAAGAGAGTTCCTGGAGTTCAAGAACATAAACAGAGCCCAAACATACAGTAATTTTTTTTTTCATAAGCCAAATGCTTCTGAGGTGATGCTGTGCCTCAGAGTGGCAGCAAAGTTCGGCCTGACCCTTCCTTGTGTGTGGCCTTGGCTGTCAGAACTGCATTTAGAGTGTGCCAGTGAGTGCTGTTTCCTGGACATGTGTAGTTGGGATGTAACAGAATTCAGCCTGGAAACAGCCTTGAGCACCTAGTTTTTGAAAACTGATCATTGTACATTCCTGGAGCCCTGTGTTAGTGCTTTATCTTGCTGACCAGCTGATGACATTGATTGCTGAAGGCCAACAGTCAAAACAGGATCCAGACCTCTTCCTGCTTTCACTTAAAGTAGATAGGTTTTCCTGGCAACCTGCTTAAGGATTTTGTCTCCACCTTTTCGGGTGAATGATGGCAGTTGCATTAATACTAATTATTAATCAGCTGTTACTTTAAGCCACAAATTTACTGTCTGTCACTAAAACTTCCAGGGAACTGATGGATAACTGCTATTGTAAAGAATAAGGTTTTTGTCCTGACCTACCTTGTTTGATTCCTTAAAATAGACCAGTGCTGCTCGTATCTGCCTTCCACAGCTTCACAGCTGTATGTGAATAACCTATTTTGTGACATGCTTTCAATCTTTTTTTTTTCCTCCAGTCTTAATTTAACCTATAATACTGTTCTTTTTCATTTCTTTCAGAATGGACTGCTGAATTGGGATTTATTGCAGACTCAACTGTACAGCGCTGCTCATTGCTTCATCTATTACCAGTTATTTAAATTGGACTTTTAATATCCTGCCAGCTGCTGTCCACACACACATGGTGCATTGTTGCCATTCTCAGAATTGCATCTTTGAAACCCAGGCCCTCAGTAACCTTCACAGAAGAAAGAGGCGACCTCCTGCGTACATTTGTAGAGGGAGTTTTTGGCCCTGCTGCCCTCTGGCTTTCTGGCTGCTGCTGTATTTCTGAGACACTATGGAGCCCAGTATGGAGTACTGCTTAGCGCAGGTGCTGCAGAAGGATGTTGGAAAAAGACTTCAGGTTGGCCAGGAATTGATAGATTATTTCTCAGATAAACAGAAGTCAGCTGATCTTGAACATGATCAGACTATGCTGGATAAAATGGTTGATGGACTGGCCACTTCTTGGGTAAATTCCAGCAATTATAAGGTAAGACTTTGTCATGTGGAATGTGATTACTGTCAGGAGTGTCGATGTCAAATGCTACTTGATCTAAATGAAAGCTGTATAGTAGACATTCTATGATACTGTTCTGTAAGGTGGTAATTATACTGAATCAGTGATTGTTGTTCCATATCTTGGTAGTTGATAGCTGCTATGATATCGAGGACTCAAGGCAGTAGGAATTCAGTGAATGGTGTTTTAAGCACAAGTGGATTTACATTTGGTGTTCATAGTTTGTGATATCCTGGTTTCCTTGTGTACTTTGTTTGCTGATGCCATGCTTTGGTCATCCCAATAGTTTAGCAGTGTTCATGATTTCCTGCCATACTAAAAGGTTTATCAAACTGAAAAAAGCATATATGAACTGCATTTGTTTTCACTGTTATTAAATCTTGCTAGACTTTTGCTGTTTTCTGTGGGCAACATAGTAGATGAATTGTACTTAGCTCAAGAAAGATAATGTGTGTATGTGCCTTCTGTTGGATTTGATAATGTTGAGATGAGTTGGTAGGACATGGAACTCCACTGCCTTGTTATCCCTGCCATGAGACTTCATTTCCCTTCAGATTTAATGAGCAAGTCTTACCACAGCCAGGTGCTGTGGGAGTGGGGAGGGATTCTCAGCTGTGACTTGGAAAACTCTTGTCCTGGTCTGTTCATGAGGCCCTCTGAAAAGTCTAATGAAGTACTGAAGCTAATGTGTGGGATGTAATAATGTTCCTTTTTGATAAGTGGTGGGGAATCTCAGAGTGAAAGTTCCTACAGAGCTGTGCCTAAAGATGGGGGTTGTACTGGAGTTCACACCTGTAGAAGTGAAGGAGAGTTGTAAGTGCTCTGGAGCTCAGCATACTCAATTTAAATTATTTTTAATAGAAGTTTTGACTGGGAGGTGGTTGTGACATTGCAGAGTGTTCTGCACAACTGCATTTCTTTCTTTTCATTTTTGTCAACAAGCAGCTGTTGTAGAAGCTGTTTGGCATGTATGGGAAAAAAACCTCATGTACTAAAAACACTATCACCAAACCACCAAAGCTAATATGGTCTCAATAGAGAATCTATTCTGGTGGAACACACAAAGAAATATTTAGCTTGCTGTTGTGAACAAGCAGTGTACATATAATTTTCTGAGAGTATTATATATTCTTACTGCCCCTTTCTTGCTAACTGGTTTTCTCCTATAAACTTCCATGATTCTCAGTGGAACAGTAACCCAAGCACAGTAAAATTGAAATTATTACAGAGTGTTGCATGGATTTCATGAAGTGATGTAGATCATGGAGCTGTGCAGTGCTTTGCAATCCCAGTATTGCACTTAGTTTGCAGAATTTCTATTCAGATAATTTGCTCTCTTCTCAATCTTTTGTCTGTTGAACTACATGCTTATAATGATCTCTGTGGTATTCATTTTCCAGTAACAAACTGATGGCACTTCTGTACTGTAGTGACTCTGTTCCAGAACTCATGCTGCTGAGCTGGCTGTTCATTAATGTGTGTGTTCTATAGATAGCATTTGCTGTGATTAATAAGTTCTAGTAAGCATAACAGAGACATGTCTCAGATGTCTGGAGGGTGTTTTCTCAGTGAATGAGTACAGTAGGAGATGTGAAGCCTTTGAGTGGGGCAAGCTGGCTATGTGAAGGTCAGTGGTGTGGTGAAGTCTGCCTCAGGATCCAGCCAAGGCTTAGTGCCCCTCTTCTGCCAGTCTCCTCCTTCTGTTTTAATGCCTGCATCTGCATTATTGTTGCCTTTTTCCCTGACTGCTTGTGGGGTAGGGGTTCAGAAGCTCAGCTTTGTCTGGTGTGAGAGCGCAGGGGAGCTGGTGCCATCTGATCCAGTTCATGGATTAGTGTGTCAACTTTAGGAGTGAAAGGCTAAGCATCACAGCCATCTGGAGAGCTGAACTGCAATGGTGTGCTCACAGTGGAAGAAGCTGAGTATTTGTAGTCTGTTTCTCTTCTCACCTCAGTCACTTCGCTTGAAAGAGTATCAGTTTAAAACAAAGATTGAGATCATCTGCATGATTTGAACTTTCCTAGCACTTCACCAATAAAGTGTGTGTTCTCAGAATAAGACTGAGTATGGATAACAAGAGCCATTATTCTGGACAGCATCCAGTGGATTCATGGCTCCTGCCTGTCTAGGACTCCTCTAACTGAACACTTGTGCTTATATGTTATCACCAAGGAAACAGCAGTGGACCAGAGAAGAGGCATCTCTAAGGCAAACCAGTTTAGTTTGGGTTAAAAGGAGCTTGAACTGGTGATAAAATTGCATCTTTACAGGAAGGGCTCAAGCTATCTCCCTCACTGGCATGCCATCTGATCTGTGTATGTCATGACCCTCGTTGACCTTTTTAGGCTTTGTTGGTTTTCTGTACATTGTTTCTATTTTTTCATGACACTTCTTTGTGAAGTCCTTGACCTCAGCACCATGACTGTAGATAATGGAGTCTTTATTTTCAAGATATTCAGGGAAAAAAAGAATTATGGGGGGCAGATATGTTTTTCTTTGGTTGGTGCTGTCTCAAGTCTGTTGAAAACAGCATGTGTAAAATATGGTGAGGCCTAACATACTTCTGATAGCATTCAGTACTCTAAAACTCCTTAACAAATCATCTTGTGACCTGATCACTGGTCCCTGCTTTGTAACAGACAGATGCCTGAGGTGCAGAAGGCACCTGGATAGTTCAGGATGCTTTTCAAGTCAAGGAAACGTAAAGGTGATTGTATGAAACAAGGCACTGAAGTCCAGTGCAAAGCCATTTGCATGTTTATGCTTGCTTGAACTGCACCCAACAGCCATTGCAGGCTTGAGTTTTCTCAGCAGCACTTACAGGTGTGTAGAAGACATAAGAATGGTGCAGAGTGATAAGATGAATTCTCCTTGAGAGCTCTTACTCCTCTTTGGAGCACAGTTGCTTATAGCAGAGAGCCTGTGTTTGTGTGAGCGCTAGGAGTTGTGGATTACACCAGTGAGGCTGAGCTGGGGAAGGTATTGCAGGATGCTTTAGGCCAAAGAGGAATTCTGCCTCTGGTCTGTTTCTTCATTTGTGCTTTGTTTGCTTGGTCTGTGCTGTTTCAGGATGGTGGTTCTGCTTGACTCCTTTTCTTCCCCTGCTAAGCATAAAAGCGAGTTATTTTGCTGAGCTTTCAATCTCTGAACAATAACCAAGGCCTGCACAGAGCTGTCTGTCTTAAAACATGAGGCAAAACAGCACAGCAGTGTCAGAGGCTTCAGCACGTCCTCTCAGGTTCCACAATGCTATGGCAAGGGGAGAGAGCTGAAATGTCAGTAATCCCCTGGTGAGCCACCTCGCTTGGAGCTGCTTCTGCAGCATTTAGTAATAGGGATGTTAAGTGTGCAGGATCTCCTGGCTCATCTGTGCCTGATGAGCCTTTCTCAGTACCCAAACCATGATGTAAATTAAGGTGTAAAGTAATATGTCCAGGATGTTAAAGTAGTTTTCCACCAGGATGCTATTCTGAGAGGTGAGCTGAGAGTGTTTGGCACTGTGACTTCTCTTACCTGCTTCTCCTCAGCAGTATTGGGAGATGAGGTCTCTTGCACCTTTTTCCCTGGGATGTGTTGCCTGTACTGGTGGAGTTGAGGTTTCCAGTGGAAATAGCTCTTATTTTTGTAGGGTTTTTTAGACAAACATCTAAGAGGGAAATTTATGGTGACAGAGCCTTCAAGCAGGTCAGGGTCCAACATAATGAAGAGAGATTTTATTCAGTGTTTTCACTTGTTGCAGAGTGGTAGGAGAGGCCAGCTTGAAGGGAAACTGGATGGAGGTTTGCAGTAAGGAATTGGATGCAGCTTTGTATTTTTTTCATGCACCTTCACAAGTAGTGATTTTTTGGCACTGCACTGCTCTCACTGGACAGGGTTTGCTTTCCAAGGAGAGTATCTCACCTTGCATGGAATGGTCCCCTTGTCCCAGGGCAGCCAGGTCTGTGTGAGGCCCAGCAGCCTGTAGGACTGGACTGGGTTTTGCCTCTGGGAGGCGAGTTAGGAACTGACATGGTTAACAGACCCCCTGGTCTGAGGACACATCCACAGCTCCTGCTGTGCTGGTAGACTCAGTCTGTCTGGGCAGGGCTTCATCCTGAGCTTTGTTTGTGCTCATGTACGCAGCACTTCGGATTTGATTTGTTTAGTTCCCAGCTGATTTTGGTACTGAGAGAGACATCATTCTCCTTAATGTAAAATGTAAGATGTTAACGAGCATTTTTTGGATATGGTGAAATATGGCACAGATATTTTATTTCCCCTGACAAAATTCCTAACAGCATTAGAGAAAGCAACCTTCCATTCTGATCTGTTTCTGAATATCAGGCATTGCAAGAGCATGTTTCACTGAGCTGAAGAGAAATAAAACTTACATAAATTAGCTGGCTTTCTTAAACTGTGTATCGAATAATTTTTTTTGCTTGCTAATTGAGGGGTAGAACAGATGGTGCAGGCTTAGTTTAAAGTGACATCCATTAGAGTTACTTAAGCTGATGAATGGTTGTTCATTATAAGCATACATTTGTTCTCTATACCATGTTTATTTTGGTTGAAATTCGGTAGAAGAAATCCTGATTTAAGACATAATTATCATGCATGGTTATGGGTTGATATGATAATTTGGTGAGTGTGTTTTGTTGAGTATTTAATTCATGAAGGGAAAGGACTTCACCATCTGTGGAAGAAAAAGAGACTTGTAAAGGGTTTCCAAGCAGCTGCTGTTAGCTGCTGAGTTTTGAGCTGCTGGGGGTGCATGGAGATCAGTAATGTATACAGTCAGCTACTGCTTTCATCACTCTTTACCATGAAGCTGAAATGGCTGATAGAGAAGAATTAAATTAGTTTTGATGTACAAAAGACATGAGAAAGTGATTATGGAGGAAAAGTGATTTTGAGATCTGGACTTGAGAGTACAGCCCATTCCTTCCATACGCCCATATTGCAAAAGGGACTGTGCAGAAACTGCTGTTGATGACTTCCCTTGTGGGGAGAAGAGTTACCTTAGGAAGGGCTAAAGACTCATTTGAACTGCATTTGTGGAGTGTGCCCAGTCCTTATTTTTAAGCTTCTGTGCTGGCATACTCCTAATAGGTGGGTTTTCCTGCCTTAAACTTATGGAAGAGCAGAGTTTGGGCTCCAGGATACCCAGTTTCCTGTAGGCATTGGTGCTCATTCCCAGTCCAGCTGATCAGTTGTTTTTTCTCTGGCTCTAATAGCTGGACCTGCCTTCCCAACACTTAACTGCTCTGTATGGTAATTTGATTGGATTATGGTGCAGCTCTTACCTCAGTGGTATCAGCAGTGTGGGGAGGGCCACAGAGGGTGCAGTGGAGAACAGAAGATTTGTAGCAGCTGGAATAGATCAAATTTAGTGCTAGTTTCAGACCTTTGGATTCAGAGCAGGGGAAAAATTACCTGCTCTAGCAAGTCAGCATTTAGAATTCCTCTGTAGCTTTTTCTTCATGCTTAAAAGGTAATAAAGACTGGTATAGCAGGAAGGATTGTCCTTTTCTGGCTGTAGTGGGAAGAACTCTAGTGGAGCAGTAATACTTGTTGTTTTATGCACAAAGTGGATGTGCTACTGGTTGCATAAAACAAAAGGTTTGTGATCCTGAGCATGCTAAAGAACAGTGTCTCTCAGTTGTTTACCAAGGTATTACCAAATCAAATACAAATAATGAGAACCTACAGGATCCCAAGGGAACGTGCAGAGTGCAGACAGAGTGTTGAAATAATTAGGACAGAAGTTTGTTTCCATAGTGGCACTTTCAAGGTCTAACCTCTTTTTCTCCTGGCTTTAAAGCTCAATATCCAAAGCTCATTCATGAATTGAAGGGGAAAATAACCCTATCCCTGAGAAGACAGGTAGCTTTTGTAAACCAAAGTGTATTTCCTTTGGGTCACCTGTTTCAGAAGTAGCTGAAGCCTGGAGCAGAGTCCTCAGATGTCCCAGAAGTGTCTGCAGCACAGCAACCTTACAAACCATAAGGAGATGCTTTAAACCAACCAAGAATTTCACACTCAGTAAAACCCCTTCAACCACTTCAATCTCTCTTGTTTTGACCAAAGCAGCCTGAGGGTAATTGCAACACTTACATGGAGTTTTAATTAAATTACAGCTTGATATCCTGTCTCTTGGTGGCCCATAGTGGATGGTGAGAAATAAATGGAAATATGGGATGCAAAGTAAAAGTCTCCCTTGCATATCACTCTGTCTTGTAGAGATTTGATTCCCCAGTTTTGTTAGCTGACTAAATTAAGCTCCCTTAGGATTTTAGTGCTGGGACTAAGAAAAGTTGTCTGGGGCTATTTTTTTCTTGTTTGTTTGTTTGCTTTGTTGTTTTTGTTAAGTGTTTTAATTTTTGTGTGCCTGTGGTTTTGGTTTTGTTGGGGTTTTTTGGCGTGTGGTTTTTTTGGGGGGGTGGTATTTTTTGGTGTGTATTTGTTTGGGTGTTTTTGTTATATTTTTGTTTTGTTAGATATGTTTTCTCTTGTGTGTTTGGTAGAGTGACTGGCTCAGCATTGGCAAGGCCGAGAGGCTCTTGTTTGGAACTGTGTGTCTGGGTCAACACACAACAGACTGAACCATTGTGGTTACTAAATTGAGAGGATAAAGCTATTCCTTTAATGCTGGTGTAGTGTTTCATGTGCAGCACTTCAGTCTTGTCACTAGGGTTTATTAGAGGTCTAACAGAGTTAGCCAGAAAACCTTGGTGTGTATTGCTTCACTGCAGGCTAAGGGTCACAGCTGATGCATTGGTGGAAAAGGCAGATTATTGGGGATTTATTTTCATGGGATAAGGGTGTACTAATGCTATTGTAGAGTGCCTTATTGGGCCCTTCTGTGGCATGTGTTGTACAGTTCTAGTTGCCTGTCTGCAAGAAAGGAATTCAAGCTGGAACAGGTGCAGGGAAGGGCTAGTGGGGTGTTCAGGGTATTGGAGAGCCTGCCTGACCAGAGGAGACGAAGAGGTTTGGCTTGTTTAGTTTACAGTATGGAGGCTGACAGGGAATATGACTGCTGTCCATAAATACATCAGAGGAGTGACTGTCAGGGATGGGAAAGAACTCTTAGATTTAAAGGGCAAGGTTAGCACAAGAACGACTGGGTATAAACTGGCTGTGAGTAAATTTAGACTGCATGTCAGATGAAAGTTGCCTGCAGAAAGAACATTGGAAAACTCCTGGAGATGAACAGATAAGACAAGACATTTGGTTTTAGGATAGATCTTGTGATGATTTTGAATTGTTTATGTACAGTGTAGAGTAACAGGATTATGCATAGTGGTAGGACAATTTTGTTTCAGTCCTTTGTGTGGTAGAACAGATATGATACTATGTCTTAAATTGCTTGAACACTTTAAATAAAATATTTTGAACAGTGTACTGGTTTTGATCCTTAGAAATCCCCAAGTGACTTACAGAGTGTTCATATTGTGCTTGTTACCTCTGGAGTAAAATTAGCAGTCATTTATATGCATGTGGGACCCATCTGCCTTCATGTTTAGTAGGAAGCAGGGTGAGTAGGAGTGAATCCTCACTTTTCCTGACATGACCTGAATGGAAGGCTGGTATTAGTGCTGGATTTACTGGGACCTTGATTTCTTTGCTAGTCTCTAAATTGTTCAGTGGAGTTTTGTTGTCCTCTCGATGCTGAAAGAAATGCTCATCAGCCCCCAGGGTCCTCCCACCAGCACCAACCTGTTAGCTTCTCCACTGAAAGTATGCACGTTCTTCCATGTCTTCTTTGTGGGACATTCCTTGAAGTTGTCATAAAAGTCATCCTTGTCTCACCCTTTGAACTTCCGCATGAAAAAATTGTGTACTGAAAGTCCCACTGTCAGTGGGCTCCAGTTGCCTCTGACTTGGTCTAGTTTTAATTAAGTAATTTTGTAAGTAGGGAAGCTGTATGAAGCCTCATTTTTTCCTTTGCCTTTTTCTTTTTAGATTTGCTGGTATCTCATGCTTTGGTTTTCCTCATGCTGAGGTCTGTGTTTCTGTGGATTCTCTTTTCGTTACTGTATTTGTATTTGCATATAATCTTTGGTATCTCTGTTTTCCCTATCATATTAGGTTGAAATTTGTTAAAATTGGATAGAGAATTCAGAAGTTGGGTGAAAAAAGAATAGATGAATATAAGATCAATAATTTAATGATCTCTTCCTTAAAAATAGGACTGGAAAATACCTGTTAATGCTTTTTTAAACATTCCGGTGTGCTCTTAGCATTAAGTGCACCTATGGGTTTTTTTGGAAGACTAGCCCATGGGACTAGGTAATCTGCTGCAGGGTTACCTTTGTGTTTCAGATGTGCATTTCTGGCTCTGGCAGCCCTCCTTTTTCAGCAGTTGCATTTTGGAACAGAAAGGTAGCATTAGCTATAGGGTCACCGGGTAACTCAGGTTGCAGGGATCTCTGGACTCACCATCTAGTTTCATCTACCATATCACTGTATATTGTCAAGGCTCTAAAGCTTATTTATTACTTGTTTTTTAGCAGAATTTATTAGCTGATAAGTACTAAGTGTCCCGGTGTCAGAGGTGCTTACATGAATTGACTCCCATGTAAATGTTTTTGGGATGCCAGTGATGCCAGCAGTTTTGTGTGGTGACTCTGAGTAACCCAGGGTACCAGTGACAGCTTCACTGAGGCTGAGCACAGTCAGCTTGCCTTGCTCAGAGCTGGTGGCTGAACTGTGCTTTGTGTATGAAGCTGCCTCATGTAATTGTATCCCATGTGTCGTCTGGTCCGTGGCTGTATCATTAAATGTAGGAGGGAACACAGTGGAGACATGTAGTCTGAATTTTTCAAATGAATGTTGCTTCTCACAAATCGCTCATTACTTTCTTTCTAGATGAGATCTATTTTTTTCTTAACTAGGCAAAACCTACTGAGTTCTTCATTTGTGCTAAGCATGGAACTTTAAAATAAAGCAACATTTGAGTATTCAAGAATCAGAGCAAAGACTCGCAGTTATCAGACCATGGAGAGCCTGATAATTTTTTATAGTGTGGCTGGGATTTTGGCCAGAGGAAAGAATGTGTAGGATCGAATCTGCATTAAGTGTGAGAAAATTTTTGTGGCTACTAATGCTTTTTCATCTCTTGAAGTAACCTCCTGGGGAGAAGTTTGTGGAAATGATGAAAAATTGCACACTAGAGTCCCATTCTGACATAGAACTACAGAATGGCTTGGGTTGGAAGGGATCTTAAACATCATCTGGTTCCAGCCCCTCTGCCAGTGGATGGGGCACCTTCCACTAGAACAGGGTGCTCAAAGCCTCATCCAGCCTGGCCATGCCCTTTGTGTGGCAGCTCTGCTCCTACAGGCAGGACGTGCACACAGGCACAAAGGCTGGCAAGATTTCCTTGGGATGTGGAAGCACTGCGAGGTGAACTGTGGTGCTGCCGCCTTGCCAGTGTTGAGTGTTTGTGCCAGTCAGCTGGTAGTTGAGAACCTGGTAACAGCAAATGGGAAATGTAAAGTTGCTTCAGTTCAGTGTGTTTTGAAGTTATATTGTCTGAGTAGGATCTGCATTTACTGTGAAATGCTTGTTAGGAATCAGCTCTTTGTACTAATTTTCTTTGTCTGTTAGACCTGTGCTCTATTAAAAGACAGCGAGTTTGCCTTGTATTGCCATGACTCTCCATTTGACTAATATCAAGTGACATAGTTGTGTTGGGTCTAATTGGAAATCCTGCAGCAAATGGAGGCATCAGTGCTTGTGCAGTGACATGGAACAAATGTCTGCTTTTAACAATTTGGGAGGACTTCATGTCTCACTGTTGGGAGCTTAAATAAAGGGTCACAGCTCGTCCAGTGTGGTACAGAGCTGGGCTTTACAGGCTTTTACTGATGTACACCCATCACCAGAGTGGTCTGATGAAGCCAGACCTGTTCATACTCCAGTTACTGTAATAGCTCTGTAAATATAGACACCTTGAGCTTTCACATTGGAATAAAAAGTGCACCTGAGTTTTGGAGGGAATTCTGTTTGCTCATAGTTGATGGAATCAGTCGTGATGCACCAAATTGTTTAACCCAATGGTCCTCAATAAACTGTGTGTTTGTATGTGCTTTCATCTGTTTGGAGTGCTGTGGACAGAATGATCCTTGTGCAAATACTGCAGTACACTCCTACTTTTGTAAATTAAGCCCTTGGAGAAGGCAGTTGTGTACCTTGATTGACTCTGAGATGCTCAGAGGAGCACTGCAGTGTTGTATCCTGAGGCACCAAGGGTGTCATCGCTGTGCTGCTGTTGTGTGCCTGGCTGAACTGCTTGACCTCCAGAAGGAATTTCTTATGCAATGATTGGATGTGGTATGGAAAGCTGAAACTGCACACAGGTTTTGGGAGGTGCATGCTCTTACAGATCGCAATATAGTCTGTCTGGCTAGAGCTTTTCTTCCAGGCCTGTATGGGTGGCTTTCCTGGTTTTCCTGTCTGCCTCTTCTGCTTTCTTTTCCTTTAGGTCTTTGGGAAGTTGTTACCTGCATAATGTTGCTGGAATGTGAATAATTTATGTGAGTAGGTTTGCATGTGGAAGACTGCTAGCTTCAATCCCCATCAAGATCTGAACTTTCTTGTTGCCTTCAAAGAACTCTGCTTCTTTCTTCATGTTGGTCAGGTCCCATTCTCTACTTGCAGTTTAATCTGTTTCCTTCTGGAATTTCCTGTTCTATAAGCCTGCTGAAAGTTAATGAGAAGGTTTCCTAAGCAGGAGGGCATGTGTGGAGAAAAGTGCTGTGAAAAGTTGCACCTAGAGGTGGCTTGATGGGAGCTGGTACTGCAGATGAATGGAAAGGCAGGAGCTGACATCTTGGACTAAATGACAGTGCTTTGAAGGTGGAGATCTGAAGCTTCAATTTGCAGAACAGCTAGAGAGTGATGGTGGTGTGAAAAGAAGGATCATCCATGAAAAAAGGTATCTGTAAAATAATTCCCTTACAGGAGCAGTGGTACAAATTGGGGCATACATTTGGAAAAGGTGGAAGGGAGAGGCTTTGTAATAGCAGAAAGGTGAGCTGCTGGGAACCATGTGAGATCTTCAAGCTGTTTAATACAGATGAGATGGACTAGATTTTAGGTCTGCATTCAAGTGTAGCAAACTTGAAAAGTATCTTTCAGGTTTCTATCAGGGAGAGATCATGAGTTCTAGGTGCTAACATGGTCTTAGCTGTTTATCCTTCGTTGTGCTATCACTGAGGTATCTGGGGCTGATGCTAATTGATCTAGTTGATGGCTTTCTGATAGGCATTTCTCAGTTTTCTGGTGGCCCTTTTCAGGAGGAAGTAGTGCATGAGAATTGTGGCAGAGAGTGTGCTGAAGCTGGGCAAACACTTTAGAACGAGAGTTGATGACTTTTCTAGGTGGTAGCTCTGTTACAAAACTAACCCATGTGAAAGCTGGTGTGAGGGTGGCTTGCTGGCTTTGTCGGTGGAAAGCAGGTTTCTCATGATGTAGTAGTGAAGTTGTCTAGGTCACATGGGTCCATGGGCTCCCCAGTTCTTTCAGCTAACATAAAAGAGGGAAATAAGGTGAAGGGAAAGTTGATTTAGACAGGAGAGCCACGATGAATTGCTGGAATATGTACTTTTTACTCTGTGTGGGTACCCCAGGCTTCCATGTGATGTTCTTTATGTTTTAACTACAATCCATATTTATCACAATTATTTTGCAGGAGTGTGTTTTGTGATGATTCCAAGATCACTGGTCAAACATCAGTGTAAGTCTGTTGGCACAAAGGGTGGTTCAGGTGGTCCTGCTGTTTTCATGCTCCCATTCAGAGGGGCTCCTTTGGTGCAGCTGCAGCCCTCGAACACTGCTGAGCAAAGGCTGTGCTTTGGGTGGGCGAGACACACAGTGAGGAAGAGGGGGGAGCTGTGCAAGTGTCCCTGTCTCAAAGAACCAGTTGTTGTGCAGACAGCTTAATGCTTGCAGTTCAAATTGGATAAAGCCCTCTGGGGAATCTGCAGGTCTGCATGAGCCAGGAGCTTGGAGGAGAAAGGAGCTGCTGATTTGGGGAAAGATGAGTGTGGGACAGATTCTGCTATCCTTGTGGGAAGATATCCAGTGGTGGCTCTCATGTGGCAGTCTGAGAGGAAGAGAGCAGGAGGAGAGATTCTGGTGCGTCTTTTTAAACTGGGATAAGGGAATCACAGGCAAAGAGAAGAGGCCAAGGGCCGGACTTTTAGCTGGTGTGCACTAGGGTGGGAGTTGAGCCAGGAAAAACTTCTGGCACGTCAAGAAGATGCCCTGAGCCTGTTTATCTTCCTTCTGTTTTCTTCATGGCTATCACCATTGAAGTCTGGCATCTTCAGACTGGGAGGATGGAAATAAAGTGTGTTACTGGGGGGTTGTTTTCCAGGGATCAGAGGGACACTTGTGATAAATGAGAGAAGCAGTTCTGGTAAGTGAACGTGTGCTGGAAAATGGCTCTACAGCCAAACTTGGCTGAGGAACAATTAAAACAAAAATGCTCTAAAACCTGCTTTTTTAGTCAGGAAAGGTGTGGTAGCGTTGGGACAATGGGAAGTCTGGAACTTAATTAAGAGCCAAATCCTGCTGCCACTGAAGTTGTAGAAACTCAGATTGACCCCAGCTGCTGCAATGTGCCATGTGCAGGCTCTCCAGAGATGGGACAGAATTTTGGATGAACACCACCTCTAATGTGCAGAAGATCTGTCTATTTTTAGTTTGAGATCTTCAAATGCTGTTAATAACATGCCTGTGTTACTTGTGTGCATGTTAATAAGGATTAATTTACATCTGAATTTTGTTTCTTATGGAGATTTTTTTCTGGGAGACATTCCTTTGAGGCATTCCTTTAATAATAAGTAATGGGGGGGTAACTAATCTTATTTAGTCTTTTGTTACAGAAGAGATTGTGATTGAAATTTATGATTTTCCACTCGCACTATTTGAAGCTTTTGGATCTGTATTTCCATGTGATAGTTTCAGTGATTTTAAAGTAGCAACACATTGATAGTTCTTTTTTTTATCAATTATATGTGAATTCATATCAGAAATTTTGGCTTCTGTGCTAGTTACTTAGGTATTTTGTGAATGTGGCATCTTCTAAATGCGCTATTTTGTATAAATCTTACACAGTAGAAGATGGGGGAAAAATCTTGGGCTGTTACAGTTTTTTTTATACTGCCTAAGAATGGATAGGGGAACAACCCCAGCCCTCTCTGCTTTTTTGCACACTGGGAGCAGCACACCAGTTTCTAAGCTGTGAGCTCTCAGCCATGTGGAACTTGGTTTATTGTTTAGGGAGCTATAAAGATAACTTAAAGGAAATGAGGCTGTTGTCTGTAGGCTTCTGTTTGCTCTGTAGAGTTCCACATCCTTATTAGAAAGTATGTAGATCACTGTATGTTTCAGAAGGCTGAAAACTATTGGTTTAGGATTGGGAGTGGGGATTCCCTTTTTGGCAGATGACAAAAATGCTTATGTTTTCCTGCATTTTACTGTGTATAGGGATTGTCTGTATCTATAGCAAAAAATAAATTGTTGGTCACAGTTCTTAGTTCTGATTTTCTTCCTTTATTTGATTTGAGAATCTTAAATCAAGTTAAACCCTAACGCTGTTTCAGAAGAAATACTTTATTCATAGAAAATAATTGGTTTCCGTGCAGAAGGAACTGCTTGGGATTTTATGTACTGTATTACATGGGATATCAGATTAAATGATCCAATGAGGCCCTTCTGCCTCTAAAAATCTGTTACTGCTGCAAATAATGTAGGATAAAGAGATCATAGTTTTTGCTGCATGTATTCTTTAAAATAATGTAGCTTGATGCTAGACAGATACTGTTTTCAATCATTTTCTTCTCCTCTTCTTGCTGTTTCCTTTGTACTTCTTAGATCAGTAGTGTGAGATTCCCTCTGCTTCCAGACAATGTTTGTTTTGACATCCTGAAATCTTATCTTGGTTATTTTGTGGGAAATCTGCTATCTCATTTGACTTGAATAGAATCATTCTAGGTATAAGCATCTGAGGAGAGCATCTGACTAACCAGCATTACAAGCTGGATTGTGATTTGGAATTAAGGTTTCAGTCACGAGAGCTGTCCTTGTCCAGAACATTGGTTTATTGGGTTCATGCTGGGTTACCAACTGGGGGTTGTGTCATTGTATTGAAAGGGTTACTGTTCTGTGGCAAATACGAGAGCTGAGAGTGAGGTATTTGGAAAAGCTGGCCAGCAGATATTTGGTTGTCCCAGGACCTGTGGTAGCGTCCACATTCTTGCATTCTTCCACATTCTTCTTGAACTTGAGGGTGCATCCTGCTCCTCTGAGGCTTGAGGCTTAGCAGGGAGGGAGATAAGGAATGAACCCACATAGAGCTGAAAGAGGTTCTTTGCCACAAGCATTCTCTTTCTCACTGACAGGTTCAGTGTTTGTGGATGACATGCTTAACCTGCATATGGATATTGTTTTCATCTTTGTGCCTGTTTTGAATCTCTGCTCTTCAGTGCTTGTTTTTGGAACAGTTGCATATCTGTGAGATGAATCTTGTTTTTTCCTTTTATCTAGCATGCAAAGATTAAAAGGAAACTTGAAAAGAAGCATACGTGCTTTTATTTGACTTGCACAGCTAATTTTCTCCTTAATGCTGTGAGCTTCAAGTTGCTGCTGAAAGCAAGTTTGTGCACATGCACCAGGAGTCTGCAAGGGGAGAGTCACAGGGAGGTAAATGTTCAGTTCCTGGGGAGCTATAGATTCCCTGTTTCCTTATGCTCTTTTGTTAGTGGTGAGCAGTAGGTGATCTGGCTGCGCTGTAGACAGTTGAGCCTCATGTCATTTCTGGGCCTGGTGGGCCTCAGGCTGTGGTGGTGGCCCATGCTTTGTGTAGTGCCATCTTCTGTGTTTGTCCAGAGTGTTTGGGTTGGAGCATGGACTCCTTCAATAGAGATAATGTTATTTGATGTCTGATGTCTAAAGCTGTCACTAGAACTAATCTGTATAAAACTTCCTGAAAGTCCTGCTTGTTATGAGAAACCTTCCTGCTTCTCCCCTGATCTTGCAAGATCTGATTTAAAAATACTTAGTTCATGTTTTTCAACATACACTGTAAATAGTTGGTTTGCAGGTTCACTGCTCTTCTGATTGGCATAGTTAATGATATACATATCTTTAAAGTCTTTGATGCTGGATCAAAAGAAAACAATGATTATGGAAGAAGGAGATTAATATAAATGTTTAAATTCTGTCGTGCATTTCATCTGAAAGTATCTGGAATTACTTTTCAGACCAAGAAAATGGCTAATCCATCATTGAAGCCTGCTGCTCCTACCTGCCTGAACAATAGACACGGCATAAATGTGTTGCTTTTTGTCAAGGGAATTTGACTGGTTTAAATATTGATGCTGTGTTCTTTAGTCAGCAGGCATTAAGGCAGAGATTGTATTTGGTTCCTCGTTCACAGATGAAGTAGTGAGGCAATACTACAGGGAAAATCTGGAAGTGGGCTTGCAGTGTACCCTGCCTCCCTTCTGCCCACAGATGGGTAAGGAAACTGCTCTGAAGTTTTAAGTGTATTTACTGCAACATTGGTAGAGGTTCACGTGGAGCTGCTCCCCCTGCCCTGATTGCTGCAGCAGCAGGTGCATTAGGTAGCTTGGCTCTAGGGGCCAAGACTGCTCTGGAGCTTCCTTGGCCTGCTCTGGTGTGAGTGAGCACAGAACCTGGTGTGCAGTACTGTCACAGGGAGACGTACAGGACCAGTGTTAGGAATACGCTTGTACCAGGCATGGTGGGAGGAAGCCCTCCTCTGCCTGCATGACTGAAATAGGCTGGCAGGCAAGGTGACTGCACAGTGAAGAGGAAATCCCTGGTTATTTTTCACAGTCTTCATTTTTTGCCTTATGTTTCTATGAAGCTGTAAGTCACCCCCCAAAGTATGGAGGCTGTTTCACAAATTCCAGTTGAAAAGGATTCCTCACTGTGTGGAAGGTGAGTTGCTTGCCAGCCTTGGCCCCTTCTGTGTAAAAACATGATTAAACTACTGCAGGTGGGTTTTGTGTGTGTCAGAAGATTACAATTACAAGTTAAAGACCATCTGTCTGGGTTGCTGAATGGTGATCAACTGGGTGGGAACTGGGTTTCTGCTGGTGTAAAGGTTTGCTGGGAAAGCAGGTGCCCTTGCAGGGAATAGCTCCAGGGGAAAAGGTGTTTCTCTTCTGCTGCTGTATGCAGGTGTTCTAGCTAATGCCACATGCAGATGCTTCTCGTTCCAGATTAATGATGCTTTGTACCCCCAGGTCTCAAGGAGGTTGTTTAAAGGAGAGAGAAGTGTATTGACAGGATTCAGTTGTTGAGTCTGGTCTGTTTGCCCAGTTCCTCAAACCAGCACAGTGAATTCACTCTGGAGCCATGGGCAGGGCTTAGTTGCTGCTGAGCTGGCAGCTCTAGCAGCAGGTGATTGCAATTGTGCCTCCAGTATTTTGGGCTCTTGGGAAATGACTGGAGGGCAGAACCTTGCCATTCTTCCCTTCCCAAGCATATTGTATAGTCCAGGTTTGAAAGAAGAAAACTTCTCTTGCAGATCCTTGTCAAGCACCTCTACTGCTCCCAATCTGACCAGTGAAGGAGCTGTGTGGATTTTCTTTGGTGTCAGTACGAGGAGAGCGATAGTGAAGAGTGGTTAATAATGAAGAGGCTGCTATTGACTCAGCTTGCAGCAAACCCATCTCTCTCCACTGCTGAGGCTGTAAAAGGTGGTAGTGATAAAAGCCAGGTTTGCAAACCACAGGTCTGCACCACAACCAAGCTCTTCTGTGTAGGGATTCAGAATAGCAGTCCAGTGTATTTGCAGGTGGCTCATGAGATGACGCTTTGGATACCTTGCAGACACCAGCAGAGTTTTTGGGCTTGTTTCTGTCCTGCTTGCAAGGGTTTGCAGTCAGCAAGGAGATGCATTCCCTGCCTGTCGGAGGTTTTGAGGAGGTCCTTTAGCCTCTCTGCTTAAAGGCTGCAAGAGAGGACGCAGTTGCAGCAGCAGTGCAGAGTGCCCCACTTGGAAGTGCTTGCCCATTTGTTCATCTGTGTTCGGGGAAAGCTCTGGAGAAAATTTGTTGAAGAGTTTCAGAGGTTGAATGTGAAATTTTAGGAAACCCTAACTGCAAACTAGGCTGTGTTTTCCCTGTGGTTTTAGAATGAAAAGGCATTGCAATAATGTGATATGAGTTCTACACATTAATGTGTAAGACTAGCCTGTAGTAACTAATGTGTTTTGGTGGTCTCTGTCTTTATGGTATTCAGGCTACCCACAGCAGAAAAAAAATCTCCTGAGATAAGGTTTTAAAATAAAGTTTCTATTTTCAGGTAACCTGGGCTGTTTAATATCCTCTCTTGTATGAAGAGCAGTGAGTCTGTTTGCAAGGCCTGGGAGCTGTGAAGCTCACAGCTGGAGTCAGTGGAGGGGCAGGGCTTGTGCTTCAGGCAGAAACTGGGCTGTTACAGACTCAGATTCAGTATACAGTGTCCAAGTTTGTGAAGTCTTCCCTTCTTCCTGAGTCTCTTATCTGTTCTTTAGGGAAAATGTTTGTACTTCTTAAATTGAGGATATTGGCCCATTGTAGTGATTTGAAAATGGAGGTGGTGTCAAGACATCTGAGGTTGGGGAAGGATGTCTGACTTAAGATCAGCTTGTGTCTTGCCCCTTTCAGATCCAACAGCTAAAGATGATGTGGTGGTTTTTAACTATATGGTGGTAAGACAATTTCCATATGGTCTGGGAAATGGTGAAAATCTCTTTTGACACAGTTTTGTGCAATTTAGTTTAAATTTCTCCCTAATAAGTAAAACACTGCAAGCCTAAAGTAATTTTTCTATTGCTTTGAGTAGCCTGGAGCCTTTTTTACAAGGTTTAACTCAGTGTGGCATAAATGAGTTCGATTTAATTGGGAAAGGGCTGGTCTGTGTGTTATTCTGGCTTTGGTAGCAGGTCTTGCATAGCAGCACAACTGAGTCATACTGATATGGAACCCAAGACAGAGCATGCTGAATATTCTGAGGCTGTTTCCTTTCCATGCAGAGTCCAGCATGTGTGTTTTGTGAAGTTAGATGGAGGGATGGTTAGAAAGTTGTTCTGAAGAGCCAAAAGTTTGTTAAGATGTATTTATTGCTGTTGGATATGAATGTCACAAATATGAGGAGTTTTACTGGGTCTTGGAGCAGCTCAGCTTGTTAGAATCCAAATGTCTCCTTGCATCTTGCAGTGAGGAGAAAGCTCTTTCATGTTCTCTGAGTGAGCCCTTCTCTAATACATTATTCCAAGAAATCTTGTGATGTACATGCTCCATATTTCTCAAAGCTTGGCTCAAAGTAAGTTTTGTCAAGAAAATTGTATTTGTGTGTGTGTTTAAGTTGGCATCATTAGTGTAGAATTTGCTAAGGATCCTGCAGGGGAAGAAAGGATGGATATGGTTTGACTTTCAGACCTAGGAGAGGGAGCCTAAGGTTCAGCGTAGTCTTTATATAGTTCATGACTGTACATTAATCTTGATTTAAGCCAGTATTGGAGAGTTCTATTAACCAGGGTGTCAACCTTACCCTGGGGAGTAACTTTTATTAGCCAGTGTAGTGTATTCCTACAGAGGATTGCTAATAAGAGTCTATCACTCTGCCTTTTATTGTTCATAAAGGATGCTTACTAACTAATAACTTACATTGCTGTTAATGTGTTTCTAATGGCAAGGGAGGAAATTTTGAGGCTTTGTAGGTATTGTAATACCAGGGACTTCAGGAAACAGTCAAATCCAGTTTATTGTTCACAGAAGACAAATGAATATACCCGGATGTCTTCTGTCAGATATTTATCCAACCTATGCTTAAAATACATCCTTTGAAGATTTCACATTCTCCCGAATCAGTCTGCTCCAGTGCCCCTCTGCTCTGCATGTTTAATTTTCTTTCTAGCTAATCTAAGAGGATTTCTCTTTATCCTTCTCCTGGAGGATATGGGAAAGGATGATCACCACCTTTGCTGAAGTCTATGCTAGCAAAATCTCTTCAATGTGATTTTCAGTACAATTGTTAATGTGTGCCAAATGAGGCTGGTGGTTTGTGCCTTGTTCTGCAGTGTGTTGGCAGAGCTTTGTGCTGCTGGATCTGGTGGGATTCTGGGGGGAGGGCACACCATTCTTTTCATCCCAGAAAGGTGCTAAATAATTGAAGGGTAGAGAAGAACAGAACTCCTCTTCCTGTAGGTATGCTCAAAGGCAAAGGCCTTGTTTATGCCTCCTTTTCATTGAGGGGTCATGTGCCCTTGGAGGTGTAATATCTTCATTATTTAATGAAGATCTAAAGGAATCTTTAGCCATTTTGTGGTAGCTGCTCTGGCTTCCAGCTCCAGGTCTGTAGCAGTGTCATTAGCAAAGAGCTGGGGGGAGATGTGGGATGAAGCTTTAAAGGAATTGTCGTGGGCAGAGATAGTTTTTGTAATCTCTAGAAAGGCACAGCATGTGGCAGGGAAAAGAGCACGCTGGCAGATGGGGTGAGTGCAGCTACAGTCATACCAAGGAGACACTGTTGTGAGGCTTTCTTGCTGTGGTAGACAAGTGGGTCACAATGTTGAAATGTCACTCTGGGAACTTCAGCTGTGATCAAGAATGTGATGATATGAATTAAGGTCATTTCTGGGAAGGGAACCTGTAGAAGAGGTAGTATTGATCTTTGTGCATGGAGGATTTTGCCCTTGGAGACAGAGGGTTCAAATCAGTCTCCTCTGGATGAACTTGCATGTACAGCCTGAAAAGCAACAGCAGACAGGAGAAACAGTCTTGGAGGCTGCAGCAGTAATGTCCTGAACAAGTACAGCTGGGCTGTAGCTTCCCTTGGTGGTCACTGTGCTTAAGGAGTGTCTTACATGGCAGGAGTGATGGGCGGTGTTAATGGTGCTTTGGTTTGTGTCTGTTTAAGGCTCACAGTCTTTCCTGTCCATTCCTTGGTGGAGCTCTCCTTTTGGTGCTCCTGGTTAGCTCTGCAGCCTGAGGAAGAGTGTGCCTTTCACATGCACTGTGGCTGCCCTGCAGTGTGCTGCTGTAGTGAGGGCTTGCAAGAAGCCAGCAATGGCTCCTAGACTTGTCTCAAAAGGAGTTCTTGAGCTGCTATTATGGGAGCAGAAAACTGGTTTGACTTGTGCTGCTCTTCTCTCACCTGGTGAGGACAGAGAGCTGTCTGTCAGCTCCCTGCTGAGTGTGCCTGGTGTTGGGCTGGCTCTTGGCTCAGGGTGGCTGTGAGGCAACTGTGGCCAGCCCCACATCACCTGTGTGCGGGAAGAGACCCTGACCAAAGGCTTTGGAGGGCACACTTGGGACACCCATCCTACCTCTGCTACAGCAACTCTGTTTTGTGGTGCTCAGAGGCACCTGGGAGCACTTCAGTTCCTTTCTGTTAAGTCAGAATTTCCTCAAGTTCTTGCAGAGACAGTGTAGGCTGGAAGGGTGCTGTTTGCCTGCATGCTGCTTTGTACAGGTGAAAGGAACAATAAAACCATAGCTGGTGTTGATTGGTGTTATATGTCTTCTCAAACCCTCCTAAGGAGGCATTTGGGATTGCTTTCCATGGGTATTTTTCCTGGGACCTTTTATTTCTTGCTGGAGAGAAGTAGTAAAAGGGAGGAGTTAGTGCTGCAGTATCTTGACTCCTAGTCCTAATTATCTAGTGATCAAGAAGAATTTTATGGAAAATAATGTAACTGCATTAACCTGTCTTGCAAAATAAAGTTTTCACTATCTTGGATTATTTAATGAGTCACTTAAAGAAACCATCAAAGCCCATGTAAGATCAGCATATAATTGGGCAACTCTTGAAAGAGCATGTGGTCTCTGTAGTAGATTGAAGTAGCTTAGTAGCAAAAAATGTGTTACTGGATTTTTTTTCCCTACCTAATAGAATTTAGGTGACTCTGAATTAAGTCATCAAAAGGAGAGAAATTTGCAGTGACAGTTGATTTCCCTGTCCTGTTTCTGGACAGAGAGCAGACAGCTGGCTCAAGGTTCTGGTTTTGTGCTAGTCTGATAGGTCAGAATCTGGCCTGTAGCAGCTACTTCAAATTCCTTACTTTTGGTTGATGAAAATGTCAAGATACAGCAGAAACCACTGCAGGGCCTGCATAGTTCTTGAAGACTTTTTTATAAAGAAAGAGTTAATAAAGAATCTGTGCTTTGTTTCTGTGTTGCTTTGTGGTTGTGGCATCTTCTTTGATGTACGAATTCAGAGACAAGGAACAGAATGTATATATGTGCTCAGTCAAATTCCCAGTCTTTGAAAGATGGAGGAAAAAACTCTTGAAATGGTGATGTAATTATACGAGTAGGTCTGCATGGATATTTTTTTCCTGCATCTATAGATCTTAGACTGAACTACATTTGTTACTGGACTGCATGCTGGCACGGTCCCAACACTGCAGGCAGATGTATATGAAGAAGCCAAATAATACCTCTTTGCAACATACAGTACTGCTAGACCTCAGTGTGACAAGTTTATGATAGTAATAATGCTCTGTAGTTCTAGATGAGGATATGAAAACTAATGAAAAACACTACCTTGTATCTCCTGTCGTGCTATGGTGCAGGAAAGTGCTATTAACTTACAGGAGGAAAAGGATGAAGGGCAAGAAGAGGCATAACTGTAGCTGCATCTGCTTCTGAGTCAGTTTGTGGTGTTGATTTTGTGGAAGACTTAGTAACTTATCTGCTTGACTTCTCTTACAATGTCTGTTCTTAAGAAAAAGCAGCCACTTGGTCTCTAACCTGTACTACAAGCAGTGTTATCTGAAAAGCATATTATGTTTCTGTGTTATCCTTAGGCATTGTCATATTTTAAATCCTCTAAATTATGTTTTCTAGCCTGACATAGTTACTATCTGTGAAACTCAATCTCCAATTCAGCTGAAATAGCTTCTGTGCCTTAGACTGCAAGAGACTTGCCAGCAGCATTCCCTCCTCCTTCCTGAGTCACTTTGCCACTGACAGACTGATAGAGAAACAGTAATTGAAGCCTATCGCTGTGTGACTTTGAAGTTTTTACTTTTATCAGATGATGTCAAGTTAAAACCTCCTAGATAAATGAACCAAAAGCCCAATGCCTTTTTCTTTGCTGAAAAGAATAACTCAATCCCTGGTATGACTGGCAGTATTTGAACTAGAAGTATGTGTGTATCTTGCTCCCTTATCCGTGTTGCAGATCCTTTATTAGCTGTGTGAAACACTCTTGAAGTCCAAGATTGTCATGGGTCAGATCATGTAGCTGGAGTCTTTGGGGCCTACAAAATGTTGCCTGGCTTACACTACTCTACATAGAGAAGGATTAAAAAAAAAAAAGTTTTTCTGTTTCACAGTCTGTCAGCAGGGTCTTACAGGTGGTGACACAGCAGCTCATTAAACCTGGTTTTGGATTGACAGGGCTGCTTCTAACAGGTGTTGCAGGTTTTAATGAACAGTCAAAGTCAGTTTTAGCTGAAGACCTATGTGTTAAGAATCAAGTACAACAAAACACCTACTCTAGAAAAGTGGCCTGACTGATCTAATTTGAGCAGCAGAGGGGAGATGGTGTTGAACTAATTGGCTTCAGAAACAAATTCTCGGCTGAATTTATTGATGAGGCCCATTCTTATGCAAAAAGAGTTACTGTTTCATTTTACTCGGTTTGGAATATGCAATAAGTCCAACTGGGATGGGAAGAAGCAGTCTGGCATCCTTTTCATGTCAGGTTAACAGTGGCACACTATCACATCCAGCATTCTGTCTGTCTTGTTTCAGAATTCACAAGACACCAGGTTTTGAAGTTCTAAGAGTGACCATGCTTTCCCATCTGTGTGAAAGTTTTGCTGCTGTATTTAAAAAAAAAAATAATTATGGGACACTTCAGTTTGGAATAAGTATCTCAAAGGAAATAAACCACTACTGACATTGCAGGAGCAGGAAGACTTACATAGCCTCCAACCTGTTCAGCAGAAAGCAATCTGATCTTGTCAGCAAGTGTCCAGTGAGAACAAACCTCTGAGAAAATAACAGAATTACAAAACAAGGCATCAGCCTTCTAAAATCACCCAAAAAAGTTATTTAAACACTTGATTCAGCTTAGCCATTGTTATATTGAAAATAACAATGAGTTGTGAAGGAGAGAAAAATGTAGTAAAAGCATTGTGAAAGGTGAGTAGAGCCTGTCCAGGACGTACCTGCTTGGTCTGGCTGAGCTCCCCTGGGGTGTCAGTGGCTTCTTTTGTTACACTTACAGCTTCTGTTCCTCTGATCTGCTTCAGGTCTAAAGAGTTCCGTTTAAGATAATTAATCCAAGAACTAATGATTTCGTTGAACACTTAATTAATACTTTTCTTGTGTTAATCCACAAGAATTCATGGAAACCTCTTAACGTGATGGATGCTTGTTTGTGTAGCTGTGGCACTAGAGCATTGATAGGAGCTATTTGCCTGACTTGTTTAAATGTGTTTCTAGAGCTGGATATAGAAGCCAGAATGTATGTGGTTTGTCCCTATAATTTTCCAATTGGTTTTCCACTTGTGCTGTCAGCTGCTCAGATGGCTTGTTCTTTTCCCTTAGCAAAATGCTGGCTCCCTCAAACAGTGCAGGATGCAGAATTCCCTTCTCTTCCCTTGTTTGTGGTTGATTTTTTTGTTTGTTTGTTTGTTTTGGTTGGCTGAGGGTATTTGGTTTTTGGGTTTTTTTTCTGTTTGTGATTTGTTGGGGGGTGGGGGTTTGGTTGTTTGTTTCTTTGGATTTGGTTTGGTTTTTTGGGGTTCTTTGGGTTTTTTGTTTGTTTTTTGTTGTGTGTGGGGTTTTTTTGTTGGGTTTTTTTGTTTGTTTGTTTGTTTTTGTGTTTTGTTTTGTTTTGGGGGGGTTCTGTAAAATGCTTGCAGTTGAACAGGTCTGGAGACTGGATTGCTTCAGCCACAGAAACAGACATGGAGCAGGCACTGCTTGAGCTGTGTTAGCAGTGTCAGCCCATCCATGTGTCCCTGGCTGAATCTTGAACCAGTGATTGCCAGGCTGTTCACCTTGCTCTGCTGTGCCTGGGCTTCTCCAGGTGTACTTTGCAGGAGTTGTTCATAGCAGTGAGTTATGCTGTGACTACAGTAGCTACAGTAGCCAGAAAAATCTCTCCAGCCAGGTTTTGTTGAGAGTTGTCCCATGGTGACTACTATCACCTCTTTCAGATCTGGAATGTCAGGTGAGTTGGTTGATAAGGAATGGTTTTTGTATGGAAGTGGGTTTTCCAGACAGCTTATTAGTGAAACCCCAAGTCCACAGCAGAGCCACAGGGGGACTGCACAGCACTTGGTGCATGTGGTGTTTGCTCCAGAGCAGTTCTGCAGACATTTCCATGGCAAGAAAACTCCCCTTGAAGTGTGCTGCAGATGTCCCAGATCCTGGATACTTCTGGCTAGGTAGCCTGCCTGAGATTGCAAAGCCTTTTTGGGTTCCTGAGCACATGCCAGGCACCCATGTGGCCTGAGGGTGTGCCCTGATTTAGATATATTGTGCCTCACTGTGCTGTCATATAATTGAGTGTCTGTTGGACACAACTAAAAAGGCGACTGTTTTCAGTCTGAGGGAGGAAAACAGATGTTTTATTCTCTTGTGAGAGCTCACAGTGATGCATCAGCTGTTGCTCCAGATCTCAATGATGACAGCCAAAAAGGCAAAGGGAAAGACACACAGGTCAAAAGGAGTTGAGGAGATCAACATTAAATAATTTCTATTTCCTTTGTGTTAAGTGACATGTGGGATTTGGTTCTGAAGCATGTGGAAAGCATTACCCTCTAAGCTAGAATTAACTTTTAAATGGGCAGGGACAGAATATTTTTTCATTGGTTTCCTAGACCAGACAGATCAAAGTCTGGGAAGACATATAGTTGCCAAAAGTTAAACAATATTAAAAATGATGCTGGACTTGATCAAGAGCTGTGCTAAGAGCTGGATGTAAGACATAGTTAGTTGCAAGAGGCATGCACGGGCTACAGAGTGGTTCAAGCTGCTGAGCCAAAAGCTGTGTAAGAAGGTCTGCAGAGTGCTAGGCTTGGCCCAGAGGTGTCACTTCACTCAAACATCCCTGTCCCTTGCAGGAACACACAGCAGCTCAAGCAGAGCACATTCTGACAGCTGCCCAGCTTGCAGACAGGCACTGGTACATATCTGCTGCTGTGAGGTCTGGTTCCACCTGCATAGGCTCACTCAGGGGAGCAGGTCAGCCCTGGGACTGTGCTCCTGTTCTCTGTTCTTGTGACACTGTTTCTGCTGGGGTCCTGGTTTTAGCTGGAGTATAGCACTGATGGTAAGCCCCTGAAAGTTTTCCCTTAAAGTTGTTTGACATGAATTGAGAAACAGCAATTAAGAATAGCTTGGAGAGGGAGTTAGAGGGAATGGCAAAAGAAGAAACTGGTGTAGTCAAGAGCTCAGGCAGTAGCTCTCAGACTTCACTGACCTTATAGGACAGGGGGAAGCATCACTCTGTTACGGACTGTGCTAGGTCTTGTGGCTGCTGTAGATGCTGGGTTAGATGTAGCTCAGCTGCACCCCTCACTGCTGTTGGTGAGACTGGGAAGTGTTTTAACTTGTGCCTTTAAGGATCATCCTCTGGGCTTTCTCCTGAGTGGGTCAGAAAGAGTACGAGCAGGATTCTGGCTGAAGTGGTGCCTTCCTCTGCGGAATTCCTTCTCCCCACCTCTCACCCTTTTCTCTTCCTAGCACCCATCTCTTCGCTTTCCTGGGCTATTGTATCTTTCTGTGGCTGACAAAGGCATCTTGAACCTTCCTTCTTTTCTGCATGGAGTTCTTCACTGTTGTACATTAAGCTGTTGCTGATTGTGTCTGGAGACACTTCCCAAAGGCGTAGGACTGTGTGGTACGTGCTGAGCAGGCAGTCTGTCTGTGCAGGGTGGGAGGTGCTGTGAAAGCTCTAGGTCTTAGGGTGTTTCCAAAATGTTACAAAGACAGTGGCTACTGAAAATGCTATTGCATTTTTAATTGCATGTGTTCCTTTCTTCCCAAACAAGGCAAGAACAAAGCTTCTTTAGCCAGGACCTAGCAAGAGCTGTCATCATCTCGTAAGTTTCCTACTCATTTCAGCTGCTGCCTTCTCCTCACCACTGGGGCTGCTCTGCCTCCCTGACTGATCCCCAGCTTTCTTCACATTGCCAGCAGCTGGTGGGACTTTGCTGTGTCTGCATCTCTTTGGTGCCCTCCTCATGAGGCTGGCCATGCATCCTGTCATCATTGCATTGCAGTATTGCTGTTCCTCATAAAAGCTGGTGTTGAACGGTGTAATCTGGAAGTGCAGATGTTCAGAAGCTTGGAAACTAGTGATCAAAGGAAGTATCTGGATATTTGAACATCCTCACAGTTTTCAGTAGACTTTGTGAGTCCTAAGGGAGCAGAAGATTGTCAGTGATTATCTGCTAGGTTGTGTGCTTCCCTTGTTTTTTTCCAGATGCTGTCTAAACCTTCTGAAACACTTCTGTTCCAGTTTTAAAATGTGTTGACCCTTTCTATTCTTGTAGTGTTAGAGATGGAGTTGGGGTCAGTGCTTCTGTGCTTGGAGCTTTTTAGGTGTTCCAGCTAATATGGTTCTGCCTGCAGGCAGATTCCCAGTGTGATTTCTCACTTGCTCTGTGCACTGTAGCAGCCTTTTGCTGCTAATGGTGGGGAAAGGCAGTGTTATTAGGTGAAGCAGCCTGCTCTGTTAATAAGGCACATTGCTGTGTTGGCAATTGATTAGTTGCCATAATAAAGGCTTTCCGTTTTCCTACAAAAAACTAAAGGCAATGCAGGCCTTGTTATTTTCCTTGCCATATTCTTTTTGCTTTTCTGTAGCAAAAGGAATCCTTCATACAATGAAGTCTCATTGTATGAGGCTTCATTATGCCTTGAGCTGTGAGATGCAACTAGTTACCAAAGCTACAGAGAAGTAATGGTGCTGATCCCAGGGCAAGATCTCATCAGTGCTCACAGTTATATTAATTTTTCCTTCCTGGCTGAGGACCTGGCTGTAAGTGTAAATGCTCAGCTGGGGGCAATGGAAATGTATGGAACAGTGGCAGTGTTTGTGACTAAGATATTTAACTGTTTTGTGGTGAGGAACCAAAGGCAATAGCAGATGGTAGTGCAGGTGTTTTGTTTTGATGTCATTTCATGTGAAGACACTAAGCATTGAATATCCATAGCTGTAAGAAGCTGCATAAGCAGGACCACCTTCCTGAAAAATGGTGCTGCTGCTGTTTTTCCAGCAGTGTTTGGGGTAATTGAGATGTGAAAGTGTGAAGTAAGTTGTAACTCTGCTTTCCAACTGCAAATTCTCCTGTTGTATTACCATGAGTGCTGCTTCCCTGGAGACTTAGGCAGACTGTATTTTGTGTCAATGGTGATTTACCCACTGTGCTGTCTGGAGCTCTGACCTTGCTCAGGGTAGAAAAGCCTCCTGGACTCCACAGCAGTGACTCTGCAACTTGTGCTTCCCTCCATGTCCTTTGGAGAAAGCCCAGTGGCTGCTCCTCTTCTCATCATACACAACCACAAGTGGAGAACCTTTGCAAAACAGGGTGAAGTTATTCTTTGGAATTCCCCCCTTCAGTTCCCCTGAGCAGAGGCAGGGTAGGGAGCACTGTGATTGAGGGCTGACTTGGTCCAGCTCTTTCTCCTGGGACACACTTGTCAGCTTTTCTGGAAGCAGATGTCTGCATTTCAGGGTGATCGAGTTCTTTTAAGCATCACTTTGTGGAATTTTTGTAATGATAACTTTTTGCTCTGCAGTGCATTTTCTTTAAATTGCTTTGAATTTCTCATGTGTTCTACCAAATCTCTAGCTTTTAGATCAAGAGACAACTGAGGCACTTTGTTGGCTTTTTTTTACTGAATCCAGAAGATAGTTACTGGAATTTTTTGCTTTTGCACATGAAAGGTGCCCTTGTGTCCTAACAGTAGTGGAAAAAATACATCTCTGTAGAGATCATTTCTGACAACCTTTTCTTAATGTCTCCCAACATTTAAATGACCTTAGTTCTCCTGGAATTTATTTCACTGTAGAACAATGCATTTTTTACTGAGTTGCTCATCTGTTACTAGGCTTGTAAATGAAGAAGAACTTTCAATAACCAGTGTTTTTACAAGTGCTTATTTTACAAGTGCTGGTGGTTTCATTGGGTGTTTCAGTTCACCTAATTCCATCAGGGAAGTTGAGGATTTTCAAGGTGGTGTCTGTGACAGAATGAATGGTATCTCATCAATCTAGAGAAAGAACTCAAGAATATATATTTAAAGTTTTCCTCCCATTCAGCTCTTTGACCATAGCTTGCAGTCATGCCAGTAAAATCAGTTGTGCTGCTCTTGCTGCCTTTTTCTTTGCTGGTGTTGGTTTTGCAGATTGTGTTGTACAAAAAACCTTAGTGTCTCTGTGAGGATTGTTGGGCTGGGGCGAGGGACTCATGCTTCCAGTGCAGATGTGGTGCTGCCTTGGAAGATGAGTGTTAACTCTTGGAATGGCAGAAGGATATGGACTATTCCAAGGTGGATGTGGTTATAGTCGTGTGCAGGTGGGATACAGCATTTCAGAAGCTGATTCCAGATTTCTCTGACAGGACTTTGGTTACTGCTGTGCTGACCCAAAATACCTGGCTTCAAAACTAAATTTGCCAATATCATCTCACTTCAGCTTGGTCTTGAGTGCCCAGTTCAGTTGTGGTGGATGTTTCATGTCACAAGGAATTGGAACTGCTCCCTCTCTGATCAGCACTGATCAGACCAGCAGTGATGTGAGCCATCTCTGCTTGCCTTGGACTTCTCGGTGTGTAATCTGAAGTGTTACACTTTTTTCAAAAGTATATTAAATTTACTCCAAGTATGCAAGCACTTCTCCATGTTTTTGCTTATGAATCCAGATTAGCTAAGCAACTGTTAAAAAAAACCCGTGGTTGAATACTCTTAGAATTCTTTTTTTTTTTAATATTGAAATTTAGAAGTCTTGTCTTCCATTTCCCATGCCTTCTCCAAAGAAAACCTCTCAGAGTTCAAAGTGAAATAGCTGAGCTGTGTCAGCAGTGGTGACAATCAGCATGTTGGAGCAGCATGAATCAAACTGGTGTCACAGCTGCTGTAGAAGCTCTCTCCAGCATTCCCGTTTAGGTCCCGAGCTGTCAGGCAGGGAAGGTTCAGCAGGAGGCTGGCAGAGTGCAGTGACTTTGTGGGGGTGTACTGCCCACCCCACTACTGTTTCCCTGCAAAGAGGGGGGAGAAGGTTCCTGCAGCCACCTCCACATCCCTGCTGTGGCATGGTGTGGTGAGTGGAGGGAAGGGCTCGTCTCTTTCCCCCCCTCTGAGTTTGTCCAGGCCATTGGGGTGGCCTGAAGCTGATTCACTCTGGTTTCTTTGTGTTCAGTCAGATATTGCTGGATTGTGCCGCTTCTTTACCCTTTAATAGGAGTGTGTTTAGGTGTGTCTTGTTTTAAACTGGATGGATTTGTCTGCCGTGCTTGGTGACCATGTACTGCTGGAGCAGATGATGATGGACTCTCTGCTCTCTGATATGGGGAGCTGCCTGCAAGTCTTTCAGCACCACCCAGATATTAAAGGACAGATGCTTTGAGTTGCTTTTGTTGACCTCTGAGAAAAGGACTGTCTGTATTGGGAAAGGCTGTGTTGCATCCTGGGAACTAACAAGAGACTTCTTTACTGGGAGAGATGACCTGGCAGTTGGAGAGAGGCAGGAGAAGGGTTTGCTGACAGCCCTTGGCGCCTACAGAAAGTACTCTGAGACAAGACAAAGCAGCAGCAGATGCCAAATGAGCTGAATACTGGGTGGCACGACTTGCTTTATTGCCTGTCTTGGGGAACCTCAGGAGTCAAATGAGCAGAGCAGATCCTCAGGCCGAGGGCTGTCACTCCCTGATTCTGTGATCACTCTTTTGGGGGCCCGTGTAAATAGGAGGCTAAAAGATCTGTGCTGATGTCAAGGCCTGGAATAGCTGTGTAGTTATCAGCATTGCAGCATTATCTGGAATTTCGGCTGGAGAGCTGCCCTTCCTGTGCCTTGGTGTGGAGCTGTGCCCGCCAGCTGGCTCCCTGGGGAGAGGCCTGCATCGGGATCACGGCAGTGGGATGGCTGCTGCCAGGGCCCATCGCTGCTCCCGAGCTTCCTCCTGGCCCCTGGTGTGTGTTAATTCAGGCAGAGCTTCAGTAACTGTTCCAGCACTGAATGGGTGGGCTCTTCAGTGCACTCAGTGCAATGCAGCCAGGGCTGGAATTCAATTAATTCTTTGTTCATTTGCCAGCCGTGCCCTGGGTTGTCTGTTATCTGTCTGTAGCGGATCTGTTGACTCTGTCAATCCATACATGATTTCTGCTTTCTGCCTCTGACCTTGTGAGGCAGGTGTCACATTGGGGTTGATAAATGAATCCAGCATAGTTGGGAGTAACATTTGCTCAGCCCAGTTGCTGTTTCCTCAATAGCTGTCCAAGCACCACTGTAATAATTGTGCTAATTTATAAGGACAACAGCAAAAATCGTGCGTAGCTTAGCTCATCCTCCTGGCCTTCTCCTGGGGGTGAACTGCAGGGTATGTTTGCACTGTGCATGGTTTCCTCTCATGTTTGAGTGATGAGTTCCCCTCACTCTTCCTGGCTTTCGGGCAGTTTGAAGAAGAGATGGATTCCTTCCTCTCCCGGGATCGAATTTATCCCTGGGGCACATCTCTGTAATTGCAGGCAGCACACTTATCTCTGTGCAGGATGCTGCCGTGATGGGGCTCTGATCAGGCAGCTGTGAATGGTGACTCAGAGTCCCATTGACTTTCCCTAAAAGCCTCTCTGCGCTGATGCGGATCTGGAGCCCACCCTCTTGCTGGGGCTCTGCTGCCGGGCCCCAGGCGGGCGAGGCTCCCCTGAGCCGGCAGACACGGGCAGCGATAGCCCTTAGGGCAGCTGGCTGAGCATTTGGCAATGGTAGATTACATCCAATGTGCGAGATGAATGTGAAAACGAAACACAGCTAAACAAAAGCACGAGGAAAAAGCTTCTTTGGTGTATGAATAAATATTGTTGAATTAAAAATTGGCAGTGTTGAAGGGTCTGTTACTGTGAGGGGAGAAGACTGCAGGTGCTCTTTGGAGAAGGTGAAGTTGTATGTTGGGAGAAGTTAGGATCCAGGGGCTGGTATTTAGGAAGGTTTTTTTTACAGGATACTTGGCATGGAGTAGTAGGCTGTTTCCCCGGGTGTTTGGAGCCGAATTTGGAGCGAATCCATGTGACAGGCTGAGGGCTGTGGGGTGAGCGCTGCTGCGCGAGTAGCGCACGGGCTTCAGCGCAGAGCGGCCCCGTACGGGCTCCGCTGGGAGCAGCGCTCTGCATGGAGGGGGCAGGGACAATGGGGGCGGCGCAGGGAGGTGGGAGCAGGGGCCCGGAGGTCGCAGCCCCACGCGGGTCCCGCACAGCGCCGTGGGAGGCTCGGTTTAGCTCGAGGCGAGCGTTGTTCAGAACGCGCCGCGCACACGCCGCGGTGCGAGGTTCCAAAAATTGCGCCGCGCACGGAGCGGGCGCTGCTGTGTTGTTTAAGGCGTTAGCAGGGCTGCTCTCGCCATACGCTCATTGAGCAGCCGCGCAACCCCCAGATAAGGACGGTTGGCGGCCGCTGGGGCGCGCCGCCCGTAGGGGGACGCGAACCGCGTCCAGGTCCCGGCGAGGGGCGGCGCGCCCCCGCCCCGCCCGCTGCCCGACGCCCGGCTCGGGGGCGCGCACCGCGCGGGGCTCGGCGCGCCCGGGCGGCTCCGACCCGGGTTCGAGCCCTTCGGCGGAGCCGCTACCCAGAGTGCTCCGCGCCAGACTGGCGCAGATTTGCATAGGGGGCGGGGCCTCCGCGGCAGCGGAGCGCGCTCTCTGCCGAGCGGCCGCGGCACTGCAGGGCACGGCTCCGGTAACGCGCGGCTGCGGGGATAACCGAGCTCCCGGTACCGGGAGGGACAGCGGGTACACAACGAGTACAGCTGTGTGCGTGTACACACGGGAGTGCAAATACATGTATGTATTACAGTATCGTAGAATATCCTGAGCTGGAAGTAACGCACAAGAATCATCAGCTGCAGTTCTGGCTCTTGCACAGGACAGCCCCAACAATCCCAGATGTGCCTGAGAGCCTTATCCAAGCAATCCTTGCCTCTGGCAGGCTTGGGGCCACCACCACTGCACTGGTTGTCTGTGTATATATGTACAGTTGTGGGTATGTACAGGGAGCTGGGCTGTGTTGGAGCATTCCTGGTGGCACCACCTCGGGAGCCTGGCTGTCCCTAACGCTTCTAGGCGTGATTAACCTCGGTGCTTATCCAGAAATTTAGGGAGAAGTGTCTTGTACCAGCATGATTATGATCTATAGAGTTTTGCAAAGTGTTTCACACACAGGCTACACAGTACATTCAGTATGTGATGTGCCTTTTTTTAGTAAGTAAGCTTAGTTAAAATCAGACCAGGTTTTCTGATCTGCAGCCTGTCATGAAGCTTCTCTCAAACTAGGTGTCTTTCTTTGAATTCCAGTTACATCATAATAGTGTTTGGTTTCATTTCTGCCAATAAATAATTAAGCAATTCTTAGTGCATACCACTTTCTAATTATAGTTGTAATCATTGCAATGAATTAGGAATGCTAGTTACAGCAAATACTGAAATGGTTTATGCACAAGGTTTGTGTACCTTGCACATCTATATACATGAATTTAGCACTGAGCAGCAATCGCAGTTGCAGTGCACTCTTAGTTCATTGCCTGTTCTGTGCTTGCAGGTGGTTCTCCTGGGGATTGACATCATCTCTGCACTGGTGTCCCGCTTGCAAGATCGCTTCAAGGCCCAGATTGGCACAGGTGAGGGGTCTCTGTGTGAGTGTCACCATCACTGCCACCACCTGCACTGGCTGCTGGACTCAGAGCTGTCTTTGTTCCCCGGAGAGCACTTGGGAGGTTCTCAGTGGTTTTCATCCTCTGCTGAAGGGCAGTGAGGCTGGTGCATCCATCGGGCTTTGGGGGAAGAGCAGAGGGGCTCTGCCACTGTTACATTTTTTTCCTGAGGTATTTGAATGTTCCCATTTTCTTTCCCTAGTGCTGCCAAGTTTACTTGATAGGCTGGGAGATTCTAAGGACTCAGTGAGGGAGCAGGATCAGACCTTGCTGCTGAAAATCATGGAACAAGCTGCTAACCCTCAGGTATGCTCAGCAGTCCTCCAGAGAATGAATGACTGGCTGTGAAAAAACAGGAAACCTTTTTTTCTGTCAGAAGGTTTTCTCTGCCATTTTTCTGTCTGAAATGGCTTCATCTCCCTAGACCTTGTTATAAGATGTTTACTTCACTTGGGAAGGCTGTTGCCTGACAGGAAACACAAGATCATGTCAGTGGATTTCCCAGGGATGGGATGGGTATATGCCAAGAGTTATTGTTCCAGGTTTTTGGAAAGTACTTGCTTTCTGTAAGTATGTTTTAGGTAGTGGGGAGTTACTGTGAAGTGAGCACAAAACAAAGAATTAGTCAGATCTAAAAGTATCTTGCTCCTTTTTGTCCTGTTCTCTTTGGATGAGTGTAAGGCTTGTATTTGAGCTCCAGAGGTGGTGTGGTGTATGTCTGCTGGAAGACAGAATCTGTTTCTTACCCTATCTCATTTTTTTCTCTTTCCTGTCTTCCTCAGTATGTGTGGGACAGGATGCTGGGAGGATTCAAACACAAGAATTTTCGGACAAGAGAAGGGATTTGCCTCTGCCTTATTGCAACACTCAATGCGTAAGTCAGAACCTTCTGCAAACCTTGTGTGTTGTGTAGATGAGCCTGCTCTGATTCCTAATGGTGCTTTTTGTTCTTTATTCCCAGATCTGGAGCTCAGAGTTTAACACTGAGTAAGATAGTGCCACATATATGTAACTTACTTGGAGATCCAAACAGCCAGGTGAGCTTTTGCTGTGAGTCACATCTAAAGGTTGTGCTGCTTGCCTTGTTGGTAAATGAGCTAATTGTGCTGCTGGTGGTGAGCTCTGAACAATGCTGTGCACGCAGAACCCTTGGCTGGTTTTGGAAAGGTGTAATTTGAAGTATGTTCAAACCAGCATATCAGTTACTCCAAGGGTTCAGCAGAACAACATGAATCTGCAGGTGAGATGAACAGAAAAGGGAAACCTTTGTGGGAAGGGAACTCCTGTGCCTTGGAGGCTGCAGCGATCCCTTTGGGCTCAGTGCAGCACCCCTCACCTTCAGAGAGAAACCAGTCTGGGCAGGGAGGGCAGATGGGGTCAGTCAGACAGCCTGGCCATGTGCACTACCACAAGTTGTACAGGCAGTTTCTGAATAGGGGGGAAGACAACCTGTACCAGGACCTTTAATCAGCAATGCTACCCAATGAAAATACAAGTGGAATAAAATCTGTTATTCCCTAGTGCTTTTTTTCTTGTTTGGAATTAGGTGTAAGTATGTGGGGTTAGTAAGAAGAAGGAGGTGGACAAGTAGTGTTCAAACTCGCTGTGTAATGTGGACTAGCAGTTTTTGAATAATGCTGTTGGTTGTTCTGCCAGCATGGGTGACACATCTGTGATCCAGGTCTGGAGAGGGTGTTCAGCTGGAAGGAGGTGTGGGGTGTCCAGCTGGAGAATGGGTTTGTGTTTGCTCTGGGGAGTTGGCCAGATTTCTGTGGCTGTCAGGGTCTCCCCTTGCTAAGAGGACTGAGAGTGAAGCAGCCTTCCCTTGCTGCTTGTGCCAGTGCAGGATGGTAAGCTCATTACTCCAAGAAATTTAATGTTTAGGGTCCTCTGTAGTTCTCAGCTTGGGACTAAGCAAGCTGTTACCCTCCAAGGAAATCTTGAGTTTATGGCTTAAGCACACAGGTGCCTTGGTGCTGCCATAGATGAGCTGTTGAATTAACGGGAAAGATGGTGAGGGCACTGAGACATTTTTCCTCTGTGCTGCCTCTTCCTTGTGCCTGCCACAGCTCCTAGTCCTGTATCCAACTGCAGGGGGAAACAAGGCTGATCTTTCCCTTTCTCCTGGGTCTGGTGCCTCATCCCCAGAAAGCCTGTGCCTGAATTGGTCAGACAGAAATCGCTGTGCCAGTGGCTCTGGTGAAGCAGTGTCCGCCCTGGGGCAGGGCTGGTCCCGGGCTCCCCTGGAGCTGCTGCTGAGCGCTGGGAGCCTCGCTCGGCTCGGTCACTGCTGCCCTCTCTTGGAGAGAGGAGAGAAACAGTTCCTGGTCAAGTCCAGTTTTTTTTCTTTTGTTGTGGATGTGAAAGCTGTTCCATCAGAGCCCTTTTCAAAAATAGTGCTTTTGTTGTTTTCATCTGATGTGATTGAGTAACCCAGTGTGCATCTGATGTGACAACACTCCTTAAACTCTGATCATTTTCTCAAAAATAAAATTACTAAAGCTTTATTATTGCTGTGGTAGACTAAACCAAGTATAATGTTGTGGGCTCCTTGCCTTGCCTCTTGGGATTTACAGTCCTGCAGCTGTGCCTCTGCTTAGCTGTGCACACAGGGCAATCCTTGCTGTGCTCAGGCTGGGCTGGGGTCTGTGCACCCCAAAACTGGGGGCACCAGAGGGGTCCCCACAGCCTGCTGTGCCCAGCAGCACTGGTGGCAAATGGGGCTGATGGGCAGGAGTGCTGAGTGAGGGCTGGCATGAGTGGAGCAGGGGTTTGGAGGCTGGCAGGGACCTGCTGAGTGGGAAGGCTGCGGAGCAGGAGAACGAGGAGAGGTGGGTGTGAGTCAGGTGTTGGGGTTTTCTTTGGCCAGGAGGCAGGGTATGTGTGCCTGCCCTTGGACTCCCACCTACAGGCAATTCTGGCTTGTGTCTCAGGATATTCCATGTCTAGTTCTGGGGTGTATGTGGGGGTAGCTGCTGGGCCATCCTCTGAGAAGCAGAAGTGCACAGTCGGTGTTTCTGCAGAGCAGATAGTTTGTTTACCTTCTCTGCCTGCTGTGTCTAGTGAAGGAAGGTTTTAAGTACAGAAAGGTGACACTTAATCAGATTTATGTCTCTTCTGTTGGCTGGAAGGAAGGATGTGCTCAGCAATTTCTTGCAAATCAGTTTGGAAAATATGCAAAATTCATGGTGACTCAGGTGATTGATTACTCCTCCCTTCCTCCCTGTTTTATTATCAACAGAGAAATGTAAGTTTTTAAGATAGCATTAAAAATCAGTTTATTTTACAATCTCCCAGTAATATAAGATCTGTTTGTGTCTCTACCTTTTTTCATCCAGTAAATGTACCTGTTGTATACAATGGGAGGAGTTTGGCAAAGGCAGCCAAGCTCCTTTTGCACGAAACCTTTCATCTTCCACCTTCACTGCCTTTCCAATTCAATTACCTGCTGATACTGTTAACATGTGAAAGGCAGGGTTGGAAGCTCCTTTATGAGCTGTGTGGTAATGTGTATAGTGGCAGCTGTTGTTGCTGAGAAATAGACAAATTTAGTTCTCTAATGTAGGACTTACTAGGGATTTTATTAATTTAAATTGTAAAGATGATTGATTTCTCTCATGTCTCACATCCAGGTTCGAGATGCAGCAATAAACAGCCTTGTGGAAATTTACAGACATGTTGGTGAGCGTGTAAGGGCTGATCTCAGTAAAAAAGGATTACCCCAGTCTCGGTAAGTTGAGAATATCCTTAGGTCTTCACTATTTTTGGGCTGCTTTTTATTCCCTTCCTTCCTTCAGAAGACTTCGGGAACCTCATGACCTGAACCTTCTCCCAGGATCATTGTTTCATTTCTTATTTTTATTTTTTAATCTGATAAACACTCAGATTTACTTAGTGCTGATCAAGATGAAGGGAATTAATACTTTTCCTGTAGGTTCTGCATATGTAGAGAGGAGACACTTCAGAGTAGCTTGTGTTTATGCAACTTAGGCTGTCATAAACAAAAAAACTCACAAACAAAATAATCCATTTTAATATTTTATTTAAGAAAAAAAAACCAGCTTCCCTCCCCTGCCCCCCCAACCAAACCCCTCAAACAAAAAGCAACCAAACTTACATCAAAACCAAAGCCATGTCTCTCTGCTTCTGCTGTTTCAGGTGCATTAGACAGCTGCTGTGCATCTTGCCTCCAGTGCTCAGGGCAGAGCATGGTTAGCCCTGAGGATGGAGTAGATGGCAGCTTGCCACTGCTCAGAGGGAAGAGGTGGTTCTGGAGTTGGGGCACATGCAGGTGGAGGCAGCACTGTTGTTGCCTCTTGTTCTCCAGTGGAAGCATCTGCTCCCACAATGTGCCTTAAAGTAATAAACTCACTGGGAAGGAATGATGAGATGTGATAAGAATCTTCTGCTCTGCCAGACCTGTGACATAAATGGGAAGGTGTCAGGGCCAGAGACAAATGTTGTGTCAAGTTGGTTTTTAGGGGTGTGTTTTGTGGTATTTCTGTAAATAGTTAAGATAGAAAAAGTGGTGATGAACTGGAACTAGAACAATTAGCCTTATCACATCTTCAGTAATGTAGTATTTTCAATTATATCTCAGGTTTTCCTTTCAGCTTTTGTGTGTTGGTGTTGTTTTGTTTTTTTATATTAAAATAACTTCCTTGCATTGACATTTTCTGCTGACATTTTTTACAGTTCTCCCAATGACCTGAGTGAAGCCAAATCTGTTCTATAAGATCATAAAATGTTAGAATTTGGCTGCCCAGGGAAGTGGTGGAATCACCATCCCTGGAAGTGTTCAGAAGCCATGTGGATGTGGCATTTGAGGACATGGTTTAGTAGTAAACATGGTGGTGCAGGGTTAAAGGTTGAACTCGATGGTCTTAGAGGTCTTTTCCAGCCTTAGGGATTTTATGATTCTAATATTCCTAAAATTTAAATTCAGTTGTTCATTGTGTATTTCTTTAACTTTCAAACAGGTTGAATGTAATTTTTACAAAATTCGATGAGGTCCAAAAATCTGGAAACATGGTCCAGACTTCAGTTGGTGAGTAGAGTACTCTCTGTTTGATCCTTTTAGCAATTTTCAGTTGGGGAGGCATTCAAATGCATATACAGCAAGCATTCTGTTAGGGGAAGCAAGAATGGTGATTGTTCAGAAATATACACAGTGCCTTTGCAACAAATAAAATGGATGTTTAGTTTGTCTGCTGTCTTTTTGTAGTATCAGGAGAAGGAAGCCTAAGTTTTGAGAAGAGAAGGTGATGCTATTAACTGTCTCCTTTTCCTTTTGAGTTACATTAGGAAAATATTTCTCCTGTTCTCAAGTCCATGTGCATGTAAGTTGTTCATAAGGTGAATTAAATAGTAATTTCAGAGAAGAATTGCCTTTTCAGTTTAATGCCCTAAAAGGCACAGAGAGTGTACACAATAATGCAGCAGTGTTCTGTTTAAAGCTCATGTTGTTTGTATTTTGCAGTTCCTAAGTGTCTGGGATTCCTCCCAAATCTGTCCAAAACCAGGACACTAAATTTGCATATTTTGTATGTTTAGGACTGATAGCCAAAGACCCTTAATCTGAGCCTTAATTCTGTCTGTCTTGTCTGAGACTAGTATTTTGCTTAGTGTAATAACAAGTGTTTATTACTGTGTTTGCAGATAAGCTTATGAGCGAGGAAATAATTTTACCAAGTATTATAAATTTAATAAGTATTGTTTAACAGTAAATTTTTGTGAGAATCCTTGGTGAGGAAATGCATCTTTCTGCTGCCAGTTGAGTAGAGCAGATGAAGAATCTGAGTTCTGCACTGTGTGTTCCCATCAACTCACACCCTCTGCAGGGCCAGGAGCAGGGGAGGTGATGTCCCAGCCATTCCCACCATGCTCTTCAAAGTCAAGAGAGCAGAGAGGTGTTTTCTCTTTTAAATAGGAAAAAACCCTTTTTCACTTCTGGCCACCATTCTTCTTGCATAACAATTTTACAACACAGTAAACTTCATCCCTGCAGAATCAATAAAATTAACTGATTTGAAAATCCTGAAATTATAGTTTGAATTATTCAGAAATGTGATGTATTATCTTGTATGTTTGGGAATGATGATGACCTAGTACATGTTCCTCTGTGATGGAATAGGCTAAAGTTATACTTTTGCATAATATGGGACTATTTTGTATGTCCAGGTGGACAGAGCCTTACAGGGGTAAAAAAGTGTAGTTGAGAAACAAATGTCCTTGTTCTTCTTTAACAGGTGGGAGGGGAAGTAAATATTTAATCCCTTAGCAAACTTGTTTAGGTTCCCAGCCTCCAGATGATTTCTCTGAAACCCCTACTCAAACTGAAACAGATTTACTGCTGACTCAACTTCTTTGCTTTCTGCTTGGCTAGGCTAAGGTGGAATTTTTGTCTTGCTAGCAGTGGAATAGAATGAACTTTCAACAAAAGAAAAAGCAATTTGATGCATCATTGTACTAGGTAGATTGCTATTGTTTGGTGTTTCTAGGAGGCAGACTTGTGATCTGAGATGTATTGCTACATCTGAAGCATCAGATCTTCTACTTTTAGGCTTCATTGAAAGTTATTTTTTCCTTTATACCCCTTTGTCACTGTTTCAGTGAAAGATTTACCCTTTTGTGCATTGAGGTCCTGAGATGTTATGATCTCCATCTTCTGACTCCATGGACAGGCTTTCAGTACCTCCCAACACAAGTACTCCTGTATTCTGCACTCTGTTTAACCTGATCTCCTGATGTCTCCCTGCTCTTGCTTGTGCTGTGGCAGGATGCAGTCTCTGGAGTCTGTGTGTGGGGTAGGATTTCTGCTCAGTAGAATCTCCTGTTTGAACATTGAGACAAAAGAGTAGCCTGGGGGAAAAGGGAGGCTGGAGGAGTGTTAAGGGTCAAAGAGAGCAAAGTGCAGGATCTCCTATTGTTCTGCCAGAACCTTTTCATCTTCCCTAGAAATGAAAAAGTTGTTCTGTAGTTGCAGAATTAAAGTAGTTCTCATTTGTGAAGTTAGTAATGATAACATTACTAATAACATTTTGTGTGTGTGTTTGAGGGGAGGGTTCAGTTTCCCTTAGTGCCATAGGTTTGGTTGTTGCTTCCTCCTTGCCCTCCAAGCACAGCACAAATACAGCATTACGTGCTTGTCCTATCTTGTGTGTCAACAGCTCTGTGCAACTTGCAGTTTATCTGTCTGAGATTGTGTAAGCCAGCAAAAGGAGCCTTATCTTCACCCACAGTCACAAGTTTATTGTGGCCTGTGAAAGACAGACAAGCTAAATTTGTCAGGTTTCTTGTGTCCCTGACACTTTCTGAACAAAGGTGACACTTTCAGCAGTTGTCAGAGTCACCAGGGAGGATGGTGATAGATATTGCACATGCAAAAGATTTGCCTTTCTCAGGAAATGGTGGAAATAGCTCAGTCTTGTTAACCCTTTGAACCTGGCAGAGTGGTTGGGTGGGTGACTGTGTGAATGTGCTTCTCTTGTGGGTAACCAGGAGCAGGCTGTTGGCTGAAAGGTCACTCATAACTGAGCACCAGAGTTATGCTGATCACAGCGAGACTTGAAAGTGGTTGTCAAACCTCTCTTAGCACAGAACACAGTGCTACTGGGCAGCTGGGGCAGCAGCTCTGGCTTCTAGAGCAGTGGAACACAGTAAAAACTGGTCTCTTGCCTCTGACACTACTGTTTGGGACAACAGTTACCTCTGCCAGGTCACTGAGGATTCAAGTAAAAGGAAGGAATTGCAGCAGCACTCTCTGTATGTCAGCAGTACTTTGGAGATTAGTGAGTTGCTCTAACTTGTTAAAGTTTTCATATCAAGTGGTTCCCAAGACACAAACAAACAGAAATCTTACAAAGACTACTAGAAAAGTTGCTTAAAATAATAGGACAGTCTCTTAATCCACAGAAGAAATCTAATGAGTCAACTCTAATCAGACTGAATTTCAAGTCTCTGAAAATAATTCATGTTTTGTTTTGGCTTATCTTTATATACTGTAGTGCATTAGTGCTTGTTTAAGTTTATCTTGAATTGTTTGATTATTTTTTTGGCTAGGCTTTGTTTTTATCATTTAGTAACACAAGAATCAAATGCATAGTGGGGTGGGGGAGGTTTGCATAGTAATCTGAGGTGTTTCATTAAGTCGGGGGAGGTTTTGGCATGCCCAAGTATGCTGCTTGTTGCTAGGCTACCAGGAGCCCTTATAGCTAGAATATGAAGTTAAAATCCATGCTGGATTTCTTGATGATTCTCAGTGCATCTCTGTTTTGTTATTTGGCATATAATTAGTCAGCCTCTTGAAGCAAAAATTATAGTTTTTCCCCCTTTGGGCTTTCAGCAAGCTAATTATTTTCTGTGTAACTGCTTTTGCTAATTATGCAGATGCCTTATTCCCCTGGGACAAATACATTTTCAGCATGAAAGAGCCAGTAATTGCCAGCTAGTCAGCTGCTGTTTTTGAGTGGCATTGTGTGATGATCTTCAGTTGGATGTGATACAGAGAGAGGCTATTGGACAGAGACTCCAAGAAATTCATGGTGTATGGGTTTCCTTGGTATTATCTGGAAGGGCCTTTACAGAAACTGTACAGGTTTTCCATAGATTTGAGTTGACTTTGAATCAGATTTGGACTCCAGAAGATGTTATGATCAAGTTTCTGTGAAGATTAAGAATAAAATAAATTATCTACTGAAAAATACAGGCTGATAGGAATCAATCACCCAAACCAAAGTTTTTAGCAACCAAAATGTTTCAGTGTGGTTTTTCATGCTTTTCATCATTGTGATTATCCTAATATGATACAAACCTTCATTTTTTATGTAAGTCACATTATTTTTCTGAGATGCATTTATATTTGTGCATGAAGGGATATTGTAGTGGTGTTCCTGTGGCAAAGGAGGGCATTGAACTTTCTTGTTGATGTTGAATTTTGACTCACAAGAGCAAGATTTAGGGACAGTGGAGGTGGTAGTGGTCTTGGGCTGGAAGGAAATCAAAGCAGGATCTTAGAGCCAGAATTCTGGAGCTGAAATCTCTCCCCCACGGGTACTTGTGGAGTAAGGTGAGGGGAGGATGCAATTTTGGTAGCTGACTGCATGAGTGTGTGTTCTAAGAGTAAGCAAGTTAATTAAAACAGTGCTGAAATAAAAGACATGATAATTTCAGTTACTGAAAACATATGAAGAGGGAGCAATGCTACTTTTCAGTAGAACTGCTTCTATTTGGGAAGGTGTACAAGACAAATATGCTATTTACTAAATGAATTCTGTTTGTGAAGTTGTGAACTTGGAGTTAAATAGATGAAAACTGGAGCTATTTTAGAGTCCTGGTTTTTTTGCTGGTAATAAAGCTGAGTCATTGGAAACTATTCTCATATTTATTATATGAAGGAAAACCACCCACATTTGCCAAGTGGTGCCATGCATCTGAGGGTGGAATATTGTTTGTTTGTCAACACACATCAAGCAGCAGAATTGCAGATGGGAAGGAGTGACAATTGTCCAGGATAACAGATATTTTGAACCAGTAAATGCTGCACTGTGCTTTTTTGCATTCATACCTTCTTGTGCAATTAAATTGCCATTATGGCTTGCTCTCTATTAATACAGTTCTCACGTTGGAATACAAAGTGAAACAGAAGATTGGTTTAATTGACTCAGCATTTTTAGGGCATGAAAAAAGCAAATAAATGCCTCTTCACCTGTGTGGGCCGAGAGAGAGCAGCAGTGTCTGAGTGATATTTGAATGAACACCATTAATTGATAGTACATCCTTGTGGAAGGATGTACTATCAATTAATAAAATGTATAAATGGACAAGAGGAGCTCTGCTCCCTTTCTGACAGCTTTGTAAATAAGCATATTGCTGACATTCTGGCATGCAGCAGGGGAGGGGTGTGAGCAGGCAGGCACAGGGGGGCACATGGAGCTCAGCTCATGCTGAACAGGCTTTTATTTTGGAGGAGAGGTGGCAATCGCCTGCTAGGTCACACAGCAAAGGGGTGTAGGAGGCTGGCGAGTTTGCTGGTGATTAAGTTGCTGAGAAACATGTACTGAGAGACGGCTGCTCCCCAGCACAGCGCCCTTCTCCAGCAGCTCCCCAGCACTGCAGAGAATAATGACTACAGGGAAAGGTAGGTGCTAATGAATGTGCCACGCGGGTGGATGTGTTTATTTGTTAATGGCTGAGTATTCCACTGCTCTGCTTCTTTCTAACGGTGTGTGGAGACTGAAGCAATCTTGCAGTAAAAGTGGAACTTAAAAAAAATAGTCTGCAAGCATCTGTAGCCTGGTGTCATCAAGCTCAGTTTAAGATTATATAAAATATGATAAATGGTCTGTTTGATGGGGTGAAGAAAAAGAATGTCTGCTTAAGTAAGGGACCAGAACAGGTTGAGAGAGGTGAAGGACATGAATTTTCAGAAACCCTGCTGATCTGGGTTGTTTTTGAGTGATCTCTGAGACTTCCATTTCCTAACTGTTTCCTTTTGCAGCACCAGTTGGGAAGATTATTTAAATCGGTTATGAGTACTTTTGAATTAGCATTGAATCATAGTTCCAAGAATGTACCAAATAGAGATACCACTTTTTTTTAACCTGTATTTTGTGTTTCAACTGCGTTTCTGTAACAGGATGTCTGTGGTAGTCGGTGAGGCTGTATTGGGATTTAGTGAAATGGCAAGGCAGAGGAGCTCTGTATCTGTTCACCTGTCAAGAATTAATTTCCAGGAGGGAAGCATAGATTGTATTTATTTTTGGTACAGAAGAAGCCTGTGCTTTTCATCTGAGCTTTCAGAGGAGATGATTTCTGTTAGCCATCTTTGTAAAAGCTCTTCTCCTTTTTCTCTCGAGTCTGTGTACCTGTTGTCTTTTTGAAATCCTTCCTACACTGTGGATGCAGTAGACTAATTTTAGGGAGTCTGAGTCAGTCGGTATCCAAATTTTGTAGACGTTGGGTTTGTATTGCTATTTACTGTCTCAAGGTGTGAGTTAATTGGCAGGTTTTTTTGTACCAGAACGTGGAAATCTCCTGGGCAAATTGAATGCTGTGGAATGAATACTGCATGCTACAGTATGTGCCATTTATGTGGACAGATCTTTATTTTATGCTTTTGGAACACTGTTTTCCAAGGCAATTGCTGCATGTATTTTCAGAGGAAGCAGTGGATACATATATGTGGTGTTCCTCGTTCACCATCAGTACATGCCTCCCAATGCCAGGAAATTAACACAGAAACCTGTCTGGGCTGGTTCTTCTCCTCATGAACTGCATCACCTGTACTATCTACAGATGAGAGACCTTTGCACTCTGGCTCCTCCTGTCTCTCAAAAGAGGAGCTGAGATTAATCCATGATTTTTCCAAAGTTGGAATTACGTTAAATAATTAATGTACTTCATTGTTTATTGCAGAAAGCAAGCATGTCAGTGAAGTGTGATGATTTCATCATGTTGGGAACTTCTCAGCTTTAAAAGATCAGCTGGTGGAATGAAGAGCCTGGGGCAGTGGTCTAGCTGATCTTATCAGCTGGGAAATGTCTGACCTCCAGGTCACTGCTGGTTGTCTGAACTGTAGTAGTAGCAAATGTCAGAAGAAAAGTACGTGTGTAAGTTGTTAGTGTATTGTGAATTCTGGATTGAATCCAAGTACCTTCATCCAGGATTTCCTTGCAGAGAAGACCAGGTTGTTTCATCACTTCCCCTAAGCCCATTGGTTTTATATGAACACACAAATGTTCTTTTGGCAAAGCTTTGGTGTAATTAAGCAGAACCACTTTACTACCAGCATCACTAACAAACATGCATAAATACAGGCTGAAGGAGTAGGCAGTTAAAGGATGAGATGCTGCTGTTTAGTGTGGGCTTCATGAGTAAAAGATTAATGTGCACCGTTCTATTATTACTGATGGAAGTTAAATGCATCAATGTCCTGCACATGTGGAGATGAATTTCTTCATGCAGGGCCTGTTCTCTTCTTCGCCACTGGTAAAGTACCATGTGTATCTGAGCAAACTCCGTGGCTGCCTCAGGAAACACATGCAACTTAGAACACGTGGCAAGTATGAATTTGTAGTCCAGTGTTCATAAAGAATTGGAATTAGAAAAAAATCCTACACCCTTCCCTCCCAAGGAAACTGAAGTAACATCTGGTACAGCTGTGGAGGTGATCACAGTTCAGGAATGCTTAATAGCTGATTTCTCTGCTATGACCTTTTCTTTCAAATTCTTTCACCTGTTTTGGTGTCAGGTTGGTTTCACCTCTAAAACGAAGCCTTAAATTTGCAGTGGTCCTTAAAGTCTTTGCACCAGTTTAGTGGTATTTTCCTGTGCTGTTTTTCCCAGCTGGCTCTCCTTCGTAGTTGTTCTGTCAGAAAGAGCTTGCAGTCAAAGATGGAGCATTAATAACTCCAGTGACATTTTTACATGAAAGGACTAGCTAAATCTTATGGTTTTGATCACTTAGCTTTGTTTATGGTACACAGAATCTTCCAGGGGCAAGTTCATCAGTAGGATGGTTCATACATATGCTTGTGCACACACATATTGATCACTGTCAACATAGCAGTGATTTTAAGTCAGCCTTTTAATTCTCAGCAATTCTCTGAGCAATGGGAGTACAAGCTATTCAAATATCATAGAGGAAGACTGGCACACTGAAGGGCAATCTGGTGGGAGTACAACCAATCCTATGGTTGTACACTGTGCAGATTTGTGACGTTTATTTGGGTTGTGTTTGTGTTTCACACACACTGACTTCAACACTTGTTGGGGGTACATAGTAGAGTACTTCTGTGAGCACAAGTGAAGGTATCACAAGCTTTTTGCTCCTATGACAATAATTACAAAATTGTTCTTGGCATAGAAGTCCTTGCCTGAGGCTCACAAATAGTTCAGTTTCCAAGAAAGTGGTGGAGGAGTAGGTGTCTTTCTTTTTCCTTTCTGTATGCTGGCTGGGTGCTGGAGAGTAGTTTCCTAATAACTACTTCTAAATGAATGCTCTGGGCTGTTTTTATATAGAATCACTGTCCCAGTTAGAATTCAGTTGCTGTCCTTAATCAGCTGCCTCAATGGTAGCCAAAGACTGCTTGAGGAAGAGATGAAATTTCTTGCACCTCTTGTGGAGCACTTTGATAAATTCTGTGCTGCTGCTCTCATTTATTTGATGAGATTTATTTTCAGGTTGAGTATGTAGCAAGTGGACTGGGTTTAGCTGCTGTAATTAGCAGCCTCTGAGGACAGCAGTCACTCTGTGGTAATTGGTGAAATACAGGATAGGCTTTTATGGACAGCAGAAGTTCATGAAACATATTTCTCCTACCAGCAACAAATAACATCCCTGTTCCTGTGTATTGTAACCACAGTAGCTGCAGCTGCCATAACTGTGAGGTTTTATTAAAGAGTCTAGACTGAAGAGCACCTGGTTGATTTCTAAAGAACCTGAGACCCAATACCTGGAAGCTTGAAAGTCCTCTTGTACCTAGTTACTTTCTCTTTTCAGATCATTGACCTTAGGCTGGATGAGATAAGACTGCTGAGCCCATTTCTGAGGAAGACTTACTAATACAGATGGTATATCCAGTTTTAACATGCAGTGGTAGAACAAGACCTGCCCTTAAAGCCATGTTAGTGGGGGCATGAAGAGGAGCTTTTTCCAAAATGCAGGAGTGGACAAGTGCTGGATTGTTACTCCAGAGGGGAGGTACAGGGAAGGCATTGTCTGTACTTGGCCCTGGTCTGGCAATACACTGCCTTCCTCCTCTGTTATGTTTGGCTGAAGTATTTTGTTTGTAGCTCAAATACAGTGATGTGAAATAGAACAAAACTGAGCAATAATAATAAATGCATCCTATTTTTGTAGTATTAAGACAGCAAATACTGCATAATGACTGGGTTTCTTCTGCCTGCTGAAGGAATTAATTCTGCCCTGCTGCTCTGTCAAAAGAATCCTTTTGTTGCATTGTGCTAAGCAGTTTGAGTATCTTTTTTTGTTTATTCCCCTGAAGCCCCAAAGCTGCAGACAGCCCTGAATAATCCTGGCTAGGTTTACACCCCACGTGTAGCCTGCAGGGATCTCACTGCAGACAAATCTTCATGAGGAAAGCAGCTGATGGCTGCTGCTTTGCAGGTGGCCTTCAGATTCAAGCCAGGTGAATTTTATCAAAATTTATAAACAATGCACTACAGAGGAAGAGAGAAATACCTTCATTCACTATGAAGTGTCACCTGAACTGCTTTTTTCAAGACTTGCAAAACCTATAGCAGCCATATTTCCAGAGCTGTTCCCTTTCCTGTGACACACCTAACCTGCCTTCTTTCAGAGCTTGTCAGTGCACAACAAAATCCTTTAGATGCTTGACATAGATGTGTCTGGTATGAGGTGCAGATGCTTATGTCTAAGGAATATGAGACATATCTGGGCTTCTTTGGAAATGAATGCTTGAATGCAGAGGTAGAAGAGAGAAATTTACACTGTTCTTTTACTCCAGATCTGCTCCCTTTGACACCAATGGACTCTTTCTAATTATTTCCATGGGAGATGAACAGTCCCCTATGTAAATTTCTGGTACACTGTGTTATAAAAAGCCTTGTTATGAGTATTCTAGGCATGAGTGCTCCTAGCCTTCCACAGGGAAGGGGGAGATAGGAGTTTCAGGTATGAAACAGTGTTGGCACTGCTGCTGCTAGTGTTTATGCAGTTGGCAGCATGGTGCTGCCTTCACCCCCATGCAGTGAGGCTGTTCCCTTGGCTGTGGTGTGGGTAGAGGAAGGATGTGTACATCTTTAAGAAATGCATGTCTCACGCATACGTCTCTGCCCAGCAATGGGACTCCTGTCTAGTGAGCGCTGGCTCATAATGAGGCCTGACATTTCTAATTAGGGCAGCTTTATGAAGAATGGGTCTAACTCTGTTCTCCATCATTTATGTTTCTTCCCCTGAACTCCCCCCAGCTCCTGCTGGGATCAGGGGCAATCCCAGAGGCAGCCCTGGAGAGGCAGGGCTGGGCACACTTCTCCCCTGCTGCAGCTCTGCCAGTGCACTTCAGCTCCGATTTAAGCTCCTGCTGTTTGAGCTCTGTGCTGGGCAGGAGCTGAATCTGCAGAGGGTTCTAATCACATGGAGCTTCTGTGATGTGGAGGGACAGTCACGCTCCTTTTCACTGGAGACTTAAATAAGATCTGATCCCAAGCTTCCACAGGCAAAATATTTATGCACCAGCACGCTGAAACTTATTCTCTGCTCCCTCCCCCTTAAGAAGCTCCATACTTGTCTCTAGTGCTTTCCTTAGATGTCTTTTTTTTTCTTTTCTTTTTGATGTGTGCACTGGATTTTTTCTCACTGCAGTGGGATTTCTCCAAAGCCTCTGTATTGTAGGTCTTTGTATGCACATTGTGCTCTGTGCTTGCTGCTTTCCTTCGTGGCTCTCCCTGAAGCCTATTTATTCTCATGGGCTCTAAAGCAGGCTTGTCCCTATTTTTGTCCTAACTATTTCTTGTTTGCAGCAGCACATTATAAGGAGCTCTGTTCACTCTGCTGAAAGTGTGGGAGATGTGACAGAATACTGGGGCCCTGGAGCTTTGTGACAGAGCTGGACTGTGCCAGGTCCTGTGTGTTTTGTATAGAGCAGGCCGGGCGCTCCATCAGCTGCAGCAGAATGTTCCCTTCAGGGCCTCCGTGGGAGCATGTTATGTTTGGTCCTTTCCACAGCTTCTTCCCAGGAAAGCTGCATCACAGAGCCATCTGAAACACCATGCTTACCATACCCTAAAAGCAGTAAATAGTTCCTGTTAGAGGTGAGAATGTACCTGAACTGTGTTTGATGGTGCTCTGCACCCTTGGCCAGCCATGGTCTGACCAGTGTTTGAAAGCAGGTGATCTCTGCTCCCTCATGGCATGCAGGGGGTTTCTGTGACACTGCCCACAGGATAAATGCCAGTAAAAAGCTGTGATGAGCAGCCCATCTTGTAAATTTTGGGCTGGAATTTTGACTTTCCTGTACCTATAATGCATAGACCACTAATTCCAGAAAACCTCTGAATTAGAAGTAGGGTTTTTTTCATCAAGAGATTTTCAGTTGGTTTCATGCAAGTTCCAGCAGTCCACATACTTTAGGGACTGAGAGGACAGCCTTATGCTTGGGGTTTTCTCCCATGTGTTGATATTTTCCTTCACTTTGAAGATAGTGCGTGAAGCACTGGAAGAAGTTGCCCAGAGGATCTTCATCTGTGGAGGTTTTTAAAATTAGCCTGGAAGTGTTCTTGAGCAATACAACTTTGTCAGCCCTGCTTTAAAAAAGGAGGTTGAGTCACTTGACCTTCAGAGGTCCCTTTAACCTAAATTATGCCATTATTTCATTTTTCCTCCTGTAGGATGCAGTAGTTATGGAAGATCTTCAAACTGATTCAGTGGTTTTTTTACTCAGTACTTTCTAGCTCTATGTGTCAGTGAGCTGAAGGCAAGGTTTGCCATTTGAGATTGTGTCTGATATTCAGCTCTCCAGTTTATCACGAGTGGTAACAGGGCTAAAGGCAGAAGAGAATGTGACCTCAGCTAGCAACACAGCCTGATGTCAGCATGAAAAGGCTGCAAGCCACAACAGAGGCACCTCTATAAATGGCAGCATGTATCCCTTAATGCACATCCTCTGCTGATTTGGTGTTATGCTAGAATGGGTGATAATGCTTCACTTAAATTTTATTGGTCTGTCATCAGTGTGACTGTCAAGTTGCACATGGGCATTTTCAGTGAAGCATTAAGATGCAAATTACTCTTTGATTTTAATATTAAGAATTTAAAACTTGATACTTAAATGTGGATATAGTCTAACTGTTTATGTGAAGAGCAGTTTGCTACAAATTAGTAGGTGAGCTGTATTTTGTTCCATTTAATCTTCATGCCATTCTTCAAAATACTATTATTAGGAGTCTCCTGAAACTTCACTTGTAATGGCACGCTTTATTTCGCAGACAGATCTCTGTATTCCTCTTCCCTATGTAGACAGCCTAAATATTTCTTATAACTCAGGATGTTTGAATTCCTTTTCTTCATCTCAGTAAGGTTTTTTGCCTTCTTTCCTTGTAATATTTGGAAAAGGAAGCTAAGTAAGCCTGGTTTAAATGTAATCTAGATGACTAACCTAGATCACCTCAACAAATCCACCTCTATTCCAAGCAGGAATTATCAGTGGTTCTTTGTGTCAGTGGGAGAGGCTTTCTAGATGAATTAGAAGAACCTGTTTCAAATATTTAAAAACTAAACACAAAATTACTATTAAAAAGGAGGGACTGGAACTTCTCCAGCCCATCTTCTTGATTCTGTTTTTCAGTGAAGACTTCATCAATTCAGTCTCTAGCTGTAAAGAGGAGGAAGTATGTAGTGGACAGCCTTGAAGCTTTGCATGGGTGAAGAGGCAAAGCAGACAATTTGAGTTTATGCTAATTGAAGCATTGACTTCTTATGCACATCCTTATGTAAAGGTTTTATTGAAATTCCTGCCTCCCAGTTAAAAAACCCTGAATTTACTTGCTTTCAATCTCTGAGCAAAACTAAAAGTGAATCTGTAGTTGTCTGTTACGTGCTGTGCTTCTCATGTGCCAGTTCCTCTGTTTGCTAATTCTTCTTTAAGTGAAGGCAAGCACAGATGGTTGCTAAAGAGAACCAGATGATTTGCCAGCATGGTGGTGTGCTTGCAGGAGTGGGACTTGGACAGGCCTAAGGCTGTTTTGTTGTCATTGCTTTGAGTTTGAAATTTTCATTTAGAAAGTTGAAATTCCTAAGTTTTGCCACCATCTTTAGTTTGTGGTGTGATTCATTTATGGGTTTTTTAATTCTAGCAAGATGCTTGCTGACCTTTCAGTCATTTGTTGTTAAGAAGCCATGCTTGTTACCTCTTGAGCCTAAACGAGAATGGGACATGAATCAGCCATGAATGGAGAAGTTCATGTAGGACATGCATTAATTCTGTAAGACACTTAGGGGTTCTTCTCTCCATAGTGCCAGGAGACAAAGTTGTTCTCATCCCTTCACAGACTCTTCAGACTAAATCATGCCAAGAGACTCTCATGCCAGAGGGGCAGTGTGAGTGTAATTTCATCTTTTTAGCTCAACTGACATAGTTTAGCTGGCCTGAAAGGCCCCTGGGTGGTGGTTAATATGCAGGCTAATGGTCCAAAGCTTGCTTCCCTGGCTGGCTTGTGGCTTCTAAGCATGGATTCAGTGTTTGACAGCATCTAGGGAGCTGATGGGATGTGCACTATATCAATGAAAAAGGATGCTGCTGGTCACTGATTGCTGCAGGCAGCCCACAACAGGACAAATAGTAAAGAGCTGTTGTGTAACTGAGCCATTCAGTTCCAGTCTGGACAAAATAATAATTCTTGCTACTTGAAATTAAGGTAAGGGATGTGTAGTGGAGGTGAGCAATTCAGGTGGCTCAAGCTGGTTAATGGTGGAAACTTCAGATGAACCAGGCTGATCCTGCTCTCATGTTTTGGGAGGCCTCAGATATTTTTTCTGTCTGAATAAACTGATACCTGGTAAAGCAGTTGGCCACGTCTGAGGAATAATCATGCCTAGACAGAAATCTCTTCTATAGTATCTGCATGTGTACAGGACCTTCAGCACTCCTTCTTCTGAAGGGAATGAAGTGGTCAAGCTATGACTGATACTTGTCTTCTCCAGAAATGCTGAAGGTTTATATACATTTGAGCATAGAATTTGGGTTTAAGGATTTGATAAGACATTATTTTCCCCTACACTTTATTCCTATTTCTTCTGAATTTTGTTTGCATCTGGAGGCAGAGTGCTGTGAACTGCTCACTTGCCCCATGTTTGGTTTTCAGTAACAGCTGCTGACAGATGACAGTGCCCTATGAGCATTCCCTGTTATTTGTGTTAAACAACAAGGCAGCAGCAGCCTATATAGTCTGCTAAAAATTACTAAGAATTGGATGGAGAAAGATTTATATGGCTTTTTCTTCTGTAACTTGGTCTGCTTGACATTTTCTGATGTGCAACTACTGATACACTTTTTTATTTTCTTTGTGTTACAGTCAGCTGTTCTTGCAATTTTTTTAAAATTTTCATACTGGTTCTTTGGATAGTCTAAGCAATGCCTGGAAACACCTGCTAATTATAAAAACCTGCTAATTTGGTGCTCATATCTGCCTCTGCTTTCACACCTGCTCTGTGGTATTACCACTTCCATACCTGATAGTGTTTCAGTCATGGAGTTTGTGAGCATTTTTCAGTGTGTCAACAGATAGTAATCCTGCCTGTCAAAGTGAGTATTAACACTTGGTTACACTGAGTGTAACACATGGTCACTCCTGCCTTCTGATTTGTGAAAATGTAAAGCAAATGCATGAGAGTCTGGAATCTGACTGTTGATCTTAAGCAGTATTATAATTTCCAAATCATTTACTTGAGTGTCAAGATCCTTTTACTTGGTGAAGGAATAAATAGAAATAGTGAGTCGTAGCTCTCAGTTTTTACAACTGGTTCAAGTGTGCTTTTGGACAAATGTTTTTGCACTCCTGTGAGTCACTGTGAAAGCCCCAAAATTGAAGGTTCAGAAAGGAAACTCTCAGATAAAGTCTATGACTAGTTGTTATCATTTGAATATAGGTTTCAGAGTCTCTTCCAGCTGGTAGAAGGAAGGTCTTGGTGTCACCTGTAATCCTGATGTTACTACACAATTAATAAATAAAAACCACCAAATACATTTTACTTGTATATAATATAAGTGTATTTTGCTTTGCACATGTGAGTGGGAAGCTGTTGTGAAATGAATGATGTGGAAGAACCATTGTTTTCCTTGTTAAATTTTACTCTCTAACACACATTTCATTTTTAACAACTTAGTCCCATATTTTGAATTCTCTCCATTCCTGTGTCTGAAATTAAATGCATTTAAAATAAGAGATTTGAATTCTTTGACATGTGTTATTTTCTTTTGTTCCTGCTCTGGAATGTAAATTCTAGGTGTGTCTGGACACCTTACAACCCATGAGAGACAAAGTACCTTTAATAACCTTGAACTTGGACTTTTTGTTTGTCACTCAGTACACAGATGTATTACAGAGGATCATAATTGGAGTGAGGACTGGCAAGAGGGGGTTCGCTGGGTGGCCTCACCCTTACAAAGAAAAGTCATCCATTTTGCTTCTTTTGAAAGAGAAATGGTGCTCTTCTGCACCTCCTCTTCTCTGAGTCATGCCTTTTCTCCTGTACAACAAAGTGAGTGGAAGATGACAACAAAGTGGTCTCAAAATAAAGATTTAATAAAATGGGGATATGAGAAATCATGCAAATGTGAGGATGCATCATCCTTTGACTTCAGAGGTGCTTCAGAGAGCTTTCCTTCCCTCAGCTCTTCCACCTCTGTGACCTGGTGGGTACAGATACTTATCTTGGGATCAGTATCTTCAGAGCAAACTTAGAAAACAAATTCTTCTTCCCAGTCATCACTTATTGTAAACCTGGGTTCAGGGAAAGATTTCATCAGTGCTGTTGCACTGTAAAAGGCCCAGTAAGTGCTTGAAGACCATTATCTCAACCTGGGAACCTGTTGCAGAGTTTCCAAAATAGAAATGTCTCAGGCTTCATCCCTGTTTTATTTTGTTGAATAACCTTGAAAGAAGCCTCTTTAGGATTAAAGCAATCTGTTAGTTTCTGTTGTTACTCCTGATTAAGATTTATGCTCAGATGTTGTGCTATTTGGTTTTGCAGTTAGTTGCCCATGTGCTCTCTTCTATTCCTAAGTGGTAGGATATTACAATGATATGAATCCATTTAATCTCTGTTTCTGTCTGTTCTCCCACACCCCCTGAGTACAAGGGTTTCTGTCCTTTAAGTCCCAGAGAGCAGGTGGATCTAAAAGTCTTCCTGCATTACAGTACATGCCATAACATGCTTGAACAGGAGGAAGGTCTGAATTGGTCATCCTTGAATCACCCTAGATTGTTATGCCAGGCTTTGAGCTTGTCTGGCAACTTTAAAAATACCACCCAAGAACTGACTGTTAGTGGGAAAATTGGACATTTAAATTATCTCTTGGGCTGATACTGTTTTAGTAATATTTGATTTTGACATCAAACTGTGGGGAGTGACTTTATAGTAATGGGTAATAAGGGATCATGGCTTCAGTCACTAGGAAGTATTTAATTCAATTGCTGGACTGAAAGGGATGCCTGCCTCTGGCTTTTTGAGCATGATATTATTTGATCTGACAAGTAAGAAGTTGCATATGCACCAGTTCCTGGGATGGCTCACAAAGCACAGTGTGTGAATTCCTGTCATACGTGTTTTACAAGAATTCCTCTATTCTCTTCTCTGCTCGCTATCTGTCCTTCCTGGTGTGTTGTAGAAATTTAATCTCTGCCTCTCCTGTAATTTCCAGAGCCTATTTCCATCTCCCCAAACTTTAACTCAGGCAGTGCACATCAAATACCATACTAAGCCCTGGTTACCTAGATTTTGGTAATCAGTGTTTCAGGCAAGTAGTAAAAATCCTCGTTAGTTTTCAGGTTATTGAGTTCAAGCTTTAGAGTGAATTGTATATCCTAGAACCGAAATAAAAGTAGGAACTGTTCATCTCAACATGTATTTATGCTCATCTTTACAATGTAGCAAAGCAGAAGCACGGTGTAGTGGAGTCTGGTTCTCCTGGTGACTTCTATGTTTGTGTCATAAGCAGCCTGCTGAAAAGGGGACAAAAGGGGACAGCTTGCTTCTAGGGGCTGAGCCTTCACAAGGACTACACTTTACAGCTTGCTGTTTAGGAGGAAAGTGTAAGTGTCACATATGAAGGGACATATCTCTCTACAGCATAGACAAAGCAGTGCAAGAGGGAAGAAGCTGCTGTCTAATTTGTCTGTTTGAATTATCATTGCAGTGATCTTTCAGGGTCACAGATGTACAAAGTCACTGTGCCAGCCAGACTTGCCTTAGGGAAAAGAGATTTCTCATGCTGCTTAGAAAGTAGTTCTTTGTATTAATAAAGTGTTGTTTTCTTTTTAGTTTTGCCTTGTTGACTTCTTTAAGTCTTGCATGGAGGCAGTAGATGTGCCTGTCTGAAACCAGAAGTCTGTATAGATGGAAATCAGTTGAGTTTTGGTATCCTGTGATGATAATGATTTCGGTAACTTTTCTGAATGAGGAAAGACTTAATACCAGCCATGCTCACCACCTTGTCTCAGTCTTGTTCCACATCAGCTTCTCTTGGCAGAATCACCTGTGAGAAATGCTAAGGAAAGATGAGTGATTTTGACTTCTTTTTTTCCCCAGTAGTGGTGAAAATGGCTGTGCCAGGCTTTTTCTGCAATCAGCATTCCCAGCTTTTGCATGGGAACCCTTTTGGTTTTTAATGTCTCCAATTCTGTTTAGGTCAGCATTTGTTTTGTGGAGTGTTTAATGAGCAGATCAAGAGTAAGATGTTAGCTGGGTTGTGGTTAGTGTTTGTATTCTTTGTGGTAAATGTGAATGATTCTGCTTGGCCTAATTTTCTTTCTTTAGGGCTAAGTTAAATTAAATTACCTTACACTTGCCATAGTTTAATAGCATCTCAAGGGCTGCTACTTTGGCTCAGCTGGTGTCTTATAACTTGTTAAGCAGCAATAATTTGATCGTGCGTCTGAGTCCTGAGGCAAACTCATCCTTCCTTTTCACTTGACAGACTTTGCCCTTGAACCAGAGGGAATCTGCTTGCTTGTAAATGTTTATTCAGAGCTTCCACCACCTCTTACCAAGTTTTGAACTTGATTAAAACTAAGAGATTAAGGTCAAAAACAAGTCTGCCCTTAGTCCCTTTGTTTAGTTCTTTGTGTGGGTGAGATGGTCTCAGAGTTAGAGTTGAGTGGTACAGGAGATACAGCAGAGAAACTGGCAGAGTTCAGATCAGATGAATCAAGATTTTACTGGTCTGCCAAACACACTTTTTCAATTTGAATTTCCTATTTGATCCTGACATGTTGTTATGTGATGCAGTAGGTGGCTTTATATGGTAAAACTGATTTCTTTCATTGTTACTTCTTGGACAGACCAGCTGTGGAAGTCTTCTACTGTGAACATAGTATGTGGGAAGAAAAGAGCATGGTTACTAGAGAAGTCAAATGACCAGCTGTGATCAGAATCAATTATTAAGTCCAACTTTCAGTCATGGCAGATGGTGTTGGATGGCTGGATGACAGGCTTAAGTTTTACCTAGGTGCAGGGACCTGAGGAGGGTTGAAAAAGGGTGCTGAGCCATGGGGAGAAAGTGAACAGTAGCACTGACTGAGGCCAAATAAAAATGGGTTGGGCAGGAATATCTTAGACTGATTAGGACACAACTACTTGCATTTTTTAACTGCCCTTTTTCTTTTAAAAGAGAAGGAGGGGGATATTTGTGCTTATTCTTTATAAAGTCTAATAATAAAGTCAAATAATAGTAATTATTTTTATCTGTGCTATGCATTATTTATATTGCATGCACTTTGAGAAAGAGGCTTTCTTCTTTGTAGCACATTAAAGTTCCCTGCTTGCTCGGAGTTTCATGTTGCTCTGAAATATGAATACCAAATTTAGTAGGCTGAAGTAATTAATGACAAAAGGAAGGAAAGTTTCAGCAATGTCTTCACTCTACCTTTTTGTCTGCTTTTCTCCCTCTGAGTATGACTGCTCTATTTGCTGTACCTAATGATGATTCTTTATGGGGAGGAATGTGGATGAAGGAGCAAAGATCTACCTTTTGTTATAAAGGTGTTGGGGAGTAGATGAAACAAGCTTCAGGAAAACAGAAGCCCTGCTGACTCTTAATATTTTATAAATTGTGACACATTTTTGGTTTTGGTGCTTTTCTCCTGTGACTTTTTTCCTTAAGCCCATGGTTTTCTTAAATTGAGGCTTTGAAGGATGGGTGAAAAAGGCCCAAGAAATTGATGTATCTCAGGAATTGGAGCTTTTCATTTGTAAATCAGGCATTCAGACTGTGCTTATATTTATTTGAAGCTTAAATATTTATTTGAAGGTTAAATATCAGTCTGAATTGTTTATGTTAGCCAGCCATGTGGAAACCATATGCTGTACTGAAGTATCTGTCAAATAGGCTACTAGTTGATGTACTGAAACTCTCTATGCTCACTTGAAACCATACAGAAGAAAATCTGAGATAATAGCAACTTTAAAAAAATCCTGCAAAGTTCTGCACACTTTTGGATTCACCTCCATCCCAAATGTATAGAGCTGGAAGCAGAATTTAGCCTAATGTGATGGTGATTAAATAAAGGAAATCTGATATTCTTATACATCTTCTGGCATGTGCTCTAATTCTGAGTTTTCTGCTCCACCTGCAGTCAGCTTCCTTGTGTACTTGGCCTTTGTTTCCACTGTGCCAAAAATGTGGAACTAATCCTATCTAGATCATACACAAATCTGTGCAGAGTAGTATTATTAATTATTGCCAGTGAACATGCATTCTAAAAATTACTGAACAAGCATTTTTTTCACTTAAAGTAAAACCTGTCTCATATTACTTACTAGTTTCTGCTTTTGCATCTTAAAAAAAACCCCAGACATTTTCAGTGACTACCTTTGGAGTCACTGGTCTTGAGTGATCATAATAAATACAATAAGATTTTTCTACAATGATCCTGAGAAAAGTGAAATGCTAGCTTTTCATTTACTGTGTTTACTCTCTTTAAGACTCTGGGGGTAAGAACCAAATGGACTTGATTGTCAGGAAACCATTGCTTCCCTCTGCCAGTGTTAGCCAAAATGAGTGTGATGTGAGTGGGGAATGGGTATTTCTCCCCAGCTCTAAGGAGCTGCTGCTCTAAGCTCTGGTTGCAGTCGAATGTGTTCATGCAGACATTGCAAAAGCTGGCCTGGGCTGCAAACATTGGCAGGGTGTACTGGTGCTGAAGCAGCTTCTCAAAGGCTCTGCTTGCTCTCAGGGAGCTGTACTGAAGTGGAGGGGAGAAAGGAATGTTCCCAAGTCCTGCTTTTATTAGTTAGGAGTAGGCAGAAACTTGTGCCTTTTAGTGCATCAGGAGAGTGGCAGGCAGGCAGTGCTGCTGAATACTCCGGAGAAGCACCAGCATCAAGTCTGGCTCCCCATCCCTTTCCTTTGCTGACAGCTGCAGTGGAGATCACAGAGCCAACTCTTTAACTTAGTAGCCATTGTGGCAGGAGCTCAGAGGCACCTCAGACCATTGTTTGGTAACCATTTCTGGTTACAGAGCATAGCCTGGATCATAAAATTCAACTTTGGATTATTCTTAAATAAACAGAACTTGTCTGTATGCTTTGCTTGTACATGTGTCTTCACAGTCTGTAGTAATATGCATCTTTATAAAGATGAGCATTTATTTATGGTGGAAATTCCTGGTTATCAGGCTGGTCATGCCTGTTTTACTAGTTGATAATCTTTCTCAAAAGGCATGTAGGCTGGGGAGTTGTTCCATAGTTTTCCCTATGGTTTTTCCTTTGTCTCAACCTGCCTTCAGTCTAAGACATTCTTATCTCATGATTATTGCCCACTGAGCATTTGACAGTATTTTAAATGGTCATCTAATTAAAGTACATTAATTATGCATCAGGCCAGGCATTCTGGATGGGAGTCACTGATGTGTGATGTGTGTAACACTGTACAGTTTTTGCCAGTGCAGTACCCATATTCTTGCATTAGCCTTTAACCAGACAGAATGCCTTGGGACAGAAGGCTCCTGTTTTCTGCGGCTGTACAGGCCTGTAGGCTGACAGCCTTGTTTTTTCCTTCAATGTTCTGGGATAATTGCATCTATTTTGTGTTTTGGCTCAGAGGTGGCTGCCTGGAAAGTTTAGATGCCCCACCATCTCACAGGAGGTGCTGGGCAACATGTCCCTGTTAATGATTGCAAATAAACATAAATGAAGGTACTGGAAAGGGCTGGTTCTGCAGCTTCCCCAGGTCCCTCCAGCACAGCTTACTGGCTTAACTTCACCGACCCAGCCATCCTCTGGGAATTAACCCAAAAAGAAACAAGGCTGCAGCTTGGCATTTTTATCTCCTTGTAGATATCTCTAGAAAGCTTTCTCCTGCAGGACTTGGTGCATTAGCAGGCTTTACAGGATGTTCTGTGGTGGCTGGAAGTGGGATCTGCAGCATTTCTGTCCCCCCAATGTGCTCTGTGTTACTGGAGGCAATAAGATGCCTTTGCCTTTTTTTTGTAACAGCACTTTGTCCTAGAAACGTCAGGATGCTCTTTCCTTCCAAAAACAGCTCTGTGTGCTCCTTGTCAGTACTTTACACCTCAGTGTTCTGTGTGTTGAGAAGGAGCATCCCCTCAAGAAGTGATAAGTGCTAACAGTAGAAACTGCAATTTCCTTGTGTTGACAGTGATGGTGTTGGGGCAGTCAGCATCGAGCTGAGCTGCACTGGTCATTATTGCCTGAGGAGGCAGAAGGATCTGTACAGGGAGTGCCAACTGGGGAGTGCAGGCTGGAGAAGTGCCTCACCCTGTGAAGTCATGGCAGCAGATGGTGCAAATAGCTGGAAATCTGGACCTGGTTGTGGGGCTGGAGTCACCTGCCCTGTCTTCTCATGGGGCTCCTGCCATTCACTGGTGATAAACATTGCCCATTGGAAGGCTTCAGATTGTTGGTATGCCTGCTAATTAAGTTCCATAGGGTATAGGCAGTCCAGGTAAGACAAAATATCACGTATTGATTCCACAGGTATCTCCTTGTTCCTTCAGGTTTTGGCAAATAAGCCCCAGGCTGCTGCCAGCAGGTGTCTCCCTGGGAGCTTAGTTTAATCTTGGTTGCTGTTTTCCTGTAGTGCCAACCCTGGGAAATACAGAGAACTCAGTTTTAGATGTGGCTAAACTTCAAGCAACCTGTAAGAACAACCAAATTAAAATTTTTATATCTAATATGTTGATTCTAATATATGATGTTATTTCTTCTTTTCCCAAGCCTGTTTGCAAATGTCCTTTTTTGAATATGCATAGAGCAATTTTGAAGATAATACTGGGAAAATAAGAAAACATTTGTGGCACTCCTTGCATCTTTAGTCAGAGGAAGAGAAAGGGACCAGTACAAAAAACTATTCAGGAATGGAGCTTAATCTAGGCTCTGGCAGTGCCCTGGAGTCTTCACACCCTTGAGAATGTCCCTCAGCTGTGTCTCAGTTTACTCACACATTACAATAACAACAAATACTTCTTGCTCTTGTTGAAAGGCTCGGCCTTTTAGTTACATTTATATAAGTTTTAAAGCAAATGCTGTGCAAAGCTGATCACAGACCTGGCAAAGGAGGCTGTTGCCTGGGTGCTGGGTGTAGTGTGGGTGGCCAGCAGCTGGGTGATGCTGATGCCCTTTGCTGCCTGAATCCTGATGTTGGCTTGCTGCAAACACAGGGAGTCCAGGCTGTTGCTGTGAGTTTTCCAGCAAATGCAGAGATGGAGGTGAGAGCAAGGAAGGGGAAGGTTCATTGATTGCTCTTTAACCTGACACATCCCTGTTATGTGTGCATATGGAAATGGTGCCTGAGGGAGTTCCTGTGCCTCTGCAGAATGGAATTTTTCTGTCTTGTGAATGAAGGCAGAAGAATTAACTTTCTTTTATACAATTATTTGCATAAATAATTAAACTTCAGTAAGGCTGAGGCAAAATCTTAACATTGCCACTGCAGTGCAGCACAGAGGATTAATATTAAAGTGGGAAATAGTGAAATCTGCAGTTTGGGTATGACAGGATGCTGTGGCAAGGCTCATTCCTGTAGTTCTGTCAAAAGATGTTTTCTGACTCTAAAAGATCTCCCTGAGCCATCCTGCATCCACAGTCTCTCATTGATTGGTATCTCTAGGGCCCAGGGACCCACTTTGTCTCTTTCATCTCTGAAGATTATGCTAATGAGAGCACAGTGAGGAGGGAGTAATAAGGCAATGCAATTAAAGGGTATTTTCAAGGGTCCAGAACAGAAGTGGGGCAGCACCCCCAAGCATAGTCAGCAGGGAAAGCCACAGCAGTTACACCCTGGTGTGGAGTGTGTTAGAGGCTCTGAAGTAGCTGGGGTGTTCGTGAAGGCTGGGGAGATGTGTGGACAGCCTGGCAGGGAATGGAGGGTGGATGCCCCACAAGGCATAATGACCAACCTCTGGGAAACCACAGGGGTGAGAGCAGGGCAGGGAGAAGCTGCTTTTGCTCTTTAAATTGAAACTTTATGTAAATGTGTGGGCTTTTGGGGTGGGTGTGTTTTTCCAAGGTATGCACTGTGGATTTCCTGGTGCTCTTGAGGTCTGGGGGAAGGCTGTGTGGCTGGCTGGAAAAGCACTGTGGGAATATTGTATTACCAAGGATTACTTTGAGGAAAGTAAATCCTTATCTCTGTCTCTTCTCCACTTTGATTTTGCCTTATGTACATGTCTGTCTCTCAGTTACTTAATTTTTAAAAATCATTATGGGGTAAAGGCTGTGTCTGTGCAGCTCCTCACACATGGGTGTTTGATTCTTCTTTAGGTGTCTGTATGAACTGTAGTAAAGTAATTGGTGAAACTTATAAATCCTAGCTCTTAATGAATTTATTTCAATATTTGATGCTTTTGTGAATTATTTTGGTTATTTGAGCTGGTGTTCTTTCACTCAGTATCATAGTTATTATGTTGTCTGCTATTGATATTTAATTAAGATGATAGGAGTGAAACATTTGTACCACCACTTTTCTAAATCTGCTTAAAGCTAATGGAGATTTTGATATGGCTGAAAACTGGCTAAGTGACAGTTTCACTAACTCTTAAAAACTCCCATTTCCATGTGTGTTTCATGAACAGAAGTTTCTTAAAAGTTTTGTTTGCTGTGCTCTTAGTTGTGCTAGTGCTCATAGATGCTATTAGAGAGGGCATGCTGTGACTTGTTGACATGATGGCATTAATACTGTCAACATTATGGTTAAAAAAAGTTCTGTTTTGAAGTAAACAGGCTCATTACATCCTTTTAATTTGTCTCTTGTTTTCAAGTCTTTAAAACTCTTGTTCTCAACCATGCCCGCAGCCATCCATCATGGCTACATCTTAAATTGGAGTCATCTAATTCCAGGATTGAAAATTTTAATGTCCCTCAGAAAAGTAACTTATATCATCATAAGTTGCATGATTTCAGATCAGTCTTCTGAAGGATGATTTTGTTTGACTTACCAGGCCAGTCCCTGAGAGCAGATTTTGGATGTTGCTGGGCTGTTGCTTATTCTTGGAGATGGAAGTTGGAATTTACTTTCCATATTTGTGTCTGCCTAGTCTGGGGTTGGATGTGGTCAGGTCAACGTGTGCAACAATTTCCTCATACCAGTTTGGTAAAGTCAATTTTACCATACTGATATGGGTTTAATAAATATAGGGTTCCTCACTAGACAGGAATGTGCTTTTTAAATTATTTCTATGCCTAAATGTTCTTCTGCTTACAGAGGGATGGCAGGCATGAATACTGTGAAATTGCTGTCGTTGGGTGCTTGGGTCTAAGCAGTCTGTGTATTAGAACAATAGCTTATGTAAATACAATGTATTTGGAGCAGAAGACAATTCCAGGTGCTACTTCTTTGAGGATTTTTCATTTCCTTTGTGATGAGAAAGTTGAAGACCTATTAGATTCATTAGGTAGTGATTAGACAGAATGAGGCAGCAAACAAGATGATGGCTTTCCTTGCTAAGGAGGGAAAATGGAAGCATTTGGGATTAATAAAAAGCATGTGGTGTTTAAGAATTATTAAAGCAAAAAGCATTTTGCACCTGCCTTGCCTGACATTCTTGGCCTGAGTCTCTAAGCACCACCTTACCTGTGGCTGATGGCAGCTGTGTTGTTTATTGTATATATTATTGCCATAAATACATTGACTAGACTTGCATTGTTGAAACCTTATTCAGAAAAACTCCCACCCATAATAATGTGGATTGTAGTTTAAATAGGGTGATATATGTGAGATAAGAGAAAAAAAGCCAAGGTACTGGGTGATATGCATGTCCTTATCATTGTTCAGCCCCTGGAGCAGTTCATGCTGAAGTCAGGTTTTTGGGACTCCACTTCAAAGCCAGTTGTGAAAGAGATGAGGTGGTTCAGCACATGGTGCCAGAAGGCAGCAGCAGGGGTGGGCTGGGACTGGAGCTGGTGACTGGGTCAAGCTGGGATAACTGGATATGATGGGAGAGAGAGGGGCAGGTGGCATTGGCAGGACTGACCAGGGTCACTGAGGCCAAGTGGGTGGCTTTTTAGGTGCAAAACACTGCCTGGTGTGGAGAGTGGGAAGGAGGAGCTGTGTCTGGGGCCAGGGAGAGCAGCTGGGACACTGGGAGATGGCCAAGCAGGAAACCTTAATGATGTGCTGTGCCCATGGACTTCTGCCTGTAGCTGCCACTCCTTTGTTTTAAAACACTTAATCCTGCTGAGGGCCATATGCATGTCTCTTTATCTTTAGTGGGTTTATAACTCATTTTCATGGAGAAACCTCTACAACACCCGTGTTGGAGTCGGACAGCCTTGCAGCTAACCCATGCCTGGATTTCATGCGTGCTAATGGGAAAAGGCTTCTAACCTCAGCTGAAGCTGTCTCGCTTGGACACCCAACAGAGGGTGACAACAGAAGTCACAGCTGGAGATGGGGGTGCCAGATGCTGCCCTGGGGGGAGGGCATGAGCTGAGATGTCAAAAGGGTGTCTGTCTCAAAAATATGGTCCAGTGCTCATGGACTTGTGACTGGCAGAAAGGATTAAAGAGGAACACACCCTGTTTCCTTTGGCATTGGTAGTTCTGCTGGTGTGTGTTCTTGGCTTGTAAAGGGCTCTCAGATCTTCAGGGCGCTGGGCTTTGTCCACCTAGTGGGGATTGAGCATGGAATCTGGAAGTGCTGTAATGTTTGTCAGCTTTAGCAGCTACCTGTCTGCTCCTGGTGGAGCATGCCATAGGAATGGTGGGAGGCAGGTTCCTCTGGTATTGTCCACTTCCATCTGCACCCAAAAGAGGGATTCTTCTGAGAGTGTTGCAGGTGATTCATGCAAGAGGTACCCATCCTGCCTGTTTCAGCTGCTCTGTTGCTTGGAAATGGAACAGATGATGAGTGGGCACAGTGGGCCCAGGACAAGTTTAGTCCTTTACAGAGTAGAATCTGAAGACCATAGTAGGGCATCTTTGTGAGGAACAGATATGATGGAAAGCTCTCTTCCCAGTCTGTCATCACTACAGAGTATCTGTCTTCTCTAAAGCTTACAAACAAATAACTAAAAGATTTGAATCTGACATCCTAAAATTTTTAAAAGCCAGAAAACATCTTTTTTTCATTGGAAAGGACATTGGAGGCTCTGCTTTAAAAGGTCCCAGGCTGGTGGTACAGGCAAGGGAAGTGCTGGCCCTTGTTTACCATGGTTCCTGAGTAGCAGCTTCTTGTCCCCACTTTTCACCTTGCCCAGACCTGAAGGGGTTACGTTTTAAAATGAATAATGACTAAATTTATTCGTCATGGACAAATGATGACAGCTGTTGAGATGCTCCTGTTAGCGCTTCCCAGGGGATAAAGTCAGGCTGGCTCCTAGTGCAAGGCAACCGAGCCAGGCACACTCAGCTCATCTTCATCCCGGATTATTTGTCCTGGCTTCCCCTCGCTAGTAGGGAATTTCCTCCCTAGAAGTGAACCCAAGTTTCCTGGGCTGAAATGGGTGTTGCTAATAAGAATTGTGCAGATCTGCAGCCGTAGAGAGAGAGGACAGAGGCCATGGCTGTTTAAATCCACGTGTGAAGACAGCATGCTTAATGAATCCGAGGGGCAAGGATTGATTATGTTGTGGACTGAAAGCCGCAGCGCTCCGTGAAGCACTCTTACATCTGGGCACGCTATGGAAAATATGAAGGAATGTTGAGGAAGCTTATTTGCAGAAGGATATGTACTTGTAAGCAATTTTCTCTTCTTCTTAAATAATGTAAAGGAATTGAAAAACGTAAAGCAGATTGTCTTCTCTCTGTCTCTGAGACAGCAGAGTGGCGAGCAGACAAAGGCCTCTTTTATAAGGGCATGTCTTTGACAGAGAGTACTGTAAGGTCCTTATAAAAGAGCACTGGGGTGTCTTGTGATGGGAGAATGTCAATGGTAATTTAATGTTAGAGTGGGGCACCGATTCTGCTTCAGTGCACCTCAGCTGGTGTCCTGAGAGTTACACCCGTGCTGAATTTGCCATTTGCAGATATGATGAAAAATATGATCCTGGTTCAAATGATTATTATGATCAGGAATCAATGGGTGGCAAAGAAAAAAAAGGGTTTTGTAACAATAATGTATAGTAGCTTGGTTTTCTGTTCTTTTCTGTACTCCTGTGTCCAGGTTCCTTTCTGTTCTTTGTTTCTCTTTCTGTTCTGCACACGTGCTGCTGGCAGACTTGATGTGCAGTTCTGAATGTGGTGCTGTCATTCTGCACTGCTCAGATGAGAAAATGCTGTTGGGTTATTGAAGGGGTTTTCTGGTTTGATAAATATGTAATGCTTAGTTTGCAGACTTAACGAGCAGGAAGATGTGATTGTAATCCAGTCATCCCCAGAACTGTGGGTGGGCTGGTTTGATTTTTGGAGTGTTGTGTTTTTTGCTAATGCTCAGAAAAGCCTGTTTTAGAAAGAAATTATAGTCTATTTAGTTGCTAAAATACTACAGGAGTGCAATGCTTTTAATATCTGGATTTTTTTTAGTTTTGATTTATTATATGAAATAGGAAACCACACCCTCTTCTCCCTTCAGTGGGCTGAGGCTTTAAAAATGCATATAGAAGAGGAAGTGAGTTAACTAAGGCTGCATCCAGATAGTCTGAAATGCAGCTGATGGAGAATTTTATTACCTGATGAAAGAGGCTATGAACCACTAAAAGTACCTTTTGTTTCGAATATGACCAACTTGCTCCTGGCTGTTAATACACACATGTCAAATGATAGTTTGCTAAATATTTATACAGGAGCTTTTGAAATAATTTTACCTGGAACAAGTTTTGCTTGAAGTTTTTGGATTGAATGGCTGTCCAAGTCTTTCTGAATCACTTAAACCTTGTCCTAGAGGCTTCAGAGATTACACATTTTAAAGCCTATTTTGATCTGCTCTGACCTTGGTGCAACTCACACCAAGTAGTGTTTTTGAAATAATTCCTGTTTGAACTAGACTGTGTCTTTTGGGGGGAAAAAAATTCAGTTTTCCTTTTTTAGGAACTGCCTATGGTAGAATTCACTGGGTGATGCACCTCCTAACCTCACAGAGGGTCAGCCCTGTGATTATTGAAAAAAATGGAGGGGGGAGCAGGGGGAAGAGAGGGAAAAAGGCAACTCGGAATTTAATTTGTTTTTAACCTCTGCCAGTTACCTTGTTGTATGTTTTTCTATTAGGTGAGAAACAATATTATTAAATCACATTGGAAAACTGTGTTAATAAATCTTCAGTAGCTGTGTTAACACAGAACATAATCAAGCAACTTATTAGGAATCTGGCTAGACTAAACAATCTCTTGCAGAGAATTTTCATTTAATTGAATTAAAAACATATTTTCTAATCCTTTAATCATTTTCATGATTGTTCCCTAAGCTCTTTTCAAATTAGTTTTGAATTACATTTGTCAGAACAAGACTGGTGTCAATAGGGAGATAGCATGGTCTCCATGGCTGCCTTCAGGCACCGTGTTAAAGAGACAGTCCACATCCTAATTGTGGTTTATATTCTCTTCATCTGTGTGACCTGAAATTTATCTAAGTTCTTTTCACTTTTGCCTTGTTCACTTTTTCCTGAACAACAGTACAATAACAGGAATAGAACACCAGTTATTATTTTACCCCTTTCCTTTAGAGTTGTTTTTTTCCCCTAGCCCTTTCCCATATTTCAAGACATCTTAAACATCAAAATGAAGATATGTCCTTGTCCACCTGTTTTCACTTTTTGGATGCTTTTGTGTACCTGCTATGCCAATATCGAGTTGTGATTGGTGTATGGCATCATGTGCCCTGCTGCACATCAGAAATGGGGTGTGTAGGTTTTTAGATGATCTGTGATAGTTCTCCTGTGTCCAGCTGCTAATAAGCCAGTGCCACTTAGAGCAGAGAAAACTGAAGGTGGTTGAGCTGAGAACAAAACAGGCTTTTCTTCCTGTTCTTTTGCCTCCCCAAGACTATGCCTGTACTGTTATCAAGTTATTTTTTTACTTTCAGAAAGCTCAGCCTGTATTAAATTTCACTCATTAGTGTCTCACTAGGAGCCTGTATTTGTTACTAGAAGTTCCCAGATGCTTTCCTGAGCAGGGATGGATTAAAGCACCTGCTTGACTTTTTGCCAAGTGCAAATTGTGAAGGAAATGTTCCTAATCTGGTGGAGAGTGAGTGTGTACCTTGGGCTGCTGGAGAGGGATGGGCATGAAGCTGATCTCAAATCTTCAATGAAGTGTTCCTGTGGAGAAGCTGAGTGATGGGGGCTGAGCTGGCTTTCTGGCCTCAATAATTACGTGTTCCATCTATATCAGCTGCCCAACTGCTTTGTCACCTTTCAACCTAAGGCTGTTTTTTCAAGTGAATTAGCTAATCTGTGTAAAACTGCAATATAAGCAGTCCTTTGGAATTGAAGTAACCTTGACTGAGAATCAAAGCAGCTGTAATTAATTTTTAGTTAATTTATGATCATGTTTGGTGGTAGAGGCTGAAGTTGGATGTACACAGAATGTTCTATAGGGTTTAATGCACCTTATAATGATGTTTTTATGAATTTGAGGAAACTTTTCGTATTTCCTTGTAAGGAATCTCTGGTGTTAAAGAGTTAAAGGGGATTTGTAGCTCCAGATGGGTCTGTGATTAATGGTCTGTGGTTCATCAACAACATGGGTGTTGCCATGTGAACTTTCCTGGGTGACTGTTTATCCTTGGTCTGATGCAGACAGTTGCTGCTGGATCTTGGATTTGCTTGTGGTCTTAGTTTCACTACAGTCTGTGTCAAAAGAGCTCTTGGAGACACAAATGTGAGAGCTGCAGACTGTCAACACCCCAAGTATTTTCTGGAGCTTGCATCTTTTTGCTGTAGATTTGAAGTTCATTCTTGTCATCTGAATGCATTCATTGAATGGTTTATAACATAGTGGCTGCAGCAGTGAAGGATTGGGTTCAGTGAGCTGGAGGCATTCCATGACTAACTGGATTTTAGCGTGAGGACGCTGCTGAGATGGGAGCTGGCAGAGCAGGCTGGAAAATGTAGCATGTTTGCCATAACACAGGCATGTTCCTTGGGACATCTCTTTGCTTCATTGGTCTTACAGCTGAGTGTGGTTTTTTTGGCAGATAAAATTTTTGATGATGAAGACTCCGTGGATGGGAACAGACCTTCCTCAGCCAGCTCCTCTACATCTTCAAAGGCCCCTGCAAACTCACGCAGAGTTGGGATGGGCACCACCCGCAGACTTGGCTCTGCACCTCTGGGCTCCAAGTCTTCAAGTAAGCCAAAAGCCTGTATAAATTGATGTGCCTGTGAAGTATTTACAGTGTTTATACTGAGCTTCTTGCAAGCACTTCCAGACTGGCCCCCAGAATCCAGTGTCAAATTTTTCCTTATGCAGTCATTATGTCTGTGTTCTCTGCATGCCACAACCAGTCTGGTAGGATGAATCTCCAAGTAATCCCCACATCCCCATAATTTGTTTTGCATTTTGTGAGAGGTTGCACCTGTGTGGTTGTGCACTGAGGGTTGTGAGTAAATCATGTTGGTGCTCCAGTGTGTAGATTTTTTTCTTTGTAGTTTCAACTCTATCTGAACTGGGGCTGCTTATAGCTACATAAACTATATAGGCACACTTCAGCCCATGCAGTCTAAACCTGACACACTGGCTTTCTTTTAAGACCTTTGGGCATTTCTGGTAATGAAGGTGCAAAAAGGATACTGATCAGTCATTCTGAATGTTAGCAATTATTTTACATGTAGCTCTAATTTTATATGTGTCCTAGGGAAAGGGAGAAAGTTCCCTATATCAGGCAGTCTCTAATCTGATTAGTATTCCAGAGACTGTTTATCTTCCTTATCGTTCGCCTGTTTGTGCACCTGTCAGATCTCCACCTTCATCTATTATACATGGGATTAAATCCTTTAAAATAAAGTCTCCCATATAATTAAAGTAAGTATTCCCTTTCATCTTTCAGACTGTGTCCCCTAACTGTTGAGTGACTACTGTAATGACTTCCCTAATGTGCTCTGTGTGCCTGTGAGTTGAAGGATGCCATGAATGCCTCACCAGTGCCTGGCACTGAATTTCCCTGCCTCTGCTTTCATTACATCTGCAGCACTCCCAGGCTGCATGGGTGGTGAACTTTCTCCTGATTAAGTGCCTTGATAGCTGGTGGTTTCTTAATTGATTCTCTTGTTGATAACAAGATTGAAAAGGCTGTTTCATTTGTGTGTCAGCAGCCAAAGAGGGGGCAGGTGCTGTGGATGAAGAAGACTTCATTAAGGCATTTGAAGATGTCCCTACAGTTCAGGTAAGTAGAGTTAACTGTTAAACCATGCTGTACTAAAAAGCAGAGGGTGGATATAGGATCTCATGCTAATCACTGGTGAATTGTGCTTCATTATGATGTTGGCAAATCTTTAAGGGGAAAGCAGGTTAGAAGTTGAAGGGAGGCAGGTTTTAAATAGTGGGGTGTGCTAGTAGTTTATGTGAAACCCTCTGGGAACTGAAAGCTTTAATGTGACTTGTGTCTCAGGAAGCACTGCTGTTGTGAGTGTGAAAACTGCATGTTTGCTGATTTAGCTGGATAGCTGAGATGCATCATGTATCCCCTCTCCTTCACTGGAGCTTTATATTTGGGACTGCTGAACAGCACATGTGTCTACTCATGATCTTCTATAGGTTTTGACTAATATAGCCACTAGTAGCTGCAGGAATGTTGCTTAAAATTGTGAAACTATAGTAAAATAATGCAATACGATCATTTAATCATCTTGTGATAATTTTTAAATTTTTAGTTGCAGGCAATGGGTATAAATTCCGTGCATTGCGCGAAGTCAGTTGTGTCCAAGGCTAGCACATGATGTTTAAGCATTGAGGTGCAAAGGACATAAGCATGAGTTGGGAAATAATCTGATTTTATGGAGTAAATCCTGCATTATGGTGCTACTCTGTATTTCAATTTGTAGATTTATTCCAGCCGGGATCTTGAGGAATCCATAAACAAGATCAGAGAGATCCTATCAGACGATAAACATGACTGGGAACAGAGAGTTTCTGCGGTAAGTAGTGAATTTAGATAGGATCTCTATTAATAGAAGCTTTTTCTACACTGAGCTTAATCCCACTGAGGGTACTGAGAAAACCTCGGACTAAGGCTGGAATGCAGTTTTAGTGGTGAGCACCTGTTATGTTCCACCAAACTTGAGGGAAATGTTTCCTTGTGAGACTGAATTTAAGCCACATTTGTGAGGGAAATTGCTCTTTGGTATACAAGAGTCTGTTGAGACAGCATCAGGTTGAACTGGAAGTTGTACAGCAAATCCAGGTTCAAAGCTAGAAATTTGCTAGCAGGTGCTAAAATCAAAATGTCAAGTCTTACTCAGAATATTTTAAAACTTACCTGATAAGGCAGAAAATTACTTTGCTTAGAGAGAACTTATTTATACTTCTGCAAAAGGAAGGTGTAAAGTAATTCAGCAACAATCTACACACTTAAGTTTTGAATAAATAAATATGACTGTGGGAAGTGTGGAAGTGGAAAATTGGATGTTATATGCATGTCAAGACCAAATACTATTTACTGAGGTGAGCTGTGTTTTCATGATACAAATAGATGCACAGTCTTGTCTACACAGTAGACTTTCATCACTGGTGTAGCAGCTTTGCTATGTCTGTCAGACACTGTATTACAGATCTGAGTGGCACACTGGGCTGATTCAGCTTACTTCTGTTAAATTTGATTTCTGTACTGAGTAACAGGGAGCTGAAATTGAGCCCATGTGCTGATGCACTGGTGCATGGGAGGGCCTGTGAAGGTGTCAGAGGATTGTCTGTAGGGTGAGATGGTGGTCCCTGTAATATTAATAGGAAATTTCCCATTTTGATGGGGTTAAGGTTCCCCTTCTGCTAGAGCCAGATAACTGTTTTAATGAAGTCAATGGACACATTCTGGGTATAAGTCATTATTACCCGGGCCTGAGTGTGAACCATGCCCTTTAAGTCTAGATATCGCTTAAACACAAGAGTCAGCTGTGAGATTACCTAAACATTAGAAGCTGCTGTAAATAAGAGAGCAAAGGGGAATGTTTAATATACCTTTTAGTTTAAAAAAAATATTGTTTGGGTTATTAATGATACAATTTGAATAGCTGAATGCAACACTTCTGGATTTCTTTAAGTTAGCAAGGATGTTTAGCTTATTGTACTTAGTATGTTAGCTAACCATGGGTTGCATATAAGATAGGAAATAATAAAATTGCTTGGACATCAAGAATCAACTTCCTCAATGCATGTAGATGAATAATTGCACAAAGAAACCTGGAACCAGGTATTGGTCTTGAGCTGTCCTTTTATTTGCTGCTCATTAACAGTCACTGATTTCTTTTATACTCCTAACAGTTGAAAAAGATCCGCTCCTTACTTTTGGCTGGAGCTGCAGAATATGATAACTTCTTCCAGCACTTAAGACTTTTGGATGGAGCATTTAAATTATCTGCTAAAGACCTGCGCTCTCAGGTTGTCAGAGAGGCTTGTATCACCTTGGGGTGAGTTTATTTTCTGTGTGTGTTTAAAATGGGATGTAGAAGAAAAGGAACAGGCATTGGTTAAAACACAATTAGGATGCAGCTAGTGCTAAATAGTTAAAGCTAGAATATGATTTGTCTGCATCTGTTTGGAACTCCATCATGTAGGCCACTAATTATAATTCTGCCAAGCTGTGTTCCTAAATACTAAATAATGCTGATGTGGGATGCACAGAATGAATGAGCAAGCACAAGTAGGGAAGCACTGAACAATAAAGCTGGAAATGTTTATGTTTTGTTCATAAACATTTGTTCAGGGTTCAGATAGAGCTAGTTTTTATTTCCAATGGTCTGTCCTTTGTGAAATACTTCAAGAAAAAGTGTGCTGCAGTGTTTCTGACATGTTTTTTGTTTTTTTTTTTTTTAATAGAGAGCTTCAGAAAAGTTGTAATATAAACTAACAAAAAATATTCTATCACCTTGATCCCATTTGTTTGATAATAAATTTTTAGCTATGCTAGTTACTTTATTTTATGCTGACCTTACTGTTTCTCAGGGTTCAGATGAATACAGGACACAAGTTTGAAATGAAAGGAAAGGAACTGTTTTTTGAAACATGGTGTTATCTGTCCTTTAGAGTTGGAGAGGAGGTGACAGTTGCAAAGATTGAGATGTCAGATGTGCTTATGTCACATGTTCTGTACAAGTATGACTTGCTTTATCTTCAGCTCACTTACCAGCATGACTTCATTCTGTGTTTCAGACATTTGTCATCAGTTCTGGGAAACAAGTTTGACCATGGGGCAGAAGCCATCATGCCAACAATTTTTAACCTAATTCCAAATAGTGCCAAAGTCATGGCCACTTCTGGTGTTGTAGCAGTTAGATTAATCATTCGAGTAAGTATACATCAAAAGAGAACAGTTTTATAATTTCCAAACGCTGCAGTGTTTCTGATGAAATATGAAATATGAATGCTGCTGCAATAAAAATAAGATTCATGCCTAATCTACTTTTCTGATAGTGCTGGGTTTGCCTGTTTCAGATGTTCTGCAGCCTTGTGCAGATGATGCTTGTTAAGCTCTGCCAAGATAGTAGGGGAAATGTTTCTTTTTGCAGGGCAAGATATTTCCATCTCTCTAAGAGCTGAGCAAACATTTTTCTTTGAAAGGGTGTTAGACCAGCCTTGCAGCACAGACTCATCCTCTTCATTATGTTCTAAAATACCTCACAGACAGTCCATGTTTCTCAAAAGTCTTAGTTCACAGTGGTGACTTCTGCCTAGTGATTCATTGGGTAAGCCGTAGGTAGCCAAATGTCTCTAAAATTGTCACCATTGGCAGTTCAGATCCTCCTGCAGTGACTTCAGCTACTTGACTCACTAGAGAGTGTCATTATAGAAGAAAATCAAGTATTTGTTAAAGGTGTTTTAGCTGATAAGTTGTAAAGTATTTTTGATATTAAAAATCTGCCCATATCTGTTAGTGTTCCTTTATCTCGCAGTTCCATTTTTAAGCACTGAGCAACAATAAGGATCTGAGAACTGGGCTCAGGTGGCTGAAAGAGATGGTCTTTCATTCTGTGGAATTGTTGTGTAAATATTTCTTCCTGTTCTTGTTTCTTTACTTCCAGCACACGCACATCCCTCGGTTAATACCCATCATAACCAGTAATTGTACCTCCAAGTCTGTTGCAGTTAGAAGGTGAGAATTTAGTTTGCATTTACTGGTTTTTCCTAGTAAATAGATGCTTTCTGAAAATGTGAATGTATTTGTTGTTATTTGTGAAAAGGGTTGCAAACACTTATTGTAACATGAATCTCATTCTTGTCCTTGATTTGAGTTCAAATTCAAAGTCAGCTATCCTGCACAAACTGCATCACTGCAGAGAGGAAAAGGCATTTTTCCACAAGAAGAAATGTTTTTTAAATTAATTGTTGTCCTTACATGTTGTTATAACAACATATTATTTTGGCATTTTTACAGACAAGTTCCTATTCCCCACTTCTGGCTTGTTTTCTTTGAGACAGTAAATCAGTCTTACAGGAAAACATCATCTGGAAGGGAAGTTGGACTGAATGGTCTAATGATCCTTTCTGCACTTGGAATCTAAGTGCTTCAGTCCACTACCTCACTGGGAGACTCTTGTCTCCTCCTTATGCATTAACTGGCTCTCTTTGAGTTGGACAAAAGGAAGGGCTTTTTGGTTGCTGTATTTTGGACAAACCTTGAACACATTTCAGCACACTTGTGCCTTAAGGTTCTTGAAGTGAGGAAGGGAGAGTAAAGTGGGAAGGTCTCTCCCCACGTGAGGCAAACTGTGAGGTTTCTGTGTGAAGCCTGGACTAAGAGGTACAGAGTGTCAGTGTCAATCTCCTGGGCCTTATCCTGTTTAATGAAAAAGGAAGCTTCCAGGATTGTTTTATGGCAATTCCTCTCTTCACACTTCCCTGTAGCAAGCTGCCTCCAATTAATACTTCTGACTGTTTATTAATGATTTTAGAGCTGTTGATATTTTTATTAGGGTTAATACTGAATTTTGACATCCCAAAACACTTCCTAAGCAAACATGGCTGTTTTTCACAGTCAGGTATATCAAAGCCAGTGTGCCCCAATTGACTTAAACTCAGCATTTCTTCTCTCTTTTCTCAGGCGCTGCTTTGAATTTTTAGACTTGCTGTTGCAGGAGTGGCAAACACACTCCTTAGAAAGGTAAGTTCTGAATACAAGTGAGTTTGTTCTCTCCTACTTATCTGGGGAGAAGGAGATAATTTCCTGGGTCATTCTGGAGAAAGGATCATTTAGAAGAGAAGATCATATTAGGTAGCTGTAGTAGAGATGTTTTTGCCACCCAAAACCAACACGTATGCACATACACTGTTTGTTCTGTAGTTCTGTCAGAGTCTGGTGAGTATGTCTCCTATGCCAGCCTTGGAAAACCTGGCTGAGCAAATCCCTGAACTCAATAACTTTTGTTTAACAATTTTTTTCTCCTTTTGCACCCTGAAGTGAGATGGTGAGGTGAAGTCTGCTGCATGTCTTATCAGGAGCTTCTGAGACGTCTACATTACTTCAGACTAGTGACCAGTTGAAGTAATTGTGCAAAGAGAGGCTTAGCCCTAGAGTGCACAAGACTATTTAGGGGTTAGAAGACTGTTCTAGAATCAAGGCAGTTTGGATAGTTAAGTAAAGGTCTGTGAAGGATGCTGCTTGCTGTTTCCTAGACAGCAGTGTAGATGAAATAAAACTGACTTGTAAGAATAAATAAATAAAGGGCACAAAAGATCCTTGATTGCAATGAAAGGATGTAGTGAACTGTTTGTTCTCAGAAACCAAGGCAAAATCAAATTAGTCATTTCTTTATAAGTGTGGCATGTCTTTCTGAACTGCTGGATAATATTTTCTTTCTTATTTCAGACACATATCAGTGTTGGCTGAAACAATAAAGAAGGGAATTCATGATGCAGACTCTGAAGCTAGGATAGAGGCAAGAAAGTAAGTGGAAGCTGTTGTTGGTGTCTCTTCTTCCTCCCCTTCTTTGTCCCTGTTTTATGAGTCAGTGATACTGAATAGTTGAGACAAAAATCCAGTTAAGATACATTCTCCTGACTTCCCAGTTGATGGAAAAAAGAGAGGGGTAACCATTCTGTACAGTTCCTTGTGGAGGGGAAACAGAGAAGGATGTGCTGATCCTTTTTTCCTGTGATCTAGTAATAGATAGGTGGGAATGCTTTAAAACTCTGTCAGGGGAAGTTCTGGCTGGACATCAGGGAAGATTTCTCTACCAAGAGAGGGGTCAAACACTGGAACAGGGTTCCTACAGAAATGGTCAATGCCCCAGGCCTGATTCAGGGGCACTTGGATAATGTCCTTAACAACAGACTTAAACATTTGGTCAGCTCTGAATTGGTCAGGCAGCTGGACTAGATGTCTCTTAGAGGTCCCATCCCACTGAAGTAGCCTATTCTATTGTTATTTGCTACTCTTGAAATCAAAGTCCTTGTGCTAGTACACTGCTAAATGGTATCCTAAATTAAGGTAGTATTTTATGACAGTGAAAAAAAAATTGTGTATATCTATAGGAAATTTTAATATTTGCAATTGATTTTATTCTTTTGCAGATCTTATGCATTTCCATTAGTATGATCATACTTACAGTAGTGTGCTGTGTACCAGGGTCCTGTTTTTTTGAACAGAACACTACAGGAACGTTTTTCTGCAGAAAGAGGATAGTGTAAAACATAAAACCAATGAATAATACATTTTATTAATCTAAATGCTGTGTTTTAAGCAGTGGTGTTTCACAGTAGGATGCTTAAATCCTTTTGAAAGGCAGCATGTCCATCACTGAAAATTACAGTAGTCACTGAGACTTCACAGCAGGTGACTAGTTAAGCTGAATAGACAGCAAGGAGAATGGCATGGGACTTCAGAGAGCATGCTTAATTCTCTCTTCCCATGTTTATTCAATAGTAATGTGGCTGATTGTGAGACAGAAATTTGTTTTCTTCTTGTGATGGGAGAGTGCATGTGGCTTCTCTGAGGACTGGCTGTCACACGCAAACAATTCTTGATTCATTTGATCTGATGATCTTACTTTTGAACTGCCCATTAGTTGCTCCTTGAAAAGTACTGAGAGTCTTCATCTCCTTTGTGCCTCAAGAGTGAATGGTGTTTAGCCATCAGCCAGGAGGTTTGGACCATAGAGGAATTCTTCCCTCATCTTAAAATGCTCTTTTATTTTCATCATGGCACTGATTTGAAGTGCACGTGAGCCTCTCTTTCCTTTTTCTTGTTGGTTTGGTTTTTTTTGTTTTTTTTCCAAAAAGACAGGCAGCAGCCTCAACTCAGTACAGAGACATGTCTCTGCAGCATTCTTGGGGACCTGTTGGTTAAACTTAAGAAAGGAAGCAGCAGCTGGTGTTTTCCTCAGTCAGGCCCATTCATGTGTGTTCTGCCTTTGGCAGGCTTTGAAGTAGCTGCTGCACACCCAGTCCCAAACTAGTGTCAGTCTGGTGGGCCTGCAGTCTCCCATGTGCAGTAGACAGCTGGGAGGATGAGGGCTTCTTCCCTAATGCAGCTTTGTTGGCTGGCTACTCCTGCTTTTACAACAAATGCACCAAATGGTTTTTTTATTTGCTTTGTCTTTGTGCAGCTGTTTGAGCAATACAATGGTTGAAAATGCTGTTTGTCTTAAATGTGTCAGGGCAGTAGGAGCTTGGAAATGGCTGGGCATTGGCCCCACCGATGGGTATAGTGAGAAGGGCCCTGGCTGTGCCTTTGTGCCACAGCCCCTAAAGCGTGACAAGGGGGTGTTCACAGTGCTGTGCCTCATTCCAGGTGCTACTGGGGTTTCCACAGTCACTTCAGCAGAGAGGCTGAGCATTTGTACCACACCTTGGAGTCTTCCTACCAGAAGGCCCTGCAGTCCCACCTGAAGAACTCTGACAGCATCGTGTCCCTGCCACAGTCGGATCGCTCCTCCTCCAGCTCCCAGGAGAGTCTCAAGTAAGGCTTTCTGTGTCACTGCCTCTCCATCTGACCAACTGCTGACAGACAGCTCCATTAAACTGAAGGGAGCCATCGCATTGCTTTGGCTCATCTGGTCATTATTTGGACTCTACACTTGGTTACTCCAAGCTTGATCTGTCTGTTTGTTTGTTTGTTTGTTTGGGTTTTTTTTACCCAACACTATATGAACAACAAAACCCTGTACTAGCTTTAAAATATAATTATTATCTTGACTCCATAAATAATTTTCTAGGAAGCTATTTGTGCTCAGCAGATAATGTTAGTTATTCCTTTCAGGTGCTTAAAACAGGGCTTAGATTAAAGTTCTGCCTTTAGCATTAATCCTAGAGGTTTAAGTCTGTCTTTTTCCAGGTAAAAGAAATTACAAACTTGTGTTGTAACTGCAGAATCAATATGTAACTCTTATGTATTTAATCTACTCTCAGATATACAGTCAACTTAGTCTCCAAATGTGTGTGATTTAAGTGTAAGACCTATATGAAAATATCTGTAACTTACTGGTGTAACTTTTTAATTCTACAAAAAATTTTCTTAAAAATCTTTTTTTTTTTCACACAAATAATGTGAGTACTAATTTATTTCTTAATGCTTTTATAAATAATTTCATGGTGATGCTGTATTCTTAAACAACAAGCTTTGGTAGTTTATTCCTGCATATAAATAATTTCCTGTTAATTGTGTACTGAGGGAACAGAATTGTACTGCTCTTGATGACTGAAATATAAAGTTTTTGTTTTAATAAGTGTTTGTATTAACTTCCAGCCGTCCACTGTCTGCCAAAAGAAGTCCTACTGGAAGTACAACATCAAGAGGTGAGAACAGGAGCTGAAAAATGTGCTCAGGTGTTGCTGAGGAAGTGTGACATTGTGATAATCAAAAACCAACTTTGATCACTGTTTACTGCTCAGTAAAAAACAGCAGCCCAGAATGTAGAAATTTTAATTACTCTTGGATTTTACACCATATTCTACACATCAGCTGCTGATAAAATAATGCTTTTAAAAGAAGTTAGTAAATCAATAATTTCTTACGCCTGAAGGGAGGCATAAAAAGCCTTGAAAATTGTAGCCAAGGTATGCTTTGTAATAGCTTGAATAAACTCCTGCTGATGCTAAGACTTGCAGCTACCTAGTCTAATAGTGCCTTCAGTTTTACAATTTTTGTTATTTATTCTCTGTGGTTTCAGCACTTACTGGAGGTGTCTGCACACAAGTCCTACAGTGTTGATTTCCATCTCATTGCTAATCTGTTTTTCTTGTCAGATGGAATATTTAGGTACAGCTTTTCTGTCCTAAGTAAATGCATACAATAATCTAAATAATGCATTTTAATATAGACTCTAATAGATAAAACTTTGTTGGTAAAAGATAAGCTGCCTTTTACACCTGACCAAGGTTGGGTTTCTGGCTGGTTTGTCTTTAACTACTGATACCTTTGATTCAAGGAGATGTTGTTGTGTAACCTACTTGACTGTGCACACAAATGCATGTTTGCTTGCAGCTGAGTAGTCAAGCTTCATGCTTAAGAGGGTGAGCATCAACAAGTGATGGGAACAACGATCCTCATGAGAAGATGAGGTGTTGGGAAGGAAGTTATTAGAACCTGGACTGAAGGACCTGCAGGTCTGTTTTGGCCAGCAACTCTCACGTGCCAGTGATGGGTACTGTGGTTGAACTTTCCCATCTAGACTCTGTTAGAAATTTCTTTTTACTGGCCTGACAGCCTTTTTATCTTATCATTTAAGCTTTTAGAACTTTATCAAGTTCTTAAAGGTAGTATCAGGGCAGTATTGATGAAATATCTTTGCAGGCAGTGTGGGGAAGCCCACATTGCCCTGATAAAGCATTCTTAGTTGAGGTATTTCAATGCCAGCAGGGAGTGTTAAAAATAGTACTTTAAACTGCTTGTCAGGCTCTTTGAAGCACACAGCTCAAAAAATTAATCTTCTTTATTCTGGATCTCCCACTCCCATCTGCAGCATCTACAGTAAGTACAAAATCTGTGTCAACACCAGGATCTCTGCAGCGATCCCGCAGTGACGTCGATGTGAATGCAGCAGCTAGTGCCAAGTCAAAAGTGACGTCTTCTGGAGCATCCACCCCCTTCAGTTCTGCTGCAGCCTTGCCCCCAGGGTCATACGCATCACTAGGTAAATCTACTGTTCTACAATTGCAGTTAGCTTCCTTTAGTGCCTCGCAGTTTTATTGGAATAATAAACTCTGACTAGAAGAACGTGCCTCTGAGATAGTTACCAGCTCTCCAGGATCAGTGTGTGATCTCTTGCCCTTTGGAATTAAGGAAAAAAATAAAACAACTGAAGTGACTTGAAGCAACAGTTTTGAATTGTGTAATAATCTGCGTCTCACAGATTGAGGACAATGCTACTCAATTCCTTTTGACGTGTTCCCCTGTCTCTTTTCCTTCTTTTCCTTCCCTCCTTTCCTGAAACTGCTTTTCCATTGTTTTATGCTTTGAATAGTACATCTTAGTTGAGTTTGCTCCCTTTCTGTTTCACAAAGGAGAAAGATGGAGAAGCAAAGAGGAGGTCGGCCTTGCCATATCATCAGACAGGATATAAGTATCTGTTCCTTATGCTGACTCTTTGGATTATAGCCACATGTCACATTATTCCCTCAGAGCATTGTGTATCGCCTTCAGGTGTCTCAGGGTTTCTTAAAACAGACTTTGCATTGGATCTTTCTCTCCTGGAGTTGCCATTGAGGGTGTCACAGAGGAGGAAATGCAAGGCAGTCATTGACATCGTATTTGCTGAGCTTCATCTCAGTTGTGAGCAGAGCTGATCATCTGAGCTCCTTCCTCATTCTGCTGATTTCACACTAATCTAATCCCAGACTTGTCATCGGTCTACCTTTACAACAGGGAAGAAACTCGGGGGTCTGTGCTCTTGATTTAAGCTGTGTACATTGTCTTCACTGAGAGGGGTTGAGGAGTTCCTTCTTTCAGTGTAGGGCATTTGCTCTTTAACCTGTAAAAAGTAAGTGGTGAATTATATAGGGATGATTTTTATGGATTCGATTTTCAGACAGGTTTCTTTCACATCTGAAATGCTTTACCTTGGTTTAGGTGTGTTGGCTGCATTCAGTTCAGAAGTTGAATTCTTACTCTGATTTAAACTGTTCTTACTTGGTTCAAGATGCAGATACATTGCAGTGGAAGTGTAATTACAGAATGTGAAGTTGATCCCATGATGGTGGGCTTACAGATGCAGCCACTTTTGAGTTGTGCTGCACTCTGGCTTCAGTGGCTAAACTGGCTTCAAACACTCTTATTTCATAAGGAAGAATGAAGAGGGAGGAATTATCTGCTTAGAGGTGACGTGGTCCTTGAAGCTTATAGACTGAATCCAGTGTCAGTCTTGTTCTTTAACCAGGCTCTAAGAGAAAAGTAGCAAATTCACTCTTAAGTGATGCAAGCATGGCTGCTCCTGAAGGATCCTGCTTCCTTTTTAGCTAGTAGGGACATTTATCACCTGCACATTTCCATAAGAGAAATGGTGAGGCAAACAATGAAAATGGAGTTGGGCAAAGGTTGGTTGTTGCAGGAGGGAAAACCTGCAAGTGTTTTCTTCTGATACATCAAGGTTTGATTTGCTGCTTGGTCCAACTTTTTTCATTTCTTTAATTGTATTAATTTTTTTTGCATATTTATTTAGCTAATATATAGTGCCCACTTCTGTTGATGTTACTGATTTTTCCCTATTAACCCTGTCCTTACTTTTCTTTAATTTGCCTAAAGATGGTACTACCAGTAAACCTGAGGGTAAGCAGTCTCTGTGTAACTGAGGTGTGTCCACAGTCGTTCTACCCTACCTGGTCTCTGTTCTCAAAGTGTTACCTGGTTCTCATCCATGTTCACTGGTGACCTGCATGAAGTGTTGCATGGTTGTCCTGCTCATTTTGATGCCATGGGGTATTCTTCACTTTCTCTTTGAGCTCCTCCCTACTAAAAACCATTAGTCTGCTTTTATGACTCTGGTCACTAAGTTATTGTGTGGGTTTCTCTATTTAAAGCTCTGCTTCTGGTTCAAGGTGACCTGTGTATTGACTAAAAAAAAACCTCAACCAAAAAAAAAAACCCCAAAAAACTCCCAAACAACACAAGGCTTGTGATTTCTTTTCTCCTTGATGTGTAAAGGTTTGCTGTGTTTTTCCATCCAAAGCTCAGGTCACAACTGCCAAATGCTTTTGGGAAGAGACTGGGCAGTGAGAGAATTGAATGAGATGATCGCATGGCAGAAAAATGAGGACAGTAAACAATGATCTCTAGGGAAGGAATATTTAGTCAACCTCTTTAAACCTGACCTCTCTCTTTTTGTTGCTAACTGTCTGAGTGAGATGGCTTACACCAAAGACAGTTGGAGGAAAGGCTTTTTATACTAGAACACTGAGCCTGCTAGTTTGGGAAGGATCCCAGTCTGTTTTTCTGGCTCGTTGTCAAAACTTGTTCTTTATTTCTTATTTCTTCAGCAAAAAAAGATCACTGGGAAATTACTTTTTCTTAGGTAGACAGCAGTTGGAAACAAAAATGTTTTCTACACAGAATGGAGATACCACACTCTGCAGCAAAGCCTTTTTTTTTCCCAGTGCAAGTCTCTTTTCAAGGGATCTATTACTGTCTTGTGGGACTGTGCTCATATCTTTGATGGCTGCTTGTATTTGGATGTGGTGGTCTGAGAAGTGCCACTGTGCTGTTGTGACATCTGTGTTATTTTCTTTACTATTAGTGACACGTTGATTTATTATTTGGAAGAAGAGGTCTGTACCGTTTTTGGAAATGGTACTTAGTGTTGAGAGAGGAGCTACATCTCATCTTGAGCAGGAAGTATTTTTGCTTTGTGATCTGTCAGTGATAAGGAATATGAAGTTCACCTGAGACCTGTATTTCTAAATCAGTCATGAGTTAGATGAAAAATTCCAGGTTGTTGTAATAACTGATCTCTTTTATTCTTCCTTGTTTTTTTAATTGTTGATGCTTTTCTTTTTTTTTGTCTTAGTTCTCAAACCTATCTATTTTTGGCCTACATTTGAAATGTTGAGGGTTTAATGTTTTATATGAAATACCAGCTTTCAATCCTCTCCTTGGCTGTAATAATGTTTGCAGAGGCCTGTTACAACAGCTGTCGTGTGCAATACCTCTATTTTTAGTTTATTAAATACTTTATTGTCATGATGCAGAAGGGTGGGGGTTTTATTTGGTTACTGTTTTCAATTCAGTTACATTAGGAGCAGATTGGATTTGGTAAAAATCTGTAATAGAAACCAGCAAGTTGCTTGGGGCAGGGAAGATAGAGATGAACTTTCAGAAACTGAGTTTGCTGTCCCCTCAGTTTTAGATACCAAGTCTTATCCTTTCTTTTTGCCGTAGGATTCTCTCTTCTTCGATGAGGAGGATCAGGGAGAATTAAAACTCAGTATGCTATTATAGCCAGAGTACTTCAGGAATGAGTTTAATCACTGTTTGAAACTCTTCATCTTTTTCCTTTGAGGTAGTTGAGGCAAAAAACCCTTTATTCAGGATTGAGTGTGTCCTTCACTGAATAATGAAACTGAGTAAGGTCTTCTGCCAACTCTGTGATCTTGCAGATTGAGTCAGGAACCGCAGGGAAGATAAAACTTTGTATTCTTGACATAAATGTAAAAATTAAGAGGGTGGAGTCAGGAAAAAACATCCTCTTGCTCTGGAAACAGAAGGAAACAGGACATAAAGCAGATATGTCATCTACAGTTGTGCTCCTGTGGTTTGTTTTGGGTTTTTTGCATGTCACCAGTAAGTAATTTAAGAGAAAATTCCTGTGTTATTTTGTGTGGTTCAGCTTGACATTAAATCTGCAGTCTGGTTCCCATCATGGCTTTCTGTAGCTACATTGTAAAATCCTGCTCATTCCCCTCAGCTGGGAGCCAGCATTGTGTGGACTTGGCAGTTCCCTTCTGCTTTGCCCTTGGTTCTCTCATGGAACAAGATAGAGTAGGTGATGTCAGTGCAAGAATGCCAACTAAGAGCTGAGTATCAGTCCTTTGGTTTGAAATTGTGACATCCCAACAATTGGCAAATGCTGTAGGAATGCACCTCCTTATGGAAAGGCAGGTGAGTCTGTATTCCAGTGAGGTTCGTGCAGGTCTTCATGCAGTGCACAGATGTGCCTTGATTGCCCAGACTCTTCATGCATGGGGATCTTCTGAACTGCATTAAGGGCTTTACACACAGAAAGAGATAAACCTTTACGGTCTTGATCTTCACAGCCAGTGCTAGGGAGGTGACCTTTGTGCCATGTTTGTTGTACCTGATTAAAAGGAAAACATTAGAAAAGTTTCTGCTTATTTTATCATGAAACAGCTTTTCAAGTAATATTTTAAAACGCTGCATAATGCTTTCATTAACTGGAAGGGTTCATAGTATTTGTGTTACTTTTTTTTCAAAGCAAGCATGAAGTCAAGCCCTTCAGACAAAGCCTTTCTCCAAATGGGAAAGCATAAATGCTGGTTTGACCTGTGATTGGCAAGCTCACAACAAAATCAGCAGTTTGCAGTCAGTGGCACATTTTTAATAGTTTTTGTATTCACCAGAAAGGCAATAAAGTGGGGTTTGTTACAGTTTTCAGATAACTTAGGCTCAGGTAGACACCTTGAGTGCATTATCAAAGGCTTTAGGAGTAACACAAGTTGAAAGAAATCACCATTCCTGTTTTCTTCTCTGCCTTAAAGCTGTCCATTGTCCTTAAGAGTGAGGCTTGATTCAAAGTCACGACTGACAGTGGTACCTTACACAGAATTGCTTGGGTAGTAGGTTTTTTGCTTTTCTTGCTCCATCCCATTGCAACTGCTGAGTTGATTTGGCTGTGTTTGTTTGTGTAGGGTAAAGTGGAGTGTTCACTGAGCCCTCTGCTTTGAAGGGAGATCTCACGTAAAACCCTGAGGCAGCACAGCCTGATGGTTTCCAATAAGGATCAAGTGCCTCTCAGGGAAAATCATTGTGCAGAGTCAGGTCTTTCTGTCATTGTAGAAGTGCTAAATATGCATGGAAACCATTCTGATGGAGGTTGTAAAAAGTTCTTTAAATATTATCTATGTTTTTAGTTGATTTTTGTGTGTGTCTCCCATGTCCGTGTGTTATTTAGCAGTGATACAGCTAGGGCTAGAGGCTCTTTCAGGAATGTTTTCTCCAGGTGGGGCAAAAACCCCAGTGTTGGGTAACCTAAATGCCCAGGTAAATGCATTAATGTGATCCCTGGAGAGACCATCATTGCCCCAGTGAGTCCATGTATAACTTGTGTGGTTGTAGGTGTCCCTATTCACTGCATGGAATTCATTAAAGGGAGTTGTGAAGCTGTTGCATACCATTTCTAGACTATTTGAAAACCATTTTCTTCAGTGTGATATGCAGACTAAGTGTCACAAAGCCTTTGGCTGTTCTGTGCACTGGGGGTGGGGATACTGCAGTATCCACGCAGAGGACTCAACCTGCTAGGTGAAGCCTCTTGTAAAGCACAAATGTTATCGTAGAAACTTCCTTAATTTGTTCCTCTTCTGAAAAAAAACAAACCAAAACAACCTTTCTAGTTTTAGGCATTTGTTAGACATTTCAGGGTTGATTCTGAACCATAGTTGTAAAGATGACAATAACTTTAAAAAAATAAAACCAAAACCTCTTAAAAATCCAGAAATGATTTCTTAACACAACACATTTCTATGGAGTCTTTCAAAATCTTTTCTGTACCAACAGCACTGTGTCACATGTCAAATTTAGATCAAGAGCTTTTTTATGGAAATAGTTTCATGGTTTTTGAAAACCATTTTGGGGCAGTCTTTATCTATTCCATTGCTGTGCTGTTGTTGTTCGAATGCAGAAATACTTTTAAAAGCAGCAGAAAAATAATGGTTGTGAAATATGGATTGCTACATCTGTAGTTTTAACTAGATATGGAAACAAACCCACTTGAAAGCAAAGAAGTTTTGGGAGGGGAGGTGTTTGCTTGAATTTAAGAACAAGAAACATTCTAAATAGCTTACTTGATATTATATTTCCAGTCCTGCTTGAAATGAGTTTTTATGTCTGGGTTAGAATGATAGAGATAAAACCACACACATAGTCCTATGTGCAAATATCTCTTGGATGTGAGTGCAGATTCTTGTTTGCAAATGAAATTCCTGGGGGAATATAGTAGCCACATTTGTGTTGTATGTATTACCTACTATATATGCAGGTTGTACTTGGTATAATATATATTAAAAATCCATTTGCACAAGGCAAGTCCAGTGCAGTGTTAGTTCAAATGCTTGTCAGCATTTTTTAAAGGATGAGAAAATCTGTATCAGCATTTGGACTCTGTTCTGACTGTGGAAGAACAGCCTCTTCTCTCACACTGTTCTCTCTGACACCCAGTAGGCCTAAATCAGGTGTGCAAATGTACCAGTCCAAAAGGAAGCAGAATTTTGTTCCTGGGCATTTGTTCATTCATTCAGAAACTGCTGAAATTGGTAGGAATCTGTCCACCAGCCCTCAGGGGTTTCAAAATAGGGCTGAGTTTTCTTCTTCCAGTCCTGTTGATAATCACATGTTAATTAAGTTTCTGTTAGTTCTGTTTAATTTTTTTAAGCCTCTAGAAATGGTTTCAGAATCTCAGTTCCACTTCATATATTATTTTAGACTTTGTTTTTCATAAGTTGGAAAAGTCACACATCTTATGCCAGTTTTCCCCTTCTTAGTCACCTAATGATGAAGATACGAGAAAAAAAACAACAACTTGCGTAGATGCAGAAAAATCCAGAAAATTTTGAGGGTCTTAAGTGGCCTTTGTGTAAGAGGAGGAGACATCAGTCCCTTCTCACCCATTCTTGGCCCATGCACATCACTAAATGTGTCTTCCAGTACTGCTGTTACTGTGTAGTGTTGAATTTCAGCTTGATTTCCCCCTAGGACTTCCTGCAATGCCAAGGCCTCCCACTGGCCTTCTGGAAGGATGTAAATGAATTCCATTGCTGGTTCCTAAGATGGTCAGGTTTAAATTCTTGTCTTACTGTGATGCCTTCCTGACAGAAGTGAAGGGAAGCCTTGAGGTTTCTGAGAGGAGCATGATGTCTGCCTGCCTCCTTCCCCATGCCTGCCTGCCTTGGAGCCTGTGTTGGGCTTTGGGTCCACCTCATCAACAAGTGACAGGGTGGCTCTGCTCACCTGTGTGGAGCTGTGCCAAACTCTCACGGGGTGGGATCTGGCTGGCAGAGAGCTCTAGAGCTTGCCTCTGGCAGTGCATCAGGCTGACCCTTTGTAAGGGGCAAGAATGCCCTAGAGCAGAGGAATCTGCAGCCTTGCTTGTGGTGAAGAAGACATCAGCAGCCAGTTTTATGGCTGTTGGACCCACGTGGGTTTGCTCAGAGCTTGTTCAGTTGAGCCAGTGGTTAAAAAGTTTTGTTTGTATTTTCCCAGTTTTCTGCTGATGATTCCTTCCTCGTCTATAAACACTTGTTTGAATGTACTTCCCTGTACTTTGCCTACTCAGCTCTTTTAAAACTAGGTGCTGGTGAAGAGGTTTAAAGTAGAGCTGTCTTGTAGGCTTTTTCCCTTGCAAACAAATTTACCCTTTCTTCTCAAAGTTAGGCATCTCCTTGTCACTTTGGGTCTAGCAGAAGCTTTCAGACCATGTTATGAATATTTTGAGAGCTCAGAGAAGGAACATAGCTCCCAACTGCTCTGTCTGGGCTGCTTGCCATTGTCTTGTCCTGCATGTGTGCCTTATGTGAAGTGGGTTTTTTTGGGTGGGAAGTGTGTGTGTTTCCCTGTTCATATATCTCTGTATGCTTATGGTGGAGACAGAGGGTAGGAGATGAGTATCTATAACCACTGGGTGCAGTTGTCTAGACTTCTCTTACCTGCTGTGGGTTTTTTCCTTTCATTATTGTGCCTGAGACTGGAAGTCATCCTCTGAATGCAGGATAGTACTGGCATGAGTCCTGAGAAAAGAACTTCAGTCTTGGCTAAGAACTGAGTGGAAAAGTATTGATGGAGGCTTTCTTTGTGTTACTCTTAATTATAATTTCTTTCCCATTAACTAGAGACAAATAATTGAAGCATAGCACTGGAAAGAGCATTCTGTAGGAAACAACCCTACCCCAGGAAGGGGATGAACTGATGACCCTGTAAGCTTTCCTAGCTCAAATTTCAGTGGCTTTTCCATGAGGAAAGGACAAAACAAGGACTGAGAACACTTTGGGACTTTATATCCATTCTTTGCTTAAATAAAGAGAAGGCACACAGAATCTGTTTTCCTCAACACTGATTATCTTAAATAGGGCTCTCCATTACAAGTAAAGTTGCACTGATCTTGGATAAATATGAGGGACCTGTTAACAGCAGGGAAAATTCAATGAGCCTGAAATAAAAGTGTGGTCAGGCTGTGATGACAGACTGTCACAGGAGTGCCTGCCAGCCTGTGCAGGTGGAGCAGGATCTAAAGCACCAGACAGCTAGTTGGAAATCCCAGCGATGGAATTTGGGAGGGCATCTGTCACACCTGTCTCTGAAAGGGTGATCACCTTGTCAGAAAGTAATAATTTGATACAGGAAGCTGCATTTAGGAGACTTGAAATTTTTTGTTGTTGATCCCTTGTAAAGAAGCTACTATAGAACAGGAGCAAAAGCTATGGAGAGGTAATATTTTTTTAATTAAACTGGCTGATAGCATTACAGAAAGCAAAGAAGATTTTGGATTATGGGCTGTGGCTGTTTCCACTCCCTCCCCTGCATCTCAGCCAGCATAATAAAAGGTGTTGCCTCTCCCAGTAAATTTCTTTTGTACCCTGGCTAATTGTGTGCATAGTGTGTTAGACGCTGCTGCTGCTGCCTTTGTAAGAGCCTTGTTAACAGTGTGACTGTGTTTGCATCCCTCCAGGCCGGATCCGCACCAGGAGGCAGAGCTCTGGCAGTGCCACCAGTGTCACCTCCACGCCTGCCGACACCCGAGGCCGCAGCCGCGCTAAAGTGGTGTCCCAGTCCCAGCGTAAGGATCCTTTATTCTTGGGGGAGCAGAACAGAGAGTTACTCATGTGTTTCTCTTGAATTGCAGTAGCACCATCAGAGAATTGGGCTCACTTTGGACAAATCGAATCCCACCTAGCCAGTGTGTGCTCCTGCTGCCAAACAGGGCCCCAAATCCCAATGCTTAGTTGTGGCCTCTTTTACCAGTTGTGTAGCAGAATTTCGTGTCACTGTGATGTGTAGCTCTAAATAACTGGCACTGTGTCTGCTGAGACACCCCCTGTGCCTGTAGCTGACTGCTTGCCCTGCCAAGCCTCTCCTGCTTATGTGACTATTTCTGTATGTGTGAACACGTGAGCTGTCTAAAATTAATGGGGTTTGGCATCAGTTGAAAATAGGACATTACCTATTTTGTGTAGATATGAGAAAAAGGGTTCTGCTTTGGTTCACATGACATATCTGCACTCTCTGGCTTCCTGGCAAGGCATGGTTTTCTCCTAGGAGCCACACATACGGTGCTGCTGCATATTTGTCATGTGTATCTGAGGAGAATTTTGTCACTCAGACTCTAAAAAGGAACTGGGGGGAACGAGAAACTCCCTGTTATGAGGACCTTCAGCCTTGTGAATAGGAGATTGGGTTTGTGAAGGACCTGTCTGTTCTGAGGACTTGTCTTGCTTTGTACCCCTATTTGAAAGCCCTTCTCTGTTCATTCTTTCATTGCTTTGCTCTGTCATGCTGGAGGGTTGAAAAAGCTGTTTACAGCCTTGTGTTAGACTGGGAGAGCTGCAGAAAGACATAGTATATTGAGCCTGGGGCCAAATGGAAATCTTTACATTGAGGTCATAAGGATATATTTGGGCTTTGGGATGCTAATGTAAATTGATATTTTCAGTATTGAACTTAGAACTTATCCAAAGCCAGAAGTCACCTTTTTTCTTAGTTTGGTGAAAAATGGTCAGACCAAATGAGACAAGTCTCAGAAGTATTTAAATAATAGTTATTCTTTAAAGGTTTCAAAGATTATGGACCTAATATTTCTATAGAATGCCTTATGAAGATTTCAGGTGGTCATATCTGGACCTGCTGTCTTGGTCTAGTTTGCTGAGTTTCTCAACTAGATGTGATCTTTATCCTTAAACAAATGTTGCATGGAATAATTTACAAATTCAAATATGTTGAGTTGGTCACAGGACCAGATTCTCTATGCCCACACAGTGCATAACCATGTTGTAATTTTGCAGACTGGGTTGGGGTGCAGTTTAGAGCAGAACTTGGGTCTTGGTTGACATTTTGCTGAGAAGTTGGTCAACCTTGGGAAGTTTAGTTGCATCTGCACATTAACTCACTGCATTCTGCAGAGGCTTTAGGAGTGACATGTTTGTAAATAAATCTGTGTGTATTGTGTATAGCACAAACCGCATGCTGAACGCTGTATTGTCTTGCTGTCTTTTAATCCACTTTTTGCCTGTCCCTTGGTCTGCCCTCATAATCAAGGATCCAGATCAGCTAATCCTGCTGGTGGTAAGAAACATTTTCCCTTTCTTGCTTTTTCACGTTATTTCCTTCACATTTTTTAACTGCTAAGCTTTTAGCTTTCCTCATTCTCTCCTAACTGTAAGACTTAAATGCATTTTGTTGAAGTCATAAATCAAAATGTGTATGGCAAGGGACTTTGCTTTCTCCCACTAATCAAACATGGTAAACGTATGTTCTGATGTCAAAGCTGGCTCACTGCTGCAGCTCAAACTCCAGGAGCTGAATTCTTCTCTCAGTTACTTCAGTTCATCCCTGCTCACACCAGTGACTCTTAGGTCATGGTGCTGTGTGGAAGACTGGCACCTGTCACTTTGGGGTGGGGAGAATGGAGCTGGCATTTCATACAGTATTGGAGTATATTTGATTGGTTCAGAATGGCTCTGGCCAAGAAATTGGAGGGGGCAAGTAACTTTATACATGTGCTATGGTATTGTTCATGATGCTAATAGAATTCCCCATCTTCTTACATTAAGACAGAAGAACAATCTTCAACTTTCATTGTACTCTAGTTGTAACAGTATTTGGAAATTTTTCTGAGATGTGAGATGCATTTCAGCAAGAAATCAGTGTGACTATTGGTTCAAAATGTGAGCTTGCCTGAGTATGCTCTTGCAACCCTTTCAAATATACCTTTCCAGGCTGTTTCAGCAAATAAATTTAATGTCAGAAATAGCAATGGCAACAGCAGATTTTCAGGGGCTCACATATTCATTTCGTAGAAGAAATGTAAAGTTGCCATATACTATTCAAATAGACAAGGAAAAATAAAACAGGCCAACTAATCAACTTGCTAAAAATTTTCATCATCTGAAAAATAAATGATTTATGTTTAACCAGCCAGACCTAAGTAAGCCAGCATCTCTGCGAGTGTGAGGCTCATGGGATTTACCCATTATTGTGCTGATCTGTTCAGATGTGGTGGGTTTTTTATTTTCCTTCATTGAATTATTGCAGGAAAGCAATGCCACCACTGCAGTGTAGCACGAAGGTGCCTGAGCTGATTTGCAGCAGGTGACCTGTGCCAGAAGCCAGGGCACTGCAGCACAGCTCTGCACACAGCCTGGTTGGTGTTGCTTTATGAGGAGGTGAGGCAGCCTCGAAATCCCTTGCTGCTGCAGCAAGGCTGCCCCAGCACCTCCACAAGCTCTCCAGAAGCCAACTAGTGTGTTCATACACTGCAGTGTCTGCTTTGGGCTTGATCTACATGGGTAGCAGAGGGTTCCTGATGTCAGTGTTCATTGTCCATGGGCTTTTCTCAGTCTTCTTGAAAGCTTATAGGGAACACTCCCATTAGTTTTCTGAGGGATTTGGATTAGATTCTTACATAGAGTTGACTGTGTTCCAGTTTTGCTGTCAGTGTGTTTAAATCTTGGGGGATTTTAATTGTTTGTTCCTCATTTCTGGTTCTCTCCTAGCTGGTAGCCGCTCTAGTTCTCCGGGTAAGCTCTTAGGAAGCTCCTATGGTGGCCTGAGCAGTGGAACATCCCGAGTCCAGGCAGTGCCATCATCCTCAGAGAAGCGCAGCAAGATTCCTCGGAGCCAGGGCTGCAGTCGGGAGACGAGTCCCAACAGAATAGGCCTAGGTAAGAACAGTCACTGCAGGGACCTGCTGGCCCATGGGCCTGAAGGAGGGCCTTGCCTCTTGGCTGGGGAACTGTTCATGTTGCTGTTATTCTTCTGAGTTTTTCAGCTGACAAGTTAATGTGATTGTGGTTTGTAGGAGAGTAATTTCAATTTTCCAGGTTGAGCTTATGGTTTCAAAGTAAGCTTAAAGATGTCATGATGTGTTTCTGTTTGAAAGTCAACATGAGCAATATTATTAGATCAGGAAGCAAGAACAATTGTGAATAACCATCAGAACAATGAGACCTCATTTAAACTTATTCCTAAAATGAGTTGAGCAATCTTTACAGTCACATGGAATCAAGGGCAAAAAGTACCTTCTTGGATTATTTTAGAAATTCTGCATTTTAAATGGTTTGCTTCTTTCATCCTTAATATCCTGGCCACGTCCTTAGAACACATTTTAGACTTACGTAGTAATTGTTCTGCTTTTGATACTCTCGTCTCAGTGACTGTAATCTGTTATGTAAACATTCTGTAATAGTTTCTTTTTTCAAATTTATCAGCAGACTTTTTTTTAACGTCAGGTGAGTAAATATCATATATATAAAACTTTATGTAGCTGAGTTGAAGTGAAAAGGTATTCAGTGTGCTGTCTGAACATTTTCATTTTTAATATAAATTATTTTTTAAGTTTGAAGCTAATGTAGGAAAACATTTTAAATTATACTGATTCTAAATTATTTTTATCTCCAGAAACTTTACCAGTAGATTAAATTTATTGAAATTGTAGCCTTACTGTTGGCAGTTAAATTTGTAACTATTGTCTTAGCAATAGTTGTATATTTTACATTTGAGCTGCATCTTTATTTAGAGGAGGTTGTTAATAAAGAACTATTTCATTCATTCTTTCCAGTATACTGAAATGAGTTTAAAGCACCTGAGTGTATATGCCATTATGATTCATAAAAAATACTGCATATTCATTGTGACTGCTTTTCCAAATTCAGTGTTCTTCTCCTGTCTGCTCTATTTTATGGGCTCTGTATGAATACATTATGCTTTTCTGTTCGTTGCTTTGAAAATGTGAAGTGCTTCCCAAACACTAGAGGTAATTGTTCTGCTGTCACTGTGTAGAAGAGCATTGTTTTTTAGGAGGAAGCAAAGAATGGTGGATGGTACCATCACACATGCTTAAGCTGATCATCATATTATGTGGTCTGATTTGAAACATTCTTGAGCACCTGAAGGGAAATTGCCTTGTGTAGAATCCTCACTCTTGGGTTGCCTGCTTTCAGGTATATTACAGGAGCCTTGAATTCTTTTCAAAGAGTAGTTTGTATCATTTCTCTGACGTGCTCCCTGAGAACATAACCAGTGCTTGTTCTTTGAGAGTGGGAGAGAGATCTGACATGTATCAGTGTGTGGCTTTCACCTGTTCCTCCCAGGTTGATGGACACAGCCTGGGTTGAGCTGTTATGGGAACGGGATTGTCGGACACTTTACTGTTCAGATGCAGAAATTCTTTCTATTTATTGGATTTTGAAAGTTGTAATACTGACCTAGATGGAGATAGCTTTTGAGCTGTCAGCTGTATACCATTATTCCATTGTACTTATTACTTTATGACATAGTAGCTAACAGTATTTTATGCTTTTTTATTGTGTTGCTTCAGTCTCTATATTTCCTTGATATTTTATTTTGTTTGTTCGTTTCATTAAATTAACTCCCACTCACCTTGATTCCAAATGCAGAAACCATCCCTGGGGTTTTTCAGGCTCTCCTGGGGCAGTAGCAATAATAGAGCCCTCTGTTAGCATCAGTACCTTGCTGCTAGCTTTGATTTCCATGATGACTACAGGTATCCATGAAGTAGATTCCTTCTGTGTGCTGGGAAGCTTGAAGAAGATTTTGTTTCCCCAGAGGCAGTGCAACAAGGAGCATTCAGTGTTCTGAGGTCCTGTGTGGTCACCTGTATGTCTGTGCTTGTGACACTTCAGTTTTAAGCCTGCCTCTGCTGTCTGCTCAGTGAGTTTTACTAGGGGAAGGAGGAGTGCAGTCCATTTAATCTTGAGCATTTCTTTGGGCTCCTTGAAGGAGATCGTGTGCTCAAACAGGTGATGTCCATTTCCCATGGATTGAAAATTATCAGCCTGAAGTTAATTAATTCTGTTGGATGCTCTGCAGATCGTGTGGCACAGCTGGATCTGAAAGAAGTGAGAGGTCCAAGACATCCATTCTCCAAAAAGTGGAGCAAGCACAGCTGCCTATCAGCTTCATGCAGCAGCACTCTTTCTGTTGGGGTTACGCTGTGTACATTCATTGGAAATCTGCAGGCAGTTCTTGACTTGCCTTGCCTGGGTGTTCCCCACTGCAGAGCTTTCCTTTGGCTGTTTGGCAGAATTTCAGGCTCTTTAAAATGCTGGTATTGATGTAAGAAAGCGTCTGCTGATTTTTAGTCTTCACTTAAGAATCATTAAAATTCACACCCTAATGAAGTACCAGTTTCTTCTGGTAGATTGGTAAACAGGGGCACTTTCATGTTCTGCTGGGGATATTTGCATCTCTTGGGTTCCACTGGCATAAGACTGCTTGATAATGTGTTTTAATAATGGTGTGAGCCATGTCTAAGTGCTCTGACTTTCCAGATGAAATTGGTAAAACTTGGATGTACAGTACACATTACAAAGTTGGAATATTATTGGAAACAACCCGTCCTTGTCCTGTCCTAGACTTTCTCACAGGAGCTGGCTGTGGACACACTGTCTGCTTTCATGCTGCCTACTCCTCTTAATCCATTTTGCTACTCATTCACTTGATTTCTGTCCAGCTTTTGGGGGTTGAGAACTCTCCAACTGAGACTTGGTCTGTCTTCTTTGCTTTTGCTCCCTGCACTGCAGAGACAGGCTGTCACAGTGTGAGAGACTTAGCTAAATGACAACACTGCTGGCCTCTACTGCTGGCAGTGTCTAAAGGAAATAGTCTGAGTAGCTGATACAAAATCTTCTCTACACAACATGGTGGTGAAAATGTGAGGCAGGTGCCTGGGAGTCCACAGCAGACTCATCCTTCAGTTCTTTTCAATCCATTTTTTTTTCCTTAATTTTCTTTTGTATCCAGCAACATGCAATCCTTTTATTTGACCATTAATCCTGAAGTACCCAGTGTTTGGCTTTGGGTGTTCTGTTTGTGCAGTCAGTATTATGCTTCATCTGTAGCATTGTCCTATAGTGTAGGACAATGCAATTAAAGTGCATTTTCCTCATATTCATGCTGCTGCTGTTAGCTGGTATGGAAGGAGAATCTATTGTGTGCATCCACTAATTTTTGTAATCATTCACATCTCTCCCTCTCTAAAGAGCCTTTACTGTTTTTAGTACAGTTGTATTATAGAAAAGATGGGCAGATCTTCTCTGTTTAAGAGAAATTACTGCTTGTGCAAACCTGATGTGAAGGCTGCCATTATTTACATCTAAGCATGAGACCCAAGAATGAGAAGTTTGCTTCTAGAGAGTCTGCAATTTCAAACCAAGTATTTGTGTGGAGAACTTTAGTGTTACTTTTACCTGTAGTTCACTTGTCAGCTTCTTCCCCTGTACATCTGAGATGGGATTATTGTACTCATGAACCCTAATTTCATCCAGCTCTTATAATTTAGTCTGTCGTATTTATTGTATGACCATCTAACTCACTATCATTAGACATTGTGGTGATCTAATCAGCTTGGTTGATAGCTCATCTCACATTCTCTGACATCAGAGGTCAACCATCAGAACCATTAATTCACCACAGAGATATGAACTTGGTTTTGCAAAACTTGAAGGGATTTGACAAAGCAAGAATCTGGCAGAAGACTCTATTTGAATTTTAAAACCCAAATATGAAGGTTTCTATTTTGTTCTGTACTGTTTTGCTTGAAGGATGCTTGAAGGATGTGAGAGCACTGAAGCACTGTAGAGGAACTTCAGCTTGAGTCTAGCATTTAAGTTCTGTATACAAACCAATAGAGATTTTCAAGAATATATATATATATCTTCTGAAGCATGCAAAATGACATTATTTTTATAAAAATGAGGGTACAGTCAAAGTATTAGCATGTTCATGCATATGTACCTCTGCTGTGTTGTCACCAAAGCTGGTAGATTAGGTTTTACTCTGTGCCTGAGAAAATTCCTCAACAGCGATTCCTGAACGCTTGAAATATGCTACTGCTTTTTTAAAACAGCAAGGGAAATCCCTCTTGTAATTAAATTTTCCTGACAATTAACTGCTGGTTTTTGCTCTAAGAAAATATTGTATTCTTCATCAGGCATAAAGCTTACTAAATAACTTTCTGCAAACATTTTTAAAACATTCAGGGTCTCAAACATCTGCAAGCATGTAGGGTTTTGTACAAGTAAAGAGTATAGTTTAAAGCCCCCCTGAACTGTGCATAAGTCTCAAACTGTGTGCATATAAAACCATAAAGATAAACTTCTAGAAATGTCTGAGGAGCAGAAGTTAGCTTCTGTTAAATATCTGAAGCTACTGCTCGCTTCAAATTCAAAACACTTTTTATAACCTGTCTTTCAGGTATTCAGGTTCTAAATATTTTTTCCCCATTATCTTTCATTGGAGAAACATATCTCTGCAAGTCTGTGCAGTACACCTTTTTTTTCCTTAGGATATTTGTTCAAAAACTCTCCCTGTGAAAGGCAAATCTATGTAAAAACATCATATTGGTATTACTTAAAGAAATTTTTGTCTGCTCATTTGTTCCAGAAGGGTGTTTATTTTAAAATGAAGGAAGGAATATTCCAGAAGGGTTTCTTTCAGCCTCATCTGTTTTGCAACAGTAGAGCTTCCCTAAATGATTGAAGATTCCTGCTCTACTTGAATGACAAAACTTGGATTGCTTAATTAAAAAGCAGACTGTCAGCCAGACATTAACGCTGCTGAAATTTCACATCACAAACACAGCTCAGCATGTAAGGTAGTTGGTTTGTAAAGAGCCTGAGCAGGCTGCTACAAATTGTAATTACTAATGTAATAATTACCATAACTAACAGAACTGTGACTTGACTTTGAGCTTTCTGTCCTCATTAAACTTGTTCACCTTCTCTGAAACTCTCCATGCTGCATGCTAGCACGGAGCAGTCGCATCCCCCGACCCAGCATGAGTCAGGGGTGCAGTCGTGATACCAGCCGTGAGAGCAGTCGAGATACAAGCCCTGCTCGGGGCTTCCCTCCACTTGGTGAGTACATGTAGGCATTGGAGCTTTAAGGGTCAATATTTTTTTTCCTTTTTCCCTTGTTGTGATTACCCTTTCAAGACACTGCTAGGTGGAATGAGCTCTTTTCTGTCCTCTGGATTCCTGACACTCCCCGTTTCCAACCCCGTTTTTTTTTTCCCCTTCTGTTTTCTTCTGCATGCTTCAATTCTGGTTCTCAGCACTTCACTGTTAGCAGGGAAATAGCTTAGTTTGAACTTTTGCAATTTTTAGTTTGATTGAATCAGCTTCTATTGGGCTGCTGTGCTTCGCTTAATAACACTGATGGAAATCTATGGGAGGGCAAGCCTGGATTTTCTAGGTCACAGTGAAGTAGTTTTTGTAGCATTGTAGCCTGTTGTTGAGTGACTCAATTATTCATGATTGGATTTTCTTACAGCTAGGTACAGTTACAGTATATAATTTCTATCCTGAATCCTCCAGTGGAGATAGCAGCTCTCTTTTGGTAGAGGTTTTACAGGATAGTCAATCATAATTAAGTTGCACATGCTGTAGGAAACTTTGTCAGGCAGTGTAAAACCTAGGAAAGACTGAGATTTTAAAGGAGCATCATTAAACTGCAGTTAAAGTGTACAGTACAAATAGAAAATCTCATTACGCTTACCTTATGCAGAAGTTTTTCTGCACAATGCTGAATACAGCAAGATAGTTAATGTTTCTGATCAAATGCCATATCATATGTCAACCAAATACATTACTTCTTGTATCAAAACTTGTCATCTCAGACATGAAGTACAGTAATCTCCAGACCCTCTTCATTTATGTAGTAATTTATTGAAGAATGGTGTTACAGTATCTATTTTGCACATTGTGACAAAATATAGTTGTATGATGTAATGTTTAAATGGAACAGAGCATAAGTTTTAATATTGGAGAAGCTTTTGGGTTCAATGACTTCATTATATTGAGCTATAAAATAATCTGTTTTACATTATTATCTCAACTTCTGCTGAAAAATGGAAGGAGTTCAACTTTGCACTCATAACTTGGTTCATAGCTCTTTAAGATAAATAGATGAACATTTTATTGATTAAATTAAGCTGATTTCATACCAGATCTAGAAAAAGACAGTTGATCCATATCTGTAGCTTATTTTTATAGTTAACCTGCCTAGCTTTAATTCTGAATGAAGCTTTTTTCCTCCAGCCAAAATGTATAAGTAAGCTGGGTTTCAGTATTAATTTGTCAGTGTTCTATGTCACTGTGCTGTGTTTTGTTTATTTTATTGACAATACAGTCATTGAAATACTGCCTTGAGCCCTTGTTCTGAAAAGTAAATGCAGTGTATCAGAACCATAGTTGGTGTGAGCTTTGGACTTCCACCAGTGTTGAGTCCGACTCTTACACTGACTATAAGTGTACAGTCAGTTACAGATGTGTGTTATACTGTTTTATTGTGAGGAAAGCATAATCTCATTTTAGTTCATGATTTTTAATTACCTGAAGAGTAATGCTTTTCAATAAATACATTGTTATTAGGTCATAAAGGTTACATGGGGAGGAAATATCAATGTAACAACAATAACACAATGTAGTTGTTACCTTATTACCTTTTCTTGTGTTTTCATTGAAAAGCTTTAAGATCAAATATGTTCATGAATTTGTTAATTATGTGGTGTGTTATTCATCTCAAAGAAATTTATATATGTCAGTTCAAGCCAAAACAATGTGGTTCTCTTACAGTATTTTTAGAACCCAGTTAATCTTGCAATAATGCAAAGGTAATATATTCCTGCTGTTCATAGTCTGGTTTTCTGCCATTCTTTTTTTTTTTGCTTATAAAGATTAACTTGTATATTTGTGAATTATATTTAGAATAACTAAATGGAAATGACAAGACTGTTGTATTTAATGGCATTATGGTCAATGTCAGCACTGACATCCTGTTGTTTTAGGGCTGCAGTACAGGCATACACATGTCTGTGTATCATGAATCCTGCTTCCTAAGTTAGTAAAAACAGTCAGCCTCCTTGCAGAGATGTAGGTTTTTAACATTTTTTTTTATTCTTGTTTCTCCCTGGGCCTTGATCTTACAGTGGTCTCCACAGGGGCACAGTGGCTGGCTTGGAGGAAAGCAATTGTGACCTATGAACCTTAATTGTGAGGTTCAGTCCATAATCCTGCATTGATCATGCAAAACTTTGATGAGTTTTACTTACCACATCAGTGGGATAATTCTCTTCAATAAATGCATGTGTTTTCCATGGCTAAAGGCCACATTACATATAGCTTTTAGTGAAGCTCTCAAAGTCAGAAAAACCCAACATTTTTTTCTTCTCACGTTGCTGATTCCTATTTCATTATATTAGTATTTGTGTTTATGAATGCTTTGCCTTAAACGGACGACTTAGAATTTTATGCTGCACACTTATGTGCATAATTGACAAAGCCTATTTGTATTGTAAGGTGATTCTGCTTTATTTTTTCAGTTTCTTGACAGTACTAGTTATGATGTTAAAGCAGCAAGGCCTTCAGTGAGTCTGTGGTGATGAATTGCTTAAATGAACAATCAGTTTCTTGGGTCAGTTGCTTTGAGCTGGTGAGCATGTCCTTTGCTAGACATAGGGAAAACTTTAGAAAGACTAAGTTTGTGTAATTTGGGAATGACTGGGCCCGTTCTTCATTTGCTTTCATAAAGAACTCACTTGTATGCTGAAGCCAAGAACTGAAAACCTCTCCAAAGGCATTTTTTGATTGATGTGCTGCTAACAACTGGGAATTGAAGTGGGAGCTATATTTGGCTTAGGCTCCTCTGCTACTGTGTGCACTCCATTGCTTCTAACAATTTGTATACATGTGTCATTCTAGATGGGCGTGTGATGTGCATATTCTCCTTAGCTCTGCATGTACATACTAAAGTTCAAGAAACATGTATGCAAAATTTGTTAAAAGCAAGGGACCTTTGGAAGTAGCAACACTTGAATATGTGTGTACGTGTGTTTACTTGGAAAAGAAACCAACCCGAGGACCTGTGCAGTGGTTGGTGACCTCCCTGTATGACTCTTCCTACTTATGTGGTTACGCATTCTCTTTGTTAACGTTGATTTTATTATGCATAGGCTAGAACGTTGTGGAAAAATACCTGCAAGCACAATTCGTAACCATTCCTCATAGCTTCACTTTGGGGTTTAGATCAGACACATCTAAACCCTTCTCTGTAGTTACGTGCTCCACGTTCTCATGACGGCCGCCTGCCAGACCTGCAGGTCTGGAACGTGACTGATGTGCATCGGGGTGTTTTTGCTGAGCTGCACCCAGTTTGGGACTGTTCCAGATGAGTTCTGTCATGCATCGTGTTAATGGCCATGGGGAAGGGGGGAGCTGCAGGCGGCGGCGGGGCTCGCACTGTCGCTGTTCCGCATCCACGCGCAGCGCCATTCCCTGTCACTATGAAACAAACACCTCTGCCGGTGGCGCTCACACGCATCCCCTTTGGATTGTGGCATTTTCTGTCTCGGGTTCAATGTGTGTTAATCCTGTGGGTGTTGCCATTCCTTCTACTTGCAGCTTCTCGACGTCATTCCAGGTCCACTAGTGCTCTCTCCACTGCTGATTCTGTTGGGCAGTCAGGTGAACAAGCGCTAACTGCATGAATCCGCTTCTTAATCGTAGTCTTGTTTTACACCATCTTAACATTTGCCATCGTGTGCATCAGCCAGCACTTGGCATGTGCTTCTCACCGCTGCCGGGCTTTCTGTTCTGCTTTTGTTCAACGTGGCTTTTTGTTTTGAGTTTCATTTATTGGATGTTTTTAATTTTGTGCATTTTAGGAACATTGTGAACAGTGTTTAAACAAAGGGTGATCCAGGGCTTTCTCAATTCTCCTGTAAATTGGATCAGTTGTGCAGCATGGGCTAAATCCGGACTGATGCAGAGTACTTGCAGATTCTTTTTCCTCTTTAGCAGTGTAGCACTTTCCAGTGCCTAGGACAGGATCCCAATGGGTTTTATCCCATTATTACTAAATATTCTGGACTCCTGTCTCTATTAATGAAAGTTCTTTGTGGAATCCTCTCCAAAATACACAAAAGCAGCAAAAAATAAGCAGCTGATGAGCTTTCAGAATGAACTTTGGAGCATAACACATGCTGATCCATCCTTCATATACTTTTCAAGGCCTTGTCCAAAGTACATGGAAGTTTTTGAAAGAAAAAAAAAAATCTCTTAATTTCGCTGGGCTTTGCATAATGTGACTGATGGTTACATGTCATGAGAAAAATCTGCAGATTCCAGTTACTTCTGTCCCACTCCTGTACTGGATTTGCAGTTATGGAGAACCCATAATTCCTTTTGAAATAAGGATATTTTACTGGGAATCTTAAAAATAATTGAATGAGTGCTAGCTTTGGGACAACATGGATTTAATTGTGGGGACAAAGAAAATGTAGAAGATGAGGGCTTCAGTGTTTTCTTGGAGGATAAAATCTTAAAAGGAATTTGTTATACTGAAAGTTATTTAATTAACACCCTTCAGATAGGGAGTGAAAAATACTGTGTTTCTCATGAGTCTAGTTAAATGGCTGTCACTTAATTAAAATTCTCAAAACATTTCCCTTATCATGTTACTCAACAGAAATGATGCAAGCTAATTTGACTGGCATTTGTCAGATAACAATTTGAATTTGTATTTAACCAAAATAATTAAAAATATTTGAAATAGCTCAGATGTAATACAGATTTAAGCTTTGTTTGCTTTTGACTTCCTGTGATAGTCACTTCATGTTTGGCTCCTGTGGTTTGGTACAAAGCATAATCAAATTTTTTATGGTTACCTGTGTGCTACAGAAGGCCAAAATATTCTAAAAAATGGCAAAATACAATTAATAATGATGGTTGCAAATTTTCACCAAGTTTGTAACAAGTATAATGAATGAATCTAGCCAGGGAGATGAGGGAATATGGCCAGAGCATCATCTGCAGATTTCTTGCCCAGTAACCTTGGGCTTGACTGTGCTGGTTATTCCTGGAGCCAGGTGTATTCCCAGCCCCACATCAGAGATACATTGAGGTCTCTCCTGTGCTCTTATTTCAGCACTCCAGGATGGCAGCAGTGTCATGGGGAAGAAACCTGGAGTAGTTACTTGGGTGTTGTAAATTCAAAAACACTGAACAAAGTAGTTCAGAAGATTCCTGATAGCCATGGAGATAGAAGCCAGCATGCCACACTGTACTTAATGTGTTAAAAAAGCTCAATTTTGTTTCTTTATGCTGGGTATTTAAACTGATCTACAATTGAATTACTTTGTCATTTTGTTCTTCATTTTAATAAAAACCCCAACCAACTATCTTCCCTTTTCTAATGTAACTCTAAATTTATTCAAAAACATTATTTTCATGCTATGTAGTTTCAAAAGTTAAAGCCAAATTTTGATCTCAGTAACACTTGAGTAATGTAATTGGTTTGGATTTAAATATAAAACCAAGTCCAGAACTTAACAGTTGCAGCCCTTGTACTATACCAGATCTCATTTATACTTAGGAAAATCCTTGTCCTCTGTACAACTTTATAGTGTATATATCTCTGTAGTGGTGTCTTTAGTTTCAGTCAGACCTACTGCATTGTCATCTCTGTGCTTCTGTTAAGTGTGCACAGACTTTTCCATTTTAGGAATAAAGCACTGTTTCATCTTCATATTTGAAATTATTCTTTGACCCAAGTGCATTAAAAAAGGGGATAGTAATAACACATTCAACTTTTATTTCTTCGTGAAATGTCATGATTTGATTACTTTTTGGCAGTAGTTCTAAGAAATTTGTTTCTTTTTTTTTTCCCTTGTAACGTGTTTTGTAGAAAATGTGCTTTTGTTGTAAATCAGAAATGTCTTGTCTGGGTACATAACTCTAAGAAACAGTAAATTTTGATAGGTATCACTTCTGTTTGAAATAAATATTAGTCTGCAGGGTTTTTTTCTTTTCAAAATACTTTGGACTTCAAAAATCTTCCCTATATCCCCGCAGTAGCTTAATCTTGAATAAAGCTTTGTAATTAGGACAGTAGAACTGGCCAGCTTCAATCTGTGATATAAATTATGCATGTCAGTGTGAGCTAATCCCTAAAAGATATTTCAGTGCAGTAGGTTCATAAAGGAAAAAGCAATGAAATTTTTGATATGCAGTATTTTCCCCAAAAACACATTAAGCTGCTGAATACCTGTGTTTGGCCTCACTTTTGAGCAAATCCACAATATGGTTCAGCAGTTTGATAAGCAGTATTTCTCCACTGTTAAATTAATTATAGATGAAGTATTAAAAGACCTGTGTGACTTGACCCCACTCTCCTGCTGCTTGATGTGGATCAGCTGAAGGTCTCTTAAATGGGTTCCTGCAGCTTGATCCGTGCACTGCTGAATTTGCTGGCAAAACTCCTGTTGGCATGTGTGGGCACAGGGACAGAGGTGTAACATATGTTCCAGGAGGGATGGTCTAAGCCCTCCATGAGCAAACAACAGCCCACATAGGAAGAAAAACTTGGAATGTCATAACCAATCTTTCTGCTTATGGACCAGAGCCAGGATCCCAGTATTTGGTATCTGATTTGCCCCCACCCCGCTCCAGAAGGACTCGGCTGCCAGAACCTGGCCTGTGATACTTAAGTTACTGATTCTGTCATAGCTCTGCTAGTGGGCTTTTCTGAATTTGTCTTTGCTAAAAAAACTCCTAGTTTCAGTAACTTTTTTGGTAAACTGGGCAAATGATAGTAAATTAATTAATGTTAGGAGTGTAAATGGCATTTTAAACTCAATGCCATTGCTTTGGATGCCATTGAGAGCTTTGCCATCAAATTCAAAGGGAAAAAAGATTATATTGTCTGCTCAAAACCAGTTTTGATATAGAGCTCTGTAATTTAAACTTCTTCTCAAGAGAACCAGAAATTGGAGTCACTTCACAAGTGAGTTGTTAACTTAATTTTTATACTGTGAAGGTGTAGGGGTATATTCTACTGGTTAATCAAGCCTTGAGACATAAAATAGACTAATCTGGTGCTGCTAGTCTCACATCCTTGCTGAGAGAAAAGGCTGCAGGATAGATGAGTGCTCGAGTATTTACGTGTTTTGACACTGGGCATGGTTCTATCTCTCTGAAGTTAATGAGAAGCTCTCTTGATTTTTGAGAGTGCCAGATTGGGATGGGCCTGTCTGTCTCTGACATTAAAATAAAACTTTGAGACAACTGAGTAAAAAGAAACAGAAAATAAATACCCTGCTTCCCATCTTAAAATAAATAAATGAAAAGTTGCCCTGAGGATCCAAAATTGCCTCCAACGCCCAACAGGCAATAGTTTATTTCTTACCCTAATGGCAGACTCTGTGGAGCTCTGGGTAAAAGGGCATTTAATGGAAAAGCACTGTGAGTTCCCAGAGTCTGTGGGGAGAACTACTGGGGCACCTGATTAGGATTCCAAGTGAATGTGAATCATTGAACAATCCCTTTCACTGTTGTCTTTTGTGCAGACCGGTTTGGGCTCGGACAGCCAGGCAGGATGCCTGCTTCTGTGAATGCCATGCGAGTCCTGAGCACCAGCACAGATCTGGAGGCTGCTGTGGCCGATGCACTGGTAAGAGGAAAAATACAAAATGCTTCCAACTCCGGAAAGTGGCTTAAAGTTACCTGTACGTATGTTCTCCTCTTTCTAAATAGCTTTATCCTGATTGTGCCAGTGTCTGATGCTGTAGAGTTACCTTTTGCTGGTTTGACTTTGGGTATACTGGCAGCAGTATGTTTTTCCTGATTCCATGTCACTTCTCTGCAGCTGTCGTCAGACAGAGTGCTGTGGGTTGGTACTACAGCTGCAGGATGGGTTGAATCAGCTGTTTGCCTTTCACTTGGCTGTCAGAGGATGTGCCCAGCACTGTGAGGGTGCTCAGCACTCAGGGGGTCAGAGATTTCCATCAGTCCTATTACCTGCATGAAGATTTTGTCAGAAAAACAGCATTCTCTGTTAGTGTCAATTCCTGATCAGGTTTTAGCAAGAACAAGTTTCTGCCCTGTGTTATTGGCACCTGGGTAGATACACAGAGAGCTCATAACTTGGCTTGCATGGAATCTGTACCATCTCATGCTGTTATGGTGTAAGTTGAATTGTATTTGTCTGGTTTGCTGCTAATACTTTCAACCATTCACTGCTTTTCCTAGTAAATTTTGTCATTTTAAAAAATGTTGCTGTCCTGTATAATCTTATTGTACTGTGGTATCTCTTGGATAGAGCCCAGAAAATGTCTTTTCAGAAGGCACATGATAAGCCTTTGTATGTACCTCGAATATTTGGGGGAGTGAGGATTTGTAGAGGCGGGAGAAATTATTGTACAGTGCTAGCTGGGTACCCACTGGTCTTCTCCAGCTGTAGACCTGAACAAGGGAAGGATTTCCTGATGTATATTGAAACAGATCTCTCAGAATCTGTCTCAGATGCACATTAAGGAAGATGAACCATGTTGCCAGTGTTTGTGATAGATGGCCTTTCTACATTTCCTAATTCACTTTCCCCAAGGAGGGCCAACATTTTCCTTTTTATGTCTGATTATCACCCAGCTCATGGCACCTATTAGAGTACTTCCAGAAAAGTGGCCCTTTTTACAAAATTTATCTTTCAAAACAAAGAAAGTATTTGTGAACAAAGAAAGGTAGAGCAGTGTACAATGGATGGGACTATTGCATGTAGTGGTTTGAATCACTAAGTGAGCATTTTCATCACCAAATGTAATAGCTTGTGAGCCCATTTCTGCTCTCAGCACCTCAAATTTGCTACCAGAGCAGTTCAGGACATAATTACAGACAATGGTTTGCCTGTGTAAATGAAATCAGCCTTTATCCTTGCATGTGAGCAGCTGCTGAATACATGTTTCTTAAGGGAGGAGAGTGTCACAGTATTTCAATTGACTGCTAAGCCCTGAGATTTCTTTGGGTGTGACTTAATCTTCAGCAAGACTTGGAGTACTCTTTTAAATATTCCAGTTTTGATGTTAAGTAACATTAAACTGAAATGTTAAAATTTTGAAGGGTTGAGCACTTAAAAGGGAAATACTTAAGTCTAGCAGGAAACTAGCTGGTGCTGCTGACTTGGTTGATCAGTCTGAATTTGTACAGCTTCAGGAGATGCAACACAATCTTGTTAATCCCTTCTTTCCCACCACCCCAGTTTTCTCTTCATTGCCTTCTGACAACAGGCAACTTACAAAGCCTGTGCAGGCTCCTTTTGAGAGACTGTTGTGATGCCAGCTTTTACCCAGTAACCTTGTTTTCAGAGAGTTGTCTTTTCCATGTAGTAAGAAATGAAAAGAACTTCTCCAAAGATGGCTTCAGCCAAATCCTCAATTGGAACAAAACATGGTGGGTCATTCTGTGACCTCTTCTCCCTCTGTACAATTACTGTTGGATCCACTACTTCTCTTTGAGCTGGACTTGGCCTGAACCCACAGTGTCAATACTGGGAATCATTGCTTGGGTCTGTCAGAAGAGCTCAAAGGGTGATGGAAACTTTGCTGTTAAGTAAGGCCTTTAAGCCAGTGGTGCCAACCAGGGGGTCTTAAAAGAAACTAATCTTCAAAACAGTGTGGTGTAAGAACTGTGGGTTGAAAGAGAACTTGGCAAGTGAAGTTGATTAAGTGTGCTGTACTGTAGATAGCAACTTCCTCACATCAGGATTTCTCTGCAAGACTCTAAAAACGCTGCTAGTAATATGTGGGGAAAGAGAAATCACTACCAAAATCTCTGGTATTTTTCATTGTAGATTTCTTAAAAGTAAGAAAAGAGGTGCTGAGTATAGATCTGCTCCTAAAAAGTTTTAACAGATATTCTCACTTCCAAGATCCCTAAGGGAAATTGTAGCCAATATGAGTAGTGTAACAGTTAGGAGATAAAGTCAGGCATTATTATACCCACTTTTATTTTGCAAAAACTGTATTTTTTTTTAATTTGCTTAGACACATTTGCTATACGTTTTTGTTGCAAAAACAAACCCTACATAAGCTTCTGACATAATTCTCTATGCTTTTTCCCACCCTTCAATATTTTCCTGCCTACAGCTGTTAGGAGACTCCAGGAGCAAGGTACTAGTGCTTTCTTGACTTTTTATTTCTACTTTCCAACTCTCCCCACCCTGTTGCTAACGCCCATGATACTGCACGTGAGTTAATTTCTATGCTTCAATCCTCCAGTCCTAGTGGAAGCAAAACTCTGCTGGCTCATAAGTCCAAGACCTGCAGGACTGGACACTGGAAGGAATTCTGTAGCAAACACTTGAGAATATAGATGATTTTTTTTTTTTGATACATTATGTTGTCAACGCCGTTTTTTTAAGGTTTATTTAAGAGGTTTTTTTTGCTGCCAATTATGCTACTATTCTTTCTGTAAAGATCAAGGCAGTACCTAAAGATGTACCTAAGGGAATTAGGTCCTCTAATGCCATGCTATGGAAATGAGTGGGATTTGAGTACTCAACTCCCTTAGCAGTCTCTGGAAAGAATCCTAGCCCAGACTAACAGAGAAATTGCCATCTCCCATATCCAGTGCATTTCTAGAGTCACTTCAGTATTGATATCAAAGTGACTGGGCATGCCAGCACAGATTCTTTCAGCTATTTCTTCCTTATCTTTATTTTTTTTAAAGTAGAGGTTGTATTGTCATAGTATCTGCAACAATGGAACTGACCATTATTGCCAATAGAACATGTATTGTATTTAATTTCATTACCAGTAACTTAATTCTACTGGGCATAAATACATCATTTTCATGCTGGGGAAGGCAGGCTCTCTTCCCTGAGTCACTCACACTGAAATCAGTGGGCTCTGTCTTGCACTGCTGTAAGAGGTAAGCAGGCAATGCATGGTGACATCTTTAAAACACTTCAGTCACTATCACAGTAGCACTAATCTCCTTTTTAGTGATTGCAAATAGAATGTTTTGCTTTTGGCCTCAATGTAACTATAAATAAGTTGATAACTGTGAGTTTCCCCTTTTCCAGAAGAAGCCAGTGAGGAGGAGGTATGAGCCCTATGGGATGTACTCGGATGACGATGCCAACAGCGACGCTTCCAGCGCCTGCTCGGAGCGCTCCTACGGCTCCAGGAACGGGGGCATTCCGCACTACCTGCGCCAGACCGAAGACGTGGCTGAGGTCCTCAACCACTGCGCCAGCTCCAACTGGTCTGAAAGGAAAGAGGGGCTCATAGGCCTTCAGAATCTACTGAAGAGCCAGAGGACACTGAGGTGACTTCATAGTTTTCTGGTGTCAGTAATTCATTAGGAATGACTGCAGACAGAAGACAGTATTATGTACCTGCCTTATGGAGACAGGTAGTGTCTTCCATGTGAAGGCTCTGTCTCCACAATGTGGGATTGCAGTTAATTTTTGGAAAGGTTTCTGCTGTGTCATCAGAATAATTGGTGGCAGTAGTGTAGAAAGGGCTCAGGTCAGCATGCTGTCTTCTTCTAGCCTTCATTTGTCTCATGAAGACCTCCAGTGATAGGTGTTGTTGTAGCACAGTGAAATTTCCCACAGTGGTGCTGTTGTTAACATACTCTAAGGGTGGTGCCATTTTTACATTAGCCTGTTTGAACCCTCAGTATTTTTTCCCATGGCAATTTAGTTGGTGAAGCAAACATTGCACTTACTTTAAAATGACTTGGGGTGTGTGTTTCAAAGCTGAGATCAGACAGTGCTGGTGCTGGCTGTACTTTGACTCTTTATGAAGGCTGTGTTAGGTGTAATTATAGATCCTGTTTGTAACTCTTGAAAAATTTTATATCAGAAACTTGTGTCGTATAAATGACGTAGTGTGTAATGTAGAGGGAAGTTTCTTAGGGCTGTGAAGTATGTGTACCAGCTCTGAAACTGCATATAGTAGCAGAGGGAGACCTTTTTCCCTTGCTGAGAACCACATAACCCCTTCAAACACCTTTGGCACATCACGCCTTTAAAGAGGTTTTAGAATTACCCAGTAGGTCTCAGAATTATCCAGTAGTCATTTGGAAACTCCCTATGGCCACAGGTCACATTAAGCAGACAGCTGGCTCTCAGGCCATAGACATTTCACCCTTAGTTTATGGAGAAAGTGTTTGAAATAAGCTGTTTATCTCTTGGCTTCTTTGAAGGTAACGTTCACAAATAGTTGTGAATGACAATTTTATTTTTCTGTTACGAATCATATGTACTTAAATTATAGCCAAGTTTATAAGTGGTTGTTTAGAGCCTCCCTACTTGGGGTTTGTGCAATTGTTTCTATTTTAAAAGGGCTTCACACTGGCTGAAAAGAATTTGATGGTTCATGTTAACAGTCTGAATAAAAGTGTGCTGAGGGCAGGCCTGAAAAAGTTGGTTTCTTGCCATTATAAAAATATTCTAGCACTTCACATGATGTAATTCAGGCCTTAAATGGGAAGTGCTACAGGTTTTTAAAATGGGTAGTTAGTCTCTAGATCACAGATGCTTTTTGATGTGGTCTATTTCTGAGTCTCTTAAAAGATACTTCCACCATGTATGTTGTCTTTTTTCTTTCTCTTTAACAAACTGTGTGGAAAAACTGTGGCACCTCATTACTTTTATGAAAAAGTTGGGTGAGATTTTGATTTTGCCACAAAAGTGTGTGAGGATTATAAGCAAGGTTTGGAGTGCTGCTGGGGATAGTTGCAAGGGAGGAAGCTCTGAGAAGTTTTGGTGATGGGCTGTTTATCCAGGTCAGTAGATCTTAGCAGAAATACTGGTGGAATTAAACTCTTGATTTCAACCCTGCTGGTTGTAGTTTTTGAACTGTGCTGTCACCAGTCCCTCAAGCTAGCAAGTTGTCTTAGCTTTGATCCTGAATAATTGTTAAATCTGTCCCAGAAACTACACCTCTGTGCAGTTATTTTTTAAATTTGATACTGTGATTAGTTCTCTGTATTTCATTTTGGTTTTCTTTTGATCTGCTTCCTCCTTGGTTCAGAGTTGATCTGGTGCCTGTTCTAATGATTAGATTTTATCATCCTGCTTGTTCCCACGGCATCTTGAGAACATCATCAAGGTCATTAGTCCAAGGGGCAAGTCTGTCTTGTAATTAAACCTGATGCCTTCTGTTGTGGTGAAACACATTAATAAGAGGCGGTGATGTGGCTGGGTTTTCTTTAGTATTCTGAACTGAAAGATGGCTGATCCTGTGTTAGCTGGGATTTGCATATCCAGAGATGTGCACTTTCCCATCCTCTTTGTTTTATAGAGCTTTATGTGGCCTACTTTTTTAAGGGCTCCCCGTAAGGTCTCCTAAATAAAACAAGGCAAACGAGTCCCTTAAGGAAATGTTCTTCCACTACCTGTTGCATTTTAGTGCTTGCATTGTTACCTTGGGTCTGTGAGCTTTTAGAAACAGACATGCATATACTTGCTGACTTTATATAACCTTTGTCCAGAAAGGAAATTCATTAGAGTAATAAACAAGGGTTCATTCAGAGACCTGCAATCTGCATGATGTCAGGAGAGTGCTGTAGTCATTTTGAGCCTGTGCAGCCTCACCCTGAATTAAGCTGACAGCTTACTGTGATGTTGTTACGAAGACTTTTCCCTCTCTACCAGACTCTTAAACCCATTGGTTTTGTGCCCTTTTAAAATTTAATCAGCCTTTCATGCATAGATTTATTGGGGGAAAAGAAGTTCTGTGTTTCTTAGAAACAATGTAACATAAAGCATCTGTAGACTACTGCCTTATTCTGGCCTGTTCGAAGATTATTTTTAGAAAGAGCGAAGTTGGTGGATTGTAGAATTATTATTGGTCTGGAAATACATTCCCTTTAGTCAAAATCTTCAGTAACTCTTCTCTGAGCAGTCAGTGTTCATTTCACTAGTTGCTTTGGTTTCATTGTAATTGTGAAAAATGTCCATTAGCATCCGTAGTATGCAGGAAATGTAACCTAACTGCCTTGCTCTGGTTTTGTTTGCACCATAAACAAGAAAAGCTTCTGTCCTTTTTGCCAGTTTGCTTTGCAGGAAAGCTAAGGCTTCTCAATACATTGCAGATAAGAGCTTTGGCACCAAAGAGTTCTGCGTTTGACTCCAACTCAGTATCTCATGCATCATTCTTTTTTCCTCCTGCCATAAAAAGAGCACTACTGAACAGCTAATAATCTCTTACAAATAGGAAGTTAGATTGTTCCTTGATGTAATTATCTTCTGATTTAATAGTTGGCCATTCGTTAATGTCTCTTCCATTTCTATATGTTTGGCTCCTCAATGTGCCTGCCTGCTGTCAGACTTTGGAGTCCGTTCTGAATCTGTTAATAATCTGTAATTCTAGACTGATACTACTGAAGCAACTGGGAATTTAACCCAAAAGATGTGATTAGTATATAACCAGAAAGTTCTGATTTTACTTGAAAATTTGAAATCCTTGACACAAAGGAGACTTGAAAAACCTATGTTTAAGGTGAAAAAAATGCACAATTCAGTGATTCAGCAACCTTGACCGAGACAGAAACTAAGTGCCTCGCAAACATGCACATTTCAAGTTGCCTTCTGTAATCCAGAATATTAAAAAAAATAAAAGCAGCAGAAAAGAAAATTGTCTGGTTTAAGATTTTTAAAAAAAAGTGTTTCTTAGATTCTTAATGTAAAACTGGTGATCCCAGCAGTTAAACTGACGTGCCAGTAAAGGCTTTGCCTAGATAGACAAAGTTTTCAGAAGTGTGACTGAAGTAACATTTAAATAAAGAGGGTTAGATCTTTCAGCTGTTAATATTTATTAGCTGCTTTTTCTTTTCTATGCTGCAACTAAAACGTTGGCATTAATGTTGTGTTTTATTTATGTATTTTAGCCGAGTGGAGTTAAAAAGGCTGTGTGAAATATTTACTCGCATGTTTGCTGACCCTCACAGCAAGGTAAGATCACAAAGCCTTGGCTCACTCTCCTGCATTACTGTGTGTGCACATTTGGCACTGTTCCAAGATGAGTGGCTTGTATTCCCCCTGCCATCTGCTGGGGAAAACTGGCATTTGAAAATTTCCTTGGTTTACATTTGTTTTACAAGGAGGGGATGTGTCTCAGTCTCTCTCATGTTGATAGGAGCTGGCTACTCCATGCTGCCTGAGGAGCAGCCTAGTGCCTTCCAGAGGTCACCTCCTGGAGCCAGGAGTTCAGTTTGATTTGCACTTCTCTAGGGTGTATTTCTGGTGATGCACAGGGAAGAGTGGTCCTCTAGGGGTCATGAGCCAGCCACATCACAGCCACTGGGGTTTGTGTGTTGTGTGCACCTGGGAGTAGGTGTCTCACCAAGATACTATTCTGATTCTCATAATCAAGGTCTTTAATCCAGCTACTTTGCCTTCCTTAAATCACTGACCTTGGAAGTTAAAGGCTGTGGCATGAATTTACAAACATTTTTAAGAAGTGGGCCACAGAATGGGGATGTAGGGTCCATAGGCATGTTCAAGACTAGTGGATTTCTATGGACAGCTAAGGAAGAGCAGGGAAAAAGGAATATGGAATTTCATGCCCTTTTTTGAGTTTTGCTAGTTGAGGAAAACCAATATGGCTGGGTAAAAACATTAGCAGCTGGATTAAATGCAGTTTGAGAAAGAATAAGTTGTATAAATCATTGTACTTCAAGACCTCTTGGTAAACCAGTTTTAATAAATGATTGTTGAGTGGAAATTCCATGGGCAAGCAGAGTAGCCTGTCACAGGTCCTGCTCAAAATGTGCATTTTTTGCCTTAATTCTACTGTGGGCCAGCTGTCCCACAGGTCTCGCCAAGCTTGTACAACTTACCTACCTGTAAGTTCTTAATGCCCAAGGTAAGTTCCCCAAGGTTTGTGTAGTAGAAAGGGCAAAGGTGTAATTATTTGTTTGCAAAATAATTCCAATTTCTGAGTAAGGTGGGAGTTTATTGCACACTGGGCTCAAGTATATCCTTTGTGGCAGCAGTGATCTGTTTTCCTCACTGCTTCTGTAGAATTACTGATACAAACTCTTTAGTTATGGTGTTAAACACATTAACTTTATTCATATAACTGTATATAAACATATGTTACTTTCTTGACTGATGAGACTGAATCTGATCCAAGGCATATAATAAGAGATTGTGTTTTAAGAAAATGTCAACTTTGAATGACTGTGTCTTTTATCTGTTGAGAAACTGCATCCTTGATCACTCTGTGTGCTAACGAGTGGTTTGTTTTGTTGCATGGCCTGCTTTGCCGTGGAATTCCCAACAGAGAGTAAGTGTTTCCTACCCCTTCCTTCCTTCATTTGTTACATGTGGTTTTTTTAATACAACACATTTTAGACATGTCTTGCCTGATTTTTTTCCCAGAGCAATGTAGTCACTAAAATCATTCATTCATGAAACTCTTATAACAAAATCATCATGAAACTCAGACTGTAAACCCCCTTCCCCTTTGAATATTTTTGTTTTAAGAACTGTATTTGTTTTTCTGACACTTGTTTTCTTTATAGGTCTTCAGCATGTTTCTGGAAACCCTGGTTGATTTCATCATCATTCATAAAGATGACTTGCAGGATTGGCTTTTTGTTCTCCTGACCCAGTTGCTAAAGAAAATGGGAGCAGATTTGTTGGGGTCTGTGCAGGCAAAGGTTCAAAAAGCTCTGGATGTCACCAGGTAGAGTACTCAGATGGCAAATGTTGCTGAGGTTTTTTGGGATTACAGGAAGGTGTGATTTTAGAAATCCAGCAGTGCTGTGCATTTTGAGGGCTCAATCTTGATGAATATCAGAATAAAGGAGAAAAAAGTTACGTCACAGTGTTTTAAGTATTGAATTAAGAAGTCTCTCTTCTAAATAAATAACTTCAAAGCATAAATTTCAAAATACATAATGGATTAATTTTAGCATTTTGTGGGGTGTATGCTCAGATACCAGGTTTTTTTGATTGTCAGGTACCCAAAAAATGCAGTATTCAGAATATGAATGGTGCTTTACCACAAAGTTCAGCACCTCTTTCATGTTGTTCAAACACAAATAACAGGTCAGGATAAGACCTTGAATGCTACTGCAGTGTTCACACCAATTGTGTACTCCATGTCTTTTGCAAAGTGTGTCCAGCACAGGATACTATTACAGTAAAGATGAGCTCATTCTAGAAATAGGATAATTAAAAAAGAAAAGAAAAACTAGTCATAATCTAGGAGAAAATAGTGGGGAAAAAAGAGGAGAGAGATCAAAACCAGGTATGAAACCTAAGGACAAGATAAACCAAGCTGCTTCTAGAGATAAGGGAGCAAAGCAGAGTCTGAAATGAAATGGACAGGCATGCCAACAGAAGTGTACAGACAGTAGAGTAACAGTGTGCAAAGTTGCTGATTTAGCAGTTTTCTCCAGTATTTTGTCAATCACTAGCTAATCCTTAAGCTTAGAGTTTTTCTTATTGATGGTAAAGTTACCAAGAAGAAAAGTGTGTTGAAATCTGCAATGTAAGCTTTGAGTTATTGAGTTAATTTCATTTATGTTGCATTACATCTTTGCTTTTGTTTCCTTTGGACAGGGATTCTTTTCCATTTGATCAGCAATTTAACATTTTGATGAGGTTTATTGTAGATCAGACCCAGACACCAAACCTGAAGGTCAGTATCAAAAGCCATTTCACTAAAGCATCAATGTGCTTGTCTTAGCTTGTCATGTCAGGCATGTCATAAAGCATAGAACTCATGAGAAGGTAATTATTGTATTATGGGCATGATATAGAAACTGTATTGGCAACTTGGAGACATGTCCCAGGGATACTTCTTCCCCACCATGTGATGTAAGTCTTGTCAGTCTGTAGTGGGATCTGTTCCTATGGAAAAAATGCATCTTTGTCAACTCCTGAGCTTCACAAATCCCTTTGCATTTCTCAGGTCAAAGTTGCCATCCTGAAGTATATTGAGTCCTTGGCAAGACAGATGGATCCAACAGACTTTGTGAATTCCAGTGAGACAAGACTTGCTGTATCTAGAATTATAACTTGGACTACAGAACCAAAGAGCTCAGATGTGAGAAAGGTAAGCCAGGAGGATGAAGTAATTGTAGTAATTATTGCTCTTCAGGAAGGAGAAAAAAAACAAACCTGTCATAAAGGTAATGAAAAGTTCAGTGATCAGACTCAAACTTTAATAATTCCTGATTTTACATACCTCACTGTCCAAACAAAACTGTCAATTCAGCCCACACACAATTCTGAAACATGTCTTCATATATTTTTTTACTTGTGTGACTTTAGCTACTATTACCATACAAAAAGAGATCATGGTTTGAAAATGTGCTTTTTCTTGAGCATTCTGGAAATATCTCTAGGTTTGTATTTTGTTTAGGTGAAGGCTTTGTGCTTTGTAGACTGAAAAATCTAATACAACTTCAGTGTTATAATGTTGTTAAAAGAAAGTAAACAAATCAGTAAGCTGCCAGGGGCTCTCAACCCTTCTCTTTTAAGTGCTGTGTGTTTATCTCTACCTGGAAAAAACTGACACAATTAGGTCAGGCCTGGGTAATAGTTACCTTGTTCTTTCTCTTGCTCTCAATGCAAGTGTCAGGCAAGCTAAAATGGGACAGCTAGTGATACTCATCTCTCCCAAGAGAAAAGCAAGACTTAGTTTTATGGAGCTGGCATCTGTAACACAATTTAAAATTACCTTCTATTTCCAGTAGGAGTTAAAGGCCTTGAGATGAACTTGGATTTAAAAATCCCAGCCCAATGTTAATAATTCCAGAATGTAAAAATTCTATGAGAACTTTACATTATATGCACATGAAATGGTGGCTTAAAATACTAGAATAACATGCAATTTTATAACTTTGGAAATAATAAAATTACTTTTATTTGATTCTGATGAAAAGATTGCTGGATATCAAATGTGCTCCCACACACATGTATGCAGCATTATCCAGCAGCTGAAGGAAGGCTTCAAAGAAGCTGTTTGGGCGTGTGCTGTTTGCTTGCTCATATAAAAGATGATTGGTTCTGGGGGAAAAAGGAATATCCTCTTTTCTGAAGACTTCCTGGAGGGATTATTCACAGCACTGTAACTGAAACTTGCTTCTGTAAGACAATCTCCCTCAGGAAAAAAGGGATACTTTAAATTCTGGACTTAGATCTGGAATATGGATTTGCATTTTAATGTTTCGCTGTCCAAAGTCAGAAAGAATTGATCAGGCAAAGCAGCTGCTTCTGTGCTACAGTTTAGGTGAATCTCAAGCAGTTTATTTGGCTGCTGGGCTGTGAGGGGAAGTTGTAATTATTTTAAGTAGAAATATGCATTGAAAAGCAAAATCTCTTCATATTGCTCAGCAGGAGAAACATTCCACCATTAGGGGTCATCATTGCTGCGTGCAGTGGGAAGCAGAGAGTATCTGCTGCAGCTGGAAGATTGGATCTGTGCTGTTCCCTGTGGGCTGTGGGGAGCAGCTGCTCACTGTGTGCTGTCCATCCTTCTGTCTGTTCCAATGTCTTGCACAGCTCTGGCAAAACTTCCAGCAAACTCTACCTGAGTGGTACTTGGGCAAGTGCCTTGGGGCTGGCAAGAGATTACTGAATGAAAATTCTTTTTATTAAACCTGCATGTGACGTGGATTTGCCTTTGTTGCCAGTAGTTTCCAAATAAATCATTACACAGTTCAGCTAATTTAGGCTACTAAAAACAAATGCACAGGTGATCTTTATTTCATCATACCATTGCTGTACTATGATTTTATTAAGAACATAGTACAAACCAGAGGCTTTAGAAGAAACAGTGCAGCTAAGGATTTATAAGCAATCATTGGCCATTATCTTTGTCAGGACTGTAGTTAACAGACTTATAAATTTATTATGCAATAGTGAATTGGATTATCAAGAGCCAATCTAGGCAGGTGAAATGTTCTGAAGAACACAAATATTGCCATGTTTTTTTCTGGCAATGTAACTTGGGGGAAAAAGAAGTAGTACTAGTACCTTTTTAGTATCAAGATGATTCATTTAAGCATAAGAAGATTCTGCCCTTGTGGAAGGTATTATGGTGGCATTCAAGATCTATGGTATTCTAAATGCAAAGCAGACCATGCCCTGTCAATACTGTGACACCCTGAAAACTGAGACAGCAGTGGAGATTACTGGGGAGAAGAAGAAGTAATCAGTTTTTTCTTCAGGTGATTGAAGTGCCACAAGAGGTCTGTAAAAAATGTAAAAATAGTTTTTCAATAGAATCTGGTCTTAAGACTATCAGTGCAATGAGCTCAGCTCCTGCAGGTGATAGGAGTGCACAACATTTGTGGTATGGAGAGCTGGGTGGTGCAGTCCAGTTTCCAGCTGTGGCTGACTTGGTGGAGCAGTGATGCTGCTGCTGAGCTGCTCGTGGAGGCAGGCACTCTTTCCCCCAAGAAATGGAGTCCCACAGCCAATATCCTCTTCACCCAAGTCTGAGTTACTGAATTCTGCCATAATGCCAGTAATACCTGTGTGGTGGCCATGCTGTTTTGGCTGGGGTTTACCTGGGAGCAGAGGCAGATAAAGCAAACTTCCTCACACTGGTGATGTCTGTCAGTGAGGAAGGCATGTGGCTGCTGTGTGCACCTGGCAATTAGTCATGCAAATCTGATCCTGTTATAGCAATCAAGGCATCTGTTCAAGAACAGAACTGATTATATTTTCAGTCTATACTGAGATTATCCTTTTGTTAGTGATACTCTGTCCATTACTACTACTTACTGGTTGTGATGGTCATGGAGGTCCCAGCCACATAGTGTTAAGGCACTGGGGAAAAACAGAACAAAAAATGTAGTTTAGCCCAAAAACCTTTTCAAACTGATTGCTGCAGCTTTATTAATAACTTTGTGTTTTCTTGTGGCAGCACTTAAACTCACTTAATGAGCACACTTAACCAATCTGACACAACTTGAACTACAGCTCATGTTTTGTAGCTAGTGAGATAAGAAAAAGTCAAAAGAAATGCTGATTTGCATAAAGCAGTTTATGGTCCTGTATGAAATGACATCTGTAGTTAAAACATAAGGTCTGTTATCACAGGGAGGACATGATGTACTATGAGGAACATGCAGTTGATACTAAAGTGTGCATTGACAAAATGTTGTGATTCACTCTCAGGGCAGAAACCACTTAAACTGCTGACAGTAGCCATGAGCTATGTGCAGTTAAAATTATTGTCAAGCTTTAAGTTTAAAATAAGGTGATCTGCAATGTGTTATGGGTAAATATTTGTCTTGTTTTAAAGATTGTTAGTACTTGTGTGTGTTTACCCTGCATTCAGCTTAAGGTTCACTTCCTGCAAGCAGTGCTGGAAGAAAGGTGAAGACATTTGCCTTCCATGCTGAACAGCAGCCACAGGGCAGGAGCAGGTCCTGCAATGCCACGTGTAGGCCTGGATGGGATGTGCTTCCAGTGTGAGGAGAGCACCTGTTGGTGATTCCTGCACACGCAGGCACCTCGTGGCTTTTTCCCCAAGCAGAGCTTATCAGTGGACAGGGCACAGATCAGGATTTCAGATAACTGAGCTGTAATTTGGACTGCAGTAGCATCTAACCTTGTATGAGATACTTGGCTTTCCTCTGCACTGATTTGTTTCCTGCTGTAGCAGGGTGTTAATTCTCTGGAATTTGTTTAAGATTTGATGAAATAATTTTACAAAAGGCAGTTAATTACCACAGAAAAGTAACACAATGGCAATGCCAGTACTGTGATGATTGGTCTGTGAGGACATTGTAAGTCAGTAACCTCACCATTCTATTAGTGATAGTGCCAGCAGAGTTGTTGTGCAATCCTTACGTAGGTAAAGTGCTGATTGAGTTTGGATGGCTGTGTGTGGGAAAATACTTTGATCCTGGAAAAGAGCCATCAGTTTGAGAATGGAAATCAGCATAAGGCTTCTCATTTGACTTTGGCCAAAGCCTACAGAAACCTCGTGTCCAAGGCTTGTCTGAATGGAAACTTTTGTTTAACCTAAGTGCCCAGAATTTGCGGCTGTGGAATCAGCTGTGAGGGCACACAGGATCTTAGTGTTTAGGAGGACTTTATACAGGCTGAAGGGGAGTGAGGCCTCCTGAGGTGAAGAGCCAGTGACAATTCTTACCATCTTGTTAATCAGCCCAGCTGTGGTCTTAATGATAAATAACAAGATCCGTATTGCTTGATCAGTATTTGGACTACTAATCTCAGGGCAGAAGAAATTTTTTCCTTTGCTCCAAATATCCTGACTGGCTTCTCTGTTGATGAAACATTCCTATGGTGGTTTTATTTTACAAGCCTGAAGGCATTTTTACATGTTATGGGCAGCCTTGTGTCACAGTGTAAATCACGTTCTGCCTTCCACTTATGTAACTGGGAAGACTTTTTCTTTCAACTGTCCCACTTGTCACTGCAAACTGCCCTTGAATACAGAGTGGATGGGTTTTGGTAAGAAAATCCAAATTCATTGCACTGAATCAAAAAGCCCAGGAGGGTGCTTGCATTGCTCTAAGTTTCATGAAGATGAAGCCCTCCTGAGTGTACCTTGAGCAAGGCCCTCCTTGGATTGCAACCACTGGTTTGCAGGTGAAGTTGAGGGATATCCTAAGAGAATGAGTTTGGGATCAGATTTTTTCACTAAAATTGATTGAGGAACAGTTTTGGAATTATGAAGAAGATGAGGAAGATTTCAGAGAAAAAACTGCAGGCCAAGATGCACTTCATAAGCTGAAGCAGTCAATGAAGATGTATTTACTTCTTGTAACTAGTAATCCTCAAGGTCATTTCTTCAGAAATATTGATACTGTCACTTTGATTAACAAAACCTATCTATCAGTGAAACCTAGATCAAGCAACTTTAGATAAAATATTTCTGTGATAACTGTAGGAGGACCAGTGACAGGAAAGCACTTTTAAGGGAAGGAAATTAGGCTCCTTTGCATAGTGATGCCATGAGACCACTAAAATCTCTTGGAAGTTTTAATCATCCATAGCATTGGTCTGATTTCAGCGGCTCTGGGACAGATGTGTAAGAGCACTCTCAGAGCCTCTCAGTGAGCTGCAGTGGCATTGCTTATTTGTACTGCTGTTGAGCAGTGAACACTCAATGAACACAGTGAACATGGTGGTCATGGCCTGTTACAGTAGCAGTGGCAAAGAGGACATCTGCAGAAATACTTTTGATGGCAAATTATTTTAGTACTCTCCAGCCACAGGCCCTTGCCTTTCTGGGTCAGAGGTTTCTCTAGCACTCTTGCAGTATTCCTGCACCAGACTTGTGCATCTCATGGACTCCATGATGAGCCAAGTTACCAGAGCACCACCAGGCATTAGGATTTCATTTCAGACTTATGAAATCTGAAATAGGACTACATCCATATTGCTGAGGTCAGCCTTTTAGCCAAAGAATATTCCAAAAAAAGTCAAACTCAGTTTAAATGCCCAGAGCAACTTCTGTCAGGCATTTAAAACATAGTCAGTGTTAGGAAAAATAGCGTAATGCATGAAAAAAGGCACCTGGTGGACTGTAGTGTTTACTTGATTTAAAGCTATTAGAACAAAAAGGATCTCTGTGTCCTAGCTGTGTTTCCAAAATAGTATCCCTCATTTTCTGTTTGTTTTGAACTTGATGCTGCAGAGCTATGAGAGCCCAAATGTTTTTAGTGTACGCACTGTAAGGAAAATGGCTTTCACCCAGTGTTAGTGGCCTGAAAATGGGGATGTTCTTGTTGGGAGCATGGTGCCAGGCTGGATTTCCTTAAACTGAAAGCAGTTTGAATACACATACTCTGCACTTACTCTGTTTGCTTGAAAAGCTAGTGCGTGGTAATACGAGAGAAGAAATGGCTTCCCAGAATTTGTACAGTCACACTTATGTATCTGTGAACAATATGTTTGTGTGTATGTGCCATTTATATAAGCACTCACACACCTACACAGGTAGAGGTGATGTTTCTGTTTTGAAAATTAAGTCTAGAGGTGATGTTTACATGATGCATGCAGAGCTGTTTGCAGCGTGACAGATAATTCTGCCATACTTCCTCTAGCATTTCAAAAATCCATGCAGATTAAAGTGCATGTTTTCATTACAAGTCATATGACTTCAGTACTTCTTCTTCTTTCTTAGTTTATATTTGCCTGAGAATTTAGACTTCTATTGTGCCAGGTTTATAAGTAAAGTTCCTCAGTAGTTAATGAAAGGTAACCTATGTTTCTAGTCCTGAAAGCTGGTTTTGCAACAACTACCATTTTATAATGAGCAAAATTACTCAGGGTCGCCTTCATCAAACTTGATTTCTCAGGTCATATTTGGTTCTCAAGAAATAATGAACATTTTTGCCATGGTCTTTTCTGTGCCCAGGTCACAAAACAACAGCAGTCATGAATCATAATCTGCTGTAGAACAGTAATCCAAACGTGTGGTGGTTTGGTGGTGCATCTTTTTTGCTGTCACTTTTCTGAGATGCCTTTGACACTTGTAATACAACTATTTCTGACTTGTAAAAGCCTTTTGTGGTGTATAAAGTATGTACTGTGTAAAACAGAATAGCAACATGGATTTAATCTGTTTCTGTATTTCAATTTGTTAAACAAATTCTTCCTTTTCAGGATGTGGGTATGAACAGCATATGCTAATACAAGTGTTTTGGGAAAACTGTGTGTTTAAAAACTTGTACTCAAGCTAACATGCTTGGGTTATAATAAACTGCTAAAGCCATTTATTGCTTCACATTGCCATACCTGTGATGTGGATGTCCTTGCTCATCTGACTCTAGGCCTGGAAAAGGAACAAGCAGAAAGTTTGGTAGATAGTTTGTTAGTTCAGTGCCAGCAAATGCTTAATTGTCTGCTGGAAAGTATACTGAAATAACACTTGTTTAGAGCTTGCAAACTCTCAGTAGATGTGAATAACTCACTTAACACCAGCTACTCATTGGAGAATTGCAGCCATGTGCCAGTGTGTGCTAATGCAAGCTGCCTAATGTGCAAGTGCTACCCCTTGATCTCAGTGGATCTCTATTTGATCTGCAGTTTAGTATAAATCAAAGTGACATGAGAGAGAGCTTCTCTCCTCCATTGTCCTTAAGTTATTAAAAACCACATTTTTCTTAGACTGGATGGTTATGCATTCAGAATACAATTGTGTGTGATGCACTCAGAATATAATTGTGTTTGTCAAAAGTGATGAGTAGATGTTAGTGAGGCTCTTCCCCAGACTGATCACATGATAAAAGGCATTTATAGGCAGTGTTAGTCCATCAGACTGATGTCCAGACTGGAGACAGGAGTTTGCAAGTTTTTAACCATAACCTTCTCTGAACTTTAAGATCTCTGTGAGGGCAGGTGCAGGGAGATGCACCTATTGCCCCATTCCTGGCTGGCCAGATCCAAGTGCCATCCCAGTTCAGCACTGCCTAGGCTCTGCACCTCAGCAGAGGTTTTCAAGTGTCTGTGGAGGCCACCAGGAGGTTGCCAAAGCAATGCCTTGTAGAAGAACTAAGGGATCATGTGTAAGCCGGAGAGCTGTGGCCAAATTTAATTTTGAATTTAATTTCAGCTGCCCTCTGCCAAAAGGAATGCTCTTTTGATGACATCAAATAATGCTTTTTTATTAGTTTCTGTTACTTGAAATGAAGCAAGAAATTGATCAAAATTCTTCTGCAAAAAGATACCACATGTACTGTTTAGGTGACTGAGTTGAAATCAATGTTTTCTTTGAATAATACCAACTTTCCTGTTTGTCAAACCCAGACGATGCATAGTTGGGTGGGTGAGGATTTGCCAGCTAGGACAACTACAGCCTCCTCAGGGCCTGGTGAAGGAAACTTGGAAGAGAAATGTAAACAGGTAGACTGAAAGCCTTGTGCACTAATCACACTAATTGTGTTTGCAGTCTCAACTCAACTGTCTAGCTGTGTAAAGAGACCTGGACTGGGAGCCTGAAAAAAGTGTGTCTGTCTGAAGTAATTTTTGGCTTTGATGCGTTTTTCTGTTAACTCTATTGTTGTAGTTCCTCATAAAGGATCAAGATACAAAGTCCCCTTCTTTTATGGGGCTGCCAGTGTTGGGAGCCCATCACCAATAGATGTTTGAGTAACTTGGAAACTGCCTTCATGTAGCTCAGGAAACTATCTGCTTGTTCTGCTTGGTCCACTGGAGCAGCAGCAGCAGCAGTCATAAGGCACTTCTATTAACCCTAGGTCACTGACCACATTTCCTTTCTAAAATCAATGGATTTTTCCACTTAGCCTTGATCTGTTTGCTTAGTAAGCCCAAAAGATTACCAAGACATTTTATTATAATTCTACAAAGTTGAAAAAGTTACAGATTTTGATGAATCTGACTATCATCCACCATCTAGGTAAAAACAAAAAACAGATATTGCTGAAGCATTTGTGTCCTTTTAGAAAACAAGTGACACTGTTGGACAGCAGGAGTTGCAGTGACCTGAGTGTGAAACTTTGGGAGCTGCTACTGGCTTGTGGAACCTGATCTCTCACTGCATTGTGATAAGGAAAATAACAAAGTGACATAAGCAATCCTTTGCGAATGATTCAAGAACCTGACACTGAGCCAGACCCCCTCTCTAGCATAGTCAGGCTCTGAAGTGACTGGAGTTTCTCCAGCTGAAGGCAGCAGAGAATGGCTTCATTAAGATTAGATAATCTGTAGAGTCTACGTTGCATGTCACTGAAGGAGATGGATTAGTGTTCTGTACTAATGGTACAGGGACACAAAGGCAAGGGAAAATTCAGATATGACTTTCTTAAGACTATATATCATCAAGCATGAGTGTTGCATGGAGAATGTGCATTGTGTACAGGAATAAGTTTTTTTATTTCTTGTTCTATTTATTTACTCCGACAGTAATCTAATGAAGAAAGACGTCCAGAAATTCAGAGATTATGAAAATGTCTTTGGTTTGTTACAAACTGAAAATCCACAGATTTAAAATTCTTAGAAACATTATCTGTAGAAGATGTCCTTTGATTAGGTAAAAATATGCTAGATAAGTGAAACTTAGAGGATTAGCAAGTGTGTCCAGATCTAACTATTACAACAGATAGGGAAATGCTGCTCCTGATGCTCTTCATTACCAAAATAAATTACTTGTGTTAGAAGCATTTCAGGAGTGAAACTTGAAGCATGTTACAAATGTGATTTCAAGCTAGCATGGACCTTCCAGCTTTTGAGGCTGGTAAGTAACAATGTTGATCTTACAGTGGTAAGGGACCAAGGCCTTTATGTATTAAATATTAAATAGGAAATTATGGGCAGACTTTCAAATAATGGCTTTTGCCTGAAATAAACCTGGAAGTGCCATTGAATGTCTGAAGACAATTTAGAAAGAACACGGACAGGGTTTTACCTGTGTTACTTCAGTGTTGTCTTTGAGACCTTTCCTGGAACACCACTCTCAGGATGTAGTAGTCCTTGGCTTTATTTCAAAAGGCATAAACTATAGGTCTGTTTTCTTTGAGGCCACAGAAGATTGTGAGCATTGGGAGCTGGTGTTAAGCACATCATTCAAAGCCCAGTGACTATTTACAGGTGACAGGAAAGCTGCTGAAGAGCACTGGGTATACAGAATTCTGGCAGACACCCCTAAAGACAAACTGTATTTTATGTAAAGAGGGAGGGTAGACATAGTTCTGTTGTTATTAAAGCCAAAAAGCAAAAGTGGAACAAAACTGTAGTGACCTCTGAGACCTGAAACTTCTCTCAGCTCCTGCTGTAGGACAATGTCTGTGCTATTAGTGTTTGTGGTGGAGCTTTGCTGAAGGTTTCTCTCAGATCTCTGAGATGCATCTCAAACATCTCTGTTGGGCAGCTCCTGACTTAGCAGTTGATAACTCCAGATATTTTATTCTCCAAGCAATCTCTCAATCTGTGAACCTTGTTGATCAATTTTCGTGGGGTTTGGTTTGGGGTTTTTTGGTTTTGTTGGTTTTTATTTAATCCCAGTGAATGTGAGGTCTGCTTGTTCTGACACAGAGGATCTGCATGTCCACTCCTAACTATCGAGGATACGCATGCCGTTCACCAGCGGGAATGTTCGTTGGCATGACTTGTCACTTTGCATCCAGTTCAACTTGCTGTTCCTTGTTCTGAGATCTCCTGTGTGCAGTAATATTTTTATTACAGAAAATACTGTGCCGATGAAAGCTTAAAAGTTCTTGGATCAAAATGGACAGAAATACACTTCCTTGTTGGATACCAGGCAGGCTTCATAGCAGAGTTGTCCAAAACTTCAGGTCAGAGGAGGGTAGACAATGGAGTTGAGAAAGCCATGGGGAAAACTATCTCCCCGCTTCTTTCATCCTTAGATCTATAGAATGGAGTGAATAATGGCATACTGTGTTTCTGTTCAAGTCAGTAAGAGTTTTGGCAGGAGAGTCATCATGATCCATCTGGTATGAAGTCTGAAGACCTGTTGTTTGCTGCAGTCCTTGGAAGCCTGTTGAGTGTTGTGGGCCTTGGTTCCTTTGTTGGCCATATGAAAAGGATGATACCAAACTTTCATGGATGGAAAATGTTTTTATATGCAAAGCTGTGCTGGTTGCTGCTGATGACAGAAGAAACAGTATAGCTTGAATTGCAGTTGCACACTGAAACAATGGGGTACTGTGATTCCCTTCCACTATGAAGGGTGCTTGTGTACCCAAGTTCATAATCTGTGAAGAATTCCACTCCACAGGGAATTGCAGATTCAATTAATTATGGCAACTTTGTGAGCACATAACTTACTAAAAAATCATTCTTTAAAGTAATGAGAACGATGAATGTACATTTATCCCTACAGCAGTGAATTACATTTGTACCCTTTTCAAAGTTACTTTTAATTTTTAGGAGATTTTAGAAAGTACCTGAAAGGATCAAACCCAAGTGTCTGCTCTTCTTAAGCATATGTGTATGCTTTTCCAAAATAAGAGCATGTGTAGCTTTGCTGCTTAACTTTGTGAGCCGAAGCCACTGCTTTGTGTCCAGATATGTATTCTGAAGGTGGATGTGTCAATGGCTACACCCCCCCTTGGAGAAGGTGCTGCTGCAGACTATCAGAGGTCCTTCATCATAGCTTCATTTTTTTTTTTTTGTTCTTTTTATTGATGTTTGTTTCTTCAAGGTAAAGTCAGGGAAAAAGCCCACAGAACTGGTGCATCCACACAGGTTGGGTGCTGCTGGGGAAGTCTAGTTAGGAACATGTGAGGTTAATTACTTTTTCAGGTCTGCACACTGTGATTTATTCTGCTTCCACTCCCATTTGATTCCATTGTCTTAGTTCAGGATCTGCAGAGCAGTGTGCTTGCTAATGGACATGGGGAGATCCTGTTTTGGCAGGATTCTCTGAGGCACATAAAGCAAACCCTATCCAGTAAAATTAATGATAGAATTCTCAATTGTTTCAGTGGTACCTCGGTTTCACTTACTAAATTTAGGAAATGTGGTGGAGTCTAGCTGGCCCATGGTCCAGAGAATGGTGGTTGTCACCATCCTCATAAGTCTTCCACTTCAGATGGAGTCTTTTATTGCTGAAAAAGCCTGAGTGGTCAAGACTTAAAAGGAGAGGTGAATAATCTGTTTGATGAAACAAACTTGGGATCCCTAGGAAGAGAAGAGGTTGGGTGGGAAGAGAGCTCATCCCATTCACATGTAAAATAAAAAGCACAGGAATGACAAATTGCAGTCCTACAGTCTTCATACTTGTTTGAACTTCTAGTTTTATTTGTTTTCAGTAAATCTTTGCAGTAACTTGTTCAATTGAAATATGTGCTGGAGAGGACAATGGTAAGAGTTTCTCACTGGGCTGTGAATAGCTGTACACTTCACATCTGCGAAAATAATGATATAAATGCAGAAATATATTTAAGTTTTAAGAACTAAAGCTAACTACTGCTGTTAGTAATTCATTATGAGTTATCACAAAGAACATTTCAAAGATTTGTCTGGTAGGAGAGTCTTGTTTTTGAATGAAACACACATCACTTACTGTAAGGATCACTACCAAGAGAATGCATGCTCCTTTCAAAGAACAAAAACTGATGGTCTCTTTTTTCTTCTTCTTTTCAGGCAGCACAAATAGTCCTGATTTCTCTCTTTGAATTGAACACTCCTGAGTTTACCATGTTACTTGGTGCCTTGCCAAAAACATTCCAGGATGGTGCTACCAAGCTCCTGCACAACCACCTCAAGAACTCCAGTAACACCAGTGTGGTGAGAGGCCCTTGTCCTTGCAAACAGCAGAGCCCCAAAGACAGCAGCTCATTGATAAGCTGTTGCAGATGTTCAGTTTGAATTATCTGTAACTGTTGTCTTGAAGCAATATGGCAACAGAGCCTTTGTTTGATTTTGCTTTTAATAGGAACCATTAAAATAAAAAACTCAGTTATTTTAAAATTTAATATAGTCCTAACCAGAAGAGATTAAAGAATTACTGAGAAGTGCATTAAAATTGGTGGGGTTTGTGCTTTCAAGTTGGTGGTGCTTTTGAAAGTCCTGCCAGTAATGACTTTTTGGCTAAAACAGATCCTGATACCACAGATTTTCTGGGCTTATGACTGTTACTGAGATCAATTTAATAACTGTTATACTGTCTGTTAAGGAGCTTGCAGGATCTTTAATAGGATCTACAAGGTCACCTCACTCTATGCCTATTACCTTATGTTTTGCTTTTATATGAAGCTCTTACATATTTTTATTTCACTGAACGAATATGTTAGTAGATTTAAATAGGAAATTTCTTTCCCTTCCCAGAGCAGCAAGGATTAGGGAATTTTTTGTCTTTTTAATGTGGAAATCTTGTGAACTTGCTGGAATTTGAACCCTCCTATCTTTGCACTTCCACAGGGCTAAATAGAGTTTAGTGTAAGCTAGAACTGCAGCGTTAGGCTTCCAGGCAAATGGTCTGGATTCTCTAATAGTTTTGACTCTGTGAGAAAAGTGTCAGAATTGAGAGCAATTTCTACTCATTTTGCTGTGGTATAAAAGATTGTGCAGGCCAGTGGAAAAATGCTAAGTTAGACTGCTTACTTATGCTCCTAACAAGCATAATCAGAATGCTTTAGACAATGTGGAAAATAGCTGTGTAATTAGAATACTAAATTGTCAGGGTAATGATGAGCATATTTCGGAGCCTTGCAAATCTTGTTTGAGAAGCTGGATTGATTGACCAGTTCTCTGGCAATATTTTCAGGCCATACATGTTGTGTATTTAAATTGCAGGTACTGTGGGTTTTACAGAAGTGCACATACACTTTCTTTATCCTCAGAGTCATATTTTCAGGAGCATATTAATGACTACATGAGCCATGGCTGCAGATTTTTAGGTCAAAAGGCATAATCAAAACTGCACTAAGCTTGTCTAGAACAAACAGAGGCACTGTTTGGACCTGTTGCTGTACTCCTGCCTGTGCATTGCAACACATTGCTAATCCCTGTCTTCCTGCTTCTGTGTCAGGGTTCCCCCAGCAATACCCTTGGTCGGACTCCTTCCCGGCACTCCAGCAGCAGAACCAGCCCCTTAACTTCACCTACCAACTGCTCCCATGGTGGACTGTCTCCAAGGTAATGTGGCAGGCTAATTAAACCCCTTGCAAAATACTAAAGGATTTCAACACCAAGTGTGCGTTTGCAGAATATGACTCACTTTGAAAGCAAAAAGAAGACAATAAGTTTACAGTAGATTTCTGCAAAGAAGCAGTGTTTGAACATGATAATATGTGGCTGGTGATTGACTTCAGTGTTCCAGTCCTCATGCTGTCTGTGTAATCTTAATATCTTTTCTTATCATATTAGTTTTCTTTTGTGGCCTTCTTCAGAACTACATTTGTGGCTAATGAAGGTAATACTAATTGGCAGCATTAGAAATAAGGTCATGTTGAGATTGCTTATGTCACGAAGTCTGTGATGACTTTCAGAACAAGAGTTTCAGATTGTGCCATTTTTTAGGTGTGGACCTGTAATCAGTAATTCTTCTGGCTGTATTACAGGGCTTGAGCTGCTGAGAGAAGTGCTGTATCTGCTGTTCCCCTCTTATTCTTTGTGAGGATGCAGGACAAGCAGAGTCAGTGACTGTTTCAGTGCTGAGTACCTCCCAAATTGCTCACCTGGCTCCTCACCAGCAGAGCAGTGGCCTGGTCTTTTGAGCAGCAGGTCTATTGCAATCAGGTGTTTTGATGAAGCTGCAGGTGCTACCCTAGAATATTTTGGTCCACTCCAAAATCTTGTATTCAGCTGACTTGGGCTCTTGGCTGCTGGGAATATGGATGTTTTGCAGCATTAAAACTTAGAGCAGGGGAGATGACATTGTAGACTGTATGTTCTGGGACCATAGAAATATTGGAGGAAAGCAGCAAGCTGTTACCTGGACAAGCTCTGGTTCATGCTCTGGAAAAGCTTAAATTCTGCTGCGTTTATCTGCCTGTCCTCTTCATGACAGGTTGTGGAAAAGCATAAGGAACCATGTTGGGTGGGGACTGCAGTTCATAGTGCAGAGTAGCAGATGACATTGAAATCTGTTGATCTACCCATGTTAATTGCAAAACTCTCTAGGGATGCTTAGACATGTGAGTTCCAGTGTGTCAGGAAAAGTACAGGCCTTTAGCATTTAATGAATAATTATACTAATACTAGCAGCATAGGAATCATTGGTGTTTCCTGAGAAAATTTTGGGTATCTAAATACATCTTTGTGACTTCTAAATCGCCTGTAATTCAAAACTAAACCAAGAGTTGGCAAGCCAAAGCCAAGTTGCCTATTAAGAATTTTTTTCCACAAAGGTTTCATTAAGAAATTAAGTGGTAGAGTTTCAGGGGAACAGTTCCAACTATGTTGCTTCCTTTTTGACTAGCTTGAGCATTGTTGCCCTGCTGATTTCTGTCATGGGAAATTACTGACTGTGTCTCCCTGTGGTTACGTTGTGGTTTTGTTGGCCATGTTGGCATGTGGCACTTATTTTGTAATTCCACAACCTTTTACCATGCCTTTTGGGTTTTGCCATTGGGACACAATTGTTTATTGCCACTTCACTCACTGTTTTCTATTTGTCTTTGCATTCTTCTCACCTCTTGATGTCAGGAGGCAAATATCAAAGTATTGATTAAAGCATCCAGTGTACATTGTTGCTGTTGCTTTCTAGCATTTTGGATTTAGAAACTGAAGGGTTTTTTCTACATGTGATTTGTTCTCAAGGACTAGTTTGAGAGGGCATATAATTCCAGAGCATTCTGCCATGGATGCAGTTGCCAGGAATTTCCTTTAGAAAACAATCATTCCTTCCATTTTGTAGAGTTCTTGGAGGTGTTTAATCAAAAATTTAGGTGTCTTTTTGAGAAGTGTGTCCTGCTTCCTTGCTAGATTTAGTTATTCAAGAGTGATGTTTAAAAGTTACTCTTCAGTGATAGGTGAAGGTGGAAGCTGCTATGAAAGCCCTTTGAAATATTTGGAAGGGAGAAGCTGTATGTTTTTGTGGTGAGTGCCCTCTGAGCTGTAACAGTATCTGCAGATTTTTGCCATTTGTAGAAAAGGCAAGTACTGCAAATCAGGGGCAGTAGCTTCTGAAGCTCTGCTGGGCTGCATCCTTCTTGAAAATGTCTCGTGTAGCACAGTTTGGGCACAGTCCTGACTTAAAGGGAGAATTTAGCTCTGGTTGTCCTTTCAGAGAAGAGGCTTTGAAAGATGTGCTGACAGGTTGTGGTAAGTAGCGTGTGCTGCAGTATTGCATTCTTTGGTATAGGTGTTTCAGTGTCGTGTTTCCATTTCAAATGCTTGTTTGCTATTCAGCATTGCTGGGAAATGTCACTTTTCTCTCTACAAACTCAGAACATAAGCATGCCCAGGTCATTCTGATAGCAGTGTAAAGGATAAAGATTCCCAGTTTCTTTGTGTAGCTCTTCTCCAAAAGTAGGCTTGGCCTTACATTTTCATGGGGCCTGCTGCCAAAGGTTTGTAGTCAGGTTGTGCATTCCCATTGCCTCCTGGGATGCTCTGTGTGCAGGCCCTGCTTACCCTGTCCCTGCCCATGCCTTGTACAGGCAGCCTGAGTGTAGTCAGTGGAAGGATTATCTCCACTTCTTAAGGCCAGCTTTGGTTTTGAAGATTATGCTTTCCTTGTGTTTTTTTCTTGGTTCACAGATTGGAGTTAAATGCAGAGGCATACGTGTCTTTGGAGCTGGGATATGTGCAGAAAGGATAATTGGGTTCTGTAGAAATATGAAAATGCTGCTAAGCATAGCTGCTCTCCCATATTACTGATGGTTTGAGGGCAATACCCTCAACATTAGTCAGCAAGGTTTCCTTGATACAGATTTACTGTAGTATCTGTGTGTTCCAGGTGACTGATTTTTTGGGAGTTGTGTGTTTGTGTATTTATGTGTACATGTATTTGGGCTCTAGGGATAGATTTTGAATGTTTTGGCTGAAGTGGACTCTGCAAACAGCTGATTTGCCTATCCAGATGATAACATCTGCTTAAGTATCCCCTAAAGTCTTCAGGAGGGTTGCATGCTTTCAGGGTCTTGGACAGAGTCCTTTCTCCTGTCTTCATTTACTCCTTCCAGTTCTGCTTCATGGTCACTATAACATATCCACTACATCTGTGAGTTACTTCTGCATTTGTATCTGCTTTTTTTTTTCATTAACAGTGTTAGTTTTTGGTGAGAGGAGTTATGGAAGAGAGATGCTTTCTGAAAAAGAAAACAGGGAAGGGCATTTGGGAAGACTGAAAATAATAGGAAAAAACCACCAGACTTCAGACTGAAAGAGAAGAATGTTTCCTAGGCAAAGCACAGATTCATGGCTTGGGTTTGTGTAGGACAGGGAAATCTTCTGAGATTTAATAAATGATGTTTAGTACAAAGTGGCAAACACTAGGTTGTGAAGTCCTTTGGTGTTAGAATACTGTTCTGAATGGTAAATTGACTTCTGCATATTTAAATTTTACATTCAGGTTGGGAACTTCACATATTAGAATTTTGTAGGAGTAATTGAATGAATACATTTGAAATGAGTTTCTGCCAAGTTTTGTTTATTGAAAACAAATAAGCAAAAATCACCCAAAATTAAAGAAAACAATTTAGTCTTTCAAAGATCTTTAGAGGAAATGCATCAGAATAAAAGGCTACAATTTTATCTGGCTATGTAAGTTTACATATTTGCTATTTCACTGATAATAAATAATACCATTAAAAACAAAATTTGATTGACACTTTCAGTATTAAGTTGAGCAAACAAAGATATGGAAACAGAATTAAAATAAGCCACTCACTTTATGCAATAAGAACAAGCCTGCATTGTTTGGTGGCCTGTGTTCAGGTAGGTGAGACCTGAGCTGTGAAACTTCTGATAAGCAGTCTGGAAGTCTGGAGTATTTCCTTGATAATACTGGCATGTAATAGCTGTGGGATTTGATTGCTGGTTAATGAGTGAAATTCTTGACACTGCTCTTCAGAGGAGTTTTTTAACTGGCTTTGCTGCTGTTTGCACTGGAGCAATTTTGACTTGTTTGTCACTTCTCACGTGAAAGTATCTTTCACTTGCATATGTACAAATACAATATCCAAGACAATGTGCTGAAATGTAATAGAAACAAAGTAGTATTGTGAATACTCCACCAGCTGAAGCATCTGTTCTCACTGGAAGGTGATTTTGAAAATCCATGTACCGTAATAGGAAAGGACAAAAGCAAGAGGTTTGACAAATTGACACAGGAATGGATGTTTCACCCAAAAAGGCACAGGGTCATGCAGTAACTTAAAGGGGCCTGTGAAAGTTTAAGGAGCAATCTGAATTAACTCAGAGGCTGGTTTCACCCAGTCTTTCCAGCTTTGTCTGCTGAGACCTGGGCCAGGTCCCCATGATACATTGACACTCTAGACTGACTTTTCCCTTGCTGCATATTTGGGTTCAGTTTGAATCTGGTGAAACAGGATCAGATCTTAAGCCCTGCAAAGGTTTTCTGATTATGTAGGGCCTGACTGCAGGCTTTTATAGAGGCACCAGGAGACAAACTTTACAAGGTACCTTCAGGTGTCTAATAAAAAAATAAATAAAATCCAATTTTTCTTTCTTCCAGGGAAATCCTGTTGCTTAGAAACACCTGCTTAGAGTTTGAATACACGTGTGGCCAGGGATTGCTTGCGTAGAACATTATAAATGGAGTTGTTTATAGAGGCTATATCCATTTGTGAAATCTACTGGTTAGTACAAGCAGGGACTGGATTTTTTGTGAATCATATTATGTTAGGAATAAAAATAGGAATGAATAATAAAGACCAAAACAAAGACTTGTGAGGCGCAATGGAGTATTCTTGTTTAATTTTGTTTCTATTAATTTTTTTCTCTCTCCAAGGCAGCATGACAGCACTAAGCCACTCAGATTATAGTTTCTTTTTTTTTTCCTCCCTCTCCTTTCTCTGTTTTTTCTCTCTTTTGTTTCTCCTCTGGTCACGGCAGTCGGCTCTGGGGTTGGAGTGCAGATGGGCTGTCGAAGCACCCCCCTCCCCTTTCTCAGCCTAACTCCATCCCCACTGCTCCTTCCCACAAGACTTTCAGACGCTCTTACTCTCCCAGGTAACAAGCTACCTGTTAAACCAACTTGTCTGAGGTGTCACAGTATTATTTACCTTTCACACCACAGGATTTGTTCAAATGTGGGATTTGCAGAGGCTTTGGTTGGAAGAGGAACAGAGATGATGATGATGATACCTTTCAGAGAGCAGGGGTGATGAGCAACCACTTGCTCGCTGCTTGGGGAAGATGCAGCTTGCAAGTGGGGATAAAAAAAAGTGGATTTTTCCAGACTCTTTCACCCATTCCAGAAGATGGCAGGGAATATGCTTCACAGTCAGTTTCCAATGCAGAACACAGTTGCTGAGCACTTTGGCAGGCACTGGTTGCGTTACGATTACCAGGGGCAGGATCTTTCAATTTGGCTGCACTGTGCATGTGACACTAGAGGATCTCCAGATGGACACATACAGCTCAGGGGTGACTTCACATAGAGCTTTGCTTGTGTATTGTGATTGTGGAACATCTTGGAAATTTGTAGTATTGAAATTAAAATTGTCCTTACCACAAGATTTTGAGTATATCAGTTTCAATTTCAGCATCTGTTTCTCCTCCTCTGCCCTCACATGTTGTTCCAGTCTGCATACAGCTCTTGGATCAATAAAGTGGACTAAAGCTGTATGCTAGTTTTAAGAAAAAACCCAACCTGAATACAAATTTAATTTGTCAGATCTCTGTTAAATTACTTGGATTTTTTAATGTTTAAACCCTGACAACAAACCCATCTGTAAATGTGGTTTCTCCTGACTTAGATATGTCTGTTACCTGAGGAAGGACTATATAGTCTTTCCTTAAAGCAAAAGGTCCTAATGAAAAACTATTGAAAGAAAAGCAAAGAAATTTTTCTTTAAGGGCTTAAAGTTTGAGAACCTGTGACATCTGAGTGAGAAAATAGAATGCAGTAGTAGGTACCTCTGTGAATACCTGCAGAATTAAAAACTTTAAATTAATGTTCTGACTCTGCTAGGACACTGTGGAGATATCAATGGAGGGGATCCATATTAATTTTTGGAATAAAACTAGTTGAGAGTGTTTTTTCTGTCTTCTTTTATCTGACGCCAGATAATAAGGTTTCGAATAATGTAACATATATTCCAGCCCAGAGCCTGAAAGTGCAAGGACATGAGTTACTGTGTACTGCTTGAAGACACTAAACTGTGGACTACTTACACATAGTTTGGATTGGAAACTGAATAACAATTTATGGAAGTAAAATGTATTTCGTGCCAGACTGGAAAACTACCAAATTGTATCTTTATAAGCTTACAGACAGCTGCATTGGTTTTGTGCAGCAGATGGAAAATAATGTTGTGACATCCCTAAACGCTGCTCATCTCTACTCACTTCTTATTCATCCTGTGCCTTTCCTCTAGTTTTCTGCATGGGTCATAATTTTTTTTCCCTTTTGTGCCTTTTTTTTCCTGAAAGGTGAGTGTAGTTCCATTTTATTTTTATTCCCCCCATTGTGTTGTCTGTGAAGTATTCCAGTGCACATACTGTCAGTAGAGACGTGTGTTCACATTGTAGAATTTTCATTCATGTAGAGCACAGCCATAATGTGACCTCCTACACAGGCTTACTTCTGATATATGAAATCACTGGATTCTTTAGATCTTTATTAAAATGTGGGTTTGTGCTTTGACAGATGCATCAGATTGGTGGCTCTGAGAAATTACCTTAGTCCCTTAGCACTGAAGAGTCTGTATTCTCATTGTTCTCTGGTAACAGTGTAGGGCAGAATTCATCCCTGAGGAAAGAAGTGATGACTTCAGCAGATTTATTGTCAGTATTATATTTGTGATTATTTCTTGGGTTTTCTGCCATGGATTTAATTGTGTGACCTTTGGTAAGTCACATCATCTCTTGGTGTGAGAACACAGGTACAGTCATACCTTTTCAAATGGTGGTTTCATTGCCCACTTCAAAGTTGTATGAAAAGTCCTTTAATAGCTGTGAATTAAACGTGCTTGAGCTCAAAACGTATATTTTTGAGGTTGTATGAAACAAAGATTTTCCTATTCCCTACTGGTACTTCTAAAGAACCTAAAAACTGCCTTGCCTTCTGTCTGGAAAGCCATCACAGTGTATTACTGTTGTTCAGCTGTCTGAAAAGCCTTAAATACTTTAACCTCTGTAGGTTTATGAACAGCTTTTGTTTCCTGATCTTGGTCTGTTAAATGATTGCTCATTCTCCCTGATCTGCCAGACACTGTTTGGGGAATTGTTCTTTGGTTTCTTTGCCAAAATACATGGTGCTGATGCTTGTGTAAGTGTAGTGCGAACACGTTGCTTGGGAGCCAGGGATTATGGCTATTTTCAGTGTGTTAATCCCAAAGGAATTGGGAAGCCCATCTTATCCTCTGTCTGAAGTCCCAAGTTTCTTCCAGAAAAAAAGCTGTGGTTCTAGATATTTAATAGATATTAAATATCCTGCTTTTGGTTCCATTGAAAATAACAGCTGTGTACGCAGAATTCAGAAGGGATTTTCGTGTTTGTTTGTTTGGGTTTTTCCCCACCCATCTCATAGGGAATCTTTCTTTTGTGGAAAAGGAACACAGCTCAGTTCAGCCATCTGCCTCCAAGCTCATCCTGTCATTCTTCCCAAAATGTTATGAAATAGTAATTCACCACTGTAGGGAGCCACTTCTTGCATTTATTGACAAACAACTTGATGTAAATGTCTGATTCAGTCTATTTGCTTCTGGCTCTACTGAGATCTGAGACTACGCCAGAAATTGTTCTCTCTTACTGGATCTATTAATTTAGTGATTGTCATGCAAACTCAACTTCTCCTAGATAGAGCAAAGCCCTGCCAATAATGCTTTTTTATTTTCTCAGAGATTGTAGGAACTTCTCTTTTGCCAGATCTTTTAATATCATCTGCCCTTGCATGCAAGGCATTTATCATGAGACCTAATTTTGGATAACTCCTCAAGGAATCCCAAAACTTTTGGCTCAGAAATTTCTGAGGAACTGATAAACTGCGAGAAAGTGTCAGGTTTGAGTGAGAGAATGCCCAAACTTAGGCCAAATACTGAAATGCTATTTTTATCAAGGCACTGTGCAAGTGAGTTAGGTTTTACTATATAAATTTACTTTACTTACTTTATAAATTAAAATGGGCCATGTTAGACTAAGGTTTATGTCAAGTTATGTTTTCCTTTCCATTTAAATCTGTCATAGTTTCATATATTGTTAAACTTAAATTTCACTGATTTCATTTCCACCAGCTGTCACAACCATTTTGAGTTCTTACAGTGATTGATACTATTTTCCTTTTTAAATTACACCACTGCCACACTGGGAATAGGGTTTTTTGGTTTACAGAAGGTAGCACATTTACTGAATGTAAGAAACAGTGGACCTGTTTTCCCTTCACTTACAGCAATGTGTTCTCCTTGTTTTAGCCCCATTTGAGGGGAAGCTCAGACCTGAACTCTGCTTTGATTCCATCCATGTTGTGTTACAAGTCACTGTTAGAAAGGGCACTCCAAACCATATGTCTCCAGCTTGTTTTTGTTGACAGTCAGAAGCGGATTCCAGTTTCATTTGTAACATTTCATATACGTTTGGTCTTTAGTATGCTGGATTATGACACGGAGAACCTAAACTCTGATGAAATCTACAGCTCTCTTCGTGGAGTCACAGAAGCGATTGAGAAATTTAGTTTCCGTAGTCAAGAGGACCTGAATGAGCCAATCAAACGTGATGGAAAGAAGGACTGTGACATTGTAAGTGTTCTGTTGTTTATTGTCCCCCAATAGATGAAATTTTAAAACGTTGTGATCAAACCTGTCTGTGGATTGTTAGTGTACAAAATCCAGTTATTCCTGCTACAGGCATCTTCTGCTTATTGGTTGTTAATTTCTTATACCTTAATTGTGGGGTTTCACTGACTTTCCCTTGGCTCCCTTTGAACTCTGGCCTCCTGTGGAATGTGCTCACTGGGCTTCTGTGCAAGTGCCATGAAGGATGGAAACAGTGCTGGTGTTCCTCAGGCTCAGCATGGCTCAGTGATGGCTTTTGCCTGGAGCGTGTGTAGTCAGGTCCGTAATGGGAAATGTTAGGACCTGTGATCACTCCAAGTGTACAGCTCATACAGTATCTTATGCTGCAAGAGTGGTTACAGAAACTATGATTATGAGATATTTTTGAGCAGGTGTAGTAGTGTGAAAGGAAGAGGTAGTAATCAAAGTTTTACATAAGTGATATGTATAAATAATACAAGTAAATCTGTGCTTTTTCCTGTTGGTGGGTGAACTCCAAAAATGCTACAGTTTCCATAGAATTTTGAACATACCTTTTTCCCTCTGTTCAATTCCCCTAGGTGTCTCGGGATGGTGGCCTTGCTCTCCCCAGTGGCGATGTCCGCGGAAGCGGTGACATGGTGGAAGGCGGCAGGATGGCTCTGGATAACAAAACCTCCCTCCTGAACACGCAGCCTCCCCGCGCCTTTTCAGGGCCCCGTGCTCGGGAGTACAACCCCTATCCTTACGCTGACACCATTAACACTTACGACAAGACTGCCCTGAAGGAAGCAGTGTTTGATGACGACATGGATCAGCTCCGGGATGGTTTGTATCCGCTCACCTCGTAACCCTGCAGGCAGCTCACTGCCTCTCTGGTGTACTTGTGTATGGCTGGTGCCCTCAGATACGTGCCTGCCTGTGCATGTGTTGTGTATTACATTGCAACTGAGCTGAGGCTTGGTATGAAATACCCTTTGTTCTCATGTCCCAGCAGAATCTCGTCTGTGGATACTGAGGAGAAATGTTATATTGCAGTTTTGATTCTTGTTTGCCTGGGGTTTCCTGTAAACTACTCCCTTTAGCATCCACATGCATCTGTAGGGACACTGCTTTGGGACCTTCCCCTTTTCATGGCTGAAATGCCTCACTCAACAGCTTGTTGTTATTGAGTATTTGACTTCATTTAAGTGCAGCTACACATCAGCTTTATTCTTTTGCAGTACACTGATGAGTCACTGTACTTGTATCTAAAGGTCATACGTGTGACCATTGGTTTTGGGTGTGTATGTCTGGGAAAAACCACGGCAGTTCTCATCTTGTAGAAGTAATTGTTGGAACTGGAAGAAATCCAATTGTCATCTCTTCCTGGTTCATTAGAAGCCACGTGCAGATGCATGAGCCGTGCTATGAACTCAGGTTAAATTATGGGCTAGTCTGATTCTGTTGCCTGCTTGACTGAGACCACCTGGACGTTGATGCATTTTTGGGGACCCCTTGTTACGTGAACCTTATTCCGTAGAGGGTGAGCAGTCTTGGCACCTTTGATCTTTTCCCCATTTCTCCAAATGATTTGCTGCCATTTGTCCTAGAAGTACCCATTGACCATTCGGATTTGGTGGCTGATCTTCTGAAGGAGCTCTCCAACCACAACGAACGGGTGGAGGAGCGGAAAGGAGCTCTCCTGGAACTGCTGAAGATCACAAGGGAAGATAATCTTGGAGTTTGGGAGGAGCATTTCAAAACCATTTTGCTCTTGCTGCTGGAAACGCTTGGAGACAAAGATGTGAGATGTAGATTTTGTCTTAACTCTCCTGTCCATTGCTTCATCTTGTGTAATAATTCCTACACACCAGTTTAAATGAAACCTGCCACTCATCAGTGATACTGCACTGCTCATTTTTTCTTTTGAAGTTTGACAACTCTTACTTTAGTTTTCACTCTGTTCAGTGATGAGTTTTAAGTTACTCGAAAATGTCCCAGTTTTTCCCCCTCCCTCCAGAGTGTTAGTAATAAGTAGATAGGAAATTTAACTAGAATCAGAAAAGAAGTTCTAGTCTAGTAAAAAATTGTCAAGACTTCTGTTACTCTCTTCTGAGTTAGGATAAAGCTACAAGCTCTTAGCTATATTATGCCCATTCCCAGCAAGCAGAATAAAGGCATTCTAGAATAAATTAATTTTTTTCCCCTGGGTGGTTTAAAGACCCAGGGTATTAGATCTCATGGGATGAGTCTTTGTCTCTTGTAAAAATGCCATGAAGAACAAGCTGCTTTTTTAGGGGATCTTGTTTTGAAATGTTAAAAAAACCTGTGTTATTATCACAGCTTTATGTCTGATAGTTGATCAAAGTGGTAATGTACAGGCTAGGCTTTTTTCCATTTGGAGGTGTTTGTTCAGCTTGCAGCACAATGATATTTGGTAAAGGCTCAACATCCCACTGCATCTTCACATCAGAGCCATGCTCCATCTGAACCTTACAATATTGAGGCTTCAAAGCACACACACTACTTTTTTTTGTTTACTCTGATTCAAAAATCTCTTGTATTTCTCACACTCCTTGTAAAATATATATCATGCTCTCAGAATTGTTAATTCTGAAGCAGGATAGGTTGCTGACATTTTCTCAGTCATTGTTCTTAGTTTAAGCATTAACTGCTGTAGTTCTACATGTTTAATGATAGCACCATCACACAAGTATCAGAAGGTCTGGTGACTTTGTCTTAACTACACATGAATTGTGCTTCTGTAGGAATTTTGCAGATGAATAGCAAAGCATGTGTTTTAAAGGCTGAAGAGGATGAAGTAAAGTATGTATTCTCTGCTGAAATAATGACATCTATTTGGAGTGGCCACAGGTCAAAAATTTAATGTAAATTATGAAATTGAAACAGATATTATAAATCCCCTCTGCTCATGATCTTTTGATAGGAAGGATGAAGACACAGGTCAGTGTTGACTACAGTAACTTAAGTCCTTGAAAGTAATTTCCATAGGAGTTACAGGACAAGTCAGTTTCACTTCTTTAGTACATGAAAAACAGCTTTGTGGCATGGATGGAGCCCCGTTTGTTATCTGCCAAGCTGAGCAAAGGAGGAAAGGCAAAACATACATGATCGTGTAATGTAGATGTCCTCCTGTGAGTACAAATTTGTACTTCATCGCCAAAAGAAAATGGAATTTAGGAAAGTAGTAATTTTGATTCTTGTATATGTGAGAACAGTCATTTTATGTGGCTTTTGTGCAAGAGCAGGCAAGGAGCCCGATTCTGAATTTTGTTACATTGATTCCACTGCTTGCTCCACTGGAGCTGGTGGCGTAGGGAGCCATGCAAACTTCTGATGAGCTATCAGAATTCACTTCAGACTGCAATTTTGAGAAGTGACTCTTTCTAATCTTTTTCTAATGTCTGGTTTTCCTGACACAGCATTCAATCAGAGCCCTGGCACTGCGTGTCCTGAGGGAGATCCTGCGGAACCAGCCGGCGCGGTTCAAGAACTACGCGGAGTTGACTATCATGAAAACGCTGGAAGCACATAAGGATTCCCACAAGGAGGTGAGTGAACCTTTCAGCTACTGGAAAAGCAACATGGACCTGCTGAAGAAAGGTAGGACCTGTGAGGCTTAACAGGCAAACATGTTGAATCATCTTGACAGTGGAACAAATCAGTATTAAGTCTCCCAAGTCTGAAGAGACAGGATTTTTACATGCTGAAACAGTGAGGAAAAAAGTGGAGACTGTCAGAGCTGTTATATAGACTTGGAGCTGTCTGAAGTGGTAGGCCACTGTTTGTTAATTTCCGTGCTTATTCTGGGACAGGTTGAGAACTGTAGGGAAAAAAAGTGCATGTTTAATTACTTCTTAGAGCATGCTGGGGGCACTGTGCTGCCTCTGTGTGTTCAGGTAAGAATACAAAACGTACTCGAGAACACAAAGGCTGTGTTCAAGCAGAATTGTGTGTGAAAACTGAATGGTGAAATTGGGCTGTGCTGGAAAATTGGGAACTGCTGAGTAACAGGAGAAAATGGACAGAGGCCATGCTGCAGTGGCAGAGGAAGAGGCAAAGGGAAGGGTGAATTGCATTTTCCTTTTTGTGAGAGAACTCACATACAAAACTGAAAGTATTCTGAAATAAAGCAAGAATAAAGGGACACGATAACATTTTAAGTAGATCAATTCAAATTACATTTAAGGTTAGTCTTTGTAGATTGATTTCCAAGTTGGATCTTTTAATCTACCTCATGTTGGAAGTTTGAACTAAACCTTCTGGAAAGTGCTACCAGAACTTCCCTAGCAGTCTGTGATGGTTTTGTTACCAAGGCCCTTGGTTTGAAATCTAAGGCATTTATTCTTCTCTACAGCAGGATCATTCTAAATTAGCAGTTTTAGGCATCTCTGAAGATATTTGGCCATGAAAAGATTATTAAAATAGACCAGACTGCTCCAGAGCATTGGGTGAATGACAGAGATTATTTTAACCATGCATAGCAGAAATTGTACTGTTTGAAAATCAAAACAGCCAAACAAAAAACACCCTCAGGGAAAGAAAATAACAGTCTGGATTTCTCTAAAATACAGAAGTAGAATATGTTTAATGCTTTAGTGAATGAGGCCCACCCTACTCTGCCTACCTTCCTCTTCTTGATTTAGAGCCTTTGCACCCCTGTCTTTTTCAGTTGAGTAGTGAGAAGCAGTTGTAAATTGATATTCTGATAAAGCAGTCAAACAAAACATTATGTTCTGAAGGAGTGCCTTTTATTGGCAAGTTTTCCTGCTTGCATGCTTCTCAGCTCACCTTGACTCAGTGCCCTTTGTATTTTTTGTCTGAGAATCCTCCAGAGCTAACATTTCTAGCAGGACCTTTCCAGATTGTCCCTGGCATTGTTTTTAATGTCCCTCAGAATTCACTGTCCTTGTGGGACTGGTGGGTTTTACAGAAATCAATACTGATGTTGAAAGCACCATGCTTTATGCCCCTGTATTCTTGTGGTGTGGAAAGCTTCTTCAGGATTTGCATGAGGTGCCTCCTAGGGAAAAGCAGGGAAAGATAAACTCAAACCAGGAAAGAGAGGTGGGAGTTCTGGCACTTCTTTATAGAATAATTGAGCTGTGCTCTGCTCAGCAAGTAGCTGCTGTGCTGCACATAGTGTGGCTTTGATTTGACATGGTTTTCCAAGCAGCTTCATAATAAGACATCAGCTGCTGCAGTGGGACCTTTGGGTGGCAGCTGTCACAGCAGGACACTGCAGGTATATTCCTGTTTTGCCAGCCATTGTGTATGCACAGCTGTATTAAGTGGGGACATTGGTTCTGGATTTTTCTTTCTGTATATGAGTATTTTCTGATCCCTGTGTAAATGAGGCTCTCAGAACCATGATGCAGCCCAGGAAAGTATCATCTGCCTGTCAGTAGTTTGAAGATATCAGCATTCCTGAAGTTAAGAAAGGTACCTGCACTTGGGTGTCCACATGAGCTAGGCTAAATATATACCTGGGAATATGCTCAAAGTAGTTTTACCTGTAGTTGGGACTTGCTGATTCAGTTAAGTCAGTGAAAAATTAACTGAGAGATCATTTGGGCATGGCTCAGTTGGTCAAACTCATAGATAGCCTAGAGCCAGGAGGTCACAAATTCCCTTCCCTTGGTGGCCCTCCAGCTCGCTCCCACTGCTGACTTTGCTGCACTGCTCTCTTCAGGAGGGCAGGAGGAGCTGCCCTTTGACTGGATCCCACTGAGCAGGAGATTAAATGAGGATTCACCAGTTTAGGAGTGAAGGGCACTTTGAAAGGATAGCTGAAGAGGGAAAGGAAGTCCTGAGCAGTCTGTTCCACAGCTTTCTTTCTCACTATATCAGAGCAATATTAAAGGGAGTGGTTGCACTGTTCTTACACTGTATAAAATCAAATCTTCTCTAGACTGTAGGAACTATTTCAAGAAAAGCTGGTATATAATTTAATTGGAAAAGGGTTAATAGTTGTGTCAGCGATGTCCTGATGTCACTCCAGTTTCTTATGTTTCTGGGCTGCTTCTGCCTTGTAGCAGAAGACAGAAGTGATCCTTGGGTATGATTTGATAATTTGGTGTCCAACAGGCTGTGTAAGTTAGGAGAAAATGTCTGTTTGAGCAAGCTGTATCTGTTTCAGTCTTTTTTACCTGAATTTCCCCTTCAGCACAGGGACTACTAATTGCTCCCAGCTACTGCTCACATTTTCAATTATATGTGACCCACAGAGACTCAATCTAAAGTGACCAAGCAAAGGGAATTTGAAGAGGAGCAGAAGTGTTAAGGTTGGGTACTGTCTCCAAGAAGTCATAGTAAGAGGCAGTTCTTTGGAAATCAGGAAGGTTTGTTTGTCTACACAAATTCCAATATTGCTGTTTTTCAGCATCACCAGGAGACATCAAATGTCAAAAACAATATATTCACTAACCAGCAAATATCACCCCCTCCCCCAGCTGAGTGCTGATATCTAGTTAAAGTTTCTTTTCTTTTTTAAACAAGAAAAGGCCTGTGACTTTATTCCAGATTACATAGTTGGAAGTATCAAAGCAGTGGTAGCATAGTTGGATATTTTGGGATGCCTGGATAATTGGCTGTTTTTCCAAGGCCAAGCAGAAGTCTTTAGACAGTTGGGTCTTTGCCGTGTCTAAAAATCGTCTGCCTTCTTGCTGAAGGCAAGGTCGGGGATCAGCAGAGCAGCACAGCTGAGAGCACCACATTTCCCCCCAGGGATATGGGAGAGGAAAAGTTGGTACATGGAGTTGGAGCTGAGTCACACCTCGTTGTGAGTACAAATGCAGGAGATTGGCAAAGCACAGACCTCAATAGCAGGTCAAAATTAATGTAACCCTAGGCTACAGACTAGAAGGCTCTCAGTTGGGATTCATGTTTAGTTTGCATTTTTTAACTTTGTCCTGTTTTTATACTGTTTGTAGTACAACAGTCTGTTCAATGCTGTTGATTTAATGGGGTGATGTGAAGAGTCAAGCCTGCTTCAGTCATAACTGGAAACATTTAGGAGGGTTGGCATGTAAATGCCTTTCACTTATTTTAGGAGCATTAGAACGTAATTGAAGTTGTGGATGATATTAAATCTTGTTGATTTTTATCAATCTTTGTTTGTAGTTATTTGGAAGAGAACCATCTTTCTGTTGCCAATTAGTTAATATTAACTCGTTTGTTCCAGTGTAGTTACTCACCCATAACTAAGGAGTGATGCTGCTTGCTGACCCATACCACTGATAATGACATTGCTTCAGATTCATGCCAGCAAAATGAGGATAATTTCTTGTTATTGAGTATTTTTAAACAGAAATAGTTTAGTATTTTGGAAATCAGCAGCAGAGTTAGAAATCATAGGATAACTAATTCCCTGCTTCTGTCTCTGGCACAAATCCTATAGACTTAACTGATGTCTGTTTTCTATGTGTAAGGAAAGGATCCTGTGCCATATCTTAGATACCTAATTTCTGTATTTAATGATATAGAAAGTCCATAAGCATAATTGGGATGCTTATTGTACATTATTGTACATTCTTTGTTGTAACCCTCTGAAAGAGGGAGAAGAAAAAATCAGTTACCCATTACCTGTCGATAATTTTATTATCTTTCTGAGGTGCTTTTAGATTGGCCTCTGATATTTATATATTGTAACTGTCCTCTGATGATGGTATGATCTGTGTAGGTTTCTGCAAAACAAAAAGCACTAAATGATCAAGTTCTGAAGTTTAATTGTTACCTAGTCTATGCTGGAAGCTACCAAGTGCTGCAGCTGGGCAGTCACTGATGTTTCATAATACGTGTTTATGTGCTTTTTCAGTTTCCCAATACATTTCAAATGTTTAGTGCCCAGGAGAAGCAGTCTAATCTATTTCATCTCTGAATCCTTATAAAAATCACACTGCTTTTTCATCTGCTTAGCACTCCCCGTTGCTGAGTCCACTTCCTGCTTTGAAACCAAGTCCATAATTGTTTGTTCCTGTCTGAATTAGACTGTAAAGCCTTCAGGGATGGGAGTTTGCCTGACTAGGTACTGGTAAACCTCCTTTCCCTCCAGCTTAGATTATACAGGCTTTAAGTAACCACCTCTACATGGCAAAAATTGGCTCAAAAGCACAGCCACATGCCTCGTAAGCCTGAAAGCAAAACCTTGTTCTTCTGCTTAATAAATTTCTCTGTGCTCTGCATGTTTCACAGTGGTGTACAAAGCCTCTAAACTTTCAGTGGGGCTTTGCTGCACTGCCTCATCCTCTACAACCTTCTGCAGAGACACTGGAACTAGCAGTCATGGCAAAGTACTCCCAAAGTACTTCCAAAAGGAGCTTAAGCTCCTGTGGGAAGCTCTCATCAGGTGTCACAGGTGCTGCTTTGCTGAGATCTCTACATGTTACACTGATGCCCTGTGTAGCCTATGAGCCTGGCATGCCTTAGGGGAGTCAGGACATTTTCCTTTACTTATTTTCCAGTACTTTGTGTCTCTTCAAAGCAGAAATGAAACTATCAAAATTCATAAGCTGGTTGCTGCAGCTGTCAGGCAGCAAGCAACATGTTAATGCATGAAGTGTAGTAGCTGAGCAGAAGAAATTGAGTGGAAGAGATGGAGTCTGAGCTCTGGTTGTCTTAAATGAATAGGATCCTGTGACTGCAGTGTGATGTGAACCAGGTAAACCAGTGGGAATTGTCATCCAAAGTTTGTCCAGCAAATTTTGTAGAACTTTGATGGTTCCAGTGTGCTTTTCTGTTTGAAGACAAGGCTCTGTGACAGTTCACTGTCTTGATCATACTAATGCTGCACATCAGCATATCCCCTCACACTGAAATCAGGAAGCAATTCCCATGCATATTCTGGGACTGCCTGACCTGTTACTGCCTAACAAGAAGTTTACTCCTTGGTAGCATTTAGGAAGACATTGCTGGAGATGAACAGCTTTCTGTGTGCTACACCTCACTGGCTTTGTGCATGTGAATATGGCTCCTTCCCTAAAGCAAGCTGGGTGGAAGTATAAAAACTTCTCTTTTCTGAGACTCACTAGAAATGTCTTAATGCATCACAGATGTCTTTCAAGGAGCCCTCCAGCACACAGAGCTTATGTTATGCCAGCAAAAGTCAGGCTGAATCTAGTCTCCAGTGTGTAGAGCATAAGGTAAGCCTTTAGAAAGGAGAAAAACCTGCTGCTTTAAGGCCAAGAGCTATCTCTTAGATCTGCATTCCAGGGCTACCTGCCCTGTGTTGAACGATGCCAAACTATCCAGTTCAAGCCATGGTTTGCTCTAAGCTTTTACTGGGAGGTAAAATCATGTTTGTGACATACCTTACATACAGCTTAGTGTCTGTGCTTTTAAAGAACTGCAGGCTCTCTCTAGTCTTGCACATCTTGCTTCACAGCCACCCTTTTGAACCTGCTGCTTCCAGCTGCTGTCATCATTTGATGGCTTTTCTACTTTTATTTTGTATCTCTGAGATTCCAAAGAATAATTATATTAGGTCAGACAAAAATCTTGCTTCACTTGATACCCTACCTGACCCACTCCCTTCCAGCTGTCTTAAAGCCTTTCCGTGTGAATGGTTCTGCCTTGCTTCCCTGTGTTTGGTTGGCTTTTTTTTCCCCCTTTGGTTAACTTGTCTAACTTCTAATCCTCTTGTGACAGCAAGCTCCCCAGTCTGAGCACGTAGCAAACAGCACCCTTTCATTTTCTTGGGCTTAAAGGGTAGATTACCTAGACACTACTGGTGTCACTGTTAGTACAAGCCTTTCCTGTCACTTCCCAATGTGTATCTGTTGATCTTGCCTTCAAAGCTGGGAGGAAGACCTGTTCCTTGATCCTGTTTATTCATTTCTCCCACTCCTTTTATGGTTATTTCACTCTGCTGATCAGGTTAAAGCCCTGATTAAAAATGACACTTGATTTTTTGATACTGTAAGGTATGTACAATTTGCAAGAAACAAGCGGTGTGCCTCATGGCAAAATGTCTTTGCTAAACTCTGTTACAATTGCATGTTCTTGTTGCCAAATGACCTGGCAGGTTGTACCTTCTGATAATGCACTTCCCTCTCTTTGGGAATGCTGCTGATTTCTCTGGCAGTGCCAGGCGAGCAGAACTCTGAGCCAGTTGGGTGAATACTGAGAGCCCTCATGGGATGCAGAGTCTCTCTGGGTGGCTGAGTGTTTTGTTTTGCCAAAGCCAGGAGGAAAGGACAGGGCTAGTACTTGTGTTGCAAAATGGTGGCATTTGGCTTCCTGTGCCAGCAGTGATGAGTTTTTCTCTTTGGCTCACTGTCAGCTGGTATTGCCCTACCCCTTCCTACACCCTGTCACCTGCTGGTGCTTCCTTAGGGAGCCAGGGGCTGGTTACCTGCAGAGGCTCTCATCCAAACAAGCATGTTAGCACATGCTGGAATCCTGTCAGTGAGACCTGAGCATGTTATTAAAGTTAATCACAGCTCAGAGAGTTTGCTGAAGTGTGGCTGAGATGCAGGAATTGTCTGCCAGATGTGCTTATGGGAGGCTTGGAAGTCTCCCTGGTGTTGTCACCTTTACAAGCTCCTGTCATGCTGGATATGTGTAATGCATTCTCCTGTGGGGGAAAGGGATGTGAAATAGCCAGCCCCTGCCTAAATGTAGCCACATCCATGCTAGAACTGGGCAGCAGTGCTGAAAGCAGGACTGGCAGGGCCATAATAATTTCTGTACCTTCACAACTTTCCTTACTCTTCTTTCGATGGGCAAAATATGTGTGACCTTTGTTGCTGTTGAACTCTCGCTTATTTTGTGAAAAATTATCACTGTATTTTAATGCTCCTTGTGCTTGGGATTAGTTAATAGGCTTTTTGTCTCATGGACTTGCTTCATACCTTCAACTTAATAGACATAGTATACTGTGTGCAAACAGGATATGGAGCTGAAACCCAGATAGAATATTCATTAAATTTTTCACCTACTGCTTTTTTTAATGGTAGTATGTTTGAGATCAGAGTCTAGCCATAGGTTTATACTAAGATATTGTTGCTTTTTTTATCAAGTAGGATACCAAGAGAATATAAGGTTTAATTTTTTTTTACAATTTTCTTTTAGTGTGTTGTGATATATGTGTAAGCTTTTCTTTCTGAGAGTGTCTGAAAACATCCTTCCAACTGTGTTTGACATTGCTGCAGAAAAAAATCCCAAGTGGCCTGTGTTCAAATAGTAATATTTGGGGTTTTTTAGCTAGTGGCTTGCTAGTGAATAGTTAAATTGATGGTAAAGTATCAGGGCTCTCTAAGTTCATGCTTTCCATCATTTGTGGAAAGCAGACATCAGAAGCTGCTGGGCCTGGAAGTGGATTCCTTTAGAGACCTTCTGGGAGCTCCTGGCTTGATCTACTCCAGCAATTCCACTCTGTGCTATCAAAGCCTGGCATTAGATTTCCCTTAAGTACTTGGGTGTTTCTCTTCTTTCCCCACAAAATCACACAGTGCTGGCTCCTAAGCTAGTACTAACTTATGTGGAAAAATATTAACTTTCATGCTTCTCATGTGTGAAATTGAAGAGAAATTAGCAAAGACATAGCTGGAAGAGGGAAAATTGCTGTAAGTGGGAAAGCAAGCATTCTGTTCTGGATAGCTGCTCATTCACAGATCTTTCAGGAATTTTTTTTTTTTTTTTAATATTGACCACATTGTGGAGTGCCATTCATTTTGGAATATATTTTAATGTTATAATTAAATGCTGAGAAAGGCTTGAGGTAAATGGAGCACTTGGACAACTTTATTTCTGTAAATAGGGCACTGGTACAGAAGAAGTTCAAAATCTCAGATTACTTCACCATCCTGCCCATATCTTGCCTGCATGCAACATTTGTGCTGTCTGAAGTGTCTGAGGTCACATTCACTGTTGGATCTGCCTTAGAGAATGCCAAAAGCCAAGAGGAGTTCTGCTGTTTCCTGGGAATACAAGTGTCTTGTGCCATTCCTTTCAGGGAGATAGCTCTCAGCATGAGTGGAAGATTAATGTTAGCAGCATGGCTATGATGCTGTGACTGTGGGTGAAGCTGGCTCTGTAGGTGGAGATGATCCCTTCTGGTCACTATTAATTGCTGTTCTCTTAAAAGTCAATTAAACCTTGTGTTTTGTAGTCCATAGACTAAGATAAGCTTCCAGCTACTCCTTGTTCATGCATTATCCACAGTAGCTGCTTAAAAATAATGAAAGCTCGCTTTCTTTTGAGGCTTTGATAGAGCTGCATCTGTCCATAGGTTGCCTTACTCAAATAGAAGTCCCTGAGTTTGATGTGTGGGAGAGGAGACAACACGAATTCAGCAGCCATGGCTTCAGTCTAAGTGTCAGGAGACCTGTGGTTTGATTTATTTGCTGTTTTGCAGATTGCCTGGGACAGATTTCCTGGTGCTGGTTTCAAAGTATTGACTTCAGACAGCCCCAGGTAGTTCAGTTTAGGAGGAGGTAGAGAACTGGTGCTGGGCACCTGAGCCTCCCACACAACCAGGAAAGAGGGATGCTATAATGTTCCTGGGCTTAGTTAGGGACTGCCTGGGACTAGCTGGAAGATCCCAAACATGAGGATTTGTGAATGCTTCTTTCTTCTTAAAGTTGAGGTGTTGGATTTAAGTCTGCCCATGGGGGCATCTGTCTGCTCAGGATTTACCCTCCCTTTAAAGTAAGCCCTGAGAAGAGGGGAGTGAGAGAAGATGGAAAATAGCATCCTCCATCTTTTGTGTTGTAACAAGAACATGAGGAGCAAAGAGTGTGTTATTTGTGGCCAGGAAGAGGGCAGCCAAGAGGAAGCTTCATTTTGTTGCCTGGCAATTAGCACAGACACTTGAAAAAAGAAAACCTGCCTTCCCATCCTGTTCTTTTTTATCCAATTACTGCAGAATGTAAAATTAATAAATTCTCTTGGGAGGAGAGACCAGATTTGGGTCATTCTTCTTTGAACTAGCTGTCCTACCTGCTGGGGAAGAGTGAAAGTTGTGAATCTGCTTTCTCTCAGGGTAGAGTTGAATTTAGCATCATTCTTGCTTTGTGACTCCTTTACAGTGTGGGCTGGTTGCAAAGGGTGGGTGCTGCTGCTATTTCCCTTTGTTCTTCCTCCCATTTTGTATGGTGATCCCAGTGCTGCCTGGATGGGTTACCTGGGCTGAGTCAGGGACTCCCTAAAGCCCGGTTGTGTCTGTGACCTGGATTTGGCTGCAGTGTGGTTCAGCTGGGGAGGGGCAGGACACAGCTGCCAGGGGTGCCTCAGCCTGGCATGTGCCACTCAGCACTGAGTGCACACTGGAAGCTGCAACAGAGCCATTTGTGATAATGGTTAAGGAGAAATCTTTTGTGTAAGTCTAAGCTGGTGGGTTTGGGTTCTTTGGCAGTGGCTGGAGAGATGTCATCCTCTCTCTCCTCCTGGGATTGGGAGTGCCTTTCTGCCTTGGGTGACAGATCATTTTTTCAACCTAGCCACAACTCTGACACAGTTACATCAGACAGGAAGGACTTCTTGCCACTGGCTGGAACAAAGATGTCACTGGAGACAGAGGATGTGAAGTCTCCGAGTCACTTGCCCCTCAACAAAGCCTCCTGCAGATCTGTTAATGAACATCCCCAAGCATTTCCTGGCAGTCATTCCTAGCACACAGCAGCAATGTTGGCTGTCAAGGGTGACCTCATTAACATAAGGGTTTGCTCTACTTTCATTTCAGGTCGTCAGAGCTGCTGAAGAAGCTGCTTCCACCCTGGCGAGCTCCATCCACCCCGAGCAGTGCATCAAGGTGCTCTGCCCCATCATTCAGACTGCAGACTATCCAATTAACTTAGCTGCCATCAAAATGCAAACAAAAGTCATCGAGAGGATTTCCAAGGAATCCTTGCATCAGCTGCTACCTGATATCATTCCTGGGTTGTTACAGGTACAGAATCCCATGTCACTGCTCCTGAGCACAAGCCACCATTAATTTGTGACATCTCTGCCTCAAGGGAGGGAGAATGATGGATCCTATGGGGCCAGATTTTGGTAAATTAAGCCCTTTATTTTTGGTAAAATAAAATTTTTACATATGAGTTTTTCATCCTTTTAATGCTAAGGAAAGGAAAACTCAGGTTCTTACGTGGATATTCCACAATTGGATGCCTTTTCCTGACTCCCAAATAAGCCGTAGCAGCCATGTAATAAATTTGAGGATAGAAGTTAGCCACATTTTACACTGTCTCTGTACATCTTGTAGTCCCCTTTAATTCCCCTTTAGTTCTGCTGAGCTGTTCTGTGCTTTGATGGTGCTTTGCACTTGAATTTGAATCCCAGCAGGCAGGTTGCTCCTTTCCTCTTTTCTCTCTGAAATTAGGACCAAGCTACTGGCTGACTTTTTTCAGCCTCTTTCATAATTCTCTCAGGCTGGGTGGGGAGCTGTGTTTTTGCCAGTGCTAAGGCTTAGTTGTACACTGTGGATTTAGCTTTGAGCACTGGCTGTAGCAGTGTTGTCTTTTGGTCCCCTGCACAAGCAGTTGGCAGTGCTGGGATGGGGCTGCAAACAAGAAGAAAATACATGAAGTAGCAGTGAGGGAGGAGAGAAAACATGTGTGTTTACTGGAGAGAGACTGTGACAGGAACAGATCAGGCAGGGTGAAAGGGGGAGATGGGTTTAGGTGGGTAAGACTTCCATGGAGAACTGGGATAAAGAGGCCTCCTTATTCTGAGCTTAAAATGTTGGAAGGACAAGAGCAAAGTCTGATATTCCCCTTATGCATCCTGGCATTCTTCCCAACTTTGTAGTGTCAGCTCTTGCAATTCTTAAATCTCAGCTTCTGGGAATTGGACAATTCTGCATTCATCTAAACTTTTGTTGTAAAATGGTTTTAGCCATCATTGTTGAAGACAACAATCTGAACAGTAAAGCTTTGATGCACTGGAAAAATCCGAGAGCAGCATGCCTTTAAAAAGGCAGTTTTATTGGTATTCTTTAATTACTTTAAATGGTTCTTGTTTCAGAGCAGAGTTTGAGATATTTCCTTACCTTAGAAACTCAGTGATCAAAGGAATTTACTCCTCACATTTGGGAAGTATTTTGGGATGCTGGCTGAAGGACTGTGTGGAGAGAGTCACCTTTGTGCTTGCTTCCAAGCTGAGGGTCCTGGCAGAGTGCTGAGGAGGCAAGGAGTGTCAGCAGCAGTGTGGGCACAAGTGTGCAGCTCAACAGCCTGGAGCAGGCTCTCCATGGACAGAGGGGGACCCCATGGAAGAGCAGGGCTTGGCAGGGCAAAGCTGTGGTGCTTGTCCTGGTCCTGATGAGGAGGCTCAGCCTTTTCTCCACCTTGATGCTCAATAGCTTGGTGTTTCTCTGAGCTCACCGAGGTCTCCTGCTTTCCTAGCTCAGTGCTGTGTGGGACTGCAGACTGTTGTTTTGGGCTGTACTTGGGCCCTGCAGCTGGGACAGCCCCAGCTGTGCTGCATCCCTCCTCTGGCTTTTCTGGCAGAGGTCACCCTGCATCCAGAGGAGCTGGCATCCCGCAGGCTGGAGTGATGTCTGCCTTTCTCAGGGGTGGGATGGCTGCTGAGTGATGCTGCCTGAGCTTGGCACTGCTGTCCATAGCTGCTGAGTGAGCTGCTGGCTAGTTTGAGCTCTGTCCAAGCTGCCAGAGATCAGCACATGTACAGGGGTCTTTGTGCATGTTCTTTCCTGTGGTATTTCCTCCTTGATAGGTAAGCAGCCCTCCAGAGTCCTGACTGTTCAGGATAGTTCATCTAGGTTATCTGCACTGGACACAGAAATGTGTGTATCTGATGAAGTCCTGAGCTTGTGTTAGGAAACCATGTGTTGTTATCTAATGCTATAAATAACTAGATATTAATAACTTAAAACATGACAGTAATAAGTAATAACAGAAGGAACAGATAGGGTGATTGCATTCTCTTGCTCTTTGAGTGTTCAGATTGCAGACTGTTATGTTAAGCAGAGGTTTTTTTAAGTGATCTCTTAGGTCAGCCACATTTGCAAAATGTACATCAGTTCTGTAGTGTATTGCTCAGGAAGGGTGTTGGGGAGTGCTGTTTGTCTTCTGACCTTTTCCTCTCATTTCCAGGGTTATGATAACACGGAGAGCAGTGTCAGAAAAGCCAGTGTATTTTGCCTTGTGGCTATTTATTCAGTAATTGGAGAAGAACTGAAACCTCATCTCGCACAACTCACAGGAAGCAAGGTACAGGAGTAATGTGTCTCTGGTGTTTTGGTACTGCAAGCCATTCTGCTGGCTATTACTAGCAGCAAGACCAGTGGCTTCACTGGAGCTCTGGGTCGGGTTCCCTGAACTCTATTAAATCCTCTCTCTCACCCTGACAAATGCCACAGGAGCAGCACTGCACCTGCTCAGCACTGTGAGGATTTGAAATCCCACTTAGAAAATCTTAATGGTGTTTGGAGATTGGTTTTGTGATACATTTGCTCTTGTGTAACTGCAGGCTGCCTCTGAGCAGGTCCTTCTCCAGCCACGTTTGTCTTCCTCCTTTGGCATTACATCCAGATGTGATTGTGGAGTGAGCTGGCTCAGCTGGCTGCTCTGGCTGAAAACCAGATCTGCAATACAAATTAAGTAGCTTTTAGTCTGCTCTGTGGCCACACAGGCATCCTCATGGAGAGAGTGGTGGGAGTGCATGGGGATGGTGGGAGAGCAGGTCCTCTCAGCAGCAAGTTGTGATTAGGGCTGGTAGAAATGCAAGTAAAGCTTCACTCTTAACAGCAGGGCACGTGTGTCCCTTCCATTCTGGGACAACAGCAAGCTCAAATGACCCTTCAAAGGACTTTGTACCCTGGAGTAAGACTAGCTGCAAAACTCAAATTCTGACCTGATGCTGCAAGTGAAACCAAGCCCTTAATTCAGCTGTGTCCTTTGGACCAGAATTTTGTGTTGGTGTTTGATTGCATTTCAGAGCTCTCAACTAGCCACCACAATTTTTTTTTCTGCTGTTTTAAGTCTTCATACCCATGATTTCTACACAATTTTAAGATTAATTCTGCAGGTTTTGTTTCTGAAACAAATATGTGCACATAAATAGCTACTTACTTCAGAGGACTGCATTCATTTTGAAGTCATAATTTCTTTCATGGGTAAGGAAGTGTGGTATAGGCCAAAACAATCTGAGACTAAAAACACTTGGATTTTATTTCTGTCTTGTCACTAAAAAAATTACAATTATGCCTTCAAATTGCTCTGCAAGGAGACAGCTATGTGTGCTGAAGTTTATATTTGGGATGTTAGGAAATCCCCATGTAAAATGTTGTAGAGAGGCTTTATTATTCCAGTATCCTAGGTGCCACAAACATAGTCCACCACATCACTAACTATAAACATGTAAGTAATTCTTCTGGGTTTATGCAGACTGCCTGCCTGTTTAAAGTTAAATGTTAACATGAGTCATTACAGGATCTAGAGTTTAGGTGGCAAGGAGGAAAAAGAAAACAAATCCATGCAAGGGAAGTATCTAGTCATAACAACTGCAATTGCACTAGATGTACCACATTAGTGAAGATATAATGTCATTGAAAAAGAACATTTTATACAACAGGGAAATTTCAGGGTGTTTCCTAGGAGGGAGACCCTTGGCTCTTGGATCACCAGTGTGCCTGCAGCCCTACTGACCTCTGTGGGAATCCTGCTTGACCTGGCCTGGCTGCAGGATTGAGGTCTGTGAACTGATGGCTGCTGAAGTGAAATGCAGGAGGCTTTTCTAAATCCCATTAAGTCTGTCTGTAACTTCAGTGGGACTGGGCATAGCCTCTTGTCTCTGTTCTGAAATATGGTCAGATTTCTTGCTTTTCCTCCAGAGTGCCCAGTGTCAGCTCACCCCAAAATGAGCTCACTATGGAATGCGAGTTTTTACATTGGCAGTCAGCTTTTTCCCCTCTGTTTTTTTCTGGCCTCTTCTCCTGATGTTTCTTTCTTTCTTTCAGATGAAGCTACTAAACTTGTATATAAAGAGGGCACAGACCACCAACAGCAACAGCAGCTCCTCTTCAGATGTTTCAACGCACAGTTAATGGAGATCTGTGGACATATGTGTAGACTTAGAAGCAATCAACGGTGCCTCTCAGAGACCTTTCTGCTACTCTTCACTGGCGCGCTCCATCAGCTTAAGGAGGCCACGCAGATATTTATTGCAATCAGTATTTTAGTCCCTTCAAAGCTTTTATGTAGAATCTTACTGGTATTGAATGTAAAGGAAGCAAGGTCTGTGTCGCAGTCTTCATTAAAAGTGAACATCAGAAAGCCATACTTAAACATATTTGTATAGCCTGCTGAAATCTCAGAAATATGTTTAGGTTAGCATTCTAACACTGAGTCCGAGAACCTGGGCACATGTAAAAGTCAAACAAATCTTGTTGGTAGAGTTCATACCCAGTTTTGGTTTCTCTGTGTTAATTACCTGCTCTCTCCCCTCACCCATTCTGGCTGGGTCCTTCTCTTCTTTCAAGTCTTGTGTTCCTGTTCTGTATTCCCTGTTGCAGCTTGCCTGACTTGCAGGGCCCTCCATGGGGAGATCTTTGCAGGTATGGCTGTGATTCCAGCCTCAGATGCTTTAATACTGAGAGATACCAAGTGAGTAATGAAAGTAGGTTCTTTTTAAACATCTGAGTTTTGTACATAGTTCTGACAGACCCCGGATGGGCTGATCTCTCTGTAACTGCTATCCAGCCAGCTGTGCTGTGCATAACAGCTGGGCTCTTGCTCTTTTCATTGACTTTGTAAATACTTCTCCCCTCTCAACCCATTTGGCTCTTTCATATGTTCAAAAGACTCTCCAGGTTACCTGTTACTCCCCAAAGGGAACCTGAGACCCAGTTCTGGGACCGGTATGTGCAGATAGGATAGTGGAGTTGGGTGGGTGGGGTTGGGTTAGGCTCTGAGTGTGTCAGTGGGTGGGCAGTGGGAGCTGGCACAGCTGTACTGCAGTGCCAGCTGTTTTCCTTGAGATCTGTAGCATCAGAGGGCTGATTTGCTGCTCTGACTGACCCACTGATGCTGGATGGCTTTGTCCCCACAGCTCCTTTGCACTTTGGGCAAAATGTTCATCCCAGAGGACAGAAAGGGTGTCTGAATCTGAACAGAAATACCCCATGGAAGCACCTCTGAGCCAGCTGGGACAGTCCTGAAGACCCTGCAGTGCTGTTAACTGCCCTTAGAAGCCTCCTTTGTGCCATCTCCATGCACAGGCTTGCTGAGTGCTCTGCACTTCAGAAGAGTGGGGTCCCTCACTGGGCACTGCTGGCAGCAGGGTGCTCTGGGTGAGGTGTTTGCAGCCTGATGACACAGACCAGGGCAGAGGCAAACCAGCAGCAATGAGATACCCCACAGCACTGCCCTTCCCTGAACAAAGACCCTTCTTTCTGCACAGGGGGAGCTCCCCCTGGCTCTGCCTGTAACCAGGGAAGGCAGGAGGTTCCTAATTAATGTGCTGGGTTTGGCCCTGGGCTGGATCCTGGCTGATGGGCATGCCCACCCCAAACCTGCCGTGGATCCCAGCTGGGGTTTTGGGGTTTTCCTTGGTGATGCAAAAGGATGGTGGACTTGCAGCTTATGGCTGCAGCTGTGGTGATGGATGTGTGTTCCCTTGCTGCTCTCAGTGCCCTGGAGTCTCTCCAGCTTCCTCCATCTCCCCTTTAGGGAGCTGAAGGGACACCTTGGGAGCACACTGAGAACATGAGACTCCATTACTGCAGCAGGGGAGGGTAAAGCCCCTTCCATCAATGATCCCTCTGTGTTTCAACCCCATCCCTGAGGAGTTAGGCTGGGAGCTGACACTTGGTGCCAGCTTTTCTCCCACTTCTCTTCTCAGGAGGGATTGGGGCTGGTGGGGACTGTGTGTCACTGGGCTGCAAAGCCTGTTGGTCCCTTTCCCTGCTCACCTGAGAGCAGGGGAGGTGACCTGCTCTGCTACACACGTGTGAGGCTTTTGCTGGCTGCAGGGCTAATTCCCTCATCTTTCCCAACCAGTAATGCTATAGCTGGAGAAACCATGTGCTTTCCTGGGGTGGGGGATTCCCCCAGGGTCTTTCTGCAGGCTCAGAAAAGCCATCCTCACTAAAGGGGGAGGATTGGCTGCTCCATGGTTCGTGTCTGCCTTTCCGTGGACCATTTCTTTTCCACATCTTTCTGTGTGCTTGTTAGAATGCTCTTTTTTAATTTTTTTGAATGCTTCAAATTTGATTTTAACACAAATTTATTTTTCCTTTTGAGGAAATACTCAGTTGACTTGTTGGCAGCAGTTAAGCTGTCTTGTTTGAATTTTTAGTAGTGGGCTAGGTTTTTTGGGGGGGGTGTTGGCTTTTTTTTTTTTTTTTTTTTAATTGTGCTCTTAACTGCTTTGTATTTATGCTTCTCTTTCTCCCCATCTCAGCTCAGCATCTTCTGTTCCAGTTCTGGGGTTCAGAAGGTCAGCATAGCTGACCAGGTGGTGTTAGTCCCTCCCAGCTGTGATGGAGCTTGGTCTATCATCATTTGCTGTTGGTTGGTTTTGATTTTTTTTCCTTTCCATTGAATGGCACACTGTAGCAAATCTCCAGGAATCGAATTCCTTCTGAAATGATTTTATATGCTTTATAAAACCCTGTGGGTATGCACTGAGAGTGAACGCACTGTACGGCCCTGACTCCGCAGTCGGGGTCTGAGCTCGTCCTTGAGCCGGCGCCTGCGGCCAGCCTGTGCTTCCCTGGGGCTGCAGGGGGATCAGGCCTTACTTCCTGAATCAGATTCAGTTCTCTTTGTCAGCAGATGCTCATTAATGTGCTGCTTGATTTCACTGCGTGAGTGGAGGACTGTCCATCCTTGGGGTACTCTAGGGTGTGTTCTGCCTGTCCACAGTAGGAGCATTCTGCTTGGGTATTTATAAATCATCGCCGACAATGTACATAGTGGGGTTCTTTAGTATGTTGAACATGACCCAGTTTTTATTTTGTGTTTCCTTTGAAGTACTCAAAGGGCTAGCTCTGAATGTCACCTCTCTGATCTCCGGTTTTGACTTCAACAAGCTGTACAATCATCTTGTTTTCTCTTCAGCAAGCATAAAGGTCTCTCTGGCTACAAATCACAGTGTCCACGCACGCTTGCAGAGGAAGGTCTGCATGCTGCAGTGCCTCACTGCTCCGGTGAAGCTTGTGTTCACCTTCTCCTGGCAGTAGCCACCTACTGCAGCTGCCTTTTTTTTTTTCTTGCTGCCCATTATGCAGGGCTTCAATTTTTCGTACCTTTAAAAAAAAGGAAAAAAGAAAAAAAAAAAGAAAAAAAAGTGTATTTTCTTTGCCCACCATGCTTTAAAAATCTGAATGGGAGAAAACTCTCAGCAGACAGCAGCTCTTGGCTGCAAGGTTGCCGAAATCTCAGATGTGGATGTTTTTTCTGCCATTGGCTGCACCAGTGCTCCGTGGGCATGGGCAAATCCCGGCTCCATCTGCCCCACAGGTCTACGTACTGTAGTTCTCATGTAGTTCAGAAATACCGAGGCATGTGGCTTTCTTAAGGTACACTATGTGTGCTTGCCTGGATTACAATACAAGACTGTCTTTTTAATTGCTTATTACTAGCTTACCAATAACCTGTATAAGTAATGTAACTTGCATCTTTGTCATCAGAACCTTTTCTCCCCACCCCTTTATTTATCAAGCATAATATTACATATTAAGGGACAGAAAAATAGACCTTTGTAGTACACAGCAGGACGTTGCTAACAATGTTTTAAATGGGAAGTAAAAAACGCTCTGAAAAATGCCAGCCATGAGAAATGACTTTGTTGGCACCGTGTTCATGCGCATGTATTTTTTTTCTATTTTTTCCGCTTTTGTCATGTTACATCCATATCTGTATTTATATCTTATTTGTTTCACTTTTGAGTGTATCATGGCAATTGTACAGATGTTTTTTGTTAACATTTACGTGATAGAATTTGCTAAAAAAAAAAAAATTAAAATAAAACCTTTTGAGTTTGCCCTAGAGTAAGTGGAGGTTGGGTTTCTTCTTGGGGGAGAAACATCAAAGTAATTCACTGTCCAACACAGCTCCTTATTGCAACCTGTGCTTGTAGATGATTTGGTCTTATTTGACACAATTGTGTTTGAAAGCTGATGGTTGTGCAAAGTCATTTAACTCAGGGAGGAAGGGCTTCAAAGAGACCTGTATTCTGAAGCTTGTTGAGAGAATTACAGAGGTTTTAAAATACATGGCTGTAGAAATTTGGGTGATGAAGCATTTGGGGAAGTGAAGGAATGCTGGGAACTGCACAAGTCTGTGTGCCTGGTACCAAATGACAAAGAACTTGAATTGTCTGGGCAGCCTGAGCACTCAAGCACTTGTGTGTTTTCCTGTGGGAATAGTAACTCATCACGATTTAAACACCTGTAGTGAAGCAAGCCCTGCCCCAGGTCAGCCCAGGGACCCTTCTGCATTGAGATTCAGGGCTGGGCTGGGAGCAAGGGGCAGTGCTGGCTCTCCCTGCTGCAGATCTTGCCCCTGTAGTGGCAGGGTCTGTTTTGACTCTGCTGTGTGCCAGAACAGGAGGAGGGAAGGTCCATCCTTGCCCAGTGACCCTGGCTTCTTCCCAGAGCACTTTCCATGTGGTTATGCAGAGAGAAAATTAGAGGGGCTGAATCCCAGCTAGAACTTAATCTGGCTGTGGCTGCTGCTGTAAAAGACAATAAGCAATTAACAGCCAGAGGGGGAATCCCCATCCTTTATTGCATGCACAGGAAACATAGTGACAAAGGATGAGGGAAAGGCTGAGGTATTACTGCATGAAGCAGATCCTCCTGAGTGCCATCACAAGGCATGTACAGGACAGTCAGGGAGCCAGAGCCAGCCAACATTGGTTTGTGAAAGGCAGGTCCTATCTGACTGACCTGATCTCCTTCTGTGACAGGGTGACCCACTGAGTGGATGAGGGGAGTGCTTTGGATGTTTTCTACCTGGACTTTGACACCATTTCCCACAGCATTCTCCTGGGGACACTGGCTGCTCATGGTTTGGACAGGTGCTCTCTCTGCTGGGTTGAAACTGTCTGGATGGCCAGGCCCAGAGAGGTGGTGAAGGGAGTCAAACCCAATTGGCAGCTGGTCACCAGTGGTGTTCCTGAGAACTCAGTGTGGGGGGCACTGCTGTTTCATGTCTCTATCAGTGATCTGGATGAAGGGATCAAATGCACCTGCAGTCAGTTTACAGACAATGCCAAGTTGGGCAGGAAGGCTCTGCACATGGATCTGGCAGGCTGGATTGATGGTCTGAGGACAATTGTATCAGGTTCAATAAGGTGAAGTGTCAAATCCAGCCCTTGGATCACAAACCCCCAGGCAGTGCCTCAGGCTGGGGCAGAGTGGCTGGAAAGGTGTCCAGCAGAGAAGAACCCAGGGGTGCTGGATGACAGTGACTGAACATGAGCCAGCTGTGCCCAGGTGGCCAAGGAGGCCAGTGGCACCTGGCCTGGATCAGGAATAGTGTGGCCAGCAGGACTGGGCAGTGATTGTCCCTCTGTGCTGGGCACTGGTGAGGCTGCACCTCAAATCCTGGGTTTTGGGCCCCTCCCTGCAGGAAGGACATGGAGGTGCTGAAATGGAGCTGTGGAAGGGTGTGGAGCATAAATACTGAAAGGAGTGGCTGAGGAAGCTGGAGGTGCTTAGTTCGGAGAAAAAGGCTCAAGGGACACCTTACAGGTCTCTACAACCAGCTGAAAGTGGCTGTAGAGAGGTGTTCTCTCCTCCCAAGTAACAAATCATAGGAAAAGGGCCTCAGGTTTCACCAGCAGAGGTTTAGATTAGATATTAGGAAAGAAATTCATGGAAAGGGTTGTCCAAGGCATTGAACAGGCTGTCCAGGGAAGTGGCTGAGTCACCATCTGTGGAGGTATTCAAAAAAAGTAGATGTATAACTTATGACATGGTTTTATGGTGGACTTGTCAGGGCTGGGTTAACAGCTGGGCTTGGTGACATTAGGGGACTTTTCCAACCTAAATGATTCTATGGAATTTCATGTGTTCTTTGGGATGAGACAGAAGAGAGTTTGTTTATTGAACCACCTGAAAGTATCTGTGCCTTGTATCCCCTTTGTGATGAAGTCCCTTGTCCTCAGCCACATGACTGAGCTGGAGGACAAGGAATGGCTGTAATCCCTGGTTTAGAGGGTTTTGCTGAGCTCACCCCTGTGGAGGAGGACTGGAGTCACTGCCAGCCATTAAAGGTAGGTAGCAGATTCCTGGCAAGTGTGAAGACTTGCTGGAAGCACTTACAGCCCATTCTCAATTCATTTCTCTGTCCTGAAGAGTCTGAGCTGCTGCTGCTTCTTTCCTCTGCATTCCCCCTCAGATGATTTTGTGACCCCTTCCCTCCCAATAAGGGAAGTGCCAAGGAGTGACTCAGGACATGTCAGCAGAGTTGCACTCCTGGACCAGGTAGGTGTCTTATCTCAATTTTCTCCACTCAAAGAGTAAGATATTTTGGTTTAACCCCCCTCAGTTGATCAGTGGTAACTGAAGTAATTCCACTGCTTCTGATTGTGCAACCCTCATTTACCCTCTCTGAGCAAATATCACACACCACTCTCTTCCTTTCACCAACCCAATACATTTTTCCTGCTTTGCCTTTTCATACATTTCCATGAGGTATGGAAAGGGCCCACCCCAGCAGCTGCAGTCCAGCCCTGGCAAGGAGCCTGCTGGGAAGAGGCTTAGGGTAGAAATGAATGTAACACTGACCCAGGGAGGAGAGGGCAGACCATAAACCAGGGCTCTCAGAGGGTTGTGTGGTTGTATAGGTCCAGAGAAAGGCCATCCCTGATTGTGATCCCTAGTCACGGATCCATTTGTGGACAATCAGGATTACAGCCAGGATGTGCATGTAAAAGGGGCTGCAGAAGGCTGGTTCAGCAGCAGGGTCAGCACCTGAGTGCCTGACTGAGCACAGCCTTCCTCTGCCAGCAGGATGGGAGGGCAGTGACACCCACTGCAGCCATTGTGCTCCTGCAGCACAGGAGATGCTCACATTTCAGATTCTGCCTGGGGATCTGACTGCAGCCCAAGTCTTGGGAAGTACTGGCCTGAGCCAGGGACTCCTCTCTGCACGGCTCAGGGACAGAGGGAGTGGGTGCCTGTCCCTTGGGGCAGGCAGGAAGCACAGGGTGATGCTCATGGGGTGTACCCCACTGAGGGAGCTGGGCCACAGGACTGTGCAGAGGCAGTGCTGGGCACAGGGAAAGGCAGGAGCTGCTTTGGGAGCAGCAGAGGGGATGGTGAGGGCAGTGTAAACCAGACCCAGCTAACACGGGGCTGGCGGGATTACAGGGTGCCTGGGAAGCTGCTCACAAACACCTCGAGCACAAAGCAGCCCTCCAGAGCTGAGGGGTAATGAGTAATTAATGAAGACAGGGATGAAATTCATAATGACTCAAAAATGTCCGAGATAATGAAGTCCTTTTCTTTAAATCCACCTTTAACAAGAAAGCTAAGGGAAAGGATTTAGATCAATTAAGAAGTAAAGAAAGGCAATCTTGTAAAAATAGCTATTGACACAAGCAAGTGGGGGAACAGCTGGAAAGTCTTGCCATGGCAGTGTATAAAACAACCGTGTATGGCAGAAAGACACCCATAAGTGACAGCAGGTACAGTAACAGCCAAGAGGAGCTTCAGCATCCATTTAACAAATCACTGCAAGTGCAGCAGGGGGCTGGTGAAGGGTCTGAGCTCTGGGAGTCCATGGTGAGGAGCAGCAGCGAGCAGGGGTCACAGTGCATTCCTGAGGGATGCAGCAGCCCTGTGTGAGCATCAGCAACCACTCCTGGGCAAGGGATACACAGTGCCCCTCAAAGGCAGGGCCCCCACTACATTCAAACTTACCAAAGCCCAGGGGACACAAAAGAGGCTGCAAACACTGGAGCTGCCCCTAAAACATGTTCATTACCTCCCTCTTAGAGGAAATATTTTTGTCTCTCTCTGAATACCACGCAGCAGGAAACTTGGGATATATTCCTTTCCTTGTCCTGGTAACCAAACTTCTTAACAACCATAACCCCACCTCTCTCCTCACTGCCTTGCTGAGGAATTGCCCCTGTAGGCTCCATTGTGCCTGGACCTGTCTTCTGCCCCCTCCACGGGTGCCCTGGTGCAGGATCCTGCTTCCCCTGTGCCAAAGTTCTCATGGCACAGGCTGGGTGGGCTCAGCTTCTCTGGGTGTTGGTGCTTGGCACCAGAAGGGTTAAACGGATGGCCCTGTCACAGGGGCAGTTTCTTGACTGCCGGTCTATAAATAGGAGCTGGGTTTCTAATCTGCTTGTCACTTGTTTCCACTCCCTGCCAGTTTTTTCCTGCTTTTTCCTGCAAAGAGGTACCTGCAACTGCTACAGTTTGCAGCCCTGCAAACCCTGCTGGGAGAGGATGGGGAGCAGCTGAGTCCTGCCCGATGAGACTCGGTGTCAGTCCTACTCCAGCCCACCCCTGGTAACACACACAACAAAATAAAAAAAAAAAAAAAGGAAGGAGAGAAACCAACCAAGCCCTGCCCTAGGAGACACTCCAGGGTCCTGGTTTCCCTGCCTTGCCCCTCCAGAGCTGCCCCAGAGCCATCCCCTTTTGGGAACCAGGTGAAGCCCTGGTTCAAGCACTGCAAGCTGATGTGGTAGACCCGGTTCAGCTCCCTGGATGAAAAATCCCTCTTGGTGGAGAGGGAGCAGGGAGTGGGGGCTGACAGCATTTCTGGTCTCCTTGCAAGTCTCCAATCTGCTGCGTATCCCCAAGCCTGCATCCCCTGCCCTATCTCCTCCATCTCTCCAACAACAAGAGCAACTCCATCCCTGCTGGGCGACAGGCTGTAAATCCTTGTGAGGACTTGCTGGGAGAAGGGACTGGGGGTTTGCAGAGAAGGCCTGGGAGGATAAGCTGGCTTCCCACTGGGGTGAAGAAGACATGGGCAGGTTGGAGAGAGGCCAGAGATTAGCAAGGACATGATGACTCCCAGCAAGCTTGACCTGGGCTGGATAACAGGCAACAGAAGGGGCTCAGGGAGGCATAGCGCAGCCCTCAAATATGCAAGAGGCAATTCCACAGGGGGGTTAACCTCTTCTCTGGATAGGGCAAGACATTTTGGGTTTAGCAAGAAAAATTTAGATGAGGAAAACATAACAATCAGAGTAATAAATTGATTTCTGCTGAGAAGGTTATTCATCCTGCTTTCAAATCAGTGAGGTCCTCCTAGTTATGATCATCTTGTTTCCAGGCCTAATTTTGCAAGGGGGTGATGTGATCAAGCATGTGAAGGAATAGAATCCTGTTGTTTTGACCTATTGCATGTCAGTCCACTTAAACCTGAAAACTCAGCTTGGACAAGCTTCTCTGTTGGTGGACAAGGAACAGACTGGAGGAGAATTGGCCAGAAAGTGGGAGGTTCATTGCATGTCTCCTCCTGAGCAGTGTCCATGCTGGGTCAGGTGTGTGTCCCCACACTTTCCCTGTGTGCCCACCTCGAGCTTCATTGCTGCCGACAGACGGACACTTCCCAAGGCTGCTGACTCACTGAAATGGAAATGTTCTCCCAAAAAATGCTGAGTTTAATAAAATTACTAGGGATCCTGCTGGCTTCCCTGACAGCTTGGCTCCCTGCCCTGCATTTGGAGTAGCTGCTGGGAGGGAGGTTCATCTTGGCAGCCAAAGAAATGTGATGCTCAGGGCTCCCAGGGTGATGGCTCTGCTGAGGCTCTGCCAAGCCAGGGCACCCTGGTGGCACCTTCAGCCTCATGTCCCCCTGCACTCTGCCTTGCAGCTGCCCCTGGTGCTCCATGGGCTGTCCTCCACGGAACATGTCTGGTTTCAGACACCAAACTAACCTTTTTTTCCTCACACATTTTGCACCCCACCTGCCCCCCTGCACCTCTTCCCCTGGGAGGATGGAGAACACCCACCCAGAGTGACAGTGGTAGTAATTTATTCCTCTCTTGCAAAAGACCAACTCTTCTGGCCAACAATAAGAAATAAATGGAGCTGGGTATTTGCCCTGTAGAGCCAACCCAGGTAAGCAGAAAGCTCCAGTTGCTTTTGCATTCCACTGATGATGGAGAAGCACCTCCAGTCTGACCCAGTTTGGCTCCCAGCAGCATCAGCCTGAACTGTGCTCACCTGAGCCCTCAGGCTCCCCAGAGGTGGGGCCCTCACCTTCCTCCTCACTCAGCTGTGCCCTCTCACCATGAAGCCCAGAAAGGGCTCCTTATGCTGTTCACCCCTTTTGCTGTTCACCACTTCTTGCTGCAGCTCTCTGTTTTATACCTGGCTGCAGATGGTCCCTGCTGAAGGCCCATGGTGGGATCTGTCTCTGAAAGTTTAGTGCAGCTTTTCAGAAGTCCCTAGAGGTTTTCCTTTCCAATGAGCTTCTTCATCATGCTGGTAAGCCAAAACTGCTCCTGTCAGCTGGGGCTGGGAGCCAGGAGGTGATATCCTTAACCTGTGCTGCTGAGAGGAGCCTGTGCCCTACCCTTGGCTATTCCTGGGTGGTCAGCCATAGGTGATAGATCCAGGGTTTCTTCTGGGACAAACCCTTGCTGGTGGGAGGTGGAGACAGGACAGCCCTTTTCTTTCTGAGCTAGAAGCTGAAATCCAGCCTGCTCCAAAATAATGCTTGGAGCAACTGGGAGTACTGCAAAGGGAATCTTGAAAGGGATCTTGGAATAATCTGTGATAGTTCTGCAACCAGGGAAGGGGCCTTGGCTTTCCTGAGAGCCATCAGGGTTGCTGTGGGGAAGGGATGCAAGCTTCACTGCAACAGGCTTCAAAAAGCCAAATCCCTGTGATTTCTCAGCTCCTGCCATGCAGCATGGGAGCCAGAGGCCCCTTGCATCCCTCTGGGACACGTCCCCAGCTGGGAGCACTCCCTGGAGGGCAGCGCTGCTAGGATGTGGGAATGCCCTCTCAGTGGCATTTTCCCTGCAGTCATTACCAGTGGTGTATCCTCACTTGTTTTGGCTTTTGGCAATCACTGTATTTTGGGCAAGTGCTAAACATTAACTTACATTTGTACTTAATAACTTGGTGGTGTGTTTGGAACTCAGTGCGGAGGGAGGGGACACCCTCAGTCCCTTCTCCTGGCCTTGCCAAAGGTTTAGGGATGCCAGAGAAAGAGAGTGCACACCATCATTCACTGAGCCCACACCTATGCTTGGCTGACAGCAGTCAGGTATCCACCAAGTCTTGTTTTCATCCACCAAAAATCTTTGGTTTCCATGATGATCATAACCAGGAGGACCTCACTGATTTGAGAGCAGGGTGAATAACCTTCTCAGCAGAAATCAGAGCCCCGGAGGGGACCGGTATGTACAGGAATGGCATTAACAACTAATCCCCTCTAATCCAAGATGACATCCTTATCACATGAGGGCATAAAATGCAATTAGACTTATATAGTGCTATCTCCAGAGCACTAAGCAAATATTAACTAATCCATCTTCCCAGTGCTCCTGTGGTGACAGCCCAGTTGCCCTGGATGTGCAGATGGAGAAACAGCAGCATGGAATGCTGCACTAACAGGGTCCCTTTCAGGAGAAGGCCTCGCAAACTCTGCATCCAGGAAAAAAAATCAGCAAAGCAATTTACAGTCACTGGGAGATCTTTTGGGGACGTGGGGCACATCTTCCTTCAAGGCTCCTGTTATCAAGGGCATGGTGAGTTTTCTGCTGTTTCTCAGCACTCCCAGGATCCCTCCACAGCTACTACATATCTGCAGGGAGTTAAAACACTTGTTCAGTCATGGGCTTCCTCCATTGCTGAAACACATTCAAATTTTATCCAAGCATGCCTTCAGCTCTGTTTGTGTTAGGGTTTGTTTTCTAAGCTCATGTCCCAGGTTCCCCCATCTCATGGATGCTGCAGAAGGCACCTTTGCCAGGGGGAGCCTCCCCTTCCCTTGGCTCTCCCAGGTTAACTCGCCCCAAGATGGGAAATGCAGCTGATGGTCCCTGCCTGTGTGGGGTGGTGCCAGTCCCCTTGGGACTAAAGCCAGGGTGCTGTGCACCCTGAACTGAGCACTTCCACCCTTGGTGCCAAGGGCACCTGGGGGTGGGCAGGGAGCTCTGCCTCAGCCCTGGTGCACCAGGCCTTTCAAGGCACTGGTTTTTCCTTTAGAGCCTGATTCCCTTGGAGCAGCAGTGGGGGATGTGATCCTCTTATCACTGTTGGTTAGCCTCGGATGCCCTTGACAAAGAGCTGCTTGTGATGGAGGAAGACACTTAAAAACAGCCACCACCAGTTTCTCAAGGCCTTGGGATAAGATTGTACTTCTTGGGCTGGCAGTGCTCTCTGCTTTAAAAGCAGTTGGATGCAATTAAGTGTGAAGTACAAATTCCTCGACCAGTCTCTAAACTCAAAGACACCCACAAAAAGGCCACTGGCATTTGAAGGACAGAAAATTGAATAGGTCCCTCTTTGGTGATGATGTTCCCTTGACTTGAGGTCATCACCCTTGAAGCTCAACACACATTTACCACAGGGCCTGGAAGAGCTGTGTAGTGCAGGGTGAGGAGAGACAGTCTGTGTCCTTCAGGTACTCCCCAGCTCTGGGTCTCCTCTCCCTGCTGAGAGCTGCTCCCACACCCTTCAGGAACCAGTCAGTGAATGTTGTCTTTTACTTTCCCTTGGGTTACTGGGACTGAATGAAACAAAACAGTGAAGGTTAGGACTCGTGGGTTTGTTTGCTTTATTAATAAGGTTCCAGATTTTCTGGAATAGAAAAGAAGATGATGTATGCAGAAAATGTCAGCAAACATTGTCAGGAGGGAAGGAATGCCATCAAGGCAGGAAGATGTGGAAGAAGTTCATGGAAAGCTGTTTAGACACTGGCTATACCCTCAGTGATATCCATACCTCACTAGGCTGAGAGCAGAATCCATCCCCAGCCCTCCCTTGGCTTCTTCCCTCCCTGCTCCCCACACTGTGCTGGCACAACTGCTCTACACTGAGACTGAGATCCAGGGACTGATCCATCTGAGAAGCAAACTGAAGGAAAAAGAAAGGCATTTTTTCCTCTCCTGAAGAAAGAACAATTCCCAGAGGGAGCTGCTCACCTCCTGGTGCTGCTGGTACAGGTGAGGGAAGAGGGACAGTGTGTCTTGCAGGTGGGTGGAAGCGCATGGGGAGGCAGTGCAGCTCTCGGGACAGGGCAAGGTCACCCCAGAACCAACTAGGGACACCTCAGTTGCTGAGAAGTGGGTGCCACAGCAGGTTTCTGCCTGCTGAGGAGCTTCTGCTGGCTCTGTTTAGGGTGGCAAAAAATCTCTATGCTGAGAGGTTGCCTTCAAACCATGATGCAGTTAAAACCCACAAATGTCCAAATGTTGGCATGCTCCAGAGCAGGGAGCAATCTTTGCCCTTTTAGAAAGCTCACCTGACACTTCTTTTCTAGCTTTATAGTGCTGCCAGTGAACTGCTGGAACATGCATGACTTGGCCAATGTGTCCTCTAAAAGCCATTGAAAATGTTCCCTTTCCTTGCCCGAGGGCCCCTGGCTCCAGAGTGGAAGGGTTTCCTCCCTCTGCTTCTGGAGCTCAGGCTGCTCAGATTAAATCACGTATTGAAAAATTCCATAGCAGCTTCCGACCTCAATGAATAGCATATTCAAGGCCACTGGAAGGCTGTAGCATTTGTGTAGTTCAATGATTTTCAACCATTATTTTTATTTTCAGTAGAGATGGGAATCCCCCAAAAGTCCCATCTGTAGCCAGCTGGCCTGTGGAGTGCAGTCACTGTTCCACTAGAGGGGAAATGACATGAGGAGCAACCTGGGCCCTTGCAGGGTCTCTGGGTCACAGGTTGCAGCATGACCCCCTCATCCAGGAGGAGCCAGGGGATTGTTCTGCAGCTGCTGGCATCTAAATCCCCACAGGTGAGAGGCTGCAGAGGAAAACTCCTCTGGTCACATTCATCCATGCCCAGCTGTGTTGGGCTGGAGCTGGCAGAGATGCACCATCAGGCTGGATCCAGCAAACAAGGGATGGCCTACAGCAAAGGACAGCCCACAGGTGAAACAGAGCCTCAGGCCACCCCAGGGGTGACAGCAGGAAAAGAAGTTACCTTTATTAAAGCACATTTCTCTTCACTCCAAGGTCACAGTCTGATTGTTCCCAACTCCTGCTGCTGAGCTGGGATAACACCAGGTGTGCCACCCACAGCCTCTACCAAGCGACATCTCCCCACATCATCGTGTGGCTCACTGCTTGATTCCTAGAGCTGGGCAGTTAGCAAGCTGCTCATGTAGGCCATCCCTCCCCTTTTGTAAATATTATCACAATCTAGCCTTTTTTTCTGGAATTCCCCATGGATTCCCAGTCTTACTGTACACTGGCACCAATGGTTCAGACAGTTCTTCAATGCAGCTTATTTTTGGATTGCTGGATTAAAACCTTGTAAGTTTACTCACTGCTAAGGTCAGAACAGGCCAAACAAGAAACTTGCAGGAAGAAAAACTTCAGAATAATGTATTTTATGCTTTTGAAGAAAAAAAGCACAAAAGGCAGGTATAATGATAAATCAACATGCTAGCCACTTCAAATAAGTAGAAACTATTGAAAAGCAGCTATGATGATTAGATATAAATCTGACTGCTTGACACTACTAAGTGTATATAATCATCAGACTGTCACTTTGGGTTTATTCTATTTATTTATCATAAAAATAATGGTCCTGTCTCACCATTAATAATCCCCATGACTGCTACTGCCCACACCAGGTGTTATGAGCTGGACATTGCTGGATGAACTCAGCTTCCCCTTGAGTGTTACCACCTCTTCTTCTGTCAAGAAGAGACCCTTCCCAAGAGATGTTTGTAAATTGTGGCCAGGTTTCTTATCCTTGTTTTGATAAATGAAAACAGGTGTTTGGCAGGATTCATCTGATTCGTCTTCAGTGTTTATAGCGATGGGATCACACTAGCACAATCCAGGGAATTCAGGATGCTCTGCACCCTATACTAAAAAAATATTTATAATAACTCAAATAAGGAAGGCAGAGCTACAGTGAAACTACTACAACCTTAGCCTATTTCACACTAGTATTTATATTTTTCACATCTTCACTTTATCTACAATAATCTGTCTTCAAGCCTACAAATTTCTTTTACAATGGGCAACATGTATCTATAGCACAAGGCTCTTGACTGAATCATTCTGTGGTAACACAGTTATTTAGCTGATGCCTTATAAACAGACATGTCAGGAGGGGTTATTCCATTCCCTGCTCAGGGTCAGCTAAGAGCAAATCCACGTTGAATTTCAGTGTCAGAGGAACCCCTGTCTGAGATGAATGAGCAAAACTGTTTTATGGGCAGAGTAAGGCTGCATTTATATGAAGACATGCAGAGGTTGGGCATAACTTTGTGTCATCCTGGTTCTAGAGAGGGGAATGAAGATGGTTTTGTGTTAGACTTTTTAATCTCAGTTAATTGATTGCCAATTCATCTGATGCAGTTAATGATTTGGAGAAGTTGATGGCATGTTTGTCTCAGGACGTAATTATTTCTGTCATTCCTTCCTCAAGCTGAAACTAAATGTTGGTTAATTGGCACTGATTGATTAAAGTAGAACAATAGAAAAAATTCCCTCTGAAAGTCTGCACTTGTCTTTGCTATGAAATCCAGGAGTGCTTCTAGCCTGAGACAAAATCCTGCTGAAGACAGCAGTTTCTGCTCCATACAGTGAGCTTTAATTTTATCCCTGGTATCCGTTGTCTCTTTAGTCCAGCTGCTGTTGGACAGTCAGACCTAGAGGAGGCAAGAAATGGGTCATTTTTGCCATGCTGTAGCCAGCAGAACTGAATAGTGTGCATCTGAACTGCTGCTGACCTCCGCCAACTACATCATGGGAAAAGCTGAAGTGATGGCCCCCAGGAGGGCTGTGCAGGGAGGTTAGTTATTGCACTGTGAAAACAAACCCACAAGCCTTCTTTGGCAAGTGCAGGTGCAGCAGTTTTGTGCTTTGGTCACTGGGATTGTCTTATTTGAGGGTATTCATTCAAATAGTCTGTGCCCTCAGATGCTATCCCGTTCCTTCTGGGAGTCTTTATCCACAGCACAAGTGGGCAGATGATTTGTGTATTAGAGACTTGAAATTGGTGATTTCAAGTCTTAAAAAATTTGGAAAGTACAGCATCTTAAACATTGCCCTGGGTTGTGTGGGAAGGTGCTGAAATTGTCACATTTCTATTGGTCCCACTCTGGTTATTGTAAAGTTATATCAATGTGCCCACTGTTATGTGGAATATAAAGACTCTAGGATAGATATTAAGATATCAGGAAAAGGTTCTTCCCCTAGAGGGTGACTGGACACTGGAACTGGCTTCCTGGGGAAGTGGTCACAACACTGAGCCTGCCAGAGCTCAAGAAGTGTCTGGACAATGTCCTCAGGCACATGGTGAGATTCTTGGGATGTCTTCTGCAGGAACAGGAGTTGCACTCGATGATCCTTGTGCATCCCTTCCAACTCAGGATAGTCTGTGTTTCTGTGATTCTTCTTTCACATGCAAGGTTTTGACGTTCCTGTAACTTGACTATGTTTTGTCAAATAGTTCTGAAGTTTACCCCTGGATGCATAAGAAGAAAACGAAATCACAGACTTCAGTACTGCATGTCCCACCTTGAAAGGGATGGCTTCTCCATGGCCCTATTGTATGGCTGCTGAGGAGAGCCAGACTGGGCCTCATCACCCCGGGATTTATTCACACATCCACCACTGTTCTTGGTGATGTCAGCTTGCCCTTAATTTTCCTGCAGTGTGAGGTGACTTGGTCATTACCTAATGGTGATGGGATATTTGCAGGTGTAAGGTGAACACACACTCTGCACCATCTATATGAAGTTAATACAAATGTATTAACTCATTAATACAAATGTGTTAACTTGTCCCACAGGACTTGCAGAGGCAAGAGAGGACACTTTGTATAAGCAGGAAATCTGGGATATCCTGGGGGAGAAAGGAATATTGAGGAAATAAATGCATTTTTAACTAGCAGTAGAGGTCAGTCTCCACTCACCTCACCTTACCTTACCTTACCTTGCAGGGAACTTGGGAGGCCTCATTATTTGACTTGGGAATTGCTCTGCAAACACAATAAAAAAGAGTCTTAGAATTTGTTTATAAAAATTAAGGGAATAACATGTTATTAGAATAATTGTACAAATTACTGCCACTGCAAAATTGCTTTTATGTACAAATATTCCAGTTGGGAATAATTACAGTCAGACTACATGTAGCTAATAAAAGAAAACCACACTCCCTTTTCCAGTCTATCTTCTTAGTTATGAATTTGTCGTGTGAATCATCTAACTAGAGCATTTCTATAAGAAAAGCCTAATTTGATGGAAGCTTTACTTTGAAGCAAAAACAAATATTATTATAATAGTAATGATAATAATTGCCAATGTATTATTGTATTTTGAGTTTTTAAACATAGTGTTTGTGAAGGACTATGTGATTCTGCTGAGGTATTAAGCATTCTCCGAGGGACTATTGAAAGGTGTTTTGAGTACATGAAGCATCTTGAATTGTTTTCCTCTCAAGGAATTTAAAATGTCTCCAAAGTGTTTAAGGGGAAATGAGAGACTGTAATGTATTTCATACTTAGTGCTGTCCTAAAACAGATAAATGCCCTGGAGTGGAGCATTTGAGTTCTTTCGACGTGCTCAACTGTGTCTAGTAATTATCCTGAAATTATTTCATGTCTGAAGAGTTTACATTGGAGAGGATGTGGCTACTTGACACTGTAACTTTGCCAACTCCAGATTATAATAAAGCCTTTCCTCTAGAGTTAAAAATAACCACTTTTCAGCTGGCTTTTGCATAGAAGTCTTGCTGGGGCAGGACAGCACATGCAGTAGAGCAGCATGCAGACCTTTTACCATGAGTCTCTTCAGGAAACTGTGGACGTCCCACATGTGCTAGGGCATTACACATTTGGTAAAGACTTGGACATTGCCTTGAGCAGAAAGGGAATTATGGAGCATGTAGACTAAAACCTGGGTCAGGACCACAGTACCCCTTGCAGGATTTCTTAGACTTGTTGAAATGTTGGTGGGAAGTGACCTCTGAATGTCTCTAATCTAAACTCCACCTCCAAACAGGGCTGGAGCCTCCCCTGAACTGCATCAACCCTGGCTCTGCTGCTGTCGTCTTCAGCACCTCCAAGGATGGAGATGCCACAGCCTGTCTGGTAGCCTGTTCCAGTCCTCTGGTGAAAAAGTTTTTGTTAATGCTCAGTCTAATCTCCAAGTGACAGCTTGTGGACATTGCCTTGATCACTGCTGCCAATGAGAAGGCTTGACTTCATCACCTTTTTAAATGCCTTTGCATAGTGGGCTGCTATTAGGCCCTGTATTGACGTCATCATCCTCAGACCCAGCAAGCCTACTGCCTTCAAGCGCTCCTCAAAGGAGAGGTGGTTTGTGCCCTACTGAGTGTTTCAGCAGTTCACCTGCTGGATCTGTCAAAATTTTCCACCTTGAACAGGAATCTCAAACAGGTGCAGCTCCAGCAGCACCAAGGAGAAGGGGCAACAGCTTTCCTTGATCTCATGCATTATGAGGAATGGTTTGCCTCATTTGTGGCAAGGGGGAACTGCTGTTTTGTACCTAATCTTTCAAGACAACACTTGGGTCCTCCTCATCAGGGCTGCTCTGCAGTCAGCTGGTTCCCAGCCTGAACTGATGCATGGGGTTATTCCAGCGTGGTGCAGTGCTTTGCATGGCTCTGCAAAACTCACTGAGGTTTCTCATGGCCTCAAGTTTCCCAAGGTCTTGCTGATCAAAGCACGGGCGCTCAGAATGCCAACCACCCCACCCAGTTTGGTGGTGCCTGCAAATCTCCAGAGGGAGTCTTCTGCCTCTTGTTCAGGCTTTTAGAACTCCCTTTCCATGAGTAGAGAGGACACAGCCTTGGTCTGTGGGATCTATGGACTAGACATCTTCTGGCACCTCTTCTGCTTTCCCACACCCACCCTTGGCAAAGCTGGCTGAAGCAGTCAGTTCCTGCTGCAGCCTGGCTCCTGGCCTCTCCTTTCCCTGCTCTCCTCTCCCTGCAAGTGCTGACACCAGTGCTTGGGGCAGGGTGGCAGACCAGGCTGGTGGGCGGATGTGGGATACACTCAGCCATCACAGATATTTTTGGCCCAGCTACAATTTTCAGCTATGAAGCAAAGCTTCCTCTAGCAGCAGAGCTGTGAGCAGAGCTAGGCTGTTGTCAGCTCTGAGTGACGATGCTTCACCTCCTGCCACGGCTCCCCACAAAGCTCCAGGCAGTGACAGTCCCCCCTCTCTGCCACCCTGGTGTGTGAGGTGTGATGTATTCACGCTGCTCCAGCCAGGACAGGAGCGCAGCACAGACGGTGACCTCAGGCAGAGGGACCATAACTAACCCCAGCCAGCTTCTGGGCACAGCTGTTTGCAGAGTCAGTGTCTGCTGCTGGCCAAAAAGTACATGATTTTTTTTTTCTGCTTTTGTTAGTTTTTTAATTTTTTTTTTTAAAGTCATGTGCTGCTTTCCTGCTTGTGCTGCTGCCTCCGGAGGTCTCTCTTGCAGCAATGTAAACACGGCTACTGTGTGTCCCCACGATTGCAGCCTGTAGCTCACAATGAGACAGCCAAAGCCAATAGATGAATAGATGTATAATGAGCATTTAAAAAGCACTTATTTTGTCATCCAATCATCCATCTTCCTCATTGTGTAAATATATTTTTTTTTGTTTCCACGACAAAATGACTTTAAAAGAAATGTTCACCAGGAAGAAAGAAAATTTTGATTCTGGTGATAAAATCAGGACAGTCAAAATGATTAATATGACATTGGGGAGAGCTCGCAAATGAGGCTTAATTTCTGTGGCAAAAAGACCTCGTGGATACATCAGTGCTATGTTGTGCCTGGAAATTTAGTGGCAGCTGGAAATTTGATGGTGACCTCTGATAAGTAAGAAAATGGTGAGGGTTTTAATGAATGACTTGAATAACAAAATAAGCCAGTCTGTGTGGTATTCTTCCTGATATTTGTTTTGCTATTAAGTTCAGTTAATGTGGTTCTCATTGTGTCAGGATGATTGTGTTGACAGCACATCACAATATATGAGCACGGGGCAGTTTGACTGTCAGGGAAGGGGACACATTGCTCCACACTCACGAGGTAGAGCAGGGAGGTGACTTTAATAAGATGGCTTTTGGAAGCCTTTGGCAGGAGACGTCACAGATTGTAATGACAGAAAGAGTCCTGGTGAGCTTCTTTACTCTCCTCTCTCAAACTGGCCACAGGACCTAAATGAATTACTTTCTGTTCAACTTTTTTTTTTTTTTCTTTTTTTTTTTTTTTTTGTATCTGTGTGAAAAAAATTAGTCTGTAATTATATCTAGAAAATAGGGATGGCGGGAGGTGGCTTTAACCACAAAGTTTGGGAAAGTTACACTCATGGTGGATTACATTCACTGCAGTATGTTCTTATTAACTTGCAGTGTTTATTCTGTAGCTCTTGTATCTTTGTTGTGAGGTTCAGGAGCATATTTTATTAAATGTTGATTTTCCATGTGAGTATTTATAGACTATGTTTGAGTCACCTGTTAATCTTCCTCTTGTAAAACCAAAATAAGCTCAGTGTTTCTGTCAGTATAATGCACACTTTCAAGACCTCATTCATTCTCAGTTTTTCCAGTTCAGTGTCCTCCTTCTTGGCTGTAACACCACGACTACATTCATACTCCTGGTGGTAGCCACTGCCCACAGCTTCTGCTCAGCAGAGGGCAATGGGAACCCACCTGGGCTGGTTTCCATGTGAAAAATGGACCAGCATGGAATAGATGAGAAGAACTTGAGGGTCAGTACCTGTGAAAGCCTGTACTTGCCACTGGAAGCAGTCCCAAACCCTGACAAAGCCAAATAAATGTGTTTTTTTCTAATTTAAAGCAATAAGGGCTGTGTAAAAGCTGTTCCTTTCTTCATTCATAATATTGCTGTTGATTAAAACCTCAGGCCTGCAGTCCTTTCTATTTTCTGGTGCCTTCAGTATTTTCCAAGGAAAGTTGAGCAAATTTAGCCAGTCATAGCCCAGTCACATTTCTTGGTTATCTTGGAGAGCCTCCTTCAGTATAACTTCCCCAAGGATCCCCAAACCAAAGGCTGGAAACCTGTGAGCTAAAATACTCAGAGAGGCAACACAAAGGCATATGCTGACTATTTTTCATAAGAGCATATTCAGTGCTTGGGTGACCATCTCAGTAAGTCTCTGCAGCTCATTTCAGATCCCTGCAGTTCATCCAGATTCCATGGTCTGTGCATCAGGAGGGAGGTGGAGTAATCCCTGAATAACTGGCTGCTCTTGGGTACACTATAATGTTCACCCTTGATCCTTTATCTGGGGCTTGTGAACACAAAATTGCTAAACTGATATAGAGCATCCTCTTAGACTTCCCAGAAGCAACTCAGATGTTTGTGATGGAAGTCATAAAGGTATGGAGATGTTCTGTTTCTTTTCAGTTTCAGAAGCAAGTGAAGTGTTTCACTCTTTATAGCTCTGTAGCCATCTCTACAGTGTTACAATTAGTCCAATTGACAATTAGTCCAATGGACAATTAGCTCAAGTCCATTTATACCCTTGGCTAATGGGAACATTGTTCTTCCAGAGCAGAAAGGAACTGAATATGTGACTGTATCTCAGTCACTTCACTGCAAATTCTGCTAGTTTGGTTCCAGGTGCTGAAAAGCTGATCAAAACCTCTCAACTCTCCAGTGAAGCAGATGAAACAGGTTTCCCACTCAGTGCTTACCTAAAGGGATTGCAATGAACAGTGAAGCAGCAGAATGAACTTTTGGACTGAACTCACTAGCACACAGCTTGGGTTTCCAGGTACAAACATCCATAGGAGAAGACACTTGTGTTTTTTTAAATACCTTTTTTCAACACAAAAAGTATCCCAAGGTCCCTGCATATCATTACCTCAAGTAGAAAAAAATCCAACAAACAAAATATTCAATCAATCTCTTTTAATCATATGATCAAATTATTTTACCATGGCAAATTGAACAACCATCTAAAACAAGAGATGAAAAGCAATCAGCACAGCAAAGAAATTAATCTGTGAGGAAGTAGGAGAATACAGGGAAGTTTGGGTGACAAAGCTGTGGTGGAGAAGACTTCTTCAGTGAGGGGTTGTGTTAAGAGGAAGAGCAGATGCTGAGAGCCCCAGAGAGACAGGTGCAGAGGATGATTTGGCCTATGTGATGTGGTGGGTTCTGAAGGCCAGGAGAAGGTATTTGATGTTGTGGCACAAACTTCCACACTGGGGGAAGAGCAGCAGATAGACCAGAAAATGGCTGAGATTTCTTTCAGGAGAGGTAGACAAAGAACAAAGAAGTCATTTTCTTCATCAGATTTGGCGTAGAAAGGAATGGGAAGGACAGGAATGTTTAAAAGACAGAGCTGCTGCCAGATCTCTGTAAAATTAATTAGTAGACTTTACCCTATTTTCTACATTCATCAACAGGCTAGAGAGGAAATGAGTGGAATCATTTTAAAGTAATTTTCATTCCAACATATGTACTTTCTAGAAGGATAGTAAAGAAAATATATCATTCCAGTCTTGATGGGATCCTTTGTTTTATAGAGTGTGGCAACTTACTTTTACATTGGACTTCATATTTCCCCAGTAAGTGCAGCAAACTACTTAAACTGTGGAAGGATATTTACTATTTAGAGAAGTCCTTGGACAGCTCTGCAAACTTTGCCTTGTTTCTCAGTCCAAGAGCTATATATAGTCTTTGCCTAATCAAGGTCTCAGTTGTGTGAGCAGAGCTAAATATTTTCGAGAGTATAAAAAAGATAACTCCAGCCATTTTGCTTTGCTAGAGCCAGTGTTTGTCTAACTGTGTAATAACTGAGGATACTGTAAAGGCGCATTGATTTGTGCAATTTCTTGCTCTGAAATTAACAAGCAGATATAAATAATACATCCTAAAAACTTCTAGACTTATCTCTATAAAGCTGCTTAGTTGCTTTTCAGGCTACCTTGTTCTTTATCTCAAGATACGAAACACCAATGACCATCATTATATTGCATCTGACTCTATTGGGCTTGACCTAACTATGATCTATAAATGTTATGACAATAGCAATATTCTATAACCATGGCAGGAAAATAGAAAATTCATCTGTCTGAAAAAACTCATCCAAGGGTGAAATCTGACAGCCAGTGCTGACAAGTACCCTGAGTGAAGTGCCTTTTTCTCAGCTGAAATTTGACCAGGAACCTCAGGGATAGGAAGCCCTCTCCTGAAAAACTCACTGAAAGATTTAGTTTAGTGACTCAGAGTAACTAAGGATCTGTTCCCATTTCTGCTGGTGGACAGACAGTATGAAATGACTAAACAGGGAGTCCCTCTCCTCTTTTGTTCCATCCTGTCCAAACTATCAGACCAGAGAAGAACTGGTAGGACATGAAGGTGCCCTGAGAGCAGGGGGTTAGGAAAATGAAACCTGTGGGCAGTTTTGTGGCTGAGGATCGGGATCTGCAATTTGACATGGAAAAGAAACAGATTTCTCTGTACTGTGGGGGGGAGTTGAGATAGAAAGGACAGGAGGGCTTCCAATGGGATACATAGGTGTGAGTTCAGTCTCTGACACTGTTCTCTTCTTCATCCACCTCCTCTGGCAAACTTTGCCTCTCGCTCTCTCAGTTGGAAAACACCCCCTGACACAAAGGTCGCATTAACCTGAGGCACAGGGCAGTGTAAGAGACAGCACGGGCCTAAAGCCATCAGCTGTCGTTCATTTAAAGAAAACAGGGACTTCCGAGGAGCCTGAGCAGGAGTTTCACACTGGTGTAGGATGGAGCGGCCCGGTTTAAATCACAGCCCAGATCCCAGGCGGCAGCCCCAGCACAGCGGGGATCGCCCGGGGGTTGCCAGGTCCGTGCCTCCCAGGACCCTCACACCGCGCCCTGCGCCAGGCCAGTCCCTCGGGGCCGGCGCTCCGCCCCGGGGCTGCGCGGCCCGTGCCCGCCGGGGGCCGGGGCTGGCGCTGGGGCGGGCCGGGGGAGGGCTCGCCGGGCTGCGGCGCCCCGGCCCGGCCAACCCGCGCCCGCCGGGGCTGGGCCATAAAAGCGCCGGGAGGCGGCGGGGCCGCGGCTCCAGTTGGCGGCAGCCGTGCCGGGCGCTCGTGGGGCGGGCAAGGCAGGGCAGCGCGGCGTGGCCGCCGCTCCGCAGCGCAGGGACCGCCGCCGGCCGCCCCCAAGATGCTGTTTTGGCACACGCAGCCGGAGCATTACAACCAGCACTCGACCGGCAGCTACCTGCGGTGAGTCCCGGGCGGCGGCAGCCCTGGCCCGGGTGCGTGTTCGGTCGGGTGCCCCCGTCCCGCGGCCGCCCGCCCGCCGCCTTCCCTCCCAGTGCCCCGCCGCGCCGCTCCCTCTGCCTGAGGGACCGTTTTCCTTTTTTGCTTTCTCTTTTCCCTTCTTTATTTTTTTAGCGCCTGGTTAGGCAGCTCCCTGCAGCGTTGCTTTCGTGTTTGTGCCGGGTTCCCTCTTCTCCGGGCTGGGATAGCGCAGCTCCGAGGGAGGAGGTGCGGCGGCGGCGGAGCGCTGTTAGAGGTCTGAGGAAAACGCCTGCTGGCAAATTGAGAAGGCACCCAGTTTTCTGGGGATGGGATTTCTTTCTCTGCGTTTTAGGACGATGTGTGAAAAGCGCAGAATTTCACTTTCTGAACTTGCCTAAACCAGCTTTTTCCTGCCTCCGCACAGTTGCGTTCAATTAAATGTGCCTAATTTAAGTACAAGGGCTGCTAAACAATAGTCTGTGACATGTGTAGCACAAACCCGTGTTTCCTCCCTCCAAACGATGTCAAAGCAGGCAACTTTGGGAGTTCCCTTTTTGCTGGGTGCTTGTGAGCGATTTGCCTTCTGAAGATGTAAAGCTCAGCCGTCAGCTGGTGGCGATTGCTGGAGTGGGATTTTGCTGAATTGTGGCAGTGGAGAACCTGGCTGTGGCCCAAGAACCCTGACTTTCGAATGTACCCCCAAATAACCACTCTTGAGAGAGCACTGAGTTTGTCTGGGGAAGCACTTAGATTGCAGATAATGCTTCTCTTTCAAGGAGACACGCTATCTTGACTATTTCTGCTGCCTATCAGTGTACTTGCAAAGGAATTTTATTTTGGACTAAATAATAATTTCCCATTATCCAATAATACAATATTAGGAGATTCTTGCTTTCTGGCAGCTTTTCCGTTTCTTCGTACAAGATTCTTCATCTCCTCCCTCTATGTCAATAACTCAGTTTCACAACATGTATGTGGCAAAAGTCTTGTTCTCTCTTGCTTTGCACTTGCAAATCTGATTAGTTTAGAACAGTGAAAATGGTACTGGCAGAGGAGCATCAGCATATTCTCCTTTAGAGAGTGTTTACGGTGGTCGGGCTGCTGCATTTAACTCCATGGATTTGTAGCAGGAGTGCTAGAAGATCATCAGGTCTGGGTCAGGCTTTACTCCACAATTTAAATTCTGTTTAATGGGCCAGAAAACATACTAGCTTATTTTTGCTGGCTTGGTGCTAGCTGGGGGATAAAGGATATCTGTTCTGTCAGGAAGGCTTTTGTTGGGATGGAGGTGACGTGTGGGTGTTTTAGGAACAAACTTCAGCTTTAGTGAGTACCTGTCTCTGTATAAGTGGCGGGTTTGATCTGGGATTAAAATCCCTGTAGCCACTATTATGGCAACAATGCCCTCAGGTGTTTCAGGGGAGGTTGGCTGAACAAAACCCTTGTTTTTTATGTAGAGATGGCTAATTCTGGCCAATTCACTTTCCATGAGAATGTGTCAAGACATGCATTTCTAACAGGGGCATTTTTCTGCTGAGCAATGCCGTTCTGAAGGCTTTCTATACCGCCTTGTAGTGATTACAAGAAACTGAAATAGTACAATATTTGAAGTTGCTGTAAGAAGAGTTTACATAAGTTACATTTTGCAGAGATCAAGAGCTTTCTGTGTATTTGAGACATCAGTGTAAGTTCTGCTGTACTTCAGTGGTATTTGTAGTAGGAGCAAGATGATGCTACAGAAAAATTCTTATAAATTTTCATTCATTTTTAATGAAAACGCAGTACATGTTCTACCCTCTGTTCTGTCAGCTGACTGAACTCTCAATTAGCTTTCTCTCCTTCCAGGGATGCAAACTAATTGTTATTTAAGTGCAGAACTGTAATTCTTTAGGATCACGGTGAAAATTGGGAAAGTTTTAAGGAGTTCAATATTTCTTTTTTTTTTTTTTTTAGGATAGGAACTGTTGTAAAAGCCTCTTTTTCCCTAAACTTGATTTTCAGCTCTTGAGTGAAGAGTTAAATAAGTGTTGTGATGGCTTATATACTTATAACTTAAAAAATCTTTTGACCTCATTCTAAGTTCCAAACACTTATAATAAGGTCGAATGCTTAAGAAGGTCTTGCCCAAAGCAGTTTACACCACAGGCCATTAGTTTAAATGCTCTAGGAATAAAAATGTGATTAACTTATGTGGCTTTGTTAGAGCTTAAATACGGTGAAGCTTTCCAGAAACCAAGTCATGGATTCCTCCATGCTTGCAGAATTCAGTGATCAGACAGCTGTGCTGGCAGGTGTAGGGGTGCAGAGAACCTGATGTGAAATATGGTATTTAAATTTTGACTTCCCCTTGCCTGAATTTCTCAGCTCTTCCAGGTGAGTGTATGTAAAAATTCCTCACCCCTAACTGTTAAACCCAGGCCAGATTTTGTGCGCGGTTTCTGCCGGAGTGCAGAAGTTTTCGGGCGCTGGAGTTTTTGACCTGTTCTCATCTGTAAAGCCACAGGCATTCAGAGAGCATTGTGCAGAGAGGGTCAGGAGCAAATGTTGGCATCCTCAGGAGCAAATGTTGGCATCCGGGCCGAGTGAGATGACTCCGGGCTGGGTGAGATGACTCCGGAGCAGTATCAGATCCTGCATGTGTGTGGAGCAATGCTATCTATTTCAGAAATCTACTGCAGGCATTTCTGTCACTTCATTGCTGTAGTAAATCATCACTAAGGAAAAAAAAAAAAAGCCTCTCTGTGGCAGCAGTTAGGCAAGAGCTGTGATTATGTCAGTAATGCCAGGAAGCAAATGGGGCTGGATGCCTTCGAGTGGCTGATAATACTGGGGGCGTGGGGTTGCAAGAGAGAATGGAAACAGAGATGGGTGTTTCTTTTCTTCTGTCTGCATCTGAAATGGCACAATTTGCTCTCTGGCATTGTTTTCTATTAAACAGGAGTACCTGTGTTTGAACCAGGCACTTGAGCAGTTTACTCTAAACTGCTGCACTGTTTCACTGATGACCTGGGTAGCCTTCAAGGTTGTGAGTGTTATAAGTGGATCATTAACTGAACAGGCAAGGAAAAAATTCTTAATGGCCTTTCAGGTTGCGTGCCTGTACGTGCTGGATGGTTTTTCTTAGAGCATTTTGTGTATGGGGTTGTCAAAAGGAGCAGAGCTATAGCCTGTGTAAAGTGAATCTCGAGTCTTCACACATCTGGAAGAAATAGAGGAGAAAAAGAATCACTTGTTCTGAATTGTCACCGTGTTCAGTATAATCCTCCTAATTTGGAAGGGTATTAATGTTTTAAGTAGATGGACACAGTGATCAGCAGCGTTAGTGGCATAGGAAGGCTAATGTGGCTCTTCAGTATCAGACAGGCTGAGATAAGGATGCTTATTCCTGACATCTCATTTTGTACTAATCAACTCATCATTTGTTGAGCTCTCAGCCTTGCTAATACCAGTTCTGCTTGGGGATTAGTGTGGGTTGGGATCAGCCTGGGACTAAATCAGCAGGCAGGTCACTATCAGCATTTTGTAAAGAAGTGGGAGCTGGGGCTGTGTGCAGGTCCTAGTGAAGCTGCTCCCACACACCTGTGTGTGCATTTACAAAGTTAGCCCCGTGCTGACTTAAGAGCTGTATGCTTCCTTGGGACCAGGTTTACTAGAATGCAGGGACATATTATGAATAAACTAATCCAGCCGTTCATGCCATCATTTACCTGAGTATCTCCTTTGTACACCAGAGCTTTGTCTGCTTCCCACCCATGGCTGCTACTTGAAGACATTTTACTGATCTGACTTTTGGCTGTCAAAGTGCCCTTTCTTGGTTTTTTTTTTTTTTTTTCTGAAAGTCTTTCATCTGAGAACCTGAGAACTCTTAATCAAATACATCCACAAGGATGAAGGATCTATTTTTGATTTTTTTTTTCCTCATCCAGAAGACTGCTTAACTGAAAAGTGAATCTGATTTATTTCTTGAAACCTTGCATTAGTTCTCAGGCATACTCTGTTCTGCTGTTCTTTTGTGAGCAGTGCTGATATCTTAGATGCAGAAGTTGCCTGCTTACATTAAACAGGCCAAATTCTTCCTCTTTTAGCCATTTTAACCTGGTGTTTCTCCAGAGACCATCCTGTTATCTCAGATGGTGAGAAGCAGATGCAGATTGAGGCTGGGATAGCCCATAAACTCTTTCTGACTGTGTATAACTTGTGCATTGCAGAGATGTGCTTGCGCTGCCCATCTTCAAGCAGGAAGAGCCGCAGCTGTCTCCTGAGAACGATGCCAAGCTGCCACCCTTTCAGTACGTCCTCTGCACAGCCACCTCCCCCGCCGTGAAACTGCATGAAGAGACTCTGACCTACCTCAACCAAGGTAGGGTCTGCAGTACACTGAAGGAGAGGATATTTCCTGGGAACAGTTCATGAGATGTGATCCCATACTTTGCCTTACCGGGAGGGCAGCGGGATGGGAAAAGAGGGGTAGAAGTGGGGAGGGGGTGGAGGAAAGGAGAAATATTTAATTTTCCACATTTAGATACCAGATTATCAAGTATTTTAAAATAATGAAATACCTCTGATTTAACTGTTGACTTAAGGCAGTGTTACAGCATGCACAGTTCCCTGTGGCAAAGCACTGGCTTGATCTCAGACACCTTAAGCTGCAGCCTCCTGCCTTTATCTCACAGGGCCAGATTGATGAAGCACATTGGACTGGGGAGGGCTCTTACCCCACTGCAAGTCCCGTGGCACTGCTGGAGGGTATAGCCAGGGAATGATTTAGCAGGTATCCAAGGGCTGCTCTGAGGTCTGGGCAGTGACATCTCTCCAGCAGGCTGGCTGGTGCCTCTGCTCAGTGCCTAACTTGACAAGTTGCCAGGGTTCAGTGCAGCAAGGCCCTGTATAGCTGACCTCACAGACTGGTTCATACTCCTGGATAAACACTTTGTTTCTCTGTGTTCTTTCCTTTTCCCCCCTTTGGCAGCATTTGTGCAGACACATCTGTGGTTGGTGTTTGGCTGTCACTTTGCAGCACCTCCTGTGCTGGGTCTTGAGGGGATCAGACCTCTCCATGCACAGATTATGCTAAAACAAATTTTTGCTCAGTTTCTGCCAGGCTGTAAAAAAGGGTCTAACAACAAGCTGAAGGCTGTCTGCTCTTTCACTGAGATCCCCTCCTGCCTCAGGATACTGCCTCATCTGTAAGCTTCATGCCCTGAGTAGGATGCTCACTTGGGTGCCTCCCTGGATAGATGTCTCTTAATGCTGGTAGAAATTGGAGCCCTGACCTCCCTTGGGCTCTGACCTCAGGCGCAGCTGGCTGCTGGATCTGTGTTGACAGCTGGTAGACCCATAGAACCCCCACAGAAAGATCAGCCTCTACCCAAGGAACGAGGTATTTCCTGTCATCTAAGCTGGCACTGTTCTATCTTTCAGGATCAAAAGATGCTTGGAATATGTGACTGTGTCATCTCAGTTTATCTATCTAAACACAGCTGATCCCAGGAGGTTATAATGGGGCATATCAATTGTGAAATTGAGATCAGTCTTCCTATGAAACACAATTCTTCCTATTGGAATAAAAGGTTTTTTAAAATGAAAATCTGTTGACAGCCAAATATTTTAGCATACTTGAAGCAGTGCCTACTTTTTTACCTTGGCAGGGAAAAAGTTAGACAGCTCTTAATGCAATACCATGAGTTTGTTAAAAAACTTCGTGACTGGAGCAATCCATGTTTTCCTTTGTAAAGTGAGACAGTTACTGCCTTTTATATAGACCATGTTGTGTTAGGCTTTGTCCTGCTTACTATTGCAAGGAGTTGTCTACAGTTACATCTTGAACGGTGCTTCCTGCTTTGTTGTCATTTCTTGGACATCATCTATTTTTCATCCCTCAAGGTGGGATGTCTTTGCAGAATACAGAAGAGCATGAATCTGGGCAGGCCTGGAGGAGCAGAGCAGGGATGAGGCGGGCAGGAGCTGTGCAGAGGGGCCGACTGGGGAAGCTGGGCTGTCTAGTTTCTGTTAGTGGGCTATTGGTGAGAACATTGCCATGGGTTGAAAAGGGATGAGGATTAAAAGGCTCTGTCAGAAAATGAATCCCCTTAGTAGAGTTGTGTTCTATGAGCCTGATGAGGTCTGTGAAGGGGACCTCGAGGCAGCTGAGGTTTCTGGAACCAGTGCTTGTGGCATGGGAGAAGAACTGGCTGACTACAAAGCACTGTGACCCAGCTACAGTGCCACATCTCATGAAGCAATTTAAGACCATTCCTTGTGCCTTATCAGCTTGTGCTGGCTGTAAGCAAAGGGACACCTCTTGCACCTTAACCTCCTTCTGTGTTTATCGTGGATTGGCCAAGCACTGTTACATAAAACTTCCCTTCTTGAGTGTTGTGATGGGTTACTTTAGCAAATGGGTAACTTCATTAATGAATGTCCCTCTGCCCTGCCTGTGTGTCCGTCATGGCTGGCTTGTAGTAAGGTAGGTACAAAGACAGTGGCTGTCCCAGCAGCACCAACAAAGCAATTCACATCCAGTGTGGTTGCTTTCTCAAAATGTGAGTAAGGGCTTTGGGGTTTTCTCCTTGCTAGGTGATTCTTGCTGTTGAAATGCTCCTTCTCAGCTTTAGCTCTTTACCACTCACTTATGAGCTTTTGTCACTGTGAAGCAGCTCTGCTTCCTGCCCTGGAACACATTCTCCACATGTGACAGGTTCCAGTGGTGGTGAGTGGACCAGCTCAGGAATGTGCATATGCAGAAGTGCATGGAAGAAAGCTCTGTCAGACCTGACCTATGGGCTTAGGAAAGCTGGAAGTACTGGGTAGCAAACTGAAGGCCATGTTGAGTAGCAGAGATGGAAGAGGAATCAGTGGAGAGTTCCATGTGGGATCTGAAAAGACTTCATATGGTCTAGGAAGGAGGACTGTCCAGTGGCTGTGTTTGTGTGCAGGTGGGAGAGGGCTCCAGACTTGGGAAGCATAATGGCTTCTCTTGAGCCTTGCTTCTTGCAGGATAGACCTAGAGGGATGGTCAGTGGTGTTGAGGAGGAAGAGGTCTTTGGTCTGGACTCTCCCCAAGGATGGAGGCTGAGAGGACTCTGGAGCTGGAAACCAGAGACCAGTGTTTGCACAAAGGGGCAGGGGAAGGATTTGTGAGGGAGCATAACGGAGTGAGCTTAGCTGTTAAGTTGACTTGGGGACATTCAGCAGTGGCAGAGTCCCAAGTTTGTCTGCTCCAGTTTGAAACCATGAGTGCTCTCTGGCCACAACTCTAGAACCAGCCTGTAAATGAGGTAACTAGAGTCAGATCTGTAGCTTGGTTTCCAAAGACTGACTCATTACACTTGTCAGTCCCAATCTCTTTCCTCTCCTGCCTTCCCACATTCCTTGGGAGACTGGAGCCAAATTGAACTCAGTATTAGTTTGTTGATCCTTAGGGCAGTTCCTTCATTAAGAGGTCTTTACTGGATCTCAGGAGGATTACTCATCTGATGGGACAAAGTACAGGCTTATTAGTGTGGTGTCTCAATACCACTCCACCTTCAGTCCATGAGACTGGTAAAGGTGCTGTCCTTGCACTGGAAGCTGCTGTTGGCATTTCTCCTTTGGTCAGGGATCACATCTGTCAACAGAACTAAGTTGTCCAGAAGTCTGCAGCACAAACATCCTAACGTTTCTGGAACTAGCCTGCCTTTTAGCACTATTTCAGTGTCTCTTGTGGATAGGGATTTTCAAGCAAACAATCAACCAGCAACCATATTACAAACCACTGCTTCAGCAAGATGGCTTGATGCAGTGCGTATTCCATGGTCATATGGGGTGTGGTTTGACCAAGGCTGGTTGAAACCAGTTTCAGTCATGGACAGAATTGGATGCAATGAAAGGTGGTTCCGGACATTGCAGCAGAAGGAATGTGGAGGAAACAAGCACTGTGCACAGTAGATCTGAAGGCTAATAAATTTGAGGAATAAAGTCATTATTGTAAAAAACAAAATGTCAAAAATCACAAAAACCTGAAAGTCATTGCCCAGGGGAATCAGCTTGTAGTGCCAGAACCACATGTGGACTGTGAGCTGTTCAAGTCATGATTTTGTTTCATGACCAGTGTTGGGCTGGCTCAGAACTTCAGATGGTAATTACTTCAGATGGAGGGAGGCTAAGTTTGGTGGCAGAGGGTCACTGAAAGCTGTGTGAGAGATCCAGCCCAGAGTCCCAGTGGTACTTCAGAGTAACTTGCTGTCATCTGCCTGTGAAGTTTCCTTGGGCTCCATTCAGCTCTCCCGCTCTGCAGTGTGTGGCTTGTGGTTCTTGGCTCTGCAAAGACTTTAGTGTACAGCTGGCTAGGGTTTGGAAGGCTGGACACCCCTGCTTTATGGTGTCTTCCAGAAGTCAGCCTTAGTGCCAGTCCTACATGGTTCAGAAGACAAACCCAGGCCGTGAGGGAAAACCACTAATATCTGAGAGAACTTGTGATTTTGGGAGTGTTGCTGTAGAGGGGTATTAGCAAGTGACGCCTCATAAACCTAATGATGGACTTGAGTCTGGGTCACACCTCAACAAAAGCCCAAATTTCACCCCCACAGTGCCAAGGCATATATCCAGGTTCAAGATATGTGTGCATAAACTGGCACATTTTAAATGGTGCTGCATTAAAATCTGTTAGGTGTTGTCCTGCCTCAGCTCGACTGCAGATGTGCTCTGGTTGCTTCTCCAAAGAAAGGTGCAGAAAGCACTGGGCAAGAGGATGCTTTGGAGTAGATGCCTAATTGTTTGAGTGGGAGATGAAATTGCTTACAGCAGGAGGCAGAAGAGAACCTTTGCCTCCCTTAGAAAGTCTAAAGCTCAAATTTGGTTGCCTAATCTACAGCAAGAGAACCCAGTTTTAAACACTGAGTTTTACAGTAAATGAAAAAAGCTGTTTTATATTGACGTTAACTCCTACGTAATTGAGTTTTTATGGGGTCACAACTGCCTGGATGTTTATACTTTTCCTGGAATGGTTCTTTATTTGCCTAAATGAAGTGTAGAGAAAGCTGAGTGACCAGCTCTGGCTGGGTGTGCTTCTGGTTTAATTATAGCTCTGTTTATGGGGATATTTTTGCTTTGTCCCGTGCTAGGACTACCTCTTTTCCTAACAGTGACTGCCACCACTGACCAGGCTCTGGACATGTGTAGGAGCTCTGCTGCTGGTGGCTTCTCCCATGTGGACAAACATTCCACCCTTGCCTGAGATCACAGGCACAACAGTGGCTTTGTGCCATTGGGACTGTGAGTACCAGGTGCCCCTGGTTCCTGCCCACCCACCCATGCATCCTTTTTCCCTAATTGTAATGGGATGCCATACTGCTCCTTGACCCCTTTCCACTCTGTTCTTGGGTTTGGATGGCTTAAAAAATGAAATGGCTAACAATGCTGATTTGTCTTTCCCATTTCTGAAAGTGGCTTTTGGTGTTTTTGGTTCTTGTGGTGCACTTCATCTTTGGAGAAGGAATTTGTCTCCTGCCTGACTTTGAAGACAGCTCTGAGTAGGTTCTGGTGTCTCAGCTGAAGCCATTAATTGTGCTAGAAGCAATTTCCCCATATGTTTGGCAGCTCTGTCTTCACTTGGCAGCCCAGGATAAACAACCCTGTCTCCAAACCACACCATCCCAAAGCTCACCATGAATCTTGCTTCAGATGACAGGGCACCTCTGTGTAAGTAGAGCATCTGACTTCTGTTGTCCCGAGGAAGCTAGAATCTCAGTTGTCTTTTAACCAAGAGGCTGTTTTCTATTCTTTTTGTAATCCTTTCTTCTGTTGCTAACATCTGGATGAAATTCAAACGGGATTGTGAGCTTGCTGGATTGTAGCCTGTGCACAAATCCTACTGGAAGCCCCTAGACTGCATTTTGTTCCCCCATAAATCTTCAATATCTGTGAAAAAAGGGAGTGCTCAGAAGTTCCTCAGAGTGTAGTAAGAAGTATGAAAATATTGGGAAGATTTTTGCCTGATATTCCACATGATTTTTGTAACTTTACCTCATTATCCATATCTATTTGAGATTCCTTTAATTATGACAGAGAGTTTTTTGCCTGTGATTTTACAGGATTTGCTGTTTGTGTGAATGTTACTTGTCATTGTGAGGTGATGTAGAAGTTTTCCAATTAGCCTCCTCTAATTCGTGCCCTAAAAGATCACATTTTAGATAGCAGTAAGAAGCTTGAAAAATACTGTAGGTTTGACCTGATTAACTGTTTTTGTAGGAATAATATACATTTTTATAAGTGAATATACTTTTTTTCCTTAAGAGGTAGGGAAAAACCCACCCTTTTTTTCCTCCTATTTGCTTCCTATGAAGCATTTATTATATGTCCCTGAAACTAGACAGCAAGCAGTGAAATTCCTCCTGTCCCAGCTTGGTGCCACGTTTGGGACTGGTGTGGAAGGTACAGTCAGCTTTGATCCCATCTCCTTCCCTGCCCTGTGGTGGCAGCCTGATTGAGCAGCTACGGGTGGGAGTGGGACTGGCTTCTCCCAGTTTCCTATTGCAGAAATGTGGAGGAAGGGACTTAACCTGAGGGCATCTAAGGGAGCTGCTAGGTCAGGAGTCATACTCAGCTCTTCTGCATCCCTCGTCAGCACCCTCACCCAGGACCATTCATTTTAGTTATCTGAAACTCAAGTAAATATTACACACAAAGCTACTCCTTCAAAGCTATAAAACCTGTTGTCCAAATTGACTTAAAACAGGTTGAAACCAGAAAAAGCCTGTATTTTTTACTTACACAGAGAGGGTTGAGGTTTTCTGAGCTGGACAGATGTGACTAAGATAATCCTGGGTGTTTCAATACATGCTAAAGAAGTGGAAATACAGGAAGAAATTATTTTCACAGGGTAGGTATTTTTTTAAGCTTTCCGTTGGAGGTCCATAATTTTTTCACTGATTAATTTGTATGAAAAATCAAAATTTATAACATGGTTTAGCTTGGGTGAGATCAAGTGGAAGTCTATGCAGAAGAAACCCAAGTGCACACAGTGAAGTGAGCAACTAGAAGAATTTTTGTGTCCACTGGCTTGTCTTGTGTCCTTGATTCAAAGTGAGACTTTGGGGATTTAAATGCACCTCCCTCTCTTGAGTGGAAACCATTGTCAATGAGGAGTGTTTCTGTTAGTGCCTGTTAGCTATGAAGTGTCACCACTGTAAAATAGACCATCTTCAAAAGTCTGTGGAGAGTAGGACTCTGAAAAATGTCCATATAGTAAATGAGCAGTGAAATTTTCCTGCAGCAAACTTGGCTCCCAGGCAGCTCTTTGGCTTTCCCACAAGAAAGAGGTAGGGAAGTAGAAAAAGGAGACAAGAAAACCCCCCTTGAGTTGGGGGCACATTGTAAAAGGAGGAAAAACATAAAAGGGGCGTGATGAGGGTGAAGCTCTGTGGTGTGGTGGTAGAATTGGGAGTTGAATTGCTGTGCTGTGTTCCTGTAGCACTGCTGCCCTGATGGTAGGGGCAAGCAGAGCAGGAATCCTCAGTACCAAAACATGGTGGAGCTAAGGGGGCTTTGTGCAAGGGGAGAGGCAGGAGGCAGGTGAAGGCCCAGACTGTCAGTGCTAAAGCAAGGCATATGTAAATTGTGGTTCTGATTGCCACAGTACAAGCAAATTCAGGAGACCACACAAAAGAGTTAATGAGCATTGGTCATGGCTGGGCAGCTCAATGTAGATGCAATCTGGACTCTGAATACCAGAAACTGAGAAGATATGGCAAGGAAGAAAAGGCTGGCTTTATTAACCCTGCTCCATCTCTGGCTGCTGTGTTGAAGATGGGATGTGGGGCAAGATGGGCCTGCAGTGTTAGAATGACTCTAGTGTTCCTTTTGCATTTCTCGGCCCGCAGCTTGTCCTCCTTTGCAGGATTTCCATGTTCCTAGCATAGTGGGAACTTCCAGGGTGGCCTATTGTGTCGCTGGTGAATTCAAAATATCCACTGGATAAACATCTACAGCATCTTGTCAAATGAGGCTACAGTAAGCAACTGCAGAATATCTCACTGTCATTTGTGGTTCAGGGATTGAGGGTTCTGCTTTTGCTTCTTGTCCTGCAGAGTGTCCACACATGGGACACTTGAGCAAGTCTTATGCTAATTTTTATTTCAGCTTGTGACTGGCTAAAAAGGTGTGTGTCATCAAGCATGCAAGTTCACATGCCAGCTCTGCCACTCTTGTGTGTTTACCCTGAGGGTTCATTAATCTTTCTTGTCAGAAAAATCTTTGTGTGTGCCTGATGCCCTGAATAGTTGTGTTTGGCTGTTTCAAAGGTGATTCTCCTGCCTGCTGGATATGCTTTGGTTTGGTATGATAAATGCTTGGGGTTTTTTTTCCCTCCCCCTCCTTCTGCATGGTGCATTTGACTGTCAGCATTCCTTTGCCTTTATCTGTGCGCTCTTTAGGATGTCCATATAAAGTTGCTAAATGGAATTTTTATTGGCTTGGCTTAATAATCAAACAGTTTCCAGGCTGGTTCTGTCTAGTGCTATGTGGATCCATTCTGAGAAAGAGGACACTGTTGGGTTTTGGGTTTTTTTTTTTCCCTTTTCCACAGACTTTTGTTGGGGATATTGCTTATTCAAAGGTTAGGGTTTAATTAATTTCTGGAAAGGCTGATTTGTTAGATTAAGTAAGGCCTGAGTCATATCAGTCTGGAACATCAGCATCCTAATTGGAAATGAGTGTATTGTATCGGTGTATTGTGGAAAACCACAAAATGCATAGTGCAAGTGGCCCTTGAAATGTAGCACCAAAACAAAGAAAAGCAAACAGGATATTGTGGTTGTGTAGTAAAATGACATTTGAACAAAATGTAACTTTGAGCTTGAAATAGTGATAATCTTTTGTATTCAGAAATTGCCTAAAATTTCTGTGGCTGTCTAAATTCCATGAAAATCAGTAAGCTGTTAAACTTGTACCTTTTGAGCAGGTGAAATCACTCCTGTGTTGAACTGAATTATTTTTCATCTGTAGTAAGTGCTTGACTTCAAATTCTACTGGCCCCACATTAAGTGGCCATGCCCACATTTAATGTGTGTTAATTATCAAAGACAATGCAAGTTTAAAAAATAAGCAGTCTATAAATCCTCCTTCAGATAGGTGGAGTTGGCTTCATGAATTATGAACCAGGAACTCTCTGGACCTGGGTGGTTACTATTTATTGCGTACTACTTAGTTTGTAAAGTGAATTGCTCAAACTCTAGCCTAGGAGGAGATTACATTAATTTCCTTCTGCCCAGAGAATGTCTGTTTAAAATAGAAATTAGTGTATTGTCACCTGCCTGGGTTTTTATTGGTGCCCCTGAAGCTTTCCATGAAGTTGGGAGACAAACTGCACCTCAGGAATGTGTTGTGGTTTTCTGAGCATTATTACTATCCTGTTCTCTGCCTGAGGTAGAGAAGAAGGATTGTGGTGAGTGAGGGGAGCACAGGTCACACAGTCGTGGATGAGGCTGCTGCAGCATCAGCTGTGCTGGGGATTGCTTGCAAAGTGTCCCCTTTGTTTCAGGTGTGACAGAAGTGCTTTAGGTGCCCCTGTGCTTGTGCCCAGTATTACACCTGACCTGGGCTGTTCAATCAAATCACTGTTAGTCTCAGCACTGGTATCCTCTGCTCCTGTCTCCAGCTTTACCACCACATATTGACTTGGGAAGTTGTAGTCTGACCTGTATTAATCTGTGTTTCCATCTGAGACACATGGAAAAACTCGGTATAGGGGAACTCTGTATTTCAGCTTTGTTTTGGGCTTAGCTAGTTGTAGTCTAACTTGGGAACTGGAAGTGCAGATTGTTTAATCACACTTACAGACATGTTTCTTTACAGATTTGGACGCCTGACTAAGAATGATCTGTTACTGATTTAGTTTTAGCAGAAAACTGTCAGTGTGTGCCTGCTTGTGCTGGTGAGTCAGTGGTGCAGGATTCATAAATGATCTGTGTATCAGAGCCTTGTGTGACTTCTTTGCCCTCTTTGACACCAGGGGGGTTCAGCTTCCTTTAGGTTAGATTGCTATTTGCTTTATTTTACAAAGGGATTTTGTTTTCCAACATCCAAGTGGTCATTCTTTAGAGGCTTTTTTCTCTACAGTAATAGTTGCAGGGCTGAGATTGTAATTCACCATTTCACTAGTTTTGCTGGTAGCAATGGTGGAAAATATAGGGTGAACAAGGTTTGGAAGGTATTTTCCAAGGAGAAAGTATAATCCAAGCAGTTATGTGCTATAAAAGTACAAATATCTGAATGCTGTCCATGCTAATAAATTCTGGGTACCGTAAGCCACAAAGCAATGAATTTGCTGGAAAGCTTTAAGGAGAATAAATTAAAAACCACTACCAGAAGATGGATAGATAAGGGAACTTTGAGGAATTGGGACCAAATTCTCACTGACAGAGTTTCACAGAGAGGGGAACATACCCTCATGTTTTCTGAAGCTTGGCTGGGAGCAGTCTTGTTTGATAATCATGTAGCAACTCAAGTTAAACATTCAGAGTTCAAGGGGAAAGCAGTTAGCATAAAATACCATTTTGATTGAGGTTTTTCATGGCATAAACTGCATTCCAGGGCTTCCATCAGATGACCCATATATCTTTCATCAAAGCATGTTATTTCCTCTTTGGCTTTCTGTTTAATATTAACTCTGTCTACACTGCAGTTTCTTTTTCACTGGTCTGCAGGATCTGTTTCTGGCTCCTTCTGAGGTGAATCGCTCCTGTCGGGTGGAGATGTGTGGTGCCCACTGCATTCCAGGCTGCAATTCTGCCCCTATCCCTGCAAGGGTCAGAGATGGCTGCTGAGTTTTTGAGTGCTTCATGCTAGTTTGAAAGGAATATGGATGATACTTTTATGCCTGTTATTTTTTTGTCTCATTGTAACTGAGGATAAGCAGATCAAGCTGACCAAAGTGCAAGCGTGTATCAGTGCACAAGGGTGTCCCAAAAACCTGCTCATTCCTGAAATACTTGCTGAATGGCTGACAATGCTTCTGCTTTGACCACTGCCTTCCTCCATAGCACAGCTCATACCACTACATTTCACTGTCCTTGTTACCCCTGAGTACAGTCACAGATGTCTTTTACTGTCTCTTGCTTCCAAAACCTAAATTAATATTCTGTAATGATTAATTAGCCTCATATCTGCATGGGAATGAACTGTCAGTGCAAAAGATACTTGGCTGTGTGAATGGGTTCAAGATGATGAGCTGTATCACTCTATAGCTGGTGAAGTGCATCTCCAGAGTGAACCACGGAGCAGCCAATTTGTGCAACATAGATAAACATGTACAGCACATAAAAATGCGTAGTACATCAGATATGGTGCCAGGGACATGTTTTAGTGGTGAACCTGGCATTCCTAGGTTAATGGTTGGACTTGATGGTCTAAAGGGTCTTTTCTATGATTCTGAGAGAAACCCATTTTTTTAACCTGACCTTGATCTTTTTTATGCTGATATAACAGAATTGATGATGTAAATATCTCTAAAATTTGCCAGGTGAAAACAATATTAACATGTATCAGTGGAAGCATTGGAAAGTCTTGTGAATTTAAGTGTGGAAGACCTCAATTTCAGGACTGTGGTTTACAAAATCCACTTTTGTTTTCTAGCAGTCTTCAAAGGCAGGTCACTGTTGTAATTTTGTTTTACTTGTGTGCCAGGAGATGGGTAAAGATCGGTGCATGTTCTCATGGTTATTTTGGTACTTCATATGGTTTATTCTCTGCTCTCCCCATGCCCTCAGTCACTTGCTGGATTCAAGGGTCATTTCCTGTTTGCAGAACTCCTACTAACATCAGTAGGGCTGTTGTGCAAACATTTGGGGCTTCAATATGGCCTCTTTTGTCCTTCCTTTTTTTTCTTTTTCCTATCTGCCAGCCAGCTGAATAAGCACAATTATCTCTGTGCTCTGTGAATATGGTCTGTACCCATGCAGGTGGGATTCTCAAAAGGCAATCTGCCTCTCTGACACATCTGCTGCCATAAGTCTCCCATTTCTAAATCCAGATCCAAAAATTCTGAATTTTTGTCTCTTCTGGTAGAAGCTGCTTAGAGGGAGATAGATCTGTTTGCAGTTTTCTGCAGGGCCAGTTCTGCAGAGATACTGGTTGAGCCAGAAAAACCAAACTGATCTCCTCCTTGGTGCCTGACTTGACATACCCTGTGCATTTTCCAGGAAAAGGGAGGATAGCAAGATGAGCAAGAAAAGCTAGCTATAAGGTACACATATGCTCCGTTAATCCTAATGGTACTACCCTGCCTTGATACTGGTTGCAGGCTTATTGTAAAGACTTGGTATAGTACAATGAGCTTTTGTACTGTCTTAGTAATTTCTATGTGTAAGGTATTGAGACATCAGTCTCCTTTGTCTGCTGTCAGCCTCAGAGAGATGTTATTTCATAAACCAGGTAGCTGAATTCTGTTGAATTGACAAAATTCCTTATGTGAGGGTGGTGGTGGGGTGGTGGAAGTGTGTATTCCCTTCCTGGAACGGGTCCTTGCACATGCTGTAATACCCACTGCTGCCTCCACACAAGTCTGGAGGAATACTTATGCCCTTGGCAGCGACTTTCCAAGCCTTATGAAACATTTTTTTTTTTTTGTGGTTCACCAAAACACCTTGCAGGCCTGGCTGCTCCCTGAAGATGGCAAGATTTTCTCCAGTTGCCATCCTCTGCAGAATTGTTCCTGGACCTGTTGTGCCAGCACACACTTCTTCACACAGGCATTGCTTTGGCAGAACTGCTTTGGCAGAAGGGACAGACAGAGGCAGTGCCTTTACAGCCATGTGGCATAGGGGGGACAACTGCCTCAAGCAACCTGGTGACTTTCTGAAGGGTGACCAGAAAACCATGGCAGCCTCGGGAGACAGCTGTAATTGATGTCCTAATGGAGAGCTTTTAGCTGCCAAAAGGCAAACCTTCCCCTCAGATTTCTGCTGTGCTTTAGTGCCTGTCGATTACTGGGGCAAATGCATTATGTTAGCAAAAATAAGCTTTCCCTGATCAAATGTATGCTTTATCAGCCACATAAATGCCAGCATGACTCTCTCATTGCTACAACATATTAAACACCTTGGAAATGTTTCCTTAAACTCTAGGTCAGTCTTATGAAATCCGTCTACTTGAGAATAGGAAATTGGGAGAGTTTCAAGATTTAAACACAAAATATGTAAAGGTAAGGAGAAACATAGATTTCTTTTCTTCCTGCTACTACATACAGCCTTTAATGAAGGGCCTGACCTTGCTCCCACTGAGACAATGGAAAACACTTTGCCATTGTTTTTAATGGAAGCAGGGGTGATGGAGTTGTTGAGTGCTAGTTTCATGGGACTATGCAGCTTGGCTTTGCAGGGCTTTATTCTGTTTGTGATCATGACCCCAGAGTTTCACTGTGAATGTTGGGTTCAGGGGAATCCCAAAGTTCAGTGGTGAACATGGTCAAAGCTGTGGAGAGGCAGTCTTGTCTCCCTACTGAATCACAGCAGCATGCCTGGGTTGTTATGTGACAAATGGAGGGCCAGGGTGTTTCCATAGTCCTGCCAGGCAGATTCTCTATAGCTCCAGTTTACTTTGGTGATGGGCATAATGATGAACATATAGAACTTAATCGTTTGGTTTGGGGGACTTTTTCCTGTTGTTTCCTCCACTGCCAAAACAGTTCAAATTCAAAAACGTTGGTCTGGACCCTGGTTCTAGATCCAACCTTCAATTCTTGGCTTTCTGCCTCAGGATTTCCTTGGAGAAGTGGGAACTAGTTGCAAAATTAGTATTCCAATTTGGATTTCAAATGTTGTCCAAGTTTAGGCCGTTCCCGATTTGTCTTTTGGCCCATTTCAGGTAGTATGTGGATTGAGATTCCAATTTTGCAGGTGTTCCCACTGTGGCTTGTTTGCATCTTTAAGCTAGGGTTTGCTTTGGACATTTCTCAGGTTCACTGGCAAAAGTTGCTCACTCACTTGATATAGAAGTCCCCGGCAAGAGTGTGGGCTTGAGAAACTGGGATGTTAGGGGTCATTAACTCATGTAAGTATAGCACTATGAATATACAAAAGAACATTTTAGTTAGGAGTACTTAGGATTGTCTGCCCTGGGGTTTGCCCTTATTCCAGCCTTTTTTCTCCAGTTATTGGCATGGCTGCACCATTGCAGACCAGCCTGCTGTTACAGGTGCTTTCCTACTCTGCCTACCCTTGTTTAACTACTCTGGGGCAAATCCAATGACTGGCTCTTAATGGCTGGAATAAAGTTTAATTCCCACTGACAAGGTGTCTGGACATGTCAGCTCCACTGGGACAGCAACAGGTGAGCTTGCTTCCACGTTTGCAAATCAGAATGGGATATACTGGGGCTGGGACATGGTACAGACTCATTAAATATTACCCCCATATGAGCCCTTTTGGGTGTTGAGGCAAAATACTGAAGTTTACATGCCATGACACTTAAGATTAGGTGGACATTGCTATAGTGCTTCCAGAGTGAATCCCAGAAAGCTGTACAGGGCTGTGTTACTCCTGTAAGATGTGCCCTGTGAAGGGGGAAGTGTGTTTCTCTCTCAGGGGTCCCTAGGGAATTTGATACACATGGTGATGGGTCTCTTGGGTGGACCCTTCTACTCTCCTCATCAATGGAGGTGAGAAGCATAACAGATCAGCTTTTGCTTCTACTCTGGAAAACCAAATTAATCTTGAGAGAGGGTTCTGGATGCCATTGTTCATTCTTTTTTTAACAGAGTATAATTCGTGTGGTTTTCCATGACCGCCGCCTGCAGTACACGGAGCATCAGCAGCTCGAGGGCTGGAGGTGGAGTCGGCCTGGGGACCGCATCCTTGATATAGGTGAGGCTATTTCATTGTGGAACCTCTGCACTGCTGGGGAGATGAGTGGTGCATGATGCAGTGTTTGCATGTGCGTTTAGGTTTCCCAAGAATCCTGTATGTCTTTGGGAGGGAAGGAGATCTGGCGCTATAGGCACAAGTAGAGCTGTCTTTGATGGCTTCGCTTTCACATGCATGTTCTGATTGTATGGAAATGCTTTCTCTTCTTCAATTTAATATTTTTAAAATTTTAGGGGTTTTCTTCTACAGATATCCCGCTGTCAGTTGGTATCTTGGATCCCAGGGCTAGCCCGACGCAGTTGAACACTGTTGAATTTCTCTGGGATCCGTCAAAGAGGGCTTCAGCATTCATTCAGGTAAGAGATAAGTCATATTTCTGTGCTAAATACAGTGGTTAGATATCTTTTAAAGACCTGGGGAGAAAAAATAGCCAATGCATGAGCAAGAGAGAAGGATGGTAATGATAATTACTAACTTGTGATAGTCATGTGTAATTAATTTGTAGGATACTCGCTAAATCAATTTGCTGGCTACTTGTTAATGTTGGGGTACTACCTGCTACTGCCAGGATTTTCTTTAAAAAAGTACTCAGACACTGGTGTTGCTTTCTAAGCATAGGTTTTGTTTCGAGGAACCTGTTCATAACCTGTTAGTTTTCCTTGCTTTCCTCTTTCATGACTATTTCTCATTCTGAGCATCAATGATTTGTTTTTAATCTGAATGAGGTATTTACTTAAAGGATGCTTTTCCTGATGCCCTGTTTCTTTCTGAACTGCTTGTTCTGATTATTTTGTTGAAAGGAGAACAGAAATGAAAACATACGAGCTCTTCTGCCTCTTCGTTTTTTGTGAGGAGCCAAAACCTCATGTTCAGGCAGTATCTGAAATCCAGATGAGCACAGGTTCCAGCTGTCTCCAGAGATGAGCACAGTTTCTGTTTTGCCAGGTACATTGCATCAGCACAGAATTTACTCCACGGAAGCATGGAGGAGAGAAAGGGGTGCCCTTCCGGGTGCAAATCGACACCTTTAAGCAGAATGAAAATGGTGAATACACAGAACACTTGCATTCTGCAAGCTGCCAGATCAAAGTGTTCAAGGTATGAGGTAGTTTTGGCTTTGTCATCAACTAGATTACGACACAGGAATACGCAAAGATTTCAGGTGGTATAGGAGCAATGCAAATACTGGAGTAAAAGAACAGACTTTTAACTGGGTATGCTTAAGATCTTAAACAGGAGTCCTGTGCACATGCTGCTATAAACACTGACCTACACAGCAATTCTAGTTGAAATGTTGCACCAAGGCTTGTGCTAGTCTGTTGTACTTCAAACACTACAAAAATACGGACATATTTGGGGTATCCGGTGTGTTTTGATGCTCCTAGGCAATCAAGGCATTAGGGCATCTTCAGTTTCTTTGTTTGAACCCTCCATGAACAATAAAATCTTATTGTGGAGATCTTAAATACCTTTTTTTTTTTGTTTTGTTTTTGTTGGAGCAGAGTTTGTCTCTATGGTACCTGGAGGAGAAAAAGATTCATAGAACAAGCATCTTTGAAGCTCCTAATCCAGGCATAGCAGACCTATAGCTACTTAACAACAAACTCTCCATAGGCCTGTTTGCTCAAGGGATGTGCTGCTCCACTTGTGTTCCTGTGAGCAGTGTCTTTCCCGTTTCTGGAAAGATGCTACAAATGCCAGCTGAGGTGTGTAACTTATGGACTGAAGTAGTTGGAATCACATCTCAGGGCTGTGGTCAGCCTATTTCAGAATTGCAATAGGCATCAGTGGTGAATGTACAGAAACAGTGGGGATGCTTGATTAGTTCTTTTGTCTAGAAAATGCAGATCTGATCTTGTTTCATATGTAGAATGCCTGTAAATCTTAAGGAGACTTTTGTGAACAGATTAATCTGTTGGCCTCTGTCTCCAAACTTGTAATGCTTGGCATAAGGGAGAGCCTGTGCTTGTACTTATAGCCTAAAGGAGCTGACAGAAAGCAGAAGACTGACAGGGAAAAAATGGAAAAGAAGACCACCCAAGAGAAGGAGAAGTATCAGCCTTCCTATGAGACAACTATTCTCACAGAGGTAAAGTGTTTTAGACACATCATACTACATCATGTTGGGAGATAAATTTAAAAGAAAACAGCATCTGAGCCCCTGGAGATTGTCTTGTGTGGAGACATGTGTGCTCAGATCTGAGTGAAACTGAGAGTGAAACAAAATTATAAAATGACTCACTGCTGAAATTTATGAAAGGTGCCAAAGTTTGTCTTGGGGTATAAACTAACCCTTAGAAGCCTGGCTTTAAAAAAAAAACCAAAACAACTTTCTCAGTTTTCACCACTGTGCTCCTGGGCACTTGTCATGGTCCTCAGGTGCCAGTTGTATGAAAATACAGTTGTCTATTTTTTTCAGAACTGCTTGGCAAAAGCTCATGCTGAAGATAGGACACTTGAGCAGATGAATAGGCTGTCTGATTAAATTATTGATCTGTTTTTCTGGGAATGTGCCTATGAAGCTGTTGTTACGTGCAAGATTTTGGGTTGTACTCTAGGAATATCTTGTTTTATATTCTGATGCAGCTGGTGTAAAGTTGTATGTGTTTCTGCCCCTCCCTGTCATTACTAAGATGTTTGTATAAACTTAGCATAGGCTGTAGAATTAGTCAGCAACAGGGCTCAAGAGATTTAAGTGTTGCTCAGTCTCCCTATGGGAATGACTTGTTATTTGATTTAGTACTTCTTTTTTTTGGAGCAGCTTGCTGGACTTCCAAAAATGATGTTAATTATTCTTAATTTAAATAAACTTCCTATTTTTGAGATCCAATCTCTCCCACTCCATTTTCCTCATGTTGCCAGGAGCAACCAGCATGTTTTCTGATTGACAGACCTAATTCTACTGAGTTGGCAGATCCCAGACGCTGCCTGCGAGCTCTGATGCACTTTGACATATTGCGTGGGGAAATGTGGGTTGCCAAAGAGTTAAATATTTGCCAGTGCTTGTGGAGATTATAAAATATTTGCTAGTGTTTGTGGAGATGATAAAGCTCCAAAGCTACACTTGCTGTCTTTTTATCATTGCAAACAAGGCCACTACAGAGCATTTTCTTGAGCTCTTGGTGGTGGGGGGTTCACAGGGCTAGATTTCTCCTGCTGATTACTGTGGCTTAAATTCAGGACAGTCACCAATTCTAGCTGGGTTACTCTGGTTTTATGCTACTGTCATGGAATGTGGAGTCTGACCTATATTTGTGAAGGCTTTAGTAGCTTTGTGTCTGTCTGTCTAAAGTTTTTTCCACTTAGTAGCCATTTATGATTGGAGCTGTTTGACTAATAGCCAGAGGTTTCAGCAGGCTGGTTCAAATTCTGCTCTTTTGCTGGTATAAACCTGAAGCAATGCCACAGGAGCATTTTTGTCACTCTTGCCTGGATTTAATTAGGGATTTATAATTGAGACCAGGGGTATTTCTGTATCATTGCTGCCTTCGGTCTGACTTGACTTACTGGCATTGCTCTGACTTACAGCTGTGCACACTTTGGCCCAGTGTTATTTGGGGACAGGCTTTGTGAAATGGGAGAAAGAAATGTGGAATGCACAACTGGAATCAATCTTGGCCCCCTGACAGCCCACTTGGAGAGCAGTGTAGAAAATCCATGGCCCGTCTCTTCCTCCCAGCAGGAGTGATGAGCTGAAGTTAGTGGCGTGGCAACAGCATGAATGTGGTATTAGAGGAGAATCAAATCCTTTATTTCCATCCTTATGAAAGTTTCCCCACTGCCTTTCTTCCAACAGTGCTCTCCCTGGCCAGATGTGCCTTATCAAATGAACAATGCTCCATCTCCAAGCTACAACAGTTCTCCCAACAGCTTCAACCTCGGAGATGGGTATGTAACAAATACATGCTTTATCTTTCCTCTTGATATGGTAGCCTTTGTGTGTCCATGCATCTCACAGCCTGCAAGATGATGTTAAGGACCTCCCCCCTTTCTGGCAAGGAGAAAGTATTTTCCAAAAGCCTTTAAGACCTTCCATCCAGGAATTCCCTGTAGTGCAGAGTACTGTTTGTGCATGTTTATGTGGTGGCTGGAAGAGGAGCATCAGAGGGCCTCAGGGCCACTCTTGGTGAGAATACACCATGCCTTGTACCACCGACCCCAGTGTCTTCTCACAAGTGTGTAGAGGCTTTCAGCACCTCTTCAGAGTTGGTGTTTCCTCCTTACTTTCTGTCTTGAGGTAGTTTGGGGTGCTGAATTCCTAGGTGAATGGCATGTAAAGAAATCCTGTTTGTGGCAAAACAGCCTGGCTTTTGAGATGCTGTTTCAGAACAAAGGGCTAATGAAGACATGTTTAATTCATTAAATAGCCATCATAACAAGACAGCTCTAGTGATTCTGAAATGCTGAAGATAACTGGTGTCCCTCAGTACTTATCAGTCCCCCCCTTCTGCATACTTCCCCTTAGGACTTTGGTATAGGCCTTTTTCTTTTGGTAGAACTCTGCCATCTTATTGCCTTCCTACACAACTTAATTACCATGTTGTATTAATCCATGCTGTATCACTAATTTTCAATGAATCCCCTCAGACTATGAGAAAGAACAAACACTGAAATTACAAAATTTTGTGTTAGTAGAGAGATCTGCTAAGTTTTTTTTCCTTTGGTAAAATCCCTGATATGTTTAGGAGTCCTGTCTGTGTTTAGGGGAATTTACTAGAAATGTGGTTTTGCATGATTTATGGCACTTGACTATGTTTAAGATAACACTAGGGTTGAATTATAAGGTCTTTTATTCATTTTTTTGTAAAGAATTATTACTAGACAGTGGATTTAGTTAGGATATTTCTGGCTCATAGAAATTTCAAGTTCAGCCACCCTGTAGGTTACAATTTTCTTGCTTAGGTGATGTCACATTAGTGAGTTAACCATATGGAAAAGCTTGATTGAGGTGAGCAAACCTGAGTTTTTCTCTTAGTTTTGATGAGGACCTCAAATGACCAACAAATGACTCAGGTAGAGAGCTTTTTTTTTATTATTCTTGTTCCAAATTTTGAACACCTTTTTAAAGATCTGATAGACAAAAAAAGCCAAGTTGGATGTAACAGACAAAAAAAGCCAAATTGGATGTAATTTGTGAAAGTTGAGTCAAATAGAGGAGGGGGAAGAGGATGGACACTGCAATGTAAAATTTAAAATAATGTGTTTTTTTTCTCTTCCAACTTTATGTAATTTCTTTTAGCAACAGTTCTCCAACCCACCAAATGGAGCTCCTGCCTCCCAGCAATGATGTAAGTACTTGAGATCATGTTAATGTGGTGCTTTTCTCTTTTAGGACACTGGTGAACAGTTCATTTCAAGACCTTCTTATTCTTTTTGCAATGTAGCATCTCCTTCCTTCTGCTTCTATTCAAGATGCCCAGCAGTGGCTTCATCGTAATAGGTTCTCTCCATTCTGTAGACTCTTCTCAAGTTTTTCGGGTGAGTTTAAACAGTCCAAATGTTCTGGTTTTTTTCTCTTCTGTAAGTGCAGCTCATGTAGCATCTGCTGCTGGCCACGTTTGATGGGATCCTTGGTCTGATCCAGTGTGGTTGTTCTTTGGTTCTTAGATTAGTTACCATTTGTCAAAACAGTTTGTAGACCTACAGAGTAAGTAAAAATGGAAGGAAATAAGTTAAGATGGAAGGGCCTTCCTAAGTTCATGAAGTGCAACTTCAAAGCAAGTCCAGGGCCTTGTGCAGTTGCCTTTGAACATCTCCAAAGCTGGACATGCAACAATCTCTCTAAACAACCTCTTCAAATATTTACCTATTCTGACAGTGAAAATGTTTTTTCTTATATCTAATCAGCATTTCATCTTCTGTCTGCTGCCTCCCATCCTGTCCATGTGCACATTTAAGAGGCATCTGGCACCTTCACTGTGCCTTCCCATTCAGCAGTTGTACACACCAGTAAGACGGTGGAAGGGGCAGTTGTTAGAGGTGTTGAAACTATGAGGAGACTCTCTCTGACTTGCAGCATGATGAAATAACTCAGTGAATGTGACAGTTACAGAAGAACAGGTCATTTAATGGCCAGTGTGAAATATTTACCTTGTTTATGAGTTGGCTGGAGTATTTTCCAATGCAGCACTGTTCTTTTGGCAGCTTCCAGCTTTCTGTTTCACAGTGATTGATTTAAAGTGCACACCTCTCTGAATTTGCAACTTCTCTGTATAAATCTATGTGGTTTAGCTTTGTGGATTCTCTATGCCCTCTACCCCTGCCCTTTTCTGCTGCCCATACGTACTATTTGGAATCTGGGATTTGCTTAACTTCTGAAGAAAAATCAATTTGAAATATGTAGGTGCCGACTTACTGAAGATGTCCAAAGAAGATTTTGTTCAAATCTGTGGGCCTGCTGATGGAATTCGGCTCTTTAATGCAATTAAAGGAAGGTTTGTACTATTTCCTTTCTATTTTTTTCTGATCCCTTGATAATTTCAGTGTTAACTAGAAGTTAATCCTGGAGTTGTAGCATTTATACTCCCTTTTAATACTTCAGGGGACTGGAGATCACAATGATATTCAAATCCAAGCACAGCTCAGAAATGTTGCCAAAACAAAGCAGCATAATGTGGATCTCTAGTGGTTTATTTGCTGCCAGCTGATTGCTTGCATCATTTCATGAGATACACAGCCTACACTACCCTATGCTGCTCATAAATTCTACAGCTGAGCAGGATTTAAATCAGTAGAGGCAGGTATGATGAACTGCTTAGCAAGTGCTGTAAACTGTTTGTTCTTATCTGATGTTGAAAAGATTAAGATGCTCTGCATCACCTCCCAGGAGTCTCTTGCTAGACATCCTAGGCTGTCTAGTCACCAGCATCATGACTATCCCTTAGTTTGTTACTTATGCATGGCATGAATGATTCCATCTCTTACTGTTTGATAGCTGACCTGGAACTTTTAGATCTATTTCAGATCTACTCAATAACTTACTGCTGGTTTTGATTAATCCATAGAAATGTGAGGCCCAAGATGACAATTTATGTCTGTCAAGAACCAGAGCAAAACAGGTCCCATCTCCACCAAAAACGAGAAAATGGAGATGGCAGTCTTTGTGGTAAGTTCTTATGTATGGATTTTGTTAAACACTTACCTGGTGAGAATGCTGCTTTCTGCCTGAGCTCCTGTGTAGGACAGCTTGGTGTCCTTAGGGTTTGAGGGGATCCTGTTTATCCCAGTTTTGCCACTTTGGTTATGGTTTAACAGCTACAGATTCCAAATGGCACTGTCTGCCTGGGAGACAGACCCAGCTTACAAATTGTCTGCAGAGTGCCACAGCAAAAGCTCTATTCAGTTCTTAGTAGGGACAACAGCATTAAAAACCACCCTTCCGTCCACAATTTTCTTTAGATTGTCTTGTTTGAAAATATTCAGGGGGAGTGGAAGGTTGGTAGGTCTTAAAGTAATGTTATAATTCTTGAAAGTTCACAGCTTTTGGGAATTTTTCATCCCTCATGACACAATGTACAATCAAATGAGAACAAAGATTCTCCTTAAATCTTGAATTTAGTAATAAACAGGCACAGCTTTCCTACCTCATAGCTATAATTTGGATTAGATTTCTAAAACAATACTGTCATCCATGGTGTTACCTTCTACATTGTATGTTCTAGTTTGTGCCTGTGGAATCAGTGAATGGTATCTAATAAAATATTGCTTTGGTGTGACATAGCCCGTGTTTTACTATTTGATTGAATTATTTTTTTAAACTTCAAAAATCAGTAAAAGAAGATTATCCACAAATATAAGCAGCTTTATGAGAAGGCTATTTTAGTGCCTCATGATGCAAGTTGTAATTAGTCCCCATGTTTTCCTCTGGGTAAAAGTTGTGTGTGTTTTAATTGCCTGCTGCATAGGAAGAGTGGCTATTTTTCTGCAAATCATCAAATCAGATATTCGGAGGATGCTTTAAAATACTAAGCTTGTTTATTCCATTTGAACCTTCATCTTGAACCTATTTGGTTGTTGATGCTGAGTGTCTTGGTGCCATCTGTATTTGCTGTTCTGTAGCTGCTTTCCACTTGTTGCAGTGTATCATGCAATCTTCTTAGAGGAGCTGACCATGCTGGAGTTGCTGGAGAAGATTGCAAACTTGTACAGCATTTCTCCACAGCAGATCAACCGCATCTACCGGCAGGGACCCACGGGGATCCACGTCCTAGTGAGCAATGAGGTGAGGGGGCTGCAGCTTTGTCAGAGGTGGAGCAGTTGTCTGACTTCTTGAAGCTAGAATGAACTTTCAAATAACGGAATGCATCTTCAAGGGAGAATTGTAAAGCCATTAATCCCAACAAGTTAAAGTAGTGAATCAGCATGCACAACACTGATTTTGGTGTGGTTTCAAGACCTTTGCTTTGTAAAAGATGTTGGGGTTTTTGTTTGCTTTTTTAAAGTAAAAAAAAAAAAAAATATTGGTCATTTATTGTGCTCTACTTGAAAAGAGGTTGTGACAGTGTGGGGCTCTGTCTCTTCACCCAAGTAACAAGTGTCAGGATGAGAGGAGATGGCCTCAAGTTGTACTAGGGAAAGTTTAGATTGCGTATTAGGAAAAACCAGTTTATTTAAAGGGTTACCAAGCATTGAAACAGGCTGCTCAGGGAAGTGGTTGAGTTACCATCCCTGGGGCACTTGGGGACGTGGTTTAGAGTTGGGCTTGCTGGTGCCAGATCAATGTTTGTGCATGGTGATCTTAGAGGTTTTTTCCAACCTAAATGATTCTATGAATTTCTTTTAATTTTGGCTACTTACACACATTTTGAAGTGAGGATCTAAAGAATTTTTAAAATTCAATAGGTAAGTTGCCCAAAGAAGGTAAGTTTGAAAATCTGTAGGGCAATTAGTTTTTCATCTTGGCCCATGTTTCCAGGCACTGGGTCTGTCACTATATGCATACTATAATTTATGGACCTCTGATACTGTTTGTGTCCCATTATATGATGCCTTAATTTAGTCCATTCCATTAACTTACAGGTTAATAGTGAGTTGCCCTTCTTCCTCTTTTTCCTCTACTAAATCACTTACTCATTCATGCACCAGAATCACTTAAGGAGCTTCATTTTAAGAAGCATTGTTAAAACAAATGAAGCAGAGCATAGGTCTCAACTGGAGCCTAAATGGAAGGCTGTAATGCTTATTCCTGAAGTCTCCTTGCTATTCCAGCCTGATTAAATCTGAAACTTCAATGCTTTATGGATGCAAAATGCTTGGAGGCAGCTCTTGGTAGGGGAATTGCATGAACCAGCCGGGGTATAAGGCTTTAAGTATTTGCTGAAGTCAATTATTAACAAGTTCTATTGCTTTTCTAATATTTTTCTTCTTGTACTAGTACTATAGTGGCAAGAGTGTGGCAGTCTGTGAATGTACTTCATGCATCATTAGGCAAAGACACACAAACTGGCCAGAGAAGTTTGATTTGAAGGAGTAGAGGCTGGATGTTAAATCCAAAAGAGTATAGGGAGATCAGTCTAAGTTGAAAAGGGTATTTTGATGTGAGAACTTACAGCTGAAAAATGTACTTCTTGAATGATACTCAGTAGCTAGGAGAAGGCTTTTTCACAAGGCTGGATTTCATGAACTGATCAGAGAGGTTCAGGTCACTCTTCCCTTCTCTGGAATTGTGTCCAGCATTTGTTTCAACTGTATGAGACATCTCCTGAAGGTAATTTACCTCCTCTGTCCCACATAACTACTCTAAGATGAGAGGAAGCATTGACTTAAGGATGAATCTTAAATGGGCTCTTCATATTGCAGCTGAAATAATCTTTATCTCCTTATTTAAAGCTGTCACTAGTATCTGCAGTTCTTCTGAAAATCTAGTTGCCTCTCACAAATAGCTCAAATAGCTTTAGGTTCTAGTCTTTCTTCTATGATTTGCCTTGTTTCTTACAATAGTTTCACTACAATTCTTGTTCCTTGACAAAATACAAACAGGTAAATTAATCCTGCAAGCACAGCATCTGTACTAATGTCTGATCAAAATAGCCAGATGGATGCTGCTGAGGTGGCTTTTCAGTAGCAATTCCTTTATTCAGAAGGGAGTCCATTTCTTGGGGTTTACCATTTCCAGGTATTCTTTAAATGCTGATGTAAGTTCAGCTGAGCTCCATAGTTTAGCTGAATATATAATTACCACTATTGGATTTTTAGGAAAGGGGCTACCTTAATCCTGTCTAAACTAGTACAGCTTCACTAAAAGCAGCAAAGAGCATGATCTTTAATAGAATAATTGGAGTGGTATAGGAACCTTCAGGATCAAGAGCTACAAAGAGGATGGTAAAATGCTGAATAAGCTAGATCAGTTTCAGGCAAACACATTTAGTGTGAGCTTCCCTTAAACACAGTAGCAACTGCAAGGACCTTAATTGATCAGTCATGTACATTAATAATCTCATGGGCAGGGTTGCTCAGGACTGTGCAGGATTAGACACCAAATGCTGTTTAATACCTCTCCTCTAAGTCTATACTGGCTCTGAAAGAATTGTGAATTTAATTGCTAAAAATGTATTGTGTTGGCTTTTTTCCTTCTGCCCTTCAGATGGTGCAAAACTTCCAAGATGAATCCTGTTTTGTTATCAGTACATTGAAAGGTGTGTATTGCTGCTGCTGTTACCTGTTACTCTAAAGATAATTCCTCCTTTCAATTGCACTAAATGTTATCACAAATTCAATGCTGTTATCCTGAAAAGATAAGTAATCTAATCTAGTGTAAGTCAAGCTGTTGACTACACTATGATAGACTGATCAGTGCTTTACTCTCAGTTACACTGCTACAAAAATTCCATAAATCCATTGACACCACTGACATAAATGAGCAGGAAGCCTTTGAGTAAAATGATAAAATATGATAGTATGTAGGGGTTTTTAATGTAAATTATTTTACTTAGGTGTTCAACATTGGTTTTCATGAGTGGGTTGTGAAACAAGTGTATGAACTATTGCAAAATACTGAGAAAGAAAATTTGAAGTTCTGTATTTCTGGTGTTTCTTAAAAGCAATGAAAATATGCTTTGCATTTCTTTGTTTCAGCTGAGAGCAATGATGGCTACCACATCATTTTAAAATGACCATGCTGCACAGAGAGACTTTTAATGGCCTAAAACTTAGTGCCTCACTGAGATTGCTACAACCTAGACTGGAAACACGAAGAACCTTCTGGATAAATGCTCCTGTGAACTTAGAATTACCAAACAGCTTAAGAAAAAACTTGCTTTTACAGATAAAAATTTTTGGTGGTGTGTGATTTTGGTGGGTTTGGTTTTTTTGTTTGTTTGGTTTGATTTTTGTTTTGGTTCTTTTGGTTTTTTTAAGCTGGAGCTGAGAACATCCTCAAAGCTTGTACATGTTTTTTTCTCCCTCCCTTCCTCTTCAGTCTTGAAAATTGTAGAGGTTTCTGCTTATTACTTAGAAACATCTGCCTTGTACTAAAGGGAAATGAAAGATAAACAAATCCCAATTCTCTTCACCCCTCATGAATTGATTTACTTACAGTTCTGAGTGCTCTCTTGCTTTCAACACACACCCTGATGCTGATGGATGTGGATTCCACGGGGTTCCTCTTCTACTCTTTGAGGTGGAAGGCTTGGGGCTACCTCCCAAAACAGTTTGGGCAGTGCAGAGGATGGGTTTGGTGCCCAGCCTTCAATGATGTGTCAGCTCTGGAAGCCCACACTTAGCTGTTCTCCACCTGCAGGTGTGCTCAAAGTCCAGAGACCCTGGTCCCTCCTGACAGACCTTCTGTAGTACCAATCCAGCAGAGCAGTTCTGGGGGATTTGAGGGAGGACAGACAACTTGTGGTGAGCAGTTCAGTACCATATTATTATCTGTAGCTTGAGAGTAGTGTCCTTGAATGGAGCATATGAAGGTTTTCTGAGGAACCGTTTTGAGCATTGGAAGCTATAGTGCTCATGACAAATTCATACTATGGATTTATTCTACTCTACAAATTAGTGATTAACTGCTATCTTTACTGTAACTGGGAATTAGAAGTTATAATCTTAATGGATTTTCATCCTGTTACTGAGGTAAAACTGTTTTGATCAAGACCAGGTAACAGATCATCTTAGTTGCTGCTTCCTGTATTCTTGCTCTTTCACTTTTGACCCCTGTTTCCCATATCTGTAACTATGATCAGCTCCACCCTCCCTTGGTCTTTTGGGACTCCATCCAGGCTCCATTAAGCTAAAAAGATGGCTTCCACTGAAGTCAAAGGCAAACTGGATTGCACCTTTCTTGCATGGATGAAACCATTTCACTTTTGACAGCTAACTAATGTGGCTGTTTCCCCAAACTGAGTGTCCATATACCATTAAAATCTGATTCTTGAACATTTCATTACATCCTGAACTGACATGGAAAGGTGAAATACCAAACATTTTCCTGGAATGGAAATTTTTCAAAAAATGAGAAATTGTCAGCTGCAAAACACTGAATAAAATGTTCCAGCCTTTTTAAATGGAAACATTTAATTAAATCCATTTGGCCCTTCAAGCAGCATCAGTTTGAGCTACTGTTGCAGCCCTCAGAAATTGTCATTCAAGTGCCTTGTGCGCCATGTCTCCCTTGGGGCTGAGCTCTTTGGCTGAATTACAGATCCCATGATGCTCCTACCCTGGGTTAGTCAAACAGGGAATGCGTCATGAGGGCTGGAGAGGTGCCCAGGGAGAGAGGGGGCCATGGAGCCCTTGAGTTACAGCTCCCAGCTGACACCGGAGGAATTCGGACAGACACGGACTGATATTTCTCTGACAAAAGTTATGTGTTTCAAGTGTTCCCAACAGAAATAAACAGCAAAATATTGAGAAAAGCAACCTTTTTTTCATTAAAGCATCAAGTTTTGCGCAAAAAAACCCCACCCATCTCCACTGTTTTTTTGGTTTTTTTAAAACCGAAAATAATACTAGAATAGAAATCTTGTGTTACAATGGGAAAACCTTCAGCCAACTCAGCTAATTGAGCAGCAATGCCTCCTTAGGCACGATCTTGCTCAACTGACTGTCCTGGATGCTTCATGAATTGTAGGCGTGCAAGAAGGATGTCTAGGCTTTGGGGCGTGGTGGTTCCCCCTTCTGAAATGAAGGAATTGAGGCTTTTTGGTTGAGAACCAAGCTGTGTAGGTCAGGAGGGAGCTCCTGGCCATGGAATCCAGGTTGTGGCCACGCACAGCTGCCTTCCAAAACAGTGAATGAATTCCAGATGCCTTTGTGAGCAGGTGCGACCAGTGTGCCCCTGTGTACCAGGAGCTGCTTGATTTATTTTCCAGAAGGTGCTTTGGAAGATGGATGTTGGCTTGGCTGTGGTTTTTCATCCTGCTCTGTAATACTGGCCCAGTGTATGGTATGGCTGTCATTGGCATGCAGCTCAGGTAAATCTGACCTCATGGGAAGGGTTCTAAATAGACCTTGAAGTTTCCAGGAGTGTAGCCTGTATCATATCATATCCACATGGGTATGATATGTGTGGTAGCCCTGTAACTGAGGGCACGCAGCAATACTGATACAGTAGAGTGAAGAAAGGATAGAGGTGGCTTTGCTGCCAGAGTTAGGGACTGAGAACTGTTTGTTATAAAATGTCTAACTTGTTGATTCTTTTAAAAACCAACTCTTGCCTGTAAGGAATTATATGCCAGAGTCCTCATAGTGTTTCAATGGTACTTGCTTGATGAATTTTGAACAAAAAGAAGTCTCTTAGGGCCTTCCTGTATTTAGATTTTTTAAAATAAATCAAATAATTTGAGGATGAATTTGACAATATATCTTGCTCTCATGCTCTAAAAGATATACCAGAGTAAACAATCCCATAGACTATGTATATTTTCCTATGGGTGGGCTCTGTGTGAGGCTGTTGTAAAGCTGTATGGCTTAGGGGTGTGTGTAATACCTACCTGTATTTGACAGAGTAGTTCTAGTCCTTGTTTAACCTCTGTAGCCCCAACAGGAATTTGGAGGTTAGTGGTTAAGCAATATATGTGTCCATGAAGACACAGCATGGCTGGTTTGGTGTCCAGGAGACTGTTGAGTTACTTCAGCTTAGACTCACTCACTGTCTTGAGTTGAAAGGGACCCTGAAGGGTCACAGAGTGCAATGCCCTGGTCCTTAGAGGAGTACCTAAAACTGATCCCTGTGTCTGTGAGTGTCATCCAGAGCAGCCCAGGTGCTCCTTGGGCTCTGGCAGGCTTGGTGCCATGACCAGGGGCAAGGGAAGTTCCTGGGCAGCCTGTCCCAGTGACCAACCACCCTCCTAGTGAAGAACCTTCTCCAGTGTCCAGTCTGAACTTGCCCGGATTCAGCTTCACTCCATTCCCTCACTTCTGCTGCTGGTCACCAGAGAGGGGAGATCAGCACCTCCCCTCCCCTGCTGCCCTTGAGGAAAGTGCAGAGAGACAAAGAGAGAAGGAAAGACTTGTATCACCTGTGTGTCAGGTACTCCTTGACTGTCCTTGGATCTGCCATCCCTAGAGGGACTTGTTTGACTCGTTTGTGGAAGTGACAGCCTCCAGAAGGAAACTTTTGTTTCCTCAAGAGTGGAGGAAGCACAAATGTTTAGTCTGGGATAGATATCTAAATTCTAGATAGACTAAAGGCAAGGGAGATGAGTAGCTCCCACTCATCTAAATAGCATTTAGTTTTTATTAAGTGCCTGTTACACTTATTTTTACTCTTTTTTATTGTTGTTTGTTGCTTCTATTTCTTTCTTAAAAAAGTAAGAAAACCTACTCAAAGTGATTTAACTGGAACTTTTTACAGCTATATGTGAAATTGGTGCAGCAGAACTTTATAAGGACTGGGGCTTAGGATAACAGTGAGTAACACAGTTTCCCAAGCTGTCCAGTTCTTCAATTGTATGTATGATGACAGCCACTATGAGTAAAAGTGGGCTTGCTAGGGATGAAAAGGGAGAATCATCATGTGATTAATACCAATATGACTCTAGCCAGTACTGCAGAGTATAAACTTGCATTCTTGTCGGATCTGTACTGTCTGCTTGAAATTTCATAAATTGTGGCGTTTTCTCTATCAATGGAGTAAAATGATAGAGATCAATTAATATGACTCTGGTAATGTCTGGAAAACTCTCAGTAATGCCCATGATACACAACTGCAGGGCAGGGAGAGGGCAAACGATCTGGTGATAAAATCTTGGCCATCTGATTGAGGTGGCAGGACTGGTGCTATTAAAATTAAAGCTCCTGTTCTTTCTGCTGGCCCTGCATGGTTAATTGGCTAAAATAGAAATAATCATTCAATGTGGAAAATACTGGAGTTCTCATTGACTTTTAGTGTGAAATTTAATGGGCTGAAGTTTCAAGACTCAGAGGTGGTAAAAGGATTCTTGCATTTGAGAAGCCCTGAATGGCACTCTCCTTATAATGTAACATATACATATATATGCATATATATATACATATATATCCACATACATACTGTACTGTATCAACACATATTTGTGCTGAGTACATGTGTTCTTTGGCTTTAACTGGTACTCTGCTTTGTTTAGTTGCAGTTCAGTGTAAAAGACTCTGGTTGATCAAGCTTCAAAACCCGGCCATTCCTTGGGTAGAAATGTAAAAGTCTATAGTAGCAACTAGGTGATTTGGACATGGTACACTTGGAGTGATGTAAGTTTGATGAATTTCTGTGATACAAATCCCAGGCCTTGGTGAAGATAAGCATATTCTTTCACTAACACTGCAGTTCTACATTGCAGCTTCTGAAAATTAGTTAGAGTAACAGAGAAATAGATTGCCCAATGCTAGTGAACTAGTAAGGCTACTCCATAAGCAGAACAACCATACGATGACTTTTCCTAGCTCAATGTTGTATTGCTTAAGCATTGGCTGTAATTCTAATAATCATCTGGTGGATGACTCAAATAGGTTTTTTTGTCTCTTATCTGTTGGGATTTTCTTTACTTTTCAAAGAAATGCTATATTCAGACTAGCTAGTCTTTCTCCTCCAGTTATGAAATGGTTTAACTTTATGCTAGTAATGGAAATATTTTCATTAGATTATAATCTCTTGACAGCACAGGGTACTCAGAGTGGGGAGTGTTTGGCTTTGACCATCACTACTGTGAGTGAATATGAGAAGGCAGACTGGAGGTGTATCTAACATCCTTGGCTCTCTCTAACAAATAGGTTAAGCTAGTGCCTAATTTTTTGTGCATTTTTGATTTGTATTTTTTTTCCCATTCCCTCAAAATTCTGCTCCCTGGCAAGGGATGCATTGGTGACCAGATGGTGTGCCCAACTTTTTAAAGTAGCCTGCTGTCCTGGTTTGCTTGGGGTGTTTATCTTTCAAAAGGGAGTTACCACTCTTCACTGACAATGCAGCTGTTAGAGGCAGGCAGTGCTGGCCACAAAGTTGGCATGATGGGCAAGGGCGAGTGGAGGTGGGTCGATGGGAGGCTGAGGCGTATCAGTTGTGAGTAAATACTGCCACACTCTTCGTCTTTTCCTTTGTTGGTTTTTGGGGTTTTTTGTACATGAATAAATAATAAAAAAGCATATTTTGCACTGGCTCTTGTACTGTTGTGCAGAAGAAATCTGTATCTAGAATCTGTGCTCCAGTCAAAATGCAAATAAATCTGTTTGTAAGAAGCACGGGTATGGTCTCTGGTTATTTGGTGCGGTTGGGCACAGGAGCACCTCAGCATTGGCTGCTGCTCGGCGTGCAGCTGTGAGGGGCTGGGCACCATCTCGGGGTGAGGGGGGAGCAGGGGGTGCCAAGTGCTGGGCAGAGAATGTCAGCTGCAGCCAAATGTCCTGCAGTGTTTTCCTCGAGTTGGGACTGCCTGCATTTCCCCACAGCACAGTGACCAGCTCATGTTTGATCTGGGTCATGGCACGAGGAGAAGTCTCGTCCCTGCAGGGGCTGTGACTGTGGGCATGTGCTTTACTGGGGGCACCAGCTGTGTCAGATGGCAGCTGGCTTTGGTCTTGCAGTGCTCAGAAGGCACAGCCATTTCAGAGCCTGTCCTGGCTGACATCAGAGATGAGCAGAGTCCCTCCTCACGGCAATGCTCTGTCCCATTGAGCAGCTGTGAGACACATGCTGGCAGTGAGGCTTGGATTGTGGAGCATTCACAGTGGTTTGGCTGGAAGAACTCCAGTATCCTCTAAGGTTCAAACCATAGATCTAGTAACTTACATAGTCAGGAAATGAGCAGATGTTCAGAGTCATTTTCCAGTCAGAGAAGATGGAGCCCACTTTGGAGATAGAATACTCTTCCAGCAGCCAAACTTCATGTCAAGGCAAAGTAATGAGAATGGATGTACAACCAATGTAAGGGTGCTCCTTAATCTGAATTGACCTCAAGCCATTTCAGCTCCTTTGCTGAAGAAGTATTTGAATCTCAAAATTAGAAAACATATCTTGGGCCTTGGGTGTGAACAGCAGTTCATATGCAGAGTATAAGGGCACAGACAATGTTCCTAGGTAGAGGTCCAAGAGAGTTTATTATCTTTTCCTACCAGTGACTCATGCGTCCCTGAGAAGAGGAAAGGGACTGTCTACCCCAATGTCTATTAGTTTAAAATTCCTCTGGAGGCAGAAGTCCAGCTGTCTGAGGCCTGATACTGTATTCAGCTGCTCCATGCATGGCGAGGCAGCCCTGTGTCCCACAGGGCTCCTGGGTTCACACAGCTTCAGTGTAGCTTCAAATCCACATCCAGGCAGCAACAGGGAATTTGGGTGGGTTGGTCCCTGAGGGAGGATGCTGGTAGGCACTCCAGGGTCCAAGGCTGGCATCTGGGCTCTTCAGGGCTGGCTGGAGGGTGCAAAGTGTGGGGGGTCACTGGCAGCAAATGCTTGGTGCCTTGGTGGGGGTGTATGAGGCCTGCCAGCTGCAGGGGCCATCCCTGGGGCTCTTGGGAGCTGGAGGTGAATCCCTCCCTGATCCTGCAAGGTGGGGGGCCAAGGGAGTGTCATGTGCGTGGATAGTTCCTACCAAACTCCACACAAAACTATCCTTCTTCTCCTGTAAGCTTGACCCGTGTGCTGGCTGGGGTTGATCAATGCAGAAAGGAACACTAGGAAGGTTTTTACCTAAGAAAAAGTGTTCAAGGACTGGGAAAGTGGTAGTTCTGCACAATTTAATTTCTGTGGGAAACACATGTAAACAACCTCAGAATAGATCCCGAAGTTAGCAGCAGCTATAGGACTGGACAGGAATTCTTAAGAGCTTTTAATGAGTGAGGAGAAACAAGACTTAAGACTGGAGCTGTTTAGTCAAAGCACTGGCATAGTCTCATCTAAATCCTCAACAGGAAGTAAACATTTTAAAATTAATTTTCTAATTCCCAAAACAATGCAGTCTTTCAGCTAGATTAGTCACAACTATGGAGCAGACAGGGAAATAGCAGACCTGTCATACTCCTTCCGTAAAGAAGCTAAATGCTTCCAGGCTTACCTGAGTAGGAAAGATTTGATCCTGCAATAAATTAAATTGCTGAAGGCTTTTTTAGTATATTACAGCAGAGGCTGGTTGTCCTGATCAAACTGGAGTTTCAGACAAGTGTTGACTCCTCTGCTCCCCAGAGATGTGTGGCCGAGGGAGGCAGGACTGTCTCATCCTATCCCATCCTAAATCTTCTATTTTTGGCTGTTGCAAACAGTGCCACTATCCATTTTGCTGTCTAGAAAAGCCTCAGTTCTGATTTATCTGATATTAAGTAATAAGCAAGTATGATGCAGCTGGAAAAAAGTTTGATTAGCAACAATCCAAATTTAGCTGAGCACATTAGTGCACTGAGAAATAGTTTTTTCCATAGTGAAAATTTAAATGCTGAAGACTTTGATGTAGAGAAGAGACGAGCTAGAAATATTATGTTGGATACACTTTAAAAAAAAGGCAATGCTGAGAGGAATTCCTCCTTGAAAATATTTTCAAAGCCTACTACCTCCCAGAAGAAAGTTCCTGGATGGGTTGGCACCACTTTGGGAATTAGGATCTCCATTATATCACCTAATGGTTTAACCTGTGGTAGTAAGATAAGGGAAAAGTTAAGTTAAAAGATGAGCCCATGACTCAGTGCAGGTAATCCTGGCTGAGGGTGCACGGCCAGAGCACCCTGGAGAGCAAACCCAGCACAAAGGCTTGGAGGCCACATACATTGAGCCAAGGGTGCTCCTGAGGACAGAAACATTAGCCCAGACAAAATTATTCCAGAGCCGCCCACAGTTTCCCTTTTTCAGATTCACCTCATTTCACAGCAGTGCCTATGAGGCCACAACTCTTGTTCCTCCAGCAGCCATAGTTATTTACTGTCACAGGCATGGCTTGAAAGAAATGAAGAAAGAAATGTATCCCCAAATGAAAACATGGGGATAATTTTGATGATTGTTGAAGTGATTACTGGGGGAAGAAAGGGAGAGACATTCTTTTTTTTTTCTAAAGCTTTGGTTCCTCCAGCCGCTGCCAATGGCTTTGCACTTCTCAATTCTCCAACAGTTGATTTTTCATCTAGTTATGGTGATGGTTTGGTCACTGCTGGCCAGATCCTCAAGCAAAGTAATTGAGAAAATGAACCTTTGAATTCTTGGAGACTCTCACTTTAAAACAACGAAACAATTTTTTCTCTCTCATGAGCATCACCAAGTGGTGTTAATCTGTCACCTTTCAGGCTCCCATGCCCACAGGTGTTGACCCTGTGTCTCCCTCTGTGAAAATGCCCTTAAATTATATTTTAGTGCAAAGAGCATGACCAAGAGCCCAAACTCAGACCCTGGGCCAAAGAGATGGACGAATTTATCAGGGCTTGGGGCTGTGGAGAAAAACTAGCCTGGCACTTGCTTATAAAATTAAATTCTTATGACATTACAGTGCTGTGAAACTCAGAAACCCTCAAACCACTGGACTCCTGGTACATTCCTGACTGGTAGCCACCACTCTTGGTTGAACAAATATGGGAATATGTGGGGAGGTGATTTCAGGTTTGAGAAGGGAATAAATAAAAGACATATACATTTAAAAAAAGAAATTACATTCTCTACACCCACAAAGCACAGGAAGAATGGTAAGAATGTAAATACCATGGCAGCACTCTGCCACATGTGTTTTGTCTGCAGTGTCTGATTTTTAACTTAATTCTTCCTGTGGAGATTTATGGCTGAAGCATGGATCAGACATTAGGTAAAACATTAACAGGCCATTTTGATAGTCAGGAGTAGAAGACACTGAGCCCCATCCCAACAGAGTGTCACAGCTACACAACCAGGTCTTTCTTCAGGTGTTTACTTGTCACCTTAACAGGGTGCCAAGTGGATGGAGGGCAAGGAAGCTGACTAGGAAATGTTGGGGAAGAAATTGATGGCCCTTAATTAAGAGCGACACTTTTTCACCTCCACATTTGACTTTTTAGGAGGTCTTCCAAGGAAGCCAGCACTGAAAATATCCTTTTTGCCAAAGCTGGGGGGATATCCTGGGAGATGCAAATGAGCCAGTAGGTGTTCCTGGGAGTGTTAATTTCCCAAACTGGCCCATGGTGGGGTCAGCCTTACTAGCTTGGAGACAAGGAGCCCTCCTTGCACCTGCTCAGGAGATCTGGCTTTATAAACCACATGCTTCCGTCCCTTGGTGGTGGAGTTGAGGGCAGAGCAGGGGTGGTATCTCAGGTGAGTGGGTGTGGTTAAAGTATAAATTGACCCTCTTCAGTTTAAAGCCATTATTCCTTGTCCCATTATGATGAGCCTTGCTAAAGTGTTTGCTCTTTGAGTGTAGAAAGCTGCAATAAAACTCCATAAGGGTCTGTACCAGGTCCCACAGCATGAAAATCCCTAATGCTTTCCCCACCCTTACAGTATTTCCCCCACTTCTCTGGGGGACTGGCAGTACATGGTTTCTGCCAGCTGTGATACAAGTTTTTGCTGTTAAAATGCTGGGAATGAAGCTCTGGTATAGTCTGGAGAAGTTTTCTGATAGGAGCATCTAGTGATGGTTTGTTTAGTGAGTGGTGCTCTGTGTGCTCTTTCTGCTGTGTTCCTTAAGGGTCTGTGTGACTCCAGGTTTTGCCTTTCTGGGTGTGTAAATGAGACAAATCCTGAGCAATTCAGAGGAAAAGCCATCACATCTCAGCTGTCCAGGGGATAAAAATGGTCACACAGGCAAGTAACTTTCTGTCCCCAAATTCTAGGGCCAAAGCCTTGGTACAGCCAGCAGCATCACCTGCAGCTGTAACCTGTGCTGATCCCTCCTGCTGGGGCTCACACCTCCCTCACCTGTGGCTGCTCAAGGAATTGCCAGCCCAGTGCTGGCTGTGCAGTGCTTGGCACTGCTGGGAGCTGGAGAAGGATGCAATTAAATCAATTACAGGCTGGTGATTTTGCATTCAATGGAATAATTACTCTTGAAAGCTGGCAGTATGGGTGAAACTTGCTCCCAGGCTTAATATCAGGTTTCACTATCTTGCCAGAAAGTGTGATTGATGTCAACCTGTTATTGTGATAAAGGCTATAAACTCACAGGCTCATAAAGTAATTTAGTGTGGAAGGAGTTTTCAAAAGTCATCTGGGCTAGACCTTGCTCAGAGTGGGGCTAGGCCAAAGGCTGCTTGTTGTGCAGGGTCTGCAAGGGGAAGCCCATGGCCAGTGCTAACCAGGCAATCCAAATAGAGATTATAATAACCCATTCTTGCCACAGAGAATTTATGAATCACTAAGAAAAGATTTTTGTCTTTGCAGTGTTGGGTGGGAGAAAAGTAAAACAACATAGGGTGCTAAGCCATAATTATCTTTCATTCATCCCTTAAGAATGTCTATTTAACAGTTATATTTTACTTTACTTGGGATATATTTATTTACTTATTAATTTTCCCCAGTGAAGAGAAAAAAATGTAACTTGGCAATCACTTTCTACCAAGTTGGGCAGTTCTTGTGGTGGTGTTTTTGCCAGCTAAAGATGGAGCTGGACACTAAAAATTTAAGGTTTTACTTGCTAACAGTACTGCTTCACAATGATGGGTGGAATTGGCAGTGTGAGGGGTCTGAGGGGCTTTAAATTGGGGCGAAACTTCAATGGATGAGCTTTTCCATACTGTGCAGATGCCCTCGTGCTCCACATGTGCCTGGCAGAGCAGTCTACGTTTTGTGGAGCCTGGGGAGCCTGTGCTGGGAATGCATTAAATCTCCAAACTGGGTTCTTATGCAGTTGGTTATGTGTGCTGCAAATTCTCAGCTCTGCTTGCTTGTTCTGATGTCTCCAGATGTGAGAAGTGGCATTAACTTGGCTTTTTTTTTTTTTTTTGGTGCATGATGAAAGAACACACAGACAAGAGGAGAAATGGTTCTGGAGGTGGTGGATAAGAGATGCTTATCCTTAAGTTACAGTCTTGATGTAAATAAAGATGTAAGCTATTTTCAGTGCTTTTTTTATTTGGATGGAGAGGCTGCAACTGGCAGGGCTTTCTACCCTGAAACTAAGGTGAGTCTTACAAGCTGAGCCTGGATCATGGGCTAAAAGCACAAGAAGCATTACATGGTGCCTTCATGTGTCTTCTTTGAGGAAAATCATCATTGTGTTCCTTCAAAAAGGAGCAAATTCTAGAGGGAACTTGATGGGAAAACTCCTAAATCACCCAAGTTGTGACCATGGGCTTCACACTGAAGAGTCCTGTTTGAAGTGCAGCTCTCTCAGAAGAATGTGAGACACATGCTAGAAAGGGTTTTGACTTTAGGAAGATTTAAAATGTGGAAAATGGCATAATCTGATGATGTTAATAAAATCAGTTCTATATTTCAGGTTTCTCCATTTAAAATCTTACTTGACACATTTTCCACTCAGAATAGTCCCTGCCAACATTACTGAGCATCTGTAGATACTGTGGTCTGTTCAGTAGTAAATGCATCATGGAATTTAATTTCAAGCTTCCTTCAAACAATCTACCTGTGACTGATAAAGCTTCTGGGAAAGAGAAGATTTATTCTGTTTCATAGTAATTTTTTTTGGAGTAATTGATATTTAGAGTGAAAATATTACTTAAAAATTGCAATTCAACAAATGATAAACTTAGGTTTTGCCATTCAAAATTACTCCTGCCTCATACCCTTGGCAGAGTATTATTAAATTCATTGTTCACCTCAGTAAATTAAAGGCAGCAGAGCAGGGTAGAACACCAATTGCTTAAGGTACATTTTTATTTATCAAGTTATTTAGCCTGTACACTTTGTTCTCACTGCCTTGAGAACACAAACTGTTTTCTGAACACGTACTTGACATGATGGCTTGGCCCCAAGACCCATGGAATTATGTTTGATAGGTCTGGATGGCTCCTGAGTATTGTTGCAGCATCCCTGAGACCAGCTCAGCTGGGATCTATAGGGTTAATAGGAACTTTCTTAGAATTAGGTTTAAGGCCAGCCTTTACTAACTAATCTGTAACACTTTATCTCTTTATGTATTTTTCGTGGAGTGCATTTGAAAGACCTTAAAAAGACATGGTGTTTGTCTGGGGAAATTTAATGTTGTTGAGTTTTCTCAGCATATAAAAGGCAGTCATGCTTGGTATATCCTAGTTCTTGCAAAAGTTGCTGAAAAAAGGGCAGGATTTTTTTTTTACACTTTTTTATGTTCAGATGGACTTTTGGGGGGTTGATGGTTTCTTTTCAACATAATCTTTATGAAGAGGGAAATTGTGTAGTGCAAACATACTTTTGGTCTGTCAGGAACCTGTGGCAGTAACTGAACTAGGGAAGCATGGCTAAACCCTCTTTTCCACAGGGAGAAGATGGGATGGGTGTGACTGCTCAGTGTTTGAGGTTTTCACACACTGCAGCCAGAAGCATAACTTCAGTGGTGCTCAGTGAAATAGCCCTGTGTGCTGGCCAGGCAGTGCATCCCACCACGCTGACCAACATCTGCCCTGTGTATTCTTGAGTAAGAATTTTTCTGTAGCACTTGATGCCCAGCAATATTTTCTCTTTTCATACTTTGTCTGAGTATTTACATATTCCCAAGCAGATCCAAAGAATTCATGGGTTGATAAAATCTTTTCCACAGCAAACTATGACTGAGCTGTAGGGTTGGTGTTGCTAGACAGCTGCAAAAATGGATGAGGTGCATGTTGTACTGCAGCTGAAACTCTTGGATGTTGTATCAGCCTTCTTGAGGGTCACTGGAGCAGCACTTGGAGATGCTACTGGAGAGAAAGTCCTGCTGTAGCAAATAGTGGGTGAAGTTATTTAGGAGTACTCATGCTTATAGCAATTCTGTCTTTAGATCTATTGATCTTTCTTTGTGTGTGCTCCTTTTCCACCTAATTTGGCACAGCCCTGTTGCCAGTTGGTTGCTGAGATTATGATGTAGGCGTTGATAAGCACTTGCCAGCATTCAGAAACTTTCCATTCCCACACTTTGCAAACCCTGGCCATTTTTCAAGCCTGTCATTTGAAGCTGTTTGAATCATGGTAGAACAATGACAAGTGAGGGAGAATCTGTAACTACTGATATTTATCCAGGAGCCTCCTTTGGTGCAATTACCAGCTGGGGAGATAAAAAGTGTGGTGCAAAGAGTGTGTTTGGATAATGGTCAAAAAACAGAGGTTAGTGCACTCTACGAGGAGCTGGAGAGTGCTGGATCAGCACCAAGCAGTCACAGATTATCACACTGAACAGGCTGGGTCCTCCACGTGGGAAAATGAAGCCAGGGACACTCCTGGGACAAGGAGCAGAGAGCCCTGGCTTCACCTGTTCCCACTGTCACTGGAAATGTAGCACTCAGAGATGGAGCTCCCTGCCCTGTGCAGGCAAGGACAATATTTGATCTTGCTGCACAGGTAAGGTAGGAGCCATGGGCAGTCACCAGCAAATGCAGTGACATTTCCTGTCTGTGCCACTCATGTCTTCAGAGTCTGTGATCCTGTGAGCTAGCAAGGGGTAAAATCCTCATGTAGACATAGTGAGCCTGTTATTCATGCTTTGCTGATCAAAGGGACCTTTCCTCCTCCCTGGCCTTGTACATTTTCTGTGTTCAGGTGTTGTGTGTCCAGACAGTCCCAGGAAGTGATGTGTGTATGTGTTAATGACCACTCACTATACAATTGTAGGTAAGATCAAAAAACACTTGCCATGTGCTTCCTCTTCCACAGTATTTTGTTTTCATGCTCCCCCCTCCCTCCATTTTATTCTTCTTTCAGGTTTTCTGTGTGTATTTTGCCCTACTCTTGCTGCTGACCCTGCACTGCTTGTCTTGGGATGAGCTGTCTGTGCTTGGGATGGGCTCACACCAGGATGTGTCTGGCTGCTGCACTGCCCCACAGAGATTCCTGCCCTGCATTCCATCTGTGCCTGGGCTGTGGTGTGAGCCCTGTGCCAGGGTCTGTGCAGACACTACTCCAGGTTAGAAATAAATGACTGGCTGTGACTTGAAAGGATTTCTTCATCTGATTCATCTCATAGCTACAACAATGGGCATATTGGTCCAAGACAGTGTGTTTGAGGTGGCTGGGGAAAGAAAATGCACATTCAAGTTTGACAGTAGCAGCCTCAGATGAAGAATGTGTGTCTTGTCTTCTTTCAGACAATGCCAGAGAGGTCAGCAGTAAAGTTGTGCTGCACCCTGGCGGGCTGGTTTTGGTTTTCAGTGGGGTCTAAATGAGGGCCACATCTCCAACCTCTGTGAGTAACCCCTGTGATGGTTTAACTTCCATCTTCCTACCACATTGCAACCACAAAGCTGTGGTTGCCTTCTCAGTCCCTTCATCTCATCTCCAGGATGTCTCTGGCACAGGTGGTGGCAAACCTGGATTGTGTGAGGGGTGAACACTTGAAGAAAAATGTTTTAAGCAGGATCAGGTGCCTGATCTGATCCTTACCACCGCCATCCCAGGTGCTGAGGCCCACCAGCAGGAGGAGCTGGGTGCATGGCTTGGCTGTGCCCTGTGAAGGCCAGGGCTAACCCAAACTCTTTGCTGCTCCTTGGGGAAGTTGAGCATGAACTCATCAAATGGTTTATGTGTCTGATGGAGCTCCTCAGCCAGGGATGAGGCAATCAGTTATTAAAAATCCACAGGCCCATAGAGAGACAGAGCAAAGATTACGGAGGGAGCAGGCAGCACTGTGGATCCAGAGTTGTGTGCAGCTTCCCCCAGCAAGTTCTGTGCAGCCCCAGCTCCTTACACTTGAACTTACTTTAAAAAGCAATGTCAGTACCATTATTACTTGATATGGGCTACTATTTAATCACCCAGTGGAGCCCTCACTATTTTCATGTTTCCACAAAGTACAGCTCCTTAAAAGACAAACAAATTTGTGGTCTCTTCTTATTTTCCCTTGAGACAAAGCTGTAAAACAGCTAAAGCCCTCAGTGTCTCTCAGTGACTTTGTTAGTGCTCTCAAAACCTCACACTATGTAAAGCTTTGGGATTGCTCAAACCAGGAAACCTGACACAGAGCTCTCTTTTTTATCTGCAGAAAAAGACGTTGTGTCATGGATTTTTAGGAATAAAGCTGCAAAACAGCTTGATGTGGGTTTTTCTTTCAACCAAAACAATGTGTTGAAGCATTCCAGATGTGTCAGTTTACTAAAGTTCATGGGACGTGTAGAAGTCTCAAGATCTTCTACCTGCAATGACACATAAATGCCAGCACCACTAATTTTGCTTAAATGCTTATGTGCAACTTTTTCCATAAGGTTTGACTCAGAACTGCTCTTTTGAGATGACTTATGGATGCATCAATTCCTAGCAAGACAGCATGACCACAGTGGAGACTTAGTGCATGTTCTGGTTGATCATCACAGGTAGCCCTGCTGTGGCAAAACTGCTTTCAGATGGGATTTAGCACTGCACAAAACAAACTGGGAGATGTGGTGGCTTGGCAAAAGTGAGGTAGTTGATGAACGCACCAAATCCTTACCCTGCAGTATTTTTTTTAGGTATTAACTGGGAAAAACTCCAAATGCAGAGCGTTTGTCATTCTGCAGGGCAGCATGGAATAAATGAACTAGATTGTTTTAGGTTGCTCACAGACCTTTTCAAACCCAAATTCCAATTGCAGAGGCAGAAATTCCTCCTTGTAAATTCTGAATATGGGCAGTGGTAGAGAAATTGTAGATTTTCAGTTGTAAAGAAAGCTGCTAGTAACACTGGATCTGGAAAATTGTCTTTCAGAATAGAAAAATTTACTTTTTTTTTTTTTTTGTTTTGTTTTTTGTTTGTTTTTTTTTTTTTTAGTATGAGTATTGCCTGCTGAATACATTTAGCATTTTTCTGTAGGACTACTGAATGAGAATTTATTAGGGACTATTTTCTTTCTAGAAGTGTGTACTGTATCATCAAAATTTCTGATAAAGGAAAGAGCAGTTTGAGTTATCCTATGATGGCAAACTCAAAGTCAAGAGCAAGACCAATCAATTCTGTGATTTCTTGCTATGGAAGAGATGCAGGCACATGCTATGATTTGTGCTGTTCTTCACTTCACAATCTAAAGGTGTTTCTAAATGCTGTGGCCACTGTTATTGTTATGAACTATTGTGAATCAAGAAGCATCACTTGATTGTTCACTCACATTCCACTTGATCTAAAGCAACTGGATTCCCTGAGGGATTGTAAAGGTTTGTAGATGAAGGGTAGGGTACAGGTGATCAGGGCAAAATCTCTGGTAAAGACATCATCTTTTGGTATTATATTTGGGAAAAGTTGGCAGGTTTTGAGGCATGAAAGGACATTTTCAGCAGTACTGCCTTCTCCTTGCAGACAGCTCCTTGCCTCTGCCCTACACCATCACAACCACTTCTGTTTTCTCAAAAATTTCTTGGTTGTCTTCAAGCATCACCCAAAACACTTCTTGTTTTTCCTGCAACTGAAAATACAAACAGTATCCCCTTTGGTTTGTGTTCAGCAATAATCCTGATAAGATTTCTCAGGAACCCCAGCAGAACAAGTTAAAAGTGATTTCATTGACGCAGTTCTGTGGCGTGGTGAAATACATCAAGTTGTCATTTATGGCATACTTGTTTTCTTTCTTTGTCTCAATCCAAAGACATAAATAATTGTAATGGATTATTTGTGGTGTTTGAAGAAAAAAATGTTCTAATCGTATGGTTTAGGTTTCTTTCACTTTTGGCTGCAAGGTCTGGAAATAATTAAACCTACTAGACTCAGAAAGAAATGCATATGGAAAGAAAATATCTGGAGGTAGAACTTTAAATCTATTAAAGGGAGTGAAGAGTTTGTAAATAACATATCAAGATGAACTAGCCAGGGGATCACTGGCTTTGGGCCCTGGTTTGTAGGTCATATTTATAGGAAGAGATAGACCTGAGGTCTACATAGTGAATGACCCAAGAGCTGGAGCATCAAAAATCTGATTTGAAACCATCTCTAATGAAGGTACAGTTCAACCAAAAAGATGGTTTTAAAATATCATAGGGCTGGTAACAAAGAGAATAAATGTGACATTAGTCTCTTTGAAACACCATGAATTAGGAATGTGCATAATGATGGTTGGAAGTGTAATTGCATCTGGATTAGCCTGTTGATGTGGGAGAACAGAGCAATGGTGTTATATGCACTGTAACCAGCTCCTGAATGGCTTCCAGATCATATTGGAAGATAATTGTTTGTACAGCTGGATCTTCTCTATCTGCTTTTAAACCACTCTGCAACCATGTGGAGAGATTTTATTATATTTTAAATCTGGGTATCTTCAGAATATTCCAATACCTCCTGAGCTTGGAGAAAAACTCTAATTATTGCATAGCTCCAAAAACTCTGGACTGGAAACATTTGTACATCTCTGTGGAAGGAATATAATTCCTAAAATGAACCAAGTCCTTAAGAAATGAGAGTGTTTCCACTCTTAAGGCCCTCTAAGAAAGCTCAAGACAAGGTGTTCTTCATTATTTTAATTTTTTTTAATTCCTTGGTGCACACATAGCAATCTGGATGTATAATTGCAGAGCTATTGTAATGAATCTGAGAATCAGAATGTTACTTTGGTGGTGGATAAAACAATAGTACAACAGTCATAAGAATGCTAGGGGTTTTTGAATAAATTACAGAGTGAAAAAGGTGCTTACATGCTTTGAACAGCAACTGTTTTGGTTGGGTTTTTTAGTAACAGTCATTTTTAATATATTTTACCATACACAGATTCCTTCCATTAAAAGCCTTGGCCTGATAAAAATATGGCCTTAATATAAATTGATCTTTTTATTTCACAACATGAAGCTCCTAAGAAGAGGAGAACATAGTGGCGATATGCAGAATGCAGAGTTTTTTCTTGGCAGTGGTGGACATAAAATCAAGATTTATAACAAAACAAACACATTTTACTGAAATGAATTGGAGGCAGGATCTGGTCAGGATGAGTAACATGCTTATAAAAAGTCTCAAACTGTCTGACTGGATCCGCCCAGAGAAAGTTTCTTCAACTCCATCAACACACACAGAACTTCTTAACTGCAGAAGTACCACTCATGCCAGCCATAAGAAGGGCAAAAGGATGGGAATGGAAGTGGCTGTTGGTGAAAACAAGGGTATCTGGAATTTTGTCTAGTATTGGAGAAACTGCCTTTTTGGTGGGAAAGAAGGATATGCAGAAGATGCTGTGCCAAAGTACAATTTATAGTTGCTCTGATGGGGAGCCCTGGGCAAGCCCCCTTTCCTTCTCTGGACCCAAATCTCCTCTAGCAGAACTGGCCCTTTCCTTTGTGCTACTGCAGAGAAAGCAGTGACAGCAAGGCTGAGCAGGAGGAAGGATGGAGTAAGAGCTGGAGGCTGACAGCTGCTTTGGGACCTTCTTGCAGGCTTTGGTTATTGCACTTCTTCTTTCTTATTCATTGTTTTCTTTCTGGCTTTTTTGTTTTGTTTTGGTTTTTTTTTTTTGTATTTCCCCCAATTTATGTCAAACTGTCTTAGATTACAAACACCAAGGGCTAGTTTGAGTTACACTCCCATTACATTTTCAACTCCTGAGCATTACTTCCTAGCAGCAATCTGCTCCAGGGCAAGTCTGAGACTCAGCCTTGATATAGTTTGGCCCCGTATGGAAAGGGGTTTTTGTGACTGCACTGCTAGGGAGAAGGGCAGCTGCATGCAGGGAAGCAGCCAGGCCGTGGGATGTGAGCAGCACAGGTGTGGGATGGATGGATGGATGGATGGATGGATGGATGGATGGATGAAGGATGTGGAGATGCTGGCTGCCTGCGAGCCAGGGAGGGAGCTGTCTGGGATGGGCTGTGAGCACAGAGGGCTGCATGAAGGAACAATACAGGATATCCCCTAAGCCAAACGTAAAATATACTTTATCCCACCCGGCAGGCCTCAGGGATCTGCCTGGTGCAACTTGCTGCTCAGATGCAGCACGGAGCCCTGCTTTGTTCACAGTCCCACTGGGCTGTAGCTTGTGCTCCTGTACCTTTGATGACCGACTGATGTCTGTCAATCACTGTGTTTGAGCAGGCCTGTGCTTTCTCTTCTCACCTGGGCTCCCACCTGCACCTACTCTATATGAAGGGGCCTCTCTGCTTTGCAGCAGCCCACAGAGGCTTTGTGCTCTGCAGAGGTGCAAAACCCATTGCAGAGCAGTGCTGCAGTGCTGCTCTTGTTCTCGTCCCTCTTCTGAGAGCCCAGTGCCTGCTGTTCAGTTTCCACCAGCAAGTTCTCACGGGACAGACCCTTTGCATCTGACAGTGGTCTGATGTCATTGATGCTCATGTGGTTGGCTGGTGGGATGCTCAGGGAACAGTATCTTCCTCCTTGCTTCTGCAGAAATGTTGCATTTCTGAACTGAGGTATGTTGTTTGCATGTCAAATGGCATGGGGCATTTTCACAGCTCTCCTGGCAGCCACGGGCTTGGCATATTGCAGGCTGAAGAGCTGCCAAGGGCAAGCATTCAGAAAAAAAATAAAAATAAAAAAATCCCTTGCAGGCAACTGTCAGAGTTTGGTGCCAGGTTAATCAGAACTCCCCATTGTCTCTCTGAGACAAATGTTCTGATTAAATCTATTGTTGTTGGGCTTGATGGGACAAAGTGTTACTGAGTTACATCACAGCTATAATGTGGAAACTGGAACACAGCACAATTTATGGTGGAATGTTCCCTGGTATTGTTCAGAAATATCACCACAGAAGAAGTTTGTGGGAATGATTATTTGAAAGCTGCTGGTCTAACAGTGGCTTGAGCCCAGCTCCAGGGTGTCTAACTAGGCTCTGCTCCATAGCTTAAGTAAACTACTTAACCTCCCTGTTTCTGCCTTGCCCTTTATGAGCAGTGGTGTTAAAGTGTTTGTCTGCCTTCCTGCAAGGATCTGCTCATGTTTCCAGCTGGCTCTGGTTTGTGCACCCGCACTGGTGTTGCAGACTCTTGCTGTGTCTGTTGGACTGGAGGTTTTCTCTTCTCTCTGTCCAACCTGGTCATTGATTGCTGCAGCATCTCAGAGATGACTGGGGGTGACTCTGAGTCCTGCCTGCTGGGGTTAACATGGCAGAGAGATCCTGGCACCCACTGCTTCCACAGTTTGCTCCTGCAGGTCTGCAGTCCATCTCCATGGGAAGAGCACTGGGACTCCCTGGGCTTTAAACAGTGCTGGCTTAAGGACTATGTGGTTCCTTAACATGGAAAAGAAGCAAGTAAAGTGTTGGTTGTGCAAGAGGCAACACTGATGAGACCTCAAAAAAGCTATTGCAGGACATGAAAGAGGTGGAATCAGACTGTCTTGTCTAGCCACCTTATGTCACTTAATAAAAGACATATATCCATGAGACATGTAGTGCATGAGATTGCATCCAGATTTCGTGGCTCCCATCCAACCATCCATCCATCCTCACACAGACTGAGTGCTGCTGGTTCCTGGCTGTCCTTAGCTAACAGGGCTCACTGAGGTGTCACAGCACACTAGATAACTTGAGCAACCTTAGGGGTCATCAGTGTTAAGCTGAACACTGAAATTTGGAGAGAAGGTCATCTGTCTCTTTCTCACTGACTCTTTTGTGTAGCAAACAACAAGGTTTGCATGAGCACCTTCTGATATTTGGTAATGTCATCTTTGCAAAGTGTCATTGTGTTGGAGAACAGGAGACAGACTGGACTAAAGGCATAGGAGACTGAGGAAAACAAGTAACAGAGCATCCAGGGGTCTTAAATGAAGCCTGGGTGGAATCTAGCTGGTCAGGTTTACCATGACAATGGATCATAATATCTCATCTTATCTTATGTCTGTAATTTTTTGAAGATGCTCTAGGCTCCTAAACTCTGAGGAAAATGTTTTCATGATGCCAAAAATTCTCAGCCTTTGATGGCTCTCCCTGAGCTGACTGAGTCACCTGTTCAGATGCCTTTCTCCCTCTTGTGCAGTTTGGGGTGGAGGAGAAAAAACACTTTCCTTTCCTTTGTCTTGTCTTTGCCTTTATCTTTTTTCTCTGTTTTTTGTTTTTACCTGGGTTTGGAGAGAGGGGTGAGTTACAAGCTAAAACAATGCAGCCTGTGGCATCAGCAGGGAGCTTTAATATTGTAATCACCTGGGTTGTGTTGTCATAGCTATGTTGGTATTTTGGCCATAAACACACCACTCTCACTTAAGGCACAAAGACCATGCTGTAAGTTAATTTTGCTTGGCAGTATGTGCTTAAAACCTAAGAGGTTTTTTTTTGTCACATGTGTTTAATGTATAGGCTAATTAGAAAGAAATGTTAACATATGGCATTAACCACCAGCTGCAACATAACAGCAAAGCTAAATTTGGTGATAGTGAAGGGGCATAACCCAAGTACCCAGACCAGCAGACAATGGTTAGTGTTACCAAAAAAGGGCTTGTGGTACCAAAACAAGTGGGAACAGTTCAGTTGGCAGCTTGTAGATTGACATTAGGATCAGAGGTGTAGACAGAAATGAAAAAATAAAATTAAGTGACGGAACAGTTTTGAAAAGAGACAACTCCATGGATTAGTTGCCTCATCAACTGATGAAATTAGTTTGAGTACCAGCTGGTGAAGCTCTACCAATGATTTTCATGAGCCATGACAACTTACGGCTTATGGGCTACAATGGAGGAAAGTGCTGAAAATGTGTTCAGTGCTGTGAGGAATGGATTCAAGATGATGTGAGCTAGGAGTATGTGGTGTGTTCTCATCCCTGGAGGGGAAGGGTAAAACAGTCTAAAACTGTTTTGGGAATAGCAACTCAACATAATTGCAAGGACACCACAAGAAATAAAATATTAATTGGAGAGCTTCCAAAATTGGGAAATTATTGACCCAGAAACCCTGCTTCTTTCAAAGAGCAATGACATTAGAGAAGTTCATAAAGACGCTAGGCATGGTAAAAGGGAATTCTACCAGCAGTGAACCTGATTGTGGGTCCTAAGCACTGTATATTATAGCAATGTATAATGAGGCAAAACAGTGATCTGGGCTGTCATGTCAGAGTATCTGGTGATGAGATTTTTTCATCGATAAAAATCAAAGAGAGAAAGTAGCTCAACATACAGAAGGAATGAAGCCTTCCTGAGGAGAAAATAAGGGGGAAAATTTAATGTGTGCAAAGGAAATACGGTGCTTGCTAACATTAAGGAAGAAATTAGTGGTTGATGAGAGGAATAAGGCACTAGACTCAAGTCTTCAGAGAAAAAAATATGCCAATGTTTTGACTTGGGAATGCAGACATTGCATGTGGTGGATGACAGTATCTGCTGGGATGTGACAGTGTAATGCTCTTACCAAACACACTGAATTAACTGGGTATTTTTCTCAAGATCCAGGTTTGTTAAATGTCTGTAAGTCCTATATTTTTATGAGATGTACTATACTCTGCCTTTTCTAGAAGACATTTATTAGACAGAGACTGTCCGCGGTCAGAACAAATGTTTCCTTGAAGATGAATTTATGATATTTTGGATGTAGTCAGATGATAACTTTAGCTAAGCTGAACAGGACTCAGGAGCCACTCCAGGCAGATGTTATTGAAAGAAACCCTCAGTATTCAGTGATGCAGCTCCACACAGATCTGCCTTCCAGAAAACTGCCATCTCCCTTGCCTGAGAAACTGAAATACTTAAAATAGACGGTGACTTAGGAACTGCATGGGACGAAAAGTAGTTTTACTGTCACTGCCAGATCCAGTGCCTGATCCAGCTGTGTCCAAGGCCTGGCAGAGATAAGATCTTGACATACACAGTCTGGTTTTTCATGTCAAGAAAACTTGGATGCATTGGCCTGGAGGAAGTTATGGTATTACCCAATAAAGAAAAATGGACCTGATCTCAGTAGATCAGGAAGTGCTTGGTCCTGCACTGTCTGGTGCCAAGACCATTCCAGCTAAAATGGCAATCTGTGCTTAGGAGTCATCTGTAGCCCTCCAAAAAGCAAGTATCTTGTCTAAGCAGTGATTTCATATCCCACTAGGGTCATCTTGCATGGAGTAACTAGTCCAGCCTGCTTCAGGTCGCCACACACGTTTGGGGTGAATCCTGTGTAAATGCAGAAGGAGCCTGTGTGATCAGCATACACTGGTGATGAGCTTGTAAATGCTGGATAGTGAATTAGTTGAGCCCAATCCTCCTTAAGTATATCCCTGTCTTTTCTGGAAAGTGGAGAATTGCCCCCAGTCTCCTCTCAGTATCTCCCTGTGCAAAGTTGCAGTTTTATGTGCTTGGGTCAGTCAGTGTGATGCTCTTGAAGTGGGAGCATTCCTGCAGCCTCATTTCAGGCAGTTTTCTTGTTCAGTTTGATATTAGATGTTTCTTAATATGCATACAAATTTTAACTTCCTTTTGTCCTGGATTCTGCTGTTCCAGGCATTTTTATTTTCAGCTTTCTGCTTCACAAAATGTCTTCAGCTTTTAATGGAATTGAAACATACCTTACAAGGGCTAAACATTCATCATCAAAATCCTTCAAGAAGTAAGTTCATTATTTTGAATATCTATTAAAGTGGCTTGTTGGATTGCTAGAAGTGAGGCTAAGCAGTTATTTGCCTAAACAACACCTTAAGGTGTTTAAAACCCAGCAGAGCTGTAACCTGCCTATGTGATTGCTGCCCCCATGTCAGGTGAACTTTGTCCAGTAAAAAACACACCTGATACAAAATCATTGCTGTGTTATCTCCAGTTCAAGGAAATGAAAATAAAAATGCAGATTAATTTCTCACTCCAAGAACTGCATGTGCATTGAGCTTGGAAGGACACCTTCCATCAGCATGAGGTCTTTGCCTGTGCTGCCAACTTGACTGATGTTGTCCATTGGTCTGAATGGCCCAGTGGGTCCCTAATTTCTAACTACAGTTAATGATGTTCTTGTAAACATGCTCACAGATAAGATTGTCCCTTGGAAAAAGTCCTGGTATCAGGACTTCTGTCAGGCTTTGGACTAGTCTGTGGAGATGCAAGTTTGCTGGAAACCTTTGGCATGACATTTCAGTTGAGTCACCACCCCTGGAGGTATTTAAAAGCTGTGTAAATGTGGTGATTAGGGACATGGTTCAGTGGTGGACTTGGCAGTGCTGGGTTAATGGTTGGACTCAGTGATCTTAGAGGTCTTTTCCAACCTAAATGACAAATTCTGTGATTCAGCTTGTCACTGCAGCCTGCTGTACTCCCTGCATGGTGCAGCCATGCCTGCTGTGTGGCTATGAGAGGGCACTCCTGTGACCACCTAAACCAGCGTGGTGGCACTCCTTTGTCTTCCCCAGTGTGTGGAAACTGTCTAGAGTGACAAGTGACTGAGGATTTTGTGTGCCCAGCTAGAGACATGTCATCAGGCACTCTCATTTTTATCTTATGGGTATTTTAAAGTAGCAACATATAAATCCATGTGTCACCCTAGGAAAGTCCCTGTGATTTAGCAGTAGGAGAGACCACAGACATGTCAGTGCATCATGAAGGAAAGCTGCATCACCACGATGCCTGAACCCCCTGACTGGCACCTGCCTCCACCTTCAGCTTTGTGGGAGGTAGTAAATGCTGAGGTGAACTGAGGACACGCTCACAACAACTCATGCTTTTATATAGGTGTTATCTGAGATGCAGTTTATATGTGTGAAAGTATAGTAACCCCAGACTGATGGCAATCAGTATTATTGGCAAATAGTATCTGCTTATTGTCACTGTTGGGAGTAGTGTACAATTAGAAGGATTTTCATAGCGACCCAGAGCAGTGTGTCAAGGATCATTTCCCCTTGGCTTTCTTTGCAAGAGACTGATTGCTGATAGAGAGGACGTAAATTTTGACCTGTTTGAGCTGGTTGTAGCCAGTTTTCCATAAACGCATTACAGTTTAACGCCAAGGAATGCTCTTTAGAGCAGATGGTGAGAAGGAATGGCACCCATTCAAACCAGCATGGCTGAAGAAATTTTGGGTATGTTTTTGCAAAATGAACATAATGCATGCATATGTGTGTGTTCTTACATATAGGTAGTACTTTCATTTACATTATTCTCAGTAAATAATCTCAACTCGTTTTTCAGCAGTCAAATACCTACAGAAATATCAACCATATTTTACTGCTGTCTTCTTGGTAATTTGCTCAGTATTATATGGACTTTTGTTCTTCTAGTGACAAGATGGAAATTATTCACATTGATATGGTAACTGGAAGTTTATTACTGTAAATTTTCTGTTTTAATTTTTAGAGATAGGACGTACAGTGTGCTGATGCTGACACTGTCTGGGAAATGTTGTCTTCTTTCCTTTATCACAGTGCTTGTTTTACAATGGGCTCCCAATAAGTTTTTAAAAAGTTCTGAAAATATTTGAAAATCAATATCTTCAACAATATATAATCCCTATCAGAGCATTGACTTCCTCTATGAAACACAGATTTCCTCTGTCCTAGTTTGAAGTCTTTAAACACCTGTGAATAGAATTTCATATGTGCCATGCTTGAAGGGACTCTAAGTTGTTCTGAGAAAATATGAATAATAATTGACTATAGAGCTGGCCAGCTTGTTTTCAGACATGATTTGCACACACATGCTCACACTCCTACAGGGCTCCTCCTTACATGGACTGTATAAAACATCAATTTCCACAGCAAAGGTGGTCTGTGGTTCGGGTTCTTACATTTGCCCCACCAGTTACACGTGCTGACAGCAGTTTTCACGCTGAGGGGCAATTACAAACCTAGCTGAAGGTTTGTGTTTCTGCTGAGTGTCTGCAGTAGCAGTGAACACCCTTGTTCTTCCAGAAAAACCTTCCCTGTAATAAGATCAGATCATCTTGTTTGGATTAGCAAGTTGTCGGTCTGGTTGTTGCTCCTGCTCGTCTTTAATTTCTAATCTAGTGACAAGCTGTGAGTTATTTGATTTGATTCTTATGGTGCATCCAGGGAAAAAATGCAATGCTTTGAGGATCACTGTGTAGCTGGGAGTGAAAAAGTATGTCCAGTTTGGAAGTCTGCTTTTTATGAACTCCTCAGTGATGATATGAAGTGCAAACTTGAAATCCCTGCCAGGGCCGTCTGAGAAATACAAATTTTATGAGATACTTAAGAAATTTGCAAACATTTTTGAGGGGAGAACCAACAGTTGTTTCAAATATATTTATCTGTGACCTAGAAAAATTGTTCTTGTGGTTTTGTGATCTAATGTGCCTTGTGCTATAGACATCCACAATGATTTTTAATAACTGATCCATTACCAGCAGTCCAAATCTATGGACCAAAGACATCTTTAACAGCCATAAGAGCTCTGAGAGCACTTCAATTACATTACACAAACAAAATACTACTGTGTATGAAAGAGCTGTATGACTTGTATTTTTGCTTCAGTTAAAATATAACCAAAACATAATCTTTTGTACATGGCCTCATGAAAGACTGAATCACGTGCAGCAGCACAGAATAGTGGCAATACCATAAAATTAAGTGGTTGTTAAAGGATCTAAGATATGGTCTTTAAAGTTTGTAAAAGGCACTTCTTCTAAATGGGGAATATTAATCTCCACAGTTTTAGTAATTATATTTTATTATACTGTGTCATATTTTATTTTTGTGCTTTTTGTCACAGCCAAAGCAACCTTTGAGGTGTAGTTTTAAAGCACCAATAGTGCTTTTGGAAGTTGGCTGTGTTTCAGTGGTGGGGAAGTGTCAAGTATGTGACTAAAATTTCAGTAGATTTGTAGCTTCTAATTCTATCATTCATTTGCCTGTTCAGATGGGTTATGCTGCTTTTATCAGGTATAGGTGAGATTGACACTGGCATAGAGCCTTCACCTCTAGAGCCTTTAAAAGAAATTTTTAAAAAATTAATGAGGCACAGAAAAGTGCCCCAAAAAGGGGTGTTGGGAGAAGCCTTTTCTTTTACACTAAGAGAAGTAAGAAACTCTCTCTGTCTTTAGCATATGGGAGGGCAGGCTCACTGTCACCCTGAGTGGCCACAGCAGCAAGAGCAGCATGCCATTTCTTCTGGAAAGGGCAGCAAGATGAAGGGTTTGCAGCTGAAGAGAGATGCTGGTACTTAAAAATAAAGCATAACTTTTAATGGGAGGGTGATTAGCCAAACCACAATAGGATGGCATTGATTATCTGCCTCTTGGTAACTACTGCATGAGGTCCTTGTTGAAAGGTATGTTTTAGTCATACCAAAGTACTATTTTAAACAGAAGAAGTCATTTCAGTAAATAGAAAGGGAACTTACAAGCAATATGGTTCCTTCTGGCTTTAAATTCTCTGAATTATCAAGGTACTGCTGGTTTTTGCAGCCATGCCATATATGAAGTTCAGACTGCACCTTTCTCCAGTGTGCAGTCCTGGGAAAAGACCCAGCTAGTCCAAGGCCAGATGCTCAAAGATTAATGTTTGATATTTATTCCTTTCTGCTACATTCAGTGGGTTTTATCCCATTATATAGTTCATGATACTTTGATCCTTTCTGGGAAGGTGGGTGCATATGCATGTTTTGTGTTGTTTTCCCCTCCTTTGGAGAGGGATGTGCCTTGTAGTGCAGATGGGGATACATGACAGAGACCCATGCTGAGTTTTCTATGAAACATCAGTCCTGTGCAAACATTGGGCTGAATACTTGTCAAAATCTGAGCCTTTGGATAACAGTGTTACAGATGTACCATATTTTGTACTCCACCTCTTGGCAAACACACTCATTAATTGTCCATTTGGTAAAAAATCCTCATATATGCTGGTTGGAAAAAATTAGACAGGAAAACCTTTTGCTCAATTCTCAGAACATGGGAAAGAAACAAGAACATGTGAAAAGTATTTGGGAAACACTTGGATGGGTGGTGTATGAGTGCACATTAATTCATTATAATGAAAATTGCATCAGCTTGCTTTCTGGAGTTTTGGGGTTTACATATGATGCCCCCATGGCTACAAGGACCATGTGTTCTCCTCAGCTGACTGTAGACAAGTTGGAGAGGAGCACTAATGTCAGCAGAATGTAGCAATGCTCCCCAGCGCGTGGCTCCCTCTGCTCCGTGCCTGGCCTCCCATGCTGGTGCTCTGCTCTCTGTGCCTGTGTTCTCACGACCATCTCTGGTTCCTATCATGGGGCAGAAAACCTTCCCTTGGCAAAAAGGTCCTCCCTTGACCATCCTCCTTCATCTCAGTTGTTTGTTCCCAGATGAGTTATTGATCTGGTGCTGGTAGCCTTGAGCGTTGTTTCCAAACAGCAGAGACAGAAGCTGCTTGGAAAGGCAGTGATGAAACCAGAATGATAATTGCTGTTAGTTATGAAGCATTTCTGCAGTCTCAACCAGGCAGGGACCAGTGGGTGGCCAAGGCATGGCTGAGGGACAGAACTGATCTCAAGACTGAGAAGATGGCTCATTTAAAGGTGAGTTAGGCATCTGATGGCAGGCAGTGCAGATGGATTATTGGCAACAGATATCCTTCCACAGACCTGTGTTTTCTCCAGCATTAGAGAAATTGGGTGGTTTCTGAGCTTGCAAGTTGGAGTCTGCCTGAAAATGGTCCTTGTTAACCATTGCAAGTGGGACCACCTCCCCCCCTCTGCCTTGGCTCTCTGTGAGCCTGCTTTTCAACAGCCTCTACAGCAATCCCCCTTCTGAAATTTATTAGAGGAAAAAATTGCTAATACTGGAAATGACCTGTTCACCTTCAGATGCCTTCATGCAGGCTGTGTCAGGGAATTTCATATATTCTTTTTCAGTAATGAAGTAAGCTGGCAATGGAGAGTTTTCTTTGCAGGACATCATTAAACAGCCCACGTGCTGGGCTGGCCCTTACACGTGTGCCCTTTTGGCCTCCGCTGGAACCAGCAAAAGGTGTGCCACAAGGACATCATTCCTTTGGATGAATCAATCCACTAACCCATTTTCCAGCAGCAGCATTAGGTTCCTCTGTTCCTTGTCACCCTGAAGCGCTGGGTGGATGCTGTCTGTGGCTGGGTGATGTCTCTGAAGTTGAAATGACCCAATGACCAGACAAGCAGACTTTTGTCTCCAGCAAATGTGTGCAAGAAACTGCTTTGCCAGCATGCACATGGACTGCTTGGAAGGTGTTGCATTAGAGCCTCTTCCTAATGAGCTGTGGGCTCTGGGAGTTGTGCATTGGGCTAATCTTTCCAGGAATATGACTTGAAAGCTTACCACATCTCCAAGTACAGGACATGCCCGTGCAAATGAAGAGTGTCTGAACTCCCATTTGACTGTATTTATTCTAGATATTTATTTGCCCTTGTTCTTGCAGGACTTTTTAAAGTCCAGTATAATGTCAGATGTGCTGAACGCTGTAAAAAAAACCCCGACTCATCAATCTTGGTGGATTTTTGTTTGGCACTTATAGGTTCGGCCTGGAGACACAGCCCTTTTATAAGTGTGCTGTGTGCTTTTAAACTCGTATATAAGGACATTGAGGCATGAGGTTTGCATTTGCTTTTCACTGACCCATGCCTGCAAACGAACCAGCTGTATAAAGCACACAGCAGAGCTGTGTTTTCCTGCTCTCTGTGATGGTAGGACTCCCACAACCTGCTGAGGCTGGTCACCACCAGCCCTGTGCCCCAAATCCCTGGAGCATGGGGCTGACACTAACAGGGGGAGCAGCTCCTGCTGCAGAAGGACAGCCCATCTCCTGCTGTGGCAGCTGCATCACCTGGAGCCCATCCTGCCCTTCTGTCAGACTGTTTTTGCCATTCCAGCCTGTCAGCGTACCGCAGCCATCAACAGAGACATTCCAGGGGAAGTTGTGCAACTGTGCCTGCTTAATCATTAACTGGGACGTTCTAGCTGTTAAATTTTTTATTTATGTCTAGATTTTTGCGAGGGGAGACACTTGTTGGCCCAGGCAAGGCTGAATAGCACACAGAGCTCTGGCGCTCAGCCGCGCTCTGCCCTGTGTGCATGAAGCTGAGCAGTGCAAGGCTGACCAGGATTGAGAGCAGGGACGAAGGGAAGCAAAACTGTCACTCCTAAGGAGCACTGGCTTTGCTGAAGGTCCTGGCTGGGAGCTGCTCCATGCTGGATGTGTCAGCACGAGGAGCCTGCCCTGAAGGGGCAAAGCCAAGGCACAGGGGGTGATCCACGGCCAGGGCTTGGGCACCTGTGTGTGGATAGTTGGGTTGTCACAGCAAGAACCAAACCCCCATCACAGTGGGAGGATCCCTGGAGGCTCACTGGGGCTGGGGTGTGTGGGGAGGGCTGCAGGGGGGTGCAGATGGGGTTTTCTTTCCCCAACATGTGGAGTTTGTGGCTCTTGCACTGGGTCTCAGAGCTCTCTTTTAGGCAATGCTGAGCCAGTTCCAGCTCACTCCTGGCTAGAGGTGGTTGGTGGGGAGATCAACCCTTCTTCCTCCTTCATCCCCCACCTCATGCTGCATTTTACTGTTCAGCTGGGGCATATCTTGGTTTGAGTCAGTGTTTTGGCCATGCTGATCGATTTCAAAAATTTGTGTATTTGAAGCACTAAAACAGCATGGCTTGATCAGCAGAGAAGCAGTCTGAATCCCTGCTCATTTTTGAGGTCTACTGGGGTCTACTATGTCCCACCTAAGCACCCCTCTTTGATTCACTGTCACAATGGATATTTTGGAAGGTGTGAATGATAGCAGCTACAGCAGACAGCTCTTCAGACTGTTCTTTCATCTCTAGCTTGCAAGGTCCTGCCAAAGCCACAAGAACGGAGGAGCAGAGGTGAGAGCTGTCCCTGGGGCAGAGCCAGGGAGAGGGAATCTGTGTTCCCATCTCATCTTCCCTGCACCATTACCCCTGGGATCAGGAGCAGTGCAGCAAGGTTAAGGTAACATATTTTGCACCCAAAATATACTGAGCAAAGAATCAATCTAGCAAACAATCTCATGCTCCACAGAGAAATCCTTTAGCTGTGTTTGCTGCTGTTTGCAGCCGTGCTGCACCATGGCTTCCCAGTGAAGTCACTGAGCCCAGCTGGGTGTAACTGAGGGTGGTGCTCACATTGTCTGGGCTAAATGTCAGCAAGGAGCAGCAGCAGTTGAACAAAATGGATTTCCAAGCATTTCCCTTCTTCTGGTCGCACAGAGCCCTCATTCTTGGACTGCTGAGGCAAAAAGACAAGAGCAAAGTTATTTTAGATGGAAAAGTAGCTAAATGTCTTGTTCTTTGTGCATAGAAGTAAACAGAAATGAGCTCTGGGTCTTGTAAACATCAACACCCAGTTTTGTGTATATAGCCCAGCTGCTAGAAAGCATGGTGTGTTCTAACTCTACTCTGAGTTTAAGGTATAAGGAGGATTCACTGCTCAGCCCATGGGGTTCCTGACCATGCTTCTGAGGGTGCCCAGTCAAGACTTGGGTGTTACCTGTGCTGATGTGATTCTGCCTTCCTTCACACTGGGCAAAATCAGCTGGGCTAGCTCAGAGCTGCCTCTGGAACTGTTTGATCCAGGTGAATGGTCAGAGTGATCTCTGGCAGATGGACCACAATGTGCTCCTGGATGCTTGTGCTGGGTGTCCAAAGTTTCTCAGCTACTGCATCCACTGCTGTGACTAACACAGGTAATAGGAGAATGTTGAGGAAAGCCCATGGTTCTAAGCCTTCCCAAAAAATGTGACCCTGAATTTGGACCAGATGTGACATACAAGACATTCCTTTACCCTGATACAAGTCTGAAAATGTCCTTGGTAAGGCACTGACTCTTCAGTGATGGTGTAGAGGGACCTGGGCCATGCTTAAAGGGGAGCTGCTGTCAGATGAAAGTCTGCTGTCTAAACAGTTAAAGACTGGCATATTTACATTGAATGTTTTGCTAATGTTGGTCTTCCAAGAAACCAGTTGTAAAACTTGCTGCAGGACTGCTTCTGCAATTGTGTGCCAGGCAGCAACTGGAGCCTTGTGTCCAGGACGAGGCCTCGTGAACTGCTGTCTAGGAAACACTTCTGCACAAGGCAAACCCTTGGCTTTCTGTGTTTACTGTTCTGTCTTATTGTGAAACCTGTTCTGAAATATTGTTCCTAACTAGAAATGATTTGAAACAGATTCCTTATTGGCATCTTTTTCGTGGTGCTCAGTTAAGACTTGATTTTTCAATTCTTGACTGAAATTTTATTGCAGGAACCAAGGTATCCAAGTCAGTAGGGAAGGGGAGATTTGGTCTTGACCTGACCTTCCAACAAGCATAGATACAGTTCCACTTTTCTAAAATTATGTGAAACTGGACTTGGTTTGTGTTCTTTTTATATAGGGTTGAACTTTTCTGGTGTTCACGTATTTATAAACTGAAAGTACCTGAGCAGTGGGAAAGGAAATGGACAACTTTGAGTGTCCTCATGGACTAGCGTGACTGTAGGCATACAACTTGCACATGTAGAGAACTGCAAAGCTACAATTTCCTAGGCTGTGAGGTGATGTTGGTGAGTTTGCTTAATCCTGCAGCTGTGATGTCTGTTGGGAGCCTGGCTGCCACACGCTGACAGCAGAGCTGGGCTCTGTGCAGGACAACACTGTGCCCAGTGTGTGCGTTCTGCAGGACTCTTCTGCTCCCTTCTGGCCAAGTCCTGAAATCCAAACCACGGAAGGTTTCTCCACATCTTGGCTGGATATCAGGATTGCTCTTAGAAGGTCTGTGGTCAACACAATCCTTGATGCTGGTGGTACAGGAAATGAAGGGTGGGGATGAATGTGCTCTATCATCAAGTGCAACCATTTATGGGTTCCAATTCTCTTCCCTTTTCACCCACAAACTTCATGGTAACCAGTTTCTTCTAGAAGCTTTTGAGGTCCTCAGAGGATATGTGCTCAAGGGTCACAGTTACTGCAGTGCTGCAGCAAGTTAGTGATTTCTCCTGCTCGGGGCTTGCTTTTCATGCTGATTTCTTTTCCTGGTTGCTGTATTTCTAATGTTTAACCTCAGGGACTTCCTCACCAACCTACAGCCCAGACCCTGCAGTAATGGCACAGAACTGTCCTGTTTTTCTTCAGGGTAGCTGATTTTGACGTGGAGACAACTTCTGTCTCACAAGGGTTGAGAATTCTGGAAGTGGCAAAGTGCTGCCCATCACACCTCAGTGCCTTGGTGCTTGTCTGCAAGTCAATGTGCTTATTCTGGGCAAAAATTAAGTACACTGTTGAATTAAATGAAAGAGATTTATAACCATGACTGAATTGTGTTTGTAAAGAAGCTCTCCCCTCTTTTTGCATACTATTCAGCTGCTCTGCATAGTTGAGACAAGTGGGATCCCATGTGGGATTAGTGTCCCCTTTGAGGGACAGGAAACTTGGACACAAAGATATGTGACTAAGCTCATATAGGGTTCTATAAGGAGCCAAGGCCACATAAGGAGCTCAGTGTCCTCACTAGAATCATTGACCCAGGCCCAGGAGTCCTCTAATTGATTGGGAAAGAGAGCTGTGCCACATTCAGATTCAGGATCACTACCTTGTGTGGCCCATGCCACTGTCCCCAGCAGTGACAGGACCTGGAGGTGTGGCTTGTCAAGCAGGCTGTGGGTGTTGCCATGGGTTCACACTGCAGTGCTGCTCTGCTCTGGGGATACAATGAGCTAATCCTACACACCTGGCTCTGGCTGCAGTTCCCAGGATGAAAAAAATCACCTTTATCTGTAATCAAAGTTTTAACCTGAAGAACTGACAACCCTAAACAAAAGGCAGTTAAAAAAGAAGCCCAACGTTTATTACCTAACATGTTTCCAAAACCCCATCATGTTTAACCTAAACATACTGCTCTTAGGGGGTGTGAGTCATGTCTTTAATCACTAAGATTTGACAATAGCAGGTAAATTAGCAGGTTGCAATACAGGAAACCTTTCTTAGAATGTCACATTGCCAATCCTGTTGCAGGGTTGGGACCTCAGGTGTATCTTCCAAGAACCTACCTAGGCTGTGGCCCAGTATTATATTAGTTAGATATGTTCAAATCCAGTGCAGCTGTGCTGGCAAAAGTTCCTGTGTAAAAATCAAGATGGTAAAAAAAGCCTTTGGTTTGGATGATTGTATTACTCAGGCTAACCTGCCCCAGCATGAGGGCTTTTGTAAGCTGTCTGCACGTGTGTCTTCATGCTAGTGGAGTTACACTGGAGAAAAATTTTTAATAGACTTATCTTCCTACAGCCACTCATGTCTCCAGGTGTCCATGGCATGGAATATTAATGGGTTATTTATCATCATGGACCAGCTACTGTTAAACTTTGCTGGTATTTAAAACACCATCCCATTGGTTTCCTACCATCTTTCTGGCTATTAAATGACTACTGCTTTGTTTATATGACTCTTTTCTGCTACACATGTATGATCTATGCTAATATTTTTGGTTTTTTAATTATTTTGAAAGTGTTCTCCCATCTTTTTCTCATTTTTCTTTTCCTTCTCAGCCTTCTGCAAGCTTTCCTTTTTTCATCTAACTTCCCAGAGACTACTGCTGCTAAAGGTATGAACACTGGATCACCACTAATAAAAATCTGCTGATTGATGATGTTGTTGTAGATATCTGCAGCTCTTTTTCATTATTACTGCTCTCTGTACCAAGTGGAGGAGTCTTGCCTTTCAGACCTTGTTTGTTCTTTCACACCTTCATTACCTGCCTCGTGCCCCCAGTCACCTGTGCCCTATCAAATGCTTATGAGCATCCTCAGTGTCCTTATGAGGAGCCTGCTCCAGCAGAGCTCAATGGCAGGCTTCAAAGGAGACTGTAAGAAACAGAGAAGAAAACCAGGTATTTTTTCCTCCGAGGTCTGTGTCTGTAATAAATACTAATATATAGAACCAGTCGACTAGCAACTGCTAAGGGGGGCAGCACAGATGGAGTTAATGCACAGTTAATGGAGTTAATATAATACCTATAGGTATTAGGGAGCATACCTATAGGTTTGCACACTGCAAACTGATGTTGAATTATGTATATTTCTGTTTATATCCTTGCCTAGTTCCTCCTGTATTTGCTGTTCTTCTTTATAAATTGTAAAACTCTTTAAGGAAGGGGGTTTCTGTGTAACACCTGTCAGTCTTGACTGAGGACACAGCTATGCAATAATGATGTTATTACTAAATAAAAATGAGCGTGCTGGTCATGACTTCAGGTTCTCATTTATCCACAGCTTCATGTTGATTTCTTGATGAGAATCTCCTTGGAAGCTGAGGAAACTGGAACGTCTTGGACTTGGCATATGACACCCAGAATCTGCAAACTTTAGAGGCTCTGTTGAGAGTAAGTCAAGAGACAAACCGTGTTTTTTAATTTCTAGGCTTCATGCTGTGTAGCTGGGTTCTTGTGAGAACCTGGCACTCTTATCAACAGGACATGCCTCAAGCCTTGTGAATTCTGCCTAAGGTAGCACCACAGGCAGATGGTATAGATCCATGGGCTTCCATGGTCAGGACAAGAAGTTGGCAGTTCTAAGGTTTGTCTTTCCCTCATATTGGAACTGCTAAGATTGGGGAAACTCCAATTTTGAGTTGTATTCATCACTGCCCTTTTTCATTTTCTTCCTGGGCTTCATATTGCCTCACTTTAGCCAAGAGGCAACAGGTGAGATGTGGGAGGTTTGGTCTGACCCAGAGAGGCTCAGCAGCTGATCTGCCAGGAGCACAGAGCCATTAATGAACCCTTGGGGTTCATGAGCCCAGATCCCTGGAGGTCCTGACTCTTGTGGAAGGTCTGAGCAAGGACGTCTTGTGCACAAACTCACTGTGTCCAGGCAAGGCTTGCAGCAGATTGTCTTCTCCATGCATTGGAATACACTGTCCTCTGGTCTTGAGAAATAACAGGAAGGGAGTTTTACATATGAGGCTTTTGTCATGTTGTTTAGATTCTGATGTATCTTATCCAAGATTTTAATGGAAAGCTTTCTTCTCCATTCCTACAGGCCAGATACTCAGCTGGTGTAAACACAAATGCCATCGCTGCTGTGTTCTTTGACGCAAGGTTAGGGCTGAGCTCATGGTGGTGTTGTGTCTGGGAATATTTTTATCCTTTAGAGATATTTGCCCCCTCTCCCCCTCTGTCTCCTCAACGATTCTTTCTTCTCAGCAAATGTGCTCCTCTGTCTGGAACATATGGGACAAGTATTTTCTTCCATTCCTTCACTACTCAAAAACAGTCAAATCAATTTGGCTAAAATTAAAACCTTTTGGGTTGAATCTTAGCCTAGAAAACCTCATCTCCCAACGGACTCCTTGAAGAAATTTGTGAGCAATTTCCAAAAAGGATGGAGCTGTTGATGCCTTAGGTTTTAGCTTTTATATTTTTCAGATTCTGTACTGCTATAGTGAGTAGTTCTGAGCTTCATGTTAGGGGATGATGAGCTTTCTTCACAGAGAACATAGACAAAACAATTCCTTCTATAGCTTGGATCCAAAAAAAAAAAGATCCAAATTTCAGGCCCAAGAGCATAAGCAATGTAGACTGAAGAGAGAAAAACAAGAAGGATGGGACTTCATAAGCTAAAGCTATAACTGGACAATTAACTCCAATATGCTAATGGACCAGACCTTATAAAAGTGAGAGACCTTGTGACTGGTTGTCCATTTTTTGTGACCATTTTGGGTTTATCTTGGGTGTAGCCCTGTCAAGGGTCTTGTACTGCCCAAGGTGGATCCACTGAGGCCTTTTAGTAAATCCCTACTTAATTCTTTAACTCTGTCTAGCCTCTCTTCTAGGTCAGCCTTGACAAGGCCTCACTATCTTATAAAAAAGGAGCTGGAGCAGAAACCAATTGGAAAAGCCCTTTGGTAGTAGTTACACCCCTGCCCTCAAGTGCACAACTTTGTTACATGAGAAGGAAGGGTGGCTGGTGACTTCTGCAGCTCTATACAATCAGCAGAGTAATCAATTCTAGTGACCAAGGCATGCCCTTCCCCACCTTTGTTTTTCATCTGTGTGAGTCCTTACACTTCTGCTTTTGGCTGGAAATGTAAATGACTAAGTACTTGGTACCAGACTTTGCAGACTTCAGAAGGTCAAATAGCTTGGAAAAGCTTTTTAAGTTTTGGATTGTTTAACCCAATCCTTTGAGATTCACAGAAAATTATATTAAAAGCTGTCATCTTTGTGGATGAAATAGTGAAGGGTACACTGGTGAAGCAGCAAAAAGACTAATTTCTTAACAGTAAAACTTAGTTTTGTTTTAATTAAGTGAATACTGTCCTGATAACTGTCCCTCCAACCTGGGATTTTCTTCTCTTATTTTCTTGGATATTGAATTGAGTCCGAGTAAGCTCTACCCTTGACTTGTTCCAGTTGCAGTAGTGGGTGAATCACTAGCAGTGTGATGAATTCAGTTGGGAAAGAGCTAGCATGTGGTTGTAGCCAGGTGAAGAGCATTATCTGATTTGGGGTGGGTAATTAGGACTTGCTCAGAGTGATTCATCCAAGGAGAGGACCTATACAAGGAATAAAAGGTGTTCACACCAAATGAACTTTAAAGTCCTGTACCACATCTGACATTAATTATTATAGACACATTTCTAGCACCTTATATTGAGGAAACAGGGCCTGACTGGTGTGAAATACCTGCTTTGACACAGAATTAGTTTCTTCATAGCCCTGGTGCCTTTGTTCTATGCACTAGCACAGGTGGGACTGAAGTCTGGTTACACCTGACTTTTTATATGCCTTCAAAGTCTGCACAGAAAATCCACAGTCATTATGATTACAGCAATTCTTTGTAGCATATCCAGCAGACACTTATCTAAAGAACATTGCTTGAAGCTGGAACAAGTACTCTGACTGTCTCTGTCATGTTAGAATTCCTATCAGAACACCTAAATGATAACTTCTGGTGTTTAAACCAGAAGTTTAAATCAGACTTTACCTTTGCAGATGTCTTTGCCCTTTTTAAGCACTTGGAACGTGTTATACTACGGCCCAGTTTTTTGCCTTCATGTACTGTAGCACATGCAACAGTGTCAGGCATGATATCTTTACAAAACAAGGAAAAGAAAATTTTTGGTAAGTCCTAGTTGTTCTTCTAAATCCCATTGTTCCAGAGTACACATATCTTGAGGGTTGGCTTTACAGAGAAGTAGAGACCTTCTGCAAGTTATCCTTGCTCTCCTAGCACACATCCCCTGCTTTGCACTCAGTATGGCACTCAGGCTATTGATAACAATGTCACTATCACACGTGCTGGACACTCTGACCAACACTCTGACCACTCTGAACCATTATCCTCAGACTGGATATCAGTACCTTGTAAAGAAAGCTTCTCTAAATTAGCTGGGAGATATTTCAAATGCCTATTGACTGGAAAACTGAAGGATATTGACAGAGCAGGACCTGGAACCTGAAGTCCCTCTCCCAGCTCTGAGAAGTGGTCTGTGGGATGTCTGAGTTCTCTGCTTGGCAATGTGTGCCTCTAGGCCATTCTCATTTGTTGTACGAGCAGCCACTGACCTGTGCCTGAGGCATCATCCAGGGCAGGCATGATCTCACCCACTCAGGCACACACAGCACTTATTGTGCCCCCAGGCAAGGCCAACTGGGTTTTCTAGAGCTAAGCACAGAGGAGCAGGCGGGAGCCTGTGCTGCTCAAACCTGCTCTCTCAAACCAGGACAGGCAGGACCTCTCCTTCTCGGCTTTCCCCCTCTGTCAACCAGGAACTGTGACACTGACTTCCTTTATTAGATACTTTGACATACACTGAAGGGTGTTTTTTCCTTCTGTCAGGATTCATAATCATGCAGAAAGAACTGCTGGGCTGACAGCAAAGAAAATATTGTGGTGGAACAAAATGTTGATCTCTGTCTATCCAAAAGCTTGCAATCTTAGTAGAAAGTAGGCATTATGGATAGACAAATATTTTGGGGTAAACATGGGATAGGTGTTGTAGATTCCTCAGGAGTCTGTGGCCATATTCTTCCTGCCCTAGTTTCACCCAAAAATGTTGCTGCATGCAGTATATGAAGACTTACTACTCATGCAAATTTAAATATTTACACTAAAATTGAAAGAGATTTTTTCAGGTCATTGCTTCCTTATAGCAACTTGTAACTGTAGTGTTCTTGGATCGTTGTTTTCACTCTTGTTTTCATAATGCCTGTGAGTATTGAATTTCTGTTACAAACAAAAAAAAAATGCAAAAAAAGCAATGCTACAATGCTACAAGAGGATTATTTAGCCCAGCACACTGATAAGGACAAAAGCTCCTAACTTCAGTGTAAACACACTACAGAGCAACACAGGGATGTCTCTGAGGACACAGACCTGAACAGAAGCTGGATGTCCAAATGATTAGTGAAGATGGGTGTTTGTTGTAGGTGTTTTATGTCCATGCTGGTGTTAAACAATGCTTGGTTGTGTTTGTTGGTATGAAGTTCAAGCAGTTGTCTTGCATTCAAGCAATTCCCAAAATTCTGTCAAAATACGGTGGAGAAGGGAGGAGACTGAGTGCTTATGGCATTCATGGAGTTTGCTGTGTGTGTGCAGAGATGGGATAAAAGCAGAATTCTGCCTCTCTGCTCACCTTTGCTTGATGCAAAATGCCAGGAGCAAGAGATGGACTTGTGTGCTTAGGGTGGCAGATGGGCATGGCAGGTGCAGTACCTTGTTCTTCAGCTCAGTTTGCATGGCTCTTGGATGGAAACATACCTCCAGGAAAAACCAAATTAACCTTTCTGCAGGTGAGGACTTTTCCTTGTGCAGGAATCCAGATGTAGGAACACGAGATTTTTCTGCCTGGGTTTTTCCCTGCATGACCCACTGGAGCTAGATGGATCCACCTTGGTTGAGAGATAAGCCATCTGCAAGTAGGCTCAAAGGGCTATTTAGTTCCATGTTTCACTCAGCAGGTCTGAAAATAAGTAGTCAATTTGGATTAAATGTCACAATGATATTTAGGTTCTAAGTAGAAATCTGGGTGCACTGATAAGAATTAGGATGTTCAATGCTTTCAAGATGACATTATGAATCTGTGATGCAACTGTGCCATGAAAAGAGGTTTCCTTACCCCATTGAGCAATTTGATAGGATCAACCATATTAAGAACTTAGATATGTTGAGGGAAGAGGGTAACAAGTGGAAGATTTCTCATGGATCAGTCAAAAGCATTCAAGAAGTTTCTCCCTCCCAGCCTTTCTTGATGCACCAAGATGGCCACATAGAAAGTGCACTGTGAAAGGCTGAGCCACAGCCTGCCTTTGCTGAGCTCAGCAAGGTCTGGCTTGTTTGCTGTTTGTTCTGGATTTTCTCAGGCACATCCAGCATGCACAGCTCTGCTTTTGACCACTGCTGTGAACTGAGGTCATGTGGGTTGTTTCACCTGCTGAGTCACCTCCAAATCCCAAACTCCTAACAGTGCTCTGGCTGGAAATCTCCTCCATCCAACATGGGTTGTGCTGGTTGAGAGCCCATGTAGAGCAGGGGGGATATTACCAAGCATGATGCAGTGCCATGGAATACACTGAACTTGGTGAGATAAATGGATGGTGTTACTGGATCTCACCAGTCAATACCAGTTGCTGGTAGTACCATTAGTACCAGTCAATACCAGTTGAGGACTTGGTCTCTTGTGCTTCAGGGAAATATTTCATGAGGCTGGCTGAGTCAAAGGCTGCCTCTCCTCTTTGAAGGTGTGTGGCAATGAGCTCAGTCTGTGCCAGGCAAGGTTTATGGAGGTACCCACACCTGCCTGGGGGAGATGGGTACATCCACATATCTTCTCACTCAGGTGCCTGGAGTGGCATAATTATATGGGTTTAATTAAGGATGTCCTGTCTGTGTGACATGCCAATTAGGGATGTATGGTGTTCCCAGACTGGGAAAGACTGACTGCTCTAATGACAACTGTTCTTGCATAAAAATAGGTTTGTCTTATACTGGGAGCTACATACAAGTGTCTGTGACTGCTGAGAGAGATCTCCTGAGGATCTGAGCTGCAGAACTGGAATTTGCTCAGGTCTGAAGTTGTTTAGCTGAAATGAACGACAGTAAAGGAAATTTGCATCTTTTGCCCCTAATTAATGCAACATTTCTTACAAACTTCATAGTGAATTTCAGTGAAAACTCTCATACTCAGGATGAGGAGATCATCCATACTCAGGTGACATGCTGCTTCCACAGGCTTTGGGACCAGGCATTTGAGTCAAGGAAGGCCCCTGCTGCCTTTATGGTCTTTGTTTAAATCTCAGAACCTCTGAAAGCAGCAGGCTTATGTTGAACCTTTTACTGCTGAATATGGTATTTACATCTGCTCAAATCCACAGAAAGCTGCACATGCCTGCACTTACCCAGCCAGAGAAAGACCTGAAAATCCCCATTCCATTCAAAGGACAGATTTGCCTTCCATTCCTCTGCCAGGAATTCTTAGTCAAATCCTATGGAAAATAGTCCTATCTGAGTAGAAAATCTCAGATGCTTCTGCATGTTTATTCTCTATTTCCATCTCATTGGCCCGAGTTCATTTTTAACCTTTGATTAGGGCAGCTGTGCAGTGGAGGCAGGCTGGTGGGGTATGTTTTTTTTTTTTCTTTCTAGCTATGCTTTTTTTTTTTTAAAAAAAAAAAGTAATCTAGCAAAAGAGCAGGGCAGATGGTGATAGAAAGACTGGCTTTGCTTAGCAGTGCAAATAAGTGGTCCCTCCTTCTTCCTCTCCCTGTGATAGGTTAGACTGGAACCAACTGACCTGGTTCTGCCTGAGCCAGCTCCAGAGGGACGATAACAGCCAAGGGTAAAAGCAAATGAAATACCTGCATGGTGTTTCCATGTTGCAAACTACAGTGTTTGCAACAAAGCCCTACAACAATTTGGGTCAAATCAAGACCAGTCTGTTGCCCATCTGACCAAAAGGATTTATTGTATTTTATGCAGTACCTGCTCTTTGACTCTTTTAGTATATAGGCTGAGTTTCTTGGACCCCTTCAATTTCAGGTGGACTCCTGAAATGCAATCTAAATTCAATTCAGTGCAATAACTAGACATGGGTAACTGCCATGCCCTTAAAATTTCTACAGTTTGCAGTTTGGGCCATATGCTCAAATTAGGCCCAGATCTGCCTTTACAACAGCTCTTTGCTTCCTCTGGGTATGAAAAATTAAATGATTCCCTACCAGAACATAGTGGTCTTGGCAAAATATAGGATCAGCAGACATACAGATGGGCAGTGCTACTTGTCTGCACTGCAGACAGGCTGTCTGTCTAGCTTTTAGGAGCTGATATGGACTCTTTATAAATAAAAATAAGCATTCTTAAGACCTATACAAATGAGGTACATTGCTTTTCTCTGACCACAGCTGTATAGAGAAGTAACTTTGCACTGTAAATCAGTCACTTTAATGTGTATTTTCTAAGGAAATTCTGCACAGGGAATGGCTGTTCTCCCGTCCAAATGTTGCTCTCCAGTCTAATTCAGAGGCAGCATTTCAGGGGCAGGATCTGGTCCTTTATCCCAAATTTGCATGTCATCACTTGAGGCAAATTTTGTCTCCAGTACCCTAAAAGCTGTTGATAAATAACTTGAACCCAAAACCACATTTATCCAGAAGACAAATGCCCTAAAACCAATCTAATGCCTCACTCTAGTGACTTAGGGTGAACAAGTCTCTGTGATCTGATTAGATACATCTGCATATTCTGAGGGAACTGGTGGATGAAGTGGTTAAGTCACTGTCCATCTTATTTGAGATGTCATGGCAGTTTGGTGAAGTTCCCACTGACTGGAAAGGGGGAAATATACCCCCCCCATTTTTTTAAAATGAAAAAGGAAGACTCAAGGAACTACAGGCCAGTGAGCTTCACCTCTGCTCCTGGCAAGATCATGGAGCAGATCCACCAGGAAAGTAGGCAAAGGCAGGTGGAAACTAAGGAGGTGATTAGTGACAGCCAATGTGGCTTCATTAAGGACAAATCAGCCCTGACAAATGCAGTAGCCTCCCACACCAGGGTTACAGTGTTGATGGTAAGGCAAGAGCAGAAAGATTACCTAAAAGATGTAATATAGATAAAATCACATGAGAACTGCAGTTCATGCTGGTGCTGTGATGCATAGTCACGAAGCTTAAGTTGGAGCATCTCACATGGTGTGATGCCCAGCTGGGAAAAGAGGCACTATGAAAATATAGAAATTCTGACAGTTGGTAGCCTTTCTGTAAGAAATGCCATGTACAACCAGAGCTTTACTTGCAAGATGTGATGCTGTCACCAGTAATTTCATGGAAACCATGACTACTACGGTAGTAAAGTCCTCCAACAGAGAGACCCATTCTTTAACTCAATTGATGAGTTAAAAATGAAGCTTAGGAGTTATCACCTCTCTAATTCTTCCTAACAGCATTTCTCTGTATCTCCCTTAACCTCCTGCACAGAAATGTACATATTGATCAGTATGAACTTTCATCTCTCCTTCTGAACACAAATTGAAGTTGGGCCCTCTGATGTGATGAAGATGAGTGTACCTGCATTACCCTTTTCCTGCACCTGCATTTCCCTGTTGGGCTCCTTTTATCTCCCCTCGTGGCACTGTGGTGTCTGGGAGAGGGTCTGCCAGACACGTTCACTCTGTCCATAGCTTGCTGGTCTCCAGCTCTCACTTGCTTGGATGTGTCGCTATGACTTCCAGATGTTGTGACAAACCAAGTAAACTGTGTCTCTGAGCCAGCTCATTCTGTAGGCAGACAAGACAAGATGGAGAGGGGTTTTGCAATAAGATTTTTTTCTAATGCTGACAGAGGAATCCTGTGGGCTTTAAAACGCATAGAAATCTCATTCCTAGTAAATTTTCTGAAGCAGCTGGAGGCTGGTTGGTAAAGGAAATATGCACAGGTTCTTCTTTTAGTTCTCTCACTTCTGATGCTTTGAGTACAGGTATAGTTTTCCTGGCAGATGATGGAAGGTTTGCATGTTGCACTGCTGAAAAGGAGCCTTTTTTGCTAGCCAGGCATGTACAGGAAATACATAGCTTTCTGGGATTTATTAAAAGCACTGTTTTTAATAACTTATCTAGTGTGACTGATGGGAAGGAAAAAACCTCTATAGTCACACAGAAGAAGATTCCAAACTGTCTGTGTTTGGGGGAAACAGGAGATTTATGTAGTAGTTAACATGCAGCTGTTTCAGCAACCGTTGTGAAAAACAGCGATGTACTTCAGTCAAGATTCAGAAGTCATCAAGCAAGTCTGCCCTTGTGTTCAAGGGATGACCATCAAATACTGTAAAAAGCAGTGAACTGCAGTCATGTCCTGTATGACTACAGGGCAGGGATGCTGCAAAAGGCTATTAGAGCTTGGATTTTATCCTTCGAGCAACTTGGGTATTACAGTGACACAGAGGTTTTAAATTCAATTTCAGGAAGTCTAAAGATAAATTTGTGGGGCAATCTCAGGGAGATAGATAAATACATTTCCATATATAGATAAGTGGCCAGTTCATCCTCTGATGTAAATGAGCATGTAACCATTATCTCAATTGTTGTGGATATATTCCAGTGCAGCGACCTGGCACATAAGATCTAGAAATGTACAAAATCTGGTTCTCAACTCAAGAATGGCACCCATTTAACTCAACTGGCCTTATTTGGCTCTGTTGGTATTAGCTCCACTAAGTACTTTGCATTTCATCTATAAACAGCTTTTGGTCTTTCATCAGTTCCTTTCCCATACATGGATTTTTTCATGTACCCTTCACATCATTAAAACAATGATGCAAACAAGAATCAGAAGAAACGGAGAACCCAGGGACTGAATAAAGCTTGAGTGCTGCAACCATTTTACTTACCCATCTCTTTGGGGGACACTAATCTGCACCAAAAAAAGCGCAAAATTGTGCAGAGAGCATCACATAAAAATTTGTGCTTACATAAAAAGAGAATGTGTTTTTAATATTGGAAGAACTGTAAGACGTGCCAGGTTCTCAGCTGGAGTAACTGAGCACAGCTACACAGATTTACATCAGCTGAAGATCTGCCCAGATGTTTGGAGATGGGTGGAGAGAGAAATCTTCCAGTTAAATGTTATTTAGATTGACAGCTAATTCCCAATCTCAATAGTTCTTCAAAGATGCAGAATTATCTTGTAAAAAAAATCCAGATATAATTGTCAAATCTCCATTTTTTCCACGGATCCCAGAAAATACAAAGGATTGTCAGCTCATTCTGCAATCCTGTGGGTGAAGGCCACATGAACATTGTAAGCCTACTGAAATACCTCCACCCAATTTGGAAGATGGGTTCTGAGAAGGATTCATGGGCAGGTGTGGGTGAGGCAGAGTTTTTCTGGAGAAATGCACTTTTGTTGTGTTGTGTAAATGCTGGAAGGTAATGTGCAGGGGCAAGGGAGGCTGACTGGAGACTGACTGAGTTGTCTGACTGGGCTGAGGGACGGGAAGGGCAGGGCAGAGCCATCACCAGAGGGAAAGGGAGAGAGAGAAAAACAGGCTCTGCTTGGCAATATCCTCAGGGGAGCCTCCTCAGCACCGCTGAATGGGAAATTGCCTGCAACCCTGAGAAATACAAAGGGCAAATGGAAAGAGTTAGCACATACCACTGCTGCTCTGTGGAAATGTTTACCAAGAAAAGCTTGAGATTGTGTTAAGATGCTGAGTGATGTGACAGAAGTGTGAGATCAGATAAAAGATGAAGCCTTGTCTCACAGCTTCAGCATTTTTGATGTCCCCTTGTCAGCTGAACAAGGACAGCACATGTCCCTTGCTGGATGGAGTTCTGTGGAAGTACCATGACATCTGGTTGCTTCACTTGTGCCCAGGTCTCTTGCAGGGTAGTGGGTACTGTGCTTTTCTCTGGACAGTGCCCTGCTTTAGAAAATGTCACTCACAGGTGCCTTTCCCCTTCCACAACAGCAGGTGCCCCTCTGCCTAAACTCTCTGAGGTCTTGTCTGAGGTCTTCTGTGCTTTTCAGCATGAACGACATGTTCTGAGGCTTGTGAGAGGAAACAGGGCTTTCCCTGCTTGTTGAGAATAGAGAGAGGGATGTCACAGTCTGTAAAGTTGTATTTTGCATGCCTTAGGAGATTTCTAGAGTTCCAAAAGCCCTGGCAGAATGAAAACAAGTGATGGCTTTGAGCTGAGGGCATACAGATCCCTGCAAGCTTTGATGTGCCAGTTTGGCTTCTTTTGGGTCAAAATTTGTGCTGCCCAGTACCACATCTGGTAGGAGAAAGCACCTAATGAATACAATGAAGTCATCACATTCTTACCCAATTTAGCTGGTATTCCCAGGGACAATAGCTGTCTTCAACAGATTGCAAAGCCTTGTGCACGTGATGAATCATAAGGCTGTGCTTAGAGATGGCAGAGCTGATTTTATGTGGTGCACCCAATAACTACATGCTTGCTGGAGGACTTCTCCTTGACTTGTAGGCTTCACCTCTTGACCTCATTTTCAAGGAGAAGTTAAACTGTAACTGAATTGCTTTGCAGGTTGGTACAAACAGAGCCTGAGGCGCTCTCTGCATTTTTCTCAATTAAAACAGAGAGTAGAAGCACTTTGGACAGTGGACCAAACCTCAGAGAGATGTGGCGTGGCCAGAAAAGTAACTCTGCTGGCTGGACCTGTGTGCTCTGCCCGTGGATCTCATGGACTAGAGAGGAGGAATACAGGTTCCATAGGGACTGGGTGGTCCTATAGAGCTTTTCATGTTGGAAAGCTGTTACCTCTACTGTGATCAGGAACTAGTTTGTACTTCCACATTTCCACAGCACCAATCCCAGTGAGAACACTGCCTGTGATGGACTCCTAGGTTCTAGCTCGATATGTAGAATAAATATTTGTATTAATGACACATTAATATTTGTATTAAGAAGCTGTCTATGGGGCCTGACAGCAGTTGAAGAAGAGGAGGAAAGAAAAGCACAGAGAGAGTGACTTTCAGGTGCAGTGTGTAGCTCTGAGTTTCCCAATGTTGCTCTCCCACAAATCCAGCTAATCTTCTATTTTTGTTTGTTTGCAAGACAGGATCAATTACAAGAAAACCCCAAAACCATACCCAAAAGCCTTCTTTCACACTGACTTGCTATGATGCTTTTTTCTTAGTTGGAAAGAATCTGTGGTAATGTGACAATACAAGTTTGTATTGCTACAAGTACATTTTTTTTCTATTGGTAAAACCTCTGAGCTTTTGAATATATTGTGTTAATACCGTGGCACTGAGATGTAATTTGGCTTTCACTCTTTAATTACATCTCTTCAAGCACAGAGCGAGCCCCATTAGCACCTGCCCCTCCTTCCTCTGCACACCTCTTGGAACAAACTTGTTCAAAAGATGTGGCAAAACTGTGTGCATTTCTCAGAATGCTGAAGGCCTGTTTGAGAGAGGTCACTTTGGTCCTCTGGCATTGTGTGGCCGGTGGGAAGTTTTCTGAGGTCTTGGTTCATTTCAGCAAACACAGCGACCTTGGCAAGCCTTTGTCTGTGTGATGGAGAGGCAGGGTGTGAGAAAACAAGATCAGCATTTGCAGAATGGCTTTGCTGCTGTAAGAGAGAATGGCAGAATGGCTTTGCACCTGCGACTACAATGCACATGCAAAGTGTTCCCCTCCCCAGGCTTCCCAGAGACTGCAGACTTCCATCCTGACTGCAGCAGCCCCTCTGCTCTGTGTGGCACAGGGCACACCATGGACTGGATCCTGTGGATCTCCCACTGCGTGTGGAGACCAAGTGACTGCAGTCAGACAGAGACCTGGGTGCAAGAGGCACCTAAGCCTGCTCTTTTTTTTTCCTTTTTTTTCTTTTCCTTACGAGGCTATTGATAGAGTAGCAAAAATCGCACAAATAACTCCATTTATTATGGGAGAGAAGGTACAAAATTCAAGCTTCCAGTAAAGAATTGGTGGGGAAGGATTCTATTCTACTCACAAACAGCATCTGCATTTGTGCTCCTTACTGAAATAACATTACTTGCTGGAATGCTGGCAGCTCAGCTCAGACCCCAGCTCCTCCTTTACTTCTGCATTGCTGACTGCTGTGATGTTACCATGGGAAAGGCTGCCCAGCTGTTGGTAACAGTCAGAATGTCCTGAAGGATTTTGGAAAACATCTGTGCCTTTTCTTCATTCAAGCTACTCAAATGGCTGTGCAGCACTGGCAGTGAGTGTCACACAGATGTCACTCTGCAGCCAGCCTGGAGCAGTGGTTAATGCACAGACAGAGATGTGTGCATTTGGTGTGCTGTGTGCCCATGTTCACCCTGCTGGTGTGCAGCCACCTCCTGGGATCTGGGATGGCAGCTGTTAAATGCTGCACAGCAGTGTTAGGTAATGTGTGGGAGAGGAGGAGAAGTAAACAGAGCCCTGCTGAAGTCTGTATGAGCCCACAGTAAACAACTGCTGTCAGTCATAGAATATCCTGAGTTGGATGGGACCCACAAAGATCACTGGGTCCAAGTGACCTAGGTCCTGCTCTGTGATCCTTGCTGAATCTCTCTGAATTTACTGGTGGGTCCTTCCTCTTGGAAGCAGTCCCTAATCCCTCCTTCAGCTGGAGCAAGACTGATTGTCCCTGTCTGACTGTTCTCCTTCAGACTGAGGAGAAAAGACACTCTATTATTCAGCCCCCCAAGCCATCCCTTTTCTTCTTCTGGGTGTTTTCAATGCTTGAGTTTTCCTGCGTTTGCAGGTCTGTCCCTACATTTCCAACAAGCTGGTTTTGGTCAGTGTGTGCTCCCTCCCTTTCTGACATTTGCATCTGGGCCAAGAACCAGTCAGACCCAATGTGCCTGATGCAGCTGATCCCTGCCTGTCCCAGGGAAAGCTGAAACCTCAGCTGTGTGTGAGGAGAGGAGGCAGGCTCAGAGCCTTGCTGGCATGTGGATCTGCATCCTTTTACCTTTGCAGTCACTCTGAGCTACAAGGTGAATATGCATTTGAGAGCAGGGACATACCTGGGCCAAAACTCTCCTGAAGCTTAAAATACCCTGAACTGTTTAAGGGAGGTAAAAGGACAATGTTGTTGGTAGTTTGGCCTTAGGCAGGAGGCACTGTACGTCTGGTTCCGTTTGTTTGGAAGTGGAAATTATATTCAGCTTTGCAAGTGCTCATGAAAGTTTGCAATGCTTAATGTGATTTTAGTGAGCTGGAAATTTGGTGATTATGCTGATTAATTGGGGGTAGCAGAGTTGATTCAGGAGTTAAAGGCACCGACTCGTGTGGGCTCCTTCTGTCACTTGATACTGGCTACATACAGTTTTTCCTCACATGGATTTTTCCCAAAGAAACACTGAAATCGGTGAACAGATCTAACTTAGTATATCAAAAGTGAAGATTCTTGGTTTCTCTTTCAGTTTTTCCACCTGTAAAATGGTGCGTAGAAAATATTTTGCTAATGCAGTTTGAAAATATGCTTATAAAATGAATCATGCATAATCACGACCTGTCTTGCTCTGCAAAAAGCATATTGAAGCACAAGGAGCTGAGAACACAGCACCTGCTGGGCAGGGGGAGGCTGGACAGGCCTGCATAGGGCCCTCCATGTCCCCTGGGAGGGGTTTTGCTGCTTTCCTCAGGATAAGTTGTCACAGATACAACATTCCTGAAAGATCTCTGCTTTTTGAGGAGCTAAGCATGGATGGTGGGACAGTGGGAATATGAGCACTGCTGTGTGTCTGGGAGCAGCCACTCTGAGTGGGCGTGTTAGAGTGCACATGGACGGCTTGGGAGAGTGCTGCTCCTGTGCTCTGGGGCAGAGCAGTCATGGCTCATTGCTGGGCACTTGAGCTCATTTTAATGTTTCTTGAGATGAGTGCTCTACAGCTACACAGAGTTTGTGACACATCATCTCCAGCCTCGACCTCTTCCTGCAGCTGGGAGCTGAGAGCTCATTTGGTGCTCAGCCTGCAGCCCTCAAAACTTCGAGGGTCCTCTTGAGAGGTGACAGAGGGAAATCTTTGTCTGCTTATAGCAAGCTTTCTTATATTTCTTTATGTATTTCTTGTCTTATATTCGTAACTCTCTATGCTGGGTTTGCTTCCCTTCTTATGTTAGGCTTTCTTTCTTTCTATTGTATTACTCAACCATCCCCATAAGGCCTTGCTTTTGCCTAAAGCCTTCCTGGATGTAAACCAGCACACCAACACTAGGCTAGCCATTATTTAAGTTATACATTAATTCAAAGCTATAGTAGGGCTTCATTATTTGCCTGTAACAGATTACTTATAAATAGTAAAATATTTAGTGGTTTTGATTTTGTTACTCCAAGAAAGCTCAAATGACTTAAAGCCAGACTGTACTAACAAACCATGACTGGGGACCAAAATGTGTTAAAAAATAGTTACAAGGAACTGATTTCACCTTGTACCTGAGGATGGACCCATCTTTGATACTATTTTATCTTCAGTGAAGAATTTATGTGACAAATTCTGCTTTCTTCAGACTTGTTTGTGCTGATTTCAGGTCAACTAAGCAAACACCCAGGACAAATCCAAATAAAAAACCCTGCCACCTTTTCTGGGATTCAGCCTCATGATTTTGTGGAAAGAATAAGACTTTTTGCAGCTTTTCATAAGAAAAAGGAAAAAAGGTATCATAGTGCCACCACTGGGAGTTTGTCACACCTTGAGCCCCCTTGTGAAACTGCAGTTTACCTTTACAAGTCACAGCTCCCATGTAGTAAAGCTATCATATTGTTCCTGTTTCCCAGTTCCTTATTTATAATGTAAACACACATCCTTTTGGGAACCTGACCTTTTCCAGTGTTTGTTCTTGATTATAATTGAACTATTTGCATAGGAGACCAATTTTCATTCTCTGCTCTTGTGGCGAGTACACTGCGTTTTCCATTAAAGGCGTCGGTTTTCTGATTACTAAGGAAACTAGGAAGGTTTACAGACAATAATGTCATAAAACATGCAAAGTTCTTAAAAGTACACCCTATTCTTTCATTTTATGGGCAAACCAGGATGTTGGAGGAGTCCTTCTCCAGTCTCCCAATCCCTGCCTGCTTGTTTACCAAAGTGATCAAAGTTCCCAGGCTCAAAGTTCTGCTTTGCCTCTTGAGGCTGCTGTATGAAGGGTTTTAATGTCTGTTCCCTCAGGCTTCAGTCTTGCAAACTTAACAGGGGTTCAGTAGTTAAACCCTGGATTTTCTGCATCATCTTGGTTAATTGTAGCAAAGTGTTTCTGGGGCATGTGGGTTTGTTCTGGTTTGGCACAAATGGAAGAAATCCTGGGAAGGCTGGGCTTGAGTCAGCTGTGATGCATGGACTCTTCTAGATCCTGTGCCAGCACAGGCAGTGATCTGTACCAGCTGAGCTGGCCAAAGGGATAAGCTAAATATCAGAGCCTGCAGAGCCTCTGGGTCAAGGTTTGGAGCACCAAGTGGCTTAGCCCTAAAGGCAGCGCATAGGAAGAGGTAGTGGTGGCCTGGGATGACCTCCTGTGGCACACAAAAGTAGCATTGCATAGTAATTGAGGCTGGAAGGACCTCAGGAGGTCTCTGGTCCAACTCCCTGCTATAATTAGTGCTGATTTTGGGTAGGTTGCTTGGGGCCTTGCAGGGAAGTGTGCTGGAAGTGCAGGGGCTGGATGCCTACAGCCTGTGGAGGGGGGCAAGGCACTGTGAGACACCCCCCTGAGAGCCCACAGCTTCCCAGGCTGTTTTCCTTCAAAAAACTTAAAAATCTCTCTTTCTTGGTGAGTGGGAGTTGACCTGGGGTGTGAAGGAATTGCCTGTCCCAGGGCAGATGGCACTGGGATGCAGCAGGGCAGAAGTCTCAAAGGATGGGATTTTTAGGACATCGCGCTGCCCTTGCTCTGGACACAGCTGTCCCTTCTGCCACACTCCATGGAGGGCTCAGGTGCCTGCATCCACCTTGTGCTGCTGCTCATCCCCACGATGGGGCAGCCAGCACTGAGCCACTGGTGTGTCCTGCCTTGTTGAAGCCTGTTTTGCAGGATGCACTGTCACACGACACCGAGTCATCTGGGGACAGTGTCGCCCGGGCCAGATCTCAGAGGGTGTTGTGCTTTGATCTTCTTTTCCCCCCGAATGCAAGAAACCACAAAGACTTCAACTCCCTCAGAAATTGCCACGAGATGAAAATCCTGTGGAAGAACAATAGCTGCAACATGGTTAGAACACACTTTTATTTTTGTTCCTAAGCGTTCCGTGCAATGTTAGGCTGTGGTTGTGCTCGCGGAGAAAACAGCCTGTTCCCTACTGTTCCTGTGTGCAGAAGCACTCCAGAGATGTGAATGTGAGAAGGAGCCATTGCAATCATATGTTGGCTCACATGTGCCTTGAGCAAAAACCTTCTCCCATTTCTGCTGCCCTGAGCCCAAAAATTAGATGATAATTGGGATGGCCTGGGCCTGGCCTGAAGAACAGCTTCATCCAAGCTTGCAAATATGTGCAGGGCTGCTGTGATAGCTCAGGCTGGAACCCAGCCCTGTGCTGAGTCTCTTAGGCTGGTGTGAGAGCTCAGCATAGTGTACATGTAATGCACTGCAGTTATTGCAGCAGCAGTGAGTTCAATCTAACACCATGCATGCAGCTTATCTTTAAATGGGCTTCTTTTAAAAATGTTTTATGTATGCCCGTGTCAGATACTGGGGTGTCAGCCGGCCTGCCCCAGAAACTGAGTTTGCTACCCCTGAAAAATCCCACAGGAGGATATGGATCTGATCCATTGAGGGATCAACGGATCAAATCTGGGTCAAATCCACCCACCCCCCACAGATGTTTTATTTTGCTGGTTGATTGTCACTCACACAGTTAAAAATTAAGCTAAGGAGGGCTGTGTGTTAGCTTATTACACTTCAGTTACTGCTTTATTCTTCTATAAAATCTCTCACAACCTGAGGTGCTGCTGTGTTGAGCATGTGCTGGGGGAGATGAATGAATCTGTTGCAAGGTCAGCCTGGCCTTGCTGGCCCTGGCACACTTGCATCATTCATTTTATTTTATTCTTTCCTGTGAGCCAAATACCATCAAAGAGCACTCCACATCTATAAAACCTGAGTTAATTGTAATCACTTACTTTGTAAGGGAGTTTTATAACCTACCAAAGCAAGTGTCCAAAGAAGCACCTCTGGGAACACCCACTGGGGCCAGCACCAGAGCTCTTTGTTCAGGGGGCTCAGAGCTGGCAAACTCTAACTATGTCCTAGGGGCAGCCCCCATCGATCCCCAAATTCCCGAGGTAAGCTGTGGGTTTGCCTTTTGTTTACAAGCAGCAGGCCATTTCTGACCTTTGAAAGCTTTTGCAGGAGCTGTCAGGATGGTGGGTATCCTGGGGGGCTGCCAGGGGAAGTGGGGGGAAGCAGGAGCTGGGATGCTCCAGAGTCCATTTGCTGGACAATGACCTGAGTTCCCTGGAAAATGGTGTCCCCTGAGTGATGCAGGCAAGGCTGCAGATGAAGTCTGTGGTGGCAGTGGGGCCGGGAAACAAACACCACATCCCAACCTCAGAGCATCCGTCTTTTCTGCAAAAACCAGCAGGCTCTGCCCTCTCCCAACCTCATTTCAAACCAACCTACCTTCCTTCCTTCCTTCCTTCCTTCCTTCCTTCCTTCCTTCCTTCCTTCCTTCCTTCCTTCCTTCCTTCCTTCCTTCCTTCCTTCCTTCCTTCCTTCCTTCCTTCCTTCCTTCCTTCCTTCCTTCCTTCCTTCCTTCCTTCCTTCCTTCCTTCCTTCCTTCCTTCCTTCCTTCCTTCCTTCCTTCCTTCCTTCCTTCCTTCCTTCCTTCCTTCCTTCCTTCCTTCCTTCCTTCCTTCCTTCCCTTTTTCTTTCTCTTTCTTTCTGTCTTTTTCTTTCCCTCTTTCCCTTCTGTCTTTTTCTTTCCCTTCTGTCTTTTTCTTTCCTGTCCGTCTTTTTCTTTCCCGTCTGTCTTTCTGTCTTTTTCTTTCCCTTCTGTCTTTTTCTTTCCTGTCCGTCTTTTTCTTTCCCGTCTGTCTTTCTGTCTTTTTCTTTCCCTTCTGTCTTTCTGTCTTTTTCTTTCCCTTCTGTCTTTCTGTCTTTCTTTTTCTTTCCCTTCTGTCTTTTTCTTTCTCTCTCTGTGCCGAGGAGGGACCCTTCCAAGGGCCGCGCGGGGCAGGCGCTCCCCCTCTCCGCCGGTGTCCCGGAGCAGCGGCAGCGCTCGGCTCGCACTGGCGGTCGCGCAGCTCCCTCTGCTGTCGCCGGGCGCGTCCCGGAGCGCGGCCGCGGGGCTTTTCCTCCCTGCCGCCGGGATCAGCCTTAGGTTCGCCTACTCACCACAAGGGGCTTAAGGAATTGTGAGCAAAGAGTCTGTTCTGCAGCAGGCAGGAAACTTTTAGGTGTGATTCAGCTGGAAGGGAACAAAGCCCAGGTCTTGCTCCCAGCCCGCCTAGGTCCTTCCTGGCCCCACGGCAGCTTTTGGTGTGACCAGCACTTTGTGACTCTGAGAAGGCTGGAAGGGGGCAAGGGAGTCCAGGGCATTCTGAGAACCTGCAGGTGGCTGATTACTGCCCTGAGAATTTTCTGTCTGGTCCATCCTGGTTGGGAAGCCCACCCTGACCCCTTGTTTTTAATCTTTTTTTTTTTTCATGTATGGCCTCAAAAGGGGGACAGCTGGTGGCAGGGACTGGTGTAGAGGTTGGAACCAGACCTTCTTCTCCCCCAGTTTGCAATCTTGTAGTTTTTAGTCAAATAAAAACATCCCATAGTTTTCAGGGTGATGGGAGTGATAATTTGGGAATAATGTGAGATTGTTTTCCTCTGAGAAAAGGCCAAAAGTCTTTGTAGCTGTGGAAAATGTTCATGGATTTATTTTTTTCTTGAATTTCATTTTTTTCACAAGCCCTTCTCCCACCAGATTTTCCGATCACTTCCCTGTTAAATAGTGGGAAAATGTCAGGACTCTATTTAATTCCCAATCTTATTATTCATAACTTGGAAAGATAATGTTGAAAAGATAAAAAAGAAAAAAAAAATTAAAATTACCTCTCTCCATACTCTGGTCCAGATTTTGGAGTTATTATAACTTCTTAAAATACAGAGGTCTGTCCATGCACCTTTTCCACTGATGCTGAATAATTTCCTCTATGCCAGTGCTAAAAACCTTTTAGACACCTGAGTTCTCTCTATCTCTGTTTCCTATTACTAAAATGGGGCTAACACCCCCTAATCTTGAGAGAGTTTTGTCAGGATGAAAAGATCCCCAAAAACTATGTGGAGCTGCTCAGTTGCCACAGTGAGGGCATTTCCTTTTGCAAGCAGCTAAAGATCAGTGTGCTGAACAGCTCTCACAAATGTCTTTGGACAACTAATGGAAATTACTGTGCCTTTTTCTGTTCAGAGCAACCTGAGCACAAGATATTCATACCAGACTGTAGCCTGCCACTCCTCTAGCCAATGTTTTCTACTTTTCCCTGTACTTTAAAAGCTTGCCTCCCTCTGCAGCTGTATTTTTATCTCAGCTGCTCCAGATGTTGAGGGTAACATCTGCACACTGCTCCTCTCCTCTCTCTGCAGGCTCTTACTAGAGAGCACCCCCAGCAGCTCTGGGGCTGGAAGGTGACCTGAATATAAAGGTTCTGGCCTCTGCTGAGAGGCCAAGGACAAAGCCCTAAAATCTTTCCAGCTCCTAAAGCCTCTGTCAATTCTGCCAGAGGTTAAGCCAAGCACTAATCCTGTTGGAGCTTTGAAGGTTTTAAGAAAACCCCAGACACAAAGCTGCTCAGAAACTTGAGGAACGTGAGAGTTGTCTTTTGGGCAATTGGACTTTGAGGAGCAGCACTGCACTGGAGTCTGTCAAGTGTTTGGACTTGGCTTCACATTCTCAAATGCTGAACAAATGCCAAAACTGTTTGGCCAGAGAGTCAGGGAGGGGAAAGGCTGTTAGAGCTCTCTCCTGCACACAGATTTCATGACCAGGCTTTCTTCTGTCCCACCTTCAGATTCCTCAGAGCAATTAGCTGGCTAGTTTCTCATATGGCCAAACAGCAGGGCTTGTCTCCTGAGAAACTCTAGGCTAAGCCCCACCAACAGGGAAGAAATCCAGATAGTCCCTCTATAGCTCTGTCACCTTTTGAGGGCCTTGAGATGTGATATTGCTTTCTTTATCTTGGTGTAAAATTAGTTGTCTTTTGGATAGTAACACCAGCTGATATTGGAAAAGTTGTTCTTGTTGTTGCTCCAAACTTACCTGTTAATTTTTTTTAAGTCTGCAAATCAGGCTGAAAGTTTAACATGTTCCTCAAGGCTGTGTGTCTGTGGGAATGACACTGGGCAGCCCCTTGGAGCCACTCGACATGACCCTGCTCTCTGGCCTTGCACCCCGAGCAAGTCCTCAGTGCTTTGTGTCAAGAAATTATTTGAATTATGAAGTGAAACCTAGGCAGAAATCTGTTCAAAGGCAGCCTTTCCTCCAGCAAATATCTCCAAAGGCCATGGGAAGGAGCTGATTTTAGTACTGGCAAAACAGGAACATATGTCCTGATATGTGAGGTGGGATGGTGCTGGGATGGGGTGCAGCTACTGAATAGTGCTGTAGCACAAGCCCCTCTGGCCTTGCTGCTGGTTTACCTGGTTTACCCTTGGACACAAGGGAGCTGAGCTCCATGTTTTGTTAAGAACGGGCAATTTTTAACTGCTGCTGGAGGCTCTGCCCAGTACAACCCACACGGAGGTGACCCTCCTTGTTGTGGATCAGGAGCCAGATGGACGTCCTGGGAGATGCCCATGAGATCCACGAGGCTGCTGTGCCCATGAAGGTTTCCCCTCTGCCCATCACTGCTAGGCAGGGCAGGATCAGACACAAGTGGGAAGAGTTAACAACCTTCTAAGGGGAGTGCCAGCATGAAGGGACAAGCTGTTCACCTCCAGTGCTGGAGATTCATCCTGATGGCTCAGAGCATCAGGCAGACATGCACAACCACATCAGGGTGAAGCGAGTCAGGGACCTCTGGAGCCATGTGTCTGCAGTACTGTGACACAGATCTAGGGCAGCATTTAATTTTTTTTTTTTTTTTAATCCAGACAACTTGCCTTCTCATCAGCTGAAGGATTTTCTGGGTCACCATGGCCTCTGTGCATGGCTCACACCACGAGGCCCTCGTGGTGTCGCAGCAGCGCAGGTGTGCTGGGCCCAGGGAGAGGAGGGCAGGGTGGGGGATGCAGGGTAGCATCTCTGGGACCTGCTGCCTGAAACTAGGTCACCTCCTGTGACAGCAGAAATGACTCTCAGCACAGATGGCAGGTGGGACCTGGGAGTGACCTTGCCTTGTGGTCATTTTCTCATGCAGAGGCTGAGCTGGTGCACTGCAGGCAGTTGTTTGGTGACACAGGCAGCAGGTGCTGAGCTCGCTGTGGCCACCTTGTTTCTACAACCTGGGGATATCTGGGAAAGCCACTTTTGCCTTGTGGCATAGTGCCTCCCTTTCCAGAGCAAGGAGGTCCTGCCACAGCTCATCCCAGGAAATTACAGGTCCCTTTCCCTTCTCTCTTCTCTCTTTTCCTTTCCTGCAGCCTGCTCTTGGGAAGGGCATCCCTTAGGAAATAATGGGTGGACACAGTCTGCTCCACCTCTCAGGCATCAAGTTCAGATCAGCAGTTTGAAACATAGAAAAGCAAACCATCACTTATTGCACAGAGACAGCTGGAAATGCTGCAAGGTCCTTTTAAAACTCACCAGTTTTACTCATGTCTAGTTATTGCTGGGAAAAGCCCAGATAGTACAAATAATGTAGGTGCTTATGTCATCCAGCCTTAGTGGGCCATTTAAAATGCCTCAACTGAGCTCAAAAGTGGTGCTGTTTTCTCTCCCTTGAAAATACATTTAAAAGACATTACATTTGTTTGAGAACTTTGCTGATTGACTCTAGGAAAAATAAGCACCGTCTTCTATTACATTGTTATGTCACATAAGCACCTTGCATAATTACCTTAGCCCCAACATAATTTTAATTATGTTAGAATTAGTGCAAAGAATTTTATCTGAGGCTCATGTAAATATTTTGTGCTCTCAACACTTTGATGTACCTAGAAAGAGATTAATGTTTGCTTTGATAATTAGTCTGTTGCATGTGGCCAAAAATTCATTACAAACACAGTTAATTAAGTTGTCAACAAACCTTTGGTCTCCGGCTGGTGAGAATAATTCAATAATTTTGTTCAGCTTGACAGGGGATTTTCTTTTTTATTGCTATCAACCCCAGCTGTCCCTGGGGGCCCAGGGCACAGCAGCATTTTCTGAGAGGTCATGCAAAACTGGACAGGAGACAGCATACATGGTGCTGCCCCGAGGCTGTAACACAAGGCAAGAAAATGAACACAAGCAAGAGCTTCCTTACTGTGCAGTGACCAAGCACTGGAAAGGCTGCACAGAGGGATTGTGGAGTCTCTCTCACTGGAGATACTCCAGAACTGTCTGGACAAAACTCTGTGCCATGTGCAAGGGTGGCCTTGCTTGAGCAGGGTGGTTGGACCAGGTGACCCGCTGTGGTCCCTTCCAGCCTCACCTGCTCTCTGATTCTGGGGGTGCCACTCCAGGTGTGCCACAGAGGATGGAGGTGAACATGGGCTCTAGTTCTGAGCTTGGGGGAAGCAAGGGACACTGATGTTTATCCCCCAAAAAGTTATCTGCTTCTGCTGAGGGATGAGGAGGCCCAGTCCTGCTGCTTGGAGGTCATAAAAGATGGTGTAGAGAGCCTGCCTTGTGTCTGTGGTGATGGTCTGGAGCTTGCCTACTGGCTGTTAATATTGTGGGTCCAGAGAGGGGACAAATGCCACCATGTGCTCTAGTAATACAGCTCATTCCGTAAGAAATCAAGGTTTTTCCCCAGCCTTTCTCTGCTGCAGGAACTCTTCAGGAGGACTGCAGCCTGTCAGGATCTCTCTGTACCCCTGCAGCCTCCTGCCCCAGTGCTGTGACCATGCTACAGTGGGAGCACAGACCTCTCTGGTGCCAAGGATCTCTTTGCACCATGCTCACACTTTGAGCTGGTGTGGCATCCCCCATCCTTTTTGTCTGAGAGCTACAGCTGCCACTGGACTTGGACTCAGTAGGTGACAGAGAGCCCCAGGAGGAGTGTGGGTTTGGGGCATCACTCAAGGACCAAACATCCAGTACCTCCAAGCGACTCATTTCCATTTCAAAGAGCCCATTTGTTTTATCTGGCAATTAGCTTGCATCCTCTGTAGAAAATGACTCCATAAATACCACTGAGCTCCCAGCCAATCTCCCCTTTTAAATATATTTTAAGTGCATGATTAATACACTTTCCCAGCCCCTGTCTGGGACTGTGCAGGGAGGTCAGGGAGCAGGTAAATGAAAGAAAATGGCTTCACTCGGCATTGACTGGGCTATTAATCACTGCCCATTTTCTATAAATCATGGCAGATGGCAGGAGCAGGCAGGCACTCGTGGGAAATGACACTCTGTGCATGACGGGAATCGCGGATCGCAGCAGACACTGGCGGGGGAAGAGGCTGCTCCTCACCCTGCTGTCCCCAGTGAGGGGAGGCCATGGCACTACACCTGTGACTCACCTCCATGTGGCAGCTCTGCCCTGTAAGAATGGGTGTACAAGTTTGCAGGAAGCCTGGAAATTTCACAGTATCACAGTTGGGCCTGTCTGGGGATGGTTCTGCTTCTCATCAGGCACGGGGCCAGCAGAGGGGAGGATTTGCTGCATGTGGGCAGTGAGCATTGAGGAGGATGAGTGCTGAGTATCAGCAGCTTCTAACCACCGTGGTGAGGGATACTTCTAATCAGAGCAACAATTAAAGATTTTGCTCCTGACACTGAATGCTCATGATTGCTGTGCCTCAGAGCAGATGCAGGCGGGAAACGTGAGGGAAGAAGTTAGACTGATAAAGTGAGGGGGACAGATACATCCTGAAATGAGCTTGCATTTGGCAGCAGCGTTCATCTAGGCATTTTCTGTGCTGTAGCCTTGGAGGAATTCCCTTTTCATGCCTGGGAAATGCAGGCTCTTCCCTCCTGGAGTGATTGACCTTCTAATACTGCCTGGCACTGCTGTGGGAGTTGTGCTTCCCTTTATCTCTAGTGCATCTATGGGTGGTGGAAAGCAGCAACTTTTTTTAGGAGAACAGACAAAACTATATGTATAGATGAATGAAAAGAGTATTTTAAATGGAGGCTGTATGAAAGACAAGAAAAATATAAATTTTGGGCTCTCTTCTCCTGCACATTGCCAGTCCCAGTGAAACCAGCTGCAATAATCCTCTGCTCCACTTGGTATTTCTTCCACAGGGAATGGGATTTTTCCTGTCACCTCTCTTTTCTACCAGAGAGGCAGAGGGATGTGTTTTTCCCTCCTTTGATGCAAGGAGAGCTTATGTTGAGCTAATCAGTTTTGCTTTCCCATAGCCTTGCATTGCCCTGCTTACCCCAGTCAGCCCTGCAACTGGACACCCTTGATGCTGCTTGGCAAGGAGAGCAGCATCCCTGCCCACAGCCCCTCCTGCACAGCTCTCACCTCCAGCCCTGCTACACAACAGCAACAGCTCCTGTTTTGCTGGCAAAATAGCTGGAAGAGCAAACTAGGCTGGCTGCCAGGGACTCCCAGTTAAGTCACCACCAGCAGGGTGAAAATGGTCTAGAGTAAGGAAAACCAGGATCATCTGCTCCAGGCCAGAGTCTGTCCTGTCAGCAGGGAAAAGAATGGACAAGGGTGGGGGGGATGGACATAGTAAGTGGATTTGAGGCTTGTGAAGGACACCCTTCTGTCCATCCCTGTGAAGGTTAACATGGAGAATGACTCCCTGAGGGATGTGGTGAGTACTTGAGCGTGCTGAGGCCAGTGTGTGCTGCTGGGCATGAGAGACACAGGGACCGGCAGGGTGACAGATGCAGAAAGTGAGCAGCAAAGTAATCTTGGAAACATGTGACCAGCAAAGGAAGAAACAGCCTCAAAAAGCCTAAAGGACCCATAAAGGCAGCGAGTGGGAGATGTGAAGCAGAAGACATGTGAGATCAGGAAAGGAGACAATAATATGCCACAGCCAAGAAAGCTTCACATTATGGAGCGCAGGCGGGGTGATGGAGAGGATGGCACGGGGACTTCAAACAGCAGCTGGGTGGCCTCGGTGCCTGCTGAAGTCATCTTCCCCAGCCCAGGAGCTGCCTGGGGATGTTGTGTGGCTCCTGCTGCTCCACCAGCACAGCTGGGTCAGGCGAGGAGGAGGAGGGCTGGTCGCCTCCACAGGCAGCTGTGTGCAGATGTTTTCCACTGCGGGAAGAGCAGTGAGGGCATAGTTTAAAAGGAAAGGGAAAAATTGTAGCAGAAGCTGAAGAAAAATTATTGCTGAAGGAAACCTTGCTCTCAGGCTGTCTGAAGCAATGTAGAGTGAAACCCCATTTTTTTTGGCACCGAGGTTCTTCCTTCCACCCAGGGCTATTTAAACCGGATGTTTCTTACCCCAAACAAGCCGTGTTTGGCTGCGCTGGGCTCCTCAGCTGCTCCACATCCCCACTGCCCTGCCTGTGGCTGGGCGGGAAGATCTGCAAGGAGAACTCGGGGGAGGGCTTCCTCCGCCCCTTCCTAATCCCCTCCCCAGCTCCCCCACAGGCCTCACGGGAGCCTAATATTTGTGCATGTGTGTTTTAACACGGCATATGGTCTTCATTACACACAGACTTCTCGCTTCCATAATTATACCATGATGGGAGTTCCTGTCAAAGCCATAAAGCAAATTCTCTTCCCCCCGCCGTGTCCCTCCACCCCCATGAGCCCTCCCCATAAAACTCACAGGGGTCTCCAGTTTGCCAGGAGAACCCTCCCTCGCTGGTGGAATTAACCCTTTGCCTCCTCCCATGCGGCAGCTGCTGGAAGAAAGCCGAGCTTTCCCCATGGCCGCTTGCTCACCAGAAAAGGGGAAGGTGTTGTCCAGATTTTGGCTGTGTGAGAAAGAGCAGGGAGAGCCAGCAGTGCCTAAGCCATGCTGGGGAGCTGGGGAGGCAAGCAGCAGCCTGAGCCAGTGCTCCCGTTGCTGCTCTCTCAGCATCCTTGGGCGTGCCAAACCCACCCACTGCCGAGGCACAGGCGCCTCTGGGCAGCGCGTGGCAGCTGTTTAACACCGCCACCCCACAGCTCAGGACAGGAAATGAGCACAGGCTGCATCTGCAGGGGGAATTGCAGTGCACAGGCTGCAATTACCTGTGCTGGAGTTTGGCCAGAGCCCGCTCCTGCAGCATCACCACGGGGCCCAGAGGCTGGGGCTCGGGGGCTGTGGGGTCAAACACAGCTCTGGAGGCTGCTTGGGGCCTTGTGGGTCATGCACCAAACCTTGTCTGGAGTGGATGGAGATGGGAAAATATGGAGAATTTATGCACAAGGGTGAAATTCAGCTTTATTTGTATGTGGATGTGGGTGCTGCATTGACAGGCATTGGGATGATGCAGATTTAGGTGCCCTTTTTCTTGGTGGTCAACTGGAAAATAGGCTTGGCCAGTGTGTAATTGCACTAGAAATAGGGAATACTGGAGGGGACAACTTCTCTCCACAAGTCCTTCTGGCCCCTAAGCCAGGGTGCTGCTGAGACTCAGGAAAGAAACCATTTCTGGGGCTGCCCTGGCCTTTGGGGTCACTGGGATCTCCCCAGTGGGAATGGGCTGCAAAGGGTTTGCTCAGGATCACACCAGAGATCCCACTCTGCTCTGTGCTCATCATGACAGGAAAAATTCTGTTTCCCACTAGGTGGTAGGGAAGAGCTTGGCTGAAAATCCTCCAGCTTCTCACAGCTGAGCAAGTATGAGAGGGGGGTTATATAAAGCTGAACACCTCTGTTTTAGCCAAGACTCCAGCAGGCCCAAATGTAAGAGGGGTGTCACTGCAGAGGGCTGGGGGACAGGTGAGGGGTGGCCAGGGTGCTGAGCAGGGCACAGGTGCCACCCAGCAAACACTGGGTCCTGCTCATCACCAGTGACTCTGTGCCAGGCACTGGTGGCACACTTTTTTGATGTCTGTGGGTGTTTTATGACCCTTTACTGATTGGTTTTGGGGAATACGGTTTGAAATGGGTTGTATCTAATAAAAGAAAGAGGGAAGCAGGGGAAGTGTTCCTGCTGGTTTCATCTAGCACTTGCAGGGCCAGCACCACCCCAGTCTGTCACAGAGCTGGTGAGCTTTGCCCACAGGGCTGCACTGCCTGCAAGCAGTGACAGAACCTTTAGTGTTTTCCACTGATGCTAACTCCCTGTATCTCCCTGATTTTTCCCTCCCACAAGTCAAATACATCTTGCTTGACAGTGGTTTTAACTAGATGCAGGAGTTATTCCAAGGCAGGATTCATGCCCAGCCTGGACAGAGGGACAAGAAGGTGGCAGGAGGAGCCCTGACACCTCAAGAAGATGGTTTCCCATTGAGATCTCCAGTCCCCACAGAGACAGCCCAGGGCTGGGATTCACAGATGCCCCAGAGCACTGCCTGAGCTCCTTTTCCACACCCTGAAAGATCAGAGGAGTGGCAGTAGCTTAAAGAAGTCACACCTCAAGGCAGGACCAAAAACACCTGGCTCTTGCTAGACAGGTGTTTGTTCATCTGACCAGTGCTTAAATGGCTCTAATGAGGTAATTCTGCAGCTTGCCCCCAGTCTGCACTACCCTCATCCTTACAGAGATTTTCTTGCTGTCTAACTTTAATCTCTTTTTTGCCACACTTGATGCCCCTGACTTCTTTTGCAATACACCCTGGGCAGGAAAAGTGTTTTTTCCTTTTGACTATAGTTTATCTGAAACCCAGTCCCACACTAGTATTTCCTGATCTTACCTCTACCTCTTGCACAAATCTTCTGTTTGCTCTTCCCCATTAGCCAAATCTTCCCTGGGGTTTGGGCTCAGCAGGTCCATGCAAAGTGATGAAATAATCACAGATCAGCACCCAGGACACTTGACTCCTGCTAGACCAAAGACTGGCTTGAATTTTCAGTACCTGCTTGCTTTAGTTTGTGCTTTCCAGGCATCTTTGTGGAAGCTGGACCCCAGTGAGGGGTTGAAGCAGGGACTGAGGCACCAGCCTCAGCATTCCATGCTCTTCCGTGACTCGGAATTTTTTGCACTATCTAAAATAATAGTTTAAAGGATGAAGGGTGACAGGTGCTGTGGATTTGGGGTGTGTCAGGATCCCATCACTCAACCATCCTGCCTGGATCTATATTTGCCCACCTTGGTGATTCAGAGGAGGGTGGAAGTGCTGCCTATGTTTCTTTGAATTATGTGAAGTCTGGATGGATGAGCTGCATGTGATGGCATGACAGCAGGGACTCTGTCTTAGCTCTTCTGGGCAAACTGGATGAGTGGGAGCTGTGCAGCTCAGCAGTTGGGGCTGGTCTCATCCTGGAGTTCTTGTGATCCCAGCACTGCACAACACTGCTTATAACCTTTTTCTAAGCACACCAGTCTTGACTGGGATGGGGTATGAGGAAAGGCCTGACCCAGCTGAAAGGACCAGCAATGCCTTTCAATCTGAAGGTACTGCAGTAACTCTGGGAGGTTTCTGCAGCCCTGAGGTGGTTGTTTTCATGGCATGAGGATTCAGAGGCACTGTGTCCTGTGCTGAGTTGTCTGGGATAAGTGCTTAAATAGAAATAGTTCACTTTTCTTCAGATAGGCTCATGATAATGGTAAACATTTCCTAGTAGAGCCTGAGACATGGTGGACCTGAATTTTAGGTGCTTTTTTTGACAGTCGAAGGAGGCCCAAACATAGAGTGTTAACTTTCCTGGAGAGAAATGTCCTCTTTCAGGAATGTGCATCTCATGGGTGCAGAAGGAAAATAAACGTGCAGCATGGTGCTGCAGATTGAACTGGAGGGCATTGAGCTCCCAGCTGGCTCCACACTTCTGGAATAGTGGTGCTGCCTCGTGTGAAAAGGAGAGGTCCTGGAAGCCTCACTGTCCTGTGCTAAAATACAAAACCACAGTCCCCATGTGATGTGACCCTGGGCAGTGCATGCTGTGCCAAAACACACTGTTAGAGTGAGATTTCCTCCAGGACAGGCAGGGATACAAGCCCTCAGGTTTGAGGATGATCAAGGGGAAGGAGGGAGGGTTGTGTGCTCAGGGAGTGGGGTTACAGTACAAAGGGGTGTCTAACCCTAGCTCTGCTGGAGGTTTGTGCCAGGAGGTGCCCGCTGGGTTTGGAGGGCTCAGTGTGAGCTGCCCTGAAGCCACAACAGAGCAAGGCAGAGGAGGGACACATTTGACACCTGGTGGCTGAGCCCTTTCAGACTGTGTGGCTCCAGTCTTTGCATTTGGGTCAAAGAGCAGAGAAGCCTGAAACCACCAGACTCTGTCCACAGGGAGAACTCTGAGTGGTAAAGGCTCCTTGGCGGATTCAGTAAGCTTTGGTTCTTCTTGAGCACAGTTTTCACAATAGTTTCCAAACCTCCTGTTCCTGAGAGCATTCCTAGATACCCACATACTGTGCAGTCCCCTCTGGTGCACAGAGAGAGTTGCATTTGTTCTGCTTTAAGTTGACCCTTCAAACCTCCCTTGGACAGTAACAACACGGAATAAACAAGCCTTCTGTTGAAATACACTCCTCCTCAGTGCTACACTGACCTAACTTGCTTTCCCTACGCACCATTTGACACTCTTTGTTTTTTAATGCATTAATCTTCACAAGATCCCAGCAAAGCTGGGAAATGCTGCTGCTTCTCTCTCCCTCTTGTTTTTATGGATAGGGAACTGAGTTCCTAAGTATCCCACAATCAACTAAATGCTGTTGAAAGTGCTTGTTTTTTACCTTTTCAGAAAACCCAGAGGCCAGCAGAGTGGGGTATGTGTGCTCTGGAGGTGGATTGGACCAGAATTGACTGGATTGAAGAGCTTGTGTTGACCTGAGGATTTTTTTCCTGTAAAGGAAGGTCTGAGGCTCCCACTGGACTTTGCTCACCTCCCAGCACAGAGCAAAGCTGGTGTCCCCTGGATGGAAATCAGCAGGTGGGTGATTTGGTGGTGTCCCTCTGCTCTTGTTGTATCACCAGCTGCTTTGAGGTTCCTGCTGCAGGGCCTTGAAGCAGCCAGGCAGCCCCAAGCCCTGCTTGGCAGACCCAGAGGGACTTCTTGTCTCCCTGGTAATGTTTGGAGTAAGGAGCTTTCCAGACAGTTGTGATGTCAAGTGTCCATGCTGGTGGGAAGGGGGTGAGAGGGGACCCCCTATCACTGTGAGTGTGACCCCCTATCACTGTGACCCCCTATCACTGTGACCCCCTATCACTGTGAGTGTGACTCCCTATCACTGTGACCCCCTATCACTGTGACCCCCTATCACTGTGAGTGTGACCCCCTATCACTGTGACCCCCTATCACTGTGACCCCCTATCACTGTGAGTGTGACCCCCTATCACTGTGACCCCCTATCACTGTGACCCCCTATCACTGTGAGTGTGACCCCCTATCACTGTGACCCCCTATCACTTGGAGTGTGACCCCCTATCACTGTGACCCCCTATCACTGTGACCCCCTATCACTGTGAGTGCTACCAGACCCCCCAAAAGGCTGAGAGCTTGGAAAGCATCCACACACACAGTTGATCACTTCCCTGAACTATCTGTGCTGCATGAGCCTCCAGCTCATGAATCTTGGAAGGAAAGACCTTCTCAGGAGATTTGTGGTGCATCCAGTCCCAGCTAGAAATACCACAAGAAAAGCCTCTCTTGGGGAGATCCCAGTTCTAAGCAGGAAATGCAGAGCGATGTGAGAGTGAGAAGAAATCCAGATGTGGCCACTATCTGTTTTATTTTACTCTGGGAAACCAAGTTCTCTTTTGTGGGATATAGTTTTGTCAGGCATGGTTCTCAGGCATATCTAGCCCGTGTGTTTGCCAGTTGTAATTGAGTCAGAGGCACATTTCAAAGCTCAGAGTGTGCGTGTCTGCGTGTCCACATGCCTGTGTGTGGAGACAGCTTCCAGCAGATCACTTTCTGTTGTTTTTCTGCTCACAGACTGAGCAGAGCTACTCACTCCCACATACAGACAGAGCTCTGGCTCACACAGCTGCCTGGGGAGAAGCACTGGCTTTTCTCCTCTTGGGCCAGGGTTGCATTTTTGAATTACTTTACCAAGAAGTGTTTAAGTATTTGAGTTTTTCAAAGTGAAGCAGTTTCTCTGCTACCAAGCCTTTGTTTCCTTGTGCAGTTCAGAAGTTTTCTTTGCAGTGTTATCTTGTTTGCAGTCCCAGCCCAGCCTGGGAAACATGCAGCATAGTTCAATGCTGAGGAAAGTAACTCTGTCCTTTTAAAAGGGACTACTTGGTGTGAGTGACAGCCACACAGGAGTGGGAGATATTTGCTGGATTTTGGAGGTAAGTTCAGGCTCTGGAGGGGTATTTGCAGGGGAGGAAAATATCCTGGACTTGCCAGGTAAATGCAAGCCTGAAGACAGGTTTGGAAAGCATTTAATGGCCTTGTGTGACGTGGGTGCTTGCAGTGCTCCCGTGTGAGCTTTGCTCTCCTTGGTCTGTGGGGTCACTGTGATGTCCAGGCTCTTGTGGTGCCAGCGAGCAGGAAAACATTATACACATATCCATGAGCAGCCAAATCTTTATTAAGCCTTGAAAAGATCATTAATCTCAGCCAAATATTTGCTATTTCTAAAGTTTAGGTAGGGGGTACATACCCTCAGGTGTTTGGCAGCTAACACTTATTATTAAAATGAATAACAGGACTAACAAAGTAGAACTGCTGGTCATAATTCCCCTGCCCCTCCCACACTTTTTTGAGTGCATCCAATTGGCCCCAAAACAGTACTATTCCCCAGCAGAAACTTTCCAGCATTTATTCATCACACACAGAGTTGACAAGTGCCTCCAATTCTCTAGTTACCAGTGCACTAATGAACATCTGCTAGTCTTTCTTGCAAGTTCAAGGACTTGGGCAGGGAGTAGACTGGGGACTGAATTTCTCTGTGTGTCTGAATAAGGTTAAAAGTGGATTTTACATGAGGGTTCTTCATATTTCTCAATTAATGGCTTCCAAAGTTCAAACTTTTTGGTTAACAGCTGCTTCTGAGAAATGAGGCTTTGAGGGAAGAAGTGAATGTGTCTTGAACTATCAGAAAAACAAGAAATAGAGATAATTTTTAGCTTGTGAGTAAGTTAAACTATTCCAAGTATTCTTTGCTGTTGCTAGTCCTGGAGAGTTTGAAAACTTTTAGCAACCATGCAAGATCTTGCTTTGCTGCCTCTTGCTAGTGGGAATGTAAAAATTGCCCAACAATATATGCAGCCAAACCAACAATCATCAGGTCCCACAATGAGTATCTCTGACAGACAGCTAATTACTTCCCCAAAACCTGGGAATGTTTGCTCTGGAGCACCATCAAATAGCAAGATCTGTCCTGTACAAGAAAAACTGCTCTAGAGCCTCTGCACTGTCACTTTAGTCCTGTCACTGTTTTATTGCTGGACGTTACATACAGGAAGAAAATTCATCTTTGACTTAACCCCTTGGATTAACAGCAGGTACAAACTGCGGTGGCATTTAACCCAGTCTTCTAGAAAGTCATTTGTTTGTGTTTAATGATTTCTGTCTTCCTTACACCAGCCTTTTAGCTCTCATTCTTTGCCTTGTCACCCATTACCACCCAGCATGTAGTTTTGCAGTGTGGAACTGGGATGTGGAAATGGCTGGAAATGGGGAACCCAGCTCCAAGGAGTGTGTGCTACCTGGTGGGTATTGCTCAGCCATGCAAGGAAGCCTAAGAGCTCTAAAAAATAAGAAAGGTACATGTGAAAGCCGATGCATTTAACCACTGGGGCATCTCCTTTAGGAGGTCACTGTCAGCACTTTTCTTGGAGGCTGGAGCTGTCTGTAGGTGGCTGGTTACAGGTGCCTGTGCAGGGCAGTGGTGTCGTTATGAACCGCTGTGCAGCACACAAATCATTTCTGATGAAAATTAAATACCCAAAAAAGAAATTCCACTACCAATGGAGTGAGCAAATCATGCACAAATGACTAATAAATAGCACTGCAATCTCTCCTTAAGCTGTGATTTATCTGTCTGGAGACTTATTAAAGAAATGTTCCTGCTGTTTGCACAGTTTTTATGATGGCACTGCTTTTTGACCCTCTCGAGTGTCAAAGCCTCTTTCTGTGCTCTGGCAGTCCCAGCAAAAGCCCCACACATCCCCTCCACTCTGCAGTGCCTGTGACTAAGTGTCCCCACACCCTGATGCCCTGCTCTCTCCCAGCCTCACACAGCTGCTCTGTGCTGCACTGAGATGCCCTTCTTGTGCTCTGTGCCAGTGAAGGAGCTTTCTGTGCTTTGTCATGACCTGATCAAGCACAGGACTCAAGGGAATGGCGGGAAGGTGAGTCAGGGGAGGTTTAGGTTGGATATTTGGGAAAAGGTTCTTTACCCAGAGGGTGTTTGAGTGCTGGAATTGGCTCCCCAGGGAAGTTGCCACAGCACCAAGCCTGTCTGAGTTCAATGAGTGCTTGGGCAATGCTCTCAGGCACATGGTGGAATTCTTGGGATGCCTTAGGCAGGGCCAGGAGTTGGACTCAATGATCCCATCTAACTCAGCATATTCTATGATTCTATGATTCTCTTTTCCAGGGCTGTTGCATCACTGCTGGGGGAGCAGCTTATGCAAGACCTTCCTCCTTTTCCCAGGCAAAACTCACCCAAGTCTGCTTGTACCAGTAACTTTTGGAATGAGAGTGGGTCGGGCTGTTTTGGGCAAAGCTGTGGGAGCACTACCCTGGCTGCTCCTGCCCCCTTGTCTGTCTCTGCTCTCTGCAGTGCACTCAGAAATACTGAGCTAAGGCCAGATAGAGGAAAATCTCAAACACACGACTTTAAAAATAAATGCTTTTTTTCTGTCTTTTAGCTAAAATGTGCACTTTGCATAGCTGGTTCATGAGTTCCAGCACATTTGGGGTCAGCAATACTTTGAGGTGCCAGTGTCTTGCTGACATTATTGGATGATGGGGCAACAAACCCCTACATGTCTTTTTGATGTGTGGGACATGACAGAAGCAGCTAAAGCTGTTCTGACTCAGCCCTCAAGCATTTCTGACATCAAAGTGTAGACACAGGCAGTGCTGAATGGTCAGGACTTTGTATTGAATCTTTTCTTACTGCTGTCTGGGGAAAAAAAAATCTTTAGCTGCCAATGAGGTTGACTTCCACTCTGACAATAGTTCACCCACTAGAATATATAGTGTTATGTGACATGTAAAATTGAGGTATGATGTAATTTAGAGGTTCCAGCCCTCTTTATGAGATGCACATCCAATGCACATAACCCCCTTTTAATTGTTAAGATAGTGGAGTATTTAGAAAATCTCAGTGTTCAGAGTGGGAAATGGGAAGAGAAAAAGGCACTGATACTCAGTATCAGCTTTGAGTGCCCTTTGCAGGGCAGGACAGGGAATATCTGCACCCATGTGGGTGCTGTCCTGATCCATTGATCAGAGTTGTCTCCAGCCTCGAGCCCCCTGTGGCAGCAGCTGAATGAGCAAGCCCAGCTCCCACCTTGCTCCCCTGTCCCCGTGGCTGGAGGACCCTCCCAGGAGCCTGCCACATAAATTGGCTTCCCACGTGTTCCCAGGCCTGCACACAGAAACCACACTGCACCTTGGACTGTCACATTCCTGACTGCAGGTACATCCACAGAGGCTGAAACCTTGTGATAGCAATGCTAGGATAGATTCAGCTGAAATTAAATTTATTTCATTAAAAAATTCATCCAGGAAATGGTCTTCAATAAAGTCAGCAAAATCTAGATCAGCAATATTTACCTTTTTTTTTAATATTGTTTCAAAATCATAACTCTCTTTGTTGGGACTTTCAAGAGTATCACCACCCTTCCAGCACCAGCTGGGTGGGAGCCAGGGCTGTTGGAAACATCAGCTGGGCTGTGATCCTGCTCTGGCTGCCCAGTGTGCTCTGCAGCTCCCAGCCCCAGAGGGCTCCTGCCCTGGGGCTCAGCACACACACTCATACCCTGACAAATACACACAGCTGAGAAAGGTTGGAAATTTCCTGCTTAGTGTCTGCTGTCAGAAAATGCTGCTCTGCTGCAGTTGAGCCATCCCCATGGGAGTGTGTCAATTTGGACAAACTTAAGTTTAGGGGAAAAAAAACCCAGAATAACTCATTTCAATAAATTCAGAGCAGTCAGCTGTCAGAATGGAACATTTCAAGTTTTCAGTCTCAAATGCCTTCTCTTTGGCACCACTGTGCATTAATGTATACCAGAGTACAAAATCCTACATGAAATAATGCAAAATGAATTACGAAACAGAATAATACTATCCAAATCTGGACTGGAATAGAAACATGGAATCCTCAAAATATGAAATGTACATTAAATATAAGCATAATGGAATGGAAAAGAAAAAATCCAAAAATACAAACAAATGTTTCAGTTGACCTGAAAGGACGTGTTTCCAGAATATTGTTTTGTAAGGGATTGTTGACAACCCCAAATTTCACCTTTCCTATTCAGTTTTTAGTCTTATTTCAGAAATCCTAGCTGGAGGGAAATCCAGGTAGTATATGCATGAATGTTTTATGAACATACACAGGTATAACTGTACGTTGTTATTCTATTTGTCTCTTTTCTTCTTTTTCCGACAGCATCTGTCCCATTCTATAAACTGAAGCTGGTTTTACTTCCTATGATGGAGTTAATTACAAAGCAATTAATTGATCCAGCTATTCATGAGAGGTTTTGGTCATCCCATGGATGACAGGACTTCAAGCTCCTTTTATTTTTCCTTCAGGGCAATCACAGAAAATCTAGTGGTAGCATCCATGTGCCCAGGAAGGTGGGGAAGGTTGACCTCTTTCCATTTCTTTGCTCCAAGGGGACTCTGGTGGTCCACAGTCAGTATGTTGTTCCCTGTGGATGCTGGTGAATCTGACCTGCACTGCAGGCACTTAATTCCGTACTGGCATCCCTGCATGTGGGCACTCAGGCAGTGTGTGTGTGTGGAGGAGGTGTGTACAGCTCTGAGGGTTTGAAACTCTTTTGCGAGGCTTAAGAGACACAGGTTGCTGCTTTTTTGGCCTAAGAGGAAGTAAAATTACTTTACTGCAGACAGGTGTTCAGTAAGGATGGCCAAACCCTGCACCCAGCAGTGGCTCTGCTGCCTTGCCCCAGGTCAAGGGCAGGGTGTCGGTTTGAAGGTGGATGTTCCCTAATGTGCAGTCGTTGGTAACCTAAAGCAGGTTTATGACAGAGCCAGGATCAGGCATTAATGCAATAGACTGGTAATTCAATCACTTTATAGAAGTTGATCTGTCCTTTTTATTACAATTATTGTCAGCCCGGGTGTTTCGTTCCATCACTGAAAATAAACATCATTTATCATACTTGTAAAGATTAGCCCCTGACAGCTCCAGCTCTGCTTTGCATAAATGTGTATTAATGTCTGCTCTGTCTGAAGTGGAGAGAGAAGTCTATATTTCACAAGAATGATTAGACAGTGTCACCACTGCTTTAAGTAATGTCTTATCATGACGGATAATCAAACTATGAAAAAAAACAACAAAAAAAGGCAATTTATTGCATATGCATTTTTTTGCTTTATTGGGTTGAGAAATAGCAAAATTTTTGCTACTGCATTTTTGAGGTTTGTAATGCCCAGGCTCTGGGCTGATGATACTTTTCTGGGTTTCAGGGGCCACATGATGTTTCAGCTCATCAGCAGAGCTGGGACCTCCACCTCTCTGCAAGGCTGCCTTGAGTCTTCCTGTTGGAAGACCCAGGAGTCTACAACTTTGCCAGGCTTTCAACAGTCTGTGCCTTGGGCTGAGTTAAATTTGGAAAGTTTCAAGCTAAAATGATGATGACATTGGTTAGAATGAGATTAAGGGAAAATATGATGCCCAAGCTAAAATATTCTTGCAGACATTTTCCAGAGAAGCTCTAGGGCTCTGGGGCCTTGAAGCAAGAACTCAACAGTTGGCATGTGCCTGCCCTCAGGTCAGGGCTGCACTTTTGCTCCTCCCATCAAAATGCACCCACATTAACTGCAGGAATAAAAAAGAATTGTTTGTCAGTGTGTACTTCAGAGATGTTAGAGCCCAACAGCCAACCTCTGTGTGTTTGAGTTCTCAGCTAACAAGAGGGAAGGAGCCCTGTTCCAGTGACTGTGTCTCCTGCAGTCACCATGGAAGATGTCTCTCTGGCATCCAGAATGAAGAACAGCTAAAGACATGAGCTGAAGTCTCACTCTTTGCCAGTCAAGCCAGGGCAATGCCAAGAATGTTCCCTTGTCAGCTGAACCATTAATTCTCTGAGAGGGGAATGCACATGGGCGCTGATGTCCATCACACACTGGCTGTAAGTCAGCTCTCTGCTGCAGTGCACAAAAACAACTCTGCAACTTTTGTGAAGAATGTCAGAGCTGAAGCAAAGTCCTTATCATCAGTACCAGGGTTGGTACTGGGCCTTTTTAATCAGTTTTAGAAACTGAAGAAGGGAAACCAAACCCAACTCCTTGTGTGTTTTCAGATGCCAGATTTTTTTTGCTGAAGTTTGAGTAGTGCACTGAAAAGCCTATGATTTCTGGGAATTACATCTGGGTTTTGTGAAAGCCTGAGGCTGCAGAGTAAGAGTGCTTTTGTGAGAGTATCTGCTTTCATTCTTGCTGGTTATAAAAAGAAATTTCCAAAGTTTGTGCCTTCATGGGGGGAAAAACAAAGCACACAACAACTTGGAGGCATGGATCCTCAAAAGAAAATGTCAAATAAAACCCTTTTTAAAAATAATCTTACAATTTCTAAGTCAGCCACCTTATTTTGGAAGGCTTATGTTTGAGATCAGTGTTAATTGAAGATGACACCTTAAAATTAGCCCACTGTGGAGGTATCTCATTGAATTAGATCCTAAAGGAGCAGTAATACATTAAGTACCATATATGAAAATAAATAAACCTCTTCCCTGCATAACTAATAGCTACTTCTGCTATTAAAGCTGAAGTATTTAAAGCAGTGTAACTATACTGACTGCTTATACTACTATTTTTTTCCTTTTTTTCCCCCCTTTTAATGACAGCCTGTTTATTTCCTTTCAGACTACAGTTACCTCAAGTTTTACCTTATTTTCCCTGACGTGGTGCTGGTGGTGATACAAAAACCACTGTGGCACAGCTTTCCCTTTGCTGAAGAACCTGAAACTTCACTCTGGAATAAAACTGAAAAAAAACCCAAAAAGCAAAAGCAGTGCATGTGAAGGAGCCAGCTGGTGGTGGTGGAGGGAAGGAGTGGGTGAGGATGGCCCTGGGACCATTAGTGATTGAAGAAATGCTGATTTTAGCCAGTGGTATTAGCAACTGGCACTTTTTAAAGCGCTAAAAGCTTTGGACACAGATTACCATGCGCATATTTCAATTTCCTTTAAATCCAGGGAGATTTCCTCTTAAAGCACACTCTCTCACTCTCTGACTCTTTTTTTTTTTATTCAGCTAGATTGTGCTTGATGGGGACTGTTAACTGAATGCAGCATATTATATATTACTTCAATAAATCACCAACAGCCGAAGCATTCAATATCATGCAGAGCAGTAATCAGGGGAAGTCTTAATCACACTTTAAATGGTTTGGATTTATGCTCTGCTTTCCACAGGCTGCTGCCACTGCTGGAAAGGCACAGAGGCACGGCTCCGTGGTGGCCAGCCAGGACCTGGTCCAGCTGGTGCCAGGGGCTGGGAGCACAGCCAGCATGCAGGGTGGGTGCCAGGGGTGCAGTGCTCAGGCCAGAGAGGATGAACAGCCTCCAGGGCTTTCCTGGAGCTCTTTGTACCTATGCAATGGTCTCTTCAGATTGCCTGGGCATTTTGGTGTAAAAATATGTCACTCTGACAATGTAAACAGTTGCTCTTATTGCATCAAGGTTGTACAGATGTGTGGCAAGTCCTGGCTTTGTTTTGATTGAAAAAATTTGTTTTAACATAGAATTTATTTCTAAAGAAAACATCAGATAAGAGCAAAACCAGCTGCTATATTCCTTTGCCTTTTGCACTATGTCCAGGAGATTAGAAACGCCTCCTGGATTTTTGTCAGGGTGTGGGAGAAGTAAAGAAGAAGGGCTGGCTTAAAAAAACTAAACAAGCCACAAAACCCCTTAAATATAATTTTTAATTTATGACTGGTGACCCACCGAGGCTTGCCATGAAAGTAAAACTTTCCAGCCAGGGGCTGTGGGTGCGAGGTCCATGTGGGTCTCAGGGAGGTGAGTGCCAAGTGTCAGAGGATGGGAACCTTCCGCCCTCCCCTGCACGTCACACGCCCGACCTTCACCTGCGCCCTTGTACCATATACAGATGTGCAGTGACGTCATCTGCCTTGGCCACAGGGAGAAATCACAGCAGAAAACAATGGCCCTTTTGGGGGGAAGTTGGTAATTTTGGTTAACCCATGGCCTGGGGCACGGCACAGCCACGAGCCCGGTCACCGGCCCTCGGAGCTCGCTGGGACAGGCACACGGCACTGGGGGTGGGAGGTCAGCAGGCTGGAGAAGCACAAATGGCTGGGAGAGCCCTGGGCACACTGTGAGCTGCTTCCCCAGCTCAGAAACACTCTGTGGGCCCCCTCAGCTAGAGACAGTGAGTCTCCCTTCCAGCCCAGCCTTACAAGTAGGCACACTGCTTCCATCATAAATTACTGCTCTAGCAGTGGAAATTTGAACATGAGCAAGCAGAGTGGAGACACAGCAGCTGAGATGGTTAAACAATAGCCCTGCACACAGGAAACTCTCCCATAATGGTGGATTTAAGTTCCAAGGAGCTTTGGTACCTGACCATTGGGTTCATTCCCTCCACCCCCTGTTTTGTTTTTCATTCAGTTCCATGTTGTTCCTGTCTCTTAATAGGGCATCCTTCATTATCATTATCCCTAATAGTGGTTTATTGTATTAGTTACAGTTAATTTAAATGTTACCCAAGCATTGAAAACAGATTGCAGATGTTTTGAAACAGATGTTATTTTAATGTTAAACAAAATCATGAATATTTATGGGTCATTATTGCCTGGGTTGAATTAAGCTCTTAAATAGTAATGTATGGGCTTAATGTCTTTTGAAGGAAATGCTCCAAAAAAGGTGAGTGGAAAACCACTGTCATATAAAGATGTATAAATCATTTCTTCTGGCAACACTGTGTTTTTCCTCTATGAACAGACAGAATTAATTATTGTTATATTACTAAAACAGTACTGTTCTTGTTCTCTAGCTCAAGTTAACCTAAGAAAATTTTTTGAGCTCAGAAACACTTATAGAGCTCTCTATTCCATAGTGAAGGGGCCCACCTGCTCCCTGGAAGCAGCCCCAAAGTTGCAGGAATATTTTGAGGTGGAGTCATACAGTTTTTAAGGAAAATAAGGTGAAGATGATGCAAGCACTCAACTCACTTGGTGTCAGTCTTTCCTACAGAAACAAAGAGGGTTTGTTAGTGCCACATGCAGGCTGTCTCTGCTTGAGTCATATTTCTTTCTTTATGGAGATGGAGTTAGTCTTTAAGGCAGCAGCTCGAAATGGCCTTTCATTCATTACAAAGTTATTTAGTTACGGGTAGGTAACTCTGAATGACATTTTACATCTTGCACTTTATTAGTTGATCCTAGCTGCTAAATGACATGGAGAGATCAGCATATTATGGCAGGGGAATTCAGTTGTTTTGGCCAGTTTTAGATGGGATCCAACCCACTAGAGTTGAACATTTGCCTTTGAGATGATGAACTCAAGGGGTGTTGATGATGATTAACTCAAGAGGAAGGGGGGTGGGATAATACAGTGGAAATTTAAAAATAATAAGTCTGTAAACACAGGGATGATTTCCTCCTCCACATGCAACACTTCCACTGCCTCAGGATGAGTCATGTCCTATTTAGAAGAGGAATGGCCCAAGTATTGGTTTGTGAGCACTGAGTCTGGATGATGCTGGGGTAGGAATGATGCAGGCAAGGGGGCATGCAGCCACAACCCATCTCTGCTTGTGTCCACTGGGACTGTGTGCTCTAACCTGCACCATTGACTCTTTGTCCTTTTTTCTTCCCTTTTTCCTCTCCAAATTTATACTTTGGAGGAAAGCCTGAGTTCTCCTGAAGCTGGCAGAACTCCTTGTCTGCAGTCACAAAACCCCTGAGCAGATGGGCACAGGTTTTGGCTAAGCACCAGTGGCAGTTGTTGAGCATTAAGGTCTGTAATCTCATCCAGGAGCATCTGAGCATCCCCTTCTCCCTTGGCCAAGGGGAGTGAGCATCTCCTGTGATGCTCAGGCTGGCATCCAGCACAAATATCCCACTGCTGCCACAGGGCAGGGGTTTGCCCCAGGGCCTCAGGACCTGTCTGGTCAGGAAGGGAAGCAGGAATGTACCAGCCTTTCAGCTTCCAGTGTGGTGTAGGTATAGGAGAAGTGCTGAAGCACCTTGCATCTCACTATTGACCTGAGAGGAGGCAAAGAACAGATGTGATTGGAATCATCAGACTTTGTTTTGCTTTCTAGAAGTTGGTCAGACAAGTTTTCTATAGTGGTTTAATCTCTTGACTTAAAAGCCATACGGAGCAATCACATACATCCAACTGAAGAGGTGTTCCTTCCACAGCTTGGACTTGCAGTTCACTGCTCCCATGTCCTGAGTAAAGTCTGTATAGTACATTATATTCAGTAGACTGCCAGAAAGGGAGTTCATTTAGTTTGATGACAGATTAATACTGATTCACAAATTAATTTTGTCTCTTTGTATATCAAGGGTGTCCGCAACTTATTTAATTTGTAATAAATATAATTATAGAAATGAATGAGCTATCAAGATTTTTAAAGTATGATCCATCAATGTTGGCACAACTTGTAATCCTGGTCATTATAAATAAAATGGGTCTTTTGCAATATGGAATGCAATTTTCCCTGTAGTTTGTCTCATTATTTTCTGACATGTGGGTTAATATTAAATTACTATGCCTTAATTTTCAAATCAGGGCTCAATTTGTAAATAAGAGGTTAATAAATAACCTTTCCAGCTGGAGGCCTTATTGTGACTTCATTAAAATAAACTTTTAAATGAGATGAAGCCTTGATGGTACCCACATTGTCTCATCCAGTACATTGCAAAACAAAAAACCAATCTCCTGTGGCTGCCAAAAAAACCTACCCAAAGTCATTGTGCCTCCAATACATTCCAGTGGTCCTTTAAATGTTCCATATGACTGGGCTATACCCTGACTTGCTCCATCTCCTGCTTCCTACACATGGAGCACAGGCTGAGCTGTCCTTCAATGTGACCTTGAGCACACTGTGGGGGCTGCAGGTGGTTGGTGCCACACCTTGTGCTGTGCATCTTCGTGGTCCTTCTCATTTCTGTCACTAAGCTCAGACCTACCCCTGCTTCTTTGTCTGCTTTCTGCTGCATTTCATGGGAATAGGTTAGAATATAGATAGGACATTAGGAAAAATGTCTTCACTGAAAGTATTGTAAAGCATTGGAATAGGCATCCCCAGGGGAGTGGTGGAATCACCATCCCTGGAAGTGTTAAAAAAAATGTAGGTGTGATCTTTTGGGACATGGTTAGGGGATGGATTTGGTTGTGTTTTATGGTTGGACCTTAAGATCTTTGAGGTCTTTTCCAACCTCAATGATTCTGTGATTCTGTAATGCTCATGGTTGTGTCTCTCATTACAACTTCCAGTGAAAAAGAAAAGACTTTTCTCAACAGGTGCCACATTCTTCACAGGAATTTTGTGTTCTGAGCTGGATTCCTGCAGTTGGAGAGGTGGAAGGAAAGCTCTGCCTTCTCCATTGAAGGCACACACCTGTGACTAGCATTGTTTGGCCCTGGCCCTAAACTAAGCTGGTTTGTTCTTTTCCCATTGCTGATTGCAGCTTGGACAAAGGCTATTTTCTTTGTAAAGGGGGAGTTTCCCCTGAGAGAAAAGTAATATATGCAAGTTTATAAATTAAAAAGAAAAACACCCAAACACCCAACCCCAAGCCAGGAACTCCAAGATATTGTGGAAAAACTCAAAAAATCAGCTCACTCTTAAAGGAGGCAGCAGGTTGCTCTGTGAGACAGAGGCTGAGCTAGTTTTGCCCATGAGTGCTGTTCCTCTGTGAGAAATGGTAGGCTCAAAATTTGTTGTCTTAAGAAAAAGCAAATGACCAAAAAACCCAGGTCATTAGAGGACGTTTTTCCCCCTAATTTGAGTAGTTTTCATTTACTGTAATAGAGAGCACTGAAGCATGTACACAACATCTAGTTTACAATTGCAATACCCCGATGGTTCTCCTGCTATTTTTATTCAAAAAATGTCTTTTTTTTTCAGCACTACTAAAGGCATTGGAAATACCTTAAAATAATAAACCTCATCCTGTCTATCATTGGATTTTATTCTGAAGGGAGAAAATACCCTTTTTGTTCACCACTTGTGCTCACAAAAAGCAATTTCTGAATCTGTTGGAACATCTGTGGGCCAGTGCTCTGCTTGAAGGACTTTGTCAGCACTTAAATAAGGGCGGGGAAAGAGGTTTTACCTCAGCTAATCTAATTGTAACACAATACTGTATTTTGTGTGTTATCTGGAATAATTTTGAACACCACTAAAAATGTGGTTTTTCCTGTTAAAAGGAGGGATGATGCTAATCTAAAAGGCCCTCAGCCACTTACATTATTTTACACCTTTTTCTTTTGTCAGATCTCAATCCCAACTTCCTGCAAGTGAAACAACTCTGTAGAATGATCAGGAGTGGAAAACAACTCCATGTGAGCTCCTTAGAGACTTTTTCTGGTACTGATTCACCTGTGATTAAACCAGCCCATGTCTCTGCATAATAAATCTTCCTTTTTTTAAAAAAACCCATAAATGACAGTTAAAACATTATTGAAGAAATGTGCAGATAGTAGTTTAGTTGAAAATCTTTTTGATGTTGCTTTTTTTCAAGACTACTTAAGAAGTCATGTCTCAGCCCAATGCTCTTGTAAATTCAAGGTTTAGATTTGAGGGTTTTAGGATAAAGTTGTTGATGTATTATTAGTAGATGTTAAATTTTGGGAAAGCATTTGAATGGGTTCAGGTTTTAAATTTCCCTCATAATTTGGGCAAATACAGACCGTTTTTTGGAAGTGTTCAATGACCACAAATCTGTCTCTCATCTCTAAGAAAAGGTTCTCAAACACATTGGTGTCATTGGTGCTTTCAACACATAGACCACTGCTGATTTGTTCAAAATGCTCCCACTTATTTCCAGTTAATGATGGAAATGCTGGGATCTATTTTCTTTTTTCCAATTAAGTAGAAACCTTCACCTGGCTCAGCCCCAGTTTCTATTCCCTGAAAACATCTTTCACATTCTCTGACAAATCTCCTGACATTGCTAAGACAAGCTATCATTTCCTGAGAGGTCCTCAAGCGAGGTGAGACCTGTTTGGTTCCTGGATGGCTACTAGCAGGGCAGATTCACTGGCCTGCAGGATGTGATTAGGATCACCACAAGGAGCACTCCCCACAGCTGGTGCTGCTGCTGCTACAGGGGGTTCAGCCTTTTGGGCTGCAGAGCAAAGCCCATTTTCTCACCCCTCCCTCAGATCTCCCAGATACACAGCCCTCCTTCAGTGTGCCTGGAGTGATGTTTAATCCTCTGTGCATTTCATCGAATTTCACTTATCGTCATTATTGATGAGTGACACAGAGGTTAAATGATTCGCATCAAGACATTTTGCTCAAAAAAAAAAAAAAAAGAAGAAAAAAAAGAAGAAAAAAGAATACATCAGTTTTGAGTCCGTGGAGACACTTTGCTCAGATGCCAATCAGATGGGTAAGTGCAGCAGGCAGGTGCCTTCTCAGGAGGCTGCTTTGCCAGCTGGGAAGGGGCCCAGTGAAGCCACCTGGAGATTTCCAGGTTGGTGCTGTACAGCAACAGTGGCAGAAAGGCAGAAGCACGTTTGTTTCTTGCAGCTTGGCTGAGCCGCAGAGCCTGGGAGTTCCTTTGCTCTGAGCTCTCAGCCAAGGGCAGGATGCTGGTGCTGCCAAAGGGTGGGGCAGCCCACCTACAGACTCCAGGCCTGGGGCTGCAGTGCCTTTCCAAACCTGCTGCAAATCCTTCCCAGCTGCGTTCCTCGGCTTCTGTCCCTGCCACGGCCATTCCCATGGAGCAGCAGGTGGCTGAGGCTCTCTGGTCACAGCACCTTCCCAGGCCATGGCTGCTTGCTCAGCTGGTCAAAAGAGTAGTGGGCAAAAAAGGTAACAAAGCTAAAAGTGGTTCCTTTGTTCCAGAAGTCCTTTATGTGAAGCTTTACAGACCGAAATTCTTCAAAAACAGATCTCTCTTACACCCTCATAAGCATCACTTCTTTGTTTTGTTTTTGTCACAGCCAGTTACACCTCATGGCCCATGGAATTTTCCAAGTGGAAGACACACTGGGGGACACAAAGCCATGAAGAAAATTAGCTCAGCTTTGTCCAGAGTTTTGCTTCCTTCCCTGCTGCTGTCCTCATTTCATTTGATCTATTTTAACCAATACCACCACTCTGGAACACAGATCTTGGTGCTTTGGCCAACATCCAGCTGTGAAATGTGTGCTCTTCTTCTGCATGATTCACTCCACAGGTGTAAGGAAAGCTGTTCCTCATAGTCCTGAGTCAAAAAATGTCTGTCAAAGCCTGGCAGAGAAGATGTTTGTATGGGCAGAGCACTCCAGGGTCCTTCCCAAAGAGGAACAGAAAAGGGATAGTGGCAGGGGAGAGGGGGGACATTTGTGAAGGTTGTCTTCATCTGTACTCTTTCTGTACAGTGAATGGAGAAAAGGAAAGAGAGAGTCCTTTAGAAGACATTCAGAGCATCAGACCAAGCTTCTACTTCAAAGTGCTTCCTTACACATCTTTTTTCTATGAAGACTATCCTGGGCTGCACTGAGTAAGAGTTAAGGCTGGGCAGAGGAATGTAGATCACATATTTTTGTAGTCCTATTCCCTGTTTTTTGGTGCAGAAGCTGCCTTTTGTGGTGTTTTGCTACACCTTTTATCAGCTGCCTGCTGATACCCACCCTACACATGATGGTAAAGGTGGGATGGTAAAACAGCCTCTGACAGGCAAAGGTATCAGCCATAGAGTTTGCTCTTTGGTAAGCCATCAACACTTGGAGAGATGTTTCCAGCAAGTGCACTGTATTGTGTGCAGCAGCTCTTCCAAAGGTGACAGCAGGCATGCCACCATGCCCTCTACATATCTGCCTGACAGGTCAGTGTGGGGAAAATGGAAATAAGGGAGGCAAAGGGACCCATGTTATGAATCAGAAGTGCTGGTGCAGTTGGAGGAAGCTACAGTAGTCACAAACCCTCAGCATACGTGAAAACATTGCATTGTTCTTCTTTTTTTTTTTTACGCCGAACATATTTAATATGGCCATTTCAAGTTTTACATGAAGCATAAATCAAAGAGAAATAAGTGTACTGGGCACAACACGGGTTGTTTTGTAGCTTCTAAATTTCTTAAGTGTTAGGTCATTTTACTTACAAGTTAAATGGCTGTCTGCAAGAGGCCTTGGTTGGTCATAAATTGTCCTTCCAATAATATAAAACACACCATTTGTTTACCACACGTATGCGCTTCCAAGCAGATCCAACAGCTCGTAAAGAACAAGAGCCCCTATGTCATCCCTACAGAGACCACTGCAATAAAGAGCTGTGGGAATGACTCTGTACTCTGTAAGTGCAATCAGATCCAGCAACAGTAGCTTTTATGGGCTTTTTTCTCCCCTCCAGGAAAACCTGAGATATTAGTGCAATATTAAAGAGCTGTGATGGTTTTACCCAGAGTGGGATCTTACTTTTCCTGTGCTCCCACTGGTTTTGGAAGTGGAGTGAGGTTAACACTCACCAAAGAAGATCAGAATCAGACCTGTTAGGATGGTTTGTTTTCATAAGGGATATGATTGATTAAAAAGAAGGTTAATTGAATATTATGCAGCTGCCACAGTAGTATAAACTCCAAGCTCTGGCTTATAAACAACATTTGCTGCAGAAGGGTTATTACCTGCTTACAATTGGAGCAGTAAGCCTTTCGTTCCTTGTTTATTCCAGGATGGTAAAGCAGTAAAAATGCACATGCTGGTACATGACCTCAGGTGGGCTCCTAGGAAATCTTAGCCCAGTTTAAGTAATAAATATGTTCTCACACTGGCAGAGGTGTGCCCTGATTGAACTCTGAAGAGAAACCCCAGCTAAAAGCATCATTTGATCTAGATTAGAAACCTACTTTAAGTGTTTGAAGTAGAAAAGCAGTAGGAGCTGATCTGAGTCTCCAAAAGCTTTTGTCAAGAGAAAAGATCTGAACAATTTCCTTTTAATGAAATGTCTGCATTTTTATTGTGATTTCTGTAGTTCTTGGACAGTACTGAGGGGTGTGATATTTATTCAATAAGTAACAGGCTAACAGGATCACTAACATCTCCACTGACTCAGCCTCAGATCATGCTGAGGGTGACCAGATTGGTGTAAGAGATCCACAGGAGTATGGGATTCACCTTGCCCCACTGGAGAAGGCATCTAAGCTGCCTACTTGGGGGTCTCTCTGTAATAAATGGGGAGAGTGACGCATGTCTTTCAGAGGAAAACTCCACTCCATTCCATGTGTCTAAGACAGGAAAGATTAATTTCACATGTGCTAATCTCTTGCCATGGACTTTGAAGGAACCTGGAAGGTTCAAATAGGGATCCTGAAGACAGGGTGAGGGTTTGTCCCATATGTACCTGATTCTACCAATCAGCTCAGGAGGGATCCTACAGAGAGGAAGAGGAGTCCATCCCCTGCAGTTGCTTCTGCATGAAACTGCTGGTTCATGTGCAGCAAGTGTAATTCAGTGATTCACTGGCCAGCTGCTTTGCTCAGCAGTTTTCATTCCAAACTCATTGCTGAGCCCACGAGGATCACCTGTGAGCCTCCTCACCCTCCCTTAAGGCTCTAACCCTGTGCACACCAACCCACCTCTACAAAAACAAGTGGAAAGTCAGTCTCTTGAGTAGCTGAGCTAACTCTTGCTGCAGCCAAATTAAATCTTTCTCATCAAGGAGCTGGATGAGACACTAACTAGTCACAGCTGATGTATCTATCAGTTGCTCACCCAATAATTGCTTCCCATCACATACATAATGCACAGATTAATTTCTCCTTTCTCCAAACCCAATATTCAATTTGCCATTGTCATGGCCCATCGCAGCTCTGCTAATCTGTCCTATTTCTGTCTCCTTTTGGACAATGACCAAGTCAGTCAACAAGCCATTTTTATCATAAATCTTCTGGTTGACAAATTTGCCCAGTCCTTGCTCTGATCTCCTCTCCTGTACCATCCCTGCTGCACTGCCACTGTCCTTCAAATCACCTCTGCCAAGAGGCAGTGAAAGACACCTGGGCAGCAGAACTGTGCTTGCAGCACACACTGGCCTTGCTGCCTCTCTTTCTGCCACCTCCATCTCACTCTTAAGTGGAAGTTCTTCAAGGCAAGACCATTCCACATCTGTGCTGTATCACATACATGCCCTACCAGCTCCTCACCAACTCTTCCTAAGCACCACCAGAGTCCAACTAACAGTGTTGGTGTGCTAACAACAGACCAAGACCAGCCACCATTTGTTAATAAAAAGAAATAACAACAGACACAATGAATTATGAAAAAAAAAATTACTTTTTAATGTACAAAAGGTTTATATACAGGTTCAGCATGTTACCTCCATTCTTATGATGTAGAAAACAGCTAAAAATGTTCTTAGGATATAAATTTGACAGAACAATTCACCTACAGTACTTTTAGTAATGATGTCTTCTATACATAATATATACAGTGCTGGAAAGATTATTATAATACTTTTTCAGTAAATGAAGGAAGACCACCACTGGAAAGTCCAAAAAAATCTCAAGTCATTGGAGATTTGGTTTTGCTTCTGTATTTGAACGTTTGCTAATGAGATATCTGTGAGGAGGGACTCAGGAGCCACTGCTGCCCTATGCAGCTGTTAAAAAAGTCATTAGCAATCAAAGGACACATGAAAGCCTGGTCCATCTCAGCATAAGGGGTGCCCAGTTGTACTCCAAGCGTCCAGGACAACATACAATGTCCTAAAAACATGTACTGCCCTCTTTTCATAAATGCGAAGGCAAGGGCAAGGTCAGTAACTGCAGGAGAATATATACAGCAGACTATAAAACAATCCCTTTAAACACAACTTTCACAGGAGACACAAATAAACAGCCAGGCACCTTGCTTTGCTCCCCTGTCCTCATGCACCCTGGACATCAGCAGGAATCATGGAGGGGTGAAGGGCAGGGCTGAGAGCACCCTCTGCCTTTGGGATGAGGATGATGAGACTGCAGGATGCTGAGCAGCACCTCCCTGCACCAGCCATACCCAGGGATACCTGACAGCAAAGCTGTCCTGATCCACCACTGCCAAGCACAGCTCCTGCTACCTGATATCACAGAGTTTGCCTGGAGGTAGCACGTGGCATTTTCATGTCAGCCCCTGGTGATACTGGGAAGAGTGATCCTGTCATCAGTTTGTGCAAAAGGAAAGCAAAGACACCAGAAAACACCTTTATAGAGCTGTCCTGGTCCTGTGCAGGGGACAGAGTAGGTGCAAATGAGAACATGACACTGATATGACAGGGAGATGGCAAGGAAAGAGTGAAGCTCTACAGATGCTTACTCAGTCCAGCTGTAAAAACCTGGGGGGGATGTCACACTTGTTCCCTGCCCTTCAACATATGGGGTACAAAGTATTTGAGGCTATGAGAGCAGGATGAGAGAAGTTGTCCTTGTCCAACGCAGTCTGAAGTTAAGCAAGGCCTCCTCCCAAGTACATGCACCCCACTGCTTCTACCCTTTTGTCTAATGACAGCAAAAATAAATAATACAACAAAGATCAACTTACTGGCAGGTGGGACTGTCCTGGAAACAGCTGATCACTATTTTATGAGCAGTTATATTCTGGTGGAGAATTTGACTTCAGGAGGCCCTGCTCCTCCCATCTCTTCCCCAATGATGGTTCCAAGAGATTCTCACTGACCAAGCTACTATTCTGACCCAAATTCCTGTTTTGAGACTATACACATGTTTAGTGCTGCAGGTGCAGTCTGCTGGTGCAGGTGCTGCAGGCTGCAGGTGCAGTCTGCTACTCAAATGAACAACTCAGGTTGACCCTGGTATATTTTTTGGATACAGCAGTTTTTTCATGCTGTGGGACATGTTAAGCTAACACTGGGTGCATGCCAATGAGCCTGCTTGTGGGGCAGGGCATTTTGGCTTATGCTTGGCCTCATATCAGTGCAGCAAGGCACCTGTTGTGCACATGAAGCCCAGACAGAACCCTGCACTGAGCACATCACACAGATGAGCCCTGGCAGATTAACCTGCTCCCCCAGAGCTGCCACAGTGCACACTGGGCTGGAACGAAAGTAAAAGTCTCTCCATCACCATCACTTGTTTATGTGAACACCTCAGCATGGAAAACCCACCAGAGAGCAAAGCTGCTGCAAAGCTGCACAGGGATCCAGTAATGTGTGCTCCAGCACTCTGACATTAAAGATGCATGTGGGGCACTGGCAGAAAGTCACTGTGTTCAGAAGGTGCAAAGTTATGCATGTGTGTCAGTCTGCATGCCAGAGCCTTCCTGCCACAGGGGATTATTTCCCAGTGATTGCTGTTCCCAGACCTCTGCTCCACTATGCACATGATATAAACCACGTTGTAAACACATCTGATCAAAGTGTGCATTCACCTTTTATGTGTCTCATCAATGTGTCTTTCCAATGTTTTCTCAGAAACACCACTATGTTTTTATAAATGTACATTTTATATACGCTTCTGACAATACACTATATTTGATTTTTAAAGGAAGAGAGGCCTTGGCTACTTAACAAGAAAGCATGGTAAGGCACTTTGCTGAGAAGCCATTTGGAAACGTTGCTCTTTGCAAGGTACAAAGGTATTTACGGTATAAAACAATACTGCTGCCAGAGGGCTTGTTTGGAGACATCACTAAAGCCTACTCTCATCAGAGCAGAATACATCGTATGGCTTTTATTCTAACCAAAAATGCATCCTCCCATTTCTTTCTGGGGTGGGTTGAAACCGAGTATTTTTGCAAATGTAACTAACGGAAAAATGATGGGGAGGGCTATTTACAGGGCTTCCCAGAAGAGAGGGTTTCATCTCTAACCACCCTCATGCTGTCTCTTAGCTTGGTGGTGATACCGTTCAGTGCTCCAGGAAACCAAGCCAAAAAAATAATACTAGAGGTGCACCCTTGTGGTACTGAACTGCCTGCATAAAGTTTACATAATTCTGTACACAGACTTTTTAAAATTTTCACTTTGAAATCCTTTAATGTATTTAACACTTATAAAAAACCCTACTCTATTGAAACAGATTATTTTTCAAAAGCACATTCATACAACTGCTTCACGCAGAGCCCCTTGGATAGCACCAAGGCCTTGTGCTTTACCGTTACGACATCATGTTTAGAAATTTACTCTCTTCTGCCAGCGTGGTTAGCATGGAGCTCATATCACCTATTGCCATATTGCTTATCCCCGCAGGTATGGTGGGCAGTGTCAGAGAGTTTCGTGGAGTCGTCAGGCGAGAGGAGTTCTGGGAGAGGTTCTGCAGGATGCTGGGGCTCAGGGTTCCTGACATCAGGCTTGAATGGTCCCCATCGTCCATGATGGCATCAAAATCTATCTGGGGCGGCTCAAGACCTTGAGAGTCCACTGTGCTGGACACCTGGTTTGTTCCTGGGGAAGGCAGAGTGGCTGGCTTGCTGTTCTGTGTGCACTGCTGCTGCCTGACCCGACAGTCCGCGTGGTTGTCGAAGCCGTTGTTCTGCTCATACATGTGGATTTGGCCATAATAGTACATCAAGCTGTTGTCTCTCGTGCCGTCCGCACACTGCTGGGCTGGTGCCAGCAACATGTCACTGGTTCTTTTGTGCATGGCCTCCGCTGTCTCCTGGCCAGAGCTGATGGTGTTTGCAGGATGGGCAGTTCTCATGTAGCCCAGCTGCTGGGCGGTGCGGACCCCTCGGGGTCTGCTGCCCGGGTTTGGCTCTGGTGGAGGATGAGGCTGGATCATGCCAGGTGGATATGCCTGCGCAGCTGAACCCACCACGCTCTGCTGAGGCTCAAAACTGGGCTGACTGGAGGTCATGATGGGCTGAGAAAAGGTCTCCTGAGCCACAGGGAAGTTCAGGTGGCTTGGCTGAGATGAGTAGTTCTGCTGACTTGGCTCGTGCATGACCTGTCCCAGCGCTGTGCGCTCACTGTTGCTCCTGACCATCAAGGAAGGGTTGGCTGCCATGTCCATTTGCTGAGGGTGAAGGTGGGGTCCAGACTTTGCTGCCATGTTGCTGCAATTAGGAGAGATCTGATTTGGGTTGCCACTGACTGCACTGGGGCTCAGCATCTGATGTGGTTGGTTATACCCGGAGTGCAAGCCCATGTCGGGGTTCATGCTGGGACCTAGGCTCATGTGCTGCTGCCGCAGCTGCATGCAGTTTAGCCTCTGCCCATCCATGCCCATGTTTCTCTGCATAAAGCTCTGCTGAGTTGCATTCATACTGTTGTCTGGCAGCTGCATCTGCTGCTGGTTGTAGTTCTGGTACTGACCAAAGTTCTGCTTCTGCTGGACCACCGCTAAGTTCCCTTGTGAAAACTGCTGCTTCGACTGATTGGACATGATATCAACTGTGCCTGAGCTGACTTCATTCCACTGGACAGGCATGTTATTTTTATTCATGTCTGAAGAAGTATCAAAACTCATGGAACACTCTGCCATCATGGGTCCCAAGTGGCTCATGCTTGCCTCAGCCACCGCCATCCTGCGCTGACTGGGCAAGGCTGGAGGCTGCAGCTTCCCACTTCCTTGGAAGTTCTGCATGTCATTGCTGTACCCCATGGAAGTGCTCTCAGCCACTGTTCCATTGTTCTGGGATTTGATGTACTGTACCACATCATCTGGCAGCATAATGTCATCATCTCCAATGGGCACGTCTGTCTCCCCGGACATGGCTTCCATGGCGATGTTTTCACTGATGCTCAGGGGCCGGGGTGAGTAGGAGTGCCGGGGCAGGCTCCCGTCTGAGCGCCCATAGCTCTGGAGACCAAAATTCCTCCTGTCTGTGGGCTGTGGAGGATGGAAGGGGTTCACACTGTTGGTACTGTTGAAGCGGTGAACTCGTGGGAGAGCCTGGGGGTCTCCAGGAGGTCTCCTCACAGGGTCACTTGCCCGTCTCGTGCAGTTGCCCTGCACCTCATGGGGAAATGCTGGAGCTGATGGGTAGCCATAGGTGTTACCATCGCTGCAACGCCTGGGGCCCGGTGGGAGGCGGACGGAGGGCAAGGTGGGGTCTGGTCCATCCATCAGTGAGATCCTGTTCTTCAGGGTCATCCTCTCCATGTTTGGCAGGGGGGTTGGAGGAGGGCCCCCTGTGGCAGCAGCGTACTTGGCTTTCAGCCTGTAGTGCTGAGCTGGTGTGAGGTTCAGCAGACCTGGCATCCCGCTGCACTGGCTCGCCTCGCTCGACCGGCGGGAGGCATCTGTGGAAATGGGGTCGTAGGAGTCGGCGGAGCTGGTGTTGTTGGGGCGGTGCCCGAGATGCGAAGCCTCGCTGGAACGGCGGCTGGAGAAGTACGGGGAGATCCCTGAGGATCTGCGGCTGACAGTGTAGGCAGAGCTGATGGTGCTTGTTGTGCTGTCACGGCGCTCGTTGAGCTGGTTCAGCATTGTAACCTCGTTGACAGACAGCTCCATTATTCTGGGGTTAGGCAGCATAGCTGAAGAACCACCACTGTTTTCCAGAACAGAGCCTGGAAAGGTTGCAGGGAAGGAAAAGGTTTAGTTAGCTGAGAAATTTCACTTTGTGGTGTTCTAGGTGCCAGAATACAGACCCACAAAGCCACCCCCAAATACTTAATGATGAGTAGTAATGATGAGTTTCATGTGCTGCTAGTGAATTCAAAGTTTCATTTCTAGCTCTATGTTCATGCAAAGGGAGCAAGAAGTCTGGGGAGAGAAGTTAAGAAGTCCCTGCCAGAGTGTTTGTAACATGTACACCCCTTATACTCAGCTTCTGAGGAAATGTCTCCACATGGGCTTCCCTCAGTAGGACAAAGGTAGGACTGGTGTGAACAGTGCCACAGGGACAGCATACAGCTACAACCACAGCTACTCTCTGGGACAGATGCACAGCAGTCAGGAAGAGCAGCCCGAGAATCTAAAGGTTGACATTCAAAGGCTCTTCCAAGAGCAACCCAAGAAGCTCTGAGATCTAGTATCACCCAGGCACTATGCCTTTGGATTTCTTGGCAAAGTTAGAGGACCTCTAGAGGGTTCAAAAAGATGCTTTTACCAGGAATCACCAGCCGGTGGGAAACAAGCATTTGAAGCTAGAGGCTTCATAGCCAGGAGTTTCTGAGTGACAAAAGGCTTCTGTCAGAGCAAAATTATGGAGAGAGGTCTTATCTGGATTGCTGCTGTGCTCCAGTGGTCTCCCAGGAAGCACATTAGCCCTTGGGGAACTCCTACTGCTAGAAAAAATGCCAGCAGCCTTGTGGTTGTAACTGAGACAATGGGGACAGCTGTGTCTGGGTTCTGGGCAAGCTCAGAAACAAGGACACCAAAAGCCCTGTCTCCCTTCATAGGTCTGTAGAACTGAGCACCTGGGTTTCTTCTCTTGCACATCACCAGATGGCTGTGTTTACACCCAAGCTGTCCATTTTACCTGACATCTTTAACTATCAAAGCATGACTCAGAGGCAATAAGGAATGATCCTCATTCCTCCAGGGCAGACTCTTGGTTATGAAACCGGAGTCAAACTCTGAAATGTTCCTACAGGACATGGTCCAGGCCCAGGGCTTACCATTTCCTGAGATGGGAGGCAGCTTGGTGTTTCTGGCTTGTGGAGCTGGGCTCACCCATGAGCAGGAATCCTTAACTGTCTTGAGTTTCTCCTTCTTGAGCTGTTCAAGTCGTTGCATCGTCGTCATGTGTTTCCTTAGCTGCAGGCTGACTGCTGAGTTACCAGATGACACTGTTGAGTCCACGACAGGAGCGTTGTCATCCAATGCTGTCAGATCTCCCAGACTTCCCCCGCTGTGCATGTTCATTTCTACTCCACTGTCATTGTTGTTGGTGCTGCCAAGGGGTGATGGCTCACTGCTGCATGACGACTGGCCACCAGGACTGGACTGACACATCTTGGGGAGGGAAAAGAGGAAAAGAGTTGGGCAGGTGAAAACATGGTTGGGAAGAAATCAGGAGCCAAACATCCCCGGTGTTAGTCCTGGAGGCTAGGAGAGCTCCTATCCTAGGCTCTCATCTTGTTACCCCTCCCTGCTGCAAGATCCCAGCTCTTCCAAAAGGCAGATGCCTCCCCCCTGTGAGAGGAGGATGGGACAGCACCCCACAGCTGGAAAAACCATGGTGATTCAACTGCAAGATAGAGAGAAACCAAGTGCTCTTCCTCCAAAAGAAGGACAGATGTTTTTTGAAGAAAAGCAGCATGTCACCTGGTTGTGCAAGGTATATTGCAGCAAACACTGGCTTATCTAACATGGGATCAAGGCTTAAGTATTTCAGACACAACGTATTTCTGTCTTTAAAATACCCTAACATATAATTATGTTAGCTGACAAACTTCCCCGCCAGATAAAAACCTGGCTCACTGTTTGCAAACTCCCACTTGCAGATAAGGCAGATAAGCACCATAAATATTTATTTTATTTACATTAGGAATGTAAACTACTCACATTGAGTAGTTTATTTGGAGCAGACACTATATGGTCTGAACTTGCTCTGCTGCTGCTACCAAACAGGATGCCTGGCTTTTCTGCTCCAGGCCCATGCTCCAGCCAAAAATGGGAGTGCTGAAAAGGCAAAGTACTCTGCCCTGGGCCAAGGTGGGAATGCAGAGTGCTGCAGTGTTGTTCTTAACTCCACAGCAGCGCCCCATGGGCAGGGTTGCCTGGCTCTGATTGCCCTTCAGTCTAGGCAATACAGATTGCAATTCCAATATTTAATGGCAAGTTGTGATGCTGGGAGAAAGGTGGCAAAGGGAATCCTCGGGCACTGCATCCTCCCCCTTTCTGCACTCAAGCAAATTTCTCCTATCCCTCCCCACTGCCCCACATACTTCCACTTCCACCCTGCGAGGGTTAAATGGAGACAGAGATCTGCAGGAGATCATATTTTATACAGCTATTTTAATACAAAGGATTTCTTTGCTCACCTTAGTACCGACTGTCCTTAGGAAGGTAGAGTAAGGAAGGGTAAGTGGGAATAAAGAACAGGTTGTTAGGACAAAGACAGCATTAACATAAAGGACCAGGATAGTAAAAGGAGGAAGAGAGAAATGCAGAATATAGCACAAATTACCAACATATCCCCCACTCCCATACCCCACCTTCCCTGCCTTCCCTCTTTGGGGGCACAAATAAAAGCTCCTAGAAGAGACTTTCCACCTGTTTCCATGGGTTTGGGGTGACACACAAATATGGGTCAAAACAAGGAGCCTGGGAATGATGGGAACTAGTTAAGCATCTCACCCCTCCTACCACCCTGACCTTAACCACGAAACAGGAGCTGGATGGGGCCCACCAGACGAGATGCCACCTGTCAGAGGTGCTCAAGGGAAATACGCAGGGCTAGAGAGGGACAGTGAAGAGTAACACATGACCCAGGGCCCTGCTGCCAGTGAGATGGCTTGGCTGGAGCCCTGGGAGCACAGAGTGCTAGGAAAACAAGCCCATACCTTCAGGAGAAGCAGGGTGGGGAGCTGTAATTGAGTCAGTGTTTTCGTAGGAAAAAAACAACAAAACACATGGAGGAAGAGTATTGGAGAAAGGTCATTCTGTCCAGTGGTTCTCACACTCAGCTTTTGTAACACATTACAGAACCTCATCACAGGAAACTGTTTCTTTAGTCAATTAGAGACATTGTGGATGTGTAAATACTAAATTTTTTCTTAACTGAAACATGCTGCTCATTAGTAAATTGTCCAACAACACATCCCCTAACCCTTCTGAGAAAATCTTTGTAGCTCCAGGGCATGTTTTTCACAGGAATAACAATCTTTTAGCCTGGATTCAAATCAAGAAAATATATATTTTGGAGCTCAAAGTCCTTTCAGCTCAAGTGGGAAGTCTGGGGAATATGTGAACACTCCTTTGCAGGTGAAGGTCTTTTCTTCTGTATCCAGACCATACCATGTTCCACTCTGGTGCAACAGACCAGAACTTTGGGTAAGAAGTGAAAAGAAACATCAAAAGGTAAAAGTGATTCATGTGTTGCAACCCTCCATCTCCTCCTCCATCCTGGATGGGGTGGAAGAGGTTTGATGTGTTTGAAAGCACCACTATACACAGCTCCTTAGTACCACTGACCACGCTACTGCCAATTGTGGAGCTGCTGTAACAGACAGAAAGCTAATAAATGGTCTTTGCTTCAGGTGCTTCAAGCTGTAAAGCTTGATCATGGCTGAGTGACAGGCTGTACTCTGTGGGCCACAGTTTATTCCTAATTTCACTCCCCTGCCCCATGACCTCTCTACAATTTTCTATGGCAGCTGGGAGTCATGTATTGAATTTCGTACTCCTGAGGAATCTGCTCCAGCCAGCCTGGGCTGATCAGGGAGGTGGGACTAGATGATCTCAAGAGGTCCCTGACAACCCCAGGGATTTTGTGCTTCTGTGTATGGTGGACAAACTTGCTTTAAGATACTCAACAAAAATAGAACAGCTAGTTTTATCCCCACTGGCTTCATCAAACAGCAGCAGACTACAAAGAAAAGGAGTGAAGGGTGCAGGGAGGAGAAGAAAAGGGACTGCTTAGGCCAGGACCTTTGCTTCAAGAAGCATTCATCAATCTGTGCCCTGTGGTCGTTGCTCAATTTAAACTGGTGAGGTAGGTAAAGCTCATTTGACCACAACACGCTTGGATTTTACCCACTTTCACAGCACAGGAATGCCAACCTCAGCAAAGGGCACCACATGGCCCCCGTGACTACAAGGGCAGGAATTTATGATGCTGGGTAGGAAGGTACAAAATGTAGTGGACTGTGCCCTGACCTGCAGCTTCATTTCTGGACTTGAACTCTAGTGCTGAAGGGCACCTGCCCAGAGAGGTAAATGGAATACAAATGCTTCATGCACCTACTGCATCAGAGAGATCAGGAACCACGTCATTTCTGCCAAAAGCAACTGCTCTTACCACAGAATTCTCTGTTTTTATCGTTTTGACTTGTAAGCAATCCTCCATGCTCCGTGTAGTGCTGTTGGCCTCGGAGCTCTCCTCTGACACCTTGCTGCTCTGCTTGGCGCTGGCCTCGTTGTCCCCATTTTCCTTGAGAGGAGGTGGCCTCGGGTGGACGTCATTGCGCTGCTTCTTTGTGACATGAGCATCGGGCCCGTGCACCGTCTTGACGTGCTTCCTGAGGGAGCTGGGGTCTGTGTACCGCTTCGTGCAGCCAGGGATTTTACACACGTAGGGCTTCTGTCAACACAAACAAATCTTGGGTTATATTTAGAATAAGCCCAAATATTCCAGGTACAGTGTATGGGCCAAGAAAATACAATGAGCATAGCAGCAGGCAGCAGCAAAATGTGGAGCATCTGCTCCACAGGACTCTGTAAAGACTGAGATATGGAAGATGTGATATATGGGCTGCTGCTGATCCACACAGACTTGGCTTGTCATTTCATGTTGGCTAAACTTCTTGTTTTCAGTTTCTGGATCAAAAGACAGCTAAGAATTCACAAAATACTTTCCTAGTATTACTTTCCCATGTATGTAGTTGCTCGGGTGGCCACAGGAATGTTTCTTGATTAAGGATGGGAAGGAGGTGATGTAGCGGACTGGGCATAACACATTCGCTCTGCTAAGGTGGAGTCTACACCAAGAAAATGTCTGAAACCTTTTGGCTGATGGAAGTCCAGTGAATTCAAGCCAGACTGGATTCACCCTACTCAATCTATCACACCACTCCAGCACCTGTCACCTTGAAATCTGCTATTGTGCAAAACAAACCACAGGCATGCAATGTTTTTTTCACACGACAGCACTCTATCCTGAATTCATGAATCATTGATTGCCACAGGAAAACAAGGCTGAAGCCATGCTTCTGAAAACAGAAATCGGCAACAGAGACTTTTATTTTTTTAACTATTTTTATTTTACTGAGTCTCCAATTCCTAAGTTGTATTAGTACTGCAGTTGTTTGAGCTGGTGCTGCTGCACTGGAAGCTCAGGATTCATCCCAAGTTCCACTTTTGGTCCCACAACAACTCTATGTATTTTCCTACCAATGCAATAGGATAGATCCATGAGAAAAAACAGATAGATGTTATTTGAAGGCTACCCAAAATGACCATTCCTTAAATTTTTTTAAAAATCTGTTTTGTAATTTTGTCCAGGAACTTAAGTGAAAAAATAAAAAGGAGTATATATTCTTTGCAGAAAGCCAGCATCATCACATGAAAAACACTGAAAGTCTGTTATGTATTCAAAAGCATGCTTCCTGACTGATCTTGGCACATCATTCAAACCAGCTAAATCCACGTTACACCCCACTGAGGTAAATATATTTTAAAGCTGTGTAAACCAAAGCACAAAAATTAAAATAGTTTGTTTAAAAATACCATGCAACCTTTTGGACAAGCATTATAGAAATACTACTATTGCTATTAAGCCTTATTACAAAGAACAGAATCCCCACAACATGTGCTGAAAAAATCCTGTATATGAACAGCTCAAAGATTTTTTTATAAATATCCTTTAGGCTCAACATTCTGATTTTTCAGACCCCAGCAATTAGGGTAACATGATCACTGTTGCTTAGACAGCAGACGCTCCACCTAAGGGGATTCAATCATCCTCTTCATCAGGCCATAGCCCTTGCAACTGAGCTAAGCACAACTGCTGTTTCACTGGTGTGCCTTCATCTGTCCCTGGGTTATCCAGATTCTGACATCTAGTGACATCTTCACCCTAGTGAAGTCAAGAGTCTAGATGTCTCAGATGCCTCCCTCCCACACTCATGCACATATGGGGTAATACTCCTGAGGGTGGGAGAACTGGAGAACTCTCCCCACACAAAGCAGAACTGGATTTATGTGTTTTACCCTTGTTCAGCTTGAGTTGCTGAAAATGTCACTCTGAGTCTTTGGCTGGCTATGAACTCAAGGCACTCCTCTGTATATGCATTGGAGAGTGGTCACAGGATGAAAGCCCTTTTTCCAGGTGTAACTTTGAAGGTATCCCCTGAAGGGATTCAAGCAGTCACTGAAAGTTTAAAATGTAGTGTGTATGACATTTCAACAATCAAACCAAAGTCAGTGTGGTAACACATTCCAGCCTTGAACTTCAGCATGTTTGGACCATACACCTACGTCCTGTCACACAATGATAGTGACAAACACAGGGAACCTGGAACTTCCCCCTTAGAGGAGACTTGGATGACTAACTCTGAAACTGGTGTATTCCAAGTAAACACTGCAAGCAGAGGAAAATATTTAGAAGGTAGCTAGGAACCACAATAGAGTTACCAATGGATAATGGGAAATAGTCACAGCCACAAACTTCTGCTTTGCATTTGTGTGGTTTTGTGAGCCAAGGTCTCAGTACAGTTTGCTAAGCCAGTGGTCATGGCCACAGCTGGACACAGGACCCTTGCCTGGGCCTGCTGCCCAGTGTGAGGAGCTTTGCTGTGAGGGATACCAGCTGGTGTAAAGGATTGTGTTATATGATCCTCACAAAGAGGGTGTCAAAAATATGGCCCAGAGAGCCATTGTATGCAGCCTACACATCTCCCACAGTCTTGGGGTGTTTCTGTACTGCATCAAGGAGGGTTGAACAGCAGTTCAGGAATAAGCATGACTGCAACATGTAAGATGGTCTGGATAGTGGCAGTGCCTTCCAGTTCCTTGGCAGGGCCAGCTGGTCTGGTACAGATCCTCTGCTGGTGGCTGTACTGCTCCTACACCAGAGAAGGGGTAGGTGTCCTTTAGGAGAAGCAATTGCAGAGCATAAAATCCCTATCTGTTATCTGAGTCTTTGATTCGTGGTGTTTGAAAGCAGCTTGTGCCAAGTGTCAGCATATTTAGATCAGGGTCCACAAGAGACATGGAGCTGGATGCTCCTGCCCTACAGCCTCACCTTCTTGCACAAGGAGAACCCAAATGATCTGACTTTCAAGTGTGTTCAACCTCTGCTAAGATAAGCAAGGAGTCATCCCACATCCAATGCAGCTCCTGATCTGGAACACTCGAGAATCTGAACCCATTGGAGAAACTACATTTACTAACACATTCAAAATGAAAATTCCACATGGGACATTAGCTGGCTCAAATGGGAAACTGCCCTGCCTAGCAAAGCTCCTGGTAAAGCTCCAGGGATGTGAGCTCAAGTGATCTATGGCAAAAAAGTCGCTCACATACTGTCAGTGTGCACAGACTGGGCTGAGTGAGTCTGTATCCAGCACTGAGAGCTGTACCAGCAGTCATGATCCATTCACATGAGAATCCTTAGGAATCGAAGGGAGATGCAAATTTCCTTTAAGACAGGAAACAATGTTGCAAAAATGTAAATCTTCAGTGGCCTGATTGATTTTTTCAGTTTGAGAACATGGAGAGTGGCTTAACACTGCAAAATTAGAGGTGGAAATATCCCACAATGAAAGGGACAATGGATCCAGCACTGGAGGAAGGCAGAAAAAGCATCCAGGGCTGGAGAACAAGCAATTTCCAACACCTAAATTGTGAGATTAAATCATAATTGCCTACCTTTTGGGGAAAAAGCTTTAACAGAAACATTCTGTAGTCAAACACCACTTACTGGGAATGCAGGATGCCGAGCAGACAAGAGGCTGCAACCTACCTTTTTAGTCCCTCCTGGCCTCAAGGTTGGTGTAGACTTAAAACATCTCCAAACTATCCAGTTTAAGTGTGGATATGGGTTAATTTTAACCTTTGTCTTGCTAGTGGAGAACAATCCTGACGTTTGGGTTCATACCCAACCCAGTTCAAACAACCCTGGGATCCTAGTCATTCACCAGTCCATCTCAGCATCATTTCGGCCTGGAAGAGGTTTCTAGATTTTGAGTCCTCATTCTGACTCAAACAGAATCTCTGAAACCTACAGAGCTTTGGTTATCACTGACTGATACTAGGCCAGAGATAAAAATACTCCCAACAAGCCCTTTGTAGACACAGCATCGCTTCAAAAGGCTGTCAACCGTGACAACTGTGTTCCATTCTCCAATGGTCGATATTTAACTGTTGCAAATTAGGCTACAGACTGAATTCTTCATGGCTGAAAACACTATTAGAACTTTAGAGTGTTGTTTTTCTTCCCCTGTCAGCTAATTAGTGGTAATATAAATTTCAATCGTCAGCTGTGGTTGATTGCAACAGACCATCACATGCGTTACAATAAAGGCAATTTCCTCTGCTCCCCAACTACTAATAGTGGGTCTTAATTATCCAAGGTTAACAAAGCATTGCATTGTGCTCTATCATTGTACATCAAATGATGGAGGGACTATTATTTCCTGAGCATCAGGATCCAGGGTAGCTGTTATATTACTGCATGTCTGCTCCACAGTAATATTAAACTCCACTTGCACAACTGTACTATACTATCTGTGCTATTAAAAATTATATGTTTGGAAAATGCTTGTTTTCATTTCCAAAGTCGATTAAAAAGTTTGCATACTTTAACATCTGTTTATGATTTCAAACACAGCTTTCATAAATATAAAGCTAATGTGGTCTGGCTTCCCAGCAAAAATAAATCCCATTAAAAAATAAGATAAACCTCTCATTACAGTAGGTTTCTTTTTACATGCGTCCAGTGTGTAAAGTGTATGTTTATTGTCAGCAAAATTTAAAAAAAGCCCTCCGTTGAGCTGTGGTGAGCCCAGGCTTACCTCATTGGAATGTGTCCTGTTCTGGTGCTTGGCTCTGTCCGAGGCATTGGAAAAGGCTTTATTGCAGCCTTCGTGTTCACAGACATAAGGTTTTTCTCCAGTGTGGGACCTCAGGTGTGTCTTTAAGTTCTCCAGGCGGGAATAGGCTTTGGAACAACCCTCAAACTAAAATAAAAAAACCGCATGAGGAGTGATTAATTAACCAGAAAAATTTGATTTTCCCCCTGCCTAAACCCTTCCAATCTGTTTCTCATTCTTTCTTTTTTTTTTCTTCTTTTTAAAGGGCTTGTGTTTTAGGGAACAACATCCACTTTGTTGGGAGAATTTGCTTCCCTAGGCAGGCTGAGAGTTTCAGAAGTGAGTCATATTTGAGGTGCTACTCCTTGTTGGGTACCCACCTGACATTTCAACAAGTGACTCTTTTTTTCCAGCAGAGCTAAACACCCCTCCACTCCTCCCAGAGCTCTCTTAGCCCCTCCTGCCACCGCTCTGCATCTAAAACACTCGGAAACAGGGCCCCCCCCCCTCCCACCTAGGGAACTGACAGCTTCTCCACAGTCTGACCAGCCTTGCAACTTCACTAGCACCAACACTGGAAAGAGCAGACAGTTCGCTAACACACAAACAGAAATCTAGCAAGCTTTAAAGTTTCCCAAATTACAGCTTGGGTTTACTCTTGGAGGATGCTGTGGTCAGGCTGTCTGACATTACCAGTTTAAAAAACAAGACTCTCAATCTTGAAGACAGATGGATTTTTGGATGATGAAACAGGCCAGGAACCTTCCTCCTGGAAGGAAACCAGCTGCCCACACAATGAGAAGGAGCAGCTTGGGAGACGTGATGAGGCTTCGGGTGATTAAAGTCCTGCCACCCTCCATTCTGGCTGGGCTGGAGGCTTCTCCCTGCACCTGCCCCATCTCAGCATGGGAGGGTTTCACCTCCAATGAAGGAGTCTCTAAAGTGCTCTTTGACAAAACAAGTGGGAGGTTTTAAGAAATGCAAGGCTCCCTTGGAAATTCTAGCTAAATGTTGCACTGCCTGTTCAGCTGGGAGCATTGAAAAGTCTAGGCTGTACTTCCTATACAAAAATACACCCTTTAAATTTCAACAAGCAGCCCCTGCTGCTGTAATGTATGTGCTGTATTCTAGTCACATCACTTAAACATGTCTACAAGTTCAGTCCAGTTGTGACAAGACTTTACATTGCTCTGCTTGAGTCTTGGCCAGTGAAAAAACTGGAGCCACAGCAGGACAGGTCATGCTCTGTGTCTGATTTTCCCATGGGCAGCTGAGTGGTTCTACACATCCAAAGCTCTGGTCACAGGCACTGCATTCAATAGCAACAGCACCTGCTGCCTTGGGCTCCACATGCACTGCTGGACTGCTAGGGAGGGAGGCAAACATGCAGCCCATGAAACCTATGAAGCATGTAGGTACAGGTTGATCCCATGCAACATTTTTGTAGGCAAAGGCTTACTTAAGATCCCCTTTAAGGTCTAGCATAGGGATGGTAGACATAAGGCAGATTTGCTCTGCTCTTGAGCTATTCACATCTCTTCAAGGACCAGTAGGAGCATCCTGCAAGAGCTGATTCCTTCCACAGCTTTGTCAGGGCGGGATGGATCCAGTTTTTCTTCCTCAGACAACTTTCATTAGCCCATTTGTCCCACAGAACATGCCACAGCTCTGAGGTAGCACAGTATATCTCTTTCTTCTCTTGCCCTGCACAAACAATCCTTTACAAGTCAAGTCTCTACAGTTATTGAAATACATCATTCCTCTTGCTGGAAAACAAAGGGAACTCAGCATGAGACAACTCATGCATCCAATCTAGTTTTGCTGGATACTGACACAAAAATGCAGTTATTAAGAGCAAAAGTTCTGAGGCCACATTTTCAAATAAAAGCTTCTCAGCAAAGCAGGCTGTGCATGTTCAAAGCAGTTGTTCCCACACTTACGTGTGGATTTGATTATGCCAGTGGGAGTTCTAGCTGTCATCTGTTGAAATAATCCTTGACCAAATCCCAGGCTGCAACTGGGCTCATCTGTAGCTTTATGCACACCACAAACTTACTTGTCTGAAACCATTGTTGCTTTGAACAATCACTGCCAGACTTGGACAAGGAATGCTGTGCCACAGAAGGGCACCGTCTGCAGAACTGCCATTATCCCAGACAACTGGAAAATGGTGTTCCTCCAGTTTGGGGACATGCAACATACTGCACATGGAGGGCCTGCAGTTCTCCAGGAGGCAGAGGATGACTTGAGACTTAAACACAGCCTTGCCATTGCCCCAGTGTGACAAAGCTGAGGCTTGAAAAGGGCAGGATTGTGCAGCAGTTTTTTTCCTGCTCCACCACAGCACTAAAGAGGATTCAGCCACTGCTGGTTTTGTCTCCTGAGTCCCTCTGCCTACAAGGGCAGGCTAGACTTGCCCTCAGTGCTCACTTTTTATGCACCAACAATCAATATTTCTTGATACTTTTAAGGAAGATTGGTAAAGCACTAGACTGGGCAAAGTGCTTTAGAAGATTAAAACAAAGGACATGGCCCTGTGCCCCGGGGGAGCTTATGCTCTAAATTAAATGAACACAAGGCTGGAAGATTGATAAAGGAGTCATGCAGCAGGCAAATCATACATATCCTAATATTTGTAAGCAGGAGCTGGGGCAGAGCCAGGGAGTGAGCAGGGCTGGAATTGGCTAATGGAGCAGAGGAGGAGGAATATATGGGAGGAGGGCTCAGACATTTGCTGAGCAGGAAGAGACTCATCCCCAAGACTCTGGGGAGAGGAACAGTGTAATGCTGATCGCAGAGGAGCTATGAAATGCCATTGGGAGGAGAAGGCAGAGAGCAGAGGATATCAAAAGACAGGGAGGAAAAGAGGAGTAAAGGCTGGAGGAGATGAGGAGGGAGATTGTGAACATGTCCCCCAACAGCTGACCACAGTCACTGAACTCCATAACCTTACTTCCCTCTTGTGCCTTGCATCAGGCATCCTTGGCTGCCCCACATCAGCAAGCAGTGTGGTGAGAGGCTCCAAATGTGAAGGCACATATGGGATTTCATATCGTGAGGCTAAGGGGAAGGAGAGCCCAGCTCTCCCATGTGGTCAGTGAGCCTGCACCCAGAGGACTGAGATACAAAACAGTACCCCATACTTCCTCAGGCAGTGTTTAACCCTAGACACAGTGCTGCTGGTATGCAGAAGGTCTGGAGACTGAGCACTTCTTTGGGGTTTAAGCACCTATGGCTTATCCTCACCTCTGGATTAAGAGAGCAGAGGCAGGAGGTGTTGGCCTAGATTCCCAGGCTAGAAAGAGACATGTGTGTATGCTTTGGTCCATGGGTGAGGGAATCTTGCATTCCCAGCAGCTGTAGTGGGTGATGCCAGGTTAGACACAACCAGGGTTAGACAACTCCCCACAGTGTGGCATTACTGAATTTCTTTCTTGGATGTAGGCAACTAAATTGGCTGGATTTTCTCCTTAAGTGACGTGTCCTGAGTTGCTTTGGATCTCTGTGGTAGTTCTGAAATAGTTCTTCCCAAAGAAATGCAGTTTTGCCCACTAACATCCTACCCACACTCCTTGTCCTCTTGTCCTCTTGTCCCCAGGGTCTAACCTGCAAGTAGCTGTAACCCAGACACAGAGAGCTGGACTGGCTCTGAGCTGCTGCCAGTGGCTGGCCTGGTAGAGCCCTACCTGAAGCCATGCCCATGTCTGCCATCACATTTCTGTGACCACCCCAGCCTGGTGTCCCACTTGCCAAGTGAGATGTCCCCTGCCAGCTCACCGTGCACTTGTGTGGCTTCTCTCCTGTGTGCCTTCGCATGTGCACCACCAACATGTACTGGGCCTTGAAGGGCTTCTGCTCCCGTGTGCAGTCCTGCCAGCGGCACACAAACTCCTTCTTCTCTCCATGGATGTGGTCGTTGTTGATGTGCTGGTAGGAGAGAAAGGAAAACCAGGTCACTCCTGAAGAGCTGATGCCAGTGAATCATGCACAGTGCTCCAAAAGCCAGATGTTCCCTCCCCAGTGCTTGTCAGGCACTGCAGCACCTGGGTGCCAGGTGCACAGGTGACACCACAGGGATGTGGACCCAGCACTGTGGTCTGGTGTGTCCTGCTGAGAAAGGTGTGCAGCACCCAGCAGACTGGGTACAAAGCAGGCTAAAAATTAGAGGTTTGCAAAAGCAATGGGAGCTTCTGGGAGCAGGGAGCCCTCTCAGCATGCCCCCAGCTGCTTGATGCCACTCTTGACAGGGATGACAGTAATTTTTGTTTCTGCTGAACCCTCCTGTGCTGCATTTACACACCTGAGACCCCTTCCTGGGATGCTGCTGGAGGATGATGGACAGGAGACAAGCCTTGATTGGATTCAATAATCTTAAAGGTTGTTTCCAACCTAAATGATCCTATGCATCTAAGTCCATATGCTGGCCCGATGACATCCACCTGCCGTCCAGAGCTGGTGGCTGGCAGGAAATGACAGCATCTAAGAGCTATGCAGCAGGGAGAGCTCATTTACTGCTAATTGCTCAGGCCCACAAAACTCTGTGCTGGAGTGTTGAAAAGCCAGACCCAGAATGGTGCCTTCATCCACCCTGGTAGGGAGAAGTGGGCTGTTTTTTCCCAGTGAAGGGCAGATGAAGCCCTGCTGAAAATAAACAGAGCCAGGGGCCAGCCCGTCGGCAGCGCTGCTCCCGCGGCGGCCTTGTCTCTCTGAATGGGGTCTCATTGCCAAAAATAATGCCTGTCCTCGCTCCTGTGTTTTCAGAAGACATTCACTGACAGGAAATCCTAAAATAAACCACTTTGGTTTTGGGTTTTGGCTTTTTTTGTGCTGAGATCTTTTCCAGCCCCCGCCTTCGTCCCCAGGCCAAGGCCAGGCACACATGTTGCAGCTAGGGATGAGACTCTCTTGGGGCCGTGAGGCAGCATGAGGACACAAAAGTACATTACAACAGATTCATCAGCGTTCACAGCTCCAGCTGAACTCAGTCTCAGTGTTCTGTGTACTGCAGAACAATCCTGGGGTCAAGGTCCTGCTGCCTGGGGTCCCAGCTCTACCCAGAGACAAGAGGAGGTGTGTGGGGCTCAGCTGGTCTCTTGGGCACCACACACAAACACTGAGAGCCAAAGCTGTGTGCTGGGAGAACTGGGGAAGCCTTGGTTTGGGAGAGGTTTTGTATGGATTTAGAGTTCTGCTGCCTACAGTTCTGTTTTTACAATGTGGCATTGGTGTGAGATTTTAGCCTCAGATGGTGGAAATCTGATGAACCTCTCCAGAGACCCATGGACATGCTAAACCATGTCCAGGCCAGCCTGGGGAGACACGTCTCCAGGCTCTGCTTGTGTGGGAGTCTAACTTGCAATCAAGACTACACACAGCAATGCTGGGAGTGTGGAAGAGCACAGGCTTACCCTTCTGGTCTTGTTTGAGCCAGAGGAAGAACATTTACAGAAAGGGAACTGTAGCCCCCATTCAGGACTATTCACTCCCTGTCTAGGCAACATCTGCTTCCCATCACATGGTGTAGGAGGAGTTGCACAGCTCACCCCACTTCAGCTACAGCTCCTTAGCCCCTACCTGGCTGAAGGCTTTGCTTGGGCTTCTCTCAAATTGAGTGTGACCTTTGAGGTTGGGAGCAGCAGCAATGCTTGCAAAAATATGTCATCACTGCTGCTGCTCCCTGTTGACATGCACTTCTCCCACAAGCACACTGTGTATGGGGAACAGACCCTGCTCACCCAGGTACTTTGCACACAAACTAGAGTTTTTCCATGCATGGTGAGATGGCACCTTCTCAGAAGCTGGCCCACAACATCTGTATTTCATTTGCATGTGTATTTTGGGCATCCCAAATCCACAACCCCATGTTGCTAGTAATCACAGTACAGAAGACTCAATTTTTGTAACCTTCCAAATTTAGGAAAATCTTGGGAGATTTCATCAAATGTTTTTCTTTGCTTATTTTTGGGGTTTTTTTCTGGAAATTGTGCTGAGCTGCCTGGTGCTTTGTACTTTGCTCTGGGCAGAGTTAGTTTTTCTTACATCTGAGAGGGAAACACACAAAAACTGCTGGACACATGTGAGCCCAGCCCATCTGACAGGGCTGCTGCGGTTTAACCCCAAAAAAGCAATGCCCCATACTATGCAATGTGCAACCCATTAAGCACCTGATCACTCAATTGGCCTTGAAAACCGTTTCCAAATCTGTCTCTACTCAAGGACTTGATGCACTGAACCAGTGGCTTCTGGCACAGGCAGGCAGGCACTAGCCTTAGATGGAAGAAAAACATGTGCCCAAAATTGTAATTTAGAGTGTAGTCCCTCTGCACAATGTTTGTGTGCAGAACACGGGCAAATGGTGACTGATGCCAATTTGGAGGCATCTAAATGTATCCAAAATGAAGATATATAAAAAATGGTGAAAGCAAACACAAGCCCTCAGGAAGGGAGCTACATGTGAATTGCACATGGGTGGCCCCTGGCAAGCTGGGAGCCTGTTTGAGACAAGCAGTTAAAGGCTGAAGGAAAAGGAAAAGGTAGCAGCTCCTGAGGCAAAATGTGTTTAATCCAAAACTCTGCTGCAAGCATCAGGGTTGCTGGGCTGGTGAATTCCCAGCAGATATGGGCTGGCTTCAAAGAAATGGGACTTGCACCATAGATCCAAAATAAGGACTAGGGAGGTATTGGGCTAGGAGCAAAATAGGGCTTAGGCACAGATCATGTCTGATTTCACAGGCACTTCCCTGAGGATGAGGAATTTGTTGACCCCAGATGCCAAAGGAAACCAAACGGTAGATACTCAGAGGAAGCAAAGCATACAAAAGGTTCTTGGAATTAATTAGAACTGAAAATCTGATTAATGACTTGGTTTGGGGATCCTTCAGAGAGCAGTTTTGACATGGGTTTGGGAACATCACTGTGATTATGGAAGCCCTGTTGCCCAAGATTTAGAAAATCAACCCACTTTCTGTATTTCAGACACTAGAGCATATCTCCAAAGTCTGAAAGTGCTCTGTTTCTGTGGGAGGGATGAGCTGAGCAGGTCAACAGCCTCTAAGTGATATAGCTGCACAGCTCATTAACAGCAGCATTAGAGACTTTCCCAGCCTGGACCAGGACTGAGGGCAACATGGATGATCCCTGACCCATAGCTGGTGTAGCTCTGTGGGAAGGCTCAGTGAATACGGCCAGTGAAGAGAGAAGGGCTCAGCCCCTTTCCCCATTTTCTGATCCAGTCTTCTGCACTGAGCCTTCTGTCATTGGGCCATGCACAAGGGAGACTGAAAGTGCAGCCTCAGCAGCTGAGAAGGGAGCAATATCACATAATCTATGAGAGCCTTCTTTCAGCTGAACTCCTCGGGGAGCAGCGACCTGCTTTGGCAGTGTTTACACACCGTATCTCTGATTTGCACCTTTAGTAGCTCCCAGGGTGAGCTCTGGCTGTACAGCAGCTAGTGATAAAAAATGAGGACAAGTGCACAGAAACCCAAATTTATCGCTGGGGTTTCCTCCCAACCATTACTCACATGGACGAGCTGCTCCTGAGTGTCATATTCCTTTGTGCACCCTTCCCAGTGGCAGTTAGTCTCATAAATAACCTCAGGCTCCTGTTTACATTCATCCTTATCAAGATCTTCTTTCAGGTCTGTCAGATGCTCCTGCAACACATAACGGTGCATTGTATAAGGTGAACTTCTTTCATCTGAATTCCTCCATCACTCATAGATTACAGGGCAAGTATCAACTGATCACAAAACCATGCTTTTTGTGGCTACATAACATCCACAATTACTGTGAAATAAGGAGCTACAGGGTTTTGGCAGAAGTGGATCAGAGCTGACGACAAAATATGAAACACCCCAAAGCCACTGATGAAGCAGTGCCTGGATTCAGCTGGGTTGGGGGCAGTCCCAGGAAAAACTGAAAAAAGGAAAGAGCTGGCTTCTGACCTTTATGTTATGTTATGTTCTTTGCTGGAGCAACACAACTGATCTGGGCAGAGTGGAGAAACATGAGCATAAAGAAATCACAGGGCAGTCAGAGCCCAAAGCCCACTCACCTGACATGGGCTGGGCAGGGGGTTCCTGTTTTCTGCATCTCTCAGTAGATGAGAAAATGATAGCTAACCCAAAGATTTATGCCTGCAGGTTGCTCCACAGGGATGAAGTGATGAGGTCTCAAAGCACTTCTCCTGAGAGGGGAGTTTGGAAAGCTCGAGCAAGACCCAGTGAAGAGTAGGTTGCAGAAGAGAGCTCCTGGGACTGTGGACTCACTAATGAGTTACTTTTATGCTGGGTACACTGCAAGCTCGCTCCTTAACTTCTCTGTCTAGCCAGATCCTCAGTGCTAAATGAAGCACAGAAGATTTTTGTTATGGCTGCTAGGATTAAAGCATGGGCAACTACACAACAGTGTAACATACAACATAATTAGTACAAATGTGAGTAAGGACAACTGTCAACTCTGCATGCATCAGATACCTGCACTACAAACAAGGCCATCAGCACCCACTATTGGCTTGGGAATCTAGCAAGACAAAACCCAGCAGGTTTTGACCCCCTTCATTCCCTTTCCTCCCAGACACTACCACTGCCTAGCACAAAGCATCCTGCCTCCAGGACACCTTCAGACAGAAGAGATTTGTTTTAATTAGCTCTTATTTAAAAAAAAAAAAAGATATTGCAAGGTGGCTCTTGGGACAGAAACTGTAGTAATTTACAGAAAGACTTCTGGAGATTCAAACTATACTAGAGCCCAGAGCAAAAGTCTGAGAAAGTTCAAAGAGCAGCTTTTTTTCCCTGAAATTCCTATTGGTTTAGCTTTAAACACTAATTTTTTTATGTTTGTCTCTGTGCAAAGTGCGGTTCCTGGACAACTGTAATTTTCTAATAAAAATCTTATTTTCCCCAAATTTTTATACTTTCTGTGGGAAAAATGGAACTGTAACAATTTAATTTGTTGAAAAGAATTAACTTGTTTTATTTCCAGCTAGTTCAATGCTAGTCTGAATCTGTACTGGAGCTCTCTTGTGGCACTGCAGAAGTTCAGTAACTCAGGTCCCTTGTGCCTGGTACTTCACTGTGTCCCACAAATCTTGTATGATTGTATTTTTTACAGCACAAACCATCATGGGAGAGACTGTCTTGCCAAGGATTGCAAACACCCAAACCACAACTCATATGAGGTGTTTGAAATGCAGCATTTCCAAAACAAAACATACACGTTTTTGGGGATAGATGAACTTCATAGTCAGCAAAAAGTGGATCAGTCAATTACTAACTGACTGTAACACAACTTTCAGCACAGTGTCCTGCAGAAAAGGAATTTCTAAATTTAATCAATTCTTCTTGCTTAGACCAAAGTATACACCCACTATACTCAGTTTTTTAATCTGTTCTCCTTGCCAAGAACGGGCTTTTACATGGTACCTTCTAGTAATTTCCCAGTCAATACTGAAATACTGCAAGATGTGGAACCTACATTTCTCTTGGGGAATTACTTCACATACCGCCTCATTAGGAACTATTAGATGATCAGCGTGCATTTTCCTACCCCTAATTTCACCTTGCTATTCTAATAAAATCTCACTGCATTACTTTAAACTGCTCCATTCACTGCCAATTTCAGTGTTTTTAAGACCCAGTGGATAAAACCCCTGGAGCAGGGGTGAGCCAGGCTGGTGCTTTCCAAGCACTCCCAAGCTGGGCGCACACGGCTTCGCATGGAGCAGCGCACGGAGGCTGGCAGCCGTTGTCTGTCCCACAGCTCCTCCACTAACACATGCTTTGAGAAAGCAACTGATGGCTTTTGAATATTTTTTCATTTGCTGCAAGAAATAAACACATTGCCCTATTAGCCCAGGCGGCGGCCAGATTGGTTTTTCAGGGCGTGTGATTTTGCAGCAGTGTGTGGATGCACTCCTAAACTCAAAGCTCCAGAGAGGTGCCTCTTTGCCCTAATCGTGCTGACTACAGCATGTTTATCTTTCCCTGATATGCTATCTTCATCAATTTTACCAGCCCCCTGATGACTACACACGTTGCTGTCCCCATGCATCATGCTGAGACCTGCTCCTGAACCAGGGCAGGAGGAGAAATTTGTCATCAACTCTTCCATTCGCTTGACAATAACATGGCTTAATATTTCATGAAAATGAAGTGCCCAGAGCACTCCTGATAGTTTACAGTTGTGATAAAGGACGGTCAGATGGATACTGTCAGCCATTAAGCAGTTTGCAATCACAGGGCTCCAGAAAGAAAGCAAAGGCCTCTGGGCCCTTCTTGGTGTCAAATGTTGTGTCACCAGTGTAAAGGATGTTTCTAGGAGCAATTCCTTGTTGAATCAAGAAGTCGTCCTTTTTTTGCAAGCTTTCTACCTACATGCAAGTTTCCCTCATAATCTATGTTTGCTCTGAGACACTAATGCTGCTTGCTTTGCAGCACAGAAAACTCAAACATCATTTTTACATTATTATACTTGATATATTTGCTCTCTCCTTTTTTTCCTTATCCAAGCACAGCAACAGCAAGCTGAGTCCCAAGTACCCATGGAATGCTTCACTCAGTCACTGCAGCTCTGCCCCGTCCCTTCCTGGGCTTTGTGCTCCAAGAGACACCTGCCTGCCTGGCAGATTTTGCTGCCTTGCTCCCAGCTACAACAAAAGATGCCAAGAGGATCATTCCCAAAGATGAGTCCCAGCAGCTCACTGCCTCAACCCCACAACATGGCTCACAGGAGGGAGGTTACCTGTGTGTTTGGGGACACTGGGGGCAAGCCCTCAACTTCAGTCTTGACTTTGCTGCGTTTGTTAATTACTGGATTGACGGTGCTGCTCACGGCCGACTCACTGCTCTGCTTGCTCTAGGAAAGAAAACCAGGCAAGAAATGGCACTGGGGTTTGGGATGACACACAGACTGTGGCCCACTTCCTCATTGAAAACTCACTTTAAAATCAGTCAAGGTTGAGCTTCAGGAGTGGCAGGGGACAGCAGGGTTGGCCTGGGGTTCATATGAAAACCAGCTCATGTGGGTTTGTGCAAGGCAGGGGGATGGGAGAGAGGGAAGAATCAAGGGCAGCCTCAGCTTCAGGCTCACTGGCGTGAGCTTGGCCTCGCCACTGCTGCTCTGTTTCAGAGCAATCCAGTCCATGGCATAGCCATCAAAGCCTTATACAACCCCCACCCAAGCCAGTTTTATTTCTCAATGTGACAAAATGATTTGCTGAGAAAATGAATTCCTGGGGGAAGCAGGGGTCTCTGGTTATATGTGAGGGCTCTGGCATGCTGTGTCCATGAAAGACTGTGTGTGTAATTTGCTAAGCTCTTAAAAAATAAGAACAACTTCAGGAGAAAAAACATCCCATTGTATGTGCATAAAATTGGAGCATTAACATTTTAAATACTCTTGCTAATTGCTCAAGATTGGTCCTGCAAATTTTTAAACAGAGGCAGAACTCCTTCCAGCCACATTATTTTGGTAGCTAGTTTTGTAAGGAGAAAACAAAACCAATCAATCAAATAACCTGCAATAACAAACAGAATTTGCAGTGCAGCAGCCATGAGAAACCCTAAAACAATAAACCAGTCTGAAAAGTTCAGTATGATACTACTAGAACAACGATTTGAAATGGGTGTGACATATGGTGAAATAAGTCTTTGGGGAGAAAAGCAACTGCAATTTAGACTTGGAAGGAATGTAAGTGGAAAAGAAAAATGATTAAGCATGTGCTAGGCATATTCACTAACCCAGTGCATGCGGAGGGCTTGTGCACACATATATGTGCTTGTGTGCTCACAGGTATTTGTAAGGATGCATTTAAGGCGTTGGGATCTCATTCCTAGTTTTCAAAATCTGGCCCCTGGTTTTGCAAAATTTAGCAGTAAAAACTGACAGCAGGGACACATTGAGAGAAAACCTACTGAAAAAGAAGAACAGCAAGTAAAATGTGAAGAGGTCCTACATAGGATGCACTTACACATTAAAGATTAAGACCTTCATCATGATTCAGATAGCACAAAAAAGGAAGGAGGGACTGGTAAAGGTCCCAACAAGAAGCTTGGTTCACAGGTGCTTATTTTGCAAAACACTACAGCAACTGACGTCCCTCAATTTCACAGGATATAGCATGTTCAAGGAAATTTCCTGCCTGGGATGACATTGCATACTGTTTTCAATACTTTGATGGACCAAGGCCTTTGGTTTCTGTAACAATAGGTGCAAGGAAGGGAGATGGGTGCAAAATTTGTCTGTGCCTAATTCAGAAACACTTGCCAGGAAAAAGAACAGCAACATAAAGGCACAGTGAGTAAAAAAGAGAATTGCTAGAACTCCCACAACCACCATGAAGGGAAGCTCACTTCCCATGGAGAAGGTGCCTCCACTTCCACATGTGCCATGCAGGATGGCTGTCGCTACCTGGCTGGAGTCAGAGATGCAGTTGCTGTTGCTGCTGCTCTGTGCTGGTGATGGGTTCACGGAGATGACTGCCATGTGCTGCCGTGAGGGGAAGGTTGGGGATGGCTGGATCAGGGGAGGAGTGTGTCCAAAGGCTGAGCTCAGGCCTCTTTGCTGGGTCAGGATCTGCTGGTACGTCACGGGGTTAAGCGGGTGGGGGAAGCTGAATGCCGGACTGCAGCAACAGGAGAAATAGAAATGATGAGGAGTTATTTTAAACAATATTTATCATATTAGCCAGTCATTGATTCAAGTTTGGCTTCCTGGAGACTCCAGGAACCAAGCTGCAATACCCAGATAGACGCCTTCAATGCCAGGATAAGCCTGACTGCCTACTTTACTGCAAAGTCATCATTTGACTTGCATGTGCCTCAGCAAACTTGTGAATCATTTTGACCCAAGCATTAGACTGATCATGATTTCCTTGCTTCCTATGTAAAAAAACCCAACAAAAGCCCTTGGGAGTTCATAAGAGGATGAGACTTCGGTAAATCTGGCTTTGCAGCCCCTAAGGCTGCTGGGTTTTCCCATGCAGACCTCTTTTGCAAACTTGCAACTTTGGGGTTATGCTAACCTGGATATGAAAAACAAGCATCACCTGGCTCACCTGGCACAGATTACAGCAAGGATGAATAAGTATCCACTTAACATAGTCCAAAACCATGCAATTTACTCTGCATTCAGGTGATGGGAGTTCTGGCTCAGGGGACTGCTGAAGTATGTCACCCTTCCTATGTAGGTCACTGGTTCATCTCCAATCTAGGTCAGCAGTGACCAGGAACACCACTCCCCCTGGCTGCTTGGGCAATAACTGGGACAACAGGTCCGAGACAGGATGCAGCAGTGGGGAGCAGTAAAAATAAAACTCTGCTTTTGGAAAAAAGGGGTTAACCCCCAGGAGCAAGTCCACTGGGCAGAGAGGGAGAAGCACAGGAGATGCTCTGTGGTAACTCTAGATGTGTGATGAACAAACCACAGACAGCTCAAAAATTGATTATTTGCCACCTTCAAGAAGTGGCTGCCCTGAACCTTTACCCTCATCGTATTTTCACCACAAAAACTGCTCAAGGTGTGACTGTTCAGAGAATAGGGCCATAATTAGAAACACGCTTAATAACCAATTTTGCTTTTGGAGAGAGTATTTCATTCCTGCCTTTAAGATGCTGTAAAAATAATAACAAAAATGTCTTTTCATACCAAATTTCTGGCAGTTATGCTGCTATATATGTTAGCCATTTTACAAATCCTGACATTTAGGATATATTTTTAGAACACGGAGAAGGGGTTCAAATTCTTTATTATTAGTTGATTATTCCCTTGGAGGCTGAAAGTTGACCATTGCTTCAGTCCCTGGACTCTACTGATTTGTCAAAAATACCAGACAGTACTCTTAATATCTGAGTATAAGCTGAGATGCTACAGGTATGTGCAGATAATGACAACAGGTAAAGAGGCTAGAAAAAGTACGATTACCAGATAAGAAGTTGCAATTTGTTTATGTCAGTCTTATGTTTGATTTTACAGTCAATTTCTAAATTATGCTGCTGGATAAAGTAACTTACATAATTAATCCTACACTTATTAATAAAAACATCTCTGTTTTCCCCCACAAGTTTTAAGCATGCATAATCTTCATAACCCTTTGCTTTGCAACATCAGTGTTAATTAGATCTAACATTTTTAACAGTTAAGTAACAAAAAGAATAATAACATTGTGAAACTTGGGTGAAGCAATCACAGTAGGGATTGACAACAGTCAGCTGGCTAATGTAAGTGCTTTTTAATGAAGATTTGAACAAAACTTTACTCAAGGGTTTAGATTTGGTTTAAATATGCTTTTAGAATTAGGCTCTTCTATCCACCCAGGCAACATTTTTTCTAAGAATGTGGGCCAGTAATTTGGAGAGTACTTTGGGGCAATCTCTTAAATCAGAGTGTTTCTTAACCAGTCAAACTGCTCACAATGAGCATTTTTTAAGACCAATTTATTATCTGTTTCTGCTTGCAGGGACGCATGATCATACTGTAATTACTGGAAACGTGGTAGCCAATAACTCCAATCCAGCCAAAGAAACCCCACCCCAAATGCCACAAAACACCTTTCCACATGCAAAACTAGATGGGGGCTTTGATTTACTATGCTACACAGCCCTGATGCACAAAAGCAGAGGCTGCAAGGGAGGGAAGCTCTCCCTTGCAGGAGGATCATCCCTTCTTTCATGCGGGTGTTTCCTGAGCTGAATGGAGCTGATCCCAGAGCTTTACCTGATTGTCCCGGCAGATAAATGGCCGTAGGAGCCACTCGCTGCTGAGCTGCTTCTGGAGTTGTTGATATATGCCACAAGAGAGTTTGGGGAGGTCCTGATCATTGTCTGGAGATCAATGCTGGCATCAGAGAGCGGGGAGATAGACAGGGCTCGTTTCCGGCTTAATCTTGGAGTCACCCGTGGGCTCGAAAACCGGGACACTGCAGGACAGAGAGGCTTTGTCAGACAAGACCCGTGGGCTGCTCCCTTCCTGCAGGCAGGCTGGAAGTGCTGAGAATTGCTGCACTCATGACTGTTGTGGGATGTTCAGGACACAGGAGCAGTGCAGGGACCAAGTGCCCTTTGATGGGAGGTTTCCTCTCTTCTGGGTGCTGAATCACAGGGGTCGGGCAGCACCATGGACGCCCGCTTGCTTTGCTGTCCTCAGGGGATACAGAATCCTGTCCATAACCCCCTTTCATGGGCACTAAATTAACTTAAAAGGGAGAAGGCCAGCAAGGTTTCCATGAGTGCAGCCATGCCTCTTGACTCAGTGTCAGGAGGAGCAGGCCAGGGGAGCTGCACATCCAAGCTGGGTGACCATTGCAAATGGTGAGTGTGTGCCTGTGCGCGGGGGGAACGGAAACCAAACGAGCATGAGCACAATGCTGACCAACCAATTAATGAAGGAGGCGAGGCTCCAGAAACCCTGAAAGTAAATTAAGAGTTTTAAGAAAACCAATTTGGCAGCTCAGGCACAAAGTTCAAGCTCTCCCCCTCTGAGGGGACCTGCCAGTGCCTGGACCCTATTAGCAATTGTCAATCATTCAGGCATGAAGTAATTTCCAACCCTGCCAGGCCCATTTATGGATCTGCAATACATGATGGGTTAATACTGTAAAAGTTTGGCATCTCTCAGTGTTTCAGCACCACTAACTGGAACTACTGACTTCACCCAAAGGAAACTCTGCCCAGGCCTGACCCACCTGCAGATCTCTGGGGTGGCGTGGATGGGAGCTGCAGATGGATCAAATCACAACTTTCTTCAATGCTAGGGTACCAGATCCAAACCCTGCCTGGAATGACTCATCCCTCCAAAGCAAGAAGTGTTTGGATCGTGTATTTAAAAAAAAACAAAAAAACAACTAAGGGTGAAATATAGCACTTGGCAATAGGTCCTAGCTGGTAATCCCTGCCATCCACCTAGGGGTGCAGGAGGGCTCAGCTGCTCCAGCTCCTTTCCTTGATGAGCACAGCAATGTATCACTACTTGACTTGTCCAGTGGTGGTCTCCCCAGAAAGCATCCTTCCTATTAAATGCTGTGAATAAAATACTGAACTGGCCAGACAGCAGTATGAGACATTTTCTTCTAGCAGGTTGAAGGCACCGATTTTGGCTGCGTATCACCAAATACAAGCCTGGCACGTTTTAAGAGCATGAACTTTCTGTCCTGATGACAGTGCTGGTAGATGAGAGGCTGACTGGGATGTAGAAGGAGGTAAGATGTGTCCTGCTGGTGTGATCAAACAATTCCTTGTGCAAATGAGCTCGTCTCAGCAAAGCCTGGCCCAAAAGGCTGAAATGGAGATTTCCCAAACTTCACATCTGGTTCCTGAAATCTGAGTCCTGCCAGAGCCCTGGACCAAACAACATGAAGGTTGCTTGGGCCTAGATCACAATGGTCCTCTGGCCATAAGGAATCTTGATTCAATACATGCAGCACAACCTGGAGGGACCTGGGCGCTCTTCCCAGTCCTCTTCAGCCATACCTCCTTGAGCAAGTTGCTGCTTCTTTCCGTGTCCCTATTTCCCAGTGTCATCTATTTAAATGAGCTCCTTTAGACAGGGCTTGTATTTTATTCTGTACATACTGCACCAAGTGCGATGGGGCCCCATCTCAGATGAATTGTCAGGATTTCTGTCCTACAAATAATATGTGTATTTCCAGATATAGATATTGTTTCCTGCATTTGCATTCCCACAGTCTCCTCCTTCTCTAACAGAAGGAAGCAGGCCAGATTTGACAGTCATATTTATCTCTGTTACTCCCACATCTCAAGGGAGATCTGTTTATTAATGTGCCACTTCCCTTGATAAATTACTAAATAGAAAGAAAAGCCTTGTACTCATTTCTCGCTCTTCCTTCACATGATTTATGCTCACAGTGCTGGATCAGCCATTGGTCCCCATTAATTTGCAGAGGGAAGAAGACCTGATGTCCAACAGAACCAGGGTTTTAGCAGTGCAGACGATGTGGGCACTCCTCCCTGCTGCACACAGGTATGTCATTTTTTCCCCATGTAAAACTCTGTGGAAAGCTGTCAGATTATCAAGCTCTCTTGGGAATTCTCCAGTCCAAAACCAGTAATATGCATTGTGTTAGTGTCCACTCTAATTTAGATCCTGCAGGTACTGCGGACTGTCTGAAATGTTTGATAGCAGATCCAATAGGTTGGGCTCACGCTTTACACGAAAGCCTCTTAGGTCTTGCAGGCCTCCACAGAAAGCTGTGACCTAAAATCGTGCTATGGATGAACAATTCTCTCTTCTTAATGACAGCCTGCCCAAGGTGCCTGGGAAGAGAATCGTCTGGGAAATGAAGAAGGAGTTTAGGCCCATGAAGAAATGCTCACCAGTGCATTTAGGAAGAGAGAATCTTTTCAAAATTATTATTCAAAAGCAGATTAACAACACTGGGATTGTTCTAAATAATAAAGTTTGCCTGACCTGAATCTTCTGATCTGAGGACATGGAGCAGGAATGTTAAATGGTAGCAGGCAGCAGCAGTGGTCAGCATTTGTGTGGCTGTACATAGCAAGGGGTTCAACACGGGCTGACTGACAGCCACTGGGGCACATAAGCAAAGTCCTCTGCTGCGTGAGGTCCAGTGTTGCTCAAAAAGAAAAGCTACACACAACTGTTCAGCAGGGACTGTGCCCAGAGAAGGAACTAAAGGCGGGTTCCATTTTTCACACACGCAGATGGAAGTCTTTGGGAACATTTATCACTAACACTCCTCTCTCCTCTCCCCTTTCAAAATGAACAGGATTAGTTTAAAGAATTTTTTGATGGTTGGAAAATATGTTGGGGGAAGTTCCCCAGACAGCTTAGAGCTGTGAGGAAAGTCCAGATTTCTGTGCTAGAAGGAAAGAGTATCCTTGGCAATTTCCTGTGGTGCCTATGAATTATCATATCCACAAGTTGCTCAGAAACTGGGATACTTCTCCCAAATTTAGCTTAATCCACAACAGGCCAGTGATGACCAAATGATCAGCTCTTACATGTGGCAGCTTGTGGACCAACTCTGGCGCCTGATCCCAGTGCCCAAGGGCAGGATCAGATCCCAACTCGTCGGGGGGGTGGGAGCAGAGGTTCCTGCTCGGACCACTTCTGTGGCCGTGGGCTGTCAGAGGGATTCTACAAGAGATGTTTTCTTCTGGAGCAAGAATTCAGACCTCATGTCACACTAGGAATAATGGCAGCAAAGCCCTCCTGAAAGGAAACATCAGGCACTCAGTGGGAGCTCCTTCGAGGCTCCTCCAGGATAAGGAAATTTCAGGCAACCCTTTACAGACAAATATGTTTCTATGCTCACAACAGCACAGGATCATCAGGGGTATCTGCTCCCTAACAGACAAGCCTGTAAGGCACATGGGCTGCAGATGGCTTACACCCTGCCTGCCCCCCTCCCGCCTCACTGAAACCTGGCCAGAGCCACTGCTTCCCCTCCATCCCCTGGCCAAGCCCCAGGATAAATACTGTGTTATCAAAATGGTCCCCCTTCCTCACCATTCACAAAACTCCATCCAAAGTGTAAAGAAATATCTCCCCCCACTCCCATCATCAAATTAAAACCAAGGGCCCCATAAAAACACAGGATGGTCCCATAACTGATAAGCGGCAATAAACTACAAACGCTCTTTGTGTAACCAGTTCCTTAGTTCCCTCTCTCCTTCTGCAGAGGCAACACACCTCTTTTTCAGTCTACAGCAGATGCTGGACATTTGTTCTGGCACCAGACACTGCCCTGGGACCCTTCTTTCTTCTCTCCATAGGCCGATCAACTTTGCAGTTCAAGGAATACTAATGCTTCCCTCAAATCTGAGCTGAAAGACAAGACTGCATTCTTCTACTCCCAATCCACAAGGTAACTGTTTAGTCGACCCAACTTGCATATGTAAATTGAATTCTTTAGAAACCAGAGTGCAGCAGGATTCCAGACACAGCACTTATGGGGTGCTCTGGGACTTTTTCTCTCTTCTGCACATATTTTTCTGGGGAGGAAAACAGCACTGCTGGCTAGAAATGGGTGGGAAATTGTTTCCCATTCTCTGAACCTTTTCTGAGATTTCAGCAAGTTTCCATTCTGTGCTGGGACAAAGAAAACAACAACAAAAAAGAATAGGTCTTTGAGAGTTTTTAAGGAAGCGACTACAGGGCGCGCCGTCTGCCCAGAGTAGCCAACAGCTGGCTTGGTTGGGAAGTCATCTGTGATCCAGCACATCCAGTCTGCAAACCAGGGTTGCTGCCCCTCCAGCCCCAGGGGAAGCACTTCCTTCCTAGGTCCCCATGAGGCTTGGCTCTCTGCTTTTGTCCTGATGGAGCAGTTGCTCCACAGTTGCTCTCTCCTGCTGGAGACAGTCCCGAGCTCACCTCTCCCAGCCACATGCCTGCAGACTGCAGTCACAACCCAACTGCACTGCCAGCCTTGCTCCTTACCCTGCTGGCTATTAAATAATTTCCTTCAAGGAGAAAGGCTCCAGCAACACTGACTGAAAGAGGCTGGTGAAGCTGAATCACTGTTTGATTTGGGGAAATAAAGTCCTGCTTTGTGATTTGCCCACATTCCAGGCAAGTGTGCCAGCTGCTGGCCTGCTGGCCATGCTGCACTGAACAAAGCCTTTACCACTTAAACTGCTGATTGTGAATCAAGACATTTGTGACACCATTTGTGGCACCAGGCAGCAAAACACAGGGTAGGGACCCCCCCCTCTAGCTCCAGAACTGGACAAAATGGACAGCACTGCTGGATCATCCCTGCTATTGGCAACTGTTGCACAAACACATCTATACAGCCTTCCTGACGTGAGGGACTACCTTGGACCTAACTTATACTCGAGATGTTTTTTCCCATTCCCTTACTCAGCATGCACAACCCAATCACACTCTAAAAGCTCTGCAAAGTAATGGACCTAAAGATGATCTCTAATTTCCACCCTGGCATTATTCCAAAGATCTGGATCTTGCTCCTAAAGCTGCCACTACTCCACTCACTGGTCTCCTTTTTCTTTGTGGTCTCCAGTGATGAAATGGCTTTGCTTGTGCAGCACTTTGAGATCTGTTGGTGTACAGGTCTATAACAGTAGCAGCATCAAGTCAGTGTGGATGGACTCCTCTTGAGAGAAAATGTCTCCTCCTGAAGGGCTGAGGGTAGTCACAGGAAGCCCTGTGCCTAGGGAAAAAAGCAGCTGGAAGTACTCAACATGAAAGTGGTAGCCATCTCCAGGGTCATTCTGTTTCCCACCAGTCTTTCCTGCCTCAGGGATGCTCTTGCACAACCACTCCATCACCTGGAATAATCCACCATGTAGCACTTCTTTTAAAAAAGAAATGCAAAAGATTGCTTTGGTCTGGTGAATAGAACCTGTAGATAGAGTCTCAAATGTATCCCATCAGCAATGCTGTGACATTGGAAAGTGATTAACTTTTGATTTGAAAGTATAAGCTTTCCAGAAAATGGGATTAAGCCGGGATTCAAATTCGAGTCTTGGATTTTGAGTCCCTGTTTGGATGAGGAAATGGAACAGGAGAAGCAACTGAATGGTTGTTTAGTCTCCACTGGGACTGGCCTGAACACCACAGCAATCTTGTATGTAAAACTTAAATCTGGTCACTGTTTTAACTTCTAGCTGTACACTGAAAACCCAGCAGAGATGCAGCTCTTGGCAGCCCAGCGCAGCCACCATGTGAACACTCAGCAGACCTGGCACAGGGTTGGCACCAACAAACTCCAGCTGACATTCATATCCTATTACTTTTCCTGACCTTAGACATCTGATGGAGTCAAAAACTCTGAGAAAAAACATGAAGGCACTGAGAAATTCTCTGAGAAATGCAATTACAGGAACCAGAAAGGTGTAGGTATGTGTCTGTGGAAGAACCCCCATAGCCAGTGTCCACAGCTCCCATGGACCAACCTGCAGATGTTTGGAAGTGATGTGACACTGAATAGGCCAGATTTAATATATGCTTATCTCCTGCTTTTCCTTTTGCAGGTGCCAGTGTTATCACAGATAAATAATGGTGCTGCATGTGGTTTAACAAGAGCTACCTGCATTTTCAGCAAACAAATTCTTGTAAAGTTTCTATGTTCCCGGCTGGGAAGAAAAGAGCTCTCTGAATGACAGATGCAGCGAGGTGGTGACTCACTGGGGGTTTATGCATGCTACTGATATTCTCGTCTCAGAAAAACACCATAAGAGGATGCTTTATTAAATTATCTGTTCAACTATTTACTTAGGCCCTGCTGATTTAAATTTTTGAAATAACTTTCTAAAAAGAGAAGGAGACACTGTCCCCTCATCGAGCATTTCAGAGCCATCCATTTTACTCTCGGCTTTAATAATGTACAATTCTCTCTTTTCTCTGGGTGATGGATAAACCCAGGCACATGGACTGGTACTGGACTGGTGCTCCTTTACACATTCTTAAAAAGCAGTGCCACATTCTCATAATGTTTGAAAGTTTCCATCTCACACAGAACCCACGTGAAGGCCCAGAAAAGGCTTTCCAGTTAATCACCAACAAAGCTTTTCCAAAAGATCATAATAAATTCTTGGTGAGGCCTGGCTCTGCAGTGAATCATGGTTATGAACTTGGCTGCAGGAAACTGAGACCTTTGATACATGATTCACCGTAGAGCTGTTTTCAGAAGAAGGCAAACAATATGAGAGTCTTCTGCCAAGGGGAGTATCTCAGTACCTCAGATAAAGACTGATCTTCAGCAAACCAGAGGATGAGCATCTCGGTGTGCTGGGAGCCAGCCTGTACCACCATGAAAACAGTTGTGTTTGCTTCCCTCACTGGTTGTTTATCTGGCACTTCAGTGAGGCACTGCTGGTCAGAGATGGACTAATAAGGAGGCAAGGAGGAAGGAGTCTTGTTCATGAGCCCAAGGAGAACTTGGCAGGGCTCGTTTGCACCCATCTGCTATAACCACAGGCATTAACCCTTGGGAGAGAATACAGAGCAGTCTTACTGACCAGCTGCTTTGCAGCAGTGAAGCCTGAGATATATTTTGGGTGTTAGAGGGCAGGATAGTACCAAGGAGCTTATACTCTCTCTGACTGGGATCCAGGTTCCAAATTAATCTAGGTACTGGCAGCACAAAATGACTGTTCAGGTAAAACTTCCACAGCAGCCACAGATGAGAAACTGTTTTTCCATTAGAAGTATCTGTAAACTCCCATCACTGAAAAGCCAGAACAGCTTTTATCATTCTAAACCAGTCACTTTATGAAGCAGAAAGACCACAAAGTCTTTCATCTTAAAAGCTCAACAACAGAAACTTTGAAGCGGTAATGAAATGATGCAGATCTCCACTCCAAAAATTGTAATGGTCCACAGGCAAATCCGAAGACATCTCAGGAAACAGACGCTGAATCTGAAAGTTGAGCTGAGATTTCTCCTTCTTGCAGCAGAAATAATCCTCAAACTGCCCTCTGTAATATCTGTACAACTCAGCTCTTGCAAGATGTAGCATGAAGTGAAAGACATTTCTAACAGCTCTAAAAATCATTTGGACCTCATATATGCTTCCAGACAGACTCTTCCCAGGGCAGCAATCAGGCCACAGGGGTGACTCAGCACTACAGTGCCTAACATGACTATTTCTTCTTCATGTAGCAAGGAGATAGAGTTTTCTGAGTTTATAACACACAATGCTATCACAAATACCACATTCCTGCTTTTTTAAATTTCCTTGCTCAAAATACTATTTTATTCTTTCCACTGTGTCTCCCCGTTCAGATATTTTCTCTCCTTGTGGACCTGAGAGGTCCTAACCAAGATGAGATGTCCACTGTGCCTAGCACAGCTTTGCATGCATATGGCCCAACTTCAACCCAGACACCAAGCAGGCAAAACACACGGTGGGATGGGGAGCTAGAGATGCAGCTTGTCCCCAGGCACGCTCCAGTCACCCATGGTCAATGCAGCAGGACAGCAGCAATGCCCAGCTTACTGGACCAGCCCATCTCCTACCCATGCTGCAGCCATGCCATCCTCCCTAAGAGAGCAGGGTGTACCTATTTTAGTTTACGTATATTATATCTATGGAAGGAGGTGACCTTTTAAGCCAAAAATTATAGTGCGGCACCCAAAGGTTCCAGCAGGGCAGAGTGACCACATTCAGCAACCTCCACCTGGAGGGCAGTCTCGTCCATCTAACCCAAAATTTCAGCCATGCCAGGAAAAACCCAAGCTGCTACTCACCATCGACAGGGCTGAGGTAATCGTGGAGGTGGGCTGTGCTGGCTGCTCCCCCGCCCTGCATGAGGAGGTCCCCATAGGGGTTTGGGTGGCCGGCCATCAGCGTCATTTGGTGGTAGTAGTCAGCAGGGTTGGCTCCCGGTGGTGGCGGGGGCAGCCCGAAGAGGCCTCGTTCCTTCAGGTGCTCATGAGCCACTGTTGGAGCCGTGGGCGAGGAGAGAAACATGGGGAGAAGGTTCCCAGTGCAGTGTTAGACCCTGGAGCTGGCGCTGGCGGCCCCGGCTCCCCCCGCGCCCCCCGGCAGCCCCAGCCGCACGGCTCCGCGCGTGACGTGCGCTTGGGCGTGCTTCTGTGGACAAAGGAGACCAGGCTGGGGCCTCTGCATTCCTCCATTTCCGCAAATTTATAAACAATCTCTCGTTCCCCCTTCTAATAATCCTCCCGTTTGGACGTGGCCAGCACCCCTGGGAGGCGGGGAGAGGGCCCAGGCTGCCGACAGCAGTAACCCTGTCAGCATTAACATCCCTGCCTATTAGGAAGGAAAGACAAATGCAGCCCAGTTCCCGATAGCAGCGTGAGGAAATTAAAGCCAAGGTCTAATGCATAGAACTAGGTTTAGTGTCTGGCAGCATAAAACCATTTTGGCTGCCAAAGCCAATTACAATCACTTTCTCCCAGCTGTAATTTTTCAAACCTGCCTCCCCACCCGCTTGCCCCATTAACTTATTTACCACCACCTTAAATAAGGGGGAAAAAAAAAAAAAGAAAAAAAAGGAGGAAAAGAAAAGCAACCCAAAACGCAATGCCTTTCTTCCACAGCAAACAATGAAACTGGTTTTGGAAGGAGAGGACAGGGCAGAACACACACAAACACACACAAGCCATCAGACTCTCTCTGGCGGGTGCCTGAGAGTTTGAATGACGTTTCAAGGGGAGGGAAGAAGAAGACATATGCATGTCCCCATCACTATAGTGATGTTGTTTTAGCTATACAAGACAGTTTTATGCTGCCAGACACTAATCCAGGGGCCTTGTTGCTCTCTGGTGCACTTTGCTTTGCAGCGCTGAAGGGCTGCTGCCCCAGCAGCAGCTTGGGAGCCGAGGGATGTTGGGATTCACTGGGCATGCAGAGACCAGGTCCCCAGCTATTCCCTGGGCACTGAGCCAGCCACCTGCAACTGTGTAATGAAGCTCTTCTGACGAAGTAAGGCATGACTTACACCTTGCCAAGTGAAAGCAGTGTTGTGCATTTTCCCCTTTCCCTCTTGGATGTCTTTGTCCCCAGCTCCCCAGCATGGGGTCTGATAGGGCTCAGAGAACATGATCAGCTCTGCCTGCACCCAGCACCAACTCCCCACACATCCTTGCCTTCCCTGAGGGTTGCTGCAGAGCAGCTCAGGAGTAAGGAGGAAGAAAGTATGGCCCCTCGCCTTCACTCAGCAGCCACGCTGACCCCAGACACAAAGCCAACAGGGGATAACCCAGCTGGCCTTGTCTCCTCTGTAACATCAGTCTCAGCCAGGCCAGGCAGACAGAACAACTGTGACCCTCTCTGGGGAAAGCTGGGTCCCAGAGACATAAGAACAGGGAAGCTCCTAAGAGAGAAAGAGAGCTCTGCAGAAAGGAACGTACTTTAAGCAAAATATTTATAATATGATCCAGCAGTAATAGCTATTCTCACGCTCTGCTTTCTCAGTGCGATGATGCAAAACAAATGTGTAGTTAAAGGGGGAAAAAAAAAATGAACAAAAAGAAAAAGAGACAGCTCTCCCACTTCAGAGAGCAGCTGCGGAGTCTTTGCAGCTGTAAATCCCCGGGTTTTAGGGAATTTCAGTCCTGGTGAGCTACAAAATTGCTGCAGTACCAGTAGCAGTGTCTTACCGTCGGCAGGGCTGAGGCCCCTGGCAGCAGAGATGACGGAGAGCGTGGGGCTGCTGTGCACAGAGCGGAGGTAGTGCTCCATGTGGGGTGCCACGTAGGGGTGAGGGGGGCTGAAGGGAGACTCGCTGGGCCCGGCAGGGTGTGGAGACAGGCGGATGAGGGAGATGTCAGAGATGACAGGGCTGCCGCTCAGAGGAGGAGGCCTGGGAAGGAAAACAGAGACATGCTGTCACTCACAGCCACCCAGAGCAGGCACAACTGCTTGCCACCCCTCTCTGTCCTGCCCCACCACCTTCGCCCACAAGAGAGGAGTTCAAGCACATCGTGGGACAATCCTCTCTTCTTGGCATACAGAGTCTGAAGTTCCCAAGTTTCCTGTGGACATGCACCAGTACTGCACTAAATATGTATTTGTGCAAGGCGGCTCACCCCAACTGGGCTGCTGTGGAAAGGGGCATGAGCTGCTTTAGGCAGTGCCTGCACATAGAGGAGGCATGGAACACACTCTGCCCTAGAGATCCCACCCCATCTCCTTGCACAGTGAGGCTGGCCACACAACGATATTTGAGGCAAACCTGGGGTGTGCAAGCCCCTTGCTGCCCCTGGATATCCAGATGTTTAGTCCTGGCATGTGCAGAAAGCCCTAGACAGGGCAGTCTGTGCAAGGATGGAAATGCAGCAAGGAGAACTTATGTGATGTTGGGCTGTGCTTTGCTCAGCCCAGCATGCATGGCTTGGCTTGTGCTGGTGCAGCAGCCCCACCTCCTGCGTCCATCATGGCCAGCACAAACCTCCTTGACAGGTCGGTGGTACGGTTCAGAGGGCAAAAGTTCATGAGAGGTTTTACTGCATGCTTTCTGGGGGCCGCCTCTCTCAAATCCCTCAGATCTTCCCAGGCCAAGTGCTACCTGAGAATAAAGTCAGTAAATACTGAGGGATTCAGCAGGTAACAAAAAAATGTCACATGCATGCTTTAGTGCTTAAGCAGTTTTTTTGAAGGGTGAACAAGGATGGAAGAGAAAGTCTGCAGACTTCTCCCAGACACGTGCCCTACTGTACCCTCCTGCCTCTTAGACAAACCACAGAGGGTGCAAAGGAGAAAAAGTTACACACCCTGACCTGAGAAGCAAAAAATCTGACCTAGACACCAAAGGAGGCAGAGCTGTCATTAGGCAAAACAAAAGAGAAAAATCTGCTTTGTATTAGCTCTCTCTGTACTCACAGACTGCTGGAAGCAGAGCTGGTGTTGACATACAGGTCACAGCAGGGACAGCATTTGTCCCTGACTGGGTGCTCTGGCAAAGCTGAGGGAGATGGATGTGCACCCAATGGGGCTGCACCCTGAGCAGAGAAGACAACACGGATTTGGAGGTCAGGGATCTGGGATGTGGGCTGATCTAAGGGAGGGTATTACAAAGGCCCTCCACTAAGACTATCCAAATATGCCATTAGTGAGTTCATCTAAGATTTGTCTCTCCATGCACAGACAACCACAAACATGATGGTCTGAGCAGTTTCAACATGCCACCAGCACCTCAGGATCTCAGTCCCACCCTGTCTTATCAACAATTCAGGTGCATTTTAATTTATTTGTAATACTTGCATATCAACAAAACCACACAGAAATGTAATATAAGCTTTGCAGACTTATTCAGCAATTTAACAAGCATGTTTGTCTTTGTTTGATCTTCTATGTGTTTCTCTGTCTTTCTGATAAATTAGTAAACCTTGTGGCTTTTTGAACACTTTCTGCTGATGGGTAGTAAATTAAATGCCTTCTGAAATATTTATAGTTCAAAGTACTTTCCTGTAGCAATGCACTCTGTGGCTCAGTGGTGTGAAATACCAGAGAGTGAAAACCTGTCACACATAAAGGCTTTGTGGAGATGCACAGCCACCAAAACAGGTGGCTCATCAGACCCAGGCCGGGGTTTTGCCAGAGAAACACCCACCAGCATCGACCCTGTTTTCTTTCATGACACTGAAAGATGAACTGATGATGGCATGGCTATTTCAGACCTCATAACCTCCCCACCTGTGTTGCCATGGCCTTCCATTACCAAAATTATGGGGTGACCAAAGTCACTCCCCGGTGCCTCTCGCCATGACGTCAGCTGCGGCGGCGGCGAGCTCAGGAAGCTGCACCGAGGCCGCTGGGGCTGGTTTCTGTCGAGGCTGCTAATAAAGGCATCCGAGCACGGAGCCGACCAATTTATTTCTACCGGGGAGGAGGGAGAAGTGAATCAAAGTCTCTGTTCCAGATTTAGTTTCAATTCATTTCTAATAATCTCCACCGCCTCATCTGGAAAAAATGAAACAGGATTAAAAAAAATGATGTCATTAAGAAAACATCTGACTAATTTTTCTTCTGACGAAGACTTAATATAAGTGAGGGGCGATGTAAATTAAAAGCAGCCCCAATCTTCCCTGGGCCACAGAGCCTGCCTTAATACATAAGCCATGAAAGAGGTTTTCTTACATATACAATAAGTTCCCTCTTTCATCAGTACTCACAGCTTCTCCCAAAAGGGTTGTGAACTTCTTTGATGCAGTCCTGGAACTATGTATTACCAGGTTTACGAGCCTTTGGAGCCTCTGCTGATCAAACTGTGAGGCCGACATCTAAAATGCGTATAACAATATGAAGGGTTTGCTGTTCATTTTCTCTGTGCTAAATTAGGCAGAAATGCTGGAGTCCCTCAGAATAGGAAAACTCCACCCTCAACAAAGAGGTAACACTGGGAAAAAGATCAAGAATTTCCCCAAAATGCATGCAGCTGGAAACGCAGCTGGTGTTTGAGCATGAGGTTGGCCCTGTGCACAAAGACTGGGCTGGAGAGTAGGCAGCTCCTTATGGCTCTGCTTAAAGCCTGTCCTTGCTGACTGGTCCATCTGTGGACTAGGACAGCCATACTCCCATCAAGATCTGGCTCCTGTGAGCCCTCCCAGGCAGAGATCACCGCTCACCGTTGTACATCTACAATTCTAGCAAAACAACATCCCATAGTGCAGCATGTTGCAAAATGATGTGGCTTCCAGGAGCTGCCTCCCAGGAACAACTCACACAGCCAGGGGCATCCTCTGCTCCTAACTCCCCAAAGGTTTGATTTTTTCCCCACTTTTTTCCCAACTGCATTGTTTCTTATCTCATCCCACACTGAGCCATCGCATTGGCACTAAACTACACAGTGAGAGGCAGCTGTATCCTCACAGGTCTGCTCCTTGCAGAGGAGACCATCACATCCTGCTCTTTAGAGGCAGTGGATGAGAGATGAAGCAGTGCAGGGGCAAGGCAGCTCTGTCCCCACGTCCAGCTCACATCCAGGGCGTGCAGGGCTCTCCATGCCCATACCCCAGACCCTGCAGTGGGACATCCTTCAGCTTGGTGTGGTGAACCAGCCCATGCAGTGAAACCATGGTGCCAGAGCTGTGTTCTTCAGCCTGTCCATACCTCTGCTAGCCACATCGCTCCCCATTTCTTTCCTGGATCCCACAGACAGCATGAGGAAAACACCTCACCACCTGAGGGAGAGCTCCTGGCTTTGCTGAACAAAATACTGTAAAAATGTTGCTGTCTGCAGTGGGATGAGGGATTTCACCTGACCACATATATATCTGGAGAAAGTGGGATTCTGGTTTTCAAATAGGCTAAGGGAATTGGGTGTCCAAACACCATTAAATTTAATGTGAGCGAGGGGCCTGTTTTCCCTGTGGCTCCAGCAAGAAGCCCAGGCTCTATAATTAATGCTCAGGATTTGCAGAGCAATTTGCATCTCTGACGAAGCACGTGAGCCTGGATTCATTTCCTCCCCCACCCAGGAGAGGCTTTTCCTTTGCTGCTCTTTAACAAAGGGAGACATCACCTGATGCCACCTAAGAGCTGCAGGGCCTCGTGGTGGTGCTGGGGCCATACAAGCTACTCAAGGCTTTACAGAGCAGTCTTTACCAGTGCAGTGGATGACCCCTATGGGAGAGCAGAAATCCTGGCACAATTTACCAGTCTTCAGCCACCTGCAGAGCAGAACTGTGGGGCAGTGGTAACACTTGACAGCAGAGAAACACAATCAGTGAAAGGTGAGATACCAGCATCTGAGACATGATACACACTGCCTGTGGGACACTGGGAGACTTTTGGTGGTTTCCCAGGAGCTGGTCACTCTGTAACTGTCCTTCACTGGGGAAAAGAGATCTGCTTAATTTTCTTGCCTCTTGGGTTTTGCTGAAAGGAGTGACAGCTCATCTGAAGCTCTGCAGTCTCATCCCAAAGTCTGGGGGAAGGAGCTGCAGTTTCCTTTGAAAACCAAGGCAAGGAAACCTCAGCCCATGGTTTTCAGTGAGGCAGAGCACCATTCTCCTTTGTGTGCCTTGGAGCCTGGCAGGTGCTTGTCTTTGATGCTGCTGCTGGATGCAATGCTGAGAAAGAAGCCTTGTGGTCCCATAGCAGAGGAGCAGCATCCTCTGTGAGGAATTGGGCTGGGCTCCTGGGAAGGCAAAACCTCAGGAACTGGCAAAACCAGTGTTGGTGGCTGTGAAAAGGGCCTTGGGGTGACTTTTTCCTGCTCTCCCTCAGTGGACATGCATCAGCAATCCCAAAATCTTGCGTGACAGAGATGAGGCAACATCTTGCCACTGCTGTGAGCCTGCATCCTCTGCAAGGGGCACTCAGCAATGAATGTAACAGTTAAAGAAGTTGCACATTTCTGAAATAATCTCCATCAGTTAAATAAACCCCAGAAAAATGTGGACAATTACCAAGCACTAATGGTCCATGACTAGTCTAAATTAATACTTATGTGACAAATAAATTCATTCTGCAGAAAACAAAGGGCTGAATACTTTTCCATATGCTTAATGGAATATGGACACTTGAAGGCAATTGTTTTGCTCTACAATAAAGAAATGCATAGCTGCTAAACAGACATAGAGGCAAGTAACAGAACTACTCATGGGGAGGGGTATCATACTCTGGTAAAGTTTTGCTATTTAAAAAAAAGCTTTTAAAGCTGACAATCATTTTTAAACCCCACTTTTAAACCCCAAAACTTCCTTTTGTTTCGCTTTACATAAAACTTCCTAGCCTGTTTTTCCAAGTGCTGTGTACCCAGAACACCACTTTTGTCTGAAGGAGACGGAGGAAAGCCATACAGACGACTGAAAAATGGACTGCTCTCATGGCAGAGACTGTATGGATGGGATGCCAAAGCTGTATTCAACAGGAAACCTAAAATGCCCCAGGATTCATGCTAAATGCTTCAGTCTAAACAGTTCTCACCAGCCCCTCAGCTTCACCTCTGTTTATTTCTGATTTAAAGTCCCTTACAACAGGAAGGGCGAGAGGTCGCAACAGTTGTGCGGTACCCTGAGGATCAAACCCCGCGAGGTCCCTCAAAACAAGGTAACTTCCAGAGGTCAAACCTGGGCCACGACTATCAAATTCACATGGCATTTGATCATTCACACAGATTTCCCTCCCTGCCGTGTTTTCAGCTCGGAGAGCAGAGGATGTGCTGCAGGAGCGGCACAGAGCTGCCTCGCAGCCGCCTCTCCCCGCAGCCGCTCCAGGGATCGCCGGTAATGAGGCGATGGGGAATCGCTCGCTCTTCCCAGCTCTCCCAGCACTGCAACAAGTTGATAATTACCCAGTAAAGTGACCTGATGATCTAATATAAGACTATCAACTTGGAGAGCCGGCCTCTGTGTCCCTCTACAAAGAGATCGAGATGGGGACTCCAGAGACATCACTGCTATCTCCCAGCCCCTGCTCCATCGGAATGCACAAGTAATATTTTTTTCCCCTGTATCTTCTCAGCTCTAAAATAAGGTTAATTTTTTTTTTCATGCTCACAAAGAGGAATATACAGAAAATCAGAGCTACCATGGCTAATTCAGCAGTTAATGCTCTTACTTATAAGATGTTATAGAGATTGTGAATCTGAACAAAAATTGTTACAGCTTTTCTGCAGAAATTTAATGGGTATGTGTTTCATGTAGTTCGTATTTTCTCTTTTCCCCTCAAACATGTCTTTGAGCAAAAAAGGAAGCATAAAAGTAATAATAATAAAAGGTTTATAACAATAAAATATTGATTTTAAAAGATATTTTTATCAACAACGCTAAGTTCCCATTAGATGGGTTTATGGAAGGAATTGGTAAATTCAGCATTGCAACGAGACTGTATGGCAAAACCAGATGCTTTTTAAAAAGATGGGCTTTAAGTGCACAGCAAGGTTTGGAGTTTTAATAGTAGGAAATAGCCATTTCTCCCACAGTAGAAATTAAAGAGGGGAATCCAATGACTGGTGCTGCAGATGTCAGATCAGATAACTGTGGTAATTCCATTGGGCCTTAACAGATAAAAAACTCTGACTATGACATTTCTTATTTGTGAATTTGTGGTTTGGGCAGCACTTTGAGAAGGATTTAGGTAGACACTATGAAAATCCCACTCCATGTCCACTGGCAATGGTAGTTGTCATGCCTTCTGTCTAATCGTGTACTACTGAAATCAAAGAAAACTCTGCAACCAATGGGAAGAGCAACAAGAACAGGTCTCCAACACAACTTCTATGATTTTCATCTACACAGTATCATAATACAAGGCAGGTACAATTTCTTTGTATGATTATTTTTTCCATGCCTTAGACTTAATGCTACTTCCAGCATGTGAGTAATTTAAAATACTTGTTCCAGGTAAGAAAAATAATTTTTTGTTACAAAAGTAGAAAAAAACAGTGGCAAACATCTTTCATTTTTCCTTTTGAAGGATTATTCCATATTCAAACACACCTGACTTCAATCCTATACCTAAAATATCTAAATCCAAGAACAAATCCAACAACCTATTTGATTTCACCTGATATGCATTATTTTTTAATAATGAAATCAAAACTGTTTTGGTTTAGAGCTTGAAACCTTTTTTCATCTAAGTTCCCCCATAAGTTAACAACGATTTTAAGGTCACAGGTTGTTGGCAGCCTCAGTGGGGACAGGGACAACTTTTGGAGAGAGCAAAGTTGGGAGCCTGAGCACAGGGATTGGTTCTCAGATTAAAAACTCTCCTGACCACATATGGTTTCTCATTGCATTTGTGCTGCATTTATCACAACAAGGGTCTAGTATTGGCTGACATTTGTGCTCACAACTGCAACACAACAACAATAACAATATTTGCTTTTAAAATGGAAGAAAACCGCAAATTTTTATAAGTAAGGTTGCCCTCCATTATACAACACACAAAGAAGCAAGACATCAAAGATAGAAATTAGGGTTGATATGGGACCTTCAAACCCAAATCAAATTAGTGTCTTAGGGAGAGATCTTTGATTTAAGCTTAATAGTGGTGATTTTTTCTCGGATTGTTTTATACTTAATCAGCCACACAACCCACTGTGCAGACATATGTTCCAAAAGCACATCAAAGCAAGTAAACATTCCGTTTCAGATCCTAATATCCTTTTTTTAATCTAATTATCTTACTTACATGATCTTTTAATTTAAGTTCTGAAAGCCCACCTTTTCACACAAGTTTTCCTTTAGGAATGGAGGTAGAAGGATGACCACCTCAGTTCCTGTGAGATACTTACCAAAAAAACTGCACAACGAATAAATCAAAGCACAGCAGATGAGGCTCTAAGATAGTTTCTTGAGAGATTAATGATGAAAGCCTTCAGAGAAGAAGCGTATTTTAAGAAGGGAAACTTCAAGGAAGGTAGCTGAGGGGGAGAGAAGGAAGAAAAGTGAGAGAAAAGGCATGAAGCAAAGCATGGATAGAAGTGTAGGAGCCAGTGAAAGGAAAACCTAAGGAGCTGTGGAAACCTGGAGGCATGTGAGCTTCAGGTTGAAACCACCATGCATGAGAACTTGATTCCAGTAGCCACAAATTTTGAGAGTTAAGGTGTCAAAACGCTGCAGGGTCAGGGCTGGGAGGGGATGAAGACTGAGCAGTGGCATGGCTGATTGAAGGAGCAAGGTGGGAATTGGTGGGGAAAAAGATGGGAGAAGTGTGGAGGCAGACCAGATCCTGATGGCAGAGCTGAGGGAGATCTGAGAGGAACCAACACTGGTGTGGGGATGTGGGAAATGGGTGTCAGAGATGTGTCAGATGTGACACAGCCATTTCTCTGCATCTCATTGTTTTCCCTTGGGACACATGTTGAGGATATTAGCACTTTCAAGTGAATACTTTGCTTGTAGCTGTGAAGAAACTGGGCTTGGGAAAACAAATGGAAGTGCATGTTTGTGGGGAAGAAATCTGAGTTTTTGAATCTCTGCCCAGTGTCTTCCTCCTATGCTACTTTTGGGTGGAGGCTTCTCTCCCTTAAAAGGTTATAACATTCAAGTGCTATGGAAGGGTTTAGCATTTAAAAGACAATTCCTATACTACTTTGGAAAACTCTGTTTCCATGTTATGCCAGCACTAACCCATTGAGGAGAGAGAAAGACAGTGGCAGCAACACCACAGCAACAGGGCTCATGGAAGAGTCAGACAACCCACAAAAAATGCTTATTCATTCATTACACTTTAAATCTGCCTTGGCTCCATACCTGTCATATCCCAGAAAAGCAAAAAAAGACCATTCCTCTTCATCATGACTGTAATACAATCAACTGGCTGCAGCATTACTCTAACCAACGTTAACTAACAGAGTCTGTGTCTGACATCTATAATTTCATGTTAACAAATTAGGTAAGACTCCTGCATTTCCTGGTACCTTGAATGCCGAAGAAGCTCATAACTTTTCTTTATATGCAAAATGTCAGGGAAAGGGCAAACAATGTTATGCCAGAAGACCATAGCCAAATCACTTGGTTGGAATGTGCTGTAAATCACGGGGTGAATGGAAAATGAATCTTTGTTCCAGGACAACGACTTCCAGCATTAATGTTTCTGCTAATATGCTCCTTTTCTGTTGGGAATGTCCTATTCCCATAATCCAAGGTCCTATAACTTAAAACGTATAGCTAAACAAGCCACTAAGGAAGGAAAACGTACATCCAATTAATTACAAAACTCTGAAATATCCTGCTTCTCTTTACTAAAGTACAGGAGAAAACCATTGGTGTTCAAGCCTTAGAGAAATGACACACTTGACCTAAGCAGCAGTAAGCTGCTGTAACTAACTGGAAGTAACCAAACCTCATAGTTTACAAAGGGGAATATAACAAAATGGGAACAGGTACAGCACAGATCTCTACAGAGCCTTTCCAGACACAGCAGACAGAGGAGCTCTGTCAGTACATAAAGGTGATTGTGATAGCTGTGCAGAAATACATCTCTCACACACACAGACACATGCCAGGCATTCTGCTGGTGTGCTGTGTGTCTACCTGCCTCTGGTGCATCACAGCACAAAGGAGTAAAGAGACATGCCTTCCCATAATAACAAAGCTTTTGGTTGGGGCTCCCTGGGTTTTCTGCAGGAATTAATTTTACTGGCATTTGACACATTTTAAACAGCAACAGTACTCACAGTAACCTCCAAAGGGAAATATTCCTGAACAATATATAATAAATACATTGATTTCTAATAATAACCATCTGCCCTAAATCTTTTTGCTGACAGGTTTAGTTGGACCAAAGGCCCTTTTCACATCTACTTCATGACAGTTCCCATCACTACATAAAGACTTTGAAGTGCCCTAACGTGCAGTAAAATGCGAGATAACCTACCAAACTGTCAATATTTCTTCACTTCTAAAAGGAAATGCTAATGGCACTCAAAGAGCTCAAGATGTAATGTAAGATCTGATCCAGCAGACTGGCTGATCTAACCAGCCTTTGCTTTGCAACGAGGATGCTGAAAAGCAAGCAATTACATGGTGAAGAGCAGAACTAGGTAAAAGTTTTTCACTGATATGACTGTAGGGAATAAACCCTTTTTATTCCAAACAAGCTTTTCTCTTGAAGTATCTGGAGTTTTCTGCACAAAATAAGAGAATTAACAATAAATCAGCACTTCAACATTTATTTCTTCTTTTTAGCTTATCACTTTTTTTTTCCATTTCTATTTGCTTTTTTAACATTAGAAAGAAAATGAACATGAATGAGACATAAATGGTTTTTTAAAATCTGGACAGCATTCCACTAGGGTTTAATTTTTCATAAGGAAAAGCTGAGCACAAAAAATTCCAAGAAAGCAGAGTCTCTCCAATTGCAACAAAACTAATTTGTTGCAACAAACAACTGGCATTTCTCTACCAGCTCTAGCCTGCAATGTAAGACTGAGAAAGGCTCTATGGCGGGAGAAAGTAAAAGCAATAAACAGAAGCCCAGCCCTGTGGTAAAACCCCAGCTCTGCTCACTGCACTGTACAACTTGAACATACTTCAAAGGAGCCAGGATGCTTCCCCTGCCCCCCAAATCATCATCTCATGGCAAAAAAAACATGAGGTGTTTCATATCTCATCTGCCATGTAACCACCCAAAGAACCTTCCTTGCAAAACTCATTTGCTCCCAGATCCATTGGTGTCATTGACTACAGCTGCCCTCTTATTCTTTTGGTTTTTCAGCGGCGTAGGAAAATATAACACATTTATCAGGGAAGGAATAGGGATCTGATGGTCCCCAGCTGTTTACTGCTGAAAGTTTACATTAGTGCTTTTCAACCTGTGGTTTGCAAAACCCTTGGGAAACACTAAAAACTCCTTTAGGGGCTGTGAAAGACAGCAAAAAATCTCTGCAAATCTCTTGTTATTCGGGCCAAATTCATGATACTATGCTTAACAACTCTGCTAGAAATTTTTTAGGAAGGCCACAAACTGTAATAGCTTGAAAACCCCTCACTGACCCTATGCTTCCCAAAATCAGTAAAAATTACATACAAAACATTCTTAGAGTAATCCTTGATGACTGCACCAATCCATCCTACACCCACCAACATCAGCTGGTGCAGGAGCAGGCACATGTGATTTAGGGAGCTTTGCTGTGCTGGTGCAGAGGTAACCCCATCTCCTGTGTCTGCTGTGTACCTACAGCAATACCTCCTTCCCAACACCATGCAAAGGGAGACCTGTGGGCCTCATCTTTGATTCTCTTATCTCATGCAGCTATTCCTTATGCAGACACATTTCTGTATACAAATCCCATTATACTTGACCCTCAGTTCACCCTGTTTCCATTACAACGCTGTAGACTCAACCAGACTTGCTCCAGTGCCAACTCTGTGCTGTCATTCCTTGCGCAGAGTGGTAATAAAGAAATCACTGTTTTAAGCTGACAAAGAACAGATTTCTTACTAAGTAAACACTGATGTTTTGGTAGGGAAATTAAGTTATAAAATTGTGTCTACAAAGGAAGACCATACAGATGGAGTTTGTTAAGAGACAGCAATACAGTCAACAGTGGTTAATTCGATTGCCTGCTACTTATCAGATTTTTTTTAAAAAAGGCTTATCCAGCTTTTGTAAATGCAAATGCAGAAGAGCATTTCAAAGAGCCGTTGTCATTGCAGCTGGAGAATGATGTACACATGCACATGGTCTATCCAGACCAAAGAACCCAGCCCTGCATATCTGCTGTGGTTGTGTTGGTGCCCAGCGGGTCTGGTGCTCACCAACCTGCCAGGAGAGGGGGCCTGGGTACAGACAGCTCCTCACCATGCCACCACCCACCAGTGTGGCTTCTGTCCTTAGGGCTGTGCCATGGCCTCCCTTCTCCTGGCCACTGCTCTCACCTGCCTCTCTGCCTGCATGGGGCCTCCCATCAATATTAGACACCCCAGACCTTCCTTCACCTCAGGTTAAAACTGGGCACTAAGCTCAGCTGGGTAGAAGCAGCAAGTTCAGTACCTCCAGTCCTCAGTTGACCCTTAAGTTATGCCAACCTGACCTCGAATGTAACATCTAATTCCCAAAAGCACCAGGTTGGTGCCAAGTAGCTGAAACTGATTCTCTCCTAAATGCTCCAATGGCAGAGGCACAGCCACTCTTTATGCTCCCCCTTCCAGGGAACTGCAGCTGGGTTTGGGGTGCTGCCTGAAAAACAGGAGGGTTTTTGCAGCATCAGCGCTGGCAAAGGCCCCCAGACATCCTCCTCACACTAACAGTTCTGGTGCCTCCTGTACTGCTGATCCAGGGGCAGAAACAGAAAGGATCTTCATCACTCCACAACCTCAAAAATCACCCTTCCTGCATCTCACCAAAAACCAGTGCATGTGGCGTTAGGTGGTGAGAGGGATGAGACCCCCAGCCCTGTTTGTGCACACTCAAACGCTGCAGAGCTGAGGAAGAGATGGCTGCATGGGCAAGTGCAGGCGCTCAACTCACAGGTTACAGCCACTGCTTTCCACAACAGCAGCCCAGCTCTATCTGAGAGGGTCACCTAGCTACTCTGAACACAACCTCACTGCCGTGGGGACAGTTTAAAATGACCCTCACCAGTTGTGGAGGGGTTCTTTGGAACATTTTATCAAGAAAGATAGAAAACATGATTTATTTTTTTGCATAGGCTAAAGTTCACTGTGGGATTCAGCGTGTAGCATGACGTAAAGTCTCAGGCAAGCCAAAAGGTGTTAACATTGTGTGCCCTTTAAATGAAGCAATTAGTCAGTAAAACGAGATGTGCTTAGGTTGGAACTATGTAAATACACTCATTTTATTAATATAAGGCAAAAATCTAAAAAATATATATTGCTGGGCAATTAAGTCACCAAGTATTGGTTCTATTTAAAATTCAAGAGAAGGGATATTAAACATACTCCAGTTTTAATGAAAACATTTGCATCAGTTTTAATAATTCAGCACAAAATGTTATTTAAACATTTCTCTCTGGTTTTGGAAAAGGCAAACACAGGGCCATTGTACTGCGGTCTAGAAATGAGAAATCAGAACTGCTCAGGTGCAGTGGATTTCTTTACCCACTTTAGACAACTCAGTGGCAGACAAACCAAGCCTGGCAATCAAAGCTATGCTGAAATCCCAATTGTGAGGTTTTCCATGTGGTAGAGGCTTTTGAAAGTCCCATCAGTCATCTTTTTGCACCATCAAGTATCACTTGCAGCCCAAGTTGGTTTCAGTGGGGTATAAGCTCTTACATACCTTCATTGTAGGAAAAGGCTGTAGACAGGATTTTGATAAGAAATTCTCCTATCTTGCAGTTTAGTTTTAAAATAGAACTTCGCATGTTTTGGGTTTTTTTATTTACTTGAATCAGCTGATTGATTTGTTTAAATAAGCAAAGGATGTAACAGGTGAAAGTAATGTTGATTTAAAAAATATTTTATTGTTTAAATAATCGAAAGTATTAGTAGAAACCAAGGAAATTCAAGTATCTGGATCTGAACTGCCAATATTCACAATTCTATTTGTGCATGTCACATCACAGTACAGGAAGGCTGCTCATAATCTAATGGCAATATAATTACTCTTACCCAGCATGCAGTACATGTTTAGCATTCATGAAAACCATAAGGATTAATACAACCATTCACGCCTACTACAGAAGCCAATGGAATAAAAGGTACAAGAATGCACAGACCATGTTCTAAGGTCAGTCATAGAGTATCTGAGGGACAGAGCAAGTGCAGGAAGTTACAAGGACCTATTGGTAGGAGATAAACCTTTAATTACAAATTCCCACATGAAAGGTCTCACATTCTCCTGTTCAGTGAATGAGGCCAAAAGTTTGACAAGTCAAAAATTAATAACAAATGCAGCTTGTGGTACTGTAGACATGGATTTTTACAGGCATATTTGTCAAGCTCTTCTAACACCTCCCAAGAAGCCAGATTGCTGGGCTGCATGTCCACCTTCTACCTTCAGCCTTCAAGAACAGCTTCTAAAAGTCTACAATTTCATTTTAATCAAAGTTTTCCTCCAGGACACCACTGGCTCTTTCAATTGAATCTCAAATGTGATTGGGGAGTGCAGACCATGGTGTACTGTAGGCCAGGAGATTACTTTCAGCCCAGCTTTCACCCAGTGAGGATGGTAACAGGAGGAGGAGACTAGACTGAGACCTTACACTGCTAAGCAAGGAAGACACCACACACACCCTATGTGCACACACAAATCCTTACTGCACTACAAGTTCATAGATTGCAGCAAATTTGCTGGTGAATATGTGAACCACAAAATTGCCCTGCCTGGGAGAAAAGCACCAATGAACACACAGCTGGAAGGGCTGGGTTTATGGAACACAAAGTAATGAAGTCAATCACAGAAACCAGATCCTGGAAAAAGTCCAGTTTGGCAACATAGTCAAAAACCAAGCGAAGGGATAGGAAACCACTGCTTCCACTGCAAGACTTTGGCAGGGAGCACAATCTGCTGCTCTTCAGCACAAGGCACCTTATGGAATCTTCTGTCCCTCAATTTGTGCCATTTACTCACTGAGTCACCCTGAGAAGGGTCACTCACCCAATATGCTGCACCAGAGTGACATACCTGAAGCAATGTGACATGTGCACAGAAATCAAACCCAAGTCTCTGCTCACCATCCATCCTTATCAGAAACTGTCACATAATTCACCAGAAATGCAAACCCTGCTCTGCAGGGATCAAGCAAGGAAGAAACCAGGTTGACAGAATCCTAAGCTCCAGCAGTACATCAGGACTTGAAGGGAAAGAAGTTACAGCTCACAGAGCTCCTACCTTCTTCACATTTGGCACAAGTCATCTCTTAAACAAACAACAAACAAACAACTCTTTGAAGAGATTCTTATTCTTGTGGTAACACTCATCCAGGCACTGACAGGATTCAAACCAGACGCGGCTGAGGGAAGTCTGGAATCATACCAGGTTTAGATCTCGCATGCCAAGAGAGGTCAAGACCTAGCCAAGCCTTGAGCAGACAGTCCCCAGGACGTGGAGGAAGTGGTGTTGGTGGGAGAATGCCTTTCCGTCGATTCACTAGACAAGGCCATGTGATGCTGCTCTGGTGAGGAATATGAAGTGGTTTTCATTGCTAGCCACTAAAGCCTCCAAGTCCAGTATTTGTCCTCTGTAAAGATCCTCTGGAACCCTTAAAAGACATGGCTTCTAAAATATCTAAGCTGGCTCAATTCCATTTAAGTCTCTTACATCTCATGTCCTGGGCAAGGATTTGAGTTTCTCTGACCTAGCCTGAAAAGTGGTTGGGTTATGTGTTTGTGTACAATTTCTTTTCCAAAGATGGCTAGAAATCTATTTGACTTTGGAAGTCTACTATTTTGTCAAGTGAATAAAGTGGTTTGGGGTCTGCTGAAACTGGTTTCATATGACTATTTTTCTGTTTAGAGACTTCTATTGGAAACAATATACAAACAGGTTGTAACTATTGAATATTCAAAATATACTGGATAAAACTTTGCAGATACTTCACTGTCCATCACTTCCTAGCAATACTTCTAACAGAGAATCAGTTGGGCTGGAGGACTAGGAAAAAAAGAGAAAAATAGAAATCACTTCTATATGATTTCACTCCTGGGAACCAACTGCAAAATCCTTTTAGCTGGTCTATAGAAAATAGAATTATTCACCTTGACCTGATCCCTATAATACACCAACTCTCATGCTGTACCTTGATCCCCATAAGATGTCATCACAGAATGTGTGCCTTGTAATCAGGGTAAAACAGCAGCAAAGGCCTCATTTCAGAGGCCAGAGGAACTGAAAATGTCATTGGCTCCTTGAGCACCAACACAGTCTGACCTGAGTAGTTATCAGTTACACAAAGCAGCACCTCAAACACTGGTAATTCCTTGAAAATTTGGTCATCATAGGAAGCTGACACTGGGATATTTTGTCTGCACGGTAACATGGCGGGACTCCTCAAAACTGGCCTGTTTGACACCACTTTTGGGACCTCTGTGATGATGCTGGAGTCACAGCAACGCTGTGTGGAAGTAACCACCATAGCTCTAGAGTCCCTCTTCATTAAATGTGGACTTATACTTTGCAAAACTCATCTAAAGAATCATAACTGAAGTCTTTCATGAGAATACCAGCAAATAATCCACTGCTGTAAGAGGTCTGAAGTCAACAGCCAAGTTCATATCGACACAAGAAAAATTACTAATGTGAATTAATTTTAGAGCACAAATACACAAACAGAATTCAGTAAACATTTCTATTCTGTGGTATCTTCAGAAGAGCACTCTCCTCAGGACAGCACGTGAATGAATATTCATTAAAGTTTCTCTGAAGTCATCAGACCTAAACAGGCATTTCTAATTAAGCATACACTCACACATTCTCCTGAATAGGAAGAGGCTTAAAAACAGTTCTTTAGCCCAGAGCACTTTCTGTGTGACCCTCTGCATTACCAACTCATCTTTTAGATGATACTCTTCAAGAAGATACTTTTCAAGTATCTTCTACAAATCTTCTCCTTCTTGCTAGTCCTCATTAGATTGATCTTCCTTTAATTTACTGATTTGATGACTGAATGCATTAATTCCTTCACCTCCCTATCATTCTACACTCTGCTTTCTGTCATCTACAATGCAGTTTTCTCTTGTAAAACATCCTACTTCACTTGAGTGAGAATGAAAGACAGCCTATGAAATCAAGTGTTTTATCTCACAGTGAAGACAAATAGCCTTCACGTATGTGCATGTAAGAACATCACCCTAATGCAGCTGTAAGCTTGAAACTTTCCTATTTTTAATGTATTAACCACACTCTCGTCGACTTCCCTACCAGTGGTACTTTGGGATGTGTGGTTGCTCTGTGGGATCTTAAGAGGCTTTCAGATGAAGCATTCAATCAGCAGGTACCATGTCCAGCAGCTGGTTTGCAAATCAGAAGCCATGGAAGTAGCTCCATAACCAAACTAGGAAAGTCTCTTTTGAAGGGGCGAGAGAAGGAATAAGACAAATTCTTCTCCAGGATGCTTTCACAGGATCAAAAGGAAAATATCTCAAAGGCCCTTACTGGATTTAAGAACGCATTTTTATTTCCCTGAGAGACTAAAACTCAAAAAGCTGAATTTTATACAGCCTGAATTTTATACAGTGACTGCATTTTATACAGCCCCAACACATTTTTTCAGTCTTGCCTGGCTGTACCTAGGTGCTGTTATATAAGTGACTTTGGCTCACGTGTGCAGAGTAGGGAGAGGTTGTAAGAGAGAGATAAGATGAGCTGTGCAGGAGGCTCCACCGTGCAAAAGAAACACTGGCACACCACTGCAACCAGAGAAAGGGCAGAACGCAGGGGTGGAGCCTAATTCTCACATTTAATCTAACAGCATGAGCTCAGCAGCAAGGAAACCACGATACAGGTCCTTCTACTGCCCAGGGGGTGAAAAAGGACAGCTCCTACCATGCTCCAAGGCGCTGCCCCCTCCAACAAGTATCTGCTATAAAAAATCATCAAAAGACTCACATTCTCCTGGTTCACTATCAGCTACCACCATCGATTATATCAAAACCCAGCCCCACATAAGCCAATGAAGTGAGAGCAGGGAATGCAGTAAACTTGCTCTTGAAGTGGAGCCTGGCCAACTGATATCATCTAAACCTTGAATGTGTTTTTTCCACAGCACATCCTCCCATGAGATTTGCCATGTGCATGCTTCTACAACAGAGAGGAGACAGGGCAGAAAACATCTCCATTGATCCTGAGGGAGCTGCATGGCCTGGGCATGCACACTGGGCTCCAAGTATGCACAAACCACATCATTAACATGTCTGTGTTTCTTAACTCCACTCCAGCCACTTTATGAATTTTTGGGTACTTAACTCCTTTACTACAGATGGCTTTAGTGTCCTGATTTTCAACAGAGGTTGGAGTAGTTTGACCTTAAATAGGATCCAGCTTGTTTGAAAAACCCATTGAGCCTTTGCATTACTAGCACTTGACAAGCCAGACCTAAGAGTCAACACTATTTTGAAAACCACAACACCCACTTTCAAATGCTATTAGCCAGACCCAGTACACTGGGATTTATGATCTGAAATAACACAAGTACTTTTAAAAGTTTGACCCTTGAGAAATGCTCTAAATTTTAGCTGTTAGCTGTCTATTTAATATCAATGGTGAAACATAAAAGAACAGGAATCAAGAGTCTCCAAGGCAGAAAATTGTGTAAAATCACAAATTCTCAAAATGGTCTGGCACACAGAAGAAAAACATACTTATGTGGTTTAGTGTCAGAGCCAGGGCTCTAGAAAGCCCGCTAAAACACATGCACTCCCACGGGAGGGATGTGCAGGTCTGAGATTTGCCAGGGTAACAGCACCCAGTTCTGCAGTCTCTTTGATTTGTGCCGATGTGTCTGCAAGGTGTCAGCTGCACGCAGGGTATCCAGATCCACACTTCTGCCAAATAGGGTCCTTTTCACTATGCTATTTTTCTTTTAAGTTTCCCCCCAGCCATCTGGGTGGTCCAAGAATCAGACCCAAAATACCTAGGATCCCTCGAACCACATGTTCTAATCCCAGCAGAATTGACTCAGTCCTTCATCCATCCAGGGTAAATTGACTTCCCTGCTCTTTGCTGCGTGGGGGGAACTTTTGGATGAGATTTGAAAATTTCCGCTCTGTATGGACATTAAAAATCCTACATTTTTCTTCCAGCCAACATCACAAGCCAGCGTTCCTGCCATTAGTTTTTATCTCTCAGCACCCTGTGTAATTTGCTCCCCATGGCCACTGGTAGCTGGGAATCCAGATTAACCAGCACCTGAAAAGTGATGTGCCGCAGGCTTCATTCCACAAGCCAGTGGGATGGATGCATTTTGTCCATTTATCTTCACACACACTGGAAGGATTTCAGAGAAACACAGTGAAAATGAGGAGGCTGAGTGGATTGATATTTGACTATATGCTGCAGGCTGCAGCCTGGCCAGTTCATTAGAGAAGGGAGGATATGACAACATGCAGCAAATATCTGGAGGGACGTGTTGCACAAGGAGGTGTGCTAGCAGCAGGAGGGTGAAATTCAGGGAGAGAAAAAAAGGACGGTGGACCAGAAAGGTGAACTGCATGGAGAGCTTTAAATACTGAGAAAGGATTTGCTACGGGATAGAGTAAAAGTTCAACCCAGAGATACAAGACCAGGAGATACAAGGGGGAGCCCACAGACCCTTGTGCCGTACAAGAGAAAGTGCTACAAAGGAGGAGAACACTGCAACAAGTCTTAGCATCTCTTGTCTTTATGACTGCAAGAAGCTGGTGAGAGGCGAAATACCATCTAGAGAGGTGATTTATTTAGGATTAAGAAAAAGAAGAGGCCAGGAAGGGCAGTGCTCCCCATTTAGCTGAGAGAAAACTTGAGAAACAAATTCAGAACACTGGAGTTTAAAAGGGCAGGAAGTTGGCACCGAAACATTTATCCATTTCCACAGATGCTGAAAGCAGTGGAGAATGGGCAATCCCATTGAGATAGCTTCTGAAAGACACACACCCTCTGTTTAGAAACTCTTTAGAAAGCAGCAGGAAAAGAAAGTTCAAATAATTTTTTCCTAAAGCACAGGCTTAACAGCGGATAAGGTGGAGGCATGAAGTCACTTTTAATCTACTATAAAGTGAGGTAAGCAAAGGGATTATCACTTAAGACTCGCTGACATGAAGCTCTGCGAATGACATTTAAAAGCAATGGTGGATTACAGAGTGACATCATATTAAATGAACACATGCCAGAGGTTTACATAAAAGACCTCAAAGATCATGCTTTTGTTCTCAGTACTAAAACCTCTTAGCCATTTTTAAACTTCTGGCAGTGATTAGGCTAAATTAGAGGTGCAGTTTTTCACAGCACCAGCAACTCGGTGGCCCAGATCTTCGCTAAATGTGAATAGGCACAGCTCCATCTGAGCTCACCCAAGCCCCTCACTCCAGCCTCATGTCACAGCATTCAGCAACTGGAGATCCAGCCCACACATTTCCAAGCCCAATCTGCATTTCATTGCATAGTTTAGTGAATCTGAAACCACTCCCCTTCAGGTCTGCCTGGACTTCAGGTTTCAGTTACTCAAAGTACTCTGAAGGCTATTTAACTAAATGCACATGACAAAACTATCTTGAATTTAAAGAACAGCACAGATGTGTAAATCTCTCTCATAATGGAATATGCTTGAACAATTTAAAAAAGATTCAAAAGAGAAAGCTGTGGGGGTTTGTATTGCATTGGTTTGGTTTTGGCTTTGTTTGTTTATTTGTCTGTTTGTGTTTTGGTTTGGTTTTTTGCAGAACAGTTTATAAGACAGGAAAAGCCTCCAGAAACATACTAGCCCTGATCAGTGTTTTGGATTACGCCTTCCCCATTCCCCAAAGACCTGATCAGCCTGTCCTCCCACTGAGGCCAGAAGTTAGGCACGTAGGTTCTCAGTTTCTGCACAGGCAGGTAGCGCTGTGTACCTCTTCCCTGGTGCCTGAAAATGGCTACAAGACCAATCTTGGAAGCCAAAGGAATCTTTTTCATAGCTCTCAGATATCAAAAGGATGAGTATTACTCTGACAGCATTTTCGAGATGAGGAAAATAAAGCACAGATAGAATTAAAGTAATTTTTCCAGCTCCCAGAACATGACAGCCGAAGCCTAGTATTTCATCTGTGGTCTCCTGGAGATGGAGATCAAGTGACCATCAAGTATTAATCTTGGAACTGACAGTCCCCCAAATCACCTCCTGTAGGTTACCAAAGAGCCACCTCAAAGCATCAGACTCCTGCTAATTACAGATCACGGAGAGGTTTGAACCAGCCTTCTGGAGGGGACCAGACCCTGCAAACCATTGAAAACTTACACATTCTGATTTTCTTAAATAAATGAAAGAAGCATGTGGGAAAGAAGGGGACAGAATAAATTGGATGTGGGAGCCCCCAAACCTGTTTCCCAAATGAGCAATGTATCTATTTGGTGAAAGTTGTAAAACTTTGCAAAACACGTAAGAAGGCCTCTCTGAGCAGCTGTTTGCTTTGACTCCGGAGGGAGCTCGCTCTGTCTCCTAAGCAGCACAGTACCATCAATCATGACCTGCCAAAGATTTTCTACTCCAGTAGCAAAGTAAATATGAAAACACAGAGGTTTTATTGGTATGTACGTTCAGTGGCTCAGCTGAGAGGCATCCTTGCTGCAGGAATGACCAAACCCAGCCGCAGCCCTGGGCATTGGTGCCCCGCGGAGGGTAACCCAAGGCACTCTATGCACACCTCATACTGCACAAAGGCAGCTTCCAGAGCACTCTCTGCAAACTCCTCTCTTCCACAGAGTCAGGAATGCCCCTGGATGGAAGGGATGGCAGAGAGGCCTCAGCAGGGAACGGGGAGCACCATCAGGTAAGCCCTGGCAAGGCTCAGCTGAAGCGTGGTCAGGGCCACAGGGCAGTCGGAAAATTTCACTGCAAAACTCTGACATCCCTTCAATGAATGTATTGGAAGCAAGACCTTTCAAAGGATTCCTATCTGGCAAAATTGATGGGACTTTGTGTGTGTTTTTGTAGAATGGGAACAGCAAAAGGCACATCTGTGACAATAAAAAATTCCAGCTCTAAAGCAAGAGACACTGGTGTTTCTAAAAGCAGTTATAAGATGATGATGATTATTTTTTGTATGGCTAAACAACATATTTTCCCTTAACCCCACTTGGCCTCCCTTGGCTGAATCTCACAAAAAACAACAAAGGAAAGAGAGAACCAGACTGGAACAGATATTAAACATGGAAAATCTTGGGTTTGACATTAAATTTGGCATATTTGTAAACACTTGAGACATAGTTTTTTTATGATGAAAAGTTTAACAGTCAACTCCTCTGCCTGTGAATCACCCTGCATAAACAGCTCAGGAACATTTTAACTGGTCCTGAAAAAGTATTCTGTAATTTTTAACACAGTAAAAAGGAAACAAACTTCAACAGGGAGGGGTAATAAAATCAGATAAAGAAAAAAAGTGTAGGCTGGATATCAGGAAAAATCTGCAATAATATATTAAGATTTCAGGGAAATGGAGGAATATCCTTGATTAAATGAGATAAAATCCCTACCAGAGGGAAAATAAGGGCAACTCCACATGATCATGGAGATGGAGTCATCTCTATGTTTAGGTCTTTGGGATAATTCAATCCTAATGAATTAGGATAATTCAATCCTAATGAATTCCATGGAATTTGTGATTATCAGCGCAGGGTTTGGGGTGTTTTTACTATTTTTATGTCTGCACAGAAGAGTAACACAATATTTTGTTAATAAATAATGTCAGAACTGCATCCTAAAACACCACCAGGATGTTGGTAGAAAAACAAGGCTGCTTTTGTTTTTTACAGTGCATAATGCCTGATGGGTTTTAACCACAGTTTAGGAGCTACTGTTAAAAAGCTTCTTGCTGTGTCAAGCCTAGGCATGCTGTTTACTCAGGTTAGCCCCAAAGGCTCCTGCATTGGCAGGGACTTTTAAGCTGAGCTAAGGAGTTTTTAGTTATTTTTGTTGTGATTTAAAAAATAATAATAATAAAACACAGGTAAGCATGTAATCACCTTCCATATCTGCCAGCAACTTTCCTCTTTAGTCAAGGGCTTGGTCTTGCAAAGCTGATGCTGTCCCCTTAGCTTAAAGCAGAGACCAGGCCCCAGTGCATTAGGTTTTTGTGAAGAAGTTCACTAAAATACAAAACACCCCTTTTGTTAGAAAAGGACCTGTACTAACTTAGGAAGTGAAATTTCTCTGGTTCAGCTTTGAGCCTGCACACACCTGGCTGATGACTTTTGCTCAAATAATGCTGACCTACAATCTGCAGCAAAGAGTGTAATTCTGACAAATCAATAAAAGCTGCATGCAGAAAATGCTTGTAAGACCCACCACTGCTCTTCCACAGAGCCTGGGCCATCCTGTGCTCTGGAAGAGAGGATCAGAGAGAAGAAAGAGTATGTGGCTCTGTAATTTGATCCAGTATCTCCAGAATAACGCAGAACCTCCAAATTTATTTTTCTGTCTTTTCTTAGCCTTTGAGTATTGTAGTATTACTTACTGTTAAATGAATGTTATATTGTGGAAATGTTGGCTCATACCATTTTTATGCACCAATACAATTTCTTCTATTCATTCTGCTCTAGTTCTACATTCTTGGAATAGATTTCATCCCATATTCAGTCTCACTCCATTCTGCACTGCATTCTTTATGATGTCCACTGGACTCCAATCCTGCCTCTCCCTCTATCCTCCATATTACCACAGGCACACTAACATTGCAATCCAGGACAATCATCTGAATGAGACACTTTATTTTTCTAGACAAGCCAAGCAAGCACCACAATTCTGTCAAATTATTGTTCATGCCAAGAAAAAAAAAAGTCCAAATATTAAAGATGTCTAAAAAATTCACCACCAAACAAGTAAAACCAACAGTGGTTGTACAGAAAAGTGGGTTGTCCTAATGACTGGAGAAACACCAAAACAATTCTCTAAAAGTAGAATTCAAGGAAACCCCAACATAATCTGCTTCTGGACATATGTAATAAATCCTCAGTGGTTTAGAAGAAGACTCATGTCCTGAAAATTATTTGTCATGCTGCTTAACAAGAAAATCACTGAGACACCAGGAATGACAATACTGAGGAGAAACACAGCAAGTCTTTCAGGCCCATCTTGGCACAGGGGGTCCTTTTTTACTCAAGTTTTTCACATTCCCATCTGTGTTCCCAAGCAAAGGGTCCCACAGGTGGTTCTGCTCAAGAGAGCCTTGCAGATGAGTTCTCTCCAGTTGAGATAAAATAACGTATGCTCTCATTAGGCCGAATGCAAACAGTGATGAAGGGGAATGCACTGCCAGGTCACATCGAGCAATCAGGAAACAAACCTTTGACATAATACAGCAGGCAGATAATAAGACCCCATAGTTAGCAACAAATGAGACTGCACTTAATTTGCCGTGCAACGTTCACATAATTAGATAAATTTGGTACTGTCAAGGCAGCAGACAGGTAGAATATAGACTTGATGAATTGGGGGCTCTCTGTCAGGCACCCATCACATTAATCATAAAGCCAAAACTCAGTGACGCAATTTTTCTTCCAAACATTTGCCATAATTTTCTAGAGTGAGAATATGCATATGCCCTTGGGGTTTTTTTACGAGTTGTTTACTTTTGAAACAAGAAGGATTGATTTCTGCCCCATCAGGATGAAGTACAAACTTCTAGAAGCTCATCTGTGCCCACAGAGTATTGAACAAGGCTGCCGGGAATGCCGTAATTCAGTTTGATTTCACTGGACAACAGCCCGAATGAGCTGATGGCATAAATTGTCCAGTGTACTGGACAGGAGCCATGCAACCACCAAGTATGCTCTAGCCCAGGTCTACCACCATATCTGGATGATTTCACACTGGACATCCTCCAGCGAGGAGGGTGAGCGCTACAGTGTGACCTCCAGAGCAGAGACTGGAGGAGAGAGAAGAAAGACAAAAGAGATATAGAATAAAAAACAAGAGGAGTTAAGGGCAATACATGATTTTAAGATGTTGGCAGATAAAATCTGAAGAGGAAAAAGGACTGAGACCACAGCTGCAGAGAATTTTCCCAATATGGCTGTGCCGTAGCGCAGGGTACTTCTTGACAAACAAACAAATGGAAGCAGCATTCCCTCGACCCTAGAAAGTTGTCACAGCCTAGAAGCACTTGGCAGCTTTGGAGCATCCCCAGCCACAAAGGCACCTTTCAGTGCAGTGCCCAGGTAGCTTCAAAGAGGAGTATGTTTTCTCTTACCTGCAACCAAGTTTTCTCTCCCATACCTCGCAAGTCAGTTTTGTGAGATGAGCTGCTGGGAAGGAGAGGAATCCCAAAGAAGAAATGCAACAGGTATTTGCCAACAATTCCACCCAAATACTAATATGCTTGGTCCACTGATAGACAAATGTGGCAACTGCTAACACAGTAAATTATTAATATTGGTGCAGATGAACTGAAACCTGATCTGCCAGGGCTGTACACTTAGCCAGGGTCAATCAGCTGGACAAAGCCAATATGAAAAAATGCTGGGGTTACTAGGGTTATGATTCATAGGTATGTAGCATCAGTGGCAAGCTCTCAGCTGCATTTTGTAGAAGACCTTGCTACATGACCCCACTATAGAAACTGCTGTGGAGCCCCAGAATATGTGCAGTGCCCCCCAACTTCCTTGTGAGAACTGAAGGGGAACACGGACTGGGGCACACAAATAACCTGTGACAAACATCAGGACATCTGCCAGCCTCTCTTCTAACCACTGTTTTGAATATCTCCCTCTTCCATACGTGCTTTATTAGCCAGAGCTCTGGCTTAATAACTATCTCCCAGCAAGTTATTATTCTGTCTTTTTTTTCTACAATTTTTGCATGAAAGACCAGAACTATTTCATGCAGCCTCCCTAATCCCCCCCAGTTCCCATGTTAGCAACTTGCTTTGTCATTTCCCCTTTGCACACAGCATGGAAGAAGCTGCTCTGCCCCTTTAAACATCCAGTCAAATTGACTGTCAGACTAAAAGACAATGACTTGTCTTCTGGTAGGATCCGGGCGAATGCCCTATCATTTATTTCTTGCAGTATTTTGGAAGCAGAATAAAGCTGTGGTAGCTGAGGGGCTCCACAGATCTGGCTGCTGCTGTCTGCATTACTTGCTTCCCAGGGTCTGTTCCCCTGCTCACACCTATCCAGAAGCAGCACAGCTCCACTAACAGCTCCAGCAAACCTGGGTGAGCACAGCCCCTGGCCAGACAGCAAGGCTGCAACAGGACTCCAGGAGATCAAATGAGAGTTTTTTAAATGATGAGCCCTAGCTGTTCTTTCCTTGTTTTGGAAAAATTATTTTGGCCCTCAGTGGTTCCCCTACAGCCAGTGCTCTGGGACCTGTCCCTCAGCCAATGTCTGAGCCCTGCGTTACAGCTGCAGGTTGAAGGATTTTGGGATGGCCATGGCACTGCCAGCCCCATCACACTGCTCCTCACCTCTCATGGGAAAGGTGCATGTCAGGGATTAGAAGAAACATTTCCAGCCCCACTATAACTAGAATCACTGCTCACATCCCTGCTGGCTCCATTTTCCTTGCCCTGATCAAAATGCACAGGAGGTGAAAACAGATCTCTCTGTAAACATCTCCTTCAAGTCATCAAGAACTATTGAGCTGTAACGTCCCTGGATGAAGAGATTAACCATGACCCCCCCCCCCCTCAGGGTGTAGCCCCTGACCAGTCTCTGTGCTCACTGCCCATCAGCTGCCTCAGGGAGAGGAGGCTTTCATGAGAAGGTCACCACCAAAACTCAGAGTCCTACCCTTCCAGGGTGGACATGGACACCCCCATGAGAACCTGACTTATGACTGCTTTTAGAAAATGCTACCAGCCCAATCAGGCTGTTGTCCAGTGAAATCAAACTGAATTACGGCATTCCCAGCAGCCTTTTGCCACCATCCCCACAACTGGCAGGCAGGGAGGAATGGTACACAAGGTCTCCAGAGAGAGGGAGCAGCGCTGGGTCTTTGCCAAGATGGTGGCAGAAACGACCCAGGCAAGGCACGATGCGAGAAACACAGCGGGTGCAAAAACACAAGTCAAGCCTGTTCCCTGGAGCTGAGCTGGATAATGACAAAGGAGCCCTATACTCCCATCCTGCTGCTATAGGGCACTTCTGTCAGCTTAACAGAGCTGTAAAACCCTCCTGCTGGGCAGGTCAGTATCGTCACTGATGGGGACAATGAGGTGGAGGGTGGCCAGTAGGGCCAGCCTGCCAGAAGGGCCGTAAGTCCCAGGAACTTTAGCAGTGGGATTTGGAATACTGCAGGTGGCTGACATTTTAGTGAGGCACGGGAGTGGAGGTGTAAGACTTACCCGTGGATAGCGTGGATAGAGTGAGGTTCGTAATGGTATCGTCCTTCCTGGTGGCGCATGTCAATTGGCAAAGGAGCGTGGAAGGCCGGAAAAATGTGCTGCGGCACTGTTATGGGGAATAGAAGAAAAAAAAAGGGACTTCAAAAACTTTTCCTTCCCTTTTAAAACAATTTCAAAGGCACTAAATCTCCATGAATTTCAGAGCAAGAGCAGTGCAAGACAAGGGGTCTTCATGATATCAGCGCTATCATACACCAGAGAAGTGGAATGAATAAATAATCAAAGTCATGCGGAAAAATCCTACATCTTCGACATAAAAGATCTCCAACAGGGTTTTTGACAAAGACAAGCAGCTAAGCGCTCTTTGAACTTGAGGAGATTATAGCAAGCACCAAGGAAAACTAGACTTGCAACGCAAATCAGCCTCAACAGAGCCTGGTGGGATCCAGACCTGCATCGTCCCTCAAGCCTGGAGTGGCAGCAAACACTGTTCCTGAAGGTCTGTACACACAAGTTGGAAATATTTACCTAAAAATATAACAGCAAGAGCAGCGCTAAAGCAGAATGTCTAGGCAGTCAGAAGAGGCTCAGAAGTGCCTACTGCCAGGTTCTGAGAGAGGAGCTCAAATTGCTCTCACTTGTAATCACTTGAGGCCCTATTTTTTATTCATTTGAGAAGCTTGTTTCATCTTTGATGGAAAGATAAAGTGGTCTCAAAAGGCAGCGAACACCTACATTGACTTATTAAATCTACAGGTTTTAATATTTATTATTGACCCCAAAAGTTAACGGCGAGAATATTTGAGTGAGTTGAGCTGATGGAAAATTCATCAGGTTATTTCTCCTCACCACCCCCAACAATACTGCCTGGCCGCCTGGGCCTTTCCTGCTAAAATTACAGAAGCAAGAGAAAGAAATAGAATTAGCAGAGTCTCGACAGCGATACCGCACAACCGCAATAGCGATCCCGCACAATCGCCCTCCGACAGGGCTCCACGCGTCTCTAAAGATGCCCCTTTCTACATCTGTGGCAGCGACCAGTTTAAAGATAAAAGGCTGGTCTTGCTCTGCCTTTACAGTCAGAAGTTCTTCATTAAAGATTACTTAATATTGTTGCAGGTTTTACCATTCTTTCTCTGGCTTCTTGGCCTTTCTGTCTAGCTGGAGACCAAAAATAAAACAAACCCAACCTCCTAAGTGAGCAATTCAAAACCCAGCCTGTGCTCGGTATTTCACTGTAACTTGCCTCCACGACAGGTACCATCTCTCTGGAGACTGGGGAAGCACCATCCAAAACCAAAGTGTCAAGGCTTGGGCCAAGTCTCTTGCTGTTGCTCAGCAAACTTCAGAAATGCCAAACTCTTTTTCGACAAAAGACTTAAAATTCAGCCTTTTGCATCTGTGACTCCAGCTGCACCAGCGCTACGACGACTGTGTCCGGTGGGGCTGCGCTCCGCGTGGGTCCCTCGCACAAAGCCTGCGTGTAATCCTCATATACGTCTTTCCCGGCATATCAGCGAGAGGATCTGCGGCTCCTACTCCCATTGCAACGCTCAATCCCTGAGCACAGTGCGGCACAGGCGCGTCAGCCAGGCTGCTGGGAGAGGTGAGAGACTACACAAAAACAACCCTCCTGCCAACTCTGCTGAAAGGCGTTAAGCTAAGGTAGTCGGGGTGGAAAGTATTTAGGGCTCTGCAGCAGACTTGCTCTCCGTGCTCCAGCAAAGGGCTGGCACCTCACACTACCTGATACAGTGGGAGCATTTTTGCAGTTTGCCTAATGTCAGGACACAGTAGAGTAACTGTTAACCACCTCCCCCGCTTCTGCCCCCCTCCCCTCCTCTCCCAAAAGCAGCTCAGGGAGAGAATGAACTTGGATCCTTCAGGATTTGCTTCTGCAGGAGGAAGATTCACCCTTTAAGTGTCCTGAGTAGGGACGATCTGTTACATAAGGGCACTTGTAGGAATTCTTCATTTTAAGAGGCAAGCTGTGTTTTTCCAGATCAAAAATACACGAGAGTTTAGCTGTCACACCCTATCCCCTGCTCATACAGCACAGTAAAACCTCTGGTCTCCCCAAACCATGCTCAGCTCCGACTCCAACCTAGGCTGGCAGACACCTACAGCTGCTGTCCTCCTCCCTAGGGACACTGCTGTTCCCTGCCACGACCTACGGCTGCTGTGGGGACCAGAGGGAGTTGAGCTTTTACATCATCACATACAAAGGATGGTCACAATATCAACTGTCCCTGCACAGACATCCAGTGGCAAACAACACAAACATCTCTTCCAGCCTGAGCCCCTAGGCTGGGCTTCCTGCAGTGCCCACCCCATATTTATGCAAATAGACCAAAAGAAGCAAGAAAACTCCTGTGGTCCTGGGATCAACCCAAGTGCTGCTGGTGGCATCCCTACAGGTGAAGATTAGCAACCTTCCAAAATAGGATGGTCATTGTGCCTCTAATGGACAGGTCTGGGGCTGAGTTAATCCCCTAGAGTGCAGGAAAGTGAGAGCTGACCTGGGCTGAAACTGTATTGGACATCGCCGCTGAGTTTTAACGATGTGGAGTCACTCTAATCCTTTGACCTGTCCCCAAGGGCAATTTAATTTATTAATAATGATAAAACTACTAAAAACAGGTCAAACTGAATCTCTTAAAAGCCAGGCCAGCTATGTTTTATTTTGTACCTATGCATTTCTACATGATTGATTGCTGAGATAATACTGGAAATTTCTGTGCTAAAAGAGTCTCTCCTTGTCACTCAGGAGAGCTGGGAAATAGAAACACGGGCTGTTTGCTGCCTGGCCTCCTTTCCTAGCTATCTGTTGGTATAAAATTGACATCTGAAGAGAATTTCTCCCTCCTCACACCTCAGATTATTAATGGGAGAAAAAATTTCCATGAACTTCCTCCTTCCCACTGTACTCTTGGTTTGTTTTTAGCATTTCAACCTATTTTGCCCATGAGAAGCTCAGCAATGCCTCTGCCTTGGGTATCTGCTTCACACTCCCAATTGTAACCCCAGCATGTGCCCTGTGCTTTGCTGCCACTAAGGGCAAGGGAAAGGGTTGGTTTTTTTGACATCCCTTTGCAACACTCCCCTTCATGACTTCCCCTCTGCTTCCCTGCCTGGGAGCACCAGCCAAGCCTACAGGCCCCAGTGGCTGGTGCTGTTCATTTTTATTCTCTTCCAGGTGCTTGGTCAGAAATAATGAATGGTTTTATAGGCAATCAACTACCAATTCATAAACGTCAGCCTGGCTCTGCTTCTTGTTCCCACCCCTCCAGAAGAGGACTGTGAGCTGGCAGCAGGACAGCAACACATGCTGTTAACAAAGATGGATGTTTTACACATACGAGCTAAAAAGACAATTATATTCAATTACTTCAAGTAAGTTACGGTGATGTATTCCTGAATAGCCACGGGAAGGGCAATATGATGATTAGGGCAATGAATTCGCCAACTTTAATCTAATCAAGGCAATCTTTTGTTTAGCATTATCTGCTTTGCAGTGGCAGAGGATTTACCAAACCCAAGCAATCTTTGTAGATTTAACCCCAAAGCTGCCCAATTAGAGCTAATGATGATTGCTTTACACAAGAGGGAGGGAAATTTTTGTAGGAGGCCTGGGGAAAGCTTTTCCCCAGGAAAAGGTTGGGCTGTACCAAGCCATGCAATACAATAGTCTGAGGTGCAAAGGCATGACATAGCACCTCCAAAAGTCCCCAAGCACTGCAACCACAGATAAACATTTTCTCCAGGTTCTGCTGAAAGAAGAGAAAGCCAAAGAACACATCAAAAGCAGCACATAAGGGGCAGGGACAATGAGAGAACAAGGTGTTTTGCACAGAAACAACACAGTTCTACACCAAGTTGGTGAAGCAGAGCACAAGGCACATTCAGGAGGCCCCACCTTCCACCCCACCGGGCTCCTGCAGGAATGTGTCTGCTCCGCCGTGCCATTTGATAAGGGGGAAGATGCTGCTACCTGTCCCCACTTGTCGGAGACGATTTTCTGGCCAAGGTTTATGAGCAAGACACGGACCTCCCACTGCTGTGTTCTCATCCTTGTCTATTCAAAGGCCAGCCAACCCTCTGGCTTCAAAGTGAAAAGATAGGAGGCAGAAATGCAGGTTTAAAGGGGATGTCCGTTTGCTGAAAATCCCAGGAATCAGGGAGGTAGGCATCACAAACAGCCCTTACTTGAGGATGATGCAGGCTTCTGATTATCTCTACAGATAAGTCTGTGTTTCGAGAGAAACAAGACTGCCTATATGGGTTTGCATAGCAAGCAAAGGAGCTGTTTTGACATCCCTCATAGCAGCACCTTTCTTGAGCTCAAAAGTGAGAATTAGGAAGGGTCTAGCAAGCTTTTTCTATTCCAAATACTTCAGCTTACACACATTTCCTGAAAAGAAAAAAAAAAAAGAAAGAAGAAAAGAAATCAGACCCCACGGCACTGAAGTGGGTTTCATTTGCAGTTTGCTTTGACAAAAACAATTCAGAAAGCTCTTGGGAAAGGACTTAAAGAAGTTGCCACTTGCAACTGCTATGCTGCAGCCAAGACTGGCTGGGAAGAGACCCTGAAAAGCCCCCCACACACCCTTGGTACCACACAGAATGTACTGGGCTCCCTCTGCTTTATCTGAAGCACATGTGAGTTGTACAGGCCACCATATGGGCTAAAAAATATACAGCTTTCCTATGGGTGTCCCACAGTCTCCTGGGGGAACAAGCAGTCCAGCCTGTAAGTAGGCTTCTTTGCCATCAGAAATAGTGCACAAATATTTTGCAATCAACAGTTTAAGTAATTTGTCGAGGAAAATGTAAAATGTCATTGGATAATTCAGTACCTGTTGTGCTTTTCTCAACAAATTTGCAAAAAAGATCCCATAAAAACTGGTATCTTATAAAAGAGGGAACACAAATTCTGATTTCTTGACATGCCTTTTGGTTTGATTTCCTATGGAGTCAATGATGCATGGGACACAGCACTCATAAAGGGATCACAAGATCCCTTGCAAAGAGTAACAAATCTTCACCTCTCTTTAGGAAGGGAAGAAAACATGCATTTGAAAAACAGTGCTGTTTTTTAACTTGAGAGGGACTGAAGCAGGCTAATGTAAAATAACTTGCACAAGTCTACATAGTCAAACAAGAGCAGGACACCAATGAACCTCAGTAGAGCAGGCAGAAACTGCAACTTTATCAACTTTATCTCTAAAAAGCTTCAGAGCGCTGGGGTACTGGATTGATTTGTGTTAGCAGGCAAAAAACTTTTCCAGACACCAGCTCACACTCTCCTGTCACTGCAGTGTCATTAGCAGCTGTGCACAAGCAACTGACAGAAAAAATGGGAAAGGCATGTCCCAGAGGATGCTTGTGAGATTTCACCAGTACTTCCACAGGTGAACTGAGCTGTGCTGTCAGAGGCCAAATCCCTCTTACTGGGGAAGGTGGGATGCCACCTGGTGTGACACAGCAACTTACAACAACTTTTGCTTCTTTTTTTTCTCCCAGGTCCAGCTTCTTTGAAAAAAATAATAGTGAAACAACAGATATCTGCAAAGGCCCTTCTTGCTGCCCACATTTTCTCCCAGATGTCCAAATCTCAATCTCTTTCTCAAGAACAAGGTTAAGGTACAACAAACATGAAGTGTTCTTCATTCAGTAATCTCCCAGGGAAGCCCAAAGCATCAAGTGAGAAAGAAATCTTAGGCAGCATTAGTTTCTCATGTTACATGTTTTAGTGTCTCAATTTTACTCATCCACAGTATATATTAACAGAGGTGTATCTTGGCATCCAACAAGCACAGTGGCTGTGAAACAGCAAAGACAGGCCCCTGCTTTGTTCCTTAGCTTTCCTGCGGTGATTTTCCTCACATCAGAGCTCTCCTAGAGTTGGTGAGTTCTGAGCATCCCTGGACAGTCTTAGTGTGCGAGCAGAGGAGGCAAACCCAGCCTCGAGCACTGAGTCTGTGTGTGGCTACTTGACTCCCTTTGATAGTCCCTCCTGGGCGTTTCACTGTTGTGTTTGGATGGCCGCCCCTCTGGCAAAGCGCTGCAGGACTGTAGGTGTCGGCAAGGGAGATGTTTTTGTGTTTGTGTGACGTCCCCAGAATAATGATCTAGCTGTTTAAGTGAGCTGAGCGAATGAATGAGCACAAGAAAAACATCTTCACTGAAAGCGCAGCCAAAGTTAATGCACCATTAATAATGGTCTGGGTGAATTATTGGAAGGGATAATAGGCCTGGGGTCAGGGAAGGTCTGAGACAAAGAACAGGGAAAATTGGGTCACAGAAACATGACAGAGCAGATCACACTGATGCGTCCGTGGGATTCTCCTCGGATGAAGTCATATACCACCATGCAGAATGTTAAGGGCTTTGCAGGGACAGCCATTCCCAGAACCACCACTCAGATCAATAAGGGAAGGAGCAGGGACAGACATACAAGGCTACAGTAGCTGCCTCTTAGTCCCCCCTTTGAGAGATTGACTTTAATGTTGTTTAGCTACTTTGCGAAATACACCATATTCCTCCTTCAAAAAGAGATATTTATGCAATGGCTAATTACACCAATCCGAGAATTTTCTAAGCATAGAGAGGTGTCTGGGTAAGTGTACCCCTTCTCTGAATGGCAGCACTATGCATTTCACAAAAAAACCCCAGGTGCTTCAGCAGCTCTGTTTTTCTGTCTCCAAAATTGTGGAAGGAGCTGCAACCCCTACTCCTGCCCCATCAGCTGCCTGTCTTCACAACACTAAATTACTGACTAACCTCGCTTTGTCAGAATTTCCCTTCTTTAAAATGGAGATAATAATACCTCCCTACCTCAGAGGTTTGGTTAATGTTTATACAGCTCTTTAAAAATGATGTGGTAATTAAGTGCTCAGTATTATTATATCAACGTCTATAATGATTCCAGCAGACAGCCCTATAAACAGGGCTGCACCATGCCTACTTTCCTTTTGTTTGGCTTGTTAGCATTTAGTTTGGTTTTCATACAGCATACTTCAATTATCACTGGTTAATTATTCTGTTGTTTTATTACCTGCTCAATGGCTTTGACAAAAATAAAAGAGGAACTACACAAGAAGAATAATAGGAAATATTCATTTTGGCCCACTGGGAACATTATAGCAAGGAGAAGCAGGAGGCAGGCCCCCACCAGCTCACCTGGGGAGATCTCTTTCCTGCCCCAGGCACTACAGACCACTTTGAAATACATCCAGCCAGCTGTTGCCACCCAAAGGGATGCAGAACAAGTTTTCTCTTCTTACAACATAACTAATGGAGAAAGATGGTGGTAGCCTGATTTATAAAACTATGTTTTTCAGACAATGCATGTCAGGATGTTGGAGAAGACAACATGCTTAGTTTAACAGCAGGCTGGGTACAGCATCCCATTCAGATAAGAAATAAAGATCACACAACTAACTTCTGTTGGGCAAACAGCTCAAGTAATGGTAAATGCCCTGTAGGAGAGTTGGAAGGAGAAGGGGCCTTGCTGGGATGCAGATATGTGAAAAGTAAACAAGAAATACTGAAAAACACATTGCCCTTCAGCTATAAAATCACAAAAAATAATGCTTTGAAAAGCATTATTGTACTGACATCTCAAAGCACCTGCAGGACAGAGTCAGTGTGACTTCACATTGAGAGAAGCCGGGGTGCAGGGAGGAGCAGAGGATAAGGCTTGTCTCTCCACTGCTGGAGCCCCTGCATGCACCTCACTACCACAGACACAACCAGGGGCCACTGGGCTCCCTGTGCAGCTCCCTGCAGGGACACAGACTTCACATGCACATGTGGACACTTACTTGACACAGGATAAAGCCCATTCCTGGGGTTACTGCATGTAAAATGCCATTATGAAATACATGAAAGATATCAAACATCTCCCTCAGTCACTGCAAACGGCAGGATGCCCCTCTCAGTCATCCCAATCACAACAACCATGCATCCATCCTCTTGGGGATGGCCCAGAGGAGCTTATCCTCTTACAAAGTTTATTCATTCTACTGCTTCAGCTCAGGTGGAAGAACAACAACAAAAATTCATTTGAAGATGCTGAGGGACGCCCTTACCCAGGCCTGCCTAGCGCGCAGGCCCTGCCGGCACATGGCAGGCACGCTCAGGGCTCTGGTGGCCGTGCAGCCGGAACTCGTTTCAGCGCGGCCCAGCTCCGGCAGCGCCGCGGGGCCGCGGGCTGTGTCCGACGGCCGGGCGGGCGGGCAGGCAGGCGGCTGCCGAGCGAGCTGGCTCTTGCAGCTGGGATGGGGCGAGATTAGATCACAGAGCTCCCCCCGCAGCCCCGTGGCCAACTCGAGGCAACACTGAAGGAATTTGCCCATAAATTTCCTCCCCACCCCCAAGAAGAAGACAGCGCACTTAAATGAACTCAGGCCCTAATGGAAGTAGGATATTCTTGTTCAGCTCGATGTCTAACCCATCCTGAAGTTCCTGGCAGCTCCACTCAGCTCTCTCCCATGCACTGCCTGACCTTTGGTAAGGGCATTAAAACTGTCCATCTTTTCATGGGCAAAAGAGACGGAACAATTACAGTGAGGCTAAAAATGGCCTTTCCCTCTACTGGAAAATTTAGATTAAAAATTGAAGAGTTCATTGAAATTTTCCATAAGAACACAGAATTGTCGTTAAAAAATCAAACCCTGAAATTCCTTCGTTGCTATCTACATCTCTGAAACTCATCATGAGGGGCTTTCCTGCCTCATCCACCCAAGGAGCAGGGACAGCTGCTGCTGGAAGGGACAGGAGGACCCCAGGAATCTCTTCAACATGCTGCCATCAGCAGCTGGATTTGCAGTACCTTTCTTCTGTGAACAAAAATGGGGCATTTCACTTCTTGGTGAAAAAATGAGTTTTCTGAAGCCTGCTGACATGAGAAGTCCTCGATTTGGTTATGCAAAATAGGCTGTACCCAAAACTTCCAAAAATTTCAAAATGGTGTGGGGGGATGAATATATTCAGATCTAAAGAAGTATTTTCAAACAGATTAGCATTTGTGCATGAAGGCAATGCATTAACTATTATTCTGCAAGAATTCCTGGGGTCTTCAGGTTACTGATAAGTGGCAGCCTTAGGGGGACAAACCATTATTTTTTTATACTTCTGGGAAGAGTAAATAAGATGAAAGCAGAGCTCTCCTGCGGCCAGGAGGAAACCCACAAGCACAAGGAAGTCCCGCAGTGGGGTGCCCAAACACCAAATCTCTGATGGCTTTTTGAAGAGCAGTAATTAGAAAAGTCCCTTGATCAGCCTTGCTGCCACCAGCCACCTTCTTCAATCCCAAATAGCTGGAGCTGGGAGAAGCTTTAGGCCAGAACACTTTTTTATCAGTTAATGTTTTAGAGGGTAGCTGTACCTTCTGTAAGAAGCAGCACAGAAAAGTTTAAGATGGTTTAAGATCTATTATATTTTAGACTACAAGAATATGGAAGTGATGAAGTTGAAATGCCTTGACTTTATTTCAACAATATCTGCTGAAAAAGATTTGAAAGGGACTGCTGCGCATTTGTGCTTCCTGGAAAATTAAAAAGAAATCAAAATTGCCTTTCTCTGCTAAATAAGCACTGAATTCTTTGCAACACAATGAAATCTGAAACAGCAGCACTGCACATTTCCACTGCAAAGGAAACCTGCTCCACTCACACATTGCTGCTGGAGAAGCAGCAGGATGCCAATCCCACCTGGGATGTACCGGTCTACTCCACCATACCCGATCAGGAGTTCCTACATCCATGCTGAGCATTTCCAGAGTGAGACTTTCCCACTAGTGCTAGCTTTGTATTAGCTGGGTGAGGTGATATGATCACTGAATGGCAGAAAAGAAACCCAAAAGGAAAGGCCTAATGCAGCTTATTAATTCCACAGGTGAGCTGCAAATGCCGAGAGTCTTGAAAATCACTTAATTGCCAGGCTGTCAGGCCAAGATGTGTTTTGAGGATGCTGCCAATCTGACAGTTATTAACAAACAAAGAGGCCACAAGCCCTGACTGCACCGAGATCCTTGTTATTTCTACTCATGTGCCACCTCCCAACAGGAAGTACTTAATAAGAATAATAATATCCCAAAAGGCCAACCTATGGCAGTGCAATTAAAAAGCTTTTCTGTCTCACTTTGAGGAGAGAAAAAAAAAAAAAAGAGGGGGAAATTAAAATCAGACAGGAAATTCCACTAGAACAAGCTAGCTTATGTCCTAATAACACAGGGCTGTGCCAACTCTTCCAGAAAGTAGAGGAGGGAAAGAAAATAAAAGGGGGAAAAAAAAGAAAGAACAGAAACAGAAAGAGAAAAGCAGCCCTCTAGACTGACTCAGATCTGAGGCTACATTGTGGTTCGGCTGTGGCTGCAATTCTAAAGGGAGAAAGGCAGCACAAGCAAATAAAAGGCAGTTTGCTTTTCAGGCAAGTTGCTGTTATATGATGTAACTCTTGTATGAAAGCATGGCCACTGCTGCTTTGTTGGGAAAAGACACAGCCTGATAAGCTCGAAGGACCAGATGGATCTTGGGGCTTGTTCTCCCAACAGCTGCTGCCGGAGAATGGAAAGAAGAAAAAGAAAAAGAAAAAAAAAGAAGAAAAATCCCAAGCAGGAAGGAAGAAATCCCGGCACGCGAGGGGCGGGCAGGGAGGTGGGGCAGACCAGATGGTGGTTCAGCTTGTGCCTGCCTGGACGGGCAGGAAGAGAAAAATCAGTTAGTCAAAAACTTCTATGAACACTTATAAAGGGAGAGACATTTTCCACAAGTTGTTATCATCCTGCTCCCTGGGGAGCCACTAGGATTCAGTTTATGCACTGAATAAACTGCCTGAGCCTCCAACTGATGTAGTAACTTCGAAAATAAGTAGGCAAAGAGATTTGCCCCTGACTTCTCTGGGACCAGGCCAATGGATGACAAACCTTGCCTGTTTCACAGTAAAGCTCATTTCACTGTGGAACCCACCTCACTTCAAGCCAGCTGGTGAAACGGGAGTGTGTGAACCTCAGCTGACTGCCCAGAGTATTCCCCAATACCCCTTGCCTTTCTCCCATGGTCCCCCAACATCTGGCTGTGAGAGTTCCCAAAGTGCTCAACAGGTTTCTTTTTCTGGGTATCCAGAGGAGAGAGAAATGCATTTGATGCCTGTGCAAACATGGCCCAGACAGCAGTCCTGCCTCCTGCAGTAGTAACTCTGGGGAGCAGAGAACCAGAGCCTGAGTGCACAGTTACCTGAGCACATAGCTCAGTATTGCTCAGGTGTTCCTGGAGCTTGAGTTTACATCTGAGCAGTTTTCCTTCCAAACTTTCAAAGGAATTTTCCTCGGCTCCCTGAAGTGCAAATGCTTCAGGTCACCTATTATACAAAGCTAAATTGAATATTGCCATTAGATTGAGGTGTTATGGGAGAAAGCACTATCTGGCATTTATGACCAGGAGGCAGCAGGAGCACCAGACAACACTGCTGCCCTCAGCTGCATCCAACCTCAAAAAGCCCCAAGATCTCTGGTGGTGAGATGTGGAGGGACAGGAAAGTTGAGCAGCTTCAGACTGGAAACCACAAGACTGGTGGAGTACCAAAGGGCAAGGCAGGTAAATGAAGATGGAGGGAGAGCACATCGGCTATCACACAGCACCTTCTAGACAACACTCATCTGAGCAGCAAATCTAGCAGAGCCCTGACCATGCACCTTCCACTCATGCAAATAAAACCTTATTGAGGAGTTTCATCCCAAGGCACATTTCTAGGAGTGATCTACAGATGGAGATGTCTTTTAGCTTTCACGCCCCCTTTCATGCATTCACACCCCTCCCCTGAGGTGCCACTGGCACTCACTCAATCGCACACTGAGCCAGCTCAGGGAGTTCATCCAGTTGAAAACTAATCACCTAAAATTTTATTGCACGGGTTTTGGCTGGATCAGCTCCCTGAACCAGTTTTCCATGAGATCAATGGTGAAGAAAAAAGCAAAAGCCTTTAGGCTGCTGTTCAGCAGCCACTTCCAGCCCAGGCTGCCACTGAAAGCATTAGCCCTGACCTCCCTTGGCCACTTGTCCCCACAACACAGCACACACTATTATGGTGGCCAGGATGTTTTCTGTGACTGCAGGGCTGACTGGACTCAGGAGTACATCTCAATGAAAGATAACATACCCCTCCTCAGCAGCTGATGCTCACAGCCCAGCTTGCAGGTCCTACTAGGCACAGCTGCTTCAACATGTATGGAGCAGTTGGGCTGACTGGCCATTGCTAACTAAATACACTTCCCCCAATCCATCAGGTAGCACGCTACGAGCTGTCTGCTCAACCAGCCAACACAACTTGCAGGAGCTGGAAAGCTGTCTTGCAGAAGAAAAACTCCCAAGCAGATGCCTAAATCCTGTGAAAGCTCAGGTGCCAATGCCAACAAGAAAGGGCATGCCAGCCTGCCCTGAGCACAGACCTACCTGAATGGTCTCTGCCACTGCAGGGCTGCCTGCTGCCATGGTGGGGACACCTGTACTGCCTCATGCCACAAAGACTTGCTCAATCTTTCAGGACAAGGCTGCGCTTCAAATTCAGCGCTGGCATTTCGAGCCTCTCTAATCCAAACCACAGGAGTCAGTTTGCTTTCTTTATGCATATGCTCCTCCAGGCATTAAAACAAATTGAAATCAAACTGTTCCTATAGGCAATGGCTTGAAAAATTTCCCCTTCGTATGAAAGGTCTGTTTATGTAATTTGTAAAATTGTACAGGTCGAGCCTGGAAAAAACCCTTGCAGTGTCTGCTGTGCATTTTGACCAAACTTCTTGCTGGAAATGGAAGAAAAGATGTCTGCTCTCTACTAGTTGTGATAAAATTGCAGGGCTGGGTATTTTTCTTTCTTGCACTTATACCCAGGTGATAAACATCTAGGCAGCCTTCAAAGAAGAGTTTTGGGAGCTTTCATGCTTCAGGATACCAGTCCCCAAAGCAGTCCTAGCTGATAAAGACTGAGAGGATATTGCATGAGATGGCTTTTAACCAGGCATAAGGCAGCCTGCTGCTCTTAACTAAGCAGAAGGTCTGATGAGGAGAGGGGTGAGGAAGTTATCTGTTTTACCCAGCTGTGGTTTTGGTGCAGGCTAATAACTCCCATGTATCATCCTGCCTTCGTATGAAAATTTTCCGACTGGTATTAAAAATGGTCCCAGTGCAGTTTGCAGCAGATTCTCTGGGCAGCTCATGCAAAGTGCTGGTTGTTAGCATGCTGCTTGTGTAATGAGGGTGCTTAAGACTGTAAGGGGTCTCTGGAAGGTCCTTAAGAGTGATTGCAGTTCAGGAGACTCACCCACCTGGCAACACGCTGATTTATAGCCTGCTCAGTTAATAGCCCTGCTTAACACAGGAGTTTGTCGAGATTAAGTAATTGCCTGAAACAAAAAGTTTATTATCTTTAAGTCTCTGCTGATGAATGACTGGGTGTTGGAAGAATCATGTGAAAGATCATCTGTGATTCCCTCCCACTTTAGCGGAGGGAAAAAAAAAGGAAAATATAATAAGATTTTAAAAGACAAGCTCTTCCAAAAACAGTCTGAAAGTTCACAATGTACTCTCAAACCTGGTCGTGGTTACAAGGAGGGGATTTCACACCTAGGGTGCCATCTAATAAATAGTTCAAGTAAAAACACGGTTCTGTGATGCATTTTTCCCCAAGTACTGCAAGTGTTTTGTAAACATTAATTAATACCACCCCTTGAGAGATAACTGATCCTGTCACACAATAATAAGACTGGGAATAAATCAAGATGCAAAGCCTGTTTAGTTTCCATACATAGTGGCCTTTCCCATCCTACAAAAATCTGGAAATTTTCCCATCCAGAAAAGACTGCAGATAACTGCTAAGTTAAAAGATGCTGCATGCTAAATTCTGCTACAATTATTTCTCTTCTCCATTTCCAGATGCTTCAGCAAGGTTAATCAGCTTGATTAAGGTCACACACACTTACACTGCCTCATGAAACTGATTTCCAAAGTGCACCAGAGCACAGGACTTTGGGAGTTACCCTGTTCCACCCCCACCCTGAGATGAGCTGCCTGCCTGCAGTGGGGCTTGTGCTAGGAGATCACAGGATCCAAACCTCTCCTCCTTCGTCCCCCGTTTCCTTTCCACCCACGAACGTTCTCAGTTGGCACACGAGCACAGGAGTTTGGACACAAGGGAAACAGGACTGACAAGAAACCCCCATGTCCACTGCAGCCACTAAGCAACGTTCCCACAGCCCCAGATGTCAGACACACTGTCCCTCCTCACATCATTTCAAGGCCTTCCTGCAATAAAATGGGAATTGGCTCCAGCTTTTCTTAGCACTTCTCATATTACCTTTTAATCCAAATACATATGGTTCAGGGAACACTGAGAGACTTGCATGAAAGGATGTACACCAAGAGAATGCAAACCCTGGAAAAAAAGGGATTAGATCTGCAAGACTCCCTTGGCCCCAAAGGTGTGCCCCCCAATTCCCCAGCATATTAATCAAGAGTCTGATGAGATTCCTTTTGAAATCCCCCAAAAGATTTCTGTAGACTTCAGTGGCTTTTGGATCAGGCTACAAACTCAGAATAAATCATAAACTGGCTACATCTGCCAAGTTTATTTCTTTCTTTTCCAGGTTTCAGAACAAATCCATTTTACTGCTGGGAAAAAGCAGAATGAAATAACTGACAAGAGTTCAAATATCCTGTATCACTCCTCATATTAATTCAGCCAGTCAATCTATCCCATAACTCTGGGAAGTGAAGCAGATTACTTTGTCCAGATCAAACCACAAAACTGTGCTGTTTCATTTATGTGCAGTTTATTATTTAAGGCAATCTGTGTAAACCCCTTTCTCTTGGGTTAGAAGTGACAATGTGGGAGCCTAAAACAGTCTTAGGCTAAGCTACAGTTAACCAAAATACATTTGCACTGAAAAAACCTAATGATGAACACAACCACCTCATCCCACAATCAATTTTGGAGAGCGTCTCTTATTTAAAAATATCTAATCTTAAAAGATACACAAAAAGCAAACACTTAAAAATGTGAGCCAGATCTCTGGAACCTCATATTTTGCATAAATTTGGATGAGTTTATTAATTTGTAGTTAACGCATTGCCCTTTTCCTCTTTTTTTGTTTTTACTCTATTTATCACTGATACCAAATTCCCCATGCATAAAAGACCTCATTACACTTCCAAGCTGGGTAATTCTGTAGTATGTGTCTCTATCAGCAAGCAGAAAACAGAGTTGTTTCCCCATTTTCAATTCAGAGCCCGGCTGATGTGTGCTGATAACTTCAAGATACCTGGAGAGATCTGCAAGATGGGGAACTTCCTATGGCAAACAGCTTCAGATATCATTTAGGGTTTAATTTATTCATTCATCATCTGCTGAAAGCAACACTAGCACAGGCTTTGAGTTGAAAAGCCACTGCACAATGGCTATAGCATCATACTGAACTTTTCTTTCATTTTCAGTGCCTTCAGGAAAAACAGACAGACATCCTGACAGGAGAAGACTCTTGGATTTGCTTTGACCTGGAGCCCCGTGGGCCATTTCAGGATGGGATCTACACACCGACTTGTGAACTGGGCCTGCAAAATAGGGTAACAGCAGAAATGGGTATATTAAGTTCTTCAGAAATGCAGTAGTGGCAGATCAAAACATCTGTGAACACTGTGTTTTACTGACAACACACTTCTAACTTTGAAACAGGTTCTGCTATCAGGCTTTTAGTACAAGCACTTTACTTTGAAGTATGTACTGTAATTCTTGAAATTTTACTCCCAGCTCTGGTATTCATTTGGCTCAGGTTACTTCTATAATTTATCTTCCCACTGGAAAAATTCAGTCTGTAATACACCCATCCAGAGTGGTACGGGTAGATGCACCCTCTTCCGGTGCCCCTCTTTTATCCTGCATGGTATTTTCAATAAGAAACTTTAAAGGGAAAAAAAAAAAAAAAGAAGACATTTTCAATCCCAGTGATGCTAGCTCTCAGTTTTTCCCATGAGAAAATCACTTAGCACTTCTCTGACTTGAGGTGACTCATTGCTGTTCCCCTGCTGAGGCTCCGTGCTCCCCTCGCGGTGTTTAACCCAGGCACGTAACTCGCCCGGTGTGGTGGGTGTGTTGGCATTTGCTAATAGGCTTCCTGGGCTGTCACCTGCATGTGATGGCTGAGACAAAAGCTTACGTGATGATTTCTGTTTACAGAGCAGTTATGATAAGCTGACATTTGCCTCTAGCTGTTGGGTTTGATAACTCAAACATGGCCTACATGAGTGCTCCTGTGAGCTGGCGACACACTGCTTGAGAGTCGTTTTAGAGCAACTTTTCCACTTATCCTCTTGAAAATTATAAGTGAATTTCTAATGCATGTGAATGAGGCTGCACTGACAGCTGAGGAAGCTGTAGTGCCTTAATCTCTGCACTCATGTCTTCACATGTCATGTCACCCATGCAACCTTGCTGGCAGCGGTCAGCGCTCTCATGGATGCTCAGGTTCCCAGCTCCCAATCTGAGGAATATTTTCTTCACCCAGACCCACAAGTACAGGTATCAGTATGAATACGTCCCTCACACAGGGTACCTGCTGCCTGGGAGCATCCTGAGCAGCAAAGCTGCAGCAGCAGATGCCTTTGAACACTTAAATGAGCATTTTCCCAGCACCAACCCTGATTTCACAACTCTTCCCTTGCAAACAAACAGCCTGTGTGTGCTCAAAAGGAAAAGGGATCTGGGTCAGGGACTGAGGAGCCAAAGAAATCACACTGCAAGAAGAGTGCTTTTGTTCCACAGGGAACAACAGTGCCAGGTAGGCACCAGCACCTTGAAACATTGCTGGGGATGCTAAGGAAGAGGAAGGAGAGAAAGCACCAAGATAACCTTGTGTTGGCATCACTTGGATTGTCAAAGCCACAACTGGTGGAGGTCACGGCAGACCTAACCACACTGGTGAGTTCACAGTGCTCTACTCCATTTCTCCAGGAATCAGGTGGTACTTATCCTGACACGTTCACTTACTAAATAGAAAGAAGAGGTGTAAGAAATAGAGCAAGGGAAGCTGTGATGTGAAGGAAAGGGATGACAGGCTATTGCAGCCACATTTCTAAACTAGTGGCCACAAATCACTATGGCCATGTTTAATTATTGACACTCATTCCTATGAGATTTTCAGTTACTTGGCTGGCCAGAAAGTGCGTTTGTGGGCACAGCAATTTTCCAGATTGCTGGATTTTCTCCATTTCTCGGAATTCATTCTTCTCTGATCTTCTCTTGACTTTATCTCATCTAGTATCAGGGCAAACCACATCCATAGCCCAAAAGAGTTGCCAAACACAGCTTTGATAGTACATACACGTGGTAATTAATATTATTAAACTGTTGCAACTATAGCTCCCAGCCAAGAAGGGACTTCTAGAGTATAATCCAAATCACAGGTACTCCCATCACCTCCCCTGGCAAATGCCATGTGATTGACATACAACTGGGAAATGGAGGCAAACTGGTTTATACATTTTCCTCTGATTCAAATGACTGTGTGATCACATGAAAGAAATCTGTTAGCAGCTGGGCAAATAAGGGAAATTAATTGTTCACTTTCAGCCATGATATGTTTCTTTTTTTTTATCAGTGTCTGGTCCTAAGAAACCATTAATTTGTTATTTGTAAGTCAAGTGTTGCTACATTTGCTTATGTCCTGTAATACTGTAGTTTGCAAACAGTTTCACTGACTTAAGGGAGCTCCAGTTGTGACTGGTGGCAGATTCAGGCTTTGGAAAACAGCTCTCAATTCAGGAAAGTGATGGTGCATATCCTTATCTCCATCACAGCAGAACTATCCCTCTTTTCACAGCCTGAACTTTCAAGTGACACAACACACCCCAGTCATGCAGAGGTGGTGAGAGAGGCAGGGCCAGGTCTCCATCCACCCTTGTCAGGCACTCTCCTGTGCTCCAGCCTTTCACCCTGGGTCAAGAGGAAAAGACAATTCTGCTGCCCAAACTGGGACACTCTACATTAAACCATCATAGCTGGAAGCATATTTGAGCTGTCAAGGAGGCAGAAGAGCAGAGAGATGATCTGCCTTGAGAAACATCAGGACTGATCCCTCCCCATCCTAAGTAAACTTCTGTGACTCTGGCTCCCAGTGGAAACAAAATGACCATTTTTATCACCTCACCTCATCCCGGGTCTACAGAGAAATGAAAGACAAATGCAGTGACTGCTAATATCTTTAGCCACATTTACTGAAACCTTTTGACACCAAGGCTATTTTTATTACCTAAGTGCACTATGGCTGTATCAGAATGCAAGTTTTATTGCTTACAGTTCAGCCTTGCAAAAAGCCTTTTCCAATAACTGTCTGTGGCAAAGATATGCCTTAATGACATAGGGAGAGGCTGCAGTACCTCCTAGCACAGCCTGGCACTGAGAGCAGCGTTAGACATCCCACACACCTCTACCCTCCCACAGCCTTCACTCCCCTGCAGAGCTCTCTGTGCACCAGGGCTGCACCCAAAAACACCTGCCTTGGCCAAGCAGCTGGACACGTCCAAAGTGTATGCACAAAACTGGAATGAAACACAGCTCTCTACAAGTTTTGTTTGGCTTTTCAAAACAGCACAATAAGCAGATTTTACTGCTTAGAAGTGGATGGTACATCCAGCCTCCTCCTCCTCCTCCCAACCTCCTGACCAGAAGCTGCAATACCCTGCAGTGCCCAAGGACCTCTAAGCAGTTCCAGCAGGTCAGACAAAGCTCATGGTGTCCCATCTCCAGCAGTAAGATGGGAGAGGGCCAGAAGATGCCTGCCATCATACTCTAGAGTCCTCCCCCCAGGCAATTTCCCATCTTGGGTCCTGAGCCAGAGATGTGCCTTCGTATTTAATGACCTTTCAGAGGTTTCCCTTCTGAGCACTGCCCAGCAGAAGAACAGGAGAAAAAAGGCTGCCTTAGTTTTATAAGAATCTCTTAACAACAATACCACTGCCTGCCTGGCTTTAAAAAAGACTGGACGGAAATCTGTGCATATGTATGCAAACCCCTTAATTTTTAAATTTTCTTTCAATTACTTGGCATTCACGTATCTATTCTTTTTTCCTGGAACTGCTGACTCTTTCAAATAGTAAAATGTATCCCAAGCAAATAAAAGTAGTTTAGAGTGATACAATCTTGGTGTCTTACACCCTCAGAGCATCGCATGCAACACCTATATTGAGAAACCAGGAACTTGAACAGATGCAGTCAGACGGCTCGTGGTGGGAGTTCAGAGACAAATAATTCAACCTTTCATCACTCTCTAATCCCAGGAAAGATATCAAGGTTAAACTACTGAGAAAAATATAGCGAGTGTTAAGCAACATGGATCTCTCCCTCAAAAGGCATAATTAGTCAGGTAGCCATGGTCACCCAGCTCAGGAATTTGAACCTACAGTAATTTCTCTCTTCCCAAGATGCACAACCCAAGTAGGTGCATTCACTGTCTGCAGCCACGGTGTGGGTTTGGTGTCAGCCGCTCGCTCTGTAATTGGCTCTTTATTGTGAGTTATCACGAAAGGCTCCAGGCAGTCCCCACAGACCTTGCCCTTGATCTGGGTTAAGATACTTTGACCCATGATCCTTTATAATAAATGATATCCCCCTGCTGAAGAATGCTGCCTTCAACAATATAGGCCTGCCCTCAGGAAATGGGAAAGGAATTTTCCTATAAAGGCAGATTAACAAAATTCCACGCAAATTTCATGCATTTTGAATAATCATCTGAACCGTGACGAACCAGCTTCCCCTTGCACGGATCCTGCTCCAAATCTTTGTAGTTTGAAGACAAATTTAGCTGTCTCTTTCTTGGCTGCAAAGTGTGTTGTTTTTCTTGGATTTGGCATGTCAGGCTGAGAGTGGTGCTCAGGGCAGCTTGTCCCCCAGGCTTGGCTGCCCAGCAGACAGAAACCACCACCCAGGCACCTGTGCACTCGTGTGCAAGAATGGCTGTAATTTGAAGTTTATACACAGCCCAATATTCCCTGTTGAGCTGGGATAAGCTCCAGTGCAGGGATCAAAGAGGATTTCTTCTTGTGCTGATACCCCCTCCTCCTTGGCCCAGCTGGTAGCAGAGGCAGTGAAACCTTCCCTCCTGGTACTTTCTTCCTCTGTTTTTGACAGCTCATGAAATTCTGGGTTTGGGACAGGGCTGTGCTCAGCAGCTGCACTGATGGCACCTGGCTGGGGTAAAGTCACCCACTAGGGTTGTTCTCTCCCAGGCATCTTCCTCTGGGGCAGCTCTGAATGTCCTTCTCAATATTTTCCTTTTGCTTAATTTCTGGCCTTTCTAAACAGTCTCCCTGAAAATGATGACAATAGGTGCCCCACTTTTCCATCCCTGGGCACCTCTTCAGCTCCTTCCCCAGGGGTTTTCCCGGCTCTGAGGATACCAGCATCCATCAGGTTCCTCATCAAACCCCTTTTCTATCTCCTAGGGACATTGTCACTGCTCTAAGGCACATCTCCACCACCCTCAGGTACCCCAAAGCATTCCCCCTACCAGATGTGCACCATTCCTCCCAATACCTTCTCCATGACAGTCAAGGTTGTTTCTCCCTTAGCACTTTTGAGGCTCACTCCCTGCATTTTGATCCTTGAGCCAAAATGCTCACTAAGGCACAGTATTCTCACATCCTCCTCACCAGGGTCAAACCAAGAAGCAGCAAAGGAACATCATCTACTTTTAGTTTCTTAAAGAAAATGTTTTATTTTAAGGGACATGATTGTGTTAGTCAGAAATAAGCATTTTTTCCTAGAGTAGTGTGTAGTGATGGAATCCCACGGGACAATAAGAATTTTAAAGCATTAATTTTTTAAAAAGATGTAATACAAATTATAACAACTTTCACTGTTCCTCCACCAGTTTATATTGAAATATTTTCCTGATACTCATGAAAATATCCGATGAGAAAACCTTCAGTTTACAAAAAGAGTCTTAGGAGTCTTTCACACGCAGCAATGTTAATGAGACTGCAGCCACAAGGAGTGAAAGCACAGGAGAACAGTGTTTGTAGTGTATATATCAGCCCTCATGTGTGCTTTCAGAAGAGGAAGCAAACAAAATGTTTTGCCAAGCTCCTGAAATGGTATGATGTTAGGATAAACTCCTGCACACCTTTACTTACTGGAACATAAAAAAATGCAACTAACTATCAGTTGTCATTACCACAGCTAAACTTGGTGATATTCAAAAATGCTATCTTCCTGGCAATCACCACCACAATAAAAGACAGAGGGACAGTTGCTCTGAAAAGGATGGCACTTCCTTGATTCAAGTAAATAATTTATAAAATTGAGATCTTCTTTTAAATGAAAAAGTTTGGGAAAAGTGCATTGCCGTTAACAGCAAAGCAGACAACAGCACACTAACAGCCTGACATAAAGTCTATTGAAATCAATGGGAGTCTTTCCACCAACTTCATTGAGGTTTGGATCAAATCCTCCAGGAGAATGAGCTATTCTGCAATATCTATTATTACGCACTGTTTTGTGCTGGTAATGAGATGCCGGGAGAGCGCAGTGCGATTGTTTAAGGCACTGATCACTCACCCATGGAGACCCGTGCTCAGAGCCTGGGTGGGTTGAACTCAGAGGGGCTGCAGATTCCCACTGGCGCCTGTCTGCATTCCCAGCCCCAATGCTGCTCCCAGGTAGACAAGACAGGAAAAGGCAAGAGAAAGAGAAGGTCAGGGCTGAGCTGGCAGAAATGTGGCGAGCCCCTGCCCAAAAATACCTGGTTCCTGCCCTTCCTTCAACTCCTAAACTTTCCCTATGCACCATCACGCATGCATAATATTTTCAAAGAAGTGGACAGCCAGCAGGTCTCAGGTCTGCACAAAGCAGCTCTGTACAGCCCCAGGCATTTCTCACAGTGCACTGAGCGTCACCAGCATTACTGACTACGCAGGGAACACGACTCTGTGTTTGCATCTTGTTTCTAAGGTAAAACATACTGCTCCTTGGAGGATGGGTTTGAGGGAAGGACTGCAAGTCCCCTACAACCAAAATACAAACAGAAGGGGTAAACCACGCAGAAAGGACTCCCACCACGAAGCTATACATTTGGATCACTATGAATATAGGACTCCATGCCATTAGCAGCCAACAGAGAAGATAGTACATCCTGGATTCTCAGAGGAGACCAGCATCACAAAGCTCTGCCTCTGCAATGAGGCTCAATGCAGAGAGTGAGCAAACCTGTGCTCATCAGTCAGAAAAAAACCACAGGCAACTAAGGAAGTTCAGCAGGTTGTGGCTGGGATGAAGACAGCACTACAGGTTGCTAGTTCAGTCTCTACCCATGGAAGACCTGCAAGCCACCAGGTAGCACAGAGAGGATGTAGGTGACGACGATCAAACGCATTCCCTTGCACAGTTCAAAGCCTATCTGTGGCACTGCTGTAGGATGGTGCTCACACTAAAAGGATGTATCATTTCAGAAAATGACTACAAATTCACAGAAGAAAAATCCTGTGATGCCACCTGGAAATCAGCTGGTCCTTGAACTGCAACATTTGCGACGCTGTGAGAACACCACCTGGAAGCTGCTTCCACACCTGCACTGCAACTGAGCGCTCCTGCCCCTTTGAAGCTGGAGTCAGAGGTAGACAGACCTTGACCTTGACCTGAGCTGCTGCTGCTCCTGAGCTAAGTTTCATGGATACCCTTCCCTGACACAGCCTGGCAGCAGGTGGAAGCAGCAGGGAGGCTGGGAAGTGGCCAGCCTGGCATTAATGGCAGTGCCTGCTTAAGTTAGGTCTTCCTTACCCTCAGTGTTTTTTGTGAAGCTAAACATCTGAACTCATATACAGCTGCCAGTATTTCCATCAGTGGGGAAGAAAACGGTGAGGAATATTTCCAAATGCCTGCAGCAAGTGGGGATCCTTCCCTTTTGCTATTTTCTGTGTTAAGGGTGGCCTCTTGCAATCCCCAACTCCCAGCCCCACTCCAGTTTTTGGTCTGGGAGCTGGCTCTTCTGCATCAGCAGGAGGTTACACTTCAATCCCTGATATTTTGGCAGAGCTGATGGCCTTGGTGTGCCACTAGCTCAAATGCAGAGCAGTTGTCATGCACCACAGTCCACCTAGAATGCCTGGCTATCTCTCTGCCACTGCTGGGCCCCAAAAGGCCAGGATACCAACTCTTGCCTTTGCCACCCCCATCTCAGATGTCACAGGATATTACAAAGACATGGTAGAAGCAGCCTACAAGAATAATTAAAGCAACTGAATTAACGGAATGCGTTTGGATGAGCTTTGGTCATGTTAGTGTGGAAATCCCCTCGCTGGCAGCAGACTAGGATGGGTCCAACAGAGGGAACACAGGGCCTGTTGTGGAGCAGTGCTGCAGAAGGGAGGCCCATGCAGCTGGAAGTGAGGCCTCCCTCCCTGTGCCGCTCCGACATCTTAGAGATCTGCAAAAGCTATTTGCAGTGAGAGGCTTACTTGTAAAACATAAATGAATACCAGCTGTCCAGACAGGCTCAGAGGGCAGCCTCCCTCCTTGGATGGGCTGTGGCCCCTGGGGAGGCTGGCAGGACGTGCCTTGTCTCTCGGTCCCAGGGAGACACACAGGCAGTGGTGTGGTGAAAGGGCGGCAGTGTTTTCCTCCTGAGGTGTCGCTTGGTAAGCAAACTAACTGCTTTTTCTCCTCAGAGGGGAAAACATAGTTTTTTTATTATCCCTAATTTTTTAAAAAATACATTTCTTTTTAACCTTGAAAACAAATCCCATTTTATGTTACCTAAGAAGAAAGTCTGAGTCTTCCTCACTGCCCCGGAGACCCACTTTAGATGCACTCATCCATTGCTCTCTTTCAAGCACAAGCACATTCCTGCCCTGATGCTGGGTTCCAGCAGGGTCTGCCTCTGCGTATCCCAGGGCTCCAGCTGGGATCCTCTGCCCGTTTCTTTTTTTTTAAATTTACCTTGGAAATAATATTTCCTGGCAACGTATTAATGCTCTTTTCAAGGCTCAAAAGAAAATCCAAACAGCAGCACAGACCAGAAGCCAAGCATCTGAGGAGGGAGAATGGTACCTGCTTTATACCTAAATATTTATAATTTGCAAATGCTGCCATTAATACTTAGTTTTATTTTACTTATGTGTTTTATCTGTTTAAATAGTTACTTGGCCTTCCCTGCGATAAAACAACAGGGACTTTAGCCAGTGTTTCACTCTTCTCACACTGACCCAATAGACCTGACTTTGATTTGTAGTTTTTTTTCACTGCATATGAACAAATGCAAACATGCAAAAGACAGCACTCTTTGCTCTTGCTGCACCTCAAGATTTTCACAATTACAGTATGGAGGGACACCAGGCTTTCCCAGCTTCCCAAAGAGGCAGAGCAAGGCCCATCCATGTCAGGGACAGCATCCCAGACCCCAGAAGCTCTGGGCACTGGGGTGACAGAGCCACAGGAGTACATTGCAGTGAGCATGCAAGGGCAATGTTCAAGTGCTGGCTCTAAGCATTTGCCTGCTGGGAGTTTTAACCTCCAAAATTATTTGCAGATGTAAATGGCAGCTTGCAACCCTCTAAGCCCCATGTTGAGTGAGAGCTGAATCCTGATGCACCTGAAGATTTTGCATGGGAAGGAATCAGAATAGGGCTGAGGCAGGTCTGAATGGCTGGCTGGAATCCGCAGCCACAAGCCAACTCGAGCGAGTGTTGCTCTGGGGCAGAGCATGGCCATGTGTAGTTTGGAGTTGGTAAGATTGGTTTGGTGCAGCTGCTGGCTGAGCCAGTGGCCCTGGGGGAGGCAGGAGGCCAGCAGTGAATGCCCAGCCAAGATAGCAGCCTGCCAGCCCCAGAGGAGCTGCAGGGCTCACTGCCACTTCCATCCCCTCGCAGCAGAGACCTCAACAACTCGTCTCACTTGTGTCCTCAAACCATGGTGAACCTGAGGTATCAGGAATGCTAATCGCTGCTCAGCTGAACATTTCCCTGTAATAACCTTTAATGACTCTGTAATTACTCTTTAAACCATTGACTTTGCAATCATTTTTTAATTCCCCTTTGCCACATCTCTCCCTGTGCTACCAAGCTGGAAGGCTGAACTGTAAGTGAATATTAGCCCGCTAAGGCGAGGGCTGTACCACTGCAGCTGTGCTTAATGCGAGGGCTTTGAAAGAGTTTGGAGGGCAGGGGGAGGGGAGGGAGGAAACAAAAAGCACAGCAAGATTTTCCCCAAATTGGTTTCCCTCAAAACAAAGCCCTACCACTTTGCTAAGCTGCTTTGGGGAACGTTTGGAAAAAGGAGGGATTCCTTAGCAACTTGCTCCGCTAACTCTGCAAATAGACTCCTGTGCTGCGAGCACTGATTTTCAGCTGAAACAAATACTAGAAACTACATAGTGATAATTCAGGGGGAAGGCAAGTCCCTCGCTGAATGAACTCAACTGAATCTACCCCACTGGAAACCAGTATTTTGGCGGAGGGGGATACAGAAGCAGTAAAAGAAACTTGAGTGTCCAAGACTCAGCGTGAAGCCAGCACAAAGCAGGCAGGAACGGGCAATTTCTTTTCAAGCCTTCGCCTCCAGGAACAATGGCCCTATTGCAACCACCCTTTGCTTTTCTTCCCGTGATTAACATGCAGCCCATGTGGGAAGAATGGGAATTTATTCTGCAGTTGAGATTCCAGAGGTGCTATCGGGTCAGGTGGCTAATCGTTAAATCAAACTGCTGTCATCTTCATTCAGGTCCTGTCACCCGGGGCCACATTATTACTTGGGTTTATGCAAAATAAACAGCTTTGCTAAACATTCCTCTAAAAGAGGGTCAAATAAAGAAGGGAAGGAGGAGATACACCACCGACATCCAGTAAATCCCGCATTCCCTCCCACCCCTGCTCCAGCTCTGTCCTGGACTGATTAGATGGGGATGGGGGAAGGAAGGTTTTCAAGTTTTTAAGCTTTTGTTTTTATCAGCATGCCATTTTTCTCTTTTCTAATTCCACTCAAGGCTCCTTAGTGAGTACTGTTAACTTATTCTTGTCTGGGTCTGGCTAATTCAGTTTCTTTCTTGAACTACATAGACTTACAATTCTGTATTTTCTATAGGTGAACTCAGCCATAAGAAATCTCTTATAACTCCTCCATAAAAGACAATCTCTCAGAGGTTTCCTTCAAGACACATACAGAGATGCTTAATGCAAGGCACTCAGAAGGAATGTTAATTGCAGTACTGCATACACACATTTTTGGATCAGTGGATTATTTGGAAATCCTGGGCTTGCTGCTGTAACAGGTAGCTGAGAAGAGAAGGTCTGCTGAAGTGTTTCCAGTTACTAATGGGCCAAGGCCTTGTGAGGGAGAAAAATGTACTGACTAGCATGGTGTGTCAGAGGGAAAACAGTGTGGGATTTTGCAGCAAGAAGAGAAACAGCATATCCAACCTCTCTTGGATCATTCTCCTTACAGCTTGGCTTCAGAACCCATTTTCAAGGACAACAAATGCATGGATCCAAATACTGCCTCACCCCAGTTCCTCCCACCACAGAGCACCACAGTCAAGGACAATTCACACAGACCATCCCAGCATCATCCTCATGGGATATGAAGTCCTGGCCAATCTGCACAGCAGCCTGATGTCCCAAAAATAGCCAGACAGAATGCATGACAGTCAATGCCAAAGAGCAGAAATATTGTCCTAGATAAAGGAGTAGAATGATACCCATTGAAAGTGAGGCACTCTACTGTTCCAGCTCCTTCAGACCAACAGCAGTCAAAAAAACCAAAAATAAACAAACAAAAATCCCCAAAACCAACAAAAAAACCCCAACAAAACCAAAAACTACAAAAACCCCAAAAAACTACACACCAAGAAAAAAAAAAGGAAAAAAAAAACACCCCAAAACACACAGAAAACCCTAACCAAAAATCCCAAAATCCCATCCTCATGATTAACATTCGTCTGCCTTGAAAGGAACTTTTAAAATATGTTTTTGTTCTCTGTGGCTTGTTGATCCCCGGCAAAAAGTCAAAACTGGGATTAAAACTGAAGGGCTGTAGCCAGGAGACTGTCACTTCTAGCTTCTCTTCCCTCAAGGATTAAAAAGTTACTTTTAATTAATGTTGTTTCAAGATGTCAAGCCTGGCGTGGCTGCCCCCAGCGCTGTTTCCAAAGGCTGCGTGAGCAAGGCAAGCGTGCTTCAGGCTCTTCCCACACTTGTCACAATCTGCCTTTGTGGCACACGCTGCCCCAGGCTGGCACACATCAGCTCTCCTGGGGTGTGATGTGCCCGTGAAGCCGGGGCAGGGTGCCCACCTGGTGGGCTTGGGTGGGTAAGGGCAGGTAAATTTCAGCTTTGAAATATGCTCACACAGCGTGCCTGTGTGCAGGATGAGCTCCGGTGTCTTTTACCAAAATATTTTCATTGCCTGAGCTCCCCAGGGGAGGAATTGATCCTGCCCGAGCACCGAAAGCCTGTTTCATGTATGAAGAAATCCCCTCCTAGCCCAAACATCAAAACATCTAAGCGTGAGTCCAGCTTTACAGAATTATGCTGGGTTATTCCTGGACTGTACACAAATTGGATGCTAAACACACACCAGGGCGTATGACTAACACATGTCGCTTCCTTCCTGCATGCTCTGGCAGCGAGTTCAATTGAAACAGGACTGTCTGAAAAATCCTGCCCCAAAAGGTCACACACAGAGTGTCTCGGTTCTTCTGGTGTTTCACAGAGAATCTGGTATGAGGGAAAATTACGGCAAGCAAAAACTGGAGCACAAATGTGACCACAGCCCTGACCTCTGATTGAAAATGCCTCATTGCTAGTTCAACCGCAGGCAGACAGACATGATTTAATCCAACTTTTTCACTCCCTTTGCTGCATGGGCTCACTCGCACTTTTGCTGCTCCTCAGGGGTATAAAACTTTTTTTATCCACCCACGGTAGCCAAGGTACATATGCCACAACCACCAACTATGAATTTATTCAAGGTGTGCTTAGAAATTGGCAGGGCTAACAGAATGTGGAACGGTTTAAGATGCCCTGGAACATTTTTACATCACATGTCCAAGGCATCATGTATCTGTTGAGGCATTTGGGGAAGGAGATGATAGTGCCAAAAGTGCTGGGGAGCTCACTAAACAAAGACTTGTGTCAAGTGGAAAGACCCCACTCCCCAGAAGGATGGGAAGACACACAAATCTTGAACTTCACTTCCCCCCACCAACTGAAAACTCAATGTATGGTGAATGGAGAGGTTCCACTGCTCACAGCCAGGGCAGGTGCTGGGAATTCTGCCCTGTCACAGCTGGGCCAGCATCTCCCTGGCATGTGAGGCCACAGGGCTTTGAGGGGAAGGTGGACACTTGGTGCATATGGGCCCAGACTGCTCTATTGCTCCTGTCCATGACACGAGGAGCACCACTGGTGCTTCACAGATAAAAACATGAATAATCTGGTCACTCTTCACCTTTGCATCATCCCCTCAGCAGAGAGATCAACAGTGAGAGCTATTGGAGCAACCTGTTTCCCATCCTTCACCAGTGGGAAGCAAAAGAGCCAAATCTCATCAAATGCTTGGGAGAGGCAGAATTAAAACCAGACAATGAGTGGAAAGACTGAAAAGCACCAGCATGAGATTCTGGTGGCCCAAGAACAAGAGATTTGAGTGCTCTGTGAATGAAGTCCAGTACCAAGTGTTTGCCATTAAAAACTTCCACAAAATTACATTTCTGCTCTATTTTGCAGGGATTGTAGATCACAGGAAATAAGCCATATAACTTGTAACCCATATAAGCGTATCCATTTGCAAGCAACTGACAGTAAGCAGTCAGAAAGCAAATTACTACAATTAAAGCAAGCAAGTTAGCAAACCCCTTAGTTCTCTGAGACAGGTGGCACAAGAAAACTTACCTCTGTGCATAGTATGGAAAGAAATGTTCATCAGCTTTGGATCACCTCCACTGAACAAGAGGATTGGAACCATGTGACCACTGTTTTAAGAAAGGGAAAAGACAAGAGGGGGAGGGAAACCAGAGAGAGGGAGAGCACGATAGTGATCCCATTCATCTATAGATTGTTGAGGGTCGACATAATGAGTCTTGCAAACTGGACCAAGCAGCTCTGCAAGGCATTATTGCTAGTAAATAAATCACTTAGCAGGAGAAGAAAATGCATGTATAAATCTTCTCTGCTGGTAGCAGACATGTTTCACTAGCAACTACCTTCTGAATAACATGCCAAGAAAGCCAATAGAGAGAGTTTGTGAATGCATGTCCAAAGCTTCTTAGCAAACTGTCATATTGATCTAGCACAGCCTAAGGAAGCCTAAGAAGACTCAAGGAGTTTGGGTAAATGCTTGTATTAGTGTTCCTTTCCTCTTAAGAGTTTGCTGAGACGGCACTTCAGTGTTTCCCAAGTAGTGCACCTCCGACCCTGGCAATCCATCAACTGAATGCAAATTGCGGACCAGACAAAACCAGGCAAACAGCAATGCTGCTTAATAATAATGTACTCCCAAAGAGAAGGACTTCCTCTACAATGATTGCTGTGTACACATTTAAACTAAACACCCAAACTTCTTATTAGCCTCATCATGATTTGTGTTTTTGTTCCCTTTGAAATGCTCCAAAGTAAATGGTACAAGTTTACTCAAGGCTAACCTCAAACAGTAGGCTTTCTGAACTGTGCAAACGAACAAAAGTTGGGCTATATATAGATGGCCCACATTTATTATAAGGCCCTTTTGAAAACCAACACCCAGCAAAGTAGAGCTAAGGAGCATGTTTGAAAAGAAAATAATCTCAGTAATCACCACTCTCTTTGCATTTGGCCTGACCAGCCCTAATTTGGTGGGGATTGTCCAGGACAATGCCTGGGGGCAGCTTCCCTAAAGTCCATCTCCAGCCATATAATTAGCAGGAGTCAGCTCAAGTCAGAAGAGCAGTTTTCCTTCTGATCTGCGCAAGGTGCTCCTGCTGCCAATACCATTTCTCAGAGCCTTTCACACTCAGGGGAAGAAAAAAACAAAGAAAAAAAAAAGAGATCCAGAGTGCTTATTTATTCACTGCATGTTAAGCACTGAACGTGGTCCCATGAGCACAGGGTAGCCCAAAATATCACAGATCCAGGGCTGACCTTCTGCCAAAGCATTTTTGATACAGCTCTTAAGAAATGTGGTTATGTGTTTGTTTTAAACTCCTGTTAATGAATCGGGCAGACCTACTCTGAGAAACTCACTAAATTATATTTAACCTTGTTAATTTAACTCAAGAATTAATGAGTATATTCTAATGAGCTTTCTATTTGTTGTTTTTCACTTGTATTTGCAAAATCCCTTCTGTGCAATGGAAGTTTTCCTATCTGTTATAACGGGAACACTCCCAAAGTATCTAAGTGCTTAGGTTTGGCTTGACTTGGACCATCGCTACTACATTTTTTAGCTTAGAAAAGAAAAACACTGCCACACACATGCTCAGATTTGTCATGGGTTCACAGGATATATGAACACACAGAAGGAGAAAGGAGCGTGTGCTGGCTGACACAGACTGGCTGTGGTGCCCCTTGTTGGAAGGGATCAAAATCACTTTTCCATGGTGTCAGGCCAAACCCACTTATGAGTCACTGCCTTCAAAGACCCATTGTAAAATGTGTGCAGAAGTCCTCTAAGGCCACTGAGACTAGAGCTGCAATACCAAGTTGCCTCTTGTAAAAAAAACACACATACCCTCAAAATGCACTAAAAATCAATCAGTAGATCAACTAATAAGCACACAGAGTCAGCTTTCACTGCCCATATTCTCAGCCATTTGGAGCTTATTCTGGAGCACTCTAGAAATCTTCAGCGGTGAGCACTGATACTACACTAAAGTGCCTGTAAAGTGGTACCTGCTGGCACTTACACACATGAAGGTGCAAAAATACTGACTCCAATACAAAGCAAGACTGCCATGCAGCAGACACAGAACTGCCACTCTGTGGTGTCAGCCAAAGGCATGGTGATGTACTCCACTGAAGCCTCTGTTTAAGCACAGCCTGAGTATGATTGCTCCATCCCGAGCAGTCAGCAATACAAATTCACTGCAAGCGTCACTGGAGCCAGACATCATAACAGTACTGCAGGAGCAATGCCAGAACCAAGAAAAAACCAGAAATTTGGCTTCTTTAAGATGATGAGAACTGATTCCCAAACAGTTAGGCCAAAAGCATCAGAGCTGATTATGTAATAACAGGGCTTTGCCCAAGCAGATCCTGATGGTGGGTTTCAGCGTAATTTCTGCTTGTCTTTCCATTATGAAATGGAACTGGCAGCCCAACGGTTACTTTGGGAAATAAACACTATGTTGGAATAAACTATGGCCAAAATGGCCATCATCCCTCAAGCACATGACAGAGCAGAGGAAAGAAGAGAACAGCAATGGCTTTGCAATTCCTTCAGTCAACTCCAGCATAAGGGAGCTTCCTTGGGATGCGGCCACCAGTCTGGGCTACTCCAGAAAACTCCTCAGTAAATGAGCTGGGCCTGTGCTAGTGAGCAAATTATTATGTTGTTAGTTGGGATGGGCCAACATTCTTCTGGCCTTGACTTAAAGGGGGTAAATGTGTTTACATATCTTTGCTGCTGCTGAAGTGTCTGAATACCACAGTTCCCAAGCAGGAAGCCATTGATGACCGGGTGTGTGCAAAATAGAAAATAGCCTGTTTATGGCACACCATTCAGTATTACCAGGAGCACAGTATCCAAATTGTCTGGGGGAGAGCCTTTAGGGCAAGCCACACTCCAAATCTCTACCCTCTTAAGAGCAGGTTGAAGAGGGTGTAATGAGCCTCAGCACACTCAGAGAATTATTTCAAGAGCATTTTAAGAGATTTTGTAAGTCCAGTTTGAGACTCTGTGCTGCTTTCAGACAGCTTGTGTCTCATGCTGGTGAAACATTCAGCATTCATGCTTCAAGCCTGAAAACCTATAATCACAGATCCATAGACTGTTTTCTGCTGGAAGAAACCTTCTAAGATCAACTAATCCAACACCTCTGCCCTCTGCCATCTTTACTAGACCAGGTTGCACAAAGCCCCATCCAACTTGGCCTTGGACATTTGGGCATCCCCAACTTGCTCCAGTGCCTCACCACCTCACCGTACAATATTTTCTCCTAATGTTCATTCTAAACATACTCGCTTTCAGTTTAAAACAGCTACACCCTGTCCTTGGCAGAAAGTCTTTCTCCATCTTTTCTGTAGGGCCCCTCTAAGTATTTAATGGCTGCAAATAAGGTCTTCTCTGAGCCTTCTCTTCTGCAGGCTGAACAACACAAACTCTCTCAGCCTGTCTTCACAGGAGAGGTGCTATAGCCCTCTGGTCACTTCTGTGGCCTCCTCTGTGCTCTCTTGTGCTAGGGGCCCCAGAGCTGGATGCAGCACTCCAGGTAGGGTCTTACAAGGGCAGAGCAGAGGGGCAGAGTCAACCGCCTCACCCTGCTGGCCAAACTTCTTGTTGTGCAGGTTTGGTCAAAAAAGGAGGCCAAGGATGTGATTTTCACTTGTGAGTTTGTCCCTGCTTGCCTTGGGCCTATTGAAAAAGCTCTGTATGAACAATTAAACATTCTGGGCTTGAAGAGACTTCACAAATCTTCTGTGAGAGGGAGATTAAAATGTTTGCACAAATTAGAAACTAAATTCTATCTCTTCCCACATCTCTAAGTTTAATTTTTGCAAACACACTAATGCATTGTTGCACTTAAGACTCACACAAATTAGATCTACAATACAAATTACAGTGCATTCTTTAAGAGTTAGTCTCTTTCTCAATAGGAACTAGCTGTTCTGTAACTAAGAGACAATCTCCTCCTTTTTCTCTCTCCCTCTTGTTTTGTTTTAGGTCACTGACTAGAAGTAATATCTGTTCAGAGCTACCATAACAATTTCCTATACATCTGAGAAACCAAAGTCATAAACTGAATCCAACACAAGGAAATAAACAAACAAAAAAGAACTACTAAAGGAAGTGAAACAACATTAATGTTACTGGTTTTTATCTGTGTTGAAGAAGAGGTGCTGAGTTTGGGAAGGACAGTACCTTAGTGTGGCTTACTGAACTTAGTAAGAGAAGTGGGGGCATAAGAACTGAGACAGTGCAACAAGGCCATAAAACCCAGGGAAAACCAAGAATTCCTTCTGCTGAGTGATTCAGCATTTCATGTGGGCACTTGCACACCAGCACCAACCTCCAGCACCTTTCAGGTCTGAGACACCAACCCACATCACTTGGGTGTACACAGACATTAGCAAAGTTGTAGGCAAATCACGATCCTCACTGCTGCTGTTTACGTTCACATCTGCTAAGCTGCTCCTTCAGCTGACCCCATGGGAACCACCACTGCAGTCAATGCTTTCCCATTTTTACAGTGATTGTAAAAATTCCCACTGAGCAGAGCATGGACTGGGCAGATCCCTTTCCAGGTGCTTTTGGGGCTGCAGGTACCCAGCCACAGATGGGCTACCTTGGCTATGATCAGCAGAAGTCATCAGCCTTCCCAGACTTCCCAGAGAAGTGCCCAGGAGTGCAAGCAATGGTGTGGATGACTTAACCAGCAAAGAAACTGGGTACCTGCTCCAAGGGACATCTCCCCATCCCTGGAATTCAGCATCCTGATTCTGGAGCAAGAGGTGACAAGTAAAACTGCAGAGCTGGGCACTGGAGATTTGTCTGAAAGACAACTGAAACCCACAGCAATGCAGGAAATGGGATGGTCTCTGGAAAATCAACTAATGCAAAAGTTCATTTATACCATGAGTATGTGAACAATGACTGAGCATCAGGAGTTACAGCTGAGTAAGGATTTCTGGGCTTCGCTCAGAAGAGCTAATCACTATAGAAGAAAAATCCACTTCAGTTCATATATGCAAATTGAAGCTTACAAGAGCACATAACTCTCATTAAACCTTTCAACATACATGCTGTGTATTTCTGCCAGCACCTGACTGTATATTAAAGCGCATTCAGTTTCAAACTATCAGTCTCTGGACCCCTACTACATTGCATGAATAGACAAAGCATGTAATTAGGGTCAAATTTCTATCTGATGGCCACTGAAGATATTTTGTTTGTTTTGGAAGGGGGGGGTAGGGGAGGTAGGAGGGAAGAGTTTGGTTCAAAAACAATGTTTATTTTGAGCAGCCTGAGCAGAACTGCAAAGCATTTCAAGGGTAAAGAATATTTTCTTTGTTAAAATCTTCAAGCAAGCCTCATAGCAGCAAACTGATGAGAGGGTAACATTCCTCACTGCTAATTATAAGCAATGTATTAAATTTCATTCAACAGTAAAGTAGCATAGAAACACAATGAAAAAACTACAGCACAGCTAAAATACCCCAAGTTGTTAATGAAAAGTAGCTGAAATAACATACTGGTTTGGTCAAATCTGTGAACATAAAAGATGCATTTATATTAGAGTGGCACATGAAAAAAAAAAAAAGATGACGACAATACTATTTCTGTGAAATACTAAATGATTAAAGGCAATAAAGATTTCTGTACAGCTGGGAGAAACTCCTTATGGTCTCAGCTCCTACAAAGTGTGCTGCATGAGCTCTGATAAGAGTCTCTGTACAAAGAAAAAAAGGTCCCTGACAGCAAAGATTCTCCTAAGAATGTATACACACAAACTCCAGTGAATCAGAAAGCCCCTAAATATATATCCCTAGTTTAACCAAACAACTGGCTCAGTCTCTGGGCTAAAAGTTACCTTTATTGTCATTTAAAAAGCACAGCAATTTGTAATGAGAAAGTACTGATCTTCGAGAGGTGAATGCAAACAAAGATTAAGAGGCAGCCCTGGCCTCTGGAAGCCCGGGAGCTCAGAGGGATGTTAGGAGGATAAGTATTTCAGAGCAAAGTACAAAGGCAGCACCGCTCATCTCGCCCACAATTCAGTCTCTGAATAAATGCTGCCGGGCTGTCTCAGAGACATGCTGATTTCTAGCTCCTGCTTAATGGGACAACTTGTTACTACTCAACAGGAATACTTATAACAGAGTTTTGCCTCTTGAGATTTGAACTACTCAAGTTTAGATAGATTTCAAGATGTAGTTTGTCATGTTCTTTGTCCTTAGGATGCCACTCCAGACTGGCACCCATCATCTATTAATACACAAGGCACCAGCATGCAAATAAAATAATTTCTGCCAAACTGAGACGGTTTCAGGATGATTGTATATTGATAAGAAAAAGCTGCATTCATCTGCAGTCACAGGACTTTACTCCACACAACTGCTTAAACCTCACAAATGCTTAGTAAGGAAATTCTTTTTCTTCTCTTTGTCTGACAGAGAAATAGAAATAATGTTTTTCCCTTCCCAAATTTGTCTGAAAGGTCTTTCCAGCTTGCCTTGGTAACTGGGAACACAATCCAAATTGTTCCCAATGCTCCTGTAGATCTAATATCACGTTGCAAATAGGTCCTAGTCCAATGCTTACTGAAGTCAACAGCTATAAAGTGGTACACTAACAGCTTTCCAAGGCACTGCTAAAGCATGCACTCACAGAGTAATAACCTGGAGCCAAATAAAGAGCTAAATTTAGGAGTCCCAACACTTCCCAGTAACTCTGTTCTCACCACCAAACAATTCCAGATCTCATATAGGAAAATAGTAAAAGGTGACCCCTTTTTGTGATAAGGAAGAGCAAAGATGCCACTGCAGCCATGGCAAGTACCGGGAACAGCGAGCAGCTGGCGAGCAGGGAGCCACTGCTGGGCACTGCCAGAACTGGCTGCTCGTGCTCAATGGGACAGCACAGGACAAATGGAGGGCCCACAGAGCCAGAGAACAGGCTGCTTGCATGGGCCACCCCACACAGACCAAAAGCTAGTGTGAGTCTCCCATGCTGGAGGTCACAAGCTGGTGCAGGCACCAGTTCCCCAGGCCTCCTAATACGCTGCCAGCATCTTTGGTTTCTCTCAGCAAACATGCTCATCCTCGATTCCTGACATGAACTGCTGTGAACAACCCTGTGCTATTCTCCAGGGCTGCTGTACCTTTTCAGGCTGTTGGCTACCTTAGTTGCAGTCCACAAACAACACAGGGAGAACAGAAGTATCAATACAGACCCCTCAGGAATGGATGTGTATTTGACTGTAAAAAGACAGCTGCTTCACTGGAGCTTGGATTAGGGAGGTTACCATGTGACTAATTACAAAGTTAGCTTCAGCATGTGAAAAGATGGCTCACAAAAGTTTAATGTCATATTTTCTTAGTCTCTTGTATGAATTTTGGATGCTTTTCTCTGCAGCTGCCAAAATGCTCGCTGTTGACAAACTAGTCTAAGTGCTACCAAAGCATCTTTCATGAGCTGACTGTGTACATCTGAACAGATACATTCCTCATTAATGTGCTATATTTCAAGCTAGAGAAAACAATGCATGTCGAGAGACTATAAACCACAAGTACAAATGATCCAGGTCACCTATGATGAATTTAACCAGTGTTACACGAAACATGACACATTGGGCTCTCTTCTTGGGGAAAAAGGAAAAGTAGAAAAGATGCAGAAGGGTTCTACATTCTTATCAATTCCTCTCTTTTGAAATCTGTTGGAGCCAGGGAGATTTTCAGAATTTTTTTCCTTACTGTTTTGTACACAGGGTGCTTTCCCCTCCCACCAGACACCACCCGTCCTGCAGGAACATCAAAAGAAACCGAGTTTGAATCCAGATTAGTTTCTAAATCCAGGATTAAGCTGATGGCTAAGCTAGAAAAAAAGGGCTCAAGCAGAAGATGTGAACATGAGGCTCTTGCCTGGTTGCCCATTTCTGCATCCTTGTGAGATGAAATTACACAAAAAGGAATTTTTGTGGTGAGAGTCTGTTTTTCCCCACACCAGAAAGTCAGAAGATTGACCTGGGGCAGAACTCCCTTCAGTCCCTCCTCAACACAGATACCTCAGCTTTGGTGAGCTGCTGAAACCAAAACATTTGACTAATTCTGCTGATTTAAAGTTCAATTAAATTATGTCCCTTGTTGAAACAGATGTCAGATAGGATTTGATTCTGTTTGCTTTGCTTGAATCTGCACGCTTTTCTGAATAGAGGAGCAATTTATAATTTTGATAAGTTTCCAGCTTAGAAGTACATCCAGAAAGGCACAAGTAAAAAAAACCACAAAAAATCCAACCAGTTAATAAATTACTATTATAGAAGAAATATATGACAAACAATGTTCTCTATATATTCATTAGCCCATACCTACTTTAGAAACTAAATCTTGAGAGATTTTATAATTCATGCCTTCATGCACATCAAAACATTTTTTATAGCAATCACTTTTGTGACACATTCCCCTGTCCCTTCATTTGAAGTAAGCAGAGTTATGGAACAGTCACACTACAAAAATACCTGCAAAGTAGCAGCTGCCCAGGAAAAGGCCTAGATATAATATGACTGCTGATTTTTGAACTGCTATGCATGCTGTGTATGCCTGGAAACATAACAAATGTGCATGGCTTGGCTTGTAGCACCTAATTTGCAATAATATTGAAGTCCCCCACAATAACTCATTTACTCTTATAATAAATATATAAAAAAAGACAAATTGCTACATCGAACATGCATTTTCTTCACTGCAAGTAGCTGCTACCCCAGGGAGAAAGCCCTGTGCTGCTAACTAATAGTAAATCCTTTGGAAAATCATGTGTCATAATGATGGACAACCAGGGAAAGGGTATTAAATAGATTTAGAGGTTAGATACTCTAACAAGAACAAAAGAGGCCTTTTGCAAGCTAGTACCAATCAGAGCTGGCTCATTGGTATGATTAGCACCAAATCCAAAGAAAGTTTCCATTACAAGACAAGACAAGAGGGAGAATATAACCCAAAATCTTTCTAGGAAGATCTGTTTGGGATAGCTCAAGTCCCCAAAAGATTGGGTAACTTTTTAGTTCTTAGGAGACACCATGGTGTCTTCAAACTACATTCAGGAAGGGGTGATTTTGCTCCACCTGTTATTTTATCTATTGGCACATCATTAGGCAAAGCACATCTATGAGAATGTATTACAATTATATGATGCCAACAAAAAAAACAGACTGTCTGAAAACACACCTGATGGACGAAAAAAGGGGCTTATGTAGAAGCTGAGAAAAGACAACAACATTCCTTTGCTTCATCTTTAGAAACCTATTAAATGCATAAATTTATCTAGAAGGGTAATTTTTTTTGGCAGGAGCGAGTTCTAAATACCAGTGGTCTGCAGAATTGTACAAACTGGAATGATCACGTCCAGATTGCAACTTCAGATCCAGACAGGATTTTGGCCTAAATTGATTTCCACCAGCACTTTCTAATTAGATTTGATACACTGGGGGTGTGGGAACCTTAATTCATCATAAATGTCTTGAGTTTATTTCATGCAGAAGCAAGGAACAGCCCAGTCTTGACAGAAACAAAGGGAGAGAGTCTTTTAATTTGTATTTTTGAGGACTCCCTGGTATCTTTCATATCTGCAGAACACCCAGCTGTTCCCCAAACAGCTCCAAGTTTCTTCCTCCAGAACATTTTCTATTGTTTCTGATACATCATCTCATAGTGATTTATCGCTATTTTGTGATCATTATCAGTTTACTATTTTGACCAATACACCATAAATCAAGAAGAAGAATGTTAGGTGGGACTTCATAGTGTAGCTTTCATTCATTACCTGCAAAGATTATAGCCATTTCATAAAAACCAATATGAGAGAAAGAAGCTTATTGGCAAGGACCAGTGAAATTCATTTCATGCTTCAAAAGTTTGTGATTGGTCTGCTAAGAAAAAGACCCCTCAATTGTTGGAAATTGTTTTTCTTTCAAACCAGCAAATGCCCGAAGACTGAGCTATATCAATTGTTTGCTGTACTTTCTACTCAAATGCCATGGAGGCCATTCCATATCTGTCCTTGTAAAACCCACTGTGCTTACTATTCATGAACTGCAGGAGAGAGAGATACATAAAGCACAGGTCCCCAATACATTATGCTGCTCTGGAGAGTGTGGCACTCTGAAATGTGGCTCTGGGAAAGTCAGCTGCACACTTGGCACGGCGTGTCCTGCCCGTGCAGGGGACAGTCAGAAGGGAATGACACACTGCCTACCCCACTGGAAGTCAACTCAAGATCAAAACCAAAAACCTCCCCCACATCTTCTTGCAGAGAAAACTAAACAAACTGTGACAAATTCCTTTCATTAGTATTTGTCATTCCTGAATGTCTGCTGTCCTTATTAATCCTAGGCTCTTCTCTGAACTGCTAAAAAACTTCTCAGGCTAGTCCAACACTGCTTTTTGATACCTCCTCTTTCCATTCACTTCTCACTGGATCTCAGAACACAAATAAGTGGTGATCTTCCAGTGTCCTGACATGGTTTGTTAACAATATCCACTTTCTAATAGGGTCAATCTTGTGCCTCTTTGTTTCTCCCAATAAGAAGATTCTTTAAGATTTTTTTTTAATCTTGCACAAGTCTGACTGCTTGGACAAACATATCTTTAGTAATCACAGGGTGTCAGCATCTAGTGGTTACCTTCTCAGTCATTTCCACTGGAGCAGGATCAGTGAAGCTAAAGTCCCACCAGGAAACTAGTGGGTCCTCTGTTTGACTGAGTGCAACCATCCTGCTGTGCTGTGCCAGGAGGCAGGGTGCACATCTTGGAGGAGAGCACTGGCCTGGGACTGTTTCCAGGGTGTGATGCAGACAAGCCCACTCTGCTTTGAGGATTGCTACTCTGCAGTGTAGCTGTATGGATCTGGGTGGTTAAACTGGACTGCAGGACCAGGGATGATGTTGTGCCCTGATCCCTTCAACTGTGTAAATGCAACCAGGAAGAGGAAAGATAGGGTATCTCTTGTATGTGCAACTTTTTGTTAGTTCCCTTTTATCTGTGGATGGAATATTCCAAAAGCAATTTTCCCAACCATTTTAGAAATCCATCCTCCAGATCAGATGAAGACTTGCTGGATGTGCATCTATAACTGTGCCAGTGGCTTAACTGGTTCATCATAAACTGTGAGCTTTTGGGCCAGGTTAAGTAAACACATCTGACATGTTCTATCAAGAGACACAATTAATTATCAAATTACTATCCCAGCAGGACAAACCACAGAGACTGTAGGGATTGAGCCTTGGCTTTCAAAACCCAGAGCTGAGATCCCACCTGGGTCAGCCACTTTCTCCTAGGAGAAGGAACCTGGGTCGACCACTCCTTATGGGCACAAACGGTCTGAGGTGAGCCCAGAGACTTGGGACATTTAACAGCATCTGCAGAAGGTCAGGGAATAGGAGACCTGAACTCCAGCCCACCTCTGAATGTCATCTGACTTGAAGCTCCTCTGCAAGGGGATCTTGCAGCACCAATGCACTGGGAGGTCTCATTAGCTGCATGTTGGGCATGTGCTTGGAGAACTGACACACAGAACTTTTCAAGCTCCCTTCCTATTTTCCTTTTTTCCAAAGAGAATAGACTCAGCCGTCTCCTCTCCACGTCCCAGCTCTCAGGAACATGCATCAAACTTAGGTTGCACAGAAAGCACAAGCAAACACTGCTAATTTACACTTTAAGAGGCAGAAGAGAAACCTTTCCCTTCGAGTTACCATTTGTTACTCAAATGCTTTTCTCCCTGTCACAGTTACTGGGAGAAAGCTGCTGAACTGGAGCTGTGGAGCTCCTGCACAAGGCTTCTTGAAGTCGCACATGGACCGAACATCAAGTGGACGGCTGTGCACAAAGGTGTGGTTACCATGAATCATTTATTACCTCAGCTAAAGCTTTAGGAACAACATTCACTAATGTAAAAGATAACTTGACTCTGGGAATACTGCTGTCACTACGGCTGCATATTTTACAAGGGGAAAAGATTCCTTTAGGTCTGTTTGTTGCATTAACCCTTTCAAGCCTGCACCTCTACTGCAGGGACAGTTTGATCTTTTATTTTTCTTGCAAACAGAGAATAACAAACAGCACCCTGAGTTTTTATTTAAGTTTCTATATAGTACACCCAACCATTTCAAAATACTTGTGGATCCTGAAAAAATTTGAAAAGAAAGCTCTCACCAAAGACAGGAACAGCATATCTTTATTTCCCTGTGTACCCAGTTGTGCAGCTACCTCTAAAATATTTGAACCACACTGCATGATTATAAATAACAAGAATGGAAAATAGCACATTCTGTCCTCTGTACATCACCAGAATGTAACCTCAGCCAGAATTTATCTGTGGGCAAGTGTAAATGCAAAGTAGGGAAAATTTCCCTTATTCAACAAGAGCTGTTAATTTAACGATCCTCCAAGATGCTCAAGAATATTTCCTAATTTGCTCTCGGTGTTTTGATTCAGAGAAGAAACCTGTATGCCAGTGGGTGTATGAGTATGGCACAGGGGGGACACACCACACCTTCCCAGTGGGAGACCACTGCCAAACATGCAGAATTTACACTTTTCTGTGTACAAGGAGAGCCAGATAACTTCTACCTGCATGACCTCACTGCAGATTAGGAAGAGACAACTGCAACTTCATGACTCTGACAGCCTCCACTGAGATTAATGCTGAATTGTCACCTATCTCTGAAAAGAGCACAGAGCTTAAAAATTTAAACACATAATAAACAAAATGCAACAGGCAAGCTAAATGATGCCTATTCTGCCTCTAGCTACAACTTGATGACTCTCCAAAAGGCCAGATTATTGTCAAACACTTCCAAAAGCTGGGATATTTACTTGCACTTCTTTGATCCATAGAAATAACACAAAAAGTGAGAGAGAGGAGCCCCTCTTGCAGATTTTCAGGGCTTCTAGAAATAGGCAGAAAACACAGAAGCAACAAAAATGGAATTAACTACATTTGTGCAAAGAGAAGAGCCTACACTGGGCTTTTAAAGCTGGCTTAAACACTCTTTAAACTGGTCTTAAATACTCCTTAAGTATTTAATCCTGTTTTCCAACATTCAACAGCTCTTGCTATCCAAATTCCTCACCCCCAAGGAAGCATCTCACAGAGGCATGTGTGGTCAGTGAGGGAGAGGCACACTAGGGGCACAGCCTGCCCACGTGGCCAGAGCCAGGAGCAGCCAGCGAAAGGCAGCAGCGCCAGGGCACAGCCCAACCTCTGCCTGTGCCCCCCAAGAGTGGCTTCCTCTGGTGGTGTGGCCAGGGGGTCCACAGAGTGTCAGTGACCACTTCTACTCAAAGGAATTTAGATTTGCCCAGGGCTAGAGGTCACCTGCTCTCAACCTCCCCAGCGCTTAGCATACCTCCTTTCGAACATAATTGATTTCTTCTGACCACACGGCTTTTGAAAAAAAAAATTAATTTCTCTCTTTTTTTGCATATACACAAGTGTATATGTATGTATTTATATGCACACACATCACACATACATGTGACTCATGCCAGCAGCATGCAAGGAAGGACTGAAGGACACACAGCTATTTGTTTCCCTTGGCCAAAACATGATTTGATCCACCACTCCAATCCACCAGTGAAACAGAAACTCTGGAAGACTTTTCCAGCCACCAGCCTGACAGAGAGACAGACCCTGAGGGACAGTGCCTTCTTAGCAAGGCCTAATTGCTGAGCACCACTGAGTGCTCGTTCCTGCTCTGGGCACGCTGGAAGCCGCGGGTTTGGGCGCTGGGCGAGCCGCGCTCGCAGCACCGCGCAAAGCGGCACCGATCGGCCTCTGCTCAGGGCTCTGCAGGGGACACCCACGGCGCGGGTACCTCTCCCCTGGCAGAGTCCCTCCCCTCCCCCTGCAGCCACACCGAGCTCATTCCACACATCTATAATGAATCAGGCTCCAGCTCATTAATAAAAAATGACAAGCCATCATCTCATTGAATCTTCTACGCTGGTACGGCATGCAGATAAAACCCCCAACTCTCTCTCCTCAATTCCTCTGTGGCCCAGCAGCTAATGAGACTACAAGATGGACAGGACAAAGTGAGCTCCAATTGCACAGAACTTAACTTGAGAGAGAAGGGGAAATAACCTTTTCATTACAGTCATGAGACTTTAATTTTAATGCCCTTTTTTTCCCTTTTTTTCTTTTTCTCTCTATGCCAACAAAAAGGTAGGATCAGAGGCCTTGCTAGGGCCACCAACCAGGTCATTGAGCTGCAGAAGTGTCACGAGACACAAAGGAGGTGAGCTTTGCTATAGTAATGAGTGTTCAGTACTTTAGGTAGGTCCCAAGTCAACATGATTCCTAAGCACAGGATTTCTAAGTGTTAGCAATAACTAAATACTAGGAAGGCAAAATAAAATAAACAGGGTGATGAGATTCACAGACACTGAACTCTTCCCAGGGGGTTTGCTGGTCACTTTGAGTCACAGACACTCAAATCACTCCTGCTGATCTCCTCTCCATCTCCTGCATCTCTGACCCACTGTTAGGATGCTGAAAAGCCACAATCCAAATGTTCTGTTCTTCCAAGTGAGATGAAGAGTAATAAAGAGGGATCAACAAAAGGAAATGGTAAAACCAAATTGCATTGTCTACTTGATATTAAGAACTACATCCAGCCACATCCTTATTTAATAAACTTGAGTTATACAGTGAAGTAAATACAAATTACAGATCACGATTTCATATACAGCACTAACTTTAGTCTGCATAGCATCCTTTATGGAAACTACAGCCCAAAACGTTTTACACAATTAGAAGGATGAATAACAGCAGAAACAGGAGGGAGAAAGGCAGTCCCATAGCAGTGGGAAGGGAAAGTTTCCAAACAAGACTTGGAAAGGGACAGGCAACAAAAGAGGAAGGTCAGTGACAGTATGATCAGCTGGGGATTGCCACAGAGGGGATGTGATGTGCCCCAAAATCAAACTCCCTTTTTAACACCTGGCCCCAAGCTGCTGCTTTCCCCCTCTGTCTGACTTTGGTTTGAAGCCCTTTAATTAGCCCATGATAGAGACCTCTGTTACAGTGCTGTAGGTCTGTGGTTCAAATCCCATGGGTGGTTGCAAAGGAAACAGAAATATCATTTTTGGGCATAGTGGAACTGGCATTTTCTATTAAGAAAACAAAGAAATTTCACTTTGGAAAATTATGAAAAATATAAGTCTTTCCTACTAGCAAATAGGAGGATTGATTCAAGAACTCCAAAGGAAATACAGAAGTTTGGGCTGCTCAGACTACCTTGCATAAATTAATACACGCTTTAATTACATAATCACATCATTTTTGTCCCCAAAGTCTTTGTCTTAACCTTAAGGGAATCACTTCAGACTAGGGCAGACATCTGAGAAGGTAAATAAGGGAAGACAGTCATTAGAGTGATACAAGCAGGAAGTACAGCACTGCACAAGCCATCAGGAGTAAAATATAGCTAAGTACTGGTGGGCGGCTGGGATTTTTAGCTCTATGGTGATATATAACATTAGATCATAGTTATTTGTAATGTGATAGTGCTATGTAAAGCTGAAGTAAAAACCACCTCTGCTCTACTTTTTGCATGTGATGTGAGAAGATGACCCTGGTCCAAAAAGTCTGTAGTCTCAGCAGTTGTCAAAACAAACCCAAGGGACAGGGTGGAGTAAAACCACGTTAAGGCTGAGATAATGTGAACTAGTGCTAAAAAGCTATGGTTAAAACATGCTGGCTGCTCCCTGATTCCCAAGACACTGGATCTGAGCTTAGCGATGCTACTGCTCCTTCAGTTCAGGCCAAATATTCCGATGATTCAACAGGAAGGCCAGAAACTGTCAGCATCCCAAACGTCTTCAGCCAGCCCACCCCTAAAGCAGGAATAATGAAGTCAGTTTTACAAACAAAAGTTGTGCATCTGCCAGTTCTGATTGCAGATTGCACATTCCAGCACCACAACCAGACAACAGAGAAAAAAAGAGCATCGTGTTGTCCTGGGGTCAAGTAATCATTTATTTCTTTCCCTTGTGTGCTGTAGACAGAGTGAAATTATGTTTCCTTTCTGGAAAATATTTGTTTGTTTGAATAAAAAAAAAAATCCCAGGCCCTTCACATTTAAATAAAGAAAATTGCTTAGAATTAAGATAATTTCTTCAGGGGCTCTTCTGTTTTTTTGTTGGCCTTTTTTTTTTTTTTTTTTAACCGGGAAGACTTATGTTTTTTCTAGTGTGCAAAAATGCTGAGTTGACAGTGTGAACTGTCCATGAAACTCCCTGCGGACTTCTTCCCCCCACCCCCAATAAAAAAATACAATTTAAAGAGTATGAGCTTTCCCACAAAGCAGAAGGAAGTCTTCAGAATGGAGAGGTTAGGCACTTAAAACGCAGGCTGAATAACAATCCTATTTTAATTTCACACACACATACACACAACAGGGTGTCCTTGCACAGACATTTAAAAACCAGAGGCTATAAGCCAGTAAAGTACCTCACACCACACAAGGGCCAGTCTGGCTTCTACCTACCTTTACTAGTTTTGTTGGGTTTTTTTTTCATCTGCAATTACTATTTGCAGCCAAAAGGACTATCAATCAAGAAATGTCCCCTGAACTGTGCCTTAAGGAACTACTGGCTACCTGTGGGGGAGCAGCTGCAGATGAATTCCTAATCTCAGAGCCCAGGACCAGCATCTGCCTCCCCAAATCCAGGGGACAAACCAAAGTGTAACAACAAAAGCAGGGGCATAGGGAAATTGGTGTCCAGGACTCAAAACACAAAGGCAGTTTACGTAACTGGCAACTCATATTAAAATGAAATTACATGCACTCTTATGAATATAAAAATATATCAATTTTTTTCTGAAATAAGTTATTTGTGTCCACAGTGCTGCAAAGTCACTGCAGCTAAGGATGGCTTATGTTTCAGGCTCTCTGCGCTGTAAGGAAATGTCACACAGGGATGAAAATAGGAACATGAAGGGTGGGGGGTTCTGAAGTACTCAGTGCTAATTTAACTTGCTCTTTGCTTCTTTCCTCCCCACCCCTTGATGTTCTTCAAGACTTGCTGTCATTCTTTTCAAACAGCAGAAAAGTTGAACTGCTGCCACCTGCTTTAAGGAAATCCCAGCCCTAATGACACGTTCAAAACAACTGGAGTAGTTTGTGACAGAAAGTAACTCTCAAGGCCTAGTCCAGTGTTCTAATAAATAATTGATAAATAAATACATAAATCACTGTTCTCTAAGCCTGAGCAGTCTGCACCGTTCCTGCAGCTGACTGGGGCAGTGAGGGAAGCCCAGGCTGCTGTGAGCACAGGGATGCAGGCAGGGCTGCCCCACCACCACTGCAGCATGATGGCCATTCCCGGGAGCTGCACTGCACCCCGCACCAACTTACGGGAATAGTTCATTACTTTTGCCTTGACAATTACAAATGATGGTGCATATCAAAGAAGTGCCAAAATTTACATGAGGGTTTGGAAGGCACAGGAACAAGCTTTCAGCACACGCAGCAGCAGTCCTGCAGGGTGGGAGAGATGTGCAGTGAAAAAAGGAGAAGCATGTCTGTGGCCAGCTAATATTTTTCAGGCAATTTACACCCCACATCAAATCCTACACTAGTAACACAAGAAGGGGGGGAAAGAAAGGAGAGAAGAAAACTAGGTGCATTTTGTACACAGCATTCCTCTGTTTCAGCCTCCTGGACTCACTTATTTTACGAAATCAAGTTATCTGAATCTTAATGCGTAGTACGGCAAGAATTCAAAGCCTCTTCTTTACCCACTAAACTTGATCTGAGGCTCAACTTGACAATGTCGATAAATATGTTGCACTGCATTATTCATGCCCCTTCCCTTGCCTTCCCCTGCCTCTGCCTGGCAAGCGGCAGCCACCACTGGTGCAAAGTTGTGAGCTGGGAGCAGAGAGACCTGCCCTGTATAAATACCTGCAATAAATAAAAGATAAACAAGATATGTTGCTTGGCGACATCTGCCTCCTTGCTCTCTGTGCTGGGCTCCCAGCACAGCAGCTGCTCAGGGGAGCCTGGGAAGGGGGTTCACAGGCTCTGCAGCTGGAATTCACCATGCTGGAGGTTTGGCTGCAGCTGTATTAAATAAACCACTTGGATAAGGATAGAAAACACCCCAGCACTAAAATATCTGAGAGCTGAAATTCTGCTGATGAGCATCAGGAGATCAGTGGTTTACAATGTGAGCAACATTCCTTCAGCTACTCATCATCATCGTAATCATTATTATAAATCTTGGCAACCAGCAAAAAACATCTATTGTTTCTATCCCTCACTTCTTTCCCCTCCAGATCTGCAGACTTAATGACGAGGATATTTTGTTGTGGTTTAACCCTCAGTGGTTTATCCAGGCAATACAGGGGACTGCCTCAGATGAAGACACTTTGCTGCAGCGGTACTTGAGCAGCTGTATGTAGTGGCCAAATCAAGAGAAACAGTAACTTTGGTTTCTTCTCTTGCATGCTGTCAAATGGGCTGAAACTTGTAGTTTCCATGTTCTTCCTCTGATGCCATGATCTTAACCTTTCCAGCCTTAAGTTTGCTCATTTGTACACCACCACCAGCATGCCCCAAATAGATTTTATGTCGTTTCAGGAAAACCTCTCTATTCAGCTTCACAGAAATAGTATCTTATCCAAGGCCTTTCTTCTACAACATACATCTTGCTCCAATAAAGAAAGCCATTAAATCCCCCCAAAAATTAGAACTGAGTCACATATACATTTTCACTGCCTCTAGTCTGGAATCCATATAGATTTCAGGCTGCTTAAAGAAGAATAAACCATGAAAATGTATGTATAGACACACACATTCAGAGTTTCTGCAGGAACAAACTTCCATGATGGTGAACATGGTCTCTGTCCCTGCAGAAACTGAGTCATCACAACATCTGATCCTTGAGGCTGCAAAACTGAGATGATGGCACATTACTGTTAAATGAGGCAGCATCACAAGAGTCACACAAAAACCACGCTGTGCAGAAAGGTCACAACACCCAGAATATATTCAGACATGGAAAGGTCAACAAAAGCAGAGATATCTCTAAAGGCTGCAGCAAAGCACAGCCCTTAATGCAATCTAGGAAGTGGTAAAAGCCTCAAGAGCAGCACTGTCCCACTGACAAGGTATTCACATGTTCACCTCCTTGAAACTGCACACTTCTGCTGCATGACTGGAAGAAGCCAAAGGAAAATGACTCCAGGAGTGACAGGATATTCCCTGTAGTCACTTTTAGTGGCTTAAAAATTCCCTCTATTGCATCTATTATGTTCTTGTAACTAATACTCCATGCAGCTGCCAATTCAATCCTTATTAAAATGAACTCTGTGTGTTCATTTCTTGTAGGAACACTGGTGTCTGAATTCTGGGAACCAACTGAGATTTGGGAGGCACTGTGGCTTGGGGCAAAGAAGTCTTTTTTAAAGAGCTTTGCCAAGTCAGGATTGAATGGTTTTCCCCACTTATAGCCTCCAGACCTTTATTATGCTTGGGCTGCAACATATACCCAGCTCCACCTCTGCCAGACCCAAGCTGTTTCTTTGCTTCTGAGTCACAGCAAGCTGAAATACTCATCCTTCACTACATACCTAGTCTGGGATACACTCTCCTTCAGCTGAGACTGGTTATAGGAAAAGAATGGGCTACAAGTCACATAGAGGAGCTGGCCTTGCTCTGTACACTCTCTGGTCTGCACTGCAAGCCATGAAAGTGGGGATGTTCAGGGCTTACAGCTCTTTACACCAGTGACTGCTGTTTGCTCTCCAGCCCCTTCGTACAAATGCATGGCTTTCATCCTTTATTAGGGGAAGCCGCTCATCTGTACCAAGCTAAAGTGTGGGAGCTTGGCCTCAGGACAGGATAGTTCTGCGCAGGGCTGGATTTTGTAGTCTGGGCTACTAAAGTTCAGCTGTTGCTGCTATCTGAACAACAGGTTTACCTGCTAAACTCAGGGATCCACTGAACCTGGTGATTGTTTAATCATCAGATTTTTCCACTCAGCTCATGCTCTTCAGGCCTAGTTTTTGCCTGGAGCCCTGGTTTCTCTGGTGAGAAAATGTAGCTGGAGTGGTCATACCTGTCAGCCACAGTGGGTGCCAGAGTCCTTGCCAGGATGGACTACAGAGAAAGGATGTGTCTGCACCAGAGAGCTTTGATTGAGACCTGCTTCATTCCCAAACCCAGCAGTACTGGGATCTCTGGGTGCTTGGCTCCAGGCCATTTCCTTATTAAACACAATTACAAAGTTGTGCTCTTACCACCAGTTGAAGTTTGTACTTGTTAGATCAGGAAGAAAAATATACATATTGAAATAAGTTTCTCCTGATCTGACATGCACAAACATTATCTTTGCACCCAAATACACGCACTCATAAATACATTGGCCTACCATAGACACTGCGTCCCCCAATGGTCAGACCCTGAAACCTGAGGACTTCCCCCTCAAGTCATGTTTTATGCGATCTAACAAACCATGGGAGATAATCATTGCAATAAATGCATCCTGCAGGAGAAGGTAAGGTGGCATATGTAAGTATCAGATATTTGTCACTATCATCCTCAGAGCTGGCTGGGTAACCAGGAGCATGTGTCAACCCAGGGCACCTCTAGCCAGACACTGATGCTCTTCTCCCTGCAAAATATTATCCCATCCTGGGGACACTCCTGCTATAAATCAATACAGGTATTCAGAGAGTAATTAGTCAGAGTAACAGAATCTGAGTGTCCTCCTTTATAAACACTAGCTAATTAATTTTCACAGTGTCTCTAAGGAGTCAAGAAAATACAATGACCATTATCTAAAATATATGACAAGAATATTACTATTATTAAACCCAGACCTTGAAAAAGAATGGGAAGAGGCCCCATCAAGGAGATATACATCAACAATCGACTGCCTCTACACTTTAAATATTTTTTTTAACAAAACTCACAGATGAACATTTATTTTACCAGTGCCAAAATTAACCTTAACCTCTGTAAAAAATTTATACTCTGTTAAAATACATGAATTTTCTTTGCAGTCCTGAGGAACTTCCTGTTTTCACCATTTTGCCTGGGTACTTCTTCTGGAAGGGGACTAGTAGATACTGGAACAGCCCTTGGAAGATTTCAGAAGCCGGTTGTGGTGTTCATGAGGCTTCCTCTATACTATGCACAAGCCACATAAAACAGAGCATCAGTACCTCTGCGGCAAGGCTTGGCATATCTCCGTATACTGAATCAACATAATTATTTAGAATCCATCTCTCTGCATGTAAGTTTTTATCCTGCTATTGTGTTGCAAAGAATGAAAACCATGAAGAGCTGATCATCCATGCACCCTCCCTTGGGTTTTATTTTTGAAGTTAAAAAATTCCTGGTTGTGACAGAGGCAGTCTCAAAACTGGAAGCTGTCAGCCTCAGAAAAAACACAGTCAGAAGCAAAGGTGGTTGTTCAAATGCAACCCTGAAGTCTCCACTCGAGACAGTCAGCTGCAACACACCACTCACCACTGCCTGCAAATGTAAGAGATTTTAGCACGTGGCTTCCCAGGGGAACCTTTTGCCATGAGAAATTAGTGTGGACAAAACTTCAGGAAGTCTTAAAATACCTGCGCACATCTGTATGGATAACACCATTGACTGTAAATAATCAAGTTAAAGGATGAACTTGGGAAAGGGAGAAGTTTAAATGCTCCACTGCTTCTGAAGCAAGGTCTTGTGCATCTGTTTTTTTAAGGAGGTAGCTTAATATAGAAGGTTGAACTGCTGAACCATACTTTCCTAAGCCTTAGAAGAGCCAGGAAAAGAAGTAAATTACATCCTGCGAAAAGTGAGTTTTATCATGGGGAAAAGTCTAAGAGGAAATGATTGAAACATACAAGTAAATAAAATAAATAAATAAATAAATGGAAACAGATATCTCACACAGGCAACTGCAAAAGCTTCTCCACAGCCAATCTTCTCCAATCATTTGCTCATAATTATTGAGCAGAGGACTAACTCTTTATCAAAACAAATTTGTTCTTCATTAAGAAATGTACCTGAATAGAATAATTGGCAAGATGTATGTTTGGAATTACAATGGAAATCTCACAAGGCAACTCCTCTGGGGCAAACAAACTGGATTTTTCATTATTAAAAATACTAACTGTAAGTGTGTAAATGTCAACCATCTCGGTACATTCTGCCTTATCAAGAGCCACGTACATGAACAGCACTCTTTGCAAGACAAGGTTCTGTGCAGCCATGAAACACAAACGGTTACTATGCAATCTCCCAGGGAAATCAAATTAATATAATAAAAATAGTTTCACATGTGCATGATACAGCATACAGATGCTGCTTATACAACACTAAGAGCCGTTACAGTATAACTCATCCATGATCATAATCGCTTCTTTCTTAAGTCCTGGAATCCCAAACAGAAGTGCACATGTAACTGCACGCCTGCTTTTGCATATACAACTGCTGTCGCTGCAAGCATAAATTAAGTATGTATATTGCTACATAAAAACCTACTCAGTTATAGATGTGAATTTTTTCTCAAACTCCTTCCAGCTTCTCCTGGGCTGGACTTCTGGCTCGGTGCTAACAGAGCTCCCTTTTACGCTCTCTAGTTTTTTACTGCATTCCCAGCATGTAAGAAGAAGGAAACGCCTATTCTTAACTGCAAGCAACTGTACAGAATTGCAAAGGTGAAGGGCAAAACCAGGCAGAACCTTATAGTGTTTTCTCCCACTCAACCCAACTTTAGTGCTCAAAACTTCAGCTTAGATATCTCGAAACTCAGCAGGGACCACAGCAAAGTGCACTGGAAGCAGGGCACTGACACTCATGGGGTAGGGATTGCTATTTGGTGAAGAAGGGGCCTGGAGCCCTGCAAGGAGAAGCAGGAGCACATGCAGACAGCAGAGCACAGCCAGGCCTCCACCCTCAAACAGGTTAGTGAGAGGCTTTACCCTGCTCATCCCTGCTGGACACTGGGAGTGGGGCTGCAGACGAGTCTGCAAGCTACTGTGCAAACCCAGAAAGCTCCAGTTTCAGCTCAAATGTGCGGTGTCTGGGCAGCCTCCAAGGAGTGAAATGGAGCAATCTTTAGAGAAAAAGGGGCTGGTAAAGACGAAAAAAAACCTGATCTTGAGAACCCCACTAATGGGAGAAACATTCCCCCATGGTAAACTGAAACTTTCTGCCCCAATTTTAAGGCTGAAAGGGACTTGCAGAGAAGTGGCACCTACCCCATCTCTTCAAGTGTTCAAGGCCAGGCTAGATGGTGCTTTGAGCAACCTGGTCTAGTGCAAATTATGTCTGTTCATAGCAGGGGTTTGGAACAAAAGATTGGTAAGGTCCCTTCAAAACCAAGCCATTCTATGAATCTTCTGGTTTCTTGGTTCCTCCTGGTCCTAGCAAGAGGTAAGAACTATGCCTACAGCATGGAGCTGGACTGGTGGCCAGTAGCAGAATACCTTCAGTATAAAAAGAAGAGCAGAATCAATCCCTTTATCCTTGACATGGTGTAAAAGAGGTGCATAATAAGTGCACACTTAATCGCACTTTTAAAAATCACCTACTGGATGGGCTGTCTAAAAAGGGAGAACAAAGCAATCCATGCCTTTTAAGTAATGGAATGCTGAGGAATGGCGTTAAACAAAATTTGCTGATACATTCTTGCCAAAACTGCAATAATGATAAATCCACTATAAAGAACAAAATGTCTATTCGCAGGGGAGAAACGGAGGGATCTGTGCTCCAAATTCCATTGGAAGCTTTTGAAATCCCACCCTTAAATAGCACAGTCTGGTGCCAAACTTCACAAATCTGCTAGTAACTACTTGCAGAATTACTCGAGAATCAAACCAGCAACAAGTTTTGCTACCCATGGGTGTTGATTGCAACCACATCCAATACATATAGGAAAAATAAGAATAACAAAGATTACATAATGTTTGGTTACTATTTTCTTAACACACTCCCTTAATCAGTGTTGCAGGAACATAAAGACCTCCAAACTTTCTAAGGTTCGTTTTCAGGAGGCTTCTGCAAAGCCAGAATGTTCTTCCAGCATTCACCAGGTCTGAAATTTTATAGAAGCAGGTTCTCTGGAGGATGTTTTTTTAACAACTGTTTCAGTAAATGGACTTGTGAGTCCCTGGTTTTCTTCATGGATTTGCCCAAATAAGCTTTAACAAAGAGCAGCTTTTCTGCTTCCCACTTCTACTTGCATGCAGAATATGAATACTTTTCTACCTCAAAGGACTTGATTTTCTAAATCACTTTGAAATCCTCAAAAGCTGCTATAAAACCAGTTATCTTGACTGAGATCAGGACAGAAAAAAGGGCACAGAAGGATCCCCACTGGGTGATTTTGACAGGACCATGTGTGTGACCTCTGCAATACTGCACAGGATTTTGTGTATCAGGACAGCACTCTCACAGAAGTCAGAGTGGCTGCCTGTCAGTAGCATTAAATTGTTTGCATTTGATTTTGTTAAAGTAACAATAGAAAGTGGAAAATAATTAATTGCAGCAAATCAATCAGATTAAAAATAATTTCCAACAACAAAAGTAATATTTAAACAACTGGGGAATAATGGAAACCCACTTTGTAGCTTAACCATATCAGTTCCATCTGTTATTTTAAGGGGTGAAGGCTGAACTGAGAAATCTGTGTCACACAGAGGCCGGCAGGTTTGTGAACTCTATTGGGAGCTGCTTAACAGTTGGTCTTAATCATTTTCCAAGGCACAAAGCCGAGATCAAGATGAATCTGTTTCCCACATTGTTTCCTCCCTACAGGGTTGGATTTCAGATTTGCCTGGATTAGAGTAAAGCCACCAGAATTCCCCACCTGGACATTAAGGTTGGAGGCCTTGATTTCAAAGACAAGTGGTATGCAGTAATTCCAACCTGGCCCCATGGGACTACAACTTTTCATTTCTAATCAGTGAATTGTCTTTGTGCAAAACATTTCTTTAAGAGGAGAAGTGGGGGGAGATTTTATTACATCTTCCCATTTACTTTATCATTTTCTTTCAAAGCCAACATATTTTTAGCCTAAATACTAATGAATTAAAAGTAGTATCATTAGTTCACCTTTTCCAGAGAAATTAATAACAGGGCTGAGATTTTTAAATCCCATACTGTTCTCCTGCCTCACCCTGAATTTGCTCATGTGTTACTTTTTCACATAATCGGCTTGGGCTCAGTGGCTGTGCCAAGCCGTGATTTAGTCTCACAGCATGCTGTAACAGCAGTGACCAGGACCTGAACCATCTGCACCTTTATCCTACAAGTGCATTTACCCAAAGGAACAGCCCTACTTCAGCTCAAGAGCTGGAGAGGAAGAAGGTCAAACCCTCTCAAAAGCCTTCTAGGCTAACGGGAAGAATGGGAGCCCTTCTCTTGCAAAGCCAAAAATATTGTGGCATGGTTAACAGTCTGCACAGTGCCTCTTTGTGCTCCTCCCCTTGATATAATGGGTCCAGGCTGAACCAGCCACCACCCCACATCCAATTTGCAAAGCACCGTGGATGTTTTCAGCTCCCTTGCAGTGGGAAGGGTCTTGGTACCCTTCCTGCATACCCTGCATACCCTGCTATGTGAGTAAGTCTCACTGGCCAGGAAAAGTCCAAGTGTTTGTCTTGGCAAACCCCAGCTCATCTCAAGGTTTTATCCATTGAGCTCCAGCTTCCATTAGCTCCCCAAGAAGGTTTACCCTGACAAATATTTCCCTGTTCCAGTCAATGAGTAAAAGTCATTTTAATAGATTTTAGAGGAAGAGGTTTGATTTTTACCCCTACAAAGACCTACTTCTGCAAGAGAACCAGAAACAAAGGAAACAACAGCATTTGCATCACCCATGTGGATGGGTGGAGTTTTCAAACGTTACTGACTTGAATCTGGAGGATGGGGATGGTTAGACCAATCAACTCAGATGAGCCAGGATAAAATCTTTTCATTTTCTTTGGCTGAAGGCCAGGTGTCTCTGGCTCTCTGATGGGCAGAGGCAGCAGGGCTTGGGATGGCTGATGGAGTTACCACTTCCACAGATGCCCCTGCTTTGCTTTGAATCAAGTTATCCGTTATCAATCCACTCCTAGGACTCAACAATTTACTACAGGCATTTAACCCATCACCCAGTTCCATTTGCCTTAACCATCACTCAAGTGCAGCACTTGAGAATTCTGATGACAGACAAGCCATGGTCAACTCATCAGCTGCCCCAAGTAACCCTAACCACAGCTTTCATTTTTCCTTAGCCATTGTGAAGCCACAGAGAGAGCAAAAGTGTAAAAATGTGGACAATTCCCCCACACCTTCTCTCTATTTGCGATATTTCAATGCAAGGTTGTGCTTTTGCAGGTCAAGAAACAATTCCTGAAGTTATTGTGAGAAAGCATCCATTTCCCTCCTTTGGCTATAATATAGCAGTCCTGTTTCATTCCCATGGAGGCAACAAGACTTTAAACAACATGCAGGACTGGATATTGTTACATACCAGAGGAATACTGAAATTTGGACAAAATCTCACATTCACATGGAAAAGAAGAACCACATCTCTAGACTTAGAACAATAACTGGAAACAAAAGCCACCGACTGCTCGTTCAAACAAGTCTGGTGTTAGCCTCATTAGACTCAATCCTGTGTGCCACACAACAGAACAGCAAACCAAAGTGCTAAATATATGATCAAAAAAAATTTAAAAAATCTTTACAGCCTCTTCATCATGATGTCGGAAGGTTTTGTCAGAACACATTTTTATCTCATAGCATGTGTTTTCAATACAGACATATTTGGGCCCGCATGTCGCTATTTTAGTGCTAACATTTACAAGCTTATTTGCTGAAGGCAATTTTTGAAGACATTTTGTCAGTGGCCAAATCCAACTTCCATTGAAGTTAAGTGGAAGACTCCCACTGACCTCAATAGGAAACAGCTCAGACAGTCAGGGCAGGATTCAGAGCTGTTATAACTCACTGAAATGCTGCAAGTTGAGAACAGATCTCTCAGAGCAAAATGGGTAAGCCCAGGAGGAAAATGCCACCAAGAGAAATAACAGGAGAATATCCATTAATAAAAACATTAAAACATGGTACCATGGAATTTCATTCCTGCCTGTGCCTGTGTAACAGATCTGCAGTCCATGCTCACCACTGGCTGCTGCCAACAGGATTCTTTGTGGGGCTGTGCACTACTGCTTGTGCTCACTGAACCTGCTGGGGGAGGTCAACTAAAGCAAAAAAACTGCACAAGGTAGGATGTTTTCAGCAGTTCAGAGTGATCTTACTGAAATAACAAGATCAATTCAGACTCCTGAAGTCAGGCATAGACAAAGCACCAAAAGAATCCCACATTTACTGTCTTCTTTCAGATAATTATTTTCCTCTAGTTCGTCACAACTAGGAAAATTTTGTTTAATAGCTTGTAGTATTGCTATCATGACTGTAACTGTACTTCCTTCATTTGAGTGGAGAAAGAGCTTGAAAAAATTCCTTGCACACAGCTTTTTTTCCCCTCTTTTTCTTGTTATAAAGTCTACACTTGCTGCAAGGGCACAAGGGATGGAAAAAGTATTTAATTAGTATTTCCAGAAATATCCTCGCCTAACCCATAATGAGGTCATGCCAGATCATAATCCTCCTCAAATACAAGAGACAAAGTGATTTCCTTTTCATACAGCATCCTTTTTTGGGTGCAGCATCGACAGCTTTTCTGTGGTTTCAAAGGAAAAATAAAATTGAGTCAGTCTGAGTGGGGGAAGTCCAGAAACATCTAATACATCTTCCTGTGAGATAAATTCAGCAGTGAAGACATGGGTGGGATTTAATACAACTAGGATACTTTCTTTTAAAGAAAACAGAAGGAAAAAACCCAGACCAAACCGCAGCTCCTATTGCCATGTGCCCAACTGAACTCCTTTGAACTGTCTGCTCAAATAATATTTCTCTTAAATCAGGGAGGGGTGTCTTTGGGCTACCTGTGTCTATTTGCTATTCCTCTCACTTGCCAGAACCAAACCTGAGTCTTGGGTGGACCCCTGAAAACATGGAGCACTGTGGACACCACAGGGCTGGTGGCCCAGGGAGGGGCTACACTGGCACTGCTGCTGCCAGGGCTTGGCTTGCACCAAAGAGGGGCTGGCAGCAGGTGCAAGGACCAGCTGAGACCAGCCTTCTCACTGGAAGCCATCCCTCTTCCTTCAGTCTTTCCAATGACCAGAGCACTACTGTGTTTTCAACACTCCAAAAGAAAAACTCATCCCTCAAGTGGCCCTTCCTGGACAGGGAAGCTCACAATACTCTGATGTTGCACAGCCCGCTCTCCTTATGAGAGATGAGTCAATGAGCCAAACAGCTCATACATGGCAAAAATACTAACCTGAGAAAAAAAAAAAGAAAGCTTCCAATCTTATCTTGATGAAGACATCAAGAGCTTGAAACCCTACCAGCTCCCTTAGTGGCTCATCCCAATAATTATTCAACTCCACTGTCACATTGAGGCAGGGAGCAGAGCTCAGGTAGATGCCCAGGTTTAGCTTGCAGCTGGTGATGGCTCATCAGCTTTTCCCCACTGGAATAAGGGGCCAGAGAGCACAAAGCATTTTCTCTCCTTCAATATTCCATAATTAAAATAAATTAGAAAAAGGACATTATCTGCTGTATTTGCCCTCTTCTGCAAACACACCATGTGTCATTTCACTATAGAAATCGCTGGACAAAGCTGATTTACTGGCCAGCTTCAGGAAGCCAGTGATTCGCCAACCCTCTCTCCCATCCCCCAAAGTTTATTGTTGAGTTCTTGGATCATCAAGTACAGAGAGTAAAATAATTTAATGTGGGGGGGATCTTCATCCTCCTTCTCTATCCCAATATGACTAAATTTATTGATTTTGGATTGCTGTAAATTATAATGTAATTATCCTGCTGCACAAGCAGCTTCCTATTCCAGAAATTAAAAAGCAATTCAGGTAAATGATCTTTAGTTATCATGGTGCATCCCTGCAGAACTCATTAGGTTGGGGGATTAGATGGCACACCAAAACTCTTACAGGGAGGGTGACATTGAAAACTATCATGCCTGACAATATAGAACTTCCTTGGGAAGATAATGGGCAAAACTGCTGGTGTGGCACTTTTTTCCCCCTTTCCTGACAAATTTGAGATGCTATCAACTTGCACATCTCCCAGGATCTCTAATGCTCACTTACTGACCCTTCTAAAAAATAAACACCCTTCCTTTGAGATGAGAATGCCATTAAGTGGAATTTAAGAAATGGACAACATCACAAGGCCATTTGTAGAACATTGTCATCTGATCCCACTGGATCTCAGGTGGAAAAGCAGCTCATGTGAGTTGGAGTCAGCAACTACTTTTTGAGGTGGGAGACTGCCAACTGGCACAAAAGAGAGCTCACACCAGATTTCCAGACAGCTAAGGTGAATTTTCCAGCTTTCCCGAAAGAAAGCTCTATCTGATGGGATTGCTAAAAGATCTCATCGACTGTAGTCACAGAAGATATGTGCACTTTGCCAGCACAAGTGTTCTCAATCCTTTTGTCTTGCCCAAAGGTTATGTTTTGCCTCCCTAAATCTTCCTGCACTTCAGGCATTTTCCACTTGCTGTTCTACACTGTTGTGATGGCTAAGCAGCCATCATCAGGCTTCACACTGAAGGCGGCTACAGTCGTTGGCAGATGAAAGGATACGTGTGCACATAGTTTGCACATCATTAAGTTCGCAAAACGCTTTGAGGATGAAATGTGCTACATAAATATAACAGGTTATTAAATTTCTTGGTGCCTGCAGTGGCCTTCGATGGATTGTGCCTAAACCTGCTACTGCCTTTAGCTTCTTGGCTTTTTTTTTCTTTTACCCTCATGCCCCAGAAAATTTTAAGTTTCTCCCTCTACCCAAGGAGTCTTTCACACCTTCTGGTGGCCCCATGGAGCTGCTGTGCAGACATGGGAAGTCACGCTGGCTTTCAGCTGCATGTGTGCAGTCTCTGCCCATTTCCTCTGAAAGTGATGGCTGCCAGACTTGAAAGACCCCTCTTGCTCCCCCTGGTCTTCTCTAATACAGCCCTTAATTAATACTGATGGCTGCTACCACTTTTGAGTAGGACAGTGCAGATCCTTGGTATATTAGTCAAACACCACAGAGATTTATGAACTCATCAGCATGACCAGGATACTCAGAAAGAAGCAAAACCCTTGAATTTAAAATTCTCCTACACCATCAGAAATTTCAACTTCATCTACAAGTTCTTCGTACTGTGAAAGTTCACTAGTTCTGTTATTTCACTTCTAGTAAGGAACATGCCCTAATATGGACATTTTTGCAGCATTCAGCTAAATTCTGAAGATATACGAGGTACCCTGGTAGCCCTTTCTCCCATTAAAAACAACCTATTAACTCAGTCTCATGAAAGCCCAAGTCATATCTGGTCTCTGTTTCTAGCAGAGGTGGGCTCAGCAACCCTCTCTCTCCCCATCTCAACAGCACACAGTGCCACAATTACACAAGGCGTTGTGGCTCGAGCATGGGACATCAGTGAAAATCTCTGTTCTTTTTTGGGATGCATGCATACTTTTCAAATTTCCTAAAAGGAGAGATTATTTGGTTTTGGCCCGGCATCTGAAACCACTCACAGGCCACACACAAGTTACCGAGTAAGCAGACGACATCCTTTTCTTAAACCCTTATGGACACAAACAGATTTTGAAAACATGTAGTTCAACCACCTCAGCAAATTGTTTCGCCGGTGTGTTGGTGTTGGGAGCCCAGTGCCTGCCCTTCCTCGTTCTCCTCACCCCCATTCACTGTTTACAGCAAGAAGGACATTAGTGCTGCACTGAACCTGCTCCAGTTCTTTTATATAGATTTAGACCACATAATTTGATCATGACCACCAGCAGTTTTATTGCCCTGATTTATAAGTAGCCTTGCAGGGGTTTGGGGCTTTTTTCCCTTTATTTGGTAAGAAAGTGAAACTCATACCAGTTCCTTCCCTGCTGCAGCCTGAGGACGAGCTGCGGGATCTCCACAGCGCTGCCACCCTCCCTCTGCCCTTGCTGTGGTCTCAGAGGGGAATACACACACTGCAGGAGCTGACTGAAGCTTCTCCTCGAGCACAAATCCTCCCTGTGGCCCTCACTGCCGCACAGCACTTGGCTAGTCCTGCCCAAGAGAATGGTCCAAGTGACATCCAGGGGAATTGATGTTGCCAGTACCCCTGTCCTCAAGTGTGACACCCTGACAGAAACCCCAGTGTCATTCCCTCTCTTGCCTGCTAACCCTCCTCCCAGGGAAGTCAGAAAAGGCTTCTTTGGCCAAGTCATCACTTTCACAATCCAAATAGCAGGGGATAAAAACCCAGGCAGCTCTGCCACGGACGGAGCTAAGGGAGACGTGACTGTTGGGCCAGGCATGTTGCTACCAACCATCTGCATTCCCAGGGCACACTAAATCTGGGATCTGTATTAGTATTCTCCAGCAGGCATCTGGCAGATATTAAATACCAGCCTCCCTGGAGAACTTGTTACCTCCTCATGCTTGACTGGGTGAATATAAGTGAGCGCCGTGCTTGTATCTGCTACCTGAAGAGACCAGACGAAGCCTATCTGAAACATGCCAAGACTCCATATCTGTCATTACCATACCAATTTCCTGAATGAAAATCCTGCCTGTCTTTCATTTAATCTGTCTTCTCTCTCATTACGTGACCAGAACACGCTGTACTAATTACAAAGACAGGTCAGTATGTGACTCAAAACCTAATTTCTGTTACTCACCTAAAATGATTACTGCCTGGATGAGCATGATGTTCTGGAACAAGAATAACAAAGCCCACCAACCGTTCTGCCCTGTCACTAGCATGTGAAGAACTAATTTTGCACTGGGCCATAGGCTTAGTGAAAAGGTTCATCAGAAATCCAGTCATCTCATCTTGGTAACCTCATATCTTCACAACGTGTACTTTTTTCCAGCTTATCTACCTTTTGTCTTTTTCTGCACCCAGCCAATTTCTTCTTACGCTTCTGAGTGTGTAATATTTCCTAACTTTTCACTTTGCTACCAAGTTCTCCTCTTGAGGATCCCACAAAATTGTGTCTTTTGACTCAAACCCTGCTGTTAGATTCTTGTTTCTCACATCTCTGTATAGCAGCTGGTCAAGGGTCTTCAGATCGCTCTGCACAGCTCAGCCCTACTCCCACACAACTTGTCCAGGCTAATTCTGCTGCTCTGTATATTATTGTATCTGAGTAAAGCCTTTTGACTTTAGTCCACCATGATTTCCATAAAGGACTCTCTACTACTCTGAGTTACTGGCACCTTGTGTCCTACCCCATCAAGTAATAACTTTGCAAAACTTTGAAGCAGAAATCACATCCTCCCTAGTTATGGGGTTCACATTGATCAAATATTCCTGACGTTCTCTTTTGCCTCACTGAACATAATAATTGCCTGGAAAAATAATTTCAAAACTACCTGCAGAACTGGTACCAGAAAATTCACAGGTAACATGAGCCACCATCAACTTCATGTGCAGACTGGGAATTCTGAGCACAGCTGCACCCTTTCCAAGTGTCTAGAGAGACATCAACCCTTCTTTTTGGTATCCATAACCATAGCTTTCAAGGGCCAATTCCTTCTTCTCTTCTCGTGCCTTATTCAGCTGACACTGCCCTCAAATCCCCACTGGTTTGGGCCATCAGCCCTGTATCTCATAAAACACAAGGTTAAATGAAGCAAATTCAGGAGGACATTTCTATTCTACCCTCAGGACTTAACTATGGGAAGGATCTGAGGCTGGAAAAGAATAGTTTTTCATTATGGTCACAGAAAGGAAGAATAAACTAAAACCACTGCAGATACAGGCACTGAGGAAAGGCCCTGTGGGCTGATACTTAGAGAAGCTCATTTCTATCCTCACTCAAGTGCTACAGAGGTTAAAGACCAGCTACAACCTGCCATGAAAGGCAAACCCCACATTAATAGGAAATGTGTTCCCCTCCCCCATTCCAAATGTATTTTTTATGAGTAAACATTTCTGTATTAAGACTTACTGTCTTCAAAGATCCCTTTTATGTCCCAAACGTAACCATTTAAGTGTTCTTATAACAGCCGTTACTTATCTTTACAATGGGCAGTGCATGTGAACTCAGTGTCTGAAACTTTAATTTTGCCATATATTTTTTAGTAACTACATATAAATCCAGCCTGTTTCAAGTGTCAGTGACTCTATGTGACCAAAAGATAGCCTTGGATCTTATTTCACCTGCAAAGACATTGTTCTGAGTGGAATTAAAAGCAGCAAAAGAATTTGCAAAACTCTCAACCCTTTTAACTTGCTTGCATAAGTGATGCAGAATGTACAGAGCTCAGAATATGAGATGCAAATGTTTTTCACACATTCAGTCATCTCATATCTATTTTAAGAGTCACTGCTCCAGCAGTTGAAACACAGGACCCTGCAGTAAAGATGTTTTAAGGATGTCTTTTTAACAGCACAGAAAGTTCCTCAGGAGTTTTCAAAGGGAAAAAAAATCACACCAAACAAGAGCATTGCCAGCTCCTCTGCAGCTGATTACAGTATTAGAACTTGCATGTGCACAGCAGACTAATGGGAAGGTAAGCTGAAACTAAGTTTCTCTGCGAAGCTGTTATCCCATGACAATGATTTTATCCTTCCATCACCTAGCATCCAAGAGTCTCATTACAAAGGACTTGGCTAAGACCACTGTCTATTGCTAGACTGGGTGAATATACATGTCTGTTGGGTGTCTATTGCTTGGGTCAGGGTAAACCATGAAGCTCTCCGCGGTTTCTGTAAATTCATCCAGATGTGTCCAAAATCCCACTGAGGTATTTGGAACTCACCCACAGACTACTTACATAAGAAACTGTTTTGAACTAAGAAAAATAATTTTCTCTTTTTTTGATACAGAATATTTACATTTACAAGTTGTTATTAACAACTTGATGTTCTCCAGCTGAGTTCCAGGTAAGATCACCTGAAAAACTTTCTCACTTCAGAGCAAGCATGGCCGTTTGGAATACACTCCATCTCTATACCCCCAAATGGTCTCTCCACTGCAGATATTGAAAACACCTTTACTGCAAGAACTAAAACTTATCTTCCCCAACCCTAAAAAACTGTTTTATTGTCCCCTTTGGACAACATATGCGACACCTAAGACATATGAAATGGTCACCCTTGTAAGGCAGCACCCAGGGGCAGCAGCACTCTCTTGCAGGTGGTGGGGAGTGGGAAATGGTAACCTCCCCACAGTCTGACCATTAAGTGTTTCCTTGTGACTGATGCCATAAACATGCTACCAGATGCTGATGGATGGGCCTGGAGGCCCAAAGAACAACCCGACTTCATTATATAAATGAGGGAGCAAAGGGAAGTCAAGCAGCTTTCCCAAAATCATGAAGGAAGTTTGGGACTTCATCAGGACCTGAAACTAATTTTCTCCAGGCTCAGTTCTGTGCCCTCACTGTAGGGAGCCACCAAAAAATTGGGTATCTTCACACAAGCAGCCTCTGGGAGTCGGATCAGCTTCCCACAACACATAATAATTCCCCTCGTTAAAACGGGACGTGCAAACCAATGCCTAAAGTCCTCACCTTTGTGGTTCCCTGGTTTTACTTTATAGTGTGGCTGTAAATGCCTCTGAAAGAACATCATCAGCTGTACCTGCAAACCGACACAAACAGATTTGGCTTAACCTCAAGCCTCACTTGCAAGAAGGCACTTGGACACATTAACACAGGACAGGGATATTCACTCCAGCCAGGATGCAGGAAATTCCCCCATCACTGCTGGTCCATCCCACAAAGAGTAGCCATAAACCAGGGTGAGTCTCAGGTAGAAAAACTGAGAGAGAAAGGTAATTTTATCACCTCACAAACAGAAAAATTTCATTTCAGAAAAATCTAAATATTAGCCAACATTCTGACTCCAGGGTCAGCAGCGCTGATCGCCTGTCACTCTCCCTTGGCTCAGAGCATCCCACAGGTGCATAAACCCTCTGCTTTCTTTAAAAGATTAAACTATTGTTGAAGCAGCACACTCAGGGCCAGGGGCTTAGAAGAAGATACCTCCTCTATTGGATAGTTTTCAGGAATGCTAGACACTGATCTTTTATATCAATACAACTGAAGCCATCAAAACATCTACTTTAACTGTTTATTTAAGGATGCATCTGTTGCCAGCTGTGATTTTTTCTGAAAATCTGTCAGTCAAGAGCTGATCACTGTAAGAAAAGAGAACAGAATAGAACAGCTTTCTGGCTAAAATGGCACCATTCAATCCCTGCAAATGTCACTGTATTTTAAAAATCAGATACTGGTGGCAGTAAATATAAATATTTTGCTTATAATTCTCCTGATCTTATTTATGATTTACTTACAATTGGAAGCATTTTCAATGGGATGATCTTAAAAAGATCTGGGATTCCAGGAGGAGGAAGAAAGTATTAAAAAAAAAGAGGAGAGAAACCCCTACTGAGCTCTCTAACAAACTACAGAAAAGGCAGAATTGATTTCAGTCAAGTTTGTGATCATGTGGGATCACATTCAATTTTTTTAATTTTCATTTTGGACTCAGCCTATGTGCCCAAAGTTTTGCTCAGTTCTTTCCAGCAAGGTTTGCCTGATTTCAACCCAACACTACTGTAGGAGTCACAGAACACCCAGCATAGGTCATTTTCCAACACATGTAAAGTCATGAGTTTAACATAATTCTGAAGAAGTTTGCATGAAAATACTGTATCCCCTTCATTCCTTCAAGAGCTAAATTTACAATCTTGGCTGAGGTTTTATTCTCTGTCATTACCATTAAGATCATAGAACTCATCCTGTCAAGCATAGTCCCCACACAGAATTCATGGGATATCAATTTATTTCAGAATTTAAGGTTTCCGCAATTTTTGCCTCACTTGGTTCTGGAAAAATCTGTAGTCTCTAATTATGAGCCCACTGTGCTAGGTACTGAACAAAGGCACTGCTGAGTTAGTTTAAATTCAGTGATAACCTATTTGTGCTACTGAGCATTTTCATACCCTTATGCAACAACCAAGAGGAATGAAGCTGCCTGCTGCATCGTGATGTTCTCAGAGGCTCTGGATGATGCATACACAACTTGTGCTCATCTCTCCTGAAGGGAAAGAAACAACGCCTCCGTTTGGCAGATGGGCATGAGGATTTGAGTCATCTGACCATGATTACATGGCATATCATTGAGAGAGGAAGGGCTTGCTAGTGGATATGGTGAACCAAGGAACCTGGGCTAAGACCTCTGTACTATTATCTACGTCCCATGTACACCACATATGAACATCTGAAGTCCCAGGGATAATCACTTGACATCCCTCTGAAACAGCTCAACCCATATTAGCCACTTTGACCCTGGAAAAAAATCCCCTGTGCTCCCTGTCTGCAGAATGGGAGCAATGACCTCTCCCTGTCTTGCCAGGATGTTCATACGCAGACAGACGCTGAAGTGTTGAGGCTGTGTGGGGGCTGCACAAAGCAAGAAATCCCCCCACAAGCCCTGGGCTTCCCAGAAGCCGCCATACAGCATAATTAATCTTCTGTAATAATAAAGTTCCAGTGAAACTGGCTGTATCCTCTCAGGCCTCTGCACCTCACTCATCACCACACAAAACCATGAAAACAGACAACCTGATTTCATGGGGGGCAGTTTAACAAGGTGAGGAACAATGCCAAGTCCTCTTTTCACTGCAAGGTGTATGGATGCCTTCTCAAGGCCATTTCTTTAGGGGGTGCTGGGAATAAAAGCCCTGTTTCTTGGTGCTGGTATTGGACGCACAGCGTTTCTAGGAACATTTTTCTTTGCCACTCGTCTGACCTCGGGAGCAGTCCCACTGCTCTGTGCAGGCAGCCATGGAACACTCTGCCAAACCCTATCAATTATTTAGCATCCAAAGGTAGACCTAATCTGTGTGATAAAAGGATGGATTTTATCTAAGGCTTGTTCCCCTTAAAGTGATTTACACAACTGGCCTCTCTAGTTGCTTTCCTTAACATAATTATTTACTTTTGCATTAATAGCCTTCCTCCATTTGGGTTATTTTTAGGAGCTTTTTGTAGCCTTGAGAATTTACTATGGTTTTTCCCCTTGTATTTTTAGTGGGGATTTTAAATCTCGCATCTCTCTGAATGGGCTGTTAAAACACTAGTTTTGCCAACCCTGGTGTAAAGCAGGAGCAGCTCTGGGAAGCAGCCCCCCTGGCTGTGTTGACATCTGGGTGCTGAGTTTGCTTCTAACTTCAGAAGCCAAGGGTGAGATTTCAGTTCAGAGCTGGCAGTCAGGGCTCCCAGACTGCTCATCAGGCTATGGACTGATGAACATGAATGAAAGGCTTTAAATATGAATCTAGTCCCACCTTGGTTTCTCACTTTAACCCCACTTTGAAATTTTGGCAAAGTTGGGAAGACTGGGATTTTTCCACCTAACATTAAATCAGGCATGAAGCCCTCAAAGGAATAAAGCAGACACAATGTGATTCACTCCACTCTAATACAAAAGCATCCCAAACTAGACACCTAACACTTAGGCAGCAAACTTAGACAAAATAACTCCCATCCTTTGTCCTCCCATGATTATGGAAGGCTCAAATGCCTTGGCTAATGGGTGCTGTTGGGAGAATTGATTTATAAAACCTGCACAAATTCACAGGCATTCAAGCAAAAAGCTGTCAGAGATACTAAAAATTCAAGCTCTGGGGACGTGCTGGCAGAGGAGACAATCCAGGAGATAATCCATTATCACCACTAGATTTTCTTACTTGACTACAATGGACCAATCCACAATAGGTAAGTTTAGCACCAGTTATAAAGGTTATATTTAGGTACCCTCTGAGGGCACTTACATGAAGACTAAACTGGGTCCCCAGAGAAGAAGACTTACCAGTATTTGCCAGAATAAACTTATGGAGCTTACAGAGTAGTAGAAACGCAGAAGTTATTATTATTACAGTTATTATTAATGGTAAGATAATACACTCACAAAATACAAAGGTCTTCCAGGTGGTGCTTAATGGTTGGGATCACCAATGCCAGAACCAGCCTGTGAAGAATTACTTTTCTATTTTAAAGTCATAAAAGCTTTTCAACTTGGCATGCAAACCGGCAGTATGGTTAGGGATGAAATAAAATTACTCTGTCTTCAAAAGTACCTTTGCATCTGTAACGAGCTGAAATTATAAGAACTTTTACTTTAACAGTGTGGAGGAACTGTATACAATTAGGAAATGCTAGCTGATGCTGTGAATTATAGAATTGTTTAGGCTGGAAAAGACACTTAAGATCATCACGTCCAACCATAAAGCTGTTGCATAATCTAAGGGCTACACAATTTGAATGAAAAAGTCTGTAAACATTAATGGTTATCCACTCTGAGGTCACACCTTTGCCCACAGGGTTGGCTACCACACAAAGTCAGTAGAGAGGCCTGGGCAAGAACTTTCCCCCATGAGGGAAAAAAGAAAACAAACCAAGAAGTCAGACTCCAATCACACATTTAAGCAAAGCAAAGGATTACCTGGGCTGACTCCTTCGAAGAAGAAACTAGGGAGACAGCATTGCAAGCTGTGGATAGAAGAGAAAGGGCAGGCAGAAGACAAAACGTGCTTTTGTAGCACAGTTTGTGGCCATCTTAATTATCAAAATTCTGCCACTGTAATTGAAGAACTAAACCTGCTGTTCCCAGAGTACTCTCTGCCAGGCCCACACCCCAGACACTGCTCATGAAACATAAAAATGGTGCAGCCTGGCTTTGACTTCATCTATCTCTACACGAATCCTTCTAAACTATCCCAAAGAGCAGGTGTCAGGTGACCAGCATGAGACAAAGCTGGCAAGCTTGTCACTGTCCTTGATATCCTGTGACTGGGAACAGTCTCAGCACTGCACCAGTCTGAGCATCTGAGACATCCAGCTGCCCAAAGGGACATGAGTGGGTACACAAGGAACTGTAGGCAATCTGCGCACTCAGAAGGGCTACAGTAGCAAAGAAATACACTTCAGGACCCAAGAGAATTAGTTTCATGAAAGGCTGACAGAAAAAGTCAGAGAAGAAATACAGTTCTTGACTGCTGCTGCTCTTGTGGCAGCACTGCACTGAAGCTCTACCCAAGGTGGGGGCCACTGAAGTCTGTGCAGTAGGAGAATTTCTCAGTCTGAATTACAGGACTTTCCCATCATTCAGTTTTAACCACTTGCCCCCTCTCCCCCTGGAGCCAGTCCCAGCTTTTCTGTTGAACACATCTCTCAGTATTTTAAGATGTACACAGCAAAGCAGTGCAGGGCAGGGAAACTAAGAATGTGCTTGTACTGGTTATGTTCCTTTTCCTGGAAAATGTGAACTGAATGAAAAACATTCTTCAAGAAGATCCCTGCCCCTCCAGGGTGGACATAGGAGATGACTTCATTGGGGCTGTTCTCATTCTAATTTGTCTGAGTCTTGGGCCACACAGACTATGTATTTTTTCAGTGCACTGAGGTGTGCGGGGATGCTGGCATTTCCTCCTCCTCATTTACATGGTCTTCCCATAATCTAGCACTAAGACAAGCTGAACTGCACAAGGACTCCCTGCCAATGCCACTTGGGGCTTGCTTATGGAAGACCTCTGGAGAGGAATGGGAGGTGCTCCCTGCCCTTCTCCTCTGCCTGTGAAAGGGCTGAGTGTGCTACTTCTGCAGAACTAAGCATTCCTGCCAGCCCATAAATCAAGTGAGCAAACTCCATCCCAATCTCTGATCCACTGCAGAAAAGCCCCATACTCTGCCTTTAAAGCACACACAAGGCAAAGAGCTGTATTTCATCAACTGAAGCCTTAATATCAGAGGAGAGTCGTTACCTCCTGGAAAAAAAAAAAGCACAGCCAGAGTCGTACTAGTTCTGCAGCTTGGCTTCCCCATGTTTACACCAAATGACTTGTTGAACTTCATTATATACAAAGTATTTCCATAGATCAGAGGCAGGGAGACCTGTGCAGCTAACATAAAATAAATTACCACCCTGTGATAAATGGTTCTATTAGCAATCCAGATTGTTAAACTCAGATACAACAGGATGAAGGGAGCACTGCCCCATTCATTCTCCCTGCGGCAGATACTGAGTTGTAAATAGGTTATTTTGTGTGTAAATAACACATTAAAACTCAGCATTAGCCGTGTCTTTTGATAGAGAGGAAATTGTTCCAAATAAATAATTTCGGACAGGAATGTAAAATAAGCCAGATTTAATAGTGCATGCCTGCTGTAGCTGTGTTAAACATGACTAAAATGATAAACCCCAGAATATACTAATAGTAAACTATGCTCTGACATCAAAGTAATGAGGCTGTATTTTTACTCAGCTTTAGAAATGCTAAAATTAGTCTTGACAGAGCCAGACATCAGAAAAATGTTTCAAACATAAACACCATCAATTTGGGAACTTGGAGTTTGTGTCATGCAGAGGGTGGGGTGGAGAGGGAAAGGTGCATTCTGGACCTTGTTAAAGTTGAGCAGTTAGCATTTAGGAGAATTTGTATTTAATTTTTATTACAAGATGAGAAACCTATCTTCCTAAATATCTCTGCCTTTGAAAGAGTGGCTCATTTAAATTTCCCCTACAGTCATGTGCCTGGGCTTCCTCATGCCTGTAGGTACAGAGGATGTGTCAGAGCCAGCCTGGAGGACAAAACCCAGCCTCACCCGTGGTGCTCTGCACCAAACCCTCCCACCCTACACAGCAATATGGATTTTGGCATTCAACAGAACGGTTTTCTGAACTTGAATAGTTGTATGTTGCCCTTCCAGAAGTAGAGACAATAAAACCAAGAGCCTCTTCTGCAGATCTAACTTGTCTACAGTTCCTACACATGTCATTATAAACACTTTCCATCGCAGTCACACGTACACAGCTGCCCCTACTGCAAGTGAAAAGAGAAGCTTTGACTCCTTGGCCAACATGATTTATGGAAAACCAGAAAATTAGGAGAGACTTCCCTGATGTCATATCTGTGAGGCCAATTTCTGAACATCTGATCAATGAGTTACTATAAAAAAACTGTCGCAGATGATGTTTAAAATGGCAGCTTCAGAAGACTGAGATGCAAATTTTTAGTACAAAAGGACTCTTCTCTACTGCCAGCATCAACAATATTGATCTCTTTTCCCACAGCCATAACTTAATTTGTTAGAGGCTGGAAACATTTGGGACAAATACCCAAAGGAAGGGAACTAGAAATGCAAACTGAACATATTATCGTATAATAATACAGTCTAACTAATAATATAATCAAATAGTTATTCTTCAATTATTTAACTAATATTCAGTTTATTCCTCAATTAATTAGAAATAAAACCTTATGAATCCATTAATTCCTACAAGGGAAAAAGAAAACTTTATGATCTGAGAAATATGCAAAACGTGCTATGATGGCACTCCTTCTGTGTGACTCAGTAGAATAAAGGAGGAGAAATGTGTTGCAAATTACATTTGTTTGGCTCTGGAGAGCAGCTTGGTGATTTGCAGCGCTGGCTGAGCCTCACTGCCACTTTCTCATATGCTAGTACAAAGAGTAAAACCTCTGCAATAAATGAAATCAAGAGTCTGTCTTGGATGAGAATAAAGACTTGCCCGTACGGCCCCAAAGCAGGGTGGGGAGCTCAGAGGCCCCCCCTTTAAAGCTGATGCCCTCCTCAAACTGAACTTCCTAATTAATCTCCAAGCCTCATTTGCTTTCTTCTGTAAAAATATGAGCATAAATACTCATAGTTCTGGCCTGTTGTGAATAATTACTTTAGTTTAGGGCATGAAACATGTTACATTAGCATGAATACCATGTAAGTAGAGTCTCATCTCTACCCAGCCTTTTTGTCATCACCTGCTAAATCACACCTTGCAGTTAACTCAGGTTAGAAGACAAGTTTGTATCAATTTTTCTACTTTCAAGCACATGCACAAGCATGCTGCTGGCTTTCAGGAGCTTGTATTATGTCTAGCCAGAGTTCAAAGGGAAGCACTTGGAGCCACAAGAGCACGTGCATCACCTGCAGCGTCCCACGGCCAGCGCCCGGCCACACTCTGCTCCACTGCTGCCATTTTGGGTCATTTATGAGCACTTTTCCTCACAGCATGACACAGATTTCACTCTTTACATCTCATTACACAACGCTTTTATCACAATTCCCCTGACATCTTCAAACAATCCTCAACTTACTTCTCCACTTCCTCCTACTAAAAGGAGAAATATTGAGCCCATAAATCACTTTTTTCCAAAGGTGAGAGCACACTGCTAACAGAACACATTATACTAGATGCTTAAAAACCAATTAGGTCTCCAGGGATGCCACATGGGCTGATGGACACTCCACCTCAGGGCATCCTCATTTGGATCTCTGGAAAGGTTGTGACTGCTTCCTCAGTGGAGGCGCTCCCAAGGCAAGTGCCAAGTGGGGAGAAGGTGTTTATTCATAACAGCACATCTCTGAGTTGTGAATTTTAGAACATGCTTGGACTACGTTGGGGCCAATCAACCCTTCAGGTCTGCCAGTCACTGAGGTGATACCTCAAGTGGGCTGCCTCAGTAGTTCTTACAGCCTTTGCTTCTTCAGGGACTTGCTGGGGGATGCCAAGCTTCTGCACATTGCTGTCCCCCCTATTTCTGCTTCCTGGCAAGCCTTCCTTTCTGCCACTTTGTGCAGTGCTCACAAGGAAAGTGGCTCAGACCAATCCAGCACCACAAAACTGCGTTTCCCTCCAAACAATTTTGTAAAAGACTTTTTGGTTGCTTTTAAGAAAATGTTTATCAAACACACAAACTAATCTGATAGATTACTAGCCCCTCCTACTTTATTCTGTGCATCTGAATCTTCACAGGTCAATTGGAAAAAGAAACCTGAGTAGCAAAGTTTACGGAAAAGGAGTGATAAAGCAGATTTAAGCCTTTTTGGTCGGAAACTATCTTCAAAACTCAGGCAACAAAAAACTCAAACTCTCCAGCCAATCTAAGTAAGAAAGAGAGGAGCTCACAGAAGAGTCATTCTGTTCTCCTGGGGTGATGAAAAACCACCCTGCACTGAAGGAAGGGGAGAGGACAGGATCATTTTGAGGTAGACTCTGACTAGCAACAGCATGTATTTCAAAAAGGAAAAAAAAAAAAGCTGTCTGCAAAGTTTACACAGCTGGGGTGTCTCCTGTCACATCCAAACTGGTGGAAACTAAATTTGTCTCTTATACCCTGTCCAAAGATGACAACCAGTCCCCAGCGAGAGGGCAGCTATGGTGGCTCCCCAGTGGGCACAGCCTGGCCCACAGCTGTGCCACCATGATGGGCCCTGGCACTACTCTGGATATCCACCAGCACACGTGCACCAGAGATGGGGGTGGGTTTTGCATGCCACAGCAAGCAGGAGGAGGCAGGAGCAACATCCCTGCATGTTCACCTGCACACCAGTTACATCCACCAGTAATGGTTCCATGCCTGCAGGTGTCCACAAGAGCTTCCCAGTTGACTTCAACAGAAGCAAGACCAAAATCTTGCTTAACACACTGATTTGAACAGGAACAGCACAAGTGGAGGGGTTTCTTTATGAACATTCCTGCACTGGGTCTGGACATTCCCAAATTCCTCTCTAACCATGAAATCCCAGCAGCAATGCCTGAAGACCACGCAGTCTGTTTAGCTCATTAGCAGATCACAGCTGGCACATGACAACCCTTTCTGACCAGGATAACGAGGTGCTCCCCATCTCCAGCCAGCCCCACCAGGCACTCTTTAACCATGGAGGAGTGGAGGGCACAGTGCTGCCAACAATGTGCAGCACCAGTCAGCTGATGGCAAGCATTGATGGGATGCCCCAACTCCCCCACAGCCACCCCTCACCACCCATCCCCTCCCTCACCCCAGCCCAGTTCTCCATCACACCACAGTGACGTTTGGATGCCGCGCAGTGACACAGCTTCCAGATCCTCTGACAGCCCAGAACCCCAATAAACTCAGCGTGTTCACAGGAAGACAGATGCCACCATACTTATTAAATTCTTACAGTCTAATGAAAAACACCCCTGCTGCTTTCAAATTGTGGAAAACAAAGTACCTCCTTGTGACACTGCTGCTCCCGCTGCTGCTAAAGGAGGGGGTTTCTTCCCCGTCTCTGTAAAGCCATTCCCCTCCAGAACAGCACCTTTCCCTTCTTTTTTCCCAGCAGCTGTTGAAGCAGAAGTTTCCATCTTAGACGGGCATCTTCCAGCTCAGGAACCCTACAGGACATAAAACAAAACCAGATTCTGGTCACCACTCACAAAACAGGAAGCATAAGATGGTTTGGCAGAGTTCAAAAGCAAATGGCAAGCAGCAAAGAATTCCTGGGTTCCTAACTCCAGCAAACATAGGCACAAAGGCCACAGCCATGTAAAGGACTGGGTGTTCTCACAGATCTACAAAGATCAGGACCAAAAACCAATCCCCAGCTAAACTTGGGCTATACAGTAAAGTTTACAGGTCCAAAAGGCTTTCCAGGGTTATAGGATAGGTGAGATACAAATATTTAGCACACATTACATGGATTTGCCCATTGAATACATGACTAGATCATCCTAAGAAAAAACTCAGTGAAAAATTTCCAATAAAATACAGATAAACATATATTCAAAGTGAGGGTTTTTTTCTATCCCACAGTGTGTGGCTATGCTGTGGGCTGATATGGAAACAGTGTCATGATCAGAACTTTTCAGCAATGCTTATAGATAAGCCATAGCAGGTCTGCCATATCCCATCAAGTTCTCACTGGTGAAGTCTAACAAACACTGATCCCTTTCTCTCTCAAAAACCTTCTTCTATCCTGACCAATTGCATCTAAAAATCAGCCACAAATAGTGAATTAAATGCCATGAAATATCCACAAAACAAGAAGATACAAATAACCTAGGTTTTTAAACTTAGGTTGATAAAACATAGCAGCTCCTGAACTTGTTGACCATTTTTTTCTGCACGATTCAGACTTAAAAGCAAACATTTGGGTATCCAAAATCTACTGTAAAAACAGGGTTTCTCTAAAATGAAGAGGCATACTTTATTTCTGAATGCAAATACTTTTTCCCCTCATTTTACCTCGTTTGATTTCACGTCTCCACCTGACTCCTCCTTGCAGGTAACCAGCACAGTTACCTGGCACTATCAGCCTCAGGCTGGGCTTGGGAAAACCCACTGCTAATTCCTCTTTCCTTTCTAATTTTAATGCAGATCTGCAATTTTTCACATGCAAATTTTCAAATGCAAATTTTTCATCTCATGAAATACTCTGGAGCACACTGGCTGTTTGCCTTACTAGAATTAATGGGATTGGGGAAATATCTGGGAAACCAGAACATTTTTTTTGTGTGTGTGCGCGGGTAGTTTTACCACCATTGTGCCAATTCAGAACTTCCCTCCTTTTGCTCTGAAGGACTGACTGACTCCTGAAAATATTGAACTAAAAGGTGAACTCTCCTAAAAACTTGAAAGCACAAAGATTTCAGGAGTTCCCACCTGTGAGGGACCTGGTGCCTGGTGGCTGTGCAGAACTGTCACCACTGCCTGGGCTCTGGGACAGTGGTGTCCCACCAAGCAGCTGTGTGCTGCAGCCTGAGCAGCTCATCCCAGGAGCCTTCAGGCGTGGCTCACGTTAATGGGACAATGAAGTGATGGATCTGTGGTCACAGTGTGCAGCTGTAAACTGCAGAGCTTGCACTGGAAATGACAGGACCCACAATTACAGGCTTTACTGATGACACAAGGCTCCGCTGAACACCGAGGTGGCCCCTCAAGGTCCTGCCCCGGCATGTGCTGGGCTTGATGGCAAGCATGGGATGTGTTCCTGGGGCCAGGACTTTACAGTGGTTTAATCCAGGAATCAGGTTGGGTTACAGGCCACGTATGAAATAAATACACCCGAACTGCAGGAGTATTTGACCTAGGTCTGACAGCCTGGGCTTCTGTTCGTTAAGCAAATAAACTTCAGAGGCTCCATGGCTAACCCCCCACCTGTTTCTTCTTAGTCCCTCCTTTCAAGGCTTTGCACTTTTGTTTGAAACCAGACGCTGGCCCTCGCACCCCAACCCCCCTTCTCTGGGCACCCTGACCCTGGGGGCAGCCCTGGGGGTGAGGGAGCATCCTCGGGCACTGCGAAGCTCAGCAGCCATCGAGGGGAAGGAAGGAACTGGTAACAGGACTTGTTCTGTGAAAGATGCAGATAAGAGCCATGGGTTTTTTTCCAGAGATGCCTGAAGCAAAATCTCTACATCCCTGCCACAGACACCTCAATAGGGACCCAGTTTTTCAGATGTGTCATTTATCCAACTGGAATGTGACAGGAGATCATGCCTGTATTTGAAAATCTGGTCTTTGCAGCTGTAATGCTCTCTTTACAGATGAATTATGAATTTAAAACAATATTCAAGTGTTTGTAATAAGTGGTTGTATTAAACAGGTAAATCCTCAAATACCAGATTAGAAAAAAAATAAATAATGCAACTACTCTAATTTTACAGGATTTAGGGTAATAAATCTATAATTATTTTTGCTTTGTAAAGGTGCCTGGGGCAGAGCAGGCTGACTGTGAGGTTCCGAGCTTCTCCCCAAGTCAGCAGCAACTAAAAGTCATTTTCCTTTCACAGCACCCCACAGCCAGAGCTGATCATCTCAGCCCAGGAAGACACAAGCATCCTTCCTGCCAGATCCTGCTCTGCTCAGCACCTCTGCCCACAGACCAGTGAGCAAAGGAGCACCAACACTGATTTCATACCCCACCTTCTGAGGTTTCACAGACAGCAGCCAAGAGCTGGTGGCCAGCAGCCTTCCCTGTGGTGCAATGTGTGACCAGGACACAGCACTGGAACTCTGGAGATTTAGGTCCCCATCATGGACCTGCTATACAGTCTCCTCAGTGTCCCTGGGCAAAAAGCTTAACTCCTCTCTTGCAACCAGTTTCCACAGCCATAAAATAGGAAATAGTACTTTGCCCTATTTGCAAAGTGCTTTGAGATCCTTTGAGGCACAAGGCTATGGAAGTGTTTTTATTACCAGTATAAGAAGATATATTGGTGGAGGCAGTCAATCCACACTATCCAGGAGCACAACATTCATTTTTTAAGCAATGCATACTTTGCTTTCTGTTTGATGCTAAACTTTTTCTGCTGCTCTGTGCCACACAGAATTTATAAATTCAATGACAGATTAATCTTAGCAGTGAGCCATTTGGCATGAAAAAGGGTTTCACAGGGAGCCTGCTTTTTCCTGTAAAGAGCATGCATTTAGGAGTGACTATACAGAGAAAGACCCTATGCACTTATTCAAGCACAACTCTCTGCCCTCCGTCATTACTCAGAATTAGAAAACCAGAATGGATTACTCAGATTTTTCCTAAGGTTTGTAGCTTTCTCTGCAGGAGGAGGACTGGGTAATTGATTTTGACACTAATACCAGCACTATTCATATGCCCTGTAATATAATTCTGCAGTGACACTAAAAAGGCAGCCATCTGAGATCTGAACAAGGAAAGTGCTATATGATTTGCCCTAGACAACCCTAGCTATTTTAACAGCTGTGTTGTATATTAAAAGGGAGAAATCCCAACAGAATTAAAAACAACAAAGTCACATTTGCCTTTGAGGGAAAACAAGAAGCCGTAAACTTTCCTAATAAAACAATCCCTCCCGCCAAGTGCTTGAGGAATAGTCTGAAGTGCTGTCCGAAAATGCCTGTGTCTTTTGGAGGGCATCAGCCTGAGCAGGACTGCTGGCAAACTTAGGAATGAACAGATACTCATCAGCCATACCCTCTGCACACCCTTTTTTTTTTTTTTTTTTTTAAAGGCAATTATTTCCTTCTTCAGGATTGTTCTTTCATCAGGAAACCCCCTTCTCCTCCCCTAGACAGGGCAGAAAACATTTTTTTTTCTTCTCTGTGACAAATGAATGACCAATTTTGCCTATATCTGCTCAAAGAGCAAGCAGCACTATGGGAGTGATCCTCTCTGGCAGAGGGCAGACACTGCCAGTGACACTGAGACTCAGATCCAATCCTGAGTGCCACCTTCAAGGCTGGCAGCCCCATGCAAGGGGCAGAAAGGGATTTCCAAAGCATGCTTCCAGAAGCCATCTCACTTTTTGGGAATATTTTGGGCTTTCTCAGACCAGTGTGTATTCTCTCTTCATTCTGAGTTCACCCCCACCTGACCTCTCCACACACAGCCCTAGCAGTGCCAGTGAGGTGGCGTCACCTCCAGGGGACACGCTGGATGTGTGCTGGCTGCTGACACCAGCACCACAGCCAGTGTCCATTACCACTGCTGCTGGCTCCTGGCAAGGCTGATGGGAGCTGGGATAACCAAGGGCAGCTTTGCACAGCTCTTGCCAGGTTTGTGCTCAGGCACCCACAGGGAGACAATAAATTCTGCCACATCAGCCCTATGTAGGTACAATCCCAGGTCTGATAGCTTTTCCTGGTGTGCTGCTTTAGTGAAGATAAACAAGGACACACTCCCACCATCTCTTCTTTTCAGTGGACTGTATCATACAGCTAAAGCCTTCTGAATACATGATCCACTTATGAAATTCAGTGTGAGCCAACTGCTCTGAACATTGACTTAATACAGTGGCTGCTGTGATCCTTTTCAGTCTCCCAGGGTTTGAGCCAAATTATGTTCTCAATTACATGGAAGTAGCAGCAGTTAACCTGGTGAAGTCATAGGCTCTGTACCACAGCAAAACTTGACCCCTCTATTTTCTTTTATATCAGCAAATGCTTCAAATTACTAAAGAAAGTTTTTTCTGTCTAAATGCCACTAGTAAATCTTGGGACTATCCAAACAGGCTGTCTGCTGCTGAAGGACCTACAACTGTTTACAGAATATCAATCTCAGGTAAAAGCAGCATAAATATTAATTCAGAACTAATCACTTTTGAGGTACTCCTGACACAAGGTTTCCCATCTTGACATTTCTTAGGAATGGTTTGCTTGGGCCAATCTATAGGGTTGATTACACATGGAAATTAGAGCTGTACACTGGGGCAGTAGCTCTCTGTCTGGGAGCCACTCCTGCCCCTTACCCTCAAAAAAACCTTCTGTGGTGGGTCCCTCCCAGCTTCTGGGATGAAAGGAAGCAGAGACAAACCCATGCTGGCAGAAGCAGGGCTAGAAGGGCACAGAGCTGCTCAGGAGCTATGCTGGTTTTCTACCCCTTACCCTGACTCCTGCTCAGAGGAGAGTAATACCAGGCTGCCAAAGGGAGGAGGAGGGAGCTGTGCTAGCAGCAAACAGGATAGGAAGACACACAAGTTCTGCCTGCCTACTCCCAAAGGTAAGGCTAAAATTGCTGAGAAATCTGAGAAAGCTTGACCCAACAGTTCCAGCCCATGGTAAAAGTTGTATCACTCCAAAAAATGAAAAGGAAAAAAAAAAAAAACAGAAAAAAAAGGAGAGGGGGGAAAAAGAGACAAAAAATACCCCCAGTAGGGTTGGCAAAACTGCAATAGTTATACAGGTTCTGGAATGTACAAAGGCTGAAATCAGAGACTTAGCATCTCTTTTGAACTTCAAAAACAACAAGTCTCTTCAAATCACTCTGTTAATTGGCTTTAAATTAGAATTCTAAGTTTAATGAACAAATCCTTCGCGTACGGCATGAAACGGATACACTTCTAGATTAACTTCCTGATCAACACCATCTGCCATTTCCATATGGCAACAGCAAACCAAAAGCACGAGGAAGAAGCTGCTCTGCAGTACTGGGAGGGGTCAAAGTGCACCCAGAACTGACTGGGGCTTGGTAGGGTCCCTCTGTACTGTAGTAACATCACCTCCAGCCAGCTCCACAAGTCCTGGGATATTTCAGGCACAATTCTGTCCAGGAAGGTAAAGAAAGGAAAAGTGCGGGGTAGGAAGGAGGCATGAGGGAAGGAGGGATGTTTGAAAGGATGATTGGATGCATGTGGAAAGAGCAGTAAGTTCCTGAAGATGGACAAGGGCCTGGAAAATAGGAAATAAGGGGATAGGGGGATGACCTTAAAGATTACTGAGGAGTATGAGTGAATGAAGCACAGACAATGGCAAATCCTGTGTAAACAGAGAAGAACAGAAAAGAAGAAGCAAGACTGTAGGCAGACCTGGCTCCTCAAGAGATGGAGATACATGCACTGCTGGGGCAGGGGTAGGCACAACATGACATCTGCTCATGGGAGGGACAGGACAGGAAGGCAGGGCACAGAGGGAAGAGAGACACAGGGAAGAAAAGTGACATGCAAGGTTCTCTGATAGAAGAAATATGCCCGGCAAACAGCTTCAAAGAGTGCAGCCTTCCAGCCTGCTCCATCACTCTTTGTACATGGAGTACCTAAGACTTTGTGTCTAGGCACAAAAAGACTTGACTGCTTCTGGTGGTCCCAGCCATGTGAAAGGAAACCATCTCAAAAAGAGTCACAAGTGCTGCCCCACCCTACTTACGCTGACACTGACCACAGCAGCCTTCCCCTAACATCACACAAGGACAGTAAGAGTGGTAGCACTCAGAGATTATCACCACATGGACTGTCTGTAAATATTCAGCCACCTGCTCAAGAACCAGCCTTCAGCAGCTCCTGGGAGTCCTTCCAGCAGGAGCCAGTCACTGATGGGTGCTACGCAGCAAGGCTGCAATGCCAGCATGCACAGAGGGGCAGCCAGCCCTTGGGCCCCCGGGTCCTGGGCAGGGCTGACAGAGGTGGCATAGCATTTGTGGGAGAGACACGTCTTCAGGAATGGCCCCACAGACCAGGCTATCCTAGGATGCTCTGTGGCACCAAATGACAGCACTGAGGACACTGTACTGCAACATAAATTATTTTTTCCTTTCTAAAGCCATTTTACTTTCTAGGCTGCATTTATTGGAAAGGAGATGATATTAAAGAGAGGAACTAACATTTCAGCCGTTTTTCAGGTTTAGCCTGATGTTCCTATTTTTCACAAACACTAATGTCACTTTAATATTGCTGCTTCATTACAAACAAGTATGATTTATAAAACAGCAGAACATTTGAATCGTTTCCCCACTTCCAGTGTATTTCCAAGTTGCCAAACTTAGAGCCTTGAACAAAAATTATCTTTCAGATGCTGGGTTAAAAACAATCACAATACATCATCAAAACAAACGAACAGACATAAAAGCTCAAAGCCAGACACAGAATCAGCACTGGTCCATGCTGAGGCATGCAGGCTGGGGTACCTGACTTTCCCTCCTTTCCCTCAGAAGTTATCTTTGTTTCTTACTTTGGAAGAGCTGAGAAGATGGAGGAGTGGGGGCTGGAGGGAAGAGTCTTTTGTGGTAGAACAGGAAAACAAAGTCATGCTTGTAATTTTACAAAACCAATCCTACATGTCTTATCATGAGAAAATTTCCACTAAGCAAATTCCGACATGTGAAAAAACCGTCAAAGAAGATAATCAAGACACTCCTGTAGTCAGACGCTGTATTAACATGCAGCAAAAAATATGGGAGGAGGCACCAGGTAAACAAAAATTGCTTAAAACTGATGCGTCACCATTATAACTGGTCCATGAATCTTCATTGGGTTTTGTTTATTTGTTTGCTTTTGTTGTAAGAGTGAGAGAATTGTGGCAAAGCGTTGTCTAAGTTTGTGTTTTTGATGTAAATCCAAAGAAGTTTTCAATTTCCCGTTACACAACTGTGTTTTTTTCCAAAAACAGAACCAAAAATACAAATACTACCTATGTGTGCACACACGTATCTAATGAAGAAGTATTGTTTTCATTTTAGGGAACCTTCACACACCAAAATAGAAAACTAAAAAAAAAGGCAATATAGCACCCCCCAAACACCCCCTTCATCAAGTCTTCTCATGCTCCAACAAGAGCAGGAACTGCTAATAACTAACATGTCAGAGAAAACATATGTGGTGCTTGGCAGCCACACCAGGGTGGGTTACAGCTAAACAGGGTGGGTGACAGACTGCATGAAGACCAGGGTGGAGGACCATTAAACTGTTAACAACAAAATTAGACTCTAATTGCAAATCACTAGTAACCTAATGACTTTTCATCAGGTTTTATGAGTAAAAGGTACTACAAAAGTAAATTGCACATACTACAAGAGGAGCAGAAACTGATTCTGAGCAGAAATGTTTATGCAGATTCCACAGAGCAGAGAAGGGTCAGCGCAGGAGATTGGCTAACAGGTGAAGAGCTGCCTTGATATTGGATTCAAGGGAGGCTTTGAGAAGTGAATGTTTTGTTGGCTTGGTGGTGACTGAAGGAGAATCCTCTCGGGGTTTCACTTCCGTGCTGCAGTAGTTTGGGCACTTTCAACTCTCATGAATGAAACCCCAAATACAAACCACATGGACTGAAGTTTAATGGGTTTGCTTTATGTAGGGGTGGGATGAGTAATAATGTCTTGTAGTGGCTAGTCCATCCAGATGACATTGAACAGGCTCCAAAGCTTGGATAAGAAACCCCTCATTTGGCTCAAGAAATGAAAATCTTTATTTTGAGCAATGAAAGATGAAGGACTGCATCCTTGCAAAAATCCCTATAGCAACTAGGCTCTTTCAGAACATGTTTCATTGCAAAATTTTGGTTTATTTTTAAACATTACAGTTCTGTTCATCAGCCTATTGAATTCTCCCTCCAGAGGCACACATGTAAGCATGCAGAAGAGAGAAGCCTGGGAAGGCAACAAGAATGTAATTAAAAACAAAAAAGCAACACTTCAGTTGGCTCATTTTCCTCTGCTGAACACATACACCACACAAGCTGCTATTCCACACTTTATTCCACTTCACATATTGTCTTTATAAGACTCCAGTTGCCAGCTGGAGGCAGGATGCAGACCACATAAAATGGCTGGCAGTTCATAAACAGGAGAACGGAGAAAAATTCATCCAGATGAGAATGGCAGAAGAGTTTCTCAAAGGAACCTATCTAGGATTGGAAAGGGACCATGGAGGTCATCAAGGTCAGCCTTATGCTCACAACTAGCATTTGAAAAACCCAAAACTGTTGCAATATCTGACAGCTGCTTTTGTAGGAGAGGTCAGAGTTATATGGGATGAACCCATGAACCACAACAAAGACTAGTCTGCAACAACACAAGCATGCTGGTGAACAAAAATTCCAGGAGAACCAAAAATCCTTGCAAGGAACATTCCATGAGGAAGAATGAAATCAATACTTTGAAGAGCATTCAATTTCTGTGAGCTGTGACTCAAGTTACAAAGCTATGTATTTTTCCAGAAATTAATAGTTAAGTAAGTGGTGACTGGCAGAGCCCCTGTGTTTTCAGCAGTGCAGGTCCATCTTCTACAGAGAAAAGAAACTGTACAATGTGGCTGGCTGTCATTACAGTGGATGGGAATAAGTCTTTCAGGAGACAGGCTAAAGTATTCAGGAGGGTATTAAGCTAATGACAAAAGACAAGGGTGAAAATGAGCACTCATTTAGCCAGAAATCAAGATGTCAAGATTAAAATTAATCAAGGTACCAAGGGACTCAAAGAGAAGAGATTCCTTAATTGTGTAGACTGTAACACTATGAACATGAGTAATAAACAAGAAGTGGAATAGCTCCTTTAATACACAAATTAGTCCTGACTGGTATTACTGAATCTGGTGGAAACATTCACATGAATGGAGAGTTACAATCATTTTGTGTATCAGGGACTGGAAACAAACACAGAGCCATGAAGTCTGTCAGTGACAAATGGGTGTTGACATGGTAAATAAAGATGATTGCTTTATACCAGTGAGATGCTCTCCATGCCTAGATGGCCTAGATAAAGATTATAGGTTCTAAAGCAACCACATACAAGGCCACACATCTGGAAAATAATTGATTAAAATGAAAACTGTCTGAGAAACACTGACCGGAGATTACTTGAAGTTTATGGTGGGCAGACAGTGGCTGAGAAGCTCCATGGAGGGTACCAACATTAAAACTATTAAAGCAATATGTGTTTGTATACACAGGGTTTGGGAGGCTGTAATGCCTCTCTGCCTAACCCTGAACTGACAGTATGTGCAGTTCTGGTGCCCACAGCCCAAGCAGAGAGATGAAAACTGCCAAGGCTCCTGTGCCACACATGAGAAAAATGAAAGAGAGGTCAACAGAGAGGCACTTGCAGAATGAGCTGATCAGTAATATTAAGAGATACACAACCACAAAGGCTAAGAGACAGATATTAAACTAGAGAAATTCAGATTAGAAACAAAAGGCTCCCAGTTTCAACAGAAAAGAGCACTAGATTCAGGCTGGTGCCAGACTTTCTAGCATGGCAGAGCTGACATTTTGTTCAGGTATTTTTCAGGAGGTGTCCTATAGTGTGACTTATCACAGCACATGAGTTTTAAGTACAAGATGGGTTTAAGTACAGGAAAGTCCTCTAATGGTATTATAGAGAAGGTTAGACTAGATCAGCACCTTGATCCTCTGTGCACCTATGTATCAGGGTATTATTAATAGTTGGTCTGCCATACCCTCACAAATCAAAACATCTGCATTTATTATGATTAAATTTTAGCATGACTATCTCTGCTGACAACAAAACTAATGTTTACCTTCCAGCTTCCATATTTTTTTCTTTTGTGCTAAGGACTCAGGACAGGTGTTTATGTCCTGCCAATAGCAATGTTGCAGAATATACATTCTTTCACTATGCAGTTATGTCTACTGCGCTACAAGTATTTTGATGACTAAGACAAATTATAAAACCATTCACCAACAGAATATCATGCAATCTTCACATTGTAGCCTATAAGAACTCACTTCGTTTCTTGATCTGGTAAGCAGCTGCCAGCATCAAAAAAAGGAAAGAAACAACACTGTAATTTATTTCATTCTCTTGTTAAAAAAGCTAAGGGGAAAACCTCCCATCTCAACCCCAGCAGTGGTGTCTTCCACAGCCCAAAGAGTGGGAATACGAGGAGCTCTGGTCCTCTGCAGCCCTGCAGTGTCTGCTTCACATACAAAACAAGCTGGGCTGACAAGCCAGACAGAATATCTCACGTCCCCAAAACTTACTGGAACAAAACAAAGGCCATCAGTGAACTTGTAGCAAATGTCAGCAGGTTGCTATGGCTCAGGGGAATTGAACAAGTGAAGCAGAAGAACTGTGTGTGGTGGCAGCCAGGCCAGGGCCCAAGCACTGGAAACTGCATTTGCATCTGTTGAGCCCCCAGAGATTTTCAGAGGCTGTACCAGACTTCAGGGCATAGTGACTGATGTGGCCACTAGACACAATAAGATCCTTTCAACTATTTCATTACATAAGACTCAAGTCATTAAGGTTAGTCTGAGAAGATTCTGTAAATCCTGCCTCCTTATTTGCTTTCATTCTGTGATAGTTTCTAATTTAAGACAAAATGCAAAGGATTCATATCAATTCTTCAGGACAGAACTCTTGTACAGGAGCATGTGTGTATATACACATACACATACATCTGGTTGTACTTACAGTTATCATTTAGTTATAACTAATATACAACTATCTACTAAAACAGTTACAATATACCTTGCAGTTATTGTACATGATTTCTGTTGCATATGAATGCACATAATTATATTCTATATCCATATCTTTTTCTGCATGCAAGCTTGTTGAGTTCTTCCTTGAGAAAACAGTAAAAACAAGCTAATTCATTTACCTCCCATCTACAACTTCCTCCCTGCTCCTGAAGTTTCAACTACTCTTTCCTTCAGTCATCTCACTCCTGCACAGTCATCTTCTAAACCATGCCACAGCCACTTTTTTTGCTCTTCTTGCTCTTTCTCTCTTTTTTTTCCTCTTTTTTCTGGTCTGTCTCCCTCTAAACCCAAAATCCGAGTTGTGCCTATAACTCTTTCCATCTTCCTTCTTGTTCACTACAGCTAAGCTGTATTCAAAGCCCAGTAGCCTCTGGGCTTTCTCTCCACTAAATCTTACCTACATTTTACTGTCAGATTGACCTAGTTTGGACCTAATTCCCTCCAACAACACAGAACCTTCAGTCTATCTCTCAAATATCTCTCACAGAAGTCTGGCTATGGTTAGAAGGTAGCAAATGATGCCAAATGCTGTAGAAGTGGATAGCATCTTGTTTGTTATCCAAGTTTGAAACCTGGGGTGGTCCTCAAGATTCCTCCAACCTCACTGTAAGATTTTGCCTCTAGGCCACCTCTGACTCCTGATTCTTCCTTCTGCACAGTGTCTCAGAGTCTGGCATTTCCTTGAGCTTCCTGCCACTCACCTACATATCTGAACTCAAAACACCAGCCTCTAACCCATTCATTTTCATTTACAGCAAGTTCCTTTACATTGGTTCTAATGAGTACAAAGCTGATTTCACAGCCATTCAGAATGTGGGAACAAAGAACATTTTCCTAGCTTGTCACTTTTTTCCTGTCACTTTGCTTTACATCCTTTGATGGCATGCTCTTTTGTTTTGCCTCAGCCATTGTCTCCTCTTTCAAAGCCTATCAAAGCCTACCACACTATGCTTTCAATCTCACTGGCTTCAGGAAGACTTGAGCAAATGCATATGCACTTGCTTCCATCAGGGCCTAAATATGTGTTCTTTGAGTGGGTTTGGTCACACAGGTCAGAGATATCTGCCCACTCCCAGTCTCGTTCATAATTAGTTTTCACCACTGAAACTACTAACTTCAGCTGCCTTCTGTTTCATTTCAGGTCTCCAAGGTAAGAGACTCAGATCCCTCAGAAAATCAGGAACCAGTTCTGATTTTCCTGCTCTGTTTTTAGAAGTACTAGGGTTCCACAGTTAATGCTATGTTTCCTCCTGTAAAGGAATAATCACTTGCATAACGCATTTATCATAATTCACTTGTCCCTCACCAAAAGAAAGATTTTACTTCTTATATCCCCTTGCTCTCTGCGTAACACACAGCGACATTCAAAATTATACACTACAAATACTGAAAAACCTCTTCAAGTATGCATTTTAATTGCTGTCACAACCTAGCACTTGACTTAAAACCCAGTTATCTTTTTCTCTACTGAAGAAATTAAACATCTATTTTTCCCCATCTCTACATTCATCCTTTTGAGTCCAAACTTTCATAGAACTGAAGGCACACGGGTGGGGGATTTGTCACCAGCCATAGATGACCACGCAATTTCTTGTTGTTAAACCATATCCATAGCTACTCAACATTTGGTACCATTTGGACTCTTGGGCACTTCCCAGCCTTTCATGTATTATAAGTGAGACATATCAACATACATGTCTTGGAGACAGTATCATCACTGAAAACTCAGCTCTTCACAGGTTTACTGCTAATAAATACTTATAAATGTTAATTTAAAAAAAAACAAACAGAGAAAATGTATTTTTTGAAAGCAAAAATTGATGGACATCCCCCAATCAATAGTGGCATACTGAGAAAACAGTAGATGTCTTCCCTTAGCACTCTTGTAACCAAAGATTGTTCTTTATTTAGAGAACATATTCAGGCAGATGCCTTCAGAGAAAGACCTGAAGCATGTGCTGGACTGGTTTCCACTGCTGCAGCCCGCTGAGATTTTTAGAACACAAGACTGCTGGCTGTGAACATTCCCTAATGTGGAGACCTTCCCTTTTGCTGATCAGTGCAATAATACATCACAGCCCCAAGGCCACGCGGCTGCTGCCTGGCCCTTTGGCTGGGACCCGGGCACTCACACTGTGCGTCATGCAGAAAACCTACAGCTTTTCCCAAAGCCTTTTGGGTTCCAGCCCCCAGAGCCAGCCAAGGGCACTGGCAGCTGAAGGCCTTTCTCAGAGCGTGAGAATCGGCAATCAAAGGAACGAACCATCCGCAACTCCAGCACACCACGTGCAAATTACAGAGCATGCAAGACCTCAAAGCAAATGGCTGCGTGTGTAAGTAACTTCAGGGAAAACACACATAGGAAGAGATCTACTTGTTAGAGAAATAAATGATTCCTCTCTCTTCAGGTGCAACGGAGCAGACCTTGGCTCCCAGAACAGGCCCACTTGGAAGGAACACACTGCTGTCCCACCCCACTGTGCTACACAGACCTGTGTCTCTGCCAAGAATTGTGACTGTATTACCAATAAGCACAAAAATAATTAACTGCACTAACTTCTGAGGAAGAGTGTAGTAAACTACAGCCTACTGAGACACATGATAAAATAAAGGTGCAAAAAGGTTCCATTGCTTCTAAAAAATCCTCTCTGCAATTTCCTGGCTTACCTGCCCCTGCCACAGTACAACAGTGCACAAGAAACCAAAGAGATACCAAAACAGCACTAAATATTGCCCAGTCTCTTTTGCTATTGTAAAACTTGAGAGGAAAATAAAGTGAAGTGACAATGAAAAGCTTTTGTAATACAATTTTGCTGCTATGACAGTACATGAGGATAGAGAGGTGACCAGAGAGCTTTTCATTCAAATTCATCTTAATACAGAAGTAAATGGTTTTGGAGATATATATATGTTATATATATTATGCTATATATTCACTATAAAATGAATCAAAATAACGTCAAGAAACTGCTGAAATTTATGTAATAATTGTGATAGTCCCAAATGTCCAACAAAAGAGTTTTGTTATATGCATATTTAATATATTTAAATTAATTTCCTTTGGCTGACTCATTACAAATGTCCTTTTGCTCAGCCCTCTAGATCCACACCATCGCAACCTCCTCTGGTCACAGCAGCACACAGTACAATTGCTTTTCATGCCATCCTTGGAAAAATTCTCTGTTGAGCCTTCCTGGAATGGGGTTGCATCATCCAAGTCATTCTGCTCTGCAACATCAGTACTAATCGCCAACATCCTTAATAAATGCAAACACACACTTTCCCAGAGCTCTATTCCCAGAGCAGCTTTACTTTGCCAGTGACCACAAAGGTGTGAAGATTTCTAAAGAGTTACTCGATGCTAATAGAGAAAATATGCACACCCAGGTACTTGCAGTCACTTTTCACATCTAGTTTTGACTTTTACTGGTCTTGGGTCCTCCGAGAGATCCAAGTCTTACCTGTCCTGCCCTCCCACATTTATTTCTCTGACCCAGAAAATCCCTCTGCTGCAGCTTCCAGCTTAAACTTTCACCCTAGACAGGACCCTCACTGTGGAAAAAAAAAGCCTTTCTGATTCTTCAGTCATTCCCAAAGTTTCCTGATCTGCCAGTAAAACCCCAGGGTTGATGCATCTCACCTTCAATAGCCAGCTCCTTTGTTCTGCAGAGGCAACACCACGGCCACATATCCCCACAGGAGGGGCTGGAAAAATTCTCCTCACAGCTGTCCTGAGAAATTTCTGCCTGTTTTGTGAACGTTTGAAGTTTGGAGGTTGATGATGATGCACCTCTCTGCAAACACCAAAGTCATGCCATGATGCAGCAGTGATGTATTCAAGCACAGACAGAACCTCAAATTGTCACAGCACTGCCTAAGGACTGTCACACAGCAACAGACAAATGGTCCCACTCATTCAACACCCTGTCTGACAGCAACCAGTGATGGATTCCTCAGACTAAAATACGAAAAGGTCATTTGCTTTGCCCAGTATATAACAGCTAGGTAGCAGAGGGCAAGGACTTTTGCAAGCTGGGGCAGAAGATGATCTCTTTGTGCTATGTCAGATGAAGTGAGAAACTGGGGAAGCATCTCTGCAGAAGGTGTGAACTTGTTCATTTGTAGTCAGAAAGTGCTTAGAGATCGTCAGATCAGATAATACGGAAGCACACATTATTACCATTAGGGCTTCTCTAGATTTGTATACTGCAACCAGAAACACTATTACCTTATTGTAGAAATACCTCAATCTTTCCTGAAGCTTGCAGAGCTACATTTTAATAAATGCACCATAAACATACTTCCACTTCTGAAGTTAATCACAATTGCCTTACAGGAGATTAACACCATAAAGCACTTTCACAGCTGACGTGTCTTTAAAAAAATTCCCAGAGTTAAACTTGTATAAATAATGTAAGTGACAAGGAATATAATTATTAAATGTTGTCATTTTGGAAGAAAATTAATTAGCGATAGCTGTAGCTGTCTTGTGTCTATTTAAGCAGTGTGCATCTCAATTAAAATTTAATTGCAACAGATTCAGGCACAGCAGGGAAAAGTGATGGAAATGAAAAGCAGTCTGATCCTATATTGCAGTCTACAAGAGAAAGCATAGTGGAAACTGTGGGGGAAGGGGAGGAGAGAGGCATGAAGGTAAGAAAGCAAACCCACAGAGCTGTGCTGCTGCACAGACAGGATGCCCAGCTCCAGTGGGTGCTGTTTGTTTCCAAAGCAGGTGACTGGTATTGGACACCACCACCAACAGGAGCAAAACCAGCTGCTGCTGGAAGGGCCATTGCTTCCCGTCACAGCAGATGAGCTCACCTACCCACTGTGGTACGAGAGATGGCATCATTCTCCACACCACTGTGCCCTTTGCTTTCACCACCTCCTCCAGATCATCCTGGAAAACCCCTAAAGCAGGACTGAGAGGAGCCTTCCTTAAGGAAGAACCAGAAAGATCTTGAAGACAAAGCCCTTCTGACACTCTTAAGTCACCAGAGGTACAAAGATTTGGTTTGAGGAAGAATAGTCCCCTTCACATGACTTGGAGAAGCAGGCAACATCCTGTATAGCTCTGGATTACCTTCTCTATCAGAGTGCCCCAGGTATCACCTTTATTCACTTCTGAAGGATTTTGGATGTCCATTTCTGCTTTAAAGAAATTATACAGCCAGAAGGAATTAAGATACCTGGCCCATTACTGCACATACAAGGTATTCCAGTGTCCCTAAAATTCCAGCAGCCAATTCTCTACACTGACTGGAAAATACTGTCCTATGTCTTAACTGAAACACTGAAACAGCTCTTCCTTCAACATTCATTTCTCAAGATTCAAATTATCTACTACATGCTTACTTAATAAGTAATTTCCATCTCAGAGAAAAGTGAGTATTGCTGTAGATGTGTAGGATGCAAATCATATTGAAACAAAAAAACAAAAGGTGCAGAGTCCTGAGTTCATTTATGACAAGTAAATAAAAAGGGAACCAAAAATGAGATGCTCTGGTCTTAAAACTTCAGCTATTTATAAAATACTTGCTGAGTATAACATCACCAAACTACATAAATATTCTTGAAATACTTCTGTTAGGACTTATTCCGCTTCCAAATGAGAAAAATATATTTCCTCCAAATTCCCAGGGCATATTCTCAGTCAACCTGAAAACCAAGTTATATTGTTTCTGACATCATAATTATAATGTAAGTTTACAGTACTTGATATTTTGTTGATGATGCTGAAGTCATAAGAGAATCAAACTCATTCTCCTACCATTAAGCAACTCTGTCCAGTCATAAAAATAATTTTCTGCTATCAGAATTAGGGATAGCAACCTGAAATGGTATGTTCCTGTTGAATATAGATAGTGATTAAAACAATCATAATCCTAATAACAATACTGTCACAGTCTTATAACGCTACTAAGGCAGAGTTATGATAGGGCCCTAGTGAAATTAGGATTTCATTAAAATTTGGTAATCCTAATCGGGTTTTATTTTAAATACAGTCTAAGTGAAGTTTCTTGATCAAAGTCTTAGGATAAAACAGAAAATAAGCATGTATACATGACCTAATGTAAAAGTCTGCAGTTATAACAAAGCCAAACCTTGTCTGGTAGCAGCAAATGACGTGACACTCGCCAGAGAGTTCAGGCTGGGTGTTCAGAAAAGCTTTCTCCAGGAAGACCATGCGCTGTTGGACCAGGTCACCCTCAAGAGGCTGAGGCATCTCTTTGCCAAAAGAAGTCTGCAGGACTCCACTAAACAAGCCATGACCAATTTAACCCAGTGCTGGTGGCAGGCCCCACTGGGGCTGGAGGCTGGGGACAAAGAGCCCCCCATAGCTTTCTGTCACCTGAAATTTCTGGGATTCTGTGATCCTGCAGAAGTGGAGATGAAAAATCTCAGTGCTTTGGAAGATCATCCAGTTAGCTAAGGATTCACTGCTGCTGCTGCTGCTGCTTGAAATGTTCAGCATCAACCAGTCTGAGTGCCCACTCCACAGGTCAGGGTCAGCAAACTACAGGGAAGGTGCCACATTTAACAAGGAGACTTTTTGCTAAACCAATCCCAGCTACATGTGAAGTATAACCTGCATCAAAGGTGCAACTGATGATGAACAAGCTGAAACATGACTTTAAAATATTTCTTCCTTCTTTAAAAACAAACAAAAAGATAACTCCCAAACTTTTCATGGGAGAAATATTTAACTTTCAAACAAGATGATCACCAACTTCTTTTCCTTCTGCAAAACATTTCAAAATGGGGATTTGGGGGAGGGAGGAGAGGGGAGAGAAAAACTCCTCAGCCTAATTTACAAAAGTCTGCAATATTTTTGTTAAGGTTATCAGATGTCTTCTATCTCAGCATAACTGAAGCCCAAAGAAAAGACAGCCTGTTCACTGGCACATATGCTGATCTCACAGACCTAATGCAGAAAGCACATGCCCTCCTGTGTACACCACTCCATACAGTTTTATGGGTAAGTTTTCCAAATGTTTTTAAATACACGGAATAATGCATAACATGGTGTAATTTTTTTAATCTCTTCTCACTTTTCTCCATACTAATATATAACGACATGCAGGTTTTCCTCTGCTTTTGTCTGCTGCTAAGTGGGACTAGAGGCAATTCTTTTTTCATACCCTTTTTAGCTCACCATAAAGCTAAACTCATATAACTTCAGATCCTGAATCCGACTGCTGAGCATACCTTTCATCACATCACATTATTTGGTCTTCATTTAGCTGTCACAAAACCATTTCCTTTCGTCTACAGATTAATTACAGCCTGGTGAGGTTTCAGAACAAATACCTTTGCCCATTGGAGCCTCTGCAAAGACACAGTGATTCATGCAGTATCTATGCCTCTGGAAGGGAAAATAAAGCTGAGGCAGGACATGCAAGCTGTGAGTGGATCCGATATCAAAAGAGCTGGAGCCTCCAGTGAACAGCAGCCATACCAACACAAATAAGTTTCTGCACGACTTGTGCAAGAGCCACAGCTGAACGTGAACCACCACTTCAGTTCGGCACTAAGCTGATTTAGCTACACTATTCATTCATCCAGGACTAAAGATGACAAGGCAGGAAGTGTCACTCAGTCATGAATTATATGTGACACAAAAAAGCCACAGGTGTGGTTTGAGAGACTATGCATGCAGCCGCTGCAGCCCTGGATTCCAGTTAATTGCTGTAAGTAACTATGGAAAATGGACAGTGGGAAACTCTGTAGAAATGCGAAGAGCAAAGCAGTCCAAGAACACTTTCCCACTTGTTCAAAGCAGCGAGATACACTCTTTAAACATGTGTCAACTGTATCTGATGACGACCATGTCAGTGTATTAGGTCTGGGTGGTTAGATACAAAGGGCTCGATTCTCTGCGGTGCCAGAGCCGTGCTGGCAGCGAGCTGCCTGCTGCTGCTGCTGCCTCACAGCTGCCTGTGGGCCACGGGCAGGCTCTGCTCCTGCTGCTCAGCACACACCGATGTGGTCTGGCAGCACACGGAGCACCCCGGCCATCACCCCGCTCCTGGGAGCCTCCTCTGCCAGCCTGGGATGGAGGGGTTTGCCCTGAACCACTGCCAGCCTTTTTGTCACTTTCTTCTTTGGGGCACGCTGAAAACTTCCTCTCCGTTTAAAGCAATGGGATTGGAGAAAGGGAAATAAATTCAAGGATTTTTACTTATTTAGAGCTCAGATACACATGCTACATAAAGCAGAGCTTCTAATACCTGAAATGAGACAGAGGAGATCCTGACTTCTGATCGGATCTGGACCAACTTTTGTGTGGTATTGACAGAGTCACCTCTCTGCCATGAAATCCTGGCAAAACCTTCCTGACAGTCCCCTCCTGCCAACTTCTTCCATTGCGCAAGTGGAGCTGTTTTGCCAGCTGCTATGGGTGTGCATTAGGCCACTTGTGTGGCCTGTTTGGGAAATAAGAGCTAAGCAAGGGATTATGGATCCAGTTGAACTCATCCTTGCAATCACTGAGAGCTAAATATATCAGTGAAGTTGATGTTTTCTCACCTTTTCTCTTCAAGAGCAAAATACACTTATTCTGGTGGCAAGTCAGCTCAGCTTCCAATCCCACCTCTCCCAGTGCTGATTTTGGGACAAAAATTTCTCTGTAAGAGCCTTCAAAATGAATGCATTTTTTTAATTTTGAATTTAATTTTCCCTTACTTCACACTCTGACATACCCAGCTATTTTCTAAAAGACAGTGTATTAGATCTCCTGAAAAATCATGCCTCCATCTGATCAGACATACAGAGCACAGAGATCTCAAGACCAATATTTGCTGCTTTCTCAGTGATACTGAGTATATATTTTTTTACCTTTTGGGGAGAAGAGCATTGTTCTTTGGTGTCAACTAATTCCCGCCCTCCAAGAGAGGTCCATCTGCTGCATGAGGACGCTGTAGCTCCCAGGCAGGTACCCAGCGAGCTCCACCCTGCCACCAGGGACAGTCCCAGCAGTATTCTGGCCTCAAAACCACACAGAACAGCTAGTCCTTTCCAGTGTGATATCCCTGCCAACAATAATCAACTGGTGTTTTGGAGAAATCACCAAATGAGAGGGATTTTTTTTTTGTCTGGCTTTAAATTGTACTAAATATCTGCAGTCCTCTTCAGTAACAAAGGACACAAAGAAAGGAGGAGGAAAAAAAAAGTCCTGCTTCTTTAGTTGTTTTTGCTGATTTTGGTAAGGTTCCTGGATCAAAGCTTAAAAAGCTGCAAGTTTGTGGAAGGCACATTAGCAATGCTTAGTGAGGAAAAATTAGTGAACCGTGTAAGAAAGACAACCAACCCAAGGCAGAGGATGGAATCAATGGGCAAACTTCAGGAAGAACAATTCAGTAGGAGGAAGTATGCTGAGAGCCTTCAGACAATTCAACATGAGCCACCCTGCACTCAAACCCAAGGCAGGTCACAGCGTGAAAAAGCACCAAGAAGAGGAGATATATTTTAATTCAATAGATTGTATTTTAATTCATTAGATTGTATTTTACAAGAAATGGAGTCTCCAGGGAAGCCATTATTCTCATATAGATGTACTCCGGTGAAACAGATGAAAAAATACCTAGACTCCCTGATGCGAGAGGTCAAACAATTACAATTTCCTTAATTTCATATCCAGTTGGGAAATTAAACAACAGAACTATGGAAGCTTTACACTTCATTTTGAGGAAAGTGGCAATTTAAATTAATTTTTTTAATGTTATAAGAATCGATGAGTGAGTAGAGGAGGGGGCTTTTCCCCAGTGACATTCCCCACCACCCTTTTTAAACAATCTTGCTCATTCAATGGAAAAATAAATAAATAAATCAGGGAACACAAAGTCTTTCATAAAAGACTGATTCCTTCACAGACAAAGCACTAGGTGTTACTTCTCATGAAGCTGTTTCATTTCATTAATAATTTTCTCTGCACAACTGAACAAGCTTTCCCCATGAAATGCTTCCCAAAGTTGGGAATATTAGCCTCTGGAAAGAAGCAGCATCCTTTCCTCATGCTATAATATATAGGAATAATTTATAGGAATGACAAAGGAAACAGGAGACCTGTGGTCCATCTAGGCTTGGGCTATATCTCTCCTCCACAACCCCATAAGCTAAGTCATGGTTATGCTTTTCTAGGTCCTACAAAATGGAAAAAAATCAAGGCCTTTATTGGTAAAGAACTCACCCAAGGTCCTGCCCTTTGTCTCTGCTCCTTCGAAGCCTGGCACAAGGTGGATCCCGTAACACAGGATGGACATGGATGAGAGAGACTGGGAGGGTACACCACGAAGCCCACATGGCTTCTACTCTGGCTCCACTCACAGCATTCCAGAGTCTCTCATCAGAAAGAGACTGCAGTTTGGAGTCATATTACTCTCAGTGCCACCCTGCACACAATATGCACAAAACCTGGCAGCAGCAGCCAGACCACAAAAGCTACAGCCAGGAAGAGCATGGCACTGATAGGAAACAAGCTAATGCCTGACACAGAGCAAACAGGCTCAGGATACCTAACTACAGGCCAAAACCAGAAAAACACAACACAAAACAAAAAATGCATTAGCACTCGTACAGAGACGGTGAAAATAAACAGTCTGCTAGCCATTGGGGATGAAGATGAGAAAATGAATCAAAGACCTTTTTTAGTGATTCACCGGTGGAAAAATGGGAATTAGAGGAGGTGGTTTTTTGGCCAGAATTAACTCCTGAAAATCTGCAAGCAGGGTTCAATGGATACTGCTATCCTGAGGCTCAAGAGATAATTTTTTAAAACTTTATGCCTAAAACCAGCAAGTCAACAGAACCAATATTATATAGCTGCAAACTCTGGCACCCACGTGTGACTCTGCAGACATTAAAGATTTTCTAATTACAGACAAAGCCATTTGCAAGACAGATAATTCCAGTTTACTGTCAAGCCCATTGGGAGACACGACTGAAGCACAGCTAGAAGTGTGCACAGAACATCTCACAGACAGGCTAGGCCAGGACAGTCACTCTGTGTCCCAGGATGTTCCTGCAAACAGCAGGGAGAAAAGCAACCCACCCAGAAGCACTGATAGCCAAAGTAATTTTTGTCTTCATGCTGTAGGTGACTGAAGAAAGGCAGCTGTACCTACAGTTATGAGGACATAGAAATGTCCAGTGAGAAAAGGAAAGAAAAATCAGCCTGACATTTGCAGGCTGCAAAACCCTTGGTGTACTTCTGCTCAGAGCAGCCTCTGGGGACCAGCCCTCCTTCTGGAGCTGCTCAATGAGAGATTCAGCTCCAGCTACAGAATAATCCCAGTTACTGATAAGCAGGATCACACTGCATAAGCATGACTAAGCATGGATGACATAGAGTGAAACCACTGTATAACCAACCGATTTAAAAAATAAATCAAAAAATCTAAAAACCAGAATTACTTAGGCTGTGTAGTAGCTGAAACACAGGGTTACCTCCACTGGCTTGGGAAGTCAGTCAATGGATTTTTTTTCTGTATTCTCCTGCACAAATTATCCTCAAATTTATGCCTCACCAGCCACCACAGATACAGCCTTATCCAGCAACCAAGGATACAGCCTTCACCAAACCGAGCCTGGGATGATGCTGTGATCCCATTGTCCTGCCTGCCCCCATCTTCCCTCCCATTCTCCATGCAATCACAGTGTCAATCAGTTCAGGGAACTGATCCAGCAAAAAACATTATTCTGGGAGGAATTTTTAAAAAATCTGTTTTCAGCACGTGAATGTGTATGATGTATGACCACAGGAGTACCAGAAGGGTAAAGATGGAAAGACGATTTTAATAGCTGGATCATTTTAAGTTGCCTTTGACCAATACTTTGCAGAGGAAAATTCTAAATACATTCTCTCACAAGTAACAGAGACTGGAGCATCCTGGTGCAAGGGAAGGGGCCAGAAAAGTCCATGAATGTGGATCCACAAGGCACCTTGGACACTTTTTCAGCCTCTCAGAGGCAGGCATTTGCACTGGGGGGACTAGTGATGGCTTCCAGGCAAGTCATTTGGGCTCCAAGTCCCATCCTGACAGCACTCCTGTGAATCTGCCACTGACCAAGAGCATTGCCCCAAATACAGTGAGTCTGAAAGTCATCTGCCTTCCAACAGAGGCCACCAGGCAGCAGCTGGAGAACAACAGCACAGTCAGAAGGAGATGTGCAAAGCTCCAGCTACTGTGCATTAACGTCTTCTCACAAGCTTTATTGTACCTATTTTTAAACCACTAATCACTGGGTTTAATAAAAAGTGCAAATGGATAGTGCCAGGGCCAGTCAGGCATTCCTCCATAGCTACTCCTTTGGGGACCTTCTCCCCCTTGGCACAACAGCCCACTTGCTTCATTTCAGGCTGCAGTGCTGAAGTTCCTAAGGAAACTTCTGGTCTTTAAGAACCACAAAATGTATGTTTTTTTTAAAATATCAAGTTCCCTAATAAAAAAATATTACCATATCTGACAGGGGCAGTTGAGGTTCGGAGTTGTTTTTACACCCCAGTGACAGAAATCCCCATCACCTGAAAGCATCTCCAAAATGCCATGTTACACAAGCAGCAAAGTCCAATGACTAAACTGCTAAACAGCCACTTCTTTCCTCAGCCACTTTAACCTTCCATCTCACTGCAACTCCCATGATATATGGACATGATGGCCCTGCAGGCTGAGCCTCACCCTTTTTAACCCTGACCAGGCCCTGTATCAACAAATAAGTTTTACAGAGCTTTGTTTCTTCACCTGTGAAACGAGGAAATCTGTGCTTACTCATCTTTGTTAATATTCTTTTGTTCGTGTTTTGTAAATGATCTTAGAGAACATTTATCCTACTGTGGAGCACTGTGCAAATTATTTTTAAAGTTCCTGCAAAGTACACTGCGTAGGATCCATAAAACAACACTGCTTTTATCTCTCTCTCTCTGCATGCCGCTCTATCTCCCGCCTTAGCATAACAAAGAAGACGATGTTTAGGGGCATCAAAACAGATTTTTCGAGGGTAAAAGAACAACAGCCGGTGGCTAAATAAATGTATGTGGAAACAGAGTAATCAAAGCGGAGGAGATAGATTGGTGATGTCTCAAGTAAATCTCAAAGTTTTCCAAACGAAACATTCTTGGAAACTGATATTCTCACTCTCCTAAATCATTGCTCCATGGCTGGAAATCCTGCTTCCAGAAAAACATTTGGTGCTGCTTTTTGTGCAGTGAGGAATGTAAAGAATAAAACTCCTGCAGCCCTATGTTTTTATTGTGGTTTCTACAAAGCTGCACTGCTGGAAAAACTCAATGGAAAGTGCAGCTTTCTGAGGATGGTGGGGAATTATTTTTTCCAGGCGCACATGCAGAGGGTTTTGCTCGCAGGGCTGGGCAGAGCTCCCCCGGAACACAGGCAGGGTGTGAATGCGGAGTCAGCCACTCACCCACGCGCCGCTCGATTTCCTGGATTTAGTGAGTGGTCTTTGTTGGAGCTGAAAGGCTGCAGCTGGGGTGGAGGATACAAGTTCACCAGGGGTTATTTAGCTCCAGACAGTCTTCATAAAAGCACAAGTAAGTCAGAGCAAACTTTCTTTTTTTTTTTTCCTTTTTTGCCTCCCCCAAGCAATGAACTTCTGAACTCTGCTATTGCGAGTCGAGATATGACAGGACAGTAGAGGACTGCTAATTTGCATTTTGCTGATCTGCACAGCCCATAACTCACACAAACACACGCAGAGCAAACACGTTTCTCCATACTTCTCAGAAAAGATTTAATAGCGAAGCGTATGGCTGAGGTCTCCTATTACTTACGCAGTTAAGTTTTCCAAAACACACAATACTTCTACTATATCTGAAAACAACTAATACTTAAAAGTGCTCCATATGCATCAAGCCTGGGGAAAAAATACATTAGGGGATGTATTATCCTTTCTTTTTTATTATGGACCTTTGCTTCATCACTAATGAGTGGAACTAAATCGCTCTTACAGCTGTGAGCGAATTCACACGGGGCGAGTTTCATAAAAGGGAAAGCTCTAAAATAGCGAGGTCACAAAGCAGAAAGGGAATAACTCAGACATTTCTGGTTTATTGATCTCCTGCTTACAACTGCTTGGATACCACCATTAAGTTCCTATCCAAACAGTGACCTGCAAAAGCAGATTCCCCAACTGAGCTCTGCTCCAGCAATACTTCAAATCTTAATGGCACTATACCGCTTTATCAGCAATATGCTACACATTGCATATATACCAAAACCTGTGTAAAAGAGGTCAGGAGCTCCTGCCACAAGAGATATCCAATGGAAATCATCAGGTTGTCCACACTGGAAATGTCTATGGCTGGGCATCAATCAGAGGTAACTGCTCATGGGCTGGGTCAGAACGCTGCTTTTTCCTCAGCAGCTGTCCGGAAGACACCCAAACTCCCCAGCTTCTGTTCCCAGGAAAACCCACCTCATGGACTGCCTTCTGCACCTGGGAGCTGGGATGCCTACCCCAAGCTGCTGGCAGGAGCACAAAGCTTGTGAGAGCTCCATGAATCCAAGCTCTACATGAAGCTTAAGGGGGGCTTTAAGGCCTCCTTCCCCGGGAGTGGGGAGTTGGAGCAGACAGCTGTTCTCTTTCATTTCAGAGTAATCAACTAAAACCAGTTTTGGTTTTTTGGGGTTTCTTTGTTGGTTTTTTTTTTTTTGCTTCCAGAGCAAAAAATGTATGGAATTTCCTCTCTGTGAGACCCTCTTAAGAGGTCTGTTGGAAAACAGAGTGAATTTTCACAAAATATTTTCCCCAAAAGTAGGAATGTCAGTTAGCACCAGCTCCAATTATATGACAATTCATTTCTTGTCAGACAACCAAATTTGAGATCCGTCTTATCCTTGGGCAAGTCCCTTTACAACCTTTTTTTGCTCCCCTTAGTCAAACACACTAACTTCCAAAGACTGAAGAATCCTGTGTGTGAACTGCCTGAAGAGAAGGTGGTGATTCATAACACAAGGGAAAATGTGTGATAAAGCAGAGGAGCTTATCCCAGCTGTTGAAAGGGATGTACAGAAATCCATGCAAGATTAACATGCCAGGTTTCCATTTTCTTTGGATATTCAAAGAGAGAGATGCAGTCTTTGCATCCTGCCAAACTCTAGCCCAACAGGAATGTGTGCAGTTGTTTTGACAAACTGCAGCTTACTAGAGAAAACTTAATTTTCACATCATAAACTTTCCTTAAGCTGGCTTCATGCAAAACCTCAGCTACAAAAATGTTATTCAAAACCAGGAAAGTTTAGGGACACCAGCACAATTCTGTGTCTGAACCACATCTCCAAAATCTAAAGCGTGGTTCTGCAGCTCTCAGTGATCCCTAGCAGCACTTAAGACATATGGTCTATCCAAGACCCATGTTGCTTTTCATTGCATGTAACATACATATAATTAAACCCTTCTGGCTCAACACAAACCAGAGTTTAAGATGCAGTTTGATCACTACCAGAAGTTCTCTCCTCCTCTCCCTGCTCCCATACACACATGGCCCTACAACAGCTATCAGAATTTACGGGTGTAAACCATAACAGAGGTAGACCAATTCAGGGGTCCAGCACCAGTTGGTTGCTAATAATTCCACCTCTATTTCTATATTCCTAAGGGAGTTTTAGTCTAGTGTAAGTCCCCAGCCTGTAGCTCTGGAAGTCATTTGCAGACACGGCTGTGCTGTGTGTGGAGCACGTTAAGGCACCTCTGGGCTGGGGCTGGCCAGTCCAAGGCAACCCAGTGCTGGGCTGCTCAACCTCATCAGTGAGCTGCCAGGACACTGCTAAACCTGCCTTATCACTTGCTCATCTGATGCCTGCTCAGAGGTGCTGGAGCTGTACCACACCAAGGGAACCCAGTCCCAGCACTGCCCTTTCCTCCTGGCCCTCAGGAGCGACGTGGAGGACACAGCTCAGTTACAGCCACTCACTCTCCCATCTTGTCAGAGAAAAGTGACAAGAAATGATTCATCCAGAGTGGACATACTGCAAAGACAGCTGATTTTGTGGACATCACAATAAATCCTGGACCATTTGTTCTGCATTAGAATATAGGATCCTGAAATTCTTGCAGACCTTAAGCCACTTCTGCAGTGGGACAGGTGGGGACCATGAAGCAGTGGTCTAATTCCCAGGACAGGGGGCAAATTCTCTGACACTATTATCAGGTGTCCTCATAGCCCTGACTGTCCATCTGTGACTCAGCTTCTTAACACAAGCATCTGGTATATAATATTCAAGCATTTCTTTAAAGCGCTTTGAGACACATGGGAAGAAAATATTTGTATGGGTGTTGATGGAAAGAAACAGCATCCCTTAGACCTTCAGTCGCTGCTAGATTTGTTGTGAAATGAGAATGCATCAGGGGAAAAACTTCCATCACCTATGGCTGGTACCATCTCCTCAGTTTTCTAAATTAATGTGCAAACTAAGTGAATGAAATATGTAGCTCTAAGCATGAGCTAGTTCATCTGTAACTTATGGCAGCTAACAATAAATAAAATACTAAGTTTTGCCAAGGAAAATAACTGAAGCAGTGATATAAGGCTTTTCTTGGGAAAACAGAATACAAGTCACTGAGAACTGTCTTAGAACCCAACACATCAGAAAGCAACAACAAACTAACAAGTCAGAGCACTTCCCACTCTAAGAGGTAAATAAAATAAACTTCTGTTGACACAATGCACCTTATGACAGAATTACTGTTCCATTGCTTATTTATTCCTTTTTTAAACCCCATACTTGGCTTCCAACAGATCTTGTGGAGAGACATCTTATTTATACATAAACAAAAATAAGGTACTGTTAGTATATGCTGCATGTATAGAAGGCCTAAATCCTCTCTTACAGAGTGCTTAAACACAAAATCAGAGGTAGCACATAGTTTTTACATGAAGCTACAAGGACACTGAACTACAGTTTGCATCAGCATCACTTGGTGTCCTGAAGCCATTAGCTGAACACAGGGAATTTCTCCTATTGAAAGTTTACATCTGTGCAGACCAAACTAAAGAGCTTTCTTTGAAAGCTGGAAGAGATTTCACTGAAAGCTAAATGAACATTATAAACATTTACTCTTGGAGGCCCACAGTGCTGGGCCGAGGAGCAGGACTTGCAAGAGATACAGGCAGGGCACTAGTATGGAGTAATGAAGGCTGGATGCCCTGGAAAAGGACAAAAGGCAGTAAAGAAACGGTGCAACTGTCAGCAAAATTGGCTGTAAACTTTCCAACCTTTAAATGCTGCTGAAGAAAACTAACACTGTATTTTAAGTCCAAATAATCTGATTCCATTGCCTGGCTTTCATGCACACTTCGTTTATGTTTTCTTATATTGTAGAAGAAAAAGAAAGGCATGTTCCTTGCACTTGGGCTGACTCCCTCCCTCAGTTTTGGCTTCTCCTCATGTCCTGCCAGAAGGAGGGTTTGGGTGCTGATCTTCCTTTCTGGGGGCAGTGAGACATCTGTTTCACAGTAGGGGGAGAGCAGCAAAGGCCATACACATCTGAAACTCTTTAGCAGTTACTATGGGGAAATGTAATGAGATAGATACTGCTTTATTAATCAAACATCCACAGCAAATTAATCCTTTCCCTGCACAAGCTGGCTCAAGATTTTTCATTGCCCTCAACAGATAAGGAGGAAGGGCAGCCTTTTCCTTTCTTATACTGACAAAAAAGTATGCTTACTGTGCCTTATAGTCTGCCATGCTGCACAGGCTGGCTCTTACAAGCCAGGACTTCTGGGAGGCGAATTTCTGCGGCTCCTGCTGGTGCTTCATAGCTCCCACCCATCTCCTGACCCTTCAGCTGCAGCTTATCAACTCAGACCAACAAGACTGGGAATACTCCAAATGCTCCAGATCATAATCCAGCCCTGCTGTGAAGTTAAAACTGGCCTGGACTGCTATGGTGACCCCAAAATTTGCTGCAGTTTATTCCAAGGTACCCTTTCCCCCCAAACACTTCCCTCAGTTGCTCAGGCTTGGCTTTTGCAAAGATGTCTTTCACTGTCAAGGTTCAGAGAAGTTTGCAGCAACGATTAAAAGAAACCTGACCAGGTTTTACACTGTCCTCTTGAGGAGTGCCTGCCTGGAAAGTCTGCCTTGTAAATGGGTTGGGCCTAAGTCTACTAATAGAGGTGCAAAAGTATCATCAATCAACCTCCAGGGAAAAAAACTCCAGTGATGTCTCCTGCAAATGCTATTAGAGACCCCCAGCTGCATAATTAAAATTCCTTTTTAAAGTGGCCTCAGAAATAAGGTAGGGAGGATAATTGATACTCCGGCACAGCAGTGAAACCAAACAATTTTTTAAAAATAATTCTGGAGTCATACTGACATAAATGATTTATTTCTGCTGAATGGAAACCACTTAGATTAAGGTGGCAAACTTGAGGTAGCTTAGTGGTTATGCTGCTCTCCTGAGACGACGGGGCCTGAGCACACATCCACTCCTGGTCTGGATGTGAAAAGTGGTTCAAAGCAAAGCTCTCCTCTCCAGGAGTGTACTCTCACCACAGCCCTCAGTAATGGGAATGCAGTGAAGACACAATTGTTTTGACATTTCCCCACATACAAAATTCCCCATGAAAATCATCCACCAAATTAATCCAGCTCTGAGGAGACCAAAACTGCATTTTTTAGCAAGAAAAATATTCATCCCCATGCAGAGGAGAATGAAACCCTTCAGCAGTTCTTTCTTCCCACAGACTGAGAGAGGATATAATTCAGAAATTTCCCTGAAGCGTATGGACACAGACCTCTTCAGGGACAGCAGGAGCAATACAAAACACATTTAAGAACAATTATAAAAGACACTTTCAGCTCGTCTCATTTATGCTCCAAGAATGCCAGTGCTTTAAAGTTTTCTGTCCTCCCTTTCTTCAACAAAATAGCCAAGTTTCCAGTGTGTGCTAAGTGCTACAGCTGCATTTGTTTCTCCATTTACATGAATCTGCCATCTTCCCTGTGCTACCATTTTAGTTGAGATAACTCTAACTTGATTTACACAGCTAGTTAACCTAATTTTCTAATTTAGCCCTTCTAGATTAGGAAAATAAAAATGCATTCAAGAATCACTTTTAAGCATAAAGAGTAGAGAAAGGAACCTTTCCTCAGTTACTGTGGAGGACATTTTAAAGTGACAGACAATGCAGTGTGTTCTGCCAGTAGGAAAGTGATCCTCTGAACTTGGTTTGCATTTCAAGAGAAGTGAAAAGCAGAAGAATAAATGGGAGTTTCTAAAGAAAAAGTTAAGGTACAGTATTGTAAATTTATAAAAGATCATAGACCATGTGCATCAATGGGAGCTTGTTTGTCCTGATTTCTTTGAAGCAAAGTGGGAGATTTCTTGGTGCAGAGCTGCAGCATAACTTTGATATCTACTCCAGAGACCGTAAGTGAACTAACCCCCAAAAGGTAACACTACAGCCCTGGATGGGAGGAGTGTGGGAGGTAAAAGAAGGTCCTGATCAGAGCAGACACTACTGACCTGGCCAAGCTTGCCTTGCCAGCAGGGCCATCTGGGCTCAGCTGTGGCTCAAGAGGTTGCTCACACCCCTGCCTTCATCTCCACCACCACACCACCAGGAGCTGCTATGTCACACCCAGACATGGTGCATGTGTGGAGAGGCACAGCAGTTTTGGTACATGGTTTGCATGCCTCTGCATCAAATACATAAAACACAAAAGGCATTATTTGAAACTGTCCTTAATAAAGACTCTGGAAAACTCTGTCTTCTTAAGCAAACAGGGTTGTGCCCTAAACACTGAGCAACAGGACTACTGCTGGAAAAGCAGCCCATGGCTTAATACATCACACTGTCAAAAAGCTTCTCCCATTATTCAACTGAAATTTGCCTTCTCTTAAATTTCATCCCATTACTTCTAGTTACACCCCATTGTACCACTCTAAATAATTCTTCATAGCCTTGGTGTTTACACCCTTCAGATATTTGTAGATTTATATCTCAACCACCCCATTTGTCATCCTTTAGCCAAGTTATCTATATTCAGCTCTTTCGGTCTTCTCTTGTAAGTCAATCCCTCAAGCTCTCTTGTTACTTCTTTTTTTCTCCTGAACTCTCTCCAATTTGTCAATCTCTATTGTAATGGAGTGAAGCAGACCTGAATGCATTACACTTTATGCAGTTACCAGTGCTGTGTCCTCAGTCCCATCTGCTGCCTCAGCACAGGACAAGCAACCAAATCTTTTTTGGGGGGTCTTTTTAGGTTATGAAAAGCAGCAAATTTGCAAGATCTTCACGCTCAGTTATTAATTACTGAGGACCTAGGTATCCCAATAGATGCTGGATCCTGGATGTCCACTCCACTGGATTTTTTCCCCCAGATAATCTAGTTGTTCTTCCTACTTGAATCCCATTTTAAGGTGCTGTGCTGCTTCTTGCATGGTCTCCACAAGTCACCTCCCCCAAACACTGAGTCTGCCTGCCACACTGCTTCCAGACTCAAGGGTTTATTTCTCCATCCAGGATGCCACAATGGAGAACTCCTTCATCATCATTTCCACTAGTTCACCAGGTACCCTCACAGAGCATTCCTATGATCCTCTGATTCTACCAGAGACTTTCAGTTCAACACGAAATGGACAACAAAGCTATGAAGTGCTGGTGTTACAAACCTCTGTGCTCAATCAAATGTTCTGCCTTCCACAACAGCCCAGATGATCACAGAACACGTAGTACCCTGAGGGACCCCAGTGCAAAATGAAGCACAAACAGATGACATTCCTCCAACATGTGCATCTCCATAAAGCCAGCGTTGTTTCTCCCTGTCCTGTGAACATGTCCTGCTGCACAGCTCCTTCAACAAAACTGTCGGGACAAATCAGAGGAGGACTGCTGAAAACAGCTGACAGGGGTTAAAACCACAACTAAAGGGGTTCTCAGTTGTGCAAGCACAAACCTCACAGCAGGACAAAGGCCCTGGAGAATAACCCTGGGAAGCAGAACTTGTGGCTGGGGGAAGCACTCAAATCCCCTCTGGTGACAAGGGCAGACCTTTTGAAGGGAAATGAGCAACAGCACATATGACTTCAAACTGAAGAGCTGCTTTTCAGCTCTCCTGGCTACTGCTGGTCTACCTGAAAGGAGACTCAGTGCTTTTCTAGACTGTGCTCTGATCTGTGTGAACATCCCCAGTTTGAGAAGATATCCCATAAATCTACAGTTCAGGCATACAGCAGATGGGCACTCACTTCTCTTCAACACATTCACTCTGTCTCATATTAGCACCATGTCTTCACCACATGACTTTTGAAGAGAAAAGCTATTTTGCATACCTATTAAAAATAGTCATTTTCCTCCCTAATTGTAACTTTCATGTAGCATCTAAAATCATCAGGTCACAGTGCTGCAGAAAACCGTCTAATATGAACTTAGACTCTATTATAGGCATGCATGATCAATTCTGCTTTTTAGATTACATATACACTCAAGTTATTATAAAGCTCAGCTTTGTACAAACAACAACAAGCAAAAGTCTTCAAAAACTGTGAAAGACAAGACAGTGAGGTCCTGAAGCCATGTCAGAGATGCTTTCAAAGCCAGGTGGGACCGATCAGCTCCAGTTCAAGGCCTCTCTCCCCACAGCAGAAAGCATGGTGGGGAAGGACAAAAGCTGACCCCTCAGGGAACAGCTATAAAAAGCATCCAAAAAACACACAGCAAGCTCTGGCAAGAAGTTTGCATTTGCCATCACTTAAATTAACAGCAAAGGAATCCCCAGGAGGGAGGAAATTTGGACTCTGTCCAACATGCAAGTGTGCTGTGTGAGGAGCTGTGGGGGGAAGAAAGAGCCACAAACAAGCACTGTGGATTCAGAGGAAACCAACACAAACTGCCAGAAATTCTGAGCCCTTATAAAAGGCAGGAGCTTGGCTTGACTACATTGACAGGTATCAGGAGAGAAGTTTATTGCAGGTGATCTCAAACAGAATTGCCACTGTCAGTCATCAACTTTCCATGAGCTGTCTTTTGAAAACAAAGATTTTAATATTTTAAAAACACCCCAACAAGTTATCTTAAATTATTTCAAGAGTTTATGAAAAATGAAACAATCAAAAATATCACAGTTGGCAACATAGCTAATGTAACACTGGGAATAGTTCCCTTGCTATCTTACATGCTGAGTTTTTATCTATACCTACACCACATGCAGATCATGCTGACTTCCAGAACACTCAAATCCCAGTCAGCACTCATTTAGCTTATGACACAAAGGATAGCTGCTCCACTCTTCCATAATGGCCTAAAGAGTTATGATGTATTCTGGATTAAGTGCTAAAACACCTAAACAGATGAGGTTTTTTACCCCACAAAAGTCATTATTAAGTTAAGAAGTAATTTGGTCATGTAAGTTTAACTTAAGCTAGTAAATCAAATAACATCTTTCTAAAAGCAGTAAAGTGTTCAGAACTTAATCCTTTTAATTCCTGTTTATCCCCTTGGCACTTAGACTATTTTTATTCTATTCACTTTTGCCGTAATAAAAAGTTAATAAAAGAGTGCAAGTAGTCAGACAAGTTACAGAAATAATGAAGACTGGTTTCCTACAGGTTTGGTGTCTTACATCCCTTCTTTCCCCCACAGTATTTTCCCAGCTGCCACCAGGTTGTCTGTGCATCTGTCTCCGTGGGACCCCTTCATGTCCCTTAAATACTCATGAGCCAAGTGCCTGCTTGGGGGCCAACTGTGGTTTTGTACCAGCCCGCAGGTCTAGCAGAGCAGAGAGCTGATAACATCACATTCCAGCCTCCTCTTCTGCTGGGGCACCGGCGCTTCTGCTAAAGAGCGACAAATTTAAGGCAAAGATCTCCCTTATAAAAATAGACAGTGAAAGTTCTATGAACTTCCTATATAGTAATGCAATAGTTTTTCTAAGATAAGCCACACAGGTATTGTTACCAACTAGAACTGTAATACATGCATGTCCCACAAATGCCCTGAAAGTAAGGTGATCTTTGCAGACCACAGGAAGGGCTCCCTCAGATAAGAAAAGGGCAGGGAAAGCATTGCTTTCTGAGAAGCCCCATGGGAAATAATCAAACTTACAACCAGTTCTTTCATAAATCAGGAGGATCAGGTTCAAGTAGCTTCTCATGTGCCACCATGACAGTGTCACAAAGGAAAGGTCTGTCCCAACCATGCAAATCCTTAGCATGGTGAACATTTCCAGTTTATAGCAATTTTCTTGAAATGCCCCTGACGACTTGTATACAGACAAAGCACAGGGAAGCAGAGTGTGTATCACTGCTTGTGGAAGGCTGCAGGGTAAGTCCCTTGCTCCAGTACAAGCTCTGCATGGTTCCAAGGCCCAGCTCCAGATCCAACACATCAGTACAAAAAGGTCACAGGAGTCCACATGAGAGGCAACTGGTAACACAAAAGGCAGGACGTGCCCTCCTGGTCACACTTGGTCTCACAAAGCAGTCATCACTCACTAGCTCTTGGCCATGAACCTGGGATACAAAGAGCAGCCCTGTGCCCTTGGTGAGCTGCAACATTTACTGGTATTCCTAAGAGACTAAGCTGTGGGTCCTGAGGGAGCTGGTGAGTGAAGTGCCTAAGCCATCATCCACTGTATTTGAGAAGTTGTGGCACTCTGAAGTTCCCACTGACTTCAAGAGGGGAAACATAACACCCATTTTTCCTCCCCACAGATACAAGCTATACAGTCAGCTCCGTATCCAGGAGTCACTCTGCCTGAGGCTGGTGGTCCCAGCAGGGCACTTGCCACGTCCCTGAAATATTTCTACCACTACAACACAGCTGGGTTGCTGAGTCCAGTTGAACACTGCAGCTCCCCAGGAAACATGAGGGACTGGTGAGGAAGGAGGCCCCAGTAAAGCAGGAGTTGTCAAACTGATCTGTCAGAGACACAGCCCAGTGGAAGCCCTGCACTCGTGTGGGATGGTACCAGGTTTCTTTCTGAACACAGCACACCTCATCATTCAAGCACCACACTCATACCTAAACATGAAACACAAACTTTCTATTATTGTTTTCATAGATAACCAATAAATCTTTCATTTCTACTGAAAAGAGAATTACAAGCCCAACACGCTTAAGACACAGGCTGTGATCCAGCCTTCCAACATGGATTCAAATCTAAGCTTTTGTGTACAATAAGTGGGGAGACTCATTCAGTCACCAGTATGACCAGTCCACTTGCAAACTGTGACATCAGATGGCTCACCCAGCACCTAAGCTCATAGCTGGAAATACCACCTACAATTATAAGGTACAGCTGGATGCAGGTACTTGCATAAATCCCATTCATGGCAGTGTTAAAAAGAAAAAAAAAAAAAAACAAACAAAAAAAACCTCCTAACAAATAAACAAACAAAAAGGAAAAATAAAAGGAATACAAATGAATTTTCAGCAGTGGTCTAGCTAGCACACGTGGGTGTGATGCATGTATGATCCCTTGCACCATCTGCTCTGGTCTTCCCAGCCCTATCCTTTATCCTAACATTATTCCCCAGCAGTTTTTTCCTTATCAGAGATGTGATCTGCAGTTCTGCCACTGGACCAATTCAAGGCTCTTTTCTGCAGAAACCCAAGCAGTGGCTTTCCTGAGTAGCCGTTTTTTCCTTGGTACAGTGAACTTAATAGAGATGTCGAGCACAAGTGCTGGCTGCTTCCTACCCCTGCTGAAATTGGGAGCAGACCTCCTGCAAGGAGGCAGCCCCAGGGAGCAGCTCTAATGCAAAGCAGCCTTTACCATTCACGAGAGCTGCAGCACCAGGCTGCTGCTGCCAACTTTTCTGCCACAGTTCTTCCTGGCACTGCAGATCAGGAGGAGGAGCGGCATCCCGTGGCCACTCTGGCGGAGTGACACCCGGCTACCCGAGGGGTGGCTGGACTCTGACCTCCCATTTAGGCACAAGTTGGTCATGAGTCAGAAAGCTCCACTGCTGCAGGCTGGGGGGACGGGCAAAACAACATTTTAGAGGCAAGTGCCCTGGGAGCCAAACTCATCACTGACGGAACCCAAGAGATCTGGATTAATTTGCCTTTTTGCTTTCAGTTTACTTCTTGCGACCTCACAGTAAACCGCTTAACCTTGTAGGCAATAAAGTGAGATGCCAGCATGTTCAGCTCATAGTACTCACACTATGCTCTAATCCAGTCTGCATGTCCAGTCCTGTCATTAGCTGGAGGAAACATTAATCCAAGACAGTAGAAAAGAAGGAGTAAAAAATTGTTTCTGGAAATGCAATTATTCTAATGGCAAACTGTGGAGGTTTGTTATCTAGACCCACAGCTGAGTTAAACTGAAACATATTATATTTCATGAAAAAAAAGTTTTAACCATATGTTTAGTCATTTGTGAGCTCTTGATCCTAACGCACAACATAAGCTGCAATATCAGTGTCAAAAGTGTCTGATTTAAAGCATAAGAGGCAGAGTTACATGAAGTCAAGTTAAAATCACTTCTGCAAGTTTGTGGGCAGAGACCTTCACGTGGACTGACAGGTACAGGGGCACAGATCCTGGGGTCTATGCTGGACGGGGGGAAAGGAAAGTTTTTTCATTAGAAGTTTTTCTGTGAGATTGGCTAGGGGGAAGATGATATAGCTGGGGGGGAAGACTGAGACAGCTAAAGAATAACACATGGTATGCTTTCAAAACATACAGCAACATGTGACATTCGTCTGCAAGTCTGGCGCTGAGGAGCCTGTGGTCTGGCAGCAGGGAGAATTTCTGCTTTTTATTTCTTAAATCATTGCAAGCATTTGAACTAAACCCCCCACCTAATAGTCTGAGGGGTAGAACATAAAATCAGATTTTACGTACTGTACTTTCAGTCAGCCATTTTCTCAGCGGATTTTTATCCTCCAACTCAATTCCCACATCATTAAAGGGATGCTGTCTCTTTAAAACACAACGTGGTGCCGTGCCAAAGCCTGCAATAAGAATCACTGGCACCAAAACAGTCAAAGCACACAGCTTAATTCTCTACTTAATAAGACAATTAAAGAAGAGTATTTGGATACAGCAGTCTGCAAGTACCAACACAGAGCACTGATGTCTCCAAAGGCATGTTGATCTGAAGGCTTTACCAGAAAGCATCTGTCACAACCAGATGCCATCAACACCTGAGAAAAGTGTGAAATAAAGTGGGTTAATGCGGCTGTGATACGCACAAAGGCTTGCACTGCCCAAGTCCCTATTTGTGAGCATTTAAGAGGGTGCAGGATAAAGTGCCCAGATGTAAAACTGCTCATAGATAATTAAAATAAATTAAAATATATGTATACAGCTACATCTGTTAAAGTACAGTCTTGTGCATATTACTCAAATTACAATGGAATTAAGAGTGCTGCGTATTTTGAGTATTCACTGCCATAATCATGGAAAGGCTTAGAGCAAGGCTGTTTTTAAATACTGTGCTTTGACAGATGCATTAATACGCATGGATGAACTGAGGTACAGAGACTAACTCAGGCACCAGTGATTGCTTATATGGATTCCCTTGACCATATCTGCCTCTAAGTTTCCAATCAAGTAATTCTCAGATGTCATCTCCTAGCAGGCTTCATCCTGCAGAGCTGAACCAAAGCTAGAGAGAAAGATAACAGCAGCGATATATGAACTAATTAGTCATTTGATTAGTCAGCAAGAAGACAAGGTCCTGCAGTTCTGTGACCTAAAAATGCCACTGATGACCTTAAAACTCCATCTCAAGGGTGTCTGGAAATCTGTAACCTCCAGGGAGAGAGAGAGAAATGGGTGATGCCTAAACTGCATTAGCTCACATGAGATGTTGAAAGAGCACAGATGTTAAGCCGAGGATAGGTGTGACATTTGAAGCACTCAGCCAGCAAAAGAGCACCTGCAGCTCTGCACTCTGTTTGAACTGCTGCACCAAGGACTCCCCGTCCAGCCTGCATGGGAGGTTCGTGGGACGAGTGGTTTAGCACATGCGGAAAGCACACCAGGACCACAGACCTCATCCTAGCAACCCAACAACACATGGCAAGAGAGGAAAAAAATAAACCAGATAAAATCCCCCAACTACTCCCCCTTCATTAGAGCAGGGCTAACAGCCTGCCAGTCCCAAGCAGCAGCCCCTGGGCTGCACCACGCCAGCAGAAGAGAGTGACTGAGGAAAGACGGAGAAGTCACTTTGAAGAAGACATCCTGAGTGGTTGCCTTCTTCACTTCCACTGGAGGGTTCGACACTTCACTGGAGATCTGATTCTGGTAAACCCCATGAATGCACTAGTTATTCCACGTGCAGTAACAGGAGGAGGGAGTGGGGTGATGGCAGAAGGCTGAAAGTTGCATCTTCAACAGCAAAGGAGGAAGACACCAAAATGACCAAGGTTAGGGGTCCCAAGTTGTTCTGTGTCCCCTTCCTCCTGCCTGACAGCTAGAGCATTTAATCACCTGACTGCACCCAATGCACTAAAAGTTTCCAGCCTAAACTGAGGCAGTGTCTCCCTGGAAAGCCACTACCTGGTGCAGAGAAACCCACAGTGACCAGAAATGGGCCAGCCCAAAGTGGGCAGCAGAGAGCAACACCAACTCACAAGCAGCGAGTTCCTCTCTACCAAGAAAGCCCATCTCATCTGCCACCTTCAACAGCTTGGATGGAGTCTGATTCTCAGGTGTCTCTCTACCCTGAGAAGAAATTAAAGGAAACAAATGCATTGGCAAAGATGCCCCTGCCATCTGCACCTTGGAAATGCCCTCTGGAATGGAGAGGAGGAAGACCCCTCACCCTGCACGCTCCTGGGAGAATGGTGCAACCTCCAGCACTGCCCCGTTTCATCCCCATCCTCTCGACACAGATCTAGACCTGCCTTTCACCGCCCACTTCCCCCATGTGCTTTGACCCAGAGGGATGAAATCACCTCCAGCATCAGTGAATTTCTCAAAAGAAGTCCAACACACAGTTTAAATTTTACCAACCCCTGCCAGAGGCCTTGGAGTAATATGCAGAAGTAGGAACGTTTTCTCAAATAGGAAGTGGAGATTTAGAGTGCTGCAGCAAGGTCTCTAAAGAACTGCAAGCTTTGCTGGGATAATGCAACCCCAATATGCACAATGTTTCCCCCCTCATTCCCTTTTCTCTGCAGAAAATGGGAGAAAGACTCCAACAGCACACACAATAAATCAATGATGAAAAAATTGGCCATGGCCGTGGTTCAAAAACGCATGTGCTGTGCTCAGCCCTGTTGTTCCCTTACAGCTCTCAGAAGCAGCGAGCAAAGTTAAGAATCCAGTTACTGCAGTTACAAAGAAATTTAAGGTTTCCAAATCTGACTTTTTGTGAATTGAATCAAAATCTCAAAATGCTGAAATTCTCCACAAAAGGAATTCTAAAACAATCACTTGGAGTCCCCTGGAAAAGCAATTATATTGCTACTGTATTTCCTACAATGGAATTATACTTAAAAATTCTAAACAGAAACTTACTTCAACACAAAGCATGTAAAACAATGAATTGTTAACACTCTCAGAAAAATCCTCCATCTCTTTTTTTCTGCAACTTTTTTACAACACTGACCTGGCTTTGTAGAAGATTTTAGTGTTGATGACGCCAGATATTGGAATATGATTCCATCAATGAGTCCTAGCCAGGAAATACCAAAGCTGGGGTTGCCAAAGCAACATAATTAACTTGATCACGGTACATACACTGTGTGCCACTTCCCAAATGGCCCTTTAACACCCAGCTAAATCCTCGGCTTGAATGGCTCATCCGAATGAGTTTCTCCTCCAAGTTCCTCAAGAACACAGAGCAAAAGGAGAAGTTGTCAAAATTACTAAAAGCCAAGTACCACTCTGCTCCCTGGCCAATGGTCCCCTGGGCTTGAAGAGGTCAAGGAGCAATTCTTGAGCCTACTCCCACAACTATGAACTGTAGCAATCACAGAAACACGTGACCCTCTTGCATTTTATAAAGATTCACTTTTAATTCACTGTTACCAAATTTAAGAGGTTTGATTCTATAACGGCATTATCAGTAAAATCACTACTGTTTGGGCAGGGAGGCCTGAATGCTGGTGCTAAACCTTGATCCTGGGGCCACAAACTTCAAAACCTGAATATGCTGTCACTAACTCAATGGGTACAATGTATCAAAAATAAGAATCTGTCTGTTCATTTGGAAAAAAAAAAAAAAGTAAGAAAGAGAAAAAAAATTGAGTGATGGGCTTTCAACCTGTCATCAGGCCACTGTGACCTCAATTTTTGAGAAATAAAATCAAAATCTATTCTTATCTTCAGAGATTCAAGATGTATTTATGTGTCAAACTTTCTCCCCCTTGTCCTTAGCCTTTGGGAAGCACACTAAAAATTATATCAAAGCCTGCAAACCCTGCTGCCATCACATTCCCATTCACCTTTGACCCAGGATGCCTACAGCTCTCACCAGATCCTCAGTGCATCCTCCCCGTGCGGCAAAGGCGGCAGGTCTGGGAGCAAACAGCTCAGGATGAAATAAAGGCCACTTTGCCTAGCAAAACTGTGCTGCCCTGCTCAAATTCTGAAGGCCAGAAAAGTTTTCTTTGGCAGTTTTCTGTTTCTTTGTATCTGTGAAGGATATTTCACCACCCTCTTCCTCTCCTTACATACAAATATTTGATTATTCTCTTTGAAATGTCTCTGTAACATCTACAGGCATAGGATGCCGAATGCAAACACTGATTGATTCTTTCTTAGCCATCAAATGTGCTTACACAGCAACTACACACAGCAAATGCACACAAATCTCACATTTCACGTTTTAAAATATGAACATGCTCTGTTATTTTTTTACTCAAACATAATGAATGAGCTTAAATATTAGAACTTGAAATTATTAAGTAAATCATGGCACCTGTAAAGCTTTTATTTGCATAACAATAATTCTTGATGGCATGTAAAACAAATTCATCACTCTCACTATATTGTAGTCTGATTTATGTTAGAATTAGAAAAAATAAAAATCTTGAGCACAAAATTATGTTGACAAGATGTACGTGCTCTTCGAAGCACAAAGATTTTTTTCTTTTCTGAAGCATCAAAGCAACTAAATTATGGGAAAGAGGGCTGGGAGAAAGCATCTTTAAAAATGAATAACATACTAGCGTCACACATACACACTCTACAGTTATTAATGTCAAGCATGGTGAAGATACTCTAGAAAATCATTACCATTCATAGCTACTAACAGCCATTAAATTTCAATCAATTCAACTTAACACAAGTGTACTTCAGCAGCCCTTACAGTTCCTTATAGAGGTGGCTCAGAAAGTCCTGTCTGACTTATTGCATTGTCCCCCGCACAAAGGGGCATTGCTGAGCATTGCTGTGAAAAGGAGCGATCTTGGTGTTGGGAACTGATGCTCTTTTAACACCGCTGCAATCAACAGACCTTGCTTTTAAAGACGGTGTGATAAAAGGGCTCTAATAGAGCTCCTCAGGTCAGCATGGAGGGGAGCAATACACTGATTCTAACTAGGAATGTCACTTTCCAAGCTGAAAAAAATAAATGCTGAGATGTTTTCAAGGGGTTTTCAATGAATTTTAGCGACAGAATCAAACTGCTTAACACAGCGCTAAACAACTTCCAGGAGATCTGCTTGCTTGAATAGACTACAATCACCAAATATATATTTAAACAAAACAGGATTTAACTTCCAGAGACTGGATATTTAAAGCTCCTAGTGACGAATATAAGCCACAGCACTGTAGTGTTACAGAATCTCCACTCCTCTGAATTGCATTTGTAACACGGGAAGTTTTCCCACTGCCACTGTAGGAATTAAGCCGCGCAGCTAACCATCCCCTGCAGATTGTGGGAAGAACCAGCTGGTCCCCTGCTGGGGGTATTTGCCACTTTCATGGCAGGGGTGAGGGACTGTGACCACAGGGTGCTCCTCTCTGCGGGGCTGGACCCACACCGGCTTCCCCTGTGCGGCACAGCATCCCACAGAAGGTGTCTGTCTTCCTCCGGAGAGATTTCATTAGTTTCATGTGAATGGGTTAACTCCACTAAAATCCTACTTTTCACAGGGGATAGGAGACGTTTTATTACTATTCCCCCCACCCCTCCTCCCCCCAGATTTTTCCAGCAGGGTTCATTCTGCTGGGCACAAAGTCCTCTCTCTAGATTTACAGGCAGTTGAAGCTTTCAAGTGTCTACTCCTACAGAACAGAGTCACTCCATGCACAGAAAAACAGATGTGCCATCACTGTAGCTGAAATTACAAACTCAAGTCCAGAGTCCTTTTTGTGGCTTTTAGGTCATCCTTTAAAAGTATCAGGATTGATGCTACTATTCATTGGGAGAGTATTTGGGACTGTTCTACAGAACTTTACCGTTTTGCTTCCCCTGGGATTCACACTTTGCATTTAACATGGGGTAGCAGTAAAGTTCTTAAGAATCAAGAAACATCCAAGTAATCTCTCAGGCAGATATATGCTTCACTTTAACTCATTTCCCTACACTTACAAGCTGCACTAAATGAAATTAAATTAATGTTAAAAGGGGCGTTTATTGAAAAATCTTCCAGAGACAAGTTCAGAAAGTGCCAGAGTTCAAGTAAATCGTTCCATGGAAAATGTTAGCAAAGCTTAATCATACTGGAAGCCACATTTAATTACAGCTTTTTTAAGTCCATCTGGGAAAAAAGAAGCGACTTAAATATGTCACCTGAGATGATCTAGATACTGAAACTATTTGTAAGTTAACAAAAGCATTTGCATCACAAAGCGCTCTGGGGCAGCACCACGGCAAAGCAGATGTGTAATGAACAAGGATCACAGCACCAAAACAATCAGGACTGTAAATAACTACTACTAATCTGCAATCATTTAAATTTGGATTTAATTGCTAGGCAGCAAATACATTTAATTCCTGAAGAGGTAAATGGTCTGCCGAATACACACTTAAAGGTATTTAGTGACAGAAGCACCACAGTCAAGAATCCAAATGTCAGGAAGGCAGAGAAAAGCCAAGGAGCAGAGCTGGGGCTGCCATGAGTTCACAACTTTAAACAAACTTTTCCCTGGAAGAGAATTAATAATGTGGCCGTCCCCACTGTACATACTGTAACTGCTGCAGGAGTGACACAATGAGGCACATGGGAGGCAAGAGGCTAGTGAGTATAGAACAAAATTCAATCTAGTGACTAATGAATAAAAAGTTCCTTTTATTTCTCAGTTGTTTTTGGTTCATTAAATTTTCCACAGATTTGCAGAGAAGAAAACGTGATCAATAAACCTTGACAAAAGTGAACATGTGAAATAGAGGAGAGAAAGGCACAGGAAGATAAAAGTGATATCCCGATCACAGATTTCAGAGGCAGATGACCAGAGCTCTGGGCTGCTGAATAATCTGAATAGACCATCATTTCTTTACAGCCTTTTACTTTCTTTTCCCTGACTGTTGGAACTCTTCATTCAATACAATAGTAAATGCACTAAAACTTTTTTTCTTATGCTAATGGTTGAAATCGGGTGCTCACAGTTAAAACACACTTCCCACCAACTTGTTTTCTTAAAAAAAAAAAAAATTAACCTATTCAAGTTAAAGTAAAATGTCAAAGACAGCTTAAGGCTTACTCTCACCATTCCTCAAAATTAATGGTTTTCTCCCCAGTAGATACAAAAAGAAAAGACTTGAATAAGGATAAAGCTGCAAGACTCTTTTCATATGAAAAAGAACACTTAGAAAGTAAAAAGAAATACATCCAGTACAAAGATCCTGGTACCTACAGTTCTAATTTGTATTGTTTCCTCTTAGAATATTTATAATTGCAGAAAGGTGACAGCCAATCACAAATAACTGTGAAACGATAAGAAAAGATTCACCAGTGACTAATGTATTTGGGCAGTCATGCCCATGACAGTATCAGAAACGCTTCCACTCATTACAATAGGAGCCCAAGGGAGCCTATTTTCAATTTTTTTCTAATTTGGGTGTCCACTTCCAGGCACTGAGGCCTCTTTTTGCTGTGGTACTGAATATTCACAAATCCCAAACAATTTTTACAGCTTTGACCTTCTGAATTAAAGGACAATTTTCCTGTTCCCTTTGTGCAACACATTTCATCTTTAGTGCATTTGGGTTCACTTTGTTTATAAGAAGTTAAAGGTTATGGGTTGTGGTTTTACAGTAGCCAAGAGCGAATGAACAAAAGTTCTGTGGCCTCTCCTGGACTACACACATCAAACATGTATTCACTCCCAACTGGAGCTGGTCTATAGAAAATTTGACCTGATTACCCACTATTTCCATTCCACTCACTTGTTCACAAAGGAAACCTGCAATTTTGCCTCTTCAACTATCAAGATTGCCATACAAGATGCAATTTTCATTCCTTTTACACCAAACACCAGTTAGTTTCTAGAACATGCATATATATGGGATCTGCTGTATACACAGGTCATGAATTGTACATATTCCATGCATGCACACAAATGTGTGTACATACATGTAGATATGCACAGGCACACATGTATTATTTGCCTTTCTAACACAATGCCTTCTTGCTGTCATTCCTAGGAGGATTCATTCTTTGCTGTTATTTTATTTAGTGTTGCATTAATTAATTCCCAAATACCTACAAGTTGTTTTGGTTTTCTTTACAAGGGTCCTGGCAACAGAGCAGAAGCAAACCCTAAATACCACTTAATGTTTTGTGGCAAGTTGTCCAAATGTGCAACTGTTTAAAACATTTACCCAGGTACATAAGGGGGTTGTGCAGCTCTTGAACAATGCCCTGGAATCTTTCCCATCAGCAAGAAAGCGGACAAAAAGCAGAGACCGCTTAACCTCAATGCCTTAGCAGCAAGTGAGAAGTGCAAATATTGCATTTCTATAAAGCCCTAGAAGCTTCATAGAAATGGAGTGGCAACTAATTAGTTTGATGCTATAGTCACATCTAATGTTCCTAAGTAGCTTCTTTGAAAAAACTCACTGCCTTGAAATCCTTGGCCAGATTATTAAGTGGAGGCTTTGTGGCGGGGCAATAGATAGGTGTTTGCTCCACAAATACATACAGATTTTGGTGACTGCTTACTGAATCCACTGCCTTCACTAATCTGCACTGGAAACTTCACTATGAACAGAGCACTTCTCAGAGTACAAAAGCATGAAGTATCTGTGTACCTTTCAGACTACAGGGCAAACAACTGGCTTACAGTAGGCCACCAAAAACAGGGGCAGGCAGTTAACCAAGTGTCTTCTGAACTTGCAAACAGAGAATGAGAATAATGAAACTGCTATTAGGTCATATGCTCTACCCTGTCCTTAAACTAAAAAAGAGATGTGTCCAGAGGACTGAAAAATTCAAACGTTCTCAATAGAAATAAAGTATCGGGATCATGAAAAATGTATTTTCAAGTCAGACAAAACCGTAGCAACCACATAACCCTTTCTGTATACGGCTGATCACACAGCCCCAGAGCCTGTGCAGCTTCTATACAACTGTGCCACTGAAAGGGAAGTTGTGGTATAAACTTGTAAGATCATTAGAATCACAGAAAACATAATCAAAAATGGTTCTTTGACATCGAAGTTCAAACTGGTTTTCAAAACAATGACAAAACCACTGCTCATTATATATAAGAAGCCAGAAGGCTGTCTTTTCTAAGTGTGACTTCAGTGTGACATTTGGGAATGCAAGCTGCTATGTATTGGATGTCTGAGGTCAAGTTCTATTCTCTTTTATCCAAGTATAACCTGGAGCAGCTTCAATGAAATTATGCTAGATTTATATTGACATATGCATCTAGTTCAAATTCTTCTATGGCTCTAATTTTTCTCTAATTGAATGACCTAACACAAATAGAATTTGTCCATCTGTATACATCCCCTTTGACACACTGGAGAAAAAAAAAAGAAAGACATTGAAAGGAAGTTGGAAACAGTCCTCGAGATCTGTTTTCCTTTGAAGAACAGCAGTTGCATTTCTGGGCACTTCAAAGTCACATACTTTAAGCAATAACAACATTCGAGATGAAGTGAATCTTACCTCAACTTGCTTTAAAGATCAACTCTTTCACAAACACACACCAGAGGTTGGATATACGCATACCTATAGATTAACAAGTTCATCTTCAGTCAATCAGGCACTTTGCAGTGCTACAGATAGGTCATGCTTTCAATCAAATGACAAATTTCCAGGAGTTGTTTACAGTGGAAAAGCCATAATGAATTTCACTCGCTTGTTAAAAGTTGTCAGTTTTGCAATAACATTCAATACATTTTTATTGCAATTCAAAGTTTGACAGGTGTCACCATTTCCTGACGTTACAGCCAAAATACAAATTACCATATCCACCCATCAGAAAAGCTGAACCAAACCAATTCACCAACTGTAGTTGCTGTATGCAGCAATTATCACACAATTCAAACATCTCAGCAGCATAAACAATTAGTTAATTATCTAGCACAATCCTCTTTTCCAGGTGAATTTAGTTTCTTTTCTAATGAAGTTAATTTTATTAGGTTTAGAACTTAAAAAAAAAACCAAAACAAAACCAACCCCAAAAAGACCTCCAAAGTTTTTCTTAAAGCAAGGTAGCTAGAACAAGCAGATAAAATCAGCAAGTCTTACAACAAATCAGTCTATTCCACTTGTGTGTATTTTGAATTTCATGGCTTATTTACTTAACTTTTTTGGCACCAACTCCACAGCACATGCCAATACAGTATTTGTTTAAACGCTGTTTTATGCACATGCTAGTAACGCTTACTTTCAAATTTTTGTACATCCCAAGAGCCTCAGTTGAAAAAAAAAAAAGAATAAAAAGAAAACAGAAGGGGATTGGTAGGGGGTAGACAAGCTTTTACAACTAGCACCTTTATCTGTGGCCGTAAAAATATAAACACCATACACCAACAAAATGCTAATTTCTGTAAGCACGAAGTTTTCCAGCACCTGGGGCAGTATGAAACGCGAGGGCAGCTACGGGAAGACACAAGTTTCACTGGCCCGGCCGGCGATGACCCCCACGCCCGGACATTTGGCCGCCCGGGCCACGCACCGGGGGCCGAGCCGGGTCCCGGCCCCGCGCAGGGGGCACCGCACCCGCGGCTCAGCCGCAGCCCCGGCCCGGGAAGTTCTGAAGCCCTGGCTGCAGGTTAGCTAAATGAATAAATAAATAAATAAGCCCGTAAAGCTCGGAAAAACCGGCAGCAGGACCACTGATAAATCACTCTAAGCCCCCGCGCTGGAAAAGTCAGGTTTCCCAGGAAATGATGGCAATCACTTGAGGCAGAAAAGGCATCTAGATGAGCCCATCTCCCTCCCCTCCTCCCTGATTGTTTTAAAGCCACCGAGTCCGGGGGAAAAACTCTCAACTCTCTAAGTCCTTAATAGGATTGGAGTCCGGGTCTCTCCAACCCGCTCCTCATCACACAGGGATCAAGTTGCAGCAGGGAATTTTTTAAATTCCTCAGCAAATATACTTGTCGAAAGATTGCCCCTCCCGGATGGGGGGATGACAAGGAGGCGAGGGGGCAACTTCATTTTTCCTCTGAAAAAAAGACAAACTCAATTCTGGCTTTGGGGAGCTCTGCCGTCCTCCGGGAGCCAGGGCAAGGCGGTCCCGGCAGCAGCCCGGGGCTGGGACTGTCACCGCAGCCCCCGGGAAAAACAATGGCCGTGGAGGCACGGTCCCGGAGGGGTCTGGCGGGGAAAGGGGGGGACACAGCGGACACACGCGCGGCCCCATCCTTCCCGCTCACCTGCGAGGTCGGGGGGACACACGGGACGGGCCCCCCTGGGCACCCGCTGCGAGGAGAGCCCCTCACCAAACTGAACCCACCCTCACACACACCCCCCACCGGCGCAGGGCAGCTCCAGCCAAAGCGGGAGAAGAGGAGGGGGGGGAAAAAAGAATAAAAAGCACAATGAAAAGACACAATAAGCATCAACTTTACCCAAAAAGCGGAGCAGCAAGTTTTCAGCAGACGAGCGGTTGCCGCGGAGCAGCGCTGCTCCTCCGGACCCCCATCATAAACTTGGGGGAGGGGGGCGTGGGAGGGACTTTCCCTCCGTCCTTCCCTTTTGTGCCTCTCCCCCGCTCCGCTCCGCTCCTCGCCAAAAGCTGCCGCGGATCCCGGCGGCGCGGTGCTCTCCCGGCTGCAGCCGCGGAGCAGCTCCACGGAGGCGGGCGGGGAAGGACGGGGAGAGAGAGAGGGAGGGAGGGAGGCAGGGAGCGCTGTGGAGGGCCGGGGGCGGCGTGCAGAGGTGAGGGGCTCCTGCTGCCCATCCGCCCGGGCCGCCGGCGGGACACGGCGCGCACACGTACACCTACTTTATGTATATAATAGATATACGCACACATGCACACACACGAGGGATGAAGTTGAGCAGCCTGCAGGAGGACGCTGGAGCGCTTTCAAGCCCTGACACAAGAGGAAAACTGGCTCTAGGGTCTGTTTTCTCTTCCACCCGCCCTTTAAGAAAAAAAAAAGAAAGGGAAATCTAAACCTTCCCACCCTTATGGCGCGGGAGCAGCGCACCGCTCCGGATCTTCTCTCTCCACCCCCCAGCCCCTTTCATCCCGGATCGCCCCCTCGCCTCAGCGAACCGCACCATTTTGGGTGCGGGGCTTTCTGTGGGATCCGCTCCGCCAACCCAGCCCGGCCGCGCCGCTCGGGAGCGCCGGGAGCCCCCGCACACCGCGCTCAGCTGGAGCACATCTGCAGCGAGCCCACACAAATCCCCCTTCTCGAGGAAAGCTGCCCCCCTCCCCAAACAGCACAAGTTTGGCTTGTGCAGATTCGATCGCGGAGAGGCGGGGATGGAGCTGGGGGTGGTTTTCCTCCAACTTTGGTGGTTGCTTTTTCCCCGCGAGTTTGCGCGACTTTTTCAAGCCCCCGCCACAGCAGGGCTGGAGGCAGCAGAGCTCCGCGGAACATCCTCGCACACGGGCGGCTTTACCCGCCAGAAACATCCAGGGGGAGAAACGCGTTCATTAAAGACTGTTCCCTAAACGCGATAAGCAGCCTCGCCGGAGGTTGAATCTAGTTTCATCCTCTTGTTTTGGGACTAAGGCTACGAGGAGGGGAGAAAAAATCTCCAAAAAGTGCCCCACTCCCACCCCGAATATCTTTGCTTTTGCTCCATTCTACATTAAACAGCAGTACCAATGAGAAACGCAGCAGCCTGAACTTGGACTTTGGCCAGGCTGGGCTTGTTATTTAAATTGTTTTGATTTCTTTGGCTATGGAATTTATCAAAAGTTTAAAACACAACCAGATGCTGTTGGGAAGGGTCACTGCGCTGTACTCCAGAGCAAGCTCAAACTCGCCGTATCATCAGGGTATCTGACTCCGGCAGGATTATGGCCAGTACCATGGCAACCGCATGCCACATCAGCCCCCAGCTTCACTTTCAGTCCCTTGGGCAGTGTTAACATTTGCCAGCGGATTTGCCCGACACGCAGCCCAGGTCCGGGCAAGTGGAAAATGAGCACAAACCACTCAGAAACCTCCCTCTTCTAGCCTGTGCAAAGCAACCTGGCTGGACTGCTTCACACGACAATTTTAATCCTAAAAACCAGCTACCAATTTGGGTGCCTTCTGTCTGATATTTTGCACACATAGCTTTTTCTCATTTTTTTCTCTTTTTTTTTTTCTTCTCCTTCCCCCCCCCCCCCCCCCCTTATTTTCTGGATGTCATTAGAAGGCTAGTATCTGAGGGTGACAACTGGCTCACCATGCACTCCCAAATCCCATTTATTCCATTCAGATAGCCTGGGAAGGACTGTGAGGCAGGTTATTTTGCCAACCACCAACACTGCAACTTTTTTTTTTTTGGTCAAAGTCTTGCATTAATATGCACACAGTGTTTTATCCAAAGAAATTCTCTCTCTCCGTGGTACACATGCAGTCAGTGCTGGCACAGCAGCACAACCTTACCCCATCCAAGTGGACAATTTTGTGCAGAGAGGAGTTTCATTGCACCTACTACTGATAAGCACCATGCAAGGGAGAGGAGGCTTTGGTTACCAAAAGAAGGATCAAAAAAAGTCTTTGATCTCCAAAAACAAAGCTCACTCTTATTCCCAGGTTACTTTACTTGGGAAAGATGACCCAGCAGCTTGAGATATAGGTTAGAATAACAGGGTTTTGGATGGATCAAAACGACAAGCTGGCAAAACAATAACACTAGATATGTTCTAAATTCCTGCTGCACAGTGATAAACATGTGTACATCCAGACTCCTGGCCAAGAACTTATTTAAAATCAAAAGAAGGAAGAATTAAAGGATTAATTCAGAGTTATGTAAAGAAGGACAGTTTTCCCTTCTAGAATTCTCACATGCCAATCTTTTAGAAGATGGAGATTTTTAAGCCTGAATGGAAACTCCTCCTTTTTGTCTGAAGGATGACGGCTGGCGATGGCTGGTGACGGCTGGAGTTTTTTGAGAACTTTGAGTCGGCTTTTAGATTATCTGCCTGCTGTAGCAGGATCTATCCTTCCCTCTCCTGCTCTGCTCATTGAACTGCCCTCTCTTAATCTTCCATAGGTGTCCGAGATTAAATAGACGACAGGATGACTGACATTTGGTACACATAAAAGAACCAAAATATGAACAACGGGTCAAAGTGCAAACCTTCCCTCTTGTCTTCCCTCCTGCTCTTGTACAACTTGATAGGGATGAAACCAAGTAGGGATGTAAGGACATATGACAACGTGCACTTACTATATCTTGCTGTAGCACGATCATGTGGATATAGAAGATACATTCCAAAATGTTCAGGACTAAGGAAAGAGGGTCTTTTAATCACAATTTTAGAAAAAACCTCTCACAATGATAAAAGATTGACACACCACCAAGTCCAGGATTGCTAATCTGGGATCTGTCCCATTTCTGTTAGGTCAATGGAAAGAATCTGGAAGTTAGACTAGCCTCAATAGGCACAAATGTGGCTATTAAAATATTTGATATAGTTCTGAAAATGGACTGTAATTCTTTATTAAAGTACATCTTAAAAGACAATTGTTAAAAAAGCAGTGGGGAACGCTCCAGTCTGTTCTGTTCGTGTCTATAGAATTCTTTCTATAAATCTTCATAAATCCTTATGATAAATTAAAAGGCCCATTTGAGTATTCCAAAGGATATTCACAGGTAGAAGCTACCAGGGAAAAAAAAAATCACATTTAAATATGCTTCTCTTTTAGAATGTAGAAAATAATTACATGTGGGATGATCACTAGGAGATAGAAGCCTAAACCCATGTTTCACGCGACTCATATCTTTATGATGCCTGGTTTAAGTCCAAGTGGGAAGTAGTACATGACCACTTCTGCCCTGATTTAAACAGCTGTACCAGCTCTGGGGTCAATGAAGTTGCACTGAACCTGAATGTACCTCGTATCTATTGAATGTAATTAATCACAGTGATATTTAATGAATTAACAATGTCATGTGTAATGCTGGCTCAGGATTTTACTAAGAGAATGGGAAAGATTTTTTGGCACACTTTCTTTTTTTAAAGTTGCCCTGTTACCTGGGGGAAATGTAACTGTGGGTAGACAATGAGCTGATACTCATGGGGTTGATATGCAGCTCTGATTCCTATCTGCCTCCATGTATGTGTTGTCTCTTGTTTAAAGCTTCAGTGTTAAGTTTCTCAAGGCAGGTGCCATCTCCCTGCATTTTACATTTTGATTAAGCATTATTTTATTTTTCTTCTCTCCAAAGTATATTCAAATTATAACTTCAATGTTAATTTCCTGGTAGATGCTGCTTTGGTTTTGTTTGTTTGTTTGTTTTTGTGTTTTATTTGGTTTGGTTTGGTTTTTTGGGGGAGGATTGGGAGGTTTTCTGCTGCATTGGAAAGATCAGTTTTTGGCTGGTTTAATCTATACTGGATCATGAATATTGAACTAATACCATAAACTCTTCTAAGGGTTTTCTGTGATTACAAAATGATACTTCTATACTATATCAGCAAAGAAGGTGCTACATCTATTTACTGCAAAACTGGCCTGGAAGCCTGCCTGTCATTTCAGAGAGCATGCAAGTTCTTATTCAACTTCAAATTGAAATGCCCTGCTAAACAAGACCTTATTCACATGACTATATACACTGAAATTTCTGCTTGTAAAATGATAAATAAATCATTTGACTGGGCATTCACAATGGACCAGGGATACACACACCATCCTTACCTGTCTTAGCAGAAGGACAGAAGTTTCTTCAAAGTGCACAGAGCCCATCATGTCTGCATGGTTTTCAAGAAGTGCTGCTGCACTTGTGGCTGCTCCTTGCCAGACCCAGCCTGCTGTCACACTCTGAGAGGGCCCTTCTCACTCAGGTCTGAAAAAGGAAGCACAATTTGCTCTAAGACTGGCAACGCCAAGATCAAACTGCAGAAAGTTTCACATGAAAAGCTCAGGGATAAGTTATGCTTCTCACAGTGTTTCCAGCTGCAGAAAAGCAGCAGTGCATTGTGCTTATGTGGGGAAAGGAAAACAAGCAACCCTGCAGAAGCACTGCTCTCTGGCATAGATGTGAAAACAAAATGTGCAGCTTCTGAGGGATGGTCTTTTCTCATAATCATTTGCAGTTTCTCATTCCTTATTCCTCTTCTCCCTGTCCCTCTAACTGCAGCCCCCTCTGCCAGCCAGGAATGGGCTACAGGGCTCTGCCTGCCTGGGAGGAGGGAGCAGGGCAGCACAGCAGCCTTGCAGGGCTCCTCTGGGCTTCATCTGTCCCCAGCAAAATGCTTGATTTGATGAGAGCCCAGATAACAATTCTCTCCCCAGGGCTGATTGGGTTACTGGAAATCTGTTGTCTCCTTATAGGGAAGAGGGGAAGAGAGCAGGCACAGGAATGCACAGAGTAGGAACTGGGATACCTGTGAGTGGCATTGTGTGAGGAACTGCAAACAGCTGGAATTGGCAAGGAACAGAAAGCAAAACTCGGACATTGATATAAAGTCAATGAGATTTGTTGGAAGCTATATTTATATTTCATGAGGGAAAACTAACAAGAAGACTTTTCATTCTGCTCCAGGAAGAGAAAATTTGTTAGGCTTTGCAGAAAAATAGAAATCCTTGTCAGTACAAAATGTATAACCTGGTGCTGTACACATTATACCATATTGCATATACACAGTGTATATATACTGATAAATAATTTGCAGAGATTTGCCTTGAGGTTGGACTGCTGAAACATTATCTACTGTGGCCAGTGCCTGTAATAAAAGTTTGTGCTTTCCTCCAGCCAAAAAACTTTATCCATTTAAACTTCATAGTTGTATAACCATTAATTAGGATCTCTAATGCTTATCTAATCCAAGGCCAGATAAAGAATCCCTGATACAGCTGGAAAGGAAATCCCAATTCATAGACCCAAATTCAGGCTACTAGATAATGCTGTCTCACAAAGAAATCCTTTGCCAGAGCTCAGTCTGCTTTATTCTGCCCTGACTTTAAGGGTATATAAAGCATTCAAAGTGATCTCATCTTATTTACTTTTGTAGATCACTTTTTCTAAGTCTTTTGGAGGAATCACAAATCCTCCATGCTGGATGGCATTTTAGCAGAAGCACGAACTCTTGTGCTAGTCCTAGTTTTAGGAGGCTGTAAAGGAATAAAAGGATTAGAAATAAGAATATGACCGCATCACTGACATCTCAGAGTTCTTGTGTACTAAAGGCCCCCTTCTCCAGATAACACATCCAGGGGTTGCAGAACAACAGTCAAAGTTGTATAAATACTAAGAGTTCTGGAAAGGGCTCCAATTTTTCAGTACTCAGATTTTCAGGGGTAGCCTGCCTTCTTCAGAAATGAGTTGTCTGTGAGTTATCTCAAGTCAAGCATCCAAAATACCCATCCTTTACCATGAATCCTGACTAAGAACTTATGGTGATGAGCAAAGAATGTGGCCACAGATACATGAAACTGCTGGCTGAACGGCAGGAGGTGTCTGAAAACTCTATTAAGCCAATGTGAATTTTCATTACATTTGTTGAATAAATGAGTGGCACAAACATCTGGAATCAGAAGTACTCCAAATCCCTAAATGATAGCCCTCCTATGTACTGCCCACAAAGGTCCAGCCCAGTTTTGCTGAAGAGACTTGGAACAGTTGCAATCATACCTAATATATTTCAAATTGGTTATATTGTTTATAGATTGCTTATGTCAAAACTGGTGAATTCTCTGGTGTGCTTTAGGATTTATGTATTCTAGTTCTTTGAAAGGTTTGTTCTTATTTGTTGCTACCTGCAAAAATATATATCTTGGCCCCAATTCACAGTGGAACAATGTTAGGTCATTATTCCTTGAATTGTTAGGCTGTAAAGAAGCAATTTCTCACTAACCTGTGACACAGGAAATTGTGATTCTGATGTCAGGTCATTGCTGGAGTTCCTTTTACAACAATCTGTTTTTCTTGTCAGCAAATGACATTTATGTATTATTTCTAGAAAGTGTAGGCTTCAGGATTTTTGTATGTATTCATTCAATATTTCTCTTCTGCCTTTTATTCTACATAGCCGGGAGTTTTAATATATGATTCAACTGATAAATAAATATATTTTGATTGATAGTGCAAATACCTGGCAGCTGAAACTAGTGCTATCTCAAAGTGCTTCTCAGAATAGTTGAGTTTCCTGCTTTTGTTTTCACTGTGATTTCTTTCATGAAGCACTGCAATGAATGATTAATGCTTGGATGCCCCTTTTCTCTGGATCTGCTGCTGAACTTAATGTGTTACTTTGTGCTCTGCATGGAGGGAGCACAACCCAAACTGCCACCGTGGCAACATTCTATACCCTATTTAATTGGGCTTGGTGTTAGGAACCACAGTCACTCGTGAGCTTCAGAGCTCCCTGTGATGAGAATAAATATTTTCTTACCAATGTACTGCAGCCTAATTCAGTTGTTTTATTCTATTCATTTGAAATTGGGTAACACGTAAAACATTGGACAGATGACAGTGTGCATATGTTTTACCAATAAATATGCATATTGACTACACAAAAAGTGGTTTACCAGCAGAATATGTTTTACATATACTTAGGGGACTGATGCTATAAAGCTACACATCCACAGAGACAAGTTATTTCCATTGAAACGCACACAGCATCAAACCTTTCCGCAGAATTAAAGCACCTCTCTCTCTGTTAGTGGTTTTGGGATAATAAGCACAGAAAGGGAGCTCTATAATACTAATATGATTACTTTCTTCTGGAACATCCCAAACATTTCCAAAACAGCCTAGATCCTGCTGGCTTTACACACAGGAGGTGATCTGTGCATGTCTCATGGGGTAAGCAGATGGGATAAAGTCCTCAGTGGAACATAATATATACACTAGGTCACATAACCATAGGCAGGACAAACATTGGAACCATACACAAAATTAACATCTTTCTCTTAAATGCAGAGGCTATTTAATTATCCAAGACAACTAAGATATGTTAATATATTTACAGAACAATGGCATCAGCAGAAGGTGACTAGCAAGGACCACAAAACTTTCACCAAAAGTCAAAAATTAATTTCTACCATCTCCTAACCATCCATTCATTTTAATCCATTGTTCCTGATGCATGGATTCAAATAAAGTTTTCCAAAACAGAATGAAAATTACAATATTTATACTAATAAAAAAAAACCAAACAAGGCAAAACAAATTCCATCCCCAAAGACTTCCAAAATTTGGAGTGAACAAATCCTAGAAAATATACTGGTAGCAATTTTACACATAAGAAGAGAGGTTATGCTACTAATGTGTAGTTTGCTAGTTTTTGATTTCCTCGGGATCAACAATCAAATAATTATTTAGCATAAAACACAGAAGGAAAAAAACCCATTGTATTATGTTGATATAAAAATGTGGGGTAAATCTGGTTCTTTGATAATACGATCTCTTAATAGGACAATTAATCTTCTAGTATCACTGCAAATGTCTCAATTCCAGCTGGCAGAGCTGATATGACATAACCTAAATGCTAAATGTAACATGGTGAGAATGACTCACCCAGGCAGCCCCAAGGAGAGCAGAGCTTCCCCCAGCCAGGAGCTTATGGCATGAGCACGTCCATATTGACCGTGCAGATTCTAATCAGTGCAAAGAACAACAGTCCTCTCTTCAAAGATCATCTAAAGAAGTTGACAAACACTGAATACAGCCCAGTAGTCCCAATTTATGAATATATTCCAAATATCAGAAATAATACTGTTAAAAGTCTTTCTATCATTTAGTTGCAGCACCCCTAAGCAACAGTAGGATCCCCAGAACTGGGATGGTAATTCATGGGATCCTGGTGCAGCCCAACAGTTTGTTTCATCCTGAGACTTCTCTCAGGAACACACTCTCCCCCAAATTGTGTGAAACCTGAAATGTTCTGAAATGAACACACTTAACCCAGTAAGCATTTTCTTGTGCCACTAAATTACATTTTCCCCTTCTGACCACAAAAGAATAAATCACAGTAAAAGTAATCACATACACCCTGAAGGATTGTCCTTGCCCAGACTTTTCCTTAACTTTCACAGAACGTCACAGCTGCCATGTGAAGTGTGCCACACTTTGGAAGACCATGAAAAAAAGAGGGTGAATCTACCAAGTATTACAGCAGAGCACTTTCCACCAGCCTGGGTTAGGTCGCTCACATTCCCAGGGGTGCTAGGCACAGCCCACCTCTGTTCCTTTCCAAATGCTCTCTAGAAAATGCTCTTTTTCTCCAGCTTTTCTAAAGAGTTAACTGCCCAGGACAAAGTAACTTAATCAGGTTCTGGATGAGTCCAGAAAAAAATGCAAAGCAAACACAGAAAAAGACTGGAGCTGATGTAACCTGAGACAGTGCACACCCTGTAGTCCAAAGGTGGAAAGCCCAGACTGTACTGTAGAAGAATAACTCAACCAAGAGTGACGCAAGCAGAACCACGAGAAAGCCCACAACAAACAAACCCAGCAGCTCAGAAGACCACAGTGGGCCCTGGGCCCTGCATGGGTACAGTCCCTGAGGAAATGGGCCATCCTAGATGTAAGTGCTTTCCTGGGAGCAAAGAGCTCCAGCCACAAGTGTGGTTCAGGGATTGCACAATTTGCAGCTGAGCTGCTGAGCTGTGCCCTCCTTCCCACCACCACCTTCAAAATGAGCTCCTGTGCACTGCAAAGCAGCTTCCTCGAAGCTTCCTCAGGACTCTGAGCATTGATGTTTCATTTTGTCAGCAGTCATCCTGGAATCACTGAATAGCAGGAGAGGGGCTCACATCTTCTAGTGCAGTGCCAACAACACAGTCACAGAAACTGAAGAGCAGCTTTAAACAACTCCAGTCAACACCGGCAGCAGCTCAGCAAGGGGAGCTCAGCCTCATGAAGTGCTGCCAGCAAAGGGGAAAGGTTCATGACATTCAGGAGGACTGCATGGTGCTGTGGGGACTTTCACTGTAGAACATCTGGAAAAAGGGCTGGAAATGAGTTGCATATATTTTTACAAAATCCATTTTCTGATTTACCATATTTTTTTGACTACTTCAGTCTCCTGAAAGGGTATGCCAATTTTTGTTCCTACAAAACGGTTTGTAAGATCTTTTGGAAACAAATGGTCAGAGACCTCACCTTGCACTTTACCTGAAGGATGTTGAAGCAAACATTGCCTTCTCCCATCGTGCCAGGCATTGTCTCAATGCTGACCCAGCAGGAGGATTGCCATCAGCTGAGTCACCAAGACCACTTCCTGCAGCTCCTCTGTGGTCCTTGAGGAATCCAACTCCAGAGCAGCACTGACCTTGTCTGCCCTCAGAGGGCTTTGGGAGCCCAGCATTTCCATGTGAGCTGCTCTCTGAGGGGCTCCTTCATTCATGTTAAGCTACATGGTTCCACTGCAATGGGTAAAAGGTTATGAAGAGAAGGAAGCACAGTAGGAATCTCCCTGTATGGAAATCACATTTGTGACGATGATTTTACAGCACCCAGCACAGACACACTTAAGCAGCAGTTCAGTTGTGGTGCAGTGCATGGGGAGAGTACAAAACCCATGGCAGGCAGATCTGATGGAGTGAGCTATGGAGATGCACTCACACAAGCAGCAAGAAAACCCTCTGAAGCTTTCCATCCTGGGTTCCCTGTATGTACCACATCTGCTCCAGAACGACGGAACACTATTTTAAGCACAGTTTATGGAGTTTTTAAAAATGTTATTGGGACTATATTTTGTATCCCTTTGCCAGTAAAGCCAGATGACTGCACCATGAGCTAGATCTCCAGATGGTTTAAATCACAGATCTTGCTCTAATTTGCTCCAGCAAAGGATCTGGCCCCATGAGTCGAACTACACGAGGTAGATGAAGCTATAAAGAATGTGCCAAATGAGCTAAAATAGCTTTTCTAAAAATAAATACTATAGCAGGACTTCCAGTGCTACACATAGGCATTAGGCCTGTCAAAATAGAGTTGCCAATCCCAGGCATTCAAAAATCATGAGTTGGACATAAGGCTGGCTTAAAAAAAGCCCACAAGATTAAAAAGAAACAAGCAAACAGTAATATCTATGTACCACTTTTGGTTTGCATTCTTGGTGTTTTTGAGTCTTCAGGACAAACCTTGGTCATCTTTTAAAGCTTCCTCTGTTTGGGTTTTTTTTTCCCTTCTTTCCCCCTTGAAAGGATCAGGGCTAGAAACTTGCTGCTAAGAAAAGAATGTTAAAAAAAGAGAGAGAGAGAGAAAGATTCTCATGTAATTGCCTGACTTCAGAAACTAAGCTTTTAAGAAGAATATCATGAGACTCATGATAAAATCATGAGAGTTGGCAACACTATTAGTGAGCTGGAAATGATATAAAGCTCCCACTTCTGCAGTCTATGAAGTATTGGACTTTTAGTCACAAGCTTTTTATGCACAGAAAAACTGTCACTGCCATATAACTGGGCTTTTCATTGCCACAGTCTTCAGATTTCCATTAGATCAATTCAGATAGTTTCTAGGGACCTTCTGTTTGTATGCAGTCAAAAAGTACTTGGCAACAAAAGACTTGCAGCAAATTGCAGATGGACACAAACAGGAATGGGCTCAAAGCAGACTGGAGCCTGAAGGAAGGGCTACATGTGGGCGAAATGAAGGATTTCCACACGCCTCTATTTGCTGGACTTGTACAGCTCTCTGAAGAGCCAAACCCTCCCCCCAGAGATGGATCTGCAAATCCACCTTTTACACTGAAAAACTACTAGTAGGGAAAGAACAAACAAACCCAGGGAATTGCTTTGACAGCTTGACATCTGCAAAAGGCATGGAAAAGATTACCGTGTAACAAGGGCAAGGAAGCTCCCAGCAGCATGGGGCACCAGAAGTGTCCTGATTATTGTGTCCAGTCAGTGCTAATCTGCCACAACAGGAGTAATTCAAATTAGATGTGTGAAGAAGGGAGATCACCACCTTCCAGGACACAGCCAGTTTGGGGTATCATTCCTCCTCTCAAAAAGAGATTGTGTGACCTGTATGGGTTTGATGCTACCACGGTACAACAGGTCAGTCTAGTTGTAACAGGCTCCAGTCAATTCTGTGAGATGCCAAGGTCCTTACCTAGGTCACAGGAAAGTGTGAGGATGCTCCATGCCCTTGAAAACCTATTAGGAAGCATTGATCCTCTCAAATGAAAGTTTGAAAGACTTGCACTAGAGTTAGGAAAACAGATACAGATAGGTGTGAGTACATCACACCTCTCTGGGACTGTTAAAAGGCCCCCACTGCTGAAACAACAGCACATGACAAAGTTAACACATCCTGAAGTGTAATTTGTTATTTGCCTTTGTATGCAAAGCTCACACATGTTCCTTCAGAAGTGAAATTTCAAGTGCCAGTGCCTGCTTAGTGGCTAATGGAGCTTAAATCCCCAACACTGATGGGAAAATCTGTGCTGCAGTTTTAGCTGGAGAGATCTTGATCCTGAAACAGCTCATCTGCTTCCTCAGCACAGACTGCAGAGCCAGGAGAGCACTGTAGCAAACTGAGTCATGGGTAAGGGAGAAGTCACCAGGACCAACTGTCATCAATGTTGCACCAAAGTAAGGCAGGAAAAATCCATCAAGCTCAGTGCATGACACTAGCACAAGTTCCAGTAGAATTTCTTAAGGTTATAAGTAACAAGTTCAAGGGGAGAAAATCTGCACCTAGATGAAGTGTCCTGTGAGTCAAGGTTATCTTTCCAGGTGTCTGCAACAATTTATGGGTTTGAGTGAAACAAGAAATATCTGGTAGTTATAGAAGAGTTTGCTTTGAATTTTGAAGCCAGAATTGGAACCTGAAGAATCTCATGCAAGCACAGGAGCATCAGGACTGCAGATTTTATTGCTGCAACTTTCTGAAGTCCTGGACCTGCTCAAATGAAAAGAGTTCATCACTTGCAAGAGAAAGAGGCATTGAAAAACTCTCTAATGTGGAGCAGGACAGCTACCAGCTTTTAGAAAGTATGTTCAATTTGTTAAGCATTCAGACAGGAAAAAAATTGTTTTGTGACATAGTGCTGGGCTTTTTGAGATGCCCTGTGTCCAGAAATCTGAAAGAGCCACAACACACATCCTAGATCTGTAGGAGAGTGGTTTGGCCAACACACTCCTTCCTGCAGAGCCCCAGAGGAGCTGTGTAAAAGGGTCCTGTGGAGATGCAAAATGCATCTGATGTATGCCCATCATTCCTCAGGAACCATGTGTCCTGCAGTGTAGGTACTGCAATGTCAAACTGAGCTCAGATGAGATCCATCACTAAGTAAACAAACTTGTTGAATTCTAAACAAATTGGTGAGGAGCACATCACCATATCTATTCTGGTTCCAATGCATTCGTACATGAAACAGTTCAACTACAAAGCTGGCAAGTAGACGATGCTCAATTAATGGAATGGGCCTGAACGAGTATTTCAACTATGACAATCTGCCATCTAGTGGGAAAGTGAAATTTACACCTTAACCAGGAACTGAGATGGCAAAAAAACCTTTGTGAAACCTGGCAAGAGTGGAACGACCTCTTTTAGATAAGTGGGAGTTGCACAGACAAGGCTCTCCTTGGATAAGCAACCCTCGGTAGGCATTTTACCCTCCCAAGAACAGTGAATCTGGCCATAAATGTATAACATGAATATGTAATGTGTTTATTCCATATATGATGCTCATAACATTACTTGTGTGAGTTCTTGTGTATTTACATTGGTTAAAAGTCACCATCTAGTCCTATCCATGTGATAACTTAGCACAGCCAAAGTCACCTTCCAGCTACCCAGCAACAAAATTTCACGCAGCTAAGGGAGACCACATGAATTCAGAGCAGGCCCAAGATGTGTATATAGAGCCAAATTTCCCCATAGGATCCTGTAGCATTCTGTTGGTGATTAGCATCCTGAGGATCATACCACCATTTTGGAGCATAGGAAATCTGATTCTCAGGATACCCCTGAAGACAGCAACTTTTTTGTGTGGGAGACACTACTGTGCAGCTGTCAGATAACTGCATTTTTGGAGGGAGCTGCTTAGGAGAGACAATCTGTAAGGGTCAGCACTTCTCAAGAAGTGAGTAACTTTTTGTTTATGGTAAACGTATTTGTGGAAGTTTAATGGTAGCTGTCTGTTTGCATCACATACATTTCTGGCATCTGTGGAATTAACTTTCAGTTGCTGCTGGCTGGCTTTTGCCTGACCCTGGAAAACAAGAAGGTACCACCAAAACACTCCTCAGTTCTCTTACATGTCACCATCCAGGTAATTTCCTCCACTGTGACCATGGTATTCAGGAGGGAGCCCACATTTCATTGTCCCAGTTCAGGTCTAGTCAGATCTGATCAGTTTGCTACTATTGGTATTATACAGACATGCAATTCCTTGCCATGGAAAGATGTAATAACTGGCTCTTGGTTTTTTGTTTTTCTACAGGACACAAAGACTTTTTTTAGTCTGAAGTTTTAATCAGTTTACCCAAAACTGTAAGTGTTCTAAGTCCAACTCTGCCATCTTGTGGTAGATATTAAAAGGTACTGTTTAACTTTTTGCCATTTCTGGCGATAACTCTGTATACTGGATATAATATGTTTGCTGAAGACCCATTGTGCCAGCCTTCCAGTAACTGAAGGAGGCCAACAAGAAAGATGGAGAGACTTTTTACAAGGTCATGGAGTGATAGGACAAGGGGAAATGTCATTAAACTGAAATAGGGTAGGTTTAAATTAGATACAAGGAAGAAATTCTTCACTCTGAGTGTTGTGAGACATTGGCACAAGTTGCCCAGAGACGTTGTGGATGCCCCATCCATGGAAGTGTTCAAGGCCAGACTGGATGGGGCACTAAGCAAAGTGGTCTAGTAGAAGGTGTCCCTGTCCAAGGCATGGGGGCTTGAAACTAGATGGTCTTTGAGGTCCTTTCCATCCCACACCATTCTATAATTTCACTATTATAAAGTATTTGTAGTAAATATTCTCCTCTGCATTTCAAGGAAAACCTCTATCCTTCAATGAGATAGGTTAAAAAGTGAATTTCCTCGGAAGCTGTTTGCTTTACATTTTGTCTTGGATAATGAAAGGCTGACATTTGTTTCACATTTGTGAGGAGCTGGCTTGTAGTCAGGTTTACTTCCCAGTTCTCATGCAATGGTTCCATGCTGCAGTGTTTGGATTATAAACAGGGGACTATTTAAACTCAGGCAATTACTTTTCCTCCTCACTGAGGTCTAGGCAGGAGCCAAGTTTTGAACAAAGCAGTTCAGTCAATTATATGCAAAAATTATTATAAAGTAAAGAACCATTTAAACCTTTTTGGAAAACTGGTAGTTGCAGAGTGCCAAGACTCAACTCAAAGTAGCTTCCTCTCTGAAACCAGTGACCTAGCCTGTCTCCCACACTGGGAACAGACACTTCAGAGGAAGGAGTAATAAATCCTACTTTCAGAGAGTGACTCATCTTGGTCTTTTCCTCCTTCCCTGTACAGCTAGCAGTTGGCAAGCCAGGGAAAACAAACACCTTGTTCTCACAGTGACGTTGCAGTCACACCTAGTGTAGCAACATGAACTTCCCTTCACCCTGTCTCCCCATTCAGGTCTCAAGTGACCACCTCTTGAAATGAAACCTTGGCTTACTCAGTATCTGAAAAAGCCTCAGCTTGGTCTCACCCACACCTTATAAAGGATTGAAGTGCTCATGGTCTGTGTGTCAAACAAAACCACTGCAGACTGGCAGGGAGCTCAGCTCCAGACATGGAGCAGAACACTGCCACGATGAGCTCAGGGGAGTCTCCAATCACCACAGTACTCAGGGGAGTTGAAGAGACCACCACTTTTTCAGCCTTCACACATTTGTGAAATTTGCATTTGTCCTATCTAATTTTGTTCTCCTGACACCTTTAATACTGGTGTGCACATCCTTTTAGATGTAGCAAGGCACTGGATTTGGAGCTCTGGTTTGAAGCCACATCAAATTGTGTCAATGTTTTGCATATATAAACATGGATTGAAAGTTCTGGTGTGACTTCCCATTCCCTTCTTCGCCTTTCCCTTCTTCTACTAAAATAATTTATGCATATAGAACTGCCAACTCATGAACAAATCTGTAGAAAATAAAAGGTGTTGCAAAGGCCATACAAATTAGTGCCTTACATCCAGCCAAGCTCATCTCCTACTTCCAGTCACATCAAATTGTGATCTTTATCCTCCCAGTTTCCTACCTGCTGCAGAGATGTGTCTCCTGCGGCACCTTGGAGGAAGCCAAGCTTGGCAGCTGAGGAAGCCAGATGTCAGGGTCTACAAAGAAAGTTTTCAGCAGTGGCAGCTGCTTGTCAGATCACATTCCCCCGAAGGCTTATGTTTGGCTCTGATGGTGTATCTGTTGGTGGCCATGGCTGGTCTTCCTAAAAGTCATATGTGGGATCAGCTCCCAGTGGGAAACTCAAGTTTCTTCTCCTGAAAGGCAGTCTCCACTGATTTGCAGCTCTGAGAAAATGTTCGTTCTTTTTTCTCACGTTCTCAGAAAAGTTTATGTTCACTTTGTATAAAACTGAATTATTAAGAAAGGTGATTTCTAAAGAAGAGAATGAAACCCCTTTTATTTGTACAGTTTTAAAGTATAATTTCCATAATAACAAATATATACATTCTTACCTACAAAAGTTTTTATCCTTGGATAGGAACTGGCTTTGGGATACTTATGATGGGTATTGATTTTCATTTGAAGCAGAGAAAACTAAGACAGATCCTACTGAACTCAGGCACTCCACAAGCACTTAAAAGAGTCTTTGGTTATGAGATTACCTTGTAAACATACTGATCAAACGAGGCTTCAGAATGACATGTTAGAAAAGTCAGCATTTACCCACAGATTGAAAATATTTGAGACAATCTCTGTCACAAAGTAAACAGACACCTGTGTCATTAAATGATCCTTTACCTTGAGCTGTGAGTCAGGCAAACACCATGTCTGTCTTCAAGTACTCTTCCCCCTTTTCCTCTGGGCAGGTCTATTGGAAGATGGCATTTTTCTGCTGCTGCTGGTTGTGCTCTTGCTGCCTGGGCACTGGCTTGGTGGCTGGTCACAAAGCTGGGACTGGAATCTCGGCTGCTGTTGCCTGTGAAAGGAGGAGAGCACACTGACAAAGAGGGCACAGTGTATTGATGAAACCCTCAACCACAGTGGTGCTAAGGGCCCTGTAAATGGTCAGTTTGTTGGCTAATAACAACAAATGTCTTGGACTGAGAGGAACATGAACCCTATTCCTGTTCTACCAGGGAAGGATGCCAGGTCCTGCTCCTGATCCCTGTGGCTGTCCTGCCTGAAGGAAGCACTGTTACCAGCCTGAGCAATTCCTCACATTTGATCATTCTCCTACCTTCCCTAGAAGTTTCCTGGAGCAGCCTCAGCTGAGTTAGCTGTGATGATGTGAACTGTGCTGTGCAGCTCAGACCAGCTGATGGAAACACCCCCTACATGTATTATTTTTACAGCCACTCTGAACAGCAGCTTCATGGAAGCTTTATGGGTGGGTTATGGTAATGGAATTAAAAGAGAGACATGGGCTACAGAGAAGCCCTGGCATGCAAAGAGAAGTTTCAGAAGTGTACAGCAGCCTGCTCCTGGTGACAGTCACAGTGGCTGTAGGGTGTGAGCTGGGGGCTATGCTCTAGTGCCAGTCTCCTGGTACAGATGCCACATGAACCTCTGTTTTGATCTCAGGGAAGAAGCCATATACCATCGGCATTGTGAAAGCTGCAGGATCTCCTCCCCTGTCTCTCAGAGTGTCTCACTGCTGTTGGCATCTGTATGGGATCAGAAGAGACTTATTTTGCCATAGTACGTGGACATAGTTAAGGAATCCAGCTGATTCCTTTATGTTTCCTTCAGGCCAAAGAGATGCTCACCCATGGTTTCTGTCCTACCTCCAAGGCAAGTGAGCTGTATCACTGGTTAACATTTCTGTTCCCTTTAAATCACTGCAGCTTTCATCAGGACAGGTAGGTAGGATTTTTCTTGTTATGTCAGGGCATCAACAGAGTAAAGCTTTTTCTTCCTTTGTTGCACTTTTGCTACACCTGTGTCTGGTGATGCCCTCAGAGATCCATGCAGGGACAGCCCCAGGCCAGGCAGTAGATGGCACCAATGTACAGCTGTTACAGTATGCACAAAAACAGTTATAAGGAAAAAAAAAAATCACACTGCTCTTCCTGCTTACAGCCCTTCTGTTTGATCTTGGCTCAAAAACATCTTTTCTAATGATCATTTTTCTGCAGCAAAAACCAGATCCCTGCACCTTCAGGTGCAAGAACAATTCAAGGCTCTCCATGATCGGTGTTTCTTTTCTTCAATTCACTTCACTATAAAATCAGCACAAGAATTAGGAAGCAGGATCCCTTCATCTCTGCTTCATGCCTGTAATAAATCATTAACATCCTGTACCACTCTCTTCCCAACTAATAAATCTGGTTCATGGTCAGGGTATCCATGCACAGACCCAAATCTCAAGCTGACAACCATATTTGAATGTGGAGGGAACTTCTTTGGGAGGGTTGCTGCTGATTCCCCTCCCTCTCTGTACTCTGGACCATAATCTGCTTCCCAGGAGCCATTAGTGAGTTTTTTCCAATGGAGATTTCTGGCTATCACAGGGTCTTTGGACATCAGCAGAATTGTCTCTTTCTTGCTCTTATCCAGAAACAAGTTCTAGTTTGTTTCACACCCTTTGCTATTGCTCTTAAGTTTCTGACAGTATTTTATGGCCTGTGAGATGGATTTTGATACAAGAGAAAGAGGCACATACAGACTTTTAAACCTTCATGTATGTTAACATGGTTGACTGCAATTTTTGAGGTGTGTCATTGATTCAATTGTTTCTTTAGTCCTGATATCTTGGTGCACTGAGGATTGCCTCACACTTTGCTTACCTGTACTCACAACTCCAGTTTAGATCTACAGCAGGATGAGGAACTCTTGTCTTCATGGCTTTGCTTACAAACGTGGAACACAAAGCAATACAGTCCATGGCACTACCTTAAATACCTCCTGAATAATTATGACAGAGCCATTTGGTGTCTCTACTCCCCTCCTCCCCTCCTGTAGTCACTCAAGGTTCAGATCCAGGCTGCCAAAACTAGCTAAGCATCTCCCAACTCTGTAAAGCCCACGTGGGGCAGAGCATTTGTACTTACAGAGGGGTTTTACCTGAGACCTGCAGGGTCACAGTTTCTCCAGAAACAGAAAGAGCAACACCTCCAGAGCTGCAAGAAACTATGCTGGCTACCATATATTTTAAAGTGTATCAAAGTATTATTTCTGTAGAACAGATAATTTTTCTGAAACTTTAAAATAGTGATAGAAAAAAAAAAGCCCACAAGAAAACCTGGCAAGCTGTCACTGTCCTCCTACAGCTTTTAGCCAGCTCTTCTTTATGATAAACACATTATTGGCCCTATATAATTTTCATATTCCCAGCAATTGTTCAGTTTGGTCTGCCCCCTTCTCTCCTACTTCAATTCCCCTCACAAAAGAGTTTGTTTAAAGGAACTTGAAGTTTTAAGATAAGTTTTAGCTATGGTGTTGTGTCCACCAGAAGGTGAGTTGCCTTTGCTTATCTGAGTCAGAATAACCTTATTCTAAATAACACCTAGGTACTTGAGAGGTATCTCTGGCTCAGGAAGACAAATTATAAAAGACTTCAAGTCTCAGTGGCCTCTCCAATAGTTCTGAAGATCCTGCTCTGTGGGAATTACAGATGGTCCAGTAGGCACTACAGAGAAATTTAGGAGACAGATTCTCTAGAAGCACTGATTTCTTTCCTGTCCTTGTCAGAATTGCTTAAATCTCTGCAGTCTCCTTTCCTCATCTCCCCTTCTTTTCCTCATCAGGGTGCAGCTACAAGACTGGAAGTAACAGTCAGATATTTGCTCTGTGTTAATAAAACCACATATAGGTCCCTTCATCCCCAGTTCTAAGGACAATAAAGTAAAACATTTGTGAAGAATTATAATCCACTTTGTTCTTAAACAACCTTGAAAAGCCAAAGAAGGATTTCACATCAGCATGTAGTTTTACACCAACAAGCACATTTAGAACATTATGACTCATATAAGTATTTCTGGGTCAGAGGAAAAAGGGTTATTTACCTTTTGCTGAAGAGCTACAATCCTTCAAGGGAGGGGAAAAAGTGAATTGGAACATGGTAGCTGGGTCATCAGGACCAGGTTTCTACAGTCGCTGCCGCAGTATATGAAAGGCGAGTAAGCAAAGAAATACATTTCTCCTTTACCTTCCCCCCAGCCCTAGACAGCTCTAATCACAAACTAGCTCTCAAAACCCAATTTAAACTTTCTCATCAAAGATCTAAAACTTCAAAACTGGACCATGCAAGATGACAAATACAGGATAAATTAATGACACAGCCTGTTGGGGGTGGGAGGTGGTTCACTGTGACTCATGGGCATTTGTAGGTGAAACTGAGTGGGTGATCTCAGATTAGTAATGTTGATAACTGTTATTTGGCCACTTAATATAGGTGGATACAGTGGACAAGATTTGGAACACACAGTCCTTGGGAAATGGACTGTGCACCATGCTGCAGAAAACGACAAAACTATAGGAAGCAGAAACAGGTGTTGGTACCTGCTGTAGAAATGCTCTTCACTCAGCCCAAACCTGGTGACTGACTTAAGCCTGGCCATGTGAAGAAAACACACCAAATAGATGCATTACTCACAGCACTATGGTGCTTTCATGTCCCTCAGCCCGATGTATCCCTGGGAAGTGTCCCCCTCCCTGAAACACTCAGGTCCCAAAAGAAAACTTTGCCCTGCTGAGCTAGATCTGCCACTGCCTGGGTGTAGGAGTGATGGTCATTAGGGGTCTGTGTCATCAGGACTTTCTGTGCACCAAGGAGCTCTGCTGCAGATCAGCAGAGAGCCAGCAATGCCAGAATTTCAAAGTAACTGTTTAAAAGACTCTGCTTTAGTGGACACTGATGAAGTTATACTCCTTTCTAGATGTGCAGCCTAGAGTGTCATGAGAATGCTGTTCTGTGGTTGTTCAAGGTCAGAAAAGTCCATATTTGAAGATATCTAGAGGTTATATTTCTTGGTAATGCATGACATCTATTGATTCATATATGTGCAAGGGTCTTCCCACCCTGGGTAATTCCTCTCCACCATCTGCTCCCAGCAGGCTTGAAGTTACAATTTCTCTTTATGAGAGTTAGAGTTGTTTGAATAGAGGATGCTGAAAGGCCTGAAAGATCATGTTGGGTAGGGAGCATCAGCTAGTTTAGCTTTGTCAGAGGAGGAGGATGAAATAAAGGCAGGCAACTGCTATTCTGGCTCCTGCATATGCTCAGTAGCTAGACCTAGTTAGAAAAATCTACTCTGACGTTCAAGGCAATACATTATATTTGTCAGCTGATTGGTTTGATGAGGACAGTCAAATCTGCCAGCAATAGATACAGTGTGGTGAGTAACATCCTCCATAGCACAGCAGTGCCATGGCAGTGCATAGATAACATGGGTGTTCTACCAACATGGAAAGAATTCCTAAATCAGGGTCTGTGACTGTGATAATTCTGTCACTAAGGTACTCTGAGGGATGGTGAGAGATAGATGACTATCTAGAGATGCTCTCTGTAAGATTAAAAGAATAAAGCAGAGCACTACAGATCATCCTAGTATTACTGGGAAACCTAGTGTGTTGCTCTGTGCCAACACAGTAAGATCTCCTAAGGGTAATACAACATCCATGTCCTAAAGATGACACAACATCAACATCCAGATTTGCAGGAAGGCAGCCAGAGAATATTGGATCAAATTTGTCTGTGTACCCAGCACAAAACTGTCTGCTGTAATTGATACTGAAGTTAGAACTTGAGCTTCCTAACGAAGCAGTAGAGCACTGAGTCCCCATTCGTTTTGTTCCCTAACAAACACCATCTTTATGAAGTCACGTTAAAGGAGTTCATGTGGAAGCTACATATTTAGGACATGTGAGGTAGGATTTACCATTCAGTCAAGAGTCCTGGATCAAGCAAGTGGTGCACTGACTAAATTAGAACCCAGGGATGGTTATAAGATCAGGGGTTAAAACAGATCTGTGTAGTATTCAACCGTGAGACTTGCCATTCACATTTCTACATAGCCCTGTAGAAGTCCACTTTGAGAGTTGCCATTTACTCTGCTATTTTACATATTTTAAGCTATTTCAATTCATGCAACAGTCCTTCCTCTTCTCCAACCATTATTCAGGTCCCATAAAAGCATTATAAATAGACATCCAGGTAGCCTGTATGTATTGGCTCTCCCTTATCCATATGCTTGCTGACCTCTTCAAAGAACCCAAATAAATTGTGATGCCTGAGCAAAAAAGCTTCATTTATGTTCCCTCCCATGCAGTTCTCTGTGCATCAAACACTGGCCAGTTGCTTTAACCTTATGTCTGAAGCAATATCTACATTTATTCTTGATGCCCTTTGATAATGGTTCTCAGGGTGCTGAATTCAAGTACTCTGTGGTCAGAACAGCTTTGACTACTCCCTGATCTATTTCTTCAGCCATACCTCCAAGATATTTAAATTTCCAATAAATTTGCAGATGGTACTTTTTTCACTTCCTTTTCTGAAGCAAATAAGATACTTATACTCATCAGTTGTGGGCAGACAACTTGACATAAAAGGCAGGGTTCAAAGCATGAAATTTTCTGCATTCTAATTGCCAAATTGAAACAAAAATAAAAGATCTTATCTGAGATAAATTACTGTTACATAATTAACACTACTTACATGAAAATATGTTATGTTCTAAAAATGCTAGAGGGTAAAAAAAATACAACAACAATGATGAGATGAAGGAAAAAAACCAGTGTACTCCAATTTTCAGGCACGAGTGGGAAGGAACTGCAGAATGCTGGGACAAAGATGTGTAGGACAAATATATCGCCTGCTTGTGTACTGTTACCAAAATACTCACTGAAACACATGGGGCATAAACAACCCTATTTAGAATACAAGATTGCACACATAGTTAAAAAGCTGGGAAAATAACTTGAAAACCTAATGAGCATCAAATGGATACTGTGGAGGAAAATGCCAGAGAAATGGCAGGTGTGAAGGCTACGTAAGATCATCTTCGATGAACAAGTCAAGAGGGTTATGAGTACTTAAGATTTGTATCACTTCTTCAGATTATAGATGATAGCTCTTAACAGGAGGATGCTACTGACGAATTACATTGTCAAAATATTGTTGTTATATAGGCATGAAGGGTAAAATATGTTTAAACACACAGTTTTGGATATAGTGAGATATCTGTTCAGCTCAAAGGAAAAGATGCAGATATTGCTTAAAAAGTAGGATCCTTTCTGCAATCAGAAATGTGCATGCTGGGATAAAACCATTGATGTGAGCTGTGGGCATGACACTTCCAGAAAGATACAGAGCATGAAGAGAACAAGCATGAGAGGTCATGAATTTATAGACCTCTGACCAGGAAAGTAATGTTGACATTACTGTATTTGGAAGAGGCAGAGGATACATAATGGTCTGCAAACATGCAAAAGATTGCTTTGCAGAGTGAAGTCAACATTTGTGTTTAAATGTTTTAAAATTGTGACAAAGATTAGATTGGTATCAGAAAAAATTTACTTACTGTGGGGGAAGGGAAGCCTAAGATGACTGAGGAATCTCCACAATGGGAGCTTCCCTGCAAGCATGTTAAACAAATACCTGGTGGGGGAAATTCAGGTGTGGTTGATCCTGTTCTGTACCAGTGGACCCCTCTAAGTCCCTCCAGCTGCATCAATGATCTCTGCATTTCTATGAAGTTGTGTACAAGGTTAGATGTTTATGAAAAGATGACGATGACTTAGCTCCCCATATTTTTTCTAAATGAAAACTGTATGTTATAAATACTGATTTTTAAAAAAGGTTAAGAATTTAAAAACAGGCATACCTGTGAAAATTATTAGCTTTAAATCAAAACCAAAATCCCTTATCAAAATATTTCAAATGAAAACAAATATTCTGATTGAAAAAAAAAAAAAGCTCCAGTTTAGGATTGTTTCCCTGGTAACCAGGAACACTGTCATTCTGTGGACTTGTTCTTCCCATTCTCCCCCGTGTGCCAGGCTTCCAGCTTGCCCAGCACTCCTGTGGCTGGGACTCCTGTTAGGGTTGCTCCCCCCTCTCCCAAACGGTGGATCATGAAACATTATGGTATGTGTAGACCAAGGTGGGTGCACAGCTGGAAGAGAACAGGATCAACAGGAACAACAGAGTTTCAGTGAAGTCACCTAGCAAAATATGTAAGGAGAAATAGTTTTAGTATAACTTTTTATTAAATTAATCTCTTTGGGTTTTTAGAGTACAAATAACTGTCTCTTGTCCCCCACAGACAGCTTGAGGACAAATAAGTAATTTATGAGAAGCTCCTGACATCAGCTTTCATATTTCTAATACATCACAAGGAATGATCTGATTCTGGGTTTTTTTTACTCCTTTGGTTTCCTTCAGATGAAGAGATTGCATTCAATGCAGCCATTGGAAGTGTCAACATTGTGCACTTCCCCTAAAGCAAGATTCCGCCTCTGCCAGGCTGTGCTCAGGGGCTCAGCATTGGGCTCAAAACATGATAAAACAAAACACCCATAAAAAGGACATCCCTTCATCCCAAATCAATGGGAAGTCTATCACCCTTTGTTAATAATGTCTGTTCCAGATGAATGATCCAGTGGGACAACAATTTCCCTGTGCTGTGCTCACATTTCAGAAGGGTACTCTAAAAGGAGCAGCTGGTTGACTTCATGGAACAGACCTGCAACTCCAGTGGAGTCCAAAGGGGTATTTTGGGTGATACACTTCAATAACAACTTCCCAGAGTGCTCAGGTGAGAGGGACTGCCCCACCTAAATATTTGACCTGAAGCTGCTCACTGAGCAGGCTCTCCAGGCTGAGTTCTTTGATGGATCAATTTGGAATGTGTTAATGGCATTACTCAGCACAATAAATAAAATGAGACTCACCTTAACGTTTCTTGGAAGGAGTCATGGACTTTATGACACCCAGTGGGAACGGCAAGAGAGGGTCATCTGGAAGGAACAGGGAAACACGCCGAGTGCTCACAAGGGAAATTTCGAGAAACAGATGGAGAAAATATCAGAATTCTCAGCAGCCCCCAAGGAACAGATGAAAAAACTTTTGGGTCAATAAGCCAGAGAGTGAAAGGCTCAGAAACAAGGTTTTTGGTCAAATTATCTGGTCCACATACTGAGAAATGCTAATAATCCACTAGCTCCTTCAGTCTTCATGGGTGCAAAATGTTGAAAAACTTCTGAGGTGAAGCAGTAGGAGAAATATTTCCCATGTTATTTAAGGGAAATTATTTTTTTTTTGTTAAGTGGAAGGATGGCTTTTTATTCACTGAAGAACCTTATAAGGAATCTGAATTTTCCTTCTTTTGATGATAAAATCAATAGGAGAGGAATTTTCTAACCTGATCATCAGATCTGTTACTGAAGGCTCAGTTGGTGCAGAAACACAACACAATAACAATTTTAGATGGAAGTTCCATTTGTAGCTGTTAAATTACCCAAAGGATCTTTCACATGAATGCTCTGGACTGAATAGCATGTGCGTATACATTCCAGTCATGGATCCAAAACAAATTAGGAAGCTAATACACACCCTCCACTGGGACTTAATTGACCATTAGTTTCCTAGGTTCTGAAAAATCATGTCATTATATCTAACTTATTTCAACATTGCTTTTTACCCCCATAGGATTCTAGTGCTACATACATTTTAAAAAAATGCATCCTCCACCACAAAAATACTACTGCCTTTTGAGGGTGAAAGCTTCTGCCCAGCAACACTTCACAACTGGTGTGGACATTTTTACTCAGGAATTGAAAGATACCATATCTCAGTACAATTATGCAGAAGAATGTAGGTCAGACAAACATAATTACCAATTACAGAGTTTAGACGAAGATGTGTCAGTAACAAGCTCAGTGCTGGGAAACAGTATAGCTAGTTCTTAATAATAAATTTCCTTTAGACATCAGCCTCTCCCCAGAGATTCACACCAATAAAATGTAGCAGAAATATAACAAAATCCCTTCAAACGTCTGAAGGGAGTTTATCTTTTGGGAAGAAAAACAAAAAAACCCAAGCAGATAAAAAATTGAAAGTAATTATAATTTCAGGGCTAACTGTAGCTATTCCAAAGCTAAACCTTTCATGAGCAAGTTCTGGGGATTTTAGCAGCGCAGACAGTTGCACACCAGGCAGCCCAGCTTTGTGTTTGAGATCAGCAACAACCCCCTAGGAGTTTGACATCTCTAATAACACTGAACTGAAGTCTCAGTTTAATATCAAGTTGAAAAGTGCCAGTCCCAGACTCTGCAGAAGTAACCCCAAATATTCTTAGCAGATCATCTTTACTTCCATACCCTTTGGTCTTCTGAAGCTGGTCAGCTATACTGTGGGGTAAGATTGAATTTGGAGGTGATAAACCCAAGGAAGAGCTAAGCTTTGTAGTTTGTTTGTGAGCTCTTAACCTCCCTGTACACAGGGCTCTGTTTGGAGCACGGCTCAGCAATACACTCTGGGCTGGTTTCCTTTGAGCAGGCAACTCTCAAACCACCTCCTACATTCTGATCGGTGGGGAGCCAGCCCCAGCCACCCGTTAGCTTCAACCCTGAGTTTATGGTTCCCTCTGTTCTTCAAGAAACAATCATGTGACTCTCTGAGCCTGAAGATTTTGCAACTGTCACAAGGCTACACCAGACAGGTACCTCGGTCAGGTATTTGGACTTTCTTTAAACTCCATAAAAATAACAAACAAAAGGGTTGACCTTGTACTGTACGTGCATGAACGCAGGACTTAAACAGATGCAGAAAAGATCAAGAATTTCAAATAGGCCCAGGAGAATGCCATTCTGCAGGAGTATATTAGGGTTCAGTGTAAAATCTCACCAGAGAAAAAGAAATTAAATGAAATAAAAAATAAGTGTAAACCCCAAGAGTACTAGCAAAGATGTTGAACACTCTAGTCCAGTTTCTGTTTTCTGACACTAATCATACATACAAAAATGTGTGTCCATTTCACAGAGCAAATGATAATACCCTCCCAATTCCAGCAGATGTATCTCCATCCTCATTTGAAAGACATTACAGAAATGTAAGACATAGCAATCAGAGATACAGACAGTCAACCCCTGCACACCTGTCTAAGAAGTTTGACACCATAAATAATTGGATTATTTTGGTTTTTATCATGCATCTTTCATTAAGCATCTGTAACTCTCAGTGACTTCCAGATCCCATCTTCATGGCTAGAACAACATCAACTTGGAAGAAAATAAGGGCAATATTTTAGGTAGGTAGAAGGCAGAGTTGGAAACACAGTTAGAAGTATGACTGTTTATAAGTATACTTATAAACAGCCATAGGTAGTGCAATGTTTACACATCATCAAGAGACTGGATTTTACACTAAATAAGGAAAAATATCCAAATGACAGAGGCTTTACATGTCCACGAGATGCATTTCTAAAAAGACATGCTGTGTTTTTCAAGTATGAGTTATAGGACCAGATGCTGGAATCCGGGTGAAGAATTATAGGCTGCGTTTATGGGAGGTCAGGTCGGGTAACCACAATGGCCTGAAAAATATATTAATCTCATTTGAAAGATGGAATGGAATGCAATCTTTAAGTTAATATAAATACACCATCTGCAGCAGTGAGCCCTGACGAAGGCATCAGAATATGGAGCAATTTAGGCAGAGAGGAATGAACCAAATGTGAGATAAGGCCAAAATGAAAAGCAAAGCCTGATGTCTGTTATCCTCTGGAGAAGGTGAGGTTCAGGCCTGAATCCAGTGCACGATTCCCAAACCTGACCCATGTTTCTGGAGAAATCTTAATGATCTCATTAATCCTGGGTGCAATGCAGTTCATCCAAAAGAGAGTGAGGAAGTGATGGGATGACAACCTGCGCTTACACATTTACATCAGGAAAAGATACTGCATCCAACATCAACTACTCATTTTGCAACTCATTCTGATTAACAGAGAATGTAGCAGTCATACAGCTGGCAAGTAACATTATCCTAAGAGCTGGTAATTAAAAGTGGACAAAATTAAGACAATTGTAGCTGGTACTTCCCAATGGCTAATATCCTCCAGCTGAGGAAAATTATGAGAAAACAGTGAGTGGGAGGAAGAAATCAGAGAGGAAAACATGAATGGAAATCAGAAGTTCTTTCAGAATAGTCAGTCCATCAGCATCATCAAGGACAGACTGGCTCAACTACTCCACTGGTAAACTGAAAGTGTTTTAAATATTCAACAAATGGGGAAAATAGAGCAACTGTCTGAAGTGAAGAAAAACTTATATTGGAAAATAAAAAGATTGTGAAAAACTAGCCCATGGCAATGCTGAGCAGGATTTTTTGAGGAGTGTTTGAATTGCATACAGTAGAACTGTGAACAACAATACGAAAAGCCAGACTTGTTCGATAAATGTTTCCATTTGGTATTTTGAAAAGTAATATCTCGACGATGTTTATATGAGAGCAAGGTTGAATAAGTACTTTCCAGCCCATTAGGAAATAAGCAGGATGTTAAACATCATCCAGTAGAGATAAACATTTTTAAATCAGCAGGCCTGGATAAATAACACCCAGGGGTCCTAAAATATTTGACTGAGGAGAACTCTGGCTTGCTAATGTTAATTTTTAATACATTTTAATATCAGAGGGATTCCAGGTGACTGGAAGCAGGGTAGTAACCTGGGGGAAAAAAAAAAGAAAGTGAGAGATAGAGATAAAGAGAGAAAAGGGGAGAGAGGGAGAACAGGAAACCAAGTGCAATTACAGGGGAGTTATTGAGCAGCTAACCTCACATCAATCCCACGTAAAAGAGTGGAAAAACTGAGACAGGACTGAACTGCTAAAACATGAAAGAACAAGATTTTAATTACTGCCAGTCAATGTGGGTTTATGGAAAATAGCTCAAATAAAACTGGTTTCATGTTCTGCCTGCAAAAAAAAAGCCAACTGTACAGATGTAGCAGGCTTTCTCGAGGCTTTAGACTTAGTGCATGACATACTTACTAGATAAACACTATATAACATGAAGGAAACTTATGTTAAATGGCTAAGACATGGCTATTTAGCATAACTCAAAACCCAGCTGCGTCAATCAGATCATCATCAAATGAGGATTCTTTACTGGCTTTCCGCAGGGCTTTGAAGTGTACTCGGTGCTATTCAGCGTTTTCACTGATGCTCTGCAAGGGAATATAAAGTCAGCACTGATAGACAGATGGCTGACACAAATATTAGCAGCCTGGTAAATAACGATGAGGAGAAAATACTAATGCTGAGAGTATTTTGGGTCACTTGTTAGAGGGAGCCCATTTGAACGAAATGCAGGCAAGTACAAAGCTGAGCTATAAGGCAGAGAGCAAAATAACCTGATAGGACCCAGGATCCTGGAAAGGTGTGATTCTGGAGAATGGTTTGGGAATCACAGTGGGCAAGTAACACCCCTTGAAAATACTAATTCCAGAAAGTCTATAAAGAAGGACAGGTTGTCCCTATGATCCAGATACCCACAAACAAGCAGTAATGTGTTTTTATCTTCTCAAAGTGCAACATCTCACAGAAGTCTGGTCCAGTTTTTACCAACCTCTATAAACAACTGAAATGGCAGGAAAGAACAAGTGTTAGACTGACCTGATGAATGAAGGGGACACCTGACTGTGAGAGATTTAAAGACCCATCTACTGAGTTTACTGTGAAGAAAAAGATGAGTGATGTCTTGATTACACTGTGTAGTTACTTGCAGAAAAGAACATCCTGGATACTAAAGGGTTCTTACATCTGGCAGAGAAAAGCATAATGAGAACCGGTAACTGGAAGTTGAAATCAGAAATTCAAAACGGTCACAATTTTTCAAACAGTGACAGCGATTAACCACTGCAACAAACTTCTAAAGGAAATGATTGATTATCCATTTCCTGATGTATTCATATCAAAATTAGATGCTTTTCCAGAAAATATATTTTAGCCAAAATAAAAGCTATGCTTAATTCAGATGCAAAGTATTGGGTATCAGCACAAAATATAAAAGTCTATAACATGTGGGAGAGAAAATATGATGACTGCATGGTCCTCTCTGAGTGCAGAATCTCTGGATGTCTGCAAGAAAGTTACCTCTAGTCTGGTAGAACAATGCAATCTAGTAGAGGAAAAGATTTTAAAACCAAACTTGAAAGTGAGCTAAAAATTAGTAATAAAGTGACTAATTGGCCACTGGACATACTGATGGTACTACAACTCTAACAACTGTACATCTAGGTTGGATTTTTAAAAATAAATATTTTGAAACTGAAAAAAAAAACCAAAAAACAAACAAACAAACAAAAAATCCAAATGTGAGACAGAGAAATAACTGCTTGTAGCTTTAAGCATTGCAGACTAATTTTCTGGGGAAGTTGTAGAAACCTTGAAATTTTTAAGACTTCTTTACACAAACACTTTCAGTTCCTTGGAAAAAAGGGGGGTAAGGAGCAACCTCGTAGCTCTGTAAAGCTTCCTGAGGAAGGGAAGCAGAGAGAGAGGTGCTGATCTCTTCTCCCTGAGATCCACTGATAGGATACATGGGAATGCTTCAAAACTATTCTAAGAGGAGGTTTAGACAGGACATTATGAAGCCATTCTCTACCAAGGGGGAGGTCAAACACTGGAACAGGCTTCCTAGAGAGGTGGTTGATGCCCTGAGCCTGTCGTTGTTTAAGAGGTATTTGGACAATGTCCTTAACAGGCTTTAGCTTTTGGTCACAGGATCACAGAATATTCTGAGTTGGGAGGGACCCACAAGGATCAGCTCCAGACTGGTCAGGCAGCTGGACTAGATGGTCATTGTAGGTCTCCTTCAACTGGAATAGTCTATTCTGTTCTATCACACTGATTCTGCTTAGGGAGGGACAGGACTAGATTACCTCCTGAGGTCCCACCTACTGCTATCATTTCTGTGCTATGGTTCAAGTAAAAGTCATGGTCAGGATGCTAAAAGTAATGAGGATAGATGGAACCTCTGTTGTGCAGAAGGTCTAACAGAATGAAAATTAGAACATTACATTATGTGATGTTACAAAACTTCTTTAGCTCAGTTACTCTAGAAGGTACATCAGCCTGCTTTTCGTTATCCCAGTGTCTGAGATCAGAAATTGAGGTTCTGGTTATCTAATACCTATCTCAGTACTCACCTGCCCTGAAGCCCTGTAGCAGTTCAAGTGCTTTTTGAGAAATGGTATTTTTCAGGTCATCTGAGGCCAAACTGGATTATGGTGAACTTGAAAATTCAAAGCACCACGCAAAGGTGGCAGGGGCTAACGTGTCCTCCCCAGCAGGGACACATCTGAGTCAAGATGATTCACAGCCAGGCTTGTACAAATAACTAATTTTTCAGTTTGCCAGGTGAACTTGAAGGGAGAAAAAACATTCACACTGCCCTGAAGTGAAGTTCACGTCTGTTTGTTGATGGAAAGAACTATGGGGGAAAAAAAAAGTTATTTTCATCAGTCTGACTAAACTGTTTTGTTTAATTTGAAATTGTTTTGTCTTTGCGGTCTGTTGCATATAAACATAAATTTATGGAAAATTTTCTTCAAAAGTCCACCCATAATAGAATTTTTGAGTGGTGAACAAATGACTCACCTCCCAAAATTTTTGTGGCTTTGCTCAGACCTCTCTATGCATTTCAGCTTTAAGAGATAAACTGATGGATTTAGATAGTATCAAAATGGATCAGAGTCACAGCCCTTCAAAAACTGGCCAGATACAAGCTGCAATGGGAAAGTCCAGAGAAACTCATTAAAAGGAATTACTCTCTGCACATTTTCCTAAATACCAATATTCAGACAGAGAAAGCTTTGTGCAGCCAGACCTTCTCCTTAAGAATACTGGACATGAGTAAAAAAAAAAGGAAACTCCTATCTCTTTTTCCTGTCTCTGATACTGTCCATTTAGCAGAAATGATGTGGTTTTCTGTGTCTCCCCCTGCCCAATGCTGCAGCTACACATTCATCAGCATCACAAAGTGTTACCCACCTTTCTCCAGCTCTGTAGAGAAAGGGAGCTGAGTTGCTTCACTTCACATGGAAACTCCTCAGCCAAAATACATTACAGAAAAGTTATTATTTTTAAGTGAGACGAATCTGTATTATTAGTGCTGCAAGATGTGCTTTTCAAACAAATATATTGAAGAACCAACACCCTCTTGAGCACTAACTTCAGCTTAGCTTGGGATATGGCTGTGCAGAAAGTGTGCTTCCAACATTTTGGACAATCAAAGTTCAACACCTTCCCAGGAAATACAAAGCCTCTGAAAATACAGCACAATCACAGCTGGCTGATACTTTATATATATATCTATCTATATATATATACACATATATACATACACACACACACATAAAAGCTGTTTCCAAATTGTTAGAAAATTCAGAAGACTCAACCTCTTCAATAGTCATATGTCAGGCAGGATAAGGGAACAGATAGTTGTCTAAACAGTGAGAAACTGATCAGTTCTTTTTCTGTGATTAAAAAACTCTAAGTTTATGAATTTTTTCCTTTTTTTTCTTTTTTTTTTGTCTGTTTTGTTTTGGTTTGGTTTTTTGTTGTTAAGAAACATGTTGATGTCCAGAGAACTTACATCAAGAGCAGAACACAGTTTTGAGTCCACAGACAGGAAGATCTTAGACTTATATTGAAATATGGTAACCAAAAGGCCTGAAAATCTTTTTCTGGTTTTGTGAACAATAATCATTTTACAAAGTGAAATAAGTTAATGCAGATATGAAGAGAGAATGATAGCCTAGACTTAGAATGCCCACTTTTAGGCAAGTCTGTTTTAGTTTGTGTTCAATGGTATTCACACTTGTGCTCAATCCAAAAGGCTGAAGAGTTTAAGAGTGAGGTGATCCCATACAGGAGCTATTTTGACTTATTATTAATTGATTTACTGCTTTACTGGTGGGTACCTGTGGCAAACGTTAAGATTGCATTGGTCTGTGCAGCCCGTGGTGCTGCAGACCTCAGGAGGAGTCAGGGCACTGCCCCAGCCCTGTTCCTCCATGGAGTGCAGTGCCCAGGGACTGCCTTTTGTTCAAGTGCAGGATGGGAGCATTGCACCCACTGCCAAGTTTGACTCTTCAGGAGAAATTTTGCTGCTGTCTCCTAGAGTAAAGAATAAAGAATTTGGTCGAGGACTACATAATCCTATTTATCTTCTTTAAATTATTTGCACTACATTATTTTTTTGGTTGGCTAAGTATCACAGCAGCTTAAAAAGAAAAACAGAACTTATTTCCCAAGGCAGTGTACTGCAATGACGAAAGGCATTAGATCACACACCTGAAATACCCTAACTTTTGCTTTCCACTCGACTGGCATTGACCAGATCCAGCTTTAGTTTTGTTTCACAGAGCTCAACTGGATTTACAATGCCAAGAAGTAAAAAATAAAAATAATGATAATGCTTCCTTTTCACGCCATGAAAACAGACCAGCTTTGCCATATATGTCAGGTGCAAATCCCCTGGAAAATGAAGGTGCCATTTTTCCAGCCTACCGCTTCCAGAGCCACATTTGAGGGCTGCACCAGGAGGGGGCAGGAGAAAGCCGTCCTGCCTTCCCACCGAGGGAAACCCTGGCAAAACCGATTGAAAACTTCCCCAAGCTCCAAGTTAGCTTCTGTGCTCCTGGCACCATCCCTCTGTTACACACATCAAATGATATGTGCAGAGCACTCCGAGTGTGGATTATTTGCAGGCAGAGATCCCGCAAATCCGGGTTTGTAATGCATCCCACGGTGTGATGGCCAGGCTCCCTGGCAGCCTCCAGCCTGGTCCAACTTCGCTTCCTCCCCAGTTAGGAGGAATTTTGACACGGAGATAAATGAGTTTTGGCTAATTTTCTCTTACAGCCCTTTGACGTAAAGACCATCTCAGCCTCAGCATTTGTGCAGCGCTTCTAAAGAGCCTCCCCGTGCTCTGAGCAGCAATCAACAACACAACAGTGCAGCAGATGAGACTGAATGTAGTTTGTATGAAGGCAGGGCAGATCAGGGCTGATGAGGCACCTAGTGCTCTGCACAGAGCAGCCCTGCCACACCTCAGTCACTTGTCCCCTCCAAGGTGGTGAGCAGGTGGCAAGGGGGCAGGGTACAGGCTGTGTCTGCATGGCTGAGTCTCAGTTTTCAGAGAAGACTACTTCAGACACCTATCTGTGGTGGGGGGACTGAGAACTGGATGGTGGGGGAGACTCTTATATGTTTCAGAACTTCCAGCTTCTGGAAGGGTCAGGGGAAAAAAGTAAAAAACCCCAGTCTTCTCTTGTGGTATTTGGAATTTCTGCTTTCAATCATAGCCAGAAACCAGAGATGTAAAGCCGTATGAGAATTAAATATGTAAGGGGGAAAAAAAAAGATCAACCAACCTTTGCTGAACAACAAAGAAGACTTGGCTCATGTTGGTTTCCAACTATGGGTGAAGGTTCAAGTCACTTACTTCAAAACTACATTACTCATGAATGAGCTTTATTAAGAAACCTTGTGCTCCTATAACTCTTTCCATGTGAGGTTTTCAAGTACTTTATGGAATTAAGCAAAACAACCCTGGGAGGTAGATTAGTTCTAACATCCCCACATTACAGATGGGAAAACTGAACACTAAGTACATTTGTAGGAGAGCCAGAAATAATATTACCTAACTCTCATGTACTGCTTTTCAGCAGTAGATCTCACATCTTTACAATGGAGGAACCATTATCCTTACTTTATAAAAAGGCAAAGTGACTTGCTTGTCCTGGCCAATAGCTGAGCTGAGTGAGAGGAGCCTGTTCTTCTCAGTCTCAAGGCCTCATTTTACTAACTAAATGACCAAACCACGCTCTCTTTAATATTAAGCAATTATGCAAACTCACACATTTAAAAAAAATAAATAAAAAACCAAAAAAAAAACCCTAAGAAAATGCATCAGGGGTGATTTTTGGAAAGCCAAAATTATGTTTTCTAATATGGAGGATTTTCTTGATTGACTCTATCTCATATCCCACTGATGCATTGCATCTTTGCTTTGCTAGTGAACATGGGAAAATAAGCAAATTGAATCTTTTCACATTAATCATGTGGTATTACCTGACCACAGACGGCATCAGCAGAAAAATTTAACATCAAAGAAAACTGTTCTATGGTCCTTTTGATGTTCCAAACCTGAACACAGAGGAGATAGTTCAAGTTTTGACAGAAGTAATGACACATAAACATGGAAGGGGTCATGATGCTGCTGTTAAAGAAAAAAAAAATCCAGCAACCCTCTCCCTCCAGACTTTTACAGCCTTTTCCCTTCTTTCAGGAAAAGCAAACTCTCGAGCTCTTTTGCTCAAAACTGTCTTGTACCCAAATGGCTTTTGGCAAAATCTCTTGTCCCAGACCAAGTCCCCAGTGAGCTGGTGCTCAACAGACAAAATATGAAGGTGGTGCTGTCCCCAGAGAGCTTTGCATCTAGACCCAGTGAAGACATTGTTCCACCCCAAGAAATTCCCTGGGCTTCTTCTGGGCAATCCCATTATTTTGGGCCCAGAAATAACAGTCTAAAAGCAGGCAGTGTAGAGGCTTTTGAACCAGCAAGTAAAACAATGAAAGTTCATACAAAGTTCTGGGAGGAAAAATTATGACCAAGAAACTCATAAAGACAAGTTGAAGTTCCTGCTTTCAAGGCCTTTCTGAGCTAGAACACTGATAGGTCAGAGAATGCTACCCTGGCCCAGCTGTAATTGGGATGCACAGTGGTGCTTGTCTGCAGAAAAATGGATCTACAATAACCACATTAACATATTACAATCATATAAATGATAAAGATTAAAAACATTACACATAAATTATAGATATCACCATATAAAGAGATTTCATGAATCCTCAAAATGGACTGAACTTAAGCCAATCTTTAAAATGGTTTTGGTAGAGTCACCTGTGCACTGAGCTTCCTTCTCTAATTCAGTCAAACATCCTTCCCAAAGGCTAAGCCAAATTAAAGCCAATGTTACACTAAAAGGAAGGATACACAATACACACTCATTTACACACGACTTAAATTCAAATGGCATAAGAAGCAAATCCCTACTTTTATTTTATGCATTTTTTCATTTTTATAAGATCAGCTCTTAGTGCAGGCAGGCAACAGAGTCAATTTCTTTTGCTCTTTGCTGTGCCCCAACTCTCATGTGTATATCTGATGAGTCACTTCTTGCTTGTGACATGTCTTTGCCACCTGCAAAACAGTCACACTGGGGCCCAGTGACTGGGTGGGGATTTTGAGATTTTTTTTTTCCACTTGCAGAGTCCTTTGAGATCACTGGAAGGAAATCCTATAAACCTGTGCTGCTACTCCTCTGAATTACAGAGAAGAGATTCCATTTGAGTGATGTAGACATTATTACTGTTGCTGTTTGTCTGCAGAAAGTAATCTTTTACTGTGCTGAAAAGAGCCAGAGACTGCAGGAACTGCTGAGGATGACACAGTGGATGTCCTCCACTCTGTTGTGAAGTCTAATAAACCTAGAGGACTTTGTGTGTGCCTGACTCTGTGGGCAGACAGAAAGCAATTATTCCTTTTTCACTTTGCTAATTTAAGGAGAAAGGTCATTTTGAACAGCTAAGAGAGTTTCTGTAATAATATTTTACTTATTTAACCAATCCTCAGTTTTAACAGATTTATGTCTTAATGTCAGCACTAACCATCCATCCAAGGACCAGAAAAATGCTTTTGTGTCAAAGTGCAATTACTCTCCCTCAAGTACAGATGTGCAAATGGAAAAAGAGAGGTATTTGAAGATTCTTCTCTGACATGGGAACAGCTCTGAGAACTCAAATTTTTGTGTGCTCTTCCATGGTCCCTGCACTGTATTTATGCCCAGACTTAAGCTCCCTAAGCCAGTGCCAACTCAGAATGACTCCAGGGCCAGTGCCACGTTATGCCACAGCTAGGGACCCATGTTGAGATTTCTGCCACACTGAGGGTGGAAAAACTGTCTCAGGGACCCAGCCCGAAGCTCTGTGTTGCACAGCATATCTGCACCCCTTTCCCCTGAACACTCCTGTTCTGTAGAGTGCAGGGAAATGTGTTCATGGATTAGCTGTCTCCAGTGTGCAAAGCTGTGCTCTCCTTTGGCTCTAAAACACCTGGCCTTGGTGTGGCCAGTAGGCAGAGACTAAACACAGGGTGGAAAATGCTGCAGCTCTCAGCAGGGTCCCAAGGTTTGAGTGATACCCTTGTTCAAACTCTCAGGGCCATTTTTATACAAGAGTTCAGTGGAAAAGCCTGCAAAGAAATGGGAGAGAAAAGTTTGTCTTCCTCTGTGCAGTAGGCTAGGGCTGCCTGCTGGGATCATCAAGGAGTTTTATCCAATATTTTATGCTCTTGCAAGGGTCTAGACTGTCGCTAAAACTCTCTATCACTCTTGTTTTTTTCCTTTGATTTTCCTCTCTTTTTAGTTGAGGTTTTTGGGGTTTTGCTGTGAGGTTGCAATGACGCAGTGGAGCCTGGGTAAGCGTGGCCTGCAGCCCGTGGGTTTCTAGAGGCTGGATGACCCAGAAATTGGATGCCGTGACCCAGATGGTCCTTTCCAGCCCTACCTTCTTAGGCTTACAGACACTGATAGCTGCAGGACCTCTCAAAACTAAAATACTTTTTATACTGACCAAAATGCAACCATGAAAGAAATCTCTCTTGTTTAGTCATCTGGACTGCTGCCGGAGAAAAAATGAACAAGAGGTTTCCTTTAGGTCCACAGAGCAGAACCTTGCACTGTTCACATCCCTGAAGGTGATATGCTCTCATCTAAGTAGAGCATCTGCTCATTTATTGTCCCCAGGAGTCATCACCTGGAATGGGAAACATCAGGGTTTTGCTTGAGCATTCAGCATTAAGTTGTTGGCAAATCTTCACTGTAACATTTTTTCTTATCTAATGATAATTTGATGTATGAGAAACCTGCCGAGTGAAAGCATGACTATTATGTGAGCAAACAATACAGCAGTATGTCCAGTATTATCTGTGAAATGTATTTCAATACCTGTGTGATTAATAATGGATTTGGAAGCATAGTGAAGTATAAATAATCCAAAACAATATGCAAACTTCTGTGAAGGAAAGGGATTAATACGAGAACTAAACGAAGCCCTGGAAAATATAGCACTCAAAATAAATTATCCAAAATGCTGGATCTTCCCTCAATGTAATTAAATAATAACATAAAACTCACAGATCAACAGCCCAGTGGTTTTCTCCAGTAAATATAAAACAAAGAAACTCAGCAGCAGTCAAGCTGCTTTTTAATTATACCAACCACTTCAATCGAAAAACCCTATGAGGGTTAAGGAAAAATTGCTGCTAAGGCTGGGCAGGCTTGCTCGGTTGCACAGCATTCCAGGGAGGGAATTTGGAAGCAGAAGGAGCAACTCTGTTCTACACATTTGGTCCTTTCAGCACGCACACAGGAAAAGAACCGTCTTTAAAAGTGGGCATCGTAGTTCTGCAGCCTTCCAAAAGGCTGTGAGAAGAAATTTGACCTAAGTGCTTACTGGAACAAGACATTTACATAAACTTAGCTCTGCTGCACACTCCTGCTCCTCAGAAATCCTGAGATCTTTCCAGTACAAAAGTTAGTCCCGAACATCTGTGCTAAGCCAAGTCTTTGCTGATGGGTGCTGTCTGCTTCACAGGTGAGGAAGGCTGGTCTGTTCTGCTTCTGACTACAGGATGGCAAGGCACAGTCCCTGACAAACACATCATCTCTGAAGGCATCTTAAACACTGTGAGTCACCCAAGTGCACACACCAGTGGGGCTGTTAGGGAACACAACTGATCTGGAACATGGTGCCAGAGACCAGGGAGGGTGCTGGTCTCTTCCTTGACCACCAGTCAGTAAGATTATTACCAGTCATTGCTTTAATTGCCCTGCTGATTTGATTTTCTGGCTTCGAATACTTCTCTGTTTCTTGTTCTGATTCTTTTAACACATGCACTGGAATACAGGTAAGGAGCTAAAATTTAAAATGTAAAAAGCTAGTATGATGAGACAGCATGGGCACAAATGAAAACCTTTTTTTTTTTTAATACCTAAGAATTGCCTCAAGACAAATCTTCTTTCACTGAGTTAAATGTTATTTGCTAAACGAAAAAATACATAGTACAAGAGTAAGTCCTTGAAAGGAAAACAGCCTCCTAAACCCACAAACCCAAGCAAATCAAAAGACAACTTGTTCACAGAGATAAAGGGAAAAAACAGAGAGGAAAGTTTTTAACAAGGACTTTTTTCATTCTCTCTTTTTAATCTAGTATCAGTATCAAGAGCTGAATGGGGAGAGCCTTTGAACAGCACCTGCATGGGCCAGCAGTGAAGGTCACATACCAACCTACAAATCTCTCCCCCCTGGCACTGGAGAGACAGTGTTACATTCCTCCCTTTGTACTGACACGAAGTGGCTTCAAGTCCATGTCCAAGTCTAAATAGTCATGAGCTGTAACCCAATCATAACTGGTGACTTCTGTACTCAGGCCAGCAGTGGAAACTGGAGCCTGCTGGTCCCCACTCTCCCGCGCACCCCTGAACGTCCTCCCTCCAGCTCGGCTTTTTCCCTTCTCCACTATCAACATCAGCTCCAATTCTCTCAGGCTGGCACCAGTTTGTTGGGAGACCTACACAATTAAGTGTTCAGAAAAAAAAAACCCTAACCTCCAGCAACTTTATTAAAGAGGGCTGTGGGCAGGACTAGGGGAGTAGGTTCCTTTCACCAGGTTCAATTGCATGAGAGCTTTGGAAAACTTTTTGGCAGTTTGCTGCAGGGTTATTGAGGCGATTTCTGTATGCTTCAGTCCCTTCTCCCTTCTTTTTTAAACAAAAGCTTAATGAAGGCAATCAAAAAAAAAGAACTTTCTGTCACCTTTGCTGACCTGTTTTAACTTTTAAAAAGGAAAGTGATAGTGCACTTGAAGGGTATTTTAACCATTGCTTCCAGGCTGCTTAGCCAAAGGCTGCACAGTTCGTCTAGAGCTTTAAATCACAGGCAATGACACCTCCAGCAACATACAGAGGAGTTGCTCAGCACTTGTTGTTCCACAATTATTCTTCAGAGATAAAAAAAAATGCCTTTTTCTCTGTACTGTGACTCACCACAGTAATTCCCTTTGTAAGGGCTGTTAGAAATACTTCAGGTTAAAATACATACTCTTGCAGTACTCCATCTAGCTTTCTTAATTAGCAAATGATATAATCTGGGGTAACAGATTGTATTTGGTTTTAAAAGAAATGTCTAAGATGAAAGGATTAGTTCATATTAATATTTTGGAGGACTGGATAGCCAAACGGAAATACACAAACAAAAGGAACAGATACTAACTGGCTCCAGCATGCTTACAGTCCATGCCACCTTCCACTGCTCCAGCTGTTTAGTAGGGGATCTCATAGAAAATGTGTGCCCTGGTAAAGGAAGGGGGCCTAGATCAAACCCTGAAGAAGCCTTGAAATGCTTGTGCAGGAGTGAGGCTGTAGATTTATCCTACATGTGTGAAGAGCATTAAGCCATCTTCATGGAGAGCTGGCTGAAAGTGCTATGGACACTCTGAGCTTAGCAAGATACCATTGTGGCCCTGAAAACCCAAACTCTGACCTTTAAGTGCTTGCCAGAATCTGGGAGATAACAGTTATTCTTCTGACAGCCACTGTGCTGAGAACATTTTACCTCAAGCAGACATTGTGCTCGCACAATGGAGCTCCTTGCCCAAAGGCTGGTGCGATGACGCCCATTGTGGGGCTGACAGTCCCTTTATGGAGCACAGCATGAGCTGCCAGGCTCTAAAGGAAAGATGTTCTGTGCACTGCCTGTGTGTGACAGGCTCGAGTTCCCAGCCTGAGAAGGCAACATGGTTAAATCTGGGTCCACCAGTGACTTCCATGGGTGCTTGTGGATCACCAGAGACCAGGCCATTGAGTTTGAGTAGGATCACTGGAGCTTTACAAAACACCCACTCTTCTCAAGCAGCTGCCTTGTGCTTGGAGCTGTACTGTTGAGTGGTGATGCACAGAAATTCTAGAACCTGTCAGTTTAATCAGCAGTCCACAGCTAAAGCCCTCTTTAATCTCGGTTATACATTAAAAGATATTTATTGGGTATTAAAAAGTTTGCAGTTCAAATGGCAAAACCTCTTTGCACCACAGAGGATGTTTAAGACCACTAAAGACCACTTAAAGCTAGCACAGTTTTTTTGGAGGTGTTTAAATAGTTGTAGAACAGGAAACCATGGAGAAACTGAAGATCAGCAGAAAATTTTAAAGAAAGAATTGTACTTCCATGCAAACCACCCACTTCCCAAACATCATGGAGGTACAAGGCATCTGCTGTGCAAAGTTTTCCATACAACCCTGACAGAATTAAATATACGGCCACACATAGTGATAGAGCACCAAAAACCCAAGCACTAAGATTCTTCACTGCATAAACTCTCAGTCAGCTAATGAGGAGCTCACAAAATAGGCCAGAGCCTCTATTTTCAGATCTAGATGTTGTGTTTTTCTTGGAAGGGTTTAATGTATCAATAGCAAATGACAGAATTCTTTCCTTGTGATGTTCTTCATCCAAATAAACTATATACAAATATTCTATGTGGCAATACTTCTTCAGGCAAATTCTGGCTCATCAAAATTCTAGATCCTATCATTCATTTAATATTGCTCAAATTAACCATTATGCAGTGGGTGAGGTGGCAAAGCACCTAACGTCATCATGACATAATATTGTCAAGCAGTGTTGTGACAACTTTTGCATTTTAGAAAAAATAGCTTAGCCAATCTAGCACTGATTGGATTGACAGCAGCTAATTATTGGGTAGTCAGATAAAATTTGAGTGTATCCAGATGAAACCAAAGTAGGAACGGCAGCTATTAAAAATAGCTTTAAAGACAGCAGCAACTTCCCAAGTTGTTAAATAAGAAATAACAGTTATCTTCTGGATGTTATTGACAGTTGTCTTTATAATATCAACAACCATATCACATCATTAGAGTATAGTGCTTCTCAATAATTCAGAAGATATAAATTAGTTTTTCAAGAAAGGTTCATGACCCTAATTTCATTTTCTCCAAATAAATCTAATGCAATGTCCTCGGAGAAGATAATGAAGATCTACAGCTCACCTGAGCAATCATTTAAAAGACCATTAATCATCTTTAAAAAGCCGTGTGGTGACATGCATTACCAGATCGTCCTTCTAAAGAACTGTATGTAAGATATTCCCGGCATGCAGTAGATTACACAATACTGCCATCAAACTTCATCTCCCTTTTACTGGAAGCTGTGGAAACTGGAATATCAGACTCAAAGGAAAACATCTTTGATTTGCAGTGTCCTAGGACAAAAGTCAGAGGAAGCCAAACAGGCAAGGAGAACAGAATAGCTGAAATAAGGATGACTTAGAAAACAAGACATACAACATATGCATATGGCCTAATGGGAAGAAAAATAGTTGTGAAAAAATATGTACAAAGACACATTTAAAAAATAATTAGCTCAATCAATCTCTGTGCAAGATAGCCCTCAACTGTTTGAAAACTCCTGTCTACTGGGTATAGAAAGGGTCCCCACCAAAACCATTAAGCACTTTCTAAATGATACATAAAGGAAACATTAGGCATGGACAGGAGCTGACTTACTTAATTTCATCAAAACTGGACAAAAATCAGTAATTTCTAATGCCTAACAACTTACCTATAATTGAAAAAATTCTAACGCTGTCCATTAAAAATATTGAAATTAATTCCTTTGTAACAATCATTCATGTGTAAATTATCTGTTTCAACACTTTTTTAAAGTTTCTAATGATACACAAGATTGTTAGCAGTAGTCGTGCTTTGAGCTGAAGTTGTATTTCAGTACAAAACACAGCACTAAAATTACATGCACTTAGAGCATTTTTTGCTGCTGATAGTCCCTACATTTTAAAAGTATTAGTAGCTGTTACTAAATGCCAGATGCTGTCAGAAGTGATGAAGATGTTAATTTTTAGTCTTCACCACTTCAGATATTATCTGATATTCAGTTTCTCTGACAAATGCAGGTATTTATGAACTGACTACAGCGATCTTCCAGAACTGGAAATTGGTCTGCACTGTATGATGATGACTAACAAGTTGATCATGATTAAAAGCAGATTCCTGTAACTAAAGTTAGCTCTAAGCTTAACTGAGGGGCTGTAGTTGTTCTAACTTCACTAGGTCATTTGAACTGCCAGTAAAATGAGAATTATAAAATCAATTACTTCCAAGCTGAGTTATTCATCAATTTCCTTTGCTGTATTTAGACAATCAGTTTCCTCTGTCCTTATCTGATTTTTTTAATAGAAACTTCTCATCCCTCTGGAACTTCAGGAACTTTTTATACAACTTGAACAAATCCCAGGTAACTATTCAGATCTGATTGACTGTAGTCAATTAAACACCATTTCCCTCTGGTCTCCATGCATTTTATGCTATTGTGCAGCTGATCCTAGGTCTCTGGCAAGTGTGGCTAGTAAGATATTGCACATAGACTCATCAGGCGAACACATTCATAAGCGGAATGAACCTTAAAAAGAAAAAAAAGAAAGCAATGAGTACCTGTTGATATCAAGACTGATCAAGGAGGATGAGAAAATAACCAGACCTTCAGTTTTGGCCCAGAAAAGATGATCAGAGACTACCAGAGGATACACCCAGTGGGGTTAGAGGCAAAGCATTGAGGACTGAAACAGTACACTGGGTTTGTGCTTTGTTGAATTAGGGTTTGGTTTTATAAGAATTAAATCTGGGCCTGTGCACTCAATTTCTTTGTGTCTATAGAAACCATTTGAACATAACTAAACTACAGAATTAATCAATTCCCATTTTTACATTGCTTTAATTCCAGCAGTGTTTTTTGGCAGACCTGAATATCTCATTTTCAGAGGTCCTATCAACAAACTATCTCCAGGCAAAAATTATTATTTCCTTCATATAAAATATTGTAAAAATATAGGAGCATAACACATGGCTTTAAAATGGAAAAATTTTGAATTCATATAGAAAGAAAACTTCATATGGAGATCAAGTAAAACTGCTATAGACTGGACACTAGAACCTTTAGGGACTGTTATTCAATAACATTTTTCTATCTAAACAGTGTCACTTTCTGATGTATATACAAAGTAAATTCTGTTTGGTGAAACACAAACTGGTCCCACCTGAATTAAGGGTGCCATTACACAGAACCTCTACAGACTAAGGAAATACATCTCCCTGAAGGTTATGTTACTGTCTTAGTTCAGTAGATGGCTTTGTGCTCCAAAAACATGATTTAAAAAAAGTCTAGTGAACAAGACACATAACTGCTTATCCCTGAAAACTGGAAAAGATAACATTTTGCAGTAGAGATGGCAGATTTCCAAAAGGATTTTGTAGTTTATCTAGCTATTAGCGTGGTAGCATTACAGAGTTCACAGAAGGAATGTCTCAAAAGCAGAGGCCATGTCCAAAAGCTGGATATGCAATGTCATAATTCTGTTTCCTGCTGGAAGGAGCACATATGACTCAAGCTGGGACTGCTTGGTTTTCTTGGGCTTTTCTTTTTTAGAAGAAAACAACTGACAATGGAGAAAAAAAATTCAAAAGATTGAAGGAAATAATAACACTTACTATCTGTCCTTTTGGTGATCCAGAGCTTGTACTGAAAATAAATGGTTTTGTACAAGTGAAGTGTATGCTTTTACATGAAGAGGATGAAAAACTCTTTAAATCCTTTGTTTTCACATAGAGGTTTGCTATATTTTTTCCTAAATAGCCAAAAGTATAAAGACAAAATTGCAAGACCAGTTATTCAATATGATAATGGATATCATGTGTCTTTAAAGCAAAGAGAAAACTGAGTAAGGAATACATAATTTGGATACAGAAGGCCTCAGACTCGCTGGAAGGTGAAACAAGCTAGATCTGGTGACAGAGAATCTCAAAACTCATTTCTTCTTCATATTCTGCACAGGGAACTGCTGCAAGAACCAAACATCCTCCTATAATATCTATGTCAACTTTAAGAAGCTTAGCTCACTTTAGTGGGATATTTGGGTGCACATCAGATATCAATCAGCTCATTTTCCAGTTTCATTCTGATTATCAGTTAGTCAAAAATCAATATTAGGGGCTTGCACTTTTACTGCCAGATAAGGCTCTGCTGCAGAACTGGGGAAGGAGCAGTCTGGGTCACGAGTCTGTGCCTTGCTGTGGTTAACAGCCACACCGTGTAATCCACTTTAAAAACTGCATTTCCAGCTCAAGTTAGTCAGGCTTTAATACAAACAGGGGGAGAAAGGCTGCAAGACTGTCACTGCTGTTGCAGTCACCTTCTTATTTTCAGCCTACATTTGTCTACGTCCACTTTTTCATTTGTTCACTCCAGCCAGTATTTTCCTTTAGCTTCAATTATTCCTTTACCAAGTATGTACTAACAATACATTTAGAGAATGAAATTTAAACGGGGGGGGGTATGATGAGAAAGCCCAGTTTGGTAGCCTTATAATTCAGGCTTCTTTTCTCTCCCCATTCTGTGTTGAGACATTTTGGTACCAGGAGTGTCAGGAGAATTGTGATGTGGTGCATGTGAGGCATGGGGGGTCTATGGCTGACTGGGGGAGGATGCTCAGCTTCTTGAACTTCTTCCCTAAGCCTCTCTTCTTTCCTTAGTCTTCTTGTTTCTGTGCCTGAAAAAAATCTTCTTGCTGTTGTACTTTCTTTTGCACGTCAAATTCAGCTGATTACTAGAAACTCTCAATTTATTTCTAAACCTTCTGATCGACAAAACACAGATTTCTTTGAATACAATTATCTCAGGCTTTCTAGGTTGTTTTTAGTTTTGTTTTTTTTTTTTTTTTTCCTATTACATTTCTGGTTGGATCTGTAGCCCTTGCCTATTCTTTTTCCTCTTCTGGAAACAGAAATTTTAGATAGACTTTACATCACTGACAAATAGTTCTTGCCTGTACCCTGTATTCTTCTGGTCTTTGTAGTTCTTTGAATTTTTTTAGTATATCTCTAAATTCAGCAAAGTTTGTTTTCAAGTAGATGTTAATTTCAGTGACAGAACTATTTGTCTTTTTCCTTTTAGCTGATTTTAACTGGATCAAATCAGCATTTCCTAATCCAGCAACAGTTTCTTATGATGGTATTATTTTTAAAAGAAAGATTCTTTGTTTACTGAAACCAAATCTTAAATAGCATTGACTCTGGCTGGTTCATTAACCTTTGTGAAAGAAGCATGTCCATTCTCCCATGTGGAAATACCTGGGACTGACCACTGTGAATATTTGCATTTCTGCCCTCTGCTAGGAAATTAAATTTTTCTCTAATAACACTTTTTAATTTTTTTTTTAATTTTTCTCTAATAATTCTTGAGAGAGGAAGAGATACTTTTAAGAACAACAGAACAATACAGAAGACTATAACCAGGTTCCAAGAAGTTTCCAACTGATTGGAGACTCACAGCAACATCTAACCACCATCCAGGTGATGATAGCACTGTCCTTCTTCCAAAGACCACTTGGCATAACCTGTTCCTGCACACACATAGCCTTCAAGCCCTTCCTGGCTACCCCAGTGGAGGTGGAGGACCAGTGGAGGCTCTGGTGACTCTTGCTCTCATGCCACACCATGGTGAACCCTGCACAGGTACCTCCTGAGGCTGTGTCATCACACATGGCCTCTGTGAGCCACATCATTCAGTAATACATGTTGGGTCATAACCTAACAACACAGAAACCCAAATCATCGTCCTCCTCCTGTTACCAGGTATCTGTCAGCTTGTGTTAATTTGAGTTCTTATCTCTCAGAGGTTAATTGGAACTGGCAGCTGCCTCATGGTAACAGGGCTGTAAGAGCAGTCATGTCATCTGCACTGCAGCTGCACCACGAGGTGCATCGTGCCCATACCTACAGGTAAGACATCAGGTGAAAAAGGAGCAGAGAAACCAGGCAGGCCTTGGGGGAAAAGTTATTAAAGAAATTAATTATTACAGGGATATTTTAATCAAGATATCAGCTTTGCTTTTTTAAATAATAAAGTGAAAAGATTTTCTTTGCTGCACTCTGCTCCAAGGGCATCTCTTCTGTTGAGGTAGGGAAATTGTGCTGGATGTAAGTTCAGCTCCTTATAGCACCAGTTTGGGAGTGAAAAGTAAACAAAAGAGGTTCTAGAGAAAAATATAACTATTTTATAAAATGTTCCCAGCTTGAAGCAAGAGGCTAAAGAAATAGAACTTCTCAATGTCAGAACAGAAAATTAGTCTGTGTGCTGGCTAATGCTCGACTTAATTTGGCTCCAGTTCCCCCTCCCACCCTTGGAAAAGGACCAGAAGGAAGGTGACCTACAGGCAAATACGACTTTCCTGGTGTGAATCCACATATTCAATGTCACAGAAATGCTCTGGCATCAAGGTGAGAGGTTTGCAGAGTGAGGACTGCAGGAGCAGCCCCATGCTCTGCCCTTGAGATGGAGACAGCGAACACCAGGGCTCACAGTGTTGTGACACAGGCACATCTATGAAACCCTTAAAAAGTCATGTGTGCCTGTAAATTTATTAAAGCAAAGACCTAAATGGAATCCTAATGAACACAATAGTTATCTGGTATAATATAGATACATGTAGATATAAATAAATTTATATGCATTTACTACATTTTTGTCTGGGAGAGTCTCTCTGGAAGCCATAGCTCATGTAATAGAAATTATGTGCAAGCTGAAGGATTTCAAATAATCCAAATAGCTCTTCTTTTTATCCTTTACACAAAATTAGTATAGGCTCTAAACATATTCACAAATCTAAACAGCAGAAAGCAGAATGTATGTGACTTAAAATTTATACATAGCATCACCAAATAAGATGTGAGAGAGGCCTGTAGCAAATCATGTAGCAAAATGAGAAGTGACATTAAAAATCACTCTTCCTTAAAAGTATCCTTACTGCCAATAATTCTCAAGATCATACTTAATCAGTGTATTAGTTTTCCAACCCCTGGGGAAAGGGATCTTCATCTCTTTTTTAGTGTCTAAAGGAACAATTTCAGTGTTCAGTGGCATCCCAAGCTTGGACACTAATGGTTAAAAAAATACCATTTAGCAATGTCTTCAAGTCTGTAACTCAGCTGAGGATGAGTCACTCTCTACTTTTTGGATTTTGTATTCTTACTTGTTATGAAGTTCAATGGCTGGCTTAGCAAAGCAAATAAGAATTTTTATGGAGAAGTAAAGAAGTAAAGGAGTGCAGCTTCTGAATGAATATTTCCAAAAATAGGAAATAAAACTCTAACGACAAAAGCTGAGAGGAGGCCAAGGGAATTAGCTGTTCAGCTGTCAGTCATTTTCTGAATTCCCTCTCCTAAGGCTAGACTTTTTAGGGGAGACAATTTTATCTTTGCACATTGATGGGCCATAAACTTAGGGAACAAATTTCATGCCTTTAGGCTTTGAAGAACAAATTGGAGGGGGGTGAGTGCTTGTTTTGGGTTTTTTTCATAATAGAGACAAAACTTGAAACAGCGGTATTGGTATAAAAATTCCTTTTGTGTTGTAAGGATTCTCCAAGCCTGAGAGACAGGAAATGAGACAGTCCTTTATCTTGGTAATTTTCATCATTTAGCCATAGGTAGGAAGGATCTTTAAACCTCACCTTTCAAACATACAGACAGAGGAGCACAATTTATGTTTCTGATGGTTGAGCCAACATTAACAGAGCCTCATATTTTATTGGTTGGCTATTTTTATTATATCAAATGTCTCTCTTCAGTTCTTGCAGCACACTGCATAACTATGGAAGCAAGTTCATATTTTCTATGACAGAAACACTAATATACAGATCCCCTAGGACAGCCTCAATTTCTAAGATGGAAAGTTGATATTAAAACATGTGAGTGATAGATGTTTACCTGCCACTGAGAACAGATGGACTCTGGTCACTTCCTTTTGATTCGAGCTTTTGAATATATCTTTTTTTAGTCAAGTTTATGACTTCCAAAGCTATTGGACTTTTTTTGGGGATACTCTGATGATTTGTCCATGTATCCTATCTAAAAGCTATCCATTTAAGTTATGCTGCTGACCACCCAGTCAAGAGGTAGGATCTGAGAGTTCAAGGCGTCAACTCCAAAGAAATACAGACCTATAAACACTGGTTTTTAACAAAATTGAATGGTGATATTAACATCATAATTCAGCAAGTAAAAATAACACTGCAAATTTTACACCAAAGAAGTACACATGAACCTTTTTGTTTGCCGCGTTTCTGAAAAAATCCCACAAATGAAATAACCAAGTTCTTTACTACTGAAAATATATATGTTAGTATTGAGAAACACTAACAGGTAGTTGGTATTTTAGGGCTGAGTTTACCAATCCTTCAGAAAGTGCTAGGAGGAACAAGAGCTTCAATATAACCCCAGCTGAGAACCTCAGGATGAAATTAAGTTAGAAGCCAGAAAAGCACTGCATCAGGACAAAGCCTTTTAAAAACAAAACCCCTTTGAGGTAAGTAGCAAACTTTTTGTTAAGTGGCATGATGTATTCTTGGCCTGTTTTCTTGGGCTTCTTGGTCTGCTAAGAGACTTAAAATATTCCTCTAAATCTTAGCTACATGTAATTCAGCACAGATTTCTGGCAAATCATATAAGCGACATCCCTGTTACTTGTGTCTAGTAGCAGGCATGACCACACAGAAGCAGAAGGGTGTATTAAATCTGCCTACCATTCCTAAGCAAGGGTGTTCCACACAGCATCTCAGGTACAGCACTGGGTTCCCACTAACTCAGGACAGCAGATGGGTCACAGCTGGAGGAAACTCTATGTCTTATGTTTGAACAAGCACAATAAATTGCACTGAATACAAGTCTTCCAGACTCCTCAACCTACTATGTTTAACTAATCTTAAATTAGCAAATACAAATAGGCATCTTGAGCTCCATTCCCTCCCAAGGTCAGCAAACAAAATAAATGCCAACAGATCCCAAGATTTTAGCTGATTTAGTGAGATTACAGCAGAAAGCAAAATCAGTGCAATCTATGAAGCATTATTTTTAAAATTCATAAAGGTAGACAAACAGAAAATTTGGTAATTGTATAATATCTAATAAATGATTAAAACTTCCTCCTGGTCAGTATCTGTATTATCATTCATAATTCAATGAAGCCAAGTGCAATCACATATTCAATACCACTTAGCTTTTGTACAGTACTTTTCATCAGTGCTATTCATCAGCACCTAGGAGTTCATAAAAAAAGAGTGTTTCATTATCACATCTTAGCAGGTAAAACGATAGCTGAGACAAAAGAGAGACAGTGACTTGCTGAAGGTCATTCCACAGGCACAAGGCAGAGCAGGGAATAGATGACAAATCTCATGGATCCTCATCCAGCATTCTCGCCATCAGATAGCAGAGTCCCTCACAGCAACTCACTGTTCATCTGCTGCAAAATACATTCTCCACTCTGGATAACCGTGCCCTTATATATTAGAGGAGATAAGTACAGGTAGTGTGTGGAAATCCCTCACAGCAACTCACTGTTCATCTGCTGCAAAATACATTCTCCACTCTGGATAACTGTGCCCTTATATATTAGAGGAGATAAGCACTGGTAGTGTGTGGAAAACCTAGAAGGTTTCATCTACAGCGAAAGTGGCTAAGAAATAGCAGACGACCTGCTACCTGGTAGAATAAGCGCCATTCCCTCCCTGGAGGGGGTTTACTAGAGGCTGAATAAAGTCACAGAGTAAGTTACCACAAACGTCTTTCATCTCTGTTTTCATCTCAAGACGTGAATTTGAAGTCAGCACTAAGGCAAAGCAAGCAATGAGGTGGACAAGAGATGTCTCAGAAAATCCTCATGTGGACTGCCAAATGTTTGGAAACAACACAAAATGAGGACACAGCTGGATTTCTTTGGATTTTTACAGCCAGATACCTGTGGAATTTCAGACATTTCCATGGCCATTCTTTAGCAGGTGTTGAAATAAAAGTTACCATTTCCTGCTCCTTAAAGGTTCTTAGAATTAGGCTTCCAGCCATAGGCTTATCTAAAACCCATGGAATCCAATTAAAACTGCACCAAAGTCTAGACTGAATTATCTTTTCAGGAACTATTGGTAACATGAATTAGAAGTTTCCATAGAGCGTCTGCTGAAAGCATCTATTGCTAGTGAAACAAAATGAATTCCATCTGATGAAGTAACAGCTGATGTTCAAGTATGCAATACAATTGAAAGATGATTGCTTAACTTTTTAGATTTTCCAGTTGTCAATTGACAACTAGTCCTGCACTTGATTTCCTTTCTTTGGCATTTGAATACCACAATTTCAGTATTTATAACATAAAGACTATGAGTACTTCAGCTTTGCCAGTCAGTGTTGAGGTTTTATGCTGAAAAATTAGAATGACATAAGAGTCATCCTCTTGCATTGTCACAGTCCATACAGAGATCTAATCTACATAACTAAGACATCTACTCCAAAATTTAGGCAATTTTTTGCATTCTGGCTACTACACTCTCATCCTTCATCCCTCTAGATGCAGGCTTGAAATAAAAGGAGGTATAATGAGAAGGGATAATGCACTGCTAGATTTCAATGTGCAATGGCAAAATCATTTCACTGACCCCTTAAAATCATTAAAGAGTATACTGTTTTTATTGCAAAGTCTAGCAGCACACCAGCAGAAAAAGTTATCCACTTCAATTCCCCTGAATGCATTAGCAGAGCAATTCTTTTTTTTCACTTTGCTAAAAAGCAGTTGCACCCCTATATCTCAGATAGATCCTCCAAAATAAACAAAGCAGTAAGCAAAGCAATTAGTTCCTGAAATAAAGATCCTGTTTTTTTAAGGCCAAGCAGCCAGTAAAAAAAGGGCTTTTTTTCCCCCGAGCTTTTCATTCAGAAGTCCCAAGATATTTCCATCTTATGAGATCTTCTGGAGACTGGAAGTGCAATTATAATAATTTTACAGATTTGGAAGACTAGTCATGTAAAGTTCATTTTTCTTGCTAAACTTTTCACAAAGCATCATCAGTGTTGGGAATAGACTACAAGAGAGTTGCCTCTTCTGCCCTTATTACAGAACTACTCCAACACAGCAGCATCTGTAGCAACAGTTCTTGTTAATATTATTTAAAGCTGTGATCAGTCTTATTGCTAGACTCCCACAAAAGTTTAATATTTATAACATATTGCTATGTCCATCATTGTTGATTTAAAAGTAAAATAAAATCAAAAGTAAGGCTGACAGAGTTATAGAGCTGAATGTCAAAAAGCAAAAGAAAATATGGTAATAATAAAATTATTATAATGCAATGTGGTAGCAGCCAATATAGAGGACCTTTTAAAGGTACCTCATGCTCAGTTACAATCTCTTCAACAGCCTTTCTCTTCAGTCTTATGAAATCAATCTGATTACTTCTAACAAAGTTATATATAGAAAAAAATCTTATAATGTATTACAACATTAAGCTTTTCTCATCAGGCAAGGAGACACAGCAGAAATCACACAAAGACATCTATTTCTAGTCCTGAAGATTTCCATGTATTAAACAACCACCTGTGATTAATTCTGTAGGGAGGAGGAATTGATTTTAATAGTATTTTCCAAACTATTACAATTACTTAAAAAGATACAATCTGTCATGTCTGAAAAATGAGAACATGGGATGTTTCTCAGCGCAGTCCTAGAAATACTCCAGCTTTTAGAGTAAAACATAATTCCAAGCTGAAACATTAGAAAACATCAGTCACAAGACCTCTCACTAATATTTTTCAATGGTGATTATTTTTCACCTGTTTTCCAAGCCAACCTATTGCAGGCAAGGAAAAGCACATCCCTCACTGCTGCCTGAATCTACATGGCTTCTGCATCAGTAGTTCTGGAAGCAGAGTTTTGAAGCACAGGAAGCTGACGATCATGGGAGCATGAAAAATACACTTTTTCACTTTACTGAAAGTCATGAAATGTGCAGCACCACTTAGTGTACCACCAGCATCCCAGATGTAGACATTTGCATATGGAGGCAGCAGTGAATGTGCCCACCTGGTATATTCTCTCTTAAGGTCACTAAATAAACCATTGAAATGCAGTATTATCAAAAAATAATATATACCATTGACATGAAAACCATGAGACACCAATCAAATGGATTAAAATAATATCTTTTATAAATGAGCATATAGCAATTGCAATAAAAATACACACCTAGAAGAGAAAATAAAGCCATTTAACTGAAAAACTATGTGTTAAGATATCTACCTATCCCAAAGGTACTGAGGAATAAACAGCTTCTTTTATAGTCATGCAATATCATTTTCACATAGACAACTCAGCATTCAGCATGGACACATTTTGGCTCTTAGACTTTGTGGGAAGCTTCGGGTTAGTATTTTTCTGGATTCAAAAGAGAGCAGGTGAGGCTCAGTGAAGATGAAGAAGTCTGGTTTTTCTCCATAAGGATGGGAGATTTTTGCCATTTGTGTTTTAAGGAGTATTTATCAGGGGTAGTAGAATGTATATCCTTGAATTTAGGTGGGTAGCTGTAAGTAGCGACAGGTCACCTACCTGTCTGTTGGTTTTATTTTTTCTCATTTCACCACAGATGTCAGTGCTGTTAACAGACATACACTGTGTGTGTTAATACTTAATTTCATATGCTTTGTGGTTAGGAGTCTAGTTTGGTTCAAAGTCAAGACAAACTTGGACATAGAATGTCTCACAGGAAGAGCTATTGAAAACATGCAGGTGAAAGATCACCTATAGAAGGAAAAAGCAATAATCCAGCTCTTAATGTTCTAATCTCTCATTAAAATCTTTGGAAATAACTTCTGTAGAAAGATCCCTAGCACCAATTCACTTATAATATTACATTAGGATAATTTTCAACTTCCAGTGGAAAATGAAACAAATCATTCCCATAAATAAAAGAGAAAGATGAATGATAGGGTTTTATTACCAAAGGAGCCACTGACACTCTAATTAGCAACACAAGGATTATGCTTAGGACGGATGAATCCCTGAAGTGTGAGCAGTATTTTTACCTCCTTCTATCAGGAAAGGAAAAGTTAGGTCATCTGAGGGAAATCAAGGAAGCAGAGAAAAATACAATTACACCTCCTTTTCTCCTCCTTCAAAGACAAGCTGGCCATGGCCAGGCTGGGTGTTGGTGTCAGCACACATGGGGAGGTGTGACTGCCCCTGCCCTGGCGGTGCTGGGAGGACGGCGAACGCCCCTCTCCCCAACAATCACTCTCTGTTAATATTTGATAGACAGCCAAAACACTTCTGTGAAGAAAACAAGTGAACCACCTATGAAAAAATAAACTGCTTTTCAAGAACATCCATCACTGGAAAGGGCTGATTTTCTTGTCCTCAAACAACCTTGTTCCTAAGGCTCCTGGGCTGCCTCTGAGTTGTAGGAAAGAACATTTTGGGGGTTCGCTATATGGTGTGATCTCTTTTGTTACTCATTCACTCATTCATTTTCTCTTTCCTGCACCGGCACAGGGTGCCTGACTGTGAAACCAAGGAGCCACTAAACTGACCCATATTGCTGTTGTGACACTAGTAAACTACACATATTAATACCAAGGCATCTAGCATGGCACTAATAGTTGGATTATTAGTGGCTGAACAAGCAGGCTTAGGCAGCCTTTATTAGGCTAATGAACAGATTTTTCCAACCAATGTCCCTAATCACCGTGCCTGCCTGCAGTAAAATAGCATGAATAACTGTTAAACCAGATACAATTAAGGTCCTCACTGGGATTAGAGCTATGGAGCGGCTGTTCCCAGGCACCTAGATCCCTGTTTCCTAATTCTAGTTAATAGGAGACCTTCTGCCTGCTTTCTGCCTTAAGCCAGTAAAGGAGAAGGAGAGGGAGGGGGGAAAAAACCCTTTGCAGAATATCAGATCCTCTCTCCTAACCTTTCCTGGATGAATAGAGACGGATTGTGAATCGTGCAAACCTAACATCTTCTAGAACAATGAGGCCCTTCAGCGATAACAATAGTACTAATCATAATAGTAGGCAGCTCCAGCCCCTTTCTATCATGTGCAAACAGTTGGGGCAGAATATGAAATTGCTTTAGAAATAGATACTGACTTTCCCCCCCCCTCCCTTTCACTTGCCTACTAAGAATAGCCTAATTTATTCATGCTTTTATTTGGCAACAGAAACTAGGCTGACCTGCCTCCCTTTTTATTCACACAGATAAAAGGGCTTTGGCAAAAAGGCAGAGGACACTCTCTGCATTTAAAGGTGTCTAGTGTTGCTCTCCAAAGGAATGACAGAATGGTTACTGCTTCTTTCATTGGTCCTCCTCTGCTCTCTGGCCTTCATCTCTTTTCTCTCCGACTTTCTTTGGGGCTGTTCATGCCATAAAAACTAGGTTAAATCTGGGGCGGAGGGGAGGGGAGAGAGTAAAAGAAACTCAAGTGCCTTCAGCATCTCGTTCAGAATAGTGTGGCACTGTGCAGCTACAGAGGTCCTATGTGTAGCTCACAGTCTTGGAGCTCCGGGAAGAGAGCATGATTTAGAGATTTTTGCTGAGAGCGTGCGTGTTTGGCAAGGGGGGAAAGAAGGGGGACTGAAAAGGGCTTGCGTTAACCCTTCTCCTATCTTTGTGTAACAAGAGTTGCTACTCAGAAAATGTGAGTCACTGCAGAAACACCTTGCATACCAAGCCCAATCCATATGAGACAGCCTGGCTGTATAGCTGGTGCTGACGTCCTCGGCTGTGCTCACGGCAGAGCCCTCCTGTGCAGCACACGCAGCCGAGCCGTCACGCTGCAGACAGATAACAGCAAAGTTAATTGCTGAGTACAAACACAGGCATCTTTCAAGCTGGACAAAACCCCTGTGTATCCAAACACAGCTTCAGTGGCTGCCTGTGCATCCACTTGGTGAGCAAAGAGCTGGGTTATCTGGCGCTGGATAGGGGTTAGAGGGCTTCTGTCTGGGTGAGTAAAGTTCAGCTGCTCCCTGCTTGATTAGTAAAACCTCAGTCTAAATAATAATTTTTAATAACATATCAGAGGTGGTTGGTTATGTGTTTTGGCACTTCTGATGGTGCTGCAAAAGAGAAGGAGCACTGCCTGACTGTGGTGCCAGGGACCGTCTGCACAAGATAGCCACAACCAGTCACCCACAAAGCAGGGTCTTCTCCAGACTACTGAAGGCTCACCTTCCTCATAATTTCTTTCAGGTGTTTCAGGTGGCTTTCCCCATGATTCCACTTTTCTCTTGAGCTTATCTCATTGCATGCAAAACATTGTTATGAAAGATGATCCAGAAAGTCACATAAAGAGGAGTCTGAAAAAACAAACACTGAGGATGCTGGTGTGCAAGAACAGCTTAACAGTATCTCCTGCCATTTCAAATTTAACTGCACCCACCATAGACTAATACTTGCCCTGCTCAACATCCGACTCCTGGTCTATATTTGTGATTTATCACCCCAATGACTGATTTTGTTCCTTCTGCACCTTTTGGACTACCTCATTTTCTCAGCTATGCCAAAATAAATATGAATTCAACAGATATATTACGGCTTACTCCACTATAACTGAGAGCAGAATGTGACTTGTCTTCTCAGATGCATTATTAAAGAACCTAGCAAGAGCACAGATTTTCCTGCTATGTTATCACATGATAAGGTCGAGTTGATCTGCAAAGTGAAACCTTTCAGAATTTTATTTGGCAGTTTGCTTTAAAACATCAAGTGGTAAATGGTTTCTGCTCTATTTCAGTTCTCATGAACACAGTTCTTTTACGACTGAACCCTTCAACAGGTTAGCAAACATTGTCTCTCTGCCAAGACATGCCATTTCTTTTTTTGTAGAATACTTCTTTTCTTCATTCCTCTGCCAACCCTTTTCTCTTCTCCACACACTGCTTTCAGATTGCCAAGACATGATCGTGTGCTTTAAAGTTGATTTCGGAATTACTTGGCATATCTTCTTAGCTTTCATCTATTTTCCTATCTGGAAACACAATAGAAAGCTTTGACTTTCAAGAATTATTTTTTTAAGCACCTCTTTCGAGAAGCTATCAAAGTGCTAGCTACCACTGATTTTGTGTTAGAAACTAGACCATCAGGATTAATATTCTTTTCATATACAGTTGAGAAAGGTTGAAACTTGAAAGCTAAATTCAGATATAACCTCCCTGCAAAGCTCAGGTATTGCATCTTCTTATCAATCTTAAAAATGAGATGTAAGAAGTCTTATGCAACAGTACATATCCTAATCTGCTCCAGCACTGTCCAAGAAGGATTCAGACACCATGTAACCATATAAAATGCACCAGATTGGGCATCCAGAGGGTTGTGTCCATAAGAAGTCTATTAGTAGAGTTAAAGCCACAAATAGTAATTGTGGGCATTTCATCTGTTGTTCTGTTACACTGGCAACAAAACATCACTCTCGCTTCTCCCACTGATCAAAAGATCTTTCCAAGTCCTCAACTCATTCTGGTAGCTCTGTCCTAAATGCTGTTTCTATTTTTTCCACACACTCTGTGAAGTTGAGGCTCAGTAACCCCGGAGTTGTCTCCCTATCTTCCTACTCCTCACACAGCCAATAATCATACTTGCCATTTTAAGAGACATCTTCTATTTGGGAGTCCAGAATTACTTGTGTTTCTGTCATTACCCCAATCCCCTTTTCATGTCCTGGCATTGATGGAAATGGTCTCCACCTTTTAAGTGTGACCTACATTCTCTGTCCTTAGATGTAGGATTTTGCATTTGGCTGCATTATTTCAGACTCTTTATTTCTGATGTGTCTCCTTTAACTCTTCAGGGTGAAACCTTTTTGAGCAGTCACTGTACCTGGCTATGTGTTGATGTGGTGTCAAGCACAACAGATATTCATGTTCAATGACCTTCACTGGCCTCCTCCTCTCCACATACAATTCACACAGCCGTCTTTATGTTGGGCTGCTTCTCAATGCCTCTAAGTATTCAGATGCAAAGGTATCACATGAGCTACCACATGTCTGTTTACTGCCTCCCATCCATTGCCTTGAGTTCAACACAAAAATATGCTCATTTACATAACCTCTTGTCAGACATGCATACTTAAAGGCTAACCTGGCCACACAGCACAAAACTGTGAGCTTGCTTGCCAAGACCTTGCACTCCTACTCTTCATAACAGGTTTCAGAAGCATCTACAAAAGTCAAAAATACCTTTTCTGTCAATAGAGCAGAGAAAGGCCAAACTTGGGACAGTCTTAGAACTGCATATATCCCATGTATTTATAAACCAAAGATCAATACATATTTCAGATGTACCTATATTTATAAAGGTGGGACTTACAAGATACAATCCAGAACAGAGGTATTCTATTCAACTAGTTCTTGCCATACCCACTGGGAATCAATCTATCCTATGGAGAAATGACCCTCCAATGAGACTTTGTGAAGTGTCAGTTGCAATCTGTCAGCCTGAACAGTTGAGCCTTCCTTGTGTAGATGAGGATCCAGGATTTTAGTGTGAGAATCTGTTTTAATGCTTTTTTGGCCTTTCCCTGGGCTGATGCTACGGGTTTAGTGGGACCAGTGACGGGCTCAAAGCATGACAACAAAACAGTAAAATCTCTGCAGGTTCAGCAACTATTCTTAGCAGTACAGAGTCTGTATTTTCTGGAAAATAGTCTAGAAGAATCACGCCCAGAGCACAATATGGAAAGAACCAAGCTACTCAAACCATACAAAAATATCCAAGTAAAATGTGACTTTGTTAATTTTTCCCAGGAGAAACATATAAATCACATGCTACCACCTGCTATATTTTGCCAATTAAAGGACAGTGGTTTTTAAATTAATCTTTGCAAGTTTTTCAGAATTCCTTAGTATTTCATCCCTCAAACATTTAATTGCTTCTGACTGCCTTCAGGAGGTGTACTGGAAGAAAAGCCGTTGTGCAAGGCAGCTGGGAGATCTCAAGCAGTTCCAACTTTTCCCAGTTAATTCTATAGCCTGAAAGCAAGCCAAGATCTTGGATTAACACTAGAAGGGTGAGGATTGTGGCTTCGGAGTTTGTTACAAACAAAAGCACATTGTCAGCCTATAGCATCCAATGGTACTTCAGTGAACCATCCCTGATACCCTGAATGCTTGGGTGAAAGCATACCACGATTGCCATTTATTTCAGGGCATCAGCAAACTCTGGTGTTGTTGCAAGCCCATAGGGAGCAGGCATTTGCAGTTTAGCAAAAACCCCAAACAAACACAACCCTCTCCTTCACCCAAAAAAACACCCCCAAACCTAAATTCCTGACTGTAAATAAAACAAACAAAAAATTACCTTGCATGAGTAGCTTTCAGGATCTTGCATGCAGGACCCTAATTATCTCATGGAGATTTTAGTCAAATTAAGGAATTGTATTTTGTAAGCTTGATGAATATCTCATTATATGTTATGCCTATCTCAGACTGTAATAATCACTTCCCCAGCTGCTTTTTGCTTAAGATGGCAAGTTAGCAGTCTACCTACTTTTCTCCCTGACTCCCAGAAGTCTTAACAATGTGTAAATTCTATGTGGGCCATATGCAGTTTATTTAACCTCTCCAGGTGCTCTGGGAAAGGACTTTCAGCCTGTTGCTGATCTAATTTCATCTTCTGTCTTCACCTTTTCCTTAAAACCACAGCAAAACTAATAACTCAGCCTCAAAGCAAGTCTTCAAAGCAGCTTGTCAATTTTCCTTAAAGAAAAACTGAAGGATCAGCCACCTTTTTTTTCCTTTTTGTATAAACAACCTGAAATGGGGATCTAAAAAGAGCATGGTATTAAATTTCTATTTCATACTTAAAGTACATGCAGTATGTTTTATGGTAATGAATGCACAATCAGAGATTAGGAGTACATCAGCTGAGAAGTTGAACACAGCTCCCATGAGGACAGGGAAAAAAAGAATAATCAACCTATGAATACAGCCTTTATTACAATACTTCAGCTCTAGAACATCTTATTTATGACTTGATTGGAAAGATTTATGTACTATTAGTTCCAGATTTCATTAGACTAATGTACAGCTATGATAAGGATGTGTAGATCTCTGGAAGTTTGTCAAAATATCTATGAAAATTCTGCATGGTGAATTCCCTTGGTCACAGACCACATGTCTTACGTGATGGCTTCTCAGGGAGACCATGCTCTTCTCCTAGTTTGTTCTTAGAAAGCAAACTCAGCAGGCAGAGGTGTTTTGTGCTCTGTCTGTATAAACTCCAGTGGGATTCTTCTACATTGGGATTTTAGAGTGTTAGGACTATGCAGGTAATAAAAATCAAACCATTAACAGTATGAAACAACACAGGAAACCAAATTCAGCACTGTACAACACATACAGCTTGCAAGAAATTTGACCCAACTCAAATCTGCCCTATGCTCTATAACTTCCCCTGCAAAGTCTTGAAAATGCATTATTTTGGAGATGGGACTGTGTCAAAAAACTCCACTTAAAAACAAATTCTTCATTGTGTAGGGTGGTTTCTTTACATGGGGATACAAAAAATTTTATTATCTACCTTCAGGGTTTGGCTTTGGGGCCAAGAACTCTTGGCCCTCAACACACTGTGTGAAGCCCTCAGACAGCTGAAGTATTTCTGAGGCAAATCCCAGAAAACTTCCTTGTTGTCACACGCCTTGGAGCTGCCTGTGGGTCTGAGGCTGTGTCTGTGGGATCTGCTCTCCAGATCAGCCCATTTTCACTGGGGCTTTCCCAAAGCTGGGCAGCGATGCCCTGCTGAGCACACAGAGCCCGCCTGCCCCGCAGGCACTCACAGGAGGGTCAGGCCGGGAGGCACTGCAGATACCCTGGTACCTCCAGGGATGAGGGGGCTTAGCTGCACTTGTTTTCAGCCCAGAGGGAGGGAGCAGAGCCTACAGGAGGAAGGAGTGTGGAGGAGTCAGCTTGCTCCTGGAATTACTGGAAGTTAGTTAAGTAACCGTATACAGAGGATATAACTAGTAATCAGGTCATGAATCTCCACATACAGTTATTTTTGTAAGAAGCCAAGCACATTTGGCAAGCCTGGCATTGTCTCATATTATTAGCTGGCAAATAGTGTACAAAGTCTTTCAGTCCAGTGAGAGCAATGGCAAAGAAGAGATTGCAATTGACAGGAAGACAATAAAAACATCTCTGAGCATGGAACAAAGAAGGGACTTGGAACAACAGGAGCACTAAATTCTAAGCCTTGTATAAGCGTGGAAAGAAGAATTCAGTCCATGACCAAGCAGATCATGGGTATTCAAAATACAAAAATTAAGGAATTCGTTTAAAAGTGAATACTTTGATGTCCTCCTAACTTGAAAGAGAAATGACAAAAGAATAAGATCCAATTATCTAAAATATTTGGTGAATAGATAAAAAATACATTTGACAAATAGTGACTGAGAATGCAGAATAACATTTCAGCTCCTGGAATAAGCAAAGGAAATAAATTCTTGCTTAAAATGTATTGCTCAGAGCCTTGGTATCCATGTCTACATATAGAGATCTGAAAGATTCATTAAATACAAGAAAGATCATTCATGGGATGAATGATTTCTGATTCCAACATAAAGGACTGACCACTGAGAAAAAAAGCCCAAACCCAACAAGTGTTTTGAACAGAAAAAAACTGAGTTGCTGAAAATATACATCAAAACTAGATGAACTGAGAGTGAAGCAAAAAGAATCCAGGTGAGACAGGCATAAATTTGTCAAATACATAGGCACCATGATGTCAAAATTTAAATGAAGAATAAGAATGGAGCACACCACTATGTACCCCAAAGTACTCATGAAGAAAACCAAATAAAATTTAAAAAGCATTTAGCCTGTGACTGTAACCACAGAAAGTATAGAAAAGCCACCTCAGGACACTAGGGTAGGCAGTCAATCCACTGCAGCAGAGAGGGCAAGGACTGGGGGCTCCTTTAGGAGAGTCTCCACTTCGGTCTGGCTCTCAAAATTACCAGAGTGACCCTAAATGTGGGAGTCACTGGCGGAGCAGAGGTAGAGGCAAGGATAGGGCTGGAGGAAAACTTAAGAGACAGATCATGCATAAGCCAGAGCAGGAGCAGGGTCTTGGCTGCCAGAAGCAGCCAGCCTTGTGAGAAGCCACGACTTCCCACCCCCAGGCAGGCTGCAAGGGACCCCCTCCCCCAGTTTTCAAACTTGAAGGTGGGAGGGCACAGGGTAGGTCCCTGTGAGCACCAAGGAAAGCCTTGGATTTACACACATAGCATGGAGTATCATTTTGGACAGGTTTATTTACATCAGATATCTACAAAGAAACAGGCAGTGAAGTTTTACAAGCACTCTTACCCTGCACAGAATGAAAGAGGGATATTGGCAATAGCCAGGCTTTAAGCAGCCAGCACAATCCCATTACTTTCCCTCTCCTGAGGAGTGATTTTCCTTATCTATATCTGTGACCTGGATCTTGCTATTACACCAATCCTGCTGAAGTTTGCTTTATTGTGATGGAAAAGTCAGCAGCAGACCCATATCCCCTCAAGGGACATCCTGGTACCAGTCACTCAACCCATGGTTGTGTTATAAAACAGCAACCTTCTGCTTTGCTAATGTGCAGACATATGAGCTGTAAGCAATTTGTATAAAATATTTTAAGATACCAAGAAAAGAGCAAAACAGCAAGGATGCGAAACAATAGCATACTGTTAATTTTTGGGTCATTTAACACAACTCCCGGTAATTTTCTTATCTCTGTGCATCAAGTTTAAAACTGGAAAAAAAAATCATCATCTCTCCTTGTGTACATCTCAGCAAACCCTACCAGGATACTTCAAGTTTGTCTCAGTTGGCTTCTGTTATGTTGACTTCTGCTACAGGACGAGTGAACACACTGAGGAATAGAGCCATAATTCTGCTCCAAAATCTAATGCCAGCTGGAAACAGTGAAATTATGACATTGGACTTGTCAGTGGGGATGTCAACAGCAGTAGCATGAAAAGGTTTTATGAAATACTTTTTTTTTGCAGTCCACCAGATCCTGTAAAAATGTGCTGAAGTTGCCTGTTATAGCTTGATCTAAGCGTCTTTGGATTCATACAAGTCTAATAATGGGCTTAAATAATCTCTGGATCAGAACCTTTAATGATAAACATGTCTAGAATAGCAATTTTTTACATTCCCTAGAAGAAAATATTTTGGTTTAAGTCCCTCTTCCCTACAAACCAGACAGGAAATAAGCTGCAACTAGCTTGCCTCTTGTAGAAGTTATTTTTTATTTTCTTTGTGTATGACAGCAAATAATATAACATTAATCTGTAACCATGACTGAACTAAATTCTAGAATAAACTGACATTATTCCTCTTGGCCCCTATTTGAGGAAGAAACTGCTTAAAGCCTGGCATAGCATTTGCATAAGAGTATTTTATACTGCTGGTTTTGTACTAACTGCATTTAAGAAACTGCCATGGAATTAGCAAAAGTAACTAGGTTTAGTAAGGGTAATGCTAACTAAACAGCTCCAGAAAAAGTGTCCTATGCTTTACAAACCTTTGCACCCTGCCAGAAGAATGTGGGAAAAAAGCTAATCAATAAAAGACAAAATAGAAGCATTACCTCATGATGACGCAAACTCCCATAGCCTAAACACTGATCCAAAAGGAGAAAACTGAACTAGTGACTCCAGAGATAGGAGTAAACCTTTGGTCACATCAAATGCTCCCCTCCAGTTACAGAAATACTGGCACCCAGTAAAGTAGCAATCTCTGTTTTTATCCCACAAAAACGAAGATAGAGATAAAAAGCAAATACAAAAATGAATTGTTTTTAAAATAGAGTGCGATATCTTTAGGCCAGACTATGCCTTACAGATTATTTGTAGATAGCTGATAGCAGAGCAGCATCTGTCATAATTCTGACCTCTGTGTGTTGTCATACCCTAAGGCAGCAATAACACATGCCCTTTACTAAATAAGTAGCAAATCATGAAGCAGTATGCCAATATATTAGCCTCTTATACATAGGTATGAAAGAAGAAATTATTTTGAGAAGAAAGAAGAAATTACTTTAAAGCTATACTGTCTCCTGGAATGAGATTTTTGTCTGAATGAAACTCTGGGCTAGAAAGCTTAGTGTGCACCCGGGGGACTTCTCAGAAGTTCCTTGTTTCCCTTTAACGTGGCCCAGACATTTGTCAGCTGTGCAGCACAGACACTGTCAATACAAGTTCAGTATTTTGTCCTGACAGTCATGCCTACTTTGAGCAGCACTGTCAAGATTTGGTCCTTCCTACCATCAGAAGCATCTGGAGGAATGAAAACAATCAAAAAAACTTTTTGCAGATAAAAAGACCATAGCACAAATGACCTCACTTTTTAACTGAAACTGAATTTCTCAAACTTTCTATATGCTTAGCACAAATTATGGTTCAATTCAGACTTTAGGCAAAAGCAAACAACAACCCCAGAGCAGGCAACTCCAGGCACAATGCTCATCCACTTACAGCAGCTTGATCATTTGAGTGTGCTACAGCTTGCCTGTCGTTTGCTTCATGCTGCTTTTGGAGCTGTTTTTTCCATTTGTTTGTGTTGAAGGCTGCATTTGTTTTCTTTCCTTGTACTGAAAAAACTGGAGTACTGTTGACAGTAAAATTATTAGGCCCTTTACCCTAAAGTTGTCAACCAGTCTTGGCTGTTAACAGATCTAACAATTAGGTAATTAAAAGTATGATTGACAGGCAAACAGCGAAAGAAACGAAACCTGTTATTGCACCCCTTCAGTGCAACAAATAAACCCTCTGTACGTTTTCAGTATTCACTGGCTTCAACAGGCCTAATTATCCCTGGTTGATGAGTATGTGCATAGCATTCAGAAAGTGTAAGGTTTTCATGTCACTTGGTTTTTTTTCTTAGGTTTTGGTTGGTTGGTTTTTTTTTTCAGCTAGAGTCCGTTTTCTGATACGTGTGTGCATTTTGAATATAATGCTAAAATACTGGATGTCACCCCAACTGCTGGAAATAAGCCAACATATAATAATATCCTATCAGGAATGCTTAGGAAAAATAAATCACTCCAGATCCTTGGGAGTCAGTGATACAAGTGCTATTCCCTTGTCAGAAGCAGGCAAGCGCATATGTTTAGTGCTGCACTTCAAGGTAGGCAGTCAGGGCTGCTCTGCCGTACGGGACCAGCCTGGATGACTGACAGGAACAGAGCTGTCACCGTGTGTTTCCCATTTTCTGCAGTGTGTGGTTCTGCACCCTGCTGTGTACCTCTTCAGCAGCCACTGATTTGATATGATGCATTCTGAGAGGCAGAACACCTGATGATGTATTTTAAAATTAAATCAAAACCTTGCTGCTCTTTTCCAATTTAAACATCTAGGGAGAATTCTGCGCTCTATGGGATCCTTTAATTTTTTATTCTCTCTCTTTCAAATCACATTCTCCTCCTTTCTCACACACAGACCAGGCAATAAATCTGTGTGTGCTTCGTTTTTGGTGGGCATCATTCAAAGGCTGATTTGTTAGGTGTAATTACATTCACAGCAGTTTGAAAGAATTGAGCTAAGCTGCCTGCCCTTCAGCTGCAAGTCTTGGTTTACAGTGCACCCTATTAATATGCAACTGGGCAGACAGATGAAATGCCCTCAACAGGTCTTAGATGTCTTTAGCATCTTAGTCCCCTAACTCTGTAAACATTGGTTAGCTCTGCGAGCAGGGACTGCTGTGCTGCACAGGCAATGCCACTCTGGGGGAAGGGATCCTTCCAAGAGCCTGAAAGTCACCTGAATGGCTTTAGGGACTTCTCAGATATTTACCCTTTCTTGTGGCTAACAGTCTGAGCTTGCAACCACAACTGGCCAAGCAGAATTCACCACACACAGCCAGGCTGAGAGAAGAGGGGAGAAAAATCCTCTGAAAAACTACCCCTGCAACCTCACTCAGCAGGGCCAGGACCTCTAGGTCTTCAAACTAAATGATATCAGAGCAGGTGACTACACACAGGGGTTTTTTTTGGAACAATAATGAAGACAGATGACAATACAGCTACGCTGCTGTCTCTCTCCTCCCACTGTATTTCCTCCTCTTCCTACACACTATCATATCTCTTTCATGTCATATTCAAAGCAGCATTTCAAACCAAGAGCCGGAGCTAGAAATGACTTGTTGGAGGGAGACTGTTCTCTCAAGCGGGATATAAAAATTGAGATGGTGCTATAGAGGGGATTACAGTTTTTTTTACACATGTATTTTAAAAGAACTTGGCCAACCCTGTCACTAGGATGAGATGCAGTACCACTGTTAATGCAGTACGTTCAGTCTCTTAGCTTTGCTGCTTTCTGATTAATGAAAAAAAACAACTCCACAGGCTTTCCAGAGCTATGGTAACCTCACCACCAATGCTGACACACAGACCAAGAATACAGAGAGGTTGTTCTGGAGCAGCAGATTTGCCCACTCCCATTTTCTGATGACTTTGATCCACAGATCAGAACCTCTTTCCACACTCAGTCTTTCCTCCCCTCCCGTATGTCCCTGCACCTCCACCTTGATGCTAAACACCTCTTATGTCCCACCATAGACCTGAAATAGCAGGAGCTGGACAAGGGGAAACACACACAGCAGCAAAAACAAAGCAGGTGGTCTGCTAGCAGACACCCCACGTCTTCGAGATTTGAAACATTCCTCTTGCCTTGTGTTAAACATGGCTAAAAATGGTTGACACGTTCCTAGGGATAAGGAAAGGCTGGGCCTGCAGTCATATTCCTGACCTTTCCTCATGCATCCAAATTAAAATAATAATTAAAAAATATATAAATGCACCTTAACTGAAATTTGAGGAGGAAACTGTGTCTTTTTTGCATGGCAAAACTATGAATATTTAGAAAACCTCAAAGGTCAATTACAGGGAATTAGTAGGCCAAAAGCTGTGTAAAAGCAGATTTATATCTGTAGAGCAGAGAGAATGGATTACTTATCAGGGCAGGGTTTGACCTAAGGGGAATTAAAACAAACAAAACAAACGCCTAAAGATCAAGTCTCAGTCTCTCTGTAAGATTTAAGGATGTGAAAATTTCCCAAGTAACAAGCTATTTTTATACAATCTATTTTAAACCTTTCTATTCACGAGATGATTCTTTTTATTCATGTTCCTTCAATCTATTCTAGAGACCATACTTGCTAGCTACTACATTTTAGGACCATTCAAACTGTAAGTATTGGTTTGTATTAAAAACAGGTCTGTAGGATTTAGCATTTGCGTACAGACAAAGCCTTTTCGAAGTTCATAGGTGTTTTGATTCAGACCCACTTGAAGGCCTTGATTCTGCAAGATGCAAAGCATTTTCAGCTCCCTCCAAAGTCCAAGGCAGTTGAAAGTGCTCTGTACTTTGAAGGGTTGGGCACATAATTTAAAAATCTCTGTTTAAAAAAAAAACCCAAACAACCAACAACACTCTCCTCAATGATCCATTATTTAAGGGGCATGAATTTAATTACTTACTGTAACTAAGCTCAAGAAAGCTAGTCTTCTCACTTGGAAGGATACCAAATTTCCATGTCTGCATATAGGCACAATCACATACAGTGTGACCTTGACAAGATTTATGGTGTGGTTTATTAATTCTCTAAATTGGTTCCATAAATCTACACTAGCCCTCACTATTTAGCTGAGTAAACTGTCTTTGATCTCTGCAGAGAGAAGAAACATACAAATCAGATTTCTTTCATAAAGGTACTGGGCCAGACCCTGCCCTCAGAGGTATGGCCAGCAGCTTCTCATCCCTCTCTGCATGGCAGGAATTCACAGCAGAATTTTGTCTGCCGTATGCAAATCACATCCTCAATTAAAACAGTTTAGATTTCTAGATGATGGGCATTTTATCTGTGCAGTGCTGCTCATTTTGCAGCAACTAACAAGTCCTGGGGAATTTGGGAGATTTTTTCACATGGGGAAAAAGTTAACTTTGCCTCATTTTATTTACAGAAAGCTGTTACAAGATAACACTGTCTACAAATATTTCACTTAGAACAAGACAATAATTTTAACAAAGATAATTTTATTCAATATCTGCTCTGTAGGTTTAAGCAATGGACTGGCTGCTCTTGCTCCACAGTGGCCAAGCTCAGCTCTCTGAGTTTGCAGAGCTCTGTGTTGGGATATTCTGTATACTAACTCACAGACAGTTTTCACACAGCAGTTTTTCTTCTTGCCTATAGAAATCCATACTGGACCTAGATGTGGTTTCATTCTGGCAGGTTGCTACAACAGTTTGCGTTGCTGCTGCTGTCTTCCCAAGATAAATCACAATCACTAAGCCTCTAAAAAATTTTGATAACAACACAAGTCAAACATTCTTTTAGAAAATGGAAAACAGTGAACTCAAGAAACCTGTGCGGTGTTAAGATACCTCAATTTTGTTTCATGCTGATGAGGAAAAGGGTGGAAAATTAGAGTCTACTTTACTTCTATTAGCATTTTGAAATTTTGCTTTAGCAGTCAAATTAAGCCATGATGTGTTATTAAGTAACAGTGTGTTTGCAAACTCATAAAAACTGAAAAGTATTTCACTGAGTTAAAATCAAAATGTGACACAACACATCTTTTGCATTTGCACCACACTGAGCTTAGAAAGCAGCATCATGTTTACTACAATGTCTGGGGAAAACTGAACAAATGCTATTGCTCTTCAGTTCAGACTTGTCCTCCTTTATGTTCTTCACCTCCTCATAAAATTCAGATTTGAGGTTTGGTTAGGTTCACTTTTAGTCCCAGTCCAAAAACATTTTTAAATAGAAACTGAATTACCCCATAGTCTTATGTGTATATTAATATAGCTCTTTCCTGTACTTTCTAGTTTAACTTTGAGATGAAACAGCTCAACCTTTTGTGTTGAAAATACAAAGAAACCAGCCTGGTCTGCCTCTTTCTTTAGTTATAAAGGAGCCTCTTTTTTTAGTTATAAGTGGATTCTTATCAAACTGTGAAGAACTAATTTTAATAGCACTATTATTCTTTAATTATTTCTTTAACCTTATAATTTCATCACTTAACACAGTGCACAAGAGGCAGTATTTGGCACCATAGGTGTGCACCTCACAGAGATGAAATTCTTTGCAGACACCATCTGGAACCAGACAACTGAGGACAAAGTATTTTATTCAAGTCTGTGTCAAATATGACAAAAACTGAGGAGATGAACTTGAAAAGAATAGATCTAGAAAATACCTAAAATAATTAGCTACACTAGAATACTGATCTCCAGGAGGTTGGTCACACATCTACTGCTTCTGATAACTCCTGAGCAAGAATTCATGAACTCTAAATGGACTCCTAAATTTTACTGGAAAAAGGGAAGCCACAACACATCTCTGTCATGGTGGGAGTTGGATCTGAAGATTTTACCAGACAAAAGGCTAATTCAAGGGACAAAATATACAGCAGTTAATGCTTTATCTCTGGAGCTGGGAGACATTATACCAAAGCTGCAGGAGCTACTTGAGTGTTGAAAGAGAAAAGTTTTTGCTAGGTACATCCACACAAACTGCTGACTTACAAGCTGCACAGGAGCCAAAGGCCCAGGTCTGTTGCTTAGGCGAATACCAATTCCCTCTTTGCCTTAATAATAATAGTAATAATAAATGTTTAAGAAAATCCCCACCACTCTAGAAGAATTCCTGATACCATGATAATATGTTCTTGTCTTTGTTAGATCAGTATTTTATCTAGAGCTTAAATCATCCTTGTTTTTTTTCCCTGGGACTCATTCCAATGAAACCACTTCTTTCTTCAAAGGTAGTGCCTCAACCTGACCACAACATGTGGCTGAAGCTGCATGAACTCAAAATACAGCTAAAAGTGTCCTTTGTGTGTTTGTACTGAATACTGATTAAAGTAAACTTTTTGCTATTAAAACAAGAGCCAGCACATTGAGACTTCTCCACGTACCAAGATTTCTAAAGTCTCTGAACCAGAGACAATTTCTTTAACTAAAGGCACTCCAAATCCAAAATGTGGCTTTACTCTCTGAAAATGAAATTTGCCATGTCTGTTGTAATTTTATTCCTGTGTGCATTATACTTGTTTCCCCATCTACATTTTCCTTTTCTTCTATTGACAGTAAATTTCATCTGCCACTCTAGCATGCTGTCACTCACTCCTGTGAGATTCTTCTGCAACTCTTTATGCTTAAGTTTGATTTCCAGAATAATTTTCTATCACCAAATGCTCTCATTATTCAATTTAGTATCTAAGTTCATTTATGAATATGTTGAACAGCACAGTTACCAGCTGGATACTACTAAGTTCCCTTTACCAAGCAAGCTGACCGTTTATTCCCACTTATTTTTCCCCCATCTTTTAACTAATTATTAACCCCTAAAAGGATTGTCCCTCATGCTTTATGATAGCTGTTTCTTTCTTACCAGGTGTCTTCTGCAAATACAACCCTGCAGAAGGAAACAGCCTGGGAGGTTCCTGGAGTGTGTGGTGGGGACCCAGGGGAGGTGCCCTGCTGGGCCTCTTATTAGTGAGCAGAGAAGGAGTGGTGAGTGATGTGATAACTGGAGGCTGTCTTGGGCACAGCAATCACAAAATTATACAGTTTTTGGTTCATGGAGAAGTAAAGAGTTGGGTCAGCAGGAATTGCAAGCTTGGACATCTGGAGGGCAGACTTTGGATGTGGCACCAAGGGACATGGCTTAGTAGTGGACTTGGCAGTGTTAGGTGAATGGCTGGACTCAGTCTTAATGGTCTTTTCCACCCTAAACAATTCTAGGATTCTATGAAAAGCCATCGAGCAGAAATTGTTTGGAGAAACTTGCTGGAAATTCAAAATATACTCTTTATCAGCTCCACTGCAGAGGTTTTCATTTGTCTGTATTTAATTCCTTTACACAAGGCTCCAACAAATCTGTGAGATAAAATCCCTCTATAAATGCCATCTTGTGTTTTCACAATAAATCATATTTATCTGTATTTCTACTTTATTAATAGCATGGGCTCTGCCCAGTACAGAGGTCAGATTAATTCCTGCTCAGACATTTGTATTTTTTCTTCTTGGACCAAGGAGGGCTTCTTTAGTACCATATTATTGACTCATATTCAGTTTTTCATCCACAAGTAGAACATTCTTCTGTAAATCTGCTGTCTAACTAAGCTTCCCATTCTGTGTTTGGCTAAATGCTTGTTCTACCTCTGTCTGTGGTTGGTGGATGGTTTCTCCCTGGTTTGGATTTGACAACACAAAAAGCAAATTTAGCTGAAAAAATGTCTTCCAAAGGGGGACCCTTTACCCACCTGGTCCCTTCCCAATCCATTGGTAGTGACACCTGATAGCGGAAGTAGGAACACATCCTTATTTATCAGTCCCCTCTGTCAATTAGTTGGGTCTGCTCTCTCTCTGGTATGCTGTGCAGGAACAGGCTGTATACTTGTGTTTCATACAGATAGTTTAGACATATCAATGTTTTTGCATTGATGGGGCATGGGGAAGGTGATGAGTGCATTTGTGTATCTGAGCAGGGTGTGGGTTGTTGCTGGGTGATTAAAACACAAAGCATGTTATGGTGAGATAGATTACTTGAAGAATGTACAGCAATGGAAACCACTAGAGGGAAGAAGGCAAAAAAATTACTTGATTCTAATCAAGTATGCAAAAGGTTAGGGAAGAAAACAGTCAAAATGTAATTTCAGAGCCTGATTCAAATCCCACTGAAGTAAATGAAAATTTCCCTTTGGTTTCAATGAAGTCTGAACTGGATTGTTAATATTTGTCATTCTGAGACTGCACTCACACTTAAAATGTGCTTTAAATTTAACAAAAAAAAATAGACAAGCAAGGTACCATGTGAATTGTAGAATTTGATTAATATATATGGTAAAACCTTTTTTTTGAGTCCTTTCCTAATTCCTTTGGAATCAGTGAGAGCTTTACCATTGATTTCAGCTGTAGAAAAACCTCACTGCTTCCTAGAGGGAGCTTTCCATCTGAGTCTCCAACAAGGAAATGCTCATTCACAAGCCATGTGATCTAATCCATAGCAGCTTTAGCAGAACACACTGACATCCCTAGAGAGCAGGATGAAGTCAGATCAGGGCTGTAAGATGAACCAAGGCCACGCAAAGCCTTGCTTAAGTCAACATAAGGATATTACAGTCGAGATTTCACCACGGCCTTTCCATTGCAGTGGGAACTTGGAGCAAAGAGGGTTGAGCGAGAGTTGAAGCGGGGAGACCCGGTGATGCAGGGTTACATAATAATCCAGCCTGCTAATCACAAAAGCATGGATAAGCATTTCAGCCTACATCCCACAGGCGAGCATCTAATCTTGGAGATGCTTTCTGGTGGAGTATTTTATCTTCCTTTCTCTTTTTCTCCTCTTTTTTTTTTCCCCCTCAATTGTCACACAGCCTGAGGTGAGAGGAAAGAAAAGAAGCCCCCCTGCAGATAAACCACAGCAATCAGGATAATGATTGCAAAGGATCATCAGTCTTCAGGACATGACCTGAGCATCACTGACGGCTAGAAGAGCATTTTTCATCTCTCCCTTCCTACCCTCCCTCCTAGTTTGTCATTGCAGAAATGTAGGGTAGCAGGGAAGCAGAGATGGTGTTTCCGATTCTTACACTAGATACAAGATAAAATGTACAGGTCAGCCCTCTGGGGTCAAAACCAAAGGAAAAGGAGAAAAGAATCTCTGAGAAAAGGATTAGGCAGGAATCCTCCAAATCCCTGCCTTGATTCACTTGTTCCTAGAAACGAAAAGAAGCCAAGTGAGCTTGCAATTGCCTTTCCCAGATGGGAGATAGGAACTTTCCAAATTCTTCATCTGTCATCAGCCAGGGATAGAAAAACCTTTGTCACTATCCCAAGGAAAAGAAGAGGGTAAACATTTGTCAGGGAGATGCTCTGTATCTCATTTGTTAAGCACCTGAAGTGTAAATAATTATAGGTCAGGTCCTGCTATATGTTATTTGTTGTCCTATTGTACAATTACTATATGGTAATATTTAAAAGGATTTGTTTACAGGAAAACCGTAACCAGGTTACATAAACTCCCAAAGCAGGGAGTTTACTCCGCAAACTTACTTAATATACTTTGTTGATATGTATCTTTTATTCCTAAAGGACACAATGAAGAAAACTGACAATGGTTGAGAGTGCACTGAATGCGGTATGAAAATCTGTAAGGCAGTTTAAACAGATTACTAAAACATTTATCTGTTATTGCCACAAACTGCATTAATCAAGCAAATCACATATATCTGCCCCATGAGGGCACTAACTACAATTCTTCAAAGTTTTATCACAGACTGGATCCTACAAGATCTTACTGATACCATGCTATCTTAGAGGTCTTTTTCAATCTTAATAATTCTTTGATTCTATGATGTGGTGCTGCTCAAAAAGTTGAATATGCTATTTGGGAAGGAAATTAATTTGTCTGTGGGAGATGAGAACTGGACAGAACAAATCCAGTGTACAAGTGGAGAATCACAGGTTTCAGACTCTCTCTGCCCTGACTAATTTAAAACATGCTTCAAGAAGCAAGACAAATGGGAGAAGTGAAGCCCTCCCAATCATCATCAGTGCCAGCTGTTTCACAGCAGAGTTATAGGAATACCCAGAGGACACCAAGCAGGCACATCAATCACCTGAAGCCAATATTGATCCCCTCCTCAGGGCTGGGGTAGAGACTTTGCTAGGGAGTGAGTATCAGTGCCATAGGGCTTACACAGATTGGCACATCCCTGGCTGGAATGCAGAAAGGACAAACTCAGACTGGTGATGAACAAGAAGATCCAGTCACTTTTGCCACTCCTGAACTCTTATTTAAGATGTATTCACAGAAAAGCAATTTACCCTGCTCACATGCTACTGAAGCCTATGGGTAAACTTCACTGAACAGCTCATCTGTAATGTTCTGCTGACCTTGCAATAGGGGTTAAATAACTATAAAATAGGATGGAAGACTGAATATTGTTTCCTATTATCAAACAGCTTTGCATTACATTATTCTTCAGAACCACGGGAAAAAAAAGTTTGTCTCATGTCTGGGACTTACCTTACTCTCCAGAAAACTGAATGACAGAAGGGAAGTAATAACACAAAAATAAACCTCAACAAACCCCCAAAAATGAATATGCTCTTTTCACTGCACTGAGATTCTCCCAGAGGTGAGAGCAGAACAAGGTCTTTGGAATTTTGGATGCATTGAAAAGTTGTTGTCAGACTACAAATACATTAATTACACCACACTTGTGTTCTTCAGTGCACATTTTACTTGGGTAGTGATGTTTTCAAAATACAGGGACCTCTGAAATTATTGTACAAGGCTCTTTCAGAGAGGCTAAAATGCTTCGCTGCACCTAAAAATATGCACAGCAATCTGAGGCACAGGGCCCACAGGTATCAGAAAAAACCTGCAAAAGGAAGATTTAAAGGATGAAATATGCTAAACCCCATTCCTCTACTTAAATGGCTACAAAAAGACCATGATTTATGGGAATTCATTGCAAGTTCTCCAGCACCATCACATCAGAGCACCTTTCAACCTTCATGTACTAACCTTAGAAATTTACCTAAGGTGAGGTCGTATTCCTGTTTCTGCTCTAGTAACAATCCGTGTTGAACAGATGAAAACTCGGGAAAAAGAAAAAGCTAATTTCCTGACTGCCATTGTGTCACCTCCTTTCCAGATGAAGTCTTTTATTCATCTTGACCCCTGTGTCATGCTCAAGATCACCTTCAGATCAACATTTCCCATCATGTAAAATTCAATATGCCAGTATAGGAGAATAAATGGATGTGAAGAGGATTGAAAAGAATAAAGCAAAGTACTCTTACAGAAACACTAATTATAACCTATAATTAAGGAGTAGATGATTTCAGAAAGTTGTAAATAATATTACTAGATTATTTATGCGATTTATTGCACTTTCTAAAAACTAAGGTTAATATAGTTTATATAACCAAAGAGATGCCTGGAATCACAAAACTCAGTCAAAAAATACAAGAAAATTCAGGAGGTCACCCTGGAAAAATGCAGCTAAAAGTTAGCAGCACCTCCTCTGAAGTTGCTTACTCTTAGGGCAAAATCTGGCATGAAAAAACTCACTTTCTTGTTGAGATTTTGAAATCTGGTGCCACCAGTAAAACAATCTATGTTTTGTGCCCTATTATTTGTTATATGAATATTTTACTCTATCCCAAGTGAGAAAAAAATAAAAGCACATCTCCTACATGGGCAGTGGCAAGGAGCTTTCTGTTTCTTCCTGCCTAGAAATCACACAGCAGCAGAGTGTCACAGGAAAGAGTGGCATCTTCAGCTAACATTGGTACTCCTCCATAATAAATAATTTAGAGTTGATGATCTATTTAAAGCAGATCATAATTAAGTGCAATACAGTTGCACTTACTGATCCACAGACCTACTGGATCTGTACAGATCAAATCTTTATCAATCTGTAGATACCACCTTTTTTCAAGGGGCTTAATCTAAATTAAATCAAATACCACATGAAATTCTTAGACTGTCTTTTTAGACTGGTGTGTGCTCTTCTGGCTTCAGAAACCTACTGCTAAAAATATTCAGCTACTGAGTTTATCCAGATTTATAAGTAATGTGGCTGGAGCAGCTATTCTCCTAATGGCACTGTGCTAAGCAGACTTGCAAAGCCTGGCAGGGCAAAAAAGGGATCCTTCAGATCCCACAGGCTACAAGAGAAGAACTTGGAAAGTCCTGAGGTTTCATTACAACCCAAAAGGTCTCGTGCTGCAGTCACAGAGCTGGTGTTGGTCACACATCTCCACTACAAAAGCACCTCCCAACCCATGGCTGCAATTGATACAACAACAGGTTCACAGAGCTTGTCCAGAGCTTCTTCTAAATAACTCCTAAGTCAACACTGTCAGGAAGCACAGGACTATTGCTAGAGGCAGTTTCTCCCCCTTCACTTTCACAGAAATAAAAGGGGAAAAGTTAAACTACTGTGGTAATTTTAGAAACAATGATTCTATAATATTAAGAGAAAGAACATATTGCACATATGATGATTTAATCCTTCAAAAAGTCAACTTACAATTTTCTATTAATTTTGGAAATCTTTATTGTATAGTGTTTTATCTGCAAACATGTATTTAGGAAACAAAATAATAGAGCTAAAATAGTTTGTTAGTAGTAGAGGAATGACTAACAGTTGCTAGAAATTCCTTTTCTATTTTGTATTTAAGCTGAACTAAATTTTTTGTATCTTGGCAAACTTCATTTCAAAGTGGCATGTTTCATTACGTTCAAGGGATTTTGCAAAGACAACAAAGTCCAAATGTATAAAAATTTTATTAAATCTTAAATTCAGTGAGGATATTTTATGATATAAAATATTTCTTCACAAGAAATCAACACTAAAATAGGGAACTTTCTGCTTGTTCCATTAAATGGTGAGATTTATTTCCCTTAAAAGGTTTAATTACTTCCTGTTCACTGATCTGCTCCAGTGTATTTGCAGAAGCTGATGTCACCTGGACCTTTGTACAAATTTACTTTTCAGCTTAGTGAGGTTGTTCATTATAAATAGGTTAAAGCAAATTTTAAATAAGCTATTCGCTACCACTGCTAACACCAAGAATAAAGAAAAGAAGAGAGTAAGAAGGATACTGAGGAAAAAAAAAAACCTTCACTGTTCTGGTTTTCTTATTGAATACTGCCTAAAGCAGCTCAATTCAAATATTTAAATTTTGTCAGCAATTAGACAAGCCTATTGTGCTTAAGATACTTCAGCTAATCCTAAAAGTTTGAATAATTTTCAGTGGGGAACACTTATTTTGCTGAATTTGATGCATTTTTTAATGAAGTATGCAAGAGGGATGGTTTAAGAGCTGCTTACTTTGCCTCAGTACTGGGGAACTGAAAAGACTGCATTTCTCTCTGATTTTTGTGACCACTGCAGTATCATTTGTTCACAATTTCTTTCCCAAAGACCTGCTCACAGAACTGAAAACTGAAAATCCATTATCTGTGCTGACAGATTTACCAGCACATTAAAGGCAGTAAAATCACAAAAACTAAAAAAGCCACGTGTCCCCTGGTTTTCCTGTTTGTGTCTCTGTACCAGCCTTACAGATGCACATGCCCCATGTCCCTGTGGCCTTGTGCAGGTGAGCAGCTCCAGGCCAGTCCTCACTACAGAGTTCTCAGTGTGCAGGTCTGCAGCACCTCCTCCTCAAGGGTTTCCACAGCCTGATGCTCTGATAAGCAAATTCTTTAACTTGGATGTGTGACACTGGTGCTCATTGTAGCCCTGTGCATTGGTAGCCCTGTGCATTCGCTTTGGTAATGGCTACAGAAGGTGTCAAGATAATAAAAAGCCACTACATGTCCATTGTTAACTCCTGCTTTGATTAACATTTTTATTTCCAGTCCCTTTGAGAAGAAATTCTAGGGTTGCCTATTTTACAAAAGACAGGTTAATTTTAAAACAGCTTAAAAGAGAAGAAAATGCCTATAATCCAACCCAGAAAAAACACCAATTTTTTTGCTTACTATATAACACAGTCTGAAAGACTTCTGCAAATTTTCACCAGAATTTGGATTCATTGCCTTATAAAATGAACTAATGATAAAAAAGGTGCACTTTTTATTTGCTCTCCCTGATGAACGCTCTTGAAAAATATTCTGAAGAAACAGGTAAGTATTTTTCACAGTGAGGTACAGGCAAGGCTGCCTGTATTATCTATAAAATTGAGATGAAATTCAACAAACTTGAGTGGCATAGGTCAAAAAATTCTCTTCTCTTTTGCAAAACTAAATGAAGTCACCAGAGCAGTGCCACTAAAAGCAACCAAGACATGGAGTCATTTAAACGGCTTCCCCTAGATGGCTAGGTTAAGCTCTGTTAAAATTAATCCTTTTTCATGCTGGCAGGTGTAACAAAGAAAACCTTTTTGTATGGAGTGCAAAGAGGGTATTTTACCCTCTCAAAGGAAAGCTGCTTGATATTTCCATGGAGAAAACAGCACAAGTGATTAACAATTTAGATTTCCCATTCCTAAGCTTTGTTTATATAAATATATGGGGGATCATTTCTGAATCTGTAAGAGGATTTTCTACAGTCCAATGTAAAGAACTTAAAACTGCCATAAATGAGATGTTAAAAAAAATAAACAGATTGCCTTGATAAATGCCAGTTATTGCAGACTGAGTTTCACTGTAGTAACACACAGAGCAGCTGACATTTAAAAGGAACCTGACTAGAATGCTAGCTCCCTAGGTAGAATTTTTTCTTCTCTAAAATAACCTCAAGTCTTTGTATGGCTCCCACAAGACAGGATCTCTGTCGTGGTGCTCAGCCCTTCCCAACTCACGGTTATGACCTACTTCAGGACAGCCTTTCACACACACACAAGTAGCAAATGAGCATCTTCTTGAGCTAGGTCCAACAATGGGCATGTCATTGCTGGGACAGAAGGGACTCCAGAGACCAGGTCTTTGACGTAAACATGGAGAGCAAAATGAGCTTCACTCTACTCCACTTCCCTGCTGACTTTCATCCCTCTTCTCTGCAGGACTAATTCTTCCTCAGTATTTCCCAACTAGTATTTCCTATCCCTGATTTGATTTCTGTAAAGGAATGAACCCATTTTCACTGAGAAATAGTGTTGGGTTTTTTCCAAATGCAGAGACAGATGAAAATAGCAAGTAACAGCCATTTCCATCTTCATGCTACTTTCTTGCTCCCTGGGGCTTTCCCTTCAGCAGAGAAGAGAGGATCAATATGCTTTGCCCTGAAGCTCTCAGCCTGTGGGAATAGCTTCACTGACCTGCTTCTTGCCTGCTCTTCACAGGTCTCTCCCACCAGTTTTAAAGAGCAGGACCCCAGTCTCTGACTGTCAGAAGGGCTGCCCCATTTAAGAGAGGCACCCTTGGTGCTGCTTGATGGTTTGACTGCAAGCTTTTTGGGGGTATTAACTCCCCTTTCTTGTTGATTAGCAAACCTTGAACGGTCTCACCTTCTCATGATAAGCAGTGAACATATCATGCATGTTAGTACAAAATTTACATAACTGACCCCTCTCAGTTTCTGAAAAAGATGCATAAAATCTATTTCTTACTTGATGATAAGTATGCTTGTTGATACAATTTCTCTCTGGCCCAAAGGAGGCAAGTCAAGAATAGGCAATAGAGCATTTAAAGAACAGAAGCAATAGCCAGGTTCATGACTCAGAAAGGACCAACTCTTTGTTCAGAAAAACTCCAAATGAGTTCTATAGGATAATTGTGTACTAACCCTCTACCCTCTTCCACAGTGAAAGCCACCTATGAAAGTAAGGGAGGGACATGCCAACCTTCACTCCCATGTGCTTGCCATGACAAGTTGTCTGCAGCAGCCATGCAAGATGTGCAGGGTGCCTTCACCAGCAGAAACAGATTAGCTTCTGACTTCTCCCTCTACTGCTGACCATCTTGATCTCCCTGACTGCAGAGAAATACATGCTGGGCATGGTCATAACTTCTGAAAACTGGGATGAAAGAAAATATAAAATTACTCTGAACAGCCCCTGGGACTCTCCTCATTGCACCTGAGAATATCAGGACCATCACTGCATAAACCCCACAAATACAGGTAGCCAAAATGTCTCTGTTCTATTCATATCTGCTAAATTCAGAACAAGTTTGAAACTTTGAATTGAATTTCTAGTCTTTGGAAAGTTTACCCTTTACATAGAGATGAAGAACTAATAAAACTGGAAGGAAACAATACATTTTTAAAGCTGACAGACTCAGAACATCGGGAAAGGACTGTTCAAAATGTGCTCACTGCCACATCATTTTGACAGTACAGCAGTGTCTCAGCAGGTTGTAATGCAACTCCTTGGTATTTCTAAGTGCACTGGGCCTCCAGGATCACTCTCTGGGAAGAGATGTCAAGGTTGTTATTAGAAAGTTGTTTACATTTAATTAAAACGCTCAACTTATCTGAGCTTCCATAAGGTTAATAAACCCATCAAATTTCTAGAGGGATTATAATCAGAACATATATGTTCCAGTAACTTTCCTCTGTTTCTGCAAGATTTCTATAAAATATTTAAGTCCATCAAATATTGAACATGCACACTTAATCATCTAAACTTTTATTTTAGAATGAGCTTTTTGAGTTTGAGAAGTTATCTGTAAATACTTAAACTAAAAAGAAAACTTGGCAGAAGCACTCTTTAGCTAGAGGAGCTTCTGAAAATGTGATGACCTTTCATTCAGCCTGACTACTTTATAGAACAACTCTGCAGCCTTTTCAGGTTTAACCCCTTAATACTTTCAGGTTTTGAATCCTGCACTTTCATTGCCTAGAGCTGTACTTGTTTGTGATCCTGCACAATTTCTAGGTGATTTATTAGCCTCTGTTTCAGTAAGAACAGCAGTAGAATTTCTAAACTCGTGGGCCACCTTCTCTGCTGTTGTCATTGTGGACCCACTACCCAGAGCCCACCTCGGGTCATTAGGATGCCTTTCTGAAATGCTGCTATACTGACAAGCCAAGCATGCTGTCCAGAGGCATCCTTCCTCAAGGTTTAGCATGGAGATGCCCTGATCCTCCAGCTGAGAGCTGCTGTGAGAAGGACTCAGAGGTACCTAAGCTGGAGCAGGGCTGGGAGCAGGCAGAATCCAAGTGGATCAGGTCCCTGGGGCACGGCAGGGAGTGCACTGCCTTCTTGGCCCCGAGACAACCTGTGCTATTTTCCACCAAGTAGCACTTGCTGATGATATCGGCAAGGCAAGGCCCACAGCCAACTCATGCATTATGTTGCTGATGTTACAGAATCAAATTTTATAGGAGAAGGCAGCTGGAAGAGGCCTCCAGAGAAATCTAGCTCACCTCTGTCCAAAAACAAGATCAGCAATGCTTGCGTCATTTTAACAGATGCTCACCCAACTTGTTTGCAAAGCCTTCCAATACCAAAGGCTCCTTAATCTTCCCAGCAAGTCTCGACTATTCTTACCATTATAAAGTCAGGGTTTTTCTAATGACTAACCTCTCTTTACAATCTGAGTGTATTACTTTCTCTTATGCAAGATAAACAGTTTATTTTCTCCCTTTTATGCTTTTAAAGATTACTTTGCCTCCCCTCAATCCTCTCTTTCACAGACAAAACTTCCATTGATTCTTCTCTTCCATACTGAGTTTTTTGTATCTGTGACCATTCTGCCTGGTCTACTCTGGTCCCTCCAACCTGCAGTTACAGTTTTCCAATCAAAGTGTCACCCTGTTTGCAGTGGTTTCATCAGAAATATACTTCTCTAGTTTACTTATAAGAAAACACTGTGAAACAGCATCAAACCCACAAATCGGTAGACACAATGAATGTAATTTCCCTCTTGTTAAAAAGGTGTATTGTTCTACTGCAGAAGGAAGTTGGACATATTTTATATTATTTGCTATTGGTAAGTTTGTGGCTTTTGCTTGCTTCCATTACCTCCTAATGCCTAGTTCCAGTATTTTCTGGAGAAATTAAGCTGCACTGTCTCAATTATTTTTTTCTTCCTTCAATGTATACAGTAGGTTCCCTTTTTCCAGCAGTCTAGTATGCAGACCCCTTTTAAGTATTCTCCAGATTTTATTTATTGAAAGATGAGGTGTTGCCCTTGTGTCCCTGGATTACTTATGGCAAAGTGGACCAATGAAGATGTGGCTTTCTGCCAGACAGCAATAAGCACTCTAATCTTTGCAACTTCATCTGCTAATAATTTGCCTCCGTTATGTAACAGGGCAGCAATTGTTGGCCATCTTCTTATTGTTCTGGTCATTTGAGGTCCATTAAGTCACTGTTACTGTTTATCATGAGAAGCTTTCAATTTTTTAATCTTTGCATGTAATGCAAAGATTATCCTTACTGTGTGCTTAAAAACTGCTCCCCTGTATTTTCCACTATACTTGCCATCTGGGCCTGATACCTCAGGTGCAGAAATTGCCCAAAATGCCCCCTTAAAAAAAAAATTTTAAATACAAGAAATCAACCTAAATTTGTCTCTCTTTTTTTTTTCTTCTGAATATCTTCATAATTGTGGCACTTGGGTTGAAAAATATGGGATTACATTTGGTTGTCAGGATTCATATATTAAAAACAGTTTTCATAAAGAAAAACTGAATTTCTGCTCCTGCCCAGCAATGGCAATATAAACTGAGTGTTCTATCAGATATGTACATCAGCTGCATCTGGCCACTTCATATATGTTTCAGTGCTTTTTGAGATAAATAGAAATCCAGCAAAACAAGAAATAGCCTGTCTCATTGGCTCTCCATTTGGAACATGGGACTTGCCCTACCACAGAGGACAGCCAGTAGCATAAGAGCCAGAGCCCTGCAGAGCCTGCCCATTTCTGCAGCAGTCCTGGTAGGGCAACACGGGGGGCATGGACCCTTCTGCTGTGTGGGCCACACCACAGGTACAGGCAGGAGCTGTTGGGGTCAGAGACCTCTCAGCTGAAATTCCATTTACCCTGCATTTTGGGGTATCAGAAAACCTCTGTAACACTTGTTGAAAATATCTCCTGCATAAGTCTTCTAAGTCTCTGAAATTTTATCTTTAAGTTTCCTTCTTTCCATGCTCTAAGAAGATGTTAAAGGCATTTTTTTCCCCTCCTCAGTATATTTTCAGGCCACACTGAAGGATAAACCTATCATGTTTCTGACCCACTAGAAAAGCTGCTTTAGTGTTGCAGGAAATGTAATCTGTATGACCGACATGAAAGTGTTATAAGATGTGAGCTGCAGAGATTTTGGAAGGTTGTGTCTGAGCCACAACATCCATTCTTCATTGCTAGGCTTTGCAAGCTAATATCCTCTTAGCCTAATTTAAAATCATTAATTAAAACTGAGTTGAAACTGATGTGTAATGTAATAAGGACAAGAGGTCCCATGCCAAAAAAGAAGAGGAAGTTTTAAGAGATGTCCATGTATTTGTATTTGCTCTGCTTTTCTTGAATCAGATTTTGCTGTACAACATGACCCTAATTTAGTAAAGTCCTCAGATTCGTGAAGTTTACACACACATTTTGATGAAAAATTAGTAATTACTATGATGAAACTAGGAACCAGGCAGGCGGCTAGCAGGTTTTTTTTGAGGAAATTATAAACATAATCCCTCTATTTCTTGGTCCTTCAAGGCACTGGGTATATCACATCAACGCAGTAAGGAAAATCTGTTGAAATCAGTTGGAAATCCTGACTAGCACAATATGAGCTGTTGCTGCAGTGTAAGAAGTTCTTCATCTCAGCAAGTGATATGCTACAACAGGTTTTGTGAAGCGAATTCATTTTCTCTCCCGTGCGTGCTGGGGTGGAGGCGGGGAGGAGGATGGGGAGCGGGAAGTAGAAAAGATGGTAGAATGGCAGGGTAAAGAAGTTAGCATTTTTTTTTATTAAACCTTTGCTGGTTTTCAATGGGTGTAAAAAATAGTTAAATTCTGTAATTAAATTATAATTCCAATCTTAAACAATAAAAAGAAATCCTGTAATAATCTATGTGCAGTGCCTGACAGCTGGGCTGTCTGATCCTTGCAGTCTGCTTACAAATTGGTATTAGTGGCACTAATAAAGCTGATTAATGTTGTGACTAGAGACCCACTAACCTGACACTGCCAGCTGGGCGCACAAAGGCTGTCAATCTACATGGCAGCTGTTAAACTATGAGCGCCGTAGCCTTTAATTTACATTTCAGCAACCTCCTCACTGTAATGCATTTTAATGGGCATGAATAAAAACCGCTGGTGACGTGCAGGAATTTCACAGGATATCGGTGTGTACACATTATATTAGTAAAATGCCACTTATCAAAAGACCAGAGATAAAGCCAATTCTTTCCTCAGTTACTTTTCTTGAGACCTGTAGCAGCTCTGTCATAAGCAATGCACTTACTGCAAATTACCACTGATATAGCTGAGGGCACATTGGCAGTCAGTTTACCCATCCTGAAGAATTATGATAGCTCACTAATTTCCATTATACAAACAGCCAGGAAGATACTATCTGCATCTTAATGGCATTTTCCCACAACTGCTTTGCTTACAAGTACTTTGGAGGGTCCCAGAACAGGTCCTGTCCATCACTCAGTGGTCTTTAGCAAATCACCCTTCTGACGCTTTTTGGAGAGCCCTTGGCTGCACTAGGAACCCAAGCAAATCATTCCCTTCACCATGTTATGCTCTGGTGAGAGGATTGCTGCATTGCCTGTGCTCCAACAGTACTATGTGTAAACTATATGTAAACAGAGGTTTATAAGCTTTTAAGACTATCAATCCAGGACCTTCCATAAATATTCAGTCCAACTGATCCACTTACTACTTAAAAGCAAAGAATTTACAGTAATGATGTATAAGTTGCTATATTAAAATAAAAAATGGAAGATGAACAAATGTTCCAAGGCTAGTCCATAGGAAATATGGTCTACTTTCTTTGACCCTAATAAAAGCATGATTTGTTAAGTCAATACTTTCCTGCTCTGCAAACTACATCATATATGCAGAAATTCTGGTCAGTATTTCCTTAAGGTAGATATCCTGGTAGATGTTTTAAAAAATATTATTTTTAATTCTCTAATCTTTGACTGTTTAGTTGCCAAAATGCCCAAGAAATGTCCTTTCACTGTTCCAAGGTGTTGTCCTGGCAACATCCAAAAGCTAGTAATTTTTCAATTTTTTTTTTGGAGGGAGGGAGTTATATTGGAAGTAAGTGCAGAGAAGTGTTTATGTTACTCATTCTAAAATACATAGATAAATCTGAGGACATCACAAATGCTCAAACATATATTAAAACCTGAAATAGGCTATTGGCTATCTGAGAAATGCAATCTATTGTTGCTTAGTCTTTGGTATCAAGAAGAGATTTCCTTCTCTCTCAGTTCCCAGAGTACAGGTGGCATGTACATATTTCTAAAAAAAATTAAGCAATTTGTAAAAAAGCCTCATGCTACAATTCATTGAGTGAGCTAGAATTTAAACCCAAGTCAATTAGCTCTTGTTCCTGTGTTTTTTTAATAACTTGACAAATCTTCTGTTCTCAGAGAATGACAGTATTATTTCTTTAATGCAGCCTTTTGAGGACAGGGACTGAGAGGAGAGAATTAAGGACATGGTGAGAGTTGGGTTAACATTTGTCTGCATAGGCCAGGTCATGCATCTTGGTTTGCTGTTACTTCTGACTCACACAGTATCAAGTTCAAAGGCAAGTAAAGAGGCCATGAAAGGAACAGTGCTTGTACACTACTCTGAATACAAAAATGAAGGTACCCTCTTGCACATCACCAGTCAGCTCTTGTGCCTTTTGTCTTTTCTGACATTTCACAGAAAACATTGTGGTGAGGGAATCTGATGACTTCCTAACCCTGGAATCTTGCTAATGTAAAAATACTTCCTTATCTAGTATAATATCAATAAAAATTGGGAAGAAAAAAGCCACCAGAAACTGTACTGTAGAGTCAGCAAAATAAGGCAAATTGCACCCAACTAGCAGGGTGAGCGTCATTATTATACGAGTTGCAAGGTCTTGTATTTTATTTGGGTTTCCATTCCATTTGGGGAATCTACTGCACCTCATGCTCTCAAGAATCATCCCTCAGTGATTTTGGCCAAAATGTTGCAATACTGAGCTGCCCTCAGCTGCGTCCCCACAGGGCTAACAGACCTCCCCTCCACAAGCCAAAGAATCCTTTCATCATGAGACTCTCATTAAAACCAAGGCAGAAGTCTGCGCTCTGGACGGATGCAAGGTGTGATGCATTTGCAATAGTGCTTCATTGTCACTGCTCAGTATCATGAGATCATTTCAACCCCAGGAATGATCAAACCTTTCTATCAGCCCAACTCTGATTCCCACGACAGTATCATGTGGAAAAACAGAGCAAGTGTCTAAGTCCATGAATCCCCTCTCCCTTTTCCTTCTGCAAATTAAAACAGGAGTAAGATGACAAATAACATATGTTATAACTATCCCAGTGTCAGTAAGTCCCATGATTTTTTACATCCACTGGGGAGGGGGAAGGGAGGACATACACAATAAAATCTGTTAACACAGCTGAAATGCAAGGCCAGAAGAAGAAAATCCAATCCTAACATCTCAAACAGGATCTATTAGAAGTGGAGAGAACCATGAAATCACCCACTTATTTTTCTAACTTCCATCAGATAACAGGATTCAAAGGATTGTATAAATGCCAAGATAGATTAGATACAATAGATAGAACCAATTGTTTGTTCAGGCCGCGCTACAAATATGTCAGTCAAATGCATATGTAGTCTTTTAGGTCTACATGAGGAGATGTAAATGTTTCACTTGAATAGATTGGGGCTGATGACATCCTTAGCCTGCAATCTTTACATGACATTTCCTTTCTCTTTTCCCTATTTCATAACATAAGTTAGAATTAGTAAGGAACAATCTATATCTGGATTTTTTAGTATAGCAAGAACAAAAGTAAAGTTCTGCTTTTTAATACAAAACTAAATGTAGTAACTTTTCATCATCTCTAACAATTAATAGAAGCATTAGCTACTGAAATGAATAGCTGCAATTTGGTCTAGAAAACCTCTTTAACAAGTGTCTTCTGCAGGTGAAAGGAAACTTTTAAGTGGGGACTGACTCTTGCAGTTGAAGTTAAAGCAGTGATCTTCACCTTATCAAATCAAACTCTGCTCTGCTTTTAATGGAAACATCTTGTCTTCACATACCCACTCAAAGGTTTCACTGAGAGAAAAGCTTACATACAATATTTCTCCTTCCCCAGTTTAATTTTCATGAGTTCCTACTGATAGGGGTCAAGTGAAATAACATTTCATAAGCAGAAGTTTATGACTAGGTTTTCTTGCCAGAACAGAATGGCATCTGTTCCCATGCATGTTTAATTTAAATATTTTTCATGAATGTGGGATGATGGTATAAATATTTGAAATCATCAATATAGTAGACTGCACTATAGCATGGAAAGGCTGCTGCACAGCTGCTGTTAAATTATAGATTTCTTATGCAATGAATACATTTAACTTGTCTTTTGAAGAATTAAAAAATTATGTCTTCTGTCTAAAATACTTTGTCAGATCTTTAAGAGATGTTCTTCATATGACCTACAGTTTACAGACAACTGAAAGCATAACTCTGTGACCCCATCATGAGTGACACTTACATAGGCTGAACTGATGGAGCCAGGGCAAGAGCACACTGCTCATGGGTGATGAGTGAGTTTCTTTTCTTTGCCATCTTTAATCTCCCCATCTTCCACTCATGAACCTGTTCTCAGTAAAAATAGCTCCCATTCCCATACCTTGGTCTGCAGTCTGATATTCCAGTTTACATTCTAGATAACACTCATCTCCCCAGTGCTGACTTGAAAAAAAAATAAAACCAAACACCCCTACAACAAAAAACTATTTTTGTCTTTGTCTCCATCCTAGGAACATGATGATGTGCCAGTTTACATCATCTGTAAAAATTCTGACAACCAAGTCTCAGAGGCAGATGAGGCTCTCCCTTATGTACAAGTCACTTACAAGAGCCTGGAGAAGTTTTTGTTAAAGGCAACCAAATCCAGGATGTGAGGGAAAGGAGGTACTGGAATGTTTCATGGGATTGTTTATGCTGATATTTGGAACCCAGGATGATTTATGGTGAAACAAACATTGGCAATTTTCACAACTTAACAGATAGAAAAATGACCATTTTGTTATGGTCCAACTCACCAGCTACACCTTTTTAAAAAGAAAAAAAAATTACCTAATTACCTTTTTTTTATAACATTTCTTGCAGAAAAACTCTTCCCATTGTAGGGTATGTTTACATGCTATTACTGTGATCAAAAAATTGATTTCTTGACAAAATGGAGTCTTGGCATTACAAAGTCTGCTTTTAGACTTTTTAATTGTTAAATCTAATTACAAGTTATATAATTTTGCTGTGCTATTCATTTTGGTGATTATCTGTCAATGTAAACCACATAAGTACCATAGCAATGGAGAAGGCAAGACATGTAGTGAAATATTGTATGTGTGGTGGCATAAAGCTTTATTGGCATGAGCTAGGAATGGATGCATTACTCATGAATGGTGAAGCCAGCAGTAAATTAAGAAGGTGGCCCCAAGTGAGTATTAGTCACCTAAATACAACCATATGCCACCAGATTTTGCGTTACGTTTTCACAGAAATGTTATTTCTAAGATTTGCAGAGAATTTCTAAATGGACTTCAACTTCAAAGCCTCCCAAACGAAGACCTAAAAACCAACATGTGTGCAACCCACCTCACCCCTTCCAAACTTTAAATCATTAATGAACCCACCTATAAATCAAGACATTTATCGCAAGTGGGGCTTTTTTACCAACCATTTCTGGGGAGTAGAAACAGCCTGCATTGAATGCCATGAAGTCACCCTGCTTGTTTCTCTTCGCAAAGCTTAGATCACAAACCACTTCCCACCTACTGAGGGGAGGCTTGTGTGGCAGGAGCATCTAAAAAACAGTATGAAAACTGCTGATCTTGATACAGTGCATCATGCCTGCAAACTAAATGCTACATCTCTGACAAAGTTGCAGAATTGAGGGAGTAACTATGAATATTACCCATCTTGCAGAAGATAAGCTTGTAAGAGGCTGTTATGGCCCATATATAGCATAATATAGGAGTTGTCAGTTACTACCATTTGCTCAGAGCAGCTTTTGAGCCACAACAGGAATACAGAGCGAGCTCTATGTTGTTTAGCTGTGTTATTTTAACAGTAATTCAATTTGCTGGGTACAGCAGGTCACAGTTTGGTTGCTTGTGAGTGATCTGCAAGCCAGCAAACACAGGAGCACCATCAGGGCAAGAACTGTACATGGGGGCTGTACAGAGCACAGCCAGAGGCACTGAGGACTGCACTGGGCACTCTGCTGCTGCTTTGGCTGCCTTCTGCTGTGTCTCACGCTGCCATAGCTTAACCCAGAGCTCTGTCGGAATTTTCACATTCACTGACAGTTTCTACAGTCCTTTATGTGAAAAGGGGATTGCAACACAGGTCCTGAGCATGTAGCCACATGTCTCTGAGCTGTCTTGTGCCCAGAGGACAGGAAGCTTGAAGTCAGTTCAAGGAAGCTTGAAAGAACTGGGCAAAGCAGGCACTTAATGCACAAGCACAGCCTGGGAATGCCTAAGAAACAACATAAATTAAGAGCTGAGCTTTGGTTTATTTTATACTTTACATGTTCAGATCTTATAAATTGTCAAGCTATCAATTACACCCATGTTTGGCTAATACATGCACACAGAGTAAGAACTGTTTACAGATCAAAAGAAAACAACAGATCACCTTCCAATAGGGTTCTTTTTCAACTAAAATAGAGGAGGATTGCAAGCCAGCTCTTCCTTTCCCCCTCCTTCATGGCTATTTCTGTACACACTTCAACAATCCCAAACTAAACCATTCTCAAACAGGGAGGAAAAAAAAAAACAAAACACCAAGGGAAAAGAAAGAAAGGATGGAGCCCTCAGAAAACTGGCAAAGAGCTATTTTGTAAGGAGGGAACCAACGAAAACATTGGCATAAGGCACAGTTGGAGGGTGTCAAATCCGATGTGGCAGCCCTTTCTTGTGCTGCTATGTGGAATTTGCTTCAAAAGATCAGCAAAATGAAACTCTTCATACCTGAACTAATACAGATCCATGTAAATTTGAGCTCTGATCTTATGGAGCCAGTCACATTGCTAGAGGCTCAAAAGGACTTGTCTTTGTTTGTTTTTGAAGTCTATGTGAAACCGGATTTCACATACTAATATCTTGATCCAAACAATATAATAGAATAGTTTTCTGTTGTCCTCCCTCTCTCAATAGAGCTTTCCTCCAGCTAGGTTTCAGTTCTGTCTCCTTCCAAAGAAAGGCAAAAGGGGTGAAATAGTTTTCCTTTTGGTGAAATGTTTTTCTCCACAAAATACTCAGGAGTAAGATGAAGTGTGGCATATGGATAAATAAATAAATATTTAAGGTTGTATTAAATGTCTCTTGCTATATTGCAGAACTGCAAATTAAGCTTTGCAAACAATGGTAGCATCTGTATCACTGCAAACCAAAGCAGCAGAACTGTTTAAACATGTAAGACCACAGGTAATATGAATAACAAGTTAAAGGCCCAACTTCTTCCACATCTTTTATTGAAAATGAACCTATTTGTCTTTCAGAGGACACAGAAATCCATCCTGTACACTGACTTTTAATTGTTTTGCCACACGTAATCTAGGCAATAACTACTCTGGAAGAGGATACAAGTCCCACTTGTTAATTCTTTCCTACCTGATTCTTCAGTGAAATATACTTAGGTAATGCTCCACTGTTCAAATTAGTCAAATGCATTGATTTTCCTTAAATTTAGGTAAGGTATTTAACTGATTCCAGAATTAGGATGCTTTGTATATTTTGTGCACATTGTTCACATGCAAATACAACAAAGAACAGACTTGCAGTTTCATCATGACACTGGAAGTCTCTAGTCAGCCAACAGATTTCATAAGTTAAACAAAATTAAAACCAAATTCCAAAGCTTTAGGTAATTATTAATCAAGACTTAGAATTATCTACATTAAATATATATATATATTTCTTTCTTTATGACCAAATAAACCAAAATGTTTAGGAGGTTTGTTAGGAGGATTTCCTATGAAGCACTTACCACTTTCAGCTGAATTTATGAATCAAATCCCATTCATAATAAAGCTGAATTAAACCATTTATTCCTGTTATTCTACTAACAGGATCAAATACACAAAAGGACAGTCCAAAAGGAGAAAACTATTCTGTTCAACACAATAATTAAGGTTAAAGCATGTGTTTTTTACAAACCTGACCAGCAGCAAAATCCACCTATAACTGCCTTGTAAAATAAACAGCTATGACTACAACTGAACTTTTGTTGCATTTAAGCAAGTAAGAGTTTAAGAGCACTAAAATCTTTGTAAGGATGGCTATAAAAGCAATTATCCTTAGATCACTTCTACTGTAAAGTTTGACTTGAGCAAACCTTTATACAGACCATACTGTTATCATCCTTATAAATCAGCGCTAACCCCACACACCGGGACTCAGCAGGTGCTCACCCCCATTATTGGTAAAGTTTCCAGTGTGTTCAAGAATGCAGGATCTGAAGGTTTGAATGGCCCTAAAATGCTACATTCAGCACCCACAGTACTTTCAAGGAGGAAAGAGGCTAAAGATCAACAAATGGGCCGGAACCCAGCCAAAGATATGAGTAGAGCCCTTGGTAAATCAGTTTCCTATGGTGTGACTGCAGAGGTCATCAGACAGCATTGCCAGAAGTTCAGGCTGCCTCCTGTCAGGCACTGCTCCACTGTGCTCAGGCACACACTCAGTCCACTTCTCCATATCAGGCCTCAAGCCAAAATCTTGTGAAGTCAGCTGGAGAATTTCCATGTTCCATGAGTGATATTGGAAAAGACCCAGTTGAATATAAGTAATGATGTTTTAAATATACAGTGCTACAGGAAGTGGAAGGATTAAGTATTTGTTCTAGTTCAGATTTGAGCTTTTGTGTTGTTTCCTTGGTTTTGGTTTGTCGGGATTTTTTTCCTTCTCTTTATAAATCAATTTAAAGAAAAATGATCTATCACCATGTCTTATAGGTTTGCCCCAAGATAGGCAAAAATCATCACCCTGAACAGCTCAGGTATCATAGGTGGGAATAACACTTGCCTTTGTCTGGAGAAAACTGGAACTTAGCTCATTTATTTCAATTTTTTTTTTTTCCAACTACCAAACTTAAAATTCTGAAAAGCTACTGTTATAATGTTCAAAATTCCTAGGAGAAACTTGAGGTGTTCATAAAACCTACCTTAGTAAGTACTTTGTAACAAGCGAGAACATGACAATAATATGCAAGAACTACTCTTTAAACAGAATTTGAGGTCTTTTGGGAAGACAGATATTTTCTATTATAAAGCATCATGCAACATTGAACCATAGAACATGTGGTGAGAAGGTTGTTTAAAGGATGACTCATGTCTTTGGTCAAGCACAGAATAAACTCCAGTGGGTTTTGGGGATTTTTAAAAATCTTTTTGATTTGCTGATCCCTATGTAGCAAACATAAGCCTATTGATTATTAACTTGCTTTACTCTAGGATTTTCAACACCCCTATGAGCTAGTCCACAGATTGCTGTGGATCATTGTGGTCTGCCACTGAATTTATGCCGTTCTCATTCTAATCTGGCAAATTTGCATTTTGGCAATTATTTCTACATGTGTTGAGAGACTCAGGGCTAAAAATTCTAGATTTAAAAACAACAACAACAAAGAATTAGATTGAAAGGAAAAGCAAAATATTGTTATATTTCTGTTTTCTTATTAAGTTATATTTTGGCAATCCTTGAGAAAATTTGGAAACATTCCATGTGGCAACACATTTTCCAAGAGTGAAGAATTGCAGGGAATACACAGACATCATTTCATGATTAACAGGCAGTGATCTTGTGTGTAGGAATGAGGAACAGAAGGCAAAATCTATAGATTAAGATCAAATAGAATGGAAATTGGAGTCAGCCTTCCCTGGAGTGACCATCTAGTCACTGTGACCAATATGGTTCTTAACAGGTTAGCACATCCCTTAGCAAGGCTTCTCATCTGTTGTTCTCTTGTCTCTGGTCATGGGATAGATTCAAGGTAACAAGAAACAACTATTTCCATCCCACATAAAGAACTTGGAAAGTAGCCAACTGCTCCTTGGTGCACAGGTTGTAATATTAAATCAATGCTCAGAAAACATGGTACACCTCTCTCTCTCCCCCTTGTAATGTCTTGGGGAGAAGTAGAAGATATGGTCACTGTAAGCTCCCTATTTTAGCTGAGCCCACATCTGAGGGGCTTTCAAAGGCAGGTCATGGTATATGAACTCGTAGGCTATTACAAGAACCATAAGCAGGTTGTTACATCTGTCATAAATTCTCCTTATGTCACAAGTGGCCATTATGCTTCCACTACAATCGCTTGTCCCAGAGAGACCCACTTCGTTAAAATCAAGTAACCGCAGGCATAAAACTCACAAATCCCTCTGCAGCAAAGCAACCATTACCATGTACTGTTCCTAGAGAGCTGCCCATTTCTCATTCGGCATCAGACCTTGAGAAAAGGCCAGGGAACAAAAATAACTTTATTAAGCACATTTTAGAAATACTTTTATTTAAAAGAGAAAATGTTTCTAACTCTAGATGAGGAGAGGAAGAAATAGAGTTCATAACTGTTCTAAATTATGGCCACATTGATTGAGTTCTTTGCTACCCTGGCCTGCTAATGCAAGGTCTAGAAATCAACATCTAACACCTCTGAGAAGACTTGCACAGAAGCTAACAGCATCCATTGGTAGGAAACTTCATTTTTAGATATATAGAAAAGAACAATTTGAGTCTAGCAACTTGAGAATGGGGGAGGTAGGAGAGAAAACCCAAATAGAAATATGTGAATTTCCTATTGAAATGTTTTGGCTTGGGATTTTTCCAATGAAATTAACAGGCTTTCCAGGAAAGTAGCAGCTCTCTGAATTTTTTTCTTTTAGTTAAGAAAAGGAAAAATAAAATATATCAAAGCTTTTGAAGAGACTTTCTTTTTTTTTTACCCATCAGTCCTAGAATGAATGCAGTTTTTGGTCAATGCTGATCTATTAGAAGCTGAAGAAAATTAACGAACTCATGTAGTTCAGTTACTCACATCACATTTCTTAAATGGACAGGGAAATAGAATTTGTGAAATACACAGGGGAGAAAAATGCTATAGTTATTAGAAAAAGAGGTTACTCTATCACACCTTAGGCAATATAACATTTCACACTTGATTTTTGAGTAAGAGCCAAGAGCTTAGCTTCAGCATGGGAGCTTGCTCAAGACCCCTTTACCCTGTCAAGCTGGTTTTGCTCCACCAGACTTTCCTCATAAATGGAACCAGGCCAGAGTAAAAGTCTCAATAATAATAATCATAATAAAAGTATTCTACAAGCAGAACCTGTTTATCTGTTTCACAGCAAAACAAAGGTCAGCAAAACAACCAAGTTTATCCAGAGAAGGATAACTGTAAAGAAATAGCCATGATCTACTGCTCCATTGATCAATTTTGTGTTATTCTGCTTCAAATGGAGATTAGATATCAGCTAGTCAGCTTCTACTTGTAAAAATTTCTGATATCCAAGACTTTACCATTATAGAACTCTTTCCTTCTTCAATAGTTTTAAGAAATAGTTCTATGTGCCCTTCTTCAGTGCTTTGATATTTGAGGAGATACTGCCTGGCCAACTGGGAATTGTGCAGAGCAGCCCAAGGACCCCATCCCTCTTCTATTTCAGAGCTGGAGATTAAGGGACTGGGCAGCCTGAGAGCCATCCAGGCTCAGAGCAATGGTTTCAGCCCCATCACTTGAGGTACACAATTGCCACAGACCTTTAATCATGCTGGCCCAAATAAGTGCTGCGACACTGGCATATCACAGCCAGAATCAGATCTGTAGTGCGACATTGAGAGTAGCAGATTGGGCTCACTTTTTCAGATTTCCCCTGAATTTTCCATGATTTGGGCAAATCACTTCATCTTTATACCTCAGAGACATAGGTAAAGATAATACTTCCTTTTTCTAACTTCTGATTTGTTTAGACAATGTAATTTTGTGTGCAGACTATCATGGAAATTATTTGTCTAGCATCTTGAGAGTTTCTGCGCTTGTGTGGCACCATACAACTGGGACTAAGTCAAACATTTTTGCCTTAAGAAAGTTTGTCCCAGGGGGAACATTTTCTGAGGAGGGCTTTGACAGAGCTTTGGGCAGAGAGAGGGGAAGGTTCAATGCTCTCTGGACATGGCATGACAAAGGTGACCCAAATTCAAGTCCTTGTCCTGATCTGCTCAGGTGGGAACCTGAACACCTGTGCAACATCTTACCCTTGTCCTGCAATCTGTGAAAGAAACTGCTCTAGCCTCTTTCACAAGTCATCAATTTCTTAATCAAATGTAGTTTTCCTTTTGTATTTTGAAAGGCTACAACCCTGAAGGTTCAAATTTTGCCACAGGACTGTCTTCTAGGAGCTCTATGAAGAAGTTAAGTAGCTATTAGGCTTTCCCATGCAATCCAGTGGATACATATGCAAATACAACTACTCTAGACAGAATCTTTAACACCATTTGAAAAATATGAAAACTAAAGGGAAGCAATCTACATACAAATACTTGTGCAGTCACTGCACTGAACCTCTTACTAAAGATGCCCTGTAAACTTAATATGACATGCCTTGGTGTAGAGACAGACAGACAGACACTGAAAATTTCACTCAGGACCACCTCCAACAGGCAACACTTTGTATCAAGCAATCATTTCACCCCTAACACATTCCCCCTCTGGTTTTCAACGTAATTTGGTTCAATCCTAAGGACCACCAGAAAGATTTTCACAGGTCTAATTGGCAGACACTTAATTCCCATTTATTTTTAATAGGAGTTAGGTGTTTGACATTTTGTCTTGAAAACTTCCCATCATCTCAGTTCTAGTAAGGGAAACATTTCTTCTAATCCTTTATAAAAATAATGAAGCAACAGTGACTGTACTCATTTCTCACACAAGCATGCACATTAACACAGGCTGAGGCCTCCAAGTGTAAAACAGATTTTTACATGATGGTGCACAAAGAACAGCAGTAGAGATGGTGTAGTATGGAATGATTGCAAAAGCAAATGCTCCTGAAAGGGTGGGAAGTGGGAGGTATCTGTTTCAGCAACGAGCTTCTGACACAGATGTCAGAAATGGAAGCATGACATACCTATGGAGCAATCTGACGCTTATTTTTTTCCCATGCATCCTTTCCACTGAAGTATTTACATTTCCCAAGCGCCTTGCTTATCTGAAGTAAATCACTCAATTGGATATTTCTTTTGGGTTGAGTTAATTACATGAAAGAGCACAACTTTGATCCAGTTCCTTCAATAAACACAAACCCATGTTTGAGATTACTGCCAGCAAGCCCAACCCGATATGTGTGACACCATGTGGGCAGAAAACTTCCAAAAAGAGCAACACATATCAGAGATTAGGGTCCATCTCTGAGCCAACATCCCCCCCTCACACTGCACAGGATGTTCACCATGAAGGCATCCCACAGGTGGGTTTGCTCACAGGGCAATGTATTTATGGCCATTATGCAAATGGCATGTGAAACATCCTTCCCTTTCTTCAATTTTCATGCAATTTAAACCAAATTCCATAAAACTAAATGAAAGCATGTTTGCTTTCCCTGTCCCCTTAAACTGTTCTGCCTTGGAGGCCCTTAACCTTGATGCTGATGGAAAGCTAGAGTGCTGACTTCTTCAGTCCCAAACTGCAGGCAGCAAATGTGCATGGCTGATGTTTAGGTGATAAGTGAGGTATATTTTTAAAAGGGAAGTGCAGCTGTCCCTCTCTGCCGCAAGGTATTTTTCAATTTATGTGGCAAATCCAATATAAAGGTTTATTGTACGGAAGGCAAAAGATCTTAATCAGGAATTAGCCTCTTCTAATGAGGAGAAATAAGCACCAAGGCTGCACGAATTATTTCTAAGAGATAAGAATGTAATTGCCTAATGTGACTAATAATCTGATAAGAGCCCGTTTTATCTGATTTAACCCACGGAACTGCTGCTAATGTACAGAATTTAAAGTAATCCCCAAGGAATTCCTCTTATCACAAATGGGATTGCAGAATGATAAAAAGATTCATTGTTACAGTATTTGCTCTGGACACTTCTGTTCAAAGGAAGCAGAGTTTCGACAGCTTGAAGTAATTGCAACATTTGCTCAAAGATGGGATCATTTCTACAACGCTTGAATTTTTGACGACAGAGTGCATATTCTTACTATGAGCAGACAGTAAATTATACAATCCTATTTCATTTATAGCCTGGATATCATCTGAATATTATTACCAGGAAACAAACACATGTCCCAGTCACTGTGAAAATGTTTTCTGGTGTGAAAAGATTTTCTAATGTATTTTTGCATATTGACAGAAATTAATATAATTTGAAATCTATAGTGACACTAACACTGTTATTATCCAAATTCATGCTCCATTCTAATCCTACTGTATAATGACTTTAATCCTAATGGGCATAATCATTTCTGATGTAAAACTAGATACATGACAATCACAGAATTGAGTGATATTATTATACCAAAGAATAGCAGCTGTTGATTTGCCAATATTAACAAGTAGCAATCTTGTGATAACTCATTGTTCCAACAACTAATCAGAAGAGGAATGAAAATTTGGCATTTTGGTCCTGTAATTACATCTTTATGATGCTGCAGTTGGTAATTTGCATGATTTTGACTGTTGCACTTCCCAGGAATTTTCTCTGTGTTCAGTACAAAGGCTCACGGATGGCTTTATGGACTAGTGTTGTTATTGCCTGTGTATACCTAAAAGAACATAGCAAAGTATTGAGAAGCAAAAAATGTAAACACACAGATTAAATAGGTAGGATATAAACCAATGGTAAGCCTGAAAAAAAAAAAATTAAAATTGTAGGTGCTTACCTCATGGCTGTGTGGCCACACAACTATGAAAGAAAACAAGAAACAAACAACTCTCCTACCCCAAATCCATGAAGACTCCTCCTGTGTGTGTTTTCATGACCATAAAGCATGTGAAAGATGAGAGAAGGGAGAAGAGGAGTCTGTGAGGTCCATGGATAGGATAAAAACACATGCTTTCTATTTTATAAATTAAATACATATATTTTCACATAGATATCTTTATACATCTCTGTGTGTACATATATATATACACATATATATATATATATATATATATAGTAGAGGGGTCTTTGGAAAGGAGTCTGGGTTGTTTCATTTTTCTCTTCTTTATACAGGAGTCTGAGGAAAAGTTTTTGAAAGGTACTTTTGTTGAGCACAAACACCATCACAAAGGAAAGCAGGGCCAAACTGGCACCCCTCACTCCTCTCTCAGAGCAGGTGCCTGTGGGAGGGGGCTGCATCACAGTCCCCATCTCTTCCAGGCATGTTTGCTCCCCTGTACAGGACCAAGGCAGGAATGAGGCAAGTGGATTTACTCTCTGGGTCCATGACAGCTTCAGCCCTAGTCCATATTTCTCTGCTTTCTCTGAACTTTGTACCCTTTTCTTCGCTCAGCTATGGATATGAGCTGTTGCAAAGTTATCAGAGCAGTGCCAGTGCAGGAGGCAATGCAAGCAGCAAGACACCAACTGAAAATCCCAGAACTCCAGCAAAGGCTTCTTCACACACAGTGCAAAAGTATGAACCCGGCCGAGTCTCTCCCTCACAAAGAATGTAAATATCAAACAGATGAAAGGGTAACTTTCCATGATTCAGTACTATTATTGTTTATATTCCTGGTGTCCTCAGAGTTCTCAGCAAGCAGAATTTCCACTACAGCAAGCATTGTAACACAAAGTAATAAACAAGCCATTCCCTGAAAAGTTCTCATTTTAATTTAGATCTGTATACACTAAGTGGGTGTAAAAACTAGAGACAATGTTGAGGAACAATGATAGGAGAGATCAGAGCAATGCCTCTTTTAGGAATGGGTTTTATGCTGCTTGGCCAAGAACCACAGGGCCCCAACCTTGGCAAATCCTCAAATATTACTGTAGAAGATAAGTTGGTTTTGTATGTGCACAATTAGCTGATCTCCAGTCATTTAAATTTAATCACAATATTAAGATAAGAAACACATCAACAATTTCTGTTACTGTTCTGCATACCACCATAGAAAGAGTACACAGAATAAACCACACAAACCATTGGGCCGGGCAAGACACCACAACCTCACCCAAAGCTGCAATGTCCATGACCACAGAGCACCTTCTCCACATCTGGCACAAGGCTGTCATAGTTGTTAAATTGATAACAAATAAACCTCTCCATAGATGTACACTTCTGCACAGCGAAGCTACCCCAAAAAACTTCAAGTGTATGAAACATTAAAGGATATTTTCTTTAAACCAATCATATATCCAAGATTTCTTTTATAGCCAGGACAAAAAAACTTCTGGACATTTCTTCCCTTTCCTACCTTTATCACTTTTAAAGTCTATAGAATCCTTACCATTCAGTCAAAGAGCAGGCAAAGATAAGGTTACCATCACGTTAACCTGAAAAGATTGTATGAATAAGACTAGCAGACCCTACCTAGTGCATGGGACTTAACACAGACTTTATAGTGCCTCATTCATTTAAGAGCTCAGATCAATACCACTGGATCCACTTCCTGACAACTGCTAGAAAAGATGGTACTCTAATTTCTCATTCTCATCCCCCAAACTTGTCACATGGTCCTTATGATGCATAATTAAGGAATGTCTGGAGACCTATAGGTATCTATGATGTCCTTGCTAAGAGGGTAGCAAAATTCACAGAAACATCCTACAGCCTTACACACAGCTGTAGGTGACTTCATCCTCTATCTACCTGCCTGTGACAGCAGACTCCTCAGCATTTAGAAAGCAACACCCAACCATCAGATTTCAAACCCAACTATATTAACAAATTTACATTTTAACTTCCCAAACTGACTTTGTCTGACCCTAGGAAATCAGCACTGAAATGATCATGTAACCTCAACTCTTTCATATCCCACTACAAAGAACAGGTTCTAGGTAACTGCAGCAACCATAGGTTGACACTAACACACACAGGGCTAAAAGTTCTGTTCTTTTCTTTGTTCCCATCATAAATTCAGTAAGAACTATTTCTTCATCCAAGTATATCTGGAATTACTCCCATAAAATTACAATTCACAAAAATCTACTTTCTAAAGAGTATCAGACCCATAATATCATTGCGGTTCTACAATCAGATCAGCATAAGAAATGGCAGCCTACAAACTACTATTAGTAAAAACCTCTAGACCTACATCATGGAGTCAGAAATCATTCAGAATACATATTAAAAAGGCAAAATAGACACCCAAACCCTGAGGCACCATCATACTTGCAATGAGAAGAACAAACATGAGACCCAATCTCACCAAGCTACACCTGGTCTTTATTCACTAGGAATACTCTCTGGGGAACAGATCATCTCCCTGAATGAGCAGTGTTAATATTATTCTAATTCATTACAGTACAAAGTGAATACCCTATATACAGCTAATCCTACCCTACCCTAGAAGTTATTGAACAGTCATAGCCCATCTTCCCAGTAGTAAAAATAAATGCTCATGAGCAAAAGAAACACCAGTTCAGCATTCTATACACATTCACCTCAGAACAGAGTATATCCATCCGTAAAGCTGCACAGCAGCTATAGGGGTGAGGACAGTCAACATACACTGGAAGAGGCTTGATAATGATCAGACATATTCAGTTACCAGCAGGGAAGTGTCTGTCATAAAGCAATGGCTCCATCTAAAATTTCTCAACCCTGATTATCCAGGAAGGCCCACAATTACATGGAAATGAGGCAAGACAAGTTTGTAGTTAGAGGCAATGTCCCTTGTTCGACCAACTGGTGCAGTTAGAGAGAACACAAGCTTTTGGGCATACGAGTCCTCTTCTATTTCTTGTCTGAAATAGAAGCAACAGACTTCTAAGCTAAAAACGAGTTGAGAACAGTTGCTTAGAGTGTAATTAAGACAAGTATTTATAAGACCATTTCTGAAATAAAAGGTAGTTAGCACCAGTGAAACAGAGAGGATGTTTGCAAAGAGAGGGGGGGAAAGAAAGGGAAAGGACAAGAGAAATAGTAATGTGGTTCTCCCTGAGCAGAAAAAAATAAGCAGGTAGTTTATAGCCCATGAAATGCAGAATTAGATTAATGGAGGAAGTTATAGCATGCCATAAATCAAGAGTATCTATTGAGCCCATGCTTCTTGGTATTCAGTCATGTCAGGAATTTTAGTTTCTATCCTCATCTTCAAAGAGTGTGTTGTAGTTTAACTGACGGTCACAATCCACACTGTGTTTTCATTTAGAATGTTAATTCTCACTCCTTCAGAGAGCTGGACTGTAGCTACCTCTAGATTAGGAGGTGTGGTGCCTGGGTCCATCACTGCTGCAGCACCATCCTGAAGCCCTGGGAATATGTACTAGCCAGAAGAATTGATACATTCAATACAAGCACTTATTCTATAGTATATAATGATTTTGCACTTTGCTGTTCCACAGCTGCTGGCCTCCTCTGTCACAGATCACTGAGGATATTGCATCTCCCTCAGCAGTACTACAGCTCTGCTCCACAGGTGCTAGCTTTGCCTACAAATTTTCTGATAGAGGAACGTGAAATTAAATTAAAACAACTGTTTCCAAAGTGTTCTTTGGCAGAAGTTTTCTGTTTCTCTTTAAGACTGTCCTTTTTATTCTGCCAGCTATTTTCCCTGTTCTAATAAAAGATACTTCCTACAAACCTTGCTATACAAAGCTAACACATACATATTTGCTAAAGCAATTTGGATAAAAGTACACCATTCTACCTTCAGTTTCAGGGTGATTGATATAATATTTCGCTAACAAATTTCTGAAGGCTAAAAATGGTTTGGTGAAAAAAAAATAAAACTAGCAAAAACCATATCCCAAGAGAAAGTATTACCTAAGCTATACTTAATGTACAAAGATATTACATGCTATAGCATCCTTTGAATTCAGGTGCATCTATATTAAGAAGTTATTACGTTAGTACATGGATTTCTACATGCAGGCTGATGCAAGTTTTCATGAAAAACTTCTTTAATCAGAAATTATCTTCTTAAAAGCTCTGCTTCCAATTACATGCTGATATTTGCAGAGAATGGGCAAATTTTAAAAGCATAAAAAAAATCCTAGCAGCAGTGAGTAATAAAAGTAGAACCCCTAAAATCCAAGAGCAAATTTAGAGCTGGCATAAATTAAATAAATATGTAATATATCTTAATAATCCCCTCTGGAATCAATCTGAACTCCATTGATATATGCCATGGTTCATAGTTCAGCTAAAAACCAATATGTTCTGCTTATATTCGCATTTTAACTTTGTGATAAGCCAAGAAGAGATTTTTCTGGTACCCATAAAAATCATGACAGTGCATCATTATCTGAGTTATTCATGCATCAACATAGGAAAAATATGGCATGAAGCAAACAAATACCGAGAAAAACCCTTCCTTAATTTCAGCAGAAAGCACAGGAGTTATCAATGTAAATTAGACAGAGCTCTTCACAGCACAGGCACACTACACTTGCTTACAGTAACCTGCACTATATGCAAAAGAAAGTACTCAACTCTTAGGAATTATTTCTTTATGAGTAAGTTATGGCTCTTTTTTTCCCCCCAAAGCTTTTGAAAATTAGCAACTGTCATTAACTCAAGCCACTGATTTGTCTTCCTCTGCTGAAATCTAACACCCACTGAAGTAATATTGTTTTTAGAATAAACTCCATTCATTCAATGAGTGTGCTAAAAATGACACAAAAATCAGTACCTTTACAAAAGTTAAAAAAAATAAAATAAAAAAGGAAACCAGCAGTATTTCTGTGGTTTTCTAATTACCTGTGCTTTTGTAATATTGTCACAAATCCTTCACTCATTCCTAGGAGTGATCAGTAACAGATTTTACAGTGGGAAGAGCACAAAACACAATATTTAAGAAGGATATGCAAGAGATTAAGTTTTGACGGGTTTTAGTGTATCTCTCCTCTGTGAAAGTGCAGGACTAAGGAGCAGCAGGGAATGCAGAGTTAGAAAGTTTGTCTATTTACTCTACCCTTCCAAAGCAGTTACTGCACATGAATTAGAATTAGATATGTATATATTTAATTGAGCTTTCATGTTGCTTAAATACAAATGTCTTAGCAAGAGTTACAGGGAAGCTCAGAAATCATGTAGGATTTATTATTATCATTATTATTATTTCACTCATTAAGGATGGTTTATTAGAGTGGACTGGATAAGTCAGATCCACATGATAATTACACAGTAAAAAAACCACAAGAGACCACATTACATAATGTAGCAATAATCCAGACAGGACTGACGGGTAGACGGAATCTGGATTGCAACATAAGTACCAGCTTTTAAATGCTATAGCAGCTTAGAAAGACATTATCCCCATATAATGTTATTAATGTGCGAATCCTTTGACTATGGTAGGTAATTGTCCCCCATAATTAAACCCCAGCATCAGTAGGCAAGATATAATGTGTGTTTATCATTTGTATTCTTTCTAGCTTTTATTTATTTATTTTGAAGCACAGACGGTCATCATGTCACCTGAGGATTATCTCATGGTGGTTGAACACATTAACTAACAAGTGTACATTATTTCACACTCAAACAATAAGGCATCTATAGCACTTGCTTGAGAGAAGTGGAAAAACATTCACATTGATTGGAAAGCAGTGACATATCCCATGCAATTCTCAAGATGAAAGGTTTTTCCCAAAGGTGTCTAAACTGACAACAAAAGTTTATCTTTCACCACTGATTAAATAAATATTTCTGTGCTTGGATTCAATAGCTTAAAAAAAATGCCAAAACCATTGCACTTATCACCTGTGTCAGGAATATAGATTCTTCATTTTATAGCTCTGGAGGAATCTGAACACAATGTCAAAAGACCATCATATATTTCATCAGAGATTCTGTCTGGCATCATTTATAAAGCCATAGGATGGAAAAGTCCCTCATGAAATAACTAAGATGCACCCTATGCTTCAGCACCTCAGAGATCCTCCCACCCCAAAACCAGTAACAAATCAAATAACTTGGAAAAAATTTATTTGAATTCTCATATGCCAAAGAAATCATATGCCTGAGCAGCCATTGCAGCTGTCTTCAAAAAAGTGTATTTGCTGGGTTCTCATGCATCTCAGCTGCTTGAGAATTTGAAGAACTTTGGTAATATATTTATAATCAAAATATTTACAGTTTTTATTTTTGTAAGTCCTAAAAAACAACACACACACACACTTTAAACCAGTTCTCAGATTGGCCTAGACTTATCCTCGCAAACTTTTATTAGATGTTTATTAAATAGCCAAGCTGAGAGATTTGTCAGCCAGAGCTTGTGCCTTGTCATAGCACCAACAGATTCCAATAAACAGAGAGAGGGAAGATATATAGATATATTCCTTTCACTGTATTTGAATATCAGCTCTGCAGCTCTCAGTAATCTGTAATTCATTGAGCTAAATGCTGCAGAAAACATACCACAGAGTCTGTCTCTGCACTAAGCATTGTACAACTTAAGGCCTCAATTCTACAAATACTTAATTTTTTTGCTCATAAGAACAATTCCAATTCAACATCACTGCAGTGAAGCACATGTGACTAAGTGCAAAAAAACCTGAACATGATTAAGGCCAAAGTATATTAGAAAATTATACTCTTAAATTAAGAACTGTAATATAATTTAGGCAAAATAAAAGTCTCAAAAAAAAAAAAAGAAAAAAAATACAGAAGTGCTTTTCCTTCACTTCCTTTTCTTTTCTTTTTTTTTTTTTTCTTGCTACTTGTTTACTTTGCAGTAATAAGAAAACTGAAATGCACAAAGTTTCCATGAAGTTTTGGTTCAGATACCAGGTGCAGCCTCTGTTCTGGACCATTTAACATACGCAGATCTTCTACCACAGCTGATGCAAACAGAATGGGGAGACGATCAGGTCTGTTGTGTTCCTAAACTTGAAGGTTATTTATTGCTGCTGAGGCTGCGTGGTCATTCCTGTTCTCCCAATTTATTTTCATTCAGCTAAGATCTGTGCTGAGTTACATGCAGACTCACCAGCAAGGGATTTTTATAATTTCATACAATTCAGGTCTTCTGCATATTTTTAAGTAGTTCTAGCACGCACTGGCTGAAAACTAAACCCCAACATCTTGGAAGTCTTCCCTAGTATACCAAGCAAAAGTTGGTATCTTTGTGTAGGTTAGCAACTGAGATCTACAAACCAAAAATAGCCCAGCAAGAAGGTAAGACTTCTGAGCCAACTGCAATATAGCGCTAATGTTGCCAGAAGCCGAATGAAACAATAATTAGATTTGAAGAGAATTTCAATCAAGTCTGTACATAATTTACCACAGGTCAAGATATTTCAACATTCCCCTTGAAAGGACCAGGAAGTAGCTGGTGGGAAGATGAATGTGCAGCCCTTACCTTTTAACAATGATCAGGGTCACATGGCTAATTAAAATACCTTTGTTTACATCGGGTAAGAGTCCTGCTGTTAGACCATCTGCACCTGCAGTCTGTTCCATCAAAACCCCTTCCACAAATTGCATGCTCCTAATAGGTATTGCTGTGCCAATGACAATTACCTAATTAGACATTAGAATGTCAATGCCGATTTTAAAATCCATGTTAATTATTTTACTGTTTGACAGAATATTTCCCAATGAGGGAAGGAGTCTGGATAGCATAATTATGTCACGAGGAACACTTCTGTATATGATTAAAAGGTTTGGCTAGCTCTGATTGGAAGGGCTCCAGTTATTTATGTATTTAACAAAGTTGCAATCAGCACATACGGTTTTCAGCCGAAAAAACCTATTCTGAACCCTGCTTATTCACTTGCCTGCTATGGCACAGCATTAAATGAAGCTTGTGATTAGGTTCCTCTTCCATAAAGTTTGCCTTTTAGTAAGGTGAGCTTGGAAACAGAGGGGAGACATGTCTAGAAGGCAGATGATGTGAAGGGTCCCTTATCTGGTTACAGTTTGAAGGCATAACCTGGCTTCTGTTGTTTTGCATCTTCAGCCATACAAGAGTAAATATCTCTGCACCTAATGCTGAGCAATTCTGGGAGAAATTGCTGCATTTACTGCCCACAAGTTGGTCCTTATACTTGGCATCACTACACGGGTTTGGAAAGAGCAGTAGCATTTTCCTAGGCCACAAGGCTTTGGCATTTGAAACAAAACAGCTTAAACCATAACCATGATAATAAAAAAGATGCATTTAGAATTTCAAAGTGTTCAATTCAGCTTTCATTGGCTGCAAGCGAAAAAAATCTTAAAATAAAGCACAATCAAAGAACGTAACAGCTCATCACACAGGACACAAATTCAGTAAATCAAAGAAAACACTGCAAAAGAAAAGCATACCCCACAAGAGGGGAAATGCTTACAAGGCTTTCTAAACAAACTTAGTCATTTTTCTGTCTATTTGTCTCACACAGAAAGAACACTGCAAAGAATCCTGGCTAAAGCTGTGACACAAGTAATAACACTACATAGCTTATAAGTTCAAAGATATCTGGTTTTTAGTTGAGAAACTACAACCAGGAAAAGAATCTGTATTTTTCTTTAAAAAATGCTGTGGTGATAGTAGCAAAGACAAATGATTTATTGTTAATGTTATAATTTTTGCAGAAGAGATGATATTAAAATAATCACTCAGCTAAACCCAAGTATCTGTACAGCTACATGCAGTGTTCACAGAGCTCTTGCCTCACTGTGGGGATTTAGTGGCATATCCAACATTTAATAATCTCATTTAAATTAATTTCAATAGCTTACTACTGACCAGCATAAATATCAAGTTACACTGTATAATACATATGCATATAAAAAAAACATAGTTATATCTATATTCAAAACCATAGTCATACCTCTGGTTTAAAAAAAAAAATCTAATCTGAACCTCCTGTGAGCACAGTGCTAGAAGTCACAGGTCAACTGTCAGTAATGGAAAATTTGACCAACCAGTTGCCAAATGTTTCAAATCCGTCTTTAAATCTTCCCCCAAATCCCTTCTCAAGACTTATTTCTGCTACAGACACTGTAGAAAATTAGCTGGTTGATGAGCAGGTTAAAGGATAAATCAGGATGTCTGATCTTTGCTTGAGTAGTGTATAAGACAAAAACACACACATGCAAGAACTGCACTGAATGCTTCTCTCCCTCCTTTATTGTGCTTTCAGCAGCAGCTTTCTCAGCATACATATCTTAGATTTCTGAGAGTCTGTCTGCAAGCACTTTATAATGCCTAATGAAATAGGGCTCATTTTGCAAATCATTCTGATACACTAAACAAATACCAAATAATACCTCTGACAGAGAGTATTGTGGCCTGAAGGTCTTTTTCTATATTTATATTTAAATGTGTTTGGTTTATGTTCTGAATGCTCCCGGGTGCATTTACAGCTTCTTTAATGACTTAAATTTGAGGATTACATGTCTCAGTGCTACTCACCATTGCAGTAATTGGAATTCTGTAGCTGTCCCATGCAACACACACTGAACTGCTTAGCTGTGAGTTTTGGGAAAGTTTCAGCTCCAGCAGAGCAGTAGCCAAAAAGACACATCCTTTAATGCCTGAAGAAGACAGAACAGAAACACACACTAGAGGTTTGTATTAGGTTTACATCTTACGTTTTACTAGGCACTGTATCTTCAGAACATATAAATTAGCATTAGTGTATCATAAAGACTTAGATAGCAAGTCATCAAAAGTAAAGACATTAGAGAAGTTAAGGGATAAAATCCTGACCCCATGTCAATTGGTGGCAAAACTCCAATTGACTTTCTGAGCACTAAGATTTCACTCACAAGTTTCCCCTTAAAGCCACTTTGGTTTCACTCTGCATCTTACATATTTCCCAGTGCTCACTGACCAAGTACAATCAAGCCTTTCTAAAAATCACAGCTAACCAGAAGGACAAAAACAAGTTTGGGATGCAATGCTCAGCTGGGGTAAGAGAGTTAACTCTCAAAGAAATTAATCTTAGTATTCCAGGTGGAGATGAGGCCCAAAATATGCAGACTTCACATGGAAATTTAATTTCAAACAGCTATTTCAGGGCCATATTTTGCAGGTGGGGCATATGTTATGGATTTAACTATCAGCTGAGTATCTTAAGGCTTGTTGTAAATACCCAGACACTATTTTAAGACTACATATGATATGCAATGACTTAAATATATGGTTAGGCATTTAGCAAATTAATTTGAAAACACTGTTAGTTTTAAATTATTTATGTTAAAGCTTTGGTGTCATAAGCTTTTTGTAAGATGCAAAAGACATATTCCTTACCATAAAGAGGTTTAAGATTTCTTTTTTTTTTTTTCAAATTCCATTACTCTTAAGGGAAGTATCAGACTTATTTGAAAAATCCCATTCTTAGAATAATATGCATCTATCGGGGTATATCAGAAATGTAGTGAAAGTATGCATTTATCAATTTAGAGCATGATTTCAGAAGCTTTCTCCATCAGAGTAATTTTCTTTCTACTGACACAAGGCATAAAACTTCCAGTGACTTTGAAGAGCTCGGAGTTAGGTCAACATTAAGTGCTTTTGAAAATTGCAAGCTTAAGTTAACTTTAAACTCTAAATTTATGTTTACTCAGTCACAATTTTCATTGTTCTCACTGGAATCATTACAGGAATATGTAAGTCTGTTAATAAATACCTCATTCCTTTAAGAATAGCATACCCCAGACTAGCTTTAAATAACTCATCCCTCTAAGAACGACATATCCCATCCATCTCTATATATTTCCCTAGACTCAACAGTTTCGACAACTGCTTGGAAAGAATTTATTTCCTTCAAAATCTGTAGTCCCATTGTGTGTTGTATTAGCCGGAAATGGGACACGGACCTGGATCTGCTGCAGGAAAGCATCTCCTGATGGATATGATTTTACTGAATGGAATATAAAGCCGTGAAAGATTCTTGGTCTTGGGGTTCTTTTCTGACAGGTAATATTCCACCAAAGCATGATCTTCTCTCCAATGGCCATAAATGATCTCCAAGTGAATGCTGCTGCGTTTTTTTGTGTCCAAGATTAATCCAAGTTTTTCAGAAAAGTAATTGTCATTTATCAAGGTAGCATCTACACCCTCAGGTCAGAGCTGGGGCCCCAGTCTGATAGGTGTGTCCATACACATAATGAAAACACATTTCCTGTTTCAAGAAGTTCATCATTTGTGCACAGTCAAATGTAATGAAAAATAGGTACTACAGCATTTTTCATGGATTTGAGGCACTTTTAACATACTAAGGATTCCACTTTGCAGCAGATCCCATCTCCACCTGGAAACTCCAGCAGTTTTCCTTGTCCAGGCTTTACTGGCTACACTTCATTTCTCCCAAGCACTAAGTCTCCCCATAAAGATAGGAAAAATTTATGAAGGGGAAAAAGGAGCAGGCCATTACTCTCCAAACAAGTTACTGCCATTCACCACAGCAATTCACGTCATAAACCTTTGCTTCAGTTTCCTGAAGCAGTGCAATATCCTACAAACAAGTGCTTCTTTGAGATCTCTTTCATTGTCACATCAGAGGTTAGTGAGGCATTGAGGTGCAGAAGCACAGAGCTCGTTTCGGCTGCCAAGAGCTTTTGAGAGGATATACTTTACCACCCAAAAATATGTTGTCCTCTTATCTAGTCCTGTTGTGCCCCTTCTCTGCAGTCCCCATATGAGTAATCAGGGATGCAGCCCTCACCAGTCTGGACCTTCAGGCCAAAATGCCACTGCCGAGTCTTCAGCCTCCTCCCCCAAAATAGGCTTTACTGACCTGACATTAACAATTTTAGACACATCACAGCTACAAGCCCTGTTGGTCATCCTGTTCTCTCCCCAGATGCTGAGAAACAGCACTGTCACTGGGCTGCAGAAGCAATGCTATAGAGTGGAGGATCACTGAGATCTCCCTGAAGGAAAAAGGATCCCTTTCCCTTTGCTTTCAGGGGTAGGTGCCAGCTGCACTGCCTCTCTCTTCGAGGCTGGCATTTTGAATAGTGCGTGTCTTCACTAACCCAGTTGCACTTGGCAAACTGCAGTTCTTCAGCAAAGAAAACAATGTTTTATTATCCTCCACCTACAGCTAATGACATCAGAGGGTCAGGCAAACAAAATCTGCTCCTTGCCCTTGCATTCCTCTTTCTCCAGTCTCAGTAAATGACAGCACAGAGGCTGTATTCCCTCCTACACTCCCTTTAAGTGATGCTCAGCCTACATGGCTTCATACCTGCATGCAAAGGTTTTCGAAAGGCCTGCCACAGATCTACAGTTCTGCCACAGGCATCCCTGGAAAGGTATTTATTCCTCTTCCATAGAAAATGGCAGTACTCTGTAACTTCTTTTACCTCACTCCTTGTCCTCTACCTAGTCTTTATATGCAAAATTTTTGGTCATACATCAACTAGTAAATGAAAGCATGATGTGATCAGAGCCTCTCTTATCATTTATATCACTCTAAGTATCCATAGGTGGATAAAACAGATGGGAAAGAACTGTGAGAAGACTGTGATTAGCATAATTGCTAGTGATCATATCAGACAATCTGCGTAACCACAGTCAAGCATTTTTGTAAGTATTGCTAGGGAGATTAATAAGAAAGTCAGTGTTAGGAGAGCCACTAAAGCAAAAGCTATATTTTTATGGGGGTTACTTTAGGGCTCCATGCAGGACTGAAATGTAACAAAATTCTCAAGGCTATTTGTTTGAAAGATCTTTGTATAAGAAAAGAAGCAAGTCCAAACACCTTCATTGTTCCCTCACATTTTACAGTGGCCTGTGACTACTTTACAGGTGATGTTTCCAGCATTTTCCTGGATAAGTATCCAGTCTAGACCCAAAGACATGCAGCAAGGAAAATCAGAGAAAATGGGAAAGAGAAGGAAGAATTCTGTATATGACACTGCAATATTTAGGGGCTTTCCTTTGAGGAAAAAGAAAAGAAAAGGAAAAAAAAAAACCCAAAAACAAAACACTGAAGAAAATAGGAGTAAATTGCATCAGTTTTAAGGTCTAAGAAAGGATTTTTTGCAACTAAGCCAGCATGGTGAAGCAGCCTGTGAAGGGCTGCTGGGGAGGAGGAAGCTGTTGGGATAGACCATGGGGTGGCCCTTGCCAAGTGGAGCAGGCTGAGCTTTCCTCTCTCTTACCATATGTAGAGGTGTACAACGGGCACCAGCAGCAGACTGGGAGAAATACACATGTTAAGGTCCAAAGATGTGCTTAAAACCCTAAGAGATACAAATAGAAAATCCCCATAATCAGGTGTGCTCTAAGTCCCTGGAATTCCACTGGCTTGCTCTTTGAACTAGGACATGTCAGAAGCACACTTGTTCATTTCATGCTGTGTGCAATGTATCAGGAGAAGCTTTTGTTTCTCACCCTGTGTGACAAGTGCCAAGAGCAACAGGGTCTCAGTATGAGCTGGGCTACTGGCTGTTAGAGCATTATGAGTTCTTATGATGCTGGCTTTAGAGTAGAGCTCAGTGAGAATTCCAGTACACAAAACTGAGTCTTTTTGTGAGAAGCTATCATACTTGCACTTATATACAACCCTTGAAATTCAGCTGGAACAAAGCCCCAACCTTGCACATCTGTCTTTTCACTTGGTCCCCAAAATCCCTTCTTGATTTTGATAAGATATAAATTGTGGCTTTTGTACTATCCAGCTGTACCCAAAACTTTTCCAGCTTATGCTCCCAAGGAAAATTTGGCAGAAGAATTTCACACTAAAAAAATAAAGTATATAAATGACTCTTAGGTACGAGTTTTTTATAGCAGAGTCTTGCAGAGCAGAAGCAGATACTACAGGAAATGCAGCTGGACTGGGTCAAGTTCCCCTTCAAATGTTTTGCTCCTTGAAGTTCACTTCTCAGGCCCTAACAAGAACAGAAACCCTATGGACAGGACACAGGCATGGCTGCTCCCTAAGTCTGCACACAGCATCCCCAAGTCACTGCCCATGCTTGGGGGAGTAGGATTTTTTACTTCCATGGACCAACTGGTTCCATTCTGTACTCACATGGCTGTGGTGGTCAAGCACCTGAAGTCAAGCAGCATTCATTTTGCATGCAAATGCTGAGGGCTCTAGCTTCAGGTTTTGCCAGTAATCCACAATAGGGGAATTATCACAGTAGTTCCCACAGCATCTGTATTATCCTCTTTACTTCCTCTACACCTTGTCATTTCTTAATCTCAGGCAAAAATACAAATCACTGCCCTTTTTATGCAGGTTGCTTAATATCCACTTCAACCTATGGCAAATTCTCTATTTCTGTTTTGATTCAACATCCACCAAGAACTTTCTAAGGGTCTTTTCTTCATCCCTTGCTAGACTGTATCAGCTTTTTCTTTACATTTCCCCACTAGCTCCCTGTTCTTCAGATTACCAAGCATGTCATGTCTCATCGCTTCTGTTTGCTTTTTTAACCTTTTCATACTAGAACTGCCCTCTTGCAACCACTGCACTTTAGTTGCCATACAGTGACTTACCTCAGCATCTTCCTGCAAACACATACCCTCATAACCTCCCCTTGCTGCCCATAATCTTGTCTTCTTCAAAATTATTAGCCTTCAGGTAATATCCACAAAAAATATTTTAAAAACTGATACAAGCCCAACTGTAATTACCAGTGAAGCTTGTATGTATATTCACTGCACACATCTAAAGTACTTGAGGGAAGACATTTTATTTCACCACCTTTTCTTTCCCAGGACCTAGCTCTCTGCCACCAAGTAACTAAGCTGAAGAATTAAGTTAGAAAATTAAATATTTACAGTTCTGCAGCTAGAAATGACCCCACTTGTCAGTGGAGTCACTTGTTAGGTGATCTTAATTATAAGTTCACATACTAGGTTTTTTTCTCTTCAGAAGAATGTTTCCCTATGGAGTGCACAGCGCTGATGCACAAAGAGAAAGACATGGCAGCTTAGAAAGTGTCATTTGTACACATGCCCTGACTTCTCAGCTCAGCAAAGTTATAAGCAAATGAAAGTGTGCCTTTTCTAATGGAAATACCAGGCAGCTAGCTACTCCAAGGTCTATATGCCCTCTAATTAATAGAAGTGCACCCCACAAGACCTTCTTTAAGCTTTCCTTCCATTATTCTTCAGGCACCCCTGAGGGACAACACACAGACCTCCAAAGTCCCACAGAGGTGGGAAATCTGGTCCTGACTTTTCCTGCAGTGCTCTCCCACACCAGCCTGGCCCCTGGCCCCTCTGCCACCACGCCAGCTCTGGTCCAACAACCACCTGCGCCTGAGGGGTGGGAATCACAGAGCAGAAGAGAGGCAGCTCCGATGAGATTCCCAAACTCAAAAAAGCCCTGCTAAGCGGCACACTCCCACTCTCCCTATGTGCATCTTAGCACTGCAACCTCTTCACATCTCACGAGCTAGCGTGGAACAGATGCGTCCCCCCGTCAGGAGGCAGCGACACCCCTCCCTCCTCACATGACTCATATGATGTCAGAGTTGTCCTTGTCACCGACCCCAATTCAGGCTCACACGTCAAGGACACGCTTGCTTGGTGGATCCTCAGCATGATGGATAATCCATCCCCTCTCATTTGGGTTTCCTACATCCCACCTAGCCACAGAAAAGAGAGGACTTGTTCTGGTTGAGGAAACTTGGCTCCTCTGGCAGTTCCAGTGGCACAGCCGTGCTGAGAAATGTAGCTGGCAGAGGCTACAAGGTTTTGACTCTTTGAAAGCTAGGTCAGCATCTCCCTGAACAACACCAATGCCACCCTCAATCAATGTCCAATACAGAGAGGCAAACGATTTTTATAGAACAGTCATGTACTTTCATGTGATCTAATATTAGCTGTGCTGTATGTAATTATTTTATGTAGTACTCTGCGTTCTGCTTGCACTCCCATCGATATGTCTAGTAGATATTTGTAGTTCCTAGTAATTTAATAGCTAGTTTGTGCCCTAAAGCATAAAAACATTTCTACCCTATCTAAAGTAACCGTGGGTGGTGTTATCCATATAAAATCTTTGAGTCCTAATGAGCTTTTGTTCTCAAGTTATAACCCAAAAATATATCACCCGGCTGTTCCGTTCCCTGCTGAAGATCCTCACTATGATGTGAAAGGAAAAGAAATTAAAACCTTAGATAAATGTGTTTGATCTGCCACAAAGAGGGAAAAGACATCCCCTCTGTATTGTATCTTGTCGGGATTTTTTCACAGACCCATTTTCTGCTCATTGCTAAGTGTTTAAAGGCTGAAGATGAGCTGCATTTTTGCAAACCCTGATCTGGAGACAGCTGTGGTCTGAGCTGTGTAAGAAGGAGCAGCAAACTGGTCCTGCTGCCCTGGGCTGAGGTGGCAGTAGCTGCTAGAGCCTGGACATGATGCTAGAAAGCAGCACAGTCTTTGGGGTTCTGAAGGGGTAAAAGGAAGCAAGTTCCCGTGTCCTTGAAGCAATGTTGTTAGGAGACATCCCACCCCTCTGCCTGGGGAAGAGGAGGCTCTGAGATGTGCAGGGAGACACTGGAGAGAGCAGGTCTCCCTGGCTTTCCACTCTGTGGCAAGAAAAGCCCGTCCCTTGCCCGCAGCGAGGCTTTGTTTCACCCTCACAACAATCTCGTTACTGTGAGTAACGGGGAGTACGGCGATGCCAGCATGCTCCCTTTGCCTCTTCCTTAACTTGTCTTTATTCACAGCCATGGAGGCAGGCCAGAGCCAGGCACTCACCAGGAGCCAGGCTCAAGCCTTCCTTGGCGTGCCCACCTCTGCTCTTTAGGAGAGGGTACAGGCTGTACAATACATCATCTGTTATGCAATGATACCCGGCGCATGGTTCCGCTTTGCTTCCCGGCGGCAGGAATATATCACTGCCCCCTTCCCTTCCCCTCCCACCCCATCCCCCAGCCCCATTCATCCCCAGCACTCACTGTTTACTAGCAAAGCCCTGCCCAGTCCCTCAGGAGCACCCCAGTTCACAACCAAGCAGCCACATGGGTTGCGGAATTTTGGCCAGGGGAGGAGGCGTGCCAGGGAGCCAACTTGTAAGAGGGAATATTTTGGGGCCCATTTCAGTTCTGCCACTGCTCTCCAGTAAATAGCTGCACTCTACCCCTTACACCAGGTCTGAATCTGCCTGGCCCTACTTACTCCCCATCACATTTGGTTATCTTATATTTTAAATAAAATTAAAAGAATGAGAAATAACACCGAGAGAGCTTATTATCCCGAAGGAAACAAAAAGTGTTCTGTCAGCTAGGTTGCAAAAAAGCCCAAGATAAAATCTCTGGATGAACATCTTCTGAAACAGCAAGGAAATTTGTACACAGTTTTGACTTTAGAGGTAACATCCATTTCCAAACACACAAGGGAAAGTGCCTCTGATGGTAAAACGTGACTGCTTTATTAAGAGTGAACATTAAGTCAAAGATATTCAGCTAGGAAGAAAATAACTCCCTGTCCCATCAAAGCAACAGGTAAAAAGTGCCAGCAAATCCTGTCTGCTCTGTTCTAAAGAGATTTCTTAGTATCTATGCTTTAAAACAATGAAATCTAGATACAGTGTTAACTGTCACTAAAAAGTAAATGAAGACAGTGGAAATTAATTCTTCCACTCACAGTTAAGAAAGATTCTGGCATTCAGCATTATCAGTAAACCCCAGAAGCAGCAATCAGCAGGTAGTCTGTTCAGTGTAACTAGATAGTGCCATCACTTACAAGGATTTAAGAAATGCATCACCCTAGAGAGATACCAATTACAAGATAATCAACTTCTGCTTTCTGTGATTGTGGGGAAAATGGTAATAAAATCGTAATCCCATCCTTGCCATGCCACACCTTATAGCACCTTTCCTTATTGCTTGAGCCAAACAGAGATATGGGAACTAGGAACTGGTGAGGAAACAACTGGTTTACAAAATAAACAAAACAAAATAAATAGCACAAATATTTGATTATGCAAATTCTGACCATTTCACTGTTTTTGTAGCAAAAAAACCCAAGATACTGTATCAGAGCTAATAGTCAAGTGACTATCACACTCCTTTGATTAGCTCAAAGAATAAGGCTTAGGATTTTGTGAGTTTGGAGGAACGCTGTCTTAAACCATCTCCAGCATCTCAGGTGAAAGCTGTTGACAACCAGAGAAAAAATGACCCCATTTTCCCAGAAAAAGCTATTCTAACCACTGAATCTTTTAGCAAAAATTCACAATTCAAAATTGTTGAGCTTACAGAAGGAAATTTTCATCTGAACAAAGTGTATTTTTCCATCATTAGTATTGTGCAGCCTGCTTTAAGAGTGTATTTTCAGCACAGGCTTTGCTGTATTTGCGAGAGCACAGAGGCTGCTGAGCTGTTTGGGGAAAGTTCTTTGAGGAAACAGTTCAGCTGCAGACATCTGCACCGGCAAGGAGGCTCTACCCTCTCAGCATGTTTAACATTAATCCACAGTATACAAAAAAAAAACAAACAACCGCCCCCAAAAAGGACTGGGATATTCAGGGGCAGCAAAAAGTTGAATATTCATCTCAAATATAAAAACAAAAATTAAGAACAGAGTAAGAGTGACTAATACAACTGCACATGACTACAACACAACTGTACCTACAGAACCCTCTTCTGAGGGTGCTGGGGAAAAGACCCTGCAGCCCCTCTTTTCAGTATCAGCCACTCAACTCAACTCTAATGAGCTGTCAGATACTTGCCAGGGCCCCTCTCAGCCACAGGGCCTGTACTTCAAGCATACTCTCCAACACCCAGGTATGAACACCTAGCTCCATTAATAAGGAGAAGAACCAAAAAAATACCTTTCCCTCACCTCCCACCTTTCCCCCCCAAGCCCAGTTCTCTCCCTTCCTATATTTTAGCTGGGGAGTTGAAGAAAGCATAGCAGCTGAGCCACTGACAGCTTGTGACATACAAGCACAGTCCCATAATGATAAAGGGAGTGAATAAACAAGTTGTATTCATCCTCTGTATCCTGCAGCTTCACTGTCTGCTACTCTTAGTCCTTTTAAATTTCTTGCTATCTCACTCACCCCCTTTTTTCTCTTGCTGCTTATTCTCTCTTCCTTTGGCTTTGCAGCTTTAGTGTCCTTCATATTTGGGGGAATGCATTCTTTCTTCTTTCCCAAATGCACTCTACTCCTTTCTCAAATCTCTTCCAAACACCCACCCTCTACAAATATAAGAATCATCTCTCCTCATTCTCATTACAATGAACTGCTCTGCTTTGTTGTGCCTTGCTCACACTGCATATCTCTATTTTATAGAGCATTTATGCCACGATGTACATAATACATAACTGAGAATTTCAGCATGGAAGCAATTGCCTCTTACACTGAAGTAAATCTGGAATTGACAGTTCTAAAATGCTTATAACTGCAGGACTGTCTTTCATAGACTCACAGATTTTAAGGCCAGATGGGACCATTAGATCATCTAGTCTGAGCTCATCTGAAAACCTGCTCTGGTTCTTCCCTAATAATGGGTGTCCATGCGATGCCATCAGGACCTAGCAGCACAGCATCCCAGGATTCGTGTTTCAGTTGTCACTATGCACAGTGCAGCCAGCGTATCAGCTGCATGGAGCATCCTTCCAACTCCAAAGCGCCCAGGCACTCACAGCCACCACTTTCCTCCGGCAATCCTACTTGCACAAAGGAAGCAGGTAGGTAAGAAGGGAGATAAAAGGGAAACTGGCCTTTTTAGGGGGAAAAAAAGCCTCCAAAGCAGTTCTCAGAAAAATCACATATACCATTTTTGCCATTCCTGTTGCAACACGGCCGAAATTTCAGGCATAAAAGCCTAAATCAAAACCGTAAACAGTTCCTGCACAAAGAAGCTAACTGAAACACAACAAAATAAAAGGGCACATGCAGTATCATCTGTGTTCACACTCCATAATCCTGGCTGATTATTTGTCCTATTTTACATTTCCTAAAAATCCACATCCTATTTTTATTTTTCACCTTTTAATATTTACTGGCATTATGTTTTTCTATTATCATATGGCTCTGAAAAATGAAAGAATTTATTGACATTAAGTTCTCTAGTTATATTTTAGAAGCTAGCAGATTCTTGCATTTGGATTCCTCCGGTATATAAACAGGGCTTTGCCTTCAATAAAGCCATGTACCTTGCATGTACAAAATAAAACACACTGAAAAAGTCTAACATAAATCAAAACCCTGGAATTTACATTGACTTAAAGAATTTAAGTAAATTATCTAATTTGGCTGCACATAATGGGAACTTAACAGTAATTTATCTGTATGTCCCCATAATTTCAATATCTCCCAAGAGATGTAGCAATTTTCTTGTTTGCTTCCAATCCACTTTTTTTTTTTTTTTGTGTGTGTAGGTGTGTTTTAATGCCTTTTCCCCATTTCTGGTGTGTGTATCTGCATGAGAATATGCACAATTATCATCTTTAAAAGGCTAACTTAAGCATCCAAGTTTTAAAAGGAGTTCTCAAAGGAAAAGCTAATTTATACTTCATTCCTTGACTATTAACTGCATTGGGAAAGTAGAAGTAGAATCAAATTATTTTTGCCAACTGATTGCTTTCAGAATTTTTTTACACTAGCCAATATGCAAATTTCTTAATGAAAACCATCCTGGGAATTTATTAAACTGTTCATACTGAAGAAAATTACTTTCATTTACATTGAAAAGTGAAATAATCTATCCTGACCTATATATGTGCTTGCCAAGATTCTATCTCCACTGTACTTGGGGTCTTTACCATGCTATCACCGTGAAGAAGAGCAATTTCTCCTCTTTCTTTTGTTTTTTTTTTTTTTTTTTTAATAAAAAGGCAAATAATAGGCACTGCCAATAGCCATTGTTGACCCAAGTCAAAAGTGTTTGAAATTAATTTATCCGCTTTGGATGGTGTATAAATTTCTCATTACGAGTGTCAGTGATGGACAAGAAACCATTCCAAAAAATGTATTGGGTATCATGCCAAACTCTGTAATCAAGGTCTCTTGCAGAGACTCTGGAGTATACAAAGGGTTTCACACAGTCAGGAGCGTTAGCTATGCATGCTTTCCCGTTGCCCGGGCTCAGCCAAATACTCTGTGAGAACAACACGTATATACACTTTGTTTTATTATGCCTCGCAGATGCTTTTTTTGTTTTATATTTCAAGCTTTGTCAGGTCTAATGTTTGTTCCTTCAATCCTTCAGCCCTCACTCTTCCCCCTGCATCCCTCCCACCCCCCAAATTTCAGAACTGCTTCCTAGACAGACCCTAGTATCGATTACATAAACTGTCTTTCTTGGAAAGTAAACGGGGGGGGTGGGTGGGTGGGGGTTTGTATTTGGGATTTCTTCTACTTGCAACTGAAAATGGCAGCCATTGAACAGATCTGGTCAATGACAGTAAGAGAATAAGCCCAGCAGAAAGTGGTAATATATTGTGTTACACTTATGCCAACTTGCCAAGTCAAGTTCTTTTTCTCAAGCGCATGTACAGTTTGTTCTTGCTATCCTCAGTTAACTCTGCTTTCTGAATAGAGGAGATGGGAACTGCTCAAAGGCCACAATAGCATGTTCTACTTAAGGTTTCCTCTCCACACTAACCATTGTGGATAGCACTCTTTACAGTCAAGCGCTCTTGAATAAGAAAGCTCTCATTAAGGAGATGAAGCTATGTTTTCTTTACCTTGCAAGAATTCTGTAAAATGAGATTTTCCTCATTACAGGCAAAGTACCTGCTGCTAAAAAGCAGCACAAAGTTGGCTCTATTTCCTTGAATGGATTTGAAGCTGCCTTCAAAACTAGCAGCAAAAGAGCATCAAAATGACAATATTGTACAAGAAATGCATCAGGAATGAGCGATTAATCTAAGTTTCTATGGGAACATGAAAAATGACATATTGGATCAGATGAGTGGCCTGCTTAGTCCAAGATATTCTGTCAGCTAATACCGTGTACCGCGGCAAGCAAAGGCTTAGCGCCCCATAGCAAACAACTCTCCCCAAAAACCCAGAAAACACAGCTAGGATGGCTTAGCTTGAGAGCAAAGATCAGCTGGTGGTCTGAAGCAGGAGGGCTGAGATGCATTTTGTAGCTGGTGTACACGAAACAAGATTACAGCCAATGTTGCTAAAGCAAATACCATTTTATTACGATTTTTCTCTGTCACTCAACCTTGGTAGCACTCCCTGTCTCAAGCTGAGTTTTTCAGGCAGGGGAGCCTGCCAAAGGGTGGGTGGCTTAAATCACACAGGATCCAAATTTTTACAGGGCTTTGGGGTTGAATTTTTGTTCAATAAGGAATATAAAACCCACACACTCTTCAATATTGTGCATTAGAACTGTCGTGATGAAGCCTGATGTAGCAGGTATTATTTTATTTTTTTTTTGCATTACAAAATATTGCTTAAAAAGAAGACACATGTAAAAGAATTTTTCCAGTTCAAGGAAGGACAAGGATGGATCTTTGATTCAAAGCTATTCAAAGAGAAGAGCAATAAATTCTGCCAGTGCAGTGTGTTTACAGCACAGCAATCTTCAAATCTAATCAAATCTAAAACCAGCAATAAAATGCAGGTAACAAAATGTTAAGGAGCACAATAAAATATAATAATATGAGGTAAAACAGTTGTAATAACAATGTCTGTGGATAAAAGGTGGCTGAGTCATTACCAGCATCATCCATTGTAACTGCATAAGAAAAAAGTCACAATTTGCATGTTTACCTACCAAATTTTAGTTTTTCCCTTGTGATTCTTCTCCCCAAAGGAGCTTATTCCTAAAAACTCCCACTGCAAGAGTCCATTCCCATGCTTAGCTGTACCAGAAAATAGGGAAATTATTTGACGCCATTTTAATCTTCAGGTTTGAGTGTTTACCCACTGTTTCAAGGCAAACTTATTTTGCTTGTAAAAATTACAGAAATTAATTATAATATCTATAAATTTGTGACAAAAGTTGAACAGGGAAAATCTCTTCCCCTAGAAAAATACCGAATATTTTACCATAAGATATCTGTGGTCAATTCCTACTGCTACATGTATTTCTGGCAGTGCTTCTGCTTTTGTTCTTTTTCTTCCATAGAAGTGAAAAAGAAGCTAGAAAATTCTATTAGAACTTCTTCTAAAAGCCCCACATATAAAGACATGTAAAACTGAGACTGGAAGTTATTTTCAGTAGCAACCTTAACTGCTACAGAGACAATCTTTTAATTCCACCACCATATACCATAAGAACATATTAAACAGCACTAAGCATTAGGAATAACATAGAATAATGATAATGAAGTGGCTGGCACAGTTTGCCCATCCACATTTGCAATTAAATTAACTTTCTAGTTAAGCTAATTGTTTCTGGCATGACAATATGGAGCAGTCAGTTAAGGCACAATTTTTTAATCACGCTCTGTTTTCCAGTGTCAAACAAGAAATTGGTAGAATTAAAGGTTGTATTCTGTGCAATGTGGCATTTTGTGCTGGCACAAACACTGCAGTGCTTGCTTTGGTTCTCCACTGAGTCCAGAAGCTCTGATTACCCTGGTTTGAGCCCCTCTGCTCTCCACCCAGAAACAGAGAAACAGGATGATTGCATGGTGTGCCCTTGGTAAGGTTCCCTTCTAGCAAGCATGAAATCTGGGAAGATGGACAAGACATGGTAAGCCAAGAATTTACAACTCAACATTTTCACCTATCAAACTTGCACTTTTAGGACACTGGCTGCTGGCACCTGGTCACAGTCATTTCCATCCTCTACTGCATGCCTGGAGATTGTGAAAAAGCTCAAAACAGCAACCTTGTTTCACCCCACATGCCTGGTCATCCCTGCATTCCCAGACTCCATGCCAAATACTCACCTCCCTTTATTGTGATTATTATAGATCCATGCAATATAACTTGGTGGATCAGTCACGTCTAACCCCAGGGACTCTGAGTCCACAGGGTGAATTTGATCAGATATTAAAACACAAGTGAATGAGTAGATTAACTCAGTTAAGTATTATGATGAGAATATTAAAGCTTGCCTTTAGTCAGTAGCAAACTGGCATCTCTGCAAACCTGTAGTGATCACTCAACATGCAGCATTGCTGAACTTTATCACAGAGAGCAAGTCCCAGTCTCCTGTGGTCTGTGTGAGGGACTGGAGTGTTACACAATGCCCAAATCCCACGGGGAAACGCCAGCACTGAACCATGCCATGCCTCGTGCCTTGTGCAACTTTTTCCATAAGCATCCTTGAGAGATTTTAATTTTAATCTCCTTGGGAGAGTCAGATTTTAGCAATTTTGCTAGGAGTAAAATATTCAGCAAAAACACATTTTTGCTGAGAGTGAATTTGGAGTTTAACTTCAGAGTTGATCTAAGACATGGGAACAATGGTCTGATGCAAAGTCTTCTAAGTGAACATTTTCTCCAAAACCCTTTTTGCTTAAATTGTTTATCAAATGAAATAAACTTTATTCCTCTTTTCCATACTTATTCAGTATCAAAGAAAATGAAATCAAGAATCTTGAACTTTTCCTAAAGTAGTGCCTTTTACTAAAAACATCAAAAAGCTAAAGATTTTTTCACTCCTGCAGCCCACAAAGCATTTTCAGAGAGGAAAAAAAAATCTTTAAATTATTCATTTGAGAAAAATAATGTTCTCCAACCAAATCTCTCTATCAGTCCTTTTGGACACAGTCAAAGGGACAGCCAGCAGCTAAGAGGCCACTTGAGGAGGTCAGACAAGAATTCATACTAAGCACCAAGCAGCTGCCCTCTTCTCTCTGCAGTGTCTATGCACTTCTGTGGCCTTTATCCAAAGAGCAATAAGAAAGCATCACAGCAGGATTGACCAAAACTTGCTGAAATCATTGAGTGGAAGAACTGTTTTTCATTTGTACTAAATACAAATAAACATTAAGCTCATTTGCGGAGCAAAATAATCAAAACAATGGGAGAACAACCAAAGCATAAACATATGGGAAGTTTGGAATGAAAATAAGCCCTGGAGTCTAGATGTTTAGGACTTTGGTAGCAGAATGCTTGTTTTGGATGTTTGTGGGAGAATCTCCAATCAAAAGCCAAAAGGAAGCATCAAAAAGAGCCACAAAAGCATCAACAGCATGACTTCAAGATAAACCGTAAGAAAGCTATTGAGGCAAGTGCTGACTGAAAGAGATTGGGAATTTCAAGCAAAGGAATTATCTTTTGTTTGATTCTACCTGCAGAAACAGAAATCAGGACTTAGTAAATAAACAGGATTGCATCAAAGATAAGTGACTCAATCATCAATTGCACTTCTTAACATTCAGACTCTGGGCTTCCTACAAGAGGGTTAAAGAGAGAAAACCCCCATGTTCTGGTTTCCAAGAACAAAGCCTGAGAGCTGGTATCTCTCTTGTATCAGGGCAGAACAAAAGGCAGTACACAGTTCAAACATGTAAAGAACTGGAGGAGTTAAAACAGCACCTGAAAACTTACTGGTAAAGATGAGCCCTTTTTAGAAAGCCAATGGCAAAATGCCCAAAGAAACTAAGAGTTGCAGCTGCAATAGTTGTGGCTTAAAAAAAGACTGAAAAGGGCTACAAAAACTTTGACCAACATGGAAGTTGCTATCTGATAAACTGCAGAAAGAGCTCAGGGAATTGAAAAGTGTCCCAGAGAATGAAAATGAACCAGTATCAACAACCATGACATGCTGAAAGGAAGGGAAAAGAAAAAAACCCCAAAACTTCATTTGAATTAGGTGGGAACAAACTTTTTCCCTGATATACTCAAATATCAGCAAGGACCTCAAGGGCAAATTGGCTATACACCAGTTTGCAGACACTCAGGTAAGAGCCGGAAATAAAGATCAGCGAAAGACAAAAAGATATTGTACTGACTGCACAATTTACTACAGATCCTGAACTTTTTTCACAGCTGCATACCACAAAAGGAAACAGCTGCTGCAAACAGAAGAAGATGCCAGGAATTTGCCAAGATCTTTACAGTGCTGTTTCTCTATCTCAAATTCAGTTCAGCAATTTTAATATGGCTCATACCATCATTATGCTTTGTGGAAGGAGTGATGACCAATCTGAGTTTATAAAGCAAAAGAAATTGGCAACAATGGCAAAAATGAAGGAATGCAGATGAGGTCATTATTGATCCTGGAGGAAAAAAATGCCTTTCAAGGAGAATAGTTATAAACACAGGCCTAGTGAGAATAGAGCATGGCATGTTCCAAAACAGACCTCCAACACCAAGATGAAGAACAGGCTGGAGGGGAGCATGTAGCTGAAGCAAGCCAGGAGTTCAAGCACCAGTCACATACCAGTTTGTAGTTTCTGTAGGGAGCTTAACAGTTACTTTTATTAAAAGAAGAAATAAACAGAGAAGGCTATTTAGTGTGTAATAAGTAACTATCTGAAATACACAAGAATCACTGAGTCAGACTTTGGTTGTGACACCAGGAATAGAAGGTAAGGGAATGGGTCATTCAACCTACAGATCTCTTTTGCAATGCCCAAGCCCCACCTTTAGGGGCAGAAATACCATTAGGAACTACAGGCAGTGGCCTCTTTCCAGCAAATGAAAGATGAGGAGTGCTTGAAACTTGCTTTGAGATCCCAGATCCCTGGGGATCTTTAGCTGCTGAAGTTCTCCTGGATCTGGAAACAAGAGCAAATCTCTATATATTTACAGCATGCTTCTGACAATAGTCAGAAAGAGATGGGGAAAGGCAGACTGTGATGGCAAAAAATGGATCTTGTAAATTGATATGAACTATAGGAAGTTTGGGTGTGAACATGTGAACACTCAGAAAGTGTATTAAATTTTAATCTGGCACCCTACAAAGCACTCAGAGAAGCAAAAAATATTTTTGAGACTGTTTTGTTAGAAATTATTCTCTCTTTGACAAACACCTAAGTTGTATTTGCTTCCACACAAGAGTGATCCTGGATACCTAAACAGCATCCTTCTTTTCAGCAGGGAAGCGGAAAAGAAGCCTTATAAGCCCATGGAAGAAGTGTGTCAGGAAGCTAGAACAGACCCTTCAGCCAAATGTCAGGCCAAGTCCAGTTAAGGAAAAAAGGTGACAGCATCAGATTACAGAAAACAACACAAAGTCATTTAGTCTGTGCTCCTTTATTACTGTAAATAGTACCCTAGATACTGGTGAAAGCTTGGTCTGGTTTACTACTCTGAATCTTAAAAGTAGCTATTGGCAAGTAGAAGTAGATCCAGAGGGACAGGGAAAAAAAAAACCCAACACATTCACAGCAGGACGAGAACTGTGGCAATTTAAAATGATGGGTTTTGGCTAGTGCAATACATCAGCTACATTCAAAAGTCTAACGAAGAGGGTGTTATGTGGCATGCCTCTCTCAGCCTGTTTGTTATACCTAGATGATATCCTGGTCCATGGTAAAATGTTGGAACAAGAACTGATACATTAATAAATGGAGTGTAATTAGCTTAAAGCTGCTAGTCTTAGACTGTCTAAATAGAAAAGCTAGGAGCCTGTTTCAAAAAGAGGCAACTTACCTTGGGCAAATCAAGCAAGGAAGGGAGCAAGACTTCCCTGGACAATGAGAAGCTGCCCAGATTGTGCAGTTGCCCCCACACAGGGATAGGCACCAGCTCTGGGAGGACTCTGTTTCTTGTTTTCAAGACTATCAACATATTTTTCAGCATTGCAAAACCACCAAATTGATTAGGGAAAGCATCCCAGTAAGTCAGTGTAAAGTTAATGTCTCCAGACTTGAAAAGGGCTTTTGCAATTGTTCCTATCTTAGCTACCTGCACCCTGAGGCTTCTTCATCCTGTCCACTCATTAGTGCTTGGGGGCAAGTGCAACTGCACACAAAACTTAGAAAGTGGATTACTGAATGAAAGTTCAAATTTTCTGAAGAGATTTATTCCCCCCACAACAAGAAGATGCCCCAACAAAACAGTTTTCCTATGCTGGATCTGCAAGGAAGTTCACACTCAGCATAGAAGAAGCTTTTGCAGAAATGGTTCACATTGTGGGAATCCTAAAATGACTGAACCAGTAATGTATGTTTGCATAGCCACATTGGTTATGAAACTATGCCTGGTCCAGTAGCTCATTACAGTTAATAATCTCTGGGGAAACACAGTCATCTTCCCATGATTCCCAGAAGCATACATATTCATGCTTCATCCAGTGAAAGAAGATTTGTCATCTTCCCAAGAAGAGATCCCAGTATTTATGGTGCAACATAAGACATAAAACTAATTTGGTAAGTGTAGCCCTTGGGAGAGAAATCCCTCAAAATACCCCTCTGAGTCAGATGAGCTGCAGTGCAGGCAAAGGCAAACTAATCAGGGAAAAATGTCCAGGACAAAATCCATGTATCAGGAGTGCTTTTGTCTGCTGTGGTGGCCATAATCAGATGCTGGAGATGAGGAAGGACAGAGCAATCCTATTTCCGACTCATAGCCTCTCAGCTTCCAACTATTTTCAGCTCTGAGACTTCCTGACCCGTGTATAGTTTACATGCCGTTAGTAATTCTCCCTGATTTTGTCTTTCATGAACTTAAACATGTAAACCTGTCACATTCACAATGTCTTTTGGCAGTGAGCTCTGCTGGTCTACCACCCACTTTGTAAAGCCATTCAATGCTTTGGAACATCCTTGTCTTCCTTTGAAGTTTTTCTCCCTATCCACAAAAGCATTCAAAAATGAAAGGTCCAAAACACGAGTGCATTCAAGGTGAACCTTGATATTCTTTGTGTTGTCTTCAGTGATTTCCCTGGTAACTATTAACTTTTTTTTTCCTTAATCATTGCGGAGCACACAAGAATTCACAGAGCTGTCAACATCCCTGGCACCTTGCTCCTTCATTGTAACAGTCAGTGTAGATCCTGGGAATTGGGGTAGTTTGCAAGCCTTCTACATAACCTGCACTGGTGACAAAGGTGCTGAATAGCATGCAGATGTATGACAATGTGCTGACGGAGAGCACTGATCTCGTATCCTTAAGCAAAGATAAAGCTGCTAACAGTATTTGCAGCTGATTATCACTCTGGTTTTTATTTAATCTTTTTTTGTTTTCCCCTCATCAAATTGATATCAGTGCAACAACTTGTTTCCCAGCTATTTTTCATTGTGGAGCTCTCCCTGTACAAATCACTTCTTATTTGCTGCCTTCTAAGATATCCAGCTCAATCTCTAGTCCTACTCCATTTCTAGCTTCATTTCTAACACCCTTTCAGCCTGATTTTCTCCACACATCTGCCAGCCAAGCATCTGCATTGGGTGGGTTCTCCTTCAGCAACACATTGAAAGAAAAGCCAAAACTCCCTCTTGGCTTAAGCATTTGGTACCACTCTGCCTCAGACCAGCTGTGATTAGACCAGGTCAGTGTGGTTTTACTTTTGCAAATTTGGTCTTGGACACCCCATGGTGAGACAGCAGAAGACAACGATTCAAGAGCTTACAAAGAAGGGCAGACGTTCGATGTTCATTGGAATAAAAATGAGGTCTGAACAGGGGACCACCTTCCCACCTCTTTTTGGGAAAAAGATAATTACCAGCCTAAATCAACAGGTATTGGTAACACAGACCTATCCAGGGAAAGTGGTATTTTTTTTCTATGCAAGAACACATTTACTTTTCTCAAGCTTAAAACAACCTCTCTTTCTCTGTTGCAAATCTTGGGGAATATTTGGCAACTTCAGTGCTCTTCAGGTTGGCTGTTATTTATAAAGGAAAAAACCCCAAGAACTATTTATTATAGATGTCAAAACTGAGCCAAAGCTTGGGAGAGAGGCATGACCAGTGCCACAGCAAAACTTGTCAACGGCAATGAGAACAGAATATGTGTTTTCCAAGTTTCAACCAAAAGGCACAGTACAGCCCAGAACAGTGGCATTGCCTATACACATGCAACACTGAACAATGAGTGATGCTGAATACTCAGTGCACCTGCTAGTGTGTGCAAGTCTTGAAACACAAAATGAGTGAATTGATACAGTGAGAGTTTCAAACACAATGAGAGAGTAGGACGGCTCAAGGGAAGTGGATTCTAGTTAACCCAGGTGATAAACTGGAACACAGTAACAGGGTATACATGTGAGAACTTTTTCACAAGAAAAGAGCATATAGAGCATAAAATTAATGCTCAGCTTTCTCCCATCAGGAAGAAAAACCACCATCCTCCTGAAATCCAGCTACTTGAGTTTTCTCTCTCAAGTGTGATCATGCTTCTTTTGATAAACTCTGACCATAAGTAGCACTGCATGCAGCAAACAAGAAAGCTTTTCAAAATCCAGACCATGCCTGAAAGTTGTGCTTCAGTCAGAGGTGTAAAAACACCCAAGGACATAATTTAACTAATGTAAGCACTTCAGGAGTCCTAGTGAAACTGCTTGGAGTGGTGTATTCAGTTGTTTAAAGCTTTTTTTTTTTTTTTTGTCACAGGCAAGATATATGTTTACATGGCAGACTTAATTGCTGTTTTCAGAGGACTAATGCTGTGTAAAATCATAGTCATCAATACAGCCATTTATTTTGACTATAATTAACAAATCAAGTCACAGCACGTTTTACTTATTTGCCAATCTGTTGAATATTCACACTGGCCCCAAGTCGCCTATTCATTTAGCAGTAAACATGTAGCCTAGCAACTGACTGTCAATATCAACAGTGGCTGATGAAGTTGTTAATCTCTGGAAGACTGACAGGTTAAGCCAAATTCTCCTATGCAAAACTCTCATTGTCCAAGCCTTACATTAGCCTACAAGGATATTTATGTTCAAAAGATACCACATCTCCTTCTACTATTAAAATTAAATGAAGTGTGCTAGAGGCAGGAAAAGGCTATGTGCTCTGCCTGCCATGCATGTTTTGCATGCACCACAGCATCCAGCATTGTGTTTGCAGGATGTATTGACCATTGCTAATTTCCAGAGACAATTGAAGACACTTTTGCATCTGTTCATCATCCCGGAATAAACTATCATATAAGTGCACGCTGCGCACCAGAATATAGATGAGGTCAGGAGAAACACAAATATCTCCTTTGCTATGCAAATCTGCACTGGAGCTGCAAAAGAGAAAGCATGAAGGTATGGATAAAGAGCTTTAATCTGGGGTATTGAGAATCAAAATCAGAGTGAAGGAATTTAAAAGGAGTACGAGCAGTTTGACTGGGATAACAAGGAAAAAAAATTTAGCCTGATTTAAAACTCGATACACCAGCTCTGAACTGAACAATTTTCCGATCATTTAGTTGTACTGCTCAGAAGTTCCATCAACATAGTACATGAAAGACAGAGACAGACAGATTAATTATCTGCAAATATACAGCGAGGAGTTTCAGAACAGCATGAAAAACCTATTGCTTTGTGCTGTCTGTTAAAGGCCTGAGCTGGACCAAACTGCCTGCCCAAAGTACTTTCTATCTCACTTGGATATTGACAGCCATGCCTGTTGTAGCAGACATTGTCAAGGGTAAAGTCCTAGAACAACAGCAATTCCACAATGATTTAATACTTTCCAAGTACTTACAGAAGATGGATGGTTATCATTAGCAGTGAAACTGTGGAATCAAGGAAAGTAGGACTGGGGAGACTGTCTGCAAGACTTCTTGCTCCAAGACAGAATCAGCTCTACATTTTGTCATTCCTCTTCTTAACAGCTTCCAGCCACAAAGGGACAGTCTGTTCCAGAACTGCCCTGCATGAATTATCAGAAAACTGTTTTGTTTTTTTTTTATTTCTCCTAATATCCAATTCTTCCTAACAATGATTTCATCCCATTTCCTCTTATGCAAAATGAAACCTGTCTCTTCCTCTCTGCACCATACTTTTGCATGTTTGATTACTGGTAGGACCCTACAGGAATTTTTCCTGACCTAGAGTAAACAGCATCCATCCACACATGTCTCCATAACAGGACATGGTGACCATGCCCATCGCTCTTGTCTGGGTTGTCTCCAAGTGGTCAACATCTTTCTAGAAGGACAGAGGTATCCCCAAAGTGGTCAATATCTTTTGGGAAGACATTGCCTGTGCTAAGCATGGCAGAGGAGCTATTTAACACACCCTTCAGATGATATTGCCATTTTTGAATTCCTAGATGATGTTTGCCATTTTCGCAACAGCGTGACATCGTTGGTTTGTAATTTTTCCAAAGAACTACTGTGAAAACAGGTGTTCCCCTTCTCGTATTCCTGCAGTTTATTGTTTCTGCTGAACTACCATTCTTCTATACTCAGTTTACAAAGTTTCAACCTATTCTTATAGACCCTTTTCCCCATTCTCAAGGCCATTTTCTATTCATGAAGCTTTCCACTCAGTTTTCTGTAAATTTAACACGTATAATGTGTATTGCATCACTCAGGTCATGGTCTAATGAGAGCTGGGCACAGGTCTGTAGAGCACTCCTCAATACATACTTCTGCTTTGATACTACTTCATCCTCCTAAAATTCATTCTCCAAAGCATTTCTCTAGCTAATTTTGTTTTTACCTAACATTTTCATCCAGCCTAGGTTTCTCTTGCTTCAGAGAATGTCTTGCAAGCCAACTTTAAAGATCTCACAATACTCAAGAAACTATGTCAATTGTTTCTTCTCTTTCCATGAAGTCTGTTACTCTGCTGCACAAGGAAATCCAAGTGGTTTGACAATTCATTCTTGACAAATCTGTGCTGGCAGCTTTTTACTTTCTTGTTATCCTTCAGCTGCTTTCAAATGTTTGATTTTTGGTTTTGATTTTTTTTCCCCTCCCCGGAATTTTTCTGTGGACTGGAGCTGGAGTTAGCACTGGTTGGTCTGAAATCCTCTGGCTCCTCTTTCTCCCCCCCTTTTTCAAAATGAAAGGCATTATGTTTTCTCTTTTCCCAGCCTCTGGTACATCACTGATCTCAGATGAACTCTCAAAGAAAACACTAATTGCTCTGAGATTCCTTTAGACAAACCCTGCAGCAAAGTCCATCACAACCAGTCCATTTGAAAACATCTGAATCATCTGTAAATCCCTAACTTGGTCTTTTCTATTTTTTCTAGGATTGTATCCCTTTTCTATTGATTTTAATAGTATCAATAATATGAAAGCAAAAAACTTTCTTAATGAGGTCTCATTTAAAAAAAGGAAAGGATTAAAAAAAGACTCTTCAGTGTTCCATTATCAGGTTGCTTTCTCCTGTAAGCAAAGCAGCAGTCCTTGACTAGATTACCTTATTATTAATGTATGCTGAGGATGATTCCTCCTCATCTCAACATCTCTAACTAACTAGTTAGCATTGCAACCTAGTGCCTGGACCTTCCTTTCATCCCTTCATACTTGTGCCATTTTGGGTACCATTTCTTTCCCTTTGATGTATTTCCCTCTTTCTCCCTGTGCAGAACCCAGCTCTTTAGCCAAGTTAATCTCTATATTGGTTTTTTTGTACTCGTACCATAATGTCACATCTTTGAGGATCTGGCAGCTAATTCACCTTTGCTTTCAACTATTAAATTTGTCTCTGGAGAAATCTTAGCTATCATTCTCTCAAGTCCATTTTTGTTACATTGTTGTTCCTCCTCATCTCTTCACAAAGATTGTGAAATCTCATTTCATGCTCAATTTCACCCAACTTGCCTATTGCCTTTGTACTCACAGCTACTTCACCTTCATTGTATAAAATTTAAAAAAGCCTTTGCTCCTGACACATTTCTCCATTCTGCAAAACAAACAAATATTTTTTTAAAAATCAAGACTAAGCCCCACTACTTCTTTAAAACTTGTTGAATCATCCATTTCCTACTATGGATTTTCCCTCAGGAGATGTCTGCAAGCATTTAAAATTCCAGATGAACGTAAAATTCTCATTAATTTCCCAAAAATTCTTATCCATCTGACCTTCCTGGATTGGTGTTTTGCAATAGATCGTAGCCCCTTTTATCTCTACACATAATTTTCATGCGATCTCTTTCTCATCCCTACAGTCTGGGCCTCAGGATATTTTCTCACCTTTCTGCTATCTATTTAACTCTCTTCATCAATCCCCCTTCTCCTTCATATCCCCTTGTCAGGCTACAGTATCAAATTCAAGACACTTGGTCAAAAATCTGTGAGCTTTAAATTTTTAGTCCTTGCATAGAAAGTGCTTCCCCACTGACCTTCCCCATCAACTGCAAAAGTGACAAAGCAGGCTCCCAGGCAGGAGCTCAGCAAGTCCCCAGCCTGCACACAGGGAACACAATGTGATCCTGCTCGGGGCAAGCTCAAGCATTCCTTGTCCCTTTGGCCTGAGCCTAAGGTTCAGTTCATTTTGTTGTGTGAAGTTCCTGCCAACACTTTCAGTTTTATGCTCCAAACATCGCCCAAGACCTAACTGGAGCATCTGAGCTAGGTGGTGGAGGAAATGTAAAGGTTGGTGTAATTTTTGCACCTAGCGCATCCCACACTGTGTTCCTCAGTAATCCCGTGCCAACACAATGTGTGTCAGTGGAGCAGCCTGAAACCTTGCAGGACCCCAGGCAAGTGAAGCTCTGGGAAGGAAAGCAGTTGCCTAACATGACCCTGGATATTTCCTCGAAGAGATTTAGTCCAAAACCACCAAAGAACATTCCATTCCCCCTACTAGAGGAGGGAGCTCACCCTGTGGATCCTCCCTGGCATTACCTGATCCATCCTGGGCTCTGTACACAACAGGGCCGTGTTTACATCTGCCTTTTATTGCTTTCCATCACAGGTGAACCAGTCAGCTGCAATAAAAAGTCTAAGCTAGAGAAACATGCACAAGTTCCTACTTTTCTTTCTATTTCAGCTTAAGTTTATGTATATTTTCCCTGTTTTAAAAGTTTTCTATTGGATAGCCAACAAAACACCGGTCTATCAGACTTTTATTCATACAAGGATTTAGTGCTTTTATTAGATATTAATTTACTCATTTAAAACATGTTCCATCTAAAAACAATATCCTACCGATATCATTGCTGCCTGTGTTTATTCCTTTTATACAGGTTATTCTTGTATAAAATATTCATTCAGGTGGGTGATGCTGTATTTAGAATGCAGAGAAGTGTTTTTTGCACCTAGTTGCTTTTGTATTCTTGCTGTGCAGACAATATTTAAAAAAACCCAAACTGTACACCCATTTGTACTACAATTTTAAGTCACTTATAGGTTCAGGCAAGATTAGACTTTTTGCTTCAGGCTAAATGGTTTCTAGAGAAGTCACTGTTAAAGTTTAGATGGCAAGCTATTGATAGGTTCTGGATTGCGTGGATATGTGTTTTTCAATTTCTTTTCTCATTTTAAACTTGGTGTTTAAATTGTTTAACTACTTTAAATTGTTTAACTGAGGGAAAAAAAAGGCCTACATTTTCTTCTGTATAAGCCTCACCCTCTTCAGTTGAATCTTTGGTAACCTTACACAATTTTACTCTTCCCATAGTTCTTATGGTACACAAATCATATCAGCTTCAAGTACATGTTATCTTTCTAACAGAATCACTTTAAGCTGCTAATAAATTCTTAAAATAACTTTTTAGCCATGTGAAGCTTTAACAGCTTGACTCACATGGTAGATGATTAAAAAAACTTCACGGGAGAAGTATGGACAGTAAAAAGCTTAAGTAAACATGAGATCAATATTTTATTTAATAAACAAATTATTTGAGGATGACTGATTTTCTTGAGGTGGTAAAGTTTTGTTCTATTTGTGTCCACTTCAAAGAACGGCAAGTATAAACTTCCTGAAGTATTTTGTTACTTCAAATTGTGTTACCCTTTTAAATAATATCTAAGAAAAAGATTACAAAAAAAAAAAAAGAAAGGGAAAAAAGAAAAAAAAAAGAAAAGCAGCAGCATACCACATTCCCATACATGCAGCTGGAGGAGAAATACAATTTGGGAGCAACTGTCATTTCCATGAAATGGTACCTTCCCCCCACTCCCCATACAACCAAGTCCCCTCCAAGACAGGAAACTAAATATGGCAATAAAGATGCAGCACCTGAGAACTAGAAACTGTAAGAGCTACATGAAAGACACCTTGTTCACCATCTCCACCTTAGCTAAGGAATTATCTTCTATGGGTCTTCTGTCTTTCTGTTGTTTCTTATTCAGCATTCTCACCAACCAGCTCAGTGCATTGGAACAGCCCTCTGAGTTTTCTGTTTCCAAAAGATGCAGCTATATGAAAAATAGTGCAGTTGTTTTTGACTTTAGTATTACAATAAGGAAATCCACTTAAAGTACAAATTCATGTCAGCACAAAGCCTATAACAGCCTGGTTTTTATCCTCAAATTACAAAAACTCAAGTTTAACTGGTGAGGCAGGAGTAAAGGCAGAAGAGCATTAATGACATGACAGAAGGAATCATTAATAGGTGCTCCATGGTCTACCCCCTCTAGAAAATGAGTTCATTAAAATTATCAAAAAGAAAAAGAATAAAATAAACTTTTACTTACTGTTTTTAAAAATTATGATCACTAGCCCAGAAAGAAAAGGAAGAAATAAAAACATTTATAAACTACTATACTCATGGCTTTCCTTCCAGAGCTCAGAAAATGAAGCTGCCAAGCTCAAGACAGTGAAAGGTCCTTTGCATTCTGGATGTGCTTTCCTTCTAGAATTGATTCTAAATACATGCACACTAAAAATCTCTCAGGAGCTGAAAATAAGAGTGCAATTTGACTCAGCCAGTGCAGTCCCCTAATTTATTGAGGCAGACCCAAGATGGCGCAGCACAGAGCACTTTAAAGATGCTGAATTTTGTGCTAGCTATCTAAACACTGATATTCATAAAGCAAATTTTGTCAGAGTATTCTGCACGCCTTGAAACTAAACAAGAACAAAACTGATGTGGTAATATCAGGGCATTTCCTTTGACTTACAAAAACAAACACAAGCCTTACATGGAAAGTTGATTTTAAAAGGAGAAAATTGATTATATAGTATGAAATGTAAGCACACACATGGATGTGTCTGCAATATCTGCTGTTCAGCACTCACAGTTAAGAGCCCAAGGCCAGCTCATGAAAGTCAATACCTGCTCTCCAAGTTTCCCTCCACGTGTCTTGGGGAGAATCATTGAAAGTTTTTAGTCCCCCACTCCTCCACCACTACGGCACCGTCATTTTCACTTAACAACTTCCCAGTTCATCTGGGGATTGACTTGATAATCCCCAGACTTTGAAAAAGCATCTGCATTGGATTAGAAAACCTGATATGGAGTCCAATGAAGTCAGCTGAGTCTTCCTCCAGATGATGGGAAATCATAGTTATTGTAAACAACAGTAACCTCACAATGTACATGGTAGCCTGTAATCTAAAGTGCATATGAGTATCGCAGATTATCTAGGGATTTTTTTCAATACATAGACATATATAATATGCATTTGGCTAATGTTATTCATAACTGCTGAAAATCAGTGCCAGATACTGTGTCACCTCCACAGTTTTGTACATAACATAGTGATAATAGCAAGTTTATAAGGGATCTTGAAAGAGGCTAATAAAAAGTCAGCTTGAAACAGAATCATGTCTCATTCAGCAAAATCAAAGCAATTCAAGAGTAATTCTATTAGAACACAAACTCAGACAAAGCTTTCCAAGGAGATTAAACCATACCAAACCAATGCAACAGGATTTAACAAACAGGCAAAGAGCATCAAAGACCTTGGAGAGAAGAAATCTCTAGTGCTGGAAAGGAAATTAAATACTTCTAGTACATTTTCAAGTGTATATCCCATCTGTTTTAGCATTCGAAGTGACAAGACTCTACAACATCTGTTATAAGACAAATTGCAGCCTAATGGCCTTGCTGCCATAACGGTTTGGTCTTTTGGAATTGATACTCAAGTTCACCTTTTTTTAAAGGAAAAGCCATTATATATCATAAAGATCATCTCTTTCCAAACGCAGGAGAACCTCTGTTGGATTAAAATTTTTGAACAATGAATAAATGCCGAGCCAAGACAATCTTGTGCATTTGTTTAATGGGCTGTCTCTCTTTGCAAACTATTGAATCAGACTGTGAACATGTGAGATTTTTTCCTGAAGTTTGGACAGTCTTTGGATATAAGCCCTCTAGGGAAAAAAGAAAAAAAATTTTAAAAAAGCCATCAGATTGTTGTAGAGGTAATTTGGTCAGAATGAATTTTTCTTCCTGAGTGAACATTGAGCCATTACCCAGGAAGGTGTCAGGATGAACATTATCTCATTATGTACTGTCTTTCAGGCAATGGTCATTTAAGGAGGCAATGGTCATTTAAGGTAAGTGATATCACAAGAAAAATCTATAACTATAATATAAACTGCATAAGGTGCTCCCAGCATGAATCACGAGGCTTGGCCAAATTCTGCTTCCGGCAATTACTCTGTGTCAGTCTAATAACTCTTCTGCTCCTCCTGCCCAGCCCCCACAGCTTCAAAGAAACACAGTTTTCCTCTTTGTGTCAGTTGGCATCAGACCGATCCTTACTACAGGTTTGCTACTTGAAACTGCAAAGGGATCCCGTGGCAGAAAGGGCAGCAGCTGCTGCCCTGGTGCAAGGGCACCGTGGGGCTGTGGCCCCTCCAGGTGACATGCAGACCTTGCTCACCACACAGGCAGGCTTACAGGGGAGGAAACACAACCCTCGAGCACCCACGTGAACTCATGCCTGGATACCGAGGGAAAAGGGAGTTGCAACATAAATGAGACTATCCCATTGTTGCTGTTCTGCAATACTTTCCAAGAAATAATTTGCATTATCTGCTTGCACAAATGATTTTTTTTTCCTTTAAATGGCGTAAAGACGGCTGTACTCACCAGACAAGGTAACACACATGCTTCATGTCTAAAGTGCAAAAGAGGTTAAAGCATTGCTCACCACCCCATGAATAAGAACACAAAAGGGCATTGTAAATTCCAAGGCAGAGAACAAAAAAGGAAGGGAGGCAGGTGAAACTGTAGAAATATTACACGTATTAAGTTTAATACCCAGATGAGAATTAAGTTACTACAGTGCCTTTCACAAACTGCTACTTTTTATGTTGCAAATAACTTCTCCATGATAGATGCAAATAAATTAATGCTGTCATTAATCTTTCCATTTATATCTTTCTCACTCCTTATGTCTGCTTTCATCGTTGCACTTACCATACTTAAGTATATGTTAAAGAGACTGTCATTTTCCCTTCTGTAACTACTATTTCTTCAAATAAGCACTACTGGATTCTAAAGCAGAAAATGTTGATTTCTGTAGATCATCTTTTGTTCCTCATCAAAGTTGAGGAATATTCTGGGTGAAGACATCCCACTGAAATTCTTATCTAAGTTAAAAACATTGAATAAATATGTAATTAGGCCCTCCTTAAATATGCTTTTATTTTAGATTATTAAGCAAAAGAGTATGAGCAGTCTGTGTAAAATACATCCCAATAGGATTTTCTTTTTCATTAAAGGGTCCATAATGAAATCTTAGAACTCCAATTAGTTACACTGACAAATTTTAGAGTATGCCAGAGACTAAGGAAAACTCAGATGTTGCCTGCAAAGGTTACAGGTCTGAGACATTTTCCTATTGAGAAAGGCTGCACTGAAGAAATAAGTGGTATCATTTCAAGGAATAATGTATTCATCCAAACTTGTGAAGGCACAAAAGCACAAGGTAGGGAACATCCCAGATGCTCTGTGGCCCTCAGCATAGTGCAAATTGTGATGAAAAGGAATTCTCACTTCACCTTTCATGCTTTCCTGCATGCAATGACACTGGGACACCACAGCTCTGTACTACTGTCAAGTCAGTAGTGCACAAACAGGCTACAGCTCAGCATGCCACAAAAAATCCAGACCAAAACCACTAAGAAAAGAGAATTAAAAAAAAAAAAAACAACTTTTTTTAAAAGGCAGGGTTGCACCTCAAATGCAGAATAATTGTTCAAGTGTGGAATTGCCCAGCTTCCTATACCACATTTTTGATATAATTACTTATCTTGCACGAACAATCTAAGCAGTAAAAGAAGTGGAATTTGGATTGTTTCCAGAATTATCATTTAATCACTGTTCAACCCTATTTTAACCTCTTTGGCTAAAGCTTTCCAAAAACTACTGGAGAGGAAGTGTGCCTCCAACACATGCCTGTGACATTAGTGGTCGTCACCATCCAAAACTCCCACAGTCTTGTCAGATGCCAAAGGAAGTTAAATGTCCCCAAACTCTCACAAGATCAGCAAGTATCTCCTTCATCTCCTTCCAAAGTCCCCAGTCTTGAGAAAAATTATGAGTACCCAACATTTCCTACTGGAAGAGAGAATTATAATGATAACAAAAGATGATGCTGGGGTCTTCACCTCTTTGTGTCTTTCACTCCCAGTGCCTACAGCTCCTGTGCAGCACTTGAGCACTGAAGATGCATAAACATCTTCACTTACCTCAAACAACTTGTGACTCACAACTGCATTTCCCAGGGTAAAATCTACACTGTTACCTAAACCCCAACTCCAAAGAAATAGCCTATGCCACATGAAAAGGTAGAGAAGCAATTTATGTAAAACTATATCTCTCAGAAGAGCCCTTACATGCAAAGTGCTTGGGATCCCCTTGACTCCATGCTCTACTCTGGATTATTCTGCCTTTCAGTTTACTCATTTGAGAAGCACTGGAGTGAGTTTTAGTACACTCAAATTGATTTACAATATTTTTGTACCCAGCAGATTGCAAAGGTTCTTGATTTTTAACAAATTTGTAACTACTTAAAGTTTAGAAATTACTGCAAGTTTATTTAACCAACTTTTTACCAGAGCCCAATTTAACTGTGTTCCCACTCTTGACAATAAGGGAAGAGCATTATAATGAATAGTGCATGAAGATGGCAAATGCTCATCATAATCTTCTACACAAAGAATCAGGCAAAGAATCCTGTTAGACCCTTCTGATTAACAGTTGTGGGGAACCTGCAGCACCACTGTTGCTTCACTCTTCTGGTAGTACACAAAGTGAGGTTAGTCATGCTGCATACATCAGATATCTAAATTGCTCTGCAAGACTGATTTACCGTTTCCTTCTCTGAAGTGTATTTATTTACACAGGCAGAAAGGTATTTCTCCTCCTAGCCTCCAGTGCATTGATTTCTTGCCCTGCCACCCCTATGAACAACATAAATTTCAGCTCTTCTCAAAATAATCTTTTGGTAGACAAACTGAGGTGGCACAAACTTAGAAAGGAAGGAAGGAAGGATTAGTTGCAGAAAAAGCAAGACAAAAAGTTAATTGCCCTTTCATGTCAATACCCATATTGGCAAAACAAAGTCTCATTTTATATTTGAACACCACGTGCAAGCAAGTCTTCAGACACACACAGTAGCAAGCTCCCTAAAGCAAAGGATAAAGATAAGGCTTATGCAGACAAGTTTACCAGCTCTGGGGGAAAGGAACTAAAACTTTCAGTGTATGGTCATTAAAATTTTTGAAATCTAGGTCCATATTTTCAGCTGCAGCCTGTGGTTGTATGCTGACAGAGGGAAAAAACAACACATTCATATGCACAAATGCAAATTCGGCACGAACACAGCTGGGCCCATGAATAAAATTTACATGCACAAATTTAGAAGCGAGTTTGAGTCCAGATGAATGATTTGATCGTAAGAGCTTTAAATAAGCGTTTATGTAAGCAAAGATTGGAGCCGGCAGCTATTAGAGAAGTGTATTAGCTGAAATAAATTACCAGAGAAAACAGAGCTCTCTTGGATAGCACCAGCAGCTCTTCTTCCCTTCTCCTTTCCCTGCCAGTTTTTGCAAACACATTTGAAGGGTTGGTAGGGGGTTTGCAAAGATGTCTTGCACAAAGCCAGAGCCTGAGTGCTGCGGTGGTCCTGGGGAAGAGGCAGCAGGGTACGCAGAGCACCGGTGTTGCTCGGGGTTCGTAAACTTTCCAACATCTCAGCCCGGACAGAGGGACGGGTGCTCTCTCCTGCTCTACACTTTGCCAAAGCAAACAGCTCAACTCTCTGCGCTGACATTTTTTCACAAGAACAAATTTGCATCCCAGCAGTGTGCGGCGGGGTGAGAAGCGGGCTTGCTCCGCACCCATAGGTACGCGCCTCCCAACGCGAAGCTGCGGCAAAGCGCCTCACTGGCATCGCACAGGCACCATAAGGGCGCGCAGCATTTGCATTCAAGCATATTTCAGCCATCAACCTGCAACTCTGGGGGCAACTGAAACCTGTAGAAGCAACAAATAAAAAGCTGGCTCCCTTGCCTGCTCCTTAGATGGCATATTAGGGATTCCTAGGGTTAGGATAAACACTCAGTTTCTTTAAAAACATGCCACAAGGAAAACATGGAGTTTGAGAGTCTGTGGAGGGACACTGACTTTTGTTCTGCAGTATCCCAAGTGGCAGGATAAAATACAATCTTCTGGAATTTAAAATTTTTCCTTTTGACTAATAATGAGATGTATCATTAAATTCCCCAACACACCCCAAAGTTAATGAAAAAAATATTTGGCTACAACATCACTGTCAAGCTGGGTCACTGTCATTGACCAAGGAGGATGCCAAATCCCTGGAAACCCTGGGGAAAGATCCCAATACAAGGAGCAAACTGGCACATCCTAGATAAGAGAGGCTCCCCTGCATGAACCCCACCCCAGTATTGGGCAAGTCATACCTATCACTTGCAGCAGGCTGAAGTGCTTTAAGGCAGCTTCCTACAGTGTCTTTTCCACATGGACAGCCTGGCCAGGGCAAGAATAACTGGGAATCCCAGCAGGCAGGCTCTGCTCGGGTGGTAATAGTGGTGGCTGTGGCCACTGTGACTGCAAAGGTTGACCACAACACCTCTGCCAGAGCCGTGCATCAGCTGTAAAAGCACCAAAGGCCCTGAGAGGGAACACATCCTACCACCTGGTAGCCACATCGAGACTGTGCATCCCACTTGGCGGGTCGGGTGCGTTCCTCGCCAGCCGTCGCCTCTCCTCCCAGCACCTCCGCTCGGAGTTACACCCAGACACTTGTCCTGCTCCAGCGTGAATATTTCTCTTCTCCCCTAGGAGCAAAGCTCCTTCAACATGTGCCGTCTGCTGTGCCAGCAAGACCTGGCATAGCAGCAGGGTACAAAAGAACATCCCTGACACTCTATGAATATTCATGATTTATGAATATTCATTAAATTAGCATCTTTATGACTGGGCCACCAGATTCACAACTGGCGTCTCTGGAAAGGGGTTATTGTATTTTAATTAAATACCAGACAATTACTAAACAGTTATATTCGCTGGGATTTAACTGATATGAAAGGGATAGGTACCAAGCTACAAACGTTAAGAACAACTCTTCCTCCACACACATTTAATGCTAATGAAAGTCATGTGTAAGCATTGAAAAGGGGAAAAAAAAATCCTCTATATGAGAAACCAAAATAGCTTCAGATTATCTTTTTAATAGATTCATACTGTGTGGGAACCTTCAGCATTTCCCTGGTGCCTAAGCAGACCAGAATAGCAAAGTAGTTATTATATCTGTCTTCAGTGAAGAGACCACATGTTCACAGATATTTGTACAGCACCTAGCGCAACAGGGCTCTGATCCCTGCATCTGGCATTGCTGTAGTATTTAAATAGCAATAATAATGATATAAAGCAATCTTTGTTGATATCATGAGAGAACAATCTAATCTAGTTATCAGATTATAGCTCATTAAATGCCACACAGAAAAGGCTATCAACACTTCTACACATTTACTGGCCTAAAAAGAATTTTAAGCCATTAATTGCTTCCATAACGTGGGGTGAATTTTCAGCATGGTGCCTGGAAAATTAGGCACGCAGGCTGTGTAATTGTTAATGGGAATTGTGACCCAATTTTCACGCCTGGCACTGAAAGTTTGCCCCTTGCAAAATATTTACATAATTTGCTAGTAGATTTGCCATATCTTTTGCATGTTAATTTTACTTCAGTGACAATTACTTGAAAAAGTACCACCACCAGTGTATAGTACCACCACCAGTATATTAAGAGTAGCTTGACATTTATATAGTACTTCCTCCGAGTTATCTCAGGCTACAACTTGCAAATTATTACAGCTGAATCTTCAAGGATATGTCTTTAACCAGAATATTCATTGCAGGGCACAGCCCTTGCCTGTTGGGGAAGGGAATTGATGACCACTTGGTCAGGCTCTCTTCCATTTGAGCTCTCATTCTGCAGCACAGTGGATGCTTTGTAGCCCTCACACCTGATCCCAGAGCTTTTAACATTACCAGATTCACTCACAATTGCCACATTTGATGTTTCAGTGCAAAACCTACCATATTTTCTTCCCTATAACAGATACAAAAGTCAGGATTTTACATTTCTAGACCCTCAGCACTTCTCCAAGCTGCCACGAACTGTCTGTGTCAGGGAGGTGGGATCACGTTAAAGGTTCACAATTTCACACAGCTGCGTCTCTGCCTGGGAGCGCGATGATATTTTGCAGGCAGCTTAAGATTTTGAGTACCAGCATCTGTCCTCCTAGCAGCACTTGCTGGTTGTTTGGGTGGCCAGGAGGGTTCCCATGCTGTGGGGAAGATAGGGACATTTTGTTTCATCCTCCCTTTCCAGACAGACATCCTTTCTTTTTGCTCCAGAGGGAAAGTAGCAGTATGCAGAAGCACATCAAGCCATTCTCAGCTGCTCTGTAGCACTGACACCAGAGTGACTATGAAACAGCAATGAGCTGGAAAAGCATTCTGGGTATAGAGATGCAAATGAGCACACTAAGCCCTTTCCCAAAGGACACTACACAAGGACCTTTCATAACATAAGGTTTCACTCAAAGAGCCTGGTTTCAAAGGGCTCACTCAGGTAGAGCTCCCATATGTCCAAATGCAAGAGATGCACAGGTGTCCCAAATCTCACCTGCAGATCATATGGCCCCCCCTTCTCTGGCCACAGGCAGCAAGGCATGCTATGTCTTTTCCTAATTGAATGTACCCGATTCCCACTTCAAACCCACAGATTTATGAGTGAAGTTACAACCAAATGATATTTCTGATTCAGCAAAGTAAAGGCAGGAATGAATGCAGGGCTGCAGATAAGACTGTGCTTTCCCTGACCTTTAGCTAAAACCAGCAGTGGTGTTCATGCAGGCACAGGCCAGAGGTCTTCCCTCTGCTAAACCCCTTCTACTGCAGCTTCTTCTCCTCCTGCATCACTGCACTTTGTCCCAGGGAAAAGTAAACCCTGCAGTAACTTGGGGCAGGGCACGGTCGCCTGAGAGTGAATCATTTAGGCAATCTTGCTGCTCAAACGGGTAGAAGCTTTCTCCTAACAACTTATCCTGCATACTGCTTGCAGCTCCTCCGAGTTTCAGCTTATCCATACAGTGGTTTTAAGCGAATTTGTTTACATATTGGATGTATTGCCAAACAGCAGGTGATTCAGAGCATATTCTTCAAAATAGCCGGAAGCAGATATTTATTAGATATTACCAGGACTCCACCTGAATGAAATGGGAGTGTGCATCATGCAACAGAAATGCAGTTCATGCACAGGCTTGGGTGTGCACATGACTAAGTTGGAAAGTGATATATATCCTTGGGAAAAGATTCTGTTTCCCTAAACAGAGTATCTACAGTTAACAATCATTTTTTCCTAGTGTTACCCACACAAGAGGAAGATGGTGCCAACTAGAACCTGATTTCCAAACTGATGGGTAGAGGAGGAAAAAAAACGAAGTGCTACTATATACTAAATCAAGCCTGGGTATCGTGGCTTCTAAGGGAAAGTAGTAAAGCAGGACACTTGATAGAGGTGATTACCAAGCTGGGAATTAATTGGGATTTTTTTTCAGCAAGTTGAAGCAGATCAGATCTGCTTGACTTCAGCAGAGCACAATTCAGCCCAGCTATATCTATGGTATAAAGTGTCTATGATTTCTTATCAAATACAGATATCAGATCATCTTTTCCAGTATCTTTAGGAGTCCAAAGTTCCTTCTTAAACCTGATCTAGCCTTTCAGGAATAGCATTGCCTTCCAATGACACAAACTCCTAGGTGTGCCTAGATCACTTAAAAATGAGAGTACAGCACCTCTGTAAATACTGCCCTCTGTTCAGAGATAAACTAGTGGTTCAGCCCAGGCCTGGGAAAGAGAATTTTTTTTTTTAAATTACGATGTTCCTTCTGCGGCCTTGGGAAAATCTTTAGTCTCCCTGCCTCGGTTTCTTCATCAGTGAAACAATTATGTATGAATTCCACAAGCTGTTCTCAGGATTTGACAGTATTCATTAGACTGAATAAAAATGAATGCCCTGAAGTGTCAACCAGTTTTATTTAGTCAACAGATAAAACCAAGAGACTGCACTAGGCCTGCTACTCTGCTGCAGCCCATCTCCTCAGAGAGCTTCCACTCCTCCATCCATTGCCTTGTCCTCCCACAAGGTCTCCCTGCCACCCTCTCGCTCTCCCTCTCGCTGCCCTTGACCCACAACACAAAAAAATCTGTCTTTTTCTCCTCCCTCTTTAAAAATCCCTCCAAGTAGGGTTTTTCCCCCTGGATCATTTCCCTGTTCAAGACTCCTACTTGCGCACGGTTGTTCTGGGTCTTGTCTTACTTCACTTGCAAGCTGCTCAGGGCAGGAAATGGGCCTTACCTCCAGTCCGTATCACACACGATATTCCCTTTGGAGTCAGCGTAAAGCTAAACATACGCCATATAAGCCTTTGTTGGACCAGGGCCTATGCTTATAAACTGCTGCGTAAGCCTGTGTTGCCACAGCGCAGAACTGTTGAGCAAATAAAATATTATAAAATATTTTTTGTTTTAAAAATGGACCTGCCGCTCCATTCACACTGCTCCTCCAAGTTTCAGGCAAGAGCAATATTAGATACAAAGCTTCCAGATAGAAGGACTGCAATGGGAAAAACACTAGCAATTATTCAAAGCAAATGTAATTTTCACACTGCCGCTATTTAAAACACTTAGAGGAGAAAACAGTTCATCACACTTGGAAAAAAAAAGAAAAAAAGCGCAATATCTTTTTTCCGCCTCCTCCCCCGCACCTCACACCCCCCCTTTTAACTTTTACTTGAAGTGTTTGAGGATCAAGAGATCTTCCCTGTTCATCGTGAAATAAATCTGACATCACACTCAGAGCTTTTCAGCACTTATCCTGATTAGCCAGATAGTAAGATGTTCTGCAATGGGATCTGGCTGGGATTAGCTGCTTTCCTGTTCTCCCTGTGTGCTACATGCTGCCCTGTGGTACCTTGTGTTGGTCAGGGACATCAAGAGTCCTGTTCCCCCATCTCCAAAGTGAAGCTTTACCACATGAAGTTATCATGGTCACTTCCAATGACAGAGAATGGAGGGACCCATTCACTAGGTATTAAAATTTTAATTTCCATAACAAAACTGAACACCCAACAGGCTAAGGTTGAATACAAAATATGTTTCAGTAGTAGCAAGTGATTTCCTGGGGACATTAGTGACCTGCTATACGATAAACCTGTCTAGCTGGTGGGGACATATAAGGTGTGAAAAATACCTGGATTGTTTAATCAGATTCAGCCAGATTCCTAGGTGGGAGCCAGCTCTGCCATGTGGCATTGACTCTAAATGTAGATATGGCCCACAGACCTACAATGCATGCTGACTTTAAACAGCCCTGTAGTCCAATGACATACACCCACACATGGCCACAACTCAAAGCATTCCGAAATAAAAACTAAGGGGGGAAAAAAAAGCAAAAGAAAAGAAAAAAAAATCCTACTTGCACAGCTAATTCCACTCATCCCTGGAGCATAACATCACATGCATTTAGCCTTATTTGAAAGTTTTCAGGGTCTTATGTATTTGTTCAAGCCAGGTCCCAAAGGAAGTGCAAACAGAAGAAAAGCACCATGCCAAGGCTCTGTCTGTACATAATGCTCCTTTCAAATCTACCCCAGAACCTGGGATTTACCTTCCCTGTCACACACACCTGCACCTGGTACATCCAAAACTCAGGAAAAATATTTTAAATCACACCCCTTTTTTACATCAAGCACAATTATTCTTATTTCATCTTCCCTTAAATAACAAATAAAGCACAGTACCCACAAACAGATTAAATGTATGCTTTGGAAGTTGCATTGTCTTCCTTCTAGAGGAAAAAAAAAAAGTAAAATTGCACAAACTAACAGTTGCACTTCCCAGTGAGTGTCTGCAAGTGTTCTGGATGCTGCACTGACAAGGGGAAATGAGGATTGAACCTAAAGACAAAGAGGAGAAAAAGGACTGAAACATCTGAAACAGCTTTCAGACACACATTTATAACAAATGCCAAGTGGATGGGAAGACTTTGTGCATACGGAAACACTCACATTCCCTTGTCAGTGCATTGTCTCCCCACACCAGCTCTGCCAGGGGCAGAGGACCCTCCCCTGGCTCAGTCTGCAGCAATGCCAAACTTTCACCTTCCTTGTGCAAGACTTCAAACAGATATTATCCCAAAATTTCAGTGTGGAACACATCTCCTTGCTTTCAGTAACAAGATCAGGTTTAAGCATTTTTCCAAAACTGATGTTCTACTTCATCCAGTTATTGAACTAGATGCCATCCCACAGACCTGGCATACAAAGAGTCAGATCACACTGCAACAGTGATCTTTTGCAGTCTTAAAAATCTCTGAACATTAAACCTTAGGCTGTCACCTGCTACATATTCACGGAAACCTCTGAGCCACAGACAGTGGGAAAAGAATTTTAAGATTGTAGTAAGATACCTCAGCTGAGACACTTACTTAAGGGAGGAGTAACCACCTCCCAATGAAGCATCCCAGAAATCTGACATTTCTAATTCAGCAACTTCTAGATTAAGCTGCAGATATTCTGCTAACAGACATTAAGGTTTTCTACATACATGTAAAAATAGGCACCTAGCATCACAGTCACATGTGTGGTCAAACTATCAAATTAGCTGGTTGATTTATTCATGTTCAGTTGCTATTCCTACAGCCTTCAGAAAAGAGTCCAAATGCAATTTTTTTTTCTTGCTGAAAGATGAGCAGGGGATTCTGGGATGCAGTAGATAAGACAATGGAGTATAAGTCAAAGATGAAAGACCCAGCATTTTGGAAGGTTTAGAAACATTAACAAGTAGAGGACTGCATATCATTCTTCATGAAGGCACAAAATTACTAAAATAAGATGCATGAATTGCTAAAAAAGAATATGCAAGGGTAAAATAAATCAGAAATTGAAGAAAACCTGAGGAGCCACAAAATTGTGCTACTGTTGCCACTGTTGAGAGACAGCATTTCTAAAAGAAGTTTATTCAATCTCTCCACTGACTTGTCTCCAGGGTTTAAGAGTTTGCTTAGTGCTAGGTCGATGCTTGGTCAGGCTATAACGCTTCATGGTTCTTGACACAGCTCTGAAATAGAAGCTTTTACTCTGGAGACAGCAAACAGCATAGAACAGAAGTGGCAGGAATTCATATTTCTGTACCATAGGCATTCATTTCTCTATAGTGCTCTGTTTTGCAAATAGTTCAAGATTTTGAAGCTTCAATAAGCAAGTGCCTGGGGTAAGGAAAGAGATGAACATAGGTAGATTCTAATTCTGAGGCTAATTTGATCTCTAATGTTTTAATCTCCTCATATTTGCACCAACCTGAAGTTCTGTTTCCAGAATGTGTATTGAATACAAGTTTAACCTGAAACCAAAATACATTACTTCCCCAAAACCTTCTTCTGCTTGCATACACCCTACGGCTGAATATTTCAGGAAAGTTTCAGAAAAATATTGTTTGGCCTTTTTGAGTAATACCAGATGAAAAGCACTCTTTTTGGTGCATTTACTCTTTTGGGTATTTTTGTGTTTGTATTTTGCTTGTAAAATTGTGTGGTGCAACCACAACAGGCAGCATTGCAGGAAGAAGGGACTGAGCCTCACGTGCCTTATGTGGGCATCATTGCAAGCAGGGAAAGGGAGAGAGACAGCTGATGTCCATGATAGCATCAGAAAAGGAAGGAAAGATAGGATGGAAATGTAGGTTTTGGAAATTCTTCCAATTCTTTGAGCAAGAGACATCAAAAAATAACCCTGAAGCATTACCCATGCCAGGAGATCATGGAAAGATCTGGGAAACCTATGAGAGAGATGGACCTGACTGCCAAATGCTACAGAAGGTTCCTGCAGCCTCCATCTCCATCACCTGAGCGACAGACTAGCAGGGATAGCCAGGACTATTTTTAGCTAACAAGAAACGGGAAGCTGATAATGTGTTAATCACAGCACAAATCACGGATGCATGCACCAGTTCCAAGGTGTCATGCATATGACGAATGCAAGCACAGGGGGAAGTGGAAGGAATCCGTACACTGCTGTGAGGAGCCTCAATAATAAATGAGAGGAATTGGAAGTGCCTGTGGATGCCAGTTTGGAAATATCAGTGTATAAGTGCTATGTAAGTACCTTGCTTAATTACAGCAGTACTCGTCCCTTGTACTTCTGGGGTGCAAACTGAGGCCCTTCTCTTCCACTGGTGCTGCTGCTCATCGCACACCAGCCAAGAGCTCTCTCATAGGCACCCAGAAATACTGCACATATGCCTGCTTTGCTGTGCAAATATTGGGGTCTTCTCCGGCTACCATCAGGCTGTGAATGGCAGGAGAGTTTAATTGAGATCAGGTGTATACATCACAGACTAAAGAAATTATATCTTCCATTGCAATGTGCTTTTAACAGTCTTACCCAGAGATGGGGGTGGGGGGAAGCACCAGATGCGTTATTCTGTACAGTAGATAAAAGATTGAGCCTGAAGAGATGGACTTATTAAAAACTGCACCCTTCACCTAGGAATCCAATAGGATTGATTGTACAATCACAATGACTGTCCAGTTACAGTGGAATTATCTATACATAATACCTGAGGGAAAAACATATCTTTCACACTTCCTGTCTCCAGTGTCCCAGCTTTAATATACCACTGAAATTTGTCAAGATTCTCCTTCAGCATACTGCATCCCCTGTGACAGTGTTTGCTTTGGATTTTCTTAAGGTCTTTGTTCTCCAGAAGGCAAGATATATTTGAGATGAGCATCACTTTATTTAATAAGTATTAAATAGCTATTTCTTTCTCTTTTTTAATTTTATGGCCATCATTTCACAAAGATGCCTCCACGCAAAAATGAACTTTTTCCTAACTTGTAGAACATTCACCTTTATTCACTCTGGGATGGAGTAGCTGAAAGAGAATTTCCTCTCTGGACACAGAAATGTTGCCTCTTTCCAAGTTCCATTTTCTCAGTTGTTGAGTGATTATCAATTATGTAACAGTGACATTTTGTAAAGTGTCATCTGTGGGTGGTAGTGAATTGGAAGTAAGAGAATGTCTTCCACAGAAATGAACTTGTCAAGACTGGTCATTAGTTGGATTTTGGGGCCATGGGAAATGCAGAAGCAGTGATAACAATACTTCCTTTTTTTGCCCACCTCTAGAAAATAAAACAATGATGATTATATAAAAGCCTCTGAACCTATAAGCAAAATATTCTAGAGAACAGTATAAAAACATTTTTGTTGCTAATATATCATCAAGTTACTCAGCAATTAATTTTATTGTTTTTCTCAAATACACAGTGAATAGTTCAGTTCTGTACTGGAGTGCCCTAAGTAGCCAGAAAGTTTCAAATTCCTATTCTAACTCTTACCCAGCAAAGATACTGCACCAGAGTACCTTAAGCCCTGGGTTTATGCCTTAGTCACTGGGATGTCCAGTCTTCACAGACATGGGGGACACCAAATAAAGATGTGATCTCTGTCCTTGTTTCAGTCCTTCCCCAACTCCTTTTTCCATAAATTCCTGAAAATTAGTATTTTCAGCTTTTCATTGGCATAAAAAGCTATTTCAAAAAGCTCCACATCTCACAAATGTTTGACACTCAGCCCTGTAAGTGTCAGACAACTTCAGTCTAGAAAAGCAGTGCCACTTTTAAACCATTGGAACAACTTACACCTGCAACGGTTGATATTTCTCTGAAAGATGTGCTCCAACGTCACCACGACTCCTCAACTGGTACCAGTAGCATACTAGACTAATGCAGAATATAATTATTACAGTGACACCCGACAGCTTGTGCCATGCAGAAATTCAGATAAGCTGATCACCCTTTCCCAAGAAAGACTTTGCATATGTGCTGTTCATGACTGAATGAGCAGAATACTTTTCCGTTGTATGAAGCAATTCCATAGATTTAGTTGAATGCTCAACCATATGATGGTGGCATATGCAAAACATCTACTGCATGAACCTGTTGCTAGAATGAATCAGGCCTTCAGGAGGTAAAGCACCTTTGGATTGTACTCTCATAGGACAGCACACAGTATTTCTAACAATAGCTGTTATGTTTCAGTTTTGCATCTATTCAAATTACTTGACCATAAGCTCCAAGCGAGGCCGAAATTTATTTCTTCAATTAAAACTTCCTTTATCTTTGCAAGACTTGGCACATTCAAAAAGAAGAGGAAAAAAAAAATAGTAACAATCAACACCACCTCCACCCCCACCCCCCAGTTCACACTGTAATGCCAAATTGAGCTGTGGATTCACAAAAAAAAAAAAAAAAAAAAAAAAAAAAAAAAAGTCCTGGCTGTTTTGTCTTTAAGTAACAAGCTGCTGTCTCTCTATTGTAGCCAAGATTGACACTTTACCATTTCCCACAACAGTCTCTCTAGTCTCATTATTTTACCTCTTGTAATTGCTCACCCATTTCTGCTTTATATCATCCTGGCTCCACACAATATTCCAGCTACCTACAATTCATTATTCTCAAGAAATCTTTCCCTATGAAGAGTTTGCATAAGAAATTCCTACATGGCATTTCATGCACCTTGATAAGGTCTATTCACATTTCTGACACCAGAGATTGCTCTTCAGTTAAAATCTATTATTGTCACATTACAAGCCTCTCCCATTTGAGAGCTCAGAATACTCTAAAACGAATTCCCCAGCTACATAAGGAAGTATTATGATTTTTCTTCCATCTGTGCAGAGAGGGTATCTTCACCATCACCCTACTCCTCCAACAAGCTCCATTTGAATAGGAGCCTCTGTTAGAGTCAGAAAGGCACAGAAGCAGTGTTTGTTCAGAGGATTACCCATAAAGCACCTATTCCAGGATCAAGGCCAGTGTCTTTTTCAAAAACTTTCCCATGGTGATATATCAAATCAGAGGCAGGATAAGGAACAGAACTAGCATCTCCTGACCCCTGCTGCTGGGCTCTAAATGCAGGAGGCTACCTTTCCTCTTTTGAAGCAATTCATCACTTCTGCAATGCAATGCCTGTGTAAGGCTGGTGTTACATAACAAACTCGCATCATAAAGTTAAATTGTCATTGTGTAAAACTTACAGAAGATTTTCATTTCGAGTTCATGCTTAAAAATAATATCAATTATCTTGCCTCAAGCTCTCTCCATTTTCTGATAAATAAGTTTGGCAATCATGATAGAACTGCCGAACAGAAATAAAGAATTCATTCCTTAAGCTGATTACTTTTCTGGGAAAGCATGTGTGCCAGACAGTTTAAGAACTTGAGTGTTTCTTTTATACAACATTGGCTCATCTCTATCATCTTTGTCAAAGACATCTACAATTTATAGCTTACCACAGGTTACCCAGCTGGTTCAAGTTGTTTTGTCTTTTATTAAAAAAAAAAAAAAAACAACAAAAAAAAACCCAAACAAAAACCAAAAAAACACCACCTCTGAACTTTTACACTCCTGTGTGTTTTAGCTGTGAGTCCTAAATGGAGTCTCCCATGAATAATTCAAGTTCCTCAGTTTCTTATTTTAGCATCAAAACTGTAGCAATACGTGACTAAAGGAAGTCTAGCCAAGATACTATGGAGCTCTAAATCAATGCAAAAATGAGATTAAAGATAGATATTTCTATTATAACAATGAATGAAAATATTGTTACATAGCTTGTTGAAACAACCTTTTAAACAGTAGTGCTTTATTTAAAAGCAGAAGAAAAAAAATAAAAGAAAAATAAGCCAGTTTAACCTATAATTAAGTAAGTAAACTGTGAAGAAGGCTACAGCCAATTTTGGAATGCTACTTATTTGGAAGGGCTCCAATATCAGCAATGGTGAAAGGATATAAAAGGTGATGACTATATTTGTATTACGTAGCAATTATTTTTTTCAGGAATGGTATCAAGAGACAAACAACAGGTTTTTTCCTCATTACATCATTCTCCAGATTGTACCAGTTTAGCAAGTTTAGTCTGAGGAGGAAATGATTCAGATTTCATCACTGCAGCCTAATTCAGCTTTTGTTACTTGTTTGAAAGAAGAAGAAAAAGCATACATGCAATTTCTAACCACATCAATTGAGTTAAAATATGACTAATAAAAGGTCCTGAACCTGTTGCTGTTATGATTGAAGGAAATTTTGCCTCAACTTCACTGGTGCAAGATTAAGTCCCTATACAACTTAGATTTCATATAAATGTTTAACATACTTGGGGCCTCCTGTTACAGTAGAATATTAAAATATTTTAAGCAATACTTTCTAGCCTAAGAAAATTAATGGGATTTTAGACAATAAATATAACCTATCCAGCACCAATGCAAATCAAACAAGCCTTCCATGGGTAAGCATTGTGCTTCACCATGGTAGGAGAAAACCCAGTGTTGTTCTGCAGAAGCTCCTGTGTAAGGTCTAGGTGCAAAGCAGAAATACTGCAGAGAGATCCATGTGTAAACATTGCTGCCCACCTTCCCCACCTCACTACTTTAAAGAAAGCACTCACCACATTTGCGTCAGCTGGGAAATTCGGCTGCCTCCCTCTTTCCCCACACATTCTGCAGACCACTAGCATGTTAAGTAACACAGGAGCTAAATCAAACTTGATACTTTCTTCTGATGAAATGAGCCCTCAAATCCAATTCTTTGCTTTCTCTCACCTAACTGACCTTGGAGCCAAGAAAACAATACATGTTCTTTTGAAACATTTTTCATGGTACCTAAAAAGATTTGATTCCCTTTATTTTAAGGCAGAGTTTTGTTCTCAACTGCTTAATTTAACTGATAATGTTTTTCCTTAATTTTTGCATTACTCCGTCACTCTCTACTTTGCCTTTATGTACTGAAGGTAATTTAGAAGAGTTCTGATACTTCTTGATCAGTTATCATCAGTCTGTGACTAAAATGCTACATTTCTCATAACATTGAGTGAACCACTTTGATTCATTAAAATGTGCTGCTTTAAAAAACATATATACAATATCAAGAAACTGCTTCCATAAAATAGATCCTCTTGCAGTTTTAGTTACTCTGTATGGGAAGAGATAAAATATCCCTTTGTTTAACTGTCTTGGACCAACTTTCTGTGCCCTCTTTCACCTAGTAGTGCCCAGTACATCAGAAAGCAGGTTTATATGAAAGGTTCCGGTTATGATTATGTCCATATACAATCCAATATTTTATGCTTCTTCTAAACCTTTCCTCTTATTAAGGTTTGTAGAAGACCATCAAGCACAATTTTGCTTTCCAACCTCTCTGGTCATGCCTGGTTTTCACTTACTTTAACTTGACTTCACATAATGTATTGCCACATCCTTTTTTTTCCCCCCTTAATTTGATTAAAATTTGTATCCCACCCTCTATTGTAATTCTTTGTTACACCCACATCTTTGGCAGATGTCTCCCATTTGCAAGTTCTTTATTTTCCATCAGTTTCTCGAGATTAATTATTATCCTGATTTTTTTTTCTGTAAGCCCTGAAGTAGGTTCTATTTTGCTTTCCTGCACGCTCTTCTCTTCCTCAAAATGTCTACAAACACCTAACCTAGCTTAACTTCTCTCTACTCTGCCACACCTGCTCAGCTACACTTTGCAGAACCTGAGATTACCTCGCCCTCCCTGCACCACATAACACTGGGAAACATCCAGAGAAAACTATCAGAGAGAGACCTTGTGTTGAAGCATTCAGAAATTAACTCTCTAAAACTCTCTCCTACACCAATGTCAACATACACCATGACCAAAGGTTTCTTCTCAGCTATCATCAATTACTTTGTACCCAACCAAAAGCCACCAAGCTGTTTTGAGGTCATCCCATATCCGACTGTAACGACCTAGCTGATGATCAAATCTCCCATTCCTTTGTAATTATAGTGTCTGTGATGACCTTAATACCATATGATAGCTCTTCTAACCAGACAAGTCCCTTCACTCCACCTTACAGCCACCCAGGATCAAGGTGATAAGCAGCAAAGTGTTCCCTTTTACCATGTCTCGGTCCCAGATTACTGGAAAAGCTTTAAAGAACAACCCTATGAATGTCTGTGCAGGACTCAAACAGTGTGGTATGGCAAGCCTACCAAACATTCACTAGAAAGGTTATGACTGCTCTTTATAGATGGATCACAGAGACAAGCATCATGGAGGAAGAGCTATTTAGTCAAACAAAAAACTGGGACATGAGAACTGGGTATGAACTTGTCATGAGTTAATGCACGCTGTGAGTTGAAGGTAACTACTCACCACGTGTGATAGTCCATCACTAGAAGGCAGGAGGAAAGGATTAATTGTTTTTTTTTTACAGTGTGATAAATAGATGTGGTTATCTCTGAAACAGGAAATTAAATTCAGAGATGCAATAGATATTTCTTCCAGTCCTTCAGTCATATTCTTTGAAAGACAAAAGAAGGGACCTTCAGTATATTACAGCATGTCCCTTGCTGTATGTACATCCAACCCTTCACTGATCACCCAGCCTATACACTGAATATACTTTCTCCCCATTAGTCTTTCTAGAATGCTTACTCCCTCTGGCATAGCTACTGCCCCCTTCTTTGCATGTGAGAGCATTAAGTGGCTAAGAGTTTAATTTAGCTGCATCCAAATTTATTTTATTTGACCCCTCTAGCAAGCATAGTTCAGATGGCTTCATTCAAGTAACATCCTCTGAAGTCAATCAGGGAACTCCAATGCAAGGAGCAATTTTGAGGTCAATGTTTCCCAACAGCCAAGAAAGAAATATCTAGACTGTGAAGTCAATAAGACAATGGAAACACTTAAGTAAAGCCTGTATTTAAATGCTTTTCATTTTTGAAGCCATAACTACTGGAACCCACATAGAAATTTCTGCTTTGTTTGGTTGTGCATTTTTAAAAGAAACAAAGCTTTTCTTCCTTTAAGAGGTCAGGCCAGGATCAAGCTTAATAGGCCACAGACCATATATCAAAGATTTCAGTATACTTTTGAAGTGGAATTAAATCATATTTCTTAGGTTAAATGTAGCTCATCACAAGAGTTGAAGTCATCTCAGACATCAGAGATCTGCAGGCTATTGAGCTTCTGTTATTAAATATTTTTTCCATTTCAGCTGACTAGTGCCTAAAGGCTGATTGCACAGAATAGTTATAACTTGTTGGGGAAAGAAGGGGCAAACTTTGTCTTCTCCCCAGTTGGATTAATGAACTCATTATCTATTACATATTTATGGGCATTATCTAAGGACAGATAACATGAATCTAAAAATGGCCAGTATAAAACTCTGAGATTTGAAGGAAGCTTACATGAGTCAAAAAATAAAAAAATTCATTATTGTTTTAGACTTCAAATATTTATTGCCTATATTTGTATAGAAAGTACTATCAGCCTTTCCTTTATACAAAATTATTCTTAATAGGTACTGCCCCCCCCAAAAAATTAGTAAGACAGGACAGCACATGCAAAAAAATCAGCCTTCCTTCAATTAAAAAATAATTACAATTGTAGTATTTGACTTTCTAATGTAATTAAAAGCTAATTTAATTTAAAGGAGGATACTTTGATTTCCCTTGTTGCATTTTTATACTGCAACCTGAATCTCACATAATTAATTTAAAAGGGACAATTAAAGTCTAACTAGCTTGCAATATTTTTTCTTTTATAGACTGCAAGTGCAAATCTAACAGTTAAACTGATAATTGGGGATAGCAACTGATCACTTGAACTATGCAGAAATCAGCAAGTGTAATTTTATGGATCTGGGTGAAGAGTTGCCCAACTGTCAAACACAAATAAAAGGTAGAAAACATAAAATCATATTTAAAAGGGACTGTATAGTTACTTCTCTATTAGATTGGCAAGACACAGAGTAAAACAAAGTGACTGTTTTCATTCAAACAGTCTTTAAAGGATGCCCCACTAGAAGCATTACATAACCAGTCACAAAGTTTTTGCCTTTAGATCACACACTTAAAGTGTCTCATCAAAATTGCATCTTGAAGGAAAGAAAATCACGACTTATTAAATATAAATATATGATGTTAAAAACTGCTTTTAGTGTGGTTATGTAATATTTATTGTTCTGTGGCTAAGGTCATATAAAGATCACATGTGACAGGTGATGTATTTTTATTGCTCTCTTTATGTTAAATGCCTTTCTACTAAGCTAATTTAAATGTTCTTGTCTCCTTGTTCTGGAAAGTATTTAAATCATGAAGTTCATAGGCACTGCTATACTCCAAATAATTCAGAAGCCAAACCAGAACTATTTCAGAAGTTACCTTTTAGAGATACCATAGTTTGGGTTCAGGTAGCAGAATTATGTTCTTGTTTCATGTACCAGACTATTATGAAACTGTTACATTTCTCAGTTCTAGCAGGTCCTGACAGGATTTCACACTTGCACTGGGACTCACCAAAACTGCTATTTCCAAGGCTGTATTTACCCACATTGGAAAGCCACTACCTAGTGTGGTACGATAGCCAGATTATTGCTCAAGAGAGTAGGGCAGCGCAGTAGGTCAGTACAGGGTACAACTCCTCCTTGCCTGCTCCTGGTTCTACCTGGCCACGCATGACCCTCTCTTTCAAAGCCATGACATTCATCAGCGGGTTTAATTACCCCAGCTGACACCCAAGGAGAGCTCTGCTCATTCATAGAGCAGGTAGGACAGAAACATGCTGTGAAAGCACAACAAACTCCCCACCCCTGCACCGCTAATGAGCTTCAACCCTGACCTAAAAGCAGCAGCAAATATTGAACTCCAGGTCTGTAGAGCCACGGCCTCTCGAGCTGCAGAGGAGAAGAACTGTTTGCGACAGGGATTTATAATTACCATTTCTGACCATTGTAGTAGAGGACTGTAGGATAACAAAAGCTACTTGCTTCATTCTTTGCCAGGAATATTTTTTTGCATCACTAGAGAACAAGTACCAGCTTTTACAAAAGAGAGGATACCTTTGTTCATATCCGACCAAGTGATTTCTATTTTCAGGGCAGACAAGCCACTCCTTTGATAACACCTTCGCGTGGCCAGTACAAATGACTGTGCACCTATATTTGCAAAGTGCTGCCTCTGTTTTGATAAATTAAACATAGTCCAGAGTACTTTTATGTATTCTACATGAAGAGAGGAACAGATCTTCCTTCCTTTGAAGTTGTGGCTAGCTTCCAAGTTACTTCAAAAGGGAAAAAGTTTGGGTACTTGTTCAGAGTTAATAAAGGTGTAACAGTGGAATTTAGCTTAAGGTATAGGAAAACATTCCCATTAATTAGCAAGATAAGAATATGCCATGTTCAACCCCAAACCACTCCACTGCTTTTGAAAGAAGACAAAGTTAGGCTGGCCCCATTGATGCATTTTCTGCAGTAGAGTTTTGTGGTCCTACATCAAAGTTTAGGACTGTGATTCAATGAGGTCAAAGCTTTTTTCATCAAGACAGACCAATATGACTTTCATAAGTGTCCAAAGTACCAGTTACATATACGCATCAGTAATTACTGTATTGTACAGTATCACACTCTGAAAACTCAGTCAAAAAATGTAAATAGGCTGTAAGTGTCAATGCAAATTCTCCCGTTCTGAGAATGTGCAATATGCAAGCATGGGTTATTTATTAATTTTTGTCACCACTGATTGATATCTTGATTAATTGCCAGAAGGCATTGGACCAGGTGTTAACTATGTGCAGATTGGATGCAGTGTTCTGTGAACTTCACGCTGTATTAAAGGCACAGACATGCCCAGTTGGAGCAATAAGCCTTTGTTTGCTTTGGCAGGGCTTGCAGCTCCCCGGGGCCAATGCCATAAAGAGGTTTCTGTTAGAAGCCGCAGTGCTCATTGTAGAAAAATTGCCCCTCAAAAAATTAGCATGGTACAATGAAGGATGCATAATGTTACGCAAATGACAGCTGCTTAGCTGAAACAATAGCTAGGAGATGGCATTTGCCAGGGTGCACATCTCATGTAAATTAACTTACTAACTGTTTCAGGAAAAATAAAAGAAGTGAAGCCTGAACCTGTACGACCACTTCATGGATCCATCCTGAGGGCACAGAAGAACTGCAAAATCCCACTAATATCAAAGAAAGTTGGACGGGCCCCTCAGCCTCAGCCCCTCAGATGCCGCCAGGAGCTGAGCAGGCATGGGCTGCCAGAAGCAAAGTTTGCCTTGTCAGGGCAGAACAAAGCCCTGGAATCTGCTTTACAGGTGGAAATCCAGAGTCATTTCCCCCAAAGCAGCAAATCACAGCTGCTGAGCCAACACCAAAGGGAGACCACCAGAGTCCCCGTCCACAGCAAAGAGCAGAGCCCAGGCTGAAGGTGCACATGAGCTTCCCTGCTTTGCCCACCTTGGGGAACCAGAGCTCCCCTATGGTTTTAGCTCTAATCTATAACCCCAGGGATGGGTGGAATTTCCCCTGATTTACAGCAACGGGGGGAAAAGGCCCAGTGGAGCCAAAATGCTTCAAGGGGGAGCAGAATCAGTGCCTGGGCCTTTGTGTCCTCTGCGCAGCAGAAGGGACATTGTCCTTGTTCAACCGATTAGAAATACTAATCATTGACATCAAAATCTAGCCTCAGAGTGCAGGCTAAACCAGAAAAGGCTATGCAGCACAAAAACAGAAACAGCATTAGGGGAAAGGGAAAGAAAAAAAAAAGGAGGAAAAAAAAAGAAAAAAATATAGTTGCAATCTGCTCTGGGTTGAGTTGCATTAGTTTTTGCATCTTTAAATCAAGGAAAGGCCTTGGTTTATTCTGAGCATGTTGGTGGAAAATAAATTCACATGAATGTATGGCATAATATGAGGGAATAGAAACAGAACAGAAAGAAGCATGATTTAACCCCAGAATTCCGGGCCGTAAAGAAAATATGTTGAAAGCCAAGAGTAAAGCAACCAATCATTTGTCATTTCTAAGGGAGGAGAACAATCACTTAATATATGGGAGCTGGAAGGGGGAAGGAGGAGAGCACTGAGCACTGGTTTGATTTACATAGGAGTTTCCCTTCATAGTGTAAGGATTAACACAGCCCCTACTGAAAAGGCGGAGGGCTCTAAAAGCAAACAAGGTGGTGTTTGGGATTTTTTTTTTTCTTTTTTTTCTTCTCCTTCAGAGTGGGCCCCGTGATACTGCAACTGTTGCTCATCACATTAGCAGTGTGGGAACAGGAAAAAACCCATGCCAGGGAAGGGGGAGAAGGGAGGAGGGCTCCAGGCATGGGGGAGGGGGACATCAGTTGACAGCAAAGCAAAGCAATTAAAACCTAAAATAAGAGGTGGTTGTGAAATGGTCTTTGCATTTGGACTCAGCCAACAAAAATGTTTACTTTGTAACAGAACTAGTATGATCTAAATGATAAATCAAGACCAAGTAATTACTCATCACCTATTTGGGGATGGAAAAAAGCAATGACGCCAGGGAGGCAGGGCTCAGCCCGGCCGAGCCCCAACAGCCACGCTGGGAATTAATGCCACTGCTACTGCTGGAATTGAGGAATTGCACTTGCATCATGGAGATCCCCAGGTGCCACCCCGACCCTCCAAGACACTTCCAGTTGGGAACAATGCGAAGCCAGCATGGCTGGATCAGGGTAATGAAGCCTATTTCAAAGGCCACATCTGGCATTATGAGTTCCAAATGTTAAGGTGAGTCTTCAAACAATACTTGTTGAAGGACAACACATTTTCTGTGGAACTGCTCTTAAACAGCCCATAGACCACACTTGGTGCAATATAAAAAGCAAAATTCAACTTGCTGAACTAACACAGAAGCTATGACACAGAAGCTATGATTAAGCACAAAAGCAGATGCTTTAAGTTCTTAAAAAGAAGATGCCCTTGTAAAAATGTTACACTTTGAGGATGAAAAGATTTTAAAACAAACCAGAACAACCACAAACCCCTCAAACTTGTTGACACAGTGAAAATAAGCAGCAAGCATATACAGATATGGAGACAAAGAGACACGTGCTAAGAAAACTCCTTTTGGACAATTTCAGCCATAGGTTGCCATACCAACAAGCTTAAAACAAGGGATCTGATCTAAATCCATTATGGATTTAAGTCTGCTAATATGTACCAGCCTATAACCTGGTCGTGTATTACCAAAAAAGCCAACTAATTTTATGTAATTTAGACAATTATTCTTGTCAATGGACTAGATTATTTTTTATAGTAATAAAACATTGGTACTAGGATATGTTTCTATATTCATGCCTGCAACCAACAATTCCTTTAGAGTGTGCTGAGGCTACATATAAGAGCAGACCAGCTTCATGGTAGAGCCATAACATGAGCATTGGGCATAGGAAGACCAGAATCATCCAACACAACCCTTCACAACTGGACAAGCATGACATAATCTTGCTCATAGTATTTTTTTACTGCATCTTAAAAGTTGCGTTTGTTGTCCTTTTAGAAAGGTTTTCCAGAACTTAACAGTTTTGTCGATGAATAGAAATCTTTCACTTAATCTTAACCATATTCATGACCAACTTAATGTTTTGCTTTGCTACCAACACTCTTCTTTGGATTAACTTTCCCCCCTTCCCTTTATTATTTACCCATGTGATTTGCTTATAGACAGCAATTATTTCCCTTCTGTGCTTTCTTTTTACTGAAAGAGCCAAACATTTTTCAGCTCTACTCATAACACAGACTCTCCATTTTCCCAGTCCTCTATGCTAACCTTTCTTTGAAGCTGCTCCAGTAAACCACTCTCTGCTGAATATGGGTGACTAAAAGTTACATCTTATTTTGTGTATACAAAGCCTTATTTACAAGCATTAAGAGCTCATACCCCCACTATAAATAGTTGCCTGCACTCTGTTTGTCTTTTTCATGGACTGGATCACAAGGTAGTTCATAATGATCCTCTGTAAAACTGCTGTGCCCTGCAGTTGTACACTCTGAATGTGTAACTATTACTACTTCTATACTCAGTTTCTGGCTGATAAACTCACATTTTTCAACAAGAACTAATGCTGGTGTTCTTAAAGTCACAACAACCATACAACATGAAATTCCTGGTCATTTAAAACCTAGGCTATCTCAGACATCACAACGCTTCACACAACTTCGCTTCCAACATTGTTGACAGCAATGCACCTCACTTTGCTTTTTTTCTCTCTTTTATGCCCCACAATTCTTTAAACTGAGTATTATTCATCTGCCTGGAACCAATAATAAAGTTTTCTTCCCATCACAACCTTACAATACCAAATCCTACTTTCTCCTCAACGAATACTTTCCTATGGAACACCTCACTAAATGCTTCATTAAAAAACAAATACATGAGACTTAGCAAGCTGGCTCACCTGTAAGATCAGCAATCACATCAAAAAATACTATAGGATTAGTCTGGCATGATTGTCTTTTGTTAAAAATACACTACATTTTTATCACATTCTCCACTATCTTGTCTGATAATACTTCCCCTCAGAATTTGTTCCAAAAAGTTGCATACTTCTCTGGCCAGACTAACAGGTTTGTAGTTGCCTGGATAAATTTTCCACATTTCCTTAATGTCTATGGAAATACATTTGCTATTCCACAGTCACAACATCAGCTTGACAAATGCATTAAAAATCCTCACTGGTGGAATTCCACTGCACACTGCCAGAATTTTCAAATTTTTTTTGGAATGTAGACTATCTCCTTCCTGCATCTTGAGTGCATTAAGTTCTTCAGTCATAATTCCACCTGAATGTGCCAGTTTTCACTATACATACTCATTCTCATTGGAAGGTTTGATTTTACCTTTTCACTTCAAATTATCATATTTATTTAAAAACTAGAGGCAAAGTATCAACTTACTTATTAGGAAACTACTACATTTTTGTTTGCATCATTGCTGAGTAACATCACTTCCTCGTTCCTTGTTCTCTTTTATTTGTATGACTAAAGAAATTTTTACTATTTAACTTCCTTTATAAGGATACAGGTCAGCTTGACCTCTGGCAATTCTGAAAGTAGTACAGAGGCTCAAGAAAGTTTTTAGCAATCTGTTTTATTCATCTATATGTTGACTGAGCTGCAGGACTTTCAGGTTTGGCAGGACATGTGGAAGAAAAAGTGATTTATAATACACTGCAAAATCAGAAAGATACTTCCAGCTCTCTCAAATTGCACATGTATTCAACAATAGATTGTTGAATAAAGATGACAATTTTGGCATCTAAAAGGGCATTAAAAAATCTAATGAAAATTGAGTATAAAAAGGATTCTCTACTGAAATAATCTGAGTACAGCCAAGACCTAAATTATCATTATAACCTTATTTTTTCTCTTGAAATCATGCTTTGACAGCATGCACATATGCTCCCAAGCACTGTGAGCTTGCAGGAAGGAAAGTAATCAGTGAGGGAGGTAGCTTAAGGTCAGCTCCCTTAATGTACATATCCCTGATTATAGCATTGCTCAGGGAATACAAGGCAAATTTATATCCATGACTGCAGGTCATTTTTGCTTGTGAAACTTAAGAGGGTAAGGGTGATAGGGATTACTCCATCCCACCCACTTATTCTCTCACTTTCAGTAAGACTCATTTGGAACAATCAAACTTCCATTTTATCGTATCACTGAACAAATGTCTTGAATGATAGGGGAAATGATTTTGGAGAATTTGGAGTAATACAAGTTGACTATTAAAACTGATTGTACCATTTTCTCACCTTACACAACCCACTATCAAGTTCCCAATGTACTGCAGCATCTGATGTCCTCTGGTAAAGTGCTGGATGGGTAATTTACTCTGCCTTAGTTTAACCAGAGTCAAGTCTTGGAGAAAAGACACTTCAAAAGGATTTGACTTTGGATTTGGACAAGGATTTCTGAAAGAAGTTTTATCTGTGTGCTCTCTATTAGCAAATTTTTTCCATGCTACCTGAACAGGGTACAAGCAAATGCAGGACTCTGAAACAACAGTACAATCTGGTAGGAGCTTCAACACAAGGCCCAGCTGATATGACTGACACACCTAATATGTGATGACAGAAGAAGCACGCTTTCCCATTTCAGGGAAACAGGAGTGCTTGATTCCAGTATTGTTAACAACAGCAAACATGTGGGTTGTGTGTCTTTCTGAAAGCACCCAGAATTGCTGAGAGTGTGTAGATTTCATCAGAGGAGAAGGGAAGAGCAAAGCAGCTGTTCCCCCTACCTTCCCATTACCCAAGCGGAAAAGTGAATTGCTGTACTCCAGCCTCAAGGATCATAATTATGAATCAAGGACTTTGATGGTGATATTCCAAAATAAGAACCAGCCATTTTCAGTCTCAACATTTATCAGCAGTTTGGACAAAGTCCAATTCTTCTAATTGAAGAAGGCAACATCTGTGGTCACAACATCCAGGTCATTCCTAGCACGGCCATCAGCACAGATGCATTAACACATGTACCAGACTGCCCCTCACATTTCTTACTCTCAGCTTCTCTCTCACCCTGGGTGAAGTCCTCAGGTTGAGAGCCCTGACTAAGACAGCCTTCCTGCAGACTTGGGATTGTGCCACAGTGCTGCCAAACTACTAAATGAAGAGTAAGGGAAGCCTTGCATGGACTCTTTCAAATGAATGACACCATGGTCATCTCAGTGAACATGCAACTTCTGGAGGCTTTCCTCACCCTCTAGCATCCTGGCTGCACATCTCAGCCCGGCATGCCAAATCTGAACACGTTCGTCTGAACATGTTAAGGGATATGTGACAGCCTCAGTCAAATCACAACATTACTGGAGAATGAGGTACATCAACACGAAAATACTATGAGGGTGAGATCACCTCCTCAGTCACTTCAGCATGAGTCCTGCCAAATTCTGTGCCAGGCAGCTGCAAAAAACCCAGAAGCCTTGTGTAAAAAGTGGCTACTGTACATGCCCACGTGCTGCCAGTATTTTAGGTGTTGCCTACCTCCAATTACAAAAGCATCAGATTGTGCTAGCTACAGAAGGGCTATGCCAAGGTACCCAGCCACAGAATCAATGTCCTGCTTCATCTGTGTGGAGTTGTTGTACAGACATGCCCCAAGTTCAATATAACCACCACTAGTAATCAAACGGAAGTTGTGAGAAGAAAACATAACAAGAGCTGCTCTTGCCTTGAACAGTAGCTGCTCTTGCCTTGATGTGATCACACAAATAGCTAGATTCTTACCATACTGGAAAGTTAAACCAAGATGCCAGCTAAGTGTATAAGTGTCTCACTGCACCCAAGTGCCTCTAACACAGCCACAGTTACGCTTTAAACAACACTAACTTAAAGCATCAGTCTGGACAGATTTTATTATATTTAAAATATTTTATGCCATTTCTCTCTAGAAAATCCTGCAGAACAGGCAGTAACATTTCTGTATCAGCACATGAGGATTTCTCACTCAGGTGATGGATGTGTAGCATGGTCAGACATGGCAATCATATTTTCTCATTTCATACAAAATATTGAAACTGCTTTCTTGGTTTTATCCACAAGGTAAATTGATCTGGAAAGTCTGAAGAAGGTCTGTTTAACTGTTTTGAGATTATGGGAGAACAAAGGAAAACATTTTTCAATGAAAAAAATTCAAAACTATCAGAATAGCGGGGTGAAGCCTCCAAATACAGCACGTCCCTCAACTCCTGAAGAGAAAAATCACAGAGTGGGGGAGAAGGAAAGAAAGAAAGGGAGAAAGGGTTTAAGCAGTTGTAGTGGAAAAGACACTTGAACAACCTGAGGAAATCATATCCTGAGCACCACAGGTATTGAGAGAGCTCTCTCTCCTTCCTTTCCAGGCTTAGAGCAATGTTGAGGGAATATGTGTGAAAAAGATTGCAATAGCTTTGAAATATGCAGAGTTTTAACCTGCAAACTGCAGAATCAGAACCATTTTGTCCTAATATCAGCAACACAGAAGCACTGCTTAAGTTCTCAAAAAACAACCAAAAAAAAAAAAAAAAAACAAAAAAAAGGAGATTCCATCATTGGCGATTCTGAGCATTTGTTTTGTATCTATACACTGCAATTGTCCAATAGCCCACAACACCTCAACAGCCCGAGTGTAGTCATTGCTACCGTACGGGTAAGAGTTGCAAAACCAGGAGTTAAGAGAAGAAAATATATTTATGGCATTAAGGAAAAAATTATATATGCTATGCTAAAAGGGCTGTTCACTTAGCATTAGACAGACACTTCATTCACTGTCAAAGAATTTGAAATACAAAGAATTGATGTATATGAAATGTAAAATACTGGAGGGAAGGAGGGAGGGTGAGGGATTTATCCACATATCTTTCTAAGTAGGAACAGTATCTTAGTCTCAAATTTCTGAGCTCAGGGTTTATGAACAGAGGTCATTAGAGGGCTTTAAGTTAGCCTCACTGCTCCCTTCAAAGTGTGAAAATTAAAATGAGCTATATTGCAAATAACCAACCCTTTTCAATAATTACTACCATGCTACTGCATCTGGCGATATCTGAATGACATATCTCTCCATTACCAAAAGGTAACTGCATTTTCATTTTGACTAATATAATTTTAAAAACCATCATACCAGGTGCCTTATATTTGGAAAATCTTGAAAGCTTTTAGATGTACAAACACCCTTCCCACCGCTCTTGGCTTATCTTTTATTTACCCTACTGGGTATACAACAATTGATGCTTCTTCAAAGCAAGGACTTCCCAGCTGATTAGCTGTGCTGAGCTGGCTAAGCTTATTAAAGGTGATTAATGCATTCAAGTATTTTTCCCCTCGCTTGTTAGTTCAATTTCTTGCTCATTATGCTACTGGTCTTTTTATATTAAAACAGACCACCTGGATAGCAAAGAACTTCATAATCTTGGTCCAACAAGATCAACACCTGTTGTACATGTAATTAATCATAAGGCAGTGCATGGCTGTATTCAGTTAAAAAGCTAAGATTATCTAACAACAGAAGCAATACACCACGTTGGCAATCAGCATTTGAATCCTTAAAATGGAGCTTAAAAAAAATCAGAGAAGTGAGTCAGTACAAAGGGGCTCATAATTATTCTCTCTCCATATTTAGGAGTCCATATGGGATTTGTGACGTATAAAAGTCAGCATACAATTTTCTGATGAAAAATTCAGTTCTAAAAAAATTCATATTCTTCTCAAGGCTGAGAAAAATCAAATGGTCTTTCTGTCAATGACATTTTCACTCTACACAAAGAAATCAAAGAGAGTTTGGATATTGTATTACTGAAAGAACCCAGAAGTTCAATATCATTTACTAGTCTGAACATGGATTGAGAACCACAAAGTCCAATCACATCTCTGTCTTTAACTCACTGTGTGGTTTGGCAAGTAGCTTAACTACTTTGACTGCATTTCTTCATCTGTACAATGTGGGAAAAAATACTTACTAAGTTGATTAGAATTTTACAGGATTTAATGTATGTAGCATGCTTCCAAATGCTAAAGCCCCATATGAGTATTATTAACTTAGCTATGGTGCATTAAAGTGGAAAATACATGTCCTCTTTAACAGTGAAAAATCTGCAAGGAGGAGATTCACTGTAAAAGATAAGACCATAAAAATTACAATTGGTTGATTTTTTTTAAAGAATTACAACAGCACAATATATCCAGGAAAATATAAGCATATTATATAAGCCATATAAACACCAGCAAATGAATAAAGCATCTTACACAATTACACAGAGAGAAAAAAAAAGGGCATCCTAATCCTAAAACTCAGGCTATCAGCCTAATACATTCTATCTGCATTTGATTGAATTTTCATACTGGAAGATTCAACGCACTGTTAAGGCAGAGTGAATGAACAAGAACAAAAGGTAAATTAGATCTTATTAGCACTGTAAAGGTGGTTAAGACTCACCAAAACCAATTGTACAATCTACAGTTAGGAGTGGGAACTGAATGGTGAACTAAGCTGAACACAGAGAAAATGCACATATTAACAGTAGCAGTTATGCCTTTTTCCTTCAGGTTCCTCAGGGGTCAGCAGCATTGTGGGGTTTATCACACTGTGACCTTCAACAGAGCAGGTGCTGAGGGATTCACACCAAGGCTGCTGGCTCCTTTATAGCTAACAGCACACAGGTCTGCCACCTGCATGAGTTAAGTTCATAAGTCTCTCCTGTTCAATGTACAGCCCACATTGCCAAGTTTAACAATCCAACTGAAAATTCATTCAAACTTGGTCAGACAATACAATCTTTAGTGCAAATCAGAAAAGTCCCAAGACAAAATTCTCTTCATCTCCCTGTTTTCTTGTTCTCATCCATCCTCTATCCTGCAAATTTTCTGATCTCAAAATTCTTCACTCCTTCCAATTGCTTTCCTCAAGATTTTATTTGCCACCAGTAGATCAGAAGAAATGGATACAGATTATCTTTTTAAAAAATCATACTATACATATGGATTTGCTGTGAAATTTTTATCCCTTCTCTTTTACTTTGTGTGTTTTCTGTTTAAGAAAGCTAAAGATGCACAAATACATACTTGTCTAAAAGCAAGTACTGATTTCAAATGGTTTGATTTCTCTTTTCCAGACTGAGAGAAAGCCTTTAGGTCATATAATAGTATAGGACATATATCATACAAGCTGAGGCAGGCAGAAGGTCCCACCCATTCTTCCTGAACAATCCTCATTGTTATCACCTGCTCAGCACAGAACTGCAACCAGCTTATTACCACCTCTGCCAAGAGCTAAGGAAGCAAAGGAACCACTGAACACAGGTCCAATGAGAAGACAATTAGAGATACAAGTATACAAGTATCAACCAAGCTTCAGTGATACTGCAACCCACATCATTTTCATAATCTTCCATCTTGGATGCAGGGAAGGGACTGAGGAAATCACAATCAGTCTTCAGAATTTACACACAGCAAGAATAAACTCCATCCTTTCCACATTGTCCTGTTAAAACAGAAAAAAAAAAAATCCCCTAATGACTGACATCAGCAGAGACCCTAGTGCAGATGTAATGAAGATGGCTTCTGATGATCATGTTGTGCCAGACACTCATAGCAAAGATCACATGTGCAGACACAGACACACTCCCAAAATCTGACTGATGCAAAAAGTGTCTGGGAATCTAGACAATTCTCATCAGTTTCTGCAGATGTCTCACTTGTTATCTTAAACAAAACCATATCAAAAACCTTGGTGTGTTTAATTTGCAGTTGCCAATTTCAGCTTTTTCACTCTCAGCAAGTTATGGCTATGCTGCCAGTGCTGTCTGCTTAATTCAATCCACTACCCGTTCAGTACAAGCTCACCCTTCTGTGTTTGTGAGAAATAAGCAACGTACATAACATGACAGTGCCTTGACAGTGCCTGCACTTCCTTATTCCTCTGGCCTTCTGAGGGAACAAGAATAACATTGCCGTCCAACTCCCCCCCTCCAACATTTTTATTATTTTTTAAAACGCACACTGTCACTCAATGGTTACTTTTCTGCCCTTCCTGGATATTGTCTTGCTCTCCTACGCAGTGTTTCTATCTCAAAGGGACTTGGGCCCTGCAGTCACCTTTGCCTGTAAGCATTGCCAAGCATGCCAGGAAGTGTGGGTGGACCATGCGCAGATAACACTCAGATCTGGAAAGGGACACACGAGCAATTCACACACAGCAATGAATCAACTGCTCACCAAACTCCTCCTGGTAAAACCAAACAAGAGATTTGTGATATATTGCATTAATATATAATCTTTTTTAAATACTTCCATAACATTACATATAGTAAGTGTGATGATACAAGAGAGGGATACACCATTTGAAGTTTTTCAAAGAGATACGGTTTCTTTTTACAGATGGAACAAGAGTTGTTTAGATTTTCTCTGCATCTTTTCCCAGACAGATTTTTCACTGTTACTGATAAACAAGGAGATGGACAAGGCAAAAAGATGAAAGATTTGTAAGAGTTTTTAGTATTTTCTGCAGAAGTTTAATTTAGAAAATTTCCAGCAGATAGACTGTATAGCATTAATACAGATCTAATAAGTAATAATAAAAAAACCCTTTGCTTTTAAAGAAGAACTTTTGGAATAATAACTGTTTAATTCTACTGTCCATGCCAGCCTCCTTGTATTTACAATCTGCCTCTGGATAGCTCATTCCCAGCTTTGATTTCAAATTTGATACGGTATTTCCCTTTATTTCCTAAACTGCTCTAAACCAGAAAATAAAATCCACACAAATTTTCCTGCCCTGTTAACTAGCCTGAAGACTCTCAATTACCATCTCATCTAACTTTCCCACTGAATAACTCCCACCTGCCGCTCACAAAACACGCCAGCTCCTACTTTCATGCACCTGAAGCTACAAGAATCTTCTCCCAAGCTGCAGCCTGAATGCCAGACAAAATGATGTGGTTGTAATGATGCAATTGCCTGCACGGATGGATGTCAGAGGGGAATGATGAAGAGGCAGAACACCTTACAGCTGGGGAGCACAGCTCCAAAGCAGACCAGCCTTGCAGTGCCTGTAATTCCACCATCCATGGGATGATTGCTCGGGGTGGGTCGGAGGAGAAGAAAGAGCTGCCAGCGCAGCCAACTCGGGCATGGCTCCACAAGCCACCAGCCGCCACAGTTGCCATTATGGCCTGGGGATTCAGCAAAGGCATCAAGGACTGAGCTACTCCTTCATTTTACAGATGGTTCATTAACTGGGTGGAAGCACATGAGAGCACTTGGAGAGCAATAGGAAGAGGCAAGGGGCAGGAGAATTAGACAAAAGTTGTTTGGCAGCAGCTTCCAGATGAACTAAAAATCACACACAGCAAAAATAGCAAGGGAGTATTTGCCAGCTGAGAGGGGCCACATGCCAAGTTTGAGGTCTTAAAAATTAACTGCTTTTGAACTATACAAGAACAACAACAACAAAGATCTCTTATTTAAGCTCAAAAGATTTTTCATGCCTATCTAAGCTACTAATGAGGAAAAAGGAGGAAAGAAAGAGACAATATCTTCAAGCTGAGGCTGAGAATCAGAAGAGTCAACCCCTAAGCAATATGTTTGATTATATATTAATATTAGGGTCTTAATTACACTAAACAAAAATGAAGCATCCATTTCAACTTCCCTGATAAATAATTCACACACATAAATACAGAAACCTAAGGAGTTCTCACATATCCCTATTCAGACAACACCTCAAAGCCAGTTTTAGGCAGATCTTCTCAGGTCCAAGAATGCCAAGGATCAATGAGAGCATTCCCCAACAATTTAGTGTCTGAAAACTGGCTTGGAAATCAGCTCTCATGAAACTTCACATTTGCCAACTTTTTTATACTGCTTATTACAGTTCTACTTAAACACAAAAAAAGTACAACATTCAGTGCCTTACTCCAAAGACTAGGGGTGGTGTCTAAAGCTGGTACCTTTCCAATGTAAGGACTTGTACAGAGTCATAGAGGAATTCCAAAAACAGTTTAGGAAGCTTCTGCTCCTTCTCCCTCCCCGCCCCCCCCTCCATTTTTTTTTCTTCTTTTATAACTAAAAATTACTTAGGTATATTTTCACATTTATATAAAAGAATTATGACATTATGTTTATAAATGTACCCTTCAGAAAGCCTAAACTTCAGATAATGGATATCATAAATGCTTGGATTGAGGCAGAAGTATGGCTTGAAATATGGAAAGCTACTGAAAATTTTCATTGTCAGATTTTTTTTCCCTTACAAGTAAACACACAATTTATCTATCATATATAAATAAAAATTGTAGCATCTTGAATTGCTGACCCAATATGAGAATTCCTAGCAGCTTCTCTTACAAAGAATTTTGCAGAGCCCTTTCCATTTCTACTTTCAGTAAATTTTTCAAGCATTCAAGACAACATTTTGGATGCTCAGCTGTGATTACTTTGCTAAAATGTAATGCTACATACATTAACGAGTTTAATTCTTGGAATGCAAAAATGGTTTCTCTTTCTTTTTAGCCATAATTTGACAGTGAAAATTGCGAATTTACCTCTCTGCCAAAATAAGTTTACCTTCCAACCAAACAGGGCGTTTCTTCCACAGAAAACCATGAATGACTAAACTATGAAAAATGAAAGTTGGCAGGTAGCCTTTCTAAACTTATATGCTTCCTGACCCTGCCAGAGAGAGTTAAGCTAGGTCAATATGCACATGGGAGAGGAAGGAAAGGATAGGATGGGGTGGTTCCAGAAGTGCAGTCTCCTTTCTCCACAGCCAGCAGCAAAGCAGTGCTCCTACAACACATTTTTGAAGATCACTGTGTTGGAGCTGTTTGCGATAGTCAAATATTTCATTTTTCACTTTCATGAGCCCAGAGATGCAAGCACGGGTGCCCAAGCCAGCTTCTACTCTGCCTGGATTTCTCTAGCACATAGCTGATATTCTGCTCAAAAATGATGTGCATGTTGCAACTGCACGACCTACCCCAGCACTGGCTGCATTTCAAAACTAAGCAACAGGAGACATCTCAAAAACCCAGTAATATGAAGCTTCAGCAGTCCTTGACAGCTTCTGTTTTTTGGACAGCTTTCAAATGCAAGGTTCCTGGTCATACCCTGGAAAAGAGAGTGGATGAACTCTGGAAGTAAAATTCTTCCCTTTCTATAACCTTCTCACCTTGTTACAGCATATAGAGGGTGTCTTCTTTCTTCTTATCTAAATTGAGATTTCTATCCCTTAAATATCCACTTCACAAACACACATGACTTTTCAGCACATCCCTGCCTCCTCCAGCTCTGACACCCACTTCATCGCAAGCATGACACAGACGTTTAAGGCAAGAGTACACGGGTGCAGTGGGGACAAGAGGCACACCCTAAATCTCACAAGCAGGATGGAGACCTGCTCCTGAGATCCTTTTTCCCCTAACTGTGAAGGACTACATCCCAGAAAGCTTTCAGAGTCTTCCAGAAACGCCATAGTGCTGCCCACCACTCAGAAGTCAAAGGAACATTTTGATTTCCCACATAATTGACTTGACCCATGCTGCCCACAATCTTTGTCAGCTGATTTGGTTGTTGCTTTCAATTATGTATTTGCTGTGGAAAAGGAAAACAAGACTTTGTTCTCACATATCTCTGGTCCTATCATATCAGAGCACTTATCTCTTACCCTGTGCTTACCTAGGCTGCAAGCTAAATATTCAGAAGCATGTTTTCTTCAGGGTTGTACCTCCTCAAGAGCTCAATATCTCCTAGCAGCATAAACTTCTAATGAAATTAATGAGATGGTTTGGAAATTGCCTGTGAGAAAGCAAGAATCTCACCAATTAAAACTTGCTGAACTGGGACTGTGGTGAGTTACGACCAATGTGGAAACTGCCACTACTTGCAATGCAACCTTCTTTCATTAATGTAAATGCATACATTTGAACCATAGGTTTTATTACCAGGAACAATTGCACAAGCAGAACATTTCACTCTTATTGCACTGCTTCAACTGAAACTACATAAAGAAGTAAGAAATTTCTTACAGCAGGTCAGCATCTAGAGAAGCTCCATACCCACATCATGCAACTTAATAAATGTTAGGGAAGATATAATTCATAGAAGAGGATTATAGTCTTCTCTCTTCACTATTCTCTCAAAGAGTGTTTCCATGTATCTAGGAGCCATGGACCTCAAAGTACTGTAGCAACTTGCAGGTCAATATCTCCAAAGCTTGGCCACCTCAGACAGAAGTTTAACCTTCTAAAAAAGCACCACAACTCTTGTTTCATGTTTAGCAAGTCCCTGGAAAGCTATCCTTGTAATAAAATGGAATAGTCATGGCTAAATATGGGTTTGAGATTAATGTTTCCCAATGTTTTGCCCCAACTCCACCCCTGAGTATTGTGAAAGAGATGAATGTATATTATCTTCAGCTTGGTTGTGCAGATATGGTGACTCTTCCCTCCTCTACAGCTCCTAGAATAAGTTTGAAATATAAGACATTTGGAGTTTTCCCTTTCGCCACAGTCACTTCCCACACAAAGGTCTTCTGAGAAGACCTACCACTGGGACAAAGGATCAGCCACCCAAAAGTGACACATGGCAAGCAGCATTGCCTGGGTGAGGGGGGAGCAAGATGGGCTAAAGCCGAGCTTCATGGACACCTTGCATGACAGCAGGGGAATTCCCCCAGATGGACACTATTTTAAACAGTGTCAATCTCTGAAAACATCTCAGCAACCACCTGATGCAGAAATGTTCACATCATAAGAATGTGGCTGCTCTCTGCCACCATTGAAATGCACTTGTCCAAGCATTAACCTGGTGACCAATTCCCCTTCTTGCAAGGAAAGGAAACTAACAAAACACACTTCCCAGGTATGGAAGGTTTCTTTCTCTTATCTTAATCGTGTCGCATCCATTGGTTGGAGACTCTTTTCTTGCTAAAGTGAAACACATAATTTACTGAGGAAGTTTCAGTCCATTGCAAGTTGTCCACAGTCACGTTTGTGGTTTTCTCAGCAAATTCTTTACGTGAAAAATAATCACACCCATAGGCAGCTTGTGCGCAGATTGTTCAGCAACTGATACTTAAGTCTTGTTGGTCAGTTTGAGCAGACCGATTTTGCCTTTTTTTTGGAAAGGAAATGTTTCTCAGAAAAAAAACCAAACCAGATTAAAGGGGAATCATGCATATTCACAAGTTCACAGTTTGTTCATAATGAATATTTTATACCAAAAGATTCCACTCCAACCATTCATCTAAACTTAATGATAAAATGAGCCCTTCTTTGAACATCAGACAAGGGCATTCTCCTAAGAGCAGGTGAAAATTGAAGCAGCAGGTCAATTACACGGCAAAGGTAAATTTATTTGCCAAACAACAAGAAGCCAAGCTTCCAGAGGAACTTCAGTTTCCTCTGAACAACCTCATTTTATTTGCTATCAGCTTGCAGATGCAATGTTAGGCCAAAGAGATGCACTTAGATTTTGCGATCCCTTTGAAAGCTTGTTTTTTTTCCTAGCCCCACTTTTCATCTCAGTTCCAACCTCAAATATGTGAGTGCTCTCCCATATCCTCTGCATTCCACTTCTATAAAGCAGGTATTTCAGTTGTGGATTAAATGTTAATACTACATGATCATTCATGTAGAGTATGCACATATAAAAATATGTTGTTCTTCATTTATCAGCAGTCAGTCTGTAAAATATGAGGCAATCCCTTAAGGCTCCAGGAAAGTTCTCCTGTGCTCTGATATGGCAACAGAATGTTTTTGTTGTATCCTGGTAGACAGGGAAGATGTTTCATTGACAGCAAAAGGTTGGTAGTGGTTACACCTTTCAGCCGAAGGCTGATCAGAACAGAGTATCTGCTCTTATCTGGAATCATCAGTTGTAAAGATTTCAAGCATACATGTAATTTTTATGCAATTTGAGCCTTAGCTTGTAGCTATTTTAGCATTGGAAAAATATCCTTTTAAGTCGATTATTTGCAAGGTGGCAGCTGATCAGAAAGCTAGATGCAACCCACAAAAAAAAAAATACAAACAAACCCAAAACAAACAAAAAACAGGGACAAATAGTTCCCAGCAAAGGTCAGCTTCCTGACCACATGAATGAGATACCCCACCACAGAGCAATTCTTATTGCATAAGTTCAGTTTTAAGAAGATTGCCTTGCTGTTGTCAGGGGATGTGCGACAGATTCACGATTTTCTGCGCTTGACAGCCAGAGTACTTGTCACTTAGTTCCATCTGGTAGAGAGATAACATTTCATTAATGTTCATGCTTAACCTTATAGCTCAGAGCTTTGACTCTGCAAAGTCCTGAGCATTGCTGAAAAGGTGCTGAACACTCAGCACCCAACTAATTTGGCAAGTTTCAGCTGCCTGCAGGATCAAACCTCGACTTTTCTTGGGAAAGATATGGTATTTCCTCCCCCTGCCTCACTCCTGGATTCTTTCCATTTTAAAACTCTCTCACAGAAGAGAGTTAAAATCCATTGTAATTGGCCAGGTTGCCATTTTCAATACAGATGGTGCAAAATAACTTTACAAAAATATGACTTGCTGAGCCAACTGGACAGGAGATGTCAGTGAATATTAAATAAATGCTTACAGGTCTCTTGGGCAGCAAGTTATATATTTTTGTGGCTTCAGCAAATCAAACCCTTCAGTCTTGTCACCGCATTTAGTATGGATTATCCTAGGCCTGGACATTTGGAAACAAATTAAGAAAACAGAGCCAGGATTCCCTGGTTCCCTCCCCATTCTGCCATGGGCTTTGGCTCTGCCTCCATGCACAGACCCCAGGTTGTCACAGAAACCCATTGCAGCACTAGCTGATCCACCCACATACAAACTATCCCCCAAACAGGCTTCCCTCACAGGAATATGGTCTGATCCTGACCTTGGTCAAGTCACTTAACCTCTGCTAATCCACCTGTGAAATGGAACTAATGAAATACAGGGGTATTGTCAGGCTTAATTATTTAATACTCTTTCAGGTACCTAGAGATCCTTGTGGGAGAGACAGTGTGCAGCTGCACAGCATTATTATTTTATTAAATGAAGTACCTATCAGTATTTTACCCTCAGCAGAATGACTGCTGAGACTGAATTGCCTCTTCACATTAGTTGTACGCCTTGATGAACAAAAATGCATTAAGAAGTGGTGCCGAGGGAAATGAACTTATGCTTCACCCAGCACTTCTGCAAAATGATGTCACCAAATCTTTGAAATGAAGCTTATTTGAGTTTCTGGGGAAGGGGCTGCAGTTAACCCCCAATTTGGGAGACATCCTGGGTAGGAGAGGCTCACTGTTTACTGTAAGTAAAGAGCAGATGAGCAGGCAAGATTTTCTGGTAGTGTCTTGGCTGTGCTCAGGTTTTCCAATCTGATAGTAGTCCAAATAAACTCCTGATCCATTAAAGGGAAGAATACACACAGTCTAAAACTCAAACGTCATTAATGCACAGCATCTGAGAAAACAAAGACTTCTTGGACAATAAGTTACCCAAATTACAGCCACACATGCTGCAGGGGGAAGGACAGATGGTACAAGAACTGGAGATACAAGAAACAGATTTGTGACCACAAGGAAAAAGAATCAGGAGACATTTTTACCCAGCTAGAAATATCCAATATTTAGCAAAGCAAATACCAAGGAATCCTTCTTGAGGGGAATGAGAAAGAAAGAAAGATTGAAGGGTCAGAGAGGAAAAAAAAATCTTTATGATAGGAATTAAGCAGCTATGAAAGGAGGCCTTTCAGGTTTCCTAAAAGGGCAAGTAATCCTCAAGGACTCCACAGGAGGAAATACAGAAAGAAAATTTAGCGATGTGCACAAGGACAACAAGCTGGTATGCTCCCTCCCCGAAACACAGCCATGAGACAGAGGCAAAACTGAGTGGGAGGATGAAGTCACCTGGCAAATCTCCACTGGTGATGATACCTTTGGAATAAGTGACACAGCATCCCGTTGTATTACATGGCTTATATAAGACTTCAGGGAAATGTAAAGCCCAGATGGGGGAATCTTAGTCCACGTTATTTTAGACCACCAAAGCACATCAGGGAGCAGAATGATTTAATCCTTGAACACTTGTTAAACGTTCAGAATTAAAAACTGCATTACATGACTCCAGTTTGCTGGAAACCCTCACAGACTGTAGTGAGACATTTCTGAAAATCAGAGGTAATATTTAATATAACACTCATGCATGAAAACCTTTACACGTGGACTTTCTATTTTTTATTTGCTATATTTTTAAGGGTTCAAAATAAACTAGTTACTAAACCAGCAGTTCCCAAAAGGACTATTTGGACCCAAATTCATTCAGCATCAGTGCAGGCAGCCCACAGCCAGTAGTACTAATAAAGTTTTGTTTCAAAAGACAGGGATAATGCTTAGTAGATGCAAGAGATACAAAGGAAAGTGTGATTTTTTTAAATGAGGAGCTAATCAGAAGGCCATAAAGCCAATGCTGCTTCCTCAAAGAAGTCAAAACTATTTCTGCTGTTTCTGCAGTGTTATTGACAATTCAACCACCTCCCTGCAGCAATCAGCCTTCAATGTTCTTGCAGTTTATTCTTATGTATGTGAACTACAAAGATGAAGTACTTCCTATTAGAAATTAAGACTTCCAACTTTTTCAACTGATGGGGAAGAATATTCATTATTAAAAACTGTTAAATAATGTTTGTTAGTGAATAGGTCCAATAATTCATAACTAAAAAATACCAAAGATAGTCAGCTGAAAAATATCTTACTGATGTTACTATTATTTTTTTAGAGTGGAACATCAAACCAGTTCCAGAAGATCCCAAAGATAAGGATAAGTAAGTACATGAAGTGATAAATAGTTGAGTGGTCAAAAAACCTGTACATTTTTCAGAGTAATGTGGCCAAGTGGAAACAAACAAAAAGTCCAATAGAACTGCTAATAAAAAATACAGATTGTTTTAATCAATACCTTTCACTGTTATTTTAGTGAAAATAATTATATATAACACGCAAATATAAAATCTTACACATACATACACACATATATATAAAATATATAAATTCTTTGCAGAAGTGACAAGATCAATATAGCTACTTGCAGAGAAATACAGGGATTGCAGCATTTGGTCCAGTGTGACATTTTGACATTAGAATGTTGCAACAGTGTGAGTAGCACACATTTCCCAACTAATGTATAATTAGCTACGGTACAGAAAGCAATCACAGAGGGGAGTTCTGAGCAGCTCTCCACATCTGAATGCACATCTAGCTTTGAAACTTTCACTGACATAAAATTATCATGTACAAGACAAACCATCATAAAATGCATGAGACATACCCCTAGGATTGACAGATAGTAAATAACTGTAAATGCAGGGCTACTGTACAAAATAATTCACATCAGTTGCTAACTTGGACTCACTCAGTGTATTTCAGTACAGATATATAAAACTACAAGAACAAGAAAAATGTGATAGAATAGAGAATCAGGTACTTCTGCAGTTCTAAAAGCTGATGTTAGAGAAGTCATCCATGGGTAAATCATGCTGCTCTTGAGTTTGCGGGGGACTAGTTTTGCATCTGTAATATTATGATATATCAAGTCAAAAAATACAGACAAAAATGGAAGTGAGATAGGATCAGATTTTCAGATGGTGTCAGCATAGCACTGCTATACCAGCTGAAGACAGCCCTTGAAGTCTGTAAGGGCCTTTGAGCCACTTGGACAGACAATACCATACAAATGCAAAGTGAGGTATCCCTGCACATTGGTGATGAATCACTCCTTTGTTCCTCCTAAGAACAAAGATAAACAAAGTGAGGGACCTAAGCTAATACAAAAGCAAGAAAAAATACATGCAGATACAGTAATGTCCCATTGAAATATACTTAAATGATCGTTTTTTCCTCTTCTCTTGCTTCTGAACAAAGTTTCTCCCTCAGTCCAAAAGTCTGCAATACTGATGTTGATCTCTCTTGCAGTGGTAGGGAAGTCACGCACTTAGACATATTTTTGCACAAGGCGGCAAAAATCAGTCATCAGTTATTTGCTGGGTTGTTCCTTTCAGCAAATCAACAGTGCCATAAATGCAGAAACATTTTCAAGCTTTATCAAGTATAATCTGACAACCCCCTCTGGTAAAACCACAGATATAAATAAGCATATTCTTCACACGCATTAGCCTGCTCCTCATGACAAGACAGGGGTGACCTACAGGCTAAGAGATCCTATATATCCTTTCTCCTTGGGCCATCTCAAGGTTTTCACTACTGCAGAAGTTGCACTTTCCTTCCCTTTTATATCCATAGCTAACCTCTATTTTCAGTGTAACATTGGGTATCCTGAAGGTTTCCCTTAGTGCATATAGAATGTTTTCTGGTTCTAACTGCTTTTGCCCATTAAAAAATGAAAAAAGCCTATTATTAAACCAACTGCCACATAATATTCTCCCATCCCCTAGTAATGCTTCTCCAAGATAGGAGAGAATTGGTTCCTTAGCGGTTTGTCAAGGATAAATCATGTAGGTCCTGACACCTACAGTGTTAAAGGAGGCCAAGGACCAAGTTCAAGCATAAGAATCCCAGTTGTCCACTGCAGTGGGCTGTTAGTTCAGTTGGTGTCAGGCCACCTCAACTCCTTCCAAGACAAGCCTGTAAAGAGAGGACCACCTCTACAGCTGGAGGGGATCAAGCAGTGCTGCTTGAGCAGTACAGTGAGGCAGTGACCAACCCACATCTGTACAGGAAACCAGACAAAGGTCAGCCACCACACCTAGACACACTGCACCCCACTAAGAACAAGAACCACAAGTGGGAATATTTTTTTTCATCAAGTTGAATGATACAATGAACTTGGGAAGGGGGAAGGGAAAGTCAATGAAATCTGGCTGCTGCTACCAGTCCAGTCATACTTATTCCTTTTTTGGATTGCCTATATCACTGCCTATGAAAGCAGTCCCAAACCCAAAGATTTCATGACTTTAATATAAATCATCAAATTATGCAGTTTAAGTGTGTATGGCTCCATTATTCCTCTGTGCTCAAAAAGTTTAAGCCATTTACTCAGAAAGAATGAGAGTGCAGCCAGTCAAGCACATCATGAACAAATACCAGCTAGTTACAGAGCAGAGCCCTCATGAGCAACTCATCAGCTGAAAAATGTTCAGAAGCAATTTGGCAGACACTAAGAAGTTGAAAATAGAAGAGAGGACCGGATTATGAAGGATTTAAAAATGGAAAAAAACAAAGATAGGTTTTGCCATTAGTTATTTGATCATCTTCAACAATATGTGAAAAGATTTATCCATTTTGATGTCTGTTTATTCTTCTATTGTTCCAGAAAAGACATCTACGTGTTGCTACATGGTTTTCAGTAATAGCATTACTCCTGTCTTAATGCATGTTTTTCAGCCAAACTGTACCTTAATTAAGTCATGTTATCTAATCCCAACAGCTGATGAATTATCTGACATATTTTATACCCTCTGGTATTGAATCTGACAGGACAGGATCTATTACTCTACAAACTCCTGAACTCACATTTAAACTTTCCATTGTCCTGAAAACAAGTTCCCTGCATTTATTGCTTGAAACTCCATGAAAAATGGTAACACAGAGCAGTGTTCATTTCAGGTCAGGAACTACCAGGAAAGGATAACATACAGCTCAGCATGCACTAACCCATACACATGCCAGCAGTCAGTACAGCAGTCAGTAGAAGAAACAGTTTCTTTCAAGGATGCAAGAATTTGAAATTTTTTCTACCTCCATAGCTTCAAGGGCAACACAATATATATTCCTGGTCAAACGTTGAGTTTTGATCTATATGGGTCCAGGGCTTCTGTACGTGAGATTCTTCCAGTAACTACTAAACACGCATTATTTGGGAAACTTCTGTAGAGCAGAGTTATCCACAATATCTGAAGTGTCCAGGTGCTATGATGAGCAGAAAGCTGGGGGAGGGGGGTGCAATCTATGTGGCTGCCATTACAAATGAATCTTGAAGTGTACAGATAGCATATGTTCCCTTTTCCCAAAGGGCTGTAAGACACTCCGCTGGTCATGATAACACATTTTCACAGGCTACTTTAACCCCTCAAGAAGGTACTTAATGAAGTAGAATAACACAATAACTGGTCTTCTGCTGGGATTTTGGCCTCCAGATGCTGACAGAAAGCCTGGTCTCTCATAGCCCCTTGACTTTGGCAGGATTTCTAAAAGCATCAAATAGAATGAACGGCACAAACCCAAATGCACACCCAGATCCAGGCTTAGCTGTGTTTACTCTGGACATCTCTGTTATCAACTGTGAGTTACCACAGGAGCCAAGGATATTGCATTACCATCCCCACTTTACAGCAGTAAAGCTTAAGCACAGAGCAGTTAATGGATTTGCCCACGGTCCTGCATGTGACCCGACCCACCCCCCAGCGAGTCCTGCAGCACTGACCTTGCATTCCCCTTCATTCCCTCATCACAGAGGCATTTCTGCACCATCTCCCACACCTTCTCTCATGCTTGGAACAGCTTTCTAAGCTCCAGTCAGCACACATCAGCCCCTCACCTCATTCAAACTGCTCCTGAGAAATCCCTTTGCCTACAAACATCAAAGAGCAGGCCCTGCACCGAGCTCGTCGTTCACACGGCATGAGAATCTGGCCTCCCGTGTTGGTATAAACAGAGGACCCAATAAAATATAGGTGCATCTAAACTCCAGCCACAAATCCACAAGCTGCAGTATGCTGTTCTCTCCTTTTCTGATGTCTGTTATATTGTCATTTGTCACATCTATCATTTCGATCAGTAATTCATCATAGGGACCCCAGTCTCTGGCTATTTCCTAAATTATACCTAAACATAGAGATTATACAGCAAGATAGAGTCCTGAGTCTCGTGCTGTAACAGCACAGTTACAGTTTCAGACAGCCGGACCAAAATGCCATGAACACATGAACAAAATGGAAACTTTCTTTTGCAAATGTGATGTCTGGGCACTTTCCCCTGGTTGAAGTTATTTTTCTAAGGAGTGTGTGTCGAGAGAGAAGCTAAGCCTGTTGAACTTTCTCCAAGACTAAAGAAAGTATATCAGTCCAGACATGAGTTGTTCCAGTGAACAGTTTTTCTCACTCTGTCGCTGAGCTTTCTGACTTCTTCCCTCAACCAGCAGAGCCATGCTGGGCTGAAGCTGTTCCAGCACCCCAGTCTGTAGAGGTCAGAGTACCAGAGGATTGAAGCTGCTATCACAAACACCTCCCCGGGATTACAGCATACTGAGCAGGCAGGGCAAGATCCCTGGTACTCTCAGAGCTGCTACCTATGCAAGGAAAAATGCAAAGTGTCTCTTTCATTACTCCTGGAATGTACCACAGCATGCAGGAATCCTTCATTTCCATCCCGTGGATGTTCTCAGAGCTCCTGCTTGCTTTACACAAAGGTGAGTCAAGCCAACAGCACAGGTTAATCCCAGGTGTAATTCACTGGAATGACTAACAGGTTGGGGAACTGTTTTATCAACGGTAAGGGAGAAAAAAGGAAGCAGCAGCTCCCTATTTGCTGTGGCTTCAGTGCAAAAGGCACTAGTTACCGACACACAAATCACCCAATTTGCAACTCTTTAAAGTGTAGATGTAAATATACTTCAGAGAATTATCATGGGGCAAAAGGAACCCTTTTGGCAGTGCTGATGAAAAATGTGATCTCTTTACCTAGAGGCACCTTTGCTGCCAGGCCATCTCAGCCCAACCCTGACCTGCAGGGCTAAACTTCCCACAGGAGACGAGAGCAGAAGTTGGTATCTGCAGCCTTGATCTCTTCTGAGTTGCTCCACTCACAGCAGTGAGTTTTGTTAGCAGTGCTGAAGCCACAACAGAGGTTCCTGCAGTGAGCAGTCACCAGGCACACATTAGTTTAATTTACTTTCTTACAGCTGCTGTAAACTGGGCTGGATTCACACATTTTAAAAAATAAATAAATAAAAAGGCAGCTTAATGCCATCCCACCAGATACCCAGGCCAAAAAAATCATTGGGTTTTGGAGAGAGATTTGTCTTTGGAGGACATGACAGTATCAAGAAAACTCCAGTACTTGGGAGCTCACTTGAGTTTACAATGCTGCACTTGCTGGACTCCCATGTCTCCTCAGCCAACATCTCCACCTCCCTCCACTTTCAGAGGTGGATTCAATTAACTATAGTAATTAATCAGGTATCTCAACTCCACCCAGCCACAAATGTCACCTTGCAGCACATGCTTCACTCTAAAATGATCTTCATAATAGCAATTATTTTAGGACCTTACAGGACTTTTGGCACACTTGCCCCAAGTGGATCATCCCATAGAAAATACTAAGTCATCACATCCACTGAGTAAGTCTCCTCCACTGCAGCTCATGAAAGGCATGTATCTCCAGGTTCATCAGCCAACACTGGCAGACCACAGAAATCCAGTCATTTGGAAATGACTACACTACCACTGAATGCCAAATAACTCCTCAACTGCCTTTTTCTTGCTACACAGAATAATTTGCTATCCAAGGAGAATAGCCAGGTAGGATAAAGCTCCATTGCTATCACCTTCAGGGATCACATTTAGAGGGTCTCCCAAATACTGGAAGCACTGTCCATAGCAAAAGGGTTGTCGTTGCCTGTTTGTCAATAAGAATATATTAAACATTTTCCTGTGGTTAAAACATCACAGACACTTTGCTTCCTGCAAGCAATGTGGTAAAGTGGTAAACCTATATTTTTGTCATAGCAGACACTTGGATGCCCAGCCCCAGCCAGTACTCCCTTCCCAATCTCGTATCTGCTGTGATTATATGCAGAAGGATTAGTCTGAAAAGTCTTGAAGTGCACAGAAAGGTTATGAACAGTCAGTAAGGGAGCAGAGATTAGATCCCATGGGTTGTTAGGCACTAGTAGAGTGCATTTGCCTAAGGCTATTCTGTGTAGGAAAGGCTGTGTTGTGCATGACATTTTGCTAGTTGGGCAGGAACACAACAGGATATCTGACAAGAATATGACAGCAGGGTCTTTATATGGCTCAGCAATCTTCACACGGATCAATGAAGAAGCACTGGTCCAACTCAGACTGAAAAAGATGCCAAAAAATTTTAATTACAAAGGTGGGGGGGAGTATCCCCCTTTTTCTTTCTAAGATTCTTAAATCCACAAAGAGCTACATACCCTATTTTCAAACTATTCCACGGCCCTTGAGGCTGATATTGCAGACAGGCTTAAAAGCTGTCCCTAGTGTTTTGCTTCCTACCCAGCAGGAAGCATAAGCACAACCTGAACCCATGGCCAAACAGATCAGGGGTTCTCAGAAAACGGTGATCTGGTGGGTGAAGAAGATAAACAGAGCAGCCCTCAGCTGGCTGCCCCACAGATCAGCTCTGCTGCAGCCAACCGTGAGCAGCTTCCCTCAGCATCCACAGCAGAGGGCTGACATAACTAGACTGTAGCAGCAGCTCCCCTCTGAGCTCTCTGCAGCAGAAGAGACTGTGCTGAAAAAATATTCTTCATTCTGTGGGTGGCTACAGGTGCCAGCTTCCAAAGACAAACACATTTGCTTAATCAAGGTCAGAGTTCCAGAAACAATTCATATTACATATTCAGTGAATGCTTTTCTGTTGAAACTAGTCAAACACTGCCACTGGTATTTCCTTTTGCACTGTTTAACTTTTCACCTGAACCCATAAGGCATAGCTTGCGTGGTCTGATCAGAAGGTGGCATACCTCATGCCATGGGGCAAGTCTTGAAGGTAAAACACACAGAGATCCAGAAGATTCTGCCACTCTCTCAAGTATTTCTTCAAGTAGAGGCAAATAGGACCCAAAGACACCAAAACTGAAAGTACAGCTCCTGGGTCTTGGCTCTGGCTGCAAAATCAGAGCATTCCTCCAACCTGGTCCCCTTGGGGAATACTGTGAATGTGCAAGTGGCACCACCATGACCAGCCCCTGCTCTAAAGGAAGATTATGTACCCACCATGGGCGCCAAACACAGTGTAAGCTTCAGCTGGTAAGGTGAACTGCAATAGCTTAGAAGTCAAATGCTGCCAATTAAGTAAAATTCTGGTGGCCCACTCTCATTATGAAAAGCAGAAAATTGAAATTTTCATCCTTGAAAATTTGGTTTGCTTAAATTAATTAAAAGTAATTGCAGAATTTTTATTATTCAAACACAGGAAAATGTATCATTACATAAGTCAGAGATCTTGCAATTCCTGTCTTTTGCCTAAGCTTACAAGAGATGATGATGTTGGTCTTCAAGATGTCAGTCCTCATTTTGGGGACTTAAACCTGTTACAATACAGAGACATCCTAAAAATAAGAACCAAATGCAGCTGACACACAGAAGTCTACATGAGAAAGGCTTGGCAACATTCTTGACAACTATTTTATTTATCAATTTATTTAAAATTAACAGGGTTTGATATTGCACATCAAACTTGGATCTGTCTATTGAAAGAATTGAGAACAACTTCTACAAGTCAAAATGCTTCTCTCGGGCTTTTAAATGAGTTCTGGGTTTGGGGGGAAGAGTTAAAATAAAAAATGGGGTTTAATTTGATTTTTTTTTAATAAACTTAATGAAGGTTCAGATAACAAGAAATTAAAGACACTGGTTTGGCCAGAAGCAACTTTTGCTTGTGATGAATTTTCACTCAGAAGAATTATGTCCATTTCAATTTCAACAATTAAGTCCAAAGCAAACTTTTACAAGGAGACACTAAATGGAGGAGTCAGGGGATCTTTGCTGCATTTAAACTGTCAGCATTTCTATCTATTTCATCTCTCATATTAAAAAGGGAAAAGGAAAAAAGTCATTAAAACAATGAAGTGACTGAGCAAAACTGGACAGTCCCCAGGGACATCAGCAGTGACTGGCTGGACACAGAATGAGGCCAATCCCCACTACAGCACGTGGAGAGTGCTGGACCCCACAGCAAACAAAGCCTGTCCTCGCTCTGTTCCTGCACCATCTTGGACACCCATGGCTGTACCAAGCCACTGCTGCAGGCAAAGGTTGGAGCCCACCACTCACCAGTCCCTCTGCTTTTCCCTGCCTGGGGCCCATGGGAATATCAGTGTCATGAGAAACCAGCCAGCTCAGAGAGCCTGTGGAGCGAGCACAGCCACGTCCCACAGCTTCTCCCCAGGAAGGCACGAGAGCAGGGCACACAGCCCTTCACTTATTTAAAGACCATGCACTTTGCGCAACAGAAACCACCCAACTCCAGCACTGCCCCCCGGCGCGGAGCCCAATTTCCGCATCTGCAGCTACACCCCTAATCTTGCCCAAGAGCAGCTGCTCCGTTTCTCCACTACAGAGAGTGGTGGTTTACTTTGGCATGTTGTTCTTATTTTGTAAGAAGTATTTTGTATTTGTATAACCGTATAATTTTGTAGCTGGAACTTTCCCTTCCCTACTTAGCAGGTGATGCCGTACAAGGGCAAATGGCAGTCGTCGGTCTGACATGTAGAGGCTCATCAGTTCTCTGCTGGGAACAGTCTGTTTCCAAGGTCCACACCAGAGGAAGACCCCCATGGCAGTGTTAACTCCAGCCTCACTAAACAACAATGCAGAAAAAAACCCTATCTTCTGTGGGTTAAAACTGTATCTCAGGTACCTGCTTAGCCTCTGGGCTCTTGGGAGCTGAGAGGCATGGAGTCAAGTCTTCTGGTTCCCTCTGCCCTAAATAAAAAAAAATAATAAAGCCATATTCACAGATAGCCTGCAGCCCACAGTGATGCTGAGGCTACTTCAGCTGATAAAAAGTTCTTAAGTGCATGCACATAGAGGCAGGAAAGAAGGTGGCAAACATCTATGGAGAAAGTAAAAAGACAAGGAAACAAACCGTGCCCAGTTTTGAGAGCTAAAGCCCTGTCAAACTCAATCCAGGAACAAACCTAAAGTGTCCTGCAGTCCCAGTGGGAACAACCACCAGCAAGAGATGTCTGTTCAGATAAATCAGGAGAAAATGTTCTCTTCACAGAGAACTGCTCTATTCACCCAGGACATGGCTCAGGCTCCTCTTAGCAGAGGCCATAGTTACAGGTCTCTGATTTTGCAGGCAACAGAAAGGCACATGAACTTGGGGCTGTGACTCAGCCCATGCCAGAAGGAGCCCTGAGTCACTCTCACCCACACCTGACCTTCCCAAGGAGTCAACAGTTCCAGAACCAGTTATGGCACCAGTTTCTTCAAGTAAGAGGACAGTTACAATAAAATCAAAAAAGCTTGCACCTGACACTAGTTTCTTTCATCATAGCTTTCAAACAATGCCCAGTTCAAAACAGTCTTATTTGTACTTGTTGCATAAAGCCATGTATTTTACCTACATGTCACTATGCTATGGTGCAGATACAGTTGCACCCAAGGCACATCAAGGAATCTCAGTTTCTGTCCAGCACACAGATGTTGGAGACTAAGCAGACATTATCGCTGCAAAAACACATTAGATCGTTTGACAAAGGAATGACTTAAATCACTCAAAGACCAAGGGGGAGAGTGACAGTCTTTCTAAATTTACATTTTTTACTCTTTAGCAGGAAACGAAACAAAATCTACATTAAGGACGCGATTGAGATTTACAAAGTGTAAGCACTTGGAGTTACAAACTGCCAGAATTTCAGATGTCAGTGTAATCTCAGTTCAACACTCTTGTGAATGCGCACTACGAGACAGGTTTTACTTATTCGTATCACCCACCAATGAATGCAGGCACCTCATGAGTGGAAAGCCGAGCTGCATTACCATAACACATTGACAGAAGTTTAGGAAGGGGAGAGAGGAGAAGAAAAAAAAAACCACCACTGAAAATAAACTGGGTAGCATAATACTGGAAAGAAACAAACTGAAAATGCATGAGGAGTTACTAGCACAATAGCCCATACCAGACAGACACAGTTAGAAGTCACATTTCTGCAGCCTACTAAGAGTGATCTTTAGTAGTCAAAAGAAGAGTGGACCTTGGATATTTTTACCAGGGTTTTTTTGTGCCTAATATAAATTAAAAAAAACCACCAAAAAAACCCAGCCAGCAATATTTTCAGCATCATTGCCCCCTAAATCTCAAGGAGCGTTTCTGTCTGAGCACATACTTCAAAGTAAGTTACAGAAAAAGAACCATATTCAAAGCCGAGCAAAAATGTAAGTAGCCCACAAGTATCTCCTATACGACTGCTTATCTTCATTTTGATCATCTACATTGATGCAGATATATTTGGAAGTAAAAAGAACACATTGTGTATTTCTGAAGCTTCAGACAAAACAACGGTCAATCATTTAATATATTATCCATCTAGTATGCCATTGCTTTTTTACCTCTAGACTGAGAAAGAACTTTTTCCCTAATTAGAACTGCAGCTTTGTTTCATTTTTAGGGCCACTCCTGGACATCCTTCTAAAACATATTCAAGAAAATAGCTGGTCTCAGACACGACTGACTACAGGCATGGCTTAAGGAAAAGTCCTGAACAGACCAAAAATACAGAGTGTGTCTCTAAGGAATAACTGTGTATTCTTGGAACAGACAAATTAAACACAAATGCGAAAATGCCATTTCAGGCTTTTTTATTACATATTTTCTCTGTAACTGAAAAGAAAAACCCTACAAGATGCAGAGGTAAAATAGATTCTGTGGAGTTGCCCAGAAATGCACCCTCATTAAATGTCATTTCAAGTAGTGCTAGCTCTGCCAGCTCAAAGCATTTAAGCACCATCATGACTTTTCAAGCCCTGAGAATCTTGTTATTTGCCTTATGGCTTTTTCACACATTAAGTGCAATCAGATCACAATTTAAGCCTGACTTCATAACCATCTCGGTAATATTGAGACGCAATAACATTTCAGCAGAAACTAAAGAGACAAAAATACAGAAAAGGAAAGGATTTTAATGTAACCATGATTTGATGGACCAGAGGGTGTGAATACAAAATATTGTAGGATAATAATTAAAATCACAGGAGCTGAAAGTGCTTAGGCAACCTTGTGAAATTTATTGCATTTTCTAAAATGAATTGAATCAAACTCACATACCTTCAAGAGCAAGGGTATCACAGTTTTCATCAAGGTGTTGCTGTCACCTTATCATCAAGATTTTGGTTTAGGCCTATTTCTTCCCCACAATTCTAGCTCACACATCTTTTTGTTTACTTCCCTCCTCCAGCACTGCAGCCATTCAGATATTAAAAGAGGGGCTTCCTAACTCGCACTCCCTCTGCTGACTCTCCAGTGGTGCAGTGTATTTCCTTTTTTTCTCTTTTTTTTAAATGTTATTTTTAACCATCTATACACAACACTCTTGCCTCTAAAACCATACTGGCACTAACACATGTTTTTCAAGCTGAAAACAAGAATACAACATACTGATTTTTAAGAGTTTCCAGTCAGGTAGGTCTGTGGATTTTTTTGGTGACTTGATGCAACTGGACCGTGTCACTGATTTGTCTCTGTGTTTAATTATGTGCTCTGAGCAAACCAGAGACCATTCACAGTTCCTGTAGTTTAAAAGCAGACAGCTGCTTGTTCTTCCCAGGGACCTTGATATCATCAGTAGCCCTGGATTGCACACACACCACAGCCTTGTTATATATACATGGTGTTGCGTAGTGCTTGACCTAATATTATAGTGATGAGCTCACTCTGTATCCAAAGGATGCTGTAGAGAAGGAGAGGATGAGAGGATTTGTGCCTAATGTGCTTGCAAGGTTGTGGGCTTTGTGGACCTCAAATTCAGGTATGGAAGAGGACCAGGAGGTCTCCTGCACCATCTTTCTTCACATGATATATGTGCATATATATATAGACAAGTACAGACAGAAATGCATGCATATAGACAGCAAGATCCTTTGTCTTTACCCACTTTACCATCACATATCCCACCTTCTTAGATGGCTGTAGTGAGGTCATAAAAGAAATGCAGCACCTGGAGTTTTTTTTCTTGTTCTTTCACCACTTTATGGTGCAACACCTCTCCTTGCTACATTCTACATTCCTCTTATACCACACTGGTCACAGCCTCTCCACTTGGTCACCAGGCTTGTGCCACTCCTGTTTATTTGTGGCCACAGTCTAACCTCTCCTGATAACTTCCATCCATTCTCAATTTAACCTTTTCCAATTACTAAACCTTTTTGTTTTCAACCTCCTCTGCCCTCCCCCCCACCCCAAGTTAATTTACAATTAAAATCATAATTTGGCATTGCACCATAAATTCAGCAATTCGGTGAACAAAGGAATCACCCAGTACCTTACAAAACATGCACAGGCCCATTCCTTAGTACAACACAATTCTGATTCAGTGAGTGCTATCAAGAGGATTTTACAAGAAGCTGAGCCAATACCAGGGAAAGAAAAGAGATTTTTTTTTCTTAGTAACATACCATGAACATTTGTTAAAATTGAAAGGCAAATTTCTGATTAACCAGATTTATGACCTCTTTAACGTTCAAGCATTTGCAAAAAGTGAGTGCAAAGTTCTGTGCTCATGAATATTCTCCTACATCACATGAGCAAACTGTCGCCCAAGGTAAATTCCAAATTGTTTGTGTTTGTAAAATCGGGAATGCTAATTAGTTATATAAGTCATAATGTATTGTTTCTGTTCCTTAACTTGATGACAAAACTACTTAACACGTCTTAAATTGCTAAGTGTGAAAATTACCGATATACAATTTATCACTCATTTTGGATTGGTTAATTACACAAGTTCCCACACAGATTGCCTATGGCATATTTGTCTAATGATCTAATTATTCCCTGAAGAAATTAGTGAATAACTTTACATGACAAACCTGACAATTTCACAATCTGCTCCTGGACAATTTGTAAATAGATAAGTTTGATGATATTTTGATTTTTATCTATTGGTGAACTAGTCAATCAGAATTGCGGGTCTTCATCACCTCCAGAAAAATCAGACTGTTTTTATTTAAAATAACTATTTCTCCCACAGGCGAACTGGGTCTGCCCCAAGCATTACACATTTGTCTGTTTGTTAAATGGGTTGAGAATATGATTAAAGTAAATGGAAAATAACCTACATCAAGTATGCTTTAGAGAGCCAATGTCTATGGCTTCTCTTTGCAGAAAGCTAAGCAGTGTGTACAAAAATAACGTATCTAGAGACTCACGAGGACTGTTCAGAGGTCAGCTGGAGTCTCTCTGCCTAGAAACTCAGTCCCCTACAACTTCTACAAATGGGATTTTTAGGTCCCAGACCAGCAAAGAATTGAGCATCAGTGTAATTTGCAAACTGCAAAAGACCCAAATACTTGTGCTCTCAGAGCTCAGCTGTACCAAGGTCAATGCCTGCTATCAGGGGACATATTCAGCACTGATGCTCACAAGGTCTTTATGGGTGGAGCCCTATGATGCTCACTGTGGCTCTGCAAAGCAAGATGTTGTACAAAGGGGTCCTGTAAAACCTTCCAAAAACTGATCCCTTTCCCCTTGGATGGACTGGGCTGAGACAGTCAGTGTTACTGCCACCAGGTCAACTTGGAGCTACCAGCACAGCACAGCCTTGCTGTTACAGTCATCTTACCAAGAAGTTATCACGACTTTTAAAGACACTGAGGCTGCATTTCCTACAGTGTCACAAAGTCCCTAAAGAGGGACTTATGAAAGTCAGTCACAATTCAAAAATCTTCAGGGAAGGACAAGAGCTATTTTGTACTGGTCACAAAAAAAAGCCCCAAAAATCACAACAACCCCTGTGAGAGAACCACTGAGGCGTCTTTGTAGCACAAACAAACCTAAGACCACATCAACTGCAAAAGGACATGAAAAACTGGCCTTTTGGAGCAAAATTAGCCTGGTTTGCTTATGATAGCTAGAAAGAGAATGGTTTTCCCTGAGTTAGCACTGGGGCACTGACTTTGCATATAAAACCTATTTTTACCAAATATCATGCACTTTTTTACATAACAAAGTCTGACAACAGTCCATTTCAGTGGCTAGGGGCATAAACAGCTGGCAATGGAATACACTTCTAGACACATAATCTCTAGTCTACTTTATCTTCACTCTGCTAAATATATGAAAAATGGTGTCAGAATACTAAAGGTCACCCTGAAATAAATCAGGGAAAGCATATTCTACCCATCTGTAGCCCTGCTCAGTCACGGCACAGATCCTGGCAGTCACCATCACTATATGGAAGTTGTGCATCTTGGGAGTGGAAAAGAAGGATCACATCTGTGTCCCAAGGGGATGTGATCCCTTACCTTTTGCTTCCTGGGACCTTGTGAGAAGGGGATGATTAAACTACAAGGAAAAGAAATTGGTGATGATCTTACTAGAGAAAGATCTCAGAAAAGCCACGGTGAAAACAGGGTGACCTCATGGCGCTCTTGGATGCAAAGAGAAGAGAAGTAGCTGTGCTGCTTTCTCACTGCAATAGTGCTGTTAACCATGAAATAGCAGAAAGTAACTCACAGGCTAATTCCATCTTGGCAGTAAGGTTAAATATTTTGCTGTAAGTGCTTGTCAATTTTTTAACTAAATTTTGGATTAGAAAGAAAAACATGCTATCAGAACCTGCATCTTTAAGGACTGAAACCCCGGGGGAGGAGAAGGCTGGAAAGCCTTGTTGTTATGCACTGCCAGTTGGAACCAGACCCAGATTAAAGCAGATTTCTCACAAGAATGTGAAGCATTGAGTGATGGCTGAATACCACATGTATCGCACCTTCACCACCAGATCCTTGCTTCTGTCAGTACCTCCACGGGCTACCACGCTGCAGTCCGCACTGCAACCAGCACCATTAGAAACTGAAAAATCACTCAAACGCACCAGACAAGTCACTCATCTGCACTTACCACGTGGTTATGCAAAGGCCCTCTCTCCCTTCCAATTTCAACACTTCATCTTTCATACTGAAAACAGAGTCCAAGCCCTAACGTTCCTTTATGTACAACACCTACTTTTTTCCGCACTATCAAACCCGCCTGGCAGATCAATCACAAAAGACATATTCTATTCTTCAGCTCAGCACTCCCCTCCAATCACAGGAACAGGTAGCACTCAGGCAGATTTCTCAAAGCGCATCCAGCTGTGCACGACATAGCTCTGTTTTTCTAAGGAGGATCAGATAAAACAGGAGAAAAAGAGGCACAGAATATTCTTAGCTGGAAGGGACCCACAAGGATCATCAAGTCCAATTCTTAAGTAAATGGCCCATACAGGGATTGAACTCATAGCCTCAGTGATATTAGCACTGTGCCATAATCAAATGAGCTAATCTCAGGGTCATGACAATAAAAGCACAAGCAAACTAGCAAAGGGATCTGCTCACTCATATCAGCAAAGGCTGAGGATAAGGTGCTAACAGAACCTAATGGGAAACACTTTGGGTGGCATGAAGTCCAATTCCAATGCACAAGAGGACAACACAGCCTCTGGTACCAGTCCTTTGATGCAGTTATCCACAGTGATGAGCCAGGGACTTAAGGGAGAAGTGACACTTCTTTCAAAGACCAGATTTTTAATATCTGCATCTGTAGCTTTGCTCTAATGAAAACCTTCATGGCTGTGGTAGGCAGAGCATGCTGCTTGCACCATGCACAGGTGTACTCTGAAAAACAGAGTCACCTTCACCCAAAAAGTACTGTACCCCAGGAGATCAGGCAGACAGCTGTTTCCAGTACTGATATATAGGTCTTGGAAAGATAGCAAATTATATGAGGCTAGGGCACATACCCATCCTAAGGGAGTTTGTTGACTTTGATTGACTTAAGTGAGATGAATCAACAGTATTTGAGACTTATATGGAAACTATGTGTATTCAAAACTGCAGATAACAAAACAATAGCCAGAATGCTCCCAGATGCAAAAAAACCAAGCTACAACTTTACCTTCTCATATAATAGCACATGAAGCATGTCTGCAAGCCAGAAAACAGGAAAATAGTTAATGCTTTCTGCATTAATGCAGCACATGGCTAACCAATGGAACTCTCTGACACAAGACATCATCTTTCAAATGCTTGACTATCATTTAAATGGATTTTTAAATGGAAACTAATTATGGGTGACAAAGACCCACCTGGTTTGTGTCTTTTGTCTCCTCAAAGGCCTTTTTTAACTGGGTCTTGCTGCAAATGGGAAGCTGCAACAAGCAGAACCTCTAGTTTTAGTCTTCACAGCAGTTGCATTTATGAGTTTGTGCTACTCTACATTGAAATAGTGTCTTTGGAAAAAAAGCCAAAGCGCATTAAAAAAAGATATCTTGAATAAGATCTCAATGCAAACATCTTAGCCTCTTTCTCGCTAATTCAACAGTTACCTATAGCATATACGAGTACTTCTAACCACATGGTTATTTTCATAATTGCAAAGGTTGGAAGTTTAATTAGACAATCAGAAGGAAGCCCTCAAGCCAGCCCATTTTCTTAAACAGCTTTACCTAGGCAATGGGAGCAGCATTGTGTAATGCGGCGATTTACTCTGAATAGCATAATGCTTCCTTATCTTTTTTTGCCCGATTAATTTCCTGACTGAAGTAGCACATAAAACCAAGCTGGTTAGACAACATGTGTCAGGAGCCGCGTGTCCTGTTCAAATTGAAATGGGGAGACAAAACTGAGAGAGCCCAGGTCTCTTGCCTTTCCCTTTCACGTCTGTTCCAGGTACACGGCTCTTCCACCATGACACCATTAAGACCATCACCAGACCAGCGCTCCGGCAATCACTGACTATGCCTGAGGTTTTTTTGGGCTTTTTTTTTTTGCCTGAGGGGGGTGTGTTAAAAGTTTATGGTCCTCAGGGGAATGGACTGTGGCTGAAAAAGCCAAATGAAGTGGAACTGGGTTTTGTGATGCAACTCCACAAAGCTTTGATGGCCTCACAAGAACCACTGGGGCAAGCAGGAGACCATCGCCGCAGACCCTGGGCTGCCTCCCTTCACCACTTGGTTCTCAGCTTTAGTTGCCTCCCTCCCTAAACAGACCTGCATGCAGGTACATGCTCACCCCTTTTCAGGAATTTCACTATTGTTTTCAAGATGGAAAAGAGCAAAAAGCGATCCTGAACTCTGCCAGGGCCTCCGGAGCAGAGCAAGGAGGGATGAGGGCAGCAACGCTGCGGAGGCGCGGCGAGTCCCAAGTGACACAATCCCCCTGGCCCAGCACCACGGCCTCACGACGGGCCCGGGGAGAGCGGGTAAGGGCTGCGGAGCGCTGCCGGTCCCCGCCGGCCTCCCCAGGGCCAGCAGCCCACGGCTGCCTCGCCACTGCCGCGCTGTGTGTGCCTCCGTGCCGCGGAGCATAAACAGAAGCAGCTGGGCCCCGCTCGGCTCCGGCCCACACCTCGCCTCGCCACGGGCACCCACGCGCCGCGCGGGCCCGGTGCTCCGGCGGTGCTCGCCACGCACGTGAGCGAGGTGCCAACGACAGCCCGGGCGCTGCCACAGCCCCCGCCCGCCGCGCCGGGCCCCTCACCCCGCCGCCCCCGGCCCCCTCAGCCCGCCGCCCCCGGGCCCTCTCCTCCGCAGGCTCCTGCTCCTCTCCCACCTGGCCCCACGCAGGAACACGGCCTCCCTTGCAGGGGGCTTGTTTCCTCCTCCGTGCCCCCTTCCCCTCTCACAGCAGCTCGGGGGCAAAGCTCTCTTTCCGCCCTCGTTACCTGTTCTGCTCCCGCTGGAGTCCCCCCCACAATTTCCCAGGGAATTTCCAGCAACAGTGTTTAAGCGCAAGCTTTAAAATCCCCGGTGGCAGAGCCTGACAGCACACAGACATTTGCCCGACCTCAGCCCTGTGCACCAGGCTGCCCAGCATCCCTGACTCGTTGGACCCATGAGGGTCTCTGCCCCAGACGGTCCCAGCAAAAGCAGCTTCAAGGCTGAATTCAGTAGGGTTTCACATCTTTTTCTTTTGCGGAGGTGATACTACATTGCCAGCTACGCTTTTTTACCATATGCAACACCAACACACTGGCAGTTAACAAGCTACAACACAGAACCACTTGGCAACACAGAGAAAATGGGCAGAAAATCCCCAAGCAAGAGGGAAGGGGGAAAAAAATGAAATTAATTGACAGCATTAAACATGCAAGAGAGAACTGTAAAGGAGAGGCTGCCAGGGAGCAAAGGTGCCCTCCCAGGCTTGTGCACAGCGCCAAGTGCAGAACCTCAGCAGGGGAAGCAGCCACTGCTTAACCATCAGAGAGGTGAAGCAGCTGAATACTTCCTGGAGAGCAACAGAGGTGAGAAACCAAACCCATCCTAGTGTCAGTTCCCCTCTTGAAATCAACTGATGTGGTAGCCTGCCATAGCTAGGGATCCAGAAACACACGAGATGCCACCCAGCCCCACAGGACCTCTGAATTTCACTGTCCCATATGTTAGAGTACAAGCAACACTTATTTGTAAAAATTGTGGTGTGACTGTACCAAAAGCATCTGTGCTGGGCAGCAGTGCCCTAGAAGGCAGGGGCTCAGGCAGTCTGGCTCCACATTGGAGAGCACGTTGGGCCAATGAAGATGAGCTCAGGCAGTGGTGGAGTCAAGGTGGGGGAATGGAGTTTTGCTCCTGCTGCAGGAATGAAGTTTGGAGCTGTCTTCACTTGTAGCACCACATAATTCTAGGTGGCTGCAGATTTATTACTGTATTTTCCCAAATTTGGAAGGCTTCCACTTTTGACCACATAAAAGAAACATTTTCCTTTTCTCAGTATGACCTCCATTTTCTATTCTGAGACAAAATCCATTATAGCAATGCCTGGGAAAGCTACACATCTAATCATTTTCCCTGCAAATTCCTCAGAATTTTGAGATGCGTTTAGCTTGGCCAGAGCTTTTCTACCCCCCAGCAAGAGAAACTGCTTGTGTGATCTTCAATTTTTAAAAGATAATGATGGCCGTATTCACGGCAGGATTTTTCATGTTACCAGTTTGATTTGCAATCACAGCTGAAGGTCTATGCCATGAATTATTTGCCAATTAAGCAGTGCTTGTGTGGAGGCTGTGTATTTTACACCTTGACAGCTATTACAGGCAGAAGGTGACAGGAGCTTTGACTTAAATGCAAATTATCAAACACCGAACAGTCTGAAGCAGAGACCCAAGCTGACTTGGACAGAAGACACAACAGAGATAAATTTGCTGCTGACGTTTTATCTTGGGTGAGACTAACAAAGGTAAAGACAAAATCAAAATGTCCATATCTTCCTTGCTCTTTAACAGCAGACTTTTTAATCCTTCCTGAAGACATCCAGAAAAATTATTTATGTTGTGGAACAAGTATTGGAAAAGATAGCTGCCCTCTGTTACACCTAAGACGATTAATATCCTTACATAATCTTTTTTCTTAGGGAGAAGAGAGAGTGATCTCACTACTCCAATCACATTGCATTATTATGTACCTTGGAAACAGAAAAGCAGGTATTTAAAAAAATGAAAATGAGATTTTATTATTTATTACAGATATGTTCCTCAAATTCAGTTCAGGATTCTCAAAGTATCCTGTACTAAATAAGCACATTTAGGACCCAAGATGTTCTTCTCTACCCCAGCAGAGACAGAGCAGTTGGACTATTTGTTTTGCTGCAGTTAAACCCTTAAATAAAGGGCTTAACTGCACTCAGCCAAGCACCGGGAAATGTTTCATTTTGCACTTGTTTCCAAAAGTGAACCCTATTTAGTAGAAAAGGTCTTTAAGCTGTTTAGTAGATTCCCTTTGCTTGTTTCATTTACTTCAGATATAATATATGCAGATTTAGTTATTTCATCAGCAACATAAAGCCTATTATCTATTGGATTTCAAGTCTGAGGTAACTCCCAGCAACCAAATACATGATTTAATAATAATTCTGTCATCAAGTGAAATCTTTCCCTGAGATAGATACTGAAAGCAGCCTGCCCACATAGCAAGATATTTATTTTTTCTCAGAGGCTTTCAGCAGGGTCAGACCTGAAAATGGTTAATCGCGTTCTTTTTATTTCACCTAAAGTTTTGAGCAAGATTGATTATAGCAGAGGACTCTGTCCAGCTTCCTATTTTGTTTGTACTCTTGCCTGTGCAGGATCACAGAGCAGTGTTTCTGTAATCCCCACCTAGAGAACAACATGAAAATATCAGCTTTTCTCAAAATGTGTAGCAGGAGTTGTTGACCAGATGATAAAGATTTTAATATTCATAAAACTAGAATGTCAAAGAAGAACATCTTGTATGAGAATTAATGTTTCCAAGTCATAATCGTCATTCTCCAAATGCATGCAATGCTGCTAGGAAAAGTCTTGCTCTCTCTCCTTCTGAAATGTGGAAGTTTAGGCACCCACTAAAGACTGGGAATTACCTGTTAGAATTGTTCACCCTTTTTTTTTTATTCTTGTCTATGTTGGCCAGCAAGCCAAACCAGTTTTGATTTCCCTATCTTTTATTTGTACATTGTTCAATGAGGCATGGGCCGATTCTGCATTAAATATATATAGATATACTTTGTCACCATCACAGAGTGCACTGGCCAAAACCATAGCATTCTGCTGATTAAGGCTGTGCAAATACAGCATCCCCTAAAGCAAGAAGAATGGGCACCTGTGCTCATGGGAACACAGGGAGCAGCCAAAGTCTGACAACTCAGCAGCTCTGATGACCCTGCAGAGGATTATCAGCTCTTCCCTTTGCCGTCGAAAGTTCTGAGCCTCCACAGCCTGCACGGGAGGGGGAAAAAGCATTTCACACATGCAGGTGATGTTTCTAGCCATGGTTTTCCACACTGTGGGGAGAGGAAAGGAAAGAATGACAGGGAAATTTATCAATTTGTAGACTAACAGTCTCTGAGGGGAGGTGACAGAGGATGGATCCAAACTCTTCTTGGAGCCAAGCAATAGGACAAGGGGCAGTGGGTGGAAACTGATGCACACAGGAAGTTCCACCTGAATAAAAGGAAGAGCTTTTTTACTGCACAGCGACCGAGCACTGGAACAGGTTGCCCAGAGAGGCTTTGGAGTTCCCCTCACTGGAGATATTCTGGAACTGTCTGGACCCAGTCCTGTGCCATGTGTTCTGGGATGGTCCAGGTGACCCACTGAGCTCCCTTCCACCCTCCCCCATTCTGTGAAACCTCAGTTCCCCAACACTACAATATAAATACTTCACCCTGACCTTCTGCTCTCCAAGGGCTACAGAGAGCCCTCTCTTGGCTCCCCTCATCTGCAGTTCTTACAGAAGGATATTGCATGACAAAGACCAAAACATTACCATCCTGTGCTGCTGTGCTCTGCATCTTCCCCTCTTGCTCTGATTTTCATACCATAAGCAGTGGGCTTGTGGTGTATGTGCTGAATTAGAAGAGCAGAAATCAGAGTTCAGTTTCCACTCTAACATGCATATTTTGTTTATAACTAAAAGCTGCACTAATTTAAGTTGAAATTATTTTTTTAAACTCTGGCAAGAGGTTTTGTACAGATTCGTATTTCTATTTAGGCTAAGCTTTTTCAGGTGCAGATCAAGCTTGGGATAAAAACTTGAAATAAACCCTATTTACACTGCAGTAGATTGCATTTGCAGATTTCACATCTGAATCTATTTGATTCATATTGAATCTATTTAATCTGCATTTTTATGCCTTCTTTCTGTGCCTCTAAGTGTTAAGCTCTGTCCTATTCATACAAACAATTTCACATATCCACGCTAAAACAAGAAATGCAGGTTGAGGATTTACAACTCTTTCCCAAATTCTACCATAAAACAAATAGTTAAAATCATCATCAAATACATTGATATTGAAATTACTACTTTTTCCAACAACACATTTCAAAATACTTCACAGTCCTTACAAAAGCTGTGTGTAAAATCTGGGGGAGAAAAAAAAAAGCAAGATACAAAATATTTGTTTTAATTTAGTCACAAGCTGTGCTTTCTACTTTAACTCAATTTCTTTTGTCTGGTTATACCTCCATTGCATTCCTTTCCTTAGGTGCTGGCCACCTGCACCACATGTTCTCCAAAGGCCTCCTGTTCACATTATTGTGACTTGGATTTTCATTTTTGTCCCCGTACTTGCTCTCTTGCTTTGCCATTTTTTCAAGCTTTGCTCCTCCAAGGCAAATGAACCTTACTTCCTGCACTTTCATTGCTTTTCCATTAGTTTTTGATACTTCTTCAACCTTGCCTCCATGAATTTCTTTCCATGCCATTGCATCTTTTCCCCTCAAAAAAAGCAAGCAAAGATGCAGTATGGTTTCATCATCTTGCAACACTCTCCTACACTCTGCTAGGTCTAAAAGGTAGAAGTTTGAGGCTTGGAGTACCTTCCCTAGGGAAACATGAGTTTAAGTCTTTCCATCCTCAGCCTTGAGCATTCATCATCACCTGCACAACAGCAGATCTGTGTTTTCTTCTGAAAGCCTTGTCCTCCCACCTCTTTAACAACCTCAAATTCATTATCCCCTTCTTTCCACCCTGCCTCTCCATAGTACCAGTTTTTAAGCAGCTTTGCCTGGGCCTTCAGTGTCTCTCTTCATGTGCCACAGGGTGATGGCACAACAGGTACACCCAGACCTACCAAGGCAACCTCTCCAGCAGCCTCTGCCTGGTTCAACAGAGAAGTGTCAGCCTCTGGCTGGCTTGTCTTTGTGTGTAAAGAACCTTAGCATGGGTGGGAATATGCGTCTAGCCTTCTCTGAAGGGATTCTTGCAAACTCCCATTTTCAGCCATCCCTTCTGTCTGATCCATTGGCCTTTAGCTAGGCCTTACTTCATCATTCTAACTCCTCCTACTCACACGAAGTAGTGCTTGCAGGTTCTTCCCAAGGAATCTGGCATACAGCCTGCCCTGAGCCTCTGCACAAGCGTAGCATGTCAGTCAGACAAACATGCCATTGTGTGTGTGTCACTGCTTTATGCAGCTTTCATCCACTGGGGTTCTACAGGGTTCTGCTGCGAAGATCAATTGATCATTAACCACATTTTGTTCATAAGCTCTTTGGGGAGGCACCATATTTTGTTGTCTGTCTGTGTAATGCCAGGAGCATTAAGGTCCCTTCACACCACAGCAATGTCGATAATATATACTCCCAACTGTGCTAGGTGCTATACATAAATAGTGACACCTCATAGATTGGCACTACCATTTTTTTCTTTGTTGTCTGCTAGTCTAGGTAACAGATGATCACAAGACAGAAGAAAAAATGACCCTGCATTTCATAGTTTCATGTCCTAAACACAGTTAAAATCAAGGAGAAAGGACAAGGCACTACTAAAGGAGGTAATCTGAATCACAATAGAAAGTACAGTCATGATATCAGCAAATTAATATCTACAGTAATTTTAAATATTTCCCAATAAAACAAAGAACTAGTTAACCTATAGACTCTAGGCATCAAGATATGGTAAGACCCAAGATACAGGGTCAAAATAAATGCTTTTCATTAGGGCATATAGGAGCAACAGTAGCAGTTATGCAATATGAAAAAAATTGACCTTCAGTCTAGCATCACTGGGAGATCACTCATCAGGGTTGGAGTATCTACTCCTACCTAGTTTCTCTTCTTGGGCCTCTCCACAATGGACTAAGAAAATAATGTAGATACATCTCTTTGCCTTATTACAGGACAGTGGTTCAGCTGCTTTGGGTTTTGCTGTGGAATAAACATTAATGAAGTGTGCAACCTGAGGTGCCATCTGAGCAGCACACAGGGGTACCCACAAATTAATATTACCTTCTTAGCAATACCATAATGTTTAGGGGTCAAACACAATCAAACCTCAGCCCTATTTCAGGTTCCTCTAGCACAGCCCATGCAGACCAGGCTGCAGGGAGGCTCAGAGCTGTGCTCACTGCTGCACACACAGCCTGAGAGAGACCAAGAGCACTCCCAGTGTGCCCAGCATCACCTGCTGGAGGAACTGGCCAGCCGTGTCTGAAGCACAGCCAAATGGCATGTAATAGCTGTTCCCAAGCTCCTCCCAAGCATGAGATCAACTTTTTAGTCTTACCCAATGAATAGATGTTTGCCAGAGGTTAAAATAAACATTTGCTGGGGTTTCTGTTAGCATCAGATCAGGAGAATTGTCAGGGGCTACTGGCAAGTGTGGAAGCCCCTCTGCAGGGATACCTTTCTTCCCATCTAATCCTCATTTCAGGGTATTCTTCTTAGGGCCCTTCCTATTTTTGCACTGCTTTATTCTTTCATGGTGCCTCTCACCCAAAAGCATTACACAGCAGATACCAAAACCCCCCTCAATTCCATAGTTCCTGTACCTCGGGGCAGAGGTTAAAAGCAAACTCTCCTGGTACCCAGCCTTTCTTAGCTGGCTGCATGGCACCTCCCAAGCTGTGCAGCAGACACAGACCTGGGATTAACTGTGTCACCAGAGCTACCACAGGTTTATTACACCAGCCCCCCCCTATCTGGGCAGCAGGTACATGACAGGTCTCACACACCAGCAAATCCAGCTGCCCATCTCCAGCAGCCTGAGGCAGAGGGTGTGACAGCACACTTCTGCCTTGGGAGCATCCCCATGAGAAAGGCACCCGAGAAAATGCAATTCTCTATTTGATATCCTGATCACAGAAACAAAGCTTTCCTTCTTCTGCACACCACACTGGCCTTTCACTGTATGAGGGGGGAAAAAAAACCAACTTATCTGAACTGAAGCAAATGCCAATTCCAGGATGCTGCTTTCCTCAAAATACCCTCATAACACACCTCTTTTAGGCAGGCAAAGATGTTTCACAAACATACAGAGGTCTTCTTCTAAACATATTACATCATTAAAGAGGAATTACTCCAGCAGAGGGAAAACCAATGTAAAACAAGCAGAAGTGGAATAAGAATCACACCCTTCATTTTATTCTGTGTAGCTTTTTCCCCCCTTACATAAGCTTCAACACTCCAAGTTCAAGGCAAATGCTTGCAATATTTCTACATTATCCTCAGTAATGTGACAAGAGCAATTACAGAGTCCAGGGAAGCTAAGTAACACTGCTAAAACAGTGGGTGGTCTGAAGGCTTGAATAGCTCCTGTGCACTAACACTGCAGTGGAGTCCCCCAGACCTCCACTTTGTACCCTGGGCAATTCAACCATGCTCAGCAACACTGGCCTTTTTGTCCAGGACATTCTGGCACCAGCATTGCTTAGCTGACTCGAGACATACCCAAGTTCTTTCAGGTGGTCTGCAAAGTTAACTCACCCTTAAAAAGTTTGTCCTTGGTACCCACCACACCTCCTTCATTCTCCATTTCTGTTGAAAGCTCTAGGCAGAAGCAGGCTGAACATTTTGCAAGGAAAATCTGCTCAGAGACAGCTATTCCAGGTGCACAGGCCTTTGCTGAGTACAGCATTATTTGGGGTGTTCTCTAAAAAAAATTAAAATCTACTTTTACCGTAAAAGAGCCATTTGCCATGTGCAATGTGCTGAAATACTTTGCCACAGCAAAGTCTGGTCTAAACATGTTGTTGGCCAATAAAAGGGGGGAAACATGCTGCCAGTAAACATTTGCGTGGTATGTCTTTGAAGGCTTCAAGGCAGACTAAGTGGAATAATTGTGAAGATGTATTATTTATAATACAACAAATCTTCCCCACAAGATATAGGTCTCCATTAACCTAGTACCCAACTGCTTTTAAGTGCATTTTTTAATGTGTTTACCCTGCTAAGGGAGTTATGTTTTATTATCTCCATTTTGCATTTGGGGAATTGAGGTACTGGGAGATTAATAGATTTGCTCGAGGTTACATAGCAAATCTCCAGCAAAGCACAAATGCAGACCAAGTGTCCCAAATTGTTCTTCTCCACTGGATGTATCCATCGATATGCCAGGACACATTAAAACATCAAAGGTCTCTTGTGAGGTGACTTTTTCCATTGTAATAAAAAAGACCGATGTCATGCAAGCAAGCAACATTGTATTGGAGTCAACAGAAGTTCATCTATTTACAGAAAAACTGAAGCAAGGTCTGGAGCTGTTGTTGGAATATTCTCATTTTTCTAGCTATCCACTGCATTCAACTCAAATTCACAAATACTTTTCACTGCTGAAACCTACTGCATCTGAAAAACTACCTATTCACTCCTCAAGGTTCACTGATAGCCTTTACATTTCACATACTACCATTTAAAGTCAGACACTGCTTCTTGTCTCCCTCAAGCCAAGTGGAGCTGCAAAGGGGTTCAGCTTTTTCAAATCTGCTCACACAGTGAAGATACTGAATGCAGATATGGGACCCTTGCTGTGGTACAATGGTGTTATGGATTGTTAGGTTTGATTTTCATCTTCACTTATGGGAGGAAGTGGTGGAAGACAGAACCTTAATCTTCTACAGTACCTTACACCAGCAAGCCTTTGGGGGAATGGTCTTATGGGGTTCAGTAAAAGACCACCTTTCTCCCTACATCCTCTCCACTATGTCAGCCTCCCTGAAGATGAAACCTGTGCTGGTCTCCAGCCGTGGTAGAGTTTGTGGAACTGGGAATCTCACAGAATCACAGAGTGTTCTGACTTGGATCCTGCAGCCCCCTCTCTCCTTCTCCCCAAACACCAGCTTAATACCCTCTCCCAATCCTCCTTGGGAAGAAAAGACCCCAATGAGTGTAACAACAACGTTTTATCTTTCAAGCGGATGATATCTTCATTAATTTCAAAGCTCCTGTTTAAATATAAATCTAAATAGAATTTGAATGAATAACAGGGCTGCTAACAATGCAAGCAGAATACTTTGTGCCACATGTGCCCTTGTCAGCACACAGATGTCATAAAGCATCCTGGTCCTACCATAAAAAGGTAAAAGAACCAAGGGCTTTGCCTAAAATATCTTGGCTAGGGAAGGCAGTTATAGGAGCTTAATCACTTCTAAGACTTAAAAAAAATCCCTTTGGTGCAGCAAAGTGAGTTGCACAAAAAGAGTTCTACAGAGAACATGTGAGACTGATGACCTGTTTCTCATCAGCATGGAGAGTGGGCCCACTTTAGCTCACAAAATAGCAGCAGAGCCCAGTAAGTTTTCTCCACAAGACATCACATCTAAGTCAGCCTCATGACTGGAGTAAATGAGATTGAGCCCTCACTGCAAAGCTGCCACCAAAAAGCCTGCAAGCCAGTTTCATTTAGTGAATGGGCAGTACCTTCTCCCAGCAGGGACACATTTTATTTTCTAGTTAGGATCAGGGACACACACAGGTAAACAGCAGTAATGCACCTCCAGGCTGCTCCATGCCTCAGCTCACTTTAAATAAAGCTACCCCAGGGAGGCGAGGTGGTTTTGAGGTGAAATACAAAATTGAGGAACTGGGATATCTTTATCCTTCTTCATGAAGGTAAGCGCGACATGCAGAACATGATACTCTGCCTCCAGCACAGTCTGGGCTGCTCAAGACACGTTTGACATCCCCTGACAAAGATTTAAAGATTATTCAGTATCAAATGTTCACCACTGTTTTGAACAGCTAAACAATGAATTTTCCCAGTGCCTCTCCTGCTAATGATGAGCGAATAAAGAATCCCCTAGGGAATTTCCCTTCATCTGCTCACGAGTGCCACTTCGCTAGTCACATTTATCTGACAAATCTTACAGATGGCTTGGCACGAGCTCGCAACAAGCACACCATCTTTGGAGCTGGGATTGGCCGCCCGAGCCACGCGACGCTTTCTGTGGCAAACTGGGCGAGCCCACGGCAGAGCCCCATACCAGCTACTGGAGAAACATCCCGAGGAAATTTACAGCTTCACCCAGCACTGCTCCAGCAGAAGACACTGATGATGGCGTTTTCGACGCTGCAGCTGCCCCGTGAGGAGTGGAAGCTCTTGGCACAGAAGAATTTATTCTCTGACCCAGACAGAAAGATATCCTGGAAAATGACTCCCATTGAGCCCTTTTCCTGCTGTTTTTGTGCTGAGTGCCTTTCTGTTAAAGATGAATTTTCCCTGTTAAAATAATGGGGAAGAGAATATAAAGACCCATCTGCAGACCACATTTTCAGAGAGGTTTTTGTTTGTTTTCCAACATTGTCTGTGAAACATTGGTTGAGTCTTTCGAGCTCTTTCCAGATGTGTACTCTCCTCGTGCTATGTACCCAACTCTAATTCTAGTTGGAAAGCTGTTTGACTCAGGCAAATGAATAGCAGGATTTTAAAACAGATACAAATAGTAAAACTAGGGCTTTGTACAATCCCATAGGTACTATAGATGGGACTGTCCAAACACAGATCCTTCTAATCCACCAAGAAAATGCCCTTAAGACCTGTTCAGAGTCAGACTTAAACCCATAAAATCCAGGAAATTCAGAGATAAGCCTGGATATCTGGACTGATATTCTGTCCTCAGTTCACCTTACTGGGTAAATGTTAATGAATGCATTTGTTTATTCCCTACAGTTCTATGCAGGGAATATCAACAATCTGATATTATGGGAGGAGGTGAAATTTTTTCTTCCGTATGTGTGTGTAGGAGTTGCTCAATATAATTTATTCTCTTTCACAATAAAACTATATAGCTCCTCGATCCTTTCAGAACTACACAGGGTCTGTCTTGTAAAGTTTTGGAGAAGAAGCCTCAAAGGAAAATCAGTTATTACAGGAAACAGGACTGATTTTCAGTACTCCACAATCTTGCCATTCCATTCACACTAAGCAGGTATTCCAGCATAAAACATCATCCAGGTGCATTTCACAGAGGTTCTGAACACAGACTTTCACAGACATGATGGGACCAAGTTTACCAATGACAAATTGAGAACTGGAGCACACAACACCTCTAAGAGCACTGACCCACATGTGCCTGCTGCAACAACCTGCAGGGCAGAACTGTCACATCAAGTACAAACAGAAGAATGGCCATACCGGTCCATCTTGCCCAGCATCAAGTCTCCTATAGCTGCCTCCTGGAGCAAGCCAGAAAGCAGCAGAAGCCAGGGAACCACTTATGCTATTTCCCTCACATTTCTGCTAGCCTCCAGCTATTTTCAGATCAAGGTATTTCCTAAGCCAGATGTGGTTTCTAGCTACTTAGTAATCCTCTGTGCATTTCTTTACACAAACTTGTCCAGTCATCCTTTGAACTCTAATAAGCTTTTAGCCTCCACAACCACCTTTGGCAGTGAATTCCTTGTGTCCACTACCACTTGCATAGAGAACATCTCTTTTTGTTTGCTTTGAGCCTGGCTGCTTCTAGTTTCATTTAATGACTTTAATTGATACACTGCCACAGAACAAACAATCCCTACCCACCTGACTTGAAGGATTCACTCCTACCCCACCAACATCTCATCTTCAAGCTGACGAGTTTCAGCCTAATCAAATTTTCCTCACATGGAAGGTTGTGGCAAATACAACTGAAGTATAAGCCAACTGTTTTACTTTGCTTCTGAGCTCCCAATGCTCCCTTTTTACTTCATACTCAGGAAACACTGTCTTTCCCATGTTAGAAGGAAGTAGGTGGCAGGTTTGTCATTACTTTTATACATAATCTGCAAAGTGGCAGAGAAGTAGACCAAAATCTCCAGGGCCTATTCTGACACTGGGGAATGCAGAGCATTGAGCCTTATTCCCAGTGACTTCACCAAGTATTGGACAAAGTTCACTTAGGATTTTTTTAAATTGTATGTAGCAGTCACTTTGTCAGTGATGGGTACCATGACCAATACATAATTCAGGTCCTGCTACAGGATGTTTGAGTTCTAGGGTTGCTCTGAGCAACACAAGTCCCAAAGTCTTGATATTCTCAATCCAGAAACTACAACTGCGAATTCAGCTTCCAGCAGAAACATTGAATGAAACTCACTGTCGCATTACCCACCAAAAGAGCATTGTACATCTTCACTACTATCAGCTGTTCTTCTCTCCCAGTCTCCAAAAGACAAAAAATATGAGCGTTTAGCCCAAGAAAAGATTTCTGCAGGATAAGAAGGCAGATGTGGCAGAGACTTTGTGAAGTCTGCTAAAGGTTTTGCTACTGCCAGCCAATTTGATGTAAAACATATGCAGATACTATTGTGATGGGCAGCCCTAGAAGCCCCTAAGATAAAACTCCCATTTATAACAAAATTCATCCCTGGTAAAAATGGCACTATTCCATTGAAATCAATAAGGTTGCACCTGTGAATGCCAGCTGGTTCATGGTTCTCAAATGATGTAAAGTGCTTCAGGAGGAAAGATGCTATATTTAGGTGCCATATTATTGCTATGTAGACATTTTCATAACCCCTAATTATGGGGCTTTTTTTGCAAGCTCTGTAGTATTAACTGGATTGGATAAATATATAATTAGAGAGTGTTTCAACATGCACACTCTTGATGCTAGAAGCTTTATCAGCTCTTTCTTTTCTTCATGATCTGTTTTGCTTTTCTTTTAAAGCTGTTTCTATCAATTATGGCAAGATTTACTCAGAGCCCCAATAAAGGGTCACTGCAGACATCCCAGCAGAATAGAACTACATTTATGTTCCAGAAAGACACCTCTGACTTGTCATTGTATGACAACATCGCCAGAAGCCAAGCCAATCAGAAGAATAAACCAACCAAAACAACAACAGAACAACAGCAACAAAGAACTTTTCAGAAGTTCCCTGACCCCAAACTGTTTATAGGCTAAGCATTTCTACTCCAACAGCTCCAACAGAAGAGCTGCTGCCCAAATATTTGCTGGATCTCACTCCACTCTTTTGCCAGTAGACAGAAAGGAAGGACCCAAGGAGGTTCTTCACATTCTGCACAGTGCCAGGGATGCACAAACAGCTTCAAAGATCTATAGATGGGATGTAGATACTGTCTAAAAAAGTCACCACCCTAACAAATTAGTAACTTGCCCAACTGGAAAGAGGTAAGCTACCTTTTTTACAGCATCTGCTTTGTCAAATTAAAAGATACCATTAAAATCCAACTAGTCCCATGGGAGCAAAAAAACCAAAACCAACAAAAAAGCAGCACCTGCATTTTACTTTCTAGGTGCTGAAGAAACCTGCATTACCATTTATTGCAAACCAAAAAGAGGCCTAAACAAATACACTTCTTAGTTTTCTGATCAGGTATGGCCAATAAAGTGTCAGATTCTTTTAGATGTGTTTATGAAAATTTTCCTCTTGCACCAGCTTAGATCCAGTGAGAATTTGAAAAGCTAAATTACAAGAATAAACACTTCAAAACAGATGTTAATAATAGAAAGAATTAAGAACATTGCTGGAGTGACACAACACGGATGCTGTATTATTAAACAAATGGCTCACAATGGTGTTATGACATGAGTCATAATGCCTGATGCTGTGAACATACTGCAGAAAAGAACAATAGCTATCACCAGCTACAGAAGTGCACAGAGCACCAGAAGCCTGACTGCTGACTGATCTAAAGCAAGGGATTTGTCCTCAAGCCAACAGGATAAACTCACACCTGGTGCAAATGGGTGCAACTGAACAGAAGCTCATGGAGTAATAGCACCTTCAGCTGAGGCTCTGATATTGCACCAAAAGTACTACAGGCTTTGCTCTGTACAGTCTTGCAGTCTGCTTTTGACTGTAATTGACTGGGGAATTCCAATTTGGTAGAATTTTGAACCTGCTTTCCACAGGTGTGAATAACTGAATCTAGCCCTACATTAACATCAACAGATTTTTAAACCCAGCAAATCACAGAGCACATCTGAATGTTGTTTTAACATTCAATATCACCTCAAGAACGTCTACCAGAGGCAGCAAACTGGTGACCATCAGCACAACGATTGATTTGCCATTCCTTTTGTTGCTTTATCTGCTAACTATGGATTACAACTGGTGATGCTGAAAAAAAAAAGAGGTTACTCTAAGAGCTGGCACATCCACAGGCTTAACAGACAAAGGATGGAATCAAATCCTGGAGTGCACTTACAGCATGTGCTCCCCATAATTAAAAGTCTATTTGTGGCATGCAAAGTAGAAAAAGCTTTCATTTAGGGTAGAACTTAAACACAGCATTACTTTCCCTGCTTGATGCAGTAACCCCATTCAAGGGGATACAGTCTGGAAGCAATGTTCTCCAAGATGCACATGTCTAAATTGTCAAAAGGAGGGGAGGAGAAAATGAGAACAAAGTGGAACCCACCCATAAAATGAAATATAGGCCTTGATTCATTGTCACGCACTGGTAACATAGTGATTCAACCACTGTGGTGCACAGCTAAGAGGAACAGAGCTGGTTTAAATCCTGCATCTCTGTGCCTATCATGTACTTAATAAGAAACATTCAGCATAGAGACTTAGATGGGTTCCACTCCATCCAAGTGCCACCCAAAAGCTCCCAGTACAGGAAGCATGGCCAAATACAAGGCTTGTTGTCAGGGCACTGGGGTATTCCAGCCCCTGCTCAGCTTTTACACTGGGGACCCCTGACAGCTGTCCTAAAGGCAGCCTCAAGGTTGCTCCAAACTGTGCTAAAGACCAAACCAGTTTCTGAACAATTTCAAAACATGAGTTGAGCAAAAGTGGTTTGCTGCACTCTCTTGGATGTGGAGCAGGCTGGAGCAGAGCCACATCTGAGAACAGAGTGCCTCTCTCCAGCCAGCACAAGGGCACCTACATACCACACACTGAATGTTAACCAAGGATGGGGCACACAAGAGACAAGAAATCTACTCAAAATAGTCAGTAGCTACACTGCATTACTCCAATCTCTCATCAGGATCCCCCAAAATAAATTTTATTACAGGGGCATTAGCATGGCAGAAGACAACTTGCTTAGATAAAGCTTTTTGTTTCTTGTTCTGTGTGTTTACAGGTGAAATGGTGCTCACCCATGCAAACACGCCACCCTGATCAAGCCAAACATACACAATGCATATAAGACATAAATAAATACTTATGAGTCACTGATAACCACCTCATAAATTATTCGGTCTTATGAAGTATCACTACTAAAGATAGTGCATACAATTGGATACAAAATACACATACACAGTCTCATTAACACAGATAACATTGTTTGTTTCCTTTCACAAGAGCCCATAGCCTTAATTTATAAGGTCCTGAAGAATATTTGACCACCTTAGGAGTCCCAACGGCTGAGGATCAGTTCCAAAACCTGACCCAAAACCAGGCCATATGAGACCAAATGAGATTACAGAGTATATAGTGAATAGGATATGGCACATGGGGGTCCAAAAGTCCAAGAGCCCAGTCTGCTTCAGCTCACAGGAGCCAGATGCAGTATTATTTATAACTCTTTGCAGTATTATTTATAACTCTTTATCCTCAAGGGGATACTACCTCCAGCATCCAACTCTCCTACCTGGCTCCTGCTGCACTGCCCAGGACCGGCTCCCCCATCAGTGAGTGAGGAGCTCAGCTGTGGCTGCAGGACAGCGCGGCTGCTGCAGCTCTTCCCCAGCTCCTCACAAACTCCTCTGTGGAAATGGGCCCGAGCCACTCCAGCCAACAAAGTGAAGAGGGGTGAGATCAGTCCAGCAGCCTCCACTCGGGCAAAACCTAAACGCCACTTTGGTACCACTTGACTGACACAGCCCAAACACTGCATGTTTGTTTTGCTGACACATAGGTTTAAGTTTGCTCCCCAGCCACATCTTCTTTCCCCTTGGATACAATAGCCATCTTCATAGCACTTATTATAACATATTGCAGCAATAATGTGTAATTATCCTCAAAAAACAAAGCAAAAGCTCAAGATAAAAATAACAGGCACTGAGCACACTTACCAGCTGGAGGAAGGCAGTGAGGCAGCACAAGCTGCAGCCCTAAAATGGCTGTGCTGTAGCCTGATTTCAAAGGCCAGACTGCTGAAGAGCACACATAGAGGTGAACCCTCTCCAAAAGCAGGTCCAAAATGAGAAAGAGCAGTAAACTCTGTGGAGATGTCCTTAGGTGGAGCAGTGCCTCCCATGGGGTCTGTGTACTGGCAGCAGGGTTCAATGATTGTATTTGGGCCAGGGCAGAACTCCAAATGCACAGCACCTGGGAGGGCTGATCTTTTCTGAGGAGTGGTCCATCAGGTGGTTATCAACCATAGCTCTCACCCTGGGTCTTCCTTGGCCTGACCTAGGGAAATCAAATTCGTTTCCTTCTTACCTGGTTTTCCTGTTTTGCTGGATGTGCTTACTTTGACTTTCATAAACTCATAGAATGGTTTGGTTATGAAGGGACTTTAAAGATCATTTTGTTCCAACCCCCCTGATATGGGGAGGGACATCTTCCCCTAGACCAGGTTGCTCAAGTCCCATCAACCTGGCCTTGAACACTTCCAGGGATGAGGCACCCACAACATCACTGGGCAACCCGTTCCAGTGCCTCACCACCCTCACAGTAAAGAATTTGTGCCTTACAGCTAATCTAAGCCTATCCTTATTCAGTTTACAGCCATCACTCCTTGGCTATCACTACATGTAAAAAGTTGCATCACTACTTGTAAAAAGTTGCCCTCCAGCTCTCTTGTAGACCCTTTTAGGCACTGTAAACCTTCTCTTCTGCAGCCTGAACAGCCCCAGTGCTCTCAGTCTGTCTTCTCAGGAGATGTGCTCCAGCCCTCTGATCATTTTTGTGACCCTCCTCAGGACTCTTCCAACAAGTCCATGTCCTTCTTATGCTGGGGGCCCCAGAACTGGATGCAGACTCCAGGAAGGGTCTCATCAGAGTGGAGTACAGGGGCAGAATAACCTCCCTCTGCCCCCAACAGATACAGCAGATTCCTCTACTTCCAAGCCTTCACAGCAAAGTAGCCTGAAAGCAAATTATAGAAGGGGAGGGAAGCAAAACAGTTTCAATGACCAAAAAGTGGGAGTCTATGAATTGAATAAAATACTAGTTTAAAATTCTCAACAGCAGCTCACAAGTATAAAAAAACTGTATACATATCTCAGGGCTCTGATGGCTTTGGGATCTCCCATGTCATATGGTGTGTGTGTGTGTGTAAAAGCTTGACATCTCTGCTTTGTACAGGGAGAGCTGGTTAGAGCTGCACACATTCCAGGAGGGCCTCTGTTGAATAGAATTGGCCAAATCAGATTAAAAATGCAATATCTATGGTGAAGGCTGCAAGCTGCCTGCTCAGAGATTCCACTGATGTGAACCAGAAGTTCCTTGCATGTGGTCAGGCCCTAAATTTGATACTGGAATTTAAAAACAAATTAAGATTCCCATGTAATATTGACTGCTTCTTTTTTTCTTTTTTTTCCCAGAGTAAAAGATTTTACAGCATGGAATGCTATATGCAGTGGTTACATGAGTCCAAGTAATTGTACCAATTATATAATTTGATATAATTGCACTAATTACATAAACACATAATAATGAAATATAAGTTATTCCAAGAGCTAAACTGGAAGAACATTAAAGAACCTAAATCTGCTCTCACTTATTCTAGTACAAATCAGAAACAATTCCCTTGAAATCAATGAAGTTACCCAAATAAAATTGGCCCCTACTGTTACAAGCAGGCATGTAAAACCAGCTTTTAGTTCAAGGTTACTGACTGGGCAAGCAAATGAAAGCTACTGGGACATGTTTTACTGAGGCAGATTGCTAATTCCTGGCCAAATTCCAGTGTATGTAGGGAGATTCATGACAAAGTTAGATGTCTTTTACTCTTGTTCTGATCTGTCACCCAGCATGTGTGGGTTCTGCTAAAACTTTTAGCTGCTGATTCCAAAGGAAAAATTACTTCTTTTAGAAACACTGAGAACTGAGAATGAGCTGGGCCCAATCAGGAATTCCAGAAAACTGGATTCAGGTGTGTCTTCATTCAAATTGGTGCTAGCCTGAATTACATCTGCAGACTTTAGGGGAGTTACTGTAGACTGACATCAGCATTAACTGAAACAGACTCCCCTCTTAGACAGAAATTTGTATTTCTGATCCATTTTGCAAAATGTTCTCCCACCCTTCCCAGTAGAAACCACTCCATACAAAAATTATCCTTAGGAAGGATGTGTTCAGCAAGGGGTTTCCCTGTTCTCTGGTGGCAGGGCAAGTGCAGCAATTAATTTTCAGCTGCTGAGTTCATCTCTCACAAGTGACAAAGCAAAGAAGGTGAGAGCTGGCAGTTTTGGAGCAGGTGTCTATTATGTGTGGAAATACGTGATGTATGCAGAGTTAATCCCACAAGTGCTCTGTTGCATCACATTGTGACAGTCACCCTGTTCACACCATCCTCACTGACAGCAGTGGGAGGTCCAGGATGGGGTTTTGCCTGGGTCAGAATGTTTTAAAGGGTGAAGATTCTCCAGCTCAAGAGACTGGTTCTGTCACACTGATTTAGCATTTGCAGAATCGAGTTCAAAGCCTATCAAAGACAAGAGAGAGTCACCAAGTCACCTTTGGGTAGGGGGGGGTATGGATATGACCCAGCTGTTTTTTGAGGTAGAGTACCTAACCTGGCATAAAACAATGAAACTGGATACTCAGTTTTATAAGGATGGAAATGACAGATGGGAACACCCCAAAATTTTTGAAAAGCAGCCATCAGGCTTGGCCTTCTCATTTTTCATTTTGCCTGATTTCAAAAATGCAGGAGGTGGAAGCTGCACAAAGCAGAATTCCTGCACTCCCCTGTAAAAAGCTGGCAAGAGCAGTAGTTTTGTCACATCTCTGAAAAATCGAGGTCAAACTGTCTCAGATTGGTCCCACAAAATTAAAGACGATTTAATTTCATTTTAGCCTCAGAAATCTGTGTGACAGGTTGCTGTCAGCACCAGGATACAAGAACACTTCAGTGTCTGTAGAATGCCCAGAGCAGCAAGTGACTCCATGCTGCAGAAAACTCCAAGCATGTTCAGTTCACATTGATTTCTAGAGTCTCACACAAAATAAAAGGATCTGGGAGCCTGGACTATGATCCAGCTCCTCCCACTCCCAGATGATGCCCCTCACACTATCCTAATATTCATGCTCTGTCCCATAAACACTGTGACTCTAGCTACAAATCAGGGAGCAGAGAAGGCAGGGACAGGGGAGGAAAGCTGGGAAATACTTTTATACCTAAAGAAAAGGGGTGCTTTTTGATGGCCTGTGTGAAAGAGTTCAGGATCCCGAGCTCACTTGTGGGTGTGCAGCAGGATGCAGAGCACAGTTCCTGCCCCTCGCTCCTGGCCAGCCCAGGCTCGAGCCATCCTGGCTGGCAGCAGCTCCCTGCTCCCCAGGGCTGCAGGGCCAAACCCCTCTCTGAGACACCCTGGTCTCTCCTGAGCACAGGAGTCCCAGTGTCCCATGCAGGGTTTGGCTTTGACCCCAGGAACCAAACACTTTCAATTAAGAATGAAACCTAACTGGAGCCAGCCTCCAGGGCGTTGTATTTCAATGGGCAAGATTTCTTAATATATCCCATTTTTTAAAGGGCTGCCCAGTCTTATTTATAATGATGGTGTCATATTAGGGCAAACATGCCTTCAGAGTGAAGGGGGGGTATTGGCCACTGATTTCAAGGGGAATTTATTGAACTCATCAGTAGCCCAGTTGACCCATAGAATGAAAACCAGGGAGAAGGCTGCTGAGAGGTGGAGCAGCAAGTGGTTAGTGGCTTTGACAATCAATGTGCAGCTGTAGGTGGTAAGAAAGCTGTGAGATATTAAAAAAATTTGATCTAGAGGACAAAGTTAGACTCTTCCAGGTCTCCCGTTTAACCACAGTGCCTGGCTGTGAGGAGAGCTGGGCAGAGCTACACCTGAATGTGAATTGTAACTAGAACCCATCATTAGTTGCATGATCTTGCTTCTTCAACACTTTTCAGGTTTCAGGGTCAGATCCAACATTTACTAAGTCAACAGAGGTCCTTCTGTCAGCTTCAGCTGGCATTTGCTCAGGTCTCCAGGAGGAAGAATTTGTCTGTGAAAATCAGTTAAATCAATATCGGGATATATTTGCAGCTGAGTACTTGAGTATTTGTCAACATTTTTGAGGGCTAATTAGTAAAAGGGAAATAGTTTACTAAAAAGAAAAAAAAAAACAAAACAACTCTTTCTTAGTGTCAGCTAGTTTTGGGAAAAAAAATTAAACTTACTATTTGTCCTTTATTCCTGAAAGTGCTTTCCACATTTTTTTTTTTTTTTTACTTCTTCTTAAGCAGTCAGGGAGTGACCCAGAGAAGAAGTTACATTCTTACACAGCAGGTGAACCAGGAACTTGCTGTAAATGACCTGCAGGTATGCGGAATAGCCGCCGTTCCTGCGCCCAGAGCCCCTGTGCTGCTGCAGAGAGAAAGAAGCAGATGCTTACATGTATAGACAGCAATAAAACTGGAGTGTAACATTTTTAGGATCGCAGCTGAGCTCTCAGACAAGGCTTTCTGCAATGACTAATACGACTACGGTCTAATGCGACAGTTCACCGTCTGCAGCCTATTCAGCCCCGAAAGTAAGCGAGTTCCTCCAGATGTTACACACTGAAAAAAAAAAAAGCACATCCAGTTTTCAATCTTTTTTATTTATTTAAACTGTACACAAATGTAAAATACTTCAACAGCAAATCTAAGTGAAAATTGTTTGGTTTAAATTATTATGGAACAGAACCTAAAAGGAACTTTATTAAATAAACATAAAAATTGGATTTAAAGGATGCACATATTGTAATGTATTCTACAATAGTCACTTTTTTTCACTCTACATTCCATGTGCGTATGGTATAGAAAAGACACTGAATAGAACAAACAGAATCAATCCATTTTGTACCCTGAAACAATTGGTAGGCCTCGTGAGGGATTGCTCAGTATGACTACATGATATATGATGGCTTTGCCATCTCATAAAAATTATAACTAATATGTTGGCCTCTTTGGTTCCAAAATTTCTGTATAATACATTTAACTGTATTCATTTTTTGCTGCTATAAAAATAACATTTTTTTTCAAATGGCAGTTTTTGACTAATCATGCAACTAAATCAGTGCAAACATTAAAAGCAATCATTCGCTTTAAAAAAGAAGCAAAAGATTTAATTTCAAGTATAAAAAAATATAAAAAAGTCATATCATAAGTCCAGTTTTGTCTAGTATGGGTCAACACTTTAAATTGCATAGCTCATGCGGCACCTGTTTACCTAGATAGTGAGCAAAGATAAGTGCACTATCAAGTACCACTTTTCAAGGCATTGAAATTTGCAAGTGCTATTATACGTGCATTCAAGCAGTTTGCAAGTGCTATGCTGTATCATTATTTTCTGATCTTTATGGCCATCCTTGACACCTCCTGGTAAGGAAATTGAAAGCACTCTCCTCTCTCCTCCTTTCCAAGACTTGTGAAAATGTTCCTCGCCTGTTATTAAATGCACTGCATTTCCCAGAACGTCTCCACTCTGTCGCTGTCACTCCTCTTTAGGGTTCATTGGTTTAGCTGTGGTGGCCATTGCTTGTTTGCTCGTCCCCCACGTGACGTAGCCTTGCCGAGTCCCCCACTGAAGAACACAGATTGCAACTTTTGACTTTTTGTTCTTTGCACAGTGAGAGATGCCAACAGTCAACACAGTCCAGATATGGTATCGATTCCCTTTTCCAAGACACGGCGGGTGTAGCCAACCATGGGTTGCTAGTGGGCAGTAAAAGCATTGGATCACGCCAGCCCAGCTTGTGACTCTGCAACGGCCAGGTGTTAGAAATACAGCAGTTTCTTACATGTCTGTCCCCTTTTCTCTCAATCTCTCTCTCTCTCTCTCTCTCTCTCTCTCTCTCTCTCTCTCTCTCTCTCTCTCTCCCCCCCCGATGGAACCACAGGATTCCTTGCTGGAAGTGCTGTAGCAAGAAGTGGGTATCTGTGATGTTTATGTTTAGATAAATTTAAATTAAGAGGAAGTGATCGCCTCCCAAGGCAGGTGTCCTGCAGCTTCCTGTTAGACCTAAGAGGTGACAGTCGACTTTTTTTTTTCCTTTTTTGTTTTTTTTAATTTTCTAAGTTTGGTCATTTTTGACACCTGCGTGCAAGAATACGTTGTGTTCTCACAGTCTGTGCTTTTGCCTGAGCAAAGGGAGCTCATTTCGGTCTGGCTTTGCCGGCAGGCGGGGAAACAGCTGCTCAGCCGCTCACTCGTACTGGCAGGCATTTAGGTCCATCGTCACTGGTCACTGACTTTCTGTGCTCATGTCCCTTTTCTGAGCTGCCTCGTGTGTGTGTGTCTGTGTGTGTCTGTGTGTCTGAGCGCGTGTTTGTGTGCGTGCCCACATTTCGTGTGTGTGTGTGTCTTTAAGATATTTCATAGCATTAACTTATAAGTGATAGAATATATAAGTGTCCATGATCCACAAACTGCCACTGTCCTGACACCAAAGTGAAATGATTATTTTTTTCTTTTTTTTTTTTTTGTCAAACTTTTCCACAGTGACTTTCCAACACTGATGCCTGGATACACAGTGAAACTTCCTCCAACACCATCTTGTACGGGAATGTTTCTCTCTCTCTCCCTCTCTCTCTCTCCCCCCCCAAAACACACCTTAAATCAAGCACAACCACATTCTTCCACAATCATATTGGGAACGTCCCTTTTCACAATGTTGTATTCATCATCAAAGTACAGCATTGACATTGTGCTAAGTTTGGTTGGAATGCAACAGGAGTTCACGGTGCCCGGGTTCAGCCCCCGCATTCGGTACTGATTCACGACAGCGGTGTGAAAGGAGGAAGCCGACCCCGGGACACCGGCCAAGTAGGCCGGGCAGCTCCCTTCACAGTAATTCCCATAGTAACCTGATGGAGCTATGATCCAGTCATTCCACCCAATGAGTCTAAAGTCAATGTAAAACTGTTGCCTGCAACATAGATTGGTCCTGCCATCGCACTCCAGGCCTCTTTTCCGGATCCTGTGTTTGTTATCAGCGAGGCGGGCTTGCACCACTAAAAAAGGCCGGTGGGATTCCTCCCCGGGGTCCACATAAATTGGCAGCACTGAATACTCTTCACAGCCCTCACATTGAACATCCAAGTTCAGTCTCCTTTCTCCTCTCTCAAACAGAGCCTGGATCGCCTCTGTCATGGGAAAAGTGTGCCAACCACTTCTTTTGAGATCAACTTTCTTTTCAACCACATTCCACTTGTTGCTAGTGTCCGGGTCTTGGAAATAGACTTTGACTCTTACTTTTCGCCTGCTGCCTTTCTCTAAGACATATGGAAGCAGCTTCAAGTAAAGCCACAGGCTGGCTTGAACGACAAACAAGTTCTGGTTCCCTTCATTTGAGATGAAGAAATAGAGGCGGACTCTAGATGAGGCCAGATCGTCTGCAAGATAAGGAGAGATCAGCAAGATTAAGTCAAAAAGGAAATGTTAGCTTGTGTGCCATTCTGGATTCAGGGACAACACTAGAGCACAGATCGAGCAAACAGTGACGGGGCTGTGCCAGTCAGAAGGCATGCACTGCATCAGATATCCCCAATTTGCAATTAGAATTAATTGAAAAGGGGACTTCCCACAGAAGCCTTCAACATCGGGCTGTAGTCGGATGTGTCAGATCCACAGTACAGACATCAGTAAGGGTTTTACAGAATATATGTTTTTTCCAGAAAGCAAGAATTAAAGATGCTACAGCAGCACTTTGAAAAAGACGGGCACTAGCTCTAGAACTCTGTTATCTCATCAGTTTAAGAATAGTTTTAACTTTCAGCTACCTGCCAATTCTCAAGGGGAAAGCTCTTTCAATAACCACTAAAACGCCAATGCCAAACCAGGGATTTTGTTTCGATTTGCACATATTCTCGTTGCGGTTTAAAGGAGACGATTCACGAGATAGAACGGAAAATATTTCAGTAATGTGCCTGCTTGTCCAACAGATCAAGCTAACCCCCACTTAGTCTGGTAGAATATCAGCTATTATTAATCATTTCAATCTCTGCCTTTTCTCCCCAGAACGATGAGCTCCCATACGAGGCAAGGCAATGGAGCGGTTGTTCCCGCTGTAACGCCGTTATTGGCTGTTCTCAATACGCTTTTCAGCAACACCAGAATTAAAGGAGAGAAATTGTCACAGAAAACCAAATGTCACCAAATGTCTGACATAACCCCTTATTTGTAAACAGAAGAGCCTGCTGCATGAAACATTTCAGAAATACCAGCGGCCTTCCTGCAATTTTGTAATGAAAGTCCGAACTAAATTTGGCGTAGGTGATAAATGTGCCGGCCTTTATGGCAGAGACCGTAATTCTGGTCCCTGAATCAAAGCATCCCAATTGCTATTTAAAATTATTGCTGGAAAGGCATTTTCTCATCTGCCCTTATCAGTTTTGCTTCCGTCTGTACAGAGCTAAATGTAGATTTTTTTTCTGCCTTTTCCTTCCCTAAGAATCTTTAGCATTTTTGTCAATCTCTGAATGGGATTTTTTGCGTAGTCGGTGTCTTCATTTGTTACCCTAGATGCCTTTCAAATGTGCCTCCAGAGCCCATTCAGTACCTTGTAATAGTTCAGTGACAAAAATTTTCACTGTGTTTGTCTACGTTTTACATAAAGTCAATTTTGGAAGTGTTACAAAAGACAGCGATTGACTGAATACCAAATGGAAGTACAAGCCCACCCCCGATCTCCTAACGACATCCTATTAAAAAATAATTACCCCCAAAATGTACAGAAAGAAAGCCTTTCTCATGTTAGTAAGTACACAACTTTTTCGTAAACTGTGGTGACAGTGACAGAAAAAGAACAGTACGGTGCTGCTGCACCGATCCACATCACTTGTGTTGTGTGAGATTGTGTGCGCTCATAAATTTTGTATGTGAATATAACAAGCATATGTATAATGCAACAGATCCCATAGATACTGTAAATGTATATGCCTTTGGTAAGTGGGAGGGTAGATAAAGAAGATGAGTGGGCAGCATACAGGATAGAAAGAGATTTATTTTGTGGACAAATGATATATAGATGCCACAAGAAGATAGAGAGAGGAAAATGAAACAAGCGATAGAGTGATGAAGGAAAGGAGAGATGGGCAGATAGACAGGTAATTCACAGAGTGATGGTGTTCCAGCCAGATGTGCAAAGTTCACAGGGACAGTGGTTAAACTACTGGAAAGCTGTGCTGAAGGGATTCGGTGACATGTAACTGCAATGGCTGGACAGGACTGAGATGGCTGGTACCGTGGGGATGGAGGGCAGCTAGTAAACGGACTGACAGACAGACAGGAGACAGACACACTTGGTAGGACACTGCATGCAATGGACAAACAGACAAGGCCAATACTGCAAATGAAAGCTAAATAAATGGGAAACAAACGAAAAGAGGGGATGGGCAAATGCAAGCCTCAACAGACAGATGCAGGCAGTGAACCAGATGAACGTGCAGGGCAGACAGACAAGGCAAGGGATGCAAGAGATGGAGCGGGACAGGCAGAGGAGGGACAGTGGGACACGCAGGGACAGAGACAAGCCCCGGTGCAGCTGCAAGGACAGCCGGAGGGGAGCCGGGAGCATAGAGGCCGCGGAGGGATGGAGGGACAAGAGAGGGGAGTTGCAAGGCACAACCCGGGGAGAATCCCGGGCACAGGGGCACAAGCAGGGAGGACGGGAAAGCGCGGTCAGGGCCGGAGCGAGACAGTGCGGGGCAGAGGGGAGAGCGAATGAGGCGGAGGACAAGCGGGTGAGCTGGGCGGCCAGGTGCCCGTACCAGGCAGAAGGACAGGCGGGAGGAGAGGCAGGGTGCGCAGGGGGCCAGGCAAGGGCAGCCGGGGAACTGCTACGGGTCAGGCAGGCGGAAAGAGAAGGTGGGCAGGAGGACAGGCAGGGCGAGAGGGAAGACCGACAGAGGTCAAGCAGGGGGACTGACAGGGGTCGGGCGGGGGGAATGACAGACGGGGCGAGGCAGGACAGGCGGGGAGCGCGGCAGGGCAGGGGCCGCGGCGGGTCGGGCAGGGGGTGCGGGCGGCGGGGGCGCGCGGCCGGGCGGCGCCCACCTGTCTCGGCGAAGCTGATGATCTCGGAGACCGGGTCGTGGGCCGGGGGCCCGGCGCTCGCCTGCCCGTCCAGGCTGGGGATCTCCACGCGGCCGTCCTCCCGCACCTTGCCGGCGTGCAGCTTGCGCAGCGCCGTGACCATGGCCGCCTTGGGCACGGCGTGCGTGATGTTGGGCCGGTCCCGCATCTGCAGCCGGCTCAGGATGTGCCTCTTCACCGCCTCCAGGAAATCCCCGTCCACCTTGCCCGGCTCCTCGGGCCGCCGGAAGCCGCAGGAGGTGCATGTGTCCTGCGGGGAGCCGCCGGCGGGGGCCGGCGGGGTCGGGGTGGCCGCGGCGCCCAGCAGGAGCAGCCCGCAGGCCAGCAGCGCGGCCAGCACCCCCCGGCGAGCCGCCCCGTCCATGGCGGAGGAGCGGGGGGCCGAGCTGGGGGCCGCCCCGGAGCGCCGCAGGGAGCCCGTCTGCAGGCAGCGCCGCTCCGAGCGCTCCGCGGCGCGGAGGGGGCGGTGGCAGCCAAGCTGGGGGGCCGCAACCGCTCCGCGCAGGGGGGGAGCCGCGGCGGAGGGAGGGGGCGCCCGGGGAAGCGGCGTGTGCCGCCGGGGAGGCGGAGGGGGGAGGCTGCACGCGCAGGCACCGAGGGCGAAGTTGGCGGCGGGGGGGGGGGAGCAGGCTTGGCGTGCACGGAGAGAGCCCGGCTCCACGGGGGAGGGGGACGGCAGCAGGTGAGGGGGTGGCTGCGGAGCCCGGGGAGGAGGGAGGGGGAGCGGGGAGCGAGCCGGAGGTGCGAGGGGATCCGGGGAGCAGGGGAGAGGCGGCGCCGCTCTGCCCCGGTGCCCCGCGTCGCTTCAGAGGGGCATCCCCGGGCGCAGTCGCTCGTGGTCCATTCGCTCGTTTCGCCAGGTCCGGGCGGGCCGCGGAGAGGAGCTCTCTAGTCCAGCGTCATTGAGGGGGGTCAGGGAGATAAACGAAGCAGATTTATATACAATCCAATTTATAGCCTGGAGGGGGGGGGGGGGGAGAGAGAAATACCACTTGTACCCCCCCCGCTCACTCCGCCCCCGCGTGGGTAGAGGTCCCCTCCGCGCCGCTCGGTTGTCCCCCTTCAGCGCCCGCTGCTTCTCAACGTGCCATCAAAGTTGACCCGGAGCATAGCTGGGGAGGGAGCCGGGGGCGGCGGGGAGAGGGTGCGCGGCTGGCAGCTCCACTGTTGCGAGTCTTCTCCCCTCACCGTCCCGCTTATTATTAGCGAGATGCTTTTATTTTCAAAGCAGCGCGGAGGGTCCGGAGTCCGGCGCGGATGCGGTGGCGGCGCCCGGGGACCCCCGCCGCGGGCAGGGCACCGCACGCTGCGCGACGCGGAGCGGAGAAGCGGCGCGATCCCGGCGATCCCAGGAGAAGCTGCACGGATCCACTCGGTCAGACCAGCTCTTCGGCTCGCTCCCTCGCTTGCTCTTTTAAACAATATCTCCCTTGTTGGTGGTTTGGGTTTTATTATTATTATTGCTATTATTATTTTAAGTGTGATTTTTGTTGTTGTTGCTGCTGCTGCTGCTGCTCCAGTTAATCTGTCTCCCTCTGCGTCTTTTTGATCTTTCGCTCGCCTTGTGCTGGCTTGAACGCTGTGTTTTGTTTTGTTTGGGGTTTTTTTGTTTTGTTTGGCTTTTTGGTTTTTGTTTTTGTTTTTTGTTTTTCTTTTTTTACGCGTCTGATGTTCCCTCTCGGATCCGCAGTGAAAGGTCTCGGGGAAGCTGCTTGCTCCTCGCTTATCTTCTCTGATCTCCTCCTGCTAATTTTCCCCCCCTGCAAAATCACGACATTGTGGCACTTTCTACTGAAACTTTTTATACAGGAGTTAAAACCACGTGGGAACTCCAACCTATAACAGACGCCATGGGCTCCTCACTATTTAGGAGCTTAAGTTAAGTCTTTTGCCCCCTGGGCTATTACAGTAACTTCCTGATGTGGAAATATTAACTATGCTGTTTCTTTAACTCCCCCCGTCCCCTCCCTCTCTCCCTCCCGGTTCCTGCAAACACACCCACCACACCGGCTCGCGTCCCTGTCCCATCGTCCGGCAGGACGGACGGACGGACGGACCCCGAGCGGCTGCAGCTCTGGCCCCCTCCCGTCCCGGCCGGGAGATGGATGCCCCCTTCTTCCCCTCCCCCGGTGCTCCTTGGCTTTTAAGCACTTGAAAGTCATTAGAAAGTTTACCATCGGTTGGCTTTGCGACGGGGGGGGGTTCTGTTTGTTTGTTTGAATGAGCCAGGTAGCCGGGGCGGGTGCCGGGCACTGTGTGTGTTTTCCGTGGGGCAGCAGGGACGCGGAGCCTGTCGGAGGCAGCAGGGGGAGGGGGACCGGGGCGGCGGCCGAGGGGAGCCGGGAGGGGAAATAACGGGACCGCTGCACTCCCGCAGGGGAGCCGCCAGCAGCACCAGCCCTGCCCGCGCCCGGGGACCGGCTTTTCCTGCGCGCCTTCGCGGGAGAGCGCTTTGGGGATGGGGAGGAGCGGGCACCGGGGCAGAGGGGATGGATGGCCGTGACACCCCTCACGGCAGCGCTCAGGAGAGATCCCCACCGGCTCCCGCCAGAAGCCCTGCCCAGGGACCAGCGGCCAGGGACAGGGGCCAAGGGGGCGGGGGGAGAAGCCCGGCGCACATCGGCGGCCAGGGCAGCACCACCGAGGCGGCGGCACCACCGAGGCGGCACCGCGGCCGCTCCGCTCCGCGCCGGCCGGGCCGGGCCCAGCGGGGTCGCGCTCACCTGCGCGGGGCCCGCGCGCGCCGCCGCCGCCACAGGGCAAGCCTGGGCCGAGGGCGCCCCCTCTGGGCCGCGCGGGGAAGCGGCGGCGGGGCCGGGCGGGGTCACCGGGACAGCGGCACCGGGACAGCCGCATCCCGGGACAGCCGCATCCCGGGACAGCCGCATCCCGGGACAGCCCCCGGATGCACGGGAGCACCCGGCCGTGGGGGCGCTGGGGAGGTCTCCGCGGGCCGGGCTGGGAAGCCGGGTCCCGCAGAGGCGAGGGGCTGGGGCTGGGCAGCGGGCGGGCGGTGCGCGCTGGAGCCGGAGCTCAGCGCTGGGCAAAGGAGCACTTTGGGCTGAGCCTTCTGCCCGGCCCTTCTAATCGCATCTACTTTTTTTTTTTTTTTTTAATAAAAGAAAAAAATCTACCTTCAGGAATGAAGACAACTCTCAAGACCTTCATCTTTTTCACCGAGGCAGATGGTGCTTTTCAAGGGCAGATGCAGGACACACAAATTTCAAGCATGACAGCAAAGAAGTCCCTTCTGCTCGTTTCATTTTGTAGAAGAAGAAAATAATAAAACTTCTAATCGATCCCTGGACTGCACTCGAGTGAGAGCTGTTAGCTGTCACAAATACAAGCAACTCAGGAGTGTGAAGAGGGTCAAGTGGAGGATCAGCTCATTACTGTGATTTAAGAATGGAGGGGATGAATGCTATTCTCATCATAAATGTTTTCTTTCTTGTTCTATACTGCAAAAGGAAAGACATTCAATGCTGTGCTTCAAAGTCACATTGCAATCCCAATCTAGTTGTTCATGTTGGGTTTAATATAGACAAAGTCTAATTGCATATACAGCTTTGTAAATCCTCAGCATCACTGGAGCTACCCTGATGAGAGATCAGAATTAGGTACAGTATTTCCTCCCTGCCAGTAACAGGTTTTGAATGGAAAGCCTGGAATGTAAAAAAAGAAATAATGCTAAAAATCCAATCACTCTGACATCCTGTGAGCTAATAAGAGCACGTGAATGCAACAAGCTTAGTACTTCACAGTAATCAATTTGACAGCAAAGAGCTAACAAGAAAACAACAGGCAGAGCAGTGATGACTGGTTCATAGAGGTCACTGTCAAACAAGAAATAGGTGCAAACACAGTCCATCTCCCTTTGCAAAAAAGTATTTCGTTACCCCAGTGAAAATGAAATGCCAAAGAGGGAAAATATAATGGGTTTGGTGGGGATAACAAATCTGGCAAGGTATTTCTACAATAAAACAAGGTAGAGGTTTTCTTTTTTACATGTGGGGATTTTAAATCATCCCTGTTACTTGCTGTAGTGGCATGTTTTGGTTTTTGCATTTCCCCCTCTCAGCCAAAGCCATTTTGCATATTCAAATATTGGGAAGACTTATCTTCTCTCACAATTACTAACAAACTAATACAATAATAACCTCTATTGTTATTTAAAGTGTGTCCAACACAGCATTCTGGAGGCAGTTCTCACACAATGGACTTTCTCTGGCTTCCTCCTAGAGAAGAACTTAATCAAACCTCAGATGCTTTCAGGCAGAAGAGCCTTCAGGGAGAGCAAACAGGGTTAACAGAAAGAAATGTGCCATCTGATTTCTAATCTTGCTCACGGAGCATGGCCTATTGATTGAGCCATAAAGCTCTGTTAATTTTAAGATTTCCTCAGCTTTCAGTTCTTTCCCTTGGGCATAAACTTGTTGCTTACACATAGTGGCTGAGCTATCAGGGAGAGGGTAGCTTCACATTCTCCAACTCGGCTCTCTTCCCCTCCTCCCCTCCATTCTATTTGTTCTGAGCTCATCTGCGTGAGGATACATTTTCACACACACCTTCTCAAACCGGCTGCTATTCATCTGATTCAGGGTCATGCTTTTCCATACATTAAATGCAGGGGAAAACTGGGAAGGAAATGGCTGGGATTTGTGCTTGACGGGCAAGCACACGATTAGCCAGGGAGCCCTGCTGTGAGAAAGTACAGCGTCGGAGGGTATTTTCTGTAGAATCATCCAGTCTCATGACTGGAATCTGATGCCTATAAAAAGCTACTATATAATGAAAACAGGATAAACTGAGATCCTCAGGCAGTGTAAGTTGGCATGTTCCCGAGACATCCAACTGCTGCACAATCACGGAACAGGTCAGCTTGGAAGGGACCACCCGTGGGGTCATCTGATCCAACCTCCCTGCCCAAACAGGGTCCTCCTAGATACAACTCTTTCTTCCTTTATAACCTAGATATTTGCTTATGCAAATTTTTCTCAGGGACAAGGAAGCAGAAGTCACTCTTGGAGAGACCAGTCAGTGCAGCCCTGAGCTAGAAACTGAGCAGGAGGCGATGGCACAAGGCAGCTCCCTCAGTGCACTGTGTTTCCACCATGCCCTCAGTGGGACCATGAACAATTTACATTAGCAAAAGATCTAGCCCTTCACCTTTAGCTAAAGCACCTTTTATGCACTTAAACCATTAATAATATCTATTAGGTAACCTTGTTAATCCCTTTGAGGTAGGATTTTCTCTACTGTACTGATGGCTGAACTGAATAAAAGCTTCACATATGAGAGGCCTGGTTTGCACTAGAAATGCTTCTCCTTTGATAACCAGCAAATACAAGTTTTACTAGCACAAGCATCTTTTTCTGCAAGCGTTTCCCAAATAAAATAGGCTATACTGGCAAAAGCACTTTTTTTTTGCTCATATAGCTGCATCTATATGGGGGATTTTTGCACGTAGTGAAACGCAATCTGTTTTAAATGGCACTTCAGAAGAGCATTGCTATCCCACAGAAGTTTCAAGGCTAGACCTTGAAGTATATACTTCTGCCTCATATCTGAAAGAGCTTTTTACAAAGTGGCCATTGTCATCTTGCAGGAAATACAGAGAAACTGAGACACACAGATACAGGGTAGGCTGGGAGTGCTGTGCTCTATCTGGAATTTGTGTTCATTACATTCTTTAGCTTCAGATGAAATTATGTATCCGTAATCAGACTCATTCCTCACTACGCAAATTACTTCTTGAACAACTGTGACAAAGACAGTGGATGTTTCAAAAGCAGCATAATTCTGTATGAAAGAAAAGTCCTATTGAAAATCAGGTAGGTAAATGCCATTCTGAATGACCTAGACATTTTCTGAACTATCAAAGGTAGACTTAACTCATTAAAAAATAAAAACACTAAGAGATTAATCTGGCTTCTTTGCTCCTGCCCATGCTTCTTTAATTGAAAACTGTTTGTTAACAGAGATTTATTCTCTAAAAGAAAGGGTCCTATTCTGAACAGCACTTGGAAGAAGAGGGGTTTAGCAGACAGAAACAAAAGACCTGACCAAACTGGGGACTCTTCGTCTAAAGCAGGTACAACGAGAATCTGAGTCACAGAGAAATACAGTAGAGCCCTCAACAGGTTTTGAAGAGCACCTATTGAATGCCAGATTTCAGCACAAGTGTCAGGCAGGATGGGGGACATGGGGGAGACAGCAGGACAGGGTGGCAGGGATATACTCACAGCCTCAGCCTCCTGCTCCCAGTGCACCTGCTTCAGCACAGCTGCAGTCCTGCTCCCCTCACCTCAGCTACCTGGCTGTGCTTCATGGGCAATGTGTTGGCTGGTTGATCCTCTTCAATGACCCCTCCATGCTCTGGGAGGGTCTGCAGCCGAGCCCCAGGTTCACTGTGGGGAATGAGCGTGGCTGAGTCTCGTGCCTGTGGTGCAGTGCAGGCAGGTCCCTGCCTCAGGCAGGTCTCTGCACACAGCAATGTCCCTTTGCCAGAAAGGCTGACTTCAGGGATCTGCTCCAGTCCCCAGAGTAAAGGGACCACACGCCATCGGGTGGATATCCCCTGTGATATTCAAGAGCTATCCTCTGCTTGTTGATGGCCCAGAGTGTTCTTGCTTTCCTCGCACAGTCTGTCCTCTGCAGTCCAAAGCCGTAGCCTTATAACCAGGCAGTGACTTCCTCTGAAGTTGCTTGTATTGACCTAAATAGGTTGGGGCGGGTGAGGACACACAGAGAACATGAAAAAGCTGTGCTGGTTGCCCAACAAAGAAGTGTCTACTTTGTGGTGAGCACTTTTAACATATAAGCACTTTTAACATGCTGTAAAGAACATGATTTTCATGTTTGTTTAAGTTCACACCAAAAGGCTTGCAAAGTAGCAAAGTGGGTAAAAATAAAATCTGCATTTAAGTGGTAAACAAAATAGTTAAAACCTGACTTTTTGTAATTTGAACGCTACTTACTGAGGCAGGCGCATTTAGAAGTCCATGGGTGCTTTTCTTTTGTCATCCACCCATGATTGATGTATCTGATAGATCCAGAAAATGAACTTTAGCATGGAGCAATGCTAAAATCAGCTGTCCTGAGAAAAGCAGTGGTTATCAGGCAGTGGTGACAAAATGGAAATGTTTCCCTCAAATTTTAAATGAAGCTCAGAAGCAAAAAATGGCTGATAGCTTTGCAATGAACGCCCTAAGAGAAATGGAGTACCCGAGTCATTCACAGTGGATAATCAGTAGTACTCCATGAATACCTGAACATAAACTTTTTTTTTCCCCACAAGCAAGTAGCAAGTAGAGGAAGTCTCTACACCTACTTCCTGTGGACAGGCTGCAGCCAGAAGTCCTGGGCTTAGGCCTGAGCTTCCCTCTCTTTACCCCATTTTCACTAGCTGTTAGTTAGGATGACAGCATTCAGTCCTCTGGAAGTTGCTTTGAAATGAAGAAAAGAGGCATACAAGAATTCATCTTTTCCATGGAGCTTGACACAAACAGCATGGCCTTGGTGCTGTGTGTCAAAAGTAATTTTCAATCTGTTCATAGTTAAATTGCACAGTTTTGTTTCCATGAATCTTATTATATTAAATGAAAACTGTTGTGCAGTTCGACTGTTTGCAAAAGAATGTCAGAGTGAGATTTGAAAGATGACTGTGATATATGGTTTACTCTCTGCTAGGGCCAGGATCAAGGCACTCCTGTAAGAGCAGCAAAGTGCCCCAGTTGAAGCAAGGAGGGGCAGAGCAGTAGCACTGTCACAGTTAGTGGAGCTCTACAGATTCAGCCCAGCTGAGAGCTGCCCCATGCGACTCACGCTCATCTGCCCAGTGCTATTTAGCCTCTGCAGGCCTCTAGCTAGAACGTTCAGACTGCCTCACGTTTGCTGTATGAACACTGGCTCCAAGGAAGGTCCTCTGCTACCACACTAAATCACAGGAGAAGGTTATTAACAAAAATTTCTGAATCACCTTCTGCCCTGCTTAGCATCTATCAGTCATAAGTCAGTGCCTGAGTATGCTGCAGGATTAAAACAAAATGGGTTGCAAACGCTGTATGACTTGGGTGCTAACCTCTGCCATTTCTTCCAAAACATGTGAAAAAGCACTTACACTGTGACAGCTTTTTCACTCTCCAGGCTACAAGCAGGTCTTCTTGTTCTGCTGTTTCCCTGCCATGATCTTCCCAAAAGTGGGGGAGCTTATTAACAAAGAATAACCCTCAAAATTCTCCACAGCCCTTTGCCATTTCTGAGTAATAATCTTGCCCCCTCAGTGTTTACAGCTGTGGTTGAGATCCTTACCAAGAACACTATTAAGAATAAATTATAATATGTGGAAATATTACTGTGGAATATACTGATACCATTATACCAGGATAAGAAAATAAACCACCACTTCAGAGATGGCAAGAGCAGAAGCACAGAGATCATGTTAAGCAGACATTGGATCTAACAAACCTACACAGGTACTGAAGTCTTAGCAGGGTGCAGAGCTGTAACAGGAAAGTGTGGTGTTCTAGGGTTTTTTGCTTAAAAGATGAGAGAGAGGGCCTAGGGGAGGGGAATGCATGAAATAGAAAAGGATGAACTTTTTTTTTTTTTTTGGCTACTCCACATGGGGTTTTCCTCTGTTTAAATGCTGAAGGACAGAAAGATTTTAAATTAAAATCTTAATAAATATAGCCCTGAGGCTAGTAACATTATTACATCCAAGATGATTACAGCAACCAAGCCACAAAATACATATATATATATTTATCTGAAGCATAATAAGCCTCAGTATTTAGTTAGAAGAAGGCTAGGCAGCTAACTGACTTCCAAATTAGTGAATTTTCCATTCCACTCTACCTAAAGTATAAACCAACATGGCACCTGGTTTGCAGAGTTTGTTTCATTTCTATACAAGATAACATTTTTACTACTTACATTTTAGATATACGTATATATATTTCAGATCATGTGTATGAGAGTTGGGAGGAAGAAACCCAAGTTTGTAATAGGAGATATGGATAATTATTCAGCTTTGTTGTGAAAAAGGGACCTAGGTCTCCCAGATTGCCTGAGTGAGGCATGTTTTCCTTGAGACATTTGCCTTTTTCAGTCAATCCTAGTCTCAATATAAGGTTCTGCACTCTACATGTTTGTGTAGAGAATTGGGTTTTTTTTTAATTATGGAAATTTTTTAATAAAGGATACAGGGAAAATATGGGATACAAAGAAAAGGATACAAGCTGATAAAGATGATTAAATCATAGAGCAACTGCGGAGTGGGTCATGAAGTGTTATAATCCCCAACTCCCCTCTGCTTTCTGCCTCAATGTGTTAATGCATCACACTTTAGTACAGTGACACTTTCAGCCCTAGGTGGAAATTCACACATGATGAAGAGGTGGAGGAGGATTTCCAGATGGTCAGACCTCAGGGAGTGCGAAAAGGTGGGGGGAGGAAGGGAGAAACTGCTGAAAGGAATCGGACTTTGGTCACATCAGTAATTTCCAGCTGAAAATGGAATATTAAAAAAACCACCCAAACCCCAAAAAACAATCACTAAGGATCCCATACCGGGCCAGGTGCATTCAGGTTTGGACATTATGTGTGATAAATCCTCACCAATACTGGTTGTGAAAGATCCCTAGGAAATATTGGTTTATTTGTGTGCAACAGAAAGGTGTGAGCTTCATTTCTTTGGCCAAATTTTATAGTTGGTACTAAAGCACCGTGACACAGACCCAATTAGTTGTTTTATTCTCTACATTTCCTCTTTACTGGAGGTTATTGTAAACTGGTACTTGCTCTGAATTGTGCACAAATTTTCACTCCATCAGATGCTGCACTTGGCTGCTGCACCCTTTGGGACCCTCTTCTGCAGGGCCACCTCTACAAGAACAGTGAAGGGCACTGAGAGAAAATGCAAGGCCTGCATCCAGTTGGTCCCAACACACCCCAAAACAGGCCCCACTTTCCCTTTAGGGGAGCATAAGGCAGCAGCTGCTATCACACAGCTGGACTTCTCTAAGATGACCTCATTTACTATGGTCTTTCGGGGAGAATGGGAAGGTAGTCATGGGCCAGAGTTCAAGGGGTCTGGTCCTTCAGGGTGAAAGGTGCTAGAGCTGCATAAAGAATTAGCAATAGATGGTATTTTGTACAGCCACAGCTTTTTCCAGATGTCAGGGTTAGAGAAAAATTTAAGATAACCAGTTATTTAGGCATCACAGTACCCCTATATTTTGTGTGCATGTGTGTTAAAGATATTCATAATGACATAAAAGCTGAGCATTAGGTATGATGGCTTGGACTGCTTTCTAAGGGCTCTTGTTTCATTCAGCTTCAGGTGCTCCTCAGGTCATAGGCATTTCCCCCCCACAAAATGTGCACTCAAGCTGCCAATGGTGTGCAGTCACACTGGAAAGGTGCTTTTGTTTAATATCATCAGTATGATTGCATGCTATTTACTTGTATTTCTTGGACAGCAGCTAAGTAAATTGACCACAGCCAGGTGAACTACTGGAACAAATATCAAGAGAAATAAGGCTGTTGCACAGATTTCACTTTGGGGAAATGTTTGGTGGATGTCACTCCTGTCACTCCCAGTGCAAATCATGTTGTGCATGCAGGTCAGGACAAAGTTCAAGGAGACAGAAGACACTTATTCAACTTTTGCTAGAGCAACTTGAAATTTGTGAAATGTGTGGTTTTAGCCGCTGCTGAATTCATATCCCCATTAATTGACTTTCTATGTTAAAATCACTTGTGTCATAGCAAAACGCAAAGAAACCTTGAGCATCTGATGTGGCAGTGACTTCCATGATGATATATTTAAGATGTCCAGGTGCCTGTGGCTGGCCTTAGTGGCAAACCAAAGGCCTCCAAGCCTTGTAAAGCCTGCAGCATCCATCTCGGACTAAGTCCCTTACAATGACTAGATGAACATCTCTGACTTTGTTCCCTAAGGACTCAGTGCAGCAGGTGTTTTCAGTCTGCCCACCTTCCAGATCAGGTGTCCAAAAATGCAGCAATAAATACAATTTTTTTTTTCTTCTCTCTTTCTAAAAGAGCCCAAGGTGGGTGGAGGATATGGGCGTAGGCTATTTTTATTCATACCTTAATTTAGTCAGTAGTCCAACAGTTCATGAAGAAGAGCTGGGCTCAGTCTTCTTTTCTGCCTGACAGGAATCCCAGGGAGCATGAGAGGCAGCTCAGGTGTTCTCGGAAGGAGCAGGCCATGGGGTGGTGCTGGGACAGGAGCACTCCTCAAGCCTCCAGCTGAGTCAGTGCATGACCAAAGGGAGCAGGAACCCACAACTCTGTAAACAGACAGTTCAGAGAGCCACAAGCGCAGGCCTCCCTTCTTCTCACCCTGCTAGCCAAAACATTTGGAACTAGCTAATTCACATGAGACCAGCTTTAAGAGGATGGAGGCAGTCCCCTCCCTGGCACCAAGCATACCCTGGTAAGCGCACTCTGCTGGGAGAGGAGACATACACATTCCCCGGGGCAGAAGGGAATTGAGCCATGTGAAATTCCCCATGTTCAGCACTAGCCTTTTGAGTGCTGAGCACAGTGTATACAAAACACTGCTGTGCTGCCAACCACCCTGCCTTTCCCTTGCATGAACGGACCCACGCTGTGTTCCTGGAAAAAAACCAAGAGAAGCCTAAATTGTGAAGCCCAAGGGATCCTCAGCCCCCAAGCAAGGTAAATTTAAGAGGCTGTGTTGCCCATGGCATGCTCAAGCAGAGGAGCAGCCTCTTGGTTTTGGTGGCTGCCATTTTGAGGTAGAGCATGGCTCAGGAAACATCACTTCAAAAGGCAAAGATTTGTGGCGGCTGCCAAGAACTGGCATTGCAACACTCCCCAGTGATGCCCAAGACCTTTTCTAAGCCTGCTTCCACCAAACTAAAACATCACTGTCGTTGCCATGCTAGCACTCCACAAAGCAAAAGCAGAGGCAGCTCCCCCAGAGTCCAAACCCCAGCACAATAAATTCTGTACAGGCCCAGGTCTGCCCACAAAAGAGGGACTACAGGAGAGCAGAGAGATTGTGAGGTACATGTGCCAAGTGACTCTCTTCCCTTTCAAAGTGACAAGGAACGAACTTGCAGGACTAAGCCTGTAGTAAAATTAGTCCTGCTGGAACTTATTTTCTGTCTAGGTAGCAAGGCTGAGCTTGTTTAACAGTAATGGTTAAAGGACAATAAAAGAATACAGGCGTAAGTCATTTAGACAAGGCAAACCATTAACTGTCTGTATTAAGACTTGAAAGTAACCAAGTGGTTGGTAGCTGTCAAGACAGTACTTAAAGCAGAAGTGGAAGAGCTGAATGAATAGAACAATAAATTGGTAGAGCATTTGCCCATAACATGGGACTGCTGCTGTGAATGATTACAGGCATGCACCAAGGCAGGAGTAAACAGCTCTCCAGCCCCACAATTGGGATGCTTTGTTATTTAGCAGAGACCACCTGGTGCACATCAGAGAAAACTTTATCTTCTCACTATGGACTTCCTGCCTTTAGAGGTTATACTCTGTTTTTGGGCTTTTGACACAAACACATGCAAAAGGCCTTCCCAGCAGGAAGTGCCCAAATCCTTTAGCTGGGAAGCCAAAATTAACAGTCTTGCTAAGACACCTTTCCTACCCTCACCCCTCGGTTACTTCCCAAAACAAGAGGAACCGCAAAGGAGCCTGTGATGACTGAAAGGGAGACTCTGCCAGCAGCAGAGTTTCCTCTGTGCATGCGTCACTTGCTGCAGCCTGTCTGGGTTGATGGTGCTGTCAGCAGGAAGGGGTTACCAGGAGAGGTGGGGCTGCAGAGCTTTTCACCTTTCACTTCCCTAGCTTTTCTGCAGCTAGGAACAGGCTACAAGTCCATTCCAATTTCTGCATTTAGGATATGCATTCATCAACTTTTTATATTTGAAGTCCTGGGAAAGGCTTCTTAGCAAAAGAGAAAGAAAACAAAGTAAAGCACACATCCCTTTGTCATACACTTGCATTTCAAAAACTCCAAACCTATTTAATACTTCTGACTTTACCCAATTTGTGTCTCATACGGAAGACTGTTTCCCTGGAATCTATATCCCCATTTCTTTCCAAAAAAGAAGAACAAAAGATAAGTTTTAACTTGGTGTTGATGCAATATTCACCCCACCCAGAACCAACTTTGAAAGCTCATGTAAAAAACATGAAGAGTAATTTTTACTTAGCTCTTGTTATGAACAATTCAGAGATAAGAAACAAGGCAAGACACGTCTCAGCTGCAAGTGTGAACATGATCTCAACACTGCAACATTTTCCTTGCCTGGCTAGAGATGGGTTGGCAGCATGAGGTATATGAAGGTAGGTTACAGGTGACAAGAATGTAAAAGCCTGTTATTAAACTAGGTGTAAGCAGTCTTGGAACTTTATTAGGGCCAGGGAATTCAGCCCTGGACATTGCACCTGCTTGATTATTCACTATTAAACAAATGGCTGTAAACTTAGTTTCAAGTTGGAGAGGATTCAGACACAGCTCTTTCTGCCCTCTGACTGGGCAGCGGATGGAAAGCAGTTTGTGTCATGGACAAAATCCATGTGCTCACCTCTTTCAGGAGAAGAGCTAAGTCTTCATCACAAGTTTTCACCAGGTGCAGCACACAAGTCATTTGCTGTCCTCCAACTGCAACTATAGAAGGGGAGTGAACTGCAGTGTGTTAAAGGTACATTTGGGCACTGACCTATTTTTGTTCATCTGCCATGGGAGAGACATGTGGAAACATTGTGGTTTGATGGATTTGATTAAAAATATGCTAATGAATAAAGAAAATTAAGTGCATCCCTTGGGCTCCTGGCAAGCTGCCAAGACAGACACTGGGACCACCAACAGGGGATCCTTATGTTCCGGCTTTTGCAATCCTTCAGATTCCTACTGGAAAGGATGGTGACCCAGCAGAAATGGGGCTCAAAGTTGAGTGGTTTGCGTGTCCTGCCTCCAGTTCTCTCCAAATGCCACAATATTTTAAAATTTATGCCCCAGGTGCTGGAATCAGCAAGCATAAGAACATCTTTGTTTTCATTGAAAAAAGTACTTCTGCCATCATTGTTGAAGAAAGCAAGCTTGCAAACATGAAGCAAGGGTACTCAAAATGCTTGGAAACAAAAAGACTGTGAAAGAGAACTCCAAGTTCATTTTCTAAAGTATCTCATTATTTCTAAACCAAATGCAGTTTTGGAGGCCTGACTTATGGTTTTTCAAGCTCCTGAGGCAAAGCTGCAAATGTGGCCTTTATTCCCACGCAGGAGAAGCTCTGCCTGCCTTCCTCCCTCTGTACTGTTCAGGGAGGGAAAGGGGGAAAAAAGGCAAATCAAAACAATTCAAGCAGGCACGGTGTTACCCTCTGCTCCACGAGTGTTTAGTGCACTACTGTCATCATTCAAGCAGATTTACTCAAGGTACCACATTAGAAAGTTCTAACCTGACTGCAGAAGTAGGTGAATCACATATTCTGCTGCTGTTCTTCAGGTAGGAAGCAGCTTTCATTAGCAAAGTCTGAAGTAACCAGCTCTCCTAGTGCTCATAATCCTTCTGTGAGTAGTTGTTCTTCCCATAGTGTGATTCATTCTGTTGTCCTGCAGTTTTCAGAGCTGGAATGAGACAGCCAACCATAGCTGGGGATGCAAGTACCCCAGTATTTGCAGTACAGTGGCACTGCTCAGCACCTAATTGGGGTGCAGTCACCAGGAGTGAAAGGAAAAGAATGGCTCATATTTTATTAAGCTGCCTGAACCTAAGCAGACTGAGGAAACCCTCCAAACCCCCTCACGCAGGCTACAGAGAAATGAAAGCAGAGACCCCTTAGTGAAAGAGGCTCTTCCACACCAATGACCAGGGCAAAAACTAGAAAATTAAAACCAAACACCTAGTCCATCCTCCAGGCATTTTTTCAGCAACCTAAAAGATTTGGGGTTTCATAGCACCAACTTCCAAGCAAGAAACAGTTTTAATTTCTGATTCCTGAAGCCTGTCATTCTGGGAAAAGACACTTCTGTCAGGGAGGTCTGTGTCTGACCAGGACCATGCCTCTCTGGTTCTCAACAGCCTTTTTAAAACTGAAGAGCCAAATTTCTAGGAGTAAAACTGCAGGGTATCTTGGGCAATGTTACCATGATGGTTTTCATTTAGAAGCAAGGAAGAATTTGGCTATTTTTTCAGATAATTACTCCTTCCCACAGTCCACAGTTGTTTTCCTTGTTTACAAGTATAGAATTGTAATGCCATCATTTTGTGGGGAGAGTAATCATGTTACAGAGCACTCTTACAGACCACAGGTTGAAACACTCATCCAAACAGCAGGTTCAGTTTGTTGTATGTGTTTTCCTTTCTAGAATAAAAACACAGCACTATTAAACAGTAGGGAGTAACTTTCCTTGTCTCTCGATGCTACATGTGTGCACAAGTTTGTCCTTGAATTCTGGTATTTGGCCTATGGAGCTAACATGCATAAAGCCTCCGATACCCAAATGCGAGGCTTTAAAAACAAACTCCATAAACTCTGATTATATCAAAAACATGATTCTGCCTCAAAGCCAAGTAACAAAGCTCATTGAAGGGAACTTACTGTAAACTCTGCAGATTAATCAACTCTATCAGGAAGGCAAGTACAGAGCATGTGATCCCAGTCTCACCTCAACTTTTTAGTTCCAACCCCCTTTGGAGTTACAATGCTTAAGGGCATTTGCTGCTATACCCCTACTAGATCCTATTCCCATAACAGACACTGAGTAGTTTGGGGGAGGAAAGACCATGGGCCAGGAAAAAAAAAATAGGATATTCTCTGCCCTGCCCCCAAATTAAGGCTTTATATTTCAAAGAAAGCCCAGCATCTTTAGTCACCCATAGAAACAAAACATTTAGTGAAGTACTGCACAGTCTCAGGGAACAATAAGTATTCTTTCAGGCATGCAAATCAGTGCTCAGCAAGCAGAACAAACTTACACTTGCAAGGCAAACTGGTTTAATGCCAGAAAAAACGTAAATCCACCATCCTCATGAGAAATTGGGTGTTCTGCTGCACAGAAGAATGTTTAGGCAAGATTTAACATTAGCATTTGCATGCAAAAGGAAAATTTAATTTTAGAACAAAGTCTCATACCGCATGAGAGAATAATATAGCCAAGCAACGAAACCAGAAGAATCTAGCTAGTGTGGATTTCTACATGTAATTCAGGTGGCAGATAAATAGCAGCAACTTGTCTGCTCGTCTGAGCATGCTGAACAGCCCCTCTCCACAGCAGAGCTTCTAACTCCTAAATCCACAAGATGGAGCCAGCAGTTCTCAGGAAGAGGTGCCTGTGCCATCCCAGGAATTGTCAGCACTCAGCTCACAGAACCACACTAAAATGTTCTGGTTGGGGCAGAATACAGGCAAACACAAAGGCAGGAGCCAAGCTATGCACGAGTCATCATCCTCCTGTTTTATCCTGCTGCAACTAAAGGCAAGCCTGCTCCTCACAAGCATCTGCAGACTACCTGAAGGTGCCAATCTGGGCTTTGGGTATAGCAGTGTAACACAACTGTGCTCAGAACCCTCTCCTGCCTCCTACGCGACACTTTCCATGCTACCCTTTCTCTGCCACGGAATATTTTAAAAGTTACTTCACTGGGAAGGAGAGCAACATAAACCACTGTGGCAGTCAGAAACACAGAGCAAACACCAGGCAAGCACCATGTAAACAAGATTATGTAAATTGCTGTAGTCTTTGGCCAGAAGTCATTCAGCTAGAGAATATTCCACTTCCAACTTATACAGACAGACAGAAACTGCCTGAAAGTTTACTTTGAATCCCATTGTTCTGCCACTCCAAATTAAGTGGCATTAGAGAGCAGTGAGTCTGTCCTGAGCCATCCGGCTTCAGAAGCATCTCAGCTTCTCTCCTGCAGTTCATTCACCACAAACCTACACTGAGAATGAGTCTGGCACACTCAAAAAACTAAGGACTACTTTTTCCACACAGTGTTGCTTATTCTGTTATTCAAAGGCTCAAGACTGTCTGAAGAAAAGACAAAGCAACTCTGTCGTTCATATAGTTGATACAAGCTGTCTGAGCCAATTAAGTTCTGGAAAATCAACCGTGAATGAACCAAACTATGTCAATTCAGTCCTGAAAAACATGCATACCATTTCCAGAAAGCCAAGGATGAGTGTCTCAGTCACCTCTTCCTTCCCTCCCATAGCCTGCAATATAATCCTGTTACATATTGGATAGAAAGGTTAGTTACCAACACTGAAAATCAGTGGCTGGCTCATTCAAGAATTTGGGGATTAGGTATGCTTTTAGAATGCTGTAAAAACCAATAACAAACAAATATGAAGCTCATTTTTTGCTTTTTATTATCAATAGTAATACAAATCAGTTGTATTAGCATGATAATGAAAAGTGACCAGTTTTACAGACATTAAAAATGTTTGTGCAAGTTAGAGACAAAGCTCCGAAGCTATGTAAGGAAAAAATAAGAATTTACATTGTATAGTATAGTATAGCATACATAGTTTAGAGGCAGTTTCATTAAGTCTTGCAATCACAATCACTTCCTCTACACTAAACTTCTCACTTGGTGTTAGAGATAACACCTTCCCATCCCAAGAGGAACACCTGCCATTTCCATGAAGTGTGGAGATTACAGTGAAAAATCATAGCTTTTTTATTTGTTCCTCTTCCCTCCTTCTCCCAACTCTAAAGTCAACAGGAGGTGAACACTGCAACATATGCTTATAGCAATTAAGGAAAGCTTCTGTCTACATAAGCTCTGAGCTGAACTGATAACAGTATCCTCTTTTTGAGCAAGAACTGATAGACCTGTCAGGCCTAAGAACTGGGTTAATGCTTTGAAAAGCTTTAAAAAGAGCTCTGGGTGAGCATTTAGTTAGATGCATATCCCCCCTACATACCTCTTACTGCATTCCAGATTGTAGTTTTGTACCTTGGACCTGAAGTATTCTTGAGTATTATACTTAAACCAGATAGGACTCAACTGGAACTTCAGATGGTTATCAACATCTTACTGAAGTTTAATGCCCAGTAAATGTATGCACACATCTTTCTCCTCATCAAGCCAAGTGTTCCCCTAGAAATTGCAGTAGAGGTGTATCAGTCTGTGTAAGAACACATAGGGCACAAGTCATTGAAAACACACTTCACGCTGCATCTGTACTCCCACCTGGAAAGATGGTCCTCTACAAGAGTCAAGTCTGCCTTTGCAGTCCTGGAGTCCTGTATTTTTTTCATATAATGACTTAGCCCTTGTTATAACAGGGGCCTGTTTGCTCTGCTCAAAGCAGAAGGAAAACTGGAGCACTTGAAGCTAAGCCACATATGGAAGATTGCACGTAGCAGTAAACAGTTCCCTGACTTCACGTTAAACCATTGCGCAAGAATAATACTTGAATGCTTAAGTGCAAGTGCATAGTCAAGTCTTGCATGACCTCCAGCTGCAAATATCCAGTTACCTGCCTACAGCCATGCTCCAGAATGATTTAAGAGCACATTATACCAACAAAGAGAAGCCGTGGTTTTTAATTACCCAACGTGCAAAGGCTGATAGAATACGTCAGCTTCAATCCAGCCTTCAGTCTCCTCAGCTACACAGCAGGGCCAGCAGGCAGCCACGAACCCCCTGCTGCCCAAGTCATCCCTTATTTGATGTACCTGGCCCCCAGTTACTCAAAGCTCCATTCACACTGTTCACAGGATGCTGTGCCATGTTATATTCACTCAACTCAACCCACCTGATGGTGATATCCATTGATGTCCAGTGAAGCACACCTGGAAGCCATTCAAGAACCCCCAAATCATACTGCCCCTATTCAGAAAGGGCATATTCAGGCACTTCCACCATGAGGTGGAGACAGAAAGATTACAGTCCAGGGGACCAGCTTTACTGCCTTTCTGGTACAAGTCAGAAAGCTTGCTGCCCACTGTTCCAAGGTAGCTGCTTTGTTCATTGTGTTTTCAGCTGTAACTGGCAAGTTAAACTGAGTTTGTTGCAAGTACAGAAGAGGAAAACTGAAAAGCTGCTTTATTTAGTCTCCAGGCCTAGTCTTTCTGGAGCAGGTGACAAGAGCAGAACACTGAAGAGATGCAGCAGGAAGCCATAAAACAGCAAGCACCTTCTTCCAAGAAAGTCCACCTCAGTGGCATAGCTTTATCAGTTGGAGAAAAAAATTAACCTGAGTGAAAACAGCACATGGACTGTAAGAACACCAGTGAGAGACTTGCTGTTCTGAGAAGAAATTCATCTGTCCTATCAAATACTGTCAGGTACTTTAAGACTATGGAGATCAAAGGTCAAGGCATTGAAGTCTTTTGAGCCAACACAGCTGAGCTGCTCATTGTAAGCTTTGCTGAATTCATTATTCATACAGTAAGGTCAGTTTATTCAGTTTTGTTATACACATTTTACAACCTGCCTCGGAGGGGCTTGACCTAGATAAGCTTGTAATATCAACTCAACTGTTGTTCATCCTTTAGGTTAATTAAGGACTTAAACCTTTAAGTCTCAACTAAAACCAAACCTAACTGAGTTGCCTTCCTCCAGAAGAGGACATTCATTTGCTGCATGGAAAATATAGAGTCAGAAATGGACTTTTATCCATGGAAGTTCAATAGGAAACTTTGTTAGATGTGTTACAGCTCCCAGTGTCCTATTCAGTGCTTAGGCTTTAGACACAGGTGACACAGCTCGAGTGGCAAGTTCTGTAAGCCAGCAGGCTTCCAGCTTCTGCTTCAAAACACTACTGGGCATTACAAAGCCAACTTCACAATTAATTATACTGTTCACAGAGAAGCATTTCCAGAGCTGGTTAACCTTTCTGTCTGCCCATACAAGATAAGAGTAACGAAGAAGGAATTTAATTTGACAAGAATGAAGATTACAGCACCTTTTATTTAGTACAGTTTCCCCAGTCCAATGAGTTGCCTGACAAGATGAACTAGTGATGGAAGACAATGAGTTTGTGATAAGTCCCTGTGAAACCTCAGGTCAACAGAGGTTCTGATATAGATCACATCTTACTTTTTTTCAATGTTCAGAGACAGAATGCACAAAAGCAATCTAGTACACGTGAAAAAATATTTTTCAACCTCAAATTACAACACTAAGTACTGAACAGTATCCCCTACTCCATCTCAGGAAGAAACACCATTAGTTAATTTAGTGCTGCAATGAGCTTCATTGAACAACTTTTCACCAAGCAACTGTGTTTTAAGCATCCAGTTACCAGCAAGATACAGTTACTCTTCAAGTTTCTCTATTCCGTGGAGGCAGAAGATAGCCATAATTCATTGAGAAACTCCACAACCAGAAGAGAGTTCTTTTCCACAGTGACAGAAGAGATTTTTGGCAACTGCACTTCATTTAAACTGCACCAGAAAGTTCATTTCATTCAGCTGACAACAGAACCTGCTAAGTACTGACTCTTCCACTTCTAGACTGTTTTTGTTGAACAGACATGACCACCACTGCATAACTGACAGCAAAACTCATCATGTGCTAGGCTGCTGTGCATCAGAAACAGTACATAGAAAATTAACAGTGAATAACAGATGTGGCAACTGCTTAACTTCATTTGCTTTTTGACACCATACAGCTCACTAGCCAGCTAATCATTGAGAGGTAACATATATGCCTCACCTATTCCAGGTCATGATTGTGTGATGGGACCCACCCTTATTCAGCATTTTCATCTACAGCAAGACAGGAGACAGATGCAGATGTTTTCACTTTCCAACATTATCATCACAAGTGTTCCAACATAAACATAACTGATTATTAAATCAACACCTATTTCCACTATTCCAGTACAAGGTAAGGGAAGGATGACAGATGTGGAGTGTAATTGAGTCAAGACAATACATGGAAGAAACCCAGGACAGCATTTCAGGGAGATGGTGATAATACTATTCCTTTTGAAAAAAGGCTTACAGTCATTTTCTCACCCCATACCACTAATTTAAGGATGAGAAGACAGACCCCAGCAGGGAATGCATCTAGCCTGTATTTAAATACCAATTTTTGCATTTCCTAAATAAGTCTGAATTGAGTCCATAGGCTTGATTCATGAATGCTGTATTGACTAAACAGAACACAGAAGAAAGTTTGTTTTGAGTTGACTCTCAACTGTCAGTTGCTATTTCTTACATGGACCATGGGAGGAAGTCAGCAGATTTCAGTGTAAGAAATATCAGTGACAACTAAGAGAAGATGGAGACTCAAACCCTTTACTAGGTGTCATCTAGCCTTTCTGCAGTTTGCACCATCAAGGAGGGCAGCAACAGCAGGAAAAAGTGTTTGAACCTGAACAGCTGTGCTGGTTAAGGCCAATAGAGGTTCAAGAGAAACACACAGAAACATTAGAAGGAAGTTAATACAAAAGTACATTGTGTAACCAAGCAGAAGGATTGTAGTTCTGAAACTATTTCTAGTTTTGAAAGTTGGAAGATGGAGCCCATTTCAGTTTAAGGAGGCAAAGGTTTTGTTGGATACTGGAAATGGTTGCAAAGTTGTTTTCACATTTTGAAGGTGTGATATGCAAAGCAAAAGATAAGGGAGTCAATACAGACTTCCTTTCATGAATCCAGCCCTATATCCTTAGTGGTATTTTATCCGTGCCACCTGTAGATAGATATTTACAGTTCCAAAGCATCACAGTAAGCAACATCTTTCTTTAAAGCTTTTCTTGTTCTTGCCACTTTTCTTGCCATTCTTGTCTTTGTTTTCTGACATTTTCTTTGCTCTTATTTCTCTCATTAAATCAAAGAATACCTAGGAGGGAAAAATAAAGAAAGATTAAACAACATCAGCCACCAGAAAGCAGATAAAAACTACCGTATTCAGCAGCAAATAAAGATGTAGAACCACACTGTACTCAACACAGCACAAATAAGTCTAGACAAAGATTCCTGTGACAAACTCAACATCAGAATTATGTAGTGTGTCAAGCAGTAACAAACAGCTGCACAATTTTACCTGGCTATCAAAAAATTCAACAGCCCTGTTCTCTAAGGGATTTTTAAATATGATTCTTGCACAAAAGCAGCATTCAGAGCTCATAAGAACATTTGTCTGTGCCCTAGAAACATTTAAACATTTCCACTGCTGTTAACTATGGAAAGCAGTGAGTCCAGTCTTTTCCATGCAGTTACTATTCTGCTTCGTCTATAATTACACAGGTGCAGCATTCAAGTGACAGGGCACAAAAAATTCTCAAAACTATGTTCTAAGAAAAATTCAGAGAAAGCCATGCTTCCTTTCATGTCTCTCTAATTTTTTCATCCAAAACTTAGGCAATTTCACCCCTGTATTCCTGATGTCTAGGTACATACCACTTAAGATGCAAGAGCAGTTTTGCTGTACAGTCATTGGGTATTTATTTTTAGAATTATTTAAAAATAATTTTATTTTATTATTTAGAATAATTTTTATGATTACAGAATAAGAGCTTAGCATCACCCTGTAGAACTAAAGTGTGTTTTTTTCCAAACAGGGAACTCTCAAGCCTTTGATACTTGGAAACAAGACCATGCTACTGATCAAAGTAGATTAGTTTGTAATTCAAAACCCTCTTAAGCTTTTTTTATTCTGCCACAGTGCTAACACAATCACCACAAAGAGAAATATCTTGTTGTACAATGTACCTAACAGTGCTTATAAAGAGGACAACCAGTATGCCACATGAACTAGCCAGTGAAGACCTGTTACAGCAAATCTAGATCACCATGCTAGTACACTCCAGACACACAGCTCCACTGCTGTTAATCCCAACTGATCAGAAGATTAGTCTAAATATAAAATAGGCTAGCCATTCATTAGTAATACGAGATGCTTATAGGAAAAAGCAAGTCTAAATTTCATGCTTCACTACATCACCCAGTTTATGCAACTGACGGTGACTTCACCAAACTGAATTATGCCATGTTCTTTAAATGAAGAAGTCTCAATTCAGGAGTTTCATATACTGCAGTTTTAATGAGAGGAGGAGTTCCTGCCAGTTACTTGTGCACCAACAACATTTCCACTAGTGAACTAATATAGAAGAACAGGAAGCTGTCTAAAAGAATATAGCTAGCTGCAAGTGTTCTTTAACCAAAGAGAAAACTGCTTAAAATTTGTAAATTTTAAACAGTTGCATATTAGTAAGACACTTTTGGAGCCCTTAGGGTGCAAACAGTAATTTCATATAATCTTCTGTGAATTGGTGAAGTAAAAAGACACCCTTTTCTTCAAGAACTCCTCACTACAAACAAAATAAAGGGGATGACTGAAATTGATTTGTCCTCTATACAGGACAAACACTTTATAGTCATAATTCATTTCTCTTCTAGAATAAATATCCCACCACCACTGTTTATGCAAGAAAACATCAGCAGAATAACATGAGAATAACTGTCCTATACCAACAAGGACAAGTCAAAACAGGACAGGGACACAGCAAAAAGTTGTTCTCACAATTCATAGTAATCTTGGCAGAAAAGAAGAATAAAATTTTTAAGATTAACCACATTACACGTAGCTTTATAGGGAAGGGGGAACAATTTCTAATTGTCCATAGCTTGTTATTTATTGGTGTTATAAGAAGGACACATCTTACAAACAAAATCACATACTTAGAGAATCCTTAGAACCATTTACCCAAAGGACTATTGAAAAACTATTGGTTCAGGTACAAACAGTTAAAACAAGACAATAGCATTAACTTGTTTGAGATCTCAGGTTCCCTTAAGCTAGGTATGTGCCTAAATGCACACATTACAGTAAGTTCATTGTTTTTTTGGGTTTTTTTTAATAAACTAGGCTTTCAGAAACCAAACTGTGGACTTGCTTTTGTCCCAGCAAGAGTCAGCTACTAAACGAGTAGCGATGATCTAATTGAGCAGCAGATGTCATTTCTCTTACCTTATCTACATTTGCCCGAGTCTTGGCAGAGGTTTCTACGTACTGCACCCCCCATTCTTCTGCCTTACTTCGAGCCTCTTCTACAGGCACTTGTCTGCGTTCCTCCAGGTCAGATTTGTTCCCCACTACCAGCAAAGGGATTTTATCCTCTTCAGCCTTCACACGCAGGATCTGTTCCCTAAGGCATGAGGTATTCAAAATAAAAATATCTGTGTTAGTAGTAGCAACAAAACTATCACACTTATGTGGAGTGGATCAAGTGGTCTGCACATTATTAGTGCTTACAACTGGGTATTTCCCAACATTTGGACACACACTTGAAAATGACTCCAAGATTAGCATAGTAATGCTCTGGGCTTTACACTACTGAAAGCCTCACACTTCCAGGAAGGCAGTTTTACCATTTACTTAGTGAGTAATCAGGCTCTAGGAAAGAAGAAGACTATGGCAGAAGAGCAACTGGCAGCAGGAGTTCACATTCGAATGAGGAAAAGAGTACAAGTGCCACGTTTGCCAAGTTCCACCTTGGCATTCAGTCACCATCTTTAATTCACAGTCTGCATCATATCTCTATCTCGGTCTGGGCAACATCAAGTCTGCCAAGGCAGTAGGCTGCAAACAGCCCAGTTAGCTGGCAGAGATCATTCCTAATGGCTACGTAAAATTTACCCAAAGGAGAGAGTTACAACACAATTCTGAACTAAAATGCTAGCAACCTTCCTCCTTCACAGACTCCAAGAAGATATTCCACTGCTAGCATTAACCATGCTACGAGGATGTATCAGTGTCCAGGAAAGGAGATGGAGTGATGTTACATACCAGTCTCAGTCTGTTCGTTACTGGGGTAAAACACAAGGTGAAACCAGACTGACACATGCTGCTGTCCATCTAGGATGCTGGAAGAACTCTACCACTCTAAACTATTTTTGAGTAGTTATGAAGAAGAGCTAAACGAGGCATGAGCACAGTGCTACACCCTCTCATCTCACCGAGTCACCACACTACTTCAGATGCCTGCATTTTCCATCTACAAAATAACAGTGTATGGAGAGTACATGAGACTCTAAAATAGCATTAACACTGAAGCAGACAATCTGCTGTTGCATTTAACTGCATCTTCACACATTTTCAGATTAAAGAGGCACTGAAAGCAAACACTGAATGCATAGCATCAGCAGGAGAGCTAGGGTTTAAAGACAAGCCTATCGTTTGTTCAGTATTCAACTTTTTCACAGGCGTTAGGATTCTGGAGCCTTTTGATCTGCAGTAAATAATACCACTCTGCAGGTTGGCATGGGCTGCTGGTGACTCATACTACCCATTCCACACTCCTTCCTGGACCAAGGAGCTGGTTCATGCATGTGAGCCTAAACATTACATTTAACTAGTTTCACTATTTATTTTACTTCTCAACCATTGAAAAGTAGGAGAGTCTGCATCACAAAGCTCTTAGGCCCTTCTTGCCCATCTTCAGGGCTAGCATTGCTTTTTCATTGTTTTGCTGTGCTGGAATCTTGAACCAACACACCGTTAACCTAGTTACAGAAGTCTGACAAAAAAACCAAACTGCCAAGATAAATACTCCTACTCTCTTTCATTCAAAGCCTTAAACTTTGGGTTTAACATTATATTTCACTTAGGCACATAAGCCAAACCCAATTGCTTCCACTTGTCTCATTTTCTTTGTGTTCTTTGAGTGTTACCTGACCTTTTCCTCCATCTTACATTAGGAAGAGTCCTAGTACTCAGTTTTGCAGTCCTGTAGCAGTTGAACAGTTGGCTCCTTTCAGAGCTCCAGTTAGAGTAAACTGAGCTCTGCTTGTGTGTCCCGTGACTGTCAGCCTTCTGAAGAAGAACAAAGTCACAGAAGTATTATGTGAGGAAGGACCAGTATTTTTATACCTCATGAAAGATTTTGTGGTCAGGTAGTACTGTTGAAAAAGTATGATATGTTAAGTTCTGAGTGCAAGGGGAGTTTGCCTTAGTTTTAAGAAAAACCTAGAAATAAGTGTCCTCAGCTACAGCACTTCCATTACCAGTTAGTATCTGTTAACCTTGTACCACTGAAGCAAAGGGAACATAAGGCAGACTGATAAAGAGCTTTTATTCTGACAAGCATAAGGAACTCCTAAACTTTTCCTATGCTTTGGGAAGTTTTCCTTCAAGTTATACAGCTATTCCAGGCAATCTCGGGTTTACCTTCTACTGAGGCAACAGGTATTATCAAAAAGAGTTAGAACACTTGCCCTGAAGAATGTGGCTACATGGATTCTAAAACCAGAGAAGTGGTTTAAATCCTTTTCTATTTACCCCCCACACTACACAAGCAGTTTCTGTGGTCAATCTGGTGCCAATTTTTACATCAGTACTGCTAATCCCAAGAAGAAAAATGGAAGTGCTTACTACTACCCCGTGTCTTTCTAGGAATACGTCTGCCTACAATAGCAATGCTTGGCTGCCAACCCTTGTTTGGCACCAATCCATACCTGAGAGTGGAGGCTAATCCTTCCCTTCCTTAGAGCACCTGCTTCTAGCAGTAAGCAATACTGTGTCTGAAACCTGGCCAAATACAGACTTATTTCCAGAAGTACTGTTCTAAGATAATTAAACTTCACATCCATGAAGACTGAAAATTGGCTGGAATATGCCTGTTTTAAGAGTCCAAGAATTTGTTACTTGCCTGAAGTTGCTGCTGGCATAGTGTACTCGTAAGCTGCAGGCATGAAGATGACTAAAGCCAGAGGCTGAATACTGTGGTTTAGGTTATCAGTTACTGAGAGCAAAATGGTCAGGTGTCACTTGTATTGATCAAATGGTAACAGACAAAGAATAGAGAGCTGTAGCTTTTAGGCAGGGTTGTAAGAGCAACACAGGAACTGGGTAACTTCCCCTACCTAGGAGAGAAGCTACTCACCGAAACTCTGCTGTTGCTGTGAAGGATTCGTGCTCTGTTATTGAAAAGACAAGAAGAAACCCTTCCCCGCTGCGGAAATAGTTATCTCTGATAGCTGCATAATCCTCCTGTCCTGCTGTGTCCAGAATGTCTATCTGAACTTCTTCACCATCCAGAACTACTTTCTTTCTGTAGCTGTCAGCCTTGGTAGGTTCATAGTCTTCTACAAACTGACAAGAAAGGGATCAGTGTTTAGAATTACTGTCAAACAGGCTCAGTATTTGTCTATCTTCCTTCTTTCACTTCCATGACATTTAAATTCCCCAAAACCTTCTCATAATTCAGTCAGCCACTAAGTTCCACCACTTTTTTTCAGTATTACTATTAAAAGCAAATTATTTAAGCCCTTAACACATCAAAGAGCCAATTTGCCTAGTCAAGTTTTGCCACACAGAACACTGTCAGCAATTTCAGTACACTTTAAGAACAGAGTTGCAGTATAAGTTAAGCAATGTGCTGGCATTATCTAGATCTCCCACTTTAAGAAAATGCATTTGAATACACTTCAGGAACAGGTATTTTAACAGGTGTAGATGAGAGCATTCAGCTGCTGAATGTGAAAGCCTGTTCCATAATTACACAGGCACATACTTTGGTCCATTCAGAATTGATCAGATCCACAAAGCCACTGCCAGTTCAACTTAGTTCAACAGCACACATCCAGCAGAGAAGTAGAGAGGTAAAGAGCCTCTCAGCCTCAGAACACAACAATTAAGCCCAATTAAGCTGGCTGGCTTTCATTAACGACTACATCATGTTCAGATATTACACTACTATAGCATGTGTGGGCAACCTATAGATAAATACTAACTTTTGACCTACAGGATCATGTATTCCTTCACATACTAGTGCGGGCTGCCTAATCTAGCTTCCTGTAAACCAGTATGGAAGAATTCATGCTATGAACATGCCTACTTCATCACCTGGCTCAGAATGAGCTAGAATGTTTACTTCTGACTTCAGCCCTAACTGACCTAAATTACAAAATTAAAGTTCAACTCCAAGTAGTAACAGCTTCTGTACACAAGCACCCATACATTATGCATGAATTCTGAAGACATTTCTTTCACAAATAAGCATCAATTTTGTCACCTTTAGCCAGAGATGTTCCCAGAGGACACATCTCCCAGCTTCCTACATCCTGCTCCTGCCAGTTGGGTCATCAGGTCTTTTGCTCATCACATTTAGTTCCCCTGTCCCACAGAAAAAAGCTTAGCAAGCCCTATGAATTTGTGCTTTAGAGAAGTTGAACTGAAGTTACTTACCTCATCATACATAAACTGAAGTGTGAGGGCAGATTTACCCACACCTCCACTGCCAACCATAATTACTTTATGGAGGGCCAAGGAACTCTGGTTCTTGCTCTTGCTGGCAGCCATTGTCCTGCTTGCCACAGACGAAGTGCCAGGCAACCAATCAGATCTGCAGAGAGAAGCAGCACAGTCACCCTTCCATGACATTGGTGATATCAGGGTAGCATGCAGGTAAAGTGTCTCACAAGTGCTGAAAGACCAGATTAAAACCCTGTCCTGCAAGCCTAAAGAATGGGCCACTCCAATGCACTGGCATGTAAACCATGCCTAAAGTATGAGTAGGACAAGGTATTAAAACAAATGCCTTCTATTTGTGACAACAGTATGATGAATAAAAGTGCCAAAGGTCTCTAACAAGCTACTCTTAATTTGTAAACCCAGCCTATGAGACTAGTGTCTACAGCAGATTCTAAAGAAAAACCCACTCTTTCTCAAAAGATATGAAATTAAGTGGTTTTTATTGCTCTTGTTATAAGGCATTACACCTTTCTAAAATATTTCTTTAATGTTGATACAGCTACCTTAGATCTGCTCATAGACAGAAATCTGGCTTTTGATCTTCTCCCTACACAGGCTAAGAGAACAGCAGAGATACACAGTAAATTGGCAGGAACAAGTTGCAAGAGCTTCTAGCAGAAAGTCTCATGACATGGCATTACCATTTATTTTACACTCTTCCTGCCTTTTGATGCTGCAAATCTAATTTGCTTAGAAAAAAAATTCCTGCTTTACTGCAAAAAAAAAATCTCAATTCCTATTCTCCTCCTGATATTGCTAAGCCATAAAGGAGTAAGCGTCAATAAACAAGCCCTAGCTAACAAGCCTCTGTTTGTGTGTTATGTGAGCCTAGTAATTAAATACTGGAGGCTCCTTAAAAATAATACTGCCTCTTCTTTTTGGTTGGTTGGGTTTTTTTAAGAGTAGTTGGACACAGTAGTTGTACCCGAAGCACAAGCAGCAGCTGCCATGCTGATTAGCACAGAGCAGCATCTCTAAGGACAGCACACTGAAGATAAAAGCAGAAATAAGTGAAACAAAGATGTGTCACCAGTCAGGATTCCCACAAAGAATATTAACCCCAAATAGTAATATTTCAGACACATGATGTGTATATGGTAGATGGCAGGATAGAGATTCTTGTGCCCTTGGAGTACCACAAAGGACCCCAGCTGTTCATATCCTGGCACAGAGCTGTAAGGAGACCAGCAGACCATTCAGAAAACACTGCTACAGGAAGTGGCTGTACCAGCCTTGATTTACAGCAGCACACTTTATTCCAGAAGCACAGAAGCAATGGACCTTCCAGGAGTCTCAAATTTACCTAGACACAATTACTCTAGAAAAACACTGCAACTGCCACATCAGCAAGTGGTACTGAATGGAAACACGAGGCCAACAGTAGAAGTTACTCAGTAGTATACTGGAAAAAGCTTCAGGACAACCAGCTGGCCTAAACAAAATTAACAAGAGACTAACGGATCATCAGCCTACAAACATGCCATAGGATTATTTAGCTTGGAAAGGGACCTTTGAACACTGCCCAGTCCAAACCTCTCCCTGAAAGCAGTCTGCTCCAAGCAATCCAGTTTATGTGCCCTGTGTTCTGAGATGACAATTCCATGACCAGTCTGGACAATTGCTCTTAGAGTACACTGATAGTGACTATTTTTTTCCCCTTGTCATGACTTGATATTCTGAAGAGCAACAAATCAAACTAAGCTCTCATTGACTCATGCATACAAGAACAAACATGCCAACAATCAAGAAGTGCCCTCAGGACAGCATTTTCAAACATCTGAGCAGCAGTACTTTTCCATGCAGAGTTTTTTTACTCACACCTGTTTGCTGCATACATTTAGTACAGCAATGCAAATTAATCATCTTTAAGTGCTCATTCTGGGATAAACATGGGTAAGTGAAGACAGATATTTTCCTCTGGTAATCTTCTCTATTATGTTATACATCAGCTCCCTCATCCACTCCTTAGTACAGAAATGGGGTGTGACAATTCCTATTTCTGCATAGGTTCTCCCTGTACAGCACAAACATATATTTGCTGGGGACAGTGAATTCAGCCATTGCCACAAAGAGACAAGAGAGGAAGAGAACATTTCCCTGCCAAGGGAATGTGTAAAACCACAACAGGTAGCACCTGAACTCCAGAAGTAGTTGCTTTGCCTATTGTCCACATGGTCTACAAATGGTAAATCAGAATTCAGCTTGCTTGGACATAAATACCCAAGAAACAAGAGCTACAGATTGGCCACACAATGAGATAGTTCAGGGACTTTTAAGTGTTCTAGAAATAACACAGCCTGCTCTTAAATTGTAGAGAATGCTGTTTTGTCCTAGCTCAAGAGTTGCCTGGCTTTCACAGTAGTAGATAAGCTGCTTTCTGGAGTGTGACCCTTAGCTACTTTTCATATAGTTGTGACTGATTTTAACCTGTGTGTATTCTTTTATCAGACATCCTAACATTGTACTATCTAATACAAAGTTTTCAAATTAGACATTTTTCTGCCATCACAAACAGGAATATGTAATAGGCAGCAGCAGCACTAAGTCCACTGTGCTATGCAACAGCAATAAAGGCATAATTTACTAATAGCAAGGGAAAAGACTTTTCTTTCTGTCAATACAAATACCACATCTTTACATGGTCATGGTAAATTAATAGTTGTATTTTAGGAAAAATACCAACAAGCTTGAGTTCATCATAAAGGTAAGTGGAGACAATATTTCAATCCTTCCTTCTCTGTTCCACCCCAACAATGGCTTGTAGAAACTGCAAGTCAGCCTTACACTATTACCTGATTCATAATCAAAGTATAATATTAAACAAAATCCACCCAATAGCATAAAAATTTAGTTTGATTGCACCTAAAGCTCTTCATGGCCAAAGCACTTGATCTTCCCTGCAGAGCTGTTCCAGGTGCCACTCCAATATTTGGGAGGATCAGGACTACAGGGACCCTGTGAATGCAGCAGTATGCTCCCAACACAGACCCTGTGCAGTGTGCACTAGTGAGTCCCAGAAGCTGCACACAAAGCAGCTCCTCTCTGGTGGCATCAGAGGGGGCCATGCTCCAGAACAGCCAGGCAGTGAGGAGGCAAGAACAGAGGACAAGGCAAGGCTGAAGCAGTGTGACACAGGATTAACACAGTCAGTATCAGTGCAGAAGTACCAGTGCTTACAGAACAGGCTGACAGCACATCACTGCTTCAGAAAGGGGCATGGTGAGACTATAATGGGAATATTCTAATGAAACAACAAGAGAAAGCATTGTAGCCAACTGTTTGTTTATTTTTATCTCCACTTCTGCAGCCCAAGAAACAGTTTACACAACATGGTTCAAAGCTCACATCTAACAGTTCCTTGAGGTTAAAAAAAGTAAAAAAACCCCAAAATCTATTAACATAAGTGGAAGCTCTCTCCTCTGATATCTCTGAGTAGGCAAGGATGAATTTTCTTCCTATTCTGTACATTAGGCATCCTTGAGGCAGTCAAGACACTGACATTAACTCATCTGTTCACAGAAAAACAAGTCTTGGGAAATTCAACCACTTCTCAAAAAAAGGAGCAGTGTCTAGAAGAACCTGTGACAACTGCAGTTGCTTTTACTCAGGTCCCTTCCATTCAAGGAGCACAGATTTAAGGCAAAGGGTCTTATTGCATATGCTGAAGAGCACACTCTGAGTAGGTGTCCAGACAAGACACCTAATGCTGTGGTAAAATGCCTCCTCTCCCCTACTGCTCTTTACTTGGTTTTTGGGCACAGTTCACTTTCCAGCAAGATTCACCTTCCTCTGACAGGACAAGAAGTAATCCATTGGGCAGTCAGTCAATCTATTTAATTTCCATCTGTCACTTTACCCTCAGGTTTAATGACGCCATGTTGAACTTCATATGCTAAGTGTCATAAGCTGTTAAAAAAAAACCAAAAAAAACCCCAAAAAACCAAAAAGCAAACCCCAAAAAAAACCCCAAAAAACACAACCAGCCAACCAAAATACCCACCACACCCCAAACCTTCTCAAAGTTTATTTGGGGAAGCGAGGTAGGGAGGTGGCTCCTTCTGGTTACCATTCACCCTGCTTTGAAATAAACTGCTACACAGATGCCACGTCTAGCAAGGCATAAACTTTACAAACAAAGAATAAACTTTTTCTAGCAGTCTTTCTTCTTCAAGAAAATAGAAGTAATTACCTGTTTCATTTGTTTTCAAATATAAGGATTAAGCCACTGACTTGATAATGCTGCATTTATTCTACAATAGGTAACACACAGCCTTATGCACAATAGGAGCTTTGTGATGCTGGTGAAAGATGCTCTTCAGATCAAGAAAGGAAGGTTACACCAGCCACAGGCTGCCCACATGAAGCACAGAATCTAAAATCCAAACCATAGGAGTTACTAATCAGCTGTTTTGATTTAGACTTCTGAAGATCTCCACTTGGCCAGGACTAATCAAACCATGCCACCTTCAATGTAAGATATCTAACCCTAAACTCACCAGCTATTTCAGCCTTCCCTTATCTGTTTAGATTACAATTCCTGCAGGTTAACTAAAGCCCCCTGCACAATGTTGTGTCATTCTTGAAACTGAGCACTTCAAGGCAATTGTTTATAAACACCTGAGTAAACTGCTTTTTCTCCACCCTCTCCTCAACCTAAACAGCAAAACTGCTCAGAACACAGTTTACAAACAGGACTGGTTTACCTAATACCAAGATTCAAAGACTATGACTGAATAACTACATGTATTTCAAATCAGACCACACTTTCAGATCCCTGTTTATTTCACATGCATTAAGATGACCACAGCTGCAGAACACTTAAAGAAAAACACTCTTGTCACTTCACAAGAAACTTTGCTTCAGTTCATCCAAGTACATGAGGAAAAAAAAAGAAAGAGAAGCTTCACTAAGTCTACCTGCTTTCCAATAAATATTCTGCTGCTGTAATAAAAGAATCTGAGACCCTCCAAAGGCTTTAATTGGAATTGCTGCTAGTTCTTCCATTCAGTTTAAGATTTAAAACTGAAATAAAGCTCTAAGCTCAAAATTGCTGAGATCAGCCCTTGTTCTCTTGCTGCGCAGCTGATATCTTTGGACATTTCTTTTCATTGCTATCCTGCCACTGAAAGCAGCCATTCTTTGGATTTTTAAACAGGATTCTAGAAACCCTTAGCCCAATAGCTTGACAGAAGAGCTTTGTTAAACCCTTCAGATACCTACTTTTAAAGGAAAATCTGGGTATTCAACCTATTATAAAGACTTAAATATGATGTCATCAAAAGCCAGCACAGAAAGAGTAAGGTTTTGCAACGGTATTTTAGTGATCCTCATTTATCAGAATATGAATTAGAGGCTTTGAAGTGTTTGGTTCTGTGATATGCCCGTAAGAATGCAGTCACAGAAATTCCCTGGATCACAAAACTAATTAACAATCTCACTGAGCTATGAACTGTAAGAGCTCCTCAGCCATTCTGAGGTTACCTAGAAAATATTTAAGTACTGAAATTCCATTAGATTTCAATGGACTGTAAATGCTCCAACTGGTAATTCAACTAAAAAAACCCATTTGAGATTAAGTGGCATATTTAATGCCACTGAAAATTTTAGGACATGCAGGCTGAAAAATTACAAATGCTACTCTGTCCTCTTTTGCTGTGCTAATATCTTCCTCTTGGCATATATTCAGTTAATGGTTTCCAAGCTAAACAGAGATCATGATGTGCTTGGTAGAAATTCCTGCTTGGGATATCCTCATATCCTTCCCTATGTAATGCTGGACATTTCTACCTTCTCAGTTGCGCTTATAGATTTTTCTGAGCCATGTTTAATTGAATCAAAGAATTCATTCAGCTTGAGATGCCTCCCAGAGCACACTGGGGTACTTTTGCAGTTCCCATCTATATCACCCAATGCTGCCATCACTATCCCCTGTCCCTCAGGCCCCTCTTTCTTGACCCTGGCTGTTCCAGCCCATCTCCTCCTGCAGCAGAGCCATTCAGCACAGCCCACTGGGCCTGCCACTCACATCTGCAAGGCCACACATGCCTCAGTGCTGATGTGAAGGGATTTTGTACAGCTAAGGCCAAAGAAGGTTTAGCAGCCAAGCAGTTGCTTATACTGCTGCAGAAACAGGGCAATGCCCTGGCCCTGATCACAATTCACTCCCCAGACAAGGGGCAGCCACCACCCTGCTCAGTGGCCAGGCTGAGCGCTGGAGTGAAACCCAAACCCCAGATTTGCTTTTGGTAATCAGGCTTTTTCTCTTCCCAAGATCTACTAGTAGACTTGCAGTTGCCACAATAAGGGCACTGGAAAGGAAACTCAAAACAGATTTTGAAAACTTAATACTTTATAATATCAGGATGAGAAGTAAGAATTTAAAGCAAGGAACTACTTTACTCTGTACACGTGAAGGGATCTAACCTCTTTATATAGGCTATATTCTTATTCAAAGTGGCAACAACTATGTCCTTAAATCTTACAGGCAAAAACTAAGAATAAATACATTTATTTGATACACTGAAAGCTACATGACACCAGTTTCAGACAATTATTATTAGTTACTAATCCTGCCTAAATCACCCAGAAATGTGTGTACACTTACAGATATTGGCTGTCACAAATATGCTCAGGCAGGAGCTACATATACACTGCTAACAGGACACACGAAGCAAGACGAGGACTAGCAAGTTCACTTTGTTACAGCAGTTAAAGGTTAAACCAGAACCTGAAGCCAGGTCATTTTTGCTCTCCATCTCCTACAAGGTTGGGGAAATGATAAGCACAGATTGCAGAGCCATTTCAATTCAGAATTGTTTTTCATCAAAATAATCAGACTGGAGTATTAGCTTCCATAATAAGAAAGACTGCAGACTGTGAGATGAACTTGTACTGCAGGAGAGTCCCTAAGACTTGCTCATCTGGAAAATATCACAGGGAGTATAAAACCAGTATTTTTAATATAGTTGTGATCAGGAGCCCTCTCTGCATGCATGAAGAGGACACAGATATCACACTAAAATATTCCAACAGTATCAATAGCATCAGACATCCAGCCACTGGATACCAGCCAACTAGGATTAAGAATCCCTACTAGCGACCCTGGTCTCCATACTGGCTTACTTTTCACTGTTCCACACATTTGCATGCAAAGCCATCTCCAGCTCTTCACTTAGACTAAAAAAGTTTAATAAGATCAAGTGATTTTGAGAAGAGTGGACTTAGTATACAAAATATTTTTTGGCACCTACAGTTATTATGTAGAACAGGAAGAACAAGAGACACCCAGGTGCACTGCTCCTTTAACTGATCATTGTCCTTGCAACCTACAAAGTCTAGCATGCTGCTCTTTCCAACAGGTTATAGCTAGACTTGGATAATTTCATCTTTCAAGGCTCTGTTTAGATCTGGACCACCACAACAGTGAACCATTTTAAGCACACAATACCTGTATATACTCACATTCCCCACAATCCCCTCCGTCCTTGCCAAGCACAGCTTAACTCTTACAAGTTTTCAGAGATGCATCCATGCAGCTTGGAAAGCAAATCTGACAGCATTTAACTTACTAGATGAAATTCTTAAATATATACCCTCTCACATCATTCAATACAGGACCATTCTAGATTACTCATTACAAATAGACAGATATTACCTTACACATCAGCAGTAATCTCAAGCCAATAACCTTGCTAAGAATAATCTTGATGTCTAAGAAAAACTGGAACTAAATCCTGTCCAAGTCTGTAGCAAGGTTGCAACCTTCAAAGATTTAGTCACAGGAAAGAATCAGTCTGATCCATTGCTCAGAAAAGCAGCACTTTAAAGCAACCCTTTAAAACTCAGATCTTAGGCTGAAGTTAAATATAAGCAAACATATCCCTGTTCCTAAGGAACTTAAGTATCTGAATTTGTTTGTTCGGGGTTTTTTTGGGGGGATTTTTTTGTTGTTGTTATTTGCTTGGTTTTGATTGACTGTTTATTTTTAGAATTCCATCAGAGTGAAAGAAAAACAGCCAAGTAACTTGTTTGTGAGCAGTAGCTCAGAGAAGAAAAAGGACTTCCCTCCAATAGTGCTTTTAAGGCACCCTCTCCCAACCCCCCTGAAAAAAATCACATATATCTATACATAAATAAATAAAGTTTCAAATGTCATGCTATAAAGCAAATGTCCTTAATAGCCAGGTATCAACAGTATCAAGAGATTGTCATTGCATGTAGGCAGCACAGTTGTAATAACTGCCTCATTGTAGCACAGACAGCATGCAAACATCATAGTTACATAGAGTTTTATGGGGAAATAAGTAAGAAACCACTCTCCACATGATTTTCATTATTACTCAGTACAGAGCACCTAGTAGGGCGTATGTAGCACCAGACAGAATATAATCTTTATTTCAGCAAGATAGTGTTACCTGGAGTGAAAGTCATAAGACATGAGTGCCTTTACAGCTAAAACCACTTCTTCTGTAGGGAGATATCTAGCCAGACCTCTCCAAGTACTTTCAGAAAGCCTCCAAGTCTAATATTAAACACCCAGAAAACACATTGCAGACAGACTACAGCAGAGAGGGATCTACCATGTTGCTCTTACCCTGCAAGATCTTGCTAAAAAACCTGTCAGAATTCTTCTACAAGCACAAAGACTGAGTTAATACCATTAATCAGTATTACTATGCTAAGAGTTTGTGGTGATAACAGTCTAGTTGCCTAATTACTCAGGGTGAATTATGACAGCACTGTTCACACTAGTTAATTTGGCTCATACCAGAAAAGTGATACTCAGGCAACAGACTTGCTCAACAGCCTCACTCCCACTGACTTGCAAAGTGTATTTCAACTACACTTCCTTTGGAAGCTCACCCATGCAGAAACATGTCCATCTTAGATACACAGCATACACAAAGTCCACCAAACCACTAAGAGACAGTGGTGACATGTTTCAGATAGCTAATCTCATACCAATTTTTAACTGGATCTCCAAGAGCCTAACAAATACAACAGCCAAGTCAAACATGTCAGATCACACAATCAGTGTCTTAAGTGGAACTCTAGAGCCCAAAATAACCAAAATTTTACCTCAGTACGAGGTTACAACATGCTTCAGTTGCTTCAGTGAAAAAGCTGCAGCTATATATTCCACAAGAAAGTCATCACCACTGATTTCACAAACTCCAAGAAATGCCCATTCACCCAGAAGTGTGGTACAGAGTTGCAGCAGCTCTCACTACTGCTACCCAGTCCTGGGGCTGTCAGACCCAGCACACTGGTCCCACAAACGTGGCACCAGACACTGCAGACAGACCACAAGCTGCTACTGTTGCTTCCCCAAAGGATTCACCTCACTAGATCATGCTTCCCTAGTGAACTGGATGTCTGGGATAAGTCACAAGTCCAACATTATTCAGGTAATACCCGCAGAAGCAACTGTCTCTGCCCACACAATTACATTCCTTGCTAGCAAACTGAAGTTAGTATCTCATGCTCACATCTCCGTTTGGGGAAATGCAAGCCACTGCTGAGACCACATTTGATGCAGATAGGCAAGTAATAATCCCCCACCCTGAGCTCACTCTTAACCACTGAATCCCAGCTCCCTAGGAGCACTCAGGGATCACCTTCCTATGGCCTGTGAAGGTACTTCCACTATTTTAAGCACTTCACTGACTTCACTGCAGGGTTTATAGATGTATACAGTGAGTCACTAAGCTCCCTCAATCAGGCAACATCACTCAAGTGTCAAGCACTGAACCTTTTCCTCCATCTTTCAATCAATGCATTTACATCACACAAAACAACAATAGTGACATTTAGCATCCATAATTCAGCTGCTGTGTTAAGTCATCTTTAAAAAGATTTCTTTACTCCAGTTTCCCCAGTGAGGTAGAGAATACCATACATACCAAGGTATTCTGTACATGCAAGAAGCTGCCTTTCTACTGGACTAGGAGCAAATGTTTTCAATGACACACAGTTTTTCAGACTTCTGCATTCATATACTTTACATCAAAGCCAAAAGCAGTACTTCTATCTTCAAATGGGAACTGGATTATGACACCAGTACAGGGGTCTTACGCAATTTAAGTATTCTTAGAGTTAAGAAGACTAAAAAGCTGTGGAGACCTTTACTTATGGGAGAAGCACTATCCTTGGTCTCCTCATAGAGTGCTGTGCCTACCACTATAAAAAACATTTACAGCCAAATGTGTGCTCTTCAACACAGCCTCCAGAGTGCTGTAGAATTAAGAGTGGCACAATATAACATGCTTGGTAACTCTGGGTTTGGGTGGCAGACTATTAACTCAGAACCACTTGACTTCAACACAGAAAATTAGGACACATTTAGCTCAGGACACTTCCCTTTATGACCTAGCAAATGACAGGTCACATGAACATACAGAACTAGTGCAGAATATAAACATTTATTCTTGTGTGCTCCTGGAGACATTTCCTATCTCTGCAGAGCACTTAACCAGAATAAAAAACCTACTACTCTGATACACAGCCAGCTCATCCCAGAGCTCGTGCCTTTCCTGGGAAATCAGCACAACAGGGTGTGCTTCCATACATTAATGCATGTAGTACAGGGAATGAGCTGGAGATGTTGGGGTCTGTGCGTAGCTGCAGGGCCTAGAACATCCCTGGGACCACAGAGATGAGCTGGGATAGCTCTCATGGCTGCAGTGCTGCTGTGTGGATGGCCACAGGCTCTTCAGGACAGAGCAAGGCAGGAGAGTTGTCTTTCCCATCAGAAAAGCTGGAGTGCACAAGGCTCTGCCTAGGGATGATCATGAGCCAGCTTATGGGTCAGGAGTAGCAGTCAGCTGGAGCACTGGACTAGGCAGTCTCCACAAGTGTCTTCAGCCTCAGCAACTTTAAGTCAAGTCTGCGCCCAGCAACACAGTTGCTACAAATCTTATCTGTGGGAAGGCCCATTTTTCAACTTGCACAAGCAGTACAGCAGAGATAGAAAACTTAAAGCAAATCCATCATGACTAACACTTTATTAGAAACTTTATCTAATACTATAAAGATGCACAGTATCACCACCAACTGGTCTGCCTAATAATTTTTTTAATTAGTTTCCTTCCATTAAAACTTCAGAACAGATTCAACCAATAAAGCCTACTTTGACTTTAGTTTGCCTTATAAGACAAACTTTCAATTTCCAATGCCTGCAGAATTATTTAAAAAATTGATTCTTAAACTGTGTTTTAAAACATGATAAAGTGCAAAGAAAGACTGGAATGTGTGCTTGAAACTGGTGCTGTCTTTTGAAATACCATTTCTTTAAATTTCTTGGCTACTCCATTTTATGACATGGTAGATAAAAGCAGAAAGCTGCCATAAAAGTCAGTCAGTGAGACTTCTTGGTGAGTACACTAATGAGAATTCCTTACCTACCCAAAATGAGATCTCACAGTAAGCCAAGAACACTAAATAGCAGAAGAGTACCATCATGGAGAGGAGTTTCTTACTGCAGCAGCAGTTTTGTGGAAAGGCTGCATCACAGATCACTACGTACTTTATAATTAATTCATTTTAATCAGGGAGCAGCTTCCCCAGTTAGCAAAACCACCTCTTTTCTGGAAAGCAGAGGCAACTGGCATGCAACTTGATCTAAAACTACCTCACTTGTTAAATGTCTGCTTTAGACTGGTACCCAAGACAGCATCCTCTGGAGCAGGGTAGCCCTAACCTTATAAAACACCTACTAAACAAAAAAAACCAAAAGAAAACAAAACAGAAAACAAACAAACAAACAAAACCACCAAAAACAAACAAAACAAGCCACTTTAGTCCTTTAGTGTTTGTTCTGCAGAATGAATTCCAGGGTTCAGGTAGATAATTCCTACAAATAATATTTTAAAGCACTTTGTCATGTTAAGTATAAACCTGTAATACAGTACTCTATAACAATCTTGTCTATAAAGTGGGATTCTTTCCTCTGTTAAACCTGTGATTCAAACCACCAGCTTGGAAAAAAAAAAAGCCATCAATATTAAATCCAAGCTGGAAACATTCTTTAATATATCCATCTACCATGCCCAAAATAGGGGCTAGGTCTAAGTCTCCAGTACTCTTCTGAAAAATCATCTTTTACTGCAGGTAAAAATATACACAGAAAGAGCTAGAAACCAGAGAAATCACAGCATCTGCTTAACTCAGCATGTTCGCAGCTTTCCAGTTCTATGCTTTGCCTTCAGATTAGTTTTGACACATTCCAAATTTAAGAAGAACATATTAAAAACTCCAGTTTCGCTGCATTATTAGTGGCCTAAAACATTTCACACTAATCACTTCAACTGACAGCAACACTAATTCACAAAGTAACGGCTGACAGGATTAAGTCTTTAACAAATGCTTATAATCCCAGAACTGATTTTTTCGGTCTTCGACTTGTGATCCAGCAAAGAGTCCTAGTCAGGACTGCATTTCCATTAAGTCTCATATTCGTGTAATCAACCATTATTCCTTTGTCAACAGCTTCAGCAAGGAGGGCTTTGGGCTCAAGGTTCCACAGAGAACAGTTGAAGTTCTAAGCAAGCACTTTGTTACCATAAAGAATCGAGCAGCTACTTACACATCAGCCTAAATAACATCCTCACATTACAAGACTCCATGACTTTCATTTTGACAGGTCTTGAAAAACACATTTGCACATCTCAAGCACAAGAGACAAAACAGATCCTGTAATATTACTATTAAAGCAGTATTTGGGAGAACATGAAAAGATAAAGCACGAGTTATGCAGACTTATCTTGCTTAAATGACAAGACAACTTGATATTTCTGGGGCAGGCACAGAGGAAGTTGGTTAGTTCTGTTTAACGAGCTAAAAGAGCTACCAACAAAATGATTGCCCTACAGCAGCTATTAGCAAAGACTTTTAAAATACTTGTTCTGAACCTCTTATCAAGAAGCAAGCATCAACTGTATCATACAACAAAAGCCACAAAATTGACTATTACCATTAGGAGAGCAAAACAACCAAGACAGTTTGTTGACCTTGCTGCTCCAAGCAATAGCAGGCAACAAGCAATGGAATCTTATCACCGCTGCTTGACAGTGATGCAGAACAGTTAGCAGAGACATGGGACTCAAAGGTGGATGAAAAGAGAAAACCTAAAATCTCCAGGTTTTTATCAGTAGGAGAGTATTTCCAACTCAACACAGAATGAGTTTGAGAATATAAATTGCTATATAACCTGGTTGATAATTAGGATCAGCACATCTCCCAAGTGAGCCATGCAAAGTTACTTGAAGTCAGGCACCCAGGGAATGAAAAGCATCAAGCACCTACATTTCTCCACTTCTGTGGCCTCCCCAGCCACTGCCTTTCACTCAAACCCCTGGACACCACTACTGCTATCCCAAATTGCTTGCTACAGCAAGAGGCACAAGACACCTACTGATTGATACCAGTGTGCACTTGCACTCCCATGGGTGCTTAGTGCCTGCACAGCTGTCATGAGAAACAGGCTCCCTCAGTGCCCCTGCTAAGAGAGGCTATTAATTCACATGAATCCGTTGTGTAATAGAAAGCAATTCATTTAATCAGTCACATGGAGCTTGAATCTAGTTAGTAGGAAATGATTGAGTCACTGTGCAATTATCCACTTGCAAGGAAAGTGAACAGGTTTACAGGACAAGAACAAACTATGAACCAGATTCCCAAACCATGATGCTAGAGCTTGTTCCACTGTTTCATGTGGCCATTTCTGCTCCATTCACAGGACAATTTTGCTCCGTGTGAAGCTTGGACCCCAAAAGTTCCTAGAGAAGCAAGTAATTTTATCCAGCATTGGGTCAAACAACAGTAGGTGCAAAATCAATTAAGCAGTTGAAAAAACTTTGAATCCAAATGAGGCATTAGATGACAGAAACTATAAACCATCCAGGATTTCAGTGTACACTTCCAAGTGGTCCAGGCAGTGTCCCATCATTACTGACTTGATTTGATCAAAATGCCTCAACTGCTCTTCTACTGAGATTTCCAGTACCACTGCACTGACAATTAGAGACAAGTTTGAGAGTTTTAAAGGATAACCAAGAAAGGATATTGTCTGGTCAAATTAAGCTTTCAGTTAAGAGCTTTTGTAAAGCATTCCACCAAAATCTTTAGACTAGAAATTCCTCTGCAGTATATACTTAACACTAGCAAAAATAGGTCATTTTCACTTTCTTTCAGGCATGCAAAACAGAATCAAGTTGGCTTACTCCAAAAGAAGTGAAAATAAACAACTTACTACTAAAAGTCTAACACAGGAAACTTGTTTACAGGACTAGTCTGAGGGCTATTTTATTTTTAAATGAAGTATTTAATACAGGAAAGAAATGCAAAATATTTCACCATAGTAAGTTGGTATCATCTGATCATAAGCAAAAATCCAAGTAGTTGAAATTATTCTAGCAAGTCTGCTATGCATGAATAAGTGCAAAGATGCTATTGTCAAGGAAGATTGAGCTGGTACTATTAAATTCTCTATAACAAAAATTTTTGGCCTTCAAGCAAATCACTTCCAAGAACCACAAGTCTGGTTCTGATTTGTTAGTTCCCACTCTCACTTTAACAACTTTAATTGGGGGGTGGGAGGGGGAGGATCGGGGCATGGAGTATTTAAGACATTAAGAAAAAAAATACAGCTTTTCTTGAAAATCATGTACCTCTGAGGATGAGGACAGGCACCTCCCTGTACCTCAGAAGAGAAACAAGGATCTTGGAACCAGAGAAGTAATGTTAGAACAGTTAAAAAAAAGCAAAACCCAAAACTACTCAGACTGCAGACTTCAGCTTTGACAATGGCAAGGCTGCTCCTTGTGCAGGTGCAGCCTCCTTGTTCCCTTCCACCATGAAAACACCCAGGCACAGTCAAGACTGTCTCCTGCTCTCAGAACAGAATCGATTCAACAGGGCTCCAGCAGAATGACCAGGTTAGGCCTGCACCAGCTGTTCAGGAAACATGACTGGGCCGCTTTGTCTCACCTGCCTCCCTGCCCTTCTGCAGGTAAGGTCACACTCAGGCACCACCCTTCCTTCCTACAAGAGCTACACCGGTAAGGCTGCGGGGACGATAAAGACGGGCAGAGAGAGAACATACCCGATAAAACAACACTAGCCAGGAACTTCTGGCTCAACTAAGACCGCCAGCATCCCAAGCCCTCTGTTTATCTCCCGCAGACGAAACGTTATCACTTATCCGACGGCACCAAGAGCAGGCAGGGCAGCCTGCACTAACGCTCAAGGCCAGCTCCTCCTCGCCCTCTCCCTCCGCCACGTCCCACTTGTGGACAGGAGCCACGGCGGACCCCGGCTCCATCTCAGCCCGGCGCCACCGGGAGCCGCAGGAGCGGCCGAATCCACCAGCGGGGCCTCTCGCCTCCCGCTGCGGCTCCCGCGCAGGCCCGACGGTCACCGGCTGCCCCGCACTGCCCTCGCCCAGCCCGGTGCTCTCCCAGGGCCGAGGAACCCCCGGGCAGAAGCCGTGGGGCTCTCCTCGCCCGACACACCCGGGAGAGAGGGGCTGCCCCGCACCGCCGCTGACACCTTCCTTCCCTCCCTCTCCGCAGAGAGCCGAGACGGGGGAGCTCAGCCACGTCCCGAAGCTGCGGCCAGGAGCCGGAGACTCCCGCCTGCCTTCACCGAGGGCGCGGGGCCGGGACGGCGGAGGCCCCCACCGGCCCGGGTTTGGGGTGGGGGGGATCCCGAAGCCGCTGCTCGCTCTCACCTAGGGGCTAAGGCCCGGCTCCGCACGGCGGCTCCAGCCCGGCTCCCGTCTCGGCTGTGCCCCCCGTCCCCGCTGCTCCCGCAGCCACCGCGGCCCGGCTCTCATTGAGGGGGCAGCGCCGCCGCCCGCGCGCCCCCGCCGCGCACTTCCGCCCTCGCCGGCGCCGCTCCCGCCGGGCCCTGCTCCCCGCGAGCGCGCGCCCGCCCGCTGGTCACGTGGCGCTCATGAACCAATCAGCTTTGGGGCAGGGCCGGCGGGGGCCGTGAGGGGCGGGCCCAGCCGTGAGAGGGGCCGGTGCTGCGAACGGAGCGGCCGTGAGGGACTGTCCGACCCTCGGCCGCCTCCGTCTGTGCCGAGCCCCGCCGGCTCGGTTTGACCCAAAAGAGTCACAGTCATTTAGGTTGGAAAAGACCTTTGAGATCATCGAGTCCAGTCTATGACTAAACACCACTACGTCAATTAGACCATGTCACTGAGTACCACGTCCAGTCTTTTCCTTAAACACCTCCAGAGACGGTGAGTTCAGCACCTCCCTGGGCAGCCCATTCCAATATCCAATCATCCTTTCTGTGAAGCATTTCCTCCTGATGTCCCACCCAAACCTCACCTGGCCCACTTGAGGCTGTGTTCTCCTCATGCTGTCCCTGGCTGCCTGGGAGAAGAGCCCGACCCCCACACGGCTACAGCCCCCTATCAGGGAGTTGTAGAGAGCGAGAAAGTTCCCCTTGAGCCTCCTTTTCTCCAGGCTAAACCCCCCCCAGCCCCCAGCCGCTCCTCACAGGATCTGTGCTCCAGACCCTCCACCAGCTTCGCTGCCCTTCTCTGGATTCGCTCCAGCACCTCTCAATGTCTTCCCTGGACGAGACACAGGATTTGAGGTGCGGCCTCACCAGAGCCGAGTGCAGTGGTGAGAGAAGAAGTCTGTCTTAAATAAATCACATTTTTTAGTGCAAATTCTACCAACAGATGCAGAAATTAAGTCTGAAGTCAGAATGCAAAGGAGTGGAAGTGTCCCTGACTTGGCTCATACGGGTCGGGAGTGCTGAGTGCTTCATTAAATCATTGAGCTGCAATACTGTCACGTGTGTGCAGCACAGAGCAGTTTTCACTGCTCAGGAAAAGAAAGTAATGGCTATTGCTGTATTTACTGTGATTATTTCAAGTCTTTATCAGTTCTCAAATCCAAATTGTCTCTGGCCATCTCAATGTTACTAATCCCACAGGTGTGTGATTCACCACACAGGTGTGTTACTAATCACACAGGTGTGTGATTCATTCACAGGTGTGTTATCTTGCCAGCTACAAAAGAAAACATACCTTTTCTCATTGCTTTAATTTGCTTAATTTTTCTAGGCTTCAATGTTGACCTATTTGAATTCCACTCACTAAATTTAGGAGTGAATATGTTGGGTAAAATTATTCCTTCTGAAAAAATATGCTTTTCACGATAACACCCACTTTGGGAAACAATGGAAATTATGATTACACTGATCTCTGAGCTCCTCTGGGACAGAAGTAATATGTTAAGTAACTGTGTTAACTCCTGCTTTCACACTGGGCTTCTATGTGTTCTCCTGCAGAAGAGAAAGAATTAATTACATTCTAGCTCTATCCACTGATGGCTGGGTGAAATTGCATTTTCAAGTTGGAGAGCATAAAAAAGGCCTGTCACTTAAAATAAATGCAAAAAAAAATTCATCCTTAAAAGAGTGATAGGTGAAACAATGGCCTATTGCCAAAGCTAAATACCATGGAGGAGGAATTTGAAAGAGATTTACTAAAATCTCTAATTTCAGAGTCAGGAAAAAATGCCAGGAATTGGAAAAAAGGAGTTGCAGAGGCAGAAAAAAAAAGTAGTGTGGTTCTGAGAAACAGCTGAGTACTTCAGGACTGCATAAAAAGGAAGTATCTTCTGAATTTTTTCCTCTTTTCAATGAAACATTTTCTATGTTGTTTGTAAGTCAACAGGATTTACATCATTCTTACATCATCATCAGTTTGTCTTCCTAACTCAAACTGCAAACCACCAGATTTTAGTTAACTCCTTGTGTGGAAAAGTGAAATTATGAAATTAAGGTATTATGAAAGGTTCTGATTAGAGCAATTCTTTGCCTTTTAGATTGTATCAGAACTGCACCAATATTCATCCTGCACTAGAAGCTGGCAGACTGAGTGCTATTTGATACCATCCACACAATGAAAGAATAAACAGAGAAAAAAATACTGCCAAATGTGAAGGAATCCTGTTTTACAGCTAACACTTAAATTAGCCAGTTCGTGGTATTTCTAGGATTAAACAGGAATGGGTTTTAATATAGATTCTTGACATTTGTTTCTGGTCCTAAAAGCACATGAACAAACCCAAGAAGACCCAAGCAAAAATTCATTAGCACTGTTTACTGTTTATCCTGTAACTGTGTCTCCATGGACATCTTTCATGCCATGTGGGCATTGTGGATTCATTGCTCTGATGTGACAATTCACTGCAGACAAACATTTTCAGCAAATTGTACCTATGATTAAAAACTGCCAAGAACCTGGAAGCTGAGTCTTTCCAAACCGAATGCAATACAACTCTCCTGCACATACCACAATGCTGACACTTCCACTTTCCCCTTGCAAAAAAGAGGGTTAAGAAATTAACCACATCTACCCTGCTTCTGAAAATTGTTTAGGGGAAACCTACTTCTTTGTAGTAATCCACTCATGACAAAGAACATTTGTGTGATGCCACATTTTGAATTATTATGCATGTTGCCTGGTATAATCTCCATGGTTACGATATATTTTTTGCTTCAGCACTTTATGAAGAAAAATTCTATAGAACAATTTAGGGGAGAAAATTCCTTTTCATTGTCATTTATATTGCATTTATTTTATTCTATTTGCTTTCACTTTCTAAACACGTAAAATTTCAGTTGAGATGGAAAAATTTGTCTCTGGCTGTTGCTTTATCCTACCATAACATCTTTTAAACTGCAGATTCCTGGAGATGAGGACAGTATTTTTATGCATATATTTAGTTTCTAATCCACTAAGAATGTAAGAGGGCAGTGCATGTCACTGCCAGAGTCATAAACAAGAGTAAGTGTGGTGGGATGACCGAACAGTAAATATTTTTTCTTTGCAAAGATTAGGGCTCATGCTTCCCTTCTGAGCAGTTCTAAATAGAAATTAGCTGAAGTTAGTTCCAGAAACTGGTGATGGGAAAAATGTAAATCCCAGATATTTAGCTCTTTTCCTACACCATTTGCACACCTGGTTATTCTTTGATAGTGTTCATAGGGGAACCAGAGGAATGCTTGGGGAACAGAAACACCACCCCCTCACTGCGTTATCTAGAATGCTGTGATGTCCCAATTGTTCCCAAAATACCCAGCTTTTTGCATGTGCAGAGTTCAGCTGCCAGTGTTAGTCTAGGCTCAGATAACTTGTAAGAAGAGGTACATGTACATAATGTGCTCTCAAAGAGAGTTTGTTCTATATTAAAAATAAAGTAGTCAAAGATGATTTTCTATTTGGGCATGAATAGCCTAACAAGAAGTACATTTTACAGATTATTTGTATACTTAAGAGAATGCAGCTGACCTCACCATGATTTATGAACTTCAGCATTCAAAAAACATAAAGCAATAAACTAAAATATATCTGAAACAAGCAATGAAATATGACTCCGGTTTTGGTCTTGTATGAGATTATGGTGTTTTGACTGTACCATTCACTTTATTTTTGTTACAAACAGCCGGAAGTCACCACACTAAAATAAAGTTCACTGTCAAATAACCTTTCCATTTCAGATACAGCTGGGATTTGTCAGGATCATATCACAAGGTCATTTTTAAGGAGATTCTCACTGACATTTTGTGAGGTAAGGGATTTCACATTCCAGTTTTACAAGTGTTACACTTCTGATCATCATGATTATCAACACCATGACAGATTTAGGGCCTGATCTTGGAACTTTTACAGAAGGAGCTAAGTTTATTGTAAATAACTTGATAGCCAAGAATCAAAAGAAAATAAAGGGTCTACAAAGAGTTAGAAGAGGTTGTTCCATGGCCCAAAGCCAAGATCAGTTACACATATATAATTTTTTGGCATGCCATTTTTTAAAATGCAGCTAAGATTGTGGTATTTTCATTGCAGTTTGTTTAAAGTACTGGACTATTTTATCATAAGGAAAAAACCCAAGAACATTCACCTTACCTGTCACTTTCTGCAGATTAAGCATATTAATTAGTTCTATACTGGACATAGCCATGAGATTTTTTTTTTTTCCCCTTTTTTGCACCTGTATGATAAATAGTCAAAAATCATTACTTTTTTTCACTCTTTATAGTTCTTTTCCTCTTTCAAATAACACCTGATTTTGCAGCTGTTTTTTGTAGATCGTGTTTCCTAACTGCCAGTCACTCTCCTTCCCCTTTGGACTCCCTCCAGCTGGCTGATGTTTCCTAAAGTGTACTGCTGAAGCAGATACATTAAGTGAAGCTTTACCTGTTAAATGTAGAGTAGAAAGTGTACCTTAGTGTCTCACAGATCACACTGAAGCCAGTTTGGTAAAAACATGAACTATTACAAAAATGGATAAGGCAGGAGATTTTTGTTTTAGAATAATAAGCAGCTAACAGAGTTGAGGATTTACGTCCCTGAGTTGAACAGTGCTACCTTGATGAACAGCTTCTGTTGGAAGGTAGTGTGAGCATACTAGAAAAAAATTCATGCTAACAGATCTTGTCCCCCTTATTTTTAAATCAAATTTTCCAGATTAAAATATTGACAAATATACTACATTAATAATGAAAATTCCTGGCTTTTATAGCATCCAACATCCTAGCAGTGTGGGAGCAATACTTCAGGAAGAAAAATAATTTTCAATTAAAATTATATTATTTTTAAGTACTTACTTCTGTCTACAATCTCTAATTAAGGTGATGTAACTTAGAATGAGGTTAAAATGTCTTTCTGAAAATTAAACCAGATAATTAAACCAAACTTTTTAATGTAAAAATATTCTGACCATGAGAGCCCTTAATTTTTAGTCTACTATCTTCATTACTAGAAGTGCAGTTTTCCCTATTCCATGTTTAATCACATCTTTTGCAAATGTTTGGAAGGTTTGATGCCCCTTCACTGTTTAAGTGGCAATAGAAGTTTTTTTTTCTAAAGCATCTCACAACTTAGCAGAGAGATCCTGGCAACTGAATTTTGTAACACAGTTTTTTATGATGACAGTATTTTACCTATTCAAGAATGGCACTCCTTCTAGAATAAACTCTGACATGACTTGGCTAAAAACTATCAGACTTTTCTTGCACCTACAACATAACTTTGCACTATTGTGCTGGGAAATGTCTAATTAAAAAACGGTCTAAATGGGAACTTGAATGGAAAATCTCTTCTGGAATTTCTGTTTGAAGTGGTTTGGATGGTGAAACAAGTGGCTACAAATTTTGTCTACAAAAATTCCTCTTCAGCTGCACTTTGCTACAGATACTACTCCCTAAATTTACATCATATAACACTTCACTGTTTGTTAATTCCTGTATTTAAACACAGAGATGAAAGCCTTAAAAAAGTGGGTAAAACTGGGTAGTAATCCTGTAGGAACTTATTCCACCAGTGAAGTTTTTGAGGAAGTTTGTGTGCTATGATACATTGATGTAAGTATTGTATTATTATAGCATTACATTGTCCTCAACTAGAGAGCTTGTTCAGCACATTATACACTCATCTGATAATACTGCTGCATTTGAGAAATTTTCACTACTGAGCTGAGTGTTCCTGTGTTAGTTTATACAGCATTCTTTTCTAGAAAAGACACGTTACTTGTGGTTGGTAAGTCTACAGTCCACAAGGTCTCCTAATACAGTCTAGAAAGAGCCCCTCCTTCTTTTCAATGTTAAATTGATAAGAGCACAATATGCTTTACATTAGAGGATTAAGGAAAGCAATTTCAAAATAAGCATGCCTTGTATCCTGTAACATTTGGGCTTCTGAATTGTTTTTTATCTTTTCAGTGAACAGGAACACACACTTAGGATCTGTCAGAAGAGTCAGAGATTAACTTTTTAGAAAAGACTAATTGCTAGAAGCTAATTACGTCATTACTAGCAAATTGGGATTCAATATATTAATAGGTTTAATCAATATTCAATCTACTAACTCATTAAAAAATACATTGTCAATTAAAAAAAAACCAAACACCACTACATTCTGTCTTCTGATGCAACTTACAGTAAATCTCCTATTCCTTTGGAAAAGCTTGGGAGGAGGTGTGCTGGTTTGTGGGATCCTCAGTCTACAAAAGCAGTGTACCTTGGCCAAAAAAATAACTACAGTACACTCTCATTCACAACCACAGCATAAGCTTCTCTTCAATCCTCAAGTTTTTGTTATTTCATTAGGATTTATTTCTGGAATACTATAAAAAAATAAAACAGGAGCACTACAGTAAAATGAAGGCTAACAAAATTGCCAAGAGCCAGGAAGTTCTGAGTTGAACTTCTGATACTGTGGATAATGTGAGCAAGCAAAGGGGAAATATAAGGAGGGAAGAACCTCTGAGGGGAGAGAGAGATGCATATCTATGTGGGTATATATACATTTCTAATTTAAAAGTTGAAGCTGTTGTGATTTTGCACAACTGAAATAGTGTTTAGGGACAGAAATACTGTTTGTGCCCAAAATTCATTGAATCCATTGCTACACTGGATTTCTAGCACAAGAAAACTGCATTATGTAGTCACAAGCAAATCCACCCACTCTTCTACCTAGGCTAATCTCCTCAAAGTAAATAACTGAAATCCCAAATTCATTCCATATTTGCAGCCTAAAAGGAGCTGTTTACTGGGAAACAGTGAATATTTGCTTTAATTTAGTCTGATTTTCCCCTTCCATTGCAGGACTGTGCTTTAAAACCTTGCAAGTTGTGTTACAGATTTGCCTAGAGCAGAATGACCAAAGAATGGCTTCATCAGACATTTTTTGATAACTACAGTTTATTGAATAGTGTCATATCTTGGCTTTCTCAAATCTTGTTTTCTTGTTTTGACATTTTAATAGATGAGAGCAGAATCTGTGTATATCATTTACTGCAAATCTGCACCTGTACTACTGCTGAATCAGTGTGTCTTGTAATGCAAATGCTGAGCAAATTAATGCAAAAAGTTCCATCTATTCAGAATGAAACCCTAAAAATTACAGTGAAAACTAAACCTATGTCTGCATCTTCTAAAAGTCCTTGAGAACTATGATTGCCTTTAATCATACAAAATACCTTTGTGTAACTTTGAGATCTTTAGTAAGAAGCTTCACACAACCTTTCAGGGAACAATAAATCAAACTCTGACTTTTCAAAATTGATTTGCTGCATTCAGGCATGAGTTTATCTTAAAGCTGGATTTCTTGAAGGGCAGCAACAGACCTTTAGTCTATTTTTCCTGATCAGATTTTCAGTAGCAGAAAATGAATTGGTTTGATCTGGCTCACATAACTACAGTTATTCCCTTTATAACTCTTGCCTTTTTTAGGCTTTCCATTTTCTATGCAATAGTTCACTAACATTTTAAATGGAATGATAACCAGGTCATAAGATGTACAAGACCTGCTTTTCCCCTAATTCCTGTCTGTGAAAACCCCTGCAAAATGCTAAATGTCAATTGATAGAGATTTAATCACTAGAGAAATGGTCACATAATGTGGAGAGGTGGCCCATAATCTTATTTTTCCATTCTCTGGAAGCAGTGTACAATGCATTAAAATTAATGTGGAATCTTCCTTCATCCTTTAAAAAAAAAAGCAGTCCTTCCTGCTCTTTGGAAAGCAAAAGTGCCATGGATTTGACCATTGTGGCTGCAGATATCCATCATGTCAGATGCAAAATGCAACAGTCATGTCACGTCCATGCTAGATTCAGCTTGATGTAGTTCTGCCTTTTCAGTTTCCTTTCACAGAGCCTAAGCAATGTGACCACCTGCTGAATCCCTCTCTTTAGCATGTAAAGAATCCTTTGTCTAGATCAGCTGGGCTTCTTTGACTTCTTAGCTCAGAAACAGTTTCCTTGTGGCTTTTCTTACACCTCTCCAAGGGTTTTCTTGGGATAACTTGGGAAACTTTCAATTCAGAAAAAGATGGTAAAACTCAATTCCTTTTCCACTTAGCTGATTTGCACTTTCTTGCTTTGTTGTATATCAGTGGAGATAGGTCTAAGCTAGCATTTCTAAATACAGTCTGAATCATGGAAGAAAGAGTTGCAGCACTATTCTACTTGCATTTAAAATTTCCTTAAACTTCAGGACTCATCTTTAATACTTTATTAAATTAAGCTCATCTTTACAATTCTTATAATTTCTTGCCCAGAGATTTTACGAAAGTTTTCAGTTTCACTAAGACATAGCTAGCTTTTCTGCCATTAAAGTTCCACATATCTTATGGAAGTTTCATTTCTTAGTTCTTCTCATGCAAACACAGCAATTAAAAAGTAGAAGCAGGTAAAGATTTCAGCATGGGGAAAAAAAATCAAAACTTCTGATGGAGAACTATTTTGCAAATAGAAGTAAAAGATTCACTTAGCTTTTACCTGCATTAGAAGAATTGATTACCAGCATTAAAAGTCAGGGATCATTATAATATGATTCCAGAGAGCCTTAGGAGATCTCAGATCCAGGAGTCTCTTCCAGTTAAAAGCAAATGAGATTTATTCAACAGCTTGATAACAGTGTGGGAAACACTCTGTCTCATCCCCAGAATTTTCCAGCTTTGCTTAAAGCTGTTCTTATGAGGTGACTCCACACACAAGATCCTTATGACATGAAGTTTAACTGTTGGCTTTTGACATAGCTGTTGCATGACACAGGTGAACTACCTGATAATTATCGTGTCTGCTTCTCAGGAATGGGTATAAATCAAAAATAATCCTTCCTGTCAGTTCCCAAAAGCCATAAGTGCAAAAACAAGGTGTGATTGCCATTATTTGTCCTTGGTTGCTGCATCTACAGCATCAATTTCACCTCCTCTCTTCTAAAATAAAAGCCCTTTTAATACAAGGGCTGCCCTCCTACCATGTCAGTTGTTACAAAAGCAGCTGTCATAAAGGAGGATACTGCCTGGTTTTACAGATCTCAAGGTCACAAATCAACAATTAAAAAGGCTGTAAAATTTATTTCTCTAAAAAGATGGTTTCCATCTCCCTCAAGCTAAATATAAGTTTCTTTTAATTACAGAAGAAATAAGACTTGTGCTTTTCCAGTCAGCTAAAGGAGGACCATGCTCACCTATCTCTTTAGAGACTTCTTTCAATATATAGCCATAATTAAGAGGAAGACCAGCCTTTAAAGCTGACCAATAAAAATCTGTCATCTTTTTAAGATGTACATTCCTTCTCCATCTAGCAAATTTCAAAAATGTGTCACAGGTTTGGATTGTGGAGAGACTCTGAAGTTGCTGCTAGAAGAGGTGTGAAAGCATGCTAGTCCAGATTAGAAAGTGCTGAGCAGCAGACAGAGCTACGATACATTAGAAGGCACCACACTTGTGGCTACTCCTGATCTTATTTTAGATCCACACCACAGAGCTATTTCCTATTTGTATTTTGGTCCATGTGCATTTCTAGTTCTCTGAGAAGCATGCTTTGTGTTCCAGCACAGAGATTTTGAGTCTGTTTTTATTCTTATTGACTAATATTAATTCTAACTCCATTTCTGTGAATTCCAAACTTTTGACTATTCCTTTTTCAGGAGAATGTCAATGGCTCATTGCTCCAGGACATAACTCATTTGTATTCTCAATTCACTAAAGCAGACTTTTCCAGCCTGCTGGAGACACAGCTCCAGTTATTTGGGCAGCCAGAGCTCTCATTCAAACCCTAAGTTTTGAGTGAACATTTTTCTCATATACTCCTGATGTATTCCAAATCTACCGAACCAGTCTGCTGGCAGCCTTGTTTTAGTTATATAAAAAAATGTTTTAGTTCCAGCTCTTACTCTGTTCCATGTACAACCATTTCATTCTAATTCTGCCAAAACTTTGCCACTCTTGTTCTAGTTCCTGTTAATAAAATGCAGTGTTTCCTGGTCTGCATCCTGTTAGTGCTGACACAGTGTCCTCATATCCAGTGTGAGTTCATCCCACCAAGGACAGGAAATGTTCTGCTTTGCTGATTCCAATCCAACCAGAAATAATGTGGACAAAGAAACTTTTAAGAGAGATAGTTTAGGTAAGAACACAACAGTTGAGAATGTAACAGTCAAACTCAAAGGGACAAAATATCAGAACTGGCTTGAAAGTCCTTGATAAATGGTAAGAGTCATAGTAATGAAACACAGTCTGAGATTTTAGATATATTCACCTAATATCACCTTTCTTCTTTGTTTTTCCTAAGGTTTTTTTTTTTTTTTTTTTGGTGATTGTTTCTTCTTTTTTTTGGTGATTGTTAATGTATTCTAGTCTGTATAACTTGTTACTTTCAATGGTTTGAGCACATACCAATTTAAATTTATATTATTTAACAAATGTTTCACAAGTATTTTTGGAATTTTATGTTGCTAATAAGAACTTCATGTGGAATCACCTCATGAGGTTGGCAGCTTTCAATCTTCCATTAAAGCTGCCATTTGTGACCAATTGTCTAAAAAGACAACCAAATCCACTTCTAAACAGTTAAAACAAACTGTGTGATTGACTGTGATGGGTTCTTGAAACATTAATATTACAAAATGTCTGTGGAACTGGCAGTTGCTAGACAAGAAGTGAAGGGCTATTAGGGCACAAGAGGCTGAACTCTAAGGACTCACCTTGGCTTAGGGGATATAGAAGTTCTGTGTGTAAAGACAAACCACTGTTATTCAAACTCTGCTACTTAGTCACATTAAATATATTTGAATTTCTCAAATTATCAAATGGCCTGCAGGAGCTGTGCTGCTGAAAGAATGAAAGTTCTCTGCTGAGAATTTGAATGGGACATGGTATAAATATTTAAGCCAAGGCATAGCACAAAAAGAGGAAAACTGACCAAGTGTGCTTGTTAAATCTTGATAGAGGGAGATGAAACAAAGGTAGGTAAGCCCTCAGGTTCTTCATTTCACAGCTTCCTTGAGCAAATTAGAAAGTCACAGTGTAGGAGAGTAAAGTTTAATAGGTACTTTGCACAGCCACATCCAAAATCATGGCTTCTTTTTCCTAACCAAATCTGAATATCCTTCTGCTTCAACAAGGATGGGTAAGGGATTTGCTGTGTTAGTAGGGCCTCTTTAGCTGATTTAGCATGACTAGGCAGGATGCTGTCCTTCCTCTGAGATTGCTAACGAGTGTCAGGAAGTATTGCCTTCCTTCCTGGCTCCAAGCTTGCTACCTCTACAACACCCTATGCCTCTTCTGGCAGGGCTTCCTTGCCAGAGTACAGAGCAGATATCCACATGCTGCTAAAAAATAGAGAGTGCAGACATTTCTGGTGGATGCAATAATCTTATTTCTTTTTTCTTCTCTGTTGTATAAATAACCATCATGTTTTATCTAGTAGTGAGTATTTTGGTTGTGAAGGACCAATCTTTATTATGATAAACTTTATTATGATAATTATTATAGCAATGTAAAATTTTGGTCATATAGATTAATTACAATTTTGGAAAGCAATAGTTTTGAAACCTTTGGGTTTGAAATATGCTGTATCAACTGATTTGGGTATGTTCAATATACCTACAAAAATTTGAGTATGTTCAAAATACCTACACTTGTAATTATTTTCTTTCAATTCTAGTACATGTTTCACCTCTGTAATAATGGATTTTCCCAGTGATGACTCAGAGGAAATAGTCTCTCCAAGCAATTTTTCACAGAGTAAATCACAAAAGTTTCCCAAAGCTTTCACTGAAAAAAATGCTACTCTTCTGCTAGAGAAGGAATTTAATGCAACTCCAAATAATACTAGCCTAAATATGTGACCAAATGTAATTTCATGAAGTTGTGACCTCAACAGAATAGTGCCTGGTTTGGGAACCTTTTTACACTGTTACATAGCAGATGTGCACTTCTGAGCTATATTAGCAGCCTGTAACACAAGGCAGCACAGACTCAGCTTGTCCTGCTGACTAAGCCTTATTTAACGTCTGCATAGTCTGAGATACTGGGAATGAATCTATTAGCTGCAGTATTACTGGCCTCCTCTCCCCTTCAGTCTCTCTGTTTCAAGAGTTATGACCATACTCCATTCCAGTGACTTTAGCACCAAATCTGGATATGCACAGAGATGGCAGAGAAGAATCTGACAGCTATTCAAGATGGAGCTACTTTGTATTGTAAAATTACTTCTTGTTTCCTTCTTGATCTTCACTATTAGCTCAGCTGGTCAGAGTATGGTGCTAATAACAACAAGATCATGGATTTGATCTCCATATCGGCCATTCACTTAGAAGTTGGACTCAGTGATCCTTAGGGTCCCTTCCAACTCAGAATATTCTGTGATTACAGAAAGTTACAGACATAAATGATGCCTTAAAAGGCATAAATGATGCTTAAAGACAAATGCCCCTTCCTTGTGGAGATTATAATCAACAATAAGTAATTAAAACACAATATAAAGAATTACTGCCAGGAGGCAATAGATTCTTTCCAGAGACTATGCTTTCCTATGGGACATGCATGCACTTAGTCATTCTTACTCTACAATCAGTCCAGATTAAGTCCTGTGTTTCTTTTAAAGATGTAAATAGCAACGCCTAGTGGATTAGCATAGAAACACCTTATGGAAGAAATGAATCTTAGGAAGGATTTGAATGAAGATAGATTTGAATGCAAGTTCTTCCAGAAATCTTATCAGAAAAGATTTTACATTCAGAGAAGAATAGTTGCTGCCTTTTCATCACAGTTACTTTCTGAAAAACAAGCATTGAAGAGAGATAAGGAAACTTTCTTGTAGACTATTCCTATTATCAAATAGCAACTTTGCTCCACCCTTCCCTTGGATTTGGCTTCTTACAGAGTGCCTGGAGCTGCTGTTTTGTTCCAAGATTACCTTCAGAAAAAATCCCCTGCCATTATCAGACATGCTAACAAAAGAAGTGTATACCACTTCCAAAGAGGAAAAACATAATTAATTGCCATTGATCAAAATCTGGAGAGGGACCCTGCTAGCTTGCCTGAGACAACAATCAATAGCAGCTCAGGACTGTGATTTCATACCTCCTACCATTCACACTGTCATACTTGGGCAGTGAATCATGCTTGAGGGGAAGGCTGGGTGGAGCAACAGGCTGCAGGGGAAAATTACTGTCCCTTGCTCCCTACTCTGTGTCCCATCCCTCCTCCCTACCCCCCAACAAGCAGCAAATGAGAACAGCACAGGTGGAGAGGTGCTGCTGTTCCTACCTGCTCAGCAAAGAGATAAGGCAGCGGCTATCTAGGAGGGTTTCTTTTGCATGTCCAAGCACTCACAATCATTCAGACAGAAGCACAGCAACAACTTCTCTGTATTAGGGTGCTCTCCTTGCCCACATTTCCTTCTCTTTGGGATGAGGCAGCAGCTCATCCTGAGAAAAATCCTCACTCCTTTCCTTCTCTTTAAGAGGAGGCAGCAGCTTGCTAGTTGGAATTTCCATAGAAGAGGTGTTTCAAACAAGACAGAAGATCCTACAGACCAGACTGGGCCAGAGAGCTGCATTTTGAACCATGCTGGTCAAGAATCTCAAATTCATCTGTGTCAGCCTGACTACATCAACTGACTGTGCTCAGTGTTAAGAGCTTTTGGAGATCACTGTTTATATCTGGACATAAAGACTCTTATTCCATCCTCAGTCTTTGTGCAAACCTTCTCTTTGCAATAGGACACTGCTCACAGCAGGGCTACACAACCCTATCAGGATAGTCTCAGATACTGGGCAACATTACAAAGGAAATTGTCATCACCCAAGAAATTCACACACAGTTTGTGGCTTTTGGAGTCATCAGTCCTTACTAGAAACAAACAGAGACCAGTACGAACAGGCTGAAGAATTATATTGAACTCATAATTCTGACAGCTGTAGCCAGTTTGATTTTTCCTTGGTTACCTCATTTGTTGTCACAACACTTCATTCTGGAACAGAAACCCAGTGGATAAACCATGGGATCAGTAAATTAGTAATCTAAATGCACCCTTAGCACTAGTCCTTATGTACTGTAACAATGCGGAGATTTCTGCACAGTATTATGAAGGAAAGAGTTGTGTCACAGTGCTGAGGTGGAAAAAGTACTGTTTATGATTCCTATTGATACTGTGTTGCTGCACCATAGTTTTAGTAAGAATAATGCTGCAACATAAATGTTTCTTTCAGCTGGAATATACCTTGTTTGTTAGACTACAGGAGTAGAAGGAATTTCCAACATTCAAGCTCATAAGATGCCTTTTAAGTGAAAACAGAGACTTGGCTGATTGAGACAAAGACGAAGGACTGAAGAAGTTTGGCATTTAGATCACAGTAGTAGCAAAACCAGATGACAAAGCAGAGCTTTAAAAAGCCTCTCAGATGGAAAGATTTAGGATGGAAAGGAAGTGAGAGGAATGCAGGGTGTCTCTTATTAAAGGGAGGAGATAGCAAACAATGATGCTGTTGTGGCAGCAGAGCTGATGAAGGTCAGGGACAATAAGCTCTGATTTGCATTCTTTCAAAACACTCAACAAAGTTGGTGATTTTTTAGTGTAAAATTAGAGACATTGTGGCCAGGGAGTTTGATGTGCTTGCATGATTGCAATCTACAGTGCTTTAGTTTTTCAAGCAAAAATCAGTGCCTTCAGCAATTTCATGCAAAGGATATCTGCTTTGCATTAGACTTGCCGTAAGCCTTCTGAAGAATTAGCTATAAACCTTAAGATCTGCACTTTACAGGAAGCTCTGGGAAGGGTCAGTCCAAGCTCTGGTATCTGGAAAAGTCACTGGAGGACATGGAACAAGCAATGAGGCTGTCAGGTCTAACTCCATCCAAGAGATACTAAACAGAATATTTTCATTTTAAATACATGCTTTTCTGACCACCTATTGAAGAACTGTGCCAGACACAAGAGACAAGTGTCTGAAGGGCATGGGATCGTGGCTGGATCTTGTGAAATTAATAATGGTTAGTCCTACAGGGGGATCCATGTTAAATTTCTTTTACATAAATAGCTTATATATATATCTATCTCCTAGGAAACAGTATTTATCTACATTAACATTCTTTATCTAGTACTAGATATATAGAATATGCCTAGGTTCATTGCAGTTTAGGTTTCCCTTCTTTAGCAATCCTACAGCTTGCCAGAATGTCTGCTTCTGCAGAAACAAAGGTTAATTAAACACATCCGCCCATTAGATCAAGGGGTGAACATTATTACAATCTGGCCCCGAGCTACCTTCTTCAGCTGTCAGCACTGAAAGACACTTGGAACTACAAATTAGTCCTCAAGCAAAACTAGTTTCAGCAGAAACCACCTGTTTTATTGAACAGAGAAGGTCTTCCCCATATTTACAGTTTCGGCTTGTACTCATCTTGCTGTTCCTAGTTCCAGCAAGAAAATATTCTAGGGGTATTTTGCAAGTTGTGTGATGATCCAAGGTTCTTGGACCTTTATGGTGCCATGTTAACACATAATAAGGAATGTTAGAAAAAAATCTTCCTTGTCTGCATTGCTAACACCATATTTTATAATAGAGCTTAAGGTAACTCATATTGGATTTTTTTTAACTTGAATGCTTAGTTTTGCCCCTTTCACTGTGCTTTGGCCAGTAGAAGAGCTTGGGAAATAAACTAGCCAACTCCCTCATTATGCATTTCTTTTCACTTTCTTTTCCATTTCATTTTCTGGCTCTCATGTATAAGCGCCATATTACCACAAATGCTTTCTCAATTCTGTGAATCAAATCTAAAGAATTACACATTAACTACATGAACTCTTCAGAGCAGCACTGTGGCTGTACCTCAGTTTCCCTCTTGCCATCATGGGGAATGAAATCTGGCAGCATATACCTTTCACAAACATGTACTGTTACCATGCCTATAACCCCCACTACTTGAAGAACTGATATTCATGAAATGCTTTCTTTCTGTGCTGAATCAACAGAACAGGGCTGCAACAGACCTGCCAGGGAGCAGTGACCAATAATCCGATTATTCAAGGTAGGCAGGACACAGTGAGGTCTTCTCTGAAAGCAGGATCTTAAATAATGTTAATTATGTAAAAAAGCACAGTATCTACTTAATTATAGAAGCTGGCTTGTATCTATTCTCTTCAATAATAGATGAAGCAAGTATAACTCTTTGCATCCAAAATTCAAGGCCCATATTTTGTCAGAACTCCTCTCAAATGTGATAGTGTATTATGCATCCCCCATTCTCATTCAGATTATCCACAAGTAATGCTTTTCTCACACTGACTCATTTTCATACTTATTAGCTGAACTGTTAATGAAAATGAATCTCTACCCATGAACTGAATGTTCATGTATTTAATTTCTACTGGTTTGGCTAGTTTTGGTCAGACACACAGACCAGATTCTTTCCCCTATTCCCAGTCAGGAAGAGAACACCTGGGCATTTTATTTTGAACCCTGGTTTTTTTTTAAATATTGCCTAATGTTTGATTAAAGTTTTCAACTTCTCAAACACTATTACCATTTCACTTAACGGGTTAATAGTAGGAGCTACAGATAAAAGGAGACATAAATGAAGAGCTAGCAAAAAAAATCAGTTATTTGTACTGCTTTTTTGGGTTTGGTTTCAAAGTCTATAAAAGTCACAAAACTATCTTTGCCCAATTTGTACTGAACAACTCCTGCCTGCTTTTCAAAAACCCTTTGAAAGGCAGCATCTCTGTCCCTGATAGCGGTACACAGACACAGCGCTGTCTTGCAAACAGCTCATCACTTGGCTTCAGGATATTTGCTGAAATCTCTGAGAAAAACCTCTTACTCTCTGGCAAAAACAGAAAGCAAAGCTGGAGTGGTACTTTGATGGATCTTGGACAGCTGATCACTGATTAGACAGCCCAAGTGGCAAAGTGCAAAATATGCTCATAGTTAACATTTTAAGAAGATAAACCCCAAAGGAAAACTACACGGTAAACTGGAAGTATTGACCCCAAAGAGGAAACAGAATGTCCTTATTGGAACATCTCTCCTTAGCATCTTACCTGAAACATTCTGTCTAGCCTGTAATTCAGTAGGCAAGATGTGACAATCTTCTTTACAAGTACAACATGTTAAATTACTTTAGAGTTGTTTCTATAAATATAGCATGCCAATGCTTACTGACTGATTCTGCCACCTAGGAGCTTTATTTGCAGCAATGCTTCAATTTGTTTTATTTGCAGCAATGCTTCAATTTGCAACTGCTTCATTCAGCAATGAAGCAGTTGAATTTTTAAGGTATTTTGTTGTTAAATTTCAATTAAGTTGTAAGGCTGCCTACATCACAATGTAAAATGTAAATTCGTTACATGTGGCAAAAGTCTTGACAAAAATGTTGGAGCTGACCACATCCTTTGCTGCTTGTCTCACCCACACTAAAAATATTGTATGATACAAAGTATTGTATAAGGCTGTGTAACAGACAGCTATGTCTGAACTCAGGTTTAATAAGAAGCAAGCCACAGTAATATCATTCCCTCATTCCTCTTTCCTGAGCCTCTCTTATACCTAAGTACATATTTTCTGGGCCATTTATTCTATCCTATGCTGAAGAACACTATTAAACAAGTAACATGGCAAGGATTGGAAAAAAATTATATATGTCCTATCAGCATAAACAAATCTGTGGACCATGCTCAGGAAAGCTCTAAAACTGCAGGAGCATTTCATTAGCCTGAATATGGGTACTGTTAATTTAAACAGGTCTGCAAGGATGGCATCTCTTTCTCTACCAGTTTATTCAGAGATGACCCAGCATGTAGTTCAGTACTGCACTTCTAAGCACATATTTCTTAACATGCTGTTTGCTCTTTTGTGCTTCAGGATACATTTTCATTTAGTCATGACAGTATAACCAGCAGTCAATCTTTTGCTTTCTGTGGGCCAGTAAGTTCAGCATGCTCCATTAATTAAAGCTATGGCTATTATTGAGTGGAACAGCCCTATACTCACAAGAGTATGAGGAAAGTAATATTGACTGAAGGAGATTGCTCTGAGTTTTAAGTGCATTTTTAAAGTGCATTCCTTTTTTTTTTTTTGTCGAGATTCGCTAGATTATATTTTTGAAGTTCAGGATCACTGTAAACAAAACATATTGAGCTAATAACCTGAAGCAAAATCTGAACAAGAAAGACAAAAAGGTCCTAAGCAAGGAAAACTTTTGTAAATATTTCAGTACTGCTTAGGTGATTAAAACATTAAGCAAAATTTAGAACTATTATTTTAATAGACTAAGGAGTTTATTCAACTTTAGAGTTGAGTCTACTTTGATGATTAAAATACAGGGAAAAGAACCAGAAGACAAAGTCTATTTTCAGCATTAGCACTGACTCACTGTGTGATATTAAGCAAGTCACTTAATTTACTGCCTCACTCTGTCTCACCTGTAAAATGAAGGAGCCTGCCTCACAAGTGCTGTGTGGGATTACTTAATTAAACATTTGCTACGCACCTAACATGTCTTAAAGGCAAGGTGCTGGAAAATTTATTTTTGAAGATGTATAAAAACAGGATACAAGAGCAGAATCAGATAGTTTCTGTAAAGGAAAATACACATCTCTTTCATTTGATTAATTCTTTTCTTTGGATTTCTAAAGCATGACAACAACATAATTAACTACTGGACCTGTTAGTCAGCAACACAAGTGAGCTAATTGGTGAGATCAATATTGGCAGCACCCTGGGCTGCTGTGATCACACATTGGTGGAGTTTCCAGTCCCCAGGGATATGAGTTAGGTCAGGAGTAAAGTCAGGCCCCTGAATTCTAGTAAAGCGAAAAAAATTTCCAGCTCTTCAAGGAGTTAGCAAAAGGAGCCCCCAATAAACCATCCTCAGAGAAAAAGGAGCAAAACAGAGCTGGCAGACCTGGACATTTTCCATAGAGTGCAAGAGCTCTCAATACCCAGGTGTAAGAAATCAGGAAAGGACATGTGGGACAGGGAGGAGATTTGAGATATTCAGCATGGCTTCATCTAGGGCAAGCGGCCAACCAGGTGGCCTGACTACATCACATATTCTAGAACTCTAAAACTGTGAGTCAAGCCCTTGAAATAAGTTTATAAGTTGAAAAAAATCATTGTCACAAACTAGACAGACCAAACTATAAGTAGAAATAAAAATATATTATTCTTCAGTAGATCACACAATCGAAATGCTAAGTTGAGTTTTTTCTATGATGTATAAGCAAGTTTATATCCAATGGAAATGAATTGCAGTGATTTAAATCCAGAGAAAGGAAATAAATGTTTTTTCTAAAATAGAATTTTTACTCAACTCATGGCCACACAACTTTGTTGGAACCAAGATCTCAGAGAATTCAAGAAACAAACATTTCTATGGAAACATGAACATCCACTGTGATATTCTATTAAATGAAAGAGTTACAAATCTGTCATGTTGCAAGGTACAAGACAATTATTAACCAGTAGACATGTAAAAGTACTAATTGGAAGGCATGTAAAAACATGACCTGTGAAGCCTATTTGACAGCTGATCTCTCTGGACTGAGCTGGATCAGGTCACTGTGGGAGGCAGAAGCCTGGAGGAGGTGTTCCAGTGGTCATCTCTGGTACAGCAATCTCCATGCTAATGAGGCTGAGCAGCACACAGCCCATCTTTAGCCTCCTGCTACTCTTATCATAGCTGTGTTATAGAAAATATCAGGTTTGATCGATCATAAAACTAACTACATCCGCAATGTTTTAACTAAAGAGGAGTTATTACCTCACAGTGCAGTTTAGCAGACAACAAAAAGCAATGCTTTTTACTAACACTGTGCTGTGACCCCATGAAGGAGTTCATCAAAACCACAGTGAGCAAAGTAAAAACACAAAGTAATGTCATCAATGACATATGCAGAGGTTATGTGTTTCCTCTATAATTGCTCACATCACCAAGGACTTTTTTTGAAGACAGTTATTGTTATCTTAAGCCTTCACAGAAATATCACTGCTGCTTTCTGTTGCTTTCAGCTAATCCTAGATCGAGGCCTTTATGTGAAACATGGTCATAAGTCTTTTACAACCTTGGAATGAAGTGCTTGATATTCTATGAGGACAACAGACACAGGAAAATTCAGATGCTCTATCCTTTTAAAAGCAACTTTCTAGGTTAATAAAGGAGTTCTACAAGTTCATTTGGTAGATATAAATGAATGTCATTTATTTACTTTCATTATAACATTTTTTATGCTGTGAAACATGGATCATACTACCTTACTTATACAAATATTAAATATAATAAGAAATCATGATCATAAATTTATTATTTATATATTTACCTATTTTCTACTAAATTATCATGCCAGAGACATCTAGACAAAACCTTAGGCTCTCCACCCATGGTAGGAGAACCTTCAGCTCCACATTTCAGAGCTACAGATGAAGATGGAAAAATGCAGCAGTAACACCACCACAGGTTATAGTTATACTAAAAAGAGTCAATGACTCACTGTGAATGTGTACTTGACCTGCATGCTTTAGGGATGAGTGAAGATTACTGAAGACAACCCTTTCTTTTATTCTCCTTTTATTTTGCTTATTACTAGCTAGTACTACTACATTCCTTATATGAAACCAGATTAAGAATAAACAAGAGGTGCTTGTCATCCAGCATTAATACAGTACCATGTGCTTGGGCACAGCTACTTGCACATACATTTTAGCAGCTGTTTTTTTCCTGTCTCTCTGTCCACCCACAGCAAATAGGTATGTTGCCTGGCACAATACATGTAGCTTTTCTACACCTAGCCCACACCTTTAATCCAATCTCTGCACCCTGAGATCCTCCCATGTCACTGCTGTTCCTTTTCTCACTCCAGCTGGGCCAGGGAACTCCCTTCTCCACTTCAGTATCAAATAACGACAGCAAGTTTTGATTTTACTTTTGTGTCCCAATCTACACAGAAATGTAAGCACACAGAGCAGTGATTGCTCTCTGATGCAACTTTACAAGCTAGATAAATTGGTTGCTTTCTCAGCTGATACTCACTGTGCTTAAAGGATCCTTTGTCCTAGAGCAGCAGTTTCTTCAGGAGTAGGAATCAGGGAGGCAGGAGGTGGCAGAAGGAGCTTCACTGCAGTTTCACAGGCCAATTCTCATGATGACTGTAGCTGGATGCCTCCTAGTACCTCAGAAAGTTACAAGAAAAGGGAAGGGCTCAGGATATGATATCATGCACTCATTCTAAAAACAAGGAAACTGTTGTAGATAATTTAAAAAGTAACAGCTTAAAAATCCTGAATGGCCAATAAGAGAAAATTACTTTTTTAATTCATCTCCTACCTTTTCCAGTGAAACATTTCAATAAATAAAAATTACAAAGTTAGAAAACTATGTTTTCATCATTAGTAGGACTAGCCTAGGAGACCCATTACAACTGAGCCACCTCAGAGCAATGCTTGCTGCTGCCTCTGTCAGAGCTCAAGCTTTGAGCTTGTTGCCAGCTCTGATGAGGCAAATATACCCAGGCCCAACACAGCTGGGTCTGTGTAAGCAGCAGGGACCCACGTGTATCCACTCCTTGCCAGTATCCTGACTTGTTCATTGCCTTTCTCAGCAAAAGTAAAATCTTCTAAAGCATCTAAGTGATTCAGGAATCCAATTAATATTTTCTAAAGCAATGTAAGCAAACAGGATTTTAATTCTTATGAAAAGTCAATGTGATTTTGTGCAGATTTGCCAGGTTAAGTTTTACTCCTCAGACCTCTTCTAATTGCAAGTCTGCTTCAGAAATTATTTGCAGGGATATATTACTATAAATGTACTTACCAGGTCATTGTCTACAGCTTTTAAAAAAGAAATTAATAAGCATTTGAAGCAAAGTAGATGTCCTAACTCAGCACAATTGTTCTTTACCTGGATTTAGCTTTTTCTGTTTTTACTTCAGATCTGAAGCAGCATTTGCATGCCTGGAAGCTTCTTTGTCCTTTCCAGCTTTATGAATTCATCTACCAAGACACTCATTTTTCTTTCAAGTTGTCAGGATAATTTTGTTTCTATTATAATCCCATAAAACACACTCATAGAAAAATTTAGCCCAGATTTCAAGCAAGCAACATTTTAATGCTGTGTTAGGAATTGCTACATTCTCTGTTATGGTGGTCATTGTGCTTGGCTTTCAAATTTCTTCTTTTTGTATTAAAAATTTCCAGTGATTTTTGTTTATGCAACTCATCCCAGACTCAACATTAACGCCACCTGTGAGTGATATTATAGTTTATAATAATTTTCATAAATGTATTGGCTTTTAGTTAAATGGCTGGAATTTTGAGGACATCATATCATATTAAACTTATCATATTAAATCAGTTTAGGGATCAGGCATTCTACATTTCAGTATTTGTCAGGACTTGTACTGAGCTGCACAACAGGGTGTTGCTCTTGCAGCTCTATTGTTAAAGAAGAAATATTTTGCTGCCAGATTTCTTGTTCTATTTGTACCTTTTGTTAGTGGATTTTCAATTTCAGGAACTTGTTCTATTTAAGAGGGTAAGAGAACAATACTTTATAATATATTATTTATTAAACAGATGCTGGTATTATCAATGCTCGTTTATCCGGTGGTGATGCATCTCCCAAATAAACCAGCAGCAGCAGTAAAATAAACCAGAGCACAGAACCATTTTCTTCATAAAGATTCTGGGGACTGTTTAACTACTTGTACTCTGGAATGAAGGATCTGAGGGCAATGACTTCTCAAATTGTTTATGAGTTGGAAGACTGTGATTTGAGATCACTAATACATTAATTTTTGTACAATTTGGGAAGTCCTTCTAAAAAAACTGTGACAGAGTTTACGTGTGTATTTTGTTTCTCTGCTCTCACCTTGATTTTTACTAGTACTAGGAAACCTAAAGAGGTGATCACCTGGATCTGAGATTTCCTAAAAGAGCAAACAATTGTCACAGGTCTGGATTTGATTTGGACATTTCATGTATTCACACCCTGGACTGCAAACCATACCTTTGAATTGTTCATAAGACAAGAGAGCTGGAACTGTTGTTTGCCATGAAGGGGGCAGGGGCACCTCTGGTGTGCTCCTACTCCTCTGCAGCCCCAAAGGGGTTAATCTCCAGTGAACATCTGGCTGCAGCACCCAGGTCACTGCTCAGCCCAAGCTCTGAGGAGGTGGGTACTGCCTGCATCATTCTCCTACTCTGAATCTGCAGCAAATAAAACAGATGGTGCCTTGGAATATTTCAGAGGAGAATATTCTGAAGACAACACACTGAGTTCTAACCAGGCTTTGAGGTCAAACAGATGAAGTAAGCCTTGGTTAACCACAGACATGTTGGTGTTCATTCTCTTCTTGGTTCTCTGCAGATTTTAGCATCTCTCTGATTGCATCCTGAGTTACTCCAGTGTGAGCATGAGAAACAGGATAACTGTGCACAGCTCTGTTTTGTTTTGTTGCATTCCTTTTGCTTCTTGCCAGAAAACCATATTTTTCTTAGATTCTTGTATTCTCCTTCTTCCTCTTTTTCTTCAAGATTTAGTTAGAATTATGAAATAATTTTGATTAAAAGGAATCACTGGAGATAACCTCATCCTTTACCTGCTAAAAACAGAGCTTCAAAGTTAGGCCAGGTTGCTTAGCACTTTGCCTGGTCTAGGTGTGAATATCTCCAAGGGTGAACATTCCAGTCTCCCTGGGCATCCTGTTTAAGGGTTTGACCACCCTCACTGTGAAGTCCATATGAAGTGTAACACATATAAGGGTGGGAGGTTTCCTTATGCTAACATACAGCATCTGGTAGAAAACCTGGATAGGGAAGAAGTTTTGAGCTTGGGAAAGAGGTTGGAAGGGATTTATAGCATGGGGAAATGAGGAAAAGCCAAGATTTAACATTTATAGTAGGAGAGACACTGATGAGCAGGAGTAAAAGGAATCATGGCAGTGAGAGAGAAAAGCAAGGACTGCTTCACAGGTCAGGCAAGGTCATGTGTGGGAGGAGAACTTGGATGATGACGAGGCAGGACCATAACTGAAGTGGTCACCACCCCCAGATTTGGGTACCTCTCACAACCCTAAATAAATCTTCAAGAGTGTGTCATAACTAAAAATATCTTGCCAGTTCTGGCATGAAGTTGATTGCAGGAGCTTCCAGAGCATTTTGCTCTCCTGGCACCCTGCAATTCCAGTTGGATAGTACTTCACATTTTAAACAGTGCTGATCTTTTGGTCTGCTGCTGTTCTGTTCTAGAGAAAGTTGTCTTTTTGAAGAAAGAACTACAGGTCCTGCAGCATGCAAACATAGGCAACACATAATATTAATACAGGGGCACTACAGGGGCACTCTTTATAGATAACTCCAGTTTCAATCACAGTTAATTCTCTTAAAGACTGCTGGACTAAAAAATGCTTTATAGATATATGCAGATATTCTTCTTCATAACAATACCAAGGAGTTGGAGCAGTAATGAGAAATTTTAGTAGTCAGCAATATTAGGTAGGAAGCATTTTCCAATACTGATAAAAAGGAGAACAGAAATTGAAGAAGAATTATTTTCTTTTGCTGAGTATTTAATTGTTCAGGAAAATACAGTGTGATTGTTAAAACTGCTCTCAGGTGTATAAAAGCAGTGCTAGCAGCTATTGCACTTTGCAATAGCAGAATGCAAAGAAGAATACGGATGTGTGAAAAGAGGGAGAAGATCTTTAAGAAGGGTGAGATGAGTTTGTGTTCATAAGAACTGAAGCCTAGGTGATTTATAATAGGAAATCACTTTTAGTGATTTAAACATGTTAACTGATGATTCCTCCCAAGACTGTTGTGAAGCAGGGAAGGATTATGCCTTGTTTTGACAGATGGAGAAAAGGCTAAGTTCTTACCAGGAACTTTGCCAGCTCCTTTCAAAGTAGTTTCCAAGGAAGATCTTTCCCTTCAGAAATCTTGAAGCTACAGACATCCTTCAAAGCATCCCTCCGTTACCATGGGAGAGCAGAGATGGTCATAGGTGTTGAAGGTACTGGCCTGGCCTTTTTGGAACTCTGACTGGATTCAATCTGAACAAAGAACAAGCAGAAACAACCTTTCCAATGTGATGACTCACCCTGCTAGAGGAAGATTAGTCAATGGAAATTTGTGTGTGCCTGTATTAGTCAGTAAATATGTACCCATGCCTGCACAGGGCCAGGGGCAAAGCACCAGGGCAGTGGGGGTTGAAGGCTGAATGGAGCAGTCACAGCTTTTTTGCTGTTGGCACTTCAGCATCAACAGAAGTAAGAACAGAGGAGTGCTAGGCTGATTTCCAGTACTGTAACAGAGTTTACATGTGAAGGATGTCAGGTAGTGGGTCTCGGCTCTCCCATTTACCCTTTCTGCTCAAAATCTGTCCAAGGCATACTCCAACCTTTCCCCAAAACATGTTCTTTTCACCTCATCCGAGGTCAGTACAGGGCTATTAATTTTTCCTAGATCTTTTCACAAGGAAAATTATTCTCTCTAAAACTCAGGTAACTGTAGGTTCATTTTGCACTGCCCTATTTGCAAGCATTTTGCACTGCCCTATTTACTTTCATCAGTAAAGTAGTAATGTGGTAACCAGCGTCTCACAGTGGTAAAGGTAAGTAGAGATTTAAGAAGTTTGCATTTAAAAAATATTTGTTAAAAAGCCAGTCTGCTTCTTTTTCTTCATTCTGGTCATTGACAACACTTGCATCAGGATAGATCATATATATAGTCAGGTGTACCTTGGCTTTGCCATTCTTTCCCAGAAGTTTCTGAAACAGAAAGAATTACTTGCCAGCTAAACCAACTCCAGCTCACATGTTCCTAATACTAGTTTGAATGTTGCCAGCAACATGGTATATCCAGGGCCACATCCTAATGTAGCCTTCACTACAGATTCAAACAGAAATCTTTCAAAGCTCTCTTCATGGCAACTTCTCTCTACAATGAACTGTTGTTGAAAGAAATCTGGAGATAAATGGGACCTCAACAACATAACTTTGTGCCTCTTAGTTCACCTAAAACTTCAGGAGTTTAAAACCTGCAGATTAAATCACATAAACAAAGCCTGCTAATACCCCACTGTAAAGAAATATTTTCATTAATCTTAATAAGATCATTCTGCTGCCATATTCTCTCCACTACTCATTAACTGTAGGACATTAATAAAGTTCCTGCTTCCAGTGTATCTTGATGAAACAATAACCAATAACCACCCCCAGCAACACCAGCCCGAACCACTGGACCCAGTTTCTGTGTTCCAAGCTTCTAATGCGAGCTGAATAACTTTAAAATAACTATACCTGTATCGTTTTAATGGCACACACAGAGACTGAGAAACCTGCCTGACCCCTAGCAGAGGGTCTTCAGAGGGGCTCCACATGGAACTGGGCTGGGAGAGCCATTTGCTTACTTATTCACGACTTCCTTAGCTTAACTACCAATGCCTACAAGCTTATAGTTTAGTCTGTTCAGAGGGGAAAGGAAGACAAAATCCTCTTGGTTTGCAAAGGATTTTCTTAATCATCACTCCTTACTCTTTTAAAAAATTTCCCACGTTACACATCTTCGCAAAATAACAAGTCATTCGTCTTTTCTCAGTCTACTCTCACTCCCATGGCTTCCAGGTTTTATCAGCATTTCAGGTGAGACAGAATGCCTCCTGTTGCTCTCTGAAGATTATCTGTCTTAATATTTGGCAATGATTTGCTCTCATTTGCAGAGAAGCCTCCCTCTTTATATGTAGGCTGCCTTCTTTAGTCATATGCCCCAGCCAAAATACTCCAGCTCTGTCTGCATCAGTGGAATTTGGTTTTTCTTGTGGGGTTAGGATGGGAACAAGACACATTCAGAGATTACATCCTTGACTACCTGACACTGGTCTCTCAGTTTTAGTTATTGCAAGTTGAGAGATCAAACACTGCCTGGTCTGAGCATTACAATAGACTTCATCCAGATTTTTGTACAGACTAGAAAAAGACAGAATGGCAAACCTAGCACAAATGGGCTCACAATACAAAACCAGTGTAGAAGTCAATGCAGATATTTTTGCTTCTCTTAAGTGCACCTCATTTCTTGTAATAAAAGCTATTGGGATGACAAGCAGTTACTGGTTAGGATAAGAACAAAAGGGAGAGAGGAAAACATGTCTCAGAGTGGGTTGCTTGTTAAAGAAACTCATTATTTTAATATTAAAATAGGAAACACACTGCAGAGAAAGAAAAAAGTTCCATTTAACTGCTCTGCACATTCATTTCTTGTCATTGAAAGCTATTAGGTATCACCAAGTCTAATTAATCACATCATGAATTCCCATGCATAAAATAAATCTGTTCATTTAGGGGATCAAAAAATATATAAGACTGTGTTGTGTGATTTGCTTCTGTTTCTTATCCACATATGCTGTATCTCAGCTTCTCCTAGTGCAAGAGGATGTTTTGTCCTCCTGAAATTAGGTACTGAACACATTTAACCTGTGTAAGTTTCAAAGCCAGCCCATCTTTTCAAAGAAGACAGAAACACAAAAATAAAATTCATCACTGATTATTTGACTCTTAGCTAAAGGAATTACATATATTGAAACTACATTTCAACTACTGAGATAGTCTTTAGCTTAATTTTCACTGAACCGTCTTCTTTGCACAACAACGCACCTTTTGGGGCAGAACATCTTCTTTTGCCATGTTCTGTCGAGCCACTAGATGTCCCTCGTTCCTACGTAAAGCTCCAGGTGGGAGACAATCCATGAGGAAAAGCAGGACTCAGGTGGAACTCAAGCAGTGCAGAAGCACGTTTGTGTTCACATCAGGCAGGACTTTTCTGTAACAGGTGCTGGTCCTTTGAATCACACCGAGTGTGATTCTGTAAGTCACAGCAGGTCCAGATATTGGTGCTCCAAACAGACAACAACAGTAACTGTGTTAAGACAAATTACAAAATCAAGAATCATCAAGGTTGGAAAAGGCCTCCAAGATCATCAAGTGCAGCCTTCAAACAAGTATGGCCATGCCCACTAAACCACATCAAAAAGTGCCATGCCTACCTGTTTTTTGAACACTTCCAGGGATGGTGACTCCACTACTTCCCTGAACAAACTGCTCCAACTTAACAACTCATTCAGTGAAGAAATTCCTAATATTCAATCTGAGCCTCCCCTTTTGCACAAAAAAAGTGCATATATGGCAAATACAAAAATCAGATGAGACTGAAGAAAGCAGATGAAGATAGTATTTAGGAAAATGGACCAGAAACCCAGGCATCACAGAAACCGCCATCATTCCATCCCAAACTACACATTGACAATAGCATTATTCATATTCACATGTTATTATTTTTTTTCCATTCATGAAGTAAAATAGCATAGTCTCTCATGGCAGTCAGGTCTTATTTAATGAAACCATACATTTGTCTGTAGTTTAGTTGGGGTTTGGAAGGACCATATCACCTTGTAGATTTAGATAATTCCAGTCTAGCGAGGCAATGATCACGTCAGTATCAGACTGTGAATGCTTGGCAATGTAAGCCAGACATGACATAAATAACAGCATTTGACTTACACTGGCAATGATGAAAGCAAAGTCAAACACTGCTCTGGAGGAAACGAAATGTTTCACCAAGTAAATGGTGTCAGGAAGCTGCTTGCAACTGCCCACTAGTTGTTCAACTCCCTTTTCCCTTCCTGCACCCTATCTACCTTTCACAAGTTTCCTGATTCCCCTCAGTTAATTTATACCATCAGCACTTTTCAAGACCCTGCCACAGAAAGTGCTGCATCTCCAATTCTGTTTTGGAAACTCTTCCTCCGATTCGGACTCACTTCCTCAGTATTTTAAATTCACAAACTGGAAGGGAAAGGTCACATCTAAGGAAAAAAAAGAAGAAACCCTTCCTCTGGATTAGTCTTGCTTTTTAAGTAATGTGAATGATGCCAAATTATATCCATATAAGAAACAGGACTCCAATGGCCTGTTGGCTTTTTTTTGTTAACAAAATGTTCATGACAGAAGGTCACAACATGTCCTTTTCCAATTGTTTTCAAAACAGGAGTGCTGTCATTTTTCAGTAAGGATACATATAGGAGGTTCTGCCAACTCAGTGTACTTGTTACCTAATTTTAATGCCACTGACTGAATGATACAGATTTTCATTGCTAATTAAATATCAGATCATGGTGCACAATCTCAATGTTATTCATGCTTTTAATGCCTGATTATTTCAGGGGGAGCATAAGTAGCTAAATGCCTTTATGAGTCTTGATCCTATTCTTAAAGATGAAGGGAAAAAATACACAGTTCTCAACAATGTATTTGTTTGTCCAAGGCATTGTCAAAGCACAGAGAGCTAGGAATGTAAGAACTTAAACCTACAAAATATACTTTTGGTCTTCTCTACAGGAGGCCTTTGAACTCTTCTTCTGATTCTCCTTCCCAGCTGTTCTCCGATTGACTCCACTGGAGTGAGTGATGGTTGAAAAGATGGTTGTATACAACCATTGCTGGCCCTCCAATTGCTGCATCCAGTCTGGAGCTGTACAGATCAGAGATAACAACAGTTGCTACCAATATATTGTGTACTGGTGACCGGTTTCCACCAGGCCATCTATCAGCAATACCAGAGAGGGTCAGATCCAGAGCCCAGTGACCATCAGTGTGAAGTGTTGTTTTGTTTCAGTGGGATTTGTATCAGATTGTTATTTCCACTGATGAAAGATAAACTATTTGTGGGCTAATAAATCTCCCAGCTCCACATAATCCCTGGTGTTCATTGCAATGCTTAATAACTCTGCTCTCACCAGTTATCTAACTCAGTCTGAAGCTAAATGGATTTTTTTCCACAAGCCAATACACACATTACACAGAATCTCCTTTCCCCTCCTGCTTACTCATGCTGTTGGCCATCTTTTTAATAGGAAACTGAGAGCTAAGAAATGGAGAGAACAGAATGACCTATTGAACCAATTTTGCTCCACAGCAGAGCTGACAGGAAAACGGCTGCCTCAGCTCAGGGTTCCAGGAATGGAAAAACAGATGTTTCTTAACTGCATTTAACAGATGCTATTCCAGCTTGAAACAACATTTTAAAATGCAGATCTCAAGCGTTTATGTATTTCCAAAGTATTCAAAGAATGGGAAAGTAGAAATTTCTTGAAAAGTCTTCAAGTAGTGCCAAACATGCCTTTTATTCTTTTTTCCCCCCCTTTATTTTCCCAAACTAACTTCTCCAGTTTAGCATTCCTGGGGCTGATACATGCACCTAAATACGCAGTGGTGCCTACATGCCTTAGATAATCAGGTCAGGTAGATTAACAGTGCCACAAAACTTGCATGTGACCTTGGACAAATCCCTTTATTTCCCTGGATCTCAGTTCTCCACTTATGCTTCCTAGAGCTTGTAACTTTCCTTTAAGAGCATCTCTCTCAACTACCAATACCTACAATAGCTAATACATAGAAACCACAAACAAGAACACAGACCTGGGGAATTGCCACAAAATAGATTTTAAAAATTAAATTAACTATCAGCTATTCAGTGAATGGCAAGGGTACATACACCAAAGTGGGTGAGACACAAGTGAATTGGAATTGCAGACTATCCTGTCAACTGGGAATGCTCTAAGTCCCAGCATCAAGTGTAAAGACAGAAGGGCAGAAATATGAGAAGACAATAGTTTCCAGCCTATTCTCTGAGTATATTCAAGTTGCTGTGTTATTCAGCCATTACAGTCAATTGAGTGTAATTTAGAATTGACTTAATTTAGAATTAAAAACCAGGGAGGGAAGGAAAGGCATGCTGAAACATTCTTACCCTGAGCCTGACAGGTTTGCCTCTGAGTACGTTTAGCCCATGGAAATAACTCTTCTGTCAAGCATCACAGAATTTGTGGATTATTATTCTCATACTACAAATAGAGAACTGAAGTGACAGCAAGGAATAACCAAAAATATACATTAAAGATCTCAAGTCCATGGAACTGTGCATTTCCCAAGAATAAGCTTTAGCCCATATTTACATAGTTTCCTTCTTCCAGTTATGCCAAGTAAATCACAAGATCTGGCTGTGATAAAACTCTGAGCACTTCCTTCCCTGGCTGAAACCAGAGATATGCTACCAGCCCCAAAATAGAAAACACCTCAGCTTAAATTGGTTACCAGCTCTTGTGATAGTTTTGGTGAAAGTGAAGGTAGGGAAGATGACTTTACTGAAGGAGTTGTTGAACTTGTCAGATATTCCTCATGTTCAGAGTACTGTGAAGTTTGGGGTTGGGGAACTGAAGCTCTTAATGGGAAAGAGGTGTCACCATCAGTACCAACAGAAAAGGAGCAGAAGCACAAATTTAAGGAAGATATTTCCCTGATGTTCAAATGTACTTGCAGTAATTTCCTGGTGTTCTCCCATACACCCCATTGATACACAACAAGCACAAAGAACATTAAACCAAATGGGTTATCTTTACTAAAGAGTTATTGGGAATAGGATTCTATTCCACTAGAGAGCTGAAAAAATCACCACTTCTTAACAATGCAGATTTAGTCCAAAATTGATTCCTTTTCAAAAAACCTAAATACTTTCTCAAAAAAAATGTTGACTTTTACACAATTATTATGCTATGTGAAAAAAATGAGCCATTATTCAAATATTTCAAAATAGTAACATAATATTTGGGATTAGAAATTATTGAAACACTCTCCAAACATTTTAAATACATAGACTGGAAAGTTTAAAACAAAGACTTCAAATGTTAACTTTCAGAACTCAGATAACTTCTTGTTTTAAGCCAGCCATAGTAGAAATTTTTTGTACCTTTAAATACTGTGTATAATACAGCAGTATTAAGGGCAAAATCACTTGCTTGTAACCAGGCATTAAAGGTCAGTGATTAGAATTTAGTGTAGATTGTAATAACAGAGTATGATACTGGGTGCTCTTGGTCTTTCATGGCCAGAGCCTCTACTCTTGCTCCTTGTATTTATGTCTCATAAATGGTTCAAAACTTTAATAATTGAATTAGCAGTCAAAATATCACTTCTCAACATCTGGTTCATATTCTTGTCCCAGCTATGCTGGTGCAACTCTAAATTAAACTAAATGCCTTACATGGAGTACCTCTATGATGGTGTTTGGAAGAAGTGGAAGCCTTTAAAAAACATCTATGTTTGCAGCCAAATAAAATCACAGGTGGTTACAGCCTCTGTGGCACAAGATTGCCATCCAGTGGTAATTTCCAAACCTGTATTCACTGAAGGCATTCCCAGAGAGTTGACCAGCAGCCAGTGCTGCTTATATCTACCAACCTGTTAGCTGCAAATTCAAACTCCTGAGTAGCTATTGCTAGGCTGAGAGGAACATTTCTGTTAAAAATTGATAACTTATCTCTTTTAAAAAAAAAAAAAAATCAGCTTTCCATATTGAAATAGTTTAGATGTATGTAGATTTTTGCTTCCTTAACAGCAGGAACATGCTGAAGGGGGAGGCCCCTGGCACAGCTATATTCAGAGGTACTACCACCACCCTCTCAGCTACATTTCAGCCCCCTCTGCTGGCATGGCATTAGTCAGATCTGAGAGGAACACACCAGTGCTCATTTAAGCATCCTTGTACAGAGCTTCATCACCTGCTCTGGAGTGCCCTGTGCAGGGGATGGAGCTGAGACTGTGAGTGATCAAGCTTTGAGGCTGGTTTCATGTGAATACTTACCCAGACATCAATATGGCTACTGGTACCTCTGATCTGCAAAGAACAGGCCCTGAACTCAGACCTTCCACTTCCTGGATAAATGCTTTACCTGCTCTAGTAGATCACAGAAATGTCTTTTAGAGGGAACAGGTACAGCTCCAGTTGTCAAGACTCAGTCTGTTTGGCATCCTTTAGAGAGGTTTGAGGATTACCTCTTGAACTGAGCCTCTCTGGGGAACTGAACAAAGCAACACAAAGCTTTTAGTTCCTGATTGAGCTGAGATATGAAAGAGTGCCAAGCTGCTCAGCCCTGTTGAACTGGTGCAGATCTAGGCACACAGAGAGGCTCTATACAGCAGAATATTGCTCCTGTATAAACAGGAAACGTGGTTTGGGAATCTAGGCGTGATGCGAGGTCAGACACAGCTCACTGGGGTTTTTCCACTATCTCAGTTTTAGACTTAGGAGCTCAAATTCTGCTCTAACCACTTATTTTTTGGACTTGGCTTGTAGCCAATAAAATAAATTCTGGTTAAGACCCCATGTATTTCATGCCAGTTGTACTGATCTACCTTATTCTCTGTTTTACCCTCCCCCCATCTGTAATGTTTTCCTTTGTACTTAACTGTATCTCTTGCAATGCAGATGTGTAGGAATGATTGTGAATGATTCATGGATTTGTTTGGCCCGATTGCCCACAGATTAAATAATTTCATACAATGTTCCCATTAGCATTATAGGCATCTTACTTCTGAACAGGAACTGAGTTATCTGGGGTTGTGGAGGCACCATTGCTGTTAAATACTTGCAATCCCAATGAGCAGCCCTTTCTGCCAGGTCTCTTTAGGAGATGCAGAAACAGGAAAAACAATACTTTTCTTTCTAGGAAAAATTCCATTTTGATGCATCTTTTGCAGTTGAATGTTCAGGCAGCTGAATGTTCAGGCTGCTCCTAAGAGCAAAACAACAGTAGAGTTTCTCCCTCTAACTTCTGAAAAAGATCAGTGGGGTGCACATAAAACTGAGAATTTCACATTTTTATGATCACTTCTACTTCACATTTCACTCTGTTCAAGAATGAAAAGTATACACTAAATTAGTACAAATAAACTATTTTACCTAGAATTGGTCTAGCCAAAGTAGTAATATTCAAAATTGTGTGAAATATTAACAAGTGTGGGAAAAAAACATACACAAACATTTTGCACTGAAGAATAAAGACTCAAATGCTGAAAATGAGACTTATTCTCCAGGACTAAAATTAATGGATTTGACTTATGAATTTTGTGTGGTACAATTGCTTTGAGACCCGGAAAGTGAGACTGGTAAATCAGCTCTTTGTGTGCTTTGTAGCCATCATCATATTATGGATATGTGGTGGAATGAAACAATGAGTAATTTACTTGTCTTAATTCCACAGCAGTTAAGTCAATAACAAAAAAAAAAAGTATCCTCAGACATTTTCAAAGCAGTTTGATTATTTTTCTGTTCATTAAACCCATGCTGCAATCCACAATTAATTTAAAAAAAATCAGAAAAAAAATGTAAGAAGAAAAAAAAAATCAGAAAAAATAAGTCCTCCCTTCAAAAAAAGCAGAACCCAAATGCTTATTATCAGAAACAGAGATATTACTTGGTGTCTAAGGGATCAATACAGTTTCCTCACGTTTGACCAGTAAAACAGAACAAATATTTTTCTAGTCTTTTCTTAGCTAAGCTGCTTTCTCCTAGATAAATTTTTACTGCTGACTCCTGTACACAGGGAAAGGAAATTATCTTCTTGGAATGCAAGTGCTCTGTCAGTGCAAAAGGCTGCAGTGGGCAGTTGCAGCAACAGGATTAATGACTTGCTGGCAAGAGAAGCTTTGAGCCAAGGTGGGATATCGACACAATCACAATTTACATTTTCTGACACCTTTGCTGGGGCTTTCTACTCAGGAAAAAAAAAAAAATTGATTGGGGGGTGTCTAAATTTAGTGAAACCTTCACACTGTTCATATTTGATCAGACTAGAAAAGACAACTGGCAGAATCTCACCCTTCCAGGGTGCAGACCTCAAAGGAAGAGCCAAAGACAAGTGCAGATCTGCCACCTCCTGTTTCTAGTGTGGACAATACAACGACGGAAATAATTAGCTAATCTTTCATTTAAATAAAGCCTTTTGGGGGAAAGGCTAAAAATAAACACTGATTCATTCCTTGTCAGGGAAGTTTCTTCTGTCAATTATCACATTGTTACTGCTGTTTTTAATCTAGTCAGATGGTGAGATTGGCAATCCTTTCTGCAGGGGCTTCTGGGTGTTATTTTGTGGAGAATCTTACTTGAAGGACTGATTACTGCTTTTATGGGAGCCAGTGGGAGTTTGGCCACAGTCCTTCATGCATGTTAATTTGAGGGACTTCCAAATGTTAGCTAATGATCTCAGAGTTCTTTTTATGAAATATGTGTGGGTTTGGTTTGGGGTTTGGGTTTTGTTGTTGGGTTGTTGGTGTTTTTTTTAATCCCTAGGAGAACACAATTAAGGCTGGAGAAAGAGCTGCACTGTATTTCTGGACTGGCCTCTCAATAACACCTGAGTTCTAGAATAAAAAAGTTCAGAAGTGCACATCACTACTATAGTCAGATATAATATACATAATATATTAAAATCAAACGTATTTGCATTATTTATATACTCCACATCATATGCTTTGCATTGCTATGGACCCGGTCTATCTGTCGGCCTTCACTTGCAGCTACCTAAGTAACTCTTTTTTTAGGAACAATGCTTAGGGGAAAGCTTTAGCCTCCGCCTCAAAGCAGGGAAATATGTCAGCATGGAAAATAGATGCACGTGTGGGTGGGGGAGTTTCATTCCTGTTTTCTGAAGCCTTATGTAGCTGTAAACGAGAAACAGGCAAAAAAGCGAGCCGGTGGCAGCCCAACGGAAAGCCAAGGACACAAGTCCAAGCAAGCGCTGGGGCTGCGGCTCCCTGAGAAGCGTGCAAAGGGATCTTTGGCTAAACGCTGACTTGAAAGGGCTTGAAACGGAGCACACCAACAAACACCGCTCTCCGTCCTCCCCCTTCCCACAGCCGCTACCACAGAAAAAAAACCCCAAAAGTTATAGAGATGTTTGCTTCTGGCTGCGTTCAGGCCAGAAACGAGATTTTGCACTTTCCCCATGACTAAGAGGGCAGTTAAGGACTAGGAGACGTTTTCCGCCCGCAAGGAACGCAGCCCGCAGCACCCCGCGCATCCTCGGCTCAGCCTCCCCGCCGCAGGCACAGGGACGGGAACCGCACCCGCCCGCGCGGCCCCGAGCGCGTCCCCACCCGCGGCGGGCGGCCCGAGCAGCCCCGGCGGCGCCGCGCAGGCTCCGGGCAGCGGCCGCGCCTCCGCCAGCCCCGGGCTCGCCGGCGGCAGGGGAGGGGAGGGTAAGGCCGGGGGAGGGCGGGGGCGCCCGGCTGCTGCCCCCGGGAGGCGGGGGGCGCTGCCGCGGGCTCCCGGCCGTACGGGACGGGCGCGCCGCTCCCGCCCGCGGATCAGCGCTGCCCCGCCGGGCTCAGTGCCTGGGGCGGGCCCGAGGGGCGGCAGCGGGCGCGGCCGGCTTGGTGCACCCCTGCTACATGCCGGCTCAGAGGTTGTTTTTCCTTTTTTTTCTTTTCCTTGCCCCCCTCTCGGTGGGGACAAGCCCAGCCGTGGTGGGGATCAGAGGCCTGAGGGGGCACGTGCAGCAGCCAAAGCCGGGCCGGGGCCGCCGAGGAGCAGCGCCCGGGCCGCAGGGGGAGAAGGGCGCTGAGGAAAGGCGCTGAGGGCAGCTGAGCAGCGCTCATGCACGCCCAGCAGCCCGGGGAACACCGGCACAGCCTGGCCGGGCACACCGCGGCACTGCTGGGCGGCGGGGCTGTGGGCAGCTGTGCACAAAGTCGCTTTCACTCAAAGGTACGAAAAGAAACAAAGCGCATGAAAGGAAGGAAGCGCCCTCAGCGCTCAGCAGCCAGGAGACCGCTGGGGACAGGGACCTGCCGCTTCGGCGATGCTGCGCAGGAGGTCTGTGGTAGGAATTGCCAGAGCTCTTGCTGCCTGCTTCTAGTTTAGGAGATTCACCACCCTCTTTTTGCTCATTCCCTTTTCCACAGTCAAAGAGCATAAAGCACAAAATGCCTTCTATCGAGCAAAAGACAAACAAAGAAATGCAACCATCCAAAACCCAAGCCAAAGTGCATCTGGCTTGGGATGAATACTGGATCATGTCAGCTGGGAGTGAGAATTTTTCAGAAGGCTGGACTCCAGTCCAAAACGGACCCTGTCATTTGGAGTCTGAATATGAAAACAGCTTGCAAAACATTTTTTCAGGCTTCTGACAAAAGAGTTGGTCCTTCTTTTGCTCTGGTATCTAGGCTACATTGTGCAGGCTCATGCATATCACTGGTTTTATTCACATGAGTAATTCCATTTGAATTTGGAGCGACAACGTGTATGTGTAAAGTTACTCATATGCTTTCTGTCTCTTTTATATATTGAAATGATGTGGGTTTCGTTTTTTTCCATTTGATGGTGCAGCCCAGTAACTGTTGGCATCAAGGTTATAGTGAACCATCACAGTTATTATTACTCTTTGTCAGCTGACACCTTTGTTTTCCTTGCCAGACTAAAATGCAGCTATTCCTCTCTATGCAATCTATTTCATTTATGCAATTATATCATGTTTTTATGCAACCATCTTTCACCTGATGGTGTAAATTCATCTCCCCATAAAAGATCTTTTTGTACTCAGCTTTTTCTCCAGTCATGACTGACAGTCATTCCAGTTGTGCTGTCTGAGTTTTTCTCACACAAGTCTCTCATGACTTCTCCCATACAGAATAATCTAAACTCATACTGATTCTAACAGGATATCTGAATGTTTTAGTATCTGCCAGCTGGAACTTTTTATTTTTCTGATTGTCAAATGCCCTTTCTTTCCTCCTTCATATTTCTTTAAGCTACAGCTTCTGCTATTCTCATAACCTTGTATGTCTTCTCTATCTCATTGCTGCATTTTTGTCTAAGGGCAAAATGTCACAGGGACAAGAAAAACACAATGTCTATCTTCCATGAAGTGTGGCATTAAGTTGCAAATGTGACTGAGTGTTTTATTAGATGCTTCTTTTCCTCAGTCAGGGGATATAAAGAACAACCAAGTAAAATTCAATGCTGACTTTTTTGTTTTAATGGAAGATAACAGTTTTTCACTGAAGACTCTCAGCTGTCAGGCATAAAACTAGTACCTTAATTCATGCCTGAGGAGAGTAGTCAGGCTGAGCAGCCACTGACTCCTTTGTCAACCACAGTCTTTCTTCCTAAGCTAGAAAATTTTGTGAATTAGTGTGAGTAGACTCTCCCTTAGGAAATAAAGTATTTTGAAGTTACTTCAGCAGCAGGTCACAAGCTGTCAAGAAGATGCATTCAGTCACACCTAAGGACAGATTTATTACATTCAGTCTCCAGGGGACCTGCCTACTGTACCTTGAAAGAATCCAGCCAGTTAGTTTTTGTGAAATCCCCAAATGATGCCTTCTAGGAACACTGAGAGCTGCTATTTCTGGGGGAAGGGTGATGACCTGTGCATTGAAATGACCTGCTCCAGTGGTGACAGTACAAATTACTTCCAAGGAAAGGCTAAAAGGCCAAATACATCTTAAGACTGCCCTGAGAACATGGTGGGAATTTCTCATTTCTTTTCTCATAAAGTCTGAGGACCAGGAACTGTATTTCCTCCCTCTGTCATACCTAGAAGATGCAAAATCACCTGTTTGTCTCGGGTAATTTCTGCAGAGCTTCCCTGCTGCAGCAGCACTTCAGAGTCAGGGTGTCCATTCCATTCTGCATTGTGCTGAGACCACAACAGAGACTGAGTTCTGCCCAGGGGTGGAGTCACCAACAGGACCCTAAATAAGATTTAAAAAGCAGATTAGGTTCCTGAAGTAAATATCCTATTAAGGACCATAAATAAATAAAACCCATACACACACTGAATATGAGCATAAACTTTTGCTCAGACATGGTTGCTGCCCTGGATTTCTATATCCATAAGATGCTATACTTGTGCCACCCATGGATGTGTATTTAGGGAAGCTCTTTGTCAGAAACTTCATTCAAAATTGAGATGCAGTTTAATAATTGTTTGCAAATGTAAATTGTAATCAACAGATTACCTGGGGAGGTCTACTAATCAAAACTATATATTCTAATTTTTAGTTTATAAAAAAACCCCATTCTTAAAAAAAAAAAAGAAAACCAACAAACTATCAAACAACTAACAAACAAAAACTAAACAAAAAATCCCCAGCAAATGAAATTTTAATTTACTAAGGAAACTAAGGTGGGAAAAATGTATTCACTTTCATATTACCATAAAACATATTTAAATACAGTGGAAAAGGCAATTTCCTGATTCATATGCTAGAAGTGTATGTAAAAATGTAACAACCCCAGAAATATTTAAAATACTGAATTTCTTTTTTCCAGATACTTCCTCCTCCACCATATTTGGAAAATATTTACTGTATTATTCTAAACCAAGTTTGTATTTTTGTGTGTGATAAATTTGTTTACTTAAAAATAAGAATTATTCCTAGCATATAGAAAATACAACTGCATATATTTATATTTATTTAATAAGTTAATTTATTACTACTTAAGAATTCACTTTGTAACAGACATGAAATAGTGTTACAAAACACTAACAACTAAAGCATTTTAATTCTTGGGTGAAAGCTTCTAGAAAAAAAAAAGACAATGTATTAATAATGTCAATTTGCAAATTTTAATTTTGCAATGATACACAAACATAAATTTATTATGAACTTCTAAAATTAAAGCTTTAATATTAATGTGATCTGAATTAAAGAAAAGCAGTCTCTTGCCTGCAGAGCTGCAGAAACAGGCAGTGAGCTTTTCTCTGGGAGAGATTGATGATGTTCTCTCTGTTGTGCAGTGAAGGTGCCAATGCCCTCGGTGCTATGGCACTGCTCTCTCCAGAAGGAGCAGTTACATACAGAGCCTTACAGCCTAGAGAAACTGTAATTATTTGCTTTGTAACATATAATAGAACATGTTATAGAAACTGCAATATATGCTGTCTCAGAAGAGTTGCCCCCTTTAAAATACCTGTTCATGTCAAAAAGCATTTTGAAGCACTGAGATATAGCAGTGATCATGTTTACAAATAGTGCCCTAAAACTGTTAAAATTCAACTAAGAGTTATTCAAATAAAAGCTGTCCAGTTTTTCTGTCAGTTTTTAGTATGTCTACTCTAAGCTTTATTCAGACAACAGGGATATTATTGTTGTACTTGAAAGTACCTGTCTTTCTTCTGAACCCTGAAATCAGGATGGAGCCGTGTCTTCTGCTTTGATTTGTCATTTTACAAACCCTCCTTCTGTCCTTCAGCTTCTCCCTGTAAGGAGCAACACCTCTTTCTGTTCCCTTCCTTTTGTCTTGACTCCTGCACTGTAAGCTCAGTCATGTGGTAATTGCATGTTTTACAACACGGGGCAAAGCCAGGCCCTTATTTCAGTACAGAATGCTAATAATACAGAACTGTCACAGACACCCAACAGTCCCAGAGCCATTCACATTTTCAGGGTGAAACTCTGAAGCTGAGCATCTCTGAAAATTACTTCCTGTATTTTGAAAACAAACGAAGCCAAAACAAAAAAACCTCACCACAGAAACAGTTCAGGTTATCTTGAGTTTAGTAAAAAATAAAATAGCAAACCAGAGGATACTAAATTTATCACACACAATGAAGCATTGCAAGTAAACATGATATACTGAAAAAAAGCCTTTTTCTCTATTCTAAACAAGTTGGGTTTGTTTCTAAAACTTCGTAAGGGCCTTGCAAGTCACCAGAGTTTCCTCATTCATGCAGGCAGTCCCGTTAGAACAAGACTTACAATAAAACCACCTCCAGAGCCACGGTTTCTGGGATAAGTACAAATGGGAAGATCTGTTATTATTTTTGAAAAGCAGTAAAACATCAAGTTGCCTAGTGAGAAAATGCAGTGTTCTGCCTGGAAAGGCTCAAGGCTGGAGTTCAGAAAACTGGGTCATTAACAAAAAAGCCCCAAAACAGAACAAGATTTCTACTTGGGCCCCTCCCCATATTAGTGGTTTCATATCTCATTATATTCCAAAAAGCTTGATCATTTTAAAAATGAAACTTTTCTGAGTGTATTGAAAACAGATGGAAATGAATCAAGGGGTTGAGATAGAAAAATGCTTTACTGAAGATCTATTTAAGCAATACTTTAAATAAATAAATCATTTGTCTGAGAAACCACATCTATCAGAAATATAAATAATTATATAATGAACATATAAACTACATTTCCTGAAGTAATTCCTGTCTTGCTACATTTCCTGAATTATTTGTATTATGAAACAGTAGTGGGGCGCCATTAATTGATACACACTCAGTGCTATAGTTACTGCACTAATTGCAGCTCTCCAGGCCCTCCACTCAGCTCCTCCAGCCCTTTAACAATTGGGATTGATTGCACAGAAGCTATTTTTAGAATGGAATGGCAGAAGACTTTGGAGAGCAGCAGACATTTTTGTGTGTGCTACAGCTGTTTTGGGGGAAAAAAAAGTTGAATAAAAATGTTCAGAGTTGTCTTTTTGGATTTTTTTTTTCTGAAGTCAGAGCTTCCTATTGGATAACTGATATTGTATCAAGTTGAAACTGAGGTCAGTGGTGCGGGACACAGAGGACAAGGCTCAGTGGTGCTGTTCTCAGAAGAGGAGCAGCTTTTCTTTGGAAATGGGACTGCTCAGGTTGACAGTAGATGAACTCTGATGGGTTGGGTTCTGTAGACAGGCAATCAAGGACAGGACAAACTTGATAGGGAGTCAAGTTTGCAGTTTAAAATACCAATGATGAAAAGCAAGATTTATGATTAACTTGGTGGGTTTTTTTCCCCAGCTCTGAAGTGGAGCAGTTAACTGATTGTTCAGGATTGTAGGTCTGCTTCCAAGAATGCTTCAGCTGAGAGTAAATAGCCAAGATTCACAAGGGCCAGGCGATGCTGAAAAGGTGTGACTGAGAGGTGACACCCATTCAGTTCATCACTGCTTGGCCTTTTGTTATCCCATCCTGCTCACCTGCCTTGCAAGAGTTCAGCTGGGCTAGATAAACAACTGGACAGGACTTCATTGCTAATCTGTTATATGAAATCAGGGCTGTCATCATCTCTGAATGTTTGTACAATAGGAGGCAAGGCTTGGAGGAAGAAAAACAAGGAGAAATACGTAGGAAGAAGAATAACCAGCTTTATAACTGAGAAAGAAACCACAAACAGCAAGGGGACAAGCCTGTTCTACCTATGTAAAATATTAGTAACCTATCACCCTTTTCAGAGTTAATGATATCAGTAGCAGTAATACCTTGGCACTGTTACACTGCACCGCATCAGCAAATTTGAAGTGTTGTACTAAGGAAGTGACTGTCCCCATTTAGTTGTGGAAGTGAATGATTTGGCTGTGGTTGCTCAGAAGCTTGGCAGAGTTAGGGAGATAATCCCTGTTTCATGCCTTCAGCTGCTTTTCACTTTTCAATGGGATTCCAGAAAGCATTAGGGACTTACACACCTATAATGTGTCATTACTTCATATCTGCTAATTCCCCTGGACATGAGAAATGCACCCTTAGTAACTGCCACCCATCTTTGTATTCCTTCTGAGAAAACATACAAAGAATATGCTTCAGTTTCTACAGTAATAGCTTACAATACTGGTTTGCATGAAAAAAAATCCCAACAAAACTGAAGTAGTTAATCTTGCCCAAATATGCTGCAAGAGATTCTCTAGCATCTCTTTGTCACTGAATATATTCCAGTCTTAAAAAGGGTAAGTTTTAGTGATTAATTGGATGATAAATTAGGTACAATAATTTCATATTAATATGAAATATAACTAGCTTTTGTATCTAGCTTGTTTTACTATAATCTTTGTTCTTCCTCAAGTTAAGTACAGCTTGCCCTGGATTTACACATTACTCTTAGGTAAATGACTCTTCCCTATTGATTTCCATCCTGGGTTCTCAATGCAGCTGGAATCTGGCTCCCACTGAAAAGTGTTGGAACTGGGAGACTGTCACTTCATTTGGTGACATGCCACCTCAGACACATTATCAACACAAATTCCAAAATCTGGTCTAATGCTGGGGCTTTTTGGGTGTGCTTTGTAAAATAATCTATGTTAAAATAAGCCACTGTTTTGAAGAGGGTTAATAGAAGAATGTTTTCCTGGTAGTTATGTCTTCACAGAACACAGTGACATCTTGTGGCATGGGAAGGGCTGGTGTCATTTTTTTCCAGATGCATCCTCATTTCAGCAGGTTTACAGATAAAAGTCTAAACAAATTCTGGAAAACTGCTAATGCATTACTTCCATCTGTAATATTCACTCTTTCCTAAGTTTTTTTTAGTACAGGTTTGTCTAAAGTACTCTTTTAGTTGTGAAAAAAGACCAAGCCCTGGTATTGTAAATGTAGCGTGTTGGAGCTTCACCGATTTCAGTTTATTGATATTCCTTGGAAAACTTTCAGCTCCAGGAATGTTCCTGTCCCAACCTCACTGGTACAAGAATCTGAGTCAGAATTTCAGGTGCTTTACTCAAGTTAGTGTACTATCACAGATGGACAAAGTTGTCCACTGTTGCTTTTGAGGGTATTGAAAAGAAAACACAGTAACATTTTATCATAAGGTAGAGACTTTTCTTTTTTCCTTTTTTGTCTTTTTGCAGACCAAACAGGGTTTAGCCCTGTCCCTGATATTTTGGGACCCTCCTCTGACATGGTAGCCCTTTGCAAGCTGATCCTTGGATAAGATCCCGGTTATCAGCATGAAGGGAAGAGCTGCCTGCGGAGCGGCCGAGGCGCAGCAGCCGCGTCCCTGTGACCGGTACAAGCACGCCTGTGCCGTCTGCAGAGGCTTTGTTTATCTCTACGGAGGGCACGGCAGCACCACGCTGAGGGACTTCTGGAGATACCACACAGGTGAGCTGGCCCCTTCTCTTGAATGCCTGGATTAAAGCCATTCCACATCAGTCATCGTGAAATTGAGGATGCTCTGTGCTTAACAGATTATCCTCATTTAAGGTCTTTCTGTCACAGGGCTGGATAAACTGCTTTTTGTTCATTGGGCAGATGGGGGGTGTTTGCTCCTCTTGCAAGTGTCCCACAAAGTTTTGATTTCAGTTCAGTTCCTTTTGGTTTTGGGGTATTTTTCCTCAACCAAAAATACTGAGTCATTTAAAATATCCTGGTTCTAGCAAGGGATATCAATGAGCTTTCTTGACTCTCTAACACAGCAATAGTTCATGCATATGAGAGTGCACAAAGGGAACATGTGAATAGAATACCTTGTAGGTTTGTAGTATCAATGCACTATCAAATATAAGCCTTGGTATTTTTTTACTTGATGTATAGTTTTGCCTGGTCAGTTGTTACTGGAATAAAACAGAATTGTACTGGGGTTCATGCTCATGGAATTGTCCAAATTTGACGTAGGTAACAATTAAAATACAAGCAGTAACAATTATTGTATTTAAATGTAACTATTACTGTTACATTTAAATTTGCTAAATAGAAAAATTCATATATTTCATTTTTAACAGAGGAAAGATGACAAAATGCTTCATTTTAAGCAGCACAGCCACATTCAAAGCCCACCTTTTCCCTACTGTTAATGTGTTGAGTGCACCACTGTCTTAACTTCAGCTTTGGTTTATAGTGAAAAATGAATGGGAAATGTTGGATTGCTCAAGAGATGGTCCAGAAGAACTGGAAGAACATTCAATGGTGGCTTATAAGGTACTAGACCAGGATTATGTTGTCCATATCCTAACATTTTATTTCCTCCTATACAGTGCAATAAAATGCCATAGGTATTAAGTACTGAAATACTATGCCCAGAAAGCATTTTTGTGTTGATGCAGTTCTGGATGTAGCTGTACCTATGTTTGGAAATCTTTCTGAACAAAGTGGAAGTAATTCAGCTCTGCAGCAGCCCCCTGGTTTCCTCAGTCAGTGCTCAATAAGTAGCAGTAATACCAGATAAAGACCCTGGCAGCACTTTCTCTGACTTATCTGTGCAGTTGTAACAGTTGCTCTGAATTCATTTGCATGATCAGCCACGGCACAAAAACATTCACTACAGAACTCGCGTAGAAGAGGGACGGGGGAGTAAAGCACAGTAAGAATTACAGCCCTGCCTGTGAGGGGAAGACAGAATTTAGGATATCAAGAGCTACCACACAAGGAAACATTTCTCTAAACATGCATAATCCAATATACCTGAGCTAATGCCTCAAGAGAGCTTCAGATTCCCAGCCTTGAAGCTGCCCCAGGCTGACAAGAAACGAGCAGTTCTGAAATACTGTTCCCATTAAACAGCACAATGTTCTTCAGGGCTTCACCCTGGGAGAGAATAGAGAGAATAATTAAAAATTGGTGGCTTTTTGGGATTGTTAAAAGATCATCATATTGTTAACTGAATTTTGCCGATAGCAACCTTTGCATTTAAGAATTGTTTTTAAAATTATTTGCATGCTATGTGCCTTCCTGTAAGTGACAAATATTTGTCTATTTTGCAGGGCAGCCTGTATATTTTTGGTGGGATGGTGGATTCTGCTTTCACACAAGCAAAGACTCCTCTCTGGATATATGACATTGGTATGATACACAATAGCCAGTATTTTCCATGGGATATTCCATAGGCAGTAATAAATAATGAGAACCAAACTGTTTTCTGCTGCTTGTAACAGAGCCTTCATTAAGCTTTTCAACAAGTAATGAGTGTAAAACTGTGTGCATATTTTCCCCTCCAAATTAGGCTGTTCAGCTATCAGAGATGCAGGTCTTACTTCAATTAGAGAGGATTATATGGGAAAATTGTATGTATTTTAAAGTCTCAGAATTTCCATTTCTCCCTCACTCCTTTTTACATTTACTATTTGATCATAAGACCTGATAATTCATGTATTATTTAATTTTTATTTTTAATGCACATATATTTTAAAACCAAGCTTTCTTGGCTTCTACTTTCTTATGAAAGTAGATCAGTAAAATATATATCATTTGTACTTTTACTGAAGAAACACATAAGCTAGAGCAAGAGAAATCAAAAATTAAATAAGGTGGGAAATTAACATCAACAATTTATAACATGTATTTTTTTTTTCTCGTAAGAACAAAAATTTGGGATCTCTTAAGTGTGTATTCTAATAAATACAGTGCAGTATTTGAATTTAATAGCAATGTCATACACCATGGATTCGCCCTTTGGAAATCCTGTGTACAGTAATAGCTGTTATTTTGATGTTAGACTGGGAGGGGAGAGAGAGAGGCTCATTTCTTTTTGAGCTGGTAAATCTTGTGTCCAGACCAAGATTTAAGTTTCCTGTCTTCTTTTGCTACTTCACTATGTAACTTTAAGTCAATGGGGTTTTTTTCAACCCTTCCTTTGTGTTTTACACCAGTTGTCTGAGATAACCTGCTGGAAGAAAGAAAAGCCTCAGAATATATTTTAAAGGAGAAAGCATCTTATTACTCACAGTACTTACCAGTGGAAATTGGAAATGAGTGATTCAACATTGGTTGTGTGTCTAGCTGTTTCATAGTTATTATTTAAAATCTTTTGGCAAGAATAGCTTTAAGTAATGCAAGCCTGCACTGATTCCTCATTGTATCTCTGTGCTGTGTTATCTGATATTTCCTCTCCTTCACGGTGATCGCAGATCTGTGATTGCTGGCTGTTATTTGAGGGCTATTTAAGGGACCTATGAAAAAGAACAAGAAAGAATAAGTGTGCCATAATAAGGTGTGTGTGTGGTAAGCAAAAGGAGTCATACATCCATAGGGAAATCTGGGATTCCTACAAGTTCACAAAATGATGAAAATCACAGGTTACTTCTGCATTATGAAATTCAGCTTTAGGAAACAGGAATACAGTGTGGCACCTATGTGATTCTGTATCAGATAAGGATAGAGGAAAACTGTTCAAACTGTGTCTCCTGAAGTCTGTCAGTGCTGCTGTCCTAGCAGGATTTCTTCAGCCTTGTCAAGTAGAAAACACCAGGACGAGACTTCCTTGAAAATGAGCTGTGCAATTTGAGCAGTTACTGTGGGAGGAGTGTCCTCTTGTGGTGCGGGATCTAAACTGCGCTTTATTAACTCAATCCCCAGATTCCGCAAGATGGACAGAGAGCTGCAACGAACCAGCAGAGACGGAGGTAAGGAGCCAGGAAGTGGGGAATGTGTGAATCAAATGCCTGTTGCTTTGTTGATTAAACAGATTGCTTTGAAATATGTTCCCCCAAACAGTTCCAATCTCATCTCTTCAGAGACATGTGGCTGTACTTTATTTCTTTGCACTTTCAATAACTTAAGGCTTTTTCCTTCTTCAAAACAGTGTTTAAAAATACTGCTCTTAAATTTTAAGTCCTATATAAGAAGTTAAGTCCTCTCCTCTGCTGCTGCTTCTGTTTTTCTGAAATCCTTATCAAGAAAACTAATTTTAAATGGAATATTGCAACCATACGTGAAGCCTGTGCTTTTAAAAGTAGGGTTGTGAAAACAGATTGGCAGCCATGCTAATACGTTTTGGAACGTGAAGTGCTACAGCATTTTTCAATTCTTCAGTGTGAACACGTGGACTCACCAAGTTACTGCCACTTCTAATTGAAACCTGAGTAGAAGCATTTGTGGCTTGGTCTTTTGAGATTGATTTTGTATCACTACGCATTAGGAATCACTCATTTCTTGCTACTGAAACTTCATCATCACAATGCTTCTATACCTTGGAAATTGCACCCAGAATTTTTTTTTTTAAGATGTGACACAGGTGCCACTCTGGTTACTTTTGCTTGATGGAGGAGTCAAGAGAAATTTTGGGACTGCAGGGTTATTTGTGGGGAAAAATAAAGGTGAATTTCCAAGACAGATATTGCTGCTGATATGACTTTATAGGCTTTTATTTTTGAACTGTTCTAGAGCTCTGCACCAGCTAACAGAAAAGGTCACAGTGCAGTCGTGTACCATTCCAGCATGTACATCTATGGGGGATACTTTGGTATCAAAGGCATTTCTCAGGAGTTTTGGGAATTCCATTTTGGTAAGTTAAAAAAGCAGGATAAGGTTTTGATCCAGTGTAAAACAACAGCTGCAGCAGGAGAGCTTGCTCTGCTAAGAAAATTCTTGTCAGTAGAAATCCTGTAAGTTAGTTTTGGCTTCTCTTCGGCAACATTTAGTAATAAATTGTGTCAAATTCAATTAATTTCTGGCTGAAATTAATTAGACTATTACACTGGAATACATTTTGCAGTATTTGCCAGTTTTACAGCTCAAAATCGGGGAGAATGTTTGTTTACTACCCACTAAAATTCTTCAAGGATTACTAAAAACTTTCAGACCGAGCAAGGACCCTGATTTCAGCCTATTAATGTCATCTTTTGATCTCCAATCTCCAGCTGACCATGGGAGTCAAACCTGACAGGAGATAGTTTCTTAGCATATTCATTACCAGTCTGATTACTGCAAATGAGATGATTCCCAGAGATTTCCTAAATGCATAACTTATGGCCATTATCTGATGGCCATTCTGCCACTATTTTGAAATAAATGATGGGTTTATCTCATCCTCCCTTCCCTCACTGGGAGAATAAGCATAGACATTAATGAATTAATGTTTTTGTTGACTGATTTTTTCTCTCTAACAGCCAGGAAAGTATCTTTCTGTATCAGAGTCAATGAACTGACAAAGCTGTAGGAAAAACTGCTCTGTAAATAAAATTTCCATGGCATCTGTCACAGAGCATCTGACATTTTCATTAAAAGTTTATTTCAAAACTGATTCTTTTAAATGCACTTTTTCAGTGTCAGAATTTAATATGTTAACTCATAATAAACTTAGAGCAGAAACCCTTATTCTCCAACTGAATAGCTACCTCCTCCAGGAAGCAAATCCTTTCTCAAATAGGGTGAATTTGATCCATCTATAAATCAGTGTTTTTGTTTCAGATACAAGGAGGTGGTTGTGTGTCTCCAGCCCCTGTCACAGCAGCGGTCCCGGAGCACGGCACGGCCACTCGGCAGTGGTTTATCACACAGCCATGTACCTCTTTGGGGGGCTGCTGGGGCTCACTGAACAGAGGGACTTGTGGAGGTGGGACTTTGGAAGCAGCAGCTGGTCCAGCATCAGAACAAGGTAAACTGTTCTATTTGTTACACTAAAGGAGCAGAGAAAGAGAATTCATCTTACTCTGATTCTCCGCGCGGGTGGAGAGGGAGCCGATGCCCTGTTGGTAATTGCAGGGATTGTTCAGATCAGGATGCAGTGCTGCTGCCATGCCTGGGGCTCCAGTTGGCTTTGCTCGGGAGAGCTGTTGGCAAGGCGTTGATGCAGCTGTCAGCAGTGTAATTTTGATGTCCCAATGCAGCTGTTCAGCAGTCATCCTTCTGAGTCAAAAGGAAAACAGAAGCTAAAATCAGTGCTAAGTTTCTTCTTGGTCTCCCCTTAACTGCTGGTTTCTCTTACCTTCAGCCAAGGACCTCCTCCGATGGTAGGTCACGCTTCAATAGTCTGCAAAGACTCTATGCTGATTTTTGGTGGAGGGATTTCAAATTCCAGCCCTTATGATGACCTCTGGAAGTATCATTTCCATACGCAGACATGGAAGAAGCTTAGTAGTACTACAAAAGGAAACTTTTCTCCTAAAATGTATCACTGCATCTTAGGAATTGGTGTGGATTTCCAAACTACCTCAGATTTCACTGACGCATTCCCCAGCCACTGCAAGAGTGAGCAGAGGGACCAGCCCCAGCTGGTGCCCATCCTGAGGCACTCTGGCTTTTGCAGCTTCTTCTGCCCACAGCCCACAGAGCGGAGCAACACCATCGAAATGAAAACCTTCAGCCTGCCCCTGGAGCCAGCAGAACTCCCTGCCTCCCAGACCACTTCAGAGACAGGACTAGGCCCAAAGAGAGTCAGGAGCTGTTTGTCCAAGGACAAGTCTCTCCCTCTGTTGGCCTGTTCAGGAGAGGCTTTTGCTGCTGCTCAGGCTGTGGGTAAAGAGGAGAGACCTGACTGGGGGTGTGTGGCCATGGGGGGTGGGATCAGCAGGACCAACACACTGCTGCTCATCGGGGGCAAACCTTTGTCCAGCTTCTCTGAGATCTCCTTCAGGCAAATGGAGTTTGATTGCTTGTGATTGCTTTGCTTGCAAAGTGAAGGAATAAATTTCCACCACCGTGGCAGTAGGTGGAAAACCAACTGCTTGCAACTGTCTTCAGCTTCCTATCAGCACACTGGGGAAAAAAATAATTAAACCTTCTCATACTTGCTGTGAACAGATTTTTTACAATGTTAACAAAACCTGACATATATTTAAGTCACAACTTGCATGTAAGTTGTGATTTCTGAGAGGAGCTTGTTGGAATGCTGCTCTTTTTGTTACTTTTCTCCTGGTCACTTCATACCATTTCAAATTGGCAATGGCTGCGGCTGCCTTGAGAATCAGAACTGCAGTAACCCATGCTGGCTCCACAAGATGCCATTTCAGGGACAAAGCTTGCTCATTTTGCATGGCATAAGAGAGAAACACAGTCACATTTGAGGGGTTCAATTAGTCTTAACATGAATGTTCTCTAAGATTTTAAAGATTTTATATTCTTGAGTGTCCTTTGTACAATATATTGGCAACATGAGATGGCCTATGACAGCAGAACCCAACAGACAAATCAGCAACTGAATTCTAGAAGATATTCAAGGATTGTATATAACCTTGAGGAAGTGAAGCAATGAGTGCCCCCTGGAAATCATCAGCAAGGACCAGAGGAAGGGCATTATACCTGTGAGAACAAAGGATGTGCCAAATGAGTGTTGGCTTTAATGGCTGAACACAGAATCAAAAGGGCTTGATTTCCCACAGTGGGGTGGGGAGGGAACAGAAAGAGGAGGGCTTGACAGAGTGGCACAAAGCATGGGCTGTTTCCACTGGTAACTCATGTTTAAGCCCTAAAGAGATTTCTGCTTTTCCAACTCCATCTCTCTTTTATCACCCTACGTTGCACTTGTTACACATTTCCTCTCTGTAGTAGTAAGTTCTGAGTTCATATATGGTTTTTCTTTGCTGAAAAGAAAATGTGCTTGTTTTGCAAGGTAATATTGTCCAGCATTCAAAGCATTTATTTCCATAGAAGTTACTAAATACCGGCCTTCTGACAGAACAGCAGCTGTCTGTAAGAGCTGCTGGTATCTGAAATTACCTGAAAGTGTAAGTTTATACTTCCAAATATTTGAAAAGTTCACTTTCCAAAAGTTTCATAGGAATAATGACTTTGAAGTAATTTACAGATTTCAAGAATATTTACAGATACTTTCATCATCTCTTCACAAGTAACTGTCACATGAATTCAGTAGGAAAATTATAGGTGGATGTGCAAAAGCTGCTTAAGAGTTATTTGGACCATCCATGACCCTTACCTGGAAACAGAGAGGACTGTACACTACCACATGAATAAAGCCTGCTCCATTTCCTATCACTGTGTGCTCATGTTCACCTTTGTGAGTCTAAAATATGTGTACTTTCTAACTGAACAAGGAACTTACCTTTCTGACCAAGGAACGCAATTCTGCAAGCCCCAGTCATTTCCCTGCACTTCAGCCGGCTTCGAGGGCTGCCCAGGCTTTGAATTTCTCCTCCAAGAACAAGAATTTCCCAGTTTGAGGTTTGTTTGGAAGGGACATCAATACAGCGACTGAGCTGAGCATGTACTCAGCACTGCAGTCTTAAATCAGCAGCTTGTTTTCTTGGTGCTGACTGACATGTCTGTTTTGGCTTTATCCTGGGAGCTGCTGTAACATACAGCCTTTTATCCAGGATTGACAAGGGAAGGAAATTTAACTGGAAAGGGCAACAATAAACCAGTGATTTCTCCAAGTCACGCGAAGGCCTCCTGGCAGGTAGCGGTATCCTGGGGATGTGCAAGAGCCCCAGGAAAATGCCATCCAGCCTCTGCCATTCCTTTCTTCCTGCCCCCTCAAACTCTCTTCCCTTTGGCAGCCCCATGAAGGGTTTAACATTTACTCGAGCCAACGCAGGCGGGACAGAAGCCAGCCCAAAGGCAATGGCTTGGCACGGGCAGGAAAAGCAGCTTGGAGCGAGCCCATCTCCCCTGTTGGCTCCCCTGGGCTCTGCCCGTGTGCCAGGTCAGGTGGGGGCACAGCACTGGCAGCACCACACCCACTCCATCACTAAGGGATGCCAAACCTCTCGAGCTGGCCCTAAGGGCCCTGCTGTTCCCTGCCCTGGACAGGACACTAGGAGAGCAGGGGCTCGGGAAAGGCCTGGCTGCAGGGATGGGAGCTCAGAGCTGGGAGGCTGAGCTGGAGTTGGGCCCAGCCATGCTGTGCAAGGGAAGAGAGCCTGGATCCTGAAGTGGGGCTCTGTGCTACAGCAGCTTTGCTGAAGCTACTGGAGGATCTTTTTCCCCCTGTGGCCCATTCCCAGGTCTTCAGAAAACAAGGGTGAGCTCAAGCTGGAAGAGAGGGGTGTTGGGAATTGAAGTGACTGCATCCCACAAATGCCCACAGGAGTGCCTGACACCTCAGTCCACTCTGGCCATGCACAAACCATATTTCAGGTACCCTCCAGTGTCCAGACCTAGGGACACAGTCCTTGCTCACACCACTGTGACACTTCCTGATCATATCCCCTTTCAAACCTTAGCCAGTGCTATCAGCTACACCAAAAAGGTTCTCAGGAGCATCTCACTCCTCTTTTCCCACTGCAGGCACCTTTTCAGAGAGGCAGAAAAAAGCCTTTGTGGATGTGCTTATGATATTTCTCCATAACTGTAGCAGTTAATAAGAATTCATCCCAGGCCCAAGCGAGTGACTAAAAGCTGCTGCCATCTGAAAGCTCAGTGGTGGCCTGCATGAAATAATGAATGGAATTACTCCAGCTAGTGGCAAATATTTAGAAACAAAACACAACACCCCATTTTTGGCTGGGACTGAAGGGGCTGCCACTGAAGTTGGCTGTTTAGAATGTCTATGAAAAGCAGGGAACCTTGCACATATCTGCAATGCTCACAGAAATGCAGTCCATAGAACAAATGCAAAAGCATGCAGAATTCTTGGCAACCTCATCTGACATAAGATGTGCTGTTGTATCATAAATTTTATATAAGGGAACAAATTGATCAGCACTAAACATCTCAACAAACTCATTGTTTTAACTGACATTCGGTTTCTGAACATTAAAATGTATGAATGGCAGAAATATTATCTTCTAAAATGCAGATATTCAAAGAAGATTTTTTCAGTTGCTAACAGAAACACCTAAATGTTTCACTGTTTTGAATTGTAATTGGATTTGAAGAACAATTCAGTGATTTATCAGTGGGATCACGGTTTGACCTACATAACAAATTATGCCACAAGAGAAATTATCTCCTATGAGCTTAGTCATTAGGATGGAGTAATTTCTCTTCCTTTTGATACTTTCCAAATAGTTTTTGAGAAACAAAGATGATCAAAGGGTTTAGTTGCCCTTTGCTACCATCTTTAGCATTTAGCCAAAGTCAGGGCTTGGGAGTAAACAGTTCCCTTTAAACAATCAATCATCAGTGCTGCTGCACTTGAGAGCACAGCCCAGTCCCTGGCTGGAGACTGGAGTGAGGGTGCTTGGTTAACTGGCCTGCACTGGAACCACACTGGGCAGCTCGGGCTCTCCTTCTGGCCACACGCCTGGGGCTGCCTTTCAAAGGCACTGCACACCTGACAGTCCTCCTGGACACTCTCAGCTCTGTTGGAAAAAAGGCATTTAATTCTTTAGCATCTACCTGCAAGCTTTGGTGCCGTCCTAAGTTACACTTTAACTGACAACAGGCTAAGTTTAGAGCAGCAACCCAGTGTCCCAAGCCCCAGCTAACCCACCTCTGAGTGCTGTGCCATTTAACACAGGGGGCCCAAAGATGACTCTGCAAGACTTTTGCACTGACATGGTGTATTTAAGACAAAACTACAGTACAAACATTCCAAGACTGGGTTGAGTGGACTACAAATCTACTTGTTCCCATGTACAGTTTCAATACAGATCTCAGTGCAGTGCCTAAGACAGTTCATACGTCACCAGTGTTGTGAAACAGAAGCAAGAGGGTGCACTTTGTTTTATAAAAAACCCAACAAATAAATTATACATTGAGAGCTATTGCCAAGCTTTACATATAAAAAGTAAAAATACAGTAGTTAGTGCGGCTTTAACAAAACAAATCTAGCTAAAAAAATATTCTTATGTACTTTAAAAATAAGTTTGTCCAGTTATATAGGTGGGGGTGGTGTGTGTGTTTATGGAGCAGAGTGCTCAAGCCAAGCAGTCTAAAGGAGGTGAATTCCGCAGGAGAATCCTGTGGCTCCCGGCCCTGAGGGTGTGGCAGCGCTGCCAGCAGTGCCTGCTCCTCAGGCCAGCAGCCACACGGAGCCGCCTGTGATACCGAGCCGGGCCTGGCTTTAAGGGGCCGTGCTGAGCATCCCCAGCAGCACTGCCCGGAGCCACTGCAGCTCTGCCTCTGCCCGGCACTGTGGGGAGGGCCCTGCACTCCTGTCTGTGGTGCCAACACCTGGAGCAAACACACCCGGATCACCCCTGTGTCACTGAAAGGCCATTAGTACATATTGGTCTATCTTTTGGTTGAAAAGTTGATTGTCCAGCTGCATTTGAAAGCTGTGACATTACAGTGTCTAACAGCTACATATATATATATATGTATATAGATACTACAGCTTCCTAAACTCAGAAACACTATGTGCCCAGACAGAGCTTTAAATGCTAGCTGGCTGCTAGCTGCTATCACTTCACCAGTAGATTTGGGTTGTACCAGAAAACGTTCACAATGTGAAAAATACATCCAGTGCTGTTTGTGAAGGACACGCTCATCCCAAGAGTACGTCTTTGCTTCATGAAACGAGAAGGAAGGAGCAGGGTGCAGACAAAGGGAGAGCAGGCAAGGACTGCAAACAGTTTGTATAGAGACCCACACATAGCTGCATTGTTCACCTGAGCTGCTCTAACAGGGCTGCAAATTTTCTTGCCCAAGTTGTGTCCAAAAAATTGTCCAAAATTATCTTACATAGCTGTCTGTCTTTGACAAAGTATGAGAAAAATTTAAGTTTAAAATCAAATACATTCAAGCTAATTCATTAACCATGACTGATTAACAGGTAAGTAGGTAATTTATGTGCTATAAATTACCTAATATTAAACTCTATTACCACTGAACTAAAGAAGAGATTTCCTTAATTCTGGTGTATGAAAGCCTCAACTCCCACAATTTAATGCCCATTTCCTAAGCCTGTAAATACACACAGCACATGCAGACTCTGATGGTCCTAAATGGGTGAGACTGAACTGCATCTCTCTCAGGTTAATCAGTCTGAGATAAGGGCAGGGATGCTGTTATTATAAACACCAAGATTTCTATAAAACCTTTTACTCCGGTCACAGAATGTGACTGGAGTAAAATCACTTCTACTTTCAGATGCAATCACTTAGCATTCATTCATTCACTCCTGTCAACTCTTACAGCTTTTCAGTGGTTGGCAGACCTGCCAACATCCTGACACCAAATTCACACAAAAGCTTTATTTATAAATCTCTTTAAATAAATACCAAAAAATAGACTTTAAGAACAAGCTTGGACCCTATAGCCAATCAATCAATAGTATAGCAAAGGCAGGAAAATCCTTTTTTCTCAGTAGCACACAGGCATTAACTGATACTTTATAACACTAACTGTAGGAACTATTATCCCTATTTGTGTTTGATAAAATGCAGGTGATGAGGAATGCTACATTACCTGTTAGGCAGTCATGTTGCAAGACAGTAGTTCTAGCTGCAAACCAGAACAGTGATGCCAAACTGCAGGATGTTCAGATCACAAACCTGTGTCACCTTGGTCTCGCCAGGCTCCCTACACAAGCAATGATTTGGTTAGATAAGTAAGCTACATCAAGGTAAATTGAGTGAATAGTTGCTCCAAGTATCAGATTTTGCTGGGAAGAGTTGGGTTTGTAGCCCCAAATCTATAAGATTTTGCAAGTTCCCAATTTACCAGCTGAAATGTTTGCATTTTTATGTGAAGTTTCAAATATTAGTCCTCTGAAAATCGAGGAAAGCCTCGCCCCTTTGAAGTTTCTGTGTGTGTGCATGTATGCAATCACAACATTCCCCTCCAAACCCGGCTATCCTGACCATGCTGAAATAACAGTTGGTTATTTGGAACCATTTAGATTTCAGGGGACACACTCACCACACGCTATTTACTTGTTATTTGCTGTGATGGCTTGGGAGGAATCTAAGGATGGTATTCAACACACAGTGCTGGAAAACTGTAAACTTCTGTTATTCCAGTTTTGGGAGGGATTCAAGCTGACAGTTCGCAGAGCTCCTGAACCCAACGGGAAGAGCCAAATATCAAACATGCCTAAGAAAATGCTACTGCATTCTGTCTATTTACAAACCCAACACATGTAGCTGGTGAATGCCAGCTCAGCTGCTGAGCAAACAGATGAATAGCAAGTGCCAAGTTTCCACACACAGTCCTGGCTTTGTGCAGAAAGCAGACTGTTGCAGCCATTGCTTCCCTTTTCCTGCAGGAACTTTGCTGGCAACTGCATTATTAATCCAGACTAAGACATTTGATATTCGAATCAGGAATCTTCTACATTTTAAAAAGCAGTAAGGCTGAGACTTAAAAGTATAAAAAAAGCCAATACTCAACTGAAAGTAGCAATGAGAGAGCTGAAGGGCTGGGAGCAGGAGTCCTGTGCCTGGCAGGGGCAGTGGCTCCGCTCATCCGGCAGTGCGGGAGCAGGACCTGCCGTGTGCTGCCCTGGTGCTGGCTGGAGAGGCACCTGCAGCACCTGCCACTAATCCTGAAATCCTGGCTCTTGAGGCAATGGCTGCAAATCACTGCCTGCAGAGTCACTCCGGTATGTCAGTCCTAGGAGCTTTCTCTGGTCCCTACGTTCCTGTTAAGGCCTCAGGGGTTTTGAGACGTGGCAGTGGGTCATGTAAAATCCACGTGGCTTCTCCCTTAACACTCATTCAGCATCTTGCAAAGAAGAGCACGAGAGCAACAGCAGCTTGAACACCTCGGCCTGAATGCAGCAGCCTCGCTAGGCCCAGCTTACCTGCACAGCTCATAGTAGTTTGGTCCAAACCTTTGTTTACACTGAGACACCGTGCAGGCAGCCAATGGGCAGAAATGAAGTTGTGCATACAGGATCCAGAACCAATTTTCACATTTAAGTTTGTTTCTAATAACCACATGCATGTAAGTATCTACAAACAGCAGCACTATGCAGAAAACACCCTCCAGCCTCAGTCACAGGTTCAAACCTCTTCCTCAGAAAGAAAGATCACAGTTGTTTTATCTGTGCTTCTCTGTTAGATGTGGGATTCATCATCTTTGTTTCTCCTCCCTGTGACTCTGCATTACTTTTTTCACAGGCTACATCACCAGGGTCCATGTGATGATACTGCTGCCCAGAGCTCAAATGATCTCTGAACTGTATGCACTGTACCCCAAATTTCACCTGGGCACCCAAATGCCTTCACACTATGCAGTGTGTGCTCTTACCTTCCTTCTACAAATAAGTGAATTGCTTAAAGGAATTTTTAATCCTTTTTTCCTATTTTCACCCTAGTCTTTCTGTTATTTGTTCCACATACAACTATTAGATGACACTTGGAACAGGATTCAAAGTGGCGTTAAAAACTGATCCAGTTGTATCCTCAGGCTGCAAAAATACCTGGTAAGTATACCTTAAGCACAGTGTCTGGAAAAAACACCCAGAAACAGCATGAAGAGAAACAAGAAAACTGTTTTCCTTTCTAGTCCTAGAAGACTATAATACTAATCAATAAGCAATTCCTGAAGCAAGCTGCACTCACACCTTCACTGCTTTGGCTCTTAAAACATACAGATCTCTAGTCTAAAATGCATGTATTTGAATCATGTAGAAAATGAAATCATCAGTATAAGTCTTCTGCTGTATTCTGCTAATGCTACAAGCTGTTTGGCAGGTAATTTCCATTTTCCTGGTTGCAGTGAGCAGCAGCTCAAATCCAGCCTACACAGCTGGTCACTGATGGACTAGATTCTCATGCTTTCCAGGTACTGTAACGGGTGTGCAAGGATTATTAAGGGGGTTAAGGCCAAAAAGGAGAGTATGTGTTGGTACAACTAGGGAAAACCAGAGAGAATAATCACACAGAAGAAAATGTCCTTGGCTGTGCGGGAGGGACAGTGACCACCACGGAGAGCCCTGTGCAGGGCACGGCCACGAGGTGGCCCTGCGAGTTCTCCTCATCCCTGCGACGTTCATTATCCCGCAGCCATCAGGGCCCCAGCTCACACCCCAGAGCTCTGCGACACCTTACAGCACCAGAGCCAGCTCAGGGTAAGGAACAATCAACCAGCACCAGCAGGACACAGCTGCTTTCTTTTCCTCAGTTCAGAACTAGCGCCAGTGTGACAGTTCACTTCTCCTGAAGGAGAACATCAAATGTGCATGTGGTTTTACATCCCAGTTCAGGCTGCAGTTCCAGTTATTGTGAAAAATGCAGAAGCCTCTTCCTGGATATCCTGGCAAACCAGCTGGCTGTCTGACTCCCATTCAGAATGAGTTTGATCCCAAGCAAGTCTTTTGGAAGGATCCCATGAAGACATGTTAGAAGATTTGAGTTTTTACAAGGTGAGAGTTTCAGAGACTCCTTCTTTCAGAGTTCAGTGGTGAGTAAACATTTTGTTCTTACTGTAGCATCCTCAGTAACTGGGCTAAAAGGGGTGAAAAAAAATAAGGCTCTGTAAATACATTCCTCCAAAAAGGTCTGCCATGATGCATTACAAGAGAGGAGTATTGCTTCAGAGAGCATTCATGGCTGTTCCCCATGTAACCTAATGAGACCAACAGACAAACTTTTCTAATGGACAACTGCAGCAGAGCAAACAGAATAAATTTAAACAATGCAGCAGTAGCACCACTGCCATTCTTTAAAGGTGGTCACTGCAAGGGTGGTTGCCACTGCCATCATTCTGCCTCACCAGCATGGCAGAATGGAATAGCAAGGGAAAAGGCTTCTACCAGTTGGGTTTTCTGACACTCTTATAGCTTGGAATTAACATACACACATCCATTCATTTGTCATACTTGAAATGCTATAAACTGAGACAGAGCTACAGTTTATTAGCACAGCAAAACAAGGCATTATGTCTAAATGGCCACTGTAACTATATCAGTGGAAGCAGTAAGAGTGCCCACACAGACCTGTGGAGTGAGCTCACCTCACTTCAGGTGCCTGCTGGGATGGCGTCAGCCCAGCTGAGGACATCAGGGTCTCTGTGCTGCCTTTCACTGCCTTCAAAGATAAGGCAACGTTATTTCCCAAAGGCCCGTTGGAAATCAGTCCAGTCTGAATGGGGAAGAATGAGATAAGAAACTCAAAACACCAGCCAGGACAAGACAAGCTAACATTTCAATATGATTTACATATAAACGGCAAAAATAGGATTCATTAAACTCCAGACTGGGCTTTACTAATACAAATTCTTTAAGAAATTTATGGCATTTACCTGCAGTACAATACAGCAAAAATGAAGTTTAACTATTAAAAGGGTATGTTGTCTGATTTACTCCAGCTGAATTAGTTTGCTTTGTTTTTGAAGGTCTATAAATTAATGTACCAGATCAAACTATTAAAAATTATTGTATTTTATTATTTAACTTGAACTCCTGTTTCTTAATCATGACAAAAGCTTTCACTTTTTTCTTTAAGAAATGGTCAAGTAACTCACTGGCACTATCCACCTCGGTGTTACAATGGGCTGAGAAGACACCTACAAAAAGCAAACAAAAACTCAATTAAAAGGTTGAAAGCAGTTAAGAAACGTTGTCAAAATAGCATACCTCCCAAAACAACACCTCCCCCAAACCAATCTCAGATATTTGCCCTTTGTTAGCCTTTGAATCACGCTAGTGATTAACTGGAGATGTGGCACCCACTGAGCACAGAGCCAGACACTCACTGGGTGCAGTTTCAACTCAGTGCTCCCTTCCAAAGGCAAGAATCCATCATCTTTTAGTGCTTTGTGGACAATCTTAATCCAGAGGACACTACTGTGAAGAGTTCAAAAGTCCTCCTACTTCCCCCTTTCTCTTGGTGCATACAATAGAACTCATTTTTGCCAGCATAGATTACAAGAGATTTCTTTTTATCTATATAAGGCTTGATTAGTATTACAAGTTTACTAATCAAGTATTTGTGTGTATATCTATATATACACAGACATATACACATGTACATACATCTTCAAAATATAATTTCTGAATTATGTATTTCTGAACTCTTACATATCCCTTATTAAGTGTGAGAAGCAGGCTGGCACTTGCAGCTCTACTAAAACAGTACTAGAGCTTCCTGTGGCACACATACAGGTTCACTCTCCAGGCTCCTTCATTTCCCTGCAAAGCTGTCACATCTACATCCCTACACCAGCCACCCTGCAGGTGGGGGCCATGTGAGCAGTGATCCCTGTCCATCACTTTTTTCCATTGCTGCAGATCCAAGCCTGGCAGACAGACACTAAAGCCAGAGAAGAGTCCATGAGTAAAAATCACTGTTATGTGCAAAGGAAAAAGTCTGGGTTTGAAATACATTTACCCGAGGTGTGGCTTCTGTAAAGTCAATTAGATTCTCTGTCAGTGATGTTAAGGAAACGTCCTGGTCATCTGGAGTGCTCTATGGAATAAATCAGTTTTGAATTGAATTCCCAGTAGCAACCACACAGGTCTACTGAATACTCTAGTGGCTTCCTGAGTTATAGACCAGTATCTTTAATGAACATTACTTTTTATCAGGCTTATTTTTTCACGTCTTTCCATTTGATCTTTAAAAATAGCCTTTTGATTTCCCTTATTCTCATTAATGTACTGGAAAAAACATGATTGCTACTGTAAGCAAGGCAGTGAAACTGTCCCCTCCCCTCTGTGAAGGTGGGGTATGCACCATTTGAAAGCTCAGCAAGGTCTAGAGTGGGGTGTTTAATTCAGTGAAATTTATGATTATTCAGTGGGATCAACTATGTAATACTGGTTTAGAGGCCAAACAGCTACAGGGCAGGATGTTTTGGTCATCCAGAACAACCTGTCAGTCGGCTCAAGTAAAGGCAGCACAGGTCCAATGCTATTGGATGGACTCTGCTTACTTCTAGAGAGGGACAAAAGAAATTTTAATCCCCGAATTTGTGCTCTTCATGGAATCCAGTTAAAAATACCTTAAGGTAACTAGAACATAACAAATGAACATCTAAATTTAAACTTTTCCTTCTGTAGTTCTTTTGATGGGAACTGCCTATGTCAGAATTTCATCCCTACCACCTTCTTACTGGAGCATGAAATCCTTGGGATGCAAGGGGCTCCCTCCAGTGTGAGAAAAATAACCAGTTCAGAAAAATAAGAGTTATGCCATGAACTGGAAAGGACACGCAGAAATGGCCTTTGGAAAGATCTGTGCAGTGTCCCTGCCTGCTTCAGAAAGCACTCTCTGGCATTCCCCAGCGGCTGGCATTCACAGAGCTATGAGAGGCATGCAGCAAGGTCTGCTGGGCTTGCCTGGAGGCATCAGAACTCAGAATGTGACAGAAACCTTCCAGGCTGGCAGGTGGTGATACCTTTGAAACAGCGGCCTCCTCAGCTGGAGCCAGATTAGCTGGAATTAGCAGGTCCTCGTGGTTAGAGTCAGCATTGTCCTCATTCAAGGTATTACTGAAAGGGGAAAACATCCTCATTAGCACTCTGCCCGGATAGCATGGAACAGGGCTGCTTCCCGGACAGCTCAAAACCTTGACACCAGTTCCAGGGAGGCAGACAAAAGACTGGTGTTCGTATGTTGATGTAAATGCCTTCCAACTACCTCCACAGATTACTGCTCTCTCCCACAGCTCCAGCTACAGCTGTGCATAGACCCAACGGTATCCATGTCTTCTATCTCAAAGGAGTTTCTTCAGCCCCTGTGTCTAATTTGCCTGAAGCCTTTCCTGTCATCCTCTTATCTTCCTCTTTAGAGTCAGGGGCAGCAGGATGTCAGGAATCTCAGTCCTTTCACAAGATGAGAGAGATTCTCTTACTGCTTGCAAGGATACTCACCCCGAGGCCTGGCCCACTGATTAACTGCTGCAACGGTAATTAAAAATGCATCCCTAAACCTAGTTAGATGTAGCCGAAATGCTCAGCAACTGTTCCTCATCTTTTCAGCCCTCATCATACCCTGTACGTGGTCCCCTTACCCCAGAACCATGTTTCTCCAGAGTCACTTACGGAACAAAGGTGTTTGAAGCAGGGATTGCTTTCAGCAGCTCTCTTGGATCTTGAAATACTGGACTGGTTGCTGGGGGACTGCTCTGTGATTTGCCTGACAGGATAAGGTTCCTGGCACAAACCAACAAAAAACAAAAAGAGAAAACAGGTACAACCTTCCATGGAAAGCTCTTTATGAATCACTTGTTACAACAAAGTTTTGGGACTGCTAATGTAGATTTTGTTTGTACATTTTATTTACAGTATCACCCTCTGCTCTTTGAGATGTGCCACATGTGCATCGTCACAAATGGTCAAGAAGTTAGATGTGGTAACCTTTTACATTTTTTAATTCCTGCTGTCCCACTGGACCTGCAATCATTTCATATTTAGTAATTCTCAGGAAACTGGCACTGCAGGAGTTTGTATACAATTTCTTTTCCTCCACTAGAAAACATCTACTGTGAACAGACTCATCCCCTCTCCCCACACCGAAGTTGTTCACATTTCAGAAATAATTAGTGATTGAAATTGCTGTTTTAACAATGGTCATCAGGTATGGGAGAATAAAGAGCATCTGTATTATCTTGTATATAATAACACTTAGCAGTTATAATCCTGGTTTTCTTCTCAAAACCACTTCACACTCACGAGGTTAAGGTACCCTATGCAAGGTAAAATGCAATGGTGACTGAGCCACTGGCAGACCACACTAAACTGCAGATTCTCAGTTCTGCAGTGAGGTAACTAAATGACATGTTTCTTACAAATCTATTCACTACCTGGCAGCAGCCTCCTGAATATTGGAATTCTTGACACCTGTCATGCTGTCATCTTTTCCAACCTGAGAAGAAGAAATGAACAGAGACAGACATTTGTGATACCTGTTTGCATCTTGTGTCAGTTCTGAGATTCACAGTAGAGTCTCTATCCCAGCACAAAAAAGTGCTGTTCATCTACAACTCAGGGACTTAGAACATCAATTCCATGACAACTTCAGTGCAGAAATAAAAACAGTTCACCAACAAAACCAAATAAAATACTGTTATTTGGTAAGGAATTTACTACAACATGCAAAAAGCCCAGTCTTAGTGACTTAATTGCTTGATTAGAAGGCAACCTCTGGAGGTTACCTGTCTCAATGACCTCTCAAACCAGGGCTTACACACGGTCTTGTCCTGTTACCTGCTGAGTATCATCAAGGACAGAAATTCCTCCTTGGGCAACCATTCCAGTACAGAACCATTATCACTGTGAGAAGCCCTTGACTCTGCCTTGGACAAGGCTCCTGGAACACCCTTATCTGCAAGGTACCTTCTCCAACACCAGGCAATTGAAGAGAAATAAAACATTTGAGAGCGTCACAGCTCTGCTCAGTCGAGTATTTACCTTGTGCCCTGCTTCTGCCTGGGCCTTCAGGATATTGCTTTTGAGATCTGCTGGAAGCCACTTGGCTGCTACCATTGGGCTCTCGATTGCATTGTTAAGACATTTATCTGTCAACTTCACCACTTCATCCTAGACAGGAAAACATCTTTATCAGAAGCAGTTTCCACACGGACAAGTCTGGGTGGAAGTTTATCAACATCTCTAAATAACAAGGCTCTGAAGCCAAAGAGAAGTCAGCAGATTTATATTGAAATGAAAAAGCAATTTTTCCTTTATTTTGGAACTCATTTATAATGTTAAGCAACACATAAAGGAAAAAAAGCACAATGCTTGAATATGGATATGCAAACTGCTGTGCTAAAAATACAGTGTGCAAGAAATGAAGTGCATCCTAAAACTGCAGCCTAGTTTACTGAGAGGAGATTAATATAACAGCCATTTTATCAGGTCAGTGTAGCCTAAGTAAAAGTTGATCATTTACTCTCAAATGCAAGTTGGGAAGATTTTTAATTTAAAATCCACTTGTAAGTTAGACCAAGAGTTTAATTAATGTGCTACTAACTACTTCTCCCACCACTGATTATATCAGAGCAAACTGGCAGCCAGATACATAATGAAGAGAAGTAAGAACGAGATACCTTTCACTACAGTATCTTTCATTATGAGAATTTCATTTCTTAATTATAAAATGTTAATTAAGCATTCAATCTACTAATTGCTATTTGAATAGTGGCAGAAGTTAATTAGCTGAGTGAAAACTAAACCCTGTGACCTTCCTTCTGAGGGTATGACTCAGCAGGGGGAGACAGAGTCCTGCTTTCCTCACCATATGCCACGGTCTAGGGCAGGCTGTTCCCCCTGTGCTGCAGGACTGCCCCGAGCAGGGACAACCCTGCTGCACTGCCACCTGCACCAACTGCAGCGTGCCCAGGAGGAATGGAGCACATTGCAAAGAGAAGAGCAGAACAGAGGAGTTAAAAAGAGGTGAACACCTGTCCCCCCACAGCTCTCCATCCACTGTCAGATCTCTACATTCCCTGGAGACACTGCTGAGAACTTGTAGTTATTTTGTCTTTAGAGAGGGGAAAAACATTTTCTTTTTTTTTTGTCTCTTTGTAAATCGCCTTTTGGGATATCCAAACAAGATCTTAGGAGACTATCTAAAGGAGAATCCATTTTCAAATTTTGACCCAGTCAGCAATGAACTTCACAAAATATTCAAGGGTCACTGTCAGCATAAAAGCTATGAGGACCAACAGTACTTTTAAGTACTTTTATTTCAGAGAAGTTGCTGGAATTACCAAAAGGAATAATTACAACTAAATTATTATTATTTATACAGCTGCAGCACCCACTGAGATAATCTTTAAGTCTTTACTGGACCTCACTGAAGCAGATGCCATGTGTGACACTACCTGTACAGGATTTTGAATGCATTATTCCACTAATACAATAAATCAGATCATTTTAACTGAGCACATCAGTACACTGGTGCTTGAAGTACCATTTTATTGTTTAACTTCCTCTCAGCTTCCTCCACCTGAAAAATCAATTTAATTAGGTCACTCTAGTCTATTAACAATTAGACTCCCTACTTTTGAAAAAGCTTAGCACAATTACAGAATATTTTAATTTAATAGAGCATAAATTTCCTACCACCAAGGAAGCATTTCCCTCAATATTAATGATCCATTTTTTCGACCCTATTTTGCACTTGAAAAAAGCATAGGTGTCTTACAGGTTTTTTAATGAAAAAAGCATGTAGCTAGAGGGAAAAGTATCCAGCACCTGCTAATGCCTCCAGATGTCTAATTTACAAGACATTTCAGGTGTTCACACAAAACGCTGAAGCTGCGGGGGTTTGTCATTATTCCAGCTCATTAGGAACGTTTGCTGTTTCCATGGACCAGACAAACTACACTTGTACTGTGTTCTTCAATTAAAACATGGAGCTAGGCAGTGATGCAAAAAGGCAAGGAAAGATTAAAGGCAGTAACAAGGCATGTGATCCCAACCCTTTGTGCTTTTGAGTTCTGTTCCCAGTGCCACTAAAACTCACTTTGTGCAGGAAGATGGAGCCTAATACAGGTACATTTTGAACCAACTTCCATGCATTTACAGATCACAACAAATTCAGAGAAAGTAAACCCTCACGTCCTTGTATTTCTGACTCAGGAGCAGACTTTGAAGACGGGCAAACAGGGTGAACCTCTATTGTTCATTTCCCTTCAGAAGCTGATGAAAGCAGAGCACTGGTGTATTTAAAGCTATTTGCTCTCTTTGCCAGATCTGGTCACTGCACTACTGAAAGCTGGGAACAGGACAAAGTCTCATTCTTCCATCCCAACAGATTTTGGCAGTGAGCAGCAGAGAAAAATGAAGCCATTCATTCCCTGGCTTCCTCTTTTTCTCTAGAAGAACAGGGTAGCTAGATAAATATTTCCCTATCAAAGGAATCAATCAGGATTGATTGATTGCAAGCATAGAATTACATAAAGATGGCTGTCAGGCCATCTCTATCTCCTGATGGAAAACAGTTAAAGATTTTTAATTAACAAAGCTGAAGTGAGTTGGCATATAACAGTGTCATGAAGTTCAGGATGCAGCTCTGCCTTCAGGAGTAGAAAGATAACACTTTCTCCCAATGCATTTTCCAAACCTCTTATGTACTGTAACAGTTTCTGCATGTGCTGAAATTTGTAATCACACACCTTCAGAGAGAATGCTGTAATACTGCATTCCCTCTGAAATAATAGCAAGCTCCAGGATCTAAACTTATTGCAAGGTTTTAGCAGATATATTGCAGTCTTATGCAATTCCGCCAGAAGAGGATAGCACAAACACTTTTACTAACAGATTAAGAAGAAAAGTAAGTACAGGAGAAGAGCCCACAGGTACATTTTATAACAAACACCATAAATGAAAGCTTCTATGTTTTCTAAAGCAGCCTTCAAAGGCAGGAAACAGAATTTTTAATGGTGACTTTTAGGTCACTCTTTTCAGGACTGGTTTTCAAACCATTAACCTTCCTCTCTGAAGGGCGTGCTCATTTGGTGCTACTGTAACCTACATATCTTTGCAATCTGAAGCATTGGGAATTTCAAGTATGCAGAGAGTCTCTAATCTTTGTCTATCTTTTTTAAACAAACACTCTCAAGTGACTTCTTGGTAAACTACATCATAGGTGGAAAAGTTTTATTCTGTCTCTTCTACCCTAAAAAAACCTCCAATGATCTACTCTTACATTTTCCTAATATAATTTGCACTTCCTTCTTGAAAGCTGAACTGTGTTTTATTACCTATTGGCATACTGTAGATCCATAATTCTCTGTTATGCAAATGTTCTTGCTCTCTAATCAGATTACTGTCCTCCCAGTATCTATAACCTCTGAAGTTCCTTGGCACCTTATGTGACAGCAGCTGGATGACTGTGACTGTTCTGTATTGGCAGCTGTTTGTTAGATTAGCTCATTACAGGAATCTTAGCTTGCTTATTATAAATCAGCCACAATTTAAAAACCTCTGAAACAGGTCCAGGCCATTCTCTTCAATGAACCAATTAAATGTTTTTCCCTCTCTCTGTCTGAACTAAAGTGCAGCTCAACAGGCTAAAATATTCTTGAATACACTGTGTTCGTTTGCTTTAGTTTATGTAGAAGCAGTGTTTCAGCATAACAGGACTGACAGTCTACTGACTAATCTTCTTAGAGACCTGGTAATCTTTTTAATGCACTCACCAAGCAGAGAGGTGCACCAGGCAGCCCTGACAGCAGCCCTTAAAGGGGACATGAGCCAAGCAGCCTGCAGCACCACCCACAGCAGCAGCCTCCTCTCACTTGGAGGTGGAAAACAAACGCTTAGGAATGGGCTTAGCTCAAACACACACTGCTGAACACCTCTCCTGGCACCTGGTTCCTGTTACTATTGAGGGAGCAAGAAAAATCATAGCTGCTTCACTCAGAGCTAGATAAATCCTCGGGCCTCCCTGCAAGGGAGGGTAGCCTAAACAGAGATAACACTGCCAGGTGTTTCACTCTCGCTGCTTGCTCAAAACACAAAAATCTCCCAAAGATTTTGCATCAAAGAAAGCAGAGTAATGAAAAATAAATTTCATTTTTAAAGCTCATTAAAAAAACACAGAAGAATATCCTGTCTGGAGGTAGTTGTCTGATAACCAGTGAATCTATCAAAGTTCACTGCTGTTGTTAAGGGAGGATCCTGGCTTCTCCATCCCTTCTAGCAACAGCACTTATTTTCACTATGGCCCTGGCATTTCTTTGACCCCTTCCCTGAACCTATTTAACTCATTATTTACCAACTTAAAGAGCAAACTAAAAACCTAAAGAAACCCAGCACCTCGACAAAAAGTTCAAAACAAAGGCAGGAAAAAATGTTTTGCCAGTTTGTAGATATATTTGTTCAGTAAAACCTGCAATGATTCCTGGTGGTGAGAGAGGAGAGAGGGAAGCTGAAGAGGAAGGAGGGAGAAGAGAACCCCCACCCTGTTCAGGGCACTCAGGCTTGTACTTGGCTCAGCTGCCCGTGAAGTGCAGCCTGGCTTGCTCAGAGTGATTTGAGAGCAGTAAATCAAACCATATCAACTCCTCTTTGTGTAAACACCAACACCTACATCAGAGAGCAGGTACAAACTGGCCACTTAACAGGAGGGATGGATCATCAGCAAACTTGACTCAAAATAAAGCATCTTGGTTTTGATGCTTCTTCTTGGAATTGAAAAATGCCAGGAAAGCAGCTCAGCCCTTCCAGACAGAGGGTGGTGAACTACCCAACACCATGCAGGCAGTAACCTACAGATAAAGACAACTGACAAACATTTCAAGCATTTATGCCTTTTACTCCCACTGATTTTAGAAAATCTCACCAGGGTACAAGTCTGCACACATGCACCTCTGCCCCCATCTTTATCTCACTGCCTTGTCACACACAGGTTTATAGATCATAAAGCATTTGTATTTCCATTGCTATCCCCCAGTATGACTCACTCATTGCAAACAGAGCAAGGCAAGTAGAAGGCTTTTCAGAAGGATCTGAACAAGATCCAGGACTGTAGCAGGGGAATGGAGGCCAGTTACCTGGATGTTTATGTTTACATTGGGACGCTCAGTCGGCACGGGGCTGCTGCGCTCTGTCTCCAGCTGTTTCAGTTTCAGGAATGTGTCTTCAAATGCTGAAAAAGACAAAAAAGGTATAATCTTCCTAATGTTCCATGGACTTATTTGACTTTTAACTTGCCTTATTCCTGAATACTAATTACATAATTTTGGAGTTGTGCAAAAAAGCACAGGGATGGGGGAACAATCTACTTGCTCAAGCTTCGGTGCAAATTTCAAGCCTGCAGACTGTGTGCACCAAACGACAACACTGCACTCCTGGGGGCTCATTGACCCAGCCATCCTCACAGTGAGCAACAAAACACAGAGTTAATTGCTTAGATGGTTGCACTTTACTGTATTTGTGGACAAAGTCACATCCAATGTAGAACTGACATTTTACTTGTATCACTGTCCTTGTTGTTCCAGTAATAGGTAAAACTGTCCTTATGCATACAATCCTGCATTTTTCGTAAGGAAACAATCTCACATCAATCTATTATTTCATCTTGATCTCACACATCACAATATGGAAAAATCTGTCAGTTTGCTTACGATCAGAGTCTGCTTTGTCTGCAGCAGTTTCCTTTGTGCCAGGACTAACAGCCTCTTCTGAATCTCCTGCTGCCAAGCCAACAACTGGACGGCCCAGGGCATCATCCACACAAGTTTCTGGCAAGTCTGTGCTGTCTAGCAAATCAACAAGAGGTATGCTGCAAGGGCAGAAAGATGGGCAGAGAGACGCACAATCATGTTACCACTCTTCCTGTAACAAGAAATAGCTTTAACACATGCAATGTCTTTTTTAAAGCTGTCTTCTGCTGATCAGCCACAATCTAGAAAAACTGTTTCAGGTACCTAACAGACATTGGTTTTCAGCGAGCTTAAGAAACATGAAAAAGGGAACATTTCATATTTGTATAAGAGAGTTCTTAACAGAACAGGTCCATGTTGCCTGCTGTGTCATTACATAGCAGTGGAAAAAGTGAAGAGAGAAGAAGGGAAGTTTTTATCCATGAAATACACTCTTTGGAACAAACACTTGCAGTTTTTCTAAAAAACTTAATGTACCCTTTAGGATTTTACAAGAAAAAAAGAAAAGTTAGGGCAAGGGAAGTTGGTATCACAAAAAGCTGTTTGTGCAGCACTTCACCCACCACTGGTAAGCAGAACAGAGGGCAGAAGGGTGCACTGCACAGGACTGCTCTGACACTTATGGTCAGGCATACCTAGAACCAGTTTTGTTAACTTAGGCAGAGCAATGAATGAAACCTTAGCAGTCACAGTGTTTTATGTGAACCACAGCGTGTACTCTGTACCCTGTCAGGATCACTTGTTTCACCTCTCTTGGTTTCTGATGGAAATGTCTCCTTTTAATTTTGCCCTATGAGCTCTATTTTCAATGAACAAGGAAAAAGAGTTACAAAAACAAAAATTATATTACGATGTTTATGTTGAGCAAGCAGTCAAGAATCTCATACATCTCTCTAAAGCTTGGAAACAGCTAAAGCTATCCAAAGAGCAAACACAGAAACCACTGCTGCACAATGCAATGGTTCATCAGACAGCCTGTGCACACAACTGCAGCTTTACTGCTGCCCAGCTCAATCAACAACCACTCTCTAGCAACAATCACAGTTTGGCTGCAATATTGATTTAAGAAAAATCTATCAATCCCTTTTGCAAGTCCTGTCCCAAATATGAGAACAATGATATCAAGCCCATACCCACCACAACAGAATAGAACCTACCCTTAAGCACAGACAAGAGACATTTTCTACTTGACAGTTTAGACCAGCTTCTCCCTTACCACTACCAGGTTAGTGCCTCATGCCCTGCTCCAGTCCCTGGAACCTGGAAGCAATGTCCGGTTGTGACTACAGAGGCTGCAGGGAAAAACTCCTTCCCCTTCAGCTCAAGCACACAAAGAATTCTTTCAATGTTAAATATATACCTCTGAATCAGATTACAGGATATCACTGTTCTAGTGCTAATAATGTACAAATCATTTTAAGTCAATTTATTGCTGTGAGGCATATTGAGGCCACTGGCTTGATTCTCTTAAAGCAGTGGAATAAGAAGCTACTAGTAAAGCAAATAATAGGGAAAATTTTTCAACTTCCTGTGCAGCCTGGCTCTGCATCACTAATGGGAAAAGGCAAACAGCACACAGTCTTGCAGAGAGGGAATGACAGATACAGAGATTTAATTGCTAGAACTAATAGACAGGAAGAGATGCTCTTCCAATTAAGGCAACAAAGAAAGTGGGACTGAATCCCATACCTTACTTTGCTGATACATGAGTCGAAATGTTTTATAATCTTCACGTGGAGACAACAATTTTCTTCCTATTTTCTGACAATTTTCTGTAAATAGTCTCCAATCTTTAATACGACCACCATTTCAAGAAGTTCAGATTTTACCTACACCATTAAGTTGCTGACACCATGACAGTTTGAAGGAACTTTCACCTCACATCAGGACAGGGCATCAGGGAAATGAAATGAATTTTAGATAAACTAAAGGAAGCCTCCTAAGTCAAGATTCAAGTAGGAATTGACCCCTCTTGCCTTCAGACCCACTGAAACACCTCCTGAGCCACCTGAGACAGGCAGTCAGTAAGAGGAAAGTCGTACTTGAGAGACCCTCAGCTACTGGAATTTGCAGGCATGAGTTCTCCAAAGAGCAGCAAAACTTTTGAAGCCTCCCAGACCCTTCACCCTCTTCAAAGCACCAGCAAGAAGATTACCAGGCAGGCTTCATAAATGGCTCAATCATGAATGCAAAAAGCACAAAAAACTTGAATCACTGCACAGAATTTCTGACACCTCTTACAAAATACTCACAAACTGGCACACCAGCCATAAGGGAAATTGTCCAAGGCTTCCCAGGAAAATTAGGGCTTCTACCAGTCAGCTCCCAGTACTCAGGAACTGAACAGGTATTAGCCTTCCACAAACCTGCATTTACCCACACACAAAGGGATATTTTGAACTTTGCATAGTAATAACTGCTAGGCTTTATGTCTTCAACCAACTTCTACCATCATATTTTAAGAAATATTCTCTGGGAAATGCTGATAAAAGATACCAGGAGTTCAAGCCACATAAATAACGATGAATATAGGAATAATGAAGGGTTGCAATGCATGTAAAGGTCTATCAACACATTAATAAGTCACTACATGCTCAGGGAGCTCACACAGTTAAGGCAGTAGCTAATGCATTAACCCTTCTTTTTGCCTGGCCCATATATTGGTATAAATAGGTACCACACTGCATTCAGTGTATAACATGACTGAGAAAGCTCTCAGTTAAAAGTGGTGTGAGATATCTTGTCTTTTTCTCGCTCAACTACACAGACATTATACGATACTGTAAACAACTTATTTTCATTTGCATATTCTCATGCAACTTTATAAATAAGAAAGAAACAAATGAGTTTGCTTCACTCCAGAAGTTTACAACATCCACCATTCCAAACCTAAAACTAAAAAGAGCACAAGAGATTGTTCCAATTAGCTTGGTAGGTGTCACAGATCTTTAGTTTACAGCTTGTTCATACTTTTTTTTTAGCAGTGTTGTAAAATAGAGAGACATACTTCATTAGCAAACACTTTCCCCCCATCAGATGTGGGGGTGAGGAGGCCAAAATATCTCATGCAATATTAAGTTATGTCTTCGCTGACACTTATTTCTTGGTTCTTCAGGTCTGGATATCTGAAAATAATGTTTTTTTTATTTCTGGGCTCTGTGGCAATTTGAAACATAGTGAAATAATTTGAAAATAATTCAAACAACACCTTTATCCTAAAAGCTACATAATTAACTATAATTAACTATAATCCTATATTAACTTCAAAAGCTCTCTGTCACCATTTTCCCTTTTTTTTTTAATAGGAAAAGAATATTGCAATTTAAAAGCAACAAACTTCACAAAACACAAGAAAAAAGTTTGTTCAAGGGTAAAGGTTTGTTCTTCGTGTTGTTAAAGGCCCCCAAGAATACCACTGACCCATGAAGCTGGAGTCTTAACCTCTGACTTAACAATTAACCTTGTGAATCATATGGTAGGACTGGTGTTTGTCAGGAAATCTGTTTCTTTTCAACTGGACCAGAAAAGCAAAAAAGAAAGAAAAAGTTGTAAAGCAAAAAAAAATTTAAAAAATTACTCTTTGCCTTTTTGACAGTTCTGTTAAATTTATTCTTAAAAAATTTAAAATAATTCTATTCCATTTCCAAACAATATTTCTCAGAAGAGGTCTTATTGAGAAAAAAAAGGTTGGTTTTCAGATCAACCACATATCTTAAGATATTTTTACATGATCATGGTTCAAAAGAAGGGCCAGTTACATCCTCTATTTCTCAGATTTTTGAACCCATATTATAACCCACTGGTCATATACGCAGTTTTAAAATAAATGTGACTTCCTGCATGTCTCTCAAACCCAGCTAAAAAAACTGGATCTTTCGCTCATTAAGAAAAACTTTAACACAATCTTAAAAACATATCTATCTATATGCACACATAGATAGATATATATACTGTTTTTAAAATAAGAGTAATGCGTGGCTTCTGGTCTATATGTCGTTTTTCTTTGAAGACTCACTACCAGCAGCACAATCTGCAGAGCCTTTGTAATAAAAGCTTCTGCCCCTCTATAGCCAGCTCCGGGCGCGTAGTCCTTGTCCCAGAGGGAGCTCGGGAGGCGATTTCCCAGCCTGTGCCGGGGAGCAGTCCCGAGCTGCGGCCGGCCCCCGAGTCACAGCGTGGTGATGGCGGCCTGCAGCGCGCAGGCAGCGCCGGGCAGCCCCGCGCTCCTGGCGCTGCGCTCGGGCACCAACGCGGGGCTCGCTCCGTCCGTGGCGCGGCTCCTCGGCGGGGCCCACGCGGCTCCACCACGCTGACAGCGGCCGGCGGCGTCGGGGGGCCTGGAGCGGTGGGGAGCGGGAGGGGGAAAATTAGTCAGCGAGAAACGAGGGGGAAAGGGTGGGAAAGTAAAGCAAAGGTGAGGGCCAGGAGATTGATGCGAAAAGACAAGGAAAAGGGGCATTCCTGGAAGGTGAATACGGGAGGGAAGAGGCATGCAAGCGCAGGTGCACATGAGGACGCTGCCAAATAAACCCTTTTCTGCACAGCATCGTGCACGTTTCTGCACAGGTCTGAATTGACTCTCACGTATATGTTGCTTACACTTCCCAAATGTAAAGCACTTCATTTTCAAAACACTTCATAGAAGTAAGCAAGAATTATGTGCATTTTACAGATGGGAGAAAATAATGGGAATGAGAAACAGACCTCAAGTATACAGCACATTTTGTTTGCAGAAAACAAGTTTAAGTGGTAGCTCTAAATGTACACCTGAAGCAAACACCTAAAGCAATACCAGTTTTAAAAGTGCCTGAGAAGTGCAGATTCTAAAGCAAATTGAAAAAAAAAAGTAGAAGAAAATAGAAGCTCAGAAGAAATGAACATTACTGTGCAGAAACAAACAGTAGAGCAAACGAATCATCCACAATTTAGGTGACTAAGGGATTAATACTATTTAAGAAGCTGTCTGCAGCTATAACTTGCATTAACATTTAAATTTAGCTGGAAAAGAACCATTTTACAAAAGGTCACAACACAAACTAAGACCTCACTTTCTAATTTTGCATATGAAAGCACAATGGCTTGTAAGTTTTAAATTTAGAGTTCCTAAAATCAAACCCACAGAAATGCTGTGCACAGTTATGGCCACTCTTTGCCACAGTTGGTATGAATTCCTCCAAAAGCTAGAAAGAGGTGCAAGGGAGAACATCACTTTATTCAGTCTTTTGAAAAATATTATTGTGCAGGAGCCCCTAGCTAGGAAACTGGAAGGCTTTAGGCACAAACATCTCCAAAGCAGAAGGGGTAAGCAATTAATGGAAAACAGCTGAATTTTAAAATACTTGAAAAATGGACAATGATCTGTAAACTGTTGTCTGTGTAGCACTAGGGTCCTTCACCAGTATGTTTTAAGAGAGGCTGATAAAAGGTACAGTCATATATCAAAAAAGTGCTTGGAAAAAAGCACTTCATAAACTACTCAAGTAAGGAAATTCCTAAAACAAAGGTATTCCTTCAGTTTAATGTAAAAGATTCGATTTAATGAGCCAAATCTAAACAAAGTGGAAGGATTGTTGCTGTTCACATCGAGGGGTCAGACAGCCTTCAGCTCAAATTCCACCTTCTCATGTTCCAGAATAGCCAAGCAGACAGCTGAGTTGGAAGATCACACGTGTTAAGGCAGGCAAGCAGAAAAGCATGCAGGATTCACAACAGTGGTAAATGATTAACATTTGGGGATAGTCCTCCTTTAGAAAAGAAACAGGATTTATCCAAAGATCACCCATGTGTAAATTCAGAATTTTGGTTTTTGTGAAATACACTGAGGAAGTGACCCGTGAATACTGAGGGCTCCAATCCTCAACAGTTCATTCCTTTATTTTACCATTTCTCTCATGGATGTGGTTAAGGGAAAGCTACATCCACTAGCAAAAAAAAAACCTTCCCTATTTATCCCATAGTAAGGAAGTAAATATTAAAGCTCTGTCTGCTGTCCTAACTTAGCAAAAAAATCCTTCCTATCTGGCAAAGTATTTTCTACAGTCTGGCAAAATTGCTGTTGGCAGCTGCAGCATTAACATTTTAAATTAAAGGAAACATTGACATTAGGAAGGGATCTAAGCTGCAAGGTAGCCAGTAGAGGCATCTGCCAAGCAGAGTACAGAAACCCAGGAGGTCAGGACCTTACTTCTAAACCCCTTCAATCTAACTATCTACAAAATCCACAGGCCAGAAAATTTTGGTGTTCTCAACAATCTTTGGCAAGCTCTCTCTAAAAGAAGACTATTTTTCTGACAGAAAGCAAAGATAATTCATGCAGAAACAGGCCAATTAAAGACAGTAGCAGTTGAAAGGAGATCTTGTTAGCAGTGTGGAGACACCCTTGCAGGCACAATAGCCAAGTCACAGCCCCCAGCAATAAAGATGTATGTTCTGGCAATTCCATTAACCTAACCCCACTTCCCATCGAGGAAATCAGAATGTAGCTCAATTCCTGACTCAGCTCCAAACTGTTGCCTTTTTCCTACAGCTGGATTTGCCTTTTATTGCAGGCAGTACTGTTTCCAGTGAACACAGTAAAACCAGAAGACAACTACTTTCACTAACAATGTCTCAAGGAAATGTAGCACAGACACAGTAGAAGCATTGCACTCTCAATTAAAATGCATCAGTTGCCAAGAAGCTTCTTTTCTTTAGGACACACTGTTTTGGGTTACATGCAGGTATATTTTGCATTCATTCCCACTCTTCTATACAAACACTACATCCTGCAGCAGCTGGCATGTAAGCTGAGATTCCGGGACAATGTTAAGACAGACGGGCTCAAGCTCTCAATCCTAAAAACACACATAACAAACCCAAAACTGAGGGGCTATAGAGCCTTCTCTGCTTCAGAACCAAAGAAGCAGGATTTCAGTAAGCAACAGCAGCCTTGCAAACATGAGCAGGAACATTAGCACAAATCAGGTACCCAAGAAGAGCTGGTCTGGAGCCAAGTCAAACATTTCCACCAAAGGAAATACAGGTGACTAGCACTCATCTTGCAGTTAGGCCAAAAGAATAAAAATATAACCATATTGAGAATGCTGAAGAAGAAAGATGCCACCACCTTTCACCCACCACCATGGAAGGAATCGAGCGATCAACAGGATCCCACCATAGACAAGCACAGATTTCAGATACTAGATAAATCAAGGGTAAAAGAAAGAAAAACAGCATTTATCATCATATGTTCTGATTGAAATGTCAATAAAATGCAACTCAAAGCAGAATAACCATCCCCTTTATCATTCAAAATTGATAGTATTAGAAGTCTTTAAATTAATACAATTTACACAATTGAAGTACATTTGTCACAGCACTGTTAGAAACAGGCACAATCTACTTGTAAGAGATACTGAAGCAAAGCAGATTCATATGCCTGACAATGGGAGAAAAACCCTTTCTCTTGAGGGCTGAAACTGCTTAGGATAAGAGCTTTGGTGTCACTCCATTCCACCATGACTGATGAGTCTGGCAGAAGCCAGAATTTCCCTTCTTGGAGAAGCCATAGGCAAGAGAAGCCAAAGAGGTTAAGTTGATCTGTGCACAAGTACTGGGTTGATATATGCCAATTTTTGGACTGAAAATAGCTTTGCAATGTAGAATTAGTTTAAGAAAAGATAGATAAATGTACATGTCATTTATCTTCAAACAAATCCTCTTCATTTTGAGATGCATCTAATCCATAAAACAAATACTCTGATTACATGAAATCAAAGCTCTTATCTTCAGCTTGTGTAATTTTCCTCAAGCTCCCATTCTACACAAGCTCATGAGAAAAGTCAGCTTGCCTATTTCAGAAGGTTCAAAAGACAATTCACAAGGATATAAGTTTACAAGGTTCTGTATTATCTAAGGATCAAGGTTAAATCCTTGGACCCCATGATACCAAGCAAAGAGTTACATGCTTATGGCAAAGAGAAGGACCCAACTCTCTCCAAGACTTTAAAATGCTATTCCTCCTTAAATCCTTTAGCCCCACCCCTGAAGAAATTTTCTTTTGGTTGGCAGTGACTAAGCCTGCTGTCCTCACCTCTCCACTCACAATTCATAGGAAGAAATCACCTGCATCATCCCTAACTTGATTGTCAACTTATTTTAGAGATACAAGGATGGCAGCTTATTTAAGCACAGATAAAGGAAAAGCTACTTGAATCATGCATAAGTAACCAGAATTCATTTCCCAGCAAAGCTTAACATACCACTTCTTATCTTGCTGGCTGGCTCCTGGGCTCCTTGGGAGGTTTTCTATTTCCACTAAGACTGGTGCAGAAGGAACCGCTGTTAGGACAGGTAGGCTTGGCTTTGCATTCCAGCTCTTTAGAGACAGAATACAGACAAGTTATTATACACACATTAATGAAGTGATGACACATTAAAGTGAACAAAACATATCCACGCTTCTTCTTAAGCACAAAGCTAAAGCAAGGCCATTTTCTTCCCTTATCTCCCTAGCATTGGATATCTATGCCCAGTCTTTTCCAGCACTGTACATAGTTAATAGTTAACTGTAACATTCAATTGGTCAATCACTGGATTTCAAGAACAAATAACAAAATCTTCAAATCTGTTGAGACACATGAAAATTGCCTTTAGAAAGAATGAGAATTCTTACTTGTGATCCATTAATTTGGCTGATAACAGCATTGTTTGCAGCACTGAAAGACAAGAAGAATTTAAAACTGAATCAGATCAACAAACTGCTTTTGCAGGCTGGTAGAACTGTAAGGACTTTCAGAATGAAATAGTCTAAGATATTTCCAAAGTACTCATCTCTTTTCACAAAGGGTATCAAGTTAGTTTTCTTTTGTTCAAGCTGTAGTTTATCTGCAACTCATCTGTTTTTAACTCTTCCTTTCCTAAACCCATTTGGTTTAAAGTCTTCCTGATTCAGCAGTAAGATGTGGCACTTCTAAAGCAAAAATGATACAGTTCTAGTTAAAACACCCAGCAAAATGTGACATTGTGAAAAGCTCACCTACACGCTGTAGATATTATGTTTGTTCCATAACTAGAACCCTCCTGATTTGACGTTTCACCATCACAAGAGTTTATCAGAAAAATTAAAGAGTTTCTTCTGCATACAACCTCTAAAGGACTTAAAAGCAGCTATTCAAATTTACATGCACAGCATCTCAGCATAGCATTAATAATAATTTTATGTTATTAAATATTTACTATATTTGATGAATTAAATAAGACCCATATCCCTATTCTTGATGATTTCTGCAACTGCAAGAGACATTGCACATTTCTGAGAGACTTAAAAGCAGTAATTATGCATTATAGATTTTATGCAAAGCAAATTTTTCCCCAGACTTCTAGCCTTTAAAAAAGGTTCCCATCTCTTACGACCTGTTAATTTTCTGATTTATGGTCTGGATAACAGCTATCCAACCTGGCAAGCTGACAATTCAAATAGATTTCTGTATTTACTTCAGTGACTCTTTAGAATTATTTTATTTAAAACACCATTGTGTCAACACTGAACAAGCTGTTCCTTGCCTGTTTCCCCCTTCACCCTTTCTCTATTGAGCAAATGTGGAGGCTACCCCGGAATTTTCAGAAATATTATGGAGTGTCTTCTGACTAGCACATTCTCCTGTGCTGGGTTAACACAAAGAAGGGAACAACATACATCTTTCATGATGCATTTCAATTAGCAACACTGGAGTGTAGAGTTTCAGAAATGGCATAGCTTGCTGTGGAGACACAACACTGCCACACCTAAGTGCAGATCAGGAGACTGCAGTCTTATCAGGAGGAGAAACTGCACATGAAGTTTCTCTTCCCACCCTCAGAATGACCTAAGCAATCTGAAACTCAGGGAAGGGCACGACAACACAGTGTGACAAGAGCACCAATCAAATAGGCACATTTTGCATGCAGAGGATCTTAATGACACCCAGGTTTGCAGAGTATTTTCCCGCTGTATAGAAATTAAAAACAATTCAGGAAGTCACACTGCAGCCTTGTCCCCCCACTTCCAGACTTCTCTGCTCTCATGAAAGAACCAGCCCTGCTACTACAGACAGAAAATGTTGGGCTGCATTAAATCTGTTGTTCTGAAATGTTATTTTGGCATTCCATGGTGCTCAGTATCTATGAATATCTACTTTTAAAAAAATAATTTGGTTGCAACTGATCATTGAAGTGTTCACAAGTTATTAAGGCAAAGGACAGAAACCAGAACTGAGTGACCTAGGTTTCTTCACTACCAGGCAGCTCCTTTTAACCTGGTTTCCTCTCTTCCCTCAAGGAAGGGTATGAAAATCATATGATTCAGATACATATGAGTAATTTACATTGCAACAGCAACTATGAACCTACAGATCCAGGAACTTTTGGTAGAGAAATAAAGAACCAAAAGGTTTCCCTTTCAATGTTGATCATGCATGAAAATAAATGCAAGTGTAACACAGAATATAAACCCATCAACTTCTTTCAAAAAGACTCATTTTACTATCTTTTCCCTGTTTTTGACCTTCACTGAATGAGTTATTTCAGTCACAAACTTTTACCTGATCTCTTTACATGGCAGCACATCAACTACAGCTCATATCCAGCAAGAATCACTGCTAGTAATAAACAAACTTCTTTGCTAGCTAGTAAACAAGTCTGGCAAAATTGTCTGTGTGCAGCAACACAGAAGCTTTGCTTTGGACATTAACTTTTATATAAAGCAAACAATACCCACAGCAAAACCACAGTTAAGAGTCCAACACTATATCCTCCTTCTGCACGTGCTGAAGTACAGGTGCCAAACACCAAAGACAGAAATTCAAACACTGGAATGCATCTTACCTTGTTTCTTCTGGTTTAGCAGTGTATGCTGCAAAAATATAAAGCATTAATTAAAATTTAATTTATAATTAGGTTACCAGTTAAACATTAATTATATGATTAATAAAAATAGCCTAGCATGGCCGAAAAGTAGGCAACCAAAAGAGCAAAAGTTGAACCAAAAGAGCAAAAGTTGCAAAAATCTCGTGTATTACGTGTGAAAAACAAAATCTAAATTGGAAAATAAAATAAAAAATCTGAAAAGCAAACCAAAGCCAGATTTAAGCAAGTATTTGAAGACAAATATGGCTTTAATTAAAAAAAATTAAAATTAAAAATAAAATTTAAAAAAAAATTATAACTATTTTAATTTTGAAAATTCAAGAGAAGGGCAAACAGCTACAGGAGAATTCCTACCCAAAAATTTTAAAGGAGATGATTACCTGATTCTCACATTGGATTATACTTCTCAGAATGGAAGTTCTTTTACCTTTCATTTGCAGAGTTCGTCTTGAGTATCTCTTGCTGGGCCTTCTTTCAAAGGATGCTGATCTCCTGGCTTTGTTGGTCTTTGTGGTTTGATATTCTGTTTTCCCACTAAAAATGCCATGTAAGAGTGCAAAGCAGTAAAATAAATCACTTATTTTTAATGATGGAATAGAGATAATGTTCATAAAAACATCACACTTCTACTTAAACTTCATAGCTATCTCATGACAGTTCTAAAAAAACATCCCAAACTTCACACCTCAAAAGACCTTTCACAAAAGAGGGTAAGAGTTTTAGAAACATTCTCTTCTTCACCCCATTTCCCCAAGACAAATGGCAGAAGCAACAACTTTTTAAATACTAAATTGCTGACAGAAGCATGTGTGCCCTTTGCATATTTCTGTGATCTCACTGCACGAATTTTGGGAGAAGCTGAAAATTCTAGGAGAGAATAAAGCTTAAGTAATATTGCCAAAAGTCACAGAGAAAGCTGATAATGGGGCTAAACCCCAGCCTCCAGGAAAGCAAGGAATGCCAGGAGGTGTGTGCCAAGTGCCAGTGACACTGACCTGTAGCGGAAGCGAGAGCCCAGGCGAATGAAGCCAGACCGACTGGAGCTTTTCTGGACAGGCCCCCGGAGCCGGAAGAAGGCGTGGTGCTCCACTGCACACTTCCACAAGTGTTTGCAGGCTTTGGGATGATCCAGTCTAAAGACAAAAGTGTGCTCCTGCTCCTTTCCCTTAAAGCACACAAAGCACACTGACAACTTACAAGGGGCTGGAATAAGTGCAAGCTAAAATTCCATGCAAGCCAAATAAAATTTGGTTTTTATGATTCCTAATAAATATTTAAAAAAAATGTTTTAGGCAGGAAAATCAACATTTGCAGAAGCTATAATGAACAAGTGCTATATAGTCTAAAGTTGGAAAAGTCTGGAGTCCATATATTTAACAAGCCAAACCTCTGAATAACTGCAAATTAAAGATACTATTACAACAGGAAGGTACTTGCTCATGAGGCTAACACTGTTTCATTTCCAAATCTAATCTTCTCAAATTACCAATGCTCACTTTTTAAATTGTCTCAGGTATATGCAATTTCTTCCCCATAGAAACAATTCTGAAACCTGCTTAAGTAATTCATTCTACTAAATGTGGTATGTGGAATTTTTTTTAAAACTTTGTTGTGCAATGCATGCTGTTTTCAAAGTACCTGCTCTAGTTTTACCAGGCATTCTCTTTTTAAAAAATGGATGACAGAAAAGTTTATCTTTTACTTATGTCCCTTCATTTTTGTCCTTCCCCCACAAGCCACAATCAAAAATCTTTCAGGCATCCACATTAATTCTTAAAACTTAAATATAAGGAAAGATTAGGAGTATGTACACTAACAGTGTATAATCAAGACTGAGATTTAACTAAACAGATATTTATCTACCTGTTCATCATCTTCCACAACAACCAGAGTGAGTTTGTTCTTCTTGAAGTCAAGCCTTGTTATCTTTGGCCTGCCAGATGAACAGAAATTGCAGGTTATGTCTAACTTTCAGTAACTTACTGATAAAGTACCTCATATTCATGGTGCTCTCACAACCCAAACAATTTTATTTTTTTTGCTATCATAAAAGAAAAAAAAGAACCAAAATCGAGAACAGTACAATCAGAGAGCTTACCAGAAAAACAAACCAATCTTTGTGTCACCTTCAAAGACAAGAACTCCTGTAGGTGTTAGTCCCAGGCTGTAATCATTGCCATCTCTTGCCTAATTGACACAAAATAAAAATTAGATTCATTTTGGTGTTTGACCCTCTATCCAATTTACTAGAGTGATTAATGTAATTTGTTTGTCCAAGCAAAGCGTTATAATTACACACACGTCTGCTATCTTATACAACAAAATTCTTATATTTTGATGATCTCATGCAATGGATTTTTCTTGTTTGCAATCCTTCAATAAGGCTGACAAAAGAGGAATATTAAAGTTTCTAGATCTGTCTGTGTAATAAAGACACCTTTATGCATTTGCTGCACTTGTGTCTCCACAGGAGATCTATGCTTATTTGTAGTTCTTCAGCTGGTAGCTGACTACACCCCAGCAAATTTGAATTACTGTGATTTTTCACAGAATTCCTAAGTCTAAATACAAACTGTAGTATTACTTCCACATCAATCACACATTTAACATACAGCAGATATGCTTAGACTCAAGTTATACCTTCTAGACACATATACCAAAGAGTGGAATGTTGACACAAAGCCAGCTCACTTATTACATGGATTGCAGGAGAACAATATTCCTTTTCTTTCCCCCCTCAAAGCAGAACCAGTGTTGAAATGCAACACAAAACTAACACTATCATTTCCAAAGGTCACCATGCTGTGGTTAAACATACCTTGACTATGTGCATGTCTACACCATACATTTCCAGCCACTTAGCTTTGTTTAAGTAGTTAGTTTCAGCCTGTGCTGGTGTTTGGCCCCTGAAATAAAATTTTTGCTGTTAGGTAAAAAAGCACAGAAAGGAAAAACCGGTAAATGAGGAAAGAGGAAAAGAACTTCCTGAAAGTTGTGAAAAATGTAAACACTGGTGACACCTGTTCACTTTATTGAAGATCAAGGTCACTTTTTAAAGTTTTAATCTGAAAGTGCTGCTGCAAAAATTACTGTTTTTCAAGATTTTGTATCTCATCATTTTACTCAGACCTTTGAAAAGCTTAATTTATCACATTATATTCTTTTACAAAATAGGACAGAGCCATATTAAAATTCTATTTCTGAACAAGGCCACAGAAGAAGCATCAGCAGTATCTTTTTAATAGATTATCTTCTCAGAAAAATCAGTGCAAACAGCATTGAGTACAAACTGGAAGATCTAGTACCTGCATTCCTTCCACTTCTCAAAAACAGCTAATTCCATCTCTTCAGTCTGAGTGGGAACAAATCTGAACTCGGACACCAGCTCAGGGACGTGTTCAGCGGGATCATAGTCTCCAAGTTCAGCTACAAAAGAACAACACTGTCAGGCACTGTTCTCAACAAACACAGTGCAAATTTCTGCAGACAGAAGAATTTCTGCACACTTTTCTAGTTTGTCTAAAATATTAAATTTCTTTTTGTGGTCTTTCTCCTACATCCAGAGATGCTATGTAGAAAACATACAAGAACATACCAGTCAAAGGGCTTGCCACATCAAAAATACAACTCCATCTCCCACAGATGCTAACAAGTCTGGTTTTAAAGACAGATAAATATCTAAATGCTGAAATTGACAATTAGAAACCTTTACAAAAATGTACCATTTTCTATTTTACTGATAGAAAACTCCATTTCTTGGGTTCTGAATGCTGCAAGCATAATAACAGTCTTTTTACCCCCTCCTTTTTCTTTTTTTTTTTTAATGCTGACTGAGGAAGTCTGTAGTTCTATAATAATTTACTCCCACTAAAATGCCTGCCTCTGTTCAAAGGAATGCTGTCAAAGCCAGCTTAGGTTCCAGCTGATTTAAATAAAAGTACACAGCTGTCAGACAGTAAGATTAAAGCCCTGCTACAGGCCTCATTGTGGAGAGAGGAAAGAAAAGACCACCACAAAAAGCAGTGGATATATGGCCTAATTAAATCACTTTGTTCTTCCAAAATCTTATTTACTGAACCTGTATCTTAAGGCTCTAACAATGCTAATATTTTTAAGTGTGGAATGTATTCTAACTGCTTTCCTTCCACACAAAAGAGCAGGTTGAAAAGGCAAGTGTCTTCACAGTTTAGTCCCAACTCTCATACCTACACATGATTTAGGGCCATTAGCACTTCCTGCATGAAAAGAAGAAAGTGTTTTGAAAAATACTTGTAAGAGACAAATTTCAGTGACTTAGTCCTACCTCATGCAGAGTAAGTACAGCAGATTCATGAGATAAATGTTGTGTGGAGAATTTGTGTGGCTCAAACACATGGCACATCAATTGGCTTGAATAAGGACATATATCCATATATCTATACCCTCAAATAAGGACCCAAAAGCCTACTATAGCAGGCATTTCTAACACTTCAAGCCTCCCCTCTTTCTTTTGTGAGCTCCTCTGCTTGAAACCATAGGAAACTCCACATTTGTTAACATCACACCCTCATGCAAACAACACATTCTCATCTGGAATCAAAAGTTAAAGACAGCTAATTAACAAAATCTCAAATGATTCAAACACAGTGCTGTATAGCTGAGGAAAAAAGAGTATGTCACATCTTGTGGCCAAAGAAGAATCTGAAATCCTAACAAGTGCAGCTCAACCTGGCAACCTGGAATGCTCAAGTACAAGCAGGAGACATAGGGCATTAGATGTTCTACAAATAAGATGAAATCAAAAGCTGCTATTTTATACACAGTGCAAACAAAACCCATTTTTATGTGATGTATCTGACAACAAAGACAACACTTGACAGAATCTATATGATGAAAAAGAAGTGAGCTGTGTTACTACACCAAAGTGATTCAGGAAGGCTGCAGGCCTCGTATCTTCTGTGAAAGTGGACAGATTTGTACATAAGCACCTGAGAAAACAACTTTAGGGCAAAGCTGCTTATGTTCAGAACCTCCTTGTTGTTTCCTGAGGAACTCAGTAATTTTCTGTACATACTCTCAAGCACAAGTACAATCTAAAAGATCTGCACTTCACACAGGATCACTAATGGCTGGGCAGAGTCTATTTTATGGACATAACAAGGACAGACTTTTTTAAACAATTAATAAGAGTCTACACAAAACTGTTTGTGCAACTTCACCCTTCCCTTCTTGCATCTACTCACCTTGCATGTTATAAGCTGCCAACTGGACAGCAGTGTCAAAAGGACATTCCAATCTGCCAAAAGAGAAATGCACTGTTAAAAACTGAACTGACACCATTAGCAGACAACTTATGTAACTGACAGTAAGAAACTGCAAATGTCTGGGATAGGAAAATTTAAAAGTATTGGTAGGTTTTCAGAAAATTATCAGGAGATAAGCAATACATTATTTAAGCATTCCTCTCCTGATATTCATGCATAGAAAATAGTATTTTAGAGAAAAAAAAATTACACTATTAAGCAAAACGTATTAATTATTCAAATATAAATGTAAGAAACTCTATGCTAAACACACTGTAATGGTTTAAAAGGCTGCTTACTTTCCATTAAGAATATCGAGTTTCAGCTGCAGAACAAATAAATACCTGTAGGATTAAATAAGAAATAAGTCATTGAGTAATAGTGCTAATGTGTCACTTAGTCAACAGGAGTAAGAGCTTGACAAATAAAAATGTTTTCTACTCTTAATATGGGTTTCCAAGATGAAAGAAACGGCACTGTTACCTCTCAAGGCTTCATCAGTTGGGTTTGTGTGTTTTGCAGGCATTTCAAATGAAGCAAACCCAAAAGTACAAGCTGTCAAAAGCTGAACTACAGTGTTGCATGGAAAAATAAACAGGGTACTGAGGTAACTATTTTTTTTTCTCTTCTGATTCTACTTGAGCAAAGAACAAATTGCATCTTACACATTTCCTTCATTATTCATACACATACCAACCCCATAAAAGAATGGTTATTTTTAAGTCTTGAAAAAAAATATTTCTACTATGGATTGCTTAGTTAAAATCTAACCTGGAATGCTGACTGCAAAGTAACTAAAAATAAATAGCAGGCTGCAGCCTTTTCAACTTGTTTACCCTTCAGAGCCAGCTTTCCTACACTGCCTTGCATATCCTCTACTCTTTTTGCTTAGAAATGGGGCAAATATTGAGTAAGAATCCCTTTGGTGTGCAATACCAATTATTCTGATCCAATACCTCTGAAGAGCAGCCCTTTGCTCCATTATGGTACACAGCTTTCCTTTATCAAGAGAAGAGCTCTGATCAAGTATAAAACATTGGCATCCACCATGGTATTCAGTCTGAATTCTAGCAGAGATTCCTTCTAGTAGAGATTCCTAGAGAAACCTCTAGTAGAGGTTTCTAGTAGAGAAACCTTACACATAACTTCTGCTTCAACATGTGCCTGTGTCTCCTCACTCTTTCATACACAGACACAAAACAGGTGCAGGTGTTTTTCCTACAGGTTTCACAGAACTCCACAAATACTTTGCCAAATCATTTATTAACCTAAACCTTTTGAACACTAGTCTCTGCACGGGGAATAAATTTGGTTGGTACTGACCTCAGATATGAAAATGAACACAGGCCTCCAGTGTGTAGTGGGTGTGACCAGTCTGTGCTTATCAGCCACATAACACTTCCACACAATTCAAGCACTTCCCGTGCTGTGCTACATGACCACTGGCTGAGAACACGAGCAAGCTGCACCTGTGGAAGCTGAACAGCTCCAGCTGGGTGTCCTGCTGTTTAAAGGTAGAACCCTGGGAAAGCCCCTGCCAGTGACACCTATAACCCACAGCAAAGCACTGCTTCTGCTATTTCAAGGTGTCACGCTGTCTCAAGACAGAAGGACAACTTGCTGCTCTCCTGTTCTGGAGGATTAGCTAAGCAGGCAGACAGTGTTTAAAAGCCCTCAGGTTTCAGGTCTGCCTGGCTAAAACCTGCACAGCAAGGTCTGACTGGCAGAACTCAAGTCAAAATGGACGAAAACGTTCCATAGTAGTAGATACAGATACAGGTCTGAATTTTGTATGCAGTTGCTGGTTTTAAAGACAGTTAAATGATTATTCAGGAACATGTATGGGGAGGTAAAACATTCTTCCCAGATCAGCGGGAAAGCATTAAAAAGCAGCAGTTACCACATTATGTTACCACATGTAAATATGAAGCTGCACAGGGTACATATGGCTGGAAGGAGTAATGCTACTATAATCTTCCTGGTAGCACTCCAAGGGATTTGGCTAAAGTGCAGATTGAAGATCCACACAGACATAAACCTGAACAACAAACAAATGCACTTCACACCCTTACAAATGGCTGAGGTATGAAATGTCTACAGCTATCACGAAAACATAACTTTGTTTACTCTCCAAAAGGGATCAGCAGCAGTAACAACGCAAGGAAGTGCTGTCTCTTACAACAGATTTATACTCCTGACAGGTGGTAGGTTGTGCTCTTTTTCAAAGCTCCCCTCCTTGTCTCAGCCCATTCAGAAATGCAGTTCTATGAATGGATTTGTGAAATGCTTTAATCAAGAGGAACTGCTGCTCACCTGATACTACAAACCTACACCTCTAGTAGTGTTAACTCAGCTCAACATGGCAGTAAAATACTACTTTCCCTTTCCATAAGCTCTTTGAGGACCACACGTGCAATGAAATGCTAACTGAAATTCCTTTTTTCAAAGAGAACCTCTAACTTGCAATTCAATGCTTTTCTGCCTGGAGACAGGATGCTTGCATGCAGTTCAAACGAACAGCTTAAGAAAAAAAAAAAGACAGAGGAATGATGTCTGTTCTCTTCAGTGAAAACCTCTGTCCATCGTGTATAAGCTACTCAGATCAGTTGCCAAAATTGCCTAATGAAAAATGGTGCATTAAGTAATATATAAATATTTAGATCTCTCTGTGTCACAGCACATTTATTTCCACACACAAAATAGCCACTTTACAAAAAGAAAACTATATTTACAGAAAGTAAAGTAAGTAAGCAGTTTTAAAGAATTTTCCAAATTGTTTAAATAAATCCTATGGAAAACATTTCCCTGGCCTTATTTGGGTCCCCTCTCACACACAAAATCCCTCTTACCTTGTTAGCTCTTCACGTAGATTGTTGGGCTCTGATGAGTAAAACTTTACACGAAAATGCAGACAATATGGGGGGCCAACTGCAAAGCAGAATTCATGCAAGACAGCAGTACAGTTACAGGATGAGACAGGTTATTTATTTATTACACAGAATCACATCACAAAACTTGACTGAAATTGGTTGGCTATGTTCTACACAAGGTCTTAAGACAGGAATTCCTTTATGCCAGGGAAATCCATGAGGAACATCAGGGTGAAAGGACACTTAAATATGCACACAAACAGTTTTATGTGTTACAAGACAAGCCAATGATCATATCACTTTAATGTGATTCTTCCTGCCAAGAGCATGTGAATCCAGGTTAATTGTTATATTTAAGAGCTCTATCCATCACAACAAAAGCTAAGCATCTTGGCTCTACAGTTGACTAAACCTTCAGGCACACTTGGTCTCTGCAACACCTTCCCAGGGCTCTGGGAAATACTCACTGCTGACAACTCAGGCCCTTCTATTCCACAAAAGTTTAGACATACTTTGTGGGAATTTAAGAGACCCTTCTACAGAAGAAACATCTCTTCTGGAAACCAAAGAGTTAATTCAGCAAAAGGGTGGATTAATAGCTCTTTAAAAATGTGCATCACTCTGCTGATTCTTGCATTTGACAGGAGGAATTTTCTCCCTCTCACTGCTTCCAAAACCTCTCTTGTATGAAAACAACACCACAAATCCCTGAAGACTTCCCACAGAGCAGAGCAAGGAAACTGCTAAACAACATCTTCACCAGGCACACATCACTGCCACAACCAGGCCACACTGAAGCCTTGTGCAGCAGGTGAGGAGGACTTGGTGGACTGGACACAGATTCAAGCATGCAGGACTGCCCCATGCATGAGGTTCCAAGACAAGTTTTCCTACAGCCAGGAAAATGCTCCATAACCCTAGAACATCTTCAGCTGCCTTGACTCCACTTCAACTATAATTAATGTGCCCATAACATCTTTAATTAAGAACATTAAAATAAGGTAGTATGAGCTACAGAGGGAAGATGCCATTAAACAATCAGTAGCACCATGCTGGGCTTTTGTCACTTGTCACCCTCACTCCCTCATAGGACACTGCCCCCACCACCCATTTCAACTGGCTGTGCTTTCTGTATGTTAAATACAATGTCCCAAGAGAAAAGGGAAAGGACACTTACTTTTAACTTGCTTTTTAATGCTTTTGGTGTTGTCCAGCCAATGCTGAAAAATAAATTAATTTCACTGAATTATCAATAGAGAAATCTCCCAGAAAGAACAAAAAAGGAAGTGTGAAGACCATCTTGGAATAACAAGTAGTTTGTTAAAACAATCTAATTCAAATCTTTCACAATTCATAGCTTTCTGTGCTTGCTGAAGTTTGTTTTGCTCAAAGTTTGTAATGCAAAATGTCAGTTTTGAACAACAGAAACATCCTGTAGTACCTTATTTAGACCAAATCTTCAAGACAGCATTGTCTACTTAAAAGAAAAATAAACATACTAGCAAACCACTTCACTAGATTTTCATCCTGTCCAGACAAACACTTAATTCACACATTAGTAGGTCAGCCAGTGACAATCAGCCAGAGAAGCACAAATCATAGCTGAAGACTCTGGCACTCAGCTGTGTGTGATGTTTACTTGGGGCAGGAAGGGGAGAGACAAAATAAATATTGCTGGCTTTCAGGCATTTTCTTTTGATGACTCAAGTGCAGTAACAGCAGAGCTGTCTGATGTGTCCCAACATCAGAGTCAGCTCTACCTAATTCTCAAAAATCTATTCACGGGTGACATTTCAGCAACTGTCACATGGGAGGACAAGTTACTGCCTCACCTACTAATGCTAATTATAAGCTATATACTGGACAAGAAGCCAAAATAATGGCTTGACTTACACTGTGTACAACAGCATGTGAAAAAGCTATTCTTGGCAGATTGAAATACCTACACATGTACACGATGCTCCCCAAAATAATTGCACATAATGGCACTGCTGAAGAGTTTATAGCAGAAGTTAAAGCTGGAAATCCAACACACATCTAGCGGGACAGATCTCCCTCCTAGTGCTGTGCAGGGCCAACAGCTCCCTCCTCCGAAGGAGGTGACTCACCCAAACAGGAAACATGGCACCCTGACCAGCATAATTGCACTGACTCAACAGCCAGAGCCAACTACCTGACACACCATGTCCTGCATGGTTCACCTGCCCAGGGAGCAACACCTCATCAGATCAATCCCAAACATCACCAGGCAACTAATACCGATGAATTATAGACTTAGTAAGACTCCTTTTGTTAAACAGTGTGACATGAAGTTCACAGGGAGCTCCAGGGAGGACAGAAAAGCAAGAAGGGTATGAAAAAGAACCAGTATTTTCAGGTTGCACTGCCAAGTGTAAACACATTCCTGCCTGCAGAACAGCCCTGCCTTCTGCAGAGAGCTGAAGTCAGCCTGTAACACAGCCGGGCTGTGACTGATTGCTGTATTAGCTGCAGATGAGAATGCTTAAACCATCTGCTGCTGCTGTGCACACAGCTGAGAATGCTCTCATTGCCTATTCAAACTAAGTAGCTACAGAGAGCTATCTGAAATGTATCTAATACATTTTTAAAATAAAGCAGGAAGCTTAAGGAGGAATGAAGCAAATATTTACATAAATTTTGCTTACGCTACCAGTGAAATGGGAGTTAAGCAATTTTTTTTCTACAAGGAAATCATATAATCTTTTTTCCTATTCTGTAAACTCACTTGCTGTAAGAGAGTTTACTTACTCCTTCCTCTACCAAAAAAATATAGAAACCACACAGCTGGAGGCTTGCAGGTGATTTAGATACTGAAATGGCAAGGAGAGCCCTTTCTAGGCTCCAGGGCTGGCTGTGACCCCTGTTTCATCTCCCTCCTGTTTTCTCTCATCTCCTCCACATTCCATGGGAAGGCAACAGAGAGGCAGGCCCATGACAGGCACCGATAGCATTTCACTCTGCTGGGCTCTGACCACTGCTGCCCACAGGAGCTCTGCTCAATGGTGATGATGTGCAAGGCAGAAGGGAAACAGAACTGCTTTTAAGTGGGGGTGGGAATGAAACAAACAAAAAAAAAAAAACCAGCCCCAAAACCAACAAATGAATGGACAGACACAGACGTCAAGAAGCTTGAGATTTATTCCAAGTGATTATAATGGAATCCAAGTGGACCTGGAAAAAAAGTTTACTTTTGATGAGGGTTTGCACAGCACAGCTGAAAATCAGAGATAAAGTTTGCTAAACAGAAGGCATTACAAACAACAGGCTGCGCAGAGTACTGGAAGTCCTGACTAAAGGTTTGGTGCTCCAGAAATTAAAAACAAAGCACATACAAAAACCCCTCAAATCCTCACCCAGCAACATTTCAAGAAGTTTGGGCAAAGGAGGTTTGTTAGACAAGATGTTGAGGCTAAAATTGATCTCTTCCTGAACAGCAGACTAGAGTGAACACAGAAATCACGTGAAAACAACAATTCTTTCATTTCACTAATGGTTTCAAGAACATTTTAAAAGAAGCTATTATTTGAATACTAAATTCCAAAATGCCAGGTAGTTTCCATTATCTGGGTTTGCCCCACTCCCCAGGAAATCTTTAACACCCAACTAGTGATCACTTCAGCAGCAGAAAAGGATGAAAAAAAAGAAATCCTTCAGTTGTTCACAACAGATCTACTGAAAACTTATTTGTACTTAAAACAAGCGTGGGATTTCTAAAACTTTTGTATAACTATGTATTGCTAGTTTGTATCAGTAAAAGTAACTAGCAAGTATGGCAATATTCTTAGATTGAAATTGGATAGCAGAAAGATTATATCCTTCAGAGCCAGTGGACAATTCTCTCTGCAGTAAGGGACTGGATTCTTACACAGTTTATTTAACAGGTCTCCTAAATAATCTTGGACAAGTCACTTGATTAGTCTCTGTTCTTTGTTTCCAGCTGCACATTGGGTTTCTGCTAAAACTTGCCAGCTCTTTCTGCAGGAATGGCTGCTATTGCAACAGTTCTTCATTTCTTAAAGCAAGTAATTATTGCTGACTGTTGCATTCAGCTCTTCTGGCAAAATTCAATCTTTTCTGCTTCATTATACACAGCTCATCATTAAGGTCCAGTTTAAACAGATTGTTATCTCTACTCTGCTGCTTTTCAGTCACACATAGTTAAAAAAAGGAAGCAAACAGAGTTTGAAATCCCCTGTACCTGGTAGATTGTGCAGTATCAAATATTCAGTCATGTGCCCTCTGGACTGGCAGTAATAATTTGCTAGAAAAAGCAAGGCATGAGCCACTGCTGTGGCAGAAAAGATTAATTCTTATTAACACATTTCAAGATGAAATAGGTTTATTTTCTAGCAGATCAGGAAGAGAAAAAAATTATCATATAGATAATTCTACCAGTTAAAATTAACCCACTATGATCTCACAAGATCCTGGAGACAGGGAAATACATCAGAAGCCACGAGGCAGAAACTGAGTTAGGATACCTTAACCATACAGACCACTGCTTTTCTGAAACAAAAAGATAAATGCAATAGAGTACTTCGCTATCAATACTCAGCATCTTGGACTGCACATGCTGAGCACAGCTAAAATGATTTGAGAAATATAAAATGGTATGCAATAGGCTGTTTCCTCATTTCTGTTCTGTGCATGGCTCTGAATGCCATCCATCTGTTAGTGTATCTTTAGTGTTAAATGTTTCTGTTCTGCAAGGGGTTTAAGACCACTTTCACTACTGGGAACTACAGACCACCAGCAGCTAATCCCAGTGGCCATGAAGTTTGCTTCAGATGCAGAACACCAACAATTTTCTCTGAGGAGCATAATCTCTACAATTACATGCTAAGCATAAGATTTGATCACAATAATTCTGGAAAGAAGCCATCAGGTTATAAGTGCTTTGGGGTGGAGCACTGCATCCAAAGCTGTTAGCTTCTTTCAAAGGTTCAAGTTTGTGGATTTTTTTTTTTTTGCCTTTATACAAAGTTGCAACAACTAAGAGATCACCTTCAAACTGTTATGGACACAGATCTTCATAGAAATAAAGGAATATAAATCACTGCCTCCATTTTTGTATGCTGACCTTGAACAATTCTGATATTTAGCTCAACTGTCTGTGCTTCCTGTCTGCCATCCTAAGCATGAAATAATTCTGAAGTGGCCTTAAAACTCAAAAACAATTAGGTTATACATCTAACAAATAAGATTGACATATGCAGCAGGAAACACCAATCTCATTCTACCTGGGGATGTTGGGCTAAGTGAATACAAGATTAAGTTGCAGGGATTCAGGACAAAGAAAAAAACCCTCCTTGCCTAAAGGCTCACTTAACTTGCAGCTACCCTAGGTAGGAATAAATACTTGACTATAAGAAGCATCTATATAAAACTGCATAGCCCACAAGTGAAAGAACTGTGGTTACTACTGACAATGCTCTGCTTCTGATTTCAAAACCTTACATTTTTAGAAACACACAATAAAACACCAACAAACTTGGGCTTGGAAGAGCCCTCAAGTCAAACTGATACATCCAAACACACCCGTAGCCTCCTAAAAACTTACAGTTGCAGGTCTGAGTCACAAATGATTTGAACAAATCAAAGGTATACCCCTCCTGCAAGCAGATATTAAGATGACTTTTGCTGACAAGAAAGCTGACAACATTTGCAAAGGAAAACCTTCTCCTCTCTGTATAGCACACAACAAAAGGGCTAAGCACACTCTAATTTTGCTCCATCCTCTCTGTATCATCAGCACCAAGAGTTTCTACACCACACACCAGGCTCTGGGGTCCAACTGGACCAGCCTGCCTAGTGACAACAGGAGTGTGACAGGAACATGTGGAAACAAGAAAGGAAGAGACACAACAGCATGGTCATACATTAGAGTGCTGGAGGCAGAATTAAACTTGGGGACACGGAAAATCACACGCTACAGAGCTTCTGCACAAAACTTAATTCACAAAAGGCAGCTTTCTTATAACATTTTTGTCAGTACTAGGATTCAACTTTTACATTGTTGCTTAAAAAAGAGCATAACTACTTACTGCCACTTGTGCTGAATCCATGAACCTCAATCCAAAGTAGTCGCTTTCGATAAGGTCCAGATGATACATGATTTGCTCAAACAGGAGCTGGCCTTTGGCTTTTTTCTGAAAAGATAACAGGACTTAGTACACAGCAGGTAGATTTATTGTAGCATCTACCTTTTTCTCTGCACACATTATATTCTAATTACAAAAATTTAGTTTCTGAAAATATAATGTGGACACCTTTTTTCACCCCCTTGTATTTTCTGATGGCTTCTTCTCTAAAAGGCAAATGTACACCCCACAAGAAACACAGAATATCCATAAAGAACTTGCATAATCTCCTTTCTTGGAAAATGTCAGCACTGACTTGCCAAAAGTGTTAAAATGTCATTTTATCATTTTTGCTTTTAGGCTTTCCTTACTCACTGACATTCAATAGAACTGGAAACACAGCCAGTACAATTGCAATAACCAATGTACTGGAAAACTTTAGGGGCCAAGTACAGCAAATTGCTTATGAATTTACTACTGTTTGGTATCTAGGTGTTTCACCCGTTTAGAAGCAGGTAGCAAAACCCATTGAATTAGGAGATAGCATTCCATTAGCAAGTGCTTTTAACAACTACTAGGAAACAGTCTGGGGCAAGCAACTTGAATCAACAGCACTGAGATATCGCATTTACAAAACTAAGTTCATAAAACTAACTTCCAGGTGCAAAAAGCCAGCTCATATGCTCATACATAATTTATGAAAAAAACAGCTCTAGCCCCAAGGAAACTTCATTTTTACAGTGATGATCTAAAAAATTAAACAGTTGTTTTTAAAGAGAAGGCACATAAATAGCACTGAGCAGTTTCTACACAACGTATATTCTTCATGCTGTGAGCTCCTTTATAACAAAAAATGGAAATAATAGTTAAAGAGTTTTTATATATAAGATGCTTAAATGTAATAAAATACATTAATAAATTATTAGATCAGAGTAAAGGTCATAGTGTAAAAAAAATTAAATGCAAAGAAATGCAGACATTATGCTTACTCTGCCAGCAGCTGAAGGGTTTCTCTATTTCTGTAAAACCACCATCTTGCAAGATTTTACCTCAATATTTATACATTCACAACATGAGAAATGGGATAACTTTCTAAGCACATATTTAGTAAGCTAGTAGCAAATTTAGTACAGCTCTCAAAATTCTGGGCCAGACAAATTCTTGTTCTCAGAAATAATCTGGTTTAATCAGTAATACCTAAGTAAGTAAAGTTGCATGCTGTAATTCTTGTCACCTTCTTCTACCCTGATCTTCAAATATTTTATATTCAACTTTGCAATCACCATCATTGGTTTACTTCATGTATCAGTTAAATGCAACACAACATATCAAAGATGAAAGCAAAATCCTAAAAAAAAGTTTGCAAACAGAGCCTGTCTAAGCAAATTCTCACACAGTTATTTCTTTCCAGGTACTGGGGAGAATAGCAGGAATGGAAGGCATTTGGGCCAGCAGGCAACTTCACAAACCATAGCATCTACAAAACATTGTATAATACAAATACTAAATGTCAACCTATCAAATTCATTCAGACAAAGTGTCCTCTGTTGGTCTCAGGAAAAAATAATTTCTCAGGCAATAACAGATTTATTAAACACCAGTTCAAACAGAAACCTTAAGGCAAACCATCTACACATACAAACCCATACCCTTCTTTCTTAGTAGAGTCTGTAGCCCCAGTTTGGAAAGACCAAGGCATCAAATTGTTGATATGTTTCTCAACACAGGATATCTTCTACTTAAACATTAATATAATAATACAAGTGAAATCAATTCAGCACCTGCAACAGCAAAACTAGAAAAACATTCTATGTTGCATGAAGCTTTCAGTAGCTTGTCTAAAACTAGCGCAAAATCTCCCCTTATTGAGCAGAACATTTGAGATCCTTCTCAATTTCTCTGTAGATCATCTTTAAAAAGTGGAATTAACCAGTTATCTCAGCAAATTCCCTGCTGGTGACAGAAGCACTTTGACTCCAGCCTGGAATACTACACATACTACTTCAGACTACCCACGAGCAAAACTTAAATTTCTGCAGTGTCAGATTAGTCTCAGAATGTGTTCCACATTTCAGAAATCTCAGCAGAGGACTCGAAGATTAACTGGACCCTGAAAAACTAATGTGGGATAAAGCCCCTGAAGAAGCAGTGGAGCAGCTGTGGAAAGACCTGCAGGACTTCTGGTTGTTCTCTGACTTAAATCACCAGGGCTGTCAACATGGAATTAATTGTGCACTACTTTGCATATGACTTAAATCATCAGCAGCTGTATTTGGTGCAAGTCAGCAGAAGTGTCACACATGCTTTACTTTACTTAAGTCCTTCCTCCTTAAACAAACAGCAACCAAAAATATTAATGCTTTGTAACCAGTCAACTTTCATTAATCAAAATTAATTTTTTTGTACTCAATAAAACTGAGATCTCAAGAGTTTTCAAAGAGCCAAGATACACTTTATTACATTTTCTTGTAAAAAATTGCCCTAACTTTCTTATGGCAACATTGGTGCTAATAACATCAAGGTTGCGGGTTCAAACCCCGTATGGGCCATTAAGAGTTAGACTTGATGATCCTCGTGGGTTCCTTCCAATTCAGAATATTCTGTGATTCTGTGAAAGTGACATTTTTACCCTGTTGCTGTCCTATGCTTTCCCCCCCCCCTCCTTTCTTTCCCTTACAGCAGAGCTCAGGTTACACTCAAAGGACAAATATTTTTAAACTGTTTAATGGTTACTGATGAACTATTAACAACACCACTCACAAGCAGTCCAGCCAGTAGCTGGTCCTCCCTTCAGGGCACAAATTAAACTCCTCATGGGTTTGCAATTCAGTAAAACCTGACTATTTGACTTACAGAGTTTGCTATTCTCTCTAGGAAGCAACAGCAAACATCTCACAGCCGGAGAATGAACAACAGGAAAATGTAAACAAAATACACCATATACATAGGGCAGGACCTCTCCTGGTTTTGCCACACTGGATAAAAGCATCTTCTGATCACTTGGGAATGAATCACACGGCCCCCGCCCCCTCCCCCCCTTTCCCCAATGAAAGGGATGCTCCCAACTAATGACATCTCCTGCTGCTCTTAATAACTGCAATTGCTGGCTGAGTAGGTGTTCCACAGGCTGGGCTCAGCCCGGTAGCTCAGCAACAAGGCTGGGTGTTCACCTCGGCGCGCTGGTTTGTCCCTTCACTGCCGGCTAAGGCGATCCCGGCACATTCTCCTCGGCTCAGGCATCGCAGCCACTGCCTAAAACCTGAAAGGCAGCATTTATACCCTCTTCTCACGGTCTCAGAGTATCGGCTATTTCATGGACACGCATCCATGAGGAGAAGCCAGCCAGGTGCTCCAAACCTGCCGGATCAAAGGTCAAAGCCTCTTTCAGGACAGAGCAGCCAGGACACAGCAGCGCTGGAGGAGCAGCACAAGCTCACAGTCACTGGAGAGGAGCTTGTGCTGGTGAGCACCAGTTGAATGGCTCACTTCAAGTTTTTAATCGCAGCAAAGTAGTTCTTTTTTTCCCAAAACTTGGGGAAAAAAACCCAAGATCAAAATACTCACCTAATAAAACAACTAATTTAAATACTTATCAGAAAATAATCTCTCCTGTTTATTTCTTTCTTTGTGAAGAAATGGAGGGCCCTATACAAGAAGAACTTTGGAAAAAATAGATGAATAACACTACCTTCATGGGACTAACTATCCCTTGCATCTTTGCAGCTGTACTTTTTGTTTAGATTTCTTCAAATGATCACATTAACATTTTTATTAACAATAACTAACAGTAGCTATTGTCTTCAATAGCTACCAAGTGGCAAAAACTTTCCTTCCTGGTTTTTGTCAACTTACCAGGAGGGTTACCATTCATATGCATACGAGCTTCCTTAGAAATACACCATTTACACACACAGAGAAGGTATGGGTCCCTATTCAGGATTTACAGCTACCCAGTTGCTAGGATGTCACCTATGCATGTTTGCAGAGCACAGCAGCACAGAAGCAGCAGATAAGCCTGCCCATTTTTTAAATGAAGTAAATCCTCTTCTCTGAAACCACAGGTTTCAAATACCTAAGCTTCAACAGTGAGAAAGCTTCAACAGGTTTTTCAACAGTGAGCTTTAAAGGAAGAAGATTTCATACCAATATCACACAAAAGGTGTCTATAGTTAACACCATTAAAGTTTGCTGCAGAATTGGAGGGTTAAAACCCTTTATTGTTACAAAGGCAGCGTTAGAAGTACACATTATTTGTATCACCCTGATCTTCTTATGGCTTTAAGTTCTGACCTACAAATGGAGCTGCTCCTCTCCTCAAACACCAAGCACCACTCCTACAAATAACTTTTCCAAACTCTCCAGTCAATTTTCTTCTTCATCTAAAGATGCCACTGGCAGCAAAACACTAATTCTTCTAGTGCTTCTTTCTCTGGTTTATCCTCAGTTTTTGACAACACTGCTATACACACTTGTGAATATAAAACCCTGCAGGCTGGAAGGCTGGAGAGAATTTCTACCTCCAGACACAGCTTATCAATTCTTGTATTTACTCAGTGTCTCACAAGTACAGGAAGGTAAACATTTGGGATTAAATATTTTGTTCTTTTATTCTCTGGAGAAAGAAGGTATTTCCCAAAAATTGTCATAAAGAATTTTTTTCAATACCCAATCCTAACTGTACAATCATTAGAGTGCTATGTAGGAGGATTTTAATTTACTGTGCTCAGGCTTATTGACCCTATTACATAAGACAAAGCCTCAAAACATTCATGTCTGACAGTTTGTTTTGTGGAAGCCTCTGTTTCAACTTCCTGACCATTTTTATCTTTTAACTACCAATTTGATTTAATCCATTTTTTAATTCTTTCTAATACAGAATATTTCCACATTGCTTGTTCAGTATTAAGGTTTACAGATTAAATGCCTCCCCCTATTATATTGTCAAACATTTCAGTTTTATTTGGTGTTCCACCTGCAGCTTTCTCACGAGCACTCTGATTAAGAGCACCAGAGAGTCCCAAGCCTTTGAGCTCTTTGCAGAGGCAGCTCAGCAGGAAAGCAAGACTCCAGATAAAATTCGCTGTGAGTTAGGAATGTGAAACTTTCAGGCAACTAAACCAGCCTGCAGCACAAGCCCCAGAAACACTCTGGCAGCACACTGCAGGCCAAACAATTTTCTCTTCAAGCAGCAGAGATTGCTGCCAGCTGCTCCCTTCCTCCCTCCTTTCCGCCAGTGCCAGGGCACGGAGCATTGCCCCGAGCCTGAAATGCCCGCCTGCCCCGGCCCCGAAGCGGCTGGGCTGTGAGCAGGACCCTGTGCGGGCAGCCTGTGCTGCTCACAGGGCACAGGCACTCAGCATCCCCTGGCTCAGGCTCGATCTCAGCAAGGATTTCAGTCTTCAGGCACCCCAGGAAGCACCGGCTCACCCTGCACTGCCGCCGGCCCCCTCCCACCGCCCGGACAGCAGCGCCTCTGCTCCGGCTCGCCAATCATTTTGTCCACTTTCAGTCCCCTAAAGCTCTTTCAGAAGTTTAAGCAAACACTCAAAAGCATGTCAATACTTTCAGACAGAAGATCACATGGGAAATAAATAAAGTTTTAATCCAAAACTTTATAGCCTCAGCACACACAAAAAGGGGCACGTTCAAATGTTTATGTAGTTACTACTTCTGTCAGCTGAGCTTTATTTTGAAACTTTAGAGGTCAGCCTTGAACACAGAGTACTCATTTTATTTGATGACTGATTTTCTAGCATTTTTAACAGTATGAGATTTTCTTGTTCATCAGCATCCATGCCAGGAAGAGCATTTTGCATTTCACATTTACATCCACAAATATTCAGCAAGTGGCCATAAATATTCCAAAAGTTTTTAATAAACCAGAGTGGATTATTGAGTAAAATCAACTACCACAATGCATCTCTGATCTTGCAGTCAGATCAACACAAATCATCTCTCACCAAACAAAAAGCTACTGGCACTCAGTAATGATTTTTACATTCCAGATAGATTTCTTAATTTTTATTTAAAATAGTCACCACAGATACAGTCCTTTTTTCATCTTGTTTTATACTCCAAAAGTCTAAACAGCTTAGTTCAATTCCACTCTTACACACAACCACTGGACTGGTTTATACAAGACCTTGTTCTAATGATACTTCATTATAATAAGGACAAAACCATCTCATTTTGCAACCTCCATATCAAATTTCATGCATGTGTAATAAGGAATATTCCAAGATAAAAAACTACTCAGAGAGAGCATCCATTCTCATCATTTCTCTCTTTCATCTTATACCACCAGGAAGCATTTACCTAAAACTTTGCACATACAGAAACTGGAATACAATTAACGCTCCATTATCCATGAGAAGATTATGTAAATTGTGGGTTAGGCAGGGTCAGGTTTTTTTACTGAAACACAGCTGGCTTCCACAAGTACAGTTCTGTTTCCATAAGACCCTGCACTTACTATCTGTCTCTCTTGTAAGGCTGACCTTTCACCCTCATAAAAAGCAAACCAAAAATTTTATATTTCAAGTGCACGTATTTACATTATTTATATTAACATTTCTCCCCCTATCTACGTTATCTTTTCCCTCTCCCAATTACTACTATGGATAGCATAGAATTAAGTAAACAAATACTCAATTGTAAAATATTTTGATTTTAAAATCCTCTGGAGCTCTCTATTACTTAAAACAGCAGTGTATTTTAAACTCTTGACAAACACTTTTGTTCCTAATTATTTCATAAGTTGTTGGTGATGCCAGATAAAAGTTTTGTGTACTTCCAAGTACCCCCTCACCAACTTGTCTTTCCTCACAAACCACGAGCACCAAGAGAGCTGGTGTTCCAGCTGTTGAGGGGTTCCCTTGACAGATCAGAGTGGTATGACTGAGCTGATGGAATCTTCAGGTAATAAACCAGGGCTGTTCATGGCTTTTGAGCCTTGGGAATTCCAGAGGTGCAGTGGGGGAAGATGTAGTTTAGTTTTGCATGGGAACAGGATGAAAAGTGAGATAAGGGATGTCAGCAAAACAGAGTTCTTGTCCTCTCACCACTCATACCACTCAGTAAACATTCCACCCACGGATCTTAAACAATGGGAAGAAAAAGCACAACCTGACGTTTGTCCAAGCTTAACTCAAGTTAACAGAAAAGCAGAATGTATAATGAACAACATCCACAGCAGCATTTACAGACAACATCTACCTTATAAAAACTTTTTTAAGATTAACAAAGTAACAAGCTTCTTAGTGTTTCACTAGGCACATAAATCTGTAAAAACGGCTGAATGCAAAGCTTCAAAAGAATGGTAAGAGGGAAACTACCAGGTCAAAAAACAACTTTAAATCTGATATGAAGCTGTGGGAAAAAATCTGACATAATTCAATCTGCCCCAAAATAACACTGATAACTTGCATTAAGTTCATGCCTCCCATTTTGAACATACCAAGATGTCAGTGAATAGTACACATGACACTGACATTCTTCAGTCATTTACATAGCTACACAAGCAGTAGATTCCTGCAAAGAATCCAGTCTATGTACTGTGTATGACTGCAACTTTGGTGAAAAGTTCAAGTCAGGCATTTTCTAATTAAAAACAACAGAAGACATAGAAAAGCAGAAAGATTAAGTGGCTTGACAGACACCAAAGATAAGATCAGTGGACAAAAAGCAGAGTTACTGCTCAAATCCTGGCTCTGTGTCTAATAAGTTAAATCTCAACTGCATCATTTACAACCTGTCCCTTCCATCTCATTGTCAATATTCATAAAATATCAGTCTTTGCTACTTCATAATTCTCAAAGTGTTTGGCTTACATAGCAACATCCCTGGTGGTTGCTTCTTGCTGTTGTTTTTGCCTTTCTTTTTTCTTTTTTTAATTAAGGAGAAATTCAGCAATCTCAGGTTCAATTATATCAATGACTGTAAATGCAGAATACTCTTCTCAGTAAAAAAATTACTGTAAGGATAGAGCTCAACAGCTTTTTGAGCAAACTTGAGCCTGGTATCACCTCTAAATGCTTCTTCACCACATTTGGGGAGGCACATGGGGAACCAGATTGGAGAATTGCTCCAGCTGGAAACTACATAACGAAATTATACTGATTATTTTCAGCCACAGCATTTTCTTGACTTAGCTTACTGCCTGGCTGCTAAAATACTGTTTCTTCTGCCAAGGGGTATGAGAAAACAAGGACAAACGCAATAACGAAAGCAACATCTTTTCTTCCTGTGGCAGCAACAGCTTATGCCACTGTAAAGTATTTGTGTAGCCATGGATTTAAAAAGGTATGGCATTCATTCCTGCCTAGACAACCCTTTCTCTGGCTGTGAACTAACCTGTTTGCTAAATGATTCATGCTTAAGAAAAGCTTTGTTACTTATTTTTTTAATTGAACATTTTCACAGTGCTTAGGTAGACAATGCGACTGTGCACAAACGAACTGGCAGAGCAGGGGGCACCTCTTGGAGAGAAAGAGTTCATTTTAAAGCAAATTTACTGCCAAAAAGGTAACAGTACCAATCTTGTAAAATATCTTAACTCAAAGAGCACAAAGATTCTCAAAGAAAGTTTTTGTAAAAGAAAATAAATATACACATGTATTTTTAATTTAAGCTTTATATTTTACAAAGTGATGTTGTGTTGCGAGGATTTTGTATCCTCCCCCACTTCATCCCCTGTCTCTCCTACCCTTTTTTCTTTCCTTTTTAAGAGTCAACCTCAAAATATGAATGATGAAAGTGGAGAAACAAGAATAAACACTCTAGGAAGTTTGAAATGAAACATTTAATTTACTTTTAATTTATTGTACTTTAATCACTGAAGAAACTGGTACATGTCAGCCACTGACGATGCACTCTAATTACCACATCTGGCTACGCCAATTTGGTTACTGTTACTCATAACTCAGATGTTCACAGTCAAGGATCTATACTGGCTTTCAAAGAAAAAAATCCGGAGTGAAAAGAGTTTCTTGGAGAAGTAAATAGTTACTACTGCACCCCGGTCTGAGATTTATAGGCCAGGTGGCAGGTCGTGACACCTCTTCAGGTTCAATTTATGCTCCTCAAAGCCTTAGAAATGTTGCTGGAGCCACCAGGAATTTGCCTACAGAGCCGACTCCAGCTCCAAAGATTACTGCTCTGCTTATGCAGAGACACCAATATAAACTTGAGTACTTTTTAAGTGTTAACTCTTGCTATTAAGTGTTTGTGGGCATTCCTGGCCTCAAATCAAACATCCTAGGCACTAAGCAGCACTGGATATATTCATTACATTGCTTCAGAGATTTACAAATTGACTTTACCACCCTCTATAAACGCCTATCTGTACAGTCACTTTGCAAATAAAGATGTCAAAGGGTTTCTCTGACTCTAGATTATTTGGGGTTCAGGATATCATAAGAGTTATTTCTGCTAAGTCAACAGCACTGCTCAATCAAGCTGACTTCCTAGCACTACCTAAACACTCCACGATTAAAAAAGAAAGGGAAGAAAGAGCTGTGTGGAGCAGCCAGTCTTGAAGCAGCTTTTCTTTCTAGTCAGCAGTTCCAACACCAGCACAACTGTGATTGCAGCCAAAATCCTCTGGAACTAGTCAGGTCTCGCAGATCCACACCTTCCTAACTTCCTAATGCTCAGTTCTGTGAGCTTAAAACAAGTCACAAACAACTATAACACATGGTAATGGAAAAACAGAGCACATCACTTCTGGTGCTGCTGCTCATCCTGTTGGCCAAAAACAGGTATGCAATTAGGCAAGCAGAACAGGCACGTGCATATTAAGGAAGCTTTAGAAATGTAAAACAGTGGCTAACACCTCACTCGGAATAAAGCACCATGCCATGAGACAATCCCTACTATATAATCTGCCCTGAGGAGGGGAAGGAAGCAGATTTTTCCTCTTCCCCTCCCCTCTCAAGTTAGCGCTAAAAACTGTGTCTACCTCTGACACAAAACCAGACCAAACCCAACCCACACAGAAATTCCTGCTGGTACTTCTGCTCATCCCCCTCGTCAACAAGTTTCACCAAGAGATTCACCTTCTTTGTCAAGACAGATAGCTCACCAAAAAGAAAACCCAATTCACCAAACAGGCTGCTCTCTCTAAGTTATGCCCTGGCACAAAAATTGCATTAAAACATTAGAAGGTGTTCCGTGCGTAAGGCATGATGACATCCAGCAAACACTCTCGAATTTCAGTGAATGCCAAAGTTAACTATTCTTTCAGAACCTTTTTATGAGCAGCAACTTAGTGGACATCAAGGCACAGGGCCGACTACCAACAGCAAACAGCAATGCCTTTACCTAACTTGCAAACAGCAATCCACATCAGAATAACACAACCCAAGCGTATTTCAAAAACACACTTGGATCGCTCATACCGGTAAGTCCACGCTGACATCTGTGCCGTCCAGCAGCGCCACTCGGCAGGTGATGATGGATTTGGCATCCCCAGCTGCAGGGATGTGGGTCGCAGCCCTTTGGGCCTCTCTCAGCCTTTCCTTCTCTGCATGCTTTCGCATGGACCGGCGTCCCAGCGTGCGGCGGAAAAAGCTCAGCATCTTTGCTACAACACCCAACAGAGAAAATGAACAGGGTTAAGTTTTATACAGAAGAAAAACCCCAAAACCAAACCAAACAAACCTCAAACGGAGTCAGAAAAAAAAAGAAAAAAAGCTGCAATAAAGTTATTAGAGAATCCCAGACTTTGATAAAGAAACGTCAAGGATCAAACAGATTTTCACTTATATTTAAACACCCACAGTCTTTGGCTGTGAAAGTCTTAGAAAGAGACTTTTGAAATAAACCCAAACTTCAGAACTGTGAAGACGGCTGGGTGACTTCTTGGGAATACACGAAACTACGCTTAAGGGAAAACACAGCGATCGTGCAGATCACCTACTGCTCTCCGCAATCTTTCAATAGCACAAACGCCACGGCGCGCTCCTCAGAGACGGTGATCTTGCACAGCTGGGAGGCAACTGAGCGCTACATACCACCGGCTCCTCTCCTGGCTCACAGCTCCACCTCTCCCATCGAAAACAAGCGATAAGCGACCCTTCCCGCCTCAGAGCCGCGCTCCCAGCTCTCCGAGCAGGAATGGCTCCAGCAGGACCGGCGAGCGCCCCTCGGGCACGGCGCTTCCCGGCACACACACGGAGCTGTGTGGGGAGCCAGCCCCGAGCACGAGGGGCGACCCCAGACGAGACCCGGCCCCGCCGGGCGCCTTCCCCGCCCGCTCCGACCCCCGCCCTTACATAACGCCCCGGCCCCGCGGCCCCGCTCCGGCCCCGTGGCGGCCCCACCTGCCGGGCTCACCTGCGGGGCGGCGGGAGCGTCCCCACGGCGGCTCCTCCAGGCCCCGGGGGCGGGCAGGGGGCGGTGAAGGAGCCCCGGGAGGGGCCGGGCCGCCGGACATGGCGGAGCGACGTGGGAGGCCCTTAAACGGGCAGCGACGCGCCGGCCATTTCCTCCCCCCGCGCTCACTTACCTGGCGGCTTCCCCGGCCACGCTCTCCTGCTCGGTGGCGGCGCGGAGATGGAGGCGGAGGGCGGCGGGAAGGGAAGGGAAGGCGGCAGCCGGACGGGAGAAGGAACGCTGTGCTTGCCGCCGCGCCGGGAGCCCATCGCCCCTTTAACGGGGCGGGGCCCGGTGGAGAAGGGGCGCCCCCCCTCCCGTGCCAGGTGGTTTCGCCCGGCGGAGGGGCCGCCGCGGGGGGTGGGGGGCGCGGCGCCGACCACGTGCTGGCCGGAGGGGGGCGGCAGCGCGGAGCCTGGAGCGGGCCGAGGGCCGCGGAGCGGGGGCGGCGGGGCGGCCCCGGGGACGGGGCACCCCTGGGGATTGAGCCTTCGGGACGCCTTTCAGGTTATTTCCCAAAAGTTCTGGAGTTTTTGCTAATGCGGCATGGAAGTTTCCCCTCGGTGGTTTGGCCAGGACTGTGACCAGCCCTCTGCTGTCCAGCGGTAACTGGAACCTTTAGGCAAATGCGCGCTTAAGCCATAAAATTTGTAAGAAAGTCTTATCTTTAAACAGTGCCTGAAAGTGCAGCGGTAGCAGTGTATTAGATCAAGCAGAGCCGTCTACAAGCGAACACTGTTAATATGTATACACTGAAATAAGTGTATATTATACGCTATTATACACTAAATCAGTGTATATTTATACACTGAAATAAGCGACTACAAAATGCAGTTTTGTACTTTAAATGCAGTCGCAGAGCCTGTGCCGGTGCTCCGCGCTTCCATCGCTCTTCTAACGTGTCACTCCAGCCCGGGCCACCAGCCCCGCTCCTCGGCAGCAATTACAGAGGGCTGCACTAGACTGTGCTTTTTTATTACATAAATATTTGTGTCCAAGTCAGTATTTGAGGAAAAGCAATATTAAACTCTTCGTGCGTAATGCCTGCTAAGAGTGACAAAGCTCGGCGTAAAGGAGCTCCAGACACCTCAAAATCCCGGGATAACTGGGACTCCAGCCTATCTAATAGCCTGGGAGAGCAGATACTTGGGCTAAAGATAACACAACATTTTTATGCTCAGCTCTGAATCGCGGGCTGACACCGGTCAGTCCCTGCCAGGCAGTGGAATTGGCATCATGAAACCCACATTAATACCTCAGCTCCAGTGCCTGAATAGACATCGAGTTAACCCTGATGTCATTTACTGAAATGGGGGGCGGGGGGGAATAAAAAAGCTGGCCACCATTTGCCGACGAAGTAACAGGTTGACAACCACTCTCCTGCCGCGGGGAGGAGCAGGGCGAGCTTTGAGGAAAGGTGAGATTCACATTCATGTGCCTATTTATTCAGAAAGGTGAATTACAACAGGGGGGGTAATTTAGATATTGACTTTTTATCAGAGGAGCAAGGACTATGCTTGCTCTCCGTAGCCTGTCATGAAATACCTGTGGGAGCTTGCAATAAAGTTCCCAAAGAAACCATACAAAATCTTACTATATTTAATGTGGAAAAATAATTTATCTTGAGGGTTTGGCAGATATCTGAATTCTCAGATCAACTAACCAATGGTTTGCATATCAAAGATGCTTAGTATGTAGTGGAGATCTGCCAGGTAAATGGGAGTCTCCTGCCAGTTAAGTCTACACCAGTTCACATTCTCCTATACAACAAAGAATTGTAGGGAATTCCCTAATTCTTGGACGTTGTCCCTAAATGTTCTAACCATCTTCAACTATTCCTCAAATTGAGCTTCCTTCCACTCAGTCATTCACAAAGATTATGTCCTTCCTGTAGCTTTAGTGACACAATGACTCAGTAGCTCATTTTTGCAATTTCTACTTCACACCACCCTCTTGCTACTCTTCCTGTAATTACAGTCTACTCCTTCCTTGCTCTTTGCTACTCAGATACAGTCCAAGTATGCACAGTACACATTCAGCTGTGTTATCTGCTGCTTGTCTTATATCCAGTCTTCAGTTTAAACAAATCTCCTTCTATTGAAAAACCTCTTCTTACATCTGTTTTTCTCGTTAAAGTGCTTTCCCACTGGTTTATATTTTTGTACTTCAAATCCAAACACCCTGTCCTCACTTTAAAGTCCTGTATTTATCAGTAAGAACATACAGGGGTCTCAGACACTCATCCCTCCCGAGAATTCTGTCTTGTGTCCTAAGTCCTTTCATTATCTTTACCCACTTTTGTTTGGAACATCCCCTCACTTTGTGGCAGCAAATACTTCATCACAAGGTTCCATCTGGAGTTTTTGTTCTTCACATCAGTGTTTATCATACCCTCAGCTTTTTGATCAGATTATCAGCTCTACTGAACACTATCGCAAATACACTCACTACATAAAAGGTAATTTAAAAGTTATTTTTCCATTAGAGCAAATCTTGCAGTATTTACATATTTTCAGACAAAAACTTGGGCTGATGCTTTAACCAAGCAACTTAATTCCTGATAATTTGCAACCTCTTCTAATGCACAATCCACAGGGGTGTATTTATGTCATACAATGCCACGAAGGAAAATACAAGGTGAACATTATCTGGCACCAGACACAAATAAATGTGGCACAGCAAAACCGTGTGTACAGTAGCAAGAAAATCACAAAAAAAATATTAAACTTTAAATTACTAAAGCACATCTTTATTTTGCAATTAAACAATTAAGATCCACAACTAAACTATATATATATTTTCAAGTCTGTACCTAGACAACTATTTGTCAACTTAAATTAAATATATCCACAAAATATGCATAACAGCATTTTTTCACATAATAGAATGAAATTTTACTTAAGACTAAAACAAGACTTGTTAAATGTTAATTAGCATATTTATCCTGGGAACTGCTGGTTTTCTGTAGAAGTTAGTGTATAATTTTAATGGCAAGAATTTTAATTTTATCAAAATGAGGACAAATACATAAGGCCCTTTAAAGCATACAGTAGCTGCAGTGACAAAAGCTGAATTTATTTTCACATTGTCCAGTGTTGACCAATTTCAAGTTTCCATCGTTTTCCATCAATCACCCTGGCTGCTTAGCCAAGATGATGCATTTAGGTTGTTGGTTTGTTTTTTCCCTCCCCCTCATGTGCTTTTGAACAAATTTATAGGCAGAAGTCTACTTATGGGAAGAGCCTTTGCATCCCCCCAGTATTAATAAAGATACACAAGAGTTAGTCTAAACAATGCAAGAGCTGTTCAACTCTGAGATGATTTACTCCACACTTGCAGTCCATCATTCAGCAGTATGAAACTGAGATGAAATTTGACAACTGAAATCCACAGCTGGAAATGCAAATTAATTACCAGAAGTAACTGGCAAAAATATTGCCACCATCTGATTGTTAATGATGGAACTAAATAATCCTCTTCCCTTTGTATTTACACACAGTATAGCACCTGTTACAGAAAAAAACCTCAAACCTTACACAAACAGCCCTGCCAAATTGACTGGTTAAAATGGGATCACTGGTAAATGAAGCAAACCAAATGGAAAACAAATCTGGATACACTGGATAAGATAAAACCTTCACTCTCTTACCTTAATTTTCCTGTAACATTATTATGGGTTGTTACTGTGGTGCCCCAATGTACTGAGATAATTGCACTGGATCATTTATAGTCTAGTCCTTGTGGATATATTCTAGTTAAAGACCAAAAGAGCTTAACGTAAACTGTTTAACCCTCTCACTCATGTCTCAGGCCCTGGCCTAGGTGCAAAAGGGTGACAACTTCCTTAAACTTTGTTGTGCATTATCTTTAGTTATCAAAATTCAAATAAGTTAAATAAAAAAAAAATACTGATTTCCAGGTAATTGATCTAATGTTAAAAATAATGCTTAGCAGAAACATTTACAGTAAACATAGCTAATTTGCAGCTAGATGAGAGAGATCACATAAATTTACAAGTACCCTGTAAGTTTCTATTTGCACCTTTTTTTCCTTTTTTGTTTTTTTTTTTTTTTCCCAAATGTAGGCTTCATATTTGTATTAAGACAGGAAAATTGAGATGATAGAATTATCTTATTAATATCTATTTTCTGAACATCCCTCAGAAACACGTGAACAATCAACAAGAAATGGCTGGAACAACAGCAAGCATTCGTACCAGGGTGTAAGCCAAATCATCTCTGTACAGAAACCCATTAAGCATCTCTCTCCAAACCCAATTTATTTTGTCCCATAGTTCAGTCAGTAGTAAGCATGACATAAAGTGCTACTATTCAAACATCAAAACACTTTGAAAAAAATTATCCTTTAAAATGTGTAAGCTTGCTAAATATGAAATACCACAACCAACAAGCTGCCAGCCAGTCTGTGAACCATCATTCTTGCTACAGCAGACTAGAATCAGACATTTTAGTGGCTTTTTCAAATAAGGCTACTAATCAAAATGTCTAAATTTTAAAAATTGAATATTTCAGCTTTGAGAAACTTGCTAATGTCTCCTTTTTACCATTGAAATCTCAATGAGCAAAACATGCCAAAACCAATAGTCAGAACTTACAGCCTATGCACCAGATCAAAACTTGTAGCAGGAGAAGTCCTATGAAAATATAGACACCTGTGGGAGTAACAAGCACAGAGGTAAAATCCAGTGATAAGGAACTGGCCTTCTTTGCAGACTTCTAAACAAACAAGTGACTAAGTGCAGTGGGATAACAGAGACTGGACAGAACAGTTACACTGAAACAAACCAACCATTTCCTCCTTCTAACAGCTTCCAAATCACCACTAATTATAAATACCTGCATATTCATGCAAGGTCCACAGTTAATCAATGAATATGTTTTTACCAATCTTAATACTGGATCCTAGCACTAGAAGCAGCAATGGGAAAGAACTTTTTCAGTCTCAAGACAAAAGATGGGTACACTAAAATTGGCAAATACACCCAACCCAGCTGACTGGGGACCTGAGATGTGAGCTATAAAAAAGACTGCAACTGATATTAGAGGACATCATTCCTCTACTTGGTGGAAGTCCAAATATGCAAAATTTTCATGTGGACCATAACCAAATCACTCCTTTTATCCTCAGGGCTGAGGGGCTTGCTGATTGCCTGCACAGTAGCTCTACAGTCAAAACTACAGCATATGTACTGGACAACCTTCTTTTGCTTGGAAATTGTAGAGCTTGGTGCATCTGTAGAGCTTTTCATGCTCATGCTAATTCCCTGAGCCACCAAACATCACCCACATACCTGCACACACTGCATAAGCATAAAAATATCACATAATTCAGCTCCACAGCATGCCTGGAGCTCCAATATCTCTATGCCAGACCTTCCCTTCGTCCTGTTCCCTGGGGCAGCACAACTGCAGCACATCTGCTGCATTTTGGCCCTTCCACAGGTACCATGAAGCTTTTTGGAAGGTCTCCATGGAAAGTTGCCAACTACACAAGTTCCATAACAACCTCCTCATGTTCCTTAATGTCCCAACTGCTTTCTCACCCTTTCTTTACTAGATGGTGTGCCAGACTGTAATCAGATAATCTAGAAGAAGTGTTATTGCTTTATCTATATGGCATATAAGCTTTTGAGATTTAACAGAGAAACGTGGAAGAAATGTCAGCTAGCATTAAATCTAGCGAGAAAAATCCCAAGGCGTTCTCTTTTTCATAATGGGGAGAGAATAGATAAAAATAAAATGCATAAAAGCAGTATTTTACTGCTTAAGACCTACAAGTGATTGAAAATACCAAATGCTTCCAAGTTCAGGATAAATGAAATTTTCAGCCCTCAGTTACCTGGGATATCTAATGCAGTATTTCTCAAAGTGGACTGGCTGACAGTCTGTAGGTGGTTTATTAAACAATACCTGTATCTTATTTCATATTTAGCAAAAGTAAAAAATGCTCCCAAAAACCACTTAAAGCCCCCACTAGAGCCCCATGTCTTTCTACTAAAAAACCCCCTTCAAATCCATTTTAAACAAGAGATGGTAGTGGTAGTTTTCAATCTGAACCTAAAAATAAAACCAAAAATCCTAACATTTTACATTGGCACAAATTTGTCATAATATTGCTCTTATTTACAATGAAAACTACTGGTTTGTTTTTTTTTTTTCTTTAACTGGATTTGCATCATGGAAGTGTTAGAAACATACTCTTTCCCACACCCACCCAACATTTTTCCTAATCAAATGGTATGAAAATAATTATTCATAAAATCCAACAGTCATAACACCAATCACATATAGCTCTATAAGTCATTATGTCTGAAAGATACATTCATGTTTTGTACAGCATGAAACATACAAAAACTTCTTTAAAAAACTCTTAAGGATGATACAGATCTTCATAACCCAAAGTAAAATATTAAGCAGTTTTGCTTTTTTTGGCCATATAAAAATATTTTAAAGGCCATTTATACCACAACAGGTAGAAAAATTTAAATGACTGATTTATGCTGTAGAAAGGCTTCAGTGCTATTCTCTTTCCCAAGCAGTTTTTGGTTACCTTTATCCTGGCTTTGGAGAAGCCAAAAGCCACTGAGTTGCTAATGGCCAATTAATTAAGAATAGGTACTTTGTTTCAATTTTTTCCCCAGTGCAGCTAGTTAATAACCTACAAGTCAGTGCAGAGGAAAATTTTGAGGAGATCTACTATTGTTGCCTGTGTTTGTAATCAAAACAGTAATGACAGATGACCAATAATACATATCCCACGCTTAATTGTGGTATAAATGGGACTTTTGAACTTGAACTGCTATGGCAATTTACATAAGAATATTTAAATATGTGCCATACCAATGCTATATAATGCTGCATAAACTCCATTTCTGATTTCCCTCAGGATAACAGGGCAAATGCTATTTTTGTTTACAACTTAACTATGAAGAAAATTTCTTTCAGTATAATGGATGATTTTTTTTTTTATTTTTGGACAGTAAGTGCTGAGTTCAATATAACCTTCTAACTAGCCAGTAACTCAGCTAATGACCTCATCATATGGAAGTTAAAGAATTATAAAAAAGAATTTTCATTTGTTGCAAATGGCTTAAAATATAACTGAGATTAAAGCTACCATATTACTCTTTTTCAGTTCAGTTCAGATCCAGAGATTCTTGTAAAATTTATTTTTCACTGAGGGATAACATTGACTTCAGCATCAAATCTAGAAATATAAGTAACAGGGCCACAGCCCTCCTAATATTATTTTGTTTTCTAAAAATATTTAAAACTCTATCTTTCATTTGGCATTGTAGTTCTTGTTCATTACTAAGTCATAAGCCAGGATTTCACGTTGTCTGAATCCCTTTTCATTTAATAGTTCATAGCTGATCTGTTTCAAATGTCCATAGAACAAAGTATATTATACAATATAATTCTTCAATAGTTAAAAATTATTTAGCGTAGAACTTTCCATTTAAATTCTATGCTATGTATATAGCTTACAACAAAATTTAATGGATAAACATTTTCAGGAAACCAATACAATAAATTAAAACTTTTAAATAGAGGGCACAAAGTTATGCTGTCAGAGGGCAGTCAAATAAGTGACTCTTTTTTTCTTACAGTATATTACACTGGGTACCTTGCTTCTGACTTGGTTTCTGCTATACTAGAAAAATATTTAAAAATGGGGACACTTATGCATCTTTAGAATGAGCTCAGATACTGTATCAGACAGACATTTCTTACAAATCTTCTACCTACTTAAATAAGATGCAACCCATACCAACTGGAACAATTTTGCACAAGCATAACAGAAGGCGACTGGGGTCATTATGAAATTAAAATTAAGTTCTGGGATAACTTCATAGTGTTCTCCTCCCTTCTCCCCTCCAAACAAATAAAAGAAAATAAAGGCAGACCTGTACGAACATGGCTTGAAATCAACTATGAGGACTGAACAGGTTAATTAGAAGGTAATGGAATTAAGTCACATCTGATTGTAAGTTCAACTTAATTATCAGTGCTATTAAAGAGTTATGTCTAATCGAGTAAAACAGCTATTCTCAATAAAAGGATAAAACAAGGTATCAGCTTCTAATGACCTACCAGCATTTTGTAGTAAGATGCTAGTAAGTTACTAGTTGGAAGGAATGAAGGAATGTGTCAGATTTTTGATATAATTACAGCACAGCAGCATACAATGCTCATTCATTATGTTGGTAGAGGTGCTTTTGCTACAGAGTAGCACACAGGTACTTGTATAACAGAAGAGGGAATGGTATTTCCATGACCCCTTGTGGTAACATACTCCAAGCACCAAGGGCCATTTAAAAAATCTGAACCCATTAAGATAAATATGACAGGACAATACCACCCCCATGGAATCATGAGTGCCTTTCACTGGATGTACGCTGTAAGTCTCAAGGCACTTAAGGGGTTAAGACATAATGCATGCACTAGTTCCCATCACATAATCTGAAGTCACACAAATCAGAATACACCAGTGTATGACACACAAGCTGTGCCAAAGAAATGCTGTTTATTTATGTGTTGGTTTTTTAAAATTTTTATTGTTATTATTTCGTACAAGATGCTGGTAAGTGGGCATTATGCAGCTACTGCTGGGTTAACAGATGCCAGCTCTCCTCTAACAACCAGCTGGTCTCTAGTAAGGGTGTAGGACAAAGTGTGCTGCATCAGTAGGCAGTGTGTATCTATCTAGTATTGGCAATATTGCTAATGTTGTAAAAAACAAAACTGTGAGAGTCTGTACATAGTAAATAAACCTAGCACTGGAAAAAGACCATGGCTTAGTGTATTTTTTCATTTGTTTTTCATTTTAAGAGACATGGGTGTAAAACAGAGTGAAATAATTCCAAGCCTTGTTTGTAGCAATTCAACCAGAAGCGCAGTATATGGCACTACAATGAAATATCGGCGATTACCCTGAACACAATCAGTTCTTTCAGTCCATGGTTTGTTCGGAGCAAATCATGAAAATAAAGTCTTCAAACAGATGAAGGTTAGAAGAGTTTCAGAGACTGATTTTGTTTCAACGTAAAGTGCAACAGTGCTGAAGTTTTCAAAGTCCTTTGTCAATTCTTTGCTGTACTTCACTATCATTTCCTGCAAGCAGTATTATGGCACAAAGAATGTTGCCAGTTCATTATAGAGGACAGGATTCCTCAATTGATATCATAGGTTTTTTGCTCTTTACTTATGCAGTGATGCTTGTAAAGGTTTAATAAATCCTTCTTCATACACCTTCAAAATAGCTTCACATACAAATCTGTACTGACTCTGAAAAGGAAAGTAGATTCAGTAAATTGAAAGAAGTGTAATTGAAAAATGTCATTTGGAAACAGAAAAGGCCTCTAAGATTTCCCCACCCCATTCTCTTGACAGGCCAAGAACTATGTTTCAAAGTTAGTTTAGGAAACATAATACAAAGGGAACTTTAGATGACAGCATTTTGTTTCTCAGCAGAAGAATAGGATGAATGGCACTTTGAAATATATACCGAAAGTCATTACCCAAAACCCCAGTATTATTATTACAACATCACCTATTTAGCCATTTTCTCCTCTTTATTTCCTTGCTGAAATTTCACTGACCTGAGGTTTCCATGCCCTTGGATTTAGAAGCCATAGTTTCAAAGCACTTTTTCATACTTACATTAACTCAGGCATGTTACTGGCACCTCCCTGTCAGATCTGATTTAAAAGAAATGTTTCATGTTTTAAAAACCCAAACCTTCTGTTTCTTAACATTATATGTCTAACTCTTCAAGGCACTGAAGGCACCTGCATACACAGAGGTGACTAAAAGTTTGTTTTATTCAAATAACAGTTAAAAAACCCGACAGTAATCAAATTAGAATATAATGAAAACAAATTGAAATGAATGCAAAGCACCACAACTCACACTGCATCCTGCACAATGAGTCTATGCTAGTTAGAACTCCAGCACACCTGCACTGTCAGTGTTGTGGAACAGCCCTCTCTATGCAGCAGTTAGTGATGTCAGATCTTAAGAGATTAACATATGAACACATCTAGCACTAGAGCCATTATTTGCTATCCTGTCGCGTGTATATAAAGGAGTTCATTTCTCTCCTTGGGGTAAATCCGCGTTTGTCCCCAGCGCGCCCCGAGGGCGGCGGAGCGGGCCGCGCACAGCGCCCCCCCGCGGACAGCGAGCGAAGCGCGCCGTACACAGGGGCCCAGCTCCGGCTGCCGGAGGAGGAATGGGAACGGCGCATGGGCATGGAACCTTAAAAAAACCCAATTCCTTTATTAGACCTTCTCCCTCCGATGCAGTTAACACCTGCTTTTCACTGAATCTTGAAGTTTTTTGTTTTCCAAGAAAAATTAGGAAGCCAGATTATATTGAGCACATACTGTGAAAAAATGCAGTTAGAACTCTCACCAGTGCAACTCCTACCTTTACTAATAACACTTTCTCCCCCTCCACATATGTTAGAAAGACAGCCATCCATCCTAAAAAACTGTGACAAACAGCAAGAGCCATCCTTTGCTATTTTTCATGTATCATCACCTTTCCCATCCTTCCTGTGCTACCTGAATACAACAACTTTTTAGTGAAACATGAGTACTGGAACATGAATTCAGCACCACTAAATGACTGATGAACTAGAAATGGAGACACATACATACTTTTTGTCAGCCTTAGCACTCTCTGAAGAACAAAAAAAATTTATTCAAATTTTATTCAAGGAACAGCAGCGCAGATATGAAAATTACTACAGCAACTACCTTCAAGTAATTGTGATTCAATACTGGATCTAGTGCCTTTTCTCCTTCAGGATGCTTTCTCTCTAAATGCTGTATACTGTGAGTAAAACTACACCAATTACTCATGATTACTCTTTCAAAAAAATAAAAAAAACTGGAACTATCCGAAGTTTGGAACAACCAAAAATCCAATCTTCTTCTTTTTTTCTTTCTGAAAGACAACTCAAACTTTTCACCCTTTTTAGGTACTTTCTAAAAATGTAAACACTAACTAAGTGCTCTTAGAGATAAGAAACACCTGACTGATACAATAACATGTCTCTAAATCTGTTCTAAAACTCATACAAATCTGAAATATAACACACGAATTATCTCACAAAACTCAAACTTTACAGGTGCACAATAAGTTGTGGTATCTTAAGGTATGAAACCCTCAAAAGAATCCTTTAGTAAGTTACTCTTTTTAGACTAAAGAAAAAGGTACTTAGGATTGCTTTGATGCATCTCACATGAGATTTAATACACTGATGTTTACAAATATTATTTATCTGATAACTTGTCTTTAAGTCATTTACAGAGCATAATTAAGGCTTTTTTCCATTACAACTAAGGCATCATAAAATCACTGAATTTCATCACTGAAGTTTTTTCTTGCATACTTTGGTTCTTTCTGTGTTTATCTTTTATACTACTCCCATTCTTAACACCTGGAATTACGCTCCTTCTTTCTTCTCTGAGTAATTTTTACACTGCTTAAAATTAACCCTTTTTGTCATTATTTCCCAGGTATCCCTGAAACAGCTGTTGCTCTTTTTTCAAGTTTTCTCTGTAGAAATTTAAAGAACTGCTCCTTTCCAATAGCCTTAAGAATTTATTTTTACCTGGAGCCAAGGTTACAGCTACACTGGGTAAAGGTGATCTCTGCATTATGATCAACAAGTGCATTAAAAATCCATCCAGTATGACTGGATCACAGGAAATCATTGTTCTGCAGCCCAGAACAGCAGGGATGATACTCACAGGTGTTTGGATCATCATGGCTCTTTGATCTCTCATGGTTCTTACAATATCTAGAGGATAAACAGGCTGATTGCACTCAATGAGACACATCGCTGTCTCCATCGTGATCAGAACCCCTGTCCGGCCAATCCCAGCACTGGAACAGCAACAAAAACACAAAGTGGAAAGTGAAATCAAGTGTCTGGAGTACTGCTCATGCTTATAGATCTTCCTTCTCCTGGATTCTCAGGGTTGCCCATTGTGGCTCCCATACTGCTGGGGCAGGGACAGGACTGGTTGTGTGTGTGTCTGGAAGCAGCCTCAGTCCTGCCTGAACAGAGCAGAATCCATCAGCACCCATCAGAACTGCCCCTCCTTGGAGGAGGAAGTGCCTCACCCAGCCACTCCCCTGAGCAGAACTGACAGAGATAGATATCTGTTGAGATCCCGTTACATACCACACTAACATCTAGGGGATAACAAAACACGAGTGCATGCTGGACATGTTGTCAGTTGGACCATTGCTGAAATGATTTCTGCAAAGTTGGGCCAATAAAATCATATTCATGTCCTTCAAGCAATGCATACCTTCCTATTTCCAAGTAAGTAAAGGAACAATTACTAGAAACCTCTGTAGGGTGACAATAAGGACTGTTTTCTTGTTATTAAAAGGGATACATGATAGCAATCCCTTTCAAGACAAGGAAGTACCATAGGATAAACATATCAAAATGGCAAAATTATCGAGAGCTAACAGACAAACATTTTTTCCTTAAAAATAAAACAAATCTAAAGATTCATCTACTTTTATATACACATAGGCTTTTCCAGAAGTGGCAAGCCTTAAAGACTGAATATTTAATCTTGAATTCAATGAAGAGTCTGAAATTTTTCAATTAATGATGCACTTTTGAAATAGACAACAAATATTTCCCCATACTGCAATATAGGAACAAATACATATTTTGAAATGCCAGCATTATTCTAACTCATATAATAAATCAAAGTATTTGGATCTAAAGTGATTAATATAAACGTTTCAAACTTTGAAAGTCACTTGTTCTGATTTTAAAAAGCTACTTCAAATTAAGTCTGGATAAACTACTATTTAAATCTTTGTCCAGAAGGTGGCATTAAAGCTACTCTATATTTCAGTGATGTCACAAGAATTTTAAGACAAGATGTACATTTGCTGGTTATATAAAATGATTCAGTAATATTTATATTTCTAGAATTTATGCATATAGAACTTAAATGCAGAATGCTTTATCAAATCCAAGTACAAACAAACAGTAACTGTCAAAGAACCTAATGACTCATTTTACAATTTCAAAAGATTCAGAGGGCAACAACAATAGAAAATGTGATAATTTCCCTATGACAAACATAAGGTAGGGTAGGACTCTTCAGCTTAGAAAAGGCAATCGCTGATTGATGGAGTAGAACACTGAGACAGGGCATGAAAATCATGAAGGGCATGGGCAGGATGGGTGGTTCCTATCTCATCTAGAACAAGAATTAGAAACTGTTCAACAAAACTAGTAAGAGCTTGTAGAGATAAAAATAACCACATGACACAACATCAGAAACTAGTGGTTTATGCAGCTCAATATAACAAAAACCTTTCCAACGCCTTAAGGTATTGGTTGCTTTATAATCTCTATGAGTTTGGACCATTTTGTTTTTAAGTTATTATTATTGTACAAAATAAAATAATTTTCCATTAGCTACTTTGATTCCTCACAATAAGGTTGATGGCTTAGTCCTGAAAACAAATTTTGTTGCACTAATGCCCTGTCCTATTATACTGAAGAGGTGTTAAAAATAGAGTGCATGCACCATATGGAGGAACACCTGGGCTCCTTCTGCTTGACTCTCTGCTGGAATTTGGTTATACTTCCCAACAGCCACCAAGTTGGGCCAATTAAGTAAATTATGTGATAATCCATCTCTTTTCTTCTGTGAAACATAAATTTTTCATAAAGCTTCAATTGAAATTATCAGTTTGGAGCTGAACTGGTGCCTCCTTGAGATGAATGAAACTGTTCCTACTCTCCAGTGTTGTTTTTCCAGTGTTTCTGCACATTTTACATCATAGAGGGTGTATTTGGCTGCCCATTTTCACCATCTTTTCACAACCACATTAACCAGAAGTATATCAATAATGGAAGCTGAGAAGCAGTATCAGTTAAGACACTGGCATTCTGCTACTGGTTTCCCTAGTCAGTACAATTCACCCTGACCTGCATAAAACAGAACTTGAGAGCAGAACCAATGAAATACAATTTCTGATATACAAGGTGTATTTTTCTTTTTCTTTCATCTCCTTCAATACATGTCTAGTTTACTTGTAGTCTTCAAATTTGTTTTATCCCTTACACTTCTCAGCTTCTCTCTGAAAAGAACGATATATGCCTGACTCAGGCACACTGACTCTCTGAGGAGTATTCAGAATTCAGAGGTCAAATATTCACAGAACTGCTCTCCAAGAATTGTGATAGCACATGTTCATTTGAAAACAACTGGTATTATTCTAGTTTGCTAATCAGGTATTTTAAAATGATGAAGGTCTTGAAATTCACTAAGAAATGGAGAATGCTATAACAAAGTATTGCACAAGGAAAAGAAAATTACATTTCATGTGCGTGAAAAGATCTAAACAACAGTTATTTTAACTCATGACAAAGGTAAATTGTTGAGAAAAATGTTTCATCTTAATATAAGTATCAAAATACCACATAGCCTAAGACTACAGGCTTGAGAGAAAATGTCTTTTAAATGATCTTTTAATAAACCACCACATTTTCCACAATGGATCATTTACACAACTACTCTAGAGCTTTGTAGAATAGGAACCTATTCCTCACGGTTACCAAGCATCTTCTGCCATTTCCCTGAATTATTACGTAGATTGTTACCACAAGCATTTAAATTGGAAAAAAAAAACAAAACAAAACATCCCAGCAAACTGCCTGAACAGATCAACACATGTTGCTATTCAAAATCTTGCTTATTGAAATGTGATCACCACATTAAGTATTTATTTCAAGGTTTGAGTTTTCCTGTCATCCCCAAAGCAGATACTATTAAATATTTATTTCAAGAACAAAGCACAGCTTTTAAGAACAGCTATTTGATGATAAAAAGTTCACTTTGATGATTTAATAAAATGGAAGAAAAATGTGATACCTGCAGTGAACAACAACAGGTTCTTCTCTGCCAGCCCTCTTCTTTCGCACAAGACACACGAAATCGAGGAAATCGCTGGAATCATCAGGAACCCCATGATCAGGCCATGCAATGTACTGGATTTGGGTTAGCTGGCGGCTTTCTTCTTTCTAATCAGACACATGAAATCCAACCAAAGGTAATTCAAGTCCCATTTTAAAAAAGTGCCAAAAATAATAATAAAAAAATCAATAGTACATTTATAGCAACTTGTACCATATTCAAAGTGGCTTCAGGCAACTAGCAGTGCTTTGTGAGCGTTAACCATCAGTCATCCTGGACTTTACAATTACTTTTTTTTTTTTTTTCCTTAAAAGTAAAAAAGAAAATCCACAAATGCTTGCATCTTCAACAGGTGAAAAAAATTACAGAGCACGTAATAGAAAAGCAGTTAAAGGATACCAGCAATCTAAGTGAACACTAGATGTACAAGAAGGTGGTCATATTCTTAGCCAAATTTAACAGAACGAGATAGCATCTTACAAGATCGAACGACTTAAGTGGGGTAAGGAGGGGAGATCAGACATAAAAGCTTTCCTTCAGACCCTGTGTGAACAGCAGCAGTGTTTTGGCTTGATCTGACCCTCCTACACCTAAAAGGCACAATGACTTTGTTTTCCACTCCCTCCCGGCCCTTGCTGTGATATCACAAATATAATCAATGGCCTCTGGTTGGGGGAGGGGACAGCCCGGGCAAGCAGAGTCGAATTTCAAAAGAAGAGGAGCTACTGCACTTTAAATAGCCTTTAGGCACTGAATCATTTACAGATTCCACGGCTGATAGCACATGAGCAATTGTCTCAACAGGACACAGGGCAGGAATTTTAACTGCAAATTGACTAAAAGGCAGCTCTATAAAACTGGCTTCTCAACTGGTAACTCAAGCAGTGAGAAATAACTACGTGAACTAAATTCCAGATACTCATTTCCAAACATTTCTGACGTGTAAATGGTGGCTGACGAAGCTCTGAAAACTACATATGCCCTGAAAATCATGCAATGCATGTACAAAAAGGTCCTTGTTTACATGTAGCCACCACTCCAGATTCATCTTTCAGCAGGATTTATCTTCCATCTTCTTGCACATATTGTTCAAGATGGAATTATTAAGAATTATTTGCCTTTACAAAGACTTTTCATCATCAGTGTGATGATGAAACACCTCTAATGTCTCAAGTTCTGAAAACATCAAGGGAATAACAAGTTTCTCAACTTCTTTTATTACTCTTTTTCTTCGGCCTTGTTATGAAATACCCCAATAAAAACTTTTAGGATAATATATCCTTCATGTGATCCAATTAATATGATTATGAAAAATGAATCTCAGTGATATTTTCGCTTGTGAAAAGTTTGTTATCATTTTATGGACAGAATTCCTCCTAGGAAAGTACATGACAATTAGTTTTCTAGAGGGTTCTAGAAATAAACAGTCTCATTTATATGGATATGCCACCAAGTTGAAAAGAAAATCTATGTATGCTTTCGGTAGTATCCGAGGATTCTGCAGATTAATACATGAAAATATATTAAGATTTTACCTCCAGATTAGTCAATGTCATTTCTCGAAAGACATAAGCAGGATTTCCTTCTTCTGAATGGCAGGTAATCTGAAAATTCCCATATGATGAGCTTCCTGATGGCTCTGGCCAGTACTGATGGCATTTAACCTAAGGTCAACACATTTTTAAAGATGCCTGTGTTTAAATTCAGAGTATAATTTTCATTTCCTCTAGTTTTTATACCTTTATTTGTTACAGATTATTTTGATCATTTTGTAAACACTATTTAATTACTTACCAAATAGACTTTGTTACCTAATTACTGTTTATAAAATAAGGTATCACAAAGATTTCCTGTTTCTCCTTCCAAGAGGACACATGTACCAACTCTTGCAGTTAGCTTAATTGAAGATGGATGCCGCCTTTAACATCCATTACAATTTTTTTAAGACTTTATCTATAAATATTCCATCTTAACACTTGACTGACAAAGATGCTGCTTTATAAATATTTCTGACCTCCAAAATCCTAATCTGATCTTCTCAAAGTACATTTATACGGGAAAAGAACAAACAAAAAAAAGGGAAATATGCAACAAAAAAGTTGCTAAGCTAATGCAGAAAATAAGGATGAGGATGGTGGACTTCAGGGACTCCCAGTCAAGTCCTCAAATGTGAATGAAAACTTCAAACACTGATTTTCTGAAATATGGTTTGAATGCCTAATGACAGAGGTCATTTCAGCTCAAGTGTACTTTTGCATTTCCAACCCACCTGGCGAATCTTTAAGAGCAGCCAGATTTGCAGACTTCCTGCTCCACTGAGACATCCCGGCATGCAGTGGGATAGTGATGTCAGAAGCCTCATGATCAGCTTTAGAGCAGGGAGTCTGCCTATGGGTATAAGACAGATAAGGCCTTTTATTTCATTATTAAGCAGCTCTCTAAAGAACTCCACAAATATCATTATTGAAGGGGTGGGGGAACCTCAGAGAACTGCCATTGCAAGTCTGTTCTTAGCAGATCTGCAAAGAAAACTCAAAGTAAAAGGGCACTTGTACTGAAATTCCCTCTAATCATGTTTATTTGGGAGCAGGCAGCATCATGCAAACATTGAGTCACTGGAAAATGGTTTAAAACCACTGCAACTTCCCTTCAATTATTTTAATTCTATATAGAGTCCTGACCTCACAGCAAGTATATGGTTGTTAAAAAGTCAGAATATGTACAGGCAGCTGAACTACAATTCAAGTTGGTCAGAACAGCCACAACCCACTATAAACCCATCTTCAAAAGAAACCCTGATATGGAGGATTTCCACTACACTATTATGGCAGACAGTCATTTCTGTCCACACACTTAACCAGCCAGTGCTACTGTGAATACTCCAGACTAAACCAAGTAACTCAGGAATTACACTGTGTATGACCACACTTGATTGTTTTGCCTATCTGCAAAGGATAGAACTGCATGAAATCCAAAGCTATTAATGAGAAACTACAGCTTAAACCAAAACCAAACAAGCTAAAAAAAATCACCTGAGGCCTTTTATAGTATCATACACAATTATTTTTACTAATTTTAAGTCTTAATTACTCTATTACTGGTATTCTATTTTAACACATTTCATATACAAATTAAAGGGCAATGATTACTTCACATGATTAAACAAATCTTTATAACAGAATAACATTTTATGGGAAATTTTAAAGTGTTTAAGAAAATCCTTGATAAGACAGCCATCCAGGTATGGGATATTAACCCTAAAAAGCTGTATTAGGCTGCCTTAAAAATTAATCTCACTACATATCAAAGAAGTACTCTATGAAAACTGATGGAACTTCTTGGAGTTCCTTCGTTTGCAGTTTGGAGAAAAAAAGTTCTATGAAGCTAAATTCTAGATGCTTTTTACTTTACAATAAGGAATCAAACAGAGTAGACTGAAAGTATTTGAGGAAATACATGAAGAGTTAAGTGCATTTCAAGACTGAACAAAGTTTAACTATTGGCTGCATTAACAACACCAGAAGGTTTAAAATCTAAGACTCATCATTGCAAAAGAACTGGGAATGCCCTGCTCTTATGAAAAACACTTACAGACTGATCGAACAGTTCTGGTTGGAATGGACCTTTAAAGACCATCCAGTCCAGCCCCCTGCAGTGAGCAGGGACCTCTCCAACTAGACTGAGTTGCTCTGAGCTCCATCCAACATGACCTTCAGCCAGAGAGATGAACATTCACCACCTCTGGGCAACTTGTGCCAGTATTTCACCACTCACATTGTAAAAATTTCTTCCTTATATCTACTCTACCTACACTTTTCTAGTTTAAAACTACTTCCTACTATCCCCTTGACATATATGCCATCACAATATATTCCTCTAATCTTTTAAAGGCTAATCACTAACAGTTTGTTAGAAGATAATGGAAGTGACATCTAAGGAAATGTTTTACTTACTCTGCCCCGTTCTACTTGAGTTGTTAACATCACAACCATGGAAGAGCCTTGCTCCCAAGTCATCTGCCAGAAATCAGGACAAGTGTTCGGTAATGGACCTTGGCAAGCAATGTACTGGTTTATTATTGTGGAAGAAGGGATTTCCATCTAAAAGAAGACAAAGTCATTATTTCAATTCCTACACTACAGCAAATGAAAGTCAGGCATCAGACTTTTACAGTTTAGTAACTAATTTTTAAAAAACCATCCATGACATTAATTCTATTTCTTAAAGGCTAGCAAATATGAATTGGCACAGATAAAAATTCTTTAAGTGTTTCACATGCAAAATTACTACAAAGATTCAAATACACTTTACATATGAACTGACAGTCATGTAGTTGCCATAATGAAGATTAAGGGGTGAAAAAAGAAATTACAGAGCAGTTGGCAAATAATTCCGGGGCAACTATTTCTTGCTCTGTGGCTTTTTGACACTAGCTTTTAAAACACAGATCTCAGAATTTAATATCTGGAGTTTTTTTCATTAAAGTAAGTAGCTGTAAGTTTTCTGTTACTAACAATTAATAAAATAAGAAGCAAAAGAAATTGATACCAAATTAAACTTTACTGTTGTTGAACACAACTGTCAGGAAAGTAATCAGAAAAGAAGAATTAATTGCTCTGGAGAGGGCTGGCTTCAGTTTTCATTTTTTCACATTAAATGCAGGGCTAGACTTTAAACATTTCTGAAAAGATGTGCCACCAACATTATGAAGGAAATATATCTACAGGAAATTTCAAATCACCTGACTAGAGGCTTAGTATTCCAGCCTGAACTAGATTTATAAAAAAAGATTTTTTTAAATCAATTTTTTCATTGAAAAAACTATAGAATTACTTAATGTCAGAAGCACTTCTGAAAAATACTACTCACATTTATATAATTTGCATTGATGTAATCTTCATTACTTTTTAAAATAACCCGTGTAGCATCATCTGAAAATAATTTTAGAAATATGTTACTTATTTAGTAGCCACAGTAAAATACTTTCAGAGCACATATAGACATAGCAATACTTACAAGGCGAAATGTCTCTGTATCTATTCTTGGAAATGTTTTGAGGTAATCTGGCACAAGACATTGTCATTCCAGGCTTTTTCCTATACAATTGCTAAAAGACAAAGCAGATGGTCAGAACACAATAGATGCAATAGTCTTATTATTATATTATTACCTAAATAGAATTTGTTCTAAAAAGTGGTGCTTTTTAGAACATAAACTATAGAGCAACAGTAGCTTCCACAAACATACGTTCAAAAATAAAGCACTATAAATTTAGTTATGCTCTGGGATCACTGAAAATGACCAAGATGTAGCCAAAACTTGGTTAAAGACAAAGTGAACATTGAAATTTCAATCTTCCACTAGATCATTGATCCAGAGAAAAAGTAGTATTGTATAGTGGTAAGTGAACTCACTGATATTGACATCCCACTTGGTCATTTGGGGCAAGCAGATTATGTTGTGTATAGGCATTGCACTTCTTTCAGTTAGAATTTTTGGTTTTTTCCCCAGACATCCTTCTGTATTCCAATAACTTTAGAGCAAATCCTGGTTACCTTGCACTTTTCCTGTACAAAATTGCTTTTGAGAGGTTTCTGCCCTTTCATGCCTTAGTCAAGCATTGCCACTACCTATTTTTTGTGCTACAAAAAATACTAGTGAAACGATCCAGATTCAAAAAAAGCAGTTTAAAAAACTTTTACACATTGAACTTGCTAGGGAGAATAAAACTTATATTAAAGCAGAACTCTAAATAATTTAGAAAAAAAAATCCACTCTTTCTAAATATAAAAGGAAATTCTACCAAAGTTCTTAAAGAATAGTATACAAAATGTATTTTACAGATATATGTTGCAAAATACAATGCTAGGTCTCCATTTGGTGAGGAAATCACAGAATTTGCACTGCTGTGTTTTACAAACCTACTGTTTCCTGCTTTAAGCCACTTGATCTCATGCATTTAAGAGGGATATCACCAAGGCACAAGTCAGAGCTGAAGAAAGACCATGGCTATCAGCAGCTTAATGCCCCACAGAAAATGCACTACTGTTCTGAAATATGTCAATAAAAATCAACCATTTATAAAAAACACAGTTACACTAGCCTTTAACATTAGGGCAGTATTTTCCTTTGGTTATTTTACCTTCCCTCATCAAGAATGCCTACAGAATGTCAACAGCTCAGTGTCATTCAGTTTCTACAGCAACTTAGGTATGGAATGAAGACCTGAGTACAGAACACATATTTTGGTAGACATTCTTCAACCTTCATCTTTATGAAAGTATTTTATTAGTATGTCCCTGATAACCACAAAAAGTGTAAGTAATCAATAGAACTATTCATAAAATGAAAACCTAGGATTAGGTATTCTTAATTTGCACATACAATACAGGATTGATTTTCCCTTGGTTATTTTTCTTTTGAGAGTGTAAGGCAATTGTTTTCCTAAAGGATGCTGACTGTACTGAAATTTAACTGAAATCTGCTTTGTTTAAAGTAAGTGCTATCCCAAAAGAGGTGGAACTGGCCCCCGGCTCCAGGCGATCTGGTACTCACATCAAACTGAGCCAGGACAGTTCCAGTGATGAGCCCCTCTGCTAACTGAATCATGGACTCCCTCAGAGCATTATCATCTTGATGGACACCATCAAGGGGAGATTTCTCAGGGATGTACTGAAAATCAGGCTCGCTCTCCAGCTTCTCTTCCACAACATCGTAGACAGCTAGAACAAGAAAAGTTATGAATGCTCTGAAGATGCTGTTTGACTAAAGTTAGCTGTAAGTCATTTATTTAAAACAGCAGAAACACTGCATTTCTCCTGTAGAAAAATACACACTTATTAGCACATTGATTTTAGTCCCCATCAGCAAGGACAGGAAGCCTTTACTGATCATTATAATCCATGATAAAACTATTTTTTTCTTTGGTGTAACAGTAATTTTAAGTGAAAGCCCATCACTGACAGCTAAAATTTTGATCAAAATTTACATTTTACCCTGCCTTGTCTGATATAACTCTCAAATCTCAGATTCTCACATCATGCCTCTGATATCATTATAGCTGCATTTACATTTTACTTACAATTCACTTAGAACTCATTTTAGGCTTCAGTAATTGGGCAAGATGTGCAGACCACCTGAGAAAATTGCATTTAATACATGGCATTATAAAACTATCAATGCTCTATGTGTGCCTTGACTATAAGCTCAGAAATAATATGCATCCTCTGCTACACATAACAGACATATGCTGTTCAAAAGCCTGTTTTTGAATTATTTTACATCACTACAAAGAAGGAAACTGGCAACTCCTCACTTCTACAACTCACATGTTTTTATCCAGAACCACAAAAATAATCAACATGCAAGGGGAAAGACAGTTTGTTTTAGAAAATGTGCAAACAAAGCTCATAATTTTGTCTGAAAAGAAAGTAAGCACACAAAAGCTGCAAGAGAACTTATACACAGAATGACAGCGGATGTAAGTGGGTAGTGCAAATTAGTGAAAAAGGGAAAAATTTTTATGAGGTGAATGGGGTACTCTGCAAAAGTAATTGCAATTATTTCAATATTTTTCATTCTGCTTTTTCCTCTCCAACTCCACTGTAGTTAGGAGGTGCAGCAGAATTAAATCCAGTGCCCATCTGCTGGCTATGATCCAACAGTGTATATTGTGAATACACTGCATAAGCTTTTATTTAGACTGCATTTTAGCACTTCTACTAAGACTCCTCAAGTAGAAATGTTACCAGTAGTTTTGGACTGTTTTAAAAATATATGGAAGATATTGTATGTATTGACTTCTAATGTCACCTGAACACTGAGTATTTGGTGAGGGGTTTTTTGTTTGTGTTTGGTTTAAATTTTCCTTAAGATAACAATAATAACCCTATGAAATACATTCAATATCCATATAGCTTTCTGGACATTTTTATCAATGAGAGTGAGAACAAAATTTAAATTAGCTCTCTCAGAAATATTTGATGGCTGACTTCTTTATTGTTTTGCAACACTTAGTTACACACAGCTCCTTAGATTATGGATCAATACACTGTGTTGTTGCAATTCCTTTTCAGGGAAGGGAGTTATTTCTTACAGGTTACACATTCCATGCCAGGACACAAAATGGAGCTTAGAAAATGAGACCAGGGTGTGGATTTTTATTTTTAATTATGATGTACAAGCCACTCACCATTGGGTCGAACTAGGAGCACCAGTTCCCCTGAGTGTCTCTCACAGCTAGCTTTAATAAACATTACAACTTGGTCGTGGGTATGCTCTGCTATGTCCCTGCCATTAATCAGGACAACCTGGTCCCCTTCATTCAAACGAGGGACACACAGATCAGCCTGCAAGGTTGAGAGAAAAAACCAAAACCATCTGTAACACAAGCCATTACCAATTTCTTACCTTAAAATAACAACTTAAAGTAACTATACTTGGGCTCTCGAATCCTAACAGCTCTGTTGCTATGGCTGCTGCACTGTATTCAAATGATAAATCCAAGAGTTACACAATCTACAGGCAGTGCCATTCCCATTTGCAGCTGGGAGGTGACTGGCACTGTAATGTATCTTTCAGCAGCTGTTACTCTACCCCTCAGCTGATGCAGAAAGCTCCTCTGTTTGAATCACCCTTTGTACAGGCAATTAAGAAGCAGGATGTTTTTATCTTTGCAGGGAGGGGAGAAACATGGCAAAACCATGTCCAAATCAATTTCACAGGCTTAAATGCTTCAGGTCTGAAATACTGTAATGGTAATGGCAAAAAAACAATGTACAACTCCTAGTAATCCCAGGGAGAGGAATCAGGTGATAAAAATTGTTATTATAAGCATAGTCTAAACATCATTGCAGAAAAGAAAGAGCACAAGCCATCACTAACTATCTTCTCCCTACAGACTGAATATTTAAAGCCAAAACTATTCACATTATTAAATATTTCAGGGATAATAATTAACAAGATACATTTCAGCAAACATTTCAATACTTTCAAAGAGTAAAAAAAAAAAAAAAAAAAGAAAAAGGCAAATAAATAGTTAACTTCACTAACACCTATGGACAGAGCTGACTCCAGTCAGCTGAATACCAGGTCAGTATTTCTGGCAATAAATTGACAAATATTGTGCCTAGTTTGAAGACAATCTTATAGTCACTAAACATCAGTAACAACACACAATCAGACCTGATGAACGATTCATAATGTCTGGTTTTAATCTACATGTTGGCTTTACTCAGCTACATCTGTCACTGAAGTAAGACATTTGCTATTTTAGTTATTTTTAACACTCTTTCAATATGTAATTTATGTGAAATTACTGAATGTCTATATCTAAAAAAAGCAATAAAGCAAAAGTATTTTTAGGATGGCACAGCTCAAGTACCAGTACATACTGAGCATCTGTAATGCCTTGTAATTTTCAGAAATTAAACTTTGTTTCAGCAGGAAAAAAAATACTTTTAAAGATTTACATATTTAAAGATTTGACATACTTTTAAAGATTTAACATATTTAAAATATATATTATACAGCAATATCAAATTCTTACTGCATGTAATTTGCTTTGTTCTGATAATGTTATAGCAAAACCTAATTTTCATAGGCAGCTAGAAAATAATTTATCATTTTCAGTACATCCTTCAAGATACACAGATATTGCTACCAAGTCTGCTTTTTTGATAACTTACAGGTGTTCCTGGAGCTACCCTGGACACTATTACCGGCATCTTCTGATCATATCCACCCTTTAAAAACAAATTAAATTAGTAAGAAATCCCAAATGTCAGAAAATAACCTTAATAAACATAAAGGAAATAGATGTACTGTTACCTTTACATTGAAGCCAAACCTTCCATTTTCATCTGGTTTCATTCTGATCATAACAAGATTGTCATGGGGGACACCACCATTGGGCTAATAGACAAAAGTTATAATACATTAGTATATATTTTGTTCACAGTTAGATTTTGAGGATATTGTCTTTAGTAATTCTGCAGTTTCTTTATCAAATAACTGCTCCTGGACACTTGGGAATATATCAATCAAGAACACAAACATCTTGGGTTTGCAAAAAAAAGGGAAAAATTACACATTTAAGAGTCTTGGACATAGCTAGTTTAAAGGCCTGTTCTGTCAAAGTAAGCTCAAAGTAAGAAAGAATATGAGAAAAGACTAACTGGCTTCATAACTCTAATAAAAACAGCTTACCAAATGGAAATTTCTTAAATTAATTTTAATTATGACCACAGTGAAGAACTGCAATAAGAATGCAATACAATGAAAAGGAAGATAATTGAAGATGTCCTTTTGTTTCTTTTAACTGCAATATGCCAGTAGTAAGCAAGGAAATCCTGGTTCCCTATCTCTTACTCCATTTCCAGTCTACTGGAGTATGAGGTGTGACATATGCTCTGCACTGATTCACCTCTGAAAATTTTAGCTGCTTTCTTCTTGGTTTTATTGGGATGACAACAACACTGTTAAAGGAGATGCCAATAAACTCAGAAATATTAGCTACCTTTTTAATCTGAAAAAAACAACTTAGTGCCATTGAAGTGATTTTTAGCTGGTTCCCATCTATATTTATTTCACAGACTGAACATTAGCTAGTATTTCCACAGTTCCTAAAGTGAGAATGCAAAGTAATAAAGAAATGTGTTTCAAGAAAGTTTTCAATGTTACCAGTTACAGCAAAGAAGAAGACTCATATTCGGAAAAATAAACAAAAAACTTAGAAAAGCAAGTATTTTTATATGTTTGAAAGTTCAGAATCTGGAGTTACTAGGCTAAAGAAGTCTGCACAACTTGGCTCATTAGAAGTTAACTCAGCTGCAGGTGGCTTCTGTTCTTGGTTAAAACAAGACAAAATTCGCCAAATGCATTCATAGTAATGAAAAAGTGAAACATTTGGGAAAGTAATGGCACAAGAGATATTAATGGAAGCCTGATCATATGCCAATCATTTCAGCCTATGCTCAGTGGTGTGGGAGATCAGACAGAATGAACATCTACCCACCTGCAGCATTTGGCAGCTTTTGCGCCACTGCATTTCCCAGACAGAAAGGAAATGCTAATTTCCTGCTTTAAGATGCTATTTTGAGCAGAAGTTTATAATGCAAGTGTGCAGAGAGAACTGTATGCCATCCTTAATGTGTTTGACTGAAGGGATTTGACCACACCTGTTTTCAATTACTTTCAAGTACTTCTGACATTCTCAGACTGGACACTTAAGGATTGTACATGGAGTAAAAAGTTGTCATTCCCATATGTGTCCTACTACCTTTCAACACAGACCCTCCATACATGCAACAAAGAAAATTCAACAGCTTTATGAAGTCAAAATGGTGAGGGGTTTTCTTAAAATATTTGAAATGGAACAGCAGAAGACTTTAGCAGTGCAGGAACCTGAATTCTGGTCAGAAAAGCAATTTTGAAACAAAACAACATTCCAAAAATTTCAGTCATGCTATGTTCCTTCTTCTGCAATCCCCAAAATAAAAAGTCATCAGCAGACCAAATTAGATGTTCAATTAAAACAGTGAGCTGCCTTCAGCGAGCCTGCATAAATGTGTCCCGCTGGAGCACAGAAAACAATCACACTGACAATGCACAGAGAAAAAAACAGCTCATTCACACAGCTGTGTTGGTTTTGCAGAACTAAAAGGAGTTAAAAAAACAAGTGAAAGTTATTTTTGTCAATTTGGTAAAGATAACTGAATACAGAGCAGAAAAACTTGATGACTAAAGTAGTGTTATCTTTCAAAACCGAACAGTACTTTAATGTGACTCAGGTAAGCACTGTCTGAAGACAAAGCTGTCACAAATTTTGTTTCATTATTTAATTATAACAAAAAAATTTACAACATTCCCAAAACGCTCAAAAACTTAAAACTTTCACTTTTGAGTCTTTTATTAGAACCCCAGCTATGAAATGAAACAGGGGCTTTATGGGAATCTTAACTTTGTTGTAAGGCCTAAGAGATCAGAACGCCATAGGTTTACAGTTCAGGACGCAAAAAAAGCCAAACTAAGGCATTTCTCAATATGGGGAGAAATGTTTGGGGAGGTGACTCATACTTTTGAATGCTTGAGGTTGACAAAACTGTTTACACAGTATTTGCTACATCTGGATGTTTTCCCATTCTCCAACACATTTCTTGTCCTATTTACTGTTCACATCGGTATAAAATCTAGAACGACTGGAAAACTTCTGGAAGGATAAAAAACACAAAAGTGATCAGGGAGATCTCTCCTCAGTCACACAACCAACTGACTATCTTACTCATCTCACGCATGCTTGATTATGGAGAAAGAACTTCTGCTCATATTTTTGTATTTGCTATCACAGGCCTCTTGATGCTCTCTTTCTTGGAAATTCTGATGAGAAATGCAACCACAGACTCAAGAAGCTTCTCCTGATAAAACTACTTTAGAAGCTGGTAGGCATTTTCAGGTTTAGCTTTTTAGCTAAAGCTAGATTAAACACCTGCAATGTCTTCTTTAAAATTGATGGTAAATGACTTCTCAAAGAAGAGGTTAGGCAGAAATTTCTGCATGTGCTGAAAAGCTAATGCTCAAAAGGTTTCCAAAGCCATCCCAATGTAGTGATTTGTTGTCAACTGACAAAGCACTACTCCAGCAGCTAGAGTAAAACCAGCAGGAGCCAGTGAAGGAACAGTAATGCTGCAAGGTAATGCACAAACACAGCAGCTCTGAAATGCCTTAGAACCAAGCTCATGTTAAGAAGGACCATCATTCTGGTAAAAAGCAGAATGATTCAACTGGATCAAAAAACTTACGGTGGATTTTTCAGGTGATGCAGGAACATCAAATGTTTCATTAATATGGTTATCCAGTTCTTGCTGTGAGTGTGAATGATGAATTTGGTTCCAACTGTTCTTTTTAAATTGTTTGGGTGGTAATGCTGGAGGCTGCCCATCTATAGGAGTCTCTTGAGATCTAAATACCAAAACAGAAATATGAAGTGGAACAATCATGAGATATTGACAGTTCTTTCAGGGTTGCAAATAAACTGAAAACGTTAGAAGAAACTCAAGAGTTTGAGAGATGGTTATCTGTAGGTATTTTTAGAACCTCAAAATGTAGTGCAGTAGAATATATTGGCAGCTTATAGTTTGCACCTGTTGCAGCATTTTTCTCGACAAGTAACTGTACACAGAACCAGCAAGTTCATCTTTTACCTATAACCTTCTTAAGAATTGTTTTTAGCATGCTTAACCCATTACTTCTGATCTGCAAACACTCCTTTGTAGATTAATAAAAACGTTCTCTGTGTTTTTGTATAATATGGTGAGTTTCCTTTTGTTAATCCTCTTGGAATAAAAACTAAACTCTGTAATTCGTATTGCATAGATATATGATTCATCTTTCATTATATGGATTTATATTTAAGAACTAAGAAGAACATTTGGAAAGGCTCAAAAGGGCAGCGAGCTCACAGTTCCCAGTAACTTGGTTTGAATGCTAGTTTCTAAATACCAGCAGGATATATCTTCCTCCACAAGCACCCCATTAAAAGGTGCTATTAAGTCATTTAACGATTTCAGACAACAGCCCACTGATAGCAGATCCATAAACCATCAAGAATGAACTTACAGGTTATAGCTAAATCTAAAGAGAATGCTACCACCAAAAATAGGGGTGTCTGTTCTTTCACCCACATCCCTGGCTGCTTCCTTGAGGAGCCTGCTCCTCCTCCCTTGGCTAAGGCAGCTTACACCAAGCAACCAAAACCACTTTTTGGACAAACCTGGGTCCTCCGGTTTATCTCACGGCTGGCCACCATGCAGGGAGGGAAGGACACTCCCAGAGGCAAAAGGAGGACACTGCTCCTTTCATTATCAGCAAGCTGTAGTGGTAACTCATCACCTAACTCCCTCCAAAACACACAAACATGAGCAGCTCCACTGTATTTAGTAGTCTTGCCTCAGTGAACCGTTAGCAGGGCAAGACTTTCAGTATGAGACTGCACAGGATTTCACATTGCTGCAAATCTGAAAACCTAAGGCACGCATCAAACTTCATACCTTAAAATTCGTCTCTATGCAATTCAAGAAAGGCAGATCTCAGATATATGTTCAAAAATAAAAATCTCAGCAAAATGGAGTATACGGACTTAAAAAAAAAAAGAAACTTTTTCAAAAAGCATGAAAACTGGGAAATAGAACACTTCACTTTGAAATGCCAAACATTTTCTGCTTCAGTTTAAAAAAAATTAGTCAATAGTCTTAGAAAACAAAACTGGTAACATTTTTGTCAGTGCATGAAAGAAAACAGCACATTCTTAAAGATCCCAACAATATTTTTCTCTATTTTTCTGCTTTATTTCAACTTTCAGAAAATATTTTTTTCATGAAGTGTTACGAGAAAAAAAGAGCACTAATTATTCAGTCTGATGTCTGAAGAACCTTATGTTCAAAACACAGTTGGTAAGAAAAATAGTATTTCTTAACACTTTTCAGTGCAAGTAACAGAAAAAAGAGCACATTTCATTTTTCAAGATAAGCAGCTTTTCTAAATTCATTTTTGTGGAGAGAAAAATATGATGATTGTCAACATTAGCAAAACAAATCTGCAAGGCAGCTAGAAACTATTTAGACATCGACTAACAAAGGTCACCCAGAGATTTTTAGCTGCCTATGTATTCATTCATTCAAGTTTGGCCAGCACAGATTACTCAGTCTTTTAAGTTATGTATTTTCCTGAAAACAATTACCCCTGAGAGTTTTGAACCAAAGAAAAAAGGAACAGAAAACATAAATAGAAACATAAATGAAGTTATTCTGATAAAAGCAGAAGATGGATCTGATGTTTGACTAGATGTCTGTACATACATGTCAACAAACACAAGTAAATTCCTACTGAACACACAAACTTAAAGAAAAGATTTGAAAAGTTACTTAAATGAGCATTTTACAACCAGCAATGCAAGTTCTGTAATATATTAGCATAATGAATTGTGAGAACGAACAATCAAGCCTCGGGCATAAACTTCAGTGCTTTATATTTGCCCAGTCAGCTTTGAATTTCCTTATGAATGCTCAGACAATGGCAGTGAAAGCAGCCTATTTTGCAGGCAAAGCAGCTCTCTGTTACTGAATTCAGCAATTTACATAATAATAAAATAACATACAAACCCTGGCACTGGCAAGCTTTGGGTATTTTTGTTACAGATATCCGGTCTGATCTTTTTAATATATTTAGCAAAAGTTCCATACACACCCCCATAAATTTATTAAACTAAACACTTACCATGTGCTTTTGGAATTTTAGGTTATAATTAGCTAAGGGAACTACAAGCACTATCTCTCCATTTAGTGTTGAATAGGATTGAGGATGGAGAGAAGCCGTGCAGTTAAAGGTTATATTAGCTAAACTATAATATCCTTCTGAACTGCATGCAAACTGTTAATTTCTTTTGCTATGTTGATTCCAAACTCAAAAAGATCACCAAACCTATTGCCAGTCAAGTTAGCCCCTCTTTTCCACACATATAAATTTGATCAATAAATAAGAGTTTCTGACAAATTAGCACATGCACTACTCAAGTCTTTTCTGCCAGAAAGGTCAAATTGATTAAGAAATACCTTTTTGGATTGTAGAACAGTACAGTTTAAAATTATATAGCTACTATGAACTTCATGTCAACTATTTTCCTTCATAAATGGCAAATCTTGAATCAATAACATCAGCTTAAACCTTCAAAATACCTTAATGAAATTCATATATTTTTGAAAGTCAATGTCTCCTTTCTTAAAAGTATCTTATACTAGAGATCTATACTGGAATATTAAATTTTAGTTTTAAGCTTCTAACAAGAGGAAACAAACCCCAAAAATGGAACCCCTAACACTTAGTGATGGAAGAGCAATACTTTTTCTGCTTGGGCATAAAAAGTGCAAAAAACATGAAAGAGAAGCCATAGTTGTACAAAACCACTTCCTCTCTTTCTAAGACTCATTTCTATGATGACTTACTCAATAAATCAAGTACTAAATAAACAAATCCTAAGAACACCCAGGAAGATCTTGTACAACTTCAAGTAAAGACATAGAATAAAAGAGAGTATTTAAAAATTGTGCTTTCTTCACTGTATCGTTGTGTCATTCAGTAGGGGTTTCTCATAAGTGACTTCAGTTGGAAGTCTTAGAACAGAAGGGACCTGACCCTGTGTGGCCTTTGGACAATAAAACTCTAATATGAGAAAAGATTCTCATCTGAGAGTCCTTTGGCACGTCAATATGTTAAAAAGTCCACCAAAAAAAGGAGAATTTACGTGCCTAAGTCGAATTAACATTACGTAACCCTGAAAGTTAAGTAACTAGCTGAATCAAATTGTAAATATTGTAGTCTATTGTAAAAAGCATCATGTGCTATTTTAGAAAACTTTTAAAATTTTGTATTCTATTTCCCTCCTAAAAAATTACACAGAGTTGTTAAAACTGAAAGCATAGTCAGTCTAAGCAAGGTTTTACAACTGTGTTTAAATACTTTTTCCAGAGTAATTTTTCCTGAGACATATCATTTGTTTATAAACATGTAATTAGCTACATGCTGCTTTAGAGTTCTCAACTGAAACCATTTGTACGATTTTCCAGCTAACAGAGATTATGATACAAAACTATGAGGGCATAGCTGGCATTACATGTTAAGCCATACTAAAAGGGTACAATGCCAGTGATAATATATGGAAATATTTTTCCTAATTAATCTGTACACTGAACACAATTTATTGAGTATTTCAGTATCTTTGAATAACTCAATGGGGTTTTTTTGTTTGTCTTCCTTCGGGACCCAATACAGAATAATAGTTTTTATTTCACCCATTGTATCCCACGGTAAGTAAGCTTACAGTACAAAGAATATTCAGCATTATTAAAAAAAAAAAAAAAAGCCTGACAGTGTCAGCTTAAAAAAATAAACTCTGTAACAATATACCAAATAACTAGCAATGTCCAAATTCCAAATGCCTGGGTGCCAAAAAGGTATTTTGGCTACGTAGTTTGTAAATCTCACTTCTGTGCCTTGACAAAAAAGCAACATTTCCAGACTTGTGGGAATTAAACTTGCCTTAATTCTACCAAAAACCCAACTTTTCGTTCCACATCCCGACGATGTGGGACCAATGGTCACATTACAGCAAACCCACAGCTTGGGTTGGTGGGGATGGTATTGTAATCCTGAATCTGGAATATGTCAGACACAGGTATCTGTATCTGTAGCTCTTCTCACAGTAAGTCCTACACTAATACCCCTAAATAACAACCACTTTTTATTAGATTGCTCGGTTCTCCCTGACCCCACATTTAACAATAAATTTTTCAAGGCCAAGGTCTCTTTCTTCTCTTCAGCAGCCCTGCATGCCACAGTGGCGTAGTAAGAGCAGAACTTACGGGGATGATTCCAGTATGATGCTGTTGGCCTGGGTGGAGGATGGAGATCTGTGATTTACAAACACTTCACTGGGGGAGGTGTGAACCACATGATCCACTAAATGTCCGACTGATGAGGGTCGTAACCGGGCTCCTTCTTGAGTGAAGGCAGAGTTGCGACTAAGAGGGAAAGCAGAGCAGTGCAATGTGACAGTAATAACAATATTATTGTTAATCTACATTTGTGATACCACCCACTAAAATGGGATGCTAAAAAAATTTCCTCTCAGTGCAAGCACATGTTCATACACATATTTTTATTAAAATTTCAAAAATCACTGAAAAAATTATGCTGTCAGATCAACATGTATTTCATTTTTTTAAGTGTTCAAAAATTATTTTAATAAACACTAAGGGCTATTGAAAAAAATTTATGCTCCAATGAACAAGCCGGCAGCCCAGTCAACAAGAGGAAAAATAGATTCCTAAGAAGACAAATCCTGACTCTGTTCATGGCAGAACTTAACCTGAATCCACTAAGATGAACAATTTATCCCCTGCATCATCCCCTAGAAGAATCATAAGCTTTGCACTGAGAGTTTTATAATTTCTGGAATCCAGTATTTTCCCATTTGAAAACAAGCACGAAAATATTAAAATTCTTTCAAACATGCATGATTAAGTTTGTTATGCTTTAAGCATCATTATTACACAATTTTTCAGTAATTTTTAAATGCTACAGGTATTTACAACATTGATCTTGTGACTAGTATGCTGTAGAATCTTAAAATCTTGTCATTTATGTAATACAAAATTGAATAATACTGATTCTTAAGCAAGTTTCAGCACACTGAGAAAATTGGTCACCCTCCAAAAGAAATCAAGAATGTTTTTTCACTCACTTAAAACAGAAGGCTCTATCATATGAAGAGTGAACATTGAAAAGAAAGGCAGAAAAGCTGAGAGGAATAAACCTGCAAGGATTTCCAATGAAGTAATTTTCCCCAATGTTTAAAAAAGTGGTATTAAGTGAAATAAATTATGTTTAAAATATCACTTAGATTTTATCATCAGGGTCTTTTTAAAACCAAATTAATAACTTAGTCTTAACTGTGCTTAAGAAAACTCAAACTCTCAAATTTAGGGCAGTGTGATACATCCTACACTCTTTATAGGTCAAGTGAGAAAAGTGAGAAGCACCTAAAAATTATCCCTAAAAAAATTTTTTTTAATCTGAAGCCAAGTGTTACAGAGAATATTTGGCACACATTTTTTGAAGCTATTTGTCTACATAACACATGAATCCCCTTATTACACAAGTAGGTCACTCACATTAGAGGTAGAGAGTCACTTGTAGGGAGAGAAGATTTGATGCTACTCACTGATTTGGGGTTCCAGGTGGAGACCGTGACGGGAGGCTCTGTGTTTCCAACCTATCATCAGAGAGTGAGTTCCTACTCACTACTTCCCAATCCATCCCACTCATTACTTTCCGTGCCAAGGGTTTACTGGGGGATCTAGAAGAAGAAAGTCAAATGACTAACCAAAAATTGTATGATGTAAGAAAAAAATTATATAAAACTCACCACAATGAAACTGATGTTCTATCACAGGAAACCAAATGATATGTAAGAAAGGAAATGTAATAATGCAGAGCTGTATTTACATGGGCAGTTCTGTATTTTCTCCATCTACTGTACTTCATTTAATGTACTTTGAAAAGAATGCCATTGAAAAACTAATAAACTCCTGTAGGCTGTGAGGGAGACAGGCAAGACAGAATCTGAACTCACTAGACTTCTAATGCCTCAAAGACAATCTGACTCAAACAGCATAATCAGTGAGAGATCTGAACTTAATAAATGTAGAACAAAACCAAACAAAAAGGCAAGTAAAAAAATCCCCTCTAAGTAACATAACTGTTTAGCCACCTCAGGAAAAATAAAGCAGCAAAAACATCAGGCCAAAATACTTCCAAAGACTTTCAAGAACTGAAAGTGAGGTAATCAACAACATGGCAACAGAGTTGCAACGTTTTGTTTAGACATCAGAGATTTCAATCAAGACCACATGCTTTCTCCCAGAACCTGCCTTGTCACTTGCCAGGCAGATGCAATAATATTATTTAACTATTTAAACTTCTTTGTAGGTAACAGAACTTAATCTGGTTTTGTGCCAGTAATGTCCTTCAGGTTAAAGGTCATTCTCAGCAGTGCTTTTATACAAAAGGAATTCTGTTTTCTAGTTGTTGCCCTCTCTTGACATTAACAAAACTTCTTCTTCCTATTCTTCAGTCATTCCAGGATGCCTACAATCTCCTCTGTTTCTTTCACCTCTTTCTTAAGCACAAATGAAACCATACTTGTAATCTCTCATGAAATACAACATTTCCAGTTTATATTGGAAAGCAGCAAATGAATCATCTGTGGTTGCTTTTTTCTTAGCAATGCATTGGATGGTTCAGTCATCCTGCAACTAAAAACACCCAAACTTTCGTAGCTTGTTGTTTTCAACTGAAAATTCTTCAGCTAATAACAAAAATACTTTCAAACAATCCATATGTGTCCTGTACATTTTGTGTTACTAGATTTTTACTTTACTTCTAGTGCTTTCATGGTGCTACATAGTTCAGATTTCTCATCTATCATTAATCAACGATCTCTAATTCCAGCGATACTTCAATCTTTTGTGACATAATAATTTCATTTCCATTTGCTTTCATATTCTATCACTAAATTCTCCAGCTTTGCACAATGAGGTGACAACATATTATTGTATGAGCAGCTCCATACACCCATATCAAAAAATAATTTCTGCCTTCACTGTCCTTGTGACACATGGTAACTGTTCTTTATCTTTGTCATTATTACTGGTTTACTGAAAGAGTGACTCCAGAAAGAAGGAACCTTATGAAATTAAGGAACTACCTGCACACAAACTACATCCTCTGAAAACGGGAAACTTGCTAACAAATATATTTTTGCTTCTCAGAGAACTTAAAACTCAATGCAAGTCACCACCTTGAGCAGATAATATTGTCCTCACCATTACCAAAAAAATCTACAACAATAACCAATCAAGTACTATATTGAATAAGCTTCACAGACAGAAATAAGTAAGATGTCAATACTGTTTGGTACTGAGAGTGGTAGTGTTCTTGTGGAGGGTTTATTTTTATTTTTACCCCACCAAGCAGTTCTAAACATTTATTGCACTCTGCTTTACTGCTCTAAAGTCTTACTGAGTAATAGCAGACAAATTTCAGGCAGTTAAGTGAGATGGGCTATTTTAAATATTATTATTTCAGGTGTTATTTAACCTGGGGGAAAAAAATCTAATACTACATTGATATTTGAAAAGAGGGAAATATCAATTAATTCCTCCAGAGAAGCACATCCAGATTCCTAGCATGCTTCACTATATTTAAGGAATATTAATTTGATTTGAAAAATAATTAGCTTGATATCAGATCAATTAAACCAAAATTCAACTTTCTGTAATTTGCTTCAAATGTGAGCAACTCAAACCACTAAGGTATCTTTCTTCACAAATGTGTACATGCAAGCAGTTCTGAACAGGTAAAGGAACAGGAAACTGAAACAGCAGAACTAAAATGCATGTCTGATTCCAGCCTTTCGTTATTCTTTTATTGATCAGGGCTCTGATCAGCTGGACCCTGCTGACACTTAATCATCTCTTTGCAGCCAGCAGACGAGCACCAAGAGCCAGCTCGGCCAAGAGGTGGATTCTACTACCAGCCAAAGAAGAGTCTGAGGGAAAAAATGTAGAAGAACGTAATATAACCAATGCTGAATTAGATAAGTACAGGACTGCACATACAGTATTTGCTGACAGACATGTAAAGGCAATTACTGAACCTCATTTACCTTCAGTGAAAAAGCAACAAATGGAATGTAGGAAAGTTGGAAGTGGTGCTTTTCTTTATTTAACATGCAACAACAGTATAAGTGCACCATCCTTGCCTGTGTGAAACTAGATAAATTACAAAGAGAGACACAGGAGCATATAGGGTGGGGAAAAAAATCCACGTTTTTCCAACAGTTACATTTTTGACTGCTTGAAAAACCCCCATTGCTTTGCATCTTAAGCCGAAGTCTGTAACTATGTTTACATAAACTTCCTCAATCGATACAACAAAGGAACACAACTCCAAAATGAGCAAAGCATCACCTTCTTCCCTATGAAAACGTCCAATGTCAAGAAAACACTCACCTTTTATTGTGGATAGGGTCTGATCTTTCAGAAGATCACCTTACCATCATGATAAACAGCTGCAGTGTTTATCACCAAAGCTTCGTCTCAATTATTTTATTAACAGCTCTAACCTCAGAGTCCCCACCCACTCGTGTTTGTTGCCCCAATTTCCTGTCTTTGCAGAAATTTCAAAGAAAAAATTACCACACTGCAGAACTGAACTTCTTAGTGGTGTGCCAATTTTAGTTCTCCTGTCAACACTTCTAAATCCAACAATAAGGGGTTTTTTTTTATTAACATTTAAGATTTGTTGTGAAATATACCTATAATTTTGTCCTTTATCTCTGACTTCTAGCAATATTAAAACAATTTTGTCATGTCAGAGTGCAGCTGAGTAGATAGGAGAGGAGAACTAAGATGCATAAAACTTTGAAATTTTTGAATTTTAAATTTCACCTCTGTCTGCTCAACCTGGATGCTTCTATTGCACTTAGCACAGGGCACTGATAGTTAACAGAATAAGCCATTTACAGATTTAATTTTGGTGTACCTGCAGAGACATTCCTAAAAGTTGGAAGCAGTCCCATCTATTTGAGTAGCGACAGAAACTGAAAACTCTACCTCTCCCCAAGTCTTATGAGCTGCAATGTTACAGCAAATACAAAAAATAAACCCAAACACTCAAAACTGAGTAGCAGGGATGGAATTACATAATGCAACTAAAAAAACCCATGACATTATATTAGCTCAGCTACAGTACAGAAAAGCCTTCAAACACAGAATTTGTTTGGCATCCACAGCTGAAGGGCTAAAACCTTGCACAAGGTGGGAAAGAATAAAGGTGTTGTTTGGGAATACAGGTGGGAATTTAAAAAATAATCTCTCTTTCAAAAAGAAACATAACCTGAAGCCACAGTCTTGCTTTGTATTTTGACAAGGAGTACAGGGAACACATTTCTCAGCAAATCTGACAAATACTGCTGCAAACCAAGAGAGCAAAACTATGCACAAATCTACAAGGTACATCGTACAAATGACATATGCAATTTAAAGAACCTGAGAAATTATTTAATAGACTTCAATAAGTGCATAATTAAAGCAAGATTGAATTTTTGTAAACAGAGACTCCAATTTATGATAGGGAGTTTGCAGATACAAATGACTGACACCCTCTTACTCAAAGTCCCTGCTCTCAGCCCCCCGTGCACACCAGAACTGAGCAGCCCTAGAATATTTTGCAAGGACTCTAAGAGAAACCCTAACCCTTTAAGAATTCTCTCAATTCATGACTTGATTGAACCTTTTCTATTCTTATTATGTGCTTTTATTAATTTTCTGGGAATTCTTATGAAGTTTCATGGATTGTGAATATCCTGCAATAAATGAGGCCAACAGAAAAGCTGTAATGAAAATTATAAAAAAACCTTCCCAAAACAACAAAAAACCCTAAACAACAACGAAAACCGAAAACCAAACAAAAAAACCAAAACACCCACAAAAAACCTAAACAACTGCAGCAACAGTCTTCTGAATGCTGAACTTATTGCTGCATGAAGACTAAGAAAACAACACCTACATAATGTATGAGATTTATTACAGAATATATCCTTCACAGTAATAATTCCATATTTAAATGTTAAATGTAAAGGTTTCTACAACTTAGAAAAAAAAAATCCTTCAGCTAATTTTAAAGTAAAATCCTGAGAACAAACAGCTAAGCCTGCTTCCTGTAGATAAAAATTGCTTGTTTTATTTAAATGGCTGTTAAAAAAATTTATTTCCCTGTCTCATGCTCTGCACCCACGTTTCACTCAGCATGTAAAGGCCAGAGCAGCTAGCCATTACTTGTGGCAATCAACATTTCCCAACTTAGAGCAAACAGATCACTGTAGTAACATCTCTGTGTAATTCTCTATGTTCATTTTCTTACCATGAAATGATTCAAAAGTTTCCTTAAACAGCATTAAGCAAATAAGGCAGTTTCTAATTAGGTATTGTTAAGAAATCCAAGTGTAAATCTGGATAACTCTACAAAAAACCACCAAAAATATTGCTTGAACTGATCTTTAATTAATCTTCTTATGCAATAATAATAAAAGCAACAGCAATTATTTCAACTCATGTGCTCACCTAGTTCTCAGGAAAGACCTTGAAAACCCACTAAAAGAATCCTACTGCCTGAGAGCTTAAAAAGCTGTTCAACGCTACCATGACTTTGCCTGATAAAGACACACCATGAAAAAGAAAGGCAGGTTACAGGAATAAAATCCACACTATAGCTGGAAAATCTTAGAAAACAAAATTTATCCTCTGTATGAATACAAAAGGGCTGACAGCTACTCAGCACGTCAACCTGAGATGCAAATGTTTAGAAGACAAAGAATTAACGTTCTAAAATTAAATTTCTTGAACAACACTGCATTCTAGAAATGTCTTCTCTTTCAAGCTTTTTTCACTCTTGAAAATATTAAAGGTCTTTAAAATTGAAAATAAATTAATTACACACTGTCATGAGGAAGACAGAAGAAGCAGCTGATTTTTTAAAAGCCTTTTGAGATGTATTTGTTACAATACACCATTATTTCACTTCACTGATATAAACATATATGCCTCAGATATCAATCATCAACACTTCTTAGAAACTCAAAATATGTGGATAAATGCTCTATTTTTTAATCAAAAAAGCAACAATGGAAAAAAAATTCCTGAGGATGGAAGAGCCAAGCATTTTATTAACTAAAAGAAGCCAAGATTTATGAAAATGAGAGCAGTTCCAGCCATGGCTTTTGATTTTATTAACTTTATCCACTTTATCCAGCTATATTTTATAAACTAAAAGTGACCCCCAGCAGCACTTGCTGGGTTTTGCTGCAAAGGGAAGAGTGCCATCTACTGCATAAGAGCTTCTGAAATGATAAAAGCACTCCTCAAAACAAACTATCAGCTCTCCTCCACTCTCTGCACTTGTGGGGAATTGCCAAGTTTAGAGTGCAACAAGAAAAACAGTTTTTAACTGATTCACAACTGTCATTTAGTGAAGTAAAGCTCACCTGTCACAGTGTTGAGATTCCTGAGTACTAAAAAAAGTTGCTCCAAGTACAAATCTAAATTAACTCACATTTCCAAAGCAAATTAAATGGAGTAAAAAACAGTTTTACACAGAAAAAAATGGTTTTATAAAATCTATTAGTTGAACCAGTATTTCTGCCCCCCAAACCTAGTGTGCAGCTATCTATCTTTGGTGGGCTGAGCTAAAACCCAAATTAGATTCTAATGCACAGAAAAGGGAAAGAAGGGGTGGAGACAGGGAAGTAAATCAAGGCAGAATTCACCAATGCTCTTAGGAACAGTATCTGCAGGCACTTGGAAAATGGCAGCACTTTGCTGGATTCACTACTAGAAGTCTGCAAGTGTAAATTTGAACTCTGGAGCTCCTTAAAGGGCAAAAAGACATCTCAGATCTCTCAGTAAAAGTAAAATCATAAAAAGAGGACAGGGCTGCCCCCTCCCCACAAGGATTCAATTCATGATCAGAGCAAACTGCCAGGTGGATGCAGCAGGTGCTTTACTATGGAAAATAGCATCATAATTTCTGAATACATAACTAAATTTATGTCTTGAATCTTTTATTGTAATCACAAAACCGCTCAGGGGCCTGGAATAAAATTAAGCAATATATTCCTGATTAGCCAACTACTCTATCACCAAATACCTTCGGAAGCAGCTCACTTTTCATAGTAAAATGCCTCACAGAGACTACAGTGATAAAGCTGCTCTCACAAGTAAGACTCACTGTACTTATTGCTAAAGGAAATACACGTGTACAGTTGCAAGATATTATCACAGAAAAAAATACCCATTAACTCAGTATTTTAATGGAGTCTTTTAACAGCAGGAGACCATTCTTTGTAATAAAAACAGCACAGAGAGTAATACAGGTAACAACAAACTATGTAGACTGAAGGCTATCTGAGATTTTTAAAATACATAAATGGGGGAAATATTAAGGAATGTAAACTACTTACCTTGCAAAGACCCTGTCTTTATTTGCTCTTTCTTTACCATACTGCACAGATTGGACCTCTGTTCTCCCACTGGAAAGCAAAACAAAATCAAGCCACTAAATCCAACATGATTAAATAACAATTTCTTTTTAAAAATTGAACCATCTCAACAAAATGCCTAAATTCTGTTTTCAGTCATGCTCAAGCAATTGCCCTAGCTTCAGTACAGCATAACCTTAGAAAGCATTTGGTAGAAATGCAGGTCTTCTTTCCAAATAATTTTAGATGCAACAAAAGCTGCTTTTGTTTGCTTTTTTATTCAAAGCAATAAGAAATTTCTGCTTGGATCTCTGGGTAACACATAATAATAGTTCCTGTTATAGCCACTGTTAAAAATTTACAGCATCTCTTCCATGCTCTTCCTAAACTATTCCCTAAATTGCTAGTAACTTAGTTGCTACTTAGTTTAGGAAAATAACACAAAAAAATTACATGATAAGCATATCAGGATTGTATTCTTCTATGCAACTTGTCAAAACTAAGTTTAGATCTTGGAACTTGCTGACTTTTCATACAAGACCAGATGTCTTGTGTCAAATCAAAGATTCTTAATAATATTTCATCATTTCTCTTCTAGAAAAAATACCATTTTTGAGCATCTATCAGCACTTAAGAATTGGTGACAAGATACCAGCAACACTCACTCTTGTAGCCACTTCTCCATTAATAACTTCAGAACAAGCACAGAGCCTCCTACAGGGATATTTACATAATGAAACCCAAAAATCAGCTATTTCCACCTTCATATTACAGAGCTAGTGGCTGTGCGAAGACCTGAGAAACAGGTCAGCTGGAATCTCATGAAATTCAGTGAAGGGAAATGCAAAGACTTGCAGCTGAGGAGGAATAACCCCTTGCACAAGCTGAGTGTCAACTGGCTGGAGAGCAGGTTTGCCCAGCACAGGTGAGAGCACATCTGGAATGCCTGGTGGAGTTCCAGAGCTCCACAAGTCAAGCAAAGGGCCACAAAGACTATTGAGAGTCTGCAGCATCTGATGGATGGGGAAAGGCTGAGAGAGCTGGGACTGCTCAGCCTCAGGAAGAGAAGGCTCAGGAGGATCAAATGCCAGAAAGGGAAAGTAAAAAATACAGCCAGATGCTTCTTAAGGGAGTCCAGAGACAGGACAAGAGGCAATGAGCACAAACAGAAATACAAGACATCTTAATCAGGGCAGGCAGCAAGGACAGGGCTACAAAGCAACAGCCTCATCGCCTACCAAGACAAAAGAACATTTTTACTTTGAAGATAGTTTAACACTGAACCAGGTTGCTCAGAGATGGTGCACTTTTCCTCCTTGGAGACATGCAAAACCTGGCTGCATATGCTCCCAGGCAACATGCTACAGTGGACCCTGTTAGAACAGGGCATTGGACTCAGCAGTGTCCAGAGCTGCCCTCCAACCCCTGCCATGCTGCAAACCCAGGAAATTTCTCTTTCCAAACCTGCTGCCAGCTAAATTGCTGTGGTTACACATTTTAAACTCCAACAAGTAGTAAGTTGGCTGTATTTGCCTCTATTCCTTTCAAATAATTCCATCATTCTATTTGTCCTTCTATAACTGCTACTAATAACTGATTTAAGGTTTTCAGAGAATGCTCCTGCTATTTTCTCTCTTTTTCAGCACTGAACTTGATCTACTATTTTATTGCCTATTCACCCCTCACTGTGAAAAACCACCAAAACCTTCTACTATTGATTTCAGATTTTACTACAAAACTCTGTATTGCTTCAGTGGTAACTTCCCTCCATTGTGAAAAAGGAACCTGCTTGTTTCCCATCTGGTTAAAAGAGATGCTAATACACAGTAAAACTCTTCATGTTTTTTCACAAGTATTTGGTGAGAAATACTATAAGAACCATTTTGAAAAATCCAATGACAGTGTACAGAAGTCACCTTTGCTCACTAACCATCTTCTAGATCCCTCTTGGAAGCTCTATTAAAAAAATCCTAAATATTCTTTAAAATTTGATGCATAGAAGTATTTTAGACCAATAGAAATAGGTTATGTAACAATTCAATAGTTCAAAAATTTCATATCCTCAATTACTTTCAGAAGTGGAGATAATTCTGTCTAGACCAGTCAGTTCTGTATTTTACTGACTCCTTTTGATCATACAGATGTTGGCTAGAAGTCTCTAGTCCAATCTCCCACAAACACTAGGTCACCTCTGGCCATGGCTTTATCTAGCTGACTTTCGAAAGCCTCCACTAACAAAGAACCCACAGCCAGTGCAGGTAACAGTGTTCCAGCAACACAGCTCTAGAAAAAACCAAACACTTTGCCTCATGTCCACCCAGAATCTTCATGAATCTTCAATCTTCAGAAATCTCACCTGCCTGTTACCAGCACCTTTGGGTCCATCAGTACTGACATTACCCTTGAAGTAGCTTTAGGATTGCTGCTGAATCCCCCTTTGCTTCCTCTTCACCAGATTAAACAAGCCTAGTGCCCTCAACCTCTCTTTGTGGGCCATGTTATTCCTGTTACACTGCCTCTCAACAATCTCTCAAACTACTTGCAGAAATTCCAGCCTTTTGGCTGTTCCAGAAACTTTAATGACCTTCCTTGTTTTTATGCAGTTTCCCTTTTCATCTTATGTTAACTTAACTTAAATGTCATCATCAAAGAGCTGTAATAGTAACCACAATGATTCAGATTCAAAACCTTTACAGAAATGAAAAAGCTTCCTGAAATTCTCTACAGCAACATTGAGTCAAGTCTCAAACACTGTTCTGATCATAGAATGCTGTTTCTCAAATGGGTGCTGTGAAAGCTGGTCAAAAACAGATGCTATAAACAGTTAGCCACTGAATTACTTTCCTCTTTATATATTTATGCAATTCACAAGTGTGACAGAAATAGCCTGTTATTCTGTTGTCTAGCTTTTCATCATGTCCCTTTGTACGTCACAGACACTACTGCCATTCTAGATGGATGATTAGCAGCAGCTCTGTTATTCTCTGTTTCAGGCATGATTTAAACCACTGGCATTCTGCATTACTTGCAGAGACAGTTAATTCAGTCACTGAACAGATTTTTTTTTTTTAAATAAAAAGTACAAACCAGCAAAACCCAAAACCACCCACTCCAGCATTACAGGTATTATAGTTATTCCACAGTCATTCTGTGCACCTCCAAGCTTTTTGCCTATTATTTTAAGTTCATCCTTAAAGGTTATGGATTTAATTTCCTCCTCATTTTCTAAAGTTCTGGGTTTGATACAGAACATCTATGTCCTTTGTTTTCACCTAATTCCTATTTGTATGCATGGAGATAAGTGGGCTTTACTTGTACAAGTTTCTTTTCAGTGATTTGTATTTGGTATTTATTTAGGTCTGTTTTGTTGCTGTTGCTGCATGCAGTACCTGAGACTCAACAGTTTTCAAAAAGACCAGGTCAAAGACTTGAAAATTTTGAGACAACATTTTTAAGATAAACATAACCCAGCAGGAAAACAGGCCAAGAAATGCAGCTTGGGAGACAATCTCAGAGCACTAGTGCAATAATAACCACTAATGATGTAATAATTGTATTTTCAAGCTATCTTAAAAAATTAGTGACATTTGAAACTCAGGCCAACAGGGAAGGGGAACAGTTGCAGGATTCAAAACTTATTTGAATTACATTTGAATGTAGATTCTAGATCATTCCCTGAGCTCACTACTCGTATTTTTTCCCATATATTTCAAATCAGCACTTACCAGTAGCGGAACTTGGAACCCAAAGTGAAATAATGTGCAAAAAAGTTCTTCTGTGGCGGGAGTGGTCTGTCCAAACGGAAGAACGTGTGGTGCTCCACACAAGCTTTCCACAAATTCTTACATGCTCGGTAATTCACCATATTGAATCCCAGTAATGTTTCCCTAGATTCATGCTAAAAAATTAGAAAAATGTATTTTAGATAAGAATTATTCAAAGTTCTTTTTGAAACTAAGAAATATTGTTGGCTCTGGGGTATTTTTTTTAATAATGCTTTTTGAAGTGGGACTCTAATTTTCTATTAACTTTATGTACAACAAACCCTTTTGGAATACCTTTACAATTTCTTTAAAGAATTTTTTTTGTTCCCCTGAGTTATTTTTGTTTTAAAAACAGCCTGTTCAAAGGTTAACGGTGTGTTTAGTTATATAGAAACAACTCTCAAAGGTATGACCCAACCTACATGAAAAGAATTCCGTGATTTGGGAGCTCAAAGACAATGAGCTGTTCAAAACTACAGCTAAAATGAGTAATTGTCATGAACATGTGGCAATTGAAGATTGGGAACAGGTATCGATCTCAAGAGCAACTGACAATTTCTACTTCAAAATGATTGATTAGATTCCTGGGAAATGCAAAAAGCAAAATAGCAAAGCAAGCTAAGCTGTTCTGCCTGTTGAGAGAGCTTGATAACAACCTCTGTAGGTCCAGAAATATCAGCAGCGTTTTTTTTTCTCTTCACAGTACTAAATTCTCCCCAACATTTTGCACACCTTAACTGATTTAACTTAGCAGTAAAGTCCTTTTCCTAGTTAAGCTTTTGTTGGTCTGCCCATCTTCAGATCTTCTGAGAAACCAAGGCACAGAGACCTGCAATTCTTCCCTCAGTGTTGTATTCAGGAACAAGAATGACACTATTTTCAGCCACCGGACAAATTTAGAGCAAAATAAAATGGATTTAAAACAAACAGCAAATTCTAACTCCTTATTGATGAAATTCAAGAAATTATAGTCAAGAAACTAAATCCTGATCTTTTAATTCAATTACAAAGATTACTTATATGTGTTTTTAATTTCCATGTATCGCCAACTGTTCCCCGTATTTTCTAGACATGTGAACAGAACGATTTAAAAATCAGAAATCAGAAACAAGATAACAGAAATTAAGCCCATTACCTATGCAGTTATAAAAGGCTTTATCAACAACATAAAAGTCAAACAATATAAACAAGCTAGATTACTATTCTGCAAGAGAGCAACTATGTATAATTATGGACTGCCTTCATCTGGATCCAGTAAAGGATGAAACAGCTAAAATTTTAGATTCTATCAACAAGTAATCATGATGTAGCAAATTCTCATGTTCTGTCAGCCTTTTAAACAGTTGGATAAGAAAATCTGACAAGTTACAAGAGCTGGTGATCATGCATTTAATGTCATTCAAAGTATTATAATTACGGGTTGGGGAAAAAAAATATAACCTGCTGTTTCCCCTAGTTTGTATTCCAGAAACGAGCTGATCTGAATCTCATTCCACCATCTGATCAGTAGATCAGACATGAAGCATGAAGGAGGAGCTGGTATGGCAGGATGAGAAGGAGCTGCAGCAAGATCAACTTAATTGTAATGCAAGACAGCACTTTCACAGGAACTTGGTGTGCTAGAGCTTTAAAGGTACCTTAACAATAGTTCTATTCACAGCTTTTAAAAGCTTTCATTGCAGTGTAGGGAGAACTGATCCTCAAACCCTACCCCTCATCTCAATTACAGCTAGGAAACATTGTTTAAGATAAAGAATAATATATGATACTGGCTCATAAATGCACTTATCCCTCCCCTAGTCACCCTTGAAGGCTCTGTAATATTCCAGTGTAACTTGGGCATTTGAAATTCATCTTAGCTGATGATTCTGGGATGCAAGATCTGGTTCTACTGCTGGATTTAGAGAAAGGCTGCCCCTGTATTCCTTGGAAACAGTAGGCTTGAATCAATGTGGGCTTAGCACAGGACCCCAAGCTGACATTTGTAATATCCATGGTACTTCAGCTGAAAGCACATAAAGTAACAGGACAGTTACACTGCAGCCCTGCAGCCCAAGGAATGCTTTTACAACACAAGGCTCCAGCAAGATGCAGAATGCTCTATAGTCTGATAATGACATGCAGGCATTTCAGGGGGTTATGTCTGCTGTGTCAGACAGTGTCAGAGAGTCACAGCAGGATTCTGTTCCAAAATTATTATCTTACTAATTGTGTCTGTGGTTTTTATTAAAGAGAGGAAAACAGTTTGCTTGCCATGGAGAGGAAGAGTGAAGCAGCTGGGATGCAATACTGGTAATGAAGATCTGGGCCCCAGCACAAAACTACAGTAAGAAAAATAGAGGTAGGATATAGTGAAGTCCAAGTCATCTTTGTGATTCCTATTACTAAAAATGCAAACCCAACAAAAAAGCAGCCTGCATATTGGTGCTCCTCTCACACAGAACACCACAGTACTTGAATAAGCACCTTGAGTGGGGTCATTCCTTCAAACCCACCTTTGCCTGCTTTGAAACAGTGACTCCAGAGCATTGCTCCAATCTCTTGCTGCTCAGGAAAGAAACTAGGTTGAAAAACTTACTCTTTTACTTTGGCTAAACAAGGAAAAATCCCAGGGGAAAAAAAAGCAGAAATTCCCTACCCTATCTCAGAGAGACAAACAGACCTGTGCTTTATAAATTAGGCAGCAATCAGGTAGGCATCTAATTAATGCCAGTGCCACTTAAGATCTAGTATGTACTTGGGCAGATAAGCCCATGCACCACCTTGTGATTTCAGACCAAGTTCTTTCTAAAAGTCAGTCAAAAAAAGTCAGTCAAAATTCAAAGCACAAACTTCAGATACATAACCTATAATTAAAAAAAATAAAATCAATTGTCCTGAAATCACTGAAACTAGGTTTCAGTTATGGCCAGAAACCTATCATATTGTTTAGTTCCAGACTCAAGTAATTTTTCAATGGACATTTGCTTTCTAGAAGAGCAAAAGAAAATGCTGAACAGCTTCTTTGGCTGTCAAAGAATCAAGATCACAAAAACATGCTGGATGGCATTAAGAGCTTGATGCTGGCTATTGATATTACTACAGCCAAGCAACTAAATACAACCAGAGAAGTTTAGGGAAACATCTAGAAAAACGAAACTACTGAATTATTCTTAAGCAGCTTCAAAGCATGTAAGGGAAGCAGCATACAGAGCAGGCAGAACAAAGTAAGGTACGATGGAAAAAAATGCTACTGTAGTAATAGCTCAGGGGGCTTCTAATGCTGGATGAAGAAGTCCCACATATAACATACTTTTCCCCCACAAAATCATAAAAAAAACAACAGGGAAAAAAACCTACTCCGGTGGATATATGCTCCAGTCATATGATTGTCAGAATACTCCACCAGCTTCCACTCAAGATTGTATTATACTACCACTGGAAAATGACTGTGACATTCAACTGCCTTATCTCCCTTCATTTAAGTGATTTATTTAAACAGAGATATAATCTAATGAAAGTAGGCAAATAATTCTTTACTTATGTTGATGCCTTTAAGCTGTGCCAAGTCAGCGAATAAATTTAATAGGCGATTATGAGATAAGGCACTTGCACTTTTGAGGACAGTTGCAATTAAAAGCTCTCAGCACTTATTAGCAGTATTTGAAAAATATCTTTTTAGAATTATATAAAAGTGTATGTAACACAGTTGGGAAAAAATAAAACCAGTGGAAAATTCCTTTCCCAAGTCCACTAACTTAATATTCTACAGCATCTCAGCTTTGCATTCAAATAAATGCAGTTTCTCAGATGTACAATTTGTTATATATTTACACACCAGTTTGAAACACATCATCAGCATACCATGAATCTATTTCCCCTGCCATATTGTAAATAGGTGATTTAAAATATGCACTCAAAGCACTAGACCAGAGATATTTTACATACCAAATGTGCAATCACTGAGTCACTTCACCTAGTTTCTGCTGCCTAAAGAGAGTAATTTAGGCTCCCTTTATTGTTAATGGGAGAGAAAACAAAAGCAAAATGAAGAATATACCACCAGAGAACAATTTAATCCATCCTAAAACATACTTCCTCTTCAGGCAAGATGTGTCAGCCTTTGCATGTGGTTATTACAGAAGAAATGTAATGATGAGCTTTGGTGAGCCAAGTATCACAAATTGGAAAATATGTTCTTTTAACCTAACTGAAGCAGAATATAGGTGAGATAGATGAATCTTATCCTATGAATCTAGTCAGGGAAAGTAACGCTGGAAACAATAATTTTAATATTAACTGTGATTAAAAAATTAGTTGAAGTATGACTTCTGTGGAAGCCAAATTTGAGCTTTGATCTTAAGATATTCATGACATGGAATAAATGAAAATTAAATTCTTGCCACCAGTTTTCATCTGATATACAGAGTTTAAAGAAAAACACTACAAGGTTTTTAATTTGTCAGCTTGGATAAGATGTCTCAGAAGAGAAATTACATTAATTATATAAACTACATTCTCATGCAAGCATCAATATGTAGAGTACTAAAACGCAACAAAGAAATAAGAAAGCTATCTTAGTATTACCTTCTATTATAAGCAGATTTATTTTCTGCAAAAAGTAGAGAAAATACTCAAGTACCCAGTACCCAATCCTATTTTATATCTAGGTATCTTATTCTTCAAGGTTCTGAACTCTGCTACCACAGCATTTTCATCAAGTTCTAATTTAGGAAACAACTGCAGTCCATAATTTCTGAATTCCAAAAAAACCCCAAATTTTCATCTCACATGCAAATACAGCTTTCCTGCAAATGTAACGGAAGTTACACACACTGGTATAATGACAAAATTTGACCTCAGCCTGCCTTTGAGAAGAGGCCTGTAGCTCCAGTGGGGTTTTACAAAAATACTGTGTCAGCCCAATAAAACATTCCCCCTCCACCTTTTTTGTATCACCTCTTTTCTGGTCATGTTGCATGATGTCTGCTCACATTGACAGACCTGCTCACTTCATGATTTTGAAGGATGTGCTTTTAAGATACACCTGTTGATACCCCTTTTAAGACACTCCTTTAAGATGCTCCTGTTTTCAGCACTAGTAGCAGTCACCAGACACTGGCCTGTCCTGACAGAACAGGTATTTCTCTTCTTTAGCCACATTGTCTCAAAACCTGGAACCTGGAATCTCGAAGCCTTACAGTACTCAAGATGCATTTCTGCCTAGAGACATCTTTTATATCTAGTCTGTAACCTAGCATTTCAGGTCTTCAAATCACAGAATCATAGAACATTAAGGGCTGGAAGAGACCTTAAAGATCATCTAATCCCAACCCACTTGCCATGGGCAGGGACACCTCCCACCAGACCAGGTCATTCAACCCAGCCTTGAACACTGCCAGGGCTGGGGCATTCACAACCTGTTCCAGTGTCTCACCATCCTGACAGTAAATCCTCTCAGATGTAAGAATTGCAAAAAATCTCTTAACTAATCTGACAGGTTAATCACATACTCATATTTTTAATAAATTCCTCCATCTTTCCCCAGTGCTATGCCTGTGATGGAAGCTCATCTCTCAGGGGCACAGAACAATCAATTTCGTGCTGAATTAAATGCTCAGTGGTCCTGTGCTGCTTCATGGGGTAGCAAACACATATCTCAAGCAGTGAAACATACAGCTCCAACCTTTCTCACAAGAAATTCAGAAGTAGGCATAAAACTACTAAGGAATCCTTATCTCCTCTGTTTAATATAAGTAATAAAGTCATCATGTATTACCAAATCTGAATAATACAAATCAACATGTCTATCAAACATTAATTTACAAGCATATATACAACTGAAGCAGCACTAAGCTGCTTCAAAAAAACCCTTGAGTCTGGTTTTTCATGAAATTTAAATATAATATTGATTTATGCTCAACCTTTTCCACATTTATCTTACATAAACAAGTTACATTTCCTGCATACAAATGTAAAACTAGAAGCATCTAAAATAAAAGGCAAATCAAATTAAAAAGAAAACTTATAAAGCATTGTAATGGTCTATTTGAAACATGAAAGAGCCAGAATGTTGGTGAAACTGGACTTTTAATTGCAGAAAAAACAAATAACCAGCATAGTATCAGTCAGTATAATGCAGACAGGCAGTAGAAGAAATGTCATTGCTTTCAGATCAAATTTAAGACAGTACTCACCAGTTCTTTCCTAAGTTGAATAAAAAACTGCTTGCACTTAAAAGAAATTTTTACAATCTTCAACCTGAATGAAAAACAAAATCACAATATTAAAACATTTCATACACTGAATCATGGTTAAAGGCTTGAATACCTACTGAAAATATACTTTCTAGAGAGACCATATTTCCCTTCCATGGACAAAAAATAAGGTATCAAAGATTATATAAAATAGTTTGTATAATGTGAAATTTATGAGCTGTGTATTTGCGTTATCCATCAAATACACTTGTTTACATTCCGAACCCAAGGCAGTTGCTAATTTTGGTATCTTTTCCCCATTCCAAAGCCCAAAGAGCTTTTCTATCCTCAGGTCATTCCAGGCAGATGTTCTCTTTTCTCAGGCTGCTTTCATTATCCCTTAGAATATGAAAAAAATCCTTTGAACTTCACCTGATCACTGAAAAACATTCTTTCTCTATGTTCTTACATGTCTTTAAATATTACCAGAACTTGTTTTAGTAAAATAGTTAAGATAAGATGTAAGCACAGAGATAGGACTCACAATCTTAAAAAAATGATCACACTATTAGGAGGAAAAAAAACATTTACAATATCACATGACAGGGAAAAATCTGCCTACAGACACGTTCACCTTTCAGGTTATCTATATACATATTAAATACTGACACTAATTCCAGAGTGTTTTAGATGATCACTCTCATAGTAGTTATACAAAATGGGAAAAGAAAGGCTGTATTTTCATCACAATCTAATCTGATACACTTCTTCAAAGAAATGTAATATGAAGACAGTCCATATATTTTATTAAATATACAGGAGTATCACTTTGGTCAAGTAAAAAAGTGAGGTTCAAACTGTAAAAAGAAAAACAAGGTAACTTTTGTTACTTGAAAAATGAACAACTGATAAAATACTGCAAACTGACTGGAATTACTACTTGCATATTTATCACTTGCTGAATAAAAAACCCTTTAGACCAGGAAGGATGAGAAGGCAAAACATTAACAGACACCTAAGTTGGATATCTATATATAGAAATTATCTTCTTAACTAAATCAAATAAAGACATTTTTCTCCAGGGCATTTTTCTCCAGACATTCAGAGCAGGAACCTAAGTGGGATGTCCTAATTTGTTGGGAGAGTCTTTATCTGCAGTAACATAAAGACACTCCATGAATATTACTATTTAAATTATGGTTATTTACATATTTTCCCGTTTGTTTTTCTTTCCCAGCCTTGCCATTAGTTTAACAGTTAACAATAAAAACATTTTTTTAAAAAAGCAGCAGCAATAACTGTCCTATTTGTTAGTGTTTTTTTTTTTTTAATTCTTAACAAATTCTTGCTATCAGAGTTAGTTTCTCAAGGATTTGACACTTAAAGGTGTGTTATATCTTATCTACTGAAATCAAATTATTCCACTGGCAATGCACCAAACTTCTTAGAACCTCCTGTGACAAAAACCTGCTTAAGGATAATGTAGGATGGGTCCTATGTTTGCTGGATAGGACATACACTAGTGATTATTAACACTCTGACTGTGGGGAAAAAACAGAAAAAAAATATTAGACTCTTTAGGCTGCAGCTAATCAACAAGTATGTTTTTACTAATTTTTCTAACACTTTGGTGTACAGGGCAATTAAAAGAACATTTTAATATATACCTTTTCTAAAAATGGAGCTCCATATACTTTGCAACATATCAGATTTACTTAGCAATTATTCCATTTATAAAAACATTTACTATCTCTCACTCTCTGGGGTTTCCTTTTCTGCTAAAGAAATTACTACTTTTGGTGATTTTCAAACTCAAAGAGAATAATACATACAGGGTTTTAATGTCATCCCATAATTTAGGCTTACAGAGTGAGGTCAGCTGACTTCTAAGCCTGAAACCATTTGGAACAGACTCAAAGCTGTAACATTAGCCAATAAGGTCTAATTCAACTCAAAAGAGGCACCATTCAAATACAAAGAAATGACTCAGCAAAGCTGATTCCCAGCTATTTCAAAAAAATACAGCAGATGAGAGAGTTCCTATGCAGTGCTAACACCCTGCTAGGCACTGAGTGAGCACATCCATACTCAGCCCAAGGAAAAGGCATCCTGTCTATGCTTCCTGTCTCTGACTGTTGGCAATGCTGGACATAAAAGGAAAAGCATAAGGACAAGCAGGCATCAATATTATTTTCCTGGTATGGTTTTCCCATCTACAGTCACCTCAGACATCCTAAATAATAAAATATATCTTTTTAAATGAAGAGATATTTGAAATCCTAGTCTAAAATGCAGATTGTCCTCGAACACGTGGAAGGAATCTCCTGATACCAAGCCCTGGTTCTCACAAGGGCTTTGCCACCCCAACCCTAGGGAGGGTGATAAAGCAGAACATGAGCAATCCAGCAAATTTATTGAGCAAGACCTCTTGGACACAGGTTCTAAACCAGTCACCCAGGGAAGATGCTCGAGGTAGCTCAACTCACAAACAAGAAAGGATTGTCCAGATTGAGTAGCCAAAGACAAGCTGGCTCCAGCAGCTGGGAGATGGTGAAGCTAAAGATCTGAAAGGAAGGGGAGGGATGCAGCAGACTAAACCATGGGTTCAGGAGCAGGAACTCCAGTTTGTTCAGAGCTCTGGTGGGCAAAATCCCACAGAAGCTGCCTTTGGGTCAGAGGAACAGGTAGTCAGTATTAAAGGACAATCTTCTCAATCAAGAACAATCCTGATGTGTTAGAAAATATGCAAGCATGAAAAGAGGCGAGCCGAGATGCACTCAGAACTGCTGACTGGGCTCAAACACATGAAGATGCACTCAGAACTGCTGACTGGGCTCAAACACATGAAGAAGTGTCCAAGATGTGTAAGCAGGATCAGATGACCAAGGAAGAGCACAGTACCACTAATCATTGAGGGATAAAACCAGGAGATGCACAGCACAACTGCAATTACAACTGGCACTGGGTGCAAAAGGCATCAAACCTTTCCAGAGATACATCAACCACAAACAAGAAGCTAAGGAAAGCACGTTTCCAACTGCTGAACAGGTGGTCTAGTAGCAAAGGAAAGGCTGACCTACTCCATGATCTTCTCCTTTGGTCTTCAATCTCCTTGGATCCCCAGGTCTCTGTGCCTGGTAGCAAAGTTTAGGGAAAGGAAGAATTATATACAATACAGGAAGATCAAGTTAGGACACGGATAAAAGGCAGCGTCCTTTGTTTTCCTCTATTCCTCTCTTGTCTTCCTCCTCTTTAATTTCTCCCCATGATCAAAAAGTTCATAAAAAGCAATTTAGATATAATATCAATTAAGAGTGAGAGGGCAAAAACATTTTACTTGAGTCTTCTCTAAGCAATACAGTTAAATCTTTATTTCCTCCTGCATACATGAATTTCTATCCTCTCACTTGTCTCAAAACTCAGGAGTACTGAAAAAGGGGTATCCAAATATCTACTATACCTATAAAGCACTAGGAAGACACTACAGAGCTCCAGCTGCATAGGAACAAGAAAAAGTGGAAGCAAAAAGAAGTAGTATCAGTACTAGTGGCACAAGAGCAGCAACATGATTATGGATAGAAAGAAAGGGTAATATGTCTATTATTGAGCTATATTGTGGAAATTGGTATTTCAGATTATTACTCATAGCAAAAGAAAGCCTCTAACAGGGTGAAATGGGGAAGGGTGGTTTTTTGGTTTTTTTGGGTTTTTTTGTAAAGACCAATTATGTTGGAACTATAGTCTTCACAGCAAGAAATGAATATCCCTAGTGTCAGCTGATACGGTTGAATACAAAGAAGAACTGTTTAGGTAATTACACACACACAAAAAAACACACTAAAAGTTTAGATCAGCATCCCTGGCATGCAAACAATATGAAGCAGAACTCAGAGAAACCTCCAACTTCCATTAGTGACGTGTAGCTTAATTATGACTTAGATTGTATGTACTCAGTAATTTACCAGTGTGATTTACAGAACCTATTTCTACTATTGCTGTTTTCCCAAAAATAATAGTAGTAAAATCAGACTGAAATAAAACCTTCCTGATTATTACAGCATTCCATTTGTAAAGCAGCCTTAGCCCAGAAATGGCTCCAACATCTCAAAACTCTCACCACATGAAGGATATCTCTCCTGGAACGTGTCACTATTATAAGGGCAGGTCTGACTGACTGGTACAGTAGTTTCAGGTTTACCTTTGCAAGTTCCAGTTTTAATTTACCCAATAACCATGAAGACTGGAAATTTAAATGCTTTGTAGTCGTCTCAGTCTTATTTTTCTTTAAAGGCATACAGGTAAAATGTTCACCACATTCAGTTGTATTGGCTGCAGATAACACTTTGATATAGCTTCATCTTTTCTTTCTCTACGAAAATCAACTAAAATTTGACCAATGACACTGTTTCTCAGCTTGGTAAACCACAAAATATCTAACTTCCTACAATGAACCTTGAGACTAAGCTTAGCACAGAAAACCAGAATATCTCAGAAATTCACTGGGTTGCAGAAAAGATCAAGCACACATCAGCAGCAAAGAAAAATGCAAAATCAGTAGCAAATGAACAGTTCTGATCAGTTCTCCTGAACGAACAGCTTTTGTGCCTGGTGAACTAATGTCTGCTATGACAATCTTATATGACTGACTTCACCCACTCAGAATGCAGCTATAGCAACTCAGCAACACAAGGAATAAGGCTGTCAAAGTGAACTCCAAACCAGCAAAGAAAACCAAGAGAAGGTTACTTCTGCAGGAACTAAGAAAGGCATTTCCAGAAAGGCAACATAACTTCTGCAGAGCACCACAGAGCTTATAGAGTACTTCTAAAAAATTTAGAGATTCAAAGACTTTCTGCTGTAAATGCACTTTTTTGATCATATAATATAAATGGTTATTTACAGATGAAGAGATGACAATATCCTAAATGCTCCACCTCAGTTATTCACAAGTACCATAACTACATTAAATTTCAAGCACACAGTACAATTAATTTATAGGTCACAAAACAGGTAAAAGCAGTCAATCTCTAGTTAATATTTTTCAATTCACCTGTCTCTTTAAAGACTGTAAGCTAGCCCATCACACTGGCCCTGGCTATATAGTTAATTAAAAGTAAAGTATGCTTACAAACCCCCGAAGAAAAAGAGTATTGAAATTCATACAGCTGTTTAACAGCACAGCATGCAGACCAGGACAAAACCCCCCTCACAAAATTCCCCATGGCACATGAGATAAATAATTTCAATGTGATACAAAACAACATAAGTTTCAGTCTTTTTAAGAGTGGTAAAAATATTTTGAAATAGCAAATAAAAACATTAAACAGCTGTCCTTACCACTGAAAGGTGTTAATTCGTACGCGGTTCTTAAAAATTAGTATTCCACCTGACATCACTCCAATCATGATTTCATTGTTACTCTGATCCTTTAAAAGAATAAAGAAAATTACTTGAAAAACAGTATAAATATCTTTTCAAACCTCATATATATTCATTCTCATCTCTCTCTAAATACACAAAATAATGTGGAAGGAAATGTGCTTTAATAAGACAAATAAGAAATTAAATTATTCCCTCCTATTTAGGACAAACCTGAATGTTTGCTCTGAGTTCCTTATAAGCTACCTCAAAATTTTAATTTCTCAAGTTAGATCTTCTGTCTTTCACCTACTTTGATGAAATAAAGACAAGGGTATTCTGGTTTATTAAGAATAGCAGCACTAATACACTGACTTGGCATTTGCTACACTAAAAGCAACCAGCAACTTTAATTCCTACCTGAAAGGAAATTGCAATCTCAGAACACAGAGGAGAGTCTAAAACATACAATATTGCAAGCATATTTAAGTAGCACTTTTTTCTTGAAATATGTTTGCACTCTAATCAAGCACCTGCTATAGAACTCTCAATATGGCATTCAAGGCAACAAAGCTCAACCCGATTAACACACAGATAACTAAGCACAAATATGAGCAAAGAAATACCCTCTCTATAGTGAAACAGTGGATATTCAATCAGTAAATCCCAGTAAGGCACTTAACAGTATAATATTTTTTCTCTTATTTTCTCTTGTAAGCAAAAACCAGGAAGGCTCACAAAAAGAAAAGTGTATTTTTCCATAGATCTCAGAGGAATACATTTTTACATTGCAACACTAGTTCATCCAAACTTACCCTTGCATAGTGCAATTCAACTCCATAAAGTTCTAAGGTACGTGCTGTATTGAGATAATTGAACTCTGCTTCTGCAGGAGACAACCCTCTGAAAGAAAGCAGCTAAATCAGAAATGTTCTAACATGACCTCCCACATCAGGCTCCCCAGGTGAGTGCAGACAGAAAATCTGCATTCATTTTACTACTTCTATCCCCACCCTGAAATCTGAATTTCCTTTCTTATGATAAACCGATTGTAACCCAAAAATTTTAACAGAAAAGTATTTATGTTTCCAAAAGAACAGAAGTCTTGACAAGAGCTCACAACACATTTTATTTTAATATACTTTATCATTTAAATGTTTGTGGAGCCCTAGAATCTGGAATTTAGTTTTACAGTTCTCTATTTGGCATTGGTAATTTAAATAACCATCAGCTCACTCAAGTGTCTTTAACATAGCTAAGAGAATCTTCTAAGCCTTTATCTGAAATTAATGTAACATTCTGTACTTTTGAAAGCAAAAGTGACCTGATCAAGCAAATATTTTATAAATATTGCTTACATTTTGTTAAATTTAATTAACAAAAGGCACTTAAGTTCTAAAATCGGAAGGAACCATGACTGGAAAGTACCACAACGTTAAATACTGAAAAAAAAAATATTTCCATTGCTTCACTGCCTTTTCCTCTTTCTGAAAGGTCAGAGAATCATACACAGGAAAGAGGAGATATTGAAGAAAAGGACTTTGTTACTTCTAAAGTAACTCTTTTACTGGAAAGAGAATCATGAAAACAAAGTCCTTATGCTCAGAACATTCCCAAAGACTGAAAAGAAATCTTAAAGAAAATATATCTGGCTAAGTTAATATCCAACATAATATGCACAAATGCTGTTTTCAGAGAACCTTTAACTCAACATGTTCATTATTTCACTAATTTAGATAGTCATATTTTGTATAGACCATCAATGGTATTTATTATACAGGTATTTAATCTAGAAAAAGAAAAAATCACATTATCTTAAAAGAAACAACCAAAACCAACCAACCAACCAAAAACCCAACAACCCACCCACCCCAAAACCTTTAGGAAAAAATACTATTTTGTTTTGTATAATAGCACAGCATCAGCAGTCAGGATTTGACAAAGTCAGTATCTTCTGATGTAAATCCTTACATGTGCTGCTGATGTAATTTTGCTATTTCTTTTTCAAAGTCTTGAGGCTGGCTAGGGATGAAAGAATATTCTGAGAGGTAGCCTGGCAAGTTTTCTGAATGGTTGTAGTCTCCCAGCTCGGCTAAAATATTAAAGAGAGAGGTTATTGTTTATCACTGATGTATTTGGCATTGTGCAATGCCCCCAAATTCACACGAGTTTGCTCCCACAAAATTTATGATCCACAGCAAAGAAAAATAGAGAAGACATTTGGACTCCCATCTTCCCTTTTGAATGAACAATCATACTCTCAGTGAATATCATTGAGATTATTTAGAGAGAGCTTTGATTACGCACTTATGAAGGAAGTCCACAAAGTGTTTAATTTTTAACAGACAAATCAATCCATAAATGCTGTCATTACAGCTAGCACTAAGTAGGATATATATATATATATATACATATATACATATAGTAAAGTATTCAATTTTCTCTTAATATTTTACTTTTGCTTGTTTTCATGTGATTACATAAGTTTATTCTTTTAGCACTACAACTGCTATTTCGTTATGAAGATCTGCAAAGTCCAGCTACTCATTCTGCACCAAAATACACTCAGAAGCATTAGAAAAATATTCTTTGCACATTCAATTGTATGTATGAAACAAAGTACACATACATACACCTACATTGAAACTATTCTACTTGAAACTACTAAAATGTGTGTTTACATAACTTGTAACACTTTCCTAAAATTATAAGAAATAGATTACAATCACATTTGTCAGAAAACAACATATTAACAACATTTGCTTAAATTCTTTGAGGTTTTCTAACCACAGTAGAAAAAAAATCAGCTTTAAGTATCTGCAATCCATGTAGCAGATCCACAGTGATAGACAAGAAACATAAAATGAAAAGAGGAGAGATAACAGTAATAAATCATGATCTGGGGTCCTGGGCAGGCCTAGCAGCACTGACAAGACAGAAGAAGGCACTTATTGAGCAGGAGGATGAGGAAAGGAAGGGAAGGTCACTTGCATCACCTCTAACAGATCCTACTTTAAATAATTTAAAAACTAGAAAATTGGACCAGGTTTCATAGCAGAATACACTCCTTGCTGAAATCCAAGAGTAAAGGACTGAGATCTGCTATTTACATGTATTTATAAAGAATCCAGGAAGTTGCAGGTACAGGAATCATTAGAACTCTGCACGCTGGCAAACTTAGTAGCAGCAGGATGTCATGGATAAATGTAAATACAATGCATTGTGCATACCCACCACTTCTACAATATTTCAGAAAAACCCATATTGTGTTCTTAAAAGCTTAGAATGTTATCAAGTTTTCATAGGTCCTGTTATCAAATACTTCATCTCTTCTAAGACAAATTCCTAAGGTATGACAGCATTTGCAGTACATTTTTCAGGCAGCTGAAGTGTGGGAGTTTTGTTTAAGAGAAACTGTTCTATTGATTGACCTACAAAAAGGTGACCACTGAGAAAAACCATGCATAAAACATGACATCACCATTACTATATATTTTTTATGAAAGTATTAACATGGACACCGTTTCTCTGATATGTACAAAGTATACAAAGTACTAACGTGGATGTATCTTCAACAGTAAAAAAACACATGAATGTGAATGAATATATTGGGATTGCTTCATTTCAGCTTATGAAGAAAAACTGAGTGAGGAAGAAAACTAAATCTCAGTTTTCAAGACTCATCTACTCACTGGGTGGCTTAAAATTGCAAAGAAAGGTATTGAACCTTTTGGCCAGATAAGACCAGAACTCCCTTTTCCACACCTATTTGGAGGTTCACTGTATAGAATGTTAAAAATGTTCTAGTGTCTTAAGAAATACTTTTTAGTATCATTATCAAGGCCACAATTCCATGCTTCAGAATGCACAGGAATTAAAGAGTATTGATTTGGGGTTTTCTAACAGTGTGGCTTTAAGTATTTTTTCCATATCCAATTCAGCAAAACATGCTGGGGGAGGACAACCAATCAATGTCCTTAATCATGAGAAAATTAGCACCATGCCCACAAACACCAAAGTATAATGCTATACAAAGTACATTCTTTGGAAACTAATCAATAAGACTTTTTTATTTCAGTATTAGCAATTACACAAACACTAATTATACTTACATTGAACAGCATAGGAAGCCAGAAGAGCAGCAGTATTATAAGGACAGGGCAATCTGTTTTGTTTTTAAAATGATAAATAAATAAAATTACATATTTCATATGACATTTGGTTTTGAAAACCCTAGTCTTTTATAGTCTATGGACAAATTTGACAGGTAATTATTATAAACATTTCCACTTGCATAGACAGTGATTTAATCTTAATATGTTTTTATTTTTGCAGGCAAAATCTCCCATTATGAACTTTTTCTTGACCAGATTTGCATTTAATGCTTAACACAAGAAAAATATCTTACCTTCCAGTAAGAATGTCCTGCTTAATTTGCAAAAAGTACTGGTACCTTATTTAGAAAAGCAAACAAAAAACACTACAATTAAAATTAAAATTATTCCATCATTTTTCATCAATTTAATATAATTTGCTAGCAGATAGTGTAAAACTAACACTGGACATTTTGCATGCTATTACACCTCTCAGTTAACTTCCCTTCAGAAGCTCAAGTTTTCTTTAAATTATGATGTGAAAATGCTTGTTTTAGAAATTAATCTAGCTTTTTCATGCCCACTCTTTCAAGTCAAGAAGGAGATTGATAGAACAAAAAGAACAGCCAAACATTTTAAAACACCAACTACTTCCACCAAACAGGAGCACCAGAAACACCATGACTTGGAACTCCAACAAGCCAGAAAGTACAAACCAATTTCCCTCTAAATTACTTCCTTTGTTTCTCCAACAAACCCCAAATATTTTGTTAATGTCTCAGAATGAATCTTTTGTTCATTCAGTTTAGTTCCTTCGTATTTCACTCAGAGGTTTTAGAAAATTTGACAAGAGTATAACATTTACATCAAGTGGCAAATCACACCTGCTACAAAGCTTCACTGAACTAGAGATTGCACTGGGGTACCAAACAAGATTTATCAAGGTGACAGGATATTAGCAAAAGTTTAAACTTTCAGAATAAAAATCCTTGTAACAGAACATAAAAGCTGCTGTAGAATTTGTCTCCACTGCCTTTTAAATTTTTTAATAAAAGTATAACTGAGTGGCAAATTTAAACATCATTTCTGCTTTCTTATAAATTTAAACCCTAAATTATTACTATTATAACAATCATGTTTTCCTTTGTGTAGTTCTAAATCAAAAGCTGGGCCATACTAATTCATTACAAACACCAATATTACATATGAAAAGCACTAAATATTTAGTATTTATTTCCCAACAACAACTTCAACTAAGAAATTAAAGCCAAAATATATCACTTTATTACACATAACATGACGTCTCCTAACTGTAGTCTTCAGAAAGTGGATTATCTACCACTTAAAGTCTTACACAAACATTTACAAATATCCACAGAGAAATCCAATTATTTACAAGCTATATAACAGCAGAAAGGTAAAACATTCCATGTTTGTAAGAATATGAGGGAAAACATTTGTGAACTGACAAGCTCAACCCCTACAAAAACATCTAGAGATGCTTTAACTGACCAAAAAGGCAAGAAGCTTAGTTAAAAGATATTAACCTCAAGAAGTTAAAACTTAGACATTCTCCAGACTTTAGAGATCTCAAATATTTCAAATACTTAAAATGCATATTGAAATAAAAAAATAGATAAAGCAAATTTTTTTACTGATTAATAAATGCAATAAATTACAAGTTAAACATATATTAAATAGATATGCTTCACATGCTTTTCTTGAGCATCTCTTCACAAATATACAGCTGCACTTCCATTTTATTTGGATTTTTTTGGTATAAAGCTTTATTAGAAATATTTCATGGTACTTAAAGGACATCTTGATTAAGGGACACCAAGCAGAGCTCATCTTCTGTCCACTGTTTTCAGTGAACAGTGAGGTTAATGGTTTGTTAGCCAATCACCAGTTTGGACACTGAAGCCTCTCATATTATCGAGCAAAATGGGAAATCAATACAAGCTTTAGCAAAGCAGATCTGCAAAAGCCTGAACAACAGACTCCACTAAAACAACAAAGGCAGCACTGCATGACCATGTTTTCATCTTGCTTATATAGCTATAGCTAGAGAAGGGCAGGACAGAATTACTGCTAATGGAGTCAACGTTAATAAACAATTCTCCCTGCCACGAGGAGCACTAATGAAGCTTCATTCCCTCCCCAGCCAAGTTCCAAGCAAAGCTCTCCAGCACACACTGAGCTCCCACTGACCTCTCCTGACCCAGGGCATTCAAACCTGCCTCGCTCACGTGAACACACAGAGAGCTGACAAGACACTGAACCTTTCCCTGACAGCTCTTCATGCTGCTTTCATGTGTTGAGCCATTCCTCTGTTCTCATGGAATTTGTAAAAACTGAGCATTTTGGAGCAGTCTCAGCTTCAGCTGGAATTGTCAGAAGTTGCACTGTCTTTTCTTTCCCTTTTTTGAGGCAGGAATACTGATTATGTGAAAGGATCCATATTTGTGACATGGCATCCTAACTTCACTCCAAAAAAGCCCATGGATAATATCTCTTTACAATAATTCCAAATACAAATGAGTTTTCTCAGGGGCAATTAGGTCTATTAGCAAAAAAGGCAGAGCTGACCTAGATACAGAAACCATACATTATTTCCCATTTAAAAGAAAGCTGTGTTTATAGCTTTGTATTTAGAGAATAGCACTTCTCTGGTTTTCTCCTTCTTTATGGTTTACTTCACACTCATCAACATTTATCCTTTTTTTCATCTCCTCAGGAATATTACATATTTTCCTTTAATTCAGAAAACATGTTTATTCATTATTTTGATAGAGTAAATTGCCAAATTTTCCTAGAGTAAATATTTCAGTAAAACAAAGTCTCATGCAGAATCTCTGGGAGTTATTTTAGTGAATTCTGTCTGCATAGATATGTGCAGAATTTTGTCCAAAACATGACAAATTAAAGGCAATGACAAACAAATGTGGACTCAAATTGTCACAGTTTTGGTACTCAGGTTTCCAATGCTATCCGCAATCATTTTTTTGAATGGGGTTGACCTGTTTTCAGAATGGCCGACATCCAGAAATTCCAATCTGTCAATTCATGCCATTTTTGTAGAGGGCCAGAAGTAATTAAAAATATGGAAAATTTGAGGCATTTCTTCAGGGACTAATTGCAATTCACAAGCTTCTGATTTTGATTCACACTGAGCATTTTCTTTAACAGATTTCCACACACTGCTATCAAAATAAACTTACGTGATTCAAACTACAACTACAACCATAGAGAGATTAATTTTATTACTATTAAGTAGAAAATTGGGGAGGAAAACATGCAGAATGCTCAGCAATTTTTTTGTCACAAAGGAGAACTTGGAAGGATAGAATTAAATTTGTACTTATTGGTAAATACTGGGATTAAGTTTTTCCTCTTTTCTCTATTTTCCCTTTTCTGTTTCTACTTGGTAGCATTTGCTTCATGTAGTTACTTCCCTTTGCATATAAACTCATAAGTTTATTCACAGAGGCCTTTTGTTATACTGATTTGGTACTACTGCATAGCTCATATCTGTAATTATTACACAAAACTTAGAAGCTTGTACATACAACAAAAATGAGTTGAAAGAAAATTTCCATGTTATACCTTAAAGAAATTAATGACAGTTCTAGAGAAGTATTTTATTGACAAAGCAACCAGACCTACCTTGTATATTCCTCTTGGAGCTTGTTTGGGTCACCTACAAAAAACTTAACTCTGAAGTTCAGACTGTGAGGAGATCCTCCTATGGTCAAGAAAAGTTATTTCTAATTAATCAGGGCACCCTGGAAAAACAGCATAATAACAATAGATGAATTGACGAAATACATACATTACTCACTTTTTAATTGTTTCCTGATAGGTTTGTTTGGATCCAACCACCTCTGGAAAGAGACAAATTGTAACACAAACTTCAGAGAAACAAAGTGCAAATCACAGCCTTATACATCAAGAAACTGGTGCTTTTTATTACTTTTTACTTGGTCTTTTACCAAAATGCCTCACTGGCATACACAGGCTTATTACTGATTCTGGAGACATCAGCACTATCATCAACAACTGCTACTGCTCTTCTTTCCCCACGATTAACCTATGTTGTTCAGATACCTGTTTTACAGCAGTAATTCCCCTTTGAGTTGCTTCCGTGATTGTCACAGGAGCCTGAGAGAGGTCAGATGTGTTTAACAACTGTCAGCTACTCTTTAAGAAGAACCACCTAAGCTAGTGAAGAGCTGTAAGCAGGCTCATTTACCCAACTCAGAAGTTAACTTGTTCAACTACTTCCAGTACTTCTGACTCTGGATTTTGTGAGTCTGCCACATCCAGGGAGTGATCCCACTGGCTCAAACTGTCAGCCTGTGTCAGCACTGCTACATCACTACCTTGATCTTGGAAGCCAGAGACTCAGCACTCAGCCTCCTGGATTAAGGACTACAGAATAATTTTACTGAACAGTTCCAAATATTGATTATTTCTGCAAGAGAACACTGCTGTATACAGGCAGAGCTTTATAAAAATCAATGTGGCCAAATTTCAGCTAAAAGTACGACTGCCTGGAATGTTCTGCAAGTTGTTTAAACCACTGCCCATCAGCAACCCAGCAGTCTCTGTACACACCAACTCAGTCCAGGTAACTCCTAAGACTATCTTTGGTATAAAGACTGCTCAATTCCTTGAGCTGCCTTGCAAGGCAAGTCCACAAGCCTGAGGAAATCGTTATATGGGCACAGTTCCTAAGCAGTTGACAGACACCTAACCCTTACAGAGTGCAACTCCCTCACACTTATCACAGGGCTTTTTTGTTTTTTCAGGTGAGGGATGAGGAAGCAAACACACAGGTACCTGAGCTACCTTACACACACTGTGGATCTGAAGTTAGTCCTGTAATTTTTAGTCATTTTTTAATTCATTAGCCTGAATTTTTTCATGAGGAATAACAAATAATGATGACTAGATCCACATGCTGTATCCTTGTAGTAGTTAGCTTAAGAGGAAGTAAAGAGACTGTTTGATGCAGCCTCAAAAGTGTGAATACCTGAAAAAAAAAGCCTCAAACAGGATCAATTAACTTTTAAGACTAAATGTAAAAGCTTAAAGAACACTCTAGCCAGGGATATATAGGTAATTTATATAAGAGTCTTTCAAAACATGTCAACAGATACTTTTTTTTCCCTTCGATATTAATACTATAAAAAAACCACAAAGGCTCTGCAATTCATGAAATCCATGTTTAAACACAATGGTAGAGGTTTCACACTCAATTAGCAGAATCCCCTTTTCCTCATCATCCTTATCTGCTGCTGCATTAACTATATCTTAGCACTATTCTGGTGTGTTATTTCACAAATAACTAGAATATTCATCAACCCAATATGGTGTCCTTGTCCAAATGAATCAAGTGTAAAAGTAAATGTGCATCAAAATCTGAAATTATTCAAACCCATGCATTCTTCAAGCTTGCATGACTAATATCGGTAATATTTCTTTTTAGCTCTGACACATTGTTTTCATGGCAACTAGATAGTGCTGAAGAGACAAAATATTTAGAAACTAAAAAAATTTAAAACAATCTTTAAAGTATGCTCTTGTACCAAATACCTGATAAGTCACTGCTTCAGACTAACCCTTAATCAGATCCTTGTATTACAGTGTTGTACTCAGCTGCTTCCAGAGAGATAAACTAAAAGAAAGAGAGCTTAGAGGTCTACCCTTTGGAAAGCCAGAAAAATTTCTGAATGTTGAGTGAAATATTGACCAATATTCAATTAAATACTTCTTTTAAAAAGATGAAAAATAATTCAGCCTTTCTTCTGCTTGCCTATGTTTTTTAAGCCTGAAACAAAGTTTAGAATAAAAATATTACACAGGCAGTCCACCAATGTCTTAACAGAACTGTCAACAAGTGAATGAAATTGGGAAGTAAGTTTTGACCCCATCATTGTGCTGCACATATAGTAAGAATTAGGTAAAGAACTGTCTTATAAGGAATAATGCTTAGCTAAACTGCACTTTGCAAAACGAGTATCGACCATTTGATACTTATAAAAGAAAATATCCAAGAAGTGCTCTTCAGGCAATCAAGATGCCAGTAGGACCCAGTAACTAGTGCAGTGAATGCTACATTTGCATCTTTTAGTTTCTACTCATGAAATTTTCAGTTGTGTAGAATTTCCTTCCAATTAAGCCCATGAACTGTTGTAAATACTCATTTCCAAGGGAGTCCCTTCTTTGTTAAGGTGATAAAATGACTGCCCTTGTCAGATACTGGACTATACCAAGCACTACTGAAAGATCACCAAGGTATCTGGGCTACCAACAGAAACTCCATACACGACAATCTAAAACTCCCTTGTTATTCTCTAAGTCCTAATGACAAATACAACTACTAAACAAATCTAAAACAAATTCACTTTTTTTGACAATGATAATGCAATCTAGTAAACAGATAAAATAAAACAAGCAATATCCTTTTAAGATATTACTTCATAAGCATAGAACTCCATATTTTACTCCAAACCTGGGACTATTAACATGCAATTTTATCGTAACTACAATAAAAGATGATAGATACCCTCACAAATGACAGCTGGGGAAGACAGCAAAATCTTGCAATGGCTTCTATTTACCTCTCTTTAAATAACACAAACCACAGTGATGAACAAGATTATGAGTTTTAAAGACTGTACTTATAAAACAGAGTTTTTTAAGGGATAACTTACAGGGTTATCAGTAGATTCATCAGCCAACTGTAAACCAAAGTAATCTCTCTCTGTCAAATCGAGATGCTTGAAGACTACGTCCAACAGAACTTGGCCCTGATCGTGTTTCTGCAGAGAAAAAATACAGACCTTTTCTTTAATCAATAAATGTATATAACTGGACACACAGATTTCAGGCAGGTAGAGCACATATAAATTCTTTCAGATGTGCTCTAGCAGCACTTTTTAAAATACCACAAAGTGTATCCCAGCAGCACTATTTTTAAACGAGCTTCATCTCTTTTTGAAACATATGTAAGGAAATCATTTTTCTTCTCTGACATTTTCTGACAGTAAGAACTTCTCACTTCTCAGCTAGCTACATGATTATTTCTGAAAGCCTTTCATTAGCCAAATTTGATATGTAAAAGGAGAGCAGAAAAGGAAAAAAAAAACAGTCAGGAATTAATAAAGAACTCAGTGCAAACAAGAATCTTGTTTGGGTCACCGAATTCAAATGTACAGGTCTACACAAAATATCCTTCCTGATCTCAAAATCTATTCCTGACTTTAAATGAACCAGCATATTGAAAATGTTTCCAAAGTTTAATGGCATAGACAGCTGAAACAGCCAAATACCTAACCAAGAAGTATCATTAACATACATTCTAAGATAGCACTTCACTCTATATTAATTAATTTAAGGTAACTGAGTAGCAGTAACACTTCTTTTCAGAGTCAAGTGAACAAACTTGATTTCTACTACAGGGACAAATGTTACCCACAAAATGATATAAAAAGAATCTGTAGTTGTTAGTACCTAGCAATTTTTTGCCTAACCTGGAAATACTGCCAACATAGTAATTGAAAGTCTGAGTGTGCCATTATGACAGGACTCAATAAATACGTTTGGTGAAATCTGAAGGGAGTTTCCCAAAGAAGTTAAAAGTGTCATAGCACCTTGAAATACAAAAGACAAGCAAAATTCTGCAAGAACTGTCAAACAAGAAGAAATGTGAAAGAGATGATTGATACATTTTCCACCCAGATTTTCTACTTTTTGTCACCAAGCAGAGAAGCTTCTAATAATCTTCTAGGTGCCAAGTATTATTGCAGCTACAGTGGATTTGATACATCGTGCCTTGTTTACTGTAGGCAGTAAGAATAATTTTAGAGTTTTAGAACAAAAATCCCTGCTGTTCTGCTCCCAAAAGACCCTGATTTGCATAGAGATTACATAACAGTTTACCTTTACAGCTGTTGAAATGGAAGTACGTAGCTAAAAGATCAAGATAAGGTTGCAAGAATTCCATTAATACCCATACAAGAGAAAAATCTACACATCTACCTTCAGACATCTTTTAACATCTAAGCGCATCCTATCACAACTAACTTTTTTTATTCAGATGAAACTACACTGAATTCAACTGAAGTTTAATAAACTGTCAGAGGCAGTTTTACTTGAGCCTAAAACCTCCAAGAAGCATGATAATTTATTTCAAAATAATAAAAAAGTAGAGAATAATTATACACAAATTATGTCTGAAATAATACCATGAGGACAATCATACCCATAACTTTGCATATATCTTTAAGTTGAAATTACATAAGGGATATATTTCAGGTCCCATATAAATCTGGCTAAATTGACCTAAGAATTCCAGTATTTACTTTGCCAAAGACCTTATTTTTCCTTAAATGGTACAGAGAAGATGTCTTACAAAATGTAGGAGCACCACTGATAAGATGTCCACCACTGAAAAATTTACTTTACAAATTACTAAAAACAAGCAAAGAAAAAACCAGATGTTAACACAATAAATGTACAACAGCATAAATGCATAAGGCATTTTTTATATACAATCCAAATATAGTCACTTTAATTTTTACTAAATTGGAAGTTTCTGTTATATTTTGAAATAAACCAATAATCAGTACGGTTTTTACAGCAAATAAAGCTAATTTTAAAATTACATAGCAACACTAATTGCCTCTTGGCATTTTTCCCACGTAGATTTAAATAAGAACACAAACTAAGAACTTATAACAGTAACTACCAGAAAATGGGAGATGTCTGGAACCTAAGTTTAGTCTTGCAATTACCACAGCTGACATGTTACTTCCTCTAACAGCATGCAGATACCATCTCTGTAGCTTTTTTCCAATCTAATCCTGCCAATGTATACTGTTTCTTAAAAACCTGAACAAACGCTTCCTAATGAAAAAAGCTTAGAACTGGCTGATCAGTTTGAATTAAGAAAAACAGAACATCATTCCACAACCGCAAGAAGGTATTTTTCCTGCAATTGAGCAGCAAATTTGGTAAGAGAAGACAGGTTTCAACATGAAGCATTTGTTTGGATCACAATGTTTTACTTAGTGCAAAATAAAGATAAGCATCTAGCAAAACCAGACCTTAGCTTAACCCATCTCTGATATTTATGCAATGATGTTGCAGCTTGCCAAAGCAGGTGAAGGTCACAATTCTGCTTGTTGAGAAAGATCCAAAATACTTGTAATACTACCATAACACTGACCAGCTGCTCAAAAATATATAAAGTATGAAAGCATGTTTAAATATCTGATTTTTTTTTTACAAAAAAGCAAACCAAATAAATGTAAATGAGCATAATAAGAAACTTGCTTTGTTGCTACAGATTCAAGTTATTATTTTCTCATAAAACAAGAAATAATGAAAACATGTATGAAAAATGGGAGCTATCTAAGACAAAACCACAAGAGTTAGACACAAAAATGTCCAATTTTTTCTGAATTGAAGAATTAGAGGGTTATATGCACATACTAGTCATTGCTGGAGGCAGAATGTCTCACAAATTTTGGCTTCTTAGGTCAAATTTGACATAGACACTAGACATCAATACATGGACTGCATTTTATGAGCTATTTATCATCTAGTATCACTAGATAGATACAGATTAATTTTTAATTGCAAAATGATTGTCACTTGTTCACAAACACCATGTGTGAAAATTTAGGCAGACACCTGCAGGTTTACACATTACACAGGTCTGATGCCTGCTTAGCAGCTCCCACCCTTTTCTCCATCCCCATAACTGACATTCTGGTTTTGCTGCTGCCCACAGAACTGGCTGCACCCACAGCAAACACCACGAGGCATTGCTGCCGTGTCAGCCCAAAAAAATTTGGATTTCTGATGCCAGAGGAAGGGGATGACAGGTTCTGGGCTTTCATGGAGAGGGTCACAGCTCTGCTGCTCACATATTTGTGGGAGGCTGTGCTCCTTCACTACTGGCAACACAACCCCTTTCCCTTGCAGCTCACCACAATGCCTGGGCTAACGCTCCAGGAGATGCACTCCCCAACACTGCTCAACTCTCCTTTCCTTCTACAATGGATGCTATTATTTTAATTTCTGTTTTTTTTGGTCAAAGAAAAAAGGGCAAGTATCAAAGTAATGCTGAAGATTAAATTACTAAAAATTACTAAAAAGGTCTAAAATTACAAAGGGGTGGTATAGGGTTTCTTTGTTTGGTTTCTTCTTGTTTGGTTTGAGTTATTTTACAGGTTTTTACACTTTGCTTCCATCAGAGTGTAAATTCATAAAGTTTGACGTTCTGGGATAGTAAAGGCTCCAAATTGAAACATTTGTCCATGACCATTAGCCTTTCTCACAGAACAACCCACCCCATCTACCTTGACATATTGGCTTTCAGGAAATATAAGTAAGCCAGCCTGCGTGGAAAGATGTAATTTTACGTATTTAAACAAGTAATTAAAACAAATTAAAGTAATTTGATCTCGAAGAAACAGTTTTACAGTAATGCAAATCATCCTGATCATGTTGTTAACTCACATCAGCCCTCTTTCTTCTAGCTGCATGATCTACTGAAATCTGCTTTTCAGGATGGAAGGAGGATTTCTTCATTTGGTAAGCAGAGCATTTTAAAGAAAGGGTTTTTACTCCTCAAACATAGGCACAGGTACATTCTAACTGATTCTTCTGCCTGGAAGCAATGCAGCATTTCTCTGGCTATAAACCATGGGGATTATCTGGTTTGATTTGTTACGCTCTCTACAAGGTAAGGCTTAGCACAAAGGTGCCTTTTGTTCAGATCAATGGAAAGGGCTGGTTGAATTGTGAACTTAGAACATCACATAAATTATCGAGAGACATTGTCTGTGATCAGCACTTTGCTGTTGGAGAAGAAATAGCATTTGAGTACATTTTTATTAACACATCACTGCATCCTCCAGATGATTTTTACAATCATTAGCATACAAAATACCTATAGCAATCACCAGGAGAAAAATAAAAGGTGCTAATTTATTTGATGTTAACTTTGTTCTTCCTATTTTGAAAACAAGTCCATAAATATTTATGGCTAAGTATAGTGTCAACCACAATAAAGTAAACCAAAGTTATAAAACCTGAGAACCTGTATGGCATGTAGGTTACATTTGCTACAAATGAATACTTTATTACTCCCTATTTGTGAAAAAACAGATTGAGGCTAAGACATGAGATCAAGATGTTCAGCATCGAGGAACTTTTAATTCCCTAGACTCAGTTTTAATAGACAAACTTGCAGGCTGATCTGTCTAAGCAGTAAAGCATGATCCATGCAACTAAAATATTTAGTACACTAGGGAGGTGGTAAGAACATATTACATAATTTTTTCTTGGGAGAGACAGAACAGACTTTTGAGGATTTATAGCTGGTGATTCTGCTTTTCTTAGAGGCACTAGTATCCTCTAAAAATGTACAGCTTTTGAACACCTAGATCAGAAGGAAGCACATCTCCCATACCTACTGCCCAACAATTATTCCTTATTCTTCCCTATTTTTACTTTCTTCATAAGAAAAAAACACAAGACAGATACTTTAATGGAAAACTCATGCACCTGAAAGCAAAGATGACAACATTTACAATTTCTTATGCACTTCTAATGCTTTATATCCAACTACATTTTGCACATAGTGATTTTTTGGCAGGCAGTATAGACTGGGAAACTATTAGCAAGGATGAGAAGTTAAGAGATACAGAAAAGGGGAAAGCATATAGAAAAAATTATCTCAGAAGGGAAAGGAGGCTTGATGTTAATAGATTCAAGTCTTTAAAAATCTGTCCCTCAGCTCCATCATCCAAAATTCCCACACTTTACTACTCAGAAGTCCAGGAAAATTAAGTATTTTTTGAATGAACTACAAAAATACTTCAAGAGAATATCCTAAACCCTTCCATCTTGACTGACATATCCAAAACAAATAACCATCAGATCTGCCTCTGAACCTCAAGCCTCTGGATGCTGCATTCTTGCAAGTTTTTGCCAGATAACAGCTTTCACTTGTGATCAGCAGCTGCAGGCTCTAACCACTGATTACAGAACAGAAAAAGGCAATCCCTCTCACAAATCTTCCCTGAAACATTCAAATCTATCAATATCCTTGCTGAACACTGGGTTTCAATATAATTCAATATAATTACTGAGCATTAGAATTTCTTCAAATACTCTGAATTGTATTTCTCCATATAGATTTGACAATTGCTTCACTTTCTCCCTCACTTCCCATCTGAAGTGCCACAGCCTTATTTGATACTCCTACACTCCATTTGCCGAAGTTCAATTTCCTTCTGAAAAATTTTAATTATTATGCCACCTGTTAACTTTCACCATCACATTATTCAACCTTTCTCTATATAAGTCATCAATTCTATAGCTTTCAAAGTAAAAGCAGAGTTCTACTACCACAGGAAAACCTACAGCTTCTTTCCTGTGGAGTTCTAGTTCTTCTCACACACAGATGACTTTAAATGCTTTAATGTTTTCTTGTGAGGTCCTTGCCTATTTTTCATGGGTTTTTTTTTCCCCCTCAGGAAGCTGAAAGAAAGGGTTGCGCTTGTGTAACATATACACAACATCATGAACATTTTCATTAGAAAATGGGATGAATAACATATTTTAAATTCTGGTTCACGTGTAAAAGTTGTTGATTTTTTTCCATTAGCAGTTCTCAGTATTCAGCAACCAGCTTTCCATTTTCCTTCCTGTCATTCTCATTAGTGTAGTAGAAGGCGGTGAGCTGAAGTGAGGGAAATCACAGAACAATAATATTATCTGAGGAAAGCAAAGAGCAGGGAGATACTCTAAGATGGCAGCTGTGACCAAGTATAACCATACAGGTGACTGAACACAGCTACACAGCTATGGGAAGAGTTCCCACTCCACCTTACTCGTGCTCAAAATATAAAAACCAGAATGCAGCAGAACAAAAGCTGCACTCAACTCAATGGCAAAACTGTCCTCCATTTCCACTGGACAACTTTAATCCATGAAGAGAATTACTAGAAATAAATTATGCTCCATACACTGGATTTTGAAATGAAGATGTGTTAGTGTGACAGAGGATGCCAGAATGACTAAGTTCCCAGTAACTGTGCACACGTGTACAAGCATGCCTGCCTGAACACAACTTCCCCTTTTATTCTCTACTTCACACTGTTTGAAAGTCAAACTCCAGCCATACAAACGCAGGAAAGGAAGGCAAGCTCGGGATATTGATCTGCAATAAGCCAGATATTGATTTGCAGTAAGAGCATTACTTACACTAACTCTGAAAGCTTGTACAGTGTTATCCAGGAGAAGAATGTTGCAGACCACCTCCGTATGCTGCCTGTCTCGTGCCAGCTCAGATGCTCGGACATTGTAGGTTCTGCCAGCAGGCAATCGGAAACGTGCGGTCATTACTGTCCACACAGGGTCTGCAGGCAAAACCAACAGAACATTTAAAAAGAGCCAAAAAATGCAAATGCAAGAGTGTCTCACTTCAAAGAAAGGTGAAAAGACAGCAAGTCCATTATTTAAAAAGTCCATTACAGACAGAAGAAAAGTGAATACGAAATTCACAGTAGCCAATAAGAAAGCAACGCCTTACATGTTACAACACAACCTTATACCAAAATACTCAGTCCTTTACTTTCTGCCCATTGTCCACACCCTCCCTATTTTAAGGTTGTTTTGTGGGTTTGCTGTTTTCTCGTTGCATTTTTTGTTTGTTTTTAAAGATTCACAACAACATTTTCAATTCAAAAAGCATTGTAATTGCTAGGCATTATGGCTACTAGCTTCCTGATATTAGATGCAATTAAGTAACTAATTTCAGTGCAAAACAGCAAAAAATGCTTACATAAAAAGCTTTATGGAGAAAAAGAAAACAGCAAACAAACAGACTTTGATGCATTATCCTGCAAGGCCTGTGCATTCACTATAAAATCAGAAAATATGAGAACGTACAGTGGTAACAAAACATTAGCATTGTTTCCCCCCCTTTTTTTTTTAATTACAACATGAATAGTTTAATGTTTGTCAAACTACTGAATCTTCTGTCTATGTCAATTTGATTGGATTTACACATTTAGTTTGGGAGCATAAACAATTCTCATCCTCTCAGCAAGCAACCATGACCATCACAAGTGTATGCCCTGTGCTGAGAGCCAATCAACAGAATGCAAGAATTGACTTCCACTCTTCTAATCTAAGATTCTTGTGATTATCATCCAGCCCCAGCCCAGCAAAGTCCTTATGGGCCCACCTGAAGCTATCAGCTCTATCCAATGATACCAGCTACTTTCTCAAGTGCCTCACAGGATCAGGGCCTGCGATTCACTTAATTACACACTCAGCAAACTATTTCTACATCCTTTGACAAGGGCGTAAGCAAACAGAAAGTTTCATAACTTAAGTAGAGAATATATTGAGACATAAAATTAAAATACCCTGAGAGTAGCAAAAGAGCACATATACATTCAAAACCAAATATAAAAGATTGATTTTCCTGATCTTGCATAAAATTATGAAGCCTTCAAACACATCTATGTATTAACTTCACATTTGTGGAGGGGGACAGGAGCATATGATGACAAAAAAAAAAAAAAAGGACAATTTAGCAGAGGACAGCAAATATTCCAGCAGTGATTAGAGAGCTTGCATGTATCATAAGAGGTATCTATGCTCCAATATACATAAAAGAAGAGGGAGGGGTAAGAAATGAAAGATCAATTCCTCCTAAATAGTTGGTAACTCAGATACATAGGCTCTCATGGGAAAGTGGAATACCAAGAACCAAGCTGGGACTTTGCAGTTCCATCATCTTTCCACTGCCTGCAGACAACCTCCTGAGCAACTGCCCTAAAAATCCCGGAGGTATTTTGCTTTTCTAGATCACATCTTCAGCTCTTTAGTATGACCACACACCTAAGACATACAAAAATCTGCTTGATGATCATCCATCCTTGCAAAATGCTTGTTTTGACTTACTCAGCATTTTCAGATTAACTAGTAACTGCTTCCTCACCAGACAGCTTTTTTATTTTGGCTACTTGGTCACTGGCTTCAGAACTGAAATGCTGTATTCATGTAGAACTCCAGCAAGTTTATTTTTGTTTTGCTAAACCAACAAGACAAACTGAATGATACAGACATCAGATAAAGCCACCAGCTGCTAAATTTATGACTATGTCTTAATGACAAATTTATGAAAAATTGTGTCAAAACATTAAAACTCTCAAGTAAAACCTAAAAACAAAGCCCATCTGACAGCTCCTCATGTAGAGGCTGCTTCTGCTATACTTTCTACAGACCTCAATGATAAAAAGCAGGAGAAAACCTTTAAACACCAAAGAGGAATTGAACCTCCATACCAGTGATCCAAGCCAACCATGTAACATTTCACAATGTACATTTCAGTAGTAAGGCTTGTAGCTAGTGTTTTGCCACACAATCTACAAGCCTTACTAGTCATAATGGCATAAAGGTTGGCATTATCAGTGCAGCTACACAACTGAGAACTACAGCCAAAATGTTAGGATGCTATTTGCTGCTGAGCTAAAACTAAGAAGGTTTCAGGAAAGCACACAATTTGATTAAAACCAATTTCTCCATACCACAGAAACAACCCCTTGGCAGGTGTAATATACAAGGATTTGAAAAAGTAACAAATAAACCAAGAAACAGTGAGTGTCATCTTCAGAGTGCTTTTCCACAAATACAAAGACTAGTGCACAAAGGAATGTTCAGCTTTCAAATTTAAGTACTGCAGTCCTCACAAATGCATTTGGTAGTGAGCTAGGAGAGTAACTCAACAAAGCATAGTTTTGCAGGAGAGGGGAAAAAAAAGGACTTATTAAAAACTAGAAAACAATCTTAAAACCATCATGTTTTAAGAGAAGAAAATGGTAAGTCTCACCTTTTCTCCTATTCTTTCCTCTATTTTTGTCATATTTGCTGATCAAGACAAGACCAGCAATACTTTTTCCTTCCTCATCACTGCCTTAAACTAGACAGAAAACTTGGTTTCAGACACAGCAACAAATCCGAAAGAGTGAGCAAAGAGAAAATCATCCCTTAGTGACCCTCAAAATCCTTTATCACCATGAAACCATTCACTCTGTCCCTTCAATAGACCCAACCTGCAGATCTATCAAGGTTCTTGCTGTAACACAGATCATCTTTGCTCCAGCCAAACAAAAAAATATTGCATAGTTACGCACAATGACTGGATTTTTTTCAATGTACATAAATGAAATGATCAAATTCAAGAAAGAAGCACTGTATTATGAGTTTGTTATGGAAACAGGAGCAGCTACATTGGGCCAGAACAACAGTTTGTGTATCGTGAAGACTGGAGGGGCAATGCCTTCTCCACTCTCTCTAAGGAAGAAACAACAAATAGGGCACACACACTTCTCATGCTGTTCCAGTGGAGTTTAGCATCTTCCCGGTGGGAAGCTCATAGTTCCACCATGCTGGACATCAGCAATTCATGAATGTTTTCTTTGTAGACTTAAGAAACTATGTTTTGTACTTTCAGATTATGCAATGAAACATTATATTCTATGTCCCATATAAAATACACCGTAGCTGGAACCACCATCTCATAGCAGACAAGTTTCTTGCATGAAACGAAGAGGTTTTTGCAACTACAGAACACAGTTTAACAAGTATAATGACTCAAATCCTGAAATGCACCTACAAAACGGAAATAAACAGCCATGAAACTAATAGAGAGAAAGGTGACAAGAGACTGACTGTCTTCTGTAAGCCACATTCCAAGTTAATCTTTCCCTCTATGTCAGCAAAGAAGCTATGGAAGAATGTAAGAATATGTTAAAACACCTTCACCATCACATGCACTTTCAAAAATACTCCTCCTTCTAAGACCTGCCAGGGTTATTACACAGAACTGCTCTGTGGCCAATCATGTGCACACAACCCATATTTAAACCTCTATCAGCACACGTACACTTAACAAAAAGGACGCGGTTGTTAAGCACAGATAGACTCTGCAATTACTGGTTTTACTGACACACTTGTTTTACAACATAATTGGCCCCAAACTGTACCCGTATCATCTTTGCAACTTCTTTCTTTCAGGAATACATAAGCCAAGAACACAGGATTATGTCTCCCAAACACATATTGCCATTCTTGCTATATATTTTGAAAACTTACTAATAGTGAGATGGCTAGCTCTTGCTTATAAGGTTACAAATTACAGCTGATTTCCTAACAAATATTGATATAGAAAATGAGAAAATGTGACAGAAATTCAGCTACACTCATTGCATACTTCTGCAATAAAAATATTATAGCTAATGTTAGTACAGAACAGAGGACTGCTTTAGGCTCCAAAGTAAAATCTGCATCCCCAAAAGAAATAGGAGTAAAAACAAAAGCTGAGACTTAACCAAAAAACCAGTTTGAGAACATCTGGCTTAAACAGCAGGCTAACTTAAGCAAGGTACTACTGTGTGTGCATATCCATGTTGTGGGCAGTGCCACGGCCACTTAATGCTAAAATATTTTTATACATGCAAGTGGATTATTTAAACCGGACTTAATCTTCGCATATGGTGAAGGTTTTCTGCTTATAATTTTTCAGCATCTTCTGGTAAGCATGTAATATTTATGTGAATGAACAATCTAAAGAACATGCTGTACAGCAACTGGAGAAGGACAGAACTCGTGCAAAGTAACTCCACTTACCTCTCAGGTCTGTGGAGGGAGTAAGTTGTACATTTCCTGCCTGAGCTCAGGTTTCAAGTGGTGAAGCAATTCCAGGGAGTGTTCCCTATCAAAGGGCAGAACATTCCTGCAATACTGGCTTGGTTAGGGCACTAAAGAGCACACAGAAGCTTCACAAGTGAATTTTCGGCATCCTTTATTCTTTTATGTAAATGTATCCAGTATAACGACAATTTGCTTGGGCATACAATAAACTAACTGATTTTAAGCAGCTTAATAAATAAGCAGTTGGTTAAGCAGGTAATTAACTGAAATTTAATTTATCCAAGAGTGCAGCCAATTTGCTGACTTGATGCGAACTTTCTTTAAAAGGACTCTTGATGTAATGCACAGAAAAACAACCACCTTAACACATTACTGTATGCACATGTGCATGCAAGGACATGAGAAATTTCATTTTTCATGGCTCATCTAAAGCAGCTATAGAAGCTCACGCATTGTCAGATTTCCATTTGTTTAGGAGCTTGTATTTTAGCAACCCAGAAGGCACAGATTTGCACTGTAGCCCACCTGCTCATTTGGGTCCAACACAGTACATGAATTTCCTACTAGAAGTAGGAAAGTAGGTCAGACTCATAGAAGACCCATGTCCTTATAACACGATGCAGCTTGAATATAATAAGTAAAATGCAGACCCCATTGTTACTAAAATTATCCAGACAACTTAATTATTTATATATATATATATAAAAAACAAAAAAACACCCTTTTAAATGTACTAAGACAATTATGAAGGTTTAAATAGAATAATAAAACATACTGCAATTCAGACAAACAGTGAGATACACCTAGAGCCCATCTTCATAGAGGTTTATTGAAAACACATTAGTGACACTACATTAAATGTTTCAATCCAGACTAGTTTGAAAATGCTAAACATTAGCTGGTCATGCATTTTCTGAGGGAATTCCACATTAAGTTCAAAGAAAATGTTCTTGTCTTGTTTTGAAAGCTTTCAGCAATTCTGATGCAGTATACAGCTTCAGGACATTGCTTATAAATGAAAGCAGAGCAGAAATGCATTTTCATTTAAGTGAATCGACCCATGCACTACAATCCTGAAACTTCCAATGAGAGTTGGACTTGATGATCCTTGTGGGTCCTTCCCAACTCAGGATAGTCTAAGATTCTGTGATTCCTTCCTGCTTTATGCTGACCAAATAATGGAAAGTATCATTAAAGTTCATATGTAAACCCTGACTTATTTCACTCTGCAGTCACAGGTGCAAGGATTCCAGCAAGACTTCTAGCCAGGCAACAGCATCATTAATGATTCCAGGCTCTATCAGGCCCTTTTGTTTTATTTCTAAGTTTATTTAATATCAGTTACATATAAATCAACCACATTCATTCTACATAAGGAAGATAATATACTTCTGAAAAGTTATCATATGGCCACTTATTAAACTTTTCCTAAAACTTTACTGAAGAAAACGGATATCACATCTTTACTGTTGACCATCAGTACACTGTTGGCCCAACTCAATTGTTAGGACAATTATTCTGACCATACAATGTAACTACAGCCACTGGTTCTTCAGTGCTACTATGTTCCTACACAGTTCTGGGAAGGGCACTGGATACAAGGAGATCCGCCTTTGGAAGCTAGGAAGCTCAAGTTCCCAAAACCTCCACTACTTCTCTCCACTGGTGGGTAACCAGATTGTGCTCTTTAGCCTGGTACCTGCATGGGGCTGGCAGCTCCCAGACTCCAAACTCTCCTGCTCCTGGGTCAGGCATTCCTGCATCCTCCCTTACAGCCTGGCACTGAGCAGTCTCCACGCTTCCTGTGCAAAAACAGCACACAAGTTGAGCTGATCTGCAGCTGCTTCTACACATTCCTCCAAGATCTCTACTATCTGCAGACACTGAGCTGCTTGAGCAAATCCCTCATGGATGCCAGAAATATAGAACAGTAAAGGAAAATCCTACTTCACTTCTCAATGTCACCAAGAGAAACATACTTATGTTCTCTTCAGAACATCCATTATCTCACCTGCATTTCCATGCATAAGCTACTCTTACATCCTCCTTTTCCACATCCTCAATCATAAGAGCCAAATCTAACAAAAAAAGCATTATTTCTTATGTATATAGGACAGTTTCTGAAAATATTGGGCCAAAAGTCCAACAACTGACAGAAAAGAAGCTGAATTTAGCCCCTCTCCTCCACCATCAGCTTCTCCTATACATGAACCAATAGCAAAGAACTAATTTAATATTCTAGCCACTTACTCAGATAAATTTCTAAGACTGTTAATGCATCTCAGGAACACGAGGGTTTCATAGGGTTGGCTGTGGATTTCAGTGCAGTCTTGATGCCTAAATTAATAAGCATTCTCAGTTAAAAAATTACTCAAGGATTTTACTAAACTAAGACCTCCTTGAATAATGCTTTTTATCTACTTCTCTGAAATGGAATTTCCAATTTGAACAACTGCTGTGTGATATCAGCAAGATGCTCACTGTTATAATCACATAATTACTGATAGAGACAAAGGTTAAAGATGAAACACCTTGCTCTGTCACGCCCAGATTTTCATACTTTCTAACATAAAAATAATAATTAATGAGTGTTCAATCACTCTACATAGGATCTGTTAGAGACAGCTGGAGGCTGTACACCAGAACACAGCAAATTAGTGAGACAGTACCGTAGCACGCTACTGTTTTCTCTGAAAAATAAACTATTTGGACAATTTGACAACTCCCTCCATTGCTCCTCCCTGCCCCCAAGAAGGGCACAGCTAACAGAGAAGCCTATTATAAATGACACTTCTATCTAATTAAATGTCAATACTCATTATGCTTGAACTGCATGCACCACACTCACAAAAAAGCCTTTCAAATTCAGCTGATCCCTTTCTCTGTTTTGAGTCAGAAGCAGGACAGTACAGGAAGACTGGTATCTGCTTTGCTCCTGTGTGCAACATTTCAGGAAACACATAACAGCAAGGTAAAATTCATTAGTTAGAGATTACAACACCTACTGGCAGTTTAGGAGCAATATTAATAAATAAAAGAGTTTTTAGAAACCATGCCATCAACACTGATCATTATTTTGAACCTAAGCCCTTTATGTCCTCCCTTTCTGTGCTCAGTCATGTTTCACATGCAGACAATAACCTTTCATCTTCACTATCCAGGACTCTAGATGAGATAACAGCCTGAGAAGATATTAAAATTTCCTTGGCAAGGAAAAAAGAAATGGGAAAAAAAAAGGCAAAACTTATAAATTCCAAACAGCTCAATATGGCTCAAACCCATTTTTAAGCTTCAGATTTAGTCTTAGTGAACACCTGTCCAAACACATTACAGCTTTGGATTGTCAGAGTGGCTGAAGAAACTCAACCAATAGACTAAAAGTCTGCGACCAAGAAAGAGCTAGAATTAAAACACACCTTTCCCCCCCACCCCATCCTACTTCATCAGGGCCCCCATCTCCTTTTTCACTGCATCAGTTTTACAGGTCAGAGTGTGAACAAATGTAAAGACAACAGAAAACCTCCTTCCAGCTATTCCTGCCAGCTCATGGCTCAGTACTCACTGCCTTGATGATAACAATACTGCAGAAGAGACAAGACCTTTCACATAATACAAGAAAAATGCCTGGAGTGCACATGCCTTTAGGCAAAGCTTCACAGGGAGCACCTGTGATTATTCACAAGCAACACAAACCCATCTGTCCTGCAGGTGACACACTGAAGCCACAATCAGAGTGGAAACATCACATGAATTTATGCAGCTCTGTTTCTGACCTGGAGACTTTTCATTTCTAGGTGCTATTCAGGAGTTAGGGAGGTTTTACAGAACAAGTCACAAATACATGTGAACAAGACGTGTGAAGAACCTCACATGAGGTTTCAGAGATGACTTTGAGCAAAACCACAGAAAATTTCTCTGTAATATGCAATACACCCCTACACACCTTAAGGATCAGAAAAAAGAGCACATCTATCCCCCTGTTAAGCAATGGACTATAGCTGATCTTCAGGAATCACCTGATCACAGCATGACTGCTTTACAGAATGGGTTAGGGAGCCATACCTTGGTGTGAAGAAACAGAGAGAAGGCAGCTGAGGCTAGAAATGTTTTTATGTAACAATACTGGTATCATGTAAGGTCTGTTACATGAGAACACAAGTTGATGGCAAGCACCAGCTCGAGCAGTGCCAGCTTGTCAGGCAGTAAGGCCACAGAGGGGGAAGAGGCCCCAGGGGCACAGCTGTGGCCACTTCAGGCGGGCAGGCAGCAAACACGCACAGCAGCAGCAGCAGCAACCCACACTCCTGCAACGAGCCACTGAGGATGGAAACAGCAAAGCTAGCAGGGAAAAAGATTAAATCTAACTTTATTTTTTAAAAAGCCAACCAATCCCTGTGGAAGGGCAGATAGCTGAAGCAGTCAGTAAAGGATTCGTCTGCCAGGAAAAACAAGAATAGGAAGAGGAGCAGTGTTTAAATATCACTAAATGATGATTTCAACTATCCTCCTCTATTTAAAAAATATTCTAAATTAAACAAATATGCAAATGCATTTATAAGACATAAAACCTCCTTGTTTGCCAGTATGCAGCTCTCAGTTCATGATATTTGGAAGTGTTTATCATGTTAAAGATTACTAGGAATAAATAGAAAAGTTTTCCAAGTGAGTTCTACCTCCATTATTTTAAACTTGATTCTATCCATAACCTGCCCTTGTTTGAAAGTAGCATTAAAAATGGTAATCCATGACCTTCACACAGATGATTACTACATCTATCTCTTCCCATTCCTGGAGCTGGATCTCTTATTCTTGCTTTTATGACTCAAACCTATAATAAGATGTAGTAAATGAAGACTATAACGAAACATTACTAAAATATCTTGATAGAGACTTCTCAAAATAAATCCCCAGTACTTTTTAAAATGTGTTCTTAAACTAGGTTAAATAGATTTAAATAGATCTTTCATTAAAGGGAAATCTGGCTCTGATACAACTCTAAGATCAGGAAGCCTAAATATTACCTATCAAAAGAAAAAAGGGCTGAAATCAGAGTAAGTTCAGAAGCACCAGGTGATAACTTAGTATTTAATGTCTTGCTTAAGGGGAGGGAGAATATACACTGCCACCTCAAAACCCCCCAAATCCAAATTTCTTCCTACAGTTTTCCTCAAAGGTTTCAAAGCATAATTAAATTTGATTCCCCTTTGCAATATGACTTTAAAAAAAATTCTCCACCTATTAAAGAAAAGACTTTACATTTCTCCACAGACCTAGTAGAAAACTAAAGCTCCTTGATATATAAAAGGAGTCTTTTAAATTTTTGAGCTTTTAATGACAATGCACAACTGCCTGTAGCTAGGATAACCAAGTACAGTCCTTTCATGACACTAATTATTAACAGGTCTAAATTTGAGCAACAACCCAACTACACACCATGAATCGAGGAAATATAACAAGTGAAAATTAGGTTTTGATTTCAGCTTTTCCATCAACAAATAAGAGGGGTATTTTAACACAGTTTAAGAAATCAAAAAGAGAAAAGTTACATGCAAATAGCAACTGATGGTCCTCAACAGTGGTACACAATTAAGCAGACGGGTAAAACACCAAATGATGCAAAATTACACATTCTAATTTGGTGAGACTGTAAATGAACACAAGTCCCACTGTGTCCTGTATGTTGCACAAGCCCCAACCACAATTATCTGAAAACAACACTGACAGAAAACATACGATGGAGAAAATCTGGGGGCTTGCCATTAGCCACTTGAGCACCCACGGATCAATACTGCTGCACGCTGAAGGACCCGCAAGTCCAGAGCAGCCAGTGGAACCGGCAGCTGTAGGTCCAGCTGTAGCACCTGTGTTGTGAAGCCTTTGAAGTTAAAGGCAGTCTGAACTGAAAACAAACTGGCAAAACTCAGAAAAAGCTTGTATTCTACTCATAGCCAACTTCAAGTTGAATTTTGGCTGGCACTAAAACTGAGGTATTAGACAGGGGGAGGAAAAGTTGTCTGTGTATATTTTGTTCAGAGTTTCTAAACCTAAGCCAAATTATCTTCAATAGATTTAAACACAGCAGATGCTAATTCTATGGCTCAGTGTAACCAACTGGACACTTTCCATCAAAATTAGTTTTTAATCAGAAACACCATTTCCATAAAATAGAAATTTTCACGTGGAAATTTTCAGTTTTGCCAAAACCCACCAATTTTCTGCAGGAAACATTGAAATAATGCCTATCTGGCTACCTGCCTGGAAAACGCTTGTCAACTCCGCTTCTTCCTTCAGCAGAAAACAAGCCAAGGGATGTCTTCTGGCAGTGCTGCTCAGAAAAGTGACCTCAGTCCATCCGTGGCCCTGGCTTTCAGCCACCCTGCCCTGCACTCCGGGCACTCAGCCTCTCCACAGCGCCGTGGCTGTCAAAGGCAGCAGGTCACCTTTTGGGTGGTTGTGGGATGAGCACTCGAGGGACCCCAAAGCAAACCAGGCAACTGCAACAAGGAGCTCCCCACATGAGGCAAGATCAGTCTAGCTGGTGTACCTGTCCAGTTGCAAAAGAACCATCCTATTTTGCATCATCCCAAATTTTAAGGCCTCCTTTTATTTATTTATTTATTTACTACATTTCACAACTCCACCTCAGTTTAAGTTTTTCTCTGACTTCTGCCTCTTCTCAAAGACTTTCTTAATAGGAAATAATTTCCATTTTCAAGCCAGATCAAGATTAGAAATTCAAAATTACCTGAAAGAATCTATCATGCATATAAAATGACAATGAAAATATCATGCATATGATGTTCAAGCAATCAAATCTTATAATCATTCACATGCAATGGAATTTTAAACAGGAAATATAAAATCACATTTTTGTGTGTTTAGTTTCTTTAGCAAAGTATCTTAAAGATGTCTATACTCCACAGATTTGTAAATTGTACAAATCCACTTTGTAACAATTGTATCTGTACTTCTAACAAAGTGAAACTCTGAGCCAAATCAAAAGTTTCCCAAAATTGTGGCATACTGACCTCAACAGGCACACCTTTGTCAGGGGTTATGACATGCTTACACGTTAAGGGCAGACTGCAGACCCCCTGCACTCATATTCATGCATTCAGAGGTTTGAAAATTGTTAAGCTACACTCAAGTTTGGACATAAATAAGAAGATAAATTATCTTCATGCATATTTCTAAGAGTATCTAAAAATACTTTTCACTTTGGGATGTATTTCCTTCTCTTCAAAATAAATTGACAAATTTACAGAAACATCTGTAAAAAAAAAAGGGGAATAATGCAAGAGGAAAGACAAGATCCAAAATTTCATAAAAGTTTGTAATTCTTACCAGGGTTCATCAAACCAAACTTCAAAAACCCCCTTAAAGTTTAATTTTTTTGTTTCTGAATATGACTGTTTTCTTCCTTTTAGCTTTTGTTCTTTATAGAATTACACAGTAATACTTGACAGTTTTCACAAAATAAGGTTAACAAAAATAGCAGACACTATTAACAGTGTGAAAATATAACACTGCAATGGCTAACTATGAATATACTGCGGGGGGAGGGGGGAGCAGAAATCTCTACATCCCTAAATCCAAAAAGTAAAGGCACAAAGTTGAAGGTATACAATTGGAAAAGGAGGAAGAGCCAAAACCACAAAGTTTATAATGCACTCTAGCTCCAGACTGAAGACACCATGATACCCCAGTGAAACTAAAATTCACTGACAAACTGCATATATACATATTTCTGCATTATACCTCTCATCTATTCAACCTCAAACCTTTTATTAGAAGTTAGATTTCTTTTACTAGCATATTAGCAAATCACTTTCCAGGTATAAAGTAAACATGTACTATAAAGAAAAAGCCATCTAGTGTATTTGAATTTAATAAAATACCAACTGAGAAAAATTACCTGACCATTTTGCTTGGAGCTGGAAACTTCTATAATCAGCTGCCATTCAGAACCAGCAAGAAACTTTCAATTTGGTTGGTCTGAGATTAACTGAAGTGAATTATCCTATCAACTACTGAATATATTTTTAGAAGGAAAATAACTTCTACCATCTCCTCTAATGCATTCATGTTCAGGAAGACACAGAGGCTTTAATGCTTGTTTATCATATTGACTCAGTTCAGTATCAAGTTTCACATCCGCTGAGAAAACAGGCACATAACCATGGTACAAACCAGTTATTCAACTAAAAACAAAGCAATAAAAGAAACACCACAACTCCAGTGGAATAAAACATTACCAATAAGGGCAATTGAACCCCCACATGTAGAGTTTGTGTGCACTGAAGTTAAAGAGCAAAAGGCTATTAAAAGGAGAAAGTACTACAAAATTATAAAAGGCTATTTATAGGCTTCATGTCATGCTACTATTTAATCACACTGCTATTTATGCTTTCTCTCATGCATTTACCAACTCTAAGCAAGAACAAAACCTTGAATGCAGTTTATTCACCTGCATGTCACAGGGCCTTCAATTGCATTTACTTCTCTGCTGCTCCCAAGGACTTCCTTTCATCTGGCCAAACTGATTCCCTGCTAGGACACAAGCACACACCTCCTGCCACAAACCAGTGTGGGGAGAGCTCATTGGCACTGATGATTTCGTGGCAGTAATCAGATTACCTCTTATTCTTCCTTGTAAGACAACCAGAGGTCTGGAAGGACCCTGTAAAAACGTGTATTCTGTCACTAAAACTGCAGTATGGTTCAAATCCTCACCTCGAGCCGTTTCACTGTGCTGCAGCTGAGAGCACACAGTTATGTCTCTGCCAAGAGGCTGGGGGCAAGTTTGGGTTTTGATTTTTTCTCCTAGTACAACCCTAAATGCCATCTTGATTGTAACCACAGCCCAATACAGATGTCCACGTCACCACTTCAAATTTTCTCCAACTTGTGGTATGAAAGACCTGACCAATTTTATTTATTTTTTCTTTTCAATAAAGCCTAATACTAAGAAAACCATGCTGTCAGGGAAGATTACATATCTAGTCACTAAACTCTGAGTAAGTGTAACACAAATTAACTTTTATACTATAGTGCCTATAACTGATATCTGTTTCTTCATAATAAAGTAATCCAAGCACAATAGTTGCTCTCAGAAGAAGTCTTAATCCAGTGATTAATTTAGCTTTCTATGCCAGAGAATCATAGTACTTGCACAGAAAATTACTGTCAAAAATGAACTTTACTGTTCAGCTGTATACAGGAGAGATTGCCATGTTCTAGTCTTCAACAATCTTTTCCCACTATAATAAAACTAAGGATATAGCACTCTTTTTAAAATCAAAGGACTAAAGCTGTAAACTTGATTTAGACGCCTTGTATACAAGCTAATTCACCTTTCAACATACAGCAGCTTTACAAAATGCTTAGCAAAAAATCCATTTGGATAGTCTCTTCTACTATATTGCAGGCTAAGAGAGACTGTAAGACAACAGAAGCAGTTATAGTCTCCAGGCTGTCAGAAACCAGAACTTTGCAGGGCTGTCCCATTTTCCCTGCGGTGAGTTCTCTGCTGCCCCAGGCAAGTGCTCAACTCCCAGCCCCACCCCTGCTGAGCCAGGGGCTATGCAAGGCAGCAGGTCTGAATGACAGAATTGAACCGATTCCCTCAGTGCTCTCAGTTCTCCTTTCATTCTACTGAAAAAGTACATAAGAACGTTGCATGTCTCTCTGTTTCAAATTCGTAACAACGACTGGAAGCATGTGGTAGCCTATAAAAACCTGACAGCAGAGACCCAAAGCAAGGCTTAGTGAGCCTGTCTGCAGCGAAGTGGGCACACTATAAATACCAGAAAGGAATTTCATAGTCCAAGTAAAAAGGCAATGTAAATCTGCAAGGAAAAACAAACATCCCACAATTTCCAAAAGCATGCAAGGAACACACACTTCAAGCAGCCGATCTACTGTTGGCAATGACAGCATAAGAAACTGTCACAGTGTAAAACTCACCCTGGTATCATATTTGTTATTTTTATACACGGGGCAACATCCTGACTCCAAAGCTACTTGAGAAGCATCTCAGTTACACAAGTCAATGTACTTTTATGATAGTAGACCTTCAACATTTGGTAATTCATACGAGCTTTACGTAGACATGCTGATGTTAAATCACTATGAAAGACGGCAGTAACTCCTTGGTCAGAACTAAGCACAGAAACTGTGCTGCAGTCCTGAAATCTAGGACATAACTACATCCTCAGGTGTAATTATGGTAAAGCCAAACACAGCAATGGACTTACATCAGTAGACAAGTTTCTGCCCAGCATTACAGTTCTCAAGGATCTCTATGACCCATACTTGCAGTGTGAACTGCTTTGTGAAGATGCAAATCTCTGACAAATGAACTCTGAAATTCCTCCAAGCCTGTAGAGCCAAAAAACCTCAAAATTCTTTACAGAAATTATAAACCTAAGTGTCCTTACAGAGAAAAAGATTTGCAGAATGCACCCAAGTTTCCCAGCTTCTTATCCTTTTGGTAAAGGTGAGAATAAAGATTTTTAGCTGTTGTCTATAAAAGCAGTGGAAGGGAAGCTGCCAGCAAGTACAATCACCACTTCCTTAAATACCTTTCCTTTAAATCCACCATTAAACACTTTTTTTTCTGCTTAACTGCCAAGCAGTCAACATTCTGGGACAGGTTCATTTCTCTTTTCTAAAAGGGAACAGAAGCTACTGTGGGAGAAAAAGGAAAAAAAAGCCTCCACCTCTCAAAGTACAGAGCACAAATGACTATCTGTCCAGTGCAGCCCTCTGAATAACACAAGTGCAGAGGTTGTTGATGGTCAAAGGAAGGAACATCTTCAATTCAACCCGGGGTCAGCCTGGGCCAGCCCCAAATTACCAGCAGTCCTTAGAAGAAATGTCACCACTAGGTCAGGTGTGATTATTCACCACTAGTGCTACCTTGAAAAAATGAGAAATCTTACCTGCAAGAACAATTCAATAAGCAAACATCAAAAATAATGAATGGAGCAAGTTCTGACAAAATTCTGGCTTAGTTTTCCAAAAGCTCTAAAAGAGCTTTCTCAAGACATTTTTGTTTTATATAAAGGACAGTGCAGTTCTAATATTTCCCACTACAATTCTTGCTTACATCCAGAGTTTGCTAAGTCACAATAAAAAGCTCAAAGGTATCAACAGAAACTTGCACAGAAATGAAAACAAGTTACAATAATGAATATTTCACTTATTTTTATGAATACCATTATGGTCAAAAAACAGCCTACTAAGTTGATAATATAAAAAAATACATTTTTTTCTAATATACTTTCTTGTTTTATAATGACACATGGTGTCCTTTGGGAGAATCATTCTTCTATAAATATTTGACATGAAAAGCAAGATTTTTTGTCTTAGCAAGTATGCTGTGATTCCTAACACAAATAACAGATAACAATGGACAGTGGAGATAGCACACCAGTTAAGCTGAACATAAAACATAAACTGTTTAGATCTTTGGACATTTCAATGGGGTCCTTTAAAAGTCATTAGGCATTATTAAGCAATTTAAACAGTATATTAACTAATCTTAAAATAGCGTGGCTCTTGCTCCTGTTGTTCTCCCTGGATAGGCAAGTACAAACATGGGTCAGATTCACAGGTTGATGAGGTAGCTATGCTGAAACTACAGAGGTAATAAATTCATCACTTAAACCATCAGTTTCCTACCATTCACTTCCTGCAAATACTCCAATCTTTTCCATGTATGTTTTTTCTTTCTTAAGGCTCTAACAGTCCCTCTTCTAACTGTTCAGGTTCCTTCATCACTCAAATCCTTTCCTACATTTTGTCCATTTCTCTAATCACATTTCAACTTTCCTCTGGCTTACTCGATGCCCTCCTCCTTTGGGGTGGGTACAGAAGATGGAACAGCAACAGAAATCACAAGAATGTCTCCAAAATGCACAGAAAATCAAACAGGTTCTGCCTGAAGGCAATAAGAGAAACTGTAGCCAAGAGACAAGAGCCATGCCCAAGTCCACTCCCAAGGTTAATACAGACCTGCCAGGTACATCCACAGTCAGAGTAACAGCACAGATGTCTGATGCATTCTCCTGAGATGCTTTCCATGTGGTTATGAATGGAAGGGATAAATGGCAACCTAATCATCTACGCAGCATTACCAAAAATCATTAAAAGGCTGTTAAATTTCACACATTTTAACATGCAGTACAGAAAGATTTCCAAACCATTACAAAAATCCATTAAGAACATGCAGTCAAGTTATTTCACCCTAGCAGTCTCCAACATACATACATTTTTACTTAAATCTGTTTTAATTTTATATCATTTTCACCAACAAAATTAAGTCAAGCTTGTAATGCTTAGGGACAACCTCCTTCAAAAAAAAAAGACTTCAAAACAGAAGACCCAAAAGGAAAACTGATGAAGTACACATTTATTCTCAACATGCACAAACACGTTGACAGTGACATGAGTAATTTGTTAAGTTTTCTGATACCTAAAAAGAAAGCTTTTTATCTATCAAGCTGGACTTAGCTATCTAACTGTTGGACTTGATGATCTTTAGCGATCTTTCCAACCTAAACAATTCCAAGATTCTAAGTGTGAAGAGACAGATGATAAAAAATAACACTCACCTTTCTTTACAGTGAAAATATTGTACCAAGTGCACTGAGAAGGAACAGTCTACCAACATACAAATGAAGATGGCATTAAAAGGCAACAAGCTGAGTCAGCACATCTGCACTGCTCCTCTTGGGCCCTGTGTTTAAGAACTCTGTTCATTCATGTGCCCCTGCAGTCAGGCCAAAATGGCTTTCTCACACCTGCTTCTTTAGGCACTCTTTTGTAATTAAACTCAGCTTCCCCAAACTCGTTACATCTATAGCATCCCAGAATTAAAAGGCTACAGAAGAGCGACATATGGCAGGATACGGAACGTGCACATTAACAAAGAAAACCAAGCAACTGGTTTCTGCTATTTTCCAAGTCTATTCACATGCCCTTTTCCCTGCTGGCAGCTCTGCAGCACAGCCCAGGTCCCCTAGAAAAGCTGCAGGAGCCACAGGTGGAGGCAGCAGGAATGTTGGTCTGCAGTGAAGGTCTCTCTGAACAGTGGTACTATGGACACAAAGTTCTTCCCCATGCCCCCAGAACTGCTCAGAAGAGGTATTTTCCAAAAATAAAGACACTAACCATAGCCATCACACTCACCAGTGAGACACAGTCACTTTCTCTCTAAACAGCAAGACAGACTCATCAGAGTATCAGAGATCAGACTCAGTTATTCTGGGAACTCAGATCTTTCACTGCAAAAAGTACTTTAAATTGGGACCTTAGGAAATTCAGTATTTTCAAAACTGCATTGGTAAACTCAGTTAGCAACAAGCTTCCTCTTAACAAAGATGTACAGGACAGTCCAGAACAAAAAGGCTCACCAAGTGCAGAGCACCAAACCAAAACCACTGGCTTCTTAGTTCAGTTTTCCCAGTTATGTCTTCTCTGAAACAATCTGTGGATCAGTGACAGAGATGAACAAGCTTGCTGTATTATGAAAAGGCAAAAAACTTCAACCCACAAAAAGGAAAGCATTCTTTTTCCCATTACAGGTTAAACCTGGGAACAGACATAGAAACTACGTTTTTTAACAGAATAAAAAATAAGACCTGAAGCCACCACATTTGCATTATGATTATGCAGAGCACTCTGTCTGACAAAGTCCAGATTGAATTGATCCTTCTGAACTCCAGCTACCACACCAGCAGCATTAGCAATACTGACTACAGAACAAGTACACACTTGAGCAAGTGTCTGTTGCCATGGATAAATACATATGGAGTAGTCACCTAGGTACAACCATGCAGTTGTTGAAATGGGATGACAGGAGAATTCAAGAGTCTCAGAACTGTCAGCACACTAGCACCAATGATAACATACCATGAAATAGTTAATACCTTCTGTGGAAAGACGTGACACGACACAATTTGTTCCCTAGACCACAGGAAGCAGATCCTGGTGACCCATGACTGGAAATGTTTTGGTAGCTCCAGAAAGTTGCAAAGAGAGTAAAAACAGATGAATGAGCCCCTTTACTGTCCAGTAAAGGTTTGCCAAGTTTTAGCTCTGTCCACTGCTGTAACGGGTCCTCTCCTCAGAAGTCAGTCTTAGTGTGTCCAAAGCTGGAGTCTGTGAAACCAAGGAAGAAGTGATGCAGCTCCAGATGGATCACACAATTACTGAACTGAGGCTGCCAGGAATATGCACTGCCCATGGAACAGTGGGTGGTCAGTGTCATGCACCATGACTCCTTCAGCATTACTCGATGGCTGGGTGTCTCAAGCTGAAGAGTATCTGAAGGGTTCTTTAGTTCTGACTGTTCAGAGGGGAGAAATGTATCAAGGCTTGTCCTTTCCAGATGCAGAAACTGGTGTCAGGGTGCTCTGGCAACTTCTTAAGAATGATGAGCATGATGTTATGTACATCATGGAGAGAGGCAATGGTAAAGAGCTTAATATCACCACCACATTATCCTTATGAAAAGTAGCTCCCACCCTCCAAGAACCAGCACAGCATGCCTATTTACCAGGTCACCCAAAAATATCTGAGGGAGCTTCTCAGCAGCTAAGAGTATGAACAATCTACAATGCCCATCTGAGAATTTTCTGTTCTCAAATTCTGAACCGAGAGCCCAGAGAGCAGAAATCCCTGTTATTTAACACAAAATCGGCAAAAAGCTTCTGTCTGCTACTGACAGGCAGGCAGACTGCTACAAGCTATTCTGATTCCTCATGAAGGATGTAACATAAGCATTATTAAATAACAGACGTGTCCATCTGTCCTCTGGAAGTATATAAAGAGAAACACAAATTAGAATTTCTTCACAGTCTTAGATCATCCGCCTTTCTGTAAGAAAATCTGCTGAAAAAAACAGAGAGAAATGAAAAGGTGCCAACTAGACTGAACAAGTGCTGACAGAGCTCATGAAAGTGCAGAAAAATCTCATCTAGCTCTCAAGAAATCCAAAATAAGTAACTCAAGAACACATACACCAAAACCTACAGCTTATGCATACCTCGTGGTAGGCTTTGTTTTTTAACAGATATAGAGGCTACACTACCTGGACATCTCTGTCACATGGTGGTCACTACAGCAAAATAACTTTAAAAATCTATGACCAGCCACTAATATTTTTGTCACTATATATTCTATTAAGCCACTTTGTAAGATGACCATAATAGTCCTCTGAAAAATGATATGGGAAGATGCTGGTAGCTGGAGTAGGAGCAGCCATACCACCATTACATAGCAAGTTTTAATACCACTACAAATCTGGTTCTTACATCTCATCTTGCAGTTCCATGGACTGATGAATTTTTAGTCTCAACCACAAGGGATGAGAAAAGTGTTAAAATTGTAGGTGTTTGAACATTTATGTAAAATTCACTGTTGTAGTTAGTTTATTTTCCTGTTTTGTTGGCTTCACTAAGAAGTTTCTTTCAATTTTCTATTGAATATGGTTGAGAGTTTAAGAGAATAAAAAATTGCTTTCCAGAGTAACTATATCAGAGTTAGAGATGATCAGAGAGCTATTACTTAAATGCTGTTTTCAGAACATTTACAGATAAAAACACAACATCTATGGAAACTATATGAAATCTAGGCAAGGCAACAGGAGACAAAGCTGAAAATTTGTCAGCAACATTAAGGTAAAGAGAACACAACCATTGTCTCCACTGGCAGCAGATCCAGGAAAGTATTACCTGAGAAATCTGAGAGCAACTCCTGAATGAAGATCATGCCTTCCTTTCAGCTGGGAAAAAAGAACAGGATTCAGGGGCTTATGGAAAAGAGCAGGCAGAAGGATCTATGTTATCAGCAGGCACGAGCAATACAGAACTGATACAAGCTAAAAAGACATTACACAACTACTGAGAACAGGAGGGAGGTGATGGAAAGAGCTCCCAGAGGAGTGCTGCCAGCCTGATGATCTGAGCATCAGATCCCCAAGTGTGCACATAACAAGGCCATAGGATATTTTGGGAGAAGATCTAGAGAGGAACCCACAAAACGTCATATTTATTTACACCTTATGTGCCACAGACAGTTTGCTTTCTATTTCCAATTTGGGATTATACTTCAAGACACTGGAATTTGGTGGTTCACTTTCATCAGGGCAGTGCATCCATTCCTGGTATTAAACTCTGGAAAATGACCTATTTACTAAAAAAACCAAATACTGAATGATCATGTGTAGCCTGAGTGAGCTCATGCCTGTTTTGGTGCATTAAGCTCACATTCTTGTTTTACTTCTTAGCTCAATCTTTGAAAGAACCAAACATTGACTCATTTGTATAGAAACAAATGGAAATTTACAAAGTCAATAATTGGGATTATGATAGCCAGAAAGAAGGCATGGACAAGACAATGAACTATAGCTCATATGACAGACCAGAGGTTAACTAATATCACTCCTTTCTGAAAGGTTGTACATCACACTGTTAAACAATGCCACTTTTTCTGTTATTTTTTTCCAAATAAGTACAGGAATAGAGGGAACATAATATACAAGAATTTTTAAGAACAACTGTGGAATATTAATCCCAATATTACCGGGTGGGATGTGCGTGGGCCCATCTGACCCTTGCTCAGAATGCAGACCGCATGGTCCCGTCTCCTTTTAAGCCCGGGGACAGGGGGAGGGGAAAGGAGAGGTTGGCACACCTGGGGGGTTGGGATAGGTGAAACAGGAAATGGCATCACACTGCAACATACAACAAAAAGTTACTCTGCTCTTACATTAGTTGAGATGTTTTGAGACTTCAACACTTGTAGCCACACCATTACTCACAGGCTCGGAACAAGTCTATTTACATGGGAGAATGCAGAATTGCATTTAGAGGGGAATTCATATTTTTGGTGGACTTTAACCTAAGTTCAGAAAAATGATCATATTTGCAGGTAACTTAAATTCAGATGTACATTTTACCATTTCAGCATCAGTTTAATATCTGTAGAGTAAAACTAACATCCCCCAACAAACATAGAAAGAAAAAAAAAACACCAAACACTTTCATGCTGCTTGTTAATAACTTGACTGCAAAGTAATGAAGTTCATCTCTGCAGACTGAGGAAAAGGAAGGGATTATTTAGTGCATTGGTTTGCCAAGCGCATCTTGTGATTAATTTCAGGGACATGAAATATTTTGTTATCAAGATATCCAGTCACTGTTGGAAAGACACTATGAAAGCAGGTTAGGTTTGCAACCTTACATTTTTTTGTTACCAATGATTCTACCACAATGGCTAAAGTTTTTCAAATTTCACAATAAGCAGGTACCATACTGTACTGATTTGGACAACTACTGATTTAAATATTTTTTTTAAACTTATACATATCTAACTCAAACAGCTTATGAGTCTAAACCTCACTGTAATTATTTTATGGGTATGTACAAATGACAGTACAGGTTTAACTCACGATGTCCACACAAGTTATTCAAACAGGTTTTCAACCTATCCTGAGAGCAACAGGCTCCACCTCCTGAGCACACTGAGAAATGGAGGCTTTCTATTGATGTTGTTATTGATCACTTATTCTAAGAAAGATATAAACAAGGAGCTTTGTAAAATATGTCAAACAGTAAGGGGGAGAGGTAGAGAGGTTAAGGAAAAAAGCAGCAGAGATCATGATTTCTAGAAGTAGGATGCGACAGTATCACAGACAACTAGACTTTACTCTGACAAACTCTTTTTATTTTGACATAACCTGGCAGTGTTAGCTAACACAGCATCCCTGACCCACTCCTGAGTCTGGCCTCTTGCTTCCAGCCTTGCATCATTCTTTCCCTACTGCTGACATAGCCATTTGTACAGCCATATGGTAAACCAGAGTGGGGAAATAAGAAGCAACACAATTCTGGCAAAATTATTCTTCAGTCAGACCAATTCCCCAATATGACTCACTGTGCAGCGGCAAAAGCACTACAGCAGCACAAGGAGGGCAGCAGGTGGCCATGAAGAGAGGAAGGCTTCCTTCATGGTCAAAACAAGGAAAAGAGTAGTGGTATGAGCATCCAGCCAAATTTATATAATTCACTCGTCCATTTTGTTAAATGCCTTTTCAAGAAAAGAACAAAAGGGTGGAAAATGTTGAAAAGGTGAGGAAAATGTGAAGATAAATTCAAAACTGAAGCTTTCGACTCTGCATTTCCTGAATCTGGGGCAGAACACAACCAGATAAAGTGGGGTGATAACTAGAATCATCTACAGGATTTTTTTTAAATTATGAAGCTAAAGCAAACATTTAATGTGATGAAAAACATCTAAGGAAGTGAGCAAATTAAAAAGGAATTAAGAATGATGACAAACAGAATGGAAGGAGATGAAGGTGCAAAAACAGCACTGGAGACCAGAAATTTCATGTATTTCCCACTTGTTCCATAGGTACCTATGGACTATCACAATAAAAGTACAACTTTATTAAAAAAACAAAGCACACATCAAACCTGTTAATTTCCATATGCCAGTGCTGAAATAATGCCTTTTTTATATGTTTATCCAAATCATCTTTTATATATATATACCTGAAACTGTTGCATCATTTTCCTACTTATCTGCTACAGACCTCCCTTAAAAATTTCCTGCCTTATTTAGGCCCTTTCACCACAGAACACACAAGGACTTGCATACAATACAGTAAACAATGACAATGAAGAATCATTGGGAAGAAACAAGTGGCATGTGATTTGTTTTGTGGTGTCTGAATCACTAATTTGTATTTTGTTTCAGGAGGTGCCAGGGGAAAGATTAAGACTATAGTGTTAATACAGACAATTCTGAAAAGGTCAAGTTCCCCAAAACATTATGAAAATTCAGTGATGAAATGCAGCCAAAGACATAACATGACAGAGGTGATGGAGATTGACAGTGAGCTACTCTAAAGGGCTCCCTGTACTGTTTCATCTGAAGGCGGTGCAACGTCTGGCATATCAAAGAAAATGGAATGGTAGTTACCAATGCAGACACCAGAGCAGTTTTATTGAAGCTGTACTTAACTACAAAAAGAAACTGAGCAGAATATGCCCTGAAGTGCTGAATCTGACCAAAACCCCTACTTTTCTTTGTGCATTAAGAGGTCTTCAAAAGTACAACGTGGCTTAATACAATCCATAATGAGCAGCAACACTCACCCTACTGTGTCTGTACTGGTAAAAGACTTGCACAGAACCTGGTATTTGCTGCACTTTCTATCTTCAAATTTATATACTCAGTAGGCGTACAAAAAATATCTTCTTTTATCCAATGATCTCAGAGTTTTACTGGGAAACTATTTCTCATTTATAGAGGAATAGAACAAGATGCAGAAAACCAAGTAATTTGCCTGTCATTACACAGTGAGTCAGTGGCAGCAGCCCACACTGGTCATACATCTCTTGCTGTTCTTATCAGGTACTGGCATTAGAATAAGGTCTTTTATAATAGTTACATCCATATGTATCAACAACATGATCCTCACAATTTCAAATTTATGCTTGTTCTTTCTTTTGCTCAGAAAATGAACACTAAGCTTATACAATGCACTCTATTTAAAAGATAACACATTAGTGCCTTCTTTTTTCAGCCCAGTATTTCTTTGACTGAAAGATACCAGAATGCTTTTGTGTTTGGGTTTACAATGAACATTTTAAAATAGTTAAATATTCTACAGAATAAAAGTTATAGCTATGAGTAGCTACAAGTTAAAACCACACAAACCTAGGAATGGATCTATAATCAGTTGTATGTGGTTACATCAAGGAAGATTCTCTGTATACAGGACACGAGTCTGATAGGTCTCCACATTATTCACCACTGTCAGGATTACTGAGTTCCGGATCTTTTATCTGATCCAAGAGTGCACTCCCATTCTTATCTGCAGCACGTGCTGTGCCAGCCCTTTTGATGCAAAATTTTCCCCCTGTGGTATGAAAAGTGACTAGTGCATGAGAGGTGGGGGGAGAATGACGATGACAGTACAAATGAACAAGGAACAGTAACACATAAACAAAAGATGAATTGTTAGAAAAAAGGTTAATTTATGCAACTCAAAGAAAAAAAATCTCCTCTAGTTAACAAGCAATTCTTAAAACCCACAGAACTTGGCATCAATTCTATGATCCCTTTAGCATATCATCTTTGGCACACAACCACAGGAAAGGTTGGATTTTATCTTCATCAATGACTTTGGAGACCTTTCCAAAAAGGAAGACTGTTGTAATTGGTGCTAATACATTTTCCCACAACTAGTCTCTGCAGCAGCACTTTCACTGAAGTTTCTCACTGTGCATTCAGTTTTACCATTTGCCAGAATACTGACGGAGTCTAGACTTTTAGTTCACAATTTTTCTTATCCTGCACATGTCCAAGTCCAAATAGATAAACTCATATTGGACATAATGATTGCCACTTTTGCCAATGAAAAACAAAGAATGCCATTCTGATGTATGGAAACACAGAGGTTGGGCTATGAAGAGTTTCATGCCAGTGCATTCAACGTAACTGGCTCACAGCTTTCAGATCAGGCAACAGAGGGTGAGTAGGCAAGGCCAAGTTGATTATGTAGCTGCTTGATACATCTTCTCCCACCTGAAAATGCCATGTAACTGTACAGACACAGACTCCAAAGACCTGTTGTGGGTAAAGCAGAAAACCACCAGCAGCTGAAGGAAGAGAGAAAGCAGGATCTGCGCCATCCTTTCCAAACATCTGTCATTATTTCAAAAGGATACGGTATGGCTCTTTCAAACAGATATTTAAATGTAGGATCCTGGATCTTGAGCCCCTGCGTGATTGTTTCTGCTGCACCATGCCAATCAAAAAGCTATCAATCCACATCAGCAATAAGCACACACCCCTGTCACACCCTGGTGACACAAGATCATGACATGTGCTGAGATGGTGGCACTGGACTTACAAAGGCAAAGGTAGTTGGATGACACAATCTCCCTCCAGGAACGCTGCAGGCTCCCACAGGTGGGGGGAGCAGCCCCTCCTGTACACATGCTCTTAAGCTTCTCATGTACAAATACAACTCACTAGTTGCCAGTAAATGTATACATTCCCTTGAAAAGCCAAAGTATGCATAACATTTAGAATAATTATATTTTTTAAACACACATTGGAATCCGCATAGCCATAGATAACCTTGTTTCACAGGATCTGCAGTGCTCAAGGGATGTATAACTGCTATAGTCAATAGAGGCAATACAGCAGTGAGAATAGCTGAGGGGACACGGGCTTAACTATGCATGGCTAAACTAACATCTTCTGGAAAGTGACTACCTGGCATGGAGCAGTAATTGCTACAGAACAAAAATATTTATACAAAGTAGCCAATGTTTAATTGGGCATAGGGAAAGGAGAAGGCATATCCCTATATATTTTTAGGTGTACTTGTCTATTAGACAGCTTAGTTAGCTACAGGTTAAAAATTGAGAGATGATTTGCAGAGAGCAGTATTTTCTTTCTAAAACAGAGACTGATACTAAAATAGTATTTTAAATTTACTTTCCATAACAAAAGTTGTAAGTGCTTAGGAGTCCATGTCAAGGAATAGAAGTTTTTAACTATCGCATGACATGAATTAATTTCTTACTTGTTCGAATATTATGTTCCATACATATTGATATTTTCTGCATCTCTCTATTTTTACACATGAGATGTTCAAGATACATAAAAAGACTCCACAAAATCTTTTTCCTCAAGAAATAAAAACAAAAAGGCCTCCTCCAAAATATCAAGGCAAGTGGCTTCAGATGTTCAGCTTTCAATCCAGAATAATAAAAGAAAACTATTTTCTGAAAACATACATTTCCTTCATAAGTTTGGAGAATTTCTTTACTCTTTCAAGCAGGCACGATTCACTACAAAAATACCGGAATTGCATACAAGGTGGTTATACACCAATTCTGCTGAAAAGGATCTTAGAAGGTAAGTGGGAAGGCAAGAGAATATTTTTAGTAGGTCATAAGATACAAACATAAACCAACTATGTCATGCTGTTGTAGAGAGGGAATTCCTCATTGAGGATATGGAGTCAGGCGCACAGCCCACGGGACAGATGAAGGTCCTCTCTCATGATTCTCAGCATTGCAAAACCTCAAATGGACTTGGTTTTAAGCTTCCTAAACCAGATGCAGGTCAAATAAGAACAGACTGGTTACTTCATACAATACTACAGAAATTGAATGTATTACAGCTTTCAAGCACTTTGAAACAATTTTTATCCATATATAGCTGATAGAATGCTTACTAAGACATTCAATATTACATCAATTAGATATTAGACTCAGTTCTTTTCTTATGGTAAGGAGGAGTGCAACACACTCACAAACCCTGCCCTAGGAGAAGAAAGCACTTCTGGAAAAGGGATGACAAGTACAAAACACAGTAAAGTGGTCAGGGAAGGATTTAGTTCAAATTTAGGACCGTATTTTTGTCCCTGAGATAAATTTTTAACTACCTGTTCCACAAACAAGATATATACTTGTATATACTTCGAAACAAAGTTCAATAAAAGGGATTACCTGACAGTGGGGAGCTATGAAACACACTATGCTGTATCAAATAATAACTTCTTTCTTGCTCCATACCAATACTATATTTTATTATATCTCTGTTTCAGGTTTTCTGGCACCTACTTGCATGAGTTGGATAGATTGCTGCTTTCCAAGTCGTCCTCATCTCCTACCACTTCTGGCATTCTCTGGTTTTTCCACTTCTGTTTCTTCTTCTTGCATTCAAAATAAATTATAAACATTTGATGCAAAATGTATCAAAATGTTTTCTGATATATTTGAGGTTGGCTGTCTAAGAACAGCACTGCCAAAGAAGATTGATAATCCCCACAAATATTTGACCCATGTCAAAGAAAATATGAGGTACTGGGTTTGTCTTGCTTACTGCCATGAACTGTTTTTCATAAAGAAACAGAACACAGATAAACCTAAAAATACAGAGTGATGCTCACTTTTAGAGAGATTTAAAATTATTTTTTGCCCTTTAGCAGAACCAAGTTTCCCTAACTAAACTATTTTTAGATGCCCATGATTATTTCTTCCAGCTTATAAATTTGTGACATTCAAAGGACCTAGAAGAACAGAGGAAGGGCAAGAATGTGTTTTAAGAAAAAAAGTCATGTTTAATAAACTTTAAACATTAGGATTGCAAATTGTGCCAGCAACGTTCCATTATCTTGTTTTGATAAATGCAGAACAGCCTGGGAAATTAAAAGAAGCTTCATGTTGCAGTGACAAAATTAAGATAGGTTTTGGTGTACCTATCAGTCAGTTGAAATGCAGACATTAACATACTAACTTTGTGGATCCTTGAATGACATAAGTGTCAAGATGAAAGCAGCTGACTCAAATGCAATCTGAATTAGAAGTGGAAAAGGAAATGGGGAAGAATTTTCAGGAACCAACAGAAGATCTAATTTCATTTCACTTTTTTTTTTTAAGGTAACACCATGACAGGATTTAAATCCCAAATGCATATAATTCCAAATGAGAACACTGAACACCAGTGTCTCTGTAGCTATGATATTGTCTGTGGTACCAATCTTGCTCCTCACCATACTCTACCTTGCCCCTCTTTCCCCTCATCACCAGCAAAACACTTCTCAGGGTGCAGTGTAAATTTCAGCTGAAGAATGTCTCCACTCCAAGTGTTAGGGCAGGGAAGGACTAGAGACAGGCCATGCTTCCCTACATCTCTACCGAGCTGAAATGCTTCTCAAGTGCCAAAACATGCACCTGCTCATGCAGCAAGGTAGGTGAGGAGGGGACTGTGGGTCTGCATCTCAAGGTGACTGGACTGGTGGCAGCAAGTCTCAGCATTAGTTGGTTCTCAAGATGGAATTCCAAAAAGCAGCTCTTAACACCTCCTTCTCCTCACACAGAACCAGACTGTCTAGTGAGGAGGAATTAGGAGATTGGGAGGGTGGGGAAAGGCAGCTATCATCTAAAAGGTCCTGCTGGTACCTTCACTTGGTTCTCTGAATTATCAGCAACAGTGAAAAGTAAAACTAGAACACAGAAAAATCCATTAATCTGAGTACCCTGCTGACAACCAGAACAAAACTCTTCCCTTGTAGATGTGCTCCCCACCCCAGGTGGTAACACTGCACCATTACCTGAGGGGAACTGCACGAGCTGCCCAAAAGCAACACCACTCAAAGGGCTCATTTATAAAAGCAAAGCATTACTGAACACAGAGTGCTGTATTTCACATCACATCATCTTGGGACTACTTCAAAAGACAAGCATCAATTTTTCTAAAGCTTCTGGTGTGCTCAAACTACGTCCCTGAAGATAATCTCACTTCCTAGAAGCCACCTAAAAACTTCAGGATCAAAGGAACTGTTCCAGATGACATAGCCTGAGGTGTAATATGAACACTAGAGGCTGGAAGTAGTTCCAGCATAACCCTGCATGATCACAGTTTGGTCACTTCTATGATTGCTAGCATCAGAAAATTGAGTGTTTTGGAGGAGAGGATATGCTTTACACTGCATGAGTTGAACAAATGAAAATTAACCAAACTCCACTCTTTGAAGACTATTTTTACATTTTCATCACAATATAAGAACAGGAGATTGTGCCTAACATTTGGTTGATCTCTGAGGAAAAATCCACCAGGGAATATTTCACTAACAACCTTAGCACAGCGCTCAACATGCAAAATAACATGAATAGAGCTTGAGAGAAAAGATAAAAATTACACTGTTTTGGAATGCCGAATGTAAATACATCATTTTCAAATGAAACTGTCAAACAATCTTGTTGTAGTGGTAAAAACCAAATCACTATGCAAAATCATAATACAAGAAAAGTCAATTGTATGTTTCTAATAATAAATGCTCTTGTGGCTTTTGAAGTCACAAAAAAACTCTTGGCTGAATTGAAGCATTGATTTCTGTAGTTATTTATGTGCAGTTCCTATTAGAATTCTATTGAATTCCTTGAATGGTGAATGGAAGTGCTTTTGAAAACACACACAAAAACTGTTAAACAAGGGACAAAATAAATGGAGAGTGTCACATTGCCAAAAAGTTTCAAAAAGTCAACAGAACATTTCAATGTTTTTTGAACTGCAAGCATGTATGGCATGGCTTGACAGAAAATAAGTCTAATACAAAAACAATATTCAAAATACATTTCCCCATCACTCCTGAAGAGGAAGCATAAACACTGGTATTTGCTTCTCAGACATTATTTCTAAATGACTTGCAATACTCTTGAAATATAATCTATAGTAAAACATAGTTTTATTTTACAGAATTTTAAAATGCAATCTCTCCATCTTTTTATCCACTATACACCCAATATGATGATATTTTACTTACTATGCATACAGATATATCCAAAGTGTATATTATGTTAATTATGCTAAGAAGATAATGATATTTATACAATGCCAAAAGAAAAGGTTTCACTGTGGGTTTTTCTGAGTACTAATAAGAGACATTTAAGTCTGGAAAGCAGATTTTTAGAATGTAGCTTTCTGTTTACAGCAGAAAAATAGTAACATTAATAAGTTTATCTTCAGAACTTCTGTATCAGCCTATTTTTATTTTAATAGAAACCACATTTGTTTTCTCATTGAAAGTAATGAGCACTTTTAAAATAATCTTACCACAGAGTGCTCTTCAACAACTTAAGTAGTACCTTATTTTGAAGCAATTTAAAATTATTATTATTACAGCATTACTCAATACATATATTAATTTTTTTCTATTTTTCCTAATTACTCATGGCACACTCATTCTGCTGAACTATAGCAACTTCTTTGAATCTGCAGTTACACATCTTTGTCCCTAACATGATGACATAATTTGCTATCATGCCCTACTATCCAATGAGGGATGGATCTCTGATCATGTAACACATCCCAGCTTATGGTACACAACTGCTGGAGCACACACAGTTATCATGGCACACCACAACACAAAATATATTCAAATGAATATGAAAGACTTCAGTGGAAAAAGGCTTTTGCAGATACCAGAGCAGCTACAATCATTTCCCACAACAGTTAGAATGAATCTGTTTGTCTGGCAAACAAAGGGAAAAATACTGTAAAAAGGTGGATTGGAACATGCTTACATCAATGTAACTTAGAAATAGAAAACAGATTTGACAAAGTAGCTTTACTGGCAACATAAGTTCTATTCAAAGGTGGCTGAACATGAGCTGAAGTTTCAGATGTTAATCAGGTTTCTCTTTCAAGCTACTCTCTCACATACATTTCATTAGTATAATTTCTACAAAGCACTTTTATTTCTGTTTTCTCAGGACTGTGTATGTGTTTCCAATGCCAAAGAAGTTATAATCTACATCACCCTTATTCAGAGACGGATGCTTTTTATGAAAATCCTGCAGAAAGCATCCAGCATTACTGAGCTCCCATATAGCTTTCCTGTAAAAGGAGGGAGAACACATGTAACTGGGGAGGGGACAGCACCACGATCATTAAAAGGAGGCAATGCTTCTGCTACTAACTACAACTGAGTCTTTTAATTGCTCACTTCAGTTTTATTAAATAGCTTACAGCTATCTAGAGAATTTCTAATCTTGCATTTAATTAATCTCAAGAATGAAGTTCTCCTGCAGGAATTTCCTCTTGGAGGACTTTTTGTCAGATGTTCATTTTCAATCTATTTTCTAGCCCTCTACTGAGGAATTCTGTTCTAAGTGTAACTGTATGTACACATCCTTAGTGGTTACTCACACCTCATTTTCTTACTGGACAGCTCTCAATCCTTCAAGTGGCATGTCTTTGAAAGCAGCGATATTTTAATTAATATCTTTATGATGTCTGTTATTCAATCCTATACAATTTACTTAACTATTGAAAAGCTTGAACATAATCCAGAGTTTCTGCAAGCATGGGGATTGTGGAAAGTCCAAAACAGCTTTACCAAAAGAATCCAGGGAACATCCACCACAGTGAATCCCTCCCCAGGCACACACTCACATGGTCACTTCCCCAGACAGATCCAGGAACTGTTGAACAAAATACTCAAATCTATACTATGAGAAAAGGGAAGAGACAGTATCACCAATACTGCAAGTCTCTTAAGTAATAGCAAACCATTTAAGGTGAAGGTGCCAAAAAATTGTAACCACATTACACCACCCAGAAAAGCAAAGCAAAAATAACCTTTTCCCAACAACCAACTCCAAAATTATTTCCTTAGTCCAAATTTGAATATCTAAGACCATTTAGAGCCTGAGTAGTTTACAAATCTGACTACATGGTATATTTTAATATATCATACAATGAAAGGAGAAGCAAAATATTAATTAGGGAAGGGTTAAGAAAGGTAAGAAGCTTTTGCCACCATTAATGTTCTGTCCCTCCTCACCCAGCTGCATGTATAGCAAACTTGAGAAGAGGTGACAGAACCACTAGCAGCAACTGCATCACCTCTTAGTACTGGAGAATCTAAATCAGTAGTCTCACTTAAGCCCACAGGAAACAAATAAGCCCAAAAAAAACTTCAAATCACTTGGAGGTAAGACCCCATAATGTAACCATCTGGTGTGTTTGTTCCATTGTAGCACAACTTCTGCATTTCAGTTTCTCCCTTCTGTGGTGGTGCGTGCCACAGTTATTTCAGCACAAACTTCACAACAGGTCATGAGATTTGCAGACAATTAAAAAAAAAAAAAAAGTATTTACCTCTTCTTCTTCATTACATTTACCAAAACCCAACACACTTTAAAATTGTTGCAGGACAGCTGTCCTTCTCTTTCCTCTCTTTTCTATCCCAACTTAGACAAAGATGATACGCTCCTTCAGTTTTGGAGGCAGACACATTTCAGTCTTTCAAAACATTCTTTTCATAAATACTACACCCTTGCAAACATTAAAGAGATCTGCTCCATGGAAAGCAGGTGCACTTGGATGAGCTAACAGGATGCACTCTCTCCTTACAGAATCAACACACAAGCCTAAAACACAGTAAGTGGGGAATTACTTGTAGATTAGGATTCCCATCCATAGCCTCATTTGCACTCAAGTACTAAAAACAGACTGTGGCATCAATCCTAACTGCAGCCTGCCTCCCAAAAAAAAGACAAGAGCCTCTTCCAAGGGAAGTCTTGATAGCAGCTCATAGTTTGGAGCTTACAGGCCACAGATTTAAAACTCAAATGCCAAGTTCCATAAAATTTTATTTTTAAGTCAAACAAATTGATACACATCCCTTCTCCAAAAGTAAAGCTTTTCTAAATAGGGGCACTCAATAAACTCAGAAAAACATTTTAAGAGCAGTACTGAAGCTCTATGCAGTTTAGAGACAATGCAAAACTGGCATATGCAGTGCACACACACAATTCGTATGGGAAAAAACAACTTACAATGCAACACATCACTGGACATCAGCACTGGTCATCTTTAACCCTATTTACACATCAAAAGACAAAAATATGTCTCACTTTTTCAGATGACACTACAAGCTTGTTGCACGTATCAAGACAGACAAATGCAAAGTGACATATGTTAATTTTAACTCTCTCCAAAGCCAATTTTTCATGGGAAGACTGCAGGTTTTTTCCCCAAAAACATCTCTGAATTCACTGACAAGGCTAACAGAAACAAAATAAACCCAGTTTTATCATGTGATCTTCCTCATAAATGGTCATTTTTAAAAGCATTGAATCAAAAGCATTGAATCAAAGCTGTAAAATCTGAGAAGCTTTTTTTTTCAGTACCAAAAGAAATACATTACATTTTTGATTTTTTTTTTTGTTCAAATCAGTTATAAGAACTTTAATTACAATTAACATGTTTTGCAACTTCATGGCCTAGGAAAATAAAAGGGAAAGCAGCATCAAGAAATTCTCTATTGGCCTGGATAAAAAACTGTGCTAAGTTGGAATTTCAGAGAGCATCAGTAGGAATAACAGTTCTTCCACTGACTGGTATATTTTCCAGGTGCTCTTACTGATCATGTGGTAATTTCTCTACCTGAAGGACAGGAATGAACAACATTTCCAGTTCTAGTCAAGCCTGAACTAAGTATGAAGTTACTTCAGCACTGTATGTCTGTTGGCACATACAAGAGAGCACAAGCTCCGGTGCGTCACACTTGAATTTCTCCTTTGAAAAACACAGCTTTGCAGTGTTATCAAATCCATTTGCTGGACACTTTTGCACATACCACCTTCCACTGTGGCCAGAAAAAACAGAAATCTCGCTTGTTAACCTCCTCCAAGACAAAGTATGCCAGCACATCTCTGAGACAAAGGAGCCACAGCAGGCTCTTTTACCAGCAGCTGCGTGGACAGCGATCTGCTGCAGATACAGTTTCAATTTCTGGTTTTAAACCTGACATAAAAAAAGCAAACAACTTAACTAAGAGTCGTTTTCTCATTTAAGAAAACACCACTTACGTAACTTTCATTGCACTCAATAATTGACACAAGCTTCAGAGCACTACTGATATAATTTGTTTCTCATTTCTGTCATTTGCAGCAGACACAAAACACTCCTTGGAGGTTTGGGTGGGTGGGTTTTTGGGAGGGTGGGTGATTTGTAGATCAGAGACATGTCGGTACACAAAGGCAAAAACTGGCCAAAGGACTCGGGAAAAGCTAAAATACACTCAGCTGTCTTAAAAGTTAATATCCTTCTGAAGACAAAATGAGGATCATTTGCTTAATCCAAGCACAGCTAACAGCACAAAACCAAACCAATTAAAATTGTTACTTCTAGCAAACACCAGAAAAGAGCTTATATTTTTTTTTTTCAATTTGGCTTACTAAAACTATCAAACAAAATAGCAAAATCATATAGAACTCAGTACCTTCAGACTTTAACTGATGTTTCTCAAAAAAAAAAGCACCAGTAGAACAAGGTTCTGACTAGCAGATATTGAGCAATTTTTAATTTAAAGTCCAAAATCCAGGCTAATAAGAGAACTGAATACATCCTCCTTAAACTAATTTTAAAAAAGTAAAAATTCCAAGTATGAAAATGTTAATCTCTAGCAGCACTACATTTGATTGTCATTTGAAGATCTGGGCTTTTGGTCATGCAAAATAATTCAGTTATTATTCTCTAATCTAGTTACCCTGAAAAAGATAAGAATACTCAGAAAGGCAATGTAAGAACACACGTGCCATAAGAAGTGGATTGTCTATTTCTCCCTCATCAATCTTAGGGTCAGACTGAAAACTGTCAAGTGGCAATGAAGAGCTCACTTCACACTCCAATCAGGAAAAATATTTCCCAGAGCATTCCTCATTACAGATCATAAATACTCATAATCAAAAGACTGTTTATTTTTAAATGGATATTAGCCATTTCCCGCTTCCTCATGTAACTGTAGAGATGGCAGTGTCTCATAAACCACACAAATGGAATTGCATTTATCATCCAATAGTCACAGTAAACTTGTCCAAGAGTAATTGCAGTGTGAGACAAAGTAGGGTGCCAAGAGAGGCCTAATTGCATCACCCTACCAAGTCTTTGTTTGAAGGTGCATAAGCTGAGAAAGGAGAAGCTGGTTCAATTCTCACATTTCAAAGAGAAATTCATCAAGTTATGTTTGTCTGATCTACTGGGAATCTCTGTGACCACCAGCTGTAACATTCTGTGGCATGTACTGGGACACTGCATACAACCAGCACAGACTTCAGTGTGCTGTTAACCAGATTCTTTTAACCTACACATCTGGACCCTGAATTCCGGTATGTCAGCACATCAGTAAAACTTCTGTGAACCCTTTAACTGCTATAAACTTGAAGTAATTTATTTTGTAAATAGGAAACAGCAATAGTTTTCTAATTCTAATTTTCTCCATCTAAATAAAGATGGAGAATTTGAATATGTACCTGCATATACAACACTGTAATAATTATATATGTGTGTGTGTATATATATATAGACTTAAAAGAACTCCAAAATTTTAGAAATTAAAGGTTTTCAAAAGCCTAGAAAAAAATTGTTTTTGTGCTACTTCAGTGGATTACAAGTCCTGAAGGAAAAACAGCCTCTGTTCCCAAACAAGCATACATGAACAGCTGGTCCAGACAGTAAAGACCTGCTGTTGTATTACCAGCACACTGCTGAGCTCCTTGGGTTTTGTCTCCTGCTCAGGCCATTCTCCCCTCCCGTTGCTCTTCCACCTTCAGTTCCTTCTTTCCCCCATGAACAATTCCATATTATATACATACACGAACCATTTTTACAGTTATTTAGGTTGGAGGACATTAATACCCACGAGAATTTTGTCTGGGCATTTAATGAAAAGTGACAGCACCAGAGTGAAAGTGTTGTATTAAAAAAAAAAAAAAAAAAGCACAGTCAACCATCTGCTGAAAGATTCTCTTGTTTGGCCATTTTTTAATTGGTGAGAATGGAAGTGAGGTGACACAGAAACAGGATGTGAATGCATGGGATTCATATGATCTTGCACCAAATTTAAACCCACACTGGGGGAGGGGAGGAGCAAGGCACAATCATGATGAATCAGAGGATCAAACTATTGGTAGTAAGAAGACCCAAGAAGACAAACCATAGGAATGCACTATTTATCAGTTTAGGGAAAATAGTCTAACATTGATTCCAACACCAAAAAAAAGCCATGCACATGTCTGCTGCTTGTTTTAATTAAAGATTTGACCAGTTGAAAAGTTAGAACAGACTATTAATCCATTGTAATTTTAAGAAGACATTTGCCCAACCCACTGACTACATCCAAAGCCTAAACTGCCCCAAGCAAGCTGCTCTTTTTCCCACACATAGGTGAGCTGATGGCTGACCCATCCTGGCTACCTTCCCCTCCAGTGTAACCTCCCCTCAGCTCTCAGTGTGCATCCCACCTTCTATATGTGCACACAAACCAATGCACAAAACTCCCATGTACACTCAACAAAATCCTTATGAAGTAGCAACCATAAATAATGGCCCAGTGAAATGGAGCCCCCAGATGCTGCTCAGGACCTTTCAGCAGTGCTGTTACAATATGAAAGCAATCTTTTAGAAGTCCCTTTATCCCCAGTAATCATGTCACACACTATTGTATGAGGCTGCCAGCCCTGGAGCTCTGCATGCCCAGAAGCCCCTGTGACATCACACAAACACAACCAAACATTCACACACAGCAAATGCCCAGGACAAACACAGGCCTGATGTCTACTGAACCAATGCTGGAGCTCAAGTTCCTGCAGCAACTTCTGTGCAGGTGGATCCATCTGCCCAAAGAGGGGCCGCTGCAGGATCTGAGCCAAAATGATGTACCCTGAGTATTAACTTACCATATATTTCAAATATGGCAATGGCAGTAACATGTAAATAGTACTACATGAACCCTGCTCATTAACAGAGAGCTCATCCACTCCACAGAGCCATTAGCATTACTTCTAAGATTACAGGATTTTGGTTTTTATTCACGTTTTAAAAGTATAGCTGCTAATAATTAATTAATTCTAGTCACAGAAAAACGATATTGGCTGAACTTTCCTGCTACTATGGTGTAAGTGTACCCAACCCTGAAAGTATTTTTAGCAAGGATGTTCAATCAATACTGCTACGTACAACCTAAATTAGGCATTAACAGGACATGAGAATTGTAAAGCATGGCAACAAACAATACATTCCATGGACAATTTTGTTGAACACAAAGTAACCATCGAAGTAAACTCTAAACAGGTAAAATCCGATTCCAAACAAATTTAACTGCAAACGTAAGGAAAACATACTGAAAGGTAAAATTATTTAATACATTTCTGCTTGTGAAGAATATGCATTTGTATTTCAATGTTTAATCTGACTCTGAAAAACTAAAATTAAAAACACACATCTAAAAATACAAAGAAACTGTAATGACAACAAAATTATAGCAAAAAAAAAAAAAAAATCGGACCAACGGTACACTTCTGAGTTCATAAAGTATAAACTTGCCTGGGAAACATATTGACACACATGTACATATTTGTAAGCTTATCACCCAGAATCATATTTTATCAACATGGTGCAAGCCAGAGTCGTGCCAATATGTAAAAACAACTTTTTAGGTCAGTGAAGCAAGAAATCCATTGTCAAGAAAATGGCACCCATAAGATTACAATACTGAATATATTATGTTCAAGCAATGAACTGGAAAACTTTCCTACAATATACATATCTAACAAAAAATGGTTTTACCAATTCTAATGGAACTCCTTCCTGTATTCCTGCAACGCACATTTACAATGTGACGAGCACACAATGTCTGCATGCGTGTGAACACGTCGGTGGCTCTCAACATTACAGAGCATTAATTTGCCAAAACAAGCAGGCAAACGTGCACTCACAAAACCCCCTCAGCACTGAACTCTGAGTTTAGCTCAGGGCAAGAGAAATGCCCCGTGGGTGAGCAAATGTATGTGCACACTGCAGTCTAACAATTATTCTTCAGCTGAGATCCATTAGCACTTCTGTAATACACCAAGTCACACAAATATTTTCTATCTCACAGTTTAAAAAATTGTAACAGCTTGGCCACACTGAAGTCCTGGATGGGTATAAATAACAGCATAAAGTTCGTTCACGTGTATTTTACATCCGAACGATGTATATCCTTCGAACAGACCAGAGACGGGAACATCTCACGTACACTGGCAGCTATCTAGTTTTAGCTACTAGCTCTTAGAGATTTTTAAAGGAAAAAGACGTTATGGCTCTTCCAGCCGGTGCTGCAACAGCATGCACGAGTTAACCCATCGCCAGGTACACGAAAAGCCTCTGTCGCATATAGACACAGCGATTATACAAGCCTTCTGCTCGAGGGAGACACTAAAAATGTACCAGAGGAATGCAGCGACAGCACTCAAACCTATTTTCCCTACCCATAACCAGGGCAACGCGCACATGTGCCTAGAAAGCACAGGATCGCAAAGTTTTTTATTAAACACGCTAAAATAAAAATCCGTTTCGGGCGTTCGGCAGAGTTCACTGCATTTTAGACCCCGACCTGCCCCCGCAGCTCGTTCCCCTCGAGGCTATTTACGCCCCCCACCCCCACACAGCCCCACACCCCCTTGGCCAGAGGGGAGCCGGCTCTCCTGCTTTTTCGGAGAGGGAAGGGGAGGGATAGCGCACACACAAACCCCCCCGCCACCTCCCAAAAGGGCTCAGGGCAGAGTCGCTCTCCGCCCGCGGCGACCTGAGCGCGAAGTTGCGGGAGGGGGACCGGGGGGGTTACAGCACCCACAGACGCGGCTCGCAGTACCCCTCGCCCCCCCAGCCCGGAGCCCCGAGGGCGCCGGCGGCCGCCTTTACCTTCATGTAACATCCACGTCCTGGTTCCAGATGGAGCGGGGAGCGCGGAGGGAAGAGGCGCGGGGGCTGCGCGCTCGCGCCGCTGCCGCCCCGCGCGACCCCCAACCCGCCTCCGCGGGCGCGCGCACGGGCACGCGCGCCGCAGACGCTCGGGCACGCGCAGCGCCCGCACCCCCCCCGCGGGATCGGGATCGAGTCCGGGAGCGGAGGCGCCGCTCGCCGCCCCCCCCCTCAGTCTTCCCGCAGCGCCCGCCGGAGCCGCAGCCTCGGGAGCAGCGACAGCAGCCGCCCCGCGCCCCGCCGCAGCGGCGAGCGCCGCATCGTACTGCAGCGACTGGGCCGAGGGAGCGGGGGGGAGGAGAGGGAAAAGAGCTGGGGGAGAAGAGGACGGAGAAGCCCCGGGGGGAAGGCGGAGGACACCCCCACCCTCCGGCCTCTCCTTCCCCCCTCTCCTCTCAGCGACCGGCCGGAGGGGCCGCAGGGGCCGGGGCTGTCCCACACGGAGCGCGGCACTGCCTAGCACGGACCGGCGGCTGCCCCGCACGCAGCCCCGGCCGGGAGGCAAAGGGGACCGGGGGGAGGTGGAGCGCCGGGGCGCTGCGGAGGCGCCTTCCCTGCCGGCGAGCGAGCGAGCGCCCGTGGGAGAGGAGGGGGGAGGACCTGCAGCCTCCTCCCCTCATCGCCGCCCTCCTGCCCGCCTCACGCGGGCAGCATAGCAACGAACATGGCGGCTGCGCAATCACCCAGCGGAGGGCGGGAGGTGGCCCCCGAAAGCTCGCGAGAGCCGATGGGGGGCGGGCGCTGTGCTCTCCTTTCTATTGGTCCGTCATGTGTCCGTAAAAGGGAGGGGGCAGGACCGGGAGTGCAGCTGGCGGTCTGATTGGCTGGCTTTACCATGGCTGAAGGCGGCGGTGAGCACTGATTGGTCCGCTGAGCCGTAACTCGCACCTGTAGCGGTGCGCTGGAGCCGGCGGCCTTCCGCGGCGCTCCGTGCCTCGGCTTGGTTCTCGCCGCTCTCAGCTCGCCCGGGGGACGCGGCCCTCTGAGGGATCCTTGTGCCCGTGGGAGCCGCAGGCTGCTCTTCTGACCCGCTCCGTTCCGAGGGAAAAATGAGCCACAGTGGAGCAGTGAGGGTGTGTTAATGTCGTAACCCTCCGTCTTGGTCACATGGCCGCCCAGCCTCACCCTGCAAATGTCCCAGAGGGTCATTACTGCCTGTAGGTCCTTGCCGGAGCTTTCCAGAGCATGAGGTATATTGTGCATCCTGGCCACATAAACATTTTCATATGTGGCCCATGGGAAGGTTTGCATTCAAAGACGTGGTTTAACACAATCCGGTCCTTTGATGTACTTATATTGTGTATGAAAGGGTTTGGTTAAAAATGTCTTTAATGTCCACTTATTAAAATACAACCTCTCACAACAAGCTCTTTACCGAGTAACAGACACATACAATATATAGAATCATTTAGGCTGGGAAAGACCCTTAAGATTACTGAGTCCAATGTTTGGGAATGAGTTCTTGGATTTCACAATTAAATTTCTAACCATAGCAAGATGTGGAGTAATACTGAAGGAGTTTGCATATTCTCTTCTAATTAGGAAGCTTTCTAAAATCTTATTCGTTTGATGTTTGCAAACCTTACATACATTTCCAGCCTAAATTGTTCTTGTGCCAGTTTTGTTCTTTTGCTTAAATAGCTCTTCCCTCTTAGCAGTGTTTTGCCTCAATTACTTTTAATAAAGCACTCGTACCCCCTCCATGTTAATGGGCTAAATAATCCAAGGACTTGTAACCTTTCCCATTTCCTTAGAGTATTAGGATATACACGATTTCTTTCAGGAACAAATTGAATCAGGGGTGAGAAGACCGAATTTGGGGAAAGCAGTCAAGCAGAAATTTCAGATCACCATCTCTGGAGCACTTTTAAATAATAGACTTCTTAATGATAATGAATAGAAAACAGTTATAAATTGCTGAGATTTACATTTTATTAACAAAAGTCTAAAAGCTTGAAAATGTGAATGATTCCCCTGGATCGAACACTTCCTAGACTGATGATTTCATAAAGCCCCAAAATAATACACACAGCATCAGTAATGCCATTCTTTGTTGCATTCCTGTTCCTGCAGCTCTTCCTGAACATCTCTGTAGTTACACTGACAGACCGATTGTGGTGTAAGCAGAGACATCCAGCAACTGTATCCTGCATTTGCGAGCTGCTGCCAGCCTCTTGAGCAGGGCATATGTTCCTCTGTGCATTAAAGGCATCCTTGGCTGCAGAGTTGTCTTGATTTCCTGATAATTCTTTTTCAGTTCATGTCAAATTTAGGCACAAATTGCACATGTGCATTTCAATCAATTTGCATTTGAGATTCCAATTCTGCCTCTCACATTTTCATATCACTTTCTTGTGCATGGTTTGTGTCAGACATACAGTTATGTTCCATCTGAGAAGAGCAATAATTAATACATTGCTTTCAACAGAGTGTGTGATGGAGGAGCAACCCAAAGCACTCCATGTGGTGACAGTGGAGCTACACAACATCATTTTGGCAAATGCAACCTTGCAGTGTTACAAAGGGATTTGTTTTGCTGATCTAACACAAAATTAGTGACACATACAGATATTATATGTGCATTCCAATGTTAATTCCTTGCAATACATTGTCTTTTCTGAATTTTCTTGTTTAAAGAAGACTTGATTGAAAGCCCTAAATCAAGGCAGTGGCAGATTCCCACCATGTGCAGAGTACTTCAGGTCAGGCCTACATTGCAAGAGCACTAAACAGATATTGAAACAGAGCTCTCCAGCTCATGCTCTTACAACAGCAATGGAGCAAAATTGCACTGCAGAATGTTTGAGTGCAGATATTGCTCAGATGAATTCAGCAAAAAACTTACTTTGCAGAATTCTGAGTTACATGTTATAAACCCTGAGCAATCACTTCCCAAAATTATGAATGAAAGAGAGAAAGCAAACTGAAATGTCATTTTGTCATTATTTACTCAAAAGAGTACATTCCTTTCTCATGTAAAAAATGCATTCAGCTCAATTCTCTTTCAAGAGCATGGCTCTTTCATATAACAGCAAGTTTCTGGCTGTTGTCTGCCTGTGTACATAAGCAATGGAAGCTGCATTTTGTGAAAATATTTTGCATAGCAAGAGTTTAATTTTCAAAGCAGTGTGTGGGGATTTATCTGTACTCTGTTGATGCATTTTGGGGAGGATATGTTATCTCATGGCCTGTTGTGTCCTGCTAGTAAAGCACCTCTATCTTAAACCGTTTTGTACAAGTTAAACCTCTTGTGTAAATATAGAAGCAAACAAAAGCTTCTCCTTTACCTAACAGACCCATGGTATGTGTTTGTGCCAACAACCTTATTACTCATGCAAGGCCTGCCAACCAAGCTGTGATTAATTTATGTGAGAAAACTGTATATTAAAAATGTGAATGGGATTTTAAGCCTCTCACTGAAATACATGCAAACTGCTTTGTGGCCAAGAAGACATACTTAAACACTGCATTAAAGCAATTCAAGATAAATTACTCTCACCACAGGTGGAGTTTAGCTGTGAAAACAGGAGACAAGGCACTTAATCTTAACGCTAAGCTTGATCAAGCATAACGTGTTTGTTAGCAGATAGGTTTTCTATAAAGTAAGGTCCTAATTCAGCAAAGCCTTTTAAACATACACACATTACTCAGGGAACAACCTTAAAGTTGGCCAAATCCCACGTGGGCAGTGCCACTGCTCAGCATTAATGGCAGAGAAGTTTGTGCTGGAGCATGGCTCTGGGATCACTGTTACTATATCCACAGAGCATTGTATGGACATAAATACTGAACGTGAGTGCTCAGCAGTGTCCTAAGCTATGGGGACAGAAGAATTTTGCTGCTTGGGACAAGGACTCACTTTCTTTTTAAGTTTGTGCAATACCTGGTGCCATAGGGCTCCACAGTACTAATTGTTAGAATACTGCAAAATAGTAATTTGTGGTAATAAGCTTGTTGTAGTTATCATCCAGTCTGGAGGCTGGCTGTATTTATTTTATAAATATATGTTATAGATAATGCTCAGAAATGCACCGAAACAAAAAGATAATGGAAGCATCAGTACTTACAGTTTCTGGACCATGTTCCACCAAGTCCTTTTTTTCTCCAGCCAGCCTTTGACAAACTTCTTTGCCTTTAATACACATCAAAGTACCACAAGGTTGAATTGCTAGATACCCACTGCAAACAGCCCAGTGATTTTGTGAAGTCCGCTTGTGCATTCACTCATGGACACGCTGTTATTTTCTGCTTCTGTCCACAAGAAGCATAAACGCTGGCAGATAGCAGAAACTGGCAAAACAAAACCATAATAAACCAGGTAAAAAAGTATTTTGAAGCATAATTTTTTTTCCCCAAACACATCAAGAACAGATCTGCCAGAGAATGTGAGGAACTAGCAGGCAACAGAGATGTAACAGAAGCATTCAGGGAAAACGGGAGAAAACGAAGTACTTTTTTCCTGTCACTGTTCTTTTTGTCAGATTTTGAGGTAATTGCTACAACAAAACCTTTTTTAGGGGCGTGGTCAGAAAAAACATATTTGCAAAAACTGGGTGTCTGTGGTTTTGGAGCCAGTCAGTAAACTGTACAGTACCTGACTGCCAGGACAATGTATTTTTCACCCCAGAGTTCAAAAGGAGCTTGGATCTGAAATCACCAAACTATTAACTGTGCTTTGTAATTTATGGTTTGGAGTGAACCCAGTTCTGGAAGAATAGAAATTTTTAGACAAGACTTCAGAGAAAACAAAAATGACAACCCAGTCAGTCTAACACATGGCTCATCACCATATAATGAGAAGAAGTGGAAACTGCAAACCTGGTAGTGCTTTTAAAATGTCAGCAAAGTCAACAAATATTGATAAAGAGGAGCTGGCTTATGTAGACTTTGTATAAATACTGGGACTCTGGAGTCTTCAGCCTTAATCAACTCCCTGTTGGAAGAAGACCAAGTCTGTACCAGCTTCTGCTATCTTCTTCTCCTCTCCTCCTCCCAGTTTGCTTTTACTCTCAGTCTAATTGCTGCAGAAAGGAAACCCAAATGTATGGCACCAGGGGAGACAGAGCATGTTTGGGGTATCTTCCCAGTCTGATCCATAAAGAAGCTATGGACATGACTGAAGAACATTTAACATGCAGCCTGGACGAAGCAATCACATATGAAGATTTCCCCAAACAGTTTAAAAAGCCCAGGCGGTAAGCTCTCTTTGTGATTGGTAACTGCTTCAAAGGGAAGATGGATGGGTAAATGATCACAAAGGGAGTAACCGGTGAGATTCCAAGTGCACCTGAGCTTTACAACATGTTCACAAGTGGTAAGTGAAACAGGATTGGACAGTGTTTACTAGGGATTCACAATTATTTAGGAAAATCAAAACCAAAAGGGCTGACACAAAGTAGCCAACAGAAAAAAACATCATGATAAAGATGGAGTAGGTGATAAAATACCAGCTAAAATGAAATGAGCAGATGTCAATGAAAGTAAAACAAAAAAAATATCTACTTGTGCAACATAGTAGGCTCTAATTAGTTCATATCAGTCAGCAAAGATATTTTGAAGTCACTATGGATAAGTTTTCTGAAATTGTTATCTCAGTGCTCAGAGAGGCAGTTTGGACTGATAAGGACAGAAGAGAATTAAAAAGCAACAATAAAATAAAATGCTACTGTATAAATCTTCAGGAATCGTGTTCTTTCCTTTAATACAAGACAAAATTCTGCTTATAGCATTTTGACACGTGGTAGCATCTTAAGCATTGGAAAAACGTAAAAAAACAGGAAAAAGAGTGCCCAGATTGATCAGAAAGATAGAGTACTTTCTAAGACAGGTTAATTACTCTGGAACTACTTAGAAAATAGATGAGAAATGGCAGATGCAATACAGGTATCAAAAATCAAGTCTGACATGGGAAAGGTGAATAGGGAACAATTACTCATTTCTTACGAGAACAACGATGAATCTAATAATATTTTTTCAAATGGAAGTGTAAAAAAAGCAAAAGGAAGTACTATTTAAACAACATCTGCTTAATTTGGATAATTCATCATCATGAGATCTTTTAGATGCCAAAAATACTTAGGGCTGCAAGAAGTTCCTAGACAAATTTGCAGAAAAACAGGCTGCTTTGCAGAGAAATGGTGAAAGCCTCCAATTCCATCCTTAGATAGTCAGAGATTGAACTGGTAAATAGGAGGAGAAATTAAGCTGTAACTGCTCTATCCTTATATTTCCACTCTAGGGAACTGCAGGGCACCAGGTTACCTGGACTTTTGGTGTGGCTTGGGTCAGCCTTTCTTGTATCGCAGCTGCAGCAGAAAGATGTCCCCACCTCAAACCTCTTGCTTCCTATCATATCCTGTGGGGTTTGAACCTGAGAAATCCCAGTAAAACATTTAAATCAATGGAACATCTAATGAACGTTTTTAGAACTTTAAAAGGGATTTAATCAACATTTTAAGATCTTAATTTAGCAAACGCGTTGCATAGATACAAAGCCAAAAATGATGGTTTAGTTAGACCTTCATTTTGACTTAGCCCAAAGAACCTCACCCAGTAATTTCTGCAACAGCCTATAACTTTGGTTTGAGCTGTGTTGCAAATTTTAAAATAGTTTTTTTTTTTCTTTTTCTAAGCCCATCATTAAGCAACCCAGCACTGACAACTGCCACTAAAGCCTTCTAGATTTGGAACTCTTCAGAAAATTTCTGGAGTATTTGGGAGGAGAGAAAGATACATGCAAAAAGCAGAGTATAAGTGGGCTCCATTTGTGTGGAATTGGTTCAATCCTACTATTGAGTTCTTTCTGCAGTGATAAAAAATAATTGAAGTAATATTTGAAATGAGCAGCTGACACATACAGGTTTCACCTCCACAGGCTTTGTTTTATTTTTCCCTAACTTTACATCGACCTTTATTTGACTGAATTGTAGGTAACTATCCAGAAAGCAGACAGTTTTCTTTCAAAGCTGAAAGTCAGATAGCACTGGTTCTAATAAGAATGATGTAAGTGCACAGGTTGCTGTGTTTTATACTCAATGCTATTTACATTTCTGTTGCTAAGATCCCTGAGTGAAGGCCACAGCACTTTATTCTCTTAAGGTGACAGCAACTTGTGTAGATAAGCAGTGCACACTGTACATCAGTAAAGAAGTTGCTTGAGTTGGTTTTGCTTCCTTGATCTACAAGACAAACACTGGAATAAGCTCACACTTTCAAATGGGCAGTTTCATATTTCAGCCCTGTTTCCAGTACAACATCAGGAAACCTTTTGAAAAATACCAGTACATACAGAAGAAGAGAGGAGAAATGGCCTTTCTGTCATCCCTTCCCATGTTTTTTTTCCTGAGGATTTAAAAAAAATACTGTAGTGCTTGGTTACCTCAGCCTTTCCCAGGCTTTATAAAAGTTTGCACAGAACTCCTCACTCATGTGAGACCCAGTGGAGACCATGTGTCACCTCTCACTGTGCCGCAGTTTCACAGTTGTGGTTTTGAGGTTGGCATTGTCTGCCAACAGCCAGCAGCAGTGCAGGGCTTTTCCCTCACTGGTAAAACATAGCCAGAAATGCACCCCCAGTCCTGAAAATGCCTTTCTCCATTGCAGTATAACATGACATGTTTCCAAAGTGTTCTTTACAAGTATTTCTGAAGAAGAAAATAAAAGAGCATGTGTTGACTGTTGTGGTTTGTTCTGACCTTGAATTAGAGCGCAGTACAGAAAACTGCCAAATTTGGCCTGTCCTAAGAAAAGGACAAAGATGGCACAGCAGCAACTCAACTAAACAAAACATATGTGCAAAATACTTCCTGGTACACCCTCGTTCTGGCCTCCTGCAAAAAAAAATTGCCAAGACAGATTTTTTGACCAGTTAAGTTCTTCCAAGAACTGTATAACCTGTTCTGCACTTTTGATTCATAGAATGTTCACTTTCTGGCTTCCTGAAGTGGTTCCAAAGTTCATGTCATAAGCAGAAAAAATTTTAGAAAGCTTGGGCTGATCATGTAGAAATTAGCCAGACTAATTATAATAAAAAAGCATCAACATTTACAGAAAATTCAGCTCACTGCATTTTCTAATCAGGCAGAAAAATATTTTCAGATCAAGAATGCAAAATGTTGTACGTGTTGCTTTTTTATATAAAAATATTTGTGTCCTAACGATAGCATGGGTAGAGTGTACCAGATAACATCTGAAACTTTCAGCAAAGACAAGAGGACCAGAGAGCCATCGGGAGTTTTCAAACTGCCATTTGGTGAATAGAACCCGGAAAGATGCTTTCACAGACACAAAAGTGGCTTCTGGGTTACCAGGGAATAGAAGAAGAGAGATGCCAGTAAAGGGTAAGTTAGCAGCCCTATGGACTGACAACATTGAAACCAGCAAAGCACAGTATTGCTCTTACACCACTACTCTACCTGCACCTTCCTTACTCAACCCCAAAGGGACCACACATGGAGGACAGGCTCTCTCAGTGCTTCATGGCTCCGGTAACACCACCACCAAGGCTAGCATTTATTTGCACATTGAATGTGGCTTTTATCTGATCTAGAGCAGGTCTGTAATGTTACCCACAGCTCATAAAATTTGCTTGTTATCTAAGAATCTTAGTTTTTGTGTGCTAGTGTTACCAACAGCCATGGTACTGATGATGAGTGATAATGACGAAGTTTCTAGTCATAATAGTTGTGGGGACTTGGAAACATGGAAGTTTAATAAGTCAGAAAAAAACCCAGAGAACAACAGAATGAAAATTAAAATGCACCTACATTATTTCACAATCTTGGAAACAAACTCTTTTTTGAATGCTTGCCTTTACCAGTAATGTTGTTACTGATACTCCCAAGTCACTTTTAAGACACTAGAAACTGTGATTATATTCCTGTCTGCATAAAAAGGTAAAAATCTGTAAAAATCTGTAGCTCTTTCTCTCCAGCTCCAGGCTCAGCAGTCACTGACTGGACTGCAGTGAGAGGGGTTTTTTGGTGATGTCTGCTGCCATTTCTTAAGTATTCAAAAACCAGTATAGTTACCCTCATTGCAGTGAACTTGTTCTGGGATCACAGGACAGGACTCTCAGCAGTTCAGAGGAGCAGGAAAACATCAAGTAATGAGGGGCTGGACAGAGATTAGGACAGAGCTGAAAGGTACTTTAGGAGATGACCTGGGAGGCATTTTGGAAGACAGCTGGGCAGTCCCACTGCTTGCAGGCAGCACTATCATCTCTACTCTTTGCACCAAGGTAGGAAAATAGGAATCCCCCCTACTTTACACCTTCCAATGTGCTAATGGGGATTAAGGAGGTAGCAGATCTGATCTATCTTGCTCCCAAGATTTAGTAAGGACAAATACAGAATGGGGAACCTTTGAGTCTGCTGCCTATTGGTTAGTGCCACAAGGCTAATGTAGATTCTTCTGTAATTGCTTGCTACACATATGTGGCAACATACAAAAGGCCCCATGAATTGCAAAGAAATTGTATCTTAGATAATTTTGGATTAATCACAGTTTTCTCTAGAGGTACTTTTAATGAGGGACATACCCTCTACTTTGTATTCCTGCCCAAGGCAGCACATTTCCATGCCATATCATGAGGAACTGGCTCCACAAAGCCATCATTAATTTCATAGCTGTCTCCCCCCCTCTAACAGTGGAGGACTCTTCACAATGAACTGTGCCTAGAGGCAGACTCTGGTGTATGGATTTGTGCTTCTTTGTTCACCTCCCCATGAAATACTGAAGACATTATGCACTTAAAAAGTCACAATAAAGTTTAAAGAAAATAATTATAAAACAAGCCTTCTATTCTTTACTCTGTTAAGGTCGCAGTTATTGAAAATTAAGATTTCTTCTCTTTTGCCATGGATATGCTACTCTAATTTGTTTATAAACAGAATATAGTAATAACATTCTGAAAAAATTATATTAAAAATGTTACACTAAGTTTTTTTTTTGCTACTGTTAAGTAATTACACAGAGGACCCCATTTTCAGGACCTGCTGAGATTTGGTATGTCTCGAAAGCTAAGCCCTTGAATCCCAGATTAAATATGCAAAGGCAGTGGGAACAATTCCTGCTTTGCTTGTGCATTCACAACTTCCCTGAGCCCTGCAAGGTCTGGCTGCATCATGGGTCCTGGACCAGTCCTGAGCCAAGTCCCCTGTGAGCCAGATCTGGCTGTGGTGTTTCCAGTGTGACCAGGTGCTGCAGAAACACTGACATCGTTCAGGTTGTGCAAGGGCTAAGTCAGGACAAAATTTGGGGAACAGCAGCTCTGTCTCTGTAGTTTAATTGGAGACGGTATTAGCATGAACTCAAAAAACACAAAACTGACTAAGCCAGGACAGAAACATTATTGCTGCAGCAAAAGCAAATTTAAACTAAGTAGGGAAGTTTCTAAAGGACAATTTGCCTTCATAGCAATTGTGTACCTCAGACACAGAGACTGTCCTGAGCTGAATTCAGGCCAGTGATACCATCCTGCTCTGCCTGGATTAGAAGCCTTGTACTGTACCCAGTTAACTGCAGCCACTTTGCAGAAACCCCCAAAGTGTTCCACTGAATGATCTGAGGGAGTATTCTCAGTATTCCCCCTCCCCAACAGGGCACAATTTCATCCCCACCGTGCACCAGGGTTAATGGCACTGTTCTGCTTTGCATTTTTTCTGTTATTTACCCTTTCTCCACTAGATGCTACACTGAGACCATCAAACATTTATTGAGTCAAATAACATAAATTTGAAGACTTAGTGCAGAATAGTGTGTTTAAAATAAAACAGTGACAGCATTGCTCTGTGTGGTGTGAGGGTGAGACTTGTGCTTTTCACATTGGAGTAACTGCTCTGACTTCATCAGAGATTCTTACTTGGCACTGCATGAAAGAGGGATAAAGCAAGTTTGTGTTTACTGGCATTATTATTCATATGCAATTGTATCAAGAAATCACCTAAATGTGTGAAATGGTTTACTGAGAGTGCCACAAAATCTAAAATTAACCAAATAATATATGCCAATACAATGAGCTAGTCCTTTTTTCTCTTTATATCTTAGAAATTCAAAATTGCATGCTGAGCTGGAAAATTACACGAGATTATATTTTTTTTATGAAGCTTCTTCAAATAATATCACAGATACACATTACTTTTCTTGATGTTATGCAAGCCTTTGACCCAGGCAGCTGGGGAAGTGCTATGCAGTGTGGCTCCCACAGAGCCTGCCAGCCTGGTTTTAACTTGTGCGTTGTGCAACACCTTCTGGTAAACAACCTGAGATCCTCTTACCTCTCAGTGCAGGCAGGCCCAACCAAGCACTGCTGCAGAGCCTTTCTCATGTGACAAGTTTATTGGATGATGTGTTCCAGCCTGTCTTGGAGGCTCTACTTGGACAAAGCGAAGTGAAGGTCGGAGACTGTTTCAGCTAATTGAGGTCTTCAGGGCTGTGTGTCTATCAGGTCTTTGGTTACCCCCCATTCCTGAAGGTCTATTTATTATGTACCACACTATTCAGAAATGTGCTGTGTGTTATAACCCAATTAGCAGCACCTCTATTGTTTCAAGAAAGGGGTAAATGTAATTTGAGAAAACTGCAATATGACCTGGTTAAGGTACAGCATCAGTGATATACTTCCTTTCCAGCAAAAATCAAAACACAGCTTCCAAACCCTGCTATATTGGCCTGTCCTGCTGTGACATGCTTTAATTTGCTTATCTGGTCTTAATCTGGGAAAAGAACTAGAATAGAAAAGAATGGTTTGTTGAAGCTCAACAGGGCCTAATGGCAGTCAATATTTACTGTTCAGGAACATAATCTGCTGCTAGTGTGATGAGGTTCAAAATATAAATTATATACATCAGCTGAGGATCTAGGCCACATGCTCAGCAAACTGGGCCCTGGCCTCCTTATTGACCATTCACAAGCTCATCTTCAGATTAGTATAGAGAAAGGTGGATTAAGAGCATGGTGAGGAGGAATCTCCTTTTTTGTTTTTCTTTTCTTCCTGTAGACATGGTTAAGCTTAGATCAGTTTAGCCAGTGGCAAGATGCAGCATTATTTATTCTAAGCTATGGACTCTACAGTGTTTCAGGCCAGAGGTTTCATTTTGGCAGAATTTAATGTAATACTCTGCAGTGAGGAGTAAAAGTCAAGGTTAGGAGTAAAAGCCACAGATTTACTAAGAAGGGCCCTAAATATTTTTACATTGCACTGGTTATACTGAGAAGCTATTAAAAATATTAAAAATAAATTATTAAAAGTACTAAAAATAAATGCTTGTCCTCAGGTAATTAACTTACTTTCTATTTACTCCATCTGAAGAGTTAAAAATAAGCATGAAGCCCAGCCTCAAAGTAGGTCATAATTCTCTGAAAAATCAGACATAAGGTCATGACCTAAATGAAATAGAGTTTGCTTCATAATGAACCTGGGAAGGAAGGGATCGGCCAGTGGCAGGGAATCAGCATGTCAAAGGGAATTGTGAATGGGAGTTTTGCAGAGCTTTCATCTTTTCCAGATGGGTTCATCTCCAGCTCAGGTCAGTATTGATTGAAAACTGTTACTCTGCACAGTCTGTTCAGTGCCCAGTGACTCTGGGAATTGAATCATGCTCCCAGCAGACAAGCAGTTGCATCGCGTAAAACCACCACTAGACCTGAAATTAATTTCTAATTTTGCTGGCAGCCTTCCAACAGAGAGGTCAGGCTGAGGAGCAGCCGTAAGGATCCTCCTGGCAAAGCTGGAGACACATGGGGGGCACAGACCACAGGGAAAGGCAGATGTGGCTGGGCAGCAGCAGATTCGCACCTCTGCTGTTCAGGCAGGGATTTCAGTCTTCTGAGTGGAGCAGCAAGTTCAAGGGCTGCTCCAGGTCTCCCCTGTGAGAGGTGGTTCATGGCAAGAGAACAGACTGGAGAGAGACCATCACAAGAGAACCAGCAAGGCTGGGCAGCCTCTCCATGCCCTGCTGAGCACCTCCACGAAGCTGCTGGTAACTGCAGGCAGGACCACACAGGTGACTCTGTGGAGTCAGACCAACAGAGGCAGCATCACAAGGGGTGACTTAGAGAACTCATTTGGTGCCAGTGGGGGAGATAGGAGGAATACAAATTTGATAGGGTACTACAAAAGTTTAAGTGATCTCATGTGTGCAGACAAATATTGCTCTTTACCTGCCTGTACTAGGGAAGAAAGCAAAAATATCCCTGTGTTTCTTTTCCACTTCTGCTAGCTTCTGTGTTTGCACAGCATCAGACAATTTTTGGGTGGAGACATTTTGCTTGCTAAGGAATACCAGGGAGGAAGCATTTAGTTTTCAAAGTCCCTGGGTTGGAGCTTATTCTTGCCATTTGTAGGGAGAAACCCAAACATTACGTGGACCTTTTTTGCTCCATACAAGAAACCACAACAAAGTCAGGAATTGTTGCAGTTTGCAGTATTGGAAAGTTTACTTAAAAAGAAATAGTAATAGGAATTACTGAAAACAAGGAAGTCATTTTTGAGGCCTAATTTCTTCAACACATTTATATTCCTATAAGATTAGTTAATATTCTTGCCTTGCATGTGATGAATCACACTGCCCCAAGCCATGTAGAACGATGCACTGCTGATACTAAATAAATTTAACATATCTTCAAATCACAATTGTTGAGTGCCTGTCATTTTATGGTAGAACTAGTCCCAGGAAAGTCTGGATGAGTGATACCACTTGCAGGTATCAAGCACTGGAAAATGCATGCACACATGCACACATAAACTGACCCTATGATACAAAATCTCTGCAGATTACCACTTTTCCATTTAGCACATTCAAGAAATACTGCACTGCTTTTGCACTGTGCTGGTTTGGGCTGGGGTAGAGCTCAGTTTCTTCACAGTAGCTGCTTTGGGGCTGTGGTTTGGATTTGTGCTGCAAGCAGTGCTCATAATTCACAGTGTTTCCATTATTGCTGAGCAGCACATACATGGTCAAGGCCTTTTCTGCACCACCCACCAGTGAAATGGCTGGGACGTGCTCAAGGAGCTGGGAGGGGACAGAGCCAGGACAGCTGACCCCAAGTGACCCCATGGATATCCCATCCCATATGGCATCACGCTCAGCATACGGAGCTGGGGGACGTTGGTGAGGGGACAATGCTCAGGAACAGGCTGAGCATTGGTCTGTTGGTGGTGAGCAGCTGTGGGGTTTTTTTCATCAACCGTCTTTCTGGGGTTCTATTTCTCTCTCTTTCATAAATTCAAAAAAAAGAATTTTTGCTACAAATTCTTATCAATTTAATCTTTTTTTGGTTATTTAACTGTACTTTTCTTAACCCAAGAGTTTTCTCACCCTTCCATTTCTCTTCCCCCATCCCACCAAGGGCAGTGAGCGAGCAGCTGTGTGGGGCTGAGTTATTGGCTGGGGTTAAACCACAATCTACAAAAACTTAGTCCTTCACATTATCCCCTCTCACTCTCCCAATCCTCCCTGCTTCTCTCCCAGTTCCACTGTATCTTTTGCTAACTATCTTGTCTGTAACCTCTTGAACTTGAGCAAGTTTTTCCAGAATGATCATAGGTTGGGCTGGTACAAGACCGTTATTTCTGGATTCATCCAAATGCTGCGTGGATTCTGATGCACTCTCCCACCTCTTCTTGCCCTCCCAGACTTCTAACCACAGCATCTGACAGCGCATCCTTGACTCTTGTTACACTTTGTTCCTTCCAAAAACTTCCACCTCTGGAAGATGGAGAGTCCAGTGTGCCGTTGACTCCTTTTGCTGTCCTTTTTTGTGGATCTGAAGATCCTAGTGAGACACCTCACACATATTTTAAGGAAAGTAAAGAACCTCTGAATGTGGGGCAGGGAGGAAATTAAAACTTTATGCAGCATGGCTAAGCCACATGAAGCAACCATTTACTGTGTGTTTCAAAAGCAAATTTGCTGGCAGGTGGACCAAGTGGATAACACAGAAGTTATATTTAGGGATTTAGAAAATGTCCTTACTTAGAAATAGGAACTGTGGGAATGCTCTTTTTTCATTCATGCCTTGGATCAGTGCTTTCATATGAGGATGAGACAAAGGGCTTCACCCAACCTCAAGCATAGCAGGTTGTGCCCCACATGCAGTGCCAGGATACACTGGCACTGTCAGCTCCCCATCTCAGGGGATAGATTCCTCATTTAATTCCTGCCCACTTTGCCACCCCCTGACTCCCTTGCCTGCACCATTCAGGGTGATCTGGCAGATGCAATCTTGCACACAGGATGTGCTGCCATGTCCCCTCTCACTATCTGGTTTCTTATGTGTCAAAGTGATCATTTCTCACACCACTGCAATACCCCTGGCAGAGCACAGCACAGGTTTGGAGGCTGTTAGAAGGCAGGCACTGAGGCAGCTCTAACAAGTGACAGATTTTTATATCTACCCACTGAAGCACTGTTAATGCATCATACACAAAGTTTAATGGAAAAAGCCAATGCTAGGATCACACTTCCACCACAAGTGAAATGGTTTGTTGTGCACATCAGTAATTACACTTCTTGGCATTTTACCCCAGGCTCACAGTATTTTTTGTGGAGCTTTTTGTCACTGTATATTAGTGATTTTGCCAAAGATGAGGCACAAATAAAGAGGGAAATATAGTGCTTAATTGAAAGCAGCTCAGGTGCAGCAATATAATTTGTATGAGGCAAATTTACCAACTGCAGTGGGTGTAGTTCTCTGATGGATGGTCAGATTGACTGGTCCCTGTAACCTCACCTGGCCCCAAATGTTGGAACTAACCCTGGAATAAGGTCCACATAGGGAGGTGCTCTGAGCCCACCTGAAGGCTAATCACTTGTGATTTCTACCTTCACACCCCACCTTAGGAGGAGAATACAGCTCTATACTATCAGCTTTGACATGCCAGCAGTACTGCCAAGGTGCTGCATATCTCAGAGTAGCCTCGGGGGATGCCCTGCCAAACTAAGTGTAGAAGTTTGGCCAAATGTGCCTCAAATCTATTAATTTCACAACTGAAGGTCAGTTTTGCTAATAGTTATAACATACCATGCTATCTATATCTGGTGAGAGTAATGAGGTCTTGGCTAATGCATCATTTAATACTATTAAAATTGTGCTGAAGCTGCCAGGTTGAGGTTTCTTTGGTTGTTGTTTGTTTTTAGCAGCGTGAACATCTTGGGTTTGGCTTGAGTGAAATAAGGAATTAGATCCTGCTAGAATAAAATTTAAACATAGTTTCTGAAGCTGAGAAATGGCATAAAAGTAGGTCTTTTCAGTACAAACCAATTCAGGTTATTATTGCACGAATAGCCTCTCAAGAGAAAATATAAATGGAAAATATATATTTAAGATTCAACTGCTCAGACATTCAGCAAAATAGATGCATTTTTGCTTTTACATCACACAGCCTGTTAGAGCTGAGGTGACTAAAACACCCTACAGAACTGTGACTTGGACTAAATAACCTCGTGTCAGAGCCTGCTCAGATCCGCAGCGTGAGCCACCCTGGAGTTGGTCTGAAGGCACTCTGTCCTGTCTCAGCATGGAGGCTGCAGCTATTTATTCCTCAGCTTGCCAATAGCACCTCATTTTCTCCTAGAGGGGTCTTCGGAGGAAGTCAGGTACTTACCAAGCAAAGCTTTCCAGAATGAAGGCTGCTGAGGGAGGCAGCGTGAGGAGACAGAATACATTAGCCAGAGGCCAGATACCAAGGATAGAAAGGAAAAGTTGAGAGGATTTTGCCCGTTTGAAAGAGGTCCTTAATGAACATGCTAAGATTTGATACAGCAGAGTTCAATGACTTCCTAAAAACACAGACTACTTGTGTAGATAACATCAGGTACAACACAGGGAAAAAACCCCAAAGAAGAGCTCTGAGAAGGCATCTCTCAGAGAATGTTTAAGTGTCTCATTTAGAATAGCATGTAACACTAGTTCTCAAGAAGAAAAGAAAAAGCAGGTCGAATCTGGAAAAGCGGTAAGAAGGTCTCAAAATGAAAGAGTAATGCCTCTGGCAATGAGGTGTCAATAAGAGCTGAAGTTGGAACTTCTGTCTCAAGGGAGGGGGAAAGCAGATTTGCCTTAACGCAGAGTCCTGTGTGATCCCAAGGGAGGCTGGCTGCCGGTACCCACAGCTGACATGCACTGTCAACTTCTGGTGGATCAGAATCCTGCTCACATTATTTCCTAGTCAAATCCTTTATTATTACTTTGAGAAAAAGGTGGTCCTGGAATTGTAACAGCAGCCCTGTACCAAATGGCTGCACTAAGGAATCATTTCACAGATACTGTTTTTCAGAACTGTCTGCAGATAAAAAATGTGGGCTCAAAATGAATCCTTACAGGATATCCACTAAGTGGATTCATGGCTGATCATTCACATTACTACTGTCTCCTGAGGGGATGCTGCTTAACAAGCTCACCGGATGGCACGGCTAATTTGTAAGTCAGTGTTTCAGCTTTGTCACTTACAACATGCAGCATCTTTTTATGCAGCAAGAACATCTTTAATTTACATACTCAACATCATCAAGCTGTTTAGGTGTGACCATGCTATAAAACCTACATGATTCTAGTACAGCTTTGTGCAGACATTATTTATTTATTTGCTATATCAGCCTATGTCAGCACAAAATAAAAGCAGGTAGAAAGGCACATGAATTTTCTTTAGCTTAAAAATCAAGTCACAAGAATTTTGTTCCTACAAAGACCATATAGGCTGTAAACCCATATTTATGTCTAAACATATCTGCTTCTTGCAGTCTTTTCCAGTGATTTACAATGCCAATTATGCTAGAATTGGACATATGGAATGGCATCATCAGGGATGATGAAGGTCTGCAAGCTTTGTATAAAGCAAAGGTGTTTTAAGCAATACAGCAGTTAGATGTTTGTTTTCCAAGAAAAACCAAAGGGTATTGCTTTCTGCACCCAAATTAAACCAAAGGCTCAAACCAAACAAAAGCAATACATCACAAGAGCAAATACAATGATGAAATAATTTTAAATATGCATCCATAGAGGATATCAGAGTGATCAATTTGCATACCCAATTCTGAAATAAGATTCCTGTGTGACTATTTGGTTTTATTGCAATCTTTTGTTCCATCTACAGGAGCCTCCACCTGTGCTGCCAGCCAGCTGCAATAGGCTGTTACACAACTCAACACATGTCCCAGTTAGTCCCTAAAACTGGTTTCAGCCAGCTCTCAAGATTTCATTTCTCTTGAGAAAAGTAATTTACTAATTGTGATGTGTACTTTAGGCTTGTGGTAATGTCCTGTGCCTTCAAGGCCCTGCTGACATCGTGTTCCTGTGCTTTTGGTGGCCTGCACTGTATTGCCCTGCTTTTTTTACAGTGAACTTCGAGGCCTGGCTTCCTGATAAAATAACTCATGTTTCACTAGCACAATGTGTACATCCCCACTCTAAGGTCACTGGATAGTTCAATGTACAGAAATAATGGTCCGTTGAGACGTGCATAAAGATAAGCAGAGAGATATTAATAGATACAACGTTTTCCTAATGTTCTATTATTAATGTATCTTCATTATGGCAGTATGACTGCTGTGTTATCAAAACTGCTTTACAACAGATGCAAACTTTTAACCAGACATATGGGCTGATACAGTCTAGAGAGCTCTTTGAAGTCAGAGGGTGAATAATCGAACCAGCTTAACTTTAAATCCTCTCACACAGTTTTTGGAATCAAGCAATTGCAGTTTGCTTTAGAATGACAAGCTTTTAAAAATCTAAATCTAAAGGAAATGTTATTACTGTTCCACAATATATTTTTCTTTTTTTTCTCTTACACATACCTCATATACACCTCTGTGGCTTGGAACATGGGTTTGTTCACTGCCTGTCCAGGGCTTAACAACAGGATGCCAGATTCACAGCTATTTACATTGCTTGACTCCCACTGCCTGCCTAAATGTCAATTATAATGAAAGAGAAGAAGAAACATGGTGGGGAGATCTTTTTGAGTGAGCTTTCTAGATTATTGTGTCTTGTTTTTCACAAGGGTTTCATCTTTCATCACAGTGTCCAATAACCAGTCTTATCCATCCTTTGGTATTTCCCATCAGCAATCTGTTCAGATTCTAATCATCTTTTAAACACTAAATTGTATCCATTTTAAACATGCCTTTTGTATTGGTAAGAAAGGGATGTTTAGGGTGAAACGAACACACACAGAGTCCTACAAAACATATCGCTGGTTTGGGCTGCTGCATTGTTCCTCCATGCAAGTCCCAAACAGCCTCCCTGTGACTAACATCACCATGGCCTGATTTACACACAGATTTATTACCTGCAACTCATTATCATATTTAAACTTCTGGGTGGCTCAACTCCTTTGAGAAATTGGACCTAATAGCATTCTACACAGAAAAAGATGTAAGTACCTATTAACCTGTAGCAATTTACCATAGCATTTATAACGATATGAATAATGTGCAAAGTCATGCACATCTTACTAATGCAGACTGAATTATTCATTGCAAAGCTGGGCAATATTTTTATCAAATACTTATTATGGATAAATATTTTCCTTATTCAGTACCTTGATGTGTGTTTGAATAACACCTTGCAAATAATTCTTCATGCAAATGTTGCACTGAAATATTAGCTCTTTCTTCCTTTGAATAGTTATTTCCAAATCAATTTCCTTTGTGTTATTTAATCATTACAAATGAATAAATGGTATTCATGGAGCTTGTTTGTCTCTAGGCTAATAAACAGACTTGGTGTTAGCCCCAAAGTACTTGCAATCTCAGCTTCATACGTGCAAACTCTTGCACACAGTGGATCTCCATGCTATCACAATATTTCTGGCATCAACATGGAGATAAAAAAAACACAGGAAACCAAGGAAAAGTGACTCAAAAGTTCAAAATATGAAGTCAATGCATATGTATCAGTTCTATGTCCTTATTCCATTGACTGACATTCTTTATGTTGGTTTTGGTCTTTCTGTCCTTTTCTTCTTTTAATGCCTGAATACACTCAATCTCATATTTTCTTGTCTATTTGTTTGAGATTGACCAGTTTATATTTGCTTGCAATTAGTCCTGAATTTCTGATCAAATGCTGTTCTTGCAGGACTGTACATACAAAACTCTAAATAATTCTCCAGTCGTGCAAATATTCTCCAAGACATGCAGGTACTACTTTTGTCTCCTTTCCTTTAATTTTCAAATATAAACACACCATCACCATGAACAAAATTCACCTTTGTCATCAGTGGTCAAAACAGGACAGCCCTGGCATTTTGTGGTGCAAAACCTTGTGGACAGCCTGTACTTCCAAGTTTGAGGGAAAGTATTTCTTCTTATAAATTATAGACAAGATGTGCATACCGTGAGGTAAAATGTGGCCAGTGATTCCCAGCTCCTGGAGGCACAGGCCGGCTTGTGTCCATAAGGATCAGGGCTCCCTCCCTCTTAGAAAGGTCACACACACATTACAGGATGGCCCTTCTTATTGTGAGACACCATCATTACTGTCATTATTACTGTTATTACTGCTGCTATGGTAATGCCACAACAGGGAGCTGGCTTTTTTCAAATCACCACGTGTGAAATAACGTGGTGTCTGTGCTGTAGCCCTCTGGGGCAAGGCTTTTACAGGTCAGGCTGTTGGCCTGCTGTGGGGTGTGCAGGAACATGGGGGCTCTGGGTGACACTGGATAACCAGCCAAGGTGATGGGGAGTAACACTCAGCAGAGTTAGGAGAGACATTTCAAAATCATACTCCAGGACCAAACGGAAATGCTGGTGCAGGTGCACCCTACAGCGTGTGCACAGATGTTACTCTCCTGCAGCAGATCAAGCTCCCTTCTGCTAGAATGAAATGCTACTTTAAAAATGCTTCTAGCTGCAAACTGGCATTACTGCTTCCTCCCAGTAATGAGGCTCTGGCAAACCATTTACTAGCATTACAATTTATCTCTACTCAGCTTTGCACTTGCATTTGCTGATCACTGCAGCTGAAGCAAAAGAAAATAAACACATCGAACACATCCACACATTACTTAAATATAATGCACATTACTACATGTTGTCCTCAAAATAAATAAACAAACAGAAAGCAAATTCACAGAACAGGGTCTCTGTCTACTCTGCCAGCTACCTAAAAGTCTGTTGTGATCTCTGATCGGACAGATCAGTCAGATATTTATGACTTTGTAATTTTTGAACATAGAAAAATGTAAGTCATAGCTACTTTTAAAAGAAAACACTGATGTGTCAAGAAAGAAAAGATAATAGCAGCACAGGTTCTGGCCAGATCTAAATCTCAGGTGATGGAGAGAGAGGGGATTAGGATAGGATCCTGTGGTCCAGGGACAGCCAAAGTAAATGGTGATTATCCAGTTCTAGTTTAGGCAATTTCCCATTCACCTATGTCATGTTTTTTAGAACAATAACCATAGGAATTATTTAACATCTTTATTTACTGCCACTCTTCTGCTTACAGATGAAGGTCGCAGCAGTTACCATCATGAAACAGGACCATATGGCTTCAAGATCAGAAACAAATTTGCTAAACCCTGTCTGTATTATTTTAATTCCTATCTTGATAATGAAACACCAAATGAGAACAGAATTCAGCCTAAAAGATGAGGTGTCAGAATAATTTTATATCATGTCACTAGGTAATGACTGTAATGGTATCTCTTACTTAGGTACCTTCATTAACAACTTAATGGTGAGAGCATGTTTTAGTGATTGTGAACACGTGGAATACTCCATGTTCTGGAGTGAAAGATTAGTTTAATGAGGAGAGAGCCAATTTCCTGAAGAAGTGCCTTATATAGTTCCTGCTTTTAAAAGAAGAGTAACATGGACAATTTATCATTACAAGGTATAAAAACACTTAACTTCATGGTTGGTGCATTTATAGCACCCCTGCAGAGGGGAGAGAGATTAATAGATTTTTCTCACGTGGTAAAATAGGTGGAAATCTGTTCTTCCAAATCCTTTTGCTCAGTAGAGAAACATTCATTACCAGGAGATTGGGTTCAAAGAGCAAACTATCACTTAGGCTCTCAGTCACTTCATGTTTCTCCACATGTTTATTATGTTTTTAGGCACCTTTGAAAATGTGACCAACAGACACCCAAACCCTGTGAATAGAGCTTTGATAAATGCTCATATCTTTCAAATACATTGCACTTTATTTTATTATAAGCAAGTAGCTTTTACTTCAGTGGGCAATAACAAAACCTCCAAACAACAGTGCTGCAATGTTTAGCAGAAGTAAAGAAGCTGCAGCAAGGAACGACCATGAACATTATGTCATCTAGTCCATCTTGCCAACAAATGATGTTTCTCTACAGCCTTGGCAAGCAAACCTCATAATTAGGCATGCCAAAATAAAAACTGGCAAAAGCCTTGGTACCTGATGTGCAAAGAAAAGAAATCAGTACAAACCTAGAATTTACTTTGTCTGCATCTTTTTCAGAATTGAAGCAGAAATGCTTCAGTGTCCTTGAATATTCATCCCCAGGAAAAAGCTCATCTAAATTTGCTGTCTTGGTACTTCACAGTTCATGTCATCTTGCATTTTTCCAGTAAGTTTAAGTAGAAAAAAATTCTACAGGGAAAGTTTAATTTTCTTTTCCCATTTGCTAAATATAAGATTATTTACCAGCCTACATCTGCAAGTTATGACAAGCTTACCATAATATAAAAAGACTGTGAGTTCAGGGAACTGAGATTTAGCACATTAAAAGATTATAGTTTTAAACAGTCTCAAGCTCTCTTACTGTTCTGCAGCAAACCCCTTCTGTCTCTGAACTCACAGCTAGCAACCCTTTTCCAGTGCAACCATTCTATTTCTTGTTGACTCCAAATAACATATTTGCATAAAGAAAGTGGATTCTGTCTGTCTAGAAAACTATATCATGTTAGTGGTCCTCTGTTATACAAGAAAGATTAAATATGCTGGACAGGCATCAGACAAACATCTCCAAATAGAAGATATCCTCATCCTCACATAGGAGTGAAGTTACATGAGATACTTGGAAAGTTGGATGGCAGCAACCAGTTTGGTGATGGTGAATACTTAACTGGACAAAATGCTTTTCCCTATAATATTAATTTTTGTTAAAGCCGGTCACCAAACAAACCAGACCAAATACAGGATCTTTAGGCTGACGGTGCACAAAACCCATTCTGCTTTGAGGTCAGGGGGACTGGAATGGTGCCTGCCACTCTCACCAGCCCATGCTGGGCTGGCACACACAGCACACTGAAAATCCAGGTAGGAGCCATAGCCAGGATGTGGCACCTGTTCCCCTGCTATCTTGGTAAGCACAAACTGAGAGCTGCCTGAAAATAATCTACACATCAAACCTATGGTACCATTTACTTGGCAAACAGATACCACAGAGAAATAGCAATGCTGTGCTGATCATTTTTCTCCATTATTGGTCAAACAGAAATTTTTAGGGACAGAACATTGAAGGCACCTTGGAACTACCCTATTTTTTTTGAGTGGCAAATTTGGCACAAATAAAAGTCTTGCCTCTTAGAGAAGGATCACTCAGTTCCTTCTGAGGGACCAACATCTGGGCTGCTAAAGGGCCAGGGCTCCATGGGAAAAAGAAAATGGCTCAGTTGGCAAGACAAGACACCTGCTGCATATGCCTTACACCAGGCTTTAAGCAAAGCCAGTGTCTGGCCAAACCCTCTTGACTCAAATGGCATCCTGTCCATCTGTGGTAAATAAATAATTCAGAGTTGCCACAATGCAGACTCTTCATTTTAGTCTTATTAATTAGATGACAGCAACCTTGAGCCAGTCTCCCTTCCCCTTGGTTTGACTCTCATTAATCAAGCCCTCGAGCTAGATACTAGCTTTCCTATCAGCATGGCCTGGGCACTTAAAATCCCAGGATTATACATGGCAGATGTAACATTAGGTGAACCAAAGAATCTCACCCTGCAACTCCATTCAGCCTGTTAATTCCAGGAAAAGCAGTCATGTCCTCAAAGTCTTTGTGCCTTGCTGAATTCCTGAAAAAAAGTTCTCTTTCAGAGAGAATGTCAAGTGTTATCCCCACTGGGCAGGAGTTACTCAAGCACATATGCTCATCACTGATTTGCTGCCAGTACATGTGTGACTGCCTGCCTGCAAAGAGGGACACAAAGTTCACATCTGACACACAGAGGCTTCCCTGGATGTTCTCTGCCTGGCAAACCACTGCTCTTTGGTCCACAATATATTTATTCCACTGCCCCCAGAAACAGGGCAGGGGAAAACTTCTGAATTTGTGATTTTCCTTAAATTGTTTATAGGGACATTGAGCAGTAATTTTTAAGCTAGGGAATCACTGTTTCATAGCTGACAGCCCATGAACCCATCCACAAACTGCAGGGTGGAAAACCTTTAATAGCTGAGTTACAAAATGTACAATGAGTTTCTGATTGTGTGACGGATGCACACATTAAACACCAAGAAAATAAAACAGCTACAACATAATCTGTATTTGACATGTTGCTTTTCATGGAACCTGTTCATGCAATAAGAAATTTATATTGCATGCTCTTTGATAGCCTGGATGGAAACTAATCCAAAGGAAATTACAAAGTACTAAAAAGTGCTGTAAAGATAGAAAATTGTAAAAGATACAAGGTGATAATATTTCTGTGCCAAAGTCTATAGAAAGGGGCTTTTTTGATCATAATTTAGCAGTCATTTTCCTCTCCATAACCTATTGTGTAGCAATGAAAGTGTTGGTTTGATTCTTTTTCTTTTTTTTTTCTTTTTAGGAAGCCAACATAAAAAGAAAACCCAAGGTAAAATAAGACTTGAGAAGGAGGCAGAGGGTACATTGTTCCACACTGCTGAAAATAATCCGTCCAAGGAAAACCCGATTAGTGCTTTGTGGTGAGGTCAGCCTCCTTGTGGGATTACTTGGTTTCAGTCCCTTGTTTCCCAAGGAGTTAAACACTTTCCACATTAGCTACAATGAATATGATGGAAATATTCCTTGGATTGCATGACACAAGTATCCCAGTCCCCATTCTGTTTAACCCACCATAATATTCCCTCTGTCTCTCCCTCTTCCAAAGCCACAATTCCTAAATTTCCTCCTGCACCATGACACTGGGATCCCCTTCATCCATTCGTGCCTGCAACTCCCTCTCTCATATAATCTCCAGGAGATTATGGTTTAAATCTACAAATCATAAGCCTGAAGAGACGATTTAGCACAGATCTATATTCTCAACATGCACGCTAACATGTGGCACAACACAGTGGGCGCAGTGTCACCTCCGGCAGCCATGTGATAAAAGGACATCCCAGATCCCAGTGGTAATGGGCCAAGCTTTGGGTGGCTCTGAGCACAGAGCAGTCTGATCCCCTCCCCAGATCCAGGAGCAGTGACCCAGGGGCTGAGCAGGAATCTTCCCTGGTCGGCAGCAGCACGACCGGGTCACTTGCAGAGCCTGGCATTCTGCCTGCCAGGTAAGCAGAGCTTGTGCTGGGGTGAGGCACCTTCCTTCGCTTCCAATTTGTATCACAGCATCAGCCATGCCTCCTGCTGGTTTGAGGGAAGCACCTTTGTTGGATTTGGCCATCAATATTGGCTCTCTCTGTACCATTTAAAGCCAAATTGAGTAGAAAATCTTTAAGATTAAAATCAGAGCAACACCAGGAAATAAAACTAGGGCATAGTAGGTCTGTTCTTTTCCAGAAGCTTTCATAGTTTAGGCTGAAGCCAACATGCACCCAAACACCTATAAAAAACAGCTAAGGAACAATTATTTCAGACCAGACAACATATTGTAAAGTCCAACATGACAATGTTCAGTAAAAGGAGAAAAAATTTGGACATATCCAATCACAGAACATGCACACATACATTTTTGCAGAGTTCAAAGCTGCATCAAATCTTTTTCCAGCCTCAGAATAAAATAAACTTCAGAGACAGCCATGCTAAAATTTGGGAAATCTGTGCTACAGGTGAACTTCCCTTTAGTATTTCTACATAACACTTCTCCAGTGCAAGCAAATTTTTTATGGGGATCAAGGAAGTAATAAATGTGTGTGCCAGCTGAACTGCTTGTTCAGAAAATGCTTGGCATCATGCTTGGCTACTGCATTTTTTTTCTGCATAAGCAGAAAAAAAGATCTAGTCCCCTGTGACTCCAGAAGAAAATGTACCTTTTTGATTCATCTATTGTGAGGTCTCAGCAGAGATTTTTTCCTTTAATACTAACTGAAAGAAATCCCTAATATGTAGAAAATCCCAATTACTCTTCTTCTCATTCAGCTCTCAGATAATTTCCATGCCTCTATATATCCAGTTCTGCTACTGGAAAGTAAAAAAAAAAATAAAAATTGAAAGAAATGTTTTTACAGCTCAATTTGCAATTGCTAAAGCATGACTTAAATTTGAAATACATAAATTATGTTCTGGCTAGAAAAGCAAGAAAAAACCTTTGTCTTTTCACCTGCTTCACAGGTGTAAAGCCATCATACACATGCCAAGTTTTCATCCAGCCACCTGCAACTGTGCCACAGCTGTCTTCATATAAGATATGGGCAAACATGATTAGGATCTCTAAATTGCAATTGCAAAAAAATTACCTGAATTTATAACTTCCATAAAATGATGGATTCAGCATTTCCTTTTATAAGGTTCTACCATGCTTAATGAAAACTTCAATAAAAAGTTTGTCTGGTTGCTGACTTGACTTTTTCAATATTCAGTATGATATCTTTAGGTTAAGGTGAAGAATGTGGAAATCAAAGGGAAATAACTGTTAGGGGATGAACACAATTTTCCAAGTTGCTTAAAAGAATATATAAAAATAATCTTTGGGATCACTGGCTTTTATTTTCCTATGGCAACTTCTAACCATCACAGGCATATAATGAATGTCTGAACATTAAGAATTTATGTGTGCTGCCTTAGATGAGCATAATTCTCAACTATTATTAATGAGGAACTATAAAATACACTTCAAGATTTATGCCTAAATTACATGAAGTTTCCAAAAACCATAAATACATCTGTCTATGGGTATCTACAGAGAATTATATAACATGCTTTTAAAACATGGTCACTGAGGCAATGAAACTCATCCCAAATGAGAAAAGATCTTACAAGGAAAACTTTCTACAGAGTAATTCTTACCCTGCTCTGTTGTCTGAAATATTTATATAGCTGCCTCCAGTCTAGTCAGAAAATGAAGAATAAAAAAATGGGGGAGAAAAGATTTTTTTTAAAAAACCAGGCTTGTTATTTACAACATGGCTTGATCTTAATTTTAAATCTTCCCTGAGAAACGCATCCAGTATTTCACTGTGCAGTAATTAAGAATCAATGTAGCTTTAAAATACTAATGCAGGTTATAGTTTTATCTTTATTTCCTCATAAGTTGTATCTCTTAATAGCTACAGTGGTGTAATTGACTAGTTTGTACTTCTAAAATCCCACTTCAGATTTTTATATCACAAATTATGGCTTCAGTCTTAGCCAATTCACATTGATATTGACCACTATATTTGTGGTAACAGAACTCTGCAAAGTTCCATTTTCTTTGGCTGGAAATAAGCAGTAGCATGGGCTTTTTGGATCAGCACACCTGGTAGTGCCATTGGGATATTGAACTGTCACGTTGCTCAGTGCAAGTTGGAGAGGGAACCATCACACTGAGTTTTCATCTCCTCTAAATCAGGGCTTGCTTCAGTGACATCTGCAGTGGCAGAGCAGCAGCTGCTTCCAGGGCAAAGGAGCACTGAAGAGCAACTGGTTTGGGTAAGGGGGCTGAAGCAGAAGCTTTGTGTTACCTGGAATACTTGGAAGAGGCCTGCATACAAGGAGCTGAGAAGGATGGAAAAGGTGCTGCTTGAGGATGCACTGAACAGACAACCCAGAAATCAGATGCAATTGGTTACAGAATGCATTGCAATTCTTGTGCAGTACACATCTCTGTAAACATCAAGACTTAGAGCATGTAAGGAACATGGGATTAGTTTCTTTGGTTTTGCCTACACTTTTCTTCCTCATTCCAAACCCCTCATCCTTGCAAGACTCATTAAAAATATTTTATCAAAATTAAGTGTTCTTTTCAGCAGACAAAACCCAGCAGACCCCTCTGCTGCTGCTTGTGGCAGATAATTAAAACCCATGTATAAAGTCCTCAGTGTAACTGGCAATATAAGAATCCACAATTCTCAAAACCAGCACATGGATGTGCCTAAGTACAAGCAGCTAACAGCACTGCGTAAGTTATAACTTCTCAACTCACAATACCTCACCTAGCCAGAAGTATATGAAATACCCTGCAATTTTCAGGAACAGGAAACAGTTTCTAAGGGCTTAAAGGGAATAACAGCATAAAAGTGACAGAGGCAAATTAAGATCAAAAGTGAACTGGGTGCCATAGGCAGCAAATAAGAAATACATCTTTTAAAGAGTAAAGCTAAGCGGAAATTTCAAAAGTAACATCAAATTATTTTCTTATGGCAAAATAGGAAAGATTTTAACTACAATGCCTATTTTTCATGTAGTCAAAAGCATTTTTCCCTGAGAAAGCATGTAGACTAAATGTAGTAAAACACAGGAAAATGGAAGCTGCTGTGGTCTTTGGCAGGTAAGTACTGTAGGAAAAAGTAGGAGGTGCAAATGAAAGTGCAAGCAGCAAGTGAGCACTAAAAAGTTCACAAATCTTGCTTGAGCAAGCTAAAGCAGCTTGTAAGATGAGTCAGTAGGCAGAAGAGGCAATTAGAGTAACAGAGCAAGGGGAAATGAAACAGAGAATGAAGAAACAACAACATTCCCACTGGAAAATTTCCAGCATATGATAGAAACAAAGCTTCTAGAGGTCAGCAGGTCTGCACTAAACCACTAAACAGTTACTGGATAAAAGTTGTTTGGATACTCCATTTCCTTTCTTCATGTTCACTCTGCAAGAACTGCTGGAACTGTGAACCTGGGATCAGGCTCACAATGTCTTGTGTTTTCTAAATACTCTTAGTAAACCTAATGAGATCTGCTTTTGCAAGACTTCTACAGAAGCAGTTTTATTATACACAAAGGAGGACACAGCTTCAGCTTCATCTGTTACTTATTTATATTGAAAGAAGCTGTTAACACCTTGACTACATTAACAAGGTAATACTCCTGCAAACCAAAGCAGAAAGTGATTCTGAGAAACCAGGTCAGGACTGGAAAGGGGATCAACTTTCCAGATGATGGAAGTTCAACCATGGGAGGAAAAAAAAAAATAAACAGGAAAAAGTTCTCCAGTAAGCATGATTTGGGGGACAATTATTTTTTCAAGACAAGCTGAGAGCACCACAAATTCTTCTATCAGTATGTTTTTCCTACAGAAAAACTAAGGTAGGAATCAAAAAAAGTACACCTGGGTTGGCTGTGTTTATCAAAGTGCATTTTTGGACACAAAACTGAGTTTTTAAGAACACACTTTCTCTCAAAATTGAAGACCTGGTAGATTTTGGCAAACTTGGTCTTACTGAGGACAGTAAATAATTCCAACTGCTGAGATATTTCAATGTTCATTTCTGGCTACGAAGCTTAAGAGTTTGGCTTGTACTTTTCCAGATGGGAAAAACAGATGGATTTCTGGCCAAATTTTAGTAATTTTCTCTACTTTATGGATTTGGCAGTTTGAGCAGCCCAAATATACTCACTTCAACTTAACAAACCAATATATTGTCAGTGAAAAAGATGCCCAGCAAAACATCCATAAGCCATATTTCAGTGCCTTCAGTTTAATTTGTCTAACATACCAATTCCTGAAGAATAATAAGTTTTTTCTATTCTTTAGTCTGGTTTTGACAACAACCAAATTTCTCTCTCCCTGAAGGTGCCCTCCTTATTCCAAGATCTTAAGTATGTCTTCCTACATCAGCATTGTTCTGCTTGAAAGGCAGAATAATATAGACTTCCAGCTGAGATGGGTGAAATCAAGGAGAGACTGGATGCATGGATAGCAGATTGTCTGCAACTTACTGATTTTTATATGAATGTAATCACAGTTGCTACATGGAGCTTTTAGTGAACAGGAGCAGATAACAGTTGCAGGATAGGGTCCACATTCTGCACATAGCAGTACGCACTCCTTGATGGATCCTCTGCATTTGTTCCTCTGGTGAAAGCCACTTGTGTTTCAGTCATTATGATTTGATTCATACATTCAAATTCACACCCCACCCATGCAAGCCACACTTTGTCACTGTGGTTGTTTCACAACTGCTGCAGCCAAGGGCAAAACAGTAGTAGGCTCTTCTCAGCATCACTTCTCCCAACACCACCAGCTTTCCCTGCAGGGCAAGAAGCTCCACAGCTCTGCAGTCAGCTCTCTCACCATCTTACCTGTCAAATTCTGGAAACCACCTTAATGTGAAATGGGGTGATAGCAGTGCTCTACTGTAATAAAAAAGGCTCTTTTCTAAAGGACCACTGCCCTTCAACTGAACTCCTCTGGGCAAGTCCACATGCTTTACTCAGTGCCACCTGGGTAGAGATTTCCCTCTTTCTGAAGCTCCTGCTTCTGTAAACTGCTAGAGAAGCCAGATACCCATAGCAGCTGATTCTGGAATTGCTGTAATCAGATGACTTCCACTTGTTTGTCTTCAAGAAAACTGTCTAGGTCTCAATATTGCTCTTTTCAGACAACTTTATCTTTTTGACCATTAAACCATCTGAAAATACCTCCACAACAAGAAACTGCAATTTTTAGGATAAAGAAATATCTGAGTCAGGTCCTGGAGTACATTTCTTACACTTCAGTGGGAATTCTGAGCAAAGCACCTTGGTGGCCAACCCTCATCTCTTGCAGCATCACCCACTAAAGCTTTATGAAGCAGCAAGAATTGCATTTATATAAAAAAGAAGTTACAAGGATCATTTTCTTTTCGGTTACATAGAACATTCAGGATAATAACACAAATAAACCAGTCAAGCAAATCCCTCTTTAAACCAGATTTTATCTAAATTTAAACTAGCAGCTCATTTTGGTCATTTGCTACTTATACTTCTTCATCCTTTAATCACTTCACCAGACAGAGAGGTTCATATCTGTAGATAGTATCCATTTTTATGAGAGCTCATTATTCCACTGACATCTTTGCTTTTACAGTTTCTAGACTTAGACTTCTTTTATCTACATCTCCTAGCAATTCTTTTAGCTTAACATTTTTTGTTGCTTTTCTACACAAAAATTTATACAAAGTGTGTCTTGTCTGAGCAGCAAAAGACAAGCCAGTTAATACTAAAACAAGTTCTTCAAATTCCTCAGATTTTTAGCTTCAGAGCTGGGGGAGGCTATATCACACGATTTACTGAAAACTGATTTGTTTGGCCTTTTCTGGGCCATTGAATGAACTTGCTTTTCTACATCAGACCATTCTTAATATGGAACATTTCCATTTCCACCTTTAATTCTGGGATACTCTCAAAACCAGACCATTTTTATTACCAGTATGTAGAGTTCACGTTTGATTTCAATGATAGTTCTACCTACAGGAAAACACCTGCAGTATAACAAAAGACTTTTCACGAGTACTGTTATGGCCATGTATTTGAGCTGTGCTATCCTTACTTGCCAAATAGCACGGGTGATCTTGCACACAGCAATTACCTAGCAACACATACACACAAAAATCTTTTCCAGGACTACCTGCACATTCCCAAAGTTCAGGGAAATCTTACTAAGCAATTGTGATTGCAGTTCCTGTTTTCCCTGTATTGACACTATGCTCAACTGTATAGAGAGGGAGGTGTGTAAGCCCTTGGCAAGAATCTGTCTGTGGAAAGAAGGGTCATGCATCTTAGTGCTAGCCAGCCCTTCCTTACCAACACCAATGTGCCACAGCCAGTTCAGAGAAGGTTAAATGGGACACAGCATTTATAGATACATGGAGCTTCTTGGAGAATCCCACTGCAAGAGTCTAGTGAAGTGCACAGCTGCAAAACCCATTACACCACTGGGGCTTTACACCCCAACAATGTCAAATAACCACACTAGCTGCAGGCATCATGATGAAAAGCAACGGTAAAGAGTGATAGAAGACAAGTAGATTACTTTAATTTCATTTTGTTTAAACTATTACTTGTTGTAAATCGCCAAGAAGGCCTTGATTTCCTCTCTGCACTCTTTATGTAGCAGCAGCTCCTTCAACCACATAAACTAAATGGGCCAAGTTCTCCCTCAGAATATTTCACAGAGTTTAGATTTGTATGAAGGAGTAACAGGAGGATGAAATAAACTCACAGACTATATAAACCAGGAATTATATTCCAATCTTGAGTCCCTATGTCACTACCAACAAACTTCTGTGATGTCTTATATTGGATTTATCTGGAAGACAAGTAAATAATAAAAAAAAAAAAGCTCAAAGCTTTTAAAGACCCCTGCCTAAAAGTAAAGTCTCTTCTTATTCCACAGACCAGGAAAATTTTATCACTCTTTCAAAAAGGACACAGAAACAATAGCTTTATTCCTTACAGCCAGAAAAACACCAGAGAGATATCTCATGACCTGCTGAGGATAAGTGCAAGCAATAGGTGATGTTTCAGAAGCATATGGCACAGATTACTTCAGCAGAAACTCAAACATCTCACACACATGGCTTCAGCAATGGAAAGCAACAGCAGTGCTTCAGCAGCCAGAATATCAATTTTATGTCACCATGTGATTCAAAAGGGAAACAGAACTCAGTAATGCTTTGAGCAAACACAGGTGTGACAGTTCTTATTGAGGCAGATGAAGAAAGGACAAAGCCAGGGCAGAGAGGACACTCAGCACATCTCTGACTGAGAAGACAAAAAATAATAGAAGCTGCTGGTGAGAATGACGACAGAGATGAGAACTGTGTTGACGTCACCAGGGAGAGCTACTGGAACAGCAATAGAAACATAGGAAAGAAGGAACCACAAAGTTTGAAAACTATCACCTTGAAAATCAAGGTGAGACTATAGTGGAAAGCTTACTGCCCATGCACTAAAGACTTCTCCAGAAGATAAGTAATCCTGGGCAAAGCTTGGCCTGCCAGACAAAATCTTGTCGAGCCAGGAGAATAATCTCCTTGGCAACTCTGCATCCCAGACCTTACCAGTTTCTGCACCAAATGTCAGACTTATGTCTCATACCTTGCCATCACTGACATAACAGGTGACATACATCTACACGTATTTTTAAATGAAACAAAAAACTCTACCAAAGCAAGCAGAAAAACCTTTTCTCAACATGCTTATCCTACTTGTGAGAAGACAATCCAGGACAGTCCTCTTACACACTACCACTCCTGGGGACATTGCAGTCACCATGTACTAGAGAGAGCAGAACTAGATTTAAGCAAATTATGCAGGTGCTGGTAATAAACTGTCTGTACTGGTAGGAATTGCAGCATAACTAATGTCTCACCATGAAGAATGGTGGCTGCAGCATAAGAATATACACAGCACAAGAACTTACACAGAACAGAAACACTCTGTCTTGATATTTATGTAACCACATGATACAGACCGCCCATTTTTTAAAATATCTGTGTTGTTCCACAGGAGAAAGAGCAAACACCTCAGTTTAAATTATAATGATCACCAAACCTCCGCTGGACTTGCACCTTGCAATTTGCCAGACTGAAATGGCAGGAAGGCAAAGCAGCACAGCAGAACTTCCAGATCAGTGTCTGAAAAGTTTCCCTTCTCAGCAGTCTTGTGATTTGAGATGCACACAGAACCGAGCACTTTGGAAGCAAGTCTTTAATATTTTAAGAGAGAATTCTTTATTCAAGAAACGTGCAATAACTCTTTCTGAACTATATGCAAAAATAAACCCCAAAATTCTAATGAAGATACAGAAGAAAAAAAGCAGAAAAAAAGCAGCACAGCAGTGTTCCAAAATACATAATTCACAAGTTTAAAATTCAAGCACTCCCATCAGATGCCTGGAGCTCTCTTAAAATATTAAGAATCAAAGTTCTCCGGTAAGTGTATGGGGTATACTTTATTCTGAACCAGTGCCTTGGGAAAAGGTTACCACTCGGGGCATACATTTTCATCCCTTCTTTGCCCATCAAACCACGAAAAATCCTGTTGCGGGACAAGATTTTATCATAAAATTCAAGGCCACCGCTGGCATAGTCCTTGGAAAGCCTGGCTGCCTTCGAGTCGGCCCTGCAGTCCAGGTGATAGGTGATGGCATCAGAAGAGACATAGTAGCAGAGCAGTCCTCCCATGGCAGTGACAAGGTTACAGAGGCCCCGGAGGATCACAGGGCCACTGGATAACCCCAGCAGCAGCTTTAGAGCGCTCCCACAGACAAACGTCCCAGCCAAGCAAGTTGGAGCCACAACTGCACTTGCTAAAGGGCTGCCATTCTGCAAGTACACAACTTCTCTGGCAATGGCAAACTTCTGAGCTTTAAGGGAAAATGTGAGAGCTCCCTTCAAAGCCACACCTTCACTGCTCTCCCAGTCTACTTCCTTGCCATTTATTACAACAACATGGTTGACTATTCCTTTTTTATCCTCAGCTGTGCTATCAAAGTTAGGCGGGATGCCCACCAAACAGCCTTCAGGCAGCCAGGGAATTCCAGCGCTCACAGGGTGGAAGCTAGAAGCTGCAAAGGCTCTGTAGGAGCCAGTGGACTTCACACCAGTATCTTGAAGGACATCCTGAAACACACCACAGAGCTTCTCCGAAAGCTCAGCTGGCTGCCCCTCTGACCAGCACTCATGCAGCAGTTTGAATGTCTGCTCAGGAAACACGTGATAGGAAAGGTTAGTGCCAAGCAGTCCCATGCAAGAAACGGCCAACACAGTGATCTTGTGCTTCTTGAACCACACTGATGCCTTCCACAGGAACCGCACTGCCATAGTCAAATCCTAACCTGTTTGTAACACAAAACCAGGAATTAAAGTGTGCATAGATAGGCTTGTCATCTCTCTAGTGCTAAAAAAAACCCCAAACAACCAAAGCAGAAAACATGAGAAGAAGCAGAGCACAATAACCAAAGAAACAATTTTTTACATTAACAAAACGCAAAACAATTTTACAAGAGGAAGAGATACACAATAATTTTTGGGGCCTTGCAACACAGGATGATTGATACGAAGAATTAACTTCTCCCTTTCCTCCAGTAAATCAATTTACCACAATAAAGACAATACTAAAGCCACCATACTTCCTCCTCCCTCAGCAATCAATATATACCCTGTATTTACCCAACATACTTGTCTAGTCCTTGCTAGCACAATCCCAGTCCTGCCTTCCACTATACAGTCTACAGGTACTGAGGTCAGAAAGAGCCAATAATTAGATCAGTCTATGCCAACCTCCTCTACAGTACAGCTGCAAAAATTTTAATCAGTAACCTGAATACTAAATTCAATAAGCTGAGTTTGACAACAACTTTCCAAACAGGATCACATTTTGATTTGAAAAATTTCAGGAGACAGAATTTTCCTTTAGGAGTTTGTACTCATGGATAGTCAAGCTCAGTATCAAACAAACAAACAAACAAACAAACAAACCAAAAACAAACAAACAAAAAACCAAACCAACAAAAAACAAACAATCAAAAACCAACAAGAAACAGTATGTGCTTTCTATACATTTTTTTCTTTTCTTTCAGATTTAAACTCTCAGGCAGTGGTTCTAGCTTATTCAGCAAAAAGGTATTTTCAGAAAGCAGCATGCTTTCAGCAGCTACTTTTAAAAATTTGACTCTGAAATAATTTCTCTGACAAATACTATGTTCAGTCTAGAGCAGAAGCTGGAAGATAAATTGTTTCAGGGCCTACGACTATGTTATGACTCTTTAAATAAGCAAATAAACTTAAAAACTTTCAAACCTGCCAACTCATTCAGTTCAAGAGTCATGCTTCCCTTGGGAAACATCAGTTCTTTTTATGGTCCAAGCCGTATTACATGCTCTTCCCAGGAAAGCTCCAATTTCCTCTTAAAAAAAATCTATTGGATACAAAATTCCCGCCTAGAACAATCCTACTGGGAGGGTATAAAAGTGAATTAGGCACCTAAATCCAGCAGAAATCAGTGAAAACTGGGCACCACTTTTTCCATTTGCAGAGTCTCTTCTCTCAGGGCTTTCACATACGAGCTTCACAGAATCTTGCTGCAGCTGTTAAAGACATGAGTGTTTCCAGCTGTCCTCACAGAAAGCCAAGGTGGAAGAAGGGAATTGAGCTTTGATACAACCAAGTCTGAGCGTGCAGTGCCATCAAAGGTGGGTCTCAGCTATGCTGCTGGGCTCTGTGTGGCAGCAGCTGAAGCAGGGACACATGCTCTCCTTCCACATGTGCTGAACAAGAACTTCTCACAGAGGGGCAGAGTGGACAACTGGGGTCTGTAACATCATCAAACAGCACCACAGGAACATGCCAGGATACACCAGTCATGATCAAGAGCAAATGAAAGTTAACCACAGGGAAACAAAAAGAGATTAATTTAAAGGGGTGTTTTAATGATATGTTATTACTACTCCTTCCTATGAAGATCTTTCAGACTGTAAACCCACCAGGGGGAGAATAATCTTGTTTAATATTTATGCTGCACTAAACACACAGTGAGTGCTTAATAAAAACAATGATGTATGTAATCATACAGTAATTTAATATGTATTTTTTAGTGAAATAACTAGTGGTATTCTTATATTCTGCTGAAGACAGAGGTGGGGGTTTTTCTGACAATCTTATTTAAGAAAAACACGCCAAAGAGCCGAGACCTTGGATGAAACCAAATTTCAGGAGAAAATCTCCTTGATAATAGAACTAAAACCCAGCAAATGGTAGTACTTAATACCAAACGACCATTTTGAAGTTTATGACCTCTCAGCAAATCTGGTATTTAGATCTGATGGAAAAGGTCATGTCATTTACAGTGCAGGGGGAAGCACTTCCAAGGGGATGATTGTAGGGAGCCTACCACTTGATCCTCATGTGAAGCTGAGGCAGGGACTTCAGAGGTTTCTCCTGTCAGAGAATGGCCTCCCACTGGAGACAGATAACATCGTTTTAAGATTAGAAATGCTTCAAGGAAAAAGTCCCCCTTCAGCTTACATCCATACCCGTGTGGGGAAGGACAGACCACACTGAAAACTCCACTCTCCTTTCTTGCATTACCTAATAAAAACTCCTTCCTTGCATGACCAAATGTGATAGTGCACATCGAATGCAAAAGTAAGCAGGAAATGCCACATTTGTTTTCTCATAATAGTTAATAGTCAGGAAAATAAAGGGAAAACTGCCCACAAAACATTTTAGCATTTATGCTTCCAAACCTTCCTCAGGGGTCAGTGCAGATGCTCAGCTCCTGCAGATATCCCACTGCAACCCTAACCGTGCACAACATCTTTATTTTATTCATAAACTTTGTGCAATTTATGTATGAGGATAGCAACCGGAAACTGCAAGGCAATTTATGTGGCCCATATCCTGCTAATTTAATCGTTTAGTAACCATGAAGCCACGGCTACACGGCGCCCTCCCCCACATGCTGAAATACTTTCTATCTCTGCGGTGTCACAAGCACTTAATTCTCACTTGAATTCAGAGATCTGCATCAGCTAAAGTTCAGATGAGGGATATCTGGGCAGGTTTGGCCATAACACGTGTGTGTTACTGAATTTATTGCTTTAAAATCGCACGTAGTCGAAGGGAAAGCCCAGCTTAAGGCACGATCCATCAGGAAACAGGGCGCGGGCCGGACCCGCCTCCAGGGCTCCGGCTTTCACGAAATTAAAAACATAGCAGAGGAGAGTGATACAAATGCACAGCCCCGGCCCCCCCCCCGCCCCGCGGCCGCCCAGCACCTACCGCGGGTCCCGGGCCGAGGCGGGGCTGCGGGCGGAAGGGGCGGGCGGAGGCGCCATGGCGGGCGGGGCTCGGCTCCCCTCACAGCGGCCGGGTGTGGCTGCAGTGACACAGCCCGGGGCTGGCCTCGGGCGAGCGGACCGAGGGGCGGATCCGACCGTCTGAACCTGGCCTCGGGCGAGCGGACCGAGGGGCGGATCCGACCCTCTGAAGCTGGCCTCGGGCGAACGCACCGAGGGGCGGATCCGACCCTCTGAACCTGGCCTCGGGCCAACGGACCGAGGGGCGGATCCGACCCGCTGCCCCTGCAGGCGAAGAGCAAGAAACACCCCCCCTACTCCTCCAAGGGCAGCCGCAGCATGAGGCGGGGACTGCCGCTCTCTGCCCGCCTTATGACTTTTTTCTGTGTTCTAACTCCCAACGTTCTTCCTGCGAAATACTTTACATCTGTATTGCTAATTCAGCTCTCTCCGCTGCAGGGCAGGAATGCTTGCCGCTAAGGCAGCAAGTGGCAGAGCTGGCATCCGTCGTGTAGGATTTATCTGTCATTTCTTATGGTAAAATAACATACGCAGGGATTTTTTAAAATTTGCTTTACAGTTATTGTTTGTTCAAAGCATATGGCCAGTGTGGTTTCTCAGTAAGTCCTTGTGGATTTGATCTACAGCCTGGGCACCCCGAAGGCCCTGGAAGACGTGGAATTAGAGGAGGTGGGTGGCAGGGCAGCACCCTTTGGAAGCACCGGCATCCGAGGGCTGAGCTCTGGGAAGTCCAGCCTTGCCCCTGGGATGTGCTGTCCTTGCAAAGACAGAATACAGAATAGGTTTTGGCCAGGTTAGGGCTTTATTTGGGATGGAGATAGTGAAAGGTTGGGTTTGTCTCATTTATAGGAAGCTTGCACTCATGCTGGATGATTGTTTTAAAGTGTTCCTCCACACCAGGCAGTCATAAGGTAATGATTTTTCACTATCCAAATGGAAGTTATGCTGGGTGAGAGGCAACAGAATAGAAATAAAAGCAAGCTGTTCCTACTTTCTACTTGTGATTCATTTTGACAGGTCTTGCTTTCTTTGCAGCAGCCCCTGAGTTAAGCATTTCTTACAGTAAAGGTTTAGTTTCCAGACATTTTAGCATGACACTCGAGTTCACATTAAAGGACTAAGATTGTAAACTGACTACTTAGGAGTTCTAATTCAAATTCATGGGGATTTTTAGGACTTTCATGAAAGTATCCAAATGAATACATTTATCCTATGTTTTCCCACTAGATGACCTGATTTTTAGAAATGCTAGTACTAAACAGGCCTGGCTAGGCATAGCCTGTTGTGAACAGAAGCTGGAAATGGCAGCCTTGGTTTTAACTTCCAATAAGCAGGTTGCTAAGAAAACACACTCCATTGTGACAGGGCACAGTTCTACCCTTAGGTTATGGTTTTATGCAGTATGGCAAGGCAGGTGAATAGTTTGCTGCCACCCAAAGGGAGAAGTCAGAGAAAAGATCCCACCTTTTTCACCTGTCCCCCTGTGAGCCACTTTTTGCCAGCTCTGTCACCCATCAGACCCTCTTATGCATCACGTTTATCTCACTATTAGCAGAAAACATAGTAACCGACAAAAAGGCATCATTTTCTGCTAGGTTATCAAGCAGAATGGGGGCATTGAAAGCTCTGAGAAGTGCCAAGGTTCTAACAAGGTATGAGGCAGCCAGAAAAAAAAAATAACACAAAAACAAACAAACAAACAAAAAACCCCAAAAAAAAAAAACCAAAAAAAAAAACACACAAAAAAGCAAGCAACCAAAAAACCTAAAAACTTCACATCCCTCTTTATATCAGCAGAGAGCTGTTACAGTCTTTGTTCTGCAGCCTCAGCATGGAGCTTCATCATCTGCCAAAACTTACAATTTGTAAGCTGGCATTGGTATTCACACTTCATGCAGATGCACAAAGAAAACATGTATGTAGGTGATGACAGACAACAGACTCCCACTAACTGAAACACACAGAGACTCTCAGTCTTTAAAAATCCCTCATCACACTGAGATTTACTTATCCTGCTGGTGAATACAGAGAAAAGGTTGGGTGGGTTTGTGAAATCTGACTTTGGGAAGTGTGTCTGCACCAGGTGGAGAGATCTAGAAAACAAAGATTTCTTACACTAAACCTCAAAAATCTGGCATTGCATTCTTACTATGGTTTCTCTTAAGAGATTTATAATTAATACAACTGGGAGAAACAGCACCCCAGCTTTACTAATCACCACGCTGGCACGGTTCTGGTTTCAAGAAGCAGCTGTTACACCAAGGAAGGTGAAACAAGACCGAAGGGCACCCTGGTTTTAATGCACATACACATCATTGCAGTCATGGATCCAGGGATATGGACCACTTCTAAATTAGCCTGCTAGGTGGTGCTGTAGGACACGCTCTGCCTTACTCAGGACCATGATCCAGTTCTCTCGCATATTTTACCATAAGATAGAGGTACCTACCATCATCTGCCTCTCTAACTTGCAATCTGTATGTATGAAGCCTTGTTGCTACATTAGGAAAAAGGCTGACATTTAAAAACAGAACTGAAAATCATTCATTTTGCTTAATGATTTATATGGTCTTGCAGTCTATTTTGCTCATGTGATTTCCAAAGTAGAAATGTAAATGTGATCAGTGAGTGTCCACAAGCCCAAGATGTAGACATGTCTCCCCTCAACATCTTCTTACTTTATGGAGTCTGTTTATCTGATTTATCTGCCCTTTTATGCAAGATTTTCCACAATCCATCCTCTAGGTATGAGCTTTAACAGAGGGAACCTTATAATTTTGGCACAAATTTATGCAACATTGTATGTCCCAGGTGTCAGATGAGAGGTTGCAGGAGTCTGGGATTAGGAAATTACACTATGCATGTCTATAGAGTTGCATTGATAGCAGCAGGAGGAGAGAGATTCCAAAGCCTACAGGACGCAGATCATCCACCAGTTACCTATGGATGTAATCATGAAAGCCAGGGAACTGGAGTGTGGACATTAGGGAGTTTTACAGGACATGAGGACAGAGAAATCTGATGAAGAACAGAGGGAATGTTAGAGGGCAAAAAGATCCTGAAGTGAGATGTGTTGACTGATCTGGGGAAGATCCTACTGTGCAGGAAGGGTATGACTTGTGAGCCTTCTTTTAAGAGCAGCTCCCTGGCCCACTTTTCAGTATTGCTGAATGCAGTGCTTCAGTAATGAACATGCAGAAGCAGTGCAATGCTCTGAAGCAAAACATATGCCTAGGAAGTACCTGTACTAAGGTGACTTACAACGGCCTGTGCTGGAACTACTTCCAGCTCAGCACAAAATGCATTGAAAATTGCTGTATTAAGTGACCTTTAATGTTCTTGACAGGTGCCAAAAGGTTGAGCCTGTTCGTACTTGAACTGCACTGAAGGGGAAGAAGAGCTTGTGGCAAGATGGGCTTTCCAGCTGTCATTCTGAGCAAGTTGCCCATCTCCAAATTGCAGCAAATAGCACAGTGACAGTGGGATTGAAGCATACACGGCATTGAGCAAAAGCATGAAGGTGCAGCTCTTCAGATCTCAGCAGTTTCTGTTGCTGGAAAGGGGAGGTAGCAGCAAATATTGATAATATATCCCTGCATGTCCCATTCCACTGTGCCTCATAGTCCCGTGTGTTCCACCCATGGAACATTCACACTCACCAGCTGATGGGGAACACAACTGCAAATTTTGCCTGTATACCAGGAGTTTGCTTTTGGCTCAGTTAACGCAGATTAGAAACCACATTTTCCTTTCTATCAGGTTTACGGACAAGGTTTGGCTGAAATGGCATTCTTATGCTGATAATCAAAGCCATGTATAAGAAGTAGTAGGAAAAAAATGTTCCCATCTCCTTTGTTAGACCTCTTCTGTTGAAAAAGATGAACTATTCACAACTATTTTTCTTATACCTGGGGTATGTTCATGTTATTAAAGATAGTACCTTGTGTTTCCTCTCAAGATGGGTAATGTAGACAAGCATAATAAAGGATAAACATTCAGAAACACAGCCATGAGAAGAGGTACTTATATTTCTGGTCTCAAATCAAACCTTCAAACCCCTGTATTTATATATATATATATTAAAGAAGGACTAAAAAGATGACTAATTTTGTTGTTGGTATTGGCAGGTATATAGATCACAGTAAAGCAGAGAGTCTTTAAAGAACTGGGAAGATATTTTCTTCCCTACTATATCACAGCTTGGAACTGATCAGGGAATGAAAAACTAGTGTTTTGGAAGCCATAAAGAGGCTGCAAGTCATTTGGATGGCTACACAGCTCTGGGACTAACTTTTCTTTCCAGAGTTTTTGAAGTATTGATTTGCTGATCCAGACCTGCCTAAACCACAGACAGGCTCTCTGTGGCAGCAGACACAGAAAAGGGAAAATATGCAGGTTTTTATCTCTTTGCTACTGCATTTTCAGATCTGGGGGCTAATTGTACAAGCTCCCTCACCTCTATCTGGATGTACCAGAAGCTGATAAAGAGTGAACACCCTGTGAAGTAAAATAGAAAATCCTTCCTTCAAGCAGGATTCCTTTGAGTGTAATCATCAAACAATCCTTGATCTGAATGTGCTTTGCAATCTCTGCTGAGGTTAATAGACACACATCCACCTTGTTTAGGAGTGACTATGGTGGTGCTACATTGATGGTTGGACTGGATGATCATGAAGATCTGTTCCAAACTTGCTGATTCTGTGATATCCAGCAGGTGAACACGGGTGCTAGTAGAAAATCTGGATACCTGCAGCAGAGAGCTGAGAAGAAAACCACTTGCAGCATCTGGTCAAATCAATTCATGCTGAAGCCCATGGTTCTGCAAGTAGTCTACTGCTATTTAAAACTGCTTCAGGTGTATCCACATTGTGCAGACAGACCCTATACCATATTGCATTAGTTGTACTACAGACACCATTGTGATGTCATTTGATGAAATCAAATGAAAACTGACAAACGTAAGTTCATTGTCTAGCCTGGGTTTTCTTGGCAGTGCACATGAGCCAAGCTGTTAACCAGGACAATTGTTCACTGTCTATAACTAATACAGTTATTTTAAAGAGCTCTGGTCCTGCATTTAGCTAGCTCTCCTAAAAGGAAGGTACTGTAGTGAATTAAGATGTCATATCTTCATAATACAGCTAATTAGCACCGTTTCCCTTCAGAATTGGAAGAAGTGTGTCTTGGGAAGGAGAGGATGCCAGTTCTTTGAGGCAATGGTATAATATTTAACAGATTGAATCATACTGTCTAACCTTGGGAATATTTGAAGTTACTGCAAAGGTAATAATATTTGAAAGCAAGTAGAAATTGGGGCTGTTTCACTGAGTCAATCAGCCTAGGTGGTCACTGAGCACTACTCCATGGTTGGATTACTTCACAAATGCTGCGACCTTCCAGGAAGGTCCTTATCACTGCAGATAAAGGTAATTTTTCCTGTCTCATTAAAAGCTGTGGAAGCTACAGACAGAATGCCAGCTAGTCTAAAAACCAGTACATTCTACTGTAGTACCAGACCAGAGATTCCACTCTGCCTCAAGTCAGTTGAAAAGACATCCCAGTTCTAGGGAAGAGCTATCACTAGAAATAACAGAATTAAATTATGAGAAAATGCAAGATGAATGTTAAAGTGAGATCTATTTGGAACATTGGATTCCTATTAATTCAATCTGTTTAAGACTTGTCTTATTCAGTGTTATTACCAAAGCTCAGACCCACATTTTTACTGTCTAGGAAAAGGAGACTCATGCTGATAACAGTAACAAAAGACACATTCTGTTAATGCACAAATAATTTTCTTTAGCACTGGAAATCCAGCATTTTCTTTATGTTACCCTACTGATTGCCCAGTGCTTTGGTGGGGAGCTGGAGACTCAGGCCCAGTCTGTTGAGTTTCTAATTCAAAGACACCTGCCTACAGTTTTTTTACCCTCTCTCAAAGTGGCACCTAGGTTTTTTTCCCCTCAATCAGAGGTCTTACTTTAAAATACTTCAGAAAAGGTCATCATGAGAAGATGGGATCACATATAGCTGTAACACACAGCTTTTTTCTTGGACAGCATGTGTAACAGGAGAAAAATAACAGCTTCTGAGTGGGAGCTGATCAAGTCTTACACAGAGTGTGTGAAGCAGAGAGCAGCTACAGTAAACCAAAGCTGTTCTCCATAAACCAACCACCCTGCAAACCAGGTGAAATCTGTCTGCTTTAGCACTGTGGTATGGCAGTGTGTAGGAGGGAAGGGGTCTGATCCCACACACTCTTCTTGGGAAAACGTGTTCGGCCACTGAACGGTCCATGTTTTCTATTTCATCAGTCACTTAAGGATCTTCCAGTACTTTAAGAAACTTTTTGAGCTGTATTTCAGACTGCACAGATCTCTGAGACTGCACATATTGCAGCTTTATATATAACTGGATCAGTTCTTGTGTGCTTGCAAATAAATTAAGTTTTGAAGAGATCCTCTCTCAGATAAAAGGTCTTAAGAAAGCAGTATCATCCAGAGAGACTCGTTCCTGTTTAAGCAGTAAATTTGTTTTGAAAGAGATAGGTTTGTTTACATGGTTTATGAGCATCTCTTTAATCAAATACTAGCTTTCCAGGTCAATAGCTTTTTCAGGATAGCTGCTAAAGGGAAATCCAGATACCATAATATCAAGTTCATTTATACATCTACTGCCACTCCAATTATATATTGCTGATGATGCCTAATGAAGTGCAGGCTACACACAATTTCCTATAGCTGGCTTGCAGCATGAGCATCCCAATCTGTGAAAGTAAGCTCTAAAGAAAGATGTTGTGAGTACCTTTTAAAATAAGCATTGAAGATCTACACAGCTGATGTTATTGCCACCCACAGTCACACCACAACAAATTTTTTGCTGTCTTCCAAGAGTTGCCCAAAACTAAAATCATCCAGATCTCAGTACTGAAAAGTGAAGGACCACAGGTTCAGCGTCCTTTAAAGTGATAACGCATATTCATGGTATAAAACAATATCCTACAAATAACTCTGTATGAGGAGAAATAACCATAAAAACCCAGAGACAAACTTCAACCCATCCAGCATCCTACAAAAGGGGATGTGCATTGGTATGCAGAAACCAGTTTTGTTTCAGAGAGTCTGTTGTTTGTGTCAGGGGTGTTACATTCTCTTCAAGCCTCCTAACAATTCTACCCAAAGTAGAAACCATTGTTTTTCCCCAACTGAAGGTATTCTTCACCTTAAAATATAAACAAAGGACTGAGAAAGTGGGCTATGGTGAGGATAAAATTCTAGGTGCAGATAAACAAGCATGAAACTCTATGACTAAGAATATGCAAGGCAGGGACCTGTGATTGTTAGGCCACACCTGCAAGAGGCTATTAGCACTGAAGTTTACATTTGTATGTCACATGGGAAGACACAGGGATAACCAATAATCCGCATTCTGAAACATAAGTTGGTAAATGCCAAGAATACTTCTGATGAATGCAAACCAATCTTCCTGCTAATCTGGAGCTGATAACAGTGACTGATTGCACAATTGCATCTGGAGAATCACATGGGACCTGACAAACTGGAGAGTCAATCAAAAAGCTGGAAGCTGTGTTTGAAGGAGCAGTCCATATTACCCATAAAAACAAAGGAAAACTTAACACATAATATAGCTACTCACTGGATAGTATGTCATAGATAATTTAATGTTAAAGTCAGGAGCAGCCATATCAAGTGCTACAGATAGCCAAAGTGGTTTACAGAGAGCAACTTCACAGATGAGGGACAACATCTAAGAACCAGGTGAGGAGTCATAGTGTCCACAGCTCAAACACAGAAAAGAATTGTAATAAATGTATCTTTTTATGTCACAGGATTTACTCATTCAAAGTTAACAGATTTAAGTTTAGGAGAACTTGCAAAACAGCACTCTAACCAGCAAGAGCTGACTATAGCTCACAGATCCCTCTGATACCATGATTTTCTGCACACAGATGCCAACATTCCATCCAGTTACAGGACAGGAAGACTGTTCCTGAGTACTCTTGGAGAACATTCAGGTACTTGTTTTTGCTCCATACTAAGGAAGAACAGCAACGAACAATTTTCATGGAAATGCACACACAGACAGAAACTATAGTGCAGACCAAAAAAAATTTTTAAATGAAAAAAAATTAACAAACCTGTTTGTTGTCCAAGCCTATCCTCAGTAATGCAGTAAGTCAGGAGCAGTGTGAAAAGCTTCATTTGCAGAACAACTGGCAACATAGGGAAAAAAACCAAAACAATACAAAGACCAAACAGAAATACCCTTTTTTTTCCAAAACAGACTTCATTCACTAACAACTTCTCTCTCTCCCTTAAATGTACCCCAGTTTAATTGATTCATCTCATGATCTAGGCCACCTGAGTCTTGTTTCCTTTCTAACCTGCAAATTTACGAACCTTAAGGACCATTTCTAAAGATGTGAGCAGTGCTAGTTAGCCATTTTACACAAAAATCAAGATCTCAATTGTGTGTATACTGTTGTTAGTATTGGGGAAAGTCTAATAAAAACTCTAAACCTAAAAACCCTGTTCTGATAATGACCACAAGGACAATGTAGTCCTGGCAGACCTTCTAGCCAAAAACCCTCTGTGCCTGAAAGGTTCAACCTGCTCCTTTCATCTTTTATTTGGCCACTATATATCTTGCTTTACTCTGTAAAGCTGTCTATGGTACAAAATGTAGGCTATGTGCAATCTGAAATAAAGCTGCTCATTGCACAGAGGATGCCAAAATTATTAGCTCTGAATTTTAATGAAGAGATGCTTGATTTCTATGCCACTGGGATTGCAGGAAGTAAGATAATATGCATGAAAACAGGGCAGGGGGAAATAAATAGAGTAACCAACTTTGTCTGTATTAGAGTTAATCCATTTAAATGGCTGTAACAAAACCTGCCTGCAGGTTTGTTTTTCAGAGACTACCTGTTTAAGCTCTAACAATCTGCATTCCCAAGTTACTCTAGGTCCAGACAAGAAATAACAGAATCTGGGTTTGTTAGGGGAAAGTTTGCTGCATTGAGGTCATTGAAGAATCAATCTGTCTGGCCCAATTGTGCCAGATGGACAACACAACATTTGAGCACTTGTGGTACTACTCTTTATCCTGCCAAAGTACCTCAGGAGTGACCTAGAGAGCCTCTTTCTCCCATGTGAAAGTCCATGCTGAGCCCCTGCTGTCCACAAACACTGTGTAACATCTCTTTGTAAGATTGGTTTTGATTCCATATGCTAGTAGTCAGTCTGTGACTAAATTACTTTTAGCAAAGGTATTGAACTAAAACCTAAAGAAATGGAAACTTTCATTTGGACTCCAGTGGGCTTTGGGTCAAGTATAAAAAGAATAAGTACTCTAAAGCAAATAAAGCTAAATTTCAGGTTTCCCACCATCTAGTCTCTTGTAATCAGAGGTGCCAGTCAAGGTTGTTCAGCTGCTAGATGCTATCAAATGCTATCTCAAACCAAGGTAATTACAAGAGATTGTCAGAAAAGCAGCAGAGAAAAATAAGTGCATTTTTGTTGACATAATCATTTTTTGATAAACAACACACGGATGGGTCTCAATTCACAATCTTTCCCAGGAGGTCACTAGGGCTGCATGTGCTCTTCAGTGGTTTAACCTGGGGTTTACTCTCTTTTTCTAAGCAGAAGAGTGATCTGCTTAGACTTGTCCAAGAGACTTTTTCTTTTGAAAAACAGACTCTTCAGTTCTTCCTTATGCTGGTCTTCAATTAATACTAGTTTAAAGTAGCTGGGGACTTCATGCAACAACTAAATGTGTTCAGAGCCCTAAACACTGTGTAGATAAAGTTGGACACAAGGCTCCAAAAAGTCAGTGTGCCAAGTAAGATCACCATGGGGGGAAGCACAAGTAATAGGATTATTGATTATTGTTGCATTATTATAGATAAGAATGGTTTCAAAACTCATCCCAAATTCCACCTCCATTTCCTCTGCTTGAGGAATGTCTGTTCAAGGGGAAATGCCTTACAATGATTTAATAAGTTCTCCCATTTTATTCACCTTTAATGCACACATGGCCACCTCCCTCTTCCAGCTGACCCCTGGCATTTTACCTGTGCCCTGCACCAGTGGCCCCTCCCCTGCAGCACCTTCTGGGTGCTGGGCTCTGTACCACTCATGCCCATTTCCATCAGCTGCCAGCCAGCCCTGGGCACCACTGTTCCTAAAAAAGGCAGCAGTTGCAAGAGGTCGTTCTTACCTTCCACCTTTTGGGGGGTTTCTGCTGGAAAAAGCACCAGCAGATCAGGTAATCCGTGGCACATTTCCCTGTGCTTTATGGTCCAGAAGACAGGAAAAGATGTCTCTGTACTTCCCAGCTAGTGAGTGAGAGGCATTTGTCTGCTTTGGCACGGGCATTGACTGGTGCATGTGATGAGAGAGTGGAGTGGATCACAAGCTGGCAGAAAGCAGCATGGGCTTAGCCCTGTCAGTTCTCCAGGGGTGGTTTCATCTTGTCACCCCCAGTGGCAGCGCCTTATGCACTGAAAGAATTAAGGTATTTGGAGGAGTCCACAGGGTTTTCTATCTGATAATTATTCTTAGGAGAAAGGCTAAAGCTTGGTACCAGAGAATCCCCTGATGGCAGGAAGGGGGAAAGGGCAGCTGACAGAATGCCTGTCTCGCTATTTTTCATCCAACAAAGCTGAATCTGATCCAGTTCCCTGTGAAGGGCTGTTGGACAGGCACTCTTGACTAATTTTCACTCACCTCTTCCCAAGTGACCTTCTCCTTCCAAAGATGATGAGGAAATCATCTGTCTCAGTTGCACTCTCTGGGAAATATCTTTTGCAAACTTCAATTTATCTTCATTGAAATGAATTGTTTTCATTTGAATTTAGCTTCAAACTTGGCTGTGTGACTGGGAAGAGATTCACTGCAGTGCACAACAAACGTTGTATGCTGTGCCTCTTCCATCTTTTAATATCTGCACAATAGCAGGACCTGGAAAGCAGAAACACTGAATCATCTTGGTCCAGGAGTGTCACTCGCTTCTCTAAGAGCAGCCTGCGGCATCTCACATATCATGTAAGAAGTGAGCCTGTTCTTGAATGCACAGATCACACAACATGGCTCATTTAACTTGCAAGCTCAGTGCTTCATAAATTATACTTTTCTCCAGGGGCTGTTGCAGGAAGACATCAGAGCAGAGAGCTGTGTTTCAGGCCTCTGTTTTCTAAAGCTTTGTGCTAACCCAGAAGGTCTCCTCTCCTCCCAAGTACAAACAATAGGTCACTATAAATCTGCCCTTTACAGTTTTGTACCCCTTTAGATTTTATGGGAAATACTTCTGTTTGACAGACGAATGCACAGGTTTAGATTAGATATAAGTAAGAAATTCTTCACTGTGAGGGTGGTGAGGCACAGGTTGCCTGGAGAAGCTGTGGATGCCCCATCCCTAGAAGTATTCAAGGCCAGGTTGGATGTGGGCTCTGAGCAGCCTGGTCTACTAGAAGATGGAGGGGTTGGAAAGAGATGATCTTTAAGGTCTCTTTCAACCCAAACCATTCGATGATTCTGTGATCAGAGAGTTCATTCAAGAACTAGTATTGAAAGCATTGGAATAGCATATTAGATCACCTAAAAATGCCCTCTGGGTTTAAGAGAGCAAAACATCAACACATTCTGTCTAAACAGAATTATACAAATAATTTAAATTAGCTGTATGGGTCATGAATAAGTCAAAAATGAAAGACCCCTCCTTCTGATGCCATCCTGCTGCTCTGTGTTACAGTTCCTTGCTTGCACAGTACACCTGCATAGCTGAGAGCAGGTAATGTCATCCACTTTGAAGAACATTGAGTAACTATGCGTAGGAGCAGAGTTAAACAGAGGCATGAAGCCCCAGTTCTCTTTGTTTGAAGGCACTGTACATTTTAAGGACAAATCCTGAAGCAGAGAGTGCTGTGTTCTCAGAAGTCACGACATCACACTTTTGTGTGTACTTTCCTGGAAAGTCTAATTGTTATTTGGAGAAAGTCCCAGGTACAGGAGGTCCTTTACAAATTGCCACTCTGGGAGTTGCTTGTGGAACACCACAGTGCTTCTGACCTGTCATGTCCATCCTCTTAGGTCCTCCAGCCTACTGCCCTCCAAGGGAAGGACTGACACAAAAATGTGGTTTTGAGGAATGTACTTGGAAGTGCACACTGTGCACATCCCACTCTGATTGCCACCATCCCAAAAGATTCTTGATCCTGAAAAATTTGCATTGCTATAACCTGAGTAGTGCACACAGGATGATGTGCTCTCTTTCTAGTAGGGAAGATCAGGACAGTTCTGCTGTCTTCTTGGCCTTAAATTTGGATCCTTCTGGGCTTCTTTAAGTACCTTTTGGGTGTTACTTGATAAATAACTGAACAGGACTTAGCTGTCATGAAAAAAATTTGAGAAACTGTACAACCCCTTAAGTGTATCTCTCTCTGATTAAAAATTGCCCAGCTTCATCAAGAGTCTAAGATAAATTTTTTAATAGAGAAGGATTCTGCAGTTCTGATAAAATAGCAGGTAAATATTGCAAAGAGAGAACAAAGTGACCTTCCTTCTGTTTTTCCTTGCAGCTTAGAGAGTAACATGTCTTATTCCACTTGCTGCTGAGAACCTCCCTCATGGACTAGCCACTTGATCACACCACATCCCACACGCACGAAATCTTCTCACAGCACTGACAGAGGAGGAGGAGGAGAAACACACCCAGCATTTCTTTACCAGCCTATTTCCAATCCCAAATTAATCCTGCCTGGACATCCCAACGACTAATCGGGTTTTGTGACTCAGCTTTAACAAAACCTCGAGTGGATGAGTACCCACTCCATTAATCCTCTGCTTGATCTCCCAGTGCACAGGCCTTATAAAGGAGAAGGGGCAGGCACTCTTTGAAGGCATTAAGCTACAAGCCGTTTGCAAACAGATTTTCTCTCTTCCCCTAAACAGACAAGTGCTGAGTGCTGCTCAGCATCCAAATTCAGGATAATTATAGTGACCTCCCAGCTGTCAGCGACAGAAGTGCAGGAAGGCGGATTATGCACATGAAGTCTTCTGCAGCTAAAGCTACCATATGTGCAGGTTTCACTGGGCATGTTTCACAAAGCCAACTTTCTCCAGGCTGAAAAAAGACTTTGGCCATTTGTCCTGAACTCATTTGTGGCTGGAACCCCTCCCAGGCTGGCTGACATTTGGACTGGATCCGTTGAGCACACTCAAATCCCCTGCATATGCTGGCTTCAGCTTTGCTGGAATCACCACGTTTGTGCTGCCCATCTGCTGGAGCTGAGCCTGAGGGGCCTTGAAAAGGCAAAGAGAAAGGGAGCTTAAACCTTAGTGATGACAATTTTCATAAAGAGAGGGAAGTGAGAGCTCTCTCCTGCCTGCAGCTCCTGCAGGCAGCTCCCAGCATGGGCAGGAGTGATGTGGGGCAAGAGTTAGGGCCTGAGCTCTTTGACAGGAAGCTGTCTCTCCAGACAGGAGCCATGTCCTGTGTCACTGCTGTGAGGAGTGCTGCGGCAAGCTGTGCCTGCACAGCCTCTCTGCACAGCTGCTGCTGTGCTGGATGGCCCAGGCAAGGGCCTGGCAGCCACAAAGATCTCGTGAACCACAGTTTATTACAGCATCAGCTACATCTTGACTAGAAAACCCCCTCTGCAATACACTGCCTGTAGCTCAGCTACAGATTCAAGAAGGTTTTAGACTGTAACTCTTGGGGTTTGAAAGGCCAACAATATTCTTTCACTTCCAGAGATTCATAGATGTCCTGCAGGCATCTTACCATAAAATGAAATCACCTCCCCTCATCATGTCTGCATGGAAAGATTCAGGTTGGTGAGTCGCAACTGGTTTAATTCACCAGGAACTTTTTGAATTCTGAGCCTGAAGAAATGTTTGCTTAAGCTTTTATAAAAAAAATAAACCTATGCCAAGGAAACTGAGAAGAAAACAAACAATTAGAACATGCAGAGCTTGACTTTTTCCCTCTAGTGAAACAACACAGTCATTTTAATAATTAAGCAGCTTCATAATGTTTGTAGAGGGAAACAAAAGTTTATTGCTCTTGCTGTTTCTATAAAGGCACAGGGCAAAGTGTAGGGGCTTGCAGAGGAGAAGACTTAGGGAAGGAAAAAAGTGATGGTGCTATAAGGTGAAAGAACAAATCTCTAAATCCCTAGGTAATATTTACAGTACTGTAGTGGGAATTCAGTGAGTCAGGGTTTGGGGACTCACTTGGTAAACCAGTATTTTTGCACATGAGGAACTTGAGTGAGTATGTGGTTTAAAGGAGATTCTTTAGGCCTAGCCCAATGAAAATTGAGTTGTGCAATTCTGACTCATATTTCAGGATCACTCATGCTCTAATTTAAACCAATGGGAATTTTTTATTGACTTGAATGAGAACAAGATTAAGCTTTTATTCCATTGTGATTCCTTCAGAGAATGTGGGACTAAGGTAAAATTAGCTGATGGTCACTAGAAGTGTCAAAATCAAGTGATTGCATCTTCCCCCTTCCTCAGAAAATGTATGAATTGGGAGAAACACATTTATTTCATTTCTTTAGACAGATGTACCCATGAATCAAACCCCTTCAAAGTTAGGAAGATTATTCTACCTTTGTATCTATGCAAGGGAAAGGCAGAGTTGATTCAAGATGTACAAAGCTAAGAGATTTAAACTCTGCCAGTTCCTACATAGTGCTGAAATTGATACAGTATGTCTGGAATTGATTTTTGCTTGGATGCTTGCAGACAGATCTCAGAGATGTGTTGGTACCTGCCCTGTAAATGAAGGAATGGCTGTAAGTTTACAGATCCATGGTTTGTAGTTGGAGCATTTGGGAACAAAGAGTGGGAAAGAAATCCAAAGCATAAGCAGCAGATAGCAGGAAAAACACAGAGTGACAACTGACAATTATAAAGCAAATATAAGAGCGTGCTCCTAAAGGGTAGGAAACCACACTGCTCAACATCAAATTGACTGAAATAATACCTAGCATGGTTGGGGAAGATGATGGAAATAAAATCAGCTAGATCTCAAGAGAGGCTGGTAATGGTGGAAGTTTAAAATTTTTCTAGCTCTGTTTTTCTTATATAATTTCAAGGTTTTGGTTTTTGTTAGTTTTTTTATACATATATATATATATATATATATATATATATATATATATATACAGTGTGATAGAGCAGTTATTGCTGAAATAATGATTTCATTTCCAACAAAAGAGATGACAGATCCCAACAAATTACATTTCAGATACAGAACTGCTTTACCTGTGCCCTCATTCCTGCACTGACTTTCTTGTACTTCTGTGAAGGATTTGTCTTGTTTGGGGGCATTGACCACAGAGCTCCTGGGGCAGGGTCATGTGTGGAAGGGCTGACGAACATCTGTCTTGTGACTTAGTGCCACTGAATGCAGCTGTGAATGGGCACAGTGGGAAAAGTTGAGCTGAGTCCTTAGATCCTCTCATATCCCTCTGATTCATTCTGTGCTTGGCAGAGTAAGTTCCTATGTGCACATTCTGGTCTGGAAATTAATATACTTTATTGTAGGGTAGGAAGCATGGGAATAATCCCTAATTTAGTAGCAACATAGGAGTAAACCCTAATTTACCAGAAGTTTGATCAGCCTTTCTTCCATCCAAAACATACAAAATTATACCAAATTGCTTTTTTTTTTTGTCCAGGCTTCACTGTGTATGCATTAGTATTTTATGGTACAGTGTAAGAGGAAATCTTACTTGCTTGGCAAGAGTAGTCGAATCTTTGTGACATGCTACATTACAGTTTCCCAGAAGCAAATCCAGTTAAAAAAAAACGTTTGAGGGCATAACTACAGGAAAAAGTTAAGTTAGCACACCTGAATGGGGTGAAGAACCTGTAGGTGGGAGCTTGAACTCAGACAAACTTCTTGGACAGGCTTTGCTGCCAGAGCAGTCCTGATGGGAAACCATTTCCTCAGTAGCAGAAGAGCCTTGTCATGGGGGCAGCAATGAACTTTCTGCTGTGAAACATGATGAGGTGACAAAACTGTAGGGAAACAGAGATGTGCTTGCCTTGTAGCCTCAGTAAGTGAGATCCTGCTTTGACTGTAGTGCCAGATGTCAAAGCAATGGTGAATTACCAACCTGAGCAAACTAATGTGGGGGTGTGGGGGAGGAAGTGTGAAGTGCTGGTGTGTAAGCATCATATAAAATGCACTTGCTCTATAAAGGATAGGTCCCCAAAGGCCCATAGCAAATGCATGGACCTGCTTGGACAACATGGTCTGTGCAAGGATGCACACACTTGTTCAGAGTCTTTGTCTTGTAGGCGGGGACCTGCACTGAAAGAGTGTTTGGAGTATTTCTGTTGTAAGCATAGAAACACATTTGAGATTGGAGTGAACAGAGGTGGTAAATGAGGGTGCTCACAATGTTCATGGTGTTTATGCTTCTCTGGGGTAGGAAAAGGAGGAAAGAGTTGCTACTGCTGACAGGGGAGGAAAGTGGAGGAACAGAAACCCAGATGTACTCACTTGCTTGTTCGTGGTCCCATCAGTGATCTGTGGAAATAACAGAGATTATAGCCCACATTAGGAGGATGCCTTCTCATCTAAAATGTTAAATGGGGTGGGAAGAAAGCCATGCACAGAGACATCAAAGCCTGAGCAATGACTCCACAGACATGTTGTTCCTGAGGGTTCATGTACAGGCAGAGTTCCAGCATGGACCCTCCTAGATCTAGGAAGGGTCATCTCCATCCCAGCCTTCCCTTCACCCTGTGCAGTAAGCTGAGTCCTTAATAGCATTTGTCTTCTCCCTTATTTAATGAAATATGTGGGCACTGCATAACATTTCAGATTCTATTTTCCTCCTCTGTCAGTTGTTTTAAATTTGGGTGATATAGCTGACAGTGATAGGACTGGGAGAAGAAGGATGTGGGTGACAGGGTTGTTGCATAAGACTGTTTTCAAATGGTAACATGGCTAAAAACTGAGCAGTCTGGTGTTTTGTATTGTCAGTTATAAAAGGCATCATCAAATCTCTGCCAAAGAGGAGCGCTGCAAGGTGTTGAAATTGACCATGTTTTCATGATCACAAATATCAGTGTAACAAAGTAGCCATTCTAAGAGTGACTTTTGGTTGTTTAATTTAGATATCAGCATAGTTTTTATGTAGGGGAGGGTTGAGTTAATTATTAAAGCAGGTTCCTTTGTTGCATGTTCATCTTTGCAGAAAGATTATTGCAAAGATATTGGAGAAAAATTTTGAAGCCTGACAACCACCCTATTTTTCATGCCCTAATTATCTGGTTAAAAATCCTACTTTCCACTGAGTCAGTCTTTGCTGAAATTAGTGGAAATGCTTTTGGTTTACAGTGAAATACGAATTATCCAGAATGTGCCCCGAGGAGAGAGAGTGAATGCTATTTAATATCATTAAAAAACAAGAAGGAGAAGCTGAAATAGCTTTTGTCAGTGGCATAATACTGTTCCCAAAGAGTTGTGACATCTCTGTATTTCCCAGGGCTACAAAGGCACAGTGTTTTGATATTTTGTCCTTCAACTCCCCTTCCCCACTAACAGCCTTTTTTCTGGGTTATAATAGCTCCATATCCACTTCAAATTAGTTGAGACCTACTGGAAGGCAAAGCACTCAGTAGGGACGTGGAATCTTTAAAGTTCCTCCTTCATCAGCAATCTAGGGATCCTGGCAGTGCAAGGGTTAACCTGAGGCCAGGGAAAGTGTTGGGAAGAGACAAACTGGGGAAGCCTTGGATGTGTGGAAAAGCCACAGCACAGAGAAGAGGGAAGCAGCAGCAGTGGGGCAGGGTAAGGGTGCCTCACCACAAAGCAGCAGCACCAGCCCTGAGTGAGAGCAGCTGTGACAGAGCCCCTGACAGCTCTGACAGAGCCCCTGGGCATCCAACAGTGTCAGCAGCCTTCTGCAAGAAACAGTGAGGAATTCAAGCACAGACACAAGGCTTTCCCATTTCAGTGCCTGTTGCTGGGACATGCTTACTCCTTTCAACCAAACGGCAAATGAAGAAATAAGAAATCTGAATGCCGTGGCTAAAAGAGAAACACTGATTCCTGGAAAAGTTCCCAAGATTTTTCTGATTATCATTTGCTTGGGTCTGCTCCCCTCATAAATTGGGCAACAGCTGAGCAATTGGGGAAGAGAATGGAAACTTAGATTACACAAAAATTTGCCTTGAGGACTCTGATTTGAGACCTACTTTAACCTAACCCTTCCCCTTACTTCATTTGCTTCCCCTGGTTCCTTTAAGCACGTTGCCTTACCAATGCAGCCAGAACAAGGGACTTGCAGTGGGTTGAGAGGCTCCTGTTTTTTCCCTCTTTTGGAAATATCTCAGAGCAACCATCTGTCAGTTCCCACCAGCCTAGAGAGCTGCTCTGAGAGCAGATACACACAGCATCTCCCTGCTCAGCACTGGCACTGTGAGAGGAGGGGATGGGGAAGGCTTGTGCAGGGCTTGGGAGCAGAGCTGAGGGTTGCAGCTGGTGTGAGAGCTTTTTGCTGAAGTGAAAACCCACCAAATGGCTTTTCTCTTCCACATGCACCTGAAATGGCTTGTCTGCTACAGTCAATAAGTAGAGATTTCATTTACTGCTTTCTGTGAAGAAGGGGAGGGTGGTGTGGCTGTCTGACAGCCACCTGTGCAGATTTGGTGAGATCCCCAGGGTTAGTTGGAAAGCCTCTCAAGTGAGCAGCATGCTGTAGGAAAGGGGCTGTGGTGGCTGTCTCCTGGTGAACTGACAAGAGATGAGAGTCACAGGTTAACGATTTCTTGCATCTTAATGGGTTTTAGGTGAGAGTTTGCCAGAAAAATGGATAAATAACATCACAGCAAAAAGCCAGTACCAAAGCCAATAAGCACCAAAACATGATGAGTTTCTGCTGTGTTTATGAACAGTGAGTCTGCTGTGCAGGAGTGAATGCCACTGCTGCACATGAAATGTCAGAAATCAAATCCTTTAGCCATCTATGCAAGTATTTGTTCTGGAGGTGTTGTTGTAGTTATTCGCTCAGGAAATGGAAATCTATCTTGCATTTTTCTCCCTACCCCATAAAACTGCTTTTGAAGAGTTTGTAGCAGTGTGCTAATGGAATACAATACTTTCAAAATTTGGTTACCAATAATTTACCAACAGCTTTACCTTATGCCAACAACAGGTCGGACATAAAAACCCCTCATGTTTTATATTTCAAAGGTTCCCCCCTAAAGTTTTAGCCAAACTCTAGACTCCAAAGGTTACACTGAGCCTTCATGCATTTCCCCTCCTGCCTGGAAGGTGATACCCATTTCCCTCCTTGGCTTCACATTCCCTGCTCCAGCTGCTGCGTGAACAAATACAGACTACAGCCACTCATTTAGCATATTCCAAGTCCTGCATCCAGACTAACAAAATTATCCTGAATTATCTTTGGCTCTAGGCTGCAAACAGTCAGCTGGTACTGGCTACCAGTTGCTGGTGCTTTCGATTTCGGGCTTGCACAGGCAGAGTCAGAGTGGATATCACTGTGCCCAGGTGCTATAGATGCCACAATTGAAATCCAATAGGAGCTGAGAATACACATGAATTTTATGTGGCAATATGGCTGCATATTGTCACAGGCTCTAGGTAAATGCAATTTTTAAATCACTTTCTTTTTAGTGAAGCTTTAATGCTGTGGAAATCCGTGGAGGAAATAGAGGGAAAAGATCATACTAGATACCAGAAAAGCTCTCTCATGTTTGATCTGTCTCTTGTACCCTTTGGAAGCACATATATTTATTTGCAGCACGATCTCAGCTCCACTGAAGTCAGCAGGAAGTCTGCCACCATGCTCACAGGCAGCAGGCTGTGCCCCGGAGGGCTGATGGGCTGAGCAGCTCTCCTCCTCTGCTGCAGAAGGAGCCACTAATGCGTGCCCTGGCTGCTTGCTGTGCTAAACACATTTATCTGAACCATGGCAGCAGAAGAAGACGTTTTAGTGATTAACCCCCTTTTACTGCTATAAAACCAATCGAGCTGCTTCTTTTTTATTTACTAGTGGAGTCCGTTTTAAGCTCCCAGATGCTCAGTTGAAGTGGGGGAAGGTAAGTTTTGCACGTTTAAAATGGGGTATTGTATTCATTTGGGGAACAGGAGGGGAAGGGAACAGCAAGTGATCCTTTCCCTGCCTGGAGACTGACAGCCCCCAAAACAGAAAAGCCTTTGTTTGCTCCTTCATGGCCACAGTGCCCACAGCTGTCAGGTCCAGTGCTCCCATCCTGGCCAGCTCCTAATATTAGGAAGAACCACAGTATCCAAACAGTCAGGGACAAGCTGAGCAGATCTATCAAAGCAGAGCACAGAGACAAGGAACAGGTCTGGCTGTTGAAATTAGGCAGCTGAGTTCTTGAGATGGGACACCCTGAAAATCCAGGAGGGTTAAGATGCTCAACACGTCTATAAGGCTGTGAACAAATTTTCAGGGGAAATAAGAATTTAGGAAAGCTTTCACATGTTATGGAGGGGATGGTTAGAAGGTACTGCTTCTCTTTGAAGTGGGTTAGCAGCATTAAACGTGCACTTTAAAGATCTGTTAATATCTGAAACTGTAACAGAACTCACTTTGAAACGTCCTTTGCTGTCTGGGGGACATGAGCAGCTGCTCCCTCCAGCAAACTGTGTGTGGATGGAAGGAGAGGTGAGGAAGTCCTAAACCATGTACTTAATGTTCATGTGAAAAAGTCCCAAGAGGTGCCAAGCTGAGTTATCCCTGCTGCACTGACAAACAAGAAGCACTGCTCTTCAAGTTTCAATAACAGTAAGAGGCCCTTAAAGCACAACACATCCTATCCTCTGGATTTCTGGCAAGAGCAGTTCAGATGAGCACCCCTGGGAATTAACAGCTCCCTCAGGGTCACAGAGCCCACCTCCCCCCTGCTTTATAGCCCAGAAGACCACTGGTGATTCCTCTTGGCTGTAGCTGGTGGCCTGCTGGAGGGGTTAAAGCTCTTTCCTCAGCTCTGGTCCAAGCAGAACCTTGAGCCAGTACCTAAACAAAAGAGCTTTGCCTAGAGCTCCCCTCGGCCAACTTCAAACTGCAGCTCACACAAACAGTCCCTGGCAGCGACCTGGAGCAGCGCCGCTCCCGGGCACGCAACCAGGACCTGCCCTGTGCCAGCTGCCAGCTCTGTTAGCTGGGGAGGCCCCTTCTTGCTCCTCACGTTTTCTAAAACACAGGGAACTTCTCCTGCCTCCTTAGCCCCGAGGAACCACGACAAACATCTACTAGAAATATCACTGAGACTTAACTCCTCAGAGCCACCCCACTGCCCTTGCTGCCCCAGGCAGTAAGGTAAGCCCTGACCACAACTGCTGGCCTAGGGCGAGCCATTTGGAGTGCTTGCTAATAAAATAGAACAAAATAAAGTGAAATAAAATAAAATAATCATTAAAGTGGGACAAAGGGGCAGTTAATAGCCCTCCTGTATTTCAAACTTTGGAAATATGGAAGACAACTGATTTAGACCCTCTGTTGTTCTGTCCTCATTAGCTGCAAATGTCAGCAAAACTGATGAAGACAGCAGTGGGAAAGCAGCTTTGTGTGTATCAGTAAGTGGTTCTGAATTGCTTGACAATTCCAATAGCTTTCAGCTGACTTGCACAAAGGGCCAAGTTATGGACACTACAGCAACAATGAAGAGAGATAAGGCAGTATGAAAAGGTGACAAATATATTATAAACCTTCTGAATGAAGAAAACACTACCATCATTTTCACAACCTTTTTCATATATCAAGCAGGTGCCCACAGCAGGGGAGAGGGGTCTGAGAAGCCCCGGTAGCACTCAGGAATGCCTTCCAGGAGCCACAGACAGGATTTCAGAAAGAGTTTGCTTAAAAGCAGCTGGCACATTGCTTGCTTTTAGGCTTTGAGGCCAGGTAGAGGCTAATGAGGCAATGGAAACACAGGTCCATCACCACTGAAATAAGTCTTCCACAAGAAGCAAACCCACTGACAGTTTGTGGTCCACGCTCCTGCACTGCTCCCTGCAATAGTCCATCTCTTTGTTGCTGCTCCCTAGGACATCCCAAAGAGCACACCTTGCTCCTCACACCTCTCTGTGGTATTTTTCCCATGTTTTTCTCTCCTTTTTCTCATTTGTCCTTGTCTTTCACTTCATGATATGGCTTCTAAGCCAACTTCCCAGCTGCCTCCTTGCCCTCCATCATGTATTTTTCCTCTTGGCGTGTCAAAAGGGATTATGGGATTTGGCTGATCTGAAGCTACACTGGGCTAGCTGGCAATCAGCCATCAGCAAGCAGAGGGATGGCCCTCAATTTTCCCTCAGTAGAGGCATTAATAACTTTTTCATCTCTCTCCAGCCATAGATTTCTACATTGAGCTTATGGAAACTTCTCTTGGAAGCCTCCATTTGTCTGCCATACGTGTTTATATGGACAAGAAATTCAGATTACCACAGGCAGACCACAGAGGGACTGCATGGATTCAGTTGTCTTAGGAAGCTATGTTAAAAAGCTAGAATGTTATATTTATGTATGACAGAAAAAAAAAAAAAAGCAACCTGTAATAAAATAAAATGGTCTTTACTAGCTTGAAAAGAAAGATTTCTGGGGAGCTGACAGGTAGCAAATAGCTTTATATGCATTGTCTGATCTCTGGCAGGTGCCCCTAGAGAAACAAAGTCCATATTTCTACACACTCTGTTCGCTCTTTGGGAGACACTTCTTCCTCAGACTGACATTTTGGTTACATTCATTCCCTGAGGCATTTCACAGGAAAACACAGGAACGTATTTGATTGTTCAGGAGGTGCTGAACTTTACATAGATGAAACTTGGAAACACAGAGAGCTCACGCCTGGGACCTCCAACTGCTCTGAAAGAAGCAACACTGCTGGGCTCAATTATTTAGAAATGTAAATTTGGGATGGCAGCAACACCAAAACAGGGAGAGAAGTTAGCACTGCTGGATTACACTAACCTTGGCTGCAGAGTTTACTGGAACTTCACAGTAAAGTGCTAAAAATGAAGGTTAGAGAAGACTTTTGTGGCAAAAGCTTGTGTGAGGAAGGCCACCTTTCTTTGGGTGTATGAAGCCAAACTCCGAGAGTGCCATTGGGAAAATATCCTAATGAATGTGAATTGCAAATGTTATAGGAAACCCAGAGGATTTCCAAGGCCCCAGTCCCAGCAATGAAAATGAAAGAATCAGTCACACATTTTGGACCATGCCTTGGTTTAACTGTCTGAGCTGGAGCAGAGTGTGAGGGAAGTGCCGGCACAAATACTTTAACCCTTGTTAGCCCCTGCAGAGGCATCAGTGTGAAGGAGAGGGAATCCAAATAACAACATTTCACAGGTGAGAAAATGTGCCCAGTCAGCCTCTACCCTGTGCTCAGCATTGTCAAACCACAGAAGAGCACCAGGCAAATAATGTCTTGTGCTGCCAACAGAAAAGACAAGTACACACCCTGCAAAATGCAGTCATGGGAGAGCTACAGCAACACAAGGAGCTGGGCAAGCCAAAATCCCAAACCTGCCATCCTGGGAGCAGCCCCAGAGATGTTTCATGTTGTGGGTGCAGTGGGGAGTGGCCCCAAGGGGGCTCAGTGCTGCTGATGAGAGGCAGCTCTGTGGTCAGAGGAAGGTGGAGCTGCCAGGGGAGATGCACCCTGCAGTGCCCAGAGGAGAAGGAGCAGCTGGACAAGCTGGCCAGCTTTGTCCAGAAGATGGGCCATGACCAGGAAAGGTGCTGGATCCTCATCACCCTGCACTTGCTTAAATGATCACTTGGGTTTCACCTGCTTCAGGCAAAGCTGCAGCCTGAAAAAGGCACAGGCTGCTGGCCAGCATGAAAGGTTTTATTTGAGCCCAGTTTGTTCCAGTGAGCAGCAAATGCTGAGCCTTTGGCCCCATCACCTGCATTTACCCTGTCAGACCTGGAGTGAATGGGAAGGCATAACACAGCACCATGAATTTACAGAAACTGGGGACGGAGGAGGGAGTCTCAAATGTAAAATCAAGTCTGTGTAAAAGACACATTTCTCACTTGCACATGCACACACACACCCATATGGTCCCTCTCATTGCATCTTCCAATATATTCTCCTTCCCAGTAAAATCTCACCTCCCTTCTCCTCAGCCAGGGAGTGCAAATGGGTTTGTGAACCTTTGTACATCATTTACAGCTGCTGTAAATCTGGAGCAATGTACACTATCAGATGTGCAGGTTTCATTTATAAAGCAGGATTTATGGTTTCACCCCTTAGATCTGCAGATGGGTTTTATTGTGATTTATGCCTGTGTCATGAAGGACCATATAAAAGAATTACCTGATATTATCGAGGGACCTATTCTTTTTGGCCCTTATCTTTCTTCTGAGAGCACAGACTACTTAATCACTGTTAGCTCTATACTGAGTGCAGTGTCCTTTGTGAATTATCCATAGCCCTGTTTCTAGTATTATTAGCTTGTGATGTTAGGACTAACCCAATGAAATAGTCACAACAGATGCTGAATTGCAGCTATATATACAATTTATAAATGGCTCTTTGGTGACTGTGTCGGTAAATTTAATTACAGTCTTTTTAAAAAAGACATTACATCAACATTAACTGAATGCCAACCTCAAACTGAGGTATGAAAAAGGCTCTTTGAGTCCTCTGAGTAAAATTAGGTTTCTACTATTATTGTCAGAGGCTACACCTCAATAGCATAAATCATAGGGAAAATTTCCCATTTCTGAGAAAGGTGGAGGCCAGATTTCTGAAAGCATTCAGCCATCTAAGCACCACTGATTTTTAAGGGCATTATAACACTCCAGGGGATCTTGCCTGAAGAAGGAGAGTGACACCTAGTAGAGTTTCACAACATCCCATTTATTAGGCTTCCATGGTTTTTACCAGGCCTGGGAACCCAAGGGTACCTTGTCCAAATGCCACTTAGGTTTCTCTGTGTTGCTTCCAGTGCTAACACACCCCCAGAAATCAGACTGATAACCTGTTTTTCTTTGAAAGCTAATAAGTCAGAGGAGATATTTTGGTGTCTTACACTCACTGGAATCACCTTTGATGGCCTGGGTCTAACAGCATTAAAAGGATTTGCCAGGAGATGCTGCCTTATTTCAATAGATCTGTTTACTCTCAGTTATGCTAACAGCCAGGTGAAGGCCCAAAACATGAAACTCCAGCATTGTCCTATTCTCTAAGTGCTCCTTGGCCATATAACCCTGATAGTCCTTTTCTCTGCTTTTGATCCAAGAGAGATGGGAAATTTCTCCACTCAAAAACTCCTATAAGCAAGGCACTGTCTTGATGAGAGGTCTTTGAATCTCCTCTGAATCCTGCTTCTTGCTGATCCCAACATTAGGAAACTACACAAAATGTGGCATTGCTGCTGCCTTTCTAGCAACTGCAGCCATGTGTTGTAAGAGAAAGGCCCAGGTGTGTCTGTGGCCCCAGCTGCACAAACACCTCTTGACAGGGATTGGGCTTGAGCCCAGTCTGGTCTCAAGCACCACAGATCCCCCATAAGGGCAAACCTCACATCTAATCACACATTCATCTAGATGAGAGGATAATTAGAGCAACAGCTTTCTCTTCCCCCTTCCATTTCTACCTCAGCAGTTAGAAATGCTCCCTGGGAAGAGGCTGGGGCAGTCAAAGGAGCAATCCCTCAGAAAGCACCAGGCTGTGAGGTGCCACTGATGAAACTCCTCCATGTGCTCTCTGTTGGCCCTGACTGCTGAGAGCAGCAGCTCTTTGCTGTGCTGCCCCGTTTCAGGGAAAGCTTTAAAGTGATTTCAAGGAGCATTTTCCTCCCTTTGTCCCCCAGGATGTTTGTGAGAGCAGTGAGATAAGGATTGCAGGGAGCACCTTCTTATCCCAGGCTCCCTAAAGCTTTTTGCCTTGCTGGAAAAGAACTTACCAGGCATTCATCCCTGTTCTTGCCTTGCCTGCCATGATGGTAGCTTCTTCTTCACCCATGCTGAAAACAAAATTTCTGGAAACAAAGTTGGGAATTTGGATCAATATAAGAGATTTTAGAGAGGATGTCAGTGTCTGATGGAATGGTTCATTTAAATGAATTCAGCTTCAGGAAATGACTCTCATGATTTGAGTCCTGAGGGCTTTTTAACATCCACGTGAAAGTATGTGATGTGCCAAGACTTTGATCTCAAGAGCTGGCACAGAACCCACAGATGGTGAAACATCAGGCACTGGGCTTCCCTTGCTGTGATCCATGTGTGGATGCAGCCTCTAGGAAGTCCTTGTAGGAGCTCAAGAGTGGTCTAAGCTGCTCCCCTTTGTCTGAGGTATTCTTAGTGCATACCTACCAGGCTAAGCCTGTGCAAGGAACTGGGGAAAGAAATGCTAAATTTCTGGATCCCAAAGAGCTGCAGATTCACATGACATTCCTGAGCAGCTCAGCCTGGATGGGGTGGGAGCACTTTTGAGACCCAGAGATCAAAATGACTGTAAACATCTGGAGAGCTTTAAGCCTTTGGAGTTCGTACACACTGAAAGTCTGGCAAGGGCTGCATTCAGTATCACAGTATTAGATTTAGGCATCCCACTTCAGCTTTAAATCCCTAAGTAGCTCTAGTTCATAACACTCAAATTTCCTTCAAGAATTTTCTTATTCTGTGTGCAACTTCCCACTGGCTGTTCCATTCGCTTTCAGGTTGACAGCCTAAAGCACCCCAGTTTAGATACTTAGCTGCTAAGTAATATATATTTTTCATCAAAGCAAGTAGAAAACTTAAATGAGCTATATAGATTCTTACCAAAAATTCAGCTTCTAGCAGTTATTGTTGCATCCATTAAAAAAAAATGTAGGCAAAAGTCTTTTAAAAGTGCAGAAACGAATTTCTTCTTCAGATTCAAACAGCAATTTTAGAACTACATGACCCATTTTTTGTGCTTTCTCTTACATCTCCCTATTTTTTCTCACACACAAAAATTTTAAAGCTTAAGTCTCAGCCCCAGAGGAGCATCCCACATAGCACAAGCACATGCAAACAAGAGATGGTGATGCTCAGTGTTTTGTAGCTTCCTAAATGGGCCTAGAAACATTTACAGCCTTAGCTAATCACATTACATTTGCTTAATTAATGGGAAGAGCCTATGCTCTCAAGCTGACAGGCTTTGATAGATGAATACAGCTGCCCTGGCTTTCAGCAGCATGTGTGATTGCTTAATGGGAAGAGGGTGGGGGACGGCAGGGGGGCAAAGCCATGCAATAACTGCTCTGTGTGCAGACTATTGGTGCTTACTCTGCACCTGAGATGGAGAGGTAGCCCCCAGTCCCTGTTTGGGTTAGCTGTACCTGAGACCCACCATCCCTGCCTGAGGAGACAGCCCTTTCCCTGGCACAGCCCAGAGCCATCAGCATGTCCTGGGTCACCAGTCCCTGAGGCTGCTCCCACCCAATTTGCATGGTTTTAGGCAGCTTGGGACAACCTTACTGTGAGAAAGAGATTTCTGTAAATGACAGCTAGAGGGTGGGGAGAACATCAGTGTTTTCCTAGGGAGAGAAAGAGAAATCCTGCTCTAGGTGGCACAGGAAATCGCCTGCCTTTTCCAGAACTTCTCCTGTACTTAAATCAGAAACCCAGCCTTGTCTCCTGAACTATCTACCCCGTTCCTGTCCAAGTGACTCCTCGTGTGCTTGCCTTGCAGTACACGAGCCTGAAACACATTATATAAGCAGCTGCCAGGCCAACTGCTCAGATGATAATTGAGCCAGTTGTACACACTTTTGTACATCATACCCCATTGCATCCAACTCTTACTCACCCTGTTGCCAACTGCTTCTTGTCTATTTTCCCCAGGAAACAGACTTTATCAGTGTAATTTGCAGAAAACCCTCCCAGTCCCAGCTGGAAAGTCACATTCTCTCCCACCTCCCTTCCACCACTTTCTTCAGGGCTCTAAGTTGCTCAGCAGGGCCAATTAGGAATTCAAACCAGGTAGAAAGTGAATATAGAGTAGTGATAAGAGTCAGTGGCATGATTGATGATGCTTATACATATGCTTCTGGCTTGAAAAGCAGTGTCTGGGTTGATTCCAGGAGTTGGGTCTAATTTCAAAAGGATTTTCTGACAGAAAAAAAAAAAAGGGTTAGCAGCACATGCTACAGAAAGCAACTTCCACAGATTATTCCATTCCTAAAATATCAACCAATTACTAAGAGCAAAGCATGAGAGAACTAACAGGAGCTTTTACTCATACTGATCCTCCTGCACATTTACAGAAATAGGGCTGGGACTGTTTTTTCCTGTGGGTTTCCCAGCATTCAGAGTTGAAGTGGTCTAAGGTTTTAAACTTACTTTGTTACATATATTAGGAATAAAGGCTTAAAATTTTGAAAACCTGAATAGCTATTAATCACAGTAAAAAAGCAAACACTGAACTTCCCACTGGATTTAAATGAATCTGTGCAATTTTTGGAGACAACAAGAGATTTTTGTACATCAGCCTGATTTTTACTGACATTTGCTTGCAATGCCTGTGGGTCTGTGTTTGTGCACAGCTTTGACATAGTTAAACCAAAAAACCCTCATTCCCTGCCTGTCCTTCTCATCAGTCAATGGCTCTTCAGTACTGTCCTGGCACATCCCCTTCTGCCAGCCATGGCAGGAAGGGAACAGAAATCCTATGGAAAGATGTTGACCCAGATTTACCCTGGAAACTGCCAAGCCCAGGAGCAACAGAAAATGAATGCGGGGCGAACGTCGAGGAAGTGTGGGGACCTGCCAGCTCCACAGTGGCACAGGCAGTGAGCTAGTGGATATCTGGGAATGTGCCAGGCAGGCTGCTGGGCATCTGGACATCCTGGGAAAGGCAGAGGGACACTGTGTTCCATGAGCAGCAAGCCCAGTGCATTGGGATGCATCAGCCTCCTTCTGTATGTGCAGAGGCTATTCAGAGCAATCAAGTTTGGGATGCTTTAAAACATGCTTCTGGACTCAGAGGGGTGGTTAGGGCTGTACAGACTGTGGAGCACTGGGAGAGTCCCAGAGGGCCAGTGCACAGGCATTGGAAAAGTGGTTAAAGATGGAAAAGGGAGCTGGAAGTCTCCACTGCTACTTGGTGCTGTGGTGTGTATTTGCACAGCCCAAGCTGAGGCATTTTGGGTTATAGTCTCCAGAGCCCCTGTACAGTCCCTGGAGAGTGGTAGACTTTGCTGCAGCATGATCTACAGGACAGGCTGCGTTACAAGGGAGAGGAGCTCATCTCACCCAGCAACTGCAGAGGGAGCCGTGGTAGTTTAGACTCTTCCCTTGCACCCCTAAGCCAAACGCAGAGTTAAATGCTGTGACCAGCATATCTGTCCAAGAGGGAAAAGCCATAGTGTTGATGTGTTTAAGCAGATATCTGGATGGGACAGGACGTCCATTGTCCTAGATGTAAGACCTGTAACCCTCACTGGACTGCATCCTCGTGCTCCAAGAACCGCTTCCCTCTGGGTCACACCAGCCGTACTGCTGCTCCTGGCCTTGTTCTAGCTCTTGCCAGAAGTGCAAAACATGGGTTTCATATAGTCAGGTGTCTGAATCATCCTGGGATCTGACTGGCACTTATTACCCTCATTCTGTGTGTGGTGCAACTGGTCCATGGCTCAGATGTGGGAGTTTTGTCTTGCTGAGAAATGTTAACCACAGTAAGACGTCCCACCTCTCTAAAGGTGTTTGCTCCTTTGGTGACCTCTACTTCTTTGCCTTTTAAATAGGACTATCCTTAGCATCAGTGGACCTCTTCAAGTAGGTTTAGAGTTTTCAGGATGCTGCCTGTTTTTTTATTCTGTAATCATTGAGCCACAGTCAGATGGATAATCACCGATGATTCGTTTAAGGCATTGTTGCATGTGGCAATTCATTAAAAAGCCCCAGGGAACACGAATGAGGTTTTTATTTTAAAAGCTCTAATCTCTGGGACATGCACAATGTTCTCTCCCAACCCAGATTTGTCACAGTTGCTGCTATGAAGTGCCATTCTCTGCTGTAAGCCATCTTCAATGTATTGTCATTATAATTCACTACAGATTTTTTTCTTCAAGTGACACTCAAGGAGGATTGGAGGATGACAGCACATGGCAGAGTAAATATAGTTAGGGAAACATAGGAAGAGCTGACTTTTCCCAGAGAGGCTGTGGCTGTCAGGCAGGAGTTTCTTTTTTGTGTCTGAAATGGGATTAAGCCAAAAGGCTCATGGGTTTACTGCTGTTCGTGCTCTGGTTCTTTGTAAAAACAAGTAAAACTCTGTCTATTTTCAATACACTAGATTAAGATCTGAGCTCACATTTTCCAGGGTTTGGGCATCAGAGCAAGTCCCTGGCAGGGCCTGGTGTGCAGAAATGGATTTGAGAGGCTGGGGAGAGCTGCCCACGCTGCTGCCCTGGGCTTTCTGGTGTGGTTATCAATGACCACTTTGGCCCTTTCCAGGCTACTGCATTGTATGAAGAGGAGGAGTCTCCAAATTTGGTTTTGAGGTTTAAACACTCGCCTTCTGCCACTTACATTTCAGGCAAGAAGCATTAAGTTCTTCTGTGTAATTACTGCCCTCCATGTGAAAGGCCCCTCTAACTCATCCAGCTGAGACCCCTCCTGCCTTCAGAAAAAGCCCCTGCTCTGGTGCCACCTTACAGGCACAGCCCTGAGCAAAACTGCAGTTTAGATACAACATTCAAAAGGCTTCAGCAAAGAAAAAACATTAAATGCCAGTAAGCCTTCAACAAATGGAGAATCTGGCAAAACTACAACAGAATATTCCAAAGTACTCCGGAAATGTGATGCGACGAAGAAAGGCTCTTATACCCACCATGACGGATAACATGGATAGAAGATGGAAAGATAACAGCTGGAGGAGTAAAAGCAACAGCTAGGAGAAAGGCCAACCAGGAGAAGGAAAGTATGAAAGGAAAATTATCTGAGTGCTGATTTGTGGAGGCTCTTCTCTGCTTGAAAATACCCTGCAGCAGCAAGGCCAAGCACTTTTTGTGTAATGCATGCCTTGGTGAGCACTCTGGATTATGTTATAATGGCCTTCCCTAAGTCTGTTAAGGGTAGCTGAGTGTAAATTTAGCTGTAAGGATTTTATGAGGATAGCAGGTTGGGTGGACTATAGCCCCTGTGCAAACCAAGCTTCTTGCTGTACTCAGCAGACACGACATGTCCTGACACTGCTGTGGTCTTAGAGATTAAATACATCTCTGTTCAGTTTTGGATGGCACAAATACAGAAAACTCTTGTTATAGGCTCCTCTGCATGTCACTGTCATATGTATGTGGTCTGGTATTGCTGAGCCAGTGAAGACAGGCTCCATGAGTGAGCAGGGCACTGTGCAAAGCAAATAGAAAGGTGATTCTCAAAGCACAAGAAATAACAAGATTCAGAGTACAGGCAAATAATAATAGCAAAACCTTCTTCTGTTTAAGAAAACTCACACCCATAGACAAGTGATAAATTTACCTCCATAAGTGTCTGTCTGGTTTTCAGGAAGATGTTGCCAGATGAAGACAGGACTAAATCTTGTAGCAGAATTGAATGTTTTATGGAGAGGTCATTTCTTAATTGAAATTGTCCAGAAAGAAGAATGGCCATGAGTTAAGGTGTAATTGCAGGGCCACATGCCTCTTGTATGAATAAAGAAGCTGGTCATAGCTTTTCTGTCAAAATGACAACTGACTTGAAAATTATTGGTGAAGTTGGCATTTTTTGTGGAGTGTGTCTCCTTATACATAAGCATTCTCCATTTCCGTTGCTAGAAGCCTAAACCAGTGCAAGATCTTAGACTATTCTTTCCCTTATGATGTCTAACTGAATCATATCTGATTTATATTTTGTGTTGCTTGTTGAAAAGTCAATATTTTTTTCTGCATTTCTCTCCATTGCTCTTGCCTGCCCACTACTTATGAAGGGAGAAGTTGAGAAATAAAGGAGCTACAGAATGGAGCCTCCCAATACCTCTGAATGGACAATGTGCTTTAGCAGTGACTGAGGGCTCCTTTGAAACCAACAATAAAAGCATCTTTTCTGTCGGGGAGTACAAGGCTCACAGAGGCAAGAGACTTTAATGACACCATTATCTTTCAGGCAATTAGGACTCACTGGCACAATCCAGCACTGGTAGAGGCACTGTTTTGATTGCACTGCAATGGCTCAGTGAAATACAGACTGCTGAGACTTAGCAACACCATAAATCGCTTTTAATCTCTAACCACCATGGATCAAAATGTACTAACACAGGCATAATCAGAATTCACAGGCATATTTTCTCTTTTAAAAACATATGCCTGGGAACAGAGGCCTCCCCTCCTCCCATCAGCTCCCCGCACACACGGGCTGTGTGATGCTGATCCTCGCGCTTCTCTCCCGACGCGCTCGCCGCAGAGACGGGTCTGAGCCTGCCAGCTGTGGGCATGTTTGTTGTCCCTTGTGGATTATATTTTAATGACATATTCTAAGCCTCTTAAACTTGAACAAATGTGCATTTAACTGTCTGTGCATTTGTGCCAGTTTATAAGGTAGAGGGTCAGCCAGCTTATCCCCCAGCTTCTCTGTGAGGGCACTGTCCAAGAATTTTAATGGAGCTTTCAAAAGCCTCCCGTTATGCAAGGTGCCTTAATGGAGAGTCCTCCTGCCTCTGAAAGTTCCCTCTTGTTGCTAGACACAATGAAAGGCAAGCCATAATCTCTGTGGAGAGTGCCCAGATTTTTTCCTGTCGCAGTGTGTAGCTGGGATGCAAAGCACAGCTTGCTCCGCTCCCCTGCCACAACCAGGGGGATTCATTTCATTAGTTTGGAAAGCAAAGGGAGGTTATGTAGGTCATCAATTCATCCCTGCTGCCTTGAAAAAAGAATTCATTATGAAATTTCACTTTAATTAATGCAATGCACCAGCTTGTAATAGTATTTCATCGGGACATCTGGTAAAAGCTACAGTTTAATGTTAAGACATAATTGAACAGAACTCCTGTTGGAGCCTGGCTTTTGCAATATGTTTTACTTCTGCTTCTCCTGCAAGCTGCCAAATAAAGGAATTGTGGGACTCCCTCATCAGAGAGTGATGGATCCTGACCCAAAGCCTGTTTGACATAACAGAAAGGCTCCAGTTAACATTTGCAGGCTCTGAAATGCGTCCCTGAGGAACAGACCCAGCATCCATCCTGTATTTACATTCCAGCCACTGCTGGTACCTCCACTGATCTATAATCCCAAATTATATAAAGTAACAGCCTTGGTGTTTTGTTCCAGTTCTGTTTGAAAGGCTGTGATCAAATGGGCTTTATAAACCATTTTCTATTGGCTTAACTTAGAACCTTTTCCTGTTCTAATTATATGTCTGCACAATTGTTTGTTTTAATACTTATTTGATTATCTGCTCAAATTAGTGTCAGTGCAGCAGCTTTCCAAATGCTGCATTAAATATTCACATCCAAATAGGATTTCTTTCTGCCCTTTGTTTTGCAGGGATCTGGACTATAAATATGAACTCTCAAAAGATTGTAGTTATTTAGTAAGTACTAGGTCATGATTATTTAAATCTAACTAACAGGATAAAGAGTACTTGGAAGATTAATATATTTTGAAAAAGTTAGTGAAGTGTTTGAAATCTGCTTGATTTGAGGCTGCTGTCTCCACTTCTCGTTTTCTTTTTTGGGTAAGTGTTTGAATAGCCAATAACAGTAATAAAAAACATCCGCCACCAGCACAAGTGCACATTGTAGTTTCTCTGTTACACTCTCCCCCTTCAGCATTTTTTTAACCATTGTGTCTGGGACAGTTTTACTCCCAGCCCTCACTGACAAGGGACACAAAGATGTTAGGGAAGCTTTCTTTGTCTGCTGTTTAGTTGCTCTTTGGGTTATTTTCTGCACCAACAGGCAAGAGAGGGAGGCAGGACTGATCTGGAAAAGCTTAATGTGCCCTTACTAAGGACCCCAGTGCATTCCCAGTGGTGCTGAGCACTCCTGCTGCCAGCACATGCACTGCACACACATGAAGGGGTCCTGGGCTGCATTGACTTCACTGCTCATGCCAGGTGCCACCCACCCCGTGTGTGTGTTTGCTGCTGAACATTTTTGCAAGGGGCAGGTGACTGACAGAGCCTGGGCTGGGACAAGGTCAGTCCACCTGGCAGGTAAGGTCATCTCTCATCACAGATGCTCTCCTGAGGCTTAATCTATATATAAGCCACCACTTAATTCTGATACCACCTGAAAACATAGACAAATTGTTCCTGCCCTCAGCTGGTCAATGCAGATAATTCATTTCTTGTAAAGCCAAATTGCCCTAAAGAGATGCTAAGATCCCCTTAATGATAGAGGAATGCAGCAGACACAGGCCCAGGCGCACACAATCAAATTCAAGGCACTTACCTCTCTCCAGGGAGCAGCAGCAGCTCTGTCCCACCTTTTCAGAGCCCGTGGTAAAAGGCTGTTGCAGACAAGAGGCAGCTGGGCAGTAACAAAATGTTGTGCTGTGCCTAGACTGACTTTCCAGTGAATTTTCAGTGCTACAAGTCCCATCCTAGTCACAGTAAGAGGAAATCCAACTTGGAGTATTGGTAGACCTGACTAAGCCTGGAGTTTGGCATTAGTTGGCAATAAAACATAAACAAATAGGCAGCAGCCTGGAGCATTGGTCAGGCTGGTGCTAACTCCTGTCTCAAGAAGCAGAGGTCGTTTTTTCCACACAGACATCAGTGCCATTATTTACACGGCCAGGTCTGGTGGCCCTCTGGTTGCTGGGAGGGACAGTCACTGGCATTAGGAGGTGCCATTTCTTTGTTGTTGTCTTAGGAGAACGTTACCACAGGACCTGTCATTTTAAAATTAAGCAGTAGCCTCCAACCCTTGGAAACCTAAACCAGCAACTTATCTGTGGGCTCACACAGCTTCCAGGTGGTGCTCACAGGTTTGATTTCCTCAGGCAGCCCGTCCCTGATCCAGTCACTGGTATTGAGGGCTCCATGGGACAAGCAGGAGTCAAGCTTTTGTTCTCTAAGAAAAACAAAAGCAGTAATGTAAATAAGTCCAAAGGCATTTTACAAAGGCTATTTTTTCCCCCTAAATTAAGTAGAACTTGTGACCTTTTCCATTTTTAGTTTATCTCTATGATGTGATAAGATGAATCCTAAATTAGGGAGGAAATAGATTGCTTAGGGGGAAAAATCATTTGATAATACTGAGAAAATGCCACTTATGAAAGCAGCCTACATCTAGTAGGTATTTACAGATTTTATCAGGGGCTGAAGCTCTTGAGATAGCTGGACTTAGACCTCTTCTTTTTGCATTTAATATTTATCTTCAGCTAAGTCTATGTTAATTATAGTTTTACAGCTTGAAGCAAACTGGTCACAAGTCCCAGCAGTGTTTGATGTTTGGGCATCTCACTAGCCCCTGTTCTTTGTCTACATTTCAGATGTCTGTGCTCTTGTTTCTTCAGCCTATGGAACAGGATCTGCTGCTTCTAAGAGTCCTGACTGCAAGAGGTTGGATTTTTTCTTGAATGCTTTAATATCCTGAAGTGAAAAATCATTAGTTCTCTACTTCTTTCATTAGTTCTATTCTAGTTCTCTATTCTCTATTCTTTTATCATAGCAGGTGTCACATGAATTTTCCCAGAACAATTTTTATGTGCTAAAGTAAAATCAACAAAAACCTAGCTGAGTGCCACCTTTGCCTTTAAGTGTTTTATGCTGATGATGTGACTGCTTTGCTTTCCCTGTCTCCTGCTGAACCTCCTCTTCCCCACAAAGCACCTTCTGCCAAAGGCTGCCCAGACACCCCCAGCACCACTCTTACCCTGCTGCCCAAAGGGTGCTGGGCGAGACAAAGAGACTTCACCAAGCCAAGCAAGGAAACCATGGGAACAAATCTTTGTGACCAGCTCTGTGGGAAACTCAATGCCAGAAACCAGCACAAGCTTTCATGAAAGTTTGGAGACTGAGATGAGATGAGGCAAGGCAGGAAGCTCCCAGGGGAGGGTGAGTAGCACCCTGTCCCCAGCTCACATCATTGTGCTTTGTTCAACCTCAACAATTGTGTGAGCAAAGCCCGGAGCATCAGCCTTAACTTCGAATTTCCTGCTTGCTGTCGGCTCCATCCCAGGGACTGTTGTTTGAAACACAGCTCTTACTATGGAGCTGGCAGAAAAGAGCTCCCTGCTTTGTGGGGACATGGGCTATTGAGCTGCAAAGAGGCATGCCCAGTATCTGCCTGGGTCTGGGCTGGCTGGGCCTGACTTCTGTAGAGAGAGGAGCTGCTGTCACAGCAGCCACATGATAACCCCCTCTGTGTGTGGCAGCCCAAGGAGCAGCTTGTGACTCGTTCAGCTGGGCTGGCTTCTCAGCAGAGATTGCCTTAATCACAAGCTGTACAATGTCTCTTGCCCAGATTTGCAGAGGATTTGGCTTTACAGAACAGGGCTCTGTTTCACCAAAGCTCCTTCCTTCACCTCTTACTCCTGCTCTCTTATTGACCAAATCCAGGATGTTGCCTGAGTCCCTCTCTCGGGCTCCTGGATCTGACCACATGCCCAGTGCAAGCTCTCAGACAATGTTGTACATGTCCTGGTCTGTATGAGAGAGACCTGGGAGGAGGGATGGAAACCAGAGGAGCACTAATGTTTGTGGCAAGTCAGGCTGCTGTGTTTGGCTTGGCATGATGTTGCTGATCCCCCAGGATTTGGCAAAGGGATCCCCAAATTCAAAAGAATTAAAAAGCTGTCCCAAAACTGCAAGAATTAGGGGATTTTGGCTGTCTCTCTGCACTCAGCACTGCTGAACATCCCCCTCCTGTCATTAGCAGTAACCCCTGCACTCACCCACCTGGCAGGTCCCACTGCTGGGTGTGAGCCTTCCTTCCCTGGTCCCTCCCTTTGGCACAGCAGGGACACAGTGCCTACATGTTTCTCCTGCCTCAGGAAGTCTTGACCTGCCTGACCTCTGGCCACTCATGAGTGCCTTCTTGGAGCTGGAGAGAAGCAGCAGTGATTACCACAGTGGTGGGAAACTCCCTGAGAACAGAGCCTACCTCTCTGCTGTAACACCTTGTGCCCCCCTATCATGGGATACAGCACATGCAGGCATCACTATCCCTGATCTCCTGCTGCAAGCAAGTCCTGTGTCATCCCAGAAACCATCTGTGAGATCATCTATGAAATATTTCTTTCCCTTGCATGCAAGAGAAAAGGAAGCAAAAGGCCTGCATAATATTGATGGAATCCCTGATAGCCAAATATTGAATTATTTACAGCCTAATTGTGCAACTGATACTCATGAGATCGCCTAGGCTGCAAAATGCAATTCATACATTTCACAAAATTGGTGACCTCTACTTCAGACCTTGTCTAGATGCATCGTCACCTAAAACACAGGTGACATCACTTTGCAGAAGTACTAGGATATCCAGAGACTCTTGAAATATCCACTGACTTCTCTCAGAACACTGCTGGGAAATAGAAGAGGATTCTCAGAGCACCCACTGGCTGCCCAAGGTACACATGTGGAGCCATTTGAGATGCTCAGGTGAATCCTTGCCTGGCTGGTGGCTGCTGCTCCAGAAGGGCCCAGGTTTCCCATAGGTCTTGTGTTATAGCTGAAACTCACAGGTAAATGCCCTGGATAGCCCAGGCACCTTCAGATGGCATTAAATGCATAAATGCAGAACACTCAATTTAGCCTCTGTGACTGCTGAAGACCTCCCAGCACAGGGAGCAGCAAGAACAGCAACACTTCCCATGCCACAGCATCCTTCCTCTCCTTTTCACTGTCATATTTGCTGTGCACTTTAATGCAGTCCTTAATAAATGCACTAAAACTCCTCCTTCCTGCCCAGCCTGCAGCAGATAGAGTAGGCTGGCACTGAACCCAGCTCACAGAGAGCAGATTTCCAGACACAAAGCTCTTCTGTCCATTCCAAGGTACACAGGTTGATGTGGCAGTTGTCAAAGGCCTTGGCTATTTCCCTAATGCCGAACTTCTCTCAAGCCCTCTGTCTCCCTCTTTAATAAATATCTGAACTCTGATATCTGGGGTAGACTGTAAGTTGTGTCTCTTAAAGTATCTTCTGTGTTCCCCATTATATTCTACTCTTAGCAGAGCTTTCAGGAGGATCACCTTCTTCCCAAGCACTTCAGCAGCATTTAGGGACCATCCCTTGAAATCACTGGAGCTGAATAAATCACTGGGCAGTCCATTTTGGCCTGAGGATGGAAACAAGCTAAAACAAAAAAATCTGACCCGGCATTACAATGCTGTCCTCTCTGTGCCCAATAATGCTCATTTCCTCTCCAGACAAGACACACCATGTATGTCTAAACCCCTCAGCCTGTCCTACTTTGCAAATTCTAGTACAGCTGTAAGCTAAAAGAGCCGGCCAAATTAATAATTGCAGATTAAGGAACCGAGCAAGAAACGGCAATGGCCTCTTGTTAAACTGAGATATCTGATCCAAACCAAGCAATTTCAGCCCCTTGTTAAATACTTGCTTCTCTTTTTCACCATCTCCAGTGTTTTGCTGCTGAGCACCATCATCTGAACATGGTTTATTTATATGTACCCAGGCTATGACAGAGCAGCTTTGCCAGTGGCAGCCCTGGCCTTGGCTGAGGCAGCCAAGACAGCAGGTTTGTAGGTGGCCACCACCTGCAGGCCTCCTCAGCTGTGGGGTGGTGGTGTTTGGTTTTGCTGTTATCAGGCTTTTGTGCCATTTAGAGTTGGCAGGCAGAGAGGGACAATTAAACTCTGCTCATGCCAAAGGAATGTGTATTTATTTCAACCAGGTACTTCTCCTTTTCTTCCTTCCTATCCCCCTTTTGAGAGACATGAGGTCAACAGAAAAACAGGTGACTTGGCTTGGTACAATAAATGTCCTGCACCTCAGAAGTTGGTAAGAAAACAAAGCCAGTGGCTACCTTATAGGCAGGACCAGAGAGAAGAAACAGCAACATGATTTACCTGATGGCAGTGGTACAAATGCTATGGGATCCCAGGTCAGGGAGGTGTTGACACCTTTGCAAAGCCAAATCTTAGGTGGCTTAATAGTTTTGGTTTGTTGTTCTACAAATATTATTCAGGGTCTAAAATAGAAAAAGGAGGTTATTCAGCTATTAAATACCAATAAATCTGTAAGGTTTTACTCCTCTTTTTATTTTGTTTGAAACTGTGTGTTGAAAGCAAGGTCAGGTCTAACATCAGATGATGTTAGGTCACTTGGACCATCAGCTCTTTGGCAATGAGCCCCAGGTGTGCCCTTACAGGATCCTTCTCCAGACTGCCCCTGACCACAACAAAAATGTCCCTATCCATTGGATGCTCCACAGAAAAATATAAGCCACCCACAGCAGCAGTTGTTGTGTCACCAACTGGTGTCTCCCTACCAGGTTTGTAGGTGCTGTGCTCTCCATTTCCCAGCAGCCCTGAATATGACAGGGTGGGTTAGGTGGCAGAAGGCTTTGTATACCTTGCTATTTTCAGCACCCTAGAATTGTCAGAGATACAATCCTTGCTGGAAAACACTCCTTGCTATAAACAAGTTGATGAACGTAGAAGAAAACAGCCATGCTTTCCCCACTGGCCACTACTCCATATTCTGTTGTTAATTTGCCCCTTTCCCCTCCTCCTCCTCTCCATTATTCTGCAATAGCTGTTAGTTGCTAAAGGAATTGAAGAAACAATTAAGAAGCTTTAGAAAAAAACAGATAATTTCTCACATGCCGTGCTGAGTACGCAGCAGATGTGACTCAAGAGACACACATGCTGTTTTCAGGCAAGCATTCCCAAGGGTTTAGATAAAAATAATAAGGATGAGGTGTTTCAGCAGAAATCAAGTTATTTTTAAGTGGAAGGGCTCTAAGGGGCATTAAAAGAGTTCCCTGAAATTGCCATAATCTTCTTCTGTGTGGGATCCCATAGCATTAGTAGTGTATAATTAAAACTATTAAGCCAGCAGTCAGGCTAGACAGGGATTCTGGTAGGGAAGTGGTTACAGGGGTGATGGTGAAATGGGGTGGTTGCAAAGATCATCAGACAATTTCTGATTTACTGGAGGTTTTCAAAGCAGAACAAATGAAATGCCTACAGGGAGATCTTCTTCCAGAAGGCAGAGGCAAGTCTCAAGGACCAGAATTTGAAGTGGATGGCTTCAGTTGCTGCAGTTCTGTTCAGCCAGCACTGGGAGAAATGCTGCCATGGTTGGGAGCCACATCTCAGCTGACACAGCATGTTGCTACTTCACTGAAGTGTATGGCCCACATCCAACCTAAGAGTCTGTGAGAGACACTTCTTTCCAATATCCCTCTGCTTAATCCATCCCCAGCATCTGTCACCACACCAAAGGGGACAGAGGCAGCAGAGCCAGCATTACTCCAAGCAGCTTGCTGAGCCAGCCACAGGCCTTTGCCATCTTCTGGCTGCAATGAAGACTGGACAAATTAAGAACATGTTTCCATTACCCTCATTCACCTGAAAAATAATCAGCAGCCAACTCACTTCTAAAAAGTGACCTGGCAAAGGGTCAAGAAATGAAATCTGGGGGCAAATAGACAAGTAGGGACAACTAAGTTTGTGATGATCATCATCTTGGATGGATATCTTCAATATCCAATACCAGGATTTTCTGTGCTCAGACACATAAATCACAGGCATTCATACTCTGCCAATATTTTAAATCATGCCCACAAAGCATATTTGAATAGGATTCAAGTGATGAAAAGCAAGTTGCTACTTTTAAACAGATTTGGTGACCATGTGAATGGAGCCAATGGATTCAATCCAGCACATGACATACCATTAAAGACAAATTTGCTACTGCAGTTCTTCCTGCCAGGAAAGGTGTGAAAGAACACGTGGCCCCTCCAGGATGTGCACAGCCATATTTCTGGTGCTACAGATGGCAGTTTGAATGCTTGCAGGGTTTTTGCCTTGTCTTTTCATAAGGCATATTTAGTCCTTGCTGTTTTCAGGGAGACATTTTAGATAGAGTCAGCTTATGAAGAGACCCATCCCACTTGAATCATTTTAAAAACACCTCTTCCTTTCAAGTCACCAACTTGGCGAAGGAGGGAGAAGAAGAAACATTGAGCCAAACTCCATAAACAGATTTTGTTTCCTGTGTGTGTGAGATGAGCCTGGGAAAAGCAAAACAATTAATCTACCCACGAGTGGCTTTGCAGGGAAAGGTTAAGGAATAATAGAGTGATTTAGATCACACCACTTTACATGCATTTATGAGGGAGAAATTCAACACCCAAACAACAAATTCAGTTCAGATTTTACTTCCTCTCTCCCTTCCCCTCCACCCCCCTCCCCCAAAAATGAAATACCCTTCCATTTGTAAATTACTTTAATTTAAATACTTTAAGGTTAACAAAATGCTTTAAGTTTGACATGTCCGAAGTTACAAAACAGAAACAAAACCTCTTGACGAAGGGTAAGAAAAAAATACATAATCCAAGCCCAAACCTCCTTTCCTAAACTGGAGTTTATGGTCTGTGAGCTGGCAACCCTCCAGAGTCTGACACAATGTCTGGAGCACCCAGAGCAGCTGGAATTAATTTTCTTCCTCCAAATCTATGCACTTTCATATGAAGCTGTGTTTTGGCACTGCTGCCCAAGAGAGAGTCCAGTGCAAAAAATCTAAGCCTGGCCATTGTTTCTTTGCAACCCAGCACTTGCTGAGCAAACAACAAAAAAGAAGAAGAGGACAAAAAAAAAATTAAGAGAAAGAAAAACCCTTTCCCTTCCCCCACAAACACAGACAACTGTACCAAACAGGGGGTCTATTCAAGGCTGTTCAGAAATGGGTCACAAAGAGAAATGTTTGCAGATCAAACCAACACTTTTTTTTAACTTCTGCCTTTTTTTGTTTTGTTTTGTTTTTATAAACATCATGGAGGCCCCTGGAAGGTGCTGGGGATGTTTGAGAGTTGAGGTCCTGCTGATCCCTTCTGCCTCCCATTGACACAGCTCCCACGCTGGCCCTGACGTGCAGCCCCTCTCCAGGGTCCGGACCCTTTGAGCCGCCTGCTCTGGGTCTGAGCCGCCGTAGGAGCCCGGGGGACCACGGGGCCCTGTGGGCATCAGCATCGGGCTGCAGCTCCTCACCCGGGCTGCTGGGGGTCAGGAGGGGAGGAGGGAGGCATCCAAGGCACTCCCAAGGTGTCCTGTCACAAAATCACACACTGGAGTTTGTGGGAGCCCGTGGCTCTGTCCCCCCGCCATTTGGTCTTTTTCTTCTTCTTCTGGCTTTTCTCTGGGATCTGTTGCCTGTTTTGGGAGACAGAGAAGAAAGCAGGCAGGTGAGACATAAGGCTGGGCTGGATCCAGAGCCCTGGGCAGCCTGTAGAGCAGTATCTTGGTGTGCATATGTGTATACATTTCTCCATATACCCTTCCAGCACTGCATGGCTTTTCATGCCACACTGCTGGGCCTGGCCTGAATTCTTCAGGAAAGAGGAAAGAAGCCATTAAGGATAATGGCAGGGATGTATGTCCTGCCAGGGCACTATGCCTCCAGCTGCCCATGGTGAACTGCTGCCTCCTCCCCTGCCATGGGGGCTCCTCTGGGAAACAGGATGCTCCAAGCGATGCAATGTCATCCATTACACTGCTGACACTCAGTAGGGAAGATGATGAGAGAGATACAGAGAGCACAGAGAAATACACTCTTCTGCCATTCAGCTGGCATTGCCCTTAGCCAGCTGCACTCATGCAGACTTGGTGATGGAGGGGAGCTAAAAAATAAACTGAGTTTGCTGCTGAAGGGACTCTGGCTTCCTCTGATGTTGTGAAGAGCACTGGTGCACAGAGAATGAGCTGACCCCAGAAAGATGTCCCTGGCTGTCTGAAGTCACAGCCACCAGGAACACACAGCTGAGAGCCCTCCAGCAGTGTGCCCTGGAGCTGTGAGCAGCCTCTGAAGCATTCTGTTCAGGGCTTCTCCCTGTCCAGTAAGGTGAGGTACTGTCCAAATGCCTGTTTGCAGCTGCACCCAGCTGCAGCAGCTACTCTGCTAGCCCAGCAGTGCAAATCCAGTGAAGGCTCTGTAGCTCAAACACCTGACAGGCAGCCTGTAGATGCAGATTTTAGTGCAAGATAAAACATACAGACACCAGCAGCTTCCATAGATTCAAACCTGAGAGTCTGAACAGTTCAAAAGCAGCCTCTTGGTCATGTAATATTCCAGGCATTAAACCAAGTGTTCATACCAAGTAATCCAGACCAGGATGAGACATCACTGGGGCATAAATCACTATGGCTTTAGCTGGTGTTTCTCTTACAGCCTCAGCTTCCAAATTCTTGCAACTACCTGAAAAACTCAGCCTTGACTAGTAAGACTTTTTCTTGGTGAATATGAGGGCTGGAGATGTGAAAAACATAAGACTTTAAAGCTCAAAACTACAAAGATGTAATTTAAAAAAATACTTTAAATCTGGATAAACACTAAGTGACCACAAGCTGTGGATCTGTTTTAGATCTTCTGGATCTGTTTTAGAGATCCAGAAACCACACCCTGGGCCTGCTCAGGGCTTCTGCTGTGACAGTTCCTGTGTGTGCACTGCTGCAGCATAAAAGGGGCACAGGAAATTTAAAACATCCATTGAGTGGACTCAATCACCCTGCTCCTTTCTGGATTACTTCCAGACAACAGTTTCTTGCATGAAGCTAAATAAACTGGGAATCAGCCAAGTGCAAGAAGCACCAACAGTGCAACCCTGAACAAGCATCCTCACCCTGAGAGCTCACAAGGGCTCTGAGGAAGCACTTCATTTGCAAAGCACTTTGTCAATGACAGTTATCAAGGAGCTGAAATTTGCATTTTATTTGAAAAAGCTTACTTGAAAACCAGAAAAACAATACCTGATAGGTGATGCTACCCTTGACTATGGACAGTTTGTAAAGTCCAAAAACCAAGCAAAGCTGCTTTGTAGCCAATGACCAGCCAGATCATACAGCATCTTCCTGCTCTCTGACTTAACCCAAGTTCCAGCTCTTGTGAACATTGCTGGTGCCCTTGACATCACAGGCTGGCATGGATTTCACAGTAGCTACTCAGGAAACTGAGGTGTACCACTTATTTTTGAGGTTATGGAGTGCATTTTCAGGGCTTGAAATTAGTAATGCCTCATTACAATACTCCTTTCAGCCTGCTTGGAGCTGTGTTACGTGGAGAAAGCAAACAAAGCCTTTCCATCTTTTTTGGCTGTTTTTCTTTCCTGCAGAGCAGAGTAGATGGTGGTAAGAGCTTGCTGCAACACAAAAGTAATATCCAGCCAGCTAATACTGAGTTAGAGAACAGTTGGGAAAGAGCTTGGGACACTTCCAACTCAGTTCTCCAAAGACTTTCTGCCCTCTGCTTTTGAGACATGTGGGAAGAGTGGGCAGTACCATCTGGTTTTGATGGAGGCTGGCTTGAGGCTCTGCTAGGATATTCACAAGTACAGATATGCTGTGAATAAGTGCCTTGTGGTTTAATTGCCGGGCGAGGCGCTTTGCGCGGCAGGGAGGAGCATGATTTCAGCTCAGTGCCCTCCCAAAACATGAAAAATGAGGGCCCAGAAAATCTGGCAGACAACTAGTGCCAGAAAAACAAATCTTCTCAGAGAGAACTGAGGTTATCAGGGAGATACTGGGATGTGTGTGCAGCTCTTTTCCTGCAGGGGAGTCGGGCTCTGGGAAGGCAGTCCCTCCCTGCTGGCAGCCCGAGCAGGGGTTCGCCCGGAGAGCGCGTCTGCCAAAACGAGCAAAGGCAGCTCATGCCAGAACTGGGAACAAACCTCTGCAGTCTGAGGAAACCTGGGGCTTAGCCATTAGGTCATGCAGTTTCTCATACAAAATGGCCTAATTTTTTCCATTTAGCGAGCAGAAAATGTTAGAAGTCACCTACAGAATTAGAATTTTGTAGAATTTTTTGCCGGTCCTTTTTAACTTCTAGCAAGGCAAGATCCTGAGAGGACAAAACTATGAAAACCCAAATTACTGGTCCAGAGCTTTCAATGCCAGCCTTTTAGAGCTGACCATTATAGTAGGTTTTGCACTGTTCATTGAATAAAATATTTTCATTACAGCCACAGCTACTTCTTACTGGGCATGGTACTGATGTCCTGCACAGGTAGCTAAGGGCTAGTAACAGACCTAAGCAGATACAGGACAAGAAAGTTAATAAACACCAGAAATATCCCACCCCCAAGAAAACCTGGCTCCCCAGAAGTTGGCTCCTGACTCTCTGGGCCATGACTCCTGCACGTCCCATCCATGGGCAGTAAGGAAGGGAGGAGTTTTCAGCTTACCTTATTACCCTCACGAGATCATGGAAGGCTTTGTCCACGTTCAGAGGTGGGTCCTTGGCACTGGTTTCTATATAAGGAATCTGGAGGAGAGAAGTGTATCATGAAAGAGATCAGTGATAATACCAGTTTCAAAATGAAAAGCCTGAAGGCTGGAGAAACGGGCTGCTAATACCACAGAAATACAGGTAAACAAAGTGTTGCCATGACACTGCTATCAACACCCTCACGCTTGCAGCAAGGTCAGTGACTGCTTACAAAAGGTCTGGAATAAGCACCAGGCTAAACAGCTGCTATTGAGGTGTGGGTTTGGGGGAGAATAATCTCAGACTTCATGTTGTCAGATGTTCTCTCCCCCTGAGCTCTGCTCACAGACATGAAAATAGCCAAAGGTTGTTGAAAGACCAGCACTTGCCAAAAATTCTTGCTTGCCACATTTTATTGGGACTACTGCATGAATATTTCATGACTACAATTCCCCTTCAGTGTAAAATGATCTTCCCCTTCAAAGTCTGACAGCCAGATGGGGCCTCCTAGAGTGCTTGTCCAGCACACTGGCAGATTTATAAAACTGCCTCTGATAAGGTATTTTCATGCATGGCCTTTTCCAAGGCGTGCGTATACAGATGGATACAACATGCTGTGCTGCAGTTTAGGTGTCCTGGCTCTGACAGAAACCAGATTCCGTGGGGAGGGGGAGTGAACCTGCCCTGCCAAACTCCCATCGAGGTCTGCTTAGAAACCACCACACACTTGCCCTTTAGGCACAGCAAGCTGCCAAGAGGTCTCAGGCTTGTTTGCCTTTAACTTTTCCTTCAGTTCCACCTCCTAAGGGAGTTGCTGTATCCCTCTGGGTATTCAGGGCTGCTGGCATTTCGAGGTGATTAGTGGAGCAGCATGTGATCTACACCCATCTAAGACCAATTTCTCAGGCTAAACTAACAGCATGAATAATGCAGAGCTGAGATGGTGGGCCAGGTTTATATAGGCTTAACAACCCTGTTAACTTCATTATCTTTAACAAGCTCAGGCACCTGGATTTACCTCCTAATGCCTGACTCTGCCTTTTCACTCCAGGGAGGTGCACTTTCTTCCCTCATCCTGAACACTTCTCAGCACTTTCAGACACCTTGTACAGAAGTCTCAGTGATGGCCACACCTCTCCTACAGCCTGGTGCACAGCAGAGGTTCTGGTTTCAGTGATGAATTGGCCCTACTGGAAGGAAACTGCAGAACTGCTACTTTGTAGTAGTCAAAACTGTATTTACAAATGTTTCATTGTAAGCTTTAATGCAGCTCCTAATGAGCACAGCTTTTGATTCTGAATGCCTGTAATAGGACTTTAAAGAAGCCATTAAATAATCCTGCAAACTTACGTTATGTTTTGTTGCCATTTCTCTCCCCTGTTCTCTTGTAATTTTCCGTAAGTGCATTAGATCAACTTTGTTTGCCACCAAAATCATTGGAAAAGACTCCCTGGAAAACATCAAAACCACCACCCAATTATTACCACACTACAACAAAAATTATGAGCATAAATTTCACTTTTTGATTCTGACATCATCTAACATTCAGCTACAGACATACCACATATGTGTAAAGAAATAAAAAGGAAACCCCCAGGCTGTGCTATACATATGTTCATATTGTAAAAATTTACTTGACAAGTTGCATTTATGCACACATTCCTTGTTATTCGTAGAGACTTCAGGAACTTATTGTCACAATTTCTGCAATGCCTGATGATAACTAAGCCTGAAGATCCAACTAGGTGAAGAAAGATCTAGAGAATCAGCCAGAAAATCAACTGAGACATAAAGACAGATCTTGGACAAGAGACTGGGACTCTTTTGTATTAGTTAAGGCATCTCAGTGACTGCATATCTTGGCAAGATACTGAGGATGATGGAAGAATTGGAGTAATTTCTTTCCTGGTCATCTACTGAGAGCAACTGTGGGGGACAGAAAGATGGACTCTGGGAGCTAGTGCTTAGAGGGGCATCAAATGGTGGAGAAAATGAGTGGGTGCAAAGAGAAGCCCATCAGCTGTTACCCCAAGACAAACTGGGCTTGGCAGTGGTGGCTGGAAGGAGGCTGGAAGGAACCAAAGAGATTTGTTAAGCTTCCAGTGCTATTACCTACCATCTCCTGTTTCTAATCCCAGAAAAAAATACCAAACCCATCTCCCTCTGCAATAATACTCAGTATTTCCTTAACTACTTGGCATGTAAGTGCCTGCCTTCAGCTACCACCTGAGAAGAGATCCATTTATCCACAGTATGTCCTGTGCAAGGCTCTCTCCCTCTCCCCCTGCAGAAAGCTCCACTGTTCCAGTGATAAACAGAACCAAGGTTGGGAGCCATGGGAGGGAGGTGTTGGCAGTGCCACACTCTCTCCTCTGGCTTAATGAAACAGAGCAATCAGCTGCTGCAGGGCCTCTTGGCCACTGCTGGGAGGGAGGAGGTCCCTTCTGATCACTGACACTTACTGCAGTATTGTTGTCTTATATTTAAGTCCTCCTAAATGATCCCAGTGTTCTCTGCTGTAACAGAGCTGATTTTACTGGGGTAAGGAGCAGCTGGCCATACTAATTTCTGTATAAAACACTTCCCTGGTAACTCTGGATTTTTAAACAGCGTTTCTGGGTCATTTTTCATCGAGATGATAAGAGCTCCATCTTCCCTCTGGCATGTTGCCCCATTGCTCTGGCTGGAAAAATACTGTACTGCACTCTGCATTTTAAATGAGTCTTAGAGTTATTCATTCTGATAATGTGACTGTGATTTAATGTTAATACCTGAGCATTGATATATTTTGACTCTGATCCTTCTGGAGCAAAATGTTTGCTTGTCTGAATTATTTGATTGCTTTGTGGCTTGCAGCACATTGATTAGAAAGGGATTACTTTTGGATGGTATCTCATTTTCCTTGTTTACATCAGGCATAAAACTCTATGGGGACTTTGTTCCCTATTGTAAGCTGTACAACTGCTAGTTGGACAAAGCTGCTACAGTTGGAAATTTTACTATAATGAAAGTTGTGGAAAGAAAATGGGAGGAAGGCTTTGAACAGCCCTGCTAACACAGCAGCCTGCAATTCTTTTGGATTTTAAGTTGCCAAAACTGCCTGCCAGACTGAAAACCAGGGTGATGCTCTGCTCCCAGCTCGCTGTGGGTTTAGCAGGAGGGCTTTTTACTCACATTGCTCCCACTGCTGCGATTTTCTGCCCCAGCTCAGGTTTTGGTGAAGCATTAATACGCTCCTCACGCTCGGAGTGGCGCTGAGCGGGGAGCACAAACAGCCTCGCCAGCCCGTTTCACTTCCTGCCTCTCACACGCTGCTGCAGCACTGCACAGCATGTATGGAGGGCAAAAGTTTCAGTCCAGAGCAAACAGTGAATGCCACATCTTATTTTCACCAAGTTAAATTAGATAAAATCAGCATCAGATTGGGGGCAGGTTACAGGAAATTCTGTCCCGTCTCCTTCAGCTTTTAGAAACAGATTTACTTTGCCCCAAGCTAAGCCAGCAGTGCTGAGGCTGCTGTGATCTGAGAGGCTGACTGAGGGACTGACATTCTTCTTCATTTCAATGAAATCAAAGGGTGGTTTTTCCTTTACTTTTCACTCTTGTGGGTTACACTTTGGATGCCTTACTGGAAGAGCTGTCAGCTGTGAACCTCACATGATAGGAGTCCACCCTTCCTGTGGGGAAGTTATTCAGAGCTGTGAAAGGAAGCCAGCAACGAGGCCCAAACCCTCTGGTGACTTTTCTTGATGACTTCCATAATTAAAAGTCATTATGAACGGAAGAACTAAGTGATTCAAAGCTGCAGACATATAAGGGCTTAATTCACACCCCACCCAGTGAGAATGGATCCACTGCCTCTTGAACCAGGATGGGAAGAGGGAGTTATCTTGTAGATAAACCAGCAGCTTCCCCTCACTGTGCCAGGACACATTTATTTACCATGATTAAATTCCCAGTGCTACCTTCTCCCCTGCACATGCAAGAAGGAGAGAGGCGACCTCACTTGCTGTCTCCCCAGGCACAGACAGATGTTTTATTCTATGTAATTGTTCACTGCAGAGCACAGTGCATTAACTACATCACACCCCTGGTAACAAATACAGTTCCAGCACAAGTTTTTTCCCCTTCAAGACACTTGCTCACATCCCCAAATAATGCAGGGCCTTCGAAGGTGTGTTTGGCACAAGCCAGGGACAGGAAGATGGTACCAGGACACACAAAATAATTAGGGCTGAAATGCTTGCTGACCCCTTGCTGGTGATCCTGAAGTGCCTGCACTGTGCACAGAGCATCCTTCCCTCTCTTCAGAGCTGAGCTGGTTACCTTCAAAGGTGTCTGATCTCTCTTTCTCACACTGCTCTGGCAGAAGTTTCTCCCTTCTGACACATTCTCACTCCATTGTAACACCACTGACCCTTTCACACTGAAAGCCCTTCATGCTTATCAGAAGTAAACCCCTTCTTATTCACCACATGAGGTCCACAAATGCCACCTTATGATTTGTCTCAGGACACGCAGAAGGCAGAAGCTGGGGTCAGACGTGCAGCCATCCCCCAGGATGGTGGGGAGCCCCATGGCACCCACCTGTCCTTGACTCTGAGGATCAGCTGGTGGAACCGGTCCACGTGCTCGAAGCTGGCCTTGTCTGTCACCGAGTAGACGATGAGGAAACCATCTCCAGTCCTCATGTACTGCTCCCGCATTGCACTGAACTCCTCTTGGCCTGCAGTATCCAGAACTAGGACAGAAGAGACAAAGGTTTTTAATTACTGTGAGGGACCTGTAGCTGCTGGCACCACTATGTGTCCTGTGGCCTTTCTGCCTCTGCTGGGCTTCCTCAAAGACTGCAAAGATGTGATGAAATCACGTTGGATTGACAAGGGGGTTTCTGTCCCAGACCTCACTTGCCCTTGTATGCCTAAGTTGGGAGCAGGGGAAGATGACACTCTGGATTTAATTTTCCTTTTCCAGTACCAAATACAGATCACTGAACTTGGAGAGTTGCTCCTCTGGCAAGATACAGCTCAAAGTATTTCACAACCCTCCCAACTTTCCCCTCTCCCAGAAAAGAAAACCCAAGACTGGAAGATTAGCTAAAAGCCAGTTTAAATGTCAGGGATAACCTACAAAATGCTTGGTGAAGCAGAGCTGGGAGACAACCCAAAGTAAAAGCTACAAGCATTTTCTTTTTCTCAACACCTGGATATTATTTCTAGACAATTTTGTCCTTTCAGAGTGAGCCTTGGGGAACTCCCCTTAAATATTTAGTCTCAAATGGTGTGCTGATACTAAGGAGGTAACTAAAACAGATGGAAAAGCTTTAAGTACCTTGCACATCCAATACAGTGATCACGTTTTGGTGAATAAATCCATGCTCAAATGCCCTAAAACACCTCAGTTGTGACAGCCACTCAGATGCTGCTCCCCACTAGATTAAACTTAATGGAACCATAACTCAATGGTTCTCCATGGATCTGTCTTGCAGGGGGTCCCATCACTTGTGGAACAAGCTACCCCAGCCTTCTGGGTAAACACCACATCCACACAGCAGTGCTAGCTCCTGAGCCCCAGCTTTGTGCACAGCCAGGATTTTGTCTGGACTTGCAGAGGAGTTCATCAGTTTAGGCTGTGCCAGTACCAACATGGGGTGCACTCAGAGTGCACCAGCTGCTCAGAAGTACTAGTCCTAATGCATCATTGCACCCCAGAGGCAAACATGGGACCTTCATGATGACTGCAAGTATTTTCACATCCCAGTCAACTGGGCTGAGTGGGAAAACTGTTTTGCCTCTGCTGTACAGCCTGTGGTGTAAACATCTGCTTCCCACAAGTGATGGGGAAAGCCCAGGGTAGCTGTGGCTGGAGACAGTGGCAGGAGCATACTGCTGACAGAGCAGCAGGGCTTCATACAGGTTTGTCTGGTCTGAACCAAGCCACAGACCCAGCAAGGTGTTCCCTGTAGGGGAAGTGCTCAGGCTGCCCCAGTTTCCAGATGGGACCATAATAAAGACCATTTTGCTGCATCAGCACAGGTGGACATGCTACATGTCACAGCACACCCCAGGAGCCAGCCACACACCTCCCCTGCGTGTCTGGAGGAGAGACAGCTACACTGGAAGACCTTGGAGACCATCCTTGGTGCTGGCAGGCCCTTTACAGCCTTCAGCCTCATATGTTCTCCTGCCTTAACTGGCGTTGAATGTCTGCTTTCATGAGCTCTTAAGGTAAAAAGAGCTTCCAGGCTCTTGCAAAGATGCTGAGATTTAGGCTTATTTGCCAAGATTGCTGGAAAGTCACCTGAGCCTCTTCAAAGCCTTTTATCCTGCTCCTCCCTCTAAATCTAGGAAACAATGGTCTCAACTTAAAGGCATTTCAGCTATTCTTAAGGACTGTACAGAAAAAAAAGAAAAAAAAAAGAAATAGAAAACCCAAAGAGACTGCATGTGCTGGTAAATTTCTATGCCCTGGGCAGAATTGCTACCATGGAATAAGGCCAGGAATCTGGAGCTGGGACAGAAGAGGAAATTGATCTCTCCTACCTGCCCAACCTGTCCAGAGAGGCTGGGCTGCCCTCATCTGACTCCAGCTAGACACGGTGTCAGGGCAGGGCTGAGAGCTGACAGCCAGCACACAAACCCAACTTGTGGGGGAGTGGGAGAGCTCCCCACTGAGAGCCGAGCCCTCCTGCCCTCCCTCCCCCTGAGACAGGGCAGGTGCTCCAGCACAAGCTGTGGGCAGGAAGGTGGAGATGGATGTGCTGTATCCTGCATGGTAATTTGCTTAGGGACTTCCCCTTGCTCTGGCACATTTGCAAACTTCTCATGAAACACATAAGAAGCATCCAGCTGTGCCTTTGCACCCATCAACCCATCCCCAGCTGCTGCCTCTCCAAAGCTCTGCATCCCCTGGGAGAGGGGGCAAGCCCTGTAGGGGCTGTGGGGATACCCCACTGCATGGGGCTCTCCTATCTTGCCCGGATCTTGGCCATCACACTAAACACAGGCAGAGCTGCTGTGTCAGCAGCTGCTATTTAAAGGGAATTCACTTGCAGCATTGATAAAAAGGTGAGCAAGTCCAGGCAGCATTTAAAATGGCAATTTGAAAGTGTAAGTAAAAGACACACAGCAGTGTGAAGGTTAAGGTTATTTATACAAAGTTAAGCATTGTGTAGATGGCCAAGCATTGTGTAGATGGCCAGAGAAAGACCTTGTCTTAACATTAAATGTGCTCTTCATCAAGGCAAACCCCCAGCCTAACACTTCTGTGCTTTGTGAATTGCAAACAACAGAGGAAAGGGATCTGGATCCTTTGTGGGCAGGAAAGCACCCCATCCTGAAAAGCATCAGCACCAAAAAAGGGCCAGATATAAGTGGCTTTGCTTGTGGTACCTTGTGGCATAAAAGCTTCAAGAAAACTCCTACCTATAGAAATGGGAAGGAGCAAGGAGAAACTAGGGAAGGGGTAGCTCAGAAGGTGATTGTCTTCCCAAAGGGATGAGAAGATTTAGCATGTTAGCCAGCATTCACCTTCTTTTAAAATTCCTGTTTCTACAGACAGGATGCCAGAAGACAGAAAGAACCATGAGCAGAGAACTGTGAGCTGGTACACTTTGAACCACCAGTTGCCCCACTGGCAGCACATAAATGCCAGCACAGAAACAAGGACCAAAGCACAGGGGGTTTCTTCTACCTCATTCTTCCAAGAACTGAAATCAGACTCATAGGCTGCACATAGTCAGGGACTTCCAACAGAAAACTTCATAAACTTCTCACAGATTTGACCAAAGAAGCAAGGAGAACAATTAGGAAAGCATTTGGATAAGCTGAAGGAGAGAGAAGCCAAGGATGATGTATGATGTAGGAACAGACATCCAAAGAGGGCAAAGCCATTTAGAGCTATCATGAGACCAGCTGGAGACTAAACTAAGAGCAATTAGGCTGTGAGAGCCCAGCAGGGATGTCTCCTGCTTTGCAGGTAAGAGGTTGCTGAGTGAAGAGATGGCCTTTTCGAGTTTCCAGTGGATGTGACCCCCAGCTGCTGTGATGAACTCCTTGCTAATTGAATCCTGCCCCTTTAGAGCTCTCCATACCATTTTTATGTGAATCCTGATGTGTTATGCGAGAGTGCAGCTGCCTAGAGAGCACTTCTGAGCAAGCACAGGAACCCAGGAATACACAGGAATTGTGGTCCAAAATAGAAGCCCTTGGTGCTTCAAGGTGTACCATGTGGCAATGTCTCTGCAACTGACAGTGCTCCAAGTGCCCATCCAGAGACAAAGGCACTTGGTCAATCTAAACCAAAGGCAGAGACACACTGTGAACTCTAAGCCAGCAATGGCATGGCTTCTTCTGGAGCCTAGGCTGGATTCAGTTCAAACACAGCATTCCCAGCCTTCGAGGAGCTCAGATCTGGTTGTGCAGGTGAGCTCTTCTCTTTTCATATCTAGGCAAAATGTCCTCCTACATCTTTACCTTGCCAGGCAGCAGGGTGTATAGGTCACCTCAAGAGAGTTTCTCCACTGTCCATGGCATCTAGAGGGGATAAAGATGAACTGACAGGCATGTCAACCCATTTTCTGTCCTTCAGCCTTTGGGTTTCACTGCCCTGCAGCTTGGTACCTAAGCTCATGGGAAAATTGAGCTTGAATTGCCAAGTCAAACTAATGAGCCTCAGGCTGAGGAAAGCCACCTCCAGAGTCTCTGTCTCCCATCAGCAGCACCATGGGAGAGGGCACTCCTTTCAGCCACTGGCTAGAGCTGAGGAATTGGTATTCTGGGCACTGCACAGATGGGGTACTGGGGTCACAGCTCCTATTCTGTGTCCCCACACCCCAAGTCACCTTGAAGAGGTATGAGGTGCCCTTGCCATGTGCAAAGCAAGGCAGATGCTTCACTCGGTCACTCTGATGCTTCTGCTCCTTCTCAGACACAGCCACGCTGCCCCTGGCATGACAGCTTTCCTCAGCAAAAAACACATGACAGGAAAACACTGGGGCTTTTATGAGCCCTTCTTCTGTGCCCTAGCTAAATACACAGAAGTTATAACATGGAAAACCCAAGTACTTGAATTATTGCCCTTTCTTTAAGCAAAAAGAAGAAAGGCTTCCACATCAATAAACAGAAAAAAGATGCAAGCCCTTAAAGGAGCCCTTTCTCTAACAAAGGGCAAGTATTCAAAGCTTTGTGTTTTCCGTGTTGCAACATCAAAATTTTCCTGGCAGGAAAAAAATCCAAACCAAGACAAAACCCCCTCATTTATTGTTGCAAAATCACAGCAATTAAGGGAGGGCAAATACTGTACACACAAATAAAATAATGAAAGTACAAATTTAACTTGAATTTTAATGCTCTTAGTGATGCTACTCTAAATTAACAAAAACGAGAAGAAAGCAAGCCACAAACCAACCCTTCTGCCTGCAAATCTGAAGTGACCTTTGATCTCCCTCTGGCCTCGTGGCTGAGTTGATCTCAAGTTTCCCCAGAAGAAAAGCAGACAGTGTGCCCAGGAAAGACTAGAAGCAAAAACCCTCAACAAAAAGGGATGCAAGGGATAGACAGGTGGGAAGGGCAGATAGAGTGTGGGGGAAGGAATAGAGCCGGGTGTGATGCACAGGGGTGCACACCAGGCTGTGCAGGTCCAGCCCAGCACAAGGGCACCCCAGGACTGGGAGGAGGTCTTGGGAAGAGAACTAGAAGGGAAACTGAACCTCAGGAGCAGAGAGACAACTTCTAGGCTGTGAGAGTTTGATCAAAATCATAGCAGGGAAAGGAAAGGGAAGAGAAGGGAGACCACAGCTTCCTTTCAGCCAACACAATTCCTTGTTTGGCTCGTACCAACTGGCACAGCCCTACTGAGAGCTAAGAGTTCAGCCTAATTCCCAACAAGACCAAGCCATGTGCTTGTGGTCATCTCTTCATATCCCTTTGCTTGCCACCTTTTTATCTCTGTGTGATGTATGAACCATAAGGAATTCTGAACCATAGGGAACTTTTTGCCATATTAAGGTATTCCACTTTTGGCTTCGTGCCCAGATTAATAATTCCAGACTGGCATTTTGCAGCCACACCAAAAGAAATCCTCTGCTACTTGCTAAGTTAGCCTGCACACAGAAAGGAATGTGCAAAATTAATCACAGCAATGCAACTGGAGCAAGAGCTAATCAAAGCAGATTAACCCTGGCCCTCATTTAATTCTGCCCTCATGTCTGTACAGCACCTATGTGCATTTCACTGAACACAGCACTGTGCTGATTTCAGCACTACCAGCAGGGAATAAACCAAGATAACATATGCAGAGAAAATTGGAGGTTGGTCCTAAAGCCTCATTAGAGCGGCAGCAACCAAAAAATGGGCTAGCCACAAATTGCCTGCACATCTTTGATTCAGGTTAAGTGCCCTCTTCCACTCTACAACACTTCTAAACACTGCATTGATGGTCTTCTAAAGCTGGCATAAGGTCAGCAACAAAGTGGGTTTGTGTAGTATGGAACGCGAACACAACAAACACAGGTCCCATAATCTTCTGGGAGGCAGGGAACTATCACAGACAACTCCTGGTGAGAAAAATGGAACATGCCCAAGCCAAAGAACAAACAGGTAAAGGAAGATTTTGAATGTAGCTTTTGCTCCAAGATTTAAATTTTATTCCATTTCAGTCTACTTTCACTGAGAGATTTCAGCTAGAGAAAAAAATGCAAGTCAAACATTTAATCATGCAGGCAGTTGGTGCTCTTGAATAAATGTGGGTGAAGGTCTTCATGGAGGGAAGCCAAATGCTTTATGCAAGCTGGCTAGCAGAAGGGTTTTTTTACAACATAATGCTGGTGCAGTTACAAAATGTTTGAGATGCTTTGTACAGAACTGCTCAGGCAACAGCCTGGAAAAGGGTGGACTGTTTCCCTTTTTTTTTTAAGTTGTTGGATGTCTATGTATTTTTTTTTTTTTAATAATAACTGTTTCTGAAAATTTCAAAACTTATAGAGCTCCTCGTGCTTGTTTGAGAGCTTATAGAGCTCCTCGTGAACTTGTTTGTTCATGTTCCAAAACTAGTTCCTATTTTGGGGGTGGGCAGCTGCTTCTGCCCACCAAGCACTGCATGAAACCTCAGCTTGTAAAGGCTTTGGTCATAAAGAACAACTGGAAAGTCTAGGATTTATCATGATGCATCTTGACCCTACCTATCATGTCTGTCCCTAATTTTATCCCGTAAGTGATTCATGCAGCTAGAGCAGAGCAGCTGTCCCAGGATATGGTGACCTCTGAGAATGGCCTAGATCCAAAGCCTGTGACAGAGAGCTGAGGCAAATGACACAAGTGTTAGTCAGTCCTGGTGCCCTGTTTTTTCAGGGCAGATGGAGAAGGGTCACATCCTTTTTCAGGCAAGAATATTGCCTTTCTTCCAAAATTGTGATTGTTCAAAATCTCAAGTGGTAGCAAAGAGAAGCAGCTGCAGTTTCACTTCTCTGGCTGTGAAGCATCTGTGGGCACACAAGCCCTGGAAGTCAGGGATTCCCAAAATGCCATTCAAGGTCACAGCTGAATTCTGTTCAGCCCAAGTACAGCCATTAAGCTCCATCTGAGCAAAAGAAATGCTTTGTCATTAAAACAAAGGGTTAAGTTTCTGCTCATTGAAAACAATTTCTTTCATCACTCCCACTCTGATCAGGTTTGGTTGGGGTTTTTGTTGAAGTTTTGTTTGTTTTGTATAAACAAAAATTCCAAATACTCAGTAAAAGATGCCTTTTCTACTTTTCAGTAATTTGCAAAGCCAAGGCTGTTTCAGCTAACACCAACAGGTAGAGCAGCTGGTATACATATATCACAACATGGGGCATACCAGTGAAGATAAAGGTCACACATTTTAGAGGGCTGGATTCTGGACTCAAAATAATGAATTAAATTTACAGCAGGACTGGATTTTTCTTTTATACAGGACTGACATTTTAAAAATAAAGGTACATGTATACATTATGAGATGATTAATTGGGAGCAGATATCTCTAAAGCAGATGACAAGAATAGACATTTCAGCACTAATTTCACAAATACTGCCTCATATCAACTGTTAACATATTCAAATGAACAAATGTTGGCAAGATTAACTCGTTTTGTTGTTTGCTGGTTTTGTTTTTTTTTAATTCTGAATAAAAGCTGTTCTTTTAAGGACTTTGTGGCCACTTGTACTCACTAAATTATACCTGATAAATCCTTAAGAGTGCAACTAAGACCTCAGGTTTCCAGACCAAGCTAACAGTCTTCACAGCAAATCCCACCAACACCCATATTCCACCACTCATGACAATTCCCCAGCTTTCTGTCCCCACACACCACTGACACTTATGCAGAGACACCAAAGATCTTGAGCACCTTCACGATAAGAGGGCGGAGGTAGAACTTGGCAAAAGTGAGGCTAAATTTAGCTCAGTTATGCTAGTGGCCACATACATAAACTTGGGTAATTAAGGCACAAAATACTTGCTAGATTTTATGTACTACCTAGTTATTCTATAAATGAAAACAAAACTTACAACGTTTAAGAGCAAGACTCCCTTTGTAGCTGTAGTTAGTCTGCTTCATGAAGCATAAATGAAAAAGCTGCAGCTTTAGGCAATACAGGGCTTTCTCCTCACCTGCTAATCAAGGTGGTTGGTTTGGGGATTTTTTTGGGCTTTTTTTTTGTTGTTTTTTTTTTTTTTGTGTGTGTGTGTGGTTTTTTTTCTGTGTGTTTCACTGTTGTTGTTTTGTTTAAAAAAAAAAGGCAGTTTTTCTTCAAAGAACTGAAAACTTGGTTACAACAGATCTCCAGGCTGCTACCCTACCCATATTGAAATGAGATAGCTAATTAAATATGAAAACATCATCCTGAATGACTGAGTTTAAGAGCTGTAAAAAATCTTCACTGTCACTGGACAACAGTTTTGATTAAATATTCTTTCTGGTTATAAACACTCACTCAGTTACCCACTCACAGTTATTTCCCAGGGAATAAGTTCAGCCTCAATGAAGTATCATTAGCAATAGCCACCTGGCAGGGCTGTAATTCACTGGCTGCAGAAGCCTACTCCAGATGTCAATGAGGATCTGTAGGTTTTCACAGGCCTGCAAGAAACACTTCTGTGCAGAACTGGAACCAAAGCAACTGGAAGCAGAAGCTTTGCTGGAGACCAGCTGCAGACCATGCACTGCAGCTCCAGATCCTGCCAGCCCACAGCAGAGCAGGAGGGACAGAGACACAACATGCTGTGGGAGACACTGAGGACTATTTGCAATTGCACTCACCTAGAAGGGAAAGGGGATCATGAGAGTAGCTTGCTTACCATCAAGAATTGCCCACTGCCCATCTATTTCCGTGTGCTTCAGGTAGGAGTCTTCAATAGTTGGGTCGTAGTCTGGCACAAAAATCTTCTGGAAAAACTGAATAGTGAGAGCACTCTTGCCCACACCACCATCTCCAACAACCACCAGCTTGTATGTGGGCAGGTTTTCGCTGGGAACAGCGCTTGTAGCCATGCTGCCAGTGTGCTGCACCTGCTGGAGAAACAGATCATCTCCAATCACTCAGCAGCAACAACAAACGGGCAATATGCACTAGGCAGCTTTTACCTGCTGCCTAAGAAGTGAGAATGAAGGCAGCTCTGACATCCAAAATCCTTTTGGAAAGGAGCAGCAGCACCAATCCTTCCCAACAGCTCTACTGCAACTCACACCCAGCACTTACAAGTGCAGAGATCTCCACCTCTGTGCCTTGTTTGTCTGCAAGCATTGCTAATTGTCACCAAATGCACATGCAACACCTATGCCACTGAATACCTTTCCTACAGGGGTTGGGTCCACACAGCAATGACAAAAATCACCCTGGCTCAGTGCACTTATCAAGCTCCTAACAGTTTCCTGTTGCCAGTGACCAAATCCCATTGATAAGTCAGAGTTGTGCTATTCCTCACTGCTTAACCCAAGGTATAGCAAACATTAAATGGTATGTTACATCCTAGGGCCAGACCTGCAGGCAGAGCTGCTGGTGATGGATGAAACTGGAGGTAAAGGTCCAAGCCCGGCTCTGACAGCACACAAAAATGCACTTAGCTGCTTTCTTCTCTCTCACTTTCAAGTTTGAGAAATAAAACCAAGAAGGCAGCAGGCCAGGAATAACAGGTGGTTTTTGTTTTGCCTTTTTTTTAAACCCTCAACCCTGCTGTGGCAGGAAGGCTGGTGCCTGTGGCTGTGACACAGCCTAGAGAGCAGCTTCCCAGCAGCATGGTCACACTGCTTCCCTCATCTCAGAGCTACCTCCTAAAAGAAAAATGAAAAAAATTCCCTGGCTGAAACTGGGCAACAGCACAGGTTTGTGGAGAAGGGAGAAGAGGTAGCCGTTGCTGACTGGCCAATTTCAACACTCAGCAGCAGAAACTGCTCACTTAAGGAGAAGGAAGACAGGAGGTTCTGTGCATGTAAGTGCCCTCCACCCACCCTCGGGCAGCAGTGATACTGACTCAGATCTCAGAGGAAACAGGTGGCCACCTCCCAGATCTGAATGACCGTTGCATTTTCTGCGAGGTCTTTCACACACTTAAGGAGAAAAAAAATATTCATCATAATGATAAGGCTGAAGACAAGGCAGTTGATTTTCCTGGTATTGGTTTTCTTGAAAATACTGCTCAGTGCAGCAGCAGCTGTGGTGACACTTTCTGCAGGCACCTGCTCCCAGACATTCTGGTTTTGCTGGTGCCCTTTGGGCTGCAGGCACCGGCTGGGGTCAGCGCTGAGGTGGGACCAAGACTGCTGTGAGGGGACCTCCATAAACTGTTGGCTCCAAACCTGTATCCCCACCAACCAATACAAGCTTTTGGAGGCTTTCCCAATAACCCTAGGGATTTCTTTTTCATTAAAAATACAACTTTTTCATTCTCAGAAGCCACCAAGCAAGTCTGATGTGCTCTGTGCCACAGAAGCTGTGTTCTTGTGAAAACACAAAAACATAATCATCTAATCTAGTTTTTGATTCCTCTAGTCCCTTTCTCCATAATCATTACTTTGGTTTAATCCAAAATATTGAATCATAAAAGCACTTTTGACCTGGTGAACTTGGGGGTCTCATGTTCTTTCAGTACACTGGAGACCCCATACCACCGCTAAAAAGAAAAGCCCATAAGGAGACAGAGGATGAGATTTCTGAGTCTAAGAACAGCAAAGACCTCTTGTCCAAATTAAGACCAGCCAACATTTTCAGAGCAAGAAACATGATCAAGTCTGCTTGTTTCTAAACCACCTTTGAAGGAAATTCTTGAGAATAGCAAGAATTTCCACTGCAAGCAACATCTGCTGGATGGGGAGAAGACCAAACCAGCTGAAGTTTCAAACAGTCTCACTGCATTTCCTCACAACAACCCCAAGGAAAAGTTTCTTAGCCCTATTTTTGAGTAAGCCACTTTCTCATATTTAGGAGACCACACATCAATACACAGCAGGCTGGGCTACTGAAAAACCAATAAATTTCAAGTAAATGTCTTATTTTTGCTTGAAATACCAAGTTTTATTTTTGTGTAATCCTTCTGGGGTCAGATGATCCTCACAGGCTTTTTGAGACACAGATCCTGGCTAAAGCTCTGCCTCTCCTTCCAACACAGTTAATGACCATTTTTTGCTTTGCCCATGGCCAAGATTTCACCCCATCCTTCTTTACACAGCAGAGCAGCTCCAGCCAGGCAGAATGAAAGACTGATTGTTACTGACATGGCAGGGGACAGTCTGTAGATGTGAAAAACATACTCCGTTTGTGCACGATTTTTGACCTCCTCACAAAACCACAAGCTGCTGCTTGGCAACAAGCATTACATTTTTACTGACATTTTGTGCCAGCCCTTTAACCCACTCCTAAGAAGCCTCAGCTTATCTTGCATGAAATGCTCCCCAAAGTGCTAGGATAATGTTTAGCCCATTGTACAAACTGTGTCTCTGCCCAGCATGCTTATCGGCTGAATCGGGGCATTTGCTTCCCGTTGTTTCCAGAAGTTTGGTCATGCTGTGTGTCTGAACCACCAGACTGACTCTTACATAGCCTGGGGAAAACAACAAGAACTGAACTGAAAAAAAACAATTGAAAAAAAAAATAAGTCAAGAACTATAGGCTGGCCTGTTGAGCACAATTCCTGTATCTTAGGTGATGCTAACACAACAGATGAAAACGTCAGAGTGTCAAAAGGCAGCAAGTTTAGATGTTTCTGCAGGGTTGTTTTTGCTGCTCATGGAAACACTACTCTTTCTACTGAGATGACAGGTCTCATGCTCCAGCCATGCCCGCATATAAAGAAAACCTTCAGAAAGTCAAGCACTTCCATCCCTCTGCCCCTCCATCTACCCTGATAACCAAAGCACGAAGACAACTCATGCCTTGACAAGATTATGAACTTAACCAGCTCATGATTCAAACCTTTAAAACAACATATATCATTTCCTGGAAAAGACTGAACACTCACAAAGGTGCACAGAGCTACAGGCAAGTGCAAAAGACTTGGGCTAATTTTCATGTGTTTTTGGCAAGAGTACTGACACAGTCCTCCTCAGATGGGAGCAAGAATCAGCGTGTTTGCTGTAGATCTGACTGAGAAAAGTGAAGCACAAATGTTTTTATCTATTGTCTGAATACAAAGCAGCATGTGGTAATACACTAATAAGGTCTGATGATAATCATCTTACAATTTATATAGTTGTTTATTTTGAGGCAGCCCAGAGAAGGATCCATACCCTACGCTGGCAAATGCTGTCAGGGCTCTGGTTTAATCACTGGAAGGAGGCTGATTTATACAGCCATTTATACAACCATCTTCATACACACTGGCAAGACTGGTGGCCTGACAGCACAAGCCAGTAATGCTGAGACAGTCAGAAGTGTGGCTACTTCTGGGGTAGGTGGATAGGAAGAAAAAAGAAACATTGGTCCGAGGGTGTCACTGAAACTGAGCCTCCTCAGCAAAAAGTATTTTCTTTTAGGAGGCAGAATAAACTGTATAAAACCCCATTTACCTGTCTGGACATGGAGGTGGAGTGGAAGGGCTGAGCTATTCCCTTGGAGCAGCCAAGTAACATAAAAACACCAAATTCATCTTAGTTTGTATGACTGGCCCACAAAATGTAGGTAGCGTATCTAATCCCAGCCTCATTACAAAACTTGCCCTGAATGCAAGTGGGTCCAAGCACAGCTTCTGAGCAGAATTGTGGCCACATAAGACAATAATAAAAAATAAAATGGACTCCAGATAGTTGATACTCAATGTGCTGTCACCCCTTTCCCTGATTTCTGCTCTGCTGTCCTGAAGGCTGAGCTCCCAGGGTGAGGCCCTTCCAGAAGGTCAGCAAGCTCAGAACCAAGTCCTGGATTTGTAGGGGAGGTTAGTGCAATTAAAGACACCAACTCCCTGGCTGAGAAGACCAGCATGACAGTGATTTACAGTCTCCATGGCAACATGCAACACAAATTGCTTAATTCTGTTATAAAACCTCCAAGAAAAGCTACAGCAGGGCCTGTGTGGGAACTACCAAGCTCCCTCCTCCTCTGCTGCAGATCTCCAAAGCGGACAACTTTAGGGAGCTGATGTCCACTTCAGCAAGACAGGCCATGATTTAGCACACACTAATACATAGGCACGGATGCTGATGATTCCATCAACCCATGGCCAAGACAATTTTCCTATCATCAGCTTGTTTTGGTCCATGGCTCCTCACCCATGGCCTGACAGAGCTCTGAATACCTGAGGAGGCCAATCTCACCTGAGGAAGACTATCAGCCACCGAGGCTGCCAACTCCTCCTACGGTTGCAATTAAGAACTCTTCCCCTGCCCACAGCTCACTCGATTACACCCTTTTACCCAGCCACTTTGTAAGCATTAGCAGCTCCACGCAGTGCCTGCAGGGCTGAAACTCTGCAAAATCTGAACACTTCCCTCTCTGTTCCTCTTGCAGACTGCTGGCTGCAGCCACACAACCACCACGACACACCCAGAGACGCCAGCCAGGTACCAAAATAGTTCAGCCTGATGTGTTGTAGGCAATCCCTTGGGCTGGGAACTACTAAGAATCCTTGAAAGACAGGACATGCCCTTTTAGGAGGCTGCTACTTCCCTTGAGTCATGCTGATCAGGACTGAATGAACTTCAGGAATTTCTCCCTCAAGTAGGCATGACCATGTCCCAAACCATCAAGAGCCAAAGACTCGTAGGTGTATGAAAAAAACCTGCCAATTATTATTAAATAAAAATGAATAACTCATAGCCAAGTTTTCTCCAGTCTGTCAGATTTCCTTCCCAGTCAATGCCTCCAAAAGGACACACTGAACAAAAGCTGGACTGTGTTCAGTCTTCAGTGGGAAGGCAGCATGGAACAGATCTGTCACGTGGGAAGCCAGAGTCTGATGCCCTTTGTAGCTCTGGCATTAGGTTTTGCAAAACACAAATGAAATTTCAAGTCTCTGAGGTTTTCTAAGAAGGCAGATTCTAACAGGTGCTCCCAACTCCCATCAGCTTCCGGATCTGACGGAGCCCAGCACCTGGTAAGACCTGCACAGGAAATTACAGGCATTTCCTTTTGGAGTAGTGATCAAAGCACTATCAGATTGCTACTAAAAGGGAGGGGGAAAAAAAGAAAGCCTTAAACCAACTGTCGTTTAAAAATAAAATCCTCTACCAAGCAATGAAGAGCTGCAATTGGCTGGGCTTTGAATGTGGGGGGATGTAACTGTGGGTCCTGGAAGTGGCCTCATCAATTCTCCTCCTGTGCAAAAAGATGCTGTACCCCAAGTGTTATGTTCCCTAAACTGCTCACTGGCTTCCTGTGCCAGCCAGACCTTTTCTCCCTTTCAACCCAAAATTGCATCACCTCCCCCACCACACAGATGCTGCTCAGATTTACTGTAAGAGAAAGAAAACACACCGGGGGAGTAATGAAGCACTTGAGATTCACACAAAGGCAGCTAAAGGCAAGAGCTGCCTGATGAATACTTGGTAGTTATTTCAGGAAACACAGAATTATAGCCTGAACAAATAATAATAATAAAAAGCCACGTCACTGGAAGTGGCTTAGATAGTAGGCAGCCCCCCACCTTCCCCCTCTGCGAATCCCTAAGTGATGTAAGGAGGATCCCTTGCTGAAGAGCTAAGCAGCAGCTTTCCCTGGCCAGCCTGGGTTCAGGGACTCATTTGCTTTTACTGGGAAGCACGTGCTTGTCGGTGTCCCAATGTATGTAAAGTGCAGCACAGCATGAGTCAATCACGCCGACAAATGTCATCCAAAACCAACTCTGCTTCCCTCTCCCAACTCCTCCTCCACCTCCCACAACAACTCCATTAATCTTCAGCCCGTTTCCCCGGGTGACGTAGTGTCCTTTTCAAAATATGTAAGAAGAGTTCAGTCACTGACAAACCAACAGTCAGGTGCAGATGCCAGATTTTTTATTATTATTATTATTAAAAGCAGTACTTCAGCCAGATTTGGGTCATTTGTAGTTACAGCTCTGCCACTACCAGTTCTGTAGAAGAATCCAGTTATGCGACCAGAAAGCAGCTACACAAGATCCATTCCTTGATCTCTAAGACCTCAAATAAAACTGTATTGTTGCCCGTTTAGGGGTGTCCACTGGAGGCTGATCCAAGCCTTTTGCCAAGGTATGAAATGAGAGCATCATACTCAGTAACTGGGGCTTGGCTCAGCTACTCTTACCTCCATTACTTCTTGTGTGCTTAAATCCACCATCTCTTTCCTTACTCATTTATTTCCAAAACTCTCAGGAGACATCAGGGGATGACAGATTCCTGTATTACTATTGCAAATTCTTTGCTAGTGAGGCCAGGAAGGCCGCTCCTATGTTATCATGGAACCAATGAAGCTGACCTAAACATACTGTAGCAAAAAAGCAGATTGCCAAGATGTTCCCCTGCCCTGCCCAGGCAGAGATAACACAGCAAGAACAAATTTAGTGGAGGAAGCGGCTTCGAATTCCAATAGCTGCCCTTCCTGCTTGCACAATCCCTGGAAATGGGCAGCTTCCCTCCTAAACATCCCAGTCTGCTGACACACCAATAGAAAAGACCCCAAATTCACTGCCTTGGGTGGTTTGCTGCTCTTAATACTGCCCAGTGACGTTTCTGAAGCAATAGCCCAGTGCTTTAGCAATGTTCTGTTTGCAGCCCAGATGTTCTGCTGCCTGCATGTGGACACTGGCAATGCAACCACATGTGCATGGCACAGCCCTCCTGGCCTCACCCAGCATCACCTTGGGCAGGTGGAAGTGGTCCAGGCAACAAATTCCTGTGCTGCATCATGGAGCTGTGAGGGGATCCTAAGCAGCACCAAGGACTGCCCAGCATGGACCTCCTCACTGCTCCACCCTGCCTTTCCCACATCAGTCCCAAAGCCCCTGCCAAACAAGGAGTGCATCCACCCCTCTGCCCAGCTCCTTGAAGGGCTCATTGCCCTGCAGCCTCATGGGCACCATGCTGTCCACACATGGCTGCTCCAAGGCACAGACTTCATGGCACCCATGGATGCTTTGGAGATGATTAATGGATAGAAAGGGTACAGGGCCACCTCATTCCAGTCACCCTTCTGCAAATCAATCAATGCATTTGGCTCCACATTTGTCTTCCAGTCAGGCTCAATTCAGTATTTAATGCTTTTACATCTCCAGTGTTGCTACCGGATGTCTTTCAGGATGTAAATGGCTTTTTAAAGACTCCCTTCCCTCCTGGCAAACACACTTTGCATCTCTTAGACAGCTGCAAAGAGATAAAGGCTGTGAAGTTCCCTGGTAATAGCATTTCCACTAGGGGATGGGTGAATCCTACCAAGTCCAAGGGACAGATGAAGGAAGGTGAGGAGAGTAGGGATCTCCAGGCTATTTACAAAATCTCTCCTCTTCCTGCAAGTCTGTTCCAAAACTTGACCCATGTCTATGTCCTTCCTAGGCAAAAATACTATTGTACATAACATATGGAAAAAGACACATTGCCTGTTCACTTTGCATCACAAGGTTCCCAGAAATTATCTGTGAGCTGTGGGGCAGCACTGATATTTCTTCAATAGTTCTACACCCCAAGGCACAGGACAGGCTTGAACGGCTCTCTATAAATTTTCCCAGGGTCTTGGATCAAGGACAGTCCCCCTGGTTCCCCACAACACATCTAATACTCACAAGTACAGAATAACAGAGAGTATGGTGGTCTGTAATGCTGGAGATTTAGTAGAGCTTCACCAGCATGGACTTCAGAAGAGGAAGGAACAGCTGCCTCTCAAATTTACCCAAATAGGCACATGGCCTATTTTATTCAGAATCTAATGACGCTAAATCCCAGAACTGTGTGGAAGGCTATTCCAGGCATTTCCCAGGTCCATGTCATTACTCTGTCACTTGGAAGACTCCAAGATCTCATCACTGGGCCAGGACCCATAACAGTAATTTTTTCCAGGCTTGTTACAGTGTCTGCCAAGAGCATAAGCCTCTTATTTACGAACAGCCTGCTGAGGAGGTGACTCCATACTTGGCAAATCCAACTGCTTGTCTCAAAGAGGAGGGTGGGCAGAACTCAGGGCTGGGTACAGGGATGAGGAGTGGGATGAGGGGTGGATGCACGGGCCCCTCCTCTGCCTCACACATGGTGATGTAGGGTTTTGCAAAGCCACAGCATTCCACTGAACCTGCCTGAGGACAGGGTGCAGGAAATGCCAACATCCCAGCCATATGCCAGGCCAGCCCTGCTGCCTCTTCCTAGCCACTCTCTTTGGCAAACCCCTTGGCTGTCCCTGTTTAGCTCTTTCCTTGGTATTCTCCTTCCGCTCTGTGCCAGCCTGGACAAGCCATCCTGGTGGCAAACACACACCTTGACACTCAAACCAGTGGGCAGCTGGCCAAACCACCCCTGAGGAACAGAGTTTAGCCTTGCATGACTCAAGTCCACTCTCCTATCGAGTGCCTTCACCCTGCCAGCACTGGAGAGAAGCATCCCATGAGAATACCCCTCAGAAGAGAGGTACGAGGGCCCCAGCTGGTGCTGCTCAGTACCTGCACTTTGGTGTTGAATGCCCAAGTTACATCTCAGGTGTCATGACTGGACGAATCCATAGAGCAGCAGCTGAAAATCAACACATCTGAAAGCACCCTGTAAGTCAGCTGACCCAATTTTACACCCCCTGTGGCCACTCCTCACTCCCCAGTTTCAGCTGAGATCTGCATCAGGATACCCTAATTCTGGTTCCTTCTACACTCAGCCTAAATTCTCTGCCTTGACTCTTAAGTCATTCAACTTGCAGCCATGTGGGAGGGTATATATGTACATTCATTAACACTTCCATTATGCCCTGTGGTTTGGCAGGTGGTGCTGCATTATGGATTTAAACAGTGCCAGCAAGTGAATCTACAGCACTTCACTGGATTAGCATGTGATGGGAAATCATACCTCAAAAGTATTCTGCGCTCTCGTGAAGCAGCTCTGATGAACAAGGCAACAGCACGGCTCCAGCCACCACTACACTGTGCAATCACATCAGAAATTCACCCACAACTTCAGGGAAAGATAAACCCCCTCAAAACTCAATCACCATTGCATGGAGGAATAAAAAAAAAAAGGAAAGAAAAAGAAAAGAAGAATGGAACAGCAGATTCTCTTGCCAGTTAAAGGAAAAGAGAGGCACACCCGCTTCTGCCACAAAGCATCTTTCACACACACCAAACAATAACATCTGCTTTTGCCCTGTAAACTGTTTTCACATGGGAGAAGCATACCACACTTGGTTGTACTCATTTCAGCAGTCAGCTTTCAAGGTACTCAGTGCTCCACGCCCAACATGAGGCCTCCTTCTGTCTTATTATCAGGCTGACACTGACAGATTTGCAGAAATTGCACAGTCAGATTCCCTGAGGGGATGCTGTCCCAAAGGAATGAGAAGATGTGCTGGGCTACAGAGCAATACAGGCAGTGAACACACCTCTGAGTCTTGGCAACAGGGCCAGTAAGGACCTTGGATGGGACAAGGGGATAAAGCATCAGTTAAACACTGGTATCACCACGCTGCTTGTCATCTTCTGGGGCTGGAGCACACTCACCTTTCTCTCACTGTGAGTGGTACTACAATGCCACTGGACACTGCAGCTGTAGCTGAGTGGTTCAGAGCTCCTAGCAGTGTACAGAACTTTGCTTTACCTGAGCAGTGGGACGGGTCACTTCACAGGTAAGGCCACGCATGAACCAAATAAAGCAAATAACCGGACAAAGTTTCTGTATCTAGGTAAGGTAAATCAAGAGCTACCTTCAAAGAAGAATCCCTGGTCCTTCATTAGCTCTTCCAAATCATTGCTTTGGTTCAATTACTCTGCTCTCCTTCTCCTGTTTGAAACTCAGAAGGATCTGAGCAAGGAAACATGTTCAGTCTCCTGAAAACCTTGGCTGAGAAATTCCAAGGAAATGTCTCAGGTTCTGGCATAAGACCCATTTATAATTTCCATCCACCACACAGCTCCAAAGTACAGCTACCCTGCTGCAAAGTTGTAACCAAGTCAAGACACCAAAGTCTCTTCTCAAAACCAGTGGGATGCAGCATTATGTTGCTCTAGCCTTAGGGTAGATCTCATATGGCATTCCTATGCAGGTACAGCGCCATTATTTTTAAACACCAAGCAAAGAGATTATGGATTAGCCTTAGTCTTGGCAATCCATGTAAATCTCTGATTTGCATCATATTTTACATACCAGACTCATAGAAACAGCAAAAAATTTGGATTTGACCCTTCCTTCTTTGTACTGCAAGGGACACAGACCCTAACACAGTTATTCTCTTATACTTCAGCACCTTCAATGACAATTCAGACTTCAAATTTTAAATAAAACACAGCTATAGAAATTGGTTTTTTATATCGACCTAGTGAGTGATAATATAACATGGGGTGATTTAATCTTGACACATGTCTGCATATAAAAATATCTCTATTAAAATCACAGATAGAGACAGCATGGATGGCAGCCACTTGGAAAAAAAAAATAAATAAAGCCCCAAAGTATTAAGGCCTTGTAAGGGACAAGATTACTTTCATCCTGCCACAGCATGTTTCAATTTAACCACTGCATCTCTCAGCACTTTTGGTTCATATTCTTTTACCACACAGAGACACAAGTTTGGTATACGCCTAGCCTTAGGAAGGGGAAATGGTATTTTGGGTCATCAGTTCCACCCACCCATCCACTCAACAAGGCTTTTGAAGTGCACCAGTCCCAAACAGGAGCCAGAATACATTAGCCTAGGGTCAGGAGGGCTTGGAGAGCCTGAGGCTGGAAGATATTTCAGGAGTTTTTTGGGTCCAAGTGGCTTTGTCAGCAAGTCCCTTGCCTCCTGCTGCCCACAAGGACACTCGGCCCAGGGCTGCTGGCATGTCTGCCCCAACCATGGACACCAGCAGGCATTTCCTCAGCCTTTTTGTCACTGCCTTGAAGGTGGCAGACCTCCAATCACTGCCTAAGTTCAGCAGCTCTTCACTGCTCTGGCTGAGACAGCTCCTCTTCATCCCTTCTCATCTCCCAGCTATGCCAGTTCATCTTCGAGAGTCTTCCCAAGCCCACATGAACTGTGGCTCCTGTTACTTTGCTCTATTCTCTTTCACTCTAAATCAGAGAGAGAGCTGCTCCCAGAGTTTTGTGCAGTAGGATTTATTCCTATGCTGCACAAAACCAAACAGATGCTTCAACACAGGAGATGCCCAAAACCACAATTTTTCTGCTTTGCTTCGATAGCCTAGCATTTATTTCCATATTCTTGTGAGGCTGGTATGTAAACAACAGAAAGTAACTTGCTGTGCTCACCAGACCTTAAAATAAGAGTCCTATTTCTCTGTCCTCCTGGATCCAGTAAGTCATCCTCCTGAGGTTCAAAGAGTTTTTGGAACTCGTAATTCAAAAATCCATGGAATAAAAACAGGGTTGCTGGAGATCTTTACCAACAGAAAAGTAGGTTGAAACTGTTCTGTTATTTAATAATTCAAATCCCAGTTGCCTAATTAAACAGGCTTGCTACATTGCAAAAAGAATAAGGAATTATATATTCTCTTAGCTAACTTGGCTGATTAACATGAAAGCCTTTTCATGCTCCATAGGCGTTTGGTCCAAGGAAAACTTTTGAAAACAGACTTAATACTCTACAAGTAAATCTCATGTAACAAAACCCTTGCTGCTCACAGGACAAGGGTGATGCAGCAGCTTGTCAGCATCCTTGTTCTTCCTGGACCTATTTTGCAGGATGCGCAGAAGAAGCAATGCCCAGCAGAGCATCTCAACAGAGCATTCAGTATCTCTTTGGACCTGCCCAGAGCTCAAGAAAAGCAAATGGTCTGCACAGTTCCTCATGCCTGACATATTCCCTGTTTGCAGATTAGATCTGAAAGCATCCACAGCATGTGGAGGAAACAGAAGTCTCTCTCAAAGCACTCTGCCCTTGAGCTACAGAATATTTTCTTAGAGAAGTACTGCTGCAAGTACTTATTCAAGTCCACCTTGTCCTCCAGCTGATCACAACCTCTGGCTGCTCGAATTCCAAGCTATGATCCTTCCCCAGCTACCACCAAGGTCTCTTCAGGTGAAGTGCACAGAGTGGGCTCAGGCAATACCTGCCTTGTTCTCCAAGGGCAGCTGTGTCAGATGCAGGCAGGTACCTTAACAGCGAGATCATGCACTATTCTGAGAGCTACAACAGCAGTGTTTGACCTTGCACTGCTGCACAAAAACAATTCACAACAGCTGAGGGTTTTTCCAGAGCACTGGGGCATGTCTCCTCCTGTTCCAAGGTTAGTTAGGGATTCTCGTCCCTACTAAACACCAGCAGCCACCAAACCAGCCTCAGTCTGCAACTGCAGCCAGCAGCAAGCAACTGCTGAGCCAAAGGGATTCCTTCAGTGATCTCCCTGCTCCCAGTTCATCACCCTGCAGCACAAGCTCTGTGGATGCCCTTAGGTCTCTTTCTGGGATTGAGTGCTTGGGTATTGAATAACATCTTCCAAAGAGTCCTGCTTTACAGACACGTGTTCCCCACCCCGCAAGTGTTGCACTTAGGCTGGTGACACCAATACTTCCATAGCGAGTATTACACAAGACATCAGCTACATATTTTCTGAAGATCACAATCTCTACTAAACTGCCAGTTGTCTATGCAGACCACTCAAGAGCTATCTGGGTATGCTAAGTACAGATGATAGACCGAAAAATAGTGTCTGAATGTGACCAAGAGATTAAATTCCATCTGCATCCTGTTACTTTTGCCATTTGGTACCCCTTCAGAGTGAGTGTTTCAACAGCCAACTGGTAAACAACTTGTATCACAAGATCACAAGTTTACAGGGAAAAATCCTTTAAATGCTTCCTTGAAGTCACCAGGTACCTGAAGGCATGCTACAGTGGTGTTTTAGTTGTTCTTTATGTGGGAAGGCCAGTTCAAGAAAAAAGTGGCTGTGATTCCCACTACACTGATGTCCATTAACATCCTTTTATTCTGAAATGGGTGGGTGTTTGTTCCAGCTATTGCCTATCATCTGTTGCTCACCATGAGGCTTAGTGCTTCCAGCAGTGCAAAGAGCAGATCCCTATTGAAAAGCCTTTCAACCCCTCTTATATTTGCAAGATGAACAAGTATTTGTTTCCATAAACCAGAGCATGCCTTGCACTGGAAAACAAAAGAGGTTGCAATAGTGCACCACTCAAAACTATATCCAAGGAAGATTAAATACATTCACTTTCATACTGATATGACCAATTCTTAAAAAAAAAAAAACCAAAAAATCACAAGAAAACAAAATTAAAAAGTCCAATAAAGCTGAAGATTTCACTTTAATAATTATTTTTTGCTCACTTCAAAATCTTCTCCTTCCAATACGTGGATTACACAGAGGATCTGCAGATCCTCTTGCTGTTGCCAAATCTGCATTTTTTGGACACATGGCTCTGTCAGGGTTTGTTCACAGAGTCCCTCTTCATACTCCATTGTTGGCTCACCCACCACTGAAATCCTGCTCCCAGTCCTTCCTTATAGCTGTGACAGGAGCTGAGGCATGCTGGCAAGCAGACGCCTGGAAAGCTGAATTCACTGGCGCTCTCAATCAGATCGCAATTTCATTAAAGAACTTTTAAATAAAACAAACTCCAACATTTGCACTTCATAATTAAGTGCAAGCCAACTGAATTAGTGTCAAGACATGCCAGAAGTGAAAGCATCTGAACCCTGGCATCCCTGTGACCCTAGCCAGCTCTGAAAGGAAAGCTCCAGCAGCTTGTACCACAGCAGACCCTGACACTACATCTCCTTGGGAGTGCAGGAGAAGCTGAGACATGCCAGGCTCTGCCTGCTCCCACTCAGGGCACAGGTAACCATACCTATGGTGCTGCAGGCATGGCCTGGGAGGCACAGCAACATTCCTGCCCTGGCAGCAAGCCAGGAGTGACTTCCCAGTGGCAGAGTAATAACCACTGGGAGCAAGTCAAGCTCCTGCCCAAGCCCAGGGAAGCCGGCAGCACAGAGCACTCCTGGGTTTCCCAAGAGGAATATTTCACTGTAACCCACACACAGTACATGACATGGGCCCCAAGCAAGGCACTGCATGACTTACAGCTGACTTCAGCAGGCTTTAGTTTGATCCATAAATCCTCTAGACACTTCACAAGAATGTTGCTCAACTCCCACTGCCTTCAGTCTCACAAGAGGTAGACATAAATACTTAGCATTAGCATAGCTCCCCATGACTCATTTTTTCTCCTTTTTAAATATAGCATCCTATAAATGTGGATACATTCTGAGCAATAAAACTCACATTGTTACTGTTCATCATGCAACCATGGCAGAAAATTCCTCCTGCCAGCTTTGGACAACTTCCTCCACCAAACTCCAAGCACTGGTGACCCTCACATGGCTGAGATGGAGCAGTGGAAGCTCTGCTCCATCAGGGAACCCAGGCAGCACAGGGACTCAGCACTGTGGCAGCAGATATGGAGCTGGGCAGGAAGCTCCATCATCAACCCAGCCACTCATACCAACTTTATTAAGAGGAGCAGAGCTGGCTCTGGGTACAGGAAGAGCAGGGATTTGCCAGAGAGGAACATAGTTCAGTAACTGAGGAGCAGCCTGTGCCAGTCTTGGGGAAGCCACTCACTGAAGTAGTGGTGGTGGAGGAATCTCTAGCTGGGGGATTCCCCACTCTTCACCTTCCCCAGACACACATGACCTCCCTCCCTCCATCACCAGGCTTGAGCTTTCTTCCTTAGAAAAGCCAAACCCATGTCGTCTAACCAAGCAAATGCCACAAGCCGCTTCAGAAGCGCTAAGAAAGAATCAGATGGGAAAAGCAAGGACCAGAGCTTGTTGATTTTCATGAGAATTAAGACTGTTTGAGTGCCCTCCTGCAGACTTTCTTGTGTGATCAATCCCTCATGCTGTGCTTAGGTTTACTGAATACTTCAGTTCCCTAGCTGTACAAATGAGATAAATAGCAGGTCCCTATCTCACAGGTATGCTGCAAAATAAATAGATTTTGCATTACAAGTGTTACAGGAATGCTTTAAAACTTGCAGAAGTATCAAGACTAATCCATCACTGCTCATAAAGAACCCTAGGACTGATAGCAAATTAAAATCTTACCTACACAAACATTAGAGTATGCAAGACTGTTTTCTTAGTTTATCTGCTTCTGCTGATAACCATGTTTGCCCCAGTGACTTGAACTGCTCTAGTCACAAGCTGTTTAAGCACACCAAATCCTGTCTAGAGAAATACATGCTTTGCTCTGTCTCCAATAACAGCTGAGACATCAGTCATCCTCTCAGCTGTCCTAAAGACATAGTTGAAAATGCATGCCCATATCCATCCTGCTGTCAGGTGACTGAAAAGTACATTTTTACCTCTTGGACCTCTCTAGTAAGATTACCCATGATAATTTATTTACCACAGTATTTTTCTAATTGTTTCTCCAACACTCTTATTTAATATCTGAAATAAGTGGAGTGGTAGAGCCACTGCTCTCATCCTAGAAACTGGCATTTTAAAGATAAGATAAACAGAAGCCTTTGCTTAAAACTTCCAGGAGTGTGTGTAGCTTAAAAAGCTAATTGCTTTTTAAAATAATGACTAAGACTCTGAGGAATCTAACTCCCAAAGTCACACAGGTAGTTTTGAATATGTTACCACTTCAGAGTAATTATGCCATCAAAGTTCCAGTCAAGAGCTGATGAGCGTTACTAATATATGCTGATGAGAGAGCCTGAACGTGAAAGACCTTCTTGGTTTATTTACACTTCAGTAAATCAGAAAGCACACCAAGACTTATTTTCACATACAAGACTAACAGACCTGACCACAGGGATATTTAAGGAGGTTAACCCACAGCCCAGGGAGCAGGTTTACTGTAAACTGGCTGCAAGCTGATGCTGTTGCACTTGTTTTCACTGGAGATGATAGAAACTTGGAGCAGCTGTTTGGACTTCAGTGGACTAGCACCGGTTACTACATAAAACAGTGGTCTGGCCCATTACCTGAATTATTACAAGTCACCATTCATATGCAAAATAGTCCCCAGGCAGTCCTCAGTGACATTTATCTCTAGACCAAGAACTAGGCAGATGCAGTCAAGAGCTGGGATGAAGAAAGAATAAACAATTTTTACCACCTTGCATAAAGTTATATATTTGGTACAACATTCTTTTCAGAAGCAGACCTTCTCGAAGAGAAGGCAAGGCAAGTATTGTGTTATTTGGGAGAAGGTGAAAGAGTGCCAGGAACTTTTTAAGCCGCTCTATAGTAGAAGAAAGTACAAGAAAGTAGTTAAAGATTTTACACTTGAGCCTATCAATGTCAAATTTCAAGGTTAACAAAATTTAGCCAAAAATGAATATGTAAATTGTACAAGCAGTGAACATTTCTGCTGGTCAGTTCTGGCCAGAAGAGAAGTAGCAGGAAGGGGAATCTCATCCAAGACTGTCTCAAATACTTAGATGCCTTCTGAAGTATCTCAGCTATATTTATGCTCCCAAGACACCCCACAAAGAAATAACTTCTACTACCCCATTTTAGAAAGAAGAGTGGACTTTGTGAAAGGCAGGTTCATTGGTACCTCTAAGAGTTGGCCAGGTCACAGAGAAAATACTCGGGGACAGTTTTCCATCCCTTCACCTAGCTCCAGGAACTGGGCTGGTGTCTCAGATGGAACCTATCTGCCTGCACAATACTAAGCACCACTCGCTGGAAAAGCAGTGTCTGAAGCAGTAAAACTGCAGGAGAGTCAGTAACAAGTACTCTAAGTAGAGCAAATTACTCAAAAATATTGTTAACCTCCCCCAGCCCTGTCCTTACCCCTTCCCTCAATTGTTATTTCAGGAGATATATTTTTGTACAATTATTTCATTATCTAACGGCAAACTGGCTGCCTGTTGTATCTCTATGCAAGATTTCCATATATATTACTCCTCCACTGACATTTTCTCACACATACACATGCACAGATCAGCAATTGCTCCACTACATTCTCAAACAGAGAATAAAAGAGCCATAAATCTCGAAAAAAACTAAGTATGCCAAAAAATTCAGCATCTGAAGTTACAATCGCTCATTTATCCTCTCTGTTCAGAAAGAGCCAGTCTTGGCTTATTACAGATATTTTTGAAGTAGTCAGTGTTGCTCTAGATTTACTTTGGATACAGACACTCAGGATGTGACCCACTGGAGCACTGGAACTTTGTTTCCCCACAGAGAAAAATACAGCCAGTGACATTCAAGTAGAACAGGAAGGCTATTCTTCCCTCCCCAGTAAGGATCTTCTCTCAAGCACCCCTGTAAGCAACAACAGGAGAAAGAAGTAATAACTCCACCAAGGAGTGGGCTAATGTTCCTCCCATCTGCCAGACCCACGCTCATTCTGTTTTCACTTGGACCAAATCCTCCCAAGCCTTCTGCTTTATACCTTGTTAAATTTGGGTGCTTCATACAACAAAAATAATGTCATCCATCTTTGCAAGGTTACTTTCAAGGTACATTTCCATATCTTTTAACACCATTCTCTTCTTCAGCCCTGCCTTGGAAGCCTGAAAATTAATTCCCTATTTTTCACATTGAATCTGTCCCCTGAATCACAATCTACTTATTTATGACTGTAAAAGCTTATGCAAACACCTCCACCATGCAAAAACAGTCCCCTCTTCATTCCTGTGGATTCATGTTGATATTCTGCACCTCCAGAGTCTGAAGTACTCCCTGCATTGAGAGCTGCCATTCCCATGCTGAGGCAATCCCCCCTAACTCCCCTTGTGCAGGTAAGAGAGATAAGGGGATGAGTGGTCATGGAGAAGTTACAATGCTGAGGCAAATGCAGCTCCACAAAGTGTAGGGACACTGACTGAAGGCCCTGCATGGCTCCAAAGGTTGAGCAAGTCTGAAGCAAGGAGCCACCAGAAGTGACAGCTTAGCTGAAGCAGTGACAAACAAATAAACCAGGTAAAACCAAATTATTAAGAGTGGTCAAGCTGAAGTCTGGAGCCTAAAACTTTTACAGGGCATACTGATTCATCCTAATGAACTGACTCACCTGGAGCCAGTAGGGATGCCAGGCTTGGCAGCTGTGGGTAGAAGTTCTTGGCTTGAATCCAGCTACAAAAAGGACTTCACATCCAAGGAAGGAAGATAAAAATGAAAGGGCAGAATTGAATAAAGCTTAACAGTTTTCCTCAAGGAGCCTTCTAGAATTAAGAAAAGGGAGTGGAGTTTCTGCTCAAATGTTGTCGGCCCAGAAACACCACTCGGAGCACATGGAGCAGCTAATGGGCCAGAGAGGACTTGGTACAGGACACTGCTGTTAAAGAGGAGTCTAAGAAACCCCAGCACAATGACAACAATAATGAATCATCACACCCATTTTTCCTACATCCACCTGCCTTACATTGCCTTTGCCAATGACAACACCAGCTCATGTGCAGGACTCATCCTCCTCCTTCCAGTCCCCAAATGCCATTTGTCCATCAGAGCCAAAAAAACAGGTGGGGAGAAGGAAGAAAGTCCTCTCTAACCACCTTTTTCTGATACAATGTTATTCCTCCCTAGCGTTAGCCTCAGTCCCTCAGGTCAAGAAAAGAACATCCAATCCAACACATACCAAAAAGTTCCCCCCAAAGAAGGAAATTTAGTTCCTGCAATTCTTAGCATTCTCTGCAAAAAATTTGGAGCTTGTGAAAACACCCACCAAAAACTTCAATAAATAGAACTGTATCTCAGATAATTTCTGAAAAAGAGGTGCTGGGCCAGCTCTGACCCAGCTGCTCTAGTTCAGGAGAGATGCTGGTGGGGTGTTTGGCTCTCTGCAATCTGGGTATACATTCTATCATATTGGATAGCTCCTGGAATGGAGGAACAAAATCAAAGAAAGACAAATTGATGCAGAACTACAATATGAAGCTATTCATACCTATTTTCTACATACACTATTATTTTTAAGGAGATGCTGTCAGCTTGGTATTTTGAGACTCAAATATCTGGAAAGAAATCTTACCTCTCAGGCAGTCTGAAGCTCTCCTACAGAGAGTTTTTCTTTAAAGCTGTTACTTCGTGCAATTTCCTTGCCACACCCCTTGTTCTTTCTCTTATCTTTCTCCTAGCCTTTCTTAAATTAACAGACCCCGTTTTTGCAAATCCATTTTAACAGATTCAGAGCAAGAGGCAAGTACCTTTCATAAAGAAAAATAACAGTTTTAGGCATTTGAAATGCATCTCTCTGATGCAAAAAGAGCCTGAGCTAACCAGGTAATTTCAGAGTGAAAACTCAGAAAGCACATCTATAGCTGATACAACTATAAAGTTGATTCACTTTTCTTAATATCAGCTCTTGTATGAACAACAGTTTCCAGGTAAGATGTACATAAACACTGCCAGTCAATAGCATCCCTTTAAGCCTGCCGACAAAATCCGAATTTAGATGATTTAAGCTACCTGACGAGTTGGTGGCTTAGATTTTCGTATTTCCGTGGCATTAGTGGAGATCAGTGCCAGCTGACAGTGCTGAAGGGCTGCAGTTCCCTGTGCTGGGAAAAAGCCTCACGCCAGAGTCAAGGCTCCCCTGTGAGCTTTACTCTTCCAAGAAAAGCCCTGTCTCCACTCGGACCTGCTGGTGTGAAGTCCCAGTTTGCTACACGACAAGGGGAGTCACTGGAGCAGAGCAGTGCAGGATGCTTGAGAGTGATCCACTCGAGGTCTAACATTTAACTTGCTCCTCAGCTTGCAGCCAGCGTGGCTTTATCTTAGTTTCTCTCTGCCTAGGAAGCGGGGCTTCATACGTTGTTTCTAGGGCTCTTGAGCCATTGATTAAAGTAAATAAACAAACAAAAAACTTACAAGTTTTCTTTCTAATCCCCAGCAATCCCAATCACAAGGTCTGAAAAATCCTTGTCCTGTCTGTGGTTCAGTTTGTTTTCTTAAAGTAGAAAGCATAAAAGCAAAGTAAAAGTGAAGTAAAACCAGAAAAAAAAAAAATACAACAAAAAACCAAAACCAACCAAACCCAAACCCGTACCTCCTCCTCCTCCTCCTCCTTTCTCTGTAATTGAAGATAGCATCTCTATCCTTCTAAAAGTTATGGAAGCTTATACAAAGTACTCAGTGATCCAAGAGCAATTTTAATGTAAGATAAGAATCCTCGCCATACCCAGATCACATCCAAACACACCCGGGGTAGGAACGTAAAATAATACCATGACTCTGAATCTGTGGCGGGGGGAACAACCCCTGACACAAGCAAAACCCAACAAACCCTCAACTTACAAAGATCTTCCATTACACCGCGTAACTCAGAGCGACCCCTCTCCCCAGCGCTCACCCCGGAGCGGACACGTTCCGCACGGCGTTCCGACCATTGCGCCATACATTCCCTTTCCCCGGCTCTCGGCGGGGCAGGGACCCCGAGCCCCCCGCAGCCCGCCCGCCGCACGAAGCCCCCGTCCGTACCGTCCGTCCCTCGCCCGGCGTCCGGCGCTGCCGCCAGCGGCGGCTCCGCGGCGACAGCGCTTTCCTCCCGACACCGAGCTGCGGCCAGGGAAAGCGGCGGTGCCCGGGGCGCGCTGCTCCCGACGGCGGGGCTCATCCCAGCGTGGGGCGCCGCATTTCAGCAGGAATCGCTGTGGGGAGAGGAAAGAAGCAGAGGGGGAAGCCCCGCCGCGGTTACCGGCGGTCCCGCCCCTCCCGCGGGCTTGTCACGCGTGGAGTGCCGAAAGTGCGCGGCGCTGTCCCGCGGAGGACGGGCAGATCGCACCCGGTTATTGTTCGTTCGGCCGTGTCCCCCCGCCCCGCTCACAGAACGGAGCGGCGCCGCTCCGAGCCCGCTCCCCGCCCGCTCACCCGGGCTGCGGGGCCGCGCCCTCAGCGCCCGCCCTGAGGCGCCCGCGGCCCGGCAGCGCTCTGGCCCCGGCGGCCGCGGCAGCGCAGCCCGCGCCCGCCATCCCTTATATCGCCGCGGCGGCTGCTATAAATAGCCCGGCCCCGCCGCCGGGGGCCGGGCCGGGCGCCGCCGAGGGGGATTCGCGGCTGTGCGGGGACCCGCCGTCACCTGCGGCTCGGCCGCGATGGCCGCTCGGGCCGCGCGTGGGGGCCGCTGTCCGGCGGGCGCGGCGGCGGCGCGGCTCCCGGGGGCCCGGGCCCGCCGACCCCCGGCGCGGCAATGGGCCCGTCCGCCGCCGCCGCGCGTTAAGGTGGAGCGGAGTGGGGCGGCAGCGGCGGCGGCACCTTAAACCAAACCGCTCGGGCCGCTCTCCCCGCCCGGCACCCCGGGCCCCACGGGGCTGTGGCTGAAGGGAACGGACCGACCCTCCGGCCGCCGGGTTTGTGCAGACGCCAGCAAACGAGGAGGAGGAGGAGAGTAAAGAGCCGGTTCTGTCTGACGGACGGGGCAGCAGCCGGAGGGCACGGACTGTCACAAGCACCGTTCACGCCGCATGAACACGGCACACACCGAGCCTTTGAGAACCAGCTACTGTGCGCACACAACCCCTCTTCTCCCCCTCCCCCATATATATATATATCTGTATATATTCATACTTAATACCAGGAAGCCTCATCAACTTTAATCCCAATAAGAGAACTGGTGTTTAATACACCAGAGCTCATCCTATATAGCGCCCAGGGAACACATGGGCAGTGGTTACTTTCCTTTCCTCTCATGTGTGCCCTTGGCTGGCACTGGGAGGCAGAACCAAAGCAGCACTGACTATGCCACCTGCGGGCTCCTTTGCCACCTCAGACCTTGCACCTGACACCAGCAAAACCTCTGCTCCCTCTACACACACCTGCTGACACATGCTGTCCTCACAGAGGATGCTAGCGATGGCTGTGTGAGAATAATCCATGACAGGAAGGATGTGTCCTACCACAGGAGCACCTTGGGCACAACCCTGGGTGGTGCTCAGGTACAGACTGAGTGCCCACAGCATCTCAAGGGGTACATTTAGTCACCTGCTGATTTACCATGCTAGGTCAGTGCTTACCTCCCTGGTGGTATGCTACGCAGAGGTACAGGAACTCAAAATGGTTCTTTAACCCAAGTGAACAGTCCCTGTGCTGAATGAGCATTGTGTACACTCCAGTAGTCCCCAGAAAGATCTACCCAAGGAGTCTGGCACAGCGCTGCGGCATGCACAGAACAAGACAGCCTCCGTGCTATCTTTCCCACATGTGTAAGAGGCAGAGAGAAGTGTACTGCCATTTTACAAACAAGATACGTGAGTATCTGCCTCAAAACCTGTATTGGTCCAGCAGCATGGAAGAGGAGAGAGGGAGCAGACCAGAAGAACCCCACAGTTTCCAAACCAAACCGTGGGACAGATGTGTTTTGTTCACGTGAATTGACAGCTGGGTTTGTAAGATTTGCATTCGTCAAAAGGAGTCACATGTTTACACCTGAATTTGATGTGAAACAGCTTCTCTGTTGGTTACAAATTTTCCATCTAGGACGAAACAGTCTCCTCATCTTCCCAGGGCAGACTGCAGTGCAGTGATGGAGGCGACTGGCTACGAGGAATCTGGTTTCAGCACATCTTGCCACCAGGGAGGGCAGAACTGGCAAAGCTGCACACAGCAGGTAATTTATACACCCTCAGAAGTGTGGAAATGCTGTCACTAAATGCCGGGGACGCAGCAGTCCTGGGACTGGTAGGCCAAAGATTTCAGGTTTAGATCTTTAAATCTGAGCATCCAGCTTTCTATTTGGGCATCTCAAACAAATCACCCTTCAGAGCTGCACACTTTTGCTTCTGTCGAGATAGCTGCATTTGCCACCCAAGCCCAATATTCAGACATCTAAACCTGAAAATCTCTGATGCATTTCATACCAAAGTCAGTAACACTTAACAAGAAATTCTGTGGCCTGGCTCCTCTACATCAGGTGTCCAGTTTATTGCTCAGTTCTCAGGAGCCTTCCTACCATAAGAAATACTAAAATTATGAATGGAGGAAAGCTAAAAAGTCCTCTTTCAATTCCATCCAGTATCTGGAGCAGCATTAAATTTCTTGTAGTGCGTATTAGTTAACAACATTGCTAAAGGGGAATTTCTGCTGTGGTTGAGCGCTTATACAATACAACTCCTTTTTAAGTGCATTTTTGTATCCTGCTGAGTCACCCCAAGGAGCCCTCAAACAAAACATCATGTTCAGTTTGACAGCAGAGGCAGTGGCATCAAGAGCCTCCCCTTTACCAGCCCTCCCTGGGGGATGTGACTGCAGGATGGACGACACTTCAAACCTTGGAATGAAATAGAAAGCTAAAAGAAAAGAGCGCCTTAAAATTTCAGCCAACATTTCCCCCATACAGATTTAAGCACATGACATTTCCAGTCTGTTTCAGCTTCAGTGAATAGATTAAAGTGACCGTGCAACCTCTGAACTCCCCAAGTCAGATTATACTTCAGGTGAGCTCTCACTAAATCAGAGGATGCATTATGTATGTAGCATAGTATTTCACTATTAGGTCTAGATGAATGTGGCTGTTTATTATCCCATATTAAAGCTGAGTGGGTTAGTGCAGCATGAGCCTCTTGGCTTGTTTTGTTGGCAGCTGTCTTTTGGGCTGCTGGGGACACTTCCCTTGCCCAGGCTCTGCAGCAGGAGCTTGCAAACACAAGGGTTTGCACAGCACCACAGCAAGACAGACTATTTGCACAAAATTTAAGAAAAAAGAAAAAAAAAAAAAAAGGAAAAAAGTTTTCCTTGCAGGAACAGTGCAATGCGTAAGATTTTTGTCAGTACAAGTTCCTGCTGGTGCCATATAGCCGGGGATAAGAGGTCACTTCAGGGAAGTCAGGGGATGGAGATGGGGTTTGAGGGGATGCAGTGGCCCTCCCAGGAACTAACGCAAGGTGCTGCTGGCATCACTGTCAGGAGGACAGGCAGGTTGGAGCAGGGAGCTGTACCTGCTGCACCCTGTGGAGATAAAAGCACCATCCTGCACCAGATTGGATCTTGCTAGATAGAGCAGAGCCCTGTGGGCTTGACCCTCGGTGTTGAGTTTGGAGAAGAGCACAGAGACCACATCCTGAGCTCTGTCAGATGGCACAATCTCAAACGACCTGCAAAGGAAAACGTTGTGTTCCTACACAGCCAGTTGACTCCAAACCTGCATGAAGCCAATGCAGTAGCTCTGCTGCCACTGTGAGTCCATTTGGTCAGAGAAAACAGATCACACTTTCAGGCTATGGATGAACAGTGTTGCTCTGCTTCTATGGACTAGGAACAATGAAGCCATAACAACTGAGATTGATTTCACCAGATTTCCCTGGTGCTTGGCACAGACCACGGTGAAGCTGCTTAGCAGTAGAGGACATCTAGTGATATTCCCATGCAACTACATAAACTACATAAACTGATAAAATTTCTCATGTGACTTCTTCAGAGTCAGCATGGCTGGAGACGGGACACGGTGTGGCTGTGACAGCTGCAGAAGGGCTGGGACAGGCTGACCATGAGCACCCTCTATAAACGGGTCACAAAGAAAAAGCTCCTGAGAGGCTTAGGGAACATACAGTGAGGGCACAGGTAGGAACCTCAAGGGAGCTGGTGGTGCTGCATCTTTTAAGGAGACATTACAATGGAGTGCAGAGCTTTTATTTCTACAGCAAAGACCATGTAAACTGGGATACAGAGATTAAAATCGGCCGTTTTCTTTCAGGAGTCTTTGCTCTTATCTCAATTTGCCTTTCATGTGACTCATCCTGAGCACATGCTGCAAACATCAGCCTCAAGATCAAGATTTTTTTTTCTCTAGTACAAGAGATCAGCCCTTTCTCCATGCCCTTTTACAGCCTGCTGCTCTTTGTTCTAGGAAGGATATAAAGGATACTTCCCTCCTCCAGGTTATTTATAACAGGGGATTCTCTAAAAATGTTTTCCCAGACATACTCCAGGCCTAGGATCAGAAATTTGGATGTAAAACAAAGAGACTGCCAATTTGGTTTCTAAAAAAGCAAGGATTGGCAGAGCTTTATAAAAGAACACACTTCCCTAAGGAAATGGACTCATTTTATCTGACACTTCCTTTGAATGGAGTTATTCCCATTAAGATCACCATTAATTTAGGAGTAAGGGCTTCACATTTGAGGTCTCACCATCTTGTACTTACTTCCATGTCAGATGCACTCAGTTTAAGAGTGTTGAGGAAAGGTGAGACTTTTATTACTCCTAATAAAACACAAGCAGGAGGTTGCAAACACAATCTGCTGGCTAGATTAGATCCTTGGAAATAGCTGTGCAAAGCTACAATACCTACTCAAAATGCAAAGGGTGATGTTGAAAGGCATCAGTGAGACGGGTGAAAGAACAGAGGAAAAGGCTGCATTAGCACCTGCAACAGCTGTTGATTTTGTGCCCTTCTTGCATTTATGTTATTTATCAATGGACTATATTTAGCAATCATAAGACCAGAGCATGGAGCAGCCCCAGGTCTTTGCTCTGCTCTCCAGAGGGCGGCTGGTGGCTAGCAGAGACTGGCACAGCTCTGAGAGATCCACAGTAGCTGCTCATACAAGGCAGGAGTAATTTCTGCAGCACACTGAGTCATTGTAGGAAGGAGACTGAATCTTACCCAATTTCCGAAAGCAGAAGAGCTCTAAGCTCTCTTGTGATGAAACAAAAGCTGGCAGAGCACATGTTGTTATGTGGCAGGCAGGGAGGCCACTTGAGACACATTCAGGAGGTCTTCATGTGAGCAGCAGTGAAGGACACTTCAGAGGCTGAAAGCTGCTGGTGTTGAGCAGCGAAGGCACAGTGCAGCTGCTTCAGTACCAGAGAGCCACAAATTAATGTGTGATGTGAGTTTCAAGGCAGAGGAGATGAGGAAATCAATGACCCAGACAGAAGGAGAGATAGTGCCAGATGAAGCCCGATGACGACATTTTCAGGCAATTTGTTCACTCTGCTGGGTAAGCTGCTTGGGGAGAGATAGAACAGATTAGAGATGACTGCATATACTTTGCCCAAGAGCAAGACTGTGAGATTCACAGTAGCAAGGCCTTGGTGGCTGTCCTGCCTCCATGCAGAAAAATTAATAACTGCTTCTCTTAACTATCAGAGCATTAGCTCCAGCTGATTTTACTTTTGTGCATGTAAAAAAGCAATTACTTTTCCTCTTGGGGATTTCCTCTGAGGGTTGTACAATGTTGGACAATTATGTGTTCACTCACAAATACAGTTTGGTGAAAAAGGCAGGCTCTCAGGGGAATTTGAACCTGAGAGGACACATGTCAATCATAACTCTAGCAAAATTTAGCTATGAAAATAATGTTCTAAGGAATGTAGCAAATTCCATTTTGCTGGGAGAAAAGTGACACGGGTGTCTTATGTTGCACTGGCAGTTCCAGGGCATTAACCTGCAGAAATCTGACCTTGAACAGGAAGAAAAACTAGCTAATCTGTCTAATGAATAGATTTGGTTGTTGCTCAGGATTCTGGCTGGACATTCACCACACATCAGGAGCTCAGGAACAGAGTTAAGCTCAGGGGAAGGACAAATGGTCATGCAGACTGGCTGTGTGCTGCAAGGCATGAAGACAGGGCATGGCAAGTGGAAAGTGAGGTAACTTTCAGCAGTTTCCATTTTAATGGTCTGAGTTGCACACATAGAAGGGAGCTTATCTTCTGGAACTGCTTGAGCTTGGGGCAGGTCTGTTCATCACCACATCTGAAATGCAGCAGCGTGGTGTGCTCTGGAACACACTGTGTCCTGGCGCGTGACTCCGAGGACAAAGCAGGGAACACACATATATGTGTCTGAGACATATTATACTGGGGGAGCTGAAACAGCTGCAGTTGGTCGTGGTTCTGTCCTGCTGCTCTCTAGAACCTCCCTACAAGGTATTTTTTTTTACTAAGCTCTTTTCAGTCATCTTATCCAGTGATCTTATGCATCTTTTGAGCTGCTTCCCTATGGTTAAAACATAGGACAGAGGATCCCCCAAGAGGAGACACAAGACAGGCTTAGCAAGGAGACTGAGAAAGACAAGCCCAGAATTTCCCAGATCTCTGTCCTTGCACCTGGAGCTTATTTCTGCTTGTGCTGCAGGCAGACCATAACTGTATGCACAAGTGCTGTGTGTGGGTGACTCCCTGCCCACGTGCTCTGGAATTGCTCTCTCTAATCTGCCCTGCCAGTTACTGAGGGCAATACCTTAATAAAGCAGTTGAACTTGTAGTGGCTGTCAAACCTACATTGGGACAGGGAACCTGCTCTTGTCCCTGTTTGCTTGTATACAGAGCAGAGTGCTGTAAACAGAGCTATAAATACTCCTGTGCCCACTGAATGCTTGAGGTCAGAGCAGATCAGCATAGCAATTCCTTCTGGCTTTGAAAATAAACTATGAATCAATGCATTCATTGCAGGCTGAGTATCCCTGGAATGAGGCTGATAGTGCTGCTCCAAAACATTGGCATTCTGGGCAAGAGCACTGCAGAGAAAAAAATACATGGTAGTGAACCACACAAAGGGCACAAAGCAGCCAGGTCCCTAAAACCTACCTTTGGCAAGAAGTAATTCATCAGGACATTTGGATGCCAAACATGGAAATACCTGGTGGCTCAAGGAAATATTTATAGCCCTCTGAATGGCAGTGATTTTTATTTATAAATTATATGTTTATAACCCTTTGAATGGCATTCAGGTTACATTTTGGATCTCCCTGCTGTGTCTCAGCCTCCATGCTCTCCACATGAAACTCACTTTATCAGCTTGTAGTCGAGGAAGCAGGACAGGTGAGAAGATAGGAATTGACCTGGAGGTGGAAAGCCAAACCTCAGCCCTAAGCACATCAGTTACCACCCTGCAAGCCCAGAGAACATACTCAGGAAGGCAGGACACATCCTACTCAATATTGCTAAGAGCAAAACCTAATGCTCTTCAAAGTCCTTCAAGCTCAAACTCCTTACACTGGAAGAAGATTTTAGGTCCAGAACCTAGCTTTAGATTCATCCAGCTTAAGCCAAGCATGAGAATGAAGGTCCAGCCTTGCTACATCCTTCATGGGAAATCCCTGTAGTTACAGCTAGAAGTGATGCACCCTCTGAATCCACCTTGGATGTCTCCTGCAGAGAGACAGTTCTCTGATTTCTAAAAGACATTTTTATGTGGTAAGAACAACCACATTAAAAAATCTCCAGTAAATTCTTGATGCTGCTGGCCCAAAGACTACAGTCACCATGGGAGCTGGTGAAAGGTCTGAAGCACAAGTCCTGTGAGAAGCATTTGAGGGAGCTGCGGGTGTTTAGCCTGGAGAAAAGGAGGCTCGGGGTGACCTTATTGCCCTCTATAACTCCCTGAAGGGAGCCTGTAGCCAGGGGAGGGTCAGTCTGTTCTCCCAGGCAGCCAGGGACAGGATGGGAGAAAATGCCCTCAAGTTGTACCAAGGAAGGTTAAGATTGGATGTTTGTTAGAAAAAAATTATTCACTGTTAGGGTGGTCAGGCCTTGGTCAGGCTGCCCATGAAGTGGTGGAGTCATCAGCCCTGGAAGTATTTAAAAGAGGTTTAGATGAGGCACTTAGAAACATGGTTTAGTGGTGGCCTTGGCAGTGCTGGGTTAATGGCTGGACTTGATGATTTTAGAGAGCTTTTCCAATGTAAACCCTTCTATGATTTTTCTGGAAAAACATTTCAGACTCTCCCTTGAATTCTCCTTCTGATTAATATTGTTCTTCTCCCCCTCCTTGCCAACTTAACAAACATTTCTGTGTCTAAATAGCGTTTTTGGTCCACTGCCTGTTGCAATCAAAAGAACCTTCTATTGACTTCTGGGACAGTCAGGCCCAGCTATTAGTGAAACATAAAAGCATTCGAACCCCACACTACTGGGACTGTGTGTAAATGGCATTACTTGCCTCCTCCTGTGGTTGTTCATGAGATCAGGACACAAAGCCTTGTCTTTTGGGAGCCGTCTTTCCTTCAGAAGCCTGTTTGCCTTTCTATCTCGTAATGACAGTGAGAAATCCTTAAGGGTTTTCGAACTCCCATTCCCCAGCAGAGAGCCCCAGCAGGCAAAGGCTTTGTCAGGCAGCATATTAATGAAACAGAAAACATGACCTGAATTTTTATAGCTTGTACTTAGCAGGTCATTTACTTGTCATGAAAAGGGACATTTTGCATTGGTTGCCAATAATAGCTTCAGAAAAGGAGCACTTAGCTCTCATGTTTAATTCCCATGAGGATGAAGGGTGATAGGAAGAGCCCCCCAGCTGCTCCCTTACCCCCACCCCACGCTGGGATATTCAAACTATGCCGAGCACTCCTCTCAAATTCTGTTGCAGGAGTAGGGGTCTTGTGTGACCCTGGTAGGGAAGCCCACACACGGGGTCGGGCTGTGTCCCAGATCTCATCCTGGATGGATTTCTTATCCTCACATCCCACACAGCAGCAGCAGCAGCCCAGCTGAGCAGCTCCTTGCAGAACTGAGTTTGCCAATTTCCTCTCAGCCCAGTATGGTTCTGGCGGGTCAAGTTATCTCTCCCAGTCAGGGCTGGCCGGGTCACTAGACCCAGGCAAAAAATTTGAAGCAAAAGTGGGGTAATTTTCACAAGCTGTGGGGTGATTTTCACAAGCTGGAGGGTCAGGCTTTCCTCATTGTGCAAGGGGAACAGTGAGGCATGCAAATTCCCTCAGAGATAAGGAAGATGTTCTTAAATGGGCTCTGAATCCAAACTAGCATATGTATCAGCTACAAGATACATGAACTGGGCACAAGAACATTCTAGAGCTGCGCCAAACTTGAAGCATTAGCTGGACTGTTTATTGACTTAAGTGCCTTAAGTCTCTTCAGAAGAGACAAAAAGGCCCATTTCTCTCTTCTCCCCTCCCAGGTAACAGGGGACAGGACAGAGGAAATGGCCTCAAATTGCAACAGGGAGAGTTTAGATTGGATATTAGGAAAAATTTCTTCACTGGAAGGATTGTTAAGCATTGGAACAGGCTGCCCAAGGAAGTGGTTGAATCACTGTCCCTGGAGGCATTTAAGAGATGTGTGGATGTGGCACTTGGGGACATGGTTTAGTGGTGGCCTTGGTAGACCTGGGTTAATGGTTTGACTCAATGATCTTAAATCTCTCTTTCAACCTAAACAATTCTATGATGACATAAGCTTCAAATAATAAAAAGGGTTGGCATGGATCTCCTCACAGGGCCTTTGACCTCCTTTAGGGGCAACAGCAATGTCCAAGAGCTGACACTTTCTCAGTGATTGCACATACTGCATTTTGAGCTGTGCAATATTCTTTGTGTCTCGTGGAGAAATCTTAAATCTGAGGTCAAAAATATTTGTGGGTCCCACTCTTTAAATGGGGAAAACTTCAGACTTCCATAGAAAGCTCTAGGGACCTGGAAATACTTGTAAGCTTTGCTCTCAGTATCTCAGTGCTTTGTCTCAGCCTTACCTTGCTTGATGCCCTTGTTGCCAAAAGGCTCTTCAGCACTTCCTTGATGTCTTCAATTAGCTGAGTCCCTTCCAAAGAAGAATACTAAAGACCAATGAAGGAAAAGAAACCAACACCATGATATTGTTTTCAGATCTGTAATGATTCCCTGTGTGTATATCCAACAGCTTCTCCCCATCCTTAGACCCCTTTCTTTCTCACTAGAGTGTGAACATTCTTTCTCACTAGAGTGTGAACATGTGCAACAGGACAGGACTCCTGGGCAGGGACATAGACTCCTGGAAAGGCTTGTTGGGAGAGACTTGTGGAGGTCTGCAGTCCAGCCTACTGCTCAGACTGGAAATTACTGCCATCAGCAGACCAACAGCTGTGGGTTTGAGCCTGCACACAACAGTGGAGTGTTAATTTCCTGCACTCTCATGTACGTGAGCTATGTGACTGTTGGTCAATGGCAACAGAATTGGGTCAGGATATTGCTCCGTTCATTCCTTCTGTTCCTAAGCCTACTTCTAAGTCCTGCTGTCATCTATACTATTAATAAACAAAGATAATTTTCTGGAGAGCAATGAAGCTTAAGGACGGTGGTCTAATGCCCTACTCAATTAGTAGCACTAAGCACTGATTAGTGGTTTATCACTGATTGTTGAATAGCCCTTCACTTTGAAAGAGCCAGGTGTCAGGAAACCATCCTTGCCAAGAGGTGGACCCTGTCCTCAAGAGCTGAAGCAGACCAAGCCTTGGTGAGGACACGTGGCTGCACGAGGCAGGAGCCAGGACTACTGACACTACTCTAACTTGTGTAGTTCCACACACTTCATCACATATGTATGTGTCTGAGGAACAAATCCACAAATCTGTCAGGTTGTTTTGATCAATTCCTTTCACAATGAGACATCAGACTGCCAAACGTGCCCTTGTGCAGGGTCTCTAAGAACCTGGTGTCCAACCCTGTTCACCAGGCAGGATCACTGAATTACTGAATGCACTCAGCACAGGAGATTTAATAAGGGCATGAAAAAGCTACTGAGAAACAGAGATCATGACTGTGCTTCTTCTAAGACAGCCATTTTATTTTTTAAAATAAAAATCTCTTAAGAAAAAATTTGAAGGGACTTATAAACAAGGCTAGCATGGCTCATCAGATTAATTACAGGACAGAGTGCATTTCAGATATTGATCTGGGTCTGGAAAGGATTTAATAAAATTAGTTAGGAGTTACTAGCACAAGATGGAGATATTAATCTGGTTCATAACTTTGCTGAGGTCAGGGTACTTAGACTAGGCAGAAGTGCAAATCTTTGAAATCCCCAAGCAGAAACTACCATGTGCTTTACAAACATCAGTCAAACAAGCCTCACTGGGAAATGGGAAAACAGGCTCTTTGCCTCACTGTTTTACAGGCAATTGATGGAAAACCTTCAAGCAAAGCAAATTTGAGGAGACAACCTTTCAGCTCAGTGAATGTGGCAGGCATTAGATCAGGTCACAAACAAACTGAAACTCCTTACTCAAAGAAGGACTGTGTTGGAATGGAAGTCACTAAAATTGCCCCAAATGGTTGGTACAAGTCCACTCTTTTTCAGTGCTTCCTCAGGGGGAGTTGAGTTTGGCACAGCTTCAAAGGCAGAGCAATGATTTCAGCCTGAAGAGACACTGCTTGCCCAGCATCCATGCCCCACATGGACACCTCATGGGGATTCTGCTGGGATTGTGCTGCTCTTCAGACTTCTGTTTGCTGCCAAGTTTTAATAAAAGTGAACTATTTCTTTTCAGAAAGAAATTAATGATATGTTGCCTGAGTGAGGAAGGACTAAGCCCTTCACACCCCCATCCCCTCACTCACTAGGACTGGGTGGTGTTTTTGGAAGGCCAGACATTTCGACAATATGTCTTTCCAGGAAGCAAAGCTGATCTCGGGCTTTCAGTGGAGGATGAAGGCCTCCAATGCTTGAAGAGCCTCTGCTTGAATGTGGTTGGGTGGGCACATTGCAAAGCTGCTTGCAGTGCTGAGGCTCCACCTCACCTCCGTATATTGCCACTCCAAAGTCCCTTTGTCCAAAGGATTCTGTTGCTTGCACAGGTCTTTATATCTGACAATGTAATCTTTTGAATTCTGCAACAGTCCAGGTTCCAAAGGAATAATCCAAACAGTTTGAACACATGGGGGTGGTTTGCACTGACAAGAGGTTAATTTGATCTAAAGAGATGTTTCATCATGCTGCAGTAATTCAGATTGCATGCTAATTCCATCCTTGGCTTCTTCTCTGTTACGAATGTGTCACCAAAATTTCCAGTATTCCATATCAACCACATACCTTTAGAAAACAGAAACTGCCAGTTCATTTCAAAACCAGCTGTCAAGTAATGTCAGTTTTTACTCAGACATCAGCCAAGATCCACATCAGTGAGATTAGGAATAAAAGGTTCTGAAGTGGGCTACTTGCTGGGAACAATCTGTTCTCCCTCAGCTGTGCAAAGATCATGAACAGTTAAATAACTTGAGTGCCTGAGCACTGTTTCTAAAGCAGAGAAGCCACAGAAAAGAGGAGTCCAAGTGCCATGACTTGAGACACTTAAGGAATCATCATAAAAGTATATGAGGACAATTCAGTGACTTGCAGAAAGAAAATAAATTCCAGGACACAAAGGCAGAAGGACCTAGTTCAACCATGGATTGTGAAAAGTGGTCTGGGCCATTCATGACAGATTTTCCTTTCTTCCACTACTGGTAGATGGCATGAGCAATCAAGTGCATTGATCACTGCCTAGAAGTAGATTAGAAAATCTAAAACTTAAGAGAAGATGGTGTAGTTGTGTGATAGGATGTGGTTACTGAGCTTTAAAATGCTGTAGGTAAAAGGAGAACCTCTGAGGAAAATGGGAAGTGACACAGCAGACTGAAAACAAAATACTTGGACGAGAGCAGACTCAGACACAGAATAAAGGGATTTGAGGGACTGACATATCACGTGCACTTAAGTGATCAGAAAAAAGCTACAAATAAAAGTAAGCATTCCTTTATAACTTTTCTTTGGGAGTAAGGACAGAAAAGAAGCCTGACTCTCAATTGCACTGGGGGGAAAAAACCTCATCTGATTGTGTTTCCCTCTTAAGAAATTAAGCTAACAAGGGATTTAAATTTGAAAGGAAGAAAGACAATCCTCTTTACTTTCAGATTAAATACCTAACAATGCCACTTCTGCCCATAGTGCTTAAAATCTGAGGAAGTGCTCAAATGTACACTAAATCCAGAGGAGTTAGGTCCTGGAGGGTGAGACTGCACAGGCCTGGTGAACACCAGCAGTCAGGTTCCCCCTCCTCCTCCAAATCTCTCTCCTCCCACTTGCCTTTTCAGCTTTGATGTGAAATCACCATTTTTAGGATGTGTTCTTGGAAGCTGACAATCTGATTTTTGGGGAAATCCTCCTTCCATGATAAGCTGTTTCCATGGGGATTAAATATTTCATTTTCACTTTTGTGCTGGGAGCTTCTATAGAAGATTTACTTGCCAGTTTTCATGCTGCTAAAAAGATAAGGAAAATATCACCATGACAGAGGTCAATCTATACTCCCTCTATGTAGAAGATACTGGCTGGGGTAAAGTATGGCATATCAAAGCTGCTTGATTCTGTATGAAAAATCCAAACATTTTCTCTTGATGGAATAATCTCAATACATAAATGAATGGGAAATATCAAGAGATCAATTTGAATAGGTTCAAGTTTCCCAGTCCCTATTAGCATTCCAGAAAAGCCAGTAGAAAAAACAGCCCCCTAAACCAAATAAATCAGTCTGGAGAGCAATCTGTGAAAACAGATACTAATAACACACCTAACCAGGGATTTCTCATTTGCTTTTTGTTGTAGTAATGATGACTAGCCCCAACCTGAATTCTGCAGGTGTGCAAGATCCCCAGTGAAGCCACCAAGCATTAACCAGGGCAGGGGGAGTGAAGCCTATCAGTATCACCTTTGATATCTGGTGTCACTCCAGCTGTGCCTGGGAAGGCTGAAGAGCCTGGGCCTTATCCTTTTACACTGACAGAAAGCCCCCAACTTGTATATAACTTTGCAGTGGGACTTTACTGTTAAAAAGTACATCTTTGATGCAGTTTTTCCTCTGCTTGCTAGAGTACAAGATCACTGATAAAAGCATTGTGTCCCATAGACTATTTAGTCATATCTCCTGACTGCAAACCAGATATTTGTCTGGTTCCAAATCTGCTTATTTGCTGAAAACTGAATTGAGAGTAAATTATTATCTCTTGGGCATCTCCTTCACATGTTTCCAAACCTGGTCATTGAGAACAGTTGTGAGGTCTGTGGGGTAAACTCTGCTGCTGTCTCTTCAGATGGGCCATCTGAGAAGCCTAATTAGCATCCTGCTCTCGGAGCGGAGCAGTGTCCTGTTGGGAAGAATGGATCCAAACAGTTCAACAGCAGAGACAGAGCAAACACAAGCCAGCATAGTAAGAGCAGGCAACTGAGCCCTGCAGCAACCTGAAGCAGAACAGTGTTGGTGCAAGTGATGCCCAAATGTGTCCTTCTTCAAGGGAATTCTGCAATGCAAGTGCTGTTTCTTGTGCAATATCTGGATGGGCCCTACTTAAAAATAATGATGCAGACTATAATCCATCAGACTATAATCATAATCTGAAGGATTTGCCGTCATCCTGGAACTGATCAAACAGTGGTCAGAAAAGTTTGGGTTCTTTCCTCCAGAAGTACCATTTTCTGTTGAGAAAGTACATGTGTGTGTGTGTGTGTGTGTGTGTGTGTTTGGGGGTCAATCCTTAAGCCAGGTTTCATCAAGAATTCTCCTGCTTTCACTGGATACCTCTAGTACTTTTAACCTCAACGTTTTCCAGAGGTAAAAATCCACAAAAGTTGACAACAACAACATCTAAAGACATTCTCTGCCTTTGTTCCCTCTTTCACATTAACAATGGGAAAATATTGAAAGGTGCTTTCCAGACAGCTGTGATGGTGAGTAACATGCAAGGAGTATGGGACTTGGACAGAGAGAAGACTTGTTATCTGTCCTCTCCCTATATCTGCCTCTCTGGGAAGCACAGAGATGTCTGTCCACCCTTCTGCTGTCAGATGACACCAGCTCTAAGGTAGTCAGTCAGATGCTGGGGTTGGACAGTGAAGAGTAAATAAGCGCTGCATGAGCTAATTGCAATGTTGAGGAGAAGGAAAGGGAAGATCCTGGCTTCCAGCTGTTTTGTTGTGTGTTGTCTCATTCATTTAGTGATTTATAATTTGTTGCTGGTGAAGCAAACCAGAGCTGCTGCCCATCGCTGCCACATGAAGAGCAATGGGGAAAAGCTCCCTCTGTGGTCTGACTGTGACACAGACCTTCCCACTGCTGCTTCTTGGGCCATTGAAGCCATTCAATAACTAACAAGAACATTTGCAACACACTACTTAAAGGCTGAATTTGACACTGCCTTTCCTTTTAAAGAAGCTTTAAAGCCACTTCTTTCTATTTAGCAAGTATTACTACTTTGAAGAATTTGGTTCTCAAATTCAGCTTGTAAAATTAATCTCACCATTTCCCCCAATCCCTGTTACCAGCTGGAGTAAAATATCCACACTGTTTTCTTGATTAAAAGATTGTTGCAATCAGCAATGAATGAACAACTGTTCATGAGGGTAAAATTGAAATGAACCCTGATGTGAGCACATGAGCTGTTACAAATTTTTCCATGCTGAGCTTTCAAAATAATTATAGTAACCCTGCATAATTTGGCCTAGTTTTTATTGTATTCCACATCAAAATAAAGCCAATAACAGTTATTTTTAAAATAGCAATAATTCCTTTAGTAGAACTCACCCAAATACAATCAGTTCCTGCATGGAAAGTGCATTTTCTGTAAAGAAATATAGTGTGATTTTCAGCTGCACAGAAAATTGGCCCATGGATGCAGTTCTCCCTGGTGCCATGAATAAAAGGCTTTGCTGTCAGAGATTCACCTTGTTAAAGGTAGTGGGTATTTCACACCTAATACATCAGTGACTGCCCAAACCTTTTAGTTGCTCTAGCTCTATATCTTGGAGAAATAAATGCTTCTGTTTTTTCAGTTTTGTTCTTGATCTTGCAAAAAAACCCAGCTTAAAGGCCTGTGTCCTGGTATTTGTCAGGACAAAGAAAATGAATCAAGAATTATATGGCAAAGGAGAATTATGCTGGATTTAAATAGACATAAAATATTGACAGATACAATTAGTCAAGGTAATGTTCCATTGAACAAAAGTCAGAAGCTCTAGAAAATAATTAAGAGACTTTGGACTGATGAGCATTGAGTTTGGGGAACAGGAATGGGAACTAAAGGAAATAATCCTCTTATTATTATTATTAGGAGTTAAAGTCCAACTCCTGAATTGATGCCATGAATATTTACCATTAACAGGATGATTTTATCCCTCTGAAGTTTACCTTAACAGCATTGGCAGTACTTGAGCAACATGCTGCAAACTTAAGCTGGAAAAGTTTCACAAAAGAAATAGGGCAAGATAGTTTTTATGATTGGAACAAATGGAAGGGCTGGATTGTCTCACATTCTTGCTTTTGTATGGAGAAAAGATCTGAAATAAAACCCACAGGTTTTTACCTTAAAATAGGAGAATTTGGTAAAAGGAGGATAATATGAAATACAATGTTGTTCCTTCATGATAGACTTCAGTTTCAAAATAGGTTTTTGTCTCCTACCAGCTACAGAATTGAAACTTTCAGGGCTCCAGACTCCCAAGTAGAGAAAGATTCCTGAAAGAATTATTGTGGCATGGCCCAGGGCTGCTCAGCAACGTTCAATCCTCCTCTGTCCAATCTGGTGGAAACTTTTGGAGCAGGTGCATTGTTCTGTGCACTCCTTGTTATCATAATATAAAAGCTGCAAAGACATTTCATGATGCTGAGCAATAGTTATCATACTAAAGCTATAAAATTAGTTATAAATTCTTCCATTACATTTACTAAAATAATTTCCATTATAAGGGGATCCATTTCAGGTTTGTGGAATTGGGCAAAGAAGATGTGTGAAGAGATTCCCCTGCAATTCCACATGTCCTGTGAGGTGATTGCAATACATGAGCTGGTCTGCACAGAACTTATTCTCCCTTGAGAACATCCAGGGAATGAGGTTTTATTAACAAGCTAGTTGAACTTTAAAGGTAGTAATATGAGCTTAACAGAGACAGCTGTGAAAACTGAGTCAGGTTTTTCCTCCATTCTGAAATACACACAGAGGTCTATGGGATGTTTCCCAGTTGGATTGCTTAGTTATCAGTGAACATGCAAGGGAAGAATTACCTTCAGCAGAAGCACAGACTGATGCTTTAGAGAATCAGGACTCAAAATGAGACCAATACCTTCTGCCCAGTACCCAATTAGCAGACATGGTGTGAAAGCTTCACACTTGTTTATCCACGGTGAGGCAGACATGTCTGGATCAGAGGGGATTCCCGGGGATTTTCAGCTCTGTATCAGACCCTACAGATCAGTCTGCCATACTCCACGGGCTTCGAGGAGCCAAGATAAGCCCCTGAATGTGGGTTACAATGTCTACACAGTGTGGGTCCCATCCTGAAGCCATTCAAACCCGAGAGGCATCAGGAAAGATGCTGCAACCTCAAGGTGCTCAGTCAGAGCCTGGGGAGGACTGAATTTTTCAGATTAATTCTTGTCGTAAAAAATGCGGGTAAACTCAGGTCTTCTTGCTTTTCAGCCTCTGTCCTTCCTGAAACGAGAGCCCTTCCTTTTCCTCGTTGATGCAAAAGCAGGCGAGCGAGGACGCGAAGTGGAGAGTCCCGTAACAGCAGCTTGCAGCCGGCTCCTGGCACAGGGCAGCTCCCCATGCCCGGAGACCAGGACAAAACCGGGGTTTTAGTGGTCACTGGAGCTGTCTGTGGCCAGACCAAATAGCAAAATATTCACACAGGTAGCGGTGGCACTCCTGGCCTCCAGATGTGCACACTGAGGTACTGCTCAAGTTCTGTACAGAATAAATGACACAGCCTGGTCCCTGCGCCAGGCAGTGTGAGCATCACAACCCTTGTTATTCCACGCTTCCAGATGTGTTTCTTCATGCCAACTTAGATAGTTTAATATTTTAATATTTTATTTTATTCAGTGTGATTCTGCTGGTTTTGGCTGAGATGGAGTTAATTTTTTTCATGGTAGCTGGTATGGGGCTATGGTTTTGATTTGTGCTGCCAGTGTGTTGATAATTTAGGGATGTTCTCCCAGAACAGTAGAGTCATGAAGGTTGGAAGAGATCATCAAGTCCAACTGTGAAACCAGCTATCACTGTAACCCCTACACCACTAAACCTTATCTCCCAGCTGCAGATCCAGATGCCTCCTAAACACCTTTCCACACCTCTTGCTACTATTGAGCAGTGCTTACACAGAGCCAAGGCCTTTTCTGCTCCCCACCCCACCACTGAGGAGGCTGGGGAGGGGGTAAAAGAAGCTGGAAAGAGACACTGCTGGGACAGAGGACACCAACTGGCCACAGGGATATCCTGTATGCTCAGCATAAAGCTGGGGGGAGAAGGAAAGGGGCTGTTCAGTGTGATGGTGTTTGTTTCTTCAGTTGCTTTTACACTGGAGGTGGCTGAACATCTTGACCATGGGAAGTGATGAATGAATTTTTTAGTTTGCTTGTGGAGTGTCATCATTTATGAGTGGTGAAGATCATGATGCTGTTGCCAGGGGACAATTCTTTTTTTTGACACCTTCTTGTGGTGGGACTATGAAAGTACCTTGGGACTTGCAACAGTCAGGGGGTAAAGATTGTTCCCTGGTAACTGGAGCAAAGGGATTTTGTGGAAGAATGTGCAGTAATTTAGTTAGCTACTCTGAAAAAAACCTACCTGACATCTATATTTGATACCAGAAAGCTGATGCTTGACATTTTTAAAAGAACTGACCTAAGTATCTCAGATAATAATATATACATAATCTAATCTAATAACACAGTCTATTTTCTTATCCCTGTTTTTTGACTCCTTTGTTGCACCATCTGTTTTCACTGCAAGCTGTAACAAATTCCTTGCAATCTTTCTGCCATAGAACAGAGATACCATGAGAGATAGAATAATAACAGTCTCAGACTAAACCAAAGGTTCTTCTCTCATAGAAACAATTTTTCCCAAGGCTATTATCGTGTTTGCAAACTCTGCTAACCATGTTGAAATTAGATTGCAAATGACATTCTTTCTGCAGAAAGAGATCTCTGTAGCACAAAGGGTATTGGCAACAATGCTACTAAAAATAAGAGCGTGGTCTGACAGAGCATTCAATTATTCATGTGCTCACAAGTACAGGGCCAGCAGGCTCACAGAGCTGCATCAAACACATCTCCAGTACTGCCTGCCTCTGTGTCCAGTGCAGTGTGTGCTGGATGCACAGCACCCTTCTGCTAAGAAAGGGCCCAAGTTTTATTTAAAGAAAAGCAATGGAAGCCCAAGGGGGAAGATCCTCTAAGAAAGCTGCCTCAGCTACCAGAGACTTCATGGCTTGCTCCTGCAGGCCCTGAGGCTGCCACCACCATGCCAGCTCCTTCCTCTCAGGGAGGAGTCTCTTAGGAGACTCATGAAACATTTATTCTGCATCCATGCCATGCTGTGCACTTTTCTGTCCCAAGCTATAAAAAATGCAGCATGCCTCCCTGCCTGCAGTTAAAGGGAATGGCTTTGCAGTCAGCTGGTTAACCTTTTGTTTCCCACCCTTCACTCGAAGAAATCTCCCTGCAACTTTACCTTAGCTCAGAAGGAACCCAGGTGTTTAAGGTCACTTGCAGTATGAAAGCACTTCTGTTGGGTGAACTTCCTTCAAAGTCTGTGGCATACCTGGTCTTTTGAAATGTGTTTGGGAGAACCTGAGGGAAGGTGGAGATGTCTTCTCTTGGGCCTCTGAAATGCTCTTCATCCTGGGTCCATCTTGCCATCAGTAAGAGGGACCAAGTTTTGTCATTCTGCATTTCCCCTCTTAAAAGGAGATTAACTGAAGGACCCAACAGGACCTACAGGGAGCTGCTAGGTGGGATGTGGGCAGCTCTCCTGAGACCCACTAGGGCAGCATGAACTTCTGCAGATAGAAGCAGGTCCTGGTGGTTTGAAAGGCTGTAGTTCAACAAATGAAGCCTGAGTGATTATGCAGTAAGATGCAAGATTAGTTTACACACCATCCAGGGTTAGCAAGGTAATTTTTATGATTAAGAAAGCTTACATAAATTCTGCCTTGCCAATTACTCATCTATCTGGAAGTTGCTATTCTAATGTTCAAGGTCTCATATTTGAATGGAGTAAAATATTAATTAGTGAGCCTCAATGGAAAGGAAATTACCAGGTGCTGCAAACATACAGAGCACACAAGCCACCCCTGTCAGGGATATGTTTGAAGTGGAAGTGGTCAAGGACAATCTGGTATTGCATGACTGCATGCCAATAAAGACCACCCATGCCTCTGTCATGGCTACTAACTCATAATGGCAGTAAAGAATAAGAACATCATAAGATTAAAATGTAATAGTCCCTGGATAACCACAACCAGTTACTCCCCTTGGTGCCCTGCCTTTGAGCAGTTCTGAAACTGCAGAAGAGAGACTGAGTGTCTGTAAAGTAGGAGCCAAGTCATGAGCAAACATCCCCTAGCTGCCAGAATCAGCCAGGAAAAAGTGGTGGTGTCCTTCAGGTTTGAGTTAGAAAGTCAAGAGATCCATCTTCATTGTGTTATATGTTTAAAAGGTGAAAGTAAGACTGATAGGATTTGTAGCACTTGTTCTTCTTTAGGAATTATATGGTTTTTGGTCCAACCAGTTTCCAACCAATAGTTCATTAACTATTTGGACCCTTTGGAAGTATGAAGTGCTTATTTACATGTTAATATAACTTAACTCTTAATTTACTGGTAATGATTATGGTACTTTTGCAGCTCTCTCAACCCATGAACACAAACTAAAGGCAAAACCCAAAAGGTTAAAGATCTTAGGACTGTTTGAGAAACAACCTCCCCCTACCCCGCCATATAATATATAACAACTTAAAAATAGCCACAGCAAAACTTCCTGAGAGCTGTGGTGGTGAAACAGCAGATTCAGCTCCTCTTTTGAAAGGCAATGTCTGCAGCAGAGACTGAGCTGGTTGAACTCATTTGGTGGAGTGGTGCTCGGGAGGGCTGGGTGCTAGGGTAGAGTGAAAACTCAGACTCTTCAGGTGGATTTGTTGAGGTGGAAGTGATCCAGCCACATTTTGTTTTAAGGAATCTGCAATTCAAACAGGAAGGAAAATTCTCTTTCATCACCAACTTCAAAGTAATTTCCAGTAGTCTCTTTGACTGGCTTATTGATTCTGCCTTTTGTTCTCAGAGAGGAAAAGAAGTCCAAGAGACATAGCTTGCCTTAAGAAACAAAAGGCTGTACTGTGAGTCTCGTTTAAGTTCCCTGTGATTATTCATTACTTGGCAGCTTGTTTCAAAGCACCTCTTCATCTATTTTACATGCTTTCATTCCTAATATTGTCCACAATTTTCCTGTAAGGTCCTGATCTCCTAAGGCAGAGCTTCTCCTGTGCAACAGAACACAAAGGAACTTTCTGTGAGTCTTAAATGTTTTACAAGCAAACTCTGATAGGTGTCTGCAAGTTCCACATACTCCATGCCAATTCTTGCTGTATCCCATGGCCTTTTATGCAGCCTGGGGGTGTGTGCAGAGCATGAAAAAATTGTGCTCAGCAGTGTACAGGGAAGACCACAGATGTCCTTCTCTCCTCATAGTCCTGCAGCATGTCTCAAGATCTACCAGATACCCAACAGCAGATTGACTATTATGCTGCCCCTTAAATGCAACAGAGATGTAGCTCAGAGCAGGAAAGTCCCAAAACATTAAATTCAGGCTCCTAAACTTGGTAATATTTGGTGTAATTTTTTTGGAAATAAAAAAAGTACTCAGGAAAGTTCCAATCTCAAATTATTTGATGGCAAGTTTAACAGCAAACTGGCAAGCTTCTGAACTGGCAATCACTTCTGTTCAGGGCAGCATTCAGAGCATGAGGATGAGTCCAGAGCCTTGGCAGGTGCAGCACATGAGATGAGAAACAGCTGCAGAAATCACTTTGCCCACATTTATTGGAGTTTAGCACCACCTAATGTGTGAATGCTTCACGTTCAAGCACTTCCCAGCACGGGCAGGATGAGACAGCCTAAGTAGAGCTAGAGAAAGCCTCTGGCATCAGAAAGCATTGAAATTTAATCCCTTGTGTGCTCGGTTCCTTGTTCCCTTACTAAGGGAGTAGAACCTAGGAGCAGGCAGCTCTGCTGTGAGCAGACCTGGACCAGTCAGGAGGCAGAAGAGGCAGGAGAACAGGGAGACCAGGAACACCAATGGTGACAGTCCACACATGAGATATAAACAGGCAAAGGATGTTTTTCACTCAGTCAACAGACACAGCTGGGAAGAGTTTGCAGCCCTCTCCTGGTTGTTTTCATCCTGGCTACTTGACATTTGTAGGCTTAAAATTGACAGATGGCCGCTCCAGCCGTTTTGGGAACAGCAGATGTCAAGGGGACCTGTAAAGGATTTCAGGACTGCTCTGGGTCTGGGATCAATTTGGACTGTCCAAAAGTTGCAGGAATTGCCTTAGAAACAGCTTTGCAGGGATTGAGAGATGAAAAAAGTACTTACACTTCTAAATTAAAGCTGCAAGTGAAATGATTCACAGCGCCCTGCAGGAGCATGGGGCTATTTTAGCACAAGTAATTCAGTTGAGCTCTAGTGATATTTCTATGCTTCTAACTTCTTTGGCCTCCACAGAGTTACAATTGTGAGAATATTGTCTACAGTAATACTTGGGAAATCAAAATGAATGTGCTGATAAACTGTGTCCTCCCTCCAATTTTAAAAATTTGCGGTTACAATTAGGATTTGCAGACTATGCTAAATGATAAATTCAGCAAAAGAAGATAAAAGAAAGAGTTTGGTTTCTGACACATTTGGGTCTAAATAAACAGAAGAAGAGAGGGACTGAAGTGCTTCCAGGTGTGCCAAGGGTCCCTGGCAAAGTAGGCACTGAAGAGCCACCTACAGCAGCCACTTCCTCTTACACACAGAAGCTGGAACAGCTCATCACACCTGTCTTACAGAGCACAAACTCTTCATAAACCCATACTTTGAGCTGTGGGACATTCCTTAAAACTTAGCACTTGGGCCACATATGGGGCAAACAAATGTTTTGGCTTCTGGCCTGGCTAGGAGCCACCCTTGGTTACAGAAACCATTGTGTTCTTAACATACTGTATCTAAAAAGAGAAGAAGCACAAAGCTTCCATCTGCTTCTCCCCTGAGACAGAAAGAGGACACAAAATAGGCCCAGATGACAGCTGCTTTTCAAAAGACCCCACAAGGAATGATGTCAGGATGAGGAAATTTTCCCTCAGGTGAAAATCCACCAGGGTGTCAGGAAAACGGTGAGACCACATCCAGTCCAGCCTGCACTGATTTTTCAGAACATCCCATTCAGAAGGCAAGTCTAGCAATATCCAGATATACTCTCAGTTTACCCTGGGTAGGCATCCCTCAGGACATCAGAATGCTGTTTTCAGTATCAAAAACCAGATTATGAAAGCACACAAACCTGAGCTTCCTCCCTGCTCCGAGTCATTTGTTTCTGCTCCCTGCTTGTGTTTCACCCAGGGGCCTGCCCAGCTCAACACAGCCAAGGGCATATCTGGAGCACTTGGAGATGGTTCCTACCCAGAGCCTCTTCCAGAAAAAAGGGATTCCCCAGCTCCACTGAAAAAGTGATCCTATGGCCTCCCCAAAGTGACACATCAGCCTTGTTATGAGCTAGTTAGAAGTAGGCTCTGGGTTTAGTGGAGGTTCAACCAGAATATAGAATGGGGTTTCAAATAAATATTGAAAGTCTCAGCCACACCAGGGTCATTCTAAGTCTACCAGGGTCATTCAGCTTAACAAACAGAGCCTGAATAACCCCCCTGAGAGCATCATCCTCCCTCTACCAAGTGCACTTGCTAGCAAGGTGACTTGGATATATAATGTGCTTCAAAAGAATTGTAAATTAAGGGCTTACAAGACTGTGACTTGTAGCATCTGCATTACTTGTTAAGACTTAGTGAATCAAACTTGAGAGATTTTTCTCCCCAGAATCATTAAGTTTGGAGTAATCAGAAACTTGAAAATTACATGACCTCTTAGAGTATATGCTGAAAAAATAAAATATGTCTATTATATTAGTACTAATGCTGCAGAATATATGGAGTTGTAACAAATGAAAGGGAAGTTTCATCTTTGTTAAGTCCAAAGTCAAGTGATTTTTAGCAGGCAGAAATTAATTAACATCCCTAGAGATAATTATCTGTGTGCAGTTATGGTTCCCTGTATTCCTACCTCTTAAAAAAGTTTGATCCAATCTAATAGCAGACAATTCAGAAATCCCTCAGCCCTTTAGATCTTGACAGCTCATGAGTTTCAGCTAGATTCTTATAAATATTTTGGTGTTTAAAACAGCTAATCAATTATGATTCACAGCAAGATTGTAAGTGACTTTGTAAACCACTTTCAGGGACAGGGCTCTCTTGAGGTGCAATGCTCTGGACATTTTAAGTCATTGATTTTAATCACCTTATCAAAGTACATGAGAAAAAGATCTGTGTCTATGTAGTGCTCATCCTAACCATAAACAATTTTGTTAAGGGACTGATAATACATAGGAGAAGGCTTCAGCATTTCTCATTTATGTGACAGGAAAACCACAATGAAGTTTCATCCTGACTGATTTTTCTCCCCCTTTGTAAAACAAAAAACAAACTACAAGTGATCCTACTTATTGAAAACCACCCTTTTTTAGCCTACATCCTTTACAGAAGTTTGGTTGCCCATAAATAAACCACTGTAGTTTTGTTAGTCTTTTCAATAAACTCTTAAGCTACTATTCTTAAAAGCCAGGGCTGTAGAACACCACCCACGTCAGTATTACAGCCTGAACTAAATAAATTAATGGATTTATAATACAGTACTAGAAAAGCAGTTAATAAAACTATCAGACTGAAAAACACTGGGAAAATTCAGGCAGCCCACGACTAGTTTTTACAAATCATTGGAGCATCTTAAAGCACATTCTGCTCACCCGACTAAGACAGCAGATGAGTCTGGAATTTGCTGAAGCTTCACCTTGTTAAAGCCTTTGGTGAAATATTAAACCAGCTCTCAAGAAATACATTAAAACTAAGGTGTTACAGAACACATCAATAATTTGGGGCTCAGGGTTTGCATGCCAACTCTGCCTGCATTTCCCAGCTGGCAGGCTCCAAACCAGCTCTAGTTCAAAGCCCTGTAAAAAACCTCTGTCTGTGCATCATTCCCTGGCCACACAGTCCACAACTTAAAACTTACTTGTGCAGGAGTATATGCACTCTCTGAAGATGCCATTATAAGTCTCTTTTTTTTTACCTCAGCCATCACAATCCCAACAGCACTGTCACAGTGAACAATACCTCTTGCTCCAACAGCATCCTCTGAAGCCCAGGGCCTTCCAGCATGTTCTGTCAAGATCCTCTCCCAAAGCTAAAAACCAAGAGAGAACAACAGTAAGATAAGCATAATCTACATACTTTGAAGCATGGAACACACACCTTTGTCCTCAAACACTGTCTCCTCCAGACACACAGGACCATTTGCCTCCAGAAGCTCATTTACCCCCACTGAGCTCCTTCCTGTTCAGTCCTCCCTGTGTATGACACCTTCCAAGAGGAACACAAGGGAGATGTAATGGTCTATTAAGCCCTCTTTAATTAGTGTGGAATTACATAACTCATGAAAAGAACTTCATTAAATAGTGCAAATCAAACGATCATTGTGAAGAAGCATATGACCTCACTATATTTCTACTTTGAGAAAAAAAATAGAGGGGAATAGCATAAGAATGGGATTAATATCTCCTTCACTCAGAGCATATTGACAGTTCTCTTAGAATGAGACAGAGCTCTCCAAAGCCCAGAGGTAAGGGGAAGCTCATGCCAGATGTAATACAGCTGTACAGGAACTGCACTCAGGACTATCACTGAGTATCTGCTCCAATTTAAATGTACTCCAGAGCACATTTCAAGATGACCAAACTTTACAAAAGTTTGAAATTCTGGCTCCTACACACTGAAACCTGAGTATTCTCCTTAAAGAAAAAAACTCAAGTGATCTTCTCTTTGTAAGGCTTTTGTAATTCTCATCTTACATCAAAATACAGCCTGGAATGGAGATGTTTCAAAGACACACTTTCCATTTAGGCTGTGGATGTAGATGCATTTGGAGATGGAACTACACAGCTACAAAAGTCTGCTTGTTTCAGTCTCTGTACAAGAGAATGGGATGTAAAATCAGGTTAACCACGTGCAAGGCCAGCTACTGTGAGTGCTGTTCACCTCAGCTATCTTTGAAATAGAAGTTTTTTCTGCAGCAGCTATCAAATCAGAGGGAATTGAAACTTCAGAGTAATCCTAAGGAAACTGCAGCAGTGTGTTGCAGAACACCATTGCCTTAAAGAATGGTGTGGTGGGTTTGCTTATTGCTGTCAGTGGCTGGAAATCTTGTTGGTTCTCTGCATTTCTACAGCCTGGTTTGTCCTGAGAGAGACCTGCCCATTGCTGTCCCTGTGGTTTGATTGGGTGGACAGCAAATGCTGATGGCTCTGGCAATTATTTCCTTGACGTTATGGCTAACATTACCTGGAATAGTTATAGTTAATATATTTGGCATATGGAAAATGGTACCAGAATAAATCTGTCCTAATTCTGCCTATAGTCAAACTTTGTATCACTGAATTTTGGGGCTGGAAGGTTTAACTGCAGGCAGAAGCTGGCTTTGTTTTTATGTAAGTGAAATGCTTCAAGGGTATTTCTTCCTCCATGGTTTGTTTTTTTTTTTTTTCTTTTGCCTGCACTTCTATTTTTAAAGAAACCAGTTAATGGAGGTTTTTTGTTTCATTGTTAATTCTGTATTCAAAACTCATCATTCCAGTAAAAATATAAACTTCCCCTGCTCAAGAAGATCACGAACTCAGATCCTATATAAACAGAAGACATTTTAAGTCATTGATATCCAAAGGTTTTTTTTTTTTTTTCTTTTTAATGCACTTCTCACGTAACACACTTTTAAATTCTGATTTAGTAACTCCATTGCTGCACCTCCAGTAATGAGGCAGAACCACACTATGCCAGATGCTGTGTAAAGAGAAAATAATTCCTGGTTGAAATAAGTATGAAGTGCAGTTTAGGTAAAATATTTCATGTCCCCTTCCCTGATGGTCTCCATAGGATGCCAGGAGTTGGCAGCAGAGCCTGGAGCAGCCCCAGGAGCCCCTGCTTCCCCTCTGCCAACTGCTGCAGCAAATGCTGCTTTTGCCTGAAAGGGCTCTTGTCCTCCAGGGCTGCTGCTCGCTCACTGCTCAGCAGTGACAGCCACGGTGCCTTTTCCAGCATGAACCAGAGGATTGTTCTCTGCTGAATATTGACATATGATGATGGTGCATTTTAAAGCATAAACCAGAGGATTGTTCTGTGCTGAGTATTAGCATATGGCTTTTGACATCTGGTCCTCTAGGAGCAATAAACTGCCAATCAGGAGGCACATTGGGTACAAGCATATTTTTTATCACTACCCGTACTAATCACCAAGATTAGTCCCTGCTTGGCAGTTGTGACTGACAAACACACCAAACCTATTCAAATATCCTCATCCATATTCATTTCCTTTAAAACAAATTAAATTCTCATGTAAAATAATCCTCAAATTCTCAAAAAAGCTGTTTGTTTTTTTTACATAGGTGGCATGAGTTCAAAGACATCTGGTTAAATATGCATAATTTCTTAAGAGCAAAAATTACAGCTTTTAATGGTGTTTGCCTTCCACTTCATGAAAATCTCTTCTAATGTCACTAGAGATCCGTGTAGCCTGGACAGAAGTTTCCTTTTCTAGCCCAGAGGGGTAAAATGTCATCATTTTCAGAGCACAGCTGCTTTGTCAAGACAGTGGCACAGACAATTTGAATAACAAATACTGAATTCCTGCAAGCATTTCTAAATCTCCTTTGATTGAAAAAACCCCCAAACCCTCAAATCTAAAACAACAAGCTATAAAGGAAGAGGACAGGATATGGATTATCATCCATTCATCCTGAATCTTTAGACTTTTGGGGAAGGAAATAGGTTTTTCACAAAGTGACCTTCAACAGCCAGAAAATACATATCAGAGGAGGCCACTTTTCAGTGCTTGTCTCTCAGAGGTGAGAGAGAAGGACATGAATTTTAAGCAGAGATTAATCTAATGAGCCATTGTATTAATAATAAGAAAAAATCTTCAAGCTAAACTGAATTGTTTCAGGGAGTCAAAGGCAGATGAAATTGAGAAGATGAAATAAAGGTAAAAGTGAAAAGTAGTTAAGATAGAGCTGAGTGAATTGCTATTTGTCATGGACTCCTTAGTCTCTCATCACTTGGAAAAAGTAAAGAGAGAACAGAGACTCTAAGAAAAACTTCATGAAGACAATTAGTGCAGGAAGGAAGAGTTTAAAGGGGCCAAGGGGAACAGGTATAGCTGTATAGGTGTAACTTAGTTTGGCTTGCATATAGCATGGGCATGTGCTTCCTGTTGTACCATGGGTCTCAAACCTATGATTCAAAAGAGCTAAATATAAAAAAAAAAAAAGAGTAATCAAAGCACTGCAGAATTACTTGATACAGTTGGCTCCTTTTCCATCTTCTAGCAATATGTCACTTCTTTCTGGTGTGTGATTTTGTCCATGCCCTTTTTTGGGACACTTTCTTCTGAATTGATTTAAGGATTTTCCTACTATCTATAGGTAATAGGAATTTTTATTCTAAAATTGTTTTGTTTGCTTTATTGTGACAACTCACTCAGAAGACTGTACTTCATTAGAAACATGGATTTCTGTATTTGGCCTTACATGAAATAATTTTATAGTACAAATTATTTATCTGGAAGAATTCTTTCTTTGTATATTTATAAGAATATAAATATTCCTGAGAAGCAAATATTGGATTATAGATTTTCAGGGTCTGTGCTTTCTTGCTACAATAAACTGTAAAAAAGGAATGATAATGGAATCCTCTAGATCAAAAGGCAGCCCAGATGCCATTTTAACAATTTCAGAGTATTGCCATGACCTTATAAAATGACTCGTTAGGAAATTGCAGCAGTGTGAGAAGCACTTGTGATGTTCACTTTATGTTGCTTTGTCTCTGCACGAATAGGGGAGAATAACCTGTCATTTTTCAAGTAACATATCAAAAGGAGACGGTGATTCTATGGACTTTGTCTTCCAGCTGCTCTCTCAAGTGCATACTTTGATGTCTAATCAAGGGTCAGTTTATGCTCCGCTCTTTATTCTGGGTAAAAGCTCTACTAGAGTCTCTCTGATCTTTTCTTATTTTTGTAAAATGTATGGGAATTTCAGGTCTTTAAAACTTCCACAGTGTCAAACAAATTCAAACTGAAGGAAAGAATGGTGGAGATACTTACAGTCCTGCAAACTTTGCTGTTACAGAAAATCAGGATAATGAGACAGATTATTCCCTGTCAAAACCTACTGGAAAATATAATGCAATTTAGAAAATATGCTAGAATGCCATTAGCCATGTATTTCCTAGAGTCTCTAACCTCATTAATGTTGCCATTACTTACATAGCAAGAAGCACTAGAAAAAGTTGTTCAGAATTTAGCAGAAGCCAGCCAAGACAGAGCGCAGGAGACAACTGTGTGCCCTACATCCCTGATGTTCTTGATGGACCTGACAAGGGCTGATCACTTGGCAGTGTAAAGAGTGCTTAAAAACCAATACAGCTTCCTTGTATCTTTCCCAAATCCAAATGAAGACAGCTCTATAGAAAAAGAATGAGTCCCCATTTTGCTCCTTCTGGGAGACAGGACAGGCACTAATCCTCTAGGCAGATCCCACCATCCTCTTCCTTGGCCACTCACTAATTTCTTTGTGGGAGCTTTTCATGGTCTGTGGGAAGCCTTGGAGGAGCAGCCATCCCCAGGGCCGAGGGCAGGCTGGGGGGCAGCAGTGATGGGGCTGTGTGTGCAGCCGGGCTGGCTCAGGGCGCTGCCAGGGTGCTGGTGGCAGTGCCCGGGTGGCAGTGCTGGGGGTGGCAGTGCTGTAGGTGGCAGGCCGGGGTTGGCAGTACTGGGGGTGGCAGTGCCCGGGTGGCAGTGCCCAGGTGGCAGTGCTGCAGGTGGCAGTACTGGGGGTGGCAGTGCCGGGGTTGGCAGCGCTGCAGGTGGCAGTGCCGGCGTTGGCAGTGCTGTAGGTGGCAGTGCTGCAGGTGGCAGTGCTGGGGTTGGCAGCGCTGCAGGTGGCAGTGCCCGGGTGGCAGTGCCCGGGTGGCAGTGCCCGGGTGGCAGCGCTGCAGGTGGCAGTGCCCGGGTGGCAGCGCCCGGGTGGCAGCGCTGTAGGCGGCAGTGCCCGGGTGGCAGTGCCCGGGTGGCAGCGCTGCAGGTGGCAGTGCCGGGGTTGGCAGCGCTGCAGGTGGCAGTGCCCGGGTGGCAGTGCCGGGGTTGGCAGCGCTGCAGGTGGCAGTGCCCGGGTGGCAGTGCCCAGGTGGCAGTGCCGGGGTTGGCAGCGCTGCAGGTGGCAGTGCCCGGGTGGCAGTGCCTGGGTGGCAGTGCTGGGGGTGGCAGTGCCCGGGTGGCAGTGCCCGGGTGGCAGTGCCGGGGTTGGCAGCGCTGCAGGTGGCAGTGCCCGGGTGGCAGTGCCCGGGTGGCAGCGCTGTAGGCGGCAGTACCCGGGTGGCAGTGCCGGGGTTGGCAGCGCTGTAGGCGGCAGTGCTGGGGGTGGCAGTGCCCGGGTGGCAGTGCCCGGGTGGCAGTGCCGCAGCCGCACCGCGCGGTGGCACACGGCGCACACGGATGCGGCCGCAGCCTCCGGCGAAGCAGCAGAGGCAGGAGGGAACCGCCCGCCCCCTCCCTGCTGCAGCTGCACAGGTTACTGGGCTGCCGAGGGGATAACACCAGTGAAAACAGGGAAGAAATTCAATCTCCCTAACTGGGAAAGGAGGAATACCACTAAGCCTGTTGGAGAGGTGGGGAGCATCAGTTACCACGTACTGCACATCACAAATGGCTAACAGGCATATTCTGGATTAAAAAAAAAACAAAACAAAACACAAAGATGAAATCAGAAACAGCATTTTTGTCCCCTCTTTTATCAGGATGAATCTTGGGAGGCTAAATTGAGCCTTCCCTCCATTACACCTCCTATTTATGAGAGAATTTGCTACCTAAATGACTATTTGGTTGTTAAGGCAGAGAGGCTTGATTGACAACAAGCAGTCAATCAAGCATTACCTTAATCCTGTCAGTGTATTAGTAGGTAGACAGACAAAAAGACAGAAAGAAGAAGGGAGAAAAGTGCAAGTATTTATAATGGTTTAACCCCTGTCAGCAATTAGCACTGCAGTGGGGTGGGGGACAGAATTGGAAGAATAGAAGTGAGGAAACTCCAGGGTCAAAGTAAAGACAGCTTAATAGGCAAAGCAAAAGCCCTGCACACAAGGACACCAAACCAAGGAATTCATACAGCACTTCCCATGGGGAGGGACATGTTCAGCCATTCCCAGGACAGCCAGGCTCCATCACATGTAATGATGACTTGAGAACACAAATTCCATCACTCTGGACATCTCCTGTCCTTCCTCCCCCAGCTCTATGTGCTGAGCATGATGCCATATGGGATGGGATTTCCCTGTGGTCAGCTGGGATCAGCTGTCCCAGCTGTGTCCCCTCCCAGCTTCTTGTGCACCCCCAGCCTCCTCACTGGTGGGGTGGGGTGAGGAGCAGAAAAGGCCTTGACTCTGTGCAAGTGCTGCTCAGCAATAATGGAAACATCCCTAAATTATCAACACTGTTACCAGCACACATCAAAAAGCCCCAGAGTATTTACTATGAGGAAAATTAATGATGGCAAAATAACTAGAAAGAGATGTAGAACATTCAACAAGGAAGTCTTGAAATAGTCTTGCTTTTACTCATGGATTTTTTTTAACTTGTGGAGAGCAAGGGCAGAGGGCATCTGACATCAACTAGATTTATCTCTGGGCATCAGGCAACAACACAAGAAGAGTAATTTCACCTACCTCCTCAATAATCCTAGAATGATCAAATCACCTTCAGTGCTCCTGACTTCTTTGGGATAATTCCGCACATCAAAGATGGCCTTGCTGGCTAATTGTTAGCAAAATATCAATTATTATAAGATGCTCAAGGAGAAATATTAAATACTAAGTAAAATGCAGGATTGTTTTTTCTGCCTCATGTAATAGTCTATTCCTGAAGCTTCTAAACATTTAATTAAGTGCGTCTTTTACTTCATGCTTTAATTTTTGTGACGGACTCATATTCCATCAGGAAGTTAAATTGGGATGCAGAATCAATTGTTTCTTGATTATTTCAGTCTAATTAAGTAGCTACAAGGGATTGAGGCAAATTCTGAAGAAAACAGGAGCTCTGATGACCTTATGACTTCAGAAGTTCTCCGAGGCCTGAGGCAAAGCCAATACTATTTTTGATCCTATAGCCTACTATTTTTTGCATTTTCAAAGCTCTCTGAAATGACACAGCAAGGGTTCCTGTTTGTAGGGTGCATAATTTTTCAGAGTGCGGTTTTCCTTCCATGTTCCTGAAGATTTACTGAGAGATCAGTTAGGAACAGCATGGAACTTCTGCAGCTGGCGCCGTGACAGCGGGGAAGTCAGCTCTGTTGGTGCTGCTAATGCCGAGCCTGTGTGTGCACCCAGCCCACTGCTCCACTACCGCTTTCCGTATGTGAGGAGCTGTGGTGTGCATGTTCTCTCCCTGGGAGATGAGACTTGTTACTCATGGTAACCTTTATCTCTGTGAGGCCTTTGAGCTGTGAGGAGAGGATGGCAACCCTTTCATTCCTGCGCTTGCGCCTTTCCTTGGCAAAGTGTCGCTCAGTTCTGGGTGTGCTGCTTCTGCTGCAGTTCTGGCATACTTCACAGGAGGCACAGAATTACAAGGTTTACAGGATGCTTTATCACTGCAGACAGTCTTTTCCTGTGCCACTGCCTGTGTTCCTCTCCAGTTAGAATAAAAGAGAGCAGAAGCTCCTATCTGCTTCTGCTGGGCACGCGACTGATCCTCCCACCTTGCACTCCTTAAATTCCTCAGTCACCTTGATTTTATACAGAAGATCATCACTAAAGCTGTTGTTTTCTGTTTTAACCCTTGCCTACCTATTTGTGCCAGGACTGAAAAACTTTCAGTCTTTTCCTTTTCACTAAGTACTACTCTACCTTTTAAAATAAAAGTCCATTTAAAGTTTATCCTTTTGTTTTTTAATTTTTCCTTAAGGGATTATATCATGCAGGTATTAGCAGGAGACTAAACTTTGTCATTCAGGAAGTTCTTTTACTCTTACATTTCTGTTAAGATGATAAATCTTTGTCAAGCTGTATTTGACTTGTGCCTTTTTCCTGAATTTGAAATTTGCTTCATCCAAAGTACAATGAACTAATTTTGAGTTCTTGAGCCTTTCACATCATACTCAGGTTTTCATTCTGTTACACAGGATGAAAACTCATCTGAACCTGTCTGAAAGCTAATATGGCTGGCTCAGATTCTGAATGGGAAAACATACTGAAACATTGTGTTGAAAAGAAAGCTTTAAATAAAGTTACAAGAAATGGATAGCATGCTTCTTTTACATCTGCATCCCTCTAATGTGTGTCTATACATGACTGAAAGGCAAGGATTTTGGTAGGAAAGGCAAGGGTTTTTTTCCTTCCCAGGAAGTCCTAAGAAGACTAAATGTGGTAAAAAATATACACATTCTGGTTTGTTCTTCCTGACACATGCCAGACAGTGAACCTGTCCCTGGAAATTATATTTCATTAAGATTCATATTTCCTTGAAGGTGGAACTCAGATGCAAGTAGCTGATACAATGAATGTTCCTGAGCAAATCTATAGTGTGAGAAAAGAGCATTAACAACCCAACTCAGATGGTACTACTCACATTCTGGATTTGGAGTCTTGAAATACTTTTATTTTAAAGACTCCACACTTGAGCCCAGTGAGCTTCAGTATTCACTTGTTTTTAAAGTTCATTTTTACAGCTCTAAAGAGATGTGTGAATGTGATCAAATACTACCCAAAAGTTACAAATCAAAGTAAAATGCAGTCCTGGAGGCTGTGAGATTTCACAAAGGTCTGCAATGTCAGTCTTAAAACTTTGAATGAGCAGGTGGTTCCATTGCAGCACATGGCAGTGCAGCACCTCTGCAGAGCAGGAGCAAGGGACACAAGCAGGGCTGGAAACAGCCCCCAAGCACTGGTGCACATTGAACCTCTGAGTCCTTGCACCTGGAAAACTTTGAGGCCATTGCTGTACCAGCACTGTCTGCCTCCCTCCCACCTCCTGCAGTGTGAGGTATCTCTGCAGAGCTCTACTGGCAAGGAATATTGCCATGCTGTTCTCAGCCTCAGGCCAGTGTTGTCAAGGTCAATGCAAATAGCTCCTTAGTTACCCCTCAAAGACTCCAATAAAGCACTGCAATAAGGAGGTTGTATCAGACTGCCCTGGAACAGAAATGCCACTGACACCTGGCAAAACTGATGATCTTCATCATTCTAAACAAATTCTAAGTCATTCCAGTGACCTGTACTCATAGCCTCTGCCTTGATCCCCCTCCCTTCCAAAGAAAAGGGAAATATAATTTGGTGTAAGATATTATAAAATCTGGACTTCTGGAGGAAATAACCACCGTTTTCACATAGGGGAAGTGCAGCAGGGTCAGGAAAGGCTCTCTTGGCAAGGGAAAGCCAACAGTTGTGTACTATATTGGGTTGCTGTGCTGAGTTTTACTTTCCTCTTGAATAGCTCTGAGGGATTTTTTTTAAGCTTTAGTGGTGGGATTTCTGTATTTATGATCCAATCAGTAACTATGACCTGTTAAACTAACAACCAGCATTAGTCACTGAAAGAAACCTGGGAAGTTAAGCACAGAGCAGTTAAAGGGAACTGATGGAAAGGCTCAGACAGTTCACTAGGTAGAGCTCTAAAGTGTCTTCCCCTGCTTCCCCCCCCCCTTTTTTTTTTTTTCCCTGAATCTTTCTGTCTGGTAATTATGTAGGAATAAAAATGTCTTATTTTGTGAAGCATGAGGAGTGGGAAAGGGATTTAAGGCTGCCTGACTGAGGGAATGCCACACTGGAGATACTTCAGGCTTTGGTTCTTAAAAAATTCAAACTGACTGACCTCAAGCCCAACACAGACATTTAACATTTTATAACTGGAGACCAAGATACAGAAACTATGTTTATGTAGGATTAGCACTTTTGAAATGAGCAACTGATCTGTTTTCATGCTGTGGGAATGGGAGAACTCTAAGGAAAGGCTGTTGTGCTTGAGAAAGATTTGGGTACCTCATAGAGAAGGCTGGTATGTATTAATGTGAATAGATACTTATCAAGTCTAACTGCAAAACTAGCTCTTTTATATCACTGGGTATTCCTACTTTCAACTGCAAAGATTTATTGGAAGACATATTTTTCAAGCTATTTTAGATACTGCCAATTCTAATCCATGCCAGAAAACAGAATGGGAGCTATATGGGAAAAAAAAAAAAGGCATCAAAAGTAGAAAATAGTGTAACATTAGAGGTGCTGCTTTAAATTTTAAGATGCTCAGGAAATGTAATATAGTGGTTTTGTCAACATTTCACCAAAAAAAGGAACAACATTTTAAGGAAAATAAAGTAATCTTTTCTGTGGTTCTGTATAGAATTAAATTTATCAGGTCAGGCCTGTACAATCTGCTAAATAAAACTGTTTTAGTGCAGCCTATAAATAGACTAATACATTAGTCTGCTAACACCCTCCTGCAGCCCTCCAGATGTGGAGATCCAAGTGCATAAATGTATTCAGGAGAGCCTGGGAGGGAATAGGAGGTAAAGTCTGTGTGCATTGGAGACCACTGGAGTGGCCTTTGTGCCTCTGAGTCAATATCTTTATGTCAGACCTGGCTCCTGGGTGACTGAGTCCTGTTTGGGATTTGGGACACTGCTGCTCAGGTGGCACCTCTGTCACATGGGGAATAGAGTGTAAAAAGTGAAGAGAAGAAGTTTGACTCCCTGTAGTTTCCCATTCAATTTCCAGTCCTCCTCATTTCCTACTTCTTAGGCCCTTTTGCCATCAAACTCAAAACCTTCAAAATGCTTCAAAAATCAATGTTTTTCATTTAATTTATATTTCAAAATCTCATAGGAAAATGTTGACTTCACATAAAATTTGATAGTACTGAGGGGTAAATTTCAAGATTATCGTAATTCCACAAAAGTTAATAATGAGATCAATTAGTCCTGAATCTCTGACAGTGACGTTAAAATAAGCTTCATTAACATTATTAACTGTGATTAATAGAGTTAATAAAGGTAATGAGGTTTCTTTATCTTCAATGTATATAATATTATTTGTAGGCATCCCAGACAGAAGTATGATTGTGGTATCTAACTGCATTTGATATGTGTAAAATGATTAAAAAACCTTTGAAATATCTTTAAGGAAGGAAGAGAAGATGAATGATCTAGTTTAAGTAAAAAAGAAGGAAATGAGAATAAGTAAGTAGAGCTGAGTAAATAATTCAGAATTAATACTTTATTTCATATATACAGCCCTACTTTTTTTGCTCATGGGATCCACTGAAATGAAGAGATTTCCTCAAACCTATTTATCATATGAACTTGATAGTTTAAAGAAAGCCTACACAGCAACGGGACCAGGAGCATTAGAAGCTCAGGCTTCATTGTGAAGGTGTGAATGGCTGGGGAAATCAGATTGTGTTAATTCTGTTCTCTCCTTAACTAAGCAGACAAAGATTCCAGCACCAGTAATTCTCAACTTGGCAAGTAAATGCCAAGTATTATCAATATATATTGTCAACCCCAAAGAAACCCTCTGGCTGTGGCTGGAGCCTGCTGCTCCAGGGTATTTGCAAATACATGACAGAAACACTGTGTTTGTCTTCAAGGCTGTCTACAGTGCTGGGGTCAATCCTAGGATGCCATCAAATCCTATATGCTGGTCCACTGAAATACATCCAGTAAATCCCTTTTCTCCCTAGCTCAATCCCTCTTTTGAATTCTCATTCTGCTTAGTTGTTGCCCAATGAATGTGGCAGCATATCTGCAGCTTTCACCCATTTTTCAAGCCTCTAGCTCAAGCAGGACACTGCCTGCAATGCCAGAGCTCCCTGTTTTGATTTCTGTTTTACAGTTCATTTTCTGAATCTGCTACAGTTATGTTCTTCCAGAAGAGAAATCAAATAAATATGCACAGTTCTTCAAGCCAACCTGAGATACATTTTGCAGTATTTAAGGGAAGGGGGAAAAAATAAGTATCTGTAAAACCCTACAGAGAATAACTTGTAAATCACCCCTAAATATGAATACAAATTCAGAGTCTACCTGAAAAAGTACTAACCCTCTGCTTTAGGGTGACCCTCATGACAGCCCTTATGACTATGCCAGTTTTCTTGATTGAAATATGTTATGGGAACAAATACCTGCAAATAGGGCACCAGGCTCAATAGATATACAAAGGATGAGGGAAAACAAGAAGCTCCTGTAAAAACTTGTCCATACAAACTTTGGAAATTCACTTGTTAAAATGCACACGGCATGAGGTTGTAAAAGGTACATGGAGAGAGTGAAAGTGAGCAATGAAAGAGGAATGCTGTGTTTGCAGCAAGGACTACACTTATAGCTCATTTGTGATTACCAGCAAAGGGTGAAGTGGTCTGTTTGGAAAAAGGGAACTAGAAAAAATGTAAACTGAAAACACCAGCAATCATTAAGACTTAGTTGTATCAAAAAATTGCCTGTTTCAGTCTAAAATATTATCATCTGCCAAACAAATATTAAAGCAGTCAGAAATGTTTTCCTTTGGTCTGAATTACACAACTCAGCTTCCTGAGATGGGTTCTTTCTTTATAATATAAATCAGAACACATCGAAAACAATTCTCTCAGCTTCAAAGAAACCAGGGCTGAATTCCTGTTATTGAAGAAAGTGCTTCATTTGCTCTGTACCCCATCTCTGCACTGTAGGATTGCTGGTCAATTGACCTCAGATGCCTGGCTGCTTCCTTCCCTGCACATGACTTATCTTCCTTGCCAAGGGATTGTGTAAATCAATCAATTCTTCAGGTCATGTCACAAACTACTGAAGTTGCCCTGGTAGCTACCAGTTCCCTCTAAATCCTGTTAGTTCTTGCCTGGAGCATAATCAGCTTAATAACAAAGGAGGTGGGGAAAAAAAATCTGAATTTCCCCTCCCTATGGACAGTTGAGTTTTGAATCAAATTCAGTCATAGTGAAAAATGTTTGGGTTTTGTGTGAAAATCTAAAAAGAAGTCCTGTTGGGAATGCAAAATATCTCCATCCCCAGCCCCAGGCTGTGACTCAGACCAACATGGGTGACATGGGTGATGGAAGAGAAGTGGTTGGCAAGGATTATGAAGAATCCACATGTCTGGAGATTTAATGTGATTTCTACAGTAATCCAGGCTTGCACTGGCCCAGTCTGTGATAAACCAGTCACAGTATGGTGGCACACAAAGAAAGACAAGAAAACCAAAGCACAGGGATGCTAAGTCATGGTTTTCCTCCCTTTTTGGACTCTTTGGGATGCATTCCCTGCTAATGCACCCAAAGCATTATTAAATCTCCACTAACAGGAATTTTTGATGCAGTCCTGGCCCACTCTTGCACTGTCTGGAGGTCCTGCCATCCTCTATAGCAAGGCATTTTTTCAAGGGTCCCTGGCCCTAAGCCCATTCTCCTTTTATATCTTTTCCAGCAAAACAATGTTGGAGGTCATTGTGAAAGGAACTGGTCAGGACAGGGCATGCTTAATAACAGACTTCAGAAAAACAGGCTGAAGTTTTTAAAAAGCAATCCAAGATCTGATTGATTTATCAGGGCCTGTCAGCAAGCTTCTGCCTACCATGAATCTTCGCTAAAACAGGCCTCCCACAATTTAAGGGAGATCAGCTGTGGGCAGCCCTTGAGACAGTAATGAGGAATTTCTTGGTCAGTATGGGCAGAGTTTTTTTTTCCTTGATAGTTTTGTGGGGTTTTCTTGTTCATTTTGGGTTTTGTTGTTGTTTTGTTTGTTTTTTGAGGCCGAATTGGGAATTTTCCCCTTTCTGCTGATGGCAAAGACCTCCAGCAAAACCACTCCTGGCCCAGCTGTGCAGAACACCCATGCCATGGGCACTAATGCTAATTCCCCAGTAGGAAGCCTGCTGCTCCCAGCACTGTCAGCTGTGCTGTTTTCATGGGCACTTGAGTGAGGTTTAACTCTGAAATGCAGCATTTCATCTGGTGAATGTGCAGCAAAACCAACCTCATTGTGGGTTACACAGATACTCCTCAAGTAATTTACATTAACTTAATCTTGCTAAACTCTTACAAGATCCTACAAACTGCACCGTGGGGGACTTCTCTGCTGTTAGCCTTTTATATTAAAAATGCTTCCTTACAGAAAGCTTTTCATTCGAGTCCTTAATCCCATTTTAATTCTTTTTTTCTTTAGCAGCACTGTGAGACAGTATAGAAGCCTCTTGTCCATACCTAACATTGCAGCTCAGCAGAGGCATGGTGCAGCCTGTGCATCTGTGTGCTTCTTCTTGGAGGATGGGTTCCATGTCATGACAGTTCATTGTGAGGAATCAAAGGGACAGCACAGATTTCAGGAGCTAGAAAAGTTCTTATGAGAGCCCTTGAAACCCCCAGCAATTTGGATGAGAGTCTTGTGCACTTTATTGCCCTTGCCACTTGACTTTTTTACCTGCTAGAGTCTAATAGAAAGGTCAAAGGTGTCTTAGTATTTGTAGTAAAAAGTTTCTAATTGAACAGAAAAATGATGTCTTACTATGCTAAGTGAAGCCCTTCTGGTTGGGTACAACCTTTTGCTAATTTTGGAAAGGGAGAAATGAATCCTCTAGGTGCATTTAAGTAGTAGAGTGGAGCCTTGAAAGGTTTGGGACCTTCACCTGCACATGGATTTCCAGAGACACTCAGATAAGCATCTCCCTTGTGATGCTTTCAGGCAAGTACTCAAAAGAGCAGCTTGCTGGGCTGCATCCAAACCATGCTAATTTGGCAGTATGGACGGTTGATACATTTTGATCTGGCTCTGGTGGTTGATACTGAGCTCCTGAATACTTGGCCTTCTGTGACTTGCCCAAGGTCACAGTGGAGGTCAGTGCCAGAGTTGAAAAGCTCAGATTTTGAAATAATTTCATTCTGGCTGTTAACTCAAAAAATGCACTCTCTCTCATTAGGCACAGAGTACTGAAGGCACAGGAGGCACCTGAGATAGAAAGCCCTGTTTGGTTCTGGTGATCTCTACGAGGAAATGAAATGGACACATACATAAAGCATCTCCCATTTCCTCTTAAGGTTTCAACTGATTAAATGAAAGTAATGTGAGAAAACCTGCCGTAGGCCACAACGTCTTCTAGGGCTCTGGAAGGAAAAAACCCTTATAGCTTTTAATGAGCTCATGAGATTTTACACTCTGTAACCACTAAATCCATCACTTTGCAACAATGAAGGTAATTTATGATTGCCTCAATTGTTTCTTTTATTTATGGGACATTTTTAGTATGGAATTTAATCAAAGAGATTAAATGTCACACTACCTATTACCTTGCTGTTAAGATATTAATCCTATAGAAAGACATATCAAACTCTGGATTAATCATAAAAGAAAAGTAGTATGATGGCAATACAATTGCTTTAGGATTCATGATTTTTAAACTTATTTAATGGGGGCAGAAGTTGAGATGTCACTGCCTGTTGTGGCATACTTGTTGTTTTTCAGCATTAAAAAAGCATATGAAAATAACCAGAATTAGGCCTTGGTTTAACAAAGAGCTTAGCACACACTTAGCTTTAATGTGCTTGCCTTGACTCCAGTGAGACTTATGCCTGTGGTTAGGAACTGTATAAGGCAGGATTAAATCACACGCTTAATTTTAAGCATCCACTTAAGTGCCTCTTGGTAGGTAGGGCTTCAGTAAGTTAAGTTACATATTTGACATGTTTGCCAGCTTAATAGGATAATTTCAAAACTAAGAAAAGGGAATGAATATGCTGCCTTTATTTATGTTACACATTCTATACAAAATGGTTTCTCAAAGCCCTTTATGAACCATAAACTGAGCTACATTTCAGCAATTGATTTCAAAGCCTTTTCTACTGCAGAAGCATAGCACCAAGAAACCTGGTGAGAGAGCACAAAGACAAAAAAGTTTGATACACACTTGCAGGAGCTGTTGTATATTGAGGGGGAAATCTGAGACTGCAGGAACACAGCAACATGGTGTTAATTTGTAGTTTTGATCTGTTGATGCACTTTTGAAAAGACCTATATTGAGTTAAGCACTGTTCCTGCAGAGGCTATTTACCATCACTGAAAGTAATGGTGATCTCTGTGTCACCAGGAATAAAAATTCTCTTCCATTATAAGTGTCATGTTCTTGTCACTGGGTGAACACTGCACTGCCCAAGCCATGAGCTAGCCCAGTTCTTTGGCATTTACTGCTTACTGCATCAGTGATGCACTTTCTGGGCAGGCCTAGGGTGGTATTTTCAGGGTCCCCTGTCGTGGGGAGGAAAGATGAATCTGACTCCATGTTCTTAGAAGGCTAATTTATTGTTTTATGATATTATATTAAAGAGTACTATACTAAAACTATACTAAAGAATACAGAAAGGATGCAGACAGAAGGCTTAACAAGATACTAATGAAAACTTGTGACTCTCTCTTCAGAGTCCAACACAGCCTGACTGTGATTGATCATTAAGTAAAAACAATTCACATGTTGGATAAACAATCTCCAACCACATTCCAAAGCAGCAAAACACAGGAGAAGCAAATCAGATAATATTGTTTTCCTTTTTCTCTGAGGCTTCTCAGCTTCCCAGGAGAAGAATCCTGGGCAAAGAGGATTTTTCATAAAATATGATGCTGACAGCCTAGTTTTCAGTACTCTGATCAGCCAAGTTACTGTAGTGTCCCATGGCTGGCCAGACCTCCTTTTCAGAAGCTGTTGGGTGGGTTAGTTTTCACCAGCACTCCCCTCAGTTCTGTGCTTTGCTTCTCCCCAGGTAAGCCTTTTTCAGCCATACTGACCCAGACTTGGGCCAGCGTGGCCTCTCAGGGACCATGCACAAAGAGCTTGGTCAGTAGCACCTTCAGCAAACAAGCAATCTGACAACTGCTGGAGCTGTAACCTATGGCTTAATACTTGCCTGAAGGAATAGGTATCTAAAGTAAGCTTTGTATGTGTATAAATTGGATTTATAAAACCAATTAGTCACTCCTGACATCAGCTACGTTGAGCCTGGCCAGACTGGAATCAAACAAGCAGTGAACAAGGGCTCCCTGTTTGCAGCTACCTTTGTTCCTCCCTGCACAGACTACAAAGAAAAGGTTTCTAGGACACAGCCCCTGTCACTGTCTGCCTTTACCTTTGCCTTCCAGCTTCATTAGGACAAGGAGCACAGGGATTATATTGCTATGTCACTCAGAAAAATGCACAAAAAGCCTCAACAAAAAGCATCATCTGGTAATAATGAAATATTCAAACAGATTTGCAGATGACAGTGCCTGATTCTGACAGGAGAATATTGTTTGGGAGAAGTTATTTGCACAAACCAGTGAATGATTGATGCAAGGACAATGAAAGATTGATGTGTGAAAACACAAAACACATCTGCCCTAATTGAAAGTCCTGGGTTCTTCAGAATTATGGGAGGGGAGAAAAATTCCTGCCTATGAGATTCACCGTCATCCCATCCTCCAGAAATTTTCTAATCACTCATCCTACCTCTCTTTCATGCTGATTTCTCCTTGATGCCTCCATCAAGATTATCATGGAGTGACAAACTGTGCATACATAGAGGACTTGGTAGGAAGTCAGGGTGGAAGCAGAGTAGTTGTGGAGAAGGAAAGCAGCAAAGTGAGGGGAACTGACAGGGAAAACCAGAGCTTCTGCTCTGTCCTTTAGCACCCAGCCTACTAGATATCATCACAGATGCCATGAAGATCCATTCTGGTGCTTTGGTTTATGACCAACAGTAAATTACATAGAGTCAGGAGAAACTCTTATTATAACCACATATAGTCCTTGCTTCCCTTGTAGTTAATGCTTAGAAAACTTTAAAAATTCTAAACAATACCTTGAAAATCATGTGCATGCATATTCAATTCAGACAAGCCAAAATGGCATCAGGAAGTTTATTCCTGGGAAAGACTTTGCAAGGGAAAAGATGCATGGACTTATAGTAAAAGGCCAGTCTGGGTAGCCATTTGCAAATCAGAAGGCTGAATGTTTTGGAGGTTTAGCTGTACAGAGTTTGTAAGCTTCACAGTCAAATCTCACTGGCAATATAGCCAGGACATGGCAAATTGAACCTTGCTCTGGATGTCTTGCCCAGGATGGGACCCAGGATGGGTCTTGGTACACACTGGCACATAACAGAATATTAAACAAGGGTATATTTTCAGTCTCCTCTTGCAACAGTCTGAACTTCTCCCTTCAGTGCTTTCACTCTTTGACCTCCTCAAACAGACACCATCACTGCCCTTTTCAGTGCATGGATTTGCTGGCACCTTCAAGGCCAGCAGCACTGTTAGGAAACACCAGGGAACCTGTCCAAAAGCATGAAATGGCAGGCATTAACTCTCAGCCAGGGTTCATTGGTAGCTCACAGCATTTCTTGCAGCCAGGAGCTAGCTAAAGAGAGTAGAATGCACTTGATATATTTTAAATGTCATTGTTTTACTGCTAGCCTTGCTGGTGGCACAGAGCACCAGCAGCTATGGAGGTAATGATGCCTCAACAATGGGCACCAGCTGAATTGTTAGAAAGCTTCAGTCTCACCCAAGAATTTCCTAGCTAATATTACCAACATTGCCCTCTCCTCAGAGCTATAATTTGGTAGATGGCAAGAAATGGAGTTCTGTACCCTGGAAAGTATCTAAACAGTGACAAAGAGGTGGTGCAAGGAGACTGGTCTTCCCTCAGCCTTGCAGACAGAAATAAAGAAAAAAAGACAGAAATAGTCACATACCTGATTTTCTGGAGTCAATATCATATAATCAGTTTTTTGAAAATTACTGGGAGACATTCCTATATCATTATTTAATTTCCAGTTATGCCTGGGAGCTGTGTATTTGAGCTCTCCCTTCTCAGATCAGACTCTGAACATGCACAGAACAAAAAACTATCTGGTCCCAGTGAGCTATCACAGGACAAGCCAGACTGGATCAAAACTGTAATGCATACTAGTTTCCCCCAAACAGCAACACTCAGGGTGGAAAACAGAGTGTTTTTATAATTATTACATATCTTAAAGCAACTGTTAATTTCTGTTCTATCAGCAAAGTAAAAAGGAAATGGGTTCAGGATTGCAAGGGGACAAGGGAAGGCTTCAGCACTTCTAGTTTATCTGTTACATGCACACTGCACTGCGATCCAGGGAGAAAGTTTCTATTCAGGCAGCATTAGGGTGACATATCTGTCACTGAACTGGTTGATTTGGGCACTGAGCAAGCACTGCAACATTCTTGAGTGCAAGTTATATGCATGGACCATTAAAAAGTGACTTTATTCCTTCTGTTGGCCCTGCTTTGAGCAGGTGTTGGTCAGAGTACTCCTTTTCCAAACATAATAATTCCACCCATGGCAAATGCCCTGTCTCTCATCTTTAAAATAGGCTTCCTGTTCCCAACACCTGGAGCCCCTACAGCTTGATCTTTGTCTCAAGAAAGCTCAGCCTTTAATTTTCCTGTGCTTCTAATCTCTAATTTCACAGGCCAAATCCAGAGATTTTATGTTGAATGCCCCTGTATTTGAAGGGGCTTGGGGGTATCTGAGGGGCTGCTATTGCAAAAGCTATGCTTATAAAAATACTTCTGGGAAACATGAGCTACCCCACCTCTCCCACTAGGAAAACAGCAGTTCTGGTTAAGGACTAAAAAGTGTTGTTTTTACACAGCAACAAAAAAAAAAAAAAAAAAAGAACAGTCATTGTAACATGTGCTCCTGATATTGTATTGTGATGAAGTGTAAATCCAGGCTGAGCAGGCCATAAATTGGATTATACCATTGCTCCTCCTGACCCTCTAGTCAGACAAGTTTTCTATTACGAAGACCCCATATTCACGAGTTTATATCCTGGCTATAAAAGTTTAGTTTAAGCTGAAAGTTGGTATAAAATACCATAACTCCAGAGTGAATCTCTTTTGTAAACTTGATAACAGCTTGTAATACACTTCAATAACGTCTTTCACAGAAGGAGGATGGACTGTTTAGAATTCACTGCAACCCCCCCATGGAAGCATTTACCAGTGGAATCACCTTTGGAATAGGCAGAGTAAAATATTGCTTCTAGTTTAATCTGCAGAAGGAAAGGCTGAATTTTGATGCCTCTTTTGGTAAACTGGGGAGGAAAGCAGCAGATTTTTTTTCTCTGTAAAAGACCAGTCTAGTCATTATAAACTACTTTTAAAGATTTTTAAAGTTCTAAGCTAGTTCTAACTTTAGTAACCAATACTATAAAAACTAGAAGCTTCAAAACTAGAAAAAAAATCTATTTCTATTTTTCAAACACTGGATAAGAAATAAAGATTATATTTGAATATTTTCCCTTCTTACTTGCAAGTTTTCAGCCTTTGAGTTTTATCTTAGTTCAAACATTTAAGTCAAATATCTTTCCTCTGCAATCTTGATTTTTACTTTGCTTTATTTGATCCCTTAAATCCCATATTATTGTCCCTGTTCTCTGCACAGATTAGCATTGCTTGAAGCACCAGCAGATGAATACAAGAATCCAACTGTTAACCCATAAAGAGCAGACACAACTCAATCTCTTCTGGACAGAAATAGATTCTCAGGAGCATTTGCCCTGAAAAAGGATCAAAATCTGATCAATATATGACTGAGGGTGAATCACAGCTGTTGTTTTGCATGGCAAAGTCCAGTTCCCAACAGCTCCACCGTAAATAACTCCAGGCACAAAGTAGTACTCAGATTGGAGTAAATCCAATCCAGGACAGTCTTCAGGGCTTTGCATTTGAGTGAGACATTACTTCAGCACTAAACAGAAGAGTTTTGATAAAGGCATTTTGAAATTCTCACCCCAAAGCTCCTGTGATGGAAACCCTCCTTGGGGGAAGCAGTCTGGGACACAAAGCTGTGGTCACTAAAGTGAGAGGGATGCCAGGGGACACCAGATTTCCCTGCCTCCTGTTTATATTAGTGGAAGCTTTTGTGGGAGAGCTGTATGTACAGCTGTCAAGATTTTGACATTTTTTTCCCCATAAAAGCCTCTAATTTGATAAATCTCCTCCTCTCCCAGTAGGATGCATTGTTTCTTTGCTGTTCTGGACTAATGAGTGTTGATTGTGATACAGATCTTAACATGACCTAGTCACCAGTCAGGTGAAACTCGTGTCAATTTTTCCACGTACATGCAGAATTAAAACCTTCCTGAGACCTAATGATCCACAAGGTAAGTGGGAGGAAAGGGGAGGAGGAGTGATTAATCTCCCACTGTTTAGCATCGCTTCATTCTTTACAGAGAAACACCTTTTTGCATGAGAGTTTTATAGATTATATCATCAGCCAACACCTCACTATGCACATCCCTGGTCCCTAGGGGGAAATCTAAGGTTTCTTGCTCAATAAAAATCTTCTGAAGTTTTCCTCCCCACAGCATGCGGAGCTGCTTCACACAGTATTCCACCTGGGCTGATGCAGCTCCATGCAGGCTCCAGGCTGGCAGCTCAGCAAGATGAGCTTAAGAAACCCCCACAAGGGATTTGAACTCCCTTTTCTGAGCTTTGTTGGGGGGGCCCAGCTTGGTTTTCACCAGCCTGACATTGGTGCTGGGATGTAGATGGCTCAGCAGCACCGAGTGAGGCAGTGCCTTATGGGGCAGCCCAGCTGGCTCTCCGTATGGAGCACACAGTCTGCTACACTCCCTGATACTCTGCAGGGCTGACAAGCACTGGTAGCCATTTGGCATACAAAGCATGGAAAGGGAGGAGATCTCCCTGTTTCCTGACTCTTCAGTGTCTGTAGATAGTTATTTTTTCTGAGTACTTCTGTCTTTAGTCTTCCCAAGATAAAAAAAAATAAATAAAACTTGCAGCAAATGGCATCTCCTTTCTGCAGCATAAGCTTTAAAACACAGAGGGATCAAACTTCTTCCAAAGATTATTTTGTTATTTGCTTAAAAAGAGTTCTTTGCTCTTGTGTTTTTCCTCCTCCATTAATCAGAATTCTTTCTGTATGCCATCTCAAACTTAAGGGCATACCTATACAGCTAAAGAGAGCGTGTTGCAGCCTTTTATCAGGTGGGAATGACTCAGGAAACCAGGAGCATGTACTCAGTCTCTCAGGCTGGGCAGAGGGAGACATGAAATCAGCTAAAGCACTGTTGGCATTCCCACTGCAGAGGGGGCTCTGGGTACACCCAGAGATAGGGTCCCCAGGCCAGGGGTTTCAGAACTCCTGCCCGTGATTCCCCTGCACCTTTAGACAAGGATCAAAGATTGATCCACAGCAAGCACAACCCACTGCTGTCCTTGGCTGCCTGCAATGACTGCATCCACTGACTGCTGGAGTAAGAGGTGGTATGGACACCCTTTCTCCTCCTTGAATGCTTACCTGAGGGGTAAGGAAAGCTCAGGTAGTCCCACAAAATCCTTCTGTCCATCCTGTGGGATGAAGACTACCAAATACCTCTCTTCCTCACTGCAGCACACGAGGATAGGTTTTCTTCCTTGTCCACTCACTCTTTAGTAGCAGCTCCTCCAGTGCTCCCTGCTGTAGTCACTCCTTCCTCCCCACTTCTCTTGTCTTGTTATCAGGGAGCAGCAAGAGCAGAAGGCAAGCTGTGAGCTGAGGAAGACCACAGCATTGGAGGTAACAGGGTCTACCAACAATCCCAGATAAAGAAAGGCAGCACATCAAGGCCAGAATCCATGCAAAGAACGTACACGGCAGCAAAAGAGGAGAGACAAGGCTGCAGCCTTTGTCCAGGTACCATCCATGAGACAGGGGTGGAAAGATGCTACCTACAGCCCTGGGCCAGGTCTGAAAAGAGCTTCTGCAGCACAGCTGAGAGCAGATACAGCCACAGCACAGCTTGGAGAAGGGTTGAACCCACTGGCCTTTGCTTAAGTGGGATCCTCAGACCCAGGGGGCAGGGTGTGGTTGTGGGTCCCAGCTGAGGCTGGTTAGGGTTTGAGGCCTATTAATGCCCTCACACCTAATTACATTTTCCAGATTACATTCTCTACGCTGTCCTTCTCAGTCTTCTGTGCCTTGGGGTCCCAGCCCTACCTGGGACCTGATGGTGTTTTTGCAATGCAAATAACACAGCAGTTAATCCGTGATGTGAATTAAATTCATGTCAAGTTCTACTTGAAGGGTGCCCACACAACCTGCCAGGAGGAGTGTAGCTGCTAATTAGCACCCATGTTGGCTGTCGGGCGAGGACATGAAATGTGTGAATGGAATACAGAGAATAAACTACCCACGCTGGGAAGCTGCAAGTTGACACAGTCTTTTCTATGCCAGATTTTTGGTCCTCTAATAACAGACATCATCAAAAGGAAAGGGAACTCGTAGGGCTGTAGCATTTCAGATACAGGAGACTTCTCAGTATTTGCAAAACCAAGATTTTGGATACAAATAATATTGAACTTTACCTTTAAGGCAAAGGTACCTTAAGAGATAGGTGTAAACTACAGTGTTAGTACTGTTTTAAAAAGGTAACATAAGCAAAAAGAAAAGGAAACTAAACTGTTTTGGTCATTCATATTGGTTTCTGTGTCTCTGCACCCTCACTCTGCTGGCAATACGGGTAGTTTCCCTGCTTCTAACCATATTGATTTTCTTAGCAGAAAAAGCCTGAGGTTATCTAAACAGTTTAGTTTCTTGATTCTTTGTGTTGAATTCATTATTTTCTTTCTGCCTGGATATGCTGCTCTGTGTTGCACATGGTGCACCAATCTATAATTTGAGCAGAAATTGTTCAGAGCTGGCCAACAATGGAGGCGGGTGTGTGCTCTGGTGATTAACACATCAACACTCCCATCACCGGCCCAGATTTCCATTAGAACTCCTCAAAGGGACAATGGGCCAATTACTGGTGGTGTCAGTGGCTGCAGTTCCTAAATTTGATGTGTTTCCTTAGTTCCTGAGCTGTGTTCAGCCTTGCAGCACCAGCAAAAGGGACTCTTTGAAGGTATTTCCCACCAGGGCAGCTGGTACTGACTTTGCTGAAATGCTCTCATTGATTTCATCCCAAATGCAGAACAAAGGAGAAACAAGAGGAGTTTCCAGGTCAGGAATGTAATCATTTGCATACTAGGTCATCCCATCCCTGTCGAATCCCTCTTGTACATGAGATTTCAGAGGCAGGTGAAAATCTTTATGGTACGCACAGAAAACCTGGCACGTAACACAGGAATGAGATGTGATTACTCTCCAGCTCAAGGCCACCATAAATCATTGGCCTCACTCCTGCCTTGGAAAAGTCACTCAGGGCAGAGTAAATCCATTTCTCTGGCTGGAGGTGTGCTGGAGCAGCAGAGGACAGGACACTCCTGCAGGCAGAAGTGTTTCAGAGTCCTTGAACCCTGTGCAGCAGCTCCATCCCTGCATCCCTTTTTTTGTCTGGGCTGGAACCAGGATCACTGGCAAAGGAGGTTTTGTAGCTGAAGGCCTCATAGTACAGAGCACAGGTGGGATTTGACTGCTGAGCAATGCACATAGCCATGAGAAGCTTCTCTTCCTTGAGGAGGAAGCTGAAAGCTCTTCAAGTCACTCCAACACTTCATCTGGGCTCCCTAGCCACTGTAAACCCCTCTGCTCCTCCCACTGACCTGCCAGACTCTTGCATGGCTTGTGCCAAAGTATGAATGGAGGGGATTGATCCTGCCTGGGTGCTGCTTGTCACCCCACTTCATGATCTGTGACCTGTGCCTGATTAAACACCAGCAAGCAGCCCCTCCATCTCCACATGCCTCAGCCACCTCTCCAGTGCTGCTAGTGCCAGCTGTAACTGTCATGGAAAAAGCCCTTGGAAGCAGTGTTTTATGGAATGACAAATAGATTCTAGATTAATGACCAGAGTCCTGCAAGGCTGGGAAAGAATCACCACAGGTTGCACATGGTTTGCTGGGACAGGCTGTACCATGGCTGCTGGTGGGCAGGTGACTGCTTTTTTTGGTGTGTTATATTCAAGGAGATATTAAACCAGCTCTCTTCCATCTTTGTTACAGATGCTGCTCTGATCTGCTGCATTAAGTAATTTGTACTTCTCCCCCAGAAAAGAATTTATTTCCTCTCTGTGCTGGTGTCAATGCTAATCTTAGTGAGTGTTACTGAAGCGTTTTACATCTGCTCCAGCAGCAGCTGCTCTGCAGGAGGGTGACTTGACAAGGGGACAGGGCACAGGAGAAAAGTCACACTAGGTGCTCAACAGAAGGGGCAGGAGGGAAGGGCTGGAGGCTGTGGGCAGCTGAAGAGGAGCATGCAGCACTCAGCAGCTCAGGGATGCAAAGAAGGATATAAATACAATATAAACAGGTCTCTTCCCAGATGCATGTTTGAGTGGTGTGAAATGCCCCCCATGAGAGGGGTCTGTTGCATAATTGTCACCAGGGAGGCCTGTGGGGATGTGTCAAATTAACTCTGCTCAAAACCTGCTTGGCAAGCAGTCTGGAAAAGAAAAGAACAATTTGTAAATTTTCTTTTCTCTTGTGTTTGCAAAAAAACAGGCTCAGACCATCCTGATTCTGAGGAAAATATGTTGAAGTTCTTGTTTGCACTTCAGCAAAGTAAAGGGGCTCACTGGCAGCCAACAGCTCTGCAATCAGGTGGTCCTTCTCCTAGAGGGGTCAAACCAAACTGGGGAGCATCTCTGATGGACAACAGGGTGGGACAGAGCCCTGGTGCAGTGCAGCTCTGTATTCTTACTGGGTTATAGATTTTGCAGCTGGAACAGTCCCCACACTGATGTTTCCCTGCACAGGGTACCCGATGCTGTGTAGCTGTATGGGAACTAGACTTCTAACTCATTTTAGTGAATTTAAAGGGATATAATCCCTCTCTTGTGCTCTTTCTGCATTTCAATAGGTAAGCAGGTTGGTGCTGGATCTGTGGAGATGGAAAGCCATTTGGTCAGCATATCAAGGACTAAATTGGAAAATTCAAGAACTTAAGAGTGTAATTATAATTTTTTGGTCCACCCTATAGAGCCAGTCAGGCCTGGTGGCTGGAATGTGTCTCTAGTGCAGGGAGAAGGCAGACCAAAGGAAAGCAATGCAGCAGTCTACATCCAGCCTCGGGAAGAGATTGAGGTTTCTTAAAAAAATCTAGATATTGTTTTCTTCCCAAATTGCAGGGATTTGCAAACCTTCCCTCTCCCTTCCGCTGACCCTGTGAGCAGAATGGCCTCGCGGGGAGCGAGGGCTCTGCACAAAGCGCATTTCACAAACCTTCTGATTCCAAAACAAGTTTTCCTTCTTTGCAGGGGCGGAGACCGAGACAATGAGAAACCGGCAGTAGCGAACCCTGCATGTAAGTGCATTTCAGCGCTTTAGATCCCGGGAAGGTGCCAGGGCTGGATGGGAGCCGTGCCGGGATGCTGCAGGGGGTGCTGCAGATCGCGGCTTGCCGCTCGCCCTCCGCCAGCCCCGGCACCGGCTGCTGCAGACTTGTTTACATCTCAAAAGATTTATTTATGTTGTAAAACTATCTGCTGCTGAATAGATGAGAAGAAATATGTGAGGGAAACCATAATTATTTAATACTTATTCCGTTTATTTTCTATTCATTTAGCAATGGTGGCATTCTCATTATAATTAAAGGGAGATGGGTGGCCTTCTAATGCTTTTCCACATGTGTTTCTTCCTTCCCTTTGAAAGTGCTTGGCAGATTTGGGTCATATATTTTCTTCCTATCGTTCAGCAAGGGGAAGAGGGGAAAAAAATTCCCAGCACCAATCTTTTCTAATACTTCTACATTATTTCAATCCAGCAGAGGTTTGCTCTGCCTCAAGCTAAAGAAAATCTATTAGGCTCTTTAAAGAAGTGAGTCAAAGGGGATGCGTCCAGGATAAGGTCAGGCAAAGATGTGTACAGCAGAGAATGATAGTGCTCAATATCATTGCTCTGGCTGCCTGGAAAAGTTCACCCCACGGGATGCCAAGCTCCACTTAAACTTGTCTCTTGTCTTCCAATGTCTGCAAGCTGGAAACAAGCACTTTACACTTTTTCCTGGTATTTGCCTGAGGTAGGTGGGAAACAAAAATTCAGAGGGCAGGACCAGATTCCCTTTTTCCCACAGTGCAAACTGAGAAGGGGTTGAAGCTGGAACTGTCCAAAAGTCAGGTTGCTGCTCTCTTCTGGCCATGAGCATTTTAGAGCATGCTTAATAATGCTCATGTTTAACAGCTAGTGCTTGTTAAAATTGTTACAGGTAGGTTTTTACTTAAAAAACAGCACGTGCAGCTCATCAGGGCACATATTTAAGCAGATGATTTATGGTTAAGTTAGGTAAGGTTACGCAAACCTGTATCATTGCACCCGCTGCTACAGATTTTTTTGTTCAGGGTCTGAGATAGGGACAGAGTTGCTGGAGATTCCTGCTGCACTCCCAGACAGTTGCATGGGGAACAGTTTCAGAAATTAGGATCTTTGGAGTGTGACTCAGCCCACACAAGACACCATGTCTGTGGAAGGTCCTGTCTGTGCTGCTGATTGTAGCAAGGCATGAGGGTGACAGCTCAGTTAGACACCTCATGTCAGAGGGAATGAATACAAAAAGTGCTGCTGAACTGCATCTCGCCTGCTTTTTTTGGAGTTTGGCAGTTGATGAGGGTTCAGCATCACCCTTGGCACATCTCTGGTTCTGTGACAGTCAGGTATCAGTAGCTGCTCCTGCCTTGGTTTTGTTAGGTCCCCAAGCAGAGAAACAGTCTTTTTGTCTATCTGGAAAATGAAGACAAAGAGGGAGATGGGAATGTGTAACTTTCTGCCATTTTCCCTCTGATCCAGCTCCACAGCAGTTTCAAAACACCCTCAGCTTTGGCAAGCAATGCTTTTGCTCCTACTCCTTTCCCTTGGCTGTCTCTTCCCTCTCCAAATCCTGGAACCCTCACAGAGTTTTCTTGTTGACTCTTTAACCTCCTCTGTATTGCAGGTGTTGTCCATGCACTTCTAAAGCACCACAGCCAGAGGGGAAAGGGGAAAACTAGTTTCATTTTGAAATCCTGGTCTGTAAAACCTTTTATATAGCAGCGTGCCAGGAGGGAAAATATAACTCTGAAGAGGCAGGATGTTTTAGAAGAAATTTCACTTTCCCCACTTCAGCAGCTCTGGAGTGCTGGAGCAAGAGGATGCTGCAGGAAGGAGGGTAACCCTGGGTGCCATGGTGCTGCCTGGCATTTTACTATCAGCATCAGGCTGAACACAAGCTTGGAGCATACACTGAACTCTGCATGGACCAACAAATTAAGGGCAGTGGCCAAGAATACCATAAGCAGTGGTGACTGAAGGGTCTGGCACCAGTAATTTAAAATGTCACAAGTTGGAATTTCCAAAACCCTAATCTCTGAAGTACTGAAGTTGCCAGGGGGCTTTTGCAGTGGCTGTTGGTTGGGCAGCCCTGACAGCAGCCTCCTAACACCCTGCCAACCTCCTGCCAGCAGCATCCCAGCCATGCCTGGGGAGCTGTGGAGAGCAGCTCTGAGATGCACAGGGGGTCTGTTCCTCCAGCCTGAGCATGGCCCTGCTGTCATTACTGCTGCTGCTCATTGTTTTCCCAGAGGAGTCCCACTGCAATGGGTGTGCTCTGCTGAGAAAAGGCACCCAGACTGGCTGGCAGCAAACAACAGGGCTGTCAATCCTCATGCTTCAGGGCTCAAACTGAGCACAGTTTCAGGCTGGGGATGAGCCTGTGAGAACTGTTCTCCACACAAAGGTGTGCAAAATTCACTTGCTTGCTTACAGATTCTGAAGCCCAGATTTGGCCTGTTAAATTGTTTGGGGCAAAGGAAGAAGGTTAAGCCAAATCCCATCACAGCAGAACCCCCAGAGTTCCCTGTTTCCCTGTGTTTCCTGTGATGGGATATCAGGAATGATTCCAGAGTTGAATGGTTTTGCTTTGCAACCCTGGTCTTGCTGGGAGTGAAATGCATATGAGGGAGGAGCTCTCTGCAGATGGAAATGGAAGAGTCAAAATGTCAACTGGCAGCACTTCTGGACCTCTCACCTCTCCAGCTTAGCTCATAAAATAAAAAAATTCCATTGAATCATGTCAACAGCAGAGGGTATCCCAATTGCCTCTGCTTCCACCCAGCAGTTCTTATTCCAATATGACATCTCCCAGCAGCTAATCCCAGTGTTGCTTTAGCTAATAAACTACAGAGAAATCCCAGTACCTTTTAAAAATTCTCTCTTTGGAGATAGCTGTATCTGATTCTCTAATAAAGATTCCATTAAGAGAAGCCTCTGCTGTGCTTTGTTAAGGAATTGATGCAATTTGATTTTTATTACATGAACAGACTAACATGGATACTGGCTGTCTCTGATACAAAGAGTCACTGCAAAAAGTATTGTGCTTCCTCATGCACACCAAGATAAGGTAATTAACTTTATATTAAAAAAAATCTCTGTTGAGATCTGTTCTGCATAATTCAACACCTTGTGCCAATTAAAGAGAACTTCTTTGGAAAATGATTTAGGCTGTAATTTTATAAGTTTTTAGATTTGTGTGCAAATATGCATGGCTTTATGGATGTTTTGATGAGTGTAATTTTTCTAGTAGAGTTTACACATTTGTTTCCTTTATTCATAAAGTGAGGCTTTTTAGAAGAGCTCCTGGATCAGGCCTACATCTCAAACTTGATGCCCCTGTGAGGGACAGAAAAATCCTGCCCAAGATAAGAAAACTCAGCCAAGCATCCCCTCCTCTGCCCTCCTCCCACCCCTCCTGCCCTTCCCAGCCCCTCAACACTGACCCCTGGTTTGGATGGCGAGACCAGGGTGGGTAAATCAGCCCAGAGACTCTAGTGGTTCACCAGGGTGTTCCATGGTGCCTTTCTGAGTTGCAGAGAAAATTTTAGGACAAATTTGGAAAGATGAAAATGAACTGAGGACCAGCTGGGAACTGTCTGAGGACAACAGAGCCCCTCTCTCTGGTGGACAGTCCCTGTGTGCTATTGTCCCTGGGGAGGTGGTGTCTTTAGGTCCATTGGGACATTAGGGTGAATCCTGCACTGGGGTGTCTGGCCAGCCTCCTCTCCACCCCTGTGGGAAACAGAGCCTGGGTGGCTGAGAAAACCCCTGAGAGAAACATTCAGGGTAGGTAGGGGTTGCCTGTCACCACTGAGAGCCCACCCTAATGCTGTGAACAGCTTGTGGTGCTCCCCCCCATGACACAGAGAGCCATCTCAGTTAATTTGTGGGAGAACTCAAAATAGCTTAGAAATATACAGTTAGAACAAAGCATTTCTTGTTACCCTGGGATGCAGCAAATCAGAATGGTTGCTTGATTGATGTGGCTCTCTGAGAAGATGCACTGAGAGCGACTGTGATAAATAAAGACAGTCCAGTATTGGCGACAGTAACAAAAATCCATGGCAGGGATGGATTAGACCAACATCAAGGGATTAGGTGGTGTGCAATCAGATATTGAATAGGATAAATACCTTACACATTAGGGCTACATTTTAAAGAAGAAAGTGCTAAATGAAGGTCAAATGAGATGCAGAGTTTTGCTCTCAATAGCCGTCTGTCTACTTACCTGGACTGATAAGCTCCACATGAGGGTGATTCAGTTAAGAGGATAATAATTAACAATCCCCAAAGCAGACAAACTCTGTCACTAAGCCAGTCAAGAGTCTCATTCCCCCTTTCATATCCTCAGCTTGCAAGTGCTATAAGTCAGTCACTTATGCCAGCATTGGGAAGTTAAGGTAAAACAGCAGCCAACATGATTTAGCTGATATTTCTTGAAGCAGCTTGAAGTGACTTGATAGACATCTGGAAGCTCCCTACTGGTCTTCAGTGTGGTGGTTCCCTGTGCCACAGATGGAGACTCTGAGACTACTTCATCCCAGCATTTGGGCTTCCAATACTTAGAAAAGTGCCCCCCTTTTTATCTACATATCCATCATCTACAGCTAAACTACATCTATATCCACATCTCTTTGCATCTATATCTGCCCAGATGCAGCTAGTCTGTGGTGAAGGTTTTCCCTAGTATTAATTTTTCTGTTATCATAATGTTGCTAAGCAGCCCTGATTAGATAAGATCCAAATAATACACTAGTTTCCATTAGAGTTATCTACTGTTTCTTTGGCTGTTTGTCAGACATTCGTGTTTCACTCAGGAAATTTTACTTTGAACCCATGACCACTGATTCATCCAGGGTGCATCTTTTGAGTTTACTTCAACAGCTCTAAAGGATTTAAATGGGGTGGAGGCCCGTGCATCCCTTCATCAGCTCTTCCCAAGCAGTTATCACTGTGCCCAGGTTGCTCAGCACAAAGCATATGTAGATACACACATGCTCACTTTAAGTAAAAGACTCTGACCTAAAGAAATTATATATTTAGACAAGTAAGACATGCAGTGGGTGGAAGAATATTAAACTCTTCTTCACTCTGAGTGGGAGAAAAGAGGGAGAGAGCTGAAGCACAAGTATTAAATAATATTAGATCATCTTTTTATAGTAAAAAATATGAAGTTGCTTTCAAAATTTCTAGTATAAATAAGACATAGCACCATAAGAGTAGAGTCATGTATATCTGTATTAAGGTACCTGTAGTAATAGATCTTATATCTGTCCAGAAAGGGCAATATACTACCCAGCTACTAAGAACTTTTACACTGATACAATTTATAAAATGGTATTGATTTTCTCTTGCAGTAGAAAGGCATGTTCCCTGCAAGTGAAACAATGTACTGGTAAAATTATTTTGGGTAGTGGTCTGTAGGAGAACTTGAAACTTTTAACACTAGGAACATTTAGCTCTTCCACATAGGAAAGGCATAATTTGGCATTTTCATTTTTTTTTTTTTTTCTTTTTCTCTACCTTTTAATATTTAGGAAGGACTCTGCAGAAAAATCAGCCTACCAGTGAGTTCATTTGGGAAAAAATAGGGATTGTTAAAACTAATGCAGTGTTCTTTTAAGCCATCTATATGATCCAAATTCAACTGTAAACATCATGCACAAGGGCTTCCTACTAGAATGTCATTATTTTCTCTTTGTATTTTTATTCAGTTTAGTAATCCCACAAAACCAGCATGTTTCAGTTTGGCCAGAGTCAATAAAGGAAAAATTATCACCTGTAAAACAGATGCCACTTCTCCTCTACTCTACCAGGTTCTTTTGATCTAATATTTGCTATTTGCCTTGTGCCCAATTGTTTTTTCAATTTTTTTTTCCTAGTTTTCCAAACCAGCCTGTCTTGTCCCTATTGGAAAGAGGATGAAATTCTGGCTACAGCTACAGCTTGCAAATCAGTAAAACTAAATGTTGTCTCTGACTCTGCAACAGTCTATTTGCACCTTGAATTTTATTATATCTGGTAAATACTTTTATTTTTCTTAATACAGAATAATCCTTTTGCTACAGCCTTTAGTGAGAATTAAGATAAAGGTGCAATCACTCCAATGTTTTTGTAGTATTAGTCCTACACATTTCTCCCTGTCTCTGTTGGAATTTGAATTGCTTTATCTGTCCCAGTATAATAGCCTGGTCCATGAGCATCCTGGCTAATGAAGAGAGTCTGTTGTGGATTTGTGTCTTATATCCCTAGAGCTCCCCTGCAGTAATAGATTGAGTGCTGAGACCTACAATTTTTTCCCCATAAAATTATTTGAGCATCTGTGAGGTCTCTTTGGCTATGCCAAAATGGCTTAGAATTCTTCATAGATTGAGAGTTGTGAGTTGCAAGGACACTCTGGAGCGTGCAGACAGCATGATCACATTGCCTTTTCCTCCTCTGAGATCTGGGCAAAGACAGAATAACATCTTGGGGCCATAACCATGGGATTAAGAGCTTAGAGATTCACTGGGCACAATCCTTCACTGTTGTGAAGGTCAGCCAGTGTGCCCATGGAAGGTCCTTCAGCCCTAACAACACCAAACAATCTATCAAATCCATCAGTAATCTATCAAAAACCACTTCACATGAGTAGGAATCCAAGCTCTGAATTGATTGCCTTTGATGCCAGCTTTGTGACCTCTTCTTGAGAGAGGGTGGTGAAAAGAGTTCTGTACTGCAGAGGGATGTTTCTAGGGACACATATTGGAGTTATGTTAATTATCCAAAGCACCTGGAGCTCCTAGGAGAGAAACTGTTAAAGAAATGTAAAGCATCATTTTTATACTGAGAATTAGGGAACTGCCAAGGTTTTCTTGTCAAACAGGAATAGCAAGGTTTTGATTCTGAACTTTTTAAAGTAGCCTTTAATAAGCAAATACTTTAAAATGCGAAGGCTATTGACTCAGGAACATTTGTAATCCTCTCTCTGTCTGGGGAGAGCTGTAAGCCTCTTCATGCAAATGATATGATGAATAGTCTAATGCCATCGATGGAATGCACCAGGGTAAGCTTTTTAATGCCAGAGGCACCAATGAGCTTGTGAAACACATCTTCAATCTTTTTTTTTTTTTTTTCAAAAAATGGATTAGTTGTCTTTTGTTATTTTTAAGCCTTTTCTAGAGATCAGCTGGTGGCACTGATAAATTATCCATGGAGCTAGACAATCTCTGCTTATTCAAAGCCTCCTTTTCCATCAAGGAGATTGGTCTGAATGGAATGTGTTACTTTCCATTGACATGATTTTATGAAAGATTTCTTTATGGCAACACTTGCTTCACTTACAATGCATTACTTTAAAATGGCATGTCATGGTGATGGAAAAGAGCATATCCAGGGATGTCAGGCCAGGGATGGAATGCAGTGAGAAAAAAATAAATACATAGGACTTCCTATCTAATGTACACCCCTCTATGGTGCACTCTCCATACTCCTATAAATATGAGGTGTATTTTGAATGCTGATACTGAGACAGAACTGAGCCTGCCTTCTGTCCTGTTACAGAAGTCAGCTGGATTACCTCAAGTATTGCACATTAGCAAACAAACCTAGGAGAAAACATTAAGAGAGTTATCAAACCATCATGATTATTTTAAGCATATTAGAATTAATTTTGATACCTCAGTTAAAGCATACCTCTACTTTTATGAAAGGTGTCAATTTCTACAGTAAAAATTAGTACTGCCTGAGCAGACTGTAATCCAGTCTGTTAATAAATTCCTTCTCTAGCAATGGCTGATAAAACCTGCAAACACAGTGCAAGAAACCCCACAGTATTTAATTATGGAGAAGATTGTCCACAAAATCTGCTTTAACCTCTGGTAGTTAGAGGCTGAGTTAAAGCCTGAGGCATGTGGGTTTGTGGGCTTATATCCCTTTCAAGAATTCTGTGTTTAGTAAAATACTTCTCGGAGGATTTTCAGGAGACTGATGATTTTCTTACCTGTTGAATGTCCATTCCATCCTAATACACTGACATTATTAACTTATGGGAAAAAGCCTCCCAGGATGCCCATGTGTGAATAAGAAAATTCCTTCCTTCATGTGAATAGTTAAAACTGTCATGCTTCCTGAGAAAAAACCCATGAATATATATGTGGTATATATATAGAGCACTCATGAAATGTTTATTTTTAAGTTGAGAGAACATTAAAGATAACTTGCATTCATTTAATTTTACATGTGCCAGAAAATGTGATATGTTATATGATGATCAATGAAATAACTTTTTTGATGGTAAAAGGTCCTAGATTATTTTTGCTGATGTCTTCATTGTCTGATATCCTCCTCAGGGAAAGTCTTGAGCTCTGAGCAACCTTGGATTTTTGTTTTTCTCTTAGGGAGGTCAGCTGAGAGGAAGCAGTAAAGATGAGTACTGACTCAAGAAGTAATTTTGCAGCGTTGTGCAGTAGAAAAGGTAAGCCATATTTCCAAAGGCTGCACTCAGGTAACTCTGATTTGGCTTGGGATTCTCATCAGCCACTTCACAGCCCAGTTTATATCTTGGTTTAATTAACCCAGAAATCAGTTGCATATGAGCATTTTTGTCACTATACCCATGTTTCCAATAAATGTTCTGCCGCACAAAAGGGGATGATTTATGGCAAGTTGTGGGAAAGGGCAGCAGCTCTTCATCTTACTTTTCCTTGTAGGGAAAGGCAGAAATAAAAATCTGTGCGAAAGATAGAGGTGCAAGCATATCCCCATGAATATGCAGTGATCCTTCTGCCTATGGTCTTCAAAGCAAAAAAAAACCCCATTTTAAAAATGGGAAAATAAATCTAGATGGATTTCTGCTACCTGTTTCTTGATCTGTATTCCCACTTTTTTCATACATAATGCTTCCCATAATTCTTGAAACAAGCAATTGCATAGGTTCTGCAAATGATCTCGTGGCAACTTGAAACTGCAAACACGCAGGGAATCTAGCAAGTAAAGAGTTAACTCTGCAAGGATTTGATATTACAGCAAAACAGCAGCAGGAAATTGCACCTGGATTTTCTTTCATTATTCTGAACCCTTTAACCTGAAGGGCTATAATACACTAGTCTGATAAAGCACAACGTGCACGACTTTAACACCTCTGTTATTCTCTTGTCCACAAAGTGCATTGCCCATGTAAAACAAGGTATCAGTGCTAATTACTTCTGCTAGGGCTTATATTTTCATGGTAACTTAATACAGCTAATATCCAGGGTAATTCACCAGGTTCCAAATACAAATACATATTAGGGCCAGATTTTACATTTTTTCTTTATAGTGCTAAAGCTACTGGAATTATGTGACAAAAAATGTAAGGACATGACCAGCTGTGACGTTTAAGCTCTTTCTCTAATGACTTACACTGTCTCTTTGAAGTCCACAATACAGTGTCTGAGCAAGCTGCAAGTTTTGCTCCCTGGTGCGCACAACTCTTGCTAAGAGCTGGTGTAATAGCTACTTGTTCTGTACTTTCCTGATTTTTTTACATTTGTAATGACTAAAAAAATAGGATTTTTTCTCATCTTTATGGCAGAATTCTTGGCATTTCAGGAGCCAATGAAGCAATGCCTGCCAAATCATGAAACATCAACATCTTCCTTTGCAGGATGGTGCTCAGGAGTTGCCATTCACAGCCATCGTGTTCCTCCTTGTGTCTTGTGGCCAGGGTCCCAAGTGGGATTTCATTTTCCAGGGTGACTGGACCCACTGTGGGAGGCAGTTCACCATGAGAAACACATTGCTGTGGTAATGTGGTTTCAGCTCCCTCCACAAATATAATTTAAAGGAATCCCAGGAAAATGGGCAGAGAAACGACCAAAATTTTTAAGGGTATGAGCTGTGGGGACATGGCTTGTGTAGTCAGGAGGAAAAGAGAGTGAAGATGAAGGCACAAGAATAGCTATGGTATTTAATTTAGATTTTTTTCTATATTGGCATAAAACAAAAGATATCAGTCTGACAAGGCCATCAGGGATGTATTTCAGTTAGATATCAAGGGACAAAAATTATTATAGTACTAACAAGTAGGGGAGGCCTCATAGCCTCTACTGCTGGGGTCTCTTAAGAACAGCTTAGTTGAATACTGGCTGGTTCAAAGCAAGAATGTACTGAAACTGTTTTAGTGTGCATGAATAGGCTTTTTGGGGCTCCTTAATATTAACCTTTTGAGAAAAATGGATTGTTTAACAGGCAGCTACCTTGGAAATACCTGGGCCAATGGGCATTAAAACAAAAAAAAGACAAGAGGAGCTGGTTTCTGACCTGTTTGGGTGGCAGAAGCAGTCCCATTATGTAGCCTGCCTGAGCAGACTTCTTTATGAAATCTATGTACATTTGTACCACTTTATATTTAGTTTAATAATTTATCAATGGTTAATATTTCAAAAGAGTAAAGTAGAAAATCAGATAAAATTTTTATACCTGCTATTAAAAGTTGAATGGGGCATTGAGAGATAATCCAGGCAATCATCCCCCCAAACCTACCTGCTGAATCAACCTGGCTTGGAGACAAAGGGAATCCTGACTCTTTATTTTGTGCTCAGCATGAGGGTGTGTGTGTTTGTGTGTGTGTGCTGTCTCCACAGTGATGATGACCTCTCCCAGACATACACCTTCAGCTGGACCCCAAAACCTGTCTCTTGATTCCTTACTGGCCCTTTTTCCTACTGAGGTACCTGATATATCCGAGGTGTGATCTTTCAGCTGCTGTAATGCTGACTCAGGCATTTAAAGTCTTTGCTGCTACTAATATCAATGGCACTGAACTGATTTGTAATGTTTTCACTTTGATATGTCATGGCATAACTGACTGAGAAATCAATAAGCTATGTGGCCATCACTTGTATGGAAATTGTTGCTCCTAACACAGTAATACAGAAAATAAATTAAAATGAAAGGAAGAAAACCAGAAAATAATAAAAAAAAAACCACCCCCAAACTGCTTAAATGTTAACTCAGGTGGTATTAAAATAGATTTTTAGAAATTTTAGGGGCTTTTTGTTTGGAATTTTTTTTGCTTACTCAATACAAATGGCAGGAGTAATATAATAAGCTGCATGGTATTTTATAGCAGCTTTAATGCAGTCTAAGTCCATTAAGGGACCTTTCCTCTGCTTTTTTGGAAAAGGTCTTTCAATTTTCTTTTTCAAGGGACGCACAGTTCATTTTTTTTCAGGTTTACAGCTTAATGCACTGAGTCAAGCACAAGGTGGAGAGTACCTTTCTTGGGAAGTCAATAGGCCCTTACTACAATAAGTCAAAGCAAATTTGTCGATTTTGATGGTAACAGAAGCAGGGCAAAGACAAAACTACTGCTGCATGTACCTGTGGCTGAAGAGGAGCACAGATCTGTGAACTGATAAACAGCCCACAGTCATGATCACACACTTCAGACTAGGAAGCAACAAAAAGTAGAGTAGCCAAAGAAGATAATTGAGGGAATTTTATATAAGAAACTGCACCAAAGCTAAAGATGTTTGGGTTTATTCTCAAAAGTGAGTGCTTGCATACTGTGCAGGGCTTTTGAGGACCTTTCTGTGGGTGGATGAAGCAAAGTTACAGTGGTGTGGGTGATGCACATGTAAGTGGACATGGACACCCTCTGATGTGAGTTGTGTTTGCTGTGTCACTCGTGGAGCCTGGCACTGCCCAGCTCAGCACACCCCAGTCACTTTCTCCAGGAGCAGCAGGAGGAGCTGTGATCTGTCACTTGGACATGAAATGTAGATGCTGTGGTCTGCTCTGTCATAGAGTTTGTGCATGGTGGAGGAACATCTTTTCTTCCATCCAAAGAAATTTTGTACACCTAAATTTCTGGAGTTAAACTGCCATTTGAGGCTTTTTCTAGACATCAGGCAATAAAACACATGGCCTGGTTATATCACAGGAGAGTATCCTCCTTCACTTGCACGGGAAGGAAAAGAAAAGAAATCAAAACTTACCCATCCTGAGTCTTTGAGAAGCCCTTGTGCCTCTCAATGCCCATACAGCCAAAGGCAATGCATCCTGCAGGAATAACAAAGAAGATAGCTGAATTGCTGTCCTATCAGTAACAACTGATTCCCTTTGTCCCTGACCACTCTAATAATGCAAGCACTTATTCAGTAAAGAGATAACCTAAACCCCTTTGATGTTAATAGGTCTGTTTCTATTGACTGCAGCAAGTTTTGCAATGGGCTGTGCAGATTTTATTTCTGCTTGCTTAACTGGTGAAACAAGATTTCTTATTACATGCCTTTGAGGTAAAATGTGCCATCTCACTAGAGCAGATACTAAGTTCAATTTTTCATGTTTAATTATTTACTAGTGATGTGTTTAAATAGTCAAAAACCAAGGCTACCAAAAAGCTCCATCTGAAATATTTTATCACTTGGAGAATATTTGCTTGAAAAAAATCAGATTCCATATACTTTATAACAGCAACCAAAACATATCTATCAGAAAGAAAACAAGAATTATAAAGACAGCAAATTTGTATTGATTTAGCATTCATCATTATTTTGTATTGTTAACTTCTCTAAAATTACTTGAAAAAATAGTTTATTATTTTAATGTCCATTTGTTTGAGTTAACTATTTTTTTACTGAAACTTTAGAGCTATCATCCAGTCTACTTAAAATATTTATGCATTATAGACTATGGAGAAAAATAGGTTCTCATATTCTGTTAGGATTAAGAAAATTTTCACAAATGGACAATAAGAAAGGCTTAATTTCTTCTAGACTTAGCTAAGAATAACATAAAATGCTACAGTGTCAAATCCCCTAGTGATAAAGCAATATGAGGTTAAGAAATGGGATTAGTGCCTGGGATATTGTTTAGTTTGAAGAAGACAGAGGAGCATTTCTTATTCTCCAGGAAGGGAAAGAGCATGTGTGCTGCCCACAGCAGCTGGTATTTCTTGATTCCACTGGACTCAATATCTGAGCCCTGGGGTAAGAAACTCATCTTGGACTGATGTACCAAAGGGTGGAAAGGTGAAAGGGAAGGGCCTGGGGATTTTATCAGCATTAAAGGGGGAGTGCAGCTTCATCCCCCTGAAGAGGAAAGGGCTCCCTTCACTGAGAAAAGCCACCCAAGAAAGGTGTTGGCCCCAGCTGAGGGCCCCTCCAACCTCCCTGTGGAAATACCTTGAGACACGAGGTCCCTGAAGGTCTGATGAGGAGGGGTGGCACAGAGTTCACCCCCAGGGTAGAGGGCAGGTTTGCCAGGGCTCCCTTGCTGCTGGCCCCTGTCACACCACAGCAGATGGGGCTTAGGGCTCCTCCTTGCCTTTACAGCTGTGGGTGAAAGGCATCATCAACCTGAGCAGCTCCACCTGAGGATGCTTGGGGTCCATGTAAGATCCTCTTCCTCACCTGTGCCACCAAGTAACTCAGAGTGGGCTGTCAGCCTTGGCACAGAGACCAAGCAAAATGTTAAAGCCAGGCCCAAAAGAGTCCTTCTCTGGCATTTTCTTTTGCCTGTTGGGTATATTTGACTTCTTGACACACATAGTTTAACTTATTTGTAGTTAAAGATTAATTTTTTTTTCTCTTGATAATACTCCCAGTTCAATTCTTCATTTAGACATTTTATATGATTAATGTTTTTGCTGCTGGGTTTAATTTTTTTTTCAATAGACTCCACAACTGTTGACATAATTTAGCAATGTACAAATTGCATGTAACAAATTTTCTTAGGACATATGTAGGACTGAAGACCCCTTTTGAAGGAATGACCTTTCTGCTGTAAATAACATTTTCTCTCCTAGCATTAGCACTAATTTACATAGCAACAAGCTGCAATTATAAACGTCTAGACATTTTAGGGAGCAGCTCTGGAATGATGAAAAGTCAGACTGCTGGCCATTGCTATATGTATTGATCACTATTACTTGAGGTGCAGAGTACCTTTAATCATGCTATTTACAATGATACCAAAGGCCAAGACTATTCAATGTGTAAATGTGTAACAAGCAAAACTTTGTGGTGTTCAGAGGATATTAAATCCCACAATTCTGGAAAGAGGAGGGCAGCAAACTTTCTTCCTTCCTGTGTTTTTTCTCATGTTCTTTTGCATATGGCATTTGTTTCTCCCTAGTGAGACTAAGCCACAGCCAGAAACACTCTCCTGCAACACTGATTCTCAGGCAGGTGCTTGAAATACCTGACTTTATTCTCATTTATGTATTGAACCCCTGTTACACTGCCAGAAGCATGTACATCACAGCAACCCATTTTTGACTGCTAGTTCTGATGTAAATTGCTGCTCAATAAGCAAGAAATGAGCTAAAGGCTACAAAGAAGATTCAAAGTCCTCTGAGAGACATTTTAAATCTTATGTTATCCAGAAAACACACGTCCCTTTTACCAAATCCCCAGCTGTGATAGCTGATATAGTCATCTGGGAGAGGAGGACAGTTCTATGCCATGAATATCCTTAGGTATTTAGAAGTTGGCAAAAAAATTTGCATGTGGGACTCTAATTTGCCATCATCTACCCCTCAAGTTGTATGTCTGTATGAACATTTGATTTCACCACATTGCCAGGGTTGGAGATGACAATAGGGAAGATTGTGCTTAGACTGTGGAACCTAAATTCCTTCTTGTTTCGGTCACTCTTTATTGGAGGAGGGTGGGAAAAGGCTCTTCAATAGATGATGAACTCTCCAGAGCTCTGCATACACAGATTCATTTTCTGCATACAGAACTGGTAGCAGTTTGTCTGTAGTTTCTTCCATGTTACCAATGGAAAAACAAAAGGCAGGCTCTCCATGAATCTGGGGAAGCTATCAGTGCAGTTTGGAAGAGTCTGCTAGGACACACTGCTCAGAGCCAAATTTAGCCCTGGGTATCTTCGCAGCACTGGCTGTGAAGAAAAAGAAACTGCATGTATAGTGGTTTCCTCACAAGGGAGAGGGAAATGTTAGCTGTAAGGTAAAAGGAAAGAGACAAAGAGCTTGTTCCAAACTGTAAAAGAAAACTCAGCAGCAAAAATGAAAACTTGTCTGTTAGCTGCTCCATAACAATGGGAGGAGGTCATACAAGTTCATTCATCCACTACAAAGAGAGACTCTTTCTTGTTGTCAATGTGCATTCAGCTAATTCCATGTTTCCTATGCACAAATGAAAACTTTCTCTGTCCCAGGCTCATGAATACAGCATTTTTCTCCTTACCTTCTAGCTTCAGGGCCTTCTCCCTTGATCTCTGCACAGGCTCCAAGTGCTGCTCATCTGCATCCTTCCCTCTGGCCTTAAAGTGGTGATTCCTTCCTTCTGTCTCCTCACAGCCCCCAGCACTTGATAAGAAGGGATTATTATCAGTATGCATGATTAGAAGCTAATAGTGATATTCTTGACCTGTGTCATTGTCAAACATAAAGGCACTAAACCCCACAGACTATACTGTCTGGCTAAGAGTAGACACAGTGTTTAATTGTGAATGAAATCAGTTCTGAACAGTGGTGAAAACGTTAGGCATTAATGCTCTCACACTTTGCAATCCCCAGTCAGCAAGCACAGGAAGGGCAGGAGAAGTTCAGGGCATTGTTTTTTAGGAACCTGGGACAGTGTAATTTGGTGTCTTAAGAAATGTGTTTATCCCATTATCTAAAACTGTGACTACAAGTCTAGTGATGTTAACAGAGCCAACACCCCCACTACCAGAATTTTCCTTGGGTAAAATAGCTTGTACCTTTCAATCCAGAACTGCAGGAGCCCTGTTGCAGTAGTAATCGGGCTTGAGTCCAGTATAAATCTCACGTACAATTAAGTTTTGCATCTGGTCTGAACTTTCTGGTAGTTGTGCAACTGATCTGGCATATCCCTGGGCTTGAATTTGTTCACCTTTGGTTTGCCTGAAGGTATCAAATGGTTCATGTAAATATCCACTAAACCCATGCTTGGTCAGACCTGGTTTGCCAAGATCCGAAGTCAGGTTCCACTGCAAACGTCTCCTCCTCCATTTTCTGCAATGTTGAGATGCTGCAGCTATTTAATATTAAACTTAAAGGCAAACAATTTGTATTCATCTCTCAAAGGAGAAGGAAGAATAAGCAAATGCTCTATTATGATTGTGTGCATTTATATTTGATAAAAATGGTTGCAATTTATATGCAAATTAAGCGTGACTCAGCCTCCTGGCAATTTGTCAGTGGGACCCTCAGCATCACAAACCATTTATGTCCTTACCTAAGCAGCCTTGGGGCTGTCTGGAGGCATTTTAGTGAAGAGAAGTCAAATTCTGCTTTAAGGGGTTGTAAACACATTCAAACTATGTGTTTATACAGGTACAAGCCTGGCTTAGCACCTCTCCCCGGATCACTGAATCCTCTCTGCTCATTCCTAAAGATGTTTTCTTGTGTAGAGCTGCTTTTCATAACCTCTCCTTTCACACAGAGGTTCAGTGGTAAAAGTGTTGTGGCTTTAATGCACAGACCTCTGCAGCTTCTTCGGGATACTCACAGTGAACTTGAAACCTCTTTTTAGTCCCTGTAAGACTAGTTATTATGACCTTTTTTCTACCACATATTACTACTACCTGTTACTACCTCCCTCAGTGCTCAATAGCCTTGGGAAATGGCAGCAAAAGCATGAGCACCACTTCTCACATCCACTGGAAAATGTGCTTGGCTACCATCCTGACTTTACCTGCTCTTCCTTCACTTTTTCCTGATGGTTTCCTGCCATTACCCTGTTACTTCCCTTATCTCTCCCATTTTTCTATCTTCCTTCAACATCAAAAACAAGGACCACAGAATTTGTCTTGTGTCCTTCCTCCCTGACTTTCCTCCCATGTCAGCTGGACACTTCATAATTTTCCTGGGGAAAGAATCATTTCTTGTGTCTGCATGCCCTCCCTTAACCCACATTTACATTTAGGGATACAGAAACAGTATATCATATAATTCCACAGCCCTCTGTCTGGTGCTGATGCACATCAAGGTGTGTACATACACCACGGAGAGGAGCAGACCACCCCCACAGGTAAAACAGATTTGTGCCAGACAGCTAACCCACACATGGGCTCAGGAAGGGCTCCCAGGAGGCATCACAGAGAAAAAGCATTGATGGAAGACAAAAATCCCAAGGAGGAAAGACAGACAAGGCCAGCTCCAGGGAAACCCCGGTGTGAGAGTCCATAATGCAATACTGTCAGTAACAAATGGCACATCTAAACATTCCAAGAAGCAGATGTACAAGGAGAACTGATAACAGAGCTCTTCTCTATACTAGATTTAATTTTGTTAAAGGATGGCTAGAATTAACTCTGGTTAGATAATGCATTTGTAAATGCTAGTATAGACAGTCTGCAAACATTTATTCCCAGAGATGTATGTTTGTGGCTTACTGAACTGGCTGGCTAACACAAGTTAACTGGCAATCAATTACAGCAGTGACATAGCACAACAGGGAACCTAAACCACCCGTGACTCAGTTTGCTGCTTGTGATTGTTAATGGATTAAAAAGTGAGCTTCTAAAGAGAAGATGAAAAAATATGCATGTGTTTTAGGCCAGTTATTTGATGGCCTTTGCATTCTCAATAGCTTTCAAGCACAGACAGAAGTAATCTTTGCTTCGTATGTATGAGGAAATCAGAGGAGGAAATTAGTTTTTATTATTGGTATTGTCATGCCATAAAAACAGGGTCACTGAATAAGCCAGTGGGCATTTTTTCAGATCACCTTATCTTGCCAAGGAAGAAAAAAGCTATTAATGAAAAAGAAATTAAAAAAATAAACCAACATATATAGAGACCCTGTAAAAAATATAATCATGGCGTGTCATTTATGATGGGAATGAAAGTTTGCAGCTGTAGAATTCAGTAGTGCCAGTGCAAACATTTCAAAGTCAGCTGCAAGGTATTATTTATTGGATTGTTTCATTTGAATTAAACTCACTTTAAAGTTCCAGGAAGAACGATCACACCTACATTTTTCATTCAAGGTTTGACAATTCTGGGTGACATTCTCCTTCTCCTCTCCCATTCTCTCCACCCTCCCAGAGATGAGAGGCTAATCCTAAAGAGAGCCACTGTAGATATAATTGAACCCCAGGGTGCCAGAGCAGTGCTGCTTTGACATGAATTCCATATAAAGGTGTTGCTTTTACTCTACATTTGTGCTGTCTGTGGATTTTAGTAGTGATTTACAATATTGATTGATTACTATCTATCTTCCTTGATATTCTGCTTTGCATTCCACTTCAGAGAGGCTGAATTAATCACTGACAGGGCTAGCAGTCTTAAAAGTATATCATGAAACCACATTACTTTATTAGGCATATATTCTGGTAACACATTGTTTATAAAAATAGCATTTCCCCTAGGAGCTGAGCAGTAAAACTCATGGACTCCTGGACAAAAGAGGAAGAAAACAAACCATCAAACAAAACTGAAAAACCAAAAAGACCTTGCCCCCGCCCCCCCCCCCCCATCATATATTAAAATTTAGTCAATCTGAACTGATTTTTCACTCATAAATTAATTCTTTTTGAAAAATATCCTTTCAGGTATACCCTAAACGGAGCTGCTCTATTCTGAAACCCTCCTCTATAATTTTACAAACATCACTTTAAAACTTTTTTTCTAGCTGAAAATTGTTATGTTTTATGAATAGCTTCAGCCTCACAGGTGCATTTTAGGTGTATTTTGACAATCTAGTTTGAAGGAACTCAACCAATAGAAATAATTTAAGAATTTTTTTATAGATAACATGCTGGTCCTTTGAAAAGGCACATCATGAGGATTTTCTCTGTCCTTGTGAACTCACCTTGGCTGATTAGTGGCACTCACTGGTTCAATAAAACCTGCATAAATTAAAGAAATACTTGTGTTACAACTACACATGCTTGTGTTACACACTATGGGCTTGACCCAAAGCCTGTGAGAAGCAGACGCTCAGTGAGATTCAGATCAGGATAATTGCTTGAACTCATGTAGTGGTATTGAGAAAGGTGAGTTCATGGACTGCTTGGCACCACCAACAACAAAACCCTGCAGTGTCCCGCTCTTCGTCTTTCTCCCACATTTTTTTGTTCTGAGTTAGCTTCTTGTTGCATCGTGGAAAGTTTCTGGTTTGGAGTGAACGATGATAAACAGGCAGGCTGCTTCTCAAAGTGAGGAAACTCCCTTTTCTAACCTGTCCCACTACCTTTCTCCCTGCATTTAGTTTGTGCAGGCTGCACAGGGTCAAACAGCCCTTTATTTCAGCAGTGGTGGGGCTTTACCCTTTAAGGGTGGGAGAGTTTTTTCTCCTGATGCATTTCTATCATCAAGGCTATGATTGTGAGACAGAAACCCAGACTTTGGAATAAAAAGTCATTTGTAATCAAAGCAGCAGATAAATCCTTGTCAGACAATGTCTGAACCATGAAATTCTTTACAATGTCTTGTTCTAGCACACCCTTGTGCAAATAAGCAGGATACTCCAAATGAAGTACAGAAGGGGTTGAAAAATGCAGCTTGGGGAAGCAGAAGACTTCTGGGCTATTGTCATTCATGTTGAATGATGTTTAGCTCTCAAACACCTCAAGAATATTCCTGAAAAGCAGCATGCTATAAACTGTGACTTGCAGTGTGTTTGGCCAGTAGAATTTCATGGTGTACCTTACCCCTGAAAAAGCAGGTAAACCTCTCTGAAATGCTCATTTTGCAGCAATGAGTGGTTAAGAGGAAATGATGGGCATAATTACAGAATGTGCTTTGTGCTATTAAGCCAGACAGCCAGCTAGTTGACTGTGCGCCCCAGGGCCAGTTTCTAAAGTTATCTCTACCAAAGTGGAAACCAAACTTCAGTTTAATTTTATTTGACTTGTAGGATCTGGTGTGCACATAATTTGGAAAGAGCTAATTTGCTGGTAAGCCGCTTTTAACATTTCACATTAGATTAGAAAAGGATAAGCTCTAGAGGTTTTGGATGATTATTCACTAAACAAACAAGCAAACAAAAGTCTCTAGCATCTAGAGCTGAACTGCTACAAAGAAAATTAGACTTAAGAAAAAGGAAAGAGAATTGGAGAGAATACAAGACTGCTGGGGGACTGTGTGTGAAACAAATACATGGGGCATATAAGTGAACACAATTTCATCTATTGTTATATTGATTCTCTAGTCAGTTTGGCAGGCAAAGTTTTGGCAGACCTGTAATATTCCTATCTCAGTCTGCACTATTTTTGTGATGTGCCTCAACATTTATCCCAAGAGTTGAAGACAGCTGGGATGGAATCTGGAAAACATTTGCTCGGGAACACATTGTATTTACTTAAGTGAGGCTGTGTTCCTCAATGTCTTGTGATAAAATTTAATATATCAAGGTAGATTATTATATAACTTGGAGTTATCAGAAGTGCCACAGGCTCCAAAGTCACCTGTGGATTGGTCATTGCACTAGTTTGTTATTTCTCCCATTCCCATGGTGTTTGAAACATCCACTCACATTCCTCAATCCTTTTTATGGCTCTTTATCATCTCACTGTAGGAAATATTTTACTCAATGGCCATTCTCCACAAAGCTTCATGACAATTTCACCCCCACACTGCCTCCAGCTCCTGTTGCTGCCTGATTTCTGCCTCTGTTATTTCCATGTAAGTAGTTTATTTTTGTAAATTGATATTTTTTTTTTTATTGTGTTGAGATGGCTATTCCCAAAGTCTCAAATGTCCTTTTGACCTCATTTCAGTCCTTCTGGTCATATAAACTCTATCTTCTCAATTAGTTTTGCTAGTTCCCCCATAATGATACATTTTTAAGACTTTTGAGGTTCCTCCAACCTCACAGGATACCTCTCTACTCCCCAGCATTAGTTCTCCCACTCACTCAAACTTGTTCAATTGCCATTTTCATGGAAACGCTTCCAATCTCTTCTCACTCCTAGCAACCATATTTCCTTTCTTTGGCATTGCAGGTTTTCCCCTGTCAAATGGTTCAGGATCAAATGAAATGACCAAAGCCCAACTTTTAACAGAAACCTCCTTTCACTCTCTGTGATCTTACCCAGTCAATGTTGCTCTGTTCTGTCATAGCTGAGACAGCCATGATACACAGAGTATCTCCACACAATTCCAGAAAGCTCCAACCCAAACAGAGTAACACCATCAGAAGGTTTCAGTCATCTGCCCTCCTTGATCTTTAGCCCAACCTTTTATCCCCTCACATTCATGCATTGCACCTGTGTGCCCTCTGCTCCCTTTGGTGGTTGGTCAGTGCCCCTGGGCACTCCATGGCTCAGTGCTGTCAATGCTGCTCACCTGCTTCTCACAGCTGTGCCCACTGGGGATGAGGCTCTGCCTCAGCCCCACTCCCAATCACCACAAACTGTGTGTGCTTACACGGTTCCTACTTCACTTTTCCAAAACCCAATCAGATCGGAGAGTCTGTGCATGTATGTGCACATCTGAGCTTCCTCCCACATGGATAAGAGCTGGATCACAATATCTGCTAAGCAATTGAGATAATCTTTTTCTGCAGCCGTTTTCAAATACTGGTTTACCAACTCTGGAAAATACAAGAGAAAATTTTCAAAAGGAAGAGACAGATCAACAACTCAGGGGAGTATAACTGATTATATAAACAATTTAGGTTTTTCTTTTCCCTTTGGTTTTGCAAGCTTATTTTTACCTGTGTTTTATTACAAAGCCTTTCCCATTACTTGACTATTTGTACAGCCTAGATTCAATATATGAAATCCGCAGCCTCTCTTCATAGATAACATCACTGACAGCTCAATATATTCTTCCCCTTTGGTGGAAAAATGAAATGAGGCAAACCCTGGAGTTAATGAAGAAAACACAATGGATATTGAACAATGCACTGCTTTTATAAATTAAAAGTTTTTCTTGGAGGAAGGAGAACAGCATACACACAGTTCTTTCCTTAATTTAAATGGTTATAGGACTTTCTTGAGGACTCCCATAAGTTGTTATTCATAATCCTAGCAGCAATGATTTAATGTACTTTTATGGAGTCAGGCTGCCTCTGCTGAGGCAGTGATGCCTGATCAGATCTCTACAGTTTGTTACAGTAAATAAAGGGCTTTTATATATGTGTGTGTATACATATATATATACACACACATACAAAGATATATATAAAAATGATTTTTCGGCCATGAAATAATAGCAAGTTATCTGTGCTTGAGGAATTACAGTGACCTTTGGGTCAATGGAATCTGTTGTAAATCACACTGGCAGAATGATTACATTATCCCTAAATTGTTTCTCATAGATGAGCATCATTTGGCTGCACTTCTGGAAAAGATGAACCCACAAAGCTGCCACCAAGTCTTTCAGTTATTGCTGGTGTGGAAAATAGTGGTCTTAGGCACACTGAGTGTATTTTAAAGCTTGGATTTTCTCACAATATAAGTTATCTCTGCTCCATTGCACACCTTTGTTTAAGATCAGCTCTGTTATATTTTCATTTTCCCCTTTTGACTATGTTGCTCCTCAGGCCTTGTGACTTTTGACAGGCAAGACATGCAAGATTCAATGCAGGATCTGTGACAGCTTTTGGAGGACACTGTAAGGAGATGTGATCTGAGGTGCTGATGACATAATTTCCCAGAGCTATTAATGCAGCCTTCCAGGATCTGAGCTTTTGAAAAGGCTTGGACCAGCTTGTTCACTTGCCAACTTGTAGAGCTCAGACATTCTCCAGAGATTCCCTGGTGTTTGGAAATATCCTTAGGGAAATAATTATGTTACAGAAATACTAAAATTATTGTGTTTGATTATAAGAAATGCTTCAAAGACTGGACATAGACTGCCCCATGTGCATTCCCAATCTGAGGTAACTACACTCAGACAGCTAAAATGAACTACAATTTTGAGATCATGCTGAGTTTGTTGCTTGAGCCTTGCTCAGGTTCTGCAATCGAAAAATCCTTTAGTTGTTGTTCCTTGGATCTACATGTTTTGCATTTTTTCCCCCATGGTCACAGAAATTAGTGCAGCTGTTGTTCAGATGCTGGATCTATTTGATGCTCTCAGTCTAACTCATTGTTAACAAAACACATAAAGCAACACACAGCTCTGCAAGCCTTACTCCAGACTAGAGGCAAAGGCCAACCTCTCTTTGCAACAAGACAATTTTCTACTCCCTACCCAGCAAATCCACAACATTAAGTGGCTTTCCACTGACAGAGTCCTGTAAAAGAGGCATTATAGTAAAACCAATAATTCCCAAAATATACTAAAAATTGGTGCATCAAGCTGCCACAAGAAGCCCCTTATGATGAGAAACAAATACTGCTTCTCTGAAAAAACAAGTCAAGACCCTGAAATGCTATGACTTGGGCACTCCTGCTGTGACTTTATCTATTAACACATACCCACTTACACAGCATGGTGCAGCATTAACCAGGACACCTCTGACATTTCTGCACAGTTCTTCTCAAGATTATGGTCATGGGTCAGTTTTTTGTTGGGTGTTCATTTGTGGTTATATCACCCTTAATATAATATCCCTTCCTCAGCACTGGCAGCAACATTAACTGTGCTCTAAGTGCCCAAGTTTTGGGATGCTCTTTGATGCCCAAAGGATCAAGAAATGCTTTGGCCACCTCTGTCTCCTGCTCTTGGGCTCTCTGGGAAGTTGATCTTTCCAGCTATTTCTGCTTGTGTCCCTGCACGAGTCTGAAAAACAAGGGCATGGTCACTCTTGCTAGTGAACCTGGTACTGAGGTACACAGGGCACATGGATTGTACAGTTCAGTTTAAGCACTTCCTGAGCAGAGATTACATTTTGTAAAAAAGGTACAGGCAGAAGCATGTGGTCAGTCTGCATATGAAGTGGCTGAAATGGCTGTGTTCACTCCTTGCTTCTAGGACACAGCAATTTAGGAAAAGAATACTGAAGCTGAAACACTTAAGAGTGTAAAGAGCCTGGGGCTTTGTGCCTGAATGTTAACTTTGCTATAGGCAGAATTTTAGAGAGAAATTACTAAGGGCTGTTGGCCATATGGATGTGTAGGGAGAGAGAGAGAGAAAGCTAGAAAGTGAGAAAAAGTGCACTCAGACATGTACCCTTCCTCTACAGGAGAATTTTTGGGGTCAATTTTTTTTCAAGTAAAACCTATACTCTGAAAGTACTCATGTTAGTCTTAAGTGACCCAATACAGTGAGTAGCCCTCCCAGAGGCATTTACCTTTGCTAATTCTGTCAAAATCTACACAGAAAGGAGTTTCTCTATTGACTGGTAACTCAAGATACTTTTTTTCCCCCAAGATTTTCAGCCACTTTCATCTTTATGTGTTCTTATTTTCTGCTTGTGATTTTAATTTGAAAGACCAGTCCTGTGAGAGGATGCTTAATTGAGAATAGTAGTAAGATAATGAAAGAAGCCATTTGTTTTATCTCCTGTTGCTTGGTTGTGGCTTCCCTTGGTGAGTTTTCCTAGGGAGCAGACAGGCTGCCCTTATTCCATGATATTTCAGCTGTGCTCATGAGGAAAACTACAGTCACCAGAACTGTACATTGTCCTGATAGCAGAATCTAAATGTGGTTGCTTTTCATGACTCCAGATGAAGGAGTATTCTTGGGCAGCAAAATAAGGGCAGGACAAAAGAAGGTCAAAAGACAAGCTTTGCATTGCATTATTTATATCAATGCTGGGAAAAAGCCTGGTGAGCTGAGAAGGGGCAAGTGGAGATCAAAGGTGGGCATTAAAGTTTCTTGAAATCAATGAGTAGGATTCCACTGACTTCTGTGAGCTCCAGAGCAGATGTGAACAGCTGTCACATAGCCACTTTGCCTGTGTTGATTGTCTTTTTCTTCTCAAAAGCCCAGTGTCAAATGCAGTTGTGCTAGAAGAAATGCCAGAGATTTTACAATTCTTCTCCACATTTCATGTATAGGGTTTGTTTTTTTTAATTTTCTCCCCTTGATTGTGGATTTTCCTCAATGTGTCAAGAGGACTACAGACTTCATCACAAGGTTTTATCAAGTGGAAAGAATAGCAGGCATCTAAACCAGGAAAGGTTTGTGAAATGCTGTCTTCTAATTAAGTGCGTGGTGGAACAGAAATACACAGAGTTATTTTGGGAACATGTTATTAGGAGCAGAGAAGACTTGAACATGAGTATCTTTATTTCCTTGTACATTCTCTATAGCTTCACTGTGCAGTATCTGAGCAGTAGCACTTAACCCTTCTCAGGTCAGCTGCTTAGCTGAAACCCTCTCTTAGCTGAAAGGTTTCATACCAGGGTTAGGAGTGAGTACAGCAGCCAGAGGTGTTGAACATTTGTCAATAAGCTCAGTCAAATTCTCTTTCCATACAAGGTATAGCAGAAAGTAACAACAATGAGACTGATTCCTTGCTTTTAGACAGAACTTTTATCGAGTTTTGGGCCTCTCCCTCCAAGAAAGCCCTTGATGTGCTGGAGCAAGCCCAAAGAAGGGCAATGGAGCTGGGGAAAGGTCTGGAAAAGTCATATGAGGAACAGCTGAGGGAATGGGGGATGTTTAGCCTGGAGAGAGAGAGACTCAGGGGAGTTCTCTACAAATACCTGAAAGGAGGTTGTAGCCAAGTAGAAGTCAGTCTCTTCTCTCAGGTAACAAGCAATAGGACTTGAGGAAATGGACACAAGTTGTGCCAGGGGAGTTTATATTGGATAGTAGGAAGAAATTCTCCATGTAAAGGGTTGTCAAACATTGGAACAGGCCATCTAAAAAAGTCACTATTCCTGGAGGTATTTTTGAAAAGTGTAGATGGAGCACTTAGGGGTCTGCCTTAGTGGTGGACTGGTCAGTACTGGGTCAATAGTTGGACTTGATGATCTTAAAGGTCTCTTCCAACATCATATTCTGTAATGAAATTTTAGAGTGCTTTAAAAAGAAATCTGATATATCAATTGGGAAGCTACTGCAGAGAGTGGTGTTATGACAGGTCTGAGTCCAGTCAATGGTCTGACTGTCTTGCTTTCAGACTGTAAGTCAGATTTCTCCAGTTATAGGACAAGAAGCCTTTAGGGTGCTCTGCAGTAAAAAAAACAAACAAAAAAACCCCCAAAAAACCAAAACCAGTAATAGTGTAGAGATGGAGAAACTATTTCTTAGTTTCCTGGATTTGTCTACATATTTATGTAACAGCTATTACCTATGAGTAACACTGAAGAAATAATCTTCAGTGTATTTTACTTTAATACCATTTTGAATGGTATTCTATGTTGAGCGGCGCAGAAGTTCTCATGAAAGGTCCTGGGCCAGATTCCACTGAAGTCAGAAAGAGAAATCACATTCTATTTTCAGTTTAAAACCAGAGGCTATCAGTTTCTGTCTCAAAAGCAGCTGAGAGAAAATACTGCATGTAGGTGCACACAAGGTATCTTTCCTTTTCCTGAAAAGCTGAATATGGAAAAAGTAGCAGTGGGCAATGGGTTAATGAATCATAAACTAAATCTTGACATCTCCACTGAAAGAACAAATGAAGATTAAGTTCCTTTGGAGAATCATGATTTTCATTAAATTTATGAACTTCAGGATCAATAAATTCTAATCTCTAATGTCTCTACATTATTCTAAAGCTTCTTGATGGGATAAAGCTCTTATAGCAAGGCAGTGAAGTGATTACATTAGATAAATTGAGAATAGGACAATGATCTGCAAACCAGCTACAGCAGGGCTCTTGTGGACTGGATTATCCTCTGGATGCACAAAAGGGGTCAGTAACAGGTAAATTAAATGATGGGCTGCCAGAGAAGTTAATAACTATAACTCCCATATCAGATGCAAAGTCCTCTAAAGGAGCAGCCTGGTGCATTCATTAGTTACTTGACTTCTTTCCAAAATCCTCAACAGAGACAGTGTCACCACATGGTCAAAAGAAGGGCAAAAGTTTGAGGGGGGGAGATTGGCGTAGATCACTTCAGCAGCTGCATTCCTCTGAAAATCCTGGACCAGTAATTAACTGCAAACCTCTTGAGCCTTTTCAAACTGAATTTTGCTGCGCTGCTGTCTGCAGCAGTTCAGGAAACCCCCACACTTCCTAAAAACTGTGATGTGGACAGCTCCCTGTGCAGAGCCTGTCTCAGGATGGAACTACAGAAGGATATTTACAAAGATTCCCCAGAAACTGAGGGCAAAGAATGTGTACAGAAAGAGAAACAATCCATTGTTTTGCTAACCTGGGTGAAATGTGAGTTAATTACTCATATCAACCCTCCCATCCTCTACAGTTGAAAATGTCTGCTGAAACCCTGGCTTTTTTCCCTTTTGCCTTAGTTCTACCTCAACAAAAATAAAGGATAATGTTATTCTTGCTTTGAGTGTGTATCTATTTATGCACTTTAAGAACTTGATCCTGCCTCAGCAGAAACCATTAAAAGACTTTATGTATAAATCAAAACTCTTGAACTGAGAGCTGTAGCTTTTAATAGTTTATTCTGTCATTTTCTTGGGCGCTGCTGTTTTTGCATGGCATTGCCTTCTAAAAAAGCCATACTTAGAGGGATCTCACCTAAACCCCTTCAGACTAGCTGAGCAGAGAGATCTGCATGAAGGTGAGCTAAGCCTGAGTGCCTGGAGAAGCAGTAACAGCAGGCAAGGGGCAGGATGGAGCTGTACAAACCTCTCTGCTAAGGCAAAGGAGCATTGACTGCAATCAGTGCTACGTGAGAGGATTGGGAATGGAGAGACAGGTTCTGCTCCAGAGCCATGAGTCTTGTTTAGATGATCACCTTTTGGGGTGATAATGAAAACTTTCCATTTAAAAGCAGCTGGAGAAAATAGCAAATAACCAGGGAAAAATGATGATAATGGCAAAGAGAGCATCATGCTTTGCAGCAACACACCACATTTGGGGCATTAAACCTCAAATATACTGAAAGCCTTATCTTGGACACAGCAATACAGTGAAGTAGCATGTCTGTGTTGGCAAGGATATGAGAGTCTTTCTGTTCTTCTTGTAGCTGCATAGCTTTTGAAGCAGGAAAATAATGTGAATTTGCTTGAGCATTGCTGGTTCAGAAGGAAAGCTATTCTGTATCAAATGAGGCTTCCTGCAACACTCTGGGTTTCCTCTAGCAGTGCCTCATTTAATCACTGCCCAAAGAGCTTCATTTGCTTCAAGAGGGATTTGCCTGCTGGATCAAAGCAGTGGCCCACCTAATCCTGTGCTCTGTTTCTAACAGTGACTGGCTTCTTCAGAGAAGAGAGGGGAGATCTCCTCCATAGGCAGTTACAGGCAGTCACTTTCCCCAGGGAGCTGATAAGATCCCAGCCAGAGGTTATATGAATGCTGGAGAGGTGAAACTAAATATGATTAAATAGACATTATGATTATCAAAGTAGATGGAAGAACATTAACTTAGAGATGGTGTGAGGAAGAGGATATGGAGGGAAAGAGCAATACTGGAGAAACACATGTTCTACCAGGGGGCATTTTAGTAGTGTGAATACTCCCTTTAACATTGTTCTCAGAACAGCAGATGGTAAATCATCAGCAGAACGTGAAGAAATCAAATAACCTTCACAGCTCAATTGAGGCGGTGTCTGTGGTGTTTGGCTTTTACCAAGTAGTGGAAATTAGAGTGCCAGGGTGTTCTCATACTTAATTTCCTTCTCCCTTTTCTCCTCTGCACAGATTGTCACTACAGGTAAATGAATTTCATTCAAGTGAGTGTCACTACCTAGAGGAGATGGAAAGATCAAGGCACTGTGTTAAACCAGAATTACTTGAGAGGACAAGGCAAAAGCCAAACACATGAGTTTATTATTTGTAGATAAACAAATTACTGAGACCTGAAAATGTCTGCATTTTGTTTGGATTGCTCTTGAGCCTGTCATCTGTGACTAGCACAGGCAGAAGACTGGGAGCAATCTTGGTTTCAGGGCACATCCTGGATCAGGCTTTTGTTCACAAGTGGCAGGGGTGATCTCATGTGCCTTGCCTTATCTGAGATCATGGCAGTCTCCCTATATTCCTATTGTGCTGGTTCATGGTTGAAACATGGTCCACAAAATGAGTGTTTTTTATTTTTGAATGCTTGGCTCAACACCAGTTGAATTTTTATTGGCTCTTCCTATATGACATGAAAGTCTAAGAATAATCTATAAAGCCCCCTTAAATAATCAGGCATACTATTTTTAGGTCTATTGCATTTTTATAACAGAAATACCAAATCTACATGCACTTGAAACTGGACTTGATGGGACTCATGTTTACATCTGAATTTAATTTTTTCTATATTGTGAGGTACCCTGAAGCTATTTTGACAGAAACCACCATGATTGTACAACAATCATCACATATGGCTGGAAGGCAGATCAAAGACCACGTAGTTCCTCCTTCTCCTAATATCAGGAACACTGATGGTGTTCCTACCAGCTGCCTCTCACACCTTCAATAATGAGCACTCCCTGCCCTTCCCTGGGGAATCCACTCCAGGGCAGTGCACTCCCTACTTTCATAAACATTTCCTAACATCTGAAATCCCACTAGAGTCCCTGTGCCTAATGATTCCTCCTGGCTAGACACCACTGAAGACACAGGGATGTAGATGGAATTAGGCTGTCTGGAGATGTCTCTGTGCAGTCAGAATCATCTTACAAAACAGCTGAAAAACTCAAATAGATCAATGGGCTTTTTAATGGTAATTTACATGCATAGAGACTGTGCTGTCTGGACACAGAGGACATAAGTCCAGATTCAATATCTTGTTGTGAACTCTGGGAGCAGCTCAAATTGCATCTGATGTGACCACATAACAATATTTGGAGTATTCTATATGGAGGTTAATATATGAGTAGCTCTGGCTCAACACATAATTAAAATAAAGTACATTTTAAAGTGATTATTTGCCCTACAATGAACATTTATTTCAGGCAGAGAAAAACGCCCAGAAATTCAGCCCTTCTCTGTGTAGATTCCTAGCACTTCCTATTGGCATTCCATGATTTTCTTTACTGACTGTCAGAGCTTTAGGTAAGCTGGGTTCCAAAAGGTGTGGGGAATGCTATATCCACAGTTTCTTTTTGGTGTTTCAAGAAAGTTTGTTGGTACCACTGCCACTAATAGTGAAAAGTCAGATGCTGTCCTAAGGAGCATCTCAGAAGCTGGCTGGGAGATGGAAAGCATCTCCTCCAACACGTGGCCAGGTCCAGTTACCAGAGGGGGAAATCCAGGGAGAAGCACATGGTTCAGCATTCATGGTTCAGTGTTCTCCATGGTTCAGCTGTGTTCTCCTGGCTTCAGAAACAACTTTTTGAGTATTCATTTCAGCCCACCCCCATTTCTTCTCCTCTGAGTTTGAGCAGTTCACATGCATTTCAGCGTTGTGCTGGGGAAATTTGGAAATTCAGTTGGGGAGAGGTTTTCCAAGCCAAATAACCACCACATTTCAAGAGTTTAAAGAGCAATGTCAGGATATGTGACTCTTTCTAATCTAAGGTTTTCATGCTCTTTAAGCCAGGGATACTCAAACATTCCATTAAATAAATGAAGGTCCCATCATATCCCCTTCTGTACTTTAAGCCCTGAGTCTAACTGCCTCATTTCTGAGTCTGACTGTGAACCTTTCAAATGCACCTACAGCAGTCACTGCATCATTTGTTGGCATTATTAAAAGAATCTTCTCAAAATAGAAAAGCAAGCAATGGGGCATCGTGTTTCATAGAACTGATCTTTATCTCAGAGATTTTACAATCCAATTTTCTTCATGCATTCTCTGCTCCATTGGGGCCTTTTATGTGAGGCATTCACTAGAAGAACAGTGCATTTCCATTTGTATCTCTTTTGTTGCACATAAAATCTCAATTAGTATTCCAATTCACCATCAGCCTGTACCTATTTAATGAACTTTTATCCACTTCCACGTTCCTTAAGTTTAATTAACTAAAACAGAGTATCTCGGCATTACTAAATGCTTCTGGAATAAAAATATTCTTTCCTTGAAAGTTTTTATCAAAAGTCAGAAGCAAAAATCTTTGAGTTCAGTTTGGATATTCTAGTAACTCTAACACTGCTTTGCAGTTTGGTATGGGACTCAGTAAAACATTATACCATAGCTTTAAGTTGTTCCTTAACTGGATTTTAATCCATGTAACATTTTCAACATATGGTTCTGAATCCCAAAGGAATATTCCATTCAAGCATATCTCTTTAACAAGAATGATAACAGAAAAAATGATTTAGAAATATCACTAGGGGATTTGTAGGAACCTCCTCCAAATTCAATGACTAAATCTTATGTCACTATTCTGCCTTTGAGCTCAAAAAATGAGATGACCATACAAAAATTTTTTTTCACTCAGCCTATGCAGAACTTTATTTTCAGCAAAAGGGAAGTTTGTATTTGTAAAAAAATAATCTTTTGAGTCAGGTTTTGGTGTGATAATGCATTTTCTGAACATTTTGCCAAGGGTTCAGCATTTTGTGTGCTGGCTCAACCTACCATGGTCTTCTGCAAAGCTCCAGCTGGTATTGAGAGACCTCAGGGAGGCAGCACTTCTCTGAAGGCTCACTTCTGTCCACTACAATGCAGGATTATGACTGACACTGGTCTCTTCTTTCTAAATGAATGAACTACTTTCGTCTTCCTTAAGAGCCAACTCTTTACTCGCTGCTCTGCAGTCACAATATTTATGCTGAAGTGCCCCGGAAAATTTAAGTGTCTACCTCAAGAGGATAATTTCTATCAACCCCCTGTTACACTCTATATGGAAAGATTCCTTCAGAGAGTTTTCTAGAGGAATAACCTTGCTTAAATACTGTGACTTTCCTCCTGGAGGAGGGACCATCTCTCTTCACAGTTATTGCAAGAAGGTTTGGCCACCTCATTAAAAGGCAGCATTTCTTCCTGGGGACATGGTTTGTGGAGCTGCATAAGATCCATTGCAGCTCATACAGGTCAGGACAGGAATAAAAGGGCAGCTATTGATGTTTTCTTGTGAGGTATTGGTAGAAGTGCCCAAGCAACAGCTAATGATGGGAGAGTGGCACTGGCAGGAGTGGTAGGAAAGCACAGCTGTTCTGTTCACTCTCGTATATGGCAATAACTTTCCACTTTGCATTTTATTTTTGCAACATGAACTGTCCCAGGGCTTTCTGTTCTCCTTGCTCTAAATTCATTTCTTATGGTACAAGGCCATAATTGAACATGAAATAGGCTTGAAGCCACATGGATAGACATATTTTTTTGAATATACCCGTGGAATTTTTCATAATTTCTTTTGTCACTCTATTTTTCCCCCTTTTACCCACCACCCCCCCCCCAAAAAAAACCCAAACAAAAAGAATAAAAAAAAATTAAAAAAATAGAAGGTAGTAATAAGAAATGCCCAACACTGCTTTCAGAAAGGAAAAGGTGACATATCTGTTGGATTCAATGCCTGGAATCTGTGGGATGTGCCCTGGAAAGACAATTTGCTGTTTGTTGTGTGTCTGGTTCCTGTCCCAGTGGTAGCTGTGTTTAATTGCAGTACTCTTCTGTAGACGGGTTGACATTTTCAAAGCTGCTCAGTAGGAATTAGGTGCCTAAAACTTCCAGCAGTTTCCAGTTCTGTAAATAAACATATACGTTGTTTTTAAATTTACTTGTTTTAGAAGCACATGACACTGTGCTTGTGTTCTTTTCCCCTGAAGAACCTCTGCAGCCAGCATGCTACAGTTAAATCTGAGAAAAAAGGGAAGATATTTATACCTCTGGCAGTGAAAGAGAAGATGCTTTTTTGCTGTGATTTATAGAAACCGACATTAATCTCTATTGCTTTATACTATGCTTGCAATAAACAGCTTTGGAGATTGATTAAAGACTTTGTCTGCAGCTTTCACTCAATTTCAACAGCTCTTCTTGCTCCATAAACTCAAAAGAAATAGAGATTATGCCTTAAACAAAACCCATGATATCCATCTCCAGGAGCATTTACTATTTTCAGTGCTTTGAATTGAAAGTTATATATGTGTATATGTGCATGTGTTAATTCCAAACTTTTCTTAAAGAGTTTCTTCCACGACAAATGTAACAAAAAAATTGGCTAAATACACAGTTCTGGATCTCTCTTTTCTCCTTCTTTTTCCTTATTGCTTTGCCCCAATCTTGACTGTTGATAATGGACTTATTACCCATTGCATTGTTTTAGGAAAACACAAATGAAAGAAAAAGCATGAGAGAGAGACAGAAAACTCTCTCCAGCCTCAGCAACATTTTCTCCACCTCCAAATGCAGCAGAGAATAGTTTTATTACTTTGGTACTTACTATGCCAACATCACTGATTACATTATAATTTTTAGAAGTTTTTATCTCCATGTATTCCTTGTGTTCACTATTACTGACTCCATCCTTAACATCCCTCTTCTTTTTATTTAGCCCCTTTAAAAAGGGAATTCTCTGATCATTATGAGAACTATTTCACCCCATGTTTCCATTTTCTTCAGCCACACAACCTGGTCCTGATTCCTGCTATCCATTTAATCCCAAGTCTGTCCTGTGTCTTGTCTCCTCCTGGCCAAATTCATTTTGTTTTTGGACTTCAGCACCCTTCTCTTTTTCATTATCATAAACTCCGTCTTTCAAGAGTTTATGTGGCTCTATGTGACAATAGTTTTCAGCTTTGATCCTACCTTTTTAGCTCCTACCCACACTTTATAAAATCCCACTTTGCAGTTTTCCAGTGCAGTCTTGTCACATGCACCTTGATAACTTTAATCCTTTCTTTTCTGGCCTTTTACCTGCAGCTCTTTGATCCATTTAATGAATAGGTACAATGATGAATATGCAATTCTTAGTTGGGATGTTAATCTATTCACATCCTCCTCCGCCTTCCTGTCACACTTCTCCTGACTCATCTCATCTCATTGACAGCCTCTGTCCCAGCCTCATGAAGGTGCTCAGTGACTCTGCACCACTGATTCACACATTTGTGACTCTGTTGGTCTGATGAGGTGCTCCCATCTCAAGCACGACTGCCATGCTAGGCTTCCTACAATCCCACATGGCCCCTTAAACACCCCTAGAGCCCCTGAGAGGAACATTCCCTTCCTGAGCTGATATGTGGCCATCTCCATTTAATTTCTTCTCTTAAATCTGCTTCTGTCTTTGACCAACCCCAAATTAGCCAAGCTAGCTAGAGAAATTCAAGCCTAGTTACATAGCTGCCCTCACTAAATTAACTGCCCCATTAAAATGCTACCTTGTCACTTGTTTCATGGTACTGACTACCCTGCAAACTCTGGACAGCTGGTTATTGCTATCTGGACTTGCCTAGAATAGGTTTTAGTGCTGATAAAAATAATAAAAAACCAGAACAAAACAGAATGAGTAAAATTCAAAGTTGAAGCAAAAGAAATCTAAAACTTTATATCTAACCAGCCATAATATTTGAAGAAATATACGAGTTTTTAATCCACACCTGGACTTTATCTCCATAAAATAATGAGTAAAAACTTAATGTTTGAATAACCTTGACTGCCAGAAAAGCTGTCAGCAAGCTGGCAAATTTCAGGTTAGAATTTCTCTAGAGCAAATCACTAATAAGTAAAAGCAAACCCAAGTTCTATATCTTGAATGTTCTTCTCCTAGTTTTTTTTTGAAATGGAAAGCTGTTGGAGTTAGGAATTTACAAGTCCATTGTAAGAAAGTTCAGTGTCATGGTGTCCCTTGAGTAGGGGTAAACTGAAAAGATAGGCTACTCTTTGAACTGAGTTTTGTGTAGTGTCTACTGCTGCTCTTCCTTGCCTGCCCTCTTTCTGAAGGACAGTATACAACAGAAAAATCTCTCCTGTTACACGTCTGCTGGCCAGCTTCCCTCTTACACAGGTGGCACAGGTGGGCTGATGCTGCTCTGAGCACCTGCATCAACTCTGACTGATAACAAACCCAGAGAAGAATATTTATATCACCACTGTCGACTTCTGCTGCTGGATGCAACAAGTATCATGATCATGCCTGTGGAGCTGCTGCATTACATAAAGGTTGTCAAGAACTAAGATGTTTCTATCTATTAAATATTAAAGCCACAGGTAATTTAATAAGAAAAAAACCCAATTTTGATCAGGCAATTAAGCAAAATATGAGGATGTACTGTAGTTAAAAGTAGCAGGAGGCATCATTCCCACACTACTTTGTGGACACATTGGAACAAAGCCTTTTCCATTGGACTATTCCATTAGCTGTGATCCATGTTCTTGGTTGTGAGGAAAAGTATAACACTGTGCAGAAAGAGAATACATGAATAAAAAAGGCAAGTAGGATCCACCTCCTCTCCAGAGCAAGCCCAGACAAAGGAAGCTGAGGGCAGTTTGCACATGAGCTTTCCAGGGACATGAGTGACAGCTTGCATGGTGAGCACTGTGCCTGTGAACTGCTCATACCTGGAAAAGAACATTTTTTAATTAAATAACCTCCCATTGCACACAGCTCTGCTTGATTATTATCAATGTGCTAATTTTGTCATTAGGAAAAATAAACAGCACATCTTTGCCACCTGCCAGATTGTGCACATTCAGACGGGTCCTTTCTAGCTGGACTGGCTGCCTGGCAGGTGGGCTCCCACTTGGCACTTCTCCCTCCAGCTTGCTCTCTTCCAAAACAGGAGCCAGGGTCATGCAGCTGCAGCAAATTGGGTCACAGTTATCCAATAAAGCCCCAGTTAAAGGGTAACCATCTAGAAAGATGCTGGCAAGGTTGATGAGTTTGGATGAACTTGCATGTGTGGGGAAGAGCATGGAAGATGTCCAGGTTTTGCAGTTTATTTGCAACAAAAATGTATGGACCAGATTCCTGAAGAGAAACAAATCTGTTCTGATTTATTATGTCAGTGGTGCTCTGTAAGAGACACCCCTTGGGGACTTCAGCCCTACCACAGAATGAAGTGTAGCTGAGTAGATAAAGCTTGGGCAGCTTAGATCTCCAGAGTCTGGGCTTTGTTTCTGACCTCTTGTGTGTTCCCAGCCTGAGCAGTGCTTGTTTACTGGTGTTGCTGAGGCACTGTGGCACCGAGGCTCACAGCCCGTTTGGCTGGGCACCGTGTAAACATCTCATGAAAAGGGTTCCCTGCCCAAATGGGGAGAGGGAAAATGAACTTACAGTGATCTCTGTGCTGCTGTGTGTGCAAGCTCTGTGAGTCAGACTTTGTGTGGTGCAGGAAGCCTGGCAGTGCTATTTGTGGTGCAGCACATCCTGTCCTACACTCAATCTGGATTGTCCTCAGGCACCAGACACTTGGTTCTCGAGGCAGCTGCATCTTTCCATTTGAGTACATCACTTGGAGTCACATGAAGGGCTAAAGTAACAATTCCAAGTAGGCACCTGAAGTAATACACTTCTCCCCTTGGTGAATGCAAATAATTAACATTAATTAGAGCTGTGCACATGCATTAAAAGCAGACTTCAGCACTCCAGGGAAATTTTATTTTCAATTAAGTGAAAAAATACTTTAAAGTCTGAGAGCTCTGAAAACAAAGGGCACTTCTGTGCCAAGATACCTGACTCTCTTTTAACCAAGTCTGCTCAGAAATTGAAGACAAGGGCATCACATCTAGATGGTGTTTCCCACTGAGGCAGATCTTTAAGCAGCATTAATTAGTCTTGCTAGCGCTTACAGTTACGGATAAATGGCCAAGGACACCAATGGTTTCAGTGGCTGACAAAGTGCTGGGAGATCAACTCTTCCAGGTACAGAAACTAAATTCTGTTGTGCATTATTCCTAGAAGCTCTCCTAGTGGGGCAGTATAAATTTCATCCATTGTCTGCCACACCTCAAACTCACATGAATATTTTTTCACAACCAAGTCCTGCATCTACAGACTAGGAAATACCTGAGCAGGGCAGGTTTGTAGCCTGAACTCGGCTCCTAGAGCTTTTGCAGTTTGATAGACTCCTCTTGTCTTCTTTTATTTCTCTGAGCACCTACCTGTTTGGCAAGCAGGATGGATAAGCCTCAGAGGACATTCAGATATTTGATGTTTCTTAGCTTTGTCATCCAGCATGTGGCCCTCTGCATTATTAACTATGGCTTCACTGGAGCTCTTAAGGCAGAATCTTTCTCTTCCTTATGGACTCTTTCATAATGTTCAAGCTGTACAAGCTTCTTCCAGAAAGTCTGGTGCTCCCAAGGCTGTGGGGAGGTACTTGGATTGCTTGTTTACATTGTGTCCTGAGCATCATTTATCTTCCTCATAATGAGCTGGGTGTGATTTGGCTGTAGCCCATTTGAGCAGAGCCTGGGCCATCACACATCCTGCTCCTGGCACTGGTTAACCAGGTTGTATTGCTTGGAAGGGGGACAGAAATAATGGCCAGGCAAACTATAAAAACTCTATTGATCAGAATTAAACCAAACCCTTTCCCAATAGACTCAAGGCTTCATTTTTGGAGTGGGATGAACTTGAAAACCAATTAAACAGAAATTGTAATCTATCAACAGCACTGTTTTACATTAATGTTGGGAGAGAGGATTTCCAGATGCCTGGGAAAGTCTCTACTTAAGATGGTGTCCTTATTTCATTTGTTTTTGTCTCTCAGCAGTTAATCTGCAGCACTCAATCAAGGAGAGACTTCACAGAAAAAGGCACTTGTTAGAGACAGGATGTGCTGTGAGCAGGGCTGGCCAGCTCAGGAGGGGAGCACCTCATTCAGAACATCTTCGCTCTGATGGAGGGAAGAATTGGCCATTTTCTGCTTTCATTTACCCCAAGTGGGAAGGAGTGTGTGAGGCCTGGCGTGGCTGGGCTGGCTGCCCATGGCAGGTCGCAGTGCCAGGGGTGGCTGTCCCGCCTGCCTGGCTGGCAGCGGCTCCGCACCAGCGCTCCCGGAGCTGGCACACGGCATCCTGCCGGAGCTGGCACACGGAATCCCGCCAGAGCTGGCACATGGCATCCTGCCAGAGCTGGCATACGGCATCCCGCCAGAGCTGGCATACGGCATCCCGCCAGAGCTGGCACACGGCATCCCGCCGGAGCTGGCACATGGCATCCTGCCAGAGCTGAGCTGGCACATGGCATCCCGCCGGAGCTGGCACATGGCATCCCGCCAGAGCTGGCACACGGCATCCCGCCAGAGCTGGCACATGGCATCCTGCCGGAGCTGGCACATGGCATCCCGCCAGAGCTGGCACATGGCATCCTGCCGGAGCTGGCACATGGCATCCCGCCAGAGCTGGCAGACGGCATCCCGCCAGAGCTGGCACACGGCATCCTGCCAGAACTGGCACACAGCATCCTGCCGGAGCTGGCCATGCACCAACACAGATGGGCTGGAGCGCTGGTGGCCAGGGCACATCTCACTGCCCTCCCTCCCACCATGCTGCAAAACCTCACAAAAAAAACCACCTCTTGTTGTCAGTAATGAGAGATGCTGCTGCTGCTGAAGATTTTCTCTCATTATTTGCAGTTCATGGTGTTGGTAAGGTTATTTTCAAGCCAAGCAGTTTTTCAACAACGTATGTTTATGTAGATCTCATTTAAAACAGTAGGTTGTCACATGCTTTATATTCATGGAAACTTCAGAGAACAGTTTTTAAAGCCCATGCAATCTGGATTTAATTTGCATTTTAATTAATATTTCAAATTAATTCCTTGGCCTCGTTTATTTATTTATTTATTTATTTATTTGAGCCTTCAAGAGCAAAGACTATCAAAGTCTTGAAATTAGAAGGACTGGGATTTCTTTGAGTGCAGCTTTTATTTTGTCATATTGTCCAAGACACCTCTGACTAATTATTAATATTAAATGGAATTAGCTACTCTGTAGCTTATACTCAAGCTTGTCATTTGCTTTATGCAGATGCTGCAGCAAACTCACTTTACAAGAAAGAGGAAAAAGTATCAATATTATCTGTTAAGAGGGATAGTTTAAAATGAAGTTTTAGATATATGAAATTTAAAAGAAACTCAGTCTTGTAGAAAGAATGAGTTTACATGTAGATCTTGAGGAAACAATGGAGGCTGCATTTCAGGAAAATATTTAAACACACGTTTAGTTTTTTGTTGCACAAAGTGCTTAAACACAATTCAGATTTAGACACTGCTTATCCTTCAGAAGTTAAACAAAACAAACTAAAATTAAGTTTAATTCTGTTCAAGCAATGAATGTTTCAAATATGTTTGAAATTAATTGCAAGAAAGTGTAATTTTTCAGCTATCCCAAATTGATTTGTTAGATGTTAACAGCATCTAATAATACTCTGGGTCAATAATGGGTTCTTTATAAAGGGAACATGAAAGTTATGTTGGTTGGCTCTATACCTGCTGTAGATGGTGAAACAGTGGACACGATCATGCACAGCATAACTGCCTTCATGAGTTCAGTACAGAAATAATAGCACTGAACTCTAACAGTGCTTATTGCCTGAAAATTTCTGGGCAAATAAGAATGAAATTAGCAATTAGGAAATTAACCTTACTACCTTCTCATCAGAGTCAAAGAAACTGAGGTAGGAGACAAAACATCTACTGTTTTCAAATCAGCAGCCATCTAGCAGCAAAGCTGGAAGGAAGACATCCCTCAGTTCAGCACCAGTGAGCACAGCCGTGGCAGAAAGTCTGGGGGAGCTGAGGGTGATGAACAAAGAGCTGAGTCCTCACTGGTGTTGGGGTAGGAAGCTCTGGGGGTAAAAAAAGTGTCTTCTTTTCATACAGATGGAGATTTCCAGCACTTATGGCTACTGCCAAATACACCAGGTGCCAGGAAACGTTTTCCTTGTTGTATCTGGGATTAGGATTTTAGTGAAGTTATTTTGCATTGTTTGGCTTTTTGACACCTTTGGCTTTCCACATTTAAACCTATTTATGGAGAGCACCAAACTTTCATCCATTTTATGATTTTCAAAATGAATTCATAACCCTCTGCTTCAGTCCCTAGGCTTCATATTCTGAGAATGCCACAATGCATTTGTGTAACTCTTAGAATAATCCACCATAAATTAGGTAGTAGGAAATACATTCAAGTACCATAGACTTTGTTTTTGCAAGGCTGATTAAACTCAACTCAGCTTTAAACTCTTTTCCTGACCAAAATAACCCAAAATTTGTCTCCAAAAGATTTAATTTGTTCATCTCTTTTTCCTAGTCAAAGGATCAAGCTTGCTGTTCTGTGTTCAGTATTCTCTGTTAAAATCTGCTGAGAACACTGGCAGGTAGCTGACTCTGCCAAGCACATCCCAACACCCTCAAAGTGTGAATACTTTCAGGGATGGTGACAAAGAACAGGACTCCAACTTATTTTTTATAATCAATTTTACCAACAAAGCACAAAATGCAGACTTCTGTAAATAGAAGAGATTCTGTATTGTAAAGTAACTTAGCAAGAGATTATGGCAACAGGAGATTTTACCCTGAAAGCAATTAAACTGTGCTGTGCTCATGCAAGGTTTCTCTCTTGCTTGCTTTCTTTTACTTTCCCCCACGCCCCCTAGTCATCACTTACTCATTCCAGCTGATACCCACCAGAATCTTATAGAAATCCACCTTGAGAAAAAGCAGAATTAGTGAAAATGAGGAAACATGAACTGCTGCCTTGGAACAATGGGCAAAAGTTACCAGCAGCCAAACACTGGGCAGGGCAGAGTGAGGTGGGAACTGCTTCGGTCTGTGGTGGTGCCTGGAGGCATTTCCAGCATGAAAACTGTTCTTTTCAACCTTATACTAAATAACAAGAATTAGGAGGCAATGGATTGGGATTTAGAGAGTCTAGACAGAGGAGAATTACATTTTTCACCAGCTTGCCCTCTGGTCTTGAAGCTTTCAGCCTCTTTCTGTTTCTCCTGTCTGCAGCTGTTAAATGGGAATCTGAAGGAACAGCCATTGCCTTTCTTACCATTTTATAGTCAGTTCTTTGGCATATTCCATGAAGTTAAAAACTCCCAACATCTTCACCCTCCAACCACGTGGGGGTGGTGAAATTGAATCCAACCACAGTCATCAGAAAACACTTTCAAATTAGGACACTTTGAAACTTTGTGAAAATCACAAAGATGTTAAAGAATGCATTCACAGGCATAAAAATATTTATGATTTTGTTAACGACATAGAATGAAATGTGTTCAGAACTCTTCCTGTGTTCTGAAAATAATCACATTATTATCTGATGCTGAAATTGCACAAATAGATTCTTGGCAGGCAATTATATTTTCCCATACAGTTTTTTTAATCTCCATGTTTCTCCAACATGTCACTCATTTTTCATATTCATTTATAGTTAAATGTAAACAAAGTGCCATAAATTAATTCCATGTGTAGTTAATTTTTCTGATAAAATATGGATGAATTAACACGTTGTCTTCATTCATTTCAATTAAGTGGCCTTGATTAGTTTTAAAATCCCAGTGAAAAAAGTATCCACGAGACATGCTTTCATTCAGGTCACATGTAGATGGAGGCATTGGATAAAGACCTACACAAACACTGTCTGAATGACATCTAGGTTCTAATCTGTCTGATAAATGTGACACAGAATGGTAGTTTGGTTTGTTGTAGAAGATATGATCATGCCAAAATACGGTGCAGGGCAAGAAGACAGTGAAGCATGGTATTTACAGAAAGATGTTGAGGAGATTATAATTGCCTCCTAAGGAAGGAAGGAGACAGAGAAATTTTAAAGCTGGACTTAGGTAAGCAAGAGAAGGACTGAAATATGGTTGATTAAGTTGTGTGCATGACCGTGGGTTTCAAGGTGATACAGTGTCAAATATGAGTTTTAAATAAAGAATAATGATGATAAAAAAATTAATTAATTTTAGAGAGCTTACACTGACCTTAATATGGCAGCAACATAGTCTGAGAGTCATTCTTTACCTCTAGTTTCTGGATACATTTAAATATATATTGTTAAATATGTATTGTTATATTAAATATATATTGCTATTGTAGTGCAATAAAAATCTTTATGACTTTTGTGTTTGGAAATCTATTGTTCCTGGAGCACAGTAGCATCTAGACCTACTCAGTGAATCCAGCTTCAGAGGCATAGTATGATTATTAAGCCTTGGCATTTCAGAGACCTGGCATTATTTTTTGCTGAGTGTTGCAGTGAAATTATTGAGTGTTGCTGTCTTTTATTTTTTCCCCTCTAAACTGGAGAAAAGTGTTCATTCTATCTCCTCCTTTTCCCAGTTTTACTGATATGTTCTGTGGTGCCTTGGTATTTGTGGGTGCAGTGTCACACAACTGAATTTTGACAACTGCAGAGAGATTTGTAAAACAGTGAAACTGTGAAAGTTAGGGGGTTTATTTAAAGACACCAGAAAGATCACTGAGGCTGGAACAATTTCTATGTCATAAAGAGCAATAATCATAATAAACCTGGTAATACTGGGACAAGTAACATTTGGAGTTCTGAAAGAAAATGAGGAAAAGAGGTTCTTAAGCTATCAGGCTAGAGAAGACAAGATGAAGGTGGAAGAGTAATGTCCTGCTTTTCTTTCTTTATCTTTGTGTGTATCCAACTGATGGATGTTTTCTGGTACAAACAAATAGGATGATGCACCCTGTGCAAAGTCAAATGCAAGAATAATTAAAGGTAATTTAAATAGTAAAATAACTAATTAATGTCATTTACAAAGTGCTTACTCAACGTGCCTATGCAAATCAGCCATCTTCTCAGCAAACAGTTCCTGCAATTGCAAATGTTTCTCCCAGGATTTCACCAATTAAAGCTTAGTTGAAATAGGTCCCCTTGGGTATGTGGCTTCCTAGCACAGAGGGATAAAATGTTCTTCCTTTTGTGCTGCACCAGTTCTGAAGGATTACCATTGTGAGCTTTTTTCCTTTTAAATGCTTGAATTCCCTCCAAAAGATGACTCTGCAAATAATATAAATATGCTACTCATATAAGTCTATTTTTTGTGTGAGCAATTTCACTTCCAGTTTAAGAAGTTCCTTATCTCTTACAAATGAAACTAAACAAATTTTCTAGCAGGTGCCAGTAACATTGCTGACTCTGTGCTGAGAAATGTTTGTTATGGTGGCATCTGAAATACATATTTGGGGGATTTTCTTAAAAAAATAAAATAATTAAAGAGTGTCCAAGGGACTTTCTCATCAGGGTTAAACACTAACTGTCCTGAGGTCAAGGAGGGAGTGAAGGAGGAGTATTGAACTGAGGGTAGTCACAACTCAGCATTGTTCCTTCTGTCTGTATTGAGGGCCAGGGAAACCCATCCAGTTCATTGTTACAATAGTGGCTTTAGGTCATTGATTCTATCTAGCTATCATCTATCATAGTTGCTTCATTTCTCTGACTATATTGTTATTAGTAATTTGTTATTGTTATTGTTAATTGTTATTATGAATTTAAGACCTGGCTGCTGTGAGAACATGAGCTATGCAAAAGAGGAGCTATTCCAAGTTTGTTTTCCATGAGATGGAAGCACAGCAGCATTCCCTTGTACAGCAGGCTGGCCAAAGCTCTGCTTTAATTTCACTGATTTTGCTTCTGAAGTGCAGTCTCCTAATTATTATCCTTAAAGGGAGTGCTGCCAGGAAGGATTTACTTTGGAGATGTCTTGCTTTATTGGCAAGGCAACTAAACCTGACAGTGAAGGCTGCCAAGAGGAGAGTGGTGTGATTTTACTGAGTAGGAAGGGATGACAGCAGGAGTCCACTGTGCATAATGTTGCCTGGGAAAGGCCATGAGAGAGTGATGCTCACATAAAGGAGAGGATTTGTGGTGGAAAGAGAGAGAAGATCAACAAGAAGGTGAAGGGCATGGAGTGGGGGTGAGGGTGGGGATGACAGCACAGCAAGAGCAGTTATGAAAGAGAGGAGGCTGATCTAATTATGCAAAAGAGACTGCTCCAGTGCTTTTTGATTCTATTCTGTCTTAAAAATTACTGAAAATTCCATATGTGGGATTTTCTTCAGGCTACCATCAAAAACCTTAGCCAGCTTCATTTGTTTGCAGCAGTTGTACCATCTATTCTAGTCCAAATTCTATATCTGTTACCATATCTAACACCCAAAGAGAGTTGGGTGGTGGGAAAAGGGGAGGCAAAGATGTAAAAAAAGACACAATGCTATAGATATAAAAAGCATAAGAGATAAAAGTATGGTGAGTGAAGAGAGAAGGATTTTGAATAAGGAATACTTAAAACCATGAAGAAGAGTGACCATTACTACCCTACACCTTCAGGAAATTTTCCAGGTAAAGGGCTACAAGTGAAAGTTCGCCCAAACCATGCTAGTCTTCACAGCAGAAGAGAGAAATTAATCTATTTCATAAGGTATTTTGCTATTCTAGTTAGGGCTTCATTAAAGAAATAGTATTTAAGAAATTATCAAAGTCCTAAGAAGCTCTACCAAGTATTAAATGCTTCATATGAAATGCACTTCAGTAAAATGAGAGCAGAATTTAAATGCAATGTGTATCAGCTTTCATGACTGTAATACCAGAGCAGATAAGGCTCTTACCCTTGCAACTCTTCTATTTCACAGCAGGGCAACTGAGGCATGGAGAGACAATGACTCAGGTCTTTCAGATCATAACTTCCCCTGAAAACAGCAGGTGTTAAATTCTGCAACAACTCAAAGAGACAGGTATTAAATGATTCATTGAAGATCACACAGCAGAAACCCATGAGGAAATAAAGACTTTAGGCTGGAAGCTTCAAGTCCTAGGTTACTACCTTAAACACTAGAGAATTCAGGTCTCCTACTGAAGCTGAACTAAAGTTTCAGGTGTTGTGCCTGCCTCGGTTTAGATTTTTCAACAAACATAATTTCTAAAGTGTAATTACAGGGGAAGAACCTTTGCTCTGTAGCATCAGTGGAATTCAATATCCTTTGATAGGATTGCTCATCTGTAACTGATGTCAAAATGTGGTTCTCTCTCAGATATATTTTACTTTGGCTTAATTAAAATGTTCCTCCACTATTGGCATAGAAGTAATTTTATACAAAAACCATAAATGTGTGTATTTACTCATCTTGCTAAAAAATGGATCAAACAGTCAGTAATGGTGATATAAATACGTGCTAAATTTCTTTTTCTTATAATAGAATACATGCATAAAAATTACTGGCATTTTCTGTAAAATGGGAGAGTGAAGGGACTGAGAAACATCTTGATAGAAAAGCAAATGCTCAGCAGGCAGTTTGAGAATGTAGGTATTTGTTCATTTTCATGTACATTATAAAATATTCAGGCCAAAGAAACACATGTGAAATTTGGAAACTAGAGGACTGTCAGACAAGGTCCAGCAGTTTCAGCAAGAAGAAAATGGAAAAATTTTATAGAAAGAACCACATTATAATTAACTACTCAGAAACTGTGAGAAGAGACAATATTAGCCAAGTAACATATTGCAAAGGAGTTAAAAGGAGAACTGATAATTCTGATGATGTGTTGACACTCAGTGCTTTGATTTGTTGGAACAGCATTAGCAGTTTCAATCTTACTTATTTCCAGAACTGACCCATTCATTTCATAAACACATCACTATTACAGCTAGAAAAGCTTCCCCTCCCCTTGCCCCAATTCCTTTAAAGTATGAAAGGAAGTGGGGTTTTTTGAGCTTTGCACTGGAAGCAGGATGGGAAGAGGCAGCACCCATGAGCCAGGCCCTGGAACAATTTCTCAGTTTACATTACCATGAACTCAGAGGGGCTGGCAAAGAGCTCCTGAAGGACAGGCTTTGTGCCAATGGGCTTAAATGTTACAATATATTTCCACTGGAGAAATAGCAATAATAAATATGCTAGAGGGCAGGGGGGGTCTTTCATATATCCTAGCTATATATACCTTCTGAATTTTCATCACGCTTGCAGTTATTTTGCTTTTTACATACTTTAGAAGAGTTTCCCCAATACCCTTCAGAAGTGCTATTTCTCCTCTCCGGATGTTATCTTGAAACTATGACTAAGCAAGAAAAGTGCACAGGGAAAACCCACTTCTTCCTCTCTGAGTATTTTGTACAGTCAAATTCCCACTTAGGAATTTTGGAGCACTTTCAGACAGCTTGTTAGTTCTCACCACTGAAGTATTTTGCAGCACTGAAGGTATCTTTCATTCTGTAGGATGGAGCAGAATGATGGAAACAGCTCTGCCAGCCTGGTCTGTTGGCTCAGGGGAGCAGGGGTGGGTGGGCTGACAACACTGCTTTGGGCAAGGGGAATAATCCTCAGCTGCTGGATAGTAAACTGCAAGCAAGGGGAGGGAAAAGAACATTTCCTCAACCAACAGCAGAATCTCAATTGTGGAAGAGGGGAAAACTGTATTTTCCCACCTGTCCTTCTGGTCCAAGATCCATTGAGTTTTATGGAGTAATGTTCTGAAGCCAACAGGGGCATTACCATACTGTTTTGAGTGTCCTGGGTCAGTGGCTTGTGCTGGCAAGGACAGCAGCCCCAGTATGTGGCTCCTCAGCTTTTGGAGAAAAAGCTTCTCCTGAGGATGTTTCAATCAAGGAGACTAAGCAGAGCTTCTCTCCAGCAGCAAGGCTGAAGGACTGCTGCCTCCTCACAGACCCTCTGAACTGGGAAAAGCTCCCCAAAAACTGGTGGCAGATGCACCTTTCCATGGGACAGGGGGAAATAAGAATGTGGTGGTGGGGGATCTCTGCAGGGACAAGACATCCTCCTTGGTGGCTGCTCACTCTTTGCTTTTCTTCTGCTCCCTTAGTCTTGTGTCAGGGGTGTGGAGCTGAAGAATTGTGTGAGGTTCCAGCACCAGAAACAGAGGGTCAGAGGGAGCTGAGCCACCAACCAGGGAGTTTAAACTAACCACTTAAGGAAAGGAGATGTTAAGCCCTTCAGCCTTCTCCAGCTTTCTAGTAAAGCTGAGCAAAATAAATACTGATAGTAACAACAGTAAACCCTCCATACTGAGAATATTTCCTGGTTTACAGTCTTCACAAGCAGAAATGCCCTTAAAGCCTCTTGGCTGAGATTTATTTAATCTCAGATTCTGATGTAAATTTGCACTTGGTGACCTGGCAGCAATCAAGGAAAAGAGGCGCTTGCTGGGAAAAGATCCCGCTTCTCTTTGTTTAAACGTTCAACTTGGGCTGTGAAATTGCATTTGTAAGGGAGGAATAAACTCTGAAGCCCTTCAGCAGAAATGGATTGCACATATTTAGTGGATGCCTCAAGGCAATTTCTTTTCTTAATGGGATCAGAGCACAGCTTTAATTTTTCACATTTTATAAGGCTTTTCCTTGGAATTACTTTTTATGTGGTTCCTCTGTTAATGGATCCTTCACACTGAGGCATGAGTAGGAGAAAAAAATCTTTAGAGAAGAAAAAAGTAGAATCATACTGGGAAAAAGTCACATAATAAATTGGAGATCAGAGGCAATAAAACTGTCTGCCATATTTTTAGTTGATAAATGCTGGTCTCATCTCCTTTAGATTTTGAAGCCATTAAAATATTAAGCCAAACCTTTGTTTTTTAAAGGAATGTTTTACTAGCTCGATAGAGAGTCACAGGAATTATTTAGGCACAACATTAAATTGTCCCTGGGAACTCTGACAGTTCAGATATGTTAAAATGTCATGTTCCTAGGCAGGAATAGTGACCTCACCTGAACAAAAAGGCAGTGTCTGCAGACTCTTTGCTTAAAATAAGACAGAAAAAGATGAAATAGTCTTCAGAGAGTTTTAAGGTGTCCATTTTCTAATATCAGAGCACTTATGGTGGATAGCAAAGGCAGAGAAGGATAATTTTTGTTTTCTAAGAGGTTATGCACAGCAGTTGAATTTAATATAACCCATGGAAAAGTCCCTACTTATTACTGAAATCATTAGGCTTTCTGGGTTTTGCCACTGGCATTTTACAATACTGGTGCCATTTGATCTCAGAAGCTTTGTTCCTTTTAATGCAGCTGGGGGGTGATATTACAAATAACAAGAATATAGACAGCTCAGTTATAATAATGAGGGATGTTTCTGAGATGCTTAATATGACAAACAAACCTTTTGTTTTCGTTAGATCCTAATTTTCCTTAAAAAAAATAAAAATGTGCAGAAGTAGTCCTATTATTGATCTGGAATCCAAAAGAGTTAGTTTTGAGTCACTATAATTGGCAAAGGCTTTTACAGCTCATTAACTGCAAGATTATGTGGCACAATTCATTAAAATTCTGTTTCGCTGAATGCATTTGTAAACACCTTCTGAGAAGTTTATCACTCTTTGCATAATGCTGAGCTTTCTTTCAGCAGATACATTTCTCTGCTGCTGTTTACTGATATAGGAGTCTGGAGTAAGTTATGGTAAAGAAGTCCTATCTTCTCACAGCCAAGGGAAGGAAAAGGAATTGTGTTGACTCTGAAGCGTTACAGATATTAATTAAACATTGCTATACTATTTCCATTAGACCACTGTATTTATTAAACCTCTCATTCCATTACTTCAGTGCATATTTTTTGCAAGAAGAGTTTGAATTTAGTACAAGTATGAAACAAAATTTACAGGATAAGCCATCTTTACTTTTTCTTTCTCTGCAGCAGCAGAAGAGATCACTGCATCCTGGCCAGCAAAACCACAAATAATCTTTCTTCCCTTCTTGTCAGATAGATTTAAATTATTTTTCATCGAGAAGCATTTATCCAGGAGAATATCTAACCTATTCCTTGCAGCTCTATGAGTAAATAAGTATTGTACTCACAGTACAAGCTGGGCAAGAGCTTGTGAAAATGATGAGAAATATAATATAGTTTAGAGCAGAGAAGATTGAAGAATAGAGAGGTCTCCCACTCCCATTCTCATTTTAGCATCAGGGGGTTCAAGTCATCACTGCTGAAACTGTAAAACATTTAACCTTCATTACAGTTTAAATCTTTCAGGTAGGAGCAGAGCAGATGCTTGTGAATTGTGAATCCAAACGGGTATGGCCTGCCAAAGCACGGAGTAGGTGGACTATCTATGGATAAATGAACCCTAAATTCCATTAATTATGCTGACTAAGTTTTCCTTGACTGCCCAGCTAAACTAACATGCTTGTTTAAGAAACTGTCACCTACTTTGTGGACAGATAAAGCTGTCAGACAGCCCTCTGAAGCTGGATCATGTTGTGGGTGTCCAGTCCTTCTGCTTTGTACCTCCCTGGATGCTTCTGCCATCACTGTCATTCTTTCTCACCGTGAGCTTTAATATATATGTGATGGCAAGGTGGGGTTTGTTCCCATATGGGACATGATTCACTATGGTGTCGCTCTGGTGTTATGGAGGCAGGAGAACTCATAATTTAGGGACTTAAAATGTACTCAACAGTAAAGAAACAGGTGTAATATGTAGAATGTAAGACAACAGCCCTGAGCCATTGCACCAGAATTTTTTATGCAGCTATGGTAACACACCAGAAGGAAGGGCAGTACCTGTGCTTACTTTCACCAACCGTGTCTGAGGCTTGGCATTTTTATGGTGACGGTTTCACTGTTGAAAGCTTTAGTGCTGAAAAAGTCATTTTAGCTAATTGATATAAAAATTATGCTTTTCTTACATACCTGCAGGATTTCTTTGATTTAGTACATGGAAATGTACCAGTTGGGCTGTTGTCTGAACTGTGACATCAAGGTAGCTACTGAGATATAAATGTCTATTTTGTGTAGTTGGCACTACTGTCACACAAGTAACAAGACTTTGGTTTGTTCTGGTACATTTTGTGTTTTGAAAATAGCAGATGGTACAAACTCTTAAATTCAAATGACTGAATTTCCTATTTAATGTCATGAGGATACTTTTTTTCCTCCCCACAATAAACTGTATTTTTTCCTCTGTACTCTGGGCAAGGACCGTCCTTGCATTTGTAGATTCATTTTCTTTGAGGAAATTAAAGATACATATTTGTGTGTGTGAACATACATGTGCATGTTCATGTGTATGGGCTACATTAATAAATAAACACTATTGCATGTGCATATCTGTTACACAGTTTCAGCTAAGAACTCTGGATATTATTTTAAAGAAGCTGTAGATGCTCAGGTCTGCTTACCTTGGTGTCCAAAGTTTCAAACAGACATCACTGAGTTGGTAGAACTGGCAGGGCTGTCAGAATGTGTGAGCACAGCCTGCCTGAAAACTGAAAATGTCTGAGAAGAATGGCAAATCAAAGCACATGAGTGGCAAACTGAAGATGAGTGCATCTTCTGGTTTCTGTTTTATCTCGGCTGCATGTTCCTCTCTTTCATGTTTGTTTGACTTGCTCCACAGGTTGGTGCAACTGTTATAATTAACTTGACTGAAGGGGTTTTACTGCTAGCAGATTAAAATAACCTTTCCCTTTCCTTCTTTAAACTCCTCTCTTCTACTCTAAGGAAAGGGTGAATGATTCATGGAAACAAGAATCACCCGAGGAATGCAAAAGCAGCTAAACTGTAAGAATGAGGTGGGCTCTGCCCTTGGGCTTTCTGCTCTCACATGGTTTATGCAGAAAGCCTGACTTTAGAAAGCAGCACACATGACTATTTTCCCTTCCCACTTACAGAAAGCAAGTGATTAGGCAGGAGGAAGAAGGGGAAAACTCTTCACACTGTTCTCTGCTACCAGCTGAAATCACAGGACAAGAAGGGGAGCAAGCACATGCCAAAAATTGAAGGTCATACAGACTGATGTTGAAAAGCAGGTTGAGAAAATTATTTAGATTCCTAATCCCTTTGATGTAACTTTTCATATTGTGAATTGGAAATTGTGGATTGTAAATTACTCTGTGCTGCAGTAAAGGGAAAGCTGAAGGAAAACAGGCAACAAAGTTTTTATGCTGATCTTTTCTGATAACTTTGTGAAGACAGGATCCAGTCCAGGCTGGGTAACACTATTTATGTGTCATTCAGTGCACTTACAGATTTGCATTGTCAAACTGCAAGGAACATAATCACATAGGTACAGTTATCTGAGACTTTTCCTGGATAAATGCTACTTTTGTTCCACATGGAAAAAATATTGCAAAGTTTTTATTAGGTGCTGAGGCAGAAGGAATACCTGTAGAAAAGAAATTTTTTACCAAAATGAATAGAAAGGATTTAATTTCAAATTCTTGGAAGAAGATGCAAAATCTTGTTGATAAAGCTAAACAAGAGTATGAATTCTGAATTTTGTCTTCTAGGATCACAGACACAGAGATCTAGAATTTCCTGTAGAAAATATTTTTGATTTGATTCTTTTTCTAATGTTTTAAGTTACAGCATCTCAGGAAGATTATTATGTTGAAATATCTCCTTTCCATTGGTATTTATTTTTCTCAAAATTGATGCACTATTGAAACAACTCAGGCATCATGCAGTATGGAAAGGGACTTCAGAGACAACAAAAAGCTTCACACTACAATATATCAACATGACATTTCTAAGTGAAATTCTTTTACTTTAGGTGTACATATTTCAAGCTCCAAACAATGCCTTGTTTTCATTTTGATGAAAGTGAAATGACAGGAAAATATCAATTTGTGGACAGCCTTACATTCCTAAGACTTTCTTACCACTGATGAGACTGAGGAAGCTGAGAGTTATCACGATGAAAATAAAAATGCTGCTAGTGTAATGCTTATTGTCTCAGACTCCTTGTTTGCCAGGAACTGAAGAGATGGTTGATAGAGCAGATTGAAATCCAGCTAGTTTTCCATTCACATTCACCTGAGATTTCATGGCTTCCACTCTAGTTCTCCATCAATGCTTCCTTGAAAGTTAAAAAATGTCAGGTTTTGCAAAAGCACAGCTCAGAGGCAGGACCCTTGATGCTTGTAATTTTGAACTTGTCAAAGTAAATATGGTTTGTATTGTATTTATTTCCTGAAATCTGAGCAGACAAAATTCATTCGTTCTCAAGGGGACTTAAAGCAATTGGCCAATTGCTTTGGAAATGTGTCTTTTGAGGATAGACAACTTTTATTTGTAGGGTTCTTCTTCTCATACTTTTTTATATCCACCTCCTATGCATAATTTTAGGGACTGATTCTCCTCTCCAACAGCATTTTACACCCATATGTCTCCACTGCTGTAGAGGAGATGCTGCTTTCAGCGTCATGATGAGCTAAAATAGTCCAGGGGATTTTGCCACATCATTGGCAAAAGCAGCCTTGAACTACATTGAATTTCTTTGGTTGAATATGAATTTCTTTTCTTAATTTGAATTTCTTTTCTTACTTCCAACAGCAGTCTCTGCTATTGTAACTAGTCCTTATTTAATATTAAACAAGGCTGGGAATATATTTAGTTTGATTATAGAACACTGGAAACCTTCAAGAAGAACACTGGCCTGCTGGAGGGGTGGGGTGCATTCTGGACATTTCTGCCACTGCCTTAAATTTTCCAAAGCTGACTTCCCACACAGCAAGATAAAAGGCTATGGTTCCATATCCCAACTCTCTTCTTTATCTTCATATATCCATTTACCGTGTTTAGACATAAGGATTTGCAAAATAGATAAGAACAAGACTTTGGATCCAGCCATAACAACACTTTTGCTATTCTTGACTGAAAAAATTTCTTCTGGGCAAATACTGCATTTATGAGCTGGCAACAAGTTATCTTTTCCAATTCCCAGTGCTGAGGGAGCAAGACATGCACTTCCAGGCATAATAGTTAGGTGAGAGAATTATCTTGGATATGTGCCTAGTCTCATGTAGTCAAAAGTTCTTCCACTTTATCTAAAATAATTAAAGGTTTACATAGTAGATATTTTGTGCTGAAATCTTCCATCGTCCCAGCAGAGCAAGGTGGCTATTAGACTATAGTATCTCATTCCCTTAGTGAATATTAAATCATTAGAAATAGTTCCACTTGATATGAAATACTTAAATAACTCTTAGCTCAAAAAAGCAGAGAAAAAGAATCAATATTCCAATGCTGAACACTCTTCTGGAAAGCAGAAAGTTTATTTTCAAATCCGGCTCTAGTGGGAAGCCTATGGCAGAATCAGGAGCTGAACCTGGGTTTCTGAGGGGACAAACTAGTAGCCTCAACAGAGTTCAGTGCAATTATTTTACAGTCAGCTTGGAAACAGGCTCGTAACTGTGGGTCCCTGCCAAAAATTCAGAGTTGCTGTGAAGACATTTATTTCTCTAAAAACACTTAATGAAATTTTTCTAAGTCTTCTGGAGTATCTTGTCTGGCTTTTAACTTGTTATTGGTGAGATAAGTCACAAGAGGTATCAAAAAATAAATTAGTTAAAAATATGGCATTGGGGCAGGAAAAGTGCTTTCTTATCAGAGTGATTGTACTCTGCTTTATTTACAGTATGGACAGCAAGCATTGAGTGTGCTATTTTTTAAATTCAACTACACAACAGAAATCTTTATAAATCAAGTGGTTTTATATTCAAGTTGACATTATCATGAGCAAGAATGGATTGTCTCAGTTAGTTTAGGATTCTCGCTTCAAAGTCAACAATGTATTTAACACTTATCAACAAAATTAATGACCAGACACTGGTTGCCTCTGAGGGACCAAGTGGCACTGGTGGCAGTTTTTTCAGACGAAAGTCCCCATATAATAATACCTAATGTCTTCCTAGTTGAAATAAGAGGAGAATCTGAAAGCTTTTAAATGAAAATAGTTTAATATTTAAGGTTTAAAACATTAAAATCCTTCATGTTTATGTCTGGGCCCATACAGACAAGACGGCCTGAGTGAAACACACTTCTCAGAATGAGATATTTCAGGGCTGATCCAAAGTGAACAGTCCAAACTGGGCTTTGTCTGGTGCAAAACCTCCTGTGGGAATAAATCTATCTTTTTCTAAACTGATGTATTTCCTTTTAACTCTTTAATCAGTTGGGAAAAAAGATGAAGTGTTAGTGTGTTCCTCAGGTATGATGTGAAGTAACTACACTCATGTGGTTTAGTAAGCAGTTGCAAAAAGTATTTCCTGGCAGTGCACATGTCTGCTCTGCTTTCCAGTGCCAGGATAATGCTCTTTATTTAGGCACCCAGCACAAAGTTCCAGAGAAGTACACAGGGCACACAGATAGAGTGTGGTGCACTCTTGATACAACACATGGACAAATACTGGTGGCACCACTGCATCAGTGTTTTAGTGGGAAGATGGGACCCTGTTACTCCCAGCTATGGTAAATGATTATTCCTAGAAAGGGGGTAATGGCAGTGGCTGTGTGGTCAGACCTCATCTCTGATTTGCCTTATAGGCAAAGTTCTGTCCTTATTGATACAATTACCACAATAGTGCAAAGCAGTAAAAAATAATGGGTTTTGTCTTCATTTTCTTCAGGTCTGCAAACACATTCAGAAGTTTGCTACTCTTGTGACAGATGCAGCAGAAGGGAATTTACACCTGTGCTTCAGCTGTTCAGTTTGCAGTCTACTGTCTTAACACAAACTCACACATTCATCAGCAGGTTAAACTGAGATGCCAGTATGAAAACTGGAGCAGCTGAAATGCAAACACATGCTCTCTTCCTGAAAACACAGTTTCTTCCTGCTCTCAGCCCTGCCAAAGCATTTCATCAGTCCTTTCCAATTCCCACATTTTCCTACTGGTTTCCTGGTACTGGGGAAATGGAGTTGAATGCAGTGCTTGAAAACTACACCCTAATTTTGCTAAGAGACATTACTTTTCTGTGAAAGACTTAAAACAACCTCCCTTTTCTCAGAGCTACTTGGTCATTTTCTCAGATTCTACCTGGTCATTCGGGGGGTGTGGGGGGGGGGCTCACCTAGTAAGTGATTAAACAAAAAAGGAAAATCTTAAGCAATAGATTTGGATTCCCTTTCCCAGTGCACTGATTTTTAAAAGATGTAGTTCCAAGAGAAATAAACCTTTTTGTGGAAGAGGAGTTGAACCTGTAACACTCCAGCACCATGGTCAGGACTACTTCAGTTTTGCAGGCAGTGCAAAACTGAAAGATGACAGCCAATTTCTTGGCTGCCTTGACCATGATCAGGTTTTCAAGGTGACCAAGACAGAAGTGTCCCAGAAAGGCTTTTAACTGAATTTGCAGAACATTTTTGGCCTGGAAAGAACCCAGGTTACCAAAGTATATTCTTTGAAATACTCTTGTGCAATAGTAGAGAGGAAAAGAAGAAGAGAACTACAAAGAAGGAAAGAATTGCATATGTTGTACATTAGTTTTATCTGCTCAGGCTCCACAGTTTCTTTAAAGCTACTGTAGGATAATTTGATGGAAGATACCAGGCTTTTCCCAACCATTCCCAGAGCATCCAAATCCCACTGTAAATTCAGTAAGTTGCATACCTTTAGCAAACTCTCTCTGAAGTGTACAATGAAACATATAATGAAAATTAAATGGACAGTAGCCAGCAAGCACAAAAGCAATCTGTCACTGTAAGATATTTCTGCACAAGCCTAAAATGTTGCACACAAAAGGTGTACTATCAGTCAAAAGCAGAGAAGCTTGAATGTAAAGCAGTCCTAAGCTTCTTTGTACTACGGGTCTTTAATTAGACCTAACAAATGAATATGAATCTGGAGGAGGAGAATTGGCAGGAGACCACTGCTGACGACACTCCTGACAATGAGCAGCGGTGTTTTGACTCTAAAATGCAGATAAAAGCAAATGTGTGTCCTTTGTTTCTATAATAGGATGCAACATGCATTACACAGGCAAGAAAAAAGAAAAAAAGATCAATGTCTGAGACTTTCAAGGCTCAATTTCTAGAGGGCACAAGGTACAAATGAAAAAGTTCATGGGAGACAATGATCCAACACTTAGCCCCAAGTCTGTTTTCTTTACAATTAGAAAATGCTGTTTCAAAAAACAGTACAGAAGAGCCCACACGCGGAAATGAGGAGATGAAAACATGAAAACATAGGAGACTGGGAAGGATTAATATTAATTTTGTTCTAGTTTTACATTCATGCTAACATTTTTTCCTAAAGACCTCAGTCCCTGAAGGAAGGCTGCCTAGAACTTGGTAGCAGACTCTTTATATCATCAAGAAGAGTAGATGGTGTTTCAAAACATGTGAGACTGTCACATTACAATTATTTGCTCAAGGGCTCTGAAAGATGACATTTTGAGCTCTGGTTGCAACAGGCTCCAGAGGTGGGAAATGAAGGAAAGTCATGGCTTATTGTGGTTAGGAAATATATTTATCTATTCCAAAACCAAGACCTGCTCAGTCCATTTCACTTTAACCTGGCTGACTGAAGTTATAGCTATTCCTCAGAACAATTACTTCAAGACTTTTGGATCTCAATTTAGGCACAGACCAAAAAAAAGACCTGACTTCAATGATTCTTAGAACAAAACAGGGCCCTGGGAGCATGAAAAGTGTGTGAAGATGAAAAAACCTTCTACACTAAAAGTGAATATTGCTTTCGTGCATCTTCAAGGGATTTCGTGCATCTTCAAGGGATTCAGTTCCAGATAGAGAAACACTTGAGAAGTTACTCCTTTCTTTTTACTTACATGAGCTCAGTACTCCTGCTGACCATCTCAGAGACTTTCATGTCTGCTGTAAGACGTTAAGAAAAAAGGGAAGGGGAGGACCAATCATTTCAAAAGTACAAAAGTTATGACTGCTCAGAGTGCAAGAGCCATGGGTTCATTGAAAGTCAGTGGGACTCAGGAAGGAACCAGTCAGCTCCCTGTGTAGGCCTGTGATTGACAGAGTTTCTGTTTTATGAGGGGAATGTGATGGAAAGACAAAGAGCATGAGATGCAGAAATTGAGACAGTAGCACAGATCTGAAAGCCCTAAACTATGGCCAATTGTCTCCTGGCTTTGACTTGAGATAGGAGCACCAACATTAAAAAGTACCTCAAGGAAATATTCATAGAGGAAAATGCAAGAATGAGTGTTTTAGATTATCTTCCTTTCAATGTATATAAAATGGAGAGAGAAAGCAGTTAAAGAAGTAGAAGCTGTAAGCCTTGAGGAAAAACTAAAATTAATTTTTTTTTATATGACACTTGAAGGAAAAAATACTAATTCTAAATATGTCATGATCTAAGCTATAGTTGGCTGTGCAGCTCTTTTTTGTTCTCTGGATGAATGCAGCCTGTGGTTGCCTCTGGTACCACATAGGCTGTGGGTCCACCTGTAAGACACCTGTGTGTCTCTGTTGAGCTTTTGGGATCCTGGAGGTACATTTAACTCTTTGAGTGAGCTCTGTGTGCCTTCACATGTCTGTATCCTCTCATCAGTTAAAGAAAGGCCTTGCTGAAAACAGCTGGAAAAGTATGCTACCCTTCTGTGCTCATCTTCAACAGACATGAAGAAAACGATGGTTTATCCCCATCTAAAGTGTTTCACCACATGTGAATGACAAAAGATCTATGGGAAATCCTCTTTACAAAAGCTAATTGGACATCACTTTAGACAGGTGATAAAAAGAGGGTTTGTAGAAAGACAGCCATACAGGAACAAATGTCAACATAGAGAGAAAGCTCTCGCTGCTGCTAGTGGGCTCTTTTGAGCAGAGACAGGTCAAATAAAAAAATCTAATTCAGGTCTCATGTGACACCAAGCTCCCTCCCAGTATCCTGAACAATAAAGCTCATTTCTGGGGGCAGTGTCATCCTACCCTGCACCTGAAGGCAGAGGTGAGTAGCAGGACCCAAGCACAGTTTCACAGCACATTAGTCAAGGTGATGCCACCACTCAAAAGGAGAGAGGAACTCTGCAGGTCACAGCAGTGTCAGCCATCAGCCAGCAGGGGAAATGGTGCTGCCTACCCTTCTGCAAAGGGCAAAGGCTAGTGGGGATGGAGGTTTCACTTGTTAGATGTGTGGCAGAGGGGAAAAAAAGTTATGAAGGAATTTCAAAATTCCACAGCCATTGATTTCACAGGGAAAAAAAAAAAAGAATGAATAAAAATGGAAATGCCTTTAGTTTATAGTTGTTCCCTCTCTTTTGCTGGCCAGCAGTGGAGCTCAGTGAGAAAATAAGGTCTTTCTGTTACCATTTTCTGCCTCAAAATGAGAAGGGGTCTCAGTGTGCTTCAAATGTTGTTGCATCACAGCAGCAGGGAGCATCCATTTTACTCATTTATAACCAATGGGAGGAAGCAGAGAGATAAGAACAAGCTCTAATATTTTATTACCCTTTGCAATCTGATTAATCCAATTTAGTGTGATGAATGTAAAGAAGGAAAATAGCAATTCTTTGTACTCCACTCCTACATTTCATTACAAGTGCCTAATGAATGTTAATAAATTAATTTTCAGACACCTTTTCTGAAGCAAAGTATTTTTGCATCTGACTGCTTACATTGAGAAAGGGAGTAGTAAACAACTAAATACTGAAGGTCTTGCACATTAATCATATATACATATAAAATTGATTTTACAGGCAGACTAAAAGATTCAACAGTTAAGCTTTTGTCAGAAATCATGGAAATTGAGATAATGGAAAGAAATCTGTCTCCTAGTCCTTTAAATGCAAGAATAAACTTTACCTAGCTGTGCATTATACTGTCCTGCATCCAGTTTCAGAAAGTATAAGTAGAGGGTGTTTCCCCTCTATGATATTTGGAAATTTCTAATTAGTGCTATGCTGTACATTAAAGGGACACTTATAAATTAATGTGGCCTAGAAATATTAGTTTTTAAAAATAAGCCTACTGGAAAATTGCTAGATTTAGTGTGGGAAAACTGTGTGGGAAAACTGGCATAAAGTCTTAATTTGTTCCCATGCTTCTTGGATGCAGCTAGTATATACATACATGCATACATATATAAATGTATATATACTTACAGTGTTGGAACTTGGGATGACATCTGACTAACTGAATCCCCTTCCTTTTATATTTTGTTTATCCGTTGGTTAAAACAGGAATGCACAAAATACCATACACACCTGGATTGAATTCCTAATAAAAATAGTATGCAGAGGTGACAGTTAAAGAATTTTAAACTAATGAAAATAATTAATAACTTCAAAAACCTGCAGCAAACATATTCCCCTAATTAACAGAATAAGCCAAGTGTTCTTATATAACTACAAAGCTCTGGAGATATAATGTAATTTCATGCTAGCTTCTCTTGCACTACTTATTGCTTTAAAGTAACTGTATCACTGAAAGTATTTAAGAGAGCAATTGCTCTTGGGGATGTAAAAATCCTTAGATGTTTGCATCTAAATAAACTGGGTAGCCCCATTAAAATAGAGATAAAGGCACGTTATCAAACAAGTGGTAATTAGAACTGCTATACTTTCTGCATGAACAACCCCCCAAAAAAGTATTAATTAGTGATTAATATCACCTGAGATTAAGCTGAGCCAATATTAAATTTAAGTACTCAAGTTCATTAAATAGCTTAGACTGGTGCAAAAATTTATGGACAGGCGCTCTAATGATTTTGCACCAGTGAGATGTGGTTTATCTATTTTAAACCAGTGGGCTACATTTTATTGCTTTACGGCTATTCTCAATAGAAAATTAGAATAGAACAGATTTATGGCTCTAGAAAGATTATTAGTCCTCATTTCAGTCCTGTTTAGGCCCAGTTGCAGGAAAGCAGAGCCAAGTCCACAAGGACTCGACAGTGCTCGGGATCTTGGTGGAGCTCCCTTTCTGCATTGACGCAGCTGGTGGGGCCCAGGTCCCTGGCTGTGGGAGCCACAGAGAGCTCTTGGATGGCTGGAAGCTGTTCCTAAAATCACAGTTGTCTCGTTTGTTTCCTACTACTTGTTAAAATATTTTGCTTCAAACTGTCCAGCTTTTCTTGGCAAAAACACTAGACTGAAAAAAAATATTATACTTGCATGAGTCATGCCATTCCCTGTTCTCCACTCACAAAACAGTTGCTGAAGATCACAGGTGGCATGAGGGAATTATCTGAGCTGGCAGCAGCTGGTTGCTGATGGCCATGTTTTCCAGTGCTGGTTATTCTTGTCAGCAATAGTTGAACTATGAATATCTTCCCAGTTTGAAGACTCCAGTATTTTGATCAGGGAAATAAATCCTGCAAATCATCTGCATTGATTTTTGCTGATCCCCAGTGCTTCCTTCATCCAACTTGGACCACACCTGACTAGCCATCTCCCTTCCCAGCTTCTGGGTTTCTTCCTGGAGCCAGAGGAAGAAGGAATGTGAAAACATACAACAGCCAGGCCAGAAACATCCCACTGGTGCACACTGCCACCTCTGCTGGCTGGAGTCAGCCCTGGATTAAGGACTGCAGAGAAAGAAACTGTTTGGTTCCATGTCTGGGTTTATTTAATCTACAGTTTTCTTCAACTCCACTATTACCATGAAGAGGGCCCCTGGCTACCTCATCTCTGGGCACTGATCCAGGGACTGGACTTGCTGCTTGGGGCACAGATTGCCTGCAATCCTCAAGGGCAGGAGTAGCCTCAAGATCACAATGTCATCTGACCTATGGAGGCAGATGGAAATCCATGCTGTGGCTGTGTGGATTATCTTCTTGTGCTGAAACATCTTTACACAATAAATCTGAAACATGGTGTATTTAATTTTGTCTGACAATTCTTGAAGTCCATTCAGTCAAAACAACTCTTAGATGGTTCAGGTGATATCTGAATCTCTCCTACTTAGGCAGCAGTATCACAGTAACACAGTTAAAAAGGCTGTCCTGGCTCTTTGCTGAAATAGAAATGAGACCAGCTGAATTGCAAACTGGGCCCTAATGGTGCAGAACTTGTGACTAATACAAATGAGGCTTTGCCTGTAAGTCATTACTGCTCCTAATTCTGGGAGAAGACATGACCATTACTATTTCTGCGGGAAACTGCCAGTCAGGTGTTACAGAAAGACTGCCCACCACAGCCAACGCATTGTGGATGTGTTGTGTCACCAGACAAAGGGATCTCCTCAAAGGAAAAGCATTGCTGGCTGTGCACACTCACCTCCCTCTCTCTTGGCACTTGTGAGTTCCTAGCATGAACACAGGATGCTTTCAGGAGGGCATGGGGCCATGCAGACAGATGGGTGGGGGGAGTGACATGCCAGAGAAATGGGATGTGTTTCAAGAGTTGAGTAACTAGGCCCAAATACTCATCCAAGGATGTCAGAACAGCAGTTTGGTCTGGATGCCTGCACAGGAGATCAAAGAAATAGCCTTTTGCTTCCTATTGCAACTCAGGATGTGAGGAATGAGGTACTTAGCATTTACATGGTGTTTATATGATCAAAGTGCTGTCCTGACATTACCTAATCAAACAGTACAGCACCCTTCTGAGACATGTGTGGCCTTCAATTCACTGATGCGACAACAGATGGGGAAAACTGTGTTTTGGCCACCAGTGCTTTTTTCAGGATCTCCCATCTCCCTTCCCTCTGCTTATTTCTCTAAGCCCATCTATGTAAAAGGCACTGTGTGCTAGGCTGTAGTTGCCGAAGGGGAAATTTTGTTTCAAGGGACTTGTTTCTTTGCAAGTTGATTTCCACTGCATGTAAGAAACATTTGTTGACCTCAATGAAAGAAAAAGTTTTCCCTGAATTCTCTGGCCATACCCCCATCCCTGCCTCCTGTGGTGTGCAGGTTTGTGTGTGATCACCACATGACAGGGGCACTGATCTTCCTGCCCAGTTTACAGTAAAAGCTAACGTGTTGCTCTGAGCATTTCTCCCTCTTTGTTACTGCAATGCTGAACAACTCGGGACACTTGCACGCTATTTGGGTACAGAAAGACATGAAAATAGTTTTTAATGGCAAAGTTTCCTTTTTTGGGGGTGGGGAACTCTGGAGTCAAATGCACAGTCTCCTCATTGGGGTGTCTCATTGAGACATCTGGCTGAGCTGACAGAACCATTCATGCTGCAAAGCCACTGAGGGAGAATCTCTCCTTCCACAAAGCTGTTCCCTGGTGATGCTGCCAGAGCTGTGCTGATTACATCACAGGTTAGGACAGGGTTGTGCTAGCATGGACCCCTACATGGAGCTAGGCTGGGATGGAAAGCTCTGGGAGTGCCCAGGGCTCCTGCAGCGTCCTGTTCAACAACCATCCTCTGTGCTGGCCCCAAGCACACCTGAAGCCCTCATAGCAACGACATATCCGTGGATTACTCCACCTCCCTGGGAATGCCTTATAACCTAACAGTTCTTTAGAAGAAAATATTTGAGGGGAATTTCTGTCTCCCTGGTATTTTAGTCTATCAGCACAAGAAAGCAGTTGCAAGAAAGTGCACAAACTTTTCAGAAACTACTCCTTCCACCCCCAGACTCCTTCCCATGGAGTAAATGAGCACAGACTGGTCTTTAATGTGGGAGTTTAATTATCAATATTTAGCTAGGAGGTTTGATGAATATTATATTTATTATGTAAGTCTGGAAAGGCACTTCAGTCCCTGTATTTAACTTATCACTTTTAATGCAGCAGAAATAAGAAAGCCTTCTCACACTCTGTTCTTTTCTTTAACAGGCAAACTATAATGTTCTTTGCTCTCATGCTGCTTCATTTTCAAACACAGCACATGTAAACAAATTTGGCAATAAATTATGCAAAAGTGTAATAGCAACAAATATTTCAGGGAGCTAACTGGCAAGTTTATTCTCTGAATATGAATGACAAATAATTGCTTTGCCTAAAGGACCTCGTATGTATATTTAAAATGCTTGGCATTCCACTTCTCTTCAGCTCAATGACAAAATTCTCTGCACTGTTGGTGGGTCTCAGATTTTATCTATGGATATAATAAATTAGCTGTATTTATAATTTTTATCCCCTGAATGAATTAATAGTAATTGATCTTTACCTTCTATGTGATATAAATCTTATGTTGATGAGAAATGGTTCAGGTTTTTCTGCTATAAAATCTCACAGAAGACTTCTGCATCCCATGTTGGACTGCTAATATCTAGGCATCATGTAATGTGAGACACTGAAGTATGAAGATTTTTTTGAAACTCCTTAAGTTTTAATTACCTACAGTGCAGCCACTAGAACACTCCAAAATAAAAACAACACAACTTTATTTCCCATGAGAAATTATTTGTCCCTTCTCTCATCCATAAGATGCATCTGCAGATGGACTGTAAAGACATCATAACTGCTGCTCTGGGATGGGTCTATGGTGAGGATTTGTTCACTCAAGACTTGCACGTCCCTTAGGTGGAAGGAGCAGCTGCTGTTCATGGTCCCACTTAGAGCCTGGGCTGGAGAACAGGCAGGGATCCATCTTTGGCTGCTGCTGTAGACTATGGGCAACTCAACTCCGTGTTGCACTAAAGGTCAGCAGACACATGATCAGAGCTGAACAGACTCCCAGCTTGGGGCCCAGATTTTATTCCATTTTTCTGACACACACAGGCCATGTGATGCCATCAAAGAAAAAAAAATCATCCCTTCAAAACCTCTCTCTTCACCAAACAGAATCTCCTTTGGATGAAGTGCTGATGCAGGTACTGAGTTACTGCAGTAACTGACCCACTGTTACTGGTTAATGACAGCAAAAGAAATCTATTGCTTATTAGTTAATTACTAATTAACTAATGTATGGATGTATGGAGGAGGAAAAATTAAATATGGATGATTGTGGTTTTATGATTCTTGCTGCTGGGAAGGGCTCACTCTGTTCAAAGTCCACAATCATATTTTGGTGGGTTCTTTAAACAGTTATCAGTGAAATGTACAGGAACCGCAGCTGCAAGCTCACTTTATGGTGCACTAGCAATAAGTAGGTGTGGTGACTCTTCCTTTAGCACAGGAGGGAAAATTCTATGGTTCAGCATGAATGAAGAACACAAAAATATGCTTATTTGTTTGAGGCATGGAGGTACTTCATGGATGAGTGTAAGGCTTGAAGAGAAGTCAACAAACTGAACAGATTGTGCATACAAGAGTGGCATTTTCCAAAAGCCATGCTATAGCAGGTATGAGACACCTTCAAAAATTTTCATGAGACAAATCTCAGAGAGAGTCAGATCGGCATGGGAGGTCACAGATTTGCCTCCAGACAAGATTGCCATGAGAAATGGCACAGTTGGAATATACTGCTTTTTATAGGAACTTGCTGTAAAAAAGCCACTTTGCATGGAAGCTTATCAATTTGTATTCCTTCTGTTGCATGTAGAGGAAAAACTTTTAAAGAAAGTACTTAACAGTTGTTTTGACAGAAGAGGTAGGGAAGAAAGAGTTTGAAAAAAATCCAGTGAGCATATGAATAAAAAAGCCCTCCCATTGGACCTGAGAGGTTCAGGTTTCAGTTCCTGAGCTTAAAGAACCAGAAAACCTCTTTTCCATCTTCAGCTTGGGGGAAGGAAGGTGAAAGACTGCAGTCTCCTGATTATTCTGGGTTCAGTACCCAAATTTTCATTCAGTGTTTTCCTACTGAACCCAAGAAACATTCCCAACATGGAAATGCTTTTTATATTGCTAGATTTCCATGAAAATGATGATTTTGAACAGGTGCTGTGCTGCAGCAAAAGCATTTGCTAGAATATCCACAGTGAACACCACTGATTAGCTGGCAAAACACCAAGCTTGCTTTTTAAGAGAAGAACTTACTGATTAACATGCAATTTTACTGTTAGAAAAAAAATATATTTTCCCCTCAAAAGAGTTGTACTCTGTACTTCAGTTCCTGCCATGCTAAAGCTGTAAACTTCAAGTGGCAGCATTCTGGTTGTTCTCATATAATTTCACTTCTTCTGAAGTATAAGAGTGAAGAAGGAAAGACTTTCAGATAACATTTTGTTTATCTGTAACTGAAACAAAGGAACTATAGCAATAGTTGGCCAAGGAAGGATGTCACTTGCTTCAAGGATTTCTGGTAGCCAGCATATCCAAGTGTCTTATTCTTCAGAGACAGGAAGAATTCCTTTTGTTGCTGAGCAGTTTTATGTCCACTAACATAATGATATTCCTTTCACTTTTTTTTTTAACTCCACATTGCAGTGACCACTGGTTCAGTCCAGGAACATAATGTATGTACAAGGAGGAACATAAAGTTACTTGTAGCAGCTTGAAAGCTGAGAGATGTTCCATTCTGTCTGCAAGGGCTTCAAATTCCCATAGAGTCTTTTTAAAAGAGTCTTAACTATTTCTCAAATTCTTTATAAACAGAAAAACAAACCCTTCTGAGACGACTATAGGAAAAATCAAGGCAGAGTTATTTCTGTGAAGGACTGGAGAAAAAGTTTTCCTGCATAAACTAAGAGGAAAATAGTTTTGCAACTCAAACCATGTATCAGAGATCTTCTCCTGCATATAGGACACTTCTTTGTGGCTAAGGGATAATGCAACCTGGCATTCTGTGACCAGAAAAAAAAAATCAAACAAAAGAGTAGAGATGCAGCAGAACCATTTACCTTTTAAACTCAACCCCAGAACTGCATGCTTAGCATGAGCACTCCCTCCACTCCAATCCCTAATACTCCTTGTTCCTTTTCTCTTTTTATAGACCCCGCTCTGAATCCTGACCTAGAAAACTGGTATTCATAGAAAATGAAGGAAACCTCACAAGTTTCCTCAACTGCTCCTGCCCTCCCACACTGCCAATCTTCCAGCCCACCCAACAGCCCCCACAGGCTGTCATTCTCTAACACTGCTGTTGCTCCAGCTGCACTCTTTTGTGGCAGTGGCTTTGTGCCTGCAGCTGGTTTCACACCTGAGGGCAGTAATGAACTGCTTCTGGCACACTCTGCTGAAGTGGGAAGATGTTATTAACTCATATTATAGGTGAGGAACAGCTTGAGGGACTGAAACTCAGCTGCCCCAAAGTATGTAGGCATTTTGTATACAGCACAGCAAGGCACTTTGCACTTTTAAGGGCTTGAGCTTAGTCATTTGTGAAAAATTGTAAGCTGTTATGTGACAAAAGAAAATTTGTGTCTGTTCTCCTCACTGAGGAGATTTTTAAAAATCATTTGAGTCCTTCCAGGCTTGTGTTCTTAGGCTGACTATAAGGTTGAGTAACACAGAAAAAGTGGACATAATCACTGAATTTGCAATAGCATTTCTCCTATAAATGAGGTCAAATGGGTTTCAAATAAGGGTGGCCTTGCAATTTTGAGGAGTTTTAGGAACTCTACTACTTCTGAAGGAACCAGGGTTATGCAAGGTCAAAATAATTCTGAGAGTTCCAATCCCAAACATTTTTTTCTAGACTAAGGTGTTGCGACACGTTACAGAGAGGCAAGGGAGGCAGGGAACCACGCACTTTGCCCACGGAGAGAAATGAAGCAACTATTTGAAGGTCACTGCTTATTAGAGCAATTAACTGAATATTAAATCAGCAGGGTGTTAATATCCAAGGATTTTGGCTCCAGTCCTATAAAGTTCTTTTGCCAAATCCAGGCAGGTTTTCTGTACCTGCAACTTGTTGCTTCCTTCCTGTTATTTCTTTGCAAGGGAGCTAAAAATGTGAAGGACTTTGCTGAGCCAACACTTTGTTTCTGGACAGACCTGATTTTTGTAGAAGTTCATATTGAAGACAAATCCAGGGTGCTTCCACTGTCATCTCCTCCACAGATGATACTTATGCCCATCTTGGAGATCTGCCTTATGGACTGGCTGTCACACACAATGTCTTCAGTCCAAAGTCACTTTTCCCCAGATTCTTGTCTATTAAAAAAAACCAAACAACCATAAACAAAGCAATTTGTTATAGTTATTACTGGTAGTAACAAATACTGCCTCACTCAGGACTGGCTCTCACTCTAGGTGGAAGAGCAAAAAGGTCTATCATGTATTTTTTTGTGCTCTTCACCAGGAGGGGTCTGGAAAGGGCAGATCCAATCACTCAGCCCTGAAGATTCCTATTGTGTGCCCAAACAGCTGAGAGACAGAAATGTCAACGCTTGTGTAAGGTGATGTGAGAGAAGCATGACCAGATCCGAGATACCTGGTTGTCAAGTTCCACAGGATAATACCAGCAAGCACAATTCTAATTTTTATTGGGTTTTTATAACCTCAGCTGCCAAGCCCACATTTGTCTCTCCTTAATTTCCTCTATCAGGAAAGCTATCCATACAAGGTTACCCAAAGATTTGCCCTCCCAAGGAGTTTTCTGATCCTGTGAGTCATAGAAGACTGCTCTTCATCCTCATCTGTCCTGGCTCTCTCCTGTAGCTGCCAGAAGCTGCAGCTGTTATCATGGCTCTGCTACTATTAGTACTTGCATTTTGTCCTACCCCTCACACATGGAGCTGCTGCCTGGGTCTCTCAGCACACACTGAAGGACTTGTGGTCCACATTGATGAGACATACCAGAGGTGAAAATCAACTCTAATTTAACAGAGGAACCATATGGCAAAATCACCATTTGAAGATGTTTAGTGCTTTACCAAATCATCCAAACAGTTTAGGTTTTAAGAAAAACTAAGCTGTTAATTCCTCAAAGGCTTCTCTGATGATGGATGGATGGATATGCATCCTGCTTCCCAAATCTTCACCTGCTGCTTTCTTTGTTTTGCTAGTAAATAACAGCAACAGCAAATTTGATCAATAGAAAGAAGTGATTTTTGGTTCTTCTTCTCTGATAGTTTTCATCTTGGTGTTTTCAGCAAAGAAAAAAGAAAGTAGTAATTTGATATCATGGGAAATACAGTATTTGCCATGAAAATTTTCAGAAAGTTTTTCCCATGTCATTCTAGTATTAAATACCAGTCTGGCACTGCGGCTTTCGCTTTGGCTCAACTTTAGACTTGATCTGTAGCTCAGGCATACTATGGTTTCCAACTGTGATAATTTCAACTCCTGTAAAAAATATTTATATTAAAAAAGTTTATTTTTAGCCCTTCACTTGCCTCTAAAATTGCATTTGGTGACAACTACTATAGGACATGACTGCAATGGTATCTGCAAACATTTTACTGCCTGTCAGGCTAACTTACTTTAACCATCTCAGGAGAACAGTTTGAATTCTAACAAAGAGTAATAGGAACACGATGAAAATGCTTGTAGAATTGATAAGCCTTTTACAGGTAAACAAGCTAACTTTTGTCTTTGGTAGACCTAATTAAATCTATTTTTAAAAAGCTGAACCAATAAGTAAATAAATATATAAATAAACTAACCCTCCAAAACCCAGAAGCAGGTTGCTACCTTAGTATGAATATTTCATGTCTGATCTGACTATGCCCACACAGAATTTTATTTTTCTCTGGGACTTGCTGGTTGTCTTAAGTGGAGAGAAATAAAATACCCAGAAACTCCACAAAGTCTTACCTACATGTCTATGTCCCTGGCACTTAATGCAGGGACTGGTATCTCTTGCACATTCAGACCATCTCTGTGCAGAGTGGAGTGAAAAAAAACAACTAGGAAAAAAGTGCAATTCCCATTTGTGCTAGAAGACTAAAAAAAGGATCAAACAAAGCTCAGCCCTCTCAAGCATTATCAATAAGAGGAACTGACAGCCTTTGGCTTAGACTTGTCCATTTTGGGTAGGGGCAGTCCATGGTTTCAACAGTTCTGAAAGGGAGAGAATAGCATGTGCAATCCTCAAAGGGCCGCGCCACCGCTCCCATGCCCGTCACATGTCAACATACATTAGGTCTCCTTTCCTGCTGGGAATGTGCTGCCAGTCTGATGGCTCAGTGCACTGATGTTTACAGTAGCAATAGTGCTTCTGGGGGACCTGGAAGCCTGAAGTGCTGCCTGTGATGATTTAGGGGACAGAGAGATGGTTAATGATCATAGGGGCTTGAATCAGACAGTATGGTGGTATCTTGGTTACCAGGCTCCCTTTATCCTCCCAGTCCTTGGATTTCAATTAGAGTGAAGCCAAGTTAATTGTTCTTTGGCCAGCTGTATTTACAGGACCACAATATCCTGCAAAGGTGACACTGGTAGGGAAATCAAGGCACAGGTGCAGCTGAAAGGCTGTGAACACTCTCTCTGTGGCATTTGCTTTCCAACTTGCTCTTACACTGAATGCCAGCCTCAATAGCTGTGACCTGAGCACATATCACCCTTGTGAAGCCACAGCTTCCTCATCTAGGAAGCTGGTTCTGCATCTTCCTTGTTTTGATTTTTTTCTTTTTTTTTGGTTTGTTTGTTGTTGTTGTTTTTTCCAAATCTATCCTGCTCTTCTCTTTCATGCTGTCTCCAGGAGCATGTTTTGCCTCCTCTTGTCTACCCACTGACTGCAGTGGTGTTCAACAGCAATACTGTTATTAGAGAGCAGCATTGCAGTAGCCCTTGGAGGCTCTGGCTTTAGTGTTTTGTTAGGTTTACTAAAACGTGCAAAGGCCATGTTTCTCGAGAGGAGGTAATGAAGGTTTACTAAAACGTGCAAAGGCCATGTTTCTCGAGAGGAGGTAATGATTCCACATTCACTTTAAAGACTTTTTAACACCAATATAATGAACCTGCAGGTCACAGAGAGTTTAGGCACCACTTTTTCACCACCAAGCTGTTTTTCTCCCAGCACCTCAAGTAAAAGATGATGACTGACAAAGTGTCACACACAGTCTTACATTAGTAAATGACAGCGCCAACACTTGTAAAGAAATAAATATATCTCCTTTGCATGTTGGAGACAGAAAGCTTGCCAATTTTAGTTGAGGACTTGTATGCTTAGTACTTGAAATGTAAAATTATGAAACCTTATGCTCAGCACAGTCTACACGTGCAATCAGACCTGACCTTGCAATGCTCTCAAATCTCTGAGGGCAGATTTTTAGAAGCACAAGTAAGAGGCAGATATTGACCTCCTGCTTCTTTTTTAGTGATGTTTTTTCACTTAGCTATTCTATCTGTTTTGGAAAATGTCATATCAAGTGACTTAATTTTGCTAGAGGGAGAATCCTCGGTGTTTAATATAAGTTATTAACTTCTTGCAAACAAGTGGGATACAGTAAACATAGTAGAGAAGATTTAGAGCAGGAGAAAAGAGCAAAATGAGCACAAATAGATAACTATCATTCAGGCACTTTATATGGACAAAAGGAGAACACACAGAGAGGCTCTTTGATGAGACATTCACAAAACAAAATAATGATATAAGATTGAAATAAATTGCAGGAACAAAAAGATATACTGGGAGAGAAATAGCTCAAAAAATCTGGCAACTACCCTGGAGAATAATGGAGACAAATCTCATTACAGATTTCCTGTGATGTTATCCTCTATATCACACATAGTGCAAGCAGGAACATGGAATAACTTTCATGAACTATACTAGTATATTGTTATGTTTGACAAAGTATAGTATTAGGCAGCTACAGCATGAGTTAGTGAAATAACTTGGTGGCTGTGTTCTCTCACAAAGGCTGTTTTAATTTGAAAAAATTAATAGTAAAGTTACAAATCATGGATTTGTAGAACAACTTTGGAAAGGACTTTTGTAGGTCAGCTAGTTCCACCCCACACTTCCCCAGTGCAAAGCAGAACCAACTTCAAATGAAAGGATGAAAAAAAAGAGTAGATTCTGTTTTATGCTAGGGGATGGCTGACATGTTTTACTTGTGAATTTTTCTATGACCTCTATTTATAGCTCATTTACTACCATTTTCTGAGGTCTCCTTGCTGCAAGCCCTTGTATTGCAGAAAAGAATCAGGTAGACTGTACCTGAGCATTAGTATTTAACACAGACTTAGGGGAAAACCAGTGACTAAAAGTGACATCTGCATTTTACCAGAATGAAGATTGTGAATTAACACCAAGGACTGTTTTATCCTTCTCTTAATCGGCAATTCAGGCTGCATGTTTTTGTGTAATTTCTCTACAATAGAAGGCTAGTCCTTGAGGCAAGAAGCAATTTGATGTGGCATGAGAACAGCATTTCACGAGGAGCAGAGGCGTTTTGTTTGCCACAGAAAATATTTTGTATCTTGTCCTTAAAGTGCAAGAGTTTCATTGTCATTATATTGCAAAGGTTCCATATCACCAGAATTTCATACCTACTTGATGCTTCTTGTAGGCAGCTCCTGTAGGCACCGACTCTTTGTCCTCACAGTGGCCAAGTGACTCCAGTTCCCACCAATCCACTCTTTTATAACACTCTTCTTATTGGCTACAGGTGTGGCATGTTAACATCAGGCCTGCTCCCAATCTTTAGTAATTGGTTCAGCTGCAACTCTTTAGGGGATAAGGTTACATTCTATACCACCTTCATTTACCCATATTGTATCCCCCTACATGTCTGATCTGATTGTGGTTTTGATAGACAGGAAGCTAGAGGCCATTTGGTGGCAAAGTTTATGTCACAACTCTCCAAGTTCCTTGATTATTCTCAACAGATATTGAAAACCTGGTCCTTGGAGATGCTTTAAGCTTAGGGTACTCACATGAACCAGCTTTGCATGTTCAACGTGCCTAGGAGCAGTGATTTCAGGTTGTTCTTTGGTGTCTTTGTTGAATCCCAGGACCCTTTCAGGGAAGATTTCTGTATCTCCTCTCTTCCAGCCTTGTCTAAGTGTTGCAAAAGCAGATGCTGGCAGATAGCTGAGTTAGCAAATATCTACTGCAGGTATGTCCAGGGGAAGAAATGTCTGGACTTCTCCCATTCCCTTCCTTAGGTGTATTACCTGGCTGGCCTTAAGTTTCCCTCTGAGAGTGCTCCTGCAAACCTGTCTGGCCAGCTGGTGACTTTACCAGTGTGAAGTGGCTTAGACATCAAGGAGATGCAGAGTGTCTACCTATCTCTGTTGTTCATTTTAACTTTGTAGCTTTTTGCCTGTTTTACTGATAGACCGGGTTTATTATCCATGCTGAGAAATGAGGCAAAGCATAGGTTAAGTGACTTATTCAAAGTCATACACCAAAACTGTAACTGAGCAAGATACTGAATTTTCATCTCTGTATTTCTATTCCAGTGCTTTACAATCAGATCACAATTTAAATTCACTTTCAAATTGGAAGAGAAAAGGTTGAGGATTTTCAAACATTTTCTTATTACCAATCGTTCATGTATCCAAGACTGAGAAAATAACTGTGGAAGATAATTCAAATTGACAGGCATATTTCCGAACTGGTTACCTGATCTCTAAACTCTCACTTGCATGAAAATACACCCTTGCTACCAAAATCTGATCCAGGTTTTTACCTCCAGAGTCAGTTTTGGTCTCAGGCCATTCCTGAGAAGGTATGACAACATCTCACTCTCTGTCAGCTTCAGGTTTGCTGAACATCTGCCGTTCTTCAGACTGGAAAATCAAACCACTGCTATATGTGTAAATTCAAAAGTTAACAAACAGAAAAATGAAGTAAAGCATACAGCAAATGATTTTGACCATTAATTCTGATATATGCTTGATTTGCTACAAAGATGATGGGCTTGGATCAGTGATTTGGAGGAGGGATTTGAAAGTTAGATTTTCACTGCAGAGGATAATAAATGGGAAAAAAAGTATGAATAATAAAGAGTAGAGCAAACACATTCAGAAAGATTTGGATAATTCATTAGGCTAGGCCTGAGAATAACAAATATATTTTGATGAAGAGAGTTATAATGGAATCCAGAAACTTCAGAGCTGACCTGAGAGTTATCTTACAAAGTTGGCAAAAAAACCACCATTCAATCCCCACTGCAAATTATCCCTCTGTTATTTCATCCATGAATCAAATGCATGGCATCCATAAGCTCCTTCCCTTGCAGCCTTTACACAATGTTCAGGCTTTTGAGAAATGTGCAGCACCATAAGTGAAGTTATATTTTTGGAGAGAGTCTGCTCCTATTCAGCTGTGTGAAAAGCAAACATTGGGATATACTCAACACCAGCCTGGAGAAGACATTGACTTTCTCTGCATGTGCAACTTGCTTCATTTTGGCCTTGCTGAACCAGGGCCAAAGGTATTAATACATCTTGACTAGGGGCATACTGGCAGAGAATACTTGCTTTGAGTTCCAGGGCATTTTTAACCATAAACCCAACATCTTCTTTCCTTGTAAGGAGAGAGAAATGATACTTTCCTTTTTAAAAAAACAGATGACCTCTTTCCAGACTATGGAAATGTCCTCCCAGGAGTCTCCTCCTGGGAGAAAAGTCTCATCATCATACTTGACGAAAATATCTTACAACCAGTGAGAATTGCCAGTGTAATCACAATAAGTAAACAAAACTAGATTCAAGCCAATAGTTCCAGCAAACATCTGTGCTAAAGCCAGTGTTAAAAGAGGCAGGAAAACACATGCTGAATACAGTAGGACTGAATTTCAGCAGGATGAAAGCAGCAACAAATTATAGCCTTCTGGGAAAAAAAGAGGGAGACACAATCTGAATAACTAGTATGAAAATGGTGAAGAAAGTGCTGTTTTGCAATAAAAATATTTGTCATAATAGTACATAATTTTAACTTGGAGCCCAAACACTGCTCTTTTAAATTGGCATAAATCAAACACATTGTCTGTGCAATTGGTTGCCACCTGTCACAGTTCCATCCCCTTTTCTTCATTAGAGATTTTTCTTGACCAGGGAGCTGTTTTTGACAGATTAGAAAGGACAAACTGCTCCTTGGGTCACCCCTGTTCACATACAGTCCCTCTGAAATAGCTGACATGTGCCACTGTATAATCACCAAAGCTATATTTTCTAGAACAGTGCATTCCAGTGCCAGCAGGCATTTTGCAATTTATGTCTGGACAGAGTACAAGGGTTTGACTGGGCTTCTTCCTGATTTATTCATTTCTGAACCTTTTACTTCCAAAGCTCCTTGTTAGTGAACCTTCCTCCTCACATTATGGCTTCCATAACTGGTAAATTCATTGGTTTCACCAAAACCTCACAATGTACAGGAGTAATTGGAGTGACCTCCAGCTGGCTTTACGTGTAGCAGAGGTATAGGGAATCACATCCATAGCCAGGATGAACTGTCTGGGTTTGAGAAGTGCCCAGACATTCAGTGAAGGCTAAGTGCTCCTGCTCTCCTGATGACTTGGCTGCCCTCAGAGAAGATTTCAATGCGTCTTCCACAAGATTTCTCTAATTTATCATTTGCAACTTGTTACATTTCTTTCAGCATGAACTTTAATGATCCACTTAGCACTCTTCGCTTGCTTTATTTTTTTTCCTGGATGCTCCCACCAAGCTGTTACAATAAGAAAAATAAGTAATTAGACCCTATTGATTTATTATTAAAAAAAAAAATCACTGTTCTTAGGCTATTGGTTTCTCTGGAAGGCTGCAGCTGTCTTTCAGGAGGCAAAGAGCAGATATTATGTTAACCTCTTCCAAGGTGATTCATGAGGACGAGTTGCTGTGACTGCTACCATTAGGTGGGGGTACTGTAGACATACCACTGGAAAAAGAGTAACACTTTATCTATGGCATGATAAAAAAAAGGAAACTGAATCTTGCTTTAAAAGCAATTTAAATGTATAAGTCCATCCCACCAAACTTTTTGTGGGTACCCTAATAATGTGAATATGAAAAAAAGATCTGGCTCTAGGGATCAGTTTTCTCTTTGAAATTAAGAAATTTTTCCCACTTGCCTTCCCCACCTTTTTCTTTCTTTTAAACAAATCTGACCCCATGTGATTTGGCAACAGGAAACTCAGAGCAAACCTCTGATCTCTACTATGTCATTTTCTCATGAGCAATTCATGCTCAGCAGATCAAAATCTGGTTTTCCTGTATATACTTCAGCAATTTATTTGACAGACAGGTCATCTTGTAGAAAAAAAAATTGAAAGAAAAGAATAAAGGATTTAAAATAAAGGAATTAATATGCATAAAGAGGTTAATGTGCCTAAAGGGGCCTACAGCACTATCATGGCTGAATGGTGTCACATACTCTGGTGATTGTTGGGAATTGCTGGTGAGAAAACTGCTGGTAGAGGTCAGAGCAACGTGCTGCTGAAGCACAGAGTTAAATGAGGAGGAATACAGAAACAGGTGCCTTACTTCATTTCAGGCACCCAAAGCTACTCTTACCTGCATTTGAAATTGCACTAGAGGCAATTTCAAAGCACCTGAATTCCTCTCTTGGCAATTTATCCAAATTCTCACAGCAAAACTCTGACAGGCACTCAAAATCACATCTTTCAAATCTGTGTGAATATTTCTGAATAAGCAAACTTTGTACTGAAACAGGCTATTTATGAGTGCCTGATTTCTCAGCTGGTAATGTTCTTTAACTGGATCTTGTTACTTATCACACATACACACACACACACACACACACACACACACACACTCATGTAAGCATATGTATATATGCACATGTATTTTTAAAGCAAGCTGAATAGGGATAGCAAGCTGCCATCAATCAAGAAATTTTCCTTCCACCGCACAGATCTCTGCTGTCATTTACACAAATTGAGTGACTGATAAAAGCAGGTTGGTAACTTCTCCCATCAGCCAACATTAGAGAGGGAAATGTCCCTTTGTTTTGTTTCCTTGCAGATGAACTATTGATAGCTTTTGGCAGATGAGATGATGTTGGTCTCCTTTGAAACATACTTCATGATTATTTTCTGCTTTGACAAGGAAGTGTCTTTTTCAAAGGAAACTTGTGCAGGTTGTTGCCCATATTTTCACTCTTTCTGCAGCCAGAGAATCTGTTTTCTTCTTTCACAAGGTAATTTTCCTCTCTACTTTTGCTTGGAAGTGTTTGGTCCTTTGTAGGAAGAGCAAGCTCTTGCCACACTGCCTGCTGCTTTTCTGAGCCTGATAGCCAGAATTTTACTTCCTTTCTGCCTCTCCCTGCACCTGAGTGCCTAATACTTACATGTTATCCACAAGGGGAATGTGTTTATCCACAAGGAGAAAGCAAGACTTCCCAGAAAACAACTTGAGCAATATCTGACTCCAGACCCACTCCCATCTAATGGTGAAAAAAATCTGTCTTTTAAGCTTAATTATAATTGTTTTTGTGGGTGTCTGATTGAGAGGCAAATGCAAACCATTATATCAACAAAATATAAAAGCAATTGCCGCTTGTGTAATTGCAAGTTCAGATACTGATAGTTCCTCTTTGTCCTTCTGCCACATTACTGATGATTCTGCAAAGATTCAGAGTGCCCAGGGCTCTGTTTCAGAATGCCCAGAACAGGGCATAAAAGCTCTTTTATTGTCACTGCTTTACCTCCTTTTCATAAATGAACATATTTGTGTGAGAGAAAGAAAAAAACCCACAGAAATATCATCTAATTACGAAGGAAGAAAGTACAGCTCTAAGACCAAATGCTCCTGGGGAAAGCATCCATCAGGTTCTGCCATGAGAATCAAAGGCTGCCAGACACTTTCTAATTCTTTGATCTCAGCAATGCCAGTTAAAGCTTTCCCAGACTGTAGTTCTGGATGGCAAAATCATCCTTCCTGCTCAGCTCTCTCCACTGGTCTGTCTCTACTACTGCCAGACTTTGTTTCTGCAGCTCCTTCCAGGTTTAGACACTTGACTGTATTTATGATGCTTTCATGTACTCTAAATTTCCTAAAAGGAAAACATTCTAGTCAAATTGTCATCTGTTCACAGAATGTAAATAAAAGAGAGAAAAACGTGGTCATTTGGGTGGATCTATCACAGACTGTTAGATTTGATTTGAGGGCATCAGTACTGAGCTCAATAGTGTGGGATTGAAGCATAATTAGAAATTACCAAAGGTAAAACAAACAAACAAACCAACAAACCAGCAAGGCACACAGGTCTGATGTGGAGATACTGGAAGGCAAATGGCTTGGTTCTTACAGAAGTTATTTGGTCTTACTTAGAAAATGCACCTCTCTCCCAAGTGAATTTCTCTCATTTCTGCTTCGAGCTATGAGTCAGTCTTATGTTTTCCTCCATTAACAAAAAAGCCTTTTAGTTATCCAGTATTTTCTTACAATGAAAGCATAATTTGTTAGGTTACTGTTTTTCCTTTTCTCAAATAACTAGATTGAAGTTTTAAACTATTTTTTTACTGTGAGGGTTTTCCCATCCCTCAACTTCATGTGGTTCTTTTTTTTTTTTTTTGCCCTGTTTAAAGGAATGTTTTCTAATGCTATCATGAAATAGTTGGTATTTTTCAAAATGTCACAAACTACTTGGAGGGTATATTGCATTTTCACAAAAAAAAATAGGAAAAGACGTTAAAATTACAATGAAAACAAAGTACTTTCTTCCCTCAAAACGTGCAACATGAGTCCAGTATAGTGAATAAGTTGAAAATATGTTTATGTGAGAAGTTTTCTTTATTGGCAGAGTATGAGCCTGATATTTCAAAATTTCTGTAAAGGAGCCAAAACAGATTCACAAGTTGAGATAATGGTAATCACAAGTCTTAAAATTGCAAAGGATATTTCTGAACAAATTTTTGGAAAGTGGTAAATGATTATGGAAACTGATAGAGACTTCTCCAACAAAGATGAAGTGATTTTATATCTGTAATATTCAGAATGTGCTATGAACATTTATGAAGTGTTTGTCAGTTTGGGCAATGTAGAGTGTATATTAGTAGAGATTATCATAGCAATAAGGATAGACTATTGCTTCCTAAGGTTGAAGATGGACAACTGCACACAGAAAATGTTATGAAAGACTTACTAATATGAGAAGTTTAATATCAAGTAAAGCAACTATGAGATCTAACTTCTGAAAATATGTGTGTATTATATAGTCATGACTGCTTTTAATTTGGCATTGATATTGGTAAAAATGGTGCAATTTGAAAGAATATTCTAAAATCTGTTTACAAAAATAGATGCACTTAGAAAACAAAAATTACCCAGAAAAATTGCTGTCTTTCAGGTCAAAAGACAAAATAAGGAACACGAGGCATCACCAGCCCTCTGTGTCCTGGCCCTTTGTAGTGATGCTAGCCTAATGAAATGGCTCAGCTGCTGAGAGTTACCTTCAATTAGTGTAATTTGATCTCTCTGATACAATTAAAATCCAAGAAAAATACCAGGAGAAAGGCCACCTGTAGTGTTTGAAGTTGAGCTTCTCAGGAAAACTAATAGGAACAGTGAACCTGAACTACCCAAATACAGCACAGACTATTTGTAAATCCATTTATTCCAAAGCAATTATTTTATGGTGCTAGTACTCCTTTGAGATTAGAGCAGAAATGCTTCCAAATTGTATCTGTAGAAGATATTGCTGCATCCATAACACAAAGCTGAGATGAGAATTTTGTTTCAGGTGCCAGCTTCAATCATGATTAACTGCTAAGTTTCATCTATTGCAGATGTACTACGAGGTCATTAAAGTCAGTTCAGAAATGTCTCCATCCACTCAGCCATGCCAAATGCCAGCTGTTTACGAGATAGGAGAAGTGGATCAAAATGATTTTGATAGTGTGTTCAACCTGTGATAGGAGTGCAGTTTCAGAGCTCTTTATCATATTAAAGCCCAGCTTAGATTGACAGGGTAGAAAATCACCCATGACTTTGAGAAGCTGCAGAATAATGTTTCACTTCAACAAACATGAGGTATTTGTCTAGTCACACATTACCTATGGGTTTGGGGAGGATTTAACCCTCCACAATCCAGTAGCTACTTAAGCTGTGTCAAAGTCCAAATTGTATCCAGGTGTGGGAAAAATAGAATGGAGCGGGGAGATGGATTAATCAGTCTATCCAGGCTCCTCACGTGAAGGAGAGGATGTAACGCATTGGAGAAAGAGAAGGCAAAAGCAGGCTGGTTTTTGGTTGTGGTTTTTTCTGGTGGGTTTGTGGATTTTTTTTTTTTTTTTTAATATAGCGCTGTGTATAGAAAAACAGGAACGTACATTGAAGGTCATCTGATGACAGCTTAGCAGCACTATACTGTTTTTCAGCTTCCTATCACCTCTCCTAGTCTATGTGCTCAGGTTGAAATAGGACAGAGATTACCAAAAAGGACAATAAAATTAAAAAATATCAAGACACCTGCTCACTTTCAAAGACAGCCTTAGTAGATATCCAGGCTTGTAAACACAAATGTTCTTACAGATTGTCTCTCAGTATACTGCACCAGGCAGGAATCATTTTCCTGAACTGTCATCTTTAAAGTTTTGTGAGCCACTAAGGGTTTGTGAGGTTAGGCACTAATGCACAAGAAAGTTTCTTCACCATGCTGCATCCAGGTTGTCTATTTTCCCCCAATAAAATGACGTGTTTGTGATGAAAATGACAGCCCCATAATTTTCTCTTCTATACAATAACATGTTGCAAAGAATCCCCCAGAAGAACACATGCTGATGTACCCAAAGTGCTCAGAAAAGGTTGAAACTTGTTTTTTCTTTTTATTACTGAAGGAAAAAGGCCTCACTGTTGTGCTCTATTTAATACTGTCTTTCCAACTGACAGAGCCCCCCTGCACTTTAGAATATCATCTTAGAGAACCAGATGGGATTCATTCAAAATATATTTTTGCCTAATATATTTATTGGGATCTTTCTTTACATAAAACAGCTCCCTGTTTGTCTTTTTCATTTGGCTCCTTTAACCTGTGCAGGCACAATACATTCAAAGGGTAAAGCAATAGCACATGTTCCTTTCATTCCTGTGACATGGCTGTTTGTACCATAGATCAGCTATTTGAAGGAGAATAAAGGAAAAAATTGCAGGTACCTCACTTGCTTCTGCAGTAAAATACGTCACACCATATCTCAGCTGCACGATAAAAAAGACAAATTTAGTCATTCTCTGGAAACTCAGGTGTGCTATGATGCATTTGCTTTTGGCAAGGGAAAAAAGTGAGAACTTAACTACTTCTCTGGCCATTTTGCTCCAAAGAGCGAATCTACAGGAACAAGCTGATTCTGCCAACGCTTTCCTCTAACACAGGCACAGAAAATAGCTTGCTAGACTTTCCACTTTTTTGCTTGTTATGAAGAGGTTGTTGCAGGGTTTTTGACAATAAGTGCCAGGGATTTGGAAAGTTATATAGCCAGCTGGTGTAAATTGTCCAGACTTTCCCAAAGTCAATGAATGCTGAAATGTATTTGTAGATTCCATCTCCATCCCCCCCTGAGCCAGCTTTTACTTGCAAAGGACTGTAACTAACTTCTTTGGTAAAAAGATTAGATTTTGTTTCTACACCTGTAAAATTTACCTAAACTTGTTTGCCTGCACCTCAGGGGCATTATAAGGTTGAATTAGTCAGGCAGTGTACACTTTGAATTCCTTGAATAAAAAATGCAGTAAGAATGCAAAACAGTGAGAATCCAGATCTCCTAAATTCTGCTTACTTTGTTATAGTAATTCTGGGTAAACTAGACCAGAGAGCAATGCACTGGCAATAACTCCCCATAATCCTGTGTGAACTATTATTGGTCAGGGTGTAATAGATGATATCCTGCAATTCACAGAGGTACTGGTTGAGTACTACCATATTTATAGACATTACTGTAGCCACAGAGATAGGCAGTTAGGTTTAGAAGTCCTTGATTAGTTCCCCAGTGTTAGCCCTGGCTGTAGAGCTGAAATAAACAAGTTGCTCAGGTGATATTATAGCACAGTAATGAGGTTTAGATGGCAGCTGTAGCAGCTGTGGTTGCCCTTGTTTTATTCTTCTGATTAACATATACAGGTTATTATAGCTAAGGTGATTTGGGCCCTCATTTGTGTCTTACACTTTCCTAAATTCTTCTCCTGTGGGATGAGAGACTTGCCTGCAAAAATCTAGACTGAATATCATTATCACTCTTATGCTTTCCCCCCTTTTTTTGATCTTGTTTCCAAAAAAATAAGATGAACCACGATGTGCCTTTACAGCTCCCTGTCAGCTGATATTACTACAATTTTATAAGAAGAAGCAACATGTTTAGCTTTGGTAATTGCAATCTTTGATGTAGATCTTGTCTCTGTTCAAGCAGAGTATCATCTGACATAAATTGACTAAACCAGTCCACCTGCTGCCAGTTTGCTTTTATGCACTGTAATGCAAGTTTCTGTCTTTTGTTACTCTCTTTTACCAGTGTATCACTTGTGGTTTTTCTCTCACCACAGCTGAAGACTTGACTCATTCATTACCTGTTATGATTGATTCATTATCTATACATTGATTATTAGAGTAGGTTTCAGAGGGGAGTAGAGGTAAAACCATTGTTATGTACTAATCATGTTTTCTTCTTTTTTCAGAAGCTGTTAGGCCTCCACTAAATGAGAAGTCATTGTATAGTTAGGCAGTGAGAAATAGGAACAGATGATTGATAGACACAAATCTTTGAGCAAAAGTTCCATATCCAATTGCTTTCTCTTTTGAAGGAAGAATCTGAAAAGTTATCAAGTTGCTCCTCCTCTTGTTATCTAAATCAATCAAACCAAACCAAAATTAGACAATATTATATAATGGATGCTTATTAATTTTTTTTTTATTCTAGGAAGAATTAGTTGTTATGCACTGAAGTTGCCTTTGCAAATACTTTCCCGTGTGTACTTCAAGCAATGTGAAGAGTTAAACATTCCTGTATTTCAAAATACAGTGAAGACTTGATAAACACTGTATAAATAATAGGATTGTCTTCAAAGATAAATAGGCTGTTAGCTTTCCACTGTTGAAGAAAAAGAATGCTTTGGGTTCATATGAAGAATGTGTGGTGTTTGAGATTTGCTCTTTCTTGCAACTATTTATCTTCCTGCCATACAGCACTTAATGGTAGAAACCAAAGAAAGGGTTATGAAATTTAGGAATGGAACAACCAAAATCTGACATGCTTTAAGAAAAATTCATAATTTCAATACATTTTAAAAGGCACTTTAAAGTCATTATGGAATCTCACATCTGCAGCATAATTTCCAGTTTTTTATCTTGTTTTTCAAATTATAAAAATTCTTCATCCAGAAGAATGCTGTTCAAAATATATCATAAGTTCCTGAACTCACACTTCATCATCCAATAAGCTGTTTTAGTAAAGGAGTGGAAACCAAAATAAGTAATAATATATGTTACAGAGAATTGCATCCATTAAGATAAATTGTTATAATATTTCATCTCATCATTGGATCTGAAAATATGTATTTTCTGTAAATGATAATTCTATAGGCAGAAGGAAATTAGATCAAATGGAGGAAATTAGATCAGAACTTGCAACAGAGGAGGAGAATAATGTCCTTAGAAGAAAGAATTGGGTAGCTGGAGTCACTTTCAAGGGATGTGGTCAAGACACCATTGCTACACACATTAAAGAATTAGTTAGATAAGACATTAATGGAGATTCTAAATTGAATTGTCTGTAATAACTGTAGACTCTGTCTGCAGGAAGCAAGTGTTCTTCTTGTTTGACTTCACTGATTGCAGACAAAAATCTGTTTTGGTGTCAAGTAGAGACTGACAAGGGATTTGTTGTCTTTTTGGTATCATAAATTTTAGCAACAGGTAATTTGAAATAACTACACTGGGAGTAAACTTATGTTTGACTCAAGTAGGAGGAAGACTCCTCAGGGCAGCAATGTAAAAAGAACTTTAAGCACAAATAGTTCAAAGCTAACTGATTTTCAGTTTAATGGAAATTTTATCTTCTCTATCATCAAACCAAGAAGAAATAAATTCTTAAAATAAACCACTGTGGACAAAATGCAGGATTCTTTTACATCTTGCAGATGGATGTTGGCATAAAGGTAAAATGAAAATGTCTTCGTTTTGAATTTTCTCATTTGCACTTATCTGAAAGTATAAACAAAATGCATTAAAATATACAGAGATAGCTATGAAATAATATAGTTTTGCATGTGGATAATGAAGGAATATAAGTTACTAGGTACTACTTCGCTTCCTCATCCGCAGATTAGGAACATGGCAAAACAAGTAATTAGAAACAGTGGTGGTTCTGACCTAGAAGAGTTTCCTTTTAGAAAAAAAAGATTGTTTTCCTCTCCGAGAATGAAAACAGATTTGTTAAAGTTTGAGAGAAATGTGATAGATTTTGTCTTGTTTCATTTCACACCTCAGAGTTGATTTAACTATAGCATAAAGGAAAATGTTGTCTCTGGCCGAGATAATATACAATCCATGCAGAATCACAGCACCAAGAATAACTGGCCATCTGAAAATACCTTTTCAACTTATCTTACATATTGATTACTCAGTTAGCAGGGGAGGTAGATTCCATTTGTTATTTACTTACAAAAAAATTCACTCTTGAATTAAACCTCTGACAGACTGAAGACTTTCCTTGAATAAAGTGCTGGCAGTGGGAATAACTCCTGTGTTTAATGTTGCAGACTACTCCGGAGTCCACGCTTGTGTAAAGCTTTATGTTTGTGTCAGTGGCATGTGTCAGTACAGGCAAAACTTGGGAGGAGCCTTGAGACAGCCCAGTTCTCAGCTTGTACATGGGCCCCAGGCTCATCTATTTTCTTCATGAAGGCCACACCCAAACTGGACCAAGCCTCAGATTGCATTCCAGCAAGATTGCCCGTGTTCACTCTTGGTGTAGACCATGCTGGCTGCATGAACTGTGCTTGTTGAGTTAGCCAGCCATCACAGCCATCACAGGGATGGTGATCCTGGCACCACTGTGCACTCCTGTGAGCCCAATCTACAGCTGGGCCAGGAGTGAATACAGAAAGGAAATGGGCAAAGGCCATAAAAATATGGAACCCTCCCCTTAACTCTGCCCTTTGTCCCATGGTAGAAGTATGCTGCAAATTAAAGAGGATCACTTCTGAAGGATGTGTTTGTGCTTCATTCTCAAAACAGGATGAGGGGTTCCTTCAGAAAGACAAAATTCCTCTATCCAGGGCAGATTATCTGTTGTAGTGCTATCTAGTAAGCAGGCAGAAATGGTCACATCTCCCACCTCCTACTCAAAGGTTATCTTCTCTCCTTTTGGAAAGCTATTTACCTTTTCACTGATCATCCTTCTGCAAGACTGAAATATGCCACAAAAATACCTACATACTATCCATCTTCCTATGCTTGAGCTCATTGCCCTACTTCAATCTCATTGTGTTGTCTGTTCCTTTAATGCAATTCATCAGAGGTGCTTTCTGAGGGGCTTCCTGGCAATATATTCCCATTTCTTCCACCAGAGCCAGCAATAAGGATTGTTCCCTATGAACTCAGGAGGCCTGGTTACCCTGTGTCTTGAAGATAGGGATGGAGAGAAAATTACCTTCACTGAAGAAAACAGAAATCCCAGGACAGAGGCAAGAATAGATTCATGGTTCTTCAGTATTTTAAGTAGAACAGAAACTATTCATATTACATGGAGCAAGAGAGCAATGCTAACCAGCAGTATTAGAGAAGAAATATTGGTTAATAAAAATGTCTATAGCTACATGCAGGCAAATTAGATGCATTTCAGTTAATCTGAATTCTTAGGAACTCAGCCATTGAAGTCTACTGCTAACATTTATCAATAATAACTACAATAACAATAATTATTAATCAGAGTAGTTCTGATTAATTATATACTCTGACTGTGTTTTAAATGCTTTTTTTCTTTTTCCCTTATTCTTCTGACAAAAGTAACTTATCTACACCTTTCATTACTGCTGGCATTTCACATACACACACACGCATATATATGTATGTAATAATAATAAAAATTTTTTTTCTTTCATTTTAAACAGCTTTTCATTTTTCTAAACTTTCTGCATAGCAAGCTTTTTTTACCATGGCTTTCAGTTAATGTATTTCTGCACTTGGCTCTTAATTTCCTGCACTTTATCCACTGTACGTACCCACTTGCTGCCAAAAATCATCATTTTGCATTTTAGTCTGAATGGTTTCAAGCTGGTTAGGTTCCATTCCCCTGCTTTCTGGAAAGTAGCGGGGGAGAAAGTTTCTTTTCTTTTAATGCTGAGTGAATAACTACAGCACTTGAAGCCTATAGTGAACCAAGTGGGCAGAGTCATCATTATCACAATGAGTCCCAATTTTAACATCTCATGATTTGTCTGAAATTCAAGACATGCAGCAATCAGCCTTCTGTAGTTAAGCAGTTCCAGCAAGATTTCCATAGAGCAAAATGCAAGGGAAGTACAACTCCTTGGGCTGAACATTTTCACAAAGAGTTCTTAGGGGTTTTTTCCAATTCTTCAGGAGGTTAAAATCCAAAATAACACAATTGACACTGTCAGCACTGAACTACTTCAAAGGGCTGGAATTTAACATGATAAATCTTAATGTCCTTAGCTTAGTAGTGGCTCAGACGAGCTGTTCCCCACTCCTTGGTGGGAGGCTGTAGTGGAGGGAGTGAGGAGCGTCGGAGCTGCGCTTTTGTGTGAGGCCCCAGTGCCCTGCAGCGCCCAGGCCTCGTTCAGAGGCTCAGGAATCCTGGAATCCTGCACAGCTGTGCTTTTCTGTCAAACTGCTTGTCTGGATTGACACCAGGGATGGGTGTCCCAAACCACTGCTTCCCACCTCTGCACATCTCCCATGGCCCTGTGGCTGCCAGCACTGTAGAGGTTTGCTGAGGGCTGTTTGAGAGGCCCAGCCTTCTGGCCCTCAGGTGAAATTCCAGCCAAGGGAAAGCCCCTGACAATAATTTACCACTTGGGGAACTTTGTGTACCCTTTGCTTGCCACACACTCTCCTCACTGCTCTTACATGGGCACAGTCTGCAAGCTGCTCCCAAACCTTACCTTATATCACCAGGCCCCAAAGTCCTACAATGTGACCCAGCTTCTTTCCTACTCCTCACAGGTGGGGGGAGTCTTTATGGTGCTTTTCAATTTCCACTCTCCAGAAACACTAGTGAGTGCTTGCTTACCCTTTCTGTTCATCTTTACCATCTTTGGCAAACTTGCCCCCAGTTTGAGATCCTAGTCTGACAGGAATGAGGGAGGAAGGAGAGGAGAAAAAGGAACCCAAAGTGTTGTGAAATGCTGGGAGAAGGAAGGACTGCAAGAGCAAGCTGGTGTTGGCCACATGGCCGGAGCCACTCCCAGAGCCACGGGGCAGGAGTTCAATAGGCGGAATGCTGAGCAGAGCCCATGAAGCACAGCTGACTGGTGGGGCAAACCTCCCTCACCTGCCATGGAAGCAGGAGACACGAAAGGATCATGAGAGACATGAGCTCACAGGAGTCTCCATGGTGGAGACCACATCAAGTGCCAGACTGGCTCATCTAGGTGTGCCACTGGCCCTTCAGAGAAGAGAAAATTGAGGCTTATTTCACAAATGGCTCTCTCCTCTTTCCCTGACTGGAAGTGACCACCAAATATGATTCTGCAGACAAATGATTTCTGCCTCTCTCAAAGCTTCAGTGTTGGGTTAGTTTATGAGAACTTTAGCTGTCAATCTCTCAACTCTTCCAAGCCAGTCCTAAAAATTTTGCTGCACTCAAGCAGAAGACAACTTAAAAAAATTTTGTGTGTGTAGGTCAGAAAGCAAGACCTTCAATTATAAGTCTGAGACAACTGCTTATGGTCACTTCCTCTTGAGGCAGTTTTCATTTGGTGAAACAGCTCTCTGTCTAGACTGGCATCTTTTTTTTTGTTCTCAGGGTGATTGCCTGATGCAGGGTCAGGCTTTTTTGGAGTTACAATTAAGCTATCTCACGGAAAACCCAAAGCAAACCCCAAACCCCCGGACCCTGGCTATGCACCACGCATTACCCTCAGTGCACCCAAGTGTAAAGGAGTGTCCAGGCATCTGAGCTGGGCGCTCATGGGTGGCTGGGCATGCTGCCAGTTCTATCAGTCCCTTCTGTTACTGGCCTGCCCTGGTTGTGATGATAGAAAATATTTTAATGAACTTGATCAAATGTTTCCTCTCTGGTATGGAAAGTATTAACTTTCAACTCTTTTATTGTCTGCTAGAGTGATGGGGTTTTTTAATAAATATTTTCTTCTGAAGGAGCATTTGTATCAGCTATAAGTGATAGATTCACATTCCTGTTTTCCAAAATCAGTTAGGATATTAGGAGTAATGGTTGCACTGATTTATAACTGTAAGTTTTTGAGGATGCAGAGCAGCACAGACCGTGGATTCAGGGAGTTTAAAGCTATTGGCTTCAGTAGGTTTTCACAATACAAAAATAAAAATGCATAATTTCATCATAGGAAAGTAAGTACAGGAGTCAGTACCTTTTCTATGTGATTGGGACATTTATATTCAGGCAAAAGAAAGATTAAGGAAATGCACCCTATCAGCAGCTTATTGTACTGGGTATAAATTACATTCAATTAAAAAGCTTATGTTGTTTTTTTAAAACACGAAAGTAAGAGAAAATGCATTTCTTTTCAGAATCCATAAAGAAGGCATGGGATACTTAAGGAAACAATTTGCTGAAGACTCATTAGGTCAAAGCAGGTCTTGGAATTTTGCCTCTGGCTCTCTAATGATCCATGAAAGTCGAATTCAATAAGAAATGATTTAACTGTAAAGTAGTTTAACTGAGCTGAATTTTGCTTCCAAGGATATTTTTTTAAAGCCCTTTGATGTGTAAATAATATTTGTTTCTCTTGAAGTTAGAGGCTTTCCATAGACATATTACCAAGATGCTTTGAGATATTTTGCAGCCATATTGACCTTTGTGCCTTTTTTCCACTGACAGTATCACGTACACCCAAAACCCAATAGCAGGAACTTACGGGATATGCACAATGAGGCTGCTGGTCTTGAGAGACTTTTGAAAGCTCATACATTAGACTCTCACTTTCCAATCCATTAATTCTGCTGTTCTCTGCCTGTTGGGAGTTTTGTTGTGTCTTGTAAGAATAACAGATCACTGTTGAAGCTTTTAAGATCTGTTACCAGGAGAAGCTGCTGTGCAGACAGTGTGTCTCCACTAGCCTGGCACTTTTGGCTGCCAAATTTTCTTTTCTTTCTGGTGTATTTTTTTTTCCCTTAATGAAACATTATTTTCAAGAATGAGCACTGGAGAGGTCTCTTTTTCTCTTGGACTTGAACTGCACAGAGGGATCTTTTATACACAGGCCTGCCAGAGGATGGCACAATATGCTGGAGCACTGCGCCTGCCACTGGAGAACTTGGGCTTATTAAACTTGCATGATGGGGGTTGCCCTGCAGACCCCTCTAGGCAGATGTCTGGCAGCAGCTGACTTAGCATAACTTTGCACAAACTCCTTTACCCTCAGGAAAGTTCCTCCTGGAAGAGAACCTGTGTGAAATTTCCTGGGGCAGATTTACCTTAGGGCAAAGCATTATTTGTTGTGGCTGCTTTGCCTTTCCTCCTGGCTGCATTTGTGCCTACATTCAGTGTGTAAAAAAGCTGCTGCTGTGAGTTCCTAAATTTGCACACTACGTAGATATTTTGCCTAGAAAACTGCAGGATGCTGAGAGACTCTGCAGTGCTGTGGTGACCATATCATGGAAACCAAGCCAAATTTGCTGTAGATCTGAATCTCTGGACCTGCCTTGGCTTATAGGGAAGCATTCTGCCTTACAGAGGGGAATTGATTTCATAGGCTTGCACTGCCAGCCTGACTACATATTTCTGAGTGTAAAGAGTCTTAAGTGTGGCTTATTAAGATATTGTTAAGGATTTATCATTCCAGAAAAGGTAATGTGTAGAAATTGGTGTGTCAGCTGGTGTAAAAAACCTATCTAATAGGGAACAAGTGCAAAATAGTTTGTTAGACTATTGCACACAAAGGCATTCTCAGTGCCGGCTAAGAAAACCCTCATGGCAGGTTATTGCAGAATACCTGGAGGGTTGTAAATCCACTTCTATCTGCACACGAACTTCCCCATCCATCCACATGAGCTCATTGCACATGACACTGATTTTAGAGCAGAACTCCCCACTGGCTTTTATTAACATAAAAATCAGTCCCCTGATTTCCCTTCTTTGAAGACCATTCTCCAGATATGGTATATATCTGTCTTTTATTCTTATTTAAGTTTTAGCTTAGTGTGATATAAACCACCTTCCATCCAGGGATTGCTAAGCACTTTGCAGTATTCAGTTAACAAACTCTCAAAACACAGGTAAATAGTCCCATACCAAAAAATGTGCTGGGTTTGTGATTATTCAAAACAGTTTTATGGTGAGCCAATGTGCCTGTATTTTTCACTTCCCTCCAAATTCTGACTTTCAGAAAATCAGTAAATATTCAGATCAAATATTCAAATATACAATATTTTTAAGAGAAAGGAGGCCAAGAGAATTGAAGTGCTGGCTAAAAGTGTGCAATTGAAGAGCTACAACCTCCTAACATGTAATAATTTGTTCTCATGTCTAACCCCAAATGAGTGCAAGTCATTTTGTATCTTATAAGCCAAGGAAATCACTCAAGTATGTTCACAGTAAATAAATTTCCAGATATTTCATACCACTGTAATTTATCAGTTAAAAGAAAAAACCCAAACCAACCACCCCTGCTCCTACTGAATTGCATATGAGTAGAAGTAATACAGGTTGTGGACTTTCTATTAATTTAAGGAGAATGGGTTTATTGAAATATAATATATATAAATTTGAGAACAGGGATGTAGCAAGACAGGGCTTCTCCTGATTTATACCCATCTAAACTTGTACTGGCTGGAGACCTGGATGAGGTAAACTGCTGAGATGAGCACTGACCTTAGCCTTGTCTTGCAACTGCTGTGCTTACCCAGGGAGGGACAGGGAAAGATTTCAAAAACTCCCCGTTTCACATGTGTAAATTGGGAATTTCCTCCATTCCCATCTTTAGGGACTCTCAATATCAGGTTGGTTGTGCTGTAATGGTTTAAGAACCAGCTACTCTTTCCATTGTGGCTGTGCACAGATGACTTGGTTGCTTTATCAAGCAGATTTCTTCTGTTTCTGTTCTGTGAAATAGTGTTGCATGCTGGATTGGGAAAGTGAAATCTTTGTACATGCCTATGTCTTCACACAAGACTAGAAGTCTAGTCATGCCTGATTTCCCATCCTGATTTGGGAACAGAGAAATGCTGCAAGGTCCTGCAATTTAGCTGTGCTCTTCCATTTCTGCTCTCCTACCTTCATCCTGCAATGAATTTCATATACTACCCTAATCTTTCAGACACTAATAGGTTTCATTCGCTGCTAACTTGGTTTCTATCTGAGCAAAAGGGAAAAAAATTACAAAGATACGATTCTTGGTGATCAGTGGTTTAATAGTGCAGTTATATTAAGGTATTTAATACCTTCCGACCTCAATAAACATCTTGTGCATTCCACACTGTTTTAGATGATTTTTACTCTTTTAGATGAAAAAATTATCAGATTATAAAAGCTGTGGTGTGCATTATTCTCCTAGTATTTTATTTACTATCAGGAGCTGCTCCCTGCCCTCCTTAATATCTTTGCTTAGATGAAAAAACAACTTATTTTGGATTTTTTCCTGTTTTTTCACAGTATCTTAACAGTGTGGGTATCTTTCTGCCTTTTCTTTACATGGTTCTCCAGTGACAAGGATAGGGGAAGGAAAGAAATTCATGCAGAAAACACCTGTATTTATTGAGCTACCCTGTGATAGACTGGAGCTGCCTCGGAGATCATCAGAGCCTATTATACATGTGCATTTCTCATGGGATTAATTTAGGCCTGGAGGAGAGAACTCATTAGATAGGTCTGTAATGAAGTTTTAGTCTTGACTCTAGAATTGATCCTTACTAAACTTTCACACTGCACAGATCCCTTGTTTGAATTCATGAGCTTTATTTAAGAGTCTTTACGCTGGTGCTTAAATGCTGATTTCAATTTGGCTGGTAACCTACACTAATATAAAAAGCCTAAAGCATCTTACAGTTTTTTGGGTGGCTTCCAACAGTTTCCCTGAAGATATCCAGCTGTTTGACCAGAAGACTTACAGGACCATTAGAAACCAAAGATCCATGAAATTTTCTCCATGATCTCTCAACACAAATACAAACAAGCTGAATAAATTTCTGCACCTTTATGGTTTGGCTGATAAGATCTCATCTGACGAAATCTGAAATGTAACAACCTTTTATTTATTCTGGAAGAGGGACATAACCATAAGCAGTGATCTTTTCTCTTCACCTAGGAGAATTTCCCTGTGGAAACAGAGCTCAGTCTCATGAAAAACAAGAGCAATCCTTTACAGGGATGTGTTGGCACTGCATCTTTATGCAGTCTCTTCATCTCAAATACATTGCCAGAACTTACAGTTTATATGTAGGGTACCCAGAGGCTCAAGCTTTGGTCCAAGTCATGGAATTGGTGGCCAGATATAAAAGTATTAATTGCATGATCATGAGCACTCAGGATTGCTGGTATTATGACGGTAGCTGTACTGAACCTGGTGGAAAGAACTATGTTGTCATTAAAAGCTCCAATACGTATACAGTCAGTCAGTCAAAACAGCTGTGAAAACATATCTCAGTAACACCATCTGATTGTTCTGGTACTGGGATGAGCTGATACAAAAGAAGAAGCTTGCTGCTTGTCACTGAAGGTGAAAAATCACTGTTTAAAATTCCCATACAAAATAGGATATTTTAATTACTTATTCTTTATACATCATATTGATGCTAAGGGGAAAAAAGAAGTCAAGGATGTTTAGCAGAAGATTTTACTTTCTTATGTTTGTGTTAGCTAATGGATGTCTAAGTTCTGCTGAAAGAACACAAATTTCTTTCGAAGAGGAATCTGAGAGGGACTTCTGTTTTTAATTTGTAATCACTACTAGGTGACACAAGTAAATGGACGAGTCATATGTGAGACTAGCATAAGTTGCTGAATGTCTTCTCAGAGTTTCAACAGCAATAAAATATGTTTTTGTAACACGTTTCATCCAATAATTTTAAAACCCCGAAGTTTAATATTGGTACCTGTATTTTACTAATATTAAAAGAAAGGCTCAGAAAGATCATAAAAAGTAGTGCCAGAAGTCATCTTATGATCCCAGAATAAATAATCTTGATTTAATTATGGTGGGATGCTCAAAAAATTGACCAGCTTGGATTCTATATTTTGTTTTCTTGCTGCAATGCCATCAATCCAAGGTAAAAGAAGGGGAAAAGAAAATGACTACTATTCTTCTGCATCCCTTTGAGCTTTCTGGGAATGCTTTGCCTCTAGGATCAATCAGTAGTCAATTATGCTCATACTCTTGTGAGATACTTTGGTGCCTGAAGATGTGGATCTTCATTGTCCTCATGTGCTTTTGCAAATGTGTTTTAACAGACCCAGAGATCCTTTTTCAAAGAAGGGAATATGGGAGACTGAAGAGGAAATAAGACTTAAGAGCTTCTTCAGATGTTCATTTGGACGTCTCTTCCTTACTTACTTGACAAAAGTAGAAAGTATAAAAGTAGAACTAAAAGATTAAATCAGCATAAAAATCTGTAATATTTTTTGAATCTCAAAACTTGTTCTCATGGGTGATCAGTAGAACCTTCTACAAATTCTCCCAATATCCATCATTTTCTCATTTAAAATGCTCTGAGATAATGTTATATGTCTTTAATTTACTCTTTAAATATGCTGAGCAATTGTCTCTAGATTGCTCTTCACCCTTGAACAAAGTGAAACGATAGAATAAAAAAAAGGTATGAAAGTGTGTTACTTGCTGTTGGGGGCTGAACACCTACAGCTGTCAGGATCAACACTGATTAGCATTCCCATGGTACCAAGAGGCTTCCAATCTGGAGCTATCATATCTGCAGTCTTCCTTTTAGCCTCATTTTAGTCTCACATATCTCATTCAACAGATGGTTTCTTGGCAGGAAACATTACATTCCTTAAAGCAACATTAATACAGCACTTATGGGAGTGGCATAATTGTTCAATTATTTAATTGTCTGTACAGAGCCATAAAATACTGTTATGCTTTGGGAAAGGGAAGCTTTTTTCCAAAACAGGAGTCAGCTATACTATTCAGGCAGAGCTACAAGCATTTTTGACTCCTGTGCAGTTGGTGTGAAAAATCACATTGGTAGCTCTAATGGAGAGAAATCTGTCTCTTGATTCCAGAAAAATGCCTGGGAGTCAAATTGTCTGCCAGTGGGATTGTTTGTGGTAAGGAGCTCTGATGCCCTGCACAATTATTTTCAAGTACAAATAAAAGAAGTAAAAGTCTCTGCTCCATATGTAGTTCCCCCATCCCATTTAAAGGTCGTTATGTGAACCAGCATGGAAGGACAGCTGAAGGAAGTTGTCAGCTTTTGGTATAGTTTTGAAAGCAATTGTGAACTTTCTTGCACATCAGGGAGATGATGCCACGCAGACTATGTGTCTGAGTCTCTTTGGACTGTCAGTCTCTCTAGATGCTTCCACAGTCCTAAGGTCCCTGGTAAATGGCCTTGTTTAAAAGATAGAACTCACAGAAATGTGTGGTAGAAGGGTTGCTGAGCACCATAGAAATAACAAATCCCTTCTCAAAAGTTCAAATTCCAATTGGCTCTGGTAGTATCAGGCCTTTGTAAGGAAGTAACAGGGTGAGGGTAAGGGGACACCTGAAAGGGTCGCGGTGCATAAATTTCTGCCCTTAATATAACTCTCCCTGAGAACTTTGAGGTCTGAGCATGACAAGCATCATTTACAAAATATTTCTTTGCCCTTCTGTGCTCTAACACTGCATACCTGCAGAACCTGGGTGTGATTTCCTGAGCCTGCTTTTCATTGTGTTGGTGCTTTTGATGTATGGCCTGGCTATTTCTGTTTGCATTTACATTCATAAATTACCAATGCAATTTATACATGTACAGACCTGATTTATGCAGCAGAATCATGTTTACGGTCATGTTTGTGCTATCATTTCCTAAAAGTTAACAGAAAGTATTTGGCTGCTTTATGAGGTCCCACATAAATGCTGAAACAAAGGCTGGCAATGTGTGAGCACTGAAATTACTTAAATATATATATATGGCCATTGTTAAATTAACAACCTTTTTATTTATAATGCTATTATAAGACTGATATGTTTATATCCATACTGTCAATGATAACCTTCCTGCCTTTATTTCAGGCTTAGCTGGTAATGTTTATATTAGGCTTTTATGTCAATGTGTTTTCAATGGCATTAATGTCACACACAAAGCAACCTTAGGCCTGCAATATAATTCATAATGTTTTGATATGGATTTTGTATCTGTCCCTTTACTGTTAACATGAGTATAATTTACGTCTGTTTTTCACTGGAAGGATTTTGGATGCTTCAGAACCTCAACATCTGTCTCTGAAGACACAAAAGTTGCATTTGATGAAAGCCTAGCTTTCAGATTAAAAAAAACATCTTGTTATCAGGCTCCTCCAGGTTGACAAGAAATAAAAATCCCCTTTCTCTCTTCAAACAGACATGAGAGAGACAGTCCCTTTATCATTTAGCATACCTCTAGTCCAACAAGGCAATAGCTTGGGTATGTGCTGTCCTCTTCTGAAATAGGACTGGAAATCAATTATTATTATTGCTGGTATTTCAATTGAGTTTAAAAGAGCTAGCTAGTCTTGTCTGAATGATTGACTGTTTGATTTGCTGTTCAGACTGAAGAAAGGAAATTTCAAACAAAGGAAAAAGGATGATTTGAGTGTTTCTATGAAACAGTAAAAAAACCCCAAACAACAATAAAATGCCAAGTCAAAATAAAACAAATAAAAAGAACCCCAGTACTTTTTTTTTAATTAAATGAGAATGCTTCTCTGATTTCAAAATTATTTGCAGATTAGGACCTGATTGTACAAGATGCTATTTAAACCTATGCTACAACATCACCTTAATAAATTTAGTCAAAATCGATGTAAACAAATGGGGCAGATTTTGAAGGTCCAAGGTTACACAGCAGATATTTAGTAGGGCTGAATAAAGAACAGAAGAGCATTTAATTATCTACTTGCCTTCACCACCAGTCTACACTTCAAGATTAAAAATTGTCCTATAGAAATGCAGGCTGAAGAATGAAGCCTCCAACTCTGTGAGCTGGATGTGGACTTGAAGTCTAAGAGTGAAGTAGAAAGGACCTGTACAGAGAGGACATTCGCAAGAATTCCCATGGAAACACGAATAGGTGATGATGATGATGATTAGTCACTATGTTGAGATCTACACTTATGGGTAGGGAAACCTCATTCAGGAGTCATAGAGGGAGACAGAGAGAGATGAGAAATATAACACAGTGGGGTTCTGATACTGTGGGTGCTGTTGACATATGGATGTGGGGAACCATACAGTGCCTTTAAGAACAGGTGGAATGGCTCAGAGTACATGGAGGAAGGACATTATCAAGTGCCCTTGAACATGAGAGGGTACCACATGTGTGGGCTGTGAGGAGTGGGTGCAGAGATATATCTGGGTCCCAGTGCTTGATCCACTAATTTTATGATATGTATATACCTGCAGGCTTGACCCAGAGAAAATGGTAATATGTAATTAGACAAAGAGAGGTATTTAAGGATGCCAGTGACTTTATAAGAAAGACAAAGAAAAGTAAGGAGATGCTCTAAGTCACTGTCATATTTACATTGAAATATCTTTGAATTATTTTCACGGAAGTTGATTTGTGTTTCTCCAACCTTTCTTTTATTCCTTCATAAAAATAATGTTTTAGTGTTGACCTCTAGCAGACTTCACAGGATGAATGTGATGCCTCTACCTGAGACATCATCGTGCCTCACTACATGACTTTGCACTGAGGAGGGTTTCTATATGCCTAGCATATACATTGAAGTAATTTCTTTGCTGAAGACAGTGGGAATTTTGCCAGTGATGTCAAAGGTGATAGGATTTCAGCCAAACCATTTCAGTAATATAATTTGGCATAAGACCACTAAAATCTGTGGAGTTACTTGAATGTACATCAGCTAAGAATCAAGCTAATAAGATACATATTACTCAGCATAGTCATGTAGATGTTTAAGAAAGGTTATGAAGAAAAGAAGCAGCATATGATACCTGTAATTTTGATTCAAACACATGCATATAAGTCATAAAGGAATTTGGATGGCTACAGATTTGAACACAATTTAAACTAAAATGACACCAAGGCTGTGCTGCGATTTCACAGAGCTGTGTTCACCCTGGAGGCTTAGACTGAGGCAGAAGGAAAAACCAAGGGAACAAGATATTTTAAGACTGCTTACTGCTAAAGCTCTCTATTTTCAGTTATTAGAGAGCGATATTTAAAGGGTAAATAGTAATAAAGGGGGAAAATATGCCTGGTGCTTACAGTCAGGTGACTGTATGGAGGCTATTTTAGTAGTTTATGGAAAACTAGACCACTTAGTTTTCAATATTTAGCATGAGATCCAAGGATATGGGCAAGGTAATATCAGATTCCATTAGTGGATGCTTGCAAAATGCAGAGTGGTTGTTTCACACAGGAAAAGGCTGATGAGAACAAAAGGATTTCAGATGAAGTGGAACATACGGTTGCAAAACAGATTTCTATAATGAATTCTGAGGGGCGCATCTGTTATTATCTACGTGATATAAAATTGCTCTTTTTGTCTCATTTCGCTCAGTTGCGCAAGATGCAATCACATCAAACAGGCATGTTCAATAAAACTGTGATCTGACTGATTAAAATGAACAGCAATCTGTTTTCTTCTGACAGTCACACAGCAACTTGAATAGCAAGGACTATGAACATGGAATTGAATAGCCACTTGGAATTGATATTAATGTTCGCGAGTGCTGTTAAGGCATTTGACCAAATCTGTCCATCCAATGAAATAACATCCCTCTATCCTTAAATCATTTAAACCACACGTAATTTGTCAGGCATATTCAATAACATCCTGCTGCTCCTCTTCACTTCCAAAGCCTTCTCTGGAGCCATTGCACTGCTTTTCTATGCAGCATAAATACCAGCAAAGGAAGTGTTCCTGGAAGGAAGGCATGGGCATCTGTTAGCAAGACTGTGGGAAGTTTCCATTTGCAGTAGCAGGAAGAAGGTTTGCATTGAAAAAGACATCTTGATGGAGTCATTTCCCCTAATTCCAACATTTAGCCTAGGCTTTCTGTTCACTCCCCGAGTAGCTGAAAGTGGAGAGATAACCCTTCCCTTCCAGAGAAAAGTTAATTCTACTTGTTCAGACACATATTGGTGGTGGAGACTGAAATGTGTTTAGAGATGTCTCCCGATGAAAATGTTAAACCATTGGATTTTTGTCATTTTCCTACAAAATCCATTGTAAGAGATTAATACCACTGAGAGAGTGCATTCTTCTGTCTTGGAGCAGGCAGCCTTAAGCTCATTTATCTTGAACATGATGAAGTCTAAAATAGCAATCAAGGGGTCATATAAATCTGCCCGCTCTGTTAATGTGACATAGCTGAGAATCTACTGATTCTAGTATTCAGTCTCATAAAGTGGTACACTTGATGCCTGTTTTGTTATCTACTCCAGATATTGTTCCTTTATCTTAAGGGTCTCAAACCCCATAAAGAACTTTCAAAAGGTCTTTGGAGGACTTCTATCATGAACACAGAAGTAAGTATTTATTTTTGCACTTTCTTTCCTCATAGTTTTGAAAATCTATATTAGCTTGCATAATATATTAAAATATGGAAGTAAATTGAAGGGAGATGAGCAAAAGCAGAGTGAATTCATTCATCCCCATACTCTTTTTTTAGTAGTATCTCTTTGGTTCTCTATTAAGACCTAAAATATTAAACAAAGAGGAGAAAATTCCAGGTGAGATATGTAAGGCATAAACTTTACCCAGCCTCCAGATCATAAAGTCATTTTATATGTAACTTTTTGCTCTTTTTTTTTTTTAGTGGACATCAATGTTCCATTGAAGTAAAGAAGAAAAACACTTAGAAGGGAAACTTAAATGTCACAGGTCGGTTGATGACAGAAATTTATTTGACTTACAAAGAGGTAGGAACAATGGGTCTGAGGAAAATAAGCTTCCTCATGTATCACTGTTTAGGATAAAGTCCAAGATCTCCCCCCTCTCTATTTGCAAACATTTTATGGAGCAAGGAGACCAGTTGACTTGACTTTCTTACCAAGACAAACACTCGTGCTGCTGCGCATGCTCTTCAGGACTGTTGGAAGAGAAACCTGTGTCTATAGAAATAAGACCTCTTCTTGCTCTGTATGTATCCTCCTCCTCCTCCTCTTTATACATCTGTTAATAGGTGGTATTGGGAAAACAACACTGTTGGACCTTTCCTCTGATGCAGGATAAGTCTCCTTTTTTTCCTCTGTGATGGGAATAATAATTTAAAAAACCTTCACTTCACTGTACACCTTTAATCCAGAATGACCTTACTTAAGCTCTTAAAAGACAAAATTCTTAGAAGAGCAAATGTGTCTCTCTGTGTGCTTTTCACACAACAATTTTATGTCAGCATTTCAGCACAGAGGAAGAAAAATTGTTGGGTTGTATTTCATGTGGTTGAAGTCCCCATTTTTCTCATTCCTCTTTCTATTCTCTTGACAGAAACTTCAAGGCTGTGAAAGTTGCTTGGCAAGTATTTTCAAGATCCATGTAAAACTGTCATGGCACATTGAGTGACTTGGAGTTTCTTGCCTGCCAGAGCAATTAGATTATGAATAAACCAATTGTCAGAATTGTTTCTGTGATGACTTCTCATCTTGACAAGCCTTTAATGAAAAATAAGCATTATGAGTTTCTTAGGGACAAGGGAGTAAAGGGGAGAAAGAAAGGTGAAATATTTATATTCATTAAGGATTTTGTTTATAAAAGGAATTAAAAAATTATACTTTCCTGAAAAAGAAAAAAGGGTAGTCTACTTACTACTCTTTGCAAGCAGGATAAGATAACACAGTGAAGCATCTAAAAAAGTCTGTATTCTCTGTAAATTAGTAATAGACTATAACAGAATTGTCTGGCATGCTGTGATGCTTTTGGCTTGGCCAGAGCTAATTTTCTTCATAGCAGCTACTATGGAACTGTATTTTGGATTTATGTTGGGAACAGTGTTGATAATTTAGGGATGTTTTCATTACTGCTGAGCAGCCCTTGCACAGAGTCAAGGCCTTCTGTGCTCTTCACCCCACCAGTGAGGAGGCTGGGGGTGCACAAGTTGGGTGGAGACACAGCTGTCCCAGCTGACTACAGGGATAGCCCATCCCATATGGCATCATGCTCAGCTCATAGAGCTGGGAAAAGAAGAAGGAAGGGTGGAACATTAGGAGTGATGACATCTGACTTCCCAAGTCACCATAGGTATGATGGACCTTGCCAGTCCTGGCAATGGCTGAAGCCATGGCTGCCCATGAGAAGTGGCAAATGAATTCCTTGTTTGGCTTTTCTGGTGCATGAGGCTTGTTCTTTTCCTATTAAAATGTCTTTATCTCAACTCACAGATTTTCTCATTTTTTCTCATTTTTATCCCCAGGGTAGAGTGTGAGAAGTGTAGAATACGCAGTGAGTGAATGGCTGTTTTGGTCTGTGTTGCTGGCTGGGTTAAACTAATTTCTGGAAAAACTTTATTCATAAACCCAAGCCAGGTGACGTGAAGAGACTCTGTCTATGGGAGTGGTAGCAGGCTTGCTTGTTACTCACTGTGGTGTGAGTCAGGGACAGCTGTCTCCAGGGGATGGTCTCCCTCGAGCCCCTCAGTCAGAATATTGTTACCTTCTTTGAAATCCTCTGTAAATGTTATCTTGTGATATCTGAAGCTCTTACAGGCAGCCCATGTGACAGACGGGACTGTGTCACCCTCATCATTGTGCCCAGCTGAGCTGAATATCCCACCATTTCCAGAGAGTATCCTGCCATTTTCTTGAACTTTGTCTCCACCCCTCTGCCCACTTACAGATTTTTATTGCATTTGTCTATAATGTCTTGCATCAAAAAGCTTGTGTCTAAGGATCTACCTGTCATCCCTAATAAACAATAATAAAGATGAGAGCAGGACTGTTTTGACATCTTTCTGATTGCTTCTCTGCCAGTAAAAAAGAAAATCTTGACAGAATATCAGTTTCCCAAGGAGAGGGCAGGCACATCAAGGTGGCAGAAAAGCATATTTATTAACTTAATGATTATTAAAGCCTCATGCAAGTGTCCTCAAATCAAATTCTGATTTTGCAATTCTTCTGAAATCAGTAGGAAGATGTGGCTTAGTTATGTGCTCTCTTTTTCTCTTCTTGCTTTAATAGCTTCAACAATTAATATATATGAAAAAAGGGAGTTTTACAGACACCAGTCTCCACTTTAGTTTGTATCTGCCCACAACTCCATGTGCTGAGTGTAAGCTGAGTGTTTTCCATAGCAACCTTCAGACTAGTCAATTCCCAGGCACAAATTCTGGAAGAAACCCTGAAAGTATTCAGAAAGGATTATCAAACATTGTGCATTCTTCCAAACACAGTAATTATTCAGATACTTAAATTGCAGTATTTAGCTTATTGGATAGTGCAGTGCATTAATTTTGGCTACAACTTCATTTTTTAAGTTTCAGATCATTAATCACTTCATTTTACCTTGACCATGATCATATTTATCATCCTCCCACCCACTCTTTGGATAGGAATTTTCTCATTTGACACTAACAATTACATTATTCCAATAATAAATTAAATTGAGTGTGGAGATCAAGTAACATCCTTTGAAAATGGTACATTCCAATTAGATCCATCTCTTCTGCACCCATTTATTAATAAATTAGCATGCAGTGATGAGTGCAATGCTTAATGGAACTGAGGATTTGTGGTTTACATTTGTGTTGATATTCTTTCCTTTCAGAAATGTAGAGAGAGGCATTTATGGGGTAAAAGAATTGCAACAAATGAGGCCTGTCTTGTTCAGTTTGTGGACACCTTCTGAGCAATCATAATTTGGGAGTAACAGCTCTCCAAGTTTTCAGTGGCTAGCAATGCATGTACTGTTAGTTGCCAAACCTAAGCATATGTATTTCAGTGGATGGAAGCAAGCAACCACTGCACACAATTTCCACAACAGACCTTCCCTCATGTATCTGCCAACCCTTTTCACTGCCTTAATGTGGGTTAAAATTTGAGTTCTTAGATAATTTTTACTTAATCTCAGCAGCACACCTCTTCAGAAAACCTTTTAACCTTTGGATATGCTCAACTGCAAGTTGTCTGAAAGCTAAAAGGGAAATTTGGCTTTTGCTTTAACTGTTGAAATGAAACAGCCAAGCAAACTTTTGTGAGTTTGTCACTTCCAAATTCAGAGTTTGAGTCCAGACGGTGTGCCTGACTCATCTGGTGTCACTTCTGTCTACATTTGGGTTAGCTAAATCAAGAATAGTGTGAAGACAATTTGGCATGTTGAATTTCTCAGGAGGTAAGGACTCATGCTCCAGCTTGGTATCAATGTCATTGCTTTGTTGCAGTTTTGTTGCTGTATTTTCTTTCCCCAACTGTGATTGCTACTAGCTCATTTACTAGTTTTCCTTGATCAGCACTGGTGGGATTGACAGAGCTTTTCTAATGTGTAAATAGCTCTTTGATGGGAGACCAACCCTCTCTGCAGAACCGTGAAATCTCAGTGCAGAGAACATTATCTCACTTTAAGCTTCTCCATAAATAGAAGGCTGCATATTTAGTGCTTTTCATCAGAAGATTTCAAAACATTTTACAAGAGACGATAAGTGTATTTATAGTGCAAGTGTATTTATAGTCAGGAAAGACATCAGATTCTGAGACATCAAAACCAGATGTAAATGTAAAGCCTTTTTTAGAAGGCTATTGGGAAAACTTGTCTTGCTATCTAAACCAGTTGATGTCCCTCTTTCTGTGATTTTTCTAAGCCAAGAGTACATTGCCTCTTTCCTGAAGCTGACAGCTTACTAGACCTGTCAGTCTTTTTCTCTTTTGTGCTTTGTTTATGCTGAATTTTCAACTGATAGATCTAAGATAAGCAATGGGCAATTGTGGCCTCTCCAAAAATGTAATAGTCCTAGTGGCTTGTGTAAATTAACAGGTTCTGCACAGGGCATGAGGTGCTCTAATGATATCAGCTCAACAGGCTACTGGGAAATCTGGAAAACCTGAGTTCAGACTTGCAGATACAAAGAAAATACTAAAAATGGACTAAAATTTTTGTGCTGCTTAGTTTTGGACCTGTTTATTATGTTTCATGCATGATAATAATAAATTAAAATATTTAAATGCATGGTCATCGTGATTTTTAAATTAAAGCTTTCCTATCAAAACATCTCAACTAGGGGAGTGATCTCAGGTAAAGTTTTCGCTGGCTGTGCTGCTGATTTACTAATTTGGATGCTAATCAGAACAGAATGTGTCAATTTACTTCTACACAGATTTTTATTTTGAACCTTTTCTCTGCAATCAGGCAGCTGGAATATTGGTTAAAAAGTTTTAATTTCTATTCATTTCTTTCTGTTCTGTCAGCTTCTCTACTGCTGTGGTGATTGTAGCTGTGAGGCATAAGTATTACCTGAACTTTCTATGACCTAATCAAGCTCAGGTAAAGATAAAAACCAGGCCTAATTTCTCTTCCTTTGTGCTCTTAGAATTCAAATGATATTTTCAAGGTAAAGGGGTCATAATCTCTTTTCTGCCAGGTATGCTTTTCTCTTTCCTCCAGGTTGTGGATGTATTGTGAAAACTGAACAAAATCAGATTCATGTTAAGGACATGAGCTTAGTCTTTACTTTCTAATCAGATAACAGCTCTTCGTGTATAGAGCCTAGAAATCTGAGTCATGGTTCATAGCTCTGTTGTGTGAATGTATCCAAAGGCAAAGAACAAAGAGAAGTCAATGCCATAGAGAGTGGTTTAACTTTTTATTGGATTCAAGGTGACAGAAAATACAGCTGACAATTTAAACCCACTACTTTCACTAGATTATTATTGGCAGAAGTTACAAAATAGCAAAGCTTTCTTCAACTTTCCATGATTCTCCTCATGAGTAGCATTGGTTTTCTGGCTATGATTACAGTAATATATCTGTTTAAGGTAGTGAAAATCAGTGATTAGATAATTAGATATTGGAATCAAAGATTTTTCTCTTTTTGTTTTTTGCTGTGGAAGATATGAGACAAAGACAAGAGAACCATCAGTATTAGCTCAAGATTTCCTTCATCCCAACTACAGGATAAATTTCAGGAAGGACCTTTTAGGGGAGACCCTATGATGCTGTATGATCAATTTATATGATAAGCAACATGATCACTTTGAAAAAGATCAAGAAGTTAATCCCACCTGTGCACACAAGGGTGAAAGAACAGTTTATTCCTTTCCTTCAACTCCACCCTCATTCTACTTCTGAACCAGGGATGTATTTTTATTAGATGGTACCCACCCAAAGTCTTATTTTCTTTTAAAGATTAGATGTGCTTTGGATGAAGTTCACTAAATGCCAGTCTGATTTTAATTGTATTAATCATGTCTTGATCCTTGGTAGTACTTTTTAATTATTTTGATATTTCAGTTTCAGAGGAGGACTTCAAAAGAACATGCTGGCATCACCTAGTCAGAATTTGGGTATAGGACTGCCTGCCTGTGAAACTGCATCAGTAGCAAAGGTAATGTCCCCTACCTATGTTTCTGTAAAATTAAATCTTCAAAGTAATTTTCTTACATTACTAAATCTGTACCCCTTTGTGTAGGCTGTATATTATGATTGTTTAGTTTTAGAAACAGATGACCTAGCAACCCAAGTTCTCTTACAGATTTTTACCCCCAAGGGGAATCTTTACAGCATCTTCAGTTACCATAGCAATCCACCTCAGATGCCACTCAAAAGCTGAAAGCCAGAATTTTGTTATAAATCAGTTGAGAGAGGCAGGCACCTTTGGTGCCGACAGTGAAATTTTGGAACACTGAAATTAGCTGTCTGAAGTGCAGAATGTTGATATTATCAAGATTTTAAATAATTTGTAAAGCATTATTCATAGAAAGGTTTTCCTAAGGTCACGCAAGAAGCCTGTGGTATTTAGCAAACATATATGCCTGTCTCCCAAGTCCCATGATGCACTTTACCATCTGGACAATTCATCTTCTCTGATAGTTTTCAGGAGGAGTAATAATAATAGTGTGTTGCACTCAGTGCTTTTTCTTTTTCTCTTAAAAAATTCATCACTCTTCAGCTTTCTGGCATTTCCATGCTGTTGAGGGTAAAGCTCAGCAGTTTACACAGGCAGAGGCCTGCTTTCTGGTCCACTTTCCCACTGCATTAGGTTAGCTCAAAGCAAACAGGAAACTATTTTCCCTAATAAGCACCAAGGATTACAATTTTGTAATACAAAGAGGTTTGTCCTGTGCTTATGCTGTATTTCAGTGACTTAGAAGAGCCTTTGGGTTACTACTTAGACATATTGATCATGCTGGAAGATACACTATCTAGAGACAATCAGTTTATGTTTGTTATCAAAAATGGTTATTAGAGACATGTTTGTCTAAGGGAAACATATAACCTTGAAGGCTTTTGGAAATCTATAGTTCGCTTCATATGCACTCCTCTTTGGCAGTGTAGGACTGATCTGAAACAAAGGACTGCACCTGAATTGAGGGCTGCACCTGAGCCAAATGCTAAATCAACCATTTTTCCATCAGACACAGAAGCTTATTGCATGAGATCTTGGGCACATATGAAGCACCAAGTCAAAAATATCTGTGTAAAGAAGTAGCAGGCACTGTACTCTATTTTCCAGACTGTGACCTTTGTTTTCAGCTTGCTTTCTTCTGCCACGTTGTCCTGCCTTTGCCTGGGGTAGAGTTAATTTTCATCTTAGTAGCTGGTACAGTGCTGTGTTTTGGATTTCTCATGAGAATAACAGCACTCACTGAGTGCTGTTTCTCAGCAGTGTTTACACCAAGTCAATGACTTTTTAGTTTCCCCTGCTCTGCCAGCAAGCAGGTGCACAAGAAGCCGGGGGGAAGCGTTGCCAGGACATCTGACCTGAACTGGCAGAAGGAATATTCCATGCCTTAGGATGTCATGCTGTGTGGAAAAGCAGGGAGGAATGGCTGGGAGGGGTCAGTTGGTGCTCAGGGTTGAGCTGGGCATCAGTCAGCAACTGGTGAGAGATTGTTCTGAGCATCACTTATCTTTCTTGGGTTTTATTCCTATCCCTCTCTCTCTGCTTTTCACTACTACTACTATTATTATTGTTATATTTTATTATTCAGTTATTGAACTGTTCTTATCTCAAACTATGAGTTTTAACTTTTTTCCAATTTTCTTCCCCATCCCACTGAGTGGGGCAGTGAGCAGCTGTGTGGTACTTAGTTTCTGGCTGGGATTAAAGAATTAACAACACACATACACCACTGTATTTGGGGTGATGTTGAATGAATTGGGCTGATGGCAACTGAGGGATATCAAGTGCTTTCTCATAATCTCATCTTGCAGTAGTTGGTAAGATGTCACTTTGCCTGTCCAGACAGTGCTGCAGCCTCCTGGAGAGGTCAGAGAGCCAATTCTTTCTGGGACTCCTTGGTGCTGCTGGCATGGTGGGGTCTGAGCCCTCCAAGTGCCAGTGTGACCAGTGTGCTACTCCCTGATGGTCCTCTGAGGCTGTCTATATCTTCCTTTTCCCACACCCAGCTGCAGGAGGGTCCCCCTCCCAAACCTGCCCAGAGCCTTGTGCCCAGCACACATCTCCCACTTTACTTTGAACTTTCAGGACTGAGAAATTGCCATTTTTCAGGCTCTGCAGAGCTGCACTCAAAGCTTTGCTGAGCAAGAGCAGGGGTATTCAAATACAAAGATGAAAGGGACAGAGAGGCTGTGATTCACAGACTAAGACTGGTCCCTTGTTTTCTCACAAAGGTTAGGATCTGAGAGATTTCCAAGGAAGAAGCTGGACTTTGAGGTTTTTCTGAGGGGACTCATAATGCAATTCAAATTATTTTCTATTAAGTCCATGGCAAATACCTGTTTGGTTAAAATGCTGGGATTCTGCCTACACACTCTGCTGAATAAATCCCTGGGTTGTCTGCTCCAAACAAGTGACTGATATTTGGATAATTCAGCTGTATGAGTGTGCTAAACTAATTCCCAATTATTCTCATTAGGTTCTTGTGCTCTACTGCCCACTTCATCTGGGCTGGAATCCAGCTGACAAGGGCTCAGAGAGGCTGAAGGTGGAATCCAGGTCTGATGACAGTCACTAAAAACTCATTTATTTTCCAGGCAGTGGCATTTATTTAATTTCCATTTTAATAGACTGTTATTTCAAATACTAATCTACATCCCAGATAGCTGCAGGTTTCTCTCATCCTATGCACAAAGTAGGAAGAAAAATATTTGCTGTCATTTGATCTTGAAATCAAATCAGTGTTTAGCAAAGCAGTTAAGCTTGTACTTAACTTTCTACATCTTCATAACTTCATTCCATATTAATAACTGAATATTGGCTGAGTTGATTCTGCTAATAATTTTTCAAATTTAAGTAATAACACCCTTCTCAGTCCTCCTGTAACTTACTAATTAGCACACCCACTAACAGTATTAACAATTTCTATAGGGATGACTGAACTTTTCCCTTCTCTGTAGTCCTGTCTTTCTGGAAACCTAATTTTTGAACTAAAGTATTTTTTAAGATAAAGTGGGTTTTTACCTCTATTTAATTAAAAAAACCCAAAACTCTATAAAATATTCTAGTATATTAAATTTTAATTTTGAAAGCTCATTTTTTGTACATAAAATTGAGATATTTTTGGAAAATTCCTTGCTTCTATAATGTTATAAGAAAATTTCCTTGTAAAAAAAGATTGATTTCTTTTATAACCTGGTTAAGGCTGGTGATCAATTCCTGTTTTACAACACTACAATCTTTGTAATTCTTATCATATATTTTCTCTAGGAGACAGGCAGTGGGGAAAAGAGGGTACAGCTGTCCCTCCAGCACAAGTGAGAATGGAGGGAAAGAATTATTAAATAAGCTGGTCAGGTTTTCTAGAAAAGTCAGGAAGAAGAACCAGAACTGAGTTAATTTTTGAGCTTCTTTTTCCACCAGTGGATTTCTTAATCTCTCCAAAATATAACCTTAAATTTCTCTGTCCTATTTGAATCCATGTTTCTTTATCAGCTTCTAATCCAAGCGAGCTGGATTAGTTGCACTAGCAAAGGTTTTCTTGAGTCATTCTTTTGAATGTGAGGGGCAAAAAAAAAAAAATATAGAGCTGCAATACTCTAACCAAGTTCAGAAAAGAGAAATGGGAAAGTTTGGGTTTTCTTGTTCTTTTTTTTACTCATCTGGGGAAAGACTTGTCTGGTCTGCAGCCTTGCTGAGGCTGACAGAGCAGCTGAGGTTCACTGGGCATGCAGAGCCTGGCAGCTCCCCGGGCTGTGTGGGATTTATCTCTGCGAAATCAATCGTAAACAGGATAAACTATCCCGAGCACCAGGGCTGCAGGAGGTGGAAAATAGGAGGTTCTTATACCACCAGTGTGGAGAAATACAAACCTCTGAGGAGGTGAAAGAAATGGAAACAATCTGACCAACAAGTTTGTGCAGGTGGTATTGTGGGAAAAAAATTATAAACCATAAAATTGGCTTTGGCCCTTGAGAGAAAACGCTTAACAATAAAGCACATGATCAGGGACATTTTTCTTTCCCAAAAGTAAAATGCTATCAAATCTTGCACAGATTCCTAGGTTCCTATGTATTAGTCAGCAGAAAAATCCTAATCAGACATTACTGAATATTTTACAGGAAAGGATTTTTGCAATGTTAAGGTTGCTATCATAAGACTTATCATATGTAGCCTTCCAGTTTGAACTTTGCAGGCCAGGTCTGCTGCTTTTTAATTGAAAAATAAAAAGGTCATTTTAATCTTTATTTTTATTCCAGTGTAAATCATAAATTAAAAATATTTTCATTGTACTGAACATTCTATTAAAATTGGTTTTAAAAACTAACTTATTCCTCCCCATTTTTTGTTTAGTTTTGTTTGTTTTCACTGCCATCATTCCAGTAAAGAAAATAGCAGACATTTTACTCCCTCAACCAAATATTATTTCTCTGAGAATGAAATCAAATCAAATAAATACAGCCTCATAAAATTAGAGCTACCTAAAAGCCTGGGTCTGGGTGAAAGAATGAGCAGATGAATAATTTCTGAATTCAATGGTACTGCTCATCTGCAAAAACTGTTTGCAAGAGAGAGACAAGAGAGAAGGAAGTTGAGTCCCAAACGCATAAGAGATCCATGAGTTGTACTATGTATTTGCAGTATATATGTTCCTGGCCATGCCATCAGCACAGCCCTGGGTGCTGGGGAGCTGTGGTGTCACACATAAAGGCACTTACAGCCTTTAGCTGCTGCTGAGATTGTGGCAGACAGGCAGATATATTGAACAGCACTTCAAATGTACTCAGCAATTTTTTCCTGCTTTCAACCTCTGATTTTGTATACTTCTGTGGTCACAGCTTCCTACAGCACATGAGGACTCAAACCCTGTTGTTGGCAAAGTAAGAAATGATGCTGTTGCATTTTTTCCTTAGGTCCTTGGAGCATTTTTGGTAAGCTGCTGTTCTAGGAGGAGTTTGCCACCTGAACCACCTCTGTGTCTTTGGTCACAGGGAACTTTTTGCATTTTTTCTGTTCCTGCTATGCAGAGAATTTGTCCTTTGAAAGACTAATCCAACAAACATGCACACCTAAAATGGAGTGGAGCCCATCCCCACTCCCTAGTTAATCCTAGAAAGAGAAACCAGATTTCTTGGTTTCCTGTGCAGCCCCTTCATGGACCAGTTCCCTCTACAGATCTGAGAGGGAAAATGGCCTAAGGGGAGCTGTGCTTGCTGCACAAACCTTGCAGTAAAGTGTCATGCTCTTCTGAAGCACTGTCTGAAGATATCTAAGCCATTTGCCTTTCACTGACCTTGATCTTAGAAATTTCCTCTACATATCTTAATTTGAATATAAATTGCAAATTATTCACATCTTTTTCACAGAAAATGTCTAAAGCTGGTCTACTGTCTGTCTATTTATTGCTTCCTTTTCTTATCTTTTCATGGTAAAGATATTCTTAGCCTAACTGAGAATTACCACAAAAACCATCATGATGTAAGTGAGTGTGTAGAACACGTTTCATAGAAAGCTATGGCTATCATAAAAATGATTCTCAGTTGTTAAAGTTGATTCTGCCGTTTAATGCTTCCTCATAACCTGATGCTTTAAAATAGTCTGTGTTTGGAACTTGCAGCAGCTTTGCTTATTTAGATAAGTCTTCTCCTCTGAATTTTGGCCAGCAGTCCTATATTGTTTCTACAGATCAACGACAGAATCTCTGTAAGACCATCATAGGTAATATTAGGAATCCTTCAGAATTCTCAGCTAAATTCAAACAAATTTAGCTGTGAAGAAAAGTGAAGAAAAAAAGCTTATGAAAGGACTCAGGATAAGCTGACATCCAGCAAACATTTGAAGTTTGTAAAGGGTAAGAATGAAGATGATCATGTCTACATAACTGAAAATAAATAAGGCATGCTCACATTTCATGGGAGTCTGGATGACTTAGCCTACTGAGGGTGTTTGAAAAAACCCACAATATTGGGGTTATAAGGAGGAGTGTGCAGTCTGTGTGCTGGTTTAAGTCCTTTTTTCCCGCTGCTCTTTTTTTGACATGAACAGCTCTCAGGTCACAGTTAAAACATGTTGCTGAGAAGAGGAAACTCATAGCCCTTGTGACTCACATGGTGAGAACACCTGGACCACAAGGATCATAACAAAACAAGAGGATTGCAGGATTTGGTCATCATAAAGAATGGAAAAACCAGAATGTGCATTTAGAGGTGTAAATTATTATTATCATGTCAGTAAGTGATATATATATAATCTCAGAAGTGGTGTAGTCATCATGGAAGGTGAACTTTCCAGTTGTGTCCATCAGAAGTGGTCAGGAATGAGTAAACTTCATTTTCTTGGGTTTCCTTGAAACTGCATCCCCAATGCCTAAACATGATGGAAACAAAATTTGGTCTTAGAGAAGATTTTTCACAAAACCTGTGAGTTTTGTGAAACTCTGCTCAGGTAGAGAGAGCAATGATTCAGTAGAAGTTTAGAGTCTGTGAAGGAGAACATGGGCATGAGGAATGAAGCGGCAAAATGTATCTTCCATTAGGGAGAAGAGTTATGTTTAGTTTTTTACTTTCTATTAAAAATCTGTGTTCACAGAAATAAATATTTAATACCACTGGAATTTATTCTTTTGTTTCAATAAAAGAGAAAGACTTGTGCTATTATTTAGTTCCAGATTTCAGTACTAACCACAGAAACTCCCTTAGAATTCATGATGCTCTGCTTCAGGGGTCCTGCAAAATAGAATCTGCCACATCAATAACCAATGACACTCCTGAAGACTTTCCTTCCTGTCACTGGCATGTGTGGTACCTTAAGCATTTGCAGGAGATAAAGGCTATATGAGTATTTATGTGCCAGCTGGGTTTATTAGGGATAGTTATCATGGTTTTTACAATTTTCTGTATTAATATTATGTGTCCAATGATTTATCTAGCTGTTACTGAAAGGTGCTTAAATAATATAAAACCAGGGTAGTACAAACCATATATAAAATTAATTAAAACTATGTTAGTTCAGTGATTCTGGGTAATGAAAACAATACAATTCACTGCCATATTCCAATCCTTGGAGGTACTGAGCAGATGTGAGGACCTGAGCACTCTTGTTGCCTCAGAAGGGCATGTCTGTTGCAGGAAGACCTCAGATATCTGGTGTGACCTGCCATGATTTGTTAGCAAAGGGTGTAGTCTGTGAATCTTCCTGTGGTTGTGAATTTTCCTTAGCATTCTCTTAACTTAGTTTTTTGTTCTCTGATTAAGGAAACTATGTGTAATGCAGAGCTAGTGAGCTAAGCTCAGGGAGACCAGATTCCTTAATAAAGGAACAGATGATGATGCAAAACACATGAACTTTGTCAGCTCAGTCTGATGGGAACTGGTGATGTGCTATGAGAAACCACTGCACTTGTGCGATTTGGACAGCACTAAAGAGAAGCACAGGTTTTGTCCATTTTCAAAGACTGTGAATGCACAATGGAATGAGAATGAGTAGCTCTGGGCTAGATTCTCTCTCCTTAATTACATGACATGTACCAGGGATTGTGCATTGACACACATTTGGCAACAGGGATGACATAAATCATCATCATTTAATCCCTCCTGCTCATTGTTGTCTCTGCAAATGCCCACTCTGCCATTGTGGGGCAAATAAATTATATGACCAGGAGAAAACCTCTTTTCTGTAACAGGTACAGTGGTTTTTTTTTTTTTTTTTTTTGAGGTGGATGAGTTCCAGTAAAGGTTGCCATAGAAATCCTTGTAGAATAATACATGAGGGAATGGGCACATGTAGGTTAAATGCAGGCAGGAGCAGTGTGTAAGGGACATGGTGAATATGTGAGTGTAACCTACTTACAAATGAGTGAACACCATATCCTGTAAATCCAATATTGTTGTTTACAGAGGAATTCACTTCCCAGCAGAGCTAAATAGTTTAAGGACAGTGTGTTCTTTGAAAAGGTTACCTTGTTACCCACTCCAGAGCCCCCAGATGTGCATTGATTTGGCTATAATGTGTGCATGGATGAAAGAAGATGAAAGCACCTGAAGAGGGACACAGTAAGAACCTAATGTCTGTACCAAGCTGAAGTTCCATCTTTTCCTTTGTATTCAGTGACAGTTGTGTAAGAAAATACTATAAGGATACAGGAGGTACATACACAGATCCTTCCACTTGTATGACTTAATCCTGAATATTTTGCACATTTAGGGACAATCTGACCAAACCCTTTCATCTGTATACTGTATTTAATAGATGTTCTTTAACTTTTGTGTTGCACTTGCTCTTTGAATCCATGTCCAAATGTTATCTGTGGTTTAATTATTTGTTTTAATTCTATGTGATTTTTTCACTAGATATCTTCTGAATCCTGTTTATGAGAAATAAGGAATAGCTATTTCCCTGCTCAAGACTGTATTCCATTAATGCTTTTATAGCTCTTTATTGCACTTCTCTTACAATCACCTAGGACACCTCTGTGGATCCTAATTTTGTCTTGTAACTTCCATATGGATACTGCTCTATGTCCTGAATCACCACCTTTCTGTTCTGAGTTACTTTAAATTCTGTTATATCCTTATTGAGATGGGATGACCAGAATTCCTCTTAATGTTCCTACAATTTAGGGTACCCTATAGCTTTAACAGAGATATAATCATGATGATGTATCTATTAATTTCTCCATTAATTTCCTCATGATTACTAATACTTGTCTGATTTGATGCAAAGGCCTAAGAAATTATAAGATACTTTCATGGTACTGTCCCCTGTGAATTCAAGGTCCATTTTGGAGAGAATTTAGCACTTATCCATTTCTATGTATTCTTAGGTTTAAGTTTTTGACTGCACTTATTTGCATATATTAGTATTTACATTTCTTCTCCTATTTTAGTAGCCAGTCAAACAATTTTGTGAGATCCTTCTGCAACATCTCATAAAGAAATCATTTTGCATTGGAAAACTTTACCTCTTTGCTATTTACTTCCTTTCCAGATTATCCAGGTGTATTTTGAACAGCCCAAATCCCTTGGCAGCCTACTGAGGTCTGTCTGCTTATCCCCTTTGCTTCTAACCTCTTTCACAATTACCAATTCACAGTGGGACCTGTTCTTGTATTCCATGGCAGCTTCTCCTCCTGATGAGCTTCTGCTTCCATGTTAAAACTTTTGGGAAATTCACATAACCCATTGTGACCTTCTGGACCCCAGTGATCCATGCTGTTGTACCAGTCAGTGCTATTGAAGCGATACATCCATCTGTCATTTGGATTCATTCTCGTTTTATCACATTTATTCACATGTCTATAAACTCTGTTCTTCGTGTAATGTCAAGTAATTTGCTCTGTATCCCAGACTAGTTTACTGACATGTAGCTCTTTGCATCCCCATAGCCTTCTTTCTAAAACTGAGGTCCCATTTTATGCCTTTTACTCCTTTGGTAGTATGACTGATTTAAACATTGGCAACATACTACATATTTTACATTTTATTTCCCTTAGAGCTGTTGCATGAGTAGCATCTGGTCCCACACATTTGTTACTATTTATTTTACCACCTCTTTCAAAACCTTTTCAACTAACATTTGAATTTGAAACAGTTACTCTGACTCATTCACTCTATAGAAAGGTGCAGGTGTGGGATCAGGCCTGAAATATGCTATTTCTTTTTATAACTCTTTTCCACATTAAAAATATATTATAAATCAATCACTTATCTGAACATTTTCAAGAGATTCTATATTTGAGCTTCAGCATTTTTGTCATTTTTTTCCAGGGAAAAGGCATTCAATAGAGTCATTTTTTCTGAATATGCTTTAATTAATTGAGCTTCCTGATGGTTTTTTTATTTTCTTTTGGTTTCCTGCTGTTCCCTCAGCCTTTTTCCTTGCAAGAAGTTTCTTTTAGGTGAAATATCTTGTAAAGTTTGAGAAATTGTACAAGGCAATATCTGAGTGTCTGACTTTTTGGAGTGCCTTTCATGTGTTTGCTTGAGTACTATCAGTATTTTCAAAGCTGCAGCCTAAGGGTGGCCAAAGTCCCCCTTCACCCATGTTTTTTTCCCAAACGGGATTTCAAAAGCTTCCTGTGCTTTTTAGCTGCTAGTAATTCTAAAAGAAGCTGGAAACCAGTGATCTCAAGTCAGCCTCACCAACACTAGACACTCACAAGAATCAGGGCAAGGTCCTTGGAAGTGCTCAACAAAAATGAGAGACATGCGTAATGGAAAAACAGCACTTCAAAATTTAAAGCAGAGAGAAAAAAGGTTGAGGGAGCTTTCAAATACACACTGGAAAGATGTGAGGATGCTGTAGGACACCTAACTAGCTCAACTATACTGTAGAAGACTGTTGTTAAACTCAGGTCCACTGCACAGAAAAAATCTTTGGTTTAATAATCTGATTTATTAGGATTAGAGTTATGCCTGACTACATTCTGAGAATCCTTTTATTAGGTACTTAACTGCAGTCATTTCTTCTGAAGAAACCACTGCCAGGTTGATAAATCCACCCAGAAGACCTTTTAGTGAAGAAAACTTCTGTTGGAGCTGAACAATAGCTGCAGCCCTTTCAAAATAGAGCTGTGGCAGCCTTGGCAGTCCTGGGGACCCTCGTGTTCTCAGCTCCACACGGTGCAGAGCTCAGGGGGGGCTGTCCAAGGACACCCCCTCCTTTGCAGAAGAATCTTGCCTCAGAGTTTGTTTTGTTACCCTTAACTTCCCAAAACCAAACGTTCTCCTGCCTCTGTTACAGCTCCCTGGTGTTTCTCATCTCCTCTGATCCTGAAGAGGCACCAGGCTGGGGAGCCAGTGCAATGAATTTCTGTTGTTAACTTTCATTTGTGACCACAGTCGGAGTAAATGATTCATTTCAGCAGCGTTTCTTTGCACAATGGTGTTGTGAGCGTGACTGAGGAGAGCAAAATGCAGTCCTCAGCTAGAAATGGAAAATAGTCAGATGCCCCTCATGAATTTTAAATTGCTTTTATTTCTAGCATCAGTAGCAGCCAGAGGAAACCTGGTTATAAAATTGAATAATTCCTACTAGATCTAGGATGAAAAATGAAAAGCCTTCACTCCTCAGGAGCCCATTTGACAGGGGCAACAGTTTGATATTTCAGGGATCTTGAAAACCTTTCAGGCTTGAAACTCCTTCTGCAGACACCTGTCACCTGAAAATATTTTCAACATGGGAAGTCAGAAGTGGAGAGCAAGATTAAGGAACAGTGAACTCATGCTGAAGGTCTAAGATGGACAGAATTTGAATGCCTATTCCAGATTAAATTCCTCTTTCCCCCAAAACAGTCACATTAATTCCCACTAAGGTGGTACCTGCACAGGATAATGTGGTAGAAGCTGATTATGTGCTATGAAGAATTTGGACCCATGATATTTTCTGTTAGGTTTCTGTTTTGTTTGCATTTTATTTTAATGCTGCTTGTGTTAAAACTAATGTTTTCTTTGGCTTGTTTATTTTGGGTCCTGCAGAGTCCTTTCCAAAACTCTTGACAGATGTATCTTTTCTGCAGTGTGAACAAAGTTTATTGCTAGTACAATATTAGCTTTTCTAATCAGAAACTGACGTTATTCCCTAATAGTTATTGCTCTGCATTATCAGTCAGACGTTAGGAATAATGGGCCGATAAAGATTCTATTATTTTGAACAGGTTGACAATTTCAGGCTTTTGCTGCACAAGATCAGGAGACCCATAAAGGAACAGAAAAATAATTTGAGTAACGAAGGTAATCAAAAGCTCATAAACTCAAGAATTATTATCCAAATGCAGCTCTCCTCCTAAGGCTGTTCACTGTGGAGCCAGACAGCGTGTGCTGCAGCCCAGAGACCAGGCATGACCAGACCTTAGGCAGAAAAATAGTGTGAGACTGTGCCAAAATCATTCTGAATCTGAGCTGATAGGTTTCACTTCTTTGCATAAGATATTTTGTTCTCTAGCATTGAGATGGTTCTGAGGTTTTTGGTCCACTGGAATTGTGGACAGAATGGGCTCATGTTCCCAGCAGCTTACCATGGATGGGATTTAAGGACATGTGGTTGTGCATTTTAGAAACCGGTTCTACGCTGTGCTGGTAGAACAGGAAAACAGAAACTCATTTTAGTCTAAACCCCACCCTTTTCTGCTACCAAAAGACAGCCTCACTCATCTTGAGAATGCATTTTTTGGCGTGCTGATCTAGAATGGGAATAAGGAACAAATCTTTGGTATCCTACCAGGTACCAGTCCTTGATCTTCCATTCTATGTTTAAAATACAGAGTATACCTTATTGTAACACGATGGTCTAAACCTAAATAATCAGCAGATAGCATTTCAGTGCATGCCTGTCTATCCCTGGAGAAAGATTAGAAAGCAGAGAGGTAGCAGTTAATAGAATATTCAATAAGAACTCATGGTGTTTAGAAGCAATGAGGAAAAGAGGACATCTGTTGGTTTTCAAACCAGAACAGAGTACACAATAGAGCAGCATCATTTGGGAGCAGAAAAGGTTTACCACATTTTCTATACTGATGCTTCAATGTTCAAAAAGTCCAAAGGAGTTTGCCACCTGTACATAGGCAGCAGTGCTACCTGTGCTTGATTTCAACCTCAGTTCACACTGCATCAATGTCCAGAGCAACTTTCAGTGAAAGTAGGTACAGACTGAGTCTGGTTCAGTTTCCTGAGCTTAGTCCCAACTGTCTTAAGGGAGAGGAAAAATGCAGAAGTTAACCCTCACTGCTGGATTTACTTGTAACTATTATGGCTGAATTTGCTGTATAGTCTGTACTTTTTTACGTTCTAATTGGGATATCTACTTACATGTATCTGACACATAGCTAGCTAATACAGAGGATTTATAGAACATGCTCTTGTCCATGATTTGACTATTCCTAATTATGCCATCTAGGAGAGGACAAGAAAGAAAAGGAAAGACAGAAGAGTAATTTAAATTAATGACATTTAACTTTTGAAATCTTACATTAAGAGGCTTGCATTTTACTGTTATTTCATTAATGTAGAATACCATAATGAGAAAGAAACAACACTCCTTCCAAACTTTTTATTTGAAACTATGGCATTTTTATATTTATGCCTTTAATTAACTATTTCTGTTGTCATTTAAAATTTCGCTTGGAGAATGAATGTATATTTAATAGAAACACTTATTAAATCTTTATGGGTACATTTACTTTAGCCTTCAAGCACTTCCAGAATCTCGACTAAAGAAGTTCTAATTTTGATGTCAAATTGGATCTGACAATGTAATTTTTTCTCTTTTTTATAATACACTGGTAGAATAAGTGGAAATGCCACACTGATCACTGAAACTTACACTGAGAAATCTTTCCTGTGACAAAATGTTTCTCATTCTGCTCAACTGGCATTCAGAGCGGCTTACAGGTGGTGACTTTTATTCATCAGTGACTATCAAGGTACCAGTGTTGTAGGGCATTTTCTGTGAAAATGGCATCATTGACTCACTTCTTTATCAGAAGTATATTTACCCAAATATGATGGACTAGATACAAGGACAACACTTAAGTAACTATTGTAGTACTGGTGTAGATGAGTTGTGTAAACCAAAAATAGTAATTTAAGACACATTCCAATGAGCTGTCAAGTAATACTGGTAATATCTGGATTCACTACTCTAGAATATATATATATATTCATTCCCAGAGTTGATCGTATCTGAGGAGCTATCTAGTCCAAAGATTAGTATTTTTAAAAAGACAAAACAACCCTACCAAGTCTGGTGGTGAGACAAGCCCTGGTGTGCCTTTCAGTTTGCTGATTATTCCAAACCAGAGAAGGACAATGAAGATGCTGAAGGGTTTGGAGCACAAGTCTTATGAGAAGCAATTGAGGGAGCTGTGGGTGTTCAACCAGGGGGAAAAAAATTGCAATATATTGCCTTTCAATTTTTTCAGAATCTGAGCAATGTTGTTGCAAAAAAACCATTTTGTTAGAGACATAATGGATTTTTAAAATTATTAATTCTAGAATCTGAGGAGTGGCCTTGAGCAGCTATAAAGTGTTTATTTGTTGGCAGGCTGGATACCTGGGGGAAATCACAAAATAATTCCATTATTAAGAAGAATTTTCAAAAGGAGATAATTAAAAAATATTTTTTTGGGAAAGTCTGTGTATATTTTTCTCAAATAGTATAATGGTAAAATCAATTGTGCCAGTTATTTGTGTTAAATGAAGAGAAAAATGATAATTAGGATTAACATTGTGAAATTGCAGTTAGAGCCTTTGTAAAAGCTTCAATCTTTCATTCATAAGGAGTGGTTAATGGTGCCTTTGTAATGCAGATTTACTTACTGTGAGATTTACATTTGATGAATTGAATTATTTAGAAGGCACTGAAAGCAGCCCTAAAAAGCAGCACTGTCCTCACTGGCATGATGTCAACAATTACAGTCCAGTTATTTTCATGTTGCACTCCACTGGTGTAAAGTGGACAGAGCAGAATTTTATAGGCTAACATGGACCAGATTTGCATGGATGAATTAAGGAAGGTTGGTTGAGTTGCTCTGAATACACACGTGTATCCAAATTCAAATTCTATTTGAAATGTGCCTCGAATACTTGTTTCTTCCTTCTGAAGACATTAAATTGTGATATGTTCCACAGAAAGTGCGGTGATGTAACATGTCTATGCAGATGATGAAAGGACTCTGAAAAACTTGTGGGTTTTCATTATAACAAGCAGTGGGAGAGGCTATAATTTACTTCTTCCTATAAAGCACAGGCTACTTCATCTTAGGAAGGAGGAATATTTAAGCTTGCAGATAAAGGTACATGGGTTTTTTGAAACTCTCTTCACTACACAACATTTCGTGTGAAGGAGATAACTTTCCTTCAGGGGGTGAAATACCTGGTACTTGACAGGTCCTGGTGCTAAGTTTTAACATCTGCTCTTAAAATAAACCTGCAGAGGACATGCAGCCAGACAGCTTCTCACTTCCAGGTTCTTTGCTTAGCAAACAAACAGCTGTGCACGCTTTTGCTATTTAAACAAGACAGCTTCATTTCAAATGCATGTACAACTCCTATTGAAGTCAAGGAGAGCAGGTCACGTCTGAAAACATGGTTTGTCTTTTACTTTCCTTTGGCCTTCTGATCAAGACACCAGGAAAAGGAACAGCGTCTTGTTTGGGAAATTCAGGGTTTCAAAGCACATCAAAAGGAATAGTGAATAATGAACAGAGAGATGGGATTGAAAACAGGAGATATGAGAGAAAGAAAAGAAAGATAACAGAAAAAAAAGCCCTGTTACAGAGTTATGGAGTGTGCAGAATGAAGGATGCTGCTTAAATCTTCCACTGAGGTACTCTTGTCCCAGGAATACCATGCTGAGAGGAATTCTGCTCTGTCTAGTCCTGTCTTGGAGCACGGGAACTTTTGGAATCTATATATGCTTGTTTCTATATCAGCAGTGGATTCCTTAAAATTCAGCTTTTTGAACATCTCATTTCCATCAGAAGCAAGAAACTATTATTTTGTAAATGTCTGCTGAAATTATCAAAGATTATCACCGTTCTCAGAAAATGAGGGCTTCTAAGAGAACATATAAAAAACTTATAACTTGCAATAAAATTGTGAGATTTAATAGAGCCAGGCTTCTGGAGACCACCAATGAGAACAGATTGCTAAAATCACCTCAGAGTGATTTTACAAAGCACTAAATTACTGAAAATTGATCATGATTTTATCTTGGGATCCTAGAGGCGAGTTTTCTATTCCTTTTTTTCTGTTTTGTTTTGTTTTTTGACTGTGACTTTGCCTTTGTAGTTGACTTTCTGAAAGTGCTTCCCCAATTTGGATTTGAAAGAGTTCATAGCTAAATAAACACCCCCTTAATGTGAATTTACAGTGGCCAATGGCATTGACTCCAATCTTAAATTGCCGTGTTTAAAACTGAAGGGACATACCTGGATATTGAAAAATATTGCTCATAACCTCTGTTCATTGTCAGAGGGACAATAAAAATTGGCTGGAGACTGAGATGGAAAATATACAACTTCTGAAACCCTGATGGGAAAATTTTAAGAATTAATTTGAAATACTTTGATAGAAAGAGGTACAAAGGAGAAAGTAGAAAAGAATACATCTCCTTCAGTACCCAGCAGAAACTTCACCAAAAATGCACCCCCAAATCACAGGCACATAGAGATCTGGGCCATGAGGATGTGTCTAGATCTTAGCAGACACACTTTGTTTGGATAAGGAGCTGTAGAGTCTGTCTTTACTGCAGGACTGAATCTCTTACTCAACCAGTCCTTCTAATTGCAGAGAAATCTCACGCCAGACAAGTTCTACTGAACACTGGAGAAGCAGAGGAGCTATAACACAAATAAAAGAGAGGGAAAGGGAAGCTTTTAAAACAGGAGACAAATTGCATCATCATATTTCTGCCACAAATAACTCACAAGTACAGGACCAGATCTCACACGGTAAGAACAGGAAAGAGCCAGGAGCTCTGGTATTGGCCTGCCTGGCAGGTAAACCTCAGTCTGATCTTCCTCACAGGTGAGGAGAACCTGCAGAAACCAGATGGAGCCAGGGCAGTCTCAGACTGACCCCCAGAGCAAAGGCTGGGAGATCTCATCATGTGCCTCCATCCCATGACTGGCTCTTGCACAACTTGGCTCTCAGCTTGGTTTATTCCTGTTGCTTGCAGTGTCTTGGATTTTGTGATCTGATTTCTGCTGCCTTTGAGGGAGGGTATTTGAGTAATTTCTTGAGTGAAAGCTGGTAAGACCCAACTCGTTTCACTGTCAAACCAACATGAATCAGCAGCACCAGCCAAATTGATATTGTTAGAAGTGATTTTTCCTGTAATCAAAAGAGGTTTATAATATTCTGGTCTCTACAATATATGCTGATTATTAAATTACAGTATTTTTTTCTGCTCTAAACTACCTTTTTCTTTGTAAAAAATATCAGTCTTGCTTATTAAATTATGATCAGAAAAGGTGGCCTTTCCTAAGTGTGTGTGAGGATAAAATGATTGCTCTTTTCTTACCAGTCCCTGTTCAGCAGCTAAAAAGCTTGTATGAGAGGTAAATATGAAATTTATGTTGCTTTCCTAGGGGGTACTATAGATGTTTTTGGTGGTGTGGCACTGTTTTCACATAATGACAGGAATACTGTCAGATGGATCTTTTTTTCTGTTTTTAAACAGATAATTTATGGGATATGAAAGAATTAATTCAGGAAAAAAAGGGAGGAATAAATCACTGAGCAAATGGCTGCGTACACTGGAAAAAATAGTTAAAACTTAGAAAATGGATGAATATAAATATTTTGGGTCCTAATGTCTAACTAACATTTTTCTTGCTTTTGAGGAGTGGTTTGGTTCTAGTCTGAATGTTTGAAGAATCAGCCTATGAATTGTAAATGAAATGCTAATGATTTAGGGGGTGTGTGTGGGAATCTTGGCTCAAAATATGCTTAATATTTTCTGTAATGGCTGTGTGTGCCCACACTGCAAATATCTCTGTTAAAATTCTTTGTCATATGGGAAAATGAAATGTATGGATTAGTGCATTTTCAGACCCAGGCCAGAGTCACCACTGTGCCTTAGGACCCTAATGCTCTATGTTGCACTGGGTCTCAGTGTAGGATGAATTCACTGTTTCTTCTGCAACGTAATTTACACTTGCTAATCAGCCACCAATCGACCTTTTAAGACATCAGAAGATAAATAATGGGCTCAGTGAATCCCCAGAGCATCTTCATAAAGGTTCAGCAGAACAGCCCTAATGATCCATACTTTTATAAGCTTTGGTTTTCATAGCCTTAGTGCTGATGCTGATGTCCAGTAAGTGATGAACAGTAAGACATCCAATAATCAAACAGCCCAGGGAAGCCCCTTCTCCCCTGCACCATATCTGATGCTTTGTGCTGGTAACTGTTTGCACAGAGGCATGAGTACTTCTGGAATTCCTAGAAAGAGCCATTAAATGAAAAGAAACTGCCTGACTTCAGGAGCCTGCACAGCTATAAATAGCAGCACAAAACTGATCTATAATTCTAGTCAATGGCATGGCTCATTTCTAAAGCTGTACTTTCCTGGATACTTTCAATGAGAACGATGTTTCTAATAGCAATTTAGCATGATAGTAAATTTCCACTTAAATCATAATTTAAGGATTTATTACCCAGGTTTGGGAAAGTAAATCTCTCTCTACATGAAAAAAGGCTGAGCTGCAAAGGCATCTGATCAAGCCCAAAACATTACCTATTGGAAGAAAAGTCAAAGAGTAATAAAAAGCTCTTTAAACAGTATGGATAATAACACATATATTCTTGTAATGAGGAAGGAGAATAAAATGTTAATTCACCCAAGGTTTAATAGATTTATTGGCTTTGAGACTTACCAAGGAAATCCTGAGACCCTCTGGACAGATTTAGAAGGGTCTTTTCTGATCCATATTCTGACTGTGAGTGGTATCAGGACAATTCACTGCTCTCTCCACGTCCCCAGTCCCCCATGCTCTGCTCACAAGTAGGGAGGTTATGGGAGCCACCCAAACCAATGGAAAACCTGTAGACTTTCCCCTTATTGTACAGGAATGTGCACAAACAATTTTCTGTACAACTGAGAAAACCTCTTGGGAGAAACAATCTTTAGCTATTGTTTACATTTTACTTCCTTTGTCATTAAATTTTTCTCTAATTTTTCACAATTTCAGCACAATTTGAGGTGCTATGGGGCAGCAAAGTTAGTCAATACACATGCTGCCTGTATATACACAGAGCACTCTACCACCAATAGTTATACCACTGCTTATAGTGATGGTACAGAGCTCACAGAGCCATGAAACCCTTCCATATTGGATGATGTGGATTTTAGAAACAGGGCCAAGGCAGCTCTACCTCTACACAAACAACCCTACACCCAAATGGGCCACAAAACCACCCTACACTGCCTTGTGCAGAAGGTTGCTTCAGCCTGGGTCAAAAATGTTGGAAAAACGAGGTTGTGGAGGCAATTGTTACACTTGGAAGACACTTCTGAAAAGACAATTTATTTTAAATAAAAGAAGAAAAGTAAATAGTCAGGGGAAGGGATAATCAATCAGAAATTCATGTAGAAATTGAATTACATAACTGAGAGATTTGAACTCAGAAAAAAAGCAGAGAATATATGTAAAGAGAGTTTTTGCAATTGGTATTTCTCTTTCTATTTTGCAATTGGTATTTCTGTTTCTTTTCTTTCCCCCTTCCTTTTTTATTTTTTCAATGCATTTTCCTTTTATTGCCATTCCATTTTTCCTTTTTTTTCCCTTATTCATTGCCACCCCCACAGAGGCTTCTGAGACCATTTTTAAGGCTAAGAAAATTAACAAAGCCCAAGAGAGACTGTCAGTGACAGAGAGAATGTTATGAAGGAAACTGGTATGATAGAAGTTATTATGAAAGGTCAAGGAAACAGACCAAAATGCGAGTGCCATGAAACTTATGAAGGAAAAGTCGGTTGGAGGTTATAATATGATGGAGGAAAATGAATGAGATAAAAAGAGAAGTGGAGGTGAAGATTATGATGGATGGATTTAATATAAATAAGGCACAGTGCATATGACAGGTAGGCACACATGGCACACATCTCTCTGCTCCCACCTTGAAGACTAGATATAGGGCTGACAATATCAGTAGGCAATAGTAAGAGTATTAAGAAGTAAAATTTGTGGAACAGAACAATCTAGTGTACCAAACACTTAATTTAATCTCTCGTCTCCAAATATTGCCTCTTTATTTCATGTTAATCCCAGACTTTTGTAGGAATTAAACAATATTCAGTATGAGTAAATTTTCCAGATAGGATATGATATAATGGTGTTTTAATTTTTTTAAAATATATTGTCTTTAAGCAAAGAAAAGCTTTGAGTAGAACAAGGCAGCAATGATTTTTTTCCTGGGAGAATTTACAGAGTACAAAAAATTTTGCTACAGAAGTGACTGAAACATCAGAATATTAAAAATATCAATAAACAGAAGAGTCAGAGGACTAAACTCAAAATATTGGAAATTGTTTGATAATATAAATAAGTAGGATTTTGACATTTAACTTTTTATTAATTTGTAGGCAAATTTCAGAATAAAATTGTATTGATAATGATAACAAAAAACTTTTGTGACTTGAAAACACTGAGTGCACTCAATCAAGTAGCTCCAGAGCTTACTCAGCCATTTAAACTGAGCTGTGAACTCCACTTATTGAACAACTTGGACTGATTCACAGCCCCCAGCTGATGTTTCTTTGGCTGCAGTTTTTGTAGTCACATAATCCTTTCCATTCAGCTGCTCTCATCTCCAAAGGGAAGAGCAGCCTGAAATCTCTCTTTCTGCTTTGCTCTCCATCCTTAAGAAAATATATTGGATTCTTCATTTGAGAAAAAATCCCTCTGAGGGATTTCAGTGAGTCTTGGCATTTCTGTTGGTCTCAGGGCTGGGAAGCCTCTGCTCTGTGGTCTGTAGCTGATCTGATCTCTGCTTCTCTCTGTCCTGCCTGCTCTGCCTGCCCAATGCGTTTACAGTGAAATTTAGGCACATCTCTGCCACATGGATATCTGACCTTTCAGCTTCAGCTCTTGTTAATACACCTGCATTGGGAAAAGCCCTGCGGGGGGGGGGGGGGGGGGCATACAGTTATACTAGTGAAAAAATAAGAATGTCTGGTGTTTGTGTAGAATTCAATCTACTCAAAGGAGTAGTTTACAAAAGAAGAGCCTTTTCTACTTGAATAGTTTCTGTGCTCCAGACCTTTGGGGTGCAGTAGGGCAGCAAACCTAGTGCAAGGATACCTTTTGCACTTGCTGGAAATCCAGCACAACAAAGTCTGAGTCTTTCTGTGGCATTTAGGGGCTGTTTTAATACTGCTCATAACAAGAGAGAAAAAGAAACATGCAAAATAGCACACAGCAATTTGCTGAAGCAGATTTCTAAATTCCTTTTATGCTACCTGCACTAACATCCTCATATTTATGACTAACCTTTTCCACTAAACTCTGCAATTATTAGTCTGCCTAGCCAGTATTTATAATGGTGGGACAGACTCTGGTGCCCCAAACGCATTATAACTTCCAGAGACACTTCTAACCAGCAGCTAAACGTATGCAGTAAAAGCTGACCAAGCACATGAAAGATTTCTATAATTGCTATAATTATGTAGAAGCTCTAGAATAAAATACCATTTTCCCCTGCCCCCCTTTTACCTTTGAAAATTCATTGTCAAAGAAAATGAAAAGGAATTGTTCAATAGGGGGGTCACTGTCTGCAGACTTTGATGCTTTTGATTGGGAATTAAAGCCATAGTGATTACAAAGTGGATACAGTACCTAATTATAATGTTGGTTCTTGTGGTAATATATAATGATAATGTACCTCATTTATATCCCTTCTTTTGTGGTAGAGGATTACAGGAGCTGGGGAAACATGGCCTAGTTATAACTCTTTAAAAGTTTCTCCTGTATAAAAGGAGCAACTATCAGCAACTGCTGATAAAACTGCAATCCTATCACAGCAATGAAACAAAAGCTTTGTGAAGATGTGGGCAAGAAGAAGGACTGTTTAAGAGCCTTTTATAACCATGCATCATTTTGAGGTTTTGAAGGTCACAAAGAGAGATGTCTGCAGAAGCAAGATGTAAGGAGGCCCTGCTCTGTGGCGGTGCACCCCCATGGGCAGCAACCCCGCCACGCAGCCTCAGCAGTCCCTCTGGCAAGAGAGAGGCCATCAATCCATTGCCACAGATGGAACATAACTCCATTTTTCACTTCCTGAAAATAAAATTAATGTCACAAAGGCTACTGGAGAATTTCAGGCTTGAGAATTTTGTCTGATGCCATTGGCATGCCCGTGGTTATGGAGACTGAAACTCCATCTGTAGCAGTGAGGGGCAATAGATGACATTGCTGTTAAGACTCCTCAGGGGGTGCATTGCTTCCCCAGCAAGGAAGAGCTAAGGTCTGTTGTCTGTTTCAGCCAGAAACACATCTCTGAGCAGAGCACTTTTTGTCAAATGGGAAAAAATCCAGCACACAGCCTGAGCCCTGCAACATCCTTCTCGTCTGCTTACACAGCAAGAATTTAGGATAAGAGTGGCAGAATTTCAGTATTTCAATGGCTTTGATGGTCAAAAACCTGGCAAAGAACCTGCAACAACTTACAAATGCCTAAGGAATAGGTTGTTCACTACCTAGTGAAATTAGTTGCTTAAATTCTGTCCACATCTTGAGAAGAAATCTGTAAATTACACCCATATACTTAAATAGGAAAACAGTATTGAAAATTCACTCCTAGTGTGTTCATGTTACAGCTGTGGATCAATTAAACATATTTAAATTATGTAGAAATGGCCAAATTTTCCTCTCTGATGGGTCAGTATGAATCTAATTTTCAGAGCTGTTCCCAGTGTACATGGGCAGGAGAGAAAGCAGAATTTCAATATTGGATCATACATAAGTAAAACAAATAAAGCAAATCAGATATGAGGAGGAAAAACCTATAAAGAAATAGACATTAAAAAAATATGAAAACTATTTCTATTTAACTGGAACAGCAGAACTTATTGATGCTTATTAGGACCCAATAGTTCCTGAGTTATTATGTTGTTCAAAGACTGTTTAGCAATAAGGTTTTAAACTTACAGCATCAAAATGTAGAAGGGATTTACATTTATCCCTTCTAGTATCACTGTCAGCAGCAGTGTCACAAAACAGCACAAAACTGGGAGGGGTTTTGGATCTGTGGATCCAGGAATGTGGGAGCTTCTGCTTGTAGTCTTTGCACGTGTCTCTGCTCTTCTCTCCTAAGTGATCAGTGGTTAAGCCGATTATCCTGCCTCTTCAAGCCAGGCAGAGAAATCCCAGAGATTTCACTGCCTCAGAAATCTCCAGGAGCCATAGGAAAGTGCAGTAGCAGCACAGCAAGAGGATGGCTGCAAATGGGATATAATCAAGTGACACAGCTAACAATACAGAACACATCTGTGGCCAACATGGCCATCTCTAAAAAAATTATTATCTACTCTGCTCTATTGTATTTGCTTCTTACATTGCAGCTGTCAGCCCTGCACAGGAGCCCTAGTGATTTCCATGACAGATAGTCGGTGCAACACCAAAAAACTTGCTTTTTATGCTGCTTCTAATGCATACTTGCACATTTTATTCTGTCTCAGGGTAGTGTGTTTGTCAGCTTTATCCTGCAACCATTCAGTGGGTAATTATTACCCTAGAACAAAGAACAACTCGTCCAGCAGCACTCAGAAGTTTGCTGGTGGTAACAGAGTTTTGTTAGCTGAAGATGCCTACTGAGCCCTGGAGCTGTGTTGCTCTTTCAGTACCTTATAATTATAAAGACATGCGACAGAAAAGAAATTTTCCTTCTCTGGATACCTTTTGTTTTTTTCCTAAAAGTCTTTAATAGGCATTGATTTCAGCTTTTTTCCAGCTTTTAGAAGGAACAATTTATTGCTCCATGGGTTGAATGATCTCAGCTGACCTGCCAAGTCAAAAGCTTTCATGTAGTCAATATGGTGTATCTAATGTCTCTGGTTTGGGTCCTCTGTCAATTCTGTAACTGTCTTTCAGCTGAAGGAGTCCATCCTATATTGCTCAACTCAGTGTTTTCTGGCACCATTTCACCAGCCAGGATTGTTCTCTTCTCTTGACCCACAGTGATACTCTGCTTGCAGGACAAATGAATGGGAGGACTTTTAGGGTTAATTATAAGTGAGAAACTTTTGCAAACTTTTTTTCTCCATTTTTTCTCCATTTCTCCATTACTTTCAGAAACAAACTAGCAAGACTTACTAAAAACGTTGTGATGCTCAATCATCCTTTTGTCTGGACATTGGTCTTGTTGGCCTGCCTGAGGGACATCCCATCCTGATCATAATGTTCCTTCTTTTAAAGCAGTTTATTTTAGAGGAATTTAGTTTGGGTACCGTGATAGCTGCCTAGCTAATTCAGATTTTCCCCTCATTTTGAAGGCAGATACACAGGTTTCTTTATTACACAGTCCTTCAGCTCTGCACACTCTTGGTGTGTTCAGCCAGAACCTGCACATGTGAGGCTGACATCCTCCTGGACTGTGACTGGCAATTGTAAATTTAGGTGTCTCAGCCTTCCCACTTGTCCAGTAATGAGGAGTGAGTGAGGGAGCTGGGGTTGTTTAGCCTGGAGAAAAGGAGGTTCAGGGGAGCCTCATTGCTCTGTACAACTACCCTACAGGTGAATGCAGTGAGCTGGGGGGGGTCAGTGTCCTCTCCCTGGTAACAAGTCATAGGAAGAGAGGAAATGTACAAGGCAGTACCAGCGGAGATTTAGATTGGATGTTGAGAAAAATTCCTTCTTTGTGAGGGCTGCCAAGACTGGAAGAGGCTGCCTAGGGAAGTGGTGGAGTCACCATCCCTAAAGATACTTTGAAGATGTGTAGATGTGGCACTAAGGGACATGGTTTAGCGGTGGGCTTGATGGTGTCAGGTCAGTGGTTGGACTTGACAGTCTTAGAGGTCTTTTTGAACTTAAAAGATTCAATGATTCTATGATTCTAATTCTTGTCTGGCACAGAGATATTGCTATATTTACAATTTTATGTGAAAAAATGGTGTCTTTTGGAAGTTAACTCCTTGAATGTCACTACTGTTTCTGTTTGCAGAATTGTTTTGGTGAATGTAAACTCAATTCCCTTCAAAAGAAACTAGTCCCAGATCTCTTTAAACTAGACCAAGAACTAGATCTTTTTGTCAGATGTCACCAAATGTGCTCCAAACCCAGTGGAGGCAGGAAGTCTAAACCAAGGGTGTTTTGGAGCTGTTCGAATGACATACTCACTGTGGGAATGTGTTCCAAGACACAACAAAAAGCCTGGTTTGACATTCCACCCCAAAATTCACCATCTGGATGCAGGGGCTCGAATGCAATTTTGCTCTATGGAAATGTTTCTCTAGCATTAAGTTACTTGTACTCTTTGATATATTGTAGACTTGACAACTTCTGATTCTGGTTATGTCAGTGAGAGCATTAACCTCTGGGTTTGAAAACTATTTTCTGCACCTCTTGCAGAAAGCACAGATTTTCTAATTTTAAACAAGGAAGTATACTTCTGATTGAGGCTATCTTGGTTTCAGGAAGCCAAGCTTAGCTAGAGTCAATTCTGAAAATTCATTCTTTAAATTCAGATAAAAGCTGATCTGAACTGAAGAGAGAAAGAGATATTTAAGGCGAGTTCTAACCTTTATGAAAACTTTTTCAAATTAATTTTAATTTAAAATCAGTTGAAGTTTCACTAAAAAGAATACTACACTTACAACAATCAGAAATTTTCTTCAGCATTCAAATTATGGACTGCATTTTCATTGTCCTAACATACATCATCTGTCAAGATAGCAGCTTTCAATTTGATTGTTAATTATTCTTCTTTGTACAAAAGACATTTGAGCCATTTTAGAGCTTTATTCCTCTTTGCAATTAGATTAGAATATCTTTTATATGTTGCTAGAATATTCTTTTGACAGTGCTTGACTACATAACCATTCTTGCTTCCAAGTATTCAGAAACTTCTCTCAATTGAGCAACTATAGGTATGCCCCTGTTGTTTCTCCATTCCAGTGTCTCAAAATGATCACTGATGTAGCTGATGAGTCTTTATTCCATCTCAGCAGAGAGTGCTTGTGTTGGTTTTCTGCTAGCTATTCCTTCCTAGTTTTCTCATTTGGACTTATTTTGTTTTTATTTTTGAACATTTTTGTTTGCTCCAATGATTCAACTGAAATCCAGGTTTTATTTTGGGCAACTGGATTTTTTTAAAAAGAAAATTTAGTAATTGTTTTTGTTCAAGAACCTTTTTACTTATTTCTATCCAGTAATCTATAATTTCATTTTATGTCATCTATTTTTGCAAGACTGATGGTTTCTTATGGCAACCATAAAATTTATGTTATACACTTGAGCTCATGACAACAAGCTCATATTTAGTGTGAAGTATGTTGGTGTTCTACCTCCTCAGTAATATATGTAATTAATCTGATACTCACCATGATATCAATCTCACTGCAGGTCTAAGCAAACTATTTGTGCTGCTCCTGACATGACCTCTGTCAGTTTAACACCTAATTATACCCTGCTTGATTCCTTTCTCTTCAAATAGATGGATTTTGTTCTAGACAGACACTGCTCTTTCTTAAGACTAGTTTTGATCTCAGCCTCCAAACCCTGTTGACAAACACCTGTGAATGTAGGGCCCAAACCCATCTATTAGTTTCATGTGACACTTTTTCTCCTCATTTTAATCCTTGGATCAGAATTATAGTTAATTCGGAAAGTTTGACATTTAAATAGGTTTTAGATCTCAAAATTTTATTCTTCTTAAGCCTAAACCTTATATCCTGCATCAGATCTCATTATAATTAGGAGTACTTCTGTTTTGTTTTTTTTTTTGGTGTTTTTTTTTTTTTTTTTTGTGGTTTTTTTTTTGTTTGTTTTTTTTTTTTTTGTTTTTGTTAGGTTTTTTGAGTTTTTTTGTTTGTTTGTTTTTGGGCTTTTGCATGTGTGTGCAACATTTTAGAAAGAGATATGTGTTAGACAAAGTATTTGTTTTAACAAGAGAAAATCTGAAAAACTCTGTACCAAAACAAACTTTGATTTCAGGATCCTGTGGCATACATTGGTACAGATTTACACTGATGAATCATCACTGAAGGGAAATATTCACTTCCTGCTGTTCCAATTCTTTGAGTAACTTTCAGGTCTCAAATACTGCACTTTATTAAACATTGTCTTTGCCACAAATTTTTTTTTTGCCTCTATGCCTCTCAAAGACAGCAGAACAAAATAGAAAAGTTTTCAAAACTACTTACAGTTTATGTTTAATTTTTTACTTCTTTATCACAAGTACTTGAATATACACTGTGCAGCAGGCACAAGCTGGAAAGGCTTTAGTTTTCTTGGTTTTATTCTACATCCTTTGAATTAAATCTGCTGAGAAACATCCTGAGTCACCACAGTCGTTGACCCTGAGGTCTGCTGCAAATCCTGACCCCATAGGTGGAGTTTAACACCCTAGCTATAATTTAAATAGTGGTAAATTGTCAAAGCACAGCTAACAGGAGTATATATGTTTCATTGTGAAGTGGCATGGGCAACAGAATATTTTTCTTTAAAGATTCCAGATCTATTGCATTGCCTGTCACAATCATCCAAGTCATACTAGTTGAAATTTTGTCTCCTAAGCATCTTGCACATTACCATTAATAAACTACAGAGGATTTACTTTCTCTTTGCAAATAACTGCAAAAATCCTGTATGTCCTCTTCTCCTGAGTAAATATTTCCAACATTATATTGAAATCTCTGGCAGTGTATTAATAACTAAAGTGTCAAGGTGTCTTGGCTATACAACCTTTTACAATTCAAAATATTTTCAAAAAAGTGAGAGTGAGAGAATTTCACAAAGATCATAATGATATTGTGTATTCCTTTATAAAGGACACTAGAGGATATTTTTTGAAGTCCCTGCTTTTGTGAAATGTTGATGAGACATCATCTGGAAGGCATTTTTCCTGAAAATGTTTCAATGTTTGCATTCAAAACTTCAGAGCACTTTAAGGTCAGCTTTGAAAATTTACTATGACATTTTCTCAAATTAGTACTTGTTTGCCTCTGCTCTGGTAAAGACAGCTTGCTTGGGTCGTCTGAGTCTTCAGTCCTCTGCTAGCTTGTAGGATAAACAGGATTCACCAAAATGTTTCTCTCACTTTTCTGGTCAAGAAGAAGTGATCAGTTCTCAAAGGGAGATAACAATGGTATTCTTCTCTTTCAGACAAATAAACAGTGAAATCTGCCTTTCTGTAGAAGGCAGTTTAGCAAATGGAAGTTATCATTGCATCATATAAATAATCAAAAAGGATTAGAGAAAAAAATCTATTGATTGATCAATATGATCCAATATCTCTCTTCTTAATTAGAAAGTGAACTCGATACAAATTCTTTACACATACTTCCATGTATTCCTATCTTATATATTCCATCTTATACAATTTTAATCATCAATACTTGATAGTTCTATGGAGTCTCTTAGAAAGGTTTCTAAGCACCAAACATAATCATGTAAAGTGGAAAAAAATAGGTATAATAAAAAATGTTGTTTTTTTCACACTCTGAAAAATAGTAATTTTTCTGTGTTGAAATACATCTAAAATATTTGATGAGACTACATATTATATGCTGTAAATTGTTCTGTTCTTCAGTTTATGCTTCAATTAAACCATGCTTTTGTTGATGAGTACTTGCGATGATGCACGGTTACTCTGCCTTATCGCTGTAAATATTGTACAGGGCTTTCTTCCTTTTCTCTGCCTTTCATGACAGTGCTGCTTGATGACAATGCAGTTTGCTTCATTCCTAGTTACTTGAGATGCCTACTATTTATTTTGTGCCTTAAGGAACAGCCAGGTGTCTTGTTAATGAGAGGAGATGACTGCAAGGCAGGCCAACACAACATGATCAACTCTGGTTTGCTACTGCCTCTGTGAGTTTCCAAAGTGTTTTGAAGCCTAGTAGAAGTCTATTAACTTTACTTTTGCCTTAAAAAAATTGATATTCATAGAACAAATACTCTAAACAAAGTAATTTATCATTTTTGTTTTTGCTAAAGAAGTAATTTTGTTAAAAGAACAACCGTGGGTCTACCATTGTCTTTAAATCAACGGGGATTACTTTATAGGCTTGCATAGTGAAGGAAGAATACAGTAAAAACACTGTTGGGAGGAAATGAGGAGGAAAGGCATCCAACTGTTTTTTACTACATAAATCATACAACCAAAATAAATAAATCATGAAATCTAGGATACAGGATTTTAGGTAGGATTTAATTAATGTGCTCTGTTAAACAATAATTTTCAAAACTATTTCCTCAGCAAGGGGGTATTTTAATAAATGAAGCAAACATCCAATCTTTTGAGAGTTATTACAGGTATTTCAAATGCTAAAACTGTAATGGTTGGCTATTCTTTATTGCCAACTTTTTTTCTGTATAAATAACCTCCTGCCAAGAAGCTAGAATTACTCTGTGCCACAAGATTTGATTTAATGAGCAGATAATCATCTGTTGATTCTTCCTAATCTAAACAGGGTGTTTGGAATAAAAGGTAGAATATGAAAGGTAGGTGGCAAAGCCCATGAAGTTTTTAAAAAATGGCAAAAATTTAAGACCTAAATCAATGACTGCAGGATAGGTTTTCAAAAGGCCATTTCAGTACAGAGTTCTGAAAAATTAACTTTCAGTTTGGTGCCAAATATCCTCTATAAACAAATCATTTCAGTTTGATTTTGTATCTACAGTGAATTTTTAAAATTATTTTAACAAGTTGTTGCTCTTTTAGACATTTATGTAGGTAACAATAAACAAATATGCTTTTCTTGTTTTGGTGGCTGGCCAATTTAACAGCTCTTTTGGAAATACTGCCTTCAGTTAATTAACTATTCTATCAAGACATAGCCACAACAAAGCATTTATATATTATAAGAAATATTTCAGCATCCATCTTCTCCAGAAATGGGCACATTAAAAAATTTGGCCAACACTTGTGCTGAAATATTGATGCTACCCCAGAAGGTTATGATAGGGTTTAGGAGAAAGTTCCCTGAAACTTTAAATGTGTGATTTTTTTCCAAGTAAGTATATTTCAGTCTGTTAGACACCAAAATCATGAAGTGTTGATGAGAAATTTTGTTCACATTGTATTTATTAAAATTTAGGGACATAAACTCTGATGAATAGTCTCGAGGAATGAGATGGTATTCAGCAGGCTTCAGCTTACTTCATGTAACATTTAAATTCAAATTTTAAGATGGAAGTGGGTGGTGTTGGGAAGCATTCAGGAGCCAGATGGAAGCCTAGTGGAACCACTCTAGTCAATAACAAACTTAGCAAAAAAGATTTTCTATCAAGTTGCAGCCCCTTCTGTTTCCAGTCAAGCACAGAGAAGGGGCAAGCAGTCTGGTGGCATATACATATTCTAATTCAAGCTGTCAGCTGAAGACACCAAACCACATCTTATTCCTCTGAAGCCTAAATAGCATTTAAAATGTCTAGAAAGGTTATTTTGGAAATGATGTAAGCCAGGGGAAGCTGAAAGAGTCTTACTGCTATATCAATCTATTTGGGTAAATTTGTTGAGGAAGTAAATGTCCGTTTTTGAAGGGCTTCATTTCATGGAAAAAGCAAACCATGAGGGAAAATCTCCATTAACATGGATGATGCATTCTATTTGCCTTGCACATTCACTGTAGCATTATACAAGGATAACTTAATAATATTGTACAAAAACCCCTGTGCAGACATAACCCATTTGTGAATTCTAATTCTAAATGCTAAGTGGAGTTAGCATAATGCTGGTGACAAGTTTCATTATCGAGGGTTACTGAGAAGTTCTTATCAGTGAGCTGTATGCATCAGCATTATAGGGTCCATTTGGGATACCAACAGTTATGGTTCTCTGCCAAATATCATCTTATTTGTCCTTACTCCTTGCTTACTGTATGACACTGATATAATTGGAATTTTGCATCAACTGTAATTTCAATGGAATTTCTGACGAATGGCTGTCAAACACTGGGCTTTTTTCTGCATGTAAATAAAGAAGCTGAGTTTTTGACTCTTCAAGGGGTTGTAATTACACAGTGCATCCAAAAATTTTATTAACAATTTGAACATTTCCTTAGGGTTTTCTCATTCTTTTCCATAATTAAATGTGCTCTCAAGAAATAAACTCAGCTTAGTTTAGCACAGTGAAAGAGAGATGGGTCATTCATTTTCCTGCAGTAGATGGTTGATATTTTCTTATGGATGTTATGTTCTTGGTGAATTTTATGCACAGTATTTTGATAAATAAACTAGTATTTTATTCCTTATTTCCATGAGCACATTGTTTCTTGAAGGGCAGATGTGTGGTTGGATGCTTTGCATGTTAATTTGCATTTTAGTAGGGCATAGTCTTTGTTCTTGTGTTTGAAAGTGTCTTCCCCTTTCCTTAATTCCACAGAATACCCTTGGCTGTTGCTATAATATGCCTGCAGATTTGCTGTCATCTCTGGGAGATACATAGACAGAAATATAAATACTTCTTTTAGTTTCTCCATTTAGGATTCATCAGGCCTCTATTGATCTTTGTTATTTCCCTCAAAGGATTTTCTGAAGAGGCATATTAACAGTATAATAAATATTAAAGGCACTTTAACTTCTGGCAATGAAAGCTTTCCTGTTTTAGGGTCTCTTTGGTATGCAGAAAGTGTTCCTAGCCATTGAAGTAACTACACTTATTGCACCTGCATTGCCTTCTTGAATGGATCCTGCCTTGCTGGATCCCAACAACTGTGAGAACACAGATGGGAATTGGTGGGATTACAAAAGGGTCAGGAGTCAGGACTTTGGTTGAAAAATCTTGAAATGTTTTTTATCTTCATTGTAAGATAAAACTCACCTGACTGTGAAGAGCTCTGCTTGCTCACACTCTGGGCACAGGTTACTCCTGGGACAGAGCAGAATAAGGAAATTTTGTGCTCGTGTCGCAACACTGCACGGGCTCCCATTGCTCTGGGTGATCATGCAATGAGGAGATACACTCTTCCCCTAAGGGTGCAGAAATTTCATGTTATCAGGATGGGATCCCAAACTCAGGATCTCTCAGGTTTATAAGGAAGCCCTGCTAATTTCTTGACTAAGGCTTTTATGGTTTTTATCCTGTACGTCAGCCAAAGGCAGTGCAGAGCTGCCCTACAGGTGTGTCAAGAACACTTCCAGTTCAGATCAGACAGGGTACTGCAGTCTCCAGTGGCCAGCTTGGCCATGCCTGGGGACAAGGATGCAGACAGTGACATTTGTCCTTTCCTATCACCACAGACATGGTGAGTGCTTAGGCAGTAGGCATGAGTGTCCTCAAAGTCTTGCTGGCTGACATTTCCATGGTAAGGCAAACCATATGGCTGCACTGCTTATTGGCATACAGCCTTTTGCACCACTCAAACAGTAGAAGAGATAAGAAGCTAGTCTCAAATAGTTAGAAAATAATCCTTCCTGCAGAAAACTGCTTCCAGACATTGAGAATGTGCCAGCCTCATACCTTCTCCATCCACACAAGACTAAGACTGTAAGTAGGTGCTAAGCATGGTAGACCTGGGCTGACCAACCATCTTGACTCTGCAAGTCCCATTTGTCACTGGAGACATCACATGTGAGAAACCAGGGAAAAGGAAGGTCCCGAAGCATTAAAGCTCACCAGGTCGTTGCACTCCTTGCATTGTGGAATTCACCTCTGTTGCAAGCAGACCCTGCAGTGCTGGTCACAGCTGGTCTGCTGGTTGACACACCTTCCACAGCTGGGCATTGGATCACCTGGCCAGCCCTGGTATGGCACAGTGACCACACCTGTCCATAGCTGGGCAGACCATCCTTCTTTAAGTCAAGGCCAGACCTCAGATCTGTCCAGCCAACATTTACATATTATCCACACCTAAAGAAGAACTGGACACTGATTTTATCTCCCTCATATTTTCATCCTTTGCTGTACCAGAGCAAAACCTAGTGATATGACACCAGGGAGGAGATAGACTTTATTAACTATGATTAATATAATGCTCTTGCTATAATGCTCATAAAACCTAGCTAATAGTGGAACAATTACATAAGTAAATAGGTACTGTAAAATATGAAGTGGATTTCCCTTCAAATCAAAACAAATACAGCATAAAAGTTATGTTAATTACCTTTTGTAGCATGGGATAAATCTCCACTTGTTGGGAGCATCTCTCAGCAGTGATTCTGTTTGAAGTACACCCAAATGGCTTTTTGAAGGAGTCCCTTTGGATTCCTAAGGGAAGAAATGTTTTGATAAATAGTCCTGCTAATTGTGGATGAGGTTATCAAGTCATATTGGACATTAGAACCTGGAGAGTAGGGATTATTCTCTCTTTGACCTGGATTTACTAATTTTGTTTCTCCTGCTCTCAGCCTTCAGTGGAGTAACACCTGCCCCCCCCCAAAAATTCAAACAAAACAACCTCTCATAATGCAAGCCAGCTGGAAATAAGTTTCTAAATTACCTACGTATAGAAATGGAACAGCAAATTTCATTGATTTTATACAATGCAGGGCACTTAAAACTTTTTACTTTCCTCTCTGAAAATGTTAGGATGGGTCTGAACTACAGACTTGTGGTCATTTCAATTATTCATAGTAGCTGAGTAGATTTGTAGGTGATTGTTTCATTTTGCTTGAGGGATAAATTATATTGCAGGCAGTTATACAGCAAAAAGCAGTGCAAGATTTTTTTATTACTTATTTACTGCACACCCCAGGTTGTGTAATGACTTTAAGTAGCATGTATTATGCAGGTGGACTATTGTCTGCTGCAGGAGAAAATCAGAACTTTCCGTTTGCATCTCAAAAACCCCTGCAGTGACACAGGTGAATGGCTCATACATTTTAAGCAGTGGAAAGTTTGCTATTTTATTCTCCTGTTCTCACTTATGTTTGTCCTAGTCCTCCCCTTAAAATGCCAGTTTTTCAGATTCCTAAATTTCAATACTCTCTGGACAGAAAGCCCCATTTTTCCATCATGTCCTAGGTAGGATTTTCAGTCAAAGCAGAAGAGAGGGTGCAGGAGAGCAATGGCCCTGCTGAGTGCAGGGGTGGCCGTGACACTGTCACAGCAGGCTCTTCTCCAGCACTGAAGCATGGTGACAGTGACACTGGACACACACTTTTCACTGCCCCACGTTAGCCCATGGCATTCCCACCTCACACTCAGGAAGGAGGAAAGACAAGTGTTTGTCTTCTCATCAAACATCACATTCACAGTCCTTCATTCACCCTAAGAGCCAAGAGAGAAAAGAAGGGTAGATTTTTCACTCATTTACAGAACAGAACAAGGAAAATGTGAAAAAGGAGAAACATGACAAAATATCTGGTGGAGATGGGGTTTGATCTCAATGAGGAAATGTTGCCTTTGTGTCCCATGTATTAATCATACATGGTCATAATCCATTTCATACTACCTGAACAAGTGCTAAATATTTGGGTGGTAAAGCTCTCCTTATGTCACAGTTTTCAAATACTTTAAAAATAGAAATATGGAAAGGTTAGTGAAATATTCTGTTTCCACTAAAAACAACTACAGCATTTGGGAAGTACAGTGCTTTCTAAGCAAATGGTTTCACCACAGAAGCTCTCGTGTGTTGATTCTGTCATACTTTCCATCTTACCTTTCCCCCTTTCTTTTCACTGATGATGACACACAGGAGATCAAAATGGGAAAATAATATTAATTTAAACCCCATTTTTATATGACTGCTGCCATGTTATTTTTTGAACCAAAGTTACCCATGTGGCAGAAGAAAAAGTAGGGTTGTGGGGAAAACAGTTGTCAGAGAGAGGAGTAAATACAATTCCAAGCAATACTGAGCAACACTGCTGATTTCCAGGAGATTAAAGTAATTGTGAAACCACAGCATATTGCTATGTTAGCACAAAAGTTGTTTCCTAATTATAAGAAATAGAGCTTAATATCATTGTACCAAATTTCTATGTTTTAATTCTAATAATTTCTTGTTTTATTAAACTAAATATACCGCACAATGTACCTGAATATTGAAAATAGGATGCCTTTGCCAGTATCACATTCATTAATTATAACTCAAAGCTTTTTTTGCTTTCACTCATCTGACAGTTATTGAATGTGTACGAGGTGAGCTTGCATCCTCATGGCATTGCAGCTGTACTCTGTATTAAAGAATGAGCTTTTAAATGGGGGCTAGCATGGAAGCCTCCCAGAAAGTGCAATTATTCAGAGCTGATACTGCAGGATCCTTACAAGGACCTGAAATAAATATCTGAATATCAGATTAGTAATTGGAGTTTGGCAAGTTTGCAATTCATTACCTTATATTATCAGAAGTTGTCGATTCAGCATTCATGTAAAATAAAATAGAGGAAGGAATATTTTTTTAATACACGACATTGTCCCAGTCAAAACACTCTAGCTTTTCATCTGGGCTTGCCAGGCTATATATGTGCAACAGGGGAAGTTGTGATTTGATCTAATTATAATTTGTAATTAAGATTTCTCACAAGTATATATGCAGATATTAACTCCCCCACCTCCCCCAAATAAATTATATACCATACTAGAAATGGTAAGTTTTAGGTTAAACTTTAGTTTCTTTTATTTCTTTTTCTCTTATATGAAGAACTGGGGAGAAAAGTAACAGGGCCATATTTTGAGACACTCACTCATAAAAAAAAATCCTTTCTTAAGGAAACATTCAATGTGCCTGGTCATATTGACCTGAAGTGTAAGGATATGCTTAACTCCTTTCATGAGTCAGGGTCTGGATCTTAAAGCAATAATTTCTTCCCGCTTTAAGATCACAGAGTAGTTGGATTTCAATCTGAAAAATACTGCTTAGATGCCTGTCTTCTATTGGAATGATATTCAGTCAAAAGTCACAAAAACAGGACTCCAAAAGTTCCTTCTCTGTTGAAATGACTGGACTTTATAGTATGATTAAGAGGTGTTTCAGAGATTTTGATTAGTTAATGGATGCTTTACCCATATTTATTCAATTCCTTTATGCTTCCTATGCATACTTTTTTTCCAATTTTTAACAAGCACGTCTGAGTTTTATGAGACATTTTTTATTTCATGTATCACTTAATATGCAGAGCCTCAAACTCCTAAAACCACATTACATATGATCCAGCCATGGGAAATTGGAAATCCAGTTTACGTCAATTGTCCAGTTCTTCTCTATCATCAACACAGAGATATTACTCAATCTCTAGAAAGCAATTCCACCCTAAAGAGAGACAAATCTCTCACATGGGCATGGAGCAATCTTTCTTTCCCTCCAATGATTACAGAGAAATATTAAAAGTGAAGTGAAGTGGGACATCTACGTGTTGCCTAAACTTACCCAAGTAACTTTAATCTAAGGTGATTTGCACTTTTTTTCCCCCCAGAAACACATGCTGCCTGTAATGTACAAAGTGTTCTGTTCATGTTATACTAAATTTGTGCCCTTTTCCCCCCAAAACCACATTAAAAATATGCTTTACTTTTTATTTCTATCATTTGACATACTCTGCCATAAATCCTTGGTTTCTGGGTGCGCAGTAAACCCAGTAGTTTTATAAAAAGTAATATACAGGGTCCTCCAGGGGTGTGTTGCTAAGCAAACCAACCATAAATGCTGAGTTCAGTAAATCATCTCCCATCACATACAATGTCTCTTATCATCCCTGCTTTAGCACAGTCTGAAATCCTGGATGATGCTGGATGCACCAGCTGAGTTCAGGTATCGATGATATGACTGCTCCTAGAATGTGTTCCTTCAATCAGAGGGCTCATGGAGGTGCTTTTAATCACTCCAGTTGGAGCTGTTTGAGTTTACGTGGAGGAATTCTCTGCCCACTGACCTGGGGGAGAGAGATGGGTTGGGTCTGACCATGGTCAGGCTCTTGGGCTGGAGACAGCAACGCAGCTTTCCCTGCTGCTGGCCAGCTCCTCAGGCTAGGAAAACGTGGATCAGCAGGGCAGATAAAGGTTCACTCTCAGTTTGAAAAGCACAAAGAGCTGCCTCAGCTTCACTCTCAGTATGAAAATCACAAAGAGCTGCCTCACACTCTTACAAAGCTGAACTGCTGACAAGCTGAGCAGCTCCTGGGTGATTAGATGTGCTACCAGATAAGGCTTGGCAATAGAAGAAGAGCAATTTATTGTGTCTCATGAGCACAAATTTATGACTGACTGTGGGGGCCTGAGGAGACCTCAGCAGACCTCGAAGAAAATGCCATCTAATCCATGTATACAGTAAAGCACTGATAAAATTTAGCCAAGAAGCACAGGCTGCATCCCTTGTTTGTTTGCAGAATGCCACAAACACATTTATAATTTGGTATAAATAAAAGATAACATTGAGTAATGACTGCAGCAAGGCTACAGCAGTTGTGCTGGCTCAGCCATGAAAATCTGATAGTGCCAATAAAATAATAAGAAAACCATAATTAGGTTAAAGGCTTTCCCATGCTACTCATTTTCAAAGTCTTGCATAATAGACTTCTGGCTACGTCTTCTGATGTTCCTTCTGGAAAGCAAATTTATACTGATTATATTTTGTCCTGTGTTCTGCTTTTTTTGTGCCGAAACTTGTTTTCCCTCCCTTTGCTTTAGAGTGCATGAAAAATACTTGTTTAGAAACCTAGATATGTATAATAGGATTTCAGTTAAAAGACCAGAATCAGAAAATGATTATTCTAAAGAATAAATATTGTTACTGGTTCTTTACAACACCTGAGTACCAGTGGATATTTTAAACACAGAGAAGCCACGCATTACAATGTATAGAAGTGGGAATATTAAATGGAAGTAATCTTAGGTCCCAGGTTCAATCCTGATTTTTTGCTGTTCTTTTCAAAATTTGAATGCTTATGGGTTAACTAGGCATAAAATGCATATGGATGGGCTCAGAGCAATGTTGGTTTGGTTTTTTTTGATAGGTGATCTGGGATGCAATTCTAGCTATAATTTACTGCTGGTGTTATTTTATCTTGACTTTTGTTGGTCGTAAATATTAGTTGAAATTGGAAACACCTTTCAACTGTTCCTTCATTTGTACTGATGCTTCACCTCAGCATTTTGTATAGCCCTGTTCAGAACATTCTGCACTATTCAATTCTCCTTGGTGGAGATAAGCAGACTCAAATCAATTCTCACTGAGTTTTGTGATCATGGCAGGCACAAATGGTGTTTATTTTTCTGTTGAGTAATTAGAAGTGAGCCTTCAAGGTGAATCATGAGCTGATGAATATAAACTCTGCTAAAACTGGCAGTAGAGCCTGTAAACCAAGTGGTATTTTGTCCATAGATTCACCCAGAGCTGCGAAAAGAGCTTTTCCTGCAGAACTCTCCTGAAGACAGCAGGTTTCATCCACCCTCTCCTTTGTGCGCACTAAATGATCAAACAAAACCCATTTGAAAGGAAAAGAATGAAAGCCTCAGCCAGGGATTCACACATTATGTGAGTCTGGACAATATAAGATGAAAATAATCTCTGTTCACTCAACATTGTCTACAACCATCCCCAAACCGTGTGGCTCTGTGATTTCCTCCTGCAACATCTCAACTCTTTCTTCCCCTCCTTAAAAGCTCCTCTGCAGATGTGGTAGGCAAGGAACAGGGGGTGATGGCCACTGTCTCATGTCACCAATTCTGTCAATACTGTGCTGAAATACAGTGGAAGAAATGGAAGCAATCTTTGTCTTTCTCTGTAGAACCAGATGAAAGAGATTGATACTCCTGTAAGTACAATGTGTATAAAATAAGGGATCTCTCAAAGTTGGAGCACTTTGCTTCTCTCTTGATGCTGTTTACAGGATCAAGAATGAGAACTGAATGAGAAGGCTGAAAGGAGACAGTTCTAGCACTGGTAAACAAGGACTGCCAGCTTTTCTTCTCTGAATATAACTGAACATAAATAAATAAACAAAATTAATCAACAAAGCATATTTGGGTTGTTTGCCCATTAGCTTTTAGGATAAGAAATGCTCTTTAAAGCAATTATGAGATAGGTTAAATAAAGAAGTGAAGGGGAATAGTATCTTTTTTTACCAAAGCCCTGGGGTAATTTAGGGGATGGGTAAGGAAGGCACTGATTTTAGAGTGGTTGAGACTGTCATCAGTGAAAGATGAGTTCTATAAAAGATGCAGCTCTTGGTCATGTGTGGCAGTATGCCAGAGCTGACTCACACAAGAGCTGAGGGCTGTCCTGGATTGAAACCTCTCTCTGCTATGCACAGGTTGGAGCAGGGCTGAATTTAAAGCTGTCAGGCAAATACTGGCCATGGTATTACTTTGGTTCTCTCCAGGTCCTCATTCCTCTTGGCTACTGAAATGAGCTGGGGTTAAACACCTCCCACTTAGAATGATAATGATCACCTCCATTGGCCTCTAAGAAAAATCGAAACTTGTGTATTGTACATGTAGGAATTCTTCTGTCAAGCAACCTTACCTCCAGATGACAAACTGTCCTTTTCTGCAGGGGCAGACTAGATATTATTAAGGCTCTGTAGAATAGTTCATGTAGCACATTGATTTTAATAAAATACATATTGATTACAATAAAATGTCAGTCTTTCTGCTCTGAGCATAATATCTAGCTGTCATTAGGTAATGTTAAATTTTTATTAAATCAATATTATGTGCTCCCTTTAATTAAGAAGCGATTGTCTTTGACCTTATTTGTGCTGCTTGAATGAAAATCCACTCTGAGTCAGCAGAAGACTGGTCTCTTTTCAAGAAAAACCCATAAAATTAATATGTACATACATTCATATTTCATTAGTAGACATGGATTCACATATATCAACTCACTTTAGAATTTTATTCATTAGAAAGAAGGGTATTATTAAAAGCAATGTTTTCAGCTTTTCTGGAGCTTATCAGCATCTCACAGTATCAGGTCTGTGAGAATACAGAAATCCTATAAAAACTCTACAGCTGGAGTTCAGAAAGGTAAAAACTGGAGAGAGGTAACAGGATTTAAAATGACTACATTTAGGCTACCCCAAATTCCTTATGAGTTTTGAGTGGATAAACCCTGAATGAAATGTGAGGATAAAAATGCATTCTCTAGGACTGCAAAAATGAATGGCTAGAAATCTCTAGGCAGCAGAATGCCATTAAGGGAAAAATGAACCTCAAAGGAAGAGCTGTTTATTCACTGAGCAACTGAGTTATACAAAAATCATATTAAAAAAATATTTAAAAAATTATAAAAAAAACCACAAAAGAAACAAACAAACAAAAACATGACCAAAACAACCACTTGTGAGATAAAAGGAACATCAATATGCATCACTCCAAAATACCCTCTGAGTTATCATTTCACATGTTTATGGGACATTTCTGACCCTCCCTAAGCTTCTAAAAACACTGTAAAACTGGCTTGATTGGATGGGTGCCTGCAGGAAGAGAGGTACCAGCTCAGGCAGTGTGCCTGATCCAGAGGCAGCTTTTATTCAGGAATACTTGTTAGTACAATTTGACCATGCACAGTCCTGCAGCAGCTCCTCTGGTGACTTGGGGAAGTATAAGAGGCACAGCAAAGGGCAAAATTATGCACTGGATATTTGGATCTCCTGCCTTGTAAGTAAGGTGTCTGGTGTCCTTATTAGTGACCTCATGGCATGATTAGGAGCTTTATTATTCATATATAAATGTAATTTCTGGGTAGTTTTGGTTATTATTGGATATAATTAGTGGGTTTAGTAGTTGTCCAGCCTTGAAGAATTATATCTACCAGAAAAACAAAAGTATTTTTAAAGCCTACAGTTTTCCATCAAAAAGACAGATGACACCGCCTTCATCTAACAAAATGCCCACTTTGTATTCTCCTGTATAATCTAATAATTAAACCACACAATTAGACCTATTATAACAGCCTAATTTATAATAATTTCAGCTCAGTCAAAATTCTTCCTGGAATGTAATTCCTTCCAAGTTTACATGAGGAGAAACAGAGTATTTTAACTGAATAACCAGATGAAGAAAAACAATTATATCTTTGCTTTAGTTAATTTTTCTCTCATAAGAGGTATTTACTTAATCACGAAGAGTGAAATTAATGCAAGGCTAGGAGTTCAAACATAACAAAGTCGCTGAAAACCAGCTTCACATGTCTCACCAAACTGTTCTTAATGTCACATGTCTACGACACAAGAAGTTGGAGAAGGAAATAACAATGAGTTGGCAAAATGTCAATCACCTGGAGGCAAAAAACTTCTTAGGATTTCTGGAAATTACGACTAACATAATTATCCTATTGATTAACATGAAAACTGAGTAAATGTTTTCCTAAATTCAGATTTTACTGTTTTAATCTGTATCATAGTAACAAACTGGAAAACCTCGAGCCTGTTGTTTGCAAGGGTATAAAATCTCTTTGCTTAGCACTATCTTGCTCTGTCTACTGCAGTGGATTCTTTACTGTGTTTGAGCATCTTCTCAGCTTCTTATTCACCCTGCAATGCCTCTCAGCTGTGTTAGGGAGCTGAACACACTTAAATAGTTTATTATCAATAATACATATAATTGCAATAATATACCTGCTGGAGGAAAGAGGAGTTGGGGATAATATGAAAAGGCATTTTTCCAAACAGATCTGAGAGGAGAAAGAGAAGTGAAGAAGTGCTCTCAATCACCATCATGTGAGTACCAGTAGGTAAGATATGTAGCTCTCTGAGCAAGAAACATAAAGTATGAAACTAAAATGCCTCAAAGAGAAGGGATGAGACTAATTTATGATGGTAAAGAAGGAAGAGGAATTAGGAGCAAACTCATGGTTTCACAGGAGTGGGGAAGAGGTGAGAGGCAATGGGAAGGTAATAAACACTCCAGAAATAAGGGACCAAGGTATCACTGTACAGCTGCAAAAAATGATTTTTCCCCTGTTTATTTTGATTTCAGGTGTGACTTTTCATGCATTTATTAATAATCAGTGTTCAGATGTTGCCCATACTGACATAAACCTGTAATAGCGTCTCCACTTGACGCACTGGAGATAGGACTCAAATTCCTGCTACCACAACCAAAATCCTGCACCTGGCACCACGACTCACTCAGGTAGGTGCATTCAGCTACTCTGTGGATCACAGTGGTAAAGATCTACCCGTGCTCAGTCCCAGTACCTGGAGCTCTTTCAGTGTCTGACCTGACATCCTGACCATTACAGCAGCATCTGACACTTTTCCAGTCAAGGTCTCTGTGCAGTCATTTTGTGTGTGAACTGACAGGACACAGGAAGTATTCGTTAGCAGTGAAGTGCAGGTCCAATCTCTTTATCACAATTCACCTGGGCTGGGGGTCTGGTGCTGTGTGTCCTGCCTGCAGGTTGGTTCTTCCACCTTAGCTCCTTGCAGACAGAGCAACTCAGCCCGTGCAGAAGGCTTTAAGCTCAATGATGTAGCTTTTGGGGCGTAGAACTGTGCAAAAACAAGAGTGAGACAGAGTGAATTGTGGCCATGGAAGGGGTCTGCCAAGTTGCAGAATGTGTAGAAGAATCATAAAGAGCAGACAAAACACACAACAAACACATCTTTTAGATGCAGGGATATTGAGTGGCATACGGCTGTGATCACATGAAGTGTCAAGTACCAAATCAAGTGTATGCTGGTACATTTAAGAAAAAATAGGAGGAAAATATTAGGGGTTTTTTGTCAGATGGAGGGAATTTATCCCGTTTGCATCAGCTGTACTTGGTTACTCAGTCTATGAGCATCATTAATTATGCGTTCTCTAGAAAGGAGATAATGACATCTATTACTCTTGATAATTCACAGAATCAAGGTTTTCACTCTTGTTCACCATGAAACCTTCAGTTTTGCTGAGGGTTTGAGGGAACTTTGTGAAACCAGACATGAATATGGAGATACTCTATTTGTGCAGTATCGAGTTGCAGCAATTCAACATAAAGGGTTTATATGACAGTGTAGAAGGGCTGTGCTTGAATGAGCTGTCTGCTGTGTTTTGTGAGATATCTGATGGAGTTACCTTTTGTGTTAAAGCTCCAGAAGAATGACTTTTTGAGATCTGAGTGCAGCTGCTGCGTAAGTGGCACTGAGCTGACGAGGTCTGTGTTATCCTGTCTCTTTGTGGTCTACATTTAAATAGATTTTCCTCTACACTTCTAGTCTCAGCTGCTGCTTGTATGTAATATTTTTTCCCCTTTGAATTCTCCAAGCAGCTTAGTGAATGAGATTTGTGGTCCTGGCTTTCACCACACTGGCTACACAGGAAGCTTCATTTGAGTTTTAGTGTTGAAATTTTACTGTAATTTTAAATATGGTCAGTAGCGTTGAGAGGGGCAATTTTCTTCAAGGACCGGGAGTGGGAAGCAGGGATCATAATGAGAAGGATTCAACGAAATCTTGAGAGAATGAGAGAAGTGCACCAGACCCCTCATCATCTTTGCAGCCTCAACTGGACCCTCTCCAGTAACTCCTTGCCTTTTACTGAGGAGGCCAGAACTGGACACAGCAGTCCAGATATGGCCTCACTAGGGCTGAGTAGAGGGGGAGGATCACCTCCCTTGACCTACTGGCCAGACTCTTTCCAATGCACTCCAGGACACCACTGGACCTCCTGGCCCTCAGGGCACTGCCAGCTCATGGTCACCTCATCATCCACCAAAACTCCAAGGTGCTTCTCCACAGAACTGCTCTCTAGGAGGTCAGATCCAAACCTCTGTTGGTAACTTGGGATTATTCCTCCCCAGGTCCAGGACCTTGCACTTACCCTTGTGGAACCTCGCTAAGTTTCTCTCTGCTCAACTCTCCAGCCTATGGGAGTCTGGCTGAATGGCAGCACAGCCTTCAGGTGTATCAGCCACCTCCCCCAGAATCATATCATCAGCAAATACCCAGAATCATATCATCACCAAATACTCTGAGGGTAGGTACATTTTACGACTTTTTCCAGGAAGAGATGAAGGGAATTGTTTCTTTCAATACCTTCAGCAACTGAGGTCATCCCCATTTGCTTGTTTCCTTCTCTTTAACAGACTTTATATTTGGTAATAAATTAGCTAAAGCTGTCAAGTTAGTTGAATATGCAGTACAAGCATCAGGTGGAAGGGAAGGAGATTATTTCCAAACATATTTCACAGTTTATGCGGAACGGCTCTTACCATATAATCTAGTTGATTGCCAGGCATTGAAACAGTGCAATTTTCCTTTAAACTGTGAGATTTGAATGCCGTCGCTGAGGACTCGGCAATTTTAGATTTCTTTTCATAATCTACTTATGCTTACTTCTGCTAGCCACTGCTATCTGTGGAAATCTAGCTGGCTTTCTCCCTGGGTTAGTGCAGTCCCCAATAAACAGTTTAATCACCACTAAAAAGTGATATTTCCATGCAACCAACTTAATGATACAGATGAAAGATGACAGGTGTTACAGATGCTTTCATTTCTGTATATTGGAAAACCTGAGGGGTTCCTGGTTTGTTTGCAAAGCAGACCTGCCTTAGAAACAGTAACAAAAGGATTTTAATAGCATTCTGTCCTTGGAAGCTTCTGAAACTCACTTCTGCTCAGCCACACAGCTCCTGCTTTCACTTAATTGAAACGATTTGTTATTATGTGATGGTATTTATTAGAACATCTCTTGTACCAGAAGAGTCCCAGCAAGACTGTACAGGTTCTGGCCAGTAAAATAAGCTCAGCCCTGAAATAACTAGGATACAGAAAGTCTGGAGAGCAATAGGAAGGATGAACTGCAAAGGAAGCCAGGTCCCTGCAGCTTACTGGCAGTGCTCAGCTTGCAAGGATCTCCCTGTCTCAGTGCTGCTCTTATGACAGTTTTTGAGCAGGTTGCAAGTGAGTTTTAGATTAGCACTTAGAAAGTGCCAAATCTCTGAGTCCCCAGAGCAGGGACAAGATAATTTCTCTGTGATATCTGTGAGAAAAGTGATAGAGCATCCCAGCAGATGTCCAGCCCTCAACTTTTCACTGCAGTGCTCTTGTTGTTGGAGATGCAACATCAGAGAATTTACAGCTGCCTGACCATGCTGAGCCTTTTACCTCATCAGGGACGGAGATGGGCCATACAGTAATGCATATTGATCCATGTCCCTAAATGTAGTTTATGTCCTACATTTCTGGGCTGAACTATATCAAGGGAAAAGCAGACCATTACCGCCCAGTCTCCCATGTGCAGATACAGCATGAATGATGACAAGCCTTTCAGGCTAAATGGATGTAGGCACACACAGGATGATGGCTCAGATGGACTAACTGGCCATAACTGAGTGGATGAGCATGCTTAAGCCTGCCACAAATCTAAGGTAAAACGAGTTAGCTTGAAAATCAATAAAAAGATCTTGAGAGTACTCATTTGATTGTTTGTGATAGCTTGGCTGAGTGGGGGTACATTGCTAAGTGACAAAATCTTGTGTATGTGCCTAAACCTTTCATGCCTGGGGCAGTAGTGAACTTCAAAGAGACAATTCCCTGTCCTGAGAAGTGCAAAAGCAGCTGGTAGTGTAAAGGAGACATTGCTTCTTGGCAATGTTAATAACAAGTTATTACAAGTTATGATTACAGTTGTGTAGTTATTACAAAGGCAAGTCCTAGAGAGTACTGGGAAAAAGAGAGTTGGTCCTTAAACAGACCAAGAAGACATTCTCTGGGAATTTACCCAAGACTTTTTTTCAAGAAAATATACTTTCTGTACTCCTGTAACTGAACATAAAAATCTTTTTGCACTCAGCTGATGGGCAAAATTAAAATCTAAGGATTTGAAATGTGTTAATTTTGGTTTTGCTCATTTAAAAATCATGTAGTTCTAATATTTTTTTCCAGCTACTAAATGTTGGGGTTCATCACTGCTGTTGCTCTTTCCCCTGACAAGACAGAACATAGGTGTCCAATTCCTGTCTCTGGAGTGGTGGTACCCTGACACAAGAACTGCTCTGCATCCACAAGAGATGAGAATTTCACCTTCTCACCACAGTGAAATGATGGAGGAAAGAAAAGCCTGTCTTTTGCTGTGGGCAAAAAAGGTCTAAGGAGGGTTAGGAATTCGGAGCTCTGCTGTATGATGGTGACTGGGTTTTTAACATTTTGTTAATCACTTGAGCTATGGGAAATAGCAAAATGCATCCAAGTTGGACTGTCAGGGTTTCTTCTTTGCTTCCTCTCCCTCCTGGAGAGATTCAACTTCAGCTGTTTGGAAGTTAGTAATTTCCTTAATGCTGGCAAGTGTAAGATATATTTTATGAGGTATCTTATGGAACTGATGGAGGGAAATAAATAATAACAATATTAATAAAAAAAGAGTGTTATCCAAACTGAAAGTGTTGCAAAGATAAACAAATCAGTAAAAGGTGCAGTTTTCTTATGATACAGTAATTTTATGAGCAATAATTTTTCAGATGAACTGAAGCTATCATCATTATCAACTAATAACTCTGAGAATGACTTATCTAACTTCCTACTGCCTATGGTATTTCTGGAGTGTGAAAGAATTTTAAATTGTCTGAAAGGAACTGGTGCTGCTATAGGACATTAGAATAAACGAACCAGAGCATTTAAAGTGTTATCTTTTCAGAAGAAAGGAAACAAACATCCTTCACAAAAATACATAAGGGTGTATGTATACTATAGCTTCTGAAGTATCTGTGCTGTTCTTCTGCAGAAAGGTGTAATTAAAGCTATGGATCAGATCCTTTTTTCTTGCACCAAAGAACTACCAGTAATATCAAAGAGCTTGTGTTCCTGGGGCATGCTGAACTCCACTGCAAAGAGACTGGGGCAAAGTACAGCTGACTCCAAAGAGATATGTGAAAATTACAGAATTGTCTGCATTGTTTACTGAAAGTGAGCAGAAAGATGCCATTTAAACTTGTAACAAGAATGTGTATTTAATTTGGAGAAAGTAAAATAATTAGTTCTGCTTTTACTTTTCCTTCCTTTTTATTTTTTTTGGTAATTTTAGAACAGCTGCTAAATTAACAAAGAGAAACAACAAAGGATGTTAGGCATCCATTCAAGAAGAATTAACCTTTTAAAAGCACAATTAGATATCAAAACAAAGCTGGATCGTTTAGAATGAAAAGTTCATATATTTAATTTTGGAAATGTCACCACTAATCTCCTGCATCTTCCCCAGAGCCACCCTTGTTTTCCTACACCTACTGAAATGAACTCAAGTGGTCACAGGCTTTTATTCAATGTAAATCTACTCGGTGAATTTGCTATTTGCTGAGCAAATCAAACAAACAGAAAAGAGAAAATCTCTTCCTTTTGATCACCTCTCTTTCTGCTTAGATAAGGCAGGGATAGTAGCAATTATTTTGAGTGCAAATAAATCAGCCACACAGGACTGTTGGCACTCATGGTCGTCTGACAGGATTTCTAAAGGACTGTTACTCCAGCTGGAGATCCCGCAATGCCTTCAATGCTCTGCCTCTGCTTTGGACAGACCTGGGAGAGGAGCTGGCAAAAGTCAACTATACCAAGCCATGTGGGGCTCCTTCCCTGTCCCAGGAGCAGGCTGGAAACCACTTTAGTGGAGGCAGTGAAGCCACTTCTATAAGAATGGTACATCTGTGTGAGGTTCAACGGGAAATGAACTAATTTGAATTATAGCTGATTAATATGTACAGGGCTCTGCTCCTGTAGAAAGCAATGAAAATCTGTCCAGTACAGCTGCAATGTGGGGGTTTTTTGTTCGTTTTGTAAAATGAAACAAAAATGAAAAAGTAATCCAGAAGAGTGCACTGTATAAACTGGGAAGCTGTAACTTGTTAAAGAAAAAGTTTCTTGGCTCATTGAAACATATTAACTTGAAAAAATAGTATTTTTTCTCTTTAATAATTGAATAAGGCCAAAATAATTCATTTTATATTGTTAGGAAAAGAGTGTTTCATTTATTTGATTTTAATTTTGTTAGCTCAAAATAGTTATAATTTAACAGAGGCTTCTCTTATATGTTTTCTCTAAACTTAAAAAAGTTTTTAAATGCCAATATTCTAAAATAAAGTTGTAATCAATTATTATGTATATTTACAAAATATGTGTGATTGAAAGTGATACCTTTATATCACAGTTGAAATATTTCAAGTGCTGCAGAACAATATTTTAGCTTTATTTTACAGGAACATTTGATTGAGAATAACTCATATTTAAAATGCCATAACAGTGTGTGTGGTGAAAGTTTTGCATTTCCAATAATCCTGTGTTTTTGTAATTCAAAATCAGTCACTCATTAAGTTTTTTTCCTATATCTTATTCTGAGAAATGTATTTGATTTCAAATAGAGTATCACTGCTGCAAAGAACATAAAATACACCCAGGTAATTTCCACAGGGAGGAGAATGCTAATTAGTTACCTCAATGACTGCTGTAGCCTTTGGAAACCCTGATCATATTTCAAGCAATCTCAGCGGAAAATAAAAAAAAAGAAAATAGTTTTTCCACATCAGAGGTGAAAAGCTGGCTGCATCCTCAAGGGCACAGGTGGGCTGAGTATGGAGGCACTCTGGTGCTTTGCAGCAAGCATGAAAATAATGCCTGCAAGAAACTTTTGGGAAAATGTGACAACTTTCCAGCATTTCTTCAGCAAAGAAAGGATGATTGTCAAGGGCTCAGTCAGAAACAGTCCCACAGTCAATGACAACAGCTGAACTCAGTGCATTGCTTGCTGCCTTTGTCAGGCAGGGCAGTTTGACTTCACCTTAAATGTGAACAGGGCATGCGTATCATGGCAGGGGCTGTATGTGTCATTAACAGAAAAGCAGCAAGAGATCAGCTTGCCCCAGATGGTCCCCTTCTCCTCTCCCTGTTGTTGCAAACTGAAAAAAGTGGGAATTGCATAATGAAGTGAGTGCATCCAGCACAATTCACACTGAAAGGCTTCAATGCATGGCTATTGCTGCAAGACAAGCTCCAGGGTTCCAGGTTTCAAATCCAGGGTGATTGGCTGCTCTCTCAGTGGATCTTTTAATACTCTGAAAACCAAGTAATTTGTTCTCACTTGTGAATAAGAAGATGAGCCTCTTCATCCATCAGAATTACTCCTGTATTTATATCCAAGTGCTTTGGAATGGATGTCAGCCTTAGCGCTATTCAGCAGTTGTGGGAGGAGGGATGCTTTTCCCAGAGGCCAGTGGTAAGGCAAAGACCTGAGATCCCTACCTACTTCTGTTTCCTAAAAATTACTTCCTAAAAGCAGAGGCTAAGTATTTCTGAGCATCATCTCCATCTCCTGGTGCATGTACATGACTCCAGATTTGTTGGCTGGCACCGTGCCCCATAGATAAGAGTGCCTGTGTGATTTCTAGATCACTTTTTCTGACTCCAGAAGTTTCAAGATGGAATCCACAAATGTTTGCCCAATCTGTGATGCTCTGAAACAAAAATATCAGGCTTAAGGAAGTGGCATTTTACCCATCCATTACTCTCCCTGTCCATTTCTCATCTCTGTTTACTTAGGATAGCATACTGCAGGGTGTTTGTTCCAAATAAGACTAATTACTGTTTCCAAACATGGTAAATTATTTAAAAAGTCATTGCATATGGACACAAGGCACGATAGGGTAAATTAACTAGTTTACAACTGTGTAATAATGCAGCACAAATTTGCTCAGAGTGCGATGTTGCCAGGCGAGGCAGTGCATGGAAAAGGGTTCTTCAGTGGGATTGAAAATTTATCCTCTATGATACAGAGATATTTCAGAGCTCCTTTAAAGGATCGTTCTGTAAAGAGGAAAGAAAATTGCAACTTCTACATGCAATTTGTTTATGAAATATAGTTGCTGGGAGGATCTTAGAGAAAAAATATCTACACAAATGGATTAAGACATTGGATATGATTCACATAAATGTCTTTTTTCCTATTCAGCTTAATTAACTTCAGAGTAGATGAATTCTTATTGGTGTAGTGAAAAGAAAATGAAACCAGTGTCAAGAGAAAATCTTCTGCATACAACTGCTTGGTATAGCCTAATTTTGGATGTAGTAAAAGCATAAAATTTTTGTTCATTAAATTTTAAAAGCTTTCTGACTTCCTGGAATTATAGCATGAAGTTGTAAATGTTGTGTGAAATGAAATGTACTTCCCTACACAAACAACATACAGTGGGAGAGCTCTGGAATTACTATTATGGTCTACTATTTGCAATAATACTTAGATCAGTCAGCCATTATGATAAATAAATAAAAATACCCACCCCAAAAATCACTGAAAATAAGAAAGTATGGAGCTACTTTAAAGTTCTCTCCCTGTACGTGGAGAAATCTGCAGCAAATTTGTACACTTAAGTAAGCATTTTCAATGCTCTTGACTCTTCCATTCTCTGTTCCTATAGGCAGAAATTCTTTCTGAACAGAAGGACCCTTATTGCCAGATCAAAATCCTCTTTTTACATATTCTTGCATTCAGCAGAAGAAAAGGGTTTTATAAAGACATCCCAGACTGAATTCAAACTTCACCTAAACACACAATTCTCAAATCTGTGTGACCAGATGTCCTCTGACTGTACTCATTATAGGAGGATGTAAAGTCTGAAGTCTGATGAATGATTCCCAGATGACCTTCACTGGTAAGGCCTTCTTCCAACTTGTTATTAAAAACTTATAATAACCACATTTTAATAGCCGCTAAAGAGCTTCCCTCAAGTATACTATCTTGGCCATTTCCTCAGAGGAAACTACTCATTATACAAATTTGCAATAATATGGTGAAGAAATACAACGGCATTATTAAAATCCAGATTACTTGCTCAGAGACTTCTCCAGGGCCTCAGGCTGCTATTTAAACTAAATTTCATGTAAACTACACCATGAAGATACAATGCTTCATGCAGGAAAAAAAATATGTTTCTGCAGAGTGAAAGCTACTTATTAAGTTTCACTCCCAATTAATTTTTTACCACTTGAAAATTTCTTTTGCTTAAAATTACTTGGAAGTGTTAAGAGTTCTTTTGCCTCTTCTCTTCTCTTCTCTTCTCTTCTCTTCTCTTCTCTTCTCTTCTCTTCTCTTCTCTTCTCTTCTCTTCTCTTCTCTTCTCTTCTCTTCTCTTCTCTTCTCTTCTCTTCTCTTCTCTTCTCTTCTCTTCTCTTCTCCTCTTCTCTTCTCTTCTCTTCTCTTCTCTTCTCTTCTCTTCTCTTCTCTTCTCTTCTCTTCTCTTCTCTTCTCTTCTCTTCTCTTCTCTTCTCTTCTCTTCTCTTCTCTTCTCTTCTCTTCTCTTCTCTTCTCTTCTCTTCTCTTCTCTTCTCTTCTCTTCTCTTCTCCTCTCCTCTCCTCTCCTCTCCTCTCCTCTCCTCTCCTCTCCTCTCCTCTCCTCTCCTCTCCTCTCCTCTCCTCTCCTCTTCCTCTTCCTCTTCCTCTACCTCTTCCATTCCTTACTCCAAACATCATTACTGTGTTAAGCATCATGTCTAACATATCATATGCTTGTTGTCTAATCCTCTCTCCACTGGGAAAAGTCTATTGAATAATGTTTTGTTCTGGGGTTTTCAAAGGCAATTCACATGTACTGACAATACTTGTATGATAGTGAAGGGCAAAGTCAATAAATTCTCTTAAGCAGGGAAGTTTTTCTCCCTTCATCTCAGGCTTTTCACCATCACCAGTGCAGCATGTGTGGAGCAGACATAAACAGGCAAAGGTCATTGTAGTTGGTGAAAAAGAGCGTTTTTTAAAAGGTTTGTTTTTCTTCTTTTTGGAGTAGAGACACCTAACACTATTATTTTCCAGGAAAGGGAACAGAGATGGTGTTTTGGCACAGTCTGCATGGTGGGCTTTGGTCTCTGGAACTCATGGGATTGTTAACCCTGAAGCAATTTAGGAGCTGCACTTCTGTAGGGGGAGGTGGGGTAAGGGAGCTGAGAGCTGATTTAGCAGCAAACTAGGAAAACCTCCCAAAGAGCAGAAGAGAATATCACTCCCAAGAAGTCTGGTCTGGAGCTCCAGTTTTGAAATTGAGACAAGTCCATGTTTGTCGCAAACTTATCAAAATAGTTCCACAAAAACATGGTGTGGTGTTTAGAACTATTGCTTGGCTCAGGGAATGGAGTCAGAACTAATGCAGGAATACATCTTGAAAGGCAGAATACCTTGTGGTTTCCTCCAAGGTCTGTGTTCCTCCAGAGGTTCATCCTCTGACTGGTTCTGTGTTAGGGAGATCCCTGTTGAGCCACCCAGAAGCTGCTCTGGCTCTTACCAGGGGACCAGGGGCACTCACCCCACCTGAGGCCCCTTTGCAGCTACACATCCCATATTCACTCTGACCACCTTTCCTTACCTGATCGACACAAGGTTTCTCATAGCACGGCCTCAGATGTCCAGATCCTTAAAATAATCTAATCTTGGCACAATAACTAAATAACAAATAACAACTTGAGCTGGTGCCTCCAAGGAGAGACCCCAAGCAGAGCAACCTGTGGGTTTTTATCTCCTCACAATCGAAGACAGGAAAGTGTGGGAGCCATTGGCTCTGAGTGTCTGGTCTCAGCTGTGCCCAACGTTTCTGTGCCCTTGGTTGTGCGAAGGGCCAGCAGTTCATGGCCTCCCATCTGGGGTCAGGTTTCTGCCCCCCAAAGCTCCACCTGCCGCTGCCCACAGAGATCCCTGCACTGGGTATGTTCCTCAACATCTGCGTCCGTACTCCCAGCTGAATGAGACTGAAGTGCTGGCAAAATGAACTCAGCGGCCAAACACATGCCAGAGGTGTGCCTTTCAGCCATTGACTTCACCTCTGCTTGAGCAAGAGCTCAAGTCAGCTTTTGATGGGCATGTGTGAAACCTTCTGAAATGCTTCCAGGGAATTCCAGTCTGTGTGAAGGACAAAATGTTCACCTTATTAAAGCTTCTACCATGCCTGCAAACCACAGAGGACGGCTTATGGTGAGAGGAGATCAAGCATTTGGGTAACTTATTTAAGTTTTATAAAAATACTAAAACATTTCACAGATGAGTACAAACATTTTAGGAACTGATAGCGTGTGCAAAGACAGACCTCACAATCCTTGACTTGTGTAACTTACAAATATTGTGTAATGGCTCAGATGCCTTTGGATTCCTATGCACAAGACAGTTGATCTATAAAACATATGGCATTTTAAAATATTGATCTCTTCTGTGCCAGTGAGTAAGAGATATTAGTGTAGCATGGGATTCCGTTTGTAACGCTGGGATTAAAGGCAGGGAAGTGGAAAATTGGAATAGACCTGAATTCATGTGAAGTGGAAAGTACAGCTGGCAGTATTACTAAAGCAGGAGAATAACAAATAAAAGCATGTATTTTTTTAACATCATATTAAAAAAAATCACGTAACATCTACTGAGGTAACAAAGTGAATATCCAAATGAATGTTTTATATTAGTTTACTTTTAATTCCACTGGTAAGGTAAAGTCACAGTATAGTGACACACACTAGAATGGGATAAAATAAAAGAAAAAAAAATAAAATAAAGAGTAGTACCAAACGAAAACGAACAAACAAACAAACATTTTTTCCCCTACAATGTAAACAATCATCTGTATTTTAAAGTGCAACTTGATCTGAGTACGTAATCTGTGCCATGAAATAAATGTTTCTGAAATAAATAAAATGAAGCAACCAGCCCCCACCTTAGCTCAATTTCTGCAGATTGTTGCCTTGATCCTCAGCTGGTGAACTGATTTAAATTGGGAGTTTATTCTTCTGTCTTTTCTTTTTTGGACCCCATTCTCTCTCTTCCACTGTTTTCTTTGTTGGAAATGTGGGATACTGGGAAGAAATTCCAGAAAATAGAAGTTCTAACTGTTTCATAGTAAAATAATTTTTTACTTCCTCTTTTCTTTCTTTTCCTATTTAGCCTGTTAATGAGACTGATAACCTATGTATGATCATCATGACAATTTTAGGAAAACAGCTTCAGTCCTTGTCTGAATCTGTTAATACCTAATCAGAATATTTCATTAAAACACAACAAAAAAGAATCCACAAAAAAACGCAACAGAAAACCTCAAAACTCAGTAAGCCAGAGGCTTAATTTCTGTGAATATTTTACCTGGTGTAATGTGAAGCCAGTGGTCCTTGTTCTTTTCTGTGATAGATTGAGTCCTTTACTACATGGCATTTTCTCTGTGTGAAGCCACTGCTACATTGCAATTAAGTAACTATTGATCTTTTTTGATGAACAGATTGAGCTTTTTAAGTCTTTTATTATGAGCATTTCTCAGCCCTAAAATCACTTTAATTTTTAAAAGTGATCAAAGGTTAGCTGAACCCTGGTAAAAAGTCATATATCTCTTCAGGTCACAGCAATTTCTTCCTTTAGTTCCATAATAGTGCAAAATGAAGTGCTCTTAGTTTTTTTTTATGCCATTATCATTAACATGATATAAAATGACACTCTGACACAATAGATGATGTAGTTTTTACACTGAGTTTAATGTTATTCTATTGAAATTAATGGAAATCTTACCATTTCAATGGCAGTAGAATTAAACCAATATTGAGTAGTTCTGATACCCTCAATTCAGATATATTTTTGTCCTAAGGTTCTCGGGGAAATGTGCCAGAGCAGATGCAGTTTCACAGTGACTGATGCTAACTATTGACATTTTAATGGCAATCATTTTATTGGAAACCCCAGACAACATGATCTTCTATGCCCTCTCTATCTCTGTCTCCTGACTCAAATGTCATTATAATAATGAAAAATATTTCTGCGATTTTATTTGGGTTTGTATCTGACCCTGGTCTTGAGAATTAAGTGTTTGGAGAATCAAACAGACCACAAAGGACTTGGTATCTCAGATGGCCTCTAATGCATCCTGTGGGTAAGCCAGGCATATATAACCAGGGATATCAGAGCTCAGTCTCGGCTGTTAACAGCACTGGGGAAGTCAACAGAAATGCTCCAATTTATTTCAATAGGCTTGTGGCTGAGCCCTACAGCTTTTCACTTTCAGCAAGCACTTTACTAAAGGTTTTAGTGGAAGAGTTGTTTTAAGGAAAAAGTAAACTAATCTAGATATCCCACCCCATTTTCCAAAAATCACACAGGCAACAGGGTCAGGTTTTCCTTTTAGAGAACAAGTGTCAGAGAAGCTGGAGCACTTGGGCAGTGTGTGTGGGACAGGTGCCTGTGTCTGGCTCTCTGCAGGGACTCTTGCCCTGCTTTGGGGCCAGTGGTGTCAGCTCTCAAGGGGCTGCCAGCTGGGTGCAGCACCTCTGTCCACCCCAGACAGCTCCTGACCCAGGGAAGGGGGTACCTTCCCCAAATGGTGCCAATCTGTCAACCTTGAGCTGGGCTTCAGCCTCACAGGGAAAAGGTGGAAGCCAGCCAAGTGTTGCAAGCCTGGATGGTGTGAGAACCAGTCACCGGACATAAAAATGGCACAAATATCAGGCAAAATAAGGTGGCAGGCCACATCTTTCTTTACAGGTTTTAATAAATTCATGCCTCCCAAAATCCTGAAAAATTTTTGAATAAGAAGAAGGAAGGAAATCTCTTACACTTCCAGTTTGGCTTTGTTTACTTGCTTTGTTCTGTTCAGGTAATAAACCCTAATGACCTTGGCATAGGATATGCCTGGAGGGATTAAGGACTAATTTAGATGAAGTCTTGCTCTTGTCTTGTTCTATTGACATAGAAATGATGAAGATAAAAATCCCTATGTTAATTTCAGAGACAAATTTAACATGTGTCTTTCCCAACAGCTGAGCAACAGATATAGACGGGGGTCTGGAGCTGGACTGTGCATCTCTAGTAATTTAACTAAAACTTTGTTGAAATTCCTGTCTTTCTTTGAATATCACCACAGGATTTAAAAGTACAGTCCACATTTTAAATAGACTTTTTATTATTACCTTAATAATTTACTGCAGTAGCAGAAGGAAGGGAGGATAAGAAACTGAATTATTTCTTAAATTAATTTTTTTTATTTTTTACAGTGACAATGCACAGACATTGATAATTGTTACTTTTAAGCCACATTTTGCCAGATTTCAGGTTTGCCAAGAAAACACCAGATTTTTAAAAAGAAGCTGGAAATTATCAATCTTTTGGTTTGGAGACTTCTGAATACCTTTTAGAAATACTTTGAAGTGTTTTCAGTAGAGTTTATAGGTAAGGTAATAATTTTCAGAAAGGAATAATGTATTGTTGTCATTATTGTTATTATTTATTTTTCTATTAAGAAGATTTTAAGCATTGGCTGGTTTATGAGTTAGTTTTCTCCCTATGTAAGACTTTCAATATGTTTTGTGCTAACAAGGTTCTGAAGTTTATAAGTGTTTCTGTTTCTATCCCGGTTTTAATGGCTTTTGGAAATTTAGTTACAGCTTTAGCAGATACAGGCACACATAGAATGTGGGAGCCTACAGCGCTTGTTAAATGTTATAAATACTGTTAAAACTAAAAGTGCAGCAAGCACTTCATAAACAGTTTTAATTTATAAGTAATTTAAATTGTTTATAATAAGTAAAGTATTTGAGTTAAGAATACATTTGACTGGGACTGTGGGAAGTGCTCTGTAAACTGTTGACTGCTTGAAGCTCTTGCTCTTTAGGCATTTTTTTTTGGATTTCAAGTTCCATTTTTTCTGATCTCAGATACAATTGTTTTCCTGGTTTTTCATGAAAACATTTCCTCCCTAAAAAGAATTACCATAAGCTTTTCAGCCCTCTCCTCAACCTTTCAAGAATCTGAAAGCTGAAACTATTTCATGCTTCAGGTATAAATGATTTTGGTCACATTTTCTTTGAAATTGGACTCAGAATAGTGTAAATAGAAAACACATACATGAGGAAGCAGTTGCACTCATGGTATTATGGCAAAATAAACACTGACATTTCCTTTGACTGCCTGTGATAACACAGAGGAAGAGCTTTCGTTTACATAATTTATGTACTTAATAATTTAAATGTGACTAAAAGCAAGGTATGAGGGCCAAACACCTAAGAATCTCTGGAAATGCCCTCCAGGCAGAAGAATTAGTAGTCATGGTAAGAACCCCCACATAATAAACTGAATTACAAACATCAGTAATCCCATTTAAATTATTTCCAGTAAGATACTGATCACAAAATTTCCCTTTTCCTAGTGCTTCTAATGGTAAAATAATGAGAAAAACCTTTATCTGGAAGCACTGCACTTCAAGATTTACTAATTAGAGAAGAAATACTGAGCATTGGAGAAAGCACACCTTAACCTCCTGTCTTCAGTACAGTTTTTGCATCTGGTACCAGGTGGAGCTGTCAGGGATGGTACTTCCAGCACCTGTACTTCACAGTGAAGAATCTTCAGTCTCTTCAACTTGCAGAATCAAGTGTGGTGAAGAAAGCCCCTTGTTTGTTCCTGTTCTGTGTTCTCACAAGCTGTAGAGGATTAGTGCTGGTGATGTCTGTGGGGTGTAATGTGTGCACCGTGCTCCTTCGTGACTAATGGGCTCGCACCGAAGTTAAATCACTCATTCCATGGAGTTTTCATTTCTTGTGCACTGTGGTGATAATGATTTAAATAACTAATAAATGAGGTGCTTCTGCTGCTGTGACTGGGCTCAGATTGCTCACTTTAGTGCAGTTCTGTAAGATTTGTGTTTCCATGACACCCAAGGTGAGCAGTAATAAATGTTATTTGTATGGGATTCCTGAACAACACTTTCTACAGCCCTCACCACACCACTGAGCAGCAATAGCAGACACTGGAGGGGCAGGAGCATTGTGAACTGCAAATAGAAGTGCTTAGGAGGAAAGAAGATGTTTTCTCTCAACCAGAGGTGAAAAGAAACGTGTAAGTCTTGGTACCTCAGTCTGTAATCACCAGTTACAAAAAGCTTCTCAGCTGCCTTTGAAAAGGCACACAGCAGGAAATGAAAGAAAGACTTCAAGAGAACAGAGAAAATAAGGTTTCTTTTATTGTAGAAAGGGAACTTTTACTATTCATATATGGCAAAGGAAAACCAGCCTGGAGGAGCAGGGATTGAGGTACTAGTTTCAAGAAACTAGTTGGGCATGACTTTTATCCCCCTCTAAACAGATTTAAACACCTTATATTGTGCATCTGCACTATGGAGCCACCATCTGGATTTTGTTCTGGGGCTGTAAGACATGCACTGATCAGACTGACAAATCTAAAGGAGTTTCAGTAAGTTGACAGCAAGTTACTGTAAGGAACAGGATTAGAGCAGCTGAGACCTGAAAGGTGGAAGAACATGATATTTGTGCTAACATCAGTTCAAGCTTTTCATTCTAATTAAAATATATTTTTATAATTTTAGTATGAAGGGAGACTGGATGAAGGACAAGTGAGTGACTCAAGCAGAAATTATTCCAAGAGATCAGTCTGGTCTAATCCCATCCTAAAATTGCTCCTAAAATTTTTGAAACTAAACTTCATGAGAGACCATTCCAAAATGTAATGAATTCCACGGAATGGATGCCTTTCACTTCGTTGTCATGGTTGCATGAATAGTCTGCTAAACAAAACTACCACAAAGGTGTGGCAGCCTTTGGAGAAGTTACTGCCTGAGATTTTGTAAAAGCCACATGGCATATGGAAACGGCATATGGAAACTTGTTAACACTGAAAGGTAAGGAGAAAAGTGGCAGTGAGTGATGAACTACTTGGAAATGTTTAAAAAGCTGAATCACTGTCATCTGCAGAATTCCTGATGGAGCACATTGAGATTGAGACAAAGTCAAGAGTTTTCCAAAGCTCTCCATCACCTGAATGATAGCAAAGGGCCAGTCACTAACCATATGTCAACTGCTCGTTGCAGAAAGATCTTCTGCCTCCTGAGAAAATGAGGGTGTGAAGTCATTAGAACAGCCCAGAAATGTGGAAAGTGAGGGATTGTCACGTAACCACACAAAGAAAACGACCTAAAGATAATATCAGCTAATGAGTTTTTCACATTTCTGCCTAAAACAGGAGAAAGATTCTGCATTTTTAATCTCAAATTGAATCAGAGGGGTAGTTGAAAAAACATCTGTAACATCAGCAGGGGTGAATTTAGCACCTCTGTGTCTAGAAGATACTTTTACTGGAGCAATTTATCATGCAATGGCAGATCTGAATCCAATAGTAATTAGAGCTTAATTGACTTTACTGGCACATTCAATGCTTTGCACCTTCTCTAATTATGGAATATCCTTTGTGTATATGCTTTTTCTTCAAAGTTGATTTTCTCAAGAATATTGTCTGTATTGGAATGGCTTGAGGTCCTATGTTAAAAGTGATGGAGTGGTTTAAGAGTCAGCCCTGGCACTGTCACTCACAAAATAACAAACAAACAATAACCTCTTTCATCTTAGTAAATCCCAAAGCTCTGTACAAAGTAAATAATAATTAAACAGATGAACATTTACCGAAAGTACATACATCAAAGAAGATCATACCACATTAAAAATATATTTAGCTTCAAAACATCCCCACCATCTAGCCATTGCTTATCAGGTTTAACTGAATCCAGGGATGAAAGAGTTGTCGGATTTCACAGACCTTGTAATTAGTGATTCTCTTCCAATTACCCTGGCAGCCTGTATAACTACTATCCCGACTGTGTCTCTTTTGGGGACGTTGTGCTGCAGTTGCTCTCCCCTGTCCATTAGGGAGGTGGTTTTTCTCTTGAGGCTGATTGAATCCAATCAGAATCTTTCCAGTTCCCTCCCCAGTTGCTGGATCAGGATCACCCTAAATTCCAGCTTGTTTCCTTCCTTTTGCTTCATTTGCCTGAGTAGCTGAGGCCAGGCCAGTGCACTCTCTCCTCCAGACTGGTGTTTGCTGCCTAGTCACTTCTAGCTGCAGTTTGGATGGAACCAAAAAGGCAGATTCTTGCATGAGCCAGTAAAAATGTCAGTCTTCAGCATCATCTGGAAAGATGAGAAACAACTGCTTTTGCATTAGATAATTCACAAACTGCCAACAGACAGGGCAATATTTGGAAAAGGGACTGGCTCAGCCAGTCGTGTTGAAAAAAGGGGTTCTCCCCTATGCGTTTTCCTATACCCATTGTTCATATAGTTTCTGAATTTTTAAAGATGCAAAGACTTTCTCATCACACTGGAGCATGAAATTTGTGAGTGCCAGTTCTGTAGGGACTGGCAAAATTTGTTATTATTCTGTTGGCCCAAGCTGCTTTGTGGGTTAGTTTAGGAAATCTCACTTCCTGTTTATTGTTCTGTTTTGTTGTCTCCTCCCTCCCCCTCACCATTTTCTCCATGAAATTATTTATTCTTGAATGCAAGGATGGTCTCTGTTGTTGGGTGTAGCAAGGGGAATGGTAATGAGGATAAACCTTTCTTCCATTGTCAGAGAGTCTCAAAACTGTCTGTGCACGTATCTACATACTCTTTTGTCTAGAAAATACTGTGTAAAACAAGTACTGATCAGATATTTGGAATTATATATGAACAACTTCACTAGTTCCTCCTGGCACTCAGAAAGAATCAATACCTTTAGTTACAGACAGATCTGCCAGAGACAGTAAGGGCAGTGAAAACACCTATTCTTTCTGAAGGAATGGATTCACTTTCTAAGCAATTGCCAAGAAATCAATTCAGGCAAATCAGAATGCAACAGCTAATTATGCCTTTTAATTTTGGAAGTGGTGTGAATTTGTGCCAGAAAAGCAGGGGGCAATTGTTGCAGGTAGAGCCAGGGGAAAATCATTGAAAGATGCTGAAAGCTCCTTCTTTCAACTCAAACTTAGAACAACAAATCAGAAAAGTTTGTAGAAGCTTTAGATTTCTCTATGTATTCTTTTGCCCTGAATAAATTTTTGCACTCCTTCAAAGACAGAGTTTTGCAACCTCAGCAAATTTTAGCCCCCTTACTTGCAGACTGCTGTTCCTAATAGTAGTAAATGGAACTGAAGTTCACATGATTTTGAGGTGAAATCCCAGCTATAACTCAGGCGTAATTAAAAGCCCACTTTGGCTGCAGGCTTTCTCTTCACCTACCTGCTCAGCAGGTGATGACAGTCTTCAAGAGGTGGCATTTTAGGAAAAGGGCAAACTGTTCTCAGAGGCAGAGAAAGCATCATCACTTATTTCCCTCTCTCTGTCCAGGCTTGTCTTTCTGCACCAAGCCCAGTTTATTAATGTTCAGCAAACAGTTTTACCAGCACTCACTGTCTGGCTCTGCAAAGCCTTTGCTCACCATGCTGGCCCATCCTGAAGCTGTGCTGTGTGTTGGTCTCACAGAAACCCCTAGGAGTGAAGTAGCTGTAATTAAAGGTTTTCAGCTACAGGGTTGTCAAATCCTTTTGTGTATCTGTTTTGGCAAGTGCTTCAAACCCTACAGCAATATTAAATAGACCATCTGTTAGCCTTCATTAGTCTCTCACTCATCAACAGGGCTATTAAATATAACTGAGGATGCTAAAGGAAACCTTGACATCTTGGCTTTCAATTGGAATAGTGATCAATATTGATAACAAAAGTATTTCACATGAATTTATTATTAATAGAAAGTTAAATACAGCATAAATATGGATGTTTTGCCCTACACAGCTTTAATATAACTAATCTAAATGATATAGTGAAACCCAACTTTATTAGCATCACTATCTCCAAGAAAGAGCTCCATGCCAGTGGCACTGTCCTGAAAACAAATGAAAGAATGGTCACCACTCTGATGTTTGCTAAATGACAGAACAGATTGCACCATGCTAAACACAGAGGATGTTATAGAAAAAGACCTGCAATTAAAAAAAATATGCAGTGGACTTGGCTTATTCTCTTCTTCTCTATAACAACTTCTAACATATTTGAGAATAAGGGATAGTAGCTTCCTCTGTTATTTCTTATCTACAGTAAAAAAAACTCCAAAAGCGCTCCCTGGAGAGAATGTTTTTTATACAATTTTAAACTTCTCACTGTTCTTTCAACTCTATCCAGTTACTCCATGCCTGTAATTAAAAGACAGGAGTATTCACAACTTCCTTGGTATTCCAGCTAAAGGATTTTGGTCAGATTTTTATATATGAGCATCTTGACCTGTTGATACAGAATCCAGTCATGATTGTATAAAATCCTGAAAGCAATGTTTTTGAAATTTTCAGATGACTTGTTTGTGATTTTGATTTTCTCCCTAAAGGAGACATAATTAGGGCAAACTCAGGATGACACACCCAAAGTACAATATACTTGAGATTGAAGCATCCTCTAGAAAACAGTTAGATTATAGGAAGTCTGAGGAGGTGGCACCAGTACATTTCAATGACTGTGAGTATCTGAAGGGAGGTGCCAGAGGACGGACCAGCCTCTTCTAGGTGGTGCTGGGCAACAGGACAAGAGGTAATGGACAGAAACTGATGCACAGGAATCAGAACATGGGAAAGAATTCCTTTACTGTGCAGGTGATTGAGCCCTGGAAGAGATTGCCTGAGAATTTTTGAAGTGTCCCTGACTAGAGATATTCCATAACTTTCTGGACACAATCCTGTGCCATATGCTTTGGAATGAGCCTACTTGAGCAGGGAGGTTGGACCAGATGACCCACCATGGTCCCTTCCAGCCTTACCTGTTCCATTATTCTGTGATTCTGGGAAAGTTAAGTGTCAGGCAAGTTAGCGTCAGGATCTATTTTCCAGATCACTGAACGACTTTACTGATGCTGATGTCTTCACAAGACCAAGAATAAACAGCAAGACTTGGCAACAATTTAGTTCTGTGTCAGAGTAAAATGATCTTTATCTGCAGTCCAATTCAATGAGTCTGCTTTTGGGACACAGGCTAGTTTGGCTGTGTGCCATGCTGACAGGAATTCTTGCCAGAGGTAGGTAGGTAAGTTACCTGCTGGTGCAGTTGTAATTTTATTGCTTTTTATTCTGTACCCAATGGCACTCTTACCAAGAAATGTCACCCTGTACTTACAGCTGTTGTTTTAAGATTGTTCTTGTCACTTTTTACATACTTTAGGACTAATATGTGTAGGCAAAAATGCTTTAGTTTCACTCTTTAAATTGTTGGGAGAAAAAGAGCAACTGTTTAATTTAGAAGGAAGTCTCTCAAGTTCTAGTAAAAAAGGAGTATCACATATTGGAAGTCACTCAGAAATTTCATTTCTGCTGAGACTTTCTGAGGTCTGTATATTTGCTTTGAGAGACTTCAGCATTTCTTAATAACTGAAACAAATCAAACAAAAGAGTATCTGAACGTAATTAAATCAGTCCTAATCCTCATATAACATTTACAGTTTTCATGGCCACAAATATAAACAAGTTCTGGAGCATCTATTTATGCAGCATTGACCTTCACACAATATTGTGTGTGGCTTGTGATACTCAGTGAAGGTTGTGATTTTCCCAGACCTATCTGCTTCCTGCATTGCATTAATGAAATAAAAACTACAGTGGGTAAGACACTGAGAGAAATGGCAGACAGCTCATGGGAAGATGTTTAAAGGAGTTGCTATCTGGGAGAAATGGCAGGGGCTGCAATGGCTTCCTAGGCTACAACCTGTCAATACAGCCACAATAACTGAGAGTTGTGCGTTCTTGGTCCACCAGAACTGGAAACCAAGAGGAAATTATTCCTGTGTCTTTTATTTTTCAATGGGACAGATCAAAAACATGCACATCACTATGTCCTGTTGATCAAGTGACCTGTGGTAACTCCTCTGTTGCATATTTGCATGCCCAGTTTGATTGTGCAGCTACAGAGCATGTACAAAACAAACTATCCATGCAGAGTTTATAAGCAATGAGCTTGTGGAGGGTTTCACAGTCTTGTGTAAGAGCAATCTCAGCCAGTGATAATAGCAAGAGTAAGGAGAAGAAGATTCAGCTGGAGAGAGAGGGAAATAGCCTTTTTTAGTGGTATCTTTTAGTCCAAGTAAATGATAGATATGGGTAAATAGCAGAAATAAAATGAAGGGAAGGAACAATGGCTGAACAATGGCACAGAAGGGGGAAATTTTTCTAGTATGGAATGTGGCTGAGGCAGGACTAGTCTCAGAGAAAATGAGGAATTGACTGAGAAAATGAGAGGGTGAAAGGTGTGTGCAAGTGAGCAGGGAAGTAGAGTGAGATGGAGAGCAGACAACAGCCAGTTCATCATCAGGTCCAAAGTTAATCCTCTGGAAAACAATGTGCTTATACAATAGGAGATGGTCCTTCCCTCAGCAGCACACAATGAAACAGTTCTGAAACACAGTCCATGGTTTTCACATGTGTTCAGAAGCAGAAGATGCTTCCCATGATTGCTGAAATGCTGAAATGCCACGGTGTGTCACCTCTCTTTGCATTCCCTGATGTGGATGAAGCTGGGTCATTTCTGATTAATTCTCTGACCTAGAGGAATGCTTGAAGTACAATGGAGAGTCTATTAATCCTTCTGTAGTGCTGTCTACCTTCTATGCATTCCTCCTCTCCAGAGTAACTTCTGGAGTTTTCTAAGGAAATCTTTTGGTTTAGGAGTGGGGTATCAATTTAAAATCCCTAAAAGGGAAGGATATCCCCTGGCAATAACTACTGTGAAAGTCCATAGTGTGCAGATTCATGTTTTCACCTGTAATGGGAAAGTTAAAAGTAATGATGGAGCTCTGATTTGGCTCATCTAATCACTAAATTTCAAACTAACAGATTCTCTTGGGCTTGAAAAACTGGGCCAGAATTATCACAAGAATAGATTGCCTCTTGGTATTCCTGAACGGAACAAGGGCATGTTAATATTAGCAAAAATGAAAAATAATTAAAAATAGAAGGTCTGATTCTCTCTGCATCAGGATTTTTTTTTTTTGCTGTTTTGCTGAAAAGGGGGGGGCTTTTATTTTATAATAGACCAAATCCAACTCATCTGTGGTAGCTTGTGCTATTTAAAATATTATTTTAAGTAATTTCTAACTCTTAACACAGACTTACTTTATTTTTTTCCTGAGTTTTCCTTCTCTTAATTGCTAGAAGATTCTAACAGAAAAAAATTTGTAATGGCTAGGTAAATAGTTGTCTGAGGCTGTGCTTGTAGCTAGGGGTGTGTGAATTAAATGACCCTGTCGTTCTCTTGTGTCTTCATTCTGTGATTGTTCTGAGCCTGTGCAATGTTTCTATGACCTTCACTACAGGATTAATGGGAGTTATTTCCTCTATTGGTGCAAAGCAATTATGCATGCCATCCTGCTCTGAGATGGTTTAAATGAAAGTTGCCAATGGAAATGTTAACCTTCACCTGTCATAATGCTATTATGTTATCTTGGGCTAATGGTAAAAAGAAGTCATGATTTCATTTTATTTAAATTTCAGCTGGGTATTTGACCATAAAATTATTTCTAAAAGGAAACACAATAAAGATGGTAGATCAAGAGTTCAGCAGTGAAGAAGAAAAGTGTTGCGTTACTGTCTGGAATATAATTATAGAAAAAGATTCAGTATAAACCAGAACAGATGAGGCTTAGGTACTCAAAAAATTCTATACATGTGAAGAGACTGACTTCATCACTGTCCTTTGAAAATCCCAATATTTGACTATTTTATTATGGTGATGTTAGTAAATGCTCATGAAAAGGGCTGAAGCAAGACCACAGTTAAAGTTTTTGATCTGAATATCCATCCTCAAATAGAAAGTAGGAACTAGTCTAAAATTGAAGATTGCCCTAGAAGCAAATTTTTGGTTTTATTTTTTCTTATGTCCTTGATAAGCACAGTTTGGTGAAAATGAAGGCTAGATAGTGTGGACTCTACAAGAGCAGCACAGAATACAGTATAGTAATGGTACATCTGGTCATTCCCATTACGTGTGGTTGTGTGAGAGATGTGTGAAAAACATCATAAGGAAAATCAGTCAGAGAAAGAGTGGGCTGAAGTGAAAATAAGTTGCCATATGAATGTATATACACATGTCAAATAGGTTGTCTGGGACTAGAATAAAAATAATTGCAATTGTTTGAAGATAAATGAATAATACCTTATTATTTCTGGCAGAGTGTAACAGAAACAAGCTTAAAAGTGCAGCATTGTGAAAGTCCATAGTGTGCAGATTCATGTTTTCACCTGTAATGGGAAGTTAAAAGTAATGATGGAGCTCTGATTTGGCTCATCTAATCACTAAATTTCAAACTAACAGGTGACTGGTGATTATATCCCTGCTTAAAATCTCTAAAGCACTGTGAGTTTTAGAATAGGCTTCTCCTCTTCTCAGAATGTGAGAAGTTTTTACTTGCAGGAAGCTAATTAATATTCGGTGGATCAACATTTTTCATCAGAAAAAGGTTTCCCAGAAATTTCTGTTCAAAAAGATGAACCACAGGCTTGACATTGTGTGCTGCAAACCCTAAACTCATGTAAATTGCCCTTAGTCAATGAAACTCTTTGAACAAAACTTGCTCTTTTTCACAAGGTAGGATACAATTCTTAGTGTCAGGGATTTGGTTTACAGGAATATATAGACAAAAGTGCCACCACTAAAATTCCATCTGAATTCTGGATCATCTCCACTGACTTTATATCTTCTGAATGTCTTGCTTTGACTTACTTGTTTTATTTGATATTTTAAAAACTATCACTATTAGAGTCGGGTGCAATGGTGTTTGTCTTATTTCTTTATTATAGAACCTATTAATTTTGGAAGCACAGGGTGATCAATGTACAGAAACACAAAACTGAATCCAACTGCTCTGGCTGTAGGAAGATTGCACCCTGATGAACTTGTTCCTGCTCTGGCTGTAGGAGGATTGCACCCTGATGAACTTGCTGATCCCAGACCATGTGCCAATTTGCTGCATCCTGCTGGGAAACCTGCATGAGCATCCACCTGCAGCCAAGAAAAGCATAAGGGGATAAAGGTTTCAGTGATAGAAATAGACCTTATTTTAAGCCTTTTCACTGATAATCGCTCTCAGTTTTAATTTTTGCAGTGTCTTTAGATTGCACCAACAATGAAGTGACGTTTATTTGCCTCTCCTTTACTGTCAGGTAAATGACAATGCAATCCTAGCAAAAGCATCAGTGAGACTTCCCCTTGCACATCTATTAATAACCATACAGTACTTGGGTCAAATGCAAGGTACAATCTGACTGGGAAACATGGAGACAGTTAAATTGCATCTTGGCATCTATGTGGAATATCTTGTACCACTGTAATTGCATTATCAAGGTGAAAGATAGGCAAATATGAAACAGTCATTGAAATTAATAGCATGAAGTGTAGCATTTACAAAGGAATATATTTTTTTCTTGGTATCCTTTAATATCTTCCATTTTTAAAGGATCTTTTTTTTTTATGTCATCACAGCAGGAGTTTAGCAAACATGTAACTACCTTTTTAATGAGGTCATTTAATGAAGATAGTTCTTTGCTTATTCTGATTTCCATCCCATATTTCCTACCCTGATACTTGCTGTATTTTCATAAACTTTTAGAGAGTACAATTCTGTAAGCCTTCTCACCTTTTCACATCTAATCTTTACTTGGTTTGAAGTTGCAGCATTAGAATATAAGTACTTAAAAATCAAATTCATGGTATCATTAATGTGAAGAGTACACTCTTCCACTGAGCTCTTCTGCAGTTATATTGCAAATATGATGATGCCATAATATGGCTATTTGCTAAGTCTGTAACAAGAGCAGTGGAGGCATTTATCAATTCTCTTAGTTGTATATAAAATTTCAGCAAGAAGTGGGAAAGAGTTTGGGTTTTGTTCATACTCCTAAACTGAACAAGGACCTGTGCAAATGAAATTCAATTTGTTTGCCTCAAAGACCTTATCACTTAAAATGGCAACACAGACAAAGGGAATACAACTCATGTTTTAATGCAGAAGATAAAATTGCAGACGGATCAAATGTATTGCCTTGGGTCAAGCAGAGAGATTGCTGGGGACCAGGACTTGACCTGCCAGGCAGTGTCTTTGGCCATCACCCTATTGCAAATCTACCTGGCCTGTTCAGCTCTCATCCATAAACTCAGTTTCTGATGTGCATTCTCTGTGTGAGGAGACCAAAACTAAATAAAATGGGTCAGCCTTGTGCCTTCTGAAACAGTGTGAAAACTCCATGGTTTCATTCATCTTTTGCATTAAAAAGAGCCATGAACTCTGTACAGCTCACCAAGTTCAATCCTACATGGATGAAACTGAGATGAAAGGACACGTGAAAGATTCTTTACATGTGACTGGGTTTGATATTACTAAGGGAAGTTAGCATTTGACACCATTAAGGATAGCAGCTGAACTGGGATGGAGGGACTGAAGAATAGGGCCTTCAACTAAATTTATCTGCTCTGATTTAGAATCACAGTGTATTTTTCTACTCAAATAAAGATCTTTAGCCTAATGAGCAAGTCCACTTTACAGGAGCAGAATATATGAACAGATAAGGAAGGACTTAGAAACTGGTATATGCATTGAGGGGTGTAGTGCTGACTACTTCTGTGGTATTAGATGAGAATTAAAGAGACTTAAAGCAGCCATGTGATGGAAAAAGAAAATGAAAAGATTAATTACTTCATGGGGAGTGATTTCTTGGAGCATTTTTCCTGGTTCATCATGTCCAGAATTATGAGGCAGGTAATTACCAGTTCTTTTCCATTTCTCACACTGTGGAGACCAGATCAATACAACTCTTTTTACAATCACCCTGGTACTTATCTATTCTACACTGGAGAAAAAGATCTCTCTCCTTTGATTCAAGAAGAAAGGATGGGTGCAAGATGAGTGGACACTTGTACTCTGCCCATGTCTCTCCTTTGGGCTGCCTGCCTGACAAGATGAAAGAAAATTTTATGTTCAGGGCTTTTCTAGACGGAAGGAAAAAATCCCTCCAGCCTGCGATGCATGATTAGCTACCATTTATAAAGGCTTTTTCCTGAAAAACATTCTGGAGGGGTCCTTCAGAGCCACCACATCACAAACAACAAAGGACAATGCTAATTGCTTGGTTAAGCTGCCCCCAACTGATCCACAGACTTCCCGCTCCTTGTGTTACCCTGACGCCAATGGCACCTTCGAGCACACAACTGCACATTCCTGGCAGAGTGCTTGAAAGTCAGACAGTGTATGCAAGAGCAGATAATTTTATTTTATCAGCCTGGTTCCTGCCTTATCTCAATAAATTTTCCACTGTAGGTGCTACATGCAGAGAGTTGGACTCCTGCTAAATGCACTTACCCAAGACATGATGCCGTCTTGCTCCTCAAACACTGAATAAAGCAACTGGAATTTATATTAGGAAGGGGGACCAGTATGAGGTGACACCAATTTATTTATGGTTTCAGTTGGGATAGAGTTAATTTTCTTCCTAGCATCTGCTACAGTGGTGTGTTGGATTTTTTATGAGAATAATGTTTATAACACTGACTTTAGCTGTTGCTAAGCAGTGTTTACACTAAGTCAAGGATTTTTCAGTTTCTCATGCTCTGCCAAGGTGCAGGTGCACAAGAAGCTGGGAGGGGGTTGTTCAATGCCACAGAACATCATTCTCAGTGTATAAGGTGGGAGGATTGGCTGTGAGGGATCAATCCCTGCTCAGGGACATGCTGGGCATCAGTCAGCAGGGGTGAGCAGTTGTATTGTCTATCACTTGTCTTTCTTGGGTTTTATTACTCTTTCTTTTTTTTTTCCTTTTCTTTTATTTCTTCCTCTCTTTCCATTTCTCTCTTTCCATTATTATATTGCTATTACATTTTATTCCAATTATTGAACTGTTTTATCTCAACCCAGGAGCTTGACATTTTTCTTCCCTCAATTCTCCTCCCCACTCCACCCACAGGAGCACACAGTGAGAGACTGGCTGCATTGCACTTTGTTGTGTCCTGGGTTTGAACCTGCACTCGACCCAAACACAGCTTCAGTTTGAGCAGGAGGCATTCAGGTCAGCTTACAGGAGGACCCTCTTTATGAGAAGGAAATAGAAGTTCAGATTGCCAGAGGAATGTGCCAAGACCTCAGCTCTGGGTCCTTTTCAACAGGCAGATGAACTTCTGCCAGGAACAATTTAGATGTAGTTTTTCTTGCTTCAAGAAGAGGTATGGTGAATGTGTCTTCTGCAGATACCTTTCAAATCAATTTTGTCTAGTCTGCTACTTATTCTTCTGTGCAGGCTTGAAGATGAAGCCCTTCCAGGCTGGAGATGCCTGGGGAAAGCTGGAATTCAGATCAGATATGCAGTATCTGATTCAGCCTGTCTTAAGGGATTCATGCTTTAATGACTGAGCTTTAAGGAGCTCTAGCAGGCATTCTATCAATATTGCCTGGCTCCAGAGACAGGACAGGGTCATGGGATGCAAAAGACCTGTGCTCCTGACAGAGCAGTGTGGTTAAGAACAAATCTTTATGAAATGGAGAACCTGGGGAAAATACATAAATTAAAGCATTACATTTTTATTTTAAACTTTAAGCATGTAGAATGGAATTAAAAGCAATTTTGGAGAGTTATTTCAGATGTGTTTAATACTGAGCCACACATACTGGCTCATCACGAACACTAGTTAATTACCAAGACCATATTCTGACACAGAATGACTCATTTTCCACTTCTGGGTGTATCCTGCAAATTCTCAGTCTTGTCTATTTATCTCAAGTTTAATGTGGCACCCCGCAGAAAAATAAACAACCAATATGCAAGCAAGGCCTAGGAGATGCCTCAAAACCCAAGAGAAATATACAGATATTGTTAAAGAAACAATAAGCAGGTGATAATGACCTTTAATTATGTAGTTAAACTACAGAAAAAAAGCTGATTTCATCCTTTCTCTTCCTTTCTTAAGTGGATGCTTCATAGCATTAGACTGTATTTACTGCCTCCTCACACTCATTTTCTTGTAATACAACCCGAAAAACTTAAAAAAATGCCAAAATTATAATGGAAAGTGATCAGAAGTTTTTGTTTTAGTGCCAATTTAAAAAAAAAAATTAGTTCAAAAGTTTAGTAAATATAGAAGACAACATAAAAAAGCACTATTTTTATCATGATCCTTGGAAATTCTTGCCTCCTTTCAATTGCTGCATCATGTTTGTCATAGCACAAAATTAAATTTGAAGAGGCCCACAGAGTTAATTTTCCTGAAATAATACCTCAAAGTAACAGCTACATTGATTCAGACACATTGTATCTGCACATTTGCATATTAAATAAAGGTCTTTCTTCCCCCAAGATGTTAGCATAGCCTTTTTAATACATTCCCAATTAATTTTATCAAACATCTTTGAATAAATAAAAGATGAACAGAGAGATGAGGTGGAACTCTGCCCTCTAATGTAGAAAGGAAGCAGAAACAAAGGTGGTTTGTTTTCATTTTTTGGTTAATTAACTTTGTCTTCTGGGAATAAGAATGAGTCTTCAATTTAAAAGATGCAACGAAGAACAAAAATGTGTGTAAATAAAGAATCTCAAAGAATGAAAGGGAAGGCTAAAAAGGAGTACACTTTTTAAAAGATAGCTATCTTATATTACCTAATTTTATTGAAATTATAGTTAGGGCTGACATCTGTTCTAGAAGGCCTAACAACTACCACTTCTTAAGAACAAGTACAAAGGCAAAGGCAAAATATTTTTATAGAAGACCCATTCCATGTCAGCTTACTGCAGGATGACATTCATCTCTTTTTGAAGATTTCATTACTGATCATTATCTTCATACTGGACTACAGGTTGGAGTCATCAAAGGCATTCTTGACTTCCCATTTGTTAAATGCATTGTCCATAGGAAAAAAGGGAGAAGCATACTTTAAACAGATTAAGAATTTTCTGGTGATTTCTTTCAGTTAACATGGAGTAAAAAAAATAAAAATTAAATTCTTCTACTCCTGCAGTACACTTGAAAATCTTTAACTTGACTTTATGTGGAATATTAACACAGAGATGACATGAATATGAAATTTGAAGAATACATACATGTAAATGCTTTTTTACAACTTTATGTTGTTTTCTCGACTGTTTTCTATACAAAAACTTCTTCAGGGTGAGGCCATGCAAAGTTCATCTGATGGTACTGGCTGAGGCTCATTACAAATGTGGCTTGTTGCACACAGAAAATACTGCTCAGAGCATAAATCAGATCAACACATCTCCCTGCAACTGTTTGTTTAGATGTTCCCTCAAGGCTAGCTCAGTGTTCAATTACTCCCACTAATGAAATAAGGGAAGAGGGACAAATGGTAAATGACTGGAAGTTCTCTCTTTATAAAATAACAGAATGGAAGAGAAATAATACCAGAATACCATAATCCTCAAAGTGGTGTACCAGGCAACCCAAGGTTTGCTGGCCAGGGGCATTTACAAAACTGTCCTCAAGTCAGGCTTATACAATCAGAGCTTATCTAACAGTCCTCTACTACATTCCTAGGGCTCCTCCTCTGTGTAACTCCTCTTTTCCATCAATTCCCAAGAGCTGTGCTCTCTGAGAACTGGGATTTCCATCTGAGGTGGGTCATTATGCTACTTAAAGAAAACACCTCCATTGCTCTCTCTCTTTGTCACTCCAGATGGAGAATTTCAGGCTGAGAAAATTCTCTTACATTTTTATTGCATAGTATGTGATTATTTCTTGGTTCTGCAAGCTGGCAGATATAATAAAAGGTGACAATAGCTGGACATTAAAATAGACCCTCTTGCAAACTTATGGATCTCATAGCCACATGACTTTTTTCAACCCCCCCCATTTAAAAGCTTTAAATTAAATTTACATTTCAGTTTTTACAGAAGATGGGGATGATGAGGTGCTGCAGAGAGCATCTTAATAAAGCTGGCATGGTATTAATTGTCATTCTTTTCCAGCTAAATATTCACTAATGATAATGACTCATTTTGCCTCATTATTTTTCTAGTTAAGGGCTTTATATTGTCAAGGGTTTAAATCTTCCTTCGTTGCCTATATTTCTAATCCACCAAGGTCTTTGTCTTCGCCCTTCCTCCCTTATTCAAAGCCAGAAAAGTTTTCACTACCCTTGTTCTCTTAGGAACAAGCTATTTGTGGTTTAGCCCAGCATTTTTGTGTTCAATCATCTTTCTTTTCTTTGTTGTCAACCCTTTAAAGATGTTCGTCTTGCTTTTCTGTAATTTATAGTTTCTCAAAAAGTCTAATCAATTTATACCTTCCCCACAGGTTCAGATCCAGCTTACAATGCTGGCTGTTTGAAATTCACAGTAATAGGTGTTGCATTTTTGATAACACATTTACTGGTGTGTTGGCCTGGGTGATTTATAAAGGGTGCGTGGGAGGGTTTGATTTTTTGCCATCCTTAACACAGATGAATTAGGTGAAATATTTCTCAATCAAAAGCTGCCACACAAAGCTTGACTTTCAACCACAGCATAAGCTCATTCAAATGGGATCTCTGAGCTTGAGGCATGCCACAAAATACAGCACTGCAGCAGAGGGATCCTCCCAAGGCAGCCCATAGCCACACAGTGGGAAAAGACTTTTCAGACTACTGGAAACTGCTAAAACATTAAGCTGTCCACAATGACAGCAAGAAATCTATGCTGCTCTCAGTAGACATTGATTTGCTTAGGTTACTTCCTACATGGAGGGTTTGTGGGCAAACCATTTTCTCATTTAGCTCTAGCTGGAGTAAAAACTCCTCCAAGCAATATCAATCAGGCAGCCCTTGAGTTTTGAGCACGAAGACACTTTGTGCCTCAAATCCAGCAGCCCTTCTAGGACAGGAATCAGAAAGGGTTATTCATTGAAACAATTTGGTAGGCATATTCAGTTTCCCTTCTAAGGAAGGATTCCCCTGACACGAGCTGTTAAGGTCAGTGCTGCAGTGCCCACAGCCTTACAGATGCTTCAGGTTGGCCCAGAGCTGCTGCTTCACTGCTCCAGAGCTTCCATCTGCTCCCTCACACTGAACTCCAACATTTCCTTTCCCTGTGCTTACAAGAGCATTTGGCCTTTGAGCTGGTAGTAATTATCAATACTCCAAGGTAACAGTAAGAGAATATGGCCTTCTTTCCCTCCATTTCTAGTATCTGTTCAAGGACCCCAGGAGATGCAGACAAGGAGAAGTGAGAACAGAGCAGCAGGAGCAGCAGTGAAGATGAATTTCCAGCAGAGGTCACGAGAACTCCCACATCTTCTGTGATCTTTCATTAGAGAGAATGTGTGACTATAAGGGCTTTTCTTTCAGAGTCAGTGCTACCTAACACTGCTCCTGAAATCAGAAATCAGAGAGGCCTGAAATAAAAATCTTTATCCCTACCAATAAGGACTTATACAAAACCACCAGTGACTTTCTAATCTGCATGTTTTCATAGCCAGAGCCATATTATATTGTCAGGGGTCTGCCTCCAGAAAAAAATCCCCTCACTTAGGATGTAGACTGGCATGAAAGCCCCAAATAGGATGAAAAAGAAATCCTTTAGCCTGCAGTCAGCAATATACACTCCTGGCACAAGTTTCACCACCCAATGACCTTTGCTAAACTCAGCCAGCACATTTTTAAATGATTATTACTGAGTTGTTTCCTTCTATTCCTGCCCCGAAGGCAGAAAACCCTAACACAGGTGTTTCTATTACAATAAGTGTCTGAGCCAAAGTGTGTCTTGGTATTTTCCAGCTTCTACAGCTGGAAACTCTGATATCCTATTCCAGGTAACTGTCTGTCTGCAGCCAACTCACATAAGATATATGATTGCTTTATACTTCAATATTTGTAAAAATATCCATGAGAGACTTTTTCCACAATACTGTCAACACTAACAAACACTTACTGAATAGAATAAATTTCTTTTTATTATGTGACACTGTAATAATTGATTAGCTGTTAATGTGAAGGTGCATAAGATGATTGATTTTGTTTTGCAAAAATGTATGCCACTCTCTCTTCTGAATTGGGAATGGCTTAATTTCTGCACATCATCTCACAGAGCACCTCAGTGAAATGATTGCAACAGCCCACTTTTAACAAGGCTGAAGTTATCCATCCTTGAATATGGTGAACTGGCTACAATCTGAAATTCCTTGGCCTTGAGGATCTATTTTTTGTTGCCATTTATTAGAATGAGCATAACCACTTTTACTGTAGCACCTGGAGCTACTCAAGTGCAGGAAGTCTAATAAAACCCCTGAGGAAAAGACACTGCACGTGCACACAATCAGAAAATCTTAGTACTGTCTGGGATTTTTGAATAGAAATATAAGAATCCTACTGGGACCCCTAAGGGAAATTAAGGCAGTGCAGTCTCAGGCAGAAAAGACACTTCTCCTTTGTAGATGTAATTGATTTTTCATTTTAAAAAAAATTAATTTTAGAAACTTCTATTAAGAGAAAATCCCCTCATAATTATCAGTTATCTGTGCAAGACAATAAAAAGAGTTCTCCCTACAGTCTCCTTTTTAGGGGGCTGCCATGAACTCCCTCTTGGAGCCAGACTCACAGACAATTTATCTGGAAGCTTACTTTAAATTTAAAGGTAATGAAAGGCCTGGGATCCTCAGGCTTACAAAGTAACTTGTTCAACAATTCTGGAAACTGAGATTCTGAGGTTGCTTATAAAATCTGTTGCCCAGGAATTAGGACATGGTAAATTTTACATTTTCTGCCCCCATAAGGTTTACATGATGGAATACTCTCCATCACTGAGGTCAGGCTTCTCAGCTGGCTAAGGAAAGCAGGTGGCAGGAAAGTTCCTAAGTGTAGGAGCCATGCCCAAACTTTGTGACAGATTTGGCAAAGTGAATCATTCTTTGTCACATATACTTGCAAATAAGCACTGTGGTACTTAAATGTAAACATCTCCTAGTAAACCTGCACTCCTAAAAAAAGGACTTTTGCCTTGCTGCAAAAGTCCCTAATAAATAACTTTCCGAAGGCCAGACAAAATTATTTTCAAGAATTCAATCATCCAAGAACCACCCCCACAAAAATTACCTTTCCTTTGAGCTGTACATTCCTGAAACTTTCCCTGGATATAAGAAGAAAATATGAATGCAGCCAGGAAGGATATGCAATATCTGTTAATGCAACAAAGTTCCACAGTTATTCCTCAACAAATTTAAGAGCTTTCATCTGCTTTCAAGAAGCTTCCTTCCTGGTTAATTACATTTATTTTCATTTCCCTCCTAAATAAAAATTTCAACACTACTGATAGCCAGTAATCACTGGTCACTGTTCCTACCAGGGTTTACTTAGGTATGTTAGAATTTATGTCTCTCTGGTAATTAGTTTTAAATCATATTAATTCATATTCATATAAAATTCATTAAAAATCATCTACATAATGGGAATAATTCTTCTCTCTCTTTTCCCCCCAGAATTCTTAATTATGCGTCATATTTTCTGGTGAATGGCCACTAGAGAGGAGATAAAGCATCCATTACAGTTTTTGGAACTAAGGATAATTATTCAATGAAACCAAGTGAGTAAGAGAGAGGGAAATGATTTAATGGTCTGCTTGTTAAGGAGTGACAAAAGTTGATAGCCTCAGAGAAATGGCCCAAAATCAATCCTTAGAATTGTGGGAAAACTCTATTGCAGGTGAAATCTCTGAGAAGTTGCAGATGTGAGAGGATATCAGTCTCCTGGGCTATGTGTGCTTGTGTAAGTGCTCAGTGACTACTTGAAAATAGGCATTTTCAAATCAAAAAGAAAGCTGTTTTCAAATCAAAGACAAAGACTTTTTCAGTATATGTGTGTGTGTGTGTGTATATATATATATATGTTTATATATATATGTATGTATATATATATATTTCTTGATATTGGCTCTAGGGCAAGAACATCCCTTAACTTACTCTCCTCTCCTCTCTCCTTATGAGATATTGTTGGGATGAATTTTGAGATTTCTCCTGCAAGCTTTAACTGAGGTAGATGTTGAGTAAATTCTTATGGAATAGATGTCCTTTAGGCAAATCCTAACTAGCCACTCTTACAAAGTGTCATTGTTTCATAATCCTGATTCCCTGGAAACAAGGGCTACCCTCAAAGCCTGGAAAGCCTCTAGCAAGGTACAGATGCTCTCCTAAAGAAACAAGAGCTGACTGCATGCAATGAAGGCACAATAGAGCTTTTTTTTTTTCTGATTCATTATTTTTCTACATTAGGAAATGAGAGAGAATAGAGAATTTTTCAGCAAACCAAAAAGAGTGAGATCACAATATGTCTCGTAGCACCACCCTATGTATCTTGTCAGTAACATGACTTTACTTTAAATGATGGCTAAAATATATTGTTTGCCGTGCCCCTTGATTTGTTAAACCATAATCATGAAATTGAATTACAGGACAGGAACGATAATAATAGATGAAACTATTATGTGTCATAGAGAGGCAATTTAGCTGTAGCTAATGATCTTTACTAATGGGATAAGATATACTGCCACATGTGCCTTGACGACCATCATCAGATAAAACAGAGTAATCCATCAAGCAAACCTTTAAGGCAGTGTTTAATTTGAGAGGTGAAAGAAATAAAATTGGACTTTGGAGGACATCACAAATTCCATCCATGTAAGGAGATAGAATATTGATCTAATGAACTACATGAAGTCTAGACTGTATCATTTACCTGGAGCCTGGAGCAACTGGATGCACACACATGCATAACCAAAAGGTTGGTGGAGTATAAATTAACTTTTCTCACTCAAAGGCAATATGGTGTTCCATATAAACTGGAATATGTTTATGTCCTGGCTACAGATTATACATCACACATTAATAGCAGAGTTTCTGCTGAATGCTCTATGGCTTAAGTCAAAGAACCTGGGCAATGGTGCCTTGCATTTGTCCCTGCCAGGGACTTAATAATATGGAAAAAAGGGAAAAAAGTCAGAGGTTTTTGTCATTGCTGTGTTCTCTTCACTAAGTAATTTCCCTATTATTCACTGCATCCGTTTTCATTCTCCACCACGCTCCTTTGAAGGAATTCTTTGGGCAGCTCTGTCCAAAGGCAGCAGAGGTTACTCTTGGGCCACTCACAGCAATCTGGTTACAGCTGATAGCAAACAGTTGACTGGATTATTTTCATGATGAATATCCCCATGCACCAAGACAAGAAGACATTTAATTTGGTATCCAAAAGAGAAATTCCTGTGCCTAACTGTGTGTGGGATATATGTAGATATTTATTCCTAAAGTCTCTGAATGGCATCTAAAACAATTGCAATTCATTTGCAGCAGCTTGAGAGAAGAAAATGCCAATAGACAGAAGTGACATTTATAAATACTGACTAAATGAACAATGTAAAAACAGAATAACCCCCAAATCCCCATGCCTTCCCTCTCCTTCTCAAAAGGACTCCTGCACTTTCTTCAACCTTTAAAAAGAAGACAGCAAAACCAAGTGGGAATAATCTAGTCTAGAAATTTTAACTAACTGTATTATTGAGTTTTCTGTTTGACCGGTGTTGACCTATATTTAGGACCTGTATATAAATCTGAGTAAAAATGGCTAATAATAACTGTGTGTTGTGTGTGCTTTGTTTCCATCCCCCAGCATACCGTGGATTCCATGTGTTTTGAGTATTGATGAAAATTGTATTGATTGAGGAGGTTTAAGAAGCAGGCTTTCATTCTTAGAATAATGGTAAATCTCATATAGGCTCTCTGCAAATTTCAGAGGATTTGCATGAGGCTGAGCCAATTATCTAACATTCAGCCAGCAGAATGTCAGGGAAAGCCAATCTGAGTTAATACAGACAGTTCAGTTTTGAGTCAGAGACTGCAGAGTTTCAGAGAGGTAGGAACATAATTCTGCCTCTGATTAAACACAATGTGATGTGCCAGGAAATTCAGAAGACAAATTACTGAATCAGTCAAGGTACAGCAGATATTGTAGCAGTCCTGTTTTCTTTGTGCATTTTGGCCTTGTTTTCTGTACACTGTAGCAAACATGGTATTAATCTAAAGAAAATCCTTAATTTGTTATGGATTTCCACTTTAAGTCTGCTATCTTGCATAAGTGTTATCTTAAACCGATTATGTCTTACGCTTGGATTTAATGTAGTAAAAAACACATGAGATAATTCTACCAATTACTTCTTGCAACTTTTAGTTGTATGTGAGAGAAAAAGAGCAATATGGGCAGGTGGCTATTTTAAATGTTTGTAAAATTCAGTTCATTCTCGTAGGGAAATCTGTGGAATTTCATTCTAAGCAGGCTTTAAATGCTCTTGTCTTCTCTGTCAATCTGGTGGTGTAATATGAATAAATGTTTAGTCATATTAAATGAAAATAGAAAACTCTTGACTGGAAAGCAGTGCATGGTTGGTACCATGGACAAAAATATAAGGTCTAAACCAAAGGCAGGTGCTTTAGACATTAAGCAATCTGGATATAAAATTAGCTCTGCTGGAGCCAATATTCATAGGTATTTTAGAGAAACTGAGCCTTCTACATAAAATAGGAAAAAAAATGCAGCAGGAAATCTGCCCCACAGAGGAAGTTAGAAAAATGAAATGTCAGATCTGCAATTCCCATGAGATGCCTTGGCAGCATATCTAAAACTCACTTCTCATAATAAAAACTAATAATAAAAAAAAACCCCAACAGAACCTGGCAGAAACACATTCTGTTTAAACAAAAAAGGCAAAAAGACTTAATAAAAATTCTTTGACCAGCCTGATTTTCATTGCTAACTACATAAACAGTACTCAGCTGCTTGTTTTTTTAGGACCAAAACAGCATTAATTAAGTTATTGGGAAATACCCATTACAGACATACTGATAACATGTTTTAACAGGAAGTCCCCAGGGAACTTGGATGCCTTGTTTTATTCATGTTCAACAAATGGAGGGAGCACAGACATTTTAAGGTTTTATTTAAGCTGTTTTACTCTACTATTTGTGCATCTTCCATGTCAAAACAATGTCAACAGCAACATGCTGACTAAGTTTAATGAAATTTTCATTACTTTCTCCTTTTTTTTGAATACTGAAAGAATCATTCCCTTCATAAAGACAGTTTAAAAGAGAATAATTTTAGACTAAGGTGCCCAGATCGGAGTTATTGTCAGATCTTCTAACAAGTGAATATTTTGTTTTGCTGGCATTCCTAGACTTGGAAATCTTCATCAGGAGTATATTTTCACTGTCTACCATGGATCAAAACTCTTCTGTTCATGGAGAGGATGTGTGACAAAATGATTGCTTCAAAATGGTGGGTTGAAATAGAAAACTGTGGAGTAAATAAATTTAGGAGTTCAATGAAAAACTTAGTTATGGTTGAGTGTATTCATAGCAATTGAAACTCTGGAGAAGGTGAAGAGCTGCACTCTTTTCTGGCAGCTGCTTGGGCAATCCTCTCCAAAATCAGCCATACAGTGTCAGTGTAATCTGGCCTGGAGAGCCTGTGGTATGGGGCAGAGACACAAAGAAACTTTTCCCCAAGTATTCAATAGCACTGCACTGCTCTGGGACATCCAACACTTTCAGCCTTATCCTAAGGAATTTATTTCTAAATTTCTAAATTTTTTGAATAGAATTTAAAATACCTCACTATGAACAATTCCCTTAAATAAATAAAAAAAACCAAAACAAAACATTTTTCATAATTTTGTTGTTGACCTGCATTTACCCATTCCAACATATTGAACATATAATTTCAAGAGTGTCAAAATTTATAAAATGATCCTATTTTTCCCTTGGCTTTATGCTACCTTTTTCCTTAGGTCAGGGTTGTCGTGATAACATTCTATAGGCAGCTTGATGTACCATTTAAAAACCTTGTCAGAAACTCTGCTATGGCAAGCTGGATAATACATGACAAGATCAATCCATGTAAAACAATTCTGCAAGTTGTTAGACGGCAAATCAATGCGTGAGGGACAGGAGTCCTTCTAAAGAAATTTTTCCCCATGGGGAAGATCTGTGAAAGCCTCCTGATATGAAAGAAGCATTCTGTTTGTTCCTCTGTGAAGGGGACATCTAATTAGTGTGCTGCCATGAAGAGTATCAGAGGTTACACTCTCTCCTCAGGGAGATCCTCTATGATTAAATACAAGTTCTCATTTAGGTTGCTTCTGTCAAGGGGTCAGGAAGGCAAAAGGAAAAATTCATTCACCCACAGCATTTGCATGTTAATTATCAAGCTTCTTATAGCTGCTCAGATGTGGCTAAGCACCCGACCTACTGATATGTGGGCAAGAAATGTGAAGTCTTTGGGCTGAATGCTTTCTTTTTTTTTTTTAAGGTAATATAAGACTATTGTGGTATTATCAACCATGGGACAGCTGCTGCAGAATTGCAGTGAAGAGGAATATGGCCTCTCAGACAAGACATCAGCCAACAAGCCATGAAACAGAAAAATTAGCTTCTGCTTTTTTTTTTCCACTTGCTGACAATGTCTTTGGGCATCTAGGAGATAAAATATCATTAAAAAACCGGCAAGAAATAGATTTCCCCAACATGTAATCAAATACCCTCTCTACTGCAAATATTTCTTAAGCCTGACTTGGAGTTTTTCAGCTCTGTAGCTGATTTACAGACTGTGTATACCCACACTAAGTTTAGTCACTAGACTCCACATGGGAAGCTAAAACTCATTCGCCGACTGAAAATTTGCCGCAAAGCAGAAAACAACAGGAAATTCATCAAACACCTCTCATAAGGACACAAATTGCTTAAAGGTGACTTTCCAGTCATTCTGGAAACATTTAAGAATATTACTCCTTCTTTTCCCTGCATAAAAAAGTGCTTAAACTCATTGATCTGAGTGCAAGAGGCAAACTCATTTCTCTTCCAACTTGCTTTTACTTTAAAATATTAGGCAGGCAAGAAAATATCCTCTTTCAGACCCTTGGAATATTTTTTGGCCTGCAACACTTCAAGCAAGTGTTTGATAGAATTAAGTCGTTCAACATAACTTTACTATGGAAATGTTTTATACCATTAGAGATACAGTTTATACAAAACAACAAAACCTCCAGTGCCCAGCTGAGTGCCTCATGGCACGTGGATAATTCTACAAAAGTGCAGATTTTTCCAGATCAGGGCATGAATATTACCTCTGTTTAGCCTGCTGCATTGTCAGGTGGTTCCAGTGTGCTCCTTTCCATACTAAAGGGTGATGACTGCCAGATTTGATAGACTAAGAGGATTGGCAGTGGTTTTCTGACTGTAGCCATTTTGGGGATATGGGTGGTTTTTATTGGGATTGCTGAACCAAGGGAGTGGGGGAAAAGAAGGGACAAACTGGGATACAAAGCCCTAGGTGTTGTAATAATTAATCTGAAATCTGACTTTGGGAAGCCTATAGAAGATACATTGCACACACCACCACACATGCCAGGCCATAAAACATTTCCTAGTGTTCAATTTTGAGGCTGAAAGGAAAACATTACAAGAATTCTGAGTAAATGGTAGTGAAGAATAAGTAGGATCACAAATTTGGTAGTTTCTACAGCCTCTTGTGCAATAATGGATCGGCAGAGTGAAACTGCCATAGATTCAACAAAACAAGTGCAATTTCACACTGCAAACGAAGGACAGAAAAGGCCTGGGGTTTCTCATTAATATTAGTTTTCTGTAAATTTCCCCCTAAGAGTTTTGAAAGAATGGGAACATGAAGAACTGATGATTCTGACTCAACTTCAATGTGTAGAAAAGTTCCAAGACTTTCACGTTCTCAGTGGTATATTATGTTTGTTTTTTCCATTGAATATTTTCTCCTTAAAACCCTCACAGCATTTGGTTAAATATTTAGTTTTACACTATATCTATTCATAAATAAAATGATATGAAAATAAAAGAACAGAATAAGAACATCTGGATTTTTTCACTAGCACTACAGAAAAGTTTGATTAAGATAGTTCTCTAAGGGAAAAAGTAGCATCAATTCTCAATTCTTTTCTGCAGAACATCATCTATGTCTCCATGGGATGCTTATTTTACACAGGGACCTCAAGGCACACCAGCATATAGTAACTAATTATTGTGTAAACAGCTGATATTTAAAGGGGGAATAGAAACTTGCACTCACACAGCTTGGTGGGAGATTCTGTCCATGCAGGAATCTCACAACATCAAAATCCAAAATAAAATTAATTAAATGTAACACAAAACAATGCAGAAAGAAACCAAGGACAGGTGGTCCAGGGGAATACAGGGAAAGTGTCCAAGCAGCCAGGGATCACATCCTGAAGGAATCCCAGAGGTTCCACCACCATTGCTCATGGACTCAGCTTTAGGCAGCACTGGCCTTGATGGACACAGGGGAAGCTTCTGGCAGCTTCTCACAAAATAAGCCCCTGCAGCCCCTTGCTACCTAAACCTGTCCACACAAACCCAATAGAAATTCACTGGCTTTGTTTCATAAAGCAGACCATTGCTACACACTGAATAATAACAGAAAAGCCAAACACTGTTTTCCCACATTTCTCATTTTCCAGTTAGGCTTCTAACTGAGATTATTCAGCTGTTTTGGCAAGTTGTCCACCACAGGTCATGGGAATATGTTCCTACAGTTTCCTACTGTAAAGAAAGGTGGGTTATGGTGAAGCTGCCCTTGTGCCTTTTGAACAACCTGTGGGATCATCACTGTTACTAAAATTGTCAAGTCTTAAGTATCATGGCATTTAGTACAAAAAATAAACAAATACAAGAAAACCCAAGATAATGCTGAAAAACTACAGGTCTACTAGAAAAAAAATCAACAATTTTTAGACATTCACAGATGTGCGAAATGAAAATTAAATTAGACAGCCAAGTGCAAAGTTTATGTTGAGAAAACAGAGAACTTAAGTCTTAAACAGCATACATATAGACACAGTTGAAGCTGAGTTGAGTGTCCCTCTAGGCTTCAGTGCAAATTGAATTGACATTGATGGATTTGTTTTCCTTCCAGATTAAATTGAACTTTTGATTTGGAAGTAGTTTACCTGCTCCTGTACTTGAAAGCTACATTTTTTCTTAACTAATTTTCTCTTGTTAAGGTACTTTAGTTTTATAGTGGTTTACAAATCGACACTGTAATCATCTGGAAGGAGCAGGGAAAGAAAATCATATAAATTATACTTTTCTGTATTGCTTTACCCTCACAGTGGCCTGTTCTGTTTTTAAGAAGACCATTTTGTGCAGTTATGCTTTTAAATACACTTGAACTGATTTCTAAAGTCAGATATCACAGCTTGCACAAAGTACAATCCTTTCTGCACCATTTTAAGGTGCTGCTGCAGTACGTAATAATGTAAATAACATAAATAATTGTTCTGTTCTCAAAATGTGTTGGTATTCACTATCAGCCTAGAGCTTCTGGCTGCGCAAACTGTACTGACTTTATAATTTTGCTCTTCTAGCCCTTGCAGAGGTCTCAGACCTGTTCTTACATCTGTTCTGCCTGCTCTGGGGCTTTGGCATCTCTCCACCCCAGCTCTGGATTATCTCACTCGGCATGATTCAGGGAAACATGTTGCTCTGCCCTGAATCTTACATCAGACTCAAGATCATGTCCTGTCTTGTGGGAATGTGCTGTCATGCCCTGTGGTTGGGTTCAATGCCTTACATGTCTCCACCTATTCTGTGACAGCATTATGGGATAAAATTGGTGGGCAGGAGTGAATTTTTCCAACAGTGACTTTAGTGTTGCTTACCTAAAGGTCTGAGAGGTCTCCAAATGCTTCCAGTGCAACCTCTGTGTGTGGAGAGCATTCTCTGGAGGTGGATGGACTTCTGTCTAGCCTGATCCTGCCTAGTTTAGGCTGGCCAGCAGAAAACCATACTGCATCCCAGGAAACACATGTTTTGAAAAGAGAAAATTTTGTGCCTGTTTTGTCTTTATTATCTTGAGAAGAGTGACATCAAGGAATTCCAGCCAGGACTGAGATGTTGTTTAGACACATAGTGAGCTATTTTCCTTTCTAGGAAAGGAAAAAACATATTTTCCAATTTAAATTCGTAAGTAGAGAAATAATTATTATATCCTACTGGCATGCAGAGAAACTAAAGCACGGAGACCTTGTTTGGCCTAGCTGTAATCATCATTGGGTCTGTGGGAGATTTGAAAATCAGAATTTCCAACCCTATTTTAGTTGTCATACCACAGATACTAAGCATCAGTATTATCAAACTAAATATTAAAACCCTACTTTTTCAGGGTACTCTGTCACAAAATTCTACAGGAATATTCAGATACAGGAAACTGAGGTTTAAACTCCACTCCAACAAAATAACAACTAAAGCTCTGCTGAGTAGTTTGGTGACTGACTGTGTTGAGAATATGGTCCTAATTTACAGGTGATTGGACCATTCAGGAGCACTACAAATTATAATTGTACCTTAACCTTTCAGGAAGGCCACCAGATTGCCTTTGTTTTACACAGAGATTTTCTTTGCTATGTGGTATTTAAAACATCTATCTGTTCCAGGGAAATACCAGTCAGTAGGTTTTCTTCTTCATGCACAGATTAATCTCTTAACATCAAAAATTAATGACTTATATTCACTGTAAAGACAAAAAAATTCTTTGTTTACCAGAGCATCCTGCCACAATCCCTCCCATGTCTTTCTTTTCAGTTGTTTTCCTCAGGACATAGGGAAGTGAAGGTGAAGAGAGAATCCTGAGGTAACCCACTATGAACTTTGAATTATTAAAAATAAACTTAAGAAAGAAAGCAACATAGGAGCTGTGAGTGCATGAGAATTGGTTGCTGTTTCTTGTCTGTCTGCTAAGGAGTATCAAAAACAGAGGCAGAAAGTTTTAATTTCCCTTGTTCTGTTACTGAGCACTTTAAAAGGTGTGGGCACAGATTGTGCCCACAAAATTCAGGGTTCTGCTAGAAATCTCCCTTTGCTTATTTCATTTTCATATGCACAGAAATAAAGAAGAGCGGGAGCATAAACTGCTTCTTCAAATATGGATTACAAAGTGAATCATTTCCTGCTGCATCAGATGCCCGGGAGCAAGACGTTCAGTCAAGGTGAAATAAGTGCTTGTACTGTCTGCACTTGAGCTCTGATGGTTAAGACAAACCAAGCATCTTTCACTGTGCATGACATTGTCTCACAGAAAAGAATGTCTCCTTGTATAGATGAAGAGGCAACTAGAGCTTGAGAGAGACATGAAACAGAATCCTTAAGGATGATTGGATTATCATGGTCTTTTCAGACTGAGAGTTGCTGCAGAAGCATCTATCTCCAGTGGCAGGATTTAGGTAGATATTTGTTCCCAAATCCAGCCTTGCTACTCAAGCCACCAAATAATTTTCAGCTGGTAGCAATTTTTTAGATTTAACTAAAGGTCAGAAGGTGGCTATAAGAGTCAAAGTTAGACTTTACAAATAATTCAACATCTACACAGGAGTGTAGAAATTATTACAGTCAAAGCTGCAGCAAGCAGAGATGAGAAGCCTTAGTGGTATTTTGCTGCATTTGCAGGACAAAATTTATAGCTAGAATTGGTATCCTTATCAGAAGGAGTTTAGTTTTACATCCAAAGCATTAGACTGAAAAGTATGTCTCAACTTTTGGTCTTCCGTGACATAGAAGAAGTCTTGCTTTCCTCTGTTCAAAAGAAACATGAGATGTGGAACAGTGGTGGGCTTTAAGCCTCTTTCTGGAATTAAATGGTGGAGAAGGCAAAACTTTACCTTCCGTTTTCAGTATCTGTTTTAGTTCAGTTTTAATTTTGTTTGAGATATGATTTAAGGTTTCAATAGCAGCAGCAGTTTTCTCTCTTCCCAGACAGCTAACTCACCTCTAGCTCTTTCCCTATTCTGATACAAAAGAAATTAGTTTACTGGAAGAATCGCGGAGTGCCAGGCTCTGTTTCCCATGACAACCCCCTGAGTTTATATAGTGCTCTTAACTTCTACCATAAGTTTTTGCACCATGTCCTTTCTTCTTTCCTTGTGGCTTCTCCTTCCAACAGCTCTGGGGAAGGATGCACAAACAGTTAGTGTACACAGCACCAACAGTGACTCAGATTCTTCCCTGAGGGGGCTGTAATGCTGTACAAATTATTAGAGTTGTATCGGGTATCAGGCCCTTCAAAATGTGCTCTTGTGATCCAAATTCAGGAGTGTGCAGAGTGAAGCAAACTTTTTAAATTTCTGTTTGAGAGGCTGTTTTGTAGGATCATGATATTGTATAAAATTATGGATATCTCATAATATAAAAAAGGAAGAGAAACCTTTTTTATTAAAACCTGTGACAATGCCAAATGTTGTTGTTGACTGAATTCCAATTACCTGGGAAGCATTCAGCACATCACATTTCAGCATGTCATCTCTCCTAAGTGGAACCAATTGCATTAAAACAGTCATGAAACTTCAGGCCCCCACACTTCAGTAAAAATGTAATCATAAAAATTTAAAATGCATATATTCATTTTCCCCCTTCTGCAACAATGTCAGGCAAATATGCCTCATTGGGATTCACTACAGGCACAATTATCAATGCTCTGTCTGCAGAATTGTTAATGGAAAAATTACATACACAGACTCTTGATAAACTGTGCATCTGATTTCACTGTTTGTGAAGCACAGAGATATTATTACCACTGTCACTCTTCTGCTAAGAAATGGTGAAAGATTTCTTTAGGCATTTCTCAGTTTTTCCTAAGCCCACAGCAGCTTGGTCTAAGAGGCAAACACCAAAACATCAGTGGCATGTCTGCACCAAATGGTGGCTAACTGGAAAACCCACAGAAAATTCCAGTGCCGCATTGTTTGTTTTTAGTTAGGACTCAAAGTGCCCCAGAAACTCCCAGTTTACACCTCTCTGGACTCCACTGTTCTCTAGCATTTTGAGAGTTAGCATTAATTGTATATAAATAGAGAGTTGTATATATATAACGAGATAGGCCAGCAAAAAAACCCAAACCAAACCAAGCTTTTTCATAACATTTTGTTTTGTCTCTGCAGAGTAGCCTGTAAAATGTGAAGTCAGGCTTCAGATAACAAGGATCTATGAAATAGCAGCAAACCCCAGAACTTCCATTATAGGAAGTATTGCTGATCTATCCAACCATATTCAAGTCCAACTATTTCAGGCTCTGAGAGGTCTGGATGAAGTTTTTTCCCATTGTCTTGGAGTAAGATCTGTTTTATTTTCAGTGGTTTAGAGTTTAGGCTTGTCAGACTTTTAAGTTTTCTTTTTTAGATCCAGCATGGATTTCTCCAGGCCTGCATGAATTAAAACTTTTAGGGCCAGTGTGGTCCTCCTCTTCTAGTCTGGCTGACTCCAATTTCAGGCTGGGCAGCGTAGGAGGTCACTGGCTATTAGATGGTAGAAGCTACTCCACTTTCATAATTGGCTTTTCCAGCTGCAGATAGGTATTAAGGCCGCTCTGGTGAGCACCCAGTCCATAGCCTTTTCTGAACACGGCATTCAGAGAGACTGGTCATGCATCAGGTGTCACTCCAGGGCAGTGTATGCCACTGCCAAAGCCATCCTCTGAAAATCTGTTACAATTTTACACATCCTCTACTTTTGCACATCCTCCAACTTTATCCATTTCTAGCAGTAGAAGCAAGCCCTGATATAATGATGGCATGTGCTTTTATATTGCAGTTATTAGCTTAAATTTATAAGTCAGCATCTTAATTTCCACCACATTTTAACTTTTATGTTAGCTTTAGAGCTAACAGCTTTAGCTGAACACATTTTCTGAATGCATTTGTATGATATCCTCTCCAGAAAAAAATGGTAGGGTGCATTACTTCATCACTGAGGTTTTTTTCCTCCTTTTTTCTCTTCAAATAAAAAAAGGTAAGTTCGAAATAAATAATTCCGTTAATTGTTCCTTTTTCAATAATTTTATCTATTTCTTGCTCACTTGAACAGGGAACAATAAAGATTAGCCTGGTACAGCCATACATAAATAGACTCTCACAGGAAATCACTGGGAAAGATTTGCAGAAGTTTTACAAAAATAATTTCAGAATGAAATTGAAAAAAGTCAGCATTTGAAATAATTCAAAAAATAAAGAAAATCTTCTGAACCACTTTGGTCATGCTTGCAGGAAGAATGCTGAAATTTTTGACAGATGATTGTAGTTTGTTTTTGGAGATTATGGTTTTGTAGATTATGGTTCACCACAGATGACAGTGGTAAGTGAAACCTGAGTGAGAACTTTTAAGAGTGACACTTCAGCATAGGCCAGTCATACTGCAAGAGTTGGAGGGGTAAACTGGTACTTGTAATATAGTAAGTTGGTACTTGTAATATAGTAAGTGGCTTCCTCATTTGTATGTGTGTGAAATGCTCTTCTTTCTTCTAAATCTTCCTGAAAACACTCCAAAAGCTGATGTAAAAGAATCAGTGATACAGAAAAAAATAAGATGGTCTGTTCACTTGAGATTTTTCTTCCTTTAACTTCGATTTTCTGTGAGCAACAGAATGAAAAAATTTTCTTTCATCAAACACTTTCTTTGATAGCAGTGGTTTGAAATAAGTGTGTGATAAGAATATCTGTAAGATAAAGAAAACTGGGAATTATGAATCAGACCCTTGGCTGACAGTGGGCAACCCTGAATGTTATAAAGGAAAGTATGAGAAATCTTATGCTTGGCACAGGTAGAATAGTTCACAACCATCCCAATCAGGATTGCCTTGGAATTGATTTAACCCTGAAGCATGAGGTAAGCTTTTTGATTTATTTTGTTTGTTTCTTTGGTGATATTATCCCCCCAGTACTTCTCTCCAGTAGCTCTGTATATTTTTATGAGTAAATGACCTTTTCCTCCTCAGAGCTATACTTGGTACCAATGTAACTTGTAGTGATGAGTGTCACTGTTTATTGATTTGGTGAGTAAGGGTGCAGAACATTCCTTCTAACACAACAAATTGGCTTTCTTATTCAAAATATTTTTCTCTTCCGCAATTGCTCCCCTTGAAAGCAAAAGACTGATGCTTTTGTTTTACACTTAAATTTCCAGTGCTTCATTTATGAGTGCATATGCTTTTTTTGGTAGCCTGTCTTATTAATCTCTTTAAGATAGGCAAGCCTAGTATTTTTCATTCTTTGTAGATAAGTTTTCATGGTAATTCTAACTGTCATTCTGGGGACCTCTTTTAACTCCACAGTGCTTCTTTTGATCTGGAATGTTATACATAGTAATACTCTTGATTTATACTTTTGCATTCTATTTTTCATATTATATTCAATCCACTAAAGCACAGGTAGGTCTTCACTAGGATGCCACTGCTGGACCATTCACTGGTTTGTACCAACAGCAATGGTTAATGAAAGAGAATTTTAAAACCCCAACAACAAAACCACTGAAAAAATATCTTATTTTTAAAGTTAAGGGTATTATAAACCACAGTACTATGAGGCTATGATGTTAAACCCATAAAATTATAAGGGACCAGTTTTCAATTACAATAGCACTCTGTGTAGATGAAGGTACCATTGTTTTGCTGACATAGGTTTTTCTGAATACGCACTTATTTCCTGACTCAATGCTGGCTACTGTGTAAACAGCTGAGACAAATGCAGTAATTCTGATGCTCAGCAACTCTTCTATTTTCATTATTTTTACAGGCAGAGAAAGGGATTTATATGCAAAGACCCATATCTTGCAAACACTTATGCAGTTAATTTAAAACAGATGAATAGTCAGATTGATTACAATATGATTGTTTACATGCTTAAGAATAACTAAGCTTGAATGGATGTGGTTAAGGGGTTGAGATATTTCTGTACAATTGTAGGAGAATAGGAATGGGGCTGCAGGCAGCCTCAGCCTTGATGAGTTACAGCTGTGTCTTGAAGACAGGTAAACAACTTTGAGGGAGAAGAAGCGTGGAATGTGGATGTGTGTTGACATTTACAACAAGAAACAGAGAAATTCATGACCAATTACAAAAGAGTAGGAGGCACGTGCACATAGTTTGTTAGCCAATTATAATTCAAAAAAGGAGCAGGTGTTATGCACATGATACAAAGTACAAAAAGTTGTACTGTGGGATAATAAAGTGCTGACACTTGCCACCATCTTTAGGGAAGTCTTTTGTCCACTGTCACACAATCAAAAAGGTATTCGTTGTGGGAGAAAAATATATGAATTGCATTATTAATTGCTTAAGTTACTGCCTTGGTAGACTATGGATACACAATTATGTCTTCAGTGGCCACTCTGTGAGAAAAGACATAAGATGGATGAGAAAAAAGCAGGAGAAATACAAGTAGCAGTGATGTGAAGCTATTGCATTTTACTGCATTGCATATTTGAAGAGGTGGTCGTTGAGGAAAGTCAAACATGGCAGAGTTGCAAGAGTCCTTGGGAAATCCAGAGATCTTCAATCAGATCCCACCTTCAAAACTGAACTAAAACATTAGTTGATAAAATCTTCATATGTGCCCTAAGCAACAGATTGATGAAAGGTTTTTGCTGCAGAATTAGTGGATGTTCTTAAAACACTCCTTATGCTACCTTGGAAATGTGTTTTTTGTGGATAGGAAATCTGCTTGCAGTTTATTTGCTGCTTGGAAGAAGTGATGAAGCAGAACAGATGTTTTTACTTTTTGGTGCTTGTGTGGAATAATTCCAGAGAAATTTGGAAAGCAGTAATGGAATTTAAAGAGACTTCAAATGTTGCAAAAATTTATCTTCCATGGTGCACAATGCTTAGAAAGAAAGAGGTTTCCAGGTGAACTAAATAAAGCAAGCAAGTATTCATAGGTTCCAGAGCAGAAAGAGGTGAATTATTTGAGTCTCCAATAGGTATTTGTAACTAGAAGAAAAGAGGCAAAAAGCCTGTGTCGAAGACAACACCACCTCTGGAGAAGAGGTGGATGTGTTGCTGACATGCAGAAGTGAGAAGACCAAGAATAAATTTTGTGTTTACTGCGAGGTTAGAGAGAAGTTAGGAAATGTGTGTGCCCCCACAAAGTAAAATTTTCCACTAAATGGGCTGTGGTCATTTTTTGACACAGTGACCAGTGTGAGATGGTGCATGGGATTTTATTTTAGGTGTGTAAGACCAGCTGCTGTCTCCACATGTCTGTTTGGCTCACAAAGATTTCTTTACTGAGCAGAGCATTGACTACAACATTTGTTAGGCAAGCTCAAAAATCCAATGCTGTACATTACCAGCAATGATAAGTTTTCTGCAAAGAGGAGACTTCAGAGGGGGAATTGTGTTCAGGCTTTATGGGCCAAGTCATCTTGTTCCATCGTGGCAAATAAAATTATGCATTCTTGATATTAAAGGTGGTTATGTCATGGTTAATATCAATACATATTGCAAAGTGGTAATGAAATCTGGAATATCTGATTAGTCATAAGAAAATGTAGAAGAGTATTTCTAAGATAATTTTTTACACTGAATGACCAATTACACTTCTATTAGAAACCATCTATTTTGCATATTTTAAAATTTAGTTACTGATAAATTGGTGACTAAGATGACATTGAAGACATGCCTGTCAAGCTGGGTACTTTTATGGCCCCTGTGGCTCCTGGGTGCACCTCTATGGGCACAAGATGTCCTTGAGGCCTGTACAGGTCAGAGCAGCTGCTCAGGCTCCATGCTGAGGTCAGAGCAGTGTCAGCTTTCGGGATGGGAAAGAAGTGGTTTCCTGTAGCATGAACACCAGTGCACATGAGGCAGCTTTCTGGAATCACTCTACTCCTGGAGCAGACCGCGTGCAGCGCTTCTCTGTGAGGCACACAGCTTCCCACTGCTAGGAGTTATCAGAAGAAATCTGACTGCTAGTCAGCAAGAATATGACTGGTGAGAGAGCCCATTTGAAGATCTGAAGCCATGAGTGCATCCCTGGGATGGCAGCCAGTGCCCCATGATCAGCCACTTGTGAGCACCTGAGACACCCAGGCACAGAGCTGCCAGCGCTGAGCCACGCAGAGCTCATGAAACAAACACCAGAAGATAATTTTTAATCAAAGCCAGCAAAAATGTGTTCTCTTTAATACGTCAGTGCCAGTACACAAACTCTTAAGTTAACAGACACTCTAAAAAATGAACACAGATTGCTGTTTAGCAGCTGTTTCATTGGCCACTTTAGAACCAGTGGTATGTTAGTCAGCCATACATTAACAGATGACATAAGGACAGGTCAGAGTTGAGGCTCTCCATACTCAAAGCTCCACTTAGCACATTCATAACATTTATAGAAATGCCTGTTGAAAATCCCAAGAGGGAAGCTGGGGACAGGGACCTGTAAGAGGACATTATTATCACAGAAGCTGAGGACCTGGAAACCATTATCTGAATTCCATTGAGGATTGCAGGTAAGAATAATTAAAAATTCCTTCAGAGAGAAACCAAACAAATTGGAAGAAACCTTCAATTCTTTGCCCCAAAGCAACCAACTAGTACCTGATAGACAGCAAATTCATAGACCCACAGGTGTGTTAATTCAGTATTTGTGCTGTGTCATCAAAGCCTTGTTTGAGGGACACTGCTACAGGAATACTCAAATTAATGAAAATTCACTTAAAAACTCAACCTGTAGTGAAGCCAATCAAACAGTATCATTAGAACTTTCCTTCCCACATTATTTTTTTTTGTCACAAAGTATCTTAGTGAAGAAAAACACGAACCCCTAACACAAGTACCTGAAACCCACAAACCATCCCCTTAAGTCTCTAAAGAATTTTAAAACACTGCTAGAACATCAGATAGCAGGACTGACCAGAAAATTTACATTGATTTCTAGCAAATGTTGCTGACTGGAGTCAGCGGCTTTTTTTGAGTCTCCAGTTTAGATGGGGAGGCAGTTTGATTTTGCTGAGTTTTGCCCACTACCACTTAATGAGAAAAGAGATTAAAATGTCCAGACATCGAGGTTTTTTTTTCTGTGCAATGTGTTTTAATATGTGTGTGTGCTATTTATGGAAATTGATTATGCCAGTGATTTTATAAATTTCAAAGCAGAGAGAATGCACAGGAAATGAGGAAACACTACATCCAGTCCTATAACATTTTTTTGCCTCATTCATTAATTTCTTTCTTTCCACCCTGTTTCCGACAGAAAGGGGTAAATATGTTGTCTTTGTAATTGATCTGTTCTACAACAAAACCACTGAGCAACCTCTGACTCCAGAGTCCTACAAGTTTCCTTGAAGGCCCAGGTGAGTTCAGCACTCTGCTGTGCTGAGTGACTTCCAGAGCGCCTCAGCAAAACCCGGGAGGAGCAAACAGAAGATGGCTTTGATGCTGCAGCAGCACCAAGGGAAAGGGCACTGGGCAGGGGGTGCCTGCTGGGCTGCAGCCAGAAGTAGAGCCCAGTGTGGCCATCCTGAGCATTGTTCAAAAGCCTGTTCTTCCTCCCTGCTCCACCTGTTGCTGCACACAACTGCTGAGAGGCATCAAATGCTTCTTCTGCCAAATGCAGTTGTTGGTCAGGGAATCCTGCCAATGCCTCTGCCTCAGATCACACTGTTCTCTGGTTTTTAAAATTCACTGCATGCCCTCTTGGTTTTTTTTATTGCAACTAAAATTCCTGCTGGTTTATGATGCCAGGCTCTAATAAAGATAGGCTTTGCGTTGTGTACTTATAATGCTGAATTAGTCATAGTGGCAGCTTTGAGGGCACATTTATTTCTAGAACCTCTTGTTTAATTTATGATTCTATCTTGTCTTTCACAACTCACATTTTTCTCAGTAACACTTCCAATTCCACAGGTTTACCATCCAAGGAATTTCCCTGACAACAAAAATATGAACCCTTGTTCACTCATAAGGATGCACACTGATATTGATTCACCCTTACTTTTGGAGCACTGGTTTCTGTCTAAGATATGCAGCACGGTGGTTCTCAAATTCTTCTCGTCCCTTCTCTGGTACAGATGAACCCTGCCAGTATTGATTCTGTGCAGAATTTATCTTAGTGCACTCTTGTCCTCTCAATCATTATTGCACAGGTACTCTTTCCTCCAGCTTATGTTTTACTAGCTGCAGTGATTGTTCATAGACTGACTAACAAGGCAAAAAATGGAACTTGTTTTTACTGCTGAGCAAGAATTCAGACCTGCCTCCTAAACTTTGCCTTTGAGCTGCTACAGGATGACTACTTCAGCTATTATGGTGCATTGTACTCTTCGCATGAAAAACTGTACTGGAAACTGCCTGGAATACCTAAAATAGGTTATACAGCACTTTACAAGTTCCTCTGGTGTGGAGAAAGATGCTGCTCGCCAGAGAGGATTTTAACAGGTTCTGTTACTGGCATTTGGGTTGTGGAGGGTGACTACTCCTGTGAATGTGCTTCTAGACAGCAGGGCTAGCCTGTCATTCCCTGGCAACAGAAGCATCAGTGTTGCTTTGTTTCAGAAGTATAATAAGAAATTTCTCAAGGGCATTCCACATTATTTTTTTTTCCTTGCCTCTCTTCTCAATGATAAGTTCCAAGTTTTCCAGCAGTTTCTGTGGACAGCTCTGGTGCTCTGCTGTTCCAGTCAGTACTTATGTTGTCAGCTCTTCCATGGTGTACTGTAAGGTTTCAAGTACTGAAGTTAAATATACATATTTTCTTGCTTATCCTACTCTAGACGGACTCAATCATGAGTTTAGATTGCTTTGCCTGGTGGAAAGATCCCACATAATTACAGGGACAAAAAAGAAATAGCATTTAACTTCAGAGAAAAAGAAAGATTAGTTCCATTAATTTCTCCTACTGTGACGAAATTCCAGCATAGCAAGAAGGGGATCAACCTCAGTATTTTCCAATGCTTTAATTTTGATATACCTGTGTACTGCAAAATAAAACATTTCTATTATTAGAATGGCATTCTAGTAGTCCCTATGTGTCAGTCTTAGCCACCATCCACATCTAATCTATATATCTGGGGGTTAGCATGTGAATAGTCCTTCCTGGAAGTTTCTGATCCCTGAATGCATATGTAAGGGTTTGATTCGAGTAGTGAAGGACAGATACATATAACTCTGTCAGTGGAGACAACCAGAGGGAGCATTTTGCTTATGCAAATTATTAAGAAATGTTGCAGCAAAGAGAACAAAATGGCTTCCCAGGAGGCAGCAGCCCCCTGCTCATGCTGTCATTTCAGACTGGCTGCCTTGCAGGGAGGATGGCTGGCTCTGTCACTGAGAGGAGAACAGGCATTAACAAGCTGCATGGTTAGTGTCTGAGCAGTGCCTCGTGTGCTGACAGCACTTCATGCGAAGTGCACTTGTTCACCTAGGCACAAGAAACCTCGGGGAACTTTTTGGACTCAGTTTTGCTCTATTCAAAATCAGTTGCAGATTTGTCACTGACTTTAATAGGCATCGGATCAGTCCTTTAGTGCTGCATAAGTGGCAGACAGAGGAGAAATTGAGACTAAATGAGCTAAAGCTGTATTGTCTTTGTTTATTTTTCTTTGCCAATGAATAGGTACTGATGAGTTTAACTTGGTCTCATTACAGAAAAGGGAACTCTTAAAATAATGTTACATTATGGTATTTTTTATGTATGCTAAAACTGCAGTCTTATTATTCTGAAAAGTGGCAAATCTGTTTGCAAAGCTCATTGTAGCTTCAAACTGCAATTTAATATCATGGTTTATGTACCAGCCCTTAGGATCATGACTTTCCAAGTGGAACTGAGGTAGAATTTAGACATTCAAAGATTAAAATTGGTATACTGAAAATTCTTGCTTAGATAATAACTTTTCTTCCATTGCAGAAGACTATACACATCCCAAGACCTATCTCAAAGAAACACTTGGCTGGCCATCCATGCATCCAAGTATGTCTCTGTGCTAGCCATGCTACTCATGCACATCCCTTTGGTGTGGAAGGTATTCTCAGACCATGCTCTTGCATGTCGGGTTGGGCTCCATCAAAAAAAAAAAGAAATAAGGATGCCAGGTTGTTTCCTTTAGATTTAGCTCTTTAGGGTAAAAAAATTGTCTGATCTTGTTTGAAGAGTTTCTCTGTGGATAAATGAACATGCTGAGCCTGAAAAGGTTCTTCCCAAAGCCTTTAATTGTTGGTACTGAACACCTCCTTGATATTCCAATTGATAATTATTCAGATCAATTGGTAGTAAGCTAAATTAAGTAAAATCTCCCCAGTCGTGATAGTTTTGCCTATGATCAAAGGATGACTGATTACAGAAGAGTGTGAACTGGTAATTGCCTCTCTTACAGGGCAGTCCTAATTCTTCACTGTGTGAAGACATTGTCACAATATTGGCTCAGTATTGATACATAAAAGTGTTGTAAGTTACTTGAGGGCCAGGTACCCTGAAGGGAGGCACTGAGAGCACACAGGTAAATGACTCTGTGTCTTGATCTTAACAGGACTAAACAACTACTCCTCAATTGTCCTTATTGCACTTGTGGTAATTCGCTTTTGGGTCAGCCTAGATGATTTTAAAACATGATCAACAAGTGTACTGTAGGGACTGAGAAAGCTCAGCCTTCCTCATTTGTCTGACTTTGATTTGACATGAAGCTCACATTAACTGGAGAGTCTACTCTGTCTTAATGACAGAGAAGAAGTTCTATTTTTCCTTATTTTCTCTTTATGTCTTATAAAAGCATGGAGGAGTACTTATTTTGCATTTCTCTGGAAGAAATGCCAATTGTTCTTCTAAGCGTTGTACTCTAAGATAGTACACGCTACACTGGCATTCCCAGAAGGGGAAAAAAAGTATTTCATTTACAGTGGAAAGTAAAATGTAGAGGGTAAGCATGTGTATCCAGCTGCCCTAAAGCTTAACAGGATTATTTGTAACAATGATAGCTGCGGAGCAACCCTTTTAAAAAGAAAAAAAAGGATGAAAAAGAAATTTCTCATCTTATTGGAATGATATCTTGCATAGGAACTGAAGTACCAAATTTGGCTTTTTGCCATTTCAGGGTGACAATAATTTCTAGTCCAGCAAATGTTACTTTTTCAACAAAAAGATTCTGTAATCTGGAAGATAAGAGAGCCCCACTGGCTAGGAAATAATCCAAAAAACATTATCCAGCTGCAAAAATGAGTGGAAATAAGCTCTGGAAAGCATCTTGGCCTGATGTCCCTGAACACATGCACTGAGTTTGACCCAGTGAGTTTGAGGAATGTGAAGAGGAATGTGCTGGAGCAGGAAAGGTAGCTGTTATAGTGGTGCACACTGCAAGAGGACTGCTGGGATGTGCAGGCTATGAGGGGACATGACAGAGGTTACACCTGTTCAGGTCTCATTCAAGTCCATTGGGAAATGGATCCCCACTCTGGGCAGTGAAAAACATGTGTCCCTAAATGCTGCCAACAAGAAATGTTGCAGATCCTTTAGGTAGGATGGTTTTATGTGACAGACTGAAAGACAGACTTATTCAGACAGTCTATTACAGATGAAGAGCAGGAAAAGTTCTCCAAACCTGGTGCCTTCAGCAGGAGGCAGAAGCCTGGGCTCTGGCTGTTACCCCTGCTGTGCTGGCCTTGCTCTCAGCAGCTGCTCCTCACTCTGTGCTCACTGCTGGCCTGTTTGTCCCCGCAGAATCTCCCAGCTGCTGCTGCTCCTGCTTACTGAGCATATGCCTCCAGCCCTGTCTGTGCATCCCTGGCTCTGGGAGCCTTCATTGTACTCTGCCTGCAAGGTGGGTTTTAGACTGGGCTCTCTGCATTCCTTGGCTGGTGCCTCAAGGCTGGTGTGGAAATGGATTGCTTGTTCTGCACAAACACTGCTGCTTTATCTCCAGTTAATGGAGCGCAAAAAGAGAAAAAGCACTACCCAGTCAGAAAAGATTTGAAGAATCTACTTCTGGACATAGACCTTTCTGCCTTGCAGACATCATATTCTTCTTTGAACTAAAAGGTACTGGTCACTATCAATATTGGTACACTACACTAGTGAGATTACATTTCTCACTGTAATGGCATTTCCTAGGAGTGACATAACCTTTGTTTAACTGAAGGAACTTGGATGCTGGAGCAGCAGCATTTTAATAGGGCAGAATAATTAGGCTTATAAAAATCCAATTTTTTGCTAATAAGAAAATTATTTTTTTTTTTTTTTTTTTTTTGTGTGTGTGTGTGTGTTAAGCATCTGGAACACTTTTACTACCAATGTAGAGATTTGGTCTGGAAAATTAGAGTATGGATAACAAGATGACAGAGGTAGTTGCTGATGTGAGGGGAAAGGTAAGTAGGAAAAGCGTGGGTAGATAAGGAAAGGCTTAGAATATTTAAAGACTAATAGATGAAAATGACAGTTCAGTGTAGATAAATGATGAATAATGAGTCACAACAAAGCATTGCCAGCATTCCTAGGTGCTTCATACACTCAGAGAAATAAAAAGTAAGGGAACAGATCATGCCGTAAATTAGCATAACTGCACTGAAGCCTGTGGAGCTTTGCTGATTTAAACCTCTGAAGGACTAGACCCTTCCAGGGTGAGTTTTGATGATGAATGGTGAGAAACAAAGGAATAAATAATAATTTTCTTAGAAGCTCTGAATGAGGCAGTTACCTTACTTGCTTCTTCTTTAATATCTAATTTCCTCCATTTGTTAAGGCAATACATCCATAATAGACATTCTGTACATTACTTTAAAAATTCACAAAATACAGAGGCCATCTAAAGCACTTCAATCTAATAAAGGAGAAGTCTTTTCAAGTTTATAAAGAGCCCTTAAACTCTAAACTTGAAAGAGATTTACTTGACAGTGTTACTAGTTACTGAGATCTGCAGTTTGACATCTCTGCACAGATCTGCCACAGTTATTTTTGCATTTAATGTTTTAATCAATACTTGTATTCTTTAATTTAAGCTATAAATACTTTTAGGATTTACAGATAAAAGTTATGTACACCTTTTGTATACTTTTAAATGTGCTAGAAAGTAATTTCTTGCACCTGGAAATAATAAAATATTTACAAAGCTGGAATGAATAACATTAAAACTCTGCAAGTAAAGATCAGGAATTTTGAAACTTCAGTAAATAATGAAGTTTAACTTGTCTCTTATGGAGACTGCAGCACAATTTTTCTCTCTGCTTGTTCATAACTTCATTAACCTCATTGTCATCATTTGGTTTAGATTTAGCTTGTTTGGAACTAAGCAGACTTCTACAAAGAAATTTTTTAAGCTCACAGTACCAACGTAAAGGAAGAAGCTAAAAATTTATAATGGCCTTACCCTGAACAGATCTGAGAAACGTATTACAACTCTGACTTTCCTAATCCCCCTCCTGCTTTTGAGCCCATCACTTATACCCTGGATGTGACAGTTCTTCATTGCTGTTTCTGCTGATTTCATTCTCCTTTTACCCTAGTTGCATCTTCAATGTCTCATCCATACATTCTCCTGCTTTCCTCTTCTGCTCTTGAGGGCAGTTGCAAAAAGCAATCTCAGGTCTCCTGTCAGACTTTTGCAGTAAGGTCATCTGCTAACATGGTTTCAACTGCAATTTTTCTATCAATGTCTGCTATTACTAATCTGTTGGTGCAGGAAGTTGTGTCCTATTATGTTTCACTCCAAAACTGAAAAGCATTGCTGTATCCAACACCTTGCCTGTGTCCTGATGGACTCCAAAGAGTGTGATCTGTTCTTGCTAATGCAGAATAGCTTCCTACCGTTCATATGTGTATGAATGAATGCAGGAGAGCACATGTGAGAAGCTGCAGAAACTGCCTCAGCCTCTCTTGTGAATAGCATTTCCACAGAGGGCATCTGGGTGCCCATTATGCAGGTTTTAACCTTCACCTATTGTGTATCAGCCCAATCCTCAACACGATATAAAAAATTTACAGCTGTTTACTTAAGATTGTACCATGGGGTACATTGATAACATTGAGAAAGGCAAAGCAAGAAAAAGATAATTTTTCTCATTCCCAAAATTCTAAGTATTCCTGACAAAGCTATTTTCTATGAGTTGAACATTCATCCCTGCTGTGTTCATTACTAAAAGACATAAATATGAAGTAAATATTGAACAAGAAGTGAGATGGTGATGAAGAAGATAAATACTCAAGAAGAAAACTTCTGTAACCTATTTTGCTCTGTCCTTATAAATTGCAATTGACTTCACTGCAGGGAGTGCATTTGACTGAGATAGGACATTCTAACTCAGTTGGTGTCATATAAATGCATTGCTATGGATTCTGGATTGGAGTAATCTAATTAACTGCAACAATTTAGATACAACTCAGGTGAGATAACATCCAGTCTTTTGTCTGCTTTATTCCTCATTTGAGGTAGATTTGACTTCCTTCTTTCCCCAGACCTGCTGGCATTTCTTTTTCCTTTCTAAAATCGTTTTGCATAGTCCTTGGCTGTGACAAGGAGAGATTAATGGCTGTTGCTCATCCTTCTGTCATTACATGAGGGATAGTCATGTGTGTGGATTGATTTCACACGTTGGTCTGTCCTGTAAAAAAAATATTTGTCAATAAAACAGAGGAAAGGAAAATCCTTTGGCACCGATATTATGAGTTGATTTATCTTCACCACCATGAAGCTGGCTGGAAAGGATATAAGGCAAAGCAATCTGTTCTCATGATAAACCTGAATTGCATTTAGGATAAATACTACCCTACTTATCTGCTGAAGGCTCTGCACATTATAGTGAGACATGGAAGCTGAATAGGATAAACTTATTATTATGATCCCATTTATTTTCAAATTAATTTTCAAGCTCCTCTCTTATTGGAAAAAAATCAACATCTAAAGTTGAATATGAAGGCTTTTCTTACTTTTTCTTTTCTGTTGGCTTGTTATAACTTAATCTCAACATTGTAACACTGAAGTAATTTTCTTTTCTTCTTACTAAGTTTTTGTTTGTCTACTGTAAGCAATATTGTGTCTTGTGAAGATGTGTCAGGCAATAAAATACCATGAGATTGGTTTATCAGCCAGTAAGCTTGTGTAAAATTATAAATCTTGAACATTCTTTATCTTACAATCCAGATTTCACAGTTTTTTTAGGAATGCTCATTTCCAACTTTTAAAACACCTATAAAGCTGAGGATACAAGCCACATTCTATTAAAAACCAAAAGCAAACCAAAACCACAAAGCATGACGCAAAGAAAATGTCAGAATCACCCAAAATTTTCAGTGGAAGCTGTACACATCCATGATTGGTATGAAACCTCTTCTTTGTTTTTTCTGGTTTTAGAAAGATTGTAACAATGGTCTTTAGGTCTTCATCCTGCAGAACATGTAATTTGGGTAGAAAAAGAAGAAATCAGATCTTGTTCGTTAGAACACAGCACAAGTAATTCTTCAAGCATTAGAACCACTGATCTCAGCAGATGGAGTGACTAGATGTGAATTATTAACTTGGGCCTTCAGAAAACTCCCCAAACTAAGTAACCAACTAAGTGAAGTAGAAGAAGAGATTCACATCATCCTAAGTGTCTAAGACAACTTGAAGGAATTGTTCTTTGGAGAAGTAATTATTGAAAGTCCACAAAACTGCTGTTTTTTAACAGCTGTCAAATGTAATAGCACTAATAATGAACAGAAAAGGCAAAATTTGTCTGTACTTGAGCAAAGACGAAGAGCTGTGTTTGTATTGCATAAGGGTGATAAGGTATTTTGAAGTCTATTTGAAAATGAGGGGGATCTTAGACAACATCTAATTGAGCAAGTCTAGACAAATTACACATAAGAGCCCTCAAAGAACTGGTGGGAGAAAGCTGCACTCCTACCTTGTGCTCCTCCTCTTCACTATTTAATGAATTGTTGTCTTTACCAGCAATTACCAGGAAGGCGAGTTATCGGTAGCAGTGACAGCACTCTTAAAACTTCACAAGAAATACTAAAAACTGAAAAGGAGCTTTTTCTTTACATCTGTTTGCATAAATATCTATGATCTTTTTCTCACACTCTATTGAGTAAAATTATAGACTTGTGGATAAGCAGACTCAGGAGATTAATGCTCAGTCTAAATCTGTTTGTGCCTCGCTTCCTCATTTTTAAGAAGTAGATAATAAGTTCCACTTTTCTTTTTGTGATCTTCGGATTTCAAATTAAAGATTCCTATGTTATAAAAGAGCCAAGGAAATGGCTACTGCACTTCTAACATGGACTATCAGATCACTACAAAATAAGAAGAATGAAATATGTTTTAGAATTCATAAAAATTCAAAACTATTCTTTTCTTTTTCGAGGGGAAATTAGGTTCCTGATTTCTACTTACAATTTTATCTTTCCCATAACCATCTCCTTCAGTTTCTCTAAATTCCTTTAAGCTAGGAAGGCTTCTTTGTTACCATATCAGTGAAACACATGAAACTGTCACTTCACCAAATCCAGAACATTAGCAGTGAAACGGGATCAGAATAGAATGGAAGCTTTCTAAAAAACATTGTTCAGAGCCCAGCTTTCCAATTCTTACTGCAAAGAAGAGTACAGTGCAGACCCTGAAAGATGTTTTGTTCTCGTTTCAGTTGAGAAAGACTTTTGACATGCAGTGCGTTTCACTGAAGTGTAGGCATCAGTCAGGGTAGTGGATTGGCCCAGGCAGTATTGAAACTAAGCCTATTAAAAAAATGAAAAAGGGAATGTACTCAGCTGTAAGGACATTTAATTATAGCTTTTGCAGAAGGACTCTGAATTATTATAATTAGTAACATACAACTATTTTGCAGAACCTTTTACTGGTCTGCCAGGTCCTATGGTGTTTCATATTTCTAATTTAAAAGTCGAATGAACATTTATCCAGTTAAGGACACTTAAGTGATTAACTCCACAGCTGTACAACAGCCTTTGAATCACAGGATAGAATTACTTTGAAATAACCAGGCATTCTAGGCTAGATACCTGAATGCTGCTTCTAGATCCACATGGCGAACATCTATAAAGCACAAAAGCAGCTTCATGCTAGTGTTAATCTTGACAGAAAAATCAAAAGTCACACAGTAGCTCCTATTCAACTGTTTTGTGTACAGACACTAAAAAAAACAAAGGCAACAGGAAACTGGGATTTTTCTGATCCATCTGCTCCCATGCAAGCTGAAGCAGCCTAAAGACTGCCTGAAACCTATGGCTTCTGTGCTGAATTTGCTCAGGTGCTGCACTGCAGAGAGTACTTTTCCCTGCATCAAGAAGTTTGTGCTGACTGCAGCTTTAGATTCCAGGTCTGTGTCCCACTGCTTGTGGAATATTGTGTCCCACTCTGGAGCTTTCAGTATGGAAAAGACATAGAGTGCTTGGAGCAAGTCCAGAGGAGGACCACAAAAATGAACTAAGGGATAGTACAGTTCTTCTGAAAATAAAGGCTGAGAGAGTTGGGGCTGCTCAGCCTAAACTCATTGTGGCACTTCAGTGATTAAAGGAGGCTTATAAAAAATGGGGACAGGCACATTAGTAGGGCCTGCTGCAAAGGACAAAGGGTAATGGTCTTAAAGATGAGTCAGACTAGACAGAAGGAAGAAATTCATTGTGATTAACAGGGTGAAACACTGGAAAAAGTTGCCCAGAGAAGTGGTGAATGCCACATTCCTGGAAACACCCAAGGTCAGGTTAGATGGATCTCTGAGCAGCCTGACCTAGTTGAAGATGTCCCTGCTCATTGCAGATGGGTTGGACTTAATGGCCTTTAAGGGTCCCTCCCCGCCCCGAGAAATTCTATGACTCTATGAATAACAGAGCTGATTTTGACCAATATTCACTGTGTATTAATTTTAATAAATCTCATTTCTCCTTCACCCTAGCCTTCCCAACAGTCTGCTTTCTCTACCCACAAACATTCATCTTCCTTTCTCTTTTCAAACACACTTTTCAGTTTGCACTTAATTCAGTACCTGCCAAATAATAGATAATAGATTCAGGGGGATTTATATTAAAATAGTACCTTCCATCTAGATGATTACCAAGACCTACATACTTTGAATTATAAATTATGAATCAGTCCCTAGTGCTGAGCTTGCTTGAGATCAGCCTGCTTGTTGATTTACCTCACCTGAGGTCCATTCTGTCTTTTATGGAATAATTCTCCCCTCCATTATAATGCATATTATAATCTATTGCCATTATAATCTATTGCCAGAATACAATATGGCAACAACTTAGTAGTTTCTAATTTCAAATAAGGTTTTTCACTTATCTACCTAATCTGTTTGTTGCATTCTATGTATCTAGAGGCAGGGATGTGAAATGAACAACTTCTAAGAGCCCTTTTAGGCCTATTCTGTGCCTTTATATAACTGTGAGACTGTACTGACTGTTTTGTAGTTCTGTGTTAATAACATTAGACATATGCAAATTTGGCATTGGTTTTAAATTGGGGAGAAAAAAAACCAGAAAAAATATAGTGAATCTTCATGAGTCCAAGTGGTCAGAAGTTGGTTTTCATTTCAGCTGAGTGATGAGCAGAACAGCAGTGCTGTGTCCTCAGAGTGGGGACATTGAGAGCTGGGTTACAATGAGGGCACCTACTGCTAAAACTGTCACAAGATATTCCAAACCCCCAAGACAGCCCTTGTTCAATTTCATTTTATGGTAGCCATGCACAAATGACACAGCTGCCTATCCTGAGCCTTAAGACTGAGGGGTTTCCCAGGGGTTGTTCTAGTGAACCATTGATCAGCTCTCTTTCATGAAAACTGGGCAGATGATGGAATCACTGCCAATAGTATTCAAGAGGCCTGAAGGCCACACCCAATATTTTCTGAGAAAAAGTAATCACCTAACCACTGAAATGACATATTCTTCATCAGGAAAAGCTAAAAACACGGACAAAAAATGCAGTGAAGGGATTTGTCAGGATCCCAAAGCATGATTCTTATGACAAAAATATATATAAGCCAGAAGTAAGAAAGTTCTTGTCTGGATTTTAACATCTCCAAAGGCCAAGGACATTTGGAAGTACTCATGCCAGTGATAGGCACAATTTTCAAAGTAAGAATTTATATACAGATTTTCTTAGATTTCAGGAAGGTTTTAGAAAATCAGTACTTAGGGAAATTTTAATTTTAGTTGTGAAGTCTTACAAAGACAAGTGTTATTGACATGTGTTTAGAGTTTTGGATATAACGCTCAGAAGAATAACTTTGATAATGACAACTAGCAAAATGCTGATCACTGATCAATACTAACCAAATTTCAAAATCTGAAGCTTGTGATAGTTCCACCAAATTTACACTGAAGTTATCAAGATTGTAACCCAATAATAGAATTTCATAACTGTAATTACAGATAACTTCACAATTTTTCAGCAACACATGCAAAATATGCAAGTGAATCAATTAAAAATTTTGATGGTGAATTCCAAGTTTTTTGATGGATCAACAGAAAATTTATCACTTATTTAGGAAGATTTCAGGATTGTCTCTTCTGCATATAGATAGCATGACAAATATAGAGCAAATCTTGTAAAATCTTGTAAGGTATGAAGATGAGATATAATCACTTTTTGATTATTATACCCATAGAGAGCAGAATGGTGTATAATGATCATAAGATCAACCCCAGTTACCCAAGAGGAGAATAATAAAAAGTTCTGAGGTATATGGCTTTTTTTTAAAATTTTAATTACCTTCTTACTGAAAAACTGTGTCTTTCCCTTCAAGGCTGAGTTTAGTGCTGATGTTTCAGCTGAGCCAGATACAGGAGCTGATGAGCAATGGAGAAACAACTCTCAGTTTCATATGCAGTTAAGCACTGCTACTGGCAGAGAGAATTTGGGCTTTGAAAACTGATTAAAATAGAGAAAAATATCTGAATGGTCTTTTAGAGCTCCAGAAGGAGCTGCAGTGTCATGATTATTCTGAAGTGATCACCAAATCCATTGTGTTGTTATGGCTTAAGAAACACTTGAGCTCTGTTGAAGTACAAAAAATTCATTTCCAGTAATTCCTGCATAATTTAAATGATGGATTGGGATGCAAAGCACTTCAGCTTGTCATTCTTTTCCTACTCATACTAAGGTGCTTTATTGCAGAGGAGAAAAAATACTAAATATATTGGACTTGGCATTTTTATGGACTCTTTAATAAATGTATGAAAGGGTATTCATAAAGGCTGCTAATTGTGCACATGTTGCACTAACTAGTGGTTGTAAAATATGTTGTTTATATTTTATATTAACTCATTGTAAAAATGGGATTCTTAGTGTGAAAGCAATGTGCTCAATTTATAAAAATTCTCTGTCAGTTCTATGGGGAGAGACTTCAGAATGAGTTAGGCTGTGTTTAAAAAAATGAGGTAAATTCATGTCCTAGGTTACTTTGTGGTAACCTGGGGCAATTTGCACAGAGATATGGGTCATGGATCACAGGTTATGTATCTCATGGATGCTGTCCACCCTTCATCCCTCTACTATATTGGATTATTTTTGCTTTCTTGTGAGGTAGTGGCCAGAGAGGATCTGCAGAATTCTGAATTGCATAAATATGCATTTATTTATGATTCCTTCTGTCTTGTTTCTGTAGTTCTCACTTGAACAGAAGTAGAAACAGCGTTTTCTGAATAACAGCTACAGAGCTGAGTGCTATGTTCATCTTACATTTAAACAAAAGTATGTGTTAATCTCATTTGGATATAAGAAACATGAAATGGGCCTATACAATCAATTATACTTGAAAGGATGGATTTGCTGGTGCATACTGGTTGTTCAACAGCATTTCAATAATGCCATTAAAACCATATTTAAAGCTATTCAATGTCATTGGAATGGCACAAAGTGGGTAGAGCACATTAGTCAGTTTGTCATTAATCCAGCAAAAAGACATTACTGATGCTTTTCTTTTTTTTCCCATAGAGCTCCTAAAGTGATGTGATTTTCATAAGAAATGCTAGCAGCAAGACCATATCTTGTATGATTTTTTACAGCTTAATTCCTGAGTGTTTGTCCTCTACAAAATATTTATGTGAACAATGGAGTCATGTAACAATTAAAGGAAAGAGAATGAAATAAATCTATTCCTTGTGACTGGAAGGGAAAACAAACAAATTTTATGCGTTCTGATCTCTAACTTTAACAGAGGTTATATTGTTCAAAACAGACTTTTTATAAGCTTTTCTTCTCCAAAACTGCACTGGTTGCTCTAATAATTTTTTTTTTTCCAAGTAAATGCTGTTTCATACAAAACTGGTTTCTGTGCACAATCATGTATTCCCAAAATTCTCTCTCTAAAGAAAGGTATCCCATTGCTGAATTTTTTATTTTTTCATTAAAAGACTGGGGTGTTTTATTATTTTCCTCTCTTCCCAAGCTGATGGAAGGACATATTGTTTTCCACCACAATAGTGACAAACTTGAGACTCAAAGCTGAATAGCACAACATTCCTGCAGGCTATGGAAAGGAAGAGCATGGTGAGACGTACAAGGAATGGTTTTATATATTTTATTATTTTGAGCCTGTTTGTCACCCAAATGACAGTAATATAAGTGGCACCAGACTCCTTCTGGCAAGACAGGAAGTTCTTGAAAAGAATTATTTTAAAAATACCCCTCACAATTTTCTATTACTGGAAATCATTTCTGAGAAGCTGGGCCTTCTTTAAGAACTGTAAAATTTAGGCAGAATAATGGATAACTTTTTTATCAGAGTCTTATCAGAAAAATTACCCTTTCCTGTTCTAAAAGAAAAAAAAAGTCCTGCAATGCAGTTCAGAAGAAATTCTGATATGGTAACTGCAACTCATGGATAATGAGACAGAGACCAGAACTCTGCCAGAACTCAGAAGAGTTTTACCCCAGCATCTCTGTTGTGTGAACACTGAAGGCTGATCAAGAGGAACTGACAAGCAGAAGAACAATACTCCATGTCAGAAAGAAAAGAAAATATTTTGCCACTTCCAAACATAGGGATCATAAACCAAGAATGAGGAAAAGATAAAAGAGATTAGAGAAAAGTCTGTGAAATTCTTATTCTAAATGTAAAACAGATTAATATCTGCTCATGGAAAGAGAAAAAACCCTCTTGTTGGTAAAAAAATTGGCCACATTTTTTTTTCCACTGATATGAAACACCCAAAATCTGCAGATTCCTCCCTAACCATTAATTTAAAAATAAATAAAGCATATAACCCCATGGGTGAAACTGAGTAGAGGAAAATGTGCTCAACTAGTCATCTTTCTCTGCATGAACTCCTCATTAAAAAAAGTCAGCCCAAGTGGGAACCTGACTTCATTTATAACTTCTTTACTTAATGCAAAAATATGCCATATTTAGTGTTTGCTGTTTTGGCAGTGAGCTAGCACATGCACAGGAATTGGGCGGGGAGGTTGGTAGGCGGTTGTGTACCAGGTTTGCTGAAGATTCTTGTTAAAAACAAACAAACAAACAAAACCCAAACAGCAGAACAATGACAACAAGGAACCTTTTGTCACTGTTTCCACAGTCAGCATCGCTGGGATTCATCCAACCCAAACAGAAAACCGCTGCCCACCTTCCTTGAGGCAGAAAAAATGTGAAAGACTAATGTGTCCTCACTCAAACTATGCTAATTCCTTTTCTTCTATGCTGTTTCCTCTTCACTGTTATCTGTGATTGTTCCCTGTATTACCCGGTTATAATGTGACCACCTGGAACAACAGACAAGTTTATGACAAATAAATTTAAATATTTGAACCACTCAGCCCCCTTAATCTAGATATTTCCAGAAAATTAGCCAAGTTTAGTTCTACATAGTTTTACATCATAGGGATGGTGAAGGGCCTTGAGGGGAAGCTGTGTGATGAGTTACTGAGGTCACTTTGTCTGTCCAGCCTGGAGAAGAGACGACTGAGGGGAGACCTCAGTCTTCAATGTCCTCATGAAGGGAAGCAGAGGGACAGGGACTGATCTTTTTGCTCCTGTGACTACTGACAGGACTGGAGGAAATGACAGGAAGCAGAGTCAGGGAAGGTTTAGGTAGGATACCAGGTAAAGGTTTTTCCTCCAGAGAGTGGTTGGGCACTGGGAAAGGCTCCTCAGTGAAGTGGCCTCAGCACCAAGCCTGTCTGAATTCAAGAAGCATTTGGACACTGCCCTCAGGCACATAGTGTGACTCTTGGGGTGTCCTGCATAGGTCTGGAGCTGGACTTGATGACCCTGATGGGTCCCTTCCAACTCATACTCTATGCATAACTGCACTGAAGAGCTGGAAAGGGAATATATGAACAGACATGCTAGGAGTGGATGCTGAGGGTGACTAAGTAAATCAGACTAAATAATACCCTTCCCTGGAAACTGGGTTGGCTTATTTCCCCTTTCAATAAATCAGACAACAAAATTATGGGCCTCCCAAGCTAAACCAAACCATAGAACTTGACAATGTCACTACAATGCTAACATTATCAGAAGAATTATTGCTAATAATATCACAAGAATTTTTACTAATATGATTCCCTTTTATTATATATCTGGATAATGTACAAAAGAAAAAAAGAACAAAACCAAGGCTTCCATCACCAATATATTTCTCCTGTAAGAAGTATATTTGTCTAGTCATTGTTCCTGGTAGGATTTTCCCAATGTGCTTTGAAGCTGGAGAAACCATACTCCTTACCCACTAGCCATGGAAACCTTCCTTGTTCAGCTGGCAGAATGGGATTTGATTCACTGCGTACATGAGAAATCTCACAGCTCAGACCCAGCACAGATATCTTTACAAAACAGCATCTGAAATACTCCATAGATCTCATTACCATTAATTAGTTCTATTATGATGCTGTCTGAAAGTGACAGCTGAGCATGGAGCCATTATTTTCCTGTGCATTGTGTGAGCACAAAAAACACAGTCCATGCTCTAAGTGAGCCTTAAGAAGCTTAGTGTCTAGATAGAACAGGCAGACAAAAGGAGAGAGGAAGAAATGGTACAAAAAGTTTAAGTAATTTAACCATATTGTAATTTATATTTGGAGGGCTGTGTCTGGTATTAGAGTCTCGACCTCCTGCCTTAATATGATGATGCTCTATTTGCATACATTCCTTCTTGTGAATTATCCTTGGTGCATTACTTCATAATCTTTCATGCTGGTGTTCTCTGTATGAATACATGCTTCATTCATTGCTCAGCCATTTCTCTAATGAAGAAAGAGCTAGTTTCATCACACACTGAAATACATAAGGTCAGATTCCTCCATCTCAGCTGGCACCATTGGGGCTTTTATTCTTTGTTCTCTAGATATATCATGTACATCAGGATATCTCCCTGTCAACCAATGTTTGAAGATTATTTTAAAAGCCTGACTCACAAAGCAGCTGTTTCTCCTGCTAAAAAGCAATTTAGAAGCCTAAATGCCACAGATAATATGTGGGAATTGGCCACCTGAAAGTGTGACCCAGAGCTGCTCCCACAGCATTAAATTAATGTCTATGCAAATGGCCCACAGAAAGCTGTGCATCTATAAAACAGGCTAATAAATAGTTTTCTACATAACATGGGCATTTTAAGACTTGGTGCATCAATGTTCATAAAGTATTAGGACTTTGAGGAGCAGATGGTAATGACAAATTTATATTTTATTGCAACTTTTGTTTTGCTGGAAAATTCCCAGTCAGCTGTGACTGTAAGCATGAAATAATTATTTCTCTTTTTCATCAATATTTTTTCCTATTTCTGCCAACAGTCTAAAATCAATTAGCTTGCCCTGGTAGCTGATTTCAAACGAAATACATTTGTATCCATTATGCTAACACAGAAGAAAAGTTTCACTGTCAGTAAAATGGGAAATCCCCTGAGTTTTATATCTTTGCCTTTGTAATAAGCAAGTTTCTCTTCTGCAAAGTTTTTTACTAGATGGACTTCTGAATGTACTTTGAAGAGGATGTGGAGGGGAACAGGAGGGTATAATTCTTCCAATAATGAACTCATACTGGTTGGACTAGCCCTAGGCAGCTTGGAATCATTTTTGTTATGGCTTGGAAATGGCAGAACCAACATAAAATGAAGTTTCACTGAAATATTTTTGAGATATGGTAGAATAAAAGGGCAGAGTTTTGTGTGGGTCAAGACAGCAAAGTTGTACTTGCAATGCACTTGAATCTAGACAGTCTGCTTGCAATTTTACTTCCTGAGGAGAAGTACTAAATTCTCACAGATTTAAATAAATGTTGTAGGTAACTGCATGCCTAATTCCTTGCACAATTGACTCAAAACGCACCCCTTAGGAGTTGAATTGATATGTACCTGTCAAATACTGCTTTGGTGTTGTTTTTTCTTGCAAATAGGATCTTAGGCAATAAATCAGATCCTTGGTGTGCAGTTTTCTTAAGTATATGTCTGGTGTCATTAAACAAACAAAGAAGTGATATACCAGGTTAGAGGAAAGAAGAAAATAGCAGTACATTGTTTTAAGTACAGCACAGAATCTGAAACAGCAGTTAATGAACTTCTTTCTTTTAATGATTGCTCTTAATGACATTGTTGACCTAACTTCTATTCTTTTCCCCTTGCCTCTCTGTGGCTTGTCCTTTTACTCTGTCATTACAACATTCTATGTCACTTGTCCTATATTTCAGGGATACATGTCTTTACAGAATGGCTGAGGGTAGTTCAGTGAATGAGAAGATCCAGCTTTATGATCCATTCTGACAAGAATGGGATCCTCTCATGCTCCCTACATTTTCCCTCCTGCAGTTTACTTGTGTAATTACAATATCTCTGGAGCAGAGCCTCCTACAATTGCTGAAGTAAGGCTGGACCTGGATTTCCCTGGAGCCAATAGGTGCGGATGCAACACCAAAGCATCAGGTCATAGGGAAAAATCCTAGCATAACAAGATCTAAAGTTGAAGCTGCAAATCAAAGTGCATGAGATCAAATGATTTTTTCACATGTGGAATCACTATGAAATTGGTGGTAAAAACACCAGAGAAGGGAGTTAAAGTAACCTAGCTAAGTTCTTTGATGAAAAAAGCAGAAATTTAGCTGTTCAAAAAAGATTGAGAGGATTGGTTGCTCATTTCAGCATACTGCAGTGGGAGAGACCTCAAGTGAATTTGAGATGTCAAAACCTTTCATTGCTGCCTATAGTAGTCAGGGCTGTGCCCACCTATTAACCTTTAAATGTTGTTTACATGACAGTGCTTAATGAAATGATTAAATTTTTATATCAAAGGTTCTCCAAAAATTCTGCATCAAAAGCAGTACTTCTACAGCCTTAGCAATCTTGGGTCAGGTATTCTGTGGGTACATCAGAGGTCAGGCTGCCAAATCTCCTATCTATTGACACACAGAATATACTGAATATCTGAGAGGCAGACCAATGAACCACATAATACAAGACCATGTGCAAGATAAATTTTCAGTTGTAAATTGCAGAATCTTCTGGGTCAGAACAAAATCAGAGCACTGTGTGATGCAAATCGAGAGAATGCAGTACAGTGAATTAAAAAAACCCGCCATTTTCAAGTATGCAGACTATTGCAATGATCAGCCTCACTCCTCACCCAAGAAGAGAAATCAGTTGAATATTCACACACACAACAATCTGAAAACTGCCTTTTGAAGTTTTTGTGGCCTTTGTCTGAGCTTGTACCAAATTTGTCCAAATATGTCTTTTATAGTTTAACCAAAAGGTAGAACAAGGACTTCAGATTTGCATACAATTTGATGTAGAGATGTAGCAAATACATAGAAGTTTCAGACACAAGTGCTAATATTAAAAATAACTAATAATTTTTCAGGGAATTTTTTTTTCCTAATGTCCACTCTGAAGCTTGTCAGCCACAGTTTGGCCATGGCCCCTTGACACACTGCCTGGCGTTAGTCAATACCACCTGGCTCCATTATCCTTGTCTGCCCTTCAAACAGAAATGGATTTGAAGCAAATATCTCTCAACCTTCATTTTGCTAAACCAATCAAGCTCAGGATCACCAGTTTCTCTGTGCAGATCATATTGTCCATACCTTACTGCTGGGGTTGCTGTCTGCTGGATCCCCTGAGGTCTCTCTATTTCTGTCATGGGCTGTGTGTGTATGTGTGCAAAAACTGGACACGCTGGTCCAGCTGGGGCCTTGCCAGTGCTGAATGTATGTATCAATATAATGTATTTGCACCTATATGTTGCTGCACTTTTAAGTGACAGAAGACAAGATCAAAAAAACACCTTTTTAGAAAGAAGGTGGTGAATTTTAAGTTTGTCTTGCAGCTGTAGTGTAAGACAAAGTATAACATTGGTCCCAATAGCATTATTTTCCTCAAGGATGTTTAGATGAACTCTAGAAAACTCCATTGCTCCAGAGCAGCCAAGATGCAGCCATGATTTGTCCCTCCAGTAGATTTGTCAGTTTTATAGTAATAGTAAACTACTTGAAGGGAAGGACTCCAAATTTTATTAAGAATGGAAGAGACCCTTACTTGCTGCAAAAGAACCAAACTCCATTGAGTTCAGTGTGTGCCTAGTGATTTACCATGTAAATAAAAGTTATTACAAGGCTTGCTTTTAGAAGATGAGAATTCTCAGGACAACAAGAAAATGAATTATTTTTGATCAGGAATTCTTATTCCATATGCCTTGCTAACATGCACAGAACAATGGTAATAGCAGCAAAAATCAGAACAAAGCACCTCCAGGAAAGCCCCTGGGTAACAGGTGAAGGGTGTAATATTAGAAAGGAATTAATCTGGGAATATTCCAATATAAAAAAAATTGAGCTTATACTTTTATTTTCTTGTCTCCTCTCATGTTTCAAAATTTGTATACTGAAGAACTATAGTGATGGTTGAGATATTTGATGTTACTGGGTTCATTACCTTCCCCTCTGAACTTCTCATTCTCTCTTTAGCATACAGCTCATTTATTACCTGAGTTTGAATTCTATTAAAGAAATACCAAGGTTACATTAGTTCTGCCATCTGTAACATGGTAGGTTCTACATTATTACACATAACAAGATGACCAGGGATTTGGGGAAAAAAAAATTCCCCTCCCCTCTCTGCTCCCATCACACAGGGTGCCATTAAATAAAAAACCTTTCAGGAGAGATCATTGCTTGTTTGATGCAGTGGATGGAAATTCTCATTTCAATCAGGTAGTGAACCTTCAAAGGAAAGGATCATCCAGAGGAATGGGAGAGACCTTGATATATCAAAACAAGCCTTTAAATAATAAACGCACTTCAAACTCAGGGCTTATCCTGCATATAAAGCATACGGACTATGAGCAAGTCAACGTGAAAGATATTTACAAGGCTATTTTCTATGCAACACAAAACTGGCTACTTTTACACTCATATATAACGTATATTTTCATCATGAATCACAAACAGATAGTTTCTCTTCTCATGAATCCAAAAGAGGATTTCTGGTTTTAATTCCATATTTTGGCGCAGCAAATTGACACCTTTTTGAAGCTGCCAGCATAATAATGGGTAAAAAGAACCTAGACACTATGAATCTTCCTCATAGACTTAATGGGTTTTGTCTGTCCTCTCTGCATCTCCAGCCCAGCTAGTTCAGAATGAAGAAATGTGAAGCATTCTAATATTGGCCTTTTCTCCCTCTGGGTGTAAGTTTTTTTTTTAAACAAGTCAAAGAGAGACTTTCTCCTAACTTCAGAGTACTTTGGTATTGTGCCCAGTCCAACTGGGTTATCTTCTCAGACAGTCATTGGAGAATTCAGATACAGGTTGCTGTATGCACCACTTTAGGCACCAAACTCTTGACTGACCAAGAAAAATTAGATCATGTTTCTTATATTTCATTTTAAATTTCCATATCTTCCTTCAAAGAAGAAGGAACATTTGCATTTTTTTTTTGTACAGAAACATGTCAAATGTGCCCAACCTGAGGTCCAGCACTTTTTAAAATAAATTTTATATGTAAAAAAACATTGCTGTGTGTCCCATTCAGAGTCAGTGTCTAGAGAAATTTGATGGTGAAACTATTATGATAACTCACAGCAAAATAGATCTTTAGTTAATGTTAAGTGGGCTTCATATGCAGAACAGGTACAGCTTTGGAGGAGATTTAAAGGTTGACATGCACAGAGTGCATATGCCCCAAGCAAAGATACTGAACAGACCTGTGGAACTTCTCCCATGAAAAGAAGAAAAATATATGTTGGATGTCAAGGTCAGCATTAATGGAAGTGTGTAAGTGCAGAGCATCAATAGCTTCATAGATTATTCATGCATAAAAAGAATAAAGAAACATCAAGGATAGGCTTTGAAAGTAAATATGGGAATATTTTTACTATTTGAAATGGAAAGAGGGATCATAGACATGAGGTACCATGACAGAAATGATTGATTGAAGCAGTGGATATTTTGTAGCCCCATTTGCACTGGCCTGAAAGGGAGAAGAAAATGGGATTCTCAAAGCCCAAATAAAAAAGGTTCCTCTCCATCACTCCATTTTCTCTTGGCTGTGGGTCAGTTTTTATTATCCGTGAGAAGCTATGGCTATTATTTGGACTCCAGGTTGGGGCTTCTGTAATTTCAGCAGAGCAGTAAAAATAGAATGAAGGAAGGAAAAATTGATTACAGCTTGAAGGCTGGATATATAAAGCTGATAGAATATTTAGGGATGTTCACACTGCCTAACTTTTAGACTAAAAAGTCTAAGTTCTGGCTAGGAAATGAGAGTCTTGGAGAGTCAGCAGACCTCTCTAGGTTTTTTCAAATGATGATTCACAGGACATGAGTCCTGTTTGTTCTGCCCTCAAAAGAGATCTTGAGTAGCTCAGAAACCCACTGGTCTAATGGTATCAATCTAAGGTAGGTGGAGAGAACTCCTTTCCTTGTCTCTCTCCAAGCCTCTAGCAGCAACCATAAGTAGTTTTCATTCAGACCAGATGTTACTACATTTTCTTCTCCCTGAGTCTAGAAAGGAGTGGAATTTGTAGCATGCATTTCATCTTATTAAATTAGAAGATTATCTGCAGAAGCAAGTTATATTGGGAGATTCTGACATTGATTAGCTAGACTGAACAGAAAAACACACAGATTAATGTATGAACAACATAGACTGAAGAGTGAAAACGAGCTAGATGTTTACCTCCTGGCTATTTTTGGAGAATTATCTCTGTTTTTCTAGAAAGTATTGTATGAGATGTACTCCTCTCAGTATGACATGAAGTGTTATACTGGCATAAACTATTTCACCTCATTAGTCTAGCACCAAGATAAATGAGAGAAGCTGGACCTATATTATCTTGAATTTTATTAATTAGAATTTATTAAATAACAACCTCCTTGCTTTCCTGCTACCTTAATCCCAAATCAAGGAAATTCATTATATGGAAAATCATGAGACTACCATCTTTCTCCCTCTTTATCTCCCACTAAGCATTATATTAGTTACACAGAGATAAATTTTCCTGTAGGAAAGTCTGAAGAAGGCAGTAGGATCATTTTCTCATGGTCTGTAAACCCAACATTTGAATTCCTAGCATGCACAAAGCAAAAAAAGACTTCAGCAGATGCTACCTCCCCTTTAAAATGCCCAGATTTATCCCAAGTATGAAACAGGTCGATCTGAAAACAGCTGTTTGAGTGAAAGGGAATATTTGATGGAGCCAAACTCTGCAACTCAGACCTTTTTCTCCTGAAAAGACCTGTAAGTTACATAAAAGTAGTGATGGGTTGTTTTAGGCATGGCACTAGGAAAAGGAGTTGCTTGCTGTAATGGGAATGAGTTTCTAAATGAAAGCAGGGCTGAGCTGAACTGGCTGTCACCCCTAGAAATCAGCTAAGAGCTGCAGAAAAAAGGCGATTTTCTATAACATCATATAGACACATTACCAGATTTTTTTGAGAGGAAAAGACACAGGGAGACTCAGTTGAGCATTTTACTGCATATGAGCCTTAAAAAAAAAAGTGGATTTTCAGTACTAAAAGGACAGCTGAGTGCATTGGGCTTGAAAGTCTCAGAAAAGCCCTTTTTATTAAGAAAAATAATCCCTTTTTATTGTATTGCAGAATTCCATCATCCCACAGTTTCCTATCTTGTCCTCTTTATAAGCGTTCCTGTGGAATTACAACACTGAAAATAATGAAGTGCTTTATTGAGGTTAGGATGATAATTTCACCGGCCCAGACAGCAGTGGGAGGGTTCTGAGTCTCAGGGTGAGACAGACAGATCCACATCCAGAGCAGCAGGGACACTGGCTCCTGGGGCAGCATCAGTGTGGCTCTCTGCAGCCAGGCAGCATGCTGGAAAGACTGGGAACACAAGAAAAAGACAGGATTGCTGTCCCATGACATGCAGCTGGCAGCACACCCAATAACCTAACACAAGGCTGGAGGGCGCAGCTCCTCCAGGTGCTGTTGGCTGTACTGATGGTCCACAGGGATTTCAGAAGAGACAGGAGAATGGTGCATCCTCCCTGCCCCTCACATCCCCAGAGGAAGCCTTGCAGGTGACCTGGTTGCAGGTGATCCATGACATTTGTACAGGGACAGATGGCAACTGGCTGCCAGAAGGATTCAGCTGGCTTGAGACCTCTCCCCCTCTTGGTGTGACAGACTGGCAAGGATTTAATGTCCCTTCAGAGGTACTTTGAGCACTCCCACTGCCCATTAATAGCACAGATGGAAAGCATCTTCTGCCTGCCTATACTGCATTAGGACAGAAGGCAGAAGTCCAGACATGAATCAAAACAATCCAATAGGTTTGCTGAATAATTCCAAGGTGCTCCTTTCCTGCTCCATCCACAAGGTCTTCAGCAGGCAGACTTGAAAGTGCTCCCTGGGTCACAAATGGGGAGGCTTGTCTCTTATGGTTATGCTTGGAAGTGGCTCAAGTTCTGTCACTTTATCTCAGCAATGCTGAGGGACCTGTCTGTGAAAGACAGAGCTGACATGCCTGCTTCAATGCCAACATGAAAAAAAAACCCACCAAAAATATTCAGTGTTTGCAATTTCTGTGCTATACCTTTTACTTTTGTCCCTATATCCGAGTGTACCACCCCATCATTCTTGCCAGTGTCCTAGTCCACAACCCGTCCCAAAACTGACCAGGAGCAAGGAGACGGAGGAGTGCTCTTCTATTATTTTTACAGATCTATAGTATGCAAAAAATTGTGTTTTCTCTTATTATTATTACTTGAAACTCAGAAGCCAGAACACTCCACATTAATCCAACAGCAGCAAGAACAAAAAAAAGCCCCAAAAACCCAATCAAACCCAAAACAAAATAAAAATGGGAAGAACATTAGGTAGTTCAGGGACTAGGAAATAAGACACCATTATTCTGAAGGTGTAAAAAAACATACAAAAGAATAATTAACACAAATTTCATTTCCTTTTGGGAAGGGAAATGGAATCTTGTGATTTCAATGGGGACCAAGAGAGGAATCTTTGGTGCTTGTCCCTGCACTTCATGACATGCCATGCCTTTTGATGGCTTTGACTTTGGGGAAGATATTTTTTCTTTTTTTTTTTAAGTATCCATGCCATGTTCCTTATATCTTCCCATCCATGGTGTGCCTTCCTCCTTGACTTTTTCCCCTGCTTTTGCAACATCTGTGAGCTTAGTTTTGGCATGTTTTGGTCCTTTGTGCTGCAGCTCATTTCCTCACAGACCAATTTTGGAGACACAAAATCTCCTGATTTTCTGGGGTTTTTTGGGGTTTTTTTCAATTGCATTTCATTTGATCCTATCTCCTTTCCAGAGTGTTTGTAAGCCTTTCTTTTCGGGTTTGCAAGATTCCGTTTCCCTTCCTGACAGGAAATTTCATTTAATTCTCCAGTTTTTCAGAACTAAAATATGCTCTCTGTTCTAGGCAATGAGACAGTGTTCTGTAAAATGCTTTGCAAGAGTTCATATTCAGAATATGTGCAACATTCCCACTATAATTTTAAATATGAGATTAAAACCAGCATCCTTCTTCTGTGGAGGGGTCCCATTTGAAAATCATACATTTAAAGAAAAAAATGCAATTTTTAAATGACTGTTAAAGTGATTATTAACTTTTGACTGGTTATACAAGTTGACAGTTGAATAGGAAAAAATATCGTTATAGTGAAGATGATTTAAAGTTTTATTTTAGTATTTAAGTTATTCGTTTCTTTTTACATTTATTTTTAGGAAAAATCACAAAGAGACACCTAATCTATTTTCTTGGACTAGGAGTAAGCAAAACTCCTTTTGCACTGTACACACGAGCATAGAACCACAAGAGCTGTCCTATAAAATAAGTTCTAAGTCTCGGAAATCGAAAATGAAACTGATCAATTCCATTAGATTGTTTCATTAATTAAACTTAAATTACACCTGCATCAGAGATGCAGGATCAGCACTTGCTACACAGCACACAGAGCTTACTCTACCCTGTCAACTGAGCTGGTAGCAATTGCTAAAGGTAATCTCTGCACTTATAAGCAGACAAATACTTATTCAAATGCCTGTTATTGCCTATATACGGCCAGAAATGGCCTTCATTTAAATTCCAGTACCATAAGAAATATTTTCCTCAGTGATTTTAGTCTGTTTAGTGGACTAAAAATTGTGTAGAAACAAAATCTGCTTCTGCTTCATTGATAAGAACAGTCTTGGTATTTTTCTCCTAACTTTCTCTGTAAAAATTTTTAATGAAGCGCACAACATAGCTGGTAATTTCCTACCAGGGCACATCCATCACAAAGCTTTGCTCTGAGGCTGTGCTTCCCTGTTCTCTGCTCTGCTGCTCATTGTATTGCTGGAGTTCAGCAAATGTCTACTTGAGCAGATCAAAGCATAATCTTGGCTTTCGTTGCTTCTCTGTGGTTTCTGGTGCTTATGTTAATCCTACTTAAACTAAGTAGTCAGAGATTTGGGAGATTTGAAATACAAAATAGATTCTAACCTTGAGATGGATTAGGGTTGTCAGATGACACAGAACTGTCATGTAGGACTAACATTATGAAAACAAGACCTGGAAAGACTGTTTTAGTGTAGCTGACAATCCTAAAAGAGACATGGATGTGTTTGATTAAAGCAGCTCCTTAGTGAGTATGTAGCCTGAGTGTCTTGCAAGGTTATTGATTATGTATTTTAAGTCAAAGATACGGCTTCTTCCCCAGGAGATTTGTTTTTTCCTCCAGTAAACACAATAGTCTTCAGAACATAGATACAGTCTTTCACAAAAGCACTTTATTTTGTATGATAAGGAGTGGATTAACTTGCATTATAATTACACATCCATGACTTTTTTTTAGAATGCCTGCTTGTCTTGTGGGCTATTTTAAAACAATAATGAAAAACTTATCTACCAGGATCCAGTGGGGCAATCTAAGACTCTTAAAAGGGGACAGGATACTTGAATTGCTCTCTTTGACTTATTCAGAGGGCAGGGACATGTTGACAGTACAGGCTATGGGGCTCGGTTGAATGAGTGGTCAGAGATCGGTTTGTGGTTAGATGCTATCATGCAGCTGGCCAGCAGAGACCACACTCAGGTAAAAGGTTTTCTGAACATTTCAAAAATATTTCTGGGCTGATTTGTCTTTTAATTATGAAAATGTTTTCCAGGTTTTATTCAACACTTTTTTTTTTTTATGGTAACATCCCATTTTTACTTGGAAATGTTTGCCATGGCCAATCTTTATTCTGCACCAAAGAACAGGACTTTGTATGGTTTTATCATCAACCAGTAGAAGCCAGCATCCACCATTCACTTAAGGCTTTTCTGGAAGCTTGGGCAGTTGTTACATGAGCCCAGCAACCCTCACAAGCATGGGCAGGAGAGCAGCCAGCTCTCACAGACCTGCAGCAGGCATGAGCTACCACTGAACCATCACTCCTACAATCACATGTAACTCATATCTGGCCTTGGGTTCATGGGCTCAGAGAGAGAGAAACCTGGGGGAAGGGGAGGCAAGAAAGGTTTGGCCCTAAATTAGGTGTCTCAGTACATATTTGTTATCAGGCTGGCATTTACTTTATTTTCCTTTTGCTTTTAAACATGAAACCACAAAGCTATGCTGCAGCACCCCTCTTATCCCTTCTCTTTTTATTTGCCAGACTGTGAATTCAGTTCTTGAAAGAGAGAACCATCCTCTCTTAACAGTACACATAGATCCAGGTCCATGTGCCTCTGGCCAGGCTTGCAGTTTTTTTATATCAGAAGCACATTTTTGTCCAAGTTACTTGTTTCCTGAGAAGCCAGATTCAAGCATAGCTGTTTCTTAATATTGAAAGGAAAAAAAAACCTATATCCACTAGCCATCCACTACTGACCTTTTGTACTGGGACCATTATTATAGTGGAAGGCAAAAATCCATTCTCTGCTTTTTTAATCTGGCTTTCTCTTCAAGAAACAGATCTAATAAAATGCAACAAAACAATACCTGCAGAGAGGCTCCCAACCTCCTCATTCTCTGCAGTTTTAAAGACTGAAAGCTAAGTAGTCTTTTTCAGCCTTGCTCCTGCTCTATAGCTAGTTTGGGAAGCAGAGGGATAATGAGGTATCAAAGTAAAGGAAGGAGCTACTTACATGAAACAATAGTGTAAACTGCCTAGAAGAGAGAATATTTATGACAGAGTTGTCTCCAGTCTACAGAAAACAAGTATTTATTATCATAATCTCTATTCTTGGCAAAAGAACAACCTGCAGAGAGACAGGGACCCTGAACTCACCTCAGCTCTGTACTTGCAGCAGCCCATTACCTTACCCAAACGTGGGCACAAGCTCCTCCAGCTCTGCCTTTGGGACAGCAGCTGCTCTTTGCCTGCTTGCCATCTCTCAGAGTGAAGGTAGGGATGGGGCAGAGCTGAGGACCTCTCTGCCACATCACATCTACAGTCTGGAAGCTGAAGACTCTTACTTTCAAAATACATTTTAAGAACAAACCAGGTAGGCATTTTCTTCTAAGCTTTTTTCATCTTCTCCTAAGCACTCTTCATTGAAGCTCTCTTTTGGGTGAATAAACAGGAAGTTGGAAATATTTCACCTGATGATATTTATGCATCCCTAGGTCCTGGTAAAAAATCTGATGGATGAATCATTACCAAACCAGAATGGCTAAGAGGTGATGCTAAAAAACAACTGTCTTTATTGATCCTACTGTTCTTCTTCTCCAGACTTCAGGAACAAAAAGCATTTAAATCAAGTTTGCTAACACATTAATATCCTTTAAGTAGCTGTTATAACATCATGTAGACAAAGAAAATCATATTGGAAAAGATGTAATGTGGTCATGATCAATTAGGCAACAGATTTACACTCTGAAGGTTCAGGGCCAGACGCTTCCTAATTTAACATAACTCTCATAATTTCACAGAGAAAGGAACACCATAGCAGGAAGTGTCAATATGGTAAAACAAATTCATTTTATAATGACAAAGTCCCTTTTATGTCGGTTCAGCTGACAATCATGTCAGTCAGAGATGCAGGACCAAAGACAACATTCCTCTGAATATCTGGGCAAGCTGTCAGTACTTCCAGCCTTTATGTCTCTGCTTTCGAGTGTAAATAACAGCTTTCAAATGTGATTGCACTGCTTAAATACTAATTTCTGTTCATACACTTGGAAACTAAACCAACAATTAAGAATGCTTTCCAAAGATCACCTAAAGATCAGTGGATATTCCTAATGGTCATCTGGAAAAAGAAATAATCCCATGTAATGGGTAAGACCTCATTAAGAATGAACACAATTTGAACTGCACATGGGAATCATGTGAATTTTCACTTCTTTAGGAAATATCAGCAGGAAATTCTTGGGGAAAAAATGATAATGTACTTTCAGATAAATTAATTAAGAGAGATCTTTCAACTGTCTTTGCTTATAAGGATTAATTACTAACTTTGAGGATGAAAAGTTTAGTAACAGGTATTATTAATTGCTATAGCTAAAAATTTATTGCCTCATTCATGTAATACAGCATAACTATTTTTAGTTCTTAGACTAAAAAAACATATTATTTATACTATGATAAATACAAGCAAGCTGTAATTCAGGTTATATTGTAAAATATGCTTAATATAGGGCATGCCTCCTACCTTTAATTTGAGGCTTGTCCTGATTTTAGCAGTGTAGGTTTAAGTCATGGATCAAACTGGCCTTGCATTGTGAAATTTCAAATGATGTTAGGTTTCAGGCTTTCTGAATTATCTGTGCAGCTTTTGTTTGATGTCTTTTTATACATTTTTGAAAGGAAGTCTTTGAAACATGTACATGGCTGAAATCTTTGTATCTGTCATCTTGTTTTTGTCACTTGTTATCTTTTAGATCAGGTTTTCTTTTCCTTTTTTTTATGAAAGAATCTTCCAGTCTTAGCAGAACAAAATGAAAGGGGGAGTAAAATTAATGTGAGCCCACCTTAGGCTGCAACTACCACTAACTTTTTCATTTCATCCCCCCTTCTTTGTTTCCTTATTTATGCATATGGAGACATGCAATATTTTGGGTTTTAGATACTCAACCATTACTGGGGCAATCCTGTGGTATCTTATGGATCGCCAGTAATTTTAATTTTATGTCTGATTACCTTCCCCTGAGAATGCTGATTAAAAAGTGAAACATAAAGCTCTTATGCAGTGGACAGGTGACACTGAAATCAAGATAAAAAAAAATTCAGTGACAATATTTTTGCTTATGAGACAAATGCTTCCATCAGTAAGAAAACTATTTTCTTACAGATCACTAAAGAACAAGTTCTATCACTGCCATTCTGACTCCCACTTGTAATAATAATCTTTCATTATCTTCTTCAAGGACCTTCCTTTCTTGTCACCATCGACTGCCATGCCAGATGCATAGAAATACTCTGGGAAGAACATTATGATTAAGAGGTGTGGGCAGGTTTAAAATCCTAAAGGTAAGCCTTGTGCATTGTAATATGTGGATTATTGATCTGTGGGAATAATAAAATACAAAACCTTTATACAAAACAGTTAAACTAAAAACTGTTCAGATCAGTTATTCCACACTATTGGAACTGTTTGCGAGAAAATAATCCCCTTCCATAAAGATCATAAAACCCAGAGATTTTTCATTCTGAAATGCATGAAAGCCTTCTCAGAAATATTAAAATAACTTGTAAATAAAAATGGCACCTTTGTTTTATTGGAAAAGAATCAGAATAGCCAGTGTTTCTTTATATAATATTTTGTTGAAGTCATGTTTCAATTCAAGTTTTTCAATATATTTTTGGTTTATTTTAACCTGAATGTTGAAAAATGTTAGCAAATCAGGAATATAAATATGGCTTTCAAGACATAAAATAGCTATAAAGAGAGAATAGACATTCTTTTGACCAATTAATATATATATAAACCAATATAATATATATAAACCAATATAATATATATTATATATAAATATAGAAGTAATATTTTAGTAAATTTGTACTTTCTGTATAAATATTTTACCTAATTCTATTTAAATTAGTTTAAATTATATATTTAGTTGTATATAGCATATATATTATGTTATTATCTATAAATCTATAGAAATGAATTGGTCATAAGAGTACCAATTTTTTACATAGATGCAGTATTATTGCCTTATTTTTGGATCTCATCCAACAAAATAATAATTTTTTTCAAATGTTGTCTACTTGGTTTTTCAGCCCAGTCTTTTAATGGATACAAATGTGGCATGAATAGCTCACAAATGATTAATGTATTATATTTAGATATATAAATTACAAAACCACTTAAAAGAACTATGATAGATTGTCTTTTTCATAAATGAAACCACTTTTGCTTTATGCATTATGCTTTAGCAATTAAAAAAGTTATTGTACATTGGGAAAAAATTGATATAAACTCAAATATATTAGAAAAAAACCCAAATGAAATAACAAAATTGACAATAAAAAGCTATCTGAATACATTTTAAAACATACAGAGGATTCTGTAAGGAAAGGTTAAAAAACCAAATTTGATTATATCAACCTTACTGACATTAGAATTATGTCAATAAACAAACTGGAAGGATGCTTGAAAAAAATATTGACTTTGAAGCTGTGTAGTCTCCAGATCCTCTTTGTGTATCCTGAAGGATGCAGTGAAGGGCATTGCTGAAGCGATCAAATCTCTCCGTTCCAAGCAACCTTGGCCATGTTACATCAAGTTCAGGCCTGCCTGATAGAGTCATAGCCAATTTCTTTAGTGTAAAAGCAAGTGAGAATAAGGCTCATAAAACTCTGGCATGCAGTGGAAGGTCTCAAAGCTGAAGTTAAAAGCAATATTTAAGCAAATAAGCTATGTTTGCTTTTCTATATCCTTGAATTTGTTCAGTATTGTAACAGTCACTATTCCATAGGAATGGTGTGTGGGTAATGAGATATTAATTAGTTACAGTTCTTGAAGTACTTTCATATAGCAAGAAAGATCAACAGTGGTCAGATTTCTTTCAATAGAGTTGTTTTTATTCCTAAAGTGGTGCACAGGTAGTGAGAGTCACCCACAGACTGCTAGAAGTGCTGCACTGCCAAAGTATGAGCAGTGTGCTCCCACGGGCAGGCAAGCAGAACAAGTTTTGGGCTCTGAACCTGAAGAAATGCCCAGTCATCTCTTTTTAAATTTGTTCAACGCAAAGTACCTAAAAAATGCTGTAAGGGTCAGAGTAAGCATCAGCAGCACGTGGCCTCTGGGAAGGGATTTATATGGCAAATGCTAATTCTTACATGCCAGTGACTTCAAAGGGAAGAAGCCTTTTTCCCTTCTGAGTCAGTGTAGTATCCCCAGGAAGCTAAGCTACCTTGCCTTGCCAAACTGCCCCTTCACTAGGAGGTCCTGTTTCCTTGGTCAGAGGTTAAAAACAATGCCTATCAGACTGAGCCACCACCTCTTGGCAGGACTCAAAGGAAGAGGTAGCCAGTCTGGTCATCCAGGCAAGGTCAAGGTCAGGTGTATGATTCCCAGCCTGCCCTGTCACCTGGCATCCTTCCAGAGCAAACCAAGGTGTGTGGGGGCTGCAAATGGACTCCACTGTGCTCCCAGTGTGGCTGAGGTGGGCACTTTCAGGGGGCAGGTCATACCTGCCAGTACCTGGCTTGAAAGGACATACCACTCCTTACCTGCTGGGTCACAGCCAAACCCCTCAAAAAAGGAATGATTTGCAGATTCTCATTTCTCCAGTGCTTTCACAGTGGGACCCTAGAGGTCTATGACAGCTGATAAAGAAATGTTGCTTTCCTCTGAATCCTTCACAGTTTGGATGTGTGTTGCTGCTCTGCTTCCAAAAATGCAGCAGCTTGCTACTTCTGTGGTGAATTGTACAGCTAAAAACTCTTAGCAGCTTTTGATGAATGATCTTTATAGCTGGTTCTTCTTCTTTTGATGAATGCTTTTATGAGAATAGATAAATATTGTACTATTTTATTTTCTTGACACAATCTTTGTTACATGAATGAGGCAGTAACTTTTAATGTCTTGTGCCTCCTGTGAATTATAGAAATCTGCTTTTAACTTTCTGACCTTTTTCAGTGGGCTATGTTTCCAGTAGAAGGCCACTCTATTTTATCAGCTTCACTTAATTTGTGGGGAAGGGACAGGCATTTTCAAGTGCAAACAGTAGAAAGTGCTTACTCTTTTGTGCTTACAGGATGGTATCTAATGAGTGATATATAGCATCAACATCCAAATGCTTTAGCAGATAAGAAAATGGAAGATCATACTAGCAGAAATGTATTCCCACAGCAACAACAGGATGCAGCACATTCCTACTGTAGGTTTGTTATGAAGCTGAGACAGAACATCCTGCACTTCCAAAACACAAATATATCCAAATATCTTCTCATATAAATATAACCAGTGGCTGCATTTTACTTTAGGGCCTTTAAATAGCAACAGCAACAACATAAATAAAAAACAACATAATTTTAAGACCTAGTACCTAGAGTCCCTTACCCCAAAACCAAAAAGTGACATTACTTATTTAACGGACTAACTTCAAAAAGTACTAAGGTTTTTCTCAGGGATCAAGTCCTTAATAAAAATATTAATTAAGGCTTATTTTGGTGTAGTTTGCTCAGCTCTAAACCTAAATCACAAGTTGAGATAAAATATACCATGTGCTGATCCTCAGATATGACTGTCATGGTTTGCATGCTAACATGGAGCTGATCCCCAGAGGTCTCTTCCAATGCCAATCATTCTGTGATTCTGAGGTACTCTGAAAGCTCTTCTCTAACACTAAAAAGAATTTCCTGTCTATTGATTGTCGTTAGAAGAGGGAGCAATGTTAACAATTAAAGTGATACTAAATTAATTAATTAATTAATTAAAGTGCTTTTACCCTTCTACTTGAAATAATCCAGTTTGTCATTTAACAGAAGTTAAATTCACATTAAATATAAGATATGAGGTTTAGAGATTCAGGGGTAGTTCATATTCCTAAACATTAGAATAAATAGTAGGTAGACTACCAAACCCCACAACCTGTGCTTCCTCATTCTCTTCAGTATGTGTTTGATTAGACTTTGCACAAGGAAGTCCATCAGAGTCCTAAAACAACCATGGGACAGAAAAGTGAGGTCATCATTTATAATTTTAATTGTAGAGCTTAGCACTTGCAATCAACCACTCACCCAAAAACAAACTCTGTGCTGCCTATTTATTTTTAGCCACTGCACAATTAACACTCCATGAAATATTACACCTGCAGCTCCTTTTTCTTTCAATCTGTTGCTAGGTCTTTCAGTCTCCCTGAACCTTAAAGCGCTCCAGAATTTCTTTTTCTCTTTTTTCTTCCTTAGCAGTTTCAAGTTTCAATAACAGTTATTGACAACAGTCTAAGGCTTAAGACTACTACTTATTTTTAAACTAGGTATGAAAGGATTTTTTGAGCATGTACAATTACACAGCCATTGTGCTAGAAGAGAGCAAGGATACCATGGTATTTTGCCTGGTGTATTTTCCAGATACCTATGGATGAGGAGGCTAGATCTGTATTTGTGTATACTTTCTGGATTCTTCTTCAATAAAATGTATGAAATATTTTTTGCCTCTGATTCTCGTTTTTTCACAGGAAATCTACAGCATAAGCACTCCTACCCTATTCTGCTACATCCATGTGGATAATCCTACAGAGGTGGTGTGTAGGTGTTTGGACACCCCATCTACAGCTCCAGCACTTTATTTAGATAACCCACTACATACCCCACTTTCCCAATCCTCTTTCATCCCTCTTTCTGATGTGGATGTGAATGTGGATATGTTTGGTTGGCAGGATGCACAGGTAGAACACTCACATCTGCTGAAGCCCAAGTGACACACCTTGAGCAAAGCCCATTGAGAGGGAAAAACATTCTGGATGTTTATTTAAAGGTTGTTGAACCGAGCTGGGCATCCGCAACATTAGCTGCTAATATTATTTCCCTAGTCTACAGCTTTAGGAAAGACCTTTACAGGAAAATTTACTGCACACTGCTTTAATTCCTTGTAAACCTAAAGCAAACAGTTTAATCCTTGCTGGCATTACTTGTGCTTTATTTGTCAGAGGGAAACAGAGAGGCGTAATTAACTGTCATGTTTTGCATGGACAACTGGCTCACAGAGAAATAAAATAAATAAAGGAGAATGTGAAACTTCTGTTAAGGGCCTGCTGGTGCCCTCATAACACATCCCAGACTGAAGCTTTTATTTTCAATTTGAATGATGTCTTCTATCCACAAGGGTGTCCAAGTAGGGTCTCAAAAGGGAAGTCCTTCATTCCTGTTACCAATCCTCTCTTCCCCCTGAAGAAACAAATTCAATTTGAACCTTAAAAAATGGCATTTGAATCTTACATATTAGTGTAATGAAGCAAGGGAAACAAATCACACCTCTTCCAAAAGTCTGCCACAGCTTTTTTCCCTCAAACATCAAAATCTCCTATTTTCTATGCACCAGATGGCAATGTCTTCAGACAACTCCCAGCCTTATAACGACAGAGAATTGTGGTGTTACATGCACCCCTGATTTAAATCCCAAACAGTCTGGGTTTTATTCAGATCATCAGAAAAGGATGTTCCAGTAGACAAACAGCCAGACGACTGCCTCACATCTTTAAATCTGGAGAGTATAACAACATATGCCACAGCCAGTTTGGACTGCTGCTGGGAGAGGTGGCCAAGTTCCCAGTTCTCTGCAAAGAGTTCTTGCACCAGGCAGTTATACATAAGACAATAATTTTTTATTTTATTTATGTAAAAATGAGGAACAATTAATCATCTTTTAGGATAACAATTGAATTCAGATCTAAATATCAATGGTACAAATTATTATTAAGAAGCTGTCATGAATTTGTGTATCTGTCAGACATAAGAAAAAAGGTGTAGAGAAAAGAGGAAAAGAAACTTTCATATTTCTGAACCTGATTCAGTACATTATGAACATCACAGCAGGTTCCCTCTTGAGCAAGGCATGACTCACCTCCCTTGCCCACACCTACTGCCTCTCCCCTGCTTGACATTAAATAAGCATCTGCAAAAGTGCTAGTTACTAACAGAAATTCAATTCATCATACAGAAGAGTGAAAAGAAATATCAATCTTTTTAAGCCTTTGTGTTTCTTCTTCCAGCCCCCACCACCTCTTTTTCTGGCTCTTAATTTGAATAGATTTGCATTTGAGGACCTTTCAAGGAAGATAAATTGAATTAGGTGCCCACATCTGATTGACATTCACCATACTGGTTTGAAAATTGCCACAAAAGGCATTGAAGAAATCAGCACATCTGATTGTTTTCTGACACCTTTGTTTCTTTTCTTACATTATCTTCCTCCTGTTCCAATCAAAGAATTTCTTCTCTTGACTTCTGGATTGTCTTTCACCATCTCCTGCTAGGGCCTCTTCTGTTCTGGGCACCCAATTATGATTTTTAAATTTCTGGTTTGTTTTGGTTCATTAAGTCTCCATCTTATATCTAGAACTGTTTACTACTGCGTCGTGTAACTTACTCTCTTGTTACCAATGCTGTTAAACATGGTTTCCTTATTTTTAAGTGGAAATTTTTATCTCCCAGGTTTGAGAGCTTCTCACATGTTTTTAAAACAGAAGAGACAAATCTGCTGCTTTTTAAGCAGACAAAGTGAGAATTAAAGGCATCTATAGACACAAGTGCAGACCTGAGTCTGATCTCCAAGGCCACTAACAGTACTACAAATAGTGAACACTTGATGGAGACTGGGTAGGACATGTCAAGAGCAGGTCAATCCAGAAAAACTCAGAGAAAACTACTTGTAGGAAAGAAATTGTGGAAGTGCTTATATAATTAGGGGCCAAGAGAGGTGTTGTTTGAAGTCCTACCACTGAAAGTAACTTTGGAGTCCCTGGCAAAGAAGAGTAATAGGCTGAAGGAACTCTAATGTCAGAGCAAATAGCTAAGCTGGCCAGGCTACAGGACATTTCAGAGAGGACATATATAGATGTATTTACTACACTAAACATATTCAAGAAAGGGGAAACCCTGTTAAACTTGTGTGTTTGTATATAAGGTATCTGTGACACCCAAACTAAAGATGGAAATGGCTTGGGTGGGATGAGCACTTCCCTGTTCCCGGTTATCAAGGCACCAGTCATTGAGTGTAGTGAGGCTGAGGGGAACAGCACCACAGGTTATCCTTCCTACCTTCCTCACAGGAAAGGCATTTTATTACTTTTATTATAACATATTTAATACATTCATTAAATATAGGAGAGCCACAAGAATTTCTTGTCCTTCACATGTTCCCTACATACCTGCTCCCAACCCTAGCCCTTCTTTTGCCATCAGAGATTTCAAAAAAGTCTTCTGTTTCCCAAGGAGGAACACACACATGAAATATATTAGGAAAAAAATATGACTTCAAGAGTCATTAGAATCTTCAAAACACATCTCAATTACTTATTTGGTGAAGAAAGGAAAGAGAATGGTGTGAAGAAAACAAGTGAATTAAAATGAGGAAATCAAAGAGAAATCAGCCTAGTGGAATCCCTGTGGTCTTTTTTTACTTGTTTGTTATTACTTTACAAATGTATTTGAACCACCTTCATCTATTGTAATTCTTCAACAATATTCCATTAGTATGTGAGAAACCATCCATTTAGGCATGAAGAATATGTTTCATTTCATTCTATTTCATTTCATTATTTAGTACATTTGGAAGAGATTTATAACGATTAATCTCAAGAGGAAGAAAACGAATTAGATACCTTTGGTGTAAATCAACCTTGTAGATGATGAACTCAACAGTTTGTCTGGCTAATTACAAAGGCAAGTTGCCACAATATGAATCCCCCTCTCTAAAACCTGATAAAAATCCTCTTCCTCTTCTGGAATTTATATTGAAACATATACTTAATTGTAAGTTACACATGAGATTTGGCACTGCTTAGAAAGATGACAGATTTCGGTACATTGAAGGGCCTTTCTGATGTCTAATTTTTTAATAGTATAATGACCATTATTCTGATTCTCCAACCACATAGAGTTTTTAAAGTCTGAAGGTACTTTATACCTCTTTAAAGTTGTTTTTTTTTTTGTTAAAAATCTGATTTTCTGCAGTTTCTAAGGACACAATTTGGCTGGCATTGCTTGCAGGAGAATCCCTAGTTCACGCAGACACAGCCACAGAGGAAGCCATGTTGTGGCAGTTTTGCATTCCCCTTGGGATGGCTTTTGCACCTGCAGTGTGCCTAGAGCTCTGGGCTTTCTGGTTTTCAAAACCCTAAACCTAGGTACAACCCTAACCCTAGGTGGTCAAGGCAGCCTAGGCCTCCAGCTGGTTCACAGGAAAAAGCTGTGGAGGAAGCCATCCCTTCCAGGGCCCCCACCACAAGACATCATTTTCAGCTCAGTGAGGTTCCATGGCTGCATCCATTCTGAAGGTGTGCTGGCACTGTGAGCCCAGGGTGGCTGCCAGGTAAGCACTCACCACAGCTCACTGACTTAATGCCTGATCTTAACGAACTTGAATTGGTATTTCTTGCTAATGGCAGATTTTGGTGTACAGTTTGGTTTATTTACAGGAACCAGTATGCATACTTCTCTTTTTAAGTTAGGCCTTAAGCCTAAGATGGTGAGAACTCCACATTTCAGTTGTAAAAGATCCTCAGCAGATCTTGAGACAATGAACTCCATGATGTGACTTCTACACTGAATGGGGATTTAATCTGAATCCTTGTTAAAACACAGCACTTGCACCTTTCTTGCCTGGTGCTTGGAAGGCCAGGGCTGTTCCTCAGTCTGAAGGCAATTTTCATTAATTCTATATTATCTTGTAAGGGGATGAAATACTGTGAAAAACATAAGTGAAAGTTTTTTCCCAGCTTCAATTTTGCCCCAAAAGGATTTTTACTGCAACAAATAATGTGACATACATCTGGCTTCATCAAAGGAAATTAGTTTTTGATATTAAGGTTACAAGAAAAATTCTTCCTTCCCTGTCTACAACACATTTTCCAGGGAATTTAATTTATCTACCCCTTGCTAAACAGAAAATTTTCTTGTTATGAAAAGGTTTTGCCTTCATCTTCCTCTTCTTTTCCACCCCACTAACTGGTACTGAAGCTGCAGGGTAGGCCTGAATGGCTGCTTAACAGATTGACCAGTGGCCAACTTTTATCTAGAATTAAAAAATTAACAACTTGATTGTAATAATTGTGCTTACAGTTTCTTTGAATCACTACACCATTCCAAAATACAGGATCCCACTTTTAATTAAAAATTACTTAAACATTGTGTAAATTGGCCAGATAAACTGAATCCCTAATGTGAAGTGTTCTTTGTGGTTAATGAACCATTCCCCTGACAGTAAAAGCTTGGTACAAAATCATTGGTGTTCATAATGTGGTCCGATAATAACACTGTTCATTATAATGATGATTACTTTTTGTTACACTACAGCTTAAGGGAAAGGATGATTCATTAATAAATTTCAATTATTTTTTCTAATTCTGATAATTACTGCCTTTCTATTTTGTACCAGCATGATGTCTAGATTCAAAGGTTAAGCAATGAGTCCTAAGTACCTGGTAGGCCTCCTGCAAGCCTCAGGATATTTTATTTGTGAAAATTTAAGAATGACACAGAGTTGTTCTATCAGTCTCTGAGGTTTTCTGCATGTAGTATGGACTGAGTTTAATATATATTACATCAAAGCTGATGCTAGATCTTTGTAGCTTTCAATCCTGGGGGAATTATTAATGCAAAAGCCTTGAAAACAACATGGAGAAATGAGAGCAAAGGGACATCTTTTCTGTGTAGATATTCAGCTTTTCCTAGAATTGTTTAGGCCGAAAAGACCTTTAGGATCACTGAGTTCAACAATGAACCCAGCACTTCCAAGGGCACTCCTAAACCATGCTCCTAAGTGTCACATGTACAAGCCTTTTAAGTACCCCCAGCAGCAGTGACTCTACTCCTACCCCTGGGCAGCCTGTTCCAGTGCTTGACAATCCTTTCAGTGAAAAAGTTTTCCTGATATTTAATCTAAATCTCTACTGGTTCAATTTAAGCCATTTCTTAATATCCTATCACTTATTACTTGGAGGAAGAAACCACCCTCCTCTCCCCCCCAGCTACAACTTGCTTTAAGGTAGATGTAGAGGGTGATAAGGTCATCCCTGAGTCTCTTTTTTATAGGTTAACCTCAAACACTGGGATGACTCTAAGCATGATTTTTGTGATGGACAAATATGAGTGTAAGCAGTAAAATAGGTGATTAAACAAATCTTTAATTTGCTTGTGCAATACATTAATTAGTGCATGAGGACAACCCTTCCTCATGTTGAATACAGACAGTATGAGTCAGGATTGCTGAATTGTTCATCACACATAAGCCTTCTTCATTGCACTTCTGATCAACTTAATTAAAATGGCTTGATTATAAAACTGCCCTAATTTCAGGAATATTTTGATATGTAATGTACTTTAAATTGATGCATACATGAAGTACCATGTCTTGCTGAGTCTTTAAAGTGCAGTGACAGGAAAGAAGTGTGTAGTTATGGACTCTATTTCCAGAAGGATAAATTGGATCTCATCTACTACAGAATAGATGGAGCACAGGTGAAACTGTTTCAGACTGAGACCTTCTTGCTAAAGGATGTCCTCAAACAGCAACCAACAGTGAATGCCTAGAATCACACCCTAACAATTTTCTGGCGCTTTTTGAAACTCCAATTTACAGTTTTTAGATTTTCCAAATGAATATGCATATCTGCTCCCAAATTCCTTTAGCTAACTCAAGTTAAACAAGGTTTCTGCCCACTGTTATGAAGAACCAAGTGCCCTGGTTAGATTAGTCTGAACTGTCCAGCCAAAGCATTCACTTGCAAAGCAGTCACACACAAAAAATACAGAACTGTCTGTATTTACTTCAGTGACTTCCTCATCTCAAGGACGATATGTTTTAGAGATCCTTAGGGGTATAAAAAAATGCCATCTATGGCAAGAAACCTATTGATGGTGGCATGAAAATATAACACAAAGCTGAAAAAAAGTAATGTGTGTCTGTGTGAGTTCAGCTGTGAAATCACAAAGCAGCTAGGTCAGGTAAGAGCACTAGCTCTCTTTTTCATATATGCCACTGGCTATCTCCAGATGCTTTATATAAACCAAGATATTGGCAAGAGATATCTCAAAAAGTAATTAGCTTGTATTTCAGAAATAATAGAGAGCAGCAGACTGCCATGGACTGGAGCGCTGAGCCCCTTCAGCTTCCTTGGCTTCAGCTGAGAGAGGAGGAAGCAGAGTGCTGGCAGGCAGCCAGTGCAAGGTCTTGGTCTGAAGCAGCTTGTGTAAATGTAAGGCAAGATAGGCTGTGACTTCCAACTTCAAGACACTCACCAATATATATGGTTTGATATATGTAATAGCTATAGGCCTGAGGCTTAACACTGCAATACTTTAGACAAATTCTTGCAGATTAATAAAATAAGGAATTATAACAGACACTTGAAAACTTCCATGGACATAAAACAGTGAAAAAAAAATAATCTTGATCTGACATCATTAACATAGTGATTCAAAGAAGATTTGGAGCAACTTGATGGAAAAATAGAAATTGGCTTAACACACTCCTTTTCAGAGATTGTCTCTAAACCTGCAAAATCCTACTCAACACCACTGAAGTATCCCAGACTATTTCCTCAGAGACCTCTAAAGTGCACCAGAGTCTAGCTGTTCTAAAATTCCAGGCGGGAAAATTTTTGATTCTTTTATTTTTTCTTAAATATCACAAAACCTTCTATCTCCTCACCGACTTTAAGAACATCTGTCCCAGCAGTAGCATGTAGAAGAAGTAAAATCCTTCTCCCCATAGGCACAGCAATACAAGATATTTCCAATGTTTTGCCAGATCTCTATCATTGTGACCAAAACAAAAAACTGAGAGTAAATAGGCCTTATAAATGCTAGATGTCATTGTGATGTGGCAGTGCTGCAGCTAAAGCACGTTTGGGTATCTTTTGGTCTTCTTTGGAGGGCTGACAAAGTCCAGCTGGATCCACCTGATGTGTCTGACCAAGTCAGGACTTCATTACAACTTCTCAGTAACATATTAACATGTTTTCTATATGCCAAGACAAAGGAGCAATGTAATGCGTAATTCAAGTCTGAATTTAATCCACAACTCATCTTGCCTTGTTGAGACTTCAGAATTCAATTATTTTCCTTATTTTGTTAAAGAAAGTATAATATCATTGTCATTATAAGCACACAGGACATGCATTGATCTTTTCCAGCTCCATTCAAGTTATTGGAAAACTTCCTATTAATTCTCTTTGGAATTTACTCAAACCCTGTGAAGAGAAATGAATTCTTCTCTACCTTTAATTTTTTTTTTTTTTAAATGCCATAATATATTCAGGGTGGGGGCACCTGCTCAATTTTTCTGGTGGTGTATTCATTACCTGTAAACCCCAAAGCTGATTGGTGGACCTTAATATAAGCTCAACAATTCACAAGTCCATAAAATGGCCTATGTATTCATCTTTTCTTGGTGGTAAATGTTTATGCCAGTGGCATTGTAAATACAATTTCAGTGGTAACTAAGAAACACGTAGCATGCGTTAGAACTAATAACTTATGACTTGTTATTTGAATATTCCTGTTAGGGCACATTGTGGATAATTGTGTCTAACAATTTCTTACAATTCACTACAGTGGTTTTCTGTAATTGAGCCTCTCATCTCACAGTTGCCTGTAGGGAAAGGTTTTGAGGGGAGAAAACTTGAAAGAAAGGCTTCTAGAACCACATTCTTGCAAGTGTGCTGGTTTTGGCTGAGATAATTTTGCTCACAGTAGCTTGTATGGGGCTGTGTTTTGGATTTGGGCTGGAACCTGTGTTGATAATAGAGAGGTGTTCCAGTTATTGCTGAGCAGTGCTTGCACAGAGTCAAGGCCTTTTCTGCTCCTCACACCACCCCACCAGCAAACAGGCTTGGGGGGCACAAGAGGTTGGGAGGAGATGCAGGTAGGGCAGCTAGAAGAAGGAAGGAGGGACATTCAGTGTGATGGTGTTTGTCTTCCCAAGTCACTGTTGAGTGATGGAACCTGGCTGTCATGGGGATGGCTGAACCCCTACCTGCCCCTGGGAAGATGTGAAAGAATTCCTTTGTTTGCATGCATGGCTTTTGACCTGTCTTTATTTCAGTCCAGGATTTTCTTACTTTTACTCTTCTGATTCTGTCTCCCATCCCACTTAGGGAGGGGGGGACTGAATAAGCAGCTGTGTGGGGCTGAGTTGTTGACTGAGCTTAAACCACCACAAGGAATGTAATTTTGTCTTCTTTTCCAGTGTATATGTGAAATATGGATAAATTTCAACAGAAGTACTGGTGATAAAAGGAGCTTTAAAAAATAAAAGGTGATTTTCTTCTGCCAGTCAAATACTGCATTTTGCAAGGAACAGATTTTTATCCACACTGACATATAAATACAACAAAGGAATCTGATCAAACTTCAGAAATGAAAAGCAGAAGCATGTGTATCCCTAGGGTCAGACAGGAAAAATAACATGCAAAATGTCAAGTGGGAGTAAAACATGCAGGATATTCTGGAAATATCAGTCACAAGAATTGCAATAGAAAAAGCAGCAAATCTTTTTCGACAGTGCATTAAAAGTTAATTTTTGAATCTGCCCACTGCTCTCTGCCAACATGATGGGATACAGCACTAAAATGCCTCCATTTCTTTCTGCCTTGGGACATAACAAGCAACCTAAATTCTCTGCTTGGCACCTAAGAACCATGAAGGCTGTTGCTCAGTAGAAGGTTCTCCATAAACACTGAGAGTCTGACATGATGATAAGGCATCTTATATGTGACGATACTGTCAGACTCATTTAGTGGACTGTGCAAACACAAACACAGAAAGATTGTGAATGCTTCAGAACAAGAGGGAAATTCTATGGGAACCAAGATGAACTTCTGCTATGTACTACAGACTTCACCCTGCAAAAATAATGACACTATTTTGACCCTGTATCTTGATAAAGGAACTTATCTCATGTAACCCAAATCTAACGATAACTTAATCCAGATGATCATGGTTTAGTCTCTTATTTTAGATTTCACACTAAGAAACTGATGGGAGAAGGAGAATTAATAGCATTTTTATTCATTGAAGTGAAGGAAAATGTTTGGGCAGAGATGGGAAAAAGTATATTAATAATGCTGCAAGAATGAACAAGATATGTGAAGGGACAGCTGAAACAGATATCACAGCTATAGACTGTCACAGACTGAAAAAAATAAATTTAAATTATGCCAAGCAACACTTTCAAGATGAAGCCTTTTAAGAGACTGCAAAGCTGGTTCAGATTCTTTTCTTCACCCTCATGCACTGCTTCCTTGCAGCCAAAACTGAAAAAAGAAGTGCTGGCAAAGTCATAGCAGGACATTTGTACTTGTGACTAGAACAGTTTCTTGCAGAAAAATGAAGTTTCAGTGTCTAAAGTTATTTTGAAATCATGAGGAAGTATGGCTAAATGTCTGAGTCAAAGTTCATTTAAATACTTTTGCTCTTAAATAAAAATTCATTTTGACATTTTAAAAATTAAATATCTTGATATGCTATTTTGAAACAATATTGTTTTAAAATCTGCTTGAATTCAAAATTATAAGAGATAGAAGGAAGACAAGAACTAAAACATATAAATAATTTTGAGGCGGACAAAGTAAATATTGTGATGGATTTTTAATTTTTCTGTTTTAATCAACTGGAATATCAGCTGTCCCAGAAGTTTAAGTTTTGACACGTTTAGTCCTGTTTTATTAAACCATCTTCCCAGACATGGCTTTGTCAAAGTGCTGTATGCTTTCCCCTATGCAACTGCATGTGAAGAGAGATTGCAATTTGAATGATAAAATAAAATAAGAGCCAATCATGAATGCTTATGCTGCTCTGCTTACAGTCAACAGCAAATGGACTCTAGATCTCAATTTTCACTGGGAAATAGAGGTTTTATTTCAGAATATGCAAGTGGTCCTGTTTCTAAAATGCTATAACCCTTTGGGATTGAACCAACAAAAAAGAGCAAGGGAAAGAAAATTAAAAGTTAAGACCAGTTTGATTATTTCTTTGTGATCAGATGGAAATTGCCCTGTACTGAATGCATATACTTTAATTGTAATGTTCTTTTTGAAATTTAAAAACTCCAGACTTGTAGTTTTACTTCTGCTCTGGATATGACATCATTTTATGATACCTCTTCATTTCTGCTAAGGAGACAGAAAAATTCTGTGGGAACTGGCAGTGGTCTCTCTCTGGTGCAATGTGCTTATTTAATTGTGAGGAATAATTCCTATTCAGTGATGTTCATCAGGAGACCACAGTAAAATAAGGATCTTTTTACTCCTTTATCAGGTAGACAAACCTTTAAAAAAAAGTGAGAAGTGAGTAGCCTAAGGTCACTGGCACAGTAATCATATTCATTTCCAGTCCATTTGACTGGACCATGGTATAGGAATTTTTTGGCTGAACACTCAGCATATTTTTCTGTATGCCCCTTCCCCCTCAAGGGGACTTGAGGCTATAAGAATTGAAATTGATATCATAATGAGTAATATATACTGCAGAGAAAAAATCCATCAGATAGTAGTAGAGGAAAAGCAGTTTTCCCATTATCTTTGTATTAGCATTATTTGTATGATATAGACATCATTTTTCTTTGTCACAGGTATTTATTATTGACTGTGATGAGCCTATTCCTTGGTTAATGAGTTTCCATTTTGTGCAGTAAATGTAAAAACCTTTACTGTATTATAAAGGGTCTATCCATGATCCATATCCTGAAGACTCAGAAAGACTGCTTCAGGTGCACCCCGAGAAAAATGACAGGTAGAAAACATGCAAATTGGGACAGTGGCATGGGAAACAGATTTTTCAGTGTGTGCAGCAGCCTGGCTCCCAAACAGAGCTTGTAGTGATGTTGTACACTGAGCTTCCCCTGACAGTCTTCAGGCAGCCAAGAAATCAGCGGAACAGAATGAAGAGTATGGTGGAACAATACATATGAAAGGGAGGACTTTCAGTGGAAGAATGGAAATTGTCCATGAGATTCACAGATTGCCATTGCCCATACTTGCTGAAGGACTGGTGCCTTCTAGGATGAATAACAAGGTTTTGAATGTTTTTATGTTTGCATCTCTGGTCTCAGTCTAAGCCGGTCCTGACTTGGAATTATTACAGAAACAGTACCACCATATGAAAGCAGCTGCCCTCAACATGTGCCTTTTCTATTGCACTGTGTGGGAAGGCAATAACACTGAGGAGTGCTGAGTAGCTGTCTTGTCATCACTTGTGGTGGTGCAGCAACAGCAGTAGCTGTGGTTGGGAACTAAAGTCTTTGGTTTGGGTCAGAGAAATGAGGCTCAGAAACTCATCTCTTGCAAAGCTTCCAGTGGTCTATACAAATCCAGGAGCTGGTGCTATACAACAGGTTTATTAAGGAAGAATATTCCAGTCATGCTTCAGAACTCAGGTAACAGAAACTTGTTTGTCAACCTGTATGAAGTAAGGATAAAGGGTGAATATTGCTTTTTTGAGGAAGAGGAAACAAAACGTCTTAAGAAACCAGAGGAGATGAGATGGGCATTTCTCTGTTTCTGAAAAAAAATCAGTGATCTCTAGGTATTACTGGCCTCTGCAACTGGAAATGGGTATTTCACACTATCCTCAGGATGCACCTGATTGCACTAAATAACATAGTACTTCCAAAACCTAAAGGATCAACTTCTCTGTGTATTGGTCTATTCACACATTGAAGAAAAGCTTTCCAATATTGAGAGAAATGACGGGATTTTCCCTTCCAGGGAAGGAAAACAAGGACACAATCTGAAACTGTGAAATGTGATACAGAATAAGATTGAAAAGCAATAGAGGAGAGCCATCATCCTGTGCAATTCTTTGATTTTAAGCATCAGCGAGCAGTGAAGCAGATGCATCCCAAAAAGTACCATTCTAAGTTTTGTGTGATATGTGCCACTTACTGCCCAGGCCTCACTTGATAGGGACTTTTGCATAAGGTGAAGACCTAGAAAAGAAAACATAACCTTTGGCACCACAAAATTTGATTGTAAGGAAGATGAATGTCTCCTGCCAAAAGGACAAAACCAAAGTAATGAAACAAGGATTTGATTGACAGGTATGTTAGCTGATAAGAATATTACCCATGCTGTGCTATAGGGCACTCAGCTGTGGTCTCTAAAAGTGGAAAGGGAAACATTACAGAGACATTCAGGACTTTATGAACTTGAGGATGCAGAAAGGATTTTTCATAGGACATCATCTAAACTTGAAAAGTGTCAAGGCAGGAAATAATGTGTTCAGTGATGAAAAAAAATTACTCAAGCTTTAATAGAGAGGAGGAAAATCAATGAAGTCATAGATTTTTTTTCCCCACTTATGCAGATTCAAACACTGGGACTGAGCAGGGGTGTAGAGGCCAGTGGTTTGTGTTGATGTAAGAGATTAATTCACTCACCAGTTCAGCCACAGAATTTCCTATTCTAGTAATGGTTTTTCATTCTTTAAGACACTGGTTAATCTTAATTGTACCTGCAAACTCAGGATGCCAAAGATAAACAGAATTTTTTGAGGACAAGTAAAAAGATTATTTTCAGTAGGGCTTTTTTTCCAATTTTTGCTTATTTTTAAACTATGATGTGACATTCTCTCAAAACACTCTGTGTTACCCTTATTATTTCCATTTTTTCCTTGGTCTTCATCTGGAAAATAATCTGAAAAGACCTCATTCACAAGGTAGTTTTGGGGGAAAAAAAAGACATCTTACCCCCATAGTTATTATTTTATGGCACACCTTGTAATGTGCAGAGTCCTGTGGTTCTGCAGTCTACTCAGGAAAAGACCCTAAAAAGATAAGTAAGGATTAATTTTTTAATATTTATTTATTTATTTATTTAGTGACTGTAAATTCAAAAATATTAGGAGTGCTAGTCTACAGATATCACCCTGAAATTTGAAAGACAGAATTTAGGAGAGCCTGACAGGACTGTAGCCGGTCTCTTGTTATCTCTTAAATACATTAGAGGTCAAAATTGTTGACTCCAGGCCCACATAAATAGGCCCAGAAAAAGCAAGGCTGAGATGAATTCAATGCTACAGGAAGAATTGGAATAGATAGAGAAAAAAAAAAGTTTAATTTCATTACAACTTTGATTCTTCTAAATTGTTTTTGCTGCTCTCTGCCCACCCTTCAGTGTATTCTGCAAAGGATGTCAGGTTAAAAACTCCATTTTCAATTTGAAGTGGGTGGACAGATTTTAAATTTAGGTGAGTTTTTGTTTTGTCCCCTCAATAGCTCCATTAGAACTCCTCTCTCCATAAAACTTTTTGGCTTTGAAAGTGTATTTCAGCATAAATCTGTTTTGTTGAGACAAGTTCTCTGAACTAGATTTAACTAGAGTTTAGGCACTGCTGTAGGTCTTTAGACCTCATGAGTGCAGCATGAAGGGCACATGCCTTCAGTCTGCATGAGCCCCAGGGAATGACAGAAGTTCTTTCACTGGGAAAAAGGGAATGTGTTTGATGAAGTAGAACAGTTGTCATTAAAGGTCTGTGTTTGGGGGAAAGCAGCCTAGGTTTGTGCCAAAGGCAGTTAACATTTCCTTCCAAGCTTTTCCTTTATCTGTGTGGAACTCTTAGGTGAATTATTTTTAATCACACACTACAGGTTGAAGTCCCAGAAGGGAGAATTTTCATCCAAAGCATCAATTCTTTCTTCCATAAAGAGCTCCAAAGCCAGGTGGCTGTGTTTTCCAGTGCATCATGAAACATGAGATGCTATTCCAGCAAGCACTCAAGTGCGTCACACTTTACAGGATATTTTTGAACCTGTTGAAAAGTGTTGGTTTTAGTAACTGTTTGCATGTAATTTCTTTTTCCTATAACTGGTACTGTGTTAGTATTTAATGAATAATTTCCTCATTAAAAACGCTAAGCTGACATTTTCTCTGGACAGTCCTTTATGTTAGATTATACCAGACCTAAGGGTAATTTCCAATTGTCTGTGCTCCAGAGAGTTCCAACATTTAGCATTATAAAATCCTCAAAAGTGAAGAGAAAGAACAATGTGATGAGTAGAAAGATGAAGTAAGATTTAGAATATTTTTTCTAATAGGCTGCATCATTTATTTTTAACTGAATCTCTGCTGAAAAAACTACTGTGGGTAAAAATACAGGCTCTCATTTTTCCGATAAGGTTGTATTTTCTTCTTTGTAACTGTGACATTTTTGACCAGGTCTTGTAAGAAGTTAGGACTGTGATGGCTCTTCTGTGAGAAAAATCTTATTGAAACAAAAAAAGGACAAGATGTTGAGTACATATTTACCTAAACAGAGGTTTTGATTGTTCAAGAGTGGAATGGAAAACTGCTTTTTAAACAGACAAGTACCAGAGGGGGCACATACTTGGATTTGGTTCATTGTTATAGGCCTTTGTTAAGTCTTCTGGCTGAGACAAAGTCAAGTAATTAAGCCAGGAAAACACAAAAACACATGCTCTCTAAAACAGCCCCGCATAACAATGAACTGTCAAGTGTCATTCTGCAAGCCTACGATACAAGCTTATAGACATTTTCTTGGCTATAGAGTAAAAATTAAAACCACACTGGTGACCTGAGGTGGCTCTGTAGTCTGCAAATCAGATGCCTGCATTTCTCAGTGCAAGTGGCTGGAGCAAGAAGTTAAATTAATTATGAACTGCTGATGCTTACCTAACCAAAACATTGATCTGATCTTTTTTTATTTTTCCCTTTCTTTTATTTTCTTTCTATTTAGTCTTGACGTAAGTCAACATTTATAAGAAAAATAAAATATTCTCTTTTTTACAAAGTTTCTTTTTTTTAGCAGTGTCCCATACTCTAATAGCTGAATAAAGACAGAGACCAGGTGTTCATCAGTTCTGTATAACAAGTGACCATCTGATGTTTAAGTAAACAGACTGGACATATAATGTCCTGTTCTGTGCTTATCTTCAACCAGTCACTGATTTTAAAAAGCTCTTTGAAGAACAGCAGAGGAATAAAAAATCATTGGAGGCAGGCTAATTCACTGTCCACCTAGAAAGATAACTCTCATATACCCTACATGTGCTGCTCATTTTGAGATATGTTTCAGATGTAAATAAAATTTTTGAAATTTAAAGGAGAGTATTTGTGGAAAAGCAAAGTTTTTAAGATCTAAATAAATGTCTTCCCACTGCACCCCTCCTACACTCTCTGCCACTTATGAAAGTAGAGGAATCATAGCAAAAAATTGGATTTCTGACCCTGCTCTCTTTGAAGTCAGTGACTAAACTCCCATTAATTTCTATGGAAGTAGGTTCATATTTTTCATTTGCATTGACCGTTTCATAGTGGAATGCATATATTGTCTCAGCAGCACACCTTTGTGCTGCCAAAACCCACTGAGATGCTCTGCACTGACATTTAACAGAGCAGGTTAAGCTTTGTTAACAGTTAGCTAAACATACAGACTGGCTGCCTTTCAAATGGTAAAATTTGAGACTTTCCCTCTTTTCTCTTCTACTCTGGTAAAACACCTGACATTCTTTGGGTATTCTGGGCAAAACAAACAAGATCCTAAAGCATATCCTGTGTATTGATTGAGCCCTCAATAATCAGAGGGGGTGCCATTCACCTCGCTAATATCATGTTTTTGTAGAATTCACAACCTTGTCTATGCACAAGTGATGTATAAGAGACTCAAACCTGAATGAATCATGTTAAAGCAGTGCAAAATCTACCCTTAAGTGCATTTGACCAACTTTAAATTTCCCATCAACTGATTTAGCTGGTTGACCTCTGTAAACTTAGCCAAGCAACTACAAGAAATGAATTGGCTGAAGTCCATCATATTAAACCATCACAGCTTTTCTCACACAGTAAACTCTTAAAAATAAAATTTCAGCCAAAAAAAAGGAACTTCTTTTTTGCAGAGACTGCAACTCATGAATATGACAAAATCATAGAATCATATAATAGATTAGGCTGGAAAAGACCTTTAAGATGATTGTGTCCAACTGTTAACCAGAACTGTCAAGTCCACCACTAAACCATGTCCTTAAGTGTGACAAACATCTTTCAAATACCTCCAGGGAAGGTGATACAACCACTTCTCAGTGCAGCCTTTTCCAATGCTTGACAACCCTCTCAGTAAAAAACTTTTTCCTTCTATCTAATGTCTGGGGTGTATTTCTATCCTTATATCAGTTTTTTTTTTTTTTTTTTTTTAACAAGGAATACCCCTTAGAGGCTCAAATGGAGAGTACGTTCTTTGGATGTTCAACTCTTCTTGCCCCCATTCATTGGGTCACAGAGCTTTCCAGATTCCCTGAAAGTCCAGGTGCTTTGTGATGTGCTTTGTTAGAACCTTGCCAAGGGAAACTGGCTCAACTTCTGTCCTTCCTTCCTGCAGCAATTAAACACCCTGAATCAAAGCTGCTCTTGGGATGCTGCCATGGATTCACAATAGAGTCAAAATCCCAGAAGCATTGGAATAAAAAAGAGGGAAATGGCTTCTAGCTTGTGCTCAGGGCACGTATGCTCAAAACATTAATGACTGGGAGATGAAACACTGAATGTGCTCTGAAGAGCAACAATTATATTACATTAGACAGTCAAAGAATAATGGAAAAATAATAATCAGAAGATCTATTGTACCAGGATGAAATGCATATGTCCCACTCTGAACTAAAACCAAACAATGCTAAAAAAACTGATTTATGTAGGTTTAAGAGGTGAACTTTGAATTCTGTCTTTTATAGGTAAAGGATGGGGGTGCCAAAGGCCAAAGTTCTGATGAGATTTTTGGAAAAGAGGAACAGAAGTGCAGCATAGGAAGCAAAGATGATGTACCCAATTATTTGTACCAGGTCCAACTCCAAACATTTCATATAGTTGCACTACACTGAGAACCATTGATACCTTCCTAAAGCACTTCCCAACTAAGTTTTCTGAGCCTTCAAGTAGTTGCTTGAACTAGCATCTTGGAAAACATATCTCAGTTTATTTTGATGGGGGAATGTTTTCCTTCAGTCATAAATATCCCAATAATCTTTTGTGAATGGCTGAGGTTATTGAAATCTCCAGCACTGCTGCAATATATTCCTTCCTCTAACAGACAGCCTTGTTTTCTGAAGCCGTATTGGAAAATAAAAATCTTATACAAAATCTACTTCAGACCATTTAACTTTCTATCTTCTTTGATAATCCATTTTATTAATTTTAATAATCTCCTTGTAGGCTCAAAGATTGTAGGGCTGAGATTAAAATGTAGTGCATATGAATCTGGGTTCATAAAAGAAACTAAATCTCTTCTTGCTTATAAGGTTGCTGTTACTTGATTCAGCCAATGCAGCTGAGATATGGGATAAGAGTAAACTACCTGCTAACTGATTTTTATTCTTCTGTGTCTACACAAATCAAGTAGAGATGGTTTAACTTCTATCTAAATTAGGATTGATAAACCTGACACATATCTGCAGAGTCCTTTCTAGAGATATTAAACCTGCAGCCCATATCAGTATTTTTGTAGCACTATCAATCAATGCGATCAGTGACAAAGATTAGCAGTGAGCTGATATCCATGGCAATTTTTCCTTTCTCTGTTTCAGCAGAGATGGGCCCAGTACTGCAAATACAGATATGACTGATTGTAAAGGTATTGGCCTTTACTGGCAGTTGCCTTTTGAAAACAGCAAAAAATGAAACCCCCCAAGTAAAGTACTTATCCTTTGATAACTTGATCAAGCCTTGATTGAAGCCAGTTGAACTGTAGCCATAGATACTTGTAGTGAAAAACCTGTGTATTCCTTGGCTTTTATCAATAGCTGAGAGAGACAAACAAATGAGAACTGCCTTATTTCTTACTTTGCAACTTAAGAGGAAAGTTATCAAACTTAGCTTCCAATAAAGAATACATTCCTGTGAAACTGAATATGATTGGTGTCTTTTTGTAATTTTAAATAATGGCCTCTAATGCTTTATTTCAATTCTTAAAATGCTTTCATTTTAAGACTGTTATTTCTGATAGAAGGAAAAAGAAAAGGAAAAGGAAAAGGAAAAGGAAAAGGAAAAGGAAAAGGAAAAGGAAAAGGAAAAAAAGGAAAAGGACCAAAAAGTCAGAAATGCAGAGTAGAGTACCACTCTGCTCTAGGGCCAAAGTCACTCTCATAAGATTCTACCCTCCGACAGGCAAGGAATAAAGATGAAGGCACCTTTTGAGATCAGCTTATTTGGAAAGATCAAAGAGAAGACAAAGGTACAGCTATATCCACATCCTTATCTTTGATGTTGTGCTTTCAGAATAACTTTAAATATTCCAGTTAAAAATTGGTTTGTACGAAGACAGTTCTGCCCTGTTCCTCTCAGCAATTTTAACCACTTCTAGTTCTAATGAGGTAGATCCAAAATCCTGATGGGTGAGAGAAGTGTTCATGTACAGAGTGAAGAGTTCTTCCATCTTGTTTTGAAGATGGAAGACACAAACTGGATGTCCAAGAGCAAACAGCTAATCCCTGAGAATGCTGCAAATCCATACTCAAACTACTGACTAAATGTTGCTGTTCTGAGACATCTTGTGTTTCTAGAAATGAAAGGCCTTATAATCACTGTAGTGATTATTTATTTCAGTAGCCAAAACATAGGAATATGGTACATCCTCATGTGATATATGTACATTAAGTTACATATGCAGTAAATAAAGCTAAAGCATAGAAAAAAATTTAAGTGTTGAATTTTATTCCTCCATCTCTGAAAGGCATCACTATCTGAGATGTTATAGAATTGTAAAAAAATACTATTACACATTTTCAAGTGTGTCTCCAGTTTAAAAATACCAAAAAACTAGAAGAAAAAAAAAAGTCTGGTTTTGCTGTTGCTCTTTTAGACTTTTTTTAGAAGGCTTGGACTTTGGTGAAGAACTTTGGGTAATTATGGCAATTTGAAGTGTCCTTACAACCCAGACAGTGGTAAGATGCAGAAGATATGATTTGTAAAGGCTCAGAGCAATGAAAAGCAGTAAAATCTGTGCATCTGCTTCATGGTTAAATAGAGCAAAAGATTTGCAGAAACATGAATAAGGACAGACACATAAATCCTAGACATATACCAGACAGGACTTATTTGAATTTATCATGAAAAATATTTGGCATGTTGTATTTTTGGCCTATTTTAAAGATAAAATAGCTACAAATAAATTATACTTTTCACTTTCATAAGGTCATTAGAGACTGACTAAGATTAGTGAAGGTGTAGGATGTTACATTACTGCTAAGCAGGGACATTCTGGCCTTGATCCAAAATTGTTCCTCAAAGACCAGTTTCTTCATATCCCATTGAATACATATTTGTTCTTGCGAATGGCTCCTACTTTTGGGGTCTTCTCAAAGTGGATGTTATGACATTTACTCCTATGCATATAGGAATAAATATCTATAAAGTGTTTGAACACATTAAGTCCCATGGCCGTAAGAAAATTGGTCAAAGCTGCTACAGAGAAACACATGGAGAACTTCACAGCATTAGCTAAAGACAAACATTGTCTGGATAATCACAAATCACAGTATGACATAACCAAATAAACTGAAGGAATACATGACCTCATACAGTGAGATTTTCCAGCTGCAGTCAAGTTTCCATGGTAATTCATATGTCTAAGCCAAAATATTCAGAATTTAATTTCTGCTTGTCTTTATGTTAAGAATTTTTCCCAAACTTTAGTTCCTTTAGGTCATAACTGAAATATTAATTAGTCTGTAATGTAGACTTGAGGGACTTCTAACAAAATGCAGAATAGAGATAGATTCAGGATAGTATAATTACAGTTTTCCACTATACTTGATGAGCAGAGAAAGTTCAAGATTAGTTTTTCTTGTTGTATTGTACTATTTGAAAGTAAATGTCAGACACATCATGCTAAAATAGGATATTTTTCCTACACAAACACAGACAGTGCACTAATGAGCTGACTCTTCCATCAAATTTGGAACATGCAGGAGTTGACCAGGGAGCATGTCAAGAAAGCTTCTGTAGTACATTATCTGACTAGTAAATAACCGGAAAAGTAGGTCAGTGGTGCTTATGACTCCTGCAAACCGGTGAATTTTCACTGAAAAGTGTTGTCTAAGTGGCATAAAAAAACCCCTGGAACTTGCCAATTAGTAGAATATCATGCAAAAACTCTTTTTAAGGAAATTCGATAAGTTGGACAAATACATTGAGGCATGCTCAATTAATGAGTGTGAAACTTTTCAGATAGGTTTAGAAAAATTAAGAGCCAAAACCAAGACTCAGAAATGTTTGTTAAGACGTTAATTAGTACTCACTTTGTCCTCTCCCCACCAGAAAATCTGATGTGTAATGCACAACCACCGATGGCTCACTCTTCATCCTCTAATGCCTTTTCGCTGATATATTTATTAGGTGGGTGACTGTCTTCCAATAGCAGTGCTTAATGACAAAACTTGAACTCCATTTGTGACTTTAGCACAGGCTAATGACGGTCAGGCACGGAGTGGCCCACAAAGTGCTGGGAGCAGAACTCACTACATGAAATGCCCATTACATCTCCTAACTGAGCTGCAATTATTGTCCAGGTGTAAAAAAAGAGGCAAAAGGGCATTTTCATGTCTATTGTCCTCAAGGAGTATACCAGAGAGAAAACTGCTCTCCTTTGTGCACAGTGCTCAGAATTATCAGTCTCTGCAGTGCTGGCAACATCGCAACTTCCATTTGCCTTGAATCCTGGCTAGGCTCTGTGTGGCACCATAACACTCCTGAGTCAATAAATACTAATTCATATTCAAACTACATCAGTACAAGGCCATAGCAGAGTCTGTGTGTCTAGTATTTAAGTAAGGGCAGTTTTTCGGTGGTTCCAAATATGTTGATTTGAGACAGTCTGGACAAAGTTGTATCTCATTCTTCAGCATGATGTAGCTAAACCATGAGATTACATACATAAAGTGTGACCCAATAAACCTTTACAGTTACATTGCAAGAGATGATGGAAGGTTCCTCTTTTTATGGAATGAAAACCCAGAGGTAATGCACATAAGCACAGGGAACATTTACAACACTGGACAGTGATTTATCACCCTGGTTATCATTCATTGTCCAAAATGTGAATCTAAGTCTAGATCATAGACTATTTGCCCTGACACTGATGAAGTCTGTAACTAATTGTTAACCCCACCTTTAAACCAAATGAACTTCTGTGATGAATTAAGGTTTGAGCCACTTCAAACCAAAGATTTTTCATTCTTCATCCCACAACTAAGCCATGAAAACACCTAATGTCTGCTGCTGGTTCAGGCTCTAGGTTCAGACAGTCTTTTCTATAGGTATTTTTCCCTTTTTATGCTGCCCAAGTCAGAGCATAACTGTAATAATGGAATTCCTTTTCAGAAACAGAACATTTAGCAAAAACTTTCTGTGTCAAATAATTGGGTTCACCAACTGTGAAGTTAGGTCAGATGAAAAAAAACATATAAAGATCCTGTATTCCCTACAATGAGAATTATTCCTGTTATTGTACGAGTACTTCTAGACTTTTATTCAGAGACAAGTCACAAATTCAGGATGCTAAATAGGATGCGGCTGAGCAACTTGGTCTTCATTTTCCTTGAGATGTGGAAAAAATAGAAGAAACCATACACATTGCAATTTATGGAGCAATAAATGGACTGAATAGCGAAATAAACATCAGTAGAGAACATAAAAATGCCATGAAACATTTCCACCAAAATGGTTGAAGTCTTGCTTCTCTGACAAATCCACCAAGAGACATTTTCATTCCTCTCTATTTCTGTAAAACTAAGGATAGTCTGAACAAAGGGAAAAGAGATCATTAAGAGATTAAAAACAAAAGAAGTTTTAACTTCGCACATTACATGTCTTTCAGTGATGCTATTAGGGAAATTAATGAAACCCATTTTCTTTACTCTGGGGCTCTGGAAAAGTCATTAGATTGGAATGAATATATAACACTACATCAATCTAATTTCAAGAGAGGGAATCGGCAAACCAATGAGCAGATGCAGCTTCAAAAAATTCACCTTAATGGCAGTAATGTAAGTTTCATGAGTTACAGTAGAAAACAAATTAAAAACAACACAAAGAGACAATGATGCAATGGAGCACAAACACAACAATTAGGTGCCTCTGTCTATTCAGAATCATCTTGACAATTAACAATGTCACTTTACTAATCTCAGTATTTGGCTCATCCTATTTATTTGAATGATACCCTCCCAGTGCACTCTTCCTCAGACACAGATTGAAAGCATCTTCCCTTATATAGCAATGCATTTGGTGACTTTGAAATTTCACTAAGGAGGCAATTTTACAGAATATTAATTCGGGGGAGTGGAAAAAGGATTTCTTGTAGGGTTTTAAAAATGTAATTACTTTAAAATTGTACCTGCTTTAGAACACTTGAAACCTTAGCATACACTATCCCTCTTTTTAATGATGCCTTTTTGTTCTTTTAATTAAACTTTATTACTTGTATTTGCTTTAAGAGTCACTGTGATACCAAATGAAAAAATAAAATTGATGTATTAATACAAGAACCAGAAACAAATACTGGAGATCTCTGTGAAACCAAGCAAATTAGAGAAACTGAAGATAGAGAACATGCTCAGGCATTGCAACATAGGTAACTAAAGCTCCTGCTTGTTTCTGTAGTTTCACAAAGACCTTTGCTGATTTATAGAGTTTTTACATACCTTCTGCCTACACTGACACTTGAAAAAGCTCACATTCTTCCTATAGAGGTTGCCCTTGGACAAATATTGTATGATGAAGAAAATGTTCTAGAATTTCCATGCACATCAGTGGAACACATTACTCCCTGGTTCTAACAGTGATTTATAGTGCCATTTGCAAGCAGCTGCAAACATATACTGTATGGTCTGCAAAGTAGCCTGTAGGAACCCATAAACAGGGTACTCCTACCTCAAATCTGTGCTTCAAATAGTCCTACACTTTGCACAGGCTTCTGACTTAGCCTTTGGAACTGACTTTTGACCAGGTGGCCAATTAAAGCAAAGCCAAATCCATATTCTCACTGTGCAGCCACAAGCTTTTAGACATGGGTTTCAGACCAAGGTCTAGTACAGCATCCTACCCTGCCAACTTCTACTTCCTTTGGAAGAATTAAATGAGCTAAATTCCCATGTCTTGAAGTCAAATTCTGCCCTTTCATTCAAAACCTTAAAGAGATAAATGCTCAGCTCTCTAGTTTAACTCCTTAGTCCTTGACAGGAGTCAAACAGGCAATTTGCATGGACAGCATGTTCTCAGTACTAATGTCTAATTCTTTGTGTGCATACCTGCACAGAAGCACAAACACCCTTGATTCCTTTCTTACTTTATCACAGTTCATTTTGTATTATTTCTCTTCTTTGTGGTGAAGAATGGTCCATTTTCCAATGAACAGTCAAATACAGTCTGTCTAAAGCAGCCAAGCGCTCACTAAGAATATCAAACACAAAGTCAATGGTTCACTGGAGTCTGCTGCATGGAAATCTTCCTTGCAGAAACAACTTTTGCTGGTAGTGAGCAGCAGTGAAAAATATCCAGTGCAAAGGATAGAGGTACACTGCTGATGTCATATCAACACTGGCAGGCACTAAGATCTGTTGGCAGCTGGTAAACCTTAAGTGTGATGCTTGGATCTTCACAATGTGTGTAAAGGAGGACAGAACTTGCATGCTGGCCAAAATACTCACTGGTGCAGGGACTGTATCTGATGCTGTCTAACAAGTGCCCTTCTTGAAAAATAAAAGACTCTGTGACCCAGCACCTCTGTGACAAATATTATATTCCCAACAATTCTCATCCATCTGCACTTAAGATTTAGTGTAACAACTGACTGACTTGCCATAAGAAACAGGCTTGGAAGCAGTATGCATTGCATCTTTTCACAAAAATACTGTATTTTCTGAAGTGGTACTATCACTCCACTAAATTTAATGAACAGCAAAAATAACAGAGAAGATTTACAAGCTTATTGCTTTATTGCAACTGCAACAATGTTTTTGCAATCAACTAAACAACTATACTATAAAACTATTTTATGTTTTTCCTGGTAGAAAGTTATACAATATTTTATAAATGTCAAGAGAGGTAGGAAAAAACAAGTAAGGGGGAAAACCTGGAGGAAGTCTGGTCTATTTATTTATTTCTGTCTCTTGGCAGCTCTGTTCAAGAGACAGTGATGATATTTGTGAATAAATGGCATGACTTCAGAAACTAATAAGTGCCTCCAAGAGAACGAATTTAAGAGGCTGGAGCAATTTCGTGCTAAATAGGAGTTATTGTAATTGTGAAAGAAAAAAACATCTGGGCTGCACTTTAACACATAGACTAGGGAGGCAAAAAAGTTTACATTTTTAATAAAGGCTCTCAAAGCAGCTTAGGTAGGTACTTAAGCAGATTCTGACTTGCACAGTGGTGCTCTCTTACTCTTTCCCCAGCAGAAGTTTGTCTGGAATGTCACTGTTGCCAGTGAAATGAAGAAAGCAGAGTTGTGGCAGTAATTATTTGCTGCACAAGGCACTGACGATTCCTCGCTAGCAGTAAGCAAGGGGGCACTGGAGGAACTGTGACTCACTGAGGTGCCTTTGCTGTTCTGAATGTTCTGAATGTCCTGAATGCACCAGCAGAGTGTTTTAAATGTGACTCAAACATAAATATTTTGTTTCCCTTCTGCTGAATTGAGGGTGTGGTTACACACCACTGTTTACTGATGCCACTTCAGGCTTTTGACAGAATATGCTTTACTGCTGTGCCCCCCTGTCCTGTGCATCCCCTTTTCCATCCTTCATGGTGGAAACAGTGATCCTACACTGATGTGACACCTGGCAGTAGGAGTGAGCTGCTGACAGGAAATGAAGGAGCAGAACTATTCTTTTAACAGCCTCTTGGTACAGAGTTTGCTGTAATGTGAAACTGGATCCTCAGCCAGAGTACTTTCCTTTGGGATTATGCTCCAGCTCTAGCAATTAAAGTCAGAGTGATGCAGGCAGGTAGAATCTGATGGAGTGTGGTATCTGATGCAACAGGTTCACCCCATATGAGTACTTTTAAACAAACTTGAACAATCAGTGTGAAAGGTATCAGTTTGCATAACTGTTGCGTTTTTGCAGTTACTTTAGGAGACTGAAAACTGAATTTACTGTGTCAACAAACCATGGCGTTAGGCACTATGTCTCTTGAGACTCCTTGTCCGCTGGTGGACCTTATGCATATTCCATTGCCCAAAGCACAACCTTAGATCCTCTTGAGTGTTAGAAGAGAAAGAAATAGCATAAGCAGAAATGTTTAACATCTGGGTAGCAGAAAGCTTTTGCAACAGCCACCACTCTTAGTATTAATCTATTCTTAGCATTAGTCTTCACATAATAGCTACATATCAGACATATCCATAACAGCTACACTAATGCAGCTCTGAGGCATTACATTACTAATTAACACCTTTATTTCACCTTTTAAAATAAAGGCACTATTGTTTCAGTCTCTACAAGAGACTCATTTTTGAGAAAAGTTGGCTATTCCAGTGTACTTAAGTAATGTTTTGCTTCATCTTCTACAGTAATTGTGTTTTGTCCTTTACAGTAGACTCAGTTAATTTTTTTTCTTCATGCAGAAAAATACTTGGTTTATTATTACTTCATTTTCCTTACAGTTTAAAGATAGTCTTTCAACCATGATACTTGCCTTTTCTTTAACCCTTGACCTGGTTGATTTTGGCTGTATCTTATCACAACACTGTGAATATTTCTGAAGAGTTTATCTTTGTCAAACTTTGAGAGAGTTTATCTTTGTCAAACAAGTTTATCTATGACAAACTTTGAGAAAGTTTGTCAAAAATTTGCTATTTACCTAAGCTCATTTATAGTGGACAAAAAGTATGCATTCACCCAGAAAGATGCAGAATTTCGCTGATGCTTTGCAAGCATGTTTTATTCAGACACATGAGCTAGGCAGGACTTAGCTTAAGCACCTTTCATTGTGGACCAATTTTCTCTGGATTAGCTACTTGTAAGAAGTGCAAACACTGGCAGTTACTACAGAACAGGTGACAATTTCTATATAGCCTTTTTTTTCCCTATGTAACCGTTTCTTAATTTTTTTTAAATTAATCTCATCCATGTTTCCAACAGACTTCTACTTATTCACCAATTTATCCCTGCCAATGAACACAAACACATACTTTCCAAAGCGCTGGATAGAACATGCCTTAAGAAGCCCTTCTATTTCTCCTCCTATTCTGTATTTTAATGGTCTGAACATGAGAGGATCTGAGAAAACACCTGTATGAAAGATTCCACTCTTCTTGCATTGCTGAAGATATACCTTGGGAGAAAGTTTCCTACAGATGAAAGTGATTCAGGACCTAATATTTTGGTCTTTACAGTCTGGCCCTTAGATTTTGCTTTCAGTAATGAAAGTTACCCCAAATTCTGAGATGGCCAGCAGAAATGGGGTGGTGGGTTGGGCCATTTCTTTGGCTACAGATTTTTCTTCACTCACTTTTACCTGTCCTGGGATTTCTGGAAAGAAGCACCAAACTACAGGCAACTAGTAATTAAAGTTACTAAATCTGAACATTTGTAAACATGATAGAAGGAAACTTGAATGCTTTCATCTTGTTAGTTTAAAATTAAGCGCTTAAGAATAGAGAGGACTGTGTTTTCTGAAAATCAGATTTTGCAGTTCAAAAATTAATTTTTTTTTCCTTTTCCCTGAAGATGGACTTGTTCAGACAAGTGGAGACTCTGTGGAGAAAAGCCTTCCTAATATTCAGATGAAACCTAGCAGGGAGGTGGCACTATATCTTTCTCCTTGCTTTGCACACTTCCAGGAACCCTCTGAACTGTAAAACCTCTCTGTGCCTGCCCATCAAAGTGTGTTGCCTTGCTACAACCTTTTCTCTTCCTTTACCTTGCAGTGAGCCCTCAGCCACAGGAAGTTTTGAAAGAGCCTGTGAGCAGCATGTGAGGAAAAAAAAGAGAAAAAAAAAAAGAAAAAAAAAAGGAGTGTGATTTATGAATTTCAAAGAGAATTGCAGTTATTATCTCTTTAGGCCAAAATAACAATGTTAATGTCTGAGATCCCAAGAGCAGCAGACTGACCTGAAACTGCCAGCCTCATTCTCACGTTCAATTACACACAACCTTATTTTCCTTACTTCCAGAGAAGGGACTATTCAGTATGCAGATGCATGAAGAGCATAACACAGTATGAATAGACATGGGCTTAGACTCTGCTGTTTGTACTCATGATGATTAATATTGTACTAGAGCTGCGTGAAAAATGGATTTTTTTGTTTGTCAGCCAACAAAGTAAACAAATGGAGAGAAATTGAGGACTGAATAAATATTCAGTTCCAGCCTTTTTTTCCCCTCCATTTTATTTATCTTTAAAAGAAAAATTTGTTTGAAGAAAGAATTCATAAAGAAACGCATTAAAGTATTCTGTGTGGAAAAAGACAAGAAATGGAAAATACTTTCTTCCTTTGTGAACTCAGTTTTCTCAGGCAGTCTGTATGTTGACATCAGTTGACACATGATTTAAACTGCAATTATCCTACGATTTTTGGTGCCTTTTCATTGTTCAGCAGCCTGCCTTTCCCAGAGGCTCTCCTGGGACAGCTGCTCCCCTGTTGCTGCCTGCAAAGGTCTCCCAGCCCCCCTGGTCCAAGCTCTTGGGCATCCTGGTCCAGCTGGTGAAGCACCTGCTCCAGGCAGAGCCAATCAGCCAGCAGCCCCTGCACCAGCAGTCTTGTGCTGCAATGGGCACTGAGTGCACCAACAGCCCCTTCTGGTTTAATTCTTCCTTAAAAGTAACTCACTGTTACAGTCAGTGTGTGACATCAGCCACTGACCCTGCCAGTACCTGTCTTAGCATCCTCTCTGCTACACCATGTTCCCAAATGCTTCTGAGCTACGTAAGGTGGCAGTCTAAAGTCCTTTTTACCCAGAATCTAAGTGCTTCTAGGTGTGACAGGTGTGTGTAGAGATATACTTGCTTCAAATTTAGCATTGCTAACCTTTCGAAAAAACAAAGAAATGAGCAAAGTGCTTCTTATCTCAAATCCACAAAACTTCTAGCTTTTGGATTCCCAGAGATCGGTTCCAATTATTTTACAAGCTTGCTTAAAGAAAACTTAGCTCATTGGCAAAATATGAATTAAAAAAAAACATAAGGAGAGATTAAAAATAGAAACAAAGATGATAAAAAAGGCTGCTCTGACAAGATTGGTAACGAATATAGGTGAATAGGTTCTGGACCCCTGTCATCTTTCCTCCTTGCTTCATTTCACAGCTCAGTGCACTACATCTTCTCATTTCACTGGTGTGAGGTGGCCATTTAAGGGTCATTTTGAACACAGTGTGCAGTTCTGGTTATACCACAATTAACGGAACACCTGCTCTAAACAACTGTGCTAATATGCTAGACACATCCTATGAGCATTCTATACAACTCTCATGCTTCTAGCTGCCAGTAGGTAGCCTGCTGATTGTAAATTTGTCTTTGCTGGACAATATAAGGGACAATGAGTTGCTGTTTACCTTGAGAGCAGCCTGCTTACAACTCCAAACAACACTGTAGGTTGCCAGGGACTCAAGTGTCTGTTTTGGGACAGAGGAAGGACCATCTTTAGCTCAGGAAAGAAACACTGGCAATTTGGTCAGCTGTAAAACATAATCTGTACTAATTGGCACACTACCATCACTCAAAAAGCAGTATTTTGCACTGAGGGAAAATATTGTGTCCTCAAGAATTCTGCTTAGTGAAAGACATCACAAGAACCAACAATGATATAAATAGTGAGAAATGGCTGGCGAAATCATTGCAGAAGGGCTATTATCTCATCTAGCTCACCGCTTTTTATTCTCTACAAGATTTGATCCCATTGGCACAAGCATATAGGATGTACCTTGTAACTTCTCCCGTGCTGTTTTGTGTAGCTTTCTGAAGCAAATGGGGAAGAATGGGAGCAATGGTTTTCTATGCATGAGATGTTAAGCTTTGCACTTTTTTACTTCCTTTCTCATAATTGTTTTTCTCACAGTGTTCACAGGTTTGGCCTTCTCATGTTTATAGCTTCTGTTACTTTTGGGGTTGCTTTCTATGCCATCTCCCTCAACTGAATCACTGAGTTGGTGTTCCTTGTCACCAGGGATAAAATCTTCATTATTGCAAAACTAATTTTGTTCTACAATCTTAAAAATTTCATAGCTGGATACATGCATAAACACATAAACACCAGGTACCACTCTTGCTGCTAATTAATAAGGTTGCATTGCAAATACAGACAAGCAAATATAGGCACAGCTGATGACACAGGATCACAGGGCTCTCTAGGACCTCCTCCAGCCACCTGCTTCTTGACACAAAATATCTTCCCTTTATTTCTGAACGCTCCAGTGAAGGAAACTATTGGCAAACAGCTCTGCTTTTGTCACCTTCAGGATTCAGATGTTCTTACTGTTTTTTACTTGCCTGCCACCTCTCTAATCTGCTTCGCAGTGAAATATCACTTGTTCTTGATAAACTTGATAATTCTACAGGGTGTGGAAATACAGCACATGGTTGGCGATTACTGGAGATATCAGATAATGAGAGATCTGCTGATCTGGTTTATTTCTACACATTCACCTTCATTCACGTGACAGGACACTTGCTCCAGCTTACACTAAGAAAGAGGAAAGAGGAGGTACTCCAGGTTTGCCAAAAATCAGTGGTTTATTTACTAGAGAGACAAAGGAAACTGAGAGTGCCTTTGTGGGAAGCTGGCCCTGAACATTTGCACTTCTTCCTGTTGCTGTTCCCCTGCCCAGATGTGAGATGCAATGGAAGGTCTTGAAGGATCCTCTTCATCGCCCTGGCACATGTTGAGCACCATGGTTGCTTGCCCTGTATGCTTTCTGTCTTTGCATATTTTTCTCTTTGACACAGGCAGAGGGATTTATCAAATACATTATCCCTAAAGCAGACTGCCATTTTTTTCTCTTTGAGGAGTAACCAATCCCACTCAATTTCTGCAAGTAGAAAATATTCTTCTGAAACTTTGTATCTTGCTGATGAGATAGCTGCTCTCTCCATCACAATCCTCACCAAGAGCTTGGTTCTGTCTTCACAGTCTGCTTATCCTTGCAGAACAGGTTTGACAAAAAGTTACAGCCCCTACCATCAGTTGAGGGCTTGATACAAAGTACAACAATCTCAAATGTTCAAAAGATATTGCCATTCTAAGTAAAAAAGTGCAAAATTTTAATATGGGATTACATACTGAACGTGCAACAAGCCTTCTTTATTAAAAAAATATACCACATACAACTAATGGTGGCAATAATGGCAAGTTGTCTTCTATAACAACCAGGTTTAATTGTTCATTCTGACATGCTCCAGCACTCTATTAAACACAGATTACTCAGGACTGAATAAATGAATACAAAGTAAACTGGTCCACTGCTCTGCAGATATCAGTGGAAGTAATGAATTTCATCATTTCATGAAAATGCATAAAGGGCCAGGGAAGGTCAAGAGCTTGTTATAGTTTCACATTGACCATTTCCACTCCAGTTTCTTGAGTATAATATATCCTGGAAACGCCTTATTTCTTGCATTCTTGCATGAGAGGTCATTCTGGGTTTCTTTCCTAAATAAGAATTTTGTATAATTCAGCCAGCAGGTTGTTTTCTTTCAAATGTTTTAAAATTCTAGAGCCCGTATTTTTTGCTAAGACACTTATCAAGTGATTTTTTGTTGTTGCTCCTTAGGGTAGTGATTGATTTTCCTAAGAACACACAGCAGGAGACATACATCCACAAGCAGAGGGAGGGGGCATGGATTGTCTAACATTTGCATTGTTTTTATAATTTACTGTTCTTGCAGCACCTTTAGATCTCTAGTAGAAGATCCTATTTTGTTAGATAGCATGTAGTGACAGTAAGAGTGCCAGCAAGACAACACCATTGCACTATTGCTTTCAGAATGTACATATAAAAATTGCATTGAAAAATTATCAAGGATTTCTGGGTTGTGCTTTAACAGATTTAGTTAGTTTATAAGAGAATGTCTAACAAAACAAACCCACCAACAAAAAAGGATACTGTGCATGTTATTGCCTTATGTCCTAATAAACCCTGCACAGCAATTAAATGGGTAATGTTCTGTGAAAACACACAATATACAAATGATTCACATGAATGGTGTGCGTTTTACTAAACCCATCAACCTTCTTGCTCAGTCCAAGGGACAAACTCGCATTTCCTGTAGTAGCCCACATCTGTGATGGAACAGATATAGTGTCCTTTTCCCTTTGCTCATGTTTTAACATTTCTGGAGGCCTATGCATTTGAAGGTGATTAAATTCCTGGAAAGCAGAAAAGTAAAACTGCTGCTAATGGCACTAATGTTACCCAATGAAATATCTGCCCTTTAATGCATTTAGGAAAGTATTAAGAACTCTACAATATGCCATGTAAGGTTTTTGTGAAGTTGGAAGCAGGTCTCTCAGATAACCATTTACAGATGTGTGTCAAATAAAATCAAGGGCTCAAACAGTTGGCTTGCCTGGGAATATGACTGTAAATTATGACTCAAAAGGATTTTTCAAACTATACATATAGGAATTGATCCAAGGCCTCTTGAAATCATCAAAGCCCGTTACTGGCTATGAAGACTCAATACTAAACCCCTACTTATCTGGGAAAATCTCTGTCCTTTTCTGTTTTATTTTTACCATTTATATTTCAAGAGCATACCAAGGCCCTACACTGAAAACCTACACTCCCTAATTCAGCTTCCCAATGTGCACCCAGAGTCAGTGCCAGAGAACTGGGCACAGATTAGTTTGACTCTTTGAAGATTTGATTCATCAAATATTCTCTGTTTCTGTGGAGAGCACCCAGCAAGATTTGCCAGCATGAGCAGGGATGTTCACTCTGCCCTACTGCAAGAGATCATCTCTTTCTCTAAGGAAACAGAAGGATAGACATTTCTGTAGCACAGATACCTCCTAAAGACATAGCCAGATGCATTTCAGGGTCCATGGCTCTCCAGAATGGAGAAGGCAGCATCAAAGCCCAACAAACAGAGCACAGGTTATCCAAAGTTATGTCAAAATGTGTTTGGATAAAAGAGATGATCACAGAGCCACAGCAGGTAACTCTCAAGTCTCTCAGGCCTCAACCACTTCCTAGCATTAGGGTTTAGGAGAAGGACTGAAGGAAGATTATATAGCACCTGTCTAAAACAAGAGGTCTTAGAAACTTCTGAAGCATCTGGCTGCTGATGGACCACGTAATACACAGCTTTGTGTCCTGATGGCAGTTCCAGTGTTGTGACAGGGAAGATGAGTCAGATGTGAAGCTGAAATTCACTTATGGTAGGCTTCATGCCACTGGACTTACTAAAGACACCACTGACTTGTTTACTTTCCCTGCTAAATCTTTTACAATGCCTCCAGGGATGGCAGTGAGTATACAAAGCCTTTCTTCAGGAAGTTATTTTCTGTATGCAAATTTATGACAATTGTAATTGTTCATATAAGTTGCCTCTTCTGCATCTGCCACTAACCACTATAAGCACCCTAATTACTACTGGTAACTGCTGGATCTGCAGGTTATCCCAGGACCCTGACACTGCTCCAAACTCTTTCTATAGTCCTCTCTCTTCCATAAAACTGTTTATTTCACCTTAATTGGTGAAACAAGAGGAAACTCAAAACTGGATTTCTTCTATGAACAACATGCACAAAGCTGTACAGTGGAAAAAAACATCAATAAGTGATTAAAAGCATTCCTATAGTTTGGATCCAAGTTATGTCTTCCTTCCCTCATACAGTATATAATGTAATTTTTTAATAATTATAATCTCCCATTGTGTAATTTTAAAGTGATTAATTACTTCATCCATACACAGTGGGCACACAAGCTCCAGTCATTAGCAGCACCATGTGTTCAGTTCATGCCACAAATCTTTAAATAGTATTTTGGTCTGCACATAGTGTCAGTGTTGTCTGTGGTGTCTTGTACAGGTATTTGGCAGTCCTTGATGGAAGACAGGCATTCTGCTCATTAATTTTCTAGCTGTTTATCAGTCATACTGTCAAGTCCCCATTATTTCAATTGTATGACTACAATAATTAGTGTCCTTAGACCACCTTAGCCTTGCTCCAGGCTATGTGCTGACGTCTGCTGGGTTTAAAGTTTATTCCAAATGATTGTATGTTTGTCTCCCAGGTGTTGCATTTTTAATCCTTATGGGGGTTTTCTACCCACTTCAAACAAGCTCACGAAAAGTAACATGCTCAGAGGAGCAGAGCTTCCAACTGAGGAAGCTAATTAGGAATTATCTGACATTATTATATTCAGATTCAGTATCTGAGTGGCCTGGTAGCCATGAAAAAAATCACAGGGTATCTGGATGCTTAGAATGTCAATTTACTAAAGGTGTCTCACTGACACTCAGAATGTATCTCTTCATTTTTCACAATGTCATACCAGCATTCTCAAACTGAGTATGTGTGTATCACAAAACTTATTTTCCACCCCTGCAAAATACACACCAAGACACTGATAGCAAACTGCTATTATATCAGATTAAATCAGAAAACTCCAATCTTATGTTAAAGATCATCAAGTTTAAGGTTGTTATAACCTGAACTCTGACTAAAAACTTCGGGCTGCATCCCTGCACAGCACCGAGAACACGAGAACAGGCTGAATTCCCATCCATTGCAAATTCTACATTTTGGAAATTTCCAGGTAGGATCTCCTCCGTGGGAACAGCAAGATCGGGCAATTGCGTGAGGCATCTCCGGAGCTGCTCCAAACACCTCCTGCCCGAGCAGCACCTGCCCCCGCTCCCGGCTCTGCCTTGTCAGGTGCACCCCAGCGTTTCCCGCAGCCCCTGCCCGCGAGGTGCCCGCGGGGTCCCGCTCTCCTGAGCTTCAGCCGGAGCCACGGACCCGGCCTCTCATCCCGCCCCGGCGCCGGCCCCGGGAGCACAGAGCGCGGGCACCGCGCAGCGCCGCGCCACCGCAGCTCCGCCATCGAGGCTCCGGCCGGTGTGCGAAGGAGCTGTGGGTCACCGGGGCGGGGATTCGGAGGAAAGCCCCACCGACATCCCGACATTCCCGACACCCCGACATTCTCGACATCCCAGAGGCCCCGCGCGCTCTGGGAAGGGTCCGCAGAGGGCCCCTCACGGGGGAGGCAGCGCGCGACAGGCCCGCGTGCACTCGGGCTGTGCCCAGAGCCCAGAGCCCGTGAGCCCAGTGCCCAGAGATCAGATCCCAGTGCCCAGTATCCAGAGCCCAGTATCCAGTGCCCAGTGTCCAGTATCCAGTGCCCAGTGTCCAGTGCCCAGAGATCAGATCCCAGTGCCCAGTATCCAGAGCCCAGTATCCAGTGCCCAGTGTCCAGTATCCAGTGCCCAGTATCCAGTGCCCAGTGTCCAGTATCCAGTGCCCAGTGTCCAGTGCCCAGAGATCAGATCCCAGTGCCCAGTAGCCAGTGCCCAGTATCCAGAGTCCAGTGTCCGGTGCCCAGTGTCCAGTCCCCAGTGCCCAGTATCCAGGGCCCAGTGTCTGGTGCCCCGTGTCTGAGGGAGCGGCCGGAGCTGGCAGGAACAGACCGCGAGTGCGAGTGGCTGTGGGAGACCTGAGGAAGAAGAAAGCCCCTGGGAGTCCTCAGCCGCCACATCTGACCAGTTAAACCCAGTGTGTGATCCCGTCCTCCCAGCACGGAGGCACAGGGAGGCCGGTGCTGCGGTAGGTACGTGTGCCTGCTCTGCATGGAGCAAAAGCTTGGAATTTTTCCAGGCACGGCCTTTCCAGTGACACTGAGAAGTGGGAAGGCAGGCGGCTCACCCCCAACCTGTCATGAGAGCAAGCCCATGCCTTTCTTTCCTTATCAACATTTCTCAAAAGTGTTCATAAGGAGCCCCTGGGCCGGGGCTGCACAGTCTCCCCAGGACAGCTTATTCCACATTACATTTGGTATTTTTACTTCGGAATTATTTTTAGGCCTCACTAGTTCTGAAATAAACTTTGTTGATCCACTGCTGAGCACAAGGTGATACTAATGACCTAAAGTATTTTTGCTTTCCTAGCTAGTGTTTGTTTTAAATGATCTCTTATTACCACTGGGAAAAAAAGAAACCCCACCAAACCAAAAAAACACCCCCCCCCCAAACCAACAACAACAACACAAAAAGCAAAACAAACAAACAACAGAAAAACAACAACCCCCCCCCCCCAAAAAACTAAGATTTACAAAAATCAACCTCCTGAAATTAAAGGTCATAAATTTGATTAAAACCATAGGCAGGAGTGAATTAAGGTCCTTTTGCAGAAGAGGTGGAGTACAAAATAGCAGTGGGAGGCTTAATCTCATAAAAGCTCCTATCCAGCTCAAGACTAGCACTTGAAATGTTTCTGCAAGCTGCCTGAGTGTGTGCTGTGGGTGTTTTCCATTGTCAGTAAGTGATAAACCAGAAAAACATCGATATGAAGTGGATTACTACTATAAGTATGGCCAGTGCACTGTTCAGTTTAATTTTCCTTTATAATCAAAAGGTAAAAAGCAGCCATAAAAAATAAAACACAAAAAACCCCAACCAAAAGCCAACCACAAAACCAAACCAATATTAGTACCACCATTGCAGAGTTTAAAATCCTTGAGATGTCACTTGACTGTCCATTGCAAGACAGAAAACACCTAAAAGTTCTGCCAGCTGATTTAACTGGCTTGTTAAAAAGCAGAAAATAAGGAGGGAGACTCCTTTCCTCAATCTCTTCACTTTCAGTTTCTTCCTTTGAGTGCCAAACAAAATAATTTCTGTATAATGAAGTTCCAAAAAAAATGTATTTCATTTAGGTTTTCAACTGAACACCAGAAGTTACTGGTGTAAATGTATAGTGGTAAAAAAGCAAAGAGGATGACTTTCACATAGTATCAAAGCAGATTCATGAGCATCTTCAGTGTGTCATTCTAAATATGGCACATGAGGAGGCAGGAGAGCAAAAAGAGATGAGAATCTTATTTGATTCTGGCTGGGAAATTAACACCTCAAACCTCTTTATGAGTCTACACTCTATAAACAATAAACTTGGTGATTAAAATTATCTCTGATTTTGTTTATCCTCAAATACAAGAACTCCACTTATTTACATATAGATTCATTTTGCAACCTAATTATGCTTATCTAAATTCTACCAAATAAGTGCACCAGTTGATTGCTTGTGTTTTAACCCTAGTTAACAAGGCTTTGTCTAATTGCATACTTGGATTATTTGCATAAAGCATTGAAATCTGAATGGTGTTCTCCCCCAGGTAATCATTTTGTACACAAAACTTGTCAGAGCACTGGTATTACTTTGTTCTTGAGAAAACAATTTTGAAAAAGCTTTATTATCTACAGCAAAATTACAATGTATTTGAAATATATAAAAAAGATTTGTAAGATCAGCTGTAATTGATCAGAAACTGAAAATAATGTGCAATATCAATCCAACTTTTTTTCACTGTAGTTCAATAGTGCTTTGTGAGTACTATTGCTAGCAGTACTATTCAAGGGATAAAATTCTGTGTGGGACATGAGAGGTTTTCATGCTGTAATATCAAGTGGAGCTGTGAAGCTGTGTGAAGGCAGACATTATAAGCACAATCTACATAAGAGTATTCAAGAAAGCCTTCATAGTTAGTCCCTTTGCACAAAAGTAATGACAGTATTCATGTGTTACTGATTAACATACTAACATGGCAGGCAAAGATTTACCAGAAGAATGGAGAGTGAAATAAGTACTGTTTTAATTCTCGTTAGAACACAGGAATCCTGCTTTACCCAGAGGGTGTCAACTTGTCCTACAGCCTGATTTTATTTCTGTGGTAATTAAAAGCAAAGCTGCCATTAATATTGATATTGTAGGGTGGTGAACTAGTGAAGTCAGTGCTCTACACAAGTATTTAAAAAGTGTGGGTTCAAATGGAAACTGTTTCTTTATATTGTTCCTTGCTTTTGAAATACAGCAGTGTACCCAGGTGAAAGCTGCCTGAATTCTGTGAGAGCAAGGCAAGAAGTAAAATTACTTGGCAACAAAAAATGCAGGAAAAACCAGAGGTTTCAGCCCCACAAATTGTTAATGTGATTTGAGTAAAATAGATTCCAAAGCTGTGCTGAGGCTGTTAAAAACTATGCTTTGCAAAATCAAGCTCAACCAACAGTGAACTAGAGAAAACAATTTTAAGGTTTATATGGTAGTGGTTTTATTTTATGTAGCACTGGAGGGAAAAACATCTGGAATTCTGTGTCATGTATTATGATGGTTTTTACAGTGTGGAAGCACATAGAACAATCAGGAGAAACTACAAAGCATGGCTACAAAAATGGTGCACACAAAAGAAAATGAGATATGTGAGCTAACACACAGGAACTAAACTAATATATGGCTGGGAGAAGAGGAGCCTTAGGGGGGACATGATCAATGTCTATAAATACCTTCTACAGTCTATAAACACTTCCAAGGTAACTATAAAAATAAAGGATAGAATTATAAAGCCTTAGAAGGTGGCAAGACAAGGATCAATGAAATAAAGCTAGAGAAGGAAGAAGTTAAATGTAAAGGTAAAATGTTGGGAAATAGATGAACCCCAAATAGGCCTGGTAATTAGAAGCTGTCCCTACTCATAGTCCAGAGCAGGATTTAAGTCATTGCCATTAAAATTTTATTATAAATGCACCTCTGAATTTCAGGATGACTGAAAATAGAGTGGGCTTTTTGGAACCACTGTCTAGACAAAGAATTAAAATCACAGGTTTATTTTTAAAAGTAATGATATGTTGCTTTTAAACACATAAATCCACCATAGAGTGCATGTAGTATCATAACAGACGCACACCTGAAAATTATCTTTAAGGCCTTTCAAGATGAGCAGCATTTGCCTCCCTGCCCAAATGTTTCTGAGGGGCAGCATCATACTCATTCTCCCCTCTTCTTGTTTGTACTTTTCATCTCTGCTAGACAGGCTGTATCCATATTCTGTAAAGATAAAGGCTACAAAGAATTTGAGAGAAGTCCTGATCCTATTAAAGTCAGTAGCAAAACTCTGGCTACAGTAGGTCCAGGATTTCACTTGACTGTTTGTGTTTCTCTGGATTAATTTCATTATAATATTTGCCTCTTTAGGACATGAGGTGGTAGAGACCTGGAGGAAAGCTTCTGCACTGCCTTATGGTAGAAAAGGATGAGATGTCTGGCTCAATCCTCAGCAAGAGTAAGTGAAATACAGACAAGAAACTTCTTCCCCTATCTTTCCACAAGATGAGGGTACATGAACCAAGTCTATGATAGTAAAATAGATATATTTCAAGGTCCTCCCACTTTTTAATTGCTGAGGTAACTTAGTGGTGTCTTTCAGAAGCTGGCACTTGTCTATTCTTCTTTCATGAGCTGAGACTCAGGAATACATGCAAAAGCAGCTTTGCACTAGGTTGTGCTGGATTGCACAGTTTGACAGTCACATATGTTGGTTTCTGACTTGTGCTTAGAGCCTACGTCAATTCACAGGTGAAAGCTGCTAATTATCTCAACAAGAAGCAAACAATGGTAAAGTGCTAAAATAATAGCTGGTGGAGTTACTGAACACGTGCATTTCCCAGTGACTTCAATTGGAGATACTGCTGCACTTGCACTGTTAAAATATTAACATTAAATATGGCATGTCTCAAATTGGTGAGACAAATTAATGCACTATTTTTAGTGAGTTGATCTTAATCTACTTCTCAAATTCTCTGAACCAGTATCTGGCAGAAGTATAAGCTCTCTCTCTGAACCAGGATCTGGCAGAGGAATAAACTCTCTAACTCCCAAGCACTACAGGCTCACCTGCTTTCTCTTGATAAGCAAATGACAGCTGCAAAACTGCTGTTACTTGAAAGTGAGTTGGAAGGAAATTTGAAAAAGAGAATTAGCAATCTCCAGTGCTATGAGTAGTAGAAGTTAGAGTAAGATTAAACATGAAAGAAAAATAGGAAAGGAGGAAACATAGAGATGAGATCTGGTAATATATATCATTGCGCAATTCTTTTTTTTTTTTTTTAATTCTGTGCTGTGATAAAAAGAATGGTTCTGCTTTGACTAAACCTTTTTGTTCTTTTCTCAAAATACATATCAGAATGCAAATACTTATTTGTTCATCGCTCTTGCAACCTTCAATATTTTCAAAACATTCCTTTTTGAAACTGAATGTTAATTATAACGCTTTGTGCTTCTGACTGGAAAACTGCAGCTTAGATAGTCAAACACTGGAAACTGCTTGTACCTGCAGCTCCTTCCCGGTCAAAATCCAAGTGCTGTATTGATCACAACTGATCAAGGTCAGTGGCCACTTACTCTCACATTTTGCATCTAGTAACTGTCAGTCACAGAGGATTACAGGAGAGAACAGATTATCAGAATGCATTCAGAGTAATTCCAAGGTTTTCTGTTTTGCTGGTTAAGTGCTAACAAAATAATGGTACAGTAAATTATGGAAGTCTGTATTTAGCAGTGATTTAGGAAAAAACTGTCTCTTCTGAGAGAGGTTCTGTCTATGCCTCAGATTTGGGACAGCTGGAAGTCACCTATTCCAGATTACTTTTTTAGGCTTCTTCATGATCAGACCAAAAAGATGTAATTCAAAAGCCAAAGACTGTAATCACGAATACCAACATAATCAGAGGAGAATTGCTTAACCCAGTCCTACTTCTGTTTTGGATGTGTTCTTAACTGTAGGGAATTCTTAAATTATCAGGACTAGTAGTCTTAAGCTGTGAGTTTTTAAAGCATTCCATTCTTAGAAGCACAATGAAAAGGAAGGGTCATACTGGTTAAGGTAACAGCTTGATGTTTAGTGCACTCTCCAAGCATGTGCCAATATTGACATTTTTTGAAGACTTAGCAACAAATAAAATAAAACAGATCTATGCTAAAGAATGACAGGAACATCAGGCTTCCATGTGTGGGGGCCGGTGACTTAGTGAAACTTGGAAATACACATTAAAAACCACTCAATTAGCAAAGTGTAACCCCTAAAAAGGATTTGCTTATGGGACAAATTTGTCCCGTGTTTAGATACAGGTGTGTATTAAGGCCATAAGTTCACACAGTGTATTTCATAAAGGTATTTTGTATCTGGATGTTTTTCTGCTTGGGTTTTTGTCAAAAAATTAGTGACACCACTGGACAACAATTGGAAAAGCATGGCAGTAACAATGTGATGGTGACTTCTTTAAATTGAGAGATCAAATGGAGCAGTACTGTTGTATCAAACCACATACTTTTGAAATATTCAGTTGTGAAATTATTAAGTCCATCTTGAATGAAAGGTTCATGAACCTGGGTGAGATGTAACCTTGTAATGAAATCAGAAACTGGAATCAGTTGTCATGGTTTCCAGTGTTATAGCAACATTTCCATAGAGCTGCAGAGATAAAACTATTGAATATAGAAATTTAAATTATGTTCTTAAACAGTGACACTTATAAAAGGGATGCATTAAGTATAACCCTGGGGAAATGTCCTGATAAAAATTATTTCTGCCATAGGATTCAGTGACTCATGTTTTAATGTGAATGTTTAAGTTTTTTTTATGTTCGTAAATTTCAAAAACCCTATCGATATTATAAGTCAAAATTGTAAGAAAATTTTATTCTTTGTACACATGGCCATATATCAGTCTTAAAAAACAAACTAATGATGTTGTGTGCACCTTGTCGACCTATGAAATTTTATTTTTTTTTTGCTGCCTCTTTTCAGATTTCTTTCTTAGAAGGCTGAAGATAAGCAAGCTGACAGTCACATCAGCTTTGCTGAGCCAGGCTCTCTTCTTGATCTGGGATTAGTATTTTAAGGAAATCTTTGCTTTTATCAGTTTTGAGGTGTCTTCCACTTTTATCTAAATTAGTTAATACCAAGCTAGAGAACTAATGCCACCTCAAAATTATATAATGCACTCTATCAGAGAGACATGGGAAACTCACATCTTCAGAAGTAAATATTAAGGCCACCTGTCCAAGTCCACAGATCTTAAGGAAGTAAATATTTATATCCATTTGACCTAAACAGCCCTTCTGCAATAAATGTGCGATCTTTTGAAGCATTTCAATAACCTCGTCTCTTAAAGTGGTTGGATCACTTCAGAATTCCTCTGGAGATCCTTTCCATTCTATTTTTCTCTGTTTTATAGCTATGATTAGAACATAATTAGAAGTTTTGAGAATGACTATGTAGTTTCCTTATATTTACAAGTAAGTAGATGCTTGCAAAGATGCAGAATTTATACAATCCCAGTACAGACCAATACTTATAAAAGTATGTCCATTTACATGCTCTCTATTCCTTCATGAGGCTGATAAATTAAAATGTGCTGAAAGCTACGCAAGAGTTCTATACTTAGGGAAGAATGTGGTCTGACTTGTAATTGTTCTTTGCACTTCTGTAATCAGTACCAGGAATAAAACACAGCACTGAGAGGGAAACACAATTGCCTTGAACATGTTATGCCTCTTTTGCCCTCACTGTAGGAAAGCACAAGTCTAATGTCTACAGATCTAATATCTCTTATTAATCCCAGAAGGATACTTTGGTTCAAAACAAATCTGAGCTTGTGACATGAAAGCAAAACTGATGCAGAAAGTAAGAGAATGGCTTTAAATGAAAATACCAAACTTGTGGTAAACCTCCCACAAAACAAAACAAAAAATAAAACTCCCAAAATGTACCTAAATCAGGGACAAATTTGAAAATTGGTGTGCAGGAGCCAAGTTTTTTCCAAATCATTTGGGGAGGCTATTCTCTGTCCTGCCTAGACCCCTAATTGCTGAGAAAGGTCAGGAGCAGTCAGCTGTGAAAATCAGTAATCTGGAAATCTTGGCATCCCAGGGGCTATGGAGACTTATCTGTCTGCAGAGACATACATCTTGCATAGAGTTGGTCTAGGTTTCCTAAGAGTTGAAATCTTTCACCTCTCAAGCCCACAACCCTTATATAAAGAATCCTTCGGAGCCAGCAGTGGCTAAGGCCACCTATAGGTCACAGGAATCTAAAAACACAGGCAGCCTCACAACTCATAGAGGAAAATATCTGGAGACATGGGCAAGCATCCCTGAGTCTCCATGAGCTAAACAAGCATCTTAGTTTTTGACTCAGATCAGATTTTTCCAGCACAGTTATTGTTCTGTCAACCAGCTCCTGAGGTTCATTTGTATGATGCAAATCTGGTAGCAAAGCAGCTCATAGATCCTTGATGTTGCTCCGAGTAAGCTGAAATATCTTGAATTACACAATATCATGCAGAGACATTGTTTTGGGTTGCTGAAGCAATTGAGACATACCATGTTGGCATTGAGTGTAAGCTAAATAAGTCTGTCTCTGAAGAGCTTAATCTTAGTACTCTACTCAGTGAGGAGGTTATTTTTGCTTTTCAAGCCTGGGTTATCTTGAAGCTGGACTTTCTCTCCACAATGAAAATGAATATTTTAAGAATTTGTTCCTCAATCTGGTTGATTCCAAATGTGGAGTTAAATCTATTTGAGCAAAGCTACTGTCGTGTTTCTCATGGTTCAGTAGCTAGCATCTAATGAAGTCACACAAGACCCAGTCTGATTCCAGAAGAGCTGAAATTGCAAAGTCTAAATTTTCTTAGGTCTTTGTATATGACTTCTCTTTATCATCAAACTTTTATGATACCTGCAGTGTTTGCAGACTGAGATAGGTTGTGCTTTTTCCCACTTAACTGTGAAATCCCAAAGCATTTTTTCTCATATTACTGTAACAGTAGCTTGATGCTAAATGTGTTTGCTTCTAGTAAAAAAGAGTGGGACATTCACTTATAATTTTAATACTTATTTGGATTGGCACCTCCTTCTCCCAGGAAAAATTAACAAGGTCTCCCTTAGCATGAAACAAACACAGTGTCAGCACCTGAGCATCTGCATTTGAATTTGCTGAGAAATTCTTCTGAGTGTTAGATTTAACATTATGTCTGGTTACTGCAGAGGAGTGTGCCTAAGGATACTTTCCATAATTTCTCAACTGTGTGTCTCAGCAAGATCTCATTCCGAATACATTTTTCAATAAGTTACAAACTTCCACAAAGATTTACATTGGGCCTACTGGGTTGTGAAGAGTGTCTTTCTGGTTTTTACCTTTGATGTTCTGATTTGCCAGATGCAAGGTACAGCTGGTGCCTGAAGTTTTCAGTTAAACAGGTAACTAACCAAAGTACAGTTTGGTGTAGACTGACTGAAAGATGATTCTCACATTCAATAGCTAGGGTTATCTAAAACCCTAGGTTTTAATTTATGAAGCATGTAGAGCTTTTCTATTTCAAAACAAATGAAAACTTACAGTTAAAAAAAAAAAAAACCAACAAAAAACAAAACTAAAACAGCCTAAATAGTGAGTTGTAAATTTTCCAGCATATAATTATATTTAAATTAACAAAATGTTCTGAACATAAGACTAAAGTTTTGAATCAGAAAATCACAAGGCATCTTGGAAATGTAATTAAAAAAAATTATTTATATTTTTGGCAGAAAATGTGTGGCTTTTTCTACATCCTGATTCAGCCTAAAATTTTTTCTAGTATTATTCCAAGCTTCCCAGGGCTAGCACTAAGTTAGCCACTATCAGATCACTTTTAGTCTTCTTTTACCACGTGTATCAATGAGACTGTTGTCAGAATCTGTCTCCAGATCAATTGTGTCACTCTTAGTACTGAATGAAATACGTTTACATTTACTTTACTCTGTACACCAATTAAGTTAGGCGATATCCAAGTGTAAAAGTGGACCTTCAAAGTTTTATCTGCCCTGACTGAGTGTTTAAAATTGATATAGATGAGAATAAATCCAGGACTAGAAATGCAAGCATGATTAACATGTTTGTTAGAACCTAGGGTAGATAACCTATGTATGATTATGGGGGGAAAATAGGTTTTATGTGATGTCACCAGCTTTGGAAGCTGAGGCTCTATTTCATAGGAGCGAAACATGGCTGCACTAGACAGAAGGAATATGTTATTGCATTTCTATGGCTCTGAGTTGCTTTTCTAATTTCTGCTGTAAATTTTGCTTATTCAGATTATTTCTTGAACTTTTCATAATGAGAGTAGAAGGGAAAAAAAGGACCATTATTTTGCTGCACTTCCTATTACCAAAATTGCAATTAACAAGAGAGATTTTCCTGCCTTTTAAGCTTTTTCATTAGTTGTTGGGGCAGGGGAGCGAAGTACAACAAATCCTTCTTCCAGTTCTGGCAATAAAGCCAGGCATTTTTTCTTTTTGTAGTTTGTCATCCAAAGAGCATGTTTCTCCTCCTAAGATCATATATACCGCCATCATTCCTTCCACAAGGGGAGTTACAAGTTTTACATCTACCTATTAGGGTCCATGTTAAGATTTGAGAAGGTACCAAGGCTTCAGCAAAATTATCTTTTGCAAGCAGAAGTCATTAATGTCTTGGTAAAAGGATTTTCTCTGTCTGTGTGTACATGCATGTGTATTTATGGATATGCCTTTACTATGAATAAAATATAAAGTGAAACCCCAACTGTAAAAGACTGAATTGCATCATTTAGAATATTGAAGAACTGAGAGAATAAGAAAAACCCACAAATGCAAAGACAATAAATATCTTTTAAACGTCATTTTAGCTGCAGCATATATATAACAAGAATTACTAAAATTCAGCAAAATGACAGCTGCTTATTTGCAGCAAATGGCATTTGACTCCTCCCCTGAAAACACCATCAGCCTTTTTAAGAGCTTTTAGTAAGTAGCCGTACATAATCCTAATAATATTTCACCTTGCCTTTCTTCACTGTTCAGTCCCATCTCATTACTCTCTTATTATGTGTTACTGAACATTTGTTTGTAAGGTTATAGTAAGGAGGTGCCATGTATCTTCTGCCTATTTTGGGGGGTAAATGAAGGTTGCTTTTACTCCCTAGGGTTAGGGTTAGGGTTCTGCCTAGGGTTAGGGTTCCGAAAACCACAAAGCCCAGAGCTCCAAGCACACTGCACTGGCAAAAGTCATGCCAAGGTGAACATAGAACTGCCACAACATGGCTTCCTCCACAGCTTTTTCCTTTCAACCAGCCTTAGCCCATTAGAAATTGAAAGTAGTAAAAGCTATTAGCCATGAAAATTTTTCTAACTGCCCTGAGAAGATGAAATGTCTGAATTCTTCAGGCTGAAATAAAGTTTTTTGAAACTATGCAATGCAGGCCTGGATTTATAGAAGCTTTCCTACACAAAGATTGGACCAGCTAGATCAGAGTCTGGTTAGGGCTATCTGAAAGCTAGCCTTGTTATGCTAAAGTCTGAATTCTGTGTAAATTTGGAATAATAGAAACGCAGACCTGGAGAGACACACCTTGAGAAATTATGTTGTTTGTGCTTCCCCATTTAGTCAAGCATTTCCGCCACTGGAGATAAATGGAAGGAGACTGTTTCCTTAGATATCCTATGTTGCAATACTTTATTCCTACTTTTTCCTTTTATTATTGGAGAAAGATGCTCATGATTTAACATTTAATTTGATTATCTGACTGATATGCATGGATATATCTGAGAGTAGAATTCAGTCCCCTAAACTTCTTAACTCAAACTCCAAGTAAAAAGCAAAAGCTAAGTGTAAAAGTGAATAATAATAACCAGTGATCTTTGGTTCTTTGTGATTTGGCAGTGTAGCTTTATACCAAAACTGAAGGTTACAGTTTGTCATGTTTCCCATTGAGTGAAATATCTATCGATTATTTCAAGAGTGGGAGAAAGGAGTGCCACACTCAGGCCAGTTGTGTACTTCCAAATATCTCAATTTGACTTCTGGATTTAAAATAAGGTTGAAATTAATAACTTTGACTAAACAATTCTGTGACTGTCCTAACCTTTCAGCACTGAAACATTTCTAAAGGATTTTACATTTGCAAGAGGGGAAAATAGCATAGAATTAGAGAATTCTGACTACAGGACTCCTGATGGACAAATCATAAAATTGGGCTGGCCATTGCATTTTGCTCAGAAAGAAACAATTTAGTTACTTCAGATATTTCTTCAAGTCTTTATTAGGCTCTTTATTATGGTTGTTGATTACTAATGATTCCCACAGCAACTTGATAGACTTGGTTTCATCAGAACAAAACCAGTACCCTTTCCCTGGGAAAGTTAATTTAAAATGTATTTTCTAACTTTTTTTTTATTTTATTTTTTTATGCTTTGTGGTCTAGGTAGAACTTGTAGCAATTTACTATTGATTTTTATTCAGTAACATTTCAGCTTGTAGCATTACTGTAGAATCTTTTCTCATACCTTTCAATTGCAATCTCTGTTCCTGTATTTCTTCAGCATCTAAAGTGAAACATTCCTTCAAAGCCATTATAATCTGTCTAGAAACATTGAAAGAAATGCCATTTTTGTGCAAGGAGTTGCAATTAAATGATCATCCCTCGTCTAGAGTTATACAATAGGAGAGAGAGAAAAGCCAAGGAATAAACCACATGTGATGCATTTTCTCGCATTTTCTCACATTTTCATGAGAAAGAGCAGAAAGAGTATGGGCTAGTACACAGAAAAAATTTAAGCCAAGGCCTCTTTTTCTGGGTAAAATTTTGGCCAACTCAGATAATCTTTGTGCCATAGAATTTTCCTCTATAACTTAGGAGTCTATGACACACAGTTAGTCCTCATAGATGCTTCTTGCAGGCAATTGAAACAAGTGGTTCTAAAAAGCAGTTTGGGTCAGGCTGCACCTGGGAGATGCCCCATCCCTCAGAGTTTATGAAGACAGAATGCAAGTTCCAGATTGCCTGATTTAGGTGGGTAATGCTAATTTCTTGAGTTTGGATAAATTGACTGAGCTTCTATATATCTGTGCTATATGGTCTTTCTAAAGGGCTTTATCTTGAGAAGTATCCTGAACATTGCAAGCAAGCAAGAGTTTGGGCTTTAACTCTGAATTATGGGAGTTTTGATATTCATGCCATTATCTTGTATCCTATCTATGTGTTGTGGGAGATGGGATCTCAGATTGTGTAGTCTGTAGTATGATGTCCATGAATCTTGAGCTATTTATGTCTGGATATACATAAAACTCTGTGTCCTGAATTATCAAACTGTGGCTTACAGTCATCTTGACAGTGTTTCATTCTCAGAAGTTCAAAAGAAGAATGAGCTTAAACAAAATTCACACTTCTGAATATATGCTTTTCCTTCATTGGTTCTAGCAGGTCTTCCCAAAATTAAGAAGTTGTCAATTTTTATGTAAACTAAAGTCAATTACAATTCAGTTTACAGAAGTCAAAATGTCTCCATTGTCTTCAGAAGGAAGTTTAGAATTAGTGCTAAAGAGATTTGTTTTCAGCCTCAAAGAAATCAGCCTCTTAGCACTTGGTCTCGTTTCATTTACCATGGTCTAGAAAGATCTAATTCCTTCCTTCCTGGAAGAACAATGTAGTACCCTCCTCAGTGGCAGAGGGTCAAAAAGTTAACAACATGTGTAAGTGATGCAGAAACTGTTCTAAATCCTGTCAGTTTAGATGATATATGATTATAAATTTACCTTGAGGGATCCTTGTTCAGTGTAGGCATGTTCTCTGCAAACTAAGCTGGAGAGAGAACCTTTGATCTTAGACTTAAAATTATTCCTAAGTTATACATCCAGGTGAAAATAAGGGAAATAGGTAGAACACAAAAGAATGACTGTTGCTCCTTTAATGAGCATATTTCCAGTCGTCTGGACACAGCCTGTTCTCAGACTACATGTGCAGCACATGCAAAGAATGACGGCTGCTGCTTCTTGCTGCAAACCACACACAAGTAGGTGTCTGTCTTGGAAATGCAGCACAGAAAGGCAGCACTCCTCTAGGCAATGAGAGCTCTCTCTGACAGAATGGAAGAGAAAGTTAAAACAATTCCCAAGGGAACAGAGAGGTCAGCAATATAGCAGAGTAATGCTACAATTTAAAGCTCTAGCCCCTCTGGGCAAGTGAGCTGTATGAGCCATTCAGTGTTACATTAGGTAAAGATCAAGATAACCTATGTTTCATGGCATGTAAGGACTTGGGGAAAAAAAGTCATGTCTATTCATGTCTATTATTCTCCCTGCTATGCACTTTTCCTTCTGTTCCATAATGAGACAAAGAAGAAGTCCTTGAAGTTTTTCATTGTTAATGCATGACATTCTAAATCAACTGTATCTTGTGCCATATCTGTCTGGAACCTGTACAAGTCCACAAAGAGTTATAAAATGCTTTGAAAAATGAGAGACAGATGACTGATTGACTGGTGGTTGTTTTGACAGTTCCTATTAGACTATATTAACACAGATCATGATTTTCCCTGTCAGATTGGTACTATCCTGTGGAAAGGGAAAGCAAATGATCAAGAAAACGCTTGCATTCTATTTGAAAAAAATCTGAATATTAGGTGCACTGTGAGGGAACTTTATCAAGAATGTAACTTAAAACACTCTCTCAGGAATTTTTACTCACTTGTTGGGAACTTGGACTTTTCAGACAGGCAGGTGATTTTTCCCTCCTGACATGAGGAGGTCTGAAAACTCAGAAAGACCTTGGTGAAATGAGAATGCTTCAGACAAAGATGGGCCTTTAGAATCTTTATCCACAGCATGTGAAACAAAGCTAACAATAGAGGGAAAACAGCTGAGGATGGCAACTGCTGAAAGTAAACAACTGAGATAGGGCAGAGGATTTGTGCTGCGTTATAAATATCTTTGATTGGGTGCTATCAGATATATAAAGTAGTGGCATTATTAAGCATCAGAATTCCTGTTTTGGAGGAACATATTCTGTTACAAAAAGAACCGATTTCTCTCACAGAGGAATCATTATCAGAAAAAAACATTGAGGTTTCCTTCCTAGGGCTGTGCTTTCTTCAGGAAGCGCAACAGTTTGGTGTTTTGTACCAGAAGGGCAGAACTGCACCAGAGATGTGCTGGGCAGCTGCTTCACCCCATCGCTGTATGATTCGTTTCTGAACATGTTTCACCAAACTGCAAAAACAAATGAAAAACATTCAGGGTCTGGAAAGATCTTTTGCACTCTTTTTTATTACACTCATCAGCATTTCCCCTCTATGTAAGAATCATCATAGATGGTAATCATTATTAATAATAGCAGTAGTAGTACTAATGAAAGACATCCATCATCATAAAACTTAAAAAATTATTATGGTTCTACAAACTAATAGTTTATTATTGTATGTACTTTGGCTCTGGAAAGGACTTTCACCTTATAGCACTCTTTTCACTGTATATCAAATAATCAAAATGGGAACAATCAAAGACAACTAATTGAATACTGTTTTATACAAGATCCTGTTTTAATTGATGGAAAGTCCTTTGGGGGCTTACTCTTTATTTATGCACACAGTACTGAGATTTTGGTTCTGTCTCTGCCTAGAATTTTACTGCCAAAATTAGACATACCCTGTAGATCAGGTTAATAATTCTAAACAGATCAGTGTCTTGTCTGGCTAGAGAGAGAGCTCAAGGTGATGAGATCAGATATAACTACATACCAGAAATATCTAATTTCTTTTGAAGTAAATGCCATCCTTATTGCCTATTTGGTAAAATTAAAAGATAGAATAACCACTATATGCAAATGAAAAAGGATGATTCACTGAGTAATTTTGCTTCATATAAACTTGGTAGCCTTAATTGACTTCACCTTTAGAATGTCTTTCATAAAGAATGGAAGACAGCACACCCATTGGTAACATAGATTAGGATGCTTTCCAAATAGCTTCAGAGTGAAAGCCAGTGAGGTGCTGCACAGTTTGGTCAAAGGAAGATGTGATGATACAGATACTGGACCTCCAATTTATTTACTGTCATCTGTGGGTATTTGCTGGGGCAAGAGAAAAAGTGGGGAAGGGATTTGTTCCAAGTTAAAAAAGAAGTCCATATACATGATTATGGCAATTATATGTGTTAAATCTAAATTTCATTCCTGCATAATTATGGTGTATATAGAGAGAGAAAGGATTCACTGTGAGTTTTGAGAACAACTATGTCACGAGCAATGAGAAAATATTGACAGGCAAAATGTCAGTGCTTTTTTTAAAGCAGAAGTACAATCTTATGGGATGATGGAAATTTAGCAGATGTACTATGTTAGTGACTAGAACATCTGATACTGTGACATGAGCTCCTGCTTTAAAGATTAATTTCAAATTGGCTTTGGTGGGAACATTTGTGCAGACACCGTTAAAAGTCGAAATAGTGGAAAAAGAAAGTAAATTAAAGTGGCAAAGTTCAAATTAGTGTCTAGGAAATAGTGAAGTTGTTAATGTGAATAGTGGTCTGATCTGGGAAGAAACAAAGTATTAAAAAGTACATTGGTCATCTCCAGAATAATCACTCTGGAGTTAGAACACGAAGGAACTTTGCAGGATTGTGTTGTAAAAAAATTAGACTTTATTTTAAGTCAGTCCAAGCATAATTCATATGTAGAAGTAGTAAATATGTCTGAAAATTTGTTTTCCACAACAATGCTACACATTTTCTTCTTACATAAAAGAAATCACAGTGAAGCATTATGCAGAAAAACATTTGCTCAGAGGGAGTGTGACTTTCAAGACTTGACTTGTTCCCAAGCCTTCTCTTCTTCTCTGATATAGGTAGACACCATATCTCTATTAAAGATGCAAAAACTGACGTGATCTGTAAAATATAATGTTACTAAAGGTTCATTCAGCTGTAACCCAGAACAGAACTGCAGTTTCTCCTTTACCACACTAAGGCTTTCTTACCATCTGGCCAATATTATCCATTTTCACTTTTCTACAGAAGCAGCATTTTTTTCTCTACAGCATTCATTCTTCCTCAGTGGCTGGCAAAGCTCTACAACCACCCTTCTTTGTCATAGAAGTTCCAGGTTGCCTCAGCTGTGCAAGCTGTTGACATTTAGAACAGTCATGCTCAGTAGGCTTTATCTGAGGATTTCAAACCAACTAAACAATGAACTGAACCTGACTTTTCTTGTGTGTGTGTGTGCCTGTGTGTGTCTGTGTGTTGTAGTTTAACCTCAGTCATTAGCTGAGCCCCTGACAGCCACTTGCTCACTGCCCCTAGTGGGATGGGGGAAGAGAGTTAGAAGAGTAATATGGAAAAAAATCCTGGGTTGAGATAAAGGCAGTTTAGTGGGAGCAGCAGCTGCACATGCAAGCAAAGCAAACCAAGGAATTAATTCATCTCTTCCCATGGGCAGGCAGGGGTTCAGCCATCGCCAGGACAGCCAGGCTCCATCACACAACAGTGACTTGGGAAGAAAAACACCTTCATACTGAATGTCCCTCCTTCCTTCTCCTCCCCCAGCTTTGTATGCTGAGCATGACACTACATGGAATATCCCTGTGGTCAGCTGGGGTCAGCTCATCCCAACCTTTTATGTCCCTCAAGCCAATTTGCTGGTGGGGTGGTGTGAGGAGCAGAAAAGGCCTTGACTCTGTGCAAGCACTGCTCAGCAATAACTGGAACACCTCTCTATTATCAACACAGGTTCCAGCCCAAATCCAAAACACAGCCCCATGTTGTAAAGAAAATTATCTCAGCCAAAACCAGCATGCTGTGGTAAATGAAGAATGGGGAAATTCAGTAATTTGAGCAAAGCTACATAATCAATATGGGAAGCAGTATTAAGATTAATTGTTCTTGAGTTCATTGCTCTGTTCCCTAAGAAACACCCTCTCCCTTGATCTGATACTCAGAAAGCCTGCTTTAACTGTACTTCGGCTTATTCTCCTTCACTTTACCTTTTGCTGTACTTCTTTGCTTCTTCATTCTCATAACTCTGATGCAGTGTGTGCCTTGAGAAATCCTGGGAGAGAGGGATACACACTTGTCTCTGATGGTATATGACATTGCAGCCTTCCAAACTTCAGGCTGTTATAGAAAACATACATTTCTGCAAATGTAAACAAACAGGTTTATGGCTATCATTTTGGTTTCTGACTTGTTCACTGCCATCATCTTTGTTGACTGTGGGTATGTGCATTTCTGTCACTAAGAGTTATTTTTTCCAGATGGATGCAGATAAACTTTTTTAAAGTAACTTCTGTAACTGTTGACAGGTGTATGCTGCTGCAAACCACCTTTGCCTAACAAAAGTCCTGACAGCTAAGAGCCCAAGTGAGAAATGCTTTGCATCCATGGATTTCCACTAGTGGGTGTTTAATCATCCTTCTTTTTCTCTTGATTTTATGTTTTATGGTGATAAAGGCAGAAAAACATAGAAACAAAGATATTTGAGCTTTCAGTGAGACTAAAGAGCTTCACAGCTCTTTCTTTATAGAAAGAGCAATCTCTGCACTTAAGTCCCAGCTGCTGAGTCTATTTTCTCAGTTTTTTCTAAATGAGGAATTCTAGTCAAGACTTCAGTGCCTGATTCTGATTAATACTCTTGTATACTGGTATCTAATTTAAAGCTGAATAGTGTAAAAAGACATTAGTATAACTATGAGTTAAGTTCAGTGGAATTATGTCAGTGTATTGATGCTTGTGATAAGAAACTCAGACCCTTAGATCTTTCAACTATAACTGAAAAGTGAAGGGAGTGTCAAGATATGATTCATTGGAGAGCACATTGTAAAAACTTCAGTGCATCAGGGCAGATATTCAACTAGCTCTTTATTGCTTTGCAAATACTTTGCAAGCTCACAGATGCCTACCCTTTTTAGGAGATAATGACCATTCTGAGAAGTATGTAGTCAACCTAAATTATACACTTGAGGATGAGGGCATGGGATTGAAGACTCCTGTACTTTGGAGCATCCCCAGGAACACCTCTTCTTTTTTTCTGGTAGATCCTAGAACTGTCTTTAATACACATGAGAATATTTCATGCCTCAGTGGTGTTTAGAGAGTCTGATAACTAGATGCCATTTCACAGAAAGGTACCAGAAAGGCTGGCAGAGACAGGCAAATCTGCCTTCTGATAAACATTGAATACAGCTGTTATCTATTTAGTCTTGATTCTTCTTTTTATTTTACCTGAAAGAAATGTTAATGTTCTCTGCAGAAGGCCCCAACTTGTTTATGAGGTTTGTTAGATGCTAATGTACATGGACTTATTTTATTTTATGGTGTGTTGGGTGGGATGTCCTATAGAACACAATTCTGTAATGTCTACAACTTGGGAAACTGCTCAAATTAAAACTTTGATTGATATTAATAAATATTTAATTGTTAAGATATAGATCCACTTTCTGCTTTCCTTGCTCACAAATCTGACATTGCACATGTATCTCGGATGGATAGTCTGCAGCAGGGCCTGCAGTGCCCTCATTCATGCAGTGTTCAGTTGGCTGAATAGCACTAAAATTTGTACTTTATTTGCCCATCCCTAAAGAATGTCCCTGTACTGTGTCAAGCATAAAAAAAATCATCTGTGTCTCTGGCTTTTATTGCTATCCTTATCTTACAACAGAGATAACTGTCATGAAGATTTTTAAAGAGTATAGAAATGATCAGCTATACTTTAGATATTAATAATAATGCAAAAGGGAATCTACTGGTGAGAAAAACTGTAAGCAAGGAAAGTAAATTAGATTTTAAACTGATAACAAAGGTATTTGATGAGAGTAAAAAAGAAAAATGCACTGTATTGAGCATCAAGAACAATAATGGAATAGGATGTCAGGGAAATACGAATTGCAGCTGTGCGTAGTGACAGTCAACAGGGACAAGCAGAGATTTATTTAAAAGATATTTCCTGACAAAGACAAATAGGTCTTAGTTATTTATTTAAAACATTTCTCTCTGGGATGGCCTTAGGAGATACACAATCTCATTTCCCAGTGGGCCCTGAGGAGGGTGTAGGAGGGGAGTTGATGAACATCCATGTTTCATAGAAATTCATGTTGTGTTTCTGCAGAAATTTCAGAATTTCTATGTGTTCTTTTGGAAAAGTTAAGTCAGTGTTACCAGACTATTGGTGTGACAATACAGAGATTCCTTGGAAAAGTAACACCAGCTTTATCACAGACTGCTTTGCTGGAGAAGCTCAGTTCAATCACAGAGAGAACACTTGAAACAGTGGAGGTGAAGCACTGTCCCCATAGATAATTAATTCTGCATCGTCTCTTCTCGTACTATCAATATCAGACTGTTGAATTAGATCAACTTTCACAGACATTCTGACATGTGCCCAGGGCGAGTAGATGAGCACCATACCATCGTTTTATTCAGGCAAGAGCCATGAACGAAATGTTTTTAGCTGTGAATGAACCAGTTTCTGTCATGGAGATCTCATGAGGCTAGAAAGATTCACAGAGATTTTATTTGCCCTGACCACAGTTTTTCTTAAAACAAACAAACAAACAAAAAAGCTGTAGGATTTCTGAATGGGGATGGAACAAAAGGGTATTTTTGTCGTCTAGTGCAGTGCACCTTAGGCGAGCTTTTAAGAAATGGGGAACATGGATGTCATGTCCCTGTTCCCAAGAATAGGGCAGTTCAGTGTTCCCCTCTGCATACCTTTTTGTTCCTGCAGTTTGCTTGGAGTATTGGGCTTTTTGTTTTTCAGAACCCTAACCCTAAGTGTAACTGTCACCTCAGGCATAACCTTAACCCCAGGTGAGGGAGTAAAATTGCATGGGGTTAAGGCTGGTGTCAAGCAGAAATCGTGGTAGGAAGCTCTGTATTTGCAGTTCTGTGTTCCCCTTGGCATGCCTTTTGTGTGTGCCATGTTCTTGGAGCTCTTGACTTTGTGATTTTCAAAACACTAACCCTTAACCTAATCCTTGCCTTGTACCTGATTGTATATTTCCATTAAAAATTTATTAGCATTTTTGCTTTGTGTCCTACAGGACAGGTCTTTGTCAGTGTATAATGCTAACCCTATCCGCTACCCTAAGCCTAATGCTAACCCTATCCCTGAACCAACCTTACCCTTACCTGTTCCTAACCCTTGCCCTCAGTCTCACCTTAAACCTTACCCTAACCCAAACCCTTACCTGAACACTAATCCCAACCCATAACCGTAACCCTTATCCTTACCCTAAGCCTAACCCTAGCCATAACTTTAACCATAATACCAACCCCTAAACCTAACCCTTAACCCTAACTCTAAGCCTAACCTTAACCCTAAATCTTATCTTAGAACCCTCACCCTAACCCTTACCCAAATCCTATCCCTGACCCTGGCCCTAAGCTGTTTTACCTCCTGATATGCCTTACACTTCAGTTAATAATTTTTTACTACTCATGGTGCTCTTTTTGAACTGGGTACTGATGTGTTCAGTTCTGCAGCATCGATACTTGTGTGGGGCATGAAAATTTCAGGAACATGAAGGCATTCGAGGTTTAAGAATATTCTACTGATATTTAGAGGTCTAAGTGACTGCTTTGTTCGCATGGAAAGAAGAAAAATATATGCAAAAGGCAACCACATGTATCTATTTCATGCCTTCTGATGAGAAGACTGGAAATTTGATAGTGTCTGCCAGTCTGTGCTCCTACCAGCTCCGACTGTTTCAAGATTACCAAAGCCCTCTTGAAAATATTTATTCAGGGAGTCAGATTTTGACAGTAAAGATTAGAAATGGAAGAAAGAAAAGTAAATTTGTAATTCCCAATGTGCCTGAATCATAAACTGCTTATTTTCCCCTCTTTTTGTTGTTATCCACATTCCACACTAGCAGACAGAATTGCCAGACAATCTGAATTTCTCAACTACTTCACTTGTGAAGTAGGACTGAGTGGGAAAAGAAGGAAAAGGAAGAACAATGGTGTAGCTGATTTCTATTCTATCTTTTCACTAGAAAAGGCCTAGAAAACTGTTTTTCACTGTCAAACCTCTAGTCCTGCCATTGAGCCCCAGAAAGTAAGATCCTCTCTGGACCCTCTACTGCAAGAATTTTGTCTTTTCTTTAGCAAGTCTGCCTATTTTGACAAAGAACAAGGGAAATGAAATTATTTGGAACACAGCAAAAAGCTTTGCAGAAGTAGTAATTATGCAACTTATTCCTTAAGTTTATCTAGTAGGGACTTTTTATGTTTCCACATATTCATTTAAAAAAAACTGTCTGGGCCTTTTAAATTCTACTTGTCATTATTTCCTTTGCTATTTTTCTTCACCTCACAGCTTTGATATTTTATGTAGATATAATCTGCAACACAAAGTCTTATTTAAACTTCAATAGAGTTTGAAAGGCAGACTTTATTATCCACAGCCTTGATTTGATCCTTAAGTACAAGAGAAGTAGTTATTTAGTTTGAAAATGTAGCTGGAGGCTTCTCATTTTCAGAGCACAATCTTCAGGGTTCAGACAATTTCATATTTTTCTTGGGCATGAAACGTGTTACTGGGAGGGCTCTTATCCCATATAACTGAAGTAGTCCTCAACACCTGCCTGTATTGATTACCTTATCTCCAACTGGATGATCATCTTCATAGGCTCCCTTAACATGTGTCAGTGAAAATTTTTAAGGTGAGCTTCTGTGTTCTTACCAGTTATTTCCTACCTATTTTCTAAATGTCTTTTTGTTTTGACTTAGGTCAGTGTTTGCAAAGGTCATTTCCCTCTTAGTGAAGTGCAGTATATTGAATGAATTATTACTGTGTTTTGAGGGATTGAGTAATGCTTTTTTAGGCCAATTTTCATCTTGATTTTGGGTTAGTGTTGGAAGTATTTTTTTTTGGTGTGTTTTGCAAGCATGTAAATGAGATGGGCATCATTGTTCATTTACACCTAAACCTTTACTTCATTCCTCCTTGCTTTGTGACATGGGGCAGCTTGAATTACCAATCAGCTTGTTTAAGGATTTTCAGATTCCATGGTAAAGAGATGAGACAATTGAGAATTGGCAGTTATAACCAAAGGAAGCCTGACTAGAGACATATTATAGTAGTCTGCTTCTTCTGGATTGCATCTTAGAATAAAAATGATTATTTTTCTATCTTGTTTTAAATGAAAGAAGTAAACTGAGTAGTGAAAACACAATTATTTTTGGGTTTTTTTTTCAAAAAACCTTAAAAAAGTGGAAACCAAAAGACAGATGATTAAGGCTGTAGTCTAAGAAATAACTAAAAAAAACTCATCATTGTGGTTTAGGCTAGAAAATGTGAAGAATTATCTCTATCTATTACCTGTAGCTGGATCAGCAGGTGTGGAGAACAGTGCCAATATTTGTAACTGTGCAATGTTTAACCACTGAATCAGTGTGGACAATTTAATGACTTTGGAATTATATATTTCAAGTTTAGTTTTTCCCTGGATTTAAACTGGCTGCTGTGTTCTATGTAAAATGTACCAGAATATTCTTACAGAAAATTTATTCTGAAAAAAAAATCAGCTTTTATATGAGAATCCAAAAACTCGCCAACTCATGTCTGTGCTTCAGACAGCATTCTTATCAGTCATGTTCCATCATATCTGGTTCCTGACTGGATTGCATTATGATTGTGTCACATCCTGTGTCATTTCTAAATGGATAATTCAATGATTTACATCAGAAACATGTCACTAGAGATTTTAATGTGGGAGAAGATTTCAGGTTTTCAATAGAAAAAAAAAAGAAGTATGTTACTTATAACCATTTAGTATAATACAATTTTCTCTTTCACCTGTAAAGTAAAGAAAATATCCTCTTATTTCTCTCAGACTTGTTTATATATTGCTGACTGAAAGCTTGGCATTTTCACACCCTGTGTTTTTGTTTTCATGTTCATACATTTGGGATTTGTATAGAAGTATTTTAGAATCCTAAAAAAAAAAAAAAAGGCTCGTGGAAGAGTTGCTGAAGCCTCCTCAAGGCAAAAGGAACAACTTGTGACAGACATATGTCTAATCTGCTTTTACAGCACTGATGATGAAGGTCTCTTCACCTGTCTAAAGCAATTTATTCAAGTTTTGGCTGTTCTTTTGGTTGCAGACTATTTCCTGGTATTTATCTGTCAGATATTACCACATATATGTGAAGATGACAATATTTTGAAGTAATGTTGCAAAGCACTGGCACACTGTGGGCAGGAGTGATGCACATTTACTGTACCACAAATAATGTGATCTAGCACAGGCTGTGAGGGAGTACTGCCCTGTATTTTAGTCAGTCTAGTGATTCATACAGCAATTAACCAAAAATGACTGATGACTTGAGTATGCTTGTTATGAAAAATTAAACCATGGTCCTCTCAATCAAGCTGAATTGGTTGGGAATTTAGATCCCACTTCACTTTTCAAGAAGTCTTGAACAAAAGCCTCTTCATGTCTTACCAGCAACTAAATACAGTCCTGATGGCCATGATTTCAGCTTGATGTGTACAGCAAGTCAAGTCTGTATTCTGCACGATGCATTCCAGTTACTGTTTAACTCCTGCTGAAGTGAGCCTAGGCCTGTAAGGCACCGGTGGCTGAGTGAAGTTCACTTACAGACATGGGTCTCATTTCTCTGACAAATATTATGACTATAGGAGGAGTCAGTAGTAAGATTGAGTTTCATTCCCACCAAAGTGATGCTTACCTGTTTTTCTTATTTTGAGACCTGCTTTTCCTTATTTTGCAATGAGCCTGGGAAAACAGTTCAGTAGAAGAGCATTCTGGTTTTCTATCAGAAAATGTCAGGGTGGATTATACTGAGGGCTTTTCTGCCACTTGGTTTCAGAGATGCTCTGCTGGTGTTGGTGCCTCAAAACACTCAGACTGTTTGCAGTCTGCCCTTACAAGCACTGGAAGGAGTTCTCTCTTGAGACATCAGTGAACTAAGTTGGCTTAGTTGGCTGACTACCCTACGTAGTTTAGGGCTCTTGAAGTGATGATAACTTTTAGTGAAGGAAGTTATTTTTATCAGTCTGGATTCATAAGCCCTGAACAACTAGAAAGTCCATAGGTCAGGTCTGAGAGGTGTGTAAAATGATGTAGTATATTGTATTCCTGCAATCTGAATACATTTTGATTACTTCATCAAAACCTTTATTCCAGCACCTAGAATGACAGAAACACCTGGTTGGTTTTTTCCCCTGAACATGGACTGATCAAGCATGTTTCAAAGTCCTGGTTAGTGAAAATAAATAAGTAAATTAAAATAGTAAGAAATATAATCAAAACATAGATATGCATCATTGGAAGCTTTCATCTCTGAAATCTTGCAGAAAAACACTTTCTGTACATATGATGTGTTATTCTATCTCTTGGTGAAAACAGAAGGAAGGCATTTGTTTCTTTCCTATACTAAAAGATCATCTCAAAGCAATAGATTTCACTGCAGAATAGAAAATGTTAAAAAGAATGAGTATGTATTTAATTACACAGATATTTGAAGTAATTAGGTAAGTATTATCTTTCCTAGAGGCTCAATGCATTTATTTAGTGTTTTTCTGTATCTCTGATGCAATATTATCCTCAATAATAAATATATTTACCCATCATGTTTTATCAAATAATAAATTAAACTCTATTAGCAGTAAGATGTAATTGTATTACAGATTGTGCCCATGTGTTTCTCATACCAGCGTTGGAACACAAGGTACCTATCTCTCTCACCCCGTTCTCAGCTCAATGACTTCCTGAATGCCAACAAACTGGAGTCTCATGAGCTAATATTTTGCGGATAGACAAGAAATGAATAGTACTGAAAGAAAATTTTATTTTGTCTGTTGATTATGGTGTTCTTGCACTGAGAAAAAAGTCAAAATACAGAGAGAATGTCTTGTTGCTTATGACCTTTTTTGTAGCATGTGTAAATGACTCACACCAGAGTTGTTGTAACTCTTAGTGAATATATGTGAGCTGTCAGTATCACTAAGTAAAAAAAAAAAATCAACAGCTATCTGGGAAACAATGTAAGAGAATTTTATGATTTGCTCTGTAACCTAAGTGAAATTCTTTTTAAAAGGAATTTAATACTTTAAATCATTGTCTTAAATGTGGGTGAAGTTCCAAGTGAATTCTTCAACAGACTGTCAGAACTATCAGCAACAACCTATTATATGGAGTTTTCACTCTGTTTCCTGTGACACCTGCTTCAGCTGATAAGACTGAAGGGACTTCTTCCATGCTTACATGAAGGTCAGGGGTAATGTCTGCATTTTCAATAATCCAGAATGAAAAGAGTTTTCATACTTCTGTGTTCCAGAAGTGCCCTGTTAGTAAGTGAGCGGAAGAGCCTTCATAAGTGAAACAGATAAACTCTGAGCTGACTGAGAGCTTGTATTTTGTTTGAGATTCATATAGCTGAAGAAGGTCACAAGACTTTTGAATAGACTCCAGACTATCAAATTAAATTAATTTCGTCTAAATTCCTGAGAGACCTCACATGTTTTCTTGAAGAGAATTAAGAACACTCCTTTCATGGCAGCAAAAGCAAAAGTTGAGAGAACAATGTTCTTTGGAATACAATTTGTTTATTAAATCCTCTGTAATGAGAGAAAAGTAACATATCTGAATTTGTGTTAGGACTGTATAAAGACAGAATTATCCATGGAGACTTCATTATCTTCCACCTCATATTACAATAATGACATTCACAACATTCCACTGCACAGTTGCACTCTGCTTCTCAAGTAGTGTTTGTAAAAACTAACACTGTATCTAGAGTCTTGTTTCTTTGCTTTTATCCAGTTATAAGAATGCCTAAGAAGAGCAGTAACTATTCAAATCAGAGGTCTGGCTAACATTGTGTCCAGTGACAGTGGACCTTAGAAGCTGCTAGAGGCATTGGTGAGAGCAGGGAGGATGTGCGGATGTGTGTGACATCTCCCCGCGGGGCCCCATGTGTGTTTGGTGGTTGTGTGTGTTCCAAACCTGCCGTGCAGGACAGCACAACCCTGCTGTACAGTCTGTCAGGCTTCAAGGGGGCTTCCTTTTCATGGCACTGCCTGAGCCCCAGCTTGCAAATACATGTGGGAGAGTCCTTATTTCCCTAACTGGAGAACTGCTTTCTTATCTTCAGTACAAATCCTCAATTTAACCAATTACCAGAGGCAATTGCAGTCTTTTTAAGGCAGAAGATTGGAATATGATGCTGATAAAAAAGTGAGAAGACCAAAGATGGGAAAGAAGGAAGTTGAGAAGCCTGAGTAGCACAGGGCCATTTGTAAGAATTTTGCCCATATACAGGAAATGGTTATATGATCAAGTAGCAGGATTTCCATGCAGGGTCATTTTCAAAAAGAGTAGATTGCCAAATGCTCTAAATAAAACAATGAAATTATTAGATCTCCATTACTTTGGATAAGCACAATTTAAATAGAGATCTCTCAAAAAATATTATGTTTGTAATTACAGTAGAGAATTTGTTTCACATGGTCATCCTTTTCCCCAGAGTGTCACTTGCAAAATTTATGAACAACGATTTGCATGTTTGTTGCTAACGTGGTTTTGATTTTACTGCTAAAAAACAAATTAGCCTCCACCAGACCAAAGCTGTCTGAATATTTGGATTAATTTGGTACTCCATCTTGTCTGAAATAATGGTATTTAGTAATTCTACCAGCTGGCCAGCAAAATTAGAATGAATATGGATTTTGCTATACACTGCAAATAGCAATATAATCAGCAGGACTAACTGAAAATAACATGACTCTTCTTTTTTTTTTTTTTTAACTTTCAAAATTCACAGAATATTTAGATTAGCAATTTTTTAAAAACCCAATATTTGCTAAAATGTGATTTCATGAGACAAAATATAAAATCTAGAGTTTACTGCATTATAAAGTAACTGAGATTAAAATAATCGAGAGCTCTGCACAGTTAACAGGAGAGATTTATTTAAATGATGGGTAATTTTCTGTTGTTTTAAGTGGATACTGGTTTTGGCCTCAAAAAGAAGGGCGTTTATGGGACATCAAGAAAGCAAAATGACTGACTACAGAGCTATCAAAGAAGCAAGATCCTGTATGTGTATACCTACAATGTGTGTACTCACACGTGTATGATGTTTTGCTGAACTTCTGATTGCCTACATTAGCCCAGACAGTAGCCCAACCCATTCCAGTTCTGATGGTCATTTGGCCAGAGGGCCACAGCTGAGAAATCTCTTCTGCCAACAGCAGGCAGCTGACCATCAGTGCTGACAGATGTAGCCTCAGCTGTGACAGCAGGAAATGGAGTGATTTCTGTACAGACAAGTGCCAAGGTCCTTAGGGATTTAGTGTGTGGCTCAGCAGATGCACTATTTTGTTCTTTATTTTAAGGAACTAAACACTCTTCATTTTTTTAACACCATGCCTAAATTCTTTGATGGAGGAAGGACTTGGAGAAGACCTGACACATGTAGTGGAAGATGGTGCTCTATTGCTTAGAAACTGTGGTACATTTGCTTAACTAGTGTGACTTTGTAAGAATGAAACCCCTGTTGGTATAAAGTCTGGACACAGTTCAGGGCTTAGCCTGTGCTAGGACTGCAGGAATGAGACCATCCTGTGGGGGCAGAGAGGAAGGTGAGTAGCCATGTAAAACCTGCCTTTGTTATCAGTTGGCCCTCATGGTTAGAGCTCTGTGCCCAAGCCCACTTCATTTAGTATTCAAATGTCATCAGCAGAGCTTTTCAGTACTCTGAAGAGAGATTTTTACTTTTTTTTTTTGTCCTGGGTAATCAAATCTACTTTACCTCTTGTTGACTTTCATAGTTATCATAAAAATGGGTATATGGTGAAAAGCCAGACTTTGGCAACCTTGGCCACCTTAGAGAACTGAGGCTGTGACTGTGTTGCTATGTAAGAGTGAGATGAGGGTACAAACTGCATCATTCAGCTTTGGTTCCCTTCAGGCAAGAGATAGAGAAGCAGCAGAGGAGCCAAAAACTGTATCAGAAAGGGAGCTCACAGTTAAACAGATGAGGCTAAGGCTTGAAGTTGGTTAGCTGCCCTATTTTGTGGTGTAGACATTTTCTAAGAGCACTCTGCCTTAGAGTGATTTGGAGAATTGGCTTGTAAGCCATGCAGCTGGAAGTATGGAGAGTACCTGGATGACAAAGCTGAGGAAAAGGTTGTTTCCTGACTGCATTTTTTTTTCCAGAGGAGTTTCCTTAACTTAAGAGTGTTTCATTGAAATAAAGCTGTTTACTGCGAGCTTTTTAAAATGACAAAAATGTTTTGTCAGGATGTTTTCATCTAACTTGGTTGCTGACACTGAAAGTGCTTGTTCAGCAGCCTGTGAAGTTACATGATGTATGAAGGTGTTGGATCATAGCAGCCCCTGTCATGTTCCCTAAATAGATCCCAGAGCTGTATTCTATGAAGAGTCTTTTATTCCAGTCCATATATAATTAACCAGTGTTATTTTGTTTTGTTTTAACTAAGGGAAAACTAAATTTACAGGGGAAATTTTTACTTCTAGGTTCATGCTGGTTTTTGCTTTTCCTCAGTTGTGAGCTGGCAGATATCTCTGAGAAGTTGTGGTCCCTGTGCACTCATAAGTAATTTGGGTATTTTTCTACCTTTTCTTTCTTGTTACAGCCCAGGCATAGAATGATCTTCTTAAGCCTTCGTAAGGAATATAAAAAAGAAAAAAAAGTTTTAAAAAATTCTAGGAAATAATACTGAATCCTTCTATATTTAGCAAGCAAAGGAAACAAATCAACAAAAATTAATTGCACTTCTAAAAGAATTAAAATTAAGTTTGAGGTTTTTTTTGTGAAAAAGTGAAGCTTGACCATTCAGAGTCAGAAGGAATCACATGAATTTGATCTTCCAGCACTGCTTGTTTTGCCAGCCCCTGAAACAGTTAAAGAATGAGGACAAAAGAAAAGAAAAATAGGGAAAAAACCATAGAGTAAATGTAAACCCACAGTAATTAACCAACCACTTGGGATTAGTCCTAGTTTTGTTCTCATTACTAGTTTGAGCTTGTGTGATTTTTTCAAACTTCCCTTACCTGCTGGGAGAGAATAACCTCTCATGTGTCTCATATATAAATACATCTAAAAGTCTTTTGGTGAGCTGGAAATCAGGAAGAAGTTAGGAAAACTATTTGAAGGTTCTTCAGAATGATGTAGAGAACTGATAGGTGTGATTTTTCTGCAAGATTATGGATTCTGTAGAAATGCTCTTGTGCTTTGAGCTTTACCTTTCTTTTTTTTTTTTTTGACTCTGGAGGACAGCAAATAATTTTCCAGAAAACAGATGAGTTGAAGTGTATACAGTGGTGGTGAGTGTTCAGCTAGTAATGCAGTCCCTTTTCTATCTAAAAAGATATTTAAAATGTACTGGAAACATGGTACAGATTATGTAATATATAATCCCTAAACTCCATCATAGTATCTTAAAACAAGCCAGTTGTTTCTACTGTCTTATGAGGATTCATTCATAATATAGTGATCTTTGACTGTTTTTCTACAAAAGTATGGTTGCTTTTATTTACTTATTTAATTTCTCCAGTACATGTTCCTGTCCTCAATGAAATTGGGTTGACAGGAAGTAGTTTTCTTTTTCAAGACACAAAAAAGTGGTTTTTTGCCAGAACATGCACTGATTAATTTGTTTCGTTAATACTAATTCTATTTATTTTATTTTTAGTCAATATTTTGACAGGAAAATTGCATTGACATAGAGCTAAGTGAACTAGCAAACAGAAGACCTGGATTTCTCTCTAATTTAAGCAAGTAATGTGATTACTGTTAATTCAGTTCAGCCAGGTCTTTTGTATGCAGATACTTCCCATCATGAACAGAGTGTACCTGTTTTTATGGTTATCTGAAGCTTTCTGATTTTAATTTATTTTAATAAGAAGCCTAGGTAAGCATTTGGATTTAAACTTCTCAGGGTGATCCCATTGATTTTAAAACCTGTTAATTTCCAGTACTTAGATTTCTTAGAGCTGCATTATTGGGAACAGTTCAGAGGTTGCTGTCAATGCCAAACAAAGTTGTTGTCCATAACCTATAGGTTATAGATCAGATTAACCATCTTTTTATTATATTCCTCTGATAAAGTGTCTGCCTGAAGGGCAAGGGAAGATAAAACAGGGAAGGAATATATGCGCTCAGATTTCAGTGAAGGATTCTTATTAATAAAAGTTTTAATTTTTAAAGTGTATCATCATGTAAATCCTTATGTAGTAATCTACCAGCTTTTGGCAATTCAGACACTGCACAAATTAAAATAGTTACCGTTGATGATTTAACTTGAGACAAGGGAGTTAAAGGTTAAAATAACACTGAATTCATAACTGCAATTGGATATGGAATGAAATTTGGATTTGTCTGACTGGGAATCTGAGAATTACTTTTTTTTTTTAATAATGGCTAATTTAAAAGAAAAATGGAAGCAAGTTTCAATTTCTTAAATTATATTTTCATGGAAAATTAAAAAGCAAATAAAAAAGGAGGAAATTTTGTGGAAAATATTAAGCCTGAATTTCTTCTGCAAAATGATCATTGCAAAAAGCCATTTTAGGTTTGGAAAATGTAGGAGGAATAAGGGGGTTAGTGAAAAGAGTGGGAGAAAAAAATCCCTCTATTGCTCAGTAAAAAACAGGATTTGTATTCCAGTGTGAAAATAACATACCTTTCAGTAACTGGTTGTAATTCTAAATACTGCTAAAATGACTTCTGTGGCCTTGTTCCAAGTACATTAGTTTAGCCTAAAAGTCACCAATGTTTCTGGGAATATGGCTTCATTTTAGTATAATTGGATTATTCTAAGGAAATGTGGGAAACTACATGAGAAATTGCTTATGAATTTCCATGTAAAATTACAGCTCTCTAATAACATAACCAAGTATTCAATTTATCTGAGCAAGATTTTTAGTGTCTTTCCTTTAGAAAGAAATATTTTTGGGTGCCTGTGTATACATGCATAATCCTTGGCGCACAGGGAAGATGTGTCTCCTTGTTCTCACTGACATGTGTGCATTTCCTGACTGCCAGCCTCTGGCTCAATCAGTGTATTGTGAATTGATCAAATTAAAAAGATGGCTTTGCTTTGCTTTGTCATTTCTATTTTTCCATTTAGGAAATGAAGGAAGAGACAGTCAGTGATGGGTTTGTTGTTCAGTGAGATGTAATGAAGAAAGCAGTAGAATTCAGAAAATACCTTGAAGTTCAGACCTGGTAGCCATGCTCCAGCAAACTGCTTTAAATGTCAATTTACCTCACAAACAGAGAGCAAGTTCTTTTGGTCCTTAAACTCAAAGCTTTGTAACTGTGTTATACAACTAACTGTATAACAGAGTTCCTTTAAAGCAGAGAGTGACAAGCTTATATTGTCAAAATGTGTCCATTAACCTAATCTAGCACGCCAAAATCCCTGTTCTATCAAATTGTAACAAGAGTCATTTTATAAACAGGAATCCTCTTTTAAAAAATTTAGTTATATATCTGATTATTCTTTGGTGTATCAGGTACCTCTGTCAGAGAAAACATGTTAGTTGGATTTCTATTTACATTCATTTTGGCAATTACTGTACTTTCTTATCTATGCGTATGCATTTCATTCTCCCTTGTCATACAAATACATATGTATATTTTAAAATAGGTGGACAAAACTTAGTTTTCAAGATATGGATTCTGTATAGAACTAAGTTCGAGAAATAGAACAGTTACACTTTTTTTCAGATTGCTTTCTTTTTATGTCTCTAATGTGCTAGTAGAACACAGGGACATTTGTGTTCCATTCTCTGTGACCATATCTTTGAAATTAAATAAATAGCTTCTTCAATTACAAGCAGATTTTATACAAGTAAATACTTAAAAGCAGTAGTAATCTCTACATGGAAGAAGCTTCCATTGGAAAGATGCTCATCTGCCAAATCCCTGAAATTCTGGCTGCCTCTATGACACAGGAAGGAAAAAAAAAGGTAGAAACCCAAAGATATATATATTACCATAATGTAGACTTTTAAAAGAGTAATTCTTTACTGTTGTATCAATTGGGTCAGTGGGAATCGGTAATGCAAATGAGAACATCTGGTAAAGTTAATTAATTGTTAAAACTAGTTCATTTTGGTTGCTGTTGAACTGATTGATATGACCTTTTTTTCCCACCAAAATACCCTTTCACATGGATACCATTCCCATGGTGCATTAAGCCCGGAGCTACCTAGACATCCTGCTTTTTCTCTTGAGGGAAAATAGACTTAAAAAAGGACTCAGATGGCCATGTAAAACATAAATATCTCTAATGAACTGAATGAGACATGTTGGAAGAGTCTATATTTATCTGTAGTATTTAGATTTTAATCTATTTGTTCAAAATTAACTTAAGACTTTTCTATGAAAAAAAATCTTGCTAAATCAAATAATTACTTATGGCACAGTTTTCGTGCATGAAGTATTTTTTTGAACAAAGCTCTTGAGGATGAAGGGTTGCAGCTTTCATCAAAACAAGAAAATATCAGACAGACACAAGTAACATTCTTGAAAGCTTCAAGAATGCAGGTGCTAATTATACTCTACTTAATGCATAGGAAAGAGCCTAAAAATCCATTAACAGACAGAGAACTTCATTTTCACCTACAATCTTCTCTGAAAGGAAACTATGAGCAAAGAGAGCTGCTAAGAGGTCTCCTGGGATCAAATGTTTGATGGTTTATTGATCTCATTCAATGCTTTTAGAATCATTAAAAGTCACCTTTCCTTTGTCATTCAGTCCTACTAGGGAGTAAATTGAACATTATATTCATGTAGGTCATTGAGTACTTTTTACAGTAGTTTATTCAAGCAAATGGAAGAACGTGCTCCTCCTAACTGACTGGCAAGATTAGGATATCAGAGAAGAAAAATTGTTAAAGAGAAACAAAGCACCAATTTGCTTTGTAATAGGCTGCTCTTGAAGAGCAAAAGATTGAATTACTTAAGTGAGATGTCTAAAGGGGCTGTGGATATCATATTTGTGTCTTTGTGAAAGTCCTTGTCTAAAAGAAATAATTACAGTATATATCATAATATTTTTCCTGTGTTAGGGGCTCAGGAAGCAAAAAAAGAAAACAACCAACCTCTCATTCTTTCAGCATCCCTAGGCAAATAACTTTTAAAATCATGTTCAGTGTAAGGCGGTAAACAAAGAGAGTATGTGACCGTGTTCACAGGGGTTCTTGGATGAGGGAAGAGACGAGAATGTTGACTCCATGATCAGAAGGCTTGATTTATTAGTTTATGATATATATATATATATATATACATTATAACTATACTAAAAAGAAAAAGAAGGACAGGGTTTTCTCAGAAGGTAGCTAAGCTAAGAATAGAAAAGAAAAGAATGAAAACAAAGACAGCTCTCTCGGACTCTGTCCGAGATAGCCCAGTCCTTGATTGTCCATTAATTATAAACATCCAAGATGGGCTGATCACAGGTGGACCTGTTGCATTCCACAGCAGCAGACAACCATTCTTTACATTCTGTCTCTGAGGCCTCTCAGCTTCTCAGAAGGAAAAATCCTAAAGAAAGGATTTTTAGTGAAAAGATGTCTGCGACAAGAGTATTCTGAGAAAATTAGAACAAATACCCTCATAAAAAATCTTTTTCCTAGGAGGGACTCCATTATTTGTAGTATTCAATACTGATGCTCAGTAAAGACACATGTAGTAAAAAAAGCAACACATCTGGATGCGATGTTGAGGCTTTTTTAATGTTTTCTCCCTCCCATGATGCAGGAAAATAAATATTTTGTTGTTTATAAGCATCTTGTAACCAGAAAGAAAAGAGCCTGTTCTAAAAGCCTACAGAAATGATTTCTCTCTTCTCTTTTTAGTACCAGGCAGCAAATCAGTGACAACCACATGTCGATGAGCTCTGCTGTTGCACTGAAGTGCAGCACCCACAGCAGGAACCTCTTTTTGTTGCAATCCTAAGCACTTTGCTAAATAGTAATTCATCTGGTTGCCACCAATGGTATCTTTCTCTGTTCTTGCACTCTGATTTCAGGGCCTTTAAGGCAGTGCAACCCAGTGACTCTCCCTTTATCTGAATGTAAGCTGGGTGCACATACCATTGTCTGCGTTGCCTGCTGCAGACAGGGTCTTCATCTGCAGTCTTCCAAAAGCTTTTTTCTCTACTTGCCACCTTTTCCAGTGGAAAAGACTCTGGGTTATCTGTGCTGCTAGGTACCACACACGGGTTAGCAAGCTGTTTTATGACACTTCAAATCCATCCTCCCCAGCCCACCAATTAGCAGGAACCATAATTTCTCCTCACAGCTTTATGGCAGTGGATTCAAATGATGGATTCAAATAATGCTTTAGCAGTTCATTTTGTAAGTTTTGGAGACCACCTGGTGTTTTTAAACCTATTTGTCCTCACCTCTGCTTGGGTATGTTTTTAATTTCTGTGGGAATGAGTGATCAGGAAGTGTGTGTTTTGTTTGGCTTGAAAATAGTAAACATGAAAGACTATTTGAAAGGAACTTTTTCTTCTATTCAGTTTTCTGTCAAATATAAACAATTTATAGAAATTTGAAAATATATAGGTACAAATTTAGCATGCCTATATTCAACTTACTTAAAACTTAGAAGTATTTTGTAAGAATATAATGTAATATAATGATTTTCATGGAATTCTGTACAGAAATGTTGCTTAGAAGGTACCTCTGCAGATCTACAGTCCAGAATCCTTCTTGAAACTGAATAATTGTGAAGATAAACTCAGCTATGGCTTTCTGTGACTGTCTTGAAAAACTCCAATGATACACAAGGTATAGCTTCTCTCTGTAACCAGTGATGCACCACCCTCCTCTTGAACAAATTAATGAAATATTAATTTAAATCTGCATCCCATCTCCAACTAAGGCCTGTATCGGATGTCTAAGCAAATACATTTCCTCATAATACTCTTCCAGCATTAGACAGTAGAAGTCTTATCAAAGTACTCTACAGATGGAGTTTTTTATGTTTTTCCTTATTTCTTTCTTGATTTGGGGTAGAAGGGGAATAATTTTCCCTGCACAAGTACTAAAGGCACATTTCAAATACTCACTTCATTTGACAAAGTCCCTGGTTTTCAGTCACTGTAAACAGAAGAGAAATAACTATTTCAATAACATTTTAATGAAAAATATAACGTGAAATCTAGACCTATTGCCTCTGTGAAATTCAGAAAGTGGAATAGTGTAGAAAAAATTTTTTTATTGAAGTTTTTTGGTAGCTAAAGAAGGGATAGAAAAAGAAACTGCCATTCTGTCATCCAAGCCTATTACTTTCCATTTGATATCTGAACTCATTCTACTGGATATTACTGTTCTTGCTTCCAGATTCCTTCACTGACTATACACTGCTGTGAGCCAAATCTCTTGTCAGACTTGTTTCCTACTTCCACTTTGAAAAAGTAAAAAAATATTATTCAGGCTTCCTTTCTTACCCTCTCCAGAGTGGCCTAATCTGTACTTCTACACCTGAGTCTTTCAAATAGGAGTTTAACACTGACTCAAAATCAGTTCATTTACCAGCAATTGAATATCTCATCTAAGTTTCCCTGTATAATTTGTCATGTTGACTAAACTGCCCAAACTCAAACTTAGCTCTTGGAATTTACATTACCATTAATGTATTAATTTCTTCAGTTCATGTAACCACTGATTTAAATATGTCACTCTGCAAAGTTTGTCATAGTGCGATGTGAAAAAGATAACCAGGCTTTTTCTAAATGTTCTTTCTTTGTACATTGAACAAGTTTCATGGCCTTTTAAAATCCAAATTTCATTATTGGTACTTCAGCAAAAACTAACAAGGTAATGGAAATTTTCTTCTTTGAAGATGGAGCTTACCATCTTCATCTTCTTGTATAGTACTGGAAGTTTTAAGTGTACTATATAGCAAGAGATTAAAACCCACACATCAACAGTCTCTTTAACTTTGCAGGAGATCTGCACTCAGAAAATTGCTTAAATAACAACAAAAAATTATGGCATGCTACTAGTTGAAACAACTCATTTTGCCCCTTTTAGTCAAAAATCCCATATAAATGAAATTTAGTTTCAAAGTTTTTCCTGTCAGCTGTCATTCTGACATCCCCTGCCCTGCAGTTTTAACTGTAGGAGCTATAAGATGACATACCACTTACTGTAAGTTCCACTATTATATTGTACAAAGGCCCTGTTAGATGCTAGTGCCACTGGGAAATTGCTACTAGCTTGATGGAGATTATTTTGTTTTACTTCTTTTTATGTCCCTGGCTCTATTCACCCTACTCCCTTCTTTTCCTTGAGGGGATCATGGTGGAGAAATAGCTGGTGTGATAAATTGATCAGCAGGGTACCATAGCAGCATTAAGCTGTCCATCCATCAGGACTGCAGTGCATTTGAGTGAGTAGGTGCTGGTTGGCTGATATTTCAGAACCCTTTCCAAGTGATGGAAAGGCTTTCACCTCTGTATTCCAGCCTCCACCACATTAGAAATCTTTCTAACTTTAAATTGTTTCAGTGTATATAGAAATAGTAAATAATAGGATAAAAGACTTGTTCTCTGAGGGGCATTTCTATGAAGTACAACAAACTCTCTTTATATTGACTGTTAAAAAAATGCCATCAATTTTTATTGTAAAGAAGTCACTGAGGACTAAGAGTAGCAGATGAAAAGATCTCTTCTAGTGATATGTCAGTCCAATTTCTTTGGCTGTCAAGTGTAGAGTGGATTAAAATTCTTGAGCACTAGATTTGTTTTATGGCCTCACTCTTCTGTCTACATTGTCTAATGACATGCTGCTAAGAGCAGATGCTGAGTTGCAACTTTAGCCATTATAATTGTATAAATCTTAGGGGATGTCCAAAAATCTGCCAGGTGCACTCCAGACCTTTGTGTGGGCATTGGTTGTTGTTTATCTTCCCTGAGAACAGCTGTAGCTCAGGAGAGGTTTATATACATATCTTGTCTTACCAATTTCATTGCCACTCCTTAAACACTCAGAAGTGTGATTTTTGGATGTTAATTTCCTAAGGCTTCTGTGCTTTTGCTGAACACCAGTGTTTAAGAAAGGACTGAAATAAAGCTGAAATCCAAAAGACACTGTATAATAAAGATAGCACATCTCAGTAACAGAACCAGAAAATGAATGAAAAGACTTCCCCCTAAATCAAAGAACACTCTTGCCAGTGCTCACCTTCAAAGTGTCTCATACTTCCAACAAAGGAGGTGAATAGAGGCCTTTTCTGAGCTCATCAGAGAAATGGTCCTACTGCTTGTGATGTGTGAAAAATTCAATGATTAAAGCACATGAATGAGGGTCTGCAACTGCTAAGCCAAAGAAGTTGTGCCTGGTTACCTTGCCTGGATAAGGAGGACACACTCTCCGGCGAGAGCAAGTGGGTTCAAAAGAGCATTGTTACTCTTCTCTCTAAACGTTCACTTGGGAATTAGAAAATTCAGTCATATAACTGCTACTGGCTGCTGCAGAAACTAGTTTAAGGATTTGTGAGATATTTAACAAGTGTTCTTTGCCTGTTTTAAGTTGTTAATGTAGTTTTTCTTTTACAACCTCCTATCTATTGCTTCTCTAATACAGGCATGACTGTGCATGTGGAAACAAAATAAGTCTTTTGTAAGTCAAAAAATTCATCTTGAAAACTTCCATGGTAGGGTTCTTTGGAGGTTTTTTGTTGGTTTGTGGTTTTTTTTTTTTCTTTTTTTTCACTGAGAAATCCATCTGCAATATATGGCTTACAGAAGATGAGGCCAATCCACCCTATGGCCAAAATCAAACTTTCATACAGTAAAGCATCTAACACCTACTGAGGATATAGGTCTGATTGCACCCACTTTCTTGGTAAAAAGGAAAAAATGATATTTTGTAGTTGGAGGTCAGGCAAATGAGATTAAAATATTAATTAAATATTTTTTTTGCCAGTGGACAATAAATCATCAGGGTGCAGCAAACTTCTTGTATCACAAATGAGACAACTTGTAGCCATTATTTTAGAAAGAGGTTAATCTGAAATGTATGTGAGGTGAAAAAGTACATGTGTATTTTAATGAAGTCTGTTTTTCTTAAGGAAAAATATTGTCATAATTATCTAATAGTCCTAATCAAGATAAACATGTTTTTTCTCCTATTCTAATGTAATATTCTGTGTTGGATAACATTGCATCTTTGCTTTACACTTAACACAAAATATTCAATAATGACATCAAAGGATCTATCCGTACTGCACAATTTGGTATCACAAATAAGCCTTCATTCATAAATATAGGCTTAGGGCTAATATTCATTCATTTGTAAAGGATTTATTTCAAGCAAAACAATGTATCCAGTGGAACAAGCTGAAAAAAGCTTAATGCTGTACAGCTGAAGTCTAATTCATTAGCAGAAAATCAGAGGCGTGTTATTAGTGAATACAAAGGACAAAAAATCAGTGAAGGCTACAAGATAAATAAAAATCTGTTAATCAGATTGTATGGCTGTGTTCTGGTTTGTTGTTAATGAGGCATAATTTTAATCCTCTACCAAATGAAACTCTCCATTTCTTAGCTTACGATGGGCCATGTTTACTTCTGGCACAAAATTCGTCATCTAGTGAGGTGAAAATAAAGGGGAAATTCATCTAACAATGACTACAATGCTGCACATATAATTGAGGTGATGCTGAAACCCACTAAAAATGGCACAAAAGTCCAAAGCACTGGATACTGGTGAAAGGCCAGTAACTTGGATAAAAAAGGAGATGAAATGGATGTGAATGTGAACAGCAATGAATAGGAATGTCAACCCAACAACAAACCCCAGCACCAACCTTGTAAATATCTGAGCTACAATTCAGGCTTTCTGTTATGATCTTTCACATCACTGTGTTAGCACAAAAATGTTCTAAATGATGACTTTCTGACAAAAAAAGTCTGTTATTACTATGGAGAATTCAAGAATTGCTGGGAATTCAGTGCTGGGTAAAGACCAACAAAAAATTCAAGAGCATCTTTGTAGTCATGTAAATCCTCTCTAGGATTAGGCAATATCAGTCCTGAAATATCAGAAGTGGTGAAATTCCTTCTCATACCACTTGTGCCATTTGCAACTTTGTAGAACCAAAATCAGTTTTAAAAGGTGAATTGTAAATGTCTGTCTGTTTTCTGAGGAGAAAAAAGGGTGATTAAAGATTTCATGCACAGACTGGGTTCCATGCACAGGTTAAATTAACATCTGTAACAAGAAAAAGATAGATGTATTGGATGAACACCGCAGTGAAATGGCAGTCAAATAAATTAACATTAAGCTGCTAATTGTTTCAACATAAAAAAGACATAATTCTCCAAGCAAAGCTTAAAGACAGGAAACAAAATGTAAAAAAAAAACCAAGAAAATTTTGATGAACACCATTTTAGTACTGGGTCCTTCCAGTGTGCTCCTTGTCATCCACTGTGCTGCTTGCATTGAACACAACCATTAGCTGCACTTCTTCAGGTTCTGCAGCTGTTAATTCTGGAAAGCCTGTCTCCTTTCTGCAGGCCTGCCTCTTTTCCTGCAGGAGTTCAGGCCAGTCAACTTCCATAGAAGACATCTATTGGACAGCGGGAATAACTTGCTCAAAGCATTTTGCAGACATTGACAAAACCAAATTCAGGGACAAATGATAAGGAAGTGTTTAATATCTAAGTGAGTTGAGAAGGTGTCTCAGCCATTGGCAGGACCATAGTACCAGTGACAGAGAGATGCTGAGACAGGGAGATCAATAAACACCAGAAGAACTGGAAAATGATATGCAGTACAGTTTTAGCAAATACAGGGTTTTTGAATGTCAAGGGCTGTGTTAGAGGTAGTCATTGAGGAGGACCAGCTGTTATCTTCTCTGCATCATGGCATGCCTTTCCATGGGGAACAGTGCAGAGGGAGGCTGCAATACACCTACCGATATCCTATCTATTGTTTGGATGTTGCGCCTTTGATATAAACCAATTATGTGTTTAATTCATTTAAAAGTTGCAGTGGTTCTGCTTGGCTTTGGCATGCATTCAGGATAATAACTGGCAAAATATTCAGTCTGGACAATGATTCAGTCAGGAAAGTCATCTTTGGCTCTTTTGCAGCTCTTCTGTGTCCCTCACTGGCCTTTTGGTGGAACAAGAAAGGAAACGTCTGATCCAAGTTATGTTTCATATTTATCAGAGTTGAAGAGGACTGATGTCATGTGCAAGCTGTGAGCTACAATTAGAATAAACTGGACAGAGGAAAGTTAGTAGGTTTGTGTTAGTGGCTGACATCCAGAAGGCTGGAACTTTGTAGTAATTTGGAAAGGTATATTAAGGGCATAAGGTACTAAATCCTTTTGACTTTTAATGGAAAAGGTGGCCACTGTATTTCCTGAGTCTACGGCTGTAAGCCATAAAGTACTCCTTAAGGCAGTTATCAGGTTCAGAGGACAAAGTCTCTTTGTCTGTCCTAGTCAAATTGTTACTTTCTCAGTTCTAAGCCTAATGAGATGTGTATGAGCCACTGTATTTCTTAAACAGCATTAATGGTTGAGTAGCCATTTAATATCAGGGTCACCCTACCACAAATAGAACAAAAGGCAAGGTGCCACAGTGCATGATATAAAAATGGCTTTGGACACCCGGACTCTTACCTGACAAAGAAAAGGCGCTTAGCCAGTTCTGTATATGTTTGCCTGGGAAGATTTTTAGAAAAAAGAAAATATCCACATTATTGGCCACTTTCGCTGTGCAAATTATTACTATTAGTGTTATTAGTGTTATTCATTAGTGTTATTAGTGTTATTAGTTATTACTATTAGTGTTATTCATCTTATGTTTGCAACATCCATTCACAATATATGACTCTGTGTACTTTCAAGGAAAAAATACCTCATGTGGAAAAGCATAAAAAATTGTTTCCCAAGTATGGCTTGCAGCTTTTAGGTATCTATTTCAACCTTTTTTGAGTTCTTATGCAATGCAGTTTGGAGATCTTGTGCACATTGTAGCAGTTATTGACCAATAAGGAACTAAGACCTGCTTTTCCTAATAACTTTTTCTGTCTTTTTTTTTAATTTTTAGAGAGGAGTATATGACCCTTATATGACTGGTAGTCACTCGCTGATCAGGTTGACAATGTGTCTTCATTTCCACCTACATCAGCCAGCACAGCTGGCCCAGTCATGAAAGAAAGATGTACAAGTGTCTTATATAAGGACAAAGCAGGAAAATTATATCTATCAAATGAAGGCTGTTATTTCTGGGAAACAGAAATGACTGTCTGCATGACATATGCTTGCACCGACTTTTCTTCGAGGTTTTGTATGCTCACTAATTATTTGCACACAGTTTCTCTGTTGTAGTTTTGAGAACTGAGCCAGATTGGTGTTGCTCACTAGAAAGTTAAAGCAAAATTACCTTGCTGCAGAGTCTTCAAGGCTGATAAACCCAAACACATAAATATGACTTCATGCTCCTCTGATCCTGTCACTTTGTGTGCTGTTTATTGCTTTACCCTTTAAAATACCAGCCACAGGCTGGCAGCAAGCAGACTTCCTCCTTATTTTGGTGACAGAGATTTTCTTTGTCAGACCATTGCTCTGACTAACCATGAGAAGTGCTTTTTCTCCCCCAGTTGTTGGATTGCTTTTGTATCCTTCTGAGGTTTTCTCATTGCTTTACCTGTTTTTATTTAAAGAAAGATACATCCCTGGAATGTCTGTAGTCCTTGCTGATTGTTGTGTCTGACATCCAAATACGCTGTAAACATGTTGCATTTCATTTGGAAAAGGCTCCCAATGTCTAAATGAGCATCCTTCAGGCTATGGGGTAAAAATTCAATCAGTTAGATATATCCATGAGCTGGCATTCCAGCAACACCTCATTTATGCTGAAACTCTAAATAGAGTCCCTCCAGCCATACCCATTCAAACATTACCTTATTTGAAACCATATTCATCACAAATATCCCCTTAAGGCTTTACTGGTCATTGCATTGGTGTACAGTGGGGCTTTTACTTGCTTTAAATTCCTTGACATGAATACCTCCAAACATGTTGTAGTTGGGACTATGATCTGAAAGGTCTGGCATTCTTCTGAGTGTTTTTAGAGTAATTTCTTCTAAGGATTGAAGATGCAACTCAAGGAAAACACAATCTTCTAAAACTCAAGTATATTTAAACCTAGCTAGTCTTACCTTAAAACAAGAACAGAATTTTTGAAGTATTTCTTCCATGGAACATGACAAGAAACTGAATTAAATAGGGTGACTTGGTTCCCCACAGGACATAGCACAGTAGGGGTTTCTGAAGGGAAAAAATAGTGTTTCTATGAGGCTTGTACTTAGTTCCCTGCTGTGTCATTTTAGAAGCACTAATGTACAATTAGAGGAATTTGCAAACTTATCTCCAGTTTCGCTTGAAACACCACCTGGTCTCACTTTTCTATAGTCAGGGAGTGTTTCTCCATATTTTATTAGGAGTTGAGCCAATTGGCGGGGAGAAAAAAGGGAGTCATGAGAAGAAAAATCAAGGAGATTGAAATAATTTTGAATGATTTTGTCATGACTTTGAACATCTGATTAAAATTTCCTTCTGTGTGAAATTACATGAATATCACTTCTGTTTATATAAAACTAGGACTTTTTATAATAATTTTCTCCACTATGAACAAATAAAAAGTGGTGTAAGAACTGTTTCTAACTTTATTACCTCTTTTTTGTCCACTCTTACCAATGTTAAAAATGACACTGTGTGAAATGTGTTTGTAAGTTTTTTATTTTAACTAAAATCACAGTTTCTATCAAATGATTGCAGTTTTAAAAGTATCAGCAACCCAGCTTTGGCATAGTTTTCATCAGTTGTTAGACTTCATACAGTTCAAGTGCCTGTATGGGCTGAAAATATCAACAATTAACTACATTTTCTTCAAAGATGCAAAATGCAGAAAAAGCATTTTTCTTCAAAGTGCTGTCATAGGAAACCTTTGAGAATATGGGTTATGATAATTACAACCTATTGGTTACCTATTAACTCTTCATAAATATATTTAATTTGTCATTAATACTAAAATTATGTTGTAATTTCCATTGAAAAAATTCTGCTTATTGTTAATGGTTTCTCCCTTGCAATAGTTGCTGTTTGCTGTTCTATCCTAAAAAAAATCAATGATTTGAAGTTTGAATTACACAGTTTCTTCAATAATTCCTCCTTTCCCTTAGCCACCTGATAAGCCTGCAGTCAAGACTTTAATTTTAGCCTGACTACACAGCATAATCTTCAGTTCCCAGTACAGTTTCAGAACACTTTGCTGCTTCTATGTGTACCAGAAAGTAATCCATTGTTTTCAGCAATAATTTATCTCTTTCATGTTATCAAGAATAGTTGTGTCTATTCTATCAATAATGAAATCAGACAGAACTCAAAACACAAAAAGAACTTTTCTTGCTTTATTCTGACACTTGTAGTTGAATTTTCCAAAGGTATTCAGTTTGGTGCCTATTCTCTATTAAGAGTCTGGATTCTGAATCTCATTTTGACACTCAGCAGATATTAACTATCAATTATTTGTACTTTTAAAAATAATCATTTTTTTCCTTTTAATTCTTTATTGATATCTTAAGAAATCCCAGAGCATGAATAAAATCTTACCAATGACACACACCCCTAATAAATCAAAATGCTAAATCATAAAGCTCAGTGAAATTTGACAAACTTCAGTAGAAATTGCACTAATGAAATATTTGTAGAAGTACAGACCTGATAAGTAATTGTAGTTGTATTCAAATGTATAGATAATTTTTTGTCTTCTTTCTCTTTTTATGTTTAAGATCTTTGAAGTTGGGATAACATTTTTGATCATTTTTCATGACATCTTTTCAGATTATTGCAGAAAGAGATAGTAATCCTTACAAGTTGCTCAGAAAAGAGGCAGTTTTAATAAAAATGCATAAATAAATGCTCTTCATTGAAGAAACACCTAACAGTTGACATTGAACAGTTGAACAGTTGAACATTTGATTTGCAATAAGTAGTTAATTAGAAATAAACATATTTTTACTTTCTTACATATCTATTCATGTCTATTTCTGGCATCTGTACATGCTATTTTAGGTGCTATGTTAGAAAAAAACAACCTCCAGATCATGATCTCCTTTTTTTAGTAAATGTATTATATGCCTATATCTATGTATATGTTCAGGGGTTTTACTCAAGTTTCAGCGTTTCAAACATGATAGTAGGTCTAGATTGACATGTTCTAGAGAATGTATAGAATGTCAAAAGTATTTTGACCTAAAAAAAGAAAATAATTATTTGTTTGGGAATAATTTTCTATGGCCTAATTCTGAAATGATGTTTTCATAAGACAGAAAATAAACATCACCTTCCTTCTCTTAGAAATATATATATATTCTAAATATTTAGAAATATTCTAAATAATTAGAAATATTTGTATATATATACACAGTTGTGCTGCAAAATAATTAATTCAAAATGAACAAAACAAAAGCAATTTTTGCAAGTTACAGTTCCAAAGCAGAAGGTTATTTATTTCCTAGGAATAAAGTACTCTGGTAACTCTAACTGAGGTGAAATAATTTGGCTACTTTCTAAATTGGTTTGTTTTCAAATTTTTCCATCTTTTCCTATCAAAGTGAAAGGATCCGCATTGTAGTTATAACCTCTGTGCTTTCGTTACCTCTGGGAGAACTTTTTTTGCATAAATAGATGTTCATAAGGGCTGTGTACCTGGACACTCTATAGGGTAAAAATCAGTGTCAATGTACATATTTTCTTGATGTGTCAAAGTAAACAACTAACAATTAAAGCTTTGAGAACTTTTTTGGTATTTTTGAGAAGTTCAGCCTACAAATGCACAATTGTAGCTGTTAGGTCTGGCCAGACACTTACGGGCAGTAGGACTGACCAAAGTCTTGAATGTGTCGGAGGATTTGTGCCAGAACATATCCCTGCTGCCAAGTTTCTAATTTTTATCTTGAATTAAATGCAATAGGTGGACTTGGACTCTTATTTTGCTTTAAATGACATTTTCATCCAAGCTAACATTGATTTACCCCAAATGTGGATTGGCTCATCATATAGTTTGTTTTCTTGTCATCTGCTAACAACGCAGGAAACTCTTTTTCTTTCTTCTCACCTCTTAAGGAACGTAACACATTCCACATTGCAGTCCTCAAAACAAATGTGCTGCCTTTAGCTTAAGGGGAAACTTAACCTTGAAGAATTTTTTTTTTCTTTCTTAAAATTCAGTGTCCTGTAACATTATCTCATCTCTTTAAGTGTTCAGAAAACTTTTCATGCAGCTAAAATTTTGCTTTCAATTTTTCTCCTAAACTTGTAGTTCAGATGTAAAATGCAATGAAACAATTTTTTTTCCTGTGATCTTTACTATATTTACATGACTTAGAAATGACAAATTTGTTATTTTCCCCCTTATATCAGTAAGCTTACATGGTGGTGTTGTCACATGGTGGAAAAAAAAAGGAAGAAAAAGTAAAAAGAAAATAAAGGAAGGTCAGATTCTGAAGTTCTTAGCCAAATCTTTCTTTAGGCAAATATTAAGCTCACTGGGATTTGGTTCAAATTAATTACATTTACTAAATTAATTAGGAATTTATATTTAAACTATCCTTTTCGTCCCATCTCTTTATTCTGGCTCAAATTGTAAAATGTATGGGTTTGTGGTTTGTTTTATACCACACATATCAGAGTAAGAAAACATAAATACTGGTACCAAAAGCTGACCCAACCCTACAATGCATTTCTATTACAATGCATTTCTATTCTATGCATTTCTAGTTGTTGTTTAGAGAACATAGCAGTGGCAATATAGTAGCCACGTGGTACTGGACCTTGCAGTAACTGAAAGAATGCAAATGACAAGAAGAAAAAGAATTTAGTATCAAGAAGAAAAAAGGCCTTCTGTCTTTGGGGATTAGTATTCCTAGTCTTAGTTATTCTCATTTTGGAATTTTTTTCCTATGTTGGACCAATGTCTCAATTTAGAGGATTTGAAGACTAGGAGATAGTAGAGAAAGCACGGCAAGTATTCAAAATGCCTTAAGCTGTATTTGGTAGGATTTTGATAATTTCATTTCCACACACAAATTCTGCAGAGATCAGTCCTAGGCTATGAGTTAGACTCCCTGCTGAGCCACTTCATAGCTCTTGATTAGCAATGGATATTATAGTAATTGGGTCTGTTAATGCCTACCTTCCCTGCGAGGTGTTAGCTAAACCTGTTCATTAAAATAATGACCACAGAAGAAAAAAGAGGGAGAGGGAGAGAGAGAGAGAATGTAAAGATATGCACAGTATTTCAAGACCTTGGAATTATAACTCCTTCTAACACTGTGTTCAGAAACTGTTCAAGAATACTATAACAGCTGCTACTTTACAATTAAGTTGCACTATTAATTTGGTTCAGAAAATATATTTTGGCAAGTGAAAGGACAGAATCGATCACCTTTGTGCAACACTGCAGATTTTTATTACCCATATTCACTCAAGCAACAGCTCTACTTAGAAAACATTAATGTTCAGATGCCAATTGACAAAAGCACAGGGACTTATTAAATCAGAAATATTGTGACAAACTGTAGAATTTTGTGATTTTTCTCTAGGGAGCTAATCCAGTAAAGCATTTAAAAGGCTGCCTAATTTTAAGCATAGAAAGACTCCCCAGAGAAGGTACAGAGCAGATGCTAAAGTGTTTTCCTGGATGGAGCACGCAGTTGGTCAAAATTTGTTCTTCTGTGTAATTTCTTTTTGTTTTGCTTTGTTTTATAGGAAGATATTAAGATTGCTTCAAGCTCTTTAGAAGTCCATTATGCATGCTAAGTATTCATAGCATAATATGAAATGTTATCATGTGCAATATAAATATGAGTATTGGAGTATTACATAGAGATCTAATAAAAAGTTCCTGTGCTATGTATGGTGCTCACATAAAGAGAACTACATCACTAGCCTCAGAACACTTTAAAATATACAGCCTTAATCTGTAGTTCTGGGAAGCTGCTAAATCCATTTGATAGAAATGTGTGGATTTTTTTGTCCTGAAGTCCTCTGAGTTCAGGGAAACTGTGTGATGTATAAAACTGTCTGAAGGCTGTGCAATACAGGAATATGTCCATGAATAAGGTTAGGGACTTCAGTTAGTATGAAAGAGGTCCCAAACCTCAGAGTTACAGGCTAGCTTCAAGAACCAAAGCTGTGCTGTATGAGATGCAGATTGAAATATTATAAGCATTTCTATTCATACACATGTTCAGAGCTTCCATTTCCATCTATAATCCTACTGTATTTGTTGTCCTATGCAATCTCCAAGTTATTAAAAAGATCAGTTAGTGAAAATGAGCCAAATTTTATTCTATTTGGGGTTTATAATTATGCCTTTTGAATGAAAAATATTATCTTTTCCAAGTCTACAGTCACTATGATACAATTGCTGCTCCTTAACCATAAATCTTGTACTCACATTTGTAAGCAGTTTTCCCTGTGAATGTGTGAAAAAATGGAAGCTTTACCTTGAAAGGGAAACAGATTCAAACTGGGGCCTTTCCTACCTTCTTTTGGTTGTCCTTTTTCTCCCTGACTGCGGAGATAAGATGAAAACTGCCTTTCACAAACTCTCATTGTTCCTCATGTTCAAAGGCTTCTGTACCACTTTGCTCAGTATTTTCATCACCACATCAAATAAGATCTCTGAAATATCTTATTTTCCTACACATTTTTTGTTTAAATGAATGAGAGGATGACACAGTGGCAATATTTGGCATCTAAACATATTTGAAAGGAAAAAAGTAATAATCCATCTGGCTCTGTGTTGAATATTCTTCCTTTGCTGTTTTCAATGAATATAGACCTTTCTTTTATTGACCAATTAGTAATTGTAGAGAAGCTGTTCAAAACAGCTGCAGAAAAAAATTACAGGATTTTAAAAGAATTTGATTGATTGCATGTTAGTGCTGTAACTGCTCCTATGGCAGAAACGCTCTTGGCCAACATTCAGGGAATTGAATTAGGAGAAACAGAATATGCAGTTATCACACCTGAACTAGAGAATCACCATGTACACAGTGCAGTGCAGAGCCAAGCAGTGATCCCAGCTTATCCAAACCTAATTTGTGGGCACTCATATAGAATTACTATGCACAGGTACACCCTTGAAGTGGTGCAACTGTTCAGCAATGTATTTTTGAGGAGAGTTTATGATTTGCGCTCCAGAATTACTGGGAATACGTGTAAGCAGCCAGCAGCTTGTCTGAACATTGCAGGTTTAGAACATTGCCTCTTTGTGAAGCAAACTGGCAGTGAATTCAGAAAGGCATGCTGACCTTGAGCCCAAAGAAATTCCTGCAGGTGGTCAACAGTGCCCGTTCCTAGTTAATTCCAGCTTGAATAATTTACTAGCAAGTGAGACAAAGTGTGTCTTGGCATGAGGCAGTCCATCAAAGCCCCACTGCTGCTGTAGTGGAGGAGATCAGATCAGTTTGAAGTTTCTCTTCATCTCACTGTCATGACTTTTCAAATATCATGGAGAGTGGCTTGGCAACTACAACAACCAGTTGCCTCAGGACTCTGGAATATCAGGAACCAAATATTTAGGGAAACAAAGCAGTCACATTCCTGCTGTTTGCATTTCAGAGCAATGGGAAGCCTGGTACTGCTTTCACTTCTGTAAGCAGAAGTTGTTATAGATGAAGGTGTGATTCTCCCTTTGTGAGTAGTGTGAGGTGTCATGATTTCCAGTAACACATCTATTCAAGTCTGGGGATTTAGTCTCTCTCACTTGTTCTGCACCTGATATTTTTTCCTATATAACTAACTCCTAAACCTAAAAATACTGTCCCAAGCACCTCTCTTCTTAAACTTCATATTTATCCTGTTCCTTGCACAGTTCTGAGGGTTCAGATCATTTGAACCTGACAGAATAAATAACAATTTCCTGATGATTTTGCTACAGTGTCAACTATCTTTCTTCCTTTTTTCCTTCCAGTGGGTTACATATTTAATACATCACAGTATGGCCAAGGATAATCTGAAAATATATTGGCTACATCGCAGTGATATGGAGTTGTTTAGGGGACTTCTCCAGTTTTGAGATATTTTTCTGTTAGAGAATACTGACTGTGAGAAAACTTCAGCCAACTACTTAGGCAAAAGTAGATTGCACTTAAAACTGCTAGGCAGCAGAACCCCAAGTATTCTGTCACTAGGTTCCAAATTTAGGAGTTGTTTAAAATCACCCTGCTGGGCTTTGGATTTCAAATCTAGTCCCCAGGCAAAAGATCTTAGTGTGAGAGTATGAGAGGTATGAGAGGTATTCTGGAATTGTTAACAGCACTAAACAGCCAGACCTTGGTTTCTGTTGAAATATGTGTGGAATATGCAGAGGATGTTCAGCTGTGTGAACAGAAAAAATGAATCCACTTCATGAAAGGAATGATTTCACACTTTTAAAGCATCAAATTTTGAATGATTGCTGGCCAATACTGAAAATGCATATTTTTTTGATTTTGCACATTTTGATTTTTCACATTTTTCAGTCATTACCAAAGATGGCATAAGATTAAAGAATTCTCAGATGTGTGTGCACAAACACACATGCAGGCATCCTCTTGTCCAGCAAGCTGAAATATTCAACTGACTTCACTGTATTATTTATCCACTGTATTTTGTGTAGTGTAGTCTAGAATGAAGAAATAGGATCAGTAGATCTATTGATCATGCAGAGAATGACATGCTTTTATACTTCGTGTTTGTAATCCCCTGGGTTCCTTTTTCACTCAGATACTGGGATGAAGAGCAAGCTACAAATAAGATGGCAGCTTTTTAAACTCATGGGTGTTGTTGCATCCAGGGAGCTGTTAACTCCTGTAAGATTGCTTCAAACAGGCAAACAGCACCAAGCAGGACACTTTGTTGATGCTGTAGGCTCCTCTTTAGTCCTTCTACAGAAGGGTCCCTCTAAGGAGCTGTAGCTCCCCAAGCTACATTGTTCAAGGGGGTTCAAAGTGACCCTACTGTCACAAACCTGAGGGGCTTTCCCAGTTGTTATTGAGCGTTTCCAAGTTTATTTTAGGACTAAACTAGGTGTTTCCTTAAGATGTCGAAAGTGTTTATTAGATGTCTTTTCAAAGTGTTAAGTCAGTTTTTTTGCACTTAAGAGTTCTTTCTGATAGTTCAGTTTAATCCTTCATCAAAGCTCTATGCTTCTCCACATTTCCAAACCAGCTCCAGTATCATGGACTATGACTAATTATCAGGCATAAAAATTGACATTATAAGCTGACCTCTATCACTATTTAGAAAGGCTCTTGAACTAGAAATACTCGATAGAAAGAGATGAGATCTTGGTGGCAGGATCTAGTAGGTGGGGTTTTTTCAGTTTTAAAGAAAAGAAATACAAAGGTAAACTTCCTGTAAGCCTAAAGATCATGTGGTGAAATATTCCCATTCGAGTTAAAATGAGAGGCCTTAGATTCACAAGATAAACTAGTTTGCATATTCTGCTGCTGGAACTGCAAGCAAACTACTTGGAAAAATGATCATTCAAATAAAGTTACTGTTTCTCCTGAAATAGAGGCATGATTGTCTCTTTTGTACAAGTGGACAAAATTATGGGTTCCATGGACTCCTGCTCAGCACTTATCCGTATGCTTTATTTATCAAGAGAATTTTAGTATCAAAAAAAGGCATATAGATGGGGTATAGGTTTTAGTCCATCAGCTGTAAAATGATGGCATTTTTCAGTGCATCAACTATGAGAACCACTGCTAGGATGGATTTAAACTGGTTGCAATTGTTGAAGGAGCACTGGAATTTTCCTTCCTACAATAGCAGTATTTTGCTAAGAAATACCCTGCTTGCTGGCTGGTCACGCACAGGACAGATTGGGAGTTGGCAGCCGTTCTCCTGGGTAGGCATTGATGTGCAGAAAGCATTTAGCAGGTGTGAGGAGGAAGAGCCACATGACATACACTGCTGTTCATATTTTTCTTTCCCTTCTTTTGAAAATGAAAATTCAACCTAATGAGTATACTGATGCCTTGGTAAAAAAATAAGATCTGGGGTTTTTTTGAGGATAATCTTTTCCAGGCAGTCCTGGCTTAGCAGTTTTTCCCTTGTCTTTATGTTCCAGAAGTCAGACTGACATAATAGGATGTGGCTTATTTTTAAAGGCAATAGGCTATCGTCTCAAGTGTAGAAAAGGCTGTGACAAGTCTTTAAGTTCAGCTTTATAGGAGGGAAATGTCAAAATTTACCGCTTATTGGACAGTACCGAAAAGTCAAACTTCCCAGCACTGCTTTAGTAGAGCTGTTCATGAGCAGTTAGCACATCTTAGTTCTGTGCAAGGCTCAGCTTACTTCCTTTCTTCTCTTATCTCAGGCTCCTGAAATAATTTGTATTATGAGTAATATAAATTATTGCTTCAGTAAACTTTCCATAACTGCTATAATTATTCGTAGCTTCTTTGTTCCCAACTCTGTGAATTCACTGCTGAGCATTTGTAATACAAACATCCAGACTTATTCGTATTTCCATCCTAATTTTCACTGTCAAAATACCAGACCCTAATTCAACTGAATTTGTCTAGTGCTCCATTAAGCCTGTTTTTGAACTTGCTTTTAGCATAATAAGTTCACTGAGCATCAGCTCCTGTAGTCACAAGACAGTAGCGCTTCAGCCACTAGAGGGTATTGGAAAGGAGGAATTAAGGGCTAGGTGTCTTGGGAAGAAAGATTTCCACTGAAAATCTGTAATCCAGGATTAGGCTTCCAGCTTTGAGATGCAGATAAATTTTATTAACACATAATGTAAAAGTATCTTGAATGTTAATATAAAATTTGGAAAAAAAATCATTTTTACCCTTGCATTCCAGCAGTGTTACTTGTTCTGTGATACAAACACCAAACCCCAACACAGCTTTGTTTCTAAATGCTCTCTGTACAGTCTTCAGTTCTGGTATTTGCACTTGCAGAAGACTCATGGAAAAGATTACTGAAAATAATTCAAGGAAGCAGAGAGAAATTTGTTGAGGCAGTTGAGGGGCAATTTAAATTACATGGGAGAGTTATTTAAACGATAGGAAAACATCTGGTAGCAGACGGTAAAGAAAGAATATCAGTTTTAATCAGAAAGGATAACCAGACCTAGTAATGAAAAGTGAAAACTACACAAAGTCAACATTGACAAGAAGCAGTTTTCTGGGACTAAGTGTAAATTAAATGTTTGTTGGGTAAGATTTCAGGCTTGCAATCATTCATGCTTTTAAAATAAGAAGAGATTTTTTTTATATACTGTTCATGCAAGGTAATGTATTGTCACCTCTTTGAACATATTTCTGTGGTGAGTAAAAGAAGTACTGATTTTTTCAGGAATGGTATCCTTTCTGTCCTTAGAAAGCATAAATACATTTCACTTCCGCCTCAGTAATGGGAGCAGGTGGCAGGGGATTTGGAGAGGGCAGCTTGGAGAAACCCAATTGAATTGCCTGTTTTTCCCTCAGCACAATTATCAGTATTAGGAACATTTTAAGATGGCTTTGGCTTCCCTTTCTGCTTTCTCCTCTAGAAAAGACCAGAAAGCTTTTCCTCCCATGTTTTTCATAAGGAAGGCATTCTGTTGTTAGTTTGTTGGTTTTTCATTTCCGTGTTCTCTGAAGCAAGGAGCATGTGTCAGATGGGAATAGTTCCATGATACTTGCAACACTAATCTTTTCTGTGTGGATAGCATGCAAATATTAATTACATTAAATAATCACAGGTCTTAAAAATTAAAGCAAGGGGGTTCAGTACTGGGGCATCTGGGTAAAATGACCTCTGAAATACTCCAATAACTTTGTGCCACTTTCTAAGTGATGGGATGAAATAGACTTTTCTGGTCTTGGTGTGTGAAGAAATGAGTTATTTCTTGTTTCAATCTAAAGGTGCACTTTGTTTAATTTGCATTTTAAAGGCTTACTTGTTGATTATACCATGCTTTTGAAGCAGCATGGAAAATTGAGTTTGTAGCAAGCAACTGATTGGCAATGTGATATGATTCTGCTGTTTGCACATCACTTAAAGGGTTCAGAGCTTCAAAATCACTTTAAGATGTGAAGCTTTAAAAATTGATTTTGTCATGTTTTAAACTAAGAGAAGAATAACACTTCTTTTTAACAAGCATCTTCAATGTGCTCAAAGATGGGTTTATCTGTATTCTGTCTTATGACTTGCTAACAAGAGAGTTTTGCAGAAGAATGAGGTTGGCAGGGAAAGACAAGACAAAAAGCTTTAAGCAATTAAGGTTGGGCAGGATGAGAGCTGGATCAGATTTTTATCAACTGTGACTACAGGAATAATAAAGGAATTCATGCTCTCCTTGAAACAGGTGAAGAAACTGGAAAGCCAAAACAGTTGGGAAAATGATGGAAAGGTGTAGTTTCTATGAAAAACTGTAGACATTTCCTGTTTTGCTTTTCAGATAAATATGGCAAATTTACAGTGTGTCAACTTTGAAATAGCTTGATTCTGTATTTTAAAGAGACTTAGGTAACAAAAAAAGATTTTTTCATTTTTATAAATAAATGTATATACCACATCTGAAGTCATAATTAGCAGCAAATTCTGTAGTCATTAGTTTCTCTAAGACAACTTATTTGACCAAGATTTTCCTACTGTTTTACTTTGCTTCTCCTGAGACATATTATTCCCTTTTGTTTGTATTTCAGTAGCTCTGAGACTCAGACTAAGTGAGGTTCTGTGCTGTTATTTTTGTGCAAATACAGTAAGAAACACATTGGATCCAAAGAAACTATATTGAAAAAGCTGAAAATATGTAGATGTAGAAAAAAAGAATCCAAAAAGTGGACTTTTTTTACTACTATAATAAAAAATCAGGAGGTTTTTCAAAAATGTCTTAGTACATGAATAAAAAAAAAGATTTTTTTCCTTTTGTGTACTAAAGATCATCCCTTCTTACATCCTTCCTTTCACCTAGAGCCCCAAATCAATTAAACATCAGCTAACTACCTTAGGTCAATTAAAGACCCCCAGCCTCATTTCCTGCAAATTAAGTCCTTCTAAAAGCTCAAAGATGCTGTGAAAAATATCCCATAATTTAACTATCATGTACATCCATTTTCACAGACTCTGTAAGAAGATGAGCATTTCATGCTTGTAAACAGCCCCTACATTTTATCTGAAGACCCGACTGAAAAAGTGCAGACCTTCCAGTCAGTTACACACAGCTGAAACCCCACTCAAGCTTACACTTCTCCACTCAAGTTCTCTGTAAATTATGCTGATGAACAGTAACTCATCAATGCCAGGAGAGGTAGAGCAGTGTAGGAATGGACAGAGGTACACTTGTGCAGGAGGCATGAACATCCAGAAAGCAGAGAAACATGAGAGCATTGGTATTTCTGTGAGGATAAATATTTTATTTTTACCCAGACCAATTCTTTGAGACTTTTCCTTATTAGTAGTCTCCTTTTCCATAAGAAGTCATATCTGACAGCCCTCTCTACAATCTGAAAGATGCAGGAATCTATGTAAAATGGAAATAGCCTTCATGAAGCCTTGAATGTCTTTCCAGCAGCTTCCTGCTGGTCACAAGAGCTTGGATTATCTGGCTTCCTGAAGCCATGTCCAAAGATTACAAGTCTATCTTGCAATATTTGACAAAAGCATTCTTGCAGGAAATGTCTCAGCAGATTTCTGGGTCTGATTTATAGGATAAAGCAGCTATAGACCAGCAGGGATGTATTCTTTATTCCTGGCAGTTGCAATAATCTGGGTCAGCATGTCTTTTTGGGACAACTCATCATCCATATAGTCATAGAGTCAGGAGTTCTGTGTGTAAAAGAACCATGCAATGCCCCAAGGATTATTGAAATCATGTAGCACAGTAGGAAAGGGGTATGGGAAGTTGGAACTCTTCAGTGTGGTAGGAATAAAAAGAGATGAACTATGGTCAAAGGTATCCCATGATCATTAAAAATCCTCTGCTTTTCACCACAGGTGGGAAAACTAACCTTAATATTCTGGCCAAATTCCAGCTTGAGTAACTGCAATGAATTCAGTTTTAATTCCTTTTGCAGTTTCAGAAGATTCATTATAGTTGTTTTCACTCATGTTGTAATGATGGAGAGACAGGTTATATGTATATAACAGCAAAGCTGTCCTACCTTATCCTTTTTCTGTGCTTCAGTCCTTATGAGGTGGGCTTTGGAGAGTCACTGCTAGGAAAGAGTGGCCTCCTGTGTCTTCTAATGTGAGCTGGATGGGATCACATGGGGAAAATTCCTCTTGCAAAGACAATGACTCAGAAAAAAGATACTTTCACATGTAATTTAAGATGATGCAATGCAATGAAATCCAGGATATTTACACAGTCAGATGTGTGATTTAGGTTCCCAGTGCCAAATCCAATGAGGAATCGTATATATCTGACAAATTATGGCATAGTGCTCATGCTCTGAAAGATACATGTCTTCTTCCCTCTCCTTTTGATGAGTTTTTCTGGGATTATCTCTTTGCAATCCCTTTAGATGACTTCTCATGTCATCTAGTCAGTTTTGAAGTTCACACACTTGTTTCTTGGGTTATGGATTTGGCCATGTGAAGAGTGAGAGATGAAAATATCCATAAGACCCTTTTCTGCATGTTCTGAATATGATACAGAATTCTCATCCAGATGGAGAAAATCTAAGCAGTAGAGACCTAGTATTTTCAACATCTAAGAAATGGGTTTATAAAACATCTCAATATTCTTTAAAGTCAATCTTAAAAGACAGAAGTTGTAGCTACTCTACCAAACCGTACTTGCAGCCAGATAAGAGCTGATAGTACTGTCCCCAGTTCAAAAGTCCCTACTGGCTATGTCTTAGTATTTCTAAACAAAATTATACCTCTTTAGAATCTCAAAACATTACTCATTCTGTCTTATTTTTATTCCCATCCTTCATTTTCACAATAACATGCAATGAAAAACTCGCTTTTTAATTAATGAAGCAAAAAGAGAAAAAAAAAATTGCTGTGGTAATGGAAGATTAGATTTTGCTTTTTTATTTAATTGATAATCCTGAAGGTACCGAATTGAATTAATAGTAATTCCATAACTTTACATTTTCTAGAACTATTCTAATTTAGACCAGAAAACAATCTTGAATAATTTATAACACATGTATTTAAACAACATAAAAGTATAGTAAACAGTGTATTTAAGAGGCGATATGAAAGAGTTTTTGCAGGTCCTACCCTTCAGCTTTGCAGAATGGTTTCAAGTACTTGGAGTTCTGCCTTATATGATTTTTTAAAATCTATTTTATGTATGGGAGCCTAGCAATATTTTAATAGGAGAGACATTATTGCATTTTATTCAACATAACATACACCAAACAACAAATAACTGAAAGAAATGAAACTTTACACCCCCTTACTCCTTGTTCTGAGTCTGTTGCAATATGATCCATAATGGTTAGTGAAATGTAATACTGCATTCATGATTGGTAAACTCATAGAATACACAGTTTTCAAAATAGGTCTGAAATGCATTCAACATCACCAAGGATATTATTTAGTGATGCACATTCTCTTTTGCTTTGTGATGATTTTAATTAACTGCTTTTATACATCTGTGTTCTTCATGTGCTCCTTAGGAGTAATGAACCCAATGTTATTATTACTTACACACATAAAAGTAATTCAGATTTTCCACAGAATTTATTATCTGGGAAATACATTCCTGTACCTGGACTTTTGGGTGTCGTCTTTAAAAAAACCCTGGGTTTGGCTGCAGTCCAGGATGCTGACTAAAGTAAGAAATCCCATTTGTCCTATTTCCCATCCCATTGCCCTATAGTTCTGCCTATTTTTGCAAGACCATTCAAGTTCCAGGATTTTGCTCCTTGGAAAGAAAACATTTGTGGACCTTTAGGTTAAAGTCTTGTGGAATACAGGGGGAGAAGGGTTACTTCTATCAGAATTACCTAGGATTGCTTCTCAGGGCTTGAATTCTCAGTGGCTCTCAGTGGCATTTGTTGATTTAATCAGCAAATATACAGGTTGAAAATTTCAGCTGAGTTCCTTCAGTCACTTAGTGGAAGGAACTGCTTGCTTCCTCTCTATAGAATTTTAGAGGTTTATGAATTGATCAGGGTTTTTTACCTCTTGCCAAGATGGGAAGAGCTTGTACGTCCTTGAGGTAAGAAATAACAACCAGCAGTTCTCAGGGGTATAACAATTTCTTGTCCTTCCAAAATTCATCTGTCTCTTTTTGTCTCTTTTGGCAGCATAGTACAATCTAATTTCAGCTCCCTCTACAAAACAATTTGCTGTTTCATTATTCTGTTACTTACAGCAGATATGTAGCTCCATTCATATACAGCATGTGAGAGATTTCTAAATGATCTTGTCACTATCTCTGTTATTATTGAAAGAATTTGGAGGCTGTCAGAAAACTGTCACATTCTATGGAATCAAACTACTCTAAATAAATAAGGAACAGAACCTGCTTAGGAATGATTAAATATTGGTCATCAGCAACAGTAGCTAAGGAAAAGAAATAGTGTCAGATCTCCTTGCTGTCTCAGCCATTTCTGACCACATTAAAAGGTTATTTATTTCCAGAAGGAGGAGGAAGACACTTCTGCCAATTGGTAAGTCCTCTACTATCTGAAAATGCCTTGCCCACCAAATTGTACTGAGGTTTGTAAAAATTATGTAGGCAACTGTAGACAGGCTAACCAATTACAAGTGGGTACGCATCAAGTTATTCTGGCATCAGAGGTCTGTATAATTACTTGACTTCCTCGAGGTTCTCATCTTTGCCAGTCAAACGCTTTCCTGGAATTTCTCTAGGTAGCAGTAGCTGCTGTCATTGACCCTCATAAATTTGCTTCCAGTTTGTGTTTCCTGCTAAGATGTGCTAGGAGTGAATGATTCTGCAGATTAGGTGTCCTCTTTTCATGCCTCTCTCTACAGAGTTTTATAAGTGGATGTATGTATTTGTGAATGTGTGGAGCCAGAGAGTATGGACACACCATACACATGAATTTTACATGCTACATAAAAGTGCTTCAGAAAGGGACACATTATTGTGAGAACAGATTTTTCTGTGGTAGAATTTTTATGCATTTGCTGATGCATATCATTCCAGTCTGGATAGAACCGTTTCTATCCTCTTTGTAGTTTTTTTCTTTTTTTTTTTTTTTTCCTAAGGGCCTGAGCAGAAGGAGCTTTACCAGAGCTGGAGTTTCTTAAGTGCTTTATCATGACAGTCAGAGACCCATATCTACTGGACTTTTTCAGAGTAGTTCAGAGTTATACAGTGAGAGGACAAATTACAACTCGTAGTTTTTTGATTGACTGGAGGAACCTATTGCACAGGTAAACAGAACTAAGAAACTTTTGCCACCAGAGGTCCATACAGCTTTTGCTACAAAAATTGCTCTTAAATTTCTCTTCTATATAATACAATCCTAGAAACTGAAAAGAAATAGAAAAGAAATAGGCAGCATGGCCTGATGTACCATAACACAACGTAAGAAACTCATCTTTGGCAAGATCAGATTTTCATAATACAGAAATTTATCATCAATGGTGACATGGAAAAGATAGTAATACTGTCTATCAGTTCTAAATCAGGGCTAAGCCTCTGCTGGAGTTTAAAACCGATGTTCCACGTATATCAGTGATGTGACATCACTATGTAACATGGTGTTCTAACATCAACAGAAATTGTTAAAAAGGTGTTGTTTTGCATCTGTTGTCAACTGCCTCAAAGTGAAAATGTACAGCTATCTGAGACCATGCACTCAAGCCCTCTGTTTTAAACCTGAAAGCCAACTATTTGTGCTGCTGAAAATCTTTCTGGAATATGAATCTGTTGATCCTGAGGTCTGCATGTCAAGAAAATGTGTATTTGCACTGAAGTAGTTTATTTCTGGGTGATTTTTAAAATTAATTGAGGCAAAGAAAATGTAAGAAATCTTACTGAATTCTAGAAGGATTCTAGCAAGAGGTAATGTTGTTTAGAGAGCAGCAATTTAATCAGAATTTAATATTCCACTCTAAAATGTCTTTATGAGGATTTAATTTGCATGAATATCTCTCTGCAGACAATCTCTTAAACATATATATGGCTCATAGCACCCATGACATCTGAGCACTGTGCACTTCCTCTGTGATATGGTGAAATGCTATTGTTACAATTTTCAGAGTAACAAGGCACAGAGGATCCTATTTGCAAAGAAATTGGTGCACTCAGTGAGGACAATAGGGTGTCGTTATAGCTCTTTCCAAAACAATATTTTCTGTCCAACTATTTCAAATGTTTGTCCCATCCTTACTCACTCCAGACTCACATACTTTTCCAGGACCCTGTCTTATTTTCAGTATTATATGTGCATTCTATGCTGAGATTTCTCTACACTGCTCCTGACAAATGCAAATCTGAACCCACTGTTGAGGCCAAGATTGCCCTTCCTTGAAAATATAAAAAAGTAGAGTGTGTGTTTTATGAGGCCGTCTCAGCCCACGCTCTGGATATAACTGGAAGCTTAGAGACTTTTAGTGAAATAATTTGGGTTCAAGCCACCAAAATGGTCCAACATGGTGGTAACTATGCCTACTATGGTTTTATCCATCACCAAATGTCCTGACATGAGCTCTTTTACGTCCTGATTTGGACATGCTGAGTTACCTGGGATCTTCATTAACCTTACCTATGGCACTATTAATAGAAAGAACTAGTTATTGCCTTCTTCATGACTACCTCCAGTCTTCACCTCATTGCACTCAAATCATACAAGAAGCATGAGTTCCAGGGAGGTAGGAGAGAAATACCTTTCCACTTGAGAACGAGAATTTTCATCTACTATATAAAGATGGTTTTGACAATTAAGACAATAATAAAAGCTAAAAGCAAAGCAATGGAAGCAGACACTCAAAATTATTTTTTCCTTTTAACACAACTCCTTTTTCTCAAAACTGCTCATACCTGCATGCACAGAACTATCTTTACAGAAAATTCTATAATCAGTCCATAAATTATGTTAGACTGAAAATCATACTTTTCCTGAAAACTATAAATGTGACAATTATGACATATAAATTGATGTTTGATTTCCTGCTTACCTTCTTTACTTGAAACTAATGATTGTGAATCATAATTTTCTTTAAAAAAAAAAAAAAGCTGCTATTAGGTTTCAGGAACAAGCAAGTCATCCCTTATGTAAGTGTTTTGCAGCTAAAAACATAGAAACTTCATGGCATTGGAAGTTGGCGTTGGAAGTTCAACTTTATTGGCTTCTATTTATTGAGTCCTTCCAAATCGTCTTTTCCACATCAGGAAACAACAGATTATGCTTTGTTTGAAGGCTTGGGTGTTTCACCTCCCCATCTCAAAGGCAGAAAGCAGAAATGCCTGTTAGCAGCCCAGTTGACAACACAGACCATTAGATAGAGCTATAAATGGTAAAAGATAATTAACAAGAGATGGTTTAGAAAAATTCATTTCAGACAAGTCTATGCAGTGACATTTTTAACTGGTAGACATTAAGATAAAATCAACTACATGTATTAGCTATAGAATTAGTCATTAACATTTAAATGTAGCCAGGAGGCAGAAAGGAGATGTCCTGCTGGCAACAGCCACAGGGCGTATGTACAATTTTCAAGAGTGAAAGCTGTTAATTGACAAGTAAGAAAGGCAGACTAAGGGACCTGGTAGGTGAAAATTATCTCTAGCAGATATTTGTATACATGCTGATATACCAGACAGTTCTTTGCAGTAACGTAAGATCTGCTTTAGCTGTATGGTTAAGCTTTTTATAGACAGCGGCATCATGCCATTTGGGCTGTTGGGATCACCCAGGCAGTGTGCAGGTGGGAAACTTTTCCTTTAGAAATTACACAGGGAAACAAAAACGAATTCCTGCATACCTTCACATTCCGAGCTTTCATCTCCTGTTTTTTTCTTGTCCAGGCCTCCTTTGGGAGTATCTTCCTCATTTACTTCCCCATGATACTGCTATTGTAAAAAAGTTATTCCAGCTTCTGCATTCCTGCACTTCAAGCATCCAAAGAGTTGCAAAAGGACTGCAGAACACTATATTGCATGAAAAATTCTTTTTTTAAATACGAATTTAATAAAAAAATGAGCCACTAAATCTTCTTGTCTTGACAGTATAGTTTCTAGGCTGACACTGCATTCCTTTGGTGTATCAAGGCTGGAATTCCTTACAAAGGGGTGTTGACATCTTTGAAAGAGAAACACTATACCAGCAAATAGCATTTGTGGTAGAAACAAGGCCATGTGCCTGAAACAGTAAGGGGTCTGCTTTTGGCAAACTTCTCCAAAGCATGAGACACACATTAATTCTATCTTCTGTCAAGAGATGTTTTTTCAGATTAGCAGCTAGTGTCTGGGGCTTATTCTGATTTCAGTTAATTCAGAGTGTAATTAGTTCGTTAAGTTTTTAGACAGAAGGATAATACAGCCATGAAATTAGACTGATGTGTAATTTTCTGATGAGAAATTGATCACTGAATCTGAAGCCAAAAATTACTTTTTGTGGCCTGCTAAAGCTGGTGTCTACAGTGGTTGACTCATACTAAGAGGGTGGAACAAATGGAGTAGAAAAAGTGAAATGTAAATCAAATGATTAATTTAAAACATGTTGTTAATATTTATTTTATAGATCTACACAGAAAACTGACAGACATCTGAAATAATATTTCATTTTTACCATATAGATCTAAACACATCCATCAGTTAATTCTCTCTCTTTTGTTTTTATCACACCTTTCATACCTATTAATTCTGAGGTTTGCCAGATGAAGCCAATGTGAACATTCAGTTGATAACTGGTTATCACAGTTAATATAGAAGCAAAGAACGTTGGTTTGCAGATAGGCTTCTGTGAATGACAGAGTGACTATAATTGTAGAAGGGTAAACAGTATTAACTGAGCTTTTGAGCAAAATCTGTCCCTACTGAGAAGGAAAGGGCATCACCATTTCTAATATAAAAACTAACTAGTTTGGTCTTGGAAAGTATAAGTAATCATTTCTCAAGTCTTCTCAACTTCCTAGAATTAGACAGTACACTTTTTGTTTGGTGGTTTTTGTTTATTTCTCGAGGCCCTCTATGTGTGTGTACACATATAAACCAACACATTCTTATACACAGATATATAGATACAGATATATATTGGATTTTATTTTTTCCCCTTAAAATCTGGAAATCAACTTATTTGCTAAAGGTCCCAGAATATGCAGAAAAACTTGATTTTATTGGATCTCTCTTCAATTATTTTAATGGTAATGTGGTGGGAGTGGCTGGATATGTCTTTCTGTTTCCCTTTCTGTTCACTCTCAAATCCAGTGCATAGCAGAAACAAAAATTTGAAATATGAGCTGTTGTTATTACTTTTTTTTTAATTGTGACAAGAATTTTTATATATTCCTTTTTTATTTCCGATTTGCAGCTAACAGGCCTCATTTTTAGTGTCTGCCAAGTGAGTCAGCAACACAACTCTGCATTTCCAACTAAGGTCATAAAGAATAAAACCCCTCTGTAAGTCCTTTAAACATTTTGTGAAGCATTTGCTAATACATATGATTTTTTGACTGCTTTAAAATATTTTTTATGTAATCAACATAAATTCATGGCATTTATTTGAGCTTTGATTATGGAATACCTTGTTCACAATGTTTTTCCAATTCACCAGCTTACGCATTACTGACTATGTTTCCAAAGAAGTAAGAGATGTAAACTGAGGTGAAATGACTTTCCCCAGGTGAGAAGAACATTGTTTGGGATGCTTGGGAGTAGCATTGCTTCATTTTCTATATTTTTTTTCCCCTGAAAACCATTGCTTTGTGTATGAAATAGTTTGGAAAATGAGGCTGTTTTCTTGTCAGCCTGATTTCTTGATGTATGTGTAGTAAACCCTCAGTCTGTTAGAATTACAGCAGATGATAAAAGGAAAGTGTAATTAAATGAACAATATACACAGAAAGCTAGACTAATTATTCTGTGTTCTCTGGAAATGGTTGAACAGAGGAAAAGAATACAAGATGTAGATATTTTTTCATAAGCAGGAGGCAGGTTTATTAGTTTAGAGAATAGCATGAGGTAAACACTATTCAAAACCAATTCTTTATTGCCTATTTTTTAGTATGCCTTTAGCCACCTTCCAAGATTGTTATAATAAAGCTGAGGTTTAATTCAGTGGAGCCATAAGGATCTCTTGTGTTCAAGTGGGCTCCCACTGCAGAAATGACAGCAAATACACTCTAGAATAAGTGTGTTTATGCACATCACTGAGATGGGTGACCAGGTCTCAACTGATGCAAATCATCCCATTTCTGAGGACATCAGTAGAGTTAGACCCACTTACAATACCTGCTTGTTTGGCATATGGTGCACACTCTCTGGATTATAGAGGCTCTGTCCCTGCTCACAAAATGCACTGGAGGTACAAAGATCGATTTTAAATAATGAATCAGCTCTTGGATCACTAGAAAATAGATGTGTGTACTTTTCAGTCTAGACTCTAGTTTCAATCATCTACTTTACAGGACATAATCTCTGTTATCCTGACAAGGCCCACTTGTCATCTTTTTTGACATTGTTCAGAAGTTGTTGTGGTAGTTTAGAGATGTTAAGAGCAGCAAACTCTTCAGAGTGTGTCATAAGAGGTCACATATGGATTGCATTGGCTTTCAGATAAAAGTGACTATGGTGAATTAATGATGTCTTGGTAAAGGGATGGGATTGCAGTGTATCATTCATGTGAAGAAAATCCATGTTCAGAAAAATGTGAATTAAAGGTGTTTCTATTCTAAATAGGCCAATGATTTAGAACATTTTCTTCGTTACTAGGTAAAAAGAAACTGGGTTTTGCCTTCATTTAAGATTATTCATTTAAGACCCCTTTGCCTACATTTAAGGCTTAGTTGTCCTATGGAGCATTTAATTAGGTCATCTTGATATAGAACTATATATCTTCAGATAGTCAAAAATAGTCAAAAACTCTGCTCGTTGCCAAAATATTAGTAGATATATCTAAGAAAAATAGTATCTCTATACTAACACTCTGGAGGGTTAATGTTGGATTGTAGTGTATATGGTAGTAATTCTAAAATTTTTATGGCTTGTGCTGGCACTCTGCTGCCCCATCAAAATAAGAGTCCTATTGTTCCAGGTAGAGAGGAATTAATTACTTAAACTGATGAGACAAATAATTTCCTTCTCTTTGTTGCCTCTGACCAGCAAGCTGGACTTACCCTACAAAATATAAAGCAAGAAAAAACCCTCAACTTACTTGTAGAACAGTTTTTTTTTCCTCATTCTGTTTCTGCAGATAAATTAATAAAGTCTTACTTCAGAGCTACAGCACAATGCAGATACTTTCAAGTTTGGAATATGTTGGTCAACAACACTTTACACCAAACTAAGTGCATGGTAAATCAAAAATAAAATGGATTTTTTTACTGGAAAATGGAAAATAGTGGAAAAAAGTTGCTCTGCCCTTTTCAAAATATCTTGTTACAAAAATTACAAAATACATGGTTCTATTCTTTATGTCTGTGGCTCTGTATGTTTAAAAGTTTTGTTCAGAAATTTCCTAGAAATTTTCTATGAACGTATTTTAAGACATTATATTATCTTAATAACATTTTCCAATGAAAACCTGCTTCATTAGGAAGTGTCCAAATACTTCTACTATTTTGTTTTACTGCTCTGTTTTCCAAATGGAGTGCTTCAAATACAAGAGATATTTAATAGACAAACAAAGTAATTATACATACTATGATCTGTCTATATGAAAAAGGTCTCAGGTTCTCATTACTTTTTAGGAATAAGTTATTTTTACATATGCTTTGCAGTTGAGCGTTTAGGCAGGACCAAACATTCTACAGCAATAAAATAGGAAAAAAATGCTATTTCTGAACTAGTATGATGTGAAACCCTTGGGTATGGGACTTTTTTACATTGCTTAAGTAGTTTCATATCCTATCCTATCCATTATTCAAAACATGACTTCCTTAATGACATGTTCATAAAATACACTAATAAATATATAGCATGGACGACATATCATGTTAAAACTCTTATTTCCCAAGAAGGTCCAAAAGTACACTAAAGACTGATCAGGTTTTAGGGGATCCATATAATTAAAATACAAACTACCAACATTCTGTCCCATGAAGATTTAACTTTTTTCTCCACTTGGAATTTTTTTTTTATATAGATACATATTATCAGTCACTACAATTGGGACTGTCCTTGTGTGGTTCCCTTTATTTTCTCATTATTAAGTACCTGTTGCTGATTGTGCTTTGTAAGTTGAGCAATGAAACTCTGCTCTAGAAGAGAGCCTGGATGTTCTTTGCATACCCAGTTTTCCTTAGCATGGGTGTGGAAGACTGGAAGAAAATTGCTACAGGAAGCAGCTTCAGCAGCTCAGTGATAGAAAAGCAAAATGTTTAAAGGTCCTTAAAAAATCCTTTGGAAGAATATTGTGATCATGGACTTCAGCACTTGACATATACTGCAGAAGGATAAGTGCCAGCATCAATTTTAGAAATGGTCCTTGGGAGCAAAAGACATTATGATTTTAGATTATGTCATTTATATTTCATAACTATTGAAAATATATTCTTCATTGCACTTTGGGACAAGTCCAGTTCAGAGATTTTTTAAATTTATTCAGTTATTATTACCCTAATGAGACTCGGTGCATGCTTAATTTCTTTTAAATGTGTAACAGGCAGGTTTAATGTGGAGTAGAAATTCTTTTAAGACCCCTGGAATTCTGTTCAGACCTGACTTTTGTTTTCTTTCTTGTTTAACTGTGAATGTGTACTGAAAACAGGTTTCTGCCATTGTGACAGTGTTCACAGGGGTTTTCAGGTGAGGGAAGAGACAAGAATGTTGACTCCATGTTCAGAAGGCTTGATTTATTATTTTATGATATACATTACATTAAAACTACACTAAAAAGAATAGAAGGGAAAGTTTCATCTTAGAAGGCTAGCTAAGCTAAGAATAGAAAGGAATGAATAATAAAGGTTTGTGTTTCGGACAGAGAGTCTAAGCTAACTGGGCTGTGGTTGGCCGTTAATTGTAGACATCCAAGATGGGCCAATCACAGATGCCCCTATTGCATTCCACAGCAGCAGATAACCATTGTTTACATTTTGTTGCTGAAGCCTTTCAGCTTCTCAGCAGGAAAGAATCCTAATGAAAGGATTTTCATGAAAAGATGTCTGCGACATGCCATAGTTGAGTTATATTGAAGTCAGACAGGATGGCAAATTGAGAAACTTGACTGAGGCATGTGTTAATTTAAGTTTAAAATATATATGCAGTGCCACTTGCAGTTAATTTCTACCAGTTTGCAGATAAAGTATGCTTTGAGACTGAAGGTGAAACTTCTGATCTAATTCATCAAAATTCCCTGAGATTCATTCACATCTTCTGTATTTTCCCAGCTGCTTGCATGCTGCCACCATGCATACTAAGTTGTGCTGTTGCATTTCTGTTCTCAGGCAGAGGCTCAGAACTTCTATGTCTGGGCCCTGTGAGAACAAAACCAACAGAAAGAAATGAATATTCTAGCTAGTCTTGTTCAGTGTGAGCGTTTGAGTGTTCTGTCATGTTATTCTACCAGTTCCAAATCCCTATTTTATAAAAAAATCTTTGGGCAAGATCTGCTTCCCTGCACTGTTGTTTAGTCTGGCAGCTCAGACCATGAGCTGCCTGACTTGTTATGAACTCAGCCCAAGCCTTGATTTCCCAAAGCACTGGTCTAGTTGTGGCCTAGGCCATTTTTTTTCCTACCATAATGTCCATAACCATGTTTTTGGCAAATGTGGTGCCTGCTGTAACTGCTTAACTGTGCTATGCATAACACAAGAGGAATCTCTGTTCTAAAGAGAGCACTCTCTGTTTTAAAGAGAGCACAGATCCTGAAACACAAGACAGTCAAGGTACTGACACACCTAAATATCTTTAAAAACAGGGTCTTAAAAGATTTCCACTGATAGTCCAAGAGAAGTTCTTAATTCCTAAGATACTTTTGTAATTTCAAGTGGACAATTTCACTACTGCTTATTAAATCTTGTCTTTGGCCAAAGGCTTAATAAAAATAAAGGTATCAAGGTAATCATGGAAATTCTGTTTCTTTGCAATTTATGAACATGGCTTTCAAACGTCTGCATCAAGTAGACACCTTGGAAAATATAATAAGCCTATTATTTAGCAAATAGGTAAGGGATTGACCACTCATGTCTCTTTACTTCTAACACAGCCCTATAATGGATTGTCTTATGACCAAAGCAGAAGAAGCTGGGGTGTTACTTTTGAACACTGTGACATGATGAGCCAGTTCACTGGATAAAGTTTCCATCTCATAACTCATGAAATAATATTTGTCTTGGGAGAAAAGAACACTACCAAAGCACAGAAACCACTTTAGGGCTAGTATGTTTGTTTCAGCTTAGAAGAATTCTTGCCTATTCTTTGCACATATTTTTCAGGAGAAGTTAGGCTTCAATGCTGTTATTTTTCCAGCTATAACTAATTTTTCATTGTTCAGATAGTTAAACCTTCAGAGCTTCAGCAGAGCTGCAACTAACAGGTATCTTGGGATGCTGTGAATCCAAATGTTGACATTTTGTAGCAAAGCTTGTTAGAGCATTTGCCAGGAAACCGAATTCTGTAGCACTTTAAACTAGCTGACTGCTCTTAAACACCTTTGGCAGTTTTATTATTCCTTGCAAACATTTTCAGAGTTGGATGGGAATCCTAGTGCAGTGGCCAGACAATCTGTCCACAAAACACCCTTGCTCCGAAGATGCTGGATGGTTGTTTTCACTCTCCATTTGCTAACGGTCAAGTGCATGGGTGGCTGGGTGGATTTCTCGGTGCCAGTGAAAGTGGTTGGGGGCCACATAGCTTGAAGTGAAGGAAATAATCTGGATGACAATATGGCAGCATTTTGTTCTTCCATGGCTTTTTTAATTTCAGAATATTAACATAATTAATAGGCTAATCTGAACTACTTTCAGAGGACAAATTCTTAGTACTTTGAACAGGCAGGAATTCATTCCTGTCATACTAATATCCACATCTACAATGGTCCCTGTCACAATGACATCTCTGCAAACCACTAACAAATTCAGAATCCCAGCGTGTTCAAAATTAATATGTTTGATAAAGACAAAAATATGCTTTTATGATAAGAAGGCATTTTAAGGAGTTTTTATCAGTTCAAAGTGATCAGAAAGTAATTTGCACCTTGGGGGAGTATGTGGTATCTTGACAGCATATTTTAATTTTTTTCTTATATAGAAAACTTTAATTATCAAAGTGTTCAGGAATAAGCAGAAAACTGAGACACATGGGAGCTCTCATTGTTTTGGGAGCTCATTCAGCTGACATAAATTGTTTCTATTTTAAATGTGAAATTTTGACAAAGAAAATTATGCCCTTTCTTACAACCCCCCCAGAAGTGCCACCTAGTGACAAAATACTTGATTTAATTAACGTATTATAATACATTATTTCTATCAGTGAACTGTTTTATTCTGAAATTTGAGGGTCTTAATTTTGTTTTGAAAAATTCAAATTTCATCTAAGGTTTTGTATCATATACTTCCATTCTTACTAGGAAAAATCTCAGAAAGATTTCAATGGAATATTTACAAGAAATGGAAGAATCATCCTAAAAAAGAGACAGGAAAATGAGATACAGAAGAGAAGTACTAAAAACACAGACCTTCCACACTCAGAATTTATTTGTTACTTCATTGACTTCAGAAGAAATCTGCTCGCAAGTGTTAACTCTTTCATTTATTCAACACTTCATTATTTCAACAGTTAAATTCATAGAAATTAATTCAGTCCTGTTTGTTGTTTTAGCCTAACTTAGGAATGAAGGACCTTTGGAGGTCTTTTATGCCCATCTCCTCCTCAAGCAGGGCCAAATCACCTTGCTCAAGGATCAAGGTTCTTTGTTCTTTTCTCCAAACATAACCTCTGTAGTATTCAGTTCTTCATAGGTAAATCTCCTTAGCATTCAGCTTTGAAGTCAGAAATGGAAGTTTACAAGAACTGCTTTTGCATCTTTAATTCTACACATTTTGGCTGATTTTCATAAAAAATATTAGAAAATAAAGAAGGCAACAACAAGAGAATGCACAAAAACAATTAAAATAAAGATTTAGAGAAAATAACAAAGGAATCAAACAGACTGAACTGAAGATGTCTTTCATGTCCTTTTTTTTGTGTTTTGTTTTTTTTTTTTTTTTTTTTTAATAAGAGTGACTTTTTATTGAATCGTGAGTGTAGAGTGTATCCAATCTAGTGATAAGAAAAATGTGTAATGAGCATACTTGGAAATGAGAAGCATGTCCTCCCAGGCTGGTAATCATCTATAGTCAGTTGGAACAGAAATATTTGCATGCTATGGTTAATGAGCCATTATTTTCTTATTTTTGATCTAATGGGAGTCCACAGATGTTCTGAGTGTTAGAAAATTAATTTATTAACATCTTGTAGTACAAATTCCCGTTCTGACTATATAGAGCACATTTACATGTTGATTATTCCTAAAACCTTTTGTCTCTGACTATAGTTTCTAATAAAAATTTGGATTATGTTGTTCATTGGTCTGAAATCCCGTGAAGACTGGAGTGGATTATTTTACTCATCGTTCTGGACTCACCTGAAGTGGATTATGCAGTTCGCTGGACTGGAAGCCTTGCACTGGGTTACTGAATCTTATTATTCTCTGAGCTCTAGGCAGATCCTTGGAATGTCTGCCAGAGGAACCTACTTTTCTTTGTTCAATAAATTCAATCGTTAGTCATTTCTAAGCAGTTAAGAGAAGTTCTGTTTAATCTGGGCAACAATAGGTCCACCCATTTGTCAGTAAAAATCCTCTGATGAAAGTGGGAAGTGCATTAGAGCTTGCTAATAATTTTAATTGAGGTGAAAAATCCAATCAGTTATTCCGAGGCTGGAGTTCTCCAATTAAGTCTTTCTTTCATCTGACTGTGCACCTGGTTAGACTAAACATATCTCTGTGACATTTAAACACCCTAAGAATGTGGTGATTATTTGCACTCCAGTAGAACCTAAAGGACCTATTGTGCCAGACTTTGCACGGAAGAAGACTGATCTGTAATCCCTCTCTATCCCCAAGAACATACAAGAAGAATTTGATGACTGAGAAGATGTGACAGAAAGAATTGACTAAAGACTGTTTTTCCTTGAAGTAATCATTAAACTTCCAGATTACACTCTGTTAGAAGATAAACTGTATTTAATTATATTTCAGCTGGGATTTTTATGCAATCCTGTAAATAATTTGGCCCACCAGTTCAACTTTAAACTAGAGTAAACAAGTTGAGGTTGTGTCATGGTTTAGTCCCAGCTGTTAACTGATCCCCACATTTTTTCACTTCCTGCCCATGGGATGGGAAAGAAATTGGAGAATAAAAGTGAGTAAATTGATCAGCTGAGATAAAGCATAATAGGTAAAGCAAAGACAAACAAACAAATCCCGAGCAAGGAATTCATCCACCACTTCCCAAGGGCAGGCAGGGGTTCAGCCACACATAACAGCGGCTTGGGAAAACAAATACCATCTCTGCAAATGTTCCTTCTTTGTCCCCCAGCTCCGTATGCCGAGCGTGATGCCATATGGGATGGATAACCCTGGGGTCACTTCAGATCAGCTGTTCTGGCTCTGTCCCCTCCCAGCTCCTTGAGCACATCCCAGCCATTTCACTGGTGGGTGGTGCAGAAAAGGCCTTGACCATGTATGTGCTGCTCAGCAATAATGGAAACACTGTGAATTATGAGCACTGCTTGCAGCACAAATCCAAACCACAGCCCCAAAGCAGCTACTATGAAGAAACTATTCCAGCCAGAGCCAGAACAGGAAGAGTAGTCTCTGAGGTGAGAAGAAGAAGAAAAAACTTTCAGCAACAAAATGTAACAATAAAGGATTATAGAGATATACTGGAGAGTTGATCTTAAAGGAGTGATCATTGACATGAAAGGGATGAGGGTAATTCTGTAAGTCTCTAGGATACTGGCAGAAGTAATTTTATGAAATACAGGGACTTGTGTCTAACAGACGTGATTTTTTTCTAACTGGAATGCTGCTGGGAAGATATCACTTGGTTATCATGAAGAGCTTTAGAATTAATTAAACACAGTCTGTTTTCTCTTACCACAATATTGTAGAGAAACTTCTGGAGACAGAGTTCCATTATCCATATGACAGATTTATATATTCCTTGGTAATATAGTAAAATAATGTGAACACAAAACCCCACCTTGTACTGATATCCATTTCTCAACATATCATTGTATCCAAAGATCCGCAGAAATGGAGGAACCTATAAGTCCGCTTAGTTTTGGTTTTGCAGAGCTTGCTATGAGTACAGGTGAACATATCTAAATTCTAATTTTTGTGTAGACTGGTAGATAGCTGGATTTATACAAGTCCTTGAGACCTGTTAAAATTACCTGTACTTCTAAGTATTTCAGGAATTAAAATCAGTCTCTGAAATCTTTAAGAGAATTCAGGAAGGATTGATGGAAGCTGAAAGGGCAAGAGTTAGGGAAATACCTGAAGAAAGAAGAAAAAGGGAGTAACAGTAGTAGAAAGACAGAGCTGAAAGAGAGAGCACCCAGCTTTCTGCAATTCCAAGCAGGCAAAGCTGGTGCAGCCATGCATGGTTTGGGAATCAGCTGCCGAGTCTCAGAGTGACCTGAAGGTCTGGGACCAGTTTGTACTTCAGACCTGCTCTGAATTGATTGCAACCAATGGGATGTTGTGAGGCTTCTTTGGTGATACCTTTGTCACTACTCAGTTGGCTGCAAAACCAGTACTGTGCTAGTCATACACATAGAAAGAGTTGTTGTCCACAACCACAGACAAAATAATTCACATGTTTAATAGACATCTATTTTAAAAATTCCAAGACCTACAGTTGGGGTTGACTGATAAGACCTAGGACCTAGAAGACACCAATACCCTTTCATTGTGGAAATTGGAATATTGACAGGATAACTGGCAGTGCTTATTTTAGGTATTGACATTGCTGCCATAAATTCTTCTTATGTACCTTCGAGAGATGAAAACCTGTTCACGAACTATATCACCCTTGCCTAAATACAGTAAAATGTGTTGCATGTGAAGTTTGCAATAGAAGTGGGAAAGAAAATAAGGAAACTGTATGTTAGGCTACAGTATCCTGAAGGTTTGCTGAGGAGATGTGATACAGCCTTACAAGGAGGAGCTCTACAGGGATTATTGCTACTCTGGTTGAACACAGGAGTTTTCCTACTGCCTGTCAACGAACTTCAGGACAAAGTCCATCAAACAGAGCCTAAGTGTAACACAGAATTTCCTTGTTTTTCTCTTCCCACCTCAGCCCCCAGGTTTTCTTGCCTACAACATCAGTTACTCAAAGCTGAAGCCAAAATGACAGCTAGGCTGGAGATTGAACAGAAAGGACTCAGGACCTTGGATATAGTTACATTACCTCAGATTTAGAATTTAAATACTAAGGTACTTGGTTTTCCTCTCAGTTTTGAAGATGGTGAAGGGCCTGGATGAGAAGCCATATGAGGAGAGGACAAAATCACTTGGTCTGTTCAGCCTGGAGAGGAGGAGACTGAAGGGAGACCTCACTGCAGTTACAACTTGCTCACAAGGGGAGGCAGAGGGGCAGGCACTGATCTCCTCTCTGTGGTTACCAGTGACAGGAACCGAGTGAATGGCCTGAAGTTGTGCCAGGGGAGGGTTACGTTGGATATTAGGAAAAGGTGCTCCACCCAGAGCGTGGCTGGGGACTGGAACAGGCTTCTCAGGGAAGTGGTCACAGCACCAAGCCTGATGGAGTTTAAGAAGTGTTTGGACAATGCTCTTTGGCACATGATGTGACTTTTAGAGATGGTGCTGTGCAGGGCCAGGAGTTGGACTCGTTGATCCTTATGCCCCCCTTTCCACTAGGCATATTCTCTGATTCTGTGTTTTTGTGATTCTGTGAAAACATTCACAAAATGTTAGCATTAGCAGAAACCCTTATAAATGTGTGAGTTTGAGAAGAGTAAAACAATTTTCCCCAGGTAGCTGAGAAGTTTCTGCTGTTAGGAAGGTGATCCTGAGAGGAGCATAATTTTAAACTAGAATTTTACATGCCTGGTGCAGTGTCTTGTCTCTCTCTCTCTCTGCTTTCTTGGTACTCACCCTTTTCATGACCAGCTGTTTACATGTTACTGTCAACTACTATCTGCGGCTAAACAAATGTCTTTGGGTACATGTGGTGTCTGCAATGATCATGAAGACATTTTCCATGGGTCACCAAACTCCTTGGTGAAGGAATTCCTTTTTACTTTTTAATCTTCTAAATCCTTTTTAATCTTCTAAATCCTAAATGATAGTAGTATAGGAATAGGAAAAAAAAATATTAATACAAAATTCAGTTTGTAAGCTTTATGTAACAAATAATAAAATGTCATTAGTTTCTATAAAATATAGATAATTTTAACTTAATAAAACAAAATGTCAAACAGCAAATCCATTTTGATGAAGATGATTTAATTACCACAATGAAAGTTAACAATGACTTTGGGAATGCTGTTGATGGGATTTCATTTAATTTAGTAAAAAACAGAGCAGCACAAACTAGTATTATATTTAAATACACAGTGTTTTTGAAGACTTGATTTCTGAAAGAATTGGAAGGATTTAGGAGGAAGAAATTGAATGAAAACAGAAAGCGTGATAGAAACCTTGATGGGCAAAAAATGGTGATTCTGCAGTCTGTGAAGAGCTATCACTATTCAATTTGAAGGAAGAAATTATAAACAAAGCACAAGAGAGCATAAAACAAAAGAGAAGGAGAATGTATTTTTATCTTAAGGGAGAGAGCACCATTTTTAACTTAAAAAGCAGAGGAATGATTAGTGAATCTAGAAATGTTCCAGAAATATTAGTATCTAACACTGTTGAGAATAAGCAGGAAAAAATGTATCAGGGATAAAGCAAATTCCTGGTAGAGCTTTACAATTTAGGTACCATATGTCATTATGCTCAGTATACAAACTTGGGCCAAGGGCATCAGTCAGTTCACTGTGAGAGATAATTTTCATTTGCACCACTTTTTAAATATGGGGTTTATTTCTCCCTCTTTTTGATCTTTTCCTTTTCATTGCAGTTGACTATTAGTGGTTTTAATATTTATTTTATTATTTAATTTTGTTTACTTTCAATTATTAAAATAACACAACCCAAGAGTTTTCTCACTTTTGCTTTTTAATTCTCTCCCCCATCCCACTGAGGAGGAGTGAGTGAGCTGCTCTGTGGGGCTGAATTGCCAGCTGAAGTTAAACCATGACAGCCTTGAAGGTACATAAACTCATATGTCCTCTAGAAAATCTTAAATCCTCACCTTGTATGTACCAGAAAGTGGAAAAAAAGTGTGTCAGCATGAGGTCTTTCTGTCATGTGAAGGTGTTAATGAACCCTTTAGAAAGACTCTCTGTCTTAATTTTTCATGAACTTCATTAATACCAAATTTTCTATAGCAAGCATACTGAAACCTAATCAATGGACTTGCTCATGGAAACATCTTGTCTATGGCTATCATTCTTAAAGTAAATCAATAACAGGCAAATTCCCAACGTAAGCAAGAAAGAATTGAAGAATTTTTATTCTGAAATATGATACTGTGAGTTAGCAGCTCACAGCAAGAAACTCAGTAAAAATTATATAAAGCACACTAATACAAATTGTCAGAGCATACCTTATTGCAAAAGTTGCCATGTAAATGGAAATAAGTTCCTCTAATTAAATATAAACCCTTTACAGCTGTGAAACTATAAATTTTTATCTATACTAGTAGCAGCTGTTAAATTTAATCTAAGTTGAAGTAGATTTTTCTCCCCCTCCTGCATAAAGACTTACATGGAATTAGAAAATTCTTTTTAACTTCCACATGAGCACTACCTCTCAGAAATCAGTGTGCTCTTCCCAGCAGAAATGTTTATCAGTCTTAAGCTCATTAAATAGTCTCTTTCATCCTTCCCTTTCTTTTCTGTGCAAATGGTTTTATTTTTAGTGAGAGAGGGGAGAAGCACAACCTTTTTGCCTTCTTATATCTGATGATCTTATAAAAATAAAATCAGGTTTTTGTGTTGTGCTGACCAGCTGTGTTTGAGGCTCCAGGGAGTTGATTCATAGTTAGGGTAACTACACTTCTAGACTCATGTTTGAACCTCATGAGAGAGGTTTTTTACCAGTTCAGATTAAAGCATTCAGGAGTTTTAGAGGCTAGATATATATTTATTAATTAGAAATAAATGAAAAATAAAAACAAACTAAAAAAGGTCCAAGAAAGATTGTAAGTGGGGGAAATAATTTTCTCAACATCAAAACTCTCCATGTGATTAATCTCTTACATTAATCTACTTTGGATTTACACTGCAAAACCAAATGGGACAGAGCCCTGTGGGCTGGTCCACGGGCAGGACAGACTCATAAAGACACTGTTGCCAAAGCTCAGGCCTTCTGTGTAAAAAGCATAAAGAAAATCTCAGTGCACAGTAGGATAACTGGCCAGCACTCCTCCACAGTTCTAGCCTACTTAACAAATCCTTGAATATCCCTTTAGCAGGCTCATAATGCAATTTTATTCACAGTCTTGGGTAGTCTGGGCTTTGTTTTTGTTGGTTTGTTTGTCTGGTTTTAATTTCTGCCCTCTGAGAGAATCAGTTTTCTACCAGTAAGAACTGTGAGAAAGGAATGATTCACAAAGACATTCAGAATTCACACTGAGGCCTGTTTAATCCAAAATCAGATAAGTTTCATATTTATGGTGATGATGAGGAGGAACCTATCAATGCAGTTAATCCAGTTGTGATTAAGTACTCTCAACTTCAGTATTTTATTCAAGCTTGATCTACAGTGTGTTCTGAGAGTTCATGCTATATAGATCCAGATCTGGCTGATACAAGCCTCTGAGGTGCTGGTCTACCCTGGACATTTTTCATACAATCCTGTTACATGTTCTCTGAGAAACAGCATTTGAGCTGGGGCATTTAGACCTGGTCTTTTTGGATACTAAATATTTTGTAGCATTCTTGAAGGAATATAAAACCCAACACAGAAGTACTGGACACTTGCTAAATGAGAAAATAGCACTGTTGTGCCAATTGTAAATGCTGAGGTTTCCAGCTGGATCTTTCCTACCAAAAATGGAATTACACTGTAACACTTGAGCTACCATAGAGTAATCTAGACCTTTTTTGGGAAGTGGGAATTCCTGGAGTGGTGTGGAATCCCTTGGTACAGACAGCAGTGCGAATCTGTCAGTGTTTGTTGACATTCCAGAGTGTGATGGCTGCTGCTGCTGACACAAATTAGCTGGATGTTTATAAACAAGCAGAAGCAAAAGGAAATATCATTGCAGTGGGAGAAGCCCACAGGGAAGATAAGGTGTGAGTGCATTAAGGTACAGGCTTTTGCTGTTAAAGAATGTCTTTATTCAGTCCTTGGTGAAGGCACAAGTTGCATAACCTCATCCTTTACCTATTCCCAAACTGCAAATTAAATCCTTTTTGCTGTAAGGCTGTAAAGCAGAGCTGGAGCTGGACTTTTATTGTGCTTATGTGCAGCACTTAGAATTCTTAATAACCCAATCCTAAGTGAAGTGTCCAAGTACTATGAATAATAATCAAACCATAACAGCAAGAGGTACCTAATGAACAGAATTAATGTATCTCTTGTTCCAATTTACTGAGATTAGTAAACTTGTTATAATCCTAGTGATAAATACCTGGCACTGATATCTTCACTGTTGGCATTGTTGGAGGATCTTTTGATTACTTTTTTTCAATGCTGGTTTGTTTTTTTTTTTTTCCCCAAATGTGTTGCTAGACATTATATTTATGCCAAAAATCAGGTCCTTGTGTACCATTCCTGACTTATCTGTCATGAAATTAGCTTGGCAGCTTCACAAGCATTTTCATCAGTATCAACACTTGAAAGAGTACAACAGACAAGTGTTGCTTTCACAGTAATTCAAGGGACGTTAGCCTCCATTAGAGGCTATAGGGCTAGTTTGCCCTATAGGCAGGGCAAACTGATCTGTTTTGTTTGATGGTAAAGGACCTTAAGATTTTTTTTTAAATACAGCAACGCTCTGCTTAAAAGCCACAGAACATAAACTGTTCTTTTTAATAGCTCATGTTCAAGGCACTGGTTTCTGCTATGTTCCTGGAGAACAGAAGTGAATGCAAAGAGGATATTTATCTAATCCCCAAATTTAGAACACCAGACAGTAAGATATACTCTTAAAATCCTAATTTTCTCTGCCAGACTTATTATTTTGTGTGTGTGGCTTGATGTAACTTTCCAGAATTTTTCTATTCATTAATACAAATAATACAGGTGTTCTTTTCAGTGCTTCTTCTGGGTTTCAGATACTGCAGTGAGAATGTTTCCTCCAAAAGTGTAATTTTTCAGTTAAAAAGATGACAATGAACAAGTGTATTCCAGTAAACAGTATTAACAGATGGCATAAATTATTAACTTGAAAAATTTAAATCTTTTTTTCTACTTTCAAGTGCGCACCTTGACAAAGCACTTCTTTCGGAACAATGCACAATCTCAGCTACTTAGAAACATTTCATGTGTCAGATCTCCCTAGGTTTAAAAAACATGATTTTGAGTGGAGTGGGATCATAATGGCACTAAGATGCTTTAAGGGATGCTTTATGGGGAGGAAAGTGGGGGAACCTACCTTCAGTTTTTCTATCAAAAGGCAGACAAGAAAGAGCGAGGCCTTTGGAGGGGCAAAATAAATGTGCAAGAGGCAAAGGAAGGTAAATCCTGATTTGTTAACAGGAAAAACAAATCACTAAGAGGATTGCCAGGCATGGAAAGAAGGTCCAGAGAAGCGTGGAATTTCCATTCTTGGAAATTTCTGATAGTTCTCTAGAAAAACCTATAGATCCAGTCTTAGTTTTTGTTAGCTCTTCTTTGAACAGGGCACTGGACCAGACAAGTTACAGAGCTCCTTTCCAGCTTGCTTTATTCTGTAAGCACAAACAGGAAAGTCTAGAAACAGTTTATTTTTTTTGTTTGGCTTTTTTTGGTAATTTCTTTGGTTTTGTTTTCCTTCCTTTCCCCTGTGCCTGCAGGGAGATGCCCAAGGGCAGTGTGTGCAGCCAGGGCTTTCCAGCATGTAGGTGTTCTCTCCTCCACACACACACTCTCCTCAGGTCCTGATTCATGAAGGACAATTTAGACTGGCAGATCTACTGACATGGCTCCTACTGTTCAGCCTACACTTCTGCACTCAGGTAGGCTGCTCCTCTGCAGTTTCCAGCCCAGTGCTTTAAGGCCAGCCGGTGCCTTAGACCAACAAAATGGACAGTTGTGTGATTCATCAGCTGGTTCTCAGGGTGCTCACTTGTCCTTGAGATGGGGCTGCAGGAGGATTACTTCACCTTGAAGCAGTAAGATCCATGGACTTTCAAAATCACTTTGTGCACTGCAAGGCTCATTTACTGCATCATAACTTCCTATGGGGATCAAGGCTAATATTTTCTACTTTCAAAAGCAAAATTTAAAGCTGTGTGTTAGTCTTTGCTCATAGGAGATACAGTATTTTAAAATTACACAAAGAAAAAAGAATTATCTGTATTATCAATGCAGTCACTCTGAATTCACCTATGAATAGCTATCCAATGAATCTTTACAAAACAATTTGCTCATCAGAATTTCATAGTGTAGTGCTACTTCTAAATATTTATCTCGACATAGACTGAATTTCTCAATAAATTCTATCCTGAAATCTACTAGTAAACATAACCTTCCCATGGGAATTTTCCATCTGGATTTTGTCCCAGGTCTCCAAGATAGAGGTGAACAAAAAGATTTTTGCATACTTTCATCAGAAAAATACAATTTACATCAATTATATAAGTTTTCTCAGAAAAGACAGAAACCATTTACATTTAGTAACGGGATCAGAAACCATTTCCAAAAAGTTCTACAAATATTTTGTGTTCATCACTGAACTGGAAGAAGCTTGTAGGGTTGTTGACAAAGAGACAAACGACTACAATAAAAATAGTTTGATGAACTTATTTTTAGTTCCAGTGGCAGGAGTCTATGCTTGGGTTAATTCAGGATCTGTTCATGGTTCCCCAGAAAGCTGTATAATTGGTGTGGCAATTGCATTTTCTCTCTGTCCCAGACTGAAGATTTTTGATAAAAAGAGGGCTTAAAACACATATATTTGAATAGGATATGGGGAAATTTAGAAGAGGATTTTAAGGTGTTTTTAATTGTATGGAAAGGAATCACTGCATAATGAATGAGGCTTCTTATTCATAATCTAAACAATTGTTGCATTAGTTTTATAACTTTTGCACAAAGTTTTATATGCCTAGATTGGCAATTTCAAAAAGCAAAACTCCACTGCAGCTCATAAAACAGTTTCTGTACAAATGAAGAATCACGGTAGAATTCAAAATGAATTCCAATGCAAAGATCCATAAATTCCCATTAGCTAGAGCTGGTCATTATTGCTGATACCTGAGGGCAAAGCAGCCTTAAGCCAGGAATTAGTACACCTACACTGACATAAGGCAGATCCAGGAATGATGGATATTCCAGACCTACAGTTGTGCTGTTTCTGGACCAGATGCTATATATTTTGGGCCAATATCAGCAAGGTCTGCAGCAAAAATAAAGATATCAACACAGTTCATTCTTTGAAAAGTCTCTGCCTCTATCAGTATCTTCATTGTTTGGGCTAGAATGTTAGGCCAGATCCACCATGTAAAATGGGTTTCACCTTTAGTTGCCATTGAGTTGGCCAATTCTAGTTACTTAGCCATGAAAGGGCAAGCCTTGGTTCACTGGCAGAAATAGAACAGATGGCAGTTCTGACACAGGCTTCAGAAAACAGAGAAAATTACCCAGAGTGTGATGGAGCTTGTGGCATGCTTGGTTACATTGGGCTTTCAGGATCAGAGCAGAGAATTTAACATGACTTCAAGGATTTAGCTTGTTCTAAGCACATACACACACACACATACACACACACTTTGACTGGGGTTATTTAGATTATTTAAAAACCTGTATGGTGGAATCTTGGTGATTACACTGGGGCTGGGATGATTCCTGTACCATTCACTCACGTTAGCAGAGATTTATTTCACCATCCTTGGTGCAGCAAAATATCAGTGGCTGTTGATGAAATGCTTGCTGTGGAATCTGTGGGCTTAGTTGTCGGATAGTTTTCTGATTAAAAAAAAATCATATTGATGAAAGATGCTAGAGAGCAAATTAATGTTTTTTACACTTGATTAACTGCTTAATATTCCTAATGTGCTCAAAGTACTGAAAACACTTGGAGGGTAAACACAGAGACAACTCAGGACCTGAAAGTAAAAGTCAGTGAGGCCAGATTTTAATTAAATTTAAATTAAAAAGAGACAGGAAATTGAAGTATCTATCACATTTAAAAAAATTAAAACATGTTCAGCTGCTAAAAAAACCCAGCTCCATTTAAAACTAACAGTGTAACTTTAAAGAATCTATAGGGAATTTATTGTTACAGTGAAGGGGTTTTTGTTATCCTCTGGGGCCAAAAATCATTTGGTTCTTTGCTGTTAAAAAAGTCAGGAACCATATAAACATGTAGCTTAAAATCTAAAGTAATTAAAAAAGTAAAATTCTTATGAGATTCCATAACTTTACTCAAGTAACCTCTCTATATATGCAGGCCAGAAACTCAAAGTAAAATTTTGCTACGTTTGAAATCCAAGCATTGCTCGTGATACTGTATTGCATGTTCCTTGGGCAGAAGGGCATTATAATCCACATTTGTGATCTGTGGATCATCAGCTGGATCCTGAATACTACTTTGGAAGGTGGCTAACAAGAAAAAAAGAAAAACAGGTGCATAAAAACAATCTTTTTTTTGTCAGTCCTGTGTAGAGAATCAATATGTTTTGTGCCATTTTATTTACAAATACTTATTACTTTATACTTCATTTTTAAGATAGAGTATTTTCAATCTTTAGAGTTAACTGAAGGACTTTAGATATTTGCTCATGAATTTCAGGTTAAATTGAAATGGAAACATTTTTTTTAAAAGAAAAACTTGTGAGTTGTGAAGACTGAATATTACCCAATATAAAAATGCCTCCCATTAAAATCCATTTGCCTTAAATCTTTGATATGATACTTATACCAAGATTCCTGTATATTTATGTTGCAAATTTCAAAAGAGAATTAATGGACATTCTTAGTTCATTGAATTGGGTGAAAGAATAGTCCTGCAAAAAGACTGCATTCCCTATAAAGGAGAGTGAAAAAAAATGATGCAACTTCCTGTGTGTATCACAAAATGTTTCTGTTCAGAGGACTGACTCTACTGAAGATTTAACTGATGTCCATACAGTTGGAGTTCCTATGCTGAGCCAGGCCGATCCCCTTGTATCACTTTGCTATTGCTCCAAGGAAAATAACAATGCCTGTTGTAGACTTACATGGGGGATATAGGTGTGGATAAAAGAATTCATTTATGTGAGATGCTTAGGTTCATGATGGAATATAGTACAATCAACTCAACCAACTAAATTTGAAAGCAGCCTCAGTAACTTTATGGGTTGATTAATTTAGTTTCCTTGAACCCAAGGTCTACTGGATTTTATTGTTCCAGAGTTCACTTAAGTTCATATCATCTTGAAATGTATAAGGAGATGGTGCATTTGTCCTATCAAAAATATATGCTTAAATTCCAATTAATAAGCACGTAAATAAGCAAATGAGTCTTATATGTATTACAGGAAGAGTGAAAAGTGGACAGGAAGCTCAGGAGAATGGCAAATTATATATATTGCACATTGAAATTTCCACCTGTTGGGTATTTTTGTTGTTTTGGTTTTTTGTTTTTGTGTTATTCTTTTTGTTTTTTCAATCCTGATTTTTGTTTTAAAACAAAACCAGTTTTGTACCGAGCCAATCAAATTAGCTATCCAGGAATTACTTTCCAACTTCATGATAAAATCATCTTCATTACAGACAGTCACTGCCTTCCTCCTGCTGGCAGTCATAACACACTGTGGCAATATCACTATTGTTATGGTTGAAGAAACACGAGGCTGCTTTCAAGGACATAAAACGAAAATAATGGCCCCCTAGGCTGAGGTTTCTCACACTTGTTTTTTACCCTAAGGTGATGTCTTTTTTTTTTTTTTTTTTGAAAGCTTCATAAAATCCAAGTTGGGCATTTTATTAGCTATCCAAGCTTGGAACACAGAAGAAAGTATTTTCCCCAACTTACATCAGCAAAACAAACAAAAAAATTAAATGCATTTTATGTGTTTGAATGTGCATATGTATGCTTTTCCTTTGAAATTCTAAAGATACACCAAAAGTGCTTTCAAGTACATCAGAATATTTACATAAAAATCTTCTGATTATCTCTAGCAAAGAATATTAAAAACACTTCTATTCCTCTTTCTACATATGCTATCAAAATCCAGAGAAACATCTGAATACATTTTGCAGGATAGAAAGAAAAACTAAAGGGATTTACCTCTAAAACTCACTCTTCTCATTTTTGTTACATTTCTCTTTCAAGTAGCTCTGAGCAGTTCATCTTTGTAACCCCAGACTTTCCGCTTGCTTCCAATTTGCCATATCCCATGTGTCACTGCATTTGTTGTTGTCAGATATCATCAGATTTGTAGCAGAGGCTTGAGAAGGTATTTTTATTCAGATTCCAGCTTCTGGATTCAAATGACTTCTATTACTAAGCTCAGTTTTAATTTGGACTGAATTTCTAGTCCTTATTAGTGCCTTGCAAATACAACTTTCCATGACAAACTAAATATAAGAAAGGTTTTTATTCATCTATTGACAACTTGAAAATTCCCTCAGACTGTTCATGATTATATCTTCACCTTCAACTGCTAAATTTTTCATTTTCATGACAGGGTCTTTAATCTCAGAGATTTTGGTCATGACTGCATTGTTTAAAAACATCAGTGTGGGTGGGCTTACATAAACTGAGATATTAATTGTAAGGATGCTATTCATCCATAACACAGCCTGTAAAAACCCTGATTTGTGCTCTACTCTTTTGTCCTCTTACTGCTGCTTGACCATTTTAACATTCAGCAAAACTGAACTGTAGAATTCCAAAGCCCACATCTTGCAGTTTACTGGAAATGAGAACTAGAACGCATCTTTAGAGAGAATGCTGGACAGAACACAACTTCCCCAGAATGTCAAATGCCAGAAGAAGCATCCAAACTTCAGTTATGCAAGACAATATGTCTTGCAAAAATACTTGGTTTTAATGAAAAAAAAAAATTGTTTACTTTGTTTAACATTTTCTGGAGAAATATAATCCTCTCCTGCCTTGATCTAATTAAAAGCACTTTAAAAAATATAATCTGATGTTTCTGCTCTTGGTAGTCCAATACATGAAAAATAAAAACAAAACAACATTGACTTTTCACAGAACTGTAAAATGCTTTCCCTACAAGATACTCTGACATTGGCTTATATAGTGTATTCAATAAGCCTTAGCACACAGAATTCAGTGTCTGTAGACATGTGACTTGCAAAAATACTACTCTGTAGAGCACTTAAAAGATGGCTTTGTACTTAAGGTTAACTGGGGAAATAATGTGACATTTACAAGGGTAATGCTGGGCTGTATCTCAGTTGTGTTTGTCTTACCTTTTTTTCTTTTACAACCAGGTATTTGCATGACATTTTTCTTTAAAGAGGAAAAACACAAGAAGGAAATTGTGTTTGCACTTTATGCTGATTGCCATATTATCCTTTAGGAGGAAAACAATGGCACGCAATTATGAGAGTAGTTATTCCACAGACTTCACACAAATCATGGAAGTTAAAATTCGGGTTTTTAAGGAAGGGACTCTGAGTAGATGAAATTAAAAGCATTGTAACCTTCTTAAGCTGACTGCTTTTCTTTCAATCCAGAATTAATGTAAAGAAGTCCACTTGGCAAACCAGACTGAGCCCATTACTGACTACACGCTCACTGTAGTGTAGGCATTTTAGCAGAGGAAACATTTTTATTAATTATTCTGGGGAAGGACTTGTAAGCAGCTGGGGAAAGAGGACAGAGAAAGAATAGATTAGAGATCATAGCAAAACCCTATGAGCCAGAATTTCAGCCTGTGTAAATCAAACTCTCTTGGGGTGGGCAGAGCTCTGCTGTTTTTAAACTGAGCATCTTTCCCTCACCAGCAGTCTGAAATTCCAGTAGCATGCAAGAGGTCAAACGAAGTTACCCTTCCACTGACTTGTGCAGGGCTTAAGCCTTATAACACTTGTTACAGTGAATACTTTTCTCATGATTAAGGAAATATGGAAACAGTCTGAGAATTTACAAAATTGTGTCTATTTCTTTAAAGAGAATAGTTATTGATGATGACTTTCTTGCTGAAAACTGTGGCACAGTTGTTTATGGACTGACTATCGATGTCAGTCAAGCGTTGTGTTGAATGTCACCCACTTTCAGAGAATAAACTGATCAATTTGCTCTTGTTGGCAAAATGGAAAATCACCATGTTTGTGTTAAATGCAGTGGAAAAACAAGAGAGTTGGAAGAAGCAAAATTCTTCTAAGCTTTTAACATGACCAAAAGACATTGATAAGATGTAGCATAGCCAAATAGTTGGAACTCCAGCTCTAGAACTGTTGTATGTCTGCTTTCTTTCTGATCAGTCCTGCAGTGTCCTTCTCACTTTCCCCCATCTGCATAAACACTGCCAGCCAGATTCTCTTCTGCATTGCTTCAGTTTTCCACCAACAGGGTTTTGAAGATAAACCTTGAGTAATGTAATGATTAATCACCCCAGAACCAGCAATGAGCCCCCAAACTGCACAGCACTATGTGAGTGTGAGTAGCATTGCCTTTCCTTATGCCTGGTTTTGCCGTTAGTTTACAACACTTCTGTTCAGTCTTCATCTCTTTGGAGATTGGTGTGCTTTGTGGGAAAACCTGTTGTGAGGCAAAGCATCCTGCTGCAGACTAAATGAATTTTTGAACTCTTATTTCTGTGCAACTTTGCCAGTAACTTGGTTGCACAGGTTCCTACAGGGACCTAATTATTGTTTTCTCTGAGTAACTTTCTGGTTAACCTAGCAAAGTCATGACTACATTCACCTGTCAGGTATCCTCATTAGTGGGATTTTTTGAGTTCTTCTAAATCTGATCTTTAGTGCAGCTAGATATTTATGATCAAGTGGTTTTAATGGAGAGATTGTACTACATAAAAAGATGGATTTATGGCAGATTTACTATCTGTTTGCCAATGGCACCCTTACCCAGTAAGAGTATAAAGTTCTTATAACAGGAATTCAGCTGTCATCCATTTTTGGAGAGAAAAACTGCAAACCTTTGCAATCTTTTTAATCCTCAGTAAAGGGAAATCTGGAGAGAAAATATTGGTTAGCTGAGAGTCTTTTTCTCAAAATATCTTCTGTTCTTCCCTTAGGAAAAAGTGCAGTCTAATTATCCAAGCAGTGGGTGAGAAACACTGATAGAAAATGTTAAATAGTGCCATTTCATATGTTTTTGGCAGTTCTTATTCCATAGGAGTGATATCTTTTACAAAATGCTGTGTGGCCATTTAGAAACAGCTCAGGACAATCTGAGAAGAGTTTTAGTGACATGAACTCCATCCCAAAATAATTACAAGAGAGACTGAGGTCTATTTTTGAATGTTAAATTAACAAAATGCCTCAAAGGTTGTTGTCTATTTCTGGTTACTCGTTCCTTCTGCGCACAGTAAATCTAAGGAAAAAAATTAAAAAGAGATGATAACATAAAACATGAATTCTGCTAAACCATTTGGTTTATATCTCTGAGAACCTCCTATACTAAAAAGGAGAGTGGCTAGTTCTGTCATTATTACTTCAATACTATATAGTAGGATAAATAAAATGTCCCTGCTTCCCAATCCTTTACACACTTTGTGTGCAGCTGAGTGATACGTAATTGTATTTCAAAATCAACTTGCACTTCCCAGCATCATTAAACTTAAGTGAACAGAAGTTGCTGTCTTGAATACTCTTCAGAATAAGAAGGCCTGTAAAATGTATTTTTTTGCCATCTTTAGACACTTTTCAGACTACAGTTGTTTATGTGTGTCTCTGCAAACCATGCAAGAAACATTTTCTTTGATAAAGTAATAATCTAAGCACCACTGGAGGTCAGCTAAAGGATTATTTGTGACATTATTGGGCTTGGATTCAACCTCTAATGGTCTGTGCCAGGCATTTTAATATAGCATTTATGTTGGGCAGTATAACAAATCTTACATTGCTCCCAACCCTACTCTCCATGTTGAAAGCCATAGCAGATCAAAACTTTAAGACTTAAAAGAATCCCTCTTCTGGCTTATGTTTGCAGCTCCCCATTTTGCCTGACTTACCATTATTGAAAATTTCTCTCCAGTCTCCATTCACATTGATCTGGGCAGCTGCTGAAGGAGTGACAGACAAGTTTGGAACAGCAGATCACATAAGTAAGAAAAAAGAGCAAATCAGCATGAAAGTTTCCAGAGGCCAGCACTGGTGAGGAACAGGCTGGTGAAGCTGAGCACAGAGAATAGGTCAGCTGTGCATTAGATGTTCACGATTCTGTTTCCTCTACAACATTTTTGGGTAGTGGCTAATGAGGCCTTGTATCTGGAATGTAAAACTGGACTTTTAATATTTCAACAGGTGAAATAACACACGTTTGAAAAGAAAGTGTTGTGTGAGACGTTTGTCAGGCCTCTCACAACCTACAGTTATTGTGAATTTGAATCCAAGGGTCCTGTCCCACCCACAGGCCCCAGTCTCTCTCAGGGCCACTCTTCCTCACAGTGCAACCTACTTGATTCAGTACAAAAGAGATACAAGAACACTGCCTAGGAATAAGAGATTTTTTTTTTCAGTATTGCAATATTTCCCTTCACAAAATCATGAAGCGCCACAGAATTCCTGTGGAAAGAAGCAAACTAAAGCAGCACTCTTCTTCATATGACCCTTGGCTGGTAAAGCAATGATCTCTATCAAAAAAAAGAGAAGGGAAAGGAAGGGACTAAGATTTGATGTGAAAGAACTCTCATCCAAACTATGCTTCTCAATGTTGAATAAATGATGTTGGGTCATTGACAATGCTGAGTCATGATTCATTGATCCATGGAGGCATTGATCACTTTCTGAAGCAAGATATTCTCTTCCTATAACATCTTTTTTTTTCTTGCAAGTCTTTCATTTATGCACTGATCAAAAACAACTTTTGTTTCCTTGTCAGAACAGAGAAGCTGCTTCAGAGATGATCCATTTCTTACTTTATTTCTAGTGTTCTCTCCTGCTATCTACAACAGCCATTCCCAACTACACCATCAACTCTGTAGCAATATCACAAAATCACATACGTAATCACATAACAAAAAATCACATACGTCAATCTGTGGAAGATTCAAGTTCACATTGGCACTTAGGGTGAAGCTTTCCCTTTCTCTTTTCTTTACATGACAATAACCTCAAAGAAAAAGAGTGCATTGCCTACATCTACTAAGTTGTAGTAGCTACAGTATGTAGCATACAGGTGTTAGCATGTAAAAAGTTTGAGCAACATTTGATTTAATTTCTTTCTGTGACAGCTTATAAAGTGGAGCAATATTGGTCTAACAAGTATGTTCTTTTATGGATCAAGTCAAATGATACACAGAACATTTTTTTTTTTTTTTCTTTTTAGCTAAATGCATCTAGTTATGTAACACCCAGAATACTGGAATGGGAATACTAATGATAATAAGCAGACAGCACTCTATCCAAATCAAATGGACTTCAAGATGACTCATTTTCCTTTAGAATAACAAATTGACTTGTCAAGAATAAACAGAAGTAATCATAACCATAAATAAAACACCTGCTGTTTCTTTTTCACAGATGTAGTTGCATATGGGCAGAGATACTTAAATATAAAGTAGTTGAAATATTATATGGAAAATTAATCATTCTGTGGTTTCAAAAAACTAAACAGAACTAATAAAAGAAATAAGGAGGCACTTAAATCTGTACCCACTAGCACAGTTCCAATGAATCTTCTACCACTAGTACCCATGTTACTGTTCTCCTAAGGATTTTTATAAAATATTTTCCTTAAGCTTCAAGTTGTCACAACAGTTCACAAGTCATTAACACTGCTTGCTCAGTTTCACTACATTTTACAACAGTGTCAGATATCTGTTTAATTTCAAAGAACACATTTTCTATAATTCTAACTTAAAAGATGGCTTCTCTCATCTTTTCACATTTAGATATTAAAATTTTGGCTTCTCTTTTTAACCTAGCACCATTACAATCTGGATAAACAATGATGACATTTGTGGATTCATCAGTTCCCTACAGGAATATATGGGTTCTATTTAGTTCATAATGAACCAGTAATTTATATATATATCAGCATTCTGTAGATGGAATTATGATTCATTTAAAAGCCAAAAGTTTAGACCCTCTGATTTTAGCTTTCTTTTCTGTCATCCTATGGCATGTGGCTCCTGAAACTTTTACATCTGAAGGCAAAATTCTGGTTCTCCCAAATCAAGTGGAATTTTATAACTTAAATGAAATTTCATCATCTATCCCATTTGCCACTCATAAAAAGGATGTGTAAACTTCTTCCTAGCAGTCATTTGTTTTTATTTTTTTCATAGGTAAATATACAGTACATACGATAAGATGCCCAAATGACTTCTGTTTCTGCTAGGGTAAGTTAATGAAATAACTTCAGAATAATCCTTAGAGACTAGAAAAACATGGTGCTTTTTCATAAAACTTCTAACCTTTTGAAAAAAAGGCTTTTATAATTGCTATTATTACTAATCCTGATGGGTTGCAGAGAGTTATTATTATAAAATAAGATTTCATGTAGCATATCTTAATTAATAAATATTTAGCTATAAGGTATATTTTACACGTAATTTGGCAAGTATCACTTCCATACCATATCAAAATTGTAATTTACCCATTCTCTGCTCCTAAGGGATGTGGCTACTATAAAATCCAGAGAAGAGCGAGTGATATATTCTTTCAAGGGTATAAAAACCAAAGAACCAAGTAGCAAGAGAGAGGGGGAAACTGAAAGTTATCTAAATTGTAAGGAGGGAAACTCTCAACATCAGAATTCAATGGGAATGTGACAGGTCAGTCTTGAAGTGTTTACAAATCTTTTTCAGGAATCCTTCAGTCAACTTCGTAGTCCTAATCCTTTACTCACTATAGTACCTGAAAAGTGGATCTAAGAGAGAGTGGGAATCTGTGTGTATTTGCTTTCTGGGCAGCTTTTGTCTCTGTTTCCTTTCCTCAGCTCCTGTGCCTTTCCATGCCATACCCCATGAGACTGAAGTGGCAGCAGATGCTGCTGCAACGGTGAGAGCAGTGTGGTGAAAGAATGCTGTCCATTTATAGGAATTTACATAGATTGACTGACATGATTCCCCTGGTGTTTACCACCCACTGAGTCTATTGTTGGAGGCACAAGGTTATTTACTGGCAGCATTTTCTGCTGGTTTCTTTTTTTGTGTGTCACAGAAAATTACCATGTTGCTTTCATAGCTGTCTGTCAGAGATTACTCTTTTCCCTCTATGTATGTTTTTTCCCATAGATTTTATTATGTAAAGGATCTCATTTGCACTTGAAAACAAGGTCTGTCTGCAAAAGTGTTTGTGATGACTGGGATGAAGAGTGTGAATGAGTGGAAAAGACATGTGTTTGTGGCTTATAGTTTGTGTGTACTGACTTCCTTGAGTGAGTGTATGGCCCAGTGAAGTGCAGGCAGCTGAAGTCCTGCTACTGAGCGCTACGTATCCCTAGTGCTTCTCCCTCTTCAAATTGTCTTCTCAAAAATCTACTTTGGAGCAGATGATGAAGTGTGGCTAAACATGGTTATAGACATAGATATCTAGCTTTATTCAGATAAATAAGGGTCCCAGAGATTTCAGGAAGCCTTGGGGTTCTTGCACTGCTGTTTATTTCTCTTGGTATTGGTCCAGAGTGTAGTTAACTCAATCAGAAGTATTATTTACTCCTCCAAATTACTTTGCAAACACTAAACCCCACTCAGGCCTGTAATAATACTGTACTAAATCATTTGCAGCATGATTCAGAGATCTTCTATGTCTATGAATTTGCCTCATTAACTTCAATGGACTTTGCTGATAGTGCACACAAAGAAATTGTTATGTTAAAGAGAACAACAATAGCAAAGTAAAGCCTGGATTAACTGGAGGTGTTGATATAATTCTACTTAAATATTTTACCCGTGATATTTCACCTGCAGTTTATGATGGCTGAGTGCTAACTGAAATTAGAAAAGCAAAAGTATGCCAGCGTGCTTAGCAGAAGTGTTTGGTTGTGTGTAGCAACTCTTCCCCCTTTGAATAAATTGAGAAGCAAGTGGAAGGTTTAGCTGTAAGTAAAGAATATTGTCATTGCAATATTAGAACAACTACCTTTTGCACATTCTGTAAGCAGAGAATGGTTCCAAAAAACTCACAGGAATAAATACTGAATGTTAATATGCTTTTAAGTTAAGAGCCCAGCTTCAGCTACTGTCCCTCGACTGCTTTGAAGACAAGGAGATGGTTGGCAGCATCAGTTTTATGTTTATCAGTGTGAAGAGGCTGATCTTCACTGGAAGGTTTGTTTGGCTCCTTCCATGAGGTCCATATGCAGCACTGAAAACTGCTATTGCACTTTGTGATGGATTTAAACTCATTTAAACTATTTAAACTCATTGTACTGGTGAAGATGAGACAAACTCTTTATCTCCACAGTTAAGGCTGGAGAGGTTTGCTTAGAATATAAGTCATGGGAATTTACTCCATCCTTTTTCCATTCCAGATAAGGAATTTGGAATTATTCCTTTGTCTTTCAAGGTCTGTTCATATAAGGTAGATCAGACGCCATTTTCATTGTGAGAATAGTAAAGTTTTTAACAGAATATATCTGAGGTATTGCCCAGCTGTAGTACCTGATGGGTATTACCTGTAGTACCTGTAGCAGCTAGAACAAATAAAACAAAATAAAAATCCACAGAAGAAAGCCTCTAAAAAGTATATCCAGATGAAGTTTCTGCTGGAGTCACAATGACAACCTTTAGGGAGGACAACACAACACTCAAACCTAATCAATTTCCCTGCTTGCATCTCAGAAGTGCTCCTTCATGGCTTTTATTCAATGGAGTACATAATTCTCCTTGTTTATGTTCTCAAAGGTCATCTGCCCTTGATAGAGTTATTTCAGCTTTATACCTGTACAAGAACAATGTCAAGCCCAGTGAACCAATGTTTGCTCAATTAGAGCCAAGAAAATCTCTATGCAGTCACAAATCAAATACCCAAGTCCTTCCCAGCTCTGCTAATGGTAATGTAGTGCTGCTCACACACAGATAAATCCTGGAGATTCCAGGCAGGAGTTACTCATTCATGATAGTATGTATACACATAAATATGCAAATCTATATCTCTGAATATATGCATAGTGAGGTACTTATATGCATGTGTGTATGTGAAAATGCATATCTGTATATGACACTTTCGTTTACAAGACTTTTTTTTTAAAGTATTCTCAAATACAAGAACTGTGTAAAAGAAAACAGTCATGTGAGGCAGGCCTGGACACCACTGCACTGTTTGGTACCTGAATGCATGTGAAGATAAACATATCAATGTCTGCAATTTCACATGCAAATAGCTCTGCAAGGGTGATTACCTGGACTACAGGTGCAGTAGGCAAACTGGTAGAGCAATACCAAAAGTTGTTCAATTAATTGGCTGCGATGCAGTCCCAGCAATCATATGTGCCAAATGATGATGATAGAAACCAAGTCAGACCAAAAATCTGTGCACTCAAGTTTGTAATTGCACAGATATCTCTGAAGTCCTTTCACTTTAATTTCTCAAAAAGAATATCATTGTAAAAAATGAGCAACACATTGGGGTTTTGTTTATTCATTCAAATAAAAAAAGATGCCATTTTGTTTGACTTGACTTTTCTGATAAAATATCAAAAACTAGTTCCTGGGAGAAATATATCCAAGTGTGTAGTGGGTCACAGTAGAGATGTTAAACTGTGGTTTCAGTGTATAGAAGACTTAGAACATCCAGCTATTACTGTGACTGGCTGCACTAGCCTCATCTTTAGCTTCAGAGCTTCTTAAATATTTGCTAGCTAGCAGCTGCTTATTATGGCCAGGTTTTTTCTTCAAAAAATTAATAAGGATTCATACAAACCTCCCAAAACACATCTTAAAATATCAAGCCCCAGAAGAGGATTTCATAAAACTGCAGTGTCCTGTTACAGTCAGAATGATAGCCATTAGTTCAGCTCTGAATATCAGGAGACATTTAGCCAAGTGCACTCACTGGCTGTGAGTCTGGTTTGACATAGACCCATTTTTCTACAGATTGACAGTTAAAAACTATGTTCTTTACAGTCTGTAAACTGTGATTTCATACCCAGCAGAGATTTGAAAAACTACTGCTAATGCAGATTTATAATAATGAGCTCTTTGAGTGAATACCCCCATTAGCTGCTCTATTTTCAAGACTTCTAACAATATTAAAAGTTGTCTTTTTTATTATTATGTTTTATTAACACTATTTTTTTCCCTTTGCATTTTTGTCATTACTGTTTTAAACAGGAAACCTCATAATTATCTTGGCTACTCAGTCCCTTCTACTTCTGATGATTTCTTTATCCATCATTATAGTGTGATCACACTAATGATTGTTTTTCATACCTCTGTGGTGTAATTAATGTAATATTGCAGGCTGAAAAAGATAATTTTCAAAAAGCCTCTTAACTTTTATATGTTCATTTGCAGCTATTGAATAATGTGCTTATACTTTGAAACACAGGAGCTGCCATAAGAGAGCACTGTAGTGGTCCATCTACTGTGATATCCCATCTCAGAGCACAGCCAATCACATATATTCCAAAAGAAAATATAATTTCCCCATTGGCTGAAACAGTAAAAATAACTGAATAGCACTGCCTTACCCATGGGGGAAGTTTGTTGCAATTGCATTTAACTGTTGTAGCATATCATCCACATCATTCACTCCCAGTACAAAGCCCTGCTAAATTCAGTGATGTCTGGGGCATTTTAGAGATCCAGGGAGGTGAAGGGGGAAGATTAATACATCTCATTAAAACAATTGTATGCCTCTGCAGTCAGTCAGAACATAACATCCAGAGAGCTGCCTGAACTTGCACGCTTCTGTCTTTGCTTTGAATTATTCCGATTTTACATGGAGTCATGCCTACTCTCTGACCTGCCCAAGTACTCCTCTTCCTAATAGAAATCTGGACTGTCTATATCCCATGATGTTCTGCACATCTCTCCATAAATTCCCCAGTTATGCTGAGATCTCTGCACTGTATTTTGTTTCCTGGCCTGGTCTGTCTCTGTGGGTGATGCAGGATACATAATGAAAACAATTACCTTGCTCTGACTTCCCAGGTGTTTGTGTGGTAGGTTTTAAATGCCAGTCTGTTAATTTGAATGGGAGTGGAGAAGCACAGCAGTGAAATGTGGTTGTGTCTCCAACCTTGCATCTCCATGAATATAGATGCCCTTATCTACAGGTGTTAGGAAATTCTCCTTCTGGAGATGCTTCACAGTACAGAGCTCTGTATGGCATAAACTTCACTTAAGTTTGAAAAGTGTTTTTCTGACAATTCATTGAATAATATCATCTAGAATATATACACCTTGACAGGATTCCTTCCAGGCTGTCAAGAGTAAGCTATGGACCACCTGCATTATCCGGTCAGCTCAGAGAGTAAAGCACTGAATGGATTTCAGACTCTCAAGGTTTAATATTGTTACTTAAGTGAAGACAGACTTTCACAACCCCTTCCCATTACAAATCTTCCAGATGCCTAGAAAATTTTCCTTCAAGTTCCTAGATCAATTACCAGAACTCCTAATTTTTCTGTTGATATTAATGTGGCTCTAATTTTGTGGCAGCTGGTGGGAGATTTAAGCCATTTCAGTATCATCTTAAACCTAAAGTGTGTCTGTAGAGTGACATTTGCCAAATAAGTGACATATGACCAGCACACAAAGAGTTTTATTAAAGCCATTCCTAGCCTCACACCATCTGTTTGGAAGGAAGACAAAATTCATTGAGCAAAGTGACCCAATCAAACAAACTGATGTGCATAATGTTAGTGTGAAAACAAAGCAAAGACAGAATGACAAATTCTGTGCTGTATTCTTTTCCTCTGTTTTGGTGGGAGCTCCACCTTTGATTTTGGAATTCTGGGATATGGATTCAAAGGTGGAGGCAAGGTATTCGGATCAAAATGCCAGCCCAGAGGATGCTTGCTTTCATTATTCATTTGGGGCTGATTTAGCACAGCTCTGATCTGAGAAAGAGAAGGCCCAGTGGGTCAAATCTCAGAAGGCAGTCAGATCTCTACTGCCTTATTAGACAGGGTGCCTTTTCCATCATATGTGTCATTTTGTCTGTTTACTCAAGGCTGTAAAACAAGTTCCCAGTCAGCATTAAAATCCTTGTAATTAAGATAATATTTTTGCAAATACTCTTCGTTCCCTAGTCAAATATTCAGAAATCTTTCCAACTAGCAGAGGCTTCCTGGTCTACTGCAAATTACTCACCCAGGCAGTCTATTCTTGCTGGTTTCCTAAGTAAACTTTGGAGTGTAGATTCTTTCTTAGAATTAGCTCCAGTAAATTTTCATTAGAAATTTCTGTGAGTGGAGAGAAATCCTAGAAAAGTAAGGGGTTATTCAGCTTTCTCTTTCCTCTATTAGAAAGCTTTGCAGTGATATTTTGATCACAAATTGCAGCTTTCCTCTGAGACTTGAGCCAGCTTTGGTCCCATCTAACAACCTGACTTGTAATAAACTCCAGTATTTCAGAGAAGTTGTGTAGGGACTTGCTGCCTGACATCATTTCTGGGTTAAAAGTAGCAAGATGGAAAAAACCCCGAGATTACTCATATTGAGTCCTACAGCCCAAACATCTGTCACAGTCTTTCATTCAGAAGCTGCGGAAATTATTGCCTTGGTTGCTCATTTAAACTCCATGTGCATGATGACTTACAAAATGCACCAAAATAAGATTTCAATTATCGTGGCTAGAAAACTGATCAGATATTAACTTCATATGGAAATGCTTTAGATGTGCCTGAAAACCAAGAGTTTTTACTCTACACTGGAGATCCCTACAGTATTTAGGAAATTTAGCTCACCATCTGCACATGGGACAGGGAAACATAATCATCCCTTTAGAAATAGACAAGGCTTAGGGAAGGTAACACATTTTCATGAAGTAATTTATATTGGAGGTATCTTGCCAGAGTGCTTATTTGAAAAGCTCAAGTTGTCTACATGCAGAATTTGCCTTGGGAATTTGATCAATTCTTCTTTCATCACACTTAATTTCCATAGAAACAAAGGTAGAATTAGTTCTGGTAATCAGCTACGAGCAAGGCCTTTGGACTTATTTGATTTCAGGTTAGGGAAATCCCTTTTTGTTTAATATTTGTGACCTTCCTCAGTGAGTCTTGGAAACCAAGTGTGAAATAGGCACTCTCCTGTAAGTAAAGCCCAGTATGACCTACTCTTTGTTCCCTCCTGCAAATCCTTGCTGGAGGACAGAGCCAGAGGAAGAGGCCTGCCAAGGGTGCCTAGAGATGCCCTCCTCCTGTAGCTGGAGCTAGCTTTTTCTGGATCATCTTCGTTTCTGAGAAATGATGGCTTGACAGATGGAAGGACTTCATGACTTCTGCAAACAAGGGCAAAAGCAACAGCAGCAATTATCAGGAGAGAAAGTGAAATACCTCCAAAGTGCTTTTACTTCTGCTGCTGTAAATGTGGAGCATGATATATGTGGTAATTTGTGCTTTGTTTTTCCAGCTATTTCATTATACATTTACTGTTTTCAGACATACACAGTAGCCAAGTACTCTGGAATGTTTAAAACGAGAAGTGATGCACTCTCCTTCCCCAGCTCACTCAGCTGAAAAGACCAAATTCCTTGACTGTGTAAGGGCAAAATGATAGATATGATGGATTGCACACAATTCAAGATGTGAACAGTGAAGCAAAACACCTGCTCAGAAATATATCTCTGGGATGAATTCCTGCAGAAATTAGCTATGTTTCAGGGGTGGAGAGGTATTCACATGCATTTACTGCAGTTGAAGTTGGCAAAGAAACATTTTCTCTTCCTTTAACATGTGAATTGCAGAAATGGATTTTCTAAATGAAAGATTTCCACTACTAAATCCTTTTAAGTGTGTTCTAGTTTCCACAAGACAGCTTGGAAATTGCTCCAAGGCAACAGACACTTATTTCAATGTGTAATATTCAGTGAACCTTTCAAAATATCCTTAATAATAAAACCCCCAAGTGTGGACATCAGACTAATATAGGTGATTTATTGATTACATTTTCTCTGAAATATGAACTGGACTGGTTAACTCAGTGCCCCTGCAAACCTGAGAAATGCAAAGTATAGAGGGGCAATTAGAGAATCTGAAGAGAAACACCTGCCTCAGCAAATTAACAGATGTTTGAATCCTCTTCTGTAAGCAAGTGGCAGAAGTAATGATTTAAATCCCTGGCCTATGTGTGCTTCTGCAGCACAAGAGGAGAATAGCCACAATTTTGGTGGTGAGAAAGAAGTCCACCTTATCAAGAGTGGTAATTCATCTATGCAATACCTCTGCCTAACACACCTGTGATCATGACTTACCTCTCCAGTTTTTAGTGGGGTTACTGGAGGTGAATATTAGCCTGTGGGATATGAGCTAGTCTCATGATTTTGCCTCTTTTTTTATCCAAAAACAGGGAAAAAAATCAAGATGGTTTATTGGCTCTGAGGTTGATCTTGGAAAAGAGGTGAGGTGTAAGTTCAGTTCAATTCATACAGAACTGAAAAGGAGTCTACATTTGTCTGAATACTGTCAAATTGTTTTTTCTGAAAATTGTGAAAAACTAAAATACAGTGGACAGGACTATTGAATTTAGAGAAGAGAATGCACTTAGTGTCTATGACTTTAAAGTTGAATCATAGAGTGGGCTTTTATCTTTCCATTGATTAGAGACAGGGGAAATAGTTCTACATTTGGAAAGGAATTGAAAATGAAATCAGTGGATCTGTGAAGAAGTTTTTAGCAACTAAGGAAAATGGAGAAAAATTTGAATTCAGTGAGTGAGAGACACAACATTAATTAGATTTTTAAATAAATATCCTGTGGCTTATCTGCCCACCTGTGATTGCAACCAAACAAAACAGAAGACTGCAATGTGCAGTTCTCCCTTTTATGCTTGCAAGAAATTAACAAAAGCCCTCCAAAACAGCCCTATAGAAGAATGACAGAAGCCAGTGGTTGCACGTTACTATTTTGTGAGACGGTTTATTGAAGGCGATCAAGTTTCTGTGCAGAACTTGTTTTAGGACAGTTTGAACACACTGGATATTTTACCTTTTCAGAAGCATGGAGGATCAACTACCTTGAACATGTTCCTAAGCCATGCACACTGAAGTTCTAAACTTGACCTTCATGCTCAGTTTTTGGGCACTTGATGAGTATTTCTGGGCTCCTGTTCCTTCATCTACACAATTTAATACATTTCAAAAGGATGCTTGTGGGATTGGGCAGGCAATGTGTTCTTGTGCAGTTTTCTATCTCAGTGCTACAATTTAATATTTTGAGCCTAAAGTACAGATACACAGGTATATTACCAACATATCAATTTCCTTGATACATAAATGAATATTACACAGCTTCCAAAAACACAGAAAAACTAAATTTATTCCAATACCCTCTGCAATGCAAAACAGATTAAATATAACTTCATCTTCTCCATATTTCTTCTATATGGAATTCTTTTTTTTGCAAATACTGCTGTAGCCATGCATGTTACTATCCTGTGTGCACCCACCATTATATTTGATGGTGTAGTGACAACTGAGAGTAAACTGTATGGACAGACCTTTCTTGAATATAATGACTCCAAAATAGTAATCCTGAAGCAATTAATAGTGTAACTTTAATTTTGAGGCACTTAATCATTCAGAAAACAATCAATCTCGTGGCATGGAGCCAACTTTCATACAGCCTACCAGAGGAGTAATAGGTTGTAATAAGGAGTCATTTATATTGCTTTAACATCAAGAGTGGTTTCAACGGGAACAGTGGCCTCAATGTAAAGACCAAGTTTAATCATTGTACACTTAGACCAAGACAGTTCCTACAAGCAGCAGTGTCCAAGACAGAAAGTTATATCCATGTGCCTTTATTTAATCAGGTGTCACATTCACAACCATGACTACTGGGAATTAAAGTTACTGTAAAACCAGCAAGAATTTCCCACCATCCTTACTAATTGTGCTGCAGCAGGAGGAAGACAGAGCCTGTCTCAATATTCAAGTCATAAATGACCACATTACCAGAAAGTATCCCTTATAAAAATAATGAGCAGGAGATAGCAAGGTTTCTTTTTCCCCCTCTTTAAAGACACCTTTTTCACACTCCCTTAGGACAGTAACAATCAATATATGATATAATGCAACAAAGATGACTGGGGTGACATACAGAGATTGAGTTTAAAATCTCTGCTGACAGAAGGGAGAGTGCCAGCAAAGCTGCAACTCTGGATATGAGGAGATCAGAATTCAGGCTCTTCAGGCATTTAGTGAGGTCCTCAGAGGAAATGTCACTTGGTCTGCTCAGTCTGGAGAAGAGGAGATTGTGGGGAGAGCTCATCTCAGTTGCAACTTCCTCATGAGGGGAAGAGAAGGGGCAGACACTGATCTCTGCTCTGTGGTGACAGTGACAGCACCCAAGGGAGCAGGCTGAAGTTGTGTCAGGGGATGTTTAGGTTGGATGTTGGAAAAAGTTTCTTCACTGAAAGGGTGGCTTGACACTGGAATAGGATCCCCAGGGAAGGGATCACAGCACCAAGCCTTGACCCCAGAGGTCAAGAAGTGTTTGGAAAATGCTCTCAGGCACATGGTGTGACTCTTGGGGTGTCTTGTGCGGGGCCAGGAGTGGGACTCAATGATCCCTGTGGGTCTCTTCCAACTTAGCATATTCTCTGATTCTGTGATTGTGTGATAGTGTGTAATGCTGTCTGGTTGATAAGGAGCTGTATGTCTTCTCTAGGTAAAGGATGTTGATCCCTAAGGTTGTGGCAGAGGATGTTTTTCATGATCTTATTTTTTTCCAATGCATTTCAACACTTTTTTTCTTAAAAAATCACGTTTGTTAGGTGAACTTAATGTTATCAGCTCCATAAAATAGCTTGCAGGTGTTGGTGTTTTGGAAGTAGCAGTAATATGGCAGGCTAGATCAAACCAGAAAAATGTTTTGGATTACTTTTTTTTAGGTCTGAATGATGCTTTTTCACAGATCTCCTTGTTATTCATGTTTCACTCAACCCTCAGGTCAAGACTTCTATAATTTAATTTCATTTTGAATATTTCAGCTTTAATATGTACTTAGAAAGCCTTCATGAAAGGTGCATTATGTAACTGCTCTTGGAGATAAATGCTCATTTCCCTCACTGAAGTCCTGAAAGCTTGTAAGGTGGTTGCATGTCACAGCTGTTTTTTCTAGCACAGGGCAATATGTCTTTCTGAAAGCAGAATCTTTTGAGTAGCAGCTAATACATATTGCTAGATACTGCTGCTAATAGAATGCATAGTATGAGCTCAAAGTAGCAATAAATATATTAGAAGAAAATAATTAATGATTATTAATCATGGTTACAAGCAACCTAACAAATAGTTGTCCTCGATAATTGCTGGTTTCAGAAAATGTTTGCTAACCATTCATTATTTTTCATTTTGATGGGTGTAATCTCCCCTATCACCCCCTAATATAATGTATGACTCAGCCCAATCTTTGAAAAATTGTCTGAGGATAGCAGCATTACACTTCATTGAGCATTTTTTCCTTTGTAAAAGGGATTATGAGTATTTTACCAAAAGAAGTACTGCAAAGCTTCCTTACAGTTCAATGTGGTATTAGGCTGTTTTAGAATCAATACTATAGAACAGAGCATATACACACACAGTCTGTAAAATATTTAAATTCATGCTGGAGTTACTGTGAAGTAAATAATATTTATCATATTCTTTTATAATCCTGTCCTATAAGATATTGCTAGAGAGTAGCTTTCTTTGCCCCATTTACTAGATGAGTGTAATAGCTGAAGTCCAGTCACTTTTGGTGCTAGACTTAAATGAGATTCTTAGAGTTATTCACATGTATTAACACATCTGCTGTATCTGAAGACAGAGATTTATTCTCTAATTAAAGTAAAAATTAGTTCTTTTTTTTTAATTGACTTCTGCAGTGGCAAGATAAAGTCCCATGATCATGTATATGTAGTAAAGTAGAAGACATTCTTACTCATAAATATTTCCAGACCCCAGCACATTCAATAGGGTGATACAGTAATTGGTAAAAATCTTTCTAAGGCAGTCATTTTTCCTGGATTTTTTTCCTCTTTCACCCACCATGAACATCAAGCTATGATACCTAATCTCTGCAAGAACAAAGATGTTATTAAACGTAGCTAAAATTTGGCAAATTATGCAGAAAAAAAAAAAGTTTTATTCTAGGTTTCAGGCTAGCTTAGTTTTTCCAGGGTTTTAAAACAATTTTTCATTTCAAAAATAGCCAATTGACTTTTATTATCAAGCTATATATTTTTATGTTTTCCTAAAAAAGGCCCCCAAAACCCCCCAATCAACTCCCTCCCCTGTCCCCCCCAACCACTTTTTATTTGTTTTGGTTTATACGTACTTTCATTATATGGCTAAATGGAAAAGCAGAACTGTGTAAGAATCAGCTTTTCTGCAAGATTCGCAGCCTATAAATGAACCAAAATCTCTACAAAAAGTCCCTTTTCAAAAATTGATTTTTCACTCTCACTCACCCTTTTACTTTTGTAGTCCTACATTAGTTTCTAATTAAACAAGTTCAGAAGGTTTTTTCTCCAAACAGTGCCCTCCAGGAATGAGAAATACATTTCAGTAGTGAGAACAGTTCTTTTCATGCTTAACTTTTGTCATATCTACTGAAATCTACTTGGCCAAAGTTTAAAGCCATGAAGAAATGCTGGCAGCACTGGAAGATGATATTGTAATAAAGGATTCATATAATAGAGCTGAACTCAGCAAGCAAAATCATCACACAAAGCATTAATACCAGAAAAACTATACTTAAACTATGTTTCTTTATTAATAACTGCCAGAATGTAATACATGGTTAAATGTCTCCATTGCCTATTTTTTCCCTTGTAGAGATGACCAAAAAAATTTAAAAAAAGAAATATTTGCAATAATTTTAGAATGGAGATTTATGCACATCACTCTTTCATGTACAGTTAAGAGGGAATCAGGAGCATCTCCAAGGTGTTAAATTAAGCTGGCAGGGGGGATGTGCAAGTAGCAACTCCAATTCCTGATATAAAGAAAAATTTCTGGACTACTGAGATTCCAGCAGTATGAATAAGAGTCTGCAGAAAATGGGAGGTGTGTTTTCCCTTCAATTCAACTCCCCATTCTCCAGTAATTTTCTGACACTTTGTCTGCTCTTTTGGTTTTTTGAAACAGAATCTGAAAATCAAATTGATGGAATCCTATCTTGGTTTACTCAAGTGCTCTGTGCTTAGCAGTACAGGAAGGAGAGTCTGTGTCCAGCTAAAGTGTTAACTGTCCCCATCCTGTGGTGACAAGTACCTTCATTAGTGAGTGAACATACGTGCCTGTACAGTTGGGTTTCTTGTTCTTGTGCATGATGAGATGGCTAATCCTGGACAAAAGTCTGAGTCCTATTTGGTCAGCACGAGTTCATTTCTTTGCCTCCTGGAGTCCTACCAGCATTTTAACTAACTACTCATACAGCTTTCACAGGCTCTAACTAGTGGCAACTACTTTAACAGAATCTAAAGGAAGAAACTGGTTTTTTCCCCAATGGATGTGCACTCGTGAGAATGTTGGAAATACTGAATGGTTATTTAGGTTTTGCATTAAACATAATAAAGGTCCATGGTTCCAAAGAATATCTTCAGCTGGAAAAGATTTTTGGGTAGGGTTATTTAAAAAAAAATAGAAGAAAAAGAATAAACACAGCACATTGTGAAGTCCTAGAAAGGCTGTTAGAGTAACATTAGTTCACTGAGAATGACAGTTCAGTGGGAGGACATGAGCTCTGAGGTTCAGGAGTGGCACAGGTTTTGTCCATGAAATCCTATGGAGTCTTGGGGAAAAAACAGCTGAAAATCTCAAATATTTCTGACCTTACATATCTGAAGGGTTGACTACTTTTCTGGCTTGAAAGATCCCGACTCCTTCCTCATTGCCTTTCAAAGAGTGTGGTGCCTTTCCTCATGCTTTTGCTTGTCCCTTTCATATCCTTGACATCTCATCCCAGAATGGTCAGGATCATTCCAGAAACATTGCCAGCTGCAATGGTTTGTCATCAATTAACCTCCAAAAGGTCAGATAATTCAGATGAAGAATAGGTGACGTTTGCAGCTAGGCACTTTAAACAAAGTAATGACTTTTTCATTCTGAAACATGAGATAATTTTCTATTAATTTGCTTTTAATGCAGTTTTTTTTTCTACAAATGAACATGAAAATTTTAAAATGAAGATTAGAGCCAAAAGAAATAAAACAAACTATAGTATTGTCCATTGATTTAGTGTTGTGCACCAGAAGGCAAAGGGAGTTTGATTTGAGAGCAAATATAAAATGAAGAGAAAATAAAGGAACACTCTCACAAATATGGCATATGATTCTGCCTCAGCAATTTTATTTTTTAATTAGGACAAGTTTTAATTACTTTTTTGCAATCTTGCAGTGTACACAAGCACAGCAATTCCTTTTAACATTCAGTATCCTAGAGACAGCAGGTTAAGGTCTGAACCATAACAAATGATGCTTTACTCTGTACCCTGTTCCTTCACCCTCTAAAACATATTACTGGCTCAGTTCAATTCAATGCCAAATCTCAGCATGGGGCTTCTAGTAGTTTATTTTTTCTGTGACTAAGCTCTCCATCCAGGTTACATAAAGTCTCACGTCTTCTAGGATTTCCACTATCCATAAAGCTCTAGTAAAAGAAAATGACGAAATGCTTCATCCAAATGTCTCAGTACCATATCTGGAAATCTTTAATTTCCTCCTTTGAGAAGAGAAGTAAGCTGCAGAACTTTGTTTTTTCTTTACAACTAAAGCTGCTAGAAGTCCATAGATAAATGAAACCTAAATAGTCTTCATAATTTATGGGGCTTGAATTTTTACTCTATTACGTGTGTCCTTGAGCATCCCTACACTTTTTAAAAGCTCCCCTGTTCTTGCTGACTTTTAAGAAGGAAAGTTCCTAAAATAAAAACACCCCAAAATCCAAGGGCTAGCTAAACAAAAATGTTCCACTCCCCTTTTCCCCCCCATGATGGTAACATGAACATCTTCTCTTTTAAGATGGAGCTTATATAAATGTCATTACAGCCATGAAAGAAATTACAAGAAAATCAAAGCAGCTGAGTATGCAGCATCTTTTTGGAATCCTAAATGGTGGGGTAATTCAAGCCTATCTCTGTGAAAAATTAAATCTTTCAGTGAAAAGTAGAGAAAGGAAACCCTGATCTGGGGTTATAACAAGGAAGATGTTTACTGTAAAAGAGAAGGAAAGCCAAACCATGCTGGCAATAAAGGCAGAAATTTGCACAGATTTCTCCTTCTGTAGGCTGACAGTCTAAGATGACAGTGGTTGCTGTAGGAAACTTTTGTAGTAATATGAGTATCTATTTAGCATGAAAGAAATAAATTCAAGGAATTTGGTTAACATGGGCAGAGAAGAACCACAATGTAACAGCAGGAAAAATGCCTTTAGATTAATGCTGGTACCCACAGGTGAATAATCAAGACAGTAGGAGGAAAGAGCTGACAAAAAAAGCAAGCCATCTGGGTTGACACTTTGTCATACATTTATAGGCACGTCAATCCGATTAGTCACATGTTCTTTTGAACATGCCAAATGAAAAATGCAATTGAACATTTTGCTTTCAGTTATTTTTGAGTAAGTCCAAAGCCTGTCTCAGATATCCCATGGAATTACTGCAGATTTACTCCCAGAGAAATGGCAGCACAATTTGCTTCATTTGTTCATGAAGAGATATACAAGCACCTGTCACCTCTTGCTTTCTCTGGCAACCTCAGCAACGAGGAAAGTGCTGCCACTGGATAATGGAGAAAGCTTCAGAGTAAATCTCCTTCATTACCAACTACTGGGAAAGCGTTCTTCAATTATTCACTAAGTCTAAAGGGATAGAACAATTGTGGAAGGCTATTTTTATCCTATTGGAGAAAAGCTGTTTTCTTGGGGAAAACACAAAATGAAATAAAAGCTGAGTACTGACCGCATTTCCCCACCTATGTCCTGTAAAAGGCACTGTAAAATTGGGTAGAGGAGTGAACACTGTGTAACCCCAGGCCTGGCCTCCCTTTTAGCAGCAGACTTTTCCAACATTGATCAACAGGAAGAGAGAGTCATTTTCAGATATGGGAACAGCAGTCACTGCTGCTGTTGGGATTCTGGAAGGGTAAAGATCACAAAATTATGGAACAGTTGAGATGGGAAGGGACACCTGTTGGTCATCGTGAGCAACCCCCCACTGCTGTTATCTAGAGCTGGTGTCCCAGGACCATGTCCAGGCATGTTTTAATATCACCAAGGACAGAGATTCCTCTGGGAAATCTGTGCCAGTGACCAGTCACTTCTACAGTAAAAATGTGTTTTCTTGTGTGACATGTGACTCAGGGACTGCACTGGTTGAGGAAATGTTACACATTGTCAAGGAGAACAATACTTTCTGGGCAGGAGTTCCAAGAGTTTGGTTTCACTCCATTGCTTTGGAACAGTTTATGGGACATTGAGGATGTCCCTTGCACTCTCTATCTTTTCTCTAATTTGGGATATTAATTCTTTTCACTTATCCTTTGTTCATTTTTACTGAGTCACTGGGCGCAGGGTAACAGGTGCCAGGATGTGGATGCACAAGCACAGCGGATCTCTCTGGTTATAGGTACCAAAGCTATAACAAGAATTAATAAACCTTCCCTTTTCATACAGCATGTAGATGTCTCCTGAGGACCCTCTAATCATTAAGACTCACACAAGCTCAGGCACACTCTTCTGTGTTCCTCTAGAAACATTTTAAATGGGAATCTGAAGAGTGTTGTTTGATGAGGTAATGTGACACGTAGAGATTAGGAGAAAAAACTTTCCAATTGGAACTTGGGTAGTAAAAACACAGAACAGATATGCAGGATTTTTGCTAGCTAAAGCATAAGATTTATTAGGAATTGGAAGAGAGATGATATTAGCTCTGAAGCTGGGTGAGAATAGGGGAATGTAGGCCTGATCCTGTCAAGGACAAAGCTAATTTTTTCTGATGGGGATGGCCAATGAGAAAGTAGCCAGTAGAGATGGAAAAAACTGTGGGGAGTCAAAGAAAATAAGAAATTATAACTGCCTGATTTAGGGGACTCTTAGAGGTCATTTGCTTCTCCAGTGGTCTGGATGTTTAGGAGTGTATCTTGAATAGGTGAGCTCTAGGCCCTCTAATTCTCCCTTCCTCATTTGTGTAGCTGTCCTCTGCCTACCTCCTTTCCTCACCTGTAGTCGTAACACCCAGCTATGGCTATGTTTGGATTACATATTATCGAGATGTAAATTATTGTTTTAAGGTGGTGTGAAGGGGTTGAGAACAACATGGGTCATTTGTTTTAAAATTTCATTTTAATTAAGTTATTCTTATCTTGAATTCCCATACCATCCAATTACCTGTGCAAATTTTAATGTGGTCTGTAAATGTAAGCTTCTTCCTCCTTACTATTATTAAAAACAGTTATTAGTTTCATAAAACTTAGCACATAATTAGCAAAAAAAGTATCACAGCCCTGCTGGCTCATCAGCTTCTGCATTGGGTTTATTATGGAATTAAAAAATAAAGTTCTAAGCATTTACCAAATATCTACAAATAGTGCTTGTCAGTGATACCCATTTTTTAGGAGAAAACATACTGCTACTTTTGAGAACACTTGTAATGAATGTTTTCCTCATTAGCAACAGGATTTGGTAAAACTTGCTACTTTTGATCTTGAGCAGTTCACAGGAGACTCTTAGCCTTGTTTCCCAGGGATGTGAAGCTCAAATGCTCGCTGTGTCTGTTTAATCTGCTGGAAGGAAAAGAGCATCTATCTGTATCCTGTATGAGTAGGAAATGGCTCCGTCATCTCAAGTGGTTTTAGACACTATGGCATTCACATCTAATGTGGATTGTCTGTGCCTGAGCTGCAGAAAAAAGCTTTGGTTGGAGCCTGGACATTCAAAGGCTAAGTCCCTGCCACAGGGAAGGTGGGCCATTTGTGGGCTCAGTGGTTTGTCTGGCACTTGTCTAACTTATTTTGGATATTTTGGAGAGCTCAAGATGTTTCTTCCAGAAGTAGACAGCTGTGCATAATCTATCTTGTCCCAGCTTTGGAGAACGTCTGAAAGTGTTTGGGAGACCAAGATTGCAGAAGAACAAGATTGCAAGGCACTTCTGCCATAGTGCTAAAGCTTTTTATGTCAAAGATGGTCTACAAGACACAAATTCTAGGTCAAAACAATCTTTGATGGCTCCAGTGTTCAAATACTACTTGTTTCCTTCCAAATTTGCTTTAGCAAATTTGTGGTCACCTTTCCTACTATATTTGTGATTCCTTGTGAGCCTGCAGGCACGCCTGTACCCATTTAGTAAATCATAGAGAATTTACATTACCTTCTGCTGAGGGGCAAAACATCCACAACTAATGGAGACAAAGATCACACAGACAATAAACAGATAGTAATAAATGTGCATGTTTCATAGCCATGCTTCCACTCAAGGAGTGCTAGTAAACCCATGGTCCTACACTCATGAGTTTGAGTCCCAAATACCTCCAAAGAGCTAAGAGGAAAGGTTCCTGTGAGTCTGAACATGAAGATTAAAGATTCTTTTGTAACACACTCCAAGAATTTGGAATGTTAGAGTTCCAGGACTCATTGAACCTCCATTTAATTTCATGATCATTTCATATCCCGGAGTTCACTGTCTTTGGAATTGGGCCTTGTACCTTTTATGCACTTCAGGACTGAGTATCAATTGAAGCTACCTGTGGATCTGCACAGCCTTAGATCTACTTAACAGCCTTCCCTTTGAGAATTTAGAGTCTGTTGTATCAGGGGAATGACTAGACTTCTAAAAACATCTTGTGTGTTTCCATTTACGAAAGAAATTAAACTTTTGAAAAGCACATCAATGGAATTTTAAATGTCTATAGGCAGCTCTAACTTACAGTTTACAATGCACAGAATATAACGTAATAGATGCTAAAATTTTCAGACACTGACTGTGTCACAGCCTGGCTCTTTCAAACAACACTATTAAGGTAGTGGGACTTTCAGTTTTTTCCAGGAAACATTCCTTTCATCTCAGTTGAAAGCCTTTTCCTATCATTTTCTCTTAATAATCTTCAATAGAGGACTATGTATCTCCTGCCATGTTTTTTTCTGGACTTCTCCCCAGCATATCTATACTACAAGCAGTCCAGGAACAATTTCAACATAAAAAGCTCATATAGCCCTGTAGAGTTTATCCAAACCCTCAGGCTTTCAGGAACCATTAGTGCCCATCTAAGCACCAGCCACTTGTCAGATGTCAGAACTATTCAGCAAAATCAGTGCCATGATTCAGCCTAGCCTGACTCTTGTCCTGGACCTTGTCACTCCCAGCTTCCTCTCTAATCATTTGGAGAGAGGGAAATGGTCTCCCTTATTAGTTGCCTCATTATTTTAATGCAGCCCAGAGTTCTTTTCACAGTGACCCAACATTCCTTTTCTTACTTCAGCATCTTTACCACAAGGCTTTATATTGATTTGCTGTCATAAGCTTTCTTTTTTGAGCATCTCAGTCTCATAGTTAGTTCTCAAGCTCACTCAGTATGGCTTTAGAGGCTCCAGGTTGTTTATTGATGTGTATGTTGAGGCTTTCTTCCCTCCTGCCTAGTATCTGATCAAAGCAATCAATAAATGAGTGCTGTTATTATATTTCCAAACTCTTTGAGGATCTGTTACAGAGAAGGCATTGCCTGCTTAATTGACGAAAGCAAAGCTAAAAAGAGCCTCTTTGGTGGCACATATAGACACCTGAGAAGTAGAAAAAGGAAGGGACATCAATTTTCCCTCATGGGACCTTGAAGTATGACTTGAAAGGCTTTTGCTCTGTCTCTCACTGGCAACCTTTTAACTTAGAGACCTCTGACTTACCTGCATCTATAGCTGTACCACTATACTCCAGGTTGGTAGGGTAAGCAAAATACAGTATCCTCCTTTTTTTTTTTTTCAAAACTCTTTAATTGGCAAGAAAAATTTTGAGATTACTCATCTAACTATATGTTCTGTGAAAAGAGCTGAAATACTTGCAAAAATTACACAATTTAATAGCCACACATAGCTAAATTAGTGCTTAATATTACAGGAATTAGGAGTTCAAAAGACCATGATTTGCATAATTTATAATTGCAACAGCCAGCTTATAATATATTTTCTTGTGTCATGCTTGACTTCTTAGGCTTTCGGAAAACCTTGATCACTCTGAAAATAATCCCACCAAAGCTTTTTCTTTATAAACCTATGGATTTTAGATCAACTCTGAAGTGTAATTAGCTTGGGAAAAAGCCCACCCCCCTGACTGACAGTTCTTAGCTGGCACAGCAGAAATTCATTATATACAACTTTTGATTCCTTTATTGTATCTGTGACATTACTTAGGGCCTCAGAGCTGGACTCAACTCTCAGTCTTCCAGCTTTGATTTCCCATCTCAGCTTGGCAAGTGCTTTGCCAAGTGTACTGTTTAGACATTTTGTAGGTACAGGGCAAGTCCCTCCTAACCTAACTTTATTGACTCCAGTGCCTTTACCTCTGGTGCGAAATTGCCTCTGAGCAGAATGGGCAGGTTGAGAGGATTTCATTAGCATGTCCCTGGGTTATGGATGTTGCCCAGACCTACCTTCTCAATATTTTATTAAAAATTGAACTTCCTGTGACAGTGATCTCTCAGGAATGCTAAACTTTAGGCCTGTGACAGTTCAAATCTATAGGGCTGCTCATGGGCATTAGTGTTTCTACAGGATCATGGCCTCTGGGGGTGCATTGGCAGGGGTACCTGATGGAGATTAATAGCAAGGGGCCCAAGAGGCCAAATAATTTTCCTCATGGTGTATGGGAAGCAATATTGTAGCTTATTTTTCTTTGTATGAAATAGTATGAAATGCTATTGAATAAAAAAACTTGTTCTGCCAAAGCTCCAAATGGCTGTCAGAAAAGTAGTGTTACATTTATTTTTAGGCTGTTTTCCTAAGGAAATATGGCTTCTTTGATCATATTGTATGCATGAGTGTGTGTGAAACAATATGTGTATAACTGCTTAAATGTCTGATTTTGTCCCTCTTCCACCATAACACTGAGCTGACGGGGCAATTTCAACCACATTCTTGACAGTAGTACGGAGGTCTCAAGGAAGTTATTTTCTACAGTGTGAAAATAGAGAGGCAGGTAAAAAACAAGAGACCCATTTACTTCCTCCCGTGAGAGAGGCTGTAGCAAGAGCTGGTTGCTTATTAGACATCTGAGAGGGCACATTGTTCAAAGTGATGGCATAAATCCATATGAAGGCACCTTCCTTTCTTTCTGCTGGTCAAAAATCTACTGATTTTATTCACAGATATTGCTCTTTCCTGCTTCCAACACCCATATGATATTCTGGAGTCTTTTCCTATGCTGCCTTAAAAGGTCACACTTCTTTTACAGCAACTTGTATCAAAGGGTTGAAATGTCCCTGGAGAGGGTATTAAAATGAGAAATATCAAATTTGACTTGGCCATGAAGAAAAGGACTCTATATACATCCGTTCCCCCTTCAAACTTTACTGCACTTAGAATATTTTCTCTTTAGAGAAATGGAACCTCTATCCTGTAGACAGGGTAATCTGGCTCTGCCTGATTTAGGTTCTTCACAAGCTCCAAAATTGGAAATTTTAATGATCCGAGGACCTGTTTTTATGTGGCCAAGGGATTATTTTTTTTTTTTTTAATTTGGGAGAGTAGTTTATAATTTACACCTCTTACCATTGTGTTTGCTACACAGCTGGAAAGATTTCCCTTTTAAATATACGAATTTGAGAAGGAGTGGATCTTCCTCTTGCTCTGAAAGACACTGTTCCCCAGCCAGGTGGAACTGGTAGTGCAAAATGCTACAGTCAAAATTAAAACAGGCCTCCAGTGGGTTCCTGTAGGATATGAAATTATCAAAATATGTACTCAGAAAGGCACTAGAGCACACAGCTTAAATACCTTTGTTGGATTCTCAATGATATTTAAGCATTTTGAGATCTGTGTGCTCTTTACTACATTTTAACTGTGGAATACCCCCAAGGGTGGTCTTTACAGGGCTGAACTTATTAACTTCTACACACAATGGTGAGCCTTGCCAGCAGCAGAGTGGATATCCCATGCCTTTTAATGTAGCCAGCTAAAGCAGGATTTATGAAAAGAAAGAGGCTGAACCTCTTAAATCCAAACTACTACCTGAGAACTGAGGATATAAAATGAAAGTATCAACCCCCGAATTCTTTGTTCTACCATACACTATTTTTCTCCAGAGGCTGAATGGGAGAAGGTAAAAATTGAGATAATTCAAATAAGAAACTGAGATATCACTCTTCATGAAAAAGCTAATATAAAATGTAATTTCTGCCCCAAAAGAAATTGTTATTTTGACACTTGGTCCTGAGTCAGGAAAAAATAAAACTGAAATATCAAAATTTTTCATAGGGATAAAAAGTTATATGAAAATGGAGTTTGGAAATGTCAAACTGGTTTGGTTCATGTCATGCTGATACCACACTGTGCTCTAGTCTGTAGGAGCAGTAGCTCCACGTCACTGAAAGATACTTTCCTTAAGGTTTTCCTCTTATCTCAAATTCCTCTGCAAGGAACTTCAGTCTTTCATTTGGTTAAAATACAGTGCGATCTTGTGTGCCCAGCTGTGACTGATCAATGACTCAGATCCTAATATTCTCATGATTTCCAGATTCACAGGGGAACATATAATTTTTCTGAAATAATCTTTGCCCCAGGGAAAATGTTCATGCACGTATCAGAGAAGGCATGGAATAAACAGAATTTTCTAAACTGATCATATTTAGCTTGTACAAACAGTCAGAGTGATGCCAGGCTGCCTGTGTGGCCAACAGTGGAAATACGATTCCTTTGTGATGGATCATGGGGGCATTTACACCCTCCAGCTGGGCTGTAATACCTTTCTCTTGAGATATTTCTTAATGAGGAAGATTCATCACTTCTGTGTGACCCAGAGTGTGCCGAAAAACACAACCCCTGCATGTTTGCTTGAACTTTCAGGGTGTTTTTCTTAATTTTGATTTGCAGTGCTCTGCAAACATTTCTTGTAAACACCTACATCAATGAGACTCCTTAGAAAAACCCAAACGGACAAACAAATAAATAAGGCAAATAAAGTATGTAAAAGAATGAATTTCACTCTGATCACCAGAAACGCTTAGGAAAAACAAAACTTCTGTTCAAGGCCTCCTCTATGATGCACAGGGAATTACCACATTTCTTATATTGGCAACTGACTTTTCAGAAATTCAAACTGGTTCACATCCTTTACAAATGGCCAGCACTGTACCAAGTGCCCATGATTGTTGCTTATGCACCATGCCTTCTCTGGAAACAAATGTGGGGCTTTTTTTTATGTCTGTACACTGCAAGAATTCTGACACTCGCAAGACAATAAATTTATTCAGCATTCAGAAGACAGTAATTTATTCTATCCTACACTCGCAGGTGAAAAGGGTTTTTACATTCAGGAGATTGTTGGAAAATAATGGCAATGGTTGCTCTTAAAAATAAGAAAATAAAAATTATTGTATAAAGTCAATAATAAAGAAAAAGGCTAATTTTGTATACTAAAAAGTTTTTCCAAAATAAAAAGTTTACCTGAACTGCTTCTCCTGACCTCTGTGTAAGATGCATAACTGGTGACCTTAAATTAAATTTACTTTCAGAACAGCTTAGTCAAATATGCAGAAATAAGACTTTCCACGACTTGGCTAAAAATCAACATATATGCATTTTTTATACAACACCTCTTATTTTGTGCATTGTATTGTTTGAAGGAGCTCTATCTAGACCCTAAGGAGACATGCCTAAGGATGTCTTAGCATTAAGTTCTTATTTAATATGCTATGATAGTTTATTATTAGCAGGTGCACAGAAATACAATGGCAATATATTTTGGGCACTTCAAATAATTGAAAATAAGTTTGAGAATGCGGTCTTAATCTTTCTCACCTACCAATTAACTTAATTTGGAGTCACGATCTTTTTAATTTATTGTATTTTAAAGCATTATGGCAGTAATTATTTGTTCTGTGGACCGTCTCAGGTAATTGCAATGTAAGAATCAAAACTTATTTTCATACTGCTTGTTGAAATATCTTAGGCCAAGAGCTTGGTGTAAGCCTTGGTCTATAAATTTCTCCAGAAACATCTTGAAAAACTAGCTAATGAATGAGGGCAAAATCCCAGAGGAGTCTGTGTATTTCCCACACTCTTGCAGGGCAGTTGAACGACTGCAAATGCAAAATGAGCACTGAGTTTTAAAAGAAACATAATCTGGATGGGAGCAGGTTACAAAAACAAGTCAGAAATTACTATCTAGACAGGTTTCTTAGTGATGTCAAAGTCAGCATAAGTTTCTCATGGATTTACCTTTCTGGTGTGATGTTTGTTGTTAACTTATTTATTAGGGCTTATTTCTAATTCAATATAGACTGCCTTTATCTTCCATGGAAGTAAATACCCCATCCCAGACTGGCAAATTTTAACTTCACCTGTCCTCCTGCCTTGTATTTTCATGGTTAGGTCTGTAGTCCTGCTTTTGTTTCTTTGGGGAAATAATCCTTTTAGATTTTCTTTCCAATTAACATGTTATTTTTATTTCATTCATCCAGTCATGGGTCATCTCTTTATATTGCATTATCTGATTGAGTTCACTGCTCAATTTCCTGGGTTCTCTCTCTATCTCTCTCTCTCAAAAAGAATTCTTATCTCATTGTGGTTGAAATTCTGAGGAAAAAGACAAACAAAACCCCATCACCTATTCTTAGGGAAATAGAAATATATCATTTGATTGAGGTCATTAGATCATTTGGAGGTTTTTTGTTTTCTGTTGAGATGGGAAAAAATTATTTTTATTAATTTAAAAGTCTCTAAAAAACCAAGTTTTCAAGTGTCAAATTCTTCACTGCATTGCCATCTTTCCCCCAAGAAAGGGAAAAATGCTTTTCCTATACTTTGTGCTAAATATTAAACAAGGTATTACAAGCAATCGAACTCTTTTCACATTTTTAAGGGCAGCCTTCAGTGGGGCCACTCAGTGTTTTTGTGGGAGTTAGTGTGCTATCTACCATCTTTCTGAGCCAAAAGTCATGAGTGCAAGCAGGTCAGTATTTCCTGGGATTTGTCCAGTTCCATAGAGTCCAGGAAAAGATTGAAACTGCCAGGCTCTGAGGCACTGATGCCTCTTTAAACTCCACTAGGCAGGGATCTTTTGGCCATCAGGGCACACATTCAGCTGAACAGGACAAGTCTGTGTGGCAGATTCATAGCTGGTGTAAGTACATATCATATTTCTAGTGGCAGTTAATTTCTTCTTGCCACATATAAGCAAAATCATTATTATTTCCTTCTTTCAGGATGAAGAAGATGAAAAATATATATCTATCACTGTGAATTTACAAGTCCTGATTCATAAATCATCCCTATGCTGAAGGTACTTCTTTTTTTAGTCCTATCTCTATCTTAATTTTAGCAAGGAAGAGGAGCTGGTATTACTAAGGGTTACATTGCCAGCAGTATTTTTGCTCCTTTATAGGAAGAAAAATTTACTTTCATTTGACTTTTTGTCTTCACAAAATTTCAGTCTTTGGCACCTTAAGTGCCAAAGTCAGTTAATTTCTTACACATAATACCTGAATATTTGGCTTGGCTTGCAAATAACTGCCTTAAAAATCAGGAAGAGGGCTTCTAATCTGAGAGCAACTGGTAATTTATCTCTATTTTCAAATCTTTCTATAGAAAAAAACCAGAAATTAAAATATTCATGCAAGGTGGATTTGCTACTCTGATCATTCCTCCAATAGCTTGATTAATCCTAATAAAAAATGCCTAAAGAGGAGATTTTGGTAGCAGAGTTAGTTAAATTAATGATTCCTGATCTGTTAACATTCAATTCTAATTTACATTTAATAATTATATTATTATCAAAAACCCCACCCAAACCCAAACCAAAATGTCTCTGTGCCTTGAAAGATGATCCTGAAGCTGCCATTGTTTTGCATCTTGCAATCTGACTTGCATTCCTGTTTGTCCAAGAGTGCACTGAGGTAGTGGGACATTGCAAGAGGTTTCCACTTAGCTGAGCACTGCCCAGTCACAGACCCTGCCCTGTAACTGGATGATTAAATCCAATAATTTTGAGCCCTCTTTGAGAGATGCTGTGGCTGGTCACAGGAGCCCTTGCAGTCTGGAGCACAACTGGATTGAAATCCTCATTCTGTGTGACTCAGAACAAAAATTTACAGGTAGATATTTACTGTCAAAGCTGAGTGTTCTTGTCAGCACCTGTAAAAAGCCAAATACTCCTGGGTGTATTTTGAACATGTGTGTAACAAGGAAACTGCTTGCAGACAGGGTCAAGATATTCATCACTTCTCTAAAAACACCTATGAGGACCTGTTTCAATTAAAAAAGGGTGTTGTTTTTTTAGCCAAAAATTTGCTTCTCATCTTTTCATTCAAGCCTGAGGTTTTGAAATTCCTGCTGATTTGATGAGGCAACTTCAGTGACAAATGGAACAAATCCAGGTTCTGCTAATTCTGTTACCATCTTCCTATCTGACAGCCATTTATTAGAGTTTGCATTTAATTTTAGCCAGCTCATGTGGTCTGCCTGGCAATGCTCTAGTATTGTATAATACCAGGGAGAATAAGGAAGCACTTGTGCAGTCATTCTGTTTAAGACAGCTGGAGCATTAGGCAGCTCTGCCATTTTTGTGAGGAAGGTTTAGAGGTCACCAATTCAGCCCTGGATGTCAGTGATGAAAGGGCATTTCCCTGTTGCCATTCATTCAGACAAAGGCATTCATTCTATTTTTAATTAATTAATACTCCTTGTAATTAGTCATTGTTAATTTTTTTCTGTTAATGGATTACCCATCATTATGAGTGAGAAAGTTGCTGAAATCTTACAAATTTTAAATGATTTTATGTGGGAAAAGGAGTACAAACTGTATTTGAGTACAAACTATTTTTTGTCTTTTCTGGTAAAAACAATAGACTTTTCTCAGTGACAAAGTGACACCCAGAGCAGAGGGACCTACACAGGATTTCAGCAGCATTTACCTTCAAATTCCTGCTTAAACCTCTCATTTATGACAGAATTACAGTAGCTCAGCTGCTGTTCTGCTGCTTTCTGGCCAGTGCTCCTGAGACCAGCTGTATATGCCTGGTTTGACCTCTCTTCCTTAGATTTCAAACCCTCTGGAATGGGGAAAGTCTTGCAATGCATAGGGGTTTTGTAATCTGTAACACCACAGGCTTTAATTCAAGCCTAAGAACAAAGATTATGGCTTTGTCTAAGTTACAGGACATGGGAGAGCTTCCTGGTGCTCCTGGGACTGGGTGAATATTTTGATGCATCCAAGCTCTTTCTTTTGCCAATGTTTGAGGAATGCAATGCCCATACGGGAGGGAAAAGCAATTAGTCTGCAATGGCATGTTGTGGTCTAGATGATCAAAGAATTGGCATACTGGATATGTTGGAGGTTGTATATAATTAGAATACCTTATAGAAAGGCTATCACTATTATTAATTATAATGATACAGTTGGAAATAAGTATTATTAAGCATGCAGTGAAACATAACCTTTCAACAAAAGAACGATTTTTATATAATGATGAAAACTAAAGAAAAACAGCATTCATTTTCTGATAAATTATATTATTTGATTTCATAAAAATTGCTTATATAAGAAACATAATAATTTGAGTTTTAAAATGGAGAGCCATGTTAAAACTAATATATCTGGGTATTACACAACACCATGGCAAATAGCATTTTAAAGAGACATAGCAAGAAAATAATACATTTAAAAACTGCAGGCATTGACTGCGTATGAAAGTGCAAGTCATCACTTTCAGCTGCATGGATTTCATCCAAAGCCCACTGTAATGAATGGAAAGACTTTGCTTGGTTCTGAGTTAGGTGATGTGGCTTGAAACACTAGATCATTGATTTCAATTAAAAATGTGTGTCTACTGTACTCCTTGTATTCTTCAACAGGGAAAAAATAAAATCAACCAACTGGAGAGAAAAATGTATTTTTGTTTTGAACTCGTCACTTAATTTCCCATGAGCATTACCTGATCATTTTCATGTTTGTGTCAGGCCTGATACTTTCATTAATAAAAGGCAGAAGAGTGTTAAGCAGTTTCCAGAATGTACAGGATGACAAGCACATCCATTCCATGATCCATGCCCCTCTTGTGCTATAGTTTCAAAACAAACAAACACAGTACAAACATCTTCCAACTCAAAGAGGAAGCATCTAACAAGTGCCTTTTGTCCTAACATGCTGGATCACCTTGTGCAGGCTCTGAAATTGTTGTCCTAACCCTGCAGTGTTATCCTTGCAACCTCCTAACATCTGAACCTACAACCCAGAGACTGTATCTCCTCACCTTCTCCTCTCTCTCTGCATGTCAGGGCTCTGTATCTTTTCTGCCCTGACTACTGTCCTACAGGAAATGGACACAAATCTGCTTGTAGGTACACAGTTTGTGGTAATTGGGAGTGATGCTGAGGCAGAGCCTCATCCCTAATAGACTACAGCTGTGAGAAGCAGGTGAGCAGCATTAAAGGTAATGAGCCACGGAGTGCCCAGGGGCACTGACCAATCACCAAAGGGAGCAGAGGGCACACAGGTGCAGTGCATCAACATGGGGGTATAAAAGGTTGGGCTAAAGAACAAGAAGGGCAAACACTTGAAGCCTTCTGAAGTGGTGTAATGTTACTTTGTATGGGTTGAAGCCTTCTGAAATTTGTGGCTGTCTAAACTGTGATGTGTGCTGAGCGTTCTCACAATTTATTCCCGCTGTGGCGGGTCTGATGAAATGTCTGTGGGGAGTTTTCCTGAGCTTTGAGCTGAGGTGAGTGGTCCTTTGATAAGGTCTTAGACTTTCCTCCTGGAAATGCTAGAGTAGGGCCTTGTTCTTTTTCCTGTATCTTGGCTAAGGAAGAAAGTGGGAAGGAGGTGGGATAGTTTCCCTGCCTAGTCAGCAGCAAGCTATAAAGCCCTGGCTAAACTGGAGTACTTCTAGAAAAGGGCAGAAACAGAATTTAATCAACTGAAAGAAATGGCTGAGGTGCTCAGGATAATAAATGCTTCAGGGTAGAAAGGCACATCTTAAATTTTAGGCTAGATATTAGAAACAAAATAGGGAAGTGGGAGAAAGGATGTTTGCAATCCATCTCACTGCTTCCTGCTTGTGTATCTATAAAAACCCTGTTAAAAGTTTCCAGTAGCCACAAGGTGCATCTAAGAAAAACTTTTTGTGTGGACTTGTCTCAGCTTTTGAGAAACTACTAGATAGCTCTACTTTACAGTGTGAATTCACTGCTGGGGAGGAAAACTTACCATGCCTCTCTCTTTTTCCTATTGCACAAATACACTCCCTCTAAAACAGGATAGCTTCTGTTTTAATTTCTGATCAGATTTCCCATTTACACAACAGCTGTGCACTTTTTTCACATTTCCAGCAGTACTGGCAGTGAGACAGTGGCCAGTAGTCTGAGGCCCATTGACAGCAAGACTTACAAGAGCCTTACACAAAAGTCATGGCAGTTGAGCTGCAGTGGCTACAACATGGTCTCAGTGGACTAGGGGCTGTATTTGTCCTTCCCTTCCTCCTGCAACAGCTCCTGCTGCATCCCTCAAGGTGTTGAGCAAATCACAATTTTAGGAATTACTTTCCTATGTCTCCAGAACTGTTCCCTGGGCTTTGTACAGTGATGTGAACTCCTGCCAGAAGTCAGAGGAGCGAAGGAAAGGAGTTAACCTTGAACCTCTCCTGAATGCCTTGCTCATTCTCTAAGTATACAATTTTCTGCTTCCCTTCCCAAAGGTTCTTCGTTTACAGTTGCATAATTGATGGCTCAACCCTCTGTCCCCTCAGACCATTTTAAAATCCAATACAAATAACACCTCAGAAACAACCTCCTGTGGCCTTCTACTCTTGGCATCAGAAACCGGGTGTGAGTGACTTTTGCTTTACTTACTATATGGGAATGTTTTATGAACTCCTCTTAAAATCTCTGGCCATCCATTTAAGTGTAGCTTCCAGTTCCCCAGACATAGGATTCCTTTCAGCACTTCATGCTCTCTTTAAGAGTTTGTTTTCTGTGAGATGCATAGTGAGTAATTCTACAGGGGGAAATGGCATGAGCAATTTTGGGGATTTTTGCTTGTTTGGCTGTCTGATTATCTTTTAAAAATAGTTTGTTTGAGGGTGATGGGAATGTGCTGTTGTGTCCAAAGACAGTTAAAAATGATCCATGGAAGTTCAGTTGCTGAGACTCCTATCTGGATTTTTTTCATACTTTATAACACTTGGGACTGTACTAGAGCACTACAAAGAAAGAACACTTTTAACAAAATGTGGACAACTTATACAGACACTACAAAGTAATCAATATTTCTATTAAAAGAGAGGTAACACTGTGCGTGGAATAGGCTTACTCAACATCTATGAAAGGGCCTGCAGATCAGAGGGGAGAGGTACTTGTCCCTGTGGGTTCCTGTGAAAAGAACAATGGTAGCTCAATAGATCTTGAGACACTGTGCAAGAAGATAGATATATTAACAGACACTTCACCTTAGGAGGCTGAGGCATTGCAAAGGTCCTCAAAAGAGAACATGATCTTCTGTAGAGCAAGCTGTTTAGCACGGTGGGACAGCTGCAGTAGCCTGTGTGCTTGTGAAGGATGACTTAAGGCAGGAGACTGCCTTTCACTTCAGTTTGCTGGAGGGTGCTGCCCCTTTCCTCCCTGACCTACAATGCTCTGCTATGCTTGTTTGTGCCATTCTGGCAGCTTCAACAACAAAAAAAACCAAAAACAAACAAAAACCAAAACAAACAAAAAAACCCAAAAACCAACAAAACAACAAAAAGAAACCCAAACACCAAAACCCAACAAACAAATATTTTCACTGCTTGGAAGGCTTCCTGCTTTTAGTCAATTTTCCTCCCCTGCTGTTGCTGCTGCTTTCCCCCGCTGTGTGCTGTGTGGTACAGAAGTGAAACCATTGATGAATTGAAGCAGGTCAGAATGTAGGTAACAGTACTTCGCAGTGTCTTGAGCAGCATCTGATAGCTTGTCCTGGGTCTCATCAGGGAATTGGTAAAAGCTTTCTTGCAGGCCTCTTCACACCACAGTCATGGTGGTTACTTAGCTTTTTGGTGACCTCTTGAAATTAATGGCAAATGAATTCATTAGGGTCCCATGGGCAGAGGCAGAGCAGTGATTTCTGTATTCCCAATGAAGCCCTTTTAATACCACAACACAAGCTGTCTGAGCTGCTAAGTTAGATACACTGCAAAGCTCTGAATCTGAGCCTCAACTTCATCTTTGTGCCATATTCTGCTACTTTGGAAAGATGCTTTAGATTTCTTCTTGTGCATTTTCTGTATTCAAATATGTTGTGACTTTCAAAGTCATATTTTCCCCTTCTTCCCTGTTTCCATGAATCATTTGGGATACTTGGGAATCTGTGCACAACAGGACCCACATTTTCAAGAGTTATATCTAGGAATTTAACCTTTCAAATCCATTCTACAATCTTTTCTAACTGAAAATACTGCTTTCAAACCAGGCTGAAAACCAGCCTTCTTTATCAGGATTACTTATCAGTGTACAAATAGTAATGTGTTTTCAGCTTGCATAAAATGTGGAAAGGAAGGGGTAAAACTGCCAGAGCCTTCAATGCTGCACTGTCATTTTGGGAATGAAGAGAAGAGGGAAAAGATTGCTCTAACATGATATATGCTGGATCTAGGCAAAATTTACTGTTTGTTACACACCACACAAGTCATATAAGTAAATAAAAGACACTGCATACAGTTTTCTTTGATCTTCCATACAGAACACACATTCTTACTGTCTTGTGTGTTCCAAGGGGAAAAAAAAATTCAGTGAAGATCTGGAAAACACCAGAAAAGGAAAAGATAAAAGCTGCGACTATGTATGGTTTTTCTGTTCTTTTCAGTGAGAACTATTCTGTCTTCTTACAATGTATGCAGAGAAGAAATTTAAGAGTTAAATAACTGCTTTTAATGACTAAGATATTTTTTTAGGGGAAAAATTTGAGTCTTTATGGTATCCAGATTCTGAATTAGCTATAATAGGTGTCCAGATAATGAATCTTCTATGTCTGTACCTTAGACCAAAGAAAGCAGTAGTCTCCATGCGGTATGGGGTTCTGACAATGTGGGCTTACAGATTCCTGTAAGTACTGGATATTGTACAGCTGACAGGCTGCCAAACTTCCCTATGAGAGCAGAGCTCCCTCAGCTTCTCAGCTCTCTGTTGTGAGAGCAGTGCACAGGCACTGACACCAGTCAGTTCTGTATCTGGCATGAGGCTGACCACATGCAATTGTTAAAATCTGTTTATCATCCATTTAGATGCAAGACCACTGAGTGAATATTGGTTGGTGGCCAAAGCCAGGAAGCAGATTAGGAAGATTATCCTTTTTTAATCCTTCCCCCACTTCCACTTTTTTTTCCCCCTGATTGTTTTGGGTTGTTTTTTTAGTTTAAATGCTAAGAGACTATCTTGTCTGTATCCTGTGGAGAAGATGTAGGAAATGGAACTGTGCTGCTCCTGAAAGTGCTAGTAGACCAAAGAATCCTTTGGAGAAATAGGGATATTTTGGGATTATTCTTTTCAAGGCAGGTAATTCTTTCCCTTATTAAAGTCTCTGATAATGTTTTCTGAAGCTATAAATAAAATCTTCAGGTGTCATGCATTCTTGAGACAGCCAGCTGTGAACTCATAATTCTTAATGACCTTTTACTCCCTTCCCTACATCTGATTCATCATAGTAGAACTTTGTGAGGCCCTTTCCTTAATACAATGGGAAATATGAAAATCTTCTCTTTTGCTTTAGCTATTGATCATTCAGATCCAAAAAAAGGAAAGCGACAAAGGCCCTTGGCCAAGTAAACATCCTGGGAAATACCTAGGAAAGCCAGCAAACCCCAGATACTATAGTATGTACAGTATGCATCATGCTAGTGATCAACTCCTTTAGGGAGCAAAAAAATTCTCAAAACCAAGGAGAAGAAAAAAAGGTTAAAATCTCATTAAAATTAAATAATGCTTTATTAAAAAAACACAAAACAAAAAAACACCAAATACCAGTTTTTCTCTCAAAAATATTATTGGAAAATCAAAATTTTCCTCCTAGCTCTAATCCCAGAGGAGTTATCAGATGAGCTTCTATTGGTTTTGCTGAATGATCTTTGTGGTTCTTTTTAATAATCAGTTTTTTACAAACTAGTTCTTATCACCATCATTTTAATGTCAAAAGAAGATGACCTCTATGAAGTGAAGACGTCATTTAAGAACTGCAGCTAATTAACAAGAGGGATAGGAAAGACACCAATAACTGAAATTCGGTATAATGATTTGCATCTTTATTCCTAAGCTAATTGTGCTCATGATTAGAATGTTTCTGGATAGAAAGTGAGTACTTCAGAAAGCAGGAGTCTGACTGGGGGGATGCATTGTCATTCATTCCCAGCAATTCAGGCTATGCTTAGCAGAACAGAGTGCTTCTGAGGAGAGGAGTCAGGTGCTTGAAAAGGAAAAAATTATATGTTGTTGTCAAGACTTTTGCTTTTGGCTCTCCTTCTGCAATTCCAGTACCATGCTTTCTACCCACTTTTCTTGTAGCTGGGAAGTGAGCTATGGCATTTTCATTAGGTGCCAATACAGCTTCCTTAAAACTTCTACCCAAAAAGTCTTTCACTGGCAAGCTCAATTGCTTGTAAGAATTGCTTCTTCACCCATTTAAGTGAAAATGATCTGAATTTTCTGAAGCGCTTTAAACAGCTGGTCCTTGCTAGCCTCAGCTCCTTTTGCCTGAGACAAGAGAATTCACGTGAGTGGTTCAGCAGGCAGAGATATGGAGAGCTAAAAAGCTGTGCAGCACATCTGGGGAGGGTTGGGTCAGTCATTTGTTCAGCTGCTAGACAGACAGTGTGAAAGGGTGTGTGAACAGACTTGCAACAGCATCCCTTGGGTCCAGCTTTCTTTGGGAATGGGCTTTGGGTTTTTTTGGGAAGGGGATTGAAGAGCCCTGCTCCAGTAGTCTTGAATGGGCAGTCCTGTATTAGCCCGGATGGTTCTCCAAGCGATGTGAAGCAGATGCCTCTGTTAATAGGACAAAGCCAGTTTACATGCACCTTATGAGAGCACCTTTTCTTTTAGTACTTTGGTTTCCAAGTTGTGGTCCTTCATTCCAAAGGTGCTGCTGGAAATTTAATTGTGAACGACTTCTGCTTTCTCGAGAGTTCTCTTTGGTGGTGTGATTTATTGAGGACTATGTAGTACAACCTATCAAATATATACACTGAAATTTTTAGAAATATTGCCTTTTTTTCCTTCACAATACTTTTCTGAGGACACATCAGAAGTGCTAAAAATCCATCAGATTTCATGATTTTGACTTCTAGGTATTGTAAGCAGAAGTATAACAAACACTTATTCATGTTACTTATAGTGAGAAACAAAAGTTGTAATTCTGTTTACCAACAGCATGTTAATTGCAGACTGTTGATGTATTTGTAAGGTCTTGCTTAATCAGGGTTAGTTAATCCTAAATTACATACAATCAAGACATTATTAAATTGCTTAAGGTTTAGCTTCCCATCTCCTTCATTTACATAAAGTGAGCAGAATAATGTTTAGTCATTCTGCAGCATCTGATCTGAAGGAGGAGAAATTCAGCTGGTACTGTGCCTCTTTAAGTTTTACTGTCATATTCAAGTTTATTAATGTTTAGCCTTCTTAGGAACCATTAATATGGAGTCATAAGATAATTCTCTTAATTTGTGTTAAATTTAGTCTAAATATGCTTTAATGAAGGATCTACAGAGAATGTATGTGAAAGCTTGCTAGTGGTGTGAGATTTGTATGACAGAGATACAGACACTGAGCAAATGAGTGCCATGTTACAATTTCTCTGCATGCCTGTCTGCCTGGTATACCACGAGTGAGCATCTGCAGGTTTTCTTCAGAGATTTATCTGAATTTTAGTCAGGCTTTCAATGCTTTCACACACACCCCCACACACACATGTACATTATTAATTTCCCGAACAATTTGTGTGACATGACACACAGAGCTCTGTGATTGGGTTCCATGGCAGCCAGCAGCTGAAGATGCCCCACTCTCAGTTAGCTGGGTGTTGTAACAAATAAGCAGTACTTATGAGAGGGAGGGTTAAAATTTCCTATGCTATTAACTACAGCTCATTCATACATAGACTATTGTCAAAAATCAATGAAACTAGTATCACACGGAAGCTGTATATTGATAGTAATTTTCCTCTGAAATATGGCTATATTTTATAACCCTTTCATTTTAGGCAGCCAGCTCTTTGGCTGGTGTAATTCAATACAGTTTCAGTGAAACTGCAGGGTGATGGATATATATTTATACATACACACATGTAGGCACACTGGCATTTCCATATGTTTTCAACTTGGACTAGATTTTTCCTGTAAAACTTCTGTAAAGTGCAGTAGAGCAGAATTTCTGAAGGGGTAATTTGTATTCTTCCTGGTCATATTGTATAATATACAGCCACTACTGTTTTTCTTAGCAGCATCTCCCAAGATTTTAATAATTTTGCTCAAAGCTGTCTTTTTTCTGAGAGGAGAATTTTGCACCCAATTGGCTCCTTAAGAATTATAGCTGACTGGCAAAAGGTTTGGTAAAATGTCAGTGTGATCTTCATAAACTTTCCATCATTCACCTTTTCCCTCTTTTATTGCCTTTTCACTTCTCACTAGTCTTTTCCCAATTCAAAGCCCTTTGTTTTTCTCTTGGTAACTGGGGTTTTCCAGCCAACACCCAATCCACTTAACAGATGGCTGGCAGTCAGAACCAGATGTGTAGTGAGCCCTTGTCCAACATTATGACTTTGGCTTAGTTGCATTCGTGGCTTTTCTAGGCAATGCCCCAGATTTCAAGAACCCTGCCTTCATCCTCTCTTGGCTTTGTGTGTGCTGTCCCAGAGGGGCTGATGAAACAGGCTCTTGGGGACTGATACAGCTTATGCAGAAAGACTTCTATTTGAGAAAAGGGCAATATCTGACAAACTCATCTCAAGAGGAGTCAGGTTTCTTTTTAAGGAAGCAATTACAGTATTCAGGAAGCTTGAATGGTATAGCCTTCACCAAACTTTTGCTGGAACATGCCAATGACCTTGACTGCCTGCTATATGGGTTATAATAAATGATGTGCAGTCAGTTTCAGGAAATTTCTTGCTTCTCAAAGCTAACTAGATAAAGCCCTCCTCATGTTTCCCTGCTCTGTCTGATGACTGTAAATATACAGTAAAATGAAAACAGCTGTTAATGTATAAGAGCAAGTTCATGTAATATAGAACAGTTTGCACACCCTTGACCAGGGGAATTTTTAAAATAGTTTTTGGCAAAAAAAGTAAAAGCTCATTTTTATATTGAGTATCACAGATGCCATGATAATTTAAATAATGTATTGCAAATAGCCTAATATATATTTGCAGATATCTTAAAGAAGTCTTAGATGGTTACTTAGGAACTGTATTTGTGAGAACTGCCCAATTTTGCATCAATATACAATTTACCTGTCCTTTGTCTTTGTTACAAGGTGTCCTCTATAAAATGAAATTTAATTCATCTCTTTTCATGTCTAAATGCCTCATAGTTGTCATATAACTGTGAAGGATGATCCTGCCTTTGGTCAAAACTGAATAATGGAGTCTCTAAAAACTCAAGGATGGAAACCTTCGAAGTCTGGGTCTGAGTTTGGAACAGCAAGATCTGAAACCTGTCAACCACTATAGTGGTTATTGCAAGCTAATGAACACTCAGTATCATAGAGGACAGCAGCTAACTGTTGCACTAAATCAAATGCAAAAGGAAGCTGAAAGAAAAGTAATTTCTTTCATAGAATAAATCAGAGCAGCTTCATTCCATTACAGCAATATCACTCTAAAAGAAGTAAATCCAGCCTGGTGAATGGAAAATCTCTAATGTGTTCCTGGCTTCTGACCAGTCCCCATCCTGGCCAGTAACTCACTGACTCCCAGGCAGAGCTGTCATGCTTACCTAGCAGAGTGAAAGGCAGAGTGAAAAGCTGAAACTGCTGGATTTTGTAAACTGGTTCATCAATGCACAGATGGTTCGCTAGAATAAAATATCTACTTTACATCTGTGGTAATGATTTGAGGAAATTCTTTTTTTCTGTGACCAGAGGAACTGGTTATGGTGTGCTGTACTTTTCTCCCTTGCCCCATCTTCCATTTCACCATGCCCTGACAACACTCCACTGCTTGATTTTATTACCATTCCTAACAGTTCTATTCCTGTCCCACAAGCAGCATACTCACCTCAAACTTCCAAATGCTGCACTGTTAATTTATGGCATTCTGTGATATGACACATCCCCTTTAGCTGCACAGGAGAACAGGGTAGATGAGAGCAGTTGACAGCAGCCCAAGGAGCAGTCTGGGAGAGTTTAATGGATGTACAAGAGAAAACTGCATTTTTCCAGCTTTCAGGATTCAAACTCTGCTCATCAGCAGTTAAACCTTTGTGACAAAGCTGAACAAGATGCCCTCCTATGAATCTTAATGGATTGCATTTGCTCCACAGCAGTATTTATAGTGAGCATGATTTTATACATGATTTGTTAATTAAGCAAATTAGTGTTAACAGCTTTCTCAAAACCCCATTACCTTTGTATCAATTGACTTTTTACAAATTAACATGACTCATTTAAAAAGCATGAAAAATGAGAAAAAAGACTAAGAATATAAGGATGAAGACTGAAGTCACTATTTCTGGATGTGGAAACAGTTTTTTATATGAAATTTTCATTGACATTACACAACAAAATGAAAAAAATATTGAGAGAGTGAAAAATACAGTTGACTGTGTCAACTTTCACTCCACTTTCAGTTGGCTTTAAAATCACAAGAAAATTCAGTGTAAAGCCAATCCTGACTGAGAGCGAAGATTGAAGAACTCCTACCAAAAACTAAAAATTAAAAAACAAACCAAAATGACCACCAACACCAAAAGGTCAGGACACAACCAATGATTATGAATTCTAATAATAAAGGAAAATTGGGCTGGGTGAAACCCAGAGCAGCCTGACCTGGCTTGGAGCTTGGCCCTGCTTTGAGCAGAGCAGGTGGAGCAGATGCTTTCCCTAGGTCCCTTGTAACCATATTTTATGAATCTAAGTATCTTTTTTCCCACTGGTGAGGGCTAACCTTGGGAATGTGTATATAAAGGGAAATGGGATTTTTTTTCCATCGCTTCTGTACAGTAAGAAAGGATTCAGTCCTCAGGCAGCAAAGGGGGGAGCAAGCCAACTCTCTGGTTTCAGCTGGGGGAAAGGAAGGAAAGAATTGGGATGTTTTGCCTCATGACACTGCATTTGTAGACCAGGAGCCAGAGACCCCTCTGTGTCAGCTGCTGAGCACATTCATAATGTGAGGAGAGCTCTGCCTTGAAGAGTTTACGATTTAAGTATGAACCAGAAATGACAGGAGCAATATCTGTATCATTCAGGTAACTAAAGTGAATTAACTTCAGGTTAACCAGGAAGTCAAGAGAACTGAGTTCAGTTGTCAAAATCTATGTCCATCATTCCAAACATGAGACCATTTTTCCACTTCAAATTTCATCAATCACATGTGTAAGTAATACCAGAAAGAACATAGCTCTTCTGTACTTTTTCAGTACATTTCACTTTTCCGTTTGACCTTGTGTTCATTCAGTTTTCCACATCATTTTCTGTAATTATTCATACAACATCCTGTTTTTAGTCTGGGTATCTCAAGAATTTATAGAGGAGGGAAGAACATGTATATAATAGAAAATATGTCCTTGTTAAAAATTTGCTTGGGGACTCTGGAGCCAGAGCACATCCTGAAATTGCTTTTTAACTTTGACTTTTCACTGATAATGTGTCTCTATGCATATGTGGGAAGAAGTGTAGAATTTCAGTCTGCTCTGTGTGTTTATTTCTCATTTTATTTTTACAATATATATCAGAGACCATCTATGGTATTCAGCTGTTCTGTATGTATTTGCTGACCCACTTTTCCTTACAATAGAAATGGCTGACAGCTGAAGCTTTTCTGTATCTTTGAAAAGTCAAAGAGTTAATGTCTGATTGGATATTGTATGTGTTATAAACACCTATAGGACCTTTTACTTTCAGATTTCAGAAGCAAGTATTAACCTTTTAACAGCAGGTCAGTCCCATTTGGACATATTTTTAGCAAAGAATCTAACAATGTTGCTACTAAGTAGCCTAGTCCTCTCTGGGTTGACTAAAGACAATTGAATTTTAAACAAATGAACAAGTGAAATGTAAGTGTTTCTGACTTTGCCAATCTCAGCTACAGATGGCTGTAATTCCCCTTCCTATTCCTAGATGCCTTCATTATGGTAGTACTCATGATTCTGTTTTTATCTGAAATAAAAGAAGGAATAAAAGCCACCTGTCATTTTTGTTTGACAGGTTTGGTGAAACATATCACTGCACTTCCTCCTTGTGTATTCCCAACCAGAGAACTGTTTGTTTGCTTAGCATTAATCCCTCTGTAACCTGAAGAAGTGGAGAGAATCAGCTCACACTGGGTATTGTGTTGCTGCAAGGTGATTCAGTTGAGGATCTAACCTGTCTCGTTTAAAGCAACATCCAGTGTATTCACACAACTGCAGTATAGGCTGCAGTATAAGCTTATCCTGAGTAAAGCCCTAGGAAAGATTTAAAGATTTTCTTCGTATCTTGTGTCTTGGGAGTTATAAAATGAAAAGAAAAAGGTGGGGGGGATCCAGGGGGAAGATGTGTTTCTGGGAATTGCAGCCAGCAGTTTGTCAGTGAAGTTTTATTTTGTTATTCATATCTCTTCATTTCAAATTGTAAATCACGCTCTGAGGCAACAGGCCTTGAAAGGACTTGGTTATAGTGCTTGCTTCTTTTCCCTTCATTGATGAAGCAGCCCCTCCAGTTTAAATACTAACCCCTGATCATGCAAATCCTGGCAGATCAAAAGGACAGTAGAACTGAAATACATGCTGATGCCTCCTGCCAGATTTTAATGGCATTAGCTGTTGTGAAAAGATCTTCCAGAAAAGCCATCACCACATGTGACCACAGCAGAGTGACCCCAGGTTTTCAGCAGTGTAGCTGAAAGCATTTTGTCCTGCTATGGGTATCACCCATATGTGCTAAAATCCTAGTCATTTGCATGCCTCTTAGGTTGAATAGGTCCCAAATAGGATTTTTTTTGTTGTTGTTGTTGTTTCTAATTGCCTACTTGATTTCACGTGGAGCATGTTTCATGAATCCTACTAGGTACTTGTGACCATTTCTAGGCATCTATATGCTTTAAAAATTATTTCTTATCAGTCTTGCTAGAGTTCAAGAGCTTATTTCCCTTTTCCCCCCTATTTCTCTCCCATCTCAAATACCTGAGGAATTAAGGTAGGAAGTCCTTCTTGACAAGTTATTTCTACTTTTGTTGTTAACAACTAACACAGCTGTCTACAGGGTTTCAAGGAGAATTAGAGGAATTCGGATTTTTGTGAGCCCCAGCAGAAAAGTGTAGATGTTGTTCCAAGATTACCCTTTGGTCTTCAGTCTCATATTAAGGAAGACATGTAGTGGTCTTGGCACATAGATTTAAGAGGTTGGCTGAACAGCCTTCCAAACAGAGGATGCCATAGCTTTATTGTGCTGCATAGGTAAATATAACAGGGTCCCTTGCTCTACTTTTCATAATGTTTTGACTTTTCTCTGCTGGCAGTAAGGAGATCTGGGTTCTGTGCTAGAGGTTATGAAAGATATCTTATGTCACCATGGAAAGCTATTTAGGACACATTTTTAAAGTTCTAATTTTTTTAGATGCCTCCTTCCATGGCAGAAAATGAAGCCAATAAACTGAGTCTGGTAAAAGGGAACAAAGTTATAGAACTATTTTGAAGGCCTTGACCTTAAGCTCCCTGTTCTATAGTTTTTTCCAAATATGATATTTCAGTTTTTCCCAGATCTGATCTGCAAATAATATAGCTGGCATTCAGAAGGAAGTTGTGCCATAGATGAAACTATAGATCTGTGTTTGGAAATGCAAGACTGGAATACATCTCACTGCTTTGCTTTTGCTGTAATATTTTTGGTCTTACTGCTAATGCATTTCTGTCTACTGAGTTCTAAATTATTTCACCAACATCCTGTGCTAGTTTTTAGGGGTCAGCAAAACTTTACAGCCACGTTAATGAGTAAATGCTCATAACAAAACTGAACTGAATCCAATATCAGAGATAATCATCAGGAATATTTAGTCCCAAGACTTTGCCAGGACTACAAGAGATGAAGCGTGGTCAACAACGGCTGCCTTTTGCCCCTACCCTAAATCCTGACCTTCTTTATATGTACAAAGCTTTACTATTCAGATGTATTTATCTGACTTTAGAACTTATTTTTAAAAAGATGTTATTTTAAATTAACTGAATCGTGGTCTGAGCATTCCCTCATTGAGTATACAACTTGCTTCAGACTTCAGGGTTTCCAACTTAGTTGCCTCGTTTAAGAGTTTAAAGCTGGATGAAGTTGTTTCCACCTGCACAGAGCATTCTCGGGACATTTGCATTAGGGTACATATATTGAGGTTCTGTATTGAACTTCCTATGAGAGGATAAGATGGACATCATGTATCATCAATTAATGAAAAAAGGTCTGAACATTACTTTTCAATGGGTATAATTATTTTTATGTGGACTTAGGAAATGAATGAGAGGCTGACCCAGAATATGTTGGTGTTTAAAGGCAGTAATACTAAAAGCTGTATGATCATGTCAAATGCAAACATCTTATGAATATTCCATTTTTTCTTTTCTTCTACCTGATTATTTTCAGTGATTCTCTCTTCTGACAAAGAAATATTTGTTCTACGCAGCATTTGAAAGAGAGCCAGGAAAGAAAAAGAAATACTGTAATTGACTTTTATTGTCAGTGGAAAAAACAGGTATCATTATAAAGACTTCAAAGAGATTTTTGGGAGAAAAAATACCAACTGCTGTCAGTGATATGTCAGTAGGAACACTGTTTTACTTCAGAATATGCCTTAGTTGTCTGCAGGAAGGTTAATATTTTCAAATACTTTAGATTTGCAATAACCAAAACTGTGGAGTTTTCACGATACTTAGGGAGTAAAACCAAACCAGTGTAGTGGTTTTTTTTTTTTGTTTTGTTTTTTTTTTTTTTTTTTGTTTTGTTTTGGTTTTTTTTTACTTATGAAAGCCCTTTTTTAATTATAGTGAGAGAGGACCCCAGAAAACACACCCTGTCAGACCTATACCTGTGCTGGCTCTGTGCCATCCTAGGGTAGAAGTTTCTATGAAGACTTTTTTAAACACAATATCCTTGTGTGATAGCTTTGTATATACAGTATATATTTTTAAAAATTCAGTATTATGCTGCTAATGAGACCAGAAAGGAAGAGATCTAAAGACAAAGAGTGCTAAGTGGTCACAGATATAATCTAATAGCAAATCTATAAAAACATGGATCTCCAATGCAAGCAAAATTAAACTTCAAGTTATTTTATTAACTTTTCCTATATATGGATGCAGGAAACATTTTTTCTTTATTATTGGTTTTAATAGTTTTATACACTTGATCTAAAGGGTGACTCCCCCACCAGCCCCTCTCATTCCCATTCTACTTCAATGGCCCCAGTGTTAGTAGATGATCATCTCCAGGGGAAGCAGACATGAGTAAAGGAAATGAACAATGGTGTAATTTCAGAAATAGCATAGAGGTACTAGCTGTAAACCACCAAAGATGATTGCATCTTTGCACCCTGGGATGGAATTTATTTGCATCGATATTTCCTGATCTGTAAATGGATACATTTTTAGCCTTGACTGTTTTTACACCTCTTTGTGGTCCAATTTCATATACAATCAAGATGTTAATGTAATATTTTTGTCCTAGGTAATTTTCTTATCTATTTTTAATGGGGTTACCATAGACTGTGGCATATTTTACATCTGAATATCAAATTTCAACTGTGTTTTGCAATGCACTAGCAAAAGCTCAGCCAGTAGGCAGAGGTGAAAGATTGATTCCCTCTATTCAGTGCTTGCTAGACCATATCTGGAGGATAATGTCCAGTTTGGGTCTTTCCAGTATAGGAAGGATGCTGATTAACTGGAGGGACCTCAGAGGTGAATCATCAATGTGGGTGACTGCCTGGATATGCTAGAAGAGGTTTTTGTTCAGCCTGGAAAGGAAAATTAATTGGAATGTTTCCAAAAACCTAAAGAAATGAGGGTTGCACTGTATTGGTTTTCCCTTACTACACAAGAGATTAAAAAAAAAGGTAACAAAACCACCAAAACATTTTCAGCAAAGAATAAAAGGGGAAAAAAAGTTAAATTTTATTCTAGAATTTTCACAAGGTTTTTCCTTGTCTTTAATAAAAGTCCTGGTATCTGATATATTAGCTGCAATGTGTCCTAGCACCTTTCCACCCCAAGCTTAGAGCTCTAACTTTTCATGCTACATATAGATGACACCTAGACCAAGTTTAAATCTTTTTTTCTTCCCAGGAAAGACAAGGAATAACAGATGGTTCCAATTAAAAAACTGCAGGAGAATATATTTTTTTTTAACCAAGCAATCTGGGTCATGAGCAAATACATTTTTTTTCTTCCAGCTTCATCTTGAAATTGCAAAGAATTTTGAAAAAAGTCATAACTGGAGATCTGTAAGATAAGAAATGTAATTAAGCCTAGTAGGAGTCAAGCTGCTTTTAAATACCTTTTAGCAGATGGAATAATGGAAGGAAACCTTAGGCAATACCAGATATACTTTGGAAAACTGAGGAATTGTATGCATTCCTCAGTGTTTGCTGTATTCCACTGTTATGCCCAATAGTTTGGATAATCTGATACAAAATGCAACCATTTTGAAATTTGTCCTTATAGGTTGTCCCATATAAAGACCTGGGAGAAACTACTGTTTTTCTATTCCTAGGCAGAACATGAGAATCATCAGTACACATCACAAAGTACAAGCAAACCAAAATAAGTATTGCTTTCCCAGTCCCCAAAGTGCTCACAGAAATAGTACTAAGATTTATTTTATTACCCAGTGTAACACTCTCTCAAAGGAGCATCATCATGGTTGAGGGCTGGTTGTGCAGGCGACAGAGGATTCCTGGTGCTCTTGCTGAAGTCATCTCAGTTATGAAAGAGGCAGAAATCAGTGGCAAGAGACCTGGGTTCAAGTCTGATTTTTTTATGCAATTCCTTCATTCAACTATTGAATATTCAGGACACCTTGGCTAATTAGTACCTATTTCTTCAGTTAAAGGGGCGGTATTGGTTTGTACAGATGACAGAAATGGCTTTCTGCTATCACATGAGAAAACTGCTTTTTAACTCCAAAGTGTTAAGAATTATCTTGGTATCTAAAATGCCAGGCTTGCACCTGGGATCAAACCAGAATAGCAATCAATCCCATGTATAAAGCATTTACTATCTTCTACTCTTAATGAGAAACAATCCACTTGACACTGGAAAATAAATACATAGATAAAAGTAGTTATTTAAATTATGAATAGCACCAGCAATTTAAAATTGGTGCTTTATGTAATTAATGTTTAGCAACTAATAAATTTCTTTACCAGTAATTAAACACTAATTAAATAATTTCCTCAGGAATGTGTTTACTAATGGTTTTTCTGGATATTCATTTTCCTTTTAAATGTTTCATGACTGTTGTTGAGTAATTAATGTTCACTAATTAATTTTGAAATAAGAGTCCTGACCCTTCAGCAGTCTAGGAATGGAAATCCCTTAGCTGATGTGTATTCATTTAAAGCTATTCATAGTAAGACCAAAATATAGCATAGCTTAGAGGGGACAAAATACCAGTGCCTTACAGTTCTGAAACCTCTGGATTCTTAGTGAGGTGTGAGTTCCCAGAGGCAGGGCTGCAGGGATTTATTTGGGTGTTGGATCTGTGCTTGTGCTGTGAGTGACTTGGGGATGCGCTGCTGTTCCAGTGTGGCATCCATCCAGCTGCCTTCAAGTTACTGAAGTTCACAGCTTAAATGAAGTGGCTGAAAGATTATAGTGTTTCTGAGTTGAATTTTTTCATGTTGTCCAAGCTCAATGGAAGCTTTTCTCTCTCTCTTCCCTAGACTGTTGTGGAGTGGGAGCTTCCCTAAGACTTGGGGGGCTGTCAGTGCAAAGGAGCTCTCCTGGCACCTGCAGCTGCAGACAGACCCTGGTGCAAGGTAGGGCTTCTCAAGCAGCCTTGGAGGATGAATGCACAGACTTTGCAGTGCCCAGCAGCAGCTGCATTTAAAAGGTACCTCTGCTTTGTAAAATACCATGAATGGAGAGCCAGTTTATGTGGTGCCACTTCCTAAAAAGCACAGCAAGGCTCACTCGCCTAGATATTGCTGTAAGGTTTGGAAAATGAAGCTACTTCCAATTAATTATTTCAGACTTAAACTATTTTTGAAAGAACAAGTATTTTGAAAAGTATTATGAAAGAACCAGCTGAAGCTCCAATTTCACAGGGTCCAATCTCATTTTCATTAACAGTGGCTTTAGAAGGGTCAAAAAGATCTGTCTGAGTCAGTCAATATTACAAGATCACAAGTAGCAAAATGAATGAGTTATAATGCTTGAATGCACATGACCTGTCTGTGCTCAGTGGTAATTGACTTCAGTGACACTTTGTGGGCATTAAGTAAGAGTATGTTCTTAGACCATGGTTGTTCTCAGGGGCAAAGCATTCTCTGTGTGTCTGGAGCAGTCAGGAACTAATGAACTACTGAAACCACCATAAATCTTGAAGAAATAGTAAGAAAATATAGAATAATGATTCCTTCCTACCATTCAATTGAAAAACATGGGTTGGCTTCATTATGGCCCCATGATATTCACAGGCAAAATAAAGGAAGAAAATAATCTGAACCTAGTTAGAAAGGTAGGCACAATTCTGCTTTTATTCATGCTGAGGTAAATCTGGAGCCACTCATGTACAGCCTGAAGGAGGCCTTTATTTTTAATTGCTGTATTTTAGTGCTATTTATTCAGCACAAAAGGGGAAGGCGTCAACCTGGGAAGCAGAGGTGGTGATATCTGCAAGCTAATACCATACTATGAAGAATGTGTCTTTGTAAGAGTGAAGAAAATACTAATGACTTAGTTGGAAAAATAATTAAAGGATATTGTTGACATTTTTGTCAATTGCAAACATATATTTTACTTGCTTTCAGTTTATGAAACAATGACTAATTTCAGCTATTAATTGCTGTGATGGAGAACTGTGTATTTGAAGTTGACATACCCCTTAATTTTACATTATGCTTCATGAACCTAGTAATTTTAAATTAGTATCATTTAATTCTGAGGACAATGAATGAAATAAAGGAGACCTGGGAAGGTATGATGCAATATAGAGGAGTTTCTTCCCCTCCAATCAAGCCTATATTATTTTTCTTCTGGTGTTTTATAATATCTTATTCCTCAAAAGTCACTGTAAGGCCGTTCCTACAAAAGGCTGCAAAATGCTCAAATTGCCAGTTGGGAAGTGCAGCTCTGCTTTCTGATCCTGCCTTAGCTTTGAGTCATCAGTGGGTGACTGCAGCACGCTGTGCATGTTGGCTGTGCTGCTGCAGGGAGGGGGTGGCAGCTCTGTCACAGCAGTGCTGCTTCTCCCCAAAGCCTCTCTGGCATTCCCAGGGCAGGACGGGCGAGTCCTCTCCATCCTACACAGGAGGAACTCTGCAGAAATGAAGGAGTGTAGCATAAATAAGGTCCCAGCAGCACCAGATGCCCTTTGCTGGGGGAACGGGACCAGGATGTGACTCTACCACAGGCAAACAGAATAGCAAAAGCTCACCAGGTGAAACAGGCAGAGGGCAACCAGAGAAATGGAAATTAAGTGATAGATCAAGTGGCAGCAAAAGCTAGCAACACATACTGGACTAAAAATATAGGTTTCCCACGTCTGAGGTGAATCTGGTAAACCTAAGATTATCTGTTTATCTAGCCCTCTTCTAATTTGACCCCAGTGGGATTCTGTGTGGGAACAAGGAGAGAAGCAGGGAAATGAAACAGCAGCTGGTGATCAGAGAAAAATGCTTAATGTTCTTTGTGCCATTTGTGCAAGCCTGTGCAGCCAGCAGTGAAAATCCTGTGACAGGTTTGCCCAGTAAAGTAACACAAATGACATATTTTTTTTAGCTGTGGGTATTTTTCAAGTAGCTCCTCCTTCCCAAAATCCAGAAATGACTATAACTGTGGATATCCATGAAAGTCATGTTAGAGTGACTAGTAAAAGTGAAGGAGCTTTTATGCATTCAGAAGAAGAACTGCACAATACAGAGCTGAGATCTTGCTGCTGGAGTTAGGCTGTCTCCATAACTGAGAGCAAAGTGTGTACGTTGAACAGGCTGCCCTGTGCTTTCCAGGTATGTGCATTTACTCCTTTGGGTGATTTATATGTAAATTAAACTTAAAGCCATAAAGACAGACTGGGTGGAGAGACTGCAAAGTGTTGGGCACAGCATATTCTGGAAGATCGTGCACTTAGAAGGTGCACTTTGCGTCGTGTTATTTTGCCGGTGTTAGCCTGCCCTCTAGGTGCTAGATTTCTCTTTGAGATATATTGCACAGGTGGCATGTATAGACTGTTCTCTCTGTGTGTCTGTTTCTAGGACACAACATTTGTTTAAAGTAAAATTCTCTACCTAGAATTGGTCTTACAAAACCAAGCTGCTTTATGATGTGTTTCTTGTCACAGGTGTCTTTGGGGAAGTGTCAGTGTAAGTGCTTTCTAGGCAGCCTGAGAAGTATGGGGAAATTGCAGCAAGAATAAAATCATGGTAGTAGTAATAATAATAATAGTAGTGAAACAATAATGCACAGACAAAATTAACTTCTTGTAATTCCAAAATAATATTTTTTACCATCTTTACCTTTAAAAACCATAACTTTTCATCTCCATCTGCTTCGTGGATACATAAGATAAGATCAGTCTTTAAATCTGAGAACCAACAGAAGGTCAGTTGTCAAGGGAGTTATCGAGCCAAGAGGTATGAAACTTGATGAGCCAAATATAATTTGGCACTATTATTTCAAAAAGACTTGAATTCTGTGCATCAACCAAATGCCATAAAGAGGTAGCTGAGCAGGGAGAGAAATACTTTTTGGTTCTTCCTATGTCATGATTAAATAAGACATGATATGCTTGTATGATATTCCTGTTTTTCTGTAATGGATTCAGATTCATGGCATTACAGAGGTGGCTCAAGATGATCAGTTAACCAAATTTATTCAAGTATTGCTTTGGATAAAGAAAGGATAGTCCTGGGATTAAGTGGAAGTTTATGACACCAAGAAATTTCTCTTGGATCCATTCTCTGCTATTGTACTTTGCTGATGTGTCCATTTAGTTGACTTGTGTCTCAGTTTCTCAATTTGTCTGACATAAGCTGTAGTAGCACTGTCAATTTTTTTGAATGGGTACATGAGCTCAGTTTGAAGTTCTAGTGGTATTGCTTTTTACAGCCTGATGTTCTGTAGGGCTTCTCCAGTTCATATGTGGATGTACTGCCCTGGTAGAAAAGAAGGAAAAAAAAAAACATTCTGCTGTGGCCAGATCTGCTCTGAGCCCAACTTTCTCTGCATCCAAAATGAGTTAATCAGTTTGTTGATATTTATGTTTTTGGAACAAAACTGGAAAAAAAAGGATGAAGTTAATGAGGACAGATAGTAATGAGGGATGAAAACTTTGCCTCTCTTGGGTTTTACACAGAGGGCACTGTGTTGTTGATGGATGTGCATAAGGAGAGTAGCCAAGGAAAACAGAATGAAATTATTTGGGGAAGAAATGGGGTAAATTGAAATGACTTTGCTTTCACAGACTGTACTGCAACTCCTAGCCTTTAAATTTGTCCTTTGACCTTGAACTTTGCGTGCATGTTTTTCTGGTATAATAGAGAATCTTAATTCTGCAGTAGAGGGAAAGAAAATAACTCTTAGCTGATTACTATTTGTTACCAAGCACCAGCAAAGGATTTCCAGCATTTGAGAGCTGGGCACTGCGTCCATCTGAAGTACATTTAATGACACAGCCTCTGTTTTATTAATGGATGAATACTTCTGTGCAGCCTTTCTTGCTGGAGAAATGTCATCATCATGCTTCAGCTTTGCCTGTTGCTTGGTAATTAGGCTGCTTTTCTGTCAAGGAAGACATGTGAATTTGAATCCTTGTTAGGAAGGGAGCTGATTAGCTCTAGCTCCTACTTTTACAATTCTTATTCTGCCTAAGTGGATGAGTTTAGGAGAAATCACTGAAATGGGGAAGGTACCAATGCCAGCTTATCTGGCAAAGTTTTATACAGAGCTCAACGTTCGTCCTAGGTGTATTCATCAGATGTACAGCTTTTGGCAGGGGAACCATGTGTCTAGTGTTCCTGAGGATCTGGGCTTCCAGGTCATACTCTGTTATGATGAAAACAGTCCTGTTCCAGGTCAGCAGTAGAAATCTGAATGCACAAGAGGTCTAAAATTGGTCACTGTGTAGTCCACAGATGACTGGAGGGAGCAGTAGAAGCTGAAGTCAAGCATCCAGGGCTGTGGTTCTGGAGTTGGAAGCACATGCTCCAGTGTGCTGAAGTACATTCACAGATGCAGCCATCAGCCTTTTTACCATTAAAATGTATCAAAGCAGCAGCATTAGAATAATATCTTCTCAAGTCATTTAAGTATAGTACAGGTTTCAGGAGAGTGGTTTTCCTATCAGCTGTCAAACTTGCTGGGAATATTCAATCTGACCTGTAATCAGAGGTTTTTTGTGTGAGTAACAGGCCCTTACAAATCAAGTGCTAATTATCTGAGGGATGAATGAGTCCTAACAGACTGATAAATGGATATGTCTGTCAGGGATACACCAGTACATGTCAACTTGAAGTTCATCAGATTCCCAACTTACTGTATTCCCTGCTGCCAAATTAGTCTCCTTAGGTGCAGGTGTTGGACTTGCATTGGGTTTGACACTGTCACTATGAGATCTTTGTATTTTAAATGTAGCTTTAGGCTTAAAAGAAGAAATATGTTAGCACAAGTCTCCACAGCTTGGCAGACAGCTCTGGATTCCCTTTGTCAGACAGATTTTCTGAAGCACCCAGCTTTGAAAAAAGGTGTCTTCTCAGAGGCACACTGAGCTGAGCCCCAGGATCCTTATTCTGTGTCAGATTTCTACATTGCAGTGTCTCATGAGTCATGCAGGTGATTGAGTGCCCCCTGACATGAAACACAATGGGCTTTGTGCAATGTCGGATTTCCATTTGCTGTGAGTAATAAACCATCAAGTGTGCTATGTAATGATAATAGAGGTAATTTTTTTTAAAATAAACTTGTTAGTTTTTCCAAGTTACCATTTATCATTAAACAACCACCAAGAGTCCCTAGGATTTCTATTCCTTGCAGCTTAAGTTTATTTTTTTCACTCTTGGCCATTTTTAACTACAGTGAAATTTTAACAGGCTCTCTTGAGGTCCACAAGATTATGTAAAGTTCAGCTGCTCCCTGGTGTCCAATTCGAGAATCCCTAGAATAATTCTGTTTCATAAGCGACGTAGTAATTCTCATTCCCTAATTGCCCCTGTTCCCTCATCATGTGTCTTGAGGGAAGAGTAATCCTTGATAAATGATAAATTTCCCTTCATGGAGTTTTACTGCATGGTTTAAGGTCCCTCTCAGAGAACTTGTTGATTATAAATCACATGCAGTTTCTATCAAAGCTTGGGAATCACAAGTTAATGATAATTTCTTGAGTTTTTAAAAAAGAAGCAAGAAGTTTGTAACAGAACTCTGCAAGAAGAAATCGGCTGTGTTGTTGATGTCTCCTGTAGCTTAAGACATCATTGTTAGCTGTCCTTTTCTGAGATGAGAGAGCTTTTAAGATGCTGATAATTTATGGTCTCAGAGAGACAGGATCAGGCATGCCATAATTTTCAGTCTTTAAAATAGCTTTGACAGTTCCATGGGATATATACCCTTTACAAAACAAAGAGAACAATTTCACTTTGATCAATAACAAATGCCATAGGAGGAGATTATTCCTTTCAGAAAATCAGCTTCCTCTGAGGGAGAAAAAAAAAAAGCTGCAAAAGACTTGTGATTTTTTCATGCAGAACATGAATTTTCCTGTTCTGGTTAATTAAGAAAATGTCATTGAAGTTGAAACTGTCATAGCTATGAAAGAATGCTTGGCTTCACACCTTGAGAAAGGAAGAAATGCACTTTTAGATTCAGTGGTAACTCAATAAATAATAGGTCTTGCTTTATCAGTGCTTAGATATGGAAACAAACAGCAAGAAAATAGTAACTTAGATATTTGAAAACCAAATATATCTAAACAAAGCTATTTTTTGGAGAGAATGTGCTCATGATATGGAAAACTGGGAGCTGATTGTGCAACTCTTAATGCAACATGGCCATGATCTTGTTTATTTAAATTTGTGGAAAGATCGCTGTTTTATGTGGTGTGTACCTGCATTATGATAGCAGATATATACACAGATTCATTCTATGTAAAATATACTTTCATAAAATTAAACATTTTGCAGTCATTAAAAAATATATTCCTGGTCAGGTTGTAACCCAACACCCAACATTCAGGAAAAATAATCAAATCAGCGTAGTGTTCATTAAATATATGCAATATAATTTCTGGTTAATACCAACAATAAATTGATGTCCATTTAGGAAAAGGGGACTCACCAACCTTCTTGAAGCAATTCTATAAAAACTCAGTACAGTTGAAGAAAAAATTAAAATGGCAACTCTGTATTTGCCTCTTACAGCACAAAATCTCAGAAGTCTGAAAAAATTAATGAAATGCTTATCATTTTTAGACATCTTTACCAATTTTACCAAAAGTTGTGTAATGAAAAAAGGTAATTAAAAGCAAAATAAATTTAATTTCTGATGTTGCTTTTGATTATTTCATAAGTGACTGGCATGAACTTAGAGAATTTAAATATGATCTTCTGCTAGCCTGCAGATGTCCAGGTTCTCCTTGTAACTCTGATCTGCTGACTGATTTATTCCTCCCCTTCTCTCTTTGGTGAGAGTCTGGGTTCATTCAAACAGAATAATTTCAAAGTGATTAAGCTCCATTTCCAATGATGCAGGTAGACTTTCACCATTTTCTGCTCGGTTAGATTACATTACCTTGGAGTAACTGGGTAGAGAATAAGCTCATACAACCGCTTTACTACCAGTGGTATTTTAGTGATGAAAGTAAAACCATGGCTGGAAAAAGGAATACTGCAGTTATTCATCTAAGGGCAGTGTCACCAGTTTTGATGAGCTCCAGCTTTTTTACTTAATATTAATCTCTTCAGGACAGTATTAATAGCTGAGTTGCACTAATACAAGCTGGATAGGAACCAGTTGCTGAACTAGAACTCTGCTTTGTAGCATGTGAGACACTGGAAGGGAGGGTGGCAGGGGGAAATTTAGTACCTGGGGTGTCTAAATAATGCTTTTGAATGTAGTCACTTTAAGAGAAAACTTTATTTAACAAAGGGAATATTTTTTCAGTAAATGTTAACATATGTGGTTTGTTGAGTGATTCTAAAAATACTAAGTTTACTAAGTTTTCCAAAGATGCCTTTAGAACCTTTAGCTTCCCATCTCATGCCCAAGGAAATTATATTATTCTGCTTCAGTTGCTGCTGAATTCTTGGTTTACTTCAGGTCTGCTCACAGTTTTCCACCCCTCACCTCTCCCACATTTAAAAGCCAGACCTTTAGCAGTGGGCAGGATGAGAGAATTTCATATAGGCTGGGAAATATTTTCAGCTCCACTAAAACAAGTCCCATGTAGCCATTCACCCTCATCTCCTGGGATTTTGAAAAAAACACCTCAGCAGATGTTGCTAATCTCCAAAGGCTTCCTTTAGCTGCAAAGTTCCCCTCTCTCTCTTGTCTTGGCAAACATCTGCCTCCCGGCATATCCTGTTCCTTTTAGCGGAGATCCAGCTGCAAATTTCCCTGACACATGGGAGTTCTCTGCTCATTAGTGCAACTACAGCAACGACAGCAAAATCCACTAACTTTACACATAGGACATACCTAGATTGTATCATCATTCAAAGCAGGCAGCACCTATCTACAGACTGAAGTTCCTTCATGGTGGAATTATTTTTTCCAGGAGTGCCAAAGACAGAATTTCTGGGAGTAGGAGCCTGCTAAAGCACAGCACCCATTTACAGGGCCATTTGCCTGTGCTCAACAGCATAAATCTGAGAGTATGGCTCTCATGGGAGTCAGCTGTTGGGTTTGCAGCTTGCTCAGAAAACATGGGGTTTTTTATCTATGTTGCAACACATCTTTCTGTTTACAGGGCATCTCATGCTGCAGAGAAGTATACATTAGAAATTAATAAAGGCTGAGTTAAAATTACCAAAACAGCACTTTGTATTTATAAATACTTATGTTCATTATGAATGTGTTATTTGTACATATAATCTCCTCCAGCTGAGGGAATATGGATATTTCTGAACTTTTTTTTCCCATGGGGATTGCTGGTTTTAAGTTTTTTGCCACCTTCTTCTCTCCTACAAAAAGTTATTTCCTTTTTTTCAAGCAAGTCCATGCTTTATGAGTGTAAGGATCATGCTCATGGACAACCTTGTATGATCTATGGGAACAAGGATCTAGAGATAGCTTGAAGGGAACAGCCAGGGCTAAAAGGTAGGAGTCAACCAGCAGGTGGATCAGCACTTGTGGGACTAAAGTAGCTCAGAGCCATGGAGGTGAAGGAGCAGTTAAATTGAAAGACTTTATAGAGCCCACTTTTTCCAATCACTAATCATGACAATGGTCAGATTCCTTTCCCCAGCTGTAAGGACAGAGCACCAAATGCATAGTCATAAAATTATTTATTTTTAATTATTTGAGACTTGAGTTTAGCTAGCAGGATAGAGAACTGGAGCAAGAAATAAGTATCCCAAGAGCCAAACACCAGACCTGGCACCTGGCCCTCTCTGGTGACTGTGTATTGATGTCCTCTGTGAATTGCCCCTCATCCCTAGGTTTATGACTTGGATGTAAATTTCTTGCTGTGGGTGATCTCATCCCTGGTCAGACAATGTGAATCCTTCTCCCAAACAGGGTGGAAGAAGGTCTGTCAGGATGTAAGCAGTAGCTTATCCTGCCACTGTTCTACCCTGCTGTAGGCCATGCCTTCTAAACAGAAGAATGTCCTGCAGATTACTGTGGGCAAGGTAACACTGGGCCTTTAGGTGGTCCCCTTGTGCCTCTCAGAAAAGGAATAAAGGTACACCTTATGCTCAGCTGCCTAGGACCTCACTCAAAAAATGAACCTTTCTCACAGTCCCCTCAATTTTTAGGCATGAGAATGATCATATATACATAGCTGAAAAGAAAATCTGCTTAAATTCCTGTTGTTGGCATCTGCATTGTTAGCACTTCTTCTCTGTATCCTTTAGAAGTAGTTTTGTTAGAATCCTGTCACACCTTTGCCCTGCTGCTAATCAATGCTTTGCATAGCACAGCTAGTAAATAATCATAGTATTTAAATTTTTTTAAAAAAGGTTTGCTCTGATTTTACCCAGTTTTCTTACTGAATGATGGATTTATTTTCTCTGTCATGCTTTTGGGAAGAGGGCTTGGATTTGTATTTTTCGTTTTAGAAGAAACCATTAGTCCAATGATGGCTAAGGAAAATTTTTTCCCAAGATTCTGCTTCATAGACAAGTGACTGCTTTGAGATTTCCTACTTTTCAAATGAAACAAATTGTAGTTATTTCTGGATGTTTAAAGAGTCGTGTTGAATGTGTCTTCAGGCTTGTGCATAACAATTTTATGGTACATAGGTAAAAATCTGTAGTAAAAATGGAAGTTTTCTCATAGCTATGCATGTCTTTCACTATGCTGCTGAGTTCCTGAGCCCCAGCCATAGGGAGCAAACAAAGAGCTCCTTAGATGGTGTTTGATCTCCAGAATGAACTGAGCAATCTGAGCACTGGCCTGAATTAAGCAGTTGTCCGCAACTCTGTACATTATGGCTAACACCATCCTGCTCACTGGTCCTCAGTCCCTTTTTATAGTCAAAGACACCAGCTGTGACTCAGCTATTGAGAAAGCTGTCCTAATCTGTGGACATGCAACATGGAATGAGCTTTCATTAGAAGAACAAAAACATGTTTTAGTCTTCAGTTGAGTATATTAAGTGTTGCAGGAAAAATAAAGCTAAGGTTTGACTTCCAAAGCCAGAAAAAGATATTTCCTTGTGTTCTTTTCTGTTGCCCAGAAAGGTGATCTGCTTAATTCTGATGAGCCATAAGACAAATGTCAGTCATTAAAAATAACAGTAATTAAAGAAAAGAAAAGAAACCAAAGCACAAACCTGATATTCTTCTAAAATTTTCTTAGAGGTTTTCCTGTTTTGTTTTTTTTCCTCCCCTCCATAAACTACAAATGGAGACATGGATATTTATAGTACAAAGTACAGATACATATTTTCATATATGAAGGAATTCAAACATCTAAACCAACTTTAGGTTTTTAACTCTCATTTTGACAGTTTTGTGTTTCAGCTACATTTTACTTCTAGTGTGAAAGTGTCAGGCATGGAAAGGAAAGCTTATCTCAAAAAAACCTTCTGTGGTATTTATTCATCTTCTCGAACAGCAACATCCAAAATAAGTGTTTATAATAGTCTTAAGAAAGTGCTACTTAATTCTACAGGTCAGAGCACATAACAACTTTCTGGGGTGAAATTCTTGAAAGGAGTGTAAGCAGTAATATCAGGTCCAGTAATATATAGTTTTGAAGCATGAAAAAAGGTTTCCTGGACTGAAGCTTCTTTTGTGTAAAGTGTTAGTGTGTCAGTAAACTTAGCTTCCAAACAAACTGAAAGGTTTTCCCACATCCTCTGGGCACTTTGGAAAGATATTAATATTCAGAGCAGTGATTTAAGCCAAAATGTCTGAATAGGGATTAAAGGGAGTGATGTTTACCTGACTTTTTATTATCATGGTTTGACACAGTTTTCTCTTTGGTAGAAGACGTGTTTAAAAGGATAATTTAGCGTGACCAAAGCCAGTGATGAGCTGTAGAAAATGCAGTATCAGATCTTTGCAGCTGGCTGCCTCCTGTGTTGCTGGTGTGATTCTTGGAACATGGGTTGTTCGTGCTTTTGAAATCTGCCACCAACAGATCACATGTTTGGAACCCTAGAAGTGTGCAATACACAATTGTATCTCAAATAGTGAAAAAAACCTAGAATTTGACAACTTTTTTTAAAAGTACAATGTATGAGAGAGACTGCAATAAGCTGGGATGACATAACTTGTGAGGCTCTGACTAAAAACATGGAAAGTTGTGGGTTTTTTTAATCCAATGGTTTGTATTGGAACCCATTAGACATCTGTTATTGGTGGCTGCTCTGGATCTATAAAGATGGACATTACTGACACGAGTATTGCTTAGGCTGCACTTTTCATTGCTGGAGCTATTAATGAAATGCTGGATGCTGATCACTCCAAACATTTGCAACTTCAAAATTTGTTTGATAGCACAAAACTAATGAAGAAGAAAAATCCACAAAACTGGAGTTGTCTGGGGTTTCTTGTTTGGTTTTGGTTTTTGGTTTTTTTTTCAGATTAAATCTGAATTTTTAACTTCAGGAAGACACATAGGCTTGAGAGAAACTTTGATAATGCATGCATGGTTCTGTGAAAACAAAAATTAAATCCTAGTTCAAGTGATTCAAAACATCACTTTAATTCAGTCTGAGGGAAAAGTGTCATTACTTCTGAGTCTGCTTCCTCAACCAGGAGGGTTTGTGTCCTTTGGTTATTGCCAGAACATTCTGGGTCTCTCCTATTTATTCATATTTTTTGTAAACAACTGTGCAATTCATCTGCAAAGTGCCTCTGCTGACATGAAATGTCACTGGTTGGAAACTTCTCTGTCTACTTCTACTGTTATGGCTGCAGAGTCACTTGTGTCATTTCTGAGAACACCATGTAAAGGGCTTCTCACCAGCACTTGGTGTTTCCCTGGTGCCATGTCATTTCACAGCTGGAAGCTGGCAAATGTACTGTAATTTTAACAGGTGGGTAGCTGTGAGATAGACCCTTTGCATTCATGGCTACAGTGTGAATTATAAAATTAAGAGAGACACAGAACTGTCCAGCTGGCTGTCCAGAAAATTTGTCTTTAAAAGCAAAGACTGGTGATACTTTGTAGACCTGCACAATATTTGAACATTTTCTTATTTTTCATGGTGCAAATAATAGAAATTCCATTGGTTTGGTGCTTATTCAATCTCATTCAATTTTCTTCAGCAAGAGCTAAAAGGGGTTTCATTCCTTAACTTTTACATCTGGAGTATATGTAGCTTTTCTGCATCCTAATCTTTACACCATTTTTGGTTAGACACACTTCCTGAATTGCTCTAAGTAAAATCTGCTTTTGGCTTAAATTTAACTAACAGGTACAGTCACTAAAGAAATCAGGATAGAGCATTGTCTTAAAGCACAGTGTCAGACCTGTTAATTGCTTGGCTTCAAGGCATATTGATTGACAATATTACTGCTCTGATTTCCAAGTCAACATGCTCCCGAGAGGAGTCTATCATGGAGAGAACAGATTAACCAACAGTAAAGGCTGCAGCAAGGGCAGCCTTGTTTTTTTTTTGGTTGTTTTTTTTTAACCTCAGGAAACCCTTTTTCAAACTGTGATGAGGTGACTTCCCAGATCTTGTGAGGGAAGAATTTAAAGGTATATCCTAGCTTCCTGCTATGTATCCACAACCCCAGAATGGGCTGATGGGTCAAGGGTTAAAAACCTCCACTGAGCTGCAGGGCAGAGGAGCTCAGACTCCCTGGGATGCAGCTTTTTGCTGCTTCTAGCTTCCCTAGAAGGAATGGAAGTTATCAATAAGAGATATCTTGGAAGAGGTCTATGCATGAGGACAGTCAAAAGGAAAAAGAAAAATTCAGGCTGGCTGTCTCATCACATATCTCAAAGTGAAGATGGAGGTCTGTCAGTGGGTGCCAGATTAAAAGGAAAAAAGGGAACAGCCCAGTTTCCTGAGCAGGCTGTGACAGGGAGGGAGCAGGTGACATTTTCATTTAAATGGCTGTTTTCATTGCAAATACTGTTTCCATGGCTGCTTCATACACCTTTAAAATATTTTTTGACTACTGAACAGACTGGAAATGCTGTTGTTTTCAATTGGAGAAAAATAAGAAAAAAATAATCAAAAAAACCCATATTTCACCTTTGTTATTGCTGTTTGGAATCTTACAGCAAAAGTTAATATGTTCCAAATAAATCTCATGGGTGATAATGAAGTTTGTGAACCAGAGGAAGAGAGCTGAGTTATCATGGAGCCAATGACTCTGCTGATTGTCCAGAAACTTCTCACTGGGTATTTGAGTCTCATCACAGCCTAGTGGGTTACATCAGCTTAGGGAAATGCTGGTACATCTCTCTTGTGGGCTAGAAGCAGGGGAAAAAAAAGTATACACAGGGTTTGAGACTGTTGAGCTTTTAAAAACAAATTAGCCCATTTTACTGTTTCAGAGCATGCACTCCATTCTGCTGGGCTGGAAATGCATCCTGATTGCCTGTGAAAAATGAAACTGCACTGCCTGACCTTCACCTAAAGAAAGCAATCTCAGAAATCCATGCCCACATCTGTGGCCTGGCTAATTTTTTTTTACATCTGCGTGTCAGGATGAGGCATCCACAAAGCAGCAGTTTGACTCCAGAAATACTAGAGAAGTTAAGCACTGGGAGAAGTGTTAAGAAAGTATGAGATTTCTGGGCATAATGCTGACATTGGCTAATTGAGAATTTGGAGTGTACTTGTCTCTTTTATAGGCTAAGACACTTCTTTGGGACTCTGCTTCTTTCAAAAAGACACAGGTAATATGGAAGAACAAGTAAATGGCTCCTTGATGAGACAGCCCTTTAATGAAGCAAATACTCTGGCAGTCCAGTCAACGTCTTTCTACATCAGCTCCCTGTTACTACTGGGGGAAAACAGATCGTGTCAAGAAAGGAAGAGTAGAAAAGAGCATCTTGGCATAACCAGGGACACAGGCTGGGAAACAGGATGAGGCTTATGAGAAAGAGGCTATTGCTAACACCAGCAAGAAGCTTTCCTGGCATGTGAAGCTAAAGCATAATACTGATCTCTTAAGAATTAAGCAGGGGAAAAACTGCTTCTAGTGCAATCAGAATTATTTAAATGCCAGAGGATCCCCTGGTCTTATTCAGTTGCCAAATAAACTATATTTGTTATGAAAATTGCCATGCAGCTTTATGCTTTGAAAAATGACTTTTTAATGAGGTGGTTTAGCCTAGCCAGCTTAAACAGAGGCCTAAAATATATGACTGTGGCACTATTCAGCAAGAACTCTTCTGTTTCCATATGGGTGGGTATCAGTCATGCTCTGTTTCTGTGACATAGCTGTCTAGGGACAGCAAAACAGAGGTTTGTTTTGCATTTTTTGATATATAAGTTTTATTCCACCAGATTAATACAGAGAAAATCTAAATTTACCCTTGTAGATATCATGTGAGGCATGCACTCAAACAGAATTGGTAAGAAACTCTTTGGAGCAGAGCAGATATTTCTGTCTTGCTTTATATTTTGCTGTGACCATGGAATCAGCCAAAGCAACTGGTACTTCTTCACTGCAGCCTTCTGTATGCAAATTTATTTCCACAATATCTGCCACACATCCATCCAGTCCTGACACATTTTGTTACAAATCCAGCCTTTGTAACTGCTCTAGACTTCGTTCTCCTCTGTATGAAGGATAAGTATGGAATAGACTTGCATTCTTTAGTGCTCTTAATGGATCTGACTCCACTCCACACGACTTCACTTTGGAGACCTCACTGAGCAAATTATACCTTTGATAAATGTCTTACATGAATCTGAGCAATTCAAAAATCAAGATATTTTGCTTTCTTTTAGCAATACCAACTGCACTGCAGGAATGAGAGCTTTGCAAGGCTTTGAGTGGGAGGATATACTTTAAACACAGGTCTCTCCAAATGGTATCCTCAACCCTGTGTATCTGGTTCGTCACTCTTAAAGGCCTAGTCTGGAGTCTCCTTTCTCTGAGCAGCAGAGGAAGGTCAAAGAAGAAGTTGCCTGTCACAAGCTGTCTGACCAGCAATCTACAAGGTGGTCTGACAGCAGGACCATCGTGTCATTAGCACTCCCATCTCTGCTTACTGGAGAGCTCTTGTCGCTGTTCTGAACAATTCAGTGGGTCACACTGAAAGAAAGAATCAAATCCCACAGTGATGCCTCTTGGGATGAAAAGAAGAGATGGATAAGCACATGAATTATTTATTCTTATGGCCCTGTGCAGAAGCAGAGGTGTTTTAAAACAGTTTCTTGAGGTTTATTCGCTGCTTTGTACTTCTGGAACCATTAAAAAGTTTTTGCACTGGATAAACCCTGAGTGCTCTAGACACTACCATTGTATGAAAGAATACAATAAACATTGCTGTTGCTATCTTGCATATATGTATATATATATATACAGATGTATATATATAAGCATGCCTGTAAATAATGCAGGAATAAATAAAGATAGCAATAAATCCTGATGCATTTGTGTAACACTGTGCAGGCAAGATGAATTGGTCACTCAGATGTTGTCTCACTCCTGAAATGCAGCCACCTCCAGGAAGGATCACAAATGTTGTCACACTGCAAAAAAAAAATTGAGACAGGCAAGTTGAAAATACTAGCTACAACTGCCTCAGTCAGTGCATAAATTTATACTGTTGTAATAAATTTATCCACTAGAGTTTCTTGCTTAGAAAATTCAGGAGCATATCTGATTAAAAAAAGCAAAATCAGTGCATGATTATCCCTCTTTTCCCAATCAATACAATCACCCCAGCAGTGTAGCTTATTCAAAAGCACTCATCATATCTGCTTCGTGTGAAGAAAGACTCTTATCACCTCTTTGTGATTTTATAGCTGTGAGTATTTTTCTAATGCTGCTTCCACTGAGCTGTGGATCAGGGTCGCACACGTGGCCAGAGAAAAACAAGCATAATCCGCTAGGTGTTTGTGAAACTGGAAGCTTTGAAAGCCATGCTGCTTAGGTCTTACAGCAATAAAGTGGGCCTTCCTAATAAATCACAGTGTTTGCAAGCTGTGTATAACAGATTCTTGCCTATGAACTTTCTCTTTCCCTTGGATAACTCCTGCTTTCTTCAAACCACTCCATTTACATCCCTCTGAACCTAAAGGCTGTATTTCTGTCTCCTTTGCTGCTGTCGGGGGACTGTTCTTTCTCCTTTATCTTTCCTTCTTCCTGGGGCTCTGTATTGGTTTTTGTGTGACAGACATAGCAAGGTAAAAAGTACCCACTGGCAGAGCAGGATAGGAATGCATACCTGCTGTTAAACATGCATCCAGTGCTACTGCCAGAACTAGATTTGCCATCTACTTACACTGTTACATTTCAATTCTTGGTAAACTACTTTTTTCTCAGCTCTTAGTCTTTTTTGCATAGTCAGACATGACTGGTGCTTTAGTAAGAGCATCAGCTTTGTGTTGTGGACAGACAGCTGCTTGTAGCTTGAGCCTATTCATGCCTAATGTAAATCAAAACCAATGTTTTTCATCTGACAGCTTAACTAAGGTTCTGTAAGCATTCCCACTCTTCTCTATCATTTGTCTTGGCTGAGAGCAAGTCACTGAAGAGCAAAAATAGTTCATTCCTGCAAACCTGCAGTGAGTGCTGTGGGTGCAATCGAGGGAGCTCAGTAAGGTGCTGGGCAGCCTGGTCTGATCTCACAGCTGATCCCACTTGGAGCAGGAGGTTGGACTGCAGACCTCCTGACTTCCTCTTTATCCCAAGACAGCATCACATGATCTTGTCTGTGATCCTGGTCTTATGGTTGTAGGATCCTGTGTGTCTGCACCAGCCAGTGCGGTTTTATCACTGCAATGTTCTTAGTCCAGGGTAGAGCAACTTTCAGAAAAATAACATATACGAGAAATACTTTTGGTAGAGATTAGATGCACTCTAAAGCCTGCTCTGGGCTACTCAGACTGTGCTAGGAGGGCCCCTAAGTCTTGCAAGGACATAGGAGAGAGGTGAGGAATAATGAAGTAGCTTGAGCTGCTATGATTTTTTCCTTCTCGTATTTTGAGCCACCTTACTTGGTTCTCCTAGCTTGAAGGCAGAGTTGTAAGAAATCCTTAGAGAACTACTAGTATCTGAATGATAGAGCCATCATATTCACCTCAAAAGCAGCCTTAGTAAAATGGAACTGAAATTATGTCCAGACTGTCTTATGTCTCATTTTCCTAAGTAATTTCCCTCTTCTTCACTTAACCCACCAACTGTCTGAAATTTCATTAGCTCCATGTCTTAGGATCCTAGGATGTCCTGAGGGACTGTTGTGTTAGGGTCACCTGATGGTGGCTTCATCATCTTTGCTAATTTCAACTCAAGAGCCAGGACTGCTCACAAATATACTGTGTGTTAATCAGCAGAGCAAGAATTTTGCTTTCTTGCTTTTTCAGCTGCACACATTTTATCATTGAATTCTGTTGTTAGTTTTGTAAAGTAATGAAATAGCTCAAAAATATTCTCTGTGGTCACTTCTGAACAGCTTACTGCTGCTGAAGCTATATGAAAATAATGCTTCACCATATTTTAATATTAAATTTGTTTGTGACTGTCTCTAGTGTAAACTGAAAATTGCAGCCACCTTACATCTTGAGGGTGGGTTAGCCAACCTGAAATCTAAATCCAAGCAAGTAAGTTCAGATTGCGTATCATTCTAGTGATATCATTGATTGCTTTCCCTGGGAAAAACAATTCCACACCACAGGTATTGACTAAGTAATTAGGGAGGGCAAAGAGATACAAGAAGTGATTAAAAAAAGTATTTAAAAATAGTTCCATAAAGTATTTTTTATACACACTCAGCACTGAATGGGAGTTTATCCCTGGTTTTAAAAATCCTTCGTTCGTGTTAATGAACATAGGGTTAAAATTAGTTTTCAGTGAGCAGTTGTGCAGTTCTTCCCATGCAGTCTATGGTATAAACTGTTTCTTTCAGAGTGGCAGCCAGATACCTTAGCAATCTCATGGAATTACATCAAAAATTACTATTTGTTTTTTATTATGAATTTAATATTGTTGAAACACTTAGTTGACAAGAACATTTCTAACTCTACGTGCATAGAAATCCATTCTCATCAGCTTCCGCTTTGAGAGATCTGTGCACTGTAATACCATCTATTAGAATCTATGTGCTGTATCATTGAACATTATAGATAAACTTACAGATTTTCACCTAATGTTTGGGGGGCCGTAAAGAAGGAATAGAAATACAGAAAATGCTATAATCTCTTTAGTTCCTTTATGCACTTCATTTACTAAAAAACATAAAATGGATAGTAAAATATTTACTACTACTTTGCAGCTCTCAAATGGCAAAAACCAAATTGACTAGTGTTTCACTTTTGCAGAAAGACAGCTTCAAGCAGGCAGCCACTGAGAGATATAGACTTTTTAACCAGTGTGCTTTGAGGACTAACATAAATTTCTTACTGGTCCATGCATCACTGGTATTGGGACTTCTGGCATTTCTGGTAAGTCCAGAAAAGTCAAAAAATGTGGGTTTTTGCTCAAAACAGGTAAGAGATTAAATGAAATTTTTGAGAGCTGCAAACGACCCAATTGAAGTGATTTAAGAAAAAGTAAACAACAGAAATTATCAGTTAAGCACTTGATTTTCTGTTGAAGCAGACAGCTCACCTATTGAGATGAACACTGACTGCAGCTCAGATGGGGAATGGTAACCTTTAATTCTGTGTAACACAAAGTAAGTGTTTTACTAGGAGAGCTCTTGAACCTTACCAGAGTGACATTCTTGAGTGAGGTATGTGTGTTTCGAGTTCCGATCAGAAACATTTCCCAGCCCTGTAGTTCCACAAAAAGAAAGAATCAAATGGATTTTGGCTCATGTTATAATGTAACATAATGGAAACATAAAATTACAGTCATCCATATGAAAAACACTATTGAATAGACCTTAAATTTCATCCTTTTTCTAATTTCACCTCTACCTTGCATGAACTAGTCAGTCCAGTTTAAGCTGTTTTCATTTCAACTGGATGAAAAGCAAGCCCTGCCTTGATTTTAACATTCACCATTGCAATGCAGAGATAATCCTCTTTCCAGTGTAAATCATAATCTGAACATAGTTAACTCGTGCAATCTGTGTGGATTCTATGGATTTTGTCATCCATTTGATGACACTTGAAAATTACTTAATACAGACATAAGCACATCCCATTGTTCTACTATTTTGCAATTTGTTTTTGCTATCTCTAGGCAGAAAGTCTTTTCTCTGTGTTTCAGAAGACTTAAAAATTCTTTACATCTCATACTATCATATTTCATCTGTATTATATTTTGCCCACCATCTTTTTGCCACTAGGTAATATATTCTTTAGGAAATGTAGATATACACATCCTGACATTTCATGTCTGGGATAATAGCCCAGTATTCTTATTCTGGAATCCAACTCCTATTCATGGAAGTGTAGAAAAACACAAATAGAAATTAATTTGAAATACAAATATACTTGGAACTGCCTGCAGAATAAAAAAAGAGAAAGGTTTTATTAATTTAAACATTAATAAGACAAAGAATGGAAAAGAATTTTGTTTTTTTTTTCACTGAAGGAGAAAAGCCATCATAAGATTCCCCTCCATCCCATTGTGAATTTGGCTAATTGTTGTACTAATTGTTGAATTGTTGAACCTTTCCTGACCTTCTCCTGGGGAGTGTTGCAGGAGAATTGGCAAACCAAGAAAGCCAAAGCTGAGACTCTCTTGCTGCAGTTGGCTGTTGGAGATTTGTTTGGGTCTTTCAATTCTATCATGTGTTCAGCAATGCCTGACATGGCAGAGACTCTGGCAAAAATGGGCATAGAAATATATCAAGATCTACTTTCTATTGATGCAAATGAGATATTAAATTCAGGCAACTGCAAAAAGTGTATCATATTGAAAACAGGATCAGTGATGCTTTGTGTTATACTCCCTGTGGAAACAGGATATTTACTTTTAAATTAGTTTCCTATTATCAACCTGTTAAGATATCCAAAGCTTATGAAATACTATAGCAGGGGGCAATTGCTTGAATTGAAAAAAAGTAAAAAGCCAAATTGCTTATTTATCATTTATCAGCCTCTCTTGGCTGTCAATCTAATTTTCCTGCCTTCACTGATCATATTTTTGCTGTCTGTTTCTTAACAGATTTTGTTTTGATTGCTTCTGTTCAGTTTCTGTCTGTCATCTCAGTGTCTAAGCAGACCATATGTTAGCTTGACCCACTACCAAAAAAACTTCAGTCTGAGTTCACTTGAGAAGTTACTCTTGCTATTATTTGAAGATTTATTAATTTTTCAATGGCATCTGGCTCTTTAACACCTGCCTCAAAATCTGTTTGTGTTTTTTTCACTGCTGGCAAAAAAAAAAAAAAAAACAAACAAAAAAACCCCAAATAATTTCTGCCTTCAAATACATTCAGAAATAACAACTCTTTCAACCTTTCATCTTGCCATAAGATTGATAATTACAAAACAGCATCTTTATGCTGCTAAAATGCATTCTATCTGAGATACACTATGGGGAAATAGTATTATTGCCATTTTGTTGCTTCAGAAGTTGAGCCACAAATGAGCAGCCTGATCCAACTGGCCCTAGTAAAAGAATGGTGGTTTGTAATGAAGATTTCTCCCAAGCTTATAATGGATGTTGGTAAACAATTAAACTTTCTGCTTAGTTTTTGAGGCTACAGAAGTCACTCAGAGAGGAAGCACATCCAGCTTTTGAACTCTGCCCTCTCTGACACTCTTAAGACTGGCAGTAGAACTCACTAATTCCTTTCCATCTTCTGCAAAAGCAAGAGAGGAGGTTCTGAAAGAGGTTTGGAGATCCCATTGCTGGCTATTTCTAGCGCTGGCCTCGAGTGGAGGGATGAATGACTTTCCAGCTGCCAGAACAATGACAGGTCTCCTCACTGCCACTGAAGGGAATGAGTCTGTGAACTGTGAGGTGCAACTTCTCTTCTGCTGCTTTGCAGTGTCCTAAGATTTGAGTTTTTAGTCATTCAGTGTTTTTTTGACAGAGCCCTCAAGGCTTGCATCTGAACCTTGTCTGTGCATGAAAACAAGACCTCTATGGTTTGTGCCCAAATTTGTTTTCTTTGTAATGAATTGTCCATCTTCTGTCTTTCATTCCCTGCTGAAACTCTTCTAAATATTATGTTGCATTGAGGTTAGCCCCTCAAATTGGAGTGATATATGGGAGTCATAAATGCTGGAAAATACCTATGGGAATGCACTGAAGAGAGCCTTGGCAGAGGAGAAAGCTGTGCTAGACACAGGTAGTTATTTTTTGAATAATGCAGAGATGTAACTTGAAAATTCATTCTCCATGTAGTGTTGATCTGGAGATTAATCAGACCATGTATCTCTTTATTGATCAGGGTTCAATAATCATTCCTATATTTTTATTTGACTTTATAATTCTTACCTGTTCCCTTCAACTAGTCAAATGATAAGGAGTGCATTTTCCAAACAGTTGTGTTGTTTGTGTTATCTCTCCACTCACTCAGAACTACAACAGGATGTTTATCTACTAAAAAAAGCCCTGTCTCATTTACTCGGCAGAGCACTCCACTGCCTTCACAGTAACTGTAGCTGCAATTATCATTGTTGGCATCCAGAGATAGTGATTTTTCTATATACACTCCACGCCCTTGTGAAGTTTAATAAATGCAGTCAGCAGTTACATTATCATTTGATAGACTCATCACCTGGTAGTTGCTGCTGAAATATGCAATAAATAAAGGTCCTAGAGGGAAGAAAAAGGATTAGAAAAAATAAGTGTTATATGTTTTTCCAAAGGAATCACATTTTTTTTTACCCTATGTGAAGTAATTTAATTGCAGTTTTTCTGTCTTTTTTTTTTAATATTTCCTTTCTTCTGCATTTTATGAGAAGTCACCTTCAGGAATTCATTGAAGCAAAATTTAACTCAGAATCTAGCACACAAAGAAATAACATAATAGGAAGAATTCTCTGAGATTTTGCTGAGGTCTTCACTGGCTGTATCTGGGTAGCATTTGTGGTCTGTAGAGACACAGTAATTCAAAGCATGTGTCCAGCAACCTACACTAGCAAGGCTGTAGTGATGCTCCTTTGGTGGGCCTTAAAACCAACCTCTCCACAGTGCTGGAAACAGCCCAGTCAGCTTAAGGCAAAAGTCTCAGCCTTAACAGCAAACAAAACCAGGTCCTCTGGAGACAACAAATTCTTCATAGTGGACAAACCCTTTCTGTTGAGATATCAACAGAAAATAATCTTATTTCAGCACAGGGCTGAACATAGGCTGAATTTTACTAATGATGCCAAGTATTGTCCTTAATGGGTTTCTGCTTTTAGCCAGACAGCAAACACTACTAGCACTGTTAGCCTGGTAATAAGTGCTGAGCATAAATTCAAATAGTCTATTCACCACTAGGCAAAAATAAATACCCACCTACACACATGTATATTTTTCCTGGTACTCCTTTAATTATATTTTTCAAGTAGACAAGTAACAAAGTCATTGAAAGAGTTTAGCTCACTCGTTGTGTTTTACGTTCTCTGTGGCAGGAAAATATCAGTTCTAATCCCTCCAGAGTCTTAATGAGAAATGGACATAGGCTAGATGGAAAGTGGTGAAAAAAATGTTGATCTCTTTTATTGAGAGCAACTGTAATGGCCCCTGCAAGCAGCAAGAGCACACACATTTAGAAGAAGTATTATGTATAGACATTGCTGTTATTAAAGCCACTAATAATGAGGAAGCATGGAAAATGTTTGTATAGTTTAATTCAAAATAGTCTTGTCATAGCTGCTTGAACTTTACCCTCTATAACAGATATTATATCTTCTGGAGATTCCTGGGTTCCTTGGCAAGATCTACACAGGATTTTCATCTCTGGAGAAACATGGATAGATGGGTGTCCTTCCTCTCAACCACCTCAACACCGAGAGTGGGGGTGGATATGAATTTGGATTTAATGTGATTTCTGCTCCTTCCCTTTTGAGACTTTATATTTGTTTTACTTCTTCATGCTGTTAAGCATATCAAATCCTTTTTTCTGCATCATAGTGAGCAATTATGCAGTATTTTGCTCATTGTTTCTTCAGTCACAGGCAGCAGCAGCCTCTGCCTGAGAACAGGGTGCTTGGTTTTGGACCTGGGACGACTTCTGCTGCAGGTCCTTCAGTTGGACAAGTTGGACTTTGCTTCTTACTGCGCTGAGAATGAGCTACAACTCTGGCCTTAAGCCAGAAATGATTGCTATAAACTGAATGTTCATTGGCTTGGGAGGACTCAAAGGCCTTGATTAAACCATAAATCCTTGGAAAAATACTATCCCTTTTCCAAACAGCACACTCAGAGATGGCCCCAAGACCATCCTTGTATTTGAGGCTAATAATATAGGAAGCAGTGATTGCCTGGCCCTCTAGTTTGTTCTTATTCTTAAAAACATTTAGGTACCTGCCCTGCTAATTCTCAATTACCCTTCTTTGTCCCTTATTAAAACAATGCACCAGATGCCAGTAGCTACAAACATGACCCTTAATATAAATCTACCTGTAATATTCATATTTATAGATAAGATGTATATGAATATATAAAGATATAAAATAAGAGTAAATATTAAAATGGTGCTGTTATCAAAGCAATTTCCAATCTGTGAACTATGTCTGCTTTCATCTTTCTCTTTAATGAAATAGAAATAGAAGCTGCAAGGGCTCAGAAAATAAATAAACAATGTGCAAATTCCATGACCCATGGAAAAAATAAAATCAGTCTAATTTTAGATAATCTGAACTTAAAATACACTGTAATAATAGTAATAGTAATAATAATAATAGTAATCTAAGTCAAAAATGTTTAAAGCCAGATTTTGACAAAGCAAATTGTTTCTTCAATTAAATAGCTTTGTTTTTTTGCTCCTATGTAATCATGGTACAGCATCTTGTGGTCAGTAAATAGCTGTTAAACATGTTTCTCTTTCAAATGGGGTAGACTGTGTATTTTAAAGGCAACTGGGCTGTTAAGGAGAACCAGTATAATTCTGAACAGTGGTCATACTGAATATTGTCAAAGTCATCAAAAACTCTACAAGACCCATTTTTTTTTCTTACACAAGTCTGTTCTTTTTTCTTTTATGAGTTTTGGGTCAAGTCCATTTTCATACATTGTCTATGGATACTGTCCCAAGTCCACTTGACTTGGGTCAAGTCCATTTTCAAACATTGTCTACTGATACTGCCCTGTTCCAGAGAGAAGTGGGCTTGCTGATGAAACAGTAATTTTCTGCCTTTGAACTGAAACTTATACATTATGGATGATCTGATTGAAAATTTTAACATGAAATCCTAGTCAGTTTTATATCAATACTAAAACTGCCATTATACTCAATAGGGTTAAAATTTCTATCTGGATCCTTGAGGGAAATTTGGATCAGATTAGAATGTTAAATCTACCCCATTCTAAAAACAGATAGGAAAAAACCTGAGAGGACACATGCCAGGAAATTCAAAGTTAACATAACTTTAATGCTTAGCTCATCTTGAGAACCTTTAATTTTAGAACTATCCAAGATAAGAAAAAGATGGTGCCTGTTGAGCCTTAACAGGTTTTGTCATTTTGCATTGCAAAGTAACTTAGATCCTCGGATTTATATTATCTGTGAATATCAGTTCCAGGTTTCAAATTCTAAATACTATAGAGCAAGAAAAGCTGCTGAAATATCACCTGTCTTTATGGTGCTGAAACATGCCAGTGATTTTCTGAGATGTCAAAAGCAACTCAAACAATACACCAAATCCTAATCAACAGAAGTCATCAGAGTTATTCTTTTATTGCTGTCTACATCAGCTTGTTTTCATAACACAGGCATTTCACTTTATGCAGGAACAGATGTATTTGTGACTATTTGCACTGAAATATCCAAACATTACAGTAAAGCAGCAATTTACAGTTGGCTGACTATGTCTCATCTTTAGTAGACAATTAGTGAACAATGAAAAACTCATTATCTTCTTATTTCATTACAGCCAGGGAAGCAAACAATTAAATTTGGTGTTTTAAAGGACATACAAACAAACAAAAAGCATCTTCACTTCCCAGAAAGAACAAAGCCCAAATAATTCCATCAAAGCACTTGAGTGAAATTCATCAAAGGAGTTTGTTCCAAAATAGAGTTCACCTTAAATTCTTTAACTTTCATTTTTAGAGAATTATAGAGAAAAAAACTTATACATTCACCATCATCAAGATACTTATATTATATAGGGAGGTAATACATATGTAAAATACACATGTATTTGTAGCCTATCTAGGAATCTAGGCATCTTTGAACTGCTTTAACATGTAATTCTTTTCTTTTTTCCTTTCACACTTGGTTAGCGTTTGATCTTGACTATAAAGCATGGGTCATAGTTTCTGTCTCAGAATCTCTAAATGTTGTTGATATATATTGACCAAATAAATGACCAAATGTTGCCTGAATTTCAAAAACTCACATATACTAAAGTTTTCATATTGCAGAATTTAATGGAGATTAATTTTAGCATGGACGTTTAACCAATTTTAACAGTTCTGAAATAAGCAATTTCTCATATTTACTGGTTTTTGCACTCATGTTGCTAAAAAGAAAGAAATATAGAAGTCAGCTCAGTGAAATCTTGACATACCATACCAAGTCAACTCTGTCTTTTCTTCCTATCTCTATCTTTCAGTAATCATTATGTCCATCTTTCCACTGATGAAAATCACATATCTTATTTTCACAGTATCTAGACATTCATATTTTGCTTGTGAAATACAGCAACTGAGATGATTCATGGCTTCAGAGGTTAATCTCCACCAGCTCTGTATCAAATCTCAGCACCCTGTTTTTCACACTTTCTTATATGTCATAACTAGTGTAGCTTGAATTTAGAATCCACATGGTAGACAAGGATTCTCATGCAATTCCATCAAAATTGAATTTCACTAAGCTATCTGTTCTTGTAGTCTGATCTGCTCTTATAGTCCAATGTTCTGGAATGTCATCATCTTTTCCCTTTTCTTTTTTCTGTCTCATCTGGAAAAAAAAAGAAAGAAGAAAATATTGATTATTTTCAGGGGGTTCCTACAGCTCAGAATCTTCTGTAGTATATTGAACAAGATGTCCTGAAGTCCTGATTTGTTGAAGGTTGTTTGATGCCACTGAATCTACTTATATTGAACAGAGACAAAAAGTACAAAGTTTCTGCAGTTTATAGCACTGACATAGAACTTGACTCCATGACTCAGGATGGTGCAGGGAAAAGGGTGATCAAAAGCAGAAGGAGTTGTCAGTTCATTTACTTCATGATGATGTTCAGAAAGAATCAAGAAGGTTGTAAGAATCCAAGTTCCTTTATTTCTCCCTCCTCAGTTTTAGACACAGAATGGCTGATTAGCTTCAACTGGGTGCCCAAGTTTCTGATAACAATAGACTAGGTGAGGTGAATCCTTATTGGGTGATGAAAGAGCAAGGATAAATTTAGGACGATACACCATGACTCTACCCCATCTGGAAAAAAAGCAGATCATTGCACAGGGTAATTTTTTGATAACACCTGTACCAGGTTTACATGGTACTAAGGAGAAATGGGTTAGGTGAACTCCTGAGATCTCTCCCTTATCTCTGGACTCCAGGCTTTATTTTTTTTTCTGGGTGACAAAAAGCCAAGAGCAATTGTTTTGAAGACAGATACAAACATCAGAGCACAAGCCAATGAAAATTGCACTGATTAGAGCTGTTCAAAATCTCTGTTCCATGGGAAAAGTTGATATTCTGACATATGTTTTCTTTGCAAAGCAGGATGAGAATGGTCTAAATATCAGCAATTTTTAGGATATTTCTTCAGGAATGCTGCAATGGAGAAAAAATTCATTTTGAAATAGCTGTACTTTTAGCATTTCAAAAGAACATTTGAAAAATTTTCTCTTAGTCTCAGGTTCTCACAGTTAACACATATTTTTGTGCATATATATATACATATATATATATATATATATATATATATTTAATGTTGACTGTTTCCTTTTAGAAAACAATAATTTCAAAAGTTCCTACATTGGACAGTACATGGACTGTCCAGTCCCATGATAGAAAGAGAGCTGCTCAAAACAGAAATCTACAGTAAAAAAAGTCACACCTTGCTTGTGAAATCCTTCTTCATAGTGACTACATATCACCACCTTTCATTTACTGACATAAGACAGGGAATAATCCAATCAATATCTCACATGAAAACTTGCTAGAAATTATCATTGACAACAAAACAATTGCAAATATCAATTCTATTGATATAAGTGCTTCTAGCACTTTCATGGTTCCTTATACTAAAATAAACAGCTTGTTATTTCAATATAGAGGCACAGATATTTTTATCTGCATGGTGCACTCAAAAAATGCTTTTAAATCTTAAATAGAATCCAGTATTTAAAAACTCCAATGCAAATAGACAGCATTATTAAGACAATAATGTTTTTTAAATAGTTTAAAAGAAGTGTTTCAAGAGTCTTTTTCCTTGTGAGAGGAGGAAGTTTTATAGGTCTCTGTAGTACCGATAGGTACAAGCTGAGGCTGAAAGATCCCAATAGGCACATATGCAGGTTATAAAATAGTGGCACCTTCTCAGAATTTATTTATTGGCTGTGCCCTGAGACACAAAACCTGTATCTTGTTTTACAAGTAATGTAGCTTTTTGAAATGATCAAGGATATTGTTTCTAGATTTCTATTTAAGGCTCCTCTCTGAAGCTAAATCCTGGTGTGAATATATAAGAAATTGCCAAAGTAAAACTTTGGAAAAAAATTTAGGATATTAATAGAAGTTAAGGATCCACTTTCATAGTAAGTATTTTCAGGGTCTGAAATCATTGCATCACTATTATTTTTACTTGCTTGGGTTTAAAGAACACAGAAGGTACTTTTTAAGCTTCCTGGCTTTATGTCTGCCTTGTTTATTTGGAGCCTGTGTATTTTTGTATATGCAGTTTCTGGCTGTTTTTAATACCTAGGACACCAATGACCCCCTTGGCTCAGGCCACTGGCTGCAAATGCAAAAGAATGTCATTAAAAATACAGCAGGAAATCAATTTGGTGACTTTACATTGCTTCATAATGGACATTTTTGCCTCTAACTGTGGATTATGCCAGGATGTTTCTGCACAAAAGAACATCCTGTGAAACCCAAATTGTAACTGATCCAAAGCCCATAAATGGCAATTTAAAAGTTACTGGTTTTATTGAGGTTTCAACTCACACCTCCATGCTTCAACCCTCCCAACTACATTAGTTTGGGATTTCTTTAAGTTGCAAAAGAAAAATCCTATATTTCAAATATGGTCATTTGAAACAAATGGACAACAAAATCTTAGTGTCAGAAAATAGTTCTACATAGCAATAGATGCACGTTTTAAATTACTATAGTGGGTTGCCAATTTATTTAATGCAAAAAGCCATGAGAAGGCACGCTCCTATTGTCTCTCCTTGAACAAAAATATTAACCTGCATTGTGACATTTTAAAGAAAGCCCTATGAAGTAACATCAGGTAAACTTTTTCAGATATTTTTATTTCAGAGGAAATACATGTATAACGTCAGAATGGATTTATTGGATACCTGTTTCCCCCATCACACCAATTCAGCATCCAGCTCTTACTGGAGAATTAAGAGGGCATAAATAGCATAGCAGGAATCTCTGCTGTTGGACAGACCTAAAGAGTTTGCAGCGACTCTCAGTGCCTCAAACATTCAAGGCACTTATTCAAAAGAACAAAAAATTACAACAGATACAATCACAAATTGTTGTGACTTGTGCAAGTGTGTTTTGTCAGGAACCTCTGCTTAATAATGTTCAGATTCTTCACAATATTTGGAAGCTAATCAAGAGCACATTGCCAAAATAAATAGGCATTTTCTTGTTTTATCATTCTGATTCTACAGAAAATAAGAATAGTCAAAGCATAAAAACTAATTTCCTGTATTCTTTCCTTCACTTTGATTTGCTAAAGGTTGAATAAGAGTACACTAGACCTCTAAGAAAAGTAATTTTGTTGAAAGAACATGAAGACAGCAAGAAAAATTCCTTCAATAATGGCAGGGAACTTAGGAGAAAACAGAGGCCTGTACATTTTAGGACCGAAAGTCCTTCTGATAGGATTGTGTAGTTGAGCTGGCAGTCACAGGTTGGGACTGTCTTATCCCATGCTACAGCAAATGGTCTGTGAGTGCCTTTTCAGCACTCACATGGATCATGTGCAATGTGAAAACGTTTTTTTTTTCCTAACTACACCACTCATCCAAAGTAGCATCCTCCCTGCAGCCAAGCTTAAATAAATCAAGGACCAGATTCTTCTGCATCTACACTGAAGTCATCTGTGGCATGATCTGTGCTTTCCTAAAATCAAAGGAAGTTTTGCTTCAAAGATGGATACACCTTGCCAAGGAAATCCTCTTGAAGTGGAGAACAATACTGCAATTTTGTGCAAGGATAATGATTCTTTGTTTAGCTCCAAAAAAAATATTCCTTATAAGATCAATAACAGGATTAATCATGCATGCTTGAAATCCAAGGATCTAGGCTGAAACTCTTTTTCTGGAGGCATTATGTGAGTATTGGAAGGTATGCCTGATGTCTGACAGAGTGTTAGGATGGAGGGCTATCTCAGGTTACTGCATTTTCACCACTGCATGAAAATAAGGTTTTTTTAGGGTTTTGTTGACACAAAGTGTCTTAGCTGTCAGCCCTGCAGACCAAAGCCTGTTCCTCAACAGAGGACATGCTTCACACAGTCTGTGTGGATGAAATATTTCCTCTACTGCTGGGCCAGCCATGTTAGGAATAGACTTTGCCTGTGGGAGGGGACCCTCAGCCTTGCCCCAGCATCAGCCTCTGCAGAGAATCAAGGCCTTGGTGCAGGAGCTGGGCTGGGGCTTTCCTCTGAGACCAGAGTCAAAAGTCTTTGCTTAGTATTTCTACATGCAGATCTGGGGAGTGATCAATGTGAGAAAGATGGCAGAAAAATCTAAAAATCTATCTTAGTTAACACCATAGATTGAAAAGGCTAGCAACAAAAATTAATTTCCTTCTTTTTCTGAGTACATAGAAATAGTACCTCTGAAATACGATATGTAGAAATGCCACAGAAATAACTGTGTTCCTTTGGTTTGCCTATAAGCAAGAATTTCAGATTTTATTTTATGTTATTTACTATTTTTTCTCTTGTTTTACCTTTTTAAATATTCATTTTTATATCAAAATAAAAGTATAAAAGAACTGAAGAAGATAGCACAAAGTAGAAATAGTAATTCTATTTTCTTTACGTTGTAACACATTTTAGTTTTGTCTGTAGCCCTCTAGCTCTCATGTAAGCAGATATTTCTAATCATCTCTGCAATCTGAGTTGTGGTCTGGGAGTCAAACAAGCCAGGAGAAATAATAAGAAAGCCACAATCCAGCACCAAGCAAACAAGAGCTACAGATGTAATTCTCTTACCAATCAGAAGTGCAACCACACTAGCACATATACAGAGAAGCCCTGCCACTCTCTCTGCTGTAAATCCAGAGTTTCTGTGATACAATCCTTATTTGTGATGATAGCCATTTCCCTTTTCTTTGTCTTCTGGCAATTGCATTCCTGCCCTGGGTTGCTGATAGCAGTGGATAGACTGGTTCAGATGAAATTAGAACTGATCTAAATTTTCACCTCAGGCTTGATATGCATTGTTATCCATAGCTGGAAAAATTATGATATTTTCTTTCCTTTTTTGTATTTCCAAGTTGTTTGGAAAAACCCAAACAAACAACAAAACAACAACACACCCAAAAAAACGCACAAAAAACCAAACAAAAACTGAAAAACAACAACAAAAAACCCCCAAACTAACAAAAAAACCCCCAAACCCAAACAAACAAAACTTCAAACCAGCAAACACTGTTCCCTCCCCTCAGAAGGGATCAAGCAAGTAAAAAATGTCGCATTTCCAAGATTTCATGGGTTTAATCTGAAGTATTTTTTACAATCATTTTTTTCAGAATAAAACTCTCTTATTTCTGTTTGGAGGGATGAAATTACTTTTAAATGATTGAATTTGTAAATATTTTTTCTAAACAATAAAATCTTTAGCAGTAAGTTTTCTAGTACCTGATGAGTTTTGCATTAGGTGTTTCTGGAAATCCAAAGACTGTCTCTAGAAGCAAAATGATAGAGAATCCAGCTGTTCCAATATAGGATCTGAAAGCAATACTTTGCAAAACTGCTTATTGTCAGCTGTTACCTACCTATTTTTAGAATTGAACATTGCTACCAAGGGTTGTTCTCATTCCCAACATTCCTCTGCCTGAGGGTATGCTCATTCCACATTCCCAAGGTATGTTTGCAGCTCAGGTAGTTATATTAGCTTTAGATCTAATTTAGCAAGTGCAGGTAGGAAAAAAATGAAAAAAGTGCACAGAGTCTGAAAGTCAGCACTGGGATTCTGGGTACTTTCTTGGCTTGTTACCACCCCACACCCTACTGCTGCATTGTCATGGCTACTGCTGCAAAGTACATGTTGGAACCTTAAGTGTCCTGTTATTGCAACCCTGAGCTGCAGAGTAGGTAGACACACACGTCTCCCTCCCTGGCAGAGCCTATGACTGACAGTATTCCTCTATTTCAGTCAGAACCAGAGATTTGCAATTGTGGGTAGACTGAATAGCCAAGAAACCCACCCAAAATGTATAATTTCATAATATTTTGAAGCACCAACTTGAACCATAGGGCATCAAAATATCCAAACAACAGCTGAAATGTGAAAAGCTGCAGTTTCTTCCTGAATGAGTTGTACTGATGGACAGATCAAATAATGACTTTTCTCTTTAGCTGTGGTTTTAAAGAATGGTTTCTCAAAGTCAAGCAAGGAGAAGTGATCTTGCCTAAGAAGGATGTGAAAATGATATTGGATCCAAGATCCTTTCCCTAAAAATAGCTGTAGAGAGCATCAGCAAGAGAAGAGCTTGAGAGGGAAGAGGAATTTCACATTTGCTCTGCATCCTCCCATTTCCTCTCCTCTTCTGTTAAGTAGATATCCTTTCCTGAACTTGGTGCTTTGAAGCTTATTTTGGGCATTGCTCTGCTTTTGACAGGGAGAGCCAAGAGCCCAGTACTGCCAGGAAGGTTTCCTCCCACACACTATTGACAGATGTTGCTTCCTGTCTTTCCACTGCAAGGTGCACACTATGACCATGGAGCTCATGTTCTGGCTCAGCATTTTTATTATGCTATGGTGCTGGTAAAAGCTCTGTGAGGCACCACTGGAAATGCAGAGATCTCACTCTTCCATTTCTCCCTTCATGTCCCCAGGCCAAAAATGATCAAGCAGGTCAAAATTTTCCTGAAGGCCAGGAGACTTCTCTGAAAGCCACGAGATGACCCAGAGCTAATTCCTGACTCTTCTTTCTCATGCCTTATGGCTCACTATTGTTAATTTAGACCATTACATTTCAAAAGCATTAGTTAGCTCTTGATTATGTTTCATTCCTGGGGCAGAGCCACAGTTTGTGGTTAGTTGTTAAGACCTAAAAGCTCTGCTCTAATTAGCACTCCAGCTGTGCAGAAGGGTGCTTTCCTGGGCATGGAGGGAGGCAGATGGCTTTTGTGGAAAGAGATGTGACGTGTTCTTGCAGAGGCAAAAGCTTGTATTAAGTACCTTTTAAAAATGAAGTGTCTCCTTCTCTGCAGATTCCTCCCTCTTTTCATGCACTGCCAGGTGCTCCTCTGTGCTTCAGTGCTGAGTCACGCAGCCTCTGCCTACTCCAGAGTGCCAAGTGTCACCATCTGACAAAATGACGCATCACAGTTGCACTGAAGATGTCTCCAGTTTTTTGGAGAAACATAAGAGATGGGAATTTTATAGCCCAGACTGGTATTTATAATTCTAACTTGACTCCTAAGAAAAGGGAAATGCCTGCCTCCAAAACTCTGGCTTTCCTGTGTGTTACTGGAAATGAGAGCATAGCTGCAGTGGAAAGGAAGGAAGTTTTCTGTGTTGTCACTGACTTGGGAAATCTGCATTGTATTTCTGTCTGGAATCAAGCCCCTAATGTTACCCTAGGCAAGTCATTCAGCCTCTCAGTGGGTCTGCTCCATGTCTGTGAAACGGTTTCCCAAATATATCCTGTCTTTTTAGTCTGTTTTGGCTATTTGCACTGACAGCCCCTCAGTAGGAAGCCAGGCAATGGCTTATTATTAGCTCAGCACCTAGCCCAGCTGACCATTGTTTCTTGCTTCTATCCAGTCCTGCAGCATAAAGCAATAATTATGTGCCTATTCCAAAGCTGTATTAAAATGGTGTCTTAAAAAATGAGTACTTTAAGTGCTCCTTCAGGATTTAAAGCATACCGCTTTGTGGAAATGCATTAAGATGCTGCCTTAAGAGTATCTTTTATTCCTAGAAGACTGCTGTTTTCTTTCACACAGAGAATGAAATGAGCTTAGAGAATGACCCAACTGATCAATAGTTTTTCCAGCCATTGAATCAGTGGATGTTGATTTTGTCTTTTATTTTCTTCTTTCCTTATCCCCCCTCCCTGAAGTCTAACCTGAGTTTGCAAAGAATGATCTCTTTGTACAATTACAACGTTCTGGGGAAGTCTTCAGCAAAACATTTAAATTCCTCCAAAAAATATGAATGAAATAATTTAATCATTATACTCCTTAACATCAGAAGAGGCGAAACTAATTTCCATATAAGAGAGAGAGCTTATGGCATAATGAGAGCTACAGAGCAAGTCCTTCTGCAGTGGGGCAATAAGGTATGAATAGGTGCTCTTTTATGGGATACAGGAGCATACAGAAGCTGGATGTGCAGCATTTTATGGAAATTAAATATCCTGCTTAGGAGTATGAAAACTAAGTCACTTTTGCTTTAGCTGTGGTGTGATTTCTTATAAGAATTTACATCCTTGTTTATAGGTCACTTGTACTCTTAGCATATCATAATCTGCTTCCTAGTCTCAATTTTGAGAAATACAGGAAGACCTTTTTTTATATTACATGCTTCAAATACTCATCTTATCCATGCTTTGCTGAAGGAAGGGTTAGTAGATAATATTACTGATTTCTGGAACCCTCCATTTAACTGAACAGGAATTTTTCCTTCTTTAAGGCACGTTGTCAGCCTCTGTAAACTAACATGGATTGTGATTACCCTTACTTGGCACTTTGGAGATTTTTGACCTCATAACAATTTTGATTTTTTTGTTTATTTTATTTAATTTATTTAGTTTATATTTTTCATGTGATGAAGATTGAAGAGAACTATCAGTGTGAAAACTGGAGTTTTTCTCTTTCCCTCCTCATTCATCCAAACAGTTGTCTCATCTTTTAATATTCTTAGTAAGTAAAAGTCACAAACATTTATAATCATCATCTCCTTCCTCTATATATGTTATTTTACTCCTTGCATGTGCCTTTTCTTTCCATTTGATTACTCTTTTCACTACATAGGTCATCCATTTGCTTCTTCCCCCCTCCAAATATATTTATTGCTGGGTAGCTCACAGCCCTTTGGGTATACATTAATTTACCTAGGAACACTTTCCATTTCTCCTCTGTGTCCTTTACCTCTGTTGCCTCATTCCATTGATTTCAGTGAATACTTCTTGCATGTCTACACAAATTATCTCTGCTGAAATTCAGTGTCTTTATTTATTTTTTTTGTTCTTTTTATGGCCCCTATTACTTATACCATACATTCTCCTCCTTTCATCTACCATCAATTTGTGTTACAGTAAGCTAATCATGAGTTGCCTCCCTCCTACAATTCTTTTTGATCATTTACACACTGCACTTTATATAGGAAAAAAGAAAAAACCACCTCCAAGAAGCTGCCTACCAGCTACTGGCTCTCTCTCCTTGGTAGTAGGATTGGTTTGAAAAGTTCTTATCAATTTTCTAAGAGTAAGCAGTTCTTTAAAAAAATATTATGTGTTTTCAGAATGCATTTATTTTATTTGGAAAGTTTTGGTTTTCTCCACAGAAAAATAATATTATTTTGGGATAGTTTACAAACACACACAAAATCAGTGTACTATGGGAAATGTAAACAAAGTAATCTCAACATTGTAGGAAAATAAACCAATTTCCTGACCAATTCACTCTCCTTAGACATAAACTGGCTTCTTCTGAAGACTTCAATGCATCCTTATTTACTGACAATCTTTTTAATGATATTTGAAGATTTTCAGGTAACATAAAAATAATTTCCAGGGGAAATCCTGAACTGGTGAGACTCTGTTCTGTTAAATAAATGGAGGTTTTTTGCTTGGGGAGCTCTGGCCTGTGGTAATCCTAGCTTTGAATCTTATAATTTTAGGTTAGACTGATTTTGATATTCTGTCTCATCTGATATAAATGTAACCTTTGGCTGTAGAGTAGAAAATAAAAGAATTAGCTGTGATGTCTAAAGAGAAAACTCTTAGCTGAAGATTTCTGTATGTTTGTGAAGCTCCTCTATTACTGGAATTATTTCTTCAGATCTGTATGAACTGTCAGGTGATAAGACAAATTACTCTGTCATGGATCCTGTTGCCCATCTTGGTGTCTGGCTATTGACAGGCAGGACATAATTTATCATCAGCAAGGATTGGTGAGGTGAGATGTTTCTAAGGAACTCAATTGATTTCATGCTTGTAGGGTTTACATTATGTAGTGGTTTAGCTTCCTAGCTGTTCTTCCATCCACTAAAAAGGTGTTACTTTGTGCTATCTCTTTGGACCATACCTCTGGACTTGTGTTCCACACTTGTATTTGGTTTACCCAGAGTTATCATGACATTGCAGACCCAGAAGAAATCAAAGCCCTGCACCTGGGGACTGTGGTGAGGGAGGTCATTCTTGATTCAGAGGGTGGGGAGAAGCACTCAGATCCAAAGAGATGGGCCTCCAGCAAACTCATACAGATGGGAATGGGCAACCCTCTCTCCTGCCTTCTTGAATAAATTAGTCACCTTGTTCATGTCTCTCTGATGCCCCTTTCCAGTTGATTGTTGCTTCTTCCCCTGCTTATCCATGAACACAGCTTGGTTGAATTTTCTCTGCATCCTAGCCGGAGACTTGATCACTTTAGTAGTATTTTCTCTTTGCCAGCTTTTGAGTAGATTCTCACTGCAGCTGTATTTTTCTTCTCTCTCGCTCTTTGCTTGTGCATGGGCTCTCCTAAGGACACTATGTATTCATTATGAGCTACCTGCACTGTAACTCTCAATTCTCTAAAGCCCAAATGTATGACTCAGGCTTCTGAAATAAGTGAGAGAGACCTAGGGCAAGGTACATAGCAGAAATAGCAGTGGGAATGATGTGAGATTATTAGATACATATATTTTTTTTAATTAGAGATGGTCCCAAACCAAATCAGTCATTCCCAATGCACTGAAGTGTTGGGCTAGTCTGATATGAGATCTGGGTATGAACTTTGCAGTTCAGACTCACCTCTAATTTTAATATTTATACAGTTTTCTATAAACTTACCTCTGAAGGTCAGAACTGAGAGCCAGTTATCTAAGCAGTGTAGGACTTTACAGCCATCTTTTGTGGAGCACCAAACAGCTATATGGCAAAAATGATCACTTTGTTTTATCTAGCTCATTAAACCAATAAGATTTTTTAATGTGAGCCTCCTATTGTGCTACAGTAACACTCTGAGATGCCCTGATGAAGAGGCAGCACCAACTGCCTGCTGAGTCCTATAAATCCATACATTCATTTGTCACTTAATAGTCATAATGAAACTTTAATTTTCTTATTTGTCCTGCCCGTGTTAGCAAAAAAAGGGGAGTGGAAGAGGAGTGATTATAGGGGAGAAAAAGAGCTCAGTGTGAAATGTAAATAGAAAGCAGAGAAAGGTGATCTCAATTTAGACTCTTCATGCCAAAATAGATAATTGGGTGGAATATTGTGTCCCTTCACTTCCCTCAGTTACAAAGGTGGCATCCAGCATCTGGAATAACTAGGAGTGGTGCACTGCTTGCAACTGTCTGGGCTGCAATAAAAAATTAATCAAGTAGCAGTCTCTTTTCTGCTATACTTCACAGTCCCTGGCAAGGCCGCTTGTCTTCAGTTACTCATTCCTTGAGTGCATTAGGATGTGTCTGGGCTCTGCTGCAATGTGTAGAATAAAAAGTCTTTCTAGGAACTTATTTGCAAATGTCTTGGTTGTCCTTTTGGGGCTGTGTGCTTAGGGACAACTAGAGGAGCAAGCCTATGGTCTGGATGTCAGAAAGGTGTTACAGGATTTTTCACCCAAAATTGCTGCAGGCAGAATTCCAATGCTTGAATGACTGAACATGACTTTCAGTTTGAAAAAGGAAGGAATGTGGTGGGAAAGCAAACTTCAAAGCCAGAAGCCCAGCTGAATTGGTTTCATTAGGAAATACTGCTTTCAGGCTTTGGTGCCTGTAGGTGACCTTAAACTTGACTCAGGTAATCAATTTAGACCTCACTGGTAGCTTGTGCAGTTTCTTTTATTTGGATGTGGTGAACCTACGCCCCTTTTTGTCACAAGCTATTCAAAAGATGAACATACTGAAGATCTCAAGTCCTTATGTCTTCCTATCCATAAATGTAAGAGAAGTGCTTCCAAAAGACACTCTAACCTTCTCCATGCCCTTCTATCAAGATTTTAAAATTATTTTGCAAGTATCACTAGGAAGCAGTGGCATGAAACCGTGATATTTTTATTTAGTTAAAACACCTTTAGCAAAGTGAAGGCTTCAGAACATGGACCATTAATTTTATGTAATATCTCTGACATTTTATGACTTGGTGAGGAGGTTTCAGTTTGCTTTCCCTTTCTGAGTGCAGGTGTATTTAGATTTGTGAACTATTTGTATGTACCGCTGTGTATCTGTGCACACACCTGAAGTGTGTATGTGAGCATCCATGTGCACAAATTTTCACAACACCTCCACCAGAATGTTCAGTAGATTTTAAAAAATATGGTACTTCAAGAAAAAATTCTCATCTTCATTTAATGTCAGTATTTTTCAAATCCCATTTGTAAAACACCCTCTCTTCTTTGCTTGTACTTCTTAATTCCCCTGTCCACCTAATTCTGTCTTTATAAATTGTACACATGTTTTAATATGCCTACCTTCTGTTGTATTCCCAGGACTCCTGTCTGTGCTTTATAGCAGAGATTGCTATTTGTTCTGTGTTATCTAAGGACTCTGAGGTCTCTGCAGCAGGAGAGAATGCAGTTCTCTTAGGAAGTGCTGCTGGTGTCAGCTGAGATCATCACTGTCTTAGAGAATGAAGAGAAAAAAGTGTAGTAGAAGTGATTAGTATAACTGAATTTTATTTTTTTTTCCATAGCCTGTTTAGCGTGTAGGGAGGTTCCTGTTAGAGGAAGTGCTACCAGAAAAGAACTTTATTCTGAAGCTTTTTCAGCTGAGCACTGTAATGGTTCTGTTAATTGAAATCCAGTTAATTGAAATCAGAGGCTATATAATATTTTACTTGACACTTAGGAATAAAATAAGTTTCAAAAGTTTGGATGCAGCGTTTAATGAATTTGTTTAGCTTGCTGCAAACAGAGATTTCTATTTTCCTCTCGTTGTGAATCTACATGCACATCTGTTATAGATAACACATGCATACTGCTTTTGGTGTTTTATCTTTTGCATGGGTCAGCCAAACTTCTGCATGGCAGGTCATATGAACATAAGGTCTGTCTAGGGCTGAAAACCCAGCCCTTTTACTGCAGCGTCTCAAGTCTGTAACTTACAGGGCTTCAGAGGCTTTTTCAGCCAAAGGTGTGTAAGTTCACTGCACACAATTGTATCAGCTACACCCACAAAAGAATGGAAGGCATGTTTATGATGATTTGCTGTAAATAAACATGGTTTTATTGCTATGTTGCAGTTTTGTAGACAACATAGCAGAATACATTTGTTGCTATTATAAGACTGAAAGCAAGGCACTGTTTTTCTGCTGTATTCTTTTTTTTTCCTTCTTTTTTGTGTGCAAAATAGTTGTAAAAACTTGGAAATTCTTGAGCAAGCTCTAAGATGAAGTGGGGTCTTACATACAACAACACAGCAGAAATCATTCCCTTACAATCCTTGCATTTGTACCACTGTCACACCAGCAGAAGAAATGTATGACTCCTATAGTTGTAAAAAATATAATTAAATCAGCCAAACCGGCAAGAAATAATTACCTTTTTAACAGTTTGAATGAGGTGAGAAAATCTTAGCATCCCTCAACTCAAACCCTGATATTATCATCCATGGCTTGCTCAATAATTTTTCACAAATGAAAACAGATTGGAGGATTAAACATTCCAGTCACAACAATTCAATCAGAATAATTTATTTATGAGTCATTTTTCAAAGCACTCAGTATATATTTTCCCATCTCTTTCCTTGCATACCCTTTGAGCCTTCTGATACTGTAAACACTGCATGTATTATCATTTGGTGCCGAGGAATGTGAAGTGACTAAATAGAGGAATTGGAAGTACCTTTCGTTTTACTTCTCAACAAAAGTTGCACACTATTTGAAATGCATGTTAATTATATGTGAAAAGAATCAGAAGTTGACATGTTCATACAGTGAGAATGTGTGGCCATTTCAGGATGTCTGAATTAATGTCAACTATTCGCTTGTGGTTATTTAAGTTTATTGCAATGAATATCCATATTAGGCCTCTCAAACCATCATCTATCTTTTTGCCTGTCAAAAACCTCTCCTGATTATCTACCAATCTTTTTGTTGATGTCCTTGGGCGACAAGAACAAATAACGGTATTAAAAAAAACCCCTTTGATGCCTGAGCTAGTTCTACCCTCTTCAGGCCAAACTCTAGCGTCACTATAAATCCTTCAGGGTCAGATTCCTGCTCTGCCTGCTCTGTGGACCACCTGCCTCCCATGGATGATGAGTGGGTTCTCTCCATTACACTGTCAATTGATTTATTTCTGTTGTAACCACATTCACATCCTCAATTCCTGATATGTTGTAAACTTTACAAGTCTATCCCTAATCATACAGTTCTGGATCAAACCAGTCTTCAGAAACAGGGAAAGGAAGAAGGTGTCTCCCATGAATGGGTTTATGGATATGTCCCTGGAAAGTAACACTAATGGCAGTGATTTCTGTCCTCACCTACTCTGTGTTCCTGTTGCCACATATCCTTTTCAGTTGTGCCACAGAAACTTTGTATGGGACTGGGCAGAGAAATCAAAAATGAAAATGATCTGACATAGAATTAAACCATAAAAAATGGGATGAGTGTTTCTAATGTGGATAACAGTTGAGACTAGTTCCTTGCCAGCCTCCATAAACATCTATACAACAGCATAAAGAATGGGTGCTGCAGGGGTGAGAATAGGTGTGCATAAAGTTGGAGAGGAGGCAGCACAGGATGGGTGTCAAACGCTGTCATGAAAAATGTCTTTGGAATCTTGACTGCATATAAAAAAGAAATAAACAGCCCTCTGCAAAAGGCCTTTAAAGAGGCATCACTAAACACACAAAGAAAGGAGGGAACTAGATGAGGAGAAGAAACTTGAACAAGGTGAGGGGCTATGCATCAGAAAAGATATCATAGTGCAAAAGAAACTTTTCAATTGAGGTCTTGTTTTGCTTTCCTTGTTTCTAGACTTCTAAGCTTATGAACTGACTTCTGTATTTATCCCATTTTTAAAGAATATTCAGCATCTCTTCCAAGTTATGTATTTAATTGTAATTCTGAGAACATCAAGAAAGAAGTAGGGTCAATTTCCACCTTCTCGCCCATGAATGGAAGCAGTGTCCCATCGTTGCTGTACTGATATGGGGTTCTTCCTCCAGAGCCTTTCCAGAGATCTGTTAAGCATTTTGTTCCTTGTCTCAGTGCAGCATTCTCAAGATTCTGGTCAGGCCTGTCCTTTATATGCTTTGTATTTGTATTGCATATATACAAATTCACATATATGAAATTGTGTATTTAGAGAAAGAGATCTCTCTAAATGAATGGATTTCATAGGAAGTTATGAAACTGGCCCTACTTTAAGCATGGTGGAGTATGTTGATATGACATCTAGTACTAGATTTAAAACTAAATGAGTTTACTTAGAGAATGATTTTGTTTGAAATATATGTATGTGTATGACACACATTATAAGCACACACACACCTTTATATGTGCATTAGGATTTTAGCTGTTTGAAAATTTGCAGAGTCCAAACTGAACTAGAATCTTGCAATTCAAAGCAGTACAGGGGGATGATACATTCATCTATTCACCTCACAGCTCAGGTCTTCATTAAACACACTCACACAGATTTTAACACATAGTTATATTAGTCTGAAGAGACAGGTTGCAGTCTAGTGCTTCCTTGTTTAAAAGGTTTCCAGTGACTTTTCTGTTCGATTTCTTTGAATGCTTGCTACCTGCCCTCACCCAGCTCTCTTTTAGATCTTCAGCTGATAGATATTTAGCAAGGAGAAATGAATTTTACATTGAGAGCAAGAACTGCTTAAGTTGATAATGACTGCATTGATCATAGCAGCTGAATAACATATTTACAGGTGTTCAGGCATTGATACTTCTTGCCTTTGTATGAAACCATAGTGCTTATGGACAAGTAAGTTTTGAGCTATTGGTTCTCGATTCAGATTTCATTTCCCACGAGCACCAAACTGGCATATCCCTATTCATTGTAACAGATATATTCCATGTTTACCTCTGTGTATAAGGGGCCAATCCATCCTTTGTGATTTTTATGGCTGCCATATATTAATGTATGCTGTATCTAGCTTGTCATTTTCTTTATCCTTTGCTCTCTGGGTTTATGAGTTACATCTCTGCATAAAATGTCATCATACAACATTGTGCTTTAAAAAGCCTGTTACTTATTAAGACTGTGAGCTTATGGTCCTGGAGACATTTTATTTTCCCACCAGGAAAATGAAAATGTCGTTGAGGTCTAACCAGACCCCTGAGCTTTTCAGGCAGGAGAAAATTGTTTTTAGGATTCCCTGCAGGACCCAGTAGCCTTTGTGCACATACTGTGTGTCTGAAGTACAATTTTCCCCTCATTTATCTCCCTCCTCTCTACCTAAAGAAGCAATGACACAATATTGCACCTTAAGGTTCTCAGTTCCTCTGTATTACTTTGCTTGTTGAAAGATGTGACACTGGAGCTATGTAATTATCCTGGCAGGAGTCATCTCCACATTTTTAGCTGCTGCTCTAAGTTGCAACCTGAGGCACAGCCCTGAGCAAGGGATGATGCATAAAATGTTCCTTTTTCCCATCCTTAGAGTAATTCAGAGGCAGTTTGGAAACATACCAACATTTTCCCACTCTGCCCTATTTAGATAATATCTGGTTCTCTACAACCACCTGTGTTGGGGTTCAGATCCCTTACAGGACTCTACCACTGACTCTTTTCCTTCTTCATGCTGTAAAAGACTGGAATTACTTTCAAGACTGACTTCACCCACCATCCTCAAGGTTATTCTTCAAATCTCTGATCTCAGGATACCTTGCTTCAAGTTCTGCCATCCTCTGGCAGGAAGGAAACATTTGATTCTTCACTACTGAGCTTTGGACAGACTTCCATGCTCTGGAGGCAGGAAATGGCCAGAGAGGAAACTGTCCTATCGGCAAGATGCTATTCTGAATTTGAATACTACCCTTGCTCCAGCTAAAATAAAAAATATATGAGACTTTCAAAGGTTACCTGTGAAAGCTGTAGAGCTTGCAATGCACAATTCTCTTTGGAACCCTCTCTGTCTTGGGTCAGAAGATGTGACTTAGAGAGGAAAGCTCATGAATTATTTCACTTTACCTGAACCAGTGAGTCTAACCCTAACCCTAAACCCTAACCTAACCCTAACCCTAACCTAACTCTTACCCTAACCCTAATATCTGGCTTTACTTCCTAAAAATAACGACAAAGAACAATGCTGTAACACAGAGTCAGCATTTACACTTCCCCTGCAAACACAAACAGGGACTGACCTTCTCAGGAGCACCCCCTCACCCAGGATGGGGCACTCTGCCACAGTCTTCTTCTGTCTGCATCTGAAAGAATGTCAGGACAAAAGTCAGAGTGCTGCAGGATAACTTAACAGCTCCAGACACCTTGTGTCAATCTACAAATCTCATCTAGAGTCCAACTACACCCTGCATTACAAATTTCCTGCCCTGGGACTTGTCCTGTTACACCTACACCAGGCTATGCAGCAGGGCAGAGCAGCTCTGGGCCAAATACCCAGACACCTGTGACACAGGACATGACAAACAAGGGGACACAGCAGGGAGAGAAAGCTCTTGGTGAAAAGAATGCCCTCAAGGACCTCAATGCATGCAGGATGAGATGACTGAGGTGAGACTGACAGTGAGCCTAAATAATGAATTATTTTGCTGTCTCTGAGAGAAGATGCTCAGTGCAGTGACAGATCTCTTGGCAACACCAGCATGCTTGGATCTGTCAGCCAGAGAGGAAGAAGTGCTGCTGTGGTCCTGCCCAATCACTTAGCAGTATTTAAAGCTTTTTCAAAAGCACTAAGGAAGGGATAACCCAGAATTGCTGTATATGCATTGGGGCTTCCTGTTCTTCATGGCTGAAAATGAAGTGGAGCCACTGGACACTGGAAGTCAACTGGTCCCCTCTACAACTGAGTGGTTCCTCTGAGAACCTCTGCCACAAAAGCTGGCAACATTTCACTTTATAAAGACATTTCACTTTATCATGGGAATGGAGAAATGACTCACAGGCATCTTTCTTCAACACGGCTAAGAACCTATCTCATAGTGGGTATTAATTTAAAAAGTAAAAGATGATGAAGACCACCAGAGTTAGAGCTAGTAGAAGTTCAGGGATGAACTTTTATTTTTAATTTAAAAATGCATTTTATAGTCAATTCTCCATAGAAAAGTTTGGTTCTACTTTGTATTTCCTGATTTAATTCAATGAATTATCTCTACATGAATTATATTTTCTGGTTGCTTTTTTGTGTGGGTGTGCAGAAAGATTAAAAATGGTTTAAGAAATTCTTCCTGCTGACATTTCCCACAGATTTTCATGCTATTTTTGAGTAATTCTCATCTGTGCATTTTGTACGTTGCATATATATTTATCAGTAATCGTATTTTTAAACTAAGTATTTTTTTTCCCTTAAGACTGGAGTGAACCTAAATTGAAGCTTAAATTCACATTATTAATCTTATCCACCAGAGCAGTTAATGAGATGTTTTCTAGCAAAGGTGTGAGAATTTGTTGAGTCATCCTTGCCTTCCAGGTGTCTTTCCAAACCTGAGGCTGGTTTCTTGAGCATCTCCTCGAAATCCAAGAATGCAGAGCTTTCTCCAAGAATCCATCTTGGAGCAAACAGACAGACATAGGTTTCTGGATTATTGCACATGAATTTAGGGTTTATGAAGACCTGGAAACCTAGGTCAAATGAGAACTGCAAACCAATTTTGGATCCTCAGAAAAGCATTAATTCCACTGAACATCTGCAACTCTTGCAGTGTATATATGCTGGTTTTCTGAATAAGCATTTTCAAATTTGTTTATATTTATTCAAAATTAAGTTGAATAATAATTTTAGTAATAATAATAAAACCCTCAGAAAATGAGTGAAGCTTGCTCTCTTGGGATGAATTCAGAGTTACACTATTGCACGCATCATTCAACTGCATTGCAACATTGGAGGAGCAACAGGAAGATTCAAGATTTTTCTTTCTAATTCATTAGTAGGCAAAATGAGCATTAATAGTTACCAAAAAATTCTCTATTTTCAACTTCTTCCTGACTGAAACAAAGTTAGACTTTACAACAGAGCCAATTGCTCATGAAACAGAAAAGACAGGTCAGGTCATTCATGAGAACAATGAACAGTTTAGTAGTTTATATTTTCCAAAGATGACATTTATTTAGGAACACCTAATGTCTCCACCACTTTTCCTTTCAAATTTACCACCTGAAGACACAGAGTTATCTAAGTTCACAAATACTTTATTTCATCTGTATTTAACATAAAATTTAGAAAGAAGAAGGTTTGTTTTGTATTTCTCTTTTGAGGGTATCTGTGTAGTGTAACTTAAGCATAATTTTCCAAAAGGACTTTTGCAGCCTCACAACATAGTGCTGCTCCTTGGATTGTTTTCCTTTTTTCTTCATGTGGATTCAGGTGAATCTGAATAATCAGGAGCATTTTACAGATGTCCACATGATATAAACTGTAGTTCCAACTTGCAGTGACAGGTTTTCTAATGGATTTAGATAAACAAATTAGGCTTTCAGCATCAGGGAGCAAATGGATCAGAAGACATTAGCCTAAAACACAATGAAAATATCATTGCTTCATGAAATTCAAAACCTTCAAAATCTACTACAGCCGAAGACAAAATTCCCAAGAGACAAACATAAAGAGATGAATAACATGGCTCAAGAAGAATTTCTAGAATTTCTACTTTCAGACAGAAAGTAGAATTGGTAAATACTAGTCAAGAGTTTTCTGGAAGCTTTCTTTAAGCAGTGATCCCAACTTTCAACAATGCTGAACAAATAGTGCAGAGAGATGGTGTTGGATTGTGCCCTTGCTGTTGGCTTCAGCTGAAGATTTTAAAATTCTTATGGGGGACCAGTAATGAAGAATTGGCTCTGGCAATTATGTCACCTATGAATGACAGCTTAAAGACAACACAAAAACTAATTAAAAGATCACATGAAAGCTTTTTTTGGATGCATCTCAAATCAAATGCAAAGAGTATATGTAGTCAATAACAAGGGATTAAAGCAATGTTTGGAATGTGGAAGATGAACTATGAGCAGCTGAAGGAGCATCTTGAAGCAGAAATCCATTCCAGGCAGAGAGAAATAAACTCATTTAAATTACACAGAAATTTATGGGATTGTACACAGAAACTGTTTGAAACTATCTGGCAAAACAACTAAAGCAACAAATAGTTTGGCTTCTGCAGACGACTGAAGGTTTCTTGGAACTATAAAGTAGATATCTTGCCCAATGTGATACAAGAGGAGAAGACAGGAAGATTTAAAAAAAATCTGAGCAAGAAACTCATGAAAATTTAGAGAACGACTGTGAGCTTTACAGATTGGAAATATAACAGCAAGATTCTAGGGAATATGACATGAAAATCTGACATATGTCACACTCAGGAAGAAAATCTGATACTAATTAAAAATTATCCTCTTAATTTAGTTACAGTGTTCAGGTTTTTATCCTGTTTTGAATCAGGCCTGTTTTTTTAGTAAGGAGCTGGCAGAGCTAAGGGAGTTTTTACCCATTTTCCAGCCTTATGAGTTCCAACTGGTGTCCGATGTTCTCCATACTGAGACCTAGAGCAGCATCCACATAGTTCGAATGTCCTCTTCCTTGCCTGTTAGAACCATGGCTGATTTTACTCCTGCAAATACTGTAAAAATGTGATCATTTTAAATGGAAACATTATCTTTTAATTTCATATTAATTTTGTATCCCAAATCAAATATTAGGAAGATGAAAAATGAGGGGTGTTTCAGTGACCCATAACCTCAGAAAGGAGTCTTGACTAATGATGTAAAAGAGCACTTTAACGTGGTTCAGAGAGGGGAAAGAAGAGGAAATTATCTACTTGAACTGGCAGAGCAATTAAAGACTTTAATAAGGGAAGATAAAGATAACAGGTAAATAGTTCTGAGGTGGGTCAAGTAGACACACAGATAGAGAAATATTTTTAGCATATTGGTGGAAAAATATTAAAACTTCAGAAAGACATTTACATCTGTAGCTAACATAGTTATTATTAATACATTAAAGGAGAAGTGTTCAATAAATATTTGGTTTAGTATCTGGGAAGAAGGGCAAGGTACTTCTAGCAAGTGAAAATAATAAAACAACTCCCAATCCACTAGCAATTAAGAACTTTAAAATAAAGCAAATTTTCTCTATGAGAAAAGTGTGTTTTCAAAGATAAAGCTCAGATTAATTCCCTTGGGAATTCCAGAGGGTTTTGTTAAAAATATCCTTATCTAGCCACAAACTTTGATCCCTGAAGCAAAGCTAAAATCCTGGGAGGGAATGAGTAACTGTGGAATGTTAGTCTACTAACAAACCTAAGAAGCTAAAATAATGGAAATCTGACTCAGTATTCAATTAAAAAATAATTGAGGCCAAGAAATATAATCAACAGCAATGATATTTTATGGAAAATTAATATCAAACAATTTATTTTCTGTGATGACTCTAGAAGTTTAAGGAGTAATCAAAAAAAATGAACTATCTTTAACTTTTCTGAAATATTTGATTAAGTACTGCAAAATATCCTGGAAAAAGAAAGTAGAACTGTATCATGTTAAAAGGGCAGATATTGAATTAATTAAGGATTGGCTGATTGAATTGTCTCACTGCTGGAAGTAGCAGTTCACCTGATGTTATTTTTTAATTTTGTCAGTAAGTTGCATGTAATATTATTGCTGCTAAAACTGGGAGCTGAGGTGAAGGGTGGCAGATGTGATGGAAAATATGAACTGTATTAAAATACATTTTAAAAATCAGAGTTTCACACCTTGTTTCCATAGCCAGAAGCCATTCTGTGGAGACTGTGGAAAGGTAAGCATTTCTGACAGGGCTGAGATAATATGTGCTTTCAGTTTTTAAGCGGGGAAGTGGTAGATATAAGACGGTTATTTTAAAATTTAAGTATCATACCAAAAAATATCATACCATGCCTATTTCTGGTCATATTTTTAGTTGATTGTTTCAAAACTGGAGCAGATGTAGGAAGTAATGAAATTTTATAGAGATAAGGGAAAATGTCAAACAACTCTGTGGACCTCGAGTTAGCATCAGGTTCAGTGTACAGCCTTTCTCCAAAGAGTGCCCAGAATCAATGGGAATGAGTGGATAAAGAGGCAGGATGGGAATTGGAAGGTGTAAAGCAAAATGTACCTTGAGTATTGTGATTGGATATAGAAACTTACTTTTCTTAACCCTGTAAAAATCTGAAGCCCAGGCTTCTGCCATTTCTGTAGGTTCTTCCCCAAAGACTATAGAAAGAAATTGCCACCTTTTGAAGACGATTTGTGAATCTGTCTGATGTTTTAAGTTAGGCTTGCATTATGTTCTTGGCATACTTCATGCTCTGTGAGTCACAGAGAGCCTGGGTAACTAGATGTTTACATTTTAGGAGGTAAAATTACATAGAAAGAATTTCACCTTAGTTGTTCTCGTGACTCTGAGAAACCAGAAGACTAAAGCCTATCATATGTGCTGGATTTATGCCAAAACTGGCAGAGGAATAATCTGTATTAGTTCTGCATGGAGTTGTAGCCCTGCATGCAGGGCTAAAGAAAAAGATCCCTTTCCAATGAATGCAAAGCTTTTGGACAGGTTAATGTCCAGATGTTTGAGGGGAGGGAACTTGCTGTGAGCATCCAGGGAGCCAAATACGAAACAATACACCTTCCTCATTCACACTCTTCAAACCCTGCACATTCAGGCAAATCTTTGCAGAATTCTCCACTATTCCAGAAATTAAACTATGGTGCCATAAAATGCCTTTGCCATCTGTGAGGGGAAAAAGTCATACTGAAGTTTACTTCCCCAATATGTGCCTGTTGCTTACTTCTGTACAGTAGCAATACACTCTGAAATTATGCCAGTTTATTTTAATTACTCCAGCTTATTATTCAGACCACTCTCTGAAGGAAAGCAATTATTTGAAGATACAAATGCAATATTGTAGTAGATGAACCGTCTGTGATTAAAACAGTAAAAACAATATTAATCATATTATGAGATATTACAATTTCTACATTCTTGGATCAAGAGTAGAGACAAAATTAAATTTATTTCTGTATAAATATGTCATCTTTATTCAATAAGTAGATAGGAAATCTCTTATTTTTAAAATCATCATGGATTGAAATGAAATATTTTTCCTAAAATGCAAATTTTTGTTTTAACACTGATCAGAAATTGTTTGGAGGCACCTTTTCTGGCAAGTATAAGAGCAACTTCATTGGAACTACCTCAACATTTGTTACTGTTGTATGTACATTCTCTTCAAAGAAAAGTAATATATGTGCATGGTTGTGTGGGATTTTTCTATACCTAATTAATAAAACAATGTGATCCACTGTTATTTATGAATTTATTCTGTTGAGAATGGAACAAATCCTCCCTTTGCAGAAAGAGAAACAGTAGAGATGAAAAGAAAACCAGACCAAGATTTTGAGTGTTCCCTGAGTGCTTCAGATCTGTATACTCCAAGAATATTTATTGATGACTTAGTAGGCTGGAGACAATTCCTGGAAAAGAGGAAGAGAAAATTAAAATTTGAGATCTCACAATTTCATATGTCCAAATGTGCCAATTATGCATTAAAAATTTATAGCACCAATTATTACTTCTTATGAATCAAATTAATACTTGCCTCCTCAGGCAATAAAACATATCAGATGTTGTCCTTTCTTTTTTCAGACTGATAGGAAATCATGTCTAGATATCAAGGGGTCTTATTTTACCTCCTGATAAGTGTATCTTATATATAATGTGGTAAAGAAGTAAACATAAAATTAGATACAAAAGTCTAGAAGCAAAAAAGAAAAATAATTCCTTTATGTTATTGCACTAAGCACTTCATCCACATTAGGCCATGTTAGTGTAGAAGACTGTTCCAGGAGTCCTTTTTAAAAAAACATACTGATTTTTGTCTAATGATTAAAAAAAAATGACAGCCTAGTAAAATTTGGGAATATTGTTTTCAAGTGTATCTTGTATAATACATTGCTCTGTACCTTGGCAATCTGATGCAGCATGATAAATTTGGTTGTGCATATATTTGTGTTAGTAAAATGTAGAATAAAAAGCATATGCCCCCATCAGTAGGATTCTTTTTGTCAAATACTTGCTGAAGTTAATCAGACTGGAGGAGCAATTTAGATGAAAAACCTACATGTCAGGGTTTTTGAAGGGATAAAGAAACTGTCCAAACCAATTTAATGTCTTTATCTCTTGATTGTTGTAAAGATCTTCAAGGCCTTTTTTTCAAAAGCCTTTACAGAATGAGGAATGGATGATAGGGGATTGCTGGTGGCAGGAGCAGCAGTGGGAATGGTTTTACTGCTGCTCTCTGTTGGTGTAGGACTCTTGGTGCCATCCTGTGCATTGTACTGGCACACGTGAGGTCAGAACTTGACTGTTGTGAATCAAGGAGAGGATTAAAGGAATTGTCAAACAGGATGTCCCACCTGGAAAGAATAATTATGGTATCTGGTATTTGAGATCATTGTTGATGTTTTTTGTTTCATTACCATGGGTTCATGGCCTTGACATCACAGATAATGTCTATATGTCTATTTATCTTTGCTTTCCCTCTTTTTTGATTCTTTTTTCTTTTCTTTTCTTTCTTTTTTTCCTTGTTTTATTTTTTTTGTGGTTTTTTTTTTTTGTTACTTCAGTGCTGTTGAAAGTAAAGTAGCATTTTATTCCTTTTGTTAATATCTTCAGATAATTAGGGGGTTACATTAGACTACTGTGAGTGCCTGTAGTTTTATGTGGTTATGATCAACCTTAGCAAAATGAAAATTGTGCTTGCAGGTGAAACAACATCTAAAAGAAGCCACTGAAAAGAAGAGAGAAAGCAATTTAACTGACTAATTAAGAGCCCAATCTGTGTCTGATGGGACAATACTTACCCCAGAAGCACTTAGCCTTGCTGGGTTTGTCCACTTAAGAGTACATTATGACATATTCAGCATAGAATTATATACTCCAGGGAATTTATTCAGCTGAAGTACCCACATTTCTTATATCTTCAAGGAACATGGCCCTCATTATACCCCTTGAGTATATAATTATCTTGCAACAGCTACACACCTTGGTGCATTTTATGATCTCCTTAAAATGTTATATTTACTTTTTTCTTCTAAAGCCCCAGGAAGATAAAAAGTAAGAAACAGAATGATTAAGGTATCTTGTTACAAACCTAGGGATTTGAGTTTCAACCCACTAGAACTTATGTGAAGAGCTTTGCTGGCAATGTTTTAAATGAGAATTGGATCTCCTTTCTCAGGGAAATGGTTAGCATTGCATCTAATGGGATGATCTGACTTCTTGGATAGGGTCAACCCACAAAAGAAATTGTCTTGCTTCTACCATAATAACCCAGAAAACTACTTGAGGTTCCAGGAGACTTTTAACCTCATGTTACTCAGAGTGAAATCATCAACAAATGTATTATCCAAATTTATCTGATCCCATCATGGCTGTTAAAAGCCAATGAAGCTTTCTAAGATATTGAGGGGACAGGGGTTGATCAAGCCCTTGCAGGTTTTATTTGCTGCCTTCACATATGAAAAAGAACTTGTATCATCCTCTATTTTTTTTTTGAGAGAGCTGTATTTGTGTTCCCCTATAAAAAGATATTCTTCAGACATTCTTATCCAAAATTTTATTCTGTTTGTAGTATTGTTCACAGGCATTTTTTTCTAACAACTAACAACTCTGAAGTTTCAGATATTTCTATGGCTTAAATTAGTGTGTTCTTCAATGTTCTGCTGGGCAGATATGGATTGCTTTGTCAGACATTAAACAAATAAAATTTTCACATGCCACAACTCCAGAAAAAAATCCAATAATTTCCATCATTCAACTTTTCTCTTTGGGTAAAGCCATATGACCTTAAAACATAAGAACAGAAGAATTTGCTCAGACAAAAGACCTATCTGTGATTGATACAAGTGAAAGCAATGAAGATACAGTACTAGAGCAAACATTTCTCAGAATATTCTCCTGCTCCCCAAGAATGTTCAGCTTAGCTGTGTTTGAGATTCCTCTATAGGTTTCAGATCCACAAAGGTGTATGTATTTAACAGAACAGATTTCTGCACAGTGCTACCAGTGGGACTTCTCCTTTCCACCCAGTGCTAGTGTTATCTTTTTCTTTTTCTTTTTTCTTCTCAGTTCAGAAGCATCAAACTAGCACAGGAACACTATCACAAGATCTCAGGTAAGTCATTATTTCCTGGCAAGGAGGGCAAAACATGACAAGAGTAAAACTGTACTCTTGTTTTTGCTCTACATTTGGATTTTTTTTTTTGTTTTGTGTTATTTTCAAAGGTAATATTCATTTCCTCTAGCTGTAAATCTGTCATGACTTGCATTTAAATGAATGCATTTTTTTTCTGTGCTCTTTTGAGAAACTGGAAAACTTCACTATTCACAGAGTTGTACAAATTCCACACTTGTACCACATTAACTACAGAGGCTTCATGGAGTTATTTCAGATTTACAACAGGTGGGCACAGACAATGTGATTCAATCTCCCACAATTATTTTCATGCCATTTGGATTTACTAGCTGCTAAACAGAGGTATCTAGTACACATTTACTTTCTACTATTCATGTGCTACTCTTACCAGCACATTTATGGTCAGTCACAATAGGGTTTTTGTTGTTAAACTGGTTGCCAATTGTGATTTATGAAAGTGAAGTCGTTCATATGTAATGGGAGAACATTAAATCGTTCAGGTTTTGTTCAGTGCTTTTAATCTTTTTAAGCAACTCTCATTCTTGTTTTTTTCTTGCCTTCTGTAAATATTGGGTTTGTGCTGTGTGCTGATTGACAATGAGTGAGCGAGGGGCTGTGTGGGGCTGGGTTGATGGCTGGGATTAAACCAAGACATGTCTTTTGCACTTTGTAATTAATTCCTTTTAATTGCTGTAGGATCTTGTATGCTTTTGTCCTATTTCTAAATCTACCCACGTTTTGTAGCTATTCCATCTTTGCAGTAAGAGGATGAGTTAGTGGAGTTTCTGTGATTGACATGGAGGCTATGTGTCTATCAGATAGTAGCAGGAATTATTAATTGTCATGATAACCCAGGCAAGGTGATCCATCTCCCAAAGAGATGTGCTCTACCTGTTGCGCTCTGATGTGAGATTAAAAGTAAGCACTGACAGCTCTATGATTTAACCTCCTTTAAAAATTACATTGAGGGACTCATTTTGTATTTTCTTACAAATAATCTGCTGGTTGTTTACTCAATATATCTCTAGCATCTGAAAGCAGTATTATTCCAGGGTCAGTCTCAAGTGTACTACTTTGGTCTGTCCCATTCACACCAAACTGTAGATCCAAGCCAGAATTTTTACTTCTGCTGGTAGCTGTGGCTAAGGCTGGATGTTTTCCTGAGTCAGGGCCTTACTGCCACATCCTTTTTCAGATTGTCCTGTTTGTTTGTTTCGTATTGTCTTGTCACTTTATATCTTTATTTGTGTTTCACTTTATCATGTCTGTATTGATATATTCTTTCTTGGAATTTCCATCCACTCTATATTTATGTGTAAATGTGCTTTCTCACATCTCATTACCTGCATTTGGTCAAGGTGAAGCCTGTGTTGATCCCTGCTCATTTTTCTAACCTGTTTCTCCCACTGTGTAATTTTCCCTTTCTCAATGGTTTTTGCAAAACATCTCAATTCAGTTGGATCCACAGACTTTAATTAATGTCCTATTTATGTCTTCTTCAAGACCATTAATAATGCAGTTAAGTAAAAGCAGGCCTAAGACCAGTCTCTTTCTTCCTGCTAAATAGAATGTCTCATCTCAATGCATGATTATTTATTCTTACCTCCTGTTTATGATCCTTTAGCCAGTTCTCAGTCAACACGACATCGTTCCTTTCTGGGCTGTATGAATGGCTGTGATTCAAATTTTAAACAATTCCTGGAAGAAAATAAAACAAAAGCTAATAAAAATATGCATAAACATTGTTACTGCTTGTTTTATTGCAGGCTTGTGTAAGTGTTATGAAAGAAGTTTATTATCAGTTTTTCTAAGTAGTCTTCTGTATTGAGGTCCTGTCTCTAGAGTTGTTACACTGGATTCATGCCCTTGTAATGAAAGCAGTGGTGAAGTTGGTACAAATAAAAAGAACTGCTCCTGGCAAATGTAAAGCAAACCTGAGTCAAGAGCCAAAAGCACAGCTGGTATTATATGTTATAGCTCTACTGAAATTAATAATTTTAAGTCATTATTTTTACATTGGGATAATTCAGCATTGGAATGACCCAGTATGGCATTTGGAAGATTTTTATTTGTGTATCTTTTCATCAGGATGAGGTATGTTATTTGCATACATTTTCTTGACGTGTAGCTCAGCTAAAAACTATAGGTCTAGTGGAACTCATAGAATACCATGTTAAAAGGGGAACTTAAACATATTTGGTCCAACCTTCCTTGGCAAAAGCATGGCATAGACAAGATGTCCCAGCACCCTGTGCAAGCGAATCTTAAAAGTGTCCAAAAGTGACAGGGAATCTGCCACTTCCCTAGGGAGATTATTCCAATGGCTGACTGTTCTCATAGCGAAAAATTCTCCTCTTGCATCTAGTCAGAATCCTCTCAGGAATAATTTGTACCTTCTGCCCCTCACCTTTACCACGTGACTCCTTGTAAAATATTAGTCTACACATTCTTCCTAGCCACCATTTAAGCAGTGGAATATGGTGATATTGTTCTTCTTAAGCCTTTTTTCTCAAGGCTGAATAAACCCAGTTCTCTCACCTTTTTCTCACATGGCAGCTTCCCAGTCCCTTGGTCATCTTTGTAGCCTTTCCCTGGACCTTCTCCAGCCTATCCAGCCTTACAAATGCCTAAGGCCTTCAGCTCATACTCTGCAAGTAGTCAGCCAAGATTAACATTGATGATTTTTCTTTTTACCTTGTAAACTGATGAGTTTGATAACAAATAATGTTTTTATGTAAAATCTTCATGAATAGAATACATGCACATAATTAAAGTACGTTTTTCTTACATTCCTGTATTTCTTTTCCAAGATTATTTAGATTGATAAGCAGTACAAGCAGTATAATAAGTAAGCCCACATGGGGAATAATATGAAACAGCCTTTTCTTTGCTAGCTTCTCTCAGTTTTAGGGAATCACATTTCAAAACATTGCTTCAGCCATTGCATGTTTATTGAAGCAGAACAAAATTTGGGTACCATTTCAGATTTGTTTACAACTGCAAGCACAACAGACTCATTCTCTGTCCCTGGGGCACAGCAATGGAGAAGATTAATACGGTTGTTCTCCCCAAGAAAACCTGATATCAAAAGGCTAAAAACTGACTTTTCTGAGAAAGGTCAAAGTGGAAGAAAATTTAGAGACTTAGCAGAGCAGAGTACCTAAGTCAGTTCATATGAAATCACCTGTTTGACTCTAAACCCAGGTTGTTAGTGCAGTGCTGCACCTGGCCTGCTAAGCCATGAGGGGTGCAGTTGTCCTGTATGTGGATTTTAATGGACTCTTCTTATACTCTTTATCCTAGGATTACAAAAGTAGAGCTTTCTTTTTATTTATACCATTTAGCAGCACAGCTCTACCAAAAATGCCCTCTCAGCTGAATAAAGTAGCCTTTGTCCTGAGATGGAGGAGAACCTGCCTAGGAAAAAGGAGTGCTTTGCTGTGCCTATCACAGCTGTGGGAATACCTCACTTCTTGGACAATGTAAACTGCAGGTGACAGTGAGAGCCAAGAGGAGTTTGGCCTGCTCAGTTTTCCAAAATCACAGCCAGGCCCAGAAAGAACGTGGTTGTGACTGTCACCATTAATGCCTGCAGTGATTTGTTTGTCCTGAATTTTTAATATTGGGGGTTACTTGTACATTAATTAGAAGTGCAGGTCTGTGCTCAGAGTATAGCAAGGGCTGTTTTGAACCCATCAAGTTTTTCCTTCACAGCTTTGCAGCACCCCAGTAATGCTGGGGGTGGGTTTCTTTTTCTCTTTTTTTTTCTTGTAATGTAGGATGAAAAATGATGAGGTAATTTGCCAGCCTTTATGCAACTGGCAGATGGGTTATATTAATATCATAAGAACATATTGTTCCCAATGCCTGCTTAAAAGGAGAAATGCTATATCAGGCCTAGATTCAGCAAAGTTCCAAGGAACGTGCCTGTATTTATTCCTCCTTAGCAAAGTAATAATATGTTACATACATATCTGATTTAATTGAAATAGACATTTTCACTGGTTTACCTCTGGGCTGACGCATTAGCAACATATGAGAAAGTCGATATTCTTGTGCCAGTATTTTGGTTCTGATTGTTTAATAACATTCTCTGACCCAGAATGACCAAGTGTTACACACAGCTTTCCTAGAGTAGCTACAACACTGTGTTGATCTTTGAGTACATGAAAGATTGTAAATAAGAGCCAGGACTTGTCAGCATGCGGAAGACAATTTCAATTGCTGAACTGGGATCTAAAGTATGTCTGTAAGAAATCCAATAAGTCTGAATATTTCATATGTTGAGATCCCACCTCACTGTGAACATCATCTTGATTCTGTTGATTATACCTAGTCACTGTATAGATGCCATTTCTGCATACTGTCCCTCCACACTTCACAGTAAGGAGAGGGTTGTAAGTTGTGAAGTCTTAAATCCAGAATAGACATTTTGGTATGCAGCTAATGAACAGTCTGACACATAAGTAGCTTTTGCATAACTACTGTGTTATATAGGCACCTCTGGTATTTTCTACAGTTATATTAATATATATGGACTAAAAGCTCTAAGATACCCATAACATGCCTTGGTAGTGTATTGTTACTGCAGACGCTCATTTTTACTGTTCAGAGAGACTCAGAATTCTGCAGATGATGAAACTCCTTCTTATTCTCTTGACAGGGATCTGAAGAATATTCCTCCTTCTCTTCAAGCACCTTGCTCCAAACAGAGCGAGCAAGATTTCTTCTTTCATCTAAAAACCATACTGCCAACAGGGAAAGTACAAAAGGGAATATTCCTGATTAGATTGTATCTTCCTTAGCACTCCTTCCACTTGTGCAGCAGCAACAATTCTTCTAAGCTTTGAACAAACTGCATTAAAATTAAAGCCATTTCATTCAAAAACCTGTTCCATTTCAACAATTCTGGTCAGGACATGGATAATAAAGGTCTGGGGGAAGGGAACGGCCTTTTTTATCTCCTGAGAATGTCTTGGGTAGAAAGTTTTTCTTGTATTGCAAGCTGACAATTAAACAACAAAAATATAACACAAACATAAGCACAGGAGTTCTCTCATTTTCTATTTTTTATCCTGAAGAGAGGGATTTAACTGAGATAACAGGCCATTTCCAGGGGATTAACAGCCTGTACCTTTGGCCAATCTGTCTGTTCACAGTCTCTCTCTGCAATCTGTCCAGCTCTGTAATTCTGGCTTGCAAAATGGATTGAAGCAACATAAAAAGAAAACAGCCATTGGTCTACTTGGATTCTTCAAATTTATCTGCATAGGACATGTTATTAATCTTTTTATTATTATTTATACATGGAAAGACTTTGGCTTGATTATCTCACATGTATTGACATATAACCAAAAAGATGGTGCTTGAAAACTTTGGTGTCGAATCAAAGACCCATTCTGGTTATCTCATAACCATGAGGCTCAAATATACAATGAACTGCTGATTTTAGAAAGTTTAGGATTCTTTCCCTCCAAATAAAACAGTTTTAGGTGAAACAGAAAGGTAGGAACCTATATGCTGTGATTTCATTATTGCTGCCTTTAGGAGACAGCTAACCTTTCAGAGGCTGGGACTGTGGAGAATATATTCATCAGGGAGGGGAAGAACACTGATGGATTTACTAGTATCTCCTTTCTATTTTATCACCAAAACAAATAGCTGTCTTTTTGATATACAATTCCATAGGTTGGCTCATAGAACATGTAGTGTGAAACACTGTCAGGATTGAAATACAATAATTTTTGACTTTAGCAAGGCCAAGATCTTGATCCAGCATAGGTTTCAGTGTTTTAGCTTTTATATTGAAAGGCTGTGTTCTCTCTTCATATGGTTTTGTTGTTTGGGAATTTTTGGTAATAAATCATGACCTCCAGTACCTTTTGAACTTACAATGAGTTTCAACCAAATAGATCTGGCAGACAGGTCTTTCTTCTAAAACCTCCCAGAAGCTGTCACCTGACTAGAGGACAAATCTTTAAATACTGCTTCTGATTGCAGAAAGCCAGTTCTGTCCTATATCTGTTTCAAAAGAAGCCAGTAAACAAGTACATATTGGACACTGTGGACCACTGTATACAGACTTGCTCTTAGAACAACTTGTGATGTACAGGTTATTGCAGGTGCCTTGGCAGTAGCTGATGGCACAGTTTGTGTCCTTTCAGAGAGAGAGCCGAGGATGACAAAAGGGGGGCATGGACATACTGAAATACTTTGTATGCTGGTGTCCAAACTGCTAAATAGGTGTGGAAAATGTGTGCTAGCCAGAAGTTGCTGCTGAAAGGAGTGCCTCCCATAGAAAAACACAAAGAGCTCCAATACTACCAAGTTTTACACAGTTGGCCTTAGCACCTTTACTAGTATTTATTCCTCTAAAAATTCAGGATCAGTGAATGCTGTGTATGTTATAGGGTTTGAAGGCTATGGCAGTGAACTTTTGGCACATACTTCCTCTGGTAAATCTAATCTAATCTATGGCCTTCCTTCCAGATTGTCGATTGCTAGAGTGGAGCATATCCTTGTACAGCTTAAATCACTATTCACTTTCTTGGATGTGGAAAGATGCTAAATACTCACACATACTTTGAAAAGATTAACACTTATTCAAATGTAAGGTGGCAAAAGAGCTGTTCGTTCTTAAAGATTCTGTAGCAGCTGCCACAAATCTGGAAAAGTTCCTCCAGGTAAAAGCACAACCCAATCTACTGTCTTATTTCTGGGCTTTCTCAGTCAGCTGGGACTAATTAAGATAACTGGGCTATAAAATGGCAGTGAAAAGCATTTCCTGGATCTTCTGGGTAGCTGATTTGCTGGGGTGGCTTTTGATGCATTATGAGTGGTGAGAGAAATGGAGCATGTTAATGCTACTGGCCAGGGAGAAGGGGAAGTTGTGGAATTCAGAGCTCTGCTAGAAACTTGCCCTCTTAATGAGGTGATCATAAAATGCCAATTCCCCAAAGCTAAAACATATTTTTGTATAGTATCTTTATTTTTATAAGGCATAGGCATAGCGATTTTTCCACTTTCTCTGACAGCAGGCTGACCAAATACTACTCAAAGGAGTGCTGTGGCTGCACTAGGCTTTCCCCTTTCCTTTAGCTGTACAGTTCTCAATTAGCTTTTAAGTTGCATTATAGATCTGCTAACAGTTGTGCAGTTAAATCATTAATTACCTTCGCAGTCAGCTGGGAACTCAATTTCACTTTGGTTTGCAGTTTGTGCTCCACAGTAGATTACTTAGCAAATCCATAAACATCTTCAGACAGTATAATTTAAAGAAGTTAATGATGAGGAAGTTTAGACAATTTTATCAAAAAATAATTCTTAGATAGGCATGTGAAATAATGTTTATGAGGAAGAGGATTTAGCTATGCAAATATCAGCCATGTAAGCAAATTGAATGAAAAATTATGTGAGTTTGTGTATTTTTTCCCTCAATGAGTAAGAAAATTATTATTCTTTTTATTTTTTAAATTTCTGTCTAAAAAATTAAGGGAGAAATAAGGATTCAGTGAATAACTAGATTGGGGATCAAAACATCTGAGATTGCTTCTAGGTCTGTTTCTGACCTGTGTTCTAAGCAAGTCTCTGGGCTACTGAGTTCTGGTTTATTTTTCACCCTTTATCTATTTAAATTAGAAAATCTTCAGCACAATCTGTTGTCAATATATTTCCACCTACTCCAGTACAGTCCTAATTTCAATTTGCATGCTAAAGAAATACTCTATTGCTACTAATAGATTCACATTCGAATGCAGCAAAGCTTTTAGGTGCATTAAGGGTTTTGTCTTGGGATGGAGACAAAGGTTTCTACTGCAAGCTTTTCAAAGTCTGTTGATTTTCTAATTAATCTAATTACTCCAGCGTCTTTCAAGGCTGCCTTAGTCCAAATATGATTTGCTTTGAGTGTGGAGGCCTGGACTTGTTTCTCCAGACAGAAAAGCAAAGCTATCTGCAGAGACTGTTATCACCCTGTCTAAATTGTAAGAATAACAGCAGAGAGAAGCAGAGATATTTTTATAATGCCTGATGGTCATTTATCCAGGAGCAGGAGTTCCAGAAGGGGTCTGGTATTAAAAGATGTGTTCTAGCATAAGAAGAAATACCCATCAGATAAACATTTTCTGAGATCTGATAAGGCACTGCTACTAGAGGTGTAAAGTATTTTAAATTAAAGTTGTCACTTTGCCATGTGTTCTGAGATTGGGGCAGTCTTACCTTTCCCTTCCAAACAGACTGAAAACCCAATTGAAGGTGCCTCCAAATTATTTTGCTGTGCTAGTGACAGGAATGTAGTTTTGGAGCAATTGTTTTTCTCATAAGTTATGAAACTGGAGAGGAGATTAGAGTTCAAAAACTGATGTGCAAAAATAGGAGTTGAATTCCGGTGAATGGAAATGCTCTCCCTCATCCAAGAGAAGATAAGTGAGACTGCTGCAAACTCTGCCCCCATTATTCAAAAGGAAAATAGAAGAACCTGGGCTGAAAACAATGGGAAGAGAAAGAGAAGGATGGGCTGAGGTATATTGAATGGCTCTAGACAAGCTGATAGGGTTTCTGACCATCTCCTTTTATGGATCTGAGGTTTATTCAGATGAAGGCTGAACAGTTAACAGCCTAGAGCTTCAAATAGAATGATATAGTATATATAATTGAATGAAAACACAGAAGCTTAGTAGAGGACTTTGCTTCCTCTAATGTGATGCTATTTTGCATTTGACTCCCCACTGGTCCCTGCGAAAGGCCAGCATGCAAAATGTTCTTTATATTCCTTCATTAATAATTAGCCTCCATTATGTCAAGCTGTCTTGTTCCTCTTGTGCAGTAAGAGGGTAAAAGAGCTCTATTTTGTAATTATAATCATTTAACTAACATGATAAAGAGGAAATGTTTTGTTAGCAGCTCAGAATTTTCTCAGCCTTTTACACTACAGTTTTAGCCATGACCAGACAGTTGACTGATCTATAAACAATTGAGGTGGGTTGACTGTGGCTGGACACCAGGTGCCACCAAATCTGCTTTATCCCTGCTCTCCTCAGCTGGACAGGGAGAGGAAATGTAACAAATGTTTGTAAGTTGAGATCAAGGCACGGAAAGATTTACCAGTTACCACAAAACAGACCTGACGTGGGGAAAATTAATTGAATTTGTTGCTAATCAAATCAGAGTAGGATAATGAGAAAAAAATCAAATCTTTAAATACCTTTCCTCCACTCCTGCCTTCTTCCTGGGCACAGCTTCACTCACAATTTTCTCTCCCTCTCCCCCAGCAGGATGGTAGAGAGGGGATGCAGCCAGTTTAGCACACCCTGTCTCTGCTGCTCCACCCTCCTCAGGGGCAGGGGTCTCACACTCCAGTGTGGGTCATCCCTGTAGCCCTCCTGCTACCAAAACTTTGCCTTGCAAACCCAATACAATGAGCTATTAGACATGTTTAGAGAGAGCAGCAATACATTTTACAGAAACACCAAGAAAATGCACATTATTTTGCACAATTTTTTCAATTTTTGTTAAATTTAAAAAGCTGACATTTCAGTACAGAATAGCACTAAAAAAAAGTAAAAGCCGAAATGGTTTATTAATATTTTGAGGTTTAATCCTTTATCCTCTGTAAATGTTACTTGACAAAAATCGTGTCAGTATCAGTGTTTTGGTGACATCAGTAATCTATGGGATGTTATCTGATTTGTTTTTCCTCCTATTTGCAGCTACTTTTTTCTTTTGTTCTGCTTTTAGGAAAGTTGCTGTGAATTTTAAATATTTGCAAAAATGTTTCTATTGTATCTGGCCAACTAGCTCCAGGAGCATCATTACCCCTTTTCCTAAAGGCTGAAGGGAATTGATGCATGCCAAATTGCAGCCAAAACACAGATGTGGTAGGCACCCCTCTGACTACACCTACCTGAGGATCTGCTGTGAATCCTGTCATCTGCCAAAAAGTCATGCTAAATCTGTCTGATCTGTCATATTTTTGACCACCACTTTTGACATTTAAGTGCTTTGTACTCAGCCTTGTGCAGTGCCATGTGCTGCATTGTGCTGGCAGAACTGGCCTGTGTGGTGCTTGTGAGGTGTGTGGATTTGTGACCTGTGTGGACTCTTGATGTGTGAGGATAGGCTCACCATGGGCATGTTTCATCTTCTCAGAGAAGAGAGGGAAGCACACTGCACTTAAAAAAACTTCAAGGAAACGGAATTTTACACACCTTCCTGAAATCTTTATTAAAGGGTGTCTTAGCACAGTAGACCAAGTACAAAGGCACCTTTATGTTCCATGTGGCAAATATATCTGAGACACATTAAAGATACTGGCTTTGTCAGCCTTTTTCTTGTTGTTGTTTGTTTTGTTTTGTGGTTTGGGTTTTTTTTGGTTTGGTTTGGTTTTTGTTTCTTTTTTTTTCCTGGAGATAGGTTAGAGAAATTTAGTATTAAAAGAAAAGCTCAAGAAGGTAAATTCATTCTGTACTGGATATCTTAAACAAACAAGTCATTCTTTCCCAAGGAGGATTTTCTATCTGAATTGTTCCCTCTTGTTGATGAAGACTATCTGTAGAATTTGGCTCTCCTACAAGTACAACCATGAATAATGCATGTTGACTAGGAAAGAATGGACAGCAAATAACAACAGGAAACAAATATCACACTTTGCAAAACAAATTTCCAGGTGCACAATAATTCCTTCTAAAATCTGTGAACCTCATGGGATTCTCATATATTTTCATGAACACCTGCAAGCAATAAATATCCTGATGCCGCATATTGCAGCTGAATTTGCTGCCTTCATTTGTGTGTGGGAGAAATCATATTCGTATATCTCATCTATCTCCTGTGTCAAGCTCCTCTGCTCTGCTTCACTGTGCTGCAGTTCAGTGTAAATAGTGGGAGAGTTTGCAGCTACCTCACACACTGAATAGCTTCTTGTGGGGATCCTGTTTGCAGGCAGGTAAAGAATTGCCACAGGACCTGATTAAGTTTGCAGGGAGTACCTGACATATTGTTGATAAGGGCCTGCTAAGGGACCAGTCCTTTCTTCTGTCTGCCATTCAGGCATCCCAGATCAAACTGGTGGGAGGAAGGGTGATATTGGTGGGGCTTTCTCTGTGTTTACCCTGCAGTGAGGATTTATTCCACCAGCTGCTGTAATTTCTCGCTCTCTGACAATTCTACAAAGTCTTACTTTGAGGTAACATTGACAAGGCAGTAGTTCTAGGAGATAAGACTCAACAGCAGATAAAAGAGGATATTGGTGCATTTGTGGACAGAACCTCAGTATTGAAAAAATATGAAGGATATCACAAAGGCCTTCACTATGAAAAACTGAAGTAATTTGTGATAAATGGTTACTGCATTTGTGACAAGTGCTGTGATTTTTTTTTTCAGTTGAAAACAGTCTTGAACTAAAGAAAAAAAGAAAAAAAAATTAAAATAGAGTAACTCAAAATTTGGGCTTGGGAAAGCCAGAGCCTTCCAGGATGGCTGATGTTGGCAATTGAGGGAATGGTGCCAGTATAATCAGATCAGCATTAATTCAACTCAAACAATGGCATTTGACTGATAGGAAGTCACTTTTTTAGTGTTTCCTCATTTTGAACTTCTTTATTGTGTATTCAATTGAGACAATGAGACGACAACCCTTGACCTGACTCACGTGCAGCAATAGCAATACAAGTAAATAGCAAATATAAGTAAAGCCCATTGTTTTTTATTTCAAGAATGCTGAAATAAAGTCAAGAGAACTTCAAAGGTTGTGTACCTGCAAGCAATGGATCCATTCCCCGTGGACAGAAAAGCCATGTGAATCCCAGGAGATTTCCACCTCTCTGCAGACTGGTCTAAGAGCTAGAAACATTTTGTACCCGTCAGTGTTCATGTGTTGCAACAGAATTTGGGCACAGCAGCACTATTTCACAGTCTTGAGGAACAGGACAATATATGTTTATAATTTCTTCTGTATTCATGTTATCCTGCCCCTTCATTTCAGAAAAAAAAAAAGAAAGCTGTTTCACTCAATCCTGCTGGAATTCTCATTGCCCTCACCCCAAGATAGATCAATGCCTCAACTGTCAGTGTAAGAAACATTTCTCAAAAGAATTTCTGGGCTTGATAATTTACCTCTCTGCCAATGGGTATTTTTATGAGAAAGTCAGTGGGTCAAAGTGTCCCTTGTGATGGATCCAAACATATTGCTCTGTTTGGGGTTTGTTTAACATACACTTCAATAAAGAATGCATGCACTTTGACAGTGCAGAGACTTTATAATTAATAAATGGAAAACCTGGAGTCCATTAATTAGGCTTCAAACAACTAGAAGGTGCGACAGCCTGTGGCTGTATGTTTTAGAACTAAAGCTTGTTGCTAAAATAAGTTGCATGTTCTGCATATTTTACAGCTAAGAAAGCACTATGCAAATGGTATAAGGCCAAGGGAGAGAGCACAACTTTTTCTTGTTTTGCAATACTATTCCTTAGCCTGATATCCCAGATGGAGAGAGAAGTTACATCTTATTGCAAGAAAAGACAACACACTCAGATGTAAGATAAGAAAAGTCTTCAAAAAATTGAGCTGTGATTCTGTGATCATGCCTAGCTTTTCACCTATCTGCCTTTTTGAAGCCTAGTCTCGTTGTTTTGTGTAAAAAAGCTTACCAGTACAGACTGTCTCAAATCTGAGCCATGGGGGTGGAGAGGAGAGGGTTTTATCTGTAGCCCATTCTCTGTGGCCATCAGTCACAGAAAAAACTGGACATGAAGATCTAGTCCTTGGAGACCTTGCTACAGCCTTTCAATATATAAAGGAGGCTTATAAGAAAAATAGAGAAAGACTTTTTAACAGGGTATGCAGTGACAGGACAAGGAGAAAAGGTTTCAAAATGAAACTGGATAGACTTAGATTGGATATAAGGAACAAATTCTTCACTATGTGGGTAGTAAGATACTGGAACATGTTACCCAGAGAAGTCGTGGAGACCCCATCACTGGAATTGCTCAGGTTGGAGGGGACTTCAGGCTTCTAAAATAATACATTTAATTTCTCCACATCAGATTTGTTTTGGTCAGCAGTAAGGCTCATGACAGGGCATTAACACAACCCTGTGTATCCATGCTTGCTGCCCTGGAAATGCACTGAGCTGCTTGGAGGCTAGTGAAACAAATTCAAAAACAAAAAAAATAGACTAAGGGTCATGACTGGTCCATAATTGATGAATCCTTTCCCTCAAAGTATATATTCTTCTAATGAGCTTCCTTTAAATGCAGTGGTTGTAATTTTTGGTATTTTTCTATTGAGAAAGCAATAAAATATATGTGGTGACATAAAAAAATACTTATTTCAGTTGCAGTGCACAATGTTTCTGACTATAAGTTAATGGTTTACATATTAATTCTCTCATCTCTCTGATGGGCAGAAAATTGCTTTAATATAAAAGCAGTTAAATTTGTCATTTCATATCTACATAACTTAGGTTTAAAAATTTATTACAAGGAGTATCAAATTGTTTTATAGCAATTTAGCAGATTTCATGGAAGAAAAATGTGTCAAGTTGGAGGCTGAGGTAAAGTTTTTCTCACATCATAATTAATGTACTTTTTAGGTTTATTGTCTAATCAATTATTTTAAAGGAGACTGAAGGAATGTAATAAAAGAAATTCTTGGAAAATTTAAGCTGGGCTTCTGAGAATGCAGCCAGATCTTGTTCTTATAACTGAAATAAAAAGATTTAAAATTCACTCTTCTCAGGTAAAAGTAAAAATGGCAAAAATTTTGGATCAAAAATTCTCCTACTGTTCCAGCATGTGAGAGATTAAGAAGGGAAATAATTCAACTGTTTTATCAACTCAGATTTCCATTTGAAAACCATACTTCTGTTCCACAAATTCTGCCAGCAACTTACTCAGCAAAATAACACAGCATGGTCTTATGCTGGGGAATTATATTGTCAACTTGACTGAGGTTGTTCAGAGCCATTCCAGTGAAGGCACAAAGTCTACTCCTAATATTAAGCATTTCTTTGAGTTCATGTCTATCCAGCAGCAGATGATGGTGAAAGGCTTTTGTAACTTAGATCATCCATACAGCATCAGCAATGCTGTCCAAAGGTACTGTAGGTGTACTTGATCTTGAGCAGTGTTTCAAGGACATGAAGCACTGATTTGATTTGGGACTTGAATTCTCTTGTCATCTGGAATTAATCCCATCCAATAATTAATTAAGCATCGTTTTTGTTATTATTACTATTATTATTATCATCTATTTTGCAATAAAAGCCATTCCTAGGCAATGCACTGGGAAGAATGATAGGTTAATCCCAAGTCTGAGAAAAGGTTTTTGCAGCAATTTCCCAGACTGGGAAAATTATCTGTAGCAGGAAAATGTGACTCTCTCTTTTTCTTCTCCCCACCCCCATTTTAGAAATTGTTCATGGATTTTTTCTCCAGCTCTGTTCTCTGTAACATCCCCTATAACGAAGTGCACCAGTTACATTGATTTGTGTTCTGCCCGTGTGATTCATGGCATGCCATTGTGGTCATTATAATTGAGTTCCAGAATGAAGATAAGCAAGAAAAAGATAAAGCGATAACCTCCAAAAGGCGAGAGATTAATGAGGGGCCTTAGTCCTGAAGAAGGCAGTGAGTGCGTGTGCTTGGGAAAGTTAGGGCTTGCCAGAAGGGGAAGAAAGTAAATGTCTTTAACTATTACATGTCAGAAACTCCAAAAAGGCTAAAACAGTATACTTTAGGTAAGATCTGGGAAAAAAAGTAAAGTTTCTTCCCTTTTTATTCCCTACTGGCCCACTTTCTGTTTTAAAACATCACCTCTATTACTTTTCTTTTTGACTCCTTTCCTTTCTGCTGCAGGGTAGCAGCTAATCATCAGAACACAGTGAAGAGATGTAACAGAATTTTAAAAAATGTAGACTTGATTTCTAAATGCCTATATCTGTTTCATAAAATATACTCATCAACATACTAAGTTTATCTTTTTTTAACATTGATGAGGCACCCAGATTTAACTCATATCTGTAGGAGAAGATAACTTTCAGGGGAAAAAAAATCCAATCTGGACTTAAATATACTATTGATTTTTTTTTTCATTTTTCACTATAGGATTCATCTTCCAGTGAGCTCATTCTTGAATATTTCAATATCCTTCCTGAGTTTCAACTCTAAGTTTTTCATGGGCAATTGCAGCACAGTATGGATACCCTATTCTTTCTCAGCTAATGTTCTGTCTTTTGCTGCAGACCTTGCCTTACCATTTGTCCATGGCATTTCGTTTCAGTGCAACACAAATCTTAAAGAAAAACTGTTCATTTCCATTAATTATTTCAACTTTCGTTAATTCTTTCTTGAGTCTTGTACCAGTATTCTAGTAACTTGCCCAGGATCAATGTGAACCTGATAGACCTGTGATTATGCAAATAATTCCACTTACATTTGTTAAATAGTGGCATCCTACCAGCTTTCTCTAAGCTCCAGGAGCTTTCTGAGAAAGAAGCAAAAAACTCCCCAAAACCCAAAAAACAAACAAATAAAAGAAAACAGCAACAAAAGTCTGCAAAGTATGAATGTTTCACAGGTTCTCAGAATTTTTTCTCTGACTTTTAAAAGATAAATGTTTCCCAAATTACTGTAGAGAATGAGATGTAAAGAGAATAAGCAAAAAATAACAAGGACATAATATGTATAATAAAAAATATTTGATTTGTATTTATTTCTCACTATAAAGATCTTGAAAGTTCTGCTCTCAACTTCCATTAATTAAAATCTGGAAAGATATTGACATTCACAATGTGAATATAAACTATTTAATTTAAAAATTGACATTAAAATGTAAAGATTTTTCTTTTCTTTTGATACAGACATAGAGAACTAGACCTTTTTCTGAAAACCATTTTCGTCTTCTTGGGTGAAGAAAAGCGTAGCTCGTTTAGTTGGTGAATAGGAGAATTTAGCAGTTCTGGAAAGTCTGGAAGGAATGCTCTTTCCCTCATCCAATGCCAAATGTACTCTGGGAAACGATATTTGCCTGGCAGAAGAGATGGAGAACATCTGCTACCTCAGCACCCCTAGTCCCCACATTCCTGGGACTAGCAGGTGTGGATACTGGTTGGATGCATGTATCAGAAAGGGAAAGCATCCAGCAAAATATTTGAAAGCAGGAAACCGTTTGCCCACAAAATAAAATGTAAATATTTCAGGACAACAAAATAAAAACCACACTCAGATTTCATCAAAGAGCCACAGAGACCTATTTGTGATACTTATTGACTATTAACATGAGACAATTTATAAGTTTGAGTGAGTTTTTAACTATTGTGGAAATACATTAGCTGGCAACAAGCTGTAATGCAAAGTGTATATGGGGACAGCCTGTCTCAGAGATTGCTAAATGCTTTGTTTTTTATGCCATCTGTGTGCTGCTATCTTTATCTAGCTGAGGATTTTGTTTATACATCTATATTTAGTACATTGAAAAGAAGGGGGAAAGAAAAGATAATTATTTTGTTTTCTTTTTCAAATGAACCTAGGACAACATCCAAAGCCTACCAGAGTAGAAAACCTGGGCTGGAATCGTCCTTGGGGTGAGATATTTTTGTAAAAACCTGATACTCCTTAAATGATAATACTGACCAAACAATCCTAAGATCCTCTTTTGAATTCCTTTCAAAGGATGGATTCAGGTTCCAGTTGCCCTCAGCATCTGCTGAAGGTTGGCAGATGCAACAAAAGGCCTGTGGGAACTGTGCCCAGGAGTAGTGAGGGCTGCACTCAAGGAGTAGCTATTTTAGGTTGTGAGCAAAGGCATTGGTTCAGATACTGTGCAAGTAAGGTGTGAGATATGGATGGAGATGAGCAGACTGCAGGGTTGAAAGATCCTCAGGCAGGGATGGAGATGGAGCTTGAAGCTGGAAAAGTCGAGTGTACAAATATGGAAGAGTGAGGAAGCATGGACCTTGGCTACCAACATCTCTCTTTGTAGCTTAGTTATGGATATAACTTGACTAAAGAAGCTCTAACCTCATAATGCAAATGAGAAAGCAATGACACCTGTCATCTCCTTTGCATGGGAAGGGAGCTAGCCCTGGTTTCCAATTAGTCATTTTGTAGCAAAGGAAAACCAAAACACTCGTGCTTTTCTGGCCCAGATGTAATACTGTGAGCTATTTTCTGGATAGGCAAAGCCTTTATGTAACTTGGTGATGGACTGTGGGCGTGGGAAGACCTGAGCTCTGAGTTCCTCTGCAAACTTTCTGCTGACATGGGATAAATAATTTCACTTCTCTGTGACTAATTTGTTAGGTGGCATTTGGTAGAGGGAGGAGAAAGGCACCATAAGATTTTGCAAGATGCATAGGTTGAACCAACATAGTTCTTGAGTATGCCCTGCTAATTCTAGAAAAGTTAATATACTAATTTGTATTTACCAAGTGAATTCTTGTCCCCTGGAGTTTAAGATTTTCTTTGTTTATATACTTTAAATCTATGTTTGGTCAGGGTGTTTAATAGGATGGGCGGGCGTTTCTTCTGCTAACTAATTAAAATAAAGACACTTTTGGCTTGAAACAGACAGGAATAATGTTCAACTGGAAGTAAGAAAAAAACTTGATGAGACAAGATTTGTACTGTAAGCCACAGTCACTTGATCAGTGGTAAGCATTTGTTTCCATTGTGTGGGTAACTTGAATGCTTGACAGCACATCTGAGCAGTTAAGTTAGTTCTGCCTTGAGTTAAGCGAAATCTGGTCTGTGCTGGGATTTTCTGAGGATTTCATCAGCAATTCCTTCTTGCAGTCTGTAGTTTTCCCCAGTTTTCCACTCTTACGTTTATACCTGGGGGAATATCTCCCAGAAGACCTGGTTTCTTTTTCTTAAAGTATTCTGTGTTTTTTTTCTAGCAGTACTATAAACTACAGGAGAATTTGTCGGTCCTCAATAGAAAGATAACACAGAATGTTAAACAAATGGATTTTTAAAGAGTTTTGGTTCTGATTCCTTGGAAGTTTCTCTATGAGTGTGCTGGTATTAGTAATAATGTATCATTATGATGAGATCCTGGTCTACTTGTGCTGCCAGAACAGCAGAATCCCCTTTAGAGATATTGGATTGCTCAGTTTTAACTCTGCTGATCTTACTGCCTGATACTGGATCATAAAAGACCCCGGAGTCATGGTGACAGTTGGAATAAGGATAAAGAATGTGTCCATATGGTGCTTTTCTATGTTATAGGATGCAATTGTGTAACTTGGCATGGCTTACTTTGTGAACCAAGAATGCTGGAGACAGATATATTGCTGGGAGATGACAAATTTCACATATCTGACACAAGACTGAAGCTCACATCTCTGCTAGAACTGTTTTGATTTTATCTACAAACTTACCCCCATGCCATGCCTCAGAGCTGTCAGTTATCAGTGCTGTATCTGAAAAACAGCTGGAAATTTGGATTTTAGGCCATCACAAAGTAGAATTTTGCCCCTGCTGAGCAGATTGACAGGTAACTTATTTGGTTCTTTATGCACAGATTGTGCCTGTGACCTCCAGCAGCATGGACAGCTGCCTATCTTTTAAAATTACCAGCCTCTCCAGTCTATTTTGTGTGCCTCTGTGTAAAAGAGGATTAGATGAGTAGGAAATGCAATGTATTATTTTTAAGAGATCGTTTGCAGCGTTTAACTGTTAAGCACAGCCAGTCCTATTTCTTGCTTAACAAATCATTCAGACTGATAGAGGTGAGCCAACCTCTATAGACTGAAAAAAAACCCCAAAAAGTGCTTAAAAGTCAGGATTTTCAAACAGTTCCTTCATAATGAGAGATGAACCAGGATTCTGAACTTGAATCAATGAACTGACTTGTTCACCATATTAGTCACATGCAACAGAAAGGCATCAAAATCACTTCCTGATAAATCATTCATTCCTTATGAATGCATTCCCATCGTTTTATACTGATACATAAATGCATGAGCCCTTAATTTAGTCTGATGTCACTCTCCAGCCTCAGTCCGGGTCTCCCATGGTCCTATAGCTACTGTGAGACAGGGCAAATGCCATCGACCAGGGAAGAAAGAGTGGCACAGTGTATTTCCAGAGCAGGTATAATTACCATTTTGTGTGCCAATTAATATTAGATTAAAAAAAAGGCATCCTCCTAAGAAACCTATTTATTATTTAAAAGCCCCCCAGGGTATCTTCTGACATGGATTGGTGCTATAGCAAAGCAGAGGCATGAAAGCAGCTGAAAGCAGACAAACTGTTAAGCAGCATTTAATCCTTTATGCATGTTTTATACATAAACAAATTGGAATGTGTAGATCAATGTCCTCCAGCTGTTTTTCAAACCCCATTCTGCCTTCATTAAAGATTTAGGGAGGAAGTTTCCAAACATAGATATGATGTCGGGAAAAACAGGATAGGATCTTTTTTCTTTTTTTCCCCTGAGCAGTTTTCTTAAAACCACCACTGCCTCTCGCTCAAGTAGCAGTACACTGCAAAGTGTTCCTTTGCCACTGCAGCCTGCACATTAAATCCTCTATACAGTCTTTTAGTGCTGAGTCACGTTAATTAGGCAACAGATATAACTGCCTGATAAAGTGTCCTCAGAGAGGGTCAATTTGGCCACATCAAGTCCACATGGGAGTCATAAAATGCCAGGCTCAGATCAATTCCATGTAAACTCAGCCTATTTTCAATGACGTGGTGCTCTATGGCTCCTTGAACATTTATTCTAACAGCCACAGTGAGAATTCATTGATTTAATCAGGGGAGTTTTTCAATTTACCCCTCCTTGTCATTAAATATCTTAACAAAAAGGGAAAAAAATTGTTCTCAAGACTGAGGTGGAGAAGAGCAGGATGAAACGAGGGTTTTGGTGGCCTCCTCAGTGTTTCAGAGATTGGCATTGCAGGGATACTGCCTTTGCAGTTTCTGCTCTTTCCCATAGGTCTTTCCTGTGCTGAAGGCTGCACTCCTCTTCCAGCCTAGTGGTACTTCTGGGCTTCATAGCAGGAGCTGCAATGGCCAGGCCTTTATTTCAGCTAACAGAAGGGGTTTAGTAATAAATAGCTCTTCTGTATCTTTGTCTGTACTGTTGTTGTCTTTACTAGCCACGTGCTGATTATAAACCCCCAAAGCTGAACCCTCTCCCATTTAATTGCACAAACATAAAAGGACAAATGTGGTGACTTGTGGAGACCTCTGTGAGGGCATACAACCTTGTTTCCTGGATCCTATGTCCATCAGCATACAGCTCTGCCTTCACTACATCCCATTAACAGCAGCTTCAGTTTTCTGTTTTTACGTGCTAGTTTTGTGTCTGCTGGAAACATTGAGCAGTACCCTGAAACCACTGTTAGGAAATGCAGAGATTTGAGCTCTATTCCATGTCATCCCTTCCCTCTGAGATAGAGAGCAGTATCTCTGCCTTACTTCAAACCTGGCATGAATTTGAGAGTCAGATTCTTTACCTGACTACTGTCTGTACTGAGTTTAATGGGCTGCCACAATGCCAGATGTTTGTTTTTTTTTCTTGCTTTGGTATTACTTGGCTCCCTCGAACATGCAAAAAAGAAAAATACCTCTTCCATGGCAAAAGATGAGCTGGGATTTCCACTCCATGTGCCTTGAATTTAGAATCCTGGAACCTAATTCTAAACAGCACTATAAAGTCAGGGAGTCTTACAGATATTCAAAGGCTGTAAAATTCACACATGCACACACAAGCACCTAGACCTGCCAACTTGAAGCCCTCTCAGCAGCTGCTGTTAGATGCAGCTCTCATTTACCCTTTACTCCTACACTAGGGTTATTACTATTAAGAATTAATATCCAACTGCTCTATCACAGACCTGTGGGAGCCTCAGTTTTGTAGTGGGTGGATCCTCTGCACAGAAGACTTGCAGAGCACTGTGAGGTGAGTGGCACCATATAAAAGTAATAGATTATTAGAGCAGGCAGCCTGTATTATGAGTTTCCAGTGCATAAACACTCCAGCCTTCCTAGCTGGAGAAATTAAAATGTAAACACAAGATGCTGCTTTACTACTTTCACATCTGGTGTTGTAACTGGCTTTACTGTGAATATTTTCAAAACAGCCAGATTGTTCAGAACAAAATCACAAATACCACATCTGCTCCTGGAGGTCTCCAGGAGTCTTGCACCCGGATGAAGGCAAAAAAAAAGAAGAAATTTGGCAGCACTTGATAAATATCAGGAAATACAGGGAAATATAGTCAGATGCACTTGCCTCATTTACATTAGGAAGAGAGTTCCTTTCTAACAACATAGGTTGCATACCAGAAGTCTCCAAAGTAAGAGATTTCATGACCGTTACAGAATTCCATCAATGTTTGAATAGATGCATGAACTATTGCATCTCAATCCTCTAACTCCATCTGAGGTGTAGCAGTAAGGATAAATATTAGCTGAAAATTCTGGGCATGTTTTCTTTCACTACAAGTTGCTTCAGAACATCTTTACGGAGGAGAGAAAAGATACTTTATGTGTATGTATATAGATAGATACAAGTAACCGTCACTGAAGGGCTTTCCCTAGTCAGAGGTTCCCACTGCGTAAGACAATGTTACTAAATGAGGAAGTAACCAGAAAAGAATAGATTTGTCATTTTTCTTGCACCATTTTCTGCTGACATGAAGCCAACAAGTTGATCTGTCTTCTAAATCATGTGCCAGGTTGGAATTCCTTCTTCCCTTATCTTCGTCTTGCTTCCAGGCTGCAAGGACACTACTGTGAGACCAGGTAATTTATAGATGCCTCTTTCCACACTTTCCTCAGGCCTCTTTGCAATAACCTAAAGATCCAAGACTGAAAATGTAATTTCTCTCAGATCTGCTAGCAGAATTTAATAAACCCAAAACCCAAACAAACAGCTGCCTGTAATTTATTTCCTTATTGTGTGAAATCTTCCCATATTTACAAGTGACAGATCTAGACAGTGCTGCTTGTTGGCAGCACTATTAACCTCTGCCTTGGAGAGTCTTCTCTTCTCCAGGCTGAACAACCCCAATGCTCACAGCCTTTTTTCAAAGGAGAGGTGCTCCACACCTCTGGTCACCTTCAAGGCCTTCCTCCAGACTTGCTCCAACACGTCCACATCCATCTTGTGTTTGGGACTATGGTTTAGTTGATCCTTAGTGAGAAAAGTGATAATAGAAAAAACTTGGTGTCTACACAGCACAGTTTGTGGCTGCAAAAAAACTTTATAAACCCTCCTGTGTGGGCTGGAATTCTCAGCATCTCTCAGTGCTGGCTGGTGTTAAAATTGTCAACATCCCACCAGCTGCAATTGAACCCAATGGACAAGCACAGAAATCAGAACAATCATGTTAACAAGGAGTCCTAAATACAAGCTGTGCAATGCAGTCAGCCCGCCAGCCCTGCCCTGATGGTGATGTGCTGCCTCTAGAGGACCCCAATCCACCAAAGTGACCCTCATGCATGATGAATTTAGGCTTTGCTCACGGCTGTGAGCCGTTGCAAATGTGGGCCTGGATGTCAACACAAGACTACTTTGGATACGGCAAAATTGTAATACTAATTTTAGTACAGACTCAGGATTTCATTTTATTTTCACAGGTAATTCCATTTTATTTTCTCTTCTCCAGCTGGACTGGCCACAAACCTGCCCCTTGTAGTGTCTTGATTCGGCTTTTAGTAAAACTGATGTTTGGAAATGCAAATACATTCGAACTAAAATATAAAGCAAGAGAGGCCAGAACCGAGAAGCTCCATTCTTAGTAATGAGCCAATTTCCTTCTCTTAAAAAACCCTGTTACTCCAGCTGTGGATTTGCAGCTTTCTGTGAGTGATAACTTTTGTTATTACATTAATTCCCAGTGTCACAAGAAATATTTTGACAAAAACATCTCTGATTCTTTGTGTGACTGGATGCCTTTTGTTGCATGCCAGAGGTAGTATATAGAAAGTGCAGTTCCCTATTTGACAGGCACTGGTTTGATTGTGCAGGCTGTAAGCTGTCAGCTTGGCATTCGAAAGAAACAGAAAATGCAGACAATGAGTACAAGATATGTTCTCGAGTGTTTGTTACCAAGGTAAATAAATACAAAATGGCCACAGTTTATATAGATATTTATAAATTCACCTGACTTTAAAGCCTAAAAATAATAAATTCCTCAGAATACTCCCCCATCTTTACCCAAAATTGAATTAGCAAGCAAAGAAAAGCTATTTCTCTACAACTGCTGCAGTACTTTACATTTCTCTTGCTTGGGAAGATGATGATTTTTCTAGTGGTATTAGAGTGTCTCTTGTGGCAATTTCAGGTAATTATGATTTAGTATGAACAAACCTGGAGATTGCATGGAGAAAACATGGAATGATTATAAAGTCATTGAGAACAAATTTCTTGTTTTCTATCTTTTTCAGAGAAATAGGACATAATTGTGAGAGACCCTGCAGATAATTTACAGACCTTTTATTTGGGCATCATCTGAGGGTACAGTCTGCCTTAATTTAGGAGTGGATAGATAGCTTTGCATTTCAGCCACCATATCCCTACAGGGGATTTTTGGAAGGGAACAGGAAGCTGGTGGTGACATGCGATATCCAGGTGTACATGCAGAACGAGCTATCCACAAAATAAACCTTTCCTGATTAATGATGGATCTGCTGGATTAGAAATTTTCCTAGAAAGTGATCTACTGAAGCAACAGTGACACAAAACCAAAGGGGAAAAACACAAAAAGCCAGAAGACAATTCTGGCAGACTTAAGCAAGAGGTGAGTCTACCTCTCTGTGAGTGTCCCTGTTTAGCCCAGACATTTAATTGTTCCTCTGTAAATAGCATCTGCTTAAACTTCATAGGGTAACTTTCAAGCCTAGTAACTTCAGTTATTAATCCAAAGTTGATCCTTCCCTATAGACACAAAAAAAGTCTCTTTGCAGGCCTGGGGACTGAAAGGAGTTGGAGCCATCACCTGAACTTCCTTCATACTGCAATTGGTCACAGACATCTGACCTCTTTTGGCCACAAGAAGCCTATTGTTATCTCTGATACATGTTCTGATTCTACAATTTCTTTCTGTTTTTTATCTTTTAATTCTAGTCGTTAGTACCGAGATCATTGTTGCCGCATTCTTCTAAGCGACAGCAAGGTATGAAATGAAAATAAAAGTTGTATAAACTGTATAAGAGTGAGAAAACACCTGGTATTATCACATCCTGCTTGAGCTCTATATTCTTTGTGTACAATCCATTAAGCTGTTCATAGTCTGAAGAGCACATTTAAGTACAAGACCCTTATAAAGTACATTGTCTGGCAAAACACACCCAAAAATCTGTATTTGATGGATTGTTGTGAGGACTACAGTTCTGCATAAGAGGAAAAACTTAAAACCCAGAACTCAAAAGTCAAGTCTTGCCAGTAGTAGATGAAGCATATTTATTCGTTAAGCTCAAGGACAATCTACCTTTTGAATAACTGCTTTCAGAAACAGAAATGAACTAATTTAAATTTAACCAAGTGAACTTAAGGCATTACAAGAGAATGCACAAAAGCCAAATGCAGAGAGATAAGGTCAGCTAAATAAACTAATTTCTATAACAGCTGTAAAGTAACCATTTCAGCAAATCACTGTTAAGACCTACTATTTGTGACAGGATAAAAGTAAATGTTTTAAGTTCAATGTGTTATACTATAACACTATACACTCAGTAACTGATGTTTAAACAAGAAAGGCAGGAAAACCCTTTTTTGTGTGTCTTGTGAGTTTTAGAGTTTATAATTAGGGATAGGAAGAGGTGCAATAGAAGCAGTTTGCCCAAAACCAAAGATAAAAAAAAAAGTCAGTGGAAGAATGAGGTCTAAACTCCAGGACTGTATGATTTCCACTTTTGTATTCCTTTTCACAGACCTCTCTGCTTATCTTTTAATAGAAAAGCTATTAAAAAATATTGAAGCAGATAGTCACTCTACCTATCCTTTCAAATCATTCAACTCTACAGACTGTAAACAGTTTAATTTGGAATGCTGGCCTCAGGGAATACCCATAAAGGATCAGAAATTATCTGTCCCCATAGTATGGGTGCTTTATAGCTAAGGATTGGTCTCACAACATTTCTAAGCTGTAGCTTTTCTTATTCAGGATTCTAAGTGGTGTCACTTGAGTGCCTATATTGAAAATCAGTATGTTATTTTGTTTACCTCCAGTACCAGCTTATTTTACTAGATGTCACCTGCTGCTAGACATAAAGTCTAGTCAAGTTTTGTGATTGTATCTATCCTTACAGCTATGGTCCTGGGGCTTCCCTGGGACTGTAGCCAGAGCAACCTTTCTCCTGCATCAGCCCTTGGGGCCATTGATCAGCTCCAACAGGGTATGAATTTCCATTCTGAAAATCATTTCGAAGCCCCAGAATGCAAGGAGGGATGAAAATATCAGAGAAAAGCTTTCACTTATCCAGCTAGTGCATGAACACCAAATCATTGAATTGTGATGAAACCTGGACTGGCTCTTCCCTCAGCTCTTCATCTAAGCTTCGTCTTCTCCCAGCAAGCTTTCTCTAGCAGGTGCAAGTCATAGCAAGGAGAAAGCAAAGGGAGGTCTTGGCTACTGCTGGACATGCTGAATCACATTCAGCCTGATCCAAAGGGCAGGGCGATTCATTGTGTGCCTCAAAGACTCAGTCCAAGTATGTCAAACAGGCTCCTGTCAGTGGCAAGAGAAAGGCATTACAGAAAATGAACTGTCACATCTTAAACTAGGTGATCGGCCATCAGTGAAAAGACTCTCCCACCATGTCTCAGATCACTCTCTATCAATCAGTCAGTCAATCAATCAATCAATTAGCAGAAAGTGGCTGCCTCTTAACCAATTACCTTTAGATGGGGTGAATTCCTACTGAAACATTTGCCACACCACAACAGACTTCAGAATTTGCAAAGAAAAATAACCAACCAGGACTGCTTAAATGGAATCTCTCTACCCTTGGGAGATGTCAATATCATAAAGCAGGTCCACCCCACTCAGCAGCCAAAAGAAATCCTTGTCTTTCAGCTTTCTCTAAAGCCTTTAAGGAGTTCAGCTTAGATCTAACTTTGTTATTTCAGTACATACATAAAGTTCATACCCCATACTCCCTGCTGCCTTGTATCGCATGCAATGACCAAGGTCCCTTCACAGCCCCCAGGCTGAAGGCAGACTGTAACCTGCTTCACTGCTTCCTCTTGAAAACACTTTGAAAAATTTTTCCTTCAAATTTCTATAAAAATGGAGCACACACATTATAGAACATAATTTAAGTGTCAGAATGTTTCTTAGACTAAAGCTCTGCACTGTCCAGCTTCAATCAATCCAGCTAGTCTCTGAAGGAAGTCTGGCACCAGCAAAAAAATATTAAAGATAAATAAATGAACTGTGACTTGAATGATGGATGATTGCTCTTGCTTTTTATTCTACATATTTAGTGTCATTACCAAACTGGCACAAATTGTATTATGAAATCATCTTGTTCACTCAATAGTCTCATCAGTTTAAGCTTTTTCCATAAGCCATTTTTTAAGCTAGAGATTACACTATTTTCTTCTTCTCTCCTCTTTCTTTAGCTATTCTGAAGGATAAACAGGTTTTAAAATTGAATATGTTTTGAAGGCAGAGTTAGGAATTTGCATGTTTATTGGTTTTGTTGTTCTTTGTTCCTATGTTTTTTTCCACTTCTTCATTATAAATGAATAAGTTGCTTTTATGTAACAAACATGATTTTCTTCCCTGGATAACTTGGCTTTTGCCATGACAGGAGAAGGATTTGCAATCTCAGGGTTCCTTTCCTCTTGCTTTGGTGTTTCTTCAGTTTTCTATCCTGTTGCATATGGAGGTTTTACTGCTGCTCAACATGGGTAAGAGACTGCTCTTTCACAAAACTACTGAGATAAAGTTAATATGCTTCCCCTTTTTAACTGGTATTCATTTATATTTGATGGGAAGGGGTGGGAGGGAAAGTATTTCATGTTCACTTAGAAATGCTGGCAATAAAAAAAAAAAAAAGCCCCAACCAAATGCAACACAACAGGAAAAACAAAATAACAGGGGAAAAGAATATCATGTCATTCTGTTTCTACTTATTTCCAAATTTACATATTTCTTATTAAAAGGAGAAGAGAAAGTGTCCATGGTAACAGTGCTAACTGTATTTATAAGAGGTTACAGAGAGCACTTGGCCCTGAAGGATATGAATACTTTGGGAATGAGATTTTCTTTCTGTTGCAGATTCATGATATTTCTAATGCCTTATGACTGTGATCATTTGTTCTGACCCAGTAGCTGAGAAGGTATGGCTAGTTTAGGAATAGTTCCTTAAAACAGCGCTGTGAGGAAATACAGAAACTCAAAATCTTTACCTTCTGACCAATGCAAATTTGGCAAGTGGAATAAATAACTGGTCTCAGCCTCATTATTTCTGGTCAGTCTCCTCAGAACTGTCATCACCTGAGTTCAGTGCTCAGCTACATTTGGGATCAAGGGTCTTTGCTCATCACTGTAAGGAAGGCAGTGGTGCAAGTTATTTCCACAGGCTGCTGGATTTTTTTTTAATGTGCAGCTGGTTTTATATGCAGGGGCTGTCTCAAAAGGCACATGAATGGCCCTGTGAGGGAAAAAAAGAAGAAACATGTTGAAATTAAAAAATACTGAATTCTTTGGCATACCTTGATGATTGAGTGTCCCCATTTCCTCTCTTGCACTGCTGTCAGATGTCACATGGGAAGATGCACTGTCCAATGGTCCAATGGTTATCAACACAAACTGGTTTGGATCTAAATGGACTTTTGTTTCCAGCTTTCTCTCTGATTTTCTACGAAAACTGAGACAAGTGACTCGGCTCTTTCTGTCGTTTTCCTACTTGGACTGTAGGTTAATCAGATCCAGGAATGTCTCTCTTGATTGTATTCTCAGCTGAGATTTCACCTGAAATGTCTGATTCCACCATGACAGAAAAAGTAGGAAGGGGAAAGACACAAGAGTGTTAGACTACTGAGTTATCTTAAGACTGTTCTTGTAACTTTGTTCACAAAATTGTTGCCATGAATCTCTAATGTCAGGACCCAAAATTGAGTACTCTGAAAAGTTCTTAGGTTGTCTTTCTCAGTGCACACTGCATTCCGGGGTTTTTGAATGGCTACATTATCATTTTCTCCATTTGCAGACTTCTCTTCAATAGTCAAACAAGGCTTTTAACTTAAAACTTCCTCTCCTTCACTGAGCTGGATGGAAATTTTTTTTCCTACAAAATGCAAAAGTGTTTGAAGATGTCAGAGTGTTAAACCACACCAGTCTAGTCAGTGGTGGTGGAAAGGAAATAAAGGTTTTATTGCTTGATTGTCTACACAAAAGATTTCTCTTGAAAATAAAGATCCATGACCTTTTAGCTTCAATTGAAATAGCACCCATTTAAAGAATATATTCATATTACATGATTGTGTATTGACAGTGAGTGGAGAATATAATTTAAAATTTAAAATGCAGGGGAAATGGGAAGACAGAACACTATACACACATACGCACACACCCATGCATATATGGAAATATATGTGCTGCATTATGAGTTGTTTCCTTTATTTTTCAGTAACAAAATAATGCATTGTTTCCAAATTATGACCATGAAACAGCCACAAGCTTTTTTTTTTTTTTTTTTTTTTTTGTTAATTCTCCCATTCCCTTCAGAAAGTTTGGCTAATTCTAGAAGTAAACTGTACACTGTGAAAGTATTGAAAGTTTGCTCATAGCTGCTGAGAAATTCATAGAGGGGAAAGTAGGGAGTAGAGACTGAACAAAGAGAATAAGCACAGTTGCTGTGTTTTCAGGATATCTTAAAATGCAACAAATTCAGCCTTGACAAATGGCCAAAAACCTGAAAAAACTAATGCTAAGAAAGACATTAGGGTAAAATATTTAAGAGATCATATCAGTCTCACAGTACTCCTCATCTCAAATTGCTTTGTTTGTGTATGATGTATTTTCTGAGCTTTTGGGGTAGTTTTTAATTCCTATATGGGAATTTATGATACATGGGTTAGATAGTGTCATTTTGAGTTCTCTTACTTGTTATCATATAAAAGAAATCTGGAAAAGCAGTATATCTCCTGCTTAGTATTTTTTTATGCCAAAAAAGTAAATTATGACATTTATTGAATTATTAAAATCATGACATTTTTTGAAACTGAATCTTATTTTCTCCAACATTAAGAAACTTTGCCCAGGACCCTCAAAGGAATTTGCACTTCTGACTTCCAATTTCACTGGCAGAGCTGTCAGAGGGGTTTAGCCAGTTCACTTTAAATGAGTAACAGGTTCACATTCTCTTCAGGATATCTAAGATATTAATCAGAATTATTTAGTGGATATGATTTTAGTCTTTGAAATTTTTCATAATAGAAGCAGTTTCAGCTACAGTCCTTTGTCATTATGGATTATATGCAGGAATTTCTGAATTTAAATGTTGCTGACCTTGAGACACTGGGGCTAGTTTACTGGTCCTGCAGCAAAAAAATTTTAAAAAGGAAAAAAATTAGAAAAGAACAGCATTTTTTTATCATTGTTAAAATTTCACCTTTTTTTTTTTCTAATTTACATGTTTTCTAAGTCAGATCTTTTTGTTTCTATGAAAATACATTATATTTATCAATTCCTGCAAGTGCACTTTTTAAATAATGGATGTTCAGAACAGCAAAGTTTTCCTTCAGATCAAGAACTTCGCTATACCTAAAATACATATGTGGGAGGGAAAGCTGGTTGGCTGACTGTATTAATCATATTTCAGAAGTATTTCTGAAAACCCTCTAAATCCCTGTTCAGTAATATTGCCTCTGCTCCTTAGGTAGAACTGGAGACAGTTTTCCACATGTTAGCACAGCAGCAGTAATAGTGAAGCTGAAATGGTGTTGCATTCAGCCTGGGCGGCACAAGGTGCCTGAGCTCCTGGGTAAGGATACAGACTCCTAGACAATGCTGATTTCCGTGGGCTGTATTTTATTGCTTCTGATTTTAAGTTCAGTTTGTCCAAGACTAAAATGTCTATTCACGCTTCTCTCTGTTTTTTACACTATAAGCTTGATTTCCACGGGTAGAAAACATGGACTTGCAAACATGAAGTTCATATCTCATTGCAAGTAATCTTTAATGTCCCATTCCAGCTTTTGTTTTGAAGAAATTTAGTGGTTTAAAACAATAAATTGGTTCTAGAAACTGTTGAAAATTTTGATATGTTCACTTTAGGGTCAAGCAGCACAACCCTGTAGCTGAAAAAGTCAGTGCAGATCAGTTGTCTTCAATGTTCAGGTGATGTCTGCCTCAGTATTCCCAAATATACCTCTCGTGTTTGCTTATTTTTACCTCCTTCTATCCTAACTTTCACTTCCTCTGACTTTCATTGCAGTTAAAGCACTAGCTGATTACCCAGATGGCTTCACAAGCCTGGTAAAGGTTGGTTGAAGCAGGAAAAAATGAGCAGTGCTATGACCTGTTTGGACCAACATAAGAAAAAGAAACATTACAAAATAACTTTTATAAAGCTAAAATACAAATAGAACCTACACCATCTCCTGCTTTATCCTGTGCAGTTAGGAAACATGAAGGTCACCACAGGAGTGATTCTATAAAATAGAGGCTTTCTGAATGTTATTAGCAAATACCATGATTCGTGCCTTTTCCTTGCTTCTACACTTCAAATAAGCTAGCTCATTTCCTGTTTTTTCTACACATTTCATGGAGGAAAAAAGCTAAACCTCTGATTATTCCAATTACAGCAAAATCATATTCGTACTTGCAAACTAAAGGATTCATGTCCCTCACACAGACCTTGCACCTCACCTTCACCTACAGATTTTTAGAGCAAAAATGTAACTCTCTTTCCACAGGTGCTCAACAGCTTAAAGTCTTGGGTAATGTCTTGAAACACGACTTCCATGAGGGTAACCCTCCTAACCCTCTCTTAATGATGATAGAACACATACAAACTAGTGAGCAAAGAAAATAAAATTCTCTTCATTTCTCATAAGAGGCCAGAAAGAATTACCAGAAAAGGAAAAGAGGCTATTATGCTGTACATGTGTGGTTGGCTAAGTGCAAAGTGAACACGATGGGAAAATTGAGCTGCTTGTTTATCCTGACAACAATGTGTATTTCTGCATTTTGCATCATGGCAATACTGCATAACTTCACTCTGGAATTCTGGAATTTCATGGTGAATCCTGCTTTTCAGCACTTGTGAATGTTCATCATTTCAATAATTTAGAATTTGCAACAAAGGCAAGGAATACCTTGAAGGGAAGGAATTCCACAGATGTGTTCCCTGTTACAGCTTTATAGCTTCACAGGTAGATCCTATATTTGCTAAGAGGAACTGTGAATTTTTTTATGGTGCTTCTAAAAAGTCACTTATTAGAAGAATTGTCCTTGGAAGCTCCCTTTATTTATTTGCCATGCTAGTGCACTATTTGCTCTCCACATTTGGCTTGCATGGGATAACCTGAAACAAGGCAGCCCTGAAGAACTCTGAAGGTGTGAGTGTAGCTGGAAGAGCTTGTGATCTGATGAAACTGAAAGCAGAGGGAACAGAGAGGGTAGAGAAGCAGCACTTGTCATTCATATTCCAGAGCAGAAAATGTTCTACTCTCAGAGGATGAAAGCCAGTGAACAATGGTTATAAATTAATTAATGCTTCATGGACTCTTAATTTTATATCTTTTGCATTAGGTAGTCGTGGAATGAAATGCATAAACAGTACTATTAGAGTAGATAGAGAGCCATATTTCTCAGTTTCCAGGTGAGCGCCTATCATGAGAACATGGAGTCAGGCTCTGCTGCGCTCTCTCCCCATTCCCTTCAGTCTTTTTGTGCAATGCACAGCAGGTTTTTACAGGAGAAATTGAAAATGCCAACTCACATTAGCCAGTTGATTAGTAGTTATTGCACTCTCCAGAATAGTGGATTTGCATCTCAAAAAGAAGAGTTAAATCCAGGTTCCCTCCTTTTCAGCTGCTTGGTGTAGCTGCAGAGTACTTAAATGGGTGAATATTGTGTATTCTGCTGTGTAGTGGGTGATCCCAAAAGCATTTGCTGAATTGGGTGTGGTATGTGGAGAAGTGCCCAAGGCATGGACTTCAAAAGGCTGAGGAATTAGATACCCCTTGTGTGAGTCAGATAAGAAACATTTTTTACCTTAGCATATGGAGAAACAGAATTTAAGGCAACCAAAGCATTTCACATCCAAATTTCGATGCCAGCTAAGTGGAAATTTTAAGATTGTTCACCCAGGTACTTTAAATACCACAAAGGTCTTATTTCAATTTCTAAAATCCTGTCGTGTTCAGAACTGTCTGTGGTGACATCATAGGTATGGTCTAGAAGCATGACAGGCTGGCTGTAGGAAGGGCTTATGTTGACTGTCAGAGATGGACTAGTTTCCATAAACTGCCTGCAATATACAGTAATAGCATACAGTAAAGAAAACAACAACAAGGAAAACACGGGGAAAATAAAAGCTGTAATGCCCAGCAGCCCAAATACTGTTAACAGCAACTTTTATCATAACTGTGTAATGGTCCTGATAATTGGTCCCATCATGTCAGACAGTATACAGAAGGGAGAGTAAAGGTAGTTCCTGCTTAGCAAAGCAGTAATAAATTTGATAGACCTGGAGGAAAATGTCTCAGTACAGCAGCTATGGGACAGTAAAAAGCAATGAACTGAGGTGTCCTGAATCCCAAGGTAGGGCACTGTACATCATTTATGTGTGGAAATACCTGTTGCAGATGGTGACATCAAGATATCAAATCACTATTAGCTTTTCAGAAACAACTGTCAGGAAAGCAGATTCAACAATGTTGACCCTCCACAGCCTCTGCAGTCGCCAGCTATAGCCCTTGACAGTAGGTTGATCATTGCTTTGAGAGACATAAACTGATCTCTCTCAGGCATCTGTTGTTTTTTCCCCAAAGAAAGGGCCATTTTTGTAGAGTAACACATAATTTGTTTAGCATCACCCATAACATTTTATGATTGCTTTCATAAAACTCCCACTTTTTGGCAGCTTTTCTTACCCCAAAAAATGTGTGAAGGAAGGAAATAGAGCCAAGAGTAGTTGTCCTAGCCATCACCAGAGCACTTGGGTTGGAAGAAAGTCTTTAAATATGGGGACTAACCCAGAAGTGGGTGGAAGATAATTTGTGTAAATTTGCCTTTAACGATTTTATTTACCCTAGCTTATTTAAATCTATTTCTGTTTCTCTGTTTCTGGAGATGTGTGTCTCAACCTATTTTTTCCTCACTATTCTTTTTGTAGTTTTAAGCTATTCTGGGTGTCAAAAGTGGAAAAAACCCACAAAAACTGTCAGAGTTCTGACAGGTGTCCTCTGACAAGTCTTTCTAGGGAGTTCTAAAATGTTCCTTCTCCTAAGCTTGCCCTGTGTCTCCTCCCCCACACTATGTAGGACACGATCCGGAAGGAGCCTACACATCACATTCCCTGACTGACAGCCTGAACCATCAGCTTAACCCCGTTTTTATCAGCTGTTCAACCTAGAAAGTACAGCTGGGTTCTGAAGTTGATAAACCTCCCATTTCCCTTCTGATTCTGCTCTGGAGGTGATCCTATCTGGCAGGAGAGCAGCAGCATGTTCAGTCACTCCAGGAGTCAGACAGAGGGTGCCTGTCGGCGATCTCAGATCCCTGCAGCTCTTTGCCTCACAGCAACCTTCTAGTATTTTAGAATTTTCTTTTCTTCCATGTCCACCAGGGAGGCTAATTTTATGGCTCAGCACAATTCAACTGTCCAGATTATTGTTTTTCCCTTCTGGATACTCAGGCTGAACTTTCCTCTGATGCTAACACCATTAGTTACTTGCATGATTAAACTAAGAGCCTGACAGAATGTGAGGTCCTGCAAAAGCCTTCAGTTTTGGAGAGTTTGCAATCTGCATTTGACTTGGAGAATATTTTTTCTGAATAAACACACATGCACTATGGTAATGAATCATTAAAGTTCAAAATATGTTAAAAATATATGTGTATCTAAGTATAAAAGCAACTATTAAGGCAAAAATATCATTGTGGAAGTGATCTTGCTGCAAATTGGGGATTCCTTGAATAAATATCTTCACATTTGTAGGGTAGACTGTTTTCTGGAATTTCACTGATGGTTCAAAGGATTTGATTTGGATTTGAAACCCTTTTAGTTTACTTTCTCAAACAGAAACTGTAGTCCCTACTAAAACTGCCATGGCAAAAAGAATATAAGGACAGAAAAATATTCTCCTTTCTGTACTCCACTGTGGAAGTCCCCAACATTTTTTCTTGATAATGTTTCTCTTTTCCTCAATTCTTCAGTGTCTTATCACCTGCTCTTTAATTGGATGCAGGGAAAACCACAGAAACCTAAAACCTTCCACTAAACCCTGCAAATTAAGGTTGAGTTCTTTTATATCTGTTATTAGGTGCTTTATGAGAATAAAAATAAGCCCAAATAAATAATTTATGCAGTCATGTCTGTGTTTCTAAAATAAAAAAAATATTAGTCCTGGAATAAGGGGCTGATCAGTGAACAATCCCACTGACATCTGTCATGAGGATGATCCCCTGCAAGGGGCCATTCCTTGGGGTTCAGTGTGGTTTAGTGTCACAGTTCACTCCTGCATACTCACTCTTTGTCACAGTCTCAGAAGGACTCAGTATGAGACAAATGGACCATGTGAGCAATGGAGCTAATCAAGGTTAATAAGCTCAGTTTTATAAATGAGCAAATTTTTGAGACCATGTTTAATTTTTTTCTACATTTAGTCATATCATTTTTAAAAATATGTCAGCACAATGGCTTTAAATATTGCAAATTAAATTTACTACCTAAATGAAGATCATTGATATCACAGACAAGCAGGAATAATTTAGACCTTAATTGGACCTCTAAAGGTAATTAATTTCCCAGTGATGTTTGGTATAAATATTCTCTTCTTAATTTATTGAAATAGAAATCTGAAATGTTCATGCGTGCAAGTATGCTCCAGTTAGAAAAAATTAGGACTGCCCAATACCCTTTTTGTTATTTTTTTCTGCAGCTGTCAGCAGACTCTGCCATGAAAGTGGTACAAATACAGCAGTTATACCTTAAAGGTTTTAATAGCTGATACCCTAATCCATAACCATCTATCAGTACATGATGGCATTTGACATAAGAAGTTATATTTGAAACCAAAATAATTGACTATGTTTATTTAATGGGACATAGTTTATTTATCCAATGGAACCTAAGCCACTTACTGAGCTAAAACCTAAATGATTTGGAATCAAGGACATGATGGATGTGGGTCAGGTTTTTTTTCCATTTAATATTTCCTAATGGTCTGAAGGTAGGAAAGGCCAAACTGTGTCTAGTAGGCTTGTATCTGTTGTACAGTAGTCTGCAATTCCACTGGAAAATATTGAGAAATCTGCAAATGAAAAAGGCTTAACACTGTGAGCTGTTAATTATGAAGTTTCCATAGAAACACCATTATTCTCTCTCCTTGAGAAATGAGCTAACATGTATTGTGAACAGGAGAACATGGTTATTGACAACTATCTGGAACTTTCTAGATTATCCTCATATAAAATGAAGTCATGAAAGAAGTCCAATGTGATGGGGCCCATAGCTTTCCCCTTTGCAGCTGTTGCATGGGATTCTTGTTCTTTTCTCTTCTTGTTCTTGTTCCATTAAAGTGGGAGCCCACTGACCTCTTTAAAGAGGTGAGATTTTCAGAAGACTTCAAGATAGCAAGGTAGGAACCAACCAGTTCATGTGTAGGATTTAAAGAAAATAAAGACTAAAATATTATTTGGAACAAAGAAATTTATGTGCTCTGGTGGAATCTAAAGCTCCCTGATGGAGAAGTCAGGATGTACATCCAGTAGCTGTGGTGATCATTTAGGTGGGGCCTCAATTTCAGCATTTCTTCATCCTCTCATATTTAACTCTCTTCTCCAAAATAGAAATGACATACAATGCAGTCTGTAAACTGATATAATTTTCAATTTTTGGCTCTTCTGTTACACTGTGATGATCTGCTTATCTTCCCTGACTTTACACTAATAGTGGATAGACTTCCCTGGCTCCAGGGGCTGCCCAGCTCCTCCAGGTCTCACCAGACCTCACTGCTTTGCTCTGGGGAGGAGGCCAACAGCCAATTTAAATCTGAGCTGCTGCTTTCTGCCTTTCCTATTGGTGTTAGCACTGGAGAATTTTTGAGAAGCTGATCAGAATCTTTTATCAAAGATTAAAATGGTCCAAAACAGTGATTAATTTCTTCAGTAAGGATCTACATGCAGAGCAGTAGTGTGAACTCATCTGGGCAGGGGGTGGGTGGTTAGCCAGAGGTAATTCTGAATGTGGGTGCATTGAATTTTGTAAACAGTTGTAAAAATCAAAGTAGTTTTGATAATTAGTAAAAACAGATCATAATTTTTCCCCCAAATCGACATGCTCATAAATTCTGTATGAAAATATGCTAGTTCTAATTTGATTTAAATTTCCTCTGAGAAGAGGATGAGAGCAGCATTTCCCAAAAGCTCTATTCTAGCTCTTTATTTTTTACTTTCAATTTTCCTTCAGGTTTTCACTAAGTGAATAATAAATGTGTTTTCTTCAGAAATTACATGCCTACAAGTGAACTTCTTTGCTTATAAGCTATGTAGGAAACCATTTTTCATATTGTACCTGCATGAATAATATCTAACATTTCACAAAAACTCATTAAAAGCTTTTTTCCAAGATAAAACCCAAGCTGTAGAATATAAGGATTTGACTTAATAGGACAATATGAACGTCCTTAAAACCTCATTTTTTACATGCTTAAAAAATAAATTATAGGTAAAAAGTAAAAATGCCTAAGAATGATAAAAGGATACTGAGATGACAAGGACTGATTCTTTGAAGGCAGGAAGCAGTAATGTTTTTCTCCTGACATTAGTATTTAATGTTGGCACTATTTTAAATCCTTATTTTTTCAGTGTTACATAGCAATTTGGAGTTATCTGTGAAGCATTAGATTATCAGTCACACTTCTATTAGATATTAAATTAAATCATGCTATCAAATGAACTAAATGGCAGTCAAAAGTAAAAGAAAAAAAAAAAAAGCAACAACAAAAACATTTTAAAAAGGCCCAAATCACAAAAAAAGGAAGTCTAGGTTAAGAATGCATGGGTCTAGAGATAAATATATCATGTCATTTACATTTAAATAAGCCAATGAACACGGTGTTCTGATCATGTAGAAGCTGTAAAAGGATGAATTTTGGCTATTTCAGGAAAAAGAGCATAAACACCCAGATACCAGTGACTGTCTGCACTGTGTGAGATGTGTCATTCTTCATCATTGGGTCCCTGACAGCAAACCTATCAGCCATCAGGGGGACACAAACCATTTTCTGCCTCTGGGTAGAGCTGCACAGTCTTCACAGCAGTGCAGAGCAGGTGGAGGAGGGAAAGGGAAAGGGAAAGGGAAAGGGAAAGGGAAAGGGAAAGGGAAAGGGAAAGGGAAAGGGAAAGGGAAAGGGAAAGGGAAAGGGAAGGCTCAATGGCAGCCTGGGCTCGTTGGGTGGGACAGCCCTTCTGCACAGCTCAGACAGCCTTGGGGTCTGTAACTCCCATTGTCCTGTCCCCAGAGAGGGGAGGGAGTTGGGTGGGTGCCTGAGAGGCCCCTGCCTCAAAATGTCCTCACTTAGTGCCATGCCCTCCCTTGTGCTCAGCCTCTGAGCACTCAGAGGCTGCACTTCAGGAAGCAGCTCTTGGCCAGGAGTGCCAAGTTTTCTCATGTGTGAGCATCTCGGGAGCCACTTCAGAGCACGCAGGGCCACGCTGGGGTTACAGCGTGAGACTGGATCACATTCTCTCTGCCTTATTTTTGCTGAGAGCCCAAGCAGCAAAGCTGAGAGCCCTCCCTCCCTCACCATCTGACAACTTAATTTAAAATCTTGGCTTGATTGCAAGTCCATGGCAAGATTCCCACTGGATACTAAGTGAAAATGTTGTCACTACTGACTGCAAAATCATTAGATGATGGAGAGAGTTGATCTCTGCCTAACGATGCAGCAATGTAGGTGATGCTCACTGGGAGTGTGAACACACTGGGGACCATTTTCTCTTTCTGGAATTCCTTGGAACATGTGAACCTTTGCAACAGAGCCTGTCACATACCAGAGAAGGCTCCAGTTCCTTATATCTCTTGTGGTGGAAAACAAGGGACCTAGGACTCTTGACTGAGTTGGAGAATTGCTAAGTAAACCCAGTGTTAAACAGCTCCCTATACACTTTGCTCAGCAAGTTTGCTGGCTTCAGGCACAACATTTGTGAGGTGTTTTGCTCATATTTTGCAACAGAGAAAATTTTCTAATCATTAAGGCCTGAAGAACAGAATAGAGAATTCAGATGTCTTTAAATGTGGATGCCAGTTATCAGGGGCACAGCACTTTGAAGAGGGGACAGGCTGTATAATCTGTTTAGCCTGCTCATGTGGCTGGAAAGATTGTCTCACTGATGATGACACAATTGATAAAATTGTTCATTTCTTTGCCTATGCTAAAAAATAAACTACAGTAAATAGATATTCAAAATAAAGTGCAAACTTTTCTCAGTGCTAATCCCACTGTGCAATGCAAGATTTTTTTCCATGGCAAGGTAGTCCTCATAGGATTGGCATACAAGTTTTGTTTTCTTTGTCTCATGAACTTGTAGCTATATTTACTTGTCAGCATAGCTGAACAGTTCCTTTGTTAATCTTGTTTAATGATCACAAGGCTCAGGATAAAAAGGATACCAAGACAACTCCAACCCTGGCACAACACAGCCAAGTGCATTTGATTTCAAGTATCACAAAGACACTCTAAGACTGGAAACTGTTCATTTAAATTTTGCTGTTTTCTTAGGGAAAGGTCAGAATCTTTATTCAGCAGTGCTTTGGAAAACTCTTCCAATTACATTGGTAGGAAGCAAGGACTATCATTACTTCTACCCAGCTTGTGCTGCAGAACTAGTCTTTAGAATGACACTTAACTGAAGCAGAAAATGGAACTACAGTCTACCAACTAACCTCTCTGATGAAATCTAGCTGTCTCTTGAGACTTTTTAATTTCCTTCAACAAATCCAGACACAATGATAGCAATGGCAATGAGAACTGCATCTTGAGAAATCAATATAAATTACTGCAGCAACCAAAGCTCTTGCAGTTGTGACTTGTAGGGTGCCAGGGAACCAAAGAGTTGTAACAAAAATACAATGGATGGTAGATACTATTATATTTTACAGAATGTATCATTGCTATAAAGGAATTCTCTTTCCTTCCTATCTTCTTCCACACAGGACTTTGATTTACAAAATATTAGTACAAGATATCAAGTTCAATTATCCATGTTTATATTAACAACCTTTTCCAGTTTTTCTGCAGCAAACCATGCCTAACCTCTGGGCTGATGCTTTCAAAATCATACAGTATCTGCTTGTATGTTAATGTCATGTGGCTTGGTGTGTTTGATTTAAAGATAAATATGCATCATTAAATACTGAACAGTAATAACCGTAATGAAAGCACCATATCCATGTAAGATGTGGTAGCCTGAGAAGAGAGACTTGTGTTTATCTCTATTAAGTGTAGGGACTAGAAGGGGTTATGCTAATTTATTTACAAGTTGGAAATGCAGAAAGAGATGAATTTAATAAGTATAAAGAGAAAGAAAATACAATTAATTGAATTATTGCAAATAATATACATTATTTGACTTTTAATAAATTTTCATATATTAAGTATTAAATATGAAAAGCAGTGGCATTTACAACTCTCTGTGGAGGCTGATGGTTTGCTGATAATGTTACTTTTTCTGTATTATCAAAATGAGTTAATTAAGAATTTCAAGTCTAGTGCTTGACATGACCTATGGATCAAATATATATTTAGCTTTAGGGCTCAGCCATTTGGGTCTAGAAGTGCTCACAAAGTGAAACCTACTGAGCTCAAGACAGTTCTAACTGGGAATACTAATAACACGAGCATAATTCAGATATTCACATGCTCTTCTACCTGGGAAACCATTTGTTCACCTTGTTTGAAACTTGACACAGACTTCTATGTGATCTTCCCCTGGCATTTACCAGGCTTTGAAATTAGTAAGTTAATATGCCTTCAGTGATAGATTCTGTTTATCATTGCATAAACTGCAACATTAAAAAATTTCCTGCCAAGTTATGTGGATGAAGTTCTGTTTGACTTCAGAAGAAATTCTGCTGGACTCCCTTTGACTGAGGGAACTTCTCCCCTCACTCAGATTGTATAAAAATGAAGTGATAAATCCACAGGGCAGGACCTCAGCTGACACAGCCTGACCCCGGTCCTGAGATTCTCTGCAGCTAGAGACAGAGCTCTCCTCTTCTCATGGAATTACTGGGACCAGGGTTATCTATCCACAAAAGAGGCAGAGATTCCCTGCTCAATAAGCCATGTCCTAAAGACATGTGGATGACTGTGTTTAATTCCTCCCGATCTCCAGCCAATGTCAATGTCACCCCCATAACACCAGAGGAGAGAACTTATCGGTTGCTTCACCTGGGACTCTGTAGAAAATCTGTAGAAAATCCCAAGACATTCAAAAGTCCTGAGCATTGATGCCATCCCTTTGTTTCAGTATGATTTGTTTGTTGCCAGTCCACTTGAAAAGTAGGCCTTAACTGAGGATACTCAGTTGTGAAAATAATGATCTTTGAAATTAAACCTTTGATGCCTCATTTTATTTCTGAAACTGATTTTAACATCTTTGAACTGTGAGATTACATAAAGTATCTGCCTTTCAATTTTGTTCATAGTAGGTCAAAATTATGGTGATAGAGGAAGTCTTATATTACATTGGACTTCTTCCAATATTAGTTATTTAACTTTGAGTATGCAGACAGTGTAAATGGATCCATTTTATTATAGTGGTTTGGTTTTCATGTGAATCAAGAAAACATTGTTTAAATTGGGGAAATATCTTAGAATTTAAATTGCCAGCATTCAGATAGCTGTGGATTTAAATGTGGACAACTTATCTTACAAAAGATTGCATAGCAAGGTCTGAATGCCACCAGTTTAGAGAATTCTGAGACCCAGATGCCGCACCAGAACTCAACTGAATACTATATTGACATCCTCTAGTGTTAGGCATTTAAATAAAGTTGTTTGATTAGGATTGAACAATTTGTACTTGAAATAGCCAAAACCCACTAGTTTTAGTAAACTGAAAGCTCTGTTTTTGGATTAGGAAGCATAAACATCTCATTTAGATATCTAAAACAATATACATTTATAGATGCATCTGTATGAAAACATTCTGCTCCATCAGAAGCAGGCATAGGTTTCAGTGTGAGCTGTTTTGATACAAGTTTGTTTTTTTCACTTGTGAGCTAGAAATTGCCCATAACCTTTCAAAGAGCTTTACATTTCCATTTGTTTACTGAAGAAAAGATCTAGGATCTTTGAGGAGCACCTTTGAATATTTGTTTATACAAAAGTTGCTCCAAAGTGCTCATTATTAAATGCTTACAAAGGTCTCTCAGAATTAAGTAGATATGCCACTAGCAAAAAGACATATTGAATAATAAAAATGCTCAGTAATGCTCAGTATGCCTAGCATAATTTTGTGTAACTCTAAATTTATTTATAGATTTTGACTTTATGATAGGTTTCAATGTATCTTTACTTTATGGTTTGCCAATGCACTCAATGGGAAGGTTCATTCTAATCAAATTTGGTATCAAAAAAATTAGCATGGGGACAAATCAACAAACCCCTGGCATTGTAAACATTGTAAAAAAGACAAATAATTGTGTTGCTAAGTTTCTTCTGCCTTGAAACTAATTCTCCATGGTTCAGCTGTTGGTTCCCAAGCCAGGTAGTGCTTCTAGTTTTTGCTGCAGTGCTGTCCTTCAAGGCAGACAAGGAGTGGGCAGGAAACATGGCCAGCTGAGTCAGCTCTGTGCTGTGCTCATGTCTGGAGTAACTCACCAGGAGACAGGCCAGTGAAATGTCTCATGTTATGAGAAATAGCTACAAGGAAGTTCTGGAAAATAAACTCTTCCTTCATCAATACCTGTTGAAGGGAAGGCTTTTATAGATAAGGATGGGACATGGCATTTGTGACTGCCTTTACTGGTATCTTTGAACTGACTATCTCTCTTTCCTGTGGGACAGACCATTTAATCCTTTTCAAGCTTTCCTAGGCTATAATAGCATTACAAATTATTTTCAGGAGTTTCTGTTGTCTCATATTTAGCAATATTGCTAAGTGATTTGGATCTGGGCACAGGTGGCTGCCTTTGCCCTTGCCATATGTCCTTGCCATGGGAAGCTGTGCTGCTGACACAGTGCCCCAAAAAAAGGGACAATCACCATGCCACTGGGTTAAACATGGGTCTTGATCCATGTCTCCAACACCCAACTGGGTGTTGATTGAGGACTTTTGTATTTCCAGAACGTGACTGTACTTGGAACATATAAGAAACAGAAATATTTTGTGGAAAAAGTATTATAACTAGCTCTAGGTCAATCATTAATTATAGAGTTATTTGTGAAGTATTTTCCATTTTATATTTATCTTATAGATAAATATTTATAATATATTAATAAATACATGTGTATGTATTTTATAATATTTTAATTATATATTTCTTAGAAAAATAATTCCTCAGGCTAAAAAGAAAGCCCTTTCAAGTAGTTAGCTCTCTCAAAATGCAAAGAATTGCAGAAAGTCAACATTACTTGCAAAAATATTAGTTTTAATCAAAACCCATTATCCATTAAATATTTTCAACAAAAAATATTTACCAGGAATCATAATTAGTTTTCAGTGTTTTCTTTGCACCCTTCCCTGTTTGTTTTATACTTTCATACCATATTCTCTCATTTGAGTGACAGACTTTATTAAATACTGAGAGTGACTATTCACTGTGCAACCAGCCAAGACAGTCAGACCTGAGGATCTCAAGAGATCCTTCCCAATCTATCGATTCTGTGATTTGGGTACCTTTTCTGAGGGGGAGACCTCAGTCTGTTTTGACGATTTCCCCAACTATTCCATGTAAATGGTTTTGCACAAGGATGATGAAGGAGCAGGGCTTGACAGGTGAGCAGTGCTTGATTTAGGCAAATTTGTAAAGTCTTTTTCTTTTATTCCCTGCTCTAGCACCTCATTTTTCTGAGTTCTCAGCTGATCTTACACAGCTGTAGCCCAAGAGGTGCCAGGTAACTACATTCATTTAAAATAGCTTCACACAGGATTTATACCCAAGAATTTTTCTGTACCTGATCTTTGGCTTCATGCATTACTGTGTAATTATGATCTCTTGTGCTTCATTAATTAATATTCATTTAAGCAACACAGGCAACAAAAGCACACAAATAGGTTTTAGCTGTCTACAATCCAAGATAGTCCTAAGGGAATAAAGTTACTCTTCAGGGTTCATTTATTTGTTTTTAAAAGTTGACAACTAAATCTCCAGATCAGGAAACACATGCACATTTAATGACATGAGACCAAATTGCATTCCTTGTAGCATTTCAACATCTTGTTTATTTGCAGTGGCAAATTTATCAGCTGAGAATCTGGACAGAAATACTACAAAATTTTATATACAAAAAAGGGAATCAATCTGCTAAAGAGAAAAATGAAAATGAATGTGCTTTTGGAAAGGCTCAATATTTTTTCCTTCACAAAATAGAAAAACTAAACATCTAATTTCATTATTTTTTAAGTATTTTGAGGCTACTTGATGTTTATTCAATAGGAGGACTTGCATCCTCTCTCCTTTGGTGCATTAAGTGAATTTAGTATTTCACTTTTTGTGGCCAAAAATATGTCACTGGTGTGAGGAATAGCACAAACCCCATAAACTATAGACAAATTGAATTGTATTCTGTCATCTTCATGACCACAATCTCTATGCCTTAAAAAGTTGTAGCTGGCTCTATTTCACCCTGTGCTCAGTATTGATGAAGCAATAAAAGGTAGGTATTAACATCAAAGAACCAATAGTCAAATAATTGTTTAGCTGTGTGGGAGACATCAAGGCTGCAGTCAAAAGTACATAAATTTGAAACCAGCATCCAAGTCCATGGCTGGAATCTGTGGAGAGTTGTCAGAAAGGGCAGGTTAGAACAAAATATCATATAGTGTAAACAATCAGAAACCATTATTCTCTCTCATGATTTATCTACTGTTAAAATTTTGTTCAGTGCTTTACAGGCAGGTCTGAAGACACAATAAGAAATCAAAGAGTGAAGAGACTTGTGCAGTACTTAATAATGCAGACATCACCATCTAAGCAAGCTCAGTGGGAATATATTTTGCTTTTCAGTTTAGGTCATGACACTCACAAAGCACTGAAGGTGCACCTAAGCTTGCCAGGCAGGCTGTGAGCAGTGGTGTGGATACTGATCCATGTTAAAGCTAACAGCTTCTGTCTGCTGGGCTGAGCAAGGAAGGTGCCTCTGCTCACACGTGGCTGGGAGCCACAGCAGGTGAAATGCAGGCACATATTCTCCCTATCTGCTGCCTCTGCACTGAACCAGGGAGCTGAACCTGCATCTTCCACATCCCAAGTCATCATCCTGCCTCCAGGGAATACTTCACAGAGTGCCATTCCATAATGGATTGAAAAGCAAGTGTTTGCTCACCCCTGCCTTGCAGGCTTGTCCAAAGCAAGCAAGGACTGTGACTTAGGATAATTCTACAAAAATGTCATTTTGCTGCATATCTGTTTCTGGGCCAGAATTACAGGCATTGAGTCCAGCAGGCTTAGCCTGGGATTATTAAAAAGAGCTTCTTGGAGGCAGCTGATTTCCCAGCAACTCAAACTTCCTGAAGAAAATCTGGCAACAGTGATTATTCCATCATTAGAAGTCAAAGCAAAGCAGGTGAAGATACGTCTCAGAAATCATACTGCCTTGAAAGGGTGATAGGCTGAATGTGGAGCAGAGACTTCCTCTCTGATTCCCTAAGATAAAAGAAAGCAAAGATTTGGAGTCCTGGCATTTCAGAATTACTTCCTTGGGACTACAGTTTGTCTGGGACACTTCAGACAGATTTAACACTCTGGACTAATATGTGGCAAGGTCCACATCACAGCACATAATTTCTCTAGCTACTATGAAACATCACAGGCTGTAGAAAGATGTTAACTTGTAGGGATGTCCCATAATTCATAGAAGGATTCAGCTGTTCTGTCTAAGAGGGTCTATTCCTCTGTCTACAGCCTCATTTACAGTAGCAATTCCAGCTTAGATATGGACACTTAATCTTTTTTTTCATTATTATTATTCTTTTTGAACAATAGTAATTTCCAGGTTGAGGACACACCACTCTAATCTCTTCTTTTCTCAAAGGCTGTATAAATTGTTAAGGTTGTATCTTGTTTTGTAGCAGCCTCTACAGCTGATATTTGACTGTTTAAAAACAAAACAGAAAATAAATATTCAAACTCCCAAACCAATTCCCCACTTTTTTACATCAGATTTAGCCCTCTATAAAATGGTGTCAAGAGACAAAAAGGGATATATAAATAATTTCCCATTACACATTCAACTGTTCATTGGAGAATAACTAAAGGAAAAAATGCCTACTGTGGCAAAATCTGATAAAGAATACGTACATTCATACCTTATTTTGATCTTTATAAAAATGTGATTTGTTTTCTTGATTTCTAAGGCCATGGGCAGCTGAATAGACTAGCCTTAGATAGTCAAGCTATTCCAGTTTGAAAAACCTGCAGACATGTCTTGAATCTCTGAATAATGAGGTAATCTTACCACAAGAGTAGAAAATTTACATTAAGATTATTTGAGATTGACTTTGACTCTCTTTGGATTCCAAATCTTCCAAGCACTCAGTTCTCTTATCAGAAGTGAATTTAACCACTTCAAAAGAGGAGGTGGGGTAACCTTCCTGCAGTGGGAGGGGGGAGGAAGAGGGAGAAGATCCTCATAAGGCTGAGCCTGCTTTTGAGATCGTCTCTATTTCTCCTCTTCCATCTCATTTTATATGTGTGCCTCATCCTCATCCCTGATTCAATGACTGCAATATTGTAGAAATATTGTACCACAAAGTGCAACGTGCCACAGCCTCCTCCATACCTGGCCTGATGGACCTACACTGAATGTTGCAGATGGGAAGTGGGTACAATAAATATGCTGAAAATCTTCTCTTTTTTTGCCATCTCTTTGATGAAACTTTCTGGAGGCTATGGCTACTTACCTGGAGTCAGACAGACTAAGTCTGATCCTTGTGTGTACATCAAGCTGATGGCAGCTTGGAATTCCTGCTGTGAATTTTTCTGGGGCAAAGTTATGTACAAATGAATGCATTAAAGATGCATTTGAAATGCAACAGTCTCTGCAGATTGTGTAGAAGCAATAAGGCTTTAAAGAAGAGAAATGGATCTGGAAATGCCAAGGTTCAACATTTGCAACAGTCCCAGCATGGGCACACGAGGGCTTCTTAATTAAAGGGGGATGAGGGGGGCAGGCAGGCTGCAATCACAGCGTGGGGTCTGCAACTACTCTGAAGATGGCACTTTATGATCATGAAATGTGCTCATCTCACAATGATGCCTGCCTGCCTGCCTGGTTGGAGAGGTGATTATCAGGCTGGCAGAGGATCACACCAGCAAAACTCCTGAATCTGAATGCCACTCTCAGGTGAAGCCTGCCCTGGTCTCAGGGGGAGCACAGGAGGGTAATGCATTAAAACGTGGCAGCTCTTCTAGTTTGGGTGAAGCAGCTCCCTGACATTGCATTTTGTATCACAGCTTGCCCTGTGCATTTAACTTCAAAAACTTCTGATATGAGAAAGGAACTTAGAGTAAAACTTTGGGTATAAATAAGATCCATTGTGCCATAAGCAGGCAGCAATAGCACAGAAGCCAGGCTGCCTTTTGAGATTGCATGTGTCACAGTGTGGGACCTGGCAAATGTTTTAGACATCTGTGATGGTTTTCAACTGTTGAGAGAGCAAGACATTCAAACAGAGGCACTGGGGAGGTAACAACTTAATGAAAAAAGAACCCTGTGTGGGACAAGTTGTTGTCCCAGACTCTTGGAAGTTGTGATGATAAAGAAGAGGCTTTAAAAAGTCAGGTCATGTGCAACTTATTTGTTGCTGCTAAAATACACCTTTACAGAGCATATCAAAGCACCTCTCTCCCAAGGGCTGCTGTTATGCCCACACCCTTTTGAACACAGAGACTTCCCATCGCTGTAATTTGCACATCTGGGAAAACTGTCCTTAGTGATCAGTTAGTAGAACTATGAGGAGACCAACAGGCAGGCAGATGTGTTGCTGGATCCACTTTCGAGAGTGAGGCTGAAAGACAAATTCCAAGGTTTTTATTTTGCAATCAGAACAGCAGTCCCAATTAGACTGGTTATTACACAAATCACATGCAGAACAACTGTCTGGACCTTTGTAGGACACACTGCAGAAGTAAGAGGTGTAGGTGTATGGAGGGGAGTGTGTTTGTGTGAGTATCTGGGTGTTTATACAGGCTACTAGTTGAAACTGAAAGCTTTGGAATAGCAGGAGGGTGGTTTCTTTTTTTTTTTTCTATTTCATAATTTTGTGTGTTATATAGGCCATTCCAGTATGAAGATACTGTTGTGGCCCAGGTGGTTTGGGGTCCTCCCTGAAACCTGTTCCTGAGGACTGAAACCTCTTTATCCATGAAAGAAGCTATTATTCCCTTCTCTGCTACTCAGGCTTGCTCAGAGTTGCTGTTTGCAGTCTTTCTTCTCTGTGAAAACACAGTGATTCTTATTAGAAATAACATTAAATCAGTGCAGTGACTCAAATAGTAATTTAAATGGGAAATTGGAAAGTTTGTTCTAAACAATGTGGAGTAAAAATCTTTCAAAGGAGAGCATAACATTGACTGGTGATGCATAAATAGACAGGTGTGGACATAGAGAAAATATTTTGTGCAACTGTTTGAATACATCAAGATATGTGCAGATTGTGTTCAATCTGTCAAAACATATTTTTCCTTTTTCTGATTTATTTTTAGAAGAAATTTTGATGAAAAATGGAATTGCTGCAGGGTCCATGTGTTAATAAAACACTAAAACAGGTGTTTAAACTCTGTAAGAAACTAGAATCAGTAGACAACTCACCTGTTTAATCCTGAGTACTTAAAGGTATTCATGGAATAAGGTACCTTGTTATCCAAAGAACAGAACTTCTAATGTCTTTGTTAATTGGTGTTATCTCATTCATTACAGTTATAATGAGTATTCACAAATAGCAAATCCTCTCTTTCTTATCTCTGTCAAAGCATATGGTCCTAGCAAAGGAACCAAGATAACAGTAGCCTAATGCAGATGTCCTCTAAATTCAGGACACTGAGTGGTTACCTCCAAAGGAGCTGAAATGAGCCTTAACAATACTTAACACTTTAGGTACTTGGTATGGTCATGAGGAATGAATTTTAAAGCCCATCTATTCATCCATCTGTAGATAAATTATGGGTAAGCATATTATGGTTTTAAAGCAAAAGACTTCATGTCTGAGTAATGCATTTTATTCCAAAAGTCACAGCCTATAACAAGGGGTAGAACTTGTCAGGAATCTTCCAATAAAGTGTTTTTCATTGGAAAATGACAGTTAGTAAGAAGCAGTATGGTTCATGAGTTTCTGTGGACCTCTTGATGAAATTAATTTTAAAGCAAATCTAAATTTTCAAATATGAGCATTTTTTTTTAAACCATTTCCAGATGAAGCAACTAAATTCTTTTACATATCAGCTAACATACATCTCAGAAAGATAAAAATTATGAGAACTGCAAAATCATATAACAGTAATATTTCATTTTTGTTTGCTATATTTATATTTATAGTTACTCTTTTTTTGTGACATAGAATAAATATGAGATAGAAAAATGTTTTAGATTCTCAAAAATTTTATATAGCCAAAAAAAACTATTTTAGGATAAAAAATTCCCACTTTTGTAAGTGACATCCTGGTGTACAGACAAGTCAAAACCCAGATCCCAAAAGATCAGTAGATATGTTTCTCTTGTTGATTTCATTGACACATTAAATGTTTGTCTTTTGCTTGGTCATAGCATCTTCCTCTGTAATAGTTTTATGTGGACCTGAGAGTCTAAATTCCTAATTTAAAGTTCCCTTGATCCTTGCACTTTGAACATTGTTAGTTGTGGTGCTATTTATCAAACATACAATTTTTGAAGTTCTGGCTGAAACTGCTTCCCAAGAGAAGTCTTTTCTTCTTCAGGCCTGACAGTACCATAAATTATTTTAAGATGTTATAACCTTCTGTATTTTCTAGTGAGTTATACTGCTAGTTAAAAAAGGCTCTATGTTTCTGAGGAGCCTCCAATTTGATTGTTTGCTGGGAGCAACATTGAGAAGAGAAAATGCAGCCGTTGGTCTTGAGCTCTGATATTGTCTCATAACAAATGGTCTCAATTAAAGACAATTCAGGGAAGTCCATGGAAATATAGTCAATTATCAAACCCCGAGAAAGAAATGCTTTGAGAACACAATTTGACTTCATTTTGCAAGGTATAAAAAAAAATGCAATACAAATATGGCAGAAAAAACAGTCACACCAGGCTGAAAACAACAAAAAACAATGACTAGAAGACATTTTTTCTGCACTTGAAATTTCTTTCCGCATTTCATTAACAATTTTCAAGCTCCTTACTTAGAGTAAATGCTTGAATGAATGTTCATTTAGTTCTATCTAGTGTGTTTTGTTTCTCTAAAATCTACCCTTAATGCCAGCTGAGTAAGAACTTACAGGCAAGGCAAAGAACCTGAAAAGTTAAACAATTTTACATCATGAAGGGAAACGTCCTCCTGTCAAAACTCTGCTGGTTTTTGAGGCATGGAAATTTATCATCACTGCAATTATTATCATAGCTTCATTCAGCTCCTCCAGAATCATAAGAAAAGGGAGATGATGACATGATAAGAAGCAGTATTTGCTATAGTTATACTCATCCACAATGTAATAGCAGTTGCATAAAAGCTACCTAAAAACCAATGCATGTATTTTGAACAGAAATTAGTGTGTTACATCAGAAGCATTCTTCTAAGTTATTACTATTGTAAGCTGGTTCACTGCTTCCTTCTTATTCACAGTATTTCTGCTTTCAGAATTGCAGGTCCAAAGAGACACAAGGGCTGTGAAGTTTAAAAAATGCATTAATGGTTTGGTGGGGTCTTCTGTAAATGGATTGCAGACCAATGGTACAGCTCAGACAGAGGAAGTTTTAACATTTCTAACTACTCAGGCTGAGAATAGAAGTAAATAAGTGTAAACACAATTTACATCAAGATCCATCTGCTGGAAATGTTTCTATAGAAAAAGGCTCTGTGAATCTCCATCAAATTTTACTCCCATTTTCATTGCTAAGAGAAAAGAGCTTTGTTCAGTGAGAAGTGGGAGGGTGCTTCTAGCCATGAGACACTGGCATAATCCAGCAAAACTCCTCTTAGCTTCTTCCTTCCTCAGCCAATAACTCCAGCATGTGCTTAACACCCACCCTGTGGGATTGGGACACACAATGACAAGGACCTCTATTGATCAAGGCCAAAATAGCTAGCACTGTATTTAATTGCCTCACTTTAAGGCAGGCTGGTTTAAAAATGTTTTTCTAGTTGCTCCCTGGGCTGCCTGGCATATTTTTGGCTGCTACAAGCCAATAAATAACAAAAGTAACAATCATAATAAATAGTAAATATTTAATATTGTAAGAACAACACTGCTGAATACATGGTATTTTGAGTGATAGATGTGTATTTATTAGTGATATTAACTAAATAGAGAGTGACTTGCAGTTTCTTTAATAGCCACGGAATTAATCACACAGATTAATAATGTTGCCATGCACAGCAGGAAAACGATTTCTTCTCAGCACTGACTTTCTTTTTGCTAAGAGTTTTCAGCCAAAATATGTGGTGACACAGGAACAAGTTCCCAAGCTTCTGAAAACTGATTTTCAGTTTACACATTTAGTTCAGAGACTGAGTGTTCCCATTCAAGTGGGGATCTGGTCCTTCTGCTGAGAAGCCAAGAACTTTACTCAGCCCCCTGCCTGGTGCAGTGGGGATTGCTCATCTGATGCTGGAGAATAGAAGTGGGAATTTCTCCACCCAAATGCATCCTGCAGTATGTGTAAAACACCAGTTTGTGAGAAAGGATGAAATATTTTTCTCTTATTCGAGAGAAACACCTCTTGAATATGAAGGTGATTGAGATTTAGGAAGCACAGCACAGAAGTGCCTTAGATAATTCTTGATGTAGAAGACAGAAAGGAAATTAGCACAGCAGTGTGCCAAGGCCAATAGAGCCTGTCCTTGGCAAGGAGCACTGCACACTCTCTTTCCTGGCCAGATTATAAAGGAAACAAACTTGCCTATACCAAATTCAAGGGGTGTATTTTGTTGGACAAACTTTTATTTCTGTGCAATCCCTGCAATTGCAGCTGTTTTGACATGAAAATGAGGCAGATTGAATGGATGACTTGGTATCCAGTCAGATTCTGAGCAATAATAGCTTTGGCATGAAACAGTAGTTTGAAAAGCCAGGTTATGCTTTCAAACATCTGTATTTGCTGCATCATTTGCTGGTTCATATAAAGGCCAGTTGAAACTGGACCCAGTGACAAGGTGTTATCCTGTGGGATCAAAGTATCATGTAACACCAAGTACTAACTATGGTTGGACAGCTGGGAAAGAAAGCAAGGACATGACCTTGCTATAAGAAAGCTTTACTTTGGAGTTAATAGTTTGCAGTAGCTTGAAATGAAGCAAGCATCCAGCTAAATTGAAGGCAGGCTTTTGTGCATACATTAGGTGCCAGGAGAGTTTTACATACACTCAGAACCTTGCACTGCCTTTTGGGATGAGGAAAACAAAGTGGATTCCCTTTGAAAATGGAAAAAAATCCCAAACAAACAAACAAAACCCCAAAAAACAAGCCTCTTGTGCTACAGGTATGTTATGAAGCAATTGCTTTGCAGATAAGCCTTTCTAACAACCATATTGAATAGAAAGGCACACATCAGGCAGCTTTACATCAAAGTAAATTCTAAAAAACAGTGTAATTAAGCCAGAAAGGACTGGTATGTTTAAGATGGGATTTCATCAATGATGAAAGATTGCATTATTTCTTTCAGGGAGTCCTATAATAAACCTTATTAAAATTTTTAAAATAAACAAACAAATAAATAAATACAAGAGTGAATGATGAATGAATGATAGTATTTTCTATGTATTATTCTAATAAAAAATAATTTTCACTTAAAGCTAGTTCTTATATTTTCAAACATAAAAAAATTGGATTTCCATCACATGTAAAAATTCCTTTTTTAAAATTTCTTTTCCCTCACCAAAACCTGCATTTTAAGAACTGCAAAAAAAACCATACCTTTGCCAAAATTTTTATGCTTCCTAACAAAATTTAAGTATCTAAGGAGGAAAAGCAAGCAGACAATACTTGTATTGAAATGAAAAGAAAGAATTTCAGTGGATTCAATATCATTCACTTCTCAGACAAAAAGAAAATAGCCTGTTCTTCAGTTTTAAAGAGATTATTTGTCTGAAAGTTTGACCAACAGTAAGAGAGAAATGTTACATTGCTTCCTCGGCTCCAGAGCATCATTTAAACTGGAGGAAGTCCTAAAGTATCCCTTGATTATCATCATCAACCTCTAATAAAGAACTTCATCAATGTTTTGTCCATTCTAGTGGCAGTGGGCAAAAAAATCAGTGATTCATTGGTAGTATAGGCCCTAATATCCCTCCAGCCCTCTTCACCATTAATTTCCCATTATCTGTTATTCTCTAAGCTCAATAAAGGGCAGCACTGAGCCCCATTAAATGATGATGTTCTGCGGTGAATGGGCAGCAGAAAAGTAGATAAACTAAGAGCCTGACCAAGGCTCATTGCAGTAAATCAGATTTCTTTTATCCCATGGACTGGCTGAAGCCTGTCTGTCCCCTCCTACATTCCCCAATCCCTGGCACACCTGGGCTGCTGCCATAGTGCACCAGTGCTTTCTGCTGAGCTCTGAACCAGCCTTGGAATCAGCACGCTTCCAAAGGAGCTGCAGCGTCAAGTTGGTTTGCAAGTTGGTTTTTGAGTTGGATACATTTTAAGGAACATGGGAAAAATACTTGAGAATTTGATTTCTACAGCTCTAAGAAAGTGTTTTGTTCTTTCACATAATTGTGGAAAAGTCTAAGAATAAATCAAAATGCTGTTATTGTGGTGAAGAGAACAGGCCAGTCTGCCTCTATTCACAGGAAGAATGAATTTTAAATTATGCAGGTCAGACACTTAGATTGCTCAAATGTGATATCTTAATTTTTTATTGTCTTTTGGAGGAAGGAAACCTTGTTTCATCCCATTCAAAATCTAAAAGTTGTAATAAGTGCTTTGAATGGAACCACATCATTATTTTTTCATACTCCTGAAGAAAAAGGGAAGAGTAAACAAAGAAACAGGACAGAGTCCTCATAGACCTTCAGAGGGATAGATGTGTGCTAAGTTCAACCCTGTAAAAAGCTTTAGCATCTTGTCTCAGCTTGCCCTGAGCCAATGAAGAGCACAGATTAATCACTCAGGGAGTGATTGTTCCTAACCAGACACCAGTGCATGTGCTGATTATAAAGTAGGTACAGCAAAACCTGAATTTCTCCTTCTTCTCTCCACTGACTATAGAGGAGTACTAGAAAGCTAGATTGACCTGGGCATTGATTTAGATAGAAAATGTGAAGCTGATGGGATATTAAGTTTTTAGTAAAATTATCCCTGCCACAAAAAGTGAATGGCTACCCCCAGGTTTTCAGAATCCTGTAGCAGCTGAGAGGCTGTCAGGGTCATTGCAAAACTGTGGAGGGGGTGTTCTAAGGAGATCTAAGTAATGCTGCAAATCAGCAAACTTCATCATATTTTCTGGAAGTTTATTTAGCCAGAAAAAACCCTAGTCATTCACTGCTCTGTAAGGGAGGATTTCTTTAAGTGATAACTACTGGGAGAAGAGCAAATATCCAGGACATCACTCATGGAATATGTGAGAACACAGAAAAACTCATCAGAGTCTCATATGCTATGTGGAATGAGAAACTAAAAGTCAACAAAGAAACAATAAAGCTCAAAGAACTTGATCAAAGTTGTCTTATGGGATCTGTGGCACCCAGAGCTACCAACAGAACTTTTTCATTTTCCACTGATGAAGCACTGGAACAGGTTGCCCAGAGAGGTGTGGAGTTTCCCTCACTGAAGATGTTCAAGAACTGCCTGGATGCAATCCTGTGCCACGTGCTCTGGGATAATCCTGCCTGAGCAGGGAGGTTGGACCAGATGACCACTGTGCTCCCTCCCAATCTGGCCCATTCTGTGGTTCTGTCAGCTGGGCATTCCCCTCCATCACTAAATGCTCTGTTAGCAAATAGTGATAGAACTGTGGTACAGTGGGACTCCACTGCCAGGTCTTCTGGCACTTCATTACCATTTTCTTCCTTGTCTTACTTTGTCTGCTCTTGAGAAAGTTATTATTATCATCATTAGAGTTCTTCATGGATTCATGACCTCTCCCACGAGTCCCTAAAAAAAACAGATTAAGCAGCTGCAGAATTTCTCTAGGTAAGTGAAGAGGAAAATGCCACAGACCTTTCCTGTTTCCTTGAGAACAGACAATGTTTGTTTGGCACTTTTCTCTTTGCTTGCTTGCTTGCAAAAATAATGAGTCCTTTCCTTGTAAGGTATTTTCCGAGATTATGCAGAGTAATAGATTCACATTTGTCCACAGAAACTAATGGATATGTGAAAGTCTATGCAAAGAGAGCTTCTGAGTCCATGGAACTTTTTTGTCCCCACACTGCCTTAGCTCAGTGGAATTAACCATGTCTTCTTTTATACAAATTTCATGCTGAGGCAACTCAATTTCAAACTTGAAATTCAAAGCGAGTCAGGACAATCTACTTCAAAGGAGAGTTTTTTGGCTCACATACATAAGTTAAAGAAATAATAGATCTGTATGCTTTAGAAAGGGTTAAGTAAAGAGATCTTTGTGAAGCAGGATCAATTGCTCTTGGTTTTCAGAGCACAGAAGAGTTTTGAAGGGACAGGTGATAGTTGTGCATTCCACACGTAGTTCCAGATCAGGCCACACAGATTGCACAAAGCTCCCTGCCAGAGGGGGTTCAGAATAAGCTGTATGCAATCCTCTCATCTGATACTGGCCCATTTTTTTGGTTTATTCATATACCCAAGACATTGGTTTGGTTGAGATGGGTAAAGAGAATGGAACTCCTGGTATTCACTTCCTTTCCAGCTTTCCAAAATGTTGATGGACTCCATAGAAACAAACAGGCATCAGTGATGTTATCAAGAGCTTAAACTAAAAGTTTCTTTAGAGCCTTCCTTCTTTTTTTTTTAATATATTCTCTTACTATTCAACTTACCTGAATGAGAGATTGAACTGCTCTTCATGAAGATGCAAACCTAGAGTAGCTGTGACATGTTAAATAAAATTACTCCATGCCTTTATTTAGGGAAATGATCTGGCATGATTTCTAAACAGCAAAAGAAATAACTGGAACCTATCCAGAAAAAAATTAATTTATGGTAACAAATCCATGTTGTTCTCCTGTTTTTCCTGGCATTATAGTGAGGAGGGAGGAGGCAGTTGATATATTTCAGTGCACCTTTTTTTTCCTAAGGGTAATGAGACAATTGCATCACAAAACATCACTGTCCCTTCATGAGCACTGATGTTAAAAATTTATATAGTAGCAACAATTACTGCAATCAGACTCTGTATGCTCAACACTGCGTATATAAACCCCTTAAGAAAGAACTTAGCTGCACAGAGAGATGACTGGAGAAGAAAACAGACCAAGTTGCTGAGTCTGTATAGCAGAGGAAAAAAGTAGAGAATACAGAAATTCTGTTTCCTAGTCTGCTTCAGATGATAATGTAATTTCCCTGAAATTACAGAAAGATGTGATTTTTGAGAGAACTCTCCTCAGAGGTTTTTAAACTGTCCTTCAAATCCGTGCAATTTTTTCTAGTTTTGCTTCCAATGTGACTGGCACTGCTTTGGTGTATGTTACTTCTAACTCCATTTCTTATGATGATGTAACAATTGAAAAGATATAGTGTTAAATGTCTGAGTGTTCCCTTGATTTTAATGGGATCTAGATTAAATGATAGTAATAAGCATCCCTTTGTGCACAGCTCTTCCAGAAGAGTTGCAAAAGTGGTACTAAAAAGCCCTCTCTCAAAAACTGTAACTTCAAAGTAAGGTAGGAGGCTCACTGTGGTTTCTTTTTCTTCCAAATGCCCTATTAACTCTATTAAGCTTGAAACTTCAAATCACTCACTGTTTCTGTGACCTGACCAGCCAAAATGCTACTTGTTCTGCTGTCTGGAGGGAGCTGGAAACTGCTTTTTGCCTTTTGCTACAGTTTTTAATTCCACTTCACTGACAAAATTCAGCATAAGGGAGCAGAAACTGAGTTTTCATGTGCTTTGTTCATTCTCAGCAAAATTTGTAGCTAGTTCCCAAAGCCTTTTTGTTTAAACTAGTTCACTAAAACAAAGAAAAAAACTACGTAGATTTTTTCTTTGGTCTTATTTGTTGTGGAGTTTCTTCAGGGGCTCCTATGGGGAAACAGTTGTGACAGCTTTGATGCAGAAATACAATAATATAGAGATTATATAGCTGATTTTTCAGAACATCATCTTCTTCTCTAGTGATTATAAAATATACAGCTTATCAAAGCACAGAGAATTCCAGAATTCCCCAGTGTTCTTCATAGGAGACTGAAAAAATAAATAATCCAGACTCAAAAACCAAACCAAACCAAACCAAATTAAAAAAAAACCCCAAAAAACCCCAAAAAACCCCAAAAATCTTAAGACATTTAGCAAAAACCTGACAAGTTATCATTGAACAACATAGGGAATCTTCATGTTTATATTTCTCTTCCTTATGCACATCTTTGTGCCTGGTATTCATGTCTCTAATATCTTAATTGATCATTTCAGCTATTGAAAACATATGGTTTAATTTGTTCAAGAAATACAACACTCTCCAACAATATCATTAAATATTTCATCCAGTGCTGCAACCTGTGGGTGGGTCAGTTCAGACCCTTATACCCTTATTTTACCATTGTCATGCTGTTCTTCATGCTGATCACACTCTACAGTCTTTGCTGTGCTGTTTGAGAAGTGATTTCACTTCTTCCTTTCCAATCTCTTCTACAAACTGGTTTAGTTAGGGTACCCTCTCACTATTGATGTTTCCATCATAATTTCTATTCCAACATCTCTGCTAAATCAGGAAATAAGTATACAGCTGAGAGCAGTGTAAAACAAAAGTTATATGATCAGCTTTCTGTAAAAACCCAATGATCTCTTCTCATATTTAGTCTCACCTCTCTTAGCTCTGAAAGTCCATTATGGCTAATGATAGAAAAAGATTGAAATAGCTTAATATTGTTTAGTTTAAAGAGGAGCAGAGTTGGAAAAAAATCACAATATAAAGAGATGTGACCCGAGGAAGGTAAATCTGACATTCTTATTTACTTTCCCAGAACAAAGAAATTATTCTGCCCAGATGTAAAATGCATTGGATAAATTACTGCTCCACAGAGCACGCTCTGGGGCTCACTGCCTCGAGATATTGAGGGCAAGACAAAATTGCTGCTTACAGAATTGGCCAGTATAAACATACTGCCATGAAGAAGGAGAAATATGGTGGTGAGCAGAACAGCCAGCAAATGTGGGGGTTCTCCCTTTATTTATTACAAGCCACTCCAGCCCTGGCAGTTCTGTTTACCCACACCATGTTGGAATCTGTAATTATGACCAGATATATTCCCTTTGGGCAGCTCAAATTGCCTAAACCAAGGTGAAATTAAACTGCAGTTTATTGTCCTTGGGATCATTAATTTTCCAAAGAGGTGCAAACAAATATGTAGGGGACTGGTCCTACCAACTAGACCCATCTTGCATTTTTATAAGCTTCTGATTACATTTTAAGAAATGAGGATATCAAGGGACGGGAAAAGCTGAGATCTCTGGATCCATGTCACTGAAACCACCATCAAAATTAGCATGCACAGGTGCCCCATTGGTAAAGAATCCTAAAAGGACACAGACCAGCTCATATATTGGCATGCCAAAGGTGCTTCACCAGTTGAGAGGCAGCGGGCAGTGACAAAGCATAGAAACCTTTATATGTCTTCCTAACAACTACAGGACACAGCTCTGAAAACTACTAAGGCCCATGTGCATTATGACCACTAAAGCAATCACAGAAGAAAAAGACTTTGAGAAGGAAATACATAATTCATGTACCTCCCCTTAAGATCTGAACTGGAAGAGGAACAGGGAGCAGAGTGATGTGCTCAGAATTCAAATGGAAATATTCAGTGACCTACAACACCACTGAGACACACAAGTCCAGGGGGCTGGGTGGGATTGACCCAGGGGTACACAGTGAGCTGACAGAAGTGCTCACTGAGCCACTTTCCATCATTTACCAGCAGTCCTGGATAACTGGGGAAGTTACAGCTGATTCAAAGTCAGAAAATGTGACTTGGGAAAGGCCAGAGGGAGGACACAGGGCACTCCAGGCCTGACTTTGGTGCTGGAGAAGGTCATGGAGCAGATTGTCTTGAGGGCCATCGTGTGTCAGGTACGGGACAACCAGGGGATCAGGCCCAGACAATGTAGATTTGTGCAAGGCAGGTCCTGCTTGACTGATCTGATCTCTTGTCACAAAGTGACCCACAGAGTGGGTGAGGGGAATGCTTTGGATGTCTGCCCGGACTTTTGCAAAGCCTTTGACACCATTTCCCACAGCATTCTCCTGGGGACACTGGCTGCTCATGGTTTGGACAGGTGCTCTCTCTGCTGGGTTAAAACTGTCTGGATGGCCAGGCCCAGAGAGGTGGTGAAGGGAGTCAAACCCAATTGGCAGCTGGTCACCAGTGGTGTTCCTGAGAACTCAGTGTGGGGGGCACTGCTGTTTCATGTCTCTACAGGCTGGGGCAGAGTGGCTGGAAAGGTGCCCAGAGGAAAGGGACCTGGGAGTGCTGATTGACAGCAGCTGAACATGAGCCAGTATGGGCCCAAGTGGCCAAGGAGGCCAGTGGCACCTGGCCTGGATCAGCAGTAATGCGGCCAGCAGGACCTGGGCAGTGATTGTCCCCCTGTACTCAGCACTGGTGAGGCTTCACTTTGAATCCTGTGTTTAGTGTTGGGCCTCTCACTGGAGAAAGACACTGAGGCGTTGAAGCATGTCCAGAGAAGGGCAATGGAGCTGGGGAAGGATCTGGAGCACAAGTCTGATCAGGAGCAGCTGAGGGAACTGGAGCTGTTTTGCCTGGAGGAAAGGAGGCTCAGAAGAGACCTTATCAATCTCTACAACTACCTGAGTAAAGTAACCAGCAATAGAACAAGAGGAAATTGCCTCAAGTTGTGCCACAGGAGGCTAAGATTGCATACTAGAAAAAATTTCTTTCCCAAAGATGTTTTCAAGTGTTGGAACAAGCTGCCCAGGGAAGTGGTTGAGTTGCCATCCCTGGAGTGTAGATGTGTAGGTGTGGCACATGGTTTAGTGTTGGGCTTGGCAGTGCTGGGTTAATGGTTGGACTTGATGATCTTAAATGCCTGTTCTAACTTAAATGTGTCTGTGATTCTGTGATATTGTTGATATTGTTAATATTTAACATCAGCTTTAAAGATGAAAGAAACACATGTCTGACACAAATAGCCTTAAATTCCCCCTCAGTCTGCACTCTGCAGAGAGATCTGTGACTTTACTGCAGTAGGTCAGCTTATAATGGGGTACAAGCAGGTGAATTGTTGAACCTTTATTTTTGTGTTAGTCCATAAAGCACTTATAAAACATCTGTGAAATTCATACCCTTGGTCTGCCTTTTCAGTATATCAATCCTAGTTTATGGTAGGATAAAGTATCTCTGATCTTCAGAAATGAAAAATCATAATCCATGAAAAACTGAGAACTCAATTTTAAATAAACTGCACAGGTAACATCATTTACATTAGAATCTAGTGGTGTTGCTCATTAATACAAATCTCATAATTTGTAGACTATTTCTTTAAGTTTCAGTTTTTCATTTTTGTTCAGAAGCAGAAAAGTACAATATTTACAAGTTTTGATAACAAAGAAGTGAGAGCCAGCACCATTAATGCACTGGTGAAGGTTAAGATGCCCATCTAAGAGGAAGGCACTGAAGTCTCATTTGATGATTTTCTTTTCTGAGAGATGTAGATGAGGTATCATATTAACATTCAAAACTTTAAGGGAACAAAAAAATTACAATCTTTTTCTCAGTTAACCTAATTTAAAAAAAGAGAGCAGCAAGATGGAACTTCATCTTACAGTGCTGCAAAGACCCCCAGAACAGATATCCATTGTGTGGGCCCAGACTCTGCTCTTCCAGTGTCCCAAAATCACCTGGGTACCAGGAGAAATCTTTAGATCTGCACTGTTTACTCTTAAAGCCATAATCAGGCTATTTGATTTCAAAAATGCCAAGTCACAGGTATTGCAGAGTGCTTTTACTGCAATACCTCTGCTTTCTCACTATATTCATTCACACTGAGACTCAGACTTCCCATCTGCCACATACCAGATGACTGCTCCAATACCTAAAATATGAAATCTCTCCAGAGTTTCTGATTAAATGCAGGGATACTGAAAAAGAACAATAGTGTGGCTAACCTGTAGCTATGCAAATGAAAAGTTTGGACAATCTGGATAGTTTGAGCAAAATCTCACTTATTTCCCTCCTTTCTCCTCTTCCATCTTTTGTCATATTGACATTACCTATTTTAACTCAGGCAGTATCCATTATCACAGTAATTATCTGAATGTTTAGAGCTCAGATCAGTGAACAGTGCTTTCTTAGTAACAGCCTTTGTCAGGTGCTTAAAAATTACTAACAACATTCAAAAGATGTTCTGTATGCCTGCAGTTTCTCCCAAGGTAGGCAGTGCAAGTTTCAGTTTCAAGTCTGACTGCAAAATGCCTGTCATTTATCTCTAAGTCAGAATTCAAAGCAGAACGAACACAGAGACAGAAAAGCCTTGTACTTCAGTGCTTTATTTTTTTCCCTGTATTAGTTACACTTTTTAAAGTCTAGAAACTACTGTTGAGTCAGTGGAATAATCAGAGATCAGTATCACCGTAACCAAAAGCACAAAATAATTTGTTATTTTCTATTGACATGGGAAGCACCATGAATATTTACACTGAATAAATACATTGCACTTTGGTAGTGCTACCTTGTCGTTCTAAAGTGCACTATGCATATGTAACTATGCTCAGAATAATAGTTACGAAGAATCACATTCAGTTCTAATGCAGAACATCTCATTATATCAGACTGTTTGGAAAACTGCTTGGAAAAAAAAAAAGCAATATTGTTGGAGAATTCTGGTTTATTAACTGATGTGCTGTACTTGTATAAACAAATGCATGTAGGAAGGAAGTTTCAAAGACAAAACCTCTCATGAATTAGTCCAAATTTTTTAATGAGCCTGACCATTTTATAGTTCTGAATTCTCATGGCTAAGGTTTGCATTCTTTTTTGGTTTTATTCTGAGTCTCTGGCCTCTTCCATTTTATGCAAATATGGATGATTATAAATACAGACACATACACTTGCATAAGGATCCTTAATAAAAAATGGTGAATAAAATCTTTTATGAAGGTCTGTGCGTACAATTTATAACAATACACCAAATGAGAAACAAAAAAATTGGCACGAGTTCCTTCCTTCATCTGTTTGACAAGAACAAAGGAGATAGCTGATGATTACACACAAAGGAGATTTTAAATGCAGAGTACAATCTCTAAAAGAAATCTTAGAATAACACCTCACTTGTACAGAGGAGACAATTCAAACCCAACTCAAATAATCAGGTGCTCCTTATAAGGAGGGACATGGCAATCTGATGATCTTTCTCCCCCTGATAGATTATCTGACCACTGCAAAGGATGATCCTTGGATTTTTCTACCAAGTTCAAAAAGTAATTTACTAATTTTGTTTCTGCATCATGTGCTGTTAAACAGTTTATTACCAATGATAATATATGCAGGTCTGACAATACCAACCATGTCACAGCTGAAACTGGGGACTTTTCATGCAAAGCTGCTTTTTTTCAAATTCTAAAATTTCTTAAATAATATGCAAAAGAATACATTGAATTTTTTTGTGTTCTTTGCAATAGAAATAGAGTAAAGGTGATTATCTGGTGGCCCAAACCTGCCAGGTACACATCCAGGTACCATCTTTGTTTACAGGATCGATCCACTATGTGACAACGCCAAAAATTATAAGCAACCCCTTTTTCTGCCCAGACTGGGAGAGTGGTGGGAAGAAATAAACACTGATAAGGCAGAGGGGGATGTCTGTAAGCCACAGAGACAGGGCCAGAAGGAGGGGCAGCCAGAGGGGACCTCTGCTTTGCCATCCATTCTGCCTCAGCTCATCTGGGTTGCAGTCCCACCATTGTAGGGCTCCTTCAGTACATGAACCCTCCAAGAGGTTTGAATCTTTGAGTGATGCAAAGACAGGCAAACCTTGGCTTCTGATAAACAAATAATATGATTCTAGGCTCTAGAGCTGACAAATAATAGAATTGGTGGGTGTCAAAGGCCATTCTTCATTCCTATTGGCTTGTCCAGCTCCAGAAGACGTGTAATTGTCATGGTCTTTTTCCTTTGATCTGTAGGGTGATGCAGAGGTCTCCTCACCTTGGGAACGAAGCTCTATTTTCAGCTTTCTAAAGCTGGCAAAGAATGAGCCACAGGCTCAAAGATGAACTTTAGCTTGTCCCAGGACTCAGGTGAGCATTAGGAGATGCTCTTTACTGACATGTTGAGACTGGGAAGAGGAAAGCTGCTGCAGCTTATTGGCTGCTTTGCTTTACTTCAGTTCATGGGAAGAGTGTTGGAAGTGGGACAAGATGACCTTTAAAGTCTCCTTCCAATCCAAACCATTCTATAAAGAAGGTTTTTTGTGTGACTGCATTAACAGTCACACAAAAATGTTTTGTTTCCCAGTGTAATGGTGATGACAGATATTCTTATGAGAAGCTGGAAAACAAGTGTGAGTTTAACAATGTCTTTGCAGATGCTTGTGAGAGCTAGAAACAGCAAGTCTGGGGGGATGGAGGGGGGGCAGGTAAATTTATAGTCTTATGTAAATCTGTTTCAGATAAGGGAGATTTTTCAATGCTTAGTGAAATTCTGTGGAATTCTGCCTACTGCAGGATTTGCTGCCCACATTGCTCCCAGCACTGACTGGTACAAGAACTTCCAGGATCTGCAGTTCAAGTAGGCAGAGTTGAGCTTTCTGGCCTCCTGTGTGATATTGTCCCTCCTTTTGGAGGGACCATTTGAAATTTTTTCTTGTGGAGCATGTGCCATACAAGCTATGCTGAGTACTCCAGTGCCTTGATACATCCTGTTATAACACACATCACAAACTCTAGGGCTGGGTAAAAGTCTAAATCACTTCTTTGATTATAGGATGTGTCCAGCCTAAGCTTTTTTTTAAATTTTAATGTGGTCATAAATAAACATGATTTTCCAGATTTTATAGTGATGTTGGAAAGCTTAGTAACCTCTAATCTGTAGGGAATGGATTAGCATTCCCTAATCCTCTTCAGATGAAATGAGTGGGGTAAATTCAATCCACTTTCCTTAATGGTTTAATGAATCTTTTTGAAGCAGATTAAGGAAAGGTCATGGAACCTCAGTGTCCAGTGCAGGGACAGTAAGAAATATTTCATAATGATTTGCAGAATGAGCATTTATTTGACTGATGTGCTGAGAAGGGCCTGAATCCTAAAGAGGATTCAGGACTGCAGTCATTTTCATATTAACAGTTTTAATGGTTTCATTCAAATATTTAAGTATGAAGGAGTTGTCCCTCTTGTGAAGTTCTTTCCAGTTTTCTCTCCATATCATATTTTTATGAACTGCAAAGAGCTCAACTCATTGTTCCAAATGTGTCCCGATCCCCACTTTACTTGATAGATTTTCAAGCAAGCACTTAGAGTTTTTTTGTCATTCTGTCCTGCTCTCTGGGAGATGTTCCCAAGGAACACACAAAGGCACTTCATTGTCCCCTGTCAGTTCATCTGTAGAAATATTTTTTGCATGTCTGATACAAAAAATATCTGCAATAGATAAATTGTGAGACCATGACTTATCCTTCTGTCAAATATTATTAGATCCTGTTTTTCTGTTCACCTGTTTTCTCTTTTTTTTTTTTTCTCTCATGAAATTGGAATGAACAGTTTTTGGTTCCATATGCTTATACCGTGCTCACAAAATCCTGCCTTAAGTCTAAAGTGTATGAAGACTGTGGTAATACCACATAATGATCACAAATGCATGAAATGCTCTATACCATACATTCTCTGTGCACCTGGGATCTTGCCATGGGAATATCAGAAGAACAGTGACAGCATTTCACATGCTGCTTGTATTTGATGTTCCAGTTGTTTTTTCATGACAGCTGGACTGTTCAGAAAGCATTTCTGGCAGACAATACTTAAATATTCAATGGTCTCTTGATCCAATTCAAACTCACATTTGCAAATTGTTTTCTTCCTTCTTAATTCCAAATATCAGAGAGAAAATAACAGGTGTATGCCACCTTAATATTTGCTATGCTACTTCTTTTAAAATATTGGCATTATTATGTATGTGCATTTTTAAATTATACTCCAATTATCTACAGTTAAATTAGGAATCTGTATACTGCTATAATACCAGCCTGCTGACATACAAAAATTACTTCCTGCAAACATTTGATTTTCAGAGCTGTTTGATACAATTGAAGATTTTCCTAAAGTATAAGAAATTGTGATTTTTCTGGTCTTAGGCCTATATATAGAATTGCTCTGTGAAAAGGATGCCAATTAGACTGCTGGGCAGGTACTGCTGAAGATGAAGCTTTGTAGCAGCTCAGAAGGATGTTCCTGCCACATGATTTCTTGTTCAATGCTTGTCTGAGATCTCAGTAAGTCTCATATATATTTTGGTACCACTGTTTTTCAATCAATGAAACCATTTATATCAAAGGCTCTCTCCAAAAGCAGACTTTATGATCTGATTGAGACTGGCATAAGCAATGAAGACAACCTATTTCATTGATGATCTCATGATTTCTGTTGTAATTATAAAAGAATAGTAATGATCAATGAAGCTGCTTTCAAGAGAACATTTCAGTTTCAGTTGCTTGGATTCCTGCTTTGTTTTGTTTGGGTTCTTTTTTTTTTTTTTTGTCTTTTCAGTATGCTGTAGGAAATAAAAGGGAAAAATTATATCTCAAAGATTGAACAGAGTTTTAGCAGAATACCTGAGAACATGCACAAATATAAGCTCATAAGTAGTCCTGTTGTGTGACATTCTTAAAGTTCCCATGTAGTTAAGTATATACTCTTAAATTGGGGTCAAATAAAAGTTTGTAAGGCCTGAAGAACTAGACTAGGTGTCAAAAGTTCATCTAATTTGTCACATGAATAGAGGCAGTTACTGCAAGCTGTTCTTTTTCTTCTATACTGATCCTATTCCTACTGAAGTCAAAGTGGGATTTCTTTAGATTGATCCACCATGAGCTGAATGGGGCACTTTCACCCATATGCAGATAAACAGAGACACAGTGATGTTCTCTGTTTAGTTGTGAAGGATGGGTGTAGGAGTTGAAAAAGACATATCCAGTTAAATCCTTTCTAGGAGACTTATATTTTCAAATTCTTGTTCTTGTCTCTATTCCTCTGTTGCATGAGTCAATGGACACATCAATAAATCAACAGATACATGAACCTCTGATATTCTTAATAAAATGTAAATTGATAAAATAGACAAATAAAGACATTAATCACTGAGAGACTAATGAGCGGTTTGCAGTTTCTAATTGTAAAATGGAGGAATTCTTTTATTGAAAAAATCCTTAAAGACTAAAGAATTCATAGCATGTGTGGTACACACCAGAAAGCTACGCTTTATCAGTCTGATTTCCCAATGACCACCTTGCCACGGTGGTGAATTGATTGCTGACCAAATTACCAGATCAGGACTGCCTTGGCCACATCATGCTTTCAGGCTCAAACCCAAAATGCAGATAGGTTATGCCTTAACTCCATCCCTTTTGACAGGCACGGACACACCAGCTATGCCCTGTCAGCATCCCATTCTTGGTGCCACAAACTGTATGGAGCTGTTTTGCTGTGTCTGACAGGCAGAGGTTGGACGGTGTCTTCAGACCAACGAATAATCTGCACAGCCAGATTAAGGGTGTGGTCTGTCAGCTGCGGGGTGTTAGAAACTGCTTTCCGTTCCCACAATTCCAACCTCCAGGCTGCTTCCCTCTGTTAAAGCATATCGGCGTCTGCCGATTCCTGCAGGTTTTTGTGTTCACGACATAGCACAGGCAGCTGGGACACAGCAAGAGCTTTCAGCACAATGGCACTGTCGCCGGTGACTGCCTTCCCATCTGAGCGGGATAAATGGAAGTACTGGGATGCTCTTCCCAGGGAGGTGGTAGAATCACCATCTCTGGATGTGCTTAAAAAAAGACTGGACATGGCACTTGGTGCTATAGTCTAGTTGAGGTGTCAGGGCATAGGTTGGACCCGATGATCTTAGAGGTCTCTTCCAACATCATTATTCTGTGATTCTGTGATCCTGTGCTGGAGCGCTCCCGAGGAGCCGCGCTCAGAAATGCGGCGGCCACCGTGTGGCCACGCTGCAGCTCTGCTGCTGCTGCTGCTGCTGCTGCTGCTGCTGCTGCTGCTCCTGCAGCTCCTGCTGCTTCTGCTGCTGCTCCTGCAGCTCCTGTTGCTGCTGCTGCTGCTGCTGCAGCTCCTGCAGCTCTGCTGCTGCTGCTCCTGCAGCTCCTGTTGCTGCTGCTGCTGCAGCTCCTGCTGCTCTGCTGCTGCTGCTCCTGTTGCTGCCGCTGCTGCTGCTGGCACAGAGGGGGCCCTGCCGAGGCCAGCGGCAGCCACACACTGCTCATTGGAAAGGTGTACCTGGCACAAGGATGTGCTTCAACAGAATTACTCCCTCCTAACTTGTTTTAAAACAAAGTTTATCACTGGGTACTGCTGGGACACAGAGGCCCAGGTCCTTGCTTGATATAAATCAGTGTAGGAGTCTGTAAATCAATAGAGCTACATCAATATACACCAGCTGTGGGAGCCATTAAATTTGCACCAGCAGAAGATCTGCTCTGAACTGCTGCATTTTTTTTTCTGCATATAAACAAGATGAAACTTAACAGAGATCATAGAAGTTCTTCAAGACCTTAGAAATCCAAATTTCTTTATTGATGACTAGTTATTCTAGAGCTACTTTAAAGTGTAATTTCCCTATAGACTTTGTTGGGATGACTACTAACCGAACTGATAGAGAAAAGAGGGAGAAATGTGCAAAATCATAGCCACTAGTTCCATGCTTTTCTTTTTTCTGAGGAAAAACTGAAATGTCCAAAGTGCTCTAAAGCTGATCAAATGTAAGGTATAGCTTACTTTTGAGGAGTGACAAAAATAACTAGGACTCAGGCCTCAAAAAAACAAGCACTGGTTGCAGGATCATGAGAAGGTCACAGAAAGTCAGTGACAAATGATTGTTCACTGCTTTATAAAACACAAAATTTGGACAAATATAATTAAATGCTCAAGTGATGTGCTCCAAAAAAAGAGCAGATAGAATTTCACAGGATTGGTGTGCACAGCTCATGCTGCAGGAGGATGTGCATCCCACAAAATACTTTTGACAAATACAGGAACAAAAAAAACTACACAAAGACTGTCAAACACTAAGATATTATCTCTGACTCAGGAAGGTTCTGAGATGCAGATTAGATGAAATCAGGAAAGAAACAGTGAGAAAACTTTGGTCTTTTCTGGAGGATACACTGTCTACTCTTCCTCAAGTATCTGTCACAAGGCCTGCTTGGGCAGTGGGTGCTGAGCTGAATGGAGCGCAGTGGGACTGGCTGTGCCTGTCCTGATGGCCCTGTTGCTTATGGTCTCTTGTGACTGATAGCACGTGCATTTGTCACTGCACTGATTCAGGACTTCACCTGCTTTGAGCCTGACAGGATTTGCTTCTCTGTCAGAAGCACAATACCTAATGAAATGTGTCTGGAGGGTGTTCTGTGGCCGTGAACATTGGCAAACTCAAATTTCTCTCAATCTGTAGAGAACTCTCCTTAATTCTGAAAATAGTTTTAAAAAAATTTGCTACACTTGAGGTGACAATAATGGTGTAGCTCAATAGGCAAAAAGAATCTGAATCCACAGCACCATAAAAAAAAAAAAAGTAGTTTCATAAAATAACTTAGATTAAGAACAAAAGCAAGCTATAAAAATAGATCATTAATGTTTCATGACTGAGGGACACTGCTCACAACTACTAAATGTAGGAAAGTCAGGAAACAAATAATAATTTCTACATCAATATTTAATCAGAAAATTTATCTTAGTTGTTGTTTCCTCCCATTATTTTTTATTATTTGGGGTCAGTGCTGCTTGTGGAATATCTATTGAATCAACCATTTCTGTGGTAGTGTGGTACTGATGGGTAATGTCATAATGAACAGTGGTTTGAAGGGCAAGTAGGGTTAATTTTCACATATACAATAATTTTTAAAGTGAAAGCAAGAAGAAAAGCCAGATTTGTAGTGTTGATGGTTGTTTAAGGGCTACTTGTTTCATAGTCTCTTATTATGTCTCATTTTGTTAAGGAACCCAGTAGCAACCATAAAACAAGAGTGAGTTGTTTGGGCTTTTTTTTTGCCTTTTGCTACTGAGATACCACAGCTATTTATCTTCTTTCTCGTGAGCATCACAGTTTTTAATGGCTTTATGCTAGCAATATTATAAGGAAGAACTTTGAAGCATGTTTTGAAAATAGAAAAGGTCAAAGAGTAAACATTTCCAAAAGTACTGCAGTAATTAGGAGCCTAACTTCCTTCAGCCTTTAATTAAGTTCTTAATTTTATCTTCAGAGTTTTGCCAAGATTACATTAAAAATTATGGTTGAGCGGAGGCTTGAACCAGATCATTGAACTCCTCTGTGTCTCATGGGACTCTTGCTAAGCATTTGGGCTCTCCAAAGAATTAGGATTTCCATTACTGGAAACACCAAATACCTGGGCAAAACCTCTTTTAATTTAGATTGTGTTTTGAATTGGACTTATTTAGCAGCTTCTGTTCTATCAGGAACATCTTCCTCCATTTACCCCTTCTACTTCAGATCCATAAACAAACCATGACCATGTTCAGTTGTGTGCGTGCTTCCCACGTGGGAGAACTGGCACAGCACTGGCCTTTCAGCCTCTCAATATCAGAGCTGGCCTGAGATTTCCCAGCTCTGACTGTGCTGCCCTGGCCACAGCTTGTGGGACTGGCAGAGACCCTCTGGAGCAGCAGGCCAGGTCACAAGGAATGCTGCAAGGGAGTGGAGGAACAGTCACATTCTGGTCCACTTGGATTCAGCAGCAGGTTAGGAATCCCCTGAGACATATTTATTTTTGTTAGCTGAAATATTGAATTGAAATGAAGGAGTCAGCTCATTTCCCTGTAAACTTTGAAACATTTGAAATGTGTTTGTTTTTTTTCCCAATAATAAGCAGAGGAATGGACAGTCTTTGGAGTGGGATCCTGCAAGGGAGGTTTTTCTCATCAAGATCTTTTACCGTTGGTATACACATTGCTAAAAGGGAAGTGAAATGTAGTCAAGCCATACAAGTGTAGTTTTTTCACCCAATTCATAAAGTTCCTGCATCCACAGTCACTCCTATCCTATCCTGAACTCAGGCTTCCATGAGACTGAGCTGCTGGTAACTACACTGGCTGGTGATATTCATAGAATGATGATGCTGATCATAAAACGAAGGAAATTACATGTTTTTTTTTGCAGAAGAGTAATTTATAGGAGAATAAGTGTGTAGAATGAAAAAAAAAAAAAACATACACCAAAAAACTCCCTTTTCCTTTGCTTTCCTTGATGTCTTTGTTATATGCTAGTTTCAGAAGTGGTGAGTTGCCTGAAATGCCAACCCAAGCAAACACTAATTTTGCTGACTACAGCCATGTGTATTCTAATAAATTATGGCTTGTGCAACTAACAGCTGCTTCTACAGCTCCCCAATTGTGTTTATTTTTTAAACTTAAAAGTCCCTAGTTTTTTTCCCCCCAATTTTCTTTTCTTCTGCTTTTGCAGAATAGCAGAGAAAAATGTTCCAGAGAAATTTGACAAGAGCTAACAAAAGGGAAAGGCAGAAAATAAATAAAGGGAGTCAGAAAGATAGCTGACAGCTCACTGCTCCTGTAGGGAAACTTCCCTTTTTATGTGTTCATGTACTTTATGGTCACTTGAGCTGAGTGCTGAATTAGTATCTGGACAGGGAAAAAAAAAAGATATGCAGCACAAGACATTCTGTTATTCTGCTATGAATGACTACAAAATACTCTCAAGCTTTTTTCATGCATGTTTATCAGGGAGAGAGGCAACAGTTATCCCATAAGTCTTGAGTATTTCTAGTTAGGGAAATTAACACTGTAAGGTGAGCCTGCTGTAGCAAGCAGTACTAATGATGCATTAAGCATTCCAACTTGAAGCCTATAGGTGAGAAAGTACTATAAAAACACTGCTTAGTCAGCTTGGCCATTTGATTAAAAATTAAATTTCTCTAGTAAAACAAGTCCAGAAAGGTTAAAGATTTCTTTAACCAACAGGCGCATGTTTGGACATTATAACTGACACAACATGCACCAGAGTATGCTGAAAAGCCTGTAGTCCTGAAGTACCAGAGAATGAGTGCTCAAAAATCAGAACTGAAAGGGAACAATAAAAAAGAAGTTTGCACTATAATTCTCAAGACCCTGATCAGCTTTCTGGAACTTTCTGCCTGCATTGACTGCTATCAGATATTGCACAGGCACAAAACTTCCTTCCTAAGAGCAAACAGAGTTCATCACCTGGGGTTCCTGACCTAAGCTGTTCTGCCTGATTATTCAAAACCTGAAAAATGCTGCAAGGCACAAAGCTAGCTGGAAACTGGCGGGTGATCACAGAGCCTGTGGTTCCTGCCTCTTCCCATCTCCCCTACACGTGCCTGAACGCTGTCTGCAGACATCTCCCAGCAAATCTGGGAGCTGAGTGCTCCACGGAGGGTGCTCAGGAGAGCAGAGGAGCAGAAGCTGCTCTTGGCAGGGGGCGAGGATCCAGGCTGCCTGGCCTTGGAGCGGGAGACTGCTCGCCATGCCCCAGCACTCCTACCCCCTGAGGCTGATGGGTGCCCCAGGGAGCGGCAGTAGAGTGATCCCAGCGTTTTCCAAGTCAAGCAGCTGTGCTTGTGGCCAGTGAGGAGGGAAAGGGGAGTGGGGATGAGTCCTCACAAGCGGTGCTCAGGCACATCTCTGCAGCATTAGTCAGCGACAGGCACTAAAGGCAGCCACAGCCCTGCCTGAGTAATGGGGTGGTGGGAATGTCAAAGGCAATTGCAGTGTCCACTGCAGGCAGGCAGTGCTAATGCAGGAGCTTTAGTGCTCTTGGCCACCCCGGGAAAATCTGCATTAGAAAACACACAGAGCACCAGCAGCAGCTGCAGATAGAAACGGAGCCCCATCACAGCAGAGCAGCAATATCCACAGCAGTGGCCAATTGCAGGGTGCAAGGAAAGAGCAAGCATGAAGCAGTAAAATCTATATAGTGCTACCTCCAGGTGATAACACAACCAGACAAGAATGAGAATAGGAGAGGATACCTTAGAAAAATGTCAGAAAAAGGGCTTCATAACAATGTGGGAAGATTATTATCATCCTGCAAATAACAGAAACTATTCACATCAAATTATGGGGGATGGCAAAGAAGATAATAGCAGTTAACTCAACAACTATCTGATAAGTGATCCGTAATAGGATGTTATTAGATGTCCCTGACACACTGTAAATTATGCAATGATAAAGGAGGCTGCTCCAAATCTTTAATTGTGCAATTTACATATTGTTTTTACAATAGCTATGAACAAAAAATGCAACCAACTCAAACAATCAGCATAAAAAAGGAGAGGATATCTTCTTTTTCCCCAACTGGCTTTGCAGTATTAAAATAGATTCCCGCCTTTTAAATCAGTATTTCCAGTTAAAGTTACCTTTCAAAAAACTGTTTAAAAAGGTAGTAAAACAGTATTTTCCCACTACTGGAATAACTTTCAGCAAAGAAAAACAAAATCTTTCAAAATTATTTGCATCTCCCATCTACTACTTGTCTCTGCTCAACATAATTAGTTATGTTGTACAAATGTACAAAGGTACAAATATACTTCTAATCAGAAAAGGTTTGAGACTGGCCCCAAACAAAGCAAAGAAATTTCTCTAAGTTTCTGAATATCTGCAGTTATAGCAACTAGAAGTGGCATGAGGAGTGCTCATTTTTTGGAAAATTGTGCCTGTCAGGAGTCAAGGGCAGAAACTACAGTGAGCTGCTGTGACCTGTGGGTTCTTGCCTGCTGCTGACTCCTCCCATGGGCACCATCAGGCCCATGACCCCAGAAAGGATTAGCTTGTGCCACCCTCTCCTTTCCAGATGCTGGTTGCACTTACATTACTTCTTCACTATCTTCTGTAGATATTAAGAGGCTTTTATTGACTTGTCAGAGCATTTCCTGTTAGAAAATATCACATTACTTCCTTCACACTCACTTTTAAAGAACATTCAGAAATTTCATAAAATTAGTTTAAGGGAAAGAAAATTGTTTTGAAGTGGCAAACTCCTCTGTGCAAAAGCATCCTCAAAAGTTTCCATATTACCATTGTCAATTCAAAACTTTTCAATTTCTGTGTTGATACAAAAAATTAATTTTTAATTTTCCATTTTCCTGCAAATGGAAAGCAATAAAATTCATGACATTTTGTGCAGAAGGAATATTCTGGTTTGATTATTTTTAGAGCAACTCCTATGTATATTTTAAATAGAAATCTAGAACAGCAAAGATTGTTTTGAATCCTGAATGCAAAAGGAATAGACCTGACACTACAGCTTATTTAAGAGCCCCAGGACAACTCTGTGTTCACAGTGAAGGTGCTCTGTGCCTTGCTCTGGCAGACTTACACCTTCTGTACAATTACTCATACAAGTGTTTTGTTTGCCTTTTTTTTTTTTTTGTGTTTCATAAAGCACTTCTTTGAGAATAAAGCCTCTTAACTTTCTGTGAAGAAGTAGCTTCTCTAGAAGTGCTTAGGTTTTAAACAGGAGAAAGCCAGGGCGTGCTCTGTGTGTGCTCTGAAGAAAGGGCTCCATCAGATATTGCCACCCTCCCTGAGGACAAAGCTTGTACCTATGTATATGCATACACACATCACACGTGGAAAAATACATTATTTAGGTTTGCAAGAACTGTGATTCTTAATAGAAGTCAATGGAGGACAAGAAGTGCTTGTGAAGTAGCTATTCACATTTTTATGCTTGGTCAAAACTGGAGCATCTGAAGCACTCACATGCTGTTTTGAATGGTTGGTTTCCACTCTTCATAGAATCTTTCTGCTTCTGAAAAAAATACCACATCTCTCTATCCTGACTTCCATCACTTTTGTACACTGAATCCCATCATTTGATGGTGAATGAACTGATTATTCCATGCCTACCCCACCAAAATTGCAGCACAGTCTTCCAGAGGTAGAAAAGACCCAGACCAGTTTCCAGCTCTGCCATGCAAATAGGTGAATGTTGATGCCAAAGTGTGATTTTCTATAAAGAAATCAATGGACATAAATATTTAAGCCAAAACATATGAGGTTCTAGGACCCTTTCCATTATACAAGCCATAGATTTTGTGAAGTGACTTTTGGCAAACTAATAACTTCTGTTGGCAGTAAATCCCTTCTGTTATAAAGGCACCAAATACAATCAGAAGACCACAAGTACAGTTCTGTAGGAAGGTTGTTCCAGTGGCTTATTCTAAAGTAGAAGGAAATGTTCTCCCTTCTATTTCCAAGAAATGTTTTTGTTTTAGATTTAAAAAAAAAAAAGCACTCAGGAAGGCATGAATTTGCCTTGCTTTATGACTGTGCAAGCCTTGAAAGGTGTCCATCTAGACTCATTAAAAAGCTTAAATGGTCAGATTGAACACGAGTTCTTCAGTCCTTTTGTGTTTCAAAAATGCTTCTGGTATTTCAAAAGTTTGTTATAAGTCCTATGAGGAGCAGCTGAGGGAAGTGGGATTATTTAGCCTGAAGAAAATGAGGCTCAGGGAGATCTTATCTCTCTCTACAACCACCTGAAAGGAAACTGTACTGAGGTGGATGTTGGTCTCTTCTCTCAAGTAACAAATGATAGAACAAGAGGAAATGGTTTTAAGTTGCACCAAGGGAGGTTTAGATTGGATGCCAGGAAAAATTGCTTCACTGAAACTGTTCTTAAGCATTGGAATAGACTGCCCAGGGAAGTGGTTGAGTCACCATCCCTGGAGGTATTTAGAAGAGGTGGAGATGTGGCACTTAGTGATATATGGTTTAGTGGTGGCCTTGGTGTACTGGGTTAACAGCTGGACTCAGTGACCTTAAAGGTCTTTTCCAGCCTTAACAATTCTATAAGTCAAAAAAAAAAAAAAAAACAACAAACCAAACAAACCAAGAATTCCTCATTTTTTTTTTTCCTTAATAAGAGAAGAATATATTATTAAAAAAAAGGCTGCTGACTCCTCCCTCTTATCCATTCTTTCACTTAGGCTTTGCTTTATGTAGTTATTTTCACCTTTGTTCACACTTATTTTCAACACTGTGACAAATGGCAACATGACATGGAGACAGAGAATTACAATAATTAAGCTCCATACACAGAAGGTTTGAGCAAGGTGAGATCTGGTACATAAAATGCTGCTGCTTTGTGCTTTTCTCTAATGCTCTGCTGTATCCAGATCACATGAAGGAGAACTTTTAGAATCACTGAGTATCCTCAGGCTCCTCTCTGCCAAGAGCTGTCTTGAGCCCATCCCTGAGGAGTTGTGAGCCTAGAGAGAGGCAGGAGACTTCTCATCCTCACAGCCAGGCTAGGAAATAACCTCCACAAGTGCTGTCCAGTAGCCAAGAAAAGCAGTAGATGATTTTTTTGCTTTTGTCGTGTTAGGGTAGTTTGTGCTATCTGAACTGCTACACAGCCAGGGATCTGCCTCTGCATCTTCAAAGCACTGTGCCAGCATTATATAATTAATTCTCACAAAACTCTTACGAGGATGATGGACTATAAATGAATTGTTCCCTAGTAATCATAGAAGAGAGGAGGCTTTAAAGAACTTATGCCTCATCCCTATTGATCTTTCTGTGTGAAACCTGTATTGTCAGTGCAGTATCAGGATCACTGCCTTGCCAAAAAGCTCCAGCCATGATCTGTGTCCTGTTGTGCCAAGCACAGTCTTGTGCCTTTTGGCCAGCTTCTCCCAAAAGACCTTTCAGCTTACAAAGAACAGAGAGTGTGAGGAGACAATTAGAGACAGAGACAGAAAGTGAAGAAGTGGATACAGCCTTCACCAAGCTGGCTACCAGGAGAGCTGTGGCTCTCCACAGGTACTGCTTTGTAATGAGCCTCTTCCAGGGGTAGTTTCTGTCTAATGTTGTTGCTGATTAAATGCAACAAGGACATCACCAGCAACCCCGGCCTGCACCCTAAGAAAAATAGACTCCCCTGCAGTATTAACATGATAGCCTGAAATAAATCCTGAAGCCTGTAAGTAGTAGTAGAATTGAGTTGTGTATCATCCTTGATAACAGAAAAAAAACCAATAAAGTGTGAAAAGACATTTTAAATATTAAAAAGCAAAATATTTTTAAAAGACAGAGAAAGACATGAGGAGAAAATGCCTTTGGGCTTTTTTAGTTTTTTCTCCCCAGATTGCAAATAATTGTTTTATGCAAAATCATAAATCTTATTTCCATGGCTAACAGACTATTGTTATATTCTTAACTAATCCATTAGAGAATCCCTGCTCAAGCTCCATTTAGGGTTTTTGGTTTTGCATATGGGTTCATCCTATGTACTATCACAGTATCATGCCTACGATTTCAAGCCTTATTAAAATAATCATTTTTATCCAGGATGGAGAGCGTTGCTTTCCACTGGAAATGCACGATTATCTCATCCTAACTAAATTGCTCATTCCTCACCAGTAGAAGTTAGACACCTGTCAACGTTTCAGTATTACCTCTAACATTTAGAGACCCCCTGTAATTATAGAGAATTTTATTGGTGGTTTATTTTTAAGAAATAATAGGTGGAAATTTCTGTCTTGACTTTTCCATGTGGGATATGAAGTCCATAAAGGAAGGAGGAAATATATGGTAAAAATGAGATGTTTTTCACATTCTAATTTATCCAGCAATAATGTTTAAGGTTTTCTTTTATGACATAAATATGGGCAAACACCTCATACTAATGAGTTTAATTCAGTAGAATTACAGTGGGTCTCAGATCTTTGAAAGAGGTGTTGTGAAAATAATTTTGCCCCTGTAGTAATAAACAAATGTATGCCAGTCTCAATGCACACAGCAATGCTGCTCCAAAACAGACTATAAACAGATCCAGGAAAAACATTTAAGAGAAAAGGGGGGTAAAAAAGTTTCCAGTAGAAAATGATGCAGAAGATCTGCAGAGCACAGAATTCTCAAGGTGAGGGTTAAGCTAACAAAAGCCATAGAGAGGGATTTGGTAGTCCAGTCTGACCTCTATGAATGCTATGTTTAACAGGGCTTTCTGATAAGGCTACATGTAATGTTTTACTTTATTTTACTTCTATTTTACCTTTTTCTGTTTTTCTCTTTCATTACTATGCCTGAATCTGCATTTTCACTCAGAGGTATTAGCACTAGGAAAATATTGCTCTGTAGTGTGGGTTTGTCTCTCATTTGCTACAATTTGTCTGTCCCTTTGGATTCCACACAAGTGTGACTCCTCTGACTTCCTGAGAAGCTGCCAGAGGAAGCTTAAGATAGCAAGATAAGATGAGAGGTGCTGTGTTGTCAGTGACAGCCATTTAATACTCAGCTGCAGAAGGGTAAAGCATCCTGCAGCAGTATGAGCCGTCTGCATGGAGCACACACCCTGGGACAGCCTCACCCCCTTCTGGAGAGATTTTCCTGGTGGCCAAACAGGAAACCCCACAATGGTTAAAATAACACTTTATGCCTGTACTGACACTGCTGAGTCCCACCCAAAGAGCCTCTGCAAGATGGCAAAAACACTTCATCAAATACAGAGGAGCGATAGCAAATATGCACAGCAAATAGCAAATACATTTCAACACATACAGAGATGAAAGATGGAAGCACTAGGCCAGATGAATCTAATCTGTGGTTGCTTCACTGTCATAAAACAGCCATAGATCAAGAAGACGAGGTTGTAGGAAAATTTTGCATAGAAAAGTTTGAGCATTTTAGCCATTGGCTTTAGCCCTCCAGCTTTATATCAGCAACATTTCCTCCATACAGCAAGATATGTATGCCCTCCATTTTTTAAATCAAGGGCAGACAGTGACAGGTGCAGATAGGTTTGTAAAGATAGAAATAACAGAGCAACATGCAAAGCAATGAAAAAGAGTGAATAGGGAAATTGCTGCTAGTGGGATAAAAGTGTTTCTCCCAAACTGGAGAACAGGAAGCAAAGCTAAAGATAGCAGAGCTCTCACTGGAGCTCTCTAAGCCTCGAGGAGCACTAATGGAAGAGTCAGCAAGCAGAGATAGAAACAATGCAGACAGTACAATGGACTTTCAGGGAAGAAGAAGCAATTAAAGGCAACATCAATTTCAAATGTGAAGAAAACCCAACAAAACCAACAAACCAAAACAAAGCAAAACCAAACCACACCATTGATGGTTTTGAGATCCAAAAAGGTCATAAGGAAGAGTATAATTTGATGGCACATGGCCTGACTAGTCCATGTACTACCTTTGAAAAGAAAAAGGATGTGGATGGAGTGGTGAAAAGAAAGAGAATGAGAAAGAAAGCAGAGAAAACTATCCACACAGGAAGGAACCGGAAGGAATGGAGTAACTCAAGAGAGTTGTTCAGCCATTTTCTGTCTAGACAAAGGGACAGCAATAACTTTCAGAAAGACATGACCCCTCCCTGGGATGCAATTTCTGTGACTGCATACCTTCACAACTGCAATTTCAGTCATAATTTCTTTACAAGTGGGAAAATGGCATGGAAGGGAGGCTCTTTACTGCTCCAGGCTTCCTGTGCACCTCAGAAAAAAAAAGCACCATGCTGAAAGCAGAAAAGTAACATTCAAAGTACATAACAAACATGACTGTAACCTACCACTGAGATGCCTTCCTACCTCACCACCCACATGAAAAATGTACTTGCCATTTGAAATTAAATTCCCCTGATAATTGCAGCTTCTCTTCCAACAGACAAAGAATATATCTGTTTGTTCATTAAAAGACTTCTTTAAAAAGTCTCAACAAAGACTTTGTTTTAAATATTGGCACAGTGGGGTGTTTGGACCAAATATATTCCCTCCCCTCTGAAAAAAGAACTATCCCAGCATGACACAATGACAGAAATGACAGAACAGCAAAGCGTAATGTCAGGGAGATGGAAGGTTTCAAAAGGAAAAATATAAAGGTGCCTCCAGGTTATCCAAGTCTATTTTTTTCCTTGAGAATTGTAATTACTCAAGAGTACAAGATTTCTTCTTGATTGTCTGCAGGGGGTTTTAAGGGTTTTTTTTCCTTACCCTTCTTGACAGCACCTCCCGCTGACACCAGAGCGACAGTCACTACACCTTCCTGGTAATGTCAATGAAAAACTTACCAAATGCATTTTTACATTGTATAACTCATCTGGACTTGAACAGAGAAATCTGCAGCCAGCAGAAAGCTCAAGGACTTCACAATGATTATGCAATCTCCTGTTCCATTAAAACAACTGTTTATCTTCAGAAAAGTATTTGATAGAGAAAGAAAGCATGTAGTTTAGTCTTTCAGCAGACTGAAAACCAAAGAGTAGAGAGCTTAATGAGAATGTTGTATGATGCCCTCTCACCCTAAATCTCTTGCTATCAAAAAGACAAAACTTTGATTTTTCTAAGGGTCTTTCTCACCTCTGCTTTACAGTTTATGCTTCATGATTTGACATCACACATACAGATTATGGAATGCAATAAATTGGAGTTCTCTTTAGGGCTAGATAGCGAGATATCACTCTTTGATTTCAAATGTTGGTGTCCCTGCAGCATGTGATTTATGGAGAGATGGATGCATACAACACTATCCTCCTAACAGGATTATTCCCAGTAAATAACATATCATCTACACTTTAGGAAGAGCTTATGAAAGAGAAAAAAAACTCAAACCAAAAAAACTCAAAACAAACAAACAAAAAACCCCCCTGTGAAGATTAGCACAGACTTAAAAATAAATCCATTTGCCCCATGCCCTCTTCATTTTGCTTCATGTCCCCTTCATTTGATATTATCTTCCCTTGTATCAGTGTAAGACAAGGTAACACAAAGTTCCCGGAGCTAAACACTCCCAATTTCTCCAGGTAGCTTAAAATTATATAAAACCTTATATAAAGCCTATAGAATTTGGGTACTGCATTTCATTTTAGCACCATATGACATCCAGCTGATGTAAGTGAGCATTAAAATTAGGTGGAGCTACATACGGTTCCATTAGGGGATGCTCAACCCAGAAAGTTTAAGCAGTAGTTTTCAAAATAGCAATTCCCAAGGGCAATAGGGCATATTCAGCAGATTTGGGAATTAAACAATTCTCAGAAAAAAAAGAAATCTTAGGTACAAGAAACATAAATTAGAGTCATGGGATATCACGTAACCGCCTCAAAATCACAGATTTAACCTCGACCTCGACCTTTCATTTCAATCATCTTTGAGGTGATAAAGAACGAGAAAGATTTCACCTAGGTATAGCCAGGTATCTGATCTTTCTTTAAGCATCCCTTTTTCTTCTGAAACTAACTAATAAAACAATTATTAAAAAACACATTTTCTAATTCAGAACCAAAATGATTGTTACAAGGTCCATTCTTTAATTTCAAAATACTTAAAATCTTAAAAGCTGTGTTGTAGTTTTGCTAAAATTCCTAATGGGAATTGGTATCAGTTTTTGTGAGATACCTCAATAATACAATGATCTCAAGTGAAGCAGTGTCAGCAGACAACTGTATCCACTTAACAAAATGGATGTATCAGTAATGTTAATCCACAGAATGCATCTCCAGTGACATGGGTTTGTGGTAAATGAATTAACCCTTCATCCTTCTAAGCTCTTGGTGATTATTTCCTTTTTTGATATTGTGACTTTTGCTCACTGCTGTGCTGGCAGTGCTAATTGTTTGTGTAATTCTTGACCTATGGTAATACTGTGATTCTGCAACCTTCACAGTGGGGTCAGAACTACAGCATGTGTTGACATGGATAGGGAGGAAGGTGGCTGTTCCTCAAAGGCTCATGATGTAAATGGACAAAAAAGTGGATTAAAAAAGAATTGAAGTGGAGGATAATGATTATAGCTGGTTGTAGTCACTGCTCAGCCTTTGTCAAGGAGAACCTGGTGGACAGAATAGATCATGTTCATCCCTGATACGACTTCCCTAGATTTTATACTGGGGAGTAATTTCACTCATATCACACATTCATATATCTTTGTCTGACAGCCTTTCAAAGCTTTATTAATCAGTGTTTCATGCAAATAGTAAAAGCATTGAAGATGGAATTATGTGATCATTGTCATAAAGTGAACAATATATTGCATCTTGTTTATCCATCTGTTATAATTGCCCTCTGGGAATTAAGTTGCTTATAATAAATTCAATTACATAAGTGGTACTAACACACGTAGATGTCAATACATACTCCTCATTTCCACATTTGATTCTTCATATTAGACAATGCTGAAGGTTTTTACAGAGCACAGCTGCATGCTCGTGACCTTCCTGTCACTGTTGAGATTCTCTGCTGCCTGGATCTGCCTGCAATGATCATCTTAACCCCTAAGATGGAGAAACAAAGTCAAATGTCTCTGCTGTATTTTGCTGCCTATTCAGATAGGATTAGAGTTGTATGCTGTTGCCACTGATGGTTATAATTCTCTTGAGTTGTTACAGTTATGAAACTGATTTTCACTCTGGAGAGATAATATGGGACAATGAATCCAATTAAGAAAACAAAGAGAACCTGGGATAGCTTTGCCACACTCTTTCTGTGGCTTCATCCTGCCTTTTGACCCTGGATACATCTCTGCAACCCTTGGAAGTGAGTCTGAATCCAGTCTCAAGCTCAAACTTGGCTCATATTCACACTGTGTGGGTGACAGGTTAAAGTCAGGGGTTTAGCTGAACTCCAGGGCACAGTTTACTGCACTTCACCCCTTGGTCTTCAGCCCTGCACACAACCAAGAAAGTTCCCTTCATGCAGGCTCAGTGAAATCTGAAATCTTGCACATTTTCTGGCTGAACCTCAACTAATTCAACACACAACTCGTAAGTGCACAGAAGTTTGGCCTCCTGGGATTCCTCCTCCTTAATGGGAACATGGTGGGACTTGTTTGCTCTAGTTTAAATCCCTAGCATAAAAATTCTCAGTGGTGAGTTTGATTTTCTTCCTTACCCTGGAATTTATAACACCATCCAATATAACTGCCCTTATAACAAGCAAAAAACAGACCCTGAGAGTCAGAAAAAAAAATAAGTAGGACTCCTAATTATGGCTTAGTTTTGATAGTGGTTGCTCAAATCACTTATTCTTTTTGTGATAACTAAAACAAAATAACATTGATTACTAGAAAACCCCTGAATACCCACCCTTGCAGTTAGTTACAATATGTTAATATTCTCATGTTGTCAGCAGATCTTTAGCGAGTAGGAGGGATTCATTATCTCCAGTGCAATCTGCAATCCAGACTGGCAGAAAGCAGAGGCTTCCTATACCTCAAGCTGGCTGCAGTCAGAAGTAAGATGAGCGTGTCTGACTCAGGCCTACACATTACTGTATAATCATCTCTCTCTCACAGTGAGTTAAAATCACTTTGCTTTGAAAAGACAGTGGTAGGTCTACATGGAACTGTTTAGTTTTGATGCAAATGCATTCACTTCCTAGAGGAAATAAACATTTTTAGTCAGTAGGTAGGAAATAAATGGGTCTCCTAGTGAGGGGTGAGTTTGCCTTGTTCGATTCTGTGTCTTACACAGATTTCTGTGTGTCTGTACATACTTGTACAAATATATGTGTATATATGCATGTGTATATACAGATATACACGCACACATACACAACATTAATAAATGGGAATTTTCATAGTTTAGGCCAGATTAGCTTTCAGCTCAGCCCTCGGCAAGTAGTTTGTCTAGAAGCAGGTCAGTGATACTGTGACTAAAGAACCTCTATTAATTTCATTTTCTGTTCCATGTCCTTTAATGTCTGCATCAAAGAAATTACAGCATCAGCCTTTAGAAAGGCAGGTATCTGCAAAAACATGGGCCCAAGATTCTGAATATGCTGTGCCTATGCTGAGAAGGGAGCAACACAGGAGTGCTCAGGAGCTGCTCATTCCCACAGGATTGAATTTAGAAATCCTGATGGCTTTTGAGACAAGGTGTATTCATTTCTTCCTCTTTTTCAAGGGAGTCTAAATTACCATCTTGTCTTTCATTATTCTCAGTTGACTCCTTCTGTATGATAATTGCAGCAAGGTTAAAAATGACCTAATGATTGCATTAGCTTCCACACAACTTTCCTCTTTTCACTCCTCTCTGACCTCCATCCACAATGAGAGATTAGTGAAGGACAGGCAGAAAAGTAAAGAGAATGTCTGAATATAGGTTGTCATACCCAGCCCAGCTGTTGCTAATAATAATTTTCTGAGTGCAAGCACTGGATGAGCCATTTGTCACAAATGATTTATTTGATGAAATTAGCTCTCTTTTTCATTCCTTGCAAACTTTGTCAGTAAAATCATGGAGACATTCAAAGTTGTTTGTTATGTATATAGGCCCAGGTGACTGTTTCTCTCCTAGAGCATGAGGCTATGGATTAGTGGTAGACTGAGGTGCAAATGTTCAATGGAGGCTAATGATTTTGGATGCCTCTCCTTTTAGCTGTCTTTTCTTGAACAGGCAGATCACAGCACTGAGCAGGTAAAGGCCCAAATAATTCTGAAAAAAAAAAATTCCCCTTAAGGGATACCTTGGTTGTTCATGCAGAATTGCTAATTGCTTCTGAAAATCTTTCCCAGTGTCTATTCATTATATGTCATTACTCACATTGGTGACATGGCAGACACTATAATTCCATGACTGAATGACTGAATCTCTGCAAAATGGAGACTTGATAGCCACCAATGAGTGACAAGCTGTCTTCTCTATGTATGGAAAAAGGCATTCATACAGAAAACATTCCTCCCTTCCAACTCTGTAGTCTGAACTGGGGTGCCTATCAAACACAGATTTTTGCTAAATGCTTCCCCAGCTTCTGTAATTTCTTTGGTCTTGTTTGCCTTGAAGTTTATAAGTATTGTGAGACAGATGCTGGGCTTTGACCTCAGCTAGGAGACTTATACACCTTATTCCTTAACTGTGTTCCCATTAGCTAGCCAGCTGTACTCCAAGGACTACATCCATCCTGTGACACCTAACTGTCCAGGGATTTTTTAGGGGTTTTTTCATTCTAATTTGTATGGCTTCAGAACAAGGGGGAAAAATTGTGTTCGTTTGTGTAGGAGTTCTCTCATCAGGGCTGATTGGTGGTTGATGAGACCACAGGAATGGGGTTTGCAGTTATGCCAACACCTCATGAAGTCCAGCTCTTCACTGGACACTGGTGGAAAGCTGACTCTGGGACAATAACTGCACCAGGATTTTGCTGCATTTCAGTAAAAAAGCAGTATTGCTCAGGGAGTCAATGGTGACTGGCCCAGCTAGAGCTGACCACTGTGTTTAGTAGGGAGCCAGCACAGACAGCAGACCATGGCTGTGCCCTCTGTGACTCCTTCCAGCACTGCAAAGCACAATGTCACTGGAATCACACCAGGGAGGAGTGTGTCCCGAATAAGGCCTATTTCAGTCCCTAGGTAATTTGTAGCCATAGTCATTTGTACTATTATTTACTCAGGTTATTGATCTTTTAAGACCGGTAGCTGTATCTGGCCATGATTGACACAAGTGTCTTCATAGGCAGACAAGATAATGTAATGAAAGCAATAATACCAGCAGACAGTGGTAAAATAATGGGGGGGAAGGTGAGGGGGAGGAAGTGGTGATTTCAGTTCTTTGTCTTCCAATAATCGCTGCACAGCTTGACATCTGATTTCTTTTACCTAATCTCAGCATGCATTTCAAAAATGCTACTGGCCATCAGATTATCCCAGCAGATCATTACATTTTCCTATCCTCCGGACTTAGGTATGCTGTGGATCTATCCAAGGATAATGAGCAGCCTGCTGTTGCACTCACCTGGTCAGGGTCGGTGTGTTTTATGAAAGCTTCCCACATATTCTCTTTAATGAATGAGTCCTTTCTATTTATAGGAGAATACTCAAAGGCAAAAAGAAATAAATGACCTTCAGGGGGTTTTTTTATGTGACCTTTAGGTTTTTTGATGGGAAACATATTCTTCAGATAAATTCTTATTATCAACAGGAAACTGCAATATGTGATCCCAAAGCCACGTACAAATAAGTTTTCATATATGTAATGCTATTCTTTCATTCTGTACAGTCTGGGGTCAGAGATAAAGCTCCCAGCTGCAATTATCCAAACAGCTGGATTGTTTGTATTCATGGGCTAAACTGCTATTGCTTCTAGTGGCAAACTCAACATGGGTTGTAGCAGTACTAATGCTGTTTACTGACTCTAGGAAAGAAAACAAGTTTATCTGATCACAGATAAACTTACCTCCTCAGATAAACATTTAAATAAAAAAAGCTTTTTTCTTCAAAACGCAAAAATACATTCCCTAACTTCCCTAGTGGTAGCCAGCTTTTCCTGCTCTTCCTTATGTGTCCATGTCCTTCCTTTGCTTTCCTATTCATTAATTCCCACAAATGGTTCCTTCAGCTCAAATAGCAAGGCTCCAGACTGGTAGAATAGACTTGAGGACACTGAGGCTAAAAAACTTAAATGCTCAATTTCAGCAATTTGTGGCTTGCCTTGTAAAGCCAGTAAGGCCCTGATGGGACCAGCTATTGGTGCAATGCTGCTGGTCCTGCTCTTCCCATCACGCAGGTCATGCACTGCCTGTGTCCTGGGCAGCATTAACAGGGGCACTCAGCTGCCTTTGGGGTGCACAGAGTAAGGACCTGATTTCTTTTCCCATGTTAGGTTTTCTCACCAAGAACTCACACAGCTATTCCAGTACAGCCCCAGATGACTAATGATGATTGGCATTGTCCCCAAAATTATGATCACCGTGACTGCAGATTCTGAACACATGCCAGACATTTGGATATTTCTCCTCCTGCCACGTGAACAAGAGGAGGTATTGGTGTGTTCCACTTGTTTAACAAATAGGGAGTGAACATCAAGGGACTGGCAAAAGGGTATAAATGAAATTTATCAAAGAAGAGGCAGACACAGAAAGGAAAGAAATCAGGGCCTTCACTGTTAAGGTCAGTTTTGTTTTCATTGAGGAGAAGAAGATGTGCCACAGTGAATGCAAGTGTTATAAAGGAGTTAAAAACTGGTGAGTTAGAGAGGACTAATAACTATAGGTGTAATAGAGCCTCCACTCATAGCCACATTTGAAACACCTTCAGTGGCAGCCATCACTGTGATTTTGAATAACGTCCAGGTACTCTAAAACTAAATAAACAACTGAGTTTTCCCAAAATCCAGGGTACTCAGATCTGTAATTGATGATGAGCCACAGTTTTTGTCTGAACATCTTTAATAGCAATTAATAAATTTACTCTAATAAAAATCTTGCTGGCAAAAAGCCCTTAAACATGACATTATTTACATAATTTCCTGCAACAAACAGCTGCATAGCCCTCCACTCTGGTCATAACTTCTCAGTTGTAGTGCTCCTGCACCCAAACATTCACAAATCTTAAGGCAATGTCTGGCATTAATGATACAAAGGAGATTATGGAAGAGGTGTGTCTCACAAGGGTGATTTGAAAACCAATATTATAACTGGGGTCCAGATTCTGCAGTCAGATCCATATTGGTGACCACTGGGATGCATTGTAGGATGGGGCTCATATTTACTGATAGCTTTTAATTAGCCTGCATAATTCATTTCCACATCTGTTTTCCTATAAACAAGCCACTAATTAGTTCTGTGAGTCAGTTAAAAAGTGTACCAATGTGCCAGAGAGTTTAAAGAGACACTGAAAATATTTTAAACTCAGTCAATTTAATTCTTAATTATTTTTTAAAAGGAAAGCATGAAACACCCCTCCCCATTTTTAATTTCCTTCTTTGAATGCCACTAATTTCAGAATACATAGCTGCAAGGTTGTGAGTGTGTCAAAGACTTGTGTCTCCAGAGAAAACCCCACTTTGGCTTAAGATTTGTGATGTATTCTACTGCTTAGCTTTACTCAAGTGGTAGCTCTGGAAGCACTGATAGCACTTCTAAAATTTGATCACTCACCTGAAAAAGTCAAGTTAATAGCATAATTTTCTTAGTACTCCAGCCTCCTGGCCTTTCCAGCAATACTTAGTTCCTGGGCCAGTCACCAATTATGATTGGTATGGAGAAGATGAGATGTTTCTGACTAGGATCAGATGTTTCTGACTAGGATCAGAAAACAGGAATAGGTCTCTCACCCCATCCACTGAGGGAAATGAGCAGAGCTCGCTGCCTTCAAAATTGGGCCTGCTCAGACACCAGGGTGTCTGTGCCCTTGCACAGAGCTCTCCTGGGTGATCAGTTTAGTACCTCCACCAGGACCTGGGTAAGGGAAAGCCTACACTTCATGTAGATGACTTAGCCTTGTTCTGACTGCCACCCCTAATTTCCAAAATCTCATTCTGCTCAGACACAAGGGCAGAGCAACTGGGTCAGGTCTTTGCATGAGCAAAGATGAAACCTTGGTGTGTTCAGATGTGTTTGAAGTCAAAAATTAAAGACTTGTAGAGCTCATTAAGCTTTTAAGTTCTTCCTAAGTCTTAGTTTTGTCTGACTAGATCCTTTGTTGACTTTGACTGAAAGCCTTGGTGCTAGGCAGCTATCCTTCCTGTTTAACCTTGTGTCACTTGTGTCACTTGTAACAACAGAAACTAAAATAATTAAGTAAATTTTTAAATGGGGACTTCTGCTTTCCAAGCTGGCTACCCCTTTAAAGATAAGAAAGATGTCCTCCTGACACCTCTCTGGTGTAGTTAGTGCCTAATAGCTGAGCACAATGTCTTTTCTCCACCCTCCTTGCTTTTTAAAATGAGGTTTACAGCACGCCAGCAATTTAAACTTCTTCTCTCCGTTGGCAGGTCGGGATGGCTTTGGAGAACAGTCTATTTCTTCTGATTATTCCTTGCCACTGTGAGGGATTATAGCTGAGCACCAGCGGCTTTCGAGCACTAGCGGCTTCCCCCTCCCCACCCCCAAAGACGACCCAAACACACTCTCCTTGCAGATTACGGCGGAATCGCTAATGCAATTTTGGCCTGACTTTGATGCAGCACTCTATTGATGTGGGGTGACGCCGCAGCAAAGCAGCAAGGTTAGAGCACGGCAGTGATTAAGCCGAGGCCCTGGGCTCAGGTGTGCCTTCCCCTCCGTGCGGCTGCGGAGCGGGCCCGGCTCCGAGCGCTCCGGCCGCCGAGCGCACCCTGCCAGGGGAGGGCAGGATGCATGTTCTGCTCTAGTCTCCTCTACACCCCTCGGGAAGATAATCCCGGCCCGTTCAGCTGCTGAGCAGTCGGGCAATCAATCAGTCAGGAAATCTGATTTTTGCAAGCATCACCCTCGCCAGCCGGGAGGGGAGCACAGACCATGGGTGCGGGTCCGGGTCCGCTGTCTCGGCGGCCGCGTTCCTCTTGAGGCCGGGGGCGCTAACGAGAGCTCCCCGTGTCTCTTTTGGAAGCCCTGGGTCCCCCTCTGATCGCCTTCGAGGAGGGCCAGCCAGGGAAGCTCTGGACCAGGCTTGACAGAAGAGCGGATAGAGCATCAGTCCCGCCCGAGGCTCATCCCCCTCCCTGGACGTGAGGCTGAGCCTCGGCAGCGGGGCTGGGACTCGTCGGCTCTGTACATGCCAGGATATAATGTATATTTTATGTATGTGTATATAACATATGTATTCATAAGCAAACAAACATCTGAGCCGGGGATCTTTAAAATGTTCCAGCTACAGTGCTACCTAAAGGGGAAAAAAAAAGAGAAAAGGAAGACTTTAATTTTTTTTTTTCTCTAGGCATCTGATTTACTCCGTGACTCTGATGCTTATCAACAACGCGTAAAGATTGCAGTAAGGATCCTCCCTGGAAGGCGAGGAGGAGCAACTTCCAGGGGGCTGGGAGGAGGTGGAGTGCAGCGCGGCTCTCGCCTATAAGGAGGTGCCCAGCGAGCGGCTGGTGCTTCCCACCCAGCCGCTGCTCGCAAGGTGAATCGCCGCGGCGGCAGTCGGGGCAGCGGGCTCGGCTCGGGCACTGCCGCCGGCGTCCGGAGCGGCTCCTCCAAGGGCTGCGAAGAGTCCCCCGGCCGGCCCCGGCTTCCCTTCACCCGGAGTGCTTGGATGCTGTATGGAGTAAATGAGCGGAGGCAGAGCGAGCGCACAGAGGCTGAGAGGCGCTCGGAGACCGGGACCAGGGGAGACAGGCGGGCGGCTGGCTTCCCCCTCCGGGGCTGAAGATGGATTCCCGAGCCCTCGGGGGCTTCACTCTGCTGCTCTTCTTCACTTTATGGCATCTGGGATTAACTGCAACAAATTGTGAGTAACGGGAGTGCAAGGAGTTGCCTGGGCTTGGGTCGGGGGCGGGAGGAAGAGATGGGGAGTAACTCCCGGAAAAACGGGGTTATTGCGCCATGACCTCTGAGAAACTTAGCTCGGCTCCGCTTTGCTAATGGAGCTCAGAAATGCAAAGTTGAGGCCAGATGGAGGAACTGCTCTCCACCGTCCTGCCGGTGTGGATGTGGGAGTGAGCGGGAGACGCTGGAGCCTGCGAGGAGCCTCTCGGGGTTTTCCGCACGGTTTGTTGTCTTTCCGCTGGCTGCATCTTTTTGCGGGCAGTGACCGCTGTCGCCCTGCCTCGGCTGCGGGCCACCGGCCGGACGGGGCCGGGGTGGTCCCTCTGCCTGCTGGGGACGGTCGGTCCTTCCCGCAAGGGCCAGGGGATGCCACGATTTTGCGGGCGCAGCCTGGCGGAGCAGCGCCGGTGGCATTGAGCGTCTTCTCCTGGCTCGGCGGTACCGTCGGTTCCCTGGGCGCTTCCCACGGGCGCGGCTGTGTCCCGGGGCGTGGTACTCGCCCTCCCTGCTGCCCTAGCATTTCCCAGCTGGGAAATCGCCGTTCGCTCTTTTTTTTTTCCCCCGGGAGATCCACTCGTAAGTTCGCCACGTATCTCCGCCGGCCCTGCGGGGTCGGTCCCCGCAGGCAGGAGCATCCCTGGCCGGCGGGCTGGCAGCGGCGGCGGCTCCACGGGCGCGCTTGGGCGAACCCGGTGCAGCCGGGTGCCGGCGTTGCGGGAGTCCCGGAGCCCAGAGCAGGCGGCGATGCTCCCCGGGCTGCTCCCCGGGCTGCCGGCGGGGCTGGGGCGGGCTCGGTGCGGCCTCTCCCGCGGCCCGTCGGGCGGGGCGCGGCGGCCGCGAGAGGGCGCTGTTGCCCCGCCGGCGGCGCTGCCCCGGCCGAGCCCCGCGGGCAGCGCTGTCTGTCCGTCCGTCCGTCCGTCCGTCCGTCCGCCCCCTCCCAACAGCCCGGCCCGGCCTCTTTCTTCTCTTTTCCTATATATGTATTTTCCTCCTCTATCTTCTTTAATTTCCGGCCAATTAAATTACAGTTAATATGTTTTAATATCGCTCGCGAATACTAAATGGCAGGCGATTTAAGGCTGAGGCTTGCCATTACGGATGCGGCCATAAAGTTAATTCCTAACACTTAAAAAGAAACTCCATGTTAATGAGTTTTACTATTTCACGGGTGACAGTTTAATTTCACAGTGCCAATAAACATTTCCATTGAATACGCGCTGCTTCCTAAATATTTAGGAGTCAATCTTAAAGCATGATGATCAATGGTTTTATTATACTGTACAGATTTTACTTATTCATTGAGCAATGAATTAGCATGGAATCAGCTGTAAGTGCTTTCCCAGGAGCTGAGGGAAGGAGCCTGTGAATCTGTAATAGCTGCAAGTTCCCTAGAAACCTCGTTAGATTCACATGTGAAGATCTATGTGTGCTCGTACAGACCTCAATAATTGCACCCAGTATGAAAATTCATCACCTGCTTAAATAAATCATCTCCTTATGTTGGACCTCAGGGAGGCTGTGCACTCTTCCTCAGTTTTGGGCCAAGAAAGCTCATATGTGGGCTAAAATATTGAAGTTGTAGCCTGAAATATATTCAAGTAGCTGTATGAAAGTGCTATAGCTTTAAAGGGTTACTGAGCTTCCAGGTACCCAGTAACCAAAGGAAATAACAGAATTCCCCATGTGAGAAGCCTCGGTGCAGGCGACTGTCAGAAGCTTCTACTTGAAAGCCCATGTGTAAATGAGAAAGGATGGGCTCTGCACCCTCCTCAATTTGAATACTTTGGCCAAAGGAGTTGCATTCAGATGCCAGTACTGGTATACTCACAATGACTTCAGCAGGTTTATTTCTGACAGATTTTGTGAACAAGAGCAAAACTGGGGACAGTACTTATAGTTGAAAAGGACTATGCTTGGGGCTGGGCGGGAGAGTGCAGCTCATTTAATTTTCTTCATAATATCTAATATGCCTTTAATCTAATTTGTTTTTCCCCTTACTTCTAAATTATAAAACTCTTAAAAATTATTATTTTCTCACTTATTAATTTGCTGTAAAATTAAAGTCCGGAGTAAGTAAAAATCTTCTCTGCCACTGAGATATTTGATTCTAATTTTCTCTTTGGTAATAGTTTTTAATTAAAGAAAGAATTGGTGAAGAAACTGCTTTGAAACACAGCTACAGGCTAGGGGTCAGTAGACATCATTAGAAGGATCAGAATTGCCAAATGCTAATAAAACATTAGAAATTCCTCCCACTTTGCATTCTGCAATATTTTATTAAATTAGGTAAATAGAGTGGCAATCGGATTTCTCCCCAGGATACTAATTACCAGAAAATGAATAAATGGCCATGTACGTAACACTGAAAATGTGTTGCATATGATGTCTGGGAGAACTGAAACTTCAACATTTATCAGATAGACAAGGAGACACAAAGCCTTGCCTGCTATATAACAAATTAGTTGCCCTTTAGCAGCATATTCTGTGATCTGAAAACATTAGTAGCTTTGGTAAGTCTAGACTTGTTGAGCCCCATTTTTTTCCCCCCTTTTTCATTTTAAAGTTGGAAGGAGGGAGCAGTAGTAAAAAAATGAAAGGAACTATGAAGTCATGTTTTTCTTAAGCACTTTTCTATATCAGTTCAGGGCTGGTCTGCAGCTGCAGAAAAGATTTGCAGGAGCCATAAGTGATCTTCCACCCAGTTTAGTGTTGTGTACCTTAAAAAATGTCCTCTATTGCTATTTTACACCTTATGCTTCCCTCTGCCTTACTTGTATCTTTCTTGACTGACTTTTCACACATGGCCTGAAAAGATGTAGCAGATTAAAGCACCTCCTGGTCAAGTAGCACCTTTTAACTCCCATTGCGAAAGTTATTCTCAATTATTGCATGTTTCTGTTCCAGAACACAGCTGCCTCTGCCACCTAAAGTATCTCTAACATTTATTATCCGTTTTCACCAGCACTTCTAGCTGATCAGGAGACTTTCAAACCTTTCACTTAAACCCAGTCATAAGTGTCAGTCAAAGCTGCAGAAATTCAGTGTGTAGTAGAATGAGATCTTCAAATTCAGTGTGTAGTAGAATGAGATCTTCTACTCTTGCAGAAATGTATGGTCAATGTACAGTCCATTACTCTGCAGAGGATTTCCTTGTGGCCTTACGGGACACATCTGGCTTTAATAATTCTGTTCAGTTAAAAATAGGCAACGTGTCTGATTTTTTTATTTTGAAAAAATACTGAAGTAAATGTAATTTTTTTTTTACGTGCAAGTTATAGATATATTTATTTATTTTTGGCAACCAGTGTTCACTCTGGTTCACTCTGATTTTAGCCTTCCTTTCTCTGCAGTGGTGATAATTGCACAGGAGTCAGCCAAGTGTAAGTGAAAACTTACAGGAGCAAATCTGACTCTGGATATTTGAGGCCATCAGGAGGGTGTGTTTGGGATTTGTGTAACAGCACAAATGAGACCTGTTGGGTCAACTGTGGCAAAGGCAAGAGGTCTCTTGACAGTGACCTTTCCATCCGTGTGGTCAGAAATGCTAAGTTTGAAAGCTGTGCTGAGATAAGGCAGAGTACTGATCGTTGGTTTGAGCCTCGTGTGCTTGCAGGCTGACTAAAGAGCATCAGACAAATCTCAGGCTTTCCCTCTGCCTCCAGTGCTTAAATGTTCTTAACAAGAAAATGATATTCAGACATGCCTCCCTCCTCTTAGTTTCAAGGGGGAGGGGGAGAACACAAATGTTAGCTTTTTCATGCCTTCAGATGTATCAATGGAGAAATAGTCCAAAGCAATGAGATTTCCTCAGAGAAAAGCTGTGAATGACCCACAGCTGGTGGGTGCCTCCTTTGCATACCTGTCAGTATCTAGCTTTCAATCCCTTTGAGTCAATCAGCTCTCACTGGCTGGGAATCAGTCTCAAGATGGTCATTCCATGGACTACAAAGGTCTTTGGATTCTGCATCCACCAGGCAGATGGCTTTACCAGCTACAGGAATCCATCCAGGATTATTATCTCAGCACCCAATACATCATCTGCTTGGACATTTTCTTTTTCTTTTTTTGTTTCCCCCTCTTAATGTCATTCAAGTGCAGCAGGTTTTTCCTTATAAATTAACAGCAAGAACAATTTGTTTTCAAATGTGCTTGGTACATTTGTACAAAGTATAGACTTCAAGTGTAAAATATGGTGGGTAGAACAACCTACTTGTGAAGCTCTCCCTGCACATGGCATGTACAGGCTTCTGCCAGCACTCCAGTCCATGTAGGACTGGTGAAGTGTTTTTTTTTAAGTACTGTAATCATTCTTTTACCAATGGGAAACTGAAGTTGTGTATATAAACAAGAGATGAATGTACAATCAATGTGAGAATCTAAGTAGCTAAAATAAAGCCTTAGGGGTCAATTGAGTTGATCCCATCTGGCGTGGTTGTGTCCCATTCTCTGTTAATTCATATTCATATTTGCTATATGTAGTAGTTTCTAAATCCATAACTACTCCTCATTTCCTCTTCCCCTCCTTCTCCTTTCTCTGCTGCTATTTGAAGCAAGTGGAGTTTGGATATCTGAATACTGAAATGAATAGAAAACCAAAGGCAGTGGGAGTATGAGGTAGCATTTATTTATTTTTAGCTCCCAAAATGGATTTTCTGTAGATGTGACAGGTTTCAGTTCTATTGGCAAAGTTGAATTACAGTCTTACCTACCCCCTCCTCTGCCTCCTCTGAAAGCAGCACAAGAAGGGGAGAAAGAGAGGACTGAAGGTGTATGTGCCAGCTCACACGTGCCAGGCTCTCTGTCTGTCTCCTTCCCCTTTGGCTTCCAGCCTCCAGAATCCTACCAAGTGTTCCAGGGCTGTCTGTACAGGGCACCAGGTAACTTGCTGTGCTTCTTCTTTTTTCTTTTTTTTTTTTTTTTTTAAATAATAATAAAAATAAAGAACTCTGCTGTGTTTTTCCACTCTCAGAATTAGGGGAATGATATTCTGGTTCTGTAGCATCTACTTTTTCAGCCTTCTGTGGCCTTACTGATACTAGGATTGTCTCTGTAGGATGTGGTTCCTGCTGGACTCATCTCTTCTGGGTCTGTGCAAAAGAGAAAAGAACTGGTAGATCTATATGAACATTTTCCTTCTGTCTTTAAGTGACATGAACTGTTTAGGTTTTTTTTTTTCTTTTTGCTTTTAACTAAGTTTCCTCTACTCAAACTAAGAGAAAGGGGAAGAGAATAATATAATAATGATATAATAAAGGTTTAAAATCACAGGCAATTTTTGAAGGCTTTGAAAGCATCACTTGGTAAGGCAGGAAGCGTAAGCAGACATTTTGTCATGTCTGCAGAGTTAGAGAAAAACAATATTTTTAATTTTTCTTGGTACACAGTGCTGGGCTGATATAATTGATTATTAATTTCCTTGTATTAATGTTGTCACTGATTTTTTAAATTGCCCTGTGCAGGTTCTCTTGGGCTAGTAATGCCATTTGTTCACTAGATGAGTGCAACTGATGTTTTAAATGATGAAAATAATTCAATAGAGAACTTAGAGGGGGAAAAAAAGATGGCAAAGCACAGGTTTTCTTATTTTTAATTATCTACTCCATTAAGCAGTTAAAAAAAAAATTGGTAGTTCATAGTGTAGTGATCTAACTGCCCTTCTACACGTATATATTTTGATATATGCAGAAAATATTTAATACTTTAGCTGGTATTTTCTCCAAAAATAAAGGAAGATAGCTTAGTAAAAGAGAGGGCATAAAGCCATTTGTAAATGTCGTGAAGGATCTTGCTTGGTCTATATTCTAGAGGAGGAATCCCAGTTCTCTAGCTGTGTTTTTCCTTTGCATGATGCTAGCTCTTTCTCTACGTTCTTTCAAACATATGCTGGAACTTGGATAACTTGGTTTATCTCCTGCAGAACTTTGTGCCCAGAGATTATCAGTACAAGGTCAGAATAAAGCAGTGGAAGTCTGTATGAGTCTGTCAATCTATAATACTGAATGGGCATTTGAGTCCTGGTGCATTCTCTTATGTTGTATTTTGTAACCTGTCAATTAGAGGCCTGCAGAGTTGATCTTTTGGTTTTTTTGAATGTACAGTTGTAGTACTTAAACTGAAAATAAGGTACAGAGCACAAAGTGGCAATGGCAGGCTTTATTTTATCCAGTGTTTCTGTACCATATTAAAGACCTCTCTAACTTTGCATTCTCTAATGCAACACCAGGGATCTCAACCTGTGTAGTCCTTGAATAATCCAATTACCAGGAGTGTGCTGCAGCTATAACAACACGCTGTTGTTATAGGATGTGATGAATGGATATCTATGTTAAAAAATTTTTCTTCTGTGGCAGCAGTTGTCTGTGGAAATAATTTTTGTCTACTCTTTTTCAAACACTGTATATGGAGTTTGAGACATTTTTGTGGTTGAGAAGAAGGTTTTAGTGTTAGAAAGAAAAGTCAAGAAATTGTTCACATCACAAAAGCAGAACTAGGCCCTTGGTCTCTTCTCTATCAGTGCCAGCCCACCCTTTGCCCTCATTTTGCACATGCCAGATCAGAGAGGAGTCAGGCTTGGAATCAGAGCCCTGTGCTGGTGTGCAGCAGGTAGGAGGAAGCTTCCAGTGAATCCTGAGTTTGAGCCTGCTTGAAACAGGCTTTGGATAACAGCAGCTCAACAATTTGCTGTGTTATAAATGGAGATTATTCAAGTAACTAAATTTAAATTAGCATCCAGCACTGCTGTGACTCATGGTCTGGAGGGTATTTCAGCTCTGGGATTGTGCTGGTGTGCTTGTATTGGAACAGGGTAGCCCAGATTCCTGATAGAGGCTGGCTTATCAATGAGTAGGATGTAGGTGCTGGAGGTTTGCTGGGAACTCTCTGTGACTCCCTCCTGTCTTAGTCATCATCAAACATGTTACACCAGTGATAAGCTTGTGAAATGCCTTCACTGTTCCCATGCTGGAGAATACAACTCTGAATTTGAGGTTAAGGGGTATTTTTAATGAGCATCACTGTTAGGTGGATTCCTAAGAGCAGTAACAAGAAAAAGCTAACTTAGTAATTGCTCAGTGAATACCATTCAAGACTATAAAAGGCTTTTAGTAGCTGGTGTTAATGTACTCTTTTCCAAACTGTTAATTGCCTGGGATCTGTGATATCTTTATGGCATAAAGAGCATTGAGTTGCAGTGGGACACATGGCATTCCATTCAGCTTGATACTTGAAAATACTCAAAAGATATTCACAGCAACCACAGCAGTGGAAGCTGCAAAGAATAACTGGTGTCATTCTGAGGAATGTTTCTCTTTTGGCATTCGTAATTGGGGTTCAGCACAGAGCCCCAGCACATGAAACAGAATGGTGTTCAATGCTAACCACCGTGGCACTGCAGCAATTGGACTGGGAAGGAAACAAATGTGTTTTCCTTCTCTCTTTTATTGTGTCTATTGAGAAAGATTGAGTGTTGACCCTTAGGAATTCTGGGGCATAATTTTTTCTTCTAAAACTATTCAGTGCACTGTGTTGCCAATAAAGTAGTAAATAATAATAATAATTTTCAAATGGGTAGAATCCTCTCTTTGTTCCCAGCTGAGCAATAAGGAGTTGATAAATGCTGCCCTGCCTGGATAAGAATTGGCTTGTTCCATTTGCTGCTCTAAATGAATGGTGAAGCGTTGTTCCTCGATGACAATGGTTCTTCACCGATGACAGCTTGTCAGCACTTCAGGAACAGAGACAAATGCCTTGTGATCTATGCCACCAGTGACACACTGTAGTCATTCCCATAACAATTCAGTGTTGTCTTTGTTTGGGCATCACTTGCCCCCATTGAGGATGTAGATACTGGCTGATTGCTCTCTATCCTCCTCCTAGGTCATAAAAGCAACCTGCTGGGCATTAATATATAATTTTCTTCTTTCCCTTCGTGCAAATTTGTCAATGGAACAAGAAGGGAAATGACGTGTTCTAACTGGAGAATATGTGTTGTGTCTATAAAATTATACACAAGGAATGGAGCAGGAGAAGGAGTCTGGGGTGTGCAGGCAAAGATAGGAGGTCACAAAGAATGTTCTTCCAGTTTCCTATTACCAGTAGCAGCATCTTAATGCACTTAGTGAAGAGGTCTAAATTAATGGTCCAAGTGAGTCATCAGTGAACCCTTAGTGGGAACACGTTCATTTGTAGTAATCAGGATTGATTTATGAGTAGGACAAAAGGGACCAAATAAGCTATGAAAATGCGTGTTGTAGATGTTTTTTTCCTTGATGAATAATTCATCCTTTTCTAGTATCCATGAAAACAAAAACACTGTGCACATAAAAACCCATTAAAAAGTTAATCCCACAAATGGCTGAACATGTAGAAAATCAGCTTTTGTTTTAAAAGGTAGATTTTCTCAAATCTTCTCTAATTTGATTTGCCAGTGGGGTATAATTTAAGTCAAACAAGTTAGCAGCATTACTTGCTATATAAAGGTCTAAATATTTAATAGATTTTGATAAACGCCTGTCCCCCAGGATAAAGAGCTAAGGAACACTTATTTTTCCACAGTGCAGAGGGTAAGCTAAACCAAATAGAAATGGCAAACACAATGGAGAGGGAGCTTCTGTTCTCAGGATATGGATCTCCAGACCTGGCCTTGGGAGAATTTGCATAAATGCACCTACATAAAATCCTATAAATAATCCTAAATCTAAGTAATCCTGTACAACTGACCTCAAATGAAAATGGAGGCTTTTTAGTGACTCTAAAGTCTCATGCTCTCCACATGCCAGTGAAAATGCCTACACTGAGCCTCTCTTGGGCAGAGCACGTGCTCTGGAACATGCAGGATGCTGTGTATTCACATAATCCTGGTGCCCATCTGCCCATCTCCTCCTGGGTGGGAAGGAGAGATCAGTGCCCTACAGGGACTGGCGCTCCAGAGGAGCTCAGGTGCTCTGTGTAAAGCTACATAGGAAGTCTCTGGAAAAACAGAATATGAACTTGAGTGTGTTGGATTCTAAGTGGACTCTTCACCCCTAGGCTGCCCAACCCTTGGTGCACCTCCTATGTCAACACTAAACAGAGGATCAGAAAGCTGGGAGAAACCTTACACAGAAAGAACAGTGCCACTGGATCGCTTCCTAACTGCCCCCAAAAGTTCAGTGGGGTTGGTTTGTGTTGTTTTACTATTTTTTAATTTTGTAGAAAAATAGTTTGCATTTTAATTTTAGAGGAAGAACCTCCTTCAGCAACTCTGAAGAAGATTAAACAGCTATGGCATTTTTCACAGAGACTGTTTGTTTGGAAAAGAAAATGAAAATTTGATGAATTTCAGTCAGATGTAGCTTGCAGCATTCAAATATTTATGGATTATCAAATTCCCTTTTCCCAGCTCTGCTTCTTAAGTACAGAGCTCATCTTATATGTAATATTAATTCTCATTATTCTTAGACAGTTATTCATTGAATTCTTGTGCAGACTCAGTTCATCTAGGACCTGGTCTAAATTTCAAGAAAATTAAGGCAATGACTTGTACTTGAATTTCAGATCATCTTTTTCCTCAGAAGCCTGTTCATCCAGCATGCAGATCCCTTTTATTGTTCTCCTGCAAAGTTTATTTTCCTTAAAATCTGTCTGGCAATGTATGCAGACAAGTTGCAAACAAGTTGTGTTTGCACCTGTCAGCAGTGGGAAGAACTATCCTTTCTCCTAATGGTTCCTTTTGAGCTCCTCATCTGAGAGTGAGCTGACCTGTTCTATTGTCATATTCTCTGCTGCCCTTGAATACAACTTACTGAAAATACAGTTGACTAAAGTTGCACATCCTTTTGCACACTTTTTTGCATTTTTTTGTCAGCAATTGTTGTGTTTTCAGAACCCTCCTGTTCTGTTGAGTTGAATACACTCCACTGTAATACATAGGATTATGCTGTGATAACAGCATTTTACAAGCATTACAGAAAACATTGTGGGTGTTCAGAAAAGCTGATAGTCCAAGGGTATTTCTTCCAGGCAAATATGATCTCACAGTGCTAATGCTCCTGCGTCCACAGATGAGAACTTGTTCCTAGAGAACATATAGCTAGCTTTTTGTTAGTAACATTAGATACATGTGCTTGCTAAATTACTAAAGTTAAACATTTTAACTATAAAATAAGATTTTTTTTTTTTTTTGCAAATTATAAACTCTTCCTTTTGAAACCTAAGCTTCGTAGCTCGTCCTGTTTCCTGAGGCCTCCTCCAGGGAGACTGCACATGAGTCAAAGCAGTCTACTGCTCCACTAGAAGTTGGGATTACAAACTCCTTCACACGCCCACATTCATAACCAAGTGTTTGCAAAAGCCCAGACTGTTTTTCAGACAAGCAGTGGAGATGTACTTTTCATCTCTGCTTTTTGCTTAGGAGTTGTGGCTGGCTTTGTCAGACAAGGCCAACCTGTATAAAGGAAGTTGCTTCTTTTCTTGAGACCTCAGCAGAAGAGATAGAGAAAAGACCTGCTCGCTAAACACAAGTCATTTTTCCACTTAAACTTGGAAGGAGGTGGTGTCAACTGCCATGACTCATCCCATTTCACCACAAATACGTGTTATTTCACTTGCCTTGACAGCGTTGATCCAGACATCCCCAGTTTTGCCATTGGGTCCAGGCATTAATGGCTTCTCTGAATTAAATAAGGAAGTCCTGATTTGAAAACCTTTCTCTGATAGCAAGCAGACAATGAGTCAGAGCTATAAGAGAACAGATTTTCCTCCTACCCTCTCCATCTTGCACTCATCCTAACCTTAGTAGAATCTGATTTATAGAGCCTGGGCATTTTTTCAATTTCATCTAATTAGAAGAGGCACTGAGGTCAGTATTCTAACACCTGACAGACTTTACCAGGGTACACCACAATTACAAGTGAAATTATCTGTTTTTCTGCTGCACTGAAAAATGTAGCATGTGAAAATTAACATCAGCTTCCTGACTGTTAGGATGAAAGTGTGGGTGTTAGGGAAGAGGCACCTTCTTCAAATTGGAAAGGCCTGGGCTTGATGCTTGACTTTTTGAAAGCTTTCCCAGGCATCATTAGGTGATGTGCTTAATTGATTTGAGCTTGAGTTTACCTGTTCTATTTCATTAGGGCTAAATGTTCGTGTGTATGCAGACTTTCACCTGCCAACAGGGGTTGGAGAAAGAGGTTTTTATGCTAAGCAGTAAGTTAATATAAGCAATAATGCTTCTTTTAAAATTATCAACTACATCCATAAATAATGGAGTCTCTGAACCATCATGGTTGTGCTGGCCCTCTATAGTGGGGTCAGTACACAGCAACTTTTACAGGGTCAGGGTATAAATCTGCAATTTTGAAGTCTTCAGTGGGAGGGCTATGGGCTCATTGACAGACAACCAGGAAAACAAAACATCTTTTTTGAGCAGTGTGTCCTTCCAGTCATTTCTACATGGCATGCAGGTAGAGCTGACTTGCATCTCCCTACAAGAGCATATAAGTTTGCACCAAGTTGCTTACCTGGGTACTAAACTAAAATTATGTAATTAAAATGATACATTCATATTAAATTGAAGAATAGTATCAGTTAAATATAATCATAAACTACTGTCTTAAGATAGACGGAAGACCTGCATAAGAGAAGGGCTATCCTTATTATTTCTTACATTAAGGGAAACGATAATCTTAGCTTAGAGGAAATTCAGAGCAAATCTATAAAGTCATGTTCTAGCTAAGCTTTGTAAATTCAAAGACAGGCACTTATTTCAGTGCTCAGGCAGGGAGAAAAACAGCTCACAGCTGGAAATGCCTGTTCTTCTCTTCCATGAGATGCACAGAGAAGGGTAATTGATTTAGACTCCTTCAGGACAGGAATGGGTTTTCTGTGTTAGGAAGTGTGAAGCACAAGCTCTTTATCCTAGTGGGGGGATCTCTTTATGCCAGTGATAACAGCAAAGTCTCTGCTCCAAAGGCTCTGTATGAATGCAAATGTATTTTCTGCTTTTTCGGCAAATTTGTATGTCACTGACTGGTGGCAGTTTTTAATAGCTAGTTTGATGAGAAAATCAAGCCTTTGTACCTTTGTAGTCTGGGACTAGTAAACTAAACCTTCAGCTCTCAAGGAATGAGAAGTTATTTGGAATAATCCTAAACTAAGAAACAGAAAATTCACTAAGCTGATACGGAAGGTAAGAGTTTAGTAGTTCTTAGATATCCATCATCCATATATTTGTATTTTCCATATTTAAAAAATAATGGTGATGGAAAAGCCCTCCCCCTTTCCATGTCTGTAACCTACATTTGAGGTTCTTTCATAAACATATGAAAGAAGGCAGGGGTAATTCATGATACTCCAAAGCATTACATTAATCAATAAGTCCATATATTTCATCAAGGCCATTCTTGTATGAAGCACAGTACCAAAAAGGGTCTGAGGCTAGCAGCTGTATGTTTAAAGCCAAATGCAGCCATGTGATTACCCCACTCCAGTTTTGTCAGAATTATCAAAAACTGCTTCGTTTAGTATTCTTACATGTATGAACAAATAAATCTTGTGCTTGTACTTTGTGTGTTATGACTAAATAGCACATAACACATTGCCTCCCTTCATCCACTGAAGAGACCAAGAGATCAGAACAAAGTGAAACAGTCCTGAGTTATGCAAATAAACCAGGCTTAGAGTGAATCTGCCTATATTAAGTCAGAAATCCCATTTTTTTAATATATTTCAGCTTCCCTGGGGGAAGGAAAAGTTTAATTAAAAAGAGATTCAATGAGAATTCAGAATAATAAGTCATGTCTACTTTTCCTCTGCCAGAGACTTGGAAAAGTGGTAGTTTCTGAAGGAACATATTGAGGTGTGAATAGGAAAGAAATTGGAGAAATAGGACCACCTCCTTCATGAGTTTGGACCTTCCCATCTGCACAAGTACTGTTTTCAGTATTCTCCCTCCTGATAGCAAGAGAGTCAAGGGGAGGCTTCTCTTCCCCTGCTTTGTCCTATATTTCTTTTTCTGGGTAAAGCAATTTCAATTACACTGTCTTGTCAAAGACCCCAGATCTGGCAACATCTGGCTGCTTGGGCATTGTGGTATCACTTCAGGTAGATTAAAAGCTGAGTCCTTCAAATATTGAAATTCTGGCAGAATCAAGTGTGTCAAATCAGCAAGGTAATAGAAAAGACCTCCCTGTAAGCAGACAAGCATTGGTATTTTTGAGGTCAGTAAAGGATTTGTCTCAGATGGATGTCTTCTAGAAATGGCTGAATGGTTTTCTAAGGTTGTTGGTCAGTTTTGATGGAATAACAAGTGAAAAAGCACTTCAAGAGCTATTTCCAAGAATCTTTGGGGAAATTATCTTCATTTTTCAGGTCACATTTTCTGTGGCTCATGCTTTTTTTTTTTAATATTTAAATACCTACCTTTGTAGTTTGAAAAGTAAATGGCTACAGAATCTCATTAGGACTACTGAGGTTGTATTTTATAATATAAACATGTTTCAGTTCAGTCCAGAGGATTTCATTCTTAGCTTAACATTTAGAAAAGCAATAACACAGTTAAGCAATGGTAAACTGAACTGAGTACTCTGTGTGCTAACTGAAGTCCAGTGTTCCAGTAAACAGGATCAGAAGCCAGAATGGTTCAAATGTAAGAAAAGTATTTATAAATCTTAATTGACACTGGATATTAAAAAGTATGTAGAGCTGATAGATGTAAGTTCTCTCTCTTCCCCTTCTTTTAAAGGAATTTAACTTATTTTTATTTATTTCATTGTGTCATCTAAATGTTAGTTCCTCCATCTTGAAATCAAATAATGAATGCTCAGCCCTGAAAATGAGATATCAAATCCTCAAAAGATGCTGTTCCTAAATTCTGCTGACTGTTTAGTTCACTGAAAATTTGATCCTGAATAATACCTGCAGATCCTTCTACTGACTTCTGTGTGTGCAGTTACCTGTATATGACATTTTAACAGAAAAACTGTAGGTGTGCATGCTGTTAGCTGTTCATATAGAGCAGGATAGTATCTTAGATGTTGCTGCTTTTATACAAATCCATTTTTTTACAATTATTAAATAAACAAAAAATGAAGTGTTGTATTGAAGGATTTTCCTGATTAAATCCATTAATTTCATTTTTTGTGTTTTATTATTGCCTTTTTTGCACTCTTTCTCTTTTGAGATGAGAATAATTTTCTAAGACTGAGTAGCTTCAATATCCTGGTTAATTAGACATTTACAGTTTTTTTGAAGATGAGTCATTTGAAATTTGACTTGTATCTAGTCCTTTCCAAGAATTACTCTAATTTGTGACTTGATATCATTTCTCATTTAATGATGGCTAGTGAGGTTGTGGCTGTGCATTACCAAGAAAAAGACATTGTGATGAGCTACAGGAATCTCTATGATTGCACTTCTCCTGTTTCACTGTACAGTTCATGCACGGAAATATTTCTGTGGTGTCAGAGGTGGACTCTTTGTACTGATTACATCTGATTTTAAGAATACCCAAGAAGTTGGCTAGAAAGGGACATCATTAGTTACCTTTATACCTTCAAGCTCTCTGCTCAAGAGCCTGCTGCTGTTTCTGATAAGAAGAAAGAGTACATCCAGAAGGACCTTTATGCAGGCAGCGTGCTCTGATTTCTGTCTCTGCGTTTAGTCAGTTCTCTCACTAGCTTTCAACTTGTCTTCAGTCACGCTGCAAGTGCTTGACCTCTTCTTTTTCCTTCCTTTTTCTTTTCCTCTTGCTTATTCTGCTCAGCCCTGTGATTCAATGACTAATCTGTGTCTCAAAGTCAAATAAACCAAAGGGTGAGTTGCTTTTTCTCCCGTGCTCACTCTAATTCTCACCACTTTTAAGTTCAGGACCCCTGTCCTCCCTGTCCTTCAGCCTTACCACTGCAGACTCCCCTGGCCTTCTGCAGTCCAGCCTGTGTCCAGAGCTTGGTAATTCTTCCTCAAGACTGAATGCATTTTTCTACAACTCTGTGTCATGCTGATAGATACAATCCTGCCTGTCTTCTATTAGAAGTGGTAAATAATGTGGAAAGTGTTGTTTTATGGTGAAAGTGTACATAAAGTAAAAAGAGCAGGAAAACCAAGGGTCCTTTAGTATAATAGTGATAATAATAATATTGAAAAAAATGCTAGGAATACTCCTGATTTCAGGAAAATCACCTTCCAAGCAAAGAGACACAACCCCTGCAAGAAGCAGGAAAACATAATTTTATCTGAAACTGCAGATGGGGTTTGCAAATGTTCAGGCTGAATGGCGAGCTCAGAGACAGCAGTCAGCTTTGTCTGCTCCAGCCTAGCACCTCCTCTCTTTATTGCTTGTTAGGCTCTGGAAAGTCCTTTCTTCCAAGCCATATGGTCTAAACTTTTTTGGAACCTGGCATTCAAACTTCATTCCCATTTCCTTTTCATGCTGTTATATTTGCACCCAAGTATAAGCGTGTTTATGTATATAAACATTCAAAGGTAATTATCTATTATGTATAAATATGTATAAGAATATATACAAATATGAACCCAAAAGTAAATAAACACATGCATATAGGTTTTATAGCATTTTTCAAATGTTCATGCTCAAAAATGATCAAAAGCCTGTGCAGAGCTATAGAGAGTAATATAATGTGGTTCTTTGGAGATAGGAGAGTTTCTTTACATCTTATCTGCTGCCTCTATATGAAGCAGAGCTTGAGCATTTCTGTAGGATGCATTTAGCATCTCATCTGAAAAATAAATCAGATACTAAATTTTGAATTAATGGGATTAGAATGGCTTAAAAGGTTTTGCAGTTTAGAGCATAAATATCTATATATATCAAGTCTAGATAAGTCTACAGACTTGTCCTCTCTAAAAACTATATGGTTTTTTAATGCAGAAATAAGAGTTGTAAATTACTGCAGCTAGTTAGCCAGCTGGACAACATCATTAAGAAGAAAGATTTCTTGTGTGGGCTTGAGCAAACTACAGCTTTATACCCCACATTTTGCTGGATCTTCTTGCATACTCTACAGAAGCTGGGAGAGTGGATTGGTAGTGCTTTAATTTTATTGTTCTCTTCTCAAAAATGCTGAGTCAGTTAAGCCACAGAATACTTAACAGGGGATGTTCTGACATATTAAAGATACTCCATTTATTTAATTGGTATTTTTATTGTTCAATTTATCTTCCAACGAGCTGAACCAAATCCTACCTTTTTTGCATGTAGTTTTTATTATTTCAATTTATGTTCTGTTTTAGAGTGAAGTGGGAGGAGAATAGAATGACCACAACTAACCACTGAAGTTTAAAATTTTCCCAAGATAGGAGGACATGCTTTTTGGTTCTCTGATGTCGCTACCCTGTTTTATAAAACATGCTAGTTATCTTGGTTTTAAGGTGCAATTGTTTCAGGATAAAAATATTAGATATATTTTATCATATTTATAAAGACAAATATAAGAATAATTTTTCTGATAATGAAACATAGTTACAAATAGGAAATTGCCTAGAATATAATTAAGGTTACCTATTAAGGAAGATAAACAGATAAAAAGTTTGAACTACCATGTTCAAAAATCCACATAACTTTCCCTCTGCATGATGGAAAGCAGAATAGTGTAAATGCAATATGAAGTAAGCAGATTTCCATGAATATTCATAAGCACACATGTGCCTACAGCAACACATTGATCCACTCTGTATCAAAGAACAAGCAGGTGCCCCCAAACAGCCCTGTGGATGCCCTGTGCCAAGGTCCTCCCTGTGCTACAGGGATGTTGGTTGTAAATATCCCGTGGCTTGCTGGGCTCATTCTTGTTGGCAAACACGAGGATTAAGGGCAATGATCCACAGCGAACCTCCGGTGTCTCTCGTGCTTGCTTTTCTGGCTTTCTACAGTGTCTTATTTTTCATCACTAATCTTATTGACTTGCATTCTCCATAGGGAGCTGCAGCAGACTCCTCTCTGCCAATAAGGCAAACCCACTTGTGCTGTTTTGATTTTGGTTGTAGCATCTCTCTCCAGTGGTTTGTGTACATATGTGTCATCCAGAAAAAATACTGGTGCAGAATCAACTGGGACGTATTTCTCAACTGGTACTGCCATAAATCTTTTTGTATGACAGTCATCTTTTACACATGCTTTTTTTAGCATTTTTAATGTGGCCTTGGTCTGATTTTCAGTCCTTCATCATGTCTCTTGGTAGATTGACCATGTCAGGGATGACATACATATATGATATTTGGGCAGTGATGGCAGCTTTTTTGTTTTATTTTTAAATGTCTGGGAAGTAGAAAATGGCATTGTGGCAGGATTTCCAAAACTTTTTCTCTGTGAAGTCAAGCAGTCCTCACAGAGCAACTGAACTGTTTGCCTTCTGAATTAGAGAAAACAATCAATATTGAAGATGGAATATTTTTTCCCTGTACAATATTTAACTTCTGTTTTCAGCACAAAATCAGACTTAGACTTTAATATCTCTTTGAGACTTGAGGGATGAGAGTTAACAAATGTTAAAGTGTGTGGAGCTTTAGGAATGGGAGCTATTACTCCATGGCTCTAGTTTGAGTCTGTGACTGCAGCTGATGATACCCAGAGAAGGGTGGGTCTCAAAGCACTATTTATCATGGTAGGAAACTGAGGAGAACGATGAAGTTTACAGTGAAAGTTAAATTTTATTTAAAAAGGAAGTGTGGATTTTTGTAACTCTGAGTCAAGAATTCTCAGAGGCAATCTGAGACATGAAGAAGAAAGAGTTTTAAATCCCCTTTTACCCTTTCATAGGGACATGGACTCCAAAAGCCATTAACAGAAGGAAAGTATGCAGAGAAAAAAACTGCAGGGAAATAATGACCTATGCAGTGTAGAGAATCCCACTGGAGAAATGGGCTAAGAATATTCCAAGTGTTTCTGTATGCAAAGGCTTGACAGTTGGAATTAAAAGTTTTGTTACTCAGAAATGAGTTTGATACATTAATATAAAGGGGGCATCTCATTTAGTTTTTTTATTAGTTCAAAGAGAAAAACAGTTAGACTTCCTCTTCTACTCCCTTCTATTTCCTTGATTTTTCTCCCTTCCCCTATATCATTTCTTATCTTTGTATTTTTTTTCAGAGCTGGAGTAGTTTAGAAAGAAAATGATTCTTTCCATTTGGAGGGAGAGAAATAAATAAGCAGGAAGGAGATACTTGATAATTGTTTTTCTCTTCAAAACCTGTTTCCATTTTTTTAACATAAAAATGAAATTTCAATGCAAGTGGGAATGTATGAGTCAAAAAATTGGGGACATGTGTCAGACTTTGTTCTTGCTCTTTTCTTTAACAGTTCTTTCATAGTCTCTGTAATGCATCCCACTAGGAATCCCTGCCATTTAGCCTGCAGTGGACTCAACCCCTTTTTATCAGATGGTGGGTTCAATCCTGTATCACCAAAGGGACTGGAGACTTGTCAGCATCATTTTAGCAGGCTGGCCTGATCAGGTGATGCTGTAAAGATTCCTATTGATGCTCTACATTATCTTTCATGTCTTGCAATTTGTGCTATTTGTACAAATTGCTCCCGATGATGGTACTCAAAGCCAAATTTAAACATACTACTAAACCATGGGAACATAGCACATAACAAGCCACAAGGAAATCCAAGAAGTATTGGATGTTATTATCATCTCTGGCTCAGAAATACCTCATGAATGGTAAATGCAGTTCAGTTCAGCTAATGTTGAATAATTAGCTCAGAAACAATGATGAAAGAGAGCTGGTCTGATGAAAGAGTGGTAGCACGGTAAGTGAGGAATAAGTGTGGGAGTGATTAAAGGCACGTCTCCTAAAACTTTGAAGCAACAATTTAGGCTTATAGCAAAGAGCAGAGTAGGGAAAAGAAATATGTAGTTGAAGAAAAAGAAGCTGCTGGATAGAAGATGTTTACTTGGACTTCTGAATGGTGAACTGACGTGATTTCCCTTCACAGATTGGGGAAAAAGACTCAAGTGTGAGCCATAGTTTAATCTCATATTTTACCTCACAAATTTTATTTAAATCAGCTGGGAGAAGGAGACCTGTCAGTCTGATTAATGAAGAGCTAGAAAACCTGCCTTGGTAAGGAGAGTATCATCATCATTAATTGTAGGCTAAGTGGGTATCAAGGTAGCACATAACCCCTCTCTTTTAGCATCACCTCTGTCGATCATTTGGTTTGGAAGAGAGTGAGTTCCTGCTCAGTCCTTCCACCTGTGCTCCCAGGCCAATTCATGTACAGCTCCAGTTGTGTCCTTTCTGTGACTAAGTGGTGTGGGCAGTCAAATGTTTCCCATTTTCAGTGCCAGCCCTCTCCCACTTCCCAGAGAAGGAAAGCTTCCTTCTCTGTCACACAGAGCCTCTCAGTCTCTTCCCAACACCAAAAACCAGAGACATTCCCAGGTGGGGAATCCTTCCAAAATTCTGGATCCAAAAGCTGAAGCACAGCTTGTTCCATCATACAGAACACCTCCCTCAGGATGGGGATTGGTCTCTCACTGCTTGTACAGCAGGTTGGAAAAGCTGTGGGGAAAGGGGAATAGGCTTTCCCACCTGATGGAAAGAAAAAAAAGTATTTTTCACATATATTCACAATAAGATGGCTTCATTCATGTATCTGAATGAAATGGACCCAATGCACCCATGACACTTTGTTCTCTGGATACAGAGAACAGGTCACAGTTTCATTCTTTCATTCTTTCATTCCCAGAAGGGAGAAAGAAGCAGCTTTTGAATACATGGAAATTCTTGGTAATTTCGTTTGGGGTGAGATGTAGCACCCATTTTAAAAAATAATTTGTTGTTTCTTAGGCAGGCCTAAAAAATATTTGGTCAAAATGAATATTTTTATGAAAGGCCTTTGAGCAGTAAAATGTTTGCTATGTTTCTTTCCTTCCTTATACTCTGAACCTGCAGTGTCTTTATAAGAGAATCATTTATATAAAACCACATTTGCTATATGGTCTGATTACTGCTGCTTCAGCCTTGCTTTCCCCGAGAAATCAGCCTTTCCATTTAGTCTTCAGGAAGTCTTTGAGGCTGCAACCTGTCTCAAGTAACATGCTCTTGGCAAGGGTTAAATAGACACAAGCAGAGTAGCACTCAGTTTGTCAGCCCCAGCATGCTCCATAAGGGCAGTTTCTTTAGAAGTTTTAAATTGAGAAGAACACAGCTTTGTGGTAGTGGTGCTCTCCTTCTCCTTCTTTCACTGCAGTCCTTTGTCTTGTAGGTGGATGAACTGCAAACAAAATTCTGTCCACCTAAAATATAATTTGCTCTGCATGGTGCTGAAGGAATAATTTATTGAGTTAACTGAGTATAGCATGTCTTGGCACTTGATCAGATATCCTTGACTGCTTGGATGGGTGTTGGAAAAAAGTTCATTCAGCTTTTGTTGTGGTATGAACCTAAAAATAGCGAATCTCTTAGGTCTTCTCTCTCTGCACAGTCTCTTGTGTAAGCCAAGACACAGAGAAAATGACAATGTTTGGCAAAGAATTTATGCAATCAGTCTTCTGATAAATTTAAGTTGCTTTTTTTTTGACTGATATACTTAACGCTGCATGCTGCACATGGGATTGCAGGTAGTTATTGAATATTTTTAAAATGTTTTGTGGAAACTTGTGACATTCTTTGATGTGTTATATTTATCAGTGCAATGACAGCGCTTGTGTCAGCGATGCGATGTATTCTAAAATGCACAGCACACAAAAATTATTGATCCTTTCAAGAAGCCCAAATGATTTTTAGCTTTGCCTCAGGCTCCATTAGCAATGTGGAAAATTGAAAAGGGCTCTCAGGAAAACTAGCACAAGATTGAAACTGCAACTGAAGAGCTGTCAAGTGGAGAAGTGCTTATGAATTATAATGAGCATGATCTAAAGATGACATTATCCTTTAGGAGTTTGGTTAAATCTTCCCTCCTGTCATATGACTCACAAATGTCCCTTAGAGCAAACAAAAAAGCAAAGTAGGAGTGGTTTTAGGAAATGTATTTAGGGGTGGTGCACATGAAATACAAAGGAGTTACAGAATGAGGGGTGGCAGGGACAGGGTTTGAAGAGCTACAAAGGAAGCTCCAAACTGGCTGTCCCAGGGGTCCAGGGTACTTTCAGAAGGAATTCTCTTATATGCTTACAAAAAAGATTCCAATATATCTCCCCCCTACACTTTATGTATTTTGGAACTTGTCTCCAGAACATCACAAGACTTTTCAAATTACACATTTCCATATATTTATACCCATGTTTACATTTATTTCTAATTCACATTTTTGATGGAAGGAGAGGCTGTTTCTGTCACTATCTGGCACTGGTTGTACTGTGAGCTCTGGGTTGCACCATCTGGGCTGGAAGGAAACCTGTCCCTTTCTGAAGGTTTCTCAAACAGATTTCACAGGACACATTAAGAGATATGTTAGCATTCCTTAGCAATAATATGATGGAAAATAATCTTTCTGTGAACTGCATGGCTGGAATAAAGGGCCACAGTTGCTCCACAGGCCACTGCTCCCAGGAACTGCCCATAAATACCAGTCAGCAGTATTTCAGGTGAAGGGAATTATTTTTTTTTCCTCCAGACTGCAGATAGTTTTTCCATTTATTCAGTACTTTGTCATATAACTTTTACTTCCAAAAGAAAAAAAATAATCACAACCCTAAACTCTGGCAAAAGATTTAGGATACAAACTTTAATTTACCTTTATACTTAGAAGGAATGTTCTCACCTTTGACAAAACAAGCAGATTTTTTTCAATTGCTCCCTTGTTAATGGAAGAAATGAGAAATGCAATGAACAGCAGGTTCAAAAGCATTTCTAGGATCAGAAGAATGATTCCATCAGAGGTGTACTTTGCTGCTACTAATATCACTTTACTGGAAATCTTCCAGGTTATATCTGTTAAGATTTGCTGCCAAGGAGAGTATTTGGTTTTACTGTTGTCAGCACTGTGCAGACAGTGTGGATGCAGAAAGGTACCTGGGGTTTTTCTCAGCTTCCATGCATTTCAGAGTATATATACATGGGAAAATTGCTAGCAGTGGGCTGTGTGGAACAAGAGGGGTCTAGCCTTTTCCAGATTCCAGATCACTATGTAAGCAGCCATTTAGAAAAACCTTAACTTGATAGTTACCATGCAAGCCACTGAGGAAAAATAAATGCAGAAAATGGGGCAGCCTTTACAGCCACTTCTGAATGCATCTCAAGTGCTGATACATCCTTCTAACAAAGTTTATAATGATGTTTCCTCCCCCCATGTAAATGTACACTTCATTCATAGCTAGTACATGAACTCATGAAGGACCTGTGTTTAGACAGCTACAAACTGAATTACGAAACACAAAATTGACAAAAGCTTGCCCAGAGAGATGATAGTACTAATTAAACTGTGGTGCATTAGAAATACTGCAAATTGGTTTAATTTTACATCATGAAGTATCTCAGTCAAAACAATGATTAGTGACTGATTAGAGCTGGGGTTCCTGAGAGTTTCTGACTTTGCTTTTATGTGGAAGAGGGCTGGGATCTGACCACAGGTGTTTGCCTGGAAGGGAGACTTGGGAGGAGGGATTTGGTGCTTTTCCCCATGCCATGTTAAGTCATTTGACATTGTTTGCCATATGGAGAGCAAGAGGTGCCCTAAGGAGGGGTCAGGCAGCCTGGAGCAGCTGATGTCAGGTGCCTTTCCCTTCTCTGGAGGACACTGAATGCTATGTCTCTCTCTGCATGTATGGACAGAGCAGCCTTAGGGTGCTCCCGCACACACAAATATGGGTCATTATCAAAATAAATATTTGTCTGAATTTTACAATCAATGTCCTAGTAGATATGAATATGAATTGCTTCCTCTTCAGCTTTCTTTGAAGAGGATCTTCAAAGAGAAGACCTTGTGTTTCCATCTCTCTTGTTAGATGTGTGGCTAGCACTATTTGATGCGTTATAATACTAAAGAAATGTGGTCGATAGCTGGCATTTATCTAACCAAAACTTGGCTACTTTATTTAAGAGACCTTTTTAGATGGCTGAGATCATATGAATTCAGCTTTTTTTTATTTATTTATCATAACTATGTTTAAATTACATGTTCCCACAGACTTGATTACAAGGTATTTGAGATAAAGCCTTTAACTTTGTTGAGAAACTTTCTTAACAGTGCCTGCCTGCACATAACAGTGTTTTCCCCATCATATGATTCTTCATCCCCTGATACAGAGTGCATGCCTTCATTCTAAAATGTACCATCTCCTTTCCAGAGGGCCACAGGACACCAACTTTCTATTCTAAAAGCTCACCTTTTTACACATGAAATTCCACACAGAATGGTTTGGGTTGGAAGATCATCTAGTTCTAATTTCCCTACCATTGGTAGGGTTACCTTGCACTGGACTTGGTTACTCAAAGCCCCACCTAATCTGGCCTTCAACACTTGCAGGGATGGGGCATCCACAACTCCTCTGGTCAGCCAATTCCAGTGCCTCACCACCCTTCTGGTGAGAAACTGCTTTGTTTTATATAACCTAAAGCCTTTTTCAGTCTGAAGCCATTACCCCTTGTTCTGTCACTCCATGCCCTTGTAAAAAGTCTCTCTCCAGCTCTATTGTAATTCTTTTCAGGTACTGGAAAGTGCTCTAAGATCTCCCCAGAGCCTTCTCTTCTCCAGGTTGAACAAACTGAGCTTTCTCAGTTTATAGCAGAGGGATTCCAGTCCTCTGATCATCTTTGTAGGCCTCTGGATGCTCTCCAACAGGCCTATGTTATGAAATAATCTCAAGTTCAGGGAAAAAAAAATGAGGTTGTCTTGCCAGGTTGTATCTTATTGCTTGGGAAGCCTTTATCAGGGTAAATGGATAGTGTGGTGATTATGCTTCTGAAACCTTTCCCCAGCAGAAAATTTTTTTTCCTGATTAAAAACTAGTTCTTCTGATACAGGCTTGCTGCTTGGAAAACAATTTTAACCAGCTGTCAGCTGTTACATCATTTAATCTTTCATTTTCAAAGCCATTTTAAAACATGGTCATTGTTAGAACTTTTTCAAACCCTATTCTGCCTGAAAACAATGAACTTTCAAATCTTGTAGAAGGACTATGCATGATTTTCTGATGGTCTGTGAAGTGTGATTTGATAGTGGTATTGAAGGCTGCTTGTTGTCCTGACTCTGCACTTTAGAAGAGGAAAGAGAGGGGGGGTGGAACTTTCCTGCAGCACATCTGGGCCAGCTGGAGGAAAAGAAAGAGATGAGCAGCTAGACAACTTGAGAGGGAAGCAGAGTCACACACCTGCAAACATCCCAGGCCACTGGAAGAGCACTTACCAGATACACAGCCATGCCCTAGTGGAATTTAGGATAGTTTTTCTAGGGACCTGAGGCAGACAGTGAAGAAATGTTTGTAACATAAAGACTGCTAATCTTTTAAATATGTGCTGGACTGACAACTGGCCTAGGGAAATAACCTGCCATTCAGGACACTGGAAACCTGGGGAGACTTGTTAGTCAGTATCTCAAGTTTTCTTTACTTTAAAATGTTCTTTAATTAATCTGCTAGGAAAAGGCTTTTTTGTGGTTAGAAGCGCATTTAGAATTGTGGAATTACTTTAGTGAGAAGAGGCAGGCACTCGACCAGGTCCACCTCTGGTTCTCATCCTGGTGGGATCCTCTGAGTAGCTTTACTACAGCCATGCAAGAAGACTTTGACCTTGTGTGGGTTTAAAAGTCTCATGGGGCCTACCTATGCCTTTTTACAATTAATTCCTGTGTGTTTCATCCTTGTGTTGAACCTTTTGAATAATCAGGACTGAGCTTCTGGAGATGGGCCCTGCCCTTGTCTATAGGGACTGGCACAGGGGACAGAAATGCAAAAGAAGGGCTGGAGGCAGGGGGTCTGGCATCTGTTGCACTGATCCCTGGTAGTTTCCTTGTGGAAAAGTCCATGCTTCATGAAAATCAACTTCACTGGTACCCCAGGGAAACCCTTGTTGTCTTGTCTTCTCTGCCAAGGTGAAGCTTGCTCTTTCTCACTGCAGAAACTACTTCAGGATAAAAACTTTCTTTTAAGCAGCTCTGCCGCTAATGGGTGTTGAACACACATACCCCAGGAATGGTTGGAGAAGTCTAAAGGGGTTTCTCCTGTCAGAATAAATGTTCTTGTATTTTCAAGTACATTCCCCATATCTTTACCTCTGTTCATACCTATTTTTCACACATCTACTTTAGTATTAATGTAAATAATGCAGTATGAATATTCATAATATGAACAGGTGGAGTCAGAGGTACTAGGGATTGTTTCCCTCAGCATTAGAGAAAAGCTGAAGCATTATTAAAATTTAAAGGAGTTTTTAGGTCAGATTTTGGGCTTTATCTAGGAGATGGAGTCATTGCATGTGTTGTGATTCAGTGAAATTCACCCAGCAAACTGTATGGGCAAAAAAACGGGTGGTTCAGATTTCGTGGGTCACTCTGTAAGGCAGACTCCTACTTGAAGGTCACTAGACCATGACTGATCTTTCCAGTGGCTTGATTTTCAGATCAAGAAAGCAGAATTTTTTGTTTTGACAGGTACTGAATCACACATATTTATGTAGATTTCCAATGCAAATTAAAGGTTCTTGTCACCTTTCTTATTTTCTGGAAAAATCCCTTTGCTCAGGATTCTTCTCCTGGGAAGCTGAGAAGCCTCGGAGAAAAAGGAAAGCAATAATTATCTGATTTTCTTCTCCTGTGTTTTGCTGCTTTGGAATGTCTTTGGAGATTGTTTACCAACAGGTGATTGTTTCATTGGTTTCATGTGAATTGTTTTGACTTATTGGCCAATCAGGGTCAAGCTGTGTCAAGGCTCTGGAAAGAGTCACTAGTTTTCATTAGTATTTTTTTAGCCTTCTGTAAGTATCCTTTCTGTATTCTTTAGTATAGTTTAATTTAGTATTCTTTATTATAATATAGTATCATAAAGTAATAAATTAGCCTTCTAAGAATATGGACTGAAATTCATCATTCCTTCCTTCATCTGGGCGCCCTGCAAATACAATAGGTTCTGTCCCAATGTTAACTACTAACAAGGGCTCAAGTTCCACTACTATAGAAACCATCACATTCATAGCCCTGCTCTTAGCCTCTGGTTATGTGGCTATATGAGAAAAACTATCCTTCAGAATAAATAGAGAAAATGGAATGGCATGAAGATAATGCATAATATTAGTTTGTTGAAGTTTAAAATATTTGCTTGAATGATCTTAAAACATGAAGGGAAAAAAGGACCCTTTTTAGTGGACAACAGATACCAGGCTTTGATACAGTTGCTCATGAGACTGTTTTATTCTCCACATCCTGCATTTCAAAATGTGGTGGGAAAATGAAGGGGGGAAATTTTCATGTTGAATTTTTGCTAATTTGTAAAGGCCAAAGCTTAACTAATGTACATTTCTCACTACAATGCCTTAGCAAGTTCAAGGGCTGTTCCTTCGAAGGCTCATTAGGGACCTAATCCATCTCATACTGCTGTTGTAATGAAAGTAAGAATTACAAGGACAATGAGATTTTCTTCATTTAGGGGAAAGAGGTGCAGAGCTACTAAAAATCTCACCATCCCAATTAAGTTGTGGGGAAAAAAATGAGTAGAATCTTCATGGCATTTACATTTATTGCACTTAGGCTGTGGTTAGTAATAATGTTTTCATTAATGCAGAAATAGTTTGAGAACAATATATAGGAAGCTTTCATTACATGGAAGACTACTGTATTGAATATATTTATTTGTTAGTTGGCTAGCCATGAAATGAATCTTATAATGATAGCACAGAGACAAAAGCTGACTTTAGACAAGTTCAGCAACATTTTATACAATACATAATTAAAGTCTTCCATTTGTGTGTGTGTGTGTAAAAAAAAAAAACAATCCCAAACACTTACCGAGTGAAATATATGAGACATACAGAAGGAAAAAAAAACCTATCTCCAGCTGGAGAAGTTTAGAGGGTTTAGCCCAAAAAAATGAAATGTTTTCATGCTTTTCTCTCAGTATTATGACATACCAGCAAAGTCCATTGGAATCTAAAATTCCTGCATGAATGTATCAAGCTTTGCATCTGTGCCTGTATTTGGGTGCTTTGCATGTCTGCTAGTAAGGGCTTTTCAAGAATCCATCTGTGTTCCTCTGGACAAATGGGAGTGATTTATGAAAGAAGCTTTAAAATGTTAAATACATAATTCACACATTACAGGTGGGTGTGAGCTGCCTCTTGATGGAGGTGGGAAGCATACTTAATCTTTATTGCCCATTTGACATATTCATATTACCCCACAGATATTAACTAATCTTTTCTGTAACTCTAAGGTAAATTAATAAATGTTACTAATCCAAATTTTATACAGGGGGAAATGGATGGATTGCCTTGACCCTTGTGAAAAAGAAAGGGGCAGAGCCAGGAATAGAATCTCAGTTATTACTCACAATAACCTTCTATCAGTTTGTTGAGTTTGTCATTGCGATTTTTAAGGTAAACATCTTTGCCAGCTGGTGACATCATCACCTTTCTTTTCTTATAAGTCTCTATGCTGGATGCTCCCAGTTCAGTTGTGCTGCTGGAGGGATTTGAGGGAGGTTTTCCTTCACCACACTGGGAGAACCTGTCTGGAGAGATACATTATAAATACATAAAGGTTGTATACAAGAAAAAAAAAATACCATAATTACCACACTGGCTAAATGTCATAGGATTGCTTGTCTCTGAGAAGTGGATGTTCACAGATTATCCTGAGGGAGCTGCTATGAAGCACTGCCCTGGTACCCCTGCACAGGGGAGTCCCATTTGTAAATGGGTCTTTTACATGTGCTCTGCTATAGCCAAGCAATAAAGCCTTTTTCCATGAATATTTAACTTCAGCTTATATTTGAGTACACATTGAACAGATTCAAGTTGTTGGGTCATGAGTGCAATTCTTTTCTAGTGAGTTCTTAACAACTTCACCAGTAAATAACAAACCTATTGAGAAATACTATTTTTTCAGTGCTCATCTATCAGGTGTGAAAAGTAGCAATGCACTAAGCATCTGTTTTATTTCCCCTTCCTAGTTTTGTATTTGACACAACATCCCCCATTTGCTTCAGCAGGAACTTGTTTGGTTTTAACTATGTCACAGTGAGTTACTATTAAAGTTCCTAGGAGGAACAGATGGCATTATTTTAAGACTCATAACAGTTCAGTAGAGGTGAGTTTTGTGAAGACAGAGAGATTAACTTCTGCTCCATTTATGTCCATCTTTAGGTTCAGAGCAAGCTCACTTATTTGGAAAGTTGTGATGATTTACAAAGTTTAGTGTAAAAAAATGAGTGCAAATGAGACATTCAGTCCGGTGTCAGTATAAGGCAGCCACACCTGGCACCATGAGACTTCTGAGTGGCTTTCAGGATAAGCTGTGTAAGGCTGTTTGATTGAGAAAATCACTGTGTAAATTTCCGATAAATCAACTCCAATCTCAGTGAACGGTGGGATAGGATCTATTCTGCCAGCCCCTAGAGAAGTCCCTCCTTAGAGTGGTTCTGTATTTACTGATATGGAGGCCTTTGAGGGATCTTGCTACCTGTTATTAATAATCTCACATGTTCTGATTTGTAATGCCACCAAAGGCAAGGAGAGATCAAACAATGCCAAACATCTCTTTTCTGTTATTTAAGTCTTTTATACCTGTAATTACCTCTCTTCAGTTGTTTCAATGTTTTAGAGTAGATGTCTGAAGCAGCTAGAGTGATGTCTGGAATTGACTACAAAATGTTCTCTTGAAGTACATTTGTGCGAGGTGTCTCAAATCCCTTCTCATTCTACTCTAACTGTAAATAGACAAGTGCATTCTAGGCCTTCTGTATTTGCTTTTGGATTTCTACTGTAGATGTGGATCTGCAAACCTGCTTTAACAGGGCACAGAACTATTTGCTTTCTGCTGCCTTTGTTCCCTTCTTATTTTTCTTAGCTCTCTCTTGGTATTCCTCTTCAGCTCATATAATTTTCTGACTTAAATATACTAAAAGGCAGCAAGTTTATTTTACCAACTATCAGTAAGGACATAAACCAGTAGAAAAATGGAAGTACTTAAGAAATACGTATCTCCTCATCAGTTGGATAATTATCTATTAGGTGTTTGTGTTTTTAAGACCCCAGAACTCCTGCTGCCTTGTTCAGGGCTGGTTCAGATCAGGGGATGAGCTGTGCTGTTGGAGTGTTCAAAGACACTGAGGGCTTGATCAAACGGGGGGAGATTATCCTTAAGAGTCAGTCTCAGTTTTTTCTCTGTGTTTCCTCCTATACTTGAATCTCACAATGACTACATCCTATGCTTCATTTCAGGGTTTTTTGGGTCACACACATTTCAGGCAAGTGATTTTGAGATAGACAAAGGACTGGCAACAAGTGCATGTGGGTGTGTGCGTGTGTGTGGGTGTTGCTTTTCTTCCCTAATCTTATTTCCTCTTTCCTCGGTGCAGTTACTCGAGCTGCATGGCAAGGATTAAATTTATCTTTTTGATATTTTCATGTCCTACAGCAACATAATTAAGATGGTATTGCTATATTCATGGTTTCTTCAGTGGAAAACTCACCATGATCTTGAACAGTATATGTGGGTTGACTTCATTCAGAGAATTGAAATTGGATCCATTTCACGTAACTGCATATGGCAAATAATTCAATGTAAAAATAAACATCTTGTCCATGTAAATACTACTCATTTTAACTGACTCTTTTTTTCCATATTTCTTTAGAGCAATTACTGCCTGTCAGATTGTTGTACATATATTTCCTGCTGTCTTGGAAAAAAAAAAACCAAACCACAACATATATTTCTTAGCCTTAGTTTCCACTGCACTTTTAGCAGGGAAGAGTCTCTATGCATTGCAGTAGCAGAAAAGGAGTAGCAAATCAAGGGAAAATACATTCTATAGTTCAGATTCATTAATAAAGTCAGACTGGCAGTACACAGTGCTCATTTGAAAAACGAAAAGTTTTGGAATTTAACAGTGAGTTATTAACGAGTATTTTTCCTTCTTTAAAACATCAGAGAAATGCACACCAATGAAAATAATTGCAGAGTCCTGTACAGAATGGAAATAACTAGTATGAAACAGACACCCAGCGCTTGTCAGTAGGAAATATTGCTGAAAATTCAGAAGTAGGTGCTAAACCAAACAAAGAACCACAACCTTCTGAAATTGTTATGTTGTTCTCTTTTATAGAAGTTTTGCCACTGCCTAACTACTAATGATCTTCCTGGGTTATAAATATAGAAAATATCTTTTGACTGTGCAAGTATCCTGATTCATGGAACAAAGAGAACCACAGGTGGTCCAGCAGGGCCTGATTTGTGGTTTCAGCTGTGCTCTTGCCATGTGCAATCGGCTAGTCCCTTTTTCCTCCCCTGGTTATTTTTTTTTTTTTAGTGATAATCACAACTGAGAATTAATTCAGCATGTCTACATTTTGTCTGTATTTTGATGGAAAAGACCATTTGTGCATTTGTGCACTCTTCTTTGAGTGCACTGCCTAATAGTTTTGAAAAAATGGGTACTTCTTCCTTATGCTGTGTTACATCTCCCAACAGTGATTTCCTGAGTGAGTGTAAAATAGATTTATTCCACTTGTAATCAGACTTGTCAGTTTAGCTCCAAAACCAGAGAGTTGTTGATAAATTTCAGTGTTGTTCATATTCTACGTATAGTTTTAATAAATATGAATCTGTAGAATGCTGTGTCAGATCAAAGATGGATCTTCTGAAAGAGGCTGATCATCACAAAGTAGGCACAACTTTGTAGCTCTAGGGACATATGGACAAATCTGAGTAGAGACATCTTTGTCCTACTTAGCTATCACGTATAACATGTCTGAGACACTGTAATTAAAGCCCAGAGGAGAGGAAACAGATCTGGCATAGCAAGGTCTGCAAAATTCAGTGTCCCATAGTGAGTGAGAAATGACCAGGAAGATTATTTTCTGGTTATAAAGAAAGTAATTTACAGGAGTTAAAGGCCATATGATAATTTCCATTATGTCTAGATGATTAGGTACACATTCCAACACATCATGAAATCATCTATCAGTGTCACCAAGAAGTACATAACATATTTTTGCAGTGAAATTTATAAATTTATAGCTAGTCAGGCAGTGACTTCGATGGAGCTGAAGGAACAAACTCATGTTTGGAATGTGATCATTTTGCTCTGTAAATAAACAAATACCATATTTCACAACTGAAACAGATCACTGCAGGAGTATGAAAATTTCTTCCCCCATGTATATTAATGCATGTGTATTTCAGGAGCATTACTCAGACAATTAGGACACATTCTGGAGCTACAACAATCAGTAGCTCAACCTAACAAAGCACATCTGAACAATATTTTGCTAAGAAGTACATGTATGTGTCATGGGGGTAATTACCATAACTGATATATGTAAATCAGGTAAAACCAAAATTCTTACAGCACACATATAGAACCAGCTGGGTGCAGCCAAACTTACTGCAAATAAAAAGCATTCAGCCTTTTGCTGCAGCCTTTTGACAACATCACTACGTTTCCTGGCCTTTGTGTTTCATTGAAATGAATTTTTTTTTCCCTGCTTAAGTCTCTTAAAGATTGACTGGGTTGTGCTGGGGTTTTTATATATATATATATAGTATGTTTACACTATTTTAAGACTGAAACATCCTTGTCTGAGACTTTTTCCAGAGTAAAATAAGATTGCCCAGAAGCTCATCGTTATAATTATCTTTCTGCAGGAACACTTAGTGAACCATTTCATTCCAAATGTTTTAGATCTATTAAATACTTATATAGGAGATGCTTTGATGCTTCAAAAATCTGGATTTTTCATAGTTTTAATGTGCTGGCTCTCTTGCCAAAATCAGGCTTTCTGGCTCAGGTCTGTCACACATGATGTATTACTGTCTGCATCCTTTCTCATCCCACCACAGAGCATCACAAAAGAGGAACTTTGAACAGGGGCTATGGCTCTGAGAAGAAAAGGGGCAAAAGAAAGAATCTTACAACAACTCAAGTGGTACAGCTTGATTTAGAGGAGAGAAAATAAGGCAGATTTTCTGCTTTCCTCTAAGTTAGATATTGTGTCAGAAAGCTTTGTCTTGTGTCATGTTTATTTGGAAAGGAATAACAACATTTTAGAATTTCAAGAAGGTCCAAAGTTTTCATTTTGCTTTAAAATTTGATAAAGTAAATGGAAAAAAGATGGGACTTTGCTGGACAGCTGGCGTTATGAAAATTAGGTGTATGCTCTGTTTCACTGACTACAATTGAACCACTTGTGTCCTTCACGTTTCAAGTATGCCTAAGTGTGTTTTTGGATTGAATCCAGGGATAAATGTCCTTTCTCAAATCTTGTAAGAGGTAATGCAGAAATAAGAAAAGTCTAGTAAATTTGATTACGACTGCATGGGGAAAAAGGAAGGCAGGAGAACTATTGTAAAATCTCAATGAGTATCCAGAGACATGGAGACCAAGCAGAAACATTCCTCTGGAATAGGTTTCACACTATTTCATGACCCAGATTTCTGTGCTCTCTTCTTCTGGCACAGGAGCCTCTTGAGGTGTTTGATTCTGTATTAAAGGTTTAAATTTGCTGTTGAGATGTTGGCTTGCAGGTAGGACACTGCAAAATAAAGAGCTTCTCTCTAGTGCTGCATTGTAGTCCAGAGCATGGTATTATTTCAGACACATGCTGAATCATTTGGAGCACTGTACCTGGTTAGTACTGCCCAGTGCTTGAAGAAGATAGTTTGCTAATAAGTTTACTTCACCTGTACTTTTTCACTTGATTCTTCAAGTGTCTAGGTGTCCAGGACTCCCCATACCGTCCCTAGGAGCTCCTATTTGCATTCCACCCATTTCTGCAATAGTGATGCAGTTGGTAATGGAGTGCTTAGCTCACAGCCTGAAGGCTGGGTAACACTTGGCCTGAAGGCTGGGAGAAGCCTTAGAGAGAAAGCTGCTGAGATGCAGCAGTGAGACACAGACTGAGAAACCAGGTAGAACGTGGAGTAATCGGTCCATGTACAGAACAAGAAGAGGCTTGAACCTGTACAAGATCAGGGATATGCTGCTTCTCTTCTGGGTGGGGCACCTGGTGGGAAAGGTGGTGGTTTTCAGAAGCAAGGAGCCCCAGGTTCCAGCAGTCACTGTTTGGAAAGTGTTTTATGTCTCAGTGCAGTCGTGTGGCATCTTGGAAATGCTCCCTTATCCTGGGATGATTTAGACCTGAAGTTTGATATGATGACACAAATAACAGACATTTTGGTTAAACTATTGTGGTGGGTTTTGGGCTGTTCTTCAGTCGTTGGTTATTTAGTCAGTCTCTGAAGCTTTGAGCTGCTTAGATCTTGCTTCTTTGTGGAGTCACATTATGAAGTTTGTGGAGCTTGTGCAGCTGCTGGGAAGTGTTGGTCTCTGACTAATAACATACAGTAACTGTGGGTCTGGAGGGGATCTGTCAGGGAAATAAAGCTCATCTAACTACAGGTATCTTATTAAGCACATCTTGCATGAATGCGTAGTGCTGTAACTTTTAATGGGATCTGTGTGAAACCCAATCAAGATAGGTGTGTAATAGCTACAGATAAAGACACTGTGGTGCTCAGAAAGCAATGAGGGAGGCTGTTAACTTCTATGTTCTTGTCTTCAGCTTCAAATAGGGTACCAGCCTTAATTTGCGAAAGACTAGAAGGTCAAAAGAACTCTAGAATTTTAAAAGCCTTTTTCAGGAGGAGGGAAGGAGAACTGACACTTCTTCTATGGTGTGTAAAGGACAGTATATTTGAAATGAAGTAGTTTGGAAACTGTGGCCCTTATCAAATAGTAGGAAAGATTTTTGACTAAGATTAATCTGTGAAGAGGCCAGGTAACAGAGACAGTTTCACTTGGGTTGGGGAAGCCAAAGCAGGACTGAAGTCACTGTGGGGCTCGACCAAGATGTGCATGAGCAATCCTCTTTATCTCTGCCCTCTTGTTGCTTTTGCTGCTCTTAAGGAAGGTAGCAGCATTTTGAGAGCAGTGCCACCATAGCAGCTCTCAAGGAATGAGGCACAGCTTCAGTAATGTACGTTTCAAGAAACAAATGCATCTGTCCTGCTGCTGTAGCTTTGTCCCATCATTAAAAGATGATGTTCTTTAATCATAAATTGGCAGTTGGTGTTTGTGTGCATGTGAATCTCTGGGGGAATCAAGGAGGCTGGATGCTCATCTGGGTCTGTTTTACTCTCAATTCTTTCTTCTTATCTCTCATCTCAAAAAAAAACCCAGTACAAGCAAAAACCCCTAAACCAAACTCCTGCTTTTCATCCCGAGCTACTGTGTTAGTGACACAGTTACTCAAGGCAATACACACCAAAGCTTAGCTGAGGTGGGGAAGATACACTTGCTTGTTTTGCAAAATAATTCCAAATTCCTAGCTGATCTGAGTTTGAACAGAATGGTACCTCAGTAGACACTGGTAGTGAATTTATGATGGCTACAAAGCAGGGAGTTCACAAGCTGTGACCAAAGCTTTGTTATAGAGCTCTGTGCTTAAGGTTAACATGAGGCAATTTCCCTCTTTGTGCTGCAGGGTTTGTAAATTTATATTGTACCAAATACAGGAAAGTTCTATTTCTTTTTGACATCGTACTATGCACTTGGAATTCTGACTGTACCTTGATTTTGTCTGCTGCAGTGATTCCATGCTCTTCTTATGAAATGCTTAAATAATAAAATACATTTTTAATATTTAAATTGTCAAGCTGTCTTCATAATTACTTGGGAGCTAGGGGCTTTTTGAATGTTTGCAACAAGTTAGACAAGCAGCAGATACTTCTTTGCCTATGTTATACTTTTCTTTTTTTTTTTTAATGAATTTTTCAGAGATTGCAGTGCATGTACCAGAGCCCAAAGAGGCTTCAAATGTATAGTGCTGCAAACAAAAACAGCAGGAGTGTGGACTTGCAGAGTATGTGTCACTGGAAAAGATGGGTGTCAAAAATAATGAGGCAAGCTAAGAAGATACTCTGTTTTCTGCCCCAAGAAAAAGGGGAAATTATGCCTATTAGCTAAAGGAATGGGGAGTAGAAATAAAGTGAATTATGGAAGTCTCAGCTGTAATAAAAGTTAGTTAGGCAGTAAGTGAGCTGCATCACTAGAGAGAGAAGTTTTGCAGTATTTATTACTAAAAGAGAAGTCACAAAGATTAAACGATAAATTACTAGTTTAGGGAGGAAGAACATCTGAATTTTTTTGTTACAGTAGAATGTCATTAAGCAATGAAAAAATTATTGTCTATGAAACAAGTTGTTTATGACGTGAGTTTTTCCCTTTTTTTTTTTAATTTCCTGTTATTTCAGCTGAAATGTCACAGTGTAATTAGATTAGTTTTGTTCCGAGAAGTTGAAGCAAGGACTGATTTATGTAGTTGTTGCTGCACTTGGAACCTAAAGTGAGTGCCTGTTACACCAGTCCTTGCTAGTTAATTTGTGAGTTGAAGGTAGTCCCATCATGGTGGAAATGTAGAAAAATATCTGCCTGGCTGCTATAGCTGTTGAGCTGGGTAAGAGGAAAACCAGGTAGCTGCTAATAACACTTCCTTCCTTAAATTTTCACTCAAATTGTTCTTATGCTAGCAGTAACTTCTTAGCTTTGGTAGGATTGCTCATTGCTTAATGTTTTTTATTGGTGCCCCAAGGGAAGATACTTCTGAAGGGCCATGTGTGGTGTTTAGGGGAGGAGTTATGTAGAACCTCAGTTACACAGATCTGTGCCTGGTCATAGAGGTGCCATGACCAGCCCTCATTCTGATTTACATGTGTCTTCAACCTGCTGCAGCTGTGCTTTGATCCCAAAGCATGCACGCAAGGTAACTGGTGGGGAGCTGTGTCTGATGGTATTGGACCATGGTTGTTGAAGCAGTGGTTGAAAGGAATCCAGACCACAGAGTGAGGAAGTAGCAGGTGACACAGAAATATAGGAAATATATTGAAAGGGATAGAACAGTGGTGTTTCCTGCCTCCAATACAGCTACTCACAAAAGTATTTATTGCTTTTGAATCTGTTGCTTTAAACAGCAAGCACCCTTTTAATGCTTGCTTGTCAAGAGAAGCTGTTGGTTATTGTGTGTATTGAGTGCTTGTCCAAAGCAAAAAGTCTGTTTCTTCACCCAAGAAGAATCCAGGGCACACTGGGAAAGAAAGCCACCAGCTAATCTTCCAAAGTAAAAGATAGATGTTATGTGGAGCAGCATCTTTTTTCCTGTTACAGCTGAAGGTGTGTGCTTCTCTCCCCCTCACACTTCTGATCTGGTTGAGGTATAACTTACATTTAATACTTCCAGACTGGGTTACTACAGCAAGCCAGGCCCTCAGCTTACTGAATTGTTGTGTACATGCTGTTACTGTTTCATATATTTCAAATCCTTCAGTCTCAAAGTGCGTTGATGGGACAAGGGATATACAGTAAAGCCTTGCTTCATTTGTGCCTGACTGACAATATCCTATTCCAAGCAAGCTTAAGGACAATCATCAAAAGATCTACAGAGAACACAATCTTTGTGTGACAAAAGGTAAGATGGGATCAAACCCCATCACACTGATACGGAATTATCAGCTTGCAAAATGAAAGGAGATGCAAAAGGGAAAATCACTTTGAAATCCTCAAAGCACAATAGTCTATAATTCTGAACAGCTGTAGTTAGGGTTTAGATGCTGTAGTGTGAGCTGCTCTGAAATACTGGGGATGAAACATAGGACTTGCAAAAAGTATTAAGTGAATTTTGGTATACTCCATGTTTAAACATTTAAAATTAGAGTAACTGATTCTTAACAGTGGGTCTTTATTCCAAAGCATTTAAACATGTCTCACTTCTGTACTGCTTTTCTTCCTTGATGAAGCATGGCTGCCACTCTTCCTTTGTATTATGCAGGGCAATGCCTCAAGAGCAAACGCAAAATTTTAATATAAGTAAAAACTGCATTCACCCTCTACTACAAAGAATAACCCACTCCTTTTTAGTGTGTTGAAGTCTGTCTGGGCTGTCTCAGAAGCTGGTACAAGTGTTACCTTATTGTGTGTGCCTTAAACTTATTTTTAAAGTGCTTTTGAACCAGTTTCAAACTGGAGGCAGTCTCCACAGTGAAGTCATGAGGTTTTATGTTTTTTTCATTGAATCTAGAGAAAGGCAAAGTTCTTTTTCTGTTTGATTGATAAATGATTTGCATTATAATTACTAGGGATTTGGCAGTGAGGAGAAAATGTTTAGTTTCCTATGTCGATAACTGAGTGTTGTACCAGTGGCTTGCATATCTTACAAAATTAAATGAAACCTTTTGGAAAACAGTTTTCTTGGTCATATAGCATCATTGAGAAAACAACTTCTGCCCAACATAAAATATTCCAGTATCATGTTTATCATGTATGTTGTTGTTTATGTTCTTCATCTGGAAATAAGCTCCTCTTAAAAAAGGTCTTTTATTGTGGAACTGCCTGTGCATCTTTCCCACCTTCCAGTCCTGGATGATGTCTTTTTGCAGTTTCTTTCCCAAAGGCTGATACTTGTGAAGAGGATACAATATTCAGACAGTCTGGTGCCTTGGGTCTGTAAGGAAAAAGCTCAGATGATTTTCCTATTTTACTTGCTCCTTATTGCCCTGCCCTTGTCAAAGGAAGTTTGGATGCTCCAAAAGGTGGGAATCACGTAGTGAAGGAAAGCTCAGATTATTTTTGTTGCCAGTTACTTGTGGTAGAGTTGAGTGCCTGCAAGCCTCGAAGGTGGAAACTGTGTTTGAGAGGGAACCAAAAGGACTGGTTCCCTTGAGTTCTATTTTCTGCACAGAGATTTTTAACAGAAAACACTTCTCTCTGAATCATGGAGAAGAAAATCTGCTGTGCTGGACACTCACGTTCTTACATTGACTGTATCAGTACCATTTGTGTTTATGTAATGCAATTGCTCAGTACTTGCAAAAGAAGTCAAGCACGTTTCAAAGGAGCTTAACTTCTCCCTTCTAAAGTAATCAGCTGCTGAAACAAATAATAAACATTCACACAGCCCCTCTTTTTAAAGCCTGTAGGAACCCACATTCTGACATATTCATTCCTGGCACATTTAACTACATTATGACCTGTTCATATAATCCTAAATAATTCAAAACAGCCATTATGTTCATTCAGAGCTGGGCCTGGGCACATTACAGTGTGTCTGGGGGAGCTGAGGCTCTCTCAGGAACACAGCTCCTGCTGTCTCTGCTCTCTGTCTCAGAGCCTTCAGTGGAAGTAGGACTGGCAGTGGAAGAAAGCCATCTTGTACTGTGTCCACCATGTGCAACACAGGTGTATTTGGGGTGGTTTTAGGAGTCTTTGGTGGGAGGTTGTCTAGCTGTGCTAAGAGCTCAGCAGCTTTGTGGCTCTGAGGTGGGTAAGTTGGTAGCTTTCTACCTCCTCCTCCTGTAGAAATGTCTCTTCAGTCTGACTCATTGTGTGCAGCCTGCAGCATGGAGAAGAAAGTTGCACATCCCTGTATCAATTTAATGACCTCTTAGCATAACAGAGAAAGGAAGCAATTTTGGGGAGGGAAGGGAAAACAGAGGTAGGTACCATAGGTTTTACTGTAACAGTTTGGAAGCAGTTGACTGCATATGGAAACAATCAGTTAAAGGGGTTTTTTTTTCTCTTTTTGAGTTAGACCTTTTAATAAAACCTTTGCATGGGTTTGTTTTTTTTTTTTTTTTTGTTTGGTTCAGGTTTTTTGTGTTTTTTTTTTTTTCAATTAAAGAGCACCAAAAATTGATATATCAAAATTAAGTCTCTGAAAGATAATTGTATTTTTTATGCCAGATTTATTATTGCTTATTCAAAATTATTCATGTAAATGAATTTTGTATTTTAAATTCTACTTCTCCTGCAAATTCAACTTTCTTTGCCTTAAACTTTGGGCTGAAGGTCTTTTTCAGCTTCAGGTTTCCTTTCCAATTAAAACAATTTAGACTGGCATGGGAAAAAAACCCAACATAATGAACCTGCTGGGTGTGGGTGGTATATCTGTGGGTGCTATCTTGGAAAGGTGTGTATTTCTGGGAAGGAAGGGCAGAAACATTGAAAACCTGTCCAGAATTTCAGCCATGGTGGACTGTAATTATTTTTTTCCTCCCTCTTACTGTTTCTAGTTTTTAGACATGTTAGAACTTAGAATTGAAGTGATATAAGAAAGCATTCAGTCATGTGAAAATGTTTCATTCTTTTTGAAAAATATTTCAATCCTGAAAAAACAATAAAAACCTCTTAGATTTTCATATTATATCTGACAGTTAAGCTAGGACAGAAATGTCCATCATTCCTCTTATGTATTGTGGGATAGGTTGTTTTTTTTTTTTTTTTCTTTTTTTGGGGTGGGTGTGTGCTGCTAATGATATTTTTGGTATTTTTTTTCAGATGAAACAGGATATGTCATAAGCCCTACTAAAATATCCTCCTAGCATGAAAAGAGGTTTTGTTTTACATTAGTCTGCTGCTTCTCATGTAATCATCTGAAAATGCAGAGGAGAGGGAAGGATTTTTGAAAACTCAGCTACTTAGCCTTCCTGTGATGAAAGAGATCTTAATTTACCACTAAATGACAGAGAGGGGTGTATGGTTGAACATTAAATAAATAAATTTTAAAAAAATTAAAAAAGCCTTGTTGATGCCATTTTGCATCTGTGGGCTTGCTGAATGGGAGGGGCTGAAAAATCTGGATTACAGATAAGCAAAATATCAACACTGGCAAGGTTTGCTGCTCTCTTTGTTTTTTCCCAAAGGCCAGGGCCTTGCAGAGCAAGGTTCAGTTCTAGCTGAAAGCACTTTGGTGACACCATGCTGCAAGGGAAAGACTCTTTCTGCATGGCTTTCTGGGAGATCCTAGCAGGGTTTGGGGTGGTTTTTTTGTTTGGTTTTGTATTGCTTGTTTTGTATTGTTTTAGATTTTTGTTTGGGTTTTTTTTTTCCCATAAACAAAAAGTCATCTTATGTATACAACTACTTCTTTACCTGAACCTCCAGCTTCCAGGTTTTTCAAGAAAGCATGGCTGTTTTGGCCTGTAATTCAGGATAACCTTTCTTGTGTGTGTTTTTTTTTTACTCATTCAAAGTCCCTGGAATCTGTAGGAATCATTGAACTGATTGTGCCAGTTTGGTGCCACAGTGCTTTAGTGAGAACCTTCAACACCTGCTCACTTAGGAGCAGCATTTCATTGTGTTTCATGCTTTAGGCTTTCCACTGTAGACCCCTGTACTTTGTGGGAACTTTTTGCTGTGGATGGTATTAGCAGTGGAAACAAAAACTGTACTTGGATCATATGAAATGATTGCCTGCCTTTATATCTTTGAACCATCACCTACTAAATGACTGAGGAGAACTGGTTTCAGACCTGTGCAGTAGTATAGAAGAATAGCAAATTTGCTGAAACTTTTTATGTGAATGAAAAGAAAACTTTTATTTAGACCAGTCAATATGGCCCATATTGGGCAGTTGACTTATGCACTCCCAAGTAAAAATACATAAAGGGAAGAACACTGGTGCTGTAAATGTTGTCCTTGTGGCAGAAGCACAAAAGATCAAGAAAATGGTAGAATGGGGCGCTCAGAATTTTATTTCGGTGCTCTGGAAAGTAGTTGCCATCATAAATATTTGTACCAAGCAGCTCTGTAATTGGGTCATTATTTACCTATGCCAGGCACAAGTACGAATGAGTGCAACACGTTAGCAGCTGCTGAACTGCACACAGGGCATGGATTACATTGCACGCCCTATTGTTCAGTTTAAAATTAACATGCCATAATCCTCATTAAAACATCATATATGATATTTCATTGTGGTTATTATACAGTTATCATTAAGGCAAATTGTATTACTGAGTTACATTTAATAATGCAGTGCACAGTAACAGTTGCATATATTTCAATTAGAAAGTAGATTATGCCTGTAGGACAATTTAGCATTTTCTTTCAGCTTGCAAGAAATTAAAGAAAAATATTTTTGTTTGTTTCTTTCTTTTTAAAAGTTGTGGATTAGCTGATATTTTTATTCTCTTTCATGCATCTTTCCCTTTTTATTCACGGTCTTTTAGCTTTGAGTCTGAATGTCAGGGTGAAGGGGGAAATAATGTCAGCAGGACAATCTCTGCAAGGGAAAAATTAGTCCTGCTCTGACTACCTTTTACCTTTTTCTCTAAGTATAGAGAAAAATTAATTTTCACTGCAGCCAATCACTCTCCTTCTACCAGCTTAAAATTGACCATAGCTCTAAAAATTTAAATTTAATGTGTCATATTCTTATCTTAGTCAGAGGAACCTTGAGCTTCTTTTTGCTGAGGAATTGGCTTGATAACGTCGTCATTCTCCCCTCCTGTGTATCACCTGGGATTTGATTAAGAAAAATTTTCCTCAGTGCTGCTATTCTCAAATGTTGCTGATCTAAAATGTCAGACAGGTTTAATTCTGGTCTGCTGCTGTTTTCAGCATTTTAGCATTCAGAGTCAGCCTGGCACTGTTGTGCCATTCAATATGAATCTCCCCCCAAACCCCATGTGTGAATTGTCTGTAGAATTTGTACATCAGCATGTTACACATGAACAACAGCCACATAAAATAGAATGCATGTACATGCTTATGGGTTCAGGTGCTTTCATTTTTCCCCTGCTATTATGGAAATGCTTTTTTTTTTACAGAAAATAGCTGTAATAAAAGCTGAATTTAATTCCAGTTATGAAGGCTGGAGCAAAGAGTTTGTGGACTTGCAATACAGTTGAGATGTAAGTGAATGGTAGCTACTTCTAAATATGTTTCTTTGCTGGAAATAGTTTGCTAGCACTGGAATTACAGACCTGTGAGATAGGGGTTCAGTTGTGTAAGTGAGCTGAAGCTGTATTCATACATCTAGTGGGTCACAAATAGCATTTGGTGATAAATACAAGAATGAAAATGTGGAACTATTGCTTCACCCCCATATGCTTTGTGCAGTTGTTCTACATAATGAATATATTCAAACCCAAGAACTGGTGTTGGCTACGTTGTAGTTTAAGGAAAGTTGCAGTATAAGGAAAATTTAGTTACCTGGGCATCTTCTCTCCTTTTCACAACTGGACCCTTACTTGACCGAGGCATACCTAATAGTTTCACTGACTTTTTTCTACCTCTAATGTGTTGAGAATGTATTCTTTAGGATGATTTATATCTCTCAGAGAGCCATAAAGGTCTAATGGACAGTGTCAGCATCTCAATATAGAAAAGGATGTTTATGCTCAGTCACACAAAACCCCAGGGCAGTTTTGAAAAATGCCAGCTGAAGAATCTGACCAGGTACTTCTGCTGTGTTTAACAAGAAGGGTATTTATGTGGAAAAACTAGCCAGCTTAGGTGAAAAGAAAAGGGCTCTTGATAAAACCTCAAATTCTGTAATTGCACACTAAATGTCACATCCTTTAGTTCTTACTTTCTTAATTTATACCGGAGTAACCTAAGTGCAAACTGGGCAGAAAGGAAGGGCCAGTTTGGGTCTCAAAGTTTTGAATTTAGTTGCTGAACAAGAAAATGTACACAAAAGAATTGGTGAGTTTAAAGGATGCAGTCAGTTTTCACTTTGGTATTCAATCAGAGAAAACATATTCCATGGAAGACTAAGAGTCTGTAGAAACTGGCTTTGATAAGCAGGAAATCATGACAGAAAATTTCCAGACAGCTCTAGAAATGTAGAAAGGGGATATTATCTTCCATTTAATAGTATTATACCTTAAGGGAATTAGATACAAAGAAGAAAAAAGTGATAATTTCAGTATTATTGACTTGAAGTGAAAAAATTGTGAAAAAATTAATATTGTGAAAAAACTAATATTTTTGCAGTATCCTCTACTATCTCATTCATTGTTCAGTACTTGTCCTTGTTTGCTTGCTGAACATTAAATAAAAATAAATCCTTCCTAAACATGTCAAGTAAGCCTTTTGGCTGAAGTAATTGGCATGAGGATAAAAATATGCTAGTCTGGGTTCCCAGCAACACAGCTTGGCTTTGAAGGAGATGTGGAAATATATTGATATTTTGCATGGGATTCACACTGTTATTAGGAAGAACAGCATTATCATTTAAAATGAAATAAAAAACACATTCAAAAGAATTAAATATATACTTTACTGTATACTCTTGGTATTTCTATCTTCATTCAGCTTGGGTGATTCAAGGTCCTGGTGGAAACTGGAAATACAATACAGTGCAAGTATTGTACAATGCCATGACATAATGTCGTCTTTCTACAGTGTGAGCTGAGACTAGAAACTGCAGACATCTAATTTGTTTACCTCTGCATAACTTACTGTTAAACAGAAGAAATTAAAAGCCTCAAGTCATATTTCTCACTGCAGAAGTGAATTGCAATCTGGAAGAAAGTGCAGCCATGTTTCTGTTGATGAATGTCATACATATTTATTAGTCCTCACTTAAAAGATCACTGTAAATCAGTATCATGCATGTAAGTTAGCAGAGAATTTTACTAATATTAAAATATAATATCTCTTGACTTTCAGGTGTGCTTGTGCTTATAATACTTGAAAAATGATATAGCTTTTTGAAACACCATCTTCTGCAGACCTTGATAGTGAATGACAATAGAAGTTGAGATACCATTTTGAATCTGATAATCTAAGACCAGCTAAGCATAGGAGAAGATTTTCTGTCCTAATTTGTCTGAAGGCAGGAGTGCTTCAATTTCCTTTCACTAAAACCCTCCTAAAACCTGCATGGCTTTTGGAGGATTAACAGAACTTTGATGCATCTATGATGAATTTGATTTTTAGATTTCAACAGCTGGTACCTTACCTCAGAGTGACTTCGTTCATCTTTCCTCCCTGCAGACATGCATATTATAGAATATTCATTTTAAGATCTTCATCCAGGTTAGGTAGATCTTGGCAGAGAAATAAAAATGTAATCTTTTTGTCATTATTGTTCCTGCTGTGATTTTTAAAGAACGCATGCTTTCAGCTGTTTGGATGAAAATGTTTTCTGCAGCAATTAAGTAGGAAAAAAGGTGATGTAAAAACAAAATTAAATTTCTTGTATCCAAAACTGTCTTTAAAACTAATGTAATCAATTATTATAACTAATAATAGCCTTATTTCTTTTATCCAAACTATGCCTTTAAACCAATTCATAACTTAATGACTTGTACAAAGGAGACTGAAAACAGGGATAATTCAGAGCTGACACTAGTCTGTATCCCATCTTCATTCTGGGAAGCCCCTAAGGAGTTAATTAAGATATCTCTGCAGTTCCTTTGCTCAAAAGCTGGATAAAAAGCTACTACTACAGGGTAGTGAAGACACTAAAGTGTTTTCAGGACTAAGTCCTTAAAGCTTGGATCTTAACTGTAGCTAGTGTTGACATGCACAAGCAAAAGCTAATATAATATGATTTTACTTCAGATTTTTTTTGGAGAAGTGGTGATGGTTTCAGAGGCTGGTCAGTGGTGAATGTGGAGGTGAGAATAGAAAATACTTCTACACACTCTAAGGTGAGGAAAGCCCTTGCTGACTGGCAGATACAGGGAGGCCACCCCTCTCAAAACCCCTGTGCTTGCTCATCTTGATGCTAAGCCTCTCTCTGCACATAGCATGTGAATTTCTGTGAGCTTTAACCCTTCTGCAGAGCAATCCCTGTTAGAAACTGTCTTCCTACTTCTTCAGACAGCTGCACAATCTCCTCAGTGAGGGTTGAAACTGCCTTTCTCTTCTATTCTCTACTGTATTCACTTCATGTTTTCCAACATGAGTGATCCTGTAGAAGAATTCTTGAGGATGATGACCCTTTGTATCATTCACCCTACAGACTTCATTGCCCAGACTTTCATTTTTCTCTGCTGAGAGGAGTGGTTTGGAGCCCCTCTGTAGCTAAGGATCCTGGGGCTGTGCCATGAAAGATTTCAGATCCGGGAGGGTTCAACTGGCATTTCACAAATTTTTATCCGGGCACTTCTGGGACATTGCCCCTTTTGTTTGTTTAAAAAAGACCAGTAGCTGGTTGGTTATAGCACCTTTAATAGCTCTAAATGTGTTTCTGAATTTACTTACTTCTGTCTAGCAAGGAGTCGCCTGGAAGTGCTCTCCAGTGAGCTCGCTCCCTGCCTGCAGCCCCGTGAGCTCTGATTGCTCTCATTAGCTGTGGGAAGCTCTACTTCGCCACTCAGTGTTCACTAGGAAAATATTCACTGCTGCTGTGCTGACAGTGAAGTGATGTGGTGTATCTAGCTCCTGCTCAGACCTAAAGAGCTGTACAAATCTAAATCAACTGCTTTCTTTTTTAAATTTTTTTGGCTCCTTAACTCTGTGTTCAGTTTTGTCTTAAGCTAAAATAAGCTTTAAAAAAATTGAGATCTGTGTTGCTTTTTAACAGAAATATCTGTGGAAGCAAATACATTTTAAGCTGGCGTGAGTTAGAGAGAGGGCACAGTTTCCTACACATGCAAGAACTTTCAATACTGTCGAGAGGCAGCTTCTTTTCTTCTTTTATAAATATAGGTAATACCTGTGCACAGAGGTAAATCAGCAAAGGCAGCCTGCATTATGACAAGCTGATTTGCCAGGGTACATAGGTGAGTTTGATGGAGATAAACAGTTCTAACTGTTGCTTCAGTGAAGTTTTTTCAGCGAGGAAATTGTTCTCCTATTCAATGCCAGAATAAATTAAAGCCGTGACCAAACAAAAAGCATACTGCAGTTTTCCCCACAGGTATTTTAGGACCAATAGGTCTTGCTCTTTCCTGGAAGAAGAGCTATTACAAAAAGATATGGTGCACAGCACTGTAGAAGAATTTTCAGACATAAATGAGGTCTCTTCAGTATAGGACCACAGTAAAAGTGCTGCTTCTGATGAGGTTATCCCCCAGTCATGTGATTTGGAGAATAAAATCTTTCAGAAAAATATTAGCTGGGGTAACTGCCCTTTGAAACACCTCTGTTTCTAAAAGTGGGTAGAAAGTAGTAATGAAAGGAGGTAGCAAAGCAAAAGAAAAATATTGTTTCATATATTCTAAGAGTGTTTTTTCCTCTTCCCTCACCCTCTCACATTTAGGGCTGCGCAGGAATTTTTTCTATCATATTTCAGTTTAAAATTAAACAGTTTTAAATATTTAAATATTCCCAAAATTATGAACTGACCTTCAAATGAAAGAAAGCTTAGTAAGGATGTAGATTTTCACAGGCTTAGTTGTAGGGAAATGAAGGACAAATTCCCACCTTTGGAGGCTTCTCTTACGGGAGGAGGTCAGATAGGCATGGACAGGATACCTGGGCCTGGTTGTAGGCAGTAAAACTTGCAGTGAGAGCTCAGCTTGTCCTGGGAGCTCCCCAGTAAGAGGGAAGGTAACAGGAAATGTTTGCTGAGTGCATTGGCATGCACTGGTTACTGATGCATGGCTTTTCCTTGGAGTTCATCTCCTGAGCTTGTCCTTGCACATGAGTTGCGTCCTTCAGGGTACAGCCCTCAGCCTCAAGGACCTGACAAAGTTTCACAGGTGAAAAAAGAGGTGTATTTTCCCCTCAAGAGTGATATTCATTGGCACTTCAACACCTTCATGGTTTCCTAATAGTAGCAGATGTAGAGCTTCTATTTCCAGCATTGCTTGAAACACTCTTGGGATGAACCTGAATGATCTGCATTTTGTTCACATTCCCTGAGGCATTGCTCTCCCTGTGCCTACCCAAATGTAAATAGAAAAACTGGGCCTGACATCTCCTCTACAGTTATTACCAGTTTTTCCTATCATACTGTAAGTATGATGTACTCTGTGTAGGCAGGACTGTGTGGTGTTTTACTGTGTACAATGCATCATCCCTGCATGAATTGATAATCACAATGGAGTAGCAATAATATGCCTGGTTTTGAGCCACTGATACAAAACAAATGAAAATGAGTCTTATTTGCCTTCAGTTGAGGCTTATTCAAAGAAAATAACTGGTTTCTGCATGGGGGAAAGCTCTTCTTTACTCAGCTGGTATTTGCTCTTAATATACAAGCTAACCATATGCCTGTGCTTCAGGAAGATACAAGATCTTAAAACTCTCCTGCCTTTTACCCTAAGAACTAATTGTTCTCCCTAGCACTTAGAGGGCCTCCAGTAGGTGTTTTACAGTCCTAAACATGTAGAGAAAATAGTGTATTAAAAATCAAAGTAAGATCTTATGAAAGGGGAAGTTGATGCTTATGAAATGTTCAAGCAAGTCGATTTTTAAAGTGTCTGTACTGTTCAATCATAGATTTCATTCTCTCACATCTGTGAATTTGCAAGCATCCAGTTTAGCACATCCAAGTGGACTCGTTGCAGAGACTAAAGGACACAAGTTGACAACACCTCATCATGTCCAAGAGGGTACCTATTGATAATGGTGATAAACTGGTTTATGGAGAGGTACTTCATGGTGTTCTGTAGTCTTCAACTCTTGCAGTGTGGCCCTTTGTCTCCAAATTTTGTTGACTACAGCTTCCATAAATTATCATCTGGCTTGTTGCCTATTTTCTGTTTTTTGGCTAATTTTGACTATGGAGGAGTTCCGCCCTCACTTTGTTTAGTGGGTATATATGATATGCTGCAACCTTCTTCCCATTGCGGCTTTGTCCTTGTGACAGAAGAAGATGATTGTATTTCTTCTAGAACTGTTGTCCTGGGAATGGGGTCCTGCACTACCAGTGTAGGCTTTTTTCTTTTGCTTTTTGCTGTTTTTTAGTGCTTCACTCATACACCAACCTCTAGATAACATTTCTGTTACAAAACTGTGTGATCATTTGGCAAAGGACTTGGTACTGCTATGCCCTTTGCTTAGGTTGTATATAGGTAACCTCTTGCTGCAAAGTACCTTTTGAAAACTTGATCCTTCTTTTCATTCAAGCACCCAAAATGCTTATTCCTATCAGAAAAAGAAGAGAAGCTCTTCAAATGAATACAAACCCAGAGGCATTTTTGGCCGAGCATGCAGTGAGTTGTTGCTTCTGAATGTTCTTTTGGGATTGTTATAGCTTCCTATTTGGTAGCATTAAAAAAATCCTTAAATTCAATGTGCAGCATTAAAATACAAACTGATACAGCAAAATCAGTTACTTTCTTCCCAGTGCTAAGCTATGTTGAACTATATTGGCTGAAAGAGAAGACATTCCAAGAAAATTACCCCAAGAGTTTATTGCTAGTAGTAATGTACAGAATTTCGACTGTAGCTCTGCAGGCAGGAATCTTGTAGGATGGGGGATGTCTTCTGTTTTAATTTAGCCCTCATAACATCTTGACCACTGTACTGGTTTCTGTTTGTTTTCACCAGGAGCAATTTTTTGCAATATTCCTTGTTTAAGCCTGTCCATGGCATTTGTCTTAAAAGCCCAGCAGCTGAAATAGCAGAGCAGTTAAAAATAACTGAAGGATTCTTGGTGGGGGAGGGCGGTGGTGGAAATAGGTGCCATGATGTCGGTCAACCCCTTTAAATTGTTTTCATTTAAAATTGGAGGTAGAAATGTGTGGGTTCTATAGGCATTTTGCAGGGCTTGTATAACTCTCGGGGCTATGTGCAATTTTCTGGGAGTGACAGATGATTGATTTTGTGCTAAGAGAAAGTGGATGGTTGCATTTGTGAGTGTTTGAGTTCAAAAGTCCAGAAGTTAGGTGTGTGAAAAAAACTTTATGATGAGGAGTTGCATTTTGGCTGATACAAAGTTAAGCAGAGGATGTATCTAATTATTAATGAGTTCCTGGGCTGTGCTTTTTTTGACTACTTTTTTTTTTAAGTACTTTCTGTTCTCTGTGAAAGGTACTAAAATTAAAAAAAAATATACCTTCTGCTACATCTTGCTATTTCTATGTGAAGAAGCATCATATCTCTATTGGATACAGGCAAAAAGAAAGAAATAGGAAAGATTAATGACCTAGAGTATTTGTTGGTTATATTTGTCATCTTTTGCTTTGATAGGTGAATAGGTGTTTGCATCTTGATGATATTGGATCAAAGAGAAAACTAGACTTTTCAGTTGTTTTAAATATTCTAAAATATGTGTGTTTCTTGTTTCTGTTGGTGGGCAATTTATTTTTCCTTCTCATTTTAATGATCTTTTGTTCTCAAAATAGTCAGGTGCTGCTTTTCCTAATGTGTATATTTAATTTACTTTATCAGCCATATTTCTGAGAAAAGTGAGATGAGAGTTGAAGGAAAAATACTGCTTAAGAGAAGCAGGTGATTTATGCATTTCACACGTGAAGAAAATGGGGGGGGGTTTGTTTGGTTGGTTGTTTCAATTTTTTTTTTCAAGTAAAATGTGTTGGATGCTTCCTTATTTTTATGACTTCTTTGGAAGTCGGGCAATAATCTAGATCTTGTGGCACTTGTGCAGTTATCTGACCTTTTTATTGATCATAAAATTCTCTAAAGTTCAGTCTGATCCATGGAGTGCTGAAAGAAAACTTCCCCTTGTCTCTGGTCTCCACATCTGCAGTTTTCTGATCATTTTTCTGGGCCTCATGGAAGAGTTTCTGAAGGAAGCAGGTTGCTTTGTTGACAGCTGTTCCTCTACCCAAGTCACTCTTTTATTGCTTGCTGTCTGCTCTGTGAGGCTTGCAGAGAACCAGTGGGTTCTCTGGGTTAATAATGTGATAATACTCTGAAAAAATTCTATCCTGTTGTGCTGCAGTCAGAGCAGAGTGTCCAGGTCTCAGGTCATTCATCTTTTAAAAAACACATCCTTCAACTGAAGCTCATTTCTCACTGTTTCCCTCTTTACTTGCCTTTCTAGTGATGCTGGCAGATAGCAGCACTCTCCATGCTTGGTTCCAGACCTCCTCCTTCCAGATTTGAAAGATATTTAAGAGTAAACCTTGCTGGCTTTGCTAGGGGAGAATTGACATGGCTCACTGGTGGTTTCAGCTTTGTGTGGCAGCAGCAGCACGGTGGTATTTTGTCTGCATTTTTTTCCCTCCCTAAAGTAGCAACCAAATATGATAGCTTATTTTAATATTGAAAATAATTAGCTTAGTCCATCTCTTTATGTCGCCTTTTCCTGGTTGTTTATGAGCAGTAGTGCAGAGTCTGCAGTGCAGCACAGGCGTATCAGTGTTTGGAGATCTTGATTGATATGGATTGAATGGAAGAGGTGGAATGAGGTTCATAGGGATGTGCCTTTTCTCTTTAATTCAAGGGGCTGAATCATGAACACAAGCCCTTTTTCAACTTTTTTTTCCCCCTATTTTATCAGCAAAGCTTTACTTTTGTGCATTTATGTAGCACTGCTGTTCAGAGGCTTGGGGGCATCTTTAAATAACACCTTTGTTAGGGTTCTTATGCAGGAAAAGTACAGGAAGGAACATTTTCAGAATTGCCTTTAGGGGAGCTAGATATAGTCAGTGCTCACCCTGCAAATGTGCAGAGATGAAAATAATGGTTGGATTACAGTAATTCACAGTTCAGGGAGGAAGCACAAGATTGCACATAAAAAAAAAAAAAAGTAGTTCCGCATGCATTTAAAAAAATACTACAAATTCTTCGATGTATCTTTTATTTTTTTGTTACTTGCTCTTCTCTTAAAGAAACCCACCTATACTGATTAAAAAAAAAGGGCAAATAAAAAATGGCAAATTATCAATTTAAAAAACCTCCAAACCTAAAAACAAAATAACACAAATCTCAAATGACTTTTCCAGTACTTTATACAAAACAGTCTGTTGTGTTTGGTGTAAGAATAACTATGCAGAGTTGTAGAGCTTGAGTTATTCTGGAGTTTAAACAAGGTAACAGTCCCTTCAATCCTCAGAAATCCATAGATCTAGATACCGAGCTAGATTGCGAAAAGATGCATCAGTAGGAGTTTCTTTCCATACCATGCACAATTAATAGCTAGTTGTGAATAATCCCAAGTATAAATGAATCCTCTGGGATTTTGGTTTGTGTCTTTTTTACTTGGTAATGAAATGAAGCCTGCAGTAAAATGCCTGGATTGAAAAAGTTGGTGACAGTATTTGGTGCATCTAGTTCAGCAAATAAGACTTTCCCTTTGCTGCTGATGAAATCACCTAAAAAATCATGAAGAAATGGCAAACTTTCTTTGAGTGTTATGTGATGGTTCAGTTTTTAGCAATTCTAGCAAAAAATGAAGGCATAATGCAGCGGAGGACTAAAAGATAAAGCAGATGAGCTGTGGCTCGGAGCACGTTGTCATGGAGAGAGGTCTCTCTGCACTGCAGTGCCTCGTTGCAAAGGCACAGCTGGAGGTCCTGGAAGGGCTTTAGGGCAGGGGCTTCTCCATCCCAGGGGCAGCAAAGGTGGGAAACAAAGAACTTTGCAGCAGTGCACTGTGCAAGGGCTTCCACTGCTGCTTTCCAAGGATGGGGGAGAGTATGAACCAGAAGTAGCAGTGGTGGGACTTTGTTCTCTGAGGAGGCTTGGTGTTGTCTCATAAGCTTCCACGGTGAAACCAGCTGTTCCCAGATCCTTTGGGAAGAAGGGAGGAAGGAGCTGTTGGGTAAGACACTGACAGTGTCATCTCTCAGCAGAGAGCATGCTGAGGTGTGGCTGGGCTGCAGAGTGCTTCAGAATAACAGGATGTAAAAGACCTTTGGGTTCCAGTGGTTTGGAGGGACCTGTGCTTTAATGCAAAAAAACAGGTGAAGACAGTTGACTATAAATTTTAATAGTCATCTAGAACAGAAACAACCACTTTCAAGTATAAAAGATAAGAAATAATAAGAATTTAGTAATAGTAAAACATAGTCCTGGAGAACCTTTAAGACCAATTTAAATAATATTGCTTTGTAAGGTTCACAAAAAAAAAAAACAACAAACCCACAACTTTACAACTTGCCATGTTTAAAAATCAAAATTAACTTTTAGAATACCAAGTTTTTCCAGATCTGAACTGAAAATAGGTTCCAGTTTGTAGTTTGTTTTAGCTTCAACAGATGATGAAATGAGAAAAATAACCTTCCCTTACGTAAACATGTAAATAGCAGGTCCATCACATAGCTGTGTGAAAAGAATAGTTCAGACTTCCAGTATGAGGTCTTAAAATGAGAAATAAAGAAAAAAATAATAAAAAAATCAATTAATATATTTGTTTAAATTAAGTTATTCAAGTGAAAATTCCTTCTAGCATATCTGTGGGATTTAATGATGCATTATTCAGGTCTCTTTCCCCAAGAGGAGAATGCAGATATGTATATTGACGTTTGTTCAAACAGGAGTTGGATACTTCTAGTTTACTGCAATACTTTTCTATCTTAGTTGTTGGTTGAAGTTTTTTAAATACCCAGTGTGTTAAATTATAGAGAGATATAGGTATACCTTATTTCACATGCCAAGTTAATATAAAAGTATAACAATATATGAGTTTGTTTAAAATAAGTGTCACTGATACTGCATGTACAAAAAAATTGTGGAATGTATTGAGGAAGAATGGTTAATGGGATTGGAAATGAACTCGTTTTCAAAATAAAACAAGTTCTAAAATTATAAAACTTTTGCTCTTGTGTAAATGGCCTATATTTTTACAGGGTATTTGTTGACCTATGCAATGCCTACTTGGTTAATGGAAAAAACTAAAACCAAAGCTGTTTGCTAGGAGTTTAAGAATAATACAAAATATGAAAGCAGGACTTGGAGACCTAGTCTTGTTCGTGTGATCAAAAGGCACTTTTTCTTAGTAGGGTCTCTGCTATTAAGCAAAGTATTATGATAGTAAAAGTTGCCAGAAATCCATTTCAACTACATAAGGTGTGAAAAGCTTGATTATGAATGAGTAAACACACTCTGGTTGGCATGGAAATACAGAAACTAATTTTGGACCAGTCATATTTTCATGCTGCAGTGGCTTGACTTATTAGCTGTTGCTTTCCCATTAGCTCCAAATCCAACCTTCTCCCGCAGTGCTTCCAAAAATACTAAGTTGTACTTGCAGTAAGAATGCAGTAAAAATGTATCTTGTTTGAACACAGGCGGCTCACCTTCTGATTTCTATCCATAGCCCATTGAAATGTAAGGTTTTCAGATTACATAACTCAGAGGGCTGGAAAGTAAACAGAACTCCCAAAATACTCTAGATTGTTTTTGTATGCCAAGTTTTCTGAAAAGCTGCTTTTCCTCCAACTCTGGCTGTGAGTAGTCCTGATCCGTATGATTTTCATGGAGAAGTTTTTTCTGAGAGCAGACTCAAGTGGCACTGATCTGGCTGGTCCTGTGTAGAATCAGAGGCTTGGGCATATGGAGGATGCAGTGGAATCTGAGATATGAATACATCTGGCCACAACTGTGGCTGTACTTTTCCATTGAGGCTGTAAGGCAGGGTTGGGTACAAGCTTGCAGAGGAAAGCAAGCTTTGATGTCTCTACTAATTGGAAAGAAAATTAAATATTTTGGCTTCATAGTGTACTAAAAGAGAATTTCTCCTTTACAAGAAATATAAATACACTCTCAAGTAGTTATGTCTCAAGAATGCCCATCTGACCACTTGACAGGTGGAACTAATTCAGCTAATCTTTGAGATGCTGTTAAAGCCTACAAAAGATTTTATTTTCAGGGCATAATTACATGTCTGCCTTGTTTTACTGCATTAACAGTGTAAGTCGAGTTTCTAAAGGTTGCCAATGACATAAATTGCTATGAAGCTGAGAGTCTGCAGTGACAGAGAGTATTTTAAAAAAATGCAGTTTCCAAGAAATGAAAGCCTTTGACCATGTGGAAATGTCATGAGTTTATGGATTTCTTAAACTTAAGTGGTTTTGTTTTTTTAAAAAAATTAAATTATTCAAAATATAGAAGTTGTCCCCTAAAGGGTGTGTATCATGCAGTGATGAAGCTTTCCAGATGAAGTTTTATTCTCTTGCACTTCTCAGACCAGCATTGTGAGAACACGCTTTCCTCTAACACTTACTCAATTTGATACCTGGTGGGGAGGCACCAGGCCAGAGGTAGGGGACTTGAAACCAAATAACATGATTCTGTTGAATGACTTGCATATGGCTTAGTGCATCTCTACAAGGTCTTACTGGAGTCAGTAAAGCTATGTGATAGCACAAGTTGGCTGTTGTGATTATTCTTACAGGATTAATGTTGTAGCTCTGCATGCAAAGTGCTTTGCAGCTACCACATGTGCCTTGTGCATACCACTTGGTAAGCAGGTCTAGTGATGGGGAAAGGCAATGCTATTTAATACATTTTCCCCCGGTGAATTTCCTTGATTCTACAATCTGTTAATAAAATTAAAAAGAGTATTTTCGTACTAATTGTCATTAAATCTTTCAAATTTCAGAGAAGGGGCTTGGAGTCTTTAGCAGATGGTTGAAAATGAAATGCACTTTGGGGGAAACATAAGCTCTGCCAAATCTGGACCTTGAACAGAACTAGTCAAATAAACGGAAGTGAGACACAGCAGGGATGGTTTGGAATAGGCTTTATTATGGCCAGAGAGCTTCAGGCTGTGAATGACCTAATCAACCTAAGCTCCAGACATACACCTAAATTAGCTTCTACTCTACCAATCCTCATAGTACTCCATTTTTCTTTACTCAAACACCATCCTAACTGATGTGAGCTCTTTTAACTGCACATGATTGTCCTCTTTTCTACTCTCCTATTGCCTGTATTTTAATTTTCTCCTTTAGTTTTCTCATCCTTTTCCCTGACTCAATTCTGGCAATTTTCATGCATTTGTTGAGTTTCAAATGACTTGTTGTTCTATGAGAACAAGCAAAAAGAGTAATGGGAGCAAAGCTCCTCAGTGTTGAGGGACTATGGAAGGCTGTTCAGTTTCCACTTAACTGAGAGGATTTCTGTGTGACCTTGTCTCCTGCCTCATTTCCATCTCTGCAGCATGGGGACAAAGTGACATGCCCTGCCAGAGGAAGGGAAGCCATGCCTAATGTCATATCAAGCACCATTCCAAAGGGGTCCCTTGCTGCCTGCATTTGCTACCCTGTGTAGTCCCTACTGCTCTTAGGACTGTTGTTTACAGCTGAAATAGCAACCAAGCTTGTTCTTCCTTCTGTTCATTTAACCAGACTTGGCTTGATGTGCTGCGTGCAGCCCACAGCCATTGCCCCGCTCAGGCAGCAGCCGCAGAGCGTGGCCGTGAATGTCACACGGACGTGGCCTTGTTCTGGAGACACTGGTGCAGGCAGGAAACTGAAATGGAATAACACGACTCTGATCATGCTTCTCATGCTTCAGTATTAGCCAGGGCAATGACAAAATGCTATAAACATCCTCCAGTTAATAGGTAAATAAAGGCTGCATAGCATCGTGCTGGTCTCAATGGTTAAAGAATGGTTCAGTGTGATTGAATGGCAACAGCTTGTGTGTCCCTGTGATGTGAACTTGATTAAAAAAATTAGCTTTATTTAAAAAATAATATGCTGTGTATATATATGTTATATACTAGTATATATTATATGTAATAATATACTAAACGTATATCTTTATAAATCTTTCGCAATTCACACTTTTTATTCATAAATCATATAGTCTCATGACCTTTGAATATGGCCTCTGCTTTGTACCAATAGACATGAATTTTCAAAATCTTTTTGTGAAAAGTACCTTTGAGAGTAGGAGAGGCTCTTTAGGGGGTTTGATGTGGGCACATAAATAGTCACTTGAATTTATGAGGCATTATTGCTCTGGAATTAAAGAGAACAGGAATTATCCTAGTGTAGTATGTATTGGTTTCAATCACCTGAGGTGATACTCCTAAATTCTGGTACATTATCATGGTTTTAACATGAATTTAGTGGTTCACACAGAGGTATGCAGGGGATCATGTAATTTCCCTTTGTCATTCTGGTTTCAAGTGACCATAGTTGTAATGATTTACTGGAATTCTAATTCCCTTAACAATTAGTAGGCACACTGGAGCCCACTGGGTTTTATTCAGAGCTCATTGAAGCTAATGGAGGAGAAAAAAATCCCTTTGACCTCATTTGGCATTGGCTCAAGCTCTTTGCAGTTGAAGCTGATGGCTTCATCAAAATCCACTTAACCTTCCAGGGATGAGTGTGTGACAGGGACTGGCCATCAGGTCATTCTGGAGCTTCATGGGTCTGCTGGGAGGGGCTTCTATACTTTTCTTTCATTATTCCCTTTATTTCCAGGTAGGTGAAAGGAGCAATTTCAACAGTAGCAGAGGCCAGTGTGATGTTTTATGTGGTCTGTAATAACATGGTCCAACCTCAGTGCTGTTTGAGTAACCCAGGATTCATACAGTTAATAATAAGTGTAGCAGAGGATATGCCTTAGAATTAGCATTCTGACATGTTTGTTTTCCTTGTTTTTACACTTTGAAACATCCTGAGGTTAAAAAACAAATTACATGTCTCACTCCCACTCCATTATTTAATCATATCCCTGAATCTTTCCTTGTTTTAGATGTGCCTTTCCAATGAACAAACCTACACAGATAAACACCTAAATATAAGCAACTTTTAGCATGTTGGTTTGGAACTAGTTTCTATTTCAATAAAAAAGAAAACAAATAGAAATAATACAGTTGAAAATAAGAAAATGATCAGTCTTCCTTAATTCTTCCTCAAAAATGTGATGAATTCCACAAAATCATCTCGTTAATGCTCTGCATTATCATATAAACACAAATTTATAGATGTCATTATCGTACTAAAGTTTTTCTTGTGTCCTGGAAAAATAATTTATCTGAAGTTCACCTTATTCCATTCAGTTTAGTAAGATGCAGAAGGAAGGTTTTCATAGAGTTTCTCCAAGTTAAAGCCATTAGGACGCCACAAGAACTTTGTTATTCCTGAATACCACATTTTATTGGATGAAAGGATAGACATTGAATCTACAAACTCAAGCTAGTTTCACTGCCCCTAAGAATTAGGGAGGAGCCTTGCTAAAACAAATGTGAGTCTGAGCCTGGTCTTGGGCAAGCTGTGGTAGGGAACCCTGTGTGATCTCCCTCCCAACCTCAGCCACTCTTTGATTCTGAATTTCATGAGTGATGCTCTTCAGTGGCAAGGAAAGCAGTAAGATCTACTTGTTGACTCCTCTGGGGCAAATCCTCTTTCACCTTTTCATTGGGCTGATGTACTGGGTTATGATGCTGCAAATAACTGCTTATGAGATAACCATCCTTTGCATTTCTTGTGTTGGAGGCATTGGCCATGGATCTTCTGAAAGTATATTCCTGTCCCTTTGATTAGTGCTAGCAGCAGGGAAAGCTGTTTCCACCACTGAGGGATATGTTTAAAGCTATGTGTAGGGCTTTGGAATGTGACACCATTAAATGTTAATGTGCATTTTCAAATAAGGAGCCTCAAGGCTAGAGGTAACTCTTTGATCTTTAAAAAGCTTGCCACATAGAAGGGGGAGTTTGAATGTATACTTACATCTGCAAACACTTGCAGGTAATTAGATTTTAGTTTCAGGGCTGCAGGACTTTGCAGAAATTATTTGGATTTCAAAAGGCTCAAAATAAACATCAATTTCTATTTATCTCAAGGGATTGAGAGGGGCATAAAACAAACCTTTAATGGCCTGAGCCACGCTTTATTAATTGCTTTGTTGAAGAGATAAAACCTGTGGGAGTTTGTGTATTAAAATGGGATGTGAACCAACAGAAATCCAAGCAGGATCTGAATTTGATTTAAAGTGAGTAAGAAAATACACAGCTGAGCTTTCTTCCGTTGTTTAAAAGATTATTACCCTAATATATGCAGTGCTTTGTTTTTAAAAAGTGTGTCTGGATTGAGCCATAATTATATGTGAAAGCATTTGAGCTAGTCATTCAGTATTGAAGGAATTGGATCTGTCTAAACAAAATGACGTGCAATTAGGGAGCATGGGGGAGTTGTCTGTTTGCCATATATGAAAATAAAGTTATCAAATTATTACCCAAATTGTTCTACATCTGACAACTGTATCTAGAAAGGCTTCTTATGGTAGCTTTGCAAAGATGGCTCAGGTTTGTATACTGTTTGTGACAGGGGACAGTGAAACATAGGAGTTTGGCTGTTTTGATTTTTTTTCTTTAATTGAGGTGTCTATGTTTTTTTGTTTGCAAAGTTCTGTGCAAGGTGGACTACTGATAGAAAGTGAACATTTTCCTTATTGGATAAAAAATGGCCTCTTTAGACAAAACAAAAGGTAGCTGACTGCTAGAGTTCTGCTGGTGTTCAAACTGATACATTTATCAATACTTTAAATCAAAACTACCATCTTGTTGAATTTCATTGTTTTGGTTTTCTAGTTGCTTGATTTTTCACTGTTTTTAAAGAATTTTCAAGAATTCTGGTTTTGTTTACTCCCATGTGAAAGAAATACTGCACTGCAATCCTTAGTGTATTTTATAGTTGTTATTTATTAATTCTGTTATTAATGTATGTGAACTTGCCTGCAGAACAAGTTCTACATAATCCTCTAGTGGACAGTCCTACTTGTTCTGGGTATGTCCTTTTCCCTTCTTTTTCTCTTACTGTGTATTCACATAGCTTATGAGAGTTTTCTCCTCCACCTTCAGTGTTTTGTGTTAAATCCAGGAGTTACTGTCTGTTTCTGAAAAAATAATGCAGAAAACTGTATGGGTTCAAATTATCATGACAATTAGCAGATATGTTTTGCAGAGGGTTAGGAAATAGCTTCTACTTCAAAGAAAATACAATGACAGAGATGCTGAAGTGGGTTTGAGTTATGGACCAGAATTACAGACATGTAAAGGCTGAGGACTGTGGTCATACAGTGCCAGGAGTCTTGTTCAGAGCATGGGATTAGAGCCTATGATTGCATAAATTTGTAATGAAGACTGTAGCATTGATATAGTCTCAAATAATGATTCTCAAAATAATCACAGGTAGTTAGAAAAGTTTGTGTATAAACTGTTTTGCTTGTTTGCTATCATGTTAAATCTAAGAGATCTCTATGTTTCTTTTCTCCTGTGGCACTAAAAACGCCACTGTGACTGATAAAGAGAGAACACAGTGCCCTGAGAAATGCCTGGAAGAAAATTTTCATCTTTAAACTGACATCAAAGCTGCATTCACCTTGCTTTAGAAGGGGAATTTTGAACTTTTTTCAATCCTGTCTCTTATCTAAACCATTAACTTGCATAGAGGAGTCTTAAAAATTGGTGTTTCGGGGCTAAATAAGACATTTTTGTTGGAGGTTATTGAGACATGAAATGATTACTTATCATCCCTTGAAATGACATTACATTTAAATGCAATGGTACATGGGCACTTACCGCTACCTTCATCTCTGTTAATCCTTGCTCACAGCCTGCAAATTGAACATTCTCTCAGCCTTATGGGATGCACTGAAATTCTCACAGTTATAATTGGTTTTCAGTGTGCCATCCTGCATGTTGCACAATTTGAAGAGACTCTCTTCCAAACTGAAAACATTTAGTGAACCCCTCCAAACAGAACACATTTAGTGAATTCCATGCTGTGTATTCTTTCCCCTTTAATCAGTTTTATCCATGAGTTCACCAAAAATTCAAAGGGAAAATAAAAATTGAATTAGTTTTATCATGATTGATTTGAAAATTCAGGGGACAACCTCTTGGTTATTGATGGCTTTTAAATTGCTCTGCATTGTTAGCTGGGCCATGCCTGTGAAATTCATCAGCATTCCACAATCTGCCTCTGTTGTTTGCTTACAGATAGCAGCTCTAAATTTAGATGTGCACAATATAACCTTACAAGACAAAGTTATAGGCATTAAGTTATGGCAGTCTGAAAGTCTTTGCAAGGTCTGCCTGTATAAATGAGCCCTTTCCCATAGAGGTCCATGGGAACCAGAGCAGAAACATCTTTAGAAAGGCGAAAGCTGCAGCCTGATTGAGTTTCTCACATGATGGATATTGTCCAACCTCATTTCTCTTCTGAAGCAGTGGTTGGGCTAAAAAGAGAGAGAATGGGAATGAGGCATCACACTCATGCAGATACTCCTGGGTCTTCCTCAAAGGTGGGGGTAAACTGTGTGATTTCAAAGAAACTGGGAGTATGTGAACTGTGGTACTGTGCTGGGGAAGAGGACAAGACAAGAACTTACAAAGAGCAGATTCTTCCTTCTTGCACTAATCTGTGAATTAGTGAAAATTGTGTCACTCCCCAAAAGGAAGTCTATCATGGTAGTTGGATTCTTGTTTTTCTTCTCTAAGGTACCCCAGCTACACTGTGCATCTCTACAAAGGCAGCAGAGTCTTCCCTTACAGGTCTGGTCTTAGGTGTCCATGGTCACAGGTGTGATCGTGATAAGCAGTTGGTGTTGGGCTGCTCCACTGAAGTTTGCAGCAGTGCTGCCACAAGCACACTAAATTTTAAGGGTGACTCAAAATGTGAGGAATAGCATAAATGTCCATCTATATGAAAGATTCCTCAGCTTGGAGAGGTGGGAGAAAAGCCTGGAGAAAAGAAGATTCAGGGGAGCCCTCATCACTACCTACAGCTACCTGAAAGGGGGTCTCAGCCAGGTGTGCGTCGGTCTCTCTCCCAGGAAACCAGTAACAAGACAAGAGGAAGCAGCTTCAGGCTGTGCCAGGGGAAGTTCCGGTTCGACATTAGAAAGAGTTTCTTTCCTGACAGGGTGGTTAAGCATTGGAATGTGCTGCCCAAGGAGTGGTGGAGTCACCATCCCTGGAAGTGTTCAAGAAATGACTGGACATGGCACAGCTCTGGCTTAGTTGATGTGGTGATGTTCAGTCAAAGGTTTGACTCAATGCTCTTGGAGGTCTTTTTCAACCTTAATGATTCTGTGATTCTGTTCTGTGATTCTAAGCAGTCAGGACTATGTTTCTGCCTCATTTGGCTGAACATTAAGTGGTAGAAGATATAATGGCTCTACTTAAATAATTGATACAATTATTTTTCCAAATTTTACTATAAAATAGATTTTTTTTTATTAGTGGTGTTAGTTATCTGAAATGGTCATTTTCTTCCACCTGCAAATAAAGCACTTTTGTTTCCCAAACTGGTTTTCATGTTCTAGTCAGGATAACCTATGTGCCGCTTCTTTTGTGCACAAGTTCTTCTTATTTCTCTCCTGCTCGTTTGTTTGGGTTTTTCATCAATAAACCTTATTCTCTCTGAAACAGGTATTTACATTCCATTTAAAAAATTGTATTTGCAAAACTTAGAAAAACTGCTTCACCAATGAATTCCTGAACAATTTTAACACTGAGTAACATCAGCAGAAAATCTGCTGTACCCCCTCTGCATTTTAAATTTCTGTAGGTGACTGTCTACAGAACTCAGCCCAGCTGGCTCTGATCATTCTTGTGTTTTTCTTCTAATAACGATCCTGGCAGCCTTAGGTGCACATACATTAACGTTTTTCCTGCAAATGCAGTGTTGTTTTAATTGTATTGGGGGATCTTCAAGCATATACTATTCTGGTTTTAGAATCCATGGCTTAATGGGTGGTGTCCTGAACTCCTTCAGTGATGGCCTCTGGTGAACAGAGCATGCTTGTAGCAGAGTCTGATGCTTTTGAAGGGCATCAAGTTTCTCTTTTTGTGAGTGCTGCTGAAAATTTTGAAATATTAAAAGACAGTCTTGATCTTTGGTATAAATAAAATTTCAAACTTTGTTTGAAATGCATGAGTAGTAAGTCTCATCCAGGCCAAGGTAAAAAGAGTGCTTGTGATAATGTGATGCTGTGTGGCCGGAGAAAAGGGCCTCCATGTTCTTAGATTTTTTTTTTTTTTCTTTTATAATGTAGTAAAAACTGCCCTGTGCTGACAAAGTCACTTGCCTGTGTTTTTCTGTACAGAAAGGTAATCTCAGGATACATTTCCCTACCATGATGTGAGGGGATTTATACTGTCTCTTCTCTAAAGTGTGTTGAATGTCAAAAGGGCAGACTTCAGGTATAAAAGTCACTTCATCTGTTGTGCCAGCTTTCTAGGTTTATGCTCTCAGGTCAAAGATCAAAGCACTCTTACATTAACAGGATATCAGAAATGTGGAAAGGAGAGGCAAATGGGCACAAGAAGCATTTTATTCTGAGGAGAAAGTAGTAAGAATCTCTGGCAACTGCTGCTACACCTGCTGAGAGTAAATCACAGCTTTGGACAATAATGTGCTTTTGCAGGTTGTTCATAGAAATATAAATGTTGGAAGTCTGAGTCAGCAAATCCTTTTGTTGCAGTCCTTTTTTGTTTTCCATATAGAGCAGTTTCAATAATTTTTGAGTGTCAAAAACTGATTTCTGTGATGGATTTGCTGTTCATTGGCAACAGCCTATTCCTGACAACGAGCCTCTGATGTAATGAAAAGCATGTGGTATAAGATAAAGTGATGGTACCTTCATTTTTTAGCTGCAGACATGACTCACCTAAATGACATGGACTATGACAGAGCTGAAATTGGAGAGCACTTCTTCCTTTAACTTCAGATCATTCTTCTTTAACTTTATTTTGTTAGTAATTGGCTTAGTCTGATGTTCTTTCACCCTCTCAAAACAAGAATTGCTTCTGCATATTAGTTTACTGGAACTGCACTGATGGCTATTTGAAATTCATAGTTTGAGCCCTGTCGCTCTGTTACTCAAATGCAATTCTACTTCATTATTGTGAGTGGGAGTTACATGGAGGACATGCTTGTTTCAGTAAAAAAATAAGACCCAGTATTGAATCAGTTATATGAGAGCCCCTTAGTCATTCAAAATTAGACTTGACCACTTTTTGTGAGACAAGGTTATACGTGCACACTGTATCATAAAAGATACTCTATAAATGCACTGATTGAGTAATACTTTTATGCCTTTACAGGCATATGAAGGAACACTTATGTAATTTACAGTTGCTTAGGAAAAGCTCATGATTAGCTTAACTATTGGCATTTATTTGCAGTATAGCATGAAAAGAAAAAGGAACATTGTGTTGTTAAGTACTTTCTCTAGTGTCTTATATCTTGAAAAATATGCCATGCATTTCAGCTAACAGATGGAGTTCACAGCTGTGCATGTACGTGTAGCCAGTCTCTAGGAAAAAAAAAAAAAAGGAAAAAAGAAGGAATTTCTTTTTACAGAAAAACAGGTTGTTTGGGGTTTATTTTATTTTTCTCGTCATGTTTTCAAGCATCATTTACTTAGGTCGTTAAATTGATAGTAGAACCTAGTTGTACGTGGTAGTTCCTGTGAGAGGCTTTTGGTAGGGACTGTTGATATAGAAATAATCTCCCAATCTCTTCCAAATCTGTAGCCATACTCCATTTTACTGCACTTTTGTGTATGTAATTTTTTTTACTCCTCACAGAATCTCGTCCTTCTCCCATGCACATGTATCTCATTGGACTATAACAGTGAGGTTAATTTCCACAGTAAGTCCAGGCATGTATTTTTTGCCTTTTCAAAGGAGAATTGTACCTACAGAAGGCAGGAGAAAACAGATGAAGTGAAAGGCATCAGTGGTCACTCCTGAGGACTGTTAAGAGGCATGGTACAAAATGCATGGTTTATATCTTTAAAACAAAGTATGCCATTAAGTGGGTAATGCTAAGAGGAATTTTATCTAGCCTATAAATACCAGTGAATCTTTTCAACTTCAAATCCCAGTACAGAGACAATTTACAATTGCAATCAAAATGATGCACACAATTTAACTTCAGTACCATCTGTAAATCTGCTGGTATTTTAATAATGAATAAAATTATATCTTGGCAACAAAAGTCTCACTGAAATAATATACCTTTAATTCCAAGTGAGACCTCTTAAGACTTAGCTACAAGGCCTCTGGTTTACCCTGAAATCTCCTTCATATTTATTAAAAAAATTGACATATCTATATTTAAATAGATATCAGTATGCTAAAGGCCTGTGATTCTGTGAAGCTTTTGTTAAACTCCTTTGAAATTTGGGGGTTGTGGTTCAAGCAGGGGTTTGCACAGCTGCCCACAAGCACTCCTGCCCTGACTGCACCTATTGCATCTGCTTCAGCAGAGATGTAGGAGCAAGGTCTACTGCAGGAGCTGTTTGGTGATGTGCCCCGGGTTCTTGAAGTAGAGCACCTACAGGAGGCCCTTCCCTTAAAATGCTTTTATTACCATGTGGTAGAGCAGGAGGCATGACAGTTACCCTCTTCTGAATTTGTCTTTTTGCCTCCATCATGGCACCTAACCACACCATTCTCTGGGTTGTAATTCTCTCCTTTTTCGTCTTCAATTTCTGTATTTTGCAGAGAGGAGGCAATTTTGGCTCTGTTAATAGTTTGCACGCTTTGTCCTGTCCCCCACCCTTCCCTCAGTTTCATTATTGGATGACACCAGTCCCATGTTCCTACTCTGAGTGCTGCTTTCATGGTATTTATAATTATTTTGGGATGCTTGTGGTTGCTAATAGAGTAGCTGCAGCATAGATCTGAGTCTTACTGTGGCTTGTCAGATACTTTGCATTGATAGTGATATGAGATTGCTAGTGTAAGTACCAGTGTAAGTAATTACTTATTATAATGATAGAGATTTTGACAAACAATGTATTAGCACACTAAAAAAAAAACCCTGGCAAGCTTTGCAGTAAAGGATTTTCTGCATGTTTGTCCTGGTGAAGGTACTGCAGTAATAAAAGCAGTTAGAGGCTGATGTTTGGAAAATCTGTGGAGCCCAGTGACTGGAGATATTTGACTGATGGTGTCCTTTTTATCAAAGCTTTTGTTCAGGAAATGTTAGTGACCTTTCTGGATGGCCTTCACAAGTGGAAATCAATGTGTTTTGCCCCACTGGCTCTTCAGGTGAACCAGGGAAACTGGAGCAGGACAGGTTTGTTAACGCTTCTCAATTTGGGCCTGCAATGACCCTGCCTGTTCAGGGATTGATCCTCTTCAGAGGACCTGCTCTAAGAAGCAATGGTGTGACCGTGATGAGTTCCTGGGGTTTGTGATTTTCTAAATGTCTTTGGTGCCCACTAATCAGAAGTTTTCCAAATTTGTACCACCTGCTGCTGCTGCTGCTGCTGCTGAAGGCTGTCTCAGCCTTGAAGAAGGTTATAAACTGGATCGTGCCAAGCCTACCAACGCCAGCGTGAAATGTGTCCTGGAAGAACTAGTAAAGTTAGTCTGAATCTGATTTCTGTGCAAAGCCTGTTTTGATAATATGTTAACTGTATTTGAGAAACCTGCCATTCTTCAGGAGCATTTGAAATACTGTCTCTCTAGGCCTTGGATACATATTTTTCAGTTATTTTTTTCATACATGTCACAGATGTTGAAGGCCTTCACAATGTACAAAGTTTAATCAGGTATTTGGACAAAAGGCCTTCTCTGAAATTCCAATTTATGTACTATTACCTAAAGTTGGTATTATCTGACATGTTTCAAAGAAGCCTAAGAGTTAGTATCTAAATGTCACTTGAATGATTTTGAACTGATAACATTTATATTTGTAGGATTGTTCAAAGCATTCTGTAAAAAAATAAAATACATGGGCAAAGAGGGAGAAGATATTTCCTTGTTTTTATTTGGAGGGTAATTAAAGCTACAAGAAAAGAATCAAAACTAATCAATAAAACAACTTCATAGTATGAAAATAAAAAAGATAATAGATTAATTTCTCCTTTTTTTTTGTTAATTTTATATTTTTTTCTAAAAATCTTTAGTGAATAAAACCCAGAAAATTCAGGTTGATATATGTAACTCTTTTTCTTAATTCCAGAAGCAAGATTGCTTATGAAAGTTCTAGTAACACTCATAACACTGGAAATGCTGCCAGTAACTATTTGTTTTTCAGAAGTTGGCATGTTCAAGGTCAGCACCCTTTTCTCAAATGCAAATCAACATCTGTATTGTTGTGTGGTTTGCATAAAACAGTTGGCTTATAGGTACAATTAGACCCTCTTTTTCATGATTTCTTGGCTAATTATCTTGTCAAGGAAAACATAGGAGAAAACAACTGAACAACTGGCTAGTAAATGCACTTTTGTGAGTGTCCAGATGTTTTAAATGGTTCTGCAGTGTAGAATTATTCATTGTTAAAACCAATGTTTTTAATAGGCGTATAATGCAGTTAACTCCAAGAAGCAAAGTTTCTGTTCTGACAGGCAATCTTCCAAAGCAAATGGATTAATAGATCAGGAACTATAGGTAAGGAGCTGTAAATGTGGGAGCACCTGAAATAATGGTTTTTTTCCCTGCCACATCAAGGTGGGGTTATGAAGCCTCTTGAAATGTGTGTGTTGGGATTGTATGGGGGGAAACAGGATACGCTAGTTTTGCTTTAGGTTTTACCATGGGTCTTCTCTGATCTTGCATAAGCACAACATTTTTCATCTCTCTCTTGTCTGCATCCGTCACAAAAAGAAACATGATAATAACCTTCTTTCTTGGAGAGTTTTTTAATCTTGAGAAGTGTGTCTTTGGTGGTTAGTTTGTTTGCTTTTCAGTATTGCCTTCTCATGGAACCAGGGCCAATGGAATGCCCTTGCTGTACATGCACATCCCACCTTTTTGAACTCTGTACCCTATTTCAGCTAAGTTTTACAAAGAAATATCAGTCTCAAATGTGTACATGTTGGGTCTCTGACAAGAGATGTATCAGAGCTGTTCTGCAAATGATCTGGATTGTTGTGCATGTACAACTTGACTGGTGCACCCCTCAAAGCACTTTGCTGTACTCTGGAATTTCATTTGGCGTGTAGAAACTGTGCCATATTCTGCATTGAAGGTGTGTGCATGTAGAGCTCTTGGTTCAGTGCAAAGTTAGTTTTGACTGAGTGAAGGGCAGAAGAGTGACCTTGCATCTTTTCAGAGTATCCATTCAAAAATAATCTTCACTTGGAGGAAATTTCTGCATGTACTCTTGAGTCATCATTACTCTATAGTCGTGTACGCTATAATCAATCGTGACTCTCTTATCTCTTGAAAGTTGGGCTGTATTAGTCCTGGTGCTCTCAGAACTATCATCAATTTTTTAATGCTATCCTAAATCCTGAAGCCTTAAACTTATATGTTTTTTATAGTTAGATATTAATTCAGGGAAGGTTTCCTAGCTGTATTTTAGCTGTTTGTTCTTTCTCTTTTTTTTTTTTTCATTTATTTTTTAGAACAAAGCAAAATAAGGATCCCGGAATTTAGTGTGGAAATGATGTTGCAGTTCTGTAGCAGTAGATATACAGATGAACATGCATTGGGACAGAAACAGAGGATATGGAAATTTAGATGAAGCATCTCCTAATTACAGGAGCTAATTGTCACCTCTCAGCCTGGAGCCTCTAGAGGTCCCAGGGAAAACCTTAAAGGTGTTGCTCTGAAATGGTTTCCTCTTGCTGTGATGCTGAGATACTTGGTGTCCCATAGGTATCCAGTCCTACCTTTGGGGAGCAGTGGTGGACAAATGGAATCACAGGCTGATTGATGTGCTGGGTTCTCTTGTGGCCCAGGAGCAACCACAGGGAGCTGAAGAGAGCCAGCAATCTACACAGTGTTTAAAGTGAAATCTCTGCATTTGGTTATTTCCAGCCTCATGTTTTAAGTGTTGCTGAATAGTCCTGTAGATCTGTCCACCAGGATTTTAGACTTTCTTTTGAGAGGTTCCCAACCCCTCTGCTGGTTTTATAGAATGAAGAAGTCTGGATGAATTCAGTGTCCTCATGAACTCACCATTTCCAATCTTTATTTAAATCTCTGTTCAGGTCATGAGTGACAGTGAATTTAAGACCCTCAATTTGCAGGTGTTTTGTTTGGGATTTTTTAAGTCTGAATAGAACAGTTATGGCCTGATCTCATGGTGTACCAGGAGACCTCAAGCCCTACACTCTTTGAGATTCGAAGGGTGTAAGTCATAGGGAATCTGCTCAGGACCACGATACTTGTTTTGTTAGCTAATTATCCTCGTGGCTACAACATCAGTGCAGACTTGTCCCTAACTTATCTATCTTGCAGATCTTGCTAGGCCTTTTTGCTCTTGGGAATCAAAGAGATAGAAGGGTTTTTGGATAGAAGTTTGGTTTTTGAGATCCATCATTCAATGCACTGATATAAATTATATTGATTGCACTTATTTTCCTTCATATAGAGCTGGATTTTGATTGCAAAAGTATCTGGGTTGTTCTAGAGAGTCATTGTAGAAAGGGATGAGAAATATTTTAATGTAATCTGTCTCAATATGAAAAAGTATTACTCAGGTTTAGAATAATCTAAATTCATTTTCATAACTATCAAGCAAGTTTTGCTTTTATTGTCTTTTGTAGCCTTTCCTTCTCCCCCTCCTCCCAATCCTTGTAAACTGCATATTTACTCTCTGAGTGCAAGAACGCTGTGGTGGCCTGAGATCCTGGTGACCTGCAGGCCTTTTCCAGTAATTAGGTCCATGTTTGCTCCATGGGAGATTCAATTAAAAATGAGAGGGTTTTTTTATTACTATTATTCCCTACTGAAACCCCACATTATGTTCTTGAGTGTTTATGTGACAGCATTGTAATGAGAAAATTTACTTTATTTAATTCTGTCCCTGTTCAAACATTATGGGCTCAAAAATTCCATTTGAGTATTAGCATAGCCCATCTGTCCTCAGAAGCAGTTGTGAAAGAAAGAGGGGAGAAACGTAGAGGCTGCTCACATGGGTGAACAAAACTAATTTGGCCCAGCATGTTTGTGTGGGCTTGGGGAAGAAATGATGGAGGTATTCAGGTTTTGAGATTTTAGTGCACCCTGAGACACCTGTGAAGCATGGGATACACTTTTACATGTTGCAAAAGCCCCCGCAGGCATGTTCCTGTGTGTCACTTCCACACAGAAATAGGAAGTTGTAATTCCTACGTTACATACCTGTTCTGTGGAAAAACTATACTGGACACACAGCACCCGGGGTGTTCTCTAAGGGCTGCCAGGGCATTACTGCACTCTTCCAGTGCCTTTTGCAACAAGAGTCAATGCCCTCTTTTAACTGCAGGGTAGACAATCAAATCTCATTCACTGAAAGCACAGCATTTTCCAGTTTTTCAAGCCTTCGATGACTTAAAAGCAGCTCCCATGTGGTTGTTGTCCCACCAGACTGGGACATTCTGGAGGGTTAATTTCAGTTCTCACATGTGAATTCAAGCACAAGTGTGCTGCTGTGTGTCCACTCTCTGTTTACTAAGTAGAAAAAACACCACCTGGAGATAGCACAAGTAGGCATATGTGTTGCTCATATGATGACCTCTGTACGTTTTGTTTTTTTGTTTTTCTTTTCAGATAATTGTGATGATGCATTGGTATCTCCCTTACCTTCAGCTGCCCTTACCAGTTCCTCTGAGCTCTTCAGTACTCACAGTCCCAGCTTTGCAAAACTCAACAGACGAGATGGTAAGGTTGAAATATGAAATGCCTAAACTATTTGTTTTAATCACTTTTACAAAGAATATCTTTCTATGCTGTTTGTATGCAGTGCATTCAGAGCCAAGCTGAATAGAGCTGTTTATTTATGCTCCTGAGAGTGTGCTATGTAGGAGCTATTTCCTCCTTTATTATAGAAAGCTTCTATTAATTGTAAAGAACTCCACTTCTCTTGTAGAGATATCAAGGAATATTTTTGCTTTGGGTGAGTTCCCATATTTTAAGAGTTTAAAGGTTGCTAGGTTTGAGACCCTATTCTAAAATGTGTTGAAGACAATAGCAACGAGGTATAAAATTCAAGTGGAATTCAATGATTACACAACCCTGCAGAAATATTGAATGTGAAAAACAACTTTTCTGACATTTGCCGTCAAGAATGTTTGAGGTCCAGGTAATGAGTTCACACACCAGGTGGAACTGGGAATATGAAGCATAGTACCAGAAAGGAGAAGCTGGCAGTATTTAGGGCATCATTTGACATCCTGTTGTAAATTCAGGTTGTCAGCTCTCATCTTCCAAGGTAGAGCTTCTAAAAGTGGAAAGCCCTGTATTATCATATTACATATGAATTTCATTTTAGGAAACACTAGAAAGAACACTACTACAAAAAAGGTTTTAATTGAAAATAAATCAGAATTTTCATTCTTAAACATCCCTGAAGTGTGTTTTAATTAAACACCATTTGATAAATCTATAGAAAGACAGTAAAGGGCTCTCTCTTATATGCTTTGCACCAATGATAAGGAGTTGCTTGGCCGTTAAAGAAGTGTCAGGAGCATGGGACTGCTGTTATCAGAATGTTGCCAGGCCCAGCAGTCAGATGATAAGCAGTACAGCAAGCAGCAAAAGCAAAAAGTAGCTACTAATGAGCAGTAGACTCTAATAAGCAGTAAGGGAAGCAAGCCTCATGGCAAACACAGAAGCTGCTGATTAATAGCTAACCAGCAGTAACAGCTGTAAATGCATTCTAGTACATTCCAATCAAATCTGCAATTATCTTGAACCCTATGAGGGCCATGTTGGGCACATGTCCTGGACAAACCCCAGCAACTCAGCCCTGCCCAGCCACTCGCTGCCCCTGGTGGGATGGGGCAGAGAATCACAAGAGTAAAAGTGAAGCCATCACTCTGAACATCCCTTTTCCTCCTCCTGCATCCCCCAGCTGTAAGTGATGCATGATGTCCTATGGAATGGGATCTCCCTGTGGTCAGTTGGGGTCAGCTGTCCTTGTTGTGTTCAATCCCAAATTTTGCTTACCCCACTCTCCTCACTAGTGATGGTCTGTGAGGAGCAAAAAAGGCCTTGGCCTGTGTGTAAACGATTCTCTGCAAAAACAGAAACATCTCTGAATTATCAACACTGTTTCCAGCACAATTAGCCCTGTACAGATCCTGTGAAGAGAACTAAGTCTACTCTTACCAGAGCAGTGCCTAAGCTTGGGTTGGAGGATCAAGCAGTGGGAGATGGTGGCTGTAGAAACTTTCTTGGACTGATACTTGAATGCAAATAGGAGATATCTTTACAGGAAATAATATTTCTTAACAAGGACTGGTCTTTGGCTTTCTGATAGTGTTGAATATTTTGATGAATTGGCTTAGCTTTGCTTGTAATTGATAAGACAGTGCTGCAAGGAACAGAGCCTCTGAGTAGAAAGCCAGATGAATATATTTATAAATATAAACGTGAATGCAACAAGTGAAGATGAATTTATAAAGCACAACCCAGTCCTTTATTGACAGAAAGTTCTAATTCATCAAGCTTATTCAGTAATAGATAACAATAAGTAAAAGGCTGTTTAAAAAAAAAAGGCCTGCAGTAGTGGAATATGCCATTTAGAAAAACAAACACACAAAGTACCCATGAGTAAAGCTTTGTGTGAACAGCTGAAAATACTTAATTAAGATGGTGATAAATCTGTACTGGTAATGCTAAAGAGCTAGTATAATTCTGATAAATAAGATTCTGAGGTATGAAATATATTATTTTCCCACAAGAGGGATTTATCAGCTTCTTTGTATACAGTAAATAAATAATGAAAAATAATAAGAAAATTGCTACAGTATGACTGTATCACCTACGATTTTTCAGTTCCTATTAGCTCTCAGCCTGAGTAGTCAGTATATGCAATTATGTATGAGAAAATAAAGCATATATAGTATAGAAAAGAATTTATTTTATGGCCAGAAAGTGTTTGTTCTGGGCATTAAAGTAAAATTCTGCAGCAGGGAAGCACTTAGTTGCAGTGGGAAGTCCAGGAGTTTTTAGTAATATATACTGTATATAAAGCCATTTGAGCTCTTTGTAAGGCAGGTAGAGTGGAAATAATAATTCCCTTTGCTTTGTAATAATCAACTACAAATAAGTATGGGCATCCTGAGCAGCCCTGGGGAACATCAAAAAGCATTGACTGTGTAACACTGGGCTTAAATGCAATTTTTGAAACAACTATGGCAAAATGTACAAACAGTCTGAAAAAGAAACAAAAGTATTTGATCATATTTCTTGGAGTCATATGGGTCTCCAACTGAGAAACCATCAGATCCTTGCTCTCCACATTTTTCTAACATTATGATTTGTTGCCATGGAGAATATGAACAATATGTCAGATTCCTGTGGTATTGTTTCTCTGCTGGGGTATTTTCCCCATACCATACCATGTTGAATGCCTCCTTTGAAATGATCCCCAGAAGATGTGAAATGTGTGAGCTGTGAGGAATGATGGTGTAGCACAATATGCAGAATCCTGTTAATGCCAGTGGGAACTGGTGTGCATAAAGGGGAAATATTGAGATTCCTGTCTCTCTCGTTTTCAATGTAACATCTTAACACACCTAAAACATGTGTGCAGATCTGATGGGCATAATCAAAGCCAAATTTTTGTCTGGTTTGTGTTTATGCCACAATTAAAAAAATTGTCCTCTTCAATATGTTTGTGCCCAATTTCAGGAAAAAGACGTTGGGTTATGCTTGAATCTGTTCAGAGGACTTGATGTCCTGTAAGTTGTGTCTTCAGTAGCCTGTGTTGTTGTCCATTAGAGCCTTCTTGTCCTTTGTCTTGGGCCTGTGCTGGCAAACAGTCCACAGGGCAAGCATCAAGGTGGGTAGAGGAGCAAAGGGCTCTAAATAGTTGCTCTGCTTTGGTTGTGCTTTTTTGGTACTTACTAAAAAAAGTACAGGATGGGTTGTTGTCACACGATTGGGAACGATGTGCATAAAAGAAGTGTGCAGACACAGACTGTGCTGGAAAAAGTGCCAGTATCCCTTGTGCCACCTGCTCTGTATGACAGAGTAAATGTGGAGGAAAAAGAACATTTATTGATTTTTGGCACTCACAGCAGTATTTGGTGAGGATTTGGGATAACCACAGAAGCAAGCAGAAGCTACATGTTTGCTTTATTAGCAGAATTGAGAGAGGCCCAGTGGGAAAAGCTTCAGTTCTGCCCTCAGTCATGCAGCCAATGCAGCTTTGCTGTTGCTGGGATTTTAGCTGCCATTCTTACCAGCAGCATAATTACTGTCCACCTGTGGAAATGGTAATGGTGGAGGGTTTGGGAGAGGGGAAACACAGTGGGCTTGCTTCTCCACAGGAAAAAAAAATGTATGAAGCAGCTGCTGTTCTGTGAAGGCATGGCCTGTAACTGATCTTTCTTGGAGGACCAGCTTTGGAGAGGTGATGCTACGAGCAGGTGGCAGTGCTATGTCTGCAGTGCTTGCATCTAAAGAGTGACATTCCCAGCAGATAAATGTGCTTGTCATGTAAAGAGAGATGCAGTTCAGAGATACCATGCAATCTATGATTTTAGGGCTCAAGCTCAGCACAGATCTCCCAAATTTCTGTTCAGTGTGTATCATTTGTTTGACTTCGAAATTAGAAGCCTGTGGTGTTGTGCTCAAGCTGGAAAATAGCAGTGCACAGTAAAGCCAAACACTTTTGTTGAAAGCATATCACATTCCTGCCACTTCTAGCAGCAGAAGGGAGAAAGCATAAAGTAGATATTTAGTTATGATGTTTGACATACTGCTGGGAAGCATCTGTGCTAACAGGCTTGGCTTAAGAATTTTTGTATAAACTAGAACATAGAAAGCAAAGTTTTTGTGTTTTTAATGGAAAACTCACCAAATATTTTTGTTATATGTTATTTTCTTTCATCTAGTTGTCATTCTCTATGTTGAATGAAGGAAAGATGAAAATGCCAACTTTCTTTTAATATCTGCTGAAAACATCTAGAGTAGGCTCTTTTGAGTCATGAATGGAACAACTTTGCCAGAACTTCTGAAGCAGATTTTTATATCAGTTCCTGGAATAAAACTGGGAAAAAAAAAAAAAAGGCAGCAACTACTGTGTTCAGTCTATTTTAGATACTGGATATTACAATCCAAAGGAAGCTTGCCCTTGGTTCCTGTCTGCAATAGTCACAATTGTGTGCAGGAGAAATCTGTAGTTTGTACCTTAAAGGTAGACAACAAACTTTCTATATGGCACTTAAAAAATCAAAATAGAAATTGATGGTGTGGGAATTAAGCTTGTTAGGACTTTTAAGAGGAAGTATTATATAAGCTATATATAGGTATGGAGTTAGCTATAAAGTAGTCGAAGAAGAAATCAGTGATGAAATTCCTAGTATTCTCATTAAGTGTTTCATGGTGTACTCATAGGACACAGTATTCTATTTAAGGCAGGTAAAATAATCAGTGATGATGAAGACTTCTGTTGTGATTGAAGAGGGTAAATCATGGCACTAAGAAGCAGTATATGTTGGTTTGGTTGCAAACTTTTCCCTGGAGACTTCTTGTAGAAGAATGGAGGCTGAGTCATCCAGGGGAGCAGGAACAATACAGGTAAGGAATAGATATGGTTCTGTTTCAGGAGTTCAGATAAATCCTGTATTAATAGTCAATAATGACAGTTCTAACACCTACTCTAAGACAAAGGGATTTCAGTTGTGGGTTGGAAAGTACAATACCATCCAGGAAAAAAAATGTTTGTAGAAGTGCAGAGTTATTGAAATTGAGTTCATTGACAGAAACCACATTTATTAATCTTTCAACTCTATTCACTTCAATAAACTTTTCATGCAGCAACTTTGAGGCAGATATGTTCAGTTTTATTCCCAGTGTGATTGTATTCACTGTAGTCATACTGGAGTGCTTTTCCATACTTCATTAATAATGACAAAACAAAAAAGTGTTGGGTGGCAGAAGCAGTGGCAGTCTCAAAATTTGCTGTCTTGGCTACTTGGTTGATGGCTTGTGTTCTTCATAGCTGCATTGGTTGCTTATTGGTGAGGCTGAATGGAACACCGGGTGTATGCAGAGAATAAATGTGTGCAAGAAGAAACAAGTTAAAGGAAAATAAACATAGCCTGTAATTTTAGGATGTAAAAGAAAGCAGGAGACTATAAAATAATATTTTCCAGTCTGGAATGGTTTTCTTTTTAATCATAATATTCCATTTATTGTAGTGAGCAAAGTGGTAAAATGCAAGCAGTGGTTGCAGTTCTGTTTCATTGGCTTGGTGTTACCACAAGCCTGTTTAACCAATGAAGGAATTCAAGGGATAGTGCAAATCATTACTTTTAAAGGACAAGTGTGAATTAGAAGCTCATGTCAGAGACAGCCTGCTTTCCAGTGTGAAGGCAGTCCTTTTAGTTGTTCAATCAAATAGTTTCTAGCTTTACAACAAATTATCTGAAATGCATTTATAAGCTGTAATTAAACAATTTTTTTCAAATACTTAATAGGGCTCAAATAAAAATAACTAACACTTTGCATTTCTTTCAGAACTCAGCAAAAAGGAAAATATCAAAGCAAACTGCAAGTTACAAATTCACATTCCAGAACTGCAAGGAGGGAATAGATACGATATTTCAGAGGGTTTTTTTTGTGTGCCAACCTCACTGATGTTTGTACAGCTGAAAAATAATAAATTTCTTAATGTCTTAGAAATTCAAAGTTCCTTATGAGCTTTAGGTTAATGGAGATAACCTGATGGAAGCATGCCTCATGTAATGTATTTCCTAATACTAAAATATTAAAAAACAGCCGCATGCTCAAGTAGACTCCTCTCTGACGACCTGAAATAATTTAACGGTTCTTTATCAAGCATAATTTTTTTTTGTGCTGTCATTATCATCTAAATTCTCCTCATCCAATCTTTCAGGAGCTGGTGGCTGGTCCCCGCTGCAGTCCAATGAGCAGCAGTGGCTGCAGGTGGATCTGGGAGACAGAGTGGAGATTGTGGCGGTGGCCACGCAGGGCAGGTACGGCAGCTCGGACTGGGTGACCGCCTACGCGCTCATGTTCAGCGACACCGGCCGCAACTGGAAGCAGTACAGACAGGACGACGCCGTCTGGGTAGGTCTGAACTGACAGTGCCTTTGGCCCCAGAGCTTTCTGGTTCAGGCTCATTTGGGTGTTTGGAGAAGCAGCTCTGGTTTCACATCCGAGGAGTGCTGCAGTGGTGAGAGCAGACCTGAGCGACTCCACGGGGTGTTTGATCTAAATGGGTCATGTCACCGACTGTCTGTGTAATACAAGTTTAGGCCCTCAGGAGTACATTGCTTTTCAGACTATGAGGATGATCAGGGCACTTAAAATGACCTGTGTGCTTTTGTGCCTGGTTGGCTCTGATTCAGGCACACCAAGGTAAATGGGGCTAATCACCTCCGTGCTTTCTCCAGGAAAGATGAAAATTAATTCAATGCCTTATACGTGTTTGGCCAGAACAAGAGAGATCATGCTGAGGAAGATGGGTGGTAAATTGCTCCTCAGCTGGAGAAGGCTGGAGATGCAGCATGGGTTGTGGGATGATTTAGGAGACACACTAAAAGTGATCAAGGCTTTTTCTAGTACTTTAATGCAGACTTTACCATTGCTGTGTCACAGGTTCAGTGTGTGGCTGTGCCAGGTGTTGTTGGTAGGAGGGCTTGGGGGCAGCAGTGGCACCACAGGTGTGGATGGAAAAGTTTACAAGCTTTTTTTGTTTTTGTACAGAAAATGTCAATTGCTAGTGAATGGGGAAAAATGGTGGGATTCTCCCCATGCTATGTGGTGTAATTCTGTGCATCAATAGCCCTGGTAGCATGAAAATATGTGGTGTTAAAAGAAACAGATTCTTCATGAAAATAAAGGGGAGTGTGTTACGGGTAACCACGTACACTTATGTTTTGTCTTTGGTTGATAATATGCTTAAAGGCTGTGTCACAAAAGCAGATTTTGCTTCCAGAACATAATGACTGTGAGTGGTGGGAGCTGGGGTACAGCAGGAAGAGGGGAGAAGGGCTGCTTAATTTTTCCCCAAGTGTGTGGTGGCAGTGGAGATGCATATACAGGGAGGTGAACTTCTGTGCATCTAAAATCTGTTGTATCATCACTTTGCTTTATCATGGCTTGATTCAGGGAAAGCTAATGAAATCCTTCTTCCCTTAGAACAGCAACTTTGGTCCTAACATGGTCATAAAAGTTGTCAAGTGCTTCACCTGTCACTTAAAATGTCATGTTAGACTGTCTTTGCTCTGATACTTACATATACGTATAAAAATATATAAAATATGTATATGTATTATATATATGTGCGTGTATATATAGGTATATACTGTATTTATATATATTTTATATCTATATATTTAAAAGCAGTGGAATTTGGACTTATTATAGCGTTCATTTAATCTGTCTCTTGACTTCCACCCCTGGGAATCTGAAATACTGAGAAATTTTTACATACTTGGTGTCAGTTAAGTGTTTCTTTCCCTGAAAATATTATGTGGCTTGTTAAAATTTTGTATTAGGACAAATTAATTTTTTTTACTACATGTCAAACTTTGCAGTCCTTTTCTTTCTGGAAACACCTTTTCTTTTCTAAATTTTTCTTCTTAAAGGGAAACTTGAAAAGACAACAAATAGAATTTACCACAACAGATCTTAACGCCCTAGGGATTCAATTTATGAGTTTCTTACCTGGCACCTAATATTGCACATGAGAATAAGAACAAGCCTAGCAGGCATTTAACAGTGAATTAGGATTTATGAGCGACTTGGGCTCTCTTGTTTTACTAGAGTGATCAGGCACGAAGTTGATTCAGGGCAGAAACTGACGCAACTTCCAAAGCCTCCACAGACCTGAATCCTTATTTTCTGGAGAGATAATTTTTGTACGTGTTTCTAATGGAAACCGCCATAGACTACAGAGCATAAAATTCTATATAATTGAGGAAAAATGAAATAGACTTTGGGTGTGGAAAAGGAAACAAAGGATTTGGATAATTTTCCCATTACCTTAGGTTTTAGGAGTCACACTGACCAAGTGAGCCAGTAATGTAATTCCAGTCCAGAAGAACCATTTGCTCTGTGTTCCCAGAGGGCTTGAAGGGTTTGTTAGGATGCTTCACCAAACTTTCCTGGAGGAAATATCTGATAATGTAAATCCAAAGTGGGCTCATTTGACATTTCATTAGACACTTTAGTCCACCTGAACTGGCAAGTCTCATTAGCACTTAGGAGCTTGTATGCCTACCCATGGAATTAATGAAGATCAAGAATTCCTTCTGTACAATTTTTATTCTAACTAAAGAAAAAGTTGAATTTTTTTCCTGGCACTTTTGGATTTTCTTCACTGAATTAAATTAGGTCTAGAGAGCCATTCAGAGCACAAAGAGGAAAGCCAAAGAGGCTTTCAGAAGCATGTATAGAATTATAATTTCAAATTATGCAGTGTTCCTCTTTTATTGGCAGCTATCCTTTCCTTAGGGTTTTTTCTAACTAAGAAGAAACATAGAAGTGTGCTGTCCAGCTGAATGTTAAAGGTTTTTTCAGACCCTTGGATGAAATGAGGACAAGCACAACATGGTGCTTGTCCTGAGCATCTGGCTCTTGAATAGCTGTAAGGGAAGTTCTGCATTGCACACCCCTAGGAAAGAACCCTTGCCCTTGACTTAAGGTAGTGGAGCATTTCACAGGGCTGGGAAAGCTGCCCCCCAGGGTAGCCTCCACTGTCACAATCTGTGGCAGTGTACACTATACCAATCTGTCACAAGCGTGGGAATTCCAGACTTAGGAATCTCTACCTGTGCTGGCTTTGGTTCAGTGGTGTTTTTTGCTCAACAGGAATAAAAACATCCCTCAGTTATCAAGACTGTTTCCAGCATAAACCAAAACCAGATCCCCATACCAATTACACTGGTATGAAGAAAATTAACAGCTAAACACAGCATTTTCCTTTTTTTTTTTTTTCGGGGTGGGTGGAATGGTCTGTCAAAGAGGGATTTAAGGCAGTAGTTTTCTCTGTCAGGAAGAGGAAACACAGGTGAGGTGGCAAGATACCAATCCTTAATTTCTACTCAAGCCAAGTCAGATTTGATCTGCATTTTCTCCCAGCCTATGTGCATGATTCAGAGAGAAAGCTGTGGTATGTTCCCAGTTGGTGACACTGCAGGGCTCTCTTGGAGGAGCATGCACAGGCCCAGCCTTTCCCTGCTGCATATCATGGGGCCATTGACCACAGGTGGTAGGAACAGCAGGAAGGCAGCAGGGCCTTCAATAATCCCTAAGTAAATCTGTCCAGATGAAACTTTTCTTAATGATCCCAAGAATGTCTAATGGTCCCTATTGCAAGTGCTCTGATGCTCTGAGGAGTTGTTGTGGGTATAAGTTTGGTCCACCCATATGGCAGAGATGTTCTGCAGTGCACTGGAGACCTGGGCACATAAATTCTTTATTGGGCTGCCAATAAGACAGATGTTTGCACACCAGCATATATGAAATATCACCAGTAAAAGTCTCCCTCTCTTTATAGAGATTACAAGGCTTATTATCCTCCTCTCCCAGCTTGCATACAGCTCCCATCAACTTCCCTGTTAATGAGGACTGCATACACAGATCGCAGGGAGAATCAGAAAACCTTTTAAGTTTTCACTCAGCCTGTGTTTATGATGTTAGTAAATTCTGCAGCTGGAGTTGAAGACAAGACAGATTAGCCATTTAAAACTAATTTTCCAACCCCATTTGTATTTAAATAATCTTGTTACAAAAGGACTCTCTGGTTCAGAGCAAACTAGACTTATAATTATATTTTCAACATGGATAAATCAGCTATGTGTGGACACACTAGCTATTGATTGGGAGACATAAAACATAAATCTTATTGCTTGCAACAAGTAAATGATTTTTCAGTGTTTTTAAGTGTTGAATAATTCAGCATTTGCTTTACCTGCATATACATCGCAGCTTGAGTCAGTCCAAATTGTGTATTTTACTGGGAAAAAAGTGTGGGTTGTGATATAATGCTATTTCATTTTAGATTGCAATTTTTATGCTATCTATATTGAAAAATACTTTACAAAGCTGAAAAACACAATTATGCAGGAAGGCACAAAGGAAGAGATGAAACAGGCATAGATGCATGCAACAAAAGGAGAAAAGAGATGTTCTTTATACAGAGTTTTGAAAGGAGAAGGAGAGCTTGTGGAATTGGAGATAAAGGCAGACTCCTCTGACAGTGGCAGAGAAGGCTTTTATATTAGAACAATGAATCTGTGCAGAAAGGCAATCAAGAGGAAAATGGCAGAGATGGCCCAGAGATAGTTCACCCTCCGTGCAGTCCCATGCACATTGAGCAAGAGTGAGCTGGTTAGCAATGGCCAGCTGGTATCAACTCACTTGGCTGGTGAACGTTCTGATAAAGCTGCTGTCCACTGCGCATGGAAGGCAGAAGGTGGCTCTGGGTGGTTCAGGGGCTGTGAGCCCTAACCCCAGAGCTGCATCAGAAGATCTGAAGTGCTCCTCTAGTGTTGGCCCATGACCCCTTGGTCATGCAGGGAATAAAGCAGAGCTCCCCTCCCACAGCAGTGCCCCGGTGGTGTCGTGCTTCTTGCAGGTGGGAGGATGCTGTGTGAGGCCTGGAGGGTTGGCAGGAGGCTGAGGATGCATTAGGAATGTGTAATTTCCAGGGGAGCAGGAAAAGTGTTTTAATAGAGGTGATAAAGATCCCTTGCATTCCCTTTCACTGGGAAACTTCTTACTTGCACGTGTGAGCTTTTGCTGAACCAGAGGCTTTTCTAATGAAGTCTAGAGGAGGGTCACCCTTAATTGGCTTATAAATCTACAGGGGTGCTGTAAACTTTCCCATTCCACCCTAACTGGATAATGACTCTGGAACTGTTTTGGTGAGTTAATTATTGTGAACATAGTTAGAATATTAATCTTCTTGTCAGATTTATAATTGTGCTAATTTATTCTAAAGCATCTTTTAGCTCCTAGTCCTAACACCCTCCAAGCAAGACCAGAGCAAATTTCCACATGTAGCAATGAGAAGTCCCACATTGTTTGCTTGGGTTAGAGAATGAGTTTTTGCATGTCTTGTTATAATGCTTCCTCCTATACTAGTATTAAGATATATTTAAACTCCTTTATGCACTGTAATTATTGCCAGTCAAATAAGTGTTAAGCGGCAAGTATCTATGGATTATTTCCTTTTCCACCTTTGCTCTAAGAAAAGAAAAAGAAGAAACAAAAAGCCAATTGCTACTTTCAAGTAGGAATGAAGAAAGCAATTCATTCTTGCTGCAGGGAAGCAAGGTTTTCCAGAAGTTTTCATTGCTATGTTATTACAGATTTTGAAGAGGCTACCATTATCCCTTTGTTGTAATTAGGACTGTTCAGATTTAAGACTGCTTGATTCTGAGATGCTGTTTGGATGTTACTAATTTGCTTCTAATTCTGGTTTTACACACTGAGCTGACTGCAAATGTGGCCTCCTGAGTACATTCTCAGGAAATCTGTCTTTCTTGGTATTGCCAGGGCAGTTCTTCTGTTGGGAGGATTATTCAAACTGTCAGTATATCTGTTTTTGTCAAGTGCACTCTGTATGGATTTATGTCTGAATAAAATGGATATACTTAGATTTCAAATAACTCTTTACTGTTGAGATGCTGGAGTTAGCCTTAAGCTAACTGAATTTTGTATGAATTCCATGACCTTACAATGTGCTTTTATTGTTGGTTAACTGTAAAGGAATATTAAGGTGGAGTCTGGATAATTTCATGCTGATATTAACATGTTATCCATCAGCAGTGTCCTCAGGAATTCTCTGTGCATGGTGTTTGGCAGTAATTCACTCTGACCCAGAAAAAATTGCAAGAAGCGTGGTTATTGACAGTTTATGCTGTTGTTACTGACTTCCCAGTCTTATGCCTTTGCAAATTGCCTGAAATGCATCTTTTCTGTAACCATTTCACACAGGAAGGCTGAGAAATGTTCTCTAATTTTTCATTCCTAGATCCTGGATATTCTCAGTTATCTTGTCTCTGCTAATTTTGTGCTAGCAGCTATAGGGTGTGACTCCATAAGGTTGGCCCTAATGGATTGGAATGGGAAGAGTGGTAGGAATGGCTCTGGTTGGTGATGTCTGGTCCCAAAACATAAGTGTCTTCCAATCATCTCCAGCAGTTTTGTCTGCCACAGCCAGAAAGCTGTTGTTTCCCTTCCAGGCATCTACTTGTTTGTGTATGCTAGGATGTTGAATGTGGAAAATAGGGGAAATTTCCTCTTAGATGGTGGAGTTTGGCCAGCAACTCTTGTACATCAGTAGACCAAGTTTCATTATTTTTGTTTGCAAATTATGTTCCATGGCATTTGAAGGCTTAAATAGACACCTTTAAAAATTCTGAATAAATATGGAACAAATAGTTATGTAATCCATATGCCTGCAGAGCTCAGTGAGTTTCTTTGCAGTTTGGTGCATTTTTGGAACAAATGAGTGGCTCTAGCTGTCTGAAAAACCATTTCTTTTGTGGGGAACCAACTAACAAGAGTACTCTTATTGTACTGTTATGTACTGTAAAATAAGACAAATTTCCTGCTGCTAAAAAGTGTGTCACTTCACTTCTACTGATTCACTCTTAGATTAGATTAATCCAAATAAATAAACTGGTTTGAGTTGTAGTGTTCAGGTCTTCAGTGGCTGTTACAAGGTTGTACTGATTTTGCTCTGAGCCCTTTCTAAATGTTGGATTAATCCTGTAGTGAGGAGCTCATGAGCAGAGAAATAGAAACCTATTGCTTGTGGCTAGTGGAAATGGTACATGAGAGAGAGAGGCAAGCAAAGAACAAACCATTTCTAACCCCTCCAGGACTGGCAGAGGGGTGTGATCTTATGTAGACACCAGGTTTAGTGATGAGAGACACTTGCAAACTGATTGGAAAGAGGAGAAAGGAGAGGAATGGAGATGAGGGGAGACAGAGACAGATGGAGAGGTAGAGAGCTGTAGTCAGTGACCAGAGCTTCAGTATCTAAGATGGAATAAAGAACAGTTTCATTACCTCTGCAGTCAGCAGCAGCAGAAACCAAGGGTCTTTCATTTCTGCTCATCCTCTTCTTTTCTCCTTGGTTAGCAGATTTGTATTCCACCTTGGGTCAATGTACCCAGTGTTTCCTGCTGTTAGACACCCATCAGCTGCAGAGAGGCCCCTACAAATTGTTTCTGAGGTACTTTCTTGAAAAAGTGCTGTTTTCACAGAAACTTTTTTTCAGCTCTAAGATTGGATCTTTGCATAGTAGCGGTGCAGGAATGGGAAGATGGAAAAACAGATAGGTCCAGATGATTTATGGGGAGGACCCTGATTTATTAAAACTTTAATTTTCTTAGGCTATTTGGTTGTGTGGAAATTCTGCTGCATTGCTCCTTTATGGTCTGATTGGGAGCCTGCTTCTGTCCCTGGGGCCCTTTCCCATCAGGAATCCCCAAACTGTAAGGATAATGAAATGTTCTTCCTTGAATGAACTCAGGTGCCAATGCCTTTTTTTTGCTTTTTTTTTCTTAACTGTTGTGTAAGCCAAGGTGACCTTGTTATATAGTAAAAAAAAAAAGCTCTAGTCACACAATTAGAATTGTCTGATAAGTAATATTTTCTTGCTTTTATGTAAACCAAGAAATTCTGTAGTGACATCATCTTTACAATGCTGGAAAGAGGATCTTTGCAGAATTCCTTCCTCCCAAACTCCTAGTCATTTCAGCTAATATGGATTTACTTTTTTAGGGTGAAGGGACTGGGACTTTTAATCTTGCATAAACAACTTTAAAATTATTTGTTTTCATTTTCATTAAGAAATTAATTTTATGAGATTTATTATTTTTTAACTGTCCATACCTGTACTGGGCTATTCCAAGTGTGGAAACAGTGTTTCTCTAATGATTATTATAGAAAAAATATAAATATTTAATATATTTTATTAGATCTTTTCCCTAGTTATAAAACAAAGAACAATTAGTGAAAATAGTGCTATTTAAAAAAATACTCAGTTATTGTTCTTGTTATGAAGGACCTCTTTTAATATATTGCCTTTCCAGATGTGTAGTGCATATTTTACATCTTTCAGTGACTCCCAAATTTTAGTGCATGGGAACTTTCAAAACACTTTATAATCATTAATCTTGAAGTTATTATACCAATTGTATTTTTTACTCTCTAAGCTGTTTCTCGGGGAATAGGGAAAGATAGAAGTCCTTAGAAGATCCCTTGAGGTGCAAATAAGTAAGAACAAAATTTATCTGTGGAATGAATAGAACTGTCCACATTCCTTTGAAATTTAATGTAACTGATTTTTATGTATTTCTGACACTTTTGGGAGCTGCCTACACCTACTCTACAGGAGTTAGTTAACATTTGTGGGGTTAGTAATCAAACATGAAAATAAACTTCAGCAAACCAAAGTAAAGAGTAAATCCTGACATAGCAGTACTTGAAGGACTTTTACCCTTCAGGGAATAAATATTCTTCTATATTGAGAGTTGAGAGTACAAATGCAGTTCTGGAAAATGATGAGAGGTTCCATATATAGACACCTTTACAGCTTGAAGGAGAGATGAGATTTGACTCAAATAAAAACTAGTCAGCTGTTGTGCTCAGAGAAACTAAATGTGAGCCACATTTTAATTTTAAATATGGAGACTCCCATATGAGTGATAAGAATGGACAAATCTTCTCTAGCTGTCTCAAGATGAGGTTTGTTAGACTTTGTGGAAAATTATTAGGGAAAGATTTTGCCTTGGAGTATTTCAAGTTTAGGTTCAGCTTGCGAAAGTTATGATTTCATTTACAATAACTTCCATTTGGAAATTAGACTTACCCTTTTAAAATCCATGTCATGGTTGCCTCAGGACAGTCTTTGTCTTGATAGAAAGTCAAGAAAGCATCCAAACTTGTTTTAGTTAATTTAGGATTAAATTCAAAAGATCCAAAAGAGATTTACACCTTTTGCTTGGGAACTGTTTAAAGACTAAAGTAATTATGGCAATGACTAGCAATTCTATTCACTCTCCTTCCATAAATCCCCATGGATCCAAGAGGTGCAGGTCCTTTTGGCACTAGCATGATAGCCAATTTTGGCTGATGCTTTCAAATCTTTTCTCTGGGTGCTTTGGGGGAAAACTGAGATTCTTAAGATTACAGGGCAGGAGTTTACTTGTAGTATCAAAAGAAAACTGCAGTCTGCGTTCTGGATCCAGATTTTGTATTTCTATTATACAGTTTGCTGACACAGGGGGACTTTTTAAACATCTAGAGCGTGTTTTACATCCTCTGTGTCAGACCTGAACCTCTTTTTTTCCCCTGGGCACAAATGCTCATGCTGCGCTACAGAGCTGTCCACAGTTACTCATCTCTCCTTGCTGAGTCCTTCAGAGCAAGAGTGTTTGTAGGCCAGTTAGAATTTGTGTGTGCCTGGTGGAAAAATCTTAATGGTAGCAGTATACATTAATGGTAATACTTGTAAATTCCATATGCTCAGCAGATGCTTTCTCATTTAGGCTTCAGTTAAAAAAAAGTTAAATAGGATAAGGAAAGGAAAAATACTGAAAACATGTCTCCTGAGAAGCCTTCTGTGATCTGTTACTCAGTAAGTTAATAGAGAGAGATTTTAGTCTGGAGATCAGATACTAAGGATCATGCTCTTGAAGGATACCTTGCAAATACTGCCTTGCATCACACAGTACTTCAGAGAAAAGACTTTGTCTCCAAGGAAGAGGGCACACATCGGTATTGTTCCCATAAAGCAGTCTCTGGAAAAAAACTATTCTGTAGAGATTTAGGAGAGATTTCCACATAATGGCTTCTACATTGTTTTGCAGTGGAATCATTGTTCAAGCATCTGTCACTTTGTTCATTATGTGTCTTCACAATGGGTAGTTTTCCTTGCTTTTAATTTGTATTCCAGATGTATGTATTCAGGCTTTTATATACAACCAATATGTGATCCTTCATGAGCATTCTAATATCTACACTTTCTAACTTCTGCTTATTTCTTGTTACAAATTCACAAGCAGACTACCAAATCCATGACTGATTTATGCTTAAGAAGGTTTGAGATTATTAGACTGAAATGTGCAGCCTTTTCTTGGTTTTCTTTCCTCTGAAAGGGACGTCAAAACTCTTGGTTTTAGTGTTGAGAACGGTTTTGTAATGTCTCAAGCAGAGTTAGATCCCAGAGTTAAAACCCAAGTTTCTTATTACGTCAGTACAGACAGCTGAAGTGTGCAGCTGAATTTTGTAGAGAGCACTTAGTGTTGACAAATTACACCCAACAAACCATTACAAAGTTCAGTCAGCCAAAGCCAGGGCTATCCCTACAGAAAGATTTCAAAAATTTCAAGTAGTTGTGATTTGTATTGCAGTCACGTAGCTCGTGATTGACACATTTGCAGGTAGCAACTCCTTGTTGGCAGCAAATCTCAAGTGTAGATACTATAGCAAGGAGAAAACATTCTGATGTGCTTTGCTATCTTACTATCTGCAGAACCTGTGGGACTCATGAAAATATGCACAAAAAAAGGGAAAGACAGTCACTCTCTGAGAAACTGACTCTTTGAAATCTGATGGCCATGGAGGTCATGTCTAGTAGCTTCTGGATGTGTTGGCTGAATTCCCTCACAGGAGAAAGGGAGTTTTGAGTACTGCAGGAATGAAAAAAACATCTTCATGCCTTATCCTTAAGATTATTTCCCTTCTTTTTTCTTTTTTTCTTCTCTCATTTTACTTTTTCCCTTAACTACTCTTCTCTCCCACTAGACTGGGCCACAATAGATTGCTTTTGTTTTTGTTGCTTCTCCAGCTGGAGTATGTATTATAGTGAAGAGGATAGCAGAGATTAACCTAGATAGCCTTTATTTATAGAATTCAGAGGTATGTTTAATTTCTCAGTGGAAATAATCAAGGGGAAAAGGATCCAAAGACAATTATAGAGATTCTGGAAGTTCTTAATACCTCCTTTTTAGTGGGACATTTCCTGTTACCTCTACTTGAAGCAAATAGTAGCTGACTTTGAACAGTGCTTTCTAAAATTGTGAGGTTATTCAGGTAGAAGTAACTACTCATCTGAATGAAGGTTTTAGCCCATGATCTGGCAAACATATGGGCACTTAACTCATGCATTTACATTTACAGAATGAGCTATGAAGCATAGCAATTTAGAAATGAGGAAATCTGAAATGTTGATTCTACATAACTCTGTAATAAAACTTCCAGTGGTGCCAGGATTTCATCCCACACCTGTAATTAGGTGCTCAGCATAAGATATTGTAGAGCAGGGGCTTTGGAATTACATACTTGCTGAACTTGAAAGTTACTTACTTAGTTGTCTTATTTGCTCTGAGGCTTGTTTTTTTCCTTTTTTTTTTTTTCCTCCCTAGAAAACTGTTTCTCTGTCAATTTGTTCATCTTGAGGGGCTTTCTTCTTGACTACCTTTTTGTGTATGGCCAGAGTCATTAGAAGCAAATGCATATCTGCAGTCTGATTTTTAAAGCAGCACATTGCCATGAAATAAGGCCTTTATTTCACTCTGTCCTTCACCTAACTTTGCTTTTTTCTTTCTTTCCTTCTGCCAAGCTGGAGGTCAGCATTTAGTGCTTAGCCTTAGTATTTGAAGGCTTATAGTGGTATCAATGTTTATGCACACTGGGTTATGTCCATGGACATTATTTGGTTATAGCCCTGTAAAATATGTGGGCTATTCCAGCCTGAGAAATATGTGCATGTGGTTATGCATACATCACTATAAAGGTTAACAGAGATGGTGATCTGCAAGGATTATTCTTATGAAATTAAAGACTCAAAGATATTTAAGGCAGGTTTGAAGAGTTATTGTCAAACATGCAGAGCGGTTGTGTGTATATGTGCAAAAATAAATTCATAGGACAGTGGAGAAGCAAATCTGAGGCACAGAGGGAAGGCAGAGATTCAGGTGGCATTCATCCAGCCATATCTGCAAGAATGCAACGATGATGATTTATAATTACTGTGACGAAAATAACGATGATTCTGCTGCCACATTTTTACCATAGCCTTGGGAGTATAAGTAATTATGCAATGATCAGTTGATTCTACATATTCACAAATTTAGCTATTTATCATAATTGGTTTAGTCCCTTGGAATTACTCCAGACTTTTACTTCATACAGTTGGTTGTAAAAGGGAAGTGGAAGGAAGCAAATTTCCTTTAGCTGCATACACCAAATCAAAGTCTGATCTACAATAACAGTATCCTCATTATTGATTGCAATACTTGTTTGTTCTTCCAGGTTTAAAAAAAAAAGCAACCAAAAAAAAAAAGAAAAAGCAAAAAACTAACAATAATTAAACCCTCACACAGAAGCCATCTATATCTCCTTTTTGGAGATACTTCCAGTGGGTATCAAAAATTAGCTGATTCGCACTTCAAAACACACCTTTTCTACATTTTATCTTCATTTTATCTGCTGGATGTTCAGTGGTCAGATTGAATTAGGGGGATTCAGGCTTTTTTGCTTTCATGCCCACCAAAGCCTTTACCTGGTTGTCTCCATTCTAATATTGTCATTCAAGGAAATAATCTCATTTCATGGCTTTCAGAACCCTTGTTACTTATGAAACCATTTTATTCTTGACTGTGTTTTTGGCAGCTCTTTAGCCAGAAAATATTTTGTCCCAAGCCCTCTACCCTTCACAAAAAAAAACCAAAACCAAACCCAAAAAACCCTACCAAAACTACAAATGCCATTGACTTTGAAGTGAAAAGAAAGAGGCATGCTAATGAGTAACTCAGGGTTGTCCAGGTAAACAGCTAAATTCCTGGATATTATACCAGAATTCCATGTTAAGCTGAGTATCAATTTTGATGCTGTTTGTCTGTAAGATAACAAAGTAACTAGAATCCTCTTGCTGCCTTCTAGGGACCCTTATGCATTCAAGCACAAAGCCTAATACAGCATCAAATGGTCCCAGAGGGTTTATTTGTCTGGGTAGCAGCAGGCAGAGTGATAAACAAAATGTCACAGATGAAGGAGCAGTGCAGGCAGTCCTACATGTCTAGCAGCCATAGACAGTGAGCTGTGGCCTGTCTGTTATCAATTTGTCTTAAATCATGCAATTAGATATCTTTCTTTGTCACATGCTAATCACTGCCTTCCTGGCCCAATTATACCTGCTAGCTTTCAAGCACATGTCTATATAAATGGGGTCACTGTAGTTCAGATTTGGCAAATAGACTGAACTTTTTCCACGTTCTTATAGCTGGTTACAAGCTGAAATTGCAGCATTTATCTCTGTGCAGCCATATACTTCTTGCTACCTTGAGCCATTCTTCTAGGTCTTGACATGCCTTGGACCTCCCTCAGGGATGAAAGCGCAGCTGATCAATACCAAATGTTTCATTTCCTGAGGTATTCCCATGATAAGGTGATGGTTGTGGCCCAGAGACACATTCAGGTTCCCTGTGGTTTTCTGATCTTCTGGCCCAGTGAGCCAGAATGAAATGACTCTTCTCTTAGTGGCAAATAATGAGAGAAATGATGGCTCCATGGTGAGCCTTCCTTCGGATGAGATGCAGAGCTGAACCCAAGTCCTTCGTGTCCAAATGAGCACAGGTGTTTCCTTCCCAAGGTGTCTGTTTCTTGTTATCTTGTATTCTTTCCCAGCTATTTCCATTTGTAATGACATCAAGGACACTGCTGGCATTAGGGACCACTGCCTGTTTAGTAGGTCCACCTTCAGGAGGTAGAACATTAGCAGAAGCAGCAGCAAAATATCTGACTTTTGTATACAGAGAAATAGGGCTGCAGGAAACTGGGGAACATTTGTGTCCAATGGTCAATCTCCTTGGTTAACCAGATGTTTTCCTGAGAGGTTTAGGATCCCAGCGTTAAATTTCAAAGGCTTAAATCTGCTCAAATCCTTTTGTGAGTCTTTAGATGAATCTAGTTTTATGGTTACATAAATTTTTCGGCAGTGGTAGAAGGGACTCTATTCCACTGCAAAAGAACTGAAATAATATGGCAGTAGACTTAGGCAGATCAATATCACTCTTCTGTGCAATTTTTAAAAACCAAAGTTGCAGCAGAAAAACCAGTTATTGCAATGCTACTTAATTCATTTAGCAATAGAGTGCATTGATTGATATTGTCATAAATAACAAGCCACTTCATCTGTGCCCCCTCACTGCCCTATCATATTACACGTACAGGCTAAGATGAAAAAACAGCTGCAGCCCTTCTGAGCCTCAGGCTAACAAGCCTTATTGATTGCACTTGTCGTGAGTAATCTAAAGCTAAAAGATAGCAGCCCATAGGATTTGTATCTAAGCATCATAGGCCAGGTTTGAACCCACACCATTTTCTAGGTGGGCAGTGCCCGTGGAAGCTATGCTGATTTCTAGGCAGCTGACATGTTTTACTGGAAACAAATGCAAGCAGATGAGTCACGTTCTGAGCAGTGACTGGCAAAATCAATCCTAATTAGGCTGCAGATATTCCAGGCCACTTCTAAACCTGAGCCTTTTCTTGATCCCCTTTAATTATGTATTCAGATCAAAATGACACCCTGAGCTATTATCCTGCTTGTTAAACCCACTCGGTCGCTTGCTGTCTGAGCAAACGCATCCACGTTTTGCTAAGTGGCACAAATGGTTGCCTCTGTCAGTCTCTACACTGAGGGAGCTGCAGCTGTGTCCTTCAGCATCTTGGATTTCAGGGCTCACTGCAAAACTTTGGAGTAACTTTGTGCAAGTTGACTTCACACTCAATCAAACTTGAGCTGTCACTAGTTCTTTTCCTCTGTGGGGCTTCAGAGGTACAGCCTTTATAGATGTTAAATCAGAGCATTTAGAAGAATCTGTAGGGGAACAAAAGTAATTTCTTTTGTTTGCTTGTTGGTTTTTATCTCACATGTGAGCTGTCACTCCTTGCCTTGCCCTTCCCAGAAAAAGGAAGATAAGAACATATTAGGTGTGGTAGCTTAGAGGCTTGATTTTACTAATTAGCAGGGCTGACAGTCAGGGGCAAGAGAGGAGCAAAGGCTGCTTAATCAGTGTGCATTTGGGGGCTAATTCAGTATTGTAGACATGACCTTTCCTGTAAAAATCTGCTGCAGACACAGATTTCTTGGGCCATTGTGGCATGCTGAGGTGTGAGATGGTCAGTGACACTGGGCAAAACACCTGAGCTAGCAAAAAATTCCCTGACCTTGCATATGAGTGAAATAGCAGGTAGAACAGGAAAGTAATAATAAATGTATTAAAACCATATTTATAAAATATTGATTTTCTTTTTTGAGAGGGATGAGCAGAATACTTTGAGGCAAAGTACTGTACTTCTGCAGTCGCTCATTCAGTAAAAAGCTAAACTATGTATGAAAAAGAAAGCTAGAAAATTTGCAAGTGTTAAAATAGGTGCTGTTGTGGGGCACAGTGAAGGTTATCCCAATGAAGGTGTTTGCTTTGCATGGAGATCAGCAGATTTCAGTGTTTATTTAGATCAGTGAGTCATCTTCCCTGCCTTCAGAGACTGGTAGAGTTCCTTCTATAGAACCTCTCTCTCTTTTTTTTTTTTTTATCTTTATTTTCCAATTTTTTTCTTCAGTGTAGTTTTGCTGCTTATATTATTTAGTCCTTCTACCAGCTTTGCTGGATGTAATTTTCTTACATTCTATTTGTTTTAGTGTTTTTATTAACTTTTATAGCACAGGTTTTGTTGCCACTTAGCTACTAAACATTAATGTAGTGCATACAAAAAATATAGTTCACTACTTACTCTGAGGAGTAGCAAAGGGAATACCTTGGTACCATTCCTATAAGAAACACCATGAACTCAAGATTGCAGGAATAAAAACCAAGGGAAAAAAGTCTTGGTTTCATCAACCTTAATTCTCATTGTATACAAATTTTTCTAGAGAACATAATCACATAGCTAGAGAGGAGTTTTTTCATTTTCTCTTGACTTTAGAATCCAGCTGAAAATTCTGGTCCACTACTGTTCTCAAAACAAAAGCTGTAAGTAGGGCTTTTATTTGTGTCTATTATATGTGACCTTGGACTTCATTCTGTGATCCCAAGGGTCATTTCCAGGGTTCATTAGTCCTTGTGTGCTGCAATTTTCTGGTAATGTTGGAGGCAGTTCTGGACCTGCTACCCAGTGGGCAAAACATTAAAGGCCTCTTTGGAAATACATACTGAATAATGATATTCACATTTTAATATGCTGTACGTTAGTCAGAATTTGCTTTCTTCAGCTTGAGGTTTAATTGCCCCAGTATCAGTTGGGACACCTAGTGACTTTGTCACCAGTGCTGTCCAGTTTTTTAAGCTGTTCTCATCATGGAAACCATTTGTACTGGAGTGAGACATCCCCTGGATTGCCTTTAGCTAGGCACTGACAAGTGCTCTCACTGAGCAGCATGTCCAGTGCAGGGGTCTCAGTGAGCAGCTGCAGTGGGAGCTGCAGGTGGAGCTTTGGGGCCAGGAGCCGACAGCCTGCAGACTTTGCTGCCTTAGAGTGTGAGGGTACAAAAGCCCAGAGGTTCCTTTGTTCAGAGTCTGCCCTCAGAGACACCAGCTCAAGCTATTTTGTTATTTAGTAATTAGATCAAGATGAAATTATCTCAAGATCTGTTTGGGAGGAAACCTGGTCTGGCTGCGAGTGTTGGGTGCGCAGCTGCGAACGCGGCACGGTCCCAGCCCAGGTGTGAGAGTGGGACTGCCAGAGTGGCTCCCTGGACAGGGAAGGGAATTCCTTAACATCCGGGCCAAAGAGGTAGGACTTGCAGGAAGGAGGGAACTGTACACTGGACAGTGCAGTGTTGGCTGGTAAAAGCACCAGGCCTCAAAGGATCCTATTGTGTGCATGGATACCAACAAAATCTTTAAAAGTATGTTGTATCTTGGTATTACTATATTTAATTCTTGGAACTGAGAAAAAAGCTTTATTCAAAATTTTAAATAGATAATATGGTTCTTTAATGAGATTTATGGTTTTGGGCTGCAAACACTGTAGATGAGGCTTTTTGTCTTTTTTTTTTTTTAATTGAAAATTAAAGGGAGAAGAAAAAGATTTGTTTGGCTGACAAAATATTAGGGATACCCAGTTGAGAGGATCTGAAGTTATGTGCTGCCACTTAAATTCATTACTGTATTGATTAATGTACTTTATCAATTTTCAACATGTAGTCCTGCAGTGCTATGAATAAATTATGAATCCAGAATTCCCAATAATTCTTTATTACTCACTTTAGAAAATGAACATCGCAAGATTTACTACTAGTACAAAAATCTCTCTGTCCTATCTTTTTTTGAGCCTTTATATTTTTTTGTTTGATTGGTTTTTTCTATTCTTTTTCGCCAAAATCATGACCTTCAACTTTCCTGCATCACTGCTGGCTAATCACCAAGTTTCAAATTAATATTCTTCTGTGTAAGTGACCACTGCAGCATGACTTCACAAAGTTTGCTTGAATTTTAGCCTGGATTCATGTAAGTCTAGATTTATAATGTATTCTTGCCAGGTGTCCAGGAGGGATGTTTCCTCTTCCCGAGGCTATCAAATACCCTCACAATTAATATTCACATTAGCTGCAATTTTTTCTTAGTTTTCATGATTCAAGTGGCCTGGAAGCATTAAGAGATATATAATGATGCTCACGATCAGAGCTGGATCTGACCTTTTAATATCCATGACAAAACAGAGGGTAAATAAATCCCTTCAGAAAGAACTTGACATTAATTCCACCTTATCTGCCCAAACCTGTCAAAGGTTACTACTCATCTGGGCTATTAAAATGCTAGTGTTTGCAGACTCTGAGAAAATTGCTGTCTCTTGGCAGAACAAGAGCCAGCAAGCCAGAACAACAGTCAGAAAGTATTTATTTTTTTCACTCTGCATTAGAAACTTGTTTTTAAGGTCTTTCCTACCAGGTTTCTCCAGATAACATTTATGAAAGTCATGTTTTGCAGTGGTAATTTGATGGTGCACCAAAACTTTATTCAATATAATTAGCTACTTTATCTTTGATGTGCACTTTACAGTGTATCATTAGTTTTTTTCAAAAGTATTGTGTGGCATTTTCAGGAATACTGTCTTTCCCTCCAATTATTTCAAGTAACACAAATTATTTTGTTTTAAACTGATATGTAAGAGTTATTACTGTAAAGCTCAGTACACTCTTACTGTCCTTACCCAGTAACAAAGGAACAGGAACCAAACTTGGAAAAATTGGAGCACAAACAGAAACAAGACTTACATGAAGACTTACAGAAAGCTGAAGTCAAATACAGAAACACAATTCAATATTTATTTTTGGAATAATTTACTCTTGGGTACCACTCCAGTACCAGTCCATGTCTAATCACAGTTTGGCTGGATGGTTGCACAAAGCTTAATTTTCTTTTCTCTTGGCTTTTTGTTAAGGGAATGGAGGGAAACTCTTCTTAAAAATAGGTTAGGCCTTCATGGTTAAAGAAACTGATGTATTTGGTTCTTTTTTAAGAGAGTTATGGACTAAGAGATTTCCCAGGGTTTTCCAGCCACCCTAAATGCAGGACTTTGGAGAGATGGTAGAGCACATTTCCCTGTGCACCCTGACCTTTCCCAGCCCAAATATCAGGATGAACCACACCATCTTCCTCCCTGACACCTTCCACGTTGTGCTTGTAGCCACTGGAAATCTGGATGCATTGGCCTGGAGGGGCACAGGCACTTCAAAAAGGACTGGGCACAAATGGAGGCCCAGGGCAGTGGGGCTGCCTCTGAGGCTCATTTGTTCTGCAGTACAGGCAGAGCATCTGGATTTGCATTTTCAGACTCCAGTGGGGATTTCTGTGGAAAGAGTCTATTAGCAGTCATGACTGGTAACTTCAAAGATGCCCTTTCCTTATTGCAGGCTGATGTGTGCGTGGCAAACGATAAAGTCATGCATAACATTTACGATGGTGAAATATACTGCTGGCATGCTACAAGATTTTGATTTGCTCCAGGAACCAGCTCTTGTCTCGCATCAGCATTTTATGTAAATAGGATGATTTTGTTTTTTCCCACAGACAGTAAAAATAGGAATGTAGTTAATGTCCTTGACAAAATATATTAGAAAAGAATTCCACAAATGTATTTTATTCTCCCTGAGGAGAGCAGGTAAAGATGGCAGAACAAGAAGACTTTGTAAGAAAATTGTCCCATGAACATCAAGTTTTCTTCCTCTTGATACTTTAAGTTAATGCCACACAGGACAAACTGTAATGCTGACCTCATATTCCTGAGCTACATGTGTAATTCAAACACATAAAAGTGCTGAGAAAAATCAGTGATATCATTTGATATCATTCACAGCACAGCCACAGAAAGCACACCTCCTTTATGCTTTCCCTTCTGGTAGTAGCTACTCCAGAGAAATGTGCAACTTTGATGTTTTCTCTCTCCCACAAAACTCTCCACTCAGCAGATACTTTCTTTTTTTTTCCATCATGAAGCAGTTGAAGGTTTGCATTGCTTGGGATATGAACATAAAATTTCCATCTATATTTAATCAACCTGGAGGAATGTGCTTGACCAGGACTGGGGTGTCTTCTTCACAGTAGGTGTATACTGGCATTTCCTTCATGGAAGTGGCAGTGGGAACATCGCTGGTGTTGTCACCACACTGTATCAAGCAATTCTGTGGTTTGATTATTATGATACACCTTCTCTGTTTTCAGCTGGTGTTCTCTCTTTGTCTGTAACTCAGGTTAAAATGGAAACTTTATGCCATTTGGAAAAACGGCAGGCAACTCAGGAGGACTACAAGGATGTTGTGAGGTTATGGATGGGAGGAAATTAGAGGGACCAAATCCCAGGTCGCAAATCCCTGAACTGGTAATTTTGTTATTCACAGTAGGGAACACTCAGCTGTACATATCAAACTCACAAATCTATTAATAATTGCATTCATCTACACAACTGTATACAAATAGCAAGGCTACAAAGCAAGCAGAAAGTTAAGAAATAGTAGAACTATTTGCCTGGGTGACATGAGTCTGCTTAGTATTTGCATTTTGATCTAGGACTTCAGGGGCCGTGTTTATTTGCTTTTTTCCCCTTCACGGGAATGCCTAGAAGGGAAAAAATAGCTACAATTTTACTAACTCTCATATTAAGTGTGAGATAATTATAATAAGGGGATCTTGCAGAACTCCTGTAATAACCTTTATCTTTATTGCATAGATGGAAGGAAAGGTCAAGATCTGTTCAACTAGTATCTTTGTGTGGCAGACTTAGTGTTAGCTCCATGCTTTATATACATAATATGTCCTCAGAGACTGCAAGGAAAGCAAACAGACCTCATCAATTTCTCTAATGATTCCTCTGAAAGATACTTTTTTTTTTTTTTATCTTGGTTTGTATTTTTAGCTCACTTTAACAACACCTCTATTACCAGGCTGTCAGAGACCTCGTACATAGAATTTATGTTGGCTTTCATAAAGAAAAATTAGATGCTATCTCAAGGACAGTCTCTACTTTTAATGTCATTAAAGCTAAATGAGTTATTGTTGATATTCACTGAGGAACAGCAAATAGAATTAGATGGAGAAAAATCTTAGTGATAAGATGATGTGCTGGCTGTAACTGTCCACTGCAGAGAAGAGGTAATTTATAAGCATTGCTCTCTTTAATGTATAAGTAACCTGCACTTTATACTGTGTGGTTGGTTCTGTTATTCCCAGGGGAGGGATGTAGGCTCTGGAGAAGGGGTGTGGGTATTAGTTATAATACTCTATTTCTCAAGCAGCACTAAGTCTAGGGCTGGGCAGTTCAGCCCCCAGGCATCCTCAGCACCCCCAGGTGCTGCAGAGGAAAAGGCACCTGGTCTGGGGCCATTGGCTGCTGGAGCAAAGCACAGCTGATGAAAAGAGGGAAAGATTTTAAGGATGTTGCTGGAAGGTGATGTTCATCAGCACAACACTAGGTGATACCTCTGTTTTGGGGTCTGTGTCCTGTTTCACAGGATGGGTCAGGCTGGAAGGGACCACAGTGCTCACCTGGTCCAACCTCTCTGCTCAGGCAGGGCCATCCCAGAGCACGTGGCACAGGATTGTGTCCCGACAGCTCCTGAGTACATCCAGGGAGGGAAACTCCCAGCCTCTCTGGTCAGCCTCTCCAGTGCTTGGTCACTGTACAATAGAGAAATTCTTGCTCATTTTCAGGTGGAACTTCATCTGCATCAGTTTCTGCCCAGGAAGTTCCACCTGATTGTTTCTTAGGATACAACTGGTTATAGTTGAATGCTTTTAAAGTTTAGAATTAAAAGTTTCCTTCCCTATTAGGATAAAGAAGCAAAGGAAGGCCAGTGGTATTTCACAAATTGGAAATTTCCTGCATCAGCATACTTTGCTCTCGAACAAGACAACATTTGCTTTAAATTGGTTCTGTAAAAGAGTGAGGAAAGAACAAAACAGGGTTGAATATTTCCCTGTTTTTACCCAGCTTGCCCAGGCTCATAGGGAAAAGCAGAGAACTCTGTAGATGATAGAGAATTTTGTAAAAGGCTGTTTTCTGTGGTAATCCCACTTTATCTATAGATCTGTGGTACAGATGTCATCAACTTTGTTTCTTGTGCAACTGAGAGCTCTTTAGCTGTTAACTCCAAAGCTGGAGTGGAATGAATATGGAGATCCCACAGCATATTCTATGGGCTCAAAGTGTCTGTAGAGAAAAAAAAAAGAGAGATATTGAATTTCCTGGTAGGGAAGAAAGTGCTACATATTTCATTTTATGTCTGTGGTATACAGACTGAGAAATTCTTTTAAGAAAGATCAAAAGCAGATACATTTATATGTAACATCTTAATGCATAACTGGTTTGTTGGGGTATTGCAGAGAGCTATTGCAAATGAAAAATAAATGTTAAAAGAACATTATTAAGCTATGAAGTTAGAAACCTGAAGGATAGAAAATGTCATTGCAAACTTAATTAGACCCCCTAATGTGTGTGCAGTATGAAGGGCTTTAATTACCTGATCACAAACTATTTTTTGCACAGCATCCTCCATTCCTTTCAGCCTAGAAACCGGATAGTCTTTAATTAATGAGCAACTATTCAATATTTTGTTTTCTCCTCAATATGCCATCTTAAGTTTCACTCACTGTATGCTCTTCAAACCCAGCTCCAGACCCATAATTATTCGTTTCTTGATGGGAAATTCTTGTGAAGTGTACTTCACAAGAAAGTTTATTTTACAAATATTTGTTATTTTAACATGAGATGATGGGTTATTACGATTTTTTGGCAGTTAATTGTGTCACAAGGAAAATTAATAAATTAATTTGGAATCTTAAAGCAAATAAAACTATTTCATGAGTTTATATGTATTTGAGGAAAAATTTCAATTTACCTAAGCTGCATACCTGGTGAAAAAAATCAGATCCCAGCATTTTAAATAGTTTTTTATCCCCCTTCTCACCCCCACCACAGCATAGGCTGAGAACAAGAATTTGACCTGTTAAAAGACAAAAACAAGTGAGAGCAAGATCATGCCTGGTGCCAAGGAGAGAGAGCTGTTGCCTCCCTTGCTGTGTCATTAAGGCACTGAGCCACTCGCTTTGCACTGGTAGCAAGCTGCATTTAAAATTGTTGCTGTGAATCAGAAAGACCAACCCTGGTGATAGTGAGAGGTAGCTATTGGAATAAAATACCTCCTCTATTCCCAGGAATGGGTACTTGCTCTGCATTTTAAAGTCACTGGGTGGTGTACAGGTGTACTCCTGGCAGCTGGAGCCTGAGCCTTTTGCTGATGAGCAAAGTCGTCCTTGCTCCTTCCTCTTGTCATGTCCATCTGTGTGGTTTTCCTCATACCCTGTCCACAAGGTGGCCTCTCCAAATAATTTAAGGCAAAGCAGTATAAGTAGTTGCCTGAGAGGCAGGAGTGACCTGTCACTGAGACCACTCTCTCACGTCCTGATCAATCTCTTGATAAGAGGATTAGTGGTTTTAAGCAAGTGGAGAGAGGTACCAGCACTAAATGAAGTGAGCCAGCACTTTATCCCTTAAGGCATAGTTCAAAACAAGTTTACAGATTTCTATTTAAATGACCACATTACAGATGTGCATAAGGGTCAATAAGGATTTGACCTCAAAATTTCTAAAATGTGGTTGAAAGCCTTGCAATCAGTTACTCTGCTTGCTGTCATAGACTATAGTGACTCTTCCTATGAATCAGCATTTTTTGATTAAATGTAAACAATATTATAGAAAAACTCTCTTCATTGTCATTTTAATTTGTCTCCTTAAAAATGTTATCTAATAATTGGTAGCTCCATCTCTAGTGCAGGTGGGCTTGAAGTGAATTCTCATAGGCCTTATGAATGGAACTCCTTTTTTTTTTCTGGCTTCCTCTCCTCTTCCTCATTTACTGTGACCCCCCCCCCGCCCTTTCAATTTATGTAAGGATGAAGATATTAGTGGGAACACCTGCTTTATTGAAGAACTGCATCTGAACAGTGGAGATTTCCAGAAACATTCTCCACTGCTGGCTGAAGCCTGGGTCCTGCAGAAATCATAAATGACCAGATCACAGAGAGGAGGGGAAGAGTTCATGGTAGAACCTGCAGAAATGAATGCTGATGTTTTCCAGCTTTTTAACACCTGCCTGGCAGCCTTAATATTTTTGGCACAGAATGATGTATGAATGGATGTGTAAGTGTAGGTGTGCAAGCATGCTGGTCTCTTAAAGAAACCAAGTAAGAGTGGAATAAACAAAACTGTGTGATTTTTATTGAGTCTTGCATGGCTCAGAGCTAGGATGAGAGGTCCATATTTGCTGCTATTAATGTCTGTAGCAGGCAGAAGCACCTCGTTTTTCCTTGTCTTATCACTTGTAAAAGGCCCTGAAAAGCTAGATCTGAGTTTTTTTTCAGAAAGACCACTAAAGCAAGGTGATAATTTTGAAATATGAACAGCCACAGTAAAATTAATATTGTCCCTCCTGGTCAGCTCCATGAACTTTGCAATCTTTTGGGTTGGATAAACTATTTGAGTAATGGGCAAAGTCTAAAAGGACAGATCCCAAGGGGAATATAATCCTGGAGGTGCCCTTATCCTCCCTAGGATGCCTCCTTACAAACAAATTCTGTTTGCTGGGGAAGGAAATGTTGCGTCTGTGATAAAGAATTTAACATGCAAATTGTTATCAATTCTGCTTCAATCAAAGGAGCACAGAGCAGCTACAGGGAAGAATAATAACAGAATAATTTAACTTAGATCCCCTAAAATGTGACACTCCAGCATGTGTCAGTAATTTTAACATCTAGCTAGGGAGGCAGCATGTCAAAGAGATAAAAGTTACTCCAGGTTTAAACATGCATATATCCTTTGAAACCAGTAAATTTATTTTAGTTAACCCTATGGAAAATTGCTGAAGTCTCTCTTTTCAAGTAAGTAAAGATTCTGTACCTTTAGTTGAGATGCTGGACTCTGAATTTGTTTGTTTAATTTTTCTAACTGTAAATGTGAAGGGATACTGGGATCTCTCATTCTGTATTTGTTTAATTTATAGGTGAGAGGCTCCCCATAAATGGCCTCCATAAAAATATTATGTAACATCCAAGAGGGTTCTTAGAGGTCTTTCCATCTTCCTCTTTCTCTCTCTCTTTCTCTCTCTCTTTCTTTCTGCCTGCATTCTTCTCTTTCCTTTATCAAAATCCATTAATTTCCTTTCACAAGCTGCTTATATTCTACAAGTTTAGTAACTTCACAACTCTATCCATTTTGCCATCAACTGTTTAGCCATTGCAGTTTCTGTATACCTTGAAAACCATTTGTAAATTGAATTATAGAACTTCCTTTCAGCTTTTAGCTCTTTTAAGTGATGTCAAGTTTCTTGACACCTGCAGTTAGTGGTAATAGCTTGGTGGACTCTGGATAATGGTTCTCTAGCAAGAGAGAAAGATAATATGTTTCTACACTTCTATTACATCATAGGATTTTTTAAAAAGCGTAGAACAAGTTCTTTGCTAACATCAGAGAACTTGTAGAACAAGTTCTTTGCTAAGATGTGTGCTGCCATGCACCAGGAACATCCGTCAAGTGAGATGATTTGTCCTGAAGAGAAGCAGTACGTAGGTGAAAAGACTGACAAGGTATTATTTACCCCTATTTGACAGATGAGAAGTCAGGACCCAGAGACTGTCTGGATTAAGTGGCAAAAAAATAAATGCCTTGTGAGTCCTGGTGTCCTGTTATTGTTCAGTCCAGGGAGTTGGATCTGGAGAATGTTAGAAATTCCTCATGGTTCATGCAGTTAATTTCTGTTGGCATGGGAGTGGGTTGTAGAACCAGGGGAAAAATGGGTCAGCAGTCAGTGTAGCATCTTGAGACAAGGCCAAGATATCCTCTTAAACAGTGAGCTAAGTAGATGCACTTCAGATATCACCAGAGAGACTGGGCCCACCCTGAGAGCAGCCCAGGTATGTTAAACTACAGACTGGTGAACTTTCTTCCTAGTATTTAGCCTGCTAAATAGCTGTAATGGCTAATTCTGAAATACTTCTGTCTGGCTGTGTAATGCATCTTAACCGACAAATGCCAAAGCTAACAGAATCTATTATAAAATGCTTTTTCTCAGAGTCACTGAAAATCATGCTGGTTTTTTTTTTTTCTTTAAGAAAAAAGAGAAAACGATGTTATTTGATAGGCGAATAACATGATGCTTTTGCAAGAAAGACAGGATTTTTTTCAGTTCAGTCAACACTGGGGGTTCATGTGCTTTTCCTCACCTTAGTGGGATCACAGGGAATTGAAATTGGCTGGGGATGCAGCAGCTAAGCTGTCACTTTGTGGCGTTCATTTGGGAGTGCACTACACAGGAATGCTGAATTAGCCCTCCTGCTGTGCAGCCCGGGATGAGCTGGAGCTGAGTGATTGCAGTGCCAGAATGAGGAGCAGTTCAATGGCATAGAAGGAATATAATTTCTGTGGGCACCTCAGAAATGTGTACAGAACAGGCTGGGCTGTTAGTGGGGATCACTTCTGAGAGGAAATATGATTTCCTGACTGTCTCTAATAATGCTAAATCTAGTTCATATTTTCATATTCATTGCTGAGCATTATACAGACTTGGCAAGTTGTATAATGGACAAAACAGAGTTACTGCACACGAGAACTGAAGCACAAGGAATTGTAAAATCATGTATACCAGGAAGCAGGAAGTTTGTGGGATAGGTGGAATGAGCACACGGCTATCTTGAAAATTTTGGTGCCAGGCTGTAGCCTGAAAGAGTTTTAGGTGCTGTTCAGTGTAAGGTGTCATATTACTGCAATAAATTAGATACATTTTCTTGTACAGTATTTCAAGAGACAGTGGAGGGTGAAAGAGTTGTGGAAAAACTCATACTATATGTCTGCATTTCTGCCCATTGAAGAATTTAAGCTGTCCCATTTTTTAAAAATGTTTGCTGTCCATCCCCTCAACCTACCCTGAGTGCCTTTTAATACAACTATTCACCACTAAAAGCAGTTTCAGCAGTATTGTTTCTTTTCTAAAAATAGACTGCAAGAACATCTTTGTTATCTGCAGTGTGAATTGTTTTAGTAGAAACTGCTTTGCAACAGTATCATTTCTTAAATTGCATATTGCTTTAACAACCACATCCACCCAAAACATAATGATTGTGACTGAAGAAATACAATTCTGAATCACAAAGTGGAATGCACATGGGGTTTAGATGCAAGTGACACGAGTTTTCATTCTGCATATATATACACAGGATATTCTGCATATAATCACACAGGAGTTGTGATTACAGCAATATGCATTGTCTTCTGTTTGCAGCAATGCCAAACCAAGACCAGGCTGGATGAGGCTCTGAATAACCTGGTTTAGTGGAAGCTGTTCCTGCCCATGGCTGTGGGGTTGAAACTAGATAATCTTTAAAATGGACAATCCATTCCAACCCAAACCATTCTATCGTTCCATGAAACCAAAATTCAAGTGTAGATTAAAGTATGTCCCAGTGGAATGAACAGAACTTCAGTGATAAAAGAATGTATTGCTGAAAACCATTTTAGTGGCATTTCTTAATCGTGTTCTCAGAAGGTGGAACATATTTCAGCAGCTGTAGTGTGGGTTTGTGAGATCAGATCTGTTTGTCCAGATCAGCATAAACCTTGAGAAGTGAGCTGACTTTGTGCATTCCCAGCAGTGTGTTAGCCACTGTTTGTTGCTGAACAGTGTCCTTCACACCTTCTCAACCCATCTTGCCTTGCAAATCCAAGATCTGGATTGAAAATGGTTGCAAAAGCCTCCTGTGGCAAACAGGCAGAAAGCCAAGGACTGGCAGAGCCTCTCTGAAGGGCTGGTGGAGAATGTTGGGTTAACATGGCTGGGACAAGTCAGTGGTGCAGTAGATGCATCAAAAGCCTTGGCAGTGGTTGCTGCAGGCACATCTGAAATGGCTTTTCTAGCCCTGGGTAATACTAGAGTCAGTCATCAGAGGGAGTCTGATGGGCAGAGTTTTCAGTGACCTAAACTAGCATTGCACATAGGAGGTTCTCAGTAGGGCAGACTTTTACTCCTCAGCAAAGGTTTTCAACTCCTCAGTGTAGGTTAGGTAAAGTTTTCACAGCTAGGAATTGAGGGGCTTTGATGACAGCTGTACACCACCTCCCACACATGCCCACTCTCCCCCATAAAAGGGGAAAAAAAAGCTCATATTTCCAAGTTGACATTAATTATGTTCTGATGAGTTCATAGTGGGGCAGTTAGTAATGCATTTAAGAAACAAGATACAGTAGCATTATTGCTTACCTATTTCATTTTTTTCTTGTTTTAGTCCATTTCATGCATTTAATATTTAAAACAAAAAGCACAAGAAAACACAGAAAAAACTTGGAAGGCTAACAATCAAAAAAAAAAATCACAGTACCTTTCCACTTACATAATTCAATTAAGCACATTCTTCCCATGATGCATTGAGGAAAATATATTATTACAGACACAAAGCACTTTGTAATGTTGTATTATTAACTCCTTCTGGGGCCAGATGATTTTTTTTCTGCCAGATTAGAAGGAAGGAGCAATAGGATGTAATGTCAATTAACCTAATTGCTATGGGTCTTTCAACACTAGGGCTTATGTGCATTCCCAGAATGGGGATACAAAAATGTGTGCATTTAGGATTTCCAGATCTTTGGAGAGAGTTTAAAATGCCCTGGATATTACCCTGGTGAGAGCTGTGTGCTCATCTGCCTGAGCAGTAAAAATAGGCTATTTTTATTTAATTGGATGGTGGAAAGCTAGAGATTTCTCACATCAGTCCGATGGCAGATTCAAGATTTTACATATGTCAAAACAAAGCCATCTGGATTTGTTTATATTGCAGTTAGTCTTTTGCAGGAGTCCAAGTGGCTATTTGAGAGCCACTGTAGCATCAGCATAACAAATAAACACAGGTCATGTTACAGCCCTTTCCAGTTTCTTGGATCAGCATGGAGAACCCTTTGCTTCTACATCTGCAGGATGAGTGTCTGTTAGCCAAAGTTGCAGAAATGAAGATAGGGTCATAAAAAGTCACATCTAGACATGTAAGTTAAAAAACAAATCATATGAGTTAAAAGACTTAGTCCCAGTTTTAAACATTCTCATTGCCTTGTCTTTTTCTTTAATTCATTCACCTCTCAATCCTGTTGCATTATATGGGCATAAATTTTATTTTTCTGTTTACAAATGCAGGATTTATTCAACAGAAGATTGAGTTTTTTAGGGTGTTTTACATAAATAAAACATTTTACTTCTGAGTTAAAAAAAAACCAAACAAAACCAAGCATTCCTGCTTGAAATAACAGAAATCTGTTTTAATTGATTGAAGGCAATTAACAAGATTGATTGTTCAACCTCCCTTCAATCCAGTTAGGAATGGTTGATTGTGCAAGAGATAAATAAAGATGGTTTGTGAAGTTCCTGGTAGAGCCTTGATTGGAGGCTATGATTTAGCCTCAAATAAATCATGACGGAGCAAAGCTGTCAAATGGTTCTCTCTCCTTTAAAGAGACCTCCAAGTCAGCTGGCAAAGCCTTTTCTGTTTGTCTAGGGGAACTGCAGTCTCTCAGTTTTATGGTGGTTCAGGCTGGGAATGGTTTAATCAAGCTCACTGAAAGAGAAATTAATACATAAATAATACATAATTAATAGGATCATCAGCACAAGTTAGGTTAGTTTTTAACATTTGTTAGCCAGTGGGTCCAAAACCTTTCAAGTCCATTTCAATTTAATTGTCTTTAATTGTCAGAGCTCACAGGTAGGTTTTCCTGGCCCTGTGTCATTATTTCCTTTGTCTAGAGTGGGGCACAGATCAACTCACACATTGTCCTAAGCACTAGGCATGGAACTTGCTATATGCAACACATGAAAAGGCTTGAAGCAGTTTGTATTTGGGGTGATCTGATTATGCCTAGGGTTGTTATGGTAAGGAGGGGCAGAGTTTGTGATTTTTGGCCCATCTGTGATGAAAACTAATACTTAGGGTGACCTTAGGAATAGACCATGTCTTTTCTACCTACCTTTATGGTAGAAAAGGAAAGAAAGAGGAGTTCATCTCCTTCAAACATTCAGTTCTGTTTTCTTTATAGATCATGGGAGCTCCCATGAACATGAGGAGTGTGTCCTGGCCCTCCTGATTTCTGCCAGCTGCTCTCCCCTGGGCAGAGGAGGCTGGTAGAGTAGCTGTAATGCCTGCAAGCTGGAGTGTTTCCCAGTTTGTCCCTCCCCATCTGTTTGGATTTGGAACTGGAAATAGTGTTTGGATTGAGAACCTTTGGATTTGCTTTGAGGAGCAAATCCCCAAGAGCTGCCAAGAGAGGTTCTTCCTGGTGGCTGAGATAAAGCTCTACATCTTGGAGACTCTGAGAATGAATAAGTGATAGTCCTTGCTGAGGTGCAGCTGAACTTGTGTAAGCCATGGCAGAACAATGGCATAAAATTAGATGTATTAAAGAAAGGTGCTGCTTTTGTAGCATCAGTTTAGTCAAAATGCAATGATGATGATGATGATGGATGAATCCTAGCCACCCCACACACACCCCCTCTCCCCTTCTGCTCTCTCCAATGGGCAGTGTTTTGGTTTGTCCCAACATAAGAACATGGGGTTGGTATGGCAGGAAGAGTTGTCTGGGTGCTTGCATAATTAAAGTATTCCAGAAATGGGAGAGCTGAGATGATCACAATTGACCTTGGGCACGTTGGCTGGCATAAAGACCTAAAATGCTGCTGGAAACTGGGCCACCTGGGCAAATTGGTTTCCTGAGGTTGCTGACAGCTTTTTGGGGAACCCCCCCCGCCCTCACCCCCAGCAGAGACGCCTGCAGGATACATACAGCCCAGAGATAAAGATTTTTCTTTTTTTTTAGTAAGAGCTGTCTGGAAATGCTCAAGTAATAATCTTCAGTTCTTTAATTCTGGATGATTTTGAGGCAGAAATATCTGTTTAAAGTAATAAATACATTCTGAGAAGTTAGGATGTCGTTAAAATGAGCATAACAATACTTTTTTTTTTCAGTAGTGTGGATGATACTGAATCAGATGATACTGAATTCAGATACTGAATCTTCCTAAGTGAGATAGAGTTTGTAAGGCTGGGTGACTAGGAGGGAGGGGAGGGAAACTGATGGACCAAAATACAAGGTCTGTGTTTGACTTCCAGATAATTTCGCAGTTACAATCCCTGGTTCTGACTAGTCAAATTAAGGATAAACTTTCTCTTTGAAAAATTACCTGTGTCAGTACTGGGTTTTTTTGTTCAAGGAAAAGGATCATTTTTGGTGACATTTTTCAAAGAGAAACTTTGAAATTAAATTAGATTTTTATTGTTTTTCAGCGTTCTCCCGTTCAGTATAGTTATTGGAAAATAAGCCAATGAATAAATAGTTCACAAATAAAATTAGTTAGGTTTTTTGCAGGTTTTTTTTTTCATTTATTCATAGTTTCCTACAAAATGTCACCAGCTTCAAATAAGAAATTTCCCTAATATGTTTCACTGGGGGAAAAGAAAGAGATGTTTTTCAACTCTTCTGTCAGCATATGCTTTGAGACACTGAATAATTATGAATCTCAATATACCCCTTTATCTAACAGCTTATATGTTTTATTAGTTTTGTGGTTTCTGAGGTTTTGTTTTTTCTTTAGAGGTTTGATGAAGAGATCAGTAAAATTTAGCAATAGATTTGACAATTCATATAGACAGACCTAGAAATTTGACAAGAAAACACATCTAGAAATCCCTAGTAAAACAAAAGCTACTGGGTCCACAGGTTTTCTGAAAATTATGTTGAGTGTTTGGCTTTCATGTTCTAGTAAACATGAATAATAATTCCCCAATCTCCTGCTATGTCTGTTATTCATGATTTTATAGGTCCGTGTTGTATTCTGCTTCAGACATAATTTTTTTCAGGCTAAAAAATCCCAGTCTGTTTAATCTTTCAACATTATGAAGATATTTTATATCATTGGCCTACTTTATGGCTGTTTTCTATATTTTTTTTCCAATTCAACTACATATTTGTCAAATGGAGAGACAAAAGCATCACAGTTTTCAAGTTGGGGGTCACATAGCTGTTAATATATAAAGCAATTTCAGTGCTTTCTGGATGGCTGGTTCTCTTCTTTTTCTTGCAATTCCTAAAAATCTCTTTGGGCTTTTGGCCATTTTTGAGTCCAGAACTGATGTTTGCATCCAGCAATTTACAAGGCTTCAGGATTCCTGAATGACAGTAGCAGATTTCCAAGCTATTTCAGATGGGTTGTGTGGTGAGGATGATTTTGTCTGTGTGGTGTGATGCTTTACATTTTCTGATCCTCTTTATTTTCCATTTTATTTTATTATGCTGGTATTCTGTACTTACAGAGCTGATCCTAATTTCCATTTTTATCCTTTAATTGTGACCCCTTTAGAGAAAAGGCTTCCTACTTCAAATAGCTTCTCAGCCTCTGATTTTACCAGATGGTTTTTACTTCTTTCCTTTTAAAGAAATTTGTTTTCAGCATAAGTGGTTTTGATTTATTTTAAATCTCCAATATGATGACTTTAAAATACTTATATGGTTCTCAAAAGAATTTATCCTGTTGTTACTTTTGATTTCTAACTAGCAAACCCTAGGTTTTATGGTTTTTGTTTCTTGAAGTTAATCTCTGCTTTAAAATAATACTTTAGGTTTGTGTGAAGTTCTGCATTTGTGTGTTGAATTACAATTTTGTGTGGACAGTGTTGCAGAGAAGCTCCTCAATAGCAGTGTATTCATCCTGAGTGCTGGTTAAGTTTAAAGAGCACATTGTGTCTGTGTGTTGGGTACCTTGCCTGCCAACTCCAGCAATTACGCATTTCTGTTTTCTAAAATTTGGAGTTTAAAATGATAGGGCAATTACACTCCCTATTCAGAGGTGACAAAGGCTTCTCTCTGTTTCCTGTAGTCTTGGATCTTTTCATAATGCCTTATCTACCACTGAGTGAAATAACATCACCTGGTCATGTTTTTAGTAACCCAGACCATCCGATGATGTGGAAGAATTTCAATCCATATGGATCTTAGAGTGGTCAATAGTAACTCGTCCCTATTGGTTTCTAAGCTTTCTTTAAAACATAGTACCTTTCTTTTTACCAGTGTTTCCCACTGCATCCTTACAAGCTCTGTACCATCCTTACAGGCTCTGTACTGCCTCCTTGGTGTGGCTGCTTTCCACTCATATGTCTGCTGGGTTGTGTTTTCATAACCCAGGTTAGTTACACTTCCAGAGTTAGCACACGTGCCTTTGACACAACCATAGACACCTGTATTGACAGGCTCAGCCTAAAATATCTGAGGCTGTGCTTTCCTGGTTAGAATGAGTGCATTCTGTCCATTTCTCTCCTGTAATCAAGAGTAATTAATGGACCTTAGCGCAGTCCATTCCTCAGGAAATCACATGAACAACCGGAATGGGGAGAAACTGGACTCTTGGAAAATGCTAATCTGACACTCTCCAAGGATACCATAAAATAAGTTATCAGGGAGCCTGTGGAATTGCTGCATTTTCCTTTATTAATAATGTGTTGATTTAGTGGTGTTTTAAGAAACTGCTGTCAAAGTTGTGTGTTCTCCACATGGGTACTGGTTCAGGTGTTCATTAATGCTCTACTGCAGAAACTTGGTGAGTTCAAATGTGCATGAGACTGTAGCATTGATGCAGAAGCACTTGAGGGTATATCAGTGTCTTTCTTTACTAGAAGTTAAATGTCTTTCTTTACTAGAAGTTAAATTTGTATATTTGCACAGTTCTCTTCTGTTTGCCAGAGAACAAGCTCATCTTTGAAGACTGAACTGTGAATGTACATCCCAGCCCAGCTTATTATTCAGGCCTTACTGTGTGCAAAAGGTTTGAAAGGAAATCATGTAATAGGTTAATTTTCCTCTCTGTGGGTTGCATTGTCTAAAAACACTTGCTTCTTTCTTCCCTTCTTTGCTACTTTTCAAGGTGTAGCTACTCATACTGCTTTCAGGATAAAAAGAAAAATACCTTAAGCACAATGCCTTCATCTTAATATTTGCAAAAGATGTTAGATGTTCTTATTTCTTGTTCTAAAGACAAGCTCTTTCATGGATCCTATTCATAGAGCCTTTCTTTCACCTATGATCAGGAGATAAAAAGAATAAAAGAGCCCTGTGTGCTGGATTTCACACCTCGGGAGAAGGGCTTGTTAAGGAGCTATTGATTTCCTCTCTCCTCAACTCCCTCCTCTTTTCCCATACTTCCCCCTCACCTCCAACTCCCACCACTTTTGCCATACTTAAATGGGAAATATTGATACCATTGGAGAGGCATCAAAGATTTCTAGTTTTTAAGTGTTCGCCTAGCTATGATTTAAGGAAAAACTGTATGGAAGTGAAAGGAAAAAGGGCAGTTTACAAAGAGCAGCATCACATACCTTCCTGTTAGAGAGTGCTGTTAGAGAGAAACAGGTTCTCTAGGATGATCCTCCTTGGGGAAAGGACAAGACTGAAACTGTTACTGAAGGTCCTAGGGATAGTCCAGTGTGATGCATCCCAGTTTGCACATTTACAGGAACATTTATTGCATAGAAACTCCTCTTGTTGAAAGAAATTATTTCCACCTTCCTTCTCTTGTGTTCATCCTCATGGGGGTAATGCATAAATTCAAAATCTGTTTTTACAAGCATTGAAACTTCAAACTCACTGAGAAATTCCCATAATCTTCTAATTTTTAAAATAAAAGTAGTAGAACAGTTTTTATTGATGGTCTGATGTGATCTTGGGCCTGCCAAGTGTATCACAACTCCATATGTCCTACCATAACAACAGTAACAGGTGTTATTTGTATGCCAGAAAAAATTACACTTCAGAGTCACAATTTCAGGCCTCCTCTTTGGATCACTAACAGAAAGTTAATTTTTATTTTTTGTGTTATAGTTTAGAGAACATCATGATCTTCAGAGCCTACTGCTGAGGATTGTTTGGTGTGGTTGGCATAATGAAATGTGTGGTCGAAACTTAATGGGTAGATATGCATTTGGAAGACATTGCACATTTGCCTGCCAAGATGCTGCAAAAGCTCATCTTACTTTATTGCAGGAGGAAGAGATGTGGTTTCTTTAAGTTGCTTTAGTGTCCTCAAGATTAATTTAATGTGGTTCAGTGATGGACCTCAATGTGAAAGTGCAATGACAAGACTCAAATGTAGGATGCTGCAAGCATTACAGTAACAGTTTTGTAGGAGAAAAGTATGTCAATTAAATTTAGCCCTCCTGTGGTAGAGACAAGTCTGTGTAATTCACTGGGCCAAGACTATGGCTGATGTACTTGAGCACAGTTGCACTGCTCTGAGGGGTGGGATTGTGGCTTCATTGCCACCCACAAGGAAGAGCAGTAATGGGTAATAGTCTGAGGGCCGTGCAAGGCTGGGAATTTTCCTGGTGATGTCCTTAACCCAGGCCCCAGGAAGGGTGCAGACTTCCATAAGAGAAGGATCTGTCCAGTGCATTGGACCCTCTGTTCCCCTGAGAAGGGAGTTGCCTACTACTATAACCTGTCTTTTCTTCCTTATGGAAGTTGCTATGGGGCAGGGGGGAGGAGGATATAACAAGAAATATGTGTGTAGGCACCTGCATTTCAGTGCTTTATAGAACACTGGACAAAATCAAGCCTACCTTTTTCTTCTTTCACAGGATATTACTTTACTGATTCAAATGCAAACGCTATGAAACTTTATAACAGCGAAATAATGTAAGATAATGAAGCACAGTATTCATCTGAGGTCACTGTTGCATGGAATAACTTAGACCTCTCTGGTGTCATCTTGCTGGATCCGTCTGGCAAATTGCAACCAGAGAGATACTGAGTGTACAGCACCAGCTATTTAGATGTACTTTGATGAAGCTAAACACAGGGAAGGTTCCCAGAGTTCCCCCAACACTGCCAGACATAAATACATTGTTAATCCCACTAATTTAATGTAAAGCATGAAGGTCTCCCTGAGATTTATGCAGAACAGCTGAAATCTGTGATTAGTGTTGGCAGCAGAAGAGTAGTTTCAGTCTGTTGGCTAAGGTTAATGTAGTCAAGGTACTGGGGAAATATTTATCCTTGTTGTGATTTAGTTTAAAATACTATCTTTATGTAGGATTGCCTTTAAGATAAAGTGCAGGAGGCTGAACAGAAGCAGGAATTAGCTGCCGACTTTTAGCTTAGACTTGTAATTTACAGGTTTAATTTTGCTGCTTGCTTCTTGCTTCTATTATTATTTATTTATGTCGCAGGGATGATATTAACAGTGATAACAGCTTCACCTCCAGGTGCTCCAAAGACAAAACTGATTCTAAAATCTAAAGTAGGGATCCATTCTCCATGAATGCAATGCAGTTTTGTGAGATGCAGCTTCACATATGTATGCAAAGGGTGTCTCAGCACAGTAAGGAAATTGCACTTGGTTCATTGCTGGGAAGAAGAAGGGCAACCTGCCCAACTACAGATTGGATCAGGCATTTGGACTACATCTGTATGAGGAAATGGAAGAAGACAGAGACCATTTTCTCATCCTGAGGTCAAGTGATGTAGCTTGTGTATTATCCATTTGGTAAATTTGCTTTTCTTCAAAAGAAATTACTGTACCCAAGTTGCCTATTGGGAAAGGTCTCTGGCAGATGCAGAATCTCAGACTTTGCCAAGGTACAGTTTGGCAGATTCTGGAAACAGATTGACACTAATTCAAACTGTTTAAAGATCAAACTGTCCCTTTCAGTATAGAAATGTGATGCTGAACAAAGCAAGAAAATAAATTAGAATTTTTTTGGGGTAAATCAGAACAGGGGAAAAAATGTGCAAAGGGTTAAAAAGTTCTCCAATATTTTGTTTCATTTTCTTTGGTCTGAATAGAAGTGTTTCACTGCCCTTAAGGGACCCAAGAAACTTCATGTTTCTAATGTCACAATTACACACGTTTTTTATTTTGATACCGACCTATTTAGAAAAGAATATTATATAGATTGTCTCAATGGCTATTCTTTATTTTTTTTAATGTTTCTGCTTGCAAAATATTTTGATGATGCAAAAATGAGGGGTTTTATTAGAAACACTGTGATTAGTTCTACCAGCTGTCAGGAGAAAGATAATAAGCAGCATCCTTTATATAAATGTAGTTTACTTTGGGCAGTCATCTATCTGATGTTAATGATGTTGTTAACAGCATTTGTTCCTGTGTTTGGAAAGCAGCTAACCAGACAGAAAGGTATGAACACAGTGTAATGGGGTGGATTAGCAGCAAATAACCTTCTCACTTGAGCAGATCATTTAGGGAAGTGATGAATTAGTATGGACCCTGACACACTACTGCATCTCCTCTCCCCTACTTGTGCAGAAACTGCCAGTAGCTCAGAGGTGTCCAAATAATGCTCAGGAGCCCAGGTGGACGCTGCATTGCTGGAGCACAGCAGTCAGCCCCTCAGTAAGTAACAAGTGTAATGCAGTCCCAGTAGGACTCCTGCTTGATCAGGAGGCATTTTAATCCTTGCTGCGTAGGGAAGTTTAACTACCTCTTTGTAGATGAATTTTTTTTTAATTTTCTGTTAGGGGGTAGAGGGATGAGATGGAAAGCTGTCACTTCCTCAGATAATATATGATGGGAGGATAATTTTGACAGGTGCCTCTTCTTTTCCCCCCTGCTCCTCCCTAATAGCAGCTCTGACAGTGTGCCAGGGGATATTGTTTCTGAGGTTATTGTCTGACAGTGTGCCAGGGGATATTATTTCTGAAGTTTTTGTCAAGAATGAGTGTTTCAAAAAGAAAAATGTAGCTGCTGCTGGGAAAGAAGAAACATAAGCAGAAAGGAGGTTTCTCTTTATGAAGGTAGGATAGGGTTGAGACTGGCTTGAGTCATAGTATTGGAGCTTCCAGCTCCAAAGCATGAGTCTGGATACAGGCTAATCAGCTCAGAAGGCTGTTAACCAGAAATAACTGTTTACCTTCTGTCTTGAAGACCATGGTGCTTTTATAGGAAAAAGACATGAAGTGGAAAGAGATGCTCAGAGGTGACTGATGTGCTAAGTGGACACAACTGCCCTCCAGCTTTTGGTCCCTGGACCAGGCTGACAGCTGTTTTCTCTTGGGCTCAGGCTGAAACCTGCTGAAATCAGTGGAAAAATCTCCCATTTACTCTCCTAAACAGACGAGTTCCTCCCAAGTAAATTTACTTTGTTTCTGCAGAAGGTTTGAAAGAATACTGAAAGAAAATTTAACTTGCCTTTTGAGAAAGAGAGGTGGGAAAAGAAAGTACTTAGGTTTGCCATCCATGTACCAAATGTAGCTCTGTGGTATTGAAAACAGAGCTCTGAACTTCAGAGGAGCTGAGCAGTCTTCCTTGTCATCCTTTCCTTCTCCCTATGGTCTGCCCCCCTCTAACAGTAAAATATTTTTTTTTAAGGCCAGATGCGGAAAGAGAACAACTCCCAGGGGCCAGATCCTGCTGTGAACTCCTGGCAGCTGCACTGGACTCACCCTCCAAACGAGGAGGAGCTTTTAGCAGCTCCCAGTCTGGGCACAGGGCGATGGAGATGACAGCAAAGCAATTTCACTGTGTTGCTTTGTGACAAGATATTAACAGCTCTGGCTTGATGTGTTAGGCAGGACTTCTTCCATTACAAAGCAAAGCAACATTTTTCACCGCTGGCATTCACAGGATGCAGAAACGGTGAAATGTGAAAAAACCCCAAACATTTAGACTTTTAAATTATATTTTATTTTTTATATCTTTTTGTGTTTTAGGGCTGAGCTGAGGGGAAAGAGGCAAGTTTCTACAATTGCCTGAACTGACAGTTACTTTTTTGTTTTGCAGCAGAAACTAAATGTATTTTTTTAATTTTCGTTGTTGGATAAATTTGTAGCCACAAACCTGCCTAAGGTGCAGGTAACAAACCCTGATGCAGTATAATTTTTCTGTGAAAAGAAACCCTGTAGCATCCCATTCAAATCAGAGGGTGCTGAGTTTCCATATGGGGTGTTTATTGTGTCCTTGTCATGGTAGCCCTTGGTCTCTTTCCACACATACAAGCAGAGACCTAGGACCCCTGCCATAACTTGGTTTTAGTCACTGGCTTCCTCCAAACCTGAATTTAGTACCCACAGCCAATAGCCCCACTGAGTTGCATTCCAGGTAACATAAACTTCAGCAGAACAGAAATCCCATTGCCTTTGGAGAAGATAAAAGTCAGAGTTTGTTTCAGCCTGAAAAATGTGAGAACTTAGGCAATGCTTTCTCCTTCCTCTTTCAGATTTTCATGTTGTTTCTTCATTGAAAATTATTTCTTTCCTTGAAGTGCATGTAAACTCAAGTACTTGGGAGTCATATCCAGGAAGTTCTGTATCACTCCTAGCTCGTGATCTTTCTCATCTGGCTACGGAAGTTTAAAGGGGAGAATGACATTGTTTTGCTCATAAGTACTGCAGTTCTGGGATTTATGACCATCTTAGCTGCTTTTTGTCTCCCTTTGGTTCCCTCACTAAGTTCTGGATAGCTTGAATCAAGTGCCCTCTTGTCCTTTTTCTTCAGGCACTGGAGACAGCACACTCTGATGTCACAGGTGAAATTTGAAGTGGAGTGCTCTTTTCCATGCTTGTATTTCTTTTACTGAAGGTAGAAATGTTGGAAATTGCTAACATCTGTGTTGTATGCCCTCTGCACATTTATAATCTGATTATTTCTTTCCCCTCAATTCAGCTCATCAGAGTTACTTGGGCAGAAATGAGAGTTTTCAATATGTCTTAAAGTACCTCCCCTAGAAAGCAGTTAACCTCAGGTCTGCCTGCTTACCATACAGGGCTGAGGTTTGTGCAGATGTTGCTGCTTGCATACTCGTTTTGAACCCATCCCATTACCTGTCTAATGGAGTGGGAGAGCAGAATGTATTCAGCAGAGCCATGATGGGAAGCACCCTCTGCAAGTCTTTAAATAAGTTGCCATTTGGTGTGCAGAGAGTTTGTGCTGGGGGAGGCTGAGATAAAGTCCTGCAGCTGATCTTATCTTTTGGATTAACTGGGCTCTCATGAGCAGACACTTGCACCCAATTTCCACTTGTTTGTTGGGAGGTGGAGACCAGTCTAAGAGGTTGGCCAAAGGATGATCTGAAGCTCATCAGGTCTCACTGGTATGATCTGGCATAGCTCTGGATTAGTACATGAGGCAAAGAAACCAATATGTGTCTTCAGATTTATCAAACAACTGAAACTGTATTTCACCACAGTTGTGTGACATTCTCCTGAACTGCCCTTGAAAAGCTTTGGGGATCCCTCTGAATGGGAGAGTTGTGAAAATAGCCCATTTAGTTGAATCATTGTTTTTCCTGAAGGACTCATCCATGCAAATTCCAGACAACAACAGCAGTTTTGAGATTTATGCTTCTTTTCAAAATTTTCTTCTCATTTAAACTGGAATGCCATTTTGTCCTTTTCACTATAATCCATGAACTAGGTAAGCTGAGCTTTGGGAGGAGCACTGTGTCTGCTTGTCTCTGCTATTCCTCCTTACGTGCTGACAGCTGCTGCCCAAGAGGCAGCACTGAGCCGGTCGGACCCTGCTCCAAACCACTGCAGCTGCTCTGCCCTCACCTTTTCATGCTATGGGACCTGCCTTTGCTGGCTTGTAAAAAAAGCCTCATAAAATATTACTGTGGTGCCATGGTCTGTGTCACAGCAAAGCCCCGTGCAGCCAGGCATTGTGGAACAAGCTTGGTCCGAGGGGCAGCCCTGGCCAGCTGTTAACCTGGCAGCCACTGGCACTGGGGAAAAGCTTTTGCCTTCAAGAACCTGGTGGCAAAACCTGGCACTAATGGAGCTCTTTGATTTATAAGCCCCATAGAATGCCAGAGGCAGAATTTCCCATGTAAATCATCCGTCTGTTGTGTTTAAAGGGCTTGTTAAAAGACACAGATTGAAGGGCTGTGCTCCCTCCCAGAGCAACTGTGTTGCATGGGAAATGCAAGTGCTTTGTTTTCTGCACTTGTTTGTCATTTTGGTCCTGGGAATTAATCCTTATCAACAACAAGTTGTAATAGAGGCCATTTCTCAAGAGGACTTCTGCCATTCTCACCGATAGGTTTACTGTTAATCAATATTTGAACCTCCGGGGCTGTGAAATCTGGGTACTGCATCCTACTTTTATCTCCTTTAATGGATGGATTTTTTTCTTTGTCAGCTGTGGCTCTTAAGTTTTCCAGTGACCATCTGTGGCAATTGGTATTATTCAATCAATGGTCTACAGCCCACAGGTGGTCCATAAAGCATCAAAAGGTGATCTGTATAGCAGTGGGAGTTGGAAGGGAAAATCAAAGCAATCCTGAAGGCACACACACAGTGATACCCCATCGGTAGCAGCAAGCAGGGATGTGCCAGCAGCTCACAGAACCATCTTGTAGGCACAGATCAATGGGTACAGCACTGCCTGTGGATTTCCTTTCTCTAAAAGCGTCATTAGCTCTTTGCTTATTAGAGGAGCTTGAGAAAAAAAGTGCTCTAAGGGCAGTATTGGACCTCTGAATAATTTATTTTTACCAGTGTGGCTCTTTTGGTTTGGGAAGGATGTTTTTACATAGTCGCTCATCAAGTTTGGAGTGAACTAACTGATCTGGAGGCTGGATGTGAATAATTCTGGCTCTTGCTTGAGGTGTTGAGGGAAGATCCCTAGCAAAGATGCCAGTGGGTAGGCAGCGAGATCGACTCGCAGTGGGTGTGGTACAGCTGTGAATCTTTTCCCTGGCAAAACCACAACCTCCTTGATGGCACAGACAGTCTCTAAAGTTTGCTGGACCCCCCATCTTGTTTCACAGTATTAAGGTGTACTTTTTCTTTTGTCTCTTACTTTTCACCTTCACTTTCACTCTAGTAACAGCTCTTTAAGCTTTTCTTCACAATTTGGAGGACTGGAAACCCTCTGTTCCTTTGTTTATCTTCTTTCTTTTTATCTTATTAAAGGTGAGACATTTACATAATCACAGGGCTCCAAGAACATGACCCTTTGGAGCAAACAAACAGAAAACAACAGTCTCCTTTATGCATCTTATATATCCATAAGTGTCTTACTAAAAATGTGAGGACTGCCACAGCTATGACTGTGAGGCTTAGTCTCTACTGACAGTTCATTAGTTTCTTGTTCTGAAAAGAACAAGATTTTTCACTTGAAATATAAGGAAAAAAATCTAGGAAAAACTCTCTGCTGGAATTTGAAATTGGCTCCTATGTGAAAAGCAGTATGAGTAAGATCAGAACATATAGAACTACTGTTTGTTCCACTCCTCAAAACATATCTGTATTTGGTTAACTTTGAATTAACATCAACAAGAATCTCCATTAAAAAAATATAGCTTATTTTATGAGAGGTTAGTTAACTGTCATATCATACTTGTAGAAAAGATCTTTTGCATAAAAAGTTCAGAGCTAGAGGTATAGGAAAAGCAAAGCTTTGAGGACAACTGGGATAACCAAATTTTTCCCCTTTTCAGCCTGATAAGCTCCTAATAGAAATAACTTTACAGATCGGTAATGGATTAACCCCAACCATTACCTGAGCCCCACAGAGCTGCTCACTCTCCCTCTGTGGGTGGGGGAGAGAATTGGAAGATTAAACATGAGAAAACTCATGGGTTGAGATAAAGACAATTTAATGGGTAAAGCAAAAGCCAACCACACTTTTGCAAGCAGAACAATTCTCCACTTCCCATGCGTGGGGAGGTGTTCAGCCATTCTCAGGAAAGCCAGGCTCCATCACATGTAATGATGACTTGGGAATACAAATTCCATCACTCTGAACATCCCTCTGTCCTTCCCCAGCTCTGTGTGCTGAGCACAGTGCTGCCAATGGGATGGGATATCCCTGTGGTCACCCATCTTCCCGTGCCCCCCAGTCTCCTCGCCGGTGGGATGAGGAGCAGAAGAGTCCTTGACTCTGTGCAAGCACTGCTTGGCAATAACTAAATCATCTCTGTATTATCAATGCTGTCTCCAGCACAAATCCAAAACACAGCCCCATACAAACTACTGTGAAGAAAATTAACTACACTTCAGCCAAAACCAGCACATGATCACATGTTTTGAAGGGTGGTTTTTCAAGGAGGTAACTGTGATTGTGAGAGATCATTTCAGTAATGTTGTTCATCTTCAGATGCAGGCAATAACAGCAATGAAATGCTAAGAATGTTTTAGGAAGGGAGATATATGTGGTCTTTTGCGTTCATGACTGGGTGGAAAATAAGGCCTATTGTATATAGAAGAGAATTTCCCCAAGTTACAGTTTTTAAGGTGAAATGAAATGAAAAGATATATTTTCAAAGATTGTGCCTTAGAGATGTTCCAGAATATTGTTTAATTAATATAGTTCTAATAAAACAAATGAATGCTGAGTTTAGTAAAACAGGAATACACTGAATTTGAGGTTTTACACCATTTATAATAACATTTGGGAAAATGTTGGAATGCTTGCATTTGAGGAAAAAAATTGAGTGGAGATGAACCCCTAATCTCTTTAACACATCCTTCAACCATCAAAATGAATTGTAGGTCTGCTTTAATGGGCTTATTCCAATTTTGCTCACAATTACATCGTGTAGGTGAATGGTGCCAATTTTTGAACGGCAGAAGCAGTTTAAACGGGTACTACTTTTTGTGATGAAATTTTATGCTTACAAAATGCAGGACCTCCTTTACAAATATGGCTCTCCTGTGAGATTATGTTTTTGTGTGTTCTCTCTTTGCTTTTCATGTTTTACAAAACTGTTAGCTTCAAATTTCAATCCTAGCTGAATTACTGAAATGTTCTGAGGATTGCAGGAAGTCTGTGATATTCCTGGGCCAATATTACAGATAAGGGTGTAAAGATGAATTGAAAATGCTTCAGGCAGGAATACAGCCTTGAAGTTTTTCTGAAGGTTTGTCTTTGAAATCCCTCGGTCATTCTTCATCCATGAGAGAATTTCCTCTTGCTAAGTTATAATTCTGACTTGGGCCATTAATTTTGGCTTGCTGTTGCAGGCAATTAATTAAATAGGTAAGGAAAGAAATTAAATTATTATGTTTGCGTGCTTTAGCTCTCTTGGGTGCAAACACAGTCAAAATGCTGATTCTCCTGTGTACTTACTCAGGCTTTTATCTCCTCCTGTTCCTTGCTTGAGCTTTCTGTTGGGTATCTGGAAGTCCTGTTCTTCTACCCAGACTCTCAAGAACTTTAGTGGCTTGTGTCTATCATTTAGTTCTTCCATGAGTGCACCAAAGGCTAAATCAAGCCCCATCTTTCACTGTGCTGACAGGACTCTGACTACTTTAGGGGTTGATGGAGTATTACAGTGCACAGGAATAGCCTGGCTTAGGAGAAATTGTGCAGCATCTTCAGCATCATCCCCATCTACAACCTGCTTTTGTTACTCTGTGTATACATCCCCACTCTGCTGAGGTGCTGCTATCTCCCTTGTTTCCCTTCATAAAAGATGCAGCACTTAGTAGAAAACTTGGCAATCAATTAAAATAATTTTAATTAATTTTTGAGACTAAGAATCATGAAGAGGGGTGACAGTTCACAGCCTTTGTTCAGAGTGCTGCGTTCACCTCTTGTTGCTTTAATGTCTCACCCAGGTTTTTTGTCTTTCCAGGTTTTCACAGGGAACAGCAATGCTGACAGTGTGGTTCACCACAAACTGCTGCACTCCGTGAAGGCTCGATTCTTGCGCTTCATCCCCCTGAAGTGGAACGTTGGTGGGCGGATAGGACTGAGAGTTGAGGTCTTCGGCTGCTCTTACAGTAAGTGGCTGCATCTTAACCCACATTTTGTCAAAGAGCTTTTACTTGGCTCTGGTGGTGCTGTGGGAAGAGTGCAGTAAAAGTTTTATGAGTTAAAATGTAACATGAAACACATTGCCATTGTTTATTTTTTCTAGTAGTTGTTCTTGCCTTTCTGCCCAGGGATGTGGTGCCCGTCTCACTCAGCTGGTGAGGCCTCCTCAGGGCTGAGCCCACCACAGAGCAATTTGCTGCTTCTGGGAGAGCCAGGCAGTCACATGCTGCAAAACCTCCTGCCCACAGAAGGTCACAAGGCTAATTGGGAGCTCTATAGGGCTATATTTGCCTGAACAGTTCATTTGTGAGCTTAAGGCCAGTTACCTAGTTGTGAAAATAAGATGCTGTGGATTCTGCAGCTCTGGTTGTATTTGGAGTTGATGACTTCATAGCTTCAGAGGGCAGAGAACCTGTCTGCTGATTTAATTGCCTTTACACAACAGCTTTCTTTGGCCACTCTTAACACGAGATGGTCTTTGATGATACGGTCTGTAGTGTTTTGGGTTTTGGAGCAGCTGGTAAATATTGCTGGCTTGGGGTGTTTTGGTGACAAGTCTTGTCATAGTGCTGCAGATGTATGACCTATGACTGTAGCAGACTGAATGTAAGGCAAAAGGGCTGATGGTGATCCATTGCAGAAAATGGAAGTCCACTCATGAGGAAATACAAGTCAAATATTTATTTCTCAGGTGACTTTGTGTTCATTTCTGTTACTTGAGATGCTGCTGAAAATGGGGAAGATTTTGTTGTGGAGAGTTCAGGGGATTAACAGCATTTTACTGATAAATTTGGGGTGGTGTGGCCCAAGTGACCATTATGTGACACCACTGTACTGGTACATTTCCCCTTTTAGCTAAGGTCCTTATCTGTTCCTCTGTTCCTCCCAAGCACAGATAATGGGCTGTAGCAGAATAAGCATGAAAACTATTTGGGAGACAACCTAAATTCATCTAAGCTAAATGAAAGAGAAGTTTATTAAACTTTTTGAGTCACATGTTCCCACTGAACAAAGACACAACTCCAGGACTTTCTGAGGCCTTGTCACTGCCCATGGATCTTAGGACTGCTTCCCATGGTTTCACAGGAAGATTCTTATGATCTCTATGTAGGTCTATTACATCCATTCAGCTTCTTCTAGATGCTGTTTGTCCACCTGTACAGGCACTGTTGACTGACCTACAACCACCTGGTCTGGATGCACAGCCATTAGGGCAAGAGACCTTTTCCAGGTATTTTAGTGAACACGTAAACTGAAAGCTGAAATTCAGAATCAACTGCCTTTGGTGACATAATTCTGAAACAGCCAGCTAATCTGTTTTCAAGAGCTTTCTTCTTCCAGACCTCTGCAGTGAAGAGTATAGTCCAAACAGTTGTGTAACAAATAGAACTTGAACTTTGGGAAGATTGAAACTTTTGTGGATGTTTTTTTCTTTTTTTGATAGTAGTCCATGTGATCTACTACATGAGCACTACTTTCATGTCAGACAGTGGTTCTGTTTTCTGAGATACGAATAAGATTTCAGAATCACTTGCAGGCTGAGTTGCCTTGTCTTATCATCTAAGTCTTCATCTTTGTCCTGTACCCTGTAGTTGCAGGAAATAAAAGTGCTTGTGCAGAATTAAGGTATGAGATTAAAGCAAGCCAGAAAAGAAATAAAGGGATTCATAAAACTTTTACAGGGTGTTGAAATATTCATTCCGTTTATATAAATGTGCCATTCACATTTCTCTCTGGCAAATTGCATATGCCAAGCAATACCTGTCTACAAGTTGTGCTTATATAGTTTTACTGACTTGGCTACTCCTAACCCAGACACACCAGCACTGTACAAAAGATGTTTGATCATTTTTAAAATGTCATTTTTAGTGGTATACTGACAGAATATCTGCTGCAGATCCTGAGCTGGTGTACAACTACATAGATGCATTTTGTAAAGTTGATAGCAGACAGACTCATCCACTGTGTTCAGCTGTAGCATAAGAAATATTAATAATCTGGAAAAAAAATTTAAAATTGCAAAGCTTAAGTTTCTAGAAACAGGCTGTTGAACAAGCCAGAGAGGAAACTGAAACAGAAGAACAAGTGTATTGAATGTGCACCATCTTCATGCATGTATCTGTATGTACATGAAAGAAGGGATGAGATGCTGAGAGAAGAAACAGCATCAGCTGATATAAATCCATCTGTAAGAGCCATGTAGGGCCTCCCTGCTGCCTTTTTAGGTGAATGTGACAGTCTTGTGGCAGCAGAAGGCTCTATTATCTCATTTTTGGTGTATAACCCTCCTATGAAGTATTCTCTGCTCGAGAGGCCCCAGGAACACAATCCTGTGCTAACTTTTCCAAGTGCAGCTTTCATTGATGTCTGTTTAGTAGGGGGCACATGGCAGGCATCAGGTCTTGTAGGTCACCTGCCAGGTGACACTCTGCCAGGACACAGCAACAAAACATACTGAGGAATCCTGCTGAGTGCACTGGATGCCAAAGTGGGTAACAGCCTGTGATGGTACTGTGCTGCTGCTGAATGGCACTTGCTGTTGTTTATTGCTTCTGCTAGAAATAATTTACTATGAATTTACTCCTCAAGTCTCCCTGTCAAACAAAAGAGCTTTCTTTTTTCTTTTTTTTTCCTACTTCCCTTTTTCTTTTCACCCTCTATTTGGCTGCCAGTTGACATTGTTTCTTTGGAAAAATAAAAACATGTTTTGAACAGAAAAGCTATTTCAGATTATGAGTGTACCTGATCCTATCCCGTACTTATTGAATTTCCTATGAAAAAAGGACTCCAAGGCCATCATATAAGCTGTAATTCACAGATAGCTTGCTAAATGTTCACTTTCTTTAGAAAGTATTTATTTAAATGAAATTGATTACATTTTTTAAATCCCTGTAAATATCTCATCTGGTATCCTCAAAATAGGATCTTGAAGATAGGAAGGAGATGATGATCTGAAAACATACATTAATGTTTCCTGTTCAGAAAAGGGCTGATGATGAGTTCTGTGGAAAGTTCCATGCAGAAATACGTGTAAGCCCTTGCTATCCCTTTGCAGCAGTGGCTCCAGCAGTGTATTTGTAACAGATAAGCAGAACTGCAGCAAAGGACATGCTCAGACAAATGGCAAACCAATTGCTTTTGATGTTGGAGGTGGCAAGGGGCGACAAGTATACTTGGGAAAAGTATACTTGGGAAAAGTCTTGTTAGCTTAGCACAAGAAAAAAGAAAATTGCTGGCACAATTGCTTTTATAGGATAAGATTGATAGGTGCATTGAAGATGCTGATCATATTCTATAACTGGTTAACAGCCCAAGGTGCATCAGCAGAATTGGGTGTATGTGCAGTTAACAGGTTGGGATACCACAGGAGAAACAATGATAGGGTGTGATACAGGGTGTCTTGTGAGAGCAGAATTCTTCATTTGCAGTTCAGGGCTCTGATTTCTCATATTTTGCTGTCATTGCTTTGGGGAATATGATCTGATATTGTGCCTTTTTATTTTTTACTGGATTCTTTTTCTCTCTCTTTTTTCTCTCTTTTTTTTTTCTTTTCCCCCACCTTCCTTCACCTTCTCCTTTGTCTTCCTATGAGATAGAAAATAAGTCATTGCAGAGAGCTGCTTAATATCTGATGGTCCTTGACCAATCGTGTTTGTTATCAAATGCCCAAGGTAAATACCCAAATTATTGCTTACCAAAATGAAGCTGAGATTTTTGACAGGGATAAAGCTTCATGGCAGAACAGTCACCTCGGAAGTAGTCATCCACATGCATCCCTTGGTTTGCATGTCTGAGAGAGAGGTGGGCAGGGCTTTAGGGGCATTCGGGCCAGTAAGCTGTGAGTGGCCAGGGGACACATCTGTTCAGACCAGGAGTTGTCCTCTTCCCTTCTGCCAGGAGCTAAAGATTCTGTTCATTGGTGCAAGCTCAAGACTGAAAGTTCCTGTCTCACATGGCAACTGTTCCTAGAGTTATTCTTGGTTTAGAATAACTTTGTTAAGTAAATGTTCACTTTTCCCAAAGTCTCTAGGAGGAAGGACTTTCTTCTTGAGTATGGCTGTGTATCCTCTCTGCTGCTGGGAGCAGATTGCTGCACGAGCAGGCTCTGTGCTCTCACTGCTGCCAGCCTGTCAACAGCCTTGTTGATGAGGACAGTATAGAGAAGAGCCCAGAATGAGTAAAGTCTGTCTTCAGGGAGCATAAGAACACCAGCAGGCAGTGCAGGATGAAATCACATGTTGTGTTTTAGTCTGTTATTGCTACAGATTTTCTGAGACTTGAAACATTTTGGATCCTCGTTCTCTTGCTGGAAGAGGGGTATGGACATACATGGACTACAGAAGCACTAAGCAAACACCAAGCAGGTTTTCTGGAGTGGCTGTTTTTAACAGGAACCAACGATTTGTTGTCATGCAAACTGCCACTAATGACTTTTGGCTGCCAGTGTTAGCATTTATTTGACATATTCTCGTTTCATTCAGGGCTATTTATTGGCCAATGTGCTCACAACTGATAATTAGTGGAGCAGAGCTTTTCAGAAACAAGTTTTCCTTTGTGATATGCTCTGTAAATGTCAGCAGTAGAGCTCTTCAAGAAATCACGTTATGCTGTGGCTTAATGGAGGGTTGAGAACAAGAACTGAAGTGTGAATTTAGATAGGCTGGAGCCTTGGATCTTAGGAATAAGATTTAAAAGGGCCACTTTTTGAGCAGCATTGAATCAGAGCGTCCTTGCTCCTGCAGTACCTTTGGTTTTAAGAGCTAGGAGAAAAATCAACTTTAGTTGCAAAATGCTCTGGAAATCAAAGACTGTAAATTCTTTATAAGCTATTTCCTAATTGCTGCCCGTGTTGAAATGAAACCATTTTTATAAGACACTTGTGATTTACTTTAACCAAATTGTAGTATTTAATGTAGTTAGGGGAAATTCACAAGAACTAAACTACCAATTTAATTCCCTTTATAGAAACTGGCAGTCAAGGTGTCAATAGAGAGAAGTCAGCAATTCTGAAGAAGCTGTTTCATAACACCTAATTCAGAAGTTAAAAGCAGATGGCAGGAATACTTTCGTATTTGTGATAATTCCTAAACTAGCAACTGTTCCACAAATGAAGGGAAACAGCCTATTATAATTCTGACATCACAGATAAGAAGTTGGTCATAGTTTATTCAAGAGTGAGTTTTCCCCAGGACTGAGTTTCTTTGTAGTTTTAGTCTCATAAAAAAAATCAGTTGCTTTCTGATTTGGCATTAAGTTGGCTATGGAGTTACAGAATTTTGCATCAAATTGAAATGTTGTGCTCCCTGTAAGTTTGTAAGTGTGCCATCAAACTCCTGTACAAACTGTCATACTGATAGGCAGAAATTTTCATGATAGTTTCCATGGTAACAAATTGTTAACAGCAGTTTTATTTTCTGAGCTTTTAATAGTTGTTAATTGCAGACCTCTTTGATTTTTTCACTAAAAAAAAAAAAAGAGAGAGAAAAAAAAGGTTAAAACCCTCTCCCCCAGCTCTTATTATTTTTGGTTTTTAAAAAGGATCAGATGAAACTAGTGTTAATGCTTAAAAGGATAAAAGAGCTCTCAATGGAGTTTAGGTGACTTAAATGACTGACTTGAATCATGATACAGTTGCTGACAGGAAGTCTTGATCATATGAACCTCTCAGTTATTTTTCAGAAGCAAATAGAAAACTGATAGCTTTGGTTTATCCTTGAAATGTATGGTTTGCAAAGAGAGTCTACATTCTTTCTTCTTTGGCACTAGGAGGGTGTTACTTGTCTTTGTGCCTGTGCCTCAGTAGTTATGTAGTTTAGTAAACCTCTCTTCAAATTCTTCATTGTCTGGTATTCTTCATTTTTTCATATTTTTCTTAACAACAGAAAATACCAATTGACAAAATTGATACTTTATGAATAAATTGTGTCAAATTGCAGTTGGATAGAAATTGGAATTGAAGTAATGTATGTCAGTCAGATGTTTGTGTACAACATATTAGTTAAAAGTATTTAAAGCTACCTGAAATATTCTGGTTAGAGATACATTTAAAATTTTGTTTAAAAATATGTTTTGCTTAAAAGACTACTTTATAAAGCAGAGAGAGTACTTCAGGCTGCTGCTGCCAAAGAAAATATTAATTGCAAGTGAGGAACAGAAAGCTTGTTTCCTACCAGAGTGATTGGGATTTTAGAGGCTGGCTGAAGGGGAAAATATGTTTCTAATAGGATTTTCAAAGGTGTATAATCAGTTTAGATGCCCAGTTCCATGAAATCTCTTCAAAAGCTTTTTGAATTGATATTTGACTATCCCTGCCAGCCTAGTCAATTTGCATGTGGAAACATGGCTGATAAATGCCCATCACAAGCAAACAGCCAGCCCTCGGTGGCTGAGGGGATCCTTATCAGAATGCAGAGGTGGATGCAGGCATGGCTGACATGCAGGAGCAGCTCAACAGACTCTTGTGAAGCTACAAAAGTGGAGTGAGTACTGAAGTGTTCAAAGTAATGAATAACATCCTGAATGCATTTGAGAGGAACAGCAAATGTGGCAAGGGATGTTCTGGAGATCTGAATATGATGGGAGGCACCTGTTCTGTTCTCAAAATTTAAATGAGAGAGAAGTGTTGTGGGAGGAAGGCAAGTGCAGAGGGGTTCTGGTTTTATCCTCGTGTTCCCTTTCTCCAGCAGAGGGAGAGGATGGAAATGGATGAAATGTGGTTGCCCAAATGACCTGTACATCCTGTGGATGTACACTCAGAACAACACCTGACTCCAAACTGTATTTGAAAAGATCCTGAAAAAAATACAATCCCTCTTCTGATGGTGCCCCTCCTTGCCATTTTGCCATTTTCTTTCTTCCAGAATCAGATATTGCAGACTTTGATGGCAGAAGTTCACTTCTCTACAGGTTCAATCAGAAGCTTATGAGCACATTCAAAGATGTAGTTTCCTTGAAGTTCAAGAGCATGCAGGGAGATGGAGTCTTATTCCATGGAGAAGGACAGCGTGGAGACTACATAACCTTGGAACTGCAGAAAGGGAAGCTCTCCTTGCACCTCAACCTGGGTAAGGGTAATTAGGATTATGGTTTTGCGTGGAAATCTATTATTTTTATTAGACAGTATCTGCAAACTAGCTGATATCAACAGAACGTTCTGTGTGCCGATGTCATGCAGGACATGGTAGCTGAGCTAAGAGACTTTGGCTTCTCTAACTAGTGTTGAGCAAGGCAGAACTAGAACTGCTCAATGTGGCTACTTCTGATTCTTCACATAGCTCCTTTTTCTTTTTTTTTTTTTAATTTTGCATGTGTGTGGGATTTTTATATTAATTTTAAGAACAGCATTCTCAGGAAGTGGCCTTTGGACTGCAGGAAAGGCTTATTTTTGGTTTGTGTCTAATTTTTTTCCATTCACTCACTGATTCAGAGCTGAGCTGAGAATAGAGAATTTAAATTATAACATTCTGGTCAAAACATTGTTCACACTGCTGTATGTTTCCTTCCTGAAAACTCTGAATATTCCTTCTTCAATATCTGTAAGGCCATCACTGTGCAATCATGTTGGATGAGAGCATCAGAGGAAAGGCTGGCTTAATTTTTTCCTGTAGAAGGATGCTTGTTTTTTTCCCTGATGGATACACTGAAGCACTTTGATAATGGTAGAGACTACTCCAGTAGGAATGATCATACCCCCCTCTTTCAGCCTTACTGCAAAATCTTCACTGGCTTCATCTGTGGGTGTCCCATGGTACTGGCCTCAGCAGTCTCTGCTGGCTCATGTTTCTCATACTGAGGGGTTTAAGTTGGGCATTTTTCCCCTTGTGCTTAATTATGTTTGTTTTAAAAATCAGTATCTATTTTCCACAGCTGTTGGACTTCATTTTTACATAAGCTCATTAATTGTTGGAGTCCCCAGGTTGTGCTTTCTTTCTTTCCTTCTTTCTTTTTCAGCAAAGTTTGGAAATAATAATGCATCATTCTCTGATTTGGAATTTGGATGTTACTTGAACCAAAATCTGTCCCAAAGCTCTGAATGGGGGAATCTACCCCACTGAATTGTCCTCTTACAAATTTTTTGTGCTAGGATAAGAATATACTACAGTTAATTATATTATGTAACTTCCAGAGGAGATACTGTTGTGAATGTGTATTCTGAGATGAGTTGGGTTTTTTCTTCAGCTGTAGCCCCAAGTGTACGAAATTTTAGCCATTTCAGGCCCTCTTTTTTGCATTCATATGTCATGACAAGGGTTTTGATGACTTCTCTTGAATCTGCTTGCATCTTGCCTGGTAATTTTGGAGCATGTGTTCTCTCCATTCCGTGGGAATGTAAAGGAGGATACACACTCCATTTCAGTGAGAGGCTCTGAAGTGTTCAGACATGTAGCCGGCTGGAAAACAGAAGAGTGCTTGAAATTACTGGGTTAAAATTGCCAGCCTAAATATTTTTATGATTTGTGATCTATACTTTTGGAGAGCTAGGCCATGTTTAAGAATTTTTATGAGCTGAACAAAACACTCTTGTTGCTTCACTGACTAGTGCCTTTTTTTTACACAATTTTCTTGTAAAAATGCAGAAAGCACAGAGTTGACAGTGAAGTGTCAGGATTGGTCTGTTGATGTGATAAGACAGAAGATTTTGGTGTTACCCAAAGGAAGCTCTTAAGCCACCAGGACCAAAAAGGCCTGGCAGAATCAAGGATACAAAGAAAGTACTAATGTCCAGCCTGCTGCAATGTGTGAGTGCAGCATCTGTAACACCTCCTGGTTCATCACAAGGATTTCACAGGGAAAAATATGTGTGTGGTGGGGGGTATACACACATGTGTGTGAATAAGAGACCCAAGGAATCTAAGGCAGTCTTTGAAAAGGATCTGTTTCCAAGAGCCCTGGCTTGCATCCTGGAACTCTGCTCCTTGCTTTCCTCGAGTCCCCATGCTCCAGTTAAGAGTCAGGAGGTAACTCTGGTGTCTTCTGCCTCTCTGTGCCACTCCAGGGGACTCCAACCTGCACTTCAGTAACAGCCACACCTCTGTCACCTTGGGCAGCCTCCTCGATGACCAGCACTGGCACTCAGTTCTCATAGAACGCTTCAACAAGCAAGTGAACTTCACAGTGGACAAGCACACCCAGCACTTCCGAACAAAGGGGGATTCAGATCACTTGGATATTGATTATGAGGTGTGTGAAGCCCTTTAGGTTATAACCTGTGAGTTGAGGTATGAATTGCTATAAAATGAATATGATGGAAAGCAACCACCCTGTGAGCTGTTTCTTTCCAGCCAAGATCATTATTTAATATTTCCTTCCTAGAGAGCTCCTTTCATACTTTAACAGCATAAACTATGTCAGTGTAATTCCATATATGGCAGAAAGTGGCAAACCTCTGTGCAAATAGGCATTGCATTATGTTTGCACTTCAAAGTATGGCAGACTTTGAATAAATGAGAAGTCATAGCCTGGGTTCTAGTCAAATGTTCAGGCAGCAGCTGTGTTATCATCTCCAATATGATTTTAATGGCATCACTGTGCACCATCCTTGCATTGAATTGAGCATGACTGTGGGGATTCCAGCTCTGAGTTGTCCCTCTATCCAGACACCACTTGCTTGAATTACAGCTCTCCACATAGAGATGAACAGGTGAAAATTATTGTATTCCCACCAGGAATGAAAGACCTCCAGTATGCAAGGAAGTTTTAGTGAGGTGGGTATCTATCTCTTCTCCCAGATAGCAAATGACAGGATGAGAGGAAATGGCCTCAAGTTGTGGCAGAGGAGGTTTAGATTGGATAGCAGGAAAATATTCCTTACTGAAAGGGTGGTCACACATTGAAATAGTCTGCCCTGAGAAGTGGTGGAATCATCATCCCTGGGAGAGTTCCAAAGATGAATGGAAGTGATACCTGGGGATATGGTCTAGTCATGAACATGAGGGTGCTGGTTGGACTCAGTCTCAGAGGTTTTTTCAATCTTAGTAATTCTGTGATTCTATGACTCTCACAACCAGCAGCTTGACCCAGTTCCCTTCACATCTGAGCATGTTGCAGAGCATGCTGATCTAGGGAGCCAGAGCAGCTCAGCAAAGGAAACGTCCTGCCTTCCCATAAACCTGAGCCTGGTGTGCTCTCCTGTGATGAGACCAAGGTGTGGCAGAGTGCAGTTTATATCACCCCAGCAGTTCAGTGCCTATGGATGATAGTTGTTTAAAAAGTACCTTAAAACCCTAAATGTCATCATATCTGTATGCAAGGCAGCTCCTCATCTGTTGGCCATCGACGCAAATGCGTGCGAATTCCCCTTGTTCCTTTTTATCCCCTTGTGCTTGTCTGCCAAGTCTTCCTTGCCCACAAGGCTCAGGGTCATGCTTGCACAGAGCCATCACCCTGTCTGGGACTGTTGAGCTGGCATGGTTCACTGCTTCAGAGACCACAAGTTCCCCCTTTGCACTTTGAATTCATTTCTCTGGAAAGGATCATTTTCCGACACACCCAAGGGAAAAAAGCAGAAAGCTCAGCAGTGGCAGGTGCCTGCTCTCTCCTCTCATCTTCCAGATGAAATTCCTTTCTTTGCATTTCACAAAGCAGGGTGGAGAGAGTGGTACCTGTCCCCTGCACTTCTCTACCAAATCATAAGCACATTTAGTAGGTCAGCACTTGGAACAGTGGGATTCTGCAACAGCTTTAGGGTGAACTATTAGGGGACAAAACTGTAACTGCTTTTAAGATGGAGTTGAGAAAAGCCAAATAACTGAGTCATCAGCTTTTCTAATTTCAAAATAATAAAATTTCTTACCTCTTGCTTGGTGCCAACTAGGGGAAACTCAGGCTCCAATCTAATTTACAGAACATTTTTCCAGATGTTCAAAAATAGGGAACATGATAGAAAAGATCTCCAGGTGTTGTAAATCAGCATCACCACCAACTACTTTGGCACTCAGACCTTGTCCCCTGAGCTTAGTTTTTCAGTGTGTTTTTTCTCCATTTGCACTGAGAGAGTCTTTCAGTCAAATGTAACAGCAATGAAGTCTACTGAAAGTTTATCTCAGCACACTTTAGGGATTAAAGGCCTTATGAGGGCAATAAAATCATTACTTTCATAATTAAAATTATTACCAATCACAAAGGAAACTGTTTTCTTAATAATGCTTTGGTGTAATTGATATTGATTTTTCTTCTGGTTTTGAAACCCCAGTACAGAGTCCCTAAGCAGGAGACTTGAAGAATAGAACATGAAAGAAGGAAAGTCTGGCCTCTTAGAAAGAACTAATGATTCTCACTGGAAAAAAACCAAACATTTCTACCAGATAAGCCCTCATGCCAATAACAAACCTGCAAGTGATGTAAAGTAGCAGTCTGTTCACTCTTTATTTCTCTGAAGTGATCAATTAAAACAACTGAGGTGCAAGTTCATTAAGAACTTGTTTTCAAGTAAATGTTTTCAAGGTTACCCAGGGAGGTTTCACTTGCTTATGTATCCCAGCTTGTTAGGTGGAGTGGGAGGAAAAATAACCCCCAAATTGCCCTTTATTTTTGTAATAATGAGCTGAGGTAAGGCTTTGGGAATTGTGACAGGGGAATAGGGCTGACCAGGTTCCAGGAGCTGTCAGCCTGTAAGCAGTGCCACACAGCAGTGCATGCTCTTGCTGCAGTGGATGCAGCAGGATTGCAGCACAGGTCCTGATCAAGTGTGGCTGCAGGATCCCCATCTGCATTATATCACTCACCATGCTGCTGGCTGTGATGGGAAAAATGAGTAAAACTTTAGTGGTACCACCAGTAATGCTTTGCCAGAAAGGTCAGTAAAGTTAATTAGAAATGAGCTGTGACATTTGGAAAATGAAGGCAGGATTATCAGAATTTTTTGGGGTTGTGGAGTCTGGTTTTCTTTCTTTTCTTCAGAATCTAAACAATTATGCTGTGTTTGGGCAGCTTAATTTTCGTAGGCTCTTTGTCCTCCCAGGGCTTTCAGCCCTCCAGTTGAGTGAGGAGCTGTAACCTGCACAGTGTTAACATCTGCCAGGACTGAGACAACAGCACAGCAGAACTTTTGAGCAAATGTGTAGCCTGCAAAACTCCATTACAAAGCTCAGTCCCAAATGCCACATGGACAGTTGTAAAGACCAAAGCACAGTGAACTGCAAGGTGCAAATGGGGTACTTGTGTATGTGATAGTGCCCTTCTCTGGCTGAAACCAGAACTGCTCAACACGTGCCTGGTGGAAAGGAGTGACCGCAGCTCCCAGGCAAACCCAGAGCTCTGAGGGCAGGGAGAGTTTATTCCCCCATCACTCAGAGGTTCCTGAGCACTGTGGGCCTCTCTGGGCCAGTGGGGCTGTGGGTTGCACACTGTGGGAAGGTTTCCTTGTGTGTGGGTGTTTCTGGGAGGGGAGCTGGTGGCACTAGGATGCTGTGCCAAGGCACTTCAGAGCTGCTCCCAAAGCAGTGAGCTCTCTGTGCCAGAAGTGTTTCTCCAGCAGCAGAAATGCAATGGGAGCTGTGATTTCCCCTAAGAGGTGGTCAGGGCCTGCCTCATGCTCCTAGTGATGTTGTTGGTGGGAATTATTTCTTAAATAATATCCCAAGTGGATGAATGGAGTGGGGCTCTGCTCTCCTGCTTTTGGGGTGATAACACAATGTAATATGATATATATGTACACATACATATATAATCTAAATAATGCCGTTCTTATTCTTTCCAAAAGCTCAGTTTTGGAGGGATTCCTGTCCCAGGGAAGCCAGGAACCTTTCAGAGGAAAAATTTCCATGGGTGCATTGAGAACCTGTACTACAACGGAGTCAATATAATTGACCTGGCCAAAAGACGCAAACCTCAGATCTATACTGTGGTAAGAGGCAGTGCCATGTGCTTTCCTTCTTTGCTTCCATGCTTTTTGTGCTCTCGTGGTGCTGCTGGCTGCATTGAATGAGCAGAGTTCAGATTTGGATGGCTGTGGGCATAATTAGCTTGTTAAAATGATATTGCTGAGGTTAACACCAGCCAGCACTGGCTCCTGTGGAGAGAGTTATTGAGAGACATGTGGAAACCAATGCAATTCTCTGATTTTCCTGGTGTATTAGAATTTGCTTGGGGAAACATTTTAATTTTTTTTTCCAATATAAAAATGTGTATTCTTAATGGCATGATAGAAGTCGTAGAGATTTTTTTTCCTGGTTAATTCAGATAAAATCTTACTTTTTGAACTATTCTCTGTCACTGTTGGGAAGTACAGCGCTAGCAGAATTCTACTTTGATACTTCAGTTCATATTACAGAGGAGAAAAAATACTCCTGTTATCACTGGAAATAGTTTTCTTTGTGCTGCTCCTTATATTCAATGTATTGGCAGTTCTGAGAGCCATTGACTTTGTACTACTGTCTCTAAATGTGGAATGGTAGGGGTAAAGCAAGAGGAACTACAGTTTTATCCAGCTTGATAGCATAAACCACAAATATAACTTAACACATAGTAATGTCCAAAATTACAGATACATTTAAATATATCACAAAAATAACAAACATTTCATTTTGTAAGAAGAGTGAACTACACTCCCACAGCCTTGACAAACTATATTTAATTCAACTCTGTTCAGCTTTTGTCTTACTCCTACACTGTGCTTTGATAAATGCCTTTTGGCTAACACTGTGTCTTTGGAGAACATGGAGATGAAACTCCTTCTAGCTCCCATGGCATCTTCTAGTTTGTAGCAATGTGTATGAAAACACAGAACCTAAAACAAAGCAAGCCAGAAGACCAAGGAAGTTCTTTCTGTGCTTTCCCTGCCTAGGGCAAGGCTGAATAGGCAGGGAGCTGGAAAATGGAACGGTGATGGGTGAGAAGTTCCTCACTGTGTTGTTGGCAGTCAAGACTGCCTCCAGGATCCTCCCCTGGGACTGAGAGACTTTGCTTTAATAATCTTGAGTTTGATTGTTCTGACTGAGGACTCAAAGGCAGAAATCCTATGAGCTGTGTTAAATTGCTCTTCCCCTCAGCTTACTTTCTAATGGGGGAGCAAAGAGCCTTTGTCCGCTTCTTAAGTCATTAAACAGCTGCTTGTTTTGCTGGTTGGGTAATGGGAAGGCTTGACTAAAGGGGAAGAGCAAAATTTTGCAATGCACTTTTTCTCAGAAGGGCATTGTCTGGGTGTAAGTGGCTCCAAGCAGTGAAACTCTGTTATCACTACACTTGGCTCAGACAATGCTAGATGAAAGGTCTAGGAATCCCGCTCCTTCTCTCAGTTTAAGGTAGTGGTGATGTGCCTCCACCCTTCAATCTCTTTCACATAAGTGATGATTTAAACGCCGTGGTTTCCAGAGGCAGGCTGCTTACTGCATTTGCCAAGGTTTATGAGCTGCTCTGTGCTGTATCTGTGATGCTTGGGTATGCAAAGTGTGTGGAGAGGTTGCCACACTCAGAGTGCCTCATACTCTTAGATGAACATCCCTCTACTGGAAATGGGCCCTGTAAATATCTTTTCCAACATTCTTTGCATCCCAGCTGTTTCTAGCAACTCTCAGGTACTTCTAGGTTGCTCAGGCTGATCCTGTTTCCCTTTTCTACTCTTCCTCACTCATTAGCAATTAACTTCCTCAAATTAAAATAACTTGTTCTTGTTAAATCTAGTGTTTTGCCTGCCAGAGTTACTCTGCACTAAATGCTTTTACTCAAAGTGCATTGAGGTTTTCAAGCAACAAGCTCTATCCACAGGGAGCTGCAAGCTTCTCTGCTTCATGTCTTTGTAGTCACTAAGGTCATCTGAAGTGGAAATGCAATGAAAGGATCAGCACAGAAGAATGATTTAAATGTAACAGGGACTTGGAACTACTCCTTCCAAAAATATGTTACCTATTTATGTCCTCTGTCCACAAGCTGGAGATCACCTGAGATGGTTCTGTGTCGTTAATCCCCAAAATACCTTTGTCTTTTAGCAAAAGATATTTGATGACAAACTGGTTAGTTTGGGATTAGAAAGCCATTAATGCTTAGAGATACCAGTTTTTGCCTCCAAAGGCAGGCAGACTTCAACAGTCACTCTCTGTGCCTTTGCGAATGTTGCCACAGTCAGTGAGCCAAACTTAGGGGTTTTCATACATAGCAGCTTTGGGTTTTTTCTATTTGTGACATCCTCCACACAAGCAGGAGAACGATACCCCAGCTTTGGAGGTATAGGTTTCCTCTCATGATGTAGTTCCTCACCCATATAAATAATGGTCCCGAATCAGCTGCATTTAAAGTCAGAGGAAGAAACTACAGGTTGTCAATAGCAGAGTGCTGTAGTTTGTACTGTACTCTTGGGTGGTGGCTGTGATTATCATTCTGCCTGTTCTTTTCTGTAACTCATTTGCAGTTTTCAGGCTTGCAATAAATGCCCTTGAGAAGGCATCTCAAGATTATGAGGCAGCCTGTCTCTTTGAACTGGAACTTGCCTTCAGAATTCGATTTTTGTCTTGCCTGCTACCTAACCTCCCTACATAGCACTGTCTGTTTGGACAGGCAATCTTTCTTCTCTCTGGGGTTTCTTCTGTCCCTGATGGCATGTTGTAGGCTTTGTGGCTTTTTGGGTTTAGGGGTGTTTTTTTGGTTTTTTTGGTTTGGTATTTTTTGGTTTGGCAGGTTTGATTTTTTGTTGGGTTTCTTTTGAGGTTTTCTGTTGGATTGGGTTTTTTTTTGGGGGGGGGATGGGGGAAGGTTTGTTGTTTTGTTTGTTTGGGGTTTTTTGTTAATTTTGTTTTCCCTTCCCTTGATCATTGAATGTGGAGCAATGATACGGAATCTTTTATGTGCTTTTGAAGTGATTACTGCAAAAGGTTATGAGAAGTCAAATTTCTGTAATTAACCACTGTCATGGTCCTAGGGTAGACCCTGGGGAAACCTCATAAAATGCTTTAAAATAGTAATCTAAAGGCTTGCCCTATTTACGAAATGTCTTCTCAGCACAAGAGAAGTGCAGACTGCTCATTATGAGAAATCATACAGCAGTTACACTTCTTGGGCAATTAAGTAGGGGCAAGAAAATATGCAAGTAAGAGCCACATTTACAAGAAGCAGAAGGGAAAGTTTTCTTCACAGAAGGAAATTTTATCTCTTGATATCTGGATGGAGAAGTCTTCATTGAGGGATTTTGTGCTTGTTAAGAGTATACGTAGATGCAAGAAGAGATGGGGCAAGTTTTAGGAAAACAAATCCATTGAGAATTGCTAAATGCATCTGGTTGAGGGAGGACATAAGAGAAAACAATAGCTATAGCCTCCTGCAAATATAGAATCCATTCCACCATGGATGGGTGGAATCTAGCACCATTAATGCTAGATTCTGGTTGCACCTTCAGAAACTGCTCGAATGTGACCTGTGGCCAGTATCTTAACTTGTTTTTGTGCTTCACTGATTTGTGATGCCAAAATGAAAGTTGTCTAGCTCATGAAAAGAAATGAGGAGATCATGAAAAGATGCTGTGTTTGGTCTTCTCAGTGTTCCACCCTACTTACTCACTGAAATTGAGTAAAACACGATCTCCCTTTCTCTTCCATTACCTCTGGCTAATAGAAATTGGAGTTGCATTTTTGTTTAGCAGAGCAAAGTCTGTGCTGGCTCCAGAGGAGTGCAGGGTACTGTAAGGCAGAAGTTGTCAGCTCTCAGGTATGCTTGAATTTCTACGCTGGCCTGCCATGCTGAATGTGAGAGTGACAGCTCAGCACAGCGAGGGATGTGGTGACATGTAAATGTATCACTGTAGTGCCTTGGGGAAATAACCAATTGCCAGCATCAAAGAGCAAGGAAAGATACCTAGTGACAGGAGAATGTAAACTAATAATTCATTCTCTTTATAGAGAATCCAAACATGCTATTTTATTAAGCTGATTTGAGATACCTTCATCCTGAGAAGAATTTACTTGTCTGTGAATGTCTTGTTCTACCAAAGTGCTCTAGCAAGTGTTGATCTATCTGTGAACATCAGGCTGGTGATTTGTGAAGGCCCCTCCTAAGGTTTGGAGAATCACAAGTTAGATTTTTTTTCCTATTATTGGTGCTCCAATAAGACTATAGGAATCCTATATAAAAAATGTTGGAAGTTTTCAGTGACATTTTTCACAACTTTCTGTGGACCAAGATGAATTTCTAAAAAAATAAATTTTGTTCAATTATTTAATGAAAGTGTTGGGTCACATAATTAAAGAGAGAATGGAATTTGTTATTTTTTAGATAAGGCAGGTGAACTCAGATTCTAGAAATATTTGGTTCTTTTAACAACAGGTTTTTATATTTTCTTCTATCTTTCTTTGTGGTCTCTGGGTCTTCAGAGGAGTCTCCTTTGCATTCTACCTGCAATGTGGAATAGCAAGGAAGTCTATATAAATAGCATTCATTCTAAGGTCCTATTTTATTGTTCCTGAAGGGTATAACAGGATTATTTTGAAAGAAATTAAGTGTGTCACCTCAATTGAGGTTGTGAAATAAAGTCTATTTAAATAACATCTTTCCCATTGATTTCAGTTGGCTTTGTCCACAATTCTAAAGAGTTTCAGCTTGCAAATGTATAATCCAGCACATAGCTGCATTAATAAACTCTTCTTGATATAAAAGTTTCTTTGTGTTAGGATTTTGATAGTTGTGATGGCAACAAATGAAGCAAGTATTTCGGGGAGAGAGACCATATTTTTTAATAATTCTGGACGACATGCAGAAAAAAATGACATGTTTCTGAGCAAACAAGGCTTTTTTGAGAGTCATCAGACTTCAGCAAATTACAGGTTAGAAACAATTGTTCAGGGTTTCATTTATTACATTATCTGGCTAGTCAAATTGAATGAATAGGGCAGTTAGTGCCTGCTGAGCAGAGGAGGATGTTTCAAGGTGGGAGGTGATAAGGCTGTTAGTCCCTGTAGGAGAGGAAGAGAGATGGCTAATTATTGTCATAGGAGCTAGCAGGGGATAAGGAAAATGGGAGAAAATGTAATTTTCTGCAAAGCCAAGGCTTTAGTATATTTTTAAAGGTCTTATTCCTATTGGTAAGGCCTTAGGAACTCTTTGGCACTTGGCATAACAGAAGCTGAGCCCATCACAGTCAGGAGCCTGGATTGTGTGCAGTTCACACCAACCATTTAAGCTGGTGTTGTGCTATGATACACAGATAATTGGAATTTAAAAGAGGAAAATCTATTAAAGGAAACTAATACATAAAAAAAGAAAAATGCTGATAGGAATTGCCTTCCATACACTTTTCTTTTTTAAGTTAGATGTGATTCTGTTTTCATAATAATAATGAAGGAAAAAAAATCTCATTGCTGCTGCATTTTGTTCTAGGCAATAAAAACTAATAAGCTGTAGATCACTTTACCTTGAAGTGGAGCAAAATTGGACTTGGACTGTAATAATTTGCCAGTTTGATCTAACACATCTATCTTATTCACTTCTAGCAAGGTGAATTTGAGAGGCTGGCTTCATTCCTACTTGTTGCTTAAAGTGAATATTCTCCCTCACCAGGAGGTTGGGTGTGGGTGAGATCTTGGGAGGAGACGAAGCCAGGACAGCTGATCCAAACTGACCAAAGGGATATTCCACACCAAATGAGTCTGCTCAGCAATAAAAGCCAAGAGAAAAAGGAAGGCATTCATTATTGCAGAGCAACTTCTACACATGCTGAAGCCCTGCTTCCTAGGAAGTATCTGGGCATCATCTGCTCATGGAAAGTAAAAATTAAGTATTTTGTTTTCCTTTGCTTCTGTGTGCAGCCTTTGCTTTATTGAACTGCCTTTCTCTTGACACAAGAGCATTTTCTTCCTAGCATCCAGACAAAGTCAATACACCACAGAGAAAAAATATTAAGTGGTCACTATTTTCTGTGTATATGTGTTTCCTCCTGTGGTTTTTTTTCCCCCTTTTCCTGTCTGAGAAAAACAATGTAGAATGTTTCCAAAATATTTCTGTATTTGCTCTCATCTTTTGTCAGCATCTCTTAACTATTGCACCATGAAATGAAACAGTAATGTACAGTCACTATGGGCATAAAAATGCTAAAATCCTTTGTTCTGCTTCTGACCAGTGACACAGTCATTTTAGGAGTCTGAGATAAAGAACATTCAGAAAGGTCCAGCCAAGCATCTAATCCCTTTTTCTCTCATGTTGTCACAATGTTTCAGTTTCTTCTAAGCCTTCTCTATTTTTTGTTAAATGTTACTTTCTCTCCATTGGGGATATAATTTTAATGTAAACAACTTAAATCAATGTGATAAACAATTAACATTTTGTTGGAATTCATGGTACCTGCAGTAAGTGGAGATAGGCCAGTTCTCTATCACGAGATTGATTATCACAGGGCCATATTAGTTTCAATGTAACTTGGATCAGGAAAGCTTTCAGATTTCCATATTGAAATTTTTTTCAGAGAAACAGAAACCCATCTCAGTACAGGAACTTGTGGTCCCCTGCCCTTGGGATGGACTGGTTGCTCACTCAGTGGACCCATCCTAACTGAAGGAACACTGTGCACCTTGGTGCTCCCATATCCTGTTTGAAGACAGTTTGCAGCAGTATTTCAGAAGGCTGGAGCTGGTATCTCACTTTGATTTGCTTTTCATGTAGTGTTCAGCATGGTCTTGAGAAGTACATGAAATATGTGGGTGTCCTGACATTTGTTCTGCTAGAGAGAATTAATTTAAAAACAGGGCTTGAAGGAACCTCCCTCATTCTCAAAATCCAGTTTCTCAGAGTTGAAGTCCAATTTTTCATCTTATCCTTTTAAAACTGCGTCAAAGGTCACCTTTTTCTTCTGTTACTCTCCTGTAAATTCATCTGCAAACTCAGTCCCTTCACAGCTAGAAGTAGTCCCCCAATTTCCCAGCTGGAGATATTCTTGCCAGGTTACCACATTTGTATCTCAGCCAGGCCTGGGATCTTAGTCCCTTTACCTGTCATATGAAATCATCCTTTCTAATTCTCTGCAGAAAGCAAGATACCCTTTTTATTGGACAGTATCCACAGAGTGATTAATGAGGAAAGTTTAAGTGCCCATTTGATGCTCTAACCTGCAGGTAGAATGAGAGCTCAGAAATACTCATTTATTGTTCTTTCTTTTCAAGCTGTGATCTTGGCCTGGATCCTCTGGTAGGCTAAGTGCTGAGAATTGCAGTGCAGCTGTCAGTTTGAATAATTTCCCAAGTGCATATTATTTTTGATTAGTATTCTCTGAGAGCAAGGAGGATGTATAAGGAACTTGTTACCAATTGCCCTGACTGTGGTGTTGTCTTCTCTTTTCATTGAACAGTACATAATACTACGTGAAGAAAGGCCAGAAATGACTGAAATGGTTCATTAAAGTTATACAGGTTTTATTGAAGTCCCACAGAAGTCACTGGAAAGTTTCCAGTCAGTTTTGGATGAAGTTTATGGCTCAGAGGATCTTCTATGTAATCCACTTTTGTCCTCATCACTTAGCAACTGTGTTCTTCCATTCTCTTTTAATAGGAGAGGCTCTGGTTCTTCTTTAAAATGCTGTAACATGCTGCTGCCTGTTCATTCCACATCTCACTTGAACAAGAACCACCTCTAAAGCTATACCCTGCCTGCAGAAATCTGGGCTGCTTCTACTCTTTTCTTAAGACAGCTGTCATGGCAGCCAGTGAAAAAATTGCAAGTATCTTGATTGCATTTTTAGGCTCAGAAGTTTTCTCTTGTAAGAACAATAAGAACTATTTTGTTAAGATTTCAGTGCTTGTTAGAGGAGTCGTTAATCAGTCTGGAGATGGACTCAATGGAATTCTCAAATGCCACGATAGCTAGAGTTTCCAGCAGCTGGGTAGAGCTGAACGTCCCCTTTATTTTCTCTAGGGATTAGACCATTCTTATCCCATTTCCTAGCCAATGAGCTCTTACTTTTCAGTTAAATCGGGTTCAATTATAAAATCAAGTGTCTTCCAGATATCTGGCATATACTCTGGAGAGTTCCAGAACTGCTGCCAATTAATGCAAAATGCTCATGATCAGATGAAGGCTTAGAGGCAGCTGTTTACTTTTCTGACTTAGACCTGCTGGAAAATTTTGATTGAAATTCACACTCACAGAAAATTTAACAATTTTTTAAAAGGGAAAAAATCCCACTTCAAAGTAACAGTTGTGTGTCTTTTTTCAGTTTTTCATGTTACTGTCTCTAGGGAGGTAGACAGGTTGGTCAGTGTAAGGGTGTCAACAACTGTTGTTGGTGTGTATTAACTACATAATCTGGTTCTGCTCTGGAATGCTGGTTTAAGTTGTTTCCCTCCTAAATTAATCAGTTGAATTGATTTAAGTTCTTGGGACATCAGTTGTTTTACTCAACTTTTCTTTTTTTTTTTTCCTTTTATTTTTCACAAATCCTGGCTAGTTTTTAGTCCTGACTGCAATTGCTTATGGCCCTTATGTCGTGGAGGTCTCAATTTTTGAATAAGAGTAACAAAAATACCTCCTGAAAAGAACCCCCCCAAAAGGCAGGCACACCTCTTGTCTGTCTTATACAAGCACCTTTAATTCCATTTACACAGAATATTGCAACACCACCTTTGTGCATTTCCAGCTCTCTGTTCTTATGGTGTGTATAACGACACCTGCTCTGCTTCAGTTTAGACAATGGAGAGGCTAAAGTTGAGGTCAGACTTCAGAGCTTGAAGTCTGACCAGGTTAAGCAAGGGAAGAGATGTGTAGCTCCTGTCCATATGTCCCAGCATTGGCATTGCAGTCAGAACTCTTTGCTGATCATGTCTCAGGACAAGACTTCTGGCCTGAATTTTGATTAAAACTGAGGTAGAAATGTAACAATAGCAAAAAAAAAGTTTGTGCCGTCTCTTCATGCGGCAAATCCCAGCTGGTAGAAGAAACCTTTTAAAGGCTGAGACCAAATTTTCATCCTGCTTCCCACCTGAGTAACGTTCAGTGACGTTCAGATAGGCTTTGGATTATATCTCAAAACGCATTGTAATGTGATATACCCATGGGTTCCTTTTGCCAAATGTGGTTGGTAGCATTCTGAATCCAACGGGTACTATGCAGATAGCTCCATACAGATAAGTATCTATCAAGGATTGCTTCATCCAGTGATAACTTTGTCTATTTCTGGCACCTTATTTCCTGTTAAAAAAATAAAGACTGGAAAGACGTTTGAAAGTGATAGGGAGCAGTTTCATCATCTGTCTGAGATTGCAGGCAGGAATTCCCCAAGCACTGTGCAACTTCCCGCACATCCATCAAGTGCTGTTCATTATAATTATCCAGTTAGAGTGAGGTAAAGGCTCTGATGAGAAGTGTTATCATGGAGAAAGCCTTACACTCCAATGTTTTTATCAGATTACAGCTGGTATTTTACAAAGCAGAAAGCAGCCATGTTCAAAGCAGCTGGCTACAACAATTTTCTCCTGGAGTGGCTTTGAAAGACGTGGCTCCTTAAGTGCATCCTGGCTTTATATATTGTTAAGGTTTTATACCATGTCCTGATTAACCTGGTGGGGTAATCTACAGTGGCTGAGTAAACTGATGGAGTAATTTCTTCCATCAGCTACAGTGATAAAAGCTAGTGCAGATTCTGCAGACTGCTTTGAGTAAATGTGCTTCTCTTCTGGACAAATTGCAAATTGATTTGAGGGCTGGGTGACTGAGATAATCAACTAAGGTGTGGCATTGATAAGGACATTTGGTTACATTTAGATTCTTCTAAATAGTAAGGTTTTGATTTTTGATCCCCAGCATTTGGGATAAAAGTAAAATTTTGAAGTTAGGTATGTTTTCCCAACATGGACAGATACATTTCCTATTGATTTCCAAAGATATGTGTCTGAATAATAATACCTATTTCAGCCTTGAGGGCGATTAGAAATCCAACGAGCTTATTTAACTGAAGATATTTTGAGATGACTGAATAAAAGTCATACTGATTATGTTTTATTTTTAATTTTTTTGCAGGGAAATGTGACCTTTTCTTGCTCAGAACCACAAATTGTTCCTATCACCTTTGTGAGTGCCAGTCGAAGCTACTTGCTGCTGCCCGGCACTGCTCAAATTGACGGTTTGTCAGTCAGCTTCCAGTTCCGAACGTGGAATAAAGATGGCTTGCTTCTGTTCACCGAGCTGTCTGAAAACTCAGGACATCTCTTGGTTTACCTCCATGGTGGGAGATTGATGCTACTAATTCAAAAGGAGACTGAGAACCCAGTGGAAATCTCTGAAGGTGTTTATTTCTTGTTTACTTTCACTTGTCTGCTTCCTAAACACAAAGGTTCAGCTCCATGGGATGAAAGGATCAAGCAATAAGGAAACACACAATCTTTCTTTCTCTTTTAAATTTTCTCTTGCTTTCTGGTGGTAAAGCCACTCTGTACAGTTTGATCTAAGCTTGGAAAATTGGCATCCTGAAATCTCCAGACTCAATCTCACTGACAGTTAGCTGAGCCTCTATGTTCTTAAGCAGTCACACTCAATTTTCTTCAGTCAGGTCGCATGAAGCCCTTCCTGTTCCCATCTTCAGACTGTGCTGAAATCAGCTGGGAGCCAGCTCAGCCACGTCATCTTTCCCCAGCAGAAGTTAAGGGAGGCTCAGAGCTGATTTTCTTTCTCTGACTGTAGCTTTGGACTCCCCCTTTATGCTACACTGAGAAGAGTGGCTGACCATGGGCTTCCTCTCCTTACGCTCCCTATTTGGCTTTCTTAGCCACTTGACAAGTTGCTTTGTGTAGTGAAGCTGGTGGGATGCAAGAGGGTAAAATAGGGATGCCTCTCTGATGTAAAATTTGAGAGAATAATAATAATAATAATAATAATAATAATAATAATAATAATAATAATAATAATAATGATAATGATAATAACAACAATAATAATATATTTTCTAAAAGAGCAGATGTTTAAAAATATATAATATTAAAATATTCCCTGTACAGACTAAAAGAGGGCAGATGTATCTATTAAAAGAAGCAGAGATAAAAAACTGACAGAGCTGTCAAAGCAGAGCTGTTCTGTATGCATGTTTCATTCCCCTTTATGACTGAAAATGAGGCAGCTCTGTATATATCCTTACTCATGTAGATTGCTACAGCCATAGCTTGCTGCAATTGAGCACTGAAAACAGATACCAGCCTTTATTGCAGTCCTAATGAAATTTTTGACAAAGCTGAGACAATGTCAATATTTGGTTGGGTGCATTTGTTTTTATGTAGTTCTGAAATAATGAACCTGAGTCCAGCCTATCCAAACATGCTAAACTGCCTACTTGTACATGGGAAATGTGCAGGAGGTGCTTGTGCCATGTTCTGCAGATGTCAGGTACTCACAATAAACTCATGCTTGCTCAAGAATGGACCTGTTTTTCCCCCAAATGGGATCTATTTCCTCTTGTAATTATTTCAAACCTTAACAACATATTCCACTTCAAACAGCACTTCTAGTTGAAAATCCATTTTTTTGCTGGAAAACCAACCGCTAATTCTGTGGTAATTGTGCATGTGTTAACAGCCATTACTGAGTAAATTTCATTTTGAAATTTGTGATGAAATGGTTTTACACACACCTAACACCCACTTTTTTTATTTTGTTTTGAACTGTTCTTGCACCTCTTTGTGTTCCTAAGTGCTTGTTTGTTTTCTATGAAAGCAACATTAACAAAAATATCCTGTTAGGGTGGGGAGTAAATACTAGTTGTCTGTGCCTGATCTCAGTGACTTCAGCCTGATGGTAGCATATTTTGAACTGTAATGAGGTTGCTTTTGATCTGCACCTCTGTGTGTGGGTTCAGAAGCTTCCCCACTGATTCCCACGGCTGTCAGAATAGAGGATGTGGAGTTTCTTTGTAGCTCTGTGGTGATATTTCAAGAGCCACACAATGCAGCACTGATTTTCAGAATAAGGAAACAAGACAGGTAATTTCCCACTTCACATGAGTGTCTGGAAGAGAAGAGACTGCCCAGTATCCCTCAAACTTTAGAGGTTCCTGGTCAGAGCAACAATGCCAGTTCTCAGAACATCCATGTAGAAATCCAACTTCTGTACATCCATTAATAGTACCATGTGCTGCATTGGTGGTGGAGGGTTTTAAGAAACACAAATCCTACTGATACCTGTTGAAGTCATTCAGGTTTCAGGTTGGAGCCTGAGAACAGGCTATAAATGTCTCACTGCATCTAATCTTCTGCAACCTCACACATGTGCTTAGTACCAGAAGCTCAGTAGAGATCTCTGCACATTTTTAGACTTGTAGGCATTTACCAACACACTGAAGATAGACATAAAGACCCCCAAAATGGTAACAGTGTGTTACCAGCAAGGTGAAGGATTGGGCTAGTTTGATGACTAGCTTTGTCCACGTTTTTTGCCTGCAGTAGTACAAGATTAGACTAAAACGTGAGATGACCTACTTAAATACTCTCAAAACTTCCCTTTTCCTGGGCCCTTTCTCTTATGCCAGCTTGTTTCCATAAGTAATGAGTTCTTTTCAGCTACAGTTCTCCCCTTTTATAGCTCAGCTGCATATTTACGGCCACAAGTTGGATGCAAGAGGAGATTTGAAGAGCACACTTGTCTCCTGCACGTCTTTTCTTCACTTTGTCCACGTTTTTTGCCAGGCACTAATCTCCACGATGGGCTTTGGCATTCTGTTAACATCAATGCCAGAAGGCATCGCATTACCCTGACGCTGGATAGCGACGCTGCCACCGCCAGCCATGCAACCACTGTCTCCAGGATCTACTCTGGGAACAGCTATTATTTTGGAGGTAGGTTGTTGCAGGGAAGTTTTCGTAATGTAGATCCTCAGGTGCTCACCAGAGAGCTCTCCCTGGGTGTGCCGCTTGCAGCTAAGAGCAAAAGGTAAGGAGTGATTAAATTGCAGTGCATTCAGCACCATGGACAGGTTGAAGGTGTTGGTCAAGCCTGGCAGAGAGAGAGCACGCAGAACTGCAAGCTGAGCTGTAAAAGTGGACTACTGGTAGTGTTGTTCAATGGGTACCTACATCTATCTGACAATATATGCAAAATCTAAAAAGCTATATTAACCATGAGTGGTTTTGGTTTTGGTTTTTTTTTGTTTCTTTTTTTTTTTTCCAGGTTAAAAGGCCTTAGAATTATTAATGTTATCAGCATTCCTGTAGAAACCACTGTTCTGATCAGGCTCAGTGACTTTTTGGAGCTTAGGTGGCATGCAGCTCAAATCTTCAAAGGTATTTATGTACAAAGCTCTTGTGGAAAATGAAGATAGGTTTAGCTCAACTTAGAAAAGGGAAAAAAAGTCCTGGAAAATACTATCTTCTGCTTTTTGGAGCGGAGTGCAAACATTAATGTCATTAACTGTCTTTTAATCTAATATATTTCTTTGTAGTGCTTACTGTAGTATGGTTCTGATCTTGATGAACCCTGTGGATGCAGCACTAAGTGAGGATGTACAGGAGGTTTGGATCTCAGAGCTGTCTAAATACTGGGGAGGCTCAGATACAAATGGCTTTCTTGCTGCCCACAAGATTTCATCTGCACATTGCTTCAGCAGCAGAATTTAAGACATAATGATTTTACATTTTGTACAACTCTTTTAACAACTCATGTTTTAGTTGCTGTGGAGTTTAAAGAGATGAAAAAAAATCATATTTTGATTTTGCTCAACACAAGTATGTTTCACAAGGTGAAAACCTCATATTGTGATACTTTCAGTGGCTGGCTTCTCTCTTTTTTTCTTTTTTCCCCTAACTAGAGGATTTATAACACAGGAGGTTGCATAGCAAAAGGAATAAAAACATTTGGAATAATAAGCCTCTGAGTTCTTGCATCAGGAAATCCCAGCAGAAATAGTTGAACATTCCAATATTCTTCTCTGCCTCTTCTCTTTTTCCCACAGGGTGCCCTGACAATTTCACCGATTCCCAGTGTTTAAATCCCATTACTGCTTTTCAAGGCTGTATGAGGCTCATCTTTATTGATAACCAGCCCAAGGACCTCATTTTAGTTCAGCAAGGCTCCCTGGGGAATTTCAGTGATTTACACATTGATCTGTGTGGCATCAAAGACAGGTAATTATTATTTCCTCTTTCTTGTATTTGTTCTTTTTTCATCCTAGTGGTTTATAAATACAGGTTGCATTAAGTGAAAATTCTGATCTGCCAACATTACAGATATTAGGCATAATAGAGCTACTAATAGAAAATACTGCAACAAAGATAGGAGGACTGGAGGGGAAATGGTTTCAATTACATGAGGCTCTCTTCACATTGACTTGTAGGAAATAGAGTATGCAAATTCAATCAAACTATAGATTGGTGAAAGGATTAAGTTTTATGCATAAACAACATTTGATTGCTTTGAAGTTCTAGAGGAAATGAAAGAGAAGGAAAAATTAGTTGATTCATCAGAACATGTCATACCCTTAATATATGAGTTGGTTCTGCTTAAATAAATCATCTACAATTTTTCTTGTTAGCCATTACAGCACGTTCATGATGAGGATATGGTACATCTCGTGTGCAATACTGCCCATTTAGTGGGACAATATAATGATGGAATGTCTGCATCTGCCAGAGAAACATTTCAGTTTAAATAGTGATCCACATCCCTCCTAAGATGAAACCTGACAAGAACCCCAGATTTTCCCATAAACAGCAGAGAGGAAATAAGAAACCAATTTTTTTAAAGCATTTTATAAATCTCTTTTGCTTCTTATGGATTTTTAGTGTCTAAATATTTCTGAATCATTTATGCAAATGTGTACTTTGAAGTTAGTATGTGGAATAGGAAGTTCTGTGTGTTTTTTTTTTTTGGTTTCTGTTTTTGGTGGTTTTTGGGTTGTTTTGTTCTGAAAAGTAGAAATGAAAGTGCTGGAAATTTCATGTGCTTCAAATAGTTAGGGGAGTAATAAAGATATTTTGGAAATGCATTAGGACTGTAAGCATTTAATGTCTTTTTCAGACATGTTACTTAGATGAAGTTGATGGCTGATTTCCATTATTCCTTCCTATAGGGGGAATCAGTCTGCTGGAGATGCAGTCTTTTGATAAGTGGGCATAACGTTTGTGATGCAAGACCTCTGTCCTCATCTTTGTATGTTCATTTTTGTTCATTTTTTTTGGAGAAATTACTGACTTGGCTGATCTTGGCTCTTTCCACATTTAATGATGGCTGAATTCAGGGGAATGTGAATTTCATACTTGGTGTGCCTGAAATGGTAGATGGAATTCTGTCACTCCAAGATAGAATGGAAAAAGATGCAGCTAATTTTACAAAAGGAAGCAAAATGTCATCTTTTCTAGGAACTGAGAAAATTTTGCTGTTTTCTTGGAGGAACGGATTATTTGAGTGAAGCATTTAAAAGCGCTTTGTGTGCCTGTATGTAGAAACAAAAGAGAACTCTTCTGGTATGGTGCAGAGGTGCTGTGGGACATCTCCAGTGCCTTCACTGTCACCAAGTCAAGGCTAAGTGCAACTTGGTGGTACTACTGAAAATATCTTCCTTATCTTTGTTGTCCCAAGGATGACAGGCATTAGTCTGTGCTCATACCATAAAATTATTTAGGGCAATGATCCAAACATAATAAGAGTGGGATTGTTTTACATAATGCCACCTTTCTTGTTAAATATATCAATCACACAGACAAAAAAAAGTTATGTAGTTAAGTGTGATGTAATGGAGGACCTGAGGGTGCTGACTGACAGAGGCTGGACCAGCCAGAGAGTGCCCAGGTGGCCAGGAAAACCAGTGGCATCCTGGCCCTATGATCTTCAACATCTTCATCAATTATTTGGACATAGGACTGGAAGGGATACTGAGCAAGCTCACGCATGATACAAAACTGGGAGGAGCTGTTGACCCCCTGAAAGGCAGAGAGGCCCTGCAGAGAGCCTTGACAAATGAGGGCTGGGCAATCACCAACTGTCTGAAGTTGGGGAAATGCTGGATTCTGAACCTGGGATGGGGCAGCCCTGGATGTATGGACAGACTGGGGAATGAGATGCTGGAGACAAGAAAGGGAGTCCTGGGGGGATCCTGGCTGATGGCAAATTAAATATGAGTCAGCAGTGCCCTGGCAGCCAGGAGGGAGAACCCTGGGGGCATCAGGAACAGCATCCCCAGCTGGGCAAGGGAGGGGATTGTCCTGCTCTGCTCTGGCTACACCTGTGGCCACTGCAATGTGAGAAAGATACTAAACTGATAGAGAGCATCCAAAGGGGGCAATGAAGATGGTGAAGGGCCTTGAAGGGAAGCTGTGTGAGGAGCAGCTGAGGGCACTTGGCCTGTTCAGCATGGAGAAAAAGAGACTGTTGGGAGACCTCCCTCAGTTACAACTTCTAGTGAGGGGAAGAGGGAAGCCAGCACTGATCTCATCTCTGTGGTGACCTGAGGGAATGGCCTGCAGTTACATCAGAAGAGGTGTAGGTTGGAAGTTAGAAAAAAAGTTCTTCACCCAGAGGGTTTTTGGGCACTGGAACAGGCTCCCCAGGGAAGTGGTCACAGCACCAAGGCTGACAGAGCTCAGATTGACTGAGTTCTTTAACCAGAAGAGATTGCTGAGGGGAGGCACCATAATGGTCTTAGGTGCTCAAAGGCTGCTGCAGCACTGAAGGGAACAATCATCCTTTCTGTCCAGGATGTATAGGAGAGCTGTGTGGCACAGACTGCCTGAGGTGACTGTCAGCTCTCTGTCACTGGGAGGCTTTAGGAAAAGATCGATGAGTCTGTGAAAAATAATGAACATGGATGTGGGTGATCCTGCCTTGGGGTGTGAGCATGGACTGAGTGATCTTCCAGGTTCCTTCCAGCTCTGTTGCATTCGCTCAGGCTTTTCCTGCAGCTGGAACAGCTGTGCCTTGTTCTTGCTTTGGGAGTTCTGAAATGTCAACAATAACAGTGCATAAATGAAAAGAAAAAAAAAAACAAAAAACAAAACACCAAAAAATCCATGAAAATCATGGGAAAAATCTTTCAGGAATTCAGGTCATGAAGTCTCAGACCTGTGAGAAAGCTCATTTTAGTAGATGTATCTCTTAGACAATCTAAGCCAGTGCTGCAGCTGTGAGTAGGGACTGTGTAGCCCAAATTTATGTTGTTTTTTTTTTTTTAATAACCTGATATATATAGATAGGTACAGTTATATATGAAATGGCAGAGAAGGAGCAGCAGATCCTATTCATATATCATGATTTGCTCTTTTTGCTTCTAGAAAACACATGATTCATTTTTACAACTCAGAAGAAAGTTATGTGATTGCAGAATTTATTGCTCTGGGTTTTTTAGGGATATCTTCTTTGCAAATTTCATGATGTCTAGAATAGTGGTTAAACTCCATTATGGTTAGTGATATTATTTTCTTTGACGAAAAATAACCTGATTCCCTTCTAATAGTCCCTCTGTTTTCTTGAGGTTCTATGACTTCTTGGAGGTGCCTGTCTCCCTTTCAGATGTGGTGTAAATGGTGAGGGTGAGATGTTTAGAGAAGGCAGGGACTGAGGCACTGGAGAACTACAGAAGCATCTTCCCCCTAATAAATCGAGATAACAGCTCTGTATGGATCCCTTCAGAACTCTCTATTTTAGTTTCTAAAAGATGAAATGCAAATCCAGTTGGATGTATTCATTGACCACCTTCTTGGCCTGACCAGCCCTTTGCAGGAAGTGTGTTCTCTCTGGGCCACTCAGAGGAGGTGCTGTGTGCAGCTCTGACTGCACAGTCTGTAAGTCTGTCATTCAGCCCTCATGGCTGTTTCTAAAACTGACACTCTGTTTCTTGGTGTGCTACAAACTCTTCTCTGCAAGGAGAGATGAAATAGGCTTGGACTCTTCAGCCTGGAGAAGAGAGCTGCTCAGGTTTGTGTGATGAGGAGCAGCATGAAGGGGTGAATAGTAAACAAGAATGTGCAGTTTCTCACAAGTTCAAATCTTACACAACATCAAATTGGATGTTGTTAGATGCCGTAGAGATCAAATGTAAAGGGAAAAGGTAGTAAGGCGTTCATGAATTCATAAGCCACAGATGGCTGGAAGCTGGCAAAGGGTTCAGTGGGATGCTTTTGAACTTATTTCATCAGCATTTTTGCTGTGGCACTGTCAGAGTAAGGAAATTGAAGGAGAGGCACTGTTGATCTGAAGCAAGTCTGGAGGGAGGTGATAAACTTAGGACTAGGAAGTCCAAGTCCCTCACTGTTTCTAAAACATTGTTTTCATTGTATGCAGCTCTCTGTACCTCTGTTGTTCAAAAACAAAATATATAGCATCATAGCTATGCTAATCTCAAAATACATTTGAATCTCGGTGTGCATTTTGCTAAGTACTAATACGTTCTGCACTGTGTTTTCTCTTCCTTTGTGTCAGTGGAAATAGTGGGCGGGTGGGTCTGTCTGTGTGTGGGCCAACAATGGAAGGCATAGCCTGGGGAAAATTCAGTCAGCCTCTCATTTAAAAATAAATGAAATGGGTAGGAAAACAAATATGCAGATGCTGAGAATTTGGCCACAGAGTTGAGAAGCTCTGGGATTTCCCATTCAGCAATTGGCTCGAATGCCAGATTTTGTGACTAGAAATACTAGCTCCAGTCCTGAAGCTGAGTTGGTTTTGCTGTGGTTGGCATCCTGTTCAGAGAATAGATGCAGGAATGTGGGCTCAAGAGAAATTGCAGCTCAAGAGTTACCATGGTTATTAGGAAAATGTGCCAGAAAATCATTAAACCTCAGTCCAGAAATGCAGTGGATTCCCAGCCCTTCATCACACGGCACAGATGCTCCCTTTGGGCTGAGCAGGGCTGGCTGCTCTTACTACAGATGGACCCCTTGGAATACAGCAGCAAGGGCTGCAGTGTTCCCTGGAGCCTGAAGGCATGGCTTGATTAATCTCATGCACTTCTTGAATGCAGTGGGACAGACTGCTTTGCAGTTTTATAGTGTCAAGAAGAAAATTCCATTTGCAGGAGTTCTTGCACTCTGTGTGTACACAAACAGGTGAGATGTGGTGCGGTTTCCCCTACCACCTCCTGCAAAGTCTATAAGGAAAAGTGCTTAGGAGGCATTGCTATTGGGGTAACTTGTGCTGAAGAGCTGTTGTGAGTAGAGAAGTGGTCTCTTTTTCCTTTGAATTGGCTCTTCATATGGGAGTAGTCTCTTTTGCCCCTCAAGGTGGTGCTGGTCAAATGTTTGCATTCACCAGGCTTTTGAAGCGAATCCTCTTGGAACACACCCATAATGATGACATTGGTTGCATTCATGTTTTTGACTCCTCATCCCCCATCACAAAGGATGAGGTATTTTTGTTGCCCGGTGACAGAGAAAACTCTTTAAGAAGTCTGAAATTTCATTATTCTGTCGATCCTGCCAGAACGGAAATCCCTTGAAGTGATGGACTTTATGGTGAGAGTTTCCCTGGACAGAGGTGAGGCTGAAGCAGATGGAGAAGCACAGAGTTGTATGCCCATTATTTTTTTGTCGTAAATTCTATACATGATTTGCACTTGAATACATTAGACTGGGTTGTCTTTGGATTAGGAAAGCCTGTTATGTGTTAAGCCTGTCATTATCCATAAAGGAGCTATGAGGGTAGCCAGATCCTGCTTTTCTTTAGGCTCAGGTTCACAAGTTTGCATAGATAATGGATGTGTTGCTCTCCCTGCCTACAGCTGCTGAGGTACTTTAATCTGATTGCTGCAGCTCATGTTGATTTTGCGCTGATGAAGCTCTGCCTGGGTTGTCCTATTTTTACTTGGCTGGCACCTTGCCCTTGCTGTAGCAAATACTGACAGTACTTGTCAAGGACAACACCAGGGACTTCACTTCCCTTAAGAGACCTGGGGGAGAGGGGGAGGGAAAAAATATTCCCGCTGAATTCACCTTAGCAGATGGACGGATGGCACATCTTGCAGGACATCCTGGGAATTCCAGTGATGTGCCACAAGGAGCACAAATCTGACTTCAGATACTTTCTTCTGAATCCTGGCAGGGTCCCATCTCTGTAGCATCAGCAAGCAGACACAGGCACACTGATGCTACTGTCCTCATTAAACCAAGATTCATCTGCATATTCCAATTCTCCCAGCAAATCCAAATGGAGAGAGGGGCATGTGGTATCCATAATAATCACTGTGATGAGATTGGCGTTTACAGTTTTACCTCCTTAGGGAGAAATACATGAGTTGATTCATGAGTTGGCTTCCCTCAACTGCTTCAGTTGTGGAGCACAAATAGTGTGCTTAGTCCCTATTATTTTAACCATACGCATGTTTTATCTGTGAAAATTCTTCATAGTATTTTCTAAATAAATTAGCTTAAATTGTTCTTTTTCCTTGCTAAATAGACCTGACCTTTTAAAATCTTCTTTATGCCTATTTCCTTTGTAGATTCTATTATATTTTATTATCAATTTTACTTCTAAGATAGGATTTTTTTTTTACTTTTTCTTCCTTTACTTTTAGTGCTGAATTTAACATTGCTTCTTGTGTTGTACTGTCAAAATGGGCCTTTGGGAAATTAATTACTGTTGCAGGTGAAGGGTGTTAGGATAAATCCGATAAAAGCACAGTGGTTTTTTATATTTCTTAACTCTCCTCTTAGATTTAGTGTATGCCTTGCAGCAGAAGCCAAATTTCATATGATCCTTTCACCCCCTGGCTTGGCCATGCAAGTGAAAAAATATTCTGGCTAATTATGGACAATGAATTTTAATTTTTTGGGTTAGAGTCCCAGGCTGGGATTAAAAAAATCAAGCATTTAGTATTGCATTTAACCTCACATAAATATCTGCAGTGCATTGCGAAAGAATAATTAAGAAAACCTCAACCCCCAATTTGGCATCCATCCTTTTCATTCTCTATAATTTTTCCTATTTTCAGTATATAGTGCCTTCTCTGCAGAAAGGACAATTATTTTATAGTGCATATTATTTTCTCTTTGCAGGAAATCCTCTTATGTTTTCCCTTCTTGCCTTTATAGCAATGAGTGGGATGTTTTTACATCACATTTCTTGAATATGGATGATGATCAAAGCTGGAATGAGCTGAAGACATAAGAGGGGATGTTGTGTCCTTTTTCAAAATGTTTCTGATTTTGCATAAATCCCAAGTTTGGTTTGAGAATTGCCCAACTATGTCTCCATCCTCAGCCAAACCAAAGTGTTTGGACTGCACACCTTCAGATGCTGGAATACCCAAATCTAGATTTTTTTTCCTTCAAATGCTGCAGGAGAGACTGTCCTGGCTAGCTATAGGGATCTGATGGTCCAGATAATTAGTTCTTCTGATGTTTTGTCTCACCTTAAATAGGTGACTTCAGTCCTGTGAGTGAAAATTTTCCCTCTATCTTTTATCTCTTTTGCCTGTTTTAGGATTCAGTGAACAAATATCTCAGGGCTACTGAAGCTTCATGTCTTCTTCTAATTTCTATATTAATTAAGGAAAATGGGAAAAATTTTTCAAAAAGTTTCCCTTTCTTGTACTAGATACTTTGTAAAACGCTTTGCTTTGTGCTTGTTCAGCAAACATTAGGATGTTCTTAGAAATGTGTCTTTCTTTTTCATTATATTGCCCTTAGAGAAATTCTAAGGTTTTTTTTACTTCCTCTTTACTAAACCCAAAGCAGAATGGGGTTTGGGGGAATGTAAAATGATGTGGAAATGGAGTGGAGAAGGTATCTTAAACACAAGCTATATTACATGGTGGGAAACGAAAAAAGGAAAAATGTTTCTTAATGACTTAATGCCTTGTAATGATCACTATACAGTGAAGAAAATAGTATTAGAAATAGAGAAGGACATGATGTTCTGGGAGAGTTGAACAGTCTCCTGGGTAGTTCCCTAAAGTATGCACCTATATCACAAATTAGACATGCTAAGTAATGGAACTAAATTACTGGCATTACACCCTTGTAGGCAGCATTTTGAAGTGTGGTCTTGGAAATCCTTTCAATACCACACAGGTTTTAAAATGGAAGGACAGGATGCAGAAAAGCAGAGCAAGATTTAAAAAATCCAAACCCACAGGCATCTAAAGCCTGGGTGTTGGAATTAAAATCCCTGTAATTCTGAGGAACATTCCCTCATCTCCTCATATCTATTTTAATGTTTTAAGCAGCTGAATAATACAGGTAATGGCAGAGCTTCTCTCCAATAGCTCAAGGGCTGATTGACAATGAAGTGTAAAAAACCATGTATCAGAGTTTCCTGCTTTTGGACTGGGATATGATCTTCACACTGTCAGATGCTCTTGCTCTGTGATAGACAACAAGAAAATATTTGTTCAAAGCAAATTCCAGAAAAAAATAGGCAGTTACAGTGGAAAATGCTATCTCTGAGGAGGGGGTGGTTTTCTAGGCTTTGTGTTTCTTTAATGAGAATGAAGAAGAAAGCTCAGGTTATTTGGATAATGCCATCAATTGGTTTTGCTTGCCCTTCCTTAGTTGTGTTTTCCCTGTCCTTGTTTCATACACGCAATACCAGCTGCAGAAAATGACAATCCAGGCCCATGAAGTGTTCACTAGTCTGTAAAAGTGCTGTGTTTCAGAGCAAAATAAAGACAGATGCTTCAGATTCATCAGTATCATTCAGTAAATCCTGCTGAAGGTAGGTAAAACATTGGTTTGAGCAGGGTGAACACCTTCCTGTAACTGCAGTGCCTTCTACATGGGGAAAGGTGCTGAAATTGGAGAAAGTTAACTTTGTCCCTATGAGTGTAGGGACTTCTTACTAGCATGAGAGAGGGGATTTGTCCTGAATGAGGCCCCTGTGAAGAAAGAATGCAGTTTGAAAGTAGGTAAGGGGCTAATTTATTAGCTTTTGAAATCCTGCTTGAGTGTGGAATTGAGTTTGGGAGGAACCTGAATAGAGTTCTCTCCCGTTGCTCTTCCTTTAGAGTAAAAATCCATGGGATGTGCAATGCCATGGTAAATTAAAGGCCAGATATGGGGATGCAAGCATAATATAATATTGTATCTTTCTTTGTTTGTTTGATTTCTGCAGATGGCTTTTCTGCTTTTGCTTTGTAAAATGATGAATTCTAAATGGAACAGCTGTCTGTACAGGATGGTTTATTTGTTTCCCTTTTTTCTTTTTCAAATTTATTTATATAAAATCTTTTCTGCTGATGCTAAGCCAAACTGTCAGCGCATTTACCTATATTAAAAATGTAGGTGTTCTAACAACAAAGCAATCAAACCTTAAAAAAATGCCTTTTATCTAAGGCACAGATAACAGGCTTTTCCTTCACTAGTGCCAGTCCCAGCACAACCTCTTCCACAGTTCTGGGCTACTCATGCCTGAGGGCTGTTGGCATCAGTGTTCACATCTTTTAAATGCTGGTCTCACAGTGGTATGCAGGTGCAGGGTCTGAGAACCAAGGTGACCAACAGTGCAAATAATAATATATTTTAAAAGTTCTTTCATCAAGTTTTGCAAATCTCACAATGAAGATAAACCTACCTTTGTTATAAACTATTGAGGGTTTTTGATTTTTGTTTGTTTGTTTGTTTTTGTTTTTTTGCATCAATTCAGTAGGATAGACTAGCTGATTTCCATCATGGAAAACAGGAATTGTCTGTTCACATTATTCTTGTTCTCTTTGTACTCCAAGTGTTCTCACAACATAATAAATTTAGGAAAGAAAACATAGATGACTTAAAAAAAATAAAGAATGTCACAAGACTTTTTGGTCTTGTGTAAGTTTTTGGTCAATTTTCTATAGTTGAAAGAGGAAAAGAGAATTTGGAATGTGTGGTGATGGGGAAGAAATGTCTGCTGATGAAAACCACAGGTCTGGACTGCTGATTCTTTTGCAGCCCATTGTAATATTGCTTTTGCACGTTTTTTCTCTTTGGTTCTGGTAGCTCTTTTTCTTTCTTTAGTTAAGGACACCTAGCCCACTATTTTACCACCAAAAAAAAAAAAATCCAGGGCGAAAAAAGAGTGGGACGTGCTTTTGCGATATTTTTTTCTGATGCTCTCAGTTCTTCATTAGTTTTCCCCTTGGTAAAGCTCTGAGGTTGTTACATATTGTCTGTCTGGTTGCATTGCTAAATTTCTCTTGGAAACGATTGTCTGGTCTCCCCTTGAAGCCATTTCTTGTATCAAAAATAACCTTTGGCAAGGAGTTTCCCAGATTTACAGCTCAGCACAGCAGGGCTCAAATCCATGTTGTTGCAATTGGCCTCCATCTATTGAGTTTAGCGGAAAGCCACCATTTTACTAAAGCAAAATATAGTCTTATTACAGCAACACCATGAGTTTCATAAGACTTGTATACCCATTATATGAAGTCATCTGTTTTAATGTTAAATTTTGTTAATTATAAATTAAATAGCTGCTGACTGCAAATAGGAAAACATGCTGAAATAAAATGAATTTGATACAATATTTAAGACAATGCTTTATTGAAAGATAGTCTTCCAAAATTTCATGTGTTTTTTTTGTTACAGCATTACTGAGTTTTGGGGACTGAGTGCTTGTCTGAAAATTATGTGTATATACAGTCTTGATATTTAGGGGGTGTGCTCCTTTTTTCTTTCTCTCTGTGATGGTTCCCTTTCCTTCCTCTTTACTTGGGAAGAATCGAGGGTAGTGCTGAATGTACTGTGCTGACTATAACAAAATCTCAGAGGTGCTTATTGAAAGTACACTGGGTTTATTTCCAGTCAAGTGTAACATCAAATGTATAGAGCTCCTTCAGCCTTCCCACTCAAGTAATTTTGCTATTGTTATTTCTTCATCATTCCCATCAAAGGCCCGAATTTCTCCCCCATAATGTCTGTGCAGTTTGTCCTTTGATTTCAAAGGAAGCACACTCACGGTTTTGGAGGTGAATGTTTCATCCAAGGACAGGGAAGGCTTTTGTGCAGGCTCTGCATATTGCTCACTTAGATGGCTAAGGTGTGCATTTTCCAGCTTGGCTCAATGAGGGAAAAATTTATTTGCTTCAGTTATTTTTTTTAATAATAATTTTTCACTGTGATATATAATGTATAAATAAATGGGGAAGATCAGAGTACCTGGTCTGTCACAAGCATTCTTAGGCAAATCCATAAATTTTCAAGTGTCTCATTTACATTGCTTGCAAAAATTGAGTTGAGCTGTTTGTTCGCTTCAATTGCAAATAGGTCAGGGGCTGCCTGATGCAAATTTTTGTCTATGAAATGTTCTGTGATACCACTTCATTTTTTGCTGAAAGTGTTTGTTTCTACTAGAATGCAAACGTTAATTTATATTTTAAATTGCATGTGTTTAAATCCTTCAACATGAGGATCTAGGACAGTTCACAAATGCAACAATCTGTGACTTATCCATGCCTTGATTAATTTTAATTGTAGCTATTTCTTAATTTTGAGTTCTCTCACAATTAGGAAAAATTTTGCTTCTAATGAAGACACAACTGCTCAGCTAAAATGGGATTATGGTAATTATTAGAGTTGCAAAGAAATTTGTTTCATAAGCTCTTAGAAGGGTTAGTTATCTGACCAAAAACAAGATCAATGCAGTTGCTGTTAATTAAAGCAAATAGACTAAGGAATAAAAAAGATTTAATTCTGAATTTATGAATATCATTAAAAGCTGACATGGTTTGTTTGACTTGCATTTTGTGCATTGTTGGGAGAAGAAAAAGTGTTTGCATTCATAAGACAAGTAGATAGAAGAAGTGACCTTCAACTTTGTAAAATCTTTAAAAGGAAACAGTTTCAAGGGAATAAATGTGGCTAAGCCTCTAATACAGGCCTTTGGCAAACCAGAAATGGTTAGTAATTAGCTCTACTGCATTGGGTTAATTAATAAAAGGTAGTTTAAAGTAGGCAAAGATCATATTTGTCCATTACACTGATGATGTAAGTTATGCTAATATCAGCACTATTCTTTTTATCTCTCCAAAGAGCTCTATTAACATGGTATGTTTCTTCTCACCAGCCTCCCTGTGATGTGAATAGAACTGCTGCTGTACAGGTGACATAAAGGAATGTTTATCACTAAATAAGTGCAATTAAAGGCAGTGTGCTGAGGGCAAGGGCAGGCACCACCAAAGTACAAATATGACTAAATGTGCTCCCACAGGTGCAATTCACATTTCACATTCCAACCCTCCACAGAGCTGTTGTACTCCTGTGCTTTGCCTCTGGGATGGAGCTGCTGGGGCGCTGCTGGTTCAGGTGGCTGGCAGGGTCCTGCAGGGTACAGAGGGTGCAGGGCACACCACACAGTCCTGTTTGCACCATCCCAGAAGGCTGCTCCTGCTCTCTTCAGCATCAACCCAAAGCTTTAAATCTCATTTCAGTGATGGCAGAGAGGCTGGCTGGGCTCTCGTTGTACCAGCAGGCTGTTGGACTGATAGATGATTGCCCAGCATACCATTAAAAGACAAAATCTCATCCCCTCTCAGAATTCCTGCCTTATAAAGGAGGGCAAACCCAGAGGTTTTGTTTCTTTCATGTTTTAGAAAGAAGATGTTCTGCCACAGCAGTGGTAATAGGTTCTTGGAGAGCTAGAAAACTAGGAATGTAATTCTCATCCTCTGTCCTCTTTTTTTATTTGAGCTCAGTGATTAATAGAAACCATGACAATGATTTTTATAAGACCAATATATCTTAGAAATGTTTTAAAAGATGTTGCAGATATAAATAACATACTTTCTCCTTGAATTCCTTATTTCTCTCATATTTGAATAATAAGTAATTACTGCAGTAATTGAGCTAGCATTAATAAAAATAATATTTCATGTTAATATTTTTATATGACCTTTATAATCTTATGTATAATAGTATAAATAGTGATCAACTGAACCTGTGTTCTGGACTGAATCTTAGACTCACTGATAGAGATGAATAGATGTAAGTTTGTATGAATGAGAACAGAGCATATTGAGGACAAGAGGTTGTTCTGACAGGCCTCTGGGCACATGAACGGGTTCCTTTGGCTTGTCAAGGTTTGGCAGCTCCAAACAGCCTTGGACTCAAGTAAATTGATGAAAACTTGGCTGATGAGGCTCAGAAGGCTGGTGAAGATGGCTGTTAGTGACATGCAGGTTTTCTGCTTCCTTGTGTGGAATGGCTTTTAATTGTAAGTAATTAGAAGAAACAGATTGAAAGCCACTGCTAAGGGCAATATACCTACTTGAATGCAAAAAAGCTTCCTAAGGATAAGATGAACTGCAATAAAACCACATCTTCAGCTAGAAAAAATCAAGGTAGCATCAGTGATTTCACACTAATACCCTGGAAAGATCTGGGCACTGAAAGAGTTTTGAAGCTCAAATTACAGCAAAGCAAATCCTAATGGAGTTCTGTAGTGCAAAGGATAAATTGATTGCCTGTTTCCTCTCCACCCACCCATCACAATTGAATCAGCAGTATAAACAAGTTACTTATTTTTTAAAAGTCAGACATACTGTGTAAAAGAGATTAATATACTGTAAGAGGGGGAAAAATGAAAAAAAGACAAATAATAGAACAATCTGTTCCCATTTAAGCTGGTGTAACTCCAATGCACTGCCTACGTTTATACCAGGGGAGTTCAGATCAGCATTCACTTTTTGTCCTGGAGATTGAATTTATCTCCCACAGCTTTTATTTCTGTTCATTTCCTGAGCTGCATGCTGTTGTGCCTCTTTCTTCTTTTAATAATTTGTTTCACAATAATACTTCAGAGGCACACCAACTAAAATGAGGAAGAGAGTACAGAACTCATAATTGAAGCTTATTTTTCTCTCACTTTAGAGATTTGCATGCTGTTAGTGTTTCCACAAATGTAACTTAGCCTAATTTTGATAACTGTGGTGCCTCTTCAATCAGAGAACGGGGATTCTCCTTCGGAACAAGATTTCAATACCATTTTCACCTGCTGCTTGTCTTGCTCTGTGGTCAGAAAGTTCATGACACTTTAATTGCTAATAACCAGTGTGTTTTTATTTACAGTGATCTTTACCTATCTTCTGGATGGATTAAATGTTCTTTTCTTCAGTGCTTGGATGTGAATCACAGATAAATAAATAAATAATTCTTTCATTACACAGCGATTTCAGCCCTAGGAAACTCTTGTCTGAATGAGGAGTTGAGACAGTTCTGTTGCTTTTGGTTTTTTTTTCCCCGCAGCACATTATTTTTTGCAGAAATATTTATCATTAATTACATTTTTTAATGTCTCAATTTAGATGTTTACCCAACTACTGTGAACATGGAGGAAAGTGCTCCCAGTCCTGGAGCACCTTTTACTGTGACTGTAACAATACAGGCTACATGGGAGCCACCTGTCACAACTGTAAGTAAACCCACTTAGAAATTTTCATTTGTATTACATCCTTTTGTAATATAAAAATACAATTGCACTTTTCATTTGTATTACATCCTCATTGCAATCATAGTGGCCATCAGACGTTTAATAGAATTTAGCTGGGCTGAGCTGGCTGATTTTAATCTGTGTTTGGGGCTTTAAGTCAATTTTAACACCCTGGACTTTGTTTTTAGATCATATGAAAGTCCTTGTAGCAAGAACCCAGTTTCTGACATTTTATGGTTTTGAAATTTTGCTGAACTATTTTTTGGGCTGCTACTATTAACAAGAATACAGAAACATTCAGCTACTGAAATCCACAGCAGAAGGAATATTAAAGGTTAAAAAAAACCCATCAAACAGTAGAGGCACAAAATGCTGCAAATTCTGGTAAAAAATAGAGAAAAGAAAAGCCACAATAAAGCCACTTCATACAGCTGACTAAAAGGAAAAACAGAAAATGAAGGTAAATTTCCAGTTCTAACAAAGGAAATAAAGAGAAAAAAATGTGAGTAAGAATAACAATTCCAGGAATACAACTGTAACCACTCTGGATGCTTGATGAGCACTTGGACCGCAGATAGGACGACATTGGTGAGGTGGATTTTTTTTTCCCCTGTTTAACTAAAAAGCCAAAGAGAAGAAAAGGTACTTAGTGGTTTGGAGCTGAGAATATTGGCAACCATACTGTCATTTTGGAGACTTTAATGGTTTGGTAGTTAACAGTGAAAGCATTTGCGGGGTATGCAGCTGACAAGAGATTCTGCTGAGAGATCTGTTGATAGATTTGTCACCTGAGCTCTACATTGTGAACACAAAGGAAGCCAAGGGTTTTGTGTGGAAATCACACCAAGCCAGATGAAGAGAGGGAAGAAAAAGGCTGACTTTATAGTTTTAAAAACAGGGTTTACTTTCTGTCCATTGCTTTAGTTGTTCTGAAAGGCATCAAAACTCTTCAAAGCTCATAAGGCCATAGCAGAGTATTTACACCAGCTGATGACTGGTGCAGAACTAGGTGGCCAAGTCAGGTGGTGAGAAGGGAGGGGCTCCTTGGGGAAGGAAGAGAACTGTCACTGTTGACTGTCAGAGGCGATTAGGGACACTCAGCTCCAGGCTACATCTGTGCTGTCATATTAGCTTGGGGCCTGAGGCTCACTATGTCTGTGCCAGCTCAGTGTGGCTTCTGTCCAGAGGAGACCATCTCATACCACAGAGAGCTGGTTCATGACTAGTTTTCCCCACAGAGACTTCCATGGAGCTAGTGAAGCCTCCTGCTTCTGTCAACTCATGTCTGCCCTTCAAAGACACATACATAGCTGCAGTTCTTTAAGATTCACTGATGTGAAACTACTCTGAAAAGTTTCTCAAGAAGCTCTTGTGTTAAGCTGGCAACACCTGTGATGTACAGCGCTTCAGCTGCTCAGCTTATTTACAACTGATTTATCAACAGCTAATTTGATTCTAGCTAGATTGTGGAGCCAGCTACCCTGTGAGCCAAGCAATGCTGATAAACAGCAACATTAGTCTGGAGAAATGCATTCATCTATTTGAAATATGCAATGAAACCAACTCAAAGTCGGTGGGCAAACACAGACTGGTGATAAAAAACTTACAGAACAAGAGATATTATCACTTTCAGCTGATAGTGGGTGATGTGCAGGAGTACCTTTTAACAGGTGAATGAAAGGCACAGATTTGATCACAGTAAACTCCAGAAAATCCTCAATGTATAGGAAACTCTCCAATCATATAATTCAGTGTAGTTCTATCAAAGTAAAACATCTAATTTCATATGGTTTGAAATATTACCTCAAGAGATTTTTATTTTCCTAGAACACTGATGCTGACAGGCCTGAAATTGAACCTATACCACTCTGAGAGGCTAATTACTTTATTAAACTGCCCTTCAGACCCAAATCCATGCAGGAACATGGGAAAGATTTAGCTGGCAATCTGCTGCAAGCAAAACAGTGAGAATTGTTTCAGTGTTGTCTGGATTTATTTTTGGTCTGAGTTACATCACCATAGGTTTTACCTCATTTTGGTATGGTGAAATGTGGGTGCCACTGGTTAAAAGAATAAAAAGACCCATTCTTTGTTGTGCTTTTAGGAAGAACTGCATGGCATGCATCTGCAAGCCAGATTTAATTGGTTTGTGTCTTACCACTTCAGACTGGGAGATCTTACCATTTTAAGAATGAGATCTTGAGAGAAATTGTCCCTAACTCACTGTCATCAAATATGAATTATTGAAATACATTTTATGGTTAGTATACAAGCAGTCTTATTTTTAGTTCCAAATATTCACAGACCACACTGGATCCTGCTGTGAACAACTAACAGCTAACAATACAATCTCTTCTCCAAAGAGTTTGCAGTTAAGTTTCTGAGGGTATAGAAACATGCTGGCACAGGTGATGGAATGCTAGAAAGGCTTCATCAGCATTACAGGTAGCAGTTTCAGTCTACCAGGTGCATAATTTTTTCTAGGCTTTCTTATACCAAAATAGTCATAAAGTAGAGATTAAAAAGAGGAAGAAATGGAGTGCTTAGTGACATGGGAGAAAGCAATAATGTGCTTGTGTGAAAAATATAAGGCCGTGGCCAGAGGAGTTTGACATTTTTGACAAGGCAAATGTCAGAGTCATGACAGGTAAAGAGGTTGGAAATGTGCCATGAAAAGCAAAGGTAAATAGTTTGCATTTGATGCAACATAAGGGAATTAGAGAGTGACAGAAAAGAACAGTAAGTTGATAGAAGACACAGCTGGGACAGTGTTTGCAAGACTGTGTCAGATATGTGGGACAAAATTGTGTCTGGCATGTCTGAAAATGTGTAGTTGAAATTCAGGAAGTGTGTATGAAGCAAAAGCATCCATCTGAAGATACATGGAAAGATCTACCTGGCTCTAGACATGGCTTTAATATAATCTTACTAGAGGCAACTACTTGCCTGCAAACCTCAGGTATCCTCCTGTTCACTCTAACCCCCTTCTGATCCTGAAAGCTTCTAAACTGTCACAGGATGGTTGGCAATCTGCCTGGTCCAGATGAGGGTCCACTACTGAAAAGGGTGTGGTCCTGTCACATTAAAGCCTTATTTTGTGGCAAACAATTTCACACTGAAGTGTCATCTGGTCCTGTTTCCATTCTCCTCTTCTCTGAACTTCAATGTAAATGCAAGTAAAATCTTGCTAAAACATGTATACATTTTCTGGATTTCACTAGTATCAGTGTTTTCTAACAGGTAGTTTCTTGCAAAGCTTATTGCCTGATGCATGAGCACATTTCTTTCTGTTAGTCCTCCTTTGCTAGCTGCCACATGGAATGTTATTGATGCCTTCCAAGTCTATTGTTGTTGTGGCTTGTTTTGGCCTTGGGGTTTTTTTCCCCTTTTTGGATTTACCTATCCTCATTACATCTTCCAGTGCAATTCACATCTTCTCCCTGGCTAGTCACAGCACTGACAAGCACTTGTGTTTCCATCTCTGTGCTCTCTGTAGCTGTGAAACCCCAATGCATGTTCTCTGCCTTGCTCTCACAAATGCACATGGATGTGCAATTTGATGGTGAATATATAACTGGTGCTACCTCCAGATGCCCATTTCACTGCCCATAGTTTGGGGAAACCAGGAGTCATGGAATAACCCTATAGGTTATAAAGCCAACTGTTGGTGATTTACATTTCATTGTGTGAGACTTTTGCTGCACCTTAGTTTCTCCATCTCTGTTGGAAATAGGATCCAATTTGCAGATATATTAAAAGGTGTGTGATCTAGATCATCTGCTGAAATTGTGTGGGCTCTTTCTTTTGAAACTTATTGCTACTTGAGCTTATCTGTAGCTGAGACAGTGCTTTGAGGATACAATCGTATTTCAATCTCTAAAATGCATGGTTTTGCTTTTTGCTTTATCTTTTCAATGGGCTTCACATAGCTTGCATTTAGATAGGCTGGAATTGGAGCTCAGCTGAAGCCTTTTAGGGATAGATACCTTCCCAATTTCTCCAGTGTGGTGGGTAGTCTGCTGATCTGTCAGGTATTGGAGTAATCTGATAAAATCCAGATTGAGAGGATCCATTACATGTGTGAACCATAGCAAAACAGATAATAATGTAATGTTTTCCTCCTCTAGATACAAACACTGATGTTAGTACACAGCTTGGGGAAAAGGCCTGGGTGGGATTCAGCTAATCTATCTTTTGCTGTCTTGGTACTGTGACATCCAAGCTAAGATAGTGGTCCGGTCTCTCTCTGTATGTAAAAAGGAGTGTGAGCTGCTTTCAGAGCTTAACTACTCTCACTGTGAGCTAGGGTGTCCATGGGAAGTTCATGGACCGCCTCTGAAGTCTGTCATCTGTAGAGGGAGGCTGTCCTAGCTTAGACATAGAGTAGGCAACTGAAGGTAGGTCAGAATTATAGGTGGGAAGAGAGGGGGAAACCTAGGTAAGTGAATTACAGATTTAATTTTTATATATTAATATACATATATAAAAATGAATATAGGTATTAATTGAAAGTGCGTAGTTTAAAAGCTGCATAGTCATTCCTCTGATATTATTAATTCTTGTAATTATCATGTGATAGTAAGAGCAGTAGACCAGTGTAAAATGTCCCTGAGATACAGAATGGTGTAGCTTTATTGCAAGATAATGATTAGTAATCTTAGCTTTTAGTGAGTTATCCTAGTCCCTTAGAAAGCCTCATCTTGCCCTTCTGTATTTCTATTTTTTTTTATTGATGATAGTTTTCAGGTAGTTTTTAGTCTTGCACGAATTTTTTAATTCCAAAGAGTGCTGAACATTGATATAAAAGATGTTGAGAAATATAATTGTTTAATTCCTCATATTTTGGGGTTGACAACGGGTCCCAAAGCTTTGCAAGGTGATAATTAACAGAATGGAATTTAAATCTGGGTATTTGCTTTGGTGTGTGATCTATCTCACCCATACAGGTATATGTCTTATTGGCCTAGATAATTGCTGGAGGAAAGAGTCATCCAATAATGGAAATGTCATGTAGGCATTGATCTGCCAGAAACCTAACATAACTTCAGGCTTTGAAAGTGTATTTTTTAATATTAAAATGCTTACTGCATATATCATTTTTTTAATCTGAAAAGCTTAATATAGCTTCAGCCAGATTGTTAGCAGTACTGGAGCTGCATCTTAAAATGCCAGCTGGAGGTTTGGTAATTCTCCTGTGTTCCAAGGTAGGGAGATGTGTACACTTTGCTGGATGGGAAAATGAGGTTTTGAGAGTTTCAGTCTGATAGATGCCTACTAGTGAGTTTGGTAGTGCAATTTGCATGTCCTGAGTAGCCAGTTTTCCTGTCTGAAGTTCTTGAGCAGCTTTTTTCCGTGTGTGCTTAAACACACTGGTTTTCTTTGACTAAAGAAAACACGTTTAATATTCATATCAAACCTTCAGTACTGCACTTGGTGTTCCTGCATATTTTTGTTCACAATATGCTTTTGGAATATGAATTTTTTTCTTTAATTTGTAATAAGTTACTGTTATATTAATGCTTTCCCTTCAGTGGTGTTCATTTAAAAAAAGTTTTTCGCTTTGCCTGACTGAGATTTCCTTATAAATAACACATTGAATGTGGGACTTTCCTCAGGACTTTCCAGCAGAAGGGAGCATGTGGGAAACTCACTCAGTCCTGTGTGAAGCCAGCCATCCTCAGGTGTGACCATCCCCTGAGGGACATGGGGACGTTCTAGCAAGACGGAAATTCCGAGCTTTGCACAGCATCCTTCGCCTCTTTGGTCACTCCTGGCCTCCCTTGCAAGGGTCTGGGTGTCCCTGGCTGCTCTCCTGCAGCAGCAGCAGGGCTTGGCTGGGCTCTCTGATTGTCACAGCTGCCTGCCAGCCACAGCAGGGCAGTGACAGGGGAGGATGGCCTGACATGGCCTTGGCCAGGGGGAGCCCGAGCTTGGATGGTAGGAGATTGTCTAACAGCCAGGTGAAATGGGAGTATCTCTCCTGAATATCCATTTAGGAGACCCTGTGCTAAAAGGCATTTAATTCCATTTATGGAAATAACATATTTCCAGATCAGCAAGTACATATTCTAAAAAGGAAGAAATAAGCTGTTTGTCATCCAGGCATGTCACAGCAGAGACTGCATTATTCTGTCAAGAGCAGAGCTGTCACAATCCAGGTTTTGAGAGTACGTTTTTCTGGCATTTAACAAGACAATTGTATTTTAGGGGTGAGAATGATGATCATTCCCTGAGTTCATTGCTGCACTAATCCCTCTGTTGTCGAAGTAAGAAACCTGCCATTACATATTGCTTTCTTTTTTATTTAGAAAAATCGTTTGCTCATTGCTCATTACTCCAAGTCTGTAAGAGCAGATCTGTCAGGCCTAAGGTACACGAGCAGAGATTGAAATAGTCATCTCTGATCTGCCTCCAAGAGCTCTGAGCATTTTGTTGAGAATACTTAATTTGGCCTGCTCAGCATTTGTGTATATCTGTTTTCCCAAGGTCAGTCTGTGGCTGGCTGAATATCCTGGCAGAATCCCCAGCTCTTATTGGCCTCTCCAGTCTAACCAGTACAAAAGTTCTCACCTCTGAATGCAATAACAATTGCCATTATAGGGGTTATTATTACTCTTCTTGTCTAATGTGCAAAGAATTACACAATGATTAAATGAGTCTGAAATTATGTTGCTGCAAGTATTCTGTCTACATTTTTTCATGACTTTACAATTTTTAGAGATGATAAAAGCAACTCACTGCTGCTACATTTTAGCTGAGAAGTGGACAGTGTCAGGACCTCCCAATGAAATAAAGAATTAAAGTTCTTTAGGTCCCTTTAATATATTTTATGTATTATATCACTATAAAATGCTCTCTCCCTCTGAGAAATTGAAAATTATCAGCTACTTTTATTAGATTATGGGAATCTAATCTTGAGGCAGGAATACTACAAGATTCATTTTGGTAATCATAACTAGTACAGCTCAAATTCTGAATCCCTAGCTCACATTTCATGCAATGAAATCAATTTCCAAAGTAATTGGAAATGCAGTCAGAACAAAATATGGGGAATTTTAGGGTTTACTTCTATTTTTTGAGAAAAGTTATCTTGGTGTCCATTAAATCTGAAAAGGACAGTGTCGTCTGAGGAAAAAAAATATGAAACAAACAAATTGTTTTTTGTTTGGAAGTTTACATTCTTGGTGGTATCTACATAAATAACGTGCTGCTGGGTGCAGCATAGAGAGGTTTGCCTTGCCTGGTCCTCCCAGCAGCAGAACTGAGCAGTGTCATTGAACCTGTACATTGAGTGCAACAGCAAGCAGGATTTTTAAATATGGGGTAAGAGGTGCATCTTACTGGGTGAATAGCAGGTTCATTTACCCATTAAAGAGAGGGGGCTTTAAATATGTTGCTCCTTGAGAACAGAAGTTCTCAAACAGTTATTTGCAGAAGTTCAAGGCTTTGTACAAAGAATGGCCTTTCCTTTTTTAGTCAAAGTAGAACTGGAGGTGAAAAAACCAAAAAAGTGGCCTGAAAGGGAGCGGAGGTTTCATAAGAACATCAGGGCAAAGGAAACAGAGCTAAGAACTTAGGAAGTGAGAGCATCTAAAGGCTCATGTGCTGAGCAGCTCCACAGTGGAACAGGAAGCCTGTGCTTAGCAAAGGCTGCCATGGAGACTGCAAGTGAACTGCTTAGGGCAAAAGTAAGATTGGAAGCCAGATATCAATGTAGCAAGGGGCAGTTTTTGAAAAAGTGGACAAAAAAGATTTTATGTCAGAAAAAATGGAAGTTTGACCTTGGAAATGTTTGTGCTTAGCCATGTACTGTTATAGATTTCAGCTATGGCAGGGATAAAATCATCTCTGGTTAAGGAGTGTAATTAGAACAGTTGGATTATCAGGTTCAAGATACTTCAAAGAACTGAACAGTGAAACAATTGCTCATATTTAAAACGTTTCAGGCTTGTGAAGCATATTGAATATAGGCTGAATTTTCAACTGCAGACGCAAACCAAGAGTGACCTCAGTCCTTTCAGACCTGGCTGTGGAGTAACTGAGAGCTCCTGCACGTGCTGTGGCTGACCAGCCATAAGGGTCTTGATGCAGAAATTAGGAAATGAAATTCTGAATGGTTTTTGTACACAAAAGGTCAAAAAAAGGTTTTATTATAATGATATTCAAATCTGATAATGCTTTTCTGACACTGAAGTCTGAATCATGCATCTATAGCTTGAACCATGACCAATCAAAGTGAATATTTATAGTTTGCTATGATATATATTTTTTTCTAGGCTATTTCTGTGGGGTGTGTAGTGTATGGCTTGAAAAAACATGGGGCGTATACATTTCAGAGCCATAGTTTTGATTTTTAAGCTTGTGAATATTTATATTGCAGAAAAGATGAGAAAGCATGTAGAATTAGGTGATGTTGCTCTGACTGGGGATAAAGTGTTTATTATTTGAATGCTGATGAAAATATGACAAATTATTTCCTAAGCACCTGGGAAGATGAAAAGTGAGAGCTAAAGGAAAAACTAGGCATTATTATTAGTGAGTAAAGCAGTGCTATAAACGAATGTTCTGATATGATGAGCTGTTGATCTGAAAAGCTAGTTCAGCTTGAGATACCTGAGACTGAAAGACATACCTGAGGGAGAAATTCGGTGTATTTGTTTTACAGAGAATTATAAGGGGCTGGAAGATGGATATCTTGAACTCTGTCAATGCAGTGCATGCCTGCTCACCACCAGCACAGCCCGTCCTGGCAGGGAGGCAAGAGCACAGATAGCACTTACTTAGGGAAGCAGCTCTTGCTCTAAAGAATGGGGCTGTCAGGCTGCATCACTTTCTGCAGCCAGCTCTGGGTGGATTTTAAATTTCTTCCTGAAACACAGCAGCAGCCTTTAAAAAAAAATCCTTATAGAGCAAAAATGTCAGCATAGGATCTATCCAATGTTATAACTTACAAGTGATTCTGGCAAAAAAGAAAAAAAAAAAAGAAGCTGTGAAAGACATCCTTTGTGACCAAGTAAAACAGATATTTCTGATATCACGTCCCTTGCTAAATCTGGGACCTTGGAGTCAGGTTGTTTCTTGTTTGGTCTTCGCGGTGTAGCCAGTTACCAGCAACAGCCCTGTGACACCTTTTACACTTTTTCTTGCCTTGTGCTGTGCTTCACCCTAATGCTTTTAGCAGCCATACCTGCCTGTGAGGTCCAGGCTGGGCTTGAAGCTCAGGGTGTGTGGTGGTGTGGGCTCCTGGGGCTGCTGCCATCACTTTGTGTGCAGCCCTGCCAGGATGCAGCTCTGTGAACCTGCTCCACCCTCTGCCTGCGGGAGCTCAGTGCCACTGCTGCGGGGCACAGCAGCTCACCCAGAAGGGCCTGAGGAAACATAGCAGGGGATCAAAGCCCTAAACTGTGATTTTCAGTGTTTCTGGCTCTCTGAAACAAATGGTGCTGGAAAACATGATTTTATCTTCAGTGGCTGGTGTTAATCAAAATTAGCCAAGGAAAGAAACAGACAAAAAATAAACAACTGGGACGGTTAGAGAAGGAAAGCTGATCTTGTTTCTATGAGACAAAAGACAAGATAAAGGTTTCATTTTTGAAATTATACTTTTTAAAAAGTATTTTAATGTGAAAACAACCTTTGCATGAACAGCCTATCAAGAATGCTATTTTTGTTGTTTCAGTCCCATTTGGATGAACATTTTACAGTAGGAAAGCCCATTTGAAGGAAGAAAAGTATAAAGACTATTGAAATACTTAATGGAAAGGAATAAAATCACTAATTTTTATTCTGATTTTATTACTTTAAATTTTTAAAATATTGGTAAAAATAATGTTTGAAAATTGATGGTGGGTTCTACTCTGAATTAACTGATGAATACCTCTCCTTTATTAAAAAGGTGCAAATTCTCTTTGCCATTAAAATGTGTGTACCTGTCAACCAGTTCCATCATTACCTTTGGTGCTTGCTTTTTGAAAGTGGGGCCTTTTATGCTTAAATGGTTGGTGACTCTTTAATGACAATTACAATAATGGTTTCCCTAATATTCCCAAAATGAACACAACTCCATCTACACCAGAGAAGCCTGACACAAAACAGAGCATAAATGTGAAGGCAGTTTTCAAAGTTGAGGTTCTGGGGTCTTAACAGTCAGAGCTGACTGTTCGTCTGTTTTTTTACTTTCATATGATATTTTTGATTGCAAAAAGAGACTAAGGACTGCAAAGAGATGTTGTCTTTCATGGATCCATAAAGATGGCTTCAAGTTGTTGTTACTGTCATAATAGAGCCTTTTTCAGCAAATGGAATTGCATAACTTTGTTCTGAAGCAAGCAAACATCTCAGGCCACAAAGGAGTTGAGCAGAGCTTGGAATGGTTGGTGTGCTCAAAATGTCTGTAGGGGCATCTGCCAGTGACTGAAAAACAAACATAATTTTCTTCTTGATGCATTTTATATAGAAAAAAAAACAGCAAGAAAGAGAATTAAAATCAATGGCCCATCTGCTTGCAGTCTAGAAGTGTGCAGTACCAAGTGCTACAGATACAGGCATGTGAAACTTTGTGTGCAGGTACGAAATAAACTGCCCACCAAAACTGCTTTTCACTAATCATGATGGAATATGTTTTATGTGCTAGAGCTCAAGGTTTATGGCCTTTTCCCATTTCTTCTGCTACTTCCCAGTATGTAGTGCTGGATTTCTCATATAACTGAAAGGCAAACATACCAGGATGGATTTCCTTCTGGCAGACATAACTGTAGTTTTATGGAAGCCTGTGTATCCTTTCAGATTTATACCAGTTGAGCACCCTTAGCCTGATTTCTAGCTCTGTATAGCCTTTTTTTCCCCTAAAGTTACAGTGACAAAGGGGCTATCTAAAGTTGAGTAGATCATCTCTGTTTGAATCTACCCACATTATTAAGGGCAGAATCTTCACATCTTTCCTTACTAATTTGAAAAAATTAGATATGGGCTCCAGCCAAAATGACAGTCAAGAAGAAGAACACTTAGAACAAGTTGTGATGAAGACTGAGATTTGCTGTGCCAGTTCACTGACAACATACTTGTTTTATGTCTCTACCCCTCGCACCATCCTTTGTCTTCAAAAACACTCAGCAAACAATTCAGAGGAAGCAATTGGCATATTCCCTAATGAGACAAGATGAAGTGTCCTGTAACGATGATGACAGCAAATTTAGAGTGAACTGCAGTTTCAGAACTTTGCAAATTGATCAAACCATGATTCCTTGGTTGCTTACTTAATTGCCTGTTACCATCTCTCTCCTGACCTCCATATGCCCACTGCTTCTGTCAGCACTTCTGCAACTCAGGGACTCTGTCAGCCCCTCAGGTTCTGAACACTGGAAGAATAGGTTCTGGTTTGGGGATTTTATTTAACTTGCATTTAATATGTGTTCTTGGCCAGCTATCACAGTGGGAATTTAGAGATATTCAGGCCTCCTACCATGCTTGAATACATCAGGCTGTGAGGAAAAACCTTTCCTAATTCTATTTATTATAGGATGGATGCTAATTAAGGCAGGGTCTCATCAGGTGCTGAGTACCCTAAGCAGCTTCTTAACCCTGGGAAGGATAGTGCTGTGCTTGTTTAGCACTCAGTGATGTTCTGTCTGCTAAAGATGTCTGGTCAGGCAAGAAGTGTGCAAGGGAAAAGTGTATTTTGGTGAGTGTACAAATGATTGAACAATGAGACTTAATCCATAGCCAGTTTGGACCAGAGTCCCCTAGAACTGTGGCTCTTTTTTGTTGGCAGAAGTGAAGAAATGTCCAATATATAAATGCTGAATTATCTTACAGCATTCTTCAGACAAGGCTACTTTAGGGCTCACCATATATGCCTTTTTGAAAGTTTCATTTGAGAAGTTTCTTTAAGGGAATGAGGGAAAAGGAGGGATGTGAATCCATGTGTGCACACGAGTGAGAGTGAGGAGCTATTCCTGCTGCTGTGAAGCAGTTGCTGTCTTCTGCAGGCATTGTGTTTAGGGGTGGTGAGGAAGTGCTGGCCCTGCCATCAATCTGCAAAGCTCCTTGAGTTCCTTTCACATGAAAAGCCGTGGGAACTTTGCAATTGTATTTACAGCCTCAACACAGCAGTCATAAACTGCTATGGAGAATAATTGTGTCAATATAATCAGATAAGTGTTTAAGCAGGTGGGGAGGAAGAAAATCAACTCTCCTGAAATGAGATTTAGGGTTGTTGTTCAAGGTCCGGTCCAGGATCATACATGTGACTTTCTGATATTCTGGACTGCTTCTCTGCAGGAGTTTTTTCTTTGCTTCATATGAAGTGACAGTTGTAGCTTTCCTGAAAATACACCTCAAATACAAAGATTGTATTCTTACACTGACCTGTGGGTTTTTCTTCCTTTTCTTGCTCTTGGTGACCTGCTGTACTTGTTTTATTAACCATTTGGATTTTCATGGGCACTGGTACTCTAAGAGAAGTATATTGATAAGCAGAGAGAAAGAGTTGGTTGTATAAAATTAGGTCTAAAGCATAAAAATGTAACCTAGGATGGAGACCATGTCTGAGCTTGAACTTTTCTGCTGGGGGACACTGGATTTCATTTGGATAGTAGACTATGATAGGGCTTTAATGCTTTCTGTTAACCTTATCATGCAGGAAAGGCAAGGACTGGCAAAAATATCTATCATCTATGTTGACAAGACTTAAGTGCATGCCTAGGTAGTAAATCATGTGTACCTGTGTGTATGTAGATGTGCCTTTGAAATATACATGGTGAATACATGTATCACTCCACAACTAGATATGTCACATTTGAAAGTTCATATCCCTTCATTTAAGTATTTACATCCTTTAATCCAAAACAAAGCAAGTACCTGTATCTTTAAAGCCAGCATGCATCGATTTAAAGGAATTAGTTAAAGAAATGTGTGATTTAGAGCATGGGTTCCGACCCAGATGCGGTAAAATTTCACATGCTAATCAGCTGTGTGCTAACAGGGTATGTAATGGCAACAATTAATGCAGTAGTCATGTACAAAACATGTCTGTCTGTTCTGTCTGTGATGCAGTCTCCCTCTCTTTCTTTCAAAGCTGTCTACGAACAATCCTGCGAGGCTTACCGACACCAAGGGAGGACATCAGGTTTCTTCTACATCGATTCTGATGGAAGTGGACCCCTGGGACCACTCCGTGTTTTTTGCAATATAACAGGTAATGACCTAACCTTGACTTGGCTGCTTGATCTTGGGTCTAAATTGATTTGAGGTGGTCTTAATAAAATGATAGAGATGTCAATAATTCAGCTCAGTATTATTTAGTCAGTATTGTTAGACATCAATAATGTTACAGCTCAGTGTGGAAGAAGCAGCAAATTTGTAACTGAGGTTTCACTTTGAGATGTTTCCGTAAATAAGATCCATGTAAAAGTGATTTTTACAATAACTTTGAAGGACTTGCCTTGCTAACTGGTATACAACAGTGTCTGCACCTTATAAAGGGCACTTCATAATATCCTAACTTTTGATGAGATGTTTGTTTTTTACAAATGAGGTAGAAACTTAGAATCCAAACTATTCTTTTGTAATTGAATGGTTTCTCTGCTTTATTAGAATACTAGATCTGGGAATTATTATTAAATTCCTCTCACTGAGCTGTCTATAAACCCTTCTAGTCTGATGTAGGCAGCAATACATCCCCTCATACAAGTGTGCTGCCTTTGGCATTCCAAGGAGTGGAAACCTTGATTGTCCCTGGTATTTGTATGGAGGAGAATGCATGATGATCTTAGGAGAGGGGACACCAAAGAGATGGGTAGCAGAGCAAGAGCCTGGCAAGGTGACCTGTTGGTTGAGGCTTTTTAACCTTACACTTCCATAGGTTTAAAATAAGAATTGTTTCAAATGAACAGATCTGTCTGGCAAATTCTTTCCTTAAGTGGGTCCTATTTTGTATATAGGATTGTCAAGCCAAGAGTATGAGAAAAGATTACATCGCCCTTGTTGTGGATGGGGATGGATCCCCAAATATAAAAGCAGCTCTCTTTCTGCTTTTTATATTTGAAATGGAGGTGAAATTTCCCACACCGTCTCCTGTTTGGCATTTTTTGCTTCCTGTGGCCAGGTGCAGATGAAGGAATGTTTTATTACCCTTTCTAAATTGCTAATTCTGGCTGAACTACTTTGCCACATATCACTTCCACACTCAGTGCTGAAAACTGAGGACTCAGGATATTCATATTTTATCCTTAATCTCCTTGTACTTAAAGTGGCTCAAATTAAATTTTCATTTTTATTTAATTGGGTAGTGATTATGTTAATTAAATGCACAACAGTTAATTATTAACTATGTTTTTTATTCAAGTGTAACAAATATTTAATAAGATGTGTCTCCTTTGCTGTTCAATCTCCTAAGAATTGAAACAGAGTTTCACCTTTCTGTCTGAATATCCTTCCTTGATCTTCAATATGGGAAATGTGCTCATTTTTATTATTTATCATATAAATATGTGTGATCAAAACATTGTCAGTGCTTTTTATCTCTGCTGAAGAAGTAGGATTTTTGACAAACACCTTGCATTTGCTTTCCTCAAAAAAACCTTATCTGGCAGAAATCCAGAAGGCATATACCTGATTTTCTCTCTATCTGTAATGAACTTGCTGACATTCTCATAACATTGGTTATGAGCAAGGTGGAGGTGGGGAAAACTGGCAGAACCTCCTAGCCTGGAAAACTTATGCTTCTGGGTCAACTGAATGTGGTTTGGGTGCCTTAATCAAAAGAACTTCTTTTCTCTCTGGGAACTTCTCTTATTTTTATTCTCATAAAAATTGTTTACAGTAATCAATTAAGTGCAAAGTAGGAAAAAAATTACTTTGTGTACACAGAGATGGATTCTCAATTTGTTTCTTTTTTCAGATGATGCTTCTGCTTAGTTTTCTGAAAATGCTTCATATTCAGGGAAATGTGAAATACAAAATTCTGTGTTGTTACACTAGGTACATAGAAGGAACAGAAAAAATATTATTGTTCTGTGGCATAAATCTGTAGCACACCTCCTGTGAATGGAGAAACGTGGATGGCTTCCTTGTGTGGGGAGACTAAACAAATTAAGATGGTTGAGGGGAACTGTCACAGGAGAGAGTGGAGATCATGTGTGGCATAGAGAAAACACACAAGAATTTTTTGTTTTTCATCACATATGATCTAAGGGGCACCCAAAAAATTACATGGCAGGATTTGGGAGTTTTTTGTTTGCTTGCTTTTTCCTGATGCAATTAATTCAACTTGAAACCACCACAGGACAGCAAGGAGGCTACAGACAAGAGAGGGAGTACAATCTATCTGGAAAAAGCCCCAGTTTTGTCTGATAGATTCAGAAAGTGCAAGTAAACATGGAGGTTTAGTTGTAGGTTCCCACTCAGGTAGCTGTGAGGCAAAGACCATTGGGAAATGGGAATGAGCTTCAGGAAAACCTTTTGGCTTCCCTGGGTTTCTCTTTACCCTCAGAGGCAGAGATAGGCTCCTGGGCTAAATAAAGCTTTTATTTTACTCAGGCTGGCAGTTCTTTCTGTATACAGTTCAAGAAGCAGTAACCTCTGTATGCCCAAAATGTGTTCAAGCTGAAGAATTTGGAGGTGGAATGGAAAATTCAGGGCAATGACTCATTTAGTGTTTTTAGAAGTGGAGGTGCAGAGAGCTCATGCCTTCTGGGAATTGCAGTGCCTTTAATCTGTGAAGGATGAATTCAAGGAAGAAATCAGACCATCAGAAATGAACAGCATCATTGCATTTAAAGAAAATGGTTTTTTTAATGTTCACTTACCTTTTTTAAAAGTTCTTTCTAATTCTAATTTAAGTTCCTTTCTATTTTTTTTAAAGTTCTTCCTAACAGCATTTTTGCCTGTTTAATTGAAGAGATTCAGATAGGGATCTGAAATATTGTAGCCAGTTATTAACTGGGGCAGATAAACACCAGATTTCTTGTACATTGGTGTCTGGTCATAGGTATCCAGTGTCTGGTGTGGATATGGAAATATCAACATTACAAGTTAGTTTACTGTATTTATGTTTGCAGTGGTTTCTCTAAAGCCTGTCAAACTTAGAGCCCACTGCTGAATAGAAATTCTGAATAAAGCAGAAAATTGTGATTGTATGTTGAGAGGGAATTTGACAGTTATACAAAGAGGGAGAGAGATAAGGGAAAGGAAATGTTGCAGGGAGAAAAAAAAAGGAAACAAGTATTAAAAAATATAAAGTCAATTTTCAGCATGGCAAGAAATAGTGTCACAGAATATCTGAAGAATAGCTGATACTAGAGTGGGTAAATGTACTTATCCACTGTCTGAAGAAGTGGCTGAAAAAGCAAGGTGACAAAAAAACTGTTGATGACGTGCTGCTATTTAATAGTATAGTATACTATAAGTATAGCATACTTATTGGTCAAGAAGTGAGAAGAGCCTATGAAGCACTTTAAAAGGATCTTACCTTGGGGACTGTTTATTTCTACCAGAGGTAGAATATGTTGTTGAAATAGGAGGTTGTCAGGAACACTAATATGTCTAATCAAAGGCTTAGAAAGATATCTGTACAAAGAGAGGTTAACAGAATATAATCCAGGACTGTTTAGAATGGGAATACTCAAAGTGAATGGGGCTCACTGACAGAAGCAATGCTCATTTTCATTTTCTTACAATAGGAGAAGAAGAAGGTTCAATGACAGTGGAAGACAAAACCCTCAAAACTAGATCTAAAACGAAAAGACAGCACCTTATTAAATAATGTTGTTTTCACCTTATATACCTGTTGTACACAAAGTCACTTCACAGGGAAATTCATCAGTTGGAAGAAACACTAAGGAATCCACACCAAACATGCATCTGTGTGTGGGGAAATGAACCAAATGTATGTGCCCAAGCCATGATTGGATGCAGTTGGGTGCCATGAAGGGCACCATGAGGATGTGAATGGGTCCATGCAGAGATCATTAAATTGGGGTGGTTGCATTGAGTGCTTTGGGAACACATCTGGCATGTTTCCAGGGCCATCCACATGGGAATGTAAGCTAGCTATGCTCACTCTTCCTGGGTCTCCAGTCATCCATGGGGGTCTATGGCCACACCTTTTTGACATGAAGTGTAGAAAGATTATATTGTGTCATACTTTGGGATAATGAACAACCACCAGGGCTGGGAAAGATTATCCTCGTAGGCTGGTTGTTTGATAATCAGCCCACTTGAATTAATCTTAATTGAAGATTGATAACAGTCAACAGAAAAAATGACTGATAGACCCTCTGAACCTCAGGTCTGTCAGTCTTTCTGTCATTGTGAGGCTTATTTTTTTTTATGCTGCTTAGAAATCTATTGGTCTGTCTGGAGTACTACTTAAATGCTAATAACCATGTTCTCCAGGACAAAGCCCATAGACATGCAATCTACTTCCATGTGCTGGTTTTGCTGTCCTGTTTGAAAAGTGGAATGAACTTTTCTCATCTCCTTCTGAGTAAATTTTACCGTTGAAATCTGAAAGATTTACTTGCAGTACACTTGATTCATCCTGTCACTGTACTTCTCCACTGATGCTGTTTTACAGTATTCAGACCCTGGGCTATCAAATCAATAATGCTTAGAAATTGCCATGACTAGATCAGTGGTTCAGTTTATCTTTGCCAGATATTTTTCCTGTCCTCAAATAGTTTTTCTTTCTTTTCTTCCCTTTTTTTCCTCACAGGATTGCAGTTTGGGGAAAGATGCAACCTTATCTCAGGTCTTGCTGCTGGTCCAAGATCTGTTTTTGAAACTGCCCCAGTGAAAAATTCATTAATTAAAAAAAAATGCATCTCTACTTGTTGCAAATCATTTCTGTTTTGGAGTCTCATCTCAAAGTGAAAATACTGCTAATTTCTTTGGTGTGGGAAAAAGAAAGTTTTATTTTCTCTGTTTAAATCTCAGAAAAAGTAAGGGATTCTAATAAGATGTGAAGTAGATGATCGAAATTATACTTGCAGTTTTTTACAAATTGCATCCTTTTTTTTCATTCAGCTAACAATGATTAAGATTTTTATTCTTCCATATAGTACATATCCCCATTGATGTTCCTAAAACAATCAGTTGTATTATTGTCCATGGAATCCATCTTTCCCTTTGTGAATCTCAGCTCATCTGCTTATAGAATTCCTTAATCTATTTTCCATAAGAAAGCATTTCCGTTTTGCTTTGTATAGCAATTACACGGGTGCAGGAGGCACCATGTACTCAGCCCTTTTTGCATTTCTTGTGGGCTTGGGAAATTCTCATGTGAAGAGGAGGGCTGCCCCTGGGCAGGCTGAAGCAAGAACAGATAGGAGGAGGGCATGCCCTTAATTCTGCTTTTAATACCTGCAGCTACAGAATTTTGCAACAACAATTTAAATGGCCAAACTCCCTTTACCCTGTAGCTTACTGTCTGTAGTTATGACTGACTTTTTCACAAGAGAAAACAAAAAATAGAAATTCCTTACAAATTATTTACTACTGTTTAGATTAAAGGCATCCCTCAAACACTACGGGTCTTTTGGCACATTGTAGTTCTGACAATTGATATGTTTCTCTTTTGAATTTTCATTAATTATTCTTCCAGAACCTGGGGGGAGGAGGGTGCAAGATGTCACAAAAGAGGTGTCTTGTTGTCATCCATCAGAGACATCTGGCACGGTCATTCTGCTGAGAATTGCTTTGAATGCATTGCAGTGCCCTGGATGGATGTGGCTGAATCAGAACTCAGGGGGAAGCTGATGAGCAGAAAAGAAGCTGCAGAAGCATATATTGCCTAGTCAGCCAGCAGAAAAAAAAAATAGATACAAAAATAGTAATGGGATGCTTTCAGAGAAGACTCAGGAAACACTTCTTTGGAGTCAGTGAATTAAACTGCCTGTGATAAGAAATTGCTCTTTTAATATCCTTTGAGGGGAATTTATATTAGAGTAGCTGGGTTGACCTGCCACTGCAGCTTAGAACAGTACAGTGTTTAAGAAGGAAAGTCTTTTCTTTTTTGTGTATTTTTAGTTATAGGTACAGCATTCAGGATAAAATTTGGCATTCATTGTGGAGCACCACGAAACAAATGCATTGTATGAGCTCTGAGAGTTATTTTTTTCTCTCATGTAGCATTTACCATATGTTTTGCTTGTTGGCAATTAAATCAGTCTGAATAATCTTGTTTTGTGAAAAACCTCCTAAATCACAGAGGAATGATGCCATTTGTATGGGTGGAATATGCTCTACAGGGATATTTCAAGTTGAAGAATAAAAATGAGAATTAGACAATACAGAATTCATTGAAAGCCAGTTTTCCAGCTGCTCTAATTTCCCACAATTTAATTTGTGTGCCGTCAAAAGCAACTTGGAGGTTTCCAGCAAGATGATAGAACTATGGGCTAGGCTAAACAGAGAGTCTAAAATGTGCTTAATGCATTGCAGTCCCATGCTGTAAAAACATCTCCTAGGGCCAAATGCAGACAGCATAATATCCTAGTGAATTGGACCATTAAATAAAACTGTGAAGTCATAAAGCTGTAGCATTACCCTGAAATTAAAGCATTGTCACCTTTGAATTATGGAAATAATTTAACAAGCATTTAGGAAATCTGCTTTTCAGGGCTGCATTAAACTATTCCACATTATACAATAGAAGATGTGGCTGCAGTCTCACTTGGTTTTGAATGACTTCCAGCTTGTATTTAGTTTAAAATTTTACCAAGCTGAGAATGTAATAAAAGAGTAGAATGGAGTAATAGAAGTTAAAAATTAACAGTAACCTATGCCTGGACAACAGCTTTTTAATTCCCATTACAGATTTGTAAGTGCAAGGAGTGCTCATTAAACGGAGTAAACAGGAAAAAAAATGTAGTATGGACAGATGTAAAAACGTAATGATAACTTAGTTTAAATCCATGAGAAGAGAGCTTTATCTGTGTAGTTTAATGGTTTCCAGGTATGGAAATGACTAGAAGGAGGTAGTGGCACTCAGCTTGGTTTGCACCTGTGATTACAGCGTCGTTGCGTGAAAACATAATGTAAACAAAACAGAGCAAAGATTAAATAAAAATCCTTGCATTATGAAACAGGAATAAATATTTGAAGCCCCATTTTCAAAAGCTGTGGGCATTACTGGTGTAGAGGTGTGCCTCCTAAGGCAAATGCCAAGGCTGGAGCTCAGGTGCAGACAGCTGTGCCCTGTTTGCTGGAGGGATCTGTGGGCACGTTCAGATGGCAGCTACGTGTCTCACACAGGCCCTGAACCTGCCTGAAGTACCAGACCACAGATCATTGTCAGGAGGCTTCAGAGGACCTGCCAGTCAAGTAAGGAGAGTAGGATGCCTCGACCTCACACTGAGGCAGGCAGTGATATTTTGGGAGCAGCCCTAGCTAAACTTGTGCAAGTGAATTTGAGAAAATAGTGTGATTTTCTCCTAGTTGTTGCCAAGTTTGAGGTGGAGAAACTGGGATTTGAATAAACCCCAAGGACTGATCTGAATGGGGATGGTCTTCAGAAGAAATGTTGAGATTATTTCTGAGTGGTTTTCCAATCTATGGAAGCAGATGCAATGGTCTTGATATTGTCTTGGAATGGTTCAAGGATTTACTGCCCTCTAGCTCTTAGTAACTTCTCTCTCAACCAGTGCAGATGCAGGAGGGAGCACTGTTGGCTCTTCTGCTCCGTCCAAAGCAACCTAAACTTTAAATAATTTTCAGTCTCACTCACTGCATTTAAACAAAAGAGTGTCCTTTTGAAAGAAGGAAGTTTGTTTTTTGAGGTTTTTTTACTGTGATGTGAATGAAATTCTTGTAGCAGGTTGTGTTTGACTTCGTATGCATTTCCTTGCCCCTCTACACCTCACGTGCTGCTTTCTAAAATGGAAGAATACTTACTCTTTCCCTGGGAAGTGGGAAGAAGTGTGACTGAGATGGTGGAAGATTTCTCTTCGTTTTCTACCTCTCACCTTGTTGCCACCAGCTCTATCTGTGTGGTGTTGAGCTGCCCTTGTGATCTCAGGTTTGCTTGCTGGTGGCTCTCATGTCACTAGATCAATAAGAAAAAACACAGATTCTTTTTTTTGAGAAGCTGAACTGATGAGCACCTTTACTTCAAAGGTGAAGCACAGAGGGAAACTTTGAAGTGACCACTAAAGCATAGAGCTGATCTGTAGAAGTATTAAGCCTAAAAGACTAGGCATGTGTAGATTAAGAAATCTCTGAAATGTAACTTCAACATTCTTCACTTCTGTGTAACTTTTTAAATTCCATTATGATGTACTTGCTAAATCACATTTACTTTGAATACAGAAAGAAACTTGATTTGTTTTTCCTTTCCCTTTGTAAACTAGAGGATGGAAAATAGGTCAACTTATTTCTAAATGATCCTGTGGAGAAAAGCAGGTCTAGGATGTCAAAGTTCAGATCTCGGGACAGCTGTGTGCAGCTATAATGATAACAAGACTGCTGAAAATTAATGAAAAATCATAGAGGACGATAAGAGGAAGACCTGTCACATTTCCTGTCCAGCACTCCTGTTAATGAGTACTGGCTGCTTACAGTATATTTGCTGATACCTTGTCCAACCTCATTTCAAACATGTCAATTAATTATATTTCCAACACTTTTTTTTTGGGAAGACAGTTTTGTGCTATGCTATTTTTAATCAGCTTTTCCTAGTATTCCTTCTTTGGTTCTAAATTGCTAGCTCTTGATGCTTCTGACTTTTCAGGTACCCACATGGCACCTTTCTTGATGCACAGCCTGGAAAGTACAGCAGTGTCAACCACTGTACAAGAGCATTAGGCTGTTCTACTTCCTGAGCAGCACTGTAGCCACTATTGTGAGCATTGATTTTATTGCATTTTCTTAAAATTATGTTCAGAACTCTCAGTGGGGAGGTGCTTTTTACAGCCCACCTGGAATTTCAGCAGCCTGTATATTTCATCATCTCCTGGTTTTATGTCTCACATTATCAGCAACTCGGTGTTTGTCTTTTTAGTAGATATTTTAGTTAAGGCAGAAGTTCTGTCAGCTTTTGTGATAGGAAAGTTAACTCACCCTCGACTGCTTCTGAAAAATCCACTCTGTTCTTGTCAATATTGCCTTGAGAAAGCAAAAGAAAACAGAGGGACTGGCTGATAAGGATCGCTATTTTAAGATGTACAAGATGTCTGTTACAAAGTCATTGAAGTATATTGTGTTCAAAGCAATATATGTGCAGGACTGTGCAGGGTATTGTGCTGCAGTGTTCACTGTGATTACAACCACTGGGACAAGTATTACAAGCAATAAATTTGTAGTATTTCTTATCATTTTAATCTGACTTTTGTATCACACATTGCAGCAATGTTTCTTTGAGCTCCAACTCCAGAGGTCCACAAGCAGCTCCCTAAAAAGCAGCTCTCCACAGAATTGCAGACCTATGAGCAAACTTTCTGTCTACATCACAGGAATGATGAGAGGGTTGGGAGTGAATGTGTGGTTTGCTCTGTGTAAACTATCCTTACAGTTAATGCAAGTTAATTTCTCTGTCACTTGCAGCCAGGTCTTGGAACAGACCTTTTTAGATAGTCTCCAGATGGTTGTTGTAACTTGCCTGTCATTTGAATGCCTCCATAATGACAATCCAGCAAATCATCTGTGTCTTTGCACAGATAGTCCATTTATACACCTATTAGAATTTTTATACACCTATTAGCATTCTGTTGAAGTAATCTGGGGCATATATGTAGCTCAATGAAAAATATTTTGACTGCAGTGCATTGTAGTGTCCACAGAGCTGCTGGGCTCATCATGCCAGTGTATTGGAAAGATCAGGCTCTGCAAGAACTCAGGCCAGGTAATGTGGTAAAACTATCTGAATCCTTAAATGCACAGTTTTTAAGATCAGCTTAGAAAACATATGATTCATTGTTATCTAGGGTTTCCCTGATGAAGCATAAATAACAAAATAGAAATCTATTGCCTAGATCTCACTTCTTCCTCTATAACTGTCTGCATGTTTCTGCAGATGAGATTGAAATCTCCTCATCAAATGATTGAAAATTGCTGCCTTAAATTTTTGCCCTGTCAGTATTTTGTATCCTCCCTAGGCAAGCAGAGTCTTTGATAAAGAGGAAATTTGCTGGTTGTGACTTTTACTAATAGTGTTGGGCATGTGCAGGGCTTAGTCCTGTGAATCCTTGTTGAAGAGTTCGTCTTTAACTCTGTATCAGCTCAGCAGATTGGCCTTTCTGCCTTGCCCATTGCTATACCAGAACCAACTGGGAAAAAGCCTTCCTGGAAGCTAATTGCTTCTGAGTGTGGTGCTCTCATTATGCCAACCCCAATGCTGATCGTGAGCTGGGTTGTAGGGTGCAGGTTGTGCTTAAGCCTAGATTCTTCTTTCTGTCACCTACACAATCCCTTGGTCTGCCAGTAAATGCAATGAAGGAAAAGAGGATGGGCTCCCCAGCATGGAAAAGCATCAATATTTAGAGTTAACTACAGATGCCAAGTCATATGGCATTCTCTAGCATCATCCAAGTAGGGCATCACTCAACTTAAATGCAGAAAAATCTGAGAACTGAGTGAAATGAGTGATCTGACTTCCAGCTGGGTGGTAAGAACATACTCTCAGTTTAACTTTCTGGCAAGAGATTGTTCTTTCTGCTCATGGTGAGTTTGTGCAAGCTCATCAGCTGCAGTTCTGTGCTTCCATTTGTTGTTACAACAGCATGGCCTGTGCTCTCAGGAAAAAGGTGAATGTTACCCCTATGAACCATATTACTATGTGTTTTCTCTCAGGGACAAAGCCAGTTGAAAGATATCTAATTTTATACAGATATCTGGTATTAGAAGAAGCTGAAGATCTCCTATGCTTCCCAGGAAGCTTGTAGTTTCTGTCTTGCTCAGCAGGCAGTGTAGTGTTTGCTTGAGCTGGTTCAGGGAGAAACATTGTGGGCCACACTGACCTTTCATGAAGACAGATCTGTTGGTGTTCATCAAAAGTGCCCATTTTGGAGCCCAGGGTCCTGCTGATGATCTGTCCACTGCAGTAAAATATTACATTTCAGTTGTTTTTTTTTGTTCCCTGCTTGTTGGAAGTGTTTTGCTGTTAACCTCCCATTCAATCGTTTTTCATTTAACAGAAGATAAGATCTGGACTGAAGTGCAGCACAACATCACGGGGCTGACCAGAGTGCAGGGAGCTGGTCCAGAGAAGCCCTACACCATGTCCCTCAACTACAGCAGCAGTGCAGAGCAGCTGGAGGCTGTGATCAGCAGTGCTGAGAACTGTGAGCAGGAGGTCACCTACCACTGCAGGAAGTCACGGCTCCTCAACACCCCCAGTAAGTGCCACCAGCCCAAACCTTTCCTTCTTTACTCCTATTGGTTGTACAGCAGGTAGAGGCCACGCTGCAGCTAAGGAGAAAAAAAAAAACCCAAACCAATAATAACCCCCAAATAATAGTAGCAATATGGAATAGAGTGAAAAACCTTTTAGTGTTTTGGATTCTACTGTGCAGTGCCTGTGCTCTGGTGCAAGAGGGTCTGAGCTCCACAGAGGATTTTTCACTCTACAAGTTCATGCATGCCCAGACTATGAAAACTACAATGGGAAGTGCTACCTAGAAATCACAAAAAGTGTATTTAGCTGATGGCAAATGGATGTGTTTTTTCATTTACAGTTTTTACCTGTATGTTAAAGATAAAAAGCATCCAGATTGTTCCAGACTCATAATGTTATGCAAGGGAGGGGTGAAACCTCTTCTGAGACCACAGCCCTGAATATGATGTTCAAAGTGCTTGGTAATACAGTTCCTGGGGCAAAAACTAACTTTCCCTTTGCAATAGAAGGAATATATTTTTCACTTGTCTTAATATAACAGAAAAAAAGGAAGCATCAGTTTGTGTTTCTCTGCAGCACCAAATTTCCAGTGGCTACTCAGGATGTCTGGCTTCCAGTCAGTTCTGTCTTGATGTTAGGATTTTATGTTTGCTTATCTGGAGACATGAATGACAATAAGGGCAGACTTCTGAATGACTTCAAAGTCTCCTCTGTTACTTGTAATGACTGTGTTGTCCTGGTGATTATTTGATTACTAGCAGCTCTTAAATTTGTTTGTAGTTTAGAGAAAAGACCATGGAAAGCCTGAAGGGGAGTTTGCAGTAGGAGTTCCTATTGTCTTAAAAACATATTGCCTAATGAGATGTGTCAGAACCCTCCTGGTTCCAGCAAAGTTACTCAAACATTGAATTTTTATGGATCCAGTAATCAGATGCCTTACAGTCAGTTTATTTTTAAAAGCTGTGAATTATGTCTTTTGTTATCATCAGATTTACCAGCCAAGAATTACTTGTATTGCTAATCTTTTTTAAAAGAATGAAATGTTAATATCAGCATCCAGGGTAGAGCACAAAGGAAAAACAAATTGTGGGCATAACTGGGCATAAAGAAGTGGATTTGCTGTCTTACAAGTACTTTCAGTGTTGCTGGCTTCTGTATCCCACAACACACTTGATATGGCTAAAAGATAAAACCTCACAGAGGCTATTTTCAGAATGCTGTTTCAAGGATGAATGCTACAATATTAGAGCAGGTCTGCATGTGTTTATTTTTTGCACATTTCTGTGAGGCACTTGGTCCTGTGTATGCAGGAATGTACACTATGTTTGGGTTTTGAGCTGCCTCCTGTATGTGGGACCTCTCTAAAGCTGGGGGCACTTCCTGAGAACCAAAACTTTTGCTGAAAAAAAAACTAAAGGTAATCTTGTGTAAATTGACAGTGTGTAAAGTGTGCATCTTCAGGGCTAAAGCTATCAAACAACAGGCAGACAGGCTAAGAGGGCTCCTGACAGGCAGCTCATCCTCTGCTTGGCCAGGAGCAAAGCTGTGGCTGATTCCTCAAGGGAGAGGATGTGGGGATGGTGTCCGGCAGTCTGGCTTGTGCTCTCTCAGCTGGTGCAGTGCCACTGTGGTCCTGACAGCTGACCACACAAGAATTGCACAACTCATTTAGTCTTTTCTGCAGCTCCAGCTGAAAAATAAAAAAAATAAATTGCAATCTAGTGCTGTGCATGTGATAGATGCCATCATTTTTTCCCTCATTTTTTCTTCTTTTAGTATGCTTTTTAATTACACTTTCAAATTTTCCTTTTTTCATCCTGAGCTTTCTCCATAGTTCAAGGCTTTAAATTTGGCAAGATGTGAAACATGCTCAAAAATAACATTTCAGTTCTTGAAATAACAAGATAAGCGTATTTTTTTCTCAACTGAGTATTAAGTATTTTTGTAGAAAAACATTGTTTTCCCCAAGCTCTGTTAATTGATATTAATTTTGTAGTGAAATGCTGTTCTATTACTAGAGACCAAGTAGTGCTGAACACTATAGGTGTCTTGAAGAGTTCTAAAACTTAAGGAATTTCCACTCCTAAACTTGAAGATGAGCTGTGAGTGACCTCAGGGTATTTTGCTGGACTTGTTGCAGAAGGTTCTCACCTGTGTTGTGTTTGCCAGATTTGGGGCCAGAGCAACAGAACAAGGATCAAAACTCTTGGGTTTTGTTTCTTTGTTTGACCTAGCCTGAAGCACTGTGTTCCCTCTGTGTTGTCAGGGTATCTTACTGTGTAATTGCTGTTAGTGTGCAACACTTCAGATCTGACTGCAGAATTCAATATGCAATGCCCATGCATTAATGACAATACTGCATCTGTAGGCCAGCAGGAAATCTTACCTGACCTAATCCAGCTTGCTGAATGCCTCCACTCAGTATTACCTTTGGACTGAGCCCAGTGGTGAATGCCTGATGGAAGGGCATCTCCCAGAGGTATATCTAATCTTGACAAAGTTATAGAAGTTCTTCTTCCAAAGGGGTAATCCAATCCAAAGAATTTCCAAAGAAATCCAATCCATTGCTGAGCTACCACTCATTCTGGGATTTGTTTTTTGTTTTTTTTTTTTTTTTTTTTTCTCTTCCCACAAGGGCATGGAACACAAGATTAGGATATGACAGCTGGTAGGACCAACACACCAAATCCTTGTCTTCAGGATCTAAATACTATCATGTTTCACAGAGAAGCAATAATAACATTTCCCTTCCCTTTTGCATCACAGTGCAACGATGTATGTTGTTACATAGCAATTTTGGCTTTCACAGCTTTCACGTGGGGCAAATGGGACAGGCAAGGCATTCCGGGCTGCCTCAGAGAAAAGCCCTGGGAGGCCCCTGGCTTGCTTAAAATTGCTCCAGTTTATATCAAGGAATTTCTGTTTCTTCTTTTGCTGATCCCTCCTGCCCTGAAGACACAGGCTCATCCTCAGCGGGTGTGACTGAGCGTGGTATCCCCCTCGAGTTTCTTGGATTTACATCTGCAATGTGTCAGACATGCAATCTGGCAGTTGGCAGAGGAGTTTACTCATCTCCACCTCCTGCTGTCTGGAACAGCCTTATTGGTTCTCCCTGTCATACTACAGCTTAGCTGCAAGCGTGTCTTTGAAAGCAAAAATTAAATTGCCCTAAACTGTAGTTTTGTACATCTCTGCCATCAGACAGATTTTCAGGAGGTTTGTGAATGTTGCAATAGATGTCTGTTCCTCAAGGCATAGCTGTTAAGAAGCTATGGCTTCTTAAGAAGGTGGCAAAGGAAACTTGTATGACCAGAAATCACAAGTCTCCTGTGACTTTCCCAGGCCTAACTAACATAACCAGAGCAAATCTCATAGTGGCCATTTATTGGGAAAGTAATCCACACTCTTAGAAAAAGATTGCAGACTTACCCTTACAAGTAGAGGCCAAGTCAGAATAGCAGGAGAGCAGTGGGGTGGGCAGGAAGCTTGAGCTGCCTCTAAATGTGTTTTCTTGTATTCTGAGAATATGAGAAGAAATGTAGCCCCCCCAGGGCTTTGATTTCCTTTCATCATGGAGCATCTCAGGCAATACCTAAGGAAAGAGCACGTGTACAAGGATAGCCACATGTGTGCAGATGCATGTTTAATTAAGCTGTTAACACACAAGATGTTTGAAGGTATGAAAACATTAACTGCACAGTCCCCCAGCTCTTGACTGAATTTGCTCAGTTTTCTAGAAGCAGTGGGTGGACTCAAATGCTTGTCACTTGGGAAGCTTCCTCACATCCACCTTATCAAGGACTTAGCACAGGGATGGCTCTATCAGTGGCAGCATAGCTTGCTTTACAATACTTGGCTGACAGTCTGTCAAGTTCATAGCACATTTGTGTAGGCAGGGACTGAGAAAAGATCAGTCCAACAAAAAAATCAAAGAAATAGAAGTGTCTGTAAGTGGTGGGGTTTTCCTGACTGCTTCCTTATTTTTCTCTTTCCAGTAGAATTCCTATACTATGTCACCTTAAGCTTTGATTTCAAGCATTGATCCTAAACAACATCCTTCCTAAACTACACAGCTCTTCCCTGAACTTATGCTCTGTCAAGTCTCATTACCATATGACTTGCACCCAGGTTTCCACCTCCTCTCCTCCTCTTTGGCTCCCAGCCAGTCCCATATTTCAGTGCCAAGCTGCACCAGGTGTGTCCCCTAGTCTGACCCCTTATGCCAGGCAGCTGGTTGCCTTCCCTGGTGAATCACTGCATTTGCATTTTGTAACTCTCTATTGGAGGGAAATATGTTCCCTACCTCACAGCAGGGAACACATCATAATTTCTTAGTTTAGACTTAGATCTGTAGCTGAGACAGGTCAACTTACCTTTATCTATGCCCTGTATGTTGCTAGAGCTTTGTCAGTGCAGGCTCCCTCCTTAGCTCCAGGTGAGGCCAGTGATGTGAGAGCAAATGGTGCTTAGAAATGTCCTGCAGGGCCCTGCCTTCAGCAGTGGCTGCTGGAAAGATGCAGCTTAAGGTGAGCACACAAGTTGATGTCTTTAGCACATCCCTCAATATGTCCCCATCACCCACAGCTGCTCAGATAAGGGCATTAGCATTTATGCTATTGCCAATCCCTTTTAGTATCCACTATGGATCTGTTGTTCATAAACTTGTCTCATCTCTTTTTGAACTTCATTAGGCTGAACTTCATGTGGCCTTCTAGGAAAGCAAGTTCCAAGAGTTCCCCACTTGCTGTTTTACAGAACTACATTTTTTTAATGTGTTTTGGACTACTGTGTTTCTCGGTGCACTGAGTTCTTGTATTGCAGGATGCAGTGGAACACAGTTTTGCGCTCATCCAGAGCTTTTATAGTGCTTTTAGTTACTCATCTAGGACTTTCACCAGCTCTAGTATTTTTCACCTGAAGTGCCCACAGTTTTTTGAGATATGGTTTGCACCAAGATTTCACCACTTCAGAGTAAATCTTTTTGAAGAAAAGAGTCTGAAGCCTAGGTTCTGTTGGAGTATTTTACATAGATGTCTCAGGAGCTGATATAAAATGACCTATAACAAGCAATCATTTACCAATGGGGTTTTGCTCACTAGTGTTTTATGCCTTTTTAAATATAATTTCCAGTTTATCATTCCAGTGCTTTCAATTGTTAATGCACTACCAGGGGACTATTTGTTCTTGTACAAAATAACTTTAAATTGTTATTGCATTACCAGGAGACTATTTTTCATTGCACAAAATAACATAGAACAGGGCAGTCTGCCCTCAAAAAGTGGCTTGTGTTGAAGGAGTGGTGTATAGGTGGCAGGTGTGCGTCGTGTGCTGCAATTATTCTTAGGTAAATAGGATCCCTTTTTTGAGAATGATTGACTTTCCATCTGTGTTTCCATCACCATACCTTGTCTCTCCCCCCAAAGTGGCAGTGACAGCTTCTCACAAGCACAATTTTAGACAACTTGTGCTGTATTTGGAGACTTTGGAACAGAGTTCACCATAGTAATGTAATGCAACCCCCTTAATTGTAGGGAGAGATTTAGAGGCCATTTTTAAAGATGCTATGTTGGTTTTTGTGTGCAGCTGATTAAAATGCAGGGGTTCTAAGCAGAATACAAAAACTGTGGCATTGCAGAGGTAACTTGGCATGGATCCTGCATACACCTGTGAGTAGTGGAAATATCATTATCCCAGTTTCTGACCCTTTACTCAGCTTTCCCTCCACTATCTCCCTGGCTGGCAGGGAGGTTTCAGTGTGCTACAGCTGCCAAGCAAGGAATGGCAGCTACTTGCTGCTATTACTTCTCATCCACTCTTGTTGTGTTTCTCTGAGATTGAAATGCAGCCAAGACGCTAAATGATGGGAAAAACATGGGAATAAATCCTTGCTCAACCATACACCGGATGGCTTCTAACACAGTGGAAGGAAAGCATGTTCCCTCCTGGAAACCCACTGCAGGAGAGGGCAGGCTTCTAGTGCTGCCTGACATAATTCCAGCAGGGCAGGAGTCTCCTGGGATGGCTCCAGTGAACACTGGAGCACCATTATCTGCATTTGCTTTAGACACAACGTGTCAGTTGAATTTAAAAAAGCACTTCTTCAAGCGAGGACTGATGGAGTAGTGAGGAGAGAACTTCTGGGGTTACACTCCTGTTTGCTTCTATCAAATACATCCTTCATATTGCTGCTGTCACTGGATATTTCTGTTGCTTTTTTGTTGTGTGTTTGTTTCAGGTTTTTTCCCTTCCTTGAATGAATTTATTTTTGTAAGTCTGAGGAGCAATTTTGGAATTATACTTTTATTTTATTTTATCAAATTTCATTTCATTTGAGACCTTTTAAAGTTTACGTAGAAAACATATTTGCACTCCAGATAGATCTACTGTCTTTTACTGATGGGGAAATTATCTTTTCCAGTATACAGGAAGCTTGACCAGGGATATTAATGAAGGTACATAGGACATGTAAATGAAATGTAAATCTAGACAAGAGATTTTGAGCCTGAATTCTGGAATTAATTGCATACACGATTATTGGTGGTTCTATGAGGAAGTTGATGGTGTGAGCTAATGCTGCAAGATGTTTGCTTGACCTCTACAATCTGTTGGTTTGGGACTTTTGATCCCAAAGAACTTCTGGTTTGGAGTAAAGTCAATGATATATTTTGTTCAAACTGTGAAACCTGTGGGATTGTGTAAGTGGTTATAGCTCAGTAATGCTGAAACATTGAGTTCAGGGAATTCTGCAGTCCAAATAAGAGTTTGGAAATGGATAGTTTTGTGAGGCACACATGTGTGCCAGAACCAAATACATCTTAATGATACCTCTGACTTGAGAGACCCACTTGTATAAACTATTCATACATGCAGTTTGAAGAAGGAAGAAGGACAAAATTCTTTCAAGCTATTTCAGCCAACATTCCCTTAATCATGAGCAGTAATAGTCTCTTTTTTTTTTTTTTTTTAATTTGCAGGACTCAGCATATTGTCAACAATAAATAAATAATGGTGATTAGAAACAAACAGCTAATCCATGTTTTTTTTTATATTAGTGGGTCACTAGCTATGACAGCAACCTGTCCTCCATTCAAGGAAGAAAGCAGGACTGCTGCCTGAGCAGAAAAGTGTGCCTTCTCCCTCATTAGAGCCACAGCAGGGAGCGTGTTCTCATCACACTTCCATTTGTCTGCTTCTTTCAGCTGTCCTACTTTAAACATCTTGGGCTCCATTAGACTCAGATTGTCTTACTGACATTAAACTAATTTGTCTGTCAAATTTGGGCCAGTGCAGAGAGTGATGTTTTCTGATTTTGCAGAGCAGAAGATGTAAATTACAGCAGTAGAAGAGTTCTCATCTAACCTCTTCCACCAAGATGCCACATGAGTGGCAATAGTAAATGGCAATAGTAATTTTCATTGGTATTTACATTATTTTTGAGGCTAAAAAAGCATTTGTGGCTGTAATTTCTTAGTTTTATGTTGTTCTTGGTTCATTTGACTCCTGCTTTAGACTTGGGGAAGACAGTAGGTGCCCAAAAAGGCCCTTGCAGAAAATCAGATGGGATGGAACCCTATGCTTAGATTTTGTTGGAATTCATTTGACCTGTCCAGGAAAACAGAGGTATTAGGAGGCTATACACCAAAAGATCAATAGTGTAACTTAATCACGTAAGTAACTAGGAGGAAAGAAAATGCAACTCTATGGTAAAAAAAGAAAGGTTTTTGCTCTGAAAAATAGGTTACTGCTCAGATTCACTGCTTGTAAATCTGAACTCCAGGAATTTTACCCCCATTGCAGTTGGAAGGTAACCAGTGGAAAATTTATTTTCATGTTTGAAAGTGTGAACACAGAGACAGGAGAAAAGAATCTACGAGAATCAGGTGAAGGTGGCATTTTGACATTACTTGGTGTTCAAACAAAAAGGGAGCAAAAATCTTCCCTAAGCAAAACACTGAACTAAATACTCTTACATGAGTTATCTGGTGTTAAAAGGGGCATAAAAGTAGCTCTTCTGAGTGTCTCTTACTTCCATTTATAAAAAGAACTCCCCAAAATGTAGAGGATAAGAAAGCATACTTTGAGAAAATGTTTCCAGACACTGGGAAAAAAAGCTATGTACTTCTTCCACTCACAAGAGGCACCTAAAAGCAATTTAGAATAGTTTGCATCCTCCCACCCTGGACTGATCTGGAGAAGAGCAGATCTGCAAGAGACTTGACAAGTAGTTAGAAAGATGTGGTGACCTGAAAGAAAATAAACCCCTTTAAAACCTTCTTTAGAGAAGCTTTTTCGTTATCTGCTTGGCCCAAAAGATTGAGAAAAAAAAAATGAAAAGGCTTTTTGAGCCTGAATCTTTTCCAAGTCCTTTTGACAAGAGAAAGTCTCAGACTGGTTTAGCCAAGGCGTGTATTTCCACTTGATCTGTCTAGGACTCGAAACAACATCAAGAGCCTTCTTCCTTTGCTCTCAAGAGCAGAATTCAGAAGCCCCAGAAGAAAAATTTTTTGTTTTTGTTTTGTTTGGGTTTTTTTTATCAATATTAGCATTTAGAAAGGTTAACCAATTAATCTATGCAGTTCTCCTCTAAAGGTAGCTTTCTTGTTTAGCAGAGAAGAAAATTAAGGCATCAGGCTGCAACTGACTCCAATTTTGCCTGAAACTGGAATGGGCCATTAGATGGATTTAAATGTACCCCTCTAAAACCAATAGCCAAGTTCTTGTAGCCACAAAAAGAACCATACAAGTGTTTCCTTTTAGCTGAACACCTTTGATGTCCTTCACTCCAAGTGTGAGCTTTTGTGCCTTGCCCTTGTGCTACTAGTGAAAGAATGAGCATGTAATTCCTTAGAGACACATTTGCTTTTGTGTCACCATAGTTATGGTGATTTAGCAGGAAGATGTGATCCCATGAATTTATATGGACCTACCAAACTGCAAAGAAGGTAATGGTATATTCAGGTGGGGTATAATAGGATTTTTGTTGTATTCAGCTAGATTAGGGGAGAAAGCTGTGATTTTGCACTGTGACTGGTGAAGTAAAAAATGTTGCTATTTCCCCTTTGGTTTTGTGGTTTAGTGTTGAGATTCTGTATGATTTTTTTTTTTATATGCACAGAGGAATGAAAATGCATTGCAAACTTCACTTAGGCTAAGTACTAGGAGCTTCTTTCCTATCAGTAATGTCTGTTTTCTGCTTAGGCAGTACATGGAACCTGTAGGAACATATTTCTCAGTCAAATGTTCTTGAAATTTGCCAGTGGGTTGCTGAGTTATTTGAGCAATAGACACAGGTGTGCACAAAAACCCATGAAGAATGTTTCATTATGTCTCATTTCTCTAGAAAATCAGGTAGTGATTGATATCTAAAGCCTGCTAGAATCAATAGAGACCCATTCCATGGGTCCTAGTGCTGAAAGGAAATCTTAATTTGGGCTAAAATGAGATGCAGATGTATTTTCTCGCCATGCCAGATACAGAAATGTCTCTCTCCTTCCAGGATAGGAACAAAAGCTCAAACCAAACATTCGTCCTAAACTCAATTGAACTTCATCACTTCCCACTGTTCTTTCAGAGATCTTTGGACCATTGCTGTTGTGCTAGATTCAGTCCCTGTCTTTCTGTGCCTTTTGTTTATCCAGGATGCTTAGTTCCACATCCAAATCTTCCATTTCCCCAAAAACTTTAAAGTGACAAGTGTAATTTACAACATGTAGTGATTTCAGTATATTAACACAAATAGCACATGAAAAGTGCTCCCAGTATAGACTGCAATCAGTTTTGTTCAGGCTGTCTCATTCAATGGGATCAAAATGATCATAGTAACATTTGTTGGTGGGAAGGAAAAGATAACAGTTCCTGGCTGTTCTTTTTCTCAGTTCTGTGTTACTGTACCTGGTTCAGGTCTGACAGGTTTGTTTTACTGATGACTTCAAGCCTATGATGGGCTGTTTTAATAAATGACCAGGGATCTGAAAAATGGTTTTGAAAAAAGAGTAACATCAATTTCATTATATGTTTGTTTTAAATACTGACTTTTCCTTCATCTGATGTTTCAAATGGTCACTAGAGTCCATAAAGTTATGTATTCATACAGATAGAGTTCTCTCTTTTTGGGAAAGTATGTGTTTGTATATTTATGTAGACGTGTGTAAATATTTTTTCCTCCTTTTAGGAGGAAAAAGAAGAGTGGAATTTGGCTGTAATTAATTTTTTAGGCCACATGGATATTGTCAGGCCTGGTACAAGACAAAGTAGTGTTGGTTACTCTTTTCTCCTTTAAGGTAAAGGCATTCTGTAGGTTAGCACTTGTTTGCTTCCCATTTGTCACTGTGATTTCAAAGTCTCAGATTTTATCTACTTGAAACCACATGAAATTTGATCAAAGAATAACACTTTGGGGTGTGGCAGAAGTTTAGGGGCTGTTTTTCAGAGAGAAATCTGTATGACTGAATGTCAAGGTAATAGCAGAGGATGGGATTCTAGGACAGGTTATCTTCTTAAGTAGGCTCTATCTCAGGTCCCTTTGGCTTTTTCTCTGGCAATGCAAAGTCAATTTGATCCATTTGTTCTGCAGCTCTAATATCTGCCATTGAACTGGAAAAGGTTCTCCTGAAATGAGCATTTTTTTAGGCCCTGCTTTGGGGTCGTTTCCCAGAGCCTCCACGTTCAAAGCAGTGGAAGCTTTCTAGGTCACTTCCTTCCCAGTGCACACTTATGGTCTGGATTCATGAAAAGAGATTGTGTTGCATTTTGTTTACTACCTCTGTGAGACATTCTAGGGCCACTAGTCAATCTGTAGAACATTAGAAGTACCTACTTAATAGAGGCAGAATTTTACTGAGTGAATAATTGCATCCTGTTAGTGCTGAAGTAATCACCTTACATACAAGCAATGCCTCCAGAGGGAGGTATGTCCTTTCCAAAATGCCACCCTGGACAGTTCATTTTATGCCCATACAAAGCTCCAGAATCTGTCTGACCATATTGCACTACAGGTTGTCATGTTTTCAGAGGATGAAATTTATGTTCCATGAAATATGCCATTGCCAAAATTAATAGGTAAATGAACAAAGTGAAACAGACCATTAGAACAATTGTAATATCACAGTTGCTGGGTTGTGGCACAAAAGCAGAAACTAATGGGTAAACATAACCATATTATAGCGACAGGAGCCATCAGTGTGCACAACTGTAGTTACACAGTGGAAGGCACTCGACCGATGTGAAATATGATCTAGCAGTCAGGCCAGTTGCAGGTAATTTTGCTTGGAACAACACTTCCCTTGGCTGTTTTGTTTTAGCTGATGGAAAATTATAAATATCACCTATTTCACTCCTGTTCTACTGGAATTTCAGTTTCACTTTGATAATTTTCATGATTCTTTTTTTTATATCGTTCTGGACAGTGGTACTGAGATTTTTGTCTTTGCAGAAATTTTCCAAGGCATGAACAGATCATTCCTGAATGTTCATGCAAATGGGAATTCAGCCAATGACCTTCAGAGTGAATGTTCACTCTAACACCTTGAAATCTTTGATGCCCTTGCCTTTATTTCTGCTCTAAAGCAGTGCTTTGTAATTTTAAGTGAACACTCAAACAATATCTAATCAGGATAAACAATTCAGAAACTGAACTGTGTTTATATAACATGATTAAAAAGCTTTGAATAGCTAACAGAATCATAACATTCTATTAATGCGCAGCTTGAGAGAAGCTACAGTAACGAATGATTCAACTGAAAAATTACAAAGCTCAAAGATATGCAGGACCAGATCCATTGGATTTAGTATATTTGTACTGATTTAGGCAGGTAAGATGGTGGATTAACTCCATAATTGTTACATCTTTCATTAAATTCCACTTTAGTATAAAACAAACTAAAAAACAAAGAAGCATTTTAAAAATTGAGATATTTAGAGCAGCTAACAAGTTCATCCATAGCTTGTTAATGCAGTATTTACAATCAGCACCTAAACAGTTCAGCACTGATAGTTTGAAAAAGCTAGCACTCTGTTCTTACAGAGGTTTACCCTGCAATACTGAAGTAGAGAGGGGTGGAGAGGCATCTTTAAGCCTGGTTACTGGAGTGGTGCAATATAAATTAGAATACCATCTCTGGCCATTTGCTGGAGCCAGGAGTGGGATTGATGCAGGAGCTCCTCCAGATCACTGTGTCACTCAAGAGTTTACTCATGCAGTAGGATGGTGTTAGAGACTTGACTAAAACAGATTCAGAGCTGTTTTATTCTGCTAAAGTGGTTCAAAGTAGTTGAGCACAAGAGAGAGAGTTGGGTGCTCAAGTGTTTAGCTTTCTCTCTCAGAGATTTCACTCCATACATATGCAAAAAATAATCAGTTACTTTGGTCTTCACTGAGCATCTTTCAAGGGAATATGTAGCAGGGAATTGGGTCCTAATAATGGTCTGCTACAGAGAAGGTTGCAATGGTTCAGAGCCAGCCTGAGCTACAGGCACCATTGCTAATTGCTTCTTCACATGGCAGGCCAACCAGGGGTTTCTCTACACAGCAAAATAAAACTGTGCAAGTGTTATATATGTGTCATACATGTGATTTATCATATGCTTCATCAGCACATAAGTGTTTCCACTGAACAGTATGTGAACTTACATAACTTCTGTCACCCGGTGCATTACTTGTACTTGTGTTTTGACCTTACACTAGTTCTTACTGAATAGACACCCTTTGCTGCTTTCACCCATGGAAAACACAAAGCCAGCTGAGGTTTAAAATTGAAATTAGAGTCCTCAAAGTCCTGCTTCCATTTATCAAGAGAATGCTGTCTTACTGTTACACCATGCTACTTAAATGTGAGATATTGCTATGATGAGTGTAACCTATGACAAAAAAAGTGAAAACTTGAATACGCTAAATGCAGAATTAGGTGACTAGTTGAGTGATAATATATTGCCTAACCTAATGAAAAGACATTACCTTTGAATAATGGACCACATCGTAGATTAAATTATCCCAAGGCAAGGTAGTAGGTGCTTCATGCAGACAAGGTCAATTACCTTATCCGGAAGAGCCTGTTTGAAGTGTATTATGAATAATTCACAGACATAGAAATTAGCTTTGAAAAAGTGTCCCAGCTATAATGTGGTGAAAGCATTCAATTTCTTTTTTAATGTATTTAAGATAACACCCAAAGGACAATTATGGCTACTTAACTGTAAGACTACTTAAATGACAAGGTATGACAATTGCTTGGTCAAATTCACATTGATGCATTATGCAAAGGGAAGCATCTCTACCATGGTGCGATGCTGTCAGGATACAAGTAACAGATTTCAAACCTCATACTGTATTTTTAAATGCTGAATGAAATTTGATCAAAGACTGATTAATTTATTAACCTTTCTCAATGGAGAAGGTGCAGTTGTGCTGTACTAGCTTTGTTTACTCTTGTTGTTCAGGCCTTTAAGTTCTTTGACTTTCTGATATGGAAACAAAGGTTCAGAGTGGTTAAATCACTTGTGTGATTTTGGAGAGTCTGACAAATGCAGAGGTAGAACCAGAACATTTTATTTTTCATCATTAATGAGAAGACCAGTCTTCTGCTGTGAGCACTAAATTAGTCTGTTCCCAAGTCAGTATTGTTCCAATCTAGAACTATTTAGCATTAGAGTTAAAATGATGGCAGTAGCCATGGTAGCAGAATGCATACTCACTTGACATATGGTGACCTTAGGTGTGAATTAGAAATGCAATAAACCTCTAAGTCTGGGGATTAACATGCCCTCTCAGCATATTTTGATTCCACAGGCTAAACAATAACCTTAGCTTTCTCTCTTTGACTTTGCAATAAGTGGTAACGGCCAGGGGAAATCCCTCAGGGGCTGCAGTTTTCTAAGATGCCTGGCAAGAAGATGGCTAATTCATCAGGTATGTATTTAAGTGCTGAAATGTAATAGTGACATTTCATGGCCTCTGAGTTTACCAGCTTTATTTGCTTGAAAGGGAGTGTTCAGCAGGATTTTAGAGGGTGCTGTGGAATCGTGTATCTAATGAGGCGTACAGCCTTCCCAGTCCTGTTTCCATTCACCTCAATGTCAAGAATCCCATTTATCTCAGCAGGAGCAGGTTTGGGACCCTGGAACTTTCAATGGATATTTTGAATAAAGAGGGATAAAAATTTGACACAGAGTCCAATTATAAAACAAGCTGTTAAAATATATGATGAAGTAGGAAACCAACATGAAGAGATAGGAATGGAAACTTCCATTAAGCCAAACAACTGAAAAATGTTGGGTATTTTTTTTTTGCATGTAGTTAGGTTTTTTGTATTCTCCATCATCCATCTTTTCTTCAAGGATCAAATCTCTAAAAAAGCTCAAGAATTTCCTTTCCTCTCACTTCACACAGTCATTGGCCTCTATCACTGTGTTTTCTGTGAGGACTTGATAAAGACTAATCTGAGTCTAAGAGACTTGCAAGCTGATGTTCTTGTTTGCATGCAGGAATGTGAACAGATGTTTACATGGTAGTGTTAAGTAGGACAGCTGTTTGGTCGTCATTTATTCCATTTAAAAGCAAAGATTTATGGTTAAAATTTTTACTCACAATGTGCAAGAGAAAAGAAATCTAAATTCAGACAAATGCATTTCTTCCTGTGCTAGAGGTAGCTTCCCTTAAACTCATCAGTTTTCTGTATCTCTGAATTCACAGCATCATCCAGATACCTCTTACCTAAACCTCTGGGCAAATGCACCTTACCTTGGCCAGTTGCCTGTGGGTGGAAGAAAATATATGGCACAACATCAACATTGCTAAATGCTCTTTGACAGAAGGAAGAAAAATAGCACTGAGATTAGGGGAGGGAAGTTGTCCCTTTTCTTTGCAGGAGATGGCTTATTGCTGATTGTTTCTGCAGTCTGTTTGTAATGAAGTGTGCATCAGGGTAATATTTGCCTTTGCATTTGTTCTGCTCTTCAGATGGGCGAAAATCATTAAAGTGCGTTACAGCCATAAACATGTAACTTGTATTTATTAATTTCCTAACATAAATCTGCATAGAAAAACTTCCATTTTGGAGGTGTACATATGCATGAAGCTTATCTGTAGAGAGAAGAGGTTGGAGGGAAGGAACTCTCATATATTTTTAAAAGAAGATTTATATTTTAAATATGAGGCTTGGATCTGATTTGTTCATGACTTCATTTCCCCTGATGCCTGTCCCCCTGGGGCTCCATATTTGAAAAGAAAGCACGCAAATGATGTAGACACCTAATGGAACTGATTGATCCCTGTTACTTGCATAGTGTTAATACCTGGTCAAAATCCTACACCAGTCTGAGAGAAAAACTTACCTGTCTCAGTTGTGGTGTTTCCACGCAAGCCCTACTACCTGATTTGTAGTAAGTTGTACTTGGCTAGAGGAAATTCACTCAACTAAGGATCCTTACTGCTGAAGGAAAGCTGGTGATGGATGTGATGGTCTTATGGACTTTTGATTCACAGCATTGATACAGCCCACAGAAGGCTTTGTCTCATCAGCTGTGATGAAAGGCCTATGGTAGAGAGTTATTTCATATGTAAAGTTCTTGATTTTCACTTCGTGATGCTTGTAGGTAAACTGGCTCCCATGCTGATTCTTCCTCTCACCATTAAATGCAGAAGACATGTAGGCCTGTTCAGCTTTGGGAAAGAGAGGAAGGACTAGGGCTTCTTGAGGCTGCATGGTTGTCATTCTTCTGCAGCCTCTGCCCATTCCAGTATTCACTGCAGTGCTAAAGTGCAGCTCAGTTCTTCCTTCAGCTCGAGGAGCAGAAAACTGTCTTCAGCCACATAATAATCTCTGTTAGTGACAGTAGAGCTGCAGAGCAGAGCTGAACAGTTCATATTCTATCCACTACAGTCTGTGCAGGAATGTAAATACACACCCATGTTTGTTATAGCTGTACAGAGAGATACTCAGGAACCTGAGACCAATTAAGCAGCAAAAATAGAAGATCTATTTGAAAGATGTGAACCTGTTGCTAACAGGGTGAAGAAGAAAGAGCTGCAAATTGATAAAGCAGTCCCACAGAGAAGACAGATTGTTGTCATCCTGACCTTTAAGGCTGGTCAGGATATATCAATAGAAGCATCTTCTGAGTACAGTGTTCTATGATTTTTTTTCATTTACAGTCTCTTGTTTTTGCCTTTACGTGCTGGCTTGGAGCCAGTTCATTTCATGGTCTTGCCTATACATATGTTCTGCTACAGCTGCATTTTTCCAAAGTGCCCAATTTCACAGCACTCCAGCCTTCCTTAGGATGACAAATGGTACCCCTGCTGCTCTGACCAACAGAACTGTAATTGCAGCCTGAGACAGGGACAGCTGAGCTAAGGCCATGCTGCAGTTTGGGTATATCCTTAAGTTGAAATCTGACTGCATGTGTTTATCGTAGCTGAGTTTCCGATTCCACCACTTAAGGCATTAACTGCTGACATTAATTGTAACATTGAGGAAAGCACAATTGCTCTGCAGTTGAAAGCAGTGTCAAATCAGCAGTTATTTATTTACAATTGCTCTGTAATAGGTTGTAACACATCAGACTATAAAGAAGTTTAATGAGTTGCAGTAATGCCTCTCAGAGATATTGGAACACAGTTCAACAAGTTATTGGAAGGCTTTTTGTTCACTTTTTTTGGTTTGTTGGTTGGTTTTTTGCTGATTTTTTTTTTTTTATAAAGCTTAAAACCAGACTTTCTGCTCTGCTCTGCAGGACTTTCTGATCATAAGAAGTACAACTCAGAGTTGTCTTTTGCCAACTAACACACTTTGAGAACAAAAAATATGCAATCCAGTTCAACTGGCCCTGTGAGATTTCTGTTCACTAGGGATGTGACAAAAGGGTAGGAGGAGAGGCTCAGAGTGTGGTTTCTACACTGTCCAAGCTGCCTTGCTGGCTCATAATTGGTGTAAGGCTCAGAAATGTGCTTATATTATTCTCTGAACTCTCTTTTGGGTGTTGGTGTCATTTTGTAGTTGTTTACAATGCATTGTCTTGTAGTAGACAATGGATATATTGCATGCTCTTCCCAGGGAATTTTGAGATAAAGAACTTGAGATGTAATATCATTTTCCGAAGGTGTCTTTTCAAAACAGAAATGTTATCCTAATAATATCTGAGAGTACTATTTTCAGTTTTAAGAAAATCCTCTAATTTATTTAATTAGGGATTCCAGCTTTAAAGTGATTAGCAATATATTATCTCTTCTAATTTATGTTCCATTAAGACTGTTTTCTATTTTTACTCCAGTTCAGATATTCAGCATATTTACTGATGATATTTTGTGATTTCTTTAAGATAAATCTGAGCCATGAAATTCAAAAAGGCACACTGTGGAAATGACATTGTCCTAATGACTTTCTGGTCAGACTCACCCCATGTAAATAGATGTTATTCTCTAACTGTCAGCTGTGCTGTATTAACCTGAGAGCTGAAGGACAAGGTGTGTTCTCGTTGCTTCATGAATCAATAGTGCTAATAAAGATTCTCTATACCTGAATCTAGATTTTATTATTCCTAGAAGCTGCCATTGCTAGTGCAATCAGAACAAAATTAATCTGTCTTTTGTGAAGGGTTGTCACATCTGAAGGCAGTCCATTTGAGCCACTAGTGACTGTATTGGTGCAATGTGAGCAGGGGTAAAAAAAGTAATAATAAGGATCCTTTTCTCATTATTAATGCAGGTCGTTAAAACTGCATATACAGGAAACAGTTCTGTCGAGTAAGGTAATTCCATTTTTACTCAGACACTTTTCAAAATAAAGGAGTGGGGAAGAACTGTTATTAGTGCATGTAGTTTCTCCCAAAGGACCAAGCAAAGATTGCTTTCTACAGCATGTTTTTCTGTAACTCATCCAGTCTCCAAATGTCCCCATTTTATCTACTTTCTTTTTCTAGTTCATCTAGTTGCATCTCATTGTGGGCGTAATCCAGCCAAGTGTCCATGATTTCTAGCAAGAATTGAATTAATCCTTGATTAATTCAACTCAACTTTACTCCAGCTGGATTGTGTTCATAAACAAGCTACCTGCTCTGAGTTATACGCAGACTGTCAGACCACTGTTAGGCCAGGCTGTTGCCCTGGGGTTTTTTGGGCTTTCTTGGTGAAAGGCTTGGGCTGGTAGGCAGGTGAGAGCACCTGAGCCTGGGAGCTTTGCAGAGCTGGGGACACCATGGTTGCACCAGGTGGAGAACAGGAGGAGGTGCAAAGTTCTACATTTGAGGTCATTACTCTTCATCCATGCCCAATCCCAAGGGTTTGAGCTGTCATGATGGATAATTCAAGAGTAAATAGAATAAATATAACTTTTTTTTTTTTAACCCCCTTTAAAAATAGGTTCTTCAGGCCTGTATACCACTTGCTCCATACTTGCTTGACTCAACAGCAACCATACTTGCTTGACTCAACAGAGTTTTTCTAATGAATTCTTACATCCTGAATCTGTTTCAGAACAGCAGGAGGCTGGACTAAACTTCTCCAGAGGTCCTGTCCAGCCTCAGCTGTTCAGTCTTCCTGTGAACAGCCTGATGCTCAGTGAGTGCAAATCTGCACTGTTACCCTGATTTCACTGGAACTGGATGCTTCTATGCTGGTTGCTGGATCTCTCCATTATTATTCCTGGAAAATAATAGGAAATTATTAAGCTATGAAGTGTTTCTTCCTGGAAGTCTTTCCTGGGACAGTTGCTTATATTGTAGCTTTACTGTTCTGTAAAAGTTTTCTCACTTCAACATTTCCATGAATAATAGTTGAATATGAAGTTTCTTGTGGTGAAATGATTGGTTTATGGTTTCATGCACGATTCATAGTCATTGATGCTTCAACTATTCCCCTCTGTCCTCTGCAATCTTATTTCTAGCCTCTGAAAGTGCTTTCATCTATGAAAACTTAAATAGCATTTAAGAACAAAAACTGCTGTGATAAACTACTACTCTCACCTTGCAGTATTTTATAAGGTGCATTAGTTCAATGCTCTCTTTCCTGTGGCCTTTCCCTGTGGCCCTTTCACATCCATTATAAAATGCTTTAAAAAGGAAGCTCTGAAGAGCATATGATGTGTCTAAACTTATAAACTCACTCATCTCTTCCATGCTTTCCCCCATTCCATGTGGGCACCTCGTCCAGTTAGCTCATAAGTTAATGTGGATAAGACTTCAGCAGGACACAGAGGGAGTGGGCTGTGTTACTGTCTGACTACAGGGGGGCTGCAAATGTCACTCCTGTTGTCTTCCTCAGGCTCTAGAGAACCACTGAGGAGTGTTGGTCTGCTGCAGAGAGCCCCAAAATCAAACATGATCATTCAGTGTCCCATTGCACTTTCACAAGACCTGGAATTACATAATCTGGTTTATCTTCTCTTTATTATTAATCTTTTAATTCAGAACTCGCTACTATTTATTCTCACTAACCATTTTTATACTTCTGTAGAAGAACTGATTAAGAATGAAAGATCATTTCCTGGGCACTGTATTGAGCCACCTCACGAGGTGGCTTTCCAGTGGAAATGTGTGCGAGGATGCTGGTAATGAGGATGAAAATGAACACAGAAGAGCTGGTTGAGCAGTGTGAGGGCAAGAAATGATGGGCTCATCTTACTGCCATTATTCCCGCTGGGAATAACAGGGAAAAAAATCCAGATATCTGCTGAGCAAGAGCTGCTCCTCTGGCCCAGACAGGGTTACATTGGAGCCCACTGTGGCTTATCCATGGTCATTATTCACTTGCAATTGAATCCAGAGCATTGATGGGTTTCTGGTCCCAGTGCAGAGTAAGGATGTGGCAGGACATGCATCAATGTCATAGGCTTATCTGTTAAGGCAGTGTCAGGCTTGTTTATCTGAATTTACCTGGAGGATTTAGGCTAAACAGAGAAAATGGGAAAAGGGGAATGAGGAAGAGGAAAAGGAATTGAAAGCAAGTGGGACAATTTTGAAGTGAAGGTGAGCTGGAATGCAGAAAATAAAGGAAATGAGATAATTTTTTTGTTTCTGCAGAGTAGAATATCCAGTTCATCTTCAGCAAAACTGCTGAGGATTCAAAGCTGCCATTTCCTGTTTTGTCATTTGTCCCTAAAAGCTATAATCTTCTTTGGATTGTTTATTCGCTGTTGCTTGCCCTTCCCAACCTGCATGCCTTCAGCTGTTCACATATTTTCTGTTGTTGGCTGGAGTCCTATTTGCATCTTTCAGGAAACTTGTCACTTGGCCAGAAATTTATTGAAAAAACCCAGACTGGGCTGGCAGAGGAGAATGCAAGTACTCATAATATTTTCAGCCTTCTTAGGCCTTCAGCTGGGACATTCATGAGGCACAAAATTTTTAGTTTGGATGTAGATTTAATGTTCCTCAGCATCTAAAAGCATTTGGGTTTGGAATCCTTATGCTCAGCCTCAAATCTCTCTCTTAAAGGCTTGATGATAATTTGCTTTTGCTGAGGCACTCTAAGTGTGCAGTGGCATTAGCTCTGTCATTGCAGCCCAGCAGTTCGGCTCATTAGGCTCCTGTTAAATGTAGAAGAAGCAAAGGTCCATGTTTATTTACCTTCTTTCTGCCCATTCTCATCTATGAGAATATCTTAACAACTACAGAAGAACAGAGCACACTGTGGTAACAGCTGCTCTAGAGGGAGAGCAGTTTCTCTGCTGAAGAGAAGCAGACAAATGCTGTGTGCTATGTGGTTTTTCCTTTGTTTTTTTTTTTAAAGCAATTACTTCAGCCTGGGACTCTGTGAAAGCAATGCACCTTGGCAGCAAAGCTGTATAACAAGAAACAAAATGTCAGCAAAGTACTGCCTTTTCCCCCCTTTTCCTAACCACACTTAACAAAATAATTTTAGAATGAGGATCAAACTTTGTGGTCTTGCCCATTGGGTAGTTCCACTGGCATTAGCAGGACTACTTCCCTTTTGGATAGCTGAGTTGAATAATGACAGAACCTGACCAGAAATTTTAAGCAAATTCAGTGAGATTCTTAGTAATGTTGACTGGCACAGTTGGTACCCAACACTAAGAGTGACTGTCATGGTGCAGTGTTTGACCACCTCTGATTTCCCAAAACAGCCATGTTTGTCATCTCTGAAAATTAGAGCAGTAGTATGTGGGTTATAGTTTTAGGAGAGAAAAAGGACTGTGAAACTGGTATGAATGCCATGGGGAAGGTTTAAAGTAAAGAAAGGAAAAATTAGATAGTCATTATGTCTGTACTGAAAAAAGATGAGACAGGCATAAAACACATGTGTGTCCCCTTGGAAGCAGAGTAGTGTGGTACAAAACCAGCTGTGTGACTAGGTGGCTCACCGAGTAAATAATGTTCAAGGGAACCATGTCATTGGGGATTCTCATTTTTTCCTGGTCCAAATTACATATTTTTTCCCAAGGTAACCTGATCTTGACTTAAAGGCAGGGTTGTTTGTGAGGTGCAGAGAGCCTGACATCTCGGGGGGTGGGTGTTGCTTCCACATGGCAGGGGCAGAGCCACGAGACCCTCGCTGAGGCTTGTGAACCAAAGAGCAGCATTTTCACTGTTAAATCTCAGCATCCCCTTCAGAGAATGAGCAGCACATTGTGGTTACTGCAGCACAGCCGGAGCTCACCCTGCTTTATCAGTTTATTTTCCCAGTGGTGGGAGTTGTTGTTTAAACTAATACAGATCCTGAGTCATTAATACTGATTAGTGACTTCACCAAACAAACAACCTCTAAGAAGGTATTAATTATGTGCTTTCAACTAAGTGTGGAATATTTCTCCAATTTTTCCCTTTTTTGTTCAGAATTATTTTAAATACTTTTTATTTGATTTATCAAAACTGTATTTTTTCCCTATTGAAAGGCCAAATGGGAAGAATTTGATTTTATGTCAATTGAATATTAAAAATTCCAATATAAAAAAGCTGTAAAAATGTTATGATGGAAAAAAAAATTGATGTGGGCAAACAAGGTCTTGGTAAACCGTTGCAAAAATATTGAGTCAGTTTTCCCTTCTCACTGCCTTGTCCATTTATTCAAGAGCCTTTAAAAAAATTATTCTCTAAGATGATAATTTGTACTCTGACTTGGCCTCTGAATTCAGAGGTTGAAATGAGGTTGAAATTGCCTCATAGGTGTGTGTTTATATACAGACATATGAATGAAAAAAATCTGTTAACTGCTTGTTTCACATATTATTCAATGTATCAGGTGAGCCATTTGCAGGATTTGATATTGTTGAGGTGGTTAGTGTGAACAGATATTTAAGAGTTTTGAGTGAGATTTCAAAGAATTGGCTTTGATTGCTCTCTGCAATTCTACAATCAGCATTTTTCTAATTTTTACTACCTCTTGATATGTGAATCTTTCCTTTTAAGAGAAAACAGCATAGATATAAATTAATTTACATTTTCATCAGTAAAAATTATAGATGTAAAATTTTAAAAATTCAGTTCTGCTTAACTTGGTTTGAATTTTGAGGACAAAATGAACATGAAAATGGCCAAGACAATGTTGTTTGAGTACAATATGCTTTCAGTGTTTCAAAAGACAAATGCAAATAAATTGACTTGAAGTGGTGGTGAGAAAGACCTTTAACTGAGCTGTTTCAATAACTTGGGTACCCCAAAAACTTTGAGTGTCTTAGGGGTAAGTGCTGTGTGAGACTTTAGGTTTATACAGCACAGGAGTTTAACACAGGATCCAATTTATCTTGCTATGTTTCCATAATTAGACTTTTGTTTGTTGCTATAGCAAGAACAAACTGACAAATCATACAGACAAATCTGACAAATATTTTAAATATAATACTTCTAAAAATGCATGGTTTTGTTTTAGCTCAAGCTATATAAACATAAAAGTCAGTACTAAGACTTTCTGACTGTATAAAGGCAAGCTGAGTCCACAGAAGTTGCTTGGAGTTTTTACACACAGTGATATGCATATAATGTGTATAAATGCTGTTGGAATATTCTGTTTCTGCCACTCCTTCAGCTTCTGAGTGCCTTTGCAAATAATTTTTTAAAAAATGCCATTTGAGACACAAGCAAACCTAAACCTTTGAAAATAAATTGTATTGCAACAAATGTCAGTGCCTCCTAATATGAAAATGAGAGAACTGTCAGTATGAGGGAGATTTAAGAAGAGAGTTTCTTTTAAGCTGGTAGAAGGACACCAGCTACATATTCGGCCATTCTTGTCCCTGGAAGAGGCAGATACGCAATGCAGGTGAATTTGATCCCAAACTGCATCTCCTAAGGATCACTGGAAACCAGTGGCATGTGTCTGTTACGCTCTCCATCGTCCTCAGCCTCTGTGCTGGTGAAGAATGTGGTCAGTGCCAGCCTTGCTGCTGCTGAGGCAGGTCCCATACAAGGGGCTAGCAATGAGCAGCTGAGTTCAGCCCACTGCTGGAGCAGATATGGGAAATCTGCTGGAGAACTGCCAGCTGAGGGGAGCCTGACCCTCCCTGACGTGCTGGATGGACACAAACGGAGTTCTTGTCCATGTACTGCAGTATTGTATATGTCAGGGTTCCCAGAGTCTTACTTGGCTCTTTGGATGCACACACCCAGCTGTTGAATAGAGAATCCACAGAAGAATATACCCCTTATTCTTTCCTTTCAGAAGATCTGTGCCAGCTGTACCTTCTACTGTCTGTGCCTGACAGCACAAAGGAGTACTTGATTTGATACAAAATTTGGTCTGCCTCCTCAGTTATTTAATATTATTCTTTAATTCATTATAATAATATATATTATCATTAAATTATTCATATTGTTACATTATGCTTATGTTATATTTATTGTAATAGTATATTAAATTATGGTAAAAAACAGTGGTGTAAATATCACAGCTGTTTCTAGAGGCTTCCAGACAATGACATTACCGTCATCCTGTCCACTGCAGGAAATACAACCCAAAAATTGCCTTTTTTGAAGATTTTGTTATCAAAATTGAAATCTTCCTAAGGCAGTTTAAGCAGTGCAGAAGGAAATCATTGTAAAGAAACTCATCACTGTTCTACCATTGGTAAATTCATTCACTTGGCACTTGCTTGTTTTGGGTTATTTTTTCACACATATTCTTCTTCGAAACCATAGCATGGAGTTCAAGGACAACATCAAATTTTTTTTGTTACAGAGGATTTTTTTCCATTAATAATAGAAAGAAAAAAACCATTGAAAAGAATACTTTTAATTGTGCAGTAGGCTTTTGACAACATTTTTAACTAAATGATGCGTTGCTAGAAGCAGGGTAAGCACATAATGAAGAATTAGTAGCACTTCTTATTAATGGACTTTTTAGCATAGAAATATTAAAGTAGAACTCTACTGACTTATGTTACCATAAGGTGATGGGGTCATTTCAAATTCTTGCATAATGTCATTGATTTGGTCTGTGGCTTCACCAGAGAAGGGAAATTAATTCATTTTGAGGTGGTGGAGAATTGATAATGCTTTGAAAAAAATTGTAGTAGCATGATTACAGAAGTGAAGATTCTACAACAAATCTACAGACTTAGAAGAAAGAATTTTAATCAGCACAAGGTGGCCAAACTCAGCCTCAGTGCAAGACATCCTCCCGCACTGCCAAGGTATTATGACGTAAACTTTCTGGAAAGAACTCAGATTGATTGGCATTGTTTGTGAAGTATTGCTTTACTTCAACATTACAGGTATATGACATACAATGTAAGTTTCAGAATTCCTAAACTCTGCAGGTGTTGATGAAGTACCATAGATTTGGAAGAGCTTTGCTGAAAAGCTCTGATTTCTCATGTGTTAAAAACTAAACAGGTAGAAAACAGTTTTGAAGAATCAGGGCATAATTTTACTTAATACTAAAATTGATTTCTAGGGGACTCGTTAGTGAAAAAAATTAACTTGTCTTGGGTAAAGGTGGCAGAACTCTGCCTAATAAATAGAATTTTGGAAAATACACTGGTTTTTTATAGCCTGTTCCCTTGACAATCTGAGATTGTTTCTTACAATGTTGACTGCTCGATTTTTTAGCACTGTATTTAATTTAGTTGTACATGACTCAAACTGTGGTGCTTCTACCACTTCCCCGGTCTATAACATAAGTCTGAATATGCACGTGTTTGCTTGGTATTGCTCAATGAAACAAATAACAACAGATCTGAAAAAGATGTCAGGAAATTACTTTTTCTTAATACATGCAAAGGATTGCTTATTTCTCTGTTATGTTTAAGTACATAATGGCTTCCACCAAAGGAAACTGACACAGATTATATTTGATTAATGAACACCATTATTTGCTGTTGACTTGAATAATTTATCTTTATCTAAATATTTTTTTTTCCCAGAATGGGCACTTTTAAAATTAGATTAAGCACTTCTGTATATCTATTTCTACTCCTAGACAAATCACCCTTTTATTCAATTAACATTACTATTCCAAGCTTTACTGAGCAATTTCCCAGTAATATAGTATAGAAGTGTTTCACTGGCTGCAGCAATCAACTTCTGCAAAAAAATCAGCTGAATAGAAAAGAAAGAAAATATAAATGCGTTGACAATAATATGAGGCCTAAAATGAATGTGTACATTTTTGTAAGATGAATCCTTAGATGTACTTGGCTTGTGTTTTTCTAATGAGTACCTCTGGGTATTGGTCAAATTCGTCATGTCTTAATTGTTGGTATCATGAGAATGTAGTTGCTCTTCCTATTTTTATTTTCCTTTTTTTATGAATTTACAGTTCAGTAGTCTAAGCTTAGAAGAAAAATAAATATGAATTAATTTTGCCAAGTGATTCTAAAACTCATTTTAATTAGTCTCCTACATTCTGCAGTTAACCTTGATTGCATTTCATAATTTAGATTTTCTTGCCTTGTATAATGAGAAATACTCCCCACTAGTAATGTTAGAAAAACAGAAGAATAAATTGATGCATCTTTCTTCATTAGCCATGCAGTTTATTTTTCCAAGCTCCTTTGATCAAAAAATCTTGATATGTCAGTTTTGTTAAATTTTGCCATCTACCTGTATGTGTAACTGATTACATTTCTTGATTTAAGGATTAAGGAGTCAATGAAAAAGTTAGCTGAGCTGGAAGACAAAGTCAGTCTTAGAAAATGTTCATCTGTGAATTTCATTATATCAGATTCTGCTTACTCTATCTGACTATTAATGCTTGATGCATAATGGATTCTGAAATGTGAACAAAAAAACTGTCTCGCTTTATATAAATACATAAATCTTAAAACTCCTGTAGGCAGAAAATAGCTTCTCAGAGATAAATTGATTCCCAAGCAGGGAAATATTTTTCCCACTTATGTCCTACCTTTTTTAATATCTTATCTAATTTTAAATTTGCAAATTTCATCCATGAACAGCACATTAAAATTTCTAATCTTGCTCCCTAAGAAATCAATAGAAATTTTAGTCTTACTTTTGAGAGGAACTGTGCTAAGTTCATAGTAATATATCAGTCAGTGTGTTATTTTTGTATATTTTTGTTCTTTATATCTGACTCCTAAGGTAAGAAATCCTGATCAAGGGCTAGAGGCTCCTGCAAAAGCAGTTGACACTACAAGAGGTCCTTGTCCAATACTGTGTGGTACAGTTCAATCTGTGTGATGTGAGTTGTGGCAGGAGAATTGTTTTCAGTCTCCTTCAGTGATCACACAAAAACCACTGGACACAGCTGATGCAAACACTGGTGTTGGCTTCCACATTCCAAAGTCTTGGCAGCTGAAAGGTGCTAAGGTTCTCGTGAGTAACTGGCAGGTGAGCCCTAATGGGAATACAACAGAACCATTGCTTTCTCAACATGTATTCCATAAAATGGAACTCGGGGCAAAGTTTATGGTTTGTTACTTTGCAGGTTGCACTTTTTCTTTGAGTGTTGTCTAACATGTCCACCTCCATTCTCTTTTGCATTCTCGGGAGAATCCAGTTTGCTTATCAAGTTCTCTTTCTCTCTCTTTCTCTTTTCTCTTTCCCGCCCTCTTTTTTCCCTTTCATCCAGATGGAATGCCATTTGCTTGGTGGGTTGGCCGTGCCAGTGAAAAGCACCTTTACTGGGGAGGATCTCTTCCGGGCATTCAGCAGTGTGCCTGTGGATTGGAAGAAAGTTGTCTGGATATGAGATATTTTTGCAACTGTGATGCAGATAGAGAAGAATGGTAATAATTTTAACATGTGTAAAGCAGTGTCTGTGTGAAGAGTTAGGGACAGGAGGTAGGGCAAGAAGGCTTAAATCTTTCCTGCTTCACAGCTCAGGAAGTTTGAGTGTAATCTGATAAGAATGAAAATGAAACTAGAATTTGGACTTCTGACTTTACCTTAAATTCCTATGTTGAACAAAGACATCTGGCTGAAGCAGGTTGCTGGGATGCGTGGTCTTCAAAAAAAATCTTTTTTGTTGAATGCCAAATTGGGTAATTTTATTTGCTTAAAAGTTTGGTTCTCCTGGAGCATTGCACAAATAAAGGCTCTATGAGCTTGTTTCATAGGTGTACATCAGAGCAGAAAATTGAGGCCTAGACAGCAAAATTCAGATACAGCTAAACAAGAAATATGTACTACTAAGCAATCTCATATTTTTCTTATGAAACAGTATAATGCACCTTAACCTTCTTTCACCTTGGATCTCAAGCTTTTTAAGGTCCATAGGAAGAGCTGTTTGGCTTCTGTAGATTTTGGTTCAGTCTCCATAGGAAGTTTTAGAGTCACAGCATGAAAATTCAAAGCTTTCTTTGGGTTCTGACCTTTGTTGTGTTCTGATGCTGCATGGATCTGGGAAGGCCACCTCACAATCTTCTGTCATTCTCTGCACTTTCAGAGACACTCCAGCCACCAAGAGCTAGTTGGTGAACTTTCCAAATGTGTTTGAGAGAACTGAAATGCTAGATGACTTTTATTGGAAGTACAGTTTGAAACATTGAACATACATGTGAAAATTCTGCTCACTCAGTCTCCTTTCTAGGCCACTCACTCATAGGATCTGCTGTCCTGTGTCTGAAAAAAATGATATTTTAATCTTGAGTAGTTCAGAAATTATGAATAATGGAAGTAGACAAGAAATGTCTTGCTGTCATGGGCTGCTGTGTTTGAAACACTGTCTAAATTAGCCCTGTGAAACCTTCACTTAAAATGAGTAGAAAGGAATGGTAAAGAGTCTTAAAACATAAAAAAAATCAGAAATTACTTGTCACTGTATGTGTTGGGCTTTTTGGTTGATTGATTTCTAGACAGTGTGATTATTGCTTGGACCCTTGCAATCCCTGAGGTCACTATTCACTTTCAGAAATTATAGCTTTAAGGAGATTTCTTCAGGAAGATGTTTATGTAAATATTGGCTTATGAATGTCATTTGTATTGAATAGCATGGCTGTGCATGTTAATCTGTCTTTTCTTTAATGTTTGGTTATCAGATGGGCTTTTGATGAGGTTTTCACATGAGCATCACGAGCTCTGTTTTTGCTGGTGCTTGGTTCTTTTCATAATTCATGTTCCATTTTTCACTGCTCAAGCAGAGCAGGGGTTTATGCTGGCAGACACTGGGGTTGCAGTCTTAGACTGCAGGGCACTGCACCATTAGGTCTTATAAACCAATGCAAGGTGAAAGCTAAATGCAGTTTTATACTATTTCAGCTTAGTCTCCTCAGGAAATGAGACCTAAACAAGTTATGCTGTGAGTGTTTATCTCCATTTCCCCCCACACACCCCCAATGATTTTGAACAAGCAGACGTGTTTCAAACATCTTGGACAGAGAGGGAGAAGTCTCAAAAGTATTACAAATTACACATTCTATGAAAATTTATGCCAGTCTGAGGGGAAAAAATCAATTAATGCCCACAAGAAGGAAGTTAAGGAAGCGTACACTTTTATTAGATTTTGGAAAACCCTCATGGGAGAAAGATGTTGGAAATCATGCATCGTTAACTTGGCAGCTCAGAGAGCTACTTGTTTCTCCTAATTTCATGATAATAACAGAATATGCTTACAAGTTACCTCCAATAAACTGCCTACTGTTTGTTGGTTTGGGGATTCAGTTGCTTAGGTTTTTAATCCATGAGAAAATTTTACTTTGGCAGTATTCTAAGTTGAAGGTTGGCTTTATAAAAGCTAAAAAACCCTGACCTTTATGAAGGGTTTCTAAACATAAGAAATTTCATGCCTCTTGAAGATTGCTTTTGTGTTTCCCTGCTAGAACACTGACCTCCTGATATATAACGAGCATTCGAATCTGAAACCTGCTGAGATCTGAACTGTGACTTTAACCTGCTATACATTATAGTGGAAGGAACAAGACAGCAGTAGATGCATTTATTTGTCTCAGCATGAAATAAAATGGGTGCTGCAGAGTGGAAAACCAGAAAATCATTTTTGCTCCTTTTAGATAAATCATGCTGCTCCAAGGTAGGAACTCTCCAGAATAGCTGAAGCATCCTCCTGAAGAGGAGACAGTCCTAGGATTCTGCTTTGATTTGTTTTCCCTAGACTAAATCTTGAGTGCAGAAGAAGCTACTAATTTCTCAGAGCAGCAAAAGAAATTATAAACAATGGAAAGCAGACCTGCCAAATCCTGTGCCAGATACAGCAATATGGCAGCACACAATATGCACTTCCAGGCATGCTGCCTTTTAAATTATATCTGAGCAGACACCTGAGCCAGCTGCTATTTTTGGGCTCTTACTTGACATCAAGTTAGCCTCCCTGGCCAGATGAATAGGAATCTATAATTAAGCATTCTAGTTTGGGAAGGCTTTTATATTTTTCATCTTTGTTTTTATTAAACCATTGTACTGATAATTATCTTTTTCCATATGGCTCATCATGCTTCCAAACTCCACAGCAGGATGACAGTGAAATCTGCCACTTAGAATAGTGGAGTATCTTCATGGTGTTTTCTGGAGAATGGGAGATCTCTGATGAGGAAGCAGAAGCACCTGCAACTGCATCCTTTTTGTTGACCCAAGAAGGGATCTGAAAAAGTGTAAGACATGCCTTGGCTGCATGCTGCCAAAAAAAGGAGATTTCTGACTTCTGTAAGCACTTGCTAGTGGGTGAAAATATTCATAAAAATCCAGTGGCCTTCAAGCTGAAGCTAAACCTAGTTCATAAAATGTTCTTTCTTTCTGTCTGTTTTTCTGTCTGTCTGTATGTCTTTCTGTCTTCCTCTGTCTTACTCTGTCTTACTCTGTCTTTCTCTTCCCCCACACTGACAAAAGTTAAAGGTTGGGACAAGCTCTGTACAGATGAGACATATTAGTGATTGTCTTTCAAAATATACACCCTGTTTCAAACAAAAATGTGTTCTTGATTGGGGAAATGTGATAAACTGACCTAAAGAATAAAGCATTACTGAAATACTGACAGGATAGTGTTATCATGAGACCTTTTGGATCTTCAAATACCTTTCCCAGGTTGTCTTTCATCTCAAGCAAAATTCTCTTGCCTTGGCAGTTAAGGTCTTACTGCTCACCAAACCTTGCATTTAAATGGGAGGAAACTCTTTCATTCTGAGGTGAAGCACATGACTGTCCTGAAGTCCTTTTGCTACTTTGGTCTCTCTCTCTGGAATCCGTTTTCCACTTCAAATGCAGACCCTACAGTGAAGCCAGTCATCAAACCAAACCTTGCTGACTGTATTCACCTGGAAACTTTGTGAATTTGGAGAACTATGCTGCTTTTTATTTTGTACAGAAAGAGAGACATCTCTGGAACTCATTTTGTACAAGAAGCTCAGGCATCTCAGCAAAGTGTGATGGATGGTGTTCCTTCAAACAATTAGCTGATTGGCCATCTTTTATTTCTATTCTGCAGTCTTATTATTCAAACTGGAGGAGTATCCTTCTCTTTTATCTTCCAGAACAATCTTCACTGGGCAACTAAATCTTTGAGTCTTGCCATTTCCAAAGTAAGATGCCTTCACCTCTGTATCATGGCTTTGGGGCACTAGAAGAATAAGAAAAACCACAGGATGTGATAAGAAGGGGAACAAAATAGAGGGTGGATATTACAACTGTCAGACCCGCTTTGTCTCCCAGAGGTATAATGAGTACATTGAGCTTTGTTTGAGGAGGAACAAAGCCAAATGGAAGTGAATGAAGCCCTGCTTGGATGAGCTATATTTGTGCTAAGCTATGCCAGAGCCAGGGTGATAAAACTGGAAGGGCAGAGAAACCCTGATGAGCCCAGATTTGACAGGTTTTGTTTGCTCAACCACTATCCCACACTGAATCCATTCCCTGAGAAGCAGTGCAGGCAACTCCAGAGAGCCTGTGAGCTCATAAATAACCCCTGCCAGAGGTGACCTGGCCTGTACAGGGTCGTCTTGGATATCTGCCTCATGACTACATTTGTCAACAACCAGGAAGAGCCGCCTGCAGAGAGCTGACTGTAGCAGGTCCCTGAGATGTCGAGAATCAGTTCATTACACTAATTACCAAACTCTGTATCTCTAATTCAGCCAAATACAGCCACTGCATCTTGCCTTCAACTGTTAGGTATGTCCCCTTGTGCTGGTGTTTTTTAGTTAATCATGAATGTACATTATTTTACCCAGTAAAGCATTTTTGGATATGGCTCATGGGTAAGATAGCAATTAAAATATATTCCTTTGGATTATTAATGATATATCCTGCACAGGCCTCAAAAATTTTCCTGATGGAAGCCTATATCACAGGCCCATTCCTTATGAGTTTCCTGGCCATCTGCTGATGGTAGTATTCTTTTCCCCAAATGTATGGTATTCCTGAAAATCTGTGCTGAATATCTGAGCTACTGTGGCTCAGATCCCACCAGAGTTTCCATTAATGTGCAAGAGAAAAATATACCAATAGGGGATCATATGAGAATAAATTATATTTAATAGCACCACTGTTCTACCATCTGTTACAAAAAATATGGAAATGGCTACCTAGAGATTAGCAATTTATGATGGCTTACACTGTTAGAACACCATCGAGCAAGGGTTTGTTGAGCACACTTTTAGTAGTAGCCAGGAAGAAGAAAAATAGTTTCATGAAGTTACCATCCAAATAGTTATTTGTCATTTACGTGTGAGTCTGCCTTTACTACATCTTGAAAGACCCAGCTGCTGCACTATCACCTTCAGTAGCAAATTATTTTCATCTTTTTTAAATTGGTCCATACATAGAGCATTTGATTTGATGTGACTTGCTCACAGCTTATTGAGGAAGACCTTTGGGTAGATGTAGGCATTAATCTTCAGATGTGGATAAACAAATGACGTCCAACTGTATTTAATACCCATAAACAACAATTTTTCAGTGATTTAATTTAAAGGGCATTATTGGATTTGTTTGGTTTGGGTTTTGCTTGTGGAAAGACAAATTGACACTATCCTTTATGCAAAGAGCTCAGAAAAACATCTGTTTGTTGAGTGTTGTTTCCACCCTCAAAACATTCAGATTTTCATCTGGTTTTGTGCCAAATTGAGTGCCAAGTCCAGTAAGCACGAGCTTGACTTCCAAAGTTATTAATTTATTCATGCCATTTCTGGTGAGCAGAGGACTCCTTTCAGGAAAGTGATAAAACCAGCCTTGATTTTTGTGAAATCAGGACTTAACTTACAAGGGATGTGCTTGGTGGAAGCAGCCACAGAGTGCAATGTGAAATCCACTTAGGAGAAAAAAAGTAGTGGCTAACCTGAGAAGCAGCTGTGGAAAAGCAAATATAATCAGGTTTCAAGTGTGTGAAGGGCTAAATTAAAATACATAAAAGTAAAAAGGAGCTCTGGGAACAAATACAAAAATATTAACATGACAAGGTTTTACTTTTGTTTAAAAGACAAAATCATGTATTTGCACATCAGAGTGCAGATGCTTTTTATCAGAAAATAGAAATTTTATTTGAAAAGTGTAGTAGATGAAAAATGATCCCCAAACCCCCTTCAGGCAAAATTTCAAATGTTTTGTCCAAACCTTGGTATATTTGTATTTTGTAGTGCCACAGCAGTGCCTCCAGGAAGTTATTGTACAGGTACACGAAGCTGTTTTGCTCCTCTCTCAGGAATAATACATTGTATTTGAGAGGCTGCCATGGTGTAGCACAGAGAGAAGAGGAATTGTGGTGCTTTGTGAGAAATGGAGTCTGAAATCAGTTCAATTTAAGGAATACCAGGAATTTGAAACACTCACAATGTCTTCCACTCTCTTTTCTGCTTTTCTTAGCTGAAATCACTTAGGTGTTGATCTTTCACCAAAAACTTGATTTCCTACTATGAAATAATAATAATTAGCTGCAATGATAGGTATGTTGTTCCTCGCACTGACATGTTCTCTGAAGGACAGAATGTTTTTCTGATAGGTTTTATTTCAGTGTCTGCTTGTGTGAAAATACATATCATGATATGAGGGTTTTTTTCCATGTGTGAGAGAACAAAATGCATAAAATGTGCTTTTTGAGTTTGAAGAGAAGCTTGATTGAGTTTTCAAGGCATTAACAAAGAAGTGAGGATTTTTATTAATTCTAGAATATATTTCTCTCTCACACTTGAGCTATGCTACTAAAGTTCACTGTGACACTGGCATATAAGCAGTAAAAATTCAGTAATAAAATTTGATATAAAAGAACTTCATGCAGTACAGCAGAATATCTAATAAGCAATGCAGTTTTCAGAGATGTGGAATAGATATCTTTAAAATGTCACCATTTCATGGTTTTTTGTAGATATTTTGAGTGCTAGCTGTAGAAAGATACTGATTTTTATTTTAATGCTGATCATAGCTAGTAAAAAGACTGCACCATTTTTAAAATTTAAATAAATTTGCAGGAAGCCTCCCTAAATATTTTTGCAATTTTTAAAAAAAATTATTTTAAGAAAGAAAACATGACCTTAGTTACTCATATTTATAGTGAATATTTAATGTCCCATTACTATGCATCTTTCTGCCTTTTTTTCATTCCTTTTGCCTACTTTTCTTCCTCCATCACTGGAATGCCTTATTTAATTATCTTCCTAAGAAATACTCAAATAATTTCGCTTTTGTCACAGTAGTTTCATAGTCTGTTAAGAGTATTTACCCTAAATTTCAAATATTGATACAATAAGCTATGAGTGTGATACTGAGGAGATTTAGAGACCATGTACCTTTGATTCATACATGATAGCTTTCCTTCTGAGTCTGTACTGAAGGCCTCACTCTGCCTTGTGCCTGGGAATTTCCTCTTGCTGCACTTTGTCTGTAATTATTTGCATGTCAGACACCCACTGGAGCAAGAAGAAAATGTTAGCATTGAAGAGGGTACCTCTCCTTTTCCCCTTGGCATTATGAGACAATTAACTATGCTGCATGCAATTATAAGCAATGAAAAATAAATGCAATGTGTGCAGCCTTTATGAAAAAGATCAAAATGCTCCTATTTTTGTCTAACATTAATCAGAGTAGAGCACTTAGCCAAGCAAACATTTGAGGTTGTGTGTCAGAGCACAGCTGCAGTGTTTGTCCTGATTATTGTTTCTTTGCTAGAAGTCTGTGTCTGTTCCTGTATCTGGAACTACACTGAGAAGTTGACATTGCAAGGAGGATATGGGCAGGTCTGGGATCCTGCCTGGGATGTCAGTCTCTGGCAGTGTCAGCACTCAAAACAGTGATACCTGTTTCCCAAGGCATTGTGTCCCACCTGCCTGGAGGAGCAGTGGGTATAAATTTGGGGTTCCTGGCATTTTGGATGTGTTGCCATCCCCATGTGCAGGATGTGGTCTTTCAGCTATGAGCAGACAGGCGAGTTGAGTCCAGACCCTGCTGGGCTGTGCAGAGGTAGAGATACTTTCTCCAAAACTATTGAGATTTGGTTCCATGAAGGATGCTCTGCCACACTTATGTGCCCAGATGTACAGCAAACCATAACCTTGAGAAAATCACTGTGGAGATTCATTAGCACTCACCTCTCTATTATCAATCAATAGAGAGAGACCTCAGAAGAGCAGTTCTGCTCTGGTAAGATGAGGGTTGGTGTCTGGGGGACTCAGCTGGGCTCATGAAGTGCAGTGGGATGAATGCACATCTGTGTACCCTGCCAGAGCCAAAGCCACTCAGTCGGCTTAAGGACCTACCACGAAACATCGCACTGCATTTTGAGGACAACTTTTTGTCCAGCTGACTCAGAATAAAAACAAAGAAATTATCCTTTAAGAATCAAACTTCCTTTTCCTTTCTAGCAGCCATGTGTAAGTTAGTCACAGCTAAGAACAAGCCCAGCTAACCAAACATGAGAAGTTCGACAATGCAGTAAATCTGCCTTGAGTATTTCAGTTGCTGAACCAAAATATCCCCGGCGTGCAGTGCAAAAGATCGATTCAGTCCAAACTCACTCTGCCAATTCAGCTGGTTTTGCAGTGTGCAGGGTCAGCCTGTCCCAGCCATCTTGAAGCTGGATCAGTAATTGTCTGGCATCCCCTCACTAACAGTGGGCTGGATCAGGCATCACCTGTCCTCTTCCTGCTCGGGTAAAGCATAAAGCCAGCATAAAACACCCTTATCTGTCTCCAGCTGACTTTACAGAAATGCAGACTTGGACTTAGACCTGATCCTCAGCAAATATATCCTGCTGAGGAAACCCTGTAGAGCCTAGTTTACATTAATGCCCATTAGTCAGCATGGTAGTGCTCTTCCTCAGCTTCACAGTAGTTCTGCACAGCTGAAGCAGGTTTACAGCCCATCCCAGCCAGTATCATGTTTCCAAATGGTGTCTTCAGTGGTCAGTATTGCATGTGAACAGAGAGCCTACATGGGAGCATTTATCTACATTTATCTCAAACAGTGTGTACTTGTCATAATTCTTGCAGGTAATTTTGCAGAAGTTCTTTAAGTAAGCATCTTTTAAATATTCTCTTGCATGAGGAATGCTGGGGGGTTTGTCTGCGGTTAATCTGTCTCTTTCTGTTTGTGTATTAAAATCCAGGACAAATGATACTGGCCTCCTTGTTTTCAAAGACCATTTGCCTGTAACTCAGATTGTGATCACTGACACAAACAGATCAAATTCTGAGGCTGCTTGGAAAATCGGCCCTTTGCGTTGCTATGGAGACAGTGAGTACTAGCTCTTCTCAATTTCCATAGGTACAGAATGTTCCTTTTTGTTGTTGTTGTTGTATTTTTTTACAAAAAGACTGTTTCTCTGATAAAAGGTGGCTTTCCACATGCAGCTTGCAGCTGCTGTCCTGTGCCAATTAACTATAGAGAAGGGGGTTGTGTTTGCAGGGCAGTTCTGGAATGCTGCTTCCTTCAACACAGAGGCCTCCTACCTGCACTTCCCCACGCTCCACGCCGAGGTCAGCGCGGACATCTCCTTCTTCTTCAAAACCACCGCCCTGTCCGGGGTGTTCTTGGAAAACCTTGGCATTAAAGACTTCATACGAATTGAAATAAGCTGTAAGTTTCACTGCTCCAAAATCTTAGTGCCTTTGCCCAATCTGACAGATGCAGAGAACTGGGAAGGACATATTTTCTGCAATTTTTAGATGGCTGGAAGTGCCTGGAGATGATAAGATGGAGACATAAAGACTCTTTTATCAAGACTTACCTACTGCTCCTGTCAGAGTTTCCCTTTATAGACTTGATCATTACACTTAATCTTGCTGTGGCTAGATTTATCTTTCTTAAACAAGCAGTATGAATTTATTTTTTCAACACTGATATTTATTTTTAAATATCTTTAGAAAAAAAACTACTGGTACCTGTAGGCTGTTTCTAGTTTAAAGTTGAAAAATTTAATTCAACCATTCTGATGATTACTTTTATTTCCATATCAGTAACATACCAAGTCTGATGTAGCCCTAGTGTTTCAAAGGAATTCAGGGTGTATGGTACAGATACTAGGTGTGAGTTTATGAAGGACAGGACACTAATTCAATACAAGTTAGTCACAGTTGTAATGGATCTTGAATACTTCAAAATCTATTAAGTGAGTGCAGTGCAACTGCTACTCAGTGTATTAGGAAAATAGCAGGGAATTTAATCAGTGAGATTTTGCCTCACTCCTCTTGTGATGACTTCAAATATTTATTAGTGACAAAAGAGTACGATGCCTTTGACATGAAATATGACATGTGTATTCCAAATTCTGTCAAGCTGAGGGAAAACAAACTGAGTGCTATGCATCTGATAATATGCTTATAATAACCCCAAAATAAAATTTAATAAAACAGGGCCCCAAGGCCCTCTGATTCATTAAACCAGTGGTAAATGTCATGGTGGATTATCACAAGGTAATGAGGTGTGATTTACTGTTAATTGCACATCAAGGTCCAATTTGGTTGCACTTCAGGGTGTAGCACATTTTATTCTCAGGGATACAGAAGTAAAAATGGCATCAAATATAACAAATACTGTAAACTAAGAGGATTGTTCAGTGAAAGCTTCTGGATGTGTTTACATCTGTACTCCTAGAGAAATGAGTTATTTAAAAGTTTGGGAAAAAATCTTCTAGACTTAGGCTTCTCATCAGTAGTTTGTTGTTGTGCTTCTTTCTACCAGATGGAATTTGCAGCCTAAAGGCTTTGTATCAAGGAAGCTCCATGGAGCAGGTGCTTCAAAAGGAAACAACTTTTTAGCAGATGCAGGGGTTCAGAATAGATCTTTGTCTATCCCTATGAGCATTTCCCATCTTAGCTATCTAAGAAGCAGCTTCTAAAACCAGACCTATCCAATTTTTTGGGCTTGAAATAACAAGGTTTTTAGGAATTTTCAGTCCACAACCTTCTGGTTGTGTGATCTGTGGACCTGGTTCTTGGCCATGGTGGTGCATTTAGAATTTTAGGAAGAGGAAAATAATCAGTCGCAAGAATGTTAAAAAGTTCTAACTCCTTTCAGGCTTCCAGTAGAGGAAGGTGGACTCCTTTATGTGGCTTTGTTTTTCAACTATTGTCTTGTTTCTAGGAGCCTTATTATTTCTAGATGTGTGTTACATATAGAGCTTTAGTTTAGGATCACCCATTGAGTAGTTTCCCCCATCAATTTTTTTGTGCATCTTGGGTCAGAATTAGGCAAACAAATGCTTCTAGTATTCTCTTGTACCACATGCAGCCAAGTTATGTAATGGTTAATTACCTGCATTTTCAAAGATCTAGTTGAAAAGATCTTTATCCTTGCTCCCATCTTAGCACTATTTGTAGAAAATCTTCTGGGAATATTGTGTGACTTTTGTGCAGCATTTAGCACTTTTACTTCAAAAAGAAAAGTGCCATTTCTAGATCACTGAGATTTTTATTGCAAAAAAGATGGGTACCCACAACCAATCCTAATCACAGCAGAGATCAAACAGTGAGGCTGCAGGCTTAAATTTATTTATAAGCTGCTGTGTAGGAGATGGGAGGTAAATGATCCTCTACTATTTGCTGACATAAAAGTTAATGGACCCTATATTTATGTAAGATTTCTTGATGTCAAAACCACAATTTAGTTCAGACCTTCACTTCCTCTTCACATCTGTTTATCTCTTGCAGCCCCCAAGGAGATCACCTTCTCCATAGACGTGGGAAATGGCCCCACAGAAGCCACTGTGCAGTCTCCCACAGCCCTCAATGACAACCAGTGGCACTACGTGCGGGCAGAGAGGAACCTCAAGCAAACCTCTCTGCAGGTGGACAACCTCCCCAAGAAGGTCCTGGAGGCCCCTGCTGAGGGACACTTCCGCCTGCAGCTCAACAGCCAGTTATTTGTAGGTAGGGACAATCCAAGGGTTCCTGTAGATAACAGTATTTCATATAGTTTGGTGATGAATGCTCTTATCTCACCATTGAGCTTGCATGTGGTGGCTTGATTTTGCTGCTTCTTCTACTCCTGCACAGGCAACATGAATAACATGAACAACACTCAAAGCACAAACCATAGTTTAGTCATGCTATACTTGATGGTATCCTTGGGGTCAAACTCCTAAAATGTACTTACTGCCAAAGAGTTAACAACCTTTCTTGTTATGCAGCACTGGCTGTGTAAAATGCTGTAAAAAAATGTGACCTCTCTCTTGAGGCACATTGTAAAAGCCAGAAATTTTTTGTATAAGTTTCTGGGGCAAAGCCTGATGACAGTATGGTCTTTAAATTCTATTCCTTCAAGCATGTCCACCAAAACCCTTATTTGGTGAGAGAGTCCATGAGTGAGAGAACTATGAACACAGTCAAAGCAAATACAGGTGTTTTATCTGAAAATTAAAGAGGGAAGAAAAATCTCTGCATATATTTTGTTTACTTATTGCGCTTGCACAAGAAACCAGGATTGGGACTACTTTGTATTTGATAATATGATAATGGGTTACAAAGGGAATTATCTCTTTTCTGTACTCAAATGCTGTCTTTCTGAGTAATCTGCTCAAGTGATGGAGTGGGATGTAACTGTTCTTATACAGGGCCATTCAGGTAACTCCTGATTCCTTCCTTCAAATGGATTTTTTTACTTAGCTGAAATGCTCTAGTGAACCTCAATCTGTCAATGCATTTTAATAAAGTTTACTTCTGTATTCATACCCTTATACTTAAGTAGCTTTCACGTTATTCATTTGAGCTTTTTATTGTGTATGTGTGCAGTAATTACTGGGCTCTGAATATAAAGAATTAATCTGTTAATAAATAGATGTGACTGCATCAATGTCAGGAGTCCTTCCAACACAGCTGTTGATTTATACCTAAAATGATCTCTGTTAGACTCAGCTGGAGAGGAGAATACACAGAAAGGAGGCTTAAGACTGTCACAGTGCAAGGTTTCTGTTTTCTGGTATGAAGCATGCTGCTAATCACTTGTTTTTCAAATACTACATTGATCCTAAGAACATATTCTGTGGGAGGCCAGGCCTGGAGGCAGCAGGCTTGGGCTGCCAGGCACCTTAGAAACATCAGAGAAATTTAGCCAACATATTGTTTGCAGTTAGGAAAATTAGAGATTTTGTGACTGAATAGACTTTGTGATTTTTTGGTTGTTTCTTTCTAAAGGACTAAATATGATGGGTTTATCATAGGTCATCTATTAGATATTTCATATATATATCAACTGTTTACCATCTCTCATCTGAAAAGCAGTATCTGCCTGTAAGCTTGCTTCTCAGCCTCAGCAAAATAAACAGGTTACCTCTGTGAATTTCTTGGTGGTTTTAAAGTGACATAACTGATGGATTGTGTAATGAAAATCTGTGGTAGTTAAGGGCCTCACCAGAGCCATGTGCCAACAGGAGCCCTTGTGAGCAAAGACAAACACAAAGCTCTGCACCTGCCCAGAACAGCATCAGCATCCCCACAAGCTGGGGATTGAGTGGATGGGGAGCAGATCTGCCAAAAAGGTCCCGTTGGTTTTGGTGGAGAAATGAATTTGTACCCCATCTGAATGTAGCTATGCTTTAAGGAATAAGTTGGAACCTAGTCCCTGATACCAGCAGGGACTTCTGACTGATTGTACTCTGATTGTAGTGAGTGTTTACAGAAAACTCTAGGATATGGGTATTTATTTCAGCCAAGAGGTGAAAAGTACTCACTGTGCAATAAATATGTTGCATTCTGTCGTTCATCCATGCTTTTACTGAACCGTGAACAAAAGGGACAGAAAAAAAATGAGTTTGGGAGTGCTTTTTCAGGCCTTAACTCTGCCAGATTGAAGGCCAAAATTATCTGTGACTTGCTAAGTTTTCCTGAGAGCTGTCAGAAGTGTTGGAAACCTGGTTTGCCTCCTGATTCTGGCACTATTTCTCCCCGGGTGCTCCAGGGAAAGGTGGCAGAAGTCCAGCAATACACAGATGTGATATAGTTTGTCTCTACTGAAAGTCTCATTTGAATCTTGTAATAAAAAGCTACTGATTTAATACCTCAGCCGTGCAGAGAGAGCTTTAACCCATCTGAAAAATAAATGTATAAACACCATTGTAAAAAGGAAAGAAGCAGAAGCGCATAATATTGCTCCCTACTCCCCCTATAATCCACAACATATTTGTCTCTGCAGTATTCTGCATACTGACAGTGATTAAGGGGTTTCCAGCCTTAATGACTGTGTGTGGCAGGCTTTTGAGATAGCTCTGTGTGTCCGTGAAGTGGAAGAGAAAAATGACTTTGGATTGCCACTACACTCAAACAAGCTTGGGTTTTAATGCAGTTAGAAAGGAGTTAGAAAACCATTTCTCACTTTCTTTTAGTGGATCTTGGGTGCTAACTGCTTCCAGCTGCATTATAATCTTGTCAGAGCATGGATATCCTTGCACCTGGCCAGATTTCTTCTGTAAATTTGGAAAAAAAGTACAGTAGAAGGATCAAACCCCAAACAAATATGCATGCTAAGTAACATCAACTGCACCAAACTGTCCAGTAACAAGCCAATTCAGCAAATGCCTTGGTCAGAAGGGGCAGACAAAAACCATTCCTTTCAATGGACAGTCATTTTCAGCCCCCATATGTGTGACATGGTTTTGGATAGTGCAGCTCTCCCTGTGGTCCTGGAGTAGTTTTGTCATTGTGGTGTGGTCTGAGATGAAGCCCTGTCTTACCTACTGGTGAAGGCATGAGCATAAGACTCCATCATGGGATGGGAAAGACTGTCCTCCCAGACTGCTTTGAGGATAGGGTTTGAACTCAGACTGGTAACATCAGAGAAGCAAAATAAAAATCCTGAGAAATTAATCTGATGCACAAAGCTTTAGTCAGATGTTTTTGTGGTATTTGTTTGGTACATTTAGGAAATTAGCAAAGCTAAGTGTTTGTGTTCCTGGTTTTGTCTTGGGAGGAAGTGAGCAAGGAATGAATCCTTGGGTGAATCTCCTCTCTCTGTTGTAGAGAGTCCAAAGGCAGCATAACCCAGAGAAAGTCATCTGAGAAACTTTCTCTGGAGACAGAGAGAAGGAATGATAGGAAAAAAAGGAGCTTATTTACTGCTGTTGGTTTTAAAAACATTTGGAGACACCTTGGAATATTTTGGAGGTCGAGACGAGGAATTAATGCCTAACTCTTTGTGTATCCTGTATGCTTTGTAAGTATTTCAGCTTAAGACCAAAAAATGTGCCTTCAAGGTCTTCTGAGGAGCACCATACCAAGTTCTCCTGCTCCCTCATTATGATTCCTATACTTCTCTGCCCTTTCCTTTTCTTTGTGTCAGTTACACAAATGCTCCTAACACTTATTTTCAGCCTCCCTAATCCAGCTTCTACTGACAAAAAGTCCATTGTCTTTTTCTAAAACAAATCCTCAACTCATTGCTAGAATGTTAATTATTTAGCCAGTTGTGTCACCAAGCTATGCTGTGAGTGCTCAGTTGTGAGCTTCTTGTCCCCTTCTCTCAGACTCTCCCTTCCTTTCCCAAGGGCTCCTCACAAAAATTCAGCTGCATAAACACCTTGCTGGAAACAGTTTGGCTCACTTGACTGTCACCTCTACTGTGAAAAGTACACCCTAACATTGGTGTTTGTGGTCCTTAGGCTTTTCCTAAAATATGTTTTCCTGAATAAAACATTTAGATTAAAGTCTCTAGTCCATCAGGCTCCTATTAGAGTTGGAAGAATTTACAAAGCCTAATTTGGGGAAGAGTTTTGTGTGTTTGTTTCCAGTTTTTCCTTTGCTTTGCAGGAATGTATATGAAGATTAAGTCTAGTCAATTGAAGAAAACTGTCCAAATTAAGCAATAGATTTGCTGAATCAATGCTGTGTGGGTCTAGGTTCATATAGCTGGTCTGTGTTAAGCTCTATAATCTCCAGAAAATATAAGACGAGAAGAGTGAGAAATTTTACATGGCTTGCCCGAGTGCTTTAGAGAGCAATAAGAATATGACTAGTGCAATAAACATGACATTCATAGAACAGTTAGAAATAGTTTTAACTCATTTTTGGTGTGTTACAGATGGGATTGGTGTGTGTGCAGAGAAGAGGCAAGGAAACTGTCATTCATCCTTGTAATATTTGTGGTGGCCTCCAATGCAAAAGAAAACAGAGTAACCAGTAGCCTTAAAGGGAGAAATCTCATTTCTAATTACATTGACTTTACTGAAAAATCTGTATTGTATGTTTTGTTTTGGGTCAAAATCTCCGAACAAAAGGACTGTGTGTGCAGTTCAGCAAATGCAGAAAGCCTGATTCTTGTCCTCAGAGGGCATTTAAAATAAGTGAGCTAACATTTGCTCACCTGAAAAAAAATAGCTGGCTAAAGAGCAACTTGAAAATATTTCTTTCTCTGAGAAAGACATCTTAAAATGTGTGTGAAAGAGATGTGTCTCATGCATACTATCTAAAGTTCAATTACTTTACTTCACATCCAGTGAATTTCTGCTATTAGTGTTCCAGAAAGAAAAGTCTGACAGAATGGTATAGGAGAACATCAGACCTTTTCAGACTGTTACTGCATTCTCTTTAGTTTGCAGAAGTCTTGTTTTAATTAATTTATAGAATAAAAACAAATGCTCTTCTGCTGGGGCTTATCAAGTGATGTAATCTCTTAAGTCATACATTATGAAAGAGAGCCAATTTCTACAGAAGAATAATAACTTCTTTCATACTACTTTTTGCAGGAGAATCACCAATAAAGCTAGCTTTTAAGAATCTGCAAATGCTGATAACTCCTGAACAAGAATTAGATTTCCTAGCAGCAATCAAAACTGCAGTATCTTCAAAAGCAAAACATTGGCAACTGCCAAAAATAAAAGGTGTATGATGAGAAAAATGGTCATATTTTCATAGAGAACTTCAACAATCATCATTATTATCATTCTCAGAAATTACCTCTTATGGAAAAGTGCCTTCACTGTAACACTTTTAGCAGTTTCCTTTGACAGATATGATGCTGGTTAGCTCGTAGAGACTGAACTGCCCTCTTGCTTACAGCTCTGGTCTCCAGGAAGAAATGCAATTATGTCTAACCATTGTACTAAATAACACGTCTGTGAACTGAACTCATGTTTCAGGCCTGCAAGAACCATTGACATGCAACACATCAGGCTGGGCAGTCATGCATAAATTCAGACTCCAGTCATTTCCCTCCAGCCAGCGGGCCTGGTGCTGAACTTGACTCATCCCTGCTATCAGGGCTCATCAGCATGTGCAACTCTCCTCCTGGTGGGATTAGGGTGTTGTTTGTACTAAGGCAGCAAATAACACCAAAAACCCCAACATTTTCAGTTTGGTTTTCTCACATATTTGGTGATATGCAGACATAAGATAAAGAAGCTATCTTTCTCCTAAATGAATTTGGATTTCAATGCCAGACAGCGCAGTAGATAAGCCAAAAAAGAGAAGAATGACAAAAAGAAAGTGTCATGTACAGCTTTCTAGTTCTTTCATAAAAATAGAGAGACACCTTTAGTTTCCAGGGCTGTCCATCTGTCATCTTTTACCATTGTATGCACTGATATATAGTACTTTTTAAAAATTTGTGGATCTGTATTTGTACCTCAGAATGGGATTGAACTTCATGGCTTTGATTACTGTTCAGACTCATCAATGAATGCATTTTTCTCTCTTTCTCAGGGGGAACAGCTTCCAGACAGAAGGGCTTTTTGGGATGTATTCGATCTCTGCATTTAAATGGACAGAAACTTGACCTCGAGGAGAGAGCTAAAATGACACCTGGTGTAAGACCTGGATGCCCAGGACATTGCAGCAGTTATGGGAACCTGTGCCATAATGGAGGAAGATGTGTGGAAAAGTATAATGGTTACTTCTGTGACTGTACCAACTCGGCCTATGAAGGACCTTTCTGCAAGGAGGGTAGGCAGCAAGCTTTGATCCCAGTTATTTGTGCAATAACTCTGAATTACTGCACCATTTTGCTCACATCAGCTTGGTGTCCCCACATCTCAAGATGTTCTATTATCAGTTGCTCCTTCAGTGTTCTTAAATGGCTGTAACAGGCTCTAACACCTCCTTTTGGTGACTTCTGTGTTGGCCTCAGAAATTAAAATGGTGTTAGTTGTACTAATAGTTTACCACTATATCCCACCATGATTCCTGTATTGCACTGCATGTAACTATCCCCAGACATTGGGAAATAGGGCTGAAATGTTTTCTAGCAGGTGTTTGACCATGTCTGAATATTTAGGTTGCTTGTTTTTTAAACCTCATCTTCTTTTGTTCACCTTAACAAATCCTTGAGGTTTTTCTTCACAAAGTTTTAGAGCATTGATGTGACAAAAAAGAGGTAGTCTTTTTATGTTGATTTTGTTCTTCCATTCCTGTGACAGCCCATCCAAACGTTAAGAAATTTTTAAAATAAGCATGAAGCATTCAGGAGAAAACTGATTTGCATGGTTCAGTCATTGGTGAATGTGTCCTCCCTGAACCTTTTTGGTGGCTTATAGAAGATGCTGTCAACACCAGAAAAAAGCAGGGTGAATATGGAGCATCTAATTTAGAGAACATGCTTTTTGGAACTAACAAAATCACTACTTAGTAACAGCAAGATGCAGGGTGAATTTTTAATTTCCATGGCTGTCCCCCACCTTACAAATGCAACAGGTTTGCTAAGTGGGCTGCATCATCTGCTGGTGTAAATTGGCTTAGTTGTTTAATGAAAACAGAAGCATGTGTTCTAAGGATCTGAGGATGCACAGGTAGATGTTTCTCTTTATTTGATGCTCCCAGAGACAGCTTCCCTTACTGGCTGTCTTTGGTCAAAGTATTGCTTTCATAATTAATTTCTTTAAAAAGGAGACTGGAAAGAACAAATCTATTTTGGGGGCAAGACAGAGACTATTGCTTTACATGTGACTGTCAGAAGATGGTGGACAAAGCATTTATTTGGCTGACAGACATTTGGGCTCTTGTGGAATTCCATCTTGTGGAATTCTGATTTCAACACTGAAATAGTTGAGTTTATGTCTCCATACACTGTTTCTCTCTGTGCCAGACAAACAAACTGCAAGGAAAGACATACTGTTACACAAGTGAAGGAAGGGTGATGTCAGCTGGATCAAGGGTGTTTTGCAGTGTTCTCATTCTGAGGCAGCTAGTTCTGGTCCATTCCTGCCTGGGAGATCTGAAAATGCAGTAGTTGAAATAATTCCTTTGGTTTATATCTGCTTTCAGAGGTGTCTGCATTGTTTGAAGCTGGCACTTCTGTTACATATACTTTCCAAGAACCTTACCCTGTCACAAAGAATGCAAGCACCTCAAGCTCTGCCATTTATGTGGATGCTGTTGTGTCCAAGGAGAATATTGCATTCAGCTTTCTCACAGCACACACTCCAAGCCTTCTGCTGTACATCAACACCTACTTCCATGAATATTTGGCTGTGATTCTCTCCAAGAATGGTGAGTAGTCTTGATTTGCTACCCAAGGGAGACCAGTGCAACTCTGTGGAATTTTTGGGCTGTTGGTTTGTTCGTTTGTTGGTTCATGGCAGTTTTTTGGGTTTTTTTTTTGTTTTGTTTTTTTTTTTTTTTTGTTTTTTTTTTTTTTTTTTTTGTGGAGGAATAGTATAGAATTCTGCACTGATTTAGTTCATTTCTGTGTCTTTAACTTTATCAACTTCATGGTGTTCAGTTTGTGAAATGGCCATCACTCTTGTTTATGTCTCTTTATTTGGCATTCAGTGCTACACTTGCCTATTCAGTCTTTGAGTAATCATGTTGTTGGGGCTTAAAATGTGCTTTGACTTCCATTTGGCAGGGTTTTACAATAGTATTTCTTTGTTATTTATTCCATAGTGAGATCCATTAGGCCACCAAGATAAGGGAATTAGAAATACCATGTACAAGAGCACTTGGTGCAGAAATACACTATAATTTTATCCTTTGCATTCTGTTTTGGGCCATGTATTGCTCCTCACTGGATTGTTTCAATGGAATAAAGCCATTTTGTCTAAATATTAAGGCCAGAATATGTCAAAGTTTTCTAGGTTAATTGACCAAAACATGAGGTGTAAACCCATTTCCTGTTTAAAGATACTTAATGTGGGTACTTTTTGAAAATGTGTAAAGATTTTAGGGGCATACACCTTTGTCTTCTCAGTAAAACTCGGGCTCCTGAGTCCTTGCAGTGCTTTCAGAAAACTCAATCCAGATAAATATCGTCCTAGACAAACGGGGAAATCTGAATTTTTCAAGAGTTACCAGGCAGTGGAGCACTGGAAGTGATGAGTAAGCATATTTGTGAGTCAGTATCCTGTGGCAGAACAATAAAGTTAATGTAATGTGGCTGAATATGTAGATTTAACTGAATGACCCAGACCACTCTGAAGCCTTGAAAATTCCAAAATAAGTAAGCTTTCAAGTACTGTCAAATAAAAACATAGAAGATTTAAAAAAAAAAAAAAGTTTTATTCTCAACATAGAGTTTGCAATAGTTTCTCTCTTGTTTATGTCATGTGGCCAATATTGAAGCTGGCATGGAATAGTGGATTGGCACCCTAATCCCTGGGAGAGGCAACTGGAATAGTAACTGCCTGAACAGATCTACTCCAAGGGAAGCTTTGGCAGGGAGGTGGGACTGCTGAGGTGACCCTAACCCTCTCCTGTCCAGTCCCAGATTTCAATCTCTAATTTGCTCCTGTAGACATGTGTTTATGATTTTCAGATGTATGAATATTCTAGTGTGTAGCTCCAGGGTGATGGAGGTTAGCCCCTGCTGAGGTGAAACCTTGGAATCTGCTTCTCAGTTACACTCGGGTCTCTTGATGTCACTCAGGCAATTGGAAATAGCCCTAAAGTTAATCACAATGTAATATCCATTTAAATCACCTTTATTGCTGCCAGAGTAGTCTGAAATGACCTTAAAAACATGAGTCAATTGACTTCTATTGATGGAATACCCTATAGGCAACCTATAATTGTGGAACTCTAGGAGGGGGTCTCTAATAGTGCTTGGGCTTGGGATCAAGACATGAGGGTGTCCTGTAGCAGCTCAGCAGGAGGAGAGCTTGAGACAATGAAAATGACCTTTCCTTTTGTCAGCTGCAAATGTCCCATCAGTTCCCTTTGACTTAGATGGAAAGAGGCACTCAGCACAGTCAGGCAGTGCAAACCATGGTGCTTTTCTCAGATCTGCACCTCTTTTTATTCACTTGTAATATGGTGGTAACAGTTGTTTAGAGAGTTGGTGAGACATCAGGCTCCAAAATTCTGGACTGTAATATGTAGCAATATATGCAAAGAATGATTAAGATAACTAGCTGACCTTTGTTAACTCCTGAAAGCCTCCTTCAGGATTACTCAGTGCATGCTCCTGTGACATTTTTACAAGACAGTCATTGCAGTCATGTATATTCTCTGCCTTTTGTCCCAAATGGAATAATTCGTTAAATTTCATGTCCTTTTACTTTTTAGTCTTGTTGGAATTGAAATTATTCCAATGAAAATAGTGTTCAGATATGTTACTCTTTCTTCCTCCAAGAGCTTTATGCTTGCCATAAAGTTACTGGACTATGAATATCAATGTCCTTTGTAGCATTAAAAGTGAGTGTGATTCCTTCTCTCTTACTGGCTCCCTTTCAAGGAATCTTGCTGAGTCTGACAGTGTATAGTAGGACATAAGCAGGTCCCTGCTGGATAGCTGATTGGTTAAATAAAGGTTAGGCTCCTGGAGAAGTGGGAATGGGCATTCTCACTTAGGAGGTGCGCAAACTATGGAGCAATACTCCTTACTATAATCACAAGTCACTTTCCACTTGTTAAAAAAAAATGTAGGAATAGTCTACGTATAATTTAATACTTCACCTTTTGTAACTATTTTTGAAGCTACTACTCATGTTATTCTGTTATTCTCTTTTCTATTATCCACAAAATAACTAGGCAAAGTATTAGTTAATAAAAGTGACTATGAGAAGAATGTTTTTCCTACTTCTTATTTCTCACATTAAATATTAGATATTAAAGAAGTGAAACTGTTTTCAAGGATTATTCATAATCAGAGTATAATAAAAGGGCTTATATGAAAGTGAACTTGTATAGGCAGCTATGGTCTAATTCAGTCAGGTGTGAAATATTTCCTAAAACCTATTGATTTAAGTAAATTTTTATATATATAATACTTCTAGAAGCAGTTTCCACCTATAGAACATATTCCATACCACAGAGTTTGTTCTTAGCTCTGATCAATGGGCTTATGTCCTAGGAGTTTACAGCTAAGGTTTCAAAAGCTGATGGTTTTAAAGATGACTTAGGGATTGTTTCCTCCATTAGTTAATACTGATGCCTTGAAATCGTACATGTGATTTGAAAAATTGTGTACATATAAGAGCATCTTCCTTTCCTCTCCAGTCTTTCATGGATTTTTAAATTACAGCTACATGTATATGTGTATATATTGTATATGGCTGGGTATGCATATAAAGCTCATGTAGTCCCATTGGCCCCACATGCAAGCAATTAGCAGTACTGGCATGATTGACATTTTTAATATCTCTTTCTGTAGAAATTTCAAGTTATAGTGCCTGTTACTAAGCTACAGAAAATGGGTAAATATCTCTAATTAGTCTTCTCAGTGTGTCAATCCACAGAAATTATCCATATCACGGGAAAGTGCTACCAAGAAAAGAGTATTTTTTTTCTTTCCCAAGCTATCTTTTCAGTGTGCATTTTTGCAGTTATATGATTTCACAATGTAACCAGTACCTTTGAAATATTATCTTTGCCTTGCTCCCTAAAGGTAATAAATGATGGGAGAGGAAAGTGTTAAAAGAATGGTGAAATACACTTTATTTCTCCTTTCTTCATTTTTTCCCCATCACCCTGCAAATAATCAATGCAATATGAATATGATGAAATATATTGTCTAGAAAATGTTTTAACAAGTCTTTGATTCTCAGTTTTGTTGTCTTTTGCCATGGAAACAATATGATTCATCTAGAAAAAAAGAAGATAGCTAGCACCAAAGAAGAGAGATAGAATCTCAAACTATGCTAGAATGATTGAAAAATTATCTGTATTTATTATCTAATCTCATAAGAAATTAAACAATTTGAGTCCTTTATTTTTCTTTTTCCACATTTTCAGCATCTATTGCCATCACACTGAGCTGTGTTCTCCATTTCTTTTGGAAAGCAAGACTGATTTTGCATAGGAAAGATAAAAGACAGATAAAAGGAAAAAGGCTCAGTTAAAAACAGCAGTACAAATGAAAATATCTCAAATAATTCTTAAGTCTCTGATACTTAGCAAACAGTAGCAGGACTTATATCAGCTCCACTTCTGTGACCTAGAATGTATTGAAATCAGCTGATATTTGAAGTGAATAGGAAGAGAAATCACAATGTGTAACAGAGGTAAGCTGAGTTAACACTCTAAAAAAGAAAAGAAACAAATATTGTCAGTGAGAAGCTACTGATTCATTTTTTCTTATAAACTCCTAATCTCCTGTAATCTCTTCCTCTCTCTGAGTCAGAAACAGCTTTTCTAATGAAAGCATGTAAATTCTCCTTATTGTTTTTGCCTTCAAGTATGTTGAGCTGCATCTCCAACAAGCAAAGCTTTTCTCACTCAGTGGAAAAGAGATGCCAAAAATCCAGTTCAGTCTTTGAGGCAAGGAATCTTTTGATCCTGTTCACTCTGTACCCTCTGAAGTTTAATGGGTCAAAACTAAAACGGGAAATAGGACTTGGGTGGATTTCAGAGGTGATTCTTCTGGTTCCTTTTCCTTACTTGCTTTCCTTCCTGTCTCGGTTTTGGGATATTAACTTCAGAAAGTTATTGCTTCAGAAAGACCCTCTCAACTACTCTATTGCTTGTGCAGTTGTCTTCTCTTTTGAGAACACCTTGTGCCTTACAGACTTGCAGCAGGCATTGAACAACCTGCACAGTTTATGTGACTGAAGTGGGAGATGGTGACAAGGTTCAGATATAGTTGCTTTTAACAGATCAGGAGCAGGAAAGAAAGTCCTGTTGGGAAGTGTGGGAGACAGCTTTGTGGAGGAGACAAGTAACTGTGAGTGACTGAGGATTATTCCCAGTCTAGCTCTGGTTCACAGCCATTATGTGGCAGATAGCATGTATGTCTTCTAAATATAATTGCAAGGAACTGTTGCAGTTGGCCCCTGAAATCTTACTTTATTTACTGGGTGAGGGACCAGAGACAGTTTGATCAGTGATGATGAATATAAAAGAAATTTTTCCCAGTTGCCTTAAATGGGAAGCTGGTTTTGGTACCATGAGTAGGCAGGGTTGGGGTGGCAGGAGATCTATCAGCTTATTTATCTAGAGAGACTTCTGTTGTTAGAAATCACTCTGGTCACTTAGATGTTTCCTTGCTGTAAGCAACTTCACAGAAAATAGGAGTGCTGATTAGAGTTCTCACTTCAAATCCAGTACTAAAAAGTCTTTGAAGAAAGAGGTGGACTTGGCACCCAAACCCAATTCTGTCTTATGTTTGTGTTAGCATATGGCACTTTAAATTTCTAAGTGTGCAAAACTAACTTGAAAGAAGAAGCTGACATAAAATTCAGCCAAGGACTCTGGCAGATCTCTATCTCTGCTTTCCAAGAGAAGAGAACTGAAAGATCTGTCTCATTAGCTGAATTCATGGACATGTTTGTACTCATGAAGATTATTTTGCCATACTGGAGGGCCAATAGATGTTCTGGCGACCCACCAGGGAAAACAAGAGAACTGTAATTAGATTACATAGAACAGGAAAGGTTGAACAGGCTGAATAATTGATCTGTGCTCTAGCTATATACAGTCTGACTTTGAACTTACTGCTATCTGGCATAAAACTCCAGACCATTGGCTGCAGATAATCAGCTAGGAAGAAAAGCTGTGTCCCCATTGCTCGTAGGAGGAATTTATCTCCCAGGAGACTTGAGTTCCTAGTTCACAGTTTCCAGCTGATAAGTCATTTTTATTGTTGGAATTCCCTGGAAATGTCCAGAAAGGAATGAGAGGAAGGGCAGAAGGTCCTGTCTCATAGATGCTCCATATATTGTGTGTATGTATATGTATATATATATATAAATATGCTCTTCAGTATTTCTGAAAGAAGGGTATTTCAGAACTCCTTTTATTGAAAGATTTAGCCTAGAAAATTCATAGGTGTGGATTTTCAGTTACTTTTAGTTTAATATTATCTGTTTTGTGGACAGACTGTACTGTGTACGAAGCAATGTAGTCCAGCAGAACCATTGGTTTAAATGCTGCCTTGGAGCAGTGTAGCTTTTTGTACACAACAGAGAGCCCAATACTTGGAAGACTGAGTCTTGGTCCAAGCAAATCTCCTCCTCTTTCTTGTATATGGTGTCCCTATTAACATGTTAATTTTTCCAGATAGTATCAGCATATCAGTTATCCTGTCTGCATCATGAAAAGGTGTTTCCTTCCTTCTTGCCTTTCTTGGTGGAATTGGGTGTTTATGTCCTAGTTTTTATAAATGAGAGTGGCCTTCAAGAACTGCAGGGCAAAGGTCTGGAGCAAGGTAGATGTACACTTGGTAAAAGAGGATCAGATCTGGGAATTGGCATTAAGCAGACTGGGCACACAAATCCATGGGCCCTGGGGGGGTGCACCCACAAGTGCTGAGAGAACTGGAAGATGTCATTGCAAGGCCACTCAAAAGGCACCAACCAAAACATGAGACTTTTAGCATGAGAGTGACTGAGTACTGGCACCCCATGCCTAGAGAATTGTGCAGTCTCCATCCTTGGAGGTATTCAAAAGCTATCTGGACATGGCCATGGAGAGCTGACCTGCTCATGAAGAGTCTTTTTACTGGGACAGAGATGGACATCATGTCCTCCAGAGATCCCTTACAAACTTAGCCAATCCATGGTTTTGTGAAAAATCACAAAAATATGCATTTGAAGGTAGATTACTGGAAGTTAATATGTGTAAGCATATATTTTACTAGAGAAAAGTCATTACAATGCTACCATTATATGGTTCTTGCAAAAGGATTTTTACTAAGTTATTCATTCTTCCTCTAATTTTTCCTGTTAGATGACTTAAGAACATGACTCAGTTCTTTGTATCCAAGTGGTTGCAGCTAGTTTTTGCTATAATCAGGATCAAACATCTCCGTTCACAGAGACTGGCATAACCCATGAAATAGGCAATCCTTAGATCGACTTGCTGGTCGGAGGAGCAGAAAATTTCCCAGAGATTCCTGATCAGCCAGGCAGTTCCTCTAGAGCTCAACACAAACAGGCATCATTAACCTCAGAAAGCCATTAATCCACAAAGTTCTGTGCCGCCTGTATTATGAGTTAAGAATGAAAAGGACATTTTAGAAGAAGCATATGATTACTTTTCAGTAGTTTTGTCTAAAAGATTATTGCTCGCTCTTCTGCTCAGGCATCATGCAGTGCTGAAATTGCTTCTTTTTTCCCTGTTCATACCATCTTTTTACTGTGTTCTCATTGCTGAACATAATGGCTATTTGTTAGGTCGGCATGACACTAGTCCTTGCTTGAACAGGCATCTGTACTGCCACAATGGAAAGAAGAATGGTTAAAAGATATTAGGAAAAAAAGAAACTGTGAGCCAGAATCATTGTGAGGGCAGGCTGGGATGACTTTCTCGGGGTATCACAACAACAGGTCTGGGTTTTTTTCCCAAGAGCTGTTCACACAGCATTAATGATGTTGCATAATTTGCAAAGAAAGGTTGAACTTTTGGAATAAAATTCATAGGATGATACTTGTATTCCAATCACTGGGTAAAGAATAAAAACTCTTCCTGCCATCCTGGCTGCTCTGTGAGTCTTAAATAAAATGTATAGAGGGAGATGGAAGCCTGGCAAGATTCTTCTTCATACAAAGGTGAATAAACCATGGGGCCTCCTGAATGTCTGTGTGAGACAATTAGCATCCAGTGTGTGTTTAAAGACAGAAAGGGAGATTTGAGCAGAGATATGAGTATAGGGTCCAAAAGTATGACACAGATGCATATAATGAAGTTCAACAAGGCTAAATGCAAGATCCTGAACATGATTGGGCAATTCCAAACACACATATAGGCTGGGTTGAGGCCAGCCCTGGGGAAAAAAACTTGGGAGCTTTGGTTAAATGAGAAGCTCAACATGACCTGGCAGCGTAATATCACAAGCTAGAAACCCAACCAGACCCTGCATGGTCCCTGCATCCAAAGCAGTGTGGCCAGCAAGTCACACCTGGGGATTCTCCCCCTCTACTCCACTGCAGTGAGATCCCACCTGGAGCACTCAAACAGCTCTGGGGTCCCAGCATAAGAAGGACTTGGTCCTTTTGGAATGAGTCCAGAGGAGGGCTACAAAAATGGTCAGATGGCTGAAACACCTTTCCTGTGAAGACAGGCTGAGAGAGCTGGGGTTCAGCCTGGAGAGGAGAAGGCTCTGAGCAGACTTAGAGCCCTTCCAGTACTTAGAGGAGGGCTACAAGAAAGCTGGAAAGGGTATGGAGTGGTGTGGCAAGGGGGATATGGCTTCAAATAGAAAGAGGGTGTGCTTAGATTTGATTTTAGGAAGAAATTCACTCTGAGGGTGCTAAGGCCATGGAATGGGTTGCCCAGAGAATTTTTGGATACCCATCCCTGGAAGTGTACAGGACCACATTGGATACAACTTTGAGCAGCCTGGTCTAATGAAAGGTGTCCCTTCCCATGTGCCTCTCCATGGCAGGGAAGTTGGAACCAGGTAATCTTTAAGTCCTTTTCAACCCAAACCATTCTATGATTCTGTGATAGCCTTTGTTAATGAAGGGTCTTAAAGTAAAAGTGTTATAAAATTTCAAAGAGTCTTTAGAAAAGGTATGATTTAAAATTTACTAGAATAAACCTTCCCATCAGAAAGCGGGTGCTTTCAGAGAGATTTAACTGCAACTGGAACCCTTAGTTCTCTTCTTTGTATTTATATTCAATCACCTTCAGGGAAATAAAGATAGTTAATGTTGCATCACTTTGTAAAAGAAACAGTAACCACTTCCTTCACCAAAAAGAAATACCTGGAAATGTAGAGGTAATGATAATGACTAATAGTGGGTTTTTTAAATTGCTCCTGCCTTGGAGGTTTCAGGTCATTTTCCAACAGATGAACATTCATGTATTTTACCAGTGGATAAACTGTGGCATAGAGAAGGAGGATGTTTGTCAGCAGCCATCAAGCTGGTAGATCCCAAATTGTGGCAGTGCTCTGTCTGTTGCCTCCAGGGTACATAAAAGCACCACTGTGCATGCTTGCCTATGAGCTGTACTGGATGGACAGTGTTTATTATTTTCCCACATCCATGGGTTAGTGCTATTCCCATTTTAGACCCAGCCACATCACCATGTACATGAGCTGTTTTGTTCAGAGAAGAGATCCCCTTAAAATCACTGCAATAAGCTCTGTGTTAAGGCCACCCAGTGTGTGCATCACGAGCTCTCTGGCTGTGGTCCTCTGGGTCATTTTTTAGATTTTGCTATATTTTCTACCTTTGAAACAAGAAGCATCTGCCCATTCCTTGTTAATTGCTGGTCAGTCTGTGTTCAGCCAACTGGCAGCTGGTGGGAATGAGATGTCTGTGAAGGTTAAACACATTTCTCAGTCACGTAAGGGAACCAGCTACATTTATTGATGTTTAAGTGACAATCTCAATCTGGGTCCAGCTGTCTAGCAGGAATGTAGAGTGAACTGAGGTCATGGGCCTCAGTGGATAGTCTCCTTTTGCTGTGTGTGTTTTTTTCTAAGTTGAAGAAATGCAATGTGAAGAGCAAGTGTTGTTTTTCTTTTTTTTTTCTTAAATAGAGGATGGCCTGAATATGATCCTTGAGTCCTGAATGTCTCAAGCATTGAGTGAGAGGCATTCAAATAATCTCCTATTTTTTTTAATTACAGGAAGAGACTGCAAAAAATTGAGTGGTGGATTTTTCTTTTAAACCCTATGAAACAGTAATGTCTAAGCAGTGTAATAGCTGAGTAGTGAAATCAGCAAACATGTTCAACAGTTTTTTTCTTTGTTTTTTCTATGCAAAACAAATAGCAAGAGCCACTTCCTAAATAAACGCAAGTACTTTCTTAGTTAAATGCCACTGGACACTGAAGAGATGGGCTCTGTTCTTAAAATCACCAGCAGCACTTCCAATGGAGAGTAAATTTACTGAGTAAATATCCCTGGGGAGTAGCTGCTAATTAAGGAACATGTTTCTAAGCCAGCTGCTCCTAACTGAGAAAACAGTGGTTCATTTTTAAATATCTAGGCTATGAAGAGGGACACGGCCACACTTAAATGTTGCAAATTCCCAGAGATATATTTTGTGGTAGAGATGATTGAAAAGTGTCATGTATTGTTTTGCAATCAGGAGTGAACATTTATACCTCATTTGCTGCAAATGGCTTTTGAGGCAATACTTCTTTTTTTTAATTTTTTTTTTCATAATTGCAACATCAGTAGCCTCACTAATATATTCCACCCTTTGTTTAATTTATGCTTTCCTTAATTATTTTCTCTTTCAGCTACAGCTTGGGTGAGTCTGGAGAATGCATGTGGTGGTGTAGTTAAAGTCTAGCAGTCCAACAAGGGTGACTGCCAATTTGAGACAGCTGTAAGAAGTTTTGTTACTCCCAAACACTTTCCTGGGTGGCTCTGAGGCAGCAAGACATGCAGGGGTTGTCCAGTGCCCTTTTATCTAATGCAGTGTTTCACTATTTCATACATGCACATTTACCCCAAGCCAGAGTTGTCAGCTGCACTGGTTTAAATGTGTAAGTGATGTTACACTATGGTGATAAATTTGTACATTTTACATGTGCCACCCACATGTGCTCCCTGAATTAACCTCAGCTTCTCTGAGCAGAGCAAGATGTCTCACCAGCTGCTCCAGCCAGTTTAAGTCATTAAAAAGTGCTGTTGAAGTTGGCGAGAGTCATTGGGTTCAATTTGGGCTCGTTGAAAACCGGTTTCCATAAATAAAAGTCCTGCAGAGAAGTCTCAGTCTCACACAGATGCCATTCCTTTCCTTGCTGTTTGGTCCTTCAAGATGAAATGACACAAGACCTGTGGTCCTGGTGACATGTCTGACAAGAATTTGACTTAAGAATGATGGATTTACAGACCAAATTCCTGATAATTGATTTCTTTTTTAGCAAAGCTGCTTTAATCTTGTTGCCAAATACCTAGCACTGGCTGAGGTCTTTCAAACAAGGGAGTCTTTTCCTGAGCTGGAACACTGTATAACATTTTCCCTTTTCTGGGTGATGATTTAAAAATTACTGTTTGATTTTCGCCACAAGCTTTGGCAGTCCAGAATGAATGTAAAATTGGTGGGCATAGGCCCCAAATTATTTCTGACATTCCACTCAGATGCTGCTGTAGACACAGAGAGAAGAAAGGCAGTTGTCCTGTTGACATGTTCAATCAGCACGGCTTTGGGACATAGAATATGTAACACCATGGCCACACTATTTCTTCACACTGTGCAGTCTGGGAATATTTTTTTTTGTTCTTCAGACTGAACACTTTGAAATCTCTGACCAGTTTTGTATCCTTATTACCACTAGACATAAGAGCTGCTACAGCAGCTCATCCTCAGAAAAAAAGAAGCCGTTTGAAGACACCATGCTGTTCCTGTAGCTGCCTGGAGGTTGGTTATGCTGGCACTGATCATTAGTGTTCGAGCAAGTACAAGTGCTGGCCTCCATCATCATTGAAAGAGTGTCCTGGGAGTGTTTTGTTTCAGAAAAGCCACCTCAGACTTAGTCACCAGCATGGGATGGCATAAATCATGGCCTTTGGTCTCTGTTTCCCAGGACTTCCCTCTGCAGAAGGGAGCCCCCAGGAATCCTGTTAAAATGGCTCTTAGTTGTTTGATCTCTTCAGGGGGATGTCAATCAGCCCCACAACCGTAGATTTTAGTGCTGCAGGTTGCAGACTGAGGCCCACAGTGATGTGCAGAGAGCCAGCTTTGACACTGGCAGTGGTCTCATCCCAGCAGCACGGCAGCCCACGTGCAGTCATTTCCTCAGGAAGTGCTGAAAAGAAGCCACGCTGTGCTCAGTAACTCTGTGACCAAGCCAAGCCTGCCCGCCTCTCAGGCTGCTCTAGGGGCAGCATTCCAACATGAAGGGGATGGATAACTACAATCATCATGTGTGAATCTACTCTTACCTAATACTGCTGGGTAATGAGCCCACTAAAATTTTCCAGCCCAAGGCCAAAAGAAGGATCTCTGTCTTTTCCTTTCTCTCTCTCCCTTATTGACTTAACAATTGCTCCAGCAATTCAACGTACATTAGGGAAGGAGTGCAACTGGTTGTGCATTGCTTGAGCATTATGACACTCCAGGTGTGCATGCTCAGCCATGGAGAGCTGAAAAGAGGATGACAGACATGACTACAACAAGACTGACAGAAATTACACTGCTCATGATTAGTGTGAACCCCTGTTGCGAGGCAAAAATGATGCAAAATAGAGAACAGGGAGAATAGAGCTGGTTTATACACTGATTTCCATTTGCAGTTTCTGACACTGGGCTGATGTGATGGAGAAAGTCAGTGGACCAGATAATCAAAATTCAGAGGACAAAATAAAATTCTTAATAATAATCCTAATTACCAATCCATTTATTTTGCTTGTCAAGTAATAAAATGGCAATTTAATCTGCCAGGAAAATTATTCTGTAATCTGAACACAGAAGTTTTAGTAAGTTTTAGTATTGAATGCAAAGCAAAATTAGCTCTCATCTACAATGGTGAAAATTCAAATACAATGGTGAAAATTAGCTCTCATCTACAATGGTAGATAAGGTCATGTACTTCTGGATTCAATTAATACATATTTGACCCCAGGCAAAGTGCCAACTTGAATTCAATAGTTTTGAAGGGCAGCTGTCCATAAAAAGAGTTGCCACTGGAACTCAAAGCAATTTGACAAAATAAAATTCCATTCACCAATCTCTTTACATGATTTAATGTGAAATTGCACCACTTTAGAAAGTAAGATCTGTTCTCAATGGATGCCAAGAGCTTCCTCCATTGTCTCCCAAAAAATGGAACAGATGGTTTCTGGTTTAAAATCACTGCTTCCGTGACAAAGTCAATGGGTAAATCCCTGTTTGCTGCAGCTGAGTGCCTGGATAGACTGCATGTCATGCTGGCTCCCTTTGAACACAGATGTGCTGGTTGTTGTTGTTGTTGATCACCTGCATACACCTGCATACATCATTATAATTTTATACACATGTGTGTTCATAGCCTTCAAAAAGAGCAGTTTTTTTCGCATTTACAAACTTAAGGTCACAGACCACACCCAGGGCCTGTTCCATTTTCTGCTTTACATCCCTTTCAAAGGCTCCAGGTAAGAGACAGCCTATAAACAGCTTCTGCTGAGACATGAGTTTAGTTTGGACCAGTCTGTTAGATTACCATATTTTAGTTCCAGCTTACTCTGTGTGGTGATCTTGGCTGTGGTGTCAGGGTCAGTCAACCTTTCTACTTTCTATCAGCTCTCCCACTACCCAGAGCAAATCTGAAGAACTTCCTTGCACTTGGGCTTCTTTTCTCATGTTTCTCGTGTTTCTAAAGTGTTTCTAAGATGTTTACACTGTTAATCCCTGTTGATGCATCTTCTGCTCAGTACCAGATAATGTGATGGTGATTTAGTTTGGACCTTTGAGTGTGGCAGTCATGGTGATAGACAGCACCTCCTTGCCCTCGCTATGCAATGAGGGTGGGGAGCTGTTCACTCTGATTTGGGGCAGCTGAATTGGGACCTATAATATCACGCTGAATAATTTAGCAGCTTTTACTGACCTTGCTGTCTTCACAAATTCCCCTCTAATGTCCATAGCTATGTGTGAGAATTTAAATGCTTTTCATCGCTTTTTTTTTCATTTTCACTTTAAAATTTCTCCTGGTTCAGCAGACTTCTCAATCAGCTAAAAAACCTTCATCCTAGTAGTTCATTCCCATTTTCCCTCTTGATTTTGAAAGCTGTTTTTCTATCCTACAAATCCCAGAGAGTGTCAGTGCTCATCTGGGACATACGGAATTTTGTAAAACATTTTTTTTAAGTACAGCTCTTAGGAGGAAAACATCCTGGCAAGGGAAAAGGAGGGGGAATGATCTTAACTGGATTAGGGGTCCCATCTTGAATGACTACCAACTTCACTGTGAGGTGTGTAGAGGTAGAAAAATTCCTGACAATTTTCAGAACAGGGAATAAATGCAGGACCGTTTCTCAGGGTTGGGGTGCTGTCAGCATTTATTTTCTCTTTGGGGACAGTTTAAAATAGCACCAGAAAAGCTTTTGAACTCTATGGTACTACCGTTCCATGAATTTTAGTTGCTGTACTTAATTCCCAGAAAAGTATGCTTGAAAGGATTTTACCAGAATAGATCCTTTTTCTTTTAGATTATGCCATATGTAGCTCCATGTGTGTATATATCAATATCATCTATATCCATCTATATCTATCATCTATACACATTTCCTGTAGCCATTTGTTGAAGGATTGAAATTCATACTGGATTCCTCATTTCCTTGTGCATTTTGTTTTGTTACAGTACTGTTATTTATCAAAAGTCACAATGCTTATTTTGATACCAAGACTGAATGAGATGTTTAGCATTCATTTTTATATGAATTACATTAATTCCTTGAAATATGTTAGAAGTAAAGGTACTTCTTTATTTCATCTAAATGATAACATAAGTACAGGCCTTTACTTGTTTGGAATTAAGTTATAATTCTTACAGTTGTCACTGTCTTCTGTGTTGTCTGTTACATCTGGATGAAAAGAAATTATAAAAACCCAGCATTATTAGTTTAGCAGAGCAGTGCAAGCCCTGCATGCCCTCTGCTGGAAGTGATCCCTTGCAGGATGATGTAGATCAGCTGTGGCAGTGCTCAATGTCTGACCTGCAGACAGACACACTTGCCTTAGTTACTCATTAAGTTTTATGTTTCCATAGCAGTTTGTTAACCCAGTAGGAAGGAAAGCTCCTCCAGTGCATTATTTTCTTCACACTTTTCATTACAGCTTGAACTCTTTCAACCTTCTTCTTGACTTATTAACCTTGTTACTCCATAGCAATAAAAAGAAAATTGGTTATTTGTTGTGGAAAGTTATTGAATGATATCACATTGCTGACACAGGTTTTATATATATAATTTTTCTCTGCTTTTAAGGAAGTTTACAGGTCCGATACAAGCTGAGCAAGGATGGGCTCCTCATTTTCACCATTGACTCTGGAAATTTTGCCAACCGAGAGCTGCACCGTGTGAAGATTAACAGGGAAGGCAGAGAGCTCGTCATTCAGGTATGGCATGGCTTATGCTGGGTGTTAAACAGCACTTCAGGCCACAGACACTGGCACAGGTTGCCCGGAGAAGTTGTGGATTCCCATCTCTGGAAGTGTTCAAGGCCAGGTTGCTCTGAGCACCTATCAGTGGGTGCTGTCCCCGTGCACAGCAAGAGGCCTGGAATGAGATGATCTTTAAGGTCCCTTCCTTCCCGAGCCATTGTATGATTTATGAATTCTGGGAATCAGACTCCCTGATCTCAATGCCTGATCACTGGCAGGAGGCAAAGGTTTCACACTGATCCAGCAGCAGAACAGCCCTGTATCTTCAAGCAGAGCTCCATCTGGACCCTATTCAAAGAGTGCCCAACAGTGGTGTTTTCCATTGAAAGGTCTTCCCTTGCTTCTGACAAACTGTGAATTAGGAAACACCTTTGGCCAGAAGTTCATCTGGATCACTGGAGTGGTTCTGGGGCTTAGGAATGTCTGTGTGATCTGTAGTCTCCATTGAAACACACAGTAGGGATCATGGAAAAGCTGCAAAAGGGAGAAAAAAGCTGAGGAATTCAATTTTGGTTAGGGTATGTTTCCCAAGGGAGAATGTGACCCCATCTGCCTTATCCTCTCACAGAAAAGGAAAAGCTGAGGGAATGCAGGGTGCAGTCACCATGTGCATGGCAGTGCCCCATCCTAGAAACTGGAAGCAAGCCATGCTGAGTGTGACAACCTCATGAGGGACAAAGCCCCTCCTCTGCCTTGTTCCCATGCATCACCTGTTTTTCGAAGGCAGGGCAAAGAGGGCCATCTTGCTGCTCCTTCTGCTTTTCTTCTAAGGCTAATTATAGCCATCCATATTGCAAAACAGGTTGGCTAGATCTGGGCAAAAATCATTTAACAAGGAAGGGTGGCAGAGTCTACAGAGTCTATAGAGAGGTTGTATCTTAAGGAATAGAATGAAAAGATAGAAACACACAGTGCTGCATTTTTTTCTCTCTACAGTTTCCATCTCTGGGTGGTAAAATCACACATCACACAACTACAGTGGGTAGGCCTCATTATCTAAGAAGAAGGGTTATGCTAAAAGCCAGGGTTTTCCTCAAGTACCAGTCTTCTATTGTCTGCTGCTCTGTGGTTTTCTTCTGTGCAGAACTAATTCTTCACAATACATTTCTAGAGTGGCCTCCTTTGAGTGTATTTTGAAGTGACTAGACATGGATTTTGGGAAGCAGGAGGATTTCAGGGTCAAACATTTTAAGCTTTTCTGCAGGGGAAGGTTCTTCAAAGTCCTTTATATGACTATTCTGGTATACCTTTCAGCTTCTCATGCTAAAATCAAAGTACATCCACTTTGCTATCTTTAGAAACTGAATCACGCTTGGGGGCAGAATTAACAGATTGGCAGCTGAGAACATTCCCAGAAGTTTACAATGAGTACAATGAGATCTAGAGGTGTCCATGTGGTGTTGTACTGAAGTAATTTTATTGACCTTTTCCAGGTTGATCAAGTTCTCAAACTCAAACACAACTTTTCTGAGATTGATTTCAAGGCCATTAAGTCACTCACCTTGGGCAAGGTCACAGGTAGGTTCTACTAAATATACTCCTGATTCATGAGACACTGCAGTGCTGGAATTAGTCTGTGCTGGATGTTGGGTTTTTGATAGAATTGGGAGTTTGTTTGCGTGGTTTTTGCTGGAAGAGTTGGCCTGAGCATTCCAGTACTCTATTTATATATCTCATCAATGCAAAACTTTGGCAGCTTTACTTGTTTGCATCGATAGCAATATTAAGTGCTCCGACTGCTCCCTCCAGTGAAGTGATTCATACAGCCTGTGTGGCTGCACAGGGCAGCATCTTAGCCTAATGATACTATTTTGCTGACTGCAGCTTCCTCCTCTCCAGCCATTTCTGTTTCCTAATGATAAGAACAGCACAATGGAGCCTTCATCCTCTCTGCCCTTTTTTTCACTGCCAGTCTTTTTTCCATTTGAATTCTGCAAGGACTATTGCATATGGCACTTAGGCCACAATTCTGCATGTTCTGTACATGTTTCTTTGATCTTTACTCCTCCACACTAGAAAGCCATTACAAGCCCTGGAAAACCCTGCCTGAAATTTAGAAAATAGAACTTCTCTTTTTTATTGTCAAGTATGTCATATTCCTTTATGTTAGAGTCTTGTTCTTTCCCAGTAAGATTCTAAATACAACCTTCTTTACAGATATTTCAGTCCTTTGTTCAAATTGGACCTCCATATCAAGCCTGACATCTGAGTCACCATTGCAATTTTATATGTTTCATTATTAGCACACGAGGCCTGTGGGACTGGCAGTTAGACAGGCTCTACAGACATGCCCTGGTGCCTGCTTGTGCAGTGTAACTCTGGAGAGTGACAATAGTGCATTCTGCATCGTGTTTAATCAAGTAGATTAAGAGCAGGACCTGATTATCCCCTTAGTTATCTATAATGGTTTTTTTTTCAGAATGCAGCCGCCTTCCAAGCCTTTGTGGACAAGTTTAGGAACCTGACAGTTTTCAGCCCATTCCAGAGCTAAGCTAAAATTCCAACTTCGTCAATGTTTAGCTGTAGTGCTAAAAATCTAAAAGAACATTACTCATCCTGACCTCTACCTAGAACTCGAGCTATAGACACCAAGTCAATAAAGCAAGGATTTTTTTTACCAGAAAGATGGAAGGTAGCACAAAGACCTTCAAAAATGTAGCCAGAAAGCTGACATGGTGCAGCTCAGCATTATGGAGAGAAACTAGGTTGAGTCACAAAAATATGATTAACTTCAAAATTGCAAATTGTTGCAAAGCCAAAAAGCCCAGGTGTATCTCCAAAGGTCAGGCATTCAGTTCCACTGAACACCATTGACTTTTATCCTTTTTTATTTCTGTCTTGCCCCAAAGTTTATTGGGGTTTTGTTTTAGTATAGCAATAGTTCATATTCTGTACTGGCACTAAAGCCTTAAATTTAGCCTTTCAGGTGGTGAAATACTATTACCATACTGGAATTGACACAATGCATCCCAGCAAGTCACTTTAATTCCAGCCTAATTCTAATTCCATTTTCTTTTTCATATGTTAAGTGAATTTCCACAAACTGTTTCTTCTATATTAGGATTTAATTTTCCAGGTTTTATCCCACAGCTGTAGCTATTCTGAGTCCTTGTGCCCTCAGAAAATCACAGACCTTCCTCAGGCTTCTCCCTCCAGGATAAACACTCCCAGCTCTATCAATCCTCTCTTTACAGGAGAGATGCTCTGGTCCCTAAATCATCTTTGCAGCCTTCAGTGAACTCACTCCAGTAAGTCCATGCTTTCCTCCCAATGGGAAGCTGTCTCTCTCTGCAAAGCTTCTTACCAGCTGCTCAGCCCCAAACCAGCGCTGCTGAATGGGGTTCTTTCTAACCCAAGTGCAGATCTTCACATTTCCCTTGCTGAAATGCAGTGCTCTTGTTTTCTCATTCCACCAGCTTGTCAACATCCCTCTGAATGGTGACACAACCATCTGGTCTACCAACTGCTCTCCACCATTTTTTATCTTCTCCAAACTTAGGTTACACACTGTTCCATGATGGAAAGAAGCAAAACCAAACCAGAAATTCCTACTGCTACAACGTTAAGAGTATTGCTTTGTTGTACAAAGAGGAGAGCTAGACATTGTCATTTTGGGACTATGGAACTTACATAAGGATGTTAAATCATTATTTATCCTGTTCTATGGATAAAATGTTGACTATAGCTTCATTTAGTGATGGCTCACCAGGTGAATATGGGTGACTTAATCCAGTATCTGCCAAGTTTTTCCTTCTCATTGCTCATGCCCTCAGCAAAGCATAAAACTTCCAGAGGCATGTAATGCTTTGGAGTAGACCAAGACTTCCTGTAGTGTTTATTTTGGATGCCACTGGGGTTGCACACCTAAAGGTATTCATTAGGAAATTTAAGTGTCTACTGAAAGAGAACCCTGTAAAAGATTTTCTGTTCTACATGTCCTACATATCCATGCTATAATCGTCTAAAAATATGTCTCTCTTCTTTCCTGTCACATTCATCCTCATTTGTCTGCTCTAAAAGCCTCATCCTGGGTGCCTAATCAGATGATTATACCACCTTCTTTTTTGATTCCACCATTAATTTTCCACTGACTGGGAAATCTCAAAGAGGTCTTCCAGCAGGACATCATGAAAGCCTGGAACTCCTTCCTCACCAGATTTTCTTATGATAGCCATTTGAGCACAGCTGGAACTTTTGAAAAGTGCACTTTTATAAAATGACCAGTTTTTTAAATAATAGTGTTTCCCCTGCTTCTACCCCTCCCCACCCCAGCCCCATTACACTTTCTTTAGGTACTTACACTCTAGTATTTTTTTCTCCTTTCCAAACCATGATGTTTTTTTCCAATGGCTGCCTTATTCACAGCTGCAGCTGTGAATTCTGGGGGAAAAAACCCCTCTGTTTTAGGCAGAGGAGTCTCACCTGGAATTCAAAACATAGGGACAGTCACTCTGCCACAGACTACTTGAATGACCTTGGGTAAGCCATTTATGTGCAGATATAAAGGTAAGCAGGCATTTTATTCCCACTGGAACCAGTCTGAGCTTTACTATCTCCCTTCTCTATCAGTAAAGCATAGATAATAGAAGAGCACTGTATCAGAGGGGTGCTGGGAGGATAAAAGCATTAAAGGCTGTGAGCTCTTCAGATACACAGTAATGGGGCCATATAGCTGCCTTGGAAAGATCAATCTAAATATAAGTGTGGCTTTGAAGACAAGGGAGTAAAAGGAAGCATCATTCAAGTAGCCAGTAGATGTCTGTTGAATTCATCCTCACTGTACCCAACAGCAATAGAAAAATATTATTATCTTGTAGTTTGTTGTCATTTTTACTTCACAAATATAGAGTCAGGACACAAAAGGACCTATCCAAAGCTCATTGGTATCAATGGGAGTTTTTCCATGGATTTTAGTGAGTACTGGATTCAGGCCCCAAATGGGTCATACACTTTATGGCAAAGCCTCAGTGAAATTTTAACCCGAGTCCCAGTTCATTTACTTTAAGTGCTCCTTGCAGAGATCATCCTGCTGTATTTAACCACATGAACATTCTGACCTAACTGTGAGGCTGGCTCTGCTTTGAACAAGGGATTGAACTGCATGACCTTCAGAGGTGCCTTTGAACTTAAATCATTTTGTAATTCTCTGATCTCAGAGATACATTTGCATGTATTAAGGTGTTGTCTACAAAAAGCTGCTATCCCCGTGGAAAATACAATCCATTTGTTTGCAGGTTTACTTTAATGAATCCTTGAAAACTTTTTACTGTGTCCTAACACGTCTAAATTTTTCACCATTATTGTCCCTGGGAAAAATTATCTCTGATGCAGAGAAGTGAACTTGTCTGTGTATTTGTGTCTGAGCAATTTAATATTGTAGTTGTGTAGGAATACCAGAGTAAAAGGGTAGCAGTGAAAGGATTCAAGAGGATTTTGAAGAAAAATGTTGCAAGTATTTCTTTAGAACCTATTATTGTTGAGCTAATTTATTTGTGTCTTCAAAATGATCAATTAGCAGACCTTCCCACACTGGTAGCATAAATGATTGTGTATTTTAGCACAGGAACATGATATTTTTTATCTCTAAAAGCCTGAGCTAAAACACACTCAAGTTTCCACTGAGTCATTCTGCTTTGATATAAAGTGTACATAAAAGAAAGTTTATCTGGAAAGTAATTTTATTAAAATAATTTTGTAGGTGCAGTACAATTCTTATGATTTTACAATAGCTTTTCTTATTAAAAGTTCATGAGGAGAAAATCGAATCTGTACACTGAAGAGATCACAGAGCAGTTCATCCAAGAATATTATATAGGGGTAGATGATAATGGGATAATTAAATCACAAGGGGTAAATTGTCATTAACTCTGAAATACAAAAGTTGCCTTAAAGAAGTACCTCCCTTTAGAGAGTTTCTATGAAAAATGCTTAAGTCCGTTTTTTCTTCTATTTTTTTTTTTTAATGGAAAGACATTCTTGTTTTTAAGGTCACCAGATCACAAGTTACAGTTTAAACAATACAACAGTGTCTGCAAGAGATATTGGCTGGACTCTTCTGGTGACTGCAAAGTTCATTTCTTTGCTTCAGACTTTTCTTGCCCTAAATACCTATTTCTTAGACCATACTGTGAACAAAGTTCTCTTAGGTGAATTTTAGGGTGCCTTTAAAAGATGTTGGTTTTCCTCCTAGTAGTACAGTAAAGCATTAAGGAAATGGAAATTACTACATAAGATAAAAGACCAAGATGGCAAGCACCTAAATTAAGCATATTTTGGCTACCCCAGGTAGTCCAAGCAATCCAAGGTCTAAGCTAATGCCATGAAGTCTCTATTGAAAAGAGGCCAGATCTATTCCAACTTTTTCCCCAGCAATATCATTTACCCTATGATCATAACACCATGCTTAATATTTAGGCAGACAGTGCTGCCTAAATAGGGTCCAAGGTCATCTGCTTCTACCCAGAAATTTTAGTTTTAGACTGAATTCTTGCTACTTGAGTTGACTTTAGCTGTCTGCTTCTGGGACAAGCATATATTGTACATCAGTATATGCTTTTGTACATCATCTCTCCATCTTCTTGCATATTTTCTTCTTTTTATAGATTTTGTTTTCAGCCCGTGCAGAATCACATAGGACTGGTTGTGTTGTGACAGATTAGGATTCACATGTCAAATATGACATGTTAACAAATTTCACATTACAACTCCAAGGGCCTCATTTTCAATGATAAGCTGTCTTGAGAGAACATAATAAATGCATGCCTTAAATTATCTATGCAAAGCCTAATGAAACAAAAATCCTTAAATGTTACACTTGCACAAAATGTTCAATTGCAACAAAACAAATCCAGGCTCATTGAGCTCGTTTGGGCATTCTGTTCATTCCTGGGGAGCCTCATGAGAAGGAAGTGCCTTCACTTTGCTCTTGCTGCTCCTTGCTTTTTCAGAAGTGCTTGGGAAGGGCATGGAATGTCTGAAGCCTGTCCCCTTTTCAAATTCATGCTTTCATTAAGCAAGAGTCAAACTGGTTGACCTCACTTGTAACCAGGAAAAACTTCAGTAGTTTTCACTCCACTGTCTTTGTGGCAGACTCACACCAGGAAATGAGATTATTCCAAAGTTATATTTTTGGGTTCCAGGCTAACCCAAGATACACTTTCTGCCCTTTCTAACTGGATGATTAATGTCAGCAGTGTTTACTGAGCTTGTTGATGGACACAGCAGCACATTTCTCAAGGTACCTGCACAGTGCCTTGTAGTCAGCTCTTCTGAGACACTGCAGTGTGTGGAGACTACAAGTGTCTTTTACCTCAAGGTCATGGCTTCAGATCTGGTGACAACATCCAAGAAATAATCTTGCCAGTCCTGTTCAGCATTTTGGCAAAATGCGGTCTAAGTTTCTGAGTGACATGAAAATAATGTTGATAAGGAAATAACAAAAATATATTGAAAAATGTTTATGTTCCTGTTTTACACAAAGATATCTTTAGAAAGAGGGTATTTTACCCACTCTCCCTGCACAAAAACAATACTTTTGATTTGTGTTTGATTCCAGTTACCTTGTCCTACTTGTTATCATTTACTATGTCAATTTGCTGTTTCATTACTGAGCAGATTGATTCTTGGTCCAAGAGAATTCTCATAGAATTCTATTCATGATGAAAATTAATTTCCCATTACTGAGATATGAAGACTTAAAATTTCTTTATCTAAAATCTTAAAACAAGTGTGTTGTTTGTGGCAGAGGTGTATAATGAACAGGATGTCTGATTTTCTGAGTAAGAATAAATCAGCACATAAGTTATGTGGATACCTATAATATAGATACAATCTATAAAGTTCAAAAAATACAACCACATGTTAGACTTAATCCTTGTTATTATGGAAAGCCATTGTAAATACATGGAAAACCAACATAAAGCTTGCTGAGCTGTGACATTACAGACAGCTTCCAGGGATCAGCTACAGGACCCAACAAGAAGCCAGGCCAACTTATGGACAATTCAGCAGATAAAGCTCAAAAATTACTTCCTAAATGTAGGGGTAAACTTAATTTGTGGAGAATGAGCAGTTAAATTACTAAATGCTGAAAAAGATTGCCTTCTTATTCTCCATGTAGAAATTAGCCAAAACAACTTATTCTCCAGTGCTGGGAACAGAAATGAAATGCTAAAATGTCAGCAGATCAAACCAAGCCATCAGCAGCAATTCAGTGTGATTTTCCAGACCAGTGAAATGCGTGGAAAGATTCCCAGCACTGCCAGGTCAGAGGAAGGCCACTGAAGTTTCTTATGACCTTGGCTGCAGCACAGACCATAGAACTTCACCGAGCTGCTTTTCTCACTGAGCAGTGTGTCATATAGTGAAAACACCTTTTGGAAAAACATTTTATTGTGATGCAAAACCTCCAAAGGACAGAATGTCCTAACCGTGTCATTATCACAGATTTACATTATCCTCTCAACAATTCAGAGGGCAGCACAAGTCGTTCACAACCAAGTTGTGCAGCTTTCTTATTAAGAACAGTGGAAGCCCTCCTTTCTGACAGACATTAGGCACACACCCAAAGCTCTATGATAAAGAAAAGTGTATCTGTACATGTGGAATTGTTACCAGGGGACTCTGGGGTTGTTTTTGGTTTGTTCTTTTGATTTCGTTTTTTTGGGTTTTTTTTCAAAATTCAGTCTTTCAACAACAAATCTCCGAGTTCTCATTCATGCAAAGCTTACTTTGACAAAAGGCTCGTGGAACTGGCCCTTGATGTAACTCTTAGAAATGCCCACAAAAGTACTGACTCTTAGACTTTTCAGACTAGTGTACCATGAGAGAGGAACACATTATTTCTTTAGGCTATACTTTTTGTACATTGGGGTTGAACAGGGCAGCTTAGATTGCCTGGTTATAAAAGATAGCAACCAATTCACCTTTTGTGTCAGAGCTAAGAAAACAATAAAGGCTGAGGGTAGGAATGTTTACAAAAGGTTTTATAAATTCAACAAAGATGGCAAATACTTCAAATCAGTCTTTTAGTATATACAAACCTTCTTGCAGGAACTTGGAAGCAATTCTTTGTCTGTTTTATAACATCTCAGCCAAAATCTTATTAAAAATCTGAATGCAGTCAATTCCTACATACTTTCAGAGAACAAAAGTGAACTTCTGCAAGACTGCAGGTTTTCCAGTGGCAAAGCCTTACTGTTTCCCTTCCCATCTTGCAGCTCAGAGGCTGTGCCCCTGACAGCTCTGCAAACTGAGCATTTCTCCTGTAAGGCCTCTGGGAGAGCAAGCGGGTACTTTACCTTGCTTTGCTGAGGAACAGCCACACTCTTCTGTGTTATACTTCCACAAAGACACTCAAAGATAGTTAGAAATCTTTCCCAGCTAATTCCCTCTGGGTCCATGGAATAACAGTCACCAATCTTGAGCACAAAAATAATGTGTGATTTGGGCTGGCTTTGTGATTTCTCTGTATTTTCTTATATAAAAAAAGAAGTTTATATAATTCAAATAGCAATTTCAGTTTTGAGAGAAGGTGCTTTTTTTTCCCTAAATCCTGACCATGTGTAGAACATTGTATTTGAATAATAATGGAAAAATTCTACCTTATTTTAAAATTTAGTATCTTATTCTTTGAAGATTTGAAAACAAACTTGAGAAACAAGGAACCCTTATTTCCCAATGCCATTGGAATTATTCCCAACACTTCCAATGCTAGAAGGTTGGGTTTTTTTCCATTATCAGGTATTTTTAAGACTTTGAATAAGTTTTGATACTGTATCTGTGTGCATTTGTAGGCATTTTTCTTGTTTGATTGACCTAGATATAAAGCGCATCAGGTTTGAGACCTCTGAGCAGCATGAATTTCAATTTCTGGAAAGTAAATAATGTGAGTTTGGAGAAAATAGAAAATGGCTCCACTGTCCTTCCCTGACTTTCCCAAACAATCTTTGATATTAAAACTTTGGTATAAAAAACTTTTGGAACTAAATTTTTTACTGTGAAGGTGGAACATTGGAAGAGGCTGCCCAAAGAAGTTTCAGATTCTCATCCCTGGAAGTGTTCAAGGCCAACTTGGATGGGGCCCTGAGCAGCCAGGTCTAATAAGAGGTGTGCCTGCCCATGGCAGGGGCTTGGAATGAGATGATCTTTAAGGTTGCTTCCAAACCAAACCATTCTATGATTATATAAACAAACCCTTGCCTTTGATTTGCTTTCTCTATGTGAAATTTAACTGAATATGTACCAACAAGTAAGTTATTTATGTTATTTTATCTACAGGCTGGAAAATTACACAGTGATATTTGTTTTAATTTTGATTTAGATAAGCAACTGTATCATTTTACTCTTTATTTTATTAGTGAAATAGGACTAGTGGAGTGAGAGCCTGTCTAATAACTAGGAAGATTCTTAGGAATTCTGATAGTAAAAAAGAAGTAACATGAATAGATGCTTCAGAAAACTTGAATAATAAATTCTTGAAGAAGGATAGGAAGCTGAGGTAAAAAGCCATTCAGTGACAGGCCACATAAAGTATTTTGTGACAGAAAACACAAAGCAGGGTCTTTCATCCAAAGAGTGGAGGAGGCAGAATGCCTGGAAGGTATGTTCCATATATGTGCAACTGATGCTGTTAGCAGATGCCAAAAAAAATTTAGAGTATCAGCCCCAGAATTCTATGGTATTTGGTGTTGTTATTTTATTTAGTATTATTATTATTGTTGTTGGTTTTGTTGCTATTGCTATTGTTGTGGTTAGTAGATATGATGTGCTAGATATTGTCCATTAGTAGAGAAAATGGATGAGGTAAAAATTGTAGTGCAGGCTTTTATGTGCAAGACAATTCAAGGTAAGTAGCATAATAGAGAAAGGACTTTGGGAACCTCATGGGAGAGTCCAGGGAGGACTTGTAGGCTGCTGAAGGAGAACCTGAACAGCTGAAATTGGATAGTAGACGTAAGGCAAAAGAGGATTCATTTTTTAATGCCTTCCTAAAACAGTCAGTTGCCAGAGTGTTTTTCTGTTGCACTGCAGATAGCTTGTCCCTGGACCCTGACGTCTCCAAGGCAAATGCCTATGGTTTCACTGGCTGCCTGTCCTCTGTTCAGTACAACCACATCTCTCCCCTGAAGGCTGCCTTGCGCCATCCCAGCGTCGCTCCCGTGACTGTCCAAGGTTCCCTGACAGAATCCAGCTGTGCATCCATGATGGAAGCTGACGTGAACACAGCAACCACAGTATATTCCTCATCAGGTATGTCCTGCTGGGAGGGCATTGTGGAGGTTAAAGGATACTGTAGAGTGAGGTTTCCTTCCTTTTTACTGTAATGCAATTGTGACAGTATGAATAGTGGAACTGGGAAGTTCCCTTTTGTCTCAGAATCAGGAGTGTTGAGGATGGGCATCAGGATTAGCCAAGGCCCCTTTAAAAGTCATTGTTCTGAAACAATGTTTTCAGACTAAGTTCCTGGATTGCCTAAAACAAAGAAGTCCATAAGCTGTAGTGGAAAAGCTTTGAAAGTTTGGTTATGCACCTGATTTGTCATTCCTACCACTCCAGATGACTCTGGTCTCAAAGGACAACCTAAATGTTGAGATCTGGCTGCAGATCTCAAAGGACAACCTAAATGTTACACAGATTCTGTATTCTAGTGGTGATAAAGCAATAGAAGTCATATAAAAAAACAATTCAAATTTGTTCCTGCCCTAACAGAAATGAGCAAAAACTCTTGTACAAACCCCTTGGCATATGTGACTTCCACTGAATGCTTGTACTTCATTCTCTTAGACTAAAGAGAGGGAGCACTACTTGAGCAGTACCAGCAAGATGATCCCAATTGTTTGTGTATCTTTTGCAATCCTGAAGCTGTCCTCTGGGAATCTGAAGTGTTTTGCATATGTGAATTTGTATGCAGAGAAGGAAGCTGAGAGCAGCTGGAAGTGTTGTCACCATGAACAGGGACTATCAACTTGCTGCTTTAGTCACCAGTGGATGTGGCAGAATTCTTAATGACCAGAAAAGGGTACAAATTAAAGGCTGGTTTTTGCCCCTTGACCTATAAAGCTACTTTCTCCTTTCTGATAACAAATAAAACTCTGGTTTAGATCATAATACAATTCCTTTCACATTCGTACTTACATCAAATCGCCATTTCCTGCAGTTTTTGCCTCGGATGTTCAGCAGAAAACAAATGATGCTATTATCATTCTGCATAGGAAAAAGGCTGCTGATTACTCTGGAGAGTGGCTGCCAGTGTGCATGTGCTCCTCCCCAGCCCCCCACTTCCTTCTCACTGCCTCGAGTTGTCTGAGGTGTCTGTTCTGATGTACAGACAAATGTGAGTCCTGAATGGGCAATGATACTGAAAATATGAACTCTTTGCCCTGTGATCTGTCACCTCAATGATCTAATTTTTCTAAGGAGTTTAGAAAGCACTAAAACCTGAGGCTCAGAACTTCAGGGCAGAACACAGAGCAGAGTGTAGCATTTGAACTTAAATATTTAAAGCATACAATCAGTTGCACTCTATTGTTAAGGTTAAGCACTGTTGCATCAGAAATGCAGAATTATTATGAAAACTTATGCCTTTCTTGGCACTCTGTGCTCTAAAATATGATTTCCTCTCAATGTGATGAATTATCTGACATTCCAGTCTCACGATTCACACTGGATTTGATTAAAGCCTGAATAAGAGCTTTAGAACAAGTGAGCTCTGAAGACTTCATGTCTTTATATGCTAAAGTAAAAGCAATGGGTGGTTGATTCTTGTTTAAAAAAAATTCCAATTTGTAGCAAATTATAATTTCTATAGATGTACTTGAACATCACATTTTCACATGCAAAGGACACATTTTAAGAAATAAAAAGAAAACAGAGTCAAGGATTAACTTTCAAATTTAGTGCTCATATCTCAATTCATCATTTCCAATTTCTCATTATTGAATGTCTGAGAAGAAAAATAGAACTTCAAAGGAGGCTGTACATGTCTATGTCGATATTCTAATGTGCAGATACAACAAAAAAGCCCACTAGGAAAACTCTTAAAGTGTGTGAAAAAAGCCTTCTATATTTGTAACTTGAAACAATTGAAGCTGTTTCCTTCAGAAAGGAATACTTGTGTTCAAAAAAGTTTCCTCGCAGACAGATATGGAATAAAATCCATTCACACAGTTATCTGAACACACTTCTTCTGATGAGGAAGCACAAAATGAGAGGGTGCTTACTGTGGTTTTTGATCTTTAACAAAGATCTGCAGATCACCTTCTTCCTCACTGAGGCACATGTAAAGATCTTGTTATTTTGAACTCTGTATTGATGGTATAGAGATAATAGACTTTTCCTATGGTATTTTTTCTTAATATTAAACTGCTGTAAAAATTACAGAGGAGATTCAGGTGTGTGAATGGTGGAGTCTTGAGCTGCCTGTCCCGTGAGAGCAGCTCTTCAAGAATTTAAAGTTAAAAAAATGTCAGATACTTTCATTAAGTCTGGAACTACACAGAAAAGATTTGCTTCTGAAAGGCACCTTAAACAGTGAAGCTCTGTCTCACTGTGCTAATTGTGCTGAACCTGATATTTCCAAACAAGCTCTGACTGGCTAGGGATATGCCAGGACAGCCTTGGCTGTAGCAACTATGAGATGGTGAAGCTGAGGATCCTCAGAGGAAGGCAGAAAAAAAGGCAGAAATGCATGACTGCAAGCTTTGACCTTCTCATGGACCTGCTTGGAGAATCCCTCAGGATACAGACTTGGTAAGAAGAGTGGTGTGAGCCCAGAGAGGTTGTAAAACCTTCATCCTTGGATATATTAAAAACCCAAATGGATACAGCTCTGAAAATCTTGGCCTAATAGACATGGATATGACTAGGGGTTTGGACTAGATGATTTCTAGGGAGCTTTGTGACCTCAGCAGGGCTTCCAACCTCAGTGGATCAAGCTGTAATGCCATCAGTTTAATCTAAAGGGAGGAGGATGTCCTGTTAAGGTCTTAGATGAGACCCAGTGTTGCTATTCCTTGGCTTCAGAGTGTATTGTGGTCCCAGTGGAGATGGCTCTGCTGTTACAGGCCATCTGCTGCACTGTAACAAGCCATCCTCTCCTTGTATCCTGATTTTATTTCTCAGGCAAAATGTAATTCCTGGGGCTTGTGGCTGTTGTCCTCCATTCTGAAACTGCTCTTCAACATTTGTTCTGTTTTCTTCTCAGTGCTTAAATTCCAGTAACCAAAAATAGTGGAGTACTGATTGCATTAGGTATCAAATCTTAAATAATATTTTAGGCACAAATAACATCTTATATAATTTTTAATAAATTTTTTTCATACTTTTTCATTCATAGTTAATAATTTTTATTTTTTTTACTAGTGCCATGCACTGGAAGCAGTTGTAATTTTTTTCTCTAGTACAGGAGAACTGTTGCAGAACAGATGTAAATTTTAATTGTCACTGAATTCACTGGCTTCAGCTGTGGGATGAGGTAAAAAATATCTCACCAAACTTCCATTATCCAGAAACTTAACTTATCTTCAATCTGAAATAATGAATGCCCTCCTCTTCTAGTTTGTGAAAAGAAGTGAGTCATACTATCAATTTTTGACAACCATCTTAGGGTATAAAATAATTCTAAGTTGTTCTCATCTTTGACTAAATTTTAAAAAAAGCCTTAAATTTCTAGTTTTGATTTATATAACTCATGTATACTGAAAAATAAAATGAGATTAATCTACTGATGATGTACAAAATTATTACCAACTGTGATCTAATTTTGAATTTAGCCGTGTTTGAGCTTATGATCAGAGGCCTGAGATGAGGCTAAATAACCCCAGAGTTCCTTCCCAGTCTAACCTTTTCTATGATTAATTCTATATTTGTGTGTAAAAGTATATTTTTATTCCCATTCCAGTCCCACAAATGTAGTAGATGAGATGTCCCAAGCAGAGACTGCTTCTCTTTGTGGGATTGAATTCAAGTTGTATATCTCATCTACAAGATAGGTCAGCTCTACATCTGCCCAGCATCCCTTTCTTTTGGCTTCTTTCTGGTATCATTCCTTAGGTAACAATAAAAAAGATAATAATACATCCCTGACTGAGAAAAGCTCCCAATAGGCTGTTTAGTTAAAATGTCTCTCTGATTCTTCTGATGAACTGAAACAACACTTTCAGCTGTTAGTGTGAAACTTTCTGTTTCCTTTTACATATACCCTTAATAGAATTTGCTCCTGAAGGTGTAGAAGAAAATTGTTCTGCAAACTCACTTTATTTTTCAGACCCTTCTGGTTCAGTTCCCCAATCCCCCAAATTACATCTTCTGAAAACAGGTAGAATTCATGAGAGTAAGAGGACACTTCTGTCTAAGCCACAGGGAAAATGAACAGTTGATACAGAAAATAAGTTCTCTTTTGTTTAACCAACTGCAGATCCTTTTGGGAAGACAGATGAAAGAGAACCTCTCACCAATGCAGTCAGAAGTGATTCAGCTGTGATTGGAGGTAAGTTCATTTTTAAAGACTACAGTCAAAACATAATTCTGTCAAGGCAAAAATCTAGGAGACTTTAAATCTGGGCTCCATGAAAAATAGTGCAAGACGTTTTTTGTAATCTAAAGCAGGTCTAGTATCTGCTCTGTTTATTAGCATGTATCTGTGTCAAGCTACCTAAGTAGGCAGCTGCATTATGGATTATTGTGGTCACACATGGATCATCAGGAACCCGAGTCTTCTAAAATACAACTGAACTCTGTCTGCCTGCCTGCTTGAGCAGGGGATCTGGACAAGATGACCTCCAGAGGTTCCAGGTGTTCTCTGGTTCCATGTGACTCTGTGTTCTAAGACCCAGCTGTCACCATTTTTTTACACACCACCCTGGTGAATACTTGGCAGAGTATTCACATATCTCGTATTTTCTGAGCTCTCTCTTTGTAATCTGGTGGTGTAGTGGAACTCACCAGGTCATATGGAAGTATTTATATACTGGGGAACATTGTCCTCATAATTTCATGTGTGGTTTTAATTTTCCTATAATGGTCTAGAAGACAATTTATCTCTGTTTATTTTATAGTATGCCCTGTAGTGAGCTGCCTTTGATAATATCTAGAAGCTATAAACCAAAATGTACAAGGCTTGTGCAAGGTTCCCAGAGATAGCACAGAAGAAAATACGACCGAGCAGAAATTTGTATGAGCAGATCTAGTGTTTTAAAAGCAAACACACTGAACTAACTTTATTTCCAGTGAAAGCATAATTTTACAGAAATTAGGTCAATTATATCAATACATGCTCTATTTATAGAGTTCTTCAGGTGACAAAATAGAAAGAAAAACTACCAGGGAGGATTTGATAGAGGCATATGGTTGTGTATAGACTGAGATGAACTGATCTATCACACCAACTAGCTGCTGTGCATGGGTAAACCTATTTTGGAGGTAACTGAGCCTTTTGTTTTGGTTTTCACTCTGTCTATCCTTCCTTTTTTACCCCTTCACAGGTGTAATAGCAGTTGTGATATTCATCATCTTTTGCATCATTGCCATCATGAGCAGATTCCTCTATCAACACAAACAAGCACATCGAAATAGCCAGAAAAAGGAGAAGGAATACCCAGAAAACCTTGAGAGCTCCTTTAAAGCTGACATTGACTTGCAAAACACAGTGAGCGAGTGCAAACGGGAATATTTTATCTGATGGACAATGCAACTTCTTCTTACTCTTCCTCCCCTATCCTCCCTTTCTTTATTCCTTTCTCCCTTCCTTTTTGCTTTTTGAACTTTTTTTTCTTTTTTAATACTCATTTTTTGCTAGCTTCTTTTTCATTTGGAAAAGACCGCCCTGCACAGGAAACACTGAGAACAATCACAGTGCCTCATTCTCTGCACAAGAGCCTGGCAATCACAGTTTACTTCTGCAGCTCAAGAGACCTGTTACCCCATCCTACACAAAATAAGATCCACATGAACACCTGGTTTCTGCTGTCAGTTCTTGGATGTTTCAAAGCCCCTACATTTATTTGTTGTTATTTTTTTTCTCTGGGGCCATTTAAGTCATTGCTTTTACACTAGAGCTGGACTATGTAAGTACAGGTAAAGTAGTTGAACACATAGCTCTGCAGATACTGGGACAGGATAGAGGGAAAGAATGAGATCAAAACAGCTGATTTATTTCATGGGCTCATTTACAACAATCATAAAGAACCAGCCAAATTCTCAAATGTTGTTAATTGATATATTGTCTATTGATTTAAATGGTGTTAAATTAATTTGTACCAGTTGAAAAGCTGGTATGACATAAAGGAAAATAAAACTGTCATCATTAAGCTCCTTCCCCCAACCTCCTGTCCTTTTACTGTAACTTTTAGGCTTCTCAATACTTTTCCAACAATATATGTATCAACAATAAATATCATTCCCATGCACCTCTTTCACCTCCATCTCATAAGGCTGGCTACGTAGACCCAGCATACACTAGTATAACCCTAGCTGAAGCATGGAAAATAGTAGCTTGAATCTCCAAGGGGTTTAGGAAGCTGCTAGGACTTAGGTGCTCTATATTTGTCTGAAATTTTAGAAATGCAGCATATGCCTGTTCATGCCACATGGAGGATTATCACACACTGAGGTTAAACGCTGTTGCCCCTGTGGAAAAAAAAAAGAACATAGATGAGAAAAAAAAACAAAATAGTTTAATCTTAAACATGACTCACACCTTCTGCCAGCTCTTCTAAAAAAAGAGAAAAAAAATCCTACTAGTTAAAAAAACCTCCCAAAACTGCATGAAAGATTGAGTGGTATTTTTTGTTTGTAGAAATTGGAATAACTTCTCCAAAACTAAATAGAGAGAGGTCTGAGGTTATGTCTAAAAAGATGAATATTTGATAAACCTTCTTTACAAGGAAGAACATTAGGGAAACAAAAAGATCACAAATGCTCTACTTCAAATTAATCTTCACGCTTTTTTTAAAAGTCTTTTGTCCTTTCCTGATTGGGAGCACTACTGAAGAATCAAGTTCTGCCCATTTTAGTTGTGCTGCATGGTTGCAGTGTGAGGATGAAAAACTTCCTTTTCAATCACAAATATCCTAAGGGTAAGAAATGAAGGAGTCCCAGCCAGTGAGGTTTTGAACACTGTTGTGTCTGTGTGACATCTGCCTTTGCAGGGCTTCTAAAGAGGATGTAGAATTTGCTGGTGATAGAATTAAGCCTAAAGTTAAGGGGAAGAAAAATCTTATTCATTGCAATACTCTTGATTTAATTCTAGTGACAATTGATTGTACAGCTAAATCTCTTCTTTGCCCTGCACCCTGTGCAGTCATCCTGGGGTTTTCACACAGTGGTCATTTTTACATAGATTAAAAATAAAGGAATCGCAGTATGAGGTGGGTAGCCCACAGCAAACAAGAGATGAGCTTACACTTGCAACAGGTGCTGTTTTTCTAGGCAGTCCATTGGAAAGGTACACAGGTGTTTATTGAAGTTTTTTGAGTTTGTTTTTATGAGAGGAGAGAGCAGACATTTATTTATTTATAAATAAATAAATGACTGTTTGGATATGGTGATTCTTTATCACTTCTTTTGGAGCATTCAGGGAAGAGAAAGCAGTCTAGGAGTAACATCATTCTTATGTGAAGAGGAATATGAGGCCAGCCCTATAACCAAATCTCTTCCCTGAGCAATTTTATAAAGCTGTCTCTATTGAAACCAGTCTGGTGCCATTCTTCCTCAGCCATGGTCAGCTGCAGACATTTTGCCACACACTGGCTGACACAATTATTTGACAGCATTTCTGTGTGATGAGTACTGGAATGATGGAATGAGTAGCTGGGTTCTCTTTATGTTGCTTTGTCTTTGGCGGCAAAATCCGGCAAAGCAATTCTCTTTTCCTTTGCTTCCTGCAGATCAAGCTGCTTTGTTTGGCGTGGCAGAAGGGAAGAATAGGAGAGTTCATGGGCGCCTCTGCCTGTGTTTGAGTCATCTTTTCTGAAATGGCCTCTGTATGAGACATCTCTGATGTGCTAATGTGCTTAATTGGCTACATGAAGAATGGAATAGGCAGATAAAACTCTGAAAATTTAGCTAGGTTGGGGTGCATCTATAAAAAAAAGAACTTCATATGAATGTATGTATTAGTGTACAAAGATATTAATTTATACCTGTGGATGTACTGAGATGAGAAGATTTTTATGCTACAAGGCTGAACAAATGAACACATTTGTATGGACTTCTAAATCAGGATGTCAAATTATTCTAATTAAAGATAGCTAAAATATACTAAATTAAGTACTTTAAATATATACTCCTTTTTGTTTTTTGGTTTGTTCTAATGCTTTCTTTAGTGAGGGCATCATTGAATTTCCTTCAATATCAGTTAAAACCAATTAATTTTTTTTAATAAAAGAAATACAGTTTTTAAAAAATTTACTAGAACTAAAATTAATTTTCCTTAGTTCAAATTAGAACTTTTTTCTCATCTATTTAAAGCCATTTCTGCTATTTTTGTTAATGTTTCTTTTTAAATGGGGTGTATTCCCTTTTCCTTTTATCAGTCGTTCTAGATAATATTTTTAAGTAAAGCCAGAGGATAATACTTTTTATACATAAATTTTCAGATTTTATTTCAGTGGAAACCCTGAGACTGTCAAAGAGTTCTTTGGAGGCAGTTTGGGTTTTCTTCCTTCCCCAAGATAAGTTTCATAATTAAAGTAAGGGACTGGTTGAAGGATACTGTCTGGTTGTTGTTTTTTTTTTTCCTCTTGGTGATATGATACATAACCTATGAAAATTATTATTGTTAGGCAAGCTGTGAAATTATGAAGTATTTTAGATATGGATTTCAGCAGTGCAAATTCTTGTTTTCCAGAAAAGACTTGACCAATTATAGCCATGCTTATAAAGATATTTAGTCATGCAGAAGGACTCTCAGTGAATGCCAGTGCCTGGGAATAGAAAACAGAGGAAGGCTGGATGTCAGAAAGCTAACTCCAACTAGCTTGGCAGCCACCTGGGGGAAGGACAGGCTTTACAAGGAATTTAGTCTCTTGAGGATGTGGATCAATGCTAAGTGACTAAACAAAATGAACATTTAACTCAAATTAATTTCTGTGTCTGCCTTGCTGTGGAATATTCTAATATACTACAAGACATTTAAATACCTTTGAAAATAGAGTCCCATTTCTCTTTCGGAAATAAAACTTTGGTTCTAAGTAAGTTACCTATGTACTTGGCAGTTAGTATTTCATCTGTCCATATTCACTAACTAGAGACAAGACAGTGTGAGTGTTTTGGGTCAATTTTTAAAATGTACACTGTTTTTATTTATTCTTGTTCTTGCCATGGCTCCACACTTAGATTATGTCTGCAGTGAAAAAGCCAAATAAAAGACATACTTTTAACTCATATGGGCTAAGCCAGAATTCCCACTCGGGACTGTAAAAATGACACATATAGAGCTGTGTAGTTATCAGAGTGTGTTCAGTCATGAGATGCCCCTGATATTTAAGTTAAAACTACAACCAGATTACAAAAATAAGATGGTTTCTCTCGGCTTTATTTTAACCTGATCTAGCTAGACTTTACTCATCCTATTTATCAATTGCTCAATTTTTACAGTGTAATCCAAACCCTTATTTTAATGAGATCTTTGTCTATATTAGCATTTAGCTGATCACATATTTCACATTTTGAGTGAGGAGCAATCAATATATCATATTGTTTCAGTATGGTGAGGGGTTATGAATCTTTTCCTAATGAAGTCAGTATTGATTTTGCTGACGATAAAATTGAGTCCAAGACCTATGAAGCACTTGGATATTGCTTTTGTCTTTTGGGTTTGTTTCATTTTGCATTTGATTTTACCAACTGCTTGTTCCACAATTGTCATCCAGTCTTGTCCAGCCCTGTGGTTGGTGAGGACAGGGCAAATGTCTCAAACATCCTGTAAGATTAAATGAATCACTACAGATGCCTTTTTCTCTCCATTCATTATAGAGACAGGGTAGTCTCCTGGCAATAGAGAAGTTACTTCTAGCAGAATTTGCCGATGAGTCCAAATTTTACAATAGTTTTGAAGATCAAGTAGACACATCTCCACAGGTATTACAAGTGACTTTTTTTTTTTTGTACTGAGGTGACAGCTGGGGTCAAGGAAGGACACCTTGCATCTAAATTACTCTAAAAATTGCTCTAAACATCTCTGTCTAGTAAATGTATGCATCTCTTTGTAGGCAAATACATGAAAATTGAGTTTCAAAATACCGCTTTGAGCTGGTGACAATCTAATCAGTAATCTGTGGGGAGGTGGATAATTCTCCTTTCAGTCTGTTCTAGGTCCAACATCCATTTTTTGCCTCACATGGGAGCTTTGGCAGATAGCATGCATGAAGCCAGATCCACACATTTCTGAATCTAAAGCTAACTCAGCCCTCTCAGATGCCTTTCTACATGTCTGGTGCCATTTGAGATGATACCTGGTATCTCTGCAGCTCCAGGAAGGATCCAAGTCTCCTGTCTGTCATATCCTGGCATCTGTTAACCCCAAGTAGCTATGTCTGATACTTGCTGGCTTTTCCAATTATAATAAGTTCTCATCCAGGAACCCTAAGTTCTCAATGAGATGAATCCCTGAAAAAATAAACCCCATCTTCAGAACAGAATCGACCTTCCTTCTGTAAGGAAGCCAGGCAGTTGACATGCATGCTCCACTTCAAATTAACAAGTGTGGAGGAGGCAGAACTTGACCTCTTTGTGGTCCATCTCATGCCATTGTTGTCACTCTCACCTACACAAAGTTTACCCTTAACAAGACTAGTTTTAAATATTCTTCTGCACTGCTGTTTTTTCCACAGACACGAAGGACTTTTTTTCTATTTTATTTTTCAGAAAGCAACCCTTCATAAAGGACTTGAGCAAAGTCTGAGACCTTGTGAGTGCTATTTCAAAACTTTCATGCAGTTTTTTAATGCCTACTTGCCAAACAAGCCAAGTGATATAGTTTCACCCCTGCCAAACCAAGGGCCTTATCCAGAATTTTTAGAGGTTGGTGGGAGGCCTCTTGCTTGACTACAGTTAGAGTTGCACCATGCCCTTGAAGTTTTTGGGGGTTTTCTTCACAGGTTGCCATCACAGCTTCAGAGCATGATTTGTTCCCTTGGGTTTTGCAGTTTGCTGCACTTTCTTTCCCAGTGGAAAGTTCTTCATGTCCTCTTTCAGTGTGGGCGGCCCCCTCCTCCCTGCTACTTTTGTACATGGAACTTCTAAACACATTCTTCTTTTGGGTCTGAAGTAGCTTTTTTCTTTGACTGTTTATTTCAAGACATGCATATAGAGAGTTTGAATATTTCAGTGTATTGGTGCTTATTTTCGTGATCTTTTGCACTAAGTTACTACGACAATAACAAAAATTGGAAAAAAAAGCACACTTTCTGGTGAACTCTTGTAATTTGTAAGCTCGTTGTTTGTTGTTTGTAATGTGCTGAGTCTACAAGCCGAGCTAATGAAGGATTAAGGCAACAGTTTGTGTTGACAGTGTCACTCCATATCTACTTCACCTCTCTTTTCTTCATCCCTCCTTTTTCTTTAACATGTGGAGCTATCAAATTGTTGCTAGGAGTCAGAGGAGCTTGTTTCAAAATTCAAATTAGATTATGATTTTTTTCCTGGCAGTCACAGAAACCAAAAGTTCAGCTGGTGGTCAACCAGAAGGGAGACTCCATCAAGGAAATGTAGTCACCTAGAGGTGGTGACCTCTAAGGGGAAAAGAGGACATTAACATTTCAAACTACCATTGTGATGGGACAGTGAAGGAAGCAAAAGCTCAGGAAAACATGCACTGTTTGAAGCCACACATGGTAACCATCAGGTGGATATGAGGCTTTTGGGTATTTTTCAGTGGTAGGTAGGTTTTCTTGCCATTGAATGAATTGCTGCTACTTAGTCTGCCAGAACATAGTCTTAGTTGTCCTGATGATCTGTAAAGTATCATAGACTTGCTTCAAACATGGGAGAGAATTTCAAAGCTCTGGCTGATACCAGATCTGAATTTCCCACTTAGATTGCTGGAACTCTCCTAGGTAGCCCAAAGGAGAATTGGGGATGGTTTCCCTCAAACAATCATAACATTTGATCAAATTTTAGGCACAGCAGGTGATCCAAAGAATGGTGTTTCCTTAGAGACTTTCGACTCCCTTGTTTAGGATGCTTGTGGCAGCTTTTTTCTAAGCTGCTGACTGCTGTTCACATTGCAACACTGCTTACTTTTTGACATGCTAGTCATAACTCTCTTCACAAATTTCAATCCCACAGCCCTAAATAGAGTCCATTTGGAACTAGTTCAGCATGGGAAATTATGTACTCATTTTTGCATGCCCTTTACAGCTCCTTCTTGTGTCCTTTAGGCACATCCTTTCCTGATGTGTTTTGCCATTGCTGCCAATGCAGCACCCATATTGTCAAGAAAGAAGAAGAGTTGTTTCTTAGGTAAAGCTTAGATACAGCCAGTTCACAGCCTCACTTTCCATTCACAATACAGTGGAATTGAAGTTTCAGGAGCTAAGGAGAGCAAACAGGTACATTTTTTTATTCAGGCATCATAAAAATCTCTACTCTGTGATTTTTGCAAATGAAATCTGTAACACAGACCAGTATATCTAAATGATAGTGAGAACCTTGGCATTGTCGTACCTGACCTGCTTTGAAACCCCCTTTGTGAAAGAAACAAGAGACAGCTTCAGACCTGGTTGTAAGCCTGTTTAGGTCAATGTGGAACATCACAGATGAATTTAGCCTCATATTGCTCTTGCTTTGATGATCTCCTGCAAACCGGGGCTGACATACATGAAACCAAGTCAGGACCTTATGTTTGTCATCCCTTACTGCTGTCAACAAGAGTTGCATTCACTGAAATTGTGTTGTTTTCTAGCAAAACTATGGATAAAATTTGGGATAAGGCAATGAACTTCAGCTCCAAAAAGTCCATGATATGGCTTTAGTCACCTCCAGGAGTTTCTAAAAATTTGTGGTTTGGGAAGGTTGGTCTGTGGGTGGTGTCTTGTCAACCAATTCAGGAGCCAGCACACTAACACTGGAAGGATTTTATGGATTTTATGGATAAAGGCACCCTTAAAAAAAAAAAAAGAGCAAAATGGCAGCTGAGATTAAGTATTTGTAATAATAAAAAATTGGTTCTTTCTACAGATGAGCCCTTCATCATTCATTTTACTTTGTTCTACTCAAATTTTATTAAATAAATCTCTCAGTGCTCTGTTCATTTTATTAACAAAGCAAAAAAAAAAAGGACTTTTTTTTAATGGTTTGTCCAAGGGTAAAGCAAGAGTCTCTCAGTTACAGTAAAAAGTAAAATGGACATTTAGATTATTCCCCTTTCACTATCTGGTTTTCTAAAGAGAATTCCACAGGACGTTGCCTCAGTCTAAGTCAGTTTTGTAGACAATGTAACATGTCTTAATACCCTATTAAGGGACTGAAAAAATTTAGCCTTAGCTTCTTTTGTTTTCTATGGTTACTGTTGTACAGAAGAAAGACTTAAACTGTAAGTAATGTATATTTAATAAAAAAAAGACTTTTTGTATGATTTTGTGTCGAAGACAAATGCCTCCTCTTGTGTTTTTATTTTATCTTCTAGCTGAATGAACATTAAAAAGTGCTATTTATGGGAAAATGAATTTTCAGGTGTTTACATGTTAACTCCAAGCCAATGCACCTCACTGGATGATACTATTGATTTATTGATTTCAGCTATGGCTAAAAGTTAATGTCAGAGGAAATCTGGTCATCACCCACATTCCTGACATAACTCATTAGGGCTGGTGGGCTGACTAAAAGTCATGTGTGCAGATATTGCAGACAGTCTGGTTAGAAAACCTGCCTGGTCACAGCTCTGCAGCTCTGTGCCCGCGCTCCCAGGTGTGTGCACACACCTCCTCCCTCCCAGCCTGCCATGCAGGAGCATCCAGAGCTTCTGGTCCTTCCACGGGTCCCCTCACACAGCAGTGCACTGCTGGCTGGCACAGGGATCACACTCACAGCCTGCTGCCCTCACTCGTGTCCCTGGCAGGATAAATGGGACATGGCTCAGGCTCAAGGCTTCTGTCTTGGCTTTAGGTGTTTGGTCTGATTATTTTTTCCCCTTCCTTGGAAGCTGAACACATGAATCTCTTAGTCTCCCTTGAAAATCACAGTGTTTGATACTATCAACCAAGAACCAGTAAACACTGACTTAGAAAATAGCACATCTTAGGAATTACAGAGAGCAGCATTCTTTCAAGAATTTCACATGCTTGGATATGCTGCAATTTCCACCATCAACTTGTGGTACTTACATACTCTGTGTTTCAGTCAGCCAAAGATTTTCATATTATCAGAGGAGATGTGGGTCTCCTTATCTTAGGAATTTCTCTGTGAGTTTTGTTTTTCCCTTTCATTTCTGGACAGCCTGTGACCCAGAAGGCAGGGCTAACACAGGTTTGTAGTCCTGCCTGGAGATGGGCTGTCTGGCAGGACAGCTTTGCAGTGCCTGCTTTGGAGTTCTACAGGCAGTGGTGCACAGTGCCCTTCTCGTGGGGCTGATCCAGCCTAGCCAGGCACCCCAGTCCACAACACAGAACACAGGCACCAAAGCCATCCTACCCAACAGAGCCCTCCTGGTGTCCCCTTGTCCCTGGTGCTGCAGGAGGTGGGGTTAGGGATCCCTTCTCTTAGACAAAGCTTCAAGCAGCAATTAATTCTACATTGAGTTGCTTTACTCAGAAAAAAAAAAAAAAAGCAAGACAGAACTACATAAATCTTTCAGACTTTCTTCATAGCTAATATAGTGGGAGCAGTAACCTTACAAAGGTTTGTAAGGACAGTATAGTCTTTACAGATTTATTTTTAATCCAGACCTTGAAAATTAAGTTTCCATGGCTTACAGTCTGGAAATGTCAATGTTAATTGACTTCCATTTTTCTGAGTGGAGAGTGAAAAACTGCTTTCTTTTTCTTTAACACTTTAAGTGGCTGCTTTAGTCTCCCCCATGATTTTGGGGTGGTTTAGGCTTTTTTTGGTATTTTTTTCAATGCATTATGCTTCTTTCTTTCTGAGTAGGAACACAATGAGTTAAAGATATTATTCAGAGGTTACACTAAATAATTGCACTTGTGTAATGGGAATGCATATATCTATTTGGCAGGCTGACAAAACTTCATTTATTGCAGTTTATGGCTAGTTAGCAATGTCTGGAAGAGGGGACAAGATATCATTGTCGATTTTGGTCATTTCTCCTTCTTCCTCAGCACCTGCTCTCCTTTTCTATCATCAGGCAGAATTAAGGAGAAAAAGCCTCTTTTGCAACTTCCACATGACTAGCAGGTGTTTTATGTTAAAGCTTTATTCCTTCAACCAAAGGCCCATGGGCAAATGTTTCCAGGCAAATACCATTAAGTGAATGCTGCTGTGAAAGAAAGGCTGGAGCCCTGCTGGAGTCAACTGTGGCACTTTTTTGCTTTTTGCCCACAGTGTAAGTACTAGGCAGCCGCAGTCAATGCTTATTTTTCTGTACCTGTTGGCCTCCAAGTAATCATAAAAAGCAGCCATACAAGGTCTTTTTTTTTTTCCCAAACCCCATACCAGCAATGTCTGTATTTACCTCTTTTTAGCTTGAGATAATTTCTCTTTCTTTCTCAAAGCCTGAATTAAATAGCCTTTGCCTCAGTTTAAGCCTATTACAGCTTGTCCTATTGCCAAAGCAATGGAAAGAGCAGCTCAATCCCTTCCTGCCATGCAGCAGCCCTTTTCCTGTTTGACTATTTTGACTGTCTGTTTAGGTACTCTTCTCTAACAAAATGTTCTTAGACCTCTGCAGTGATGGGGGCCAAACCACCCTGCAAACCAAAACACTGATGGGGCATCCACAGTATGGTTTAAGAGGCTGCTACAAATGCTCATGCATCAGAAAGGAGCTTCCTGGCATAGACATCAGCTCTGTTTCCTGTTACTGCTGGTGCCCAGGATGGAGAAGCACCTCAGCCCCCAATGGTTAAGCAAAAGTCTTCCTTTATAAGTTTACCTCATCTCCTAAAAGACTTCAAGCTGTTGTGAAGAAAGAAATCTGCTTCCAACTGGGAGGAGACCATTTAAAAAGTGACAGGGAAGAGATTATTTTGGGGTTTCCTTTCCCCCACCAACACTGCCAAGGGTTCACTGAATACTGCAATAAGAAAACTACTCCAGGAGGAAAGGATTTCTTTTTCCAGAGCAGACTGTTGTACAGAATCCCTACAGTGTGATCCAGAGGCTCCTCAGCACCATCAAGTTAAAGAAACTGCAGACTAAAAGGAGAGTCCAAATGGACTTCATGTATCTGTTAGGGCAGGTGATAGTCCTGGGCTATGAAACAAAACATCACTTTGAGACTCTACTGTGGGAAAAAAAAAAGATAATTAATCATTATTCAAGGCCAATATTGGTTCATATGTGCACATACAAAATATATATATATATATATATATATATATATATATATATACTCACCCACCCACCCAATATATATAAACACATCAGATAAAATACTTATACCTACATGTACCTATATATATGGTCCATCTATATATTTATATATATTTACATGTGTAAGCCCTCCCTGGCATACATTTCTACTTCTCAGCTATTGAAAAAATCCCTTGATCACTCTTTCCTTGGAATAAATCCCTTCCTTTAAAGCAGGAAGACTTGAGTTTGCTAAGGCAAAAGAAGTTTGCACTGCTTTTTGCCTCTTATCCCATGTGGTATTCAACATCCTAAATCCCACTTGTTGACTGGCACAAAATACCCACAAGGCTGATGCATTTGGGAGCACAGCTCAAGTGCTGAGCTGCTGGCTGCATGCACAAGGAGGTGGAGGGAAATGCTGGCTCTGCTTTGAATCTCAGTGACACCTGGGGTTAGTGTAATGTGTGCCTGATGAAACTGAAACCTGGGGATACTGAGGACAAGTGAATGTATTATGATCCACTAAAAGCTACAGGAGATAATAGGCCACAAATTGGCCAAGATATAACAATCATGGTGTTTTCAAAAAAGTCACCTCTTTATTTGCTTCAGCCCCTCATGACCCTGGTATGGCTAATGCCTACTGGTGAGGATACATTTTGATGGTATTAAAATAAATAATAAAATACAACAATCAATCTATCTTTCCCTTATGAGAGATTGCTGTTAAATAAAAAATTATGATCTTAGGAGAAAAGACCAGACATCTCAAGGCAAAGAAAAACCAAATTGTAACTTCATTACAAAACTGTCTCTAACAAATCGTTTTTAGAGCTTTGTGAAAATTTTTCTTTCAGCGGGAACTCCATGATAAAGATCATAGAAAGGTTCCTGCTGCCATTGGGGCTGGCAGGTCCAGCAGCAAGACAGCTTTTGTAGACAGGGGAACTGTGTTTGAAAGGGAGCCCAGCTGGAGGAGAGCTGCAGAGGCTCAGGGGCTCCTGAGCTCAGCATTTTTGGGATTTTGAAGGTCAGTGGGTCTCCCCAGCCCTGTGGGCACTGCTGTTCCACCCCAGCAAATGGCAGACCTGGGTCTGGGGAGTGCCTGCAGAAACTCCTTCCCAGGATGGGAAATTGGAAACATTCAAAGCAGCACCACATGAATGCACCAAGGAAGTGGTTTCTGGATCTGAAGCCATCTCCTAAGTGTATTTTCTAGCTAAGGATTATGTTTCAGGCCCAGTCTAGCAATGTTTTCATGTAAACTAACAGCAGAGGGGTTTGCTATCCTTGTAGGGAATTAATTAGATTTAAATTTGCATTTGATTTGACAGTGCTCTCATAATATACTAAATCTTTGTAAATGACTTGTGAATCTTTTTAAGGTTTTTATGCTTCTGGAGTCCAAATCTCCATGATGTTTTCTTATGTATTGGTACTCACCATCTTATGTAAAAAACTGACAACATCTGCTAGTTTCAGACTAGAGCTTTCATTATTGAATGTCTCTTTGTTTCTTTCTTAGTCTAGTAAAGGAAAAGGTATCTAGAGAAATACTATGAAGAGCTAACTTGTCATCAGCAAAATACAAAAGATGCAAGAAGCTTGTCCTTGCCTTCAAACATAAACAACATTGCATACACTATGGAAAGAGATCCAGAACCAAGACTAAACATATTATTCATCAGCCACGAGAATTTGGAGCAGGGGAACTTTCAACTATGTTCAGAAGATCTTAAATTTAAAGTTCCAGTATTGCACTAATTCAATTCATTTGGGCAGGATCAGTGGGCAGAAACCACACAAACATATCACTTCCACAGGCTTTTGGATGCTTAGCACCACAAAAGAGCCTGAGGCAGAATTTGCAAAAATGGTAGTGTCATTATCAGTGTTACTTTACAGGTTTAACACCATGCATAATTGGAAAAGAAAAAAAAAAGCTTTCACAGCTAGAAAATCCTATCACATATATTCTGAGTCTCGTTCTCATGCACTTTGTCTGCTACTTTCTCACTCAGAATACCCCAGAGTACAAACAGAAACCTGCAGCATGTGTAGACCCATAAAGATGGGCAGCCTGGGCAGGACTAGAAAGGACTTCTGTCTATTGAGAAGGTAATAGACAGTGTGCTAATGCTTTCTGAGCACTAATAAAAAAGACAGGAACAGAATCCTCCTAATGATTAGGTAGAAATTGATGCCTTTCTAAAGTGAGACACTGTCCTCTACTTGAAAAGTTATGTGAATGTGAGGCTGAAATCTATCATGATTGATTGGCAAGGATGGAATTCAGCCTCATGGTGAGTGACCTAACTTAGGGGCTCAATTTTCTTCCTTAAAATACAGTTCTAATGGCATTTTCACTATGCAACAAAAATGTATGATTGGCAGAGACAATGGAGGACTTCATGTGAAATACCAGAATAGTAGATAAGGAAGAAGCAGTGTTACCAAAAATGTCTCTATAATAGCACAAGATGCCATTATTTAGGCAACCAGACTTCACCCTTAACTCCCCTGTCAATACAGAGGTGCTGACATCCTGCTTTGCAAGCTGAGTGCCCCACACACAATGTGAACAAGTGTCTCCATGTGTGATGTGCACACAGACACACACACAGAGCACACAGACTGCCGACTGAAATACAGCACACCTTAGAACCCCTTCAAAATATGGTCAGCGTGCAGAGCTTTGCAGCACAAGTTCCCATTTTAATAAAATCTTTTGTTTTTCCCACACATGGGCACAAAATACAGTGAAGTCACGAGTCTACCACATAACCCTCTGATTTCATGGACAGCGTGAAATCAGGATAAAGTTTCCTTTTGTATTTTCAGGGGAAGAGGTTGCAAAGGAAGGAAACTGTACCTCATAGGCAAAACCACAAATGTCAAAAGGTTTCTGGCAGATTTCTCAGAGGTATGGTGATAAGTAGGTGATAAGTTCAGGTTTAAAGAGGAATTGAACTAAAAATAATCAGCATATTTAAAAAAATATTGAATAGCTGTTTTTCCCAGCTAATGTTCACCATATACAAGCTGCAGCTTTTGACATTCAGGTGAAATGGTGAAACTGACTGCTTTCCACAAATCTTACGTCTGGCATGTCAGGACACTGATATTTCAACTCAAAAGTGTCCCCTGCCTTCCTGCTCCACCCCATCGCTGCTCAGGAGCCTTTAAACAGTTCATCAGTACCTGAATCAAAGTCCCTCAATCCCTGGCAGATCAGCAGGAATTTCTTGAGTTACGTCAATAGGTCAAAACTGTGTTCTGAGTGAGTCAGAAGGGACCTTGCTTTTCCCGTTTCTATTGTTCCAGCAGCTTTCTATCATTACCCAGAATTGTCAAACAGTCCATGTCTCTCTTTCAGAATCCTTACATTTTTACAGCTTACCTCCATTAAAAGTACTTTACAACTGCTTTTCAAGAGACCCTATATTCAAAAGATTATTTTTACTTGGCTTATGTTCAGGTTTGTGTTTATATTTTGATGGTTTTTATTTCTTTATCTATTAATAGCCTCTATTGCTAAATATGTATCTTAACTTTCTCCACCCACCCAAAAGTTCTTTTTGCTATTTTGCTCCACAGACTATGCTATTCAGAAGAAACAAGGTACAGCAGAATAAATTCCTTCAGAGTTCATTGGAATTATGCTAGCAAAGAATTACTGACTTACCCTTCCCCTCATTAGCATCCTTATGGTACAGTTAGCTAATGCAATGTCTGGGCCAAATTCACCAGTAACTATTAAGGACTAGATCACCTTGAGCACTCTGCATTTATGTGATTATAAACCCAGTGAAATTTAATGCTCCTCAGAAATGAATCAAGCTCAAAATTTACGCTGATTAAAGCTGAGTTACACTTCGTAGCCCTCTGACAAAGTTCTGGCTGAAATAAAATAGCAGAAAATAATAAATCATTTTCTACCTCCAGCATTTCCTTATTCCTGGGGAAGGAGAACTGTGGTTTGGGTTTTTTCATTGTTGTTTTTTCTTCCTCCTAAGTCCCCAAAGCATTAATTAGCTGCTTATATTTTTCTCTACCAAGTAATAGATAGTGACGCAGTTTGTTAACCCAACTAGGACATTTCTCCCAGAACTAAATTCCCTTGTTATTAATATACACTTTCATTGGGATTACAGTTACTGCATTATCTTCTAAACCATTACCACAATATCTCAGCAGGAATTTCCCCAGATAACTTCCTATCTTAACCCACAGATTTGTTTTTTGAAAGATTATCACTTTTGCAGTTTTGTACAGTCCTCTGGTTTTCTTGAATGGTAGCCAGATTTGCTCTGAATTCTGAGAATTGTCAAGCATCCTAACATGCATGCATTCTCACCCTCATCCTCCAGAGAGATATCATAAATCATATAAATTCTCTGTTTTCTTATTTTTGCAGTTATTCATTTTTCTTCTTCATCCATTTAATCTGTGCTCAAGGGTCAACTAGACCTAAATGAGATATTCCCTCCCTTTCTCACCCACACTCTTTTCTCTCTATTTACCTTTTTCACCTCTCTGCATGTAGAAGGCTCTAAATTTTATAAAATATTTTAGGGCTAATTGTGGGAGGTTAATGAATGATTTGATCTCTCTTCAGGATTTAAATTATATAAATGCAGGAAGAATTCACAGTGCAGTAAAACCCTTTGAAATCTGTTCCACTAAAATTGACCCACTGTGCAACTTGGCCAAAATGTTTAGTACCTGCTCCAATATGAACTGAAAACAGTAGGAATATTGCCTCTTTCAAGGAATAGAAAACAAACATGTACACTTGCACAGTAAGTGTCTCTGTGTGATTTTGATTCATGGAAAAATTCTCACTGATATACTTGTATTTGAACCAATATTCTAAGCCATTATAAAATGGAAATTCAGATTTGGGTCATCAAGATTGGCTGCAAGGTTTTATGGATTAGTGTTTCTGAAGCCACTTGGAAGGGAAAGGTTTATAGAAAACAAATTTAAATCTGGGTAATAATAAGAATCCTGGATGCAGGATTTTTAATGGAAAAGCAGTGATTTATTTGCATATATAAAATTTGAAGAAATGTGAAGATTTTGTCAACATTTCCATGAGTAAGTTATTCAAAATCTTCTACATTATATGAAACACGCCATATTAATAAGGCTGGAAAGGGGTGCTCAGATGTATGGTATGCATCAATGGAGAAAAGGTGAGATTGTTTGCAAATATGTGAAAGGAAAACAAACCCCTTCTCAAAAACACTGTGCATTTTCTTCACAATAAGTTGTCAAAAATATTATTCAGCTGCTCCTTTGGGATAAAAAGGCCCATTGCAATGCCAGCCTTTTCAGGGGACAAAGCTGCATAATTTTGCCCCATACTCTGGCAAAGTGCTGGCAGAATTTCTTTCTCACCTTAAAGCAAAGCTGTTTGCCTCCATCCACAGCTCTGAGGTCCTTGTGGTGAAGTTGCTAGGAAAATGCTAAGTCGTATCTATGAAAACTTGCATTAATTCCACACATCCCCTACACCCAACATTTTTCTCCTTTTCTGCTATTTGTTCAGTCACAACAAATGCCTAGCCTTTGTTGTGTAATGGAGTAGCTGGCTATGGGACATTTAATTTACTAGGCCTCTGCAGTGCAGAAATGGAATGAAAAAAATCCAAGCTAACTTAAAATCCTTTCAGCTCTACAGCATCGGTGGCAGAGCTTTGGACAAAGCGTGGGGACCAGGTCATCAAAGGCAGCAGATTTTACTACCCTTCCCTTAAAGCAGGCAACACTGAGAGGTAGAAAACACTTCCTGTGTTTTTTAGTGCCAGGCCAGCATTTCCCTGGCACTCAGCACAGCATCATCCCACGTGTCGTGTTGCAGGATAGCTGTGATCCCTCAAAGCACAAGGAGGAGGTACAGCTGCTTCAGTGTTGATTCCCACCACCACCACCCGTCCTAATTTAATGTCCTTTTGCTGTTGCCACTCTCCAAAGACCATCTCCATCTCTGCTCATGCTGCCTGTCCTGTGCAGAGCTCTCCTGCAGGAGCTGGAGGGGATGCCTTGACCAGAAGGGGAGGAAACACCACTGTGAGAGGGGATGGAGCTTCAGGGGAGGTCCCATTGCCAGGTGAATCTTCCTCTAAGGTTTCTGAACCCCAAAGAAAAGACAAACATTGCCAGTCTTCCAAGAGCCATCGGGGATCTCTGTATTGAGAGAAATAAAATGAGTCAAATATTTCCAGGTTGTATTGAAAAAAAAAAAAAAAAAGGCTATCTTTCTCTCTGTTGTAAGAAATTACGGGTCATCGTGTTACCGTGGTTTTTCTTTAAGACAGTCATGTCTCAGCTGTTATCCTTTATCAACGGGAGGCAGAAATAATTCGCTTTTCCCCCGAGCGTGCAGATTGCGCATTCCCAAGCGCCATCTACTGGTGTTCCACCTGGGAGCCGCCTCCAAGCACACAAGCATCCTTCGTTCTGGCGTTTGGCAGGGCACGGATTCAACAAATTCGTGTTCCTTCCAGTTTCAAGAAAGCACAGAGACATATAAGGTAGGAAAAGAGAGCTCCTGCTCTGGGCCTGGGGAAAGACAGCTGCTAGAACCAGCTCCAGGAAAAGCTTAATCTTGGATTTCATTAGATGAGAGCAGATAATTCGATCAGAGCATCCAAAGCCATGCAAAACTGGACCTCGTTTGTTCTTCTTCTGGTGAAACTTTGTGCTTTGATTTCTTCACTCATGTAAGAAAAAGTCTTCAAAGAAAATATTCTGTAAACCCAGGTTTTTTTAGATTATATGACTAAATCCCAGATCTTTCAAGATTATTTTCTACAAAAGTTCTCTAAATAATGTATTTTTTTCAAGACAGACAGTGGAGAAAAACACCCTTGTTTAGTTGACTCTGTAACTCTCTATTATTTTCATTAGCAAAACTAATTAAAAAATATATTTTATTGAATTTTACTAAGTGGTGTTTATTTTGCATATTTTATTTCCTAATTATCTTCCCTCCCTTTTTATAGTTAGTTTTAGAAAAAAAAAAACCTTTCATTCTTACCTGTCAAAATTTTTTTAAATTTCAAGCAAATTTGCTAAAATATTTGATACCTAAGCAAAGGATGACTACTTACTAGGAAAAGTGTGGACTTAAAAATATCTTCAAGGCAACTTTGAATATTCTCAGTTCTGAAGAAGTTCTTTGAAGATATCATCCTAGCTCTCTCACCTGGAGGCTTTCATACCCTGAAGTAGCTCAGAGCATCTACTAAAGTATTCAGAGCTTCAGTGGCACTTGCCTTAGAAGTCATTATGGAAATGCATTCCTGATTCCTGAAGACAAACTGTTCCTTCCTACATGATAGGACTGACCCACAAGGAATGTGTTTGTGGTGTTGGCCACCACTGCCAATTCATAATGGCCCTGGTGGGCAACATTCAGAATGTTTGTACACCCACTGCTCCCACATATAGCTCTTGACATTAATTTAAGGACACTCAGATCACCAGGATTAACTGCTGGATCAGAGGACCAAAAATATTACACATTTCCATCTCCCCTCAGTTATAATCAACTTGAAAGTAGTTTAAAATAAAAAAGGATTAACCCCCTGCCCAGTAGTCAAAATATCTACAGGCATTGTCTGCAAAATCTGGTTCGAACATTCCTTGGTAAATTCTCACCCAAAAAGCCAGACATATACCAAAAAAAGATGGGGTGCTTTTCAAATCATGTTAAAGAAATTAAGACTTGAAATAAGCATGTCACTACATTCTTTGTTACAAACTCCTCAATTTTCATGAGCTTTCTATGCAGAAACCTTCCCCTACTCAAGAAATCAAATATCTGCAAAACTGTCTGTACAAATCTCAAAAGAGGATTTTTGCACTTGTAATGGTCCTGATCTGTAACAAATTGATGTAATTTCCCATGAAGGAAAAGAATAAATCACAAATGAGGAAAAAGTGCCTCAAATAGCAGACTCAGGAACCAATCCCCCCATCAAGGAAATAGACCTCAGTGCAAGTCAGCACCAAAGGTTAAGCAGCAGACCTCCACAGCACCCTGCCCAAATCCAAGACCCCATGTCCTTTGTTACTTGTGAGGAATTCCAGCTACTACTAAAAAAAAAAAAAAAAGCCAACAAAATCTAGCAATGTGGCCTTTAGCCCCTTGAAATGAATGCTAATCCTCCCTTACAGCCTGAGCCAGAGGAGGGTTGGACTGTGGCTGACAAACTGTCCAGTTTAGGATTCAAGACAGACTGGGTCATGGCCCAGGCTTATCAGAAGTGTGGCATCTTTCTGCAGACAGATTAGAGATTTTCTGGCATTTGATTTGGCCTTTGTAAAGCATTTGCTGGCTGTCCCATTTTGATCCATCTATTGGGGGCAGAAGACTGGTTTTATATTGTGCAAAGATGGTGCCACTTGTGGAGGCTCCATCCTTATATAGCAATTCCACACAATAAGTCACCATTTCAAAGGAACTTCCTGTAATATTTCTGTGCTACTCAAACTGGCTGCTTCCCATTCCCTGAGCCCCAAACAAAAATAGTTACCACAGCATCCCTCAGTACCCCAGTTATGCTCCCATATATTAATTATAATGAAAATGACCTTTTAATATTGATAATCTCCATTTTTGTTCAGGCACATTGCCTTACATACTCGAGGTTAATAAGATGCACACAAAAGAGCTAGATTAAGGTTAATTTACTTCTGTTTACTCATTGATCCTAAAATATAGGACATAAGAAAAAGGAAAGAATAATTTCAAATGCAACCATCCCACTGAGCCACTGAGAACTCAGTGGATACTTTTTAAACTATTATTAATGCTTCCCCCCCCCCCCTCGCAGAGTGTAGTGCAGACAAGTTATCACCAATGAAGAATTACAAAAACACATCTGTGCAGCAAAGGTCAGATAAGATTAAAAGAGCTAGTCCTATTTAGGTGTTTTGTAATACAGGATTCCAGGTCCCAGGGAAGTTAGGATGAAACTGTTGAGCCTCAGAGACCTCATACTTCAGCTTACCTAAAAATATCAGGAAAAATCCAAGACCTTTGCAAGCCATCAGGGATTTGTTTTCTTTCTCAGCTGACAACTAGAGGAAGCTTCCTCTAGAATAATCAATGCACTCTACCCCTAGCAGAATTTGTACCAGGTGGCAGTCAAATACACTGAAAGTGTGGTCAACACCTGAGGTAAATGTCACTGGTTCCCCTGAGACTGAGAGTTCAAGTCCTTAATACAAGTAGTTTAGTATTTTTATGCAAAGCAAGCCCATTACTTTATCTAAAACCAGCCAAGCCCCCTCTTACGGAGAACCTTAAAAACATCAGCCACTTCTCAGAGAGGATGCCAAGAGCAAACATCTTTTGTAAATGCCTAATTCAAGAGTGAATTCCCTGTATGTAATGAGGAATGTAGTATTTTCTAATTAAGTCCTCTATTAAAAAAAAATATATATCTTTACTGCTGTTAGGCCTGGTTTGGCTCAATTTTGCTTTTGCCTAATTGCCATTTCTACCTATGCTTCTACCTAGATTTGGTTTTCCTATTCCCAGTCACCCTCATATTACCACTTATCATCCACATTTGGAAGAATTGAAATGACATTTATTACCTTCCTCCTGCCAATGCAAGCATCTTCTACTGCCTTACAAAAACAGTGGTCACCTTACTGTAGAATACAAATTCTATTGGATATATCAGTCACAGCATCTGTGTAGCTGAACCCAATTTACGAAACATTTATTAACTTATGGGCATTAACTAGTTGGGTCTGTTTGAAACAATAGGGAAACAGGTTTGTTTAATTTGGTTTGTTTAATTTGGTTTGGTTCAGGGTTTTTCTCTGCTTATTTTAAATAACCTGGCCTGGAGATTATTGCAATTGACAGTTTGGACATTAAGAGAGCTGTTTGGGAATGCTGCAGTGTACCAGAGTGTGGTATGGAGCACAGGCTCAGCAGTTAGATAAAACACGATGTGCTTTTTTCTTGTGTGTGTGTGTGTGTGTGTGTATATATAAAATACATTTTCTGCAGTAACAGAGTTCAGTATATTGAAGCAATTAGCAATTCCTCTCTGCATACAGAATCCCAGAATCAATTAGCTTAGAAAACACCTCTGAGATCATCGAGTCCAGCCTATAACAAACACCACCATGTCAATCACACCATGGCCCTGAGTGCCACGTTCAGTCTCCCTAAACACCTCCAGGGACAGTGACTCCACCACCTCGCAGGGCAGCCCATTCCAATGTCTAATCACCTGTTCTGTGAAGAAATTCTTCCTGATGTCCCACCTAAACCTCCCCTGGTGCACTTGAGGCTGTGTCCTCTCATCCCTGGCTGCCTGGGAGAAGTGTCCAACCCCGACGTGGCTACAGCCTCCTGTCAGGAAGTTGTAGAATGTAAAAAGGTCTCCCCTTGAGCCTCCTTTTCCCCAGGCTAAACACCCCCAGCTCCCCCAGCTGCTCCTTACTGTGTTACAGACACTTCACTAGCCTTGTTTCCCTTCTCTGGACACACTCCAGTATCTCAACATTCTTCCTAAACTGAGGGGCCAAGAACTGGACACAGGACTCAAGGTTCCACCCACCCAGTGTTGAGTACAGGAGAAGAATCCCTTCCCTACTCCTGCTGGCCATACTGTGCCCCAAAAGCCTTGGCTTCCTGACTTTCCTGACAGACACAAATGGTTGCGATTAGCTGCAGTATTGGCCCTGTTGTGCATGGCCTCCAGGCAAAAGTTTTTTCTCCAACAAGTCTCACAGCTCTCAGCCATTTCAGGACACAGTTAATGCATGCCGCTCACCCTTCTTTCATCAGAGGGAAACCCAGCCTACGTTTTCACAACATACTGGCCATTCCATAAAAGCAGCTCTGGAGCAGCTGATGCCTGTAACTCCTTGCCCTCACCTGTGATATTTTGCTCACCTCTTCAGGTCCAGCCTCTGTGTTAGCTCATATACCAGTGAAGTCCCTCTTTAAAATTCTGAGCAATTCTCAACTAATGTTCCTGCTCGTTAACCCCTGTAAGCCTTAATGAGCTTAACTTCTACTTGTCCTTATTAATTTAATACATAGACTATCACCAATTTTCAGAACAGTCTGGATATTTGTTAGGTTTTTTTAATTAGCAGCAGCTAATTGAAAGGACAGTTTCTGGATAAAAAAAGAAAGTGACAATTAAAGCAAATGCGTGGGAATGCTGTGTTGTACTAAGTTAGCAGCAGAAATGGAAAAAAATGGCCTGGTGAGAATACAGTGCTTTTACAAGTTATAGAAAGCTATATAAATATGGCTCTGTGTGTGTATATGCAAACTTACACCAGCTAACGTAATTCAGCCACCTGTGTCAGCTGGGCAGGAGGGAAATCCTCTCTTCCCTGTCGACCATCTCCACCACCTTCATCTGAGTGCCCATGGGTGTTTGATGAAGGTGAACGTTGCCCAAGGATGATTTCAGCCACCACAGAGATGTATGCAGCCACCTTTGGGGCAGGAAAAAAACTGTCACTTGGTAGCATATAGTAAATATTTCTAGGGTCAAGAAAACAACACAAAACCAAAACGGAATGCAGCATTTGAATGAAGTTATGGGAGATGGGACAGGTAGATGGCCTGGACTGGGATCAGGACAAGTGACCTAAGCTAGTTGTCAACATGGATAATACACAGTGCTAAGGTCTGTGGCTAGACAGCACTGGTGACATTCACTGGGTCCCCCAGGAGCCAGCAGACAGCAACTGAAAGATTTCTTCCTTTTTTAACAGGTAACCTCCATCCAGGTGTTGGCCATGGCTCAGTCCTGCTGCTTCTCACATACAACAATTTCAATAAACAGCTGAGTGTTCCCAGATTTGGGGGACTGCCTTTGGTGTATTGACAGATATCTTTCAGTCAATTATGAAAACTACTTTATACTTATAAGTCGAGTATTATTTTTCTTAATTGTTATAAATGCCATTGTGGTTAAGAGACTATATCCAGATTCTCAAAATTATTTAAAAGTCTAATGCCAATTTAAGTCCCTAATCCATACTGATTTCCCTGGGAATTAGAAAGTAAAATACCTTTAAGAAGTTGGGCTGTAGTTCTTGTAAGAAAATTAACACATACCCTCAAGAAAGATTATAAATTATTTGATATGATATATTCAAAAGTCGGTGGCTTTAGAAAGCATTATGTTTTATAAGTGGCTCATTTATTTCAATATCTTGAACTTTTAAAGCAAGACACACTTTCTAAAATCATTATCTAATTATTTCTTAGCCAGCTTCAGAGATCAGGAGCACACACATACTGGAAGATATATACATACAAATGTGCAAACAGCTGTTAATGCTATTTTGTATTTCAAGAGAAGTTTTAAAATATGTACCCTGTCCAATACAGCAGGACTAAACTCAGCTGTAAAGTTCTCTAGCTGTGAGCATTAACTCTGGTAAACAGCATGTTTAGTATTAACTCCAGATACTATACAACATTATTGCAGTTCAAAATAACTCTGATCGTGTTGAATACATTCAACATAAAATCTTCTCATTTAAAGCAATAGACCAAACCATGTCATTTCAACATGATCATGGGGCAAAAAAAATATCCTCTAGGACTATCAAACTAGGAAAAAATGCGTTTTTTTTTCCTCTTTTTGAAGAAAAATTCAGTTTTCTGTAGAGTTTTCAATAGAAAAAGAAACAAAATTACACAAACATAAAAGTTTCGCATCTGTTCTGTGTGCAGCAACTGATTGAGGTATTTTGTGCAAAGAATAACTTAGTGTTTCAATTACAGAACTCCTCAAGTTTTAAAAGCAGCCAAGTATTAACTTCTAGCAGCTGGGAAATAGCCTTCTGTGTGAAACGTGAGTGGGAAAATTGACTGTATTGTGTTAACTCAAGCAAGGGGAACAGACTCCCAAAGGGGGTCACACTTCCTTCTTGCTAAAAATTAAATGTGGACAGGTTGGAAAAATTTAGAGTATTGAGCTGTTGGGTTTTTTTTTGTGGTCAGATTAGCTGGTTTTCTGCTGATTGTTTCTCTGGTATGAAGCCCACAAGTCAGAGGGAAGAGAAACATCAAAGCTAACCTATGGAAAGCTGAAATTCTTGCACTGACTTCCAGGCTTACGGACAGTCTCTGGCCTTTGCTGCCTTTGATTGGGAACACGCAATAAAAACAATTTTAAAAAATCAATGTTAAACTGATAATGTTTGCTAACTGACTCCAGCCAGGATGATAAACCTTCCTGAAACAGCTACCTGGCAGAAAGCAGAGCCGTCACCAGCTGTGCCATGGGAATTGAGAACTTTTCCCAATTAATGTCTTCTCTGCTCTCTTTCCCGGTTGACATACATTCCCTCCCTTAGGCTTCCTGAGAACAAGTTTGCAGTGCTACAGCAGAGAAGATGGTTTTCTTTGCTCTTTGGCTTCATCTCCATTCCTGAAGATGTCCAGAGAGCAGAGAAGTTGGTGAAGGGTCTGGAGCACAGATTCTATGAGGAGCTGTTGAGAGCTGGGGGTGTTTAGCCTGGAGAAAAGGAGGCTCAGGGGAGACCTTATCACTCTCTGAAACCCCCTGAAAGGAGGTTGTGGTCAGGTGAGGGTCATCACTTCTCACCAGTAAAAAGAAATAGGACAAGAGGAAACAGCCTCAAGTTGCACCAGGGGAGATTTAGATTGGGTATTGGGAAAAATTTCTTCACTGAGAGGGTTTTCAAGCATGGGAACAGGATGCCCAGGGAAGTAGTTCAGTCGCCAATCCTGGATACTTCCTATTAGGGAAAGAGGTGTGTAAGTGGCTTTTCATTTCACAAAAAATACTTACTCTCTTCATTCAGGAAAAAATCTCTGCTATTCAGAATCCAAAACTCAAAAGTGAGGTGTGGTGAATCAGACCACATCTTCACCTCAATCACAAAACTTTCGACTTGATATCCTTTTTGTCTGGGCTGAGTACTAAATGAAACCCTCTTTAGCACAGCTAGCAATCTGCTGATCTTGATTTTCATTTAAAACCAAGAAATCCTTTGTTTTCCTGAGCAGCTGTCATACAGTTTTCATTACACAGATCTTTCAGAAATGTTTCTTCACTCATTTTCCTTACTACTGGACTTGAGGGCATTAGGTTTGACAAAAATTATGTAGGAGATAAACATTATTACATCCATGTTCAGAACATTCAAGGACCATTACGTCAGTTAAAACACAAAACCTTGTTTTGAGAAACAAAATTACATATTTCAAAACTTTGTTAGAAGGGTATGAAACAGGCTTAATTTCCATTTAGGAAAAAACCTTCTACATTATTTTTTTATCTGAACTATTGTAACCTTCCATTTACTGAAATACAATTTTAATTAAAGCTTAGTATTTCAAAACTCAAAATTAATTTGGTGATGTCAGTATATATGTGTCATATCTTTTTGTCTTGAAAGCATGCTTTTCAGCCAGAAGACTATTTTCTTTTCTTTTCATTGAATTATGCATGTTTCATTAAATTGCAACAAACAGCAGTGCTCATAAGTTTCTTGTTTCCTTCAAAGAATATAGATGGCCAGTGTCTGATTTTGTCTTTGACTGATCTACCAAATGCATTACTGAGCTACTGCTTTAAGCATTTTCTCAGTATTCTGGATAAATTTTATGTATTTTTAAGTGTCTTTCTTCACAAAGCCACAACAGATGCAGGGCTCTTGTGCCCACAGCATTCTTTATGAGAAATAAAAGCAGCCAGCTGGGAAGCATGTAGCCCAAAGCCAGAGTTTGAATCCATTATGAGACCTGCCCTAAGGTCTAAGTGTCTGAAGTTGCTCATTTGGGCATGTCCCTCCATCAGAAATGTGGCCCTCATGGACCCAGACAATGGGGTCAAAATTGTTGCAGCCAGTTCTCTTTTTCCTTGCAAATTTTTGAAGGAGGTTGACCAGCTGAGACTCCTCACATTAGAGAGCAGAGGTCACCTTGAAAACTCTAGCAAGCAAAGACCCCGTTTGGTCAGACATCCATGTTAAATTCCATCTTGAGTTGGACAGGTCTGAAGCTCCAGCTGAAATATGTCAGCTTTTAAATGCATTGCTCTCACCCCTCTTGTCTTACTGAGCAGTAAGAATTAGGTAAGAATAAAACAGGAGTAAAAAACGAGGGCATGATACTGGACAATCTAGCTAGTAGCTTATTTTTTTTATCTGCCTGAGGTTGGAAAGTCCTGGGTAATGGCAGTACAAACCAATTTTGACTGATAAAAAATAGTTCCAAAGAGGTAGTTAATGAGGGATAGACATGCAGGGCCAGGAGCTGGACTCAGTGATCTTCTTGGATCCCTTTCAACTCAGCATATTCTGTGATCCTGACACTTCTGTTGCTTCCGAGTCATACGGGCGCCCAAATATTTGAAGCTACTTTGATGTCCTCCGGTAGAAGACAGAAGCTAAACATATTAGAAAGCATGATTCTCATTTAACTACAAAAGTAAGTACTGACCTTCCCGAATTTTTAGATCATGTTTATGCCATTAAATTGCATGACTTTTCTGAAGAGAACATATTTTCCCATTCAGAGTCACAGTTCATACAAACTCTGTTGCCTACCAACTAATTTATGGCTATGAAGCTTTCAAGTGTTTAATTGGAAATATCTTCTCTTCTGCTGTCATTATATTACATTGATAGAAGAGCTTCATACCAAATGCTTTCCATGAAAACAATTTCTAAATCAAATTATTTTTAATGTTGAGAGTTTTTTGCACATGAATAAGTAACTCGATTGAGATGTATAAAACCAATTAGACCCCTATTTATCTCTGCTTAGCAACTTGGCTCCACTAATTTCTTTGGTCACTGTGCTTCACTTTGGAGCTTACTCTATTCATACATTCTGATGATTGAATTACTCAACATTTATTTTAGAATGCATTTATTTAGTAGTGCCCTTTCCAAACCACTTTTTTTTATCTGATCTTGAAAGTCCTGGAAAATTCCTTCACAAATATTATAATGTCATTAAAAAGATGCATTAGTTACCCTCTATGTGCTTGCATAACAAAAATTCTGAGCAATAAATAATGAGTAATTGACAGAAAGAGAAAAATTCTTGTTTTTTTCCCATTGTCATATTAAAACCTATGTTGAGTGGAACATTTAATCACTAGCACAAATAAACCTGACTGTTTGGCTTTTTCCTGCCCCCTCCCCACCTTGTTCCAGAAATGGTGACCATTTTCAACTTTAATTTCACTTTCTTCATGCACTGTCACTTAAGCTTAGCTGCTCTTTTATATCATATGGATAAATCCTACAATGACTCATTCTCTGCTGGCCAGAGGAGCATGTTCTTCATTAAATAGCCCCTTTATATATATATATATAAAATACATAAATCCAAAGAAGCAGGATGTCCTTTCAACGCTGCACCACTTTGGTTAAACACATTACTGATGTTCAGAGTTTAAAAGTCTAGAAGGATATAGTATCATAAGGCTGGCAGGATGCTGAAAGGCAATCTTAAGGATAAAATGGATCTATATCATGACCAGCAGATGTTCATGCTTATTTTTGACGACATAAACTATTTTGTTCCATATGATCCATGAGCGTAATTGTTAGGATTCTTCCCAAGGTCTATCCCATCAAGCTGCATTTTGAGCCAGTAACTTCTTGAGCTGTTTCTCAAGGAAGCTGGACAATGAGTTATTTTGATTTTCATGTACATTTGATATCCATATCTACATCTTAGGTATCTATCTATCTATCTATGCATATATATGTATACATTTACATGCAAATATTCTGCTTTGCATAGATTATATGCATATATTTTATATACATAAATGTATTGAATAGGCATCTATAAATCTAGTATCTATCAAATATATATTACTTATATATATATTACATAGATATTATTTTTATATATTGCATTATTATATCCTATGCAATTTATATATACATTATTTATTAAGTATTTTCATTTTATTTATTCAAAGTTCTTTCCTTCTTTCCCTCCATCTTCTGTGTTGCCCATGTTATTCATGGCCACTTGAACCATGAACAATCAGAAACAAAACACTGTCAGTATTTTTCATGAATTACAATTCAGCTGAGGAGAAGTCAACACAACTATGCATTATGGATTCATACCTCACTTATTTAGAACAAAGATGTCCTGTTGGATGTCTAATTTGTCACCTTAATCTTGCAGGTCAGTTGCTCTTATCTTCTTACCTCAGCCTGAATATCACATTCTGCTGGTGAGCATATTTCAAAGATATCTAATCTTGTTGATCTCATGGTACAGTGGGCATGATGATGAGGCATGAAGAGGATAAAAATATCAGAAGGAACATTAATCTCCTCTTAATTTCCCAGTCAGTATTTTCCAGATGTTGTAAAGAACATTAATGTTTGATACCACATTGTGAATCATCATCATTGAACTAAAGAATATGTCTGTGGAAGACAAAAAAAAAGATAAAAAAACCAAGGTATTTTCTCCTCCCTGGTGAAGTAAAGTATATACAGTGTCAGTGACAATGAGCTGTCAGGGAATGTTCACACAGCATAGGTCTTGCTTCCTTTAATTCCAAAAACTTGCAGTCTTACCAGCTCTCAATAATTCATCATGAATCTTGTAGTATTTGTAGCATCTCAGTTCATAGAAATGCTCAGCTTTGGTTTCTGAATAAAAGTGCCTGCACATTTGAGGCTGTTTTGTTTAGCATCTTGTTCTTATTTTTTTCTTTCATGAAGTCTTATAAATTCCCTGGATCTTGACTTTCCACTGACTGAGTCAGTTCTTCTACATCTTTGGCTTGCAAGAATCTCTGGCAGTGATGGCTCTCAAGGGGGTGCATCTGCCTTTTGGGGCTTTGATCAACCCAGGAGCCCACCACTGTGGGCAGATCCCTCACAACCAGCACAGCACTATGAACATACAGACTATATTCTCATGTGAGATTTAGCTGCCCTCTATTCTGCTAAAACAGGTCTCCTAGATAATTTGTTTTATCGTTTTTCCCATGAGTTGTTTCTTTCTTCCCCCCCCCCCCCGCCCAAAAAAAAAATCAAGCTATTTACATTTTTTTCCTACATTTTTTCCTCTGTTAGCCTATTTTACTATTTTCTAATTTTGATATATCTGGGTTAGAAAAGCTTTAAGGATAACTGCTATCAAAATTAAGAGTAAATGACCTGCTTTCTGTTCCTTTTTTAATTTGGGATTTTTAAGTGTTCTAAAGAATCCTAGTCCAGGGGGAGGATATTTTTGTCTAATTGGTTAATATCAATAAAAACAAATATTACTGCCTTTGACCAAGATCTGTGAAAATCCCCACAGGAGGAAATTCTGTTTCCAATCTCCATTTTGAGCTATTAAGCTCTATTCAGAAATTGAGCCTTTTTTTTGGAAACCTGAGTACACATCTTGCAGACTTGATGCAAGTGCCACCTGGAAAAAACATTCCACTGCTACATGAAAAAACTGAAACTTGCCAAATAATCTCAAAAAAAAAAAATCCAGGAATTATTGCACAGTTAACTTTGTGCTTTTTTGCCTGGTGAATTCTCTCTTGCCTTTAATAAAAAAGGCAACACAAATACTGTTTTTGGAAACTATTAGAAAAAAAGAGAATAACAATACTACGGAAAGCTTAATTGTCCTTCTACCTGAAGGACACTTTCCAGCAAAGTGTCAATTATTTATATCACAGCTCTGATAAGAAAGATCAAGCAAGACTGAGTTCTCCTTGAGGCTGAACTTTCAGGAGAGTCTATCACAACTACTTTTGTTTCCAAAAAGTCTTCACTTTTCATCTTGTCGTACATTTAATTAAGAAGATATTTGGTGTCAGAAGATCATTGTTTCTGTTTGTATAGCACACAGCTTAGCAAGTCCAGCTAAATCCTTTGGATTCCTGCTTTCTGTGGCAGTAATGTTTTCTGTTTGTCAATTCACTTCTGGCCTGATAAATCCTAAGGTTGGGAATCACTGTGCTGCTTAATTAATAATAATAATTATGAAAACAGTAGAAATAATACACTATTTGAGACTGAATGGTCTTGTTCATTATGAAACACACACAGCAGAGCAAAAGAGGATTCTGGATTATGATGAGCACCTACTACTTTAGCAAAAATAATACTTCTAGGGACATCTGGATCTAAGAAAGCTGTACATTAAAACCAACCCCTTTTCTGTGGACTTCTAGATGTCACCTTTTAGAGGTAGAAGAACCACTGGTGTGTAGCTAATATACTAAGTTAAATGGAAATTAACCAAAGCAGTACAACTGCATTTGAAGCTGGAATCATATATTACTACAGTATTTTTTGTTGTGGTTATGTAATAAGGGAAAGTGAATCTTGGAACCATGTAGAGAACAGCAAATTTACTATAACTGCCAGAGACAAGTGGGTATGAAAAATGATCAGTTCCTAAAAGCTTTTAAAGCAGCAATGTTTGTCCTTCTTGGCTTTATGAAGGTCATAAGTCTCTCTGCTATGATCTAAGAAATGCTATAACAAGGTTCACGTAAATGCAGCTGTGTCCTGAAACTGTGCTCAGAGAGACAAAATTCCTTTACAGAAATAGCCACTCAACTTTTATCTGCAGAAGACAATATTCTGCAGAGTACTTTTTCAGAGATGCAGCCAACTCCCAACCACAGTCCACTGACAGAATGATCTATGGGAATTTTCCTGCCAGGAAAGCACTGTCCAAAACTAACACAAACTTAATTTATTACCTGCTTGGTTTATACATCTCTTCACTGTGTCTTCACTAGGTATACACAGATACACACACTAATATATATTGGTATTTTATATGTAGACATATGTATATAATATATATACACATATGTAAATGCACACACACACGTCTATAGATACACACATACATGTGTATATATATATATTACATTCTTAATTGATTTTAGATGTTATCTAGGGCACCCTACAGTCTGGTCCAAGCAAAGGAGCAGACAAATGTTTGCAATTCCCAGCAAAAGGAATGACCAAGTTGAAAATAACTTCTCTCTCAGGGACCCCAGCAGCACCTGGTCTTCCTCTGCCACAGCTCAGTCCCGTGGCAGTGGTAGCTTAGCTGTGCTGGTCACAGCAGGAGGCAAAGGAGGAGCTGAGGCTCCATCCAGCCCAGCTGCATGGCTGGGGGAATTGGCAGTGCTGTAGGTGCCAGATACTCCCTCTTGCTGGACATTCAGTGCTGTGCATCACTGTGATTCAGAAACACACAACCTGGCTTCTGCAAAGCCTAATAAAAGAACCTGGCAACTGAGAGGAGTGACCTTCCCTGATGGGTTCTTCTCTGTATCCTTTGTAATTGCCTCCTACCTGGTGAGCAGCAGTAGAGGTGACACCCTGTACAGTGACTGATGATCCTATTCAGTGCTATTAGGAGTAAACTGTGGGCTCACCCTTTGCAATGCTATGTTATTCCTCAGGAACAGCTGCCATCAAATATTTCCCAATTTTTGGAATTGGTACCATCAAAAATAACATAAGTTTGAAGAAAACAATGGCCCTGGTTACTAACCTGCTGTTATTTTGCCTCAAGATATGTTTGGAATCAACTAAATAAAAATTATCCCCCTTTAGGAAGGAGCTCAACTTTCTCTGTACTCTGCTGCCCCTTCCCAATAAAATGTCTTCCTTTGTGATGGATGTTTCCCTGCCCTTTTCTCCAAAATGCTCAATGATGGAACACTCACAGCCTTTCTAAGCAATCTGTTCCAGGGCATTTTCAGAGTCAGTGCTCCTTATTATCCTTGCTTTTTAAAGCATTTGTGTTGCAGTCAATACAAGATTAAATTTGGAAGATGGCTTTGTCCAGCTGAGATCTTGTGCTCAGAAGACACAAGTCTGTACACAATATTAAAGAAAAAGGAAAACAAATAAGAAGAGCAATACTTTTTCCATCTAATTCTTGCATAGCACTTTTCCCTTGATAAATTTCCAAGGACTTTATAAAGAAAAGACCTGTCTTATAACACCTTTCTGATAGATGGGGTAGGGCAGGCAACAATCAATGAAATTTGTGCAATTCTTCCATTACTTCACCAGAGGAGAGAAGAAGAGAACACAAGCATTTGCTTAAACACCATCTGCTTTTGTACTTCATTCTTTTGTGAGAGTTTTGAAAATACTGCCCTAAACGACCAAGGAAAGGTGAATTATAGTCATCCCAGGTAAAGAATATTATCCAAAGAACATGTATATCAAGATATACCTTTCCATCTACTTTAGTGGGACTCAGGTGAGATTCATAAGCCTTAAAATGAGTATTTATAGTGCTGTTAGTATCCTGGAATAAAAACCTATTTACTCAATCATGAATAATGATATGAGCTCAACCTTTAAAAAAAAAGTGAAAAACAGCTCCTTTTATCACCCACCATATTTATGCTAATATTTCAGTAAAGTTATGGAGTTTTGAAGTACATTATACAGTCCCAAACTAAAGTTTGACAATTAACCTTTCAAAGGAATTCTGGAACAACAAGCCTCAGAAAAATGTAATCGTAGCAATTTGAGTTCTGCAGTCTGGATAGCCTGGGATACAAAAAAAAAATCCAGGTTAAGTCATCAATTCCAAAGGAGCAACTGTTATTTCACATTTTGCCTTTGCTTTAAAGGCACAGTGATTCCTTATCATCACACACTCGCTTCAAGAAGGGATGGATTCATAATAATATGTCATTTTTAGAGTGAGATATGAAACAAATCATCAGCATGCTGTCTCTTAGAAGATAGATTATTTCAATTTTAGACTAAAGGAAACTGGAATAGTGAAGAATCTGTGTCAGCTCAAGAAACTAGACAAGATATTCTGGCTTCTTTATGTCCCATACTTAGAGACCTGAATTGAGCCTAGGATTTCAAGGTTGAATACAGAGTAAAAATATAATTTTTTACTGATAAAGATAAACCTTAAGGTTATCCTAAGGTTCCATATCTGATCATTCTACATTCTGTACAATCCTTATTTTCCACCATAACAGCTCACCACCCCAAATGTAGAGACTTCTTTAAGTTCCACATCTGAGGGAGATTTAAGCCTGGTGCTTACCTGAGTTTCACTTTTCCATTATATTTTCCATATTTGTAGAGAAATAGAGGCATCAAACAAGGGAAGCCTGTGGGAAACAATCCCAGAATTCCTGTTCCTAAATTTCTCTTTCCTCCATCTCTCCCTCACTCCTCTTTATTTTCTGTTAGCAAAAAGATCTATTATGGTGTGGTGAGCCAAGAGTACATCCAGCATGCAGCTCAGTGAGAGAAGAGCTGTTCCATGGGCTTGGTTACAGAGAAGATGAACTCTCCTGTCCACTCACCTTCCAATCTATGCTCAAGAGATGAAGTGCACAATTGCAATGGTTACTGTGGGGTTAAAAGACATAAATCGGGAAGGAAAGCAACGTGTATAGACCAGGCCAGAAAGCCACCTCAAAGTACAAGACTCACAGACATCATAAAACAGCTGTTTTCTCCTTTTTTTTTTTTTTAAATTCACACTCTGCATTGAAGATATAAAATCTCAGTTGGAACCTGAAGCCAAATCCAAAACACAATAACAGTCACAGTTAGCTCAGGGGAAGTGTGAGAAACAAGAACAAAATCACACTCTCTGATGAGTATGGATTCACAAATCAATGGAGACAGGAAAGGCAACAACACCAGGCTCACTTTGTAAGGCTGTGCTCTGGTTTGACAACAGGGAAGCTGGCTCATCATTTAGCCATCCCACCAGCTATAGGAAACTTTGAAGGATTACATGAAATGCCACAGCACAACACTTAATAAAAAAAAAAAACCACAAATGACAACATCAAAAACAAGAAATTCCACAATTTTCTGGTTGTTAATGCAATAGAAAGGAATTCCCAGCAGCTCTGATGAAGGAAGCACTGGGCAGCTAATCACAGGTCTTCCCAGCACACAGACATTTTTCAAAAGGATCAGCATGAAAAATTGCTTTGCAGACTGACAACATAGGAGGAGAGCTGAGCTGTGAAGAAAAGCTGAAAAAATATTCACAGTTCAGGTGTTGGCCCCTCAATATTTCCTCTGAGCATGTTTGCAAGGAAGGTCACAGGCAGCGAGTCCCTTGTTGTCCACAGGGAGCTGTTCAGTGCAGATGAAAAGGGACAGAACACCTTTCTGCATAAACTCATTCTAGAACCACCATCATCTCCTTTTGCTCCTCTGTCCAAAGGCATAAGAGCTTTTCCAGACTTTTTCACAGATCTCAACCTGTGCACATAAAGCAGAGGTGGCAATCCTCCTTCTCTTGCCTTAGAAGAGCAAGACAAATCAAATTTACAGATGTGAATATACTTTTGCTGCATAACTACCCTCAGCCATAAGGAAGGCAGTGGAGCTCAGGCTCTTGGCAGACTTGCCTCTAAAACTACAGAGAGAAGAAAAAATACATATTTCTTTGGCTTCTTTAATATTTTCCTGATATTGATGCATGAAGTTACTAAGTGGAAAGGCAGTCATCATGCTATGAACATGGAGTACAACTAAGATATCTCAATGCACTTTCTGATTAAGAGAAAAAAATTATGTTACCCAATATTATTTGCAACTGCACAGTTGAAAGTTCTTTAGGAGAATCTAAAGGCTAAATTTAAGACTTCAGGGACCCTTTTAGGTTCCTCTTTTTCCATTATTGTCAGAGTTTCTGAGTATTTACTCAGAGAAACAGCCTCAAATTTCATTGAATTTCAAAAGCTTTTGGGTGTCTCACAGTTACCAACTCTTTTCAAATGTATAAAACAAAGAGAAAGAGAGAAAGAGGCAATCTGTCTAAATTTGTAGCAGTTCTATCCATACTAACATCCTGATGTTATTACTGGCAAAATATCTAAAGTTTGATGATTGATGAGTAACTGAGACGAACATCAAATGCCAGTAATAGGAAGCGTACTTAGGTGGGAACTGCAAAAATTTCTTAAGCTTACCATTTAATCTTTTATATGCTCAGGTGTTGATATAAACTTGTCAGCAGTATGACCACTTCTTTCTTTTTCCTAACCACAAGAGCCATAAATTTAATGAGGTCTATAATGTACTCCCAATACCCCAGAGGTGAGCAAACCTGCAGTTACAACAGCAATAATAAAGAAACAAAAAAAGATTCTGATTCTCTCTTGCGAGGCCAGAAGTGTTGGGCAGTAAACAGTAATTTACTCTTATAAAAGGAATTTTATGACAAGGATGATAACTAAATATGTGCCTAATTTATACAAGTCAATAGGTGTTCACCCTTGCATACTTGTACATAAGCACACAGATATACTGAGTAGTGCCCAAGATATGAGGCAGTTAAGAAAAAAAAAGAAAAAGTAAAATATATAGAAAAGAAAAAGTAAAATATATATTTCACGTAGCTCCCCCTTCCCTGTTGAGATAAACAAGAACCAGTGCTGAAGTTCAGATTTTGGAGCTCTCTGCAGTGAGCTCTGAAGCAGCAGCTTGCAGGTGAAAAATTCCATTGCGCAACCTCGCGAGGAATTATCTTGGTATGGGAATAAAGAGGAACACTGACACACAAAAAATGTGCACTGGGTTTGCTTTAGAGCTCACATAGCAGTTTACAGCAGCAGAAGGCCAAATGATTAGAATTCAAGGCACCAACACTGTGCTTGATGAAATGAAAATTTCATGTTGGATAAGTGCTCAAGTGAGATAACTTGGTTTTATTTCTACTTTCTAGAGCATGCAGTCAGAGATGGCTGGTGCCCTCAGTGCAAGCTGTCACCAAAAATCAGCACATTAGGAAAATTTACCCTGGCATTGAGCTATTTCCTCAGATTAGAATAGGAAATCTGCTGGACCTGTAGGAATGGAAACCACTGTGGAGTAGATGAGCAGATTGGGTTGTGATCACGGTGCATGTTGAAACTCTATCACTTTGCACGTGTTAAGAATACGTGTTTCCTTACTGTAGAACCATTTCCTTTTTTTTTTTTTTTTTTTTTACCTTCTCCCCTTCTGGCTGATTGACACACACCCAAAGAAAGAGCTTTACTGACTGAGAAAGGAAGGTCCCCGACTTCCAGCAGAAATTCCTGAAACCAGTGTTAATGCTTTGAGTTTGCCTTACACATTTCAAAAGAGTTTTGACTGACAGAATACACACAGGCTGTTAAAATCTGCCTCCTGAAAAGGCTTAGAGTATATCAAAGCTATCTTCTTTGGGGTTTTGTGTATAAATATATATCTCATGAACATGGGGAGACAGTTAACCCACACTTGGTTCGGTTGATCAGAAAGGCTCTTTTATCTCTTAGACATATTCTAAATGCTTTTATCATCAAGAAATGATTGCAGTAGATACTTTGGTGAAAGCATGTCACCTGCTCCTTCCACACTTTGTTGCTTCAATTATAAATACAAATTAACACCCAGACGAATGCAAAGCTATTAACAATTTTGGCATTTCAAATACTGTGGCTTGTTTTACCTACACGAATCTGCTGTTTGAGTGTGGTAACTATTATTTCTTTTTCCCTTCACGACACACTACATAACACATTGCTGGAACCTGGCTAATTTAAAAGGATACAGTAGGATAAATTTCAGGATGGCCTGAAGACAAGACATCCTACATGTTGTCAATATTCACAGCCGAATCTCTCCGGCTGCCTAGTATTTATTAGCTCTTTTAGCATCCTACAGTTATCCATTCATTTTTCCCCACAATGCTCCCTGGGAGGTAAGTCATGTTCCTCAGATAGGAAAAGGAAATTATTACGCTGTTTGGACAGAGTACTTTTGAAAGGGGATCCATATTGTCTTAAAACAAGTCAGGTCTTTTAAAAATTGTTCAGCTATTTAAAGGGACCTCTGGAGGTCAGAAACTATCATCCAATTTCTATTATAGCCAGTTTATGCCCATTTTTAATGATATTAACATGCCTGGTTTTCCACTGCCTTCGTGCCTTCTGAATCTTCACCCTTTTTTTGCCAACCTCAATAAATTAAGCATGATTGGTCTCTGTGATGAAATAGCCAATTCTTCTTCATGATATCCCTAGCCTCAGGGAACTGCACTGTCTTTGGTAGCTTGTTTGAGTGTGCAGAGACAATGCATGGAGCCAGCTGAACCCACACTGCGGGCAGGCTGCAGCCAACAAGCAGATTGCTCATCCCACTTTTGGGATGCTCCAGATGGGAGCCACACTGCAGTGGTCTGGCTAATGACCAGTGAGGCACAGCAGCTGAACTAACATGGTCACACACACCTTACCTGGAAGAGGAACTGAATAAGCAGCCTGAGCTACTGGTGGTAATCTGCAGCAAAACAAACCAGCATCCTTTCTGCAGCACTAGGTCCTACCTTCACTGGTTAATTTCTGTGGTTTATAACCCTAAAGTTAGACTAGATATGTTAATGGTTTATAATTGAACTTCCAATTTTTTTGTTTTGTTTTGTTCTGGGTTTTTTTTGCATGAACATATGACTAGAATTTGTTTCTCTGTGTTAAGACCAAATCAAACCTGTACTTGTGCCCATCAGTAGCATTTCAAAAACACAGAAACCACAGTCATGTGAGATACAGCACAGTCAAAACAACTCTACCTTACACAATTAAGCTGTGCAAGGCAATGGAGTGACATTTATGTGATCTCATCCAACACTGCAGAGATTATGTGCATCTCCTTGGGTAAGTCACCCACACAAAACTTCTCAAGGATTTAAGTACCTAATTCCCAAGAAATCTCTAGGGCACCTAACTTCCTATGAGGATCTGGAATTATATTAAAACGTGTAAATCCTCAAGGTGTTAAAAATAAGGTAAATTTATTTTCTTATACTGTTTTCATTGCTTTTTTATCCTCTCATATCCTAACATTTGTAGGACCAGGAAGTTTTGCTCCTGCATGTGGATGGAGTCTTACAGGAGAATCAAACTTTATCTCTGTTTCCTAAGGCCTTATCTCTACTTCAGAAGGCCTGTGTATATTGCTTGCAAAAAAGTTATTATTTTCAGTGTTTTACTGAGGAATGTGGGTTGCTGCGCCTTACCTGCAATGTGCTCTGACAGCACATCTTTCTCTGCATTATTACATAATTAAGAAATAACTATTCTTTGCCAGTTATTCTCTAGCTTTGTTTCTCAAGGCCCGGGAAGTTCCTGTGATCATCTGACATTTATGTGCCCATCTTCCTTGACTGGCCATTTTAAACAAAATTTGTCACAGTTTTGAAGGTACAATGTTCCTACAAGTTTAATCATAATATAAATGAGGGAGACTAAAAATAATTCTACCTTCTTTGTGAAATTAATTTATCTTTATCATTAACATTGTCTCAATCATATGTCAGGAATCTTAGACACACACCAGATTTCTAGTCAGGAAACCTCATTATACTAGATACTCCACAGATACATAAATGCCCCAGGCATTCTGCAATGTAAATGAAACCAATCTCACCTTCATGATATCGGAATATCTCAATCTATTCTATTTTTAGTTAGAGCCAGAACTTGCAGATCCTGCAGATCTTCAAGAACAAACAAAGTGACACAAACATAAAAAAATCTATGAAGAGATCTAGAGGAAAACAACCAACATTATGAAATTCAGGAGGTTTGAAACAAAAGAAAACCAAAATAGGCTAAGCGAGAAAACCATTTATCCACGCCAGTCCAATCTTGCTAGAAAGGAAAGATCCAAAAGGCATTAATTCCACTTCTGTGTTATTATCCCCAAAATGCATCACTGCAATTTGGACATATAAAGTATCTTCAACAAGCTTGGAGAATAAAATGTTGACAAAGAAATATGTGTTATTAGTTTGAGCTGCTAGGTCACCCGCGGGACAGTAATACAAACAACCTGGCTAATATAGCCGAAAAATAAGTGAGTGGTTCAGGCTGTAGTCAGAGCAGGAGAGGAGAAAAGGATCACTAATCTAATGAAGAAGGACAGAAAATGAATACCAGGTTGAGAAGAAGCATGTTGGTGGAATAGGTGTGTCAAGAGAGATAGCTGCATAGTTCATCTAAATGACAATATGAATGTTCTCTCCTCAGGCTCTGTTTCTTTCTGTCTTGTATATTTATTTTTTTTGTTGTTCTTGTTCTTGCTTACAGCAAATAGCTAGAAGGGAAACAGTGTGAAGCAATGATTACTATCTCACTAGTCTTAAGCCTTTAGGCTTGTCCCCCTTCCAGAGGCAACCTAGAAAGAAACAAATTATCAGTTTAGGGAATGTGGAAGCATGAAAAGAGAAAGAAAGAAAAAAAAAAGGAGTACAGGATGAATGTGGTTTTAATTTAAGCCTTGTTATTAGATTGTTTACAAGTTGAAATGTGTTATCTATTCGGCTGCAGGTGAGCTCCAGCCATTCCCACTTGATTACAGTTTTTTGTTAATTCTCAGTGACCTGAAACCTGTCTAAGGAATCGTGCATTATTTTAGCTCCATCAAACTTTACTGTGATGTTTTTTTTAGCCAGAGCTGTGATAACAAGACATAAATCTGAGAGGAATATGCAGGAAATCTACTGGTGGTTCTACTCAAGAGAAAGGTGTGCAGAAACATGGAAACAGCGGATCCTCCAGGACTGGAAGGAGCCTAGAACACAAGCTGGGAAAGTGAAGGTGTGCCTTGAACATTAATGTGTCTTGCCAGTGCCCTGTCCTCAGCAGTTTCACAAGTCAGTACCCAGAACAGTCCTTTTGTGGTTTGAGAGCTACAGATCTACAATAATTTCAGTGGATCCCTACAGGAGCTGAGAAGGTGCTGCCACTTCCAGAATCAGTCATGGGGAAACTTGGGCTGAAAGGGATCTCTGGAGATATCTAGATCAGCCTACAAGTCCAGAAAAGTTGTCTTCAAAATTGTGGGTGCTACAACTGGCTCAGGGTGCAGGTTTAGCTCAAGAAGAGCAATTGCAGCTGCAGTTTGTCAGGGTCAGGAGACACTGTGATATGTGCCTAACTCAGACCTGCTTTGCACAGGACAATGCATGGATACAGCACATCCTGATGGTTCCCATATGTTCCTCAAAGAAAATCAGGTGAGTCTTTGTAAGATTTTTTAGTTTCCTCTTTCCAAGACTGATCAAATTGGGGTGCTTTAAATGTAGGTTTTCTACTCTTCCACTATCAGTGTTAAACATAACAAAGGTAGGGGTACACAACTGTAGTAGTGATGGATTTATTAGAATAATATTACCCCAAAAGCTGGAAATACAAAAGGATCCTTGAGGGAATGAGACAGTTGACTGTAAAAAAGGTTCAGCAGTGATCCAAGATGCTGCAAAACCAAGAGATTCCTTGATAGGATTTCAAAATAAGATTGCATTTTAGCAGCATTTGGAGCCTGAAAAAACATCTAATTTCAGGAAAATGTGTCTTTGAGTTGCAGGGTATTTTCTTTTGATAAAGAACAGAAGATTCAGCTTATAAAACCAGAGAGCCGAATCCTAGGATATTCAAAATGTGCTGAATGCTGACTGAACACTATTATCACTTAAATAGAAAGAGCAGATTGACTGCTTCTGAAAATCTCATCCCCAAATCCAACCAGAGTGTTTAATCTACCCCTCAAGTCCAACACAAGTTCACATTCTGATGGATATATGATACTGTCCAAATTAAATTGACCCAGAGTGTAAAATTTGATATTCCTCTGTAGTTTTAGCACCTTTCTTAGAAATATTTTCATCACCTTCAGATCATTTCTATCTTTTCTCCACCCACTTCTATTTTCTATTGTCTGCAAACAAGAGGCATTTGAAAACCCTCACCAGGATTTCTTGGGAGACATTAAGTACTATCACAAAAACAAGCTGCACACTGTGCTGAAAAAAGCTGAGATCAAAACAAACACTTTCCTTTCAACATGATACAATGAAAACAGGTAAAATGTCTACAGGGAGTGACAACATAAAATTACAAAGTTTATCCATACTTAGAAGTTCCATTTCTTATATCCTCTCTGATTAGTTAGAAGTAGCTTATAGAAAACTTGGCTAGTAACTTAAGAAGGCAAGGTGAGGTTTGACAGATGTTTCTCTTAGGTTCTTGTGTGATTTTAAATCATTGTTTCCAGATTTGTTTTTTTGGTTTTTTGGTTTGGTTTTTTGGGGTTTTTTTTGGATGTATTGTCTTTCCCTTTTTCTCACAACAAAATGAAAACAAGGTCTGAATTGATTCACGATGACTGCATTACCTGCCTGCTGGAAGTAGTAACCCCACATTGGCAAGATTACATTTACAGCTTTACAACTTGGAAGCAAAAATAAAAAAAAAAAAAGCAGCTTGATATGATGAGTTGGCTTAGCAATATTGGGGAGGAGAGAAAAGAAAAACTTTTTAAAATTGAAATTACTCACCTGCTGCTGCTGACAGCCTCAAGCTTTAACAGTGATGACTGCACAAATCCATCAGCAGCAACATGCTGCAAAAGCCTCTGCTAAAAACAGCAGCAAGACTTCCCATTCTGCCACTTATTTCCAAGCACATATTGGAACTGGAAAAAGTTCAGAGAGGAGCAGCAATGCTTAGCAAATATACAGAAACGCCTGTGGTTGAGAAAAGACATTGAAAACATCAGGACTGTGGAGAGTGTGGGGAGTTAGGATGGGAACTCTTTGTTCATCTCTTCATGAGTACAAGATATAGGGTATCCTATGTGAAGCTTCTCATTGGCAAGTTCAAAACAAACAGGAAAATAAAACAAACAGGAAAGACAGGAATTTTCTGCCCTTAGGTGTAGGAGACTTATAGAACATGAGGTTGGATGATGTTGTAGATGCTAACAGGTGATATGCATTGAACAATAAAGTAATTAAGTTTACAACAGAGAACCCATCAACTATTGTTATTGGCATGGCATTCCAGAGTGCACTGGGGGAAGTGCCATATATGCTTCTGCTGTTCTCAATCTACTCTAGGCATGTGCTTGTCACCAAAGCTACAGACCTGGCTAGAGGGAATTTTTTTGAACGTGACCCCCTGTATCTACTCTTACATTCTAGGAGGGTGGCCATAGCTAAGGTAGCACTGGCGTTCGTCTTGCCTGTGAAAAAATGCCATCAGTGGCACAAACCACTACACTGAGAAGGTAACAAATACTGAGATTAAATCCTCCTCCTCCACCCCAGCGAGCTCAACCAAGAGTGAATCTCGTGAGGTTTTTCTCATCACTGGCAAAGCAAATTCAGAGATTTCTTGCTGTCATGCTTTCAAGTTGGCATGCAATCTCTCTTCTTCCTTTCAAATGACTTTTTAAAACATTTTTGCAGCCCCTGTTTCCAGCTACTTGGCAACAGGGAACACCAGAGCTGTAGTGATACACTTCTAATGGTTTGGGAAGCATGGCTCTTACTGAGATTACAGGAGAAAGCTTTTTCTCTTTGTTTAGGGTTTTGTTTGGTTGCTTGCTTTTTTTCCCCAGGTTGTTGACAGAAAACAGTGTCTGCAATAATTCTGGGCCTAATTTGATTTTCAAGCTGTTAGAGACCTGGCACAAGCAGAGCAGGTTTTGTCAGTGCTGAGGGATTTTTATTTGAGAGACAAAATTAACTCTGTCTTTTCTTCTTCACTTTCCTGAATGATATTGGAAAATGTGGAGCAAAAGCAAACAAAGCCAAAAAATCTCAAAGGCCTGAAGATGTAGAGGACGCTTAGATTTTCACTTTTCCCTGACCACTGGGATTAGCAATCCTTTGGGTGAGACACAAACTGAGGTACCTGAATAAAAGGGGATTTACTTTACTTGTTTTTTGATGAACTCTTCATTATCTGATGCTCACAAAGATGATGAACTCTTCATAATCTGACGCTCATCTGGAACAGAAAATATAAGGTCATCACTCATAATAAACCATCTCTTAATGAAAATTAAATAAATACACAAACCCATGCATTTTGAGTTCTGCTACTTCTAATACTCAGATACCAAAACCCCGAGCCTTGTAGGTAGCTCTGCTTCAGTACCATATAAAAGTGATGAACTCACAAGCATTACTCAAGGAGATATAGTGTACCTTTGGGTAACTGAGTAAACTGAGTCATTAGTGATGTCAGACATGCTGCACAGGAGGGCAGGTGCTGTGGGAATTCCTGCTTTTTGCTGAACATCTTGGTCAGGGCTGAGCTCTGCTCAGAGCTTGCTAAACACCAAACGCTGCTAGGACGTGTCTGCAGTGACCACTGCATAAACACTGCCAAACTGGTGTGGTTAAAGACAAGCTGCAATGAGAGCATTTCAGCTGTTAGCTGCAAGTTATACCAGATAATGACTAGTTTGATAAAGCCTAGGAGGATGAATGCAGAAGGAGAAATGGAAATAAAAGTAGTGTCCTGAGACTAAGAGACCAGGCGTCAGATCCTAGTGCTTCCAAAGAATTCTGCCCAACCATGGACAGGAGGCCTTGTCACCATTTATCTTTCCTTAGGGTTGGAGGATCCCAGCCCAGGGTGACCCAGGTCAGTTCTGGGAGCCAGGCATGGCCAGTCTGTGCTAATATTCATTGCACCTCTCCGTGACTCATTTCAAAAAAAGGACTGAGAGTTGTTTTTACTTGCCTAAATGCCTAAGTAAATCACCTTGAGGACTTTGAAAATAGCAACTGCAGCAGTCTGGATCCTGAACTGTCACAGTTCATCCCTGTTGTTCACTGTTGACCTGGATTTCCTGGAAGACACTGGGTTTTGGGATCCATATACAGTGTGATGCTGAGAAGCAGATTGAGTGGTGAAGTCTTTGTTTAACATGCAGGGCCTCTAATTGCTACAGAAAACAAGATTCTGAAGAGCCTTGACATTTTCACTGAATGAACAACTACAGATGTGTATTTTGTTTATCTCATTTTGTTTCTGAGAATTGACTTCAGGAAGGGGGAAGACAAGGCCCTTTTTCAGAGCTCTGAACTTCAGTGAGAAATGGAAAGGGGGAAGATGGGAAGATTTCCTGAACTGGGACATCAGCAGATTCCAGTTCATTCAAAACCATGCTGAATTCAAAAGGCAGTTTTGTGGTCTTCATTATTCAGGGAGGTTGTAATGCATACAGAACGCTTGGGAAGTAAAGGAATTGCTTGAAAAAAATAATTAATTATCAATTCAAAGTCAAATTAATAATATATACAACAATACAAATCTAAATGCAGTCCAAATCATCCAACAAAAACAATGTACACGCTGAAAGAAATAGGCAGTCACATGTGGAAGCAGGTGGGTAACAAATTGCATTTGTCTGCACTGAACCAGAAGGACAAAAAGATCCAGGAATCAACATCCTTACTCTCCCCACTGTTACACATGAGCTAGAGAAAAATAAATCATATGGCGATTAATAAAAAAAATTGGCTTTCTAAAGAAAAGACTGATTTCCCCCCATATAATTGATTTGGCTTTCACTTTTCTTTTTACTTCCTCTCTTTGAATGAAGTGCCAGAGGCAGTAAACAAGGTGCTTTAATACCAAAATTACTCTGAGAAGTAACTTTAATCACATACCTCAAGGTTTTTATGAAAAAAAAACCAAAAGAGTATATAGAGTATTTTGTCACTTGCAAGGAAGAAAAGTCTTGAGTTGGAATGGCTGAAATTTTTTTGTTAAAAACATCCTTTTTCATTTTAACAATTTTATTTTACTTTTGAGGTAGGCTCTCCTTCCTGTGGTATGACTTTCTGCAGAACAGTTTAAGACTAGGGTAGCACTGCAGTTTAGGTCTCAGTCACAAAGTGATGCAAGGAGTGGGGTGATGAGATGGCCCCCACAGGTGGTGCCCCATTTTCCCTTGCTCTCCCCAGAGGTCATTTGTTCCCACAGACAGTGAGTGGGAATCCTCCTCAGCACAGATCCCAACCCACTGCTGACACAGTGCCAAAGCACAGCCCTGGCTTCTGATGCCCAGTTCAGTCCTTCTCTAGTCTCACACTTCTGAGACCTTGAGCAGCTGTGTTCAAGACAAAGATAAGGATGAGGATCCTCAGCTGCTCTTCCAGCTTTCAAAAAGCACTCAAAGACCCAGCCGATGATAAAAATAAAAGAAAACCAGCAGATAAAAGTGTAACTCGGAGTTTTCATAGCAGCCAGAAAAGAGCAGTGCAAGTGCTGATTGTAAAGTGATAGACAGAGGTTTCCATTTCACACATTTCCATTCTAATCTTGCAATCCCAGTCCTACAATATCAGGACAGCTTCCTCATGCAAGGAGGAATGAAAAAGGGACAAAAGAGAGGAAATAACTATGAAGCCCATGGCGCAAAAAAATAGAAAAGGTGAAGGGGTGTTTAAATGTTCAGAGAATTTCCACTCTGCAAACTGATGTAGAGGCAAAAAGGCAAGATGTGTTTTTGGCATAGTTTTAGGAAAAGCTCCATGTGAAGGTATAATTGACACCATTTAAATTCCAGAAGCACAAATGCCAAGAAACTCACAGCACTGTCAGACAATCAGATGATCCTCTTATGAGTCACCCTGATCCTCTGAGATAGCTGCCTCTATCTTGTGAAGAGCCAGGGGTCCTTCAGTGAAGAGAATGATGATATAATGGAAACCTTGGTTGCTCTGCTTTTAGGATCCTTCATAAGAATGCACATAATGAGACAATTTAAATTTTAGACTATCCAGAGAGGCAATATTGAGAACATGCAAGAGCTGAAATCCTGAAAAAAAGGCATTGAGAGCCTCACCATGAACAGAAGCAAAAGCCTATTGAAGGAGCAGGTGTCATGGAGAGCTCTTGCTGACTGAAAAACAAAATCAAGAACAAGGCATGAGGAAGGCCTGGATCTCTGATTTTCCATAGAAGAAAGAGACAATACAGTGAGAGGTAGCAAGGGGTGTAATGCAAAGAACTGAGCCAGCAGAAGTACAAGGAAAAGTTACACTCTAATGTTAAGATCTTTCCCAATGTTTCCTTGTATTTGTAACTATTTGTAAAAAAAAAGTTTAAAATCTAGAATGTACAAGACATAGAGAGGCTAAAAGCAAAGATAGCAATGAAGATATAAAAAAAGATGAAACATGAAAGAGAAAGAACAGGTAACAGGACAGGGGGCACAGCCACAGTTCATTTGAGTTCTGATTTCTTCTCTCCATCTCCAGCAGAACATATGTGTATCTTACTTTGAAAAAGCACCACAGACTCTTTGTTGTTATAGTCTTTAAAAATGCATCTTTAAACTGATTATAATCTTATGCCAGACTTATTATCATTTCAAGACATCAACTGAACTGGAATGGAAAGCCTTCATTTTCTTAGCAAAACTTTGCACCTCATAAAGGTTTTATCTGTTGCTATGGCAAAGGCTTTACCCAAAGGAGTTACTTGTAGAACACCACAAGAAGGGGGAATTTTTCAGTTCTTTTCACATGCACATTTTTATACCCCAGACATTTTAATTTAATCATATTTTCCTTTCATCCTCCAGACAGTTTCTTTTATTCCTGAGTAAGATGCATGTCTACATCAGTGGCATGGAAGGATCCATTCTTATCATCTTCCCCACTGTGACTCAAAATCTACTTTTAATTATAGAATATCAGCTATTTCTCTTTGATGATATTCAAGTGCCTATTCCAAATTGAAAGAGCAATAGAATAACTGCCTTGGTATTTTCATACGTAGAGTGATGACCTTTTTAATATGATTTCATGGAAACAATGGAGTTACATTCATCAGGTTATATAGAAACTGGCTGCTTCTTATTTTTTTCAGACATTCCATTTTCAATTCACAATGACATTTGATAGGAGACATAAAAATGCCAGTAGATTGGTGTTTTTTCAGCCACCTCATCTGACAAGAATTCCCCCTCCCCTCCGCCCCATTTCTTCTTACAGAGCTATGTTGTTCACTCATTTGGGACTACTTCAATTTGCTTATTAAATATGTAAGATCTTCATTATGCAGCCAGGAGCTGAATCATGTAAGATTAACACAAAGCCCTTGTGAGAGGATTTTTTTAAACTTTATTAATATTAATAGTACGGGCAGCTCACGTAATTTTGTAGTTTCCAAACCCAAATGTCAATACAGGGGATAAATTGTACTTTTCTTTCTTGCCTTCTTAGCCTTCTTTGAAGAAAGGATGACATTCAACTTAAATAAATACAAAACTTTACACATTTCCAGCTAGGTTCCATTTTTATATCCCAAAGAATCACAGACTCTTTTGCCTGGCCATTGATAAAAGGGGAACTTGAGGAAACAGGTAAGAATCCTAAGGATTTTATTCTTTATGATGACTTATGCAGCATCATAAAGCACACATTTCTTAATCAAGTAAAATACTTCACTAATTACCTAACGAGAAGTACAGTAATAGCTTATGAGTGGGAACCTGGATTTGAACCCATGCACAGAACTGAAGGAAAATTCAGATGGTTGTATCCAAAGGAGGTTGTATCCAAAGCAGGCAGCAGCTGAGGAGGAGCCTCTTACACCTAACCAGTACCCAATAGGAGAGAAGAAAAAACCAACTTTTATCCCCCTTCCTGTAAGAAAGAAGCCTGAAATATGCTCCTGAAATGCTGGCTTGCAGGATCTTTTTTCCAAAGAGCTTAGCACAATTCAGTCCTTTCTTTCCACACTTAACTGGAGGAGGAAGTATCACGTACTTGCCCTGGATACACAGAGACTTAACAGATGAGGGTTCACCCTAGAAGTGGTTTCTATCCTCTGCTCTATCTGACAGAACTCGATTTCTCATCTCAGAGAAATCTACAGTGGAACATTGTGACAATTTCCATGTTGTTACATCGTCACTTCCCCGTCTCCACTTCTGACTTTTACTGCTGCGTTTTTCCCCTGCCTGCCCCAAGTGCAGCAGGACAGCTCTGCCAGCTGCTGGAAAGCAGAGCCAGAAGCTGTGCCCTCTCAGGAGGTTGTCCTGAGGACACATCATTGGGTTCATTGTTTTTCAACATACAAACAACCCTGTCACCACTCTTAAAAAGGATCCTTCTATTCCTTTCTCCAGGATTGTTACTTTTACTATCAGCTAAAATACAGCACCACTTGTTATAGCATCTTCTAAAAGCAGGCTCCTTTCTCAAAAAACAAGAGAAAACTGTTAATTGTCAGGCAAAATCTGCCACTCCTCTCACCTCCTATTTCACAATTAAGTAATAAAATTTTTTTTTTCTATACAGAGAGAATTTCAGCAGTGTACAACCAACCTACAGTCTGCTGCTTGTATCGTTCTAGGGAGAGAATATGGGAAAGCAACAGGTAGAGACAGAAAGAATCTGAGTCTTCTGCTGTTTCAAGTTTTCTATAAAAGAGAGAAAATCAGCTACAACTTAAAAGAAATCCATAATATTCAAACCTCTGGAGGTTATGGCTCATGGCACATCCCATGTTTACAAGCTATTCTGCGCAGCTTCCAGGAAAATCCATAAACATTCAAATATATGTTTTAGAACCACAGCCCAGCAAAAGAGAATGAAAATTTACTATCATCTTGTTGGATGGATGGCACTGAAGTTGTAAAAGAATAAAAATACTTTGCAGTATTATGGAGCTAATCCTAAACCCATCAGCTAGATCTTTATTCATACAGATACCAGGTGACAGCTTGTGCATAGTTTCTACATTGAGAAGTGAGCACAGTGATTGTCTATTCAGACATGTCCTTTAAGAGACAATTCTTCCAAGTTTAACATTTTTAAATATTGGAGGTTTTCTCCTTCCTTCTTCCTTTATTTTTCTACATCTTTTCTGCAAATAATTAAAACAAGAAAAAATCCTACAAAAAATTGAGTCAAGAAAAAAAATAACATGCCTGGAAGAAAAATAACTCCGGATTTGCAAGGAAGGAGCTTGTCCACATTATACTTTCAGTCTCATTCCTCAGGCTGAAGACACTTAAATTTTTGAGGCACTGATCTAAAGCAAAACAGATTTAAAAATTTATTTCTCTTAATCATACACAGTGAAATGGAGTTTGAAAGTTGTAACCCACAGGGGCACTTCCTGATTCAGGGTGGTTGCAGCTTTAGCTTGGCATCAGTAAACAATGAGCAGCTCTCTCTTCTGTGGTGCCTATAAAAACCTTATATTTGCATATACAAGTAAATTAAACTGTGTTCTGGGAATGACTCAAAGAAAATGAAATCAATCACATTTATAAGCATCTTGTAACCTTTACCCGTTTCTCTGGAAGAGAAATAAAATGAAGACAATTGTACCTTGGTTTCCACAGTGTTGTCTGGATGTTTGATAGTAATCTGACTGGGAAATGATACCGACAGCAAGATAACAAGAAAACCCATTTATCACTGTGACAGGTGCTGGGTTTCATACGAGTTTAAATTACCAGTGATGGAGTAGGGTTGTCTTTCTCTCATCTCAACCTCATAACCACTGTTTAGACTCAACTAAAGTTTCCATTTCGTGGTAATCAAGTTACATGGAGTCAAATTGTTATTCATGAATTCAAGGAGGTTAAGACTTGAGATTCATTAATGTGATGTTGTCAGCCACAGAGAGCAGGTCCATGGCCTAGAACAGTGTGGTAATTGGTAAATCTGAATGCTGGGTGGTTAATGGCTGTTTATTAGCCTCTAATACATTCTGTGTTATTTAGTCTTACAAGATTTGACACCAGATATTTCTAGTGAGTCACAACACCCTGACAGCTCACCTTTCTTGTATATCAGTGGACGTGTACCAGAGCTTAACTGTGCTATTGAGGGAAAGAAGTACAAATCACCACTTCTACCTTCTGCTGGGCAGAGTGATCTGCCCCCTTTGGATACCTCGGGACTTAAGTAGCTGTTTTGAAACCCAGGGCACCATTTATAGACAAAGACAATGCTGGCTGTGTCATTTCCATGCCTCAATTTTTTTTTGTTTTTTCTTTATCTTTGAGAATGCTCTACTCCCTTGACTGTTTTTCTAAGGAGAAATCAAAACTAAAAGAAATAAAAACATGCTTATGATTTCTTTGGAACTTGCTCTATCAAGAGCTGTTTAATTCAGAAGCACAAAATTTTACAAGGCAACAGTCTGTAGTAGAAATATCCCTTTTCACATCTCTTTTTGATGGAAGGATGGATTGTTAAATATGAAAGTTTGCAAGAGAAATTCACATTCACAGCATGACACTCGGCTTGGGAGAGAGGCATGTGTTCAGGCTAGGCAGGGTTCAGCTGAGTCACCAGGCCCTTCACAGGCTATCAAAGTCCTGTCAACATTTGACACCTCATTTAATTCCTGCCCTTTATGTAGTGTGCTGATCTGTGCTTACATAGGCAGGTTCCTCATCATTTGATACAGGACACCAAATCATAGCTCTGAAAATATGGGGTTTGTTTATATAATTCCAACATAATTACCTTATATGTACTGTATTCTTTTTTCACCTTTCCCTTTATGTGATATCCATCCTTCAGGTTCCCTCTCTTGAGAAAATTAGAGAGAGAGGAATAGAGTTGAGTTTATTAGGTTAAAAAAGAAAAATATCCTTTAATTCTCCTTTATAACATCTCAAATTCCTTTATTTTTCTCTGCACTTGTTTCAGTTTCAAATCATTCTCTTACACAAATCAGAAGAGAAGTATATAAGGAATCATGGTGTGCTGACTGTGGCTGGAAACACGATGCCCACCAAAGCCTCTGCCCTCCTCAGCTGAACAGGGGAGAGACAATAAAACTAAAATCTTATGGATTGAGATAGTGACAGACCTTGGCCATCAGCATTCACTCAAACAGACATCAGAGAAGATTAAAGCAGTTTCTCGCAGAAACAGTAGCCCCCACTTGTCACACAACCCTAATACAGGAATTAAAAACTGTACAGGCTTTGCATATTGCTGCTAATACTTTGTTATTTATGTTGTAAACACTTTGAGACACAGTAGAATGATATTCTCTTTTTTTCTATAGGAGTGTCATACCATGACTGAGCAAAACACCAAACATATTTTCCTTCCCTCCTAGTGCTAAATACTGCCCAATTTTTTTTATTAGTTTTGGCACGCATGACCTTCTCTTTCCATTACATCAGGACCTCAAGATCACTCAGCAAATTCTGTATAGTACCTGGATCCTTACTCTTTATTGGCATCCTTTTTATCATTGAAATATTAACATGTTTCAAAAGCATTGCATATCATGCTGGTCACAACAAAAAATGTGATGGGCATATGAAGCAAGATTAGAATGTCAATTAAAAAGTTTCCTTCAACCCAATATTTTCCTTAGCTGTGTTTCAGTTTCTCATGCATCTTTCCAGGCTTCTAGTAGTTCTCTTTCTTTTAATCTTAGTCAATAATTATTTTCTTATAGAAAAATATTAAAAGCTTCACAGAAACCTAACTAGGTTACATCTATGGAAACTGGACTGACAAGGAGTTTTTTATGGTTTAATGCCATTGAGGCGTTTTTCACCTAAACTCACAGAAACATTTTAAATTAAACCCAAACCAAATGGAAACTCCCTATATCTTGTACCATACTTTGGGTTCCTCCTAGTTTCTCAAAAGGATATAAATATACACTGGGTTCAAGGTTTGGGCAGCATTCACAGCACTACAAGGCTTTGAGAAGAAAGAAGCAAAACTAGGCAGTTCCAGCTCAAATTGTTTTTCACTCGGAGTCAGGGCTGCTCAGATGCAAACCCAAGTCACAGGTCTTTGGGTACATATCCTCAGCCAGCCTTAACTGAAGGTCTACTAAGGAAACTCTTCATTGTCTATCATAAAGCACAAACCCCCAAATGTGTGAAAATTATTTCCCATATATATTGTAAACTCAACTGCTCTTTTTGAAGTGTATGTAGCAAAGGTATTATGCATATAAATTAGCTTTTCAAAACCATGATCACATCTTGGAAATATGAACTGAGATTGAGCCTCTGAAAAGACACAGAGATCTTATTGGTGGGGTGTTTTTGCTTTTAAATGGCATTCTATCAAAGAATGACAACAACAACAATAAAATAAACAAGCCAGGCTTGATACGTTTCATATTGTGATGCAGTGTCATGCATATTAATCACCATAATGGAACTTATTCCAAGTAATTCACATGCTGCATAAACAGCCTTGTAAAGTGATGCATTTTAATTGTAGGCAAGAAGATATTATTGAAATCTATGGCAATTAGAGAAAAAAATTGCGTCTTTGTACTATTTTTGGTGTGTCTAGTTTTGCTTTTAGCAAATAATTTCAATAAAATTTAAAGACAGAACCTTAGGAAACAATATGAAAGTTCTTTTTTCCTCAGCAAGAAATGAACTTGGAGAAGAATGGTGCAACATGACCAAAAGCATGCACACCTGATGGGTTAAGCCTCTCACACATGGTAGGTTATCAAGTCTCCAAAATTATTGCAGCAGTCTCTATTCATTTGTGTACACTGGTGGTACAGATGATGAAAGTGACACAGTTGCTTTCATTATTAACTTCATTATATGATCTGTAACATTATTAGCAGCAAGACAGCAAGTACAGAAGGCAAGCTGATAATGTAATCAAGCACAATACACTGAATAATTGTGAATAATATGCTATTTGCATAAAAAAAACCCCTTCTTGTTAAAATCACAACCAGGGCAAAAAGCTTAAAAGTAAACTCAAAAGTTTTTTTCAGTAGAAACTACAAAAAACAGTAAGAATCTGGAAGAAGAAAGGTGTTTTTCAGAGGTTTTTTTGTTGATATGTGACACTAATAATGAAAAATATTAGTGGTTTTGTTGTCATTCATATTGCAATTTCTTTAAGCAGCCCAAATCAACAATTGATTTTAATCTGTGCTTGAAGTTAGTGAGAACTAAATAGTCTTTCTCTTATTGGACTTTTTTTTCTCCACCTGTGGTGGTTTAACCCCAGCTGGGAATGAATTGCCATGCAGCCACTTGTTCACTCCCTTCTCCTTGTGGGATGGTGGGGAGAATTGGAAAAAAAAGCAAAACTTTTGGATTGAGATAAGAACAACTTAATAATTGAAGGAACGTAAAATAAAGAATAAAAGGAATGACAATTAAAAGAATAATTGTAGCGAAGAGGAGAGAACTAAAACTCAAGGAAATGAAGTGACGCACAACGCAATCACTCACTACCCACTGACTGAAGCACAGTCAGCCCCCAGGAGCAGCTGGTGCCACCCCACCCAATTCCCCCAGTTTATGCACTGAACAGGATGTTCTCTGGTATGGGACATCCCTTTTGGCCAGTTTGGGTCAGGTGTCCTGACTCTGCTTCCTCCCAGCTCTTTGTGCACTTCCTCACTGGAAGATGGTGGGACACTGAAAAGTCCTTGACTTAGAACATGCAGTATTTAGCAACCACTAAAACAGCAGTGTGGTACCAATATTATTCTTCTACTAAACACAAACACAGCACTGTACCAGCTGCTAAAAAGAAAATTTTCTCAGCCAAAACCGAGACACCACCTAAGCTTTCTTTTGTGGTATAGATCTTTCTGGAAATTTTATTTTCTAGTTGAACTATACACAGTATGTAGAAAGACGATACCATGTGCATGCTTGGAGATCTTAATAACTAAGATAATATAAATAACAAGACAGCAGTGTGGATTAGTCCAGTCAAATTCTTCATGTAAAATGGATCTGTAAAGCAAGATATCATAGAAGTCAGGTCTTTACCTTTTGGTCTTTAAACAATTCCTCTGGAAGGGATTAAAACTTTGATTTTCGACAAAGGTTTCATTATGTGTGACAGCACAGAATGAAGACTAAACTTGAGCTATGACTAATCTGAGACCAAATAACCCCACAATTATCTTCTCTGTCTGCTTGGCTTTCTAGTCCAGCTCTGCTCCAAGAGGAGAGTTAAGTTCTTTGAATTGCCATGGGTCACTCTTATACCCAGACTTGTCCTTGTAGTTACAGCAATGCAATAACCATACTCGATGAGTTCTGCCTAAACCCAATTACTCCAAAGGCAAAAGAACCACTGTGAGCCAATATCAACAAAGGTGTTCAGATCTTGAACCTCTGTGAAGTGGACCTAGACAACTCTGTTCCCTTCCTGGCATAACTTGCTGCAACTGTCAGGTATTTGCTGTGTTTGTAAACTAGTGGTTTTAATCACAGTACAGATTCCATCTCAGTCATCAAATATAAATGCTTTAACAGTGCACTTGTCTAATTCTATCTATAACATCAGGAGCTAAGTTAGGGTCCTTGAGCATGTGATGACAGGTAATTAACTGCAGTCATGGGTGGGTTAATTTTACTGAGAAATCTCAAGCACTGAAGGCCTCTGAAATCTGCTGTATCCCTTGTTCCTCAGGAGAACTGACTCCAAGCTAAACCTCAAAAAAATCATCACAAAATATTACCATAAAACAAGATAAGAAACACAAATCCCTCTTCAAGAAAATAAATAAAACATCAGGTTTTATCACTCTCCTCTAATTAACATGGCAACCATTCTCTTCCTTCCTGGAGCCCCCAGGGCAAATGATATCAGGTGGTGACATGATGCAAACACCTCCGTGAAAAAGGGAAGCAGCTGGTGGGTGTTTGAAGGGGGAGTTATTTCCTAGCAATGCAGACTCCTCTGAAACTCAGCTCACACTTTTTGCAGATAAATAACTTACACATGCTGTCAATATGTCACCTTTGGAGAAATTACAGTATGTATAGTATGCAAATTACATACAGTCACTGTGCATTTTGATTTCTTCCCATTTGTAGAAATGGAAAAGATATACAAGAACATAAAGAGAAGCACAGAGGACTGGGTGGCCACAGGCAGAGAAAGCCTTCATTAGTAAGTGAAGTTCTGCTGCAACAGAGGAAGACACCTACATCTGATGTTTTGATAATAGAGTTACAGATGTGAAACTGTGTTACACTCCTCTTATCCCAAATCCACATCTGTGCAGCCTAAGAAATGGCTGATAAACATATATGATTGGTGACTATGTGACTGACATTATAAGGGTTAAATAAGGGGATCAAACCATCATCTTTGGGCCTTAAAATCTGTGATAGCCTTTTCTGCCTCTTAATGTGATAAAATCTGGCACACACTGAACTAATCCCACAACATGGGTCTTTTCATACACTTCCTGACCAAATGTCTGAAATATATCCCAGGACTTCTCTAAAGCAAGTTCAACAGTCTGCATTTTGTTTCTGTTGAACAGCATCTAGAGATGACAGCAACAAGGGATTTGCAATATATTTTGCCAACAGAAAAACTTTGGTATCTGTTTGTACAGCCAAAGATCATTTTCAGTAGTGATCTAATCCAAATGTTAATGCATCAGATTCCTTCCTTTAACTTCAGTTCTATCCAGATCACAGGAATTTTCTTAAAGTGCATCTTTGCCATATCATTGGCCAGGGTATATAGTAAACAGAGTGGAAGATGGTCCACATCTTCTGGTAAGACTCCTCTGAAGCTTTGAAAAGCTGGAGCATGTGTAGATTGTAAACCTTGAAGCAGTTGTGTAGCAGTGACAGCTACACATGTGCAGTATTCCCTCTCTGATAACAATATTTTGAGGAGATGGACAGCTGGTGACCCAAGTCAGAGTGCAGCAGAAGAGTACAGAGCATTCACCACACAAGGCTGCTCAAAGGAGATGAAAATTCTGAATATAAAGGTCCTTCTTTGCTTTCCCAGACATTTTGGCATCAGACAGGCAGTCACAGGATTTGTCAGAGCAGGAATGCACTAACAAGTGAGGGCTGAAGCCCTGTAGATCAGGCTCATCACTGCCAGCACACCCAGAGGAAGCACACAGTGAGGATGGACTGAGCACAGGCCTGGCTGGGCAGCAGGTCCTGACACGTGGGCTGGGGCAGCCTGTGTAGATTAATAACAGTGACTGTGCAAAACAACTGCCCTTTTCTAGCCTATGACCTTGTTAGCTTGAGAAGCATTATAAGAAGTAAGAGATTATGATTAGCAAACAATAGATAATGTTGACAACAATGGTAAGGAAAAGCAAGCTGCTTTTTGAGCATTAGAAATGGCAAAGTACAATTTGCTGTGCCCATTACCAGGAGACAAGCAATGAGATGATAACCGTTCCTTTAAAGTCACTGGTGGATTTAAATTTCTGCCTTTATAAAAGAAATTCCAAGAGAAAAGTTACCAAGAGGTGGAAGCTCAGTGGATTAGGGGAATGAGTGCAGCTGTAGTGGGGAAAGACTTTAGGATGTGCAACAGACATCAAGAAACACCAACACACACACACACCTTTGGTGCTGAGAAGGATCTAGCACCTGAAAGCACATAGCAGAAACTGCTGATTCAATGAGGATTTTTCCAAAAGGCCAGAAGTTTACAACTGTGTTAAAAATTCTAGACAACAGTTGAGGCACAGATAATAATGAAGAGAACAAGAAAAACAACCCACAGTGCAAATAATTGACAGCTCATGACAGAATCCAATACACAGTGTAGTAAATAAAGGTCTTTGTGATGGGATGCAAGTCTGCTTATCCAATTACAAAGGCAGTCCCAGAGAATTTGTAATTCATTTAGCATCATGGAGTACCTTAGCACAGCATCTTGCCAAATGTTTAATTTAAAAGACATAACTCCAGAGTATGTTATGACTTGTTTTACAGATTAAAGAAACAGCTCTTAAAATGGAACTTGTTACAGAATCTGTGCCTTCTTCTGATTTCTTCAAAATTGTCAAGACTCTGCATGAAAGGTTGGTTTCTGGGAAAAACAGCAGCAGCAGCAAACAACAACTCATATTAGCATTCTGACTTTGATGGACTATTTACAGAGCATATGGTCCCGATTGCCAAAATGCTTGTTTGAAATTACATCAAATATTATATTCAGTTACATGGCACAGAAAGCAGAAGGGTGAATACTCTAATTTTTTTTTTTTTTAATTCCTTTTTTTTTCTTCAAGGAAAGCAACTCTGGAGCAAATTGTAAATTACACTGGAACTTACTTTGTACCCAAACACTTCTAATTTGCTGCAAGATATACCATCACACGTGTCATATTGACTCTTTGCCATTCTGCCACAGTGCAGATTACTGCCTGAACTGATGCAGAACTAGCAATCTGTGTCCTATCAGCCTAATAATCTGCAGGTTCTAGCTACAGCTGGCTGTGCCAGCTGTGAATCTCCCAGTGACAGAAAAACCAATCCCGCCTCTTCAAGTACTTATGGTGAACTGTGAACCATTCTTTTCATCCTTTTGCCCTAAAAATAGTAAGTTCTGAGGTATTTTTTCTCCTTCAGGTCCAGAGCAGTAATTTGTCAAGCTTCTCCTGTAATGTCAGTAATGTGTACTCCCTTCACATATTTGCATACAAGGAGTGTAGCCTGTATGCAAAACATTTTTTTGTGTGTGGAATCAAGCAGGCTTTTTTTATTAGCAATGGTGTTTACAGGGTATGTTTAATGATCTAGACATATTTACCTCGAAGAGAAATCTACAAATGGACTTTTAAATGGAACAAGCCAATGAGAAAACAGCTCCATCACTCAACCAGCATGGGGAAAAAAAATAAAAAAGGCTAACTTTCATTACGAAATGAATCATGTATTCCATGCTAGCTTGACCTATTAAATACGTCACATTCAGCCAACCCCTGTATTTACTATGAATGACCTTTGGTTGCAGGAAGATATTGCCAATACAGCAAGAGAGGAAAGTTTCAGCACTTTTTCATCTCCTGTGTGAAGTCTTGGAGACATTTTGCAGAGACTGAAATGTTGACAGTGTTTACATGCCCTTTCACTGTGAAGAAAGGAAACAAACAAAGTAGAAAATTGGGTTATGTCCTTTTCAACAGTTTATAGTTGCCTTGGGTTCTGTCAGAGGTGATGATCTACTGATGTACTCCCTTTACATTTACCCTTAGCTAACACTCAGGGCTGTTTGAAACTCATACACAACCACGTTTTCTCATCATGTTCTTGATGCTAATCAGGAGAAAGAGCAGTAAGATTGAAAATGTGAAAATTTTACCATTTGAAATGAAGTTAATTACCAAAAAAAGGAAAGAAGAATGTAAAAACTGGCATAAAATTACTCTTTTCCCCCCTACTTTCATTCTTCTAAAACTAGAAAAAATTACCCTTAACTTCTTTTCAGAATTTTTTTAACAGTTTAAGAATAATCCTGAAAATTCCTAGTAAGACTACTTTAACAAGAGCACCAGGAACTGAGAGACAGTGACTGAAAGCAAGTCCATTAGATTCACTACCTATTTACACTCTGAGACTGAAACTTAACAAAATAAAGACTTGGTGAAATTAAAACAGCATTAGAAACCTGCAACATCATTGCAAGTGCAACAAAGAACACCTTGGCATAAAACAACTATAAAGGAAAATAAGAGATCGATAAGTTTTTAGAAGAGCCAATGAAATAATTTGAGCAGAATGATATAAGACACAGTAAAATAGCCTTATTGATGCATGTCTAGGTGCCAATACTGTCATTTAAAGTGTACCTAACTTCAAGCATTCTGATTCTGATCAATATGGTCTCCTTTCTGAAAAAGAGATTAACCACCAGTGATAGATGACTACTTTTTATCCGTGTTCAGTATAATTGCTGATCCACCATTTTCAATCAGCATTTCCAAGGACGTGATAGAGGTCCGTATTTAATCTTTTGTGAGACTCTGGAAGGCCCCAGAGGACAGTCAATAAATACTTGTCAATAAATACTCTAGAGACTGGGCTAGAGTTACTTTTAATTTCCCACTGGAAGAACTGCTTGTCATGCAATGAGGGAGTGAAGTGAGTAGGCTTCCAGATGTTTGTACATAAATCTAGCACTGGACACTGTATGCAGAAGATGCTTTCAGAGCCCCTGCAGGTGGGTCTGGCTGCAAAACCCCATGGTTCAAACCCTCTCTGGAATGAAGGATGAGCTCCAGGGACCTGTAAGGTATATTGCCTGCAAAGATTGCTTTGTTGCAGTCTCCAAGATGTTTTGAACTATCGGTCTCTGACCTCGGCTCAAGAATATGCCATCAGAGGACAACTAAATAAAACCACCTAGTTTTCCAAAAATGAAAGAGAGTCGCACACCAACCACTTGCTTGCTGTATTAACTTGTGCTTCTCATTGCTCCTCCCAGTGTTTCTGAGGTTCTTCACTCCATGCAAATCAAACACATTTGTGAACTCCTCAGGCTATTCAAGCACATGGAAGCAAACAAAACCCTGCTGCTATCACACAGAACAACAAGCACTCTTATAAGTTTCCCATCCCTGAAAATATCTGATGGAACAAGCGTGTCTTATGCAAAATCAAAGCAGAACAGTGTATGCATCTGGTGTGATAGGAAACTTCAAGGGACACGAGGTCCTTGCCACAGGCAATGTGTGCTGCCAGTACTCGTGCTGGTGTCTGACTGTGGACAGGAATTTTTTGCTCAATATTTCATTAGTGCCTTATGTAGCACTCAGATGCTGAGTACACTGAGCCTTCCACTGCTATCAGTGCTCAAGAAGTTCTAGAAAAATTCTTAGGGAACTGTTCTCAAATGAGCATTTTATTTGTGGAATGCTTTATGTTGGCAAAATCCAGGGCTGGAATGAGACAGCGAATGAGTACAGCTGGCACCTGGAGCAGGCTGGAATACCTGTGTTAGCATTTTGATGTGCTCAGGTGGCACCTTCTAGGTGTAAATTTGCCTCGTGTTTATAGTAGGAGGTGCAAGGTATTGTCTCAAGGGTATGGTGTGTGCTCAAGCAGCTGCCTGTGGCCAAAGCCACGGGCCAGCTGCCACTGAGAGTGTCCCACTCGTGAGTGGGTGCATCATCACCTGCCAGGCAGAGACCTGGGGGCTGGGGCTGGAACCTGCACGAGCCTCTTTGCTGGAACACCTGCCATGCAGACATGCGATTTGAGAGCTCTAATGGAGTGCAAAATCAACTCCCACATCTTTCTTTTTTTTTGTTTGTTTGTTTTTTTGTTTGTTTGTTTTGTTTTTGTTTGGCTGGTTGGTTTTTTTGGTTTTTTTTTTTTTTTGGTAGTTGTTGATGGTTTGGGGTTTTTTTGTTTGTTTTTGCACTGCACTGGTAGGTAATAAGAAAAACCTGGCAATCCTCTCTTCTATGTACAACTGATTGATGCAGTAATCACAGGCAAGGCTTATGGCCAAATGCCAGTGGATAATGCACCTAACACGTGTGACCCTTCAACAAACAGCCTGAGTTTAACTGCTGCTTATCTCTGAGATTTCCCAGTGGCACCTTTATACTGTAAGCAAGGTGTTATCAGCACTTGCTAGGGACCACACAAATGTGTCACTTCTTTGCAAGGATCACAGGAGCCCAGAACGAGTTTTAAGGAAAGATGATACTGCCATCATTTCTGTTTTATCTAGAAACCTTGTGATTTTCAGTTCCTTTTCCTTTAGGATGCAGTACACAACTGGTTGTGGGATATTTTTGGGAGTGACACAGTGTGATTTAGCACAAGAATAACTGCAAGAGTCTTCTGTGGAGGACTGTTTTACCCAGTAAGTCTGTTTGGGTGACAGTTGATGGTAGCTACTGGTACTGGTAGATATAATTACACAATAAGTTCACTCTGCAGAGCAAATAATAATGCTGAAAACTAACATCAATACATCTCAGCTTCAGGCACTGGGGAAAAAAAAGAAGTGGCAGGATGTTTTAGAGCAAGTTTATAAAGAGACAAATTTTTCAAGGTCAGTCACAGCAGTGTTGTTCCTAAGAAAATAGATTTTAAAATTCACTTCTAAAATTAAGTTATATTTTCCACTGGAATTTGGATTCCAGTAGAGTTGAAAGGATCACCCAGCAAGTTCAGTATTTCTGTTTCCAAGCCTGGGGTCAATAAAGGACATAACTATGGTATTTAGAAATCCTCAAGTTATTACTTTGCTTAAGTCACACATTTTATTTTCATTTGGTTGCTTAGTCTGTGATATATCCCAAATACGCTCATGTAAAAAATGCTTTTCCAAGGATTTTTAAGTGACTTAGTGACAGGTCCCAGAGCACTATGAGTTGGATAGAATTTATTATACTTAACACAAACAGCAATTTTGGCAGTATCTGTCAAAAGAGTACAAGAGATACCCTGTTATGAAAAAATACATGGAGTGAAGGAAGTATGAAGTTGCAGAGCACTACTTCTCCAGGGAAATGACCTGCCTGACCACATTCTGGCTCATTTGTCTATGGTGGTTCTCAGCTGCTGAGTTTCCAGGTTTAGGTAATCTGAGATGAAAACATGTCACTGCTGGTCTGGATTCTTAGTAGAGGTAAATTAGATTTCAACATCTGAAATATCATCAGGAATCAGAACAATTTGGTTTTTACTTATTTTTAGAGAACTAATTTCCATAACCTATAAGGACATGTTTTCAACTAAATAAAACAATAAATTAAAAATTAATTTCTTATTTATTTATGATTATAAATCATCACCTGGATATGGAAAGGAAAAAAAAAAGAGAGAAAGCTGTACCATAAAAAAGGCCAAAATAAAAGAATTCTAGGGAATATTCTGATAGTTTATATGTTAATAAAGCCAAATCATGATGTAAAATAACAATTCAGACACCAATTTTAAAGACTGAAGTGTCAGCTGATAATTTCCTCCAGCATTCTCCATATTACAGCCTAAATAACTTTGACCCATTTATTTACTCTTGATTGTGAATTTGTGCTTTGGACAATATGAGTCAACCATTGTCTGCATTTCTGCATCAAGGCTATAATTCTAATTTGATCTATTTTTCAAAAGATCTCCAGTCTTTGATTTCCAGGGATGGAGAATTCAACATATCTCTTGAATTACTCCAATTATTAAACTACCTTTTGTCTCAAAAAGGCATTGGAACCTTATTATTAAAGAGTTGAAAGTCTTCAAAATCCTCCCACCATGTACAGTTTTCTGATACAGATCATCAGTCTCCTTTCAGAAGTCTTTTTACCTTGCCAGTATTTGTTGACCTTATTCAAATCATATCCCTTACAAATCTTAAACCCCCAAAACTGTCCTAATTCTCATGCTCATGTCAGGTCTGCTGTACATAGAAACCTTTCTGTAGGTCAATTTTAACCCCTTGGACCATCAGTGGAACTCCCCCTCACAAAAGCCACATCCCTCCTAAATAAAAACGGAGCATGCACCAAGACGTTTTCAGTCAGCTGCTCCATGTCAGGCATTGAACTAACAGCCATGTTGGTTATGTATCAGGTCACATCTACACAGAGAGTTTGTTTCCCAGCAGTCAGTATTCCTTCTCTGAACCAGTGCTCCAGCCCTCTGAAGAGATGTCACATTAATAAACTGAAATGGCAAAATGGCTGCTTCTTCATCTTTGGCATTCCTTTTTCATTTTTTACGTCAAATAAAAATAGTAAGTTCTTTGACACCTGTACTGAGTTAAGACCTAGTGGCAGATCTGAAATATATAATCCTATTTCCAATCACAGTTTCTGGGATTTCACTCAGCAGTGACTCAATGCTTGACTTGACTCTGAGACCAGAGCTCCTATTTTCAAGTCAGCATCATATGGTGATCTCATCCAAGAGCCTGGAAATCTGGGAATAACCCTCTGTGAGAAAAACAATTTCCAACAAAAGAGGAAGAGTAAGACATGAATTATACTCCATACCTAGGTTTATTATTGCCCTCAAGTTTACACATTCAATAAACCCCAAAAACAACAATAAAAAAGAAATTGTTCAAAAGGTAGGGGTGGTTAATTTTAAATTCAATATTTACATATCACAATGGCCTTTTTCCTTACCAGGGCTTAATAAACCTACTTAGAGAAGCTCTAAATTATGTATGAAAAGTCATTGCCCACATTTACACTTAGAAATTTTGTCAAAAGTTAAGATGAAATTATTTAAAAAGATGTTTGAAAGAACTTGTCATGAGGCTATAATTTCAGGTCAATAAAGATAATAACAATTTACTACTGCTTTTGAATTTTTGTTTTGGAGGATCTGAGACAATTGTCCACATAAAGCATTAAAACATTAATTCAGATCAATTCATATACATGATGGATTTAAAATACATAGCATTATGGAAGATAATGAAGAAAAAAATTAATTTTGCTATCTTGTCACTGTGATAATTTCATGCATTAGGCACAGCCTATTCTTGTTAGGAAACATTAGATACTATTATAATTTGAGCTTGCATAATGCAAGAGGCAAGAGTTTGGGAAAAATACACATGTTAGCTGATAATAGATTCAAGTGCACATTTTTTTCCTTTTTTCCCCCCCTCCTCTTCTTAAAGAGGATTAATCTTACTTTGGTGCTTAGCAGCCAAAGACAATAATGTGTATAAAATTAAACGGGAATTACTTTAGAATTTTAGATGAAAAGTTGCTTTGGGAATAAATTGATAAAAATCAGGTCAACTGTCTGCACTGAACAGCAATACAAGCAAATCCAGAACCAACAAACAGTAACCTCAGCAAGGCAAAGATCATTTTACAAAATTACTACTTTTCCAAATTTGCAGGGTGAATACTTATAACAAGAAGATTTGGGGTTTGTACATGGATTTTAAAAAAATTAGAAATCGCTGATTTAATGAGGATTTGGATCAGCAATACACAGGCAGTCAAAGAACTGTGTTGAATTAAACACGATAATAACAAATGAAATCTTGTTTAAAATTTGGGGTCTTGGCAGGTGGTAGGCAATTAATGCTCCAAGGAGAATTACATTGCAACTCAACAGATATAACTGATATAACTCTCTTATAACTATCTTCATCTAGGAGATAAGAGAGTTAACATAGGATAAAGACTGTCTCTACCCAACTCTCCTGACAGCCATTTTCTAACTTTTTTGGACCTCATATGTCCCAACCCTGACTGCTGCTTCCCCAGCTCCCACTACTAGAAATCTTTCCTCAGTGTCTAATCTGCATGTAGCTGAATTCAGTACATTATCCTCAGAAATAAGTCCATTCTTTTTGTCTTTTCAGTGATATTTTTCACATTTAGGGAACACCACAGCAAAATCGTATGAATTTTCTTTTTCTGAAGTGAAAAACTCCAATTTCTCTCATCTTTACTCATTTTATAGCTTTTTAAATCATTGTCCTCTTCTGGACGGTCCTCATTACGTACCTACTCTATATAAGGATAGCTTGAACAAGGAAAAAATTATCCTTCTTCCTGTTTTAATGACATATTAAGTGCTTTTCTTCAAAGAGTGTCGAGGTGAGAACAAGCCAAATTTGAACATGAAAGAGATCTGAGCACTTTTACAAAGTAACACCTGTTATATGACTTAGTCAAGCAAGTTTAAGTTTTTCAGAGAAATTTTCAGAAATTGCCACTCCCCTTTCACTGCTCACTCCAAATTATTCAACATCCAAAGAATGTATTAAAATCTTTCAATTGATTTTGAGGGGCTTTAGAAATCCTCCTTCATCCCTTCTCCCAGTAGCTGATGGTTGTTGTGAGTGATTAGGGAAGAAGTACTAATGAAACTCTTCTATTCCTATTGTTTTTCCATTTCCAGTGAAAGCATAAGATATTTTTGTGCTTGCATAAGATGAAGACCGTTTGAAATATATTGGTGATTTATACAAAGCCCTTCTCCCTTTGAAATCATCTCAAACTGCACTATTTTTCACATCTACATTATCCTTTTATGTACTACACTCACTGCAAAACTGTGAGAAAACTCTTTGACCTAAATATAAATACAGAGTAATGTATCTTTCTAAACAACACAGTGATATGTTACACAAGGCTCCAAAACTAGTTCATATCTGGCTGTGCATAACTACAGATCAGATACAGGGTGTGAAATAAGGAAATACAAAAGCTCCAAATATTGCATCACTATTTTACAGGGAGTAATTCTCCAGAGACATTTTTCCTTGTAGGTAAAACTAGAAATGTCCTATTTTCACCTAGGAAATTTTTTTAGCAATCCTATCCAGCTTCTACTGACATTAGTGGCAGTTTTTGTGCTTGCTTCTGGGACCTGGATATTCATTTTGCTGCTAATCCCTATGAACACATCCAGCATACATCCCACATATCTCAGGTAAGCCCTTTAGCTCTTAGAAATGCAACCCTAATCCAAATTTTGGATCTGACAAGGGGCTCATAGAAGTCACTGTAAAAGTAATTACTTGGGGATCCAATTCTTTGTTCATGAAGGAAGTGTCAGACAGCTGGTAACCTGTGTTTGACTCGTCCTGATGGAAGAAAATGCAACCTCACATAGCAGCTGGAATGAGCATCCTGTGGCTCGTATATTCTGCCAGTAGAGACTCAGGCTCCCGGCCACAGATGATCACAACAGGATAAAAGCAAATCTTTCTTATGTCACCTCAAGCATCATGGTTTTGATACTCACTTTTGATTTCTTTTCTTTTTCCACCCAAGTCACAACTAGTCATTCTCACGACACTGATCATAAAAGGAGTAATTGATTTTGGCAATTTTTAAAAAACTTTTTTGTTCTATTGTAAACCATGCCAATATAATAACCAAGAGATCTGCAAATTATCAATCTGCTGCAGAGGGAAGCCTCTTGCCTCTCTGCTGCACACTGAGACATCAGCTGAACAGTCACCAAAGATGCACACTGAATATTGCAATTATCACAAGAACAAAAAGAAAAGTCTGCAGATGAAGGGTAGACAATGTGACAGTCAAGTCAACCAGGAGAGATATTTCCTGATCTGAAACAAGTTCTTTAAAAACAATAAAAACTAATATCCCTCTCATTTCTGTATTTTATAGCCAAGAAGGACATATTATTCAGCTTTTGAAAGGTTCAAGTGCAAGAAAATATATGGCTCTGTCACAGTGCTTCCCAAAAAACAGATTTTTTAAGTGTTTGAGCCTTGATACTATCAGAATTTGCAAAAAGGGGAAAGCAACATACTACATTTATGCAGGAAGGGAAACTGAGGTGTGCAGTAACACAGTGGTTGACATGAGGTCTTTGGGATGTCCTTCCACTTTGCTCTGCCATTTTCATTCTGCTGCTCCTCAAATTCCTTGCACGTTGCTGAGTTTAATACACAAAAATGTTCTTTTCAGCTGAACTATAAAAGTGTGAAAAAAACTGTCACCTTGGCTCACAAACAAGCAAACATGGAATCTAGAATGATTTTGTTGGAAAGTTAGAGAGTTATTAAGCCACATAGAACTAAAAAACATCAAAACCAAAAATCAAAATTTAAAAAGCAAACACTTTTTTTTGTTTATTACGTCAGACTAAATGCTATTTTTTCAGATTGATAGTTCCCAGATATATTTTAAAAAAATATTCAATGTGTAACGCAGTCAAAATAATGGGAGAGAGGCTGGGAAAACAGTCACAAAAAATCTTACTTCTCTTATAGCATTTTTCTTCTCTGAAGCCCAAACAAGACATATGTCTTCTCATTTGCAGAGTCACAAATCAGATGAATGAAAGTGGATTAAAAAACAACTGGGTACCTAGAAGAATATATATCTGCAGTCCAGCTATAACAGCTTGGGAACTACAGAAAACTGAGACTATTGTCATACCAAAGAAAAATCTTCAGATGCACTGGGATTAGTCCAACAAGAAGTGAATGAGAAGTGGGAATGGATAAGGGAAAGCTTTAAATAAAAAAATAACAAACTAGGTTTGTATCTGTGTAGTTTGCCTCTGGTTCCTCTGTTAAATGCTGACTCCAGTCAAGTGTCCATGGACAGTCACAGAGATCTCTATGGATAAATAGATCAAGGCTGTTTTGGAAGGGTCACAAAATGTTGTGTGGCTCATAGGAAGAGGCAGGACTGATAAAACATGCTGATGGCTTACTTAGTGGCTTTACAGTCTGCATGAGTTGACATATTGCTATTTTTCCTACTTGAAAGAGATCACATTAAAAGATTAGTATATTTGTTTATGTATACTCATACCACACAAAGTAATTCAAACTGCACCACATCACTGAAGCCCCATATTTGTTATTATATTAGTGAGGCAGAGATGGTGCTGTAGAGCAGCATTTTTTTTCTTGATCATAACACTATAATGATTACACTGATTGGATATAACAGCCCACAAATCTGAAGTCTGAGCATATCAAATTACCCAGCTGTGCTTTCTTTAATGCAGGTCTGGACTAGAGCAACTCTGCTGGTAGACTTAAAAGGGTACTGCATGCTTGTAGAGCTCAGGTTCTTCTGAGACCTCTTGAAATTTACTCCAAATGTCAGATGTAAATCTGCTATACAATAAAGCCTTGAAGTTAGAAAGCTGAAAAAGTAAAAGGTTTAGAGACCCTTCAAGGGCTTTTTTCTTTTTCTACGTAAATCAATACTCTGAATTCAACCTCTTTTAGAGAGATATAAATGCAATGCATTTCCTAAAGGTGTTTCTTCTTGACAGCTCTTCAATTTTAAAAGTCATAAAGTTGAAAACACTTTTAGTAATGGAAAATAAGATTTTGTTTTAAAATCCTCAATTTCTTTGAATGTGATGAATTTTTTTGCTATTATTTAGGAAACACTGAAATTTCTTCTGCACTCACAGAACTTATTATTTTATTGGAGATTAACTTCTGAGTAAAATATTTTTAAATCAATTCTTTCTGGTCTTAGCTTTTTTTTATTAAAAATAAGATATAGGAAAACACTGAAATCTAAATATAATGGACAAACATGTTCTGTAAAAAAGCTGTTCTGTCCACAGAGGCATTTTGACAGCAAAATATTTAATCACAGCTTTATGATCAATGTCTGGTATTTCATTCCCAAACTGCTTTGTTTCTCTCTTTATATTTCTGATATATTTTGAGACTCATGTGATTAAATAATTTTAATGGAAAAAAAACTCTGCTCATCTGCAATTTGGATATCTTAAAATAAGCAGAATCCTCAACAAACTCAGTTCTGCCTGGTGTATGAAGTCAAGTTTCCCACCTCATGCACACCCTCCAAACACTTCCAGATGAAAACATTTAGCCTCTTTCTTCTCTTCACTTTTCCACCTTCCAACACTCTCCTCCCTGAAGGTTCCTGCTGTAACATGAGTCACCTAAACATCGCTGCAAGCCAGAGAAAACTTGGATGAACATGGAATAGTTTACACTGCCTGGGAATGGCCAGCCAAGTCCCATCAGGTTTGTCAGAAGTTTAGATAAGAATTACAAAAAAGCTTGGCTGGTTTCTGGCTATTTGTGCAGGTACCTGTCTGTGATAAATTTCTTCCTACCATGTGAGCTTCATTGCCTCTCCAAAGAGCAGTTTGCTGCACTCAGGCAGCTTTTTTTAGGCTGAAAAGGTCTGCAGTTGAAGAGGTCAAATATATGTACCTTACATGCTGGCAGGGAGCAAGCTGGAAACAAATCATTATTTTGCCTTTCAGGGTGGAATTTTTCTTGGGACTTCTCTATGAGAAATACATATTTTTAAAGCTGTTACTCAAACTTCAGATTTTTTTTTTGCCAATATATTCTAACATTTTTGATGCATTTTTATTTCTAAGCTTTTATATAACTATGAAAATTCACTTGACCTTCGATAATGTGAGAGGAACAGCAATATAGTTACCCCTCTGAATTTAACTGTATTTGAAAAATGAGACAGAAATATGGTTCTTGTGAGCATATTTTGGGATATATTTCCCAAACAAATAAGGGCAGATGTGTCTCCTTTTATATTGATTTTTTTTTTCTTATCAGATTATTAATTTTTCTTTGCAAAAAATCATGGAAATATATGTGATCCCAGTCATAAAATTATCCCTGCCACCCACCAGTAGCATCCTATTTACTGCCAGGGCACCATGCAGCAGTCCAGGGCAGAATCAACCTTTCTGTAAGACCAGATCCCAAGAATGCAGCAGAACCACTGGCATGGAAAACAGGAAGAGTCATTTCAGTGCTTCACCTGTCAAATGGGTTTGCAAATAGCATTTGATTTCAGTGTTATTTCTGTTCATTCACACTTGTAATAGTCTTAAGAAGGCTTTCAGGGATTGATAAATAAACTTTCCAGCTTGGAGTTAAAATTTCCATGCATATTCAATGTTTTTTCCTGCCTTTTAGTAGCTAAATGCAAAAGTCAAGATATGTGGCCTTTTATTACCATATTCAGCCTAAATTTTCTATGTTTATTTATATCCTGTAGTTCTGGAGAAGACTGATATAACAACCTGAACCTCACAAGCATTTTTGATCCACTTGTATGAGCTATAAATCATAAAGCTTGTACTGAAGATTGACTTCTTGTCAAAGGCAGGGACATAGAAACAAACCCAAAAGCAAACCAAAACAAACTTAAATGTTTGGAAAGAATTTTGAAGTCTTAAATTATGTGCCTTTTTGTTATACTGTTAGAAGAAAGATAGAGATGGATTCATCAGAGCAAAGAACAGCTGCAACGAGGGTTTCTAGCAACTGAAGTCAGAAGTCCAAGTACAAAAAAGCATTACCACAGCCTAATTGTTCCCTGGTGCTTATATGTGGTTACTTGACAAAGTGACTAATTTTTTAAGGTTCTTTCAAGTTAAACAAAATAATTTCATAAAGAGAGTATATATATAAAAAAGAAAAAAAAGATGAAGAAGAAGAAATAACCACAGGCAAAAGGAAAAAGAATGGTTAATTGCTATTCACGATTTCTTTTCTGAGTAATTATTTGTTTGCTTTAATTAGCAATCATTTTTATTTTTAAAATTACTGAGTTATTTGTTGGTAAATAGGATTTGTTTCTTTTTCCAAACAAAGGGAGCAGCATAACATTTCTTTCTGACTTTCAAAATATTTGATGTTTTAAGCTCAATAACATTAAACCAGTTAACACTTCTGCCTTGGCTTTCCTGTTCTTGTTTTTTCACTGTTTTTCAAATAGATTTCATTCCTTGTGATTTCGGAGAAAAGACAGAAAATGTGACATAAATGCAAATTGAAGACTGAAGTGATAAAAAAAAATCAATAAAAATCAAACTAGACTTTTATTGCTATTAAAAGAACCTTCACATTACTCTGATTTTTCATAATCTCTTGGGATTTGGAAACTTTTACAAGATTTTCAGGTAGACACTACAGCTGCTTCTTGATACATTTTTTAAAGAATCCTTGATATATGTAGTGACACACTGCTGAAACCTTGTACAGCAGAATATCAACAGCTTGAATAGTAGTTAGTTTAACTGAGATTTTAGTCAGTAGAAGAGCTGCAGTGCTGGGGAATGGGAAAGACTTCTATTTCTGTGTGTCTGGGCTAAATAAAGCTCCCCGTTCACCTAGCAGGCAGTCCGAGAGCTTGCTGCCAGTGGTAGGAGGAGGTTTCTGCTATAAAATAATGTTTGAATTGCACACCAAGGCCACCCTGGGGGTAGCTGCCAACCCACTGCTGCCACAGGGCTCTTGGGCAGTGTCTGTCTGTCCGTCTGTCCAGGAGACATGGCACAAACCAGATGTGGAGTGCCAGCCTCAGCCCTTCCCATGAGTGCTCTTGCAGGGCCCGTGCCCACCCTGTTCATGGACAGGAGCTGCAGGGGCTGGCCCTCCACCAGGGCTTCTGCACGAGGGAGGTGGGAGGACACCAATGCTGTCCCTGCTGAGAGAGGGGCAAAAAAATCTCCTTTCTGGACCTCACAGTGAGGATTAGTCCTGGCTTTTACATGGTGAGAAATGGAGGCATGTCGATGTCTTGTTCTCTTAGGTCTTTTGGAAATGAAAATTTTAATTCAGAATCTCCCTACTTAATCACAACCAATTTCTTTCTCATTTTTTAATGTTTACTTTTCAACTGTTGAATTTTTATGTTTTTTAAACATTAATTTTCTACAATAGAGAAGAAATTACTTAATGCATAAAATCCTGCAGATTATTAAGATTCCAAAGCAGGATTAGAGAGCACTTGAGTGATACACGGATACACACTTCCCTCTGATACCTGTCAGACATACAGAGATTACAAGGGATCTTCCCTCCCTCTCCCCTTAACAAGCCCTTAAGAACCTGGATTTATTGTGACATGCTTCTATCATCTTTTCTTCTTAATGCTCTGTGATTCAACTCTTCCAGTTCTTCTGTGCAAAACCTTCATGGTTCAGCCCTTGAAGTCACTGAGCTCATTGCATACTGCCAGAGGAAGGTGAGATGGAAAGAGTTTCTACCTCATTACTATGTGGAATACTGGATGGCAAAATATTCTTTTAAAACCCATGCTTAATGTAATCACAAATTTACTCAAAATCACTTGAAACTAATTTAAGTGAGAGATGTCACGAGCTGAAATGTCATTTGCCACAAGTTAATGCCGTGCTATTTCTGGAGAAAACAAATTTAGTAAATAGCCTGATTAAAAAGGATTTGTGAGAATGTAAATAAAAGAAGTTCAAAGAAATCAGCAATGTGTTTTATATACAGGCAGTGAGATCTCTCTAGAGCAGGAAGAAAAAGTATCAGCCACGTGGAGAACACAACCAGAACAGATATTCTGTGTTTGCAGCCCCGTTCCAAGCTGGCACCCAGGCCAAGAGATTGCAGAGAATCATCCTAACAACTTCAAGACAGATCACACTGAGCTTAGTGCCAGCTGACAGAAAAAAAACCATTATTTTCCTCCTTCAATGGAAATTTTATTCAAGCAAAGAGTACAAGATGCACCTCAACAGACTAATTCATTCTCTAGATCTGCTCTTTTCAAAACAGATCTACACTTCAGATATCTGTAGAAATGGCCAGCAAATCTCATGGGAACCATGTCAGCAAAATCCCAAGTGGAAAGAGCCAGCAAGGGAGTTCCAAATGCTGCTTTTCCTCAAGCCAAATAAATCAAAATTAATTTTTCTCAGGGGGATGAGCTACAGCTGAGAATCAGGTTGTTTGAGGATAAATAGTTTTTTTAATTCTTATGCTTCTGCAGCACCTTTCTTCTTCATAAAGACACCCACTTTCATGGAACAATTTTTGTTTCCTAAAATTTTCATAAAGAGAAAGGATAAAAAATAATCAGGGATATGTCAACAATGTATCTCATTTTCCTATGCTCTTTTCAAGGGAAAAAAAAAATCATCTAGTTTTAACTGCAAGTTGTAATGCTTTTATTCCTGTTGTGAAGGAGCTGCTTGTGGCTGCAGAAAAGAATCCACTCAAAGGGACTGATCAGGTGCTTGCAGCAGCAAGCAGCAGAATTTCACCAACCCTAGCTCGTAAAAACTGGCAAAATTCTTATGGCAGCAATGGAATTGACAAGTTGAAATTATTTCTATGAAAGTTGCTTTATGGATCTGCAGGGGGAAGATATCTGCCCACATCACTTCCCACAGAACAGATTTCAATGAATTCCCAATAGTGTGTCTGATAAATTTTACCTTTTATTTTTGGTTATCACTGGGGAGGATAGAGTTCCTCAAACATATCCATTATTCAGATTTCTGCATTGATTTTTTTGTTTCAGATATTAAACCTACAGATTATTATGAGCCATTTGAGCTAGCCTATCATTTTGTTCCAAGGGTCAGGGAAATCATATAGTACTGCTGTTTCCACTCTCCTTCTTGGGCCATTAGCTTAAAATCCACCACGACTTTCATGGCTCTGAAATTCTCTTTTTGTGATTGTTCATGCTAGCAAAACTTGGATGGTGTGCTGTCACTAAGTGCGGTGTTACTACAAGGTCAAGTTCCTGTAGATAGTCCTTAAATACTTGAGGCATATTTTGTCTCTAGAAGAAAGAGAAAGATACATGGTCCTTGTCCTCAAGCATTTAGAATCATGGGATATATTTTGTCCTATCTTAGCTTAGGTCATGCAGAATCATGGCCTGGGCTTATACAATCACATCTACAATGATTAGTCAAGAAATATTCAGATTTTGACTCAAAATTTTAATGTGTATGGACTTTTCTTCACCCATCTTTGTTTTACCTGACAAAATCAGTAAGTTTCCAAGCATCTAACCAACATACAATAAAATTCTCAGACCATAGCAACAGTGATGTTATCAATTGCTTCCATTTAGCAGGCATGCAGCTCCACCTTGGAGAATGAGATGCTGCAACACTCCTTGTCCTGCCATGGGGTGAAATCTGGTTTTGTTGCTGCTTCTGTCATAGAAAGATGAAAGAAAGGCATAGAATGACTAGAAGGGAATGGCTGGTGGCTGGCTTCCTTCACTGGAAAGGTACCAAGGGCTATTACATTAGGTGAGTGTCAGATAGAGTGTTGATCTTCTGAGCAGGCCCAAAGCTACACTGTTATATAATAATAATAATAGCAATACCAAAAGAAAAAAAACCCCAAATGTTCCATTAAATTACAAAAATCCACAAAAATTGCTGCCACAGGAAGCTGGAGGCAGAAAGCAATACCAACATCTTCAAAAGAAATAAAATAAATCGTGGCAAACAGCTCTGCAGAGACACTGAAGGTAATAGGCAAGGATGTGCAACCTCTCATTGCTAATGCAGTGCCTGCCCATGCAGGGAAGCACGAGGAGAACCAGAGAAGCACCCACAGACAGGGCCCAGGCTCGCACAGCCACGCTGAGCCCTTTGGTGGCAGTGCCAGGCAGGGCAGCCCTTTGGTCCCACTCAGCAGAGCCCTTCCTCTGCTCTCACCAGGGCAGGGCCCTTTTCCCCATTCCTTGGCAGATTTGCATTTCATTTGAGAGGTTTCCAGGTCTGAAAGCAGCCTGCCAGGTGGACACAGGGATTTCCTTGTGTGTGATGGGGCTGTGAGCTGCAGAGGCAGCCCTGGGCATGGCTGTGTGGCACAGCAGCTGCCCTGGGGACAAACACAAGGAGCTGCCCTGGGGACAAACAGAAGGAGCTGCTGTGCCTGGAGCAGCCAGGCCCTGGCACTGACCGTGGGACTGCTCACCCTGCATCCACACCCTGCATCCACACCCTGCTCTCCTCACATTCATCCCTCCTGCAGCTCACTCACATCCTTGGACTGCTGCACTGAATAGCAAAGCTATTTGCTTTTTCTATTTCTTTGCAAAAGGCTCTGTCAATGTGGTTTTGTCTAGGGTGCCTTCCTATGGCAAAACTGATTCCTCCCTGCCTTGTGAATTACCCCTGCATGTTTATGCCACTAGCAAATTTCAGAAATTATGTATATGAGGCTGATGTTCTTTCCTTTGGATAGAAGTTAAGTGAGATTTCCCAGCTCCTGCCCCCCTGGTGGAGGCAGGGAAGTGACAGGTATGATTCCTTTCCTTCCCAGACACTCTGCCCCATGGGACAGGTGCTTCTAAATATCCCAGCATATACTGGGAAATAAAAGGTGTCCTGATGGGACACAAGGAAATCTGAGAATCAGATAAATTAAAGTCACATCATGTTTCTCATCACATGAATCTGACCACTGTGAATTTAATGTAATATACTCTGATTTTTGCAACTAAAGGGACACTGGTTTGAAACATCTTTGGCACGTTGATCTCAGCTGCCTGTACTTCCTACCCTTATTCAAAAAAGGACCTGGATGTGTCAATGAAAGATGGCTGGTGACCAGAGCACTCAGGATAGACATAACAGGACTAATATTCTAAGCTGCCTTGGCATCCGAACACCTCAAAATACAGGGAAAAAAACCTTTTTAGTGTACACAAGGACTGGAACTGGTTGCAAAGGGTGGTTATGGAGTCTCCATCCCTGGTGATGCTCAGAAAAAAATGGACATGGTTGGGGACAATCTGCCCTAGCAGTCCCTACTTTGATCATCGTGTTTGAATTAGAAGATCTCCAATCTCAGCAATGTTGTGATTCTATAAAAACCTGCTAAAGGTCATTCCAGAGGTGTAGGATGTGCTGAGTGACATCCAGCTGCTCCTCTAGAGGGATTCTGGTAGCCTGCAGGCCCTGTTTCCCTCAGCTCACTGCCCACAGACCCCTGGTACCCTAAAGCAGCCCAAATGGCACCTCTGTGTGTGGAGGGGCACACTCTGCCCAGCCTCCCTCAGTTAGCTTTGAAAGCAGATTTGTAAAGAATCCCACAGGAGCTTGATGGAGCTCTGGGTGTAAGAGCACACTTGGGAAAGGATTTGAGGGCTATGGAGGCTCTTGTCAAACAGATTTGGCAAATCTAATTACTGCTACTACTACTAATAGCAGACTGACTCTTGGTAGTTTTTGGATTTGTTTCCTCAGCAACTGAAAATTGCAGAAACATTTATTTAATGAATAAACTGGGGATTAGCCTCAAGAAAAAAAAAAGTTCTGTACGTTTTCAGGAAAGATTTAAACAAGTTTCTTAAGATTTATTCATAAACCTTTTAAGTCACATCTCCCAATTCTCACAAATTCATGTGGGCTTAAACTTTTACTCAAAATGTCATTGTAAGCAAATATTTCAGATTTAATGTAGAGCAATTATTTTCGAAAAAAGCTCCACTATGCTGATTCCTGATTCTGCTCAATTCAAACAAGAGAAACAAAGCCTTGAAGTTAGAGAATTGAATGCAAAGAGCTTGGATGTTGAATCTCAGTGCTGAGTAAACACCATCCCTAAAGAAGTGATATACAGCCAGTGAACCAGCCTTCCTTTTCCATTTTCCCTCAAACTTCATGCTTCAATGTCCCTAATTATTCTCATACTGAATAACTTCGAGAAAACGTCAATCTGTTCACCAGAGGTCCACAAATAGAAGGGAGAATAAAGTCTTATTTTCAAAAAAACAGTTATATATTGTACCAGGTTCTGCAAGACAGCTAATACCAAATGCAGCAGAGAGAATTCAAGCCTTTGTGGAACAATAGGGAAATAGGGGTAAAACTATATTTAACTATATTTATATTCACAGCCTCCTACACATGGGGGAAATAATTGCTTATGATCAGGAGAGTAGGCACTGATATCATGGCCTCCTGTTACCCTGCTCCAGGTAAGATAAATAACAGGCACTGAACACAGCTTGGGTAGGCATAATTTTAGTGCTGCAGACAATGAGCTACAACCTAATCTTAGACATGCTCCTGCAAGCCCCAGCCCCACTGCTGGGCTGGGGAGGAGGTGCCCAATCGATTTGCAACAGCTTTCTGTTGGGAAAGCTGCACACACCATTCCCACTCTACTCCATTAGCCCATGATTAGTGTAAATGACTATAAGAACCCCATAAGTTTTTACAATATATCAAATTTTCTAAATTCTCTGTGGTTAGGCATGAGTGGGATTCTATCAATATTTTAAATCACGCAGGAAAGCATAAAGCAAACACACCCTCTTTAAAACTGAGCTGGGGTAGAGGGATCATTCTTGCAAGGTGTAACAGTGTCTACATGACTTATTTTCTAGTATGCAGCTGTTTTTGCATGAAAGGATCCTGGAGCTTAAAACCAGCAAGATATTTCCCATTATGTTCCCCTTTCTTTTTGCCCAGCAGCTGTTCGATGGAAAACATCAACAGTACACAAGAAAATACAAATAGGGGAACATCATCAATAGTTCAGACCAAAGCCAAGTAGCCAGGGTCTGGTGATGGCTAAAAGGACTAGTGAAGAATATAAAACTAGACCATGCATGTTCCTTAATCTCCAGGCATTTTTGGTTCAAGGATCTTCTGGAGACAATTTATTTTGAACCTGACTGAAAGGAAACCTCTCTAACTCTAGAAACCAACGGAAATTATGGCTAGGATGAAAACTAACAAAGCTGGTGTAGTTCAAAGCTTTCAAATATATATCTGTATCTATATACATATATATATGCATATTTAATTCTCAATATATATCTGTGCCATGAGGATGGCCTGTTACAGCAATGCCCATAAATAAGTGTTCCAAGGTCTTCATTGGAAAGTCCACTGACCCAAAGGAAAACCCTAGAATGTGACAGCTGAAAAAATACCCCAAAACAAAAATCCAAACAAAAACCAAAACCAAAGACAAACAAACAAACTAGTCTTAAACTCTTAATATATGAGTTCAAATGGGTCAAAATAAATATCTGTAAAGCTGTGCTCTACCTAGTGGAGCCATGCAATAGACGGCAGCCAAAAAAACTTGCTCCTTCCCCTGTGAATATTCATCCATAAAATAAATGCCTTTGCTACCTGGGAGCAGTGCTCTGTCCCCGTGGTCTTGCAAGATTAGCAATAAAACTAATTCCGTTAATTTCTGCAGCTGCTGCTCTGTCTTGGGGAAGGGGTTCTGCTTGCTGTTGAGGCTGTAGTTACAAAGTCTGTATCTCTAAGAAATACTTTTATTATTTTTATTTTTTCTTTAAATGTCAACACACTTGCCAAAAGGCATTACTATTGCAGAAAAGCTCGTCTTTAATATCTGCATCTTATTCCTAAAACAGTTTAGCTTTTTATTGCCAGTGTTTATAGAAAGCCTACAGTAATATAAATGGCATTCATAAAAGTTGCCAGGTTTTTAGCAGCATGCTGTGCCTTCACAGCAGTTACAACAATTCTGCTGCCACAAAATAGTATCCAATTGCAGTATCTACTGGCAGAAGCACAAATTGTTCTCTTAGGTTGGACATTGCTGGAATAAGATCACATTTGCTAACACCTTTTTTGTTGCTGTTTTCTGTTTTTTGGCAGGATGAAATGTTTCTCTTTCTTTTGCCACATAAAAAGGAAGGATCAGGGAGTTGTTTGGGTTTGTGCCCTGTTAAGAGAATTATTTTTTTCTTCTTATGATATGAGGCTTAATTATACTTCCCTGTTTGATGCTTGTATTAGAAATTCAGCTTCCCACAACAGTATTTCTCTATGGAAGGTATGTAATGTGTCTAGAGAAATCTGAACTTCACTCATTATATGATGCCAAGATTTTGGACAAAAGTACTTGCTCTCAAGCACTCTAAGGGGCTGCCTCTAAATCAGGATTAAGCCCTTTTTCTCTATAAGCCAAACCATATCCAAAGCAAAAGTCTATTCTGCAAAAGTCAGGTGAGAGAGGAACACTGATAAATCCCTGTCCCAGGAGAAAATGCACAGACCAGAAATGAACATCAGCTTTCACTTGGAGAATGCCCTTTGCTGTGCATATTATGAAACCACAGCCAGACATCCAAAAATTGGAAAACTTCCCTTTGCCAGTGCTGAATAAAGACCATCTCCCTTGCCTGTCCCATGCCCAGGACTCATTTGTTTCTAAGCAGTACATTGTACCTGATTCTGATATTGTGGTCTGTCACATGTGCTCAGTGTATATCATAACTGAGTCAATGACCTAAAGGTATTCCCTGGTCAGTTCTGTCTAGGTCTTACCACAAGGCTTTTGAAAACATTCTGTCAGAGTTAGAGCTTTTGTACATTTCTGACCTCTCTCCCTCTTTCAAGAAAAAAGCACCACCCCTAAAGCTCACCAAACCACAGCTGTGACCCATTCAAGCAGCCAGAAATATCCCATTTGAGTACAACACTGCAAGCTGAACTGAGCTCTCCTTTTAGGACCAAGATTAGAGTTTGCTGGCAAAAGATCTCAGTACCTTAAAAAGGACGTGAGTTTTTCCCTGATTCACACTCTGTTTATGATGGCCTGCCTGGCATCTGGCTGCAGTGCAGAATTTCAAATTTGTTTTTCCTCCAGGGAGTCAGAGTACTAATCTACAGTAACACAGGCTGCAGGAATCTAATCATTGTACCATGACCCCAAATGATCTTGTTATGCATTCTGCTTCTGCCCAGTCTATCTTGTGGATTGACAAAAGTTTCTGCAGTCTGGAGATAAGGAATGTGGTCTCATCCATTTATTCTTACTTTACTAGCCTGGAGACAGCAATATATTCCAGTCATTCAGATGAGAGACTTGCTGATGAGCACATGGGAATAAATGGGAACCAGTGAATTATGTGCACAGCCACAATGTGGCTTTAGTGAAGAGCAAAGCACACCTCCAGAGACGTGCTGCTGACAGAATCAAAAAGGTGAAGATGGGAGCATCAAGCTTCTTGGGACATTTTGGACTTAAATTACAAAAGGCAGTACCATCACTCTGAGGGAGATTTCCAATCAGATTGAAAAAAAAGCCCTAAGCAGAAGATGGTTCATCCACCCTTTCTGCTCTTTTGTTTCATGGTGGTTTCTTCCTGTAAACTTGGAGGAAACATGCAAGTTGTGGGGAAAAGAGAAGGCTGCTTGTCCTGACACCATCAGCTTTCCCTAAAATGATGGCTCTGCAGTGAATAGTTTAGACATGCTTCCTCTTCAAAGGCATTTCTATCCCAGGCTGGGGAAGACAATTCTACCATAGCTTTTACGGACACTACACTATGAGAGGCCTAAAGGAGGCAACATCTGCCTTCCTTGTACACAAATAAATGATTGCACACAAATAAATGATTGCACACAACTATCAAGATATAGGGACTTATTGCATTAAACTCAGCAAAGAATGAGGGGATGGTCAGAAATTAAACATGATAAATGCCTGGGAAATCATCTACCTCCTTTGTTTTGAGAGGAATTCACCTATTGCTCTCTGTAGCCCCAACAGGCCAGGCAGGAGAACCAGCCACCCGTGCAACAGAACAGCTCCGTGCTCAGCTCACCAACGTGACAGAAGGTTGTATCAATTATTTAGTGCATGTATATCTCTCAAATATCATAGCAAGTCTTTCCCTATCTGCACAGCAATGCTTCTCACAGTAAGGTAATTTCCAAATTCACAAATTTAAGTAATTTCCAAAGTCACAAAGGTGGACATCCCAGTACATTTTCAAGTTGCTTCCCCAAGGACTCCTTACTGCAGTGGACCTTTTTCCACTCTGTAATGTTCTCAGAAAATCAAATCATCTACCTCGCCCCATGTATCTCCCCATTCTTATTCTATTTGCCCACAGATCCACCAGGATAAAAACCAGGTAGGTGAAGCAGTCTTCAGCTTCACCAATGTACTCCAGCTAATCTAACATATCTTCCAGAGACAAGCCTAATACAGGATGAGCTGAATTTGATTCTAGGTTGGTGCACTGCCAGTGAAATAATTATCATTTAAAGGTTAATTAAAGAATCTGCCTTTGCAGGTTGTGAGGAAGGCACTTAACAGCAGGAACTGAGCTCAGGAGCTGTCGGTTTGTGTGCATAATACATAAAGTTACAGGCACTAAAATGCATACGTCTTCCAGACTCACTTTGATCTCAGCCACAGCAGAGAAAATGCCATCCAGCCCTGGATTCGGTGCAGCTGCTCTGAATTTACATGTTATCCGGTGCACTAGGCCCAGGAAATAAAAATGCTTTGAAGAAATCCATTTCATCCTGTCTTTTTATCTGCAGCACCACACACAGCCTGCTCCTGACGTACAAAGAGTTACACATTTAAGGTTTGCTAAATTTACCAATCACACCGCACTGAAAAATAATTTCTTGGTGATGTTCAGCTCTCAAGACCTGGTCAATGAGTGGAGGAGTGAAATGTGATATCTCAGAACAGTGGTGTTTACCCGGTTCCTGCTGCAAGGAGTGAGCTGCTTCCCCAGCCAGCCACAGCTCCCTGCAGCCTAAGTGCCATGGTCAACCTGTACTTCCTGCCCACAGAACTTCACTTTATTCCCCCATGGACAGACATCTTTGGAATGCCTCTCTACACTACACCAAGAAGGACAGCATTATTCAAAGCATTTTTTGCTTGGTCAACAAAACCTACAAGTCCTAAGTATATGTGGGGCTCAAAACTTCACTCCATCCTCATTACATGTTGTAATGTATCTACACCTTAAGCATTTTGTCCCTTTTGTTTTGACATGTTCTACTGGAAAGATCAAATATCCATGATGATCATGGTTATTTTAGCTCACCTAGTTTATGCACTACCACAAGTAATTTATGTTGCTGCCTCTGTGTTTTGTTTTTCTTAAAAGGTATCAGTTTGATGAAAGAGATATAATGATGGCAGTGGCATACATCATTCTTCCTTATTTGCATTAAGATTAAAGTAACATCATTTTAGGATGTGCATATATTTCACACTGAGAGCAGGGAAGAAGTTATGGAAAATTCAGAATGTGACAAACCAGCCAAGGATGGAGAGAGAGATTCAACAAACTGTTTAAGAGCTGGAATAAGGGCCTGCCTGAGCAGTTTGTGCCCGTCTCCCCACTGACAATGCTTCTAACAAGCATGATCCTGCATGCTTTTCTCTCAGCTCTCCCCACTGTATCTCTTGTGCTGGCACACACACACACTCAGAGTATCATTCAAGGCTATTGGCAACCATGCTCTGAACAGAGGATGGGAGCTGATGTGCAGGTGCAGAATTTTGCATCAGATGCCAGGGTCAGCCCTCCCACTGATGGCAGCTTACAAATAGGAAATAAGTAGCTGAAAATGCTGTGGAACAGGGCAACACCAGCAATCTCAACGTGCAGCCTCTGTGCGAAAAGGAGAAGGGGGAGCTGGCAAGAGCTGCTAAGGGATAAGGGAAATAATGTCAATTAAGGTAAGAACAAATTAGATAAAGGGAATCCCAAGAGTCAATATCAAATAAGAAAGAAGGGAGAAAAAGGAGCAGGCAAGGACAGGTCCCAAACAAAATGGAAATGCAGAGACAACTTCTACAAGGCCTACATTCCCAGGGCAGCCACTCAGGGCTTTTCCCTGCTTAACTTCCCCTCTGTGTCCTTCAGTTTGGTTTGCTTTGCACACACTCCATTTGATCTCCAGCATGCTGAAGGCAAGAACTTTTAAAAGCAATGTTGTTGTCAATTTGGAAACAAAGAAGTGAGTCTAATGAGTTACCTGAGATATATTTTACAAAGTCAAACCTCAAAAGGTTTCATTCATGTGATGAAGAGCAGACAGAACAGATATGAAACAGGAAAAATCACAAACAACAACAGAAACAAAACAATTTAGATGGAACCTCATATTAAAAAATATGTATTATAATTAGATATATATTTTTAAAACAGGACAGCTTGTATCTTTCTGATAAATAGCTACTGTCTATTGGGAAAGACTTTCCTGTAACAGCTACCTACTATTTCCTCATTCTTGTTTTCCTACTGGGAAGCAGCATCAAGGATGTGATGCCCTTATATTTAGCAAACATTTAACCAATACATGTTTAATCATTTAAGAAAAAGCATCATAAATATAATGCTTTGTGTATGAGAATCATCAGGGAGTAATTAGAACTCTTAATGCCTACAGAATAAATATGACATACTCCTGTTTCAGAATCACTCTCTAACTCTCCCACAGAGCAGAAATAGAGAGGAAGCAATTAAGCAGGCAAAAAAAAAAAAAAAATTGAAAAATGTACGTTGAAGGGAAACACTTCTGAAGTTCAATCTACACATTTCATTGTACTTTGGGACTCTGAGATCCCCTAGTGAGCAATAGACCTTTTAACATAATTGATCTTATTTCAGTTAAAGTATTCTACTTAGACATCTTTTGACAATAAACAGATCCAGTCTTTTTTTGTCAGAGTTATCTCAGCTGGTCTAAGAAAATTTAGAGCATGTTCATAAGGGTTTAGTTGTTTATTGCAATGAGAATCTTGGTGTGCAAACAATTGGGTGCTCACCAGAAGTCACTGAGAAACACCAAGCTACAAAGCAGAGATATGGTGTGCCCGGGACTTAAATACAGAAAAAAATGAGTCTCCAGTTTCATTCACCATGACCAGCAATACAATTTCTTGGCTCTTGCTGATTTTTATAGAGAAATTTTACAAGATCAGTTGGAATTTTCAATAAAAACAAAGGCAACCACATTTCATCTGGAAAGGGGCACAGAGGCGTCTGTGTAATTTCCCCAAACTGTTCTCTCTTATTTCATAAGATGTAACTAGAAAGCCAAGCTTCATAGCACAGTTTTAAAAAATCACTGTCAACATTCCCCCAGGACTTCTTAAAATCATTCTGGACAAAGAGAGACCATTCTTGCAGAGGTCACAGAACGAGATGGCCTTCTCAGACAGATCCAGTGCATTTCAGCTCTCCCTGCCAGTGTGACTAAGTAACATTACACACACATCACATCCTGTGCATCCCTACAACAGACCATGAGCCACTTATGCAAACAGATTATAGGCTCTTACCATACACCGCTTTCTTTACAAAGAATTCCTTTCTTTACAAAGAATTCCTTTCTTTACAAAGAATTCAAGAAATGAATGCTTTGAAGTTGTAGACAGAACATCAAAATGTAGCATAGAAAAGTTCGGCACATTATATATTTGCAATATTTACGTTAAAATATAAACATAAAAGACTGAGTGCAAATATATTCTTTTTATAGATGAAAGTGAATGGGCAACCTCATTATTTTTCTTTAAAACTGGATAGTACCAGCTGCTTCTAAAGGAATCAACAATATAACTCTTTTCAATAAAGTACAAAATCCTGAAAATTACTTCATCTTAGCTCAAGCTATAAGAAACAAAGGTGCCCCACACCTGTAAACAGCCACATGTTTCAGAAAGCTGATCAGTGTATTTCTCCTTTCATGAAGAAAATGGGACATATTTGATGTCCACAATTAGATATGGATTAGTTAATAAAGAAGGAGATGCAGAGAACCAGTGGTGAGGGGTCTTATACCTGCTGTAACCATAGAATAATCACTTATCAATTTGTGTCTTAGATCCCCAGTGGCACAAGACTGCTGTGAGTTCAAAGCTCCTAAAAACCCGAACTCCTGCTTGTTTGCTAGAGCAGACACCCATATTCTTCCAGAGCCTTTAGCTGACCCTTTACCATTGAGCAGGAGAGACTATGTCATGGACAAATGGACATTGCAAATAATTTTTCTTCTCTCCTGCAGCCTGATAAGATTTGTTTGATCCTCCCATTCCAGATCGTTAATTTGATGTGTCTGCCTGTTCTTTGTATTGATGAAAGGAAGAGGAGTTTCAAAGGCAAAATGAGAAAATAAATAGAATAAAGTTGTGCCAACCATCCTCCCTTGTTTGTAGGAATCTAATTTGTGGCTAAATCTGGTGAAATCTAAAGCAGATACAAATTGATGCCTTTTTCTTTTATCTGTGGTAAGATGGAGTGTGGTCTCTGAATCAAGGATATTTTCTTCAAGTAATCCCTTACATGGATTCAGCAGACTCAGTGATCTACTGTTTGCATTTTGCCCTCTCTCACTAAGCAGAGACTGAGCCAAGCTAATGTGCAGTGCTCTGTACTGATGCTAATTTACAGATCTGGTCTAAGAATGAAAGGTTCATTAGAAGGGTTCATTAACTAATTACCACCATGCTTTAGTATAATGCAATGCAGAAAATTGAAAGGATCTGGCTGGATTGTTTAATGTAATAATTTACATTCCAGAAGTAACAAACTTCATGTTATTTAAATTCACAGATAATTTAAATTTAGGAGAAGCTGCAACACCCCTCAAGAGAGAAATAACAAAGAGTCCTGTGAAGTACAAAGATATTCAGCTCAAGAAATAATGTCACATGCTGGTATTACACAGAGGAAACTTATCTACCAGGCAAACAGATAGAAGGAAGGAATAATAGGAATATTCAGCATTACAGGAGGGTGATCATCCAGCTGAATCCACAATCCTACATTGTTACATTGTTTGGGTTCAGGGAAACCTCAGGGTGCAGAGCACTGTATAAATGCTTTCCACAAAACCAGTGTCTTCCACTTAACCACCTGTCCCAATCCCCGGTGCCTCTGCCTTGCTCCACTCCTCTACTGGTTACTTCTTTTCTCTATTTCATCCTTATAACCTCATCCTGCCCAGCACTGCTGTATCTACTGAGAACAGCCTGGCAACAGGACAGCTTATAAAACTTTAGACCCAGCTGGTGACCCAGTAAAACATTTGGTACCTGGGAATCGGTATAAACTTTTAGTCAGTAAACTACAATCACAAGAGAAATCAGGTTATAATACCCACTCACGGACAAAAATACTCTACAGTGTTGCCTCTTCATTTTCCAGGAAAGAAGTGTGATATGACAGCATTTGGAGGAGGAAAGTAAACATTTGCAATAATGTTTTCAGTGTGTTTGCCCTATTTTGAACTCCTACTATTGTGAATAGTTTTGACCATCTCAATTCTCCATTCCAATCACACTACTTTCTTTTTTTGAAAGGAAATAAAAGAAGGAAATTAATTTCACAGGCTGGCAATTTGACCCCAGGTCCATCCCTCTGCTCTGCTCTGCCATGCTGCATTAAGAACTAAAGGATTCTTGGGCATCTGGTGGTCAAGGGATCCAGGAACCAGAAGCACTTGTTTCCTCAGAAAATGTTACCAATACTGTCTGTGCATATGCTTCTCTGAACATCGTTTTAGCTCTTTGGCCTTTATCAACCAGATTTGACAGCAGGAGTTAGACATGAAAATAAGCAGCAACCAGTTAAAGGAACAAGACTCTGTAATTAATTCACAAGGAAAAAAAAAAAACAAAAAAAACCCCCACAACATAAAAAATCCCAATCCCTTAAAACTGCACTGTGAATTCAAATGTTATTAGTTGATAGCTGGAAAGGAAAACAAATGTTGCAAATAGCCCTGTAAGCTGAAAAATATTTAATTAGAGCTCAAGACTTACTTGGGACTCCAAAAGTTGTTCACCAGAACAAAACTCATGGAAATCTCCTTTTTATTTTCCTGCCCCTTGCTTGGCATCTGTGGCAGTTTTGAGATCTTCGCTGAGTTAGAGCTCATTTGTGCTTATCAGCTCTGCAGAGTCACTGCTCGAGCTTCATCAAGCTCATTACTTCCCATTTCAAATAGACACAGAGCATTTTGTCTCACACGTTTGCAAGGGGAAAAAACAAACAACAAAAAACAACCTCTCAAGCAGTTGTTTTAAGAATATTTCTGCTGTGCTTTAAAATGTGGACAAGTCTATAGCTCAGATCCTATAGATTCTGCTAGCAAGGGTAGGAGTCTTGGCACTTAGTTAACTTAGAAGAGGTCTTTGCATATTTCTGCCACAGGTGTTTATTACACTGAAGCCCTCAGATCTTCTCCAGGCATTAATTTTTCAGTAACCAAAAATTACTTACTGATCAAGCAGAATATTTTCCTAATCAACACGCGGAGTTCTCTGGGCTATACCTTTCTTTCTCAGACTTGTGAGGCAAGCTATACTCTGCTGAGGAAATTTCTCTCATCTTTTCTTCACCTGTGAGGATGATACGTTCAATACCAAAGAAAAAAAGTTGACACAGGAGAGGATTCATCACATCTCCACCTTCAGGGACCAGTGATTAGGACACTTACAATTCCATCAGCTGAGCTGATAATTCCTCTGCACTTTTCAACCACAGGGATTTTCTTAAAGCTAACTCAATATCTAAATATGTTTAGAGACATATTTCTTGGTCCAAAAATGACACAGAAAAGGTAATAATATCCCACTGTTACCAAAAATCTCCAACAAAAACAAACCAAAAAAACCCCAAAAAACCCCAAAAAACAACCAACAAAAACCCCAAAACAGGTACTTTTTTTTTACATATGAGCTGTAATTTTCTTGTCCCTTTACAGCTTCAATTTTCGATATCCTTCCAACAAATGATTTCCCAAATGGAAATTTTACGAATGGTGTAATTCTGAAAATACAGCCATAAATACTTTTATCGTTAGAAAGATATCAGAGTTCAGGCACAATGTCACTTCCATTTATTTCATTTTGATAGGTAACTGATTACAGCACCATCCTTCCAAATTAAATATCTCAATACACTTTCAGAGGGAAGGCTCTTTCCAGTCAGAAAAAGCTTTGCATGCCATCATTGACACTGCAGGTGGAAAGTATGAAAGATAATCATATCTTATTAATCAGCTCTACTTTGTCACTGCAAATAGACTAGGGTTCAGCACAGGGTTATTTTGGCTCTTTGCTTTGTGTATGTTTGGGATGTGAGGTGGTGTTTGTTCTTCTGTTTTCCTTTCTTTTTTTTTTTTTTTTTTTGTTAATGAGCAAGAAAATAAAAATCCTAGTTGCATTCTGAGTAGTGCTTAGTGAGAGACATAAAAAAACCCCAAAACATCTTTTAGCAAGAAGATTACACCGTAGCAAATCCTACAAAGTATAATAATTCACGAGATCCTTGGTTACATAGCACAATAAATTAGAGTTTGGAATCTCTGAAAGCTCTTTAACCCCAGATGGGTTTGGGGAAGGGAGCTGCTATATATAATTTTTGAGTAGAAGCATTTCTGACATAGCCAACCACAGTGTGACATTCATTGAATGATTCCTTTGCTTTTTTAATTTGCTGTGTGAGCATATAATTTGAGGAAAATGGCTTTCACTTGCTTTCCCCCCCAAAAAAATTCAGAAAGGTTAAGAATAGCAAATAGTCATCTCTTGATTTGAAAACATAAAAGACTGTATAATTGCTAGATGACATATCCAGCACAATATTAATTTTCAGACAACTCATTTCCCTAGATGAAAACATAATTCCAAACTGTGTGTTCTGCCTGAGCATGAGTGATCCAAACCCTCATCTGAGGCCATGCCTTTGATTTTGCTGCTCTCCTCAACTCCATTTAATGCAACTCAGACTATGAGAAAAAGAGGCGTGAGAGTTTTCAGTTACATCTGGTCTTTTGCATCTATAATATGTTGCTTTAGTACCTCATTAGACCCAATGACTTTTGCTTAAAGGGATTGCTTTTAAATAACTCAAAATGTTGAAGCTCCTCCATTCCCTCCCAGAGGGTTCATCCAGTAGTGACTCTGACAGGCTGCAATGAAGAGCAATTGGAAGCACCAAAAGAAACCCTATCTTCCATTCCTGAAATCTAGTCCTCCTGGAATCCACTGCAAGCATTTTTTCTAGTCATGCATCCAAAATAAAGTCATGCATTAAATACTCTAAGCTTTTCAGAGGATCTGATCCAAACTGAGAAGTTTAGCACAGTATTTCTGTGGTTTGACCTAATAATTTAGGTTATTTGATTAAATAATCTTTGATATAAGATTTGATAATGCTGCCAAAATATATAAGCCATGTGGATTTTCTACACTTAATCATTCATTATGTACCTCAAAGGATTGGAACAGAAAGTTGAGTATCTAAAAGTCCAAGGTCATCACAATGAACAGAGGTCTTACATTAAAAATACTAGCCCAAGATGTGATTCCTAGAAATGCTGAACTTTGCTTCACCTGCCTTATCACCAGCAAACTTGGAAGCACAGTAATTTTTATCTTATAGGAAATCTGGCCTTTCCAAGGCAAAAAAAAGCCTGTGAAAGATACATATATGTCAGAGTTTTGTCCAGATATATGTCCTGAGTTTTACCTCCCTCTTTGTGGACCCATAGTAAAATGATACCAAGAAAACAAACCAAAAAAAAACCCATCAAATTCTGCAAAATTAAACCAACATCCTGGAACTCAAGATCAAATCCCATTTTGGGCCCCCCTTTTTCACAGCAGAAGAGATTAAATTCTTCAATTTTAAAGTGTCTGACTGCCATAAGGTTTAAAAACTCCAAAGATAAGTAGAGGAGGCATTAACTGCTCAATAAAAGCTTCAGAGTTCCTTCCTCCATCTCTTAAGGAAACATCCAATTTCCATACATTATTTATCGTGCTGCTGTTTTCCTGAGCAGCTTAAATTTGCTATCATTTCCTTCTTTATTCAAAGAGATTTTTAGTGCTTCTAAACTATATGTTTTGGCAGTGTTGCCATGCCTATTTGCAGTGTATAGAGACCTCTGGATCCAGAGTAGTGCACTGGCAGAAGCAGGGAAGAGTTGTCGGGGGCATCACAGCACACTCCCCGCAGGTCCCACACAGGCTGCACGGCTGCCTGGGGGAATGGCAGTGACAACACAGGGGAACTTTTGGGTCTCCATTTCCTATCCTGGTGGCATGGAAGAAGAAGAAGAGAGAAGATGGCAGAGAAGCTGCAAAGTGGTTATTTTACCCAAGTTGATTTTCAACAAGCTGATTCAGAAACCTTCCCCTCTACCCCACTTGTCTCACTGGCAGAGCTGGTGACTGATTTTGAAAGCAGCCTGCAGCAGCCAGTTATACTCATCCATCAGCTTTAAGATCTTATGAACATGAATGAAAAAAGTAAAGAAAAAAGAGAAAAGCATTTTGGTCTAAACCATAAAGAAAAAGCAAATAAGATCATTAATTTTTTACAGAATCAAATCCACTCAGTTATCTTGCCTTTTTACAGGAAGAGAGAATTTCAGTATGAATTGATTTGAGGTGACTTCTTTGACAGAAGAGGGAAGGAAGGGAAGGATTTCAAACTTGGTTGTTTCCTCCCATTTCCCCCCTCCCCACACAACCCCTTTATGCACTTAATCCTCTGCTGCAAAGAGTTTTAATAGTGAAGGGTCTGCAGTGCTAATACTGATAACTGTATGGTGCTGTGCCTATTTGTCAGTTTAATGATTATGTGCATGAGAAAAAATGTTGCCTTCCTTCAGAGGCTGATGAGCTTTTCAACACATTATTACCAGAATAAATGTGAAAAGTAAAGTAAGAATTTTCAGTGGAGGGAGTAATTAAGCAACCTCATCACTGAATTTTAATTAGTGATACAAGGACTATTTCATTGCTCAGCTCTAAATGCACTTTCTGATGAGAGCATAATACCTAAATAGATCTTGTGTAGTGTTCCTTTTGGAAGACAAGGGAAGAGCTCAGGTTTGAAGCAAATAGGGCCATTCCTCCCAAGTCTAAGGCCTGCCCAGCACTAGGGGACTTGCAGCAGTGGCATTATCTGGGTATATTGCCTTCCTCTTTTTAAGAAGAAATAGCACAGAAGGCAGTGTTATGTCAGGATCTGGATCTGGCTGGATAATTCAAATATTTTCTTAATTATTTTGCAGTCAACAGAAAGCAAAGCAGACAGTCAGACTGTTATTACCTAGTTACCAAAATTATTGCCCCACAAATTATTGCAAACCTTCACAATTTCTCACCAAGCACCTTGTCCCCATTTTGAACTACTCTTTTATTTAAAAAAACCTTGACAGTAATATTGCAAATGTGAGGTGTACTTTTGCCACGACCTCAAAGATCACCACCCCCATGTGCACCATGTCTGGCAACAACTGCTACTGTTGTGTTGTATGTTTTTGTACTGAAATCCTGCTGATTTATAATCTGATTACCTCTTTTGTTACGTGCAGAATGCTTTGAATGTGCAATAATCTTAAAGGAGTTGCTTGCATGAATTCCAAATATTGTTTCATAACCTGGCATTTGCCTGATTGAGAATTGTGTGTAACCATATGTTTCTAGGCTTGTATATCCATGTATGAGTGCAAACCCATCATATTGCACACTACTAATGGACACAAGACCACAGGCTGCAGCATTAATATGCAAAAGCCATTAAGTTCCTGAACACACTGCTATGATGAAACCCTTAATAGGATGTAGACTGCTGAATTAATAACATTCATCGTGATTATAGTGAGGTGCCAAGACTAATTGGAAAAGGTATTTGATCATAAAAATAACTACCAGTATTTTTTTTCCATTTTTTTTCCATAATGAATTTAAATGTGCAATGAATAGAGAGAGAGAGAGAGCAGGGGTGGTTAAAAAAATTATGCCTGGTATTGTGTGCGTTAGAAACACAAGTTAAATTAATTGTACATATATTTCAACAATCTTTCATGCTTTGTCAAGTTTCTCTTTTTAAAGTCCCAGCTTAGATGAATATTTATAAGAAAAACGATCTTATTGGAGTCATGTACCTGAGCAAACCCTTTCAGAGGTGCTTCACCTCTACAGCTGATATTCATATAAGGAAAAAACAGGCAATTATACTTTATATAAGAGTAAATTCTCTGTTCTCCCAGCTTTTCACTAGCTTGCAGTCTCAAATGCACACCCATGGAAACATATACCAATAAATTTCCTTGTTGTTTAAAGAGCTGGCAATATGAAGCACGCTCCTGATTTTATACATGCGATGACTGACATTATATAAATACTCCTGAAAACAAAAGAACCCAGAGTAAGAGTAACAATGGTGGGCTGTTTTCACTGTAACTGTTTACTATTTTAAACTGCTAAATATAAGAAGCCAAATTAATTTCAACAGTTTTTCCTTTTATTTAGGTAGTGTTGGGTTTTGGGGGTTTTTGATTTGGTTTCAGGGTTTTTCTGTAAGAAAATTGTGCTTTCCTAAAGAACCTTTCCAGAAGCAGGTCTTAAAAGTAATTGCAGGGGTAGAGAATTAATTGTGGACATTATTTGTTTTGATATATGAACAGCAGCTGCAAATGGGATCAATAGTCTTCTTCAATGGGAAGCCAGACTGAAGTACTTCATAGACACTTTTATAAAAGGTACCTCCACAAAGCAAGGAAAACAAGTTTCCTAACCTCAGCTGACTAAAAGAGTAGTCCTGAAAACTAAGAAGTTGAACATTTTAAGAGAGATTTATCTACAATGTGGCTGGTTCAAATGATTCAGATAGAAGCTTCCTTCCTCCCATCCCTCAGGATAGCATTTCATAAATTTGTCATATAATGCTTAATATGATCATTAAAAAAATAAATAAACAAAAGACAGACATTTCCTTTAGTCTGTTTAAGCATCCTTCTGGAGACTTTAATTATTCCTTTATTAAGTAATAGAAGAAAATGGAAACACAAGCAACTGGGTAGCCTTCCTTTGGAAATCTATTACTGTCCCTTAGAGTTTTTCTTTTCTACTTACTCCTTCAAAGCTTGCAGTTTCCTTTTGCACTGAATCCTCCTCATACTCCATATCCTGCTTATTTCCCTATTCTTACCCAATACTGCTGCAATAGCCCTCGAAGAGCAGCTGGGATGCTCAAGCATTACAGGAGGCAGAGGCTTTTTCCAGGCCATTTTCTGCTGCTGGCAATGTCAGCCCATGCTACAGGGGCTTCCTGTGCTGCAGAGACACAGCCACACACCCAGGAGGAGGCAAATCAAAGCCTCCAGTCCCTCTGAACCCCACAACAACAGATGTCAAGCCTATTTCCTACTGTGGCTCAAGCAGTCCAGCTGCAATTGGGCAGTCAAATAGGTCAGGAGCAGAGGATCAAATGCTGGGACACCAATATTTGGTTTATTTTTCTTTTTTCTTTTTAGCTGGTTTATAATCCTTTAAAGACATACATATTAAAAAAAAAAAAGTCAGAGAGAGCCTTGACCTCATGAAATTAGAGGCAGAAAGCTGAAGAAGGAAAGAGAGTATTTCACAAGGATATCACAGCAATAAGGCTCCAAGAGGAAGGAAACTCTGGATTTAACTTCCTACTACATGATAGATACCATCATTCTTTGCTGTTGGAGCTAAGTGGTTTTTTTGGGTTTTTTTTTTTGGTGAAAGGATTGTTTCAAAGTACCAATTACCTTTACTATATATATTAAAACATATCTAAAACTACATACACACACTTCTGAGTTTGTCTGAGAGCAACTTCTCTTCTACTCTAAATCAAATAACACAAGATTCTTAACAAACATGACCAGAACAAAATCTGAGCTTGGAGAGTTCCAGATCAGAAACACTTCCCAACTGTGATAAAGTTGAAATTTGTTGTCTTTATTTGAAGCTTAGCAGAACCAGAAGTAATTTGTAAAATCTACTTTTTTTTCCAAGTTGCTAAAAACCATGTTGTGTGAAATTCAAGAGACTCAGTTCTTGCTACTGTCTGTGGTACACAGGGACAGTGTAGAAATACATGACTTCTATGCATTTTGGATAATGAATAAAACCTAGCACTTAAAAACTTGCAAACACATACTTCTTTAAAATGTATGGGGGGAAAAAAGTGGTTTTCATCAGTAAACACTTCAGAAATAGTGTTAATAAGAAATAAAATAGAAATAGAATAGAAATTTTTCAACTGAAATAGAGGTCACTTTTCTATATCTGTACTAGAACTAATGGAACTTTTCAGTGACTGAAATTCATCATTTCATCTTTAAATTGACTGCTTATTGAATTAAAACTATAAAATAAAATAAATGTCAAAACAAAACACTGGGATAAAATTTTTGAACCTTAAGAGTTCAAAAAAAATTTTTGGACCTTAAGAAGAAGAGACAGCTTATTCAGATTATTTCAAAATAAAATAAAATAAAACAAAATTTCTACCTTACTTCATAACTTGCATTATAATATAACTAACTTGCATTACAATGTAACTTTTTTATTTATTCAATACCAAACAAATTTGGAAATGCTGGAATCACCTATCGTGGAAATTCAAAATTTAAGGCAAGAAGTCTAGACGCAACACTTTATGCACCATCTTACATTGCAGACCAGTACACTTTAAATAGGGAAATTCAGAGATAAAATTGGTTAAATTCCATTACTTTATCTTCTTATGCAAATACATGCAACATTGCTTTTCTGATCCATTTATAAACACTGCCTGAAAGGCAGAGCCTCAAGTCATCAGTCATTTTTCAATAGAAAGACTATATATCAAGACAAGAACTTCAAGAGTACAAGAAAAAAGATTGCTCCTCTTGAATCAGACACTTCAAAATAAAATACATGAGGCTGAGTTCAAGAAAGATAGCCTTACTACTTCACTGTTTTTCACAAAAAAAAAAAAAAAGGATGCAAATAGAAAGAAGCACAGCTCTCAGAGGAAAGTGGCACTTGCTAAACCTAAACACTTTCTCGGGCTCTGTAGATGCTTCTTGCAGCTCATAATGAGGCTCTCTTCACTGAGCTTTCAGTCTCATACACCCACCCTGCGTTCCAGGTGTGGAAGCATCAAGGCACTGTTGGATGGAAAAGTCTGTGCAGATATTAAAATATGATACCAAAAAAGGACACCAAACTTGAAACTACAAGCACATGAGAATACCCCTGATGGGGCAGCTGCAAACATGATGCTCTGGGGGATCTTACTGCACCAGCAGACACTGCTCACATCACCAGGGCACTGGACTAAGAACAAGCAAAGTCCTAATGAAAACCTCTCAGTATAAAGCTTGCCACTATAAGGGGCATGTTTTAGCTGACTCCAGAATACCCCTTTAAGAGGCAAGACATTGTGGAACTAACCATGGCAAAGAAAGCGTAGGCAATGGTAGGTGTTTAATTACACTGAGCAGAAAAGAAGTCAGAACTGAGAGCCAAGAAAAGAGACATTAAGGCAAGGGCAGAAACAGAATCCCCTTCCACACATGACTTGGACAAAGGCAACTCCTCTTGTCAATCAACGCTGAGAATTATTTTAAAAACCTCTATACAACTGTAATCCTAATCTATATATTTGCATCCTCTGTTCTTTTACCTCCCTCACACCTTTGGGAAAGGAAGATTTTTTAATTCACTTTAGTAGTGCTTGGAGCTTTCTGTGGATAAGCATGTATTCTGTTCCCTGGAAGTCCTATTTACAAGTGAAGCCAATGTGGTGAGTGCATGGCTAAAACCTGCACAGGAAGAAGAGCTGCACCTTCAGACAATGATGTACCGAAGCCACCAGTACTGAGGTGGGGACAGGGATCTGTATTACCAGGAGCAGTAGAAGCAGCAAACCCTGCTGCTTTAAATCCAGAAGCATTTTCCAAATTGTGGTACATAGCAACAGATATTTTACTAACCAATGCAAAACTATTAAAGATCATAATGCATGTGAAGTTATTGAAAATTTAACCCATGATTTACTGCCTTTGGAGTACTGCTGCAATCATAAATGCTGAATGCAAAGCAGGTTTTGGGGTTTTTTTTTAATTTTTTAAAACAGAGGGGAGTGAGAGAGAGAGAGAAGTGCTTTGGAAACTATTTTTATTCTGGCAGAGTTTTCAGTGCTTGCTTAATTTGGTTCCCGGACTCTGTCCTCTTTTAATTCCCTTGTCATCCAGAATCTATTACAGGGAGCTAATGCCTTAATGGCACCATCTGGCATTATTTAATATGTAACACCATCTTATAAATCAAATTATAATTTATAATTATTCAAACAATTTGTATTTTTAATAATCATAAACTCTATTAGAAAAACCTGCATTTATTAATGCACCATAGCATTGTGAAAATATTTATCACCTGGTTGCTCCTTTTCTCTCTTTCAGTGCTTGAAGACAAAGATTTTTATTACAAAAGCAGGTATAAATTAAAATGCTTCTTAAAACAAAGTATGGGAATTTTCCCAAAGTTTTGTAGAAGTATCCCAAATACGAGATGTTTTATAAAATATTAGAAATGAGTTCAAATAGGCAGCTGAAAATTGGTTTTCCATTTTACTCACTGTCTGTATCAGTCATTATAGATGCTGGTCTGTGTTCTGCATCATTGGGATCACCAGCAGGAATTCTCTCCTTCATTTTAAGTATCCCAAACTTACCCTATAATGTATCCAGCTATATTCAAGGACAAATAGCTTTTACTAATTAGATGCTGCCTATACCTATTCAATATTTTATCTTTCTTTCATCCCACCTCACAAAAAACAAACGCTGATTATCATTTCAGTAGGGAAAAATTAAATTGGGAGGTTTTACTATAAAAGAAGTATAATCCTCCCCTTTTTTTTCAATGTAAATTATTGGATAGGTGTTAAATCAATGAGCTTTTAAATGAGTTTTTAGTCTGGGATGATTCAGTGGAGTTTTAACAGAAGAGCTAGAAAGAAAAGGCCAAGGATGAAAAATTACTAATACTTGCGTCATCCTGCACCAGATTACAGCCTGAACTCAGGGTTCCACAGCATCAAGGGCAGGAGTAGTGCACCAATGCACATAAACAAAACAGCTAAAGATATCTGTGGCCTGAGCACTCCACTGCCATAAAACTTCTGCCTAAGACAGTAAGTTTCACCTGCTTCTACCCTCTGTGAACAGCTGCTGTGGCTGCAAGACAAAACAAGGATTTTGTGAAGTTCCTAAGAACTGCAGAAGTGGGAAGAGGATGAGCAAGCATCTGTAGCAAGCCCTGCAAATCTTCCTATGTCAGAAAGCAGAGGAGAGGGGAGAGGGGTGGGAGAAGAAGGACTGACTGGAGCCATGCTTTAGCTCCCTCCCATGGCACCAGCTGGAGGGTGGTGACATCTCACCTGCCCCTTGTGTCACAAACCATGGATTTGACCCTGTGGGAAACCACTCCTGAGCTGGGTTTAGTGCTAAATGCCTAATTTGGGGGCAAAGTGGTGAAAATGAAAGAAAAATGTGAGAAAGTGCTCTGAATCTGGCCAACATCCCCAGCCACACCAGGTCATATGCCACTGGGGTCCAGTGACAGGAAAGGAGGTACCCTGCCAGCAGACAGGGTGTCCCTGTCACTCCAGCTGACCACTGACAAACAAGCACTGACAACCCCCAAAACCTGTACATCCACTTTCTCATTCTAGACTCAAACCTGTGCTTTTTATCTAAAAGTTCCTTCAAAACCTGTTTCAATGAGATATTCCTAACCAGATTGTCAAAGAAGCAATATTCATTTACTTAAGGGTTTTGCATGGCAGAAAGAAGACTTTATGGAGCCTTTAAAATGTGTGTTGGATGTACTAGCTTATATTAATCTTAGAAATTCTCTTTTTTTACTCTTGCATAGATCTTTATTACTAAGATACACAAGAAACAGGAATTTCAAAGAGTGTTTAAGGTGCACGTTCTTCTGCTGTTTCTTCACTGCATGCAAGCATAATCCCCTGCTTGTAATGTCACAGTTAGTGCTTGCAAAGAAAAGAGATTAATTTGTCAGAAAGAGAGGATTACACATTTAGCAGGGGCACAGACAGGTGAACAGGGCATACCCCTGTGATGGCAGCCCCACCGTCATGCAGATCTAACCCACCAGGTCATGGACTAGGATTATACAAGAGAAGAGTTGAGATAACCAGTGTAAAGAAAAAACATGAGATCATGTTAGGTATTCCAGCATCTTTTGGCTTTAAAAACACACATTGAGGTTACTATAATGAAAAGAGAAGTGATTTGGGAAAAGCAGGATCTCTGAGCTAATGTGGACCTAAGGTACCATGTCCACACTGAGTGGTACTACAAAAATATGACATTTAAATTCCCTGTTCCATTAACTTGGTGTCTGGGGCTCTTCCCCATGCTCAGAACCTTTGTGTTTGAAGGCTTCCTTGGGCAGCAAATGTAACACCTTAAGCAGGAGATTGTGAAAATGGACTCATGTGCAGTGAGGTAAATCCTTGCATTGTTTTCTGGCCTGTATAATTCATGATGCATCCCATTCAGGACATTAAAGTGTTTATGAGCTTTGAGGTCAGTCACACTGAAGACTCATTTTATCCTTCCAGGGAGAAGAACACTGAGGCCAAGCAGCGACACCATTTTTTACCAGGTGGGCACATAATTGAGACTCCAGAAAAATGTTTGAGAGGAAGTGGATAAGCTAGACCAGGAATTTGTGCACTGCAGAGTTGTGTGAAGTGAACTCCTAGTGACTCCTGCCTCAGCCACATATGTGCACTGGCTCTGTGGTACTTGGGCAGTGAGTGGGGAACAAACCAGACTTCAGGCTTGGTAGTACAGCCAAAGGGAAGGACAGCTCACCATTAGCTGAAATGTGGGCACTGACAGCTGATTGCATTCAGCCCCTGGTGGAAAATCCATGGGTTGATGGAAAATTCTATTGAGGGGTTTGGGATGTGTTTGAACTCTGAAAGAAAAATGCAGCCTGTCCTAAACTAAAAACCATGCTTAAACTTACAATGACCACTGTGCTCACATATAATAAATATTCACTTCAGTATTTAACTGAAGGCTCTTTTAATTTGGGAATTCATAAAGAGCATGGCTTTATGAACCCCAAAACATCCCAGGGAAGCTTTGCTCTGCAGTCCAAGTATGTACTTAGACCCCATTCCAGTTTGGATAACTGGAGCACTTGACTTAGTTCAAATCCTGTGCATAGATCTTTCATGAATTGGGATCTATAGGAGTGTGTGCATCCTGCTAACAATGACAGAGTGTATATGATTGCAGGAAGAGAATGCCTACAAACCTGCAGGTGAGCCTGCTGCTAATTTATTGCTGCTGGCACCACTTCCTGCCTTAAATACTACACAAATTTACTTTTCAAATATTCTTCGAGTAAATATATGTCTAAAGGGGAATATTTTATCAGATGGACATTTCAATGAAATATTTTATTTCTAAAGTAGAGAGAAAGGAAAGTAGCTAAGGAAATATGCTGATAATAAAATATGCAGTCGAGGGAAGCACTTTCATAGCAGCTCCATGAATGACTTGCAGAAAAATATAAACTGTGTTTATAAATAAACACATGAGAATAACATTAATATATGTGTTTAATTGAAACCTGTAAAACCAGTGAGCTTTTTTTTCTCCTACATTTTAGCATCTTTTATGTTCCTGTGAAAAAAATCAGGAAGCAGGTGAGGGGGAATATATGCAATGCACATAGTATTGAGTGAAAGAATGAGAGTGCCTGCTTTATGTTTACCTATTTGCTGTCAGAAGCATGGGTCCAGCTCTGCAGAAATGCACCCAATGCATGTATGCACAAGCAAGAGCAGGATCTCCTTGCTGTTGCAGGATTTGAGCCTCATGGAGAGCAGCAGCTCGGGGTGATGATATCAGGGTGTTGTGTAAGAAATGCTGTGAGCTGGGGAGAGCTCTGAGGCCCACCAAAGAAAAGGTTCCTTAGGCCCTGTTCTATCATCATGCAAGGAAATTCACTCTAAAGTCACAATCACATGCTGTGTTTTCTCAATTTAGTCTGAGGTGGGAAAAAGCAGTTTCACAATACAGCATGGGGAACAGCTGGCACCGTGACTGTTCACTGATCTGGGTCTGGTCCAGACTGGCTTTTATTAATGTCTCCCACTTACTCTAATCAGCAGTTTCTGTGCCAGATCCAGGTGGTCTCAACCTCTCTGCATCTCCTGGGCCTCCATCAGCCCCTGTGGAGTGTGTGCCTCCTCCCTAGGCTGCACTCTGCACATCCTCCAAAAGCCTCCTCCAGCAGGAAGGGATCCCCAGTTTTTCCCCTTCTCCTGCACACAGTGACAGCAGTGGGAAGCACAGATTCCTCTGCTGGGAATGAAGACTGAGAATGAAGGGAGAGGCAAGACAGGAAAAGAAACCTAACTTCTCCCAGTTCTCACCAGTTCCTGCAATGGTGTGAAAGAACTGACAAAAACAGGCTAGCAGACCTTAAACAGCCTTTATGATTCAGCTTTGCACTTCTTTCTCTTACATGGTTTACTTGCCTTGAAAATTTGACTTTCCATTTTCTTTTTATTATACTTACAATGGTTTCTCTAGGGATAATTGCAAAATCCCTTTTTTTTATGCCTTTTTTTTTATCTTAAAATAGTTGATACATCCTAAACCTTAACTTGATCTAACATTTATATGCTAGGTGAAAATTAATACCAAAGCATTCATCTCCACCTGCCTTAAATTCTAAAGCAGTGTTGTGTTTAATAGAGACGCAATTTCCATGTTTCCAGTTTGTGCTGTAAATAAAATCTGCTTAATCACCCTAAGAAAGTGATTCCCTCCTTTCTCTTATATCTCCCATAAACCTCTATCACCCTTATGCTGTGGCACACTGTCTGAAAGTGTTATATGCCTTCACTCCTGCAATGCTACTTCGTAAATATATTCTGAAGCTAGCAGAAAAAATGTTTCATCAGATGGTCAGCTTGGTAAAATATTTTACTTCTAAGAGGGGATGAACATCAGGCTATGAAAGAAATACAACTCTAATAAAAGACATAGGCAGTGAAAAGGCTGTGGTAAAATCAGCATAAATGTCACACCCCCCCACCCCCCAACAGAATAAATTTTCTTTATAAATAAATACTGTGAGAATAACATTAATATCTTTAGCTGAGAGTGGGAAAGTGTAAGAACAGTAAAAAGTGCTCTTATATAAACATACTTTTCTCTTCTAGGGCAAGAGATATGGGATGAGAGATATAGTACTTATTTAATTCCAGCTTGTTCCATGGTGATTTCTCAAATGAGGCAGAGGATGGCCACTCTTAACTCAGGCAAGATGAGGCCAAATCTTGATTGCCATTTAGCAGGGTTCCTACTGACCTAGTGCATGCTACCATCGGGTTTTATGCAATCTTCAGACCCTCATTTGCCTCCTGACTCTGTCTTGTTTGTGGAGAGTGTTTGCAGTTTAGGGCCTTAATTAAACCTATGCACAGCACCTCTCCCACCAAGCACTTCCAGGAGCTGCTACATCACAAATCAAAGTGAAGGATATTTGCACTCTGAATTGCATTTGGTGCTGAAACTGGATCTGAGACAACTAGAGAATATTATCGATATTTTTTTAAGTGTTGGGGTTTTCTTTAAATTTATTTTTAAAGTTTTTACAACTAACAAACATGTCATTAACAGAGTAGGACAGGATCTTGATTAAGTGGGAAAGCGAATTAATATAAACAGGGTTGATAAGATGAAAAATATATCAGAAAAGCAAGCATCAGACAATGCTTATACCTACTAGCAAACAAAATTAAACTCTCAATTCTAATAAGACTGGTGATGATCTCAGATGGGAAGATATTTGTACGACACTGCCGAAGTAAAAAGAATCTATCCTTGCTGCTACTAAAAGATAAGGAAAGGGAAGAAAGAAAAAAAGCTGGACAAAGAATCATGAAGGAAATCTTGCTGTCCAGCCTGGTTGCTAAATTAACTTCTTTGTTGGATAGGGAAGTTAGGGTATCTTTTAAGACTGGGACGACCTGCATTCTATTCCCTGATGAAATCTTAAACTCTCCTGCCACTCTGAAAAAATTAACTGGATTCAGATCTTTAAATGCACCTGAGATTACCAGCTAACACTGATTTTAAGAAAATATTGACTTGAAAAATCAGATAAAAATAAAATTAAATTAAAGTTGCTGAAGCAAACAGAGTGGAATATCAATCAAATTAGAATGAACAAAAAAACACAAGCAATTTTGCTTGTAGTGTTTAAAAGAGAGGGAAAAAAAAGTAAGGAGGTATTTTTCTTCTCTAAAAGAAGAAAACAAAGATGGAGGACTACAGGATTATATACAGTTTTCACACTCTTTGCTGGCTTCTGATCTTCTGTATTTTAGAATTTTAGATGGACTTGCTGATTTTTTTAAATTTGCTTCCTCGTCTGCACTGCTGACCACAGACAAAATCCAATACCAGGATCCCAAGGGACGTGGAAGGGCTGGTGCTGTGGCAAAGGTACAAATCTCAGGTTCAGTGTAGCTGTTTATTAGATTCTGCTTGTGGTCCAGCCACACTAACTCAAAATTTCACACAGACAAACTCTGCAGAATCCTGGCTTTTCTTCTCAACCAACTTCTCAGCACAGATCAGGGAGAATGGAAAGGAGGCAGAGGAGGGAAGGTATTACAGTAACAGAGGACACAGGGGAGAAGCTAAGATTAAAGAGAGATTTGGAAGCTTCTTTTCAGAAAATAATTCTGCTTATTGCATGATTCTTCCTCCTTCCCCAGTATCTTTTACTCACATAGTTTGCTTCACACAAAAAATTACAAAATAATCCTTCACATGAGAAAACCCCTTAAAAAGTGTATTCACCAAAGCATGTCTGGCCTGCTAATTCCTCAAATGCTTTGTAACTGCCCTTGCATCAGTGACTTCCCATTTGTATTTTAGTTTTGACCTACATCTGTGTAAATCTGAGGATTTCAGCTAATGTTTAAGAAAAAAATACAAACAGCTATTTTGAGGTCAGTAAAATTTGGCAGAGGTTTTAGTATTTTTCTTCCCTAAAACCAGAATAGACTGAAACAAAATGCTATCATCCTGTAGAATTCCTAGAGGGTAAATCTATGCAGAAGATCCTGGTCTTGTTGCCTTCCTCAGCATGGGGAACAGATTTCTGGTTTCTCATTGCTAGGAAGAAAAGCACCAACTTTTTCCTCTTTATGTATAACAAGAGTTATATTCCCCCTGCTCAGCCCCCAAAAAACTTTAACAATTCTACCTAACACAGACCATTTGGCCTCAAAATGATCAGGTTTTATAGAGTAGATAGGAAGAACAGAACTTATATGAGAAAGTTTTCAGCAAACAGCACTGTTGAGACATTTAGACAAGCTTCACCCATCACAAAGAGACAAAAATGCAATCAGAACAAGTCAAAAGCACAGAATTTATACTGAATACTGTTTCATTGGCTGTTTTTTCTTCTTACTCCCTTTCTATCAGCTGATAAAATCAAGCTAAAAAATCAAAAAATGAAAGAAAAAAACCCCAAAAAATCTAACTCCTGCTCCTAAATCTAACTCCCTCCAAACACATTGCCAAATGTGTTTGCTTACATTCACAGCACAGAATCTGGGTGTCTGGGTGTATTCCACTATTATTCCATATTCTGGGTGTGGGTATGACCATTAGACCATGCAGGAATCCTTTGGTGGCATCTGCTCACATGGTCCATGCTGGAGAGAAAGGCAACAATGCAAGCTAATATTTTAAGTTATGTTTTAATAGGATACACAGCAAGGAGCAGCCAGCTGCAGAACAGAACAGATGGGTGAGCTCAAATAGTTTCAGAGGTAAAACAGGGGAAGTTCACAGTGTGCTAATCACAGCATTACTTTTTATTCCAGAGCAGGGTTTAATGATGGTAAATAGTCTCAACACATATTCTTCTCTACCTTCTAATATTACTCTCATTATTTACTTATCTATCCTTATACCTCAGCTTTGTTGGTAAAGGAAGCTGCTTTAAGTTCCCTGTGCTCATATAAGCACACATTACAGCTTCAGTTTTCCACACCACAAAAGTTTGCCTTTGAAGAACAGTTCAGTCATCATTCTTGGCCTGGTTGATACACTCAAAGCAAAGACACTGAGTTACTAATCCAGGAACACATAGCCCCAAACCATAGTTCTGTTTCTGCCTGTGGCCAAATGCCAGACACTAATTATTGTAAAATATGGAAAGAGTCAATAACTTTAAAATATGACCTTTTCCTTAATATTTGTCTTTAAAATATTTTCATAACTAATTACTTTAAAAAATGAGAACAGTATTTCCAAATGCTGTTTTCCAAATAAGTGCTGTTGCTTGCAAACAGATCAAATTCTGTGTAGGAGAGCCAGGATGTGTAACAGGCACATGGATCCTTTACCACAGAGAATGGGTTGGGGTTTTGTTTTTGTTTTTTTTTTTAATTAATGATTGATATGAACTTCTGTTATTTTGTGCATACTCAGGAATGATTTTTGTATTATTTTTCAGGGATGCACAGTTTGCTCATGCCTTCACAATAGCCTTGGCATGCTCCATTTTCATTACTTTCTGCTGGGACAGAGCTGTTCCTCTGAATTTGCCCAAGTTATTCTCCCCAGGATGTCAAATGAGATCAAATAGCTCGGCTCTGGTAGCTCATTTCCAAACTCCTCAGGGGAAAACATAGCAATGCCAGTTTTTCTTAGAGCAATGGATTTTTCCCACCATCTCTTCTGAAGCTGTTAACCTAAGGACACACCACACAGATCTCTCTGCCAAACCCAGCATCACAGATGGGGACAACATCCCCCCAGTGACCCCTGGAGAACCATCCCCTCTGACACTCTTCACAGGGGAATATGACATCACCTACCCATCCCTGATCCAGTGATTTTGTGGCTCAGTCATTAATTTCCTCTGCATCTTTTGTTCACAGAGGTGTACCGAGACAACACAAACATTGTACAGATTTGGGTGGCCCCACCATCCAAGATTCTATTCACTTCTCTTCCTGTAACTCCCTGATAAGATTTTACTGGGAGGTGTCTGCTGTCAGCTGCCTACAAAGCCAGCATAAATCAGTTGCTAAACCACATCATGCTTGCAGCTATTGTGCCAAATTGAACCCTGGTGTAAGCACACGCAGCTTGCAGCCATGGCTGGCTGTGATCCATTGGGCCCAGAGAGAAACATTTGTTATACTCCCAGAGATCCTTTATGCTGTTACCTTAGTGAAGACTACAGGAGGTGTAAACCAGCACATTTTCATTGCTGTCAGTGGATCTATATTGACAGAATTCTTTCTTCCTTTTTATCTCTGATAATACTTGCATTCCTGATCCTGTATTTCCTGCTTAGTTACATTGCTGCTGCCAGTTGTCAGCTTTCTGTATCAAAACCAGACTGTTTTTTGTAAAGGTTTTACACATAAGGTGAACACAAACATTACACTGGGGTGTAGCTGAGCCCATTGAGTTCAGCCTCACAGCTCTACCAGGGGTCTAGAGCTAATTGAGAAATGCAATAATGAGGACATATTGAGAACAATTTTTTTGTCAGTGCAGTTTCCTAATTTATTGTAATTAGTGGTAGAGAGACATCTGGAGTTGGAAGTAACAACCAGGCTACTATTAAGAGACATGAATTTATCTAACCCTTTGGTGAACCTGTTTGTATTTTTGACACTATGAATTTTTTTTCTTGGTTCTGCCAGTAAGAAACCTTGCCCAAGGTGGGCACAGACACTGGGATTCTTTGCTTCAGTCTTTTACAATGTGAAACTTCAGGAGATTCAAAATAGCATGGATACTTTGAAATGAGTTCCAGAAAGGGGAAATGAAAGAAGTTGAAATGAATGAGGGTTTTATTGGTTTTTTTCCTCATGCTTTTGCATTTAATTTACAGGAAGTAAATGAAAGTTGTTGGTGCATAGGGCTATGTAGTACAAAACTGATGGGAATGTCACTTCCCCTTCACCACACTGGAACTGTTCCCCTCAAGGTGCCCATCCATGTGACAGCTGTTTAAGGCTTCTTTGTACCTTTGTCCACCTAAAAAGATGCTTCAAAACCCAAGCCCAGAATTCAACACAGCTTTAGACAGTTCTCTTTCATCAGCAATAAGTAATAATGAATTATAAGCCAGAAGGGACTATCTGTGAGACAAAGCTTCATTAAACATGCTGAAAGGATTACTATATGCCAAGTGTCTATTGTTTTTCTAGCAGCAGCTGGCTCCAGGTGCATTCTCAAATGTTACACATTAATCCAGGCCCTTTCTGAACCTAAGCTTTTTTGTCTTGCTCTACCAGTCATATGACAAGGTTTAGATCAGAGTTTGCTTCTTGACCTGCACAGAAAAGTCTTCAGAAAATGACAGACATCAAAACGGTGTGACCTTACCAAGTATTCCAGTCCTGCAATTTATTTCTTTTCTGGTATGTGTTCATTAAATTGGCTCTCTGTGAAGTCAGGTTATGGTTTTAATGGCCTCCTTTGATATTCAAATTTTTACTGAACATTCCCTCCCTCTTGCTTGGTTGGAAAGCTGCACTATTTCTTCATCTTCATCTGGGCCTTCTGGTGGCTCCCACACATGTTTGCAAATCCCTGGGTGGTCAAACTTTATTTTGTTCCTTTTTCACATGCAGCTAATCTTTGAAAATAATTTTCAAGGGCTATTCTGAATAGCAGGATCCCAGCTGGAGCTTTTTAAGGTCGTGACATAAGATTTATCTTTAACACACATTCTGATTTTCTTTGCTTTTCCTTTTCTTTGATAAGAATTCGTTTTTCTCGGGTGCTTTGCTTTGTATAACACTGTGCTTTTTGTGACCACAAACCATTTTCAAAGGCTTACAAGTAAATTATTGTAAGCAGGGTCTTGCTATTGTATGCAGTTATTCTTTGGTGAGGGAGGATGTATGCCAACTGATAAAAAAAAAGAAAAAATAAAAGAGTTCAGCATCTAATCTGCCCCGTGGTGGAAATGAAAGCGTGTTTTTCTGCAAAACACTAAATGTTCACAATCACTGGGTGCAAGTGAATGTGGTGAGCAGTCACTGTATAGGACTCCAGGGCCAAAGGGCTTCTAGCTGGGGATACGAGGACTGGTAGGACCTTGTTGTTCTGGCCCTAGGGAATCCCTCTTTAAGCAGCCCTTGAAAACAAGGCTTGGGTGTTTTATTACAATACACAGAATTTTTTGGGGTTTTATCTGATACCACTGATGTCAGTGAAGGCTTCACCAGTCAGGTCAATGAAATTATACCAGGTTTTTAATTACTGCAAATTTTACTTATTCAGGGGTAGAGGCAGAGAAGTAGAAGATAAAATGGACATTACCAGCTAGGTGGGAATGATATGATACCACATCAGGTGTCAGAGTGAAAAGGCAAAAAGGCTGATCTTGCTTAGCAGCTCCCATAGCTAGTGGTGACAAGGGCTGATCTCTCCATTTGTTCGCAGCCCTTTCATTCATATGTCCTCTCAGGTTAATGTATTGTCCTGGAAGGATTTTTCAACACTTATTTTCTTATTCACTTTTTTGATAGCCCTTTTGATGGAGAGAAGAACTTGCAGCCTCTCTCAAGTCACCAAGGACGCAATGAAAGCCTCCTTCGCACTGCCCTAAACAGCACCCACAAACACAAAAAAACAGCTTTCAGCAATTGAAGTAGAAGTAGAATCACACTTGTCTGTGATTTTTCCTCATAACTGACTAATAAAGATCAGACAGATTGTCTTGAATTCATATAATTAATCATGAAGCACAGAACACAATTTCTAGTGGGGTCCAGCTGGTGTTGACTGGTCTGTTACTTTGTGTTGACAGGCTGTTATCTAAATACTAGCCTGTTCATCCAACAATTCAGCTCCTAACTTTAACCTCAAAAATAGAGACAAAAGTGCTTAATATTCATAACCTTGGCATTCCCATGAACCCAGGTCCATGTAGATATGAGTGGTAACACAGTATGGTTTAGTCTACTATGAAAATATTAACTGCACATGAGGTGTGACCAACAGAAATAATCACCAGATAAAAAATCCATTTAACTCACTTTTGTAAAAGCACTTGCTCTATCCTTAAATATACTGACCACATCTCCATGTAAAAACCTGTTCCTTTCTGCTGGCTTCAGCAGAACTCTTCTAATCTACCTTAACAAAACATGAACACACCTTTGACTACTGAGCTACCCTGCCATGTGAGGGACCATGCCTTTAACAGCTATTGCATCAAAAAATATTCTGGTTCTACCCTGTGTCAAACACGAAAACTATCTTTTCAAGAAAAGAAGGATAGACAGGAAGCAATTAATCCAGTAAAACATAAGATGAACAGACTTTCAACACAAAGAATGTATCACTAGAGACCTGCAGATTATCTACCACATCCTAATGAAACACCAAACAGATTGTTTTTTAAATAGAATGTGTGTGTGTGTATGTTTGCATATGCACTGCCTTTGTGAGATCTCATGGGGAAAAGTAATTATCTGTAGAAGAAAAATGATCTTGTGAGACCAGCCTGCCCATGCATAGCTAACAAATTTCAGACACTATTATAAAATTGCAACATATAAGCATCATAAGTTAGCCCAGCATGAAGCTTATCTTCTAATGAGAGAGATTCTAGACAACTGAGGCCAGCACAACCTGCTCACTGCTCTCAATAGTAGGAAAAAACCCAACATTCCCCCTCCATAATAAACAAAACAAAAACCCAAAAACAACCTGGAAAAACTGAAGCCACAAAAAAAAATCATAGCCAAAGTCCTTGCTGACACTGATGGAGAGAGGGCCTAAATATCTTTATTGCTGTAGTTTAACACCTTGTCAGATCCAGCTGCACTCTTCAGTTCCTGTGTGGAGGTTAACACAAGGGAAACACAATGGTGCTGACGGTTCCATTGCTACATTTCAGTCTGGCATCTTATGTCTAATGCCTGGGGAAGTCATGTTTGTGCTGCGACAATGAACTGTGACAGCTGAGGGATCATGTTTCTCTTTTTCCCCTCTTGGTATGGATGGTAGCTTCCCAGGACAACAGGCAAAGCAAGGGCATTACTCTTTGTTTTGGAGACTGAACCTGTTTTTCACTTGATGTGGTCCAATAACAGCAAAACAGAACTATTTTACTGCCAAAACATCTATTTTCCATTCATAACCAGAGACACAGCATTTGAAGATTGTCACTTCTCATCACACTGACACTAGATACTGCACAGCTCTTAAAAGGCACTTTATGCTTTGCAGGATCAGAACCTAAACGCCCATAGCTCAGTCTATCCAACACAGTTGACCAAAACTTCACTCACAAAACAGCTCACAGGCACAGGGTCAAAGTCTAAGAGAGGAGAAGATGACAGTTCAAAACATTTGGAATGCTGTCTTTGGGGATGGATTTTACACTACAGCTCTCCTGTCTTCTGATTTTAGTAAGATGCTACATAACCATTTCTAATACCTTACTTCACAGGTTTACTTCAGAACACTTTGACAAGATGCTTTAGCTGCTAGTAATCAGAGAACAATTTTTGTGCACCGTGGCAGCTGGAAAATGAAAGTGTTATCAGGATATTAACAGTGTGTGTCTAGACTCATATATAAATGTGCATATTGAGAAAAAAAATTTACCTTGCATTAGGAATTACTATACCTTCTCCCTCCCCACTATGTTTTACAGTCAAATAAGAAAGAAAAGAAATTTAAGTCAGTCAAACTCAGGAACAGAATACAACACGGTTCCTAATTTCTCATTAACAGTGTGTCAGACAAACTGATTTATCAGGAAATCTGCCTTCCTGCAAGCAGCATTGCAAGAGCACCTGTACTTTTCTTTCTAATTAATTTAGCCATGGAGCTTTGCATCTGGTTCATCTCCAACAAGGCGAAAAAAGAAAGAATAATCTATGATTGCATTGCAATACCTATTAAAAGATTATTGCATTCTCAGAGGAAACATGAGGAAGTAACCAGACATGAGTTTGTTAGTGTTCTTTGTCAGATAGATGACTATGGCTCTTGTGATATGCAAAACAATGGAATTCAGATCACTGCAAGCAAAAAAAAAATTATATTCCTGCAAAGGAAGGCTTACCAGGACCTGACTGAATTTTTCTGTAAACTTGCAGGTTCACTTAATTTACAAAGATCCCATCTTCTTCTCTGCACAGACAGAGACACACAAGTGTCACACACTGCCAAGCATTGGATGAGGTTTTGGAGATCTATCACCACTGAGAGCTGACTGCTCATTTCTTGGGTTTCAATGTCTCAGAGGATACACTTAGCAATTGAGAGAGTATTTATGGGGTATTTTGGAGAAGCTCAGACCAGGAGTGGGTTGTATGTACCAGAAATGTAAATATGAAAAGCTAAGCAGAAAATGGGTTTGTGACTAATTCTTGACTGCCACCGATCTGTAGCACAACCTAGAGCAATGCACTTTCTGCCCTTGCTTCAGTTCCCTCTCAGGGGAGTAAAGATCATGACTCTGTGTTTACCCATCCTTTTCTATCTCTCTAAGAAGGCAGCTGAAATAAGCTGGAAAGAATTCAGAGGGTCACTTAAGCCAGGGGAGGTTTAACCTCCCCGTGGGGCGCGACACCAATCGGTAGGTGACAGTAACATCTTCAGCTGCTGGGGCAGTCAAAAAGCAACACATGACTACAGGCATCCAGGTCAGGAGATGTTCTCTCACACTCAGGAAACTGCTGAAATGAAAATGTTCTTATCTCAGCCCATTTTTTCCATTACACTTCTACTAGGTTTTTGTTTTCACTCAAAGGTTTTGCTCCCCCTCTCTTAAGATTATATTATTTTGGAGGGAAGTACTGGGAAAGTAAGCTCCTATTGAGCATACATAGAATGGAAATTAGTCATCAATCAACTGAATCCCCACAGAACCACTAACTTAATGCAGTAAAATGAATGATGGAAGGGAAAATAAATGCATCTGAATTTAAAAAAGCAGAAATATTATAACAACCAAAACACAACACACAGAAGCTATTCTTGTAAGCAAGGGAGTTGAGTCCTTTTTAGATTTATTATTTGGATTATTAATACTGATGAGTTGGGGAGAAGCAGGGAGAAAATCAGTCTTCCATCCTGTGGTGCAGAAAGCAAGTAGCACACAGTCTAGAATTAAATTATACAGATGCTGCTGCGTCTGGACTGAAGTTGTAGCAAAGAAAACCTTTTTTTTTGGCACTTTTCTTACCAAAATAAGAATCTTTGCAGAAGTTTACCATCACAAAAAGACATTGTGCGCTTTTGAGATCAGCAAGATGGATCCTTTTAAAAGGAAACAGATCCTAACAGTTTTCTGTACAAAACTAACCTGCTCAGTCAAGGTAGGAGAGGGACAGAAGGAAATATGCTCTTCAGTGAAGAGGTGCTGTATCCTCTCACTGAGAAAGCTTTTGCTTTAAAGAAACTGGTCCCAAACAGGTCAAAAGGATCAGATGCAACCTACCAGCTCCCAAACTGGAAGCATCTCCAGACCCAGGGGTGTGAAAAAGAAAACTCGTGCTCTTGAAAAATGAGAATCAGTACATGAAGTTTGCTATGTCCTGCCTCTGGGGTACAAAGGCACTTTTTGGAGCCCAAAATCCCAGTCCATCCCACCTGGGGCAGTAGCAGCAGCTAAAGCTGGCAAAAGCTCCCTGCTTCCCCACAGCCCCTTCCTGCTGGGAATGTCACATCCTTGGCGCATTACAAAAAGAAATAACCTCTAGCAGCATGAGAGCAGAGGAGGGAAATGAGGACTGAACAACCTCAGGCCTTCAGTCAGGTCCCACTTACTCTCTTTATGGCTTATAGGTTGGGCCCAGGAAAATTAGCCTCAAATTAAAGTGGGCTACTGTGAGCTTCATTAGCAGTAAACAATCCATGGTTCATTAAGGGGTGAAAGACCAGGCTCACTAAAAGCTCTCCTAGGAAGAAGTTACAATAAACCAACAACTGGATATTAAAGGTATAAAACAGGTATTACTTTCCATGGGGAGAAAAAATCAGAGCTGCAGAGATGCAAATTCCCCCAACTTTTATTAAAAAATCTAGCTTGCAGCTCATAAAAAATTCAGGCCACTAATGAGAGAACAGAATAGGATTTCAAAAAGCACTTAAAAAGTTGGGATCAAATACTATTTCTGACTTGATTTCCACAGAGCCTTTCAGAGGTAGTAACTGCTTGGTGAAGGCTGCAACATTCTGAGCATCCTTGCATGCACTTTATTTTTCTTTAGAACAGGTTTTTCAAAGTCCTTTATTTTGGTTATGTCTGAGATTTCCCACATGCTCTCCTCATCATACAAACAATTCAGTTTACACTTTCCTGGCAGAGCTAAAGAGATTGCCCTACAAACAAGTCAACATGTAAGCAAATACAATTCAGACCAAAGAAATGCTGCTGTAAAGGGCAGCCCCTACCCCTGTGCCAAGCAACAGGGAAATTGGCTCTAAGCCCTTCCTGATGCTTTATTGAAATGTGCTATTTTCTCACACAGAAGTACCCTCTGGTTTGCACAATGCAGTGCAGACTCAGCTCTGAGCACACAAGTTTTGGCTAATCAGAAGCAGCAAGCATGCCAGAAATCTGCTTGCCCTATGCAAACAGTGCTACCTTGTATTGATTTCCTCAGAACATGTTAACATAAATCTGACATTAACACCAGCTTACCCACCACTCCTCTCATGGAGAGCACACTGATTTACAGGCTGTGTCAATGCAGGTTGTGTTCAGACAAACAACTGCTGGTCCTCTCTGCACAGTGATGAGGCATCATTTGCCATCACCCATCAGATTCCTTGACTGAGAGCATCTTTTGTTTGCTTTCTCTTTATTTTTGGAGGCTCCACCACTCTACTGGTCTGTTTTTCTGCATTCTGCTGTAACACATTACTGCTATGCCAGGCAGGAGAAAGACTCAATCTAACATTTTTTTCCCCCTAGGATCCCAGCAGGGGAGACTGCAAGGAATCATCCAGGAGACAATTTGTCACACCTTTAATTTATTAGATGTCGTATAACAACTCAACCCTCATTTAGGTACTTTAAAAAGAACTTGTCTCTGCCTTTCCAAATGGAAAACTCAACAAGCATATTTACAATTCATTTGACATGTTTCCTCTTCAGTTAAAAACGGGTCCCTCTCTTCTATTCTGTATGATTATTTCAAACCTTTTTAAGCAAAATAATTTAACTGTCTTGAATAGAGGTGTTTTGCAATTTCTAACAAGACTTCTCTTTTTAGCCTTTCCTTTCAGGCAGAAAAACATAAACTAGTCTTCCTGATGTTTTGTGCAACTTCCTATTTCTTTAGGTTCTGAAACCAGGCTGGCACTAATCCCATTGTATGACCACGGGTGCTCTACACTTCTACTTTGACAAGGAAAAATAAAAAACCACAGCAAATCATTCTTTATCCCACCTGATAAAATGTCCCATTTGCCTTCTCTGGCCTTGCATTGTTCAAAGCAAACCCTGGCCACTAGCCATGCTTACACATCTGGTGTGTCAGAATGATAACACAAGGAAAATTCTACAGGAGAATAGGAGGTATGAGAAATACCCCCACCCCAAAACACACAGGAGCACTGTACCCAAGCTTTCAGTGTACTCAACATCCTGCCTCATTGCTGTGGTTTTATCCCTAGGATAGGTTACCTGTCTACCTTGGAGCTGTTTGTTCACAGAATCTGCCACTGACTACCCTTTTAATGTCATTTTTGGTAGATGACAGCTATTCTTTGCTTATAGCTGCTTTTCCCTTCTTCCTTCTATAAAAAATGGGAAGTGACATTAACTATATAGTTTAAAAAATATTAAAATTAAAAAATTAAAATTAAATTTAAAAAATCACAAAAACCCACAATATTTTCTGAATATAATCCAACAGAAAACAAACAGCTATGAGAACATTGGAAAAGAGCAGAGGTAGAGGCAAGCAGTGTTAGAAAAACAAGCCACAAATTAGAAACCTGGAGAGTCATTGCCCATATTATGACAAGCTGTGTCTTTAAAACCTATTAGAAATAGGCAGATTCACAGTAGTAATTAGGGAATTGGCAGTTGGGTACAAGAAAAAGGGAAGGAAAAGAGAAGGAGATATTCTTGAAAATATTTAAATTCAAAGCTCTTTGCCTCCATTAGGTTAAATGCTACCATTTAAGCACTCTGTATGTCAGCTCATGAAACTGCAGTGACAGAAGTCTCTAAAATAGGGTTCCTATTTTCCCTGCCTAGTGAGTAATAGCTAATAATCAGTCAAAAAAACAGAAAATTCCCCTGGTTTGCAGAAAGGTACAGTTGTGCTATTGGCTTCCACAAGGTGGCCTCTGCCAATCGTTTTACCCTGCAGTGACACCCCTGCACAAGCTGTGTGTCCTTTAGGTTCAGATTTATTCCTGCTTTTCACCCCAGCCCCTCTTCCTCTCCTAAAGGACTGGGCAGCACACAAAAAAGACTTTAGGAGTGTGAAAAGGCATAAGGACCTAAAAAATATGTGTGGAAAAAGCACAGAAACAACCCTGTTTTTTCTTGACAATCTATCCCTAAGCTTTTCATGCTGAAAAGAGAAGATGCCACCTTTGTCTCAAGTGACAAGCAACCACTATTCAGATCATAATCAGCTTTTGGGGCTCTATTTTACAGTAAGATTTTACTCTGACTGTTTCTCATATAAATTCATTAACAGTGAGTGAGCTCTCCTCACTCCATGGAGAAGCCTGCACAACAAACTGTTCCCTACATTTTTTCTTTTTTTTTAAAACACTTTTCATCTTAAGTGAAGCTGGGGTGGCCTTATCAAAGCTGAAATGCTGAAGTCAAGTGTCAGGCATTAACACAAATGTCAAGTGACTGCAAACTTCTGGATGAAGAGATATTTCAATGATTGTAAGGCTGGCCTCAGATTGGGAAAGCCTGGTTAAATCTCATCGTTTGTGACCTTGAAGAAGCTCTGAACTTCAGGTTCCCAACAGTCACAGAGTGATTTTTCTTGACTCCCCCTCTGTGTCCTCTCCTTTCTTTGGCCTGTTTGTTCCTTCAGCCCAGAAAGTATAACTTATTATTTATAGCATTGTATACAGCGTGATTCAGTTTCTGTAGCAATATTCGGTTTGACTGTAATAGAATAAACAAAAAAAGAGAGGACCTATACAAAGAAAAATAGTTCTAATTTAAGCCCAAGTTCTTTACTGAAAAGTAACAACAGCTCACAGAACATGGTCACAAGTAGCATTAAGTCCAAGGATGTAAAGACTTTCCTATCTGCTAGAAAGAAGTCTCAAATTCTTTTATTTGCAATATACAAATTTTACAAGGAAAAGAGATAGATACTATGACCTACCCAGTCAGACAGAAAAGCCTGTTCTTAAAATCTGGAATCTTCACATTTCTATTTCTGCAGTTTCCACAATGAACTTCATAAAAAGGTTGATACCAGTTTAAAATAGAGCATTCTTTGTACAAAGCTACATGCTTTATTCAAAGCACAAAATATCTTCTGGACAAAAACATGTTCTGCTGAAATAAACAAACCCGGATGAGAGAAAAGATAAACTTAAAAGAACCCTCTGGGTTTCAGCAGATTGCAGTTTACAAGTGACCATGTATTTTCTCCCCCATGCAGACTCTTTCTGTCCATCAGTTGCTGTTCTTTCTTCTTTTAAACTCACGTCTCAAAAGCTGCAATTCTACTGTGGTATTTTTATACACTGAGGAGTCCTTATGAACCTGCTTTGTGTGCCTAAATTAATCCCTGGCATTCAAGTATGAATTTGGAGGCATCAATGTTCCCTGCAGCTGGCTGTTGTGGGGCAAATCAGAGGGGGAAAACAGCTGGCATTAGATTATAAATTGGGGTGCCAGAGCTACAGTGAGGCTGGAGGACTGTCTACATGCACAGAATTCTGCCCTGGCCTTTATGGAATGAGTACAAAAAGATAGAAGCTCGAGATATCAGCTACTGCACAGGACTGGATAATTCTAGAAATGTGATTCTGCATTTTTTGGATAGAAAAAGCTATAATATCACATGCCTTCAGAAAGCAGGAGGACAGCAAAAATGTGGCAGACGACATGAGGACACAGCAGAGATCTCATGCCATCTCCTGACAAGACTACTTGAAGAAAAAAATGATGAAAATTTTATCAAGAAATTTTATTTGCTTTCTGTTTCTTTAACAGAAAGCAAAGGTGTTGTCATAGTTTTCTGATCATAAAGTCGACTTGAGAGGAAGGTAGAGAGGTAGGTTAGGATCAATTTCACATGGCCTCTGGTTTTGTTAACACCTTTCTCAGGATGTGGGAGAAGTTGTTTTCTGGAGATCAATCTTCTCCATCAGGGGGGCCTGGATAATTTGGCTAAATTCAGCCTGGCAAGAGGAATGCCTTGTCAAGCAAAGTCTAAAGGCTGCCCACTGACACCTTCCTTCAGTCTCAGTTCTAATTTTTTATGTTCCTCCTGGCAACTGCCTCACCAAACCTCAGCAACTTACCAGAGAACAGGCATTCCCAAACAGACAAATATCCCAGAATAGCATGTATTCTCAGTACCTGCTAGAGGAAACTTATTTCTTGAAACTGCCTTTCAGAAGCAGTTTTTAGTGAATAGCTTATTACAAGATGGACTTGAGAAAATTAAGCAGTTTCTGTTCTCTACTAGTTCATGTTCTAAATATTTTATTAGTCAACTTTTTCAGTTTTGTGGGAAAAGAGGGGTTAAATCAAGAATAACTACCCAAAACTTGTTCAATTCTAAATTAATAATAAAAGAAAATTCAGGGCTTTTTCAGTCCATACTATCTTTTATTTCTTCTTTCACCTTTTCAAAAGGAAGCAAACATTAAGATATCAATTCAGTTGTCTCGACATCAACAGATTTAGAGGTCCTCAGGTGAGACTGCCAGGTATGGCACAGGATCTAGAGGGTAACTTTCCCCTTCTGCAGTGTTTGAGGAGCCTGTTTGTGCCCCTTTCTCTGTATTTTTGCTCTGGCAACTGAATTGGAGCCCAATTATCATGATTGCATGGAAAACAGCAAAGGCAAAAAATGGCTCAACACATACTAAACCTGCTATGAGGTCTTAAAAGTAAAACCAAGGCAATTTAAAACTTTTAATCTCATTTCTAAAGCTGGCTGAAATATGGTTCTGGAACAGTTAGGGATTTGTATGACTGAAAATCTCACTAATCTGGTCTCCAATCTCTATTACATTCCTCATGTGAATCCTTGGGAACCTGCACAGTTCTTAACACAAACCCACATCCTCATCAGTGGAAACAGGACTGGAGTCCTCCTTTATCAGCCACATTTACTGTTGTTATCTGAATCCAAAGTTAAGAAAAGAAGGGACTGCTGGCAAAAATGAAAAAAATCAAAAAAGAGAAAACAGAATAACATAGAAGAGCAAAGATCATATAAACTTTATGCCTTGAAGAAAGATGAGTGCTTTTATATTATCACATTACCTGGGGGTTTTATTCATATATCAGTAGAGAGAGTGAAGATTTAACCAGTGATTGAACCAGTCTTTGGGTTTGATCATGGATGTCAAAACACTTCATAAAAGATACCTGAACAGAAAGCCATTTTTTTGGGCTGCTTCACTAAAAAATAAAAGTGTATTCAGAAGTGTCTAGAACAAAAAGCAACATGAAGATATCTGGAACACACTTAAGCATAGACCACACAATTTGCAGACACTCATAGAAAATTCAAATCAAAATCACAGTTTACACTCCAGCAGAAATCACTACTTCAAGGAGACCCTAACCTTAACATGCACTAGGCTTAAAAGGAATTTCAAAGTCTTTGCTCTTTGAAAAGAAAAAAAAAGCATGACTAAAATTTCCATTATCTTAGCCTTAGAAAATAACTTGGAAAAGTTATTGAAGTATGAACAATAATAGCATAGGGATGCAATATTTATTACACAAATTTTTTGACCATAAGCTTTGGAAAAGTTTTATTATTATACAGAATTGCCAGGCATCAATCACTTTCTTGTGAAACAGCAAGGAAAGATGATTGACCTCTCTGGCATTTATGAAACAGTTCAGGATATATTTCCACGTCTCCCAGACTTTTACAGCCCCAAAATGACCCAGAAAGAAGGGAAGTTCATCTGTAGAGTGTGATCTGGGTATCAGAGCTTTGTGGCATTCCTAAAATCGAGCAAACTCAGGATACCCATTCAAACAAGCTCTAAGTGAATTTGGTAATCAATTCCCATTGAATTTATAATTGCAGTTATCTGACCCCTTCAGAATGAGAGCAGCCAATGGAGCTCATTCACAGCCCAGAGCTGCCTTCAAGTCAGGATTCCAGGATATCAACACTTCTGGAGGGCATCTGCCCCCTGACTGGATTTCAAGCTGTTTGTTCAGTCATCCAGACCTGCTCCTTGAAGGGATGGGTTTTGCAGGCACCCTGGATGCTTTGAACATTCTGCCCAGGTGGCTTCTAAGGAAAGGAGGCCACACACAGTCCCTCTGAAAGTCCCTCTCTGGCAGTGCAGGACAGCCCTGGAGCTCTGCAGAGGCACTCAGATCTCAGTTATTTCCCACAGCTGGGAATTGCTTCCTCCTATGCTTCCCAGATATCCAAAAGAAATCAGGTTCTTCCTAAGTATTCAAGCAGGGCATAAATTACTGCTAGGGAGGAAAGGTCTTTCACAAGAAATTGTATCCAGTCTCAAAGCAGCCCAACACCAATTTATTTATTTTTCCCTACCAAGCAGCACAGCCCATAATCTTTATTTTTGTACTCTGTTTTCACTTGAATGCAGGCCTATGACCAGTCATAGATGAGTGGCATTGTTTTTCTCAGGGTGGTGATTGGTAGGATGAATTGCCAGAATTGTGAAGCTATTTCAGTTTTGTCCTATTCCTTTTTGTTCCAATACCTTGAAAAACTAAAACACATACCCCAACCCCAAATTTCCAAAGCACACTCTGTATTTTCATTCCTGATCACAGGATGAAAAACTGGTATTCATTTTCAGCCCTAGAAATGACTACCAACACCTCAATTTCAGAGTTTCTCACAGAGACAAATTTCCAAGTATTTTCAAACACCCATTCCCTGAAAAGTGAAGGCATTTATGCAGGCACAAGAAGGAGACTCCCTATTTCAAAATTCAATGCATACAGGGAGACTTAGTTAAAGTGTGCAGGGAAGCAGCTACCCCTGTTGTCACAGTGTGCTTAACCAGCCAAGCGCCAACAAAACTGCTTTTTCCTCTCCATCACCAGAAGAAATATTGCTTAAGTTTCTATATTCACAACACCTTTTTTGCCATTCTTTTCTTAAGCTACTCATGTTTGCTCAGTGTATTTAGCAGACATTTATCTCACTCTATCAGCAAAGATTAAAGACTCATACTACCTAGTAATCCAATTACCCTGCATGAGAAAAGCAAATGTATCTTTGGTCATTGCCCACAGAGCTCCAGGAATCCATCACAATATAAAATGAAATCTAATTAATCGTGTGCTTTGGTTTAGCTTCATCCACATCATTATTTCGTTCATTTCTAATGGATATATATGTTAGCAGAGATTTAATAGTTTTAAATGCACAGAGCCAATGGGTCAGCTTACCCTAAGGTCAGTGTTCAGATAATTATATCTTTAAAGAATTGTATCTGAAAAAAGTTACTTGTGGTGGTAGACACAAAGGAGAGAGAGCTGCAGAGCCTTGGGATAACATAGCACTTATGCAGAAGTCTGAGTGTTTTACAATTCCACTAATCCTCATTTCACATTTCAAGAGAAGGGGACTCTCATCAAATCTTTTTTGCTTCTTCAAACACATATTTTCCCACAACCTATTAAAGCAAATGGGGGAAGCCTGAAGTAGCACAACACTTATCCAAATCCCAGAGGCAACCAGTCATCTGAGTAAGGTTTGGTGAAGAAGAAAACAACAAACCCAAGTATAATGCTATAGATACTGAGGAGTAGAAAAAAAGCCTGCAGTGTGGCCTTAAAACAAGTAGAAGAAAGTATTAAAAGAAATCACACACAGAGTCATGCAAAGCCATTGTAAAATTGAAATTACTTGGAGCATTTCATGCTTAGAGTTATTTGGGACCCACACTGCATCTCCAGGCTCCAGACAGAGTCACAGGAGAGCTGTGAGAGCCAGAGGATAAACAAACACTTCTGTAAAACTGCACTAAAACAGCGGAAACAAAGAAAGCTTCTCATCATCATTTAACCAATATAGCGTTATAAAGCAACTTGCCCACAACTGACAGGTTGAGTTTTTTAGATAGTGATAAAGCAGACCAAAAAAAAAAAATCATCACAGTAAAGTTACAAAACAATCTGTTAACAGCAAGGTGTTAACAAACATTAGGAGAAACTACTTATAGATGTGGTAAAGTCTTCATTATCTGTGACAGTTGAATAAAGGCTAAAAGCTGTCTAAAATACATGACATAATGCAAATAGAAGTTTTAGGGAAAAAGCCCACAGAATGCATTAAACCAGAGATCAATTAGGCAGTAATGAAGTTTCTCCCCCAACCTTGAAAGCAATTGAAAATAACATTATTTTCTTGAATGTATTAAAACGAGACAAGATATAAATATTTTACTGAGTCTGAATAGCTTGTCTGTAGGAAAAGAAAATGTTTTATTCCTTAAGTGGTTAATATCTTGTTTAATCAGTGCTTCCACTTTGTGATATACCAGAGCTCTAGGAAAGGAACTGGGAACAACAAGATCTGTCTCACCAAATAAACAATCTCTTAGGAATATCAACATCCATTTTCCAAAATCATATATGTAATTTACTTCCATAACTCCACTCCTTTTTAAAAAGCAAAATCATCATCCATGAAGTCAATAAGATTTTTAAGAACTGAATGCACTCTGCTGGCTCCTGGTGCCCTTGGTCTTTTCCTTGCTATCCTGCAGTGTAAGTTGGTAGGATATAAAGCAAGCTTCCCCAGCCTTCCTGTGGTGAGCACACAGGTTGGCAGTAGTGTTTCCTTGGGCACAAACCTGAGATGCGTGCCTGACTGCTCCAGGGGAGTCAGCACGTGGGCACAGGGAACTACAGTGGTGACACTGAGTTAAGCAAACTTTACATGTCCACAGCCCTCCTCCAGAGAAACACTACCAAAAACTTGACGTGACAAACCCCTTTACTTTTACACGGTTACTGAGCTGCTAGTCTGTTGCATCCACAGGCTCCATGCAGAGAAGCCATGGGAAACTGCTGTGTCCCATGGCCATGATCAGAGCAGAGTCCTCGGTGCAAAGCAGCACTCAGACCAGGTATCTTGTGCTTCAGCCATAAGGGAAGACTGTGTTAAACCAGACACAAAACACTGACTGTTTCACTTGTTTTGAGGGTGATGCTTGTAGCTCTTGGCACGCCTTAAAAAAAAACAAAAAAACAACAAAAAAAAAAAAACCCACATATTTGTAACAAAATAAAAGCAACCTGCCCTCCAAACAAACATGCACATAGAGAGTCAGGCAAATCTCAGGAGTTGTACAGAAAAGTACTGTTAATTTGACATTGAGCTTTATAAGCTTTGCTCCCTGATGGTTAATTGTCAAATATAAATGAAGCTGTGTTCACACTGCAAACTACACACAGGTCATTTTAACTTGAAGTTGAAAAATATGAAAGGCTCGAGACACAAAAGAGAATCAAGGGGAAGGAAAAAGAGAAAAGAAAACAAAACCAAAAAATCCAACAAGAATAAAAAAGAAAAAACCCAAAGGAGGAAAGGACATGGTGACAGTTCAAAGAAAATATAACACAAAGATTATTCTATTTGCTTGAAGCTCATGCACGGTTACTGAAGTTGTCTACTTTATGAGGATGGTCTTAAAGACAGGTACAAGGGGAAAGTTAGAGAATAGAATGGATTTTTTGACTAAGTTCCCAGCAGTTCCCCTGCATCCATCAATAAAATAACTGCTGCAGTATTTTTTTCTCTGTGCAGTGTGGCCTTAAAACAAGTAGAAGAAAGTATTAGAAGAAATCACACACAGAGTCATGCAAAGCCATTGTAAAATTGAAATTACTTGGAGAATTTCATGAATGAAGCTAGAAGATGACTCATGCTGTCCTCCTTTGTCCACAGGGGAAATTTAAAAGGGCATCTCAAACAGGTATTTCACGACCATGACTTTTTCCACGAATGAAAGGCAGAAGCCCCATGGAGAGGCTTGAAAAATGTAATGCTTGTCAAGAAGCACAGCGATCTATATTTTCTTCAAAAACATCACTTGCATCTTTCCAAAAGACAAAAATGGATATAACAACATGGGATTTACTTAACAAAGTGTAAATGAATTAGATTTGAAGTGAATGCAATCTACCAACTGGTCAACACAGCCATGACAAGCAATTTTTGAAGAATGAAGCAGCTTTTTCCTCTTTAAGTTAAATATTTCTAGCAAAGTAGAACTTGAAGCCTTCCGAGCCATTTTCTCACTTGGTCTTGAAGAAAGAGCAGCTCACTGCACACAGACTGCAAATATTGCAAATCCCTACCTGTCTGCACTGCACTGAGGCAAATGGAGGTAGAGATCATTACTGACCCCTTTGGAAGCCACGCACAGCTTGACCTTCACTGGGCTCCTCAAGGCCTTCATGCTGCTCCTCCTTAAGGGAAGGTGATTTTTACTTCTTTAATTATAAATTCATTATCTCAGTTTGATGGCTGCTTGCTAATCTCCTGCTGATGCTGTGATCTTAATTTAGCACTCAGATTTTGAGAGTGCTACACTGGCTAAAGCCCGCTGTAAGTATGAGGTATGGCAATCTCTTTGTGATACTGCTTTTTATTTAAAAGTTATGCACTATCCTTCTGAACAATTTAAATAAGGTACTTATTAGAGTTTCTGTCAGGTTCTTCAAACTTGGCATAACTGCTATTGAGGCAAAAACACCAAAAGTCCCATGAAATAAGAAAAAAAAATAGAGCAGAAAAAATCCTACACAGGCCTTGGATAACAACTGGAGTAGTCACTCGTGTGCAACAGTTAATTAATCTCCTCATTTCCAGTAGAGAAATGGAGTTTGACTTTCTACAATATATAACCAATCTCCCTAAAATAGACATTGCAAGGTAGTTGTGACTCTTAATTGCTTTTGTTATTATTCACTACTCAATCCCTTCAAAGAGCTGAGCTACAGCTTGGCAGCTGCACCTTCCCCTACTTCAGTGGGATTTGCAGGTGCTCAGCAACTGCCTGGATGTGGTTGTTGGCTGTTTTGACAGCTATGCTATGCACATCTTTCTCACATAATAGAATAACACCTTGGGAAGCAACAACCTAGGTAGGATGAAAAACATACTTGTTTGAGTCTGTTTCTCTCTTTCTTCGGGATGAAAATATGTTGGAAACCAGAGCTAATTTTCCCACTTGGCTTAGTGTAGGTACTTGTGTGGCATACTAGCCCTCACTGGTTTGCCCTTATATAATTCTAGGCACATATGTTTCACTTTCAGTTCTTTCATTTCATTTCAAATGTCATTTACATTTTTCATGTTTACAGGCAGTGATTCAGTTGTGGATGCCACTGAAAACCAGCAGGACTCTGATGGGCCTCACAAAGAGGTTCCTAAAGCAGCCAAGGAAATAATTGTAAAGAAATTGAGTCCATCAAGGCAATGCTGGGTGAGCCAACAGTACCTGTTGTAAACCAGAGCACACAGAGATGATTCAAAAGCCTGCAGCTGCTGTGCTGATGCAGTTCTACCATTTTACTATGATTTGCTCACATGTCCTTGATTCTTAGAAATTTCAAAGGAACTCAAAGAAAATGTTGCACTTTGGGGGTCCCAAGGCTCTCTGTCTGCAAAGACACTGCCCTGAAGCCAAGAAGAAATCAGCACAAGAGAACCAGGTGTGGAATCCAGCTCCTTGCAGGCTTTGTGCCAATGGCAGCACAGCCAAAGCATGGCATTCCTCACGTGCCCTTCCTGAGCAGTAGCACTGAGGGTGAGCTTTGAGCAATGGAGCCAACACTGGTTATGGAATCACTCTCCAGACCTGAATTATGAGAGGCTGTCAGCACCTTTCATCAACATGCATCATATTGCTTAGCTAATGGACCCTGAAAAGGATCTACTATTTTTCAATATTTTTTCCCATTATTGTAAATAGATGAGATTCTGCTCCAGGCCACATAAGAAAGATGAAAAATTAAGAGGAAGAGACATGAATAAATGCAGAGAATGTGAAGAAAGAATGTGATTGCTCTTATTTTTTTCCCCTCAGCAAGGCATTTTCTTCCCCTTGAAAAAACTAGCAGCTGCCCTGAGAAGAAGACAGCTGAAGTTACCAGGAATGCAAAATGGGACAAGCATTCAAAAGAAGCAATACTTCCAATAAAAAAGTATTTACTAGTTTCAACATTGTATCAGCAGTTGTTTTTTTTTTTTTTCTAATTGGTGATTCTAAATCTCTTTTTAAAACAAGAAACCTCCAAACTTGCTTAATGGCACAAATATGAAATCTAAGCATAAAAACATGTAAAGTTTGTACACAGTGTTACACAGATTTTTATCAAAGCAGATAATTTAGCTGTAAACAACAGTTCTTCTGAAATAAAAAAGGTACCTACATAAGCTGTCTGGTCTCAAAAACGACCTCTGTGAATACTAAGAAATGAACCAAACCCCAAATTCTCAAAAACCCTATTTTTAATGCTACTTTTAATCCAAATTTTAGCAATTCACCTGTGCATTTGAAACAGAGTTACTGAACTTATCACTATTTAAGCCTGTGTAAACACATACGATGTCATGGCAGTGCATGAGAACAGAATCTTGACAGAGGCAGTTGCTGCCATTTGCAGGCTGAGATGAATGTGGTGGGTCTCTTCTCAAATTCTCCCACCTTCTTTTTCTGATTGAAACAGGTTTCAGCTTTCAGGCTCTCTCAGCTGATACGTTTATTATATATATACTTATGTTTTTGCTATTAATTTGGTGAGGAGAACCAAAGCAAATTAAAGAACAGATGAACTCTGTGATTTGCAAACCTAACACTGAGCAGTGTGAAAAATTCAAAGTATCCTTGCTCTGGGGGCTTAACTTGAAAGTTTAAAGGAAGGAAACAGACTGATAACCCTACCTCCATAGTATTTCCACAAATATAAGCTGGATTTCCTTCTCCCTGGATTTTTTTGGTGAGGGTGTATTTTGGATTTTGTGGGGGTTTTTTGTTTGCCGTTTTGGTTTGTTTGTTGGTTTTTTGTTGTTGTTTTTTTTTCTGTTTGTTTGTTTACTGAACTAGTTAGATAGATGTATGAAGACAAAATGAGCACAGAGAAATTGTAATCTTGTAACTACTATAGTTCTGACTGCTGGATTGAATCTTCAGGGCACCATTTAATATTCAGATGCACAAAAAAACATTTAAATAATGCTGGGGTTGGGCTAGCAACAAAACGAACAACAAACAGATGCTGGGCAATTCAAATTTAAGGATGACACTTCATTACCACTGTTCTTAACAAGGGAAAGCAAAAGCATGTAAGTTAAGAATATAATTTCAGCCTTTCAAATGAATTCTTCAGGATTTATTGGTGTGTTACAACACTAATGTTATTTTAAGAACAGTTTTCTGTATGTTAAATGGCAGGGACCTTGTCTTTATTGAGGCAATAATAAGTACCAAAAACTGTAAGAAAAGTAAGTGCTAAAACAGAAGAGTCAGATTCCCAGTGAAGTGCTAAATAAATCCCTGTAAAAATCCTACCATATTGTTGGGAGGGGAGTGGGAAAAAGACTGTGATGGTGTGAACTTCCAACATCATACCAAATGCAAACACAGAAGGTAAAGCTTGGCAAAAAATGAAAAAGAATGTTGCTGAACTATTATTCACACATGGAATACAAAATATTGTGGAATTAATTCATCTGGTATAGATAGTTCTCTCTAAAGTCTTCTTTTATAATTCTTTATTCGTGATGTAAATGCACAGCAGTCACAGCATCAAACTTCTATACAGAGAGTTATGTCTCTGACAACGAGTCTTGGTGATATTTAAAACATAAATTTAAAGGAACTGTTTTTTTTCTCATGTGAAGTGACTAATTAAATGCCTGAAAACAATTATATTTAATACAAGTGATATAATAAACAAGAAGCTAAAGGATACAAAGTACTGAACTTCTCCAGTACAGGGCTACAACTGCAGACATTTCTGATGTGATGACTCCCATATCTTTTGCAATTCATTACAGGTATTTAATTTATTAAACTGCAAGAACCCCACGTAACATTCTCAAATGTTTTTTAATAGTAAAGAAAAGTAAAATCATTCCCTAGTCATGCTTGATCTTTTTTAGAAGAGAAAAATGAATGAAAGAAAATCTATCTGAAATTTAGAACATTTGTTACTACAGATTCAGAATTCCAGGTTCCTCATTATTTGAGTCCCACCCATGACACAGGATTACATACATAAGATATAAAAAAAGACAGAAAAAAAGAGATTTCAGCAATAAGAAGCATGAACTTCTGTGAATCTGAATTAAAGAAAGAGACAAGAAATGGAAAAGGACAGAGAAATACCTAGCTGAATAAAGACTGAAGGGACAGAACCACGAATATAGGACTGCATAGTACAAAACACATCTTCAAAGCAACTGAAGCTTAAAAATTCAGAGGAAGTCTTTGAAAGCATATGCAACCACATAGTAAAATGTCTGAAGCCTACCTGTCAAGACAAACAATTCAACTGTATGTCTAAAGGATTGTTTTACAGGTCCAACATACATTTTCCTGAATTCATGCCTTTTATTTCAATGCCTTGTTTAAAGAAACCATACTACATATAATATTTAAGTACTAGCCTCCTTTAATGCTAAAACCACAAAGGTTGTCTCACTTTTGATTTGAAAGATTCAGGCTTCTTATGCAATAAGAACACTGGTACTCTTCAAGAAGTTACTTATTTCACCCCATAACAAACTCAGTTGGATGTTTGCATACTCTGGAACAACAAGCTCAGAACCACCAAAGTACCACAAATTAAAATATCAAGAAACAAAAACCCCAAACAAACATCAAAAAACACTAACAAAAACTAAACTGAAAAAAAAAAAAAACATAAAATGAAATAGAATACTCACTAGGTAAAAGCAGGCACACAGAGACAGGTCACCATGATACAGCTGCAACACCAAAACCCACACCTGTAAGCCTTTACCAATTTAAAGGCAACTCCACTCAAGTGTGCTGCAGGGGGGGAAAAAACCCCAAAAAAACAACAACAACAAATAAAAGTTTCAGAAGAACACAAATGTATATGGATTATGCTTCCAAAAAAGGCAGTGTTCCTACCTTGCTATATTGGTTCAGAAAAAATATTTACATAAAACATTTAAAGTTGTCAGCAGTGGGAAATTTGTTCAAGTCCTTATGAAGAAAAAATAAAAATTTTTGAAAGAAGTGTGCCTTTTTTTAGTTCCACTGAATTCTCCGAATGAAATACTTTGAATCAGCAAGTGAAAAGGATGAGTGAAAATAGCCTAAGCTTCCTTGATTCTAGAGGATATAAGCATCACACTGTCTAAAGTTAGCATATGAACCAGTTATCTGATAAGTCACAGAGAAAATTATTCATCAAAAAATCCAGCCTCAATCCTTTCAAAATCCCCTTAAAGGAAATATACTTACAATCTACCAATACTGTATTAATTTTATTTCATGGAATTTAACATATAATTTGCTTTTCCTCTTTTCTTTTGTATTTTTAAATACTTGCACCTCAATATTTTTTCCTTCTACCACTTTCAGCTCCAAATTCTTCTGTATGAATGAGTGTCAGTCCTGTTTTTTTTTCTCTCTTATCTTGCATTTAATTTTCTTTACATTTACAACCTTTGAAATCAGTAGCTGCACAGTCTGAGACAAAAAAAAAAAAGTAAAAATACCTATTCAAAAAAATCAAGATGCATCTTAGACCACTTTGGCAACAAAAAAATAAAATTACTTTGCCTTACCTTTTAACAAGTCAAGGCAGATGAACAGATACATAAGTGAGGAAAAGAGCTGAATCCCATAGTTACAACTTGTCCTGCTGTGCTCAATAGCAAAAACTGCTAAATTAGTTAACATTTTAAATCACAGTTAAAAATTAAAAGAGGAAAAATTATAGGGAAAAAACATATACCCTAATGGGACTTGTTTGTGTGTATTTCCTAAGCCCTGCTCTCCAAAGTGATTGTAGAAATATAAACAGCACTGAAACTTTTAATTAGAGATTTTCTAAATCTCTTGTGTTTCTTGCACCTGAGAGAACCCAAATTTTCCCTTCTCCCTAAGGGACATAGTCCCTGTAGCAGAATTTTGAACCTTGAAGTTAAAATGGAGAGGGGACACTGTCCTCAGAGTGAGCCCACATGTGGCAGAATTCCCCAACTCCACTACTCCATCTGGAGTAATTCCACAGGATTGGTTTACAGGCCAAGAACCAAACATTTCTCTCTCCTGGAGAGCTGCAGGAGCCAGAAATGTGCCAGCAGGACCTGCCCTTTGGGCAAGGGGAGAATTTCCACTCTGCAGCTTCCTCTGGCTGGGGCAGCACGCCAAGAGATGCTTCCAGCCTGGCAGCACATCCCATGATACCCTAAAGCTGATGCAGAGGGTGTTTTCTCACCCTGAAGCAATTTCCTGACACATTCGTGGGGACTGCTGTGGATTTTGTTTTGTTTATCTTCTTGCTAATGAAGTGTTTGTTTGTGTGAGTGCAAGTGCTCTGGGAAGAAACCTCCAATTTATCATGCTTGTGTTGACACTGCTTCATCTGCAGCCTAAACACAAGCAGAGGCTGCACAGAAATCTTATGGGTGGTTAAGTGTTTAATACCATGTCTAGCACACCAAGAAGAGCTGGCAAGAAACCCCATGGATTTGGTGACACGTGTCTCTCCAAATCAGCAGCTGATTAGGAGAGTTGTATGACAGTCAGAACAATGCTCTGAGTCCTACAGCTTGGTGAAGAATATAAAGAAAAAAGGAAAATGTTCCAGTAACTTATACAATACAGAGCAGATCTTAATGAAAATTCAGTTCTATTCTAAAGAGGCAGATTACTCAATATATATACACCTGCAGCAGGCTCAAGCCCATTGGAAAATTCCCATATTTGAGAAGGAGGAAATGTACTGATGAACAGAACTGCTGCTGCCAAGCAGGAGAAATAAAGTGCAAAGGAATAGGAAAAAGAAATCAATTTCCCTTATCACTCTCCAGCTGCACATTGTGTTTCTGTCTGTCATGCTTATATAGGCAAATCATTGTATTATCTTTCCTCCTGTGGACAGTTCCATTGAAGCATTTGTGAAATGGAGGACGTGTATGACTCGTCAAAGGCTGTGACCCTGATGATAAATCTGTACACCTCCCTGAACAAGTCCCTGCTGGGCTCCTCTGGTATAGATCTGCTACAGAACATATGGGTTCAGAGTCAACCTTGTATTGTCTGGAAGATTTTCTCCTTCCATTAGAATTTAGCTGGGGACAAAGCAGACTTTTAAAATGGTTGACACATCCCTGAGAACTGAGGTTCAAGCATTTCCATGGTACTTGTAGAAGATCCACAAACTTTACAGTGCTGAATAGGGTGCTGAGAAAGGTGTAACCAGTGTTACCAAGAGTCAGTGTGACACCTCCCAGCTTTAAACAGAATGTGTTAACTTGTGAGGGCTGCCAGCTGAGAGGAAAAAAACCCAACCCACAGTGAACATCTTTTGCATCAAGAGGTGCAACCCAGAAGTTCTGGTATTCTGGTACCCTGAATTCTGGTGCACCCTCCTACTACCCTGAAAGTTCTTCCAGAGTCCTTTTACATCTCTTTGCCCAGTAAGCCAACACAAAAAAAAAAAAAATTAGGGAGCCATTTTCATAATAAAAATCATCCTACTTTGTAGCCAATAGTGAGGGTCCTGCCAACAAAAGCAGACTGTGTGCATGGTAAAGAGGCCCAAGCAACATCAGAGCATTGACAGCTTGCTGCAGCTCAGCATCTTTCCCCATCTTCTCTCCCAGCCTCCAAATCTGTAGTCATTCAATTAAGTGCCTTGGGATTTGGGACTGGAAGGTGCTAGGAGGATGTCAGTCATCATTATGATAATTATCAGACTTAGACACTATGCATTATTTATTCCAAATATTTATTCATTATTGTGTCCCAGATTAATGCAAGCTATTTGAGGCAAATTATTTCTTATGGAAGTATTAGTGCAAGAAATTCTGAAGCAGAAAAAAAGCAAGCTACCAGCCAAAAAAATAAACCTTGCCAAGCTCCTTCAAGGGGTGATAGAGAGAGGGGAAAAAGAGAGAGAAGAAAGTTTTAATAAGATGATTGATCCTAAAGCTGTCAGGTTGTATTATTGACAGTATGCAAGCCTCTTCTGGGAGCACAGATGTTGATCTAATATATTTGGTCTGTGATCTAATTTAATATGTTAGATGTCCTCTTGGTAGACTGTAAATTTTCTTCCAGTTCTTTGGGGGAAAAATGAGGAAAAAACCTCATAGCTGCAAAACCTGTGTGCTTAAGATTTCTTCAGCAAGTAAGTTTATGTATTATGTAAGGTAAACTGGAACAGCTTTTTGGACCTAATAGCATTAATCTGATTTTTGTCTGTCAAAATCCAGTTTAATATGAATAGCCCACAGAGTAGAATTCTGGTTAACAAAAATTTCACCTTCGCTTTGCTACCAGTTGTTCTTAATATGGTTTTAAATTTTTCTTAGCACTACAATGACAGCAAAGGACTGGGGCACAGCCACCCTTTGGGCTGCACAGACATGTAGCATAGCAGGAGGTAGATGAGATACACTTTGACCAAGAGGCAAGTACTAGAATTATCAGCAACAGACCACTTCTGCAAGCTGAAATGAGGGCAAAAGAAGCTAAGAGATTTGCTCAGCCTTGTAGGTTCATCAGTAGTGGAATTAGCCCCTTGTCAGCTCAAAAAACCTTCTGAGGCTTTGTGAGCTGACAAGTGGCAATTTTACTGTAAAAAAAAAAAGGATATTGAAAAATAATTTTCCTCTGTATGTATATATTTTTAAAGAAAATTTCTTTATAAAAGATTAAATAACCAAAATATATGGGTGGGTGAACATGTTGCAATGCTAAGTTCTTTAACCTGCTACTCCATTTTTTTTACATGCTTTTCCTCTGTATTTTCCTATTACTGAATTTGTCCATATAGTCTCTTCTAATATTTACATGGGAAGGCTTCAGAAGAAAAAGGCAACTTTTCTATTTTTGTCTTTGAAGTCACCAGAACCCAGGAAATAATATTGCACAAAACCCTAGTAATATAATAATAAATCTTAAAAATTAATTTAAAATCTTATATCTTACTTTTTTTGGGTGTACTTCCTTTTTTAACTCTTCTGACTCTTTACACTTTTAAAAAATCAGAAGGGACCAGAAACAGAGGAATAAGAAAGTGGATTCATATATCCATATAATTCCTTATTATAAAGGCCAGCCTTGATGTGCTTTTGCTCTTCTGCTCCTTCTCTTCAGTCTCAACATCAGATCTAAAAAGAGAACATGTGTCCATATTTGGCAGTCCTTCCACACCACAGGATAGGAAATATGGGATTTTGATCTCTCAGAACTATTTACTTGGCATCTAACCATAATATGTCACTTGTATTAGAAATCAAAACTCTCACAGGTCCTGACCTGCAGCAAGCCACTGCCAGGAGATGCAGACACCCATGTAAAGCAAAGTTCCTGTGCTCCTGCCTTGCACTGAAAGCTTCTTTAGCCCACAGATACAGAGCAGCAGCTGGGCAACATCAGCACAGCAGTGTATTGACCACAGGATCCTGCCCCAACAGCAAACAGCAAGGGCCAAATACAGATTTAACACAATTCTGCAGTGATATTTCTGTGGAATACTCTCCCAGCTTGCAGTGACCTTCAGGGAAGGTCTTTTTTAAAACACAAGTGAACTCAACAGCTGAGTATCACCAGAAACCTGTTTGGATCTTGACATATGATAGGAAGAAAGAAAAAATGCTTATGTTGCCATGACATAAACAGTGGAAAGTTTCCTTCTGACAGTCCATAGAGGAGAAGGTGAGCAGCACGTTAATTGCATTCTGATGGGAGATTTAGGTTTCCTATCACTGTTTCTCTCTTCCCTTAATGTTGCCATAACATTGTGATGTTAGTTTAATGCAAACAAGATTTAAACAATGAGTATTTCTATTCTTGCTGGTATAGTTCCAGCACAGTGAAAGACAAGGGATCAGCAATCTACCAGGCAGCTAGAAGCAGAAGGGGCAGAGAGAGAAGAGAGTTTCTGTTTTACAGCAAATGAAACTTGGAAACTTCTTCGAAGAATTTAAAATGAGAACCAGATTGGCACTTGCATGTAAATGACCACCGTGTTTATCAGAGCAGGAGAGTGGTGAATTTGAGCACACCAATCCACCACAAATGGGTCCCTTGGACACTGCTTGAAGCCTTCTCCTGTCCTAAGGCAGTGTGAAGCAGAAATGTTCTGCCTGACCTCTTTTAACCCAGATCATTTAAAAAGCGGGAGCAAGGAGGAAAGAGGTTTTGAGTGAAGGAAATAAAGAAGATGTGCTCACAGCTTCTTACTGAATTTTATAGATCTGCAAACTGAGACACAGTGAGGGTAAGTGGCAGACCAATACTGTTCCAAGGATGTAAGTCAGCTTTTCCATCACTTTTCCGTCCTTACCTCCTCTCACTGTGTGCAGAGGTTGAGCCTCTCCAAATATTAAAAAATGCCATCTGCTTGAACTGAAGATTTGACTTTGGGAAACAGGAATAAACAACAGGTTTAACTTCTTTGTATATCTGATGGGAGGGCCGGAGGGAACCCACCTTCTGTTAGTACTTATCAATTTGATGTAAAAAATAATGTTGATATGGAAGAGAATGATCTAAGTGAAGCTCTAAAAAAGTTGGGAAGATTTAATGAGTTCTCTGCATCATACATACCCAAAGAAGAAACTACACATATGGAACAGGGAAGAAAGAGGGAAGTCAGGAGCTCAGAAACTGCAAAGAAATGAGGAGTTTACTTAACAATGAGCAATGATTTTAGCTAATAAATACATTATGTTTTGAATGATGAGTTTTTCCTTTGAAAAGCGTAAGGATTTTATGGAAAACCTGAGGAAGAAAAAAGTATATTAAATACTTTTTTATTTTTGAAAATTATTTCAATATAAAACATTATTTTCAGTTTTCACCTGATGCTGTGACCAGTGAACTGTTCTCTGAAGAGCTTTACCACATAGCCCTATTATTAAACTACCTCTACACAGTGATAGATTTCGGGCCACAGTAGCATTCCTGGAACACAGGAGAGCATCATCACACAGATTAACAATGGTCAACAGAGGCTTCATTATAATAAACTAATTTCACAGTTCTGCAAAAATTCCATGATGAATCTTGTAATCACAGAACTTTTAAGCTTAGAAAAGAATTATAAGTCATCACATCCAACTGTTAAATCTACTACCAAACTATGGCCCTACATTGTGACATTTACACTTTTAAATACCCTCAAGGATGACAGCTCAACAACTTTGCTGGGCAGCCTGGGAATTGAAGCCACATGTCCTGAAACCTAATTCAGAAACACATACTTAACTTAATCTCTTTTCCAGTTTGTAAAATGGGAGCAGCTGATGGAGAACTACACCTCATTCTCTCACATTTGCATGGTGGGCATTCAGAGCCATAAGGTTTCATCTGAGTCTGCAAGGCTTTCAGATCCTTTCAGATGTCAGAGATCCTTGGTTTGTGTCAGATCAGAAAATGTACATAACAGTATTTACAACCACGCAATAGAAAATTTTACTTTTTAAAATCGCCTCTAAGAGCTTGCAAAATGCAGAGACAAAACTGTGAACAAGACTAAGGAAAGACAAAGAAAAGAAGGAGGAATTTGCCCAGTGCATCATTTTACAAAGTAGTGATGAAGAAGGTTAAAGATCTCTTTTAATTATTTGGTGTTGAATATTTCCATTTGTTTTCAGTCTGTCTCCTTTAAGGGAATACTCCTGGCTGATCAGATAATGCTCAATACAAGTCCCATCTTTTAACTTGTGTCCTTTCACTCATGCTTGAACACCTCAACTCTCTCTCCTCTTTTCTTTCTTTTGAAGAATAGAAATGGGGTGGGGGGTGACGGACAACTGACACACTCTAAGCCACTTGAATGGCTAAGAATTTTTTCTTTGAGACACAAGTGCTGCTGTATGGCAGAAAGCAAAGCTGTGCAGGATAAACCCAAGAATTTTTTGGCACTAACAAGGGACAGGAAAGTTTGCAGGCCAAGCTGAGGGATACAGCCTGATCTCTGGTGTAGAGATGTGCTGAAGAACTTTATGAAGTAACTAACAGGAACTCACTGTGCCTACCGAGTTCTTAAACAGTTCTACACAGTCTGGAGCACCCATGTGTTGCCTCTCTATTTGCATATCTATAGGCAGGGCAGGGCACTGTCAGTTTAGCACAATATGTCAGAGGAAATCTGAATAGTACAGAATTTGATTCTTAAAAAATACCATGTGAAACTAGAGATCAGACCATGCACCACAAGAAAAAATGTGGTGACTACTGAAATCCATTTAAGGTTATCAGCAGTAAGACCCAATAAAATGCTATAAAAAGGGCTATAAATATCAGAGCTATAAATATATATTTGATAAATATCAAATATCAAACTATATCAATAGTTATTCAATGATATAAAACACACCATTCCAATTAAAATAGAGATGACAATGTAATACATCTTGATTCTTATGTCTCAGAAATTAGACTTGCCTCAAGACTTTCAGACATACATTGGATTTTTTCTATATCTAACTTTCTTCGTTTATTGGGTCTGCTAACTCAGCAAAAACATTGTAATATGTCACTTGCTATGTTCTAATTCTGCTGAAAAGTCTCTTCAGTTCTCCTTTAAGAATTCGAGAATCTCCTACAGGAATCTGTCATCAGCAAAAAGCATTGCTATTCAAAAGAAAAAAACAGCATGTCTCTCTGATAAATATCAGAAAAGTCCCTTGGTGACAGTGATGTACTTCATCCATTTATTTATTTATCACACAAATGCATTCAAAAAAGCTCATATCATAAAACAAAACATGGGAACAATCTATGGATATTCCCCTTGCTGGGCTATTCCTCCCACCACTTGGGTCTGACGCCCTGTAAAACTGTCATCTCCAAATCAGTTCATACCTCAAAAATTCAAGCCCTTACAGCAGGTAAGGTCTGCCCATGTAACTCCATGCTCCTCATCTTCGTAAAATTTAGATTCCAGCTGTCAGCTCAATGGCAAATTTCTCATTGAAATGTCATTTCACACATCACTAAGTTTTCTCCTCTCCCCCACCCTCTCCCTTTCCCTAGCAGAGCTGTTTTGAATCTGGCTAGTTCTGATCTGTGTGATAAAAGGGCACTAAGACCTAACTAGAGTTCCATTTCATCAGGTGCACCAGGGACTTTCAGACAGACAAATGCTGGGTCTTATCTGAAACCCAGATTGGTTCTCTGAACAATGGGGGCACCTGCTTCTACTCTCACACATTTCCACAGCAGATGTAGCTCCACAGGCTGCAGGACAGTCACTCACAGGCTTGGAATAATCCAGAACTTCTACTTCAGGGAAAGTGCTGCCACAGAGCAAAAATCCATCACGTGTGGATCAAAATAAGTATCCATGAAGAAAGTACCTAGCCAAGAACTGGTAGCTGGGAAACCCTGGAATAATCCCAGTTAGGATCTGCTAGATTTTTGATAAATTCTTAGATGTACCTCTCATTTATTTGTCTGACCACAGAAGGGACGCTGGTACACAGGTTCTTATCCCTGACTTAAAAGATGAAATTTACAATGGATTAGTTTGGGTTTAAGCAGCCTAGCTTTGTGAAGATGTTTTAGTAGATCACTGAAGTTTGTAAACCACACTTCTGGATCAAGCTCAAGTAGATTTAGGATTTTTTCTTCATCTAGTGTTGCTGTCATTGAAATAACCATATATTGGAGTCTAGAGCCCTTTCTAATTCCCTTAGACAATTCCAAGCAGCATTTCCTGCTTGTTCTGCACAAACAGAAACACTCACTAAAAACAGCAGATGAGGCCCCCTAGATGTTTATGTTTAGGCACCTTAATCCTGCTCAAACTACATGGAGAATTAGTCTGTCACAATTCTGTTCATCTGATTGAGCTGCAGCATCCCTGATGTGAGTGTGCCTCTTCAAGGCTCTTTCTTGCACAGGCTAAATGAGAGCTCAGCACTTAAAAGCTGGCCACATGCTGGACCTGGTTAGACTCTGGAAGCCTGGCCTGAGTGTCAGTACTGTGTTATTATTCCCCAGGGCTTCCAGATGTCTGTAAGCAAAATTTGAGCTCTACATAAAAGCTTCCCCTGTCTAAATAGGCCTGCCTTGTAAGCATGGATGCACCAACAGGAATTGTGAAGAGGTGTCAGAGTATCTGGGATGAGAAGCCACAAGCTGGTCACTGCCACTGTTCAATAGAGCTCCACTCTGACTGACAACTCAGGCTGCAGGAACTAATAATCAGCATATTCAATTAAACTGCATTGGGATCTGGACTCTCACGTCCTTCTAGCTTAGGTATTGCTGTATTGCTGAGGCAGTGGCTTTTGTGAGTCAGAAATTAAATCCTGTTTCCTCTATTGTATTCTTTATGTAATGATATTATAGAGGGAAAATAAATATGTAAACTTCAGGTTTTGTGCTTCCTCCAGAACACCAAGGTTTCTTTGATATGAATAGTAATTAACCAGGGGAATGAGAACTGAGAGCTGTAGTGTTACAGGGCATGTTAAAGTTAAGACAGGTTTACATGAGTTTTACTCAAAGAGATAACAATGTTTGAAGATAAATTCAATCAGGGAATTCCTACAGGAGCAGGAAGCACTCGCTGACAAGCACAGTCTCTCTGCAGATTCACAAACCTGTGAAACTCCCTGCCTTCGGACCATTCTCAAATGACTTTCCCAAGGCCACACAGGGGATGTGTGACAGGCAGCCAACATCCCCCAGAGACAGCACAGGGCTGGTGCTTCCCAGGCCCTGGTCCCAGGTTGCTACAAGAGCAGCTCCTCTCTGTTTTGACAGAAAGACTCATTATGGCAGATGCCAAAAGTTTATGTTCAGGAATGCATCTCCAACAGGGAGATCAGTAAGACTCACACACATTGAAAATGTCCCCCAGGAACTCCTACAGCTAACGGCATCCATTTAAAAAAAATAAAATTAAAAATATTGCTTTCAAACACCAACACTTAGAACCAAGCATCTTGTTAAAGTGAGTGAAGTAGGAGAGATGAAAAGGAAAAGGAAAAGGAAAGGAAAAGGAAAAGTCATAATTCTGATATTTAAGTGTTCTTCCTTGACAAATGCTTTCTTATTTGCCCCAAAGAAGAAAAATTCAGGAATACTTTTTTCCTTGACACGATGGCAAAATTACTGAACATTACGGAAAGCCGGGCTGCAGGTTAAAGACGGAGGTTATTTGTGTCAAAAAGTGCTCTAACTTTGTGCTGCTGCTGCATTGGAAACCAAAACAAGTTTTAAGGAGTACCTTTCCCCCATGGAGATTTGATATGCTTCTTGATGTTTCAGGTAAGGGAGCAAAGGCATTAGGAGGTCAAAAAACCCAAACCAAAGAAAACACAGGGGAGCAGAAAACTGGAAAATAACAGATGGAGTGTTAGAGTCTTGATGCCCTCTAACCTGTGTTTATCACATAGCTGTTCAATAAACACAGCAAATACTTAGAAGGAAATTGTCATTTGTAAACAGAGATAAGCTGCCCCAAGAACTGTTTACAAGCAGAATATAAATAAATTCTAATTGCAGTTCCCCAAAAAATAAGCAGATTCCTGTTCATAAAATATATAATTAAATTAGAAAATACTCTGTGAAATTTTTCATGCTGGTTTTCCATGGTCCTGCTGCTTGGTTTTACTCATAGGTGATGAAAACGCAGATGCTGCACCATTTCTTCATACCCGTGTCTTTAACTTAATCCTTAATCCTCATTAAAGTTCTTTAAACTCAGCTTTAATTCTAAAAGTTGGGAAAAACTTATATATTGGTCCTTTCCTGCAAGTGAAGTCAAATTCCTCCTTTAAATGCTGTGCTACAAAAATAAATCAGTTAGCAAATGGCTACTCCTGGTTTCAGATCCTTACTCCTTGAATGGAGCACACAGAGAGCTTCTGCTCTTCTGCCATCCTCTTGTGTATTTGGAAGGAGCCTTTTGGGAAGCAGGAGCCACCCTGTGCTCTTTGGTGCAGCAGAGCCTCTGACAGGAATATTAAAATATCCCAGCAGATTATGGGAGGTTTTACACCAGCTGGTGTCTGAACAAACCACGAAGGAAAGGACTGATTTAGAGACTGGCCAAGCCCACGTGATTATGCCAGATTTTATGAGCTTTTCCTGTTTGCAGGCTTCAGGTCTCCAGGGTGTTTTTTTTTGGTTTTTCTTTTTTTTTTTCTTTTTGTTGTTGTTGTTTTGGTTTGTTTTTTTTTAACTTACTGGTTGTTCATGGGGCATGAATACATTACCTGTACTGTGGCAGAATCTTTAATGCCATGTACCAGGACCTTACAGCATGGAGGCACCCAACCCAATATCAACACTTCTTCCCAGCCAGAACACAGAAATGACCTTTCCTAATTTCTCATTTCAGTTTTGCTAATTTTGACCATGATCACTGCTGATAGAATCATTGAACAGTTAGGGTTCAAAGGACCCTTAAAGCCCATCTAGTTTGATCCCCCTAAAAGGTGCAGGGATATCTTCAACTAGATCAGGTGCCTCAGAGTCCTGCTCCATCTGACTGTGGATGTTACCAGGGATGGGACATCTCCCACCTCTCTGAGCAACATGTTCTATTGTTTCACTGATAGTAAATGTAAATTATAAGAGTGAAGAGGGGTTGTTAAGCCCTTAACAGTTACATGTGGGCTTGTAGTGGTACAAGGAGCAGACCATGAAGGAAAGATGTTCCACTGGGACAACTTAATTTAGGACTGAAGAGTTTAGGTGCTTTCTCCTGGAAGTAAATGGCTCCATGCTTGGAAACAGCATCGATTAACATTCTGAGCAGCTCCTGCTGCTGAGAATGACAGATAATCTCACGTTGAGCCCTGAGTATTGTTGTTTTTATGATTATTCTTCCACAGGGTCAGAAGGAATTTGCAATGTTACAGTGCTGCTAGATTTTCAGTCATTATGAGACAAATCAGATGCTGTGTGTTTCTTTAGCCTCAACAATTAAAACCAGACTTAATATTCTATGGAATATAAGAAAACCCCAACCAAAAGAATCCCTTCATTATCATTTGCTATATAATGGATTTATTACATGTTTGTGATTATCCATTATCAATCTGCTATTTGAAGAAATTACAGAAGAGCAAGAATCACAATCCAATTTCCTATTCCTGTTCCCAAGCTGGGTGTACAAGAAATGAAGATGTGTGGGTACTTGACAGTCACACTACCTGGCACCATGCATCATGAAATGATGGGCTTGGCTGCTTCTTTTCTGTACAGAAGACTTCAGTTTACCAAACCTAATGGTATAAGGAAATCAGTCATCTGAAACATAACTATCTAATCCACATCAGCTTCTACTAGAGCCAACAGAGAATGATTATCACCTGAGATGATTAATCTCAGCCTGAGAGAGGTATCTGAAACTGGAGGGACTTATTAACCTCTCCACCATGTACAGAGGGATCTGGGACAAGGCAGTGAGATCAGAGCTGTATCTTGTAGATAGCCAATGTCAGTGAGATGAATGTTTGCCTACCCACTCTTCACAGCCATGGGCTCTCATTAGATGCACCTGCTGCACTTGGAGCAGTGCAGGTCTATCTCTGCTGCTGCACAGACAGCAAACATTGGTATATTCATCAGAAACATCCCCTGTCCCTTATCTCAGATGTGTATCTGGGCAACCTCGAAATACAAAGTGCAGTGTAACCAGCAGCACTTCCCCTCTCCCTGAAACACAACGGCTTTTTCAGAGGAACACTGCAGCCATGTAATCATACATAGAAACTGCTGGTGAAAGAGCAAGTCAAGTCTTCACTTGCCAAGGGCTGAAATGGAGATAGATGGGGGACTGAAAATTGCAAGGAGAAGAGGGTGGCTCACACTATAATGTCACCTTGAAAGTCATCTGAGCAACCCCTTTTATTTAGTCAGAAATTGTTGGGAATGAGATTTTCCACTGGGATGAGAACAGCTAAACCAGCAATGTAATTACATAAGGTTGTCACCTATAATACAGCTATTGGACCTTGCACACATATCAAATGAAGGTTGACATTTTTATAAAATATTTTTGTTCCATTAATTTATGGGGTTCCTCCTGAGAAATGCAGTGCTTATACTTATGCAAGCTTTGTGTGCTTAAAAAGAGAGGAGCTGCTGGTGAGGGTAAAAGAGGCAAGACAAAATTAGAAATACCAAGCTACTCCCTAGAAATCCTTGAAATCTGTAGCACCATACCTCTCTCCTCTTTCAGGAAGGACAAAGCTGTTCACATACTGACACTGGAGCTGACATCATGCTTCTGAGCAGAGCCTGAGGACACGGTCAGCCTGCAAAGTGTATTGAGCTAAGAGATCATATGGATAATCACCTCTTTAGTCCTTAAGGATCTCCTTCTTCTTTTCCTGGACACAGCATTCCATACAGCATCAGCTGGGGAATGGGAGCAGCAGCTGTTCAGCTTGGTGCAATCCTGCTTGTGCAAGGCTGGGATACTGGGACTCCAGCTTGGCCTGGCAGTGGGACTTCTAAATGTCCAATATTAAAAAAAAAAAAAAAAAGCCCAAAACCAAAACAAAAGCACAAATGTCTGAAAACATGAGTGCATGCATGATCTGGGGCCTGATGCAAGGACAGTCACAAAGTACTTTGTCCAGCCATGGCTACTTTAAGCTCTGTCTTTCAAAATCTCTTCGACATTGTAGGAACACGTTTCAGGAGCTCCCAGACTGGCTGTGAATGTTTCCAAAAAAAGCAGAATGTTTCCAATAAATTATGCTGGTGGGAATCAAAAGCAGTTTGGAGCAAATCATGCCCCAGGCTCTTCTGGGTCTCCCTCAGGTGTGGGTTTTAGTGTGAGACAGTCTGAAAGCCATATGGAAATGATAACCAGCTCCTGCATGCACAGTGAACTTGAAATTCCTGTCAGTTCTTTCCCTGGCTTAATGCTGAAGCAAGAATATCAATGTCTTTAATTGGTTTCCATGTCCTGGAGGCCCCTGGTATGCAAAAAATGCCCTGAGGACATGAGTGCTGATCTATTACAAAAGGTAAGCAACAAACAAAAATGAAATATTAAGAACTGAAGCGCATGAGTGGTTTGCAGCCATCTTCACTGCTGATATCAGGTTATGGCTTTTAGTAACATTCTGCATTTCAGAAAGCTTCTAATGCACATATCCATTGTCCTGCAACAAGCTGAGTTTCTTGCCTACCTGTTTATTACATCTGTCAATCATGTGTGAAAACTGATGCCAGAAAGTAATCTGAAAATGCTGTTATATCCAATAGCAGTGATAAGGATGAGCTCTAGGGCTCAAAGGACTTTGATGGCAGTAAACTATGCACAGCTTGGATCACAGCCTTTTCTGTCAGGCTACCTTTCATTAAGTTTTTACCAGCAAAAGAAAATGAGAGAACCCAAACAAAACAGAAAGAAGCTAATATTAAAATGTGAGCTTCTGACAAGAGCTAAAGCAAGTCTCTATGTGCACACAAGATTATTTTAGAAACTTAAAGGAAGAGAGGAAGGGGGAGAAATTTAAACAGAGGATGTAATTTTCCACTATCTATGCTCTCTTGATTCCTGTTCATATTCCTAGAAAAACAAGAGGGCTTTGTACCTACATGAAGAGTTTTGTGTGCAGAGGGTTGAGCCATACAGGTGCCTTTTAAAATCTCATGTCAAACTGGAAAAACTGCACCTTGGTGGGAAGGGATTTTTAGAGAAAGCTTTTGACCAGGTGAGGGAAAGGAATGGCTTTGCAGAATGACAGAATCAATTAGGTTGGAAAAAACCTCTGAGATCATCGAGTCAACCCATGACCAAACAGCACCATGTCAATCACACCATGGCCCTGAGTGCCACGTTCAGTCTCCCTAAACACCTCCAGGGACGTGACTCCACCACCTCCCAGGGCAGCCCATTCCAATGTCTAATTGCCTGTTCTGTGAAGAAATTCTTCATAATGTCCCACCTTAACCTCCCCTGGTGCAGCTGGAGGCTGTGTCTTCTCAACCTGTCCCTAGCTGCCTGGGAGAAGAGCCCTACCCTCGCTAGCTGCAATCTCCTTTCAGGCGCTTTGAGAGAGTGATAAGGTCTCCCCTGAGCCTCCTTTTCTCCAGGTTAAACACCCCCAGCTGCTCCCCAGCTGCTCCAGACCCCTCACAGCTCTTGTCTGGACTCACTCCAGCACTTCAATGTCCTTCCTGAGCTGAGGGGCTCAGAAATGGTCACAGCACTCAAGATGTGGCCGCACCAGTGCTGAGTACAGGGGGACAATCACTGCCCTGGTCCTGCTGGCCACACTATTCCTGATACAGGCCAGCTGCCATTGGCTTTCTTGGACAATTTTTGTTGGCTCTTCCCTTTGCTTACTGAGCCACTGTGAACAACTTGATACCACAGAATAGGGAAAAAAGTGGAAAAGGTTTGCATGTTCTAACTACTAACTACTTCCCCCTAACTACTATCATAATACTTTTCATTGGCTGTACCTAAGGTCATCTAAACAAATGGATGACAACTTCAGCTGGAAACAAACAAATCAAACTTATCCTATGCAGGACAATGACTGGACTTGGTGATCCTTGTAGGTCCCTTCTTACCCAGCATATTCTATGAACAGCATTAAAATCAGCGGAGTCATTCTTGATTTAAAGCTGTGAAGAGAATTTCCCAATAAAATTCCTCCCTTACCTTGTGAGGAAGGAAAAATATTCTTGCAGTAGCAGTATTAATAGAAACATACAGGTGGAGAGTGGGGAGATGGGGAAGAGAGCCCAGGACCCTCTGAGATGCTGAGCACTGGACTGACCTGGTGCATGTTCAGGTTTCAGCCTGCTCCATGCTGGAGGCCAGGGCTGCAGTTGTGAGCAGACAAGTGAGATGAGAGTGATGTGCATATGCATCCTGCTGACAGATGGTCTCGTTGCTTTAGAGTCTCCAAATTCAGAGTAAGGCATGCTTCCAGTCATCAGATTTCCTGTGCTATTAAAAGAGGAGAAGCATCTGAATCTCCCCCATCCTTCCAATAAACCTGCACATCCAGGCTCTTGATGCCAGCTTGCAGGCTGGGAATACTCTGCTTAATGCAGTTACTCCCTGAGGACTCACGCTGGCTCACTCAGAACTGACTGCAGCACTGCTCTGCAGGGTGACACAGACTTTGCACTCAACTTTGTTTTCCAATGTCTTCCCAGTTCCATGCAATTAGGAGTGACACATTTAAATGCTTAGATTAAATTTCTTTCCCCCTCTACTCCAAGGATGAGATATGCTTAAAAAGGTGGCCAGAAATTGTCTCAGCACAGATACACAGCAGATTCTGACAGCAGTTTCAGCACCAGCAACTGGTTTCAGGGGTTTTTTTTCCCTAATTGGATATCATATTGTCATCATGCATTGGTTTCCTGAACTTTCTGTCTGGAGGGGAAAATGCAGGAGAAAAGCTTTAATTTGAAAAAAAGAAAAATAAAAATTCCTAAATAATGGTTTTGTGGGCACTAACACGATACACTTAAATTTTAATTAATATTGGGTATGCATCCCCAGAAATTCTGCATGAAATATTTTAAACACATACACATAAATAAGTATATTTTTTTCTTACCTAGGGCAAAGCTCTCATTTACCTAAATCAATGCCTATTGATTTATGGATGATGTTTGTGTCTTTACTTATTACATCAGCTTGGACAGATCCCTTGGCTTTTCTTACTAGGTTCACTGCTTTGCCTTAGGAAGTAAATACTTTGTTCAAATACATGCCAAAGGCAACAGCAACACTGCTCAAACATACATGTCATTTGCTCTTCCCATCCAGTATTTAAAATAATCCCCCTGCTTTAGATGCTTGTGCTATTTAAATCAGACACACAGGTATTCAGTATTCAGAAATACTCACCTGATGGAAGGATGGATCACATGGAAAATCCAAGCATGCTTGTAACCCAGACAAAAGTTTGGCCCTGGAATTCATGAAAACATTAGCAGAATGTCAGCCTGTCACATCTAATTAACCCTAATAATAACAACTCACACTTCAGAATGCAAATTCCATCTGCATATCCTAAAGGTCTCAGCAAAGATCAACACCCCAGACCTAGAAAGACAAACCATGACATTTTCTTTAAGCATGGGGAGAAACTGAGGCAGGAGGAGCAGCAAGAACAGAGAAGGACTCCAGAGAGTGCCCAGAGGAGGGAGCAGACAGGAGAGGAAAGGGAGATATTACAAGGACAGCCTTGGGGTAGCCAAGGCAGCATCAAGTGTGACTGGGGAAGGGTGTTGTTATTCTGATGGGGTTTGTTTTTAAAGCAGAACTAGATCTTGTGTAAAGTAATACAAAATTAAATGGTACTACACTGATATGCACAGTTTAGTCCAGTTGTCCACTAAATATCAGCAGAGATTGGCAGAGTTGGTTTTTGATCTGCTTCACTCTTTCCAAATGCTGCAGATATCTTTTACTTTAAAAAAAAAGGTGTGCTCAAAAGCAAATCCAGCAGTAACTTTCACTAACTTGACTCTAATTGAACTGTCGTGTGTGTAACCATTCTAGAGAAATGGTGATTCCTGCAATCAGCTGAAAAGAAAGAGGCTGCAGGAAAAATAAGCCAGAGACACAGATAAGAAGATTTTATTCAGCTTTATTTGACAAGTTTTATTACACTGAGAAAACATAACGTATCTAATCTCTTTGCAGCTGTTGCAGCCCTTCAGCCTTTATTACTTAAATCCTATTAGATATAAAATTGTTTCTATTTGTCAATGGCATGATATCTTCTTTTATTATTATTGTTATTATCATCAGAGTCTTGCAAGTATGGCCATGAACATAATTTCTGGCCTATCTTCATACCAATAGTTAAGGTTACTCTGCGATATTTGCCTGTTTAAATGGCCTACTTTTTCAAAAGTCCTGGAGAGCTGTGTGTATTGTTAGGATACACACAGTGGCACTAAATAAAGCTCAGCAAATAATGAAAACCTGTGCAAATGTACCAGTATAGCTAATTATTTCTATTATGGATGCTGAAATTCCAATCAGGCAGGGCTCAGCTTTATGCTTACCCATATGAAGACCTTGAAGCAAAGCCTTTCATCACTGTACACAGGTTTTCCAATTTGTCACTTGTAAAACTTTAATTCTTCATTTTTCACAGAAGGATGAAGGATATCCTTTTTCTTACAGGAATTCCCACTATTGCAAATAAATATCAATCACAGTGCTTCTTTCTCTCCCTGTCCCTAGGATAACCCCTTCTCTGATTCGCCATTTAGGAGACTGCAAGGGACATTCCCACCGTGATGTCCCATGGAAGGCTGGGGGCTCATGGGCAGCCATGGCAGGACATCACCTGGCTGCACTTCCTCTGAGGCATGCATAGGTCATTTCTACAAGGACACCATTTTAATTTTGAGGCAAAAGATTTTGCTTGCTGGAAAAGTGATTTTTTTAGCCTGACAATGAAAATTTTAATATGTTGATATAAAAATTATTTTACAGTTGTTTTTAACAGGTGCGGTTTCACCAGATGTTCTTGTAGCATCAGTAGGTTAGGGTAGAACAACAGTGGAAGAAAAAAAAAGGCAAAAAAAGTTTTGTCCAGAAACTTCCAGCAGAGTAGAATATACCATTAGCATCCCCCAGATGCCTGCTCTTGCTTGCACTGGAAGCATTATATTCATCCCATTAAAAAGGGCACTTTCATGCTGAACAAAATTAGTATTTGAGACTGCCAGTGCCATAAAAGTTTAACAAATGAGTAAGACACTGATTCTGAATGCATAACAATAAGGAGGGGGAGTTGTTTTCCCTTTTGCCAATTGTTTTTTATTGTTATTGTAATCTCTCTCTCTTTTTATTAGTTTAATTTTCTTTTGTGTAATTTTGTTTTTATGGAGCAGATTCATCCCTGCTGTACCTCTGGTGGAATTTCAGGAGAGACAAAGACATACTTTTCTGTTGTCAAAAGATAAAGAAAATGTTAATTTCTTTCTCAAAGCTGCCATATTTAGATACTATGGGCAATTTTTCTGTACTTTCTCTCTATCTATCTAACTATAATAATGATGGCCAAAAAGTGGCTCACAAACAGCTCATGATCTGCTTGATTATCAAATGTGCTGGTTTTCTAACTGCATATTTTAGCATGCTGAAATGTGAAAGGCATTAATTTTGGACAGCAATATGTATGGAAATGAACTACAAAGTTCAAGAGCTGGGAGCTACTGCCTGAAGCAGGAACAAGACCCTGCATGGCAGCTGATCTTTGGAAAGTAAAATCTTCTGTTTCTTGCAGTTTTCTACTGCATAATGGGTAGAAACTTGCAAAGGACTTCTGTTGAGCTACTGACCAACTGACAAGAAAGCTGCACAGCAGAGAATTGGGAGCTGATGAGATCACAGACAGCAGACTGAAGTACATCCAGAACCAATCATATCCTCCAGAGGTTAAAAAAAGATAGAGAAAGATGTGGGTATACAATGGTGTATTTAAAAGTTTGGGGTGCTGTTTTCTGGGATGCAGGTTCTGAAAATGTAGCATGAGGTAGGTCTTATCCAAGTGGGGATTTCCTGAAATGAAGAGTTGAGAAGTCTGTCCCTCCATAACACTCTTTATCACACAGAATGTAGGTAAGCACATGACAAATATATCTCACACCTGAAAACTCTTATTTTAAGGATGTCTTTTAGTGACAAATTGGATCACTGTCTGCAGGCTGAATTTATGAAATTCATCTGTGATTCAGCTTTGGCAACAGGAAGTCCTAGGACCAACTACAGAAAGCCATGAAAATGCAGATACAACCTGAACTGTTGAAGGAGACAAATCTCCAAAACCCACAGATCAGGACTAATGAAAAAAACTTGTACATCTAAAACAAGACTTGAAGGACATCTTAATTTCTTAGTCTTACAGTATAGTACAACACTAGTTAGCAATCCAGTTAAGCAGCATCTGATGTCATCAGGCATTTGTATTTTTGATCCAGAAATTCCTAGGACGGGTTTTTAACAAGCCATGACCATGGGAGCTGCTTGTTTGCTTTGCAGCCTGTGTGCAAGGAAAGCCTGGGGTATCCCTAAAGTACAAGGTAACACTCACCACAAAGCCATCTGCCACAGCAAGAAGTCAGGCCCCTTCCCCTGGAGGGTGTCCCACCACTGTGAGGGAAGGAGAGAAAGTCATTCAACACCCAGGGACAAATTCAGCAATATGAGATCTTCATTGCACCCAAGGAAGAACGTGACTCTCAAGTGCCATAGTCAGAGCACGGCACATAGCGGGGTATGCCAAAGGCATCTGAGTCACACAGGGATTTTTTTAATTGTTTCTGTTCATTTATATCTCTTCTATAAATCCAGCAAATATGAGTGTGAAGTAGATTCACAGTTTCTGGAGCACTGTACATGCTCTTGCTTGCTTTGCTCTCCATCCACTTGCATCTGGGCTGTCTGGTGTTGGGCTTAGAGACCCCAGCAAGTGAAATGAAATAAATGTGAGCCTCTTAAAATAACAGTGCTCATGACAAGTGGCTGCCACAGCCAGAGAGTGTCTGGTGTTGAGGCCTGAAGTTCTCAACTCAGTACAAACAGCAGAGATTTTCTTCTGCCAGCAATTTTAGTGACCCCAGCCTCGCTATTCTTGTGCTCAGCTGCACATACTGAAACTTGTTTCCAATTAATGAGTGATGAGCTTTTATTAGACTCCTCAAAACTGCACTCGTGTTTTTGAGCACACCTGAAATTTGATCATGTAGATAGCTCTATCCTCTAAAGGTGAGTGCTGCAATAAAACCTAAACAATCTAGGCCATAGGAAGAAGAAAATATCTAAGAGCCTTCTTGAGATTAAAAACAAATACAGCAAGACTTTTTCTCAGTTTTGTATAAAATGATTGAAACATATTGTGTTTTAGGAGCAAACATTAAGCATTGGAGTATTTTTCTTAGCATTATTAAAAAACACCACATTTGTTCTTTGATGTTTGAAACATTGCACTCATTTATGTTTACAATTTATCATTCAGACTTTCAGTCTTGAAAAATAAAATAAGTGAGCAATACTCCAAGTATACAACACAGTGTCAACCATCTGTAACTGGGACATTAAATAATTATATGGTATTTAGCACAGATAAAATGCAGCCCAAGCATTAACCAACAAATCTTTGTAACACTTCTCAAGGACAGAAACTCTATCCCCACTTTGCAGATAGAACATTAAAAAGAAAGCAAAATCTTTATTGTTCTATAACAACTATGACCAAATGATTATGTTGTGAATCATTCATTCCAGTTTCCTTGCACAAAGTAAAATACAAGAATTAGAAATGGTTTATGCCAAAGACAAAACTTAAAAAACTTCTCTTCTGAACAAAAAACTGCTTTTTGCCCAGTGCTGGATTTAGGCTAGAAAAATCTGCATGAAAGGAACATATGTTGTCAAAGATTATGCACTCAGAATGGTGATGTGGTTTGCAGAAACTGGAGTGCTGTTTCTGAAATGAACCAAATGCAGCCCATCAAAATAACCTAATTAATTTAGTAAGATTTAATAGCCAATAATTTTGCTCATCTCTGGAGGATTTGCAAAGCTAGCAGGTGAGATATAATTACACTGAACCAAGACTTGTAGGAAAGGACCAGAGCCATCTCCATCTTGGGCATCTTAAACTGTTCATTAAGTATTTCTGAGCTCTGGTTCCCATTCATGTTCCATCAACACTGAACATTTTTATACAGACACTACCAAAGTGGGTAATTTATGATTAATATGAGTTTTGGATAACTGAGGATTCTTTAAATCTATGCTCTGTGCATCAGGATGTATTTCACATTTCCCATTTACATTATGACAATGTACTCAAGACCAGCATAAATCTCTCCAGATTTTTAAGTTCATTTTCACCCAGAGCAGCTCCTTGGCCTGACTCATCAGTGACCTACACTTGCTTTGGTGTGGCAAAAAGTGAACAAGGAAACTGATAGCCGGGGATGGAAGGAGAAGGAGCAGCATCGTTCTCGAGAATGGTTTGGATTTTAACTGTTTTAAATCCAATGCAAATCTCAGTTATTGTATCTGTCCACCAAATAAAGAAAACAAACTACTACAGAAAAAGGCTGCAGGAAAATAAAACTGACCAACAGTAAAATATCAGTTAAGTGATAGCTAAGGAAAGAAAATTATATCTCTCAGCTCTATAATTCAGTCCTAATGAGCAGACTCTCTGAAGAAACTGGATATTAGATGATATTTGATTACTCATCAATTAGTCAAAAGCATGGGGAGTTTCACTAATTTTCCAGCCAAAAGGGGTTGTAGAGCTGTTACCATAAACACACATGGTAATGTTATGCTCTGATTCAGCAAAAGGGATCTCAGTGAACTCGGTGAGGAAAGGGTTTGGCTAAGGCTCAAAATTATTATTTTGTGGTTTAGAAATCTGCCAAACAAAAAAGAAATTTCTGGAAAGGCACTGAGGTATTTAATCTTCATCATTTCAGCAAAAGCCAAGGAATTTGTTTTCACTTAATTTGACAATCACACCAACCCAATTTTTTTCTGTTACACATATAGCTATATATGTACCTACATATGCATGTATGTATATGAGCCTATACATAATATATATCTAATACATATCTAATTGGTCCTTTTTTCATTTTTTGAATTTTTTTAAAAAAATTTAATGTCTTACAGAAAAAAAAAAAAGAAAAAACCTGCCTTTTTTATTGGTCAAACTTGCTTTGCAGTGGATGGTGACTGAATTCAGCCAGCTTTGTCAACTGCTGTGCTCTTAATTAGACTCTTCATCTGAGTACAGTTTCATCAACATATCAGCAAGGGATTTCAGGACTGGGAATGGCAGAATAAATTATTGATCCTTTAAATAACTTGCATTCTGGTACACTAGCTATAGAAGGAAAACCAGGAAAAGTGTAACAGACACAGATTATCCCACAGTTTTCAATGCTGAGAATGACACCAGTCATCTATTCAGCCTGGCTTTGTTCACATTTGTGATCTTTGATATGGCACACTGGAAGCTTTATGAATATACCTTCCCAACCCCTTTTACAGGTATAAGCCAGGCCTGGAGACACTAAAGGCTTTTGCAAACCAACTTGGGAATACAAGGTGGTTTTTTCAGTGGTTATCACACCAAAACGCTGTAAAAGGCTGTGTGGTTACAGGCTGGAGACCAAAGAAAGGAGTAAACATCCTATCTTATGCTACTCCTGAAGTTGGGCTTACATCAGCATGTAAAATGAAGCTTTCAAAACATGCTGGGCACATTCTGCCAGCTCCAACAGAGAGGCAGAGGCAGGGCATGGTGGGCTCTGAGCACAGGAAGGTCAGCACTGCACCAGTTTGTTTCCATGCACCAAAACCAGAGCTGCAAGGACCACATTTTTGATGACCAAAATGGTCCAGCTTTATGAAAAGTTATATTTGCATTTTTAAGTGTAGTTTGACTCCGGATCTATCATGACAGCATATGCAGCTACCTTGGTTTGCAAGCACACCAGGACAACACAAAAAATTTGGTGTCTATTAGATCTTGCATTGAGCAATGATCACTGAGAATACTGTCCCCCAAGTTTAATCATACACATTATTACTCATCCCACTGGATTTTTCACTAAAAAACAAGCAATACTTTCCTTATTATTCCTCCCAAATGTCTTGCTGCTTTCTTATAGAAAATCTAGATTTTATGACAAAGCTTTGATTTCTGGCTGAAGGCAGCTTCTTTCTCAGCTATGCAACATAGAGTAACAAAGACTAAATAACTTTTCCCAGATTCTTCTTTTCAGAGGGAATTTTCACAAGCATACCTTACTCATGCAAGATAATGTGAAGTAGTAAATGCAAGTGACTGAAATATTTTGCCACTCAATAAACTGTCTCTAAAACTTGCAATACAAACCTAGTTAATTTGCTTTATTTCTTTAATATTGACCCAACTGTAGCTGAACTTATGGGGCCAGCAGGAAGGGATGACTGTCAAACTGAAGGCTGCATCCCTTCTGTGCACACACACATATGGTTTTAGAAAACCTTTCCTGGAAAAAGAATTAGAAGGTGAACTAAAAGTGACCATGCCAGCAAGCTGGAAGAGAAAATAAATCCATGACATGAGCTATGCACGAACACACACTGGCAGAGAGTTATAAAAAATATTTCTTTCAATGTGAGAAGCAATTACAGAAGGAGAATGAAAACTGGTGGGGACTGGCTGACCTTCGTGTGTAGATAAAATAGGTAAATAGAAGGCTGCCAGCAACGTGTTTGCTGCTGAGATTCAGTGCAATAAAGCAGTGAGGTGGGGAAGGGAAGTTTATTTCCCACTGCAGACACACCTGTCTATACTTTGCAAATATTCAAGCTAGGAACAGAGCCTCCTGGATAGAACATATTAAAGAACCCATCACCTCGACAGAAATTTCACTGACAAAAGTGCACTACCCAGCAGAAAGCATCAGCTTCTTCCATTACACAATATAGAATTTTAACAGCAAGACTGTTATCAGTTTAAGCTCCATAAAGAAAAAGCATTATATACACTTAACATTTCAGGAGGAACTGGTGTAATCAGATGATGACTGCTCAGATTTCAACCTTTCCTCTTCTGAAATTTCAAAACAGCAACAATTCAGCAGTCCCCAAATGACTGTCTCTCTCAGAAAGCATGAATCAGAATTATGATAAGACCCTAAGTAAGACCTTCCCTTTGAAAGGGTTTATCACTGACATAAGAAATACTTTGCTATTTTCTATCACAGTTATTTGCACTCTAGATATGTTTGGGTATATTTTCACTTCAGACCCTGCAGCAGATATCAAGCAAATAGAATGTATTGTCTGTGAAAATTTCCTTTATGTTCACCTCTCCCCACATCAACATTTAAAATATTTCATCCCCTCACTGGGTTTAATGAGAGCTTTCTGACTGATAACCAACATCTGAATGCTTTCCCACTAGGGTGGAGGGAGTTCCAATTACAAATACGTCATTGAATATCCTTATATGTAGGTAAGTGCATTACCTAAGGGTGAGGTACTGTAAAAGCAGCCAGGTCAGTCACAGTGATCATCCAGTGACATTGGTTCAGCCCTGAAATTCTCATGTCACCTTCTGAGGGTAGCTGGATTTGTCTTAGAAGTTTCTCCAGGTAAATATGTCCCAGTCCTTATCCTGCCTGGTTTGCAGACCATCATTTAAGTAGGATGTCTTCAGACTTGTTGTGACTCCAAAAAGCCCTCAGGGAGGAGGTGAACTGAAAAAGAGCTAATGTATTGAACATCTTTGCTAGGTTCTCCTCTAGAGAAATTAGCAAACAATTCTTATGTGAATGTTGATGTTAATATGCAACTAATGACTAATTAGCACTATGAGGTTTGGGTAACATAAAGATGGAAACTCAATTAGCTAGCAATATTTTTGGGGTTTTTTGCCTATATAACAGAAGTCTTTCACACTGATAAATGAAGACTGCTCAGAGCATCACTTTGCAAACTGTGTTTAGTTTCTAAACTCCATATTTTTAGAGTTGAAAGAGAACTTTTTTAAGAATTTGTCCAGTTCTCCATTTCAGTGGAGGAGCTGGACACTTGGCAAGAGAAACTCAGACAGGAAAGAAGTAGCTGTTTTGGAAAACAAGTACAGAAGAGATAAATGACAGGTACTTTCAGCATCCATTTTACAAACACAGGCTGATGCCCCAGTCTTTCAGCTTGCTGGGCATAAAACACCCTCATTTCCAGCACTGAGAGCAACACAGTTCTTGTGGCTCCTGGGACACTTCAGATCACAGATACATCTTTCCTTAGGAGCCAAAGTGTGTCTGTCATTCTCCCCTTATCACAGATGGAGGCCAGGGTGAGCTGAGCATTTGTCATGTCCAGCGTGGATCACTGCAGTTCACTGTCTGGCTCCAGTTGGTTCAAACATGCTTTGTCTCTTCCATATTTTAGGAGCTCTGTTATCAGCTCAGTCCCTACCTCCTTCCACGATTTAAGGGCTTGGTACCATGCTGCAAAGCAACAAAATGATCTGATCTCAACTGATTTAGTTACCACTGAGTGTAGTCAAGGCTGCTGGGGTCCTTTGGGATGAAATGAATGAGGAAACCTGGCACACTGTTCAAGTGATGGATACCCAGGCTGGGGGATCTGAGCACAGTGAAACTTTGGGAGAAAGGGGAAAGGAAACAGAGTCTGCTCCTTTTCAGGAAACATTGAAAAGTTATTCTCATATAAGAAATTCTTTACTTGCTGGCACTATAATTAAATAAAAGCTTAAGATGACCTTCCACCCTTTTCTTACTCCCAGATCTCATTCAAATTAGGAAAAATAAAACAAAACCAGAAAGTAATGCTGCTGTCACAATTTACCTTGACAATATCTCATGACTTCTGTGATAGGGACTGACCAGATACAAAAATAAAATTAATGTAAATCTGGCAGAAGAATCTGTCCCCAATTAAATGAACTGATTACATGAGAAGAACAATCCACATTACTATTCCCACACCGGTCCTGGGTTTCCAGCAGCCGATGTCTGAGAGCAGCACTGCCCTCTCCTGGATGCTCACTGCTCTTCAGAGCTTTCGTACGGCAGCTGAACCTGGAATATCAGGGAAAAAGGAAAAATTCACATAAATATAAATTTAGATTTCTCAGGAGGTAGCCTGGAATGGCCTGTAAAAGCTCCTCCAACACCTTCTCTATGCCCCTGCTTGACAGCATTCCCAGAGGTGCCTCAAAAGCTCAGGAAAGGACAACTTCTGTAGGCTCTTTGCTCAAGTGGGGCAGCTTGGCTGCCTTTGCACCTCTGGGCACCGATGCTGGAACTTTCCTTTTCTGGGCTGAGTTTCCTCGAGGCCCATGTGTGCTCCTGAGAGAGCTTCGCTTCTCCTTGATGTGACAGGGGCGCAGGTGAACTGCCTGGCAACTCAAATATCATCATTCTGCAAACAAACACCCACCTCACCCAGCCAGCCACCAGCACCACTGCTGGCATTCAGGAAATTGGAGACAACCACAAATGAAATCAAAACAAATCAAACCAAATCAAATCAAAATAAATCAAATCAACCTCCCCCAAGTGAGGCATTCCAGATAAGAGTGAGAGGTAGGGAATTTAAGATCCCCAAATGATTCCTGGTAAATGTCCTTCTTCTTGGAAGGGACCTTCCATTGTTTTGAGTGTATCCTCTCATCATTACCCCACATCAACCTCACCCCCCAGATTTCTAGAATATATTTTTAGGTAAGGCAAGATATTTTCAGAAACCTTTTACTGCCTTCTGTACTGGTCTGCTATCACGTTATTCTTTGTTTTAATATCTCTGAGTTCAGAGACAAGAAGTTCAAGAAAGAAGGATAAGAGATATTGCCGATGGTCTGAAAAATAACTCAGCAGCTGTTCAGCCAATGTGCACTGTATACAAATGTTGGGGTTATTTCTATTTCCTTCCAAAGCCTTAGTTTTCATCTGGTTTTATTGTCAAATGACAAACAGCAAAGAACAGCCACAACACCCTACCTCCAGCTGTGATAATTAATAACCTGTCAAGACATGGACCTCGCTGTCTTAGGAAATCTAATGTCTGCCTAGAGGTGGTGAAAAATACTGAGAATCCAGAAAGAGGAGAGAAAATGCATGATTAAGATATTATGCTTGGTGGGGGGAAAGAAAAACCTTTTTAAATAAAATAATCTCTTCCTATATGTATGCATATTTAAATGGAGTCAAAATTTGCTCAAGGAGTCCATTTTCAAAGAATGAAATCCTTAGGCGAAGAGTTTTGTATAAATACAAACTGTTTCTGTCATTTTCCTTTCACTTGTAAAGGCTGCTCTGATGTTTTTATTCTTGCAAAATTAATTCTTTTCACTTGTAACTAAAGTTCTCTGAAGATTCTGGAAAGTTTTCCACTGATTTTGGCAGGCTTTAGATTTTGAATAAAATACATTCTCTTCACTTGAATATTCAATTTTTAAGGTAAATAGGTATATATATATTCAATATATATATAAATATATTCAATTTTTACGGTTTTTTCTGAAGGTACTCTTCTGTCTTACTTGAAGAGTAGATCCATCCCTTCAGGTGTGTGGGACAAAAATCACACGAACAAGTCACACTGATGACTCTACATGGGGGTAGCAAGAGATGATCAATAGTCTACTTTACAAATATCAAGATAACAAAATATCTGTGTTTACCTAGAGAAACAAAATTTGTCCTCTATCCATGTCTTCAGACCCAGTATCCCTGTTTTATCCCAGTCACCACACGCCCATCAAAAGCTACTGAATCTGAAGTCTTCCTGCTATAGAAGCTCAGTACTTGACCATCACTGGAAAGCACTCAGACTTAGCCTGGGAGATGAGCTGAACCAGCCTGTGGGGCTATCAGGTGTACAATCAGAAAATATACAACCAGATTTTTTGAGCAAAAACAATGTGGTAAGTTTTGACCCAGGAATGTTCCAAGAGAAGAGCAAAAGCACTATTTTACTCACAGAAAGGCTGGGTTTGTAGGCAGCCTTTAAAGAAAAACATACACAAGTGTGTTCATAGATACATACATATACAGAGAGAGAGAGAAATTGAGAACCCTTTCCTGCACACAAAAAATGAGGTTGAAAAATATCTGCTTTTAAAATTTGCATCACTTGAGAGTTAAAGGCAGGCACACATGGGGAGAAGGAGCTTTTCAATTTTATACTGCAAAGCACCTAGCCCTCCAAGGAAATATGAGGACAACGCAGCAACTAATTGAAAGTATCAGGCAGTTTTGATAAAGTAGGATGTGATTAGCAAGCTGGAATTTAGCCAAAGCATCCTGGTCCCTATTTTCACTCCTCTCAGCCTTCATTCTCTTAAAGTGCCTGACTGTAATCTACCCCTATACAGCTGTAATGTGTAACTCAGCTTTTCATTCCATGGAAAATAATTACATATGGAGAACACCTGTTAATTGACTGTGCTAATTTAAAAGGGGAAAAAAAATCCAATTTAACTCTGCAACGTGTTCCCATTAAGATGATATTACAAGTTTTAATTAATATCTTGATTAGATACTGTTATTCATAGTTCTATTCCAGTCATTGAGATCAGACCTTCGTTGTGATATTGCTATTTTGACACAGAAAAAATATGACTTGTTAGGTATGGTACTTCTCTTTTTAAGACTGGCATATTTCAGATTTCAAATAATTGAAACCACTGGCATGAATAAACTGGTGGGAAAGGCAGTCCTTGTTTGCAGTTGGTAAGGTGCAAATTTATCTTGAGGACAAGTGCAAATAACGTGTCCAAGAGAGTTTACAAACAGAACTAAACACAAACAATTAATGGCATTATTTATTCAGACAGTGATACCTGCAGTATGAAAAACACTCAACAGTGACTCATCTGCAGCATTTGGCTGCAGATTTATTTTATACAAATATAAATTTTTATCAGAGTAAGCCTTTTGACTGTAATTTATATTTTTATGAGAGACACTATTCCTGATTTCAGCACAGCTATTTACAAGCAGATTCAGGATCCTTTTCCTCCCAAACAGCTTCACTTACATAAACAGCCTCCTTGATTTCCAGGGAAACCCCTCAAAAGTCAGTGATAGAAGAAAGGACTGAAGATTCCAGTTCTTAAAATCTTAACCCTGCCCTCACATATGGGAATACCTCACTTCTCATCCCCTACAGACCAGACAGAGCCCTGCTGGTGTTTCCCACACTGCCAGTGCTGGGCCAGAGAACAAATTCATACACAAGGCTGTTCTAGAAGAGCTCACTGGAACTCTATGACTGATTATCCACTCTGGAAAGCATCAAAAGAGATGCACGGTAAGGTATGGAAAGAGCATTTAGGACACACTCCTCCAGGCAGAAGCCAAGCAGATTGGGAGCCTCCCCTGCCCCTAAGGTGAGTATTTAGAAGAGGGGCTGGGTGCCCTGCACTGCCGCAGTATCTGTTGCCAGGGTGCTGGAGCCTCTCCTTGCTCTGCTCTCCCCAGGAATGCTGCATTTCCCAGTGAGCCACTGTGCACAGCCCACTGCCACAGGGGTATTAAACCAGCAGAAAAGACTCAATTTCCTTCTGTCAGGGCTTTCCATGGTGCTGACAAACAGCAGTTGACTGACATTTAAGTGGGAAAAACTTGGCTTTGAAGCCTCAGATGATCCGTGCCCTATTGCTTCTTGCTCGCTGGCTTTGTTCACATAAACCAGGCTGAAATGTGCTGCCAATCACAGCAGAGGGGGAAAAATCCTCTGCAGCATTAAGCCAGCTGGAGATGCTTATCCTGACCTGCTCTCAGAGGACATGGGCACTGAATCCATCCCTGCCAGAAGAGAGAGGATGTTGAATCCTGGTTTTGCTCCTGTGATTTCAAGAAGCTTAAATATAGTCTTCAGAACATGAGAAAAGGTTTTGTATTAAAAAAAAAAAAAAAAAAAAAAAAATTGTAAGTGTAGTGTCACCAGCCAAACTTAGCCCAAAACACAACAACCAAATGAAAATCACACATAAAAAGTGTTCTCAGCCTGAGAACTGTACTGACCATACAATTAAGCACACTAAACAACTTGCCTGGTTTCATCATTCTATTCTTTGGATCCAAAAGGGACATAATCTGCACGTGAAATCCTCCTACTGAAAATTAAAATCCAGAACACTCCTGATCCCAGAGGACTTCAGTCCTTTTGTGTCTGAAGTTTTGTGACCTCTCTTGGTCACAAGAGTTACATCCTTGGGTAAGTCTCCCTTGGTACAGCCAAAGACCCTGGCAGCTTTTGCTGATCACTGCAGAGTAGTCTCAAACCACTGAAGAGATCCAGAAATTTCTCAACCTTGGATTTCATCCTCATAGGTGAGGCATGCTCTGGTCAGGTCTCATCACAGCAAGTTTAATGCACACCAACAGGACCAGGCCCTTGTGAAATTTAACACAAGGGCTTGAAAAGCATCAGTTAGATCACAAAAGCAAATAAGTACACTTAAGTGTTCTTTTTATAGCCTCTGCATGATTTAGGCATCTTCAGGATTCGTGTTTTCTAGCACAATGCAGTGCTCACTAGCAATGTTTTCTTAAATGACAGTGGAGGTTCAGGGCACCTGTATAATTTCACAACTCAAGCTGTGGAAAGCAGTCATGAATTTGAATGAGGATTTCTTTATGGGTTTATAAGGCAGATCCAATAGATACAGGATGAATCTGCAGGGTTGGGTTTTTTCCCCTGTCAGAATGGCTGCTATTGTCATAGATATGTCTAACAGAAAAATGGCTGTTTCCTCTTCATCACTTCCTCATCTAGGGGGAAAGACCCAAACAAACCTAGAGCAATTTCTACTCTGCAGCCTTCAAATGGGTACAAAGGACATAATGGAAGCACTTGTACACAGGATACTGAACTCTTCCCAGCAACACTGAAAATTAGTTTGAGAATAAGCATTTACCACAGCTGGGAAAAGATATGTTATTGGGTTTTGGGTTTTTTTTTTCAAGAGTTAGGAGAACCTTTACCTGTCTTTATACTATTTTTTTGCTAGTTGCATCATTCTGAGCCCTTTAAATTAACTCAGTCTGTCAATTTTTCACAAACTGCTTCCATGCCAAATAGCTTCATGCTGCTTTGGGAGCACCCTGGAAATATGAATGTTCAGTCATCATCAACTTCAATTTCTTTTTTTTTTTTAATTTATTCAAACTTATGTGTATTGTCAATTTTTTTCCCTCTTCTTTTCCTATATCTAACACACTCAGCCAACTGGCCTATGCTGTGCTTGATTTTATTTCCCCTTGGATCAGACTTCAAGAGGTCCCAAGATTTTATTTCATTAATCCTGTATCTTAGAATGGAAAGTGCTTCATTTATAGAATTAACCCTCTTTCAGAGGCAAATGATTCTTTTTTTTCCTGTAGGAAAAAAAAAAGAAAATATGGTGAAGATGTGTGTTAGAAGAACAGTCAGCTTTCCAAACATGAAAACTGTTTGATGTCTCAATTCCTTGTTGGACTTTCTCAGATGAAATACATAAAGTTCTCATTATCATGTCGAGATGTCAGCTCTGAGAAAAAGGCTCCTGGGCTTCATGAAAAAATTCCAAGTGTCTAAACAGAGGGATTGGCCCACAGAAGTACCCCAAGGCCTGATTGTGGTGATGTTCACAGATGCATGGGAGGAGTGAGGAATCAGGGAGAGGGACCTGGGTGATTTTCCCCAGAGCAAGTTCTCTAAATGTTGAATTTCACTCACTGTTCAAAGCCTGCGTGATTCCTTCCATCTGTGATTAATCATGGATCTTTCTTGAGAGTACATAGCCCTTGATTAAAAATCAAACATGGTTTGAGAGAACAAAATTACTCCTTTCTTCCTAACCTGGACAAGCAGAGGAGGAGGAATAGCATTGGGAATAGCATTGGAACTGCCAGTGTCAAGCACTGTGAAGAGGATTGCCACACTTCATTCCCTCCCAGACCCTGATGAAATGTTAAGCTGTGCTGTGCAGCTGGTCAGACTGGCCAATATCCATCAGTTATGGCTCTCTCCTTGCTTCCAAAGCCTGATTTTTACTTTTTTTTCATTACAGCTGAAGGAGCTGAAATAAACCCATTAGTTTCGCCTTTCCCCATTTAGAAAGGAAGTATTTGTGTCAAAATCTGAGGGTTAGAAAAATACTGAAAAAAGCTGAAACACAAACATTAACAACCTTCTATTTGTCAAGCAGCTCCAGAATCATGAAGGAAAAGAGGGTTTATTTTCAAAAAGTCAGGATGCTATTTTCTTAAAATGCTTCCAATTTTACTTTACTCTCACTGTAATATTCGTTCAACTGCTACTACTTTCCATTAAGTATTTGTAGAAATATTTGAGGAGAAACCCATTTTGCTATTCTTACAGCTATGCCCTTCCCTAGAGTATACTCTTTCATACATTTGAATTTTTCTATCTTCCCTTCTCCATTTTCATTTGTCCTGTCTCAATATTATAACTTTTTTTAACATTTCTGACTGCTGTATAATGAGGAAAGCAAGCACAGATTCATGACAGTGAACAATTCAAACCCTCATAAATAAGAATCAAAAGTGACTGCAAGAAACACAGAAATTTGTATTTACAAAAACATTTCATATAAACTGTTCATGGAGTCTGTGTGATTTCTTAGAGCCTCAAAGCAGCACAGAAAGCAAAGGAATAATGTAGGTGGTATTTGAGGGATTATTTTGCTGCTGCAGAGAGGAGCAGAAGACAACTTAGTTTGTGCAAAATGAGCTAGTATGCAGAGCTAATAGAAAAATAAATAGAAAAATAAATAATAAATGAAAGGTTATTTTTCTCTTTCTAGCCAAAATATACTATGACTGAACAAACATATGGACCTCCTCTGTTAAATAATAAGATGCCATTCTTTCCTGCAATGATTTTCAAGCTAATTATTTCAGCTTGAATACCCAATCCACAAACTTGTTAACCTAATTAGCATTTATGCTTATTCAACAAAAGAAATATTTAGCTTTTGACCTTGAAATAATGTTCCTCCAATGCTATGTTTAGCAACCAGTAGACATCAAAATTTAAAAAAAAGAAACAAAGCAAAACAGAAGTTTCATAGTTTAACAAAGGAATAGAAATATTTTTATTGCCATTGATCGCCTCAAAATTCCATTTTTTTTCTGAGCTCTAAGCAAGCTCAGAAACAAAGCCTCAAAAACAAATAAACCTCAAAATAATTTACTGGAAATACTTCTTATAATTATACAAGAATATTGGCAAAAAGCAGAAATAATAAAAATAGAAATGATAATAATAATAGTAACAATGCTGTCCTTTCTACAGTGGCCCTTATATTCCTTGACATAATTTATAGATCCAAACAATTGAAAATTGTGATTATTGTACATTTTAGGATCTGTTTTTCCTTTCTGTTTGACCTCTCACCTAAAACTAAAAAGCTGCTAATTCCACTACCTGGAGTGTTGAAGTATTATTAGTGTCACTGCTGACCATCAAAATATTTTGTTACACAGAAAGATATAAAATGTCTTTCCTTCTTTTACTGGAGCACTGCAGATAAATGAAAATATTTTGGATTAGAGGCATGGTATATGTACACTAGAGACTCCTGGAAGTATTTGTCTCACAAAATAATTTCTGTATTTGCAGAGAACCAGAAAGTAAATCCAAGGTTATTTCTTCACTATGGTCTGCTGACTGCAGAAAAATATAACAACACAGAAGTTGTGAGATCATTTATCATTTACATTTATTTTCAATACTAGTTTCATTTTCTGTTTGAGGCAGGTTGACCTTGCAATCTCCATTTGGGGGAATTAGATGACTGGGAAGGTTTCTGAGCTATGTAAAGGAATATTGCTCACACAGCTCAATCAAGAACCTTTGTTACAAAATGGTATTAATATTCAGACTGTGCATTCTCTTCTGAGAGACAGCACATTGTCTCAGGGGAGCTATGGGGCAGACTTAGGGCACATCTCTTTGCAGGAGGGTGTCAGAAGTGCTATGAAACCATTCCTCTCCTTTTCCCCAATCCCAATAAATGCCCAAATTCTGGGCACTTTTGCTGAATGTAAAGCTGGAGAGCTTGGGGCAGCTACGTTTGGATCTTGGAACAGATGTCCTCCAGACATCCTTTCCAACTTCATGCATTCTGTGGAGCTTTAGCCTTTCCCTAAGCCCAGAACAATGTCCTGTGTCCATTGATTTTCCTCCAGGCAGCAATGATCTGTGTATGAAGAGTTCACAGCCATACAAATATCCTTTGTCTTCAGGAATGTGAAGGACGGCACCTGCCTGTCTCCTGTCCTAGGATGGCCTTTTTAGTCATCAAGAACCAAAATCATAATTACAAATGTAGGTAGATTTCCAGTGCTTCCTGGTAAGCATATTTTTACAAGATTAGCCTAGAGTTTGCTTTTTCCATAATTGAATGAAAAGCTGAATGATATGTATTTATGTGCTGGCTGAGAATTTTTATGCATCATCTTTTATCTGCCACGGTTATGTGTAGAGAAATGCATCAAGAGCACACTGCCCTCTGAGCTCTATGTTCAGGATTCAAACTTAACAGTAATTTGCATTCCTATAGTGCCTAAGAGTTCAACTAGTTTTAGAAACATGATTAAATGCAGGCTTGCAATCCCTTCCGAGCCTGAGACATTAACTGAAACAAGCATGTGAGAGCATTCACTGTGGCTAAAATCCTCTTGCGCCATATGGTTGCAGAAAATTACTACTGGTTAGTGCAGTTTGGATTTTATGCCTTCTTTTACTCAAACACAATTTAAGGATATTGGTGGAACCCTCAGTGTGGCAAAGACTTGATTGCACACTGGTAAATGGCTGTGTCTTTGAACAACTTGTTTTGTTCACTTTTACTGCTGGGATTGGTGGGGGGAAGAAGAGAGAATTCTGCTCCATTTTTCATTGTCAATATTTTGGTAAAGGATGTAATGAACCCTTTCACAGATGGGAGACATGATTCACATTCCCAGATTTTCAGGCTGGAGCTAGAGAAATGGGAAAAAAGGAAGAGCTATAAAAAGGTCTGACTCCCCTCCTTTTGAACACCATGCTTCCTACTACTTAATCAACAATGGATATTTATGAAAAGGTGCATGAATTCACAATTATTTGATTGTCCACACTGATTAAATACCAACTGATCTTCCCTGACAGGAAGGATTCATTAACTATCCTCCAAGTCTCCTTTTTGCTACATGTTTTTGAATTTATTTTCCTGAATCAAATGGGAATTTGCTCTTGCTCAGTTTGTGTAGAGTGCTCAGACACTCTCAGATAAATCCTCTAATAATTTGATTAAGTAAATGCATAAACACATTGCAGGACCTGCAGGAATTTGCTTTAGGAGGTCATCATTTCCCCAGATTAAGGCAGCACATAATTGCCAATCAGGAGCTGCAGCAGAGTGCCTTCAGAGAGAGACTCTGAGCCCTCACACCTCTGAGGTAATCAGGGAGAAGAAAGTGTCTTCAAGCTGATGTCTCCTTGCTTAGCCACCCCTCTCATGTCTGAAAATTCTGATTAACTTTACAACCACAGGAGACTTTCCACTGCAGCAGCATGAACCATGCTGGTCAGAACCTCTGGGAACAAGGATATGAGGTTTTGACACCACTGAGGGATTGAGGAGAATTCTTATGTCAGCCCAGCCTATCTTTTCTGCAAAGGTAGGAGTAAAAGCAGCACATACTGCTGCCATGAGCATGGCAGGAAAGGCTGCAGGGAATCAAATCAAAGCTCTTGTATCTCAGTGCATCTTACATGCTTCCTGTCAGGCAAGAGCCTTCCTGTCTCACAAACATTAAATTGACTGAATCCTGGCAACACTCCTATGCTATATGGGGTTGTTATTCTTGTATTACGAGCAAGTACTATGTAAGGCTCACAGAACATCAAATCTAGAGTTATATTTGAAATTAGACACACAATTGTTTTTTATTTAGGTTGAAATAAATGGAAATTGGAATTCAACTCAATTCTTTGGAGTCTAAATCCACTGTCTACCACCAGATCATCTTTTTTAACATTTATTTTACCTCAAACACACACAACTCACATCTATAGCTTTCCCTAGAACTAAGTAACTGACACCAAAACAGAACACACTGGTATACATTGTTACAGACATGTCATTTCAGATATCCTGAAAACAAATTACTATCACAGAGAACTTTTCCTCTCACAAGGGAATAGTTTCATCTTCCATTTGTATAGGAATCATGAAAGCAGCATAAGTGATGCAGGCCATATTTGGAGACTGGCACACCTTTATGTCACTTCTTTATCCTTGCTGTCTCTATGATGCAACTGCAAATTATTCTCTCTCTCTTTCTCTCCTTTCCCTATTTGTAATTAGAGGGCAGAACAGATGGTAGCAGCTTACTTTAAAGTGATGTCTTCATTAAAACACTTCTCAGTATGTTGCCTAAAAATCAGGTACAACAACAAAGAAATTACCCTTGTTATGGGCAAATCTCACAAGGATTTGAGGTTCATAGTAGAGAGACATCAACAACACACAAAATGAGATACCAGAAGAAAATTCCAGAAATGACAAACTGGGCTAAGTAGTGTCTGAGGAACATCACCTCCCTAAGAAGACTTTGGACACACCATGTGCCAAAGTGCCAACCATGTGCCTATAAAAATCAGGAATCAGAATCTCCTCCTTACAAGTTCCTTGCTTCCATAGCAGGTCATGGTTTAAGGCTAACACCGCTGAGCAGAGGCAAAAAGGGATCCATATTCACTGTTTTGGGCTTCTAGCTAGTGACAGCTGGTAAGCTTTTACACAGGTCAGTGACAACCCACAAATACCCAAATACTTCTCCCCTTCCATATCATTATGTTTGCAATGATGTTTCTAAGAAAAGCCAATGGTTGTCTTGGGTTATGTAGACTGCATCATTCATTATCTTTATGAACAAATACAAGACTGAGGTCTTTTTGATGAAAAAGGAGAAGAATGAATTCTCCAGAGGTTCTTATCTCTGAAATGTGCATTTCCTCATAGGTCTGTCTGTGCGTGGATTGTTTTTAGCTTTCTGTACTTGATACAGCCCCTCCTCCTTAACTCAGATCTCTCAAGGAGACAGAATTTCAAGGAAAGTTGAGCAGTAGAGTGGAATTATATTTCATACCACAATCTGATAGTAATTGGAGGATCAGTAGACACTGGTGTCCTAATTTCAGTTATCACTGAGTATTTTTCATTTCTCAGCATACCTGAATTCTGCACTGGATTAATTTTCTTGTATATTTTATAGAGTTCAGATTGACTACCTAAATCAGCTAATGACAGCCAGTGCCATAAACAGAAGCTGTATATTCTCAGACCTGTTAAACATGTTAATTAATTTAAAAAATCCAAACAAGCAAAACCAAAAAACCCACAAAAAAACAACAAATAATAAAATTGGTAATATATATATATATGGAGATTCATTATTCATTTTTTCTATACTTCCCACAGTGGCTTTTAGCTAGAAAATTGTATTATCAGGCTACAATTACAAGGGTTAAAATATCACCACATTGAGTATAAGGTTCAAGAATTTCAGTAAGATAAATCCTAAGGGCTTACTTAAACTTCAATTTTTCATTTAAAAAATTCAGGGTTATCTTTATCACCTTCCAGGTAAGCATTATTTTAATAAAGGAAAAAGGGAAAAGGGATACTCTAAAGACACATTTTCAGGACTTTACAAAAAGCTTGCCTCATTATTTCAATTTGCTGCTTTTCCTCAATTGATCAAACAGCCTTTTGTTCCCTTTTCTCTTGCTATATTTTTTAAAATTTATTTTTAAGCAGTCCTCTTTTCCTTGCTGTCACCTACTATTAGCTCATGAATCAGGATTCACGTTACTATCATGCAGTTTGCAAATGAGTTCAAGCTGGTGTAGCACAAGAGAAGAAAGTGAGCAGTTGCACTGTTTCTAGAATTTCAGTGTTCATGCCTGTGCTTGGCTCTCAGTTCTTTGGGATGCTAAACCCCACAGAAGATGCTAATTTTACTGTAAAAAACTGAAGGAATGTTTTGTCCCAGCACAATAGAGCACACCTGTAGATGCATTAGGCCTGTGCTGTGATAAGGAGGTGGTCTAATCGTCCAAACAGCATGAGAGAATTGGGTGTCACAAAAAGCAGCAACCAGAAATGCTCAGTAAATTTTAAGTGTTTTCTTGAATGAGGGTCAAAGAACTCTACAGGGGAAACTCTACAATGGAAATCTGTATGAGTAACCATGGAGAATGTAAAAATGAGCATTTTCAAGGTCTGTCTAACATTATATGGAAGTGTTGCCTGGGTTTTGTTTTTTCGGTATTAAGTGAGCAAGCAGGAACTTTTTTTGCTGTCCTTTTTTTTAACTTCACAGTAGAGGCAATTCATAAGTAGACTAATTATATCATTATAGTGTGATTTTAGTAAATCAATACAAACTCTTCCATTTATCATTGTGCGTATAATCAATTTTAAGATGCTATCTAGCTGGACTGCAATGCAAAAGAATGGGTAGGGATAAGAGAAAGGAAACCTCCCTACTCCTCAAAAAGGTTTAAACAAGAAAGGTCTTTTATTGATCAGGCTGTTTTTTTCTTCCCCTACAGCTTTGCTTTCTTGCATAATGCAGTATGAGAAACCTGAATTGCACATAATTACCTGAAAAATGTTTCTACCTATTCAACTCTGTGAAAGAAATCACATCCACATTCCCACCTAGGAAATCATAACAATTTCCTCTACCCAAACACTAACTGGCAATAAGCTATGATAGTGAGAATTATTGCTGTGCATTCTCAAGCCATTCAGGACAAATATGAAATAACGATTAAAGAGAATTAGATTTTTGGATTAGATTGGTAATATTGTTCAAATAAAGAATTTCACTACATCTGTTTATTATGGCAAGATCTTTTTACACAGAAGCCTAGGAGAGTACTCCTTTGTATTGGACACTGAAGTTTAATCAGTGTGTGACAAGAATCCAGTCATCTCTTGTATTTAATAGGACAGGTTTCCGCCTAAGTGACAGAAAAGGGAGGGAGAGGCTTGCAGGAGGCAGATGCCAGGAAGGACAGATGGATAAATTGTTCTCTCAGTCTGGGGGTTTTCTGCATACATACCAGAAACAGAAATCACTCAAGAAGAATTGGCAAAGCAAGACACCCTTATGTAGCCAAGAGAAATACATCTCACTCTCCAATTTATTACAAAATAGTATAGCTTCAAGACACAAAATTTATGGTGTGACCAAGGAGGCAGCAGAAGAGTTAATTGCCATCCTCTCTGGGCCTTGTCATAGTCCATCAGACAGAGAATTTCACTTGGTGACACATTCAGGTGGGAGCCTGAGAGAAGTTCTATGTAAAGCTGGAAGGTGAACCCCACTGTCCTGAGCTTCAGCATTTCAGCCAGCACAGAGGCATTTCTATTCAATGAAATAGAATTGTAGCCTAGGCTAAGTTTTGAAGAAGAAACAAGCTTCTAATGTTGTCCCATGGCTCCAGTCACGAGGCCACTGAGCTTTACTTTAATGCTTTATGATGTCTTTATCTCATTGTGCATGTTTTATCTCTAATTGCATTTGTGAACTGCTTTCTGCATCCCAAAGTGATTAAAACACTGGAGATACCAATAAAATATAAGAGAACAGACTAGGAGAAATAATTACTGAAATATAGGCTACAAAAACTTAAAAAAATCAATGTAGAGAAACTGTTGAAATAGAAGATGCAATGAGCATTCCTTGTAGTTTTTAGGCTGAATCATCAGAAACTGGGTAAATTGGGGAAACTGCAAAAAAATTTTTGGCTTGATTCATCATATTAGAAATAATATCACAGAATTTATCAATTCATTGCTGCAATACAGACACAGGTTTAAGCACAATAAATCTGGGAATAGTGACTCATACATTAGGCCTGCTAAACTACATAAAATGACAAGAATATCAGTGCACTAAATGTGCTGGAAGCTGCTGAGAACTAGGTGATAAGAAATATAGAACAGAGAGCTGGAAGAAAATGCCACTAAGGATGGCAAGAAAGGATGCATTTAGTCCTGTGTGTGATGAAGACTGACATGACATTTGAGGTAATAAAAAATGACAGCATGAAGTACTGCACATATTCATTTTATTTTCAGCTGCAACATTATCGCCATGACTTTTGCCATATTATGTTTACAAAGTAAGGTCAAGCACATCCGAGCACGTGGAGGAGAGAAGCTGGGAACATCAGGTTGTGCTGACAGTGGGAGCAGGCTGGAGTGCTCTGCCCTCCAGGACTACATTGAGCCAATCTCTTACAGCACGGTGCTATTGGAGGGGCTGGACTTCTAGGTACAGACAAAAGGGGAAGCCTGGGTCTTAAGTCCTTTAAGGCTTCCTCAGCAGCATGTATCGATACTGTGGCCAATTCTCCCTCTTGCTTGGATCCATGTAATTGATTAAAATAAATCTAAGCTACCCAATAAATATTTTCTCCCTCTGCCTCAAAGTTTGGACTCCCACTCAATCTTTAGTTGCTCCGAAATGCACATTCCACCTCTTTGACATTTCTTTGAGGATAAGCACTGCAGGTGAAATTGGGAAATATTGATTTATATCAAAGCTACAAAAACCTATGCCATCCCTAAATATAAACAAACCAGTTCTGGGAAGGGGCACGGAGGGGCAGACAGGAGCAGTAGGAGGGAAGTAGGAGCAGGCTGAAGGATTCCCCAGTCTTCACAACCCACTGCTTTAGCCCACACACTATATATGGACCAGCACCAAGAGTCAAGGAAAAGAGTCATGTAAATATTTGACAGGAGAAATTGTGGTGCTGCTGAACCATATCTCCGGATATAACATGTGAAATGTTAATTTTATTTCAAAAAGGGAAACATGAGTAAAATATTTTTCATTCAAAATGTGAGACTAGATTCTCCCAATGTGTCTTTTTTAGATGATGGATTTACTTTAATATATCTTAATTTAAATCTGAGTAGAAATACTGTAGTATTATATATACACCCCTTAAACCAATTATCATGACACTTTATATGCATAAAGAAAAAAAAACCAAGTGTTTGCTTTAAAAGCTAACAAGGGTGACTCATTAAAGAGTAAATTAAGAGTTAATTTTCTAAAGACTTCCTCCTGGAAGGTGCTTAGCACCTTTAATTCTTACAAGCATCAAAGAGAAAACTAACATTTTCCCAATGGATTAACTGTCTCACAGCATTGCTCTAAAACCAGCAAAAATGCTTTCTGATAAGCCTGAACCATAGTGGAATATACCCTGTTTTAGTGTGATCACTATTTCATCTAGTCTCTGCTTACCACAAATCTCTACAATTTGAGACTTTCAGTGGGAATTTGCATTGACATCACCAGGACAATTACAAACCTTCAGGACAGAGCAGAAGTGTAATGAAATAAATGGTAGATCCTTTATCAGAGAAAGCAGATGCCTTACAGCTAGGCTTCTTAGAAGAAAGATTATAGGTCTTAAAATGGAAGTGGAAGATATTTTCAGGTCAAGAGGCCACTACCAATTCCTCAAAGAAGAATTTTAGAAAGAAAAAAGAAAAAGAGAAGATTTTTTCAAGATGAACAGGAATCCAAAGTCCATGCCTCCCCTGAGGAGCTTACAGCGGTCAAATGCCACAGATGTCTCTAAACTTTGAGATTGAGGGAAGATTTGAGATTTAACTGCAGATTTTAAGGCCTCTGCAAAGTGCATGTACAAAATGGCTTTCAGTCCTGAAGCATTCCATAGTCACTTTTGCTCAGGCACTGAGAATTGCAGGAGCCAAAAGGCAAAGGAAAATCAAACCCAACATCTGCCATTAAATAGAAGATCCTATTCCTTGAGATATTCAAAACTCAAAAGACAAAGCTCTGACTTGGCATAGTTAGTTTGGTCTGTTTGAACACAGTGAACAACATTACCTCCACTGCCACATCCCTACCTAAATTACTCCGTTGTAATTTAATTACCATTAAATTACTATTACCATGGTAATTTAATTAAGCATCTGCATTTCAGCATGTATGTTATTAATGTAGAGTCAAAGCATCTGCATTTCCAGCAATCTGCTTTTCCAAAATACTTATATCAGGAGTATAATAGATAAAATAGAAGTCTTCATTTTTTTTCCCATTAGATGAACACCTTATTTCCTCCCAAGACCAGGTTTCCTAGGTTTTACCTCAGAGCAAAAGCAACAGTTAGAGAAAAAGCATTTCTGGGGAGAGCCAGAAGCTGTGGAAAAGTAGAATTAATTTCAGTAATTTTTCTGTTGGTTAAACTCATGCCTGATAAATACCTCAAACCTGACTAAAGGAAGGACAATAGAGTGTTAGGGCATCAGAGACACTCAAGTGGTTGATTTTGGCTGTTTCTCTCTCTGATTTAAAAAACAAAAAAAAAAAAAAAAGAAGTTTTGTTTAATTGGAAACAATACCACTGATAAAAATGATGCAGTTGCCATATATATACAAAATCCTCTTCTAAGGCCATATTTAAGCACTTAGTTTAAAAAGGAGGAAAAGAAAACCTCTGCATAAACTGCATTAATAGTTTCTTCTGTTACATTCATTAAGTGATTCCAGTGACAGCATCTTCAGTGCTAAGCTGTCTGCAAAAGCTTTGCAGCTACCACCCAGCTTTATGAATCTGCCTGTGTTAAACTGAAAAAGCCTATTCAATTTTCTCTGATATGTCAGAAATACTCCTCAATAAAATAAAAGGTCAAATTAGCACTTTTTCCATGTCAATGACATTATATTAAAGGTGCTCTAGATATGCCCTAATAGACTCTCAGTCAGAAGAGAAACAGGTCCCTGAGAATATTGCAAATCATCAACAGATTAATTGTTGTCTTTTAAGCTCAGCTGTGTCTAGAGTTTTCCAAAAATTACTTAGTGTCTTAAATAAGGACACTAAATCTTGTTTTGCAGGAAATCTTGCTGCTTTGTCAGACATTGATACTTATTTTGGGCTGAATTTGAAACCAGCATTTTTCAATTCCTTTAAATAACAGCTGACTGATTACAAGCCTAGAACTTTACCTCTGTTATTTATAGAGACTACACTCTTTCAAAGAGCAAAACAAAATTGCAAAGGTTAGTGACATAAATATCAGGGAAACTTCCTCTTGGAAGATCTACACATTTCAAGTCTGAATTGTTTTCCTGCAAACACCTAATGCATAAAGTTTGTGCTAATGTGTTGGTTGGCAAAGGACCAAGAATGCTGAATTTGGAGCAGCATTCCAAATTCTAAAGATTGCAGTGATGGCTGGTCTTATCTCTCTCTGGAAGGCTGTAAATTCTGCTTGGTGAAGTTTTCAGAGGTAGGCACTACCACCAGGGAGTACAGCAATCTTGCAGATACCAACTGATATAACTTGAAAAGAGAAAAAGACAGGATAAGCTGAAGAGATTCTTTCAGCTGGGTAACTTGGTAGGACAGATAGTACCTTTCACTCATGCCTGCTATTCTGACCAGAATAATATTGCTGTTTTTGTTATATATTATACAATACCAGCTTGTGAATAGTTCGAATGAGAAAGAGGAAATATGCAGGTAGGCTTCAAAGGATATCACTAAGTGTTTTGGATCTCCTTTTATTGGCTAATTTTTTGTCATTATTCTTGGTTAGATAAAAATTACCTGCTAGATTAGTGAGGTGGCTGTTTTACAAAATAAACAAGCAAAACCAAACAGCAACAAAAACCACCCCAAACCAAACAAAATAAACCTTGGTACCATTCCTAAGCCTGAGAGACAAGAAAAAAAGGAGTCTAAACAAGTACAAAACATTCTCAAAAGCTGCTGATAGCTACTAATGACCTGAGCTGGAAAAGAGGATATATAGTTCACCCCAGATTTTAGGACAGGCAAAGAGCTCTAAAAGAAAAGGCTGCAGGTTCTGACATACATTATGGTCTGTACTTCAAATAGCTTTAAGGTTTAAATTTTTTTATGAAATAATCTCCAATGTCTCATTTAAATAATTATTTCATATATAGGTTGGAAGAGCTCTATAAAATCATCTATTAGACAAAGCTCAGAGTCAGATCAAACAAAACCTTCCCATCAGATTCACAATTCAGTGTAGATACCTAAAGAAAATCCTTTCTGATGGCAGATGATGTAGGGCCCTTTCCATCAGAAGCTAGTGGTCTCATTGCATTTGTGATTTATGGCAGACTATAGTAATGAATTGCTGAGTTTCTTTGTGCAGAATGATTGTGAGAGTTTGAATGCGCTTCAGAAACTAAAGACAAGATGAGCTATGAAATAGTTCTTTGGAAGTGGTGCCTGCGCTGAATTTCCTGGGTAGAAATATGAGCTACACACTTAAACAAACACAGTGATCCTCAGAAAGATCACATTGTTAACACCTACATTAATCAATAGAAGAGTTCACAAGGCAAATATCCCACACTTTCAGGAATTGTCGCTCTTACACACAACTGCTTTGCATACCCTTGGAGAACTGCCAAGATCCAACAGAAGTACTAGGGGCAGATGATGATGCATTGATAGTTGGACAGGTGCTTTGGACCAATATCTAAAGCTTGGGTCAATTTTCAAAGCAGAAAATAAAGAATTATAATAATGAATCTAAGATATCCCTTCTTCAAACCCAGGCTGTAAACTTGCCACTTTCTTCTTCTGCACAGAAATCCTCCTGCCTGTTTTGTAACCCTCTGAAATTTGCACTACAGAGTGCAGGAGAGACTGTGTTCTTCATCCAGGGTGCCCAAGCCCATGTGCACCATGGTCTCAGCATCCCTGGGGGCTGCAGCTCTTGCACTCCTTGGGCAGGAACACATTTTCTTTGTGGAATTTATTTGCTAAAGATCTAAGGAATTATGAAACATATGTAAACCAATATCACCAAGAGTTCTAAAAGAACATCCCTGGTTTTGCTTCAAAGCACAGGCACATCAATACATTTTCCATAGCAGAACACAACTTCTTTTAACGTGGGCCAATGGATTTCTTCAACTTCTCTGCATCAGCTGAATGCATATAATTTAATACTGAAAATTATACTTCTTTCACCATTCTCTCCTGCAATACCTCCTTTTCTTGACTCTCAAAAGAAAGTAGCTGTATGTGTGTACCAACTATAGTTTTTGATCTATCACTTAAAGCAAATAAACTCTTTCATACCTGTAGCTCTTCTCTCACCCTTTAGCCCATTTAACCATGCCTTCACTTTAGATAGTACATGGGCATGGGCATTAGCAAATGGAAAAAGTGCATGTACTGGTAAATGTACATCTGGTTTTGTATAAAATGGTCCAACACCACCTTTCAGATGCAATCTCCTGGATTTAACCTTAGGGCAGTCACTGCTTTTGCAATTAGGCCTATGTTTGGGGTTTTTTTCATCTCTAAAGACCTATGTTATTAAAACAACAGTGTAAGTTTTACTAAATAACTATTTCTGTGTGAATGAATGAAAGGCATTTGGAAATGCAATAAATTCTTAGGTCATATGGAAAACCAAAGAACCCTTATTCAAACACCAAAGGTTACAAACAGATATTAAGCATGCACACATTCAGCAGATGACCAGGGATCATACTATGATCTAACATACCAAACTACTAAGGCACAGCAAAGTAATAATGGCCCCACAGAACAAGTGGTAATAGTTTAAAAAAAGAGAAAGTTAAAAAAAAAAAAAAAAGAAAATCAAAAGCCATGCTCAGTCTGAATTCCAGGAAAACCTTTTAGCAATGCTGATCTTTGTTTTCCAACTAAATGGGTTTCCAGTGATTTCAGGATTCATACACAAAATGGAATTGTTTTACAAATTTTACAAAACAGACTCTCCCGCTGACATGGAGAGCTTTGTTACCACTCTGAAGGGTTGAAGGCACAAGCAGAAATCACTGTCTTGGCTTTTATCTTCTGTCATCACTACAAGGCACGTCTGGCACATGGTCGATAATTTATCTTTGCTAAAATCAGATCTAGAGAAGGCAAAGGACTCTTGAGGTGTTCAAGTTTCATCCCTTCCTCAATAATTTCCTTTGATATTGAGAGAGTAAAGACTGTAGGATAATTGACAAGGTTGTCCCTGACACATTGCTTTCCTAGCAAAGCTATTATGCCCTTGTAGCTCTTGCACTGAAATTCACAAGCTACTTTTTCAAGGATGAATGGAGCTTACCAATCACCTAAATCCTAAATTTATAGCAAAAATAAAGAATTCCATAAACAACCTGGAGTCAGAGCAGCAACGGCACAATTTTTTTTCTATAGGCATATATTTCCAGTTAAATATAATGGAATTAATGAACACAATTAGGCTAAGAAAGTTGTTATTCATGACAGATCAGAAACTCCTCAGAACAGGGAATTCTTAAAACTCTTCAAGGAAGCATAAACATTTATGGAAATGAAAACAAAACTTGAGCCTTCTTAAATGATCAACAAGCAGAAGGGAGTTTGCTTGCTTAAAATAGGTGCTATGCATATATGGTGAATATTGTAGCAATTGATAACAAAATCACAAAGTAGGTAAACGTTGTTGTGGTGCTGATATTAATAATTTTCTACAGCTCCCTCAGACACCAGGTTATCTTACTTAGTGGCTCCTGATTTCAGGTGGAGGGTAAGAAAACAGGATGTCAATGTTTAAGACTTAAGTCTCTAATGCTATGAGCAAACATTATCCCACTGAACTATAGTGATTTCCAGCATGTGAACATTTGATTCCTACAGGTGCCAGCTTAATTTTCAGAAAGTTCAATTTCTTATGTAAGATACATTTATTTGTGTTACCTTCATTGATCTTTCATTAGGTCGTAGTAGTGACACAGATCACTCAGTAACACAAAAAAATCTAATTCTATATGATTTTGATATCACACATATTCACTCACATATTTTTTGGGTTACAAAAATTGTCTCCTCTCCTGAAACTATCTGTCTTCCATTAGCACAGGCTGACTGCCTTGCCAACTTTAATCTTTGGTCTTTCTTTACTGTTGCAAGTCATTAATCAGGTACTTCCATCATTGTAACCAATGGCGACCCTATCTATAATCATCTTCTACTGCTCTTTGAGAGCTTGCTATCCACCAGTGTCAGTGCTTCCTAGACAGCTTATAAAAATGTGCCATCCTAAATTCCACACATGCATTAATCACTTCACCAGCTTTTGCTGTTACAGTTTCCTGAATTCTAGCTGTAGCTATACATTTTTTACCTCAGAACAGTATTAATTGTAATTGTAGTAAGACACTGCTCCAGAAAAATCTGGGATAAAGCAAATTAAAAGATAAGTATGATTGTAATCCTATGACATTTTTTCCTCAGCAGTCCAAACACAATGAATATTCCCCTTGCTGTTCTTGCTGTGCAAGAGAAAAGGAGGGCAAATAAACATTTAATCTTGATAAGTCAAGCTGGAAATAGATTCATAGATTTGAGGCTAAAAGGGATCACTAGTTCATCAAGTTTTCCTTCCCATCTAACATGCCTGACAACGTTACCTTTTACTGTGTTACCTTCAGTGAGCTGAAAAAGAAGGGCCTTGATGTTTAACTAAAACTCATTTTTTACCAACAGACACCCAGTATTGAAGGAAAGTTGCTATCTTTGTTAAATAATAATAATAAACAAAAAAACAACAACACAAACAGTGAAAAATTAAATTTCAGCATGTGCCATACAGTACTGCAGCCTCCTGCATGACTGCCAGGCTGTTTCCCTGCCAGGCTGTTTCTAGAGGCACACATGCAGCAACTCCTCCCCCTGAACATTTCTTGCTCTGCAGCTGCCCAGCCTGCCATTCCTCCTCCCCACCCCTCTCAATTTCTGTCCTCCTCTGCCTCCACCCAAGTAATTTTCTGCCCAAGAAATTTGTGGATAGAGGCACGGGCATTGCCTTGGCTGGTAAAGAATTTACAAAGAGCATTCCTCTTTACTGCCTGATCACTTCTTGCTCCTGCCAAGGTGGTTTTGATTGCACCTGACATGTTCCTTTCCAAAACTTTCTACTTTCAGAACAATGTGAAATTCAATTATTTCAAAACAATAAGGGCCTTTAGGACAGATAATCAAAAACCCTACTAACAAACTTTGTCTGCAGACTCAAAACCTACAAAACCTGCAATTTCCTCTGGTAGTTTCCTCCAATAGCTAAAACTCTGATACTGTGGCTTATTTATTTATTCATATCTATTTGAATTAGAATGGAATTAACTCCCTGCTGTTCTTATTATTTGGAGGCTTTTCTCTCCTAGAATAAATATCAACACTATTAGCTTCAACACTATTAGCATTTTTTTTTTGTAGCTTTTAAAAAATTGCTTTGGGAAAAGGAGTCCCTTCACCACTCATAATCTTAGTATCTTCCTGCTCCCTTTTTTTTTTTTCCTCTGAGGAGAGGAAAGCTGAGGGGAAATGAAAAAAAAAAAAATGAGGTCTGGTATTACCGTTTGAAACCAACTTCAAAGTTCCAGAAGAAAATACAGAGGATTATACTTTATATATATATATACACATATATATACACACACTTAAAAACTATTCTTTCTACAAAAAAAAAAAAAAAAGAAAATCATCTGGTTTTAGCTCTGAAATCCTGTGAAATTTCTACTGCCATTTCAGAGGGGTTGGTGGTGCATCTCTCTTTCACTCATCCCTCCTATCACTATGTCTCCTCTGGCTGCCCTCAATACACGACTCCCCAGCTATTTATCCTGGCCAGGAAGAACATTCACAGCTCTGCTGCTTCTCATCAGTCTCTGTCTGTTATCCATCACCCTTAGAGCAGGCTGGGACCCCACTTGCCACCTTCTCCCATCACATACATTTTGTTTCCATCTCCCCTTTCATACGGAGCATCTACACTTAACGACTTTGCCAGCGTTCAACCTGATTTTAGAGCAGGGAGCACATGTCTTGGAAAGCTGCTTCCACTGATTTATTGGGTGAATTTGAGGGAGTATCTAAATCCACTGATCTCACAATTTATGGGAAGAGTTATGTATACAGTTGTCATCCAAGCACAGAGCTAAGGGAAAGCTTTACAGGCCTGCTGGGAAGGTCACCTCCCTCCATGTGTTTTCCATAGCTGAAGCCACAGGTGAAGGTAATAGCACACCTGGGAAGATCAGGCAGGGAGGACAAAGAGGACCCTGGCCTTCAGCATCCACAGGGCAGCTCTGCCTTTTGCTTTGCCCATTTAAATCCCAGAGCATCTAACAGCCATTGTCATGGGAGATCTTCTCTGGACAGGCCCATCCAGGGTAAATAAATAAAGAAGTCTGAGTTCAACAAAATTTAATTCTGTTGTCTTCCAAAGTGAATTATGTTAAAGCAATTTAAAATGGCTTTAATTCTTTTTGATAGCATTCTTTCACAATCTTAATTCAGGTTAGTAATACACTTTGAAATGAACAGGCTTACTTGTTCTCAAAGACCTATCCTCAGTATTGATTCACAGACAGGCCCTTATTACTTTACAGATAATACTAGTCCAGTGAAACATTAATAAAATCACAAGTGATACCAGTTGCTGAATCCAATTTTTTCAGGAAATGTTATTTTCTCTGAAGAGCTCAGATTTAGTCAGAATCAGTTTTTCTGATCAAATTAGCACAAGAGAAGATACTATGTAAGAGTATTTCTAAATAATTATTCATTTTAAATAGAATGCCATATCCATAAAGCATATATAGAACAACTCATTTTGACAAGTAAGGGAAAAGTATGATATAATTATTACAAAAATACAATGTGAAAATATTGAAATAATATTGATTATTAAAACATATTTCAAAACTATGAGAAGGATGTATATTAACTATCACTGTTGCTGACTATCTTCCTACTGCTATGAAGGCATGCAGCATACAAAATAATGAAAATAATGTCTAGTCTGCAGCATTCAAGTTTAAATCAAGTTGCCTTAGTCCTTGCTTTCCAGACTGAATGCCTGTGGGGTTTGAACCCAGAAAGCAATCAGCTAATACTACTGAATTGGCAAGAGCTAAAGTGCTTTCATTAACTAAATAGCTGGACCAACATTTAACACCAGACAATAGTGTTGTGCCACGTGTTTATTCATTTATGTTTCAGTAATTTATTAAGGACTTTTTCCATTTAATTTTGAGACAGATGCTCAACTCAGACTCAGGAGAAATCAGGCTGGTACTGATTTACTTGTGTCCATCCAGGAAAGACAAGAAGCTCAGGAAACCTGAGCTCAGGAGGTTCTGGAAAGGCCCACTCATCATTGCTGCTGTGGTTTCAATAAGGCCATCCTCTGTGCTAAACAGGAGCTGCTCTTTCAGGGAAGAATGAATAGGGATCATTCTCCCAAGAAACAGCAGCTACCCACTACCTGAACACAAGATTTAAATAGTGTAAAACACTTAATTTAACTTTTATGTGACTTTTTTCACACTGACAACAAAACTGGATTTGTGAGATTACAAACATTTGCAGAAAGATCAGAGGATTAAAAAACCAAAACATAACCAAACACTGCCTTCTCCTGAAAATGTCAATGTTTCAAACTTTTATTTTTCTGTCAAATTGCCAAGAACAAAAATAACATCTCATGAAGTTGTGGGAAAACCTAGCTAGTTAAAATTTGGCTGCTAATATGTGACATTTAAAAATGAACTAATTTAAAAATACCTCCTACATAGAATTATGTTTCTATTTATTTCATAACATATACTACTGACATACGATTTTGAGACATGATACAACAGTAGATGTTTAATGACTGCAATAGATGAAGCCCTCTATTATTTTATATAAAACTCTTAGAGGAAGCTGTTCTGTAGAACAGAATGAAATAACTTTTTCTAATTTAGAGATCAATATTAGCCATTTATGCAGAATTTTTTTTTACATCATGATAATGGAGATTTTTGAAAATACGTATTATGAAGATCTCATTTCTAACAGAAAATAATTTGAGAGAATATATCTAACCAAGATATATAACCAATGTCCTTTTCTGTCAAAACAAAAGTCCTCAATGAAAACTTTTAAACTAATTTTAGTAAGGTTTGTAGAACTAATCATATATCAGCCTGGTTTTAAAAAGATAAAAAAAAAGTTTGTTCTCTGTGGACTCCATTTATATCATCATAGGATTTAATACTATGAAATATCCTAAAGAGTATACACCACATCGTATCAGTTCACTTACTGGTCCTCAAGGTCAAATTTAATTGGTATAGAAAAATACTTCCTATTAACTCTATTACTGTTAGTGTTTATGCCAAAGTGAAGTTGCCTGTGTAGAATTTATTAAAGTCATTGAAATCAGAATGTTCATCTTAGAGGAATTGAAAGATATTAGATTGAGAGTAGACTTTATGGTAATTTATTAAGTGATTGAATAACTTGCATGTCTACTTATTTTGAATAACTGCATAAAATTTCACTCTAATTAATGGAATAAATTAGTCCTATGTCATCTAAACAACCTTTATTTTTCTATTAACATTTTGTCTCATAATAATCTATGCCTAATCATATTGCTGAGAAGTAGAATTGGAAGTTTTTTAATGGAGAGGAGCAACAGACAAGTCTGAATGATGATAAAAGGAAGCCCTTTGCATAGATGTAGCGCAGAACGTTTTTACAAAAAAACACAATGTACTCCAAGACTGCCACTTCCCAGGTATCTTGGAAAAGAAAAGAAGGAGGTTTCTTTTAGGTAGAAGCAACCTTAGCCATAAAGATCTTCAAATCATATCTCAGAATATTTACTCCTCAATTTTAGAATATCAGTGTGAAGGTTATAACATCAGAAAAGCTGATGTTCCCTTATTTTTCAGGGAAATAAATTCTTTCCCTGTGAAAGGTGGGAGATGCCATAACATGGCAGGATCCAAGGCTGGATTATGAATTACAGCTACAAAAGATGGCATAATGCATGGAAATCTGAAAACAAAATAGCAAGGTTTGGCCATGTTGAGAATAAAAGGCAATCTTGGACCTAATCAGGGACCATGTGAAGTTGAACATCACAAAACATGATAATCACAGGACCCATTTATTCCATTTGGGGTGGGGTTTTAATTCATTTTGTGGTGCTTTCTTGGGATTAAAAAATATATTTTGGTGAGTTCAGATTTGCAATGGTTCCCAAAAGGGATTGTCTGTTCTCCTATTATTCTGACATTCAGAAAAAAATTCCAAGCTGAGATTAGAATTATTTTTTCCCATAAATTTTTAAAATCATATACGTCTTCTATGATTTAACTACAGAAATGCCATGACATTGTAATGTAAGAACAAAAATTACTTCTCTTGAAAGTTATCTCCACTAACGTCCTATTGATGACCATGTCATGTCATTCAACCCTGAACAAACAGCTTAATGGCATTCCACACATTCCATTTTCTTATCGTTTTTTTTCTTATGAAAAATGTACTGATTTTACAACAACAACAAAAAAAATCATTCCAAGCCCATACCAGTGGTCAGGCTCATTTTTAACCTGTTAAACATGCTACCAGTATTGCTACTGATGCTGTTCAAAAAAAGCTGCACATTCCTGAAACAAAAAGACACACAAGCCCATTTTTAGTGAGAATGAGAAAGGGCAATTTTATATGGAACACCAGTTTTTTGTCTGAACACCTATTCTATTTGCAAATCAGAATAATTATCTTGTTCCTTTGTCCCATGCTAAGGGCTTTGAGCAGTCTCAGTACCTTGCTTGTCAACTTAACTGAGATCAGAACTAAAAGGTGTAGAAATGTGCATTAAAATGCTCTGCATCAAGACAATCGCTTGCCTCTTTAAACTAGTTCTGCAGTGAGCAGCACTGTCCGTGGTGCTGAAGTTTTAAAGACCTTTTAAATAAACATAACAATAAAATTCCTATTTTTTATGTAGGATTTCTCTATACCCTGGATTTGTGAGGTGTTCCTGATCAACTTCTTCTTTGGCAATTTATGCTTTTTGCAATTGTTTAGTACTTTCTTTTTAATGTTTAAAAATAATTACATTCAACATCTGAGCTTAATTTTTCCTGTTTTTTAATGACAAAAATAGAAATCTAATTTCATTTCATTCTTAAGTTATTTACATATTTATAATAATTTCCATTTAAACTCAAAGAATGAATCAAACTCAGAACACCTATTTTTTATTTCTAAGCAAGCTGTATTTTAAAATCATAAAAATTGTCTACCACACACTCTTCAATCCATAAATATGATGCAGCATTTCCCTTCTGAATTTCAATTAAACATTGTGATTTAAAATAAAGAAAAAAGAACCCATTTTCAGGAGGACACTAATTACTGGAAAATTAGAAAATTAATATATCAGCCTAGGAACCGGTATTTTGGCATCATAGCAAGAACAGCAGCTAAGAATCAGAATGAATTACTGGCTTGAGATTAACCTGAAATGCAGAAACCTTCCATTTCTCTGAGCTGATCGGGCTTGTTTTATTATTTATTCCAGTGAAACCACAATGTCTGCTTTTGATTGTGAGCCAAAAAAGATCATAGAAATTGTCAAGCAGAAAACTTGCATAAAGTGCCCCTAGCAATAACTTCCCACTTGCACTCGAACTTGATTTACATAGGCAGTAGAATTGGACCCAAAAATGCTGACTTTACATCAGGCAGACCCAATGTAAAAAAGAAATGTTGTCTTAAAACATCCAAACATACTGGGTTACACTGATAGTTTACTTGAGTAGTTTCCAATTTGCTATAGTATTGGTTAAGATTTCAATGCCTAAACAGACACAGAAGAGAAAATTCCCTTCCTCTGGATTTCTTTCATGAGTGCTGTACAGAAGAAATCTCAGCTGCTCATTCAGTAGGTGAGCACAGGATTTACTCAAAGTGCCAAAAATCCTCCTTTTTGGCATGATAAAAGCATTAGACATTCTGTCTTCAGTCACTACTAGTGCTGTTTCAGTAGGTGAGTTTCTGAAGATCTTCCCCATCCTTCTATCAACAAATATTTAAGGAAAAACCAACCTATTTTTATATAGAGTGTAAGGAGCTGTATTAGAAATTAGCAATCTGTCCTGAGCTAATTTCAAATTGCTAATTTTCAGCTTCAAAGCCACACCTGTTGCTGGTACTTTAACCCCTGCTTCTTTGACTCATGTTGCTCTTCAAAATGACTGACACTCATTACAAAAGAAGGTGTAACCTAAGTAGCTGGTATAGGAAAAATACAGAAACCTCACCATCTGACAGAGGCCAAGAGACCAGAAGTTTCTGGGTTGCTAACAATAGAGTTGCTATTGATTAGTATTTACAGTAAAGAGCTGAGCAGAGCACCGAGGTCCTCTTGTGATTGATAATCACCTTCTGTCTCAGGAAAAGTAGATCATCCATAGTGGGATGAAGCTGCACAGACTTCCAGACTGGGATTCTCAACAAGCCAAAATTGATTTTGCCCCTCTGACCCCAAAGGGCAGCTGACTTGGGACTGTGCCAAACAAAACATCTTGAGATCTGGCTCTGTGAACTCTGCATTTCTGGGACTCTGGCTTCTCTCTAAACAAGCATCCAGTGTCTTCAGCATTAGGTCATAACCAGTTCCCCCGAGAGTTCAGATTTATCATTCAGAAGCAGAGATTTCATTAGATAGTGTACAGATATTCCACATGATCTTAGTTAGAAGGCCATGCAATTAATGATGAGCTAGTTAATTAATGGTGGATGTTGCAGCAGGTGGCAGTTCTACTCCAGCTGGTTCAGCCACCTGCTATTAGCTCCATGTTAGCCTGGCTGCCCTGTACCTAGCACTTGAAAAGTGTTATCTCAAGCTGCAATTAAAGATATGTCCTTTATCTGCAGTCCCTTTCTGGGAGAGAGGGGCATGACTCACCACTCCAAATTCCAAAATGTTTCTTTTTACAGAAACACATAAATTTTGCATTAGCACTTCAGTAAGGGAAAAAATATCAGCCTGTTGCATTTATATCAATAAATGTGTCATTTTGACATTGGAGTTTCCTTTTCTAAGTGTATATATACAAATTAATCGTGATACTATGTATATCTGAGATGAAGAAAACCGAAAAAAAAATTCTGCCCAGAATATGAAGACATTAAGTTAAGAAAAAAAAAAAAGTGTAGGTGGCCTATGTCATCAGCAATAGTCTGACTTATTTTCTTGATTTTTTTTAAGGGTAAAGATCACAGGTTCATTCATACATAGATACACCTCTTATAGGAAGCAATCTCTAAATTTACCATGAAAATTATTGGCCTGAAAATTCTTCACTAGACCCATGGCACTCCCTTCTGTCATGGACTGTGCATCACAATCAATGGGAAATTTCTATAAGGTAGAAAGGCTTGACCAGATCTCTAGACACATAAGAAGGGTAGGCAAACTCAGATAACTCATTTTGTACATACAAAGCAACTCTTCAAAAAGTCACAATCAACTGGAGGAATGACATGTGAAATGATGGGGAGAAAAAAAGCAGCAAAATACCACTGATAGAACCCATCCTGTCTCCTTACTAACCTTTCTTCCAAAAATGTTACTTCAACAAAAATTCTGAACTAGTGGCAGGAAAGGCCATCTTCATGCCTCATCAAATGGTGTGTGAATATTTAGTGAACACCTTTTCTTCTGACATGCTTTAGATATAATTGAACACTTATTACTTCTCTTTCAAGTTGCTGGACTAGATACTTAAGATGTCCCAGTCAGCCACACACCACATGTTTAGAATTAGTTTGTGGTTATTCATTATGAAAATTATAAGATAAAAGATTAGTTAAAACAGTTACAGATTGGGTGTTCTATTTTGTTTTCCTTGCTCATTTCTAAATGAAAATTTATTTTAAATGTCATCACCTTTTTGTTTGTTTCTTCTGAATATTTTTTTTTTTAATGGATGAAGTGTTCTCTATTTCCTTGTCAGCAGGCAAAAAGGATCAAAAGGAGACAGGATTAAAAAAAGATTAAAAATATACAGACATATCATATTGCAGCTACAGCTTCCCCCCACTCCCTCTTCATTTTATTTAAAACTGAAAGTTTTGAGAAGCAGTAGAACATATATTTATCAGCTGGGAAATGAGAAAATAGTTATTGTTATCACTTATTTTTTCATCTACTGAACAGAACAGAGGATATAACTTAAAAAAAAATATCGACAAGAGGCTCATATTTTCTCCTGAAGTTAAAATGTATATTTTAAAAAGTCATCAATTTTTATACATAAAGATTCCAGGTAGCATAGATCTCACTGCATTTTTAGATATGCTTTTCCAATAGACAGCTATCCTTCATTGCACCCTATTTCTAATAAGTCTGTCTCTGCCTTCTCTTCCAGCTATTGGATTTCATTATGCCTTTTCTCTGATAAATTGAAAATCCTTCTGACACCATTTCATTTTTCATTGCTGAGGAATCCCTCTCGATCTCACGTGCTCTTTTAGCTGGAAAGTATTGCATAGATGGGAGGAAGAAAACTGCAATATCCACTTACTTCACTGCATGACAGCTCATCCTGGCCACATTTAAATGGCCAGCTACCAGAAAAGCACATTAATAAAAAGACAGACCTTGAAAGGGCAGCCATTTCAGTAATGATATGGTAATTATTAATCTAAGCACTTGTAGGGAGGAAGTAGTATCCAAATTTTATGAAAGCATGAGACCTTGTCAGATTCTCCTAAATTTAAAAGTTAGAGCATACTACTCAAAATGACTGTGGTCTGATGAGACTGTGTTTCTAGATATCTGTATGTATTTATTGAAATTTCTTACTTTTTATCATCACTCATTAGCATAAAGCCCATGTACTAGTAAGTCTCTATCATGCTTTAAGTTTATTTTACAATGTGATCATACAGATTATCAGAGAAAACACTGAGATTTGAAGAAAAATTATTACAAGATTGAGAAAAAAATTTTCTTAGATTAACTCTTCACTGTATCAGTGCAATTCACCACCATCAACATTCTTCTCCCTCAACAAAGATTGAACAAAGGCTGTACTAAATTTTAATTGTAATGTCACATATTGTAATGCTGTGACTGCCTTAGTAACTGAAAAATGCTATGATATGTATTTGATAGAAAGTAAATGGATTATAAATGGAAAATAGATGGATTATATTGATAGTAAAGTTAAAATGAGATGGCTAGATTTCCTCCTCACTATTCTTTGCCGACTGGCTGATGATGGAAGAAAATAGTAGTATTATGTCAAATATTATTCAGCATGACAAGTTAAAAGCTGTTTTCTTATTTGACATCACTGGGCAGTGTTAGAATTAGAAGCTTAAATCAGTTATTAAGAGACTTATACATGTTAAGTCATACAGCTGTCAAATATGGCTGCCTGTCAGAGATTCTTCTGAAGCTGGGACTGCCACTGCACACAGAATTTCAGTGGCAAAACACCCTTGATAAGCCCCAAAATTTGATTGTATAGTCTCCAGGGATGTAAAAGAAGTTTTAGAGAATTAATGAAACCATGGCACAGGGACACCAAAAGTTGAAGTTGGCACATAGGAATTGCATTGAATGACAGAATAAGGGGAGGGTTAGTAATCAGCAATATCAATTGTTTAATTGCAGCCACACACAGAATGATGGCCAAGAGGAGACTAGAAATACCATAGGGATGCTATAACTGTGAGATATAGCAGACAAGACCTGCTGCTGTCCACAATCATAAAAACATTTACACTTCTGGACCAAATCATTCTTTCCTAGAACTCTCCTCTCCACAATAGGAAGTTGCATCCTTATTCATGCAAGATATCAGTCCCTTTGGTCTTTGCCTTCATTTCCCAATCCTCAAACCCTCACCATGTGATATCTTCTAGACTTTCTCCATACACTTCTTAACAGGTCCTGGGGATAGGATGCCACCACCCTGCACAAACCTAAGCCAGCAGTTTGTGCTGTTGTCCTAGCTACCCACTCATCTGGCTTTAATATTTTTTCCTCCTATAGGCATTTCAATCAGAAATAGAAATACCCTAGATAATTTTCCGTCTAAGCATAATTTTCTGTCTAAGCATTATGTACAATGCTTAGACAGTTGATTAACATCACTTTTCTAAATTTATTATTTTAGTTGAGGAAAGGAAAGACCAAACTTGATCCTTGCACATTTAAAATGCATGAAGTAGCTTGGCCACCTGGGCATGCATGGCAGCTTGCCAATCTGTACATATGTAGTTCTTAACCAGGGAAAAAAAATTGTTCTGGTTTAGCCTGTAAGACATGGGAGGACAGAAAATGTACTCTAACAATGGTGAGTACAGAAAATGTGGGAAGCTGGAATCACTGCAGTGCAGAGACATAGGACATATGAAATATGTACATAGGAAACCAGGGCTCACATGTAGGATATTGTGACCTGGGGTCTCAGTGTATTTTAGAGCTTCACAAAGTTTAATGCCAGAAGGACATATTCCTGGTTATTACTGGGAATGGTACCCAAACACTTAGTGATCAATCCAGTAACTTTAATATTAGTAAATCACTGGAGCCTACTGAGGATTAAATTCCTGTATTTCACAGAAGAATTTTAAAATTACTCTCATGCCCAAGGCCACTGTAGTGGCTTGGACTTCACAGTTAGAGATGTCAAAGTTTTTGTCTTAGGTTGCAATGCAAGATGTAACCAGAAGTAAGTATTCTATCACCATCTGCTGAAACCAGATGGAGCAGTGTTCTTTATTCTTCCATGACCCATCCTCGCTCCAGGGGGATATCTCCTGTTAATGGGCCATTGAGTATCACTGCATGACTGATAAAATTACATCATCACATTGGGAGATGCTCTGCCCATAGGGAGGAGTCAAGCATTCCTACGCAGATAAAAATCGGAGATTTGGAACACCAAGCCTTAATCCAGTGGATTCCCAGAGGAATACCAGGCCCATCTACACCACCACGGGGCCTTCTGAGGAAAACTGCACCTTTCTGCAGGATCACTGCTTCAACAGAACCACACCTGTCACTGCAGAAGGACTGCAGCCACCATCTAATGGGACTGCTACCACCACCCTGACAAACAGGGGGTCAGGTGGTATTCTGACCCTGTCAGTGTTGTTTCATATTACTGCATTTTGATTTTAATTTTCCTAGTAAAGAACTGTTACTTCTATTTCCATATCTTTGCCTGAGAGCCCCTTAACTTCAAAATTTTGATAATTCAGGGGGACGGGATTTATATTTTCCATTTTCAAGAGAGGCTTCTGCCTTCCTTAGCAGACACCTGTCTTTTCAAACCAAGACAGTTTTCTGCCAATAAAAATTATTCTGTGGTAAAGAAGATGGCAGACTGCATGGAAGTGCTGAAGGGCCCTATGATTGCTTCACCAATAACACAACAGGCTCTGAGGTGACTGCTCATTACCATTAAGGAGTGAGATCTCTGGAATAACTACTCAGGTCCCTATTAATCGTTGCCCCACAGCTAGCACAGGTTAAAGCTGTCCCCCAGCAATGGCTACTCACACACAGTTGAAGTGAGAAGTTCCCTGCCCTTTCCAGCCAAAATTTCTCTCCTGTAATTGCAGGTATAGCCCAAATTCCTAATTCTCATATACACCACAGACATGTTAAGAATGGTTAAAACTTCTTATTATTCCAACATAAGCCTCACTAAATGTATGACCTGTTAACTGAGTAATTCACACCACCCTTCAAAATGTCTTCTCCTCCTTTTTTTCTTGCTACTCTGTTAGTCAAATGTCCTTTGCCATTTGACAAAGGCTGTCCTTTGCCATTTCACAAAGGATAAAAAGCAAGATGAAAGAGGAAAGAAAATAGAAATATATCTGAAAAGAGAAGTGAAAGGAGTCAGGTTGCAATTCTCAATTATCTCAGGGGAAAGTTAAGTATATCCTGTAATTCTGGAGAAAACACTGAAAAGAAAGCTGAACAGATTTTGTTGAAGGAAAAGAAACTTCTCATATTGCAATCAAAAGCCCCAACTCCTATGATCCACAGCCCCTGTGGTTTGTCATAAACTGATAAAAAACAGCTATCTGACAACTGCAAGAGAAGCATCTCACCTGGGAAATAGAGTTGACTGAGAAGCGTTTTGTGTCAAAGAGACATGAGCTGAGGTTCACCAGTTGCTATGCATAAGAAATGGCCACTATGCTCATTAATTCTTGAACACTCTTTATTTTAGTGCTAAAAGTGGTGCGACATTTAGGTCACCTTTAGTCTGAAGTTGGCATTTGCCTCACAATTAGATTAATGAATACTCAGGGAAAGCTCAACAAACGCTGAAATCCAATGAAATTGAAAACACTTTGGTGCCCATTAGAAGCCCACATTTCATCAGGAAAATGTGACTATTTCATTTGGATCATAGGATATTGTGTTGGTTTATTGAATTTTCCTAGGCTTTTCTCCAAATATATAGCAGTCTTTCCACAGCCCTCTGCTATACTTAAAGAATGACAAAATCTTCAATCTTGGAGGGTGTCTCCCATCTGAAGGGACTCAAGGAAACAAACAAACAAGCTCACTCCAAGGTCTATGGTCCTGATTGTAACACAGGAGAGCAACTGAAATAATAAAAGACAAAAAAACTAAAAAAACCTTGTCATCATGAAGATAGGAGAGATATAGGTCATCCTTGCAAGTAGGAATGCAAGTGCTAACACAATCTCAGATTGTGCAGAAGGATCGTGCAGCCTCGTGACTGATGATGTGAAAGCATACCCAGCTTAAGGTGGTGCTAGTGAAGATGGGAGCAGGGGTGCTTTTCCTCCCTCTCCCCCCAGTAAACCCAGGCCTGCATATGCTAACTAATAGTCCTTATGGTCTGAAACTGAGGCATTAATAAGCTCTGTGCTGTCATAAAGTACAAGGTCATACTCATAGGGACTAACATCAAGACTACCTGATCTATGCTGATAAGTTAGAAAAAATAGAGGGGAAAGACCTGATGTGCATTTCTCAATGAGAGGATGATGAGAAGCAGTTAATTTGGTGTGATCACGAAAAAGCCAAATCACTGCCAGGATCTTTAGAGCACTGCTAGGATCTAAAAGATGAGGTAGTTCCAGTAGTGATGCAAGTTACTAACAATGTTGTAAAAGCCTCTATCCAGAATATTGAACAAAATTCTGGCCACCTATATTGGGGAGAATTTTTTTCAAATGGTAACAGATGAAGAGACTGGCCATTAGGATACCCAAGGGAACTTAGAAACCATTGTAGAGACTAAAAGATCTCACCTTGATTAGCCAGGAAAGCGGCAATAATAGAGCTCTCTTCAGATATAACACAGGACTGAAAGATAAAAGAATTTTGAAACCTCAAGGTCGCTGATAGTGAGGAAATAGAGCAGCACAGTTTGGACTAATGAAAAGCACAGAGAAAATGAAAAAGCTCACTGATTCTATGGCAGAAAACAGTCACTTAGTAGGAAGAATCCCACAAAAAAGTAAAATCAGGATAATCAGGATAATTGATCCTGCCCAATCCTACATTACCACAAAGCTTCACAGTCTGCTGACATCCACCTAACTCTAAATCAAGTGGTAGCTGATCAATAAATTCAAAAATATTTGGAAAGTGGGCAGACCAAGAGTAAGCCTTGTTTGTTTAGGCCCCCATAATGAAAAGCTTTCATGTGACTAAAAACCTTCTACAGAACTCAATAAAAGACATGGAGCAAAGCAGACAGAAAAAGCAGCTTGCTTAAAAGACAGGGAACACAACTGGTTATGGGGTGGCTGGTCCCAGTGAGGTTTCTTATCACCTGGTTTGGTACAATTAGAGAAATTACTTTTTTTAATATATTTAATGTCTTTATGCAAAATAACATCAGCAATACCATTGAGTCCTAGTAAAAGTGATAACAAACAGTCGTATGATGAAACTAGGACATATTTTATAAAATTAGCTCAGAACAAAGGATGATTTCTTGTCATTCACAGCATATATTCACACTTCTTTCCTTCAGCTGGAAGAACTAAATAAAAAAGATAACTAAGCATTCAAAATCATGTAAACAAATATCTTCAGAATAATGATAATTAAATCATGTCTCACTTTGGTGATTTTATTTTTAAATAAAAATAAATACCCTTTATTATTATATGTTTTTTAAATGTATTGTGCTAGTCAAGTAAACAAACTTCTATTCTTTTTTTCTTTTTGATAATCACTTGAAAAATAAACAGATTATATAAATGGTACAGTTGCCTAACAAAGTAAATATACTGGATTTAGTGGCCCAGGAGGTCTATTTCAGATTCATGTTCCAAGAACAAATTGATTGTGTGCAGACATGGCTTTTGTGCTAGGATGTGAAAGCCCTCAAAATGAAAAGTGTTACCTACTATAAAGTGACAATAAGCACAATGAACCCATGTTTATTGGAACATTTCTAAAATGGACATGAGAAACCTTTGATATATGTTTACTCAAGTATTCCCAAGGACTTTTCTATTTCACATTTCCCTCGTTTCCTTTGTATCTATATAAAGATTAAGAGAAAATCTTTTCTTCAACCCACCAAACCCTGTTTCAGTATTACTATATTGAGCTTGAACAGTTAAATGGCATCTAAAGGTTCTTTAAAAATATAAGAAAAAAAAGAAGGTTTGCTAAAAGGTTATATATCTGCTGTACACTATATTATCTTAGCATAAGTAAAAGTATACTTCTTTTAATCAAAATATGACAAAGAGGGCACATCTACATTGATATATGGACAATGTAATCCTACAAGCTGTCAGAATCACAAACAGAGAAGATGAATTTTAAAGGCAGGAAAGCAAACATGCTCAATGTCAGAAAGGTTACTGCTGAAAGGACTAATCTGACTTTTTAGAAGAGCATGGAAAAGATATTACGTGTTGACCTTAGAGTGTGTCACCAGTTGTTTTTCAGGAAAAAATATAACAAGTCCTAACACTCTTTATGCTTTTCAGCAGCAAAACTCATCTCAAAACATCCAGCTTGTCATCTGTGCAACTTTGCCCTTTACATACAGAGCTTCTAGGTGAATATACTTATTGCTACAGATTTCCCTGCTGCTTTTGGCTAAGAAGTCAACAACAAATTCATGTTACCTTAGTGTTATTTCTTCTTTGTGTAGGGCAGTGAGACATTTTATTTTATACAAGACTCCACCTAGTTTCACATTCAGCAAGCAAACTTTGCACCTGCAAATTGAGATGCACAGTAGATTTTATTTATGATTAGACCCTAGGCTGAAAACACCAACAAAATGGGTCTGCTTTATCAGTAACAGGTGTAACCACAAGTTGTTCTTAAATTTCAGTATCTGTGGGTTTACAGGTAGTCTTCAAATAACAAGTCTGCTAAAGAAAGAGCATTACAGTAAATAGCATTCCAGACAGCTTGTGCTCCAGCTGCGCTCTCATTTACCAGACCCCATACCTGGTTTTCAGCTTGTGTAAGCTTCACCCTGACAACCCACAGACAGAATAAAGAAAAACATATGTGTTTATCTTGGTGGCTAGTCTGTTAAACACAGATAATTTCACAGATAAAAACAATCTTTGCCTGAAGTTAGTGGTTAAATTGCAGTTTTCTGATTTTAGAGAGGAAAGACTGAGTGACTTGCAATTTAGTTCTAGTTTGCCTAAGCACTATATCTAATGTTAATTGAAAGAGTAGATATTATTTGGCAACACTGCTGGAAACCTGGCTGGATTCCAGGAGAATAGGAAAAATATGATAGAGCTGTTTATTTTGCATTAGCTACTCTGAATAAAATATCTAACTTAATCCAGATTGTTTTTTCACCCAGAGGGATTGACAATCCAAAAATCCCCAGAAGACTCTAAGGGAAAATACATGTTTCTGTTTCAGAGTTAGCACCTGTACTTTCCTCTAATGAAAGTAGCTGAGAGACATTTTGTATTTCCATAGAAGTGAGAGGCAGCAACCAATTAGGAAATTACATTCTATCTGTCATCACTCATGAATATCCCCAGCCCACTCCTGAAATAAAGGCCCCAAATAAATAATGAAAGAGGAGACTTTTAACAGATCAAATGAGCCTAGAAAAGAAAAGTTCCCTCTCAAGGAAGTGATTCTGATCAGTTCTGTACAGGAGAAGGAAGGGGCAGAGGTGCTGAGTGGAAATCCTGCCTTTGGTTTTTCTCTGCTGCATTTCTGTTCAGGATGTTCCCTCATTACAGCAGCACATATTCACCACCAGGAGGTGATGGGTGTTACACAGCTTCTACTGGCTGACTACCCTCATGATTCCCTACTCCACAAAACAGAAACCCTCCACTTTCTTCAAAGAGATCACTGAACTATCCAGAATAAAGTTCCCAGACCTTTTTACCGTGTGATGCATCCAGAATGACAAGTGAATCCTCTAGTCAGCAGCAGAAAATGGGGGAAGAAATCTTTGCTTTCTCCTGAATGGAATGAATGAGAGGAACAGCTGGACTGCACTTTCAGTAATGATTTTTCCTGGTTATTAATTGGGTGTTATTCTTGATAAGGGACCCATGGATGCAAATTATCTCAAAGTGTTACAAGTATTTCATAAAAACAAAGCCTTCACACCTGCTAGATTCCACAAAAAAAAAAAAAAAAAAAAAAAAAAAAAAAAAAAAAAAAAGAAAAGAAAAGAAAAATAAGAGACATAGAGACATCCATGAAACTCTTCAGCTAGGACCAGAGCAGCAGCAGGTCCAAATGAGCATGTAGGGAATCTGACATGCTGCTTTCAATTCAGAATAGACACACCCTAAGAGAAAAGCCTACAAAGCACCAAACCAACATGACTGGAAGCTACAATTCTTAAAAGTTGCACTTTTCTGGGCTTTTTTATCTTTGAAATGATCGTTACAGACAACAGGATATGCAGAGAAGGATGATGGAGAAACATGAACTTACTAAGACTACTTGGTAAAATAACTACTTTTTGTTTTTTAAACTTTTTTAAAAGTACTACAGTACAGTGCTGAGAAAAGTGTGTATGTAACTGATTTCTATTGCTCTTCTTGGATACTTCATCAGCCCTCAGTAATCTGCTATCCAAGCTCCTTTGATATTTTAGGAAATTTATTACTGCAATATCCTTGCAGGTTAGGGAACTGCTATCAGCCTGCTTGGAACAAATAAAGCAGGTGGAGAAACAAATTTCACATCAAATAAGGAAACTGTTTTAAATTTAGGAATGAAACCTAAATTTCTTTAGCCACAGCTCAGCATTTTAACCTCTGATTAAATGTCAAGTTCAAAAGAATTTTTTTCTCTTTATCAGTGCTCCCACATAAAAAACAGGCTCAGATCACTCCAGAGACAGAGTATTTTGGAATACATCAAAAATCATTAAATTTAGAAAGAAACTGGCAAACAGCAAATTTTGCCACACTAATATTCCTAAGATGATCACGATAAGACTTCTAGTATTCTGTTCAGCAAGAACTCTTGGGCAGAACCAGGCAGACACAAAATTATAAACTCTGCAACCAGGTATTGTAATGGCTAAAGAAAAGATCCACCAGGGCGGGGGGGGGGGGGGGGAATAAAAATCTCCAACATATTTATTAAATCAAGGTGACATGCATTTAGGAGAATATTTCTGAAAATTTTCAAAACTCATATTGTCTCAATTCTAATTTGATAAAAACATGGGAGAAAAATACCATGATCAAGTTCTACTAAATATTGACCACTAAAAATTTCTGTAAGATTAGATGGGAGAGAATGTAAGAATCGTTATTTGCTTATTCATATGCTAAGATGATGTCATGATATTTTCTACTGTCTATTTTTCAAGAGTTGAATTAGAGGCATTTTAGGTGTTCCCAGCAACCAAACTCTTAGTACAAGCTGTTTACCAGACTCTCAGCATTGCTTACTTCTTCCTTGAAAAAGAAAAAATGAATTTCAGGGCCACACAAGCACATGTTAAATATGACTGGTACTAGCAGAGCTGAGGGATTGAGTTATTGAATAGCTCATTAAAAGGACACACAGTGAACTGTAAAGGTTATAAAAAGACACATTCAAACTTGCTAACAGTTGCTTTCATGAGAAATTTCTAGTGAAAAGGTCACTAAAAAGCCTGACTTCCCCCCTGCTCCAAATTACCATGCAATTGGGCAGTACTGTGCCTAAATTACAGGAGGTATTGACAATAAGAAAATTAAAATAGCTAGAAAAAGTTATTAAAAACCACAGAAGCAGCAAGGTTAATACTATATTTATTGTCTTCTAGACAAGGTCAGGCAAGGGATATAGGAAGAATAACACTACATACATATTAACACAAATTATATTGTACAAATACACATCCTTCTGCACAGACACACACAGAGACATGCATGCATGAATGCTTTACTCTTATCTATAACATGCCTCCCTGAATACTGGGGGGAAAGAAGTCAATAATCCATTCTCCTACAAAAGCATGAATAGCCCATTATCCCAGTCCCACTGATATGCAGCAACTCACATGGGGGTAAAAGAGGAGGAACACAATGATGGACAAAGCCTTGGGTTCACTCTTATTTTTTCATAAATGACTACAGCTCATCTACTTTCTGCCAGCTGGGCAGCAGGAAGATTTAGCCCTTTGAAGCCCAAGTATCTCTTTCCCTTTAATCCACCTCCTTGTAAAAGGAAACAACACATTTGACCTTTTATTCTTTTAACAATTTATCTCAGATCTCTAATAGACAAAAAAAAAAAAAACCAAACGACCAAAAAAAAAAAAACAAAAAAAAAAAACCAAGCAACAAAAAAAACCCCCAAAAGATCCAAACCAAAACAAAAAAGCTAAAGCTAAACTTTCTTTAGACTGACATAAAAGAACTGTCCATCTCTTCACTAAGGATGAGACTCTAACGGTCTGAGGCCAGGTAAATACCACATGAAAATAAAAGGCTTTTACAAGGAGGCTTTCACCCTATGTCCAAACTGGTAAAACAGGGTGGGGATTTTGTTCAGCATTTATGGAGACTAAACAGGTATTTGAAATTACTTCAGCAGGTTATAGATTAGTAACAATTTTTTTTAAATAATCATTTTTTTAAAATAAATATTGTAAAGGAAAAAGGAAGCCTTGTGTTTGGAGACCACATCATGTGGTATGGAAACACATATCACATGGTTGAGAATAGTAGAAGTAAAAACACCCAAACAAAGCTTGTCTTTTCCTTTCTTGCCTTTGCTGCACTAAAGAAAACTAAGCAACCTCAAGTCCTGTGAAATGAAATAATGGATCTTATACAGGTCAAAAATTTCCCCTTTTTAGTAAATAGATAATGAGTCATCTTCACCATCCTCAAATTACTTTCTCCACATTATGGTATAAATACACCAAAGTCACAGGTTGAAACTGTGTAAGGGAGAGGTGAGCACATCTCAGCCCAGACAATGGTAGGTTAAAGGATCTTTAATAAAGCTATAGATCAGAATGGAAGTAGAGGTGAGAGGATCTGTATCCTCTGCTTATTTACTGTATCACTTGAACAATCTAACAATTGAATAATCTAACAATACTCCACACTGGCCATCCTGTAGTCCCTCTGGTCCCAGGACTCCAGGCATTCCCAGTACCTTGACTCAGTCCCAGCACTCTGAGCTCAGAGAGCACCTGCTGGATCTAGAAACCATTTCAAACATTTACCTTATACTTCACTCCCAGGACCAACATTCACTCAACATAATGGGATGCTAGATTTATGCACAACTTTGCCTATTCAGGCCAGCAGGGAGGAAGTTCAACATTGCAAAGCTATGGCTGAAAAGCCCACAGTGGGGATTCAATGCCCAGCATCCTGAATTCAAACCTCAGTTCCTTTCCTAAGCACAATGAATCAGGCCCTTTTCTGCAGTGTTAGTCATTCTCCTGCCAGCCATTATCCTCCATTGTTCCACTAGATATTATTTAACACAGGTAAATGACCTTGTGCATAGCTTTTCATACTTTCATGTCCATCTTTTCAACCATTGTGGGTTCAGTTTATGTGTGTACATCTCTTTGCTATATTTGTACATTGCCTGGCCAGCATTACCCTCCTGTGCACAGCTTTCCAGTCCTTCCAGAGCACAAACATTCTGCATTTGATTCTATTATCTTGCTGCTTATCAGTCACGCTCTCGTTAGTCCCATACAGCTGAGCTTTTCATGGGGTTCATCTAACGTAACTTTTTTGTCACCTACAGGACACAGAACTTCAGGAATGCAACACTCTAATCCTACATATAGGCACAGTAGTTGGCTGTAACTATGAAACACAAAGTCTTGAATATTCAACCCACCTATGCAGACAACCATTGATCATCCTCAAGGCTCTTCTCTAAGGTCATTAGGCATTTCTCCCTCCAAAAAACATCTTTAGCATCATGTGCGTTAATGTACTCCCTAAGATCACACATTCCTCTCAGATAACTAAGGTACCCAAAAATAAGGGCTTTTTAGATGTTAAAACTGCAGCCTTCTAAAAATACTTCATATTAAAACTTACAAAAAGCACAAGGAAAAAAGCCACTAATTACTTACTTCCAGTTGGTTGAATTAATTACTATTCCAAAAAATGCATATACTTAGGGGAAAAAAAAAGTCCGCTTTTTGACAGTTTGATCTAATACCCTAATACAATATGCACCAGTGTCACATGATGAATGGAAAGCTAAACCAAAATAGAAAATATACATGAGAGTAAGATTGAAAAGATAAATTATTTTCTTATTTGGACATGTCCTGTTAGAAAAAAATGATACCAAAATGCTGTTTCCTAAAGTTAGCCGAATTCTGTGTACACAGGCTGTGATGAAGTGTTACATAAAGTATCCAGCAAGTTTTTCTCCACAGAAAGCCTGAAGTATCTTTTTTTTTTTTCTACCTGTTGAAAGCATTGTCCAGTGCAAAAAAAGAGAAGAAAAAGACTACTGAAAGTACTTTAAACTTTAAGTATCTCCCTGGATATCTTCCCTGGATAAGGAAGATTCTCTTTCCAAGTTTATTGAACATGGATTTTAAATAAATCTGGTAAGTGAAAAGAGGAAAGCATTGAAACAACCACATAAATACCTTCTTTAGAGACACATACAAATTTTGACACAGAAGAAATGGAAAAGGGAGGGAAAAACCTTTTCTCTGATTCTGAGCAAGGGCAAGTGTGACCCAGTCACACTGTCTCAGTCCTGTGAGTCAGCTGCAGTTTGGTAACTTGCCATTAAAGAATTTCCCTCCAAATAAGGCAGCAAAAGGCTTCGATAAAAGGCTAAGATATATATATATACTGCCTAAAGGAGAAAGATATCTCTCTTCTCTCAGAAACCAGGCATATCTTTCCACACAGACCCAAGTATTTGCTACATTTGCTCTTTGGCTCTCGGTGCTCATCTCCAGGAACTATTTAGCCATGGCTTTCTCCATTGTCACCACATTTATCTTGCTATCAGGGAGGAGGAGGGTAAGGTTTCCAGCACACTTTCATCACCTTCCATAGTTTGTGTCCTGCCTGTCCTGTCTCTTTTGTTTTTGTCTTAGTGTGTGGCATGTCACATGCAGCAGACACTGAACCAACCAACAGGAGAACAGCTGCACTCGTGTGCGTGTCAATAGCTGGGCTTTTGTCTACACAGCAATTCTCATTGCTGTCACTGTCATCTCAGCCCTGCGGATCTCCAGTGGTTTTCTCCTGCTGTTTCTAATAACTCTTGAACTCCTAACCTAACAGCATTTTATAAGAAAGGATAAAATATGTTTTAGAGTTGGAAAAAACCAACACTATGTCCTACCTACATATTTCAAGCTGCCAAGAGCGAGACTAATCTCACACAGCTGTAGTTGTCTACCTCTGAGCTAGTTTCACAGGTTGCTTTTGCAATCAGCAGAAAGAAGTGGACTTATCTAAGATACAGTTCACTGAATGTCTCTCCTAGGCACAAGACAGATCTCTTGGATGTCTGCCATACAGCAAGATAACTGCATCCTACAAGAGCCCATCTTTCTCTATAAACCAGCAAGAGAGCCCATACAACAAGCTTAGAAGCCAGAGTCTAAATGTCTTCGTTTATGTTGGGATTTCCAGAGCTCTTCTGCTTGTGGAGAACAGCTCCATGGGAAGAACACAGCTGAATATGTAATAAGGGCAACCTCAGTGATCTGCAGCTTGGGATAACCTCATCATAAAGCAGGGAGCAAGACTCCCATGACAGCTTCCTACAGATCTCTTTTGCCTTATTCTGAAGTCTGTGTCAGTGGTCAATGATGAAGACAAAATATTGGCCATTGTGGAATTTGGGTCTGATCCAGTCTGCCTAGTTCAACACTAAATCCAAACAAATGTAGCAAAAAAAGAATAAACACTTTGCTCTCAGATATTTTCCAAGGAGAAAAAGACAGATAAATCTCAGAAAGGCTGACTCAGTCTCATTAAATTTCATTTGGAATTTATCATTTATTCCAATATTACCACCATGCAAATTCCTAAAAAAGCTGAATGTTTGTTTGATTCATTAGCTCATAGTTTTGCATTCACCTTTTATAGGCTGGGTTGGGCTGAGTATGCAGAAATCAAATGCTGGCAGACTGCAGATTAGAAGGATTTATTGTATGCCTTACAGGAAGAATCTAGACATAACTATCCCCAGGAAAATACTCACAAAGCATGTATTCCTCTTTAACATAGAAGCCAGTGGGTGGTAACAGGCTGCTCAAGTTATCCATTTGTCAGTACACAATAGGTGATTAAAAAGCTTTTTATTGATTTCCTGGGTGAAAATCTGTGACTACCTTCATAGCTACCAGTATTATATGTAACAGCAAGATAGCCCTGTGGGGAAAAACAGATTTTGCTTTTGGGTTAAAAACCTACTTGTACTGAGGTTTACTTGGAAACCAATTACACCTTATTAGGACGTTCTAATATTTTGACACTAAATTCAGGTTTTTGAAAATCTGTTGAAAATAATTTGTTTTTTTAGAGTTAATGAAAGAAAAAAAAAGAAATCTCTACAAATGACAAGAGCCATGTGCTTACCTGTGACTATATACAGAATCACCTTCCTGCTCAAAGGAGGAAAGTGGGCAAACAATTCCCACAGCACATGCATTTGCTCTTATTTTTTTAATATGTTCTATCCTGTTCTTCAGAAATCTTAAAAAAATTTCATAGAATTCAGTATTCTGGAACAAAACATATTAAAGCAAACAACTTTTTCCAGACTATTTATTTGCTTCTTTTTGGAGTGAGCTTTAAGTATATTTTTTTAATTTGCTGAATATGATTTTTATCAGATGGAAGAAGCCAAACAAGGAAAATACAGCCAGATGAAACCTAAGGAAGGTATGAACTAGATAGAAATTGTCACACAGGCAGAAAAACACAAGACTATTGGGGGAAACAAATAAAGAAAGACAAATGGGTGCTAGGGGAAGTAGTGGAAGAACACAGACCACTTCAGAGTGGGCTGTTTATCATGACATTTCATGTATGGATTGATCATTGGCTAAGTTATATTAACAATTATCCTGTCCTCACTTTGGGTGGTGCTGAAATCTGAAGTCACATTTCTCCTTTCTTCCAGATACAGTGTAACAATCTGAAATTATATATCTTTAAAATGTATTAGGGGAAAGAAAAAAATCTTGGTATCAATTGTTTTCACTCTCAGCACATTTCTAGCAGATTCCAAAATGTCACAGGATTTCATAAGCTGCCTCTCATTATTTCAGTCCTAGAAATGGTGGTTGCATCATTTTACAACACTGTTTCTGAAATTTAATAACACAACACACAGAAGCTGCAGTCTAAGGGAGTTTACAATGAAAATATCATAGATAGAAATCTTAATTAAAAACTTGCCCCATTGTAAGCCACTGAACATCAGAAAATGTTAAAAAAAAAGAATGATTGCCCTAAAAACATATCCACATGAATTATATACCTAATCCTCCAGATTCTTCTGTGCCTGCAGTTTTCTGTATTTTTTATTACTGTTTCCTTGTACTCTCTCTAATTGCCTGCTGAAAAACAATCTGGAAATAGCAGCAGTGTGATTCACCTTTACCCATAAGAGTTGAACCTCATGGTTTGAAGTGAACGTGATAAACAAAGAATCAATGATTAGCCAGAAATACAACTTATTACACTGGTCAAAGAAAAGCTGGAGTTTTTTCCTAAAATTGTGTTGTTTATATCCACTAACTATTAGCAAGTTCTTCTGCAGACTGCAAACTCCTCCTCAGACTCCTGTCGCTAAAACACCCCTGACAATACCCAAGATTCTGTTAAGATCTCTAGACCTCACCCCCTCTTTTTCTTCATCTCCTCACCACATCCTTAGCTGGAAAATAAACCCAGTTTGCTCTGGCTTGCCTTGAGTTTTTGCATTTTGACTCATGCATTGGCCATTCCCACTGAGCAAACTAGTCAAGAATCACTAAGGGTTGAGCTGCCTGTACCCTTCCCTCTGTAGGTGTCCCTTGTCTTTCTAGCACCTGATTGTCAGAAAACTTGTAGGAAGTTACTCTCTCATAGATCTGCTGCATCTTTTTGAAATTGGCTGATAAATTAAAAAGTTATTAGAGGGCTCAGGGTTTGGACATAAAGAGCTTCCTCCCCATTCTTATCACACTCCGAAACACACGAAGGACTTCAATTATTCCAATACATTCAGCTAGCAGAATTTTCAAAGAGAGAAAGGAAAGATGTCACATTAACAGAGTTAATTCTAACTTGCTCTCAGCTCAGACCAGTAACTCTAGCACAATAATAGTTATGGTGGTGGTTTTGAACAGGGAGAGCAGAGTACTCTCTGTACTGCTGTGTGTCCTTACACAGATCAGTAATTGATAGAGGGGACGCAAACTGATAAAGCATTCAGGCACTTGGAGTCCTTCATGCCAACATTATGGAGACTAAGGAAGAAGTCAAAGTCTGCAAGATGTTTGGATACAAAAGCAAAACTGTAAGGTTAAACTGGAAAGAGTGGAATGCTGTCTACCATCAAATACAGCATGAGCCATCTGTGCTGTGTATCACCAGCCTGCACATTTATTTGTGATTCCCAGCATCACCTTCAATCCCCCTTTCCAGCCCACTGTTGGTTGATAGGGATGCTACTTTCCTTCTAGTTCAGTCCTGTGTCTTACAAAGAGTCCAGGCTGATTTCTGCCATGTCTTTAATCATGCAGTACACCCTTAGATAAATGAAAGGGTTAATATCTTATAGGCAAACAGTCCCAACCATTCTTTTCATGGCAGTATGACTAATAAGAGGAGGACACAGGATTATTCAGGACACAGCTAATAAGTCTGAAAATGTGAAGTGTTAACCAGAAAGAAAAGCAAAATGTGAGGAAATGTGAACTTTAAAATAAAATTTAATTGATCTCAAGAAGAATGTCTAAAGAAGTTAGACAGGAAAGGCATATGAACAATCCAAGAGATGGAGACAGTCCCTTTTTGCTCCCACTCAGGCTTTTTTCCTTTCAACTTTTTCAGTTTATCTACTCTATTAAAATCTCTTACTCCTAGACTCTTGTTCAGAAATCTCATTAATCGAGATGTAGAACATAACAATGAAGAGAGCAAATAGATTTTGATTCATAGATGCTTAAAGCTGCAAGAGATTGTTCACACTATTTATTTTGATGTCTCATATAACAGAATCATTCGTCTGGATTTCATGCAGTAATTCCAGCAATGGAAGAAGGAGAAAAATCTTATGCATAAATAAAGTGTTCTGAGATTTCATATTCACACGTACACACACAGATATACAAACTCAGAAATTAGCTATCCAGAATATTTAAAATAATTCAAACATCCAAAAAGAAGAAAAAAACACCAGTGAAGAATAGCCAGAAAATGCTGCCAGATTCCCTTTATGCATCATATGCCTCCAGCCCCCCAGCTAGGGGAGGGATGTTTCAGAGAAAATTATCTTATTACCTATAGATAGGAATGTTTGTCACACTCATGTTTTCTGGGAGCTCAGCCTGCTCACTGTGAATGTTAATTTAAAGAACACAACAGCAAAAAACAACAAAACTAGAGAAGATTGTCCTGTTCCAATTTCTGAAACTTCCTTCTCTCTTTTCCTTTTCATAATTCTAGCTCCAGTGTGGATGCCTGCCCATGCAAATCTAGGATATCTTTTGTTTGTTTTCATCAGGGGCCTGGAAAATAATCTATAGTCAAAAAGAAAGAATACAGGGAGAAAAAAAATCAAGTGACTCTCTAAACATACCTCAAACAAACATGGGCACTGGGTGTCTCTTAGGCACCTTGGCAAAGAAAGTAATGGTAGTTACCACAGAGTTAATACCTGCCTTCAAGGCAGATCTAAAACCTCCAGACCTCTTCACAAGTTTTTGTCGAAGAATATTATTGAAATAGGAGTGGGAGAAAAGACACAGTGGTACAGAGATGGGAGAACTTGTTTAGAAAAACATAAGAGACCAGAGAGGTCTCATGCATTGGAACCCTTCAGCCACTGAAACCCCTCACTTTGCTGAAGTCTGCCCTGTTCTTCCTGTGAGACTCCTACAGGACTGTTCCTCCTGGGAAGAGTTTAAATTGGATTGAGACATCTTTCTACATCTCAGAAGGAAGGTAGGTTAATTCCAGACCTCCTTCCCTGGGATATAACTAGGTAATAATCCCCACATCACAGTGAAATTTGGCCTGAGGGCCTGATTTACCAGTAAGAATTTTGGTCTCCTTCCTTTATTTCAGTAAACTATTTTTACATGGTTTGTCTTGCACAGAGAAGGAGGGGATGTTTTCTGTGAACTCTGCTGCTGAAGATGAGTTCATAAATATCAAAGAAGAAAGAAATGCAGATGAATGGCAGCAGCAGTGAAAATGCTGAAGCAAGGAAGAGAACGGGATAAGGAGGAGAAATGCTTGGGAGGATCATTTAAAAGCTGCAAAACAAAGTATTTGTTTTGCAGCAATGGAAACATCTGAAATGAGAAAGCAATTTGCAGGCTATTTGGCCTCAAAGCTCCAGCATGATCAAACAAATACGCCTGGAGAAAAAAATAGATCAGGATCTTTTCATGTTGTTAAGATGCTGTTTTCCTAGTTTCCCTCCTCACTGCAGAATTAGCTGAGGAACTCGCAATTTTAACTGTTCCTTCAAGGGTTTAAATGGCAACCCCATTACAAGACACTGCTCAGTCTCAAACTCATGGGTCACTTTTCTCCCACTTACCCAGCACTCTTGCAGGTTGAAAATTGCCACTATGAAACAAAACATCTCTCTGCACCCTTGTCACCATTTTCCCTTGGGTGTGCATCTGAAGGGCTCCCCTTCCCTCACTGCTTTTCTTTCTCCACTTCCCAACATCCTCTATTGCTTGCAGCACAGGAACAAACTCGAGTCACCTCTGCCATGGGGAAGGTCACCACTCTCCAAGCAGGCAGTGGAATTCATTACAGTCAGGAGTGCATTTATTTAACAGGTGGAGGATACAGGCAGAAGGAAAGGGCCCAAAATTAGGTGTCCTGAGAGTACTCTGATGGAAATAACCACAACCCCTCTGGAATTGCTACAGATTGTTGTTGAACATCAGAGCATCATCAGTACTAAGCAATATGTGATAAGTTGAAGTGTCCTAAGACTTAAAACAATCCCTATTTTTGTGTTCCCAGCCATACAACAGTGAAGGTGTCTCAGATATTACTGTATCCTTTCCATCAAGGTAACTGCAGCTGCCACTGCTTTCCCTGCTGACAACTATTCTGAGTCAACAGTGACTCCATGGTCTACTTACAGGACCCTAGGGATCAGCTGGATTTTTGGAGGGGTTTATAAAGACTTTTGTACTATTGGAAATATTTCTGGAAACTGATCCTGATAATTTATCTTCATTATCTTACACTGAGTGAAAGGCTTGGGCACCCACCTCTTGTTTCACAACCTTGCTGACGTTCAGTTTCCACATGACATTCCTGTTCCTAGGACCTGACCCAGCCCTAGCAGCTATGCATACAGTGAAACAATCTGGATTTTAGTGAACCTGGGAAGACATCAAAGGTGATATGCTCCAGGCAAAATAGTCTATTTCCAATTCCTTCAGCTTCATATATTTTAAAACCAGATTTGATATATAATTTCTGAACTTCGGTTGCATTATGGTATTACCTTAACAACACCAAATATCTTTGAATAATATGTTCTGTAGACCTACAGACAGTAGGATCACATATTGCAAGATGACAACTTAAAGCTGGTTTTCAAAGGGATAGTAGTTTCAGAAGAATTGTAAGTTTCAGAGTTTCTTAAAACAGGAAATACTTTAAAGCATTCTATGTTAATGTGACAAAATAGTATTGTGCTGATGATCTATTAAACCTGAAGAAGTGCACCCTAATAAAACATGAAATAATAGGATGAGAAAAGATGGAAAACAAACACAAGTTGTACCTTAAAATTGCATGCTAAGCTAGAGCAACACATACGTGGATATCATTTTATCAGGACAAGAGATGTATGTGACCTCAGCTCAAATACAAAACATCATGTCACTTCAATATACTCCGAGAACAGTTTAAAGTAAAATCAATTCAAATTGCCCTGGCTACATGCATCATTCTTTTAGCAATATATAACTTTTTTAGTCTGTATTGTTACTACAAAGCATTGCTAAAAAATAAAGGCACTCTGTTTCGGTTGGTTTTTGGGGGTTTTTTTGACTGTGCCAACAGACCATGCTTTGCATATGGAAAAGAAAAATATTTTTTAATAATTTTGTAATCAGCTAATGCTCTGAGCCATGAACTCAGACTAACCCAATCTAACAGGTAAGCTAAAGTTTTATGGATCATCATAAAGTCAGCTCATGCTTTTTAAAAGTGCAGCTCCACTGTCTGATTCTGACCTCCAGCATAATCTAAGTGCTTTGTGAGGAAATATTTCATTTCATTTGCTTGAAATTTATCCATGATTATCTTCATGTGACCTCATGTCCTTTACTTATGAAAGACTGTAAAAATCTAGGACTGGTTGGGTTTCTTTATATACCCTTTTTATTTTCAGTGTTCAAATTAAAGCTAGGTCAGACTGATTCTCATGCTAAGAAATCCTAAATTTTGCAAAATGTCAGGATGAAGTTTATTTTTCATACATCAACATGCCTAACTTTCCCAAATCCTGCTTGTTTACATGATAAGAGTAAGTGCTAGACTGCAATGTCATGTAAATACTTTTTGATTTTAAGATTTTCTTCCTTGGAAGCATCATTTGAATTAGACTCACACTGATTTCAACAAGATTGGCCTTGAGGCTTTATATGATGGAATAGAGTAAGGCTTTACAAATACCTCCTTTTGGGAGGACTTACTGAATGAGACATTGGAAAGTGAAAAATCAGAGCTCTGCAGGTTCTTGCTGGCATTTCAACTCTCAGTCTCAGGTCAGCCACTCTTAGAAATACCTGCTGTAGTCTTGATAAATCTTATCCCTGCCAAAAGCAGACTAAATTGAGTACTCACCTTTTGAAGTTTTTTTTTTTTTAGGAAAAATCTAAGCAAGAGGGTATTCCCTTCAAGGCAAAGGTGATTTTGGACCTTACTTAGGGTTGCCATAGTCCCAAAAGAACAATTTAGCCAGTAACTTTTACTAGTCACGATTTCACTCTCACATTGGATGCGCCTAAATCAAACTGGCAACATATCAAAGTCAAAACACTACAAAGTTTCTGGAGATTAAAAAAAAAATACTAAAAACACCCCATAAACAAACAACTCTGTTATATACCTATCAAAACCAAACAGAAAAGGTACTCAGTGTAGTGTCTGATAAGTAAAATTTAGTACAAAAAATACCAACATAGAGCTCAATCCCTTCACGTGTCATATTATAATTGCCTGTTCTGTTCTACCTAAGTGTTCTTATGATTATATTCAAGGTTTCAGGCAAGAGGTGCATGATTGAAGAAGTATACTTCAGAAATAACATCTGCTTGGCACTTTCTTGAAGTTCCTCAAATAATAATTTTCAGTATTTCTGTAATAGAATGACTAAAGGAGATGGGGGAAAAGAATAAGGCAAAGAACAACAGTGAGGAAAACCATCTATCCAATTATATGGTCACTTCCCAAGGCTGGTGACACATTATGTACCAAGATTTATCTGATTTTATATTGTTATCCCAGACAAGCTGCAGCCACTGTGGAGCCTACCAACATGTTCCTTTTGCTGTTTTCTGCTCTTAACCAAATTTTCTGAAGCTTACTCAGATGGAACATTCTTATGCCTTCCACCTACCTTCTGTGACACCCAATTAAAGTGCAGTTGAGTGGAAAGAGCCCAAGACAATTCCATTATGCAGCAGGATGAGAGGGAAACATCAGTTCCTCTGCAAAATGGGTTGCTACTTAATGACACAGCGAAAGATTTTTTATAGAAATATAGTTGTTAGAATAAACATGTGCTGCTGATTCAAGGTTAAAAATGCTCAAGGATTTTTGAGTCCATTGACAGAAATTTGCTCTAGATATGCAGAAATATTTATAAAGGATTTCACTCAGTTACAGAAGCTGAGGTTGCTGCCTTCCAATCAAAAGTTCAATATTTGTTAGTTTTTTTTCTATCTGAACTACAGGTATCAGTTCTGAACACCAACATTTTTAAAGCTTTTAGAGATGGCTTCAAGCTATGCTGGTTGACAAGAAAAACAACTTCAGGTGGGAGAGAAAGGCCTCAGAAAACTTGACATTGTAGTAAGTCTCAATTTCCTAATACCCTTATAGAGGGCCTCTAGTCATGTCAGAGATATCATGTGTATGTGAAGGAAAATGGCTCAGACTAAAACCACACTCTGAGACACACAACCATGTTACAAAATCTCTCCTCTTGGAAAGAAGGGATTTGAGGCAGAGAGCAGTGTCTTTTGCCTTGTGGAATTGTGTGTGGCATATTAAACATCTGCATAAATATATCTATATAGAACTGTGGACAGAAAAAGGAGCTGGGCTAAAGATGGATCACATTTAATTATCTACAACCTTGAAGCCTTAAAGATGATAGTTTTAGGGGATTTTTGTTTCTCTAAGAAAACCACTAGCAATTAAAATTTTTACTACTTGACAATCTCTGAAAGTATATTAAAAATATTTATCAATAGTGTTTAGTGAAAAGTAAACTTAATAATTTGATTATATGCCAAGAGATAGATGTTCAGGGACAAAAACATTTTGGAGACAAAATTATCAGATCAGCCTAGGTATCATCCTAATTATTCTAGGCTATTAAGCAAATATCTTTGTCATTCAATAGCCTGGACTGTGTAATTTCAGAGGCAAACACACTTCTAGTGCATTTGTTTTAATGGAGGTTGAAGGGTTGCTGATGAGCAGCTTGGCTTTCCAGGGGAAAGCAAAAAGCCTATTGAACTCCCTTAATTCCATGGCTATAGCATCCATGGGGCAGGGCTTTGCAGGGAGCACGAAAAGATGGGTTTTCATGGGTGGGAAGTGGTAGCCTTCAGAGGTTGTAAACAGAAATGTTTTCACCTGCTCTCAGTTTAATCACCACCCTGCTCAGTCTGTGGTGTTCCTCATGTATTTCAGAAATTGTCTTACTATCTCAAAGTTTCTGACGACCACAACCTGCAGAGTCAGATCCAAGTTAAGCTTATGTATTTGTATTTATATCACTCCAAGTGTCTACAATCATGCAGTAGTAAAAGCACAGAAAAAAGCCATGTCTTAAATTGAAGGGAAAAAACCAAGATGGTAAAAAAACCCAAAAAAACAAGCCACAAAAAACACCTCAAAAGACCCTAAACCAAACCAAAACAAACAAAAAAAACCCCTACACCAAAACCAACCAGAAACAATTTTTTCAACTCCTATGAAGGTTTAACTCTGATTTTGAAGGCCTGCTAAGAAATAATTTTGAGCGCATTCTCAAGGACCAGCCCAGAGAGGAGACATTTTAACAAAATCTATTAGTGAACAATAATTCATGCTATCTATCATATTGTGCCATTCATTCATGCATGATCTAACAAGATGACATTTAATACAAAATAAGAATGATGAAGGTCACAGGAATTTGCACAATTTATTATTGGTGTCAAGCCAGATTAGTTTAGCCAGTGCTTGACTAAAATTTGCCTAGGATGACTCTCTCTGAGTAAAAGATTATTATTTGGTGGATATTCCCCTCTCACACTTGGTTTTAAACTGTGAGAGCAGAACTGACTGTGGGGAGTTCTCTGAATCTCACTGGAAGAGGTTTATTCACATCTCATCTCATGATCCTGCCCCTGCTTTCACTTACTTTTCCAGATCCCTACAGTCACTCTTCTCAATAACCCACCGAAGGACTCTGAAAAAATGCAGGAGCAATGTGATTCTGTTGGGAACCTAACACAGAAACACCCTTGGGAGATGAGGGGGGATAAAAGAACACATGGTGTGTATGAGCAATGCCTTTTTTAAGCATACCTTTGAGAGCTGACCTAAATAATCACCTGCAGGAATGAATGGCCCCTTTGAACACAAGTCAAAAATGATCCTGCTTAATTAACCCATCTGATAGTTTTGAGATTTACTCTTGAAGACACCAAACCATTTTAGTTCTTTGGTCAAGACAAACACAAATTTGTAACAAATTCTAGTTTTTGTTGAAGTATAACTCACTAACATGTGTTTAAATGCAGAAGTTGTTCACTTTTGGAAATCCAGTCAAAGCTCAAAGAATCTTGCCACAGATTTGGGTGATTTTTAAATCTCTTTTTAAAATACCACATTTGTGCTCCTGTGAATGATTCAGACACTGCTCTCGTCCATCTTTAATGAAGTCATCAGAGTTACATCAGGGTTAATTAAACCCAAGAGGCACCAAACTTCAGTGTGGATTAAACAGGATGTCTCATAAGCCTTGGATATGAGAATGAATAATATTCAAATCTGACAAGCACCTATAATTTCCATATTCTTCCTGGATGCATTGGTTATTCTAGTTCCCTCGTTACATGACAAAATTTGTCCACAAGACTTGACATCAATTTCTACTTCATTTGGAATCATATAAACATTATTTATATCACCCAGCGTGTAGCACAGGGTTAAGCTACACCTCTGGGTAACAAACAAATCTAGACTGAGTTTCCATGGATTCATCATGAACAAAGTAATGTCTTTGAAGAGGGAAGTCAAAAAAACAACACCACAAAAAGCCCTTTGGTCTGAGCAATTTTAAGTCCTAATGCAACAAGCCTGCCTATGAAAATTAATGCTGTAAAAGCCCTAGAGAGAAACCTGTAGAAAAACTAATCCATCACTACAGCTAGAGATGGGAAAGGCTTTTTCTCTTAAGCTTTTTTTTCTTTCTTTTTGAGACAACAATACTTTCATCCAGCTGAAATTATTCAAATAATCAAGGAAGAATTTTTTTACCTTCCTTTTTTTAAGTTTTCAGCTGAATCAATCCCTCAGTTAGCTTAGAATGTAATCACATTGATATTAGACTCAGTACTGGAAGTGTGAGAGGAACAAGTGACCAGAACATATTTTCCTGTTCAGGATTGTAAGCTTCAGCCACACAATGTCTGTGTGGCTGTAGAGGGAACAATTGCTCCCATAAAGCTGCTTGTGACTTACAGACTTCAAAATTACTTAGCTTTTTAAATGCCTTGTTCCAATGTGGTCAACATTCCTCAAAAATAATATGTTTCAATAAATCTTTAAAATCAGTCCCAGCCTCTTTCACCACCACTTTTAAAGTCATTATATCTTAAAAACATTTGAAAGCCTCCTCTGAATGATTCTGCATAATAAAACAAAAAAAAATTGTACATTGAATACAATGATCAGTTGCAACATGAAAGTTTCTGCTTTTGTGAGCAGAGAGGAGCAATCCCCATGTAATTTTTAGACTTCTGATTATTTTGGTTTTTAACACTTTGCCTGTTCTCAAGGGTGACAGCAATGTCCAATATCAGGCTTTGCCCAATAGATCACAGGAAATTTTGATTGCTTCTACCTTTGCTAAATGTAAACACTTGGGCTCTATTTTCCCAACATTTGTCTCTACCTCAGGCAAAACATATTGAGAAAGTCTCAGTGAACATATTTCTGTAATTTTCAAGAACAAACATACAATTTAAAAAGAGACAAGGTTTTATTGAAGCGATACAAAACTACCTAGCATTGATCCTTTAAGAAACTTTAGCCTTTGTGCTTCTCTTTCCTCAGCTTTGCTGCATGGGCAGTAGCTGAGAGCAGAACAGTACTAATGTACTGATGGGAGAAGAGGGAGGAAGGAATAAAGTCTTACACCATCACAGTTGATTCTGCAGAAATGGTCTGGCAGTAGCTCATGGCACTGCTCACACAGACCACAGCCTCGGTGGAGGATCAGAACTTTGGGAAGGGATGTGCCTTTCCTTGTCTGTAAGGCAAAATTCCAGCATTATCCAGCATTGTCCCTCCCACCACAGCTTGGGATGTTTCTTTCTGCATGGATGTGATTTAATAGAGTTCCTTCTCCCTGCTCAACTTCACAAGCTCCAAGCAATCCCTGTGGCTCTTCAAGAATGAATTACCTGGTTGGCTATTCCTGATCTCCTAAATTTCAGCTGAAATCACACCCTATCAGGCAAATAATCAGAACAGTGGGAGGATTTGGGACCTTAAAACAAGACAGGTAAGACAGAGTGCTAATGAACAAAATACTGAGTTTTCAAATGCAGTTGTTTTTCCTCAGTGTATTGAAAATAAATGAAGCTCATTTTCAAGGATAAGAGCATTCTTTGAGCCATATACCTGTAACTGGGCTTGAATTTGTACTTCCACTGCCTTTGGAGAGTTTCATTATTTTTTATAATATTCTAGCTGCCATTCAAGTCTCAAAGAAATAATGAATAATGTAAAATCAATTGCCTGGGAATAGGTTTCCATATAAAAATCCAGTGAGTTGGGGTAACGTGGCTCAATTTTTTTCCCCCCCTCATTCCAGTTGTTCAGGAGCCACTTTTAATCTTCAGCCTCCCAGGTAATTTATATCCAGCAACCAGCTTACAGATTTCATTTCATCAAACAGACTGATGAGAATGATAAATTTTTAGACTGCTGAAACATACAATCCTGACAGGTTTGAGATGCTGTGGATGGTTTCAGGAGTCCCTCTTGGGGCAATATTACTTTTTATAGAGTCTTAGCTATGAAAAATCCATACTCAAAGCATGTTGAAAGATAAAACACAGTTCATAGATAAGTTTGGATTATGACCTCTGCTAGACATTTTACCAGCTCTGTTGACTGATGGTTGTTGATTTTCATATCATATGAATGATTTTCATATTTCATATTTTCATTTAAAGATGCAGTAATACATCTTTAATTACAATTCCAATCACCTCTAGGGAAGTAGGAGCTACACTGTATACTCCAACGAGCTTCAAGTACATTCACATAATTGCGTGCGTACAATATATTTGAAAATTTGACAGTCATGTTCAATTAATCCTTTTTTATTTTTCTATCTTGGCATTGCTATCACTCATTTCTAAACAGTGTCTGTATATCTTTGGTACTTTCAGCCCACAAACAGACCAAAGTCACATTTAAGATGATGGTCTCAGTAGTTTGGCATAAGACTGCAGTGCAAGTGTTTCCCAAGATAATGAGTAAAGAATTAAAATGATAGGTTGACATTGGGTTTTTTTCCCTTTTTTTTTTTTTTTAAGTACATAAAATGGAGTGATTTACCAACATTTCAAGTCTTTTAAAGACTACCAAATTATTCACAGTGAAGACAAAAACCAAGGAACTTTGCAAACGCCTCTTGTGCCTTTTTCACCACTGTGGAAATCAGACTGCATGAAACCTTCATCTATATGCATTGTGAAAGTGCTTTTGAGCCTGAAAACTGGTGGAGGGGAAAAAAAGTGCAGTGCTTCTAACTTCAAAGCATCAAGCCCTTGAAAGCCATCAAACAAAGAAAAACTTAAGGTCTTTTCATCAAGAACTGTAGACATGCAGGCAAGGTACCCCAGAAATACCCCCAGAATCATGTCTCTGACAATTAATTTCTACACAATGAACAGTCAGGCAAAACCAGAAGTTTGATGGAAAGGTCTGGGACTTTTTTTCATTTGTTTCTTTTAATCAGTAGCTTTTCCATGGAAATCAGATCTATTTAATACAAAAGAAAGAAATCAAACACTTCCCATTTTCTTCCAAAGAAAGAAAAAGTAATAAACTAGAGATTTGGAGTGTTTCTGACCAGGATTAAGAGTTACTAGCTTTTCAAGTTATTTCAGGTTGTAGAGCTAAACACATTATTTAGGACATGTGTCTAAAGAGTCTTTGCTAGCTGTATCCTCCTGAACTCATCTGGAATTCTAAGCTTTCAATTAATCCTTTGAATTACTGGGTCATTGGAACATACATCCCCACAAAAACTCCTTTAAGTACTGTTAAAATATTCATAAGCTTCAATCAATAAATTACATGGGTTTTTTTCAGTGGCATGTTCACATCAGGTGTCAAAAAGATTATCTTACTTGGTTAAATTTAAATGAGAAGTTTCTCCTGTCTGTAGAACAAATGAAAACTAATATCATTAATCTTTGATACCATGGATATTAACAGTATTTGTAGCCTACCAAATTTGTGCACTCTGGCGTCTGAGAGCTCCCAGTGTAGATTAGCTTTTCTTCATATCAAAAGTCAGGAACTAGTCATTTGCACACCAATAAAAACATACATAGCTCAGGACACCTCCAATCACTTTCAGGGATTAATAATAGAAATGTACACTTTCTGATTTGGTACCAAATAAAACAGACCATCAGAAGTGCCTTCACTACAAGAATGAAAGAGAAGATTTTGCTGTTAAAATTGAACTTCAACTGAGTTGACTTAAACTTCTCTCTCAGCATGGTCCTGATCATCCTATTTGACGAGGTACACAAATATCATAGCAAAGTTTCTCCTCATGGATTGCTAGCTCATCTGTAAATTAGAAAACAATGAAAACTATAAACGAAAAGAGTTACAGTATCAGCAAAGTATTTCCATGAAAAAGATCTGGAAAAGTCTCTTGGCATCTGAACTGAAATCAGACCCCAAAGAATCTGACACTCATATGGTAAGAACTCGGCCAGAAGGAAGAAAGATTTTGTTGGTTTGTAGTGCTGTGCTTAAGGTTTAATCAAGTAACACCACTAACCCCCACCTTAACACACTTTACCATACTCACTGATGACTTGTCTGGTTTCACACCTACCTGTAACATAACACTGGCACTAACTCAAAAATTATGGTAATTCCCACAGATTAAGACAAAAACTGTGTAGCCAAAGAGGAGTTGCTTATATGGGCCTGCTGGAACTCTCCAGGAGGGGCTGAAGCCAAAGTGAGAGGAAGAGGTTTTCTCTGCTGTTAATTAAGCTGAACATCCTTATTTTATCCAGGCAGAGTATTTGGTATCCATGGTCCAGTATTTAAAAGAAAAAAAAAATAACATGCCTATAACCTGGTTGCTCAGAACCACAGAGAAATCCTCCACGTCTTTAAATAATCCAAGTTGGCTTGGAGGCTTCAAAGCATTTGAAGTCACAGTGCCCACTCTTGAAATACTAAATAATGCAGCATAAGAGGAGATTCTGCCATACAGCAAGGCAAAAGGAGGAAAGACACTTTGAGCTGAAGGAGGCAATTAAGGTAGGACTGCAAGGGGACCCTCCGGACGAGTGTTGAATGTTCTCTTCAAAGTCACCTTTCTGACTTTTTAAGGACTAAAGGCATCAGAGAATAGATGTAACAGCCAGGCTTTCTGCTTATCCTTGACAGCTCCTGGCAAGTAGCAAGTGGGTACAGACTAAGCCTAAGGAAAGCATTCTTCAAAAGGTGCCTGACTGCCACTGAGGCAGCCAGACACAACTCCACTGTTTGCAGTCCCTAAGGTGAGCATAAATTGCTTTTCAAGGGGGACCAGTTGGCCATTGCATGCTACGTTTCCCTCAGGGCTGGGGCACTGGCAAAGGCAAGGCTGTGGGGCAAGAGCAGCAGGAACACGACTGGTAGGAAAAAGCTAATACTTGAAATATTCTTGATCTGATTCTTTCCTTTCCCAAGTCACAGTACTGACAGCCCTGGCACAGTGATGTTTTCAGCACTGGGAAAGTCAAAACTACAGGGTGTCCTAGCTCCCCTCCAGTATGCTTTATTCATCTGACTGTGCTGTCTTGGAGCATCTCCCATGAACTAATTATGTAAGAGCAGTCCTCACGTGTTGGGATTTGTTAAAACTTCCTGTTACAAGTACCTACTGGACACGCCAACATATCAGAAAGCATGACAAACTCCAAATCAGTATGTATATTTAGTGCAAGAAATGTTTCTTTAGCACTGCCTGAAACTCTTAATTAAGCAGAAATACAGTAGTGAGGCCAAGACAAACTCTACTCTCAGAGAATAAGAATAAATCTATTGCCTCCTTGATTTTTCACAGGCACACAAGAGAGCGGGACTTTCGTTTAATATCATTATTTCTATTGGAGTCATTGTTCACATACAGGTGAGCTGAGATTACTAGGCCATAGGACCCGATTTGCATCCTGATTACCTTGAATCACAAGGGTGAGTCCATTTCCCAAATGCGTGACAAGAGTTCAGATTACATTTCCACACTGGAGAAGAAAAGGAGGGAGCATGCAGTTTGCAGGCCAGCATGCCAAGACTCAAAAATCCATTATGCAAATCATCCAGGAAAACCTATTCAGGCTGCTCATCTTGTTTGTTTGTCAGCTTGAACAAGGATCAGGAGAAATTCTTCAAGCTGTACAACTCAAGCACTCCTCTTGTTGCACAGTAACAATTTACACTGATGATACATTACACAAAGGAGGTGGAGGAGGAGAGGGTGCTGGAAGCAACCACCTTTTTTTTCTCCTAGGCACAGCAAATGATTCTCAAGAAATTCTATAGCTCTGATTAAAATATCAGTTTCCTAGACACACAAGAGCATACTGTGAAATTTCTATTATATGGTACTTTTGTAAGAAATGCAGCTTTTGCCCGAGAAGTAAACAGCTCAAGTCCAGCTTGACTTCACCTGGCTGTTTGAGCCCTGGGAATAAGCACAGCCCTACACTTGCTTTGTAGTGATGGATTTCAACCTGTGTTTTATAAGGTAAGAAACAGAATTCCTTGCAATACCTTTGAAATAATTCAGAATTAAAACAAAGCTACTTTCTCTGGAAAGGATATTCACAATATGTGGTCTGTGTCACTAACATTATTTAGGGATTCTGCATTGGAAAAAACCCAAAGAAAGAAACTCACAAACCAAAAAGAGAAATCACCAAAAAAATCACCATATCCTCCTAAAAAAACCCAACTAAACAAGAGTAAAACAAAGACTAATTGCTCCACTGCTGAAGAGTGAGTAAAGATTAATGTGATGTTCCTTAGGTAAACTCAGAACGTCGGTGTTTTCTGATTCTCATTCTTGCAACAGCCCTGGTTTTTCACTGGCTGCAATTACACCTGTGCAAAAACATTTCTCCTTATTCTTCAGTATGTTATCACAGAGGCATTACCACCATCTCTGATTGGATCAGCCTTAACCAGCAGCACGTCCCTCTTGGAGCTTCCTGGCATTGGCTCTGCTGGACAGGCAGGGAACTTCCACCAGCTGCTCACAGAAACCAGCCCTGTAGCTGCCCCAGTACCAAAATGTGGCCATAAAACCCAATACAATGTGGTATCAAATGCAGGACAGTTCATATTTTGTTAAGTGCCTTGATTTTTAAGTCTTTGTTTATCATATAGTGCCAATATGACTACCCCAAATTCTTAAAGCTCAAAACTTCACTTTGGGGATCCTGCTGAAGCGCTGGTACATTCATTCTTGTAAAAGTGGCTTCCTACCAATGGTAAGAGCATTCCTATCTGTAAGCCACTAACTAAAGCACTGCCCAGACAATATTAGAAAACCTGAAGCATAATAACACCCTGACCAGCCACAGGGGAGCTGCCAGTACCCCTCAGGCTTGTTTAACTGATCATGTTCCCCCTATGTGTCTTGTGACACTTGTGGGAATTGATCCTTTAAGATTTCATCCATTATTTCTAACATATTTTCTAACTTCCACTCTGTTTGGCTCAGATTTGATATTTAATAACCTGAAAAACAAACACAGGTGGGCTGCCAGGCTGCCTCTCAACAGCTTCTGCTGACAAAAGGGAAATTGAAGACAGCAGGCTGGAGCTGACTTTGCAAAGCTTGGCTTTATTATAACTGTTTCCTCTTCTTTTTAATTTGAAAGACAGGCTTGGCTTCCTCTGGGGAGTAAGGATTTTGGGACAGTCTCAGAACTGCAGGCAGCCCCAGCACTGGGCTCCTGCCTGTGAACAGGGCTCTGTTTTGCTCAATGCTCCGTTTTTTCCCCAATGCATTCATTGATCACTATCTTTTTGATGATCACATTGCAGACACCTACAAGGAATTTTTCCCTGTTATTGCCCAGCAAACCTTCAGTTTCTTCTCCCAGACAGCTTCCCAAAAGTTAGAGTCCACTCCCAAATTTATCCTTTTGCTTACATGTTTTTCAAATTTCACACTGCATAATTGAAGCTGTTACTGCTCATTAGATTCAAGTTCCAAGACTTTTTCTCCAAATTGCCCTGATTTCTGATCTTGATTAATTTATTTACAAATATTTTTCCATGGTATTTACTTTTGTTCCATATTTTTCCATGCTGAGTCAGAATTAATATTACCATCCCATCTGGTGATTTCCAGATGCATTTGGAACCCTACTTTCCTGATATAAATAAACCCCCCAAAGCAATCTTTCTTAAAAATCAAACACTTCTAGGAGAGAAAAATGATCTGAGTAAAAAATGATGACGTGAATAAAAGTGATTTTTTCCTGGGGTTTTTGTGCCTTTTTTTTTAATTTTCCTAGAATTCCTTAAAAGTTGAAAGCATTGTTTCCACCCTAAGATGGCGCTTCATAAAAACCAACAGAGTTATGTCCTGTTCAAACTTCTCAGCAGTCTTATTGTTTGGTTTCAAAACAAGAACAGGATCAGGATTGTGCTATGGACATATACAAGACGGTCAAACAATTAATTTGGGAAACACTAGAAAATATTTAACATTGAAGCACTTTAGCAAAGCTTGGGTAGTTTAAAAAAAAAATTCTTCGTTCATCCAGAGTCTATGTTTTATTTCCAGGGAAAAGAGTGAAAGCAAGCTTTAAGAGTCTTTACTCAGCTATATTAATCTCATCCATAAAGCCTGTTGATAACTAGTTTGTGTGTAATTAGAAGAATGGAATATAAATTCTCATAGAGCTAAAAACACCATTGATCTGATATTCTCTCCAAAGTGAACAGGAGGTGCCTTAGTGAGAGCTGGTTTTTTTTCCAGTGATGCACACACAGCGCAGGAAATGGAGGTTTTTGATTGTTAGTACCCTGCAGAGTTTCTGGTAACCAAGAGGAGATCCCTGCCTAAGCTCTACTGTCCTCATTAAATCTGTCTACTCAACAAGCAACTGGAGAGGTCACATCATGTCAAGATACATTCAGTGTGCTTGTAGTCAAAATTAAGAATGCCCCATTAAGAACCATGATTAATATACGTAAAGAGAGAACAAAAATAACTTCCCAATCTAGGTCTTCACAACTACAGAAAGATTTAGAATTAGTCTACTTCACATAACTGCAAACAAGCATATATGACAAAAAAAGTGCCTGTTATCAATTGTTCCAACAGAATTAAGCAAAAGTACCAGCAAGTCGAGTAGAAAATTGGCTATAAATTGGCAATCAAGTTGTAATAGGCAATTGTTTATGAAGGAGGCAAACAGGGTAGAAGGGATATTTCTTGTTTTCCATCTCTATCAGTCTCTGTACATCTATCAGTTATGTAGATGAAGGAATAAGAAATCCTTCAGGAAATTCAAGAAATCTAATAAGCACTATTCACAGATTTGCCTAAACATTAGAATAAGAAGAGATACTGGGTTCTAAATGCTGTCCCAACAGCACTTTGACACAGAACTCTAGCAAATAGAATTTAATATAGCTACATAGACTTTGCATAATGGAAGTTAAATATTAATTCTGAACACAAAATAAAGAGCAAATAATGCAGACAACAGATATTAAAAGGATTAATGAAGCACAATAGATTGTTTCTCCCCAGCTGCATTGTAAGAGCAAGAAAATGGGAGAGCAAGATGCTAGGCTAGAAATCCTAAGTTATATTACACAATAAACAAAATAACCTATACTTGGCATATACTTGAGTTTTGGCTCATTATTTATAAGAAAGTATTTAGGGGAAAGAAAACAAACAAACAAAAAAAAGGAGTATGCAGGGTATATGTTATCCTAGTCACTGTCAAATAACAATTACCATGAAGTTGTGTTTCCTCAGTCTGTTTCAAGACACATGAGTAAATGCTTTAATTGTCTCCAGTAAAAAATACATATGTTTATCAGCAGGTTCATTATTTCCCTCACAGGTACTTATTTATGAAATTTCCCTTAGGTTGAAGTAAAGCATATTCATTCTCCACTCACCAAGCTGTGCACAGACACAAATATCAGCAATAGTGTTGCTAACAGCTGGTAAACATACAAATTTGGTGTTCCTGTTGTGTTGTGTGACATTAGGGTCAAGCATGTGAAATGGAGACTTGTACAGCTTATTTGGAATCTCCCTACATTCTTATTAATGCATCATTAAAAGGCTTCTAGCTAAGCCTGGAATACAATATTAATGTGTGAGCCATTCTATTCATAATGGTGCATTGTCATTTTTAATAGCAACAAGACTAAATCCTAGAAAACATATTTTCACATTAACCTATTTTTTCCTCTCAATCTGCTTGCCTATGAATGGCTATGTGTGGGCTATTCCTACATCCTTTTTCCCACTTTTTAAAACTGATGGTTAGAAAACTTCCTCCAGCAGAATATCACTTCATTAAGACTATGATTTTGGACTGAAAAACTGTGAATTTTACCAAAAAGGAAAAGTCCATTTCTTACTTCCCCGCCCCCCTCCAAACTTAATCTCCTTTGTAAAAGCACCAATTTACACATTGAAAAGTATTTTTTAAAAAAAGAGAGAGACCTGTAATACAGTTCTTGAAATACAAATTTATGCTCTTAGGTAGGCAAAGATTTCAATTTCAAAAAAGGGCGTGCTTTTACTACTCAGTCCCTCTAACTTTAAAAAGTTATTATCAATCTCTAACCATGAAACATTAACCTGGTACAGACATATGTCTAGAAAAATAGCATGTTATGCATTTTAATTTTCTGCTATCTGGCATATTTGCTTTCTTTTCCATCTTTCTTCACTATGACTGCATGCTTCATTCTCCCTTCATGGTTTTTAAGGAGCAATGTTTTCCACCTATTTAATAATTTGTGTTCTAACCAGCCTTTGTTGACAAAGGTCTTGATTAAGTTTCCCTCAAGTGATGATGATTTAGTTCATCTACTACAATGATAATAGTAATTTATAACATAATTTGCAAAGGCAATAGACCTGTCTAGAAATAAGGTCCAACCATACAGAAAAAATTTCTATAATATTCCAAAGCATTCTGGTCTGCCAAAAATAGCCACAGATAGGAACTGACAAGAAAACTGGAGTTACAGTTCTCTGACAGACAGAACTCTTCTATCAAAGATTTGCTGCTCTTTGGAGACAATACAAAAGTCTTAACATTTCTCTCAAGAAGTGTTAATTCAGGAGCCGAGTTTAAGAAAGAAATTTTTAAGGTTCTGCATTCAGTACAGCTTTGCTTTGTTATAAATGAGTCATTCCACGTCCTGTGTCAGGGACATACCCTGGAAGATGAGCTAGGATGTTTGTTTCCACTTAAAAAAGAATAAAAATAGCCTTGTGAAAAGAAGAGGGGAAAAAAAAATCTGCTGTCCAGTTCAAAATGAATGCCAGTACTTCCTCACAAGACTAGCATAATTGATGGCCCTGTACAGAACTCAGAACATGTGCTTTGTATTTTTGCTAATGAATGACTGAGCTAGTAATAGAAATTTTGATAGACAACAGTGAAAAAAAAGTCTTATTCAATGCAGATTGTATTTTTATCCAACACAATGTGGTTTTCATGACGCATTGCAACCCCAGGCGCTGTATATCATCTGAACAACACAAATATGATTACAACTCAGAGTCAAAGAATGACTCTAAGGACCACCCTTCAAATAGAAATGTATATTAAAAAATCAATTTCTTTGCATTAGTCGAACTTCTGGATTTTATCAATAGTTTGGTTACAGCCCCTGGGCCAGACTTGCAGCTGATATAAATCAACATAGTCAGTGGAGCTCCAGAGGACACTGGAAAACCATTTGTGTCAGTCACAGAGAGCTGAGAAAAGTCTCTAGTAATGCTCCAGCTGGTAGCCAGAGTTTTATTCAAAGGCAAGAGGAAAGAGAACCAGGTGTAATGGAGCATGAAACTTGACCCCACACAGACCGTAGAAAGTCACTGACCACAGAGTTTATACTAGATGATTGGTGGGGGGGCAAACCTAATTAAGAAATTTGCTTATGAGAACTTACTTAACAGTCTAAAATTTAGGTGTTTACTTGAACTAAGCATCTGGAGATCCTTTGCTGTTAGAGACTAGTAGCAGACACACAATTCAGCTCACAAGGAGACTGATTCCTCATCAGAGACTATAGGCAAAGTCATGCACTTATTTTGGTCAGATGCCTAAATTTTAAAGGGATGAGCTCTGTGTGATTTTTTGTAAGTAATAGACTTGATTATCTTTCATCATCCCTTATATATAATCAATTACAACCAATTAGAAAAATCCCACATACTTGAAGAACAAATTTTTTACTGTACATTGAGAAATTTGGGTATTGGCAGAAATATGAAAGCTTCATAGTTCGTATACGATTAAGAATTGAAAAAATGGAGACACACTGTACATTGAAACAGTCACAAATCTGTCAAAAAAGCATCAAGAATTTAAATCACTTGTAGAAGTGTGCAGCACAGATAGGACAACATTTCTATACCAAAAATGACATGGTAAAAATGCTAACAGCTAGAAAACTGAGCTGCTGCGAACTGATCCTATTTCTATAACTTAAACCAATTAAATATTTTGGGCATGAGACTGTAAAACAAATTTATCCAAGATATAATTAAATAGGTGATCAGGTCACAGAGTAAGCTCCTGCACAATCAAGATTCTGCACTCGGAAAAGGAGCAAGTCTCCCATGCAATCTTTTGCAAACTCATTCTGATCTCTGTAAACATCTCCTTTATCCACAACTTTTCTCTACATGAATAATAATCGTCCTTTGTTTTTGTAGGCAGGTACATTGCAATGATTTTCTGTCTATCAAAGATGCAGCAGGTCACAGTTTCTGCTTAGATTCTTTTATTACTCAGGGTGGGCAGCAACTTAATCAAGAAAGGACACCAGTGACAAAGTTTCTGTTCTGATATTAGCAGAGCTGTACGTGTGTGTTTTGGAGATACTCTGGAAAGCAACAAGAGAAAACCCTCTCTGAATATTAGCAAACAAAATTCAGTTTACCTGCATATCCTGCGCAGGGTAAGCGAGAAGCCATAAATAAGTCTGACAAAATGAACAAGCCATGTCAGATGCAAACAAATGTTCACAAATATGTTATTAACTCCTTCCCCACAGTCTGCCTGAATACAAAGGTTTTGTTGCAAGTGCAACCTTATGAAATCTTGTATTCATAGAAAAGCTTGATTTAATAACTGTGGCCCATGCCCTCAAAGGCTTCACTTACCCATATGAATTCTCCATCACTCATGTCAAGGTGAATTATGACCAAATGACAATTTTCCTATACATTTCCAACACTTTAGGCTCATGGTTTTTTAGATCCCACATGAATCAACCAGGCATAAAAATTAATCCTGCATTCAGAGACTGGCAAATGTACCCACTTATTTAAAATTTGCTCACATGGATAGATTTATTTTTGCACAGCTCTCCTACAGGACAGGATTAATCCAACCCTTCTCTGGAAAACTTCATTGCACTCTAACATCACAAAGCACCCATTAAAACTCAGAGACAATGCTGAGCTGATGGGTTTGGCTCTTTCTGTATGCTGAGTAGATAAGGGATTCTCTTAGAAAGCTTCTTAAATCTAAAAATATCACTTAAAAACTTTTTACAATTAAAAAATGTCTAACACACCCTTAAAGAGACAGTAAATAAACAATTGTATGTTTGAAAAGCAGTAAGTGTTCAATGAATTCCTCTGCATAGTACCAGAGATACCTGTATTTTCTTAATATCTAAATTCAAGAGAGGACGTAAACAGCCCATAGCCTATTTTAAATCTTCAAAGTAAAGCAAGTTTTCTCGCCAGTGTTATCCATTCAACTTCTCTTTCATCTACCACATTCCAGCAACAAAAACCTAACAAAAAAGACCAACCCGTCTCTATGAGAGAAGAAGGGAAAAAGCAGATTTATGTAGTCTACTTTTTTTTTCTTTCACCAGACGGTGAAGGCTGACCATGCCCTAAAGGTCAACTTTTCTCTTTTCCAAAGGAGAATCAGACATTAGAGTATCCCATCTGGAGAATATCTTGTTCCCTTTCATTAGAAGGCTGAATTCATTGCATGTTCCTCAAGAGAGCTTTACTTCAGATTTATGTATCTAATGGTGAATGCTCATAGAGACTATGTGAAAATCATGCAGAAAATATCTCCTAGTAGAGTCCTTCAAGAAGCAGAAACTATTGCTACTGAAAGACACTCTTTACGTCTCTTCAATCACCAAAAATGCATAAAAGTGAATTAGAAACACAAAGCTCCTATAAACTTTTCTTTAGGGATAGAAATGATCTAAGTTGATCATCTCTGAGAAGACTGACCAGAGTCTGACAGAGGGTGCAGATTTTAGGACCAAAGGCTCCATCAACAACTGCATTCTTTTATCTTCCTTAGCTCAATATACTATATGCAGCAGAAGTTGATCTCTTTTACACACACTGAAGTCTAAATTTAAGATCTCCAACAGAAAAAAAACAACTCTCTTAGATATCTGGCAGTTATGTTTAGTAGCCCCAGATTTACTATTTCTTTTAATACTTTTAATATTTCTTTACAACACCTGATGTTGTTTTTGGACTTGAACTTTAAACAAAAAGATAGTTTCTGTTAAAGGTAAACAAAAAGCACATTGGTGGATCACCTCTTTGTTTTTTTTTGGAAAGATTCCAATTTTACCTTAGTTCTAGGGTCTCAGGTACCTAAAATCACAAATCTGAATGCATCTTAAAGACTAATCTAATCCCCATTTTTCATACTGACCTTAAAATAATATTTTTAAATTAAAATTTATTTTAATAATGAATTCAAGTCTTGCCATTCTCTAATTACACGGGCATCATATAGTCTCATCATCAGACTTTTTGGATCCATTAAACTGTTTTGCCACCAAAATAACTCTGTTGCCTTAAGAAGTGTTAATCTACCTAAGCAACACCCTGCTGAATATTTAGTAGAACTCAACTGAGACATATGAATCAAAGGTCTTCATTTCAAGATGTTCAAACCATAGGATACAGCTTTTTAACCTTTATGTATTTACTCTGTTCTATTTGTTGATGGTAGTTCATCAAAACTGTGCTATGAGTAGAGCACACAGATCAAGACTTTGGTGAAGCTGAGTCCATGGGAACAAATCCTTGCATTTCAAACAGAGTCTGCACTAAAATAGCTGGAGTCTCAGGGTGCCTGTGCAGAATTCAAGCACAAGGGTTTTAGCAGCTGTGTCTGCCTCAGGCACAGCTGACTTCATTGGCTGGCATACTGCAGCAATAATTTTGGATTCCCTCTTCCTGTGTCAGCTCCTAGCAGCTTTTAAAGCCCTGAAGATTACGACTCCAGGACCCCTGCGTAAGCCCTAAACTGTTCTAAATTTTAAAGGGAGCTAATTTGCAGAGGCAGTCTATCCTTCAATAATTAAATGGTGTTTCACTCCTTACTGCACAGACTGAAATTGAATGTGATGATCTAACAAGATAAAGGGCATTGCCTGGGTTTTTACATGTGTGTATTTATATAACCAAACCTAGGCTTCCTCATTAAATAGTCCTGCAAGTATTATCATTAAGAAACCGACTTGTAAAAATTCAGACAGATTTCAGCTGCTTCCTCTCCTAGTGAAATTTCTGAGTTTCATGGATTGTATAAAGTCACCGTAAATGATGGATTCCTACCATGCCTGCTGGGCATGGTGAGAAAACAGCAAAGAGATAAGCAACTGTAGCTATGCAAATCTTCCCTGGTTTATCTTTTGCTAAGGTGAACAACAATGCAGCTGAACCAGGGTTTATAGTAAGAAGTATAAAAAGGGAAATGCCTGTGGTAAGCAACCATGATGAAAGGAGAAAAAAGGAAAAAAGCTTCATAACCTTATATGTTATGTGCATAAAAGCATTTTAAAGACATTTCATGTCTCTTCCAAAAAGAACCTGTGCAATCGTAATCTAAAGTTTTCAAACTAAGTTCTAAGAAACGACAATATCTGGCTACTCCACAGTTTTCTCCAATTCAAAGCTGATATTTAAAAGCCCATTTCTGACCTTTGTTATTATTTCCACTTGCTCCCATTATACCCAATGATAGCCATGAGCTATGTGAAATTCCAGGTCAGTTGAGCTATTGAAGAAAGTGTATTGGTTTAAATAAAGTTTCATTTGTGGAATTAACTTCTTGGTATCATCTCTAACTTCACTGCTAGCTTCACTTTCATAGTGTGACAGAAATCTTATTCTTTTCTTTGAAGGTGTGCATTCCCACAGCCTGATTCCAGACAGAGCCTCACCTCATATCCTTGCTCACCTAAATGCCACTCCAAGAGGAACCACCAATTCCTGATCTCTTCCATGGGTACCCCAACAGGTTTTCATGGCTGACCAGTTTCTCAGGAAAGACAATCCCCATTCTGGGTGACTTCCTTACAAACACTTTCTCACATGCTTTGAGCATGTTGTCTTCCATTACCAGGAAATTTGAGGTGGGCTGTTTCAGTTCCACCACCCAGCCCCTATCTTTTAGGGGCTTCCAGGTATTTGGTAAACTCCAGGCCTAACACCCTTTCACATGTATTAGATCAGACAAGAAGTAGTGCAGGGAGGCACAGGCTCCAGATATCAATGCAAGAAACCCCTGTGCATTAATAGTCTAAGCAACAGACTCACTTCAAAACCCTTCATGGGGCTTACCACAAGTTTCAAAGCAGAAAAGGGTTATGCCTTCTTCCAGTGCCCCTACGAGTGTTTGAGAAACTGCATCAACCTCACTGGTAAACAGTAAACAAAATTCTTTATTTGGCATCATAGGACACATGAGAACATCACTTTCCAAACGTTGTGATACTTTTTTGCCCTAAGTCCACTCATGCAGAGCAACCATTCAGCAGCTTCCAAATGCTCACAGGCTCCAAGCTCATGCACTCAGTAAATCTCATTTCAGAGCAAAAAGCACTTATGGCATCTTGAAGCTGCTGCCACCAACTGAGAGAACTAAAATAATTTATTGAGAAGAATGCAGCAACACCCCCAGCACACAATAGCAAGGCTTCACTTCCTTACCTAAGCACAATCTCCTCCCTTCTGCCCCCCCTATTCCTTCAGTTCAGGGACTTACAGGGAGAAAGCTGCAGCCTCAAAATGGTGTTTTGCTTCCCATCACCAACAGCAGCAAAATCTGAGCACTAGATGGTATAAATCAGTGGTATTGTCATGGCTTTGAAACTGCCCTGAATTGCAGCAGCAGAGGATCTAGAAACACACACACCATATTTTCAACTCTTCCTACAATCTAGCAAAGAAAGAAAATTTAATTTTCACAGCACACCTGAGAACAAGATCATAAGTAAGCAATCTGCTTAAATTAAAGCTACACACTGTATTGTTTACTGATTCAAAGATTAACAAAGTTATACTAAATTTGATCTCTGCAGATAGCAATGCACATTAAAGGGAGCTCTTTTATTCCACTGGTATTCTCTAAGGTACTTTTGTGCCTATAAATCAGGTTTGGATTCACACAGAACATTTAGCAGACTTATGCATGATGCACTGAAACAGAAGTAAGATATAATTAAGCACTGACATGACAGCTAACAAATGTGTTTCTGAGCAGTTTCCACATGCCTCATGTGGCATTATGAGGCACCTAAGCCAAAAGCTCAGGGTACATTAACTACCAGAGAGGGGCCATAATTCTCTCCAACTATACAACCTGCCACATTTCCTTGCTATTTTGAAATACAATTTGCAAATTAAAAGAAAGAAACAGAAAAAAAGAAAAAATAAAGGAAATACAATCAAACCTGTGTAGTGCAAATAAAAGCATGAAATGTAGGAAAGTTTCCCAAATTCCATAGCTATCCAAGAATAACCATACAGTAAACAACAAGGATAGATAATGGAGCCTAAGACCCAGTGTTAGTTTTCCTTTCAGCCAAAGTGCTGAGTGCAAATGCTAAACTGCAGGCAGCAGAAGGCTGTAACATAACCTATGATGGAATTATGAAAAAAAACCTCAAAAATAATCAGCAGTAAAGCACTCTGTGGTTTATTTGGAAGGAGTTCTTCCACTAAGTTTGTTCATGTGCTGAGGCAGTTGAACGCTTCTCAGCCTGAATCACAGTCATCCTGAGAAAAATGCACAGTGATGCCATAGCTCTGGAATATTTCATTTCTTGGCAGTGTATGAGAGTAGCACTAGTCACTTAAATTCAACACCACCAGCTACTTAAATTCAACAGCAACTGTTAATGATTTAGCATCTACTGGCAGTTTGTCCCCCCTAGCCAGTAAGCAGGGCTGCAGGGGTCTACAGGCACCATCATGCTGATTAGCAGCGATTAACAGTGATTAGCCTGTTTGATCCAGGATTTACACACAGCACAGGCTGTGCTGGAAATCAATCTCCATATCTGGGATTTAGATCTGAGCTGCTGGGGAGGATGTCCCTGCCTTGCTGGTTGCAAGAGCGGCAGCAGGCCGGCAGCGAGAGCAGGCAAGGGAAAGCTCCTCATGGCCAGCACCAGAGCTGGCTTGCTCATCCTCAGTGAGACAGCAGGACACCGCAATGTGCCCCAGTGCAGACCTAAACAGGGCAGGGTAAGGCAGCAAAGCAAGTCCTATTTAGGGCCTTTCCAGAGCCTGCTCTCTGCAGAATGAGTCCTCACACCGTGAATCAGCTCACTTCATACACTGAGCACAGTGCACACACATCTCAGCTGTGAGCAATTACAGCAGGCAGGTTAACCCCTTAATCTCACTGGATACACTCTGGAATCACTAGAGACAGATCACCTGCTGCAGTCCTTCCACAGAAATTAGCCCTGTAAATTTCATGCTCAAAGTCTGCTGTCTCAAACATTTCCATCTTCCAAACCTCGCTGCTTGCCAATCCTTAAATAGTGTTTCAAGAAACCTTGAGCTCTTTCATGGCAGGGCATGAATGGAGAAAGAACTCTGACTTAGAAATTGAGTCAAGTCTAGATGGCTGCTGAGGAGCAAGAATGATGTTTTCCTTACTGGCTCCCAAAAGCAAAAAAAATTATATATATATATATATATATATATATATATATGTATGTATATGTATGTATATACATATATATATGTATATATATATATATGTATATATGTGTATATATATATATGTATATATATATATATATGTGTGTATATGGTGGGTTGAAGAGTATAAATAAATCAGAAGTGGTTTTACTTTTGTTAAACTGACCTCAAAAACTGGCACCACTACCTCCATTGGGAACAGGCAATTCTTTTTTTATGGCAACATTTTTATCTAAAGATATCGTTTTAATGCTTTTTTGACAATTATCTCAGAACACTCTAGTTTATTTTTAATTTGCAAGTTTATGTTTCATTATTTTGTAAGAAATATTTTAAGGGTTAGGGGGTTTAAAATATACTTATTGTTTTTAAAATATATGTTTTTAACCTTAATTTACATCACACCCTAGAATTTAGGACAATTTGCTCTTAAATTGCCAATTAACTGAGAAAACAGCCATTTGCACAGTTCTGTTCCACAGCAACCCAAGAGGGAAGCAAGGTGGCTCCATTATCCCAGCATTTGAATGCTCCTGGGACAGAGAACAGTCTGAATTTGAAAAGCAGGGATTCTCTGGTATGTAAACCCAGAGATGAGTTTACCCCTCTAGCTTTTCTCTCCTGGGAAGCACTCATTCCTCAATGGTTTTATTCAGTGATTGATTCCATTAGAAAAACAAGCAAAAAACACAAAATAAAAGATCTAAACCCAAAAACATACAAACAAACCTGCCCCTCAAAAAGCTCAGTGCTCCCAACTACAAACCCCAAAGAGATAAAAAAACCCACACAAATGGTCAAAACACATTTTTACTGATGTCAAATTTGGTTGAAATTGGGCAACAAGTTCAAAAGTTATTAGGCAGAACTGACATATGCATGCACACACAGAAACTTAAACTTTATTTTCTCAACTAGACTTGCTATCGATAACGGCAATAATAAAAAAGAAAAAAAGCCTGAAAATCAGGCACTAGAATTTAGCTTTCTTACTCTCAGCCAAAAAACACTTATCAGTAAACTACAACATTATAGAAATTTTTCTTCAGTTCATGACTTCCATCTGCCAGACTTTTTAGGAGCTTTCCCCCTGTTTTGCTCATATTAGTTTTGTTTCTGGTTTTACATAAGTTTTGGGAGATGGGATCAAGTAGGAGGGTGTACATTGAAGGAACTAGAGAGGAAGGACAAAAAGAGAAATATCCTGTATTTTGCACACCCCTGTGGAAGTTTTGAACATAGGATAAATTTTGACTAGATGATAGGCTCCAAAAACCCAGACTGTGGAGTACCTGGCCACACCAAGCATGGCAGAAACTCAGCTCTTCTGCAATAGGGCTTGTTACAGAAGGAGATGCAGAATTCAGCATTGGTATTCTTTTTCAGATTAGCCTCAAATATTAGTATAAATATATATGTGTACACTGAGGAAGCTAATATACACCTTTATATAAAGGGTTGAGATGCAGGAGGAAGCAACCTGACCATATGAAAAAGCACCCAGCAATACACCACCATAAACCTGGTGAAAGAGAATGGCACAACACAAAAAACACACAAATGAAAGACCTCATTGCCTGTTTTTCTAGGATTAGCCTTTTAGCACAGGGTCAAGGAGCATATCTGCACAAATGTGTGATTACTCTCCAGGGACCAGGAGTCCAGGCGTGTTCACTCATGCTCTTTCTGCTGCAGTTGAGAAAAATAAAGCAATCTGCTGGATTGTCTTAATAAGAAAGGAAAATAAATTAAAAAGCATAGACCATTTGAACTAAGCCCATCATTTATATCACTAGGTGTAGGAGACGTGATCAGCCAACTAGAAATAATCCAGCTGGTTGGAAGCAAGCAGCAAAATGGTCATCCCATTTCTTTTACTACCTACTACATAATAAAGGGGGGAAGAAATAAAAGAGGGGAAAAAAAGCACACATCTATTTCTGAGGAGTTTCACTCATGTCCTAGTATCCCACTGGAGCTACAATGGTTCATTCATTTTGGTCTAGAATTAAAGCAAAAATAATCCTTGCCATTAGGGGTGTGGGATGGTGGCAGCAAAACAAAGAACAATCGAATCAAAAGAGACTGAAAATTCAAAACTTTTTCCCTCTTGTGCATGTCACACTTTGTTCTGACTCCCAACCCTGGCTCCAGGCTTGCTGAACTCCCACCACACAGATTGTCACAGCAGGTCAGATCACCAAGCAGCTGGTCAGAGCCACATGTCCAGGCCATGCCTTTTTCCTGATGCACTGAAGTCCCTGACTGGTCATTAACACTCACCTCGTCACCCCAAGAATTCCTCAGCCATAGTCAGGATCCAAAAACATCCTACATCATAGTAGAGACCGTGTTTCAAAGGTGCAAAGACTTCTACCCCTACTGCTTATCTTCCAAAATAGTTGTTCTCCCATGGTGCTCTGTATGTTTCTACACCAGGTGGAGGCACTTTCTCTTTGACAAAAAACCAATTACTGATTTTCTTTGCTTCCTGCTGATTCTTGTTTACTAATAACAACCAGTCTTCTGCCCCTAGTTGTCAATTTTCACCTCCAATCTAAAAGAGAAAAAACCATTTACCAGGTCTGTTTTGATTTTGGTCATGGCTTTTAAAAAAATTTTTAGGGTCAAAAAGGGTCACATGGAGCCTATTGTACATGGAATTAAAATTAACTGCTATTCACCATGATTCTGGGAATCTGAAAAGTTTTATAAGAGAACCACATTTCTTGAAAGGTAGTAGGAAACAACATTTTCCACCTATTTTTCACTTGTGTCTCTTTTCTGATGAAAGTAGAAAACACAATGACATTTTGTAACATCATGCTGTTTTCAACACTTTTATATTAAAAAAATTATACCATTGAAGTACTTAATTTAATTTTGTTGAAATGAAACATGTTGAAAAAATAATTCATGCATCTTAATCCACAATTAGTGTCTTCTACTTGTACTTTTTAAGGCTAAAAGTGTTTAAAATAAAAACATTTTATTTGACATAAAGATTAATCCTTTTTTAAATTAGATTTTAGAAATGCCACAAGTAAAAATAATGAACAAATAAACCACACAAATATCTAGAGCTGAAACTTCACTGAAATCAATAATACTTGACATAAATCGATTTGGCACCAGTACATTTAATATATTTCTCATAATTGATATGATTCAGAGTATTCTTAAGCACAAACATAAACACCTATATAAATATATAGAACTACTATCTGTCTTTCAAAAATGTTTTTTTAGAGGGGAAAGAGTAAAACTTTAGAGAAATGGCTCCTGGTTTTATATCAGCCATTTGAATGCCACAGGCTTTTAATATTCCCTCTCCAGTTATGGAGACCCCATACACCCAGCCTGAAAACAGGTGAAAAAATTACCATGTAAAATTTCTAAAGCTCAACCAAAAAATGATAAGTTTTATTAGCTTGCATTTGCTGATGTATTTCTTCCCAGAGTCCAAATGGAGGACATCTGTGACATTTTGTAGTTGAGGAAACAGATTCAGAGATGTAAAAGCTCACAGAACTCAATGAGGAAAGAGAATATGCAATTCAGGCCTTATTTTTCTATTTTACTCTTCTTCTACCATGAGGAAACTTTCCCCTTTTGAGATCCATGTTAGATGTGTCAGCATACTCACAGAAATATCAGTCAACTCTTTGAAATACGTTTTTTTTTCCTTTTTCTTCTTAGTTTAAATTAGTACCTTAGTCTGCTTTCAAATACCATAGGTGAAAGTGATATGGTTAAAGAAGCTTTACAAATAACAGAAGACACCTCTGTGGACTTTTATCTGATATCTTTACAGACTGGAGGACCAGAGACAGTAAGAATGGTGTAATCCAAATAAATGTTTTCCAGGGCGAAAAAGAGGAAGAGGGGCATTGGCATTGTCTGACATCATCTCTCTCCAAAAAGCAGCACAGAAACTCTGAGCAGTGATCTCTGCTCAGATTCAGTTTGGCTATGGGCTCACCATTTGTGGCTTCTCTGACTTTGCTAGGGCTTTTAAGTTCTTCAGATCAAACTAGTTGCCTGACAGTGATAAAGCTCCCTGATGAATTATTTGCATATGAGTTGGTAAAGTACTTAATGTGAAAAATAATTTTAAAAATGCAAATTTAAAAAGAACAGCTCTGGCCATTATGTCTTGAAGTAACTTAGTAAAATTTTGCAGACATCTCTGCTGTCTCTCAGTAGACCAGTAATGAAGACGAAGTTCTCTTCATTAGTATCAGATCCTTTGTACTCTGCTCAGTGACTAAAAATTCTCTCTTTTCCCCCATCCTGCCACATTTGTCATGTCTCCCACAACCAGAGCTAATGAAGTAACACCAAGGATTGAACTGATAACTCTCCCCTCCTCACAGACAGACTTTGCTCTCTGATCACCTCTGTTTCTGAAATGAATGCTCTTTGACTTGCAGCTTTGCTTTTCCAAATATTTTCCAACTTTATTAATATGCTGTCTATTGAAATGTTGTTCAGGTTATCCTAAGGATTACACTTTTTTTCTTGCTATACAAAATGTTTTTGCAGGATCTGTTAAACTAATGTGGGAGGTGAGGAACACTTTGAAATAGCATGTTCCTGTTTTTCAGGATATCAACTTCAGAAACAACACAGAGGAGACAAACAAACAAAAAAAAACCCACCCCCCTCCCTGATATTTCCCCACAATAAATGTATGAAAAAACAAGGACATCCATTCTCACAGGTCTGCAGAGTGTGTGGATCCCTTTGTCCACGTTGTAAAACTGTGGCTATGACTCAGCTCTCCCTCATTCTTATAACGAGGAGCTAACAGGGACATATGGCACAGACTGTCCAAGTCCACACTGCACCAACCAGAGGGACAAAGTAGTCTGAGAAATGTGGACTTTTCCCTTCATTTTCAAAGTGGTTAGGTAAAGAAAAGTGGAAACTCAACAGTTTCTAGTTTGAATAGTACTTTACAAAAGTTAAAACATTTCATTTGTGGCCAAGAATGATTTATGTCTTCTTAACACTACATATTACTCTGTGCAGGTCTGCTAGTTTAGATCTCAGTGTAAGCCAAGGCCAGAACATTCTTCACAGAGAGCTGCTGTAACTGCTTTGTGTACAAAACTGGCTCACAGGACTAAACATTGGCAAAAAGCCTAAAACAATACCTGTCCATGGATAAAATCTATTAAGCATAAAAGAATTATAGGTGAGAGCAAAGCAAGGATTAGTGGTGCGGTGTGAGCTTCTTTAAGATGAATATATATGAAGCTTTCATGAGAAAGCTGAAAAACTCATACTGCAGAGGATGTGAGGAATGATGGCAATGAAACACTTAAAGGAAAATGTTTACTCAAGGGCACCACAGGATTGATGAAATGATCAAAGTAAACAGGTGAAGTCAGATTCTTCTCATGTTTTTCTCAAAATTGTTCTCATATCCCACAGGAAACACTCTTCACCATCAAGAATTAAAACAAATAAATGAAAGGAAAACAACAGCATACCACTGAAAGACAAGGAAAGTTTAGAGTAAAAGATTTTTTAAAAATTCTTATTTAATACCATGGTAGTAATGTGCTATATCAGGTGTCTCTATACAAATAAAGAAAAATTGTCCCTTCAAATTACTCCAGGATAACATTAAAAAACACATAGAAGCATCAAAGAAAATGAGGTATGAGAGAGAATAATAAGAATGAAGAGAACTCTCCATCCAATTTCTTTTGTGCTTTTAAGAGTTTGGGAAATAAGATTACTGAAGTCATTCCTTGCAATTGTGTGACACTCTGTCAGTGAGTGAAGCTGTTTAAGTGCACACTCTGCAAGGGACACCTTTACCTGCCCTCTTGGGCATTTCAAGCACAGAGCTGTGCACTTGCAGCTCAGAATGAAATCCTGCTTTCTAATTCTAGCCCTATGGAATTGGGGTGGGAGGAATTAATTGAAAACCTGAACAAGCTGGTGACACCTATGTAAATTAATCAGAAAGACTGGTGTTTAATTTACACTCAGTGAAGATTTGACACTTGTGAGATATTCCCAGCGCAATCAGCAGACAGCTTTGCCCCTTCTTTCAAACTAAACTTACAGATCATCCGACCTACAGTTGTCTGTATACAGCAAAGCTGATGAACTCTTTCCTAAGACTGGAGACATTTTTCATTCAAGGATTAAAAGAACCCATAAGATATCAAATGGTCTTGAAAATTGTCAAAATTAATATAGCGATTGCTGGTGCAGAGGACTCAAGAACAAGCCCACCAGTGGCAATATAAACTGTCAATATAAACCAGACTTGGTTAAAATGCCAACTGATAACAAGAACTCAGACCAGGAAAAGGATCTTTAAGTGCTGCTTTATTTGCCCTATTTAAATTACTGATAATTGAAGATAATTATAAATAATTGATTATCATTATAAATAATGATAATATCAGTAACTAACTTGTAATCCAGATACCATGATGTCCAGGGAAATGCAACTGCCAGAAATGCAGTAAAAATTATTAATCTACAGGTACTGGAGTCTGTCTGCTGAGGAAAACTAATGAAGACTTACTTTGTGTAAAAGGCTACTATTGAAATCAGTATTTCCTTGTGACTCAGCATCTTGCAAAATATCTGGTTGGTATCAAATCAGGCAGGATGGATCATCCAGCTGGTCTTACCCACTTGTGGATTGGCATGTCTCGGATAACTTCCTGCAAACATGTCTTCCCAAATATGGAGAAACCACTTTTTTTTCTTTTCAATATTATATATATTTGTTGAATGAATAAAATGCCCCTTGCATAATGGCATTAGTGCCAGCTACCTGATCATTCTACCAACATGATGAGGAGTGTTAACAGAAAAACAGCTAAATAAATCAAGCTGACATGTTGCCCTGCTTCTGTACTGATTTCAAAGTGATGCTGTCACACATCACTGAGTAAAAAAAAATCCAAACAAAGAACAATACACTCCTACATCAGTCAAATATTGTGACACAAACTGGAACAAGTCATAGAACTGAAAGCTAACATCAATCATGAGGACTTTCATTTTGGCCATGGCAAACACAAAAGAAAAAAAAACTCCACAAGATTTCTCTAAAAATCCAATTGTTGTAATATGAATTTATATTTCCTAGATTTTTAAATTGTTTTTAATCTCAATCATTTTTATGGGTAGTTTATATATATTCCCAATACCATATGAGTTGGTTACTTCCTTGCCTAAAATATTAATAATAAAATATAAAAGTAATAATATAATACACTTCACTTAAATATAATCTATATACACATATATATTTACATAGTGGTTATATATTTAAAAAAATATGTGTATATATATATATATATAAAGATGCATGTCCACAAACCTGGTTTATGGATTTTTTTTGTTGTCTTTACCTAAATTGTTCTTCCAAATACTTTTGTCTACTCCTAGTCAGTTTTATGACATAACTGCTATTGTACAACAAAAAATAAATAAGATGTAAATTGAGGAGGATTAAGAGGCAATGCTCATACTTCGCATGAAGGCTCAGGAGTTTGAAAATATTCAAGCAGATTTTTTGCCTGAGGATGTATCACACATCTCTGAAAAGAATTAGTCAAGTTTTACCTTAAAATTTGCCTAGGGACATAATAGTTAATTGAATCCAAACATTAAGCCATCAACCAGTCTTATTATGTAGTAAATTTAGAATAAAGGAGAAAAAATGTTTGTGTGATGAAGAAATTAGGTTTTAACCCAAGAATGGGACAAATTCATCACAGATAGTCATTATACCTAATATTTTTTCATACTGACAACTTGTAACTTGTGGGATGTAATTAGAAACACATATGAAAAGGAACCATGAAAATCCAGAGAGATGAGCATTTGTTCACATCACGAGGGCACAAGTACACAACGGAGAAGGTAACAGAGGGCAACAGTGCTAGGAGGGCTTGAATGACAAAAGCAATAAGCATGAAAATTTCCAGAAATATGAACACATTTGTCATGGAAAAAAAGCTGTGGAGATTATTAAACAGCAGGGTGAAAAGTGAGACTTACAGAAAGTGCTGGTGTTTACAGCAGGCTGAACATAACAGGGGGAAATAGTCATTTGAAATGAGAGCAGTAGGGATTAAGTTAGTAGCAAGTAGATAGATGTATCAGTGGGGCTTTGATCAAACATGAATTGAGAGTCAGCAATAAGCAGACAGATTTTGTCATCCCTGCTGGTTAAACAGTACTCACACACGAGAGTAACTGACTGCATTCAGTGACACTCCCAGAATAGTATGTACATGTGACCAATGTTAAGGGACTTTGTTCTTAAGGACACCACAACCCTGTGTCCAGCCAGAATTCCTGGTTCATTGCCAAATTAGAAGATAAATTACGGTGTAATTTTGTCTGTTTAAGTAGAGAAAACACTTTTTATTTTCTTCCATCAATTAGAGACATCATAGGGATTCTATGGTGTTCTCAATGCTCAGTAACCACAGTGAGTGTTGGCCCCTTACCATTGTAAATCCATACTAGTTTATCTTTTGGATTCTCACTCAGAGCCTCACCCAGAGCTGCTGGAAGTTAACTTCCTAAGGTACAGAAAGTCCCCCATATGAGCATTCACCCCTGTTCTTGTGTGCAGGGAAATCATGGCAGGGGACTCCTGGGCCTTAAAGGACAAGCTCTGATGTGTTAATGCTACAAGATGTATGCAGGTGAGATCAGAACCATATACCATGCAAAATCCCTGTTAAATATCCATGCTGGCAGGAACAGGCCCAGAGTATTGGCACTTTGCTTGTGCAGCAAGCTCTCCATACCTCTTCTCAATATTTTTGCATCCCAATTTCATCATTTTTTATCCCCTCAAGTTTTGAGACTTTTTTCAATCACAACAAAAATGTTCCCTCTCTGCCTGTCAGGAAAATGTATTTTTATCCTTCTGTGGGCAAAATACTATTTTTCTTTAAGAACATCAGCAATGAAAAAAAAAATCTGCCCTACAAATCATCTGAGCCTTATGGGCTCATCTCATGGACTGACTGCACTGAAATCATTGAAGGTCACCACAGGATTAATATGGATGAATTAAAATTGGTAATAGCAATGCAAAAATGGATTGAGATATCATAGAGCTGGGCAGGGAGACGGAGGGAAAGGATGAAGCTCTTAATTATTTTTCAGTTTGAGGGAAAAAGAAGTGCTAGCCATGATGTATAACAGTGTTATTTTTAGACAGGAGAGAAAATTGGTTTGTTTTAGGAGTTTAAACTGCTTGTATGAAATAAATGTATGAGCATGGACAGCGTACAGACCTTTTACCTGGGTTAAGGAAGAGGTGTGACTGTATTAGCAAGTCTTTGGAGTGGTTTGGGGTAGAGATGGGGTACAAACTCTTCCCCATCTCTTCTGTGGGATTTGTTGAGCAGTTTTCTACAAACATGGCAGAAGCTAAAAATCTCACAGGAACACCTTTCTGAAAGGACCATAAAAACATCCAGGACCACACAGATATCCTTGGTGGCCTTACAGAAGAGACTGTCACCATGTAAACACAGCCTTCCTATGGCATCAAAGAATTCACACTAAAGCTGTGTTTTGAGACCCAAATTCCAACAAAACCAGAATCCTCTGGGGCCATTTGCTAGAGCCAGGAGTCTTCTGGTGAAATAAATTCATTGGATCAAAGCTTAGCACACCTACTGCTGTTCAGTCAGAAAAGAGAACTTTTAAGTACCAGCTCATGTGATATTACCTGAAAATTGCATATGATGCTTCATTCAGAGGGATTAATAGATGATGAAGTGAAAAAACCAGATGACTCGATTTTTATCCTGTCTGGTTATTCTGCCTGGTTTTTCATATTAATATTAGGAATTGACTATGAAATTTTGTATTAATCACATTTTGCTAAAAAGGTATGACATGTCTTTGACTTCTAAAATAAAACCAAGACTCCTTTAATCCAAGCACTTCTTTTTAAAGTACCTCATAATCTGTGAAAATAGCTACTCTTCAAACATTTTATTTGCAGAGTACATTTTAATTCCTTACTCTCTTAAGATCAGGCACATTTCTGTCACTGTAATCACAGAGCAGGGTTGCAGTGTAGCTGCTATTCCAGTGAGATGCCCCAGCCTGGATGAGGATCTGCTGAACCACAGTGAGAATCAATCTCAGAGGACATGAGGAAGGTGGAAAAAACTGGGAACATCAGTTGTGATCCCATAACAAGAGTAGCTGAATTAGAAACTGAGGCAGTTTCTGTTTTGTCCCATGACAAGGCAGGTCCCTCAGCTGCACCTAATTGTCCATGATAAATTCCACTTTTCTGTCTGCTGTTGTCACAGGGGTCCAGAGGAAAACCAACCCCTTTGGGCATCTAGGAAAGTCACATCAGGGCATGAGCTACAGCAAAGGAAGAATGTTTCTTTCTGTAGGAAAGATTAGTTCTGTGATGGAAAGGATTGGTCTCTTATCAGCATGGCTGTTGCTGGATTTGTCCTTGCTTTGCCAAAGCGTAAATATCTTGCATTTAAGACATCTTTGCCAACCTCTCAGCCTAAGACCTCCCAATCATATCACACACAAGGCACTCAAAAAAATACTTCCTCTGCTGTAACAGCTTCATATCTGCATTTCTCACTTTTTTTACTTTTTTTTATCCCCTGCTCCAGGTCTCTTATGAAGGAAAACACTACATTTACTGCTGGACACCACTGAGGGCAGACATATCAGGATGGTCATCCCAGATGTTCCCTCAAATGAATCATATACTGGGGAGTTCAGTGCATAATTTCAGCAATTCATGTATGACTCTTACTTAAAATCCTTTTTATTGTTACCAGTTCTTGAAATGTCACCTGCTTTCCAATCTGTGGGTTTGTTTTGATTAGTTGTTTTTTTTTTTCCTTGACAGCAAGACACCAATCTATATTTGTGTGACTTCTTGGTTGGATTATTGACATTTTCCTTTGTTTTTCTAGTTTTAATTATGTAACCAAGCCACATTCAAGGTTTCACTCATTCCAAATTTGTATGTTGCCACATTTCCCCAGTTTTGCATGCATTGTACAGAATTCTATTAAACACTCCATTGATTTTAAAATCCCTACGTTAGCATTTAAAAGTTTATGTGCTCTAGCTTGCAGGGACTCAACAGAATTATAAGATCATAAATTTATCTTTTTATATTTTTCCCTGTTTTCATTTCAATACAGAGTCTCTTACTGTCAATCTAAATCCTTTGGATATTTATACCTAATCTTCAGAAATCACCCTCAAAAGCTGCTGAGAAAATTGAGTCCAGATTAAGGGTGAATTTAGTTTCTCTTTTTGAAATATAGATGCTTATACACCAAGCTTGTATGAATGGAAATTGTCCCAATAAAAGCAGTGGAGGTGGTTGAGTTGTCTGCCCAAATACCTTCCCCACCCCACAGTGGAAACAAGTGCTACTGGATGAGATCTCAATAGTTACAAACCACCACGTCCATTACATTAAAACTGACACCCAGGTTCTTTTTGCACCATTTTCACAAAGCAGCAGAGCTCAGGTGTGTAAAGCATGGGACATCACAAGCTTTGTGTCCCAGGACACACCCATTCCCTCTGCACAGTGTCTCAATTTTCCATTTCTCTTCCCTTCTCACTACCTAAGAGTAATGCTTGAGGTTCTACAGGTTGGTGGAAAAGAAATTTCAGCTTTATTCTTACTGCATTCAGCATGTACTCTCTGTTGGCCAACGCAGTGCCCCAGGTCTTCAGGAATAGAACTGCATTGGTGATATGTCCAAACCAAAGACAAAAAACAGGAGAGTGATTAGGAGAATCTATGATTGTTTTTCTGTCCCTTTCTAGTGCCAGTGCCCAGTGTCACACTGATGTTACTGGTGTGATGCAAGAAGCAAAATTAGTTTAAAGATTTCAAGATAAACAAGGAAGTATGTACAAATTGGAAACGTATATGAGAAGAGAACAATTTGTCATGCAGTTGTTTGTTGAAAGGCAACTTATCTCTTAATATTTTTAACTTCTGTCTCTTCTGCTTCTAATGGTGAGGTTATGGGATGGACATGTTCCTTTTCAAAATTTCATAAGCTGATAATATGCTCAGCAGAAGACTGTAAAGAGTTCAACACAAACCTCATGTTCACAGCTACCAAAGTTCCAAGAGCCATAAGACAGATTTATTAGGGACAGCTTAATTGTCTAATTACTACACCCAATAATTGTACATCTTCAATAGTCAGGAAAAACTGAAATTTTTTTTCAGGTTTCCTCCCCACCTAGAATCTCCAGCACTGCCAAAACCTATGGTGTGCATTCAAAAGCTTATTTATTTATGCATATGGCTTGCATATCTCAAGGCTAGATGCATAAATTTTTAGGAGCTGACATGCTCTTCAGGGAAAAAAGTTCCCCTTCTGAATTATTCTATTCATTTTGCAGCTATCCACTGCTACCCCTTGTTTATCTGCTCATTACTGTGACTGAAAATGAGTTTGTCAGAAGAAATATAATTTAAAGAATGAGAACAAGAACATAGAGGGCATCTTGATAACTCAGCAAATATGCAAGAGGGTTTTTTTCTAACCCAGAGATAAACCTTTTTCTCTAGCATTCTTTTAAAAAGGAGCGTTCTTAAAAGCTTCTGTGGAAAAAAATCAGAATAAATTTTACACAAATGCTCTGTAAGCTGCTTTGCCTTGCTGTACACAGGCTTAGCCTTCTCTATAAAGGAAAAAAAAAGATCATCAGGATGATTGCTGTGAAAAGGCATACTTCACATACTTCACAATTTTAACCTGAAGTGGGAGTCAAATAATTCATTACTTGGGAAAACGTCTAAGTCCCATCACAAATTCTACCAAATCAAAACCTTTGCTAATCTCCATTGATCTTAGTGTGCATGTGTGTGGCGGGGAAGGGGGAATGACACAGAAGATCATGCTCTGCCCTAAATTATGCTGAATTGCACCTAGAAATAGATGGAAGTGTGTTTAACCTGCTCATGGCACCCAGCTCCAATAAGCAGTCAGAGCAACCATCTCTCTTCAGCTGAAATTTGCAGGTGATCTTCAGACAGAACCTGAGAAAATCACCTCTCCTCAATTTTCTGACCAACATATTAGGAAAGAAGACACTTTTTCTCGCTCCTGGATTGCGTTATGTGTCCGCAGCTCTTGTCCCTGTCTAGAACAACTTGTCCCTTTGGTAAAACCAGGAGATTCCCATTAAGATTCAGTGCAAATACACTGGTTGTTTCCATTCTATCTATATTACAGCAACCCCTGGATGCCTGCATTTATTCCAGTTCATTCAATTCATTTGCAAAAAATTTGTTACCCTCACTTTAAGTGGATTACATGTGCCAGCAGCATATCTGCTGACCCTATCCTGGGGCTATCAGCCAAGAAAATGATAGCCTAAGTGGTTAGATTCCCTTCCCTATAGCCACTTGTGTCACAAGAGAGAAGATATGGATGGGTACCATGAAAAAATACGTGTTTTACTATTTGAAAGTTTGCAGTGACCTGTGCGTCTGAAGCTGTTAGAGACCAGACCTATTCTTAAGACAGATGACTACAAACCTGTCAGCTAGAGAGGTCCTCATCTCTAAACCAAATGGTCTAAGACATGGTACTGGCTGAGATGGGCTGACTTCCACACTGCACTGGTAATTTCCGCTTTCCTAAATTTCCAAATCCAAAGGAGAATACCTTGAAAAAAAAGTGCTGGTGGCCCTGACTTCATGCACTTACATTGACCTCATTCAGCTTGAGTTGAATGTAAGCACACAAAGTCTGTCTGGGGTTTTTTTGGCCTTTGTGTTTGTTTGTCTTTCTACATTTCTGCTGCCAATTTCACGCCTGACCAGACAAACTCACAGAAGTTTTTTGTTGCAAGGTAAGGCAAGTCAATAAACAGACAAGTTAAGAGGAAAACACACTCTAAATGATACTTTCTTTTCCTCTGGTTTCATTATCCAGTGCTCCCCTCAGCTCCCAGACTGTGCTGACTGTGATGTTGATTGTCCCACAAATAGACTGTAAAGTCCTTTAGGCTATGACCTTCCCTTCCCTTGCTCTCTAAAACCATTAGCCAGACCCTCAGCACTACATAAATGCAAAGAAATAATGATGATTATGGATGATAATAACAACTAAAAATTCATATCCTCTGAAGACACAAGACCAGGAGATATTCACAGCTTTCCAATTTGTCTCAGAAGGACGAGAAGAAGAAGCAGCAATACAAAAAAGCCAAGCAGAGAGTCAAAAACGGGGAAAGAGCAACAATAACAACAAAAGGAAAAACAAAGACGAGTTCAAGGAATCCCTGGAGAACTCCAGCTTTTGAAGTCCCCTGCACGCAGCGGCAGCGAGGAGCCCGTGGCAGCGGCTGCTGCCGCGTGTTTGACTCCCCCCAGCTCCAGCTCTGTCACTCACCCAGCTCTGCTGTCATCAGCCAGCACAGAAATAGAGCGTGCCTTACCCCAGGTCCCATCTCTGCTCCTCACAAAGTCAGAGCCTGCTCGTAGATCAGAGCTGCTCCAAATACAAAAATGAAGAAACAGACACGTTGTCAAAGTAGGATTTGCTTTTCCCCTTGCTTTGCTGATGTTGTAGGAATTGGGCTTCAGATGAAAAACATTTTTAGTTAAGAAAATGAAGGAAAAAAATTCAACTTAAAGTGCAGATTCTGGAACTCGGAGATATTAAGTGAATTATTTTATTTTTAATAAGTTGCTCAGGTTTTAAAAAGGAAAAAAAAATCAGTAGAAATGAAAAATTGCACCACAAGATTTCGTAAATGTCTTTATGCCTTGTCTGTATGGTGGGACTGTTACCAGATAAAGGATTATATTTTATTATTAAATGTAATTATTCTTCTCATATTCTCACATTTCACTGGTTGGCTTCTATTTTACAAAGGAAGGTGATAAGAGATTTTGGACTCTTTATGGTTATTGCCTGTCCAGATGTGCTCCTCTTTCTTCCTATTTCGTTCCACCTTTAAAGCTCAAACAGTGATCCAAAATAGAAGGAAGAGATTGTTGGAGTGGGTTTTTCTTCTGTTTTTCTGTTTTTCCTCCAAGACCAGGAATTGTCCTTTAAGTCAGAAATGCCTTCTGGAAGTCAAATGTTAGGTTTGCATACCTTGTAGAACAAAATCTGTTTACTCCTTTCCATCTGTCAATGAATTTCTGAGCCACCAACCACTAACACCAACATTCTCCTGTAAATGTTTTATTGATACCTAAATGTGCATCATAATTGAAATTTTCTTTTTATTATTTTCATATGAAATCTATTTCATATTTAGCAGTCACACATCCAGAAATTCTCAATTTAAGGGAACAATTGTCTTTCCAGTACATTTAGTATACCAAAATTAGAGATTTGGGAGTTACAAAAAAAATCCAAACAGTCTAATTCCTGTTACAAATTCTGAAAAATATCCTCTCTAAAACCAGTACATTTTCATTGCATTAAAATATTAGCAAAGCTCTAGTATTTTAAGACTTTGGTTTGTAGGTTGTTCAGAAATATGCCTACCTATAAAAGCAAACACAGTAGTATAAATCAAGCAAGTGCAACATTAACCAAACTGGGAACTCATACTGAGCATTGAACACATAGAGAAGGACAATTTCCAGGCAAAACAAATAATTATTTTAAATATTTTTCTGTGTATAACCAAAGAATTGTGAGATTAATAAAAAACTAACAAAGTATCTACAGAGCTTATGTCCCCATAGAAATATCTCTCAGAGAGTCTAATTTCTTTTGTTATTACAAAAGCAGTTGATATTAAACAATTGCAATCTGATGTTATACTTTCAAGAGGAGTACTTATGTACAAAGATAGTGTGCTGCAGAACTCTTGTTAGCTTTGCTGAATTGTGCATGAATAATACATAATTGCTGGAAGTGAAACAGAACACAGAACTGCTAAACCAAACAGGTGGGAAAGAGACGGAAAGAGAGAAGGAGGGAGGAAAAGACTAAAATGTCCTCAAAGCTATACCAAAAGCCATACAAATGTGTATACACACACACACACACACACACACACATATATATATATATATATATATATATAAACATGTAATGCTCTTCACTGTTACAAAGTTTTGGGTTGCTAAAGGCAAATTTAGGAAAAAAAAAGCAATAAAATATCCACCTTCTCTCTTAGCAGAAAACAAATTCTGATATTCCACATTATGCTGTTGTTTTTTCATCAGGTATTCATAAAGATATTCTAGAAAAATTGCCAGAGTGAAGATCTTTTGATTTGTTGGATTTTTGTTTCTTTTCTTCCCTAGTTCCTTTATTTATCTTTATTTTCTGCCTATGATTCTAATTTCTAACTCCCAGTCAGGGCAGAGACTCCTGCAAAGGAAAAGCTCATGAGAGACAGGATAATACTCTTCCCATCCAAAACTTTACTTACTTTTATTTTTTTCCCTACTTTTCTTCTATCCAAACTCTTAAAAATTCTTGAATAGCACACAGTTCTTCTCTAACATTCCTACTGGTAATCAGTCTGTACTGCCCTAGAGCCACCAATCTACCAGTCTTGTCCTCCTCTGTACTCCTCTTTTCACTTTTTCTGAATTGGAAAGGAAACACCTGGTGGATCAAATAACCTTGAGAAGGACAGATTGTGCCCCATAAAGAGACAAATAGACACATGATATCATGGACAGTCATTAAGAGACATTAGAAAAATATATTTCACACTGTCACATTGAGACCAGGGAGCTCACTGGAGAAAGACAAACATGAGACTTTGGTTATTCTGGAATGGATTCCTATTTTTCCTAATTGGGGTTTTTTCTCAGTCTATGACACAATTTTAAATGGAAAGAGGAAAAGAAATTAGTCTTCCCTGTCTAAGATGACGGATTTGGTATTTTGAGAGCTTTGTTTACCATTGTCTCCCTTTTTAGACTCCCAGGGAGAATGAAAGATTTTCCCTCATAGCCTCTGGCTGGAAAAGTTTGGTCACTAAACGACCTCTTACATTTATTTAGAGCTTCAAACATTTACAGCTCATTAGATTTCTAGATACCAGCCATTGCAAAATACCTCTACTTTTTTTTTTTCTTTTTTTTAGGATGCTGAAGAGCAAGGATAAATCACTAGAGAAGCACTATACCAGAAAGATATAAAGTGATTCTCAGTAATTTCTTCTAAGACTGGGGAAAAAAAAATGCTTGACTTCAGGATTGAGAGAGCTCAATCAGCTTAATTAATCAGAAAACAAGAGTGAAAGACAACTTGGTTGAAATATGTACGTTCAAAGAGAGGAAGCATGGTGCACACAGAATCCTTTAATCTTTTGGTGAAAGGCATAACCAGAGTCTGGAAACTGAATCACATATGCAAGACTGAGAAATTTGCTACACACATGCTTGACAAAGAGATTGACTGAGAAGCTCTTGAGGAAAGTGTAGAGCCTTTATCATCTCTTCAAAGCCAGGACTTGATGCCTTTCCTCAACCAACTCTTACTTTATGCTCTGAAATTGTCTGTTACAAGGGTGAAATTTAATATCCTGTTATAGGAGAGCCCAGATATATACATCTCAGTCCCTTCTAGCCTAGATGAATACAGGACTCATTTCCAAGAGGAGTAAACTAAGCATTGGAAAATACAATTTCATCCTCCATTATCAATCCTGTAGATCAGGATAGCTGACAGTGAAACATCACTTCCATGGCTCAAAGCCTTGGAATTGCACGAAAATGGCTGAAAACACAGCAATTCTACATGTTTTTATCATTTTCCTTTTCTTGAACCCCCAGGATATAATCAACCATGGTGTCTTTTATTGATTATTTTAAAATTATTGATGATGATAATGTTTTATAACTATAGTACCCTCTCATGGTTTTTGAAATAAAGAAATAAAGCTACATTGAAAATTAGATGGTAAAATTTGCAAGGTATAAATATAAGGTTCTACTGACTTTCACAAAAGAAAAAAAATCTCTAAGAAGCAATGTACTACATGTATATCATTTGACTACCTATAGGATGGAGGGGAGCAACTGTTTGAAAACACACATTGAAAAAAATTATAGACCATTCTGTTCATGAAAAGATGAGAATAATTTGTGCAGCTGAAAATGGGGTGGGAATATAGCTAGAGAGAATGGAGACACAAATTGAAGAAATCTGTTATTAAGAAATAAGTTGAGAATTTCGAGGCTTCTTTTATTTTTTTCCACAGAATACAGAGATGAAGAAGGAGCTAAATTATTTAGACTGCCTCCAGGCTATGTTTGGGGACCACTATTTTAAAAAGCTTGGGTTTGTGCTCTGGGATTTTATTGAAAGGACAAAATAAAACCCAGCTCTCTAGATGGTAGCTTATTAGCTGCAGTCCAGGATCTGGGTCTGATGATTTATTAGGCAGCACTGTGAAAATGCTGGAGACCTTCCATGGGTTTACAATGCAATGTGGAGTTAGGGAAGCTACCTACTGCACCCACATGCCTCCCTCTGGGTTCTATCTACCCAAAAACTAATATAAAGCTTGGTGGTAAAAAAAATACTGGGACTGCAGGGATAGTGACATGGAGGAGGGCAGCATTCCAGAGGGCCAAATTAATTTCCCTAGGGAGCCCCGGCTTGTAAAATCCCATAAACAAAATGTCACTTTTCATTGCTAAACCTCTTTGATTGCTAACAGCAAACACATGCCTTATTTTGGCATAAAGCTCTGCACCATCAAATTAAATAATGTTGAGTTGTTGTTTTGTTTTTGGTTTGCTTTTTTCCCCCCTAACAATCTGTCTCACACATTCTTTGGCTGCCTTTAAAAGTCACTTGTAAAGTTTCACACTTGCATGCTGCGAACAGCGGAGCTGGAAAGCTCAGTGTCTCCAAGGATCAATAAGCTTTGAGTCGTTGTGGTTCAAATGGAGTGAAACAAGTCCAGCAAGTGACAACTGCCATCTCATGGTGACTGCAGGGAATGAAAGGGAAGGTCTCCAGGTGATCCCTGATGGCTGAGTGGGAGCATCACCTCAAGGCCTGATAAAATTACACAATGCTTGGACTTGAAGGTACCAGGGATTCTGTAAAAGAAATTGCAGGAGAAATGCCATGAGGTCACTACTGTTGTAACAACAAGACAGCTCTAATATCAAGAGTGTTCCTCAGTGTCAGCACCTGGCTTTCTCTGAAGGTGCATTATAATGCCAGCTGAAAAGTGTATTGGGGTTGGGTTGACAAAGCCCAAACCTGTACTGATAACCAGACTTATAAAGGAAAAAGAACAAAATAGGCACCCTACCAGGGTAGGCTCCTACAGCTGACAAATGATTGGCAAAAATAATTCTAAAAAAAAAGTGTTACTGTGCAAGGTGCTGTTGGAAGTCAGCAATTTCCAGGAAGAGAACAGGATTTGAGGAATTTCCTCAAACTACAAGACAAATGTAAAAAAATCCTCATAATTTCAGAAGACTACTCAGAATAAGATGTTTACACTTAGGACAACTTTAATCTCCATATCCTTCTGTGCATGTTATGAGAAATATATTCCTGATACCCCCAGGCACAAATTATCTCAATATGCTATACTCCAAGGAAAGGTGAAACGTCCTGTACTTCACTAGGCTCCCTGCGGAAAGGGAACCAACCTGGAAACAGCAGTTTTATTTAGAGAAGATTTTGATTTTTAATGTGTATTAGGAATAATTCTTAACTGATCAGAACTAAGATACAGCTTTAGATCAATATGGGAAACCAAGCACTTCTCTGTCAGCCCAAACTGCATCTCTTTCCCTGTTTGCCTTGAAGAGCAGTGGGTGGGTCAGCCTGTTCTCTGTATCCTCTATCCAAGCACTCAGTGCCACCAAGTCCAGTTCAAACTCAGCAAGATCCCCTCTACACAGTGACCCAAATGCCAGTGGGGTCTGCCACAAAATTCCACTCATTTTATAAACCTCACTGCCTGATACAGATCTGCAGTGTTCAAAAAGATCCATGTACAGCTCACTAGATGTATTTTTAGTAAGCTTTCTTGTACCTTCTCAATTTAAAAGGAAAAAAGAAAAGTGATAATAGAAGTTGAACAGAAGTAGATGTTGGTATTATTATGTGGACACAAATTACATTGAATGCTCATTCCAATATCTAGCACTGATTATTCCCACCACCTATTCTAGAAATAATTAGTGAGCATCCTCCTGAGAATAGCAACCCTAATGCTTCTCCTTGCTATATTAAAATTACTCAGGCTTTACACCAGTGTAACTACACAAAGGATTACCATCATTGCCTACGGTTTTAAAACTCCTCTAGCCTGCAGAGTGAGCACAGTTTTTCAGTGCAAGATACCCAGAACTGATTTCCTTGGGAATTACAAAGCATAAAAACTGAAGACAGATACACACTTAGCAGTAAGCCCAAGATTACATGTTTGTACTGATAACAGAGAAGTAATAAAAAGAAAATACTTAGCTTAAACTTTGAGCATATGGAACAAGCATGCATGTGGAGAGCGAACTCAATTATTTAGTGAAATGGTGTTTTCAAAGTAGCAAGAATTTCCTTTCCATGCCCTGATGTTATTTCCCTTGCTACTTGTTTCTTTGGCTCATTTTCAGTCCCCACCTGCTCCAGGAGCAGCAGACAGACCTTGTCATCAAAGGCTTCAGGATCAGCCTAGCAAGCCAGGAAACCTTGGTCCCTTCCGGGCTGCAGCTGGCTGCATCTGCAGGCAATTGGTCTTTCCTAGTGCTGAACACAAGGAGCTGATTTTGCCAGCTTTATTCAGCTTTATCTTAGAAAAGTGCACTTAGCAAGGAAATACACTCAAACACATGAAAAAAACAGCAAAGCAACCCAATCTTAAAGGGAAACGTATAAAAATTCTGCCACTTCTGATCCTTGAGGCACTCATCTTCATACATTTTAAATGTCTCTGATGATTTCTTTGCCCATTTTTAGCATTTCTAGGAACTGACAGAGTATTTAAGATGAGGAACCACAGAGTTAAACTTATACCTAAAACATAAGCTGCTATCTTCACTTTTATTCAGCTAACTGGCCTTTGGGAATCAACACAGTTCTTAGGTAACCACTTGAGTGTGGAAGAGAGAGGAGACAGTGGTGGTGCCCCTCCAGCCATTATCTTGGGGCTACAACTGCTGTGTGCCCTTGCCCTTGAGTGCTACAGCTGCACTCTAACTTGCTCTTCCACTGCATGGGTTGGAACCCCTCTCCCTGAATGCCTGCTCTAACAACCAGCCTAAAATGTATTCCAGTTGAGAGTTCTCTTCCTCACACATATCAAAGTCATCTTGATTTGCTTGAAAATATGAGAATGCTAATGAATAGAAGAAGGTGGGTGTTTTTTTTACATTAAACTGAAGATAAAACAATATCTCACCTTTGAATTCCACTTGACTGTTCTGGAGAGATTGGAACCAGCAATTTATGAGTCTCGACACTGATCTCTGAAATCTGGACAAACTATTTCCATTCAAGCAGTGTGACAACCTTGCCTCAATTATACTCATTCACATTTGCATTTGAACATATAAAATTAAAACTATATCCTTCCACAGCACATATCACAAGCCATGAATTTCTACTTTCTCTAGAAAGTCATACATCTACCTGTCACAAAGCATCTTTCTCCAGGGTGCGTCAAGACCTGTCCTCTCTCTATTTTTCAGCAGGAGGTGGTTTGCAGATACTCATTAAGTCACTTTGCTGTATCTGGGTCCAAACCTCCCAAATTATTAACCATTCTTACGTAGCCTTACTGATAAATTCTGTTTTATCTTTCATTACAGCAAGGATATAGACTTAGCAAATGTAAAACAGGGTCTCTGACAACTAGATTGCCTCAGTCTTAGCAAAGGAAATGTAACAGATCTGGTCAGGTCATGAGAACATGCTTGGTCTCATGCCTTCTTAATTTTCCCCTCCTGTCCAAACTCCCTCATATCAATCTCAAAGGACATGGTAGCAAGAGAGGCCAAATAACTTCTCTTAATCAGAAAGTAAGAAACAGAAGCACAGAAACAGGTGCATGGAATGGGCTCCTTTTGGCTGATCTTCTGCAGCTGGATAAATACCAGGGAACAAAACACAACCATTCCCTTTGGTGGAGAGGGAGATGGAAAACATAGGAACCCTGCCATTTCTGGGATATACACTTTACACCAAGACATCTTTTTGAAGTATGAGGGAGCAAAATACAGTTTGTTCAACATTGTCAAGAAATGATTGTCAGTAAATCTTGGTCTAATTCATGGAAATAGAGCCAGCTGGGAGCTTTTTGAAGATGTGTTGCATTATCAGTGCTATTTGCAGAACTGGGTAATTTAGGCAGATTTCTGAATCCAGACTTTGTGATTTCCTTCCTTCACTCATTATTCATACAACATTTCCTGACATTTCAAAATGAATAGAAGAAAGCCTTTTGTCTCAATTTTGTTTTCAAATAGTAGAGTCAAAAAAAATGCATAAAGTGGTAGAAACAGGATGCTTTAGAGACACTGAAACAAACAGTTTTTATGTTTGTTGCAAACTGAACACTTTAAAATCATGACAGGAAAATTATTTGACAACTCAGAGATTTTGAGATGGAAAGACATTTCCTCTCCTACTTCCAGTGAGTTGACTGTTCAGAATAAAACAGCTACTTTATAATTTTCCATTGCATTCCTCCTACACCCAAGCTCAAATAAATAGAACCAGATTCAAATCTTTCCTAAGCATCCATTTTTTACTACATATCTAATGTAAAAGGTACCTGGGAAGATAGTGTGTTTTCTTTAGTTACCAAGCTAACTGAAGAACATCACAAATTCCTTTTGCCGGTTCCTCCAGTTGTCATCATACACCCAGCTTAAATCCCAGCACACTTTGCAGCCACACAAGCTCTAGAAACATTGACAGTCGAGACCTTTTCTACTTTCCAGTCCCATCACATTTTTTGGTGCTGTTTTCCCTTTCATCCTCTGCCAGCTCCCCGAAAAGGGAAGGAAAGGCACAAAATACCCCCAAGAATGTAAACAAAAAAGTGAAAACACAGGACCTCATCCCAGCAGACACTAGAACATGAAATTTACTGCTGAACCAGCAAAAGTTTTCAGTCCTGAAAGCTCCAGTTAAACTCATGAGAGAAATTTTTAACTGGCCTTTCTCCCCTTCAACTTTCATTTCTCAACAAACTTCACCTGCACTTTGAGAACTAAACCAGAGCAATTAGCTTTTAGCCCTATCTTTTATAGCTAATTGCCCTTAAGGCAACTGCAAGGATTCCCAGGTGTCAGCTTTCTGTGGTGTTTATGCAAGTCCCAGAAGAGAGCAAGCAAAGACACTAAAATAGAAAGTTCTTCAGCAGACATACAGAGAGAAAAGGGGAGCTTAAAAAGGCAACAAGGCATGATCATTAATTTTCTATGTATATCACGTTTACTCCCTGAATTATACAATGTGATAGCATTACAAGCAGAAAAAGCTTCTTAAATGTAAAGATTTAAAAAAAAACTTCTCCAATTTCTTCAACCCTACAATGACCCCTAATCGGCACTTGAAATCCTTTAGCCACGAATTTAATTATATTTCTAACACCCTTGAGAGTGTTTTCTTTTATTTATTTATTTTAACTGGCTTTTTTTCCTCTCTTGACATTAATCTAAGAAGACTATGTGGGTGTTTTTTGTCTGAAACAGCAGTCACTGCAGTTAACAGGAAACAATTTTCTGCTGCCTGGAAGGTGAAAATTTCCCTTCAAATCACTGTAGGTGAACTCACCTCCATATGCCAGCAGGAGATGGCCACAGATGGGCTTTTATACTGACATTTCTATCTGTTGGTTTGGTTTTTATGTCCCTCCAGTCGTGTCTCAGTGGAGGGTGGTGCTGGGGACTCCATGACTTCCCAAAGGAGGAATAGCTGAACTTGCTGAACCCACACTCTGCTGCTGCTGCTGCCTCTCAATAACTTCCTGTGAATGCAAGAACATGCTCCAGTCAAGTTTTCACCAAGAACAAAAGTCATATTTCCCAGTCTGAGGAACTTCACAGTTCTGCAGGAGTACAGATGCTGACTGAGCCAGCATTGGTTTTTGGGAGCTAAGCTCATTGAGAAGTTCAGTAAGAGATGACCTGGAAACCCTGTTACTACAGAAATAGCCAAAGGTGTTAGACTTGTAAGTGCCCTCAAAGACTGTGGCTACCAGGGCACATCTCCCTCATTCTGCTATCAGTTTCAATATCAGACTTTTCATCTTAACAAATCTGGATGGTATCTCACCTACAGTAAGATGTCTTTCTAGGGGCAATCATGTTTGTCAATAGCTTCCATGGCTATTTGAAGAGCAAACACCACTTTAAATATGATGTGATCTGATCCTTATGTTTTCCTCTATTTCCATGGAGGAAAACATAAGGAACAGAAATGTAACAAATGTAAGAAAAAAAAAAGTAACAAAAAATATTGAGCATTTGTGTCACTATAGGTCTTTTTGTGTGCTCAGTAACTTGTTTCAGATTAATTAGCAATCTTTGAGTAGTCCTGCTAAGCAGGTGGCAAACTAGAATGCATTGTTTTGCTTTGGTGCCCATATTTCACAGTGCACTGTTAAAGCCTTTTTATTTGTATTTGGTTTTTTTTTTGCTCCCTTGTTTTGTTTTATAAGTGTTCAGAGTGCTGCACAGCATTATGGTACACTATCATTTTTCAAGCCATTAAATGTTAACTTCATTTTCTTGTGTGAATTATGCTTTGCTCTTTTAGTTTTGTAATGAAAAGTAAGTACAGGTTATGCAAGCAATAACCCCTGTGTAAGCAGCAGCTATCTTTTTAAACGGTTTATTATGCCACAGTCTGGTACTCCATTAAATATAGATTACAGACTGTTGAATAAATGAATATCAACTAAGCAGCCCCATCCTTCTGTACATATCAACGCAAATAATGAATCATGGCACCTCATGAAAATGTATAACCCAGAAGAGTGGGTCAAGAAGTAATTACACATTTGTCTTATCTCATGCTTCTTGCTCTCAAACCAGGAAAATACATTTGTGATGTTTAGGGGACACTAAGAAAGCTCCTGCAATCTGTTTTTCCTGGAAGGTGAAAAAGTATTCTTTCTCATAGTTTTATGTAGATGTGCTTAGATTTCCAAGTACATTTCTTATACTATCCTTTGAAAAAGATTCTTACATAGTTATGAATCTACATTGAAAAATGGGGGTTCATATTCATATCTCATCTCTTCCTCAGACCTCCTGTGTTACAAAAATAAGAGTAACTCAATGGCTCAGCTTGGCAAATGTAGGTAATTATGAAAATAAATGGGCCAGTATATGCATTTGAGGTTATATTATATACTGTGTACAAAATGTAATTATTCAGATACTTATAAACATAGAAAATGGACATCAAATCAGGACAGAACATATGATTATGAAACTCTTTAGAAACAGGAATTATTAAAACTGATATTGATTAGCAATAACTAAAATTTAGCAATAACTAAAATTTGGAGGCTGAAATTTAAATTGTGATGCTGAAAGTCAAAGTAGACTAACCTGTTGCATATGGAACAGATTAAGAGTGGAATGAACTAATCATTAGGTTATTAAAATAATACCACTAACGTGAGTTGTATAACATAAACTTATCTTAGCAGCTCAGGAGGAATTATCTGCTGATCCCAGCTTGAATAAACGGACTCTGAGAAGAGACTATATCAGTGGAGGGAAAAAATAAGCCAAAAAATTAACTAAATACCTTGTGCTCATATTTTCTGTGGCAAATTTTTGGCTGCTGACAACCATCACAGTTCCCCTGATTTTAGTGTGGACCTGCTTATTCACCCTGCTTGTGAAAACATATGTAGAATCACAGAATCTCCTCATCTGGCAGGGACCCACAAGGATCATCGAATCCATCTCCTGGCCCTGCAAAGGACACCCCAAGAGCCACACCATGTGCCAGACTGTGTTGTCCAAATGCTTCTTGAACTCTCTCAGGCTTGGTGCTGTGACCACTTCCCTGGAGAGCCTGTTCCACTGCCCAGCCACCCTCTGGGTGAAGAACCTTTCCTAATATCCAGCCCAAACTTCCTCTAACACAATTTCAGGCTGTTCCCTTGTGTCCTACAGGTGATCACCAGAGAGCAGAGATCAGTGCCTGGCCCTCCGCTTCTCTTCATGAAGAAGGAGATATAACAATAATTAGATCTGCTTGTTAAAAGTGTTTCATAAGAAAAATCTAGTAGTAGCCATATTTTTCCAGGAATTTCCAATGTTTCTGCCAGAAACCTGGGGGGAAAAAAGTTCAGCTTTCTGGTTATGGGAACTGAAAGATACTTGATGGGTTTTGGCTTGCAAGTAATTCGTTAATATTTTGTCAAAGGAAAAGACACCAAATTGTGTTTTTGTTTAAAAGACACTATTCATACAAATAAGCTATATAATTACTGCATATGATTTTCCTACCCTCCTCCTCCCAGCCTGCTAAGGCAGTAAATGCCAGAAGCCATGGAAGCCATTAAAAGGTAACATCTGTGACCCAGTTAATTTAGCACTCAGCACTTTTCACAAGCCAAGATCCTCTGAGTACCACAATGAAGATAAGGGAGAAAGGGAGAAAAATTTTTTTTGTTAAATGATATTGATTTTTTTTTGTTTCCATGAAGCACTTGGACCCTGTCTTGGAGACTAGTGGGAAAAAAGTCCAATTATTTTTTTTCTGCCTATGTCAAATCAGAGGTCCCAAAATTTGCTCAAAACCAAACACAAAGAGTAAAAGAGAAAACTGTGAGAAAATGAAACATTGGAACAATTCTATTGTCTGCCTATCAACTGTTTCTTGTTATACAAGATATGTAATATATTAGATATTGTACTTTACGGAGTCACAAATATAGACTGGTAAAACCCATGAGTTTTATGACAATTTATGGCTCCAAAAATGAACCAGTGTTCTTATTCGTTAAAAGAACATGAAGAAAGCTGACTTTAAATGTCCTCAAGATTAGTTCCAAGCTATCCCTTTTACCCAGTGTGGGGTTTTTGTAGCACTCCTCCTTTCTTCTAAGACCTCAAAATTCACTTAAAGTTTGAGGAAAATGCTAGTATTCCTTGTGAAAAGCAGAGGAATTAAAGCACGGAGAAGGAAAAAAGAAGGTCATACAGCTGTCCAATTCTATCATTTGTTTTTCACTCTACATCCTTCCCATGTGTGAGCACAGACTAGTGTTCAAAACACTGAGCCATGCACAACCAAGAAGCACAAATGAATATCCACATGTCTCATATCCTGTCCTACTTATGTTACTTCCAGCCAATTTTGACCCGACTATATGTATCTCCAACACCACATACTGCTAAATACTGGTATTCCCATTTTACAGAAATAAAAAAATAGGGTCAGAAGATAAACTGCTTAAATAGGATAATAAAATGGATCTGTAGACCACAATGAAAAGGTAGCAATTTAACATTCACTCTTTCTCCACCTTTGCAGTCAGATCATGTATATTGTACATATATTGAGAAACCCATCCATAGTTACATTGCACATGTGAAAATACATATCTGCTTACCAAGTGAAGAACTCCTTCCTGTTCTTCATAAACACTACTACAAGCTTGTTATTTTTCAATGATTGAAGGTGCTGTTTATTTTAAGTGCTTGCAATTTCACTTTCTTGGACACTCAGTGGTGTGGTGTGTGCAACTGCAGGTAGGCCACCTTCCTTGGTAAAGAGACAATACTGAATTCAAGGTATGTGGGACAATGGCAGGAGAAAGGTGGTGATTTCTTTTATGATAGCTGATGCTACATTATTTCTTTGCAGCTTCTCGGGTCAGTATTGTGAAATAGAACCTAGCACAAGGTTCTGGTCAAGATGGAATCTTCCTCCCTAGAGACATATAGCCAGTGAGATTTTATCTATATATTATGATTCACTTTGTTGTATATCCAGATATGATAAAAGTAAGACATAAACTGAGGTTAAAAACAAAAGCAAATATCCTATCTAATGCACTAGTGTGTTGTTTTATTAGCTGAAAGGCAGGGGAGTTTCTGGGAGCATTTAAAATTCCAGAGTGCAATAATTATAAAACGCAGTGAGCAGCAAATCTTCTAAGGGTGAAGAAGAAATGTGAAAAGTAATGGCTAAATCAATAACACCTAAGTCCTGGAGTATGGTTAGTGTGTCTTATGTGAAATATCAATAATTATTTATAGCATGCAAAGATGTCTTCAGCAGTCAAAAGATATGCAGAAGACCCACATGATGAATGATGTACTGAGGTTTATAGAGACAGTTCAGTTCCACGTTTAAGCTAGGCTATTGAAAATGTCTCCAACAAGCACCAGTATCCTGCTACAGCCTACATTCCAGGCTTGCCTGTACTTGGGGCACGTGTACCGAACTCAGCTGCCAGGTTTAGACCCAGCATTCCCCTTTGCCCACCCCCATCCTGTTCTATCCACTCAAGAACATAGATCTTCTATTAACATCTAAATCTTAAGATTTGAGTTGAATTAAGAAGAGTGAAATGAGAAGAGTCAGTGGTTTCCCAATGCTTAAGTCTGCAATCTATGTCCAAGTACAGATTTCAATAGGCCAAAAGAGTCACTTTGGCATCTGTTTGTGATTAGAGCTATCTCTGTTTTCCTAGGCTCATTGTCAGAGTGTTGGTCACCTGTCTAAGACTAATCAGGATTTGTGCAACCTATCTGCTCCAAAGCATCCCCTCAGTAAAAAGAATAAATGGTCGTGGTCACTAGAGTCTAGTCAATCTATCCCCATTGCCTTTGGAAATCAGTGCGAGGAAAGTGCCTGAATAACACTGTAAATCTGAGCCAAAGCTGCTTTGGGTTCATCCAGATATTACCTAATGTCCCTCTGAAGACAAACCACTTCAGTACTTACAAATTAGGCTGATCATAACACATGCAACATAATGAGCATTTCCCATTTAATTTTCAGTTCCATAGTCCAGAATATATTTCAGATGTTCCGTGCTTACACAGCTGCAGTGCCCAAACGCACAAATCATCCTTTAAGCTCTATTGTGCTAAGAGTTATTCAAACACTCAGAGGACCTTTTCCCACACACCTTATGAGCCTAGAATACAAGCACTGTGCACAGGCTGGAAAAATATGGTTACAGTCACATACATAAAGATTGATATATTGATACTTCATGTTTTATATAAAGATAGAAAAATAAATGTAACTGCCAATAAACTGAATCTGCTATTCATCAAGTTCTCTCATTTGTTTCCCAGTTTTATAGCAGAGGGGACACTGGAGGAGAGATTTGCAATAAAAACAGCTGTCACAGTCACTTTCTGCATCAGCTGAGGAAGCTCTTGAGGTGATATGCCAGACAGTACATTTCACATCGATAAAATAAGGGCACATAATGCAAAATATGACAAACCCTGTTTAGCTAAGACTGCTAACCAGGTCCTAATTTCTAGCTCTCTTCTACAGTTTTGGAGCATTCTTAAAAAATCTTTTCTGTACATATGGTTTCAATAATAACACATACCCTGCTCCATTCGCAGTCTCATTCATATGCCTGAATATTCACAAAGTGTTTGATAAAAATACTCTCATGTAGCAAAAGCTGAAAAGGCTGTTGTCTTTTAACAAAGACTTCTAACACCAGAACTGGAATGAAGTTAGGTGATGTGATTTGATATTACAGCACTAAGCAAACTGTGGTAGCTAACATGTGCATATAATATGCTTAGTCTAGAAATAATTTTATTCATCTCAATTTGCCCTCCCTGAAATCTGAAAGGAGTTTCCTTATATTTTATTTGCCACATGTAACAAAAACTTCCAAGAATGGCTATTTGAAAGGACTTAAAGAACACTGTTGCCTTTCTCAAACAGCGTCAAGGCCACAAGAAGAACTTACCATAAGCTGATAAGCAGCCAAAGGGATAATTCAGAGAAGCACGGAAGGGAGGAATTTGCAACAGGAAGGCAATAATTCCAGAGGTAAAACTGGGTTAGCACATTCAGGATAACACATGCAGACAAACATTTCCACTCTGGCAAACTGTGGGAAAGGAAGCAACTCCCATGCACATCACCCCAAGTTATGGGAATGGCACCTGTGACCATCCTGTGGATACCCAGAATTTGGACTGTGCCAAGGTGGCAGCCCAGAAGACTCTGGGACCCCCACCAGCCAGAAGCCCAGGGTGAACAAGGACAAATGAGATTCCACTGGATCCACAGGTGGTGCCTCTGTCCTGCTTCATCTCTCCCTCTCCATTTTCACTGCAAGTCCAGGATTCCTATTACACCTCTACTCAGACACGCGTGGATACCAAACTGCTCTCCTGTGTCTGCCCAGCAGCAGCTCCAGGGCTCCTTTAGATAGCATATGACAGAGTTGGGATGACTACAAACCCAAAACATGAAACCCGGATTAGTGCAGCAGTTCTACTGCACGGCTAGTAAAAATAAAGAACAGAAAACAAAATCTCTCAAGAAAGTTTGATAAAGACAGGCCAAAGTTGCTGACATGAGGGAATGGGAGGAGAAAAGTCCAATTACAAACTGGTGGTTATTTGAACCAGTGAACCCAGGAAATACTTTGTTTTTCATGAAAGAGAGAGCTGGGAACTATGAAAAAATCTGGTCTTTGTTCTGATATTACATGATTAATTAGAGATAAGACAGATTTTTAAATGCTTCTTCATTTTTTTGTAATTCCCATGAGTTTTTTATTTTAACTGAGTTCTCTGAACAAATTTTATGCTGGTGAGAATCAATCAAACCCCTTTGTATACATAACTTTGTTTTTTTGGGACCCTTATTTGTGCAGTTTGTTCTGGAGGTTTTTTCAACAGAGGAAAAAGAATAAAGATGAAATATATTTTTTCTGATTTATCCATAAATAACATATAGACAAGCTTGCCTAAAATGTACAAGCAGGGTGATTTTTTAAATCTATAATATGTATTTCTCTCCTGCATTTTCTTATTATGACACTGAAGTGTTTCTAAAATCCTTACAACTTTTTAAGATTCCATTTAGATACTACAGCATAAGCAAACTTCTGCTGCTATTCTAGGATTTGCAGACAATAGGAATTTTTGTATCTAAGTGTCAACAGCTTAATAAATATCTTTGCTCACAACTCATAACTTCTGAGTATTCTTCTAACAAATCTTTTTAAATATTGGATTATTTTAAAATATTCCAGGAAGTGTTTATGAAATACTCTGCTTCACTGTGTGTCTAGCCATGTTATTTTCTTATAGTGGATGACAGCTCATTGCTTTAATATTCCCTGCAAACTGAATCCATTTAAAGAAAAAAAATCACACAAGAACTGCATACATAATTTTAAACTAATTACACCTCAACTATTATTAAATAATTCCTGCATTATATAGCCCCCCTTAAAAATGTAATTATACTATTCAGCTCTAATTTTGTTATCATAAAATATATTTCTCAATAGATGCCATTTAAATCTTTGAGAAGACACTGTGAGGATGAATATCACACATTTGTAATTGAGAGGGAAGATTAAGAAATTTAGACCAATAAGTGTGTACTTATTGCAAGACAACATCCTAGATGCCTAATTCCCTTGAACCGAGTTTTAAAGATCTTAATAACAGAAATAAGGAACTGTGAGCACTGCAGTTTGACCTGCACATGTACTCTAAGCCAACATGGGAAGATCATGGGCTGACCACAGAGATGTTCTAGAGCCTTCTGAGACCCTTCATTATGAAGTTTTAAATGAGAACAGTATTACTGAATGACAGACCACAGTAGGATGCCTTACGCTGGATATCTTATGGATGACTCCTCAAAACTGAACAAAGATTATTTCTTTCATTTGAAAAGCCTAGTTTTGGAAAGACAGTAATCTCTAAAGCTGCTAAAAGTATATCAGAAAGAACTTTCACAGCCATAGCAAACTGCAAAAGTTATTAAAGCTGGTATTTTGTATTGATAAAAAAAGTTCCATCTAGTCAAGCATGCAGCTGTGATGGTGATTAGGAAAGAATTTTATTGCAGGTACCTAAAATTGCCTAGAGAGATCCAGGATTGCCAAGAGATTTTTTTTTCTCTTTTAATTTTTTTTCTTCTTTTCTTAGGGCATTCAGCTATTTTCCCTGAGAAATCTCTCATATTTCCTAGTTCCCAGTGGAAAATATACAAGAAACGAGAGATATTTAAACTTAATTTCCTCTTTTTATCTGGGATAAATTTCAGTGTCCCCCAGATTTTTTCTGTAACTGAGGACCAAAGCCTAGGTCTCCAGCTACAGGGAAATGCTATCCTAAGTTGTCTTTGACCCATCAATCTCCACCTACAGTTTGCTACAGATTTCCCCTTCCTGGCTGATCATTCCTGAGACATGCTGAAGGAGAGGCATAGAGAAAAAGTTTTGTCCAACACACATCCTGATCATGCAACTGATGTGAAGTTTTCTCCTTCTCATCCAATATAATTTCTGTGCTCCTCTTTGCCACCCACCTTTTTGTGTGTCTCCAGTTGCATGTTTGGTGAACCTCCCAGTTCATTACCCATGTTTAATGTAAGAAAAAAGGACTCTTGCTGCCATCATTTTAGACAAAATTATTCCCCTGACTTCGCAGGTTCCAAAGCCCTGACTTCTTTCTCTTGAAAAAGCACAGCCCCTGTCAGGGGTAGCAGAGGCATTGGGGGTGCAGAGCACAAGCCCTTGTAATGGAAATAGGGAATTTTACTCTGAAGCCACAGTTATCCCCTCCCTGTTACCCTCTCCCACCAGATACGGGACTGCATTCAGCAAAGACAACCCTGCTGCTGCATCCAGCCTTTGAGTTTTCACTTGGTTCTCGGTGGAAGTTACAGAAGCACTGGAAAACGTATCAATGTGTGTGTGAATCCAGACAGAAAGTGCATCCCTACCCTACAGAGCCTGCGGTTTAAGTTCATTTTAATTCTTAAAGCTCTTGCTATCTCCTTACATAAGTGTCATTTCTTGTGTGAAGGCAGAGACCAATATTAAGATCCTCAGCTGAAATAATCCTTACAGCTCTGCAGCTTAAGATAAAACTGACAGCTTCTATCAGGTTTTATTCTTCAGGACATAAACTTGGGGTCAAGAAGGCATTCCTTCCCATATGATAACACTGCAAATTCAGTTCCCATTGGGTGTTTTTTTCTTTTCTCTGATCAATCCTAGCATTATAGAGCTGGATTTGGCACAACAGATTTGTACAGAAGTATTTCTGGGCTTGATTCTATGAAAACAAACAGAAACCTTTTCTTGACCTTCTTGCCTACACATTAGTAAACACTCATCCCTCACCCTGGACACCATTCTTTAAAAGCAAATGAGTGAGGGCAAAATCCTTCTCCTGTTCAATCTGCTGTAGCTGCTTTCTGCACACAGCATTAGGTCACCTGGCACAGTCCCACAGGGTGGGGAAAGACAAGGGACAAACAGCAGCTATGCTGCATTTCAGTTTGTATCCAAGATGAAATGCAACTACGTGCAAAAAGCCATAAAAATATATATTAATTGCTTCTTCTCTAACATTTTACTTACCCAAAGTGAAGAAACTTAATGAGAATACTCTCTCATTCTCTATAAATGCATTAGATGTAGACAGGCATTTTGTGCCTTTGAACAGAATTAGACAGTGCTAATTTTAGGGAAACGTTTTAGACCTAAACAAAATAACTCTGATGCTGTGAGTGAAACATTTATTATCTATGTAAACAAATGTGCTTTAAACTTTCTTTCTACTTCAACTAATTCTTGTTTTAAAAAGTTTGAAATCAAAACAGAGTGAAGAAACCTTCCCAACAAGATAAAATTATAACAAATGTTTTGGAGAATGTCAAAGCAATAACAACTGTGGGTCAGTCAACTCTTGTCAAATCTGACCTGGCAATGGAAGGACAGATTCCCTGCAGGCAACTAACAGCAGGGTTCAACTGGCTTCAGCAGAGTTGTTATTTACATCAATTAAAAATGGATCTGAAATCTCTTGAAGGGATAATAATCTCAACAAATACATTTTTTGTAATTCTCATCTTTGTGAGAAAACCTAATTATTACACTCTGCCAGATGTAGCAAGGCAGACAGATGTGACCTCAAATTTTAGATGTATTCAGTTATTAGGTATGATTTATGCTCCTCTTATCAGTAGCTTCATCGAGGTGTCTATCTATGCATAAATTTTAAAATGGTAGGACTTGGCTCTAAGTGCACTTTGAATACCAAAAGATATTTTCCTCATGGATTCTCCTTGGTTTTTTTGCAGGTATACTGTCTGAACTTTCCCTTTTAGTTTCAATGTGAAACACAAGTGTGGCTTCAGTCCTTCATAATTCTCAGAAACTTCTCTTATTGCAAGTCAAGTGTCTTAATTTGAATGTAAAAAAGTTAAATATTAATTGGATACAATTAAGAAAATAATTTAATTATGCATCAAAGTAATGAATGAACATTTGTCACAGCTGTCAACCAGGGTATATCTTTTTCTTTTCTTAAATAGTCATGACTATGCATATGGGAGGTAGTAAAAATGAGGGAAAACAGGGTTGGTGGGGGATTAGAGATAGGAAGGACTGGATGACCTTCATGAGCTGTGGAAGAAAGGATGATTCTTAAAAACCTGAAGTTTATGGTGGCCAAAACTGAAGAAGAGGAATAGAAAAACTATCCATAATAGAATGAGATTTTCCTATCCTTACACAGTCCTATCACACATTAAAAGAATACACAACTGCAGACTGCCATCCAATTCAAGTTTCAAGGAATTGACCATGCCGAAAATTAAGATAAAACACAGATGGCATGGTAGCTACATGATACACTGTGAGGAATGGCACAGAGTAAGTGCTGGATGCCAAAACAATAGTACCAGGATTCCAAAATGATACCCTTAGAAATATACGGGAACTTTGAAGGCAATTTACCAGAATGTTCACAGTACATTACAAGTCTGGAGTATTTACTGATATAGAGAAAAATGAAAGTAATACTTTCCATCCATCTATCTTCCTAAGTTATTCTTGTGATACTACCAACCTTTTTTTTTCTTTTTTTTTTTTTTCTTTTCAATGCAGTGGGGAGAAAACAGTGAATTTCTAAAAAAGGCAATTCAGACAAAGGGAAACTAAACTTACTCGGAGACTAAAGTTATTTAATGAAATTAGGAATTTCCAAATTAGGGCTTGGAAACCCAAAATCTTTGCAAACCAGGCCAAAGTGACCAGCCCTGGATCAGAGGGCTGTGACAGAACAGAAACTTAAGCCAGGTTTCAGTCACCTGTTTTGTCTTCAGCACATTTTCCACCTGACTTATCCCTTTGAGCTTTTAGCTTAGTAGAATTTTTTTTAAAGGATTAGTAACACCAAATTTTCATGTAAATATCCAAAATCAGAAATCTGCATTGCTAAAGCATAGAAATTGCTGTACTGCACCAGGGGGCTTATTTTCTTTTTTTTTCCTCTTTTTGAAGTGAGGGTGTTTATATCTTAGAGAGGAAAAGAGGTGAATAGGGGTCTGCAATGAGTGAGGAGTTTTCAGAGGGCTGGTCTGACCCACTGATGAGGTCTCTGGTGTCGAGATGACCCCGAGATGTTAGAAAGTCTCTTTTTCCCAGCCAGGCACTGAAGAAGGAGTCAGGATTCCTCAGCTCTCGTTCTCAGGGTTTTTTCTTTTCTGTTATCTAATACATTTTTTTTCTGACTCGCCAAGGTCTGTCTGGCAGGTCAGGTTGAGGCACACTGCCCACCCTCAGGGTGGTTTTAACTTTTTATACTAAAAACTACATGTGCATTATTTACAATAATTTTCCAATATCTATCACCTATGTTAGACAGTTTGTCTCTACTCTAAACCAATCCAAAAGTGCCACCATCAGAGGAGAAGACAGAGGCTAAGAAGAAGAAGAAGGAGAAAGACTGGACACGCTCAGATTCCTCCATCCTGCCTCCTGAACCCCCATTCTAAAAACCCCAAAATTCTACATTTTCACCTGGTGATAAATTCACTATCATTCTATTCAAACTCCTGTGGCTTGTACCTCCTCACACAAAGCTGGTAATTGTTTCCATGGATTAAAATCAAAGCTGCAGGTGCTTTGGCTTCATGCCAAGGTCTCTGAGCCCCCTGCCAGGGTCCCGAGTCCTCCAGGGCAGCCAGAGGAATTTCCTGGGCTCCAACAACCCACTGCCCTGTTTCCAGCTGTCCTGCTGTGCTGCCAGGCGTGGGGCTGTGTCAGCCGAGCCGCGATGGATTGCCAGCCCCTGCCCCTAAAGCGTGACCGGCCGGGAGCTGGCAAGCTCCACAGTGTTACAGCAAGCTTTAGAGGACAACCACAGTTATTAGCGTGAAGACTCAAGGCAAATAAATAACTATTTACTAATGAGGGATGGAGCATGACAAACTCTTATCCTGACTGCCTGGCAGAGTCAGGGAAAATAGATAAATCCCAGGCTGGGTGAGCAAGGAGCATCCAAATCTCAGCTGCAGGGCTGAGGAGAGCACAAGATGCTGAGGAATTGATGGTTTTCTAGCAGGACCCCCCAGCCAAAACAGGGACAGCTGGAGCAAGAGCACAGAGGGTAGAAAAGGCAGTACTTGGCGCATTGTTCCTCCATTAATGGCAAAATTACAAGGTGTCTAACTGAGGAACAAATATCTACTTGCTAAACACAGACTTAATTAGGTATCGCACTCAGAAGGAAAGAGCACATAAGAAATAATAAAAAAAAAAAAAAAAACTCCTGGAAACCTACTCTTTAGCTAGTCTTAGAGTAATAAATTATGCTCTGTTTATTTGTTTAATTAACCAGCCTTACTGAATCCATTTTTTTTCTTTCATTCTGGCTCTTTGAAAAATTTGCTTTCCTTAAAACACCTCACAGAATGCTGTGACAAGTCTGTAAACTTCTGGTCTTTCCTTTGCTTGATTCACTTATACAGCAATACAGATTCTTGGAAACCTCTAGTGTGTTTCCATATTTCCATATTTTAAGAGAGTTGAAATATTTTTAATGCATGTTGTCGTTTCAGCTTCAGATGTCTGTGCAAAAGTCTGGATGTTAGACTGTTAAAGGAAAGACAGAAGTCTTAACTAAATAAGAAAGGCTTCAGAATGAGAAGACAATTTAGAAATGGACCTCTGTTTTAAAATATGGGTCTAACAGTTTTCAGAACCTGTTGTTGAACATGTTTATTCTATAAGCATTGCATGGTTTGAAAACTACCAAACAGGGAAAAATATGGAAAGATAAGGCTGGCATTATGAGGAAAACTTGTTTTCCTAGAATATTTCCACACTTTTTAGTTGAACTATTAATACAGTGAAGTGAAGACTGCTGTGTGCTAGAGAAAACAGCTGTGCTCTGAAAAATACATTTGCTTCAAGGATATATATACCAGATAAGTCACGAACTCCTGCATGAGCCCAAAAAATACACTCAAGCCACAGTAGAAACTTACCCTGTTTTGTCAGAAACCTTATATAAAAATCCACCAAGTCACAATCAAATTAGGCCACAGTTTTTAGAAAGGCTTGCATTCTTTGATACTCCCCGAAGACCTACCTCTGCTCTGATGGTACTTGGACTGTCACAAGATAAAAAGAAGTGGTCCATTTTATTTGATCTAACTTGATTTTTATTTTTTTCTCCTGCTTTCAGTTACTTCATTGCTATTTGCTACATCAAAGGACCCTCCAGTGTCAAAATAGATTTCCCTCAGTTATGAAGAAAGCTCATGGAATATGGACACTTTCCATACTCTTCAGTACCAGTGAGTTCTAGCAAATCATAGTTTAATTTTCTCAGGATAGTTGTTAAGTCATTCCTTACCCATTAAAAAAAGCCCTACTTTGCCCTTCCAAATAGGACATTGGCAAGAAACTAAGACAATTCAAGTAGTTAATAAATAACAGTCCTTCACCATCTGCACAGTTCCCTTACTTATGCTGTGTTATGTATTTCATCCCTTCTCAGAATGAGCCCTCAGAAAAAGTTCTGATTCACCCTTCTCTGAACCTAAGCTAATACTGACTGGAGCAGCTTTCCTGCCTGAATTCATTATGCATGGCCTAGTCTCCTAATTGAAATAATGAAGGCTTTTTCCTGTCTTCTACTTTGTGTAAAACCTTTCAGCATCAGCCATGCAATTACCAGACCCTCATTCACATACCTCTCAGACACTTTTACTGGAGGGGAATGGGAACCCTGATTCACCCACCACCATTGGCAGCCAGAGCTCTGACTCCCATTAGTGTCAGGGCAAGCCCTGAGAGGGAGCTGAGGAGACATGTTTTGTACTGTAGCCATACTCCTCCTGGGTGACCTTTGTCAGGCACCTTTCCCTTTTCGTGTTTCAATTTTTCTTGCTGAAAATAGTGATAATGACAGGTCACTTTCCAAAGTGACTTGAAATGTACTCATCATTATATTCTCAAAGAGCAAGAGGCTTCTCTGAATATTACCAATATTACCTGCTGGTTTTAACTGAGCTTCTCTAGATGACTGACTGGCTGCCTTTTGAGCATCTACCAGTTCTTCAGGTCTAATGAGCACTCTCTTCTTCACTCTTCCACATTCCTCTCTACAATGAAGGAGTTTTGAATAGCTTCTTTATCACTTTTACAATATGTTAATCCACATCTCTAATAATTTTCTCCTTTTCTATAGTATACAACACCTAATGAAGAATTAGAGTCACATTTACTTGGTAATATCATGGAGCCATTTTTAAATATAGATACCACTTTCCATTCCCCATTACTTTAAGGTCATTTCAGGGAGTGCTTACAAATCATAGTTAAACTCAGAAATCTCACAAGAGAAAAGAACCTTATTTTTGCAATTGTTAGTGTCCAACTGCTGTGTAACCTCTTTAGATGACAAATTAGTTTTAATAAAAGTCCTCCAAAAATTTTAAATAGTAACTCCTTTAACCAACAATTTTGTGAAAACAGCAATGCAAAGAAATTGTTCAGCTACTCAGATGTAGCCTCAGACTTTTTGATACTCTGTTAACCTTTGAAAATGTACTGTATTCTCTTGGCCTGTGGTAAATCTGGTCCTTATGCATTTGGGAAGTTCTTTTGCATCCCTTCTATGGTTTTAAAATGACACAGTTCTTGAAGTTCTTGAATATTTTTGTCAATCTCTTATAAATTTCATCTTTACCTCAATACAGCTGATGACCTTTTCAGGCTGAATGTCTGCAGGTAGAAATAAATGAACATTCTCTGGCCAGTTTTTGTAACCTAAGCTAATGTTTATCATTTAGAAAGCAATCGAGTCACACTTAAACATCCTTTACTCTACTGTCACTGAAATTAATTTATAGAAGTATGAGAATCCATTCAAAATACCTTAGTTAGAACACAGTCCCTGTCACAGCACAGAATAATTTCCTGAATGTGCTTAAGAGTCAGGAAGTTCTGCACCTACCACTGAAAATAATTATCTGATGGTCACTCGAATATCATCTTATCAGCTTGAAATAGGCCTGAAAATGTTGGAGATAATACCATAAAAAAATAGAAAATGACTCCTGTGGAAGTGGTGACATATCTTTACACTGTGAGTCTGTTTTTAAACCATAAAACTGCACATAGAAGAAAAAAATAATGTTGCATACATGACTTTTTGAAGTTTCCTTATTAAACAAAAAAAAAAAAGAAAAAACAGAAGGGGAGAGATAAGATTAAAAACCAAAAACACAAAGCTCAGTTTTTGTGGACTTTGTACAATCACTCCTCTTACATTTCCCCATAAGAATAATTTGCACCCTTCATTCTAATGTATTGAAGCCATGATAAGGACTGGGTAACAATTACAAGACACAGGGCCTTGAAAATGATCTGAGAATATTAACAGCATGCAGCAACATGCATTAAGATTACTATTCTTCCAGTGAACAAAGTGAATTTGATGAAGATGTATCAGGGTATTTCATGCAGTCTCTAGAATTTATAGAATCCATTCATTCAAGTTAGTCTTCAGAACAATAAGTTCAAGTAATATTTGTTTGCAGCTAAAATATCCTCACTCAGCACCAAAGTAGGATGAATCACAGCAGTCTTCTGCATGCAGGAGGAAGAGAATATCTGTGAAAATATCCACCCTGAGAAAGGTGAAAAATACATGATGTACCATCACCTAATATCATATGAAGTCAGTGGGATTACACTGAGGTAAAGGTAGCTGTAAATAAAGGCACAACACGAGTGTTTGGGAATTATTTTGAAGAACTTATAAAAGACTGCATACTTGTCTTTATTTCCAAGAGCATTTAAGAAAATAAAGTTAGTACCATTACAGATGGTCTGCATTCTGTATGCAACTGGAGTTATTTCAAGTAGCTAATTTCCAGCTTTTAAACACAATGACATTTCCCTTATTGGCTTTTTTTAACTTGAGTTTTACATCTGTCATAGGTAGGTGGGCTGATTAAGTTCACGTAAGTAAACTGTACTTTTTTTATGCCATAGAAAAAGTACAGAAAAGTACAGAAAAGCAATGGAGAAAAGCTGGATTTCTTGGAAACATTCTGATGTCAGCATTAAGCCCTATAAATATTGCTCCAGACATCACCCATTTAAAACCAGTACAGAAACTCTCTTACTATCCTACTGTCTCATATTGTCCTGGGAAGATCCCATGGCCTTCACATACCTTTGTGGGAAATCAGATTTAATGCTCAGCTAATCCAAATAAGGAGGCAGAGTAAACAAAAAGTAAGTAAGCTAAGACTACTCTTATGAGAAATTTCTTGACTAAGAGAGTTAGCAAGCTATGGAAATTTGTCCAAGGTATAAAAATCATGCTGATATAAGACAAGGTACATAAATATCCAAGGAAGATATAGAATCTTGATTCAAAGCTGTTTGGTTGACTTTTAGCTTTGACCCTTTTTATATTGACATTCAGCAATAAGGTTCTCACTGATTTCAATACTGAACTTCATTAGTTGTGTGTGTTTCCTGTTATTTCCTCTTTTATTAGGAAATAATAGGAAACAAACACTCTAGAAATTATACAATTCATTTAGTCACCTAATATGGTACAACTTGATCAGTTTAAAACTTCAAAGTACATTTAAGATTTCTAAATGTTTTTCTCCCAACATATTTGAGTGATCTTTCAGTTAGACATAGTCTGAAAATATAATTCCAAAGAATCTTATATCCACAACTCACTCCTGCAGATCCGACAAAGCTGTTGAGATTTAGCAACTCGTATCTACTCTTTACATATGGTATCCCAACTGTGTAACATCCACCACGTAACAGTAATTTTATTCAGTCGATGTATCTTGGTTTTGAATATCAGAATATCATGTATGACTCAGAAACCTTATTGCTGTAAAAACATGATATTTACCACTCTATGCACAAGGCATGCCATAGAATACAATTATGTTTATTACATTGGGTTCACATATTATCATGTGTTTATGATTTGCTCATGACACATCCATGCTGACTACTACTCATCTCCTTGGTAAGTTTTATGTGGTTAAAGATGGTTTGTTTCTGACTCATTGTCTGTTCTAATTGAACTGTAGGATCTTAAGTCATAGACTCACTAACATTGCCCAGTACATTAAAGCTATTAACTTCCCTAGCTATAATATACTTTATTAAGCATACATACCCAAGCCTGCATGACATTTAAAGCAAAATGAGATAGCCCTGGGCTATGTATATTATGAAAATTGTCCTCTAATGACTGTCCAATAGAAGAGTACAGAGTCCATTAAAAGGGCATAATTCTTTGTTTCTTTTGACTCACTATCAGATTACCATTGGCCTACCCCTAATAAAGCAGATGGGAACCTTTCTACTCAGTTCATTTGACTAACTGTGGTCACCGACTTGACCACAGGAACAGACCAAATACTGTCACTTTTCCAATTCCACACTTTTCTGGGCTGTCATATTCAGAGAGCAAAGCCAGACTTAAATCCCTGAGATAGACCCATATATACATAGATATATATGTACATACACTCATGCACTCATACACACACTCCTAACATGGGCAAAAGCGCTCCTTCCATCTCTCCCAGTGTTCAAGCCAAGGCTCAAGAGGAGAAAAATGCTTTTTGGGGGCAGAACAGTTCATGTTTCCATATTCCTGTTCTGGCTAACTTCTGAGGAAGACCCTCAGAAATCTTGAATAACTAGAGGACAGCTTCTACTATAAAGCTTAAAAAAAAGGGGAGGTATTTTCCTATTTCAGGGTAATCATTTCCCCTTTTGATAACTAGAAACCCTTCCAGTGAGCTCCACTCTCCATGGTAACCAATTTCCTGGCTGAAATATTATGGTCTCCATAAATCCACTCATCAAATAAATAAGAGGGCTCTCCAGCTAACATTTTAGTAGTCTTTCATTCAAGAAGCTGCAGAAATATACAGATGTGCAAGACACTAACTGATGAATTGGATATTTCTTTGTCATCACTTATTTATCCATGTTTCTATTCTTTGTATTGCCCCTTCAAACTACTTGTAGAGCAGTGAATTCTAAACTGTTGCCATTGCTCTCTTCTCTCATCTTGAGCCTCTGCAGAACTTTGGAAAGGGTTGTGTGAGCCACACCAAACACCTGAAGAATTTTACAATATCTCAGGTCATTACATCTAAAAGACGTCTGGGAAATATTCACTTTTCCATCAACATGATTCTAAGATCTTTCAAAACTCAGTCTCCTCTAAAATTGCATAACTGAAAGATAAAGTACTCTAAATTTCCTGTCAGTTTGAAGGAACTTGTGCACAAAGTCTTCCAAAGGTTGAATTTTCCTACAGCTGCTGACAAAGCAATATCTCCCTTTTATAGGTTCCACATGGTAGGTAATGGAGTACCAAACAGCAAGCAAGCCATCACTTCTTAATCAGTTCTGATTAAAGGGTCAATGAAGTTGTGATTCCACATGAACCTTTAGGCCAAAAATCAGAGCCTTAATCACAGCTGGAACCCAGCCAGGATCTCTCATCACGCTCCAAGACACAGGGTTTTAATCATGAAATTGCAATGATGCTTCATTTTAAAAGAGAATAAGAGACAGAGAAAGGAAAGGAGTCCTTACAACTCTGCTAACTGGCCTTAATCTAATGTGCTGTGCAACACTCTCAGCATGTGACTGTGGCAGAGACACAGCTTAAGTATAACAAAACCTCTTCTTAAAACTAAATTAAATTTGAAAGAGTAGATTAGATTATTCCCAACATCCTCAAACCAACTTCCGTGTGCTGAAATTTATCTTGAGATTTGCAAGTGGCATTAGTGACTTCCTATATGGCAACTATACCACCCTTTGCATAGAGCTCAGAAAAGCTACTTAGTTTCAAGATCACAATCACATCTTCAAAATTACTCAAAAACCCTCACCTGCTTGCAAAAGATGAGTACAATTCTACCAGATTAGAAAAAAATTCCCTTTTGATCTTTTGATGATTCTGATGTCTCCTGTTACTTTTTTTCTTTTTTTTTAAACAATAACTTTTTTTAAACTTTAACTTTAAACAATAACTTTTTAAACTTTACTTTTTTTTTCTTTTTTCTTTTAAACAATAACTTCTTATTCTATAAAAAGTCCACCAAAACTGCATTTTGGCTACATATACTTTTAAAAAGGCAGCATCTGGACACAGAACTGGACACAGAACTAAAATAATGCAATTACAATAATTTAATTTAATTGACAGCACTTTGGAAGGAAAGTTAGGAATTTTTGGATTCTGTTCTTGTCTCACAAAGTCATCTTTGTCCCCATGGCTCTGAATTCCCTCTCACCTTATATTTCCTGTGCCTATTTCAGGTGTAGCTCCTCCTGGCAAAGTTGTGGCATTTTTAAAATGTTCAAAGTATATTTCACCAGGTCAATCCCTGATGAAATCTTCTAATCAGTTGTGTAAAAAAATCAGGCAAATTGCCAATAAATTATTAGCCTGCCTGTGAGTTTATGAACCTTATAGATATATATTATGGCCTTTATTCTGTAAGTAATGTAATGTTTTAATTAGATTGATAAGGGTGGGTAAGTATTCTTTTAATACCTTCTGTAGTAAATAGCATGAAAACAACAAGGATTTACATCTAAAGAGGAAGTTTAGAAATGGTGAATTTATTGTGCTGATTACTGCCTTCCAGGTAATGTATTTTCTGTATATTAATTTTTTCAACAGAAAGCTTCCTTGAAACATAGACACATCAACCAGTATTAAATCTAAAATGGTTTTAATGATACCAAGGAATGCATAATCAGCTCAATCTATTATTTTGGAAACAAATTTATTTTGAGCACATTTATGTCAAGGTTCATTATCTTTTATGTAATATTTAACATATAGAGAGATGTATTAATACATATTTATATTATTTTCCTTTGTGATCATTTTGTTAACTCCTCCTGCATTTGTCTTCTGCTTTTCATGATTAGATGTAGCAAAATAACCAAATAGTTCTGTATTCCAGTTATACTTTTAAAATTTAGTTGAAAGATATTTATTTCCGTTTAGTTTTGGACATATAATTGAATTTAGCATCTCTGCAAAGCCTTTATAATGAATTTCTTACAATGACCTATAAAGCTTTTATTCTTAGTACCATGTTATTACTCATAGCCAAATATTTAACATTTATTTTTATAGGTAGAAAAAGGAGACAAAAGCCACTGGGCTGATTTTCAGAACTGCTGAGCAGATAGGATGGCTCCTGAAACCAGCCCAAGTTGAAGTCACTGTGAAATAAACAGATGATTAACAAACAAAAAAAAAAAAAGTGAGGAGAGTAGCTTTCTTTGTATCTTTACAAAGTTGGGTGCTGGTGGCCTGAAAGACAAACAAAATGAGATTCAGGGAATTATGAAGATACTGATGGAAAAACATGGGCCCAAGTGGGTTAAATTTTAAAATAACTATGGACTATGATAAGGACAGGATCCCTTCTCCTCAGGATTTTGGCTCAGGAAAATAATAAACCCTCCAGACATGAATGTTCAGTTTATCTAGAACATAAGTGGCAAAGCACATTGAGGTGTTTTTTGTTGGAGCTAAGATTAGACCTAGAGCCAAGCAAAAATAATAGGAAGATGCCCCTGTGCCTTCAGTGAAATTTGGTGTGAGCTCTCCATCAGTTTATGTTAATCTCTCTAAAAGAACTGGCTATATTTGTCCTCTACATTTTAGTCATTTATACATTGCTTAGAGCTCCGAGAGAACAATCTGAACTGTTATATTTATTTCCTAGAGCCTCCTCTTTGCCCCTCTCATCTCTGCCATCTTCTCCCATACAATTTACTATGAACCTTCCAACAGCTTAAAAGAGGGAACATACAGTAAATGATCTTTTAGAACATTTTGTATTACTCCTACTTTGGGTCTGGACTGCTGCTAGGTGATGTGAAAATGCAGAATACAAAGGTGATCTTTAACCCACATAGTTTACAGTGTAAATAAAGATGGAGATGAAGAAGCAGCAAGTAAACAGCAAAAGAGATCAAGTTGTAGTAGTAGAAAATAGTTTCAGCCCACCTATAACCCTGATGATATTTTTGCAACCTTTACAAGAGGAGAGCTATGAAAATTCGTCTGGAGACAAAACACAGGGTAGCTCTTTCCATCTCAGTGGGTGAAGCTATGTGGTACAAAGCCCTTGTGTTTTCCAGGAAGTTAACAGTGCACAACTGAGACCAATTTTGTACTAATCAAAAGAACTGACATCTCACTAATGCACCAAGTATGATGTGATAGACACTGATTGCAGAAAAACTTTACACTATTCTTGATGCATTCACTGTTCCTCACAGTTTACACAGAGATTTCATTCAGTAGTTGATAAGGGAAGGACAGATCTTGGTTTATCAGCTCTGCACACTCTCTGTGGAGATCCCACTGTGGTTCTAGTTTGCTCTTAAGGTTATATACTGCCATAGCAATGTACATTAGTAGAGTCATTAATCTCTTTCTTGAAGAGGAATATTTTTAGAAGTAGATGTAGCTCCTCCATCAAATTCAACTGGTGGGTTCATAAGACTCATCTTATGTGTCTTTTTCAATTAATTTACAGGTGGATTTCTCCAGACATCCATGCTACCTCTTCCTGCAGGCTCACAGAAGACAGAATTTGGGTTTTGTTCTCCCTGATGGAGTGACAACTGCGACCCCCAAACCAATTACCTTTACAATTAGCAAGTAAAATTAATGTTCACACTTCATATGCTACCATGAGAATGACAGAAATGCTTAACATTTGTTAAATGTGTCACTAGAAAAGAAAAAGACAAATGTGACACCACATTTTCAAAAAAGTTCAGTGCCTCTAAACTCTAGTTGGAAAATTATGGAGTTCCCAAAGAAAGCATCGCTGGTTTTTTTGGAAAGAAATCTCATCAGAGATGAATGAGAAAAGTCTTGTTTGAAATCTGATTCTTTGTGTTTGCTTTCTTACAGTGAGGGGGGAAAAAAGCCTAAATTATATTTTATGCCCAGGACACAGTACTGGATTGAAAAAACACAACATTTTGCAGTTTCACAGAGACTGGAATCTTCTAAAAGAAAACTAAGCCAAGATTTTGGTGGCCTTTTATATGAATTTACCCATGTGGATTCCTTGGCACCAGTAAATGAAGTTGGGGCCATATCTCTGGTCCTCTATATACTAATAAATATTATCCTTTATTGCCCTTTCTTATTTCCTTAAAATAAGAAGGAACTTTGTACCCTAGAGGGAAAAATGTATCAATACAAATTGGTTAACAGCTTTCAAAACATTTTGTGGCAGTAAACTGAAAGCAGAAAGATGGAAGACTGAAAGTGACACTACCTAAATGACGTATTTTTAGCAGACAAAGATCAAATTTATCCCTTGCTTCCTATGCAGCATTAGCAACTTTTCAAGGCATAAACATTAATGTTATGGTTGGTTGAAAAGAACATTTTTTGGGAGAAAAATACAGATATTTTTCTCTTTTATTTTTGAGAGCTAAAAAAAGCCACCAAATACTTGACATGAACTTCTCAGAAACTGCTGAAAATCTTTGAATGAATAGTGGGAAATGACAGAAACAGAGAGGCAAAATGAAAAGAAATAAATGAAATTAAATAAAATAAATTATAAAAAGCCAAAGTAAAATAAAGAAAACTAAACTAATTAAATAATATTTTAAAAATTAAAAAATAAAACCAAACCAAAATAAAAATATAGAAATAAAATAAAGTGAATAAAAATAAAATAAATAAAAAACTGAAGAAAATAAATCACAAAACACAGTATTAAAATAAATTAGAAAATAAAAAGAAAAATAGAAAGAAAAAATATAAGTACATATAAATTAAAAATAAAAAGTAAAAAATAAAATAATAGACTAAATAAATCTAAACCAAAAAATCTAGTAAGTTAAATAAAATTAAGAAAACAAATAAAAGCAAAATAAAAAATCATAAAGAATGAAACTAATAAATTAGATTTAAAAATTTATAAAATTAAAATGCATATAAGAAATACAGAAGAAATTAATATTAAAAATAGATTAAACCTAAAAATGAATCAAATTTTAAAAATTAAAATAATAAAAAAGTAATTAAATAAAATTAAGAAGTCCAATTCCAGAAGCAAAGCATTAATTCTTCACTTCCTAGCCCAGTTCTGACATGAATTCTCACTACGAGTAGAAAAAAAGTATCTCCTTTCATATTTCAGAACTATTCCTAAAAGTCTTTTTGCTGACATTTAAGGTAAAAGGAATCAGGCTTCCAATCACCTCTGACATCTTTGAATCCCAGCGTTTGTACAAGAAACTACAACATTTCTAGTGTCAGTGCAACATTTTAAAAATTCTTCCTTAATTTGTCTGTGAGGTGAAAATTCAGCCCTACTATTGCTAAGGGCTCCATCCAAGTAGAAAATCATGTCACGCTTACATTGTGTAACAAAAAATGAATATTCTGCTTTTACTCTGATGTTAATTGCTGCCTTTTCCCTAACTAGGTGGCAAGTGACCTTTACATATTGTTACTGCTAAGTGGAAAGAGAGAATAATAATGTTATTTTAATTGATTTGTGAATTATTGAACAGGGTTATGAATTCTGAACCCTCTCTGACTGGGAGAATCGATTGCATACTCTGTTTACAATTTAGTATTTTGTATTTTTTTTGCCTCATGCTCCTGTTTTGTATACATTCCAAGGACACCTAAAAACAAAAATGTAACACTGCCATTTAGAACAATTTATGCTGTGAATATTTGAAAATGCTCTCAACTACAAAACCCCAAATTTTATGGTTGGTAACCATGGGAAAAACATCTAGAACAGACTATCGCATGTCCCTGAAAAATCAGTGGATCATGCAACTATAAGGCTTGGAAACCCCCTCAAGTGCTCATTCTGTCTCTCCTGCTAAACCACAGTGGCATTACCCGTACCCAAATAATTTCTGATATTTTACTCTACATAATTCTTAGGGTTTTTTAACAGTAAACAACACTCCATCTCTTCTCTATCTAAGCTCTTCTAGTGCTTCACAATCCTTACTGCCACATACTTTTCCGGACTGAAATTTCAGCCTCCTTTCCTGCAATTTAATTCCTGCACTTTTTTAAGAACAGCAGAGCCCTTGATAGCTGTCCATAGAGAAAGTAAGTTTTTAGCAATCACCTCTATATCCAACTTGTGGTAGTTTCATCAGAAAACCCTTCCTTATCTTGCTTTTGAGAAAGCAATGTGAGAAAATATCAGAAGGTTTCCTATGGTCAAAATAAATTACAACATGTATTTTTTTGGGGCAGTAGCTGCTGGGCAAGCCTTACCTACTGAACAGGTGAGGATAATAGAGCTGGGCCTGGCTATTCCTTGTTCCTATTTTCTCCATGGTGATCCCTGTGCATTCTCTGTGGTTACTCTCAGTCAAATTATCTTCTCCACTGATATCCTCCGTGGGTTATTACCACTAGATTAGAATGAAACCTACAGAGCCTTCCTCTAAGAGTTTGTCTGCCTTCTGTAACGAAACTTACCTAAGTGTTGATGTGCCCTGTTCCCTGCAGAGGCCTAGGTGTCAAAAACCCTTGCTAGCAGCAAGTCCTGAAATATCCTTTACTTTCCACCTGCTTTTAAAAATACCTTTTACCTGATCTTCTTGTTTTGATGCTCCAAATTAAATGGCCTCCACACTAGTGCTGAGAGGATTTCTGTGGTTCCTTAGCACCCAGTTTTCAGCAGGGTCACCTTGCACAAGGAAGATTACCACCAAGTATCTTCACATCATTGCTTGACACGCACAGGTGCGCACTCTCCCTCTCTCCTCTCATTCCCCCAGTAAGCTCTACTCACATGTGTGAGCTATGCCAGTGACTTCAATCATTCCAATAAGTCTCAGTTTAATTAATTTAAATCAATTAATTCAAATAATACTTTTGGCTATGTGTAAAGAATTGCAGGTACTTGATTTTTTGCTTATATAATTACAGACAAGCCATTTCCCCTTCTCATTTTCTCTGTATTTGTGCCACTCATATCCATTTAAATACAACCTAACTTCACTTAGGGCTATGGTAAAGTTTCTTCATAAAACAGTATCTGTTGCTGACCTCAAAATGTGACTGGAACTGAAATTCCCCTGTGGCAAAGCTGCAGAAACAGGACCTTACTTAGCTCACTTACATGGTGCAGTATTCTTACCCTGTCACCCCTTTATGCTCAGCATCTCACTGCAGTTCCATTTGAAAGTTTAGGTAATTAAATGCTCTTGGATAATCATGTGAGTGCATGTTGCTATTTCCTTAGATATTTCCAACAAAATTTTAGCATTCAATGGAAGTGGCACATCTGTTTTTGAAAACAATTAAATTATTAGTCACAGAGTAATTCTGTTAGCCCTACAGATGACTTGAGAATTTTGACATATAATCAATAAACCTGGAATGTGAGAAATGGAAATTGGATTTGGAAGATTAACAAAGCCTGCCATTGAAAGATTGATTTTTGCATAAGAGTTTGCCTTAATCAGAATCCCCATGGGGCCCAAGTAACAGCTAGTTAATATTGGTCAGAAAGAAATAATAAGAAAAAATATTGAGGAATGGAGTTCTCAGCTTCCCTTCCAAGGGCACCAAAAATTGTCTTATTCCACAGATTCCATTAAAATAAAAAGCATCTGTTTCCTTGTAACTATGTTGCAGGATACTGTTAATTTTTAAAGGTTCTTTTAGCCAGACTTCAAAATAAGAGTTGAAAACAATTTGTAAGGGAAAAAACCACTTCCAATCTACTAAAGGCTTAGTTTACTAAAGTAAAACAAGACTCAAGATTTCTGTGGCAGGGAGCATGGGACATCAGCACTTGCCCAGCACATCTCCATATTTTGCAATATTACTGCCTCTTTACAGTGACTCTTCTGAGTATTAGAACAGGACCAGCCTGTAGATTTTGATCAGGGCCTCTTGCTCAAATTTGATGATCATCCAAACTGTAGACCTTTTAGAACTATTTGTGGTGTTAACTCAGAAAACTTAATGAATCTCCAATGGAACATTTCTAACTGCAGTATGTTTCTGTTACCATACCTTCTCTGTGTCAAAGCATAAGCTGTTTCAGGAATAAATGATAACTGCAGGCATGATCTGGAAATGTCCTGGCTGCTGGAACCTGACATTCAGCCTCCAGCATTCAGCCCATGCTCCTGAAGGGTGAGAGTGCCCTTGTGTGTTTGGGTGTTGTAATTAGCATGTGCTGCATGCAATTTCTCAGAGCACTTGTGCAGCTCGGGCTTTTGGGGGTCCTTAACAGGCAATTTACACAGAGATTCAGTTTTGGGACTAATATTTCCTGGATGTAGAGGCCCTCAGTGTCCAACTGAAATGAATAGTTTAATTAGCAGTAGAGATGCAGCTGAAAGAGGACCAAATTACTCGATGATTTAGAGCAGAATCATTTTGTTATTTGATTTACAGCATGGAGAAATTGCTCCAGTAAATGAACAGGTTCTGAGGTTTTTTCTGTCATTTTTTTAAAAAATAATTTTATAATTTTGTCACTCAGAATAGCTATTTGAGGAAGGAATATTCTCATCAGTCAAATCTCCATAAAAAAGTATAGATTATTTTGTTAATTCTGTGCTAGACCAATGTATATGAAGGATCTTTCCTTAAGTCAAAAAAATGTTTTAACAGATTGTTAATCATCTTCAAGAAAGGATTTGGGAAACAACAGAAAAGACTATGGTGTAAGGGCAATATTTTAAGCAGATAAACTGTTTTAAAATAATCTTCCCTTTATTTTTTTCTTAATCTAAGACAAATAGAATGGGAGTTTTATCCACCAACTCTATAAATAAGGTCTCTGAATTTCTTCTAAAAGCAATCAAATTGCCTTTATTTAGCTGCCTTCTGTGTCAACAAATACTGAATTATGCATGGAGGCTATGATATTGTGATACTCACTTTTAGTGACCTTATAAAAGCCAGAGAGAAATCAATACAGATTGCAGTACTAAAAATGCTGGAAAGCTTGGTGATCTGAGTAAGCAGCCAAAGTCATGTTAAAAAAAGTCAGTGTCAAATTTCATTTTTAAGATTAAGTGAGCTGACGCTTCAAAAACTTGGTTGTTTCTTGGTGGGCTTTTTTTTGGTTTTTTGGGGTTTGGCGGGGATGGGGGGGGTTTGGTATGGGTTTGGTTTTTTTTCATTTTTAAAGAAAGATTGATCTGCATTAAACACTTAACAAAGACATTAAAGACATTTCTGAAAAATCTTTTTTACTCTCGGTCTCCATCATCACTGCAGCATTGAACTTATCACTTTATCTTTGCTCTTGACCTTAACTGATTTCTATGTTTGCCTTAGTTTTGTTCCAGCACTAAGAAAAAGGAAAAAAACTCCAGATACTCCAGGACGTATTTCCCTACCAGAGACAAAAGGTGCTTACTTTTTGGGAGTCAAACTTTATGTGTGTCACAACAGTCAAATGAAAATGCATTCTGAAGAGTTTTGTTCCATTAGTTTCTTTACTCTCCTTTCAAATCCATTTTTTTCTTTGTCCTCCAGATCTGCTGCACCAATGGGTTCCACAATTGAAAAAGTCTCAGTGGTGAAAAGTTAATCTTTGTTTGCTTAATCTGGTTACCTTTGGATTGCAGTTGTTCCTAGTTATTGTGTTGTAAGATAGTGAGTACACATTCTGTGTACGTTTTTCCTATTATAGTTCATGCATTCCTATCATATGCTCTAAAATTCTTTTCTATTTTCTACTCAGAATTTGGTCTGTGTAAGCCATTCAATTTTTTTGATCTGCCTTTTTGCCCTTCTCTGTACTTTTACTCATGCTGTTAAATCCTTTGGGATGAGATGGCCAGAAGTGTGTTCAATATTCAAGACATAGCACAGCCTTAGACAATGGCACAGTGATGTTCTGTGCTTTGTTATCTAATCCTTCAATGATAACTTACAATATTTAATCTGACAACTCATTAGCTTTTGAGATCTGAAAGAAGGTTTACAATGAATTATACACAAAAAAAATCAAATATATCTAAAAAAAGCTTTGTCCATATTATAATGCAATAATACTCATAGATCAGAGCTAAAATTTCACAACCACCTGCTCAGAATAGCTAATATATCTCAATAGAGCTCAATATCCATATCCATGGAATGATTGTCAAAACTCCAGCATTGAAATAAAAGAGATACCTCACTTGATTCAGAGAAGTGAGAGGTGAATTAGAGTTGTAAAGAAGGAAAAAAATAAAACATCACAGATGATGTTAGTTGTAAATTAAATGAAAAAATGCCTGATTTACTAAAGAGAGTGGAACATAAATGTTGTTATGATAAATTGTTAATTAAAATGCAAAAGATGCATCTGACTTCAAGAAATGAGGAGTATTTTGAGATGATTATGATGCTTGGCTATTTGAGACCTTTGTGATTTATTTAGCAAAATTTCTAGCTTCCAGAGTACAGCTGAACTCCAATTGCTATCCTTACTCTTCTTTCCCTCCAAATGGTTCTCTTGCCAGTTGGCTGAAAAATAGATGTTGCTATTGTATTTTTTTTTAATGCTCTCAGCACAGTGGCAAGTGCAGCCAGAGAGGAGTGACAATTTGTGAGACATTCCCCTGAAGCCTGAGGTGCAGACAATGGCGACTCAGGCTGTTCCCCTGCAGCTCACAGAGATCCACCAGTAAATTCTGTAAAACCTAGTAGCATTTATAAAATGCCTCAAACATTAAGCATAATTAAAAAGCATTTCCTTTTTCTTATTTACTTTTTCTCTCATTTTCTGGTTTTTAGGGAAAACAAAAGCGGGGAGTAGTTTAGCATTTAGGAAGTTTACATCTATCCAACTTTGATTTATGAATCAATCAATCACAGGCTTTTCTTTCTTTTTTTGTTCCCTCCCAGAAGCCAATAATCATGCAATGAGTCAGAGACCTCATTCCTTCACTCACTCTTTATGACAGTAACTGCTTTGACTTTGGCAAATCAAAACTGTTGTAAGAGCGTGATTGGTAGTCATTATGCAAGTAAATGCTTTGTTAGAACAGTTCTGATAATTCTTCCAAGTAATGGTGATATAAAGTGAGATATAAACAAATATGTCATAGGTAGCTCTGTTGACTACTAGAAGAACGATGTAAAAGTCCAATTAATTGCATACAAACACTTTGCTTAAAGAAAATTTCTTGCAGAAGTCTTCAAAATTTAATACCAGGTTCTTAATGAGGATTAATAAATAAAGCAAATCTTCATGCACTTTAATTGACATCAAAAGCTTTGTGTAAGCAAATAAAATTGACTATTTTCTTGGGAAACCCGAGATGGTGTGTTTTGTATTTTCTGCCAAAATACATTTTTTCTTAGCCAACTTGAGACCTAACTGAAAAAAAAAATTTTGGTGTGGACTTTTTAACTTGGAAAGAAGATATCAAAGCAGTGATTTATCCTATGAAGGACCTTATCTTCACTTAACTATTAAAGAAAATTAAAATAATGAAGAAGGTTTGCCATAGAGCTACCAGGGTCTGAGTGTAACATTTTGAAAAGACAGATGAAGTAAACTAAGAAGTGCTTGGGTATCTTGTATTTCCCACTGTAATTATTGCTCTATTAAGGGTTTGTCTCATGACAATCACTGACTGCTTAGATCTTCCAATGAATATTTAAAATATATGGCAAAAGAGATGTTTCAGTTATCACCAGATCTCTTTGAAGGTATAAGCAAAATAATTTGTCTGTCAAAATATAAAATAATGGAGAAGATTGTTTTCTCCTTGCACATCATGAAAGCATTGATCAGAAAAAAAAAGCTTTAATGAACAAGAATAACACTTACCTTGACATTTGCTAGCATATTAAAGATTTCATGAATAAATAGTGGGAAATAAACATACCTTTAAGCACTCCAATTGAACTGAAGCATGACATTTTAATTTCCTTAAACCTTGGATCTTCTAGTCATTTGCATCAATGATACATCAGAACCTCTAGGACTCTGTTCTTGGGCTTGACTTTTCATTGGTATTTTGTTTCTATGAACTACGCTTGACAGTGTTTTTGTCAGTCAATTTGCAAAATCAATCCCATCAAGATTTTTCCTTCTCATGCCAAACAGCACCATGGTACAGCACTGCTGCAGAGTGCACCACTTCCTGCAGGAAGCAGGTTGGGAAAGCTGATGAATAGAGTCAGAAAGCCTCAAGATCGGTGCGTTCTGAATTCCTGCAGATTAATTTGTTTACCTAGTATACTGTATTCCTACATGTTTTTTCAAGCAGAGATTCCAGATCAGAGCCAGTCCTGCGGAGTCTGGGAACAGAGAAAGACTCTTTTCCTTTCCTTCCTTCCAAGAAGTGTCTGGCTCTCCACCCAATATGACTCTTCGGGCCACTAAATTGGGTGCTACACTTTCCTTCACCATTTATTTGTCTCATTTCACATCCCTTGTCCCTCCCTGGCAGAAAACACAGTTACACCTTAGAATGGTTGCATTTGATGGTTGCTTTGGGCTGATGAAAGAGTGAGGCAATAGACAGGTTCCACATATTTATCTTCTTAACATAGCACAGAGCCATCAGCCTTTGGCAATAAGTGAGAGCAATTAAGAGTCTGGCCAGACATTTGGCAGGCATGTACTGCATCAGAAGTTATACACTGCTCCAGGCAATTGAGGAAGACATAGACCAGAGGAGTCCATCTCCAAATCCCTGATCAAATGCCTTCATTGCAAATCTTGGAGAAATTACATTGCTCCTAACATATGACATCATCTTCAATGCCTAATAAAAAGATATAATGGGAGCTTATTTTTTTTAAACTACTGAGAGAGCTGATCAGAATATTTGTAGTCTGTGGTTTTTATGGAAAATATGTCCCAGTTTTCACTACAGTTCTGGTAGCTCAAAATTAATTTTTTACTTTGGAGGGCTTTTTTTCTGAACAGCTTTTATAAATACATTGCAGGTTCAGCATCATTCATCCTCTCCTCCAAGGCAGACAGGCCTCAAACTTAAATTGTTTTTATGACATTCTCCCCATTCTACTTGGACCCTTTACAACTTCTTTGCTTGTTCAGCCCCTAATTCCAGAAATGTGAAGTACCCCCCAGGGATTTAGAGAGTGTGCATTAATGATGCTCAGGAGACATGATGAAGTTTCAGGCAACATGGCCTGAGAAACTGGCTTGAATGTCAGGGAACTTGAACATGGATTTTTTTTTTTATCAGCTACAAGGTTGTTATTTTTTGAAAGACACCTGTGTTTCATGCTGTCCCAGTTATAAAATGCTTCAAGACAAACATCACCTTAAACTACACATTTTTGTATTAAAACACAGGATCCTTCAGTGCTTTACAGATTGTGACATTTCTTCAGAGCAAATAATGCCATTCTTTTATTCTTTGTTCTCAACTTTGTTTTCAAGGCTACAACCAAAGTGCTTGGCTTGTTTACCCTGTTCTTAAGGCTCCTTTTTTTGCTTCTCAGGAGATCAGAACCACTCAACTGAATTTCCTTTAGTGATGGAAACTAGGCAGAATTTGTTGCTTTAAAACAAACAAAAAAAAACAGAAAAAAACCCTCACCAAAAAAAAAAAAAACAAAAACGAAAAAACAAAAACAGAAAAGCAACCAAGACTTTCCATCTTTCAAAACACAAAAAGAAGCTTTATTCCTCAAGGCAAATATTAAATTTAATAAGTTTAGCCTTTTACTCAATATTAAAGATGTCAAAAAATTTCCTCCATCCCCAATAATTTTCTTATGGCCACAGAAAAAAATCTACTTAATATTATCTAAAATATCTTTTCAGAAGCTTAGGTCCTTGCTTATGTATGCTACTAAAGACTATATTCAAAATTGCAAGTCTAATCATCTCCAGTTGCATCTGCCATAGCATCCTCCAGCCCATATTTGTACTGATCTATCATCAGATTCTGGAGGCAGTGTTAAAGCAAATTGATCAGCAAGTCCTCTAAAAAATGCATTGAAATTCAGATCCTCTTCTGGTATTACCAGACACAAAACAACACTTGATAGAACACATTTCAGCACCTCAAGGTATTTTCAATAGCAACAGTCACATTCATTTGCAGTCTCAGAATGAGGAAAACATCAAACTGTGCTTCTTTCATTAAAGTTTGATCTTTTGACCACTGAGAGTAAAACCAAGTAGCTAAATAATCCTCCACTGAGAGGGCTAAGTTCCCTGTCTTCTGCTCCATCCTCTCCCCTATATTCTCTTACTTTTTCCCCCAAAAATTACTTTTACCCTCATAAGCAATCTGCTATGCACATCACTTAAAAAAAAAAAATTCAACTTTCACACATGCAAATGTGTGTCAGTATCCTTAGTGCAGCACCAGTCAGGGATTTGCTGTATAAGCCACAGCAGAGTGCCTACCAGTCTGCTGAAATTTCTTTTATGTTCTCCTCAGAACTATTTAGGAGCTGCAAATTATCTCTCTCTCTCTCTCTCTCTATATATATATATATATAAAATTTTAATTTTAACTTTTACAGCTGGAGAGAGAGAGACTGTCCTCACCCTTTTTGCCTAAAATATGTTGGGTTTTTTTCCTTTTCACTCCCCTTTCAAGAGCAACTTTTTGCAGAGACTCAGGCTGAAATGTGAACTTTTTTTCTGGCTAGCAATCTTCTAGCAGCTCTTGTAACTTTCTCAAGGACAAAGTTAAGGGCATAAGTAATTAGGCACACACTGATAACACACATACAAATCAAGATGCCCTACTGAGCAGTCTCTCTCTCTCCATTACTGTTTTTATCTTTATTGAATTTAATTTGGGTAACATTTTCCTTTGTTGGTTTTAAATCATCTCCACGAGCACACAACTCCTTTAAGATCCTCGGGTAATCCAAACTGCAGCAATTAGTAGCTATCAGCTACCCATGAGGTGGCTGGGATTGATACAGAACTGGATTAGGGCTGCTAGCAAATAGGCAGTGAAATAGGGAACTTCACCAACTTTACAAAGAAATCAGAAGAACAAGGTCATGATCAGTCAGGACAGCTCCAAACGTACTGACACTCTCACTAATTATCACTATTATCCATCACAATGTTGTCTCAGTGCTGTACTGAGCACAACTGTTGGGAATTCATGCCATTATGCTCTTTGCCAGGCTTTCCTTCAGTGTTTCATTTGAGCTACCCAAGGCAGGATTCCTCTCCTCCCTGCCCTGCTTGCAGCACAGTGCCCAGCACAGGAGGGTCCCAACAGTCTGGGACATGCAAATGCTCCCACAGTACTTGAAGAGAAAAAATAACAACAGAAAACAGTCAAGAGAAAATCCTGGAGCTCCTGCTGGAAAACACCATCTCAAAACACTGGAAGGGAGAGAGTCAAGCTACAAACAGCATGGCTAGCAAACAAAAAGTACACAAGCTGTGACTGTGTTCACAGGGGTTCTTGGATGAGGCAAGAGACAAGAATGTTGACTCCATGTTCAGAAGGCTTGATTTATTATTTTATGATATATATATATTACATTATAACTATACTAAAAAGAAATAGAAAGAAAGGTTTCCTCTCAGAAGCTAGCTAAGAATAGAAAAGAAAGAATGATAACAAAAGGACTCTGTCTGAGATAGCTCCATCTTGATTGGTTATTAATTATAAACATTCAAGATGGCCCAATCAAAAATCTACCTGTTGCATTCTACAGCAGCAGATAACCATTGTTATTTTTCTGAGGCCTCAGCTTCTCAGAAGGGAAAATCCTAAAGAAAGGATTTTTAGTGAAAAAGATGTCTGCGACACACAAGCATATCTATCACTGAAAGGAAGAAGAGTAAGAAGAGAGAAGAGTAGGAAAATGTGACCAAAACAAGCAATATCTCTCTAATACAGGTCCACCTCAAATGTGACAGCACTGGTTGAATACATTCAAACTTGAATATTGATGATTCCTAAGTCACGTCCTGAATAGATTCACATTCACTAATCAGAGCTTTATAATTCTTTATTGCAACAGATTTAGCTTATCATTCCTGCCTTCAACCAGATTTGCTTGTTCCTCACAGCCCTCTCAAATGTATCAGGCTATTTGCATAGCCGGAGCTCAAAATTCATTTTCAAAAAACTAAAATATTAAAAAATAAAGAACACTAGAATATGTCAGAAAATCAGTACTTATACACAAAAGGTAAAACAACTTTCTGAAAAGCAATCTCAGCTCTTACATCAGATTTCAGACCTGCTTCCATGAAAAATGCCAGACTATGAGGTTAATACAAAGATGTTGATTTGTTGTCTTTGAAACTCCCCAGCAGTAAACAATTCCTGCCTTAACATCCCTTTTAACGAAGGGTCAACATCTATCTCTGTCCCCAGTCTTTGATGACTGTAGCATTTAATTAGATTTTTAAAGCTTAGGTACCTTAGCAAAACAATTTACCACACACATAGATCAGAAGATAAAATCCTATCCTCACAGCCTCCAATTTAATCCTTTAGAGGGCATTTCTAGAGGTTGGCAGCTCTGATCTTTGAGCATTGGTTCCTTGAACAATGACTGCTTCATACAGGATTCTTTCTTTTAAAGAGTATTGTGGGGTCATTTGTAGACAGACTTGTGTTTCAAGTAAGAATATCTTTGTTCTTCTTTGACTCAGTTAATACATCAAGTCCCTGTCAGTAATGCCAGTGTGCTCTATCCACTCTATGCCTATACAGGATTCCAAGTGTTCACTACAGATCCTACTCTCTCATTTGTGCTTAAACATCTTGAAAGGCAAACAGACTCCATAAGACCATTGCTACAGACAAAAATGCCACTTATTTTCCACTACTGGATGTCTGGGAAGCAATCACCAGCTGTTAATTACATGGGAGTCCTCTTCCCTTTTCAGGGACACAGCAAAGCAAATCTGGATTCCATCCATCCCACACCCAGTCCAGGGGTGCTTCCTCTCACCTTCACACTGCACCATCCTGTCGTGTACCAATGTGCAAAGGACCAGCAGGCCCACAGTACTCATGTCATTTTCTTACAAGAAAAACAAAGGGAAAAAAAAAATCAAGCAAACACCGAAAAAACTGCCATCTTCTATGATGAACTCCAAGTCTAATTGAAAGAGTCCAAGATAAAAAGCAGGAATCTCATACTGTAGCATGGAGAAATCAACACAGTCAAAAGTACAAACTTCCTGAATTACAGGAGCAAAGCACTGCAATCAATTCCCAGGGAAAGGTGTAGGCAGCCCTGCCACAGGATGCTTTTACAAAGGCAGACACAAGTGGAGCTGATTCTGCACTGGAACAAGGGAATAGATGTCCCTGCAGTCCTGCTCTCCGCGATTTGGTGGGAAAGGGCTAGAGGACAATACTAATCAAAATGATCAGCAGTCTTCTGCGAGAGAAAAACATTTTAGCAGACCTTCATCTGGCATTAAAGTGTAACACAAGTGCCTGGTCTCTTTAACAGCCTTGGTCATGATTTGATATTAAGACAATATGATGGAATGTTCTTTGTTAAAAAAACATAACTATTTCCTACACACTGTGTTTATGAGCATTTTCAGAAACTGCAAGTTTTCTTTCCCCACAGGGAAGGCATGCTGTGATTTATGAACTGTAATAGTGAGCTTAATTGGGAAGGAGATATCATTGTTGACAATTTTGTCTTCACCTAGTAACTAATGGAATAAATCTGCAGGGAGCATTTATTCACTCCTCATCAGGGTTTCGGACAGTGGCTTTTGGCGGCCACATTATTTCTAATGTCCCTGCAATGCAGCTTGCACACTGAGGCCATTGCCCCAGACTCTCCAGCGGGGCTGCTCAACTGGATAACAGAGGGTAAAAGAGCTGGACCACAGTGCAGATATCCATCTACATAATGCAATGGTGTGTCACACAGACATCTCCAACTCTATGAACCTTGAGTCCAATACAAGGTCCAGATCAATCAGCAGATTGATCAGATGGGTCTAGGGCAATTTGGCCCAGGGATAAATAGCTTGAGGAAAGCACTACATGAACGGGACATGCCAGAAACTGAATATGAACAGCACCAGAGACAATTAGCTTGGCTGTCTGTCAACCATATGCCTTTAGTGATTCTAGCTAGGGAGGGGCGTTGTTAAATGGGTCCAGCTGGTTTGGCATTTGTTGTTTATTTAGTCACAAAACATTAATTTAGAAGGCAGACATTTAAGCTTTCTCTTGAGCATATTTTCATTTCCATTATAGCTCCTGCTAGTGTACTTCCCCTCCACTATGACCAATTTCAGTCACTCAGGACTGAGTTCACAGAGCCAAGGGACCCACATCAGATACATCCATGTTATCAGAATGGAGCTCAAATGAATGGTGTATCATTTTCCCTGTCCAGAGGGACACTATCTCACCACATATCTAGAGTTTATCAGATTGTGTAAGGTGACACAGAGGACACCCTAAATCAAAATTCAGTGTTTATAGGCTAGACCCTGCAGATTCTTAAGTAAACAAAGGATTCCTTTAACTAATGGACCACTCAAGGATGTAAACTCACATAATTGTTTGCATGACATCAGTCACAGGCATCTCAGAACAAACTCTGTACTGCTTGTATTGACAAGTGTCTCATAAATAGCACAGACTGAATGTCACTGTCATTCTGTGCAATACATTCCTGCCACTATGAGGGCAGAGATTACTGTCATGAGCTGCAGTTCCTCTTCGGACTGGGGATTTTTGGTTTCCATTGGCTGATTCAAACTAGTTCAGCCTGCATTGTGTAAAAGAAGGCTTATACAGGATAAGTGAACTTTTACAGGGGAAGAGAAGAAAAACTTTTAAGTGGAGAAGACACATATTATAGAAAGTGCTGTAGAGAAGTTCTACACCCTATGGAGTACTCCTATAGCTGCTCTGATTCCCACTCCACTGAAGATAGGAATGCCAACCTTTCTTCATATTTGAGTGACCAGATGAGTAATTTTTCTTCTTAACAGAAGGGAGCAGAATGACTCTGTTTCATCCTATTGCTAATAACAGTGAAAACTGACCCCTAAGTCAGTTTTCACTGTTATTACCTTTTGTACTATCCTGTCAACCCTCTGAAAAAATGGAAAGATTCCCTTCCATACAATTCAAGGCTCAAGGCTAACATTCTTTGCTTTCTTTTAACATCTTAATATATTTAGCAGCCCAAATTCACTGATTACTTATTTTGGCCTTGAGTTTAATGATGTACTGATATTTCTTTTTTTTTTTTTTCCAGCACAGACTGCCTATTTTTTAAGACATGAGAGTACAGCACAGAAGTAAAGGTACTTCATTATCTTTTGATATTCCCCTTCAGTTTCTCAAGGTTGTTTCACTGTACAATTATAACAAGGCAACAAAAGAAAGCCTCTTTACAGTGTTCACAAAAACTAGAAGTAGTTTCTGGGTGATCTCAAAAGCCAGGTTTGGGACTCACCAATGGTTGTTTACCAGATTGAAGTAGTTTTCAACATTTTTCAATTTACAGCTTCTGTGCAGACTATTATATTGATAATTTAACTTCAATAGCAACAGGCTTAGGTTGTTTTGTTACATATAGAAACACCTAGAACAAGCCACTGGGTCCCAGGTAGAAAACAGTGCCAAATATTTGTATTTCTTGAGCACTCCTCATACATTACATCCCTCTTCACTATTTAGCAAAGCACCTCTCACTCCCAGGGAATTTCAGAGGAAAAAAAGCAGAATATATGTTTTTTCTGTAGGTTAGCTACATGCGAAATGGTTGTAGTGCAACCTTTTTCTCCCTTAGAAGTGATAAATAACTATAGCAAAAACCTAAAATGCAGGGAGACCACTGGCATTCTATTGCACTTCCACATCCAAGCAAGAAATCAAAGTATTTCCTGGTGAAATTATATCAGTGAATTCTTCAGTGGAATTACAGAATTGTCCTTTCCACATACTTCTGCAACAAGCTGCAGCTGGAAAATGCACATCTATTGAAAGGCAAGCAGGCAGGGGTATTAGCATTCCTTGCATTCATACCAATAATGTCAAAGACCATCAGTGATGATTCAGATCCCATGGCATCCCTTCTAAGAGATTTGCCAGCTTGCACACATAATTATATACAGACACTCATGTTACAAAGGGGACAATAATCACTTATTTGATTAGCACCTCCCTTGGATTCTCAGAGAACCTTCCTAAACAGAGGGCTGACATCTTTCCCAGTTAGCTTTCCTCTACCCCATTACCCTCTTCTCCCCCTGCCCTTAATCTTTATTTCAATAACCTTAAATCCTACAAAGGTGACGGAAGCCAGTGGCAATATTTCTTTCTCCAGCTTCACAATAGGTCATTTCTTGCAATATCATTTTAATAACAGAAAGACAATAAAACATCATCTGAGAAAAAGCACAAAGAGAAGGGCAGAAAGATGCAGCAACATGAATGATAAAAAAGCAGGGTGGGAGTATGTCCTCAAGTGTTTCTTAGGGCATTTTCTCCTTTTTTTTTGTGTCCATCAACCCAGTAGGGCAATTGCCAAATGGAATTCCCTCTTAGGTCCTGAAGTTCTAGGTTCAGTAATGAGCTTGTATTTCAACAGCAACATCCAAGATGTCTCTAACTCAATACGATACAGGGAAAATGAGCATCTCTTATTTTATTTAAGTGAGATATGGGGCATTCTGCCTGGTGTACAGCAAAGCACACCTGAGCTTCAGAGGTAGCATATCCAGTGCTAAGCTCTTCAGTGAAAATCACTTATACTTTGATCTTCTTGATTTGACTTCATCCATTTGTTATGCTCTTATTTGCAGGATGGACTGACATCCTAATTACCCCACAACACCTCAGAAAGCAATCAGTTAATTCCTCTTAATTGCTCCCTAATTTTTAAATGATTACTTAAGTATTTATAGCTGTTACCCCAGTTTAGAGTGCAATGTTGAGTGCCTCCATTTAATGGATATTTAGTCTGGATTTTTAGGGGCAAATATTAAGTGCCATTCAAAAGCCAGCTTGACTTTGAAAGATCACTCTGAGTCAGAGATCCCAGTGGGTTGACTCCAAAGAGCAAAGGAAACATGTGATTACAATCTAAAGAATACTTTAACATTTAAGGTAGGTATTCCCATCATCTCACTGACATTAAGACTGAATAGCTCTAACTGTGCATACAGATTCCAAATTAATCAATATGCCCTCATTAGATTGGGATCCATGCAGCTCCCACATCCCCCCAGCAGGGAGCCTGATGGTGACAGACACCTGTCACTCCCACCCACCCTGTACTGCTGCCACTGCGGTCAGAACGAGCCCTACCCAGGTCAGAGCTCTCCCTGTAAATGTGCTTTGTACCTGCCTGTCTGCCCAAGGCCCTCAGCATGTTTCTCACCTGCATCACACACAACCATCATGCCCTTTTTCTGCTTCCTTATCCCTGCACAATTCTGCTTGGCTCTTCTCCTGCACCATCTAAACAGCAACTTCTGCCATCCCTATTCATTTTGATTCCTTTTCCACATTCAAGAGGAATGACTCAGACTTACCCAACAGTAACACACCTCATCCTTTACTCGCATTATTTCCTCACCTTTACAGACTTGCCTGATGCACAGCTCAGGTTTTCATATAGTGCAACATCTTTACCTACCTTGTATACACAATCCTAAAAGAGAGAAGCTGAACAACATGCATACAGTTGTCTTAAGACAGTAGGACCTGATATAGCAGTTTACTTCCTAGGGACTAAGAGAAAAGATTCTAAACAGGGATCATAACATCCTCCGTGATTTATGATGCACCCTACAGTCAGAAATTAATTCACAAAATGGAAACTGATGCAACCACGTCTTTAACAATGTTTGTGTAGTCAGAAAAATAATCTCTCAAATGTGTGCAATAACTCCACCTGGTGATTCTCAACATGGTATTGTCAAGTTTAAAGCTGCTTCTTATGAGAAAGAGAGGAGCAGAGGTGTTACACAAACTAAAGGCCTAATCTGTAACATTAGCAGCACAGTTCTCACACAGTACATCCTACACTCTGTTAGTCTTTATTTGGCTTAACCTGCATTTCAAACTAAACATGTATAAATAGGAATTCTTACCCTGCCCACAGAATATATTTTGTTTTATAGTGGGAACCACATACATCCCACAGGAGATTGTTGAACATGTACTGAAATAATTTCTAACTTAAATTACTACATTCATAAAAAAAGCTTCACTCACTCCTTCTTTCAAAACTCATTCTTCCTTTTCTAGGAATGGAGCATAACAATGCAGATGACATTCAAAATGCAAAGCTGAGAAGCAAATATACAAAACCTCCCCTCCTGTTTAAAGCACTGATTCCCAGGACTGCCCAAGTTGGTCCTCCAGAGGAAACTGATTTTTGATACTGGCACCAAAGACTATTGAGGATTGAAAAGTAGAGCATCGTTATCCTATAGATGCAATAAAAGCATTTCTCATGCCTTTCAGACTAAGAGAAGAACCATGCTAGATTTCTTGATTCTCACACCATATTTTAAACTAAAAGTTTTCCAGGGCCTTCACAGATCTTTTCAAATAGACTGACCTAATTCTCTACAGTATATTGTAAATTTCTAGGTTTCGAGCCAAAAAGTTTTGATGTGTGCACACTGACATACATATATATTTTTTTTTGAGAGTCCATTTCCTAGAGGCTTATCTAGTGAGATTGCTCAGCCTGCTGATAAGCAATGATGTCATACTCTTATCAACAATTATAACAAGCCTCACTAAAGAATACAAAAAAATCTTACCTATAAGTATTTCCTAAAATAAGTATAATAAAAGTAAAATGCACTTGAATAAAACCTAAGTTTTCAAAATATTTTCTTCAATTCAAACAAAAATTTTTCCCAGTTTATAATGGGAAAGAAAAAAATCTGAAAGTGTTATCAAAACTCTTATAGGTTTGCAGAAAACGTCAGTATAAAGCTTTTTGAGTAGAAAAAACATCTGATATTAGAAAAATAGAATCTCAAATGCCTTTTGCCAATTAGATCATATTTCAGAGAGTAGTGGTATGAAAATGGTAAATCATTGCAGTAAAAAATCACTGGATAAATACCTATACTGAGATGAGCTAAACAACACCTGGTTTTGCCTGCTAAGTGGGGTCTCTCACTTTTTCTCTGCTGGCTTTTTATGGGGTCTCTCACTTTTTCTCTGCTGGCTTTTTATGATGTAGTCAGTGTACCTACCACGGTAACCCCTTTAAAAGGAAGAGATCTATTCCTACTGACTGCTAAAAATATTTCATTTGCTGCAAATATTACAGAGCTGTGACTCAGGAAAGAAAGGAGCAGGACTTCTGGTAAGTGTGTTTGCTATGAAATTAATAAAGTTACAGAATGAAGTCCTGCTCAGCTCTGTGACCATGTGAGTGGAAAAATCCAGTTGTGTTGCTCTGGATTTACCTTCAGGTAGTGAAAGATCTCACCCTGGAATAAGGTGTACTGCCTCAAAGGGCTGTTTTTTCATCCTGCGTCAGGTTCAGAAACAACTCATGCAGCAGTCAGTCTGAAAGCCCACCCTGCCCTCTGGAAAGCAGAACACATGGCAAAACAGTCTTAAAAATGAGAGCTGTGCTAAGTCACTGCTTATTTATGACAGAGGAAAGCAAAAGGATACCCTGGGGTATCTGAACTTAATATGGATACAAGTGGGAGCTCAGCATAAATATAGGGAGCTTGCACACTGACTGGCTAGGGAAGTGTATAGCTGGATGGATGGGGAGGAAGAAATATACTTAAGGAGCAGAAAGATGTTCTACTTCATCAAATTCAGGTTTCTGTTCTCTTTTTCACTCAAGGTTATTGGTTGAATCTGCACAGGTAGTTGAGCTTAATCACAAGGGGAGCAAGTTATGTAGAAAAATCTTCAATTAAGAAAAAGAAACACCATCAAAAAAAAAGCACCCAAAAAACTCCTCAACAGCCAATCCAAATTTCATTCAGCTTGCTGTAGGATCCCCAGAAATATTTCTAATCTCATGTACTTGTTAGGGAGGGTGGAGGAGGTGGGCAAGAGCCAGTTCATTCCTAGTGGCACACTAAGCAGGTCCATGCCATCCCATCATTTTATAGATGCCTGTCGTGTTCCTCAGGTGGTGAAGCCATTTATACATCTACCTGAAGTGTATTTTTCTTTTGTGGCAAGGACAAATGCCTGTATTTGTTGAGCATCCTAGTTTTTGCTTCAGTGTCATTAATGCTGCCACAAGTCTCTAGTGCCTCCAAAGAGAATGGAAGTGCAGCAGGTGTGTGCTTCTTGGAGCCTTGACTACACTGCTGTGAAGGAGCCTAGAGGAACAGAGAGCTAGCTGAAACAGCTCTTTCAGAAAATTACTTCTTTTCCTTAATATCATACTTGAATTAGAAAGGAAAAATCAGAATATGCTTCATCCCAAATCACCCAGAAGTGTAGACAGAAGAGCTCTCTGCAGCACAGACCTGGGCAGAGACACTGAATCGTTAATATTTATACAGCAGAACTGCCCTGGCTCACTTGCTAATGTGGTTAAGCTGTTTCCAAGCTACATGCAGCATTTCCCAGTTATTGCACAAAGTCATGACCAGACAGTAACTCAGAGTGACAATGCACACAGTAATCACTCTGCAGGGCTCTCAGTGGGCACAGCCATGGGTATACATTGTGTATGAACTGACTTTGGGGTACACGGCATCCTGGGTTCAGGAACTCCTCATTCAAAAGTGCTTCCCACCTTTGTCTGATGCACTATTTTCATGCAAATTGCTCTTTGTAACCAACCCACTTTGCTTCTGAATAATAACTGAGATGCTCATTTTTCCCACCCCTACCAATGCGCCTTGTTAGTACTTCTGCTCCTTCACCAGCAGATTTGTCCCAGTTAAGTTCAGCTGTTCAGAGAAAGTGCAGCAGTTGAATAGTTCACAATCAATGAAGAGAGAGAGGAGTCTCTGGAGGCTGTTTGATGATAAAGACATACCTTGGGATGGACTCACTCTCCTTCTCTCCATCAATGGCACATGAAGACTGGTATGAAAATTTAGACTGAATAACTCTTTCTTGGCTTAGGATTGTTCTTGTGCAGATGATCCATGCATTGAAAACAGCTGTATTTTTAAAAATCGTTATTAGCAGATATCAGAACTTCAGCATAACTGTTTGATGCGCTTATCTACTCAAAGTGAACGTATTTTCACCAAAAAATTGGTGTTTGTTTGCCTAGATACTGTCCAATGATCAATATGAACCTACTCTATAACAGTAAATGCATGCCTTTCATTCACAAAAGTATTTTTGAATCATTCCACAGGTACCACCCATCAAGAATCACCATACAGGAAGGAATTCAGTAAATAGCAGTCCTGAGCATGGTGGCACTTTTCAAGGCTGTACCTCCTGAACACATTACTGTGCAAATATCATGCACGTATATTAAGTCTGATAGAAGCATATTTGTTTTTATTCCTTGCAACAAGTCCATAATGATTCCTTAAAAAGATGGAAATTGCATGCAAGGTCATTATATCAAGCATGAAAATTTGACATTTTCTGCAGTTAAAAAATTATTTTTAACATTTGCTTATTTTTAAAAGTCATCTTGAAAAACCAAATTCATGAGGTCCTTCCTCATAACTATATGAGTTATAACAGCCCATGGAAAGCACTGAGTGGGAATGCGGGAATGAAGAAATTCGTATTCCCGGATGGGGATGTTATATTGTCAGAAACTGAAAAACCCACACACATCAAGCACATAGTACCATCACTTTTACACTCATCCTTGTCTCACCCTTCTTTTCTCACACATTTAGCAAGTCCAGCAGGAGCAAACAGGGAGCTCTGGGTTCCAAGTGTGTCGTGTCACTCACTAACACTCCCAGCTGCACTGAGCCTGATATTGGTAAAAATTAGTCACTGGTAGCCCTGCTAAACACTCTGATTTCAGAGGAGCTGCCACCTCCCACCCCAGAGTGACCCAGGGCCATCACAGCCCTGCAGCTTCTCACAACGCCCAGCACCAGCAGCTTCATAGGAACTGTCAAGAGGCCCTTGAAAAGAGGCCCTGTTAAAAGACAGCTTAAGGTCTCAGCTCCTACCAGGAAATATCTTTCTTCTCACAAAAGTACAGGAAGTCTAGAAACTGAGAGCCACAATTTGGAGTAAAAGAGAATTTGCAAAACTTGAGGATCCATGTTCCCACTCCAACTGAGCTAGAAGTGGCTGGGATCTTTGTAATCCCTAAGAATCACTGTCTTCCTCTAACAGGTTTATAATATCTCACTTAACTCCTACTTGGAAAGGAAATAAACAGTCTGACAGATCAACATAAGAGCTTACCTGTAATTGTGCTGTTCTATTTCCTAGCTGAGCTTAAATTCACCCTCTCCTTTTTATTTATATATCATCATAGATATGTTTAGCCAGGGAAGAAATCAAATCACAAGGGCATTTTCTTTAATCTGGTGCATTCAGTTATTATTTCATCAAAGAGGATTAAATTCCAGGTGATTTCACTATCAGGGTATGGGATGCTAACTTATATTAGTACTGTAATTCACACACCTCTTTTGGGTTTGATTGTTTATAGACAGGTGTAGTGCAGAGCTTATGAAGTTTCATGGAACAATTAAGAGTTAAAAAGAAAAATTCAGATGGGTTTTGCACTCTGTGAAACTCCTGGCAAAAATGTCTCTAGTTCAGGGGAGAAGCCCAAGCTCACCCCAGTGGTTGAGATTATGCCTCAATATACCCTTACATTCTAAAAAGATGTTGTTGATTATCTGTATCCTCAAAGAATTACTGTCACATACCAGTCTCTGTAATCCATTTATATATTTTGCTAGTTTAAAAGGTACAACCCAAATCCTGTAATCTGCTTTATGCGAGTCAAAACAATTAATGTCAGCAGAAACTGCTACTTTCAGTTGAGTGAAATTCCAGGGCTGATCTGACTGAAGAAACAGAAGTGGGAGAGGAAAGTCTCCTTTCCTTCCACAGCCCTCTTGATGTGTTTGAATTTCCAAACTGAACTGTATATTCTTATATATTCACTTCAGGCTTTTCTAAAGGACCCAGCAGTGGAATGGCTCAAGCGCTTCTAGATATGATTTGAGGACATGTTTCCCAATAAAAAGAAGATTTTACCCTTTAGCCCATGGGACCTCAAAGCATTTGTTGTCTTCAACATCATATTGTTGAATCACCTACAAATCTACCAAAAGAATTGCAAAGGCTCCAACAGAGGCAAGTGCTTTGCAGTATTTTTCCAGACGGTTTAAAATATGACTGACCCCAAATACCATCCCCACAGCAGAGTTTGCAGAGGGAACCATGCCCCCCACTGGCTTCACTGTCCTGTGTATCACACACAGGATCCAGAGCCTCAGGTGGAGCAGCCCTGCACCCTCTCTGCTTTTGCTCTGGTAAAGGCAGTCACGACTTGTTGAAAGCAATGGAAGCCTCAGAGCCAGACAACCAGAGACTGAAATGGAGCAGGAGGAGATAACACCAATTTGGCATTCATTATTACTTAACTGGGGCAAGTGATTTCACCAATGGCTCTTTGGAAGGAGGATGAAAAGGAGGCTAAGCTGGCTGTTGTCACCCCCAGCTGATAATTTGTACTGAGAGACAGAAAAATATCAACTGCACTGTTAATTTCTACATTATGGAAATTAATCCTCTCATTTGCACAGCAGGAAGCCAAATTATACCATCACATGCACAAATAAATCTGACATTTTGAGAATTTGACATAGCACCACTGAGAGCTGGTTTCAGCAACACCTCCCACCTCACAGACAGAGCATAAGGGTATCTTTTCTCAACAAAGGTACTGCTGGAATATCAGCCAGATCCTCAACTGATGAAATTTGGCAAAGATCTCCCAGTTTAAAGAGAGCAGCTGTTATCTGCCTCCCAGAAAGCAGATAATAAAGAAAAGTACATTTTTGAGGGGGGCAAAGAACCATTTTTCTAAACTAGTAAGAGAAGTTGCCACAGGACCTACTAAACCTTCACATCCCATTTTCAGTATATTTCCTCTCTGGGGGTTCTTCCTGTACCTACCATAGTATTTTTTGTACAAAAAACATAACATCTCAACAGGCAGCACTAAATGAAAATAGTAGAAGAGGGAAAGAAAAAAAATTAACTAAAAAAACCCAACTATCTGCAGTGATAGAGCCTGAGAGTTAAATACTCTGTAAAAGGCACATTGTCTGTCACTTGATTTGAATGACAACTACAAAATGCCTGAGGAACATTAAGTTTTATGAAAGAGAGACTTTCAATCATTCTTAGTTAGCTTGGGTTTATTTACTCAAATGTAATTGTTACTCTGTATTTGAGAATCAAAGACTTTAATATAGATCACAGATTCCCTGGAGGTGGGGAATAATCATCTGCTGACTGGTTTTCACTCATCCATTTTTCTCTCCTTTGTTGATCTGTCCTCTCCATGTTTTTATTCCTAAATGCCAACTCTAGAATGTTACTGAAAAAATACACAGCAATTATTTAAAAACAAAGAACCATTAAAATGGTTGCACTTTTGCCTAAGTCACTGATTAGTGAGAGAAGCTGAAAAATTCATATTTCAGCAGCTGGTATAAATTGTTGACAATAAAGAGCCTGATTATAACCATTCAACACATTCTGCTCATATCCAAAGCACTCCTATATATTTTATCAAACTCCTACAAACCAATTAAGTTTAAACTTTCATGTAGGAAGCATAATGAAAAGAAGACCAATATTTCCCAGCAAACAGGAACCACACCTGCCAACTCAAGTCTAGCATGATCCCCATTCTACACTTAGGAATGGAAATAGTGAATAGTCTCACCTGACTCTAGGATTTTGGGCCTTAGGAAAACACACACATGTTCTGAAAACAGAAACAAAAAGAGTTAGCATCATCACCTGAAATTCCATTAAGAAAGGATGCAGAATACCACTCCCACCCCCCAGTTTCTTCCCCCATAGAAGCTATTTAAGCATAACCTTGTTTGTAGTTTGTTCTTTCATACAGAAACATAATTACGATCTGATCTGCAACCACATGCCTTAAATAAAAGGCAGCTGCTCATATGATCTGCTCATTAAGTGCTGTATTCCAAATGCATACAAAGATGCCAAGGTAATTAACAAGGCACAAAAGCTTTGGGGACTTTGCAATAGAAACTCAGTTGAGACTCATCTTTACATTTACAGGATAATAGCTAGAAGTCTATGAATGTAGATTTCATTTTAAAATCTTTTTGCTCTCAGGGCGACATTTCAGAACTGTTCTTTTTGAAAATTTACAGGTTTTTTTCTACAGCTTTGTTTCTTATGGCTCCAAAGGATGACTGTTTGTGCTTCTAGGATCTGTTCCTTCTCCTTTTCTTTAAGCTTCAGGACTTCATGATAATGTTTCATAGAAGGATTTAAAGATTTTGAAAGTTTGAAGTTTTCCCATGTAGAAAGCCGTTTTTATATCAACTACCACATCCAAAAGTCTATTTACCACCTTCTCTCCCACTATTCAGCTTCTTTACTTTTCGACCCTTTTTACTTGATAAACCTTAAATTTTCCAAGAGCCTATGTCATTACCTTGCATGGAACAAAACTCCTTCCCATTCCTATTTCACTTGAATATTCTATTTCTTCTTTGGACAGTTAAGCAGCCAGACCAGCTCTGATTACATAGCTTTTTCTGTAAGCAGCACTTGGAGGAGATAAGCTGTTGCTCTTTGAGGGTTTTTTACCCATATTTTTAATTAATAGGAGTCACAAAGTTTTCTTCAGGAGCATTACACAGAGGCCGAAGTAAAGGGAAATAAATAATGGGAGGGGAATTTAAAAGCCACACCCACATTAAGGGGAAATAGCTTTCTTGCTGCAGATGCAATTGCTTCACCTGTAAAGGGCAAGAGAAAAGGCTTTCTTACAGACCAGTTAATTGGGTACATTTCACAGCTTTCCTAGTATCTAGCTTTTATGGTGCCTGAAGCCAAATCCCTGGTGTCCTCCAATCTTTTCAGTAGCAGTGTCATCCTTCCCTATTTTTTTTTCCTTATGAAATTCTGAGTTTTCATAACACAGTTGAAGACTGAGTAACTGAATTAAATGTGCTAGGAGCCAAAACTTGCAAAGCAATCATAGTGCTGGCTGGAAAATGTCCTTTCTTTGTCTAATAATGCAGACCCATAAATTAAATCAAAATTCAGCTAAAGTTTGAAATAAGAGTTTTTAGGGGTTTTTTTTCTTGCTTTGTGCAGGCAGAAAATTTTGGCTTTCCTCTACTTGCAGCAGACTAAACCACCAAAGCATTTACAGGTGATAGTAGACTTGTGTTTTCCCAGGTTCAGAGAAGGACCTTCAATCATGTCCTTTTTGTATGTGATTGCCCAGGCTTTTCAAGGGAGAACCTCTGTAAATCTATAATTAATATTCTTCCCAGGCTACAGAAAATACCTCTAGAATATCTGCTCAAAATCAAAGACCATACTTAAACACAGCTCCTCCACCATACAGCAGAGCTCCTTAACTCTGTGATGTACCATGGGTTCTCTTACACAGCCCATCCCAAACTCTGTGGCTCCTAGGATTTTATCAGAGTGTGGCTGGGTCAGATAGGGCTGTGAGCTGATGAGATGCTGAAGCCCAACACTAATCAGGATCCCCCCCTCCTTCTCAGGACTGCAAATTTCACCTCTGACACAATTTTTGCATTGAATTTCACCTTTTTTGAATTTCACTTCTGACACAATTTTTGCAGTCATCTTCAGAAAATTATGAAAGACAAAAGTAGGCCTTAAGATCCTTTTAAAGTCTATTTGTATTCCTATTAGCAAGGTGAAGTAATAAATAGATTCCGTTCTCTGGACTCAGGAAGGGAGTATCACATGGAGATGAAGGCATTTTAAAATAGACCTAAACTGCAGGATTTCTTCTATTTCCTTAGGCTGCCTGGTCCTGAAGGCCCTTCAAAGGCTGAAACACAGTTCACAGATGCTGACTTGGCTAAGTTTTCATCTCAGGAAAAAAAGTGAGAAGAAAAATAAAATACTATACAGTTGTATCTGCTACATAGAGAAATAATAAACATCAGATATAGATTTTTCCTTCAAGTAAAACAAAGGGGACTGGAAAAGCATGAGCCTTGCTGTTATTTCTTATCAAAAATGGTCAAATTTATCTGACCTACAGCAGTAATAACAGCAATAATAATGATCCTGATGATGATGAATCCATAAGGATATGAATTGTTTTAAGAAAGCTTGTCAACAAAATACATATGGGAACCTGAGAAATGGGAAACTTGGGGAAAAAGAAAACAAATAGCCATTTCATGAAGAATAACCAACATAGGAGATAAGTCAGCTGGGTGAACAGTGAAGTAAGGAAAAAAAATTAATTTTAAAAATAGATGGATTTCCAAGGGTAGAGAGGCACGAATGAATCAGCAGATGGAAGCAACAGTGTTGGGGAGATGACCATTAAAATGTTTAGTGGCCTCTCTGGAAAGATGACAAGCTCAGCCATTTGTGGCAGCGTTCCCTCAAAGCCTCGGCCGGGCTCTCGCTGCCACAGGGGCTTCCCAGCAGAGCCCCAGGAGCTGCCAGCAGCTCACAGTGGCTGCAGGCAGCTCAGGGCAGAGGGCACAGGTTTGTGCTGTCGAACAGCAGGATGCAATGGGATCAGACATATCCAGGAGCAGTCTCACAGGCCATACATATTTATCCATTAATGCGCTGTGGTGGAGGTGGAAATGCAAACCCCACGGAATAAAAACTCCTTGTCCAGAGTTACTTCAGTCAAAAAGCACTTTTCTACCTGTCTAATGCTCTGACATGGCTGGTAGAAATATCACTGAACTTATCCTATTTCAGCCACACAGAATAAGTGTTCATATTCATCACTTTGGTCTTTACTTCAAGAACTCATCCCCTGCATTATATATGAGGAATTTTCTCTGTCACGGTATGTATTCCCCTGTGTCAACTACCCTTTTGTCCCCAGTGGTCTCATTAAAAAAAAAATGTTATCCTTAAGCAAGCACATTAAGAAACAGAAATGTGTGAAGAATAAAGCTGAATAATTCAATCTACTCCTTAAATCTTCATGATGATTTTAAGAAAATAATGATAATTTGATTTACATCATCTTTAAAGATGCATTTGATTTTTACTTTTCTTGTGACAGTTCCCAGATAAAGTGCAGAATTGCATTGTCCATTTTAACGGAATAGATGCCCCACAGCTTTTTTAGTCCTGTTTTCCCAGTCTCATAAAAGCCTTCTCTCCAAGGGTAGGAATCCAGTTCTGATCCATCAGAGTTTCTGCAGATGGTGCAATCCGAATGTTGGTTTTGACAAAGGGGGTATCTCATTTCTGATATATAGAAATAGACTGAAAATGCTCAAGGTATCTTGTCAATGCAACTAAATGTTCAGCAACAATTTTTTGTCTCGTCCAAGTTACAACAAAATCAATGATCTAGAAGGCAAAAACTCACAAGGCCATTACTATTTTTCAGCCCTCTTTCACTGCTTTATTCTCTCATCACTTTGGTCATTCAGTTTCCAGCATCCTCCAGAGTCTGACAGATATTTAAGAGCAGAGAAGTCTGGAAAAATCTTATAATAAAACTGCTGATTGCTAAAGAAATACAATGTTCTGGCTGATGGCAGTCTAAGGCATTTCTGTAGCAATGGGTCACTCACTTTAAACTATTTTCTCTCTTGCACTGGGTAAAATATAACTAGGCTTTGTTGAGGTTACTACCCCTACAGTAACAACAGTTCTGTTTCCTCCTATGCTCTCATGCCTCATTTTTGCATCAGCAGAAAAATCTCCTTTCTCACTTCTGTATGTCATTCTCTTTTATAAACACACAAATCCCACAATCTAAATGTGACAGATTTTTTACCTATTCCCTCAGAATATCCAGTGCTGGAGATTTAGTGCTTCGAAACAACTCTGGGAACCTCACTGCATTCCTCCTTGGTAGGCTGGAAAAATATGTGAGAAGAGACTTGCAAAGATAAATCAAAGTATGAGATACTTTACTAAACTAGAGCAATTTTTATAGCATTTAGATGATACTGGAGCACTGTTAACCAGAGTGTAAATGATTGAACAGGTGATGAATCCCTTAGAGGAAAAAGCCATTAGGAGGTTTTAAATCCATAAAAAAAACCAGTATTATGTGCTATAAAGAGCATCAAGATGTCCTTTCCTTCCCTTTTTAATACAGCTCTCATCAGAATACTCCTGTACAGGCTTCCCAAGGCATTTTATCAACACACTCCAAACAACATCTGTGATGAATTTCAATATGATTTACTAACGAGTGTTGGAAGGGAAGCACTGCTGATAGTCTCCATTTCCATCCACGTGAAGATCTCAGCCTACCAAAAGGATGCATTTGGCAACTGCATGGGACATACTTTTCATTTCCCAACAAGCTCTCCAACTAGATTTGATTTTGCAAATCCAGTGAAATCTGCTTCTCCCAAGTTGTGTCTCCATAAGTAAAAGCAATTTTAGGATATCCATTTGCGAAGGAACAATTCTCTGTCCTCAGGCTGCTTAATATGGACAAAAGATTTCAACACAAGTTTTCTGTGTCTGCAGAAGAATATCTGAGTCAACAAGCTTACTAGATCTCCTCAGCTGCATCCTTTGAAACTGTCCGACTTTGTTTAACTAATTAAATAACCACTGGAGCAATAACCTGACTTTCCTCTCGCATGCTTGACTCCCCTAACCTCTTTCTTGTCGAATGAATGTTTAATTACTGAGGTAAACTAAAACATATGCAAGATGCAAGATGAGGAGAGCTTGCCCACAGCATGTGTGATAGCCAATTTATTCTTGCTATCTGCTGAGCAACATAGGTTTAGGCATCTACTTCAAATCTTCTAAACCCAAACCTCATGAATATAACAAACTCATTCTTGAAAGTTGTCTGCTGATAATTAAGAGGTGCAGTCCTGTTAGTTCGTACTTTTTAAACTTGCTTAAGATTCTAAGAGAGTAATTATTACTTTCAACTTCACCTTCAATATGCTGGGATGACCCCATGCAGTCCTTTAGGTGGTCATGCTCTATATTTGGCTCTCAGCATTACAGATTAACTTTTAGAGTTTAGAAGACTATATCTACCTCCATGAGAATCTTTTTTGTAGCCTACCTGGTATACAGTCACTAGTGCAAAAACTTCCATCTGCACTGTCAGTTAATTAAAAAAAAATATACTCAATAGAGTAGGTATGGAATGAAAACATAATCAGTGTAGACCTTTAGGAAAAGACAGTGCTCTTTTGAAAGAAATACAAATTTTAGATGGTAAAATGGCCTTTGGTTTCTCCTCACTGATTCTACAGGTGTTAAGGGTAATAGTCTTCCACCACAGGGACTCTTAAGTCAGAAAAATTCGAGCCATAAACTAAAACTTCATGCAGAAGAATGAAATCAAGCCTCACTCTTTGTTCTTAATCTGAGACAGATAAAACTGTAAAGAACATTGAGAAACCCTGGGTCATTTGTACTAGATATTTTGTGTTAGCAGCTCCCCATGAAAAATGAACTCATGCTAGGACTCAAAGCACAAGAGGCCAGAGTGCACACTGAAGCAAGAGGTACCTTTAGCTGTACCTGTGGTCCCTTGGCTCTAAATAAGTTTTATTGTACACATGGAATCCATGCAGCCCTTTCCAGCACAGAGGAGGGATGTGCTGACCTCGAGCAGCCCTAACAAAGTATAGATTTTGTTAAAGTGGAATTAGGAATCCGTAACGCTGTAATCTTTAACAATCCCTTCCAGGAATATTTTCTCCCATATCCATTAAGTATTCAGAAACATCAGTGTTGGAGCACCCTTGTCAAAATAGAATAAATCCCTTGTGGAAGTTTTCCTGTGTCTGCTGCCCACCACAGCAGGTGATCCCTGAATGAGCACACTGCTACTTTTGTGCTTCAAATTCTGCTTCTCTGCTGCTTTTACAGCAACTGCCTCCTCTCACTTCTCAGGGATGCAACCAGCTGTCTGCAGTTTAATTGGGACAGTGAGAACTGCTCTAGGACTTGACTACTTCAATCAAGAAAGCAAAACGTCCCCTCTTAGTGACCTGCTGAGGCTGCTTCTTCTTTGACTTGAGGTTTTGTTTGTTTGTTTGCTTGCTTCTCTGCCTGCTGCTTCTCAGTAGTTTCTTTCCTGTATGAGCTCCGCTTGTGTGTCCTTTATAGTCAGGAAGGTGAGCTGAGTTTTTATTTTCTCCTAAGTCTTACAAGTGCTCTCTAAAATAATGCAGGTCAAGGAAATAGAAGCATTCCTATTCTGAGGCTGAACTTGAGAAGCGAAGGCTGCTTTAACCCAACCTGCCTGTCACAAGGGAAAACTGTCGCAGATCATTCTGAAGGGAAGGAAAACTGTATATCAGGTGGATAGTCTCCTTGTCTGTTATCTCAGTTGTCAACTAGAAGGAAAAGGACCTATCAGAAAGGTGACAGCAAAATAATGATATTTTTAATCCCTTGCTGGATTAGGAACAATCTTTGCTATGGAAAGAGAAATCTGTTGTTAATGCTAATTATTGTAAGGTTTAGAGCCACTGTTATCTTCCAAAATATCACAAACCAAGCTTTGTTGCCTGCCATCCTTTTGGATCCCATTGAACAAAACAGTGACATGAAGAGCAGGATTGACTTCACTGATATCAACAGTACTGTTCACATTCTTACAGTGATGCACACAATTAAGAATTTTTCTGAAAAAAAGACTAGACTGCTTTTCCTTATTGTTTAATGTTGCTTATTATCTGTCCCACTATTTTCTGCTGTTTATTTTCTGATGGTAACAGTTCTTCATCTCTGAGTTGCAAGTGTACCCGTTTTAGTGACATAGAATTAATTAATTAATTCACATAGATGTTCTTGTCTTTACCTGATGAAAGAGGCATATTCAGTTTCAGTTTAGCATATTTTTTCCTCAATTTGTACACAAGTCATATCCACACCAGGCTGGCAGATGAAATCCCATCACATTTGTTGCTGTGAGATGTCATATTCACTGTAGAAGAGGACATGCTGCCACCCCATAATAATAGCAAACCTACTGTAAACTACCATTTCCAGGAACCTGTGAGCATTGCATCCAGGCCAGACTAAGAGGCAATTCCTTCAGGAGGTAATTTGTCCCAGCATTACAAGAAAGGAAAGCTAAAATATATCCCTGCAAAAGACAGGTGAGGAACTGTCTGAGAGTGAACCCACACGCTGAGACTCGCCCCTGAGAACCTGCACAGACAGCACAGCCACACCCAAACAGCTCTGGCTGAATGGCCCTGCCTGTCAAGGGAAGTCATTGCTCACAAGTGATGCCTCCAAAATGTCTGGCTTCCTCCAGTGTCCTTGAAGCCCATGGCACACACCAGGCATGACCTTTGGGAAATTATCCATTTCATGTTTCCCTGAACAATCCAAATACAGCTCTGACCCCTGATTTCATCACCAACAGTGGCTGAATAATCAACATCCCTCTCTGCTAGGCTGAGGCAGCCATGAGGCACTGAATACAAAGGCAGTGAGAGGTCCTTTACTCCATTTCCCCCTGCACCCACCCCAGCAGTTTCCCCTGCAGGCAGCTGCAGGGAGCTCCCCTCGTCTATCACAGCTCTTGTGGCTCTCATCTTTCTGCAGCTTAGAGAATTGGCAACAAGGACAACTCTGATTTGTTTTCCTCACACCTCCTGCTCCTGGACATGAAATTCCCCCTTTCGAGAATGCAGATTTCTATTTGTGCTCTTGCAAAAAGCAGGAACCTTCCCTTACATAAGGAAATCCTTTCCTCCCCTTCACTGAGATTCTTCTGCTTTCTTATCCTGAAGAATGTTTTTTCTTGAAACCCAGGAATAGCACCACAGGAATATTCTTAAAGTCTAAAAATATGCAGGTATTGTGTTTCAAATCAGTGGGTATGCCATTCATGATTGTTGTTCATCCATGGTGTAGAGCAACTGCTTTGAAGAGGTGCACAACCCAGGTTCTGAAGAATGATTTGTGTGAAGGTACCGAACATTTTTATTCAAGCATTCTGTGATCCTGAGAAGGGACAGAGAGATGAGAGCACTTCCATCTCCTCTGAGACTCACTCTCCAGCAAGAAGGAAGAAACAGGAAATCTCCTCAGGAAGCATTGTAAAGGGGCAATGCGCTAGGTCAACATCTGACACCCAGAAACTTCTCATATTTTGAGTGAATTGTAACATCCTTCTCAGACCTTTCTAGGTCTGTGTGTGTCCGTGTGTGTTATGATTTCTGTAGTGCACAGTGCAGGATCAGCATGGGTGAAAGGCAGCACTATAATTAGGAAAAACAGCCCCGCTCATTTAAACACCTGTGTGAACACCCTGTTTTGTATTATGTACAAGGTCACTTGAGGAGTATAGTGTATTTTGGGCTAAAAATCTTCAGAAGTGTATGTTGGATGGTAAATCTTCCCCAATTTGATCAGATAAAGTGCATACAGACAATGCATTGCATCCCATGTAGGACTGCAGAGAAAAAATAGCAAAACAATAGCTCAGCCAATTCTTCTAGTTGCTAAGTTAATGCCAGTTGTGTCTTTAATTTCAAATTATTCTCAGTGTATATGATTGTTATGTTCTGAAAGTGTGAGTCCACAAAGCAACATTTTTGCTAGAAGGAGACATTATATTTTCCCTCATCTTGTAAAAATGCCAATCTTTATTTCAGCTTTGTCCAGAGCTTCTGATTATGGTTTTTAATCTATTTTTATGTTAGTTTCTCTGCAACTTCAACAGTAGATTTTTAAATTTGCTTATCTTACCATTCATTTTCATGTCACTCTGATTTTTCTCTGCTGTTTCCCACTTTAAAATCTTAACTAAAATGAATGTTTTTAATAACCTTGCTGCAATCTAATAATCAATTAGAATAAATCATCATCAGCTTTTTTTAAACATTTTAAGTCTCATCAAGAAATAACACACACAAATTAAACTAAAACCAAAGGAAATTAGAAAATCAGGATAATTTTTCTTGTTGATATATTTTGGTTATTTACTGTGGAATTTTGTTGGGGGGGTTTTCCAAGTCTTTATCTTCGCTCTGTAACCAATAGCTTTATGAAAGTATTAGAAGTGGCCTTTTGACAGCTAAATGGGATAGAAGCAAAATTTCCATTTTATTGAAAAGTGCCTTCACAAACTGTGCAATTTTCCTTATCCAGACAGTTTAAATTCAAGGCTTCTCTGCAATATCTCACTCAGTAAAATCCTACAGGTTATTTCTATTAAAGTTTGGGGCTGAATGGAGACTAACTGGAATGTTGATACTATTGTTAATATTTCATTCCAGTGGTGGAATGCAGTAATTTGGATGAACTTAAGATGATAAAATTTATAGCATTTCTGGAAGTCAAAAACTGTTTATTTATATAGTCAATTTGTTTAAAGAAATAAAGTAATATTTCATCTGACACCCTCAAATTAGTTTTTCTCTGTAATTGTTTATAATTATTTTAACAACATGACCTTTATGATTGGACACTGTTATAATTAGTTCTTTAAAACATTTTTTATATTCTTACATCCTGAGTCACATTTTAAATGATCAATGCAGTTAGTTTATCATTTCCTGTTACCTTACTGAGGGAAAATACACTTTACTGTTTAAACTCATCAGGAAAATACTGTGTATTTAACATCTCCCTGGCATCAGTTGCACTTGTTTAACCTAATATCGAGTAACTTCATTCACTGTTATTCTGCTTCTTTCCCTTTAACTGATATTCTCTGACAGGATCAGCTTATTACTAGAGGACAGATGAGAAAATGACAGTTGTTATAGATCCTTGATTTTGCTCTTCCCCTATTAATCTGCATGTGAAGAAAGACAATAACATAACTGATAACTGGTTGTTTGTGTGAACCAAAGGATATTTAAAAGGAAGAAGTAGGCTTATCCTCTGACAGGACATATATTTTCTGCAGTGAGTGTGTAACATTAAAACATCAAAATTTAGCATTATAGAAAGAGATGAGATAGACAGGAAATTTTCATGTATTTTTAACATTACTGTCCTGGTGGTTAACTAATCAAACATTATTTGATATTTGTCATTTTATATACAACATTTTTGACAACTGGAATGAAGTTTACTAGCATGGAAAAGACAACCCTCATGAGACTGATGTTACATATGAGGCTTTTTGGAGACTTTCTTGAGAGGGCAGACCTCGTGTTTAAGATGAGATTTAAGCTTGAAAAGTTAAATCAGACTTCCTAACTGTTTCTGCATTGATCTCTGTCTATGGATCAATCATTTCCATCAATTTCTGCCCCATAAGATCCTTAATGAGGTACATCCAGATCCTTAATGAGGTACATCCATCCAACCACATGACCTGCTTTGTGATCAGTTATTTGCATGAGTCTTTTGTCTCAGGAAATCTAAAAACCACCTTTGCAATGCAGAAAATGAAAGATGTATTTGCAAAATTAGAGTGGGTGTTTGTACACATGGATTGGAGCAGCCAAAGTAGCATGTGCAGGCTCACTGCTCAGGTGAGGATGGACCTGCTGAAATGGTGGGAGCTAAATGCCCTTTGGAAGGGATATGGAGTTTTGACACCACTCAAGGGTGATTTTTGACAAGCCAGTACTTACTGTTCAAGTAGTACTAATATTTAATTTTGTTGTCTTTCTACAAAAGTGATAAAATGGATACCAACATTTTGATCACAGACAAATGGTTATAAAAAAGTAAAAACAACCCTTTGTTTTGTTGCTTACAAACCGTATTTGTAAATGAGTTTCTTCTTTCCTGTTCATTTTCACTCTAGACACTATTCTTGTATTTTTATCATTTAGTGAATGATGTACTGCAGTGTGAATTCTGGTGTAGGCCTATTTCAATTTTCTTATTGCTGACTCCTTTGCTTTTGGCTGATTTATACAGTGTACAGCTAGAGAAGGAGCTGCAAATGACAAAATGGAATAGACAACCTGGAATTGTCTTCAGGGAATATTCAAGCATTCGAGCTTAATATTTGCTATTCATGAGCATTTTTCTCCAGCTATGCTCTGCTGCCCAAGTGTTTCCAGAAAGTAAATGTGGCCCCATTTTAACATGAACATTAAAAATTATATCATCAGCCTATCTTATCAGAAGGCCTGATTGTATTAAAATTTCAAACATGTATAAGTGGATTTATTTATCTTGTTATTTAGTTATTGTCTTAAACAAGTTACCAATAATTAAATCAGATCTGAGTAGCTATCAAGCTTTAAATCCAGAACTGTTAGTTATCCCAGAACTGTTCACCAGGAGATGGGGAGCAGGATAAAACACAGAGACCACATAACCAGGAAAGAATCCTTACTGTCAGGCTTGTACTAGTTTTTCCCTGAGCATCCAAAGCTGATCCTTTTGGGGCTCTGTCTTAGGCTACCAGTACTCTTGGTCTGACAAGAATCAGCCCTCTCTTCTCATTTTCTTATAGAGCTATTCAAGGAAGCTAATCAGTATTTTTTCTGAAGGAGAACCACATATATGTCTTTTTCAAGGCAATATATGTTTCTCAGTGGTGACTTGAGATATTGGGTGCTGTTTCAAGTGGTGTTCTGCCAAAACTCACGTCATCTCATACTACAGCCATAAATGCCTTCAGACATCATACCTGGCATCCATCTGCAAGTTCAGCAGGACATAGATCTTCCCAGACTCGTGTCTGTATTCTGTTTTAATGAAACTCTGAGTAACCACATCAAGATAAAGCCCAGGATACAGGGAATAATACACATTTAAGATTTTTAATAACTTTCAGCAGGCAGCTACATCCTCATCCATTTATGTTTAGGTGTGATGGATCCAAGTATCACATCAGTGAGTCCCAAGAGACAAATTGCAGCCATGGCCAGTTTCAGGCAGGCAATCCCCTCAGTTTCTCCTGTCCTGGAATTCTCTAACCTAATTCCATAGCCCTGGAAACACAGCAATCTATCTAGGTATATTGACTGGACTGAATTTACACAGGTCATTTGAAAGATAAAGGTCACATACATACCAGGCCTCTGGACCACATTTATTAACAGCATCCTGCTGACTTTCAACATCATTAGTGTCATCTGGACCAATGCTGGAGTAAATGAAATGTGACAGAACAAAAGACTGTTGCCAAGAGTGTAGATGTACCTAAGTGATACAGAGGGAGGTTCAGCCTTATTAACCCCTGGAAAACCACACTGTTCACCAAACGCAGTAGCCAGAATAGCCTTTGCATGAGACACTCTCCAGCCTGGTGATGTTAAAGCACTTTTAATTGAATAGACAATAAAAGAGCAAATTGCTGACCTGAGGTTTATACAACAATATTTGTATAGAAGGCAGAAGTTCTAAACAGGGGCAAGCCATCTAATACTCACATTTTGAGAGCATGCAAAACCCGAAATGACAGAGAGTCCCAGGTGAGTCCCAGGTAAATACATGTACTATTGTACATGTATTTATTTTTCTTAGTTTTGGAAATAGTTCTGGATAGCCAGCAATTTTCTTACAGTTGCCTGAAATCTGCATGTCTGATTCAATTGTCAGAGGCTGAGGGACTGCCTGCAGGAAATATGTGGCCAAGTGCAAATGTTTTCCAATTACAAAATTATTGAACTGTCTGTGAGACCTGTATGAAATAGCTCTGAGCACAGCCAATGCTGGCATGGTATAATAGCAATGGTTTCTTTGTAGTTCTTGTCAGGATTTGATGACAGTCAATAAGTCTGGCAAAATTGTACCTCACGAGAAAACAATTTGGGAGTCATTTTTGTCAACATTCTCTCTTAAACAAACCCAATACTTAGTTTCCATCATTTCACTCACAAAATGTTATTTCAAAACTTGAGGGTTTTGTCCATTTTATGCCATGATGTTGAGGGCAACTCTGGAGGTTAGACAGCACCCCTAGGCAAACACCAACTCAATTTGCTGCTAAAACTTCACTGAAGAATTCCTTTCTAACTTGGTCTTTGTGCACCAAGAAGTATTATCCAGGTCTCAGGAGTGCTGCACTGATCCAGAGCCAGCACTTGCAATACACATGGACATCTCCTTCTCCCCATGACATCTCCTTCAGCCCAGAGCACACAGAGTGCAGCAACAGCTCCTTGCTTTGCTGCCTCATCCTCACAGTCTTCCATGGGGCTTGTAGTTCCCATGATTCACCCTCAGTATCTCAGCTGCAAGTTTCCCGTTTGTGCTGTGGGAATCCTGGCATGACAAACAACACAGAAGAAATGATCCGAGTGGGAAGCTGCAGCAACAGTCATGAAAGGGAAAAGCAGGATACTCAAACTTCCACAAAGGACTGTCACAATTCTTTAAGACTGAGATTTTCAAGAAAGCAGATAATTCTAAGAAGGGGAAAAAAAAAAAACAAAACAAACAACAAACCAAAAACCCAAACAAACAAACAAACAAACAAAACCAAACAAAAAAAACCCAAAAAAAACCAACCAAACAAAAAAACCCAAAAAACAAAACAAAACAAAAAAAAACCAGAAAAACTCTTAAGTACTTAAAAAAGATATTCCAGAGAAAACTTTCCAGGAAAACTTCCTTCACTGTAGAAAAGGAAATTCTTTCTCCTTTTGCATTCCTGACACAGAGTGCTAAAGAGAAGACCTCCCAGAGAGAATAAACACATGCCAGTGCAGAAAACCGTGCCAGAAAGGATTTGATTTTTTACTGAGGCTTCTTCAGATTGCAGGTTTCACAGTGGCCATTCAGACACACGTTCTTGCTGAGAGCTTTGTTTAATGCACACTTCAAAAAGGAGCTTTTAGTGCTCTTCTTAAAAGCAAGATTATTTTAGAACTTCGTAAAGCTTATCATTTGAGCAACATGCCACTGAAGGTAAGTGGGAGGTTCAGTTCTCCTGGACAGCTGAGGCTGGGAGACTCTCACTCCACCACAGCCCCCATGTGTCTCCTGTAAGAGCAAATCACACGTGGGAACTGAGGCTCACCTCAAATTGATACCTGCTAGAAAATGCTATTCTCCCAGAGGTGAGATGAGGGGAGAATACACATTCTGCTTTCATTGCACATTTTCTGTAATTTCAGTAATTTCCTGCTGGAATGAGGAGATGGAGACTAAAAGGGAAGTGTAATATCTTTCACCAGAGAAAATTTAAAGGAGAAAATTACATTGGCAGAGTCCTTCAGGAGCTGTGCAGTCCTTCATCTTGTCCCAGGGCAGGTTGGGCTACTCTTGAACCATTTCTGACAAGGACTGGTTATACAAATGAAGACTCCAGAGCTGCACAGACTCAACAAGACTCTTAAGCCAGTCTCCTTTCTCTGACAAAGTTGTTTCCCATACATCTAAAGCAAATCTCCCTTGTTGAAATTTAAACTCAGTATGTCTTTTTCTAAGTGGGAACGGAAGGGAACAAATTATTCCTTCCTTTCTGGCAGCTGTTTCTTACATATTTTAAGATTTCTTTCATGTCGTCCCTCTTCTTCTCCTGTCCTAGATTAGATAACCCATAAATACATTTGCCCTTTCACAGCATATTGCATTGGCTAATGAAATCCAGGAATCAATTACATAGATTACAAGGATCTTGAATGACAGCATAGCAAAATACAATACCCAGCCTTGTGTCAGAAGGAACAGCATGTGAATACTTATTCAACATGTGTCTATGGTGCATTATGGCTTTATCTAATTAATTACATTATGAAGTGCTTGATTATGATAGCAGTGAATGTCTTTCCTGCTCACTCTTATCACTTGCTTAAAACTATTCTGTTCAGCTGAGATATACATGCATCTGAGAGCTCATTTAGATATTAGGTACCAAACACTGGATTCTCACTCCTGAGTAGGTTTATTATATTCAGAACCTGTTATCTGATGATCATAGTTACTAAATAAAGCCTCCTAATAACTTCAGCAGATCAGATTGTTCACAAGTTAAATGGGGGGAGGGATGCAGGGAGGGCAGGGTGGGGGGAGGAGGAGGATCAGCCTGAATTATTTATTCATTTCCCCATTTTCAAGACCTTTCTCATCCCTCTTTGTGTCAAGCCTTCAAGATGTAATTGGAAATGTTAGATACACTCCTTCAAAAATGTTCTCTGAACAAAATACCAAGTACCATTCTGTGAAAAGAATGGATCACAAAGAGCAGCACTTCTTCAAAGGAAAGCAGGCAAGCTGATATTCAAGTATTTGGTCTTTTATTGGTCCTCATTCACTTATTCAGAACATTCTTGGAAAATGAACTATTTTATTTCTTGATTGTTTCCAAAGCAAGACTCTTTTTGCAGTTCTCATAGTATCAATTTTAATTGGATGCTTTCATTCCTGTGTAAAGTTTCATTTTAAAGACATTCACATCTAGGAGATGCCTTGGTCTTTGCCAAATGTACTCCCATTTTTCTATTTTGTGAACCATCATTGCATTAGGATTCTTGTTCCTCAATCATACAAGTATGCCAGCCTATATTTTTAACATCTAAAGGCCAAAATTAAAACAAAGAAATAAAGTTTTAAACTCCCATCAGATCTAAAAGAGAAATAATTTGGTTGTCCAAAGTGAGTACATCGTTCACATGTTATTTCCCAGTATCCTTAGTCATGCACCCACAACTTGCTCGTGTGTGAGCTGAGTTACCAACTATTTATCCATAAACACCATGTTGGGTTCCTCAGAGGTCTGAGAAAGAAGTTTCATCCTTAAGCAATGAGCCTGTGAGTTCTGTCTTGTGGTGCATCAGAGTGATCAGAGCTGCTGGGATCAGCATGGGTACAAAGAAGCTGAGTGACTTGAGGTGCTTCCACTGTATATCAATGATGAGATTTATATTTATGTATATTTATATTTATGTATCTCATTTGTCATATCCTTTTATCAGTACTGAGCCAAAATCAAAGAAAGGAAGCCTTCAACCCACATGCGTCAGAAAATTTGGGTGTTCCATAGCAGCAGATTATGGAGCACCCACTCACACCCAGAGAAAACTGGGAACTCCTGATATATACTTGTGGTTGTTGGATATGAATGAAACAGAGGGATTTCAGGAGAGTGGTGATTGTGTGCAAAAGGTCTGTTACAGGGCTAAGGTGGCAATTGGACTGTATAATGCTTTCACTTGAAAACAGTCTAGCATTGCTGCCATTTCCCATCTGTATGGAGCACGGTGGGGAGATGAGATTGATCCTCTCATGCCAGATGTCACTTAAACAGAAACAGTGAGAGAGATTCTAAGAGAGCTGAAGGCAGTTCCTGAAGAACCCATCTGTGGAGGGTCTGGACAGCATTATCTTTTGCAGACTGTGAATCACTCACAGAGGTGCCAGTTCATAACCTGGAGGTCACACTGATGTTTGCTCCTGAAGCAGCAATCCCTGGGTTGTAAGAGAGTAGGATCACTCCAGATGTCTCTGTCCACCTCAAATTTCAGAATATTGACTGGCTGGTTTAAGCAGAATAAACAGTAGTATATGAACCCAAAATGATCTGTCCAAGGGTCATCTTCCTTCTACTGCTGGTAATAAAGCTCAAAAATTGCAGGGGAAAGACTCTTAGACTTCTTATATAAACCAGGCACTATGATGGGATTTCTCCAGAAAGGGTATCCTTAGCACAAAATAAAAGAAAGAAAGAAAAGTATTGCCACATATTAAATGCCATGCTATTATTTTCCAGTTTTAAAAGAATGGTGAGGCTGAGTATGGAAGAATAATTAAATGTTGCAGTAATTATATTGATTAATACTGGGATTATGTCTGACATTTGTAATATAAATTGAAGGACAAGCCACAACATGGATATGTGTGGCTATGACATTTCTTAAGTGCCTTGAGAGATTAAAATCACTAAATGCATGAGTCATTACACAGTTATCTTTGTGTTTTTCCCCTTTTAATTTTTTTTTTCAGTGATTTGAGAAGTCAGAGAAAGAGATGGTGTTTGGAAGCTTTTATGAAAAGTCCTTGTTTTCTTCCTGGCACTTCAAAGCAAAGAGGATCTGAAGAGACAAACAAAAACATTCTTGTCTTCTGAGTTCAGAGCAATGCACACAGCCCTGGAACATATTCCTTTGCTCGTGTGCAAATGTGGACGCACTGTCACCTTGAAATGCTCAGCCCTGGGGACCAGCTGTCTGTAACCCACAGCCTAGTTTGATTCAGCACAGCTCTGTGACCTTGCCTAAGTTTCCTGAGAAAATTGTTGCTAAAGTGTGAGGGAGTCCATGATGTGCAATTATACAAGGAAAAAAAAAAAAAAAAAGCAAACACAGACAACATTGTAATTGTCTAGACAATTGTGATAATCAGGAGCTCGAGGGTTAAAGAGGAAAACTCCTGGCCAGAAAAGCTGAAATTCCTAAAGGAAAAAAAAAAAAAAAAAAAACAAAAAGCAAAGAAAGGTAAGAATCAGAAAATGACAAACATGCCACTGCTGGGAGTGATGGCTCTGTGCCTTTCCTCACCATTCTCATGTGTGCCTGCCCAGAAAATACAGCCCAGGTGACTCAGCAGGGGTGGTGAGCTGGTTAATGCTGAGACTCACAGCACTTGAGTCTTACCCACCTCCTGGGCACTAGCAAATAACTTTCAACTGGAAATATTATTTGTGTAGCAGCAATCACACTGTTGTGAAAATCCAAGGATACAAGCAAGGAAAATTTTGAAGGAAGAGGAATATATATTACCAGAACATAAAAATCTCAGTAATAATACTTTATTTTCCCTTGACCAGTACTATTTCAGATCCAAAGAAGCACTTGTGTGCTTGAAACCTTGTAACTGAGGGAAAAACCAAAACAGACCTCAGCTGATCTAACATATATTACTCATAATATATATTACTTGTCCACAAGTCTTATTGTAATAATATAAATGCTTCCTATCTATTTCCTATCTGTTTGTATTCTATACTCAGAAGTGAAAGAGGAAACCATACAGATGAGGTTGCCAAAAAATATAGGTGATACCAATGTTTCTTATTAATTTATTCTAATTTTTCAGGTAAAAACAAAAGCAGAGGAAGTTCTGAAATGTCAGAAAATTCTGGGCTAAATTATTCTAGGAATCAAACTTAGAGATTTTTCAGTATTTAACTTCATATTGTCAACAATGGCTCTATTTTACAAAACCAAGTGTCTAAAATTAACGTATAGTTTACTATTCTGTTTTTTTTCCACTTTTCTGTTCATCCAAGATTTTCCTACACACAAAGAAAATGTAGATCCACCCAAATGCAGTGAATTTCTGCATTTATTTATCAGAACTGCGGAAACAATAAATTATTGATTATTCCAACAGCTCAAAACCTCCTCCATATGGGCAGGATAATATTTGTGTCTGAAACATTTCTTCTGTATACAGGCCAGATCAGATGATCCCCTCCTGAGAACATATCATGAGATATGCACATTTACTTATGAAAGCCCTTCATTGTTCTCAAGCTGTCAGCAGTTTTGTTACACTGTACTTTTTCTCCCAGCAATTTATTTCCTTCTGGATTGATGTGCAAATTCTCTTACTGAAGCTGAAAAATGCTGGACTCTTATCAAAATGTGAAGCATGCTGGTATAATGGTCTCCAGGATAAGGGGAAAAATCCATGCATATTTGGCTTGGTGTGTATCTGTTCAGGTTTGTGGAAACACTGGACAGAAGCATCTGTTAAATAATCATCTACTTCAGAAGGAATATTTCATCATTTTCTTGGTAAGATAAAGAGGAGAGCTAGAGCTCCTCATGATAAATATTACACTTAGTAATTAAATTTTCATATTTACAAGGTCTACATAGTAAAACTTCTAAACTAAATAGTCTTCATTTGCATACATTTCAATCTAAAGGGCATTGCTAAAGGACAGTATCTCCAAGACAATAATGAGCTGTTTTCATTAACCATGCCCTAATGATTACAGCAGGCTTGTACTTCAAGACAAATAATTGTATGTCTTTAGTTATCTCCCCTTCCATGTAAGCCACTAAGTTAGAAAACCTATTTCCTGCTCCTGGGTTGATGTACTCACAAACCTCTTGAAAAAGATTTAATTTAACTTGGATGTGGTGTTGGTAAAGGATCAGGAAATGAAGTCTGATCTCAGTTATAGCTCTGGAAATCTGGAATAATGCAAATGAAGTATTATAGAAGAAACAGACTAATTTTTTGCTTCTACAGTCCTCAACATAAAGAGATCTCTAATCTGCCTAATGCCTCTTACTATTGCCAATATGTTTAAAATTGCATTTTAAAGTACCATAGGAATTGTCATGCTTTTTCTAGTCTTGCAATTGTCCAGTTATTTTTGTATATAATCTTCCAATATATCTATCATCACAGGATAGGAACTTTGAAAATTATATTGGTCAAATTTGTTATTCAAATGTGACAGATCTTTCATACTGTGTGATTTATTTTCATGGTTTTCTATCAAAAAAAAAAAGTGATACTTTTTGCTTCTGTCAGGTGTATCTGATTCAACTAATACATATTATCCTCCTCACTGCCTAGCAATTGTCACCAAATAGTAGAAAATAGACCTGCAAAGGTCTTCAGCCAAACATATTATTCACTTTTTGCCTTTCATAGATCAACTAGATCTTTGTTTTTCCAAATGACCATTTGTCCAGCTTGCTCTTTAAAGGCTTTAGTGATGATGGAGTTTCCACAACCTCCCTAGGCAGTCTCTTCCAGTATCCAGTAATCCTTACAGTTACAAAGCTGGTTTTTTTTAATGTCTAAGTTAAATTTTCCTCACCACAATTAAAAAGGCCATTACTTTCTGTACTGTCTACAGTGGATGTGAAGGAAAGATTATTCATTTGTCTTTTGCAACAACTTTTTATATATTTGAAGATCACTATCATGTTCCTTAGCCCTCTCTCTCTCTCACTGCCAATCAAGTAATTAAAAAGTTTTCATATGGTATTCAAAAGCTATGATCTCAGAGTTGTCTTACAGCTTCTAGGTTCTTACATCATTGTTGATGAAGTCTGGATATTCTTCAAATGGTCCGTACATGTGCCAAAACGCCATGCTTAAAACAGAGCACAGTGTTACAGCTGGTGCCTCGACATTCATACAATCACACAAATAACTTTGGTGGTCTTTGGGCAGCTGAGCCATTCTGAGTTGCACCTTTCTATCTCCATTTGTGATTCATATGTCAGATGGTGGGGGAGAGCACATCCACTTTAAACTAGGTGGTTATTTTTACCCAGTTGTTCACTGTAGGGGATTTTGAGCCAGAATTAAAGGCATGATCCTGGGCTTTGTCTCAGGGAATAGGTATGGGATCTGCTGGGATCCAGGAGGCTGCAGTGTGGTGAGGACCACACTGCTACAGTGGGAGCCTCCACCAGGAAGGAATGTTAGTCATAACTAGCTCAGGCAGTGATTTTCTCAGTCCTCAGCTGGTCTTTCATCTAATCATCAGTTAATACCTGTCACAGCACACTGCACAGGTGTTGATGAGGGCTGAGGTTCTGGCAGGTTGGCAACTGGACTCGGGCTCAGAAGGTAATAAGTGATATTCACAGCAGAACTCTGATGTCTCATGCTTGGAGCAGGCACTTTCCCCTCCATCCTGATCCTCCAGGAACCTTGGGATGATATTTGCCTCAGTGCAAGCCTTTAAATAAGCCAGAAAACCACTGGAAAGGCTCATATACACAAAACAATGCTGTTAATCACAGAACATGTTAACTAAGTTATTTAAATTTTTGCAGTATTCTCAAAGCAACAATTTGGTGGGTTGTTTCTCCTTTTCTTTTCTCTCCAGATGATTTTCCCAATATCATCTCAATCTCAGCATAAACTCTGTTTTTTATAGGTTACAATGCTGAGGGTTTTATTCATGAGTTTGAATTTAAGTACATGAGCAATTTCAATAAAGTTTGCAAAATGACATTAACCATATGTTTCATTGGATTATTGAATCTGGGCTCTTGCTTCATCAGCTCTGAAGAAAGTAATATCTACACAGAATCATAGAATACCTACATAAATTCACCAGATCCATAAGACCAGAGATATGGTCAAAGCAGAGTGAGAAAAACCCAAATGAATTGAAGCAGATAAGGCTACAGGTAACCATAGGCCTGAAACAATAAAGGACTTCATCATCAATAAGTTCTGTCAATAACTCAGAAATTTGTGTACTCCCTCTGAAATATAAATTTACATCCCAAGTTTCAGGTAAGGGAATAATTAAAATACCTCTCCAGCACCAAAGATGTGATACTTCTTTTTAAAATACAAAATCCTCTCAGAATATTGAATTTTAAAATTCTATTTAAAAAAAAATCAGAAAGTGAATGTGGGGAATGTAACAAAAAAATTCATTTTGCATTTTTTTATTGATACCCCTAATTTTGTATCAATAAATCTTTTTGTGTAGTAAATTTATATTTTCCTAAAATATGAGTCTACTTTAGAAACAGTGTTTGAACCAATTGTAAATAGATATACCTGTTTTGAAAACACCAAGCCTTATTTCTGTAATTTCCATAAAATTTTGGTTAAAATACAAAGAAAAAAAAGCCTGGGAAATGGAGAGGGGTGTGGGGGGGAAGAAAGATCTTTAAAATTCAGATCTATGGTTAAGTGGTTTTTAACTTTTTGTTAAGTCTTGACAGCCCTAATTATCTGCATTTTTTTGCTGAGATCTATGTAAGTATCTGTAGTTTAAAATAAATAAGCAACCATATCAAGCTGATTCACGTGCTCTTTCAGAGCAGCTTTTTTCTTTATTCCTCCCCATCTGTTTCAGGGATGAAAGGATCAAGGACACAAAGTCCATACAATGGTTTAAAAGTCATGTTTTTTACTTTCTTTCACCTTAGTCTGGTTCTGCCTCTGATATCAATTCTTTAATAAAAAGACTAAGATAAAAATAATAAAAATCTTAAGTATTTTTCCTACAGTTCTTGCCATTCTAAATGGTGCTACAGCCTTCTGTTGAAGGTTTTATATTAATAAATTACTCTTTTAATTATTGAAATTGCTTTAATTATTTTTCTTCTCTGGGGGTAACTATGTAAAATAAAACAAAAGAATTATAATTGATCAGGAGATACGATCCAGCCTAACTTGAGATTTAAGATTGTCTCTAATGTAGTAAAATGAAAATCTATTTCCATTCCACTGTGACCTAATGCCAAAGAATCATATAATTGGAATTAGAGTGAATATAAGATTCACAGAAGTATCAGAGTTGTGATACTTATTATATTATCATGGTATTGGTCTTGAAGAACTGTAAAAGAATATGAACACCTCCATCAGACACATTACAGAAAACATGACAGGCAGTTTCTTTTCATGGATTTAATCCTATATGGCCCAGTGTCCATAACAGAATGGGCTGGAGTCTTGGCTATAATCCTTGGGTGCTTTTTTTGAATTTAGAAATGAGAAATAGGAATAAAAAACTAAGATCTTGTAGCAGGTCCACTGTGAATATAAATCAGTAGAGCTCTGCCAAAGTAGAGTAAGCTGTTTTGATTTACAGCTGGGAGAACTGTACCAACAAATTATATGTATGGCAGAATATTGGAAAAGAAAATCAGAGAAAGCAAGACAATTTGCTTTTAAATACAGAAGTATGTTAATTAGAAATATTCAAGTCTGTCTGTTAAAATTTACAGAAATCCTTTTGGGAGGAAGATGGCAAGCCATGATGCAGCAAATAGCTGTTTTCCATCACTTGCTTGCTTCTTAACTGCCCAGAAATCTGGGAATTATCCCTATCATCACCTCGTGAAGGGACGGATAAAACGCTCCATCATTCACTGATCATGAGTCGTACATGGGCTGTAAAGACACCACCTAGAACACATATTCAGTTATGAGGATAAACCTGATGTGGCTCATAAGGCAAAAATATAATAAAGTAAAATAACTGCTGCGTAAAAGATAAATAAACAAATGTTGCTTCACACGCTTGATGTAGTTCCAAGATAATAACACTGAGGAATCAGCTGGTAAAAAGGTATTTATTCTTTATATTCACTTCAATGGTATAAAGAGAAGTCTTTTATTTGTCACATTTTCATTTCTTTTCAGTAGGTTTTCCAGGAGTAATAAACTTACAGTTCAATAGCACTTTGTAAATTAGAACCGATCAAGTTTTATCTAAATTGTAAGAATGGGTGTACAAAATAGATGATGAGTGAAAGAGTGCAAAATCCCAGAAACAGGCTAGTACTTTTCATGACACTGTTAATCAGTTTTGCGAGGTAATTTTGGTATTTTCATAAAATTTAAAGAGATTTTTTTCTGGTTTTGTTTCTGAAATTTGTAAAGCTAGCTAAGGAAATGATAACTTAATTTTTTTTTTCTGGTTCAGCGTGACTTTACACTGTCTGATCATCCAATTCTAAAATAGCCAAGCAGAGTCTTTTGCCACTAACTAGCTTTGATTAATTTGTCAGTTGATTAATTTTTCCATACATACAATAGCACTATACTATACTACATACATATTCAAGATTTTTAAATTATTTATCTTAAAGCTGGTCCCAGGAACCTCTGTGCCCCTCTGCAGCTTTGCCCAGGAGGGCACTGCAGGTGAGTGGGGAGCGATGCAGGCTGAAGGATCTGTTTGACTCAGACTTGGATTGCTTCACATCATTTCACAAAACAATAAAACAAAGCTTGTTTCTGTTCCATGGTAGAATAAGAACAAATGTGTGAGTCTCTGCTCCTCACAGCTCCTATTGATGGGAGCTGAAGTGATTCTTCAGGGAAATGGGGGATGTTGAATATGTCAAAGCTGCTTTTGATTATAGCTATACCATCTCAAAAGTTTACAATTTTTAAAAGAGCCACTTGCATGTTTACAGGGTTTTTTTCCCATTAATTTAAATAATTCACTAATCTCTCACTGTTGGTGTAAAATAAAATTGTTGTTTAGAAAATTACTGACTCTTGAAAAGTGTGTAGCACTGATTTAGAGATATTCTTTCAGAGATAAAATCCTCTGAGTGTCTGTCAGAGGTCAGGAGACACAATGCATTAGAGAATTAAGCATTATTAAAGTGTTTAATTAATTATGCACAAATTCAGTTCCAAAGCTATTTTTAAAACCATTAGAAATGAAAATGCTCCATAAAACAATTTAAAAATGCACACCTTCAGCGTATCTGTTTAGACATATTTTTACTTCTTAGTTACATTTGAGGTCATTGTCTAAATTTCTAACACAGATTTATATTGTGGAGTGAAAGATCTAAAATAAACTACACTTTTTCTGGTCTGTGATTAGTTTTGTCTTAAGTACTACTTTATTTGAAAAACAAAAAAGCAAACAAACAAAATAAACGCCCCAAAAACATTTTTCTGAAAAATTTTAGCAATTACTGGAAATCCAAAATTTGCTGAATTCTCAACTGCCTTATTCAAGAACCAAGAGCAAAGAAAATTTTTACAGTCCATATAGAACTGTTTGGTTTCTTTAGAATTCAGTCAGGTTGTAGTTGTGGATGAAAACCAAATTGCCTCTCTCTTGCACTATATGTGGTTTATAGGAGCAAACAACAAAAGAAAAAGAAAGTGCAGTGACATTGTCTTTCCAGTCACTTCATTGTTTCAGGAGGTGGGTTGTAATCACCATCATATTGCAATTATTACATAGTGAGCCAAACTTGGTTCAATCCCAGCTGCTTGAAAGAGACTCTTGGATATTGAAAATAAGTAGATAAGGAAAAGAAAAATGTTGATAACTTTCATGGTTTATATTGGGTTCCAATTTTTGTCCTCCCAATTTTTGCTTTTCCACAATGAATATCTTTCTTGAGCATCTAGTGTGGGCTGGGAGAAGCGGGTGTGCTCTCACCAATTTGTTTAAGTGGGATTGCAAAGTAAATGGAAATGTAAAGATTGCAATATTACAAAGAGCATCAACAGCAAGTCCTGATAGTAGTACAGCAGCTGTTCTTTAAGAGAGCTGCAGCCTGGTCTGGGGCACATAGGGAATCCAGCTGCTGGGAAACTCAGTGCAACCTGGTTAGAAAATCATTCTATTCAGTTTAATACAGGGCAGCAGTGCCAAGGAGGGCTTCAACAAGCTAAGCTAAGTCTTTGCTTCTGCTACTCTCCTTCTCCGTCATCTTTCAAAACAATAAACATGATTTCTGGTGTGTTTTTACACCATATCACAACACACACTATAGAAGCCTCTGTCTCCATCTAGTCCTTTAAATTCTAGTGTTCAACATTTGATTCCTTAAAATGAGAACAAATATGTAGAGCAGCACAGGTTCAGTCCTGCACAGGCAGGAGTGTCAGCAAGGCAATGCAGTCAGTTGGATTGCAAGTGTGGAGCCTGGAGGGGACAGGTGAGATTCTGTGCTGGAAAAGGGACTTGTTCTGCTGCTTATGGTACAGCCCAGCCTAGCAATGGCCAAAGACAACAAATACACAAAGGATGGTCTGAGTGCTTACTGTGGAGTCTGTTCCAGGCAAAAAGGACATCTATTTATTCATTTCCCACTAGCCTGCTCCTGTCAAAGGAGATGACACTTGCCTTTAACAGGAGATGAAATTTGCCTGCTGGTTGGTAGGTTATTGAATTGACCTCTAATTTGCAGGGATACATTTGGAAATTTTGCTTCTTAAATGGGATTTCTCCTAAAAGAGATAAGAAATCCCTCCAAGGATATTTACAGTGACTGGTTATCTGGTGTTGACATTAATTGTGCTGTCATATTTTGCTGAACAGCCTCAAGTGTAACATTAGCTGAACTGTAAGACCCTTCCATATATAACAGTCTAGCTTAATATACTTCATAGATGTAACCCCTGTCTTGTGCCTATCTCTCAACTGAAAGAATCTGGGCAATTTTATGCAGATGTCTGGTGGGCTGAGCCCTGCAGGTGCATTCATAATGATTAACGATGTGCTTTTATTTGCTGCAGATCTGTACACAACATCAGGGCTTTTTTAAATAAATCTGGTCTCCAAAGAGAATAAATAACTTTTCAGCAAATATATCATAAAAGCAAAATATCTAATATCCTAACAGCAGGGCTCAAAACTTTTCATGTTACAGATTACAGTCTACACATGGATGCAGCCCTTTTTAAAATCATGTTTATATAGCATTTTCATAGTACTTTTATCAATTACCAATATTTAGTTAATCACTTAGAGTGCTATCAATCAAAAGTGCTTGGCATTAATTCTGGGGTTAAAATGAAACAATACTTTGGCTGCATTTTTTTCAGTTTTCACCAGTTTAATATCTTCTTTTTCCTGTGGTATGGGACCGTATCTTTCAGCTCCAGAGAGCTCAGGGTGCTGCCCCTGTAAAGAGTAAAGTCAATTTACTTGTGGGGAGGTGAATGTGGACCAGCACAGTTGAGTGTGGCCACAAAGGCATCATGTCACACCCATTTCTGTCATGGGTGCTGTGATGGGGTGGTGAGGTTACAGCATAAGGTGACAACCTGCAAGTTGTAGGTGCTGGAGCTTTTATGTTGGCACTCACTACCAGATGGATCGCCCCTTCTGCAGATTCTCTTTTCCTGTGTCTGGTAAAGGTTTATTGAGCTCTATTAACCTGGCAACATGACAGTTTTATAATTTATTGGTGATAATACATTATAAATATATTGGGTTATTGGTATTGGCATGTTAACTGAATAAATAGAATGCTTGTAATTAACAGGTTGAGCATCTACCACTATTAGCTCAAAGAGATGCTCCAGTTCAATAAGAGGACACTGTGGTTTCCCAGTCTATTATGATTTTTCTCTGAGCATTCACTAACTGGCCCTGTGAGAGGAGCACTGCTAGAGCTGGTGATGTGTGGGTTTGACAGCAAATAATGTTATTTTCCTCCTTTCTTATTAACAACAACTAGATAACAGGACACAACTGACACCAAACATTCTCAGTTGTAATCTGTCACTCAAAAAAAAAATAATAGCCACATATCACACAAGGAGACATGAGCATGGCAGATCATTAATATCATCTACCATGCAGCAAATTGCTTGTCATGCTTCCTTTCTACTCATTTATGACTAAAGAGGACTGTTTGAAATGAGAAACAATAAATATTTTTCACACAGCCTCATTGGTTAATAAAGATGAATTCCCTAAGTTTCTTACAGCACTGACTAGTTGAATCAAAGGGAAAAAAATAAGGAAACAAAAAAGAGTCATATACAAATTTATGATCAAGGAAGATGCATAGACTTTAACAATTAAATATTTGTTTTAAAAATTTTTATGGATCTTACATGTTTTATTTCCATCCAGAATAGAATAATGTCATAATAAAAATTAATCATAATCATCAAAATCCATGTCAAAGTAGCAGATGTCTAATTGAAGGTAGGCATTAATATTTTTGTCCCTGCAAAAACTTCATATCATTACAAAAAGAAGGGTAAACTGTACAAATCAATATCTTAAATATTATCTTGGGATATTTCCACCTCCAAGCTGAGAATTCAGGAATGGCATTAGGATAATTCACATTTCTTTTTTTCAGATTTTTTTTTGTTTTTTCCATCAGTGAAGTACCAGAACATATTATGGGTTGGAGTGGATTGGTTTCAGCCAGCTTCTCCAAGAATGATTGCCACTAGGAAGAAGGCTGGAATTTAGTTTAAACTCTTGCCATGTTCAAGACACTCAGCTTGTCAAAGAATGCTCCCTAGATGCCAGTACCTTTTGCCTCATTTAATGTTGGAGACATTTTAAAGCCCTTTCATGATGAAAGGATGTATATTAACCAGCTCTATCCCTCTACGATTACCAGATCATTTTGTTGGATATAATTGCTTGCAATATTCTGTGATACAAATAAATAGACCACAAGTCCAATGCAGGAGCAATTTCAGAGAAGTAATTAAGACTTTGAGAATTGTCTAATTCTCAGTGTTGCTGAATTTTACTCCTCTCTTGCTTCTTCTTTTCCCTTGATTTAGTCCTTTTTTTGTGTAAATTCTTTTCTTCCCTTTCTACAACAATATTATTCCCACTTTTTTTTTTCCCTAGGAACTTTACTTTTGACATGAATCTCATGTGGTACACCTGGTAGCTTGTTGTGGTCTTTTGTAATGTCAGAATGCTTTTGAAGGTATCTTGAGTGGAAAGTCTTAGTGCTCAGATCTGTAGAGGAATAATTTCTTTCCTCCTGTCCTTTCTGGGGCTTGCTACCCATCACTATTATGATAAAAGGTTCCAAAAAAAACAAATGTGGTGATCCATCAGCACTTGCCACCTCACAGACTAAGGGGAATGTACTTCATTAGCAGACCCCACCAGCTTCTGATCCTCATTCTCCAAAAATTTAAACTGTTTCCAAGTTACACAAACCTGAAATTCAAGAACTGATTCACATCCCTATGAAACTGGAATTGTCTTTGAGTTCAAAGGGAGTACTGTGAGTGTGACAGGTTGCTAAGCATCCTAAAATTGATGTACCAGACACTCTGCTGTTGCAATTGATTCTGTTCCATTGATTCCACTAACAATATTCCAGTTTAATGATGAAAAAAAACAGGCATAAGGCACGTTACTTATGTTATAGTCTGATAGATTGATTGGCTTCTATCAATGTTATTTGAATTGGTGAGGAAGAACATCAATAACCTAACTCACAGAAATGAGATTAATTACATCTTGTAGTCCTGGCTCTAACTTAATGAACTCCAATAAATAACAATTCCCTCCTTTGATTTTTTCTTTTAGAAATGCCTCTCAGAATATTGTTGGAAAAAATGTGTGTATGATACTGGTGTTTGAGTTTCTAAGAGATGATAATAAACAAGTATGGATGCAAGATTAAGTTATAAAATTATGTTAAGAAAATTTTGCTATATTAAGCTTTTTCAGGAAAAAAAAACTCCCATTACCTTAGTAAGCTACAGATCTAAAAGAAAATGTTTCAAGAACTGTTTTAATAGATTATATAGATACTTGGAGCCATTCTCATAGACTTAAAGTGGCATATTATGATATTATGATATTATGGCCCAGATTGAGCAGGGTTTGTTGGGGATTTTACAAGACCATCCCCAGCAATCTCCTCCTTTAAAAGTCAGTATATGATTCTATTTTTCTTCATTTTCCACAAAATCAATTATTATTAGAAATATCATGCGACTGCTATGCTATGCTTCTTCCAAAAATGTCCATTATGTGTAGGAACTGGGGAGGGGGGATGGTGTAGAATGCCTCAAAATCTAACAATTATACCACAAAAAAAAAAATAAAATTAGGTATTCCATAACTTTATACCAACTTCATTAGTCTTTAATAGATGAACATTAAATAAACTCCACCAGTGGCACAAGGTGAAACTTTTACTGGAATGACAGTATAAGATAGAGCATGGACTGCTCATACCCACTGAGAACCGGTACTTTCTGAGGCATGAACACAGTGGCAGGACAGTTCAGGGTACCATTCTCCCTGACATCCCTTGAGAAGGCATGACTTTAGAGTCAATAATTAACTGACACATCTCCTTGGCTCACTGAAATTCCTGTAAGAAGAATACAGCCTGGCCCTGCGTGACCCTGGCACAGCCACACACCATAGTCCTCCACCATACAGGGATTATTACTTATTTTTGGACTAAGTGATGTACACTGGAGGTAGTTCTCAGTGGGAGCAAGTAAGACAAGCACAGCACTGCACTGATTCAGCTGCACTTCTTCCAGTCCTTAAATAAGCTCACTGAGCTCTGACCAGGCCTCACTGATGAAGATATGCTCCCAAGTCAAAAAGACATTTCTACAGTTGTACATGCTTATGCACACATATAGTTATATAAATATGTATATAAAATAAATGCATTTTTATTCAGACTTTCCTTTAAGTCACATTGAACTACTATTCAGAAGAAAAAAATGGCTTGCATAGACCAGCAATAATCTCTTTATTTATCATCATTCGCCTTGTGCCTAGAAATGTGGTGCTGACACACTTCTGTCAAAAACATCCTCTGGAAATTAAGTCAATACACAACAGGAATTCTATTCAGCAGCAGCTCAGCTCACCACAGTACACTGGTCTGATTTGCTTGTAGTTATCTTTTTCTATTCACAGTGAGGATATGGACAATTCTGCATTTATTTCCATAAGGACAACTAAGTATTGTGTTTTGGAGAAGGGTAGTAGGACATACTGATAAGCATGAAGTTTGAAAAGAAGGGCTGGTGAGGTTTTATTGATTCTTTTTTCTTTTTTAATTAAAATTTTATGCAATTCAAGAGCATAGCAAAAGAGAGAGCTTACACTGAGAATTTCAATTTAAAGCTAGCTTCTAAAAAGGTCACTTTTCTTCTTGAGCATCATGACCGGTCACTACCAAAATATCATTTGGCATGTTGGTGTTTTCCATTCACCAGAGAATACTTTCATACAAAATATCTTTCCAAGAAAATCTCAATGTAGATGATCATATCTTGAGGAGGTATCAGTTTTCTAAATTCATTAACAAGTCAAACTTCCTGCCACTCCCCAAAATGCACAGCACTGTACAGAATAAAACACTGAGAAACAAAAAACAAACATAGGGCCAAAACAATGCAAACAGAATTTATTGATCATGTGCCCAAGCTAAGTAAATATGACTATCTCCTCCTTATCTTTGCTCTTAATCAGGAAAACAATAATGTTTTACACTCAATACTGTTTCTTTTGGAGTTTATTCTTTAGATCATTATTCTTCATGCTGGACTATTAAGGCAGCACATCATGGAAGGAGAGATGTGCCTAGCACCAGGCAGACAAATCTCACCTTAAGAAGTATTGCATCAAAAGGGCTGAATTTTAAAATGGAAGCAGAAGCAAAATAAACCTAACCCCCAACAATCTAGATGTACTGAGATCATGATTCAGAGTTCTGATGCTTTCCCTTCCATATTAATTTAAGCTACGATTCACTCTTTCCCCAGCAGACAATTTCATATTTCAAAGTTAAACCCTTAGATCATAATGCTGACAGCTGCTTTCTATCAATGACTGTGATCCAGTAAAGAAGTCAGGTTTCTGACCAGGGAATATTTCCTAAACACTTTTAAGAAAAAAGGATAATTAAATGTTATAAGTCTGGCAGTCAAGCCTCAGTTCTAGCTTTAAAAAAACTCCACAGTACATTCAGAAATCTTGAGACATGAAAATTAAAGGCAACGAAAGTGAGAATAGCTTACATTTGGCAGGTGCTTATTTTAGGATGAGACATGTTGCACAGCAGGATAATAGATTTTGACTCAATGAAAAAGATAATTATAAAATAGTAGAAAATAGATTGAGGATACCACTACATAGAGATCTTAAAAGGACAGGTAAAATATATGTTTGGTTTAATTTTTTTCTTCCACTTGCTACTTGTTCTACCTCCCTTTTATTCACCTCCCAAAGGCATAGTTATAGCTTAATTATCCTTTCATTTCTTGTTGCTGAAAAGCCAAATGCCTTGTCTCAGTTGATCATTTTGTATAGTTTAAACCACAGCAGTGGTTAAACCATCCTAGAGAAAGAGAGATTGGATACCACAAAAGCCAAATGGATGACCCTTTAGATTTACTTCTCTTTCCTCTCTGACAAAAGAGAGAACTCTTAGACTGGATGTCTCACACAGATTTAAGGTGGGATCTATCCTATTCACAGCAGTTATTCATGAGCATCCTCTTTTTCACAATAAAGATAACATAATCGATCCCTCAGGTGAAAAGTATAAAAATCAGGAGTGCAAACCTTTCCAGATTTGGATTAGTGTCACTGTTAAATATTGCTTTCACTGTGAAGTGTAATTCTCACATGAAGAGCAGCCATATTATACCCTGCTTTGGAAGAAGTATTGCCCTTGAATATGAAACTAGTATTTAATGAGTCATCACTATAAATCACTTTACAGAAGGTGGTGAAAAGCCATTCATGAAACTGATAAAATATATGTACATGCTTCTGAACATGTACAGCAGGCAAATTTCCTATTTGGTATTCACACAGACACCTAGAAGTAGCAGCTTACCTTTCCATCCCCCATAAGCAGCAGACACAAAACTCCCATTCAAAGCTGCCTTTAACCATTTGTTGGGAAGGGACTAAGACTCCATCTCACATATAATCCTGAGACTGGAAGTTATTTCCACAATCTGTTAGATGTACAACTGAGAAATTCTAGGTTTCTCTTTGGATGATAGAAAGGGAGGATAAATTTCATTGACTAGAATGATTAATGAGTTAAGATTTCTGGAATCCAAAAGAAACTTGATCACATTCCTGTTTGCTTCAAGCTATTACCCATTATGAGGCATGTTGCTATGGAGATTTTGGGGGGTTTATTTTCTAAATTTTGGGGGGGATTAAAACAATTTCAGGACTGACTGATTGCTCTGGCCTCTGTATGTGTGAGCAGCTCTAAGAGAGTACAGCATTACTTCTGTTCCCTTTAGCAGATGGATGAAAAATGAGAGCAGCACAAACCCTTTCCAACTCCTGCTTAACCAAACTCATGTGACCAGAATCTGTGGTTTAGAAGAAGTGAAGAAAGACCTGCACCCAGCCCCACAGCAGAGGGGTCACTTCAGCAGGGCCCCCCTGTCCATCAGTCACTTTATGTCACTCTTCACCTAGCTGCACTGTGCCATGTCAGCTGCCCCACACAGGCTTCCACATCCTACACTCTAAATGAGTGCTGGCCTGTGAGAGTGGCATCTCTGGCTCTGTGTTAAATCACACAGGGGTTTCCTGCCCAAAGATAACACTACAGACACTCCAGGTCAGTCATTAAAAGTGCACCATCTCACTTTAAACTGAAGATGAGGCTTTTGGAAAAGCTGTGACCACATGTTTTTAAAGGTTAATTTGCACTTCACAGTGTACTGGAGGTGTTCTCTACCTTTTTTTTTCCCCCCAGAAAACTCAAAGTACATTCTAAGATATTAATGTTATACATATTTTCTTCATCCTATCACTAGTTGCTATCAGCTAGCATAAATATGGAGCTAAGATCTAGAGATCAAAAGGATTTTAAATAATGGGATTCCTATTATGTAAGCTATAGAAATATTTTTTAAATTTAAAAAACAAACAAACGAACAAAAAACCTCCCAAAACTTAGTAAAACTGAACCCTTAATGGAACTTTGTGTTTCTACTTCAGATAAATCTTGCAAATATAATAGACTGATGGACTCTGGAGTTGTTCTGAAAAACAGAAATGAAATCTGAGGTTTCAGCAATAGTTTTACAAATTAGTTCAGGTTGCTTTGTCTTCATACAGAAGAGAGAAAAGAAATAAAACAGGCTGTATAGACCAGGGCAGGTTCAGTCTGGCACTGACAGGATAAATATAAAAGATTTCATAGCGAAGATTGCGACTGCCAAGAACTCTTGATGGCTGTTGGAAACAGGGCAAGTGGCACTGACTCCTTCTGAATGAGATGGACACAAGCAATCATTTATCCTGTCCTAAGGTGTTTGGGAGACATCTTTGGAGGGGGATATCCATTCTCTCTGATGGCCATCTTAAATTAAGTACCTATTTTTAGGAAGACTAGAACTAGCTGAAATTAAATCAACATCTATGAAAGCATCCCTAGGACAGTATAGGTTACTATTGATAGTGATGAGATCAAATGAGGAGGAAAAGGGCATGGTGCTTAATAAAAGATGGTTTTGTGTCTATTTCAGTTCACAGAAGTTCATTTCATTACAGTTTTTTTAAAACTTGAGCCTTATGATAGTGCTGCCCCACAATGTCTATGGCATTTAAGCTCTCCTCTTGCATTGATCTGTCCAACAGTACCCTCCAAGCGCACACAAAAAAATGACTGAATCATTATTTTGCCATCAAAAGAAGTATTTCAATGACTTCCCTTCAGACATGAGCTACCCTTTGTGAAAGAAGTTGTCAAAAGGCCAAGGCCAAATGGCACAATTTGTAAATAAAGCTGTCAATCAGTCCACGAGGTCACAAGAGAATTGCTGCAAACAAATTGTTTGCTTTCCACTCAGTTGTGGCAGAAATTGTTATCTTAAAGGATACTAAAGACCTGGGACAGGGACATGTGCCACCTGTGACCCCAAGAGATCCAATTCTGTCCTGTCCCACTCTGTCATTTTTCCTTTCACAAACCCAGAGACAGTCCCCAGCCAAGCATCTTTCCTGACTATGGAAAGCGCTGCTGCACATGTGTCTATGACCCAGCAACTGAGAAGAGAATAGGAAGCCCTGTCACAAGCAGCACCTTCAGGGGCAACAGATTTCCTCAAGTTTCTTCTCTTTTTTTTTTTCCCCTCTTTCCCTGTACTAAATATGGAGGAAGGTTGGCTGCGTTCAGAAAGAAAGCTGGATATTTAAATGCTTTAAACAAGAAAACACTAATTGTTCCTTGCCCTCCAAATGATCCAAATGGTGAGAATAAATGCTGATTTTTTTTCTTAGATCCATATTTTGTAATTCTGCCTATATTTATTTTGTGATTTTTTTTTTATTTTTTTTTTTAAGGCTCAACAAGACTAGAATGAAGGAATAAGTGAAGCTGGGAATTGTAGAACATGAAAAACATATAATCAGTGAGTACAGAGCAGGTATACATTGTTTCATTGTATTGGGGGGGAAGAAATAATAGTTTCATTCTTTCCTAGCAGGTGTCTCCAGCCTTTTGCTATCTGACTAAATCACCTTCCTGTTTCTTATGCTTGTATATATTTGTCAAATTGCTGTTCCATGATCAGTGACATGTCCAGAATTTCTATGAGCATCCTGAAAAACTCATGACTTTTAACATTAGAAAAAAGACATAAAACCAAGGTTTCATTTTCCCATAGTGCTGGGTCATAGCTCCTCATCTGACCACAGTATCTCCACAATTACTAGTTTTTAATAGTAAGGTACATCTGCAGGGTTTGGAATATTCTACTGGAAAGAAATGTTAGAAACAGAATTTAGCCCAGACTTCAATGGTTTCCCAAAATGCAAATTTCATTTCAAAGTGCAGCCTGCATGACCATCCTCAGCATGTTCCACTGCATGGTGGAGCTGCTATCTGTGCATACTCCAGTTGAAATCTCATTCTTCTTCATGAGGAGTAAATCCAGCACTTCTCAGATTCTAGGAATCATATCATTTGAAGAGTGTGATTTTATTTACCCAACATCTACCTGTTTGGAAAGGTCAAAGGCCTACAGTAATTTGAATAAAAAATAGGTTTGAAACCTGATAACTTTTGAAAACCTGACATTTTGAACCTGTTTTGCTTTCTTAGTAAGAAAAACAATATTATTGGTTGTTTAAAACTAGTATTGAATTCTTGATTCATGCTAATTTTGAATGGATTTGACAACCTTATGTAATTCAGAACTGCAAGTTTATAAAGACTAAAGTTGCATCTTGTTTATTTGATAATTTTCAAGTCTGTTTTTGTCTGCTGCTTTATTCTGAAAGTTAACTCTGTTACCTAAGGGAAAGGTGAATAATCCATTAGAAATCCCATTTTAGTGTGGGTGCACTGTAAGTGTGGAAGAAAAAGTAGAATTATCAAAAGTCACTATATATAATAAATGGAAATTATTCCTACAGGCAAATGGGTATACAGCTAAGAGTACAGTACACAATCCAGTTATAAACATAAATATGACTTTCTGCTTTATGGTTAAAAAAGCAATGTTGATATTAATTCTGAAGACACCCTTTTTATACTCATAAAAAATATAGCAAGTCTTCAGTAGGATTTAATAAATAATAAACAGACAGCAGTCTAGTGGATGAAGGTGATTAATAACCAAAAGGAAGAGACTAAATACAATATTTGTGTATAATTAAAACACTGAGCTACTGCTGGCTGATTTGATTAATGGCACCTTCTTAATTATAAAGTGTCTCTACTTATAATTTAAGACTACAACGGAACATCTCTTGCTCATCCAGAAGCATGAGACAGTGGAAAGATGAAGTATTTTATTATCTTTCTTGCATAAAGATGAGTTCTAATATAAGGCAAGCACAGCAATGCCAAAGTGCAGGGGAGGTTAAGGAATCTACAGGATAGAACTCACAACCAGTAGATGGCAGTCATTTTATTTAATTCCATTCTACAAAACTAGAGCAAACTTTCTCATATGCAATTATTTTATTTTATTTTTTAAGATAGTGAGCAAGTTTCACTGAGGAAAAATAAAGTTTCAGATAAAATATTTAAAGATCTGATCTCACACTGGATATTAAAAAGAGGGAAGAAGGGAGGTTCAAAGTACTTCACAACTTCCAAAACAAATTTTTTAATTGCAAAACCAGACTAAGAAAAAAACAAGAGGGCAAGGCTAGAAATAAGCTAAAAAGTGGTACAGAAACCCATCTCAATTTAAACTAAATGTTTCTGGTAGACCCACAATGGCATCTCTTTCTTTGTTTTGATAAAAATCCCTCTAAAAATATTTTTAAGTTAATGATAACTAGTTTGCCTCCTCATTACCTTTTCAACCAGCAGTGCTATTGCAAACCAATATGGTTTGAACTGCAGAAGTGTCTCGCCCCAGTTTAAACTGGAAGCTCCCCTCATCTGTTCTCCATGTCAAACTGTGCAGACAGACCCAGTCACAGGGAGGGTTCCTGCCTTAGACGGTGACAAAACTTCAGTTATTCTATGCCTCAAGCTCAGCCAGAAGTGCAGCTAGAGCCCTCACCACTACACCTGTAGAGGGACAATTGCAATTCTAATTTCTACTCCAGAACCCAACAACTAGACAAGGAAACTTGAGTTCATCAATAAGCAGCTACTTTCATGTCACACACATCCTGTTGACATCTCTTGAATTATTGACAGTTCTATATCACAATATATTCACAGCTTCTAGAGAGTCCATACACTGGACCAGTGTGTCTTTTCTGCTTGCACTCATGAGTGCCTTAACACATGGTTGGTAGCACTGGAACAGTGATGGTCATTTGCAGGCTATGTGCTGCTGTAACCAGTGTTCCCAAAGGCAGAAGAGGGCACAACCTGGCCTTAGGTTTCATGGCTGGTGTCACCTTTCCTGGAAAAGTGATGCTGCTAGCATGGCAGCTTTGGGCACTGCACAGGAACAATGAGAAGAACAAATGCAAACAACCAAGCTGACACATCATTTTCTACAGCATGGTGGGCTTTCAGTGGGCTTTTTAAAAATTTAATTAAAGTATTAAATAGATTATAGTCTATTTACTAAACTTCTTGGTTTGGGGGAAAAATAAAAGACAAACAGAATGAAACAATCTTGAAATAACATCTGCCTTCAGGTCTCCATAAGCTTACTCCAGTGTGCAGAGGAAACACAAATTAGTCCAATGTTATAAAAAATTATTTTGGCAGCTAGCTGTATGAATGAAATAACTTGTTCTACAGCTAAGATATTGGCCAGCCTGAATCTCTGCTGCCTGAATGGACAGATCAATGCCTGTTTGGTGGAGTTCTTATAGCAAATACCATTTCATGTAAGGAGACTGGGAAACAAGATTCTTCTTGAAATGCTGCCAAAAAGATCTGTATTTTTATGATGCAATCAAATTTATCCTGTCTACCTCTGGTACAAAAGTGACCTCTCATAAAGCTGAGTTTATGTCCCTGCTCTGTAGGTGTTTAGGAGGATGCTATCATATTGCTTTTTTCCCCACTTCTAGCAGAGTATGGATTGGATGGAAAATTGAGGACAGCCCAAAGATTTACCTTTGCTGTACTTGACAGCACTTCCAATGAATATGTGTGCAGGGTTTAGAAGAAACAAACCTACCTGAAATCTAGACTCCAAGACACACAAACTTTGAGTCTTGGAGATCTGAACTTTTACCTCCCTCTGTTACAATGCATAAAAGCAGAAACAAACCTTCCTTTTTTGTGCAGAATTACCTCCTAGTCCAGAATGAAAATAGCCAGTGTTGAGCAAACAAAGCTGAAGTGACTGCAAAGGAACAAGGCTGGGTTGAACAATGCAGCCTATAATCTATGCAGCCTATAATCTATTTAATACTTTAAATTAAAAAATGATAAAGCCTCCATCATTCACTATTTCCATCTTGACCAAACCTGGAGATGACAATGAGTCTTCTGGTCAGGTTCCCCAGAGATTTGTGGCTAAGTAGGTGAACTTCATTTCTTTATCCTCAGCCAAGTATGCTACTGCCTCTCCCTGTTCTACCTGAAATCCACTGAAATGGCAATGGCACCTAGAATGTCAGAGAAACAACAAGCTGAAAGCCTGAGTTTCCCAGAAATGCACAAAGGTCTTGAATGCAAAGAAGGAGGTCCTGAGTTTGCTGCTGATCCACACTGTGCATGCACCTGGCTGAGCAATCCAGGGCCTCCCAGCCTGGAAATCATTGTGGATTTCAGGTTAGTGATGGTGTGGTAGTCAGGACTCAGCCTCATTAGAGGTGACCTGTTTGACTGATTATACTAATATTGAAGTAGTTCAGTAAATTAATATTTTGTTGTCTGATCTTTTGAGCCTTTACAAAAGACAAGATTAAATAAGCTACCTAACAAAGAATTAGGTATCTGATCATAGAAGCAGTCTAGGTTTTAAGCCATGTGTGAAAAACATTTGCACTACTGTTTCTTTCCCATCCATTCCTATATTTCACAGAGGACTGTACATCTGTTTTGATAAGAATTTTGCTGCCTCTCTTAGGGAACTTAATTGGGTGCTGCTGTCTTACACAATATGAAATACTGCCGAGATACACAAACTATGCCTAAATCTTATTTCCCAGATGATTTTCCCAATGGCATTCTGTGCTACCACTACTGCATTGCTCAAAGCAAGGCAGCTTGGCTATCTTGAGGCAAGTTTCCTAAATATAGAGCCGAAACCACCACAACTACTCAACCTTCATATTCCAGGACTTTGGGCTGATGACTGTCAAGAGCCATTCAGGGCTTTGCTGTGAGAGCATTAGAAAAGAGTTCTCATAGCAATGACTGGAATTATTTCTTCTTAGTGTCACGTGGGAAACAATTATTGATTACTGAAGGTTTTATAAACAAGCCCACATATTGTCACTGTGGGTGGCATATTAATTATTAAGTAAACAAGAGAAAATAAATGTGTGCACAGTATTGTTATTACAAGCAGTCGGAGCCATTTATCATGGTGCCATATGAAATCAAACTGAACAGAAGTGATAATTGAATCCCCTGGTGAATACCATTCCTCTGGCAGAGGAACCCTGGGAAGCAAGATCATTAATTGATTGCCTTGCATGATTAAAAATGCAGAAATAAACCTCAGCATTATTCCACATGTTTCAGTGAAATGTACCAATTAATTTATGTCAATAGTGTTATTTGGCCCAGATTAATAAAATAGATATATTGGGGTTTTAATATTAAATGTGGGGTTTTTTCATAGTAAATTTTCTTTGTTCTAGACAACACCAGGCCAAGACCAGAAAGAAACTCAACTTCTTTGCCACAAGACCACCCTCCTTTTTAGATCTGCATTACCCATTGCTAAGTAATGGAAACAGAATGTCAAGGAGGCTGGGAATCCAGCACCCAAAAACTCAGACCAGAGCTGCTCAGACAGGATTGCCAGTAGCTGAAGACAAAAACAGAGGTAACAATTGCTGTTCAATAATTTAATCTCAAAGTGTTTTGCTATTCCAGAAATAACATTTCATCACTGTATTTAAAATAAGTTAAAAATATGACTCAATAATTGAAAACCACGTGAATACTTTTCAAAAAAACCTTGTATTTACAGACATTAGAGTGAGATGATCTTAACAGCTCAATGGCCCTCCATCAGCCTAGATGATCACTGAAATAGAAATCTTAATGAGTCAGCTAACATGCAATGACAAGCTGTCGCCTTCACAACACTTAAAAAGGGTCTATTTATTCTTCAGGCTCTGTCAGAGGATGGGATGTGTTCTATAGGAAAGAAAAGGCCCTGCATCCCAATTTTAGCTTAGTTTCCCAGTGCTATTGTAACCACATTTTCAGGGTGCATAACTGAAAATTGGTAATATTTTATAAGCATGAAAAAAGTGGGGTTTTTTTCTTCAAGTTTTCAGGAAAGACTACTAAAAAAATTGATTCCAGAAATCTTCCAAAGCTCATCAAGTCAGGAAACAGAAATAATGTAATGTGACTTTTCAGAGCAATTTCCCATAATCAATAAAGAACTTTTTTTTTCACTGTCTTGAATACTTCTTTCTTGTTGAACCAAGGCCTGAGCCACATTATTTGTGCCCTCTAAGGAACTACATCTTCCCTGTCTCTCAGTCCCTGGTAAGAGTTTTTCACAAGACTGGTCTTTTCCTTCAGATTCCTGTCTAATTATTTGGCTGTAACTGTGTTTTGACCAATGTAATATTATCTTCTTTATCTGCTTCTGAGAATTTTTGGTCCCTACCAACCCCAGAGGAATCCTACTTTTAAAACAGATAAAGCCCAATCAGGCAGAAAGACAATAGTCAGTGAGCATGTGTTCCTTCTGTTGGATAACTTCTCTTTCTGCCCCAGAACAAGGAATTATCCATTCCAAGTGCTAGCACAGTTTATCTCCCTGAGAATATTCTTCTGAAAGTCAGCAGAGTTAACTGCTCCCTCATGTCTCCTCTATGTATTGTTATTGCTTGAGGATTTCTTCTCACTCTTCTGCAGAAGTTGTCCTTGCCATCTCTCTTCCTCTTTGGGCTCCTAGACTTTTGTTCTGCTCTAAGATGCTCCATTCATTAAACATTCTTCCTGACACTATTTACCCTGAATTGCTTCAACTCAAGAAACCAGATGTATTAATTATTTACTAGTCCCAGTTACCTTTCTTTCTGTGGAAGAAATCTATATATTTCAGGACTACTTCATACTCATGAAATGCTTAGAAATTAAAGGAATTCCACATACAGAAAAATAAGGTAATTCTCTAGATCGAAGTTACTTTAAACAAAAATGTTCATGGTACGTGTCTGATCAATTTCTATAATTTGGATTCTGTAAAAGTATTTATGTACATAAGCCTTTAAGTGGCTTACTGGACTGCAGGCATATCATAGCAGATGAACTCTTGTGGAAATTAGTCCTACAGCTCTAGATACCACCTTTAAAAGCCCTCAGACTCAGGTTTCCAAAAGAGTTCTACTTGTTAATTTTGTTTTCAGCAGAGCTCTACTTGCAGATAAAACACTGAAAATAAAAAAGTACAAGCAAGTAGGCTAAGTTATATATATTTGTGTGAAAGGTAAGAAATTCTAGGCTATCACTTCTTTTTGTCTCAGAATGAAAATCACTTAGACATAGATCATTGCTTAAAAGGATCTCAAGTTTTGAGGAAGAAGGGAAGGAGGTGCATTGAACAATGGGAATGGTTTCCATAAACACAGTGTTACATTTCAAAAGACTGTCCTGAGCATACAGACTGCATTCCCCACCCCAAACATATTTGTTGAGTGCAAGGGGTCCATTCTAAAAATATGCCTTTTACTTAGCCCTATAAAAAAATCTGGACCCAAATCTTTGAAAACAAACTCACTGCAAGATTAATCAAGTCATTTTGAGACCCAAAGCGGTCATTATTGCCCACATTAGAAAAGGTCAGCCTAGTTTTACTAACTCCTATGTCAAATTTACCCTGTAGAAAACTTAGCACCGTTATTAAGTTGCTCCAAAGAAAGTGAATGGCTGGCAATTAGCCAAAATTAAGTGAGAGCTACTCAGTTCCTCCATCATTTTAATACTTGCATTTTATTGCTGGTGTAAATAGGTTTATAACCTTCCACTGTGAAGCACAGACATCTGTTCAGCTTAGCACTAAACATCTGGTTATTCCAACAAAGCATATAATTATATTTAATGGATGAGAAGGGTTTGATGGATTGCATCCAAGTATCTGAATAAGACAGTTATGCATAAAGACTATTTGCATGGATTAGCTTGACAGGCTAACAAGACACAGTAGAATATTATTTTCTCTGATAGTTACATCGATTTCAACTGATGTTTTGCATTGTAGAGGCTGCCGACATTTATTTTCAATCACAATTCTTTTACTTTTCTTTAGATTGCCACAAAATGTAGAGTATTTTATTTGCTTGGTCCAACCTCCTAACATTGCAAGACTCCTCTGTGTTGTACTTGGACTGTGGGTTGTGTTTTTCAAACTTAGCATTAAATATTGGAAGAAAGAATCCCTCTGCTTCTTGCCCTCACATTCTGTTGTTATCCTCTAGAAGAGGTTTCTGTCAGGAAACATTCCTTGCACAGAAAAAATTGGATGTTTTTCAGCTAGTTGATGTGAGCAAGTAGCTCACCAAAAGTGATACAACAGATTGTCTTAAAATGAGAACTATTGTTCTAGAAACATTAGTAGTGGAATTCCTCCAGGATTACTTATTTTCATTACAAATCATGGCACAAAAATGGGAGTGCTCAAGTTAAATTGAAAAGCATCATTAATAGATTATCAGAGCACTAAACAGGAAGAGCTGGATGACCTTGAAAATGCTAGGACAACTGGGATAAAAAGTAATTAGAACGCCAGCTCACTTTCTTGGAGACTCCTAACAGGCTATAGGACTTGAGGTCAGGAATGGGAAATCACAGAGAACAAGAAAGACACTGAGCATCCTGGACAACATTCCAAACTACATCAAAAACTCAGACACAATTCTTCTATTATGAACTGAGCTGCATGATATGAGGTGTTTGTATGGGTACTGTTGGGTTGGGTACTGTTCTGGCCACCTGCATTCAAGAAGTACAGGATCCAACAGGAGACATGTGAGAACACCAATAGATTGACTGGGGGCATGGAAGGCTTATCTTGTCACACACAGATAGGAGATTTTGTCCTTTTTGACAAAATATAAGACAATTTAGGAGATTACAGAACTGATCTCTATAAACACATCATGGAGAGAAAATAAATCTCCAAAAAGAAAGAAGAGACAAAGGAGCCCTTCAAACTGAGTGATAATTTGGGACCATTAAACACATTGATAGAAGCTTGCCTTGAATACATTAAACTTTTAAATCAGCTGACTTTTCCTACCCACTTACTAGGTTATCAAGATTGTACAATTGGCTTTCAGGAAAATTAGCAGGTAAACAATTTTAAAACAGATGCTAATGATTTTTTAAGGGAATTACTTGGCATTGCTCTCTATAATAACCCAGGCTGGGTTCAGTGGCAGAAGATGTCTTTGTAAGCCACAGGTCTTGTGTCCCAGTGAAAGCAATAATGAATGGAAGTGCATTACTCCTGAATCACCACAGCACTATTACCTCCAACCACTGCTTGGTTATTGACATTGAAGAGATAAATTGAGTAATTCAATGAGTGTTTGGCAAATATCTTTTGAAAACTGCATGTCACTTTTTAATAATACAGTGCTTTATATGTTAGATATTTTTGTGCCAGAGGTAAAGAAAAACATTGTGGACACTTTTCTAAAGAGAGGGATTATAAATGTGATTTACCTTGTGAGATCAATTGAATGACTGACTTATCCCATGACACTGTGGACTGTATGTCTGGAAATAACTTCAGCAAATGGTGTCAGTGTCAACAGGTACAGGGACTTGCTGAGATTAATTCTTTCCCATTTCTTTCTCTGAGATAGGGTAGATAGTTGCTGCCCTTTATTCAACACACATGCTTAGGCTACATTAGTTCATCTTTACAGATGAAGGAAGAAACAAAACAAGCTCCAAAACCACAAACATTCAAGAAATAAATCTTGCATAATGTTTTCCTTCAGGAATGTTAGTTCATCCAGATAGATAAAAACATTAGGTGGAGACGTATCCATGTTGACTGGAATACCTTCCAAAAAAGCAAGCACCAAACCAAACCAAATTAAAACCAGTGAAACCCCTCCCAAAACCTACCATACTTAAAATTTTGCATCAAGTTAAAAATAGACTTGCAAAAAACTTAGCTGATCCTGAACTAACATTTTCCTCCCTAAGAAACTTCACTATCATTCAGTATCGTCTTCCTCCCTAAGATATTTCAATACCTTCAAATAAGGTTCAAACTGAACCTTATTTGGAGCAAAATATAATTTCTGAATCACAAAATATAATTGCACATTAAAAGCCCAGTTCCCTTATAGCACCAATTAAAACATAAAATTGAGTGCACATGAGTTCAGATCTTCATGGAAAACTCCTGATCTTCTACAAAGACAAAGTCCTGGATTTCCCATTCCAATTTAGAAAACTGCTTTTTCTCATCAAGATTTGCATGTGATAAATGAACAAGTGATTACTTTAATTTGATGACTCACAATTACTTTCCATAATAGCTGATGTAATACAGACAGCTTTTTAAGTTTTCCTTTTCTGTCAGAGTTTATTAAGAAACCTGTGTCTTTGCTTGAAAATTACAGGCCCATCTAATTTTTATGAAATAATGAAATTCATAGGTCTTTCCTGTTTTCGCAGGCAAATGACTGTTTTTTTAGATAATGTTAACAACACGTACTCCTGACTAAAGGTCTTTGGCAATCAGTCTTTTGAGGAAGAAATACATCTTGAAGAGGTATGATGTGTAATAAAAACTGGTATTTAACAGTTAAAAGTGTAATGTTCGCCAAAATTTCTTGTCAAAGTACTTCTGTACAAAATCAGAAAGCTGAGCCTTGAAGTTGATATGTTTCTATTCACAAACCTCTGATGATTAAAACTTCTTGGCCAATTGTCCTGTCAATGGTTTGTGTCAAAGCTTGAGCCATAGCCCCATGTTCCCAACAAAAGAGTCATTAATTAGTCTTTAGAACTGGAGGGAAAAACAGGTTACAGTAGGAATGCAGAAACAGCACAGACACAGAGTGGCATAGGAACTGCTGCTATAAGATATTTTAACTGAGGCAACTCAGGTCTATGACACTTTACAAATTAAAGGTGCAATCCTGGCTTTGTTCACATGCTCAAGATCTTCATGAACTGGAGGGAAGGCAGAGTGAGGTGATCTGAACAGTTTGGATTTCTACCCTGACTCTGTCACAGTTTTCTTCTGTCACCCAGCAAATAACATGGTTTCTTTATGCAATTGCTCCTATCCATGTGAAAACAAACAATGAAAATTCATATTTTCCATTGCTGTAACAATCCAGGGCACACCTATCTTGAGCATAAGGCTATTTTCCACCATCTTTTTGATAATACACACAGTACAAAACCATTTCCATGGGTTTGGTGTTTCTTGGTGCTGAAATGATGCAGATTATAGTGTTCACATTTTTCTGAAGTTCCTTCATTTGGTTCTGAAACAGGCACTTCTTAAAAGACAAGTTTTTGAAAAAAGTGCTTTAAGATACCTGCCACTGCAGGTTGTTGGAACTAGATGACCTTTAAGGTTCCTTCCAACCCAAACCATTCTATAATTCTATGAAAAGTTTTTAGTCATTTACCACAGGAAATGAATTCTAAAGAGCTGTTATTGCCAGTTTACTCTTCTTTAGAATAGGAATGCAAAATTATTGTTTGTCTTTTATCTTTTCATCTGATGGTGCCGTGGAATATATTTAATGTGCTACATTTAAATGTTTCTGTGCTTGTCTGCATTATGTGTATTTATTAAAAAGAAAGAAAATTTGCATAAATTCAAGCTTCTAGTCAAGTCTGCAATCTTCCCAGTGCTCAGTATTTGTACTTGGTTATGTCTCCAAAGGCACAGGACTGCCAGTGCTCATTGTTTTCTCAACTCAGTCCAAGTCATTGCTAATGGAGACACCAGCTTCAAATGGCCAATTCTCAATGCATTTTTGTTTGTGACAGTCATTTTTGCCATATACTGATAAAGGTAAATGACCTACCTACACCCTGCACACAACCATATGCACTTTTATTTGTATTCCATCTACCCAACTAGCTACACAAATTTTCTATCAGCTTTTGCATCTAGGCAGCTTTTAACCACCCACCTCACATTGCACTCTCTTTCTAATAACTTTGTATGCCAAGACAGCACTTAAGATAATGATAGCAAATCATACAAGAATGCAAGATGAACAGACAGTTCTGCTACAGGCCTGTTAGAAATGAAAGTGAAATAATTTGCATGGATGACATTAGAGAGGCTGTTTAATACAATAGTCACACTAAGAGAAGCCTTTGTCAGAGGGACTCAGTCTTTTAAGTGTCTAATGCAAATCTGGTGAAGTAAAAACATTCAACTGTTAAATGACGTACTGAAGTCATCATATAAGAAGGTAGAACTGTGCTTGTCCAGAGATGTTAGACTGAAATCAGGTGAAAATCTGAATTCTATCCAAATTGTGGAATGCTTTTTGGTAAGTGTTACCTTTCAGTCCAGGTAACACAGCAGGTATATTTCCATCATTGTCTTCCCAGTTCCACTTACTTCACTGTTTTCACACAAGTTTACTAAAAACTCACATTTGGTAGGTGCTGAACCACAGATGAAAGCAGAAGGTTTAACGTGCTAGATGCAATAGAAAATGGGGACCCTAGTGAGCAAAGATAGTAGTACATCCTACATCCTCCAAAAAAAACAACCAAACCTACAAGAGATTCTCCATCCCTAGGACCAGCACCCACCACAGGAAAAGATATTAGTGTTTTACTGATTTAGCATAAGCATGTGTCTAACCAGAAGCCAGCGATGAACTCATGTGGACTCAGGACAAGAAAATAAGGGCAAGAAAATGCAACACTTCCTTCCTAATACTTTCCCCATCCCAAATTATTTCACTTCGAGATTTTTCTGACTCCATGCTGTATGTCTACTTCCCCAAAGATTGGTCCTTCCAAACTCTCATTCAGTCCTAAACTCATGCAATTTTTTTTTGCATCTGCTGCACTGCTTAACAAGATTGTTGGAGGAAATGAAAAGTCACTAAGCATGAGATTAGAATGAAGGATTAAAAAAAACCAAAATAATGTCTGTTATGATGTCACAGCATATGTCACAAATGAGACAGTCACAATATACAGAGTGTCACCATACAATTTCAGAAGGCCCCAACCCATACAGAGTAACACCATACCTCATCAGAAGGCTTCAGGCATCTGCCCATACAGAGCAACATCATGGCACCTCCAAAGGCTGCAAGCATCTGCCCTTCTTGTTCTTTAGCCCAGACTTTTATTCCCTCACGTTCATGCATTGCTCCTGTGTGCCCTCTGCTCCCTTTGGTGGTTGGTCAGTGCCCCTGGGCACTCCATGGCTCAGTGCTGTCAATGCTGCTCACCTGCTTCTCACAGCTGTGCCCATTGGGGATGAGGCTCTGCCTCAGCCCCATCCCAATCACCACAAACTGTGTACCTACATTATGATATCTGTGCAAGACTTTGAAAAGCTATCTCAAAATAGGACAATTTCTAGAACAGTTTCATCAGAGACACCTCTTTTATTTCAACAGTGCTCCAGCCCTTCAGAAGCCAACCAGTCTAATCATTAAATTCAAAAATTAAGGTCACATAGATACTGATACCAGTCCAGGACACTGTGACATGTATTTTAGTAATAATAACGAGAATGGGCTGGGAACTACAATATGCTTTTTTTGGTAAATTTGAGATCTTCCTGAGAGTAACTGACCCTGGCAGCACCCCATCAATGACTAGGGTAGATCTGCAGTAACTCACCTTTCTAAAATGTTGTTCATCTAAACAATGACCTAATCCCAGGCAATTCAATGATCTGTGTTACTGCAGAGGTCATACTACACAATAATCTCTCCTATAGGCCTGTGAATTTTTCATATGCAGACCTTCCATACTCACTGAGAATATGAGGACACTTTTAAAAAACAGAAAAGGATATTGTGCAGTGGAACTGACCTGGCTTAGCAGATGTTAAAGATCCATTGTTATAAAAGCTACAATAATTGAAACCAGCTTCTTTTAAAGAAGCGTTTCTATGCTTCCAGATAAAATAAATGCATGTAAGAGTAAAGAACATCTCTCTCTTTGTCTATATAGGTCCTACCTATAGGTCGATACCTGTGAAAGAGTTTCCTTTCAGAATAATTAAGATATTAACATTTGTTTCCTGGAATAGAATTGTATTCATTTCTGTAACTTTAGTAAAAGCTAGCAAAAGCTTGTCCGTGATATTCTGTAGCCATATATAAATTTCCAGGAACTTTGCAGAGAGATTCACGTAGCACACATGGCAGAGTGTGACAAGGCAAACCAAAGGGTCCCGTGAGTTGCAGGAGTGGGTGTGGGTAGTGGTGATAACAATCCTCACTTTTCCTCAGACACAGGGGGAGCTCCCAGCAGACTTCAGTTAAATGTGAACCTGAACCCTGACTCTTAAGGTGAACACCCTGAGCACATGGGAAAGGGAAATATGTACTGGAAAGAGTATCCATACTTGGAAAACTGATTTATCCTTCCCATGCAACAAAATCAGTGCCCAGCACAGATCATGCCTTGGGTGACATCCCACCTTTGGGAGGTGCATTGTGTGTAACCTCCTCTGCGCACAATGCACAAGGCAGTGCATCCTGCTTGTATGCAAAGCAGTTTAAATTTCAGGTGTCCTGTGCTAACTCATTGATGCCCTTATGGCATATTCTAGGGAGTTCTGCCTGGAAAGTACCCCACTTGACATTGTCAATATTCACACATTTCAAAACCAAATGAGCTGTATGGTGGTAGGCACAGAGCGAAAAGAAAACATAGAGGTTTTTCTTCTGTGTTCATACTCTTACCTCAATGCTGGCTCAGCCTAAGCTATGCTTAAGGCTGTGTCTAAATACAGATTTACAGCTACCCAAAGTAGGTGTAAGATAAGCTGGGGGAGAATGGAAGCAGTCAAAGCATGTCTACCACATCATGTAATAAAAAAGAACCAGAAAATGTAACTAAGGATTCACAAGCAAAGCCATATGTCCTGTGAAACAGCTCTTCTTACATGTAATTCAGACAAAGTTTGATGCAATATCTTTGCCCTCTCTGGGGGAAAAAAAATCCTTATTGTCAGGACCTGAACCACATTTTCTGTGAGACACATCTGTCTCATTCCAATAGTTCACACAGCTGCCCCTGTGGTATCTGCGGGAATTATCCTGCAGAAGTGACCTGTGTTCCACACCAGTAACTGCACAGCTCCTGTCAATCCCTCCACTGGCTTTGAGTCTAGTTTAATTGAGGCAGTACCTCCCAAAATTATTAGAGCAGCACAAGAAGAGCACATAGAAGCTGTGGAACCCTGAAATCAAATGCAGGGGAAAGTAAGGAAGGAAACTAGGTGGGGATAAGGGGCGCATGTCATCATCTTATTGCAGGGGTTCCATACTGCTGTCTCCTCATCACAAAAGTTTCATACCTTCTTGGTGTTTTCTGGTGGGCAGCTCCTCAGAACACTAACTCCGCTTCTCAAAGTAGCTAACTGACTCCCATTGCCTTCTTAATAAGCCACCCCCACTCTTTTATAGCCCTCTTCTTCTCATTGATTCAGCTGTGGCCTGGTAAAGTCAGGCCTGTTCCTAATCTTTGATAATTGGCCCAGCTGCAACTCCTTAGGGATAAGATTACTTTCTACACTATCTTTATTTTCTTATATTCTATCCCCATACAGGCATGTGGAATGGGTAACAGAACTCATCATAAAGAAAAATAAAATATTTAGAAATGCAACACCCTAACTGTAATGCCACCTGCCTGAAGTGCCCACCTCTCTCAGGGCCACAGCTCCATCCAGTGAGCAGCTGTTGTCCCATTAGAGAAGGAGAGCACACTGAGGAGAAGCACTCTCTGCAGAAGCTGCGTGAGCTGAAGCTGCTTCCCCCCGATGTGTGTGACAGACCAAACATCCAGTCATGTTGCAAAGGCTTTTTGCAGTGAGCAAATCTGTATGGGTTGGCATGTGTGAAGAATAATGAGTGAAGGTTCATTTTCTGACTTCATTCATTCTCTACATTAATATAAATATTTTATGCTACCAGATGGACTCTACCAGTTGACCATAAGCTGAAAGCAGTTTGGGGGTCCCTCTGCTCTCTCAGGTGCCTTTTCTCTTTAATTTCTTTAAATAAGTAGAAAACCAAACTACTTCAGAACACGCTAAAGCCTTAGCCATAATTATATTAGATGGAAGATCTGCTTTTACTGGTCCCAAGGTCTCTATTCCCAACATCTAAGGAGTATAATGGAATAAATTTGTCATCATCACTGAGTTAATTTCGTATTTTTTCCCAAACAGTATCATCAGGACAATGAAATACATTTTCTGGAAATCAGAATGAGCAGTTCCCACCTTGAAAACTTTAGATAACAAGGACCAAGGTACATACAAGGGGGACAGAGATGCCTCAGGCCCAAATTCTCTGTAAGAGTATGGTATGTTCTGGGAGATGCCTCATAAAAAATTGAAAAAAATCACGAAACTTGCTCAGGGGATAATCATGGCTAGAAGGAAAGTATCTGAGGAAGATGCAAGTGGAGATTAAAGAGATAGGCAGGGGCTGAAGTGTAAGGATCTTTGCAATGGGAGACATACACCATCCCAGTGTAAAAATGAGAGATGCCTTTTCATTTTGAACTAGAATTTACCTGCACTTCACAGGATCATTTTAAGGATTGTTTCATCCTAAGAGAACACACACCCATGAGGAAAAACCCTTGGAGGAGGTGACAAAGCAGCTAGTAAGAACAGCAGGATCTAAGAATCAGAGGTGATAAAGAAGTAGAAAAGAGTCATAATTCTTCTAGCTCCCTGGATAACTGAAGTTGGGAAATTCATAATTTGAAACCCATTTTATTCACTGAAGACTGTCATTGTTTCCAAAGCTGCTAAGCATGACAATAAGTACAGTACATTGTTGAATGAACAGAAAAATTTGCAGTTTAGTAAGAGAGTTATTGAACTCCAACATTAATTACTCAGCTGGTAAGACTAGGTTCAATAACTTATTAAGAGAATACAGGTATTGGGCTGTCTATGCAAGACAAACAGGAGAGAAGTATTACCTCAAATAGGAGAAAAGTGGCACGTCTAAAACAACTTTACATTAGTAATCCTTTCAATAAATTGGCACTAAAATTTTAGAAAAATTTGTACTTTGAAATAAATTGGAATGTGATAAACCTATACCAAAAAGCAAGTACCAGTATTTTTTTTTTTTAAAGGAAGAATATACTGTGTGAGGTTCCCCAGGAGTATCACAGCCTGAGTTATGAAGAACCTGGACGATGGAATGAAGAATAGATCAGCAGATCATGTCATGCTGGAGGCAGATCTAGTTCAGATGTTAGGAAGTTTTTTTTTTTACTGTGGGAGTGATGACGCCCTGGCACAGGGTGCCCAGAGAAGCTGTGGCTGCCCCATCCCTGGCAGTGTCCAAGGCTGGGCTGGATGGAGCTCTGGGCAACCTGGCCTGGTGAAAAGTGTCCCTGCCCATGGCAGGGGGGCTGGAACGAGATGAACTTTAAGGTCTCTTCCAACCCAAGCCATTTTTTGATTATGTGGTTCAAAGGTTTAATGTCAAGAGATGGAAATTGCTAGTGGCTTCTTCATGTCTCTGATAATACTGTGCTAACTTGGAGACTCAGTGCATTATGGGATTTTTCCTTGTTCTGTTTTCCTTTGAAAATTATTTACTTTAATATGTATGTTTCATTTAAGGGAAAATATGCTTGTTTTGGTTTGTTTTATTTTGTTTTCATGGGAGAATTCAATTTTAACTGCATTAGCAAATATTCAGAATCTTGATTCTTGAGTAAGCAAGGGCAATTATTGAAAATATTGGTATATAACAAGATGCACATTCATGCCAAGGGAGAAATAAACTATCAGCTTACTTTTCCCTACAATCATGTAATTTTTTTTCCAGGCCTTGTATTTTAATAAAAGATATACGATTGACAGATTAAAAGAGAACTAACAATATTCTGTTTCATTTCCACAAAAAAAAAAAAAAATTACCTGAACCCATTGTCTAAAATCAGGATGGCCATTTACAAAACAATACTTTTATGAGAGAACAGTTTCTGTCTCCCTTTGTTTAACTTTATTTTAAAAAGAGCTTTCTGTGATTTGCACTTCATGGTGATTTATTTCAAATCAGTGATATTATTGGCATCACATTTCATTGATTCCTTCTATTCATTAGGTTTAGGTCTGATGAGTGAAGAGGAAACTATATTTTGCCATACATAGACTTTGGTTCTTTTCATCCTTCTGTTGAACACAAAAGGTTTTTATCAGTTTTTTGTTGTTTTTTGGTTGGTTGGTTGGTTGGTTGTTTTTTTTTTTTAATTTAGTACTACAATTGAGACCCTTGAATAAGGGAACTGAGCATCACTGGTTGTGACAGTTCTGAAGTCCTGGCTGCTGGATGCACCCCTTGGCTCTCTCCCCTGCTGCACACAGAGACAAAATTCTATCCTTAATTGCCTGGATTCCTCTAGAAGGACATCCCAACATGGGCACAGACAGAACCAGGAGTCAAAGACTCCTGTCCACTGTAGACATAGCTGTGGTCTCCCCATTACTTCCATGAGTCCCAGCACCACTGAAGCATCACCACATCACTCGGACAGGAAGGTGATGTTCAGCTTTGGTACCCTGAAACACCACCTGGGAACACCTGTCAGCATAAACATGCCCAAAATACCCTTGTGAGGAAGCTCCTGTGGGCACAAGCCTCTCCCTGTGACTTTGTACTTCATAGAGGCCACAAGATAAGGATACAAAACTATGTTTCTGTGGCTCAATGTGGTGTCTAAACATTTGGTACTTGCCAGAAATTCTCTCTACAAACAGCTCTTGAGCCTTCACATTGTGACTTTATGAACTTTTTCTGTATTTCTTTACAGTTTTCTTTGAAGTGCAATTTACATCACAGACAGCAGTGGGAAGCTAAGAACTCACGGATCCCACAATTTAATGTTAGTTTGCTTAGGAAAGGATGGAGGAAAAATTGCCTAAAAACTAAATAAGCACTTTGAGAATAATAAATATTAATAGCAGAGCTTTCTGCTCGTAGAGCAGCTTCCATCTGGAGGTCTTGCCTGGCTTCATAAATATTAACAATCCAGTTCCATCAAAATCTATCAGAATATTTCCACTGGGAGTCCATGAAAATGGGTCTTGGTGATAGGTTTTTATGGTGATTATCATCTTTTACCACTTCTGATTTAGTAATCCTGTTCCTCCTTGGATTTTGTCAGACATCGTAGCATGTTCCCTAAACAAGCCTCAGCCAGAACATGTATCTTTGCTTTGGGAACTTAATTACCCCTGAAGTGATATTTTTTCAAGAGGTGGTGGCTTCCTATGCATCTGTTTTTCCCTTCCTCTACAAGCAGGAGGTAAAGCTGGTCAGAAAAGCGTTATCAGGAGCAAGCATATCTGCCTCAGATGGAAGTACAGGCTACTCCTGAAAAAAGGATTCAAAGTCCTTCTCTTATTTTTTGAAGTCCCTATCTCTTGAGTATTTCTCTGTTGCCAGTGGTTCCTGTGTTACAGAAGGGCTCTGGTCAGTAGCAGCAGTAACAGGAATAGGGGGCAGATCTTCATTAAAAAGTGCTCAGAATGAGAAGGTAGAAGGTGTTGCAGCAGCTTGAAAGGAATCATATTTGTCAGAATTGGGTTTTTGATTCTGAAGGATTTTTTTGCCTTGCCTTTTCCCAACAGCAGCTCTTTTGTAAAGGGTCAGAGCTCTGCAGTGTGAGGTGGCTGGATGTGCACCTCTGGGACAGCCACAAGATCCTGGATAGTCCCAGAGGCAGAATATCTGCTTCCCATGACACAAGGTAACATCTGAGTTGTGAAGTCACCAAGAGCCCAGAGTTGCCACCGCACACAGAAGACAAATTTAGTCATTCAAATAACATTTGTTTTCTGATTAAGGTACATTTTGTTTCTTGTGCAGGTTATTATCTTGTTTTAGTCTCTCTTGCCTTTTGCCTTGCTTCCTCAAATATTAATTCACTGAATAATTTCTCTCAGGGTATCCACAGTGCCACAAGACTAACATAACTCTGTGGGGCAGGAATTTTCTGCAGTCTGGCTTGCTGCTGATGAAGGGTTTGCTTTGTTTTCATTTCATGGACTCAACGACTGCTACAGAGTGTGACACACTGCTGGACACTCTCCTGTTTTTGCAGTTTCCAGTGGAAAGTATCTGGGTTTTAAATATTTTTTTAAGACTTTTGAGGGTTTTGCTACTAATTTTAAACAATTTGGTCCTTTCATGCTTGATTTACTTTACAGCAAAACAAATATTTGAGAGTGGATGTTAGCAGGGAAGACTGTGAGATTGTTTTCGCTTTTCCCACTTCCTTCATCATCTCTAAATGAACAAACACACGGTCAAGTAACGAGTTCACAGGATGACTTGGCACTTATTTTGGAAAAGAGGGCAATAATGAACAAAGTAGCATATTGGTTAAAAAGGTCAAACAAATCATGACTTGTGCATTCAAACAGGAATCTAAGAGTCAACACTGATTTAAACAAACATGCTAAAAAATGTTCTGAAGTAGTCTGATTCATCATGCTTTTAAAACAGAAAAACTCAGAGAAAAATTAATAAAAATCTTTTTTAAAAAATCACTTCTGGACCACAAAAGCCAGAATATTAGTACTGTCTGCAAGGTATTCAAGTTTGGAATGGGTTTCAGAAGCCAATATACTTGCCAGTAGGGAGGTAGTGCAACAATAATTTCAGTTGCCTTTTACTCAGTGCTTTGTGTTATTGTTTTGTCCTGAATAAATGGTTCCACAATTGAGCTGGTGAAATAAATTGCCTTTAATTTAATTCACAGAAAATGAATTGAGAACAAAAGGACCTTCACAGTTTAAAGGAGAAACATTAGGTTCTGATCTTTCCTTCTTGTATGTGAAAGTCCTGAATATCTTGTAGAAAAACACACATACAACATAAATGCTGTAGCAGATTTGTTTGCTCAGAGAATTTGCAGATTGACTCAGCATAAAGTGAATCCAATCTCAGCTAATACTCCAGCTGAGCCCAGGGGGTGAAATTATGTGATAACTTTGTAAAGTGCCTTCCATGGGTGAGTCTTGTCTTCAAAATCTAAGCATTTTACTATCATGTATCAGAAATTATATTTTATGAAGTGGTAGCTAAAACCAAGCCACCTGTGGCTCCCAGAACAGTGAGCTGAAGCACAGAATGTTCAAAGAGGGGTTAAAGGATTTGTGCTTGTTTAGTGAAGCAAAAATGAGGCTAGGATTCTTGCTGGCAGTGGCTGCTGTAGGCTCTTATGATGCCTGTGCTGTGTCTTTTGAACGCGGGAACAGCAGCACACACTGGGACCAGGGGCCAATTGCTCAGGTAAGTGTCAGAGATCCAGAGGCACAGACAGCACAACTCAGCCAACCCGACCTCTTTGTTCCTTCTGCAGACTGAAACTGCCAACTTTAATTCACCCACAGAGCAGTCAGAGCAAGGAGGTCATTGCACAGAGACTGGCCATCAGCTGCCAGGCACTGGCAGTTCTTCATTTCTACCCAACCCAACTCATTTCCTAGATGTGAAAGAGCCTGCACTTCACTGACTCTTCTGTGGGCAAGCCACTCCTGCCTTACATGCCTGCCTGGAAATATAAAGGCTTTAAAGTAACATACTTCTTTTAACTGCTCAAGATTTGACCTCTGACAGTAATAAGAGAGGCAACCTTACATGAAAGTAAACAGCCTAAACCTTATGAAGAGGCAATTCAATGTTGAAATTTCACTGTCAAGTTTCCTACCACAAAAAACCCAGTTTATGTACCTCCCTCTGCTCTCAGAAGAACATTTTCCTCATCCTACCCAGGTGTCCTGGTCATTTGGTAGAGTTTCCTCCTCAAGAATCAATTTTTTCCTTTTTTTTCCTTTCTCCTTTTTCTTAATTTTTTATTTCAGATTAAAGCAAGGAAAACACAAATCAGCTGAATGGCATTCAGACTGCAGGACCTCTCCTTTAGTCCCCCAGTGGGACATTTATACCAACATTCCTCCCTGGACTTCCTTTTTCTGCATCTTTGAAGGTTCTTCTAGCCCCAATAAACACATTGTGTCCCAAAGCATGGATTTGCAGTGCTTTGGGGCAGCAGCACGAACATCCACCCCTGGCACTCAGGATATCCTTCCCTCCCACTCAGGGCTACTGAGAGCAGAGTGCTGTGCCACTCAATTGCTGTGGTAGAAGCAAGGCAAAGAGAAAAAGGAGGGAGTCAGAACCAAGGTTTTGCTGGAATGTATTTTCCTTCCTGGAGACCAGAGCTCCTCCTCCTCTGCTGTATTTATGCAGGGCTGACTCAGCTCTGTGGACATAAGAACGGAAATCTCCCTTCACAAGACTTTGTGCTGAGCCACCCACCTACTCAGATGTGCATCCAGGGCTCCCTGAAGGTCTCCCATGTAGTAGAGAGACAAGTTTATTTTCTGTTTCTGGCCTTTGGGCTGTGAGGGTATCTTATGCTACCTCACAGTGTCAGAGGGACGTGCTTCTCCCAGCGCACCTCTGACCCACGAGAAGTCTGTGCCACAGAAGCTGAGGGCCTGAGCAATCCCTTTTCCCTTGCTGGTGACCAGAGCTCTTGTTTTACAGCTGCTCACAGATAGTGTCTTATCTTTAATCCATAAAGGAAACTGTTTGAGCTGCATCTGGGAGTTGTGGAGATGAATAGATGTTTATCTGAGTCTTCCTCTTTCAGGATGCCTTAGCTCAGAGATAGGGGAAGGATGCTAAACCTATTGTTTGTTTTCTAATGTAAAAAAAAAAAGGCTCTTGGGGGTTGAGAGACTTTAAACAAGAAGTAAGGAGGCTTGAGTGAATGCAAGGAGTTCTTCCAGTTTTCTTGAAAACAAGAAATCAGAAACTGAAAGAAGCGGAGCAGGGTGAAAAGAGTAAACAGGTATGATAGGCAATGGAGAGAAGTAATGAACAAGACCAAAGCTAGACATAAAAAAAAAGGAAAAAGTAATGATTTTTCAAAATGGAAACACAGTTCTACATTCTTCAAGCCATTATCTTTCTGAAGGGGAATACTTGAACAGCAAACAAAAAACAAAGATACTGGGATATCTCCCTTAGGATGCCTTCCAGCATATGACTGTGCGGCTCCATCAGTGGACTGTTGCCCTATATGGGCAGGGATTCAGCTGTGCAGGATGCCCAGGGCATCCCTAGGAAGGAAGGATGACTGCCCATCTTCTCACCCTGGGGGTTTGGCTCTCATACAGGCTGGGGTTCCAGAGCTGCATAGGGAAGAAACTGGGATGACAAAATGGCAAGGATATTTTTGCCTGCCTGTCTTATTAACTATCCAGGCATTGCTCTATCCTTCCTCTTGCTCTTCCTCAGGAGCAAAGCAGCGGCTGCCAAACTCTCCTTCCTGCCCCAGTGACTGCAAAGCTCCTCTCAGTGGAATCTAAGAGGAGACCAGGAAGCCAGTGCAAGTGTTAGGGATCCCAGGACTTCATCCTGACCCCTTCCTTTCCTTTCCCATAGAAATGATTCCAGCAGCTGGTTTTGTGCTTCAGCTTCAGGGTCTTTGTGTTTGGACCTCACCATGATAAAAATTAGCTCTTCAAGTACAAAGAAGAGAAGGGGAAGATAGTAATACTAGCAATACTAACAACAACAATAATAATCATCATCATAATTTGGAATATGTTATATTGCAAAATTTTTCAGAGATAAGACAGCTGGCGATGGAAAAAAGGTCAGGAAAATATTCTGGTGTGCTTTTAAATACCAAGACCTAAGATAACCAGAGTTTTTCCCAGGGAAAAAAACTTTCTACTTCAGTTGCATTGTGTTTTCTTCTCAATGCAAATAAAAAACCCCAGAGCTCCTGCTGACACCAAGAGATTCTTCAAAACAAATGCTAATATGATGTTCCTCACTTCCCAGAGACAGGCTTTAATTTTGAACAGTTTGTGAGTGTTCCCAGTTTCACCCCCTCAAACTCCAGAAGAAATTAATCCAAGCTACAGTCTGGAAAGACAAACACCCACTTTAAATTAAGGCTTTAAAATTATTCTCTAGGAGTACTCAAAATGAAACAGAGGATTTGTATTATTGTGATTATATGACTTGAAACATAGCTGGAAAATCTAATCTAATATGCCACACTGCCTTGCAATGCTGAAGTCCATTAAACCAAATTAATTAACCAAGGGGAATTAATTAATTCCTTTTGATACTACTAAGTTTGAGAATAAGTGTTTGGAGTTGTTTTTAAACCTCCAAATGGGCAGCTGAGAGAAATTATTTCTTTTAAACAAACATGAAATTTAAAAATATGCATGCTGAAAATAATGTTTTCTCTGTATTGATCTAAGACTACTTAGGTTTCTTCCTCATGTTGCAAATTTTCCTGTTATTATCTTTTTCCCTCTACCATTCCAGATGTTGGGGTAGAATATAAACATTATTTTTATTGCCTTGCCCCAAAGTGAGCCAAGGCAATAAAATGTTTAGCACAGAACCTAGGTGTGAAAGCCTGTATGGAAGCAGTGAACTAAGGAGCCCTTTTCTTCTCCATTAATACTGACTGATATAAGACTACCTTTACAGCATTTTGCTTCTGTTACTTCTTGTCTTGGCCCTGCAGTCATGAAAAACAGCATCCCTCTATAAATTTGTATATTTGTGATTGTTTCTGCTCTCCATCTTTTCTTTAGCCCAAGGGCCTAAACCACCAATTTGTTTTGACCAACATTTAATTACAGGTTGTGTTTATTAGAGTAATGATCATTCATCCAATCTCCCCTGCAGTTTTCAGTTGCTTTACATCTTTTCTATAATGTAGTATAGAAAGCTCTGCACTGCAGTTCATGTGAAGCCTTGTCAATGCTCACATAACTCTGTATTTTATCGGTGATACCTCTGCTTATATGTTTGCTTTCCCCATGACATCATGAATACAACATGATTTGTTCAATTGTTATAACTCTCCATCTGTCTGAAGAACCTATTACTTATTCTCCACCTTGTCTTTGTGCCCTAAATTTTTGCTTTCTCATTCTGGCATCTCATTTTTATTCTTTTTATGTTGCGTCATTAGAGATTTTTCCCAACCATGTCACCAACATACCAGAATTAGTTTGAATTCTTATCTTCTTCTCTGGTATCTTTGCAAGTGCCTCTACAGTTTTAATAAACATAGATTCTATTGCACTAGGAAGGTTATTCATGAAAATATTAAATGATCTGGGTGATACGCCTGCAGAATTACAGGCAAAATGTTATTCTTTTTGAAGATGGAATCACTGAATCACTACATTTCTCTCCCTTGATACCCACTGGATATGTTTCATCACAGAAGCCTCCCTCTCTCCCTTCATTTTCTTTTGCTATTTCACAAAGTCCCTGTGCATCCCTTTCTCTCTCTCATGTTTTTGTTTTTTTTTTCACAACTGAGGACAGAGGATAGGAACAGGAAAATGCCCTGTGAGGTTTGACTGTTCAGTGTTTCTCACTGCCTGCCTGAGAGTCTGCTGGACCTTGTTTCTCCTGCTTCTTTGCTTTGCTGCTAATCTGATACAAAGTGCACAAAGCAGCATCTCATTTTTACCTGGGGCCTGGTAAAATGCATTTTCTTATTAAAGAACATAAATAGTCTCCTAGTATTGTCCCACCAGTGATGAACCCAGTCATTTCCTTCTTCCTGGATGTACAAAATAATTTGTCCAGCCATGCCAGACTCCCCTTGTCTCATTATTTAGAGATTATGGGGACATGCTACTTGAGGGGGAGAACAAACCAAAAAATCTAGTCCAGATTTATTAGGAAAATTGATCCGAATAAAGAACTGAAGTCTAGGCTGTTCAAAGGCACTAATGCAGTAAAATCCCTTTTTTATTGTTGTGTGCCATTCACTGTGGTTTCCTTGTGACTGATATATTTTGTGTGTATACACTTGTGATTCCTAGCTAACATTTCCAGACCACATTTAGACCATGTACTGCAGCACTAATGCAGATTCAGTCCACATTATTACATCTATTGCCAAAAAACAACCAGCATTATAAACACAGGTGAGAAGAGTCTCATCACAGATGACATGCACATCAACTAACTTGTAAAGTCTTCAGGGTTTGCATCCATGGCTGAGGTTTTCTAGACTCCCCCTTAGAGACAGTAGACAAAAATAGGAATTTCTCAGTGGTGTTTTGTCACAGCCTAAATTACATGTTTCAGAAGGACTAGATGAATCATGGCTTGCAAACACCTCTTGCTTTCCCTTAGCCATAAAATGAATCAATGTGATTGGTATGTGCATCAATATCCAGACCCTTCCTCAGCCTCACTGCCCTTCTTTGGAACTGCTCCAACACCTGAGCGTCCTCCTTGTGGGGAGGGGCCCAAAACTGAACTCAGTGTCCGAGTCACATCTTGTCCTACTTTTGTTTGCTGACCTCATGGGCATAAACACACTCCTGGAAGTGTCACCATTCCCTGGAGGCTGCATTAAGTGCTTAAGCCCCTTCCCTTCATGCTAAATGTCAGCAGAAGGGTAAGACCTAGCTGGATAATGCCAGATAACTCTGACTTTCAAAACTGGGTCACAGAGGACAAAAAATTAGTTATAAGTTTATTTGGGTAACTTTACTGTAAGTGGCAGCATTCTGAGTTGCTCACTTAAGTTGGAGCAATGTTTTACCAGGAAAGTGAAGACATTTATCAGGCAAGGAAGAGTAAATCACTTGAAAATATCATAAAGCATGTCTTTGAAGGCATAATACAGCATCCTTGGAAATTCAGGGTAGTGGATGTGACTTACACAGTTTTCAGCAGGATTTAATACGTTGTTGTGCATGGGCAGGTAGAGAATGAGATCAGTGAAGACAGAGAAAAGAGCTAGGAACTTGGTAGGAAGTCCAAAGATGTAACATTTAGGCACTGCAAGGACACAGAAATCATTGCTGGCAAACACAGCATGAGAATCTGAAGAAAGGAAGGGTCTGTTGTTATTTATCTGTGCTTTTCTTGGGCTTGGTTCTGGATTGGTACAATAAATGGTAGCACTGGAAAAAATGAGATTTGGTCAGGATACACAGGGTCAGACCCTCAGTTTGGAGCAGTCAACCTTTAAGTGTACTAGTTGAAACAAAATATCATAAAATTGCAAATCATATTTGCTGGGGAATAACAAACTGATGAGGGGACAGATTTCCAATATTTCAGAAAGCTGAAAAACAAACCCTCAATTAAGCAGAAACCCTCAATTTCTTTTAAAGGAACTGGTGGGGCTGTGAACGAGCAATTCAATAACTACATCCATGTATATTACTCAGTATTTTTGTGTTACAGACATCCAGAACCATTAACAGTGTCCAGCACAGAGCCAGGCCTCAGTAACATCCCCTGGTAGATGAATGGACAGAGGGTGAACAGCCTCTCAAATGAGGAGAGGCCACAGAAAGCTCAGGAAAATAAATATGCTGAATATAGGAAAGAAAACTTCTAGGTGATTTCACTTCCATTTCAGACACCCTAAGAGAAAGTGCAGCTCTTTAGAGTGACCCAGCTGGTTTGCCTCTGAGAATCCCCTTAAACCTTGGTCCTGCCTTTCATGGATAAGCTCCAAAACTAGAACAGGAAGGAAAGATCTGCTGTTTTTAAACAGGAAAAAACAGTGAGGACAACCTGAAAGCAGGCAGCAAGCACTCAGCTTGCTTTTCTAAGTGGACAACACGTCAGAGAGACCAGAAGAGGCATAAAAGAAACTCCTGTCATTTTGGGATATATTGTTTAGAAACATTTCCTTTCTGTCTGGACATTTCACATTGTTCTGTATGAAGTGGCTGCATACTCTGCAGTGTTAAGGGGCACAGACTCTTCAGCTTCTGTAAACTTTAATGGCTGCTAGCATGGTCTCAGCCAGCAGGGTGCAAATGTGTGACTGAAGACATGACCACTTTGCAGCCAGTCACGAGACACAAGTGGGCAGATTCCATCAGTCCTCAGCACTTGGAGGGGTTGAGCTGTGTGAAACACGCTGAGAGAGGCTGCCTTCCCTTCTGGCCTTGGATTGTGACACCACAAGAGAGAACAATGCCCCAGAGCTGGGACTTGGTCCCACTGTGAATGTGGTGTGTAGGACCTACACATGCTGAGAAGTAGAAGGAATAGCTGGATGGCTGGTGTGCAAATGCCACTATTTTTTACACGTAATAAGTGTGTAATTACACTCACTTTGTTTCCACATTATATCCTAATTGACTTATGTATCAGCAAACCTCAAAGAAAAAATGATGAATTTCTGCCATAACCTTCCCCTCAAAGTTTTCAGTCATTTGAGATCTTGTTATTTATTTCTTTTGTCTTCAGATATTTCTACACAGACAGGAATTACGGGAATTTCCACATGTTCGGTATAGAATTATCTAGACATAAGAGTTTTAAAATTATGAAAAATATTCATCACAGCAAAAGGAGTAATAAAAGACATCTCAAAAGGCAAATTATGATTCAAGATTTTTTGTCAAGACAGTTTTTACTGCTACACTTAGATAAGCAATGGCATATCTATATATGAAAAACTATAGCAGGTTCCTCTGCATAAAGGAATAATAAAATAAGTGCTCAGACATCAACAAAGCAGCCTTTCTCTAGTGAAAACATCCACCAGCACTAGTCTGGAGAATGAGTACTAAGATTCATCATTGGGATTGCTGGTTTGGAGCCCTCCTTTCTGTCAAAAGGCTTTCAGTGACAGTGCATCAGCACTGGTCTCCATCTTTTTCTTCATTGTCTCCCAAGGATATATTTTCTTCCTGAAGAAATGCACACAGACCTTTGAAGTCTGCTGGCAAATCATCAACTGCACTATGATAAAGGAGTTTTCAAAGGGGCTGCCATTTGTTTCCAGAGTCTGCAGCCCCATCCCAAGGCATACGGACCCACTTTGATACAAGCTCCTTCCAGAAACTTCAGTGGAATTGCACATCCTTTAATTCAAAGTGAGGAAATTTAAGGACAGGTGCCCTCAGCTTTGAAAACAGATGCCTCATAAATAGCATTCAGATGTTAAAAAACCCAGGGACTCCAGAGGACTTCATAGAGCATAAAAGGAAGAAACATTATTACATTGTTTGGAGGAATCTGGTGTCAAAAAAAGAGTAGATATTAAAAGCAAACATGAAAAAGAAATAAGAGTTGTTTTGAAGAGCTGCTATAATGTTAAGCATTGGGAAGCTGTAAAAACACCTCAGTCATTCTTGTTTCTTCATTTTCCTACATTTTTACTAATATCCAAGCTGCTATAGTGGTTTAATTTTACTTTATTGCACTGCTTTTCCAGCTCTTCTAATGAGATAAACATTTCTGACAGTGTTGAAAATTGAGGTGACAACAATTTTCAAGACAAACCAGACACAGAATATGAACCACACATATTATGAAGTTATAAAAAGAAGGAGGAGGACAGGAAAAAAGACGTATATTTTGCATTCCTTGGAGTCATACCAGGGAATAAGGACTCCAGTTCTCACTGCTGAGAAACATTTGAGGCAGTGGGGAGTAGGCTCAGTGCATGACTATCCATAAATCTGGCCCCAACACAAAACTGGCTTTCTGATTACATTAAACAAGAGGGTGGAAGCCTTTGTGGTTCATGTCCTTGAACTCTGTTCAGGAAGATGACCGCACTGAACCTCCTGGTCAGCCCTTTACAGGGCACATAGAAGAGGCTTGCTTTGTGTGGGGAGGGCATGTCATGAAAATCTCACTTATTTAGTAGAGCTACATCCAGCAGCAATAGGAGTCCAGAGCTCTGCCAGGGCTGCTTTCCTTTCCAGAACTCCCCATGGTATTGGCACACCTACCCTGGTTCCTGAATGCTAAAGGACAGAGACAGACAGATCATCTCATTCAGACGTAGCTTTAGTACACTTCTACACTGAACAGAATGGAAATAATCTCTCTCTTTTCCTCCTTTGACTGTTTCTAGAAAGAGAATTTCTTCTCCATTCCTTTTTCTTCCCCTTTGCAACTTCCGAATCTGTTTACAACAATTTCATATGCTAAAGTACTTCAACTACTACTATTTTTTATCTTGTTACCTTCCACTAAATCTCCTACTTCTCACTTTCAGGCACCAAACCACCCATGACCCCCTTGTTTGCCACATGTTTTGTCAATATAACCTTTGCTGGTAACACCACATCCGAGAGCGTTTTGGGAAAGGAACAACAAGCAGGTTATTTTTGGTAGAGCACATTTCATCACACCAGGAAAGAAGAGGTTGCACTGCAAGGACAAATATTTCATGATTTCCAGAGGACACCAGTCTGTTTAGGAGCTGTAGCTGCAGGTGCAAAGAGAGCCCATGGCATCGTCCCCAGCAGGGTAGCAGAGAGAGCCTGTAGTGAACGACTCTACAGTGAGAAACTTTGATGACTTGGGCTCAAGCTGAAAAAAGCAGTTGTACTGAAAGCATGGAATAAAGTAGAAAACAATATATCTTCCTACTCAGTTGTTCTCTCTGGGTAGTTTCTAAGTATTCTCAATACCAGGTCAGAATCTCTTTTATTTGCAAGTGAGTCCCTATTGCTTTAATATTAGCAGAGAACTTGGCCCTCTCTTTCACACGGGGATGGGTGATATTAAATCTAACACCTAATATCACTCTTGGTTGCACAGTGATAAATCTGAAGTTACTCTACTCTTGAGCTTAGAGTACTGAGCACAAATCCAACAGGTTTGTCCCACTTTTACAGGGAGATAACAGAAAATAAGCTGAGCTTTGGTGCATTAAGAACAGATGAAAAATACTGCAAAATTACTAACTTTGGACATAAATTATTTGGATTATACAAATATAAGAAATTAAAATTTTCAAAGGCAAGGAAAGAAGAGTTAAGCCACTCTGCCTGGAATTGCAATCTATTTTCTTTTCCCAGTAGAAGCTGCCCTGGACCTGATATGCCAGCTGCTGTCTGATATACGTCTCCTGCCTCCCCATATGCTTCATGTATATGCTTACATATCACTTTGCAGTCAGCCAGCAGCTTGAAAATGTCACAATGATAGCTTGCTTGGTGACACCCCGCACCCTCTGTGCTCATGACTGAATGTGTAGGTCCCAAATCTACTTATATGCACAAAAAAGCAGAACAAAGAGGGTGATTTACAGTGAGATTCTTGAGCAGTGCTACAACAGTGAGCTCTGGAGTGAGCCAACACAGATGGTTTCACCTGCCTGGGGCCTGTATGGAAGAGGAGACATCACGATTGTGTTGTTGGATACTCTGCCCTTTACAGGCCATAGATTTTCACTGGCTGATTCACAGATTAATATCTTCAAGGCCACTCCGGCCACAGAATGATATTGAACTAATAACTTATGTTTGACTCATAAATCTTTCAGGAAGGTGTCTGTAAGACTTCAAGAAATAGAAAAATTCACCCTTTTTCTCAGTGCTCTCTTCCAAATCTTGATTGCTAAAAATTGTCTCTTTTTTATCCCTTGCATTCTTACAATTACAAGAGTAATTGCACAATTGTTAACATTCATTAAAATTTACTCCACTAGATTAAAAACCTCTTTTAGTACCTGATTTTTGCTTCTCATTGAGATTCTTGTGAGTAATAAACATATTGCTTCTTTCTGATAAGGTAAACAGAGACATTTCTGCAGCAAGGCCCTGGCCTTGCATGAATCATGAGCCCAATATACTTTAAGATATTTATCTTCCATGCTTTAAAGATGGAAAAGAGAGAGGTCTTCCATGCTGTTGCTTCTTGTTCTTCAAATGTAGACAAGATCACAGAAGTTAGCTCAAGCCACCAGTTTCCAGAATAAGTGAGGTCAGCCATGGGTTGTCCATCACAGACTTTTACAAAGAATTGCAGCTGATGAGAGATATTTGTAGGAGTGGAAAGACACATTCAGTTTCAGGGAGTCAAATGGCCTAGCCAGGAATTTCAGCCAGTATATGAAAGGGAGCTAAAGTCCCTGTACAGTCAACGGAGGAAAATTAAATGACACCAAAAGGCAAGTTAGTGAGCCTAAGAGACACATTCCTGTGCTCTCCTTAACCTCTGTTTCTCCATGGGATGATCAGACCCTCTAACACTACATGGGTTCCCACATGGACCTCCCAGCCTGGAAACAGTGGGGCTCAGGGAAACTCCAAATAGGAATCCAAGGAAATCCTGTGCAGCAAACATTCTACCTTCACAATGATTAATGCACAACTCAAAACAGATGACTGATAGTGGAAAAATCAGCAAAGAATGAGCTCTAACCACAGCACTATGCCATGACCCCAGTGGAAGGTTAACTTCTCAGCAGAGAGTTATCAATATCTATCTGTGGCAAAGACATCAGTTAAGAGTAAAGTGGACATGATCTTAATTCTCATTGTACTTGTGCATATTTACAAGGAGACAGACCATGTTGGTAAACTTTTTATTCTGACATAAATTCTTTTACTTTATTTATGTCAAACTAATGTGACTTCTAAATGGAGAAAAGCCCTTTATAGTTCAATATTGCAGATGTATTTCTCTTTATAGATAATATTTGCAGTGCAAGATGTTTTTAAATCTTTTTTTTCCCCAGTGATCAAAAAACTCAGCATTTCCAACCTTTTCTGGCAGTACATTTTAGATGATGTTTTGTTCCTCTAAGGGATCCAAATAATAGGTCTCTGCCTATGGCAATTTTGAAATATCAGCATACTGGCAGAGTACAGAGAATTGTTAGAAACACATAATCACAGAAACACAGAATATTTGGGATTGGAAGAGACCTCTGGAGATCATCCAGTCCAAGCTCCCTGCCAAGGCAAGGGTCACCTAGAGCAGATTAGACAGGACCTTAACCAGGTGTGTTTTGAATGTCTCCAGAGAGGGAGGCTTCACAACCTCCCTGGGCAGCCTGTTCCAGGGCTTTTCCACCTCCAGTATAAGAAAGTTCTTACTCATGTAGAGGTGGAACTTGCTTGCTTGTGTTTAAGTTCATGGTCATTGCTCCTCATGCTGTCACTGGTCACCACTGAAAAGTCTGGCCCCATTCTCTTGCACCCAGTTTTAAGATATTTATATGCATTGATGAGATCCCCTCTCCTCTTCTCCAGACTAAACAAGCCCAGCTCCTGCAGCTTCTCCTCTGACCCCACACTGGAGCAGGAGTGAGGAGCCCTCCCCCTGAGGAGGAAGGAGCAGCAGTGACAGCATCTGATGGACCGACACCATTCCCTGTCCCCCTGTGCCACTGGTGGGGAAGAGAGAGGAAGAATCAGTAGTGAAGCTGTGCCCTGGGAAGAAGGGTGGTGTGGGTAGAAGGTGGTTTAAGATTTGGATTTATTTCTTAATATCCTAGTCTGATTTGATTGGCAAGATTTTTTTTTCCTGAAAGTTTTTTTTTTTTTGCCCATGACAGTAACTGATGACTGATCCTTCCCTGCCCTTATCTCGATGCACAAACCTTCCATTATATTTTCTCTCCTCTGACCAGCTGAGGAGGGAGGGCTGGATCAGGTTTGCTGGGCACCTGGAGTCTATCCAGGGCTAACCCACCAGAGCAAGACATTTCAGAGGACATCTGAGAATCAGTTTTTGAACTTAAAAAAAAGCAGAAGATTGTGGCAGGTGAAAATTCAAATGGTGGAATATTGATAGAGAGTGTTAATTAACACAGAGTGTTTATTTGTGCTACATAGTGCATGTAATCAGTTACACTCACTAAATGAGGATTTGATTGCCCACTGCTCCAAAGCATACCAGCACTTTCACATCGTAAAGACAGGGATTCTGCCCATTTGTATTTGCTAAGTACAAGCAGAATGGCCTCTGGGAGGAGCACAAAACAGTACCAGAATAGAAACAGCAAATTTAAATATTCGTAGAAATGCTACAACATCCTTTATGTCTGGATCTCAGCAAAGAAGGGTGTTGGCTTTTTCTTAGGGGAGAGATAAAACTTTTGAATGTGATGTAATCCATTGCACCCAATTTTAGCCAGAGAATGAATAATCTTCTGGAAACCACAATCTCCTCCTTTGACTCCAGAGGGTAATGCAGAAGACTAGGATAGATTATGTGACTAATATTTCAAACACAAAATTGACATAAAATGACACAACCTCCTTATCTTTAGAAAGTTTCTTCAATAGACTGACTCATTGTAGAGTCTAATTAGGAAATTTAATTTGGGTGATGTTGTAGAGGAAGAGTCCATTTATGAATATTTGTAGGAAGCCTTTGGTAATCAGAAAAATCTTTCAGCATGCTTTCAGCTTGTAACAAGACCTAATCATGTGTTTAAAACTTAGAGGAATCTTTGTGTTTTCTTAAATCTTGGTGGCCATAAGGGCATTCTTCAGTGCTTCCCCAATAAAGTTTGAGCTCCCAGAGATGAATCAGTAGTGCAGTACTGTGCTACACAGCATTGCTCCAACTCTTATTTCAATGTTTGAAAAAGCTGACAGGATCCAGGGATCCTAAAGATGTCTGAACTAAGTTTTTTCTCAAGACTGCCTGATATAAACCAATTCCATTCCTGAACTCTCCCTGAAACACTTTTTTTCAGCCTGACTTCACAAGAGAGAATTCATATTTATCTCCCTCGTAGAGAAAAGATATGTTTAGATTATTCAGATATTTTCCCTGTAGTTATGTTTATTGTTCTGAATTATAACTTCCTGGGCAGCTCTTTGATTTAATAAGGAAGAAAACTATTTCCAAATAAAGCATTGCGTATTTCATAGTGAAGTATATATATTTATCTCAGTTGAGTTTGCTTGTAGCTCACTTCAAGAAAGGAGTCATTTCTATACATTGTCTTTCAGCATCTCATCTTTCCCTTGCAGTTTAACATTTACCATGTCTAACAGGAACACAAGGACAATAAAAAGTAGATCTGTGTGAGTGTTGCTGAATTGACAGCTGAAATCTTCAACCACGTTTGTACATGCCATTTAAATAAGGTTCAAGGAAGTCCATGACATTGCACCCAGAGGGAAACCATTGTGCCCATTTGGACTCTGCATGAAAAGAAAACAAAACTCATTGTGCAATTTTGCCAGCAAAAGCGTTCATTGTGTGTCCCAGTGCCCGAGTCGCTGCGAGCGTGAGCTGTTGCAGTTGGGCTTGCTGCCATCCCAGCATGTGCAGTTTGAGATTTTTTAGCGTTGTTTTGTTTCTTGCAGCTGTATATTCTCCTGCTGAACATCAAAAATCTTGAACTAGTGCCAATCAGATACAGCTGAATTGCCTTTACTGCAGTAAGAAAAATTATCAGCATGCAATTTATTATTAGAACAGACAATTCTAAACTTTTACTTCCATCACAGCAGACAGCTATATCCATTTTTGTATAAAAACTCACTCAGCACAAATAGAAGGAACAGAAGATTAGCTGGCTTTAAAACCATATCCTATTTTCAGCTGGACTCACTGGAGAGTGGACCTCAAGGATAGCCATGTCCAGGGCATTTAGTTGCACTTGGGGAGCTCTTTCTCTCCCACACCCTGTATAAGACCAATAAAACAAACTTATTATCTGTAGCTTAGGAACCTCACTTCAGTGAGATTAATATTTTATTATTTGAGAGAACTACAGCCACCCATTTAGCAGGGGTAAGCAGAAAACAAAAACGTATTTCGACTGTAGCTGTAAGTTTACCCCAGGGCTACGTGGATCCTATACCAATGGCATTTTAGGAGCAAAACAAACAGACAAAAACACCACCAAAAACAAACTAATAAAAAAAGCCAAACCAACACTACCAACACAAAAGTACTGATGCTCTGCATGCAGGATATGATAACCACTTGCCACTTCGGGAATTATCTCCAAGAGCCTAAGGATTTGCAAGTGTTACAGTCAGGAAGCAGAGGAGAAAACACCCTCAGGGACCTTGGGAGGACTAAGGTCTGTTCTAATCTCTTGTAAGCCCTTTCTTCCCCCCCTCCCCCCACAGGGCCAAGTTATTTGTGGGATTCTAATGAACTCCATTAGGATTGCTGACTGCATTTCTTTAACTAATCACTTAACAAAGGAAGCAACCTAGGTCAGTAAACACAAACAAGTTGCAGAACTAAAGAAAAATTATTGAAGTTTAAGGTTCTTTTAAAGTAAAACCAACACAAGTCACATTATTTATGAGAAAAATTAAGTTCGAGCCTCCTTTGGGCTAATAATTTTGCAGTTATTTTTAAAGCAGTGATAGGAGCAGCGCTAAGCAACAGGTCTTGGGGTCATCACACACATCCTCATGGAGCCCTAGTTTCATTCAGTGTAACTGTGACTTTACCACATGCCAGCTTTTTGCCCAGACAGAGGGTTGAAAAAGTAAACTTCACTGAAGTATCTCTGAAGAGAAGCACAATGTTTTTGCTCTTGCGCTTATAGAAGAAAGTAATCTTAAACTGATGCCTTTTTCTCTGGAGAGAATAGTACATGCAGGCTAAAAGAGCAAATGCCTCAGTGTTATTATATTTTAGGAAATACCATCAGCCAAGTCGGCTGAGTCTGTTTGGCTAAGTGTTGCTGCAAGGGGGGAAGCAGGCTCAGGAATGGATTTTAAACCCACACCCTTAGTTGGATGTAACCCAGTTCACACTGTGATTAGAAAGATCTCTGCTTTAGATGTATCTCCTCTGTGCCTGATACATCCAGGCTAGAAAAGGGTAGAAAAGAGGCCGAAGCCCTTGCTAAAGTACAGGAGATCCAATCTCCCGAGAGCTCAGACTGAGACAAGGCCATGAGGCCATTATGTTACATGAGGACAGGCCAGATGCTGTACTAACAGCCTTTGAGAGTATTTTCACCTGCACTTAAATAGCCATGAAAACAAAATTTAACACTTTGATAACAAAACAAAGCAGGCTCCACAATCATCAGAACTCTTGACTTTCAATTTTCTGGCCTTCAGAGTTATCACAGAATCACAGAGCATGCTGAGTTGCAAGTATCATCAAGACCAACTCCTGACCCTGCACAGCAGCATCCCCAAGAGTCACACCCTGTACCTGAGAGCATTGTCCAAACGCTTCCTGAACTCTGTCAGGCTTGGTGCTGTGGCCACTTCCTAGGGAGCCTGTTCCAGTGCCCAGCCACACCCTGGGTGAAGAACCTTTCTCTAATATCCAACCTAAACCTCCCCGACACAACTTCAGGCCATTGCCTTGGGTTCTATCACAGGTCACTACAGAATGATCAGAGCCTCTCCTCTTCCCCTCACTAGAAGCTGACTGCAGTGAGGTCTCTCTGCAGTCTCCTCTTCTCCAGGCTGAACAGACCAAGTGATCTCAGCCACTCCTCACTTGGCTTCCCCTCAAGACTCTTCCCCATCTTGGCTGCCCTCCTTTGAATGCTCTGTAATATGCAGCCACTAAAAAACCCAACTTATTTAAATTATGCTACAGTAACAGTCCCATCTATGCAAGGAAGAGTAAAGATTTTCAGTCAAACTGAAGGTCCAACTACACCAGATCCTCCAGGAATTACGACTTTCAGTGTTTAAATCTTCTTTGTGTGAGCAAGTCTTCCCTTTTGTTTTAAATTGCAGAATGATTCACTTTATTTATCATTCTGTTCTTTTGTTATGATAAATCCATGTGCCAAAGCCTGCTCCGATTTCTTAACTCAGCAAGAGCTGATAGTATGATTCACCCTCTCCACACCTACCCAGATGACATTACCACTGTTCCAAAAATGCACCATCAAACTGCATGTCAACATCCTGTTGACTGGTCTAGAGTGCGAGCAGATGTGCTTTCCAGTGGTGTTGGAAATTAGATTAGAGAGGAGACAGTGGCTCAAAGACATTCTGTGTGACCTTTATGATGACACTATAGAGTTACAGAGACTCTGCACCACTGTCTACTGAACTCCTGACCTTCCACATCTTCCCTCTATGGTGTCATTAAATGAACCACAGTTCATGGAAAGCAAGCACCAGGCTACAGGGAAGATGTAGAGCCTCCTTATATTTCCATTTCACAGAGAGATGGCACATTTTGAGAAGTATTTGCATTGTAGTGACACTGGAGATTCCCCTGAGTACAGACACAAATGGAGAAGAGTTTGGCCCAAACAAACTAATAGATTAAGTGGAAACCTTAAACACAAACAGGCACACTACATCCTTTATCTGCAAATAATTGTGCAAGAAGGTAAAGCAGGGGATATATGTGTTCCAGGGATAAGAATATATTCCAAAGGTTCAAGCAGAAGTCAGGGGAGTGGTAAAAATAAAGAGAAATGCTTGGGATGCAAAGTAGGAAGGAGAGTTGATCTCTTATCTCCAGGGTAAACTCTTCTCTTCTGGCCTTGTATGAGGGTCAAGAACTAGTTCAGTGTTATGAATGCAGACAGAAAATTCCTCCTCTGTGTTCCAAGGATTTCACAATCTTGTTGCACTTAAAGTCACAGGCTGCATAGGCACCACATAAGACATGAGTTACACCAGCATCACAGTCCATCCTGGGTAATAAGTTTCTATTGATCCCTTTTGCATCACACAGGTTTCATTCTCCATGACTTTACACCAGATCTGAGATGGTCCACACAGTCTATGGCAAATATTCCTTGCCCTTTCAGCACAAAAATAGATGGGAAACAGAAAGGAAACAAGGTGGGGGAGAACCCCACACACAAGGTAACAAATAAATAAACTATTATTCCTTACAGAGATGGACAGGAAGATAATCAGTAGAAAACAGTATTTCATGGGATGCCCAGAGCCAAATGCTCTCCTATGAAGAACCACTCCTTCAGGACCCAGCCTAGCAGTTAAATCCCTGATTGTGCTTGGCCTGCACGAAGTCTTCAAAATTTGGGATTCTATCCAACCTCACCTAGCTCAGCAGGTTGGCATGTTCAAGACAGCCTGAAGTGTGTAGCCGGGAAAGGAGAGGAGGAAGCCAACCCCACCTCTCCTGCCAGCTGGCCAGGTGACCATGGCATGCAGCCCAGTGGTGCACCAAGCCTCTGGTTCATGTGAATGTGCCCACCAGTGCTGCCCATCTTGAACTCACAGCCAAGCACAACTGCTGCTAAATCCTCTCCTCAAATGTCCAGGTGATGGATCCAAACACCTTCTCTGAAGCTTGCAGGCTGTGCAGGGTGGGCAGTGAAGGATATAACTGGTAGCTTTCCACTCAGCCTCTTTCAATCTTGCCATTGCCTTTACAGGATGAGATTACAGATTTTGCATTATGTTTTGCCATGAAAATCCATCAGATAGAGGGATTTCTAGTGTGATGTCCTGTTGTTGCAAAGCATAACTTCCTGGAGAAAGCCTCCTTCCTTTGTTTTATTTATTTATTTTCCTCCGAGTGCAGCCTAAACCCTCCCTTCCTGTTTGGAACAACAGCTGCAGCCTGCAGCATCAGCTTGCCAAGCCTGAATGACTGTGAAATATCATTTATCTTGGAGCAAGATAGCATCAAAGAGAACAACTATGTGGGCCTGACCATGCATTCACTACATAGCTGTACTTAGGAGGAGTAGGATAAATTGCAGTATCAGAGGCAAAAGAGGTCCCACTTTTGAGCTAACACTCCTGGACCTGAAAGTGCTGTCAAATCTGAAAGCACTACTGAGAAAAAAAGGGAATTTTCATTTCCTTATTCAGAAAAAGACTCTTTCAAAGGCTGGAGATGCAAAAGTATTCACCAGGGCAGGAAAGCAATACTTCTTCTGTAGGTTAATGGGAACACTGTGGCCTCAAGATCAAGTAATTGGCTGATGAAAACCACAGAGCTGACACAGATTTCCTAACATACCTGTGTTATCCCACAGACCTGGTGAATCCTGTATGAATGCCACAATCCTTAGATAAAAATTACTTTCAGATACCCTTCTGTTATCTTCTCCTTTTAACCATTTAGGGGAGCTTTCGTTTTTTTTGTCAGAAGCAACTGCTATTTAAAGGTTAGGAGAGAATTCAGTCAAATTGAAAATTAATGATTAATCACACATTTTCCCTACCAGCACTCTACTCCCATCTTTTGCTCTGGGTTCCTTTGTGGCCTCCTGTCCCACGTGATCAGTTGGCTGAGAGCACTGAGATGCTTTTTGTTCAGTGCCCAGTCTCAAGGCTCCCCTGGAAGCATGCTGGGCTGCATGGTGCTTCCCTTGACAACATCACATATTTCCCATTAATGATGAGTGGAAAAGGTCAGGCAGTTCTCTTTAATGGCCTGTTTGAGAGCAAACAGCCTTGGGAACTGGCTCTCTGATTTCTGGGAACCCCAGTCTATTCAATAAGCAAAGACAGAAGTCCCAAGAAAAGTGAAGATAACAACATATTAAAGGGGGCTTTCCCATGTGAGTTTGGATCTGCCAGAATCCTCCTACATAACTTGGGTATAACTCTTCCAGTGATTTTGGTGGGGAGAGAGCAACTTTAATAAGAACACAGACAGATGCAGGAAGTGTTGCACAGATGCAGAGGGGTTGAGCACCAGGATCTAACAGTGCATGCCGTTTTGAGTAGTTTTCCATAAAATTCCTAAGACAGTCCAGACCACTGTAACATGGCTGTAACATAAAGCCATCACAACTACCATCCTTCACATCATCTGCAGCAGCTAGGGAATCTTTTCTCAATAGAAGATCTGAAATTCCTTAGGGATCACAGAATCGTAGAATCATACAATGGTTTGGATTAGATCATCTAGTTACAACCCTCCTAACTAGACAAGGTTGCTCCAAGGCCACCCAACTTGTCCTTGATCATGATGATGAAAGATTAAAATGTGAAAACTTCACATGACAACAATTCTCATGCCTCAGATCAGAAAGCCCCTATTTTACCTGTGCACATTGTGTTTCTTACACAGAAGAAGCAGTAATCAAAAACATACCCATCAGTATTTTCATAGAGAACCTATCGAGTGTAAATGAATGTCACGCTATGGAGCTGAAGCCAGTGCAGCAACGTCAGGAGTTTTTCCTATTATTTCCCTGTCTTTGTTTTGTGCCTTGCTTTGCTCTATCACTAAAAGTTCCAGAGATCTCTACCACAAGCCCAAAGTGTGGAAATGCTGACTGAAGTAATTTACTGCATCCATGTTCACAAACAAGCTGTTAGTTGCTGTTGGCATGTAAATAAGCCACTGTTCTTTCCATCCTATAGCTGTTAAATAAATACTGTGAGCCAAGTTCGTGGCACTGATTTCTTGTAGGAGAGATGATTTCACAGAAGTATCCTGTGACAATTTTGCAAAACAGGATGGTCCCAGCCTGAATTTCATTACTCTGGTTTTTTCCACTTCCATCCTGGTGGTGACTGTGTTTCTGCTGTCACAGGCAGGCTGTTAATTCATCCTGACTCCATAACAGACACCAGGAAAATGGAAAATTTGTCCACTCTCCTTAGTGTTTAAGGCATAGGCATTAAAAATTGCTTGTATTCTGGTATAACCTAGAAGTCCTAGTCCATGTCAGCTACAGACAGGCTGTGTATGCACACTTACAGTGACTACATGCCACTGTAAGTGTGCATGACTGCAGCACAGCATGCACACAGCCAAACAGATAGCTTTAAATGGCAGCTATATAAACAAGGCAGCTGGCACCCTAGTCCAGGCTGAAAAACTCACAGTGGAGTATGCAAATTAACCTCTGCAGCCCAATAAATACATCTTATTTACAAGTAACACCTGCCTGTACATTAAAATAAAAATACCAAGACTAGGGAGAAACCAGGTGTCTCATCTTTATTCTACCAATGGCAAACTGGAGCAGAAATTAAATATTTTGCCAAAGGTGCCACAGGAAGCCTGTGTCAGAGCCATGACTGGAGTCACTTGTGCTTCAGCCTATGCTGTAGCCACAGGTTCCTGCTTGTTTTAAGCACAGTGTAGATTCATGGTACACGCTGACATAGCTACTTTGACCCAGTAAAAGCCATCCTCAATTTTCACCTGTTAAAAGGACAGAATCAGTCAGACTGTGAGGGTTAAGGGGGATGATGAGCAACAAAAATTGAAAGTCCTGAAAGTCCTACTTTCAATCTTACCCACTAATGGTACACATTTTAGGAAAAGGAGTCAGCAGCAAGTTTTGCACTTAAAAGAAATAACATCAACAGCAGTGGATAGGAGTTTGGGAAGTGGATTTAATAGGTGTGTCTAGATTTGGCTAAGAATGAAAAGAGCATTTTCTTTCCACTGGTTGCTGGCTAATAAAAGCAGAGGGGTGGAATACATCCAACTTGCAAAACTTGAATACAGTTACTGCTATCTGCAAATGGGTGCCCCTCCCCGCTCATGTGAGCTACACAGGCAAAAGAGAATGACACATGTGCTGTTTCCTTTTCCAGTTGCAAAGGGGTCAGGAGCCAGGCAAGGAGAGCCCGAACAAGAGGAGCATTTTCCTGGGTTCTTCCAGCTGTTCTGTTCAATCCCGCCGTCAGTTCTGAGCAGGGAAGAGAGGCTGTCAACACAAATAAGGCATTTTTCAAAGGCGTAAATTATGAGTTCCCCAAACAATGCGACATCTCAACCACGTGAGTACCCTTACCCCCCCTCCCCCCTTACTATAAGAGTGGATTTATCAGCCTGCCGCTTAAGGAACAGATTGTCTAACGCATTTCGTATGGGGGAAAAAAAATAAGGAATGCCTAAGACTAATCCTGAAGGAAAAAAAGTTGGGAAGAAGCTGTTTTCTTTCTTAATTCTTTGTGTTTGTGTGTGCGCGTGTGTGAGGGAAGGACTGGAACAGGCTCTGCAAACTCTGGCTCCTGAACAGGACCAAGCAAAGTTAGCAACGTTTCCGCCTAAACCCCAGCTTAGAAAAGTTTCATTTGAATGTTTTTCCCTCCCCCTGCCTTCAGGAGTGAAGTTATAGAGTATTTTGAAAGCGTGCTGACGCTTTTCTAAGATAGTAATGGTGCTGCCCAGCCTGCGTTTGGAGTCTCAAGCTGTCTGTGTGTAACATGAGACCCAAGCCACAAACTGCCAGTCTATATTTAAAGCCACAATGTGTTTCTGCTCCTGGAAATTTAGAAACACGGGCTTAAGGACAAGCAAATTGGTTTTTCAGCAAGAGAGGGTACAGGAGGGCAAGTCCTGTGTTTGTGTAACACTGCATATTTCAATAAATTTTAAAAGAGAGAATTTGGCCCGAACAGTCAAGGGAGCACAGATCCTCAGCTGCACTATGGTAGTGTTCATTTTGGGACAGTCTTAAAAAGAAGGTGCAGGAAGAGATGGATTATGATTTGATAAGATGTGAAAAACTCTTGAGTTTTTGGTGCTGCAATATATTTTTTTTTTCTTATAGCTTTAGTATGATCTTTCTTGTTTTAATTCAAGAAAGTTTGTTTTATTTTAAATAAATAAACTGCCAATAGCAGAATTGTTTATCGTACTATGGCATCACTAATGAAGGCAGAAAGTACAGACAGCACTGCTGGGAGCAGCCTGCAATTCAGGGTTTGATCCAGATACTGCTGTAAGGATATTTGTTCTGTATGGCTGTAGACACTGACAATGCTTCCCAAGCTTTGAATGAGGCGGGCTGATCCAGCAGAAAAGACACAGCAAGCAGAATCTCTGGAATCCCAACCGGCAATTTCTATTTACCCTTTAGTCCTTTTTGCAGATTCTAACCAACAAGAAAGATTAGATGTTACCTTCATTCTGCAGTTTAGAATATTATAGCTTGTTGTCTATTGCAGTTTGCTTTCTGTTACAGCCAGGAAAGATACAGGCAGGCTAATTCAGCATTCTGAGAGCTTGGGTTTGGCACAGCTTGTGTAAATTACTGCTATTGGTGCTCTCCAAGCATGTCCAGGAGGGTTGTCATGACTCGCTGAGGTTCTTCTTGTGTATTGTGAAATATCAGCAAGGGTCCAGACCCAATGTTGTATATTTAGTGACAGGCTTGGCCAAGTGACACATCCAGGACCAGCTCTGCAGTTCTGAATACATTACAGACAACCTCTCTGGCAGACCCAGGTTGTCAGACCCCACAGAAGGCCCTGGGGGGACGCCGGATGAGGAGTTAGTGCCCCTTGGGCCTTTTGTCTGCTCATAATGAAAAAAGACAGATGTATGTGGAATCCTCAACTTGAATTATTTTAAGATTATATGATGCTCTCCATGAAAATAAATTGCTTGCAATCCAGCTAGGAGTATTTTGGCTGAAAAATAGTCACAATATATTGTCTTTGGTTGGGTGTTTTGGTTTTGTTTTGTTGGGTTTTTTTAATTAGATGGATAAAATTTATAGATTAGGAACAAAAGTTAAAGGGAAGTCTGATAGTACCGTATTTCTGTATAAGGCACGTTTGGTGCATTGATGATGGTTGAAGTTATGGGGAAAAGTCTTTGGGAAAAGGATCTTATTTCCTAGTAAAATTCCTGCTAATTTTGCAAGAAACAAGACAAGAAACAATTGAAAGTTCAGTGTATTGACAGGCACTGCGCAGCATGGACAGCAGATGTTTGCTAGAGAAGCAGAATAATTGGGAAAACAAATTTGCTTCATAGCCACAGTGAAAATCTTTGAAATGGGTGTGAAAATGCATAAAATAATAATCAAAAACTTTTTGATACATATTCTGAACATATGAATTCTTTGCTGAATACCTGCAGGTGAGACCACAGAGCAGCTGCCATCTGATGTAAACTGAACAGTGTTAAGTTTCCTAATTGCTCATGTACTTTGCTTATCTCCTTGTGTTTACCCATGGCTGATAAGGAATTTTATTTATGCTATAAATGCAGTATGATCCTGTCAATCCAGGGGGGAGCACACACTGTTTCAGATTTTAAGTATTCAACTCTGTGGAGTCTGTAAATGTCTTCTGCCCCTATATGGGGATGCCCAACCATCTCATCTTGGGCACTTCCCATGCCCAGCTCAGATATCCCCCAGATATCTGAGTGGGCCCTCTGTACCAGAGGTGAGGGAGACAGCAACTCTGTGATGCATTTGCTTCCTGCTCACATGTACAATCAGTAGCTGCCTGACTTCACTATGAAACCTGAGGAACTCCACAGGTTTGGCAGTCTCAATTCAGCTAGCAGCTTTTGCCCTCTTCCTGTTAGACTGCAATGACCCTATTTTGAGGCAGTGGGACAGCTCAGATGAGGTGAAGGATTAGGACAATAAACGTCACCAAGTCAAAGATTCAACCTGGGCAGGCAGTGATCCATGCAAAGACATCTTTATGGGTCAGAGGTGTTCACCCCTTTGGAGAAGGTGTTCTGCAATTTACAGGATTTCATCTGTACCCAGCAGTCTGGGAATGTTTATCTGGGCTCTTTTATACTCCAAATGCCAGCTGTCAAAGGAGTTAGTGGTTAAGGAGAACAGTTTGTGGAGGCTTTTCTTCCTCATCACCCATCCACAGATAAGGTCCTCGTCCTGGGGGGATAGGGAAGCAGTGTGATGTGTGCAACGCAGAAGAATTGGCCCAAAAGGAAACCAAGAAGCAAGGCTGGTCCTCAGGTCATGCCCCAGCTGCAGAGGGAGGAAGAGGGTGAGGAAGAGAGTGAATCAAAGCCTCCTTGAGCCGTATGCACTCCCTCTGCATTGCCAGCCGTGCTCCAGCAGTAACCCAGGCGCTGCCCTGCTCAGGGGAGCAGAGTCTGGTGCTGCCTCTGTTCTACAAGCAGGAGGTCTTGGCTCCATCAACCCAAGCTTCTCCCCCTGCCCCAATGACAGTCAGAGCTGCTGGCAGAGTGAGTCACGTATGTATCTGTCCCTTCAGAGAGGCCACCTTGCAAAGGTGGCCTCAGATAAAGGCAGATAGACTCTGGCTGAGAATGGGGAGCGTGGTTCTGGGAACAGCCTTGCCACATCTTCAGCTCATAATGAGATATATTTTGGGGCTGCAAACCGGTTATTTTGTATGTTCCTGGAGCAATACCACTTGCCTTTCACAAAGGGCTTGTGAAAAGCCTTGAATCAACCCTTCAGGTTTGAAACTGTGTTATTCACACCTTGGCAATATATGTGATTTCATTGCCCTTAATCAACGGAAGTGCTTGCCTCTGACAGTAAGTGATAAACAAAAACAGGGGCTTTTGATTAATAAAATCTGGTCTTCACTGGTAAACCTGTGAGCATTTATACACAAGGAAACCTACAGATTATAATAACCTCTCATTTTTAGCACAGAAATCTCAAAACATAACCTACAAGCATTGATGTAAATTGAATGTCTCTGCTTGTATGTTTGTTTCCCACCACTATGCATATGAATTGGAAAATTTGGCTTTATACCCCAGGGCTCTCCTGATGCCCTCATTGTCTGACATATTTCTGTGAAAGTCTGGGAATTGAAAGGCGCAGAATGCACCTAAAATTTCAGTAATTAACAGCAGAACTGTTGGCAAACCGCTGAGCTGGAGAGAATAGGGAGGATGTCGACCCAAATAGGAGTCTGCTTGTTTAAAATACACAATTTCAGCATTGCTGGGCATAATTTAAGAAAAAATACACAGTAGATGTTAAAGTACATTTTAAAGATTCAGGTTGTGGCTAGTTGTGTGCTTAAGCCTGTTAATATTATACAATTATGCAGTGTCTGCATCTCATTGCTGCTACTGCTGCACCTTTCTTTCTAGGCTCTTGTGTAATATACCCTGTATGCATAGCTGTTCAAATGACTGAGTCCAATCAGCAAAGTCTTTTGTAAAACAGGCTTTCAGAACTGCATTGTCTAATGAAAGTCTGTTTGTGTGTGTGCTCTGTGCAGTGCCTGCCTCTATTGTTGGGGAGGGATCAGTATTCCTATAGCGTAGAGAAATTCAAGCCAACAGAGGGATCTGATTGTACTAGGTGCTGTACAGTCACCTCTTCTTCAAAAGGCTGGTAAAGAAGAGAGATTACAGGTGGGAGAGAAATGACTGCTCTCCATGGACACTGCTGGTGAGGCAGCTTTTAGGTGGGAAAAGCTGGGGGGGAAGGAGTTGGTTTGATTCCAGCAGAATCACTGGTGCAACAGCTCTTTGCTTCCCACTGCCTAATTCTGTAATGCATGCTCAGGGAAAAAAACATAGCTCAGAAGTTATTTAGCAACTGGCCTGCTTGCTTCACACAAAAAGATCAGAAAACTTCTGAAAACAGCATTTGACATGAGTAGGAAGTTTGTTTACAATTTTTTGCTTCACATACAAGTTGTGATAGAAAATGTACGAAAAACCCAGATGCCACAGTGACAAGAATATAGAAACACCTTAGGAAATATAGAAACACCTTAGGGCAAGTATTCAGTCAGGAGACAATTGTGTTTTACTTCCTTAATTTTCAAAGTTAGATGAATTTGACAGCATTACCCCAATAATGAGTAGATGAAAAATTCACCAGCTGCTAAGCATTCTGAAAAACTACTTGGAGACTGGAGAAAAGTGTCACTTGGAGAAATCAGGCCTTGTTTGCCAACAATTTATGAACACAAATGGAGGAAAAGCCTCTCTCCTCCGGATAATTTATTTGTAACTGGTAACTGCATCAAGTACCAACTCTGCCATGCTACAACAACAGACATGCAGCTCATAATTTCATGCTGAAATAAGACCTGGACTCCTCTGTTTCTTGAAGAGTCAGCACAATCTAATTCACACCAGATTCCTATCTCTGCTATGTTAGCATGGAAATCAAATGCACTGCCTGTGCTAAACTGATCCCTTATTGCAGATGTACCTTGCACATGTAGTTTCACCAATGAGACAGCTGGCTGAGTGATTTTCCTCTTAATTAATCATCTCATATGCAAAGGATGCCAGTTTCTCATATCTTCTTCTCTTCTGACATATGTTTCACCACAGGGTTCTTCCTGATGAAGCAGAAAACTTCACTAAAAATCTCAATGGGTTAAACTCGTTCTGCTGCATTAGAGTTTTAAAGTGATTTTTTTCTTTCCTTTCCTCTGCCTCTCTTTTTCATCTTAAGAGGGAAGAAAGAATTCAGTTATTTCATGAGGGTCTCTACCTCTTTTTTCTCCAGATAAGCCCTGGAACTGAGTTAAGCTTTTTATCAGTAAGTTGCAGGGGGGCATTTGAACACACCCTGAGACAGTTCTTTGTTATTGTGAGTGATAAATGCCTATTTTACTGGGGACTACATGTTTAAAATACCTAGTTTTATGAGACAGTTCACATCGTACAGGACATGTGTGACTAGTTCGCAGCCATACAGAATCAGACATCGTCATTACATATGTGCAGGTGTTTACAGTTGTGAGCAGAGATTCTTTCAGTAACACCAGACCTAAAAAACTACTTTGAATTCTGTTCACACATCTATACACACACACAGAGTGTGTGTATATACAATATACTTTATATCTGTATGCATACATTTACAAAGACGCGCATTTATACCCACCATCCTTTCCACTACTTATATGGCTTTATTTGTTCAGGTTTATATTCCTCTTCTAGCTTATCTGTGCTGGGAGAATTTGGTAGTTGCATCTTTAGGACAGTTTTCTAGAAATGCTGATCATATTAGTATATTCATACCAAAATTATTCTTTAAAAAAACTACCCTCCTTCGGAAACAAAATAAACAAAATACTTATTCAAGAATCAATTCAATCCTATTACATAATTCTGTGACACCCCCCCCCCCAAACAACTGAGAAGATTAATTTATGCTGGAAGAGATTTTAAAGAATTGTTAGTCCAGTTTGACTTTTTTTGTAGGCAAACTTTTCTGTGGTTCATCTCATTTTCTTTGAAAAGTGTTCTTACTAAGACAAAAGTAAGATGCTTCTTATCTGCTAATTGGATGATTCAAAACTCTCAGTCACTTAAGAAGGGATGAAAAAGCAGGTCTTCATGGCTGACTTTAGATAAACCAAATAATCCTTAGGTGAGATAGACCACAAATCACTTAAACGCAAGTGATTAAAGAGTTATCTGTCTGAATGAGTAGAGGGAAGAAATATTTCTAGTGGATGGTGAAGAGTTACCATAAAATGTAGACATCCAAGGGTTCAGGAAACTTTGTACATTTTCAAAAATTCTGATGTTTAAAATTACATGCATTTATATTTTATTTCTGTTTTCTAGAATATATTGTTGAATTCTGCTTTCAGGATTTTCTTAGCATGCATTAGGGCTAGAAGTTTACCAATTTATTATTAAACAGTCTAGTCTTTCATTTCCTGAAACTTTAAAAGGAGCACTCATGAGCTAGCTGAGGTTGCTCTTCTGTCAATGGTTCATGCCAGTGTAATGAGCACACTCCCAGTCCCATCCAACAAAGCAAGCAGGAAATTTAAATCCTTGATGTATCTGTGGCCTCTCTCACACCTGCTCTCTCACGCTGGCTAGTTCAGATATCCTCTGCACCTCCTAATCCTACCTGTCTGTCCCTTTCTTAGCCCACAAGTAAATGGCCCTCTCTGAACGTACGAGAGACACACAGGTCCCAGCTGTTAAATGCTATTTCCCCCCTTCTCTCAAGGACCCTCCACAGTCCTGCCAGTGGGAAGGAAGAAAAGAACAGGTCAGGAAAACATAGATCTTTCCCTGTCACCATCTGGCTGAGGCTTTGTTTCCTTTGGGAGTTGCCCTTTCTTCCGCTCTCCCTCTTCTCTGCTGATTTCTCTTTGCTCTCTCATCTTCACAGCTTGCTATGAAACAACACCTCCCGTCTCCAGATCTTTCCTGTCATCACATAGCAATTTTTATTTACAACTAGGACATGCTTTTTACATTTTTTATGATTGGGACAGATGATTATTGTCTATCTCTCTTGAATTTCCATAATTACGTCAATGGCCTTTGATTTTTGGACTCTATTGCATAAAAATCCAGTTTTCCCCATACTGAACTCATAGGGACCTTTTTTTTTTTGGTTTAAAGAAACTGTGCTACCAGTTATTAATGGCAATTGATGGAAAGAGGGGCTATACACAAAATTAGGCTGAATCTCTCTCTACAGAAAACCCTGCATGATGTATTGTGTACACCAGGAAACAAATCTGTAGTTGGGAACCAAGTCCCAGCTTCCCCTTTGCTTTGGGAAAAAAGGGGTTTTTCACTCTTTTGCAAAACCACTCAGTATGCTCTGAACACTGTCATTTTTCCTTCTACTCAACCTATCCCTGCTCCAGTCATGAAGAAGAGTGAACAACTTCTGCTAACATCACCAAAGCCAGGAAGATCACCACCAGGTTGGGGAGAAGAGGGCCAGGTTGGCTGGGACTTTGACCAATGTGGTCTTGTGGAAGATGAAGCTGACCGTGGGGGTGTGGTTAGAAACAGATGCTCTTTAAGGCCCCTTCCAACCCAACCCATTCCATGATACTATGATTCAAAGGCTGCTTGGTAGGTCCTTCTCATGAAGCCTGTTTCCACCTAATGTGAAGAAATGAATACTTTTGACACCTTGCTGATTGCCTTTGGCACTTTACCATCTCCCTCTAAGAGCTGTCTACTCATCATACCTACAACTCAGGCAATAGGTAGTGACTGGACCCACAAACATCCTCTAAAAAGGGAAAAATACCCTTATATCTTATCTTTTCTATAACTAAATGGATCTGGTTCCTCACAACACCTCTTCCCAAGTCAACCATCCCACATCCTGACCCAAGAACTCAGATCTGATTTGTACTTGCTGTACAGGGGACAATTTGAAATTACTACAAATACAAGCCATTACCACATGGTGAATTGGCATGGTGAGAGATGGAAAAGCTGGTGTTGTACAGCCCCCAAAATAAGCTGGTTTTTTAATACCGTTGGTTATCTGAGTCTTTCCTCTGTCTCCAGCTCTCCAATTAATGTCTCCTTCCTACTCATGATTAATAGCAAGCTTTCCACTCACTTCCTTCCCATTTGTTCTTCACAAAATACAATATTCTTCATTGCAAAAGTGTATTCTTTTTACTTTGTTCAGTCTGTAAATTTCTCAGGGCAGAATGATCTTTCCCTCCATCTCCTTTCTAAACAAGAATCACCAAATAATTATTTGGCACTTCGGTGCTCATGTGGTGCTGACCACATCTGTCTTCTCAAGTTACCTCATCAAGTTGCTGATTCTGGGTAGAGATTTCAGCCACCTGAAGCATGAAGATAAAATGCAAAAAAACAACCTTAGGTATGACATCAACTGGTAATATATATCAAGCTGGAAGGATTTTAGGGGTTTCTCCTTGAAAATATTTTTCCCCTAAACACATTTATTTGTATTCTCTGAGATAGTCTCTAGACTGTGGAGATCAAGGAGAGCAGAAATCCAGCAGGGTTTTTAAGTGCATTAAAAGTACCGTGTTTCAAAGCCACATGCCTGAACATTTAAGCACCATGGAAGAAATGAAGTAGCAGGTGGTAATACCTGTAAACATGATTGTTCTAATCTTAATACTTTTCAATTTGTCAAAGCCTAACTGTGTGACAAAGAGCCAAAATAAAGGATGCTGTGTGCACATGCAGACACACACGAGAGCATAAAACCCAAGGACACCAGCCAGCTTTGGGTTTTCCCTTTCAGCCACATTTTTGATCTTGTAAATCTTTTAAGTATTATTTCCAGTAACAAGGACATGTATTTACCAGACTTATGTGGAACCTGGCAAATCTAAGTATGGAGTGCTTCTTGAGAGATTTGAATACAGAAGTGTAATTCCCTGCTGCACTTCTTTTTTGCTGAGGTAAAAAATATAAAATGCCATCCACCACAGAACAGTGGCATATTGTAAATATCTGCATATTGTGAATATATAGAGAGAAACACAGTCTATAATGTTCCTCACTTAGCAACTGAGACATTATATAAATATTTTCAGGTGCTTTCACAGAGTCAAAGTGAGACAAAATGAGACTATTTTTCTTTTCATTACTCCTAAAGAAATGAGAAAATATTAACAAGTGGTGTCCACCAGATCTAATCCCTTTCCTACCATAAGTTTTTGTGCATGTTTTCTGTACAGCTCTAGCTGTAAGTTGAAAACTTCATCACCTGAGACCGCCTGATGTCCTGGCCTGTAAACAAATACACAACTAGTTCTGTGTCCTTCCTGTTTCTGCAGAATTTCTTGGGAATACCTTACTTCCTGCAAGCTGCCATTGCAGTGCTGAAATCTGTTGTTGAGATACTTGTGCCCTGGAATTTGAGATTGCTCATATTGATTTTATTGGACTTTGTATCAGAATTTGCTGATTTCAGATCCAAACTTTTTAATACTACTCTGCTTGGTTTAGCTCACAGCAGCCTTGTCTACTATCACCACAGATTTCATTGAAGGCAAAGTGATTTATGAATGGTAGCTAGTGCTCTTGTAGGAAACACTATTGAAGACTGGGGGTAGTGGCGAGCAAATAAAGATAAACTGATCCTGTATGCTCCCAAAGAAAACTTCCTGCTGACTCAAGGTTCTTGCACATTAAGAAAAGATGTCTGCAGCTCCTGAGCTCATTCCCCCTGTGGATTAATGATCCATAAGGGATTCTTTGTACCAAGGAGGAGTAAATCACCCCTCCTGCTTTTGGCAGGAAGGAACATAACTGGCGAGATAAATGCTTTTACATTTCTCTGAACTTTGCTGTTGCTCCTGGTTAAAGGATTTCCCTTCTGGAATCCATTAAAATCTGTGAATCTCAGACAAAGACTCTTCTTCCTCCTCCCACGTTCTGTGTGAGATGCTTAATCTCAGCTTCCCGGGGACATAACCATTTGTGAGCTGGAAGCAGAGCATGAGCTGAGCCCTTCTGCTCTCAAGGTACCTCCTCTGGCTTCCTTTGCTTGCAATGAATGAAACCTTTCATTGTGACAGCCTCTGACTTGTGTCAGAAGGTTCATGACTGACTGGAGCAACAATGGCTTGGCAGAGACGTATGAAACTCTTTAAAATGTGGCATCGTTTAATAAATAAAGATCAGCTTTGAACACAGGGGAGAAAGTGAGATAAGGTACAGCTGCATGACACTGCTTCTAAGAAAAAAATGCAGCCTGGACTTTTCCTCCCTCTCCACAAATTGCATTTCCTTTAAGGAAAAGGTCATGCCTTCTTTCCCAGGCTGCTACAAGCCCTCCCCAGACAGGAAGCATATCCTGTGTCCTGTTTTCTCCAGAGTCCAGCATCAGAACAGACAGCAGTGTAATTTCCATGCTGCTGCTCCCACTGTGCTGTTTTTAAGTGACCTGAGTACCAAATCTCTGGCTGAATCTTCCCCCACCTCAATCGTGGTGCAGCCCCAGGGCCTTGCAGAGCTGGCAGCTGCTGAAGATGGCCAGAGGGAGAAATACAAGCTCCTCCCTTTGGAGGTCTGGATGGCTATTTTTGCCAGATATGAAACTGCAGCAGTCATTGGGGGGAGATGTGGGAGGGGGAAAAGCACATATTCTGTAATTGAAGATTGTGTCTGTGATTTATTCCAGAAGAGAAAGGTAGATTTTCCTCACTGAATGAGAAAAAGAGACTTGGAAACCAGAACAAGTAGCACATGCCCTTTTCTAGCCAAGTGATTTCCCTCACAGCTCACACCTGAGAAGAAGCTGGGCACCAACCCTCCCCAGTCATGCCCTGCTGCCTGCAGCACAGAGCAAGGTCCAGGACTTGTGGGTGGCCGTGGGAAGTTCGCCAGGGAAATACAGATAAATGTGGGTGTTCAGCTTTGCAATTGATTTTGTTTTCCACTACTTGGCACTTCAGGGCACCAGCTTGCTGTCTGTGGACATGAGCATCCATATCCCTTAGAGGATAATTTCCTCCCACTCCCCTCTCCACTGAAAATATCCTTGGTGAGAGGAGATGTAGCAAGAAATGCAAACTCCTTCCCTTAACAGGCACAAAGCCATGGCATGTCAGCTGGGGCCGAGGATTATATGTCTCTCCAGACTCCCAGGGCCACACACATCTGTCTTTTCCATTCCCCAGCCTTGCTGGGATATTCCCAATCCATCTTCTAGCTAATGGGATTTGGTACCAATTTTCCCTGTCCTTTGTTTCACTGCCATTGCACAATGAAGTGATGCTGTAGCATTAGCAGAGCTGCCTGTGTCTCCCTTAGCCCTCACCAGCTGTCAGGTTACACCAGCATGAAGGAAAAGAGACTTCCTTTCCCAGGGACAGTGCCACCTCTTCCCACCTGCTGCAGAGTCCATGACAAGTGATGGCCAATGTGGGTTTGATCCTGATAGTGCTGGGTTTTCTTGACTAACCAGGACTTAAAATCTTTTTAATCTCTGCCCATGGAAGTTCTGCATGGAGCTGATGGGCTGTCTTACCCACTAGAGCCAGTAGCAGATGCTTAATGGAGAGTTAAAGCACAGGCCAACCATCAAGGGATCTGAGGAATGGGAAAGTTTTGAGCCAGAATTAGTAATTCAGTGTTTAAATGGGTGCCTTGGGGTATAAAAGCTTTTGCATTTACCAGAGTTTCTCATATGAAGTACTTTTAACCTCCTGCTCACATCCAGACTTGGCGCTTGGCGGGACTGAGCCTTGTCTGCTGCTCTTCTTGAACAAGATCTTTTAACTTGGAGTTGAAAGAATTCAACCTTTGAAGCTCAGCATTACTTGAATGCACAGCTGGTGGCAGGGAGCAGGGAGCTCCTCTGTCCAGTGCTTCCAGGCAACTCCAGTGCCTGCAGGGCTGTGTGACCATGACTTTATCATTTTGTCCCCTCCATCTGTGCAGCAGCTGCCCATCCCAGTAATGATAAAGGCTTTTGTCTGAAGCCAGCTGTGCAACCCTGCACGGCACAGAGGTGCTGGTAAGCCTAGTCCCTGTCTTGGAATGCAGCCAGGGTAGGGAATATCTCTGCACCCCTTCTTCCCTCCTCATTAATCAGGCCTCCTCCTTCTCAGGCAAAAATATCCAGTGTGAGGTCTTAAAGAGTTAAAGGCAGACTGCTGTGTATGACCCTTCTTTATAAAGCATGTGCATCTCCTAGGGAGCACTTCCTGCTGGCTGTCTCCTAAGGGGACTCTCAAGAGCAAAGAAGCTACAAGGACAGTCCTTGGAGCTCCATGCAGCTTGTGTGTTTAACTCTCGTGGGCAAAGCAGGAGAAGAGGGAAAGACTGCCACATCCCTTGAAAGGAGCTGGGTGGAGTTAGAAAGGCAGACATTCAGGTCTTGTGGAAGAAGGAATTAAAATTGACAGAGAGGCCCTGTGAAGCTGGGGCCTGAGGCCTGTTTTATCCACTCCTTTAAGTTTTCCATTTGATCTATGCAGACAGAACAAAAAAATGCAAAAAGGAAGTGGGCTTTTCTCCTCTCTTGTAACAGATACATACTTGTGTCCAAGCCCTGCCATGGCATGAAGTACAGCACAGCTCCCCCTGAAATAAACTGCAGCTCACACATATCTCAGGGTGGAACTTGGCTCTTAAACAAAATTTAATGGGAGTCTGCTCTGGCTGAACTCTACTTATGACTTCATATTTTCCAGGGCTGTGCGGCTGCTGTTGGCTTGTTCATTTTTCTTTATTTTTTTCTTTTCATTCTCTTTATAGTAATAGGTGTTTCAGTGGGATAACTTGACCTTATGAGACTGTTCCAAAGCATACTTCTCTGGAGGCAGTGGTAAATAGAAGAGCTTTGAGAAATTTTCAGGCTGTCTCATGACTGCTTGAGAAGGCAGACTTCTGCAACCTGTTAGGCAGCATCAATTGGTGAATTAAACTAGGAAGTTGGAAAGCAGAGAAGGTGTACAGAGGCTATATATTATGTTTCTGGCTTGATTCTATCATGTTTCTCACACTCATAAAATGGAGTTTTCAAAACTTCCACCACCAGCCCAACTGAGCAGGTGGAATGTGTGAGAGAACGGATTTCAAAGGAAGCAGAAGCAGTTTAGCAGCGAGAGCTCTTGCAAATCCCACCTTGGGTGTGAACCACTCGGTGTTTCGCTTGGTGTGTTGGGAAAGTGCCCTGCTTTGAGCCAGCAGGGCCAGCAGTGAGTGCTGCTGCTGCTGCTTGGTCACAGAGCCCCACGGCTGCTGATGCAGCTGTGGAGGAGCAGCACCTCTGAAGGGAGGATGGCACAGGGTGACAGCTCTGCTCTAGGGTCCCCATCTGACAGCTGAGAGAGGGGCCTGACTTTTTAGTGCATTCCAATATAATCTTACATAGGAAATACCAAGCCCAACTCTTTCCATGGCCTTCTAGAGCTCCTGTAGCTCAAAGGAGTCACTGGACTCTGAATGTCCAGAGTTCTCTGCTCTGCTCAGAGCACTCTAGAAAAGAAGTCTCCAGCTTTAACCAGCTGCTTTTGTCTTTATGCTTTTCTTCTGGGGAACTTGTTTTCCCTGCAGGTAGATTTATGATGTACTTCAACCACTCAAAAGAGCATTCCTGCTTTTTGCCCTCTCTGTCTGCACCTAGCAAACCTCTCCCTGTTAATGACAGTCAGACTACAGATTGACTTGAATCAATTTGCCAATAAGTAAATAGCCTTCTAAGTAAAGAGTAAATATGAATAAATAAATCAATATTAAATGGGGGAAGAGGCTTTCCTTTTGATGAGCTGGTTTTCTGCTTGGAAGGAAAATGTTTAGGAACAAGAATGCCCTTTGCTGCAGGAATGTAGTGGCCAGCTCAAATCACAATTCACTGTCAGCTTTCCTCCATGGATATTTCATACACTTGGAGCAGCCCAAAGGCTTTACAGTAAGTGAAAATTATGTTGATCAGAGAAATACCATAGCAAGCATTTGTTGCTATTGAAAACTACTAGACCATATTTCTTTGCTTAATGACACACATTAATCCTCTATTGAAATTTCTAGGGCTGTCCAAGCTGAATTTGGCTTTAAAGGCTTAAAATGCAATCCAAACTATAAAAAAATGTAGCATTCTGACCAAAAAAAAAAGGAGCTGGAAAAAAGTCTCAGCAATGTTCCTTTGTTTTTCCCTTTGCTGTTTAAACGACTAAGGATGTCATCTACGAGCTTTGAAATGGTTTCAAAAACATGGCATTTTTTAAATTGGTGACCAGAATATGAATATTATCCAAGTACCCACTGCTACTTCTGTTTTCAGCCCAGTTTCCTAATGAGATGAGTCTTATGTGTTCCTGCTGTCTATCTGTGTGCCTAATCATCTGCTCATCCATCTGCCAGTTCTCATCAGGAACTTTTGGGTCCACTGACCAGTCTCAACCAGATTTGAAAGAGAAACAAGAGCCTTGGAAATTAATGTAATTTTCCATGTTGCATGTAAGTCAACACTGTCTACAGAAAGCCATTCAAGTGAACAGTAAAAAGGACTCTTATTGGGGGATTAAACTAAATTAAGTTCTTTTCTACTTAAGAATGTAGCAGCATCAAGTTTTGGCATGATTAGTTTCCTTCCATAAACATGACTCCAACTTAACAGGAAAACACAGAGGGTAAGACCCCATTTAAGCACCTACAGGAGATATCAGGCCCTTCTGACCAGGGCATGTTGAAAGCTCTGCAACAAAAAATGGGTCTCACTACCTCATAGCAAGGTTAAGCCCTCAGCACAAGCTTTGGAGAGGGATGGTTAAGAGGTGTTAACAATAATGTTTTCCCTAATTATAGACTCTAGAAATCTAGGCTTCTTTAAGCTATTCTAAGTTTGCTTATTGGTTGATGGGAAGGAAATTCCCACACCATACTCCTGGATTCACCACACTGTGTGGAGGCTGAATAGATCTTCTTGGAAGAAGGCATGTCAGAACAGAACAGAACGGAATAGCTCCAGTTGAAGAGACACACAGCTATCATCTCGACCAGCTGCCTATCAGGATCCTCCTGTAGCACCTGTGGAGACAGCTGAGCTCACACAGACTCCTTTCCAGCATCAAACATCTCGTCAGGCTGGTTATTAGCCTCCCACCTACATGGTCCTTGACATTAGCAATAAACTGTTAATGAACTTCACAATGTAAATCTGTGCTGAACAACATTCAGTACATGGCTTCAGTGCAGGTCTTTTCATGCTTAGCTCTGTTAATGTGTTCAATATGCTATTTTCCAAATAATTCCAGACAGTTGTCCAAAAATAATGCACAAATGATCCTTTTTCCTTTTTTCCCCAACAATTATTGCACAATTTGTCTAGAATAGCTCAGATGAATGATAGATCGTAAAGAAGTTTTGCTAAAATTCCTCAACTCTGTTCAGACAGCTGCACTGATACGTAAATGCTTTTCAGATAATAATGTGGCCTTTGTCTTTAGAGCAAATACGCAGAAGAAATCTCCATATTCATTGAAGAAACCTTGGGAAATAAGAAATATTGTTGCCCTGAGCTACTATTTGCCTTGCAAGTTTCTAAGGTGTTTCAATATGTTTTATTTTCTTTGTTTAATATGCTCAATATTCAAAGCATTTGGAAGATTGTTTCCACTACAGATATCTCCATTAATAATATTAATCTCATCTGTGCTCCAGGAAAGATCTCTGTGTCCCTGAAGAACATATGCTAAACAACCTGACATTTCCACTTGCAATGCACAGTAGACAGCCTTAGGCAAGCACTGGTGTATGAGCTGGATGGAGCTGAATACAATTCATATCAAATAAGCCAGGGGACAGAGCACAGAGAATTCCCATTTCCAAGAATTATCACCTGTTGGACTGCTTTGCTACAAAATATTGACAGTGGGAATGAGCATAAATGAAGAAACCTGCCCATGTTGGGAAAATTATTATACTTTTTTAAGGATAGGAGCCTGGTGCTACATTCTTTGAACTCTTACAATATTACTTATCAGGCTTTCACTAGTTTCTAGGTGGTTTCTAGGTGACATTATGTGTAGTTTGATCATATCAGTTCTAGTTTAAGCACAAGGTCAAGCTTTTGCATCTCAATGAGAAATAGGCATTTATCAGCCTCAGTAGAATAGTGGCCATGTTTCTATCTCAGCATGTCTGTGTTTATTAAAATCAGTTTTCTGCCAGCAACAGAGTCAGTGGAACACTCTTGCTTTTGGATCTATGCCCCCTAACTCCCACCCCCAGTATATAGAGGCTCCCTCCCTCAGCAGCTCCCCATGGGGAGGGGCAGCTGCAGGGTCTCTGGATCCGTGTCCCTGATGGCTGGAAAGCTCGAGGTTACTGCACTACTGACTGCTGCTAAACAGAGCTTAAAAATGCTGAGTCCTCACTGCCTTTCCTTTAGTGCTGGGCTACTCTGGTCTCCTTTTCTCTCCAGTCTACAGTTTTCATGAAAATTGAAGCAGTCCTTATCTTTGCCTGCTTTTCGTTTAAAAACAGTTGGAGTTGAATAATGGAGTCAAAATTTGTGAAGGATAAAAGGACAGTCAGGCAGATAGCAGGAACAGAGAAAATCAGTGCAAAAATGCTATTGAATGTGTTTGATGAAAATGTTTCAAATTCTAGCAAGTAGTTCTGACTGTCTTAGTTAAGGGGACTAATTTTAACTAATGTTTGTCTTCGTGCCAAATCCATAAATGCTTAGTGCCATGTCCATAAAAGAGGGTATGTTTCAAATGTAAACCAAAACCTAATCTTTAGAAGTTATTTCGGTCATAAAATCAAGCACAACAACATTAAGAAACAGAGATCACCTTATCCTCTTAAGAAACAATCAAAAGGCTTGAAAGTCTGGTCTGAGGCTGCTAGACCTGTGAGGTACAAATTAAAAGCTTGTCTTGGTAAATAATTACAAGCAGTTTAGCAGTTAAGTTGTCTTACTGTTTCATGTAACCACTTACACAAGGGACTGGGAAGGAATAATCACCTATCCAAGATCTCTTAGCCTCTGACTGTTCATTAAAAGGTTCTGACTCAAATTTTTATGCTTATGTTTTTAACATGAAAAGTTTAGATCAGTGGGGTATGCTGTTTTCATTAACTGTTTCTTGAGAATTATAAGATAAATATCAGCTGCAGGTCATGAGATGGGCTTTCATTATGTCTGAGGTCAGCTGCTTGGATTACCTATGGTCATCTGCAAGTTTGCAATGATTAACCAGTTAAGCCAGCAACTCCTGTCTTTTCAGCTTTGACCTCAGTGAAGGAGCAAATGGCTAGTTTGTTCCCATTTTGGTTCAACAAAAATGAATAGAACTTAAAATTGTTGACTTTGGAGGAAAGTCAGGCAGAAATTAGCAAGAATCATCAGATTCACTGGATATTTAGTGTTTCTTTCAAAACCTTCTCAATTATAAAGCCTTCAAAAGGAGTACTCTGCTCTGATGAAGAGGGAAAAGGTCGGAGGAGGAGAGGCAAAGGCAGGAAAATATCCTAATCATGGACTGTATGTGAGAGATTGATTCATACTCCATTTGTCACTCCTTTCTCAATGAAACAATTCCAGGTCAATTTATCTTCTCCAGGAAGATGTTGTATATGAGCTGGCTGTGACAGCTATAGAGGAAAAATGTAAATGATGGCCTGGTTACATCAACTTATTTCCATGGAAGAGTAAGGAAGTTTCGCAGTGATGTAACTGTACATATGAAACAGACAAAACAGGACACAACTTCCAGATAGCCACATGCAGCATTTTTTCAATAAATTGGACTTTCTTCCAGGTTCTCACACTTCATGCAGCTTTGTATGATAAGAAGGCAACATTTGGTCTTCAGACATTGAGCAGCTTTCCCTTAGGAGCACAGCAAACACTGGTCACTGCAACATTATAGTACTTGTAAGGGGGTGTTGACCATTTAAATACACTTGCCAGATGGACTTAATTGCCATCAGAATTGGTGGCAATTCTCAGGGTTCAGCAACCCTGAGCAATGAAGTTAAAGTCTCCAGTAACTTCAAACTAAAAAAAAAAAAAAAAAAAAAGAATCCAGTACATGGTTCAAACTGTTCAAACTGAAAGGGGAATTTGAGGGCACTGTCAGTTCTTTTTCAGTTCTTTTGGGGGATAAATGAAAAAGTTAGTTTAAAAAAATCCGTATGCTTTTTTAGTTTATATACTCCTTTAAAACAATTATTTCCTCTTTTTAAATTTGGTATGTGGGTTTTTTTTTTAATTTCAAAATATAGAATATCTTCCTTTTAAAATATCCTTATTATTTTTAACCTAAAATAGTTTCCCAAATTTCATTAATATTTTCTCCTTTTCCCTCTTATCATTAAGGGATATCATATGATTATTTTTTGACAAGATGACTTTTAGTGTATCTCTCCATCTCTGCTTTTCTCAAGACCCAATGGCAATTCAGCTTCACCTAAGGAGAAACTGTGTGTAAATTAAACCACTATTTCCACAAACATTGTAAAACAGATTTTCTCTTATTTACTCCATAACATTCTAGAATGGTGAAAAACTATTTTGCTAACGCTGTATACTAGAATCAAATGAGATTAAAATTATGTGACAATCTAATTAAACTAATTTGATCATTGATTTTTATCCTTTCTATGTTATAAAGTGTCAAAAATCTTGAACAGACCTTTATTTGAATGAAACTGTCTGCTTAGAATTAATGACAAAGTGCTTTTTAGCTGGGATAACAAGAGAATTGGACCCAGTACAAAAATAACCCTTAATTTCATAGGTATTTTTAATCTGCATGATGTAACTTTCATTTTCAACATAATCCATTTACTTGTCCAAAAGATCATGTGATTGTTGTTGTTACATGACACCATTATTTTCCTTGTAATAATTTGGTATACAAATGGCAGCCAAATTATTCTGTCTCTTTTCCAGATTGACAGATGAGAAACTGTTCCTTAATTTTGAAAGAGCAGCCTTAATGTGTTTCATAGTCTAATGGGAGATGGTGATGACTTTTTCAGCTGAATATGTCAAACTGATGGGTTCAGGCTGATGACCCTTAGGGACAAGAGATGCCAGCTCTGGCAGGGCACAGCACACTTACTGGCAAATATTAAAATAGGTAATGACTTTTTTTTCACTCAGAATGGCCTCAGTGTGATGCATCTGATATTGTAACGGGCCAGAGAGCAGCTTGAGCAATTAACATATTTCTAACATGAAGTTTTCAGAAGTTGGTTCGACTCATTTTTACAGACGCAGCTGCAGTGAACCAGTTCTAACTATAGCTTGTAAATTAAATTGGTGTGCTGAGGTTAATAGATTAATGATTTTCTCATGAATGCAGTGTGTTGGGAAGGCACAAATATAAACCAAAGGGCAAGGAGGACATACCATAGTTGCATAAACAATGGAGGTGTTAAGACTTCATTAGTTTTTCTATACTAAGTGTGTGATAAGAAAAGTCCTGCATCAGTGGAGAAAACAGGGACACATTAGGACTTGCTTTTCCAGTCAAGAGGAACCATGACTGCAGAAGAGCATACAAAGAACAAAAAGAGCCCCTTGGAAAGGAACAGTTATGATAAATACATTTTTATATAAAGAATATTTTAAAAAATTAAATTGCAGTAGTTACAGGAAAGGTTTTTAACAACAGCAAAAGCTGCCTGGTGGACTCCATATACTCCTCAGTGCTTTCAGAAGTTTGTTTTACTGAACCCAGTCAAATACCTTAGTATCATCTTGAGTGGAGACAATTAGAACCTCACCTAAATTCTTTACATAAAAAGGCAGTCCTCTTTTAAAATTAAGCTTTTTAAAAATAAGGCAGGATTAGTATGGTATGTTGTGCTAGATCAATTGATACAAGCCAAAAAATAGAGAAAAATGTACTAGATTCTATATTACTGAGTAAACTGCATTTCATTTGTCTTGTTACTGTAACCAAAGTTATTTTTCAAATGTATGGAAGAAGCAAAGAACAATCAGTACTGAGTTAAAACCCTCCTCTGAATTCCATCTCTATCTGGCCTGAACCATAAACTGGATTCATGAACTATCATTCAATTTGAACATCTCCCTTGTTTACTGGACATGCATGGATAGATAGTAGGAATGTTTAAGACAAAACAATTAAACACTTAATAGCCAAATTCTAAAGACACATTTCAGCCTACAAGAGACTGCTTACACAGCACTGCCTGCAACAACTCAGCCAGTATTTGGGGTGGTATCCCTGGATACACTGAGGTAAGGGTGGGTTGTTCCTCACATGGGAAGTCCCATTAGCAGCAGATTTTCATAAACTGATCAGGTGAGCTGATTCAAGTTGAAATCTTCCTGTGTGTTTCCTAGTCTGCATGCCTAGGAAAGCCCTGAGAAGGAAATGACTGCCTTAAGGATTTCAACCCATCATTCACATGGATTGAATGAATTTCAACCACTTCTCAGGCAATGAACAGGAACATCGAGAGAGAACGGGTTGCACAAGAAAGCACTTAAAAACCTACTTGAGTGTAATTTAGCAGCCAAGGCTTTGTCTGAGATTGTAACCTAGCAGTCAGCAATGGAGCATGGTGATAAGAGATGCTGGGGTTGTTAAGAATCAAAAGCACAAGCATGTGGGTAGGAAGATCCTGAAAGACAGGAGCAGGAGCAGTGCTGCCTGACTGCTGTCAAGTGGCTTTGAAACCTCTGTTGTCAGAGCTGCTTATCACACACAGATATCTGTATATTCACTTAGCCTGACAAACTCCCAAATGCAGGATCACCCATCATGCATGGGAACCATGACAATGTGAGTTGTAATCTTGGGCTTTTCATTCTCTTCTCAACACTGCCAGCTTCAGTCTGGAACTTTATTTTAGGAAATTGGAGAGGCCTTGAGAAGTCTGGGGTAAGGTCTACAGTGACATCATCAAATTGTCCTTGTGGATTGCACAGTAGTGATTTGGCAGTTCACACCAGTAGATTAGATCTATCCTGTAGGGTCATTCCCATGCATTCCTGTCAAATGTGCCAAATGGGGATCCCCTTGCAGGTATGGTTTTCCTTTCATGCTTTTCCCATGTGTAAATCCATAGCAATCAAACATGTAGGTGCTTAAATTGTTGACTAAGATCCTGAATGCAGAACCACTAAGAGTAAAAATACTGGATTTTTTTCTGGAAATTTAGCCGGCAGAAATGATGCCTGAAAATTAGAAAGCTTGAAGCTTTCTACAAGTTTATTCCATGTGTCACTGATAGTAGCCACAGAATCACTTAAAAGTATTGTTTCCTGCAAGGAGAAAAAAAAACCTAAACTCTGAGCTTTCTATGCTGAATGGGAGAAAGTACTTGGGGGATGAATATGCCCTTTCCCACCACCATATAAGTTGAACAGCTTGTCAGTTGGAATGTCTTAACATGGTTAGGCTTCTAAAGTAGAAGTCTTGCTCGCTGATAAGGACTGCCATTATACTTTGTGTTTTCCTTAAAGACCTGTTCTCTGGTGTCACAAAATCATGCCAAAACTTTACTTTCTGTCCACAAAGCACATTTAGTCCTTGGCATTTTAAACGCATTGTAAAGAAGAACTGGAAAGATCTACTTGAATGAAGCTCAGATATAAAGCAAGTGTATATGTTAAAAAAATAATTGCTTTAAAGCTAGTGTCAGAATTTTGGGGCAGGAAGTGATTTATGGCTTTTAGTGGTTCAGATTTGCAATTTATAGAACAAAAGAAATCATTATAACTGTCAGAAAAGTGCATGATGAGAACAGGAGAGTGCTGAACCTCAAGCAAAGGTTTTCACTGCTGGACCTGCCCACTTCAAACAAGTGTTCCTTAGCCAAAATGGAAGGGGATAGATTAAAACAAAGGGGAGGGGGAGAACTACTAAAATCCATAAAAATCAAGTTTTATTGGAAATTGCACCTGAAAGAGGTAGTTTAACAAATTTACCAACAAATTAGCAGGAATAAGTCACCACTGGCTATGTTAACATACAAGTCAGTTGCACTGGTGTGCCACCTGTGAAGAACAAAGCCAGAGATCTGCCTGCAGTATTTAAGTCAGGAATATTTCTGGGAGTTTCACAAGCTGCTACCTTCTCAGCAGGATGTGATTGATGAGAATGAGACAGGTAGCAATTGTCATTCTATTGCAAAAATTTCTTATCTGTAAGTTTATGAGCAAAACTGGAATTTGATGAATGTCAGGTCATGACACAAAAGCATTTCTTTCTTATCATTCTGGCTTTTAGAAACATACTTTCCAGCAACAGACAATTTGATTTGTGTGTTCTATTCTTGATTTGGTCAACTCATTCTGATGGCCAGAAATTTTATGAAAAACATGTTTCCCCACACTCTTTTGATTTCTGTGTGTCAGGGTAACCAGTGGCAGTAAATAACAAAACTGTTCAAGCACTTTCAGAACCAGATTGTAGCTGGACAAGGGCCAATATAAGAGGGAGAGGAAGTTTTGCTATGACAATATAGCAACACGTAACACAAAAGATGTCCTTGAAACAAAGGGAAACAGTCAATACAGGTGCAACAGCAGCTATTGAAACACAGACCTCTGAGGACTCTACATGTGAAGAAGAGCAGAATAAAGAAGGTACAAGAAGGCCAAAGCCATTGCTGAGCTAAAGGTTCCTTCAGGAAGCTGGATGTCTTTTTTGCCTCAGAAAGTGAAGACGCAGTCCTCAGTAGTGCAGTAATGCACTGTATTTCTCACACAGAGTGAGTTTAGAGAGGCCTTGCTGAGGTTCCTGGGCAAGCACAGCTTCCCTTCTGGACAGCAGCCACTGTTTAACTCCTGCTCAGGGAAGATGGTCCCATTCCATCACACATGCCTTGCGTGCTCCTCAGCCATATTTCAGGAAGGACGACACTGCTTGAACCTCAAACAACGCCAGTACTTTCACACCTGCCTAGCAATACTGTAATACTGCCATAAATCACATAGCTATTTTTGGGCAAAGTGAAATTTCAGAGACAGTGAAACAGGGATTAAGGGTGTCTCTGTGCTCTACATCACCGTTGCTCCAGAACTGATCTGGGGAGCAGACCTTGACTGTCTGGTCATTGGTGGTAGCTGCAATGTTCTGGCACTCCAACTGATGCAGCAAAAGTCAGTCTGGGAGGACAGCAAGCCTGTTCTGTGGCCAAAAGGAGACACACACAAAGGAGTAGTCAGTCTCGTTCTTTTCTTGCAGTAAAATGGGAGCTGTGCTAAGAGAAGCCACATCAGGGTGTCAGCTGGAGGTCACAGCACTGCCAGATTAGCAAATTAGTGCCAGCTGTACCATAGCTCAAGATAAGTCCTGCATTCTGTTGCAAACTTAGAAAGATGGAAATGAAGACTTTTCTGCAAAGTGATGATACTGTAATCCATTATCAAAAAGCACTGTGATGGTAAGTCCTAGAGATAAGGCACCTGCTTGTTATCTGAATCTGAGAGGCACCTAAGAATGCCAGGTATGAGCAGAGAGTTACTCATAAACCTTTTTTTAATTAAGGGGATAATAATTTGATCTGGAATTAATGTTTGGCAGCAAGCTGTGTGGCTTGGGAAGCACTTTGGAATTCACACCTTCAAGTGTTTGATTGCTGCAGAGGAGCCTGCTTTTTTGGCATTCAGCATGTATTTGGTGTGTGAAGAAATACAGAGCATTTTGACCTTGAGGCAATTAATCTTTTCTGAGCACGTGGATTTTGAATAGACATAGACATAATAAGAGTTTTTAAATTACAGAAGATGTGCTCAATCTTTCCATCAGTATATAGATGGAAGAAAATGTGGGAAGGATCTCTAGGGGAGAGAAAAGCGCTCTTACTTTCTAAAAAAAAAAGCACCTTCCATGTTTGAGAAGAGGTGGATGCTTTGAATCTCAGATCTTCTCAGTTTGTTGCTGGCTGATGTTAGAGACTGGAATGAGCAAGGAGAGTTCTGCTGATAGTGTTTTGTCCTTGAATCATATATACAGATACAGCAAAAAGCAACCCAGGTATCAACTATAGTGTCACTTTAGAGAGGATTTGGAGTTACATTTTCACCTTTTCCAGAGAAAGTTTCTATGTACTGCATTTACCAAAGGGAAATTTCAAATAAAATTTCTAATAAGTTATAATGCAATTATGTTATTTGATTTATCAGCACTGAATTCAGACTTACTCTGTGTTGGGACTATGTTTTATACCACACACATGAGAGGCTTGCCGTGATTTCAGATGTGAGCTGAAAAGAAAACAAATGCAAACATTAAAAACAGGACATTACAGATAAATAAATACTAATTGAAATCAATACACATAGATTAATTTGCACCAAATCAAGATCCAGACCATGCTCTGAAGAGCCATAAATGGGAAAATAAATAGACATCAACCCTTTTTTTCCCAAAACTACCTTTCTGAGAATAATCACAGTACCTAAATGCTCTTAATTTAAGCATTCACTGGAGGATGTTACAGGTAAGTGCTCATAATACACAGTAGGTGTTTCCCTGGGGGCCATGATAGTTTGCATAATGTGCTAGCTATTTCTTTTCCAGTACTGTGATGGCAGAAAACTGTTACAGTAAGGCTAACTCTAATGTGAATTTTCATAAATGTCTTTTGCTAACAAGAGATATTGATTAAGTTCCACGTTTCACAGGTTAAAATAATACAAAACTGCCGGTACAGTCACTGCTCCTCCAATTTCTTTTTTATGATTAATTTTTTTATGTTCTATTCTATTTATAGATGGAGAAGTGGAGAGCCCCACAGCTGGAGCAGATGTGGCTGTTATTGGAGGTGAGTAGCAGCACCATAAGAATTAAAACAGCAGGTTTGTTGATTTCTTGCATTTTGCAAAACCCCTGCTTCCCTGACAAGACAACAGGAGCGGCACAATTAGAGTTAATTAGGCCAGTGGGAAATCTGCTCCCAGAGGGGCTGTTGGCAAGATAACAAGATGAGCTAATGAGCACAAACCATATACTGAGCAGCATCACCCCCATCCATTCCCCATTTTCGGACAAAATACCAAGCAGTCCAGCAGAAAAGTCAGTCTCTGATTTCCCTCCGTATTCACTGGATCAAGCTTGTCCTTTAGCACAGAACTGGTGCAGCACCTTTGATATGAGCGATGTTAGCTTATACCAGCTGACCCTTTATTGTTGCAGAATTCACCACTCTATTTCCTGGTGTTCCATTAAAGCTCTCTCATGCATTTAAACTAAATACAGTTGTCAGAATAAATGAGCAAAGCTACATTCACGGAGTGAACCTGTCTTTTTATTTTTATTGTGTTTGTTCATTTCCATGCTAACACACTAATTTCAGTCATTCACAAGGGGCTATACCAATCATTAGTGCAAATTGGTGAGGTTCTGCTATATTTCCCTCAGGTCCCATCTCCTGTAACTTTAATTTCAGCTTTCTATGAACAAGTAGCAGGTAAATTGATTTGTACTTAGTCCCCTAGGCTTATTAATATTGTGCTACATCTAAAGCCTGTTAGAGCCTCTTGTGTCAAGGGATACCACTGAGGTCCTAAAAATTGATGAAGCCTATGGTGCAACCATGATATTATTTTCAACTTGAAGTTCTTTGTATAAGCGATTTCATTTCTGCTAGCAGTAACTTTACCTTCCAGAACCAAGCACCATGAAATCTGGGGGATAATGTTAAGGCATTATATAGACTATATCTTTAAAGACAGAGTTATAATCTTTATTTACCCTGTTAATATTCTGTCTGTTCCTATGGTTTTATGTCAGTAGGGTATCCACACTCAGTTTACTGATGCTGATAAACCTAAAGCTTTGGAGATACCCACTCTTGCCACTTATCTTGAATATAAGAAGTAGAAAAGAGGTACTCTCCACCTTCCCCTCCTTGTCTCTGCAAAGTAGTATGCATTTCCAGGGAGGAATTCTTATGACAAAACATAAAATTCACTTCTATAAAAAATGACCCCACACACACTGACAGCAGAGGAAGCCCTAGGAATGTTCTGTTCAAGTTCTTTTTATTGTGTATTTCTTTAATATTTGGCTTATTCCTGGATTCATATGAATATAGAATCAGCTCAGTATCATGTACTCATACAGAATCACAGTAAAAACGTTTATAAGCACATCCTGGATACATGCAAAAAATCATGTTAAATTTTTTTTTAAAAAATCATGTTAAAAAAATTAAAAGTTCACACAAGTTGAATAAACTTCAAAATACTTAATTTGTCAGAATTTTTAAGTCAATAATTTGATCTGGGAGGAAAGGGATAGAGTTTGTAGGTCTTTTAAGAATGGACTTGTCATGAACTTGTCTCTTTTATGGACTTCTACCTTTCACAATGAAAAGGATCATGAATTTACTTTTTTTCACTAGAGTGTTTCCATTCACCATTTAGTCCTATGCACACTGAGGTCATCTATAGAAATTTTTGTCCAGTCAACACATAGCTGGAAATTAGTTCAGGAGACAAGAAAGATCTACCCAGAACCTCTTCCTTCTGCCAGGTGTCACTTTCACATTCATTACAATCAAACTTTCTTAATTAGAGCACAGAATGAAATGGCAGCTTGCAAATACAGAGCAGTTCCAGTCACACAGCTCCTGCTACTTGTTAAATGTCCCCTATGAAATGCTCAGTGCCCTGAACATTTCCTGAAATTTAGAACACTTGAGAAGGCAGTGTTGGGTTGTCTGCAGCACCCCCCACCCCGGGTTTATGTTACCAGAAGGATGAAGGAAACCTATTGATTTTCCTTTATGTTCTTTTATTTCTCCTCATTTTGAAATGAACTTTTAGCTCCAATATGTTCAATCAAATCAAGCCATTGATTTAAAAGAAAGCTAGTGAGAATTTTTCCAGTATTCGTACAGTATCTACATCCCATCTTGTTTTTGCAGCATGTTCTGACTCTGGCCACTGCAACATACAAACCCTTATGACACATGGGCTTTTCCCTACCCAGCGACTCAGGTCATGATGTCTTGCTGTGCAACACTTCTCATAGTTTACCACTGGTGATAGATTTAAGTGGTTTCTTTCCCCTAGGTGTGATTGCTGCCGTGGTATTCGTCCTCATTTGCCTGCTGGTGGTGATGGTGCGCTACATGTACAGGCACAAGGGCACCTACCACACCAACGAGGCCAAGGGAACCGAGTTCGCCGAGAGCGCCGACGCCGCTCTGAAAAACGACCCCGCTCTCCAGGAAGCAGTGGATGAGAGCAAGAAGGAATATTTCATCTGAGAGGCAAGGATTTCCATGGAGACTTCCCCGAGGGAATCAATCAGAAATGTAACATCAAGAGAAGTACTAAGAGGTGGATAATACGAGGATACAGGCGAGCATCCTAATTGAAAAGTATCTCTCTACTTTTTTTTTGTCACTGGGTTCTTTTCCTCTAGCAGTGAAGAACTAAATGCCAGATACTTGCCTGTTGATTTTATTAGCAACACAGCTGGTCACAGTTGAAATCAATATCAGATAAGAAGAAACAAAATCTCAGTATGAGTGATACACCAAAACCAGATAAAGATAGCAAATGTCAAGCCTTGACATTTGGTGAAAATAGCAGATGCCAAATGAAAACATCCTCTTAGAGTTAATGATGCATCCTATTCTGATATGATGAAGAACTACCTGAAATTGAATTTTAAATGGTAACAGAAAAAACATTAAACTAGATAAAGGTGATCTAGCTTGAAAAAAAATAAATCTATAGCCCAGATATCCCCGCCCATCCCCTTAAATGTGCATTTTTATTGGCACAGGGGAGTTTATGTTGGTTTATGGGGGGGATTTACACTGGGATTTCTTTTTTTAATATTTGAATTTTATACATACATAAAAATCAAAGACACTTCAAAGAAATAAAACTCTTGGAAAATGTGGAAAAGGTAAGAGTGAAGGATTTATTACTGACTTTCTCTGCATGGCAGCTTGAGAACTGCGAAATGTTGGAATTTACAATATAGTATACAATAGTCAGTAGATAAACAAATATGATTCCAATTAGTCTATAGGTTTTCTGCACACATGCATATTTAGATAGATATTAAAAGGTAAAGCATCCTGGTTTGAGCAGGCCTTTTGAAACAATGGAGCTCAGCTATATTTTTTTCATGTAAGATATTTTTACCTGAATATTTATTTATTTATTTTGCATTAGAAAATTCTCTGAGTGCCCACCAGCAGGATTGTAGATTTCTGCAGGGAGAGGAATTCAGTTCTGGTGCAGATATGAGTACATCTTTCACAAATGCAACTTTATGACTGTCACTATAAAGAAGCTTGTTCATCTGCATCCCACTGGCTTCATTTCTCACTCTGTATGGCTTCTGTATTCTTTGCAGTGTGCTAGACCAGAGAATTACACTGACATCAATGCTTTATTATAAATAAATAAATAAATAAATAGAATATTCTTGGTGGGTCACATGAAAAGATCTTATTCTCACCTGAGAATCAACGGTGATGAGTTTCTTTACCCCAGTAAGTTGGCTTCCTAATTGAAGCCCACAATTACCTCCAGAAATAGGATAATTGTTCTCTGCACCTGCTCATCCACAGCTGTCATGGTGCCCTGGACTACTGAAGATAGAGGTGGAGAAATGCAAGATAACAAACAAGATACTGATGAGCTCTGCTCAAGTTGATATATTTTTCCTATGCTTTGATCTATATATGTGTGTACATATATATAAAGTCATCTACAGCTGTCATTTCAAGACACTGTTGCTGATCACTTGTGCTCTCTTCTTGGCACCAAAGCTTGGGAAGCTCCTGGACTCTGGTGTTCATTACTGACATTGGCCTCAAAAATGCTGTAAGAGATCTGAGCAAGGTAAGACTCCGAGGACCCAACTGAAGAAACAAGATATTTTTGTCTTTCAATCACAGTCTGAGTTTTTGGTCAGTACTTGAAGAAGATGGACTCTGAATTGTTTTTAGAATCCCAGTACCTTTAATTTTGAATCTTAAATCCACATGTGTTAGCATTTTAACCAAAGAATGTGAAACTCGTGCCAAATTTATTAAATGCTTAAGATACTTTCTGTAACATACCATTGCAGAACCACATTTTATTCCATGGCTAGTGCAGTAGAAAATGCACAAAACACAGATCTGAAATGTTTGATATTATGCACCTGTCTCCTTCTTAGACCCATTAGTATTTTAATCATTTTAAAATATTAATAATTTTTAAATCATTTTACTTCTGAAATAGGAACTATTTTATTTCTCTAGGACAAGTGTTAGAAAAAAATCACTGATCTTAACTGTAAGACTGAGTTTATAAAACTGAAGACCCTTGATCCTCCAGTTCAATAAAAATGTAAATATTTCCTTTGGGAAAAAGATAACTGGAGTGACTTGAGCTCTGCTGCATCTCCCACAAAAAGTGTGGGAGTACCAAAGAATTTTCCTCAAGCCCTAGCATGACCTATAGAGGATGACCAGCCTTTTGTCCTCTTTCATACATTCAGAACATGTAACATTATCATAGCTGTTAAAGAAAATTGACTTTACAGAAAAGTGTGATGGACATAGGGAATAAATTCCTGCTTCTCCTCAGTCATGAAGTTCTGGCCTTTGCAAGTTGAGCTTGCAGATTTTAATTAGACACCTGTGTCGTACCTGTTACACACGGGAACCTGACTTTGTGTTTCTTTTGGTGTGGGTGTGAGCTTTTAAATTATGATTTAGACAAAATGCCACACTGGAATTGTAGAGGCCAGATTTTCTGTTGTTATAGCATGAGCTCAGAGGAGCTCAGGCAATTCTTACCAGGTCAGTCAACTTCAGACTTTGTGTCATAGCTTCCCTTAAATCTCAACTGAATGCAACTTCTGCTCTCTGACTATATCTCTTCTTTGTAGCTTAGTTAACAATCTTTATCCCATTTTCCCTATTTATCTAGGCTGACAAACAGTCCAAGCATTCAGGAACAGCTTCCCTGTTGGTAACAAGCCACTTTGAATAGTTGGGCAGCAGCATTTCTGTCATGAGCTGTGGTTTCAGTGACTTTATTTCTTCACTGTGTCCTTCTGGGTTTCAGGGCCTTGTGTATTTAGAAATTACTCAAGCACACTCAACAGAGAGAAGAAATGGTTTGTGGAGATTTTCTGTTTCTTTGTTTTCTTCAGGAAAAACTTGGTTTTATAATGAAGAAATCTCATGATATCAGGTGACTGGCACATTCTAATGGCCTCATCCTGCTGTTTTTTACTCATACAATAACTCTACTGTCTTGAGTCATTCAATTTAGTTGTGAAAAGAGTGCATTACAAACTCCCTATAACTTTAACAACTAATTAGCAAAACATCCCTCTGCAAGCAGCATGCTGTGCTAAAACAAACGTTGTGTACAGCTCTGACACATCTCAGTTGGCAGCCATAGCTTTTCATCACTGATGGTTAAATGATTTTTACAGTTTGCTTCCTGAATAGAATAATTAATGAAACAGATTCTTCTTCCCCCCATGTGGGGTCCCCCTAATGCTGTGGCCTGTTGTCCTGCAGCTCTTTGGTGCCTCATTTTCTCAGCTGTGGCTGCTGTTCTTGCTTGCACTCCCTCAGCTCCCATCTGGATCCCTACTGCCTTCTCTATGGCAAAGGATTAGTCATTTACTTATGTAGTTATTTATCTATTTTTAGCTATGAAGTTGCTCTGCTCCTCTATGCTAGCAAATAAAAATTTTCAGAAAGGTTTTAGGTTTGGATAGCCAATCCTACATCAAATTTGAGCAAACGTGACTAATCTGACCCGAGACAGATTTACAGAGTGATCACATATGCCACATTTTTACAGACAACAGGTCTGAGAATAGCATTGTAAGTTCTGTAGTTATGAAATATAGTGCTATAAATCTGCTATAACATCTCCAATGTTTCTCCCTAAACAAGGCATCATTATGATGATCCCTCAAGCCACTAGATTTTGTCCTCATGCCTTAATGCCCTGTGAAAACTTGTTGAATCCCACTTTGCATAGGAAGTCACAGGTCCACATTTACAAGTATAAGTCATTTTTTCAATGATGTATGGGAAAGCAGTGCACCAAAATGACCAATATTTGCTGAAGTTGGCAGGCAGAAAATAAATATAATCCTGTAGGAACACGTGATATTTTTTTTAAGATATATGGAAATTACAAACATTAAACATAGTCTTTCTGGTGACATTAGTGAGCTTTAAGAGCAGGTTCATGAAGCTTTCAAATTCTTTCACTGATAAAAATAATCCCTTGCAAAGGGAAATTAATCTCCTTTAAACCATTTCTTTTTGTCAGTCTTTGAAAAAAGTTTTCACAGATTCAGTATTCTGACATTCTGTCTTAACATCTCGAGCTCAATTTCTTCAATAACTTTATGAGCATAACTGACAGTTCCTCCCTGCACAAAAATGACTGTTTGCCCATCTCAGCCTCTGAAGCATCATTACAGCTCAGCAGAGTAATTCTGTCCAAAAGAAGTCAGTCCCAATTGTGTGTCTGGCCAACCAGACCAGGGACCTGGTGTGCATTTTTCTAGGGCTTGGCCTCTATTGTTCCAGGTGTTCCCCAGTTCCAATATGCCACTGCGCATTAATACCTGAGGAGAATTTAGTCAGCCACTTGTCAAGGAAACAAGACATACAGAGATATACAGATGTGTAATTTTTTTTCTTTTTAGAATACCAAGACAAAATCATTTTGGGATACTATTAAAAATAGGACTATGGGATTTCTCAGAACATCAAGTTTTCTCTGAAATCAAATCTAGGGATCACAGGGAAACACCAGTACATGGAAATAAAAAGGACTATTTTCTTTCAACAAAGAATGTAGACAAAGTGCTGAAACATTTATAGTCCCAGGATAACCAGAAAAGGACTGCACTAGTTAAAGCCTGCACAAATTCCTTACAGAACAGAGGAAACACTGAGACAAGATGCTGAGAAAATCAGTAAGAAGGTGCAGAGCAAGAGAAGGTAATCTGATACCAATAGGGATGGAGAGAAGTTTTTCTTCAAACAAAATTGATATTGCTGTTTGGATAAATCAGTGTATTTGCTCACTGTAACTGCTGACAACAAATTTCTTTGAATTTTATGAGATGTTTTCTTTGAATTAAATGAGATGTTTGGATACTTGTGTGTGCAAGTCCAATCAAAAAATGATAGTACATACACACTAACAGGACACTCCCATTAAATGTATTAAAAGATGTTTATTGCATTTTCCAAAATCTCTTGTTCTTCACATAAGAAAGCTTTGTATGTTTAGAAAGTGCAGAAGCCTCACAGCAGCAGCTCAGGACAGAATACTAAATACTTGAACAAGCAATGGACCCACATCTGATGTCTGGAAATTTGGGTATATAAAGGACGACAACAATACCAAAATAAAACATAGATGGTGAGCAAAAATTCCAACCATATTGCAAAGAAGTTAGATATTTGTTGTAATAGAGATCCTTCTCTATTTAAAGACAGTAGTATTGTAACTGAATTTAAATAGGGAATCTATTTTATGTTCCCATTCCCTGTGTGGTTGGGACAGAATCCCACTGCATTCAGTGGGACAAGCATTTTATTGATCATATTTATCCTCCGTGCAAAAAAATTGTATTTCCACACAGGTCAGAAAGAAACACGTTAAATTAAAATGCAATCTTTATAAGTGCTGATCTTTCAGCATAACTTCTTTACACCTTTTCTGTTGTTTCAAACTGTATGTATGATGGAAAATATCTGATATGTTGTACTAAAGTCTATTTGGATTGCAGCATTGCTATGAAAAGAACGGGAAAAAAGAGCATCCAAAGCTTACTGCTGATTTTATGTTAAAGCTGACTATAATGTTTATATTTACCAAAGCTATTAATACACTGATGGTGTAAATCTACTATATTTTGAATGGAAAGAAAATGAAGAAATTAATAACTTTATAATTAAAGTTCTAATTTTCAGCATTTAAAAGGCTCTTGTCATATTTGTCTTCCTTTTCAAAACATCATAAACTTTTAGAATTGCCAATTATGTTACTTTCATGTGAATGGAGATCAAAAAGGAATAGTCAGCTAGAATTTTCCTTAATAGAGCATACAAACCGTAAAAGATATACTGCTGGTGTTTGCATTAAAAGCCAGAGAAGCTTTTGATAGATCTAAGAAGGAGTTAACCTTCAAATGAGAAATCAAACAATTGTTCTCTCTGAAGAAACATTACCCTGTGGATGTCAGTGTGGACCTGTGCACTGCTCTGTGATCTAAAGCATGGTATTCTTAAAAATTCTGGGCAGATTATAACATCTAATGGCTGTTTGCTGTTGGCTGACCTGCCTTCCACCCAGCTGGTACCAAATGTGAATACTTCTGCTTTGTTCTTCATGCTTTCCATTCAAATTATCTTCTATCTTTATACATCCCCAGTTAAAGAGTATTGAGAGGATATGCCTGGTATAACAAGTATTGTAACAGAATCATAGAATTGTTAAAGCTGAAGAAACCCTGCTGGATCATCAAGTCCAACCATTAACAATCTTGCCACTGCCAAGCCCTTTTTCAAAGATCACTCCTGTCAGTGAGAAAAACTCTTCAGGTAATTTGTTATTGGGTCAAGATGGTACCTCAAAGTGGTCAAACCTGGAGGGTCCAGAAGGACAGTGGATCACCTCCATTTTGATATCTGTGGAGAAACTGTTCCAATGGGTCTTTAATGTGCCATGGTATTTGATGTGTAGACTGGAGGCCAGCACCAGCCAAATGGTTCATCAGCAATGTTCTAATGCTGAAGCAAAGATAAGCAGAGAAGAAATGCTCCTGAAGACTACAAACCAGATCCTTCATTATTGGCCAGCACACTGTGGAAACTGGACCCTGGTACCACATCAGACAACAGGATCCAGTGTTACTGGAGGTGCTTCCAATTTGGCAGCCCAAATCTATGGTGTCTTTTACAGTTACCAGTGACCCTGCATGGCAATTCCATGGAGACTGGCCGCAGGCTAAACTGCCAAGGAATTGTCAAAGCGTGTTCACACCAAATGAATCCCTTATGGATGGCCAGTAGTTGACAAGTTTACAGCAGAAACAAAGAGGTGAATAAAGAAAAGATTAGCAAATAAAGGGCAGTACATGAAAATAAGAGCTTTCAGAATGAAGTACCATCATATAGCATGACCTTACACATGCATATGATTTGCTTCATACCTATTCTATCAACCTAAAGCTTCAGCACAAAATATTTTGACTACGCCAAGAAAGACCTTGAAGTAATAAATCTGTTTCTCAGCAAATATTTTGATTAACATTTCTATTTCAGCTTCAAAAGAAAGGTTTCACACCTTAGCTACTAATCTTGCTAGAACTATACACAGAGATGTTTCTTAATTTCTAATGTTTGCTTAATGACCAGGAACACCTGAATGGTCACTCACTTACCAGTACCTTGTAAAGAAAGTATTTAATCTCCCTGAGGGAATGCTACCAAATTCACTGCGAAGGATTTCTCCGTGTGACATATGAGTATGTTGATGAAATGCAACTCAGCATCACATTCTTAGTTACTGGAAACAATCACCTTTATTCATTCTAACACCTAATGGAGTGATCAATAGCATTTTAATAAAGCCCCCTGTTATTCATATTTAACATAAATAAGATTTTATATTGTATTTCAATTAAATTACACTTTCTGCCATTCTTTACTGTCAATTTTTTGCCTTCTTCTCCATTCATCGGTTTTTTGTTTCACAAATGCATGTGAGACCCTCAGGGCTCTCCATACCTTTTCTCATATTTCTGTAATGTTCTGCATAAATGGAGCCTTGTGCTCAGAATTTCTTCCATAGAACAGAAATACCTCTATTCCCTTCTGTTCAGCAGCAGCACAACTTACCTAGCAGAACAAAAGTTGAAGAATCAGAGATTATTACATCTCTCAGTTTTCTGGTAAAGAGATAAAGACCCTTGTTCCGTGAAGGGAGCTCAGGACTCTCTCAGTCTTTCTTCATGCATGACATGAGTGATGCTTCTGACACCAGGATGCAAGAAGGCAAAATGAAAAATGGAAGGCAGAGCACAGAATCAGGAGCAAGTGCATTCCCCTGAACAGCAAGATGCTGAGCACTTGCCAAAAGCCCCCACAGAATTATTTCTCTTTTTCTTTTCATTCAATACCTTTCTCACCTTCTTCCCTGCAAAGAAACATCTGGCAGCTGTGCTTAACTTTAACCAGATCTCTCATCTCTGCAGCTTCACTGACTGCAATGAAAAATGGATTACAGGCACAAGGATAAGAGCAAATAGTTCAGGATCAGATTACTTCAAACCTTATCAGACCCACCAAGTCAGCTCACTCCTAGCCTTACTCACAGGTATAAGTCACATGAGCTTTGAAAACCTGTCCTCATTTTTTCATTTTGTTCCAGCCCTCAAGTCCTGTTTTCATCCTCTCCTGCTGTAGGATTAGGAATTTTCTTATTAGACTCTGGCTGACCTTTTCATGGACACAATCTTCAGGGGAGAGAAGAGACTGCTGTTGTATTTGTTGTGGCAGGGTTCTTTCCCATACAAAAAAACCTTAAAACTTGAAAAAAATGTTTTGTTAAACTCCAGTTGGTCAGGCTTTTTGGTAAGGAACATAATGGAATAGTTGTGAGTGAAGGTCATACTCCCAAAGATCAACCTGCCTCCCCAAAGCATAGGGGCATTGAAGATTTAAAAGAAAACAGTACCAGAATATTTTTCTGACATGGATCAAAGAATATATTTCTATAAACTAAACTCTTGGCCAAAGTTGAATTGTTTCTGAAAAAAAATAAATCTCAGAACTCCTCATAATTGTCTTTTCTCTTAAATAAAGAGTAAATAAATAATCAGTCTGAAGAAAAAGTATTTTTAATCAACCAGATGAATAAGAGGTCATTATTCACTAAAACAATTTCTTTTCCAGCAGTTCTATGTTGTACAGTAAAATTTGTTTAGACTGCACAAAGAAACTAATACTTTGTTTCATCTTCCCTCTGCAGGAACATTCATGAAATGTGTTCATGTCATTTTAGCTAATAAACATTTTTTTTGTGCAGTGTCTTCCAGGGTCTTGCCCTTTCTCTCTCTATGAATTGTATTTAAGGTGGAGATGAGAAAATATATATAATCATTCACTGTCTAGCTCCAAGTCCAGGCAAAAGTTCCCACTTTCTAAGTGCTCTTTTTCATTTTATTGATATTATTATGGCAAATTAAACTGCTGAGAAAATTCTATACAGTTTCCTAAAATTGTATATTTAGCATGTATCTCTCTCAAGTTGGAATTCCCAGCCAAAAAGACAGCAGAGTCTACAATGAATTGGGAAAACAGGAGTGAGAAACTCCATTAGTCCCATGAGGAATGCCTCTGCATGTGCCTAGGTTTGCTCTGGATTTCAATAAAGAGGAGGAGGTTATGGGGTTTTTTGCCTGTTTCTTTCCTGTTTTTTGAGGTTTTTCCTAACAGCAGTATAGCCTGCCTGGCAAAATTCCTGATAGGAGTAAAATAAGATAATCCCTCCAAAGACACAGAGCCTTCTCCTCCAGCTGTTGGGATGCAGAACATACACATGTCCATTCTTAAGGTCTAATGCTAAGCCCATATAGAGAAAATTAAGCTTTGCTCCACTGTTCCCAGTAACACCATTCTGAACAAGATCAGGGAATTATTTTTATCATTATTTTTTCCATTTATTTTTGTTATCAGGGAATTAATACATGCCCCAGGCGTGTATGCCCTAATTTTGGATTGTTTGAGAGCCAGAAGCTCTGTAACAGAGCAGCTGCTTCATCCCATCTCTATCACAAGGAGCTCTGATGTTTCATGTGTCTCAGATATCAGTAACCTCCACACCAACATCTGCCACCAACTTGTGAGGGCCATCAGCTACTGACAAAATGCTTTCCAGAGGGTCTTATTACCTGCAACTGAAACGGAAAAATGGACTCTGCATTAGCTTTGGCAATAGCTGAAAGAGGCCACAGATGCTGGGCAGAGTCCATAACTTGTAGGAGCAATTGGATTAGAAGTGGTAAAACCAGAGCAACGTCTGACCTTGAAATGCTGTGTTTGTGGGTGAGCACACCAACACATGGACCTGGGAAAGCAATGAGTTCTCCCCTGGTATCTTGGGAAGGGTGAAAAGTGAATTCATGCTGCCTAGCACCTCACTGTGTAAACACAGCTATATCCCTGTATTCAAGAGCAGTATGGCCACAAAGTCAGGCTGAATTAACCCAGCCCCCTTTATCTGTGGTTGTTCAAACTCGGCTACAACAAAATCTAAGAGAAATCTTTTCTGACAGCTGAGTCAGAAAGCAGCAGGAATTGATGGCAGTCACTTGCTGTGAAGATCAAGCTGTGGTTCTCACAAATATTTTATCACCATAGAGCACAGAAAACCTCTCCATGAAATTCTCTGCACCTGCACACTGACAAGCAAAGTCCAAGCAAGATGTCCCTGTAAAAGCTTTGTTTTCTTATTTGTATCCAGAGGTTTGACTCAGCCCACAAGCAGCTTGTATAAATTAACACAAGTCCTTTCACTTCAATACCATTCACTTCAGCTACTTGGACTCAAAAAAACATACCACAAACAGAACCAAAAACAAGAAAACAAAAAAAAAACTTTCATGTAAATTTGTCAAGGACCAATGAACACATTGAAAAAGGAGATCTGCATGAAGAGAAGTTATGAAAAGGCTTGAATCCAGCACTTAGGGCTAAAGTGTACATTTTGTTAGGCTTCCAGGAAAAATTAATGTTGCAATAGGTAAACCAGAGAATGAAAATGACCTTAAACACTGCAAAAAACCAGCATCTTTGAAAGCAGAGGGTTCTGATCCTTTCTAAATTATGTTGGCAGAGTCTTAATTTTGCAGAACTGATGGCTTTTGTTTTATCTCCTCACCACAGTTAATCTGACAATGTGCTACTGTAATTATAAGCCAAGACAAACTTGCATGCATTCTAGGGAGACCATAATGAAAAAAAAAAAAGGAAGAAATATGCTATTGTGCATTAATGACTTCATTAAACAAAATTTTCATGATTTTGTGATGGAGGACTGAAATGATGGGCAAGAATTATCTTCTTCAAACATCTGGGAGCAAAGCACAGCTGGCTCTCTATTGGAGCTTGGCACTCAGCGTGCTATGAGACATACTTCAGTACATAAGAGAGGCTCTTATAAAGCTGAATCATTTGGGCAATTAACACTCAAAGCAATTTTCACACAAGCTCTTGATACATGAAATTTGAGTTTTCCATAAGTGACAGGCAGGCTGCTGCATGCAGACAGAGCCAGCTTTGCTGTAGCACTTCAAGGTTTATGAGGGGGAAAATGCATTCAGAGATGGAAGGTGCTTTAAACAAGTTTTTCTGCTCATTTGAAAAGGAAGACTTACTGACAATGTTTTACTGTTATGGGCCTGTGCAAAGTTAGTTACCTCACAGGAATATTCAGATCAAGGGAAAAATTCTGTAAGTTTTACATCACAAGAGTTTAATGTCTTAAGAGGACCAAAAAAATAGTTTTAATTGATTTTTCACCTCTTGCACAAAATCTTGCATTAAGTTTAAGCTGAAGAGTTTCTCTTAAGAAGACAATTGGTCATGTTTTCTGTGAAGAGTAACAGCATAAGTTAGTGGCAAGAATTTGAAACAGATGAAAAAAAATATGGATTTATAAGTGCAATTACTTTTGATCAAAATTCCTAGAAGGTCATTGATTTAGAAAAAATACATTTCAAAAAGCCAACTATATTTAAGTTTCCTATTACTGTTAAAAGGCCACATACAATATAGTTTCTGACTCAAAATTCCCAGTGATCTGGGAGTTGACTGATGGATTTCTCATGCTTCAAATGGTTAATCCTGTTCATATGGCGGCCAGGAATTACCACACATAGAAAAGTATGGTAAAATGTTGAGTTAGTCACAGATAAAATTAGAAATGGAAAATAAAATTTGTTCTACCATCATACATAGCCCAAGCACTTTGCAAAGATATCACCCTTAAATCATAAAATGAAAGGAAAATCAACATTCTTCTCCCACACCAATCTGTGAACCGGAAGTGAAGGTCCAATATTCACAAAATTAGTTTTGTTTATTTTTGAATGATTAGGTTATTTTTTCTTCTTCTTTTTAATTAAGTGCAGGACTGAGTAAAACACAATCGAGAAGAATACTTCGAATTTTGCTGCTCCTTTGGTTCTGCAGAGCAGTGATTTCAGGTACTCTTTGAACTGGAATATAGTGATTTAGTAGCAGTACAAGGAAGGTTATTTAGAAGACAAAGTTACATAGAGCAGTTGCTGCCCACCATTCTGCTCTTAAACTATCAGCTGGTTTTGATAAAGCTGCTCAATTTCCACAGAGATAACTGAGAACAGAAGCTGTCTGACGACCCCTGACTTGATTAGGGTTTTTAAGTCAGAGTTAAAGCCTATCTTCAGAAGCAGCCTTCCTATCAGTAGCTGCTTCAGAGTAAGCAATAGAGATACACAGCTGGATGCTCTAGACCTAAGAGAAAATTGAACAGAGGTGCATTCGAGAGCTAACCTCTGCACCTGAGGTACCTCAGAAAGCCTGGATTTACTGACAAGTAGGGTCAATACCCAAAAATTTATTTATGCATTGCTGCTAAGACTGACAATAGCACTTTGCCATTAAGTGCCTCAAACTCATTTCGCCTAAACTCATATTCCACCAAAGCTATTTTAGGCTTCAATGACCAGAAGCATTTTATCAATGACTCAGAGCTCCCAGCACACCTTGCTTCTTAACACTGACTCAATTGCTGCACACCTGGACTTCATTCCCCAAAATGCTGCTATTATCCAAGAGTCACGAATCCTAGGAGTCACCCAGGGTTTGCAATCTAGCACAGCAACTGGGTGTAGTTAACTTTCTCCGCTTGCTTCCACTAGGGAGCAAATCCTCTCTTATTTAGCAAATAGTCACAGCTGGGAAAAAGATTTTATAAGGAAGTTTTTCAGTCATCATTTGATTTGACTAGAGGGGTGCAAAACAGCATGGTTTTCATTTGGGTTTCAGAATGTATTTGTAGCCAAAGATGAAGTATGGAGAAAAGTTTGAAGGAAGAAAAACTGTAGTGTGAAAATACAGTTATGTTTAGTGAAGAGCACCTAAAAATAGCTCTTGGAGAACAGAGCACTGAATTAAAAGAGCAAATCCATAATTCTATATAATTCTCAATGGCTTTTCTGTGTAAGGCTGATTTTCTGGCAGACCAGGATACTTAGAGGGAGAGCAATTTCTTTCACCCTTCTCTTCTCTCTGTGCTCACCTCATCCAGTGTGGAGTGGACTTTTCAGTCAGACCTCAGCATTCCACCATTCCCCTTGAGGAATGAACAGCCCACACACTCTGGTGTGTGCTGGGCAGTGCCTCTCCTACCCTGCTCTCCTGTTGTTACCCTGCAATAATATCTTGATTTTGTCCACCCCTTGTTTCTTTGCTACCAGAGTGGTTGCTTCCCACCAGTGAATACTGAGTCTGCTTCCCTGTGTGGTGAGCTTTTCTTTGAGCTTATTTTGTCTCTAATTACTCAGGTCAGCAAATCTCTCCCACCTTCCTCCTAGTGACATCTGAGTAAACTTCAGAAGCAGTTACAGGCTGACTGGTAATGAAGGGAATGGGTGTAGCCCTGTAAGACAGCTGTAGTGGGACACAAAAAAGGTCCACCTAACCTGGTACCTCATCTCCAAATCTTTACTGATAGCAGGTCTATAAGGAAAGGCTACAAAAACAGGTGCAATTTCTCTAAAACATACTCTGAATATTTATGATATAGAGATGTCTCATATCAGAGTAAGGTTTTATTTTCAGATTGTAAGTTTTTTTCTCCATTAATTTTTAATTCATTAATAATAGGTTATGTTTTGAATTAACATCATTCTTTTTTGTGTCTCAGACATGCTGAAGCAATAAGCTACACTATTTTATTTATTTAATAAAGCAGTGCTTTCTTTTCTTTGTTCTGAACCTTTCCCTAAGTTTCTCACCAGACTCCTGATAGTCTTTGCATCAGAACAGATGAGGAAGAGTTATTTCCATTAACTTCCTTGGTGGTCCTTACATCACTTGGAAGCCCTGTCGACCCTCGACAAAGCTATTTAAAACAGCAGCAGTAACATGACATGTCTTGTGTGAGGAAAACCACAGCAGCAGTTTCAAAAAATGTTAAATTAGCTGGAAAGTTACGTTCTTTAGATTTTTTTTTGTATTGCTCTCAACTTCTGTTCAATGAGTCTTTTAAAGCTTGACATCCATTCTCTGCATAATACAGTCAGCAAGACACCACCTTTGTGGCAGCAGCTTTATTCTAGAATATAATGCTCTGCAATCCATGGCTTCTATGCAACAGACAGCATTTTAATCTTCATGTTATTATAGACCACTAGAGGGTTTTCAGGACTGTCTTCTCGTGTAGTTTTGATAGTAAAAAAAAAAAGAAATTTGGCTTCCACACTTTGTAGTAAAGCTGTTCTCTTTCCCAGATAATGAACAGAACTCATTGGACTGAACTGAGATAATTTGCAAGGCAAAGCACTGATGGGTACATGAGAAACTTGAGCCCTAAGTTTGTCTTATTTTGGATGGGTTTGGTTATGGTATCCAGATAAATTGGTGGCAGGAATCTCTGCTAACACAAAGCAGTTGCAGGCTGCAGGTGGGGTAAATTCTAGTTATGGAGGTAGCAAATTTCCCACTAGCTGACAGCATGGGAATATTATCAGAATGTTTCACCCACTGGAGTTTCACACATCAATCTCCAGTTTCTTTTCACAATCATAAAGCTGTTCTTTACCAATGTTAAATACAACTTCTCTTGTGTTTTCATGAACCATGAATCAGCTCTGCATTAGAACCAGGGAATTTCAAGCCTGTAGAAGTCCTAGTCCACCTTCCCATGGGATATCACATCAGTGAGTGGGAGGTAAATACAGAATTGCTCCTCATCAGTGATTTGATGAATATAGATCAATAAGGATAGTTACAGATTTTACATTTAAAGTTTGGTCCATCTCACGAAGTCCATTTTCATTAAGTGAAATGTAATATTACTGATCTAAAGTGAGGAACAGAATGCTAATAGCCATCATGAACTATATTTATAGTTCATAACAACGAAACAACTCAACATACTTTGCAAGGGTGATATAAAGGGTGAGCACCTTGCTTGGATGCACCAGCAGACAAGAACTGCAATGATTTTTTTCCCTATTTGGCCCTGCTCACCTGATGCTAACACATTTCCTGCATAGTGGAATGACATGTCCAGTTCTGGTGTTGACATTTTAAAGAGGATGTTGAAAAACTACAGGGTGCGTAGGGAGGAGTCACAAACTTAACTCAAGGGATGGAGAGAAATATTTATGGGAAGCGAATTTGATCTTATCTCAAAGAGGTACTGAGACAACCATGACTGGTGGATTAGTAACTTCCCTCAAGAGAAAACAGAATATACAAAATCATCTTTTAATCTTGCAGAGAAAGGCATAACAGAAAACTAACGGAAATAGAAATTGAGCAAATTCATATTAAGCATTTTTAATGACTGTGATTAACCACCAAAATACACAGAATCAGAGCATAGCAAGTTCTTCATCTATGTGCCTGTGCTAATACTTAAAAAAAAAAAAAACGGGCTCTCATTAGCAAAGTTATAGTCTTTCAGCCTAGATGTGGACTTAAATGGATCACAGTCACACTTTTATGGATTCAGGTCAAGACTGGCTGTCTTACATATTTCTGAAGCAATATGTAAGCCAAACACAGTTCAGGCTGTTGGACTCCATCCAGGAATAAAAGTGGCCAAGCACTTGGTCTTTTCCATCCAAGGGTGATATTTTGTTACCAGATATACAAATCTGGACAGCCTTCCCTGTTCACAAAATGTCTTGAATACCCACACTTGCCCAAAGCAAGCCTGATTGCAAAAATCACTTTCCTTCAGAGAGGGCAAGTACCACAAGAAGTAATACAACCAGCATCATAGCTGTGCCTCATGAATGAGTGAAGCCAGTAGCTATTGCCTCCTGGAAATAAAAGTGTAGGAGGCCTCTCAGCTTCTCAGGTGCTGTTTAACCTGCAGGTATTGTTTGTGTTGCTTAACACAAAAACACGTTACAGTGTTATCGCTCACTCCAGCAGATAAAGCATTGCTAATTATCCCATCATGAGCTACTTTGCAGTGACATAAATAGCCCAGTTAGTGTCATTTTACATTATCCAGCAAAGAGCCTCCATAGCCTGCATAGGGAGTAGAACTGCTTGAAAAGAAAAGCAGGTCACTTTAAAGACAGGTGCTGTAATTTCTCTGCACATGCTTCAGATGCTATGGTTTTCTTGAATCAGTTCAGTAGAGAAGGAAAAGGGAAATGACGAATAGGGTGATGAAAGAGATTAATTAATGAATAGTCTTACTGTTGAGAATTCACCTAAAGCAGAGATGTAGAAGCTGATGCAAATACTGTTTGCCTCAGATTCCCCTAGATACAATACTTCACAGATCACCCCTCCAAATTAAATCCATAACCTGGATCCCTTTTCCCTGCCTGCAAAAGGTCATGTTTCATTGTTGCCAACAGAGTAGCTTCTTCTAGAGCCCTGCCTTAGGCACTTCTTGTGTGTACACCTGAGCTCTACCCCACACCTGAGAAATTCTGCTCTATCTGATCTGGGCTGCTTACTCAGTTTTGGTGCAATGGCAGACTCTATATGGGAGATTATGCCTGATCAACAGGACTCCTAAATTTCAAGCTGAGATTTCCAGGCTATAAATAGATAAAATCAGGAATAAACTGTGAAAGACAGGATGGTTTGGGTCATTTGTGCTCATGCATATGTATAGTACAGCTAGAAATTCTGGACAAATGTCCTGCATCCTCAAATTCTGTCTAGGTAAGATTACCAGGCAGTAGACATATCTAAATGGCAAAATAAGTTTTAAAGAGTATCATTATTAATCTAAGCATCTATAAGAAAATATTAGAAAAACTGGGACATGTAGACCTATCTCTTGGGGAGGAAATTGACTGAGAAAGTTAGTAAAACCAAGCTGAGGGAAGGAAAATTCATTCTTAATGAAAATTTGCTGATAGTGAGATATTGTGCTGCATAGTTGAATCACTGAAAGGAGGCAGTGTGGGCCTCATTTCACAGCTGAAGAATGAAGAGCCTAATCCCAGTTAGATACTGGGAAAAGGAGGTGACTCAGGGGTCTGAAATTTGTTTAATCTTTTCCCAAGTTCCATAATCACTGTTGCCATCGCAGTCATTTAGCTGCAGTACATCTTGCTTGTTCTGTGTGTCTGGTATGCAAGGAGGAATTATTTACTGGGAGCCACAGGGGTTATTACCATAGCCAGCTTGGTTCCAGGAACACCATGTGGCTGCCTTATGGCAAAAGGCTGGAAGTTCTTCCAGGCAGGTTGTCATGCATGAATTTAGGTAGCACAGGTCAGTGAAATGAGGTCTGTGATCTTCCAAGGATACTTCATTCTGAGATTGGCTTCTGCTCGTTCTCAGGTAGCTAATTTTCCTTTAAGACACTGAAAGAATAAATATTTTCCTGGTGTTTCTTTTCCAGTTGAGCAGCCATGTGGATTGCCATGGGGAGAGTTGGCTGACAGCAGGAGAGAGGACAGCTCAGAGTGCATCAAAGGATGGTTCCTCTCCTCCAGCGTGTCATCCACACTCTGGAAACCTGAGACCTTCTGCCAATGGCAACCACAGGAATTAGTCAGAATGTAATAAAGGCATCTTGACAAGGAAGTGTGGCATCACTATAATTAGTGATTAAGGGGATTAAGGGGAATCTGGATGAACACCTCTTCAAATTTACTCATGGAAAGGATGACACTTCCATAGAAGGAAGCACTTCTATACAGGAATAAAATTTCTGTAGTGTTGGGTGTGAAGATTCTCCCCAGATTTGCACTGAAGTTACCTACACTTTGTGTCATAAATTCTTTAAGCTGAGGGAGCTCCAAAACAACCTTAGCATATTATTTTCTGAGCAAACACCTGTAAAAGGAATGTTGTAAATCTCATCCTTTCCTTGAGATTACACTCAGGCACCTGCATGTCTAAAGAAGGCAGAACCAAAGTTTCAAAAAGCTAGTGTGCACTTGTTCAGGGAATTTTTCATTCGTGTCTCAGGCTCTATTTGCTATGCAAATTGGATAGCAGCACGCCCAAAATAACTTACATGTGTCTGCCTATTTGCAAATTGAACTATGTAAGTTAATAGGCAGGAGAAAACTGGGTCCCCACAGCAAAGTACAGAGATCTACAACTTATAAATCAGCAGGACCTCTCTGTTGCTATCTCATAACTCAGTTGCCCAGTGAAATTACCTCCCATCTTAGATACCTCTAGCAAATTTGGTTTTCATCTACCTTTCTTTCTAACACCACCATGTGCAAGTATGCCACCCCAGCACAGGCTGGCTCCAGAGCCCAAGGTCATCAATAGAAAACCTCTCATTTATTTCAGCAGCCCTCAGAGTAGGCAGGAAATAAATAGGCATATTGTACACATTGTCCTAAAGAGGCTTTTCTTCCTACCAAATTAGTCCAGGTACGTTTGTGAGGAGTTCAAAAGTGTTTTGAGGGAAATTAATATGTGTCCTGAAAAATCAAGAGAGCTGGAGGTGAAGTCCAGGAACTCCAAAAGTAGCATGTACTCTGTGGGGTTTTTTCAACAGATTAATTTACAGCACTTCTCAGGAGACTCAGCCTAAGTAGTTGTGACAGACCAGACGGAATAACCTTTTCATGCACATTACCTTGACTTCTAGCAACACTTCTGTGATGTTCTTCTTAAGTTTTTGGTGTTTTAAAGAGAGATGGAAATTCTATTACCAAAAAGTTTTAGCTTTCAAAAAAAGGCTGCTGTCTTTGAAAGAAAAGCTTTCAGCTAGAATTAGTCTATCTAGACGAAACTCCTACATGAAAAGCCTTCTTTGTTGAAAAAAATAAAAGTTTAAATTACCTATTTTGATGTACCTGACTTAAAATTTTATTGGCCACTCCATCAAAATTCTATTTGCAGATTGATTTTTAGTAAAATAAGTAAAACTGAACTAACTGATGCTGCTTTGAAAATGCAGTTGTGAATTTTTTTCCCACACTAGTTCACAATCATAATTGTTTCTATTAATCAGGTTTTGCACCTCTCACCTGATTTGTGCACTGAAAACATGACAAGATTATCCTTCCTTCCCACCTCCTGCTAAGCTTCCTGGAGTTGGGAGAGCAAGGTTTTGACCACTTGTGTTAGCAGCTCTTCACTGATACCTTCTTTTGTTCTGTGTCCATGCAGGCTGCTGCATTTTTAAATCCTTTTCCCAAGAACTTCTCTCTCATATACCCTAGATCACTCTTGCCTAGAGCAATGCTTCAATGGATCCCTGCCCTTTTCTTGGATGAAGTGCTCACTGCAGCACTGGGAGCTCTCACCATGCCTGGGACACAAAGCATTCTAAGCATTTTGCAACCCTAAATTTAGCTTTTGCTGGGCTGTGAACTCAGCCCAATGGGCAGTACATGCCAAAAGTCCTGGCACACTTCCTGCAAGGCAACACTACAGTAGAAATAAGTGAAGGAGGTATTTCTATACTTCCTCTGTGTAATTTTTCAGAAGCTTTTGTTCAGCATGAGTGCAAACAGGAGGACATGGACTTGGGGGTGGCTTTTGCAGCCACCCCTCCCTACCCAGCATAAATAAATTTCTTTTTATCTCAGTGTGACTTTATGACAACTGAGACATTAAGATTCAAGTGACTAAAAGGTGATAGAAATAGCATAGACCATGCATATCAACATAATCAGATTTTAGACCTGCTGACCTCCTCCTGCAAGGGAATTAAATACAATTGTCTGATACCTGATCATTAAGTTTCATTCCAGCATAGCAGGGTTGCTTTTATTTATTGCATAAATCACTTATGATCATAGGATACTTGGTAAAATGCAGATGAACTGCTCTGAAGTAGGCACCTACAGATTTTGGGATTTTGGGAAGCCCAGGAGGTCTTACCTCTCTGAAAACTCTTACTTCTTCTTTTCATTTGGGATTTTGAAAGAAGAATAAAAGGAGTGAGCTTTCAGCCACCCCCAGTCTAAATCAGCATATTCCCTTTTGCTGCTGGGAGCTCATGTTGTGACAGGTCATTGTAAGCCCTGTAAAAGCAAAGATTAAAGTAATTGAACCTCTTGAGGGAAAGGCAGAGAGGTTAAAGCTGGAGGTAGCAGCAGGATGCCACAAGGTGGGAGGGGAAGTCTAGAAAGAAACCTTGAGATTTGCTTTTCCCTGCATGGCAGGGTTTGAGCTGCTCTTGTCTCCCCTGAGAGATCTTGCTGTTTCTCTAAAGGGGTTGTTGTAATTTGAAGACTAATTGTCCTTCCCTGAAAAAACAGAAAAAACTGGAGGTGTTGAGAGAGGAGGAAGCTCTAACAAAGTGAAACCTGGCAGAGACATTTGACAGAGCCCCTCCCCATCCTTTTCAAAGCCACAAATCTGAAGAGACTCTCCAGTTATATTAGAGAAGAGAGACGCCACTATCCTACATTACCCATCCTTACCACGCAAATTGCTATTTTCCAGATCTTGGTGTTCTCTAAGCATGTAGCTCTCTAAGCTGTTTGTAGCTGAGCATGCACTGAGCTGATCATCACTCCCTGACTTTCAGACTTTGAGTTTTACTAAAATTCAAAGCAGCATGGGTTTAGGAAAGGGGAGATTAATTTTGGTTCTTTCATAGGGGATGATTCATAACCAGTACAGGAAAAAAACTCAATTAAAAGGTCTTTCAAAAGAAAATAAAATGGGTTTGCATAAATATAAAATATAAAAAATACCAAATTGATTTTTGACTGAAACAAGATTAACTACCCCATGCCAATTTTGTCCGTTTCCATAAAAAATTGTTTCCATAAAAACTGTGGTGTTTGTGGAGGACAATATCTCTTGTGTGCCTTACCCCATGTTCTTATGTGGTACAGGGTGTCATAGCATGGTTTCATCTCCAGTGCAGCTCACTCACTGCTAAAAGCAGCAATATGCTGCATCAGACCTGCAGATTTTGGGCATCATGCTCTGTGTGTGTGCTTAGCCAAAGCCTCTGACACTTGGGCATTAGTTGAGAGCACAGCTGCTGTTGTTGTGACACAGCAATTCCTCAGAGTTCTGTCTGAGTTCCCTGCAAAATGAAAACAAATTCTCCAGCTGTGGAAGATGTACCAGAATTATTTAGTTTTTAACAAAAAGCAGGTAGATAGAGCAGAAACTCTGAAGAAAAGATCCTTCTTCATCATTGCCTTTGGCAGAATAAAATCTAGGTAAGGAATTTGCCATCAGGAGCAGATGGAGGATTTCTCAGAAGAAATCCACGAGACACCATTAAAACTGTGTATTTGGTGACTTCATCTGGCCCAGGCCTGACTCCTAACATTATGTGTGACTCACAGCAAAAATAAAAACTGGTGCCCTCTGAGCTGAGAAAATATTCTGAGGCACAGTTAGGGAAAGAAGCTGGGAGTCCTCACACCCTCCTGTTCCAGCACTAGGTAAAACACCTATGTACACTGAAGGAAAAAGAGAAGTCCTTTCACTTTAAACACTGTTAGAGCTTTGGTGCAAGCTGTTGATTTTTATGGCCTGTCACTTTTGAGGCAATAGAAAAATTATTGTTACCCTTACTGAAAACTGCATCTGTTTTTGGGATCAAGCACTATGTGCTGTCCTCATGATAATGTGGGACACAGCTGAAGGTTCAGAGCTTGATGATATCAAGGGGAGTTTCCACTGACTTCCATGGGTACCATATAAGTCCTTTATTCAGCTACTTCATTAAATGTTTCTTTTTTACACGGTTATTACTGTATAGGTCTGATGTACACAGGATACTGGAAAGCATTTTTACTGCCAACCCTCTGTTTGAACCAATGGGCAGTTTGGAATATTATGGTCCATTATTTTTGACTGAGGCTCTGAACTTCACTGTAAAAATGCTGTCCTTGTAAGTTTGCTGTCCTGAGTGTTGCCATAAACACAGGTTCTTGCCAGCTGGGAGACATGTAAGGTAATTTCTGATGATCTGATCAATGCCTGGGTACTCCCAGGAAGCAGCAGGATGCCTGAGCTGGGATCACTGCAATTTAAGCAGTGGACTGAACCAGGAATGGGACTGTGTAGTCCTTTCAGAGATATATCTCCTCCTTGGCTATTTATGCTCTGCATGCCAGCAACTCACGCATGAAAGGATAAACCAGAGCCCAACTCACACATTTTACCTGAGGACTAAGCTTTACATAAATCCTGTTAAAGCTTTTAACGTGCATTATAGGCGAGCGAGCAGGAGATCCCCTCCAGGCTGGTGAACATGGAATTTATTGACCCTGTTTTACCAATGGCATTCTGGGGAAAGCTGTGGGTTTGTGCCAGCAGCAGCACTGGAGAGAGAGATAACAACCTGCACCTCCTGGCAGATTCCCACTAGCTTTTGAAGAGCTCAGCTGCATTGCATCTAACAGCTTTATTGATCTAAAGCAAAGAAATAAGGAAAACTTAAGGAAATTATGCTAGGCAGCCCTGCTATAAAGTTTTGGCCCAGATTTTGCCGTAGCCATTGATTTCAAAAGCTGACATGGGTTTGAAATGGAATTTGAATAAATAATGGAAAAATAATAGGAATGTAAATAATGATGCTAAATATGAAGATAGCTGCCCTGGAGGTTGGGATCATATTTCTGTGTGTGGCAGCACCCCATCTTGGAATTTCCTATTGGCATCATTGTTGACAGGATCCCACCCCTGGCTCCTCTCTTCCAGTCATTTATGACAGCAAGGTACAGAGGTTTTGTGACAAACTAGAAAAAATATGAAAGCTTTTAGAGACTGAAACATATCAACATTACAGCTAAGCAGTGAAGCTCAGTATTGCTTCTTCTGCCTTTTAAATCAAAGAACATTTCACAACTGCCCAGTCTGCATGCTTTTGCAGAACTAACTTCTGCAGTGGTACAGTTAATAAACAGCTGTGCTCTTTTATCTACCAGTTTGAGAATGACAGGTGTTTAAATGCTGTAAAATATTTCAATAGGCTTTTTTTAATTAAAAAAAGGGTGCCAAGAGCCTTGCATCTTGCTCTGGCTCCCAGACTAGATTTTTCAAATGTATATTTGTGTGTAGATTGTCTCTGTGCTTTGTTGTGAAAGAGCTGGGCCAGGCAGTGGGATGATCAGGCAACCCAGAGGAGCCATTGTCAGTGATGGTTTCCATCCAGCTCATGGCCAAGAGCAGGGAGCTATGGGGGAAGCCCCTGTTTGTGCTACACTGTGGTGAGTGGAAAGGCCACTTCTCTGAAATGCAGGCAGAGTGGAATATTTCACCCAAGAGATCACTTGGGTCAGACCATTCCTGCTGCAGAAAGGGAAAAGAGATGAGGGGATGAAGAATGGCAGTGGGAAGTGCAAGGTGCGGCATTGGGGGGGTGGATTGGTCATACAGGCATTCCTTCTTCTTCCTCATACATGACAGCAGCAGCCTGGTGCTCCACAGCTTTGACACAGGGTTTGTCCAAGGGCTGGAGCTACAGCCCTGCAGCTACAGCAGCCTGCAGCAACAGCTTTAACCCAACAGCAGCCCTGCAAAAACAGGCATGAGCCACTAAAGCTTCAGGAACAGAGTCCTGAGGTGGTGTAAGGGAACAGGCATGATGACTGCAAATACATGTTTCACTGTGAGACTGTAGGATCAGAGAGAGTTTTGTTGTGGTTTGCATTCAGTAAGTACTTCTGGATTTTCACTGTACTTTTGAAGGGGGGATATTCTGTGCTTGCTACATTCCTTTTTTTCTGTCCTGCATTTCCAGATCGCTTTCTCCTGCAGTTACCTGTGCCTGTCACTGTGATCAGGTGAAAAGAGCAGACATATTTAGCAAAATGATTTAAAGCACAGCAGGGAATAAAAATAAATCAATTAAGGTTTAAGTATCTGAAAATCAAAAATCAAACTTGTATTTGTTCTTAATGATCCCTTCCTTTATCTGTTTTAATTCAGAAAGAGCCTCTTGGGTTGAGAAGGCTATTATCATCAACAAATGCCAGTCTTTAAAAAAAAAACAAACAAACAAAAAAAGAAAATGCATGTTAAGTGCTGAATGCCAGCAAGTTTAATTGACCAAGATTAAACATGCTTTTAGAGACATATAAATACCCAGAAGAGGGAGGGTGGTGGAAGAGGAATTATAAAAAAGGTTTGTTTGATGTATTCAAATGTGTCATTCAGCTCCTGTGTCTCAATAGTTTAATTCAGACCTCTTTGGGCCCTTTTCCTGGGTCTTTTCCTGTTGGTCCCCAGCCACAGACTTGGGATACATCTTTGGGATAGTTTTACACTCAAAGGACCTAAAGGAAAAGCTATAAAATATCAGAATGCATTGGTATTTGGCCCAAAGTTCCCCAGTACAGACATCTGGATGAAAACACAGAGAATTTTCTTCATCTTGGTGTCATTACATAGGCCAGTTGCCTTCTTCCTGTACACAGCAAATGTGATGTACAGCCCTCCTGTGGTGGTCCAAGCCAAGGCACTTGTGTCATATTTAAAATGAACTTGAAGTATATATGTGGCTGGTTACTGCTGTTCAGTTGATGGGGGGTAACATTAATGTTAATTCCTCATCTCTCAGACACATCTCATTGCTCTTAAACGGGAGCTTAAATTTTCACCATAGCTCATGATTTGGATGACTGAGGTAAAACCTTGGACAAGTGTCAGCTTCTGCCGAGCTGGCCTCTCTGGAGCAGATATATCTGGAATATGTGTACCCAAGGAATTCAAAATACTCTTCATTTTTCCAATGAAAGAAAAAATAAAAAAACTAACAACAAAACCACAAAAAAACCAAGCAAAAAAAAATCCCTGAGAAAAATGCCTTGAAAAATAAGATTTCCTGGTCCCCTATTAAAGGGTATTTCCCACAGAGTTCTCATAAACTTCATTTGCAATGCATCTGGCAGACCTGAGATGAGTCTCAATGTCTCATATTATTCAGCTTAAAATTGTGTGAGACTGTGAGCCTTGGTCCAAGTAAAGCCAAATGAGGATAATTCAATGACTTCTTTTAAACCTTCTTTTGAAAGTTTGAAACCATACCTTCATGTTCCTTTTCAAATCTTGCCATGAATTATTTGTTCAAGGGAATTTAGGGACGAGAAGTAAATTAATTCAAATCTCCATGGCTCCTGCACAGTGCCCTCATTTTTTCACCATCCTTCTTGGCAGAGGATGAAGCTCACAGCAGAATTAATAGAGACTGGCAGGAGGGCAGTGCAATGTGTCATTCATCAGTATACACTTCTTTGACTTCAGACCTTTTCCAGCTGGATCTACTCATAAAAACCCTCGATGCTCCAGCTGGAAATGGCTGGTGACTCCAACTGTGCTGCTGAGACTCTGGAAAACTCCTGCAGACAAATTAACACAGGAGGAGACTGATGGTCCCCTGATTCTGCACACACTGACCCCAGCACCTGCCTGTAGCCTCCCCCCTCACTGAGCAGCAGCATTAGCTAATGTGTTCTTGATTGCTGCTGCACTTAAGCAAATGAACTAATGCAAAGTTGTTAAATGCAGAGCAAACAATTAATTAAACACTTTACTTTTGTGCTGTTTAGAATGGGAAAAATAAACCAAAAAGTGACTTTCCTCCCCAGCCACTGCCACCCCTCACACATTTTGTTTTTATCAGCACAGCACCACTCTTCTAATGACCTGACTTTTCATAACATGGACTTTATAGCTCAGTAAATGCCACTGTGTGAAAAATAGGTTCAGTCTGTATCTCAGTCTCCCTCAACTGCTAAAAAAAATGTTTTCTTGATTTCAGGTGTCTATTTTAAGGAAATATGAATCCTGAAGTTAGTACATGCTAGGAGACAGCTACCCTGTTCATTTCTGTAAGATTGAAACATTTCTCCAAAGTCTTCCCAGTGAGGGTATTTTTAAGTCTTGAAATTCATTCAGTGTAAGTTTTTATAGTCATTAAACTGTGAGGATCCTTGATGTAGTAATTATTTTCTGGCACTGAAAATTGTTTAGCAAGGACTGTATTCCATAAGTGTATAAATCTACTAGAGATCATCAAGATACCTCTGTAGAAGAAGCTGGACATAAAGAAAAATCAATCTCACATCTTTGAACAAGTACTAAGTTTAGATCCCTATCCCTCCCTTCTGCAGATGATAGCATTTTGAGATGGAAGGCATTCAGAAGTAGGAAACTCAGGAGAAAGAAGATGGAAGGACCAAATAATAGAAGTTGACCATGTTTTGAAACCACAGTTCCTAATCAAATAAACATCCTTTCTCAGGGATTTGCTGAGCAAACCCCTCTTCTTCTATCCTCTATTTTTGGGAGATAGAAAATTCACTTTGAGCAGTGTTTCATGGCTAAAACTTTTATCAATTATTTGAGCCAGTTAACAATTTCACTTTGCATATTTTAAGGGGGAAAAAAATCTACAAGTGATCTCAAGCTTATAAAATTTGAAATAAACAAAAAAAAAACCCGACAAAAACAAATTGAAGTTAATTTTCCTGAAGATGCTCCTTAGTATTTACATAATGGGTTTGTATTTCTAAAAAGAAAATTTTGCAGATCATTGAACCACAGCACAGTGACTAAGTGAGTTTGCTACTAAATCATTCAAAACAAGAGTTATTTAGCTTCTAGAAGAAGCAAACATATTGTTGCATAAGACTCTGAAAGGACTATTACAGTTTTTGTGCATCATTAAAGCAAAACTCCCAAATAATCCCTTAGTAGGTAGGTTGGAAAACCGTAGCCTGTAATGAAGCTATGAATATTTATTATAGCAGAACTACAGCAAGGGAGAAGCAGCTTTGGCCTAACAGTCTATAATGCAGCTGGCTGCATAATCTGAATATTACAAAGACAAGAATTTACCAAAGCTAACTAACAGCAATCTGCTGTTCAGCTGAGGCAGCTGGAGCTCTGGGAAGAAACAAACCCCCCCTGTACTGGACCAGAGGTGACCATGCTCCACCCAGCCTTTGGCCTCCATAAGGGGCCAGCAGCATTTCAAGGCATTCTCAATCCTGTCTCACCCAGGTGTTGGGAGGGGACAGCCCTTGCCCATGCCCCTTTGCTGTCCCAGAGAAATTCATGGTCCAGCACAACACTTGAACAGACTGATCCTGTTCTGGCCCATATACCCAAACTGTGTCACCCCTATGCTCATATTATATTGTAGACAGGAAACGTGGGCACAGCCCAGACCTAGAGACTGAATTAATGGCATTTTCTGACCTTTTCTTGCTATTTTCCTCATAATTTCTGACAGACATTTCTATACTTGGATTTGACTGTTATTTTTGACCCCTGCCAAGCACAGGGAGAGTGTTTTCATGGAAATCTGCAATGACTAACTTTGATCTAACTTATGTAGATAGCTGGAATTATTGTTCCTGTTGTGTATTATTTTGCACCTAGCAACACTGAATTTCATTTACCATTTTAATACTCAGCCTCTCCATTTCATCCATCCATAACTATTTATCTGCACCATCAGCTTCAGGATGGTAAAATCTAAATAAGTTTTGCACTAATACAAACTGTCATTTCACTACTCTCTGCTTTTCTCAGATCATTCATTAATACCTTGATTAGCTCCAGCTCCCTGCTATGTTTCTCTCTTCCACATCATGTTGGAATTCCTTTTAACTGCAGTCTTTGCAAAGTGATTTTAGTAAACAGGTAATAATTAATAAGATTTTTTTATCTTATCTCACAATAACTTTATGCTTTACCCAAATATAATTATTTGCACCATTTTTTCCCACTCCAGTAATTTGGTTATATCATCCCAAAACATCCTAAAAACCCAAGCATATTTAATCCACCTAAGGCATTATTTTCATAAAGGTGAAATACAGTGGGCACACCCCTGGCAGACCTCATTTTTATTTCTTTTTGTACAGAAATCATACCCCTTCTCAGTGAGGACACAATACAGTTTCTAAATCCACCTATGACAAACAGACATAAATCCTGTAAAGTCATATTCTAATGAATCCTGGTTCTAGAGGTGGCCCATTTATACCCTATTATCACCTTCTTCTCTAAGATTCAAGCCACTAGTTTGTCTTCTGAAGTAAACCTCTATACACAAACTGTCCTTCACTGGAAAATACAGACTTCAGCAACAGTTTTTCAATCTCATTTTCCCAATGTTGAGTTTCCTAAACAGTAGGCTTTGAAAGTCACCAGAATATTTTCAAATTCATAAAGCAAAATCTCGTGTCTTCTGTTTTAGGGTGATTATATTTAGGGGTGGATATTTCTGGTTTTTATAAAGATGCACATTTTGTCCCCTTAAGACACCACAAATTGTCTTGATCTAAATAATATGACCTTCTTGCTAACATTAATTAATCCTCCTTTACTGAGAAAACATTTTCCCACAGAGTATTTTTCCTTCCCTCTGGCAAAGCAGTCAACCAAAATAAGAGAGAAGAAAAATCTCCTCTCTTGCACAAAGGTGTGTGAGTGTCAGACACACACAGGGCCACCCCCAGGAGAACCAGGAGCAAATGGACACTGGAGAAACTGCTTCATTTCTTCTCCAGGTCAGGCTGTCTGTTAGCCATTAAGGATTCTGCAAGCCTGACTGCTACGTGTAACATTGAAGATCACTCTAGTCAAGAACACAGATAAAATCAATGGCTTATAGCTGCTTGCATTTATCCATTGAAGTGGTCAAATTCTTCATGATATGTGATCCATTTGAAAGAATTTTGTTGTGATTGATTTCTCTGTATTTTCTACTTTCAAGGCACTGAACAAATCACAGATTTTTGAAAAGCAATTGCTATTCAAACATAGGGTACTTTCTCTTGGTTTTTGCTGCCTGTATATATATACCCAAATACACACAGGCCTGATGATTTGAGCAAAGCACAGGAAGCCTTTACTTAGCTTTCCACTATAATCCATTTAGCCTTTATCATTGAGAGATGTAGGGAGGAAAATGGCAGTTTTGCAGGTACCAAGTTACTATTGCACATCATCCAAACTGCACTGCATGACTGTGTGTGTGTTACTCCCTGCTGTCCTGGGTGAGAGACAACGTGCCTTCCTCACAGCCCAGTGCAGCTCTTCAGCAGAGGAAAGCAGTGCACCAGCAGCATGGTGAGCTCAAGCAGAGGGACCCCATCTCCCCCAGTTGCCAAAAGAAATATTCATGGAGCCAGAGCCTCGAGCAGCATTGCCACAGAAGCCTACAGCAATTTAGCTGGGGAGCAGAAAGCTGTTCTAGGAGTGGCAAAAACTGGTGAAACAGTTGATTGATTTCATCTTAGAGTGCTGAACTGGCCCTGCAAAAGTCCACAGGAGAGCTCCTACCAGGAGGAGGAATGTGAGCCTGGAATATGGGTAAGGATGTGGTAATCAGGATCGGTGTAACACCACATTTAATAGAAGAGGTACCTTATTTTCTAAGACGTGAGCTGCCTTTTTCCTTTGGATGTTGATCACAGATTGGCTGATGTGCAGGCATCTGTCAGACCATGATCTCCCTATGTTGATACACTAGGTTCTAAACAGATCACCCAAATTATCTAGAGCACCCAAATTATCTAGCATTGTTCTTATGCTTTGGCTAAATTTATGACACTAGTGAACTACAAGGTGCAGAGACGAAAAGAAAAAAAAAAAGGACAAAAAGCAGTGTTTTCAAATTTAACAAAACCTGTTCTACAATCCTGTTTGTCTCAGTAGTTTTTACACCAGGATCCCTGCTGGCAGACAAATGCCTCAATCCATAGCAAGTTTTGAATTATTTCCATCCCTCCCAAAAATTATATCAACAGCAAACCAACTTTCCAAATGCTTCTCAAGGACAGGTTTCTGACTCCAGGGCTGTCCTCTCAGGGGACAGCTTGCTTGACTCACTATATTCTGCCCCTTTTGCCATTGCACATGTATCCTTATGTGCCAGGCTGGTGTGACAGTCCTTCCTTTGAGGAAGAAAGAAGCTGAACCCTCAGAGCTGGATGGGACTGGCTCAGCTCTGGCTCTGTGTGGAAAATAACCTTGCACAGGATTTATTACTGTTGTGAGCGTCTTTCACCAGAAATCTCTTAAGCAGACCCTGACAGCAATCCCAGTTTCCCATTCTGATGTAGAAGGGAGCCCTTTGATTTCATTCTCATGATCTTCATGTGAGTTGTTAGGATTTAAAATATTACACAGGGTAAGTTTCTTAGCCCAAAGCTGCTGTTTGTTTCAGTGACCCTGACAACTTCTCTGCATTTGCCATCTGTTCCAGAAATTGCTTTACCTGGAGACTTTCCTTAGTGTTCTCTTCCCCACTTGCAGGAGCACCACTACTGAACTCATCTGAGACACCCCAGGTGGATGGGGAGCAGGGCACAGCTGCCCACCATTCAACAGGATGAGTCCTGCTGCATCTCACAGAAACAAAGTGTCAGAAAGATTCTGAGACCTTCACATACAAGTTTAGTATGGACAGTAGAACCATCACAAACAGGATGCAAAAGGACCTTGAGAAACCCTCTACTTCATTATGTAAAACAGGGAGAACAGCACAACTGCCATTCCTTTTCTCTTCATCCATCTTGTCTTTCCCTTGCCCTCTCATTTTCTCAGTTCACATCATCATAGCTCTGGAGCTGGCTTCTTTATCCCCTCAAAGCAGCTGGGAGTACAGTCTGACTGCAAGGTGCTACTACAGGGAATAAAGAGGATCATAATAAATAAGGAAGCAGAAAACTACTGCAGATGAAATAAAATGCAATACATGAGTCATTAAATATTGAACTAAACTCAGGCTGCATAGCCAGACTCAATCTGTTTTTACTGATGGTAAATGATGGGCTTATATAATTTTCAGTATCCTGATGGATGAGATGACATCAGTTGTTTAGGTTGAGCAAGACAGAGTGAAAAGGGTGCATTTCACCATTCTCACTAGAAGGCCAATTCCTTTACAGTGCTGAGGACTTGGGAGGCCTCACTTTCTGGCTGGACTCTCAGTTTCCCCAGTGTTAATAAAAGCTGTGGCATTTTGGAGCAGTTTGGTTTAGGCAGTTTATAAAAACTCCTCAAATACAAGCTTAAGGATTGATTACCCTTGTCAGTTTTTAATGAAAATTAACAATGTGGGTGGGAATAGATTTTTATAATTACCAGGCCACTGAAATTAAAAAGAGAGAAAATATTCCCCAAAACTCTGAGACACCATTTCCCTCCAGCCAGGAGCACCACCAAAGAGTGACTGCAGGGAGGTATGCTTTGCTGCAAGGGAGAGAAAATAAGAATTAACTTCTGATCTACAAAAGCACTGGAGCTGCTGGCAATTAAGTTATTATTTAATAAGATGCCATGCTTTGAACCACTAAAATTAAGGGCTGGGGGATCTCTCTGCCACACTGCTCCTTTTGCCACTCAGACCCATACGTGGCAGCCACCTGAGGTTAGAGAGCTGTAATTAAATTAATAAAGCAAGGCCTGGCTACTAAAGAGGGAAATGAAGAGAAGAGTGATTACAAGTAATTACTGGATGTACTGATGCCATTTAATTTTTTTTTTTTCTGTTCTTGAGGCTGGTCATTTTTTTGCTGCTGTTGTTCTTAATGGGGTCTCCAGCTAGAAATCACCTGCCAAGCCACCATTTTTCACCAAAGGTTAAAAAGAGGTTGAGATGACAGAAGAAGTGCCAGCATCTCTCAAAAATATCAAGAATGTTTTGCTAGATAACTGAAAATGTAAAAAAAAAATTCTGTTTTTTTTGGGTTTTTTTGGTTTTTTTTGGGTTTTTTGTTTTGTTGTTGGTTTTGTTTTTGGTTTTTTTTTTTTTGGTTTTCTTTTGAGAAAAAAAAATTACCTTTCCCAAGAAAATTTAGAAGAAATGAACAAATTTATCATCAGAGGTTCCACTGGAACCCCTTTCCTTAATAAAATTGAGTATTTCTAAGAAAGTTTTGCTTCAAGAATTCCTTCCTAGGTGGCAACATGAGGACATTGTGTTATAGAAAATGTTGATTGAGATGCTTCAACAACAGCTGCTGCTCAAACCACATGTGATGTGTCTGGCTTCTTGGCAACTCCTTGGCAACTTCCTTCCTGAAACTAGTATTCATCTTTCCAAATACATGAAGACATTATTGTCTGTTGTTAAGTCCAGATTTTAAATCATTGGTGCTCGTGAAACTTGTCTGACCTGAGGTTCAATCCTTTGCTCCATGTTTGATTAAGTTAGAAATACGTCTTTGGATCTCAGCTTCCATGTTCCATGGCTGGAGCAGCACATTTTTCACAGCTTCTCTCCCCACCACCCTCAAGCCAGTGATGTCAGTTGTAGCTCGTTCAAAGGCTTAACAGGGAATCAGGCTTACAACTCCCAGTTCACCACTGAGCTCAAGGCAGTCCTCTGCACCTTCTCATAGGAACATGTCAGGTATTTACATGAGCACAGCCCCAGGTTGAGTCAGTGCAGGCAAATGTGTTTGTAGATGAGCAGCACATTCAGATATCTTTGGATGGAGCCCAGCTCCCACCATGGAACTCAGAACTGCTCCAAGCTTAGGGCATTTGAAAGATGTGAGACCTTTAGATGTAGGGATTTGTCTCAGCTTATCAGAAAAGAAAGAAAAGCCACCTGCAAGATTTAGATCTATATCCCTATAACAGCCTGTTGAATTTCCCCAAAAGTGTTTTGATCTGCAGTTTTTGATCCTGGCTCACTTGCCTTTGCTTATCAGGTTTGGTTTCCTTCATATTTAGAGCATACTTATCACAGATTGAACTCCCTGGCTTTGCTTTCTAAAGCTGTAGGGTGAATTACAACCCCTCCTAAGTAAAAAAAAAAAAAAAAAAGAAACACTGAGTGAGTCTGCTTCTGATTTTACTAAAACTTCCCAAGAAAGTGGGCCTTAAAATGGCAGTGTTCTCCATCTAACAAGATGGTTGTCTGGATGTGGAGCAAAAGGTTAAGGGAATCTGCAAAAAAACTGGGGTTTACTAAATGATTTGAAAAAGGCAGAGTTCAGCCATGAGGTTTGTATGTTCTTGAATCAAAACCCCAAGCATCCCAGGTGAGTGGGGCAGTCATGGGTGTTGAAGAGATGGAGAGAGGGTTGATGCTCAAGGCAACCCAAGTATTTTTTCTGAGTAAAATAGCGAAAGAAGCAGGCCTGATGGCCCATCAGAGAGGAATCCAGGCTTCCTGGTTCCCAACCTTGGACACCATGTGACCTCATCAGTCAATGGAAGAGCAGAAAACAAAACCAAGCTCAAACTTTTGACTCAGGGACCATTGCAATTTTCTGTTGCCTTTCCAGAAGCTGGTATTTGAAGGAAGACACTCATATTTCACTCTTCTGGTAAAATAACATCAGGCAGCAGGTCATTCCTATCCTCAGTGTTTCAGTTCTCACACAGACAGCTACACTGGGAAAATAGGAATTGTGGAAGACTGACCTTAAGACTGACCCTGATGAGTCTTTTATCAGAATACTACCCATTACCAGGTTAGTGTGCCCCATCCATCCATCCATCCATCCATCCATCCATCCATCCATCCATCCATCCATCCATCCATCCATCCATCCATCCATCCATCCCTGTGTAGCTGAAGTGACACAGCCCTCTGGAAGGAAACAGGAATGCTCTCATCCCCTCAGCACTTTGAGGTTTTGATAGTGGTAGAGATTTTTCTGCCTTTACAATCCCCGTGTAAGCTCAAATTCGGGTTACAAAGAAGGCTTTGACTTAGCCTTAATTTAGCACAGAAGAGCAGCGCTGCTCCCTCCAGCAGCCGCACCAGGACTTTCCCTGCCCCTGGTTCTGAGAATGAAATTCTTTGAGGGTATTACACAGTCGAGTAAACAAAAGGAACAACTGTAGCAGCTCTGCATGAAAAAGCCCTGAGGCTCAGAGAGAACAAAAGGAAGAGGATCCGTTTAAAGTCCTTACATTTAAGAGAATTGCAAATAACCTGTGACTGCTAATGTCTCGACTGAAACTCATTTTCTGAGCACACTGAAGGGATCGATTCTGTACCTTTTGGGAATCCAGACTTAGAGTGTTCAGGGACAGTACAGGAACAGACTAAGTTTAGTACCTCACACTCAGCACAGACTCACTAAACCTCGATAGGACAACAGCAGCATCTGTACAGTTGCCTAAGATGTCCAGCTCCATTTTTGGATAAATCTGGTTTAGAGGAGCCCCACAGTCCAGTGCAGTTGTGTGTAGCAACATATCAGTGGGAGGGCCAAGAAGGATTTTTAGTATCCATTTAACTACTTTTTCATTCATCCCAAATTAAACCAGCAAAGAACTGATCTGAATCAGAAACCAAATTTAGAAACATTTTGAGAAATTTCCCCGCAGGCCCTTGGGGACTCCCTCCACAAGGCTCAAGCTCATACCCACTTCTGTGGGGATGTTCAGAGGCTGCTTCCTCCCAGCCTGGCTCCTGCTGAAAACTTTACACCAGGGCCACACTCTCAGCCTGCGGCCTCTCACAGGCTATAAACCTGTCCTTCTGCTTTTTAAAGGCAATGAGGCATTTTGTGGCTGGTCGGAGCACTGATGTGTTTTCAAAACTGTACATTGCACAGATATAAATCTGTGATTTCGAGTACAACATGAGAAGAAAAAACAAAGCACTTGCCTGCATAGGTGCTCCAGGCACTGAGGAGCTGCAGAGTCAGGCCCTGCTCTGACCAGTGAGAGAAAGAAGGCCAGGTAGGTCAGGCTGGCCCAGCAGGATGAAGGGGCCATGGCTGATTCCCAGATATCTCCATCCTTCCCTTAAACCCATGACTGGTGCTGCTCAGCACTGCAAATACAGGCAGCTGTGCTGACAAAAAGGCTACCAGCAAAGCTTTGTCATTCCTACCCAGGGGAACTGCAGGTGCTTCCAGGGTCACCCTCATTTCTGGAGTGGAGCAGATATTTTTGTTGGCTTTGGTAATTCCCATGGTCAGAAGAGAGAGAATTGCCACATAGGGGATTCAGTGCAGGCTGGAAAGTGTATGACTTTGACATATTAATCTTCTGCATTTTTCTTCTTCTTCTGTTCAGGTTGAAGTCTTGGTGGATTTCCTGAGGAAATTTACTTTAATGGGTCAAAAATGCAGCTTTTGCATTTAAAGTGGCATAGTCTGTAGCTGACACTCTTCAGAGGTAGAAAAGCTTGCAGGTTAGGAGGTATGCAGCTCCTTCATCAGTCCCAACAAAGATGCAGAGTCAAGCTGTGACCACTGGTTAGAAATTATGCCCTCAGGTTAACCTAAATGTTTTAATCCATCAGGTACTTGAAGGGAAAGGGATGTTGGAAGAAAGAGGAGTAAAAATGCATTTAGTGAGGGAGAAGAGATTACAGAAGGTCAGAGAGACAGAAGTTAGCACCTATGAAATACATTAAGGTTATCAAACAACAACGTGAGAAGGAATGTGTCACAAGACATAAATTCAACCCTTTTTTTGAGTTTCCATTGCATTTCTGCTAAGTATCAGTGCTCTTTGATCCTGCCTGAGCAACACCCTGGCCTGGATGGAAGCTCTCTCGAGAGGAGGACCTGTCTTGTCCCCACTGGGGCTGAGCCCATTCCACACTCTATGCACAGAGGCACAACACCAAACTGATCTGCACTTCAGTTGAAATTTTGCAGTCCTTCCCCAGCTGTTATATTTCAGCCTTAGGACACTGCGGGTGAGTGGCAGCTTTTCACTCTGCTTGCTTTCCTCTGAAGAAGGTATTTGTTTCAGTACTCACTACATCTGGCTTTCTTGTTTGTGCCTTTGGTTTGAGTAATTGCCTTAATCTGAATTTCAAGGCTGACACCCTGCTTGACCCTTTTCTACTCACTTTGGAATTGTTTATGGCATCCAGCCTTCTTACTTTTTGTTTTAATTAAAAACTACAGCAGCTTAATGAGCCACTTCTACATCAAATTTATTTCCAAAAATAATATGCATGCATGCATGTATGTTTATGTACCACAGGATTTAACTTTTGGCTTCCAGTACTCACTCTCATGCATATACATTAGAAATGGATTTCTAGAAAACAGAAATCTATTTTCCATAGATTTATGGAAATAAATCCATAGATTTATGGCAAATAACTCAATTAAAATATTTATGTTTTAGTTGAAAGTGTGTCCCCTAAAAGCATTGCAGCAGCTACTGCTTTTCTCACCAGTTCACCACTATTTTTACCTCAGTTGCTATAACTGAAGCAAACTGTCCTGGCCCTGGGTAGCAGTGATTTGGTATCCAGGTGCACACACACGTGTGCCGATGCAGCAGCTTTAATTGCTGTTTGCTTTGCAATGTAAGCCTCTTTAATTTTCCATTCGTTAAATAAGGAACATGCAGCATTTACGTAATTAATTTGCTCAAATAGTTTAGCAATTGAGTTCACGATCTTTGTGCTGTTTCAGAGGCCATTCCCAGCTGCTGCAGCCCCGAGTGCTCCCGTGCAGTGCATCACTGCTCCTGCAACGAGAGCACATTGACCTCCGTGAACTTTCTCTCACACCTACCCGCCAGGCTGGTTTGCAGCTGAACTCTCTGATCCTCTAATCTCATTACCCCTTCCTCCATGGCTCCCTCGTCCTGCCCTCTCCATCTCCTTGCTGATCTCCTGGCTGCCTCCTCCTGCATCCATCCATTGTCCCATTTCAGCCTTCCCCTGACCTTCCCACCCACTCCAGCACCATCCCACACTGCTCATATCATTCCTGTGCTCTTTAGCAGCCTGCTGTGCATCTGTCCTCTCCCTCAGGCCCTTTGCTCCTGATACCATCTAGGGACCACAATGTCAACTGAATATTCAATGCAAGAATTATGAAGGTGCTTTCATGCATATGTGAGCAAGAGGAAAGACATAATAACAAAACATGAGGTCAAAGTCTGAAAATATTACTGAAAAAAAAATGTTACTAGATTGGAGAAATTGATTAGGACCTGCAAAATGTTTTATCCTGATGCAGATTGGGTTACCCAGAAAATGGCAATAAAAGGCAAGCAACCCCCTTCCTGATTGTGGATATCTGACTTATATTTTAATCGTATGTGTATCAACATGTATAACAAGACTGCCAGAACAAATACACAGCTGACCATTTACATGTATCTCAAGTCCTGAGGGAGGTGTGTGTGTGAGATTAGTTACAGGGATGTTGGAAGGACATGAGGATCACCTGGCATACAGGCACATAAAGACTTCTGTCAGGATGTCAGGCTTTCATATCAGATAATGATTACAATACTTGCATAAAAACTCTGTCAAAACAAAATTTTGACTTGCTGGTTGCAAACAAAGGGTATTTTTAACTGCAGCTGGTTTGAATTTCCTGCATATTTATAAAAATAAAATGTTCCTTTCATGCTTGAAGTAATTCTTATTTCTGTCAGCTGGTTGGATTTTTTTCCTTATGGAATCACGAATGTTCCCTGGCTGACAACACAAATGGTCTTTATGTTTCATAATGCAATCAGAAATTTTCCTGGGATGCATTTGTTGGGTTTTCTGGGGTTTTTTTCCCTAAAAGCATCCATTTGTTACCCTAAAGAAAGCAGTGTCATATAACACAATTTCCACTGTGTAATTGGAGCTCCAGGCTTTACCCTGTTTGTCAGTGAAGCCCAGAACTGCCCCAACCACAGTATGGCACAGAGCAGCCCACAAGTGCAAGACTACAGCTCATATGTCATAAACCCATCAACGCAAGCAATATATTGTTGATAGAAAGAACAAAAACCCAGCAGAACCCACCTCATGCATGTTCATCACCTGAGTTGATTTGCTGCAGGAAGTACCCAATTGCTCTAGTGCAGTAAATTAAAACAGAGATATATGAGTTATGACCATTTAAATTCAGCATGGATCACTTGAAAAATGAATATATCAAATAAAATGCCCTGGGTCCTGAACTGCTGCCTTGTGAAGCCTGGATGTTCCAGTTCTGCATTATACATCCTTGAACTTATGTTGTATTTTAATTTCAAGCACAGATGTGTGTAGTCCTAGTGATTGATAATTTCTGAACCTTCCTGACAGAAAGCAAAGCATTCTCAGTTCTGTGTTTGTACAGTGACACCTGCCAAGGGGTCATCCTTGTATTTTCCATGCTTTTTTTGTAACTTTGTTGCTAATAGAGGTAATGAGTCACTATTGATTAAAAAGTTAATGATAAACACAATAAAATTACTTAGCAGTTCCAAGCTGTTCCTGGAGGGGAGAGGAAAAAATTTTTAAAAAGTTAATTTTAGCCTGGATTTGTTTCCCTACAAAGTTTAGGAATAACCACACAAATTTAAGTAGTGGAAGGGGGAAAGGAAAAAGCAGACAGCAGTTCTTGTCTCCTCACTGAGTGAGAATAACAAAGCTGATTTAACCATGTGCCAATATTCTGTGGCCACCTTGCACAAGAATAGCTGCACCACAGCAGAGGAGAAAGAGTTGCAGTTGCTGAACAGCTGTAACAGCCAGGCCAAAACAAGCAGAGGCATTTTCTTCAGTGGGATTTTGAAAACAATAAGTTAAAACATTCCATTACATATGAGAGCATTAAATATTCAGCCATGAAGTATAATAATGAAATAGATATGATCAGAACTTGTCTGAAAGTAATAGCATTTTGACTGGATGTTTTTTGAGAGAAAAGAATGCTAGTTTGTGATTTTTGTCTGAAAATAGAACTTTCGTATATATGAGTATATTTCCAAATAAAGTAATTGCTAAAAGCACTTTCAGGAGAACACTATTATTTGCAGAATTACCACTGGCCTCATCAGAAAGAACTGGTCTCTGAACAGCTTTACAGACAGTCAGACTGACCAATCCTCTGTCAGTTCTTAATGTCTTAGAGTCTAAAACCAGATAAGGTTTATTTTCAGATTCCAAGCCTAGAAAATATTCCATTTTCCTTATGAGGACTCTCACAAAACAATGAACAAAATTCCATTGAGGATGTAGAAAAACATTTCAGATATGTCTGGAAATGCAACATTTGCAGAATGAGAAGCCAAATGGAATCTTGCCTTGTGATCAACCAGTGTTAGTTTTGACAGTGTGATGCCTGCACCATTATCCATTTATCTATTTGGGTGCCGTATGTTTGGAGCAGAACGTAGCTTAACTTTGAAAATGGAACAGGAATAAATTATTCTAATTGCCATTAAAATGTTTCTATTTAAATACCAGCTTCTGGCAACTGCTACCCCGCAGTGGATTGTGAATGGTACCTAAAACAACACATGCAAGGGTGGCTTTTGTGATGAGACAAAAATGTGCTGCATCAATGGATGCTGTGAAAAGGGGAAAGTCCTAGAGAATTAAAGCAAGCAGAAGTTCATCCCCTTTGTAGGCTGGTGTGTTGTTTCACTTTGACTAAATTAATCACATCTGGAGAAAAAAACATATAAACATCACTAGTTAGTGTCCCTTTCCTCAGTAACTTCAGGGGTTTAGATCCTATTTTACTGTAAGTAGTACCCATGGTGGTTACAGTCTCTCTCTCTCAAGCAGAGTGCATTTTTGGATGGTAATCAGAGACTTGGAAAGTCTCTTAAGATGAGAGCTGTGGAAGCTACAACACAGCTTTGGCGTTGCAATATAACCCTGGGTCATCTGCCTCTGTTTCCAGCATTTTCTATTATCCAAAACATGCCCATATCCTCTGATTTCTATTAATTATGCTGACAAGTCCCTTGAATTTCTGAAACCTGTTACCCAGGCTTATTTAGCTTTCCCTATGGCATCTGAATAATCAAGACTATACCGTATTTCATTATTTTCATAATGCTTTCTGTTTTTCAGAGGGCAAAAGCAGTCTCTCTCTCCCCATTTTGCAGAATGCATTAGACTATCCAAACAAATGACCCTGGCCAAATGAGAAATGCAACCTGTCTCTGTCTCAAGTGCTACTTCAAACTGTTGTGTAATGCCAGCACTACAGATTTGGCTGCAGAATACATAGTTAACACATTCAGCAAGAGCAAGATGAGTATTTTAATTTCCATATGCCTCATTAAAAAAAAAAAAAAAACAAAAACACAACCTACCCCAAAAAACAGGGCATTGGTAGTCAGAAAAGTCAAAACAATCATCATCAAAGCTGTATCACTAGAAAAATGTCTACAAACTGAGGATGCACAGAAGGGTAAACTCTCCCCAGCTGATCCAAGACTACCAGAATTACATCAATTCTACATAGTTTAGGGTCCTATTCCATCTGATGGCTATCATTTGAAGCTTACAGATGGATTAAAAGGACAGGGCAACATATCCCTGGGGTGGTGCTCCCTGGAAATTGAAGGCACTAGGCATTATCCTGCGCCTCAGGTTATTTCTTTGTGCATAAAAGCATTTGCAGATTTTATGCCTAAAATTTGTTAAATCTCTTCTTGAACTCCTCTCTTTGAATACATCCTGAGTTCAACAGTTTAATGGTGCAGTGTGGGGAATTAAGTGTATCCTTCTATGTCCACTGCCTCACAATTCCATGGCCTGCCTCCTTGTTTCCTCTGTTGTGCACAGCTGCCTGAAATATTCTCAATGCAAGTCAGGATGTTACTGACCCCTGACAGGTCATCATGCAGTCAAAGCAGATGAGATGAAGTAGATAAGCTTCAAACTAGATAATGGGAGGAGAATTATATGTGCTGAGTCCACCCCTGCATTTACTGAGGATTGAAAGGAAAATCAAGTATACAAGAAAAAGAAATTAATGGAATAGAACTGAGTAGGAAAATGAACAGCAAAGAGAAAGGAAGCCTACTGCTGGGACTGACACAATATAAGGATCACCTGTACTACAGCAAAGTTTCTCAGTGCACAGTAGTCTCCATTGGCTCCATCATAGTATAATAACAGAGTCAGAGTCATATTATCAGCCAAAGACATTGTGAGACTCCCCAGTTGTCAGGATGGTGATACAGTTGTTAAAATGACCTCTTCTAGCCAAGAAATTGAGGATTACCTGTGAAATTAATCCTCAGGATTACTTGAGGATTACCTGGATTAGCATTACCTGTATGCTAATCCAAGGCACATTACATGGGCAATAAAGCAGGGGTCCTAGAACACTGATGCTGTCTATATGTCAAATCAGAAATAAGTGGAATAACATAAATGTAACAAAATAGTGACCATAGTTATGATGGGTTTGGAAACAGAAAGAAAGGCAAAGTTGGCCAAGTGGCCTTGCTTGATGCAGCAGAGTGAATGAGAAGGAGTAGGATGGATAAAATAGACTACATTTGTGTGAAATTGCTTAAAGAAAAGTTAATAAGAGATTCTATTGAGTAGTGCTGGGAGTTTGTTATAGATGCTTCCCCCTCCAGGTTCAGAGTCGGATATGAATAGCAATTTCTGTAATGTTATTAGAGGAAAAGACAGACTAGTGAGAATTGTGTCATTAAGGTAGACTGGCTCCCAGGCATATGTTGAAAAATAAATGCAACCAATGATCCTAAGGCTCAGATGCTCCTTCAGGTGACAGGCAACACATTGGGCCACTAAGCAGTGAGGATAAAGTAGAGATTAAAGATGGGCTTGGCATGCTCCTTGCACACTTTGTCTTAGTGCTCAATAAGGGCAGTGGTTTTAGCTGTGGGGACAAATGTAGGATGAGGAGAAGAGTGCAGAGAAAGCACAGCTATATCTGAGGCAAAAGTACTATTTCAAACTGAATGGGATAAGACTGAAGAATTCAGACTGTCTTCACCTTTGGAAATTGTAGGTGCAATAAATTTTAATAAATCTGTCAAGTTTTTATGAATGGGACTATATGCTTTGACAACAATAAATGTACCACCTGTATGTAGTAAAGAGAGATAGGAGGAGAAGCAAAAAGGGAACTTAGCCATTTCAAGCCTCTGAATCTGATCTTTGCAACATGCAGTAGTTGTGGCCTCTCCAGGAAAATGCTTAGGCTGAAAAAAAAATCTTCCCTGCCCAAGAGAGCAAGGAGGCTGGAAAGAGCAGTCAGTTATAAGTAAGGCAAACTTCCTAACTGGTGCAGGAGGAAATATGATTCAGTGTATGAAAAAATTATGTGAAACAGTTTCCTGCAGTACCAGAAACCTGGACACAGTAACACAGCTGTCCCTTCATTGCTATCACCATAGGTATTTTCTGAGACCTTGATTTTTGAAGACAATTGAGCATGTGTATTACTCTCAGATTAGAACTTTATCTACTAAAGCCAAAAAGAAGACTTTTAAAATGTACTTGTCTAATGATAATATGGGGCTCTCTAATCTTGAAAATATCCTTGGATGTTCTTTGAATATCTCAGTCTCAAATCTCTATCATATATGTATTTACTTAAAATGAGACACATAATATAAGACCACCTTTAAAAAAGAACTTAGTCAACTTTGCATTTGCATTACTACTCTTATACAGGTACAGCAAGTCAGGAGAGCTCTCTCACTGCATGCTCCCAGAGTTCCCCAGTGAGCTCCAACCTTGGGATCCCATTTCTCTTGCCAACAGGCACTGAGGCACCAGCATCAGACATAAAAGTCCCAACACTTATTTCTGGATGAATTTCCAAAGAGATATCAAATGGCTCTTCCAAGTTCATGTACTTGACTTTGCCAGCAAGGCTTATAAAGAAGAATTTAATACAGAGAAGTTGTGGTCACTGGGATGCAACAGCCAAAGAATACATTTTGTTCTCAAGAGACTCTATGTAATGAAACATGAAATTTTTAAATAATACAAATAGCGGCAGTCCTTTGCAAAACAAACAAACCAAAGCAGAAAAAAAAAAAAAAACCACCACAGTTTTGCTTCTCCCTAATCAAGCAAGGAATGACACCAAAAATCTGTGTAAACAGGGCTGGTGCTGCTCCAGCAGCCTTGAGCCTGTGCATGTCACTACATCTCACAAATCACATCACAAACACGAATTCACTTGTGCAGTGGCTGATCACTGCTTTTCAGGAGAGAATATGTGCCTGTCTGTAAAGGGCTGGGAATGGGGATGTTCAGCAAATATGAAGTATTTTCCTTTTCCCTCCTTGAACTGCTGTCCTCACACTGAAGCAGTGCTCTCTGCACACTCCACCCACATTACAGAGCTGGCAGCTCTTCAACAACCCCGTTCCCATCCCCTTCACACCTGGGGAAAGGGGCTGGTTGTACCTCCAGGTACACTTTGCAAAAAGGCCATAGAGTTCCCATTGTTTGAGAAGGATACCTGCACATATTCCAACAGCTGACTGATTAAGAAGGTGTCAGTAGATGGATGTCAAAATACATGGCCTAGTTACCGGGTTTTGTGAGACCAATTAAAAAAGGGTATCATTGTTCTGCATGACAAATGGCTTCCTCTAGATATTCTTTACCTCAGTTCTTGGCATACATTATCTTTAATTACATTTGTCTCAAGGGAAGTCTGAAGTACATTTTTTCTCTCCGTGTGGCTTTTTTGCTTCATGTAAAACAAGTCTTCGCTTTATTTCTGAGGACTTCACACTTCATCTCCCAGAATTTCATATGCTGTAAAGCTTCACCCTGCCCTCCTTATATTGTTTTTATAAAATATAATATGTCTACACACAGCTGCTTTGGAGAGGACCTAGCACAGGTGAAGAGGTGATTGATCCCCAAAGTCTCCCCTTGGGGACATTACAGGGTCCTCTGACTCGTGCTTAAGAGGTCTATCAGTGACACCATTTAATGTGCCTTCAAATTATAGGTCCCTTGCTGGAGTCTTGGCTCTCAGACAAGGCAATCACAGGATTTTATCCCTTTAAATGATAGAGAGGGAACAGTGAAAAAAAGTTTGAGAGAACAATGTCTGTGGAGCAACCAATTGCCACAACAGAATGAAAATCTGGAAAAGGGAGCAAAGCAGAAGGTTGCCAAGAGGAAGTAGCCACCTGAGGCTGGCTAGTGATTAAAGGGAAGTTAAAAGAGAGCACACTAAGAGTTCTGGTGAAAAGTAAGCTGTCAATAAATGTTTCAGATTACAGGGTATGTCAGACTGTGAGAGGAAGAGAGAGAAAAACAGCCAGTGCTTCCCTCCTCCCTTCCTCCACTGACTTGGGCTAAAAGCATCTGCAGTTCTGCTGTGAAAAATTATTGCCAATAATTAATAAGCCTTTGCAGAAACTCTCATGCTCTTAATCTGCAGAGCTAATTATGAAAAACAAAGGAAAGTGTCTAAGTCAGTGGAAGTGATTAAAGAAAGAGCACAAAACCTGCTTGTAAAATAAGATGAGGGTTTTGTTTTAAATTTTAATAGTATAAAGGGCAAGGGAAACAGAGACAAAAAATCAAACTTTGCTCATTATAAAGAAAACCAAAAACAAAGGTTACCTTTCTGGTAGGTTAAAGACTTGGAAATTAGACCATCTGAGCTCCTGGGACACCTGGGACATTTGAAGGTAGAAGGGTAATCCTCCAAAAAGGGGAGGATCTCCCTATTGAGAGCTAGTGCCTCTCAGTTCACTTAAATAGTGTTTTGGCTTAAATTGTGTTCTTCATCCTGTTAACTTCAGTGAGCCTCTAATTATGCTGAGACGCTTTCATGACTGAAATTAAGGCTAAAAATATTTCCTAACACACGTGCTGAGGCCTTATAGCAGTGTGGGACAGGCCTTAGAGCAGATGGGAAGGCTGTGAAAGGACATGGGCTTTAAAACAATTCTATGAATTCGGGGTTTGGATTTAGAGACTTCTTAGATATATATTTCTATTTTACTTTAAATTCCTTGCTATTCATTCACTGGTATCCAGCCCCTTCCTTGTGAATCTCACAACAAACATACTTTGATAGGGGGAAAAATTGCTCTGTAAACCTTCAATAAACTACCAGCTCCAGGCTATGGATGTAAGCAGAGGAAAAAGGCAGAACACAAAGCCATGTAAAGAAACACTGGTAGGAAACTCAGTTCAGGTTGAGAAATTCTGATATATTTTTTCTGATCTTTTAGTTCCTTCCTCATAGATAGCACCATTAACAGAACATTGTTATTTCTGCAAACATCCATCAGAGCCCCAAGAAATTCAGAGTGATGGCTAACATAAAAAAAAGAGCCCAAATTTCCAAAAATGTGGCAGCTCCCATCAAATGCACACACAGCTCTGCCAGGAGCCTAATTGACTTAGGCGGTGCTTTGTGGTAGCTGGGGAGGCACCAGGCAGCAGCACAGCTGGTGAGGTTTCAGGCAAACTGTGATTTCACCTATTTATTTTCTCTCACAAACTTGTCATTCCTAGCAAAGGGGTAATATTTTTAAGACAATTTCCATAAGGAAAAAAGGAAGATATATTTTTTTCTCTTTTTAACAAAAAAGAAGGCTTTCACTTGTTATTTGAGATGTTTACACATCCCTCATAGTCTATGATGAGTCCTTCAGGGATCCAGATCACTGGAGAGCAACTTATCAAATGCTCCTTTTGCTGCTAGGACAATAAACTCAATTTGCTGATCAACAAAGTTGATTCCCTTCCTAGTGAATTTAATGCATCTATTATGAACTCCACATGGAGTTTCTAGGGCAAGTTGCTTCGAAAATCAGACATGAAGCTGTGAAAGATATTCCCAAAATGTTCAGAGTCATCAGTACTTTTCTTCTTGTTCACACTCCTAATTTTGTTCCTAGGATTCACAATTCAAAAACAGCAGAACAAAACCAGATCACTGTGATTTTTTAAGTGTATCTCCTGAAATGGGAATGAGAAAATGAAGTCTGCAATGGAGAGTTGGCAAGAAATTCACCCTTTTTGGATAAAAGGTACCCCTTATAGGCATAGATCTTTGTTAACAACATTTAATGCATTACAAAAGGTTTACAGATGCTCTTGCATTGCACACAGTGTCCCAATGAAGCAGAATTCACCCAGAATCAGTTCACTGGATATGTGATGCCACAGGAGACAGAAAACTAGTCCATAGTAATGTTATCATTTAGAGTGTGTTTTTATTTATTCCTAAATGTAAAGTGCTTGGGTAGCAAACAATTCTTCTGCAAGGAAGAGATGTACAATCACTTGAAACTAACAACACATTAAGTTGACTATTACTGGAATCCTGCTGCCTCTTATTGCTCTGTGTATAATGACTAGGCAAATATATTCAGATCTGGCGTAGGTTTGCACTCGTTCCATGACTGTTCTCTTTCTACCTGCAAGGTCTAATCCACTTAAGAGAGGATAATGAAAAAAGGTCTGATAAAATCCTTACCTAGAATTTGTAATTAGTTTGAGCTTTTTTCTGCCCACAATCCAGTTAAAAGTCAGGCATCTCTCCATAGGCTCCAGACACTATGGAGACAGAGTTCACATTCCATTAAACAGGACAAGTGCTGGGGTGATCTTTGCATAAATGAAGCAACTTCACTCCACCTCTCCCAGCTACATCCACCTCAGAAATGGAGGTGGTAGAAGGAAAGCATCTAACTTAAACCCAGAGTGGCTGAGCAGTGGGAGGAGCAACATCAGAGTTCTTGAAACAAGAACTTTGATGGGTTCTTTAAAGTAAGTGTATGCTTTATTGTAATGGCCATGACCACCGAAATTAAACAGCCCTTGAATGCTGTCAGGCATTTCTTGGCCAAGAAATGGCCAACCATTTCTTGGTTTCATTTCCCCCTGAATTGTTTGTTGCATAGATTTTCCTTGAAGTACCAGAGATTACCACAAGCTTTGTGTATTCCCTGGGCCGTGCCTCCAAGGCAGCCTCAAACTCCTGCTCAGCCAGTCAGCTCAAAGCAAATCTTTTTCTCCAGCTGGTTTGGCATCTGCTCTAGCATCACCAGAGAGGAAAATTCTCTTTTTCTAAGCCCAGTGCAGGGGGCTTTACATCAGTTTCAACAACAGAAAGCATCTGATCCCTTTTCCTCTGCCCCGCTCCATCCTGCATCCTTTCATGAATGCAGATGTGTCCCTTGGTGCCTTATCAGCCTGTCTTCATTGAAGCCCTGAACACAGCAGCTGATCCTCCCAGCTCAGCACAGTGCTGCAGCCTCCAAATTACAGCCCAAACTGCTGCAGGCTACACAATCAGTATGTGCTAAACATCAGTTGCCTCTCACCAAATAAAGCCGAGATGAAACCCAGCCCTTGAAGAAAGAGAGGGAGTATCTCCTGGCACACATGGGAAATCATAAAACAGTCACTGCCAATTACAGCTTTATTAAGATGGAGATGAAGAAAGGTTTATCATCACTGAGATTAGACACAATATTTCCTTCAACTTTGCTTTTCTGTCCTACCTGTTGTTTTTTAATACTGAAAAGTAAATTTCTCCAGACACAGAGGTTGGTGCAGCCACAAAGTGAAAGCCTCCCTTGTGCCCATGCTGGTGGGCAGGAAGGAAAAGGAAACATTTTTTCCTGCCCCTCAGTAACTCTTGGCCTATCTCACTGTTGGTCTGCACAGCCCAAAGCATAACAGATCCTCTAAATGTGGATCTAGACAGAGGGGGAAAGTTTTTCTTCTCTGCAGACCCCATGCCAAGGAGGGGACTGTAAATGGCAAAGGGGGACTGTGTTCCATCTTGTGTGGGAGGCTAACCAATGTATCAGACCCCTCAGACAAGGTTTGCTTTGGAGGTGAAGTGAGGAACTCCTCCAGATGTCTTGCCTGTTACTGGAGAGAGTTAGGAGCAGGATATAGTTAAACCATTCCATGGAGTTTTAGGACCAAGATGGAGCTTTCTTAATAGATATCTGTGATACCTCTGCCAGAACCAGACAGAGCAAGCAGGCATCTTCCTGGTCCAGTTGAATACAAGGTTCTTGAGCTCCAGACCACACTCTCCTTTCCACTTTCAGTTCAAAAAGCAATCTGACATAGGCAATGTCCCAGGCCTTGACTTTTCTATGCCACAAGGTTATCACAGGCCCACAACTCAGCAGTAAAAAAGCCAAATCTGACCTAGCTCTGATATCAAACTGTGGGAACTCTCTGACAGTTCCAGGACACCCTATGATGTTCAGAAATAATTGAACAAGGTTGTTAAACTGGGTGACTGGAGCTCTATCCCAGCCCAGTATTCTCTGGTAGAGACTACAAACAGGACAACTTCTATCAGCTGTGCATTAGACAGCTCAGCTGCCACAGTGGTTATGCCAGTATCAGCAGATGGAGCAAGACCCATTGACCAGTCTGGTTTGGTTTTGGGGGATTTTCAACACATTCTCTAGCATGGTTTTTGCATGTGCCAGTGAGCTTTTGCTGAAGTTTAGGAAACAGCCTGGACCAGAAACTCTGTCTGTTAAGCCCTATGGACATCTGCAATTTGTGAGGAAGAGAGGAAGTTTTGGCATTTTGCCCCTCAGCCAAGGGAACAGTTCCTTTCTTATTTCATCTCTGTACAAATGTAACCTGAGAGTCCAGCTGGCTTCACTAGATTCTGAATAATGTCTTAATTCACAAGTCTTTGTCCAGCTGGAAGAAACATCTGGTCAGCCCCATGCAGAAGGTCATCAGCCAGCAGAGCAGGCTGTGCCATCAATCCCTGACCTGCTCCAGTTACAGGGCCCAAAGATGGAAAGACCTTCCACAGACATCCCTGAGCTCAGCTGGCTGATTGTGGCCAAAGGAAGTTACAGCCTTTCCCTGAGCTGATCAGATGGCAAATCTGAGGGGACACCAACCTCCAGCCCTTGTGACAAGAAGCGGGAGAAGGGTTGGGAGCCCCAGCATTTTCTGGAAACCTCTGTGTAGAGAGCAGCTGTCAATCAACATCCTTAATTGGTAGTAACAACTCTCATCACAGATTAGTGCCCCAAAAAGCCACCCTGTGTGTCAGGGAGAGCTTTTATGGAGGAGGCTGGGGAATGGATAACATGTAAAGATCCTCTTGATGGGCTCAGGGTTAACCACCATTACCATCAATTATTCAGGGTTCCCATGCAGACATAAGGCAAACAAGGTATTAAAAATTTACATCTCTCTTTCCCTCCACTCCTCCTTGGTATCATCACCCCTTAAGCATAGCTGGTGAATGTGAGCATTTACTGTTAATTAGCTGTAATGATAATTGCAAAGAAAGTACAAATGCCTTGACTGGGGAGATATGATATGTGTCTCATTAAACCCAGACTAATAGAAAATTCTTCAACTTCTTCTCTTTTATTCCAGAATCTCTGATCCCACATTAATTTAAGATTTATTACAACTGAAGATACAGGGCTACATATTGGTCTGCTGAACACCTCTAAAGGCTGTGATGGCCATGTGATTTATCCCATTTTAGGAATAGAGTAAGTCTGCTATAATATATTTTATTTTTTAGACATTTTGGTCTTTCAAAAAATTAATTAGCTATAAAAAAAGGAATAAAAGTAATCACTATACATTATTTCTATAAAATGTATATATATTGAATGAACAGTTTTCATCCTCTGTATGACTTTTCATTTCACACTTACTGAAGTTCAGGAGAGTAGTATCAAACTAGTCCACCTCAGTATTCATTTATATGCAGTTTACCTTTCTGGCCACTAGCAGTGTAAGGTGCTCTGGTATATAATAACTTACAGGCTTGGGAGTCTTCTGGACTACCTTTAAGTTCAGAAAGTCACAAGCCTGTTACAATTCAGAATAAATTTCCAGCTTCTTTATCCACTAGAAATGCTCAGCTCAGTCAGAGGTATTCTGTGCAAGGTGGTAGCACTCACTGTGCTGTTTATTCTAATTCCCTTTTCCTTACAAACTGTTAACTTGTATTGCACATTTATAATGGAGCTGATGAAAAATTTTCCACAATATTTCTTTCTTTCAGCTGGAAAAGGCTGACTGGATCAAAGCAAAATGCTTTATGGCAGTTTTAGCAGATCATACCCAGTTATAACCAATACACCTATGATAAAGCTATTCACCTGAACTTCTCATACTCAGTGGAGCCCCCCAGGCTACAGAGCCAGTCTTTTTCTGTGGCTCACTGAATATTTTATTATTTATACTAAATGGAACAGCTTCAGGAGGAGAGATGGAAAATGCCTTCTATGCCAGGATGACAAATAGGCCAGTAATTCATTCAAGGCTTTGCTAAATTTTTTTAAAGTGAAACTTGGGCTTTTGCAGTTCAACAATTCAGCTGTGTCCCAGTCAGGGTATCCCAGCAGTCAGAACAAAGAGAATAAAATATTCTTTTCAGTGTGCACCTGGCTGGTCACTGCTGTGTGCTGCAAAGTAACCCTGTAGGCATTACCAAGCTGTTTCATTTTGCCCAATTGCATCTAACTGACACATGAACACTGTAAAAGTTGGGAATTTTCTGAGAAACATGGGGAAATAGATTGGACTGAGCATTTGCAGTTTACAGATGCTGCTGAGAAAGGGCTGTACTTATATTGCTTTGCATTTGTCCCCTGGAGAGAGAAAGGGGCTTGAGACATTGTGAGGGATTGCTGCTCTCTCCTGCTGACCTCCACACTGCACAGGCAAATTGCAAAAGCTTCCAGACAGCTAAAACACAATTTCATTGGGAAAATGGGTAAATCTGCCAGGTGGAAAATGGGAAGGTACCAAAACATTTAAATGGCCATGATTACCAAGAGGAGACAGCACATATAATCCACAAAAGACTGTTTTTAAGTTTGGCATATGGCAGGTGACAGTTGTCAAGAAATCCAAATGCCTTCTTATCACTTTCCTGTTTGTTGCACAAAATGCTGGAGTGATGCACCAAAATCAGTGAGGTCACATCAAATGGATTCATCTTCCTCCTGAGAGCACTGTACACAGTATTGGCTGCCTTCTCCAGCAGGACTTGGAGAAAAGAAGAACAACCCATGCTTAAATTTGCAATTACCTTGTAGTTCTTCCTTGGCTTGCCCTGAAAAGACTCTGTTGAGCAGCTTGAGGCTCCTGGACACTCCACCATGCAGAAGTTTAAGGTCCAGAGAAGAGTAAGGACCCCTTTGATTTGCTGTGTATTGAGGTAGGCAATTCAGCTAAGCTCTGGCTTTCAGCACACAAAGAAAACACCCATGAACATATACTCATATTTAAACTGCTGCCTGAAACCCTAGTTCAGCAAGGTGCTTAAGCACATATGTACTGAAGCTGGACTGAAGCCTTCACTGGGGTGCTGAGTGGGTACAGTAACTCATCCCTTTCCCAGGGGTATTGCAAAGTCAGTGTTGTTGTGTTAGCACCAGCTGCCAGGAGCAAGGACCCTATTGCACCCCATCACCCACCACCTTTTACAGCACTTTAGAGAGACTCAGGCAGTAGAGGAAGTGGTGAATGAAGTGCTAAGGCTGCCAAATCACACCCCCACTGCTGTATCAGGTCCTCTTCTTTAACACCTGACAAGGTACACCAGCTTTTCTCTGCTGACTGACCTGGGAGCCAGTGTCTGACTGCAGTGTCCTGCAGCCCAGGTGGTCTACATCAGTTGTGACTCTTGAATTTAAACCCTAGAGTCTGATATCCATCCTAGGCAAGCGCATGCCCCGAGTTCACAGGAACTACTTTCCTTTTCCATCTCAGCGTAGGCCACAGCACACAGCACAGTTGAGACAGCCACAATACACAGAGTGTCACCATACAATTTCAGAAGGCTCCAACCCATACAGAGTAACACCATACCTCATCAGAAGGCTTCAGGCATCTGCCCATACAGAGCAACATCACGGCACCTCCAAAGGCTGCAAGCATCTGCCCTTCTTGTTCTTTAGCCCAACCTTTTATACCCCCATGTTGATGCACTGCACCTGTGTGCCCTCTGCTCCCTTTGGTGGTTGGTCAGTGCCCCTGGGCACTCCATGGCTCAGTGCTGTCAATGCTGCTCACCTGCTTCTCACAGCTGAGCCCATTGGGGATGAGGCTCTGCCACAGCCCCACTCCCAATCACCACAAACTGTGTGCCTACACTTTTCCAAACCTCATCAGCCTAGGAAGAAATATTCTGTTCTCATATTGTCTCTGCAGATTCCAGCTTTTCTTCTAGAACAAATATCTGGAAATAAGAATGATCGCAGCACTCACAAAATGGTATTCAAGTGAGAAATCAAAATCTGTAAAGTTCTACTATGTAAATTAGCCTCCAACTTCACAGAGTACATTTTTGAAGAATGCACATTAAATAAAAATTATCTATTAGAACTAATTAATCTTTTAATTTACTTTCCTTATCATCTGTTTAACAGTTAAAGGTAGGTTTGCCTTACCAGAGCAATATGTTACTCTTTTTTTTCAAAGCAAGTCCTGAGTCACCTTGCAATAACATATTACAGAAACATAATAAGAGAAAGTGAAGGAGCAAAAAAGTATGCAGTGTATTTCTCCAGACAATGTAAGTGTATACTACATATTCATAAACAATATACAATGACATTAACTGTGAAGTAAATATTCTCATATGGAGTGTTCTTTAATGATGATGAAATGGAAACCCAGGGCTTTCTAGGGGGTTGGTGTGTTTTCATTTGTAATCATATCTGTCTTCTCACCATGAAACATTTTAATCTTCAACTAGTTGTATGGTTTTGCAAAGGCTTAAAGAAAAAAAAATAAGGTCATAGAGGTGGTGAAAAGAGAGGAAACTTGTAAATTTGTTTGAACCCGGTGGTTAAAATGGAAATGCCGAGCCCTGTACGAAACTTGTCCATTCGGCAGATCATGTCTGCAAAGGATCAGTATCTCTCTTTGACATTTTTAGAGGTGTCACTGTAGTTATCCAGGCACATTATGACCATTGATTGTCCTCTGAAGACTCATTTATTTCAGCAGAGCTGTGTTGATCTGCCTGGCTGCAGGGCAGCCTTCAATTCTCAGGCATAACATAAAGCAAGGCAGGCTGTAAAGAGCCCACCAACAAAAGAATGTATTTTGCTTAAGCGGGAAGTTTGTTAATTTAACTGGAAAACAAATGTGTATCACAAAGAAAAGAGTTGTGCTACACAGCAAGAAATCTGCAAATAAGGTCCTCATACAGGCCATTGGGGGAGCAGTGAAAGCCTCAGGGCCTAATTCTGCCTAAAGCCAGCCCCGCTCGATAGCACAAACTGTAATTATTACTTGTGATCATATCCTGCATTAACAACAGCATGCAATGCAAGAGAAATCCAAGCTCCTTTCAGCACCATTTTTCCTAAGTATATAGAACATTCAAAAAGCTATGTGATATTTTAAATGCATTGCTCCCTGTCCTTACACACCATCCCAAAAGTCTTGGCAAAGTCTGTATCTAGTCCTGAGAGAATTATCTGCCTGTGACATTTTTTCTCAGACTGTGTTGAAGAACAGGTATGAGGACATCACCACCAAAATTCAGACCACAGTGGGGGAAAAGTCCCAATTTAAGCTTGACACTCAAGAGGGGTGGCAAGAAAAAAAACCCATGTAGACAATTAGGTACAACTTCAGCTGGTGCCAGGTGGCTTGGAGGTTGGCAGAGTGAAGGCACAGCACACCAGTTTCTAATACCAACGATCTGCACCTGTCTGCATCACAGCCAGCACCTTTGATTGCCATTCCTGAACAAGCTGCTGTAGCTGTCGGAGACTGCTGTAAACACAAGACCAGAGTCAACTCTGTAGATTTAAAGTAAAAAGCTTCCGCTGCTATCTCACTGAGTTGTTCAACAGCCTAATTTGAAAGCCAAGTCCATGTTATAGCATTCAGGTCTACTGACAAGCTGCAGGAAAGAAAATTGCAGCATATATAGACATCATTCTTCTGGAAATCCCCTTCTGTGTAAATGAAGTTATACTGGCAAAATAAACATTTTGATGGAGAAGTGCCTGTCCTTTAAACAAATAATTTATAAATGCATTTCTGGCTGAAATTACATTTCATCAAAACAGGAAAGAACAAAAGAAAAATGTTACCACTTTGAAAGCTTCAGGACTATGTTCCATGAAGTATGTGAGGGCTTTTTTTAATTTTATGCAAGTATTCCCTTGAAAGTAGCAGTCTTTAACTGCATACTTAACTACTTGTTCCATCATACTTCCAAGAAACAGAAATAGAAAAAGGATAAATTTGTAATAGAAAAACAGAATAGAAAAAGGAGCTTCCAGAGTGGAGACACAAAATGAGTTGAAGAATACCTGCATGATATCAAGCTGGCCTCATTCCCTCTCAGAGAAAGGCCCTCTAGCCATGTACTTTAAAATAATTGGTATAATTTTCTTCAGAAGAGCAGCAAATAGGTGTTCCCTTCAAGCAGAAATTAAAGCCCATACTCCTGGCAGAGCAGGGACACAGAAGGGTTGTCCTAAGAGTGTAGGTGATAGCAAGAGATCAGTCAGATGAAACAGAGAGGAGACATTAAACTGGTGAACCAAAAGAGGTGAAGCAATGAAGATCCAGATTCTGAAAGTCACCCAGTTCCCATTTCCTAGGAAATGCCTAAGAAAGTGTTGCAGAAGATCTGCCTCTGGTTTTTTATCACCTCTGGACCTAAAACAAAAAAAGTCCAACAAATCCAAGAGAGAAAATTACCTGTGAGGAATTAAGGTCTGAAATTCATTTATAAATCTCATCTGTGTACCTTAGCAAGCTCCCAAATAGTCCCAAGTGTTCAGTGATAGCACAAGGGAAGTGACTTCTTACCTTGCACAAGCGGGCAGTTGTGATAAAAGACCATTTTTATTTCCATTGTAAAGAAAAGTCAATGTTCATTTGTTTGGGAAGCCTCCCTGACAGAAAGCTTTATCAGCCATGAAATTAGCCCTTCATGCTCTCTTAAGCCAATAGGCCAGGACAGAGTCACCCACTGCACCTGATGCTTGCAGTTAGTCCTGATTAGCAGCCCCTCACGGATTTCAAACAGCAGCCTCCTTAAATGCAGGCTGTAAAACTTCACTGGCTGCACTAAATCAATAGGGAGGCGAGGGACAGGCTTGGAGAAGAGATGGGAGAAATAAACAGACACTAAAACTACAACATTATTATCTTTTTTGGCAAATAGCCACCAAAATTGCTCAATATACTGTATAAACAAAAACTTACACTCACACACATGCATTCTGTCTGGCAGAGGAAAAAAAAAAAAGGAAAATATACCTTAAATAACATGTCCATTCTCTTGGGCAAATAAGAAGCAAGCAGCTATATTTAGCAAGGTAATAAAACTGTATTGTAAAGCCCAGGAGACCCATTACAGCAATGCCCTCTGCACTCTCAGTGCTTGGGGAATTCTTATTTATTTGCCTATGAGAACATTGCTGGAGCCTCATAAAGTGCCCCCAGGAAGGCCAGGTGAGCCTGCAATCTCTCTGTAGGATGCGACCATTAGCCACTGAGAACTTCACAGGGGTGCTATCACAAGGATCACATCCCTGCACTGCAGGAACTGTGAACCCTGAGGATACCACGGCAATTTATAAACTTAGTGATACAGAAAAGGAAATAGAAAACTTATCTTGGGAATGCTCCTGCATGGGAGCAGAGCCTTTAAAAAAGGAAGGAGAAAGCCTGGATCTATTGTGTGTTGGGGCTGTCAGGAGCACCCAAAGCACCTGGTGCAGAATCCATGGAAGGACGAGCACTGACTGGGTCAATCCCTGCTGGCATCACACAAGAAAATGACAACACAGCATAATACAGGGAGAAAAGGAGAACAGAGGGTATAGGTTTCATGTCATCTAATCTTCTACATCAGCTCTAGCTGAACTCATGTCCCTTTGCTGAAAGAGGAAAATAAGACTCCTTAATTGGAATTCACCCAAGTTATAGTTGTATGGAGTTATTTTTGCTCTGAAATTATCCATTTCTGTCTACTGATTCTAACAGCAGCATAAGCCAAAATCCATGTAGAGTGGCAGTGACAATGGGAAGGACAGACTGACACAGAACAAGTTCTCTTAATGCAGAGAGTTATTAGAAAATGTGCTATTTTTTACAGTTCTCTTTGGATAATCCCACAGAATAGAACCGAATTCATTTATTTCTAACAATAATTTATTAGGTAGGCTTAAAAATTCCTCTCAATCACGTGGGAAGTACCTTTAGAGGGAATTTACTTTGACTGATTTAATTTCTCTTCCATACCATAGAAATCGTTCTTGTAGATTCAGCTCAGAACCAGGGATATTCCAGAAAGAATCTGAATGAATTTTGGCCACACAATGATAGGATTGCTTTAAAAAGAATAATGAAGTCACCTGAATGGAATGAATCAGGATGCACTAGGGGTAGGCTGAAATTTGAAAGAGAATCATTCTTGGATTGGGTGAACACTTCCACATTTGTGACTGCAACCAAGGCTTACAGCAAAGTCAGTGTCCTGAAAACCCCACAGATAGCTCATTATATATATATATATACACATCCATATCATGTAATAAAGAGTACAGCAGGGGCAGAGTCTGTGAGCGTGGGAGCTGACACTTCTGGTACTAGCTCAGCATTCCCCTCTGCTTCTGTGCCCCCATGTGTAAAATTAGGATAATAATATTGCTTTCATCTTCCTCACCATGGTGTTGTGACTATTAATTAGCTCGCATGTGCACAGACTTGGATAAATGCTAAGTTTTAATCAGGTCTTGATGAGCTTGGGGAATGCAGCAGGGTCTGAGCTGAGGGTGGAAGAGCAAGTCACACTGATCCCATCTGCCTGGCACAGGATGAAGCCAATGGCATTGCCTCACCACAGTCTGCCTCCTCACTCCCCTCCAGGTGACATCTCTGGCTGCCAAGGCAGGGATCCCAGGTTTTTTGACATCTGATTCACAATACCTCTGGCCTCCCTCGCTGATATCTCTGGCAAAGGACTGGTCTATATTTCCTCCATTAGGAAGGGCACAGTTTGGAGCAACATTCGAAGTGCTCCTATTACCCCACAAACTTGCTGAATTTCTTGCTGCCAGGTGTTCACAGGGATTAAAATCAGGATTTGGTTCCACACAGTACTTTGAAAGTGTATGATTAAATCAGATGGGCAGCATCTCTTCCACATCAGCTAAAGTTAGTGGAATGGCACAAGTGGAACTGTGCCAATGTTTTGCAATTTTGCATCACAATCTTTTTTCCTCTCTTGGGACCACTTGCTTTCCCCCTTCCCCCATTTGTTGTTTAGTTGGGTGGTTTTTTGCTAGCAAGATTTTTTAATAATTTTGTGGTGTTGGTCCCTTTTGAACTGAAGCAAATATTTGTTCTGTTTTCTCCAGGAGTGTTACCTGTTGATAAACTACTGGGATAAGGCATCATTTTGGTGCTAGACTGTCCAAGTCTGATATTCTGGGATCAATGGCACTGCAAAGGACAAAACTCTCTCAAACACAGTGTGATTCTTCAACAAGCACAAAAACAAATTCCACAGGAACCCAAGCACAATATTCAGAGGTGGACACTTGGAAATACAGGTAAAGCAAGTGCTTTTGTTTTGTTTGTGGGTGGAACAGAGAACTCAGGAAAGGCAGAAACATAACCCTCTGAATTGATGATGAATCCCAGTACTCAGAGATGTGTCTTTTAAACAACCTTTGATAATTGGCCTCTTGGTAGCATGTAGCTAACATCCTGAAATAATGGAATGGAAATCTGCATCAATCAACACAGCATGAAGCTCCTTGTTCTCCAGCAAACACATATTCCTGCTAAACACTGGTGGCTGTTTGTCCTAAATTTAACACCAATTAGGGCCTGATCCTCAGTTCTGCCTGAAGGGATGAATGTCCTCCATACCCATCCAAGTCCATCAAGAAACACAGAAATATCTCAGCAGCTCTTAGAAGACATTCTGCAGAGTCTGACCCTTAACAGTTTGATAGTTTGAATGCTAGCATTGCCCAGAGCACTTACACCGGTAAACAGTCAGACATCCTTGCACATTTATATACAGCAAAACAGAGAGAAAAATATTCTATTCCTATGCTTCTCCTGAGGATCTCAAGAGCCAGGAAATCTGCAGCAGAGTTAAGAGGAGTTAGAAAGAGGAAAAAGAAGAGGTGGCATTGATGCAGGGAGAGAAGCATAAATAATTGGTGTGAAGATTCCCTTCATGTCAGAAAGACAAACTGGGCTAATTTTCCATGAGTATCCCAAGAGGAATAGAGTCTCATTTTATTTCAGCTAGGGAAAAGAGGTTATTCTGCCATGCTATTCCTTTTCTGGTGTAAAATGGAAAGAAAGTCTCATATCTCCATCAAGACATTTTTCTAGACTGAGAATGCAGACGGGAGGTTGAGGTTTACAACAACATGCACCACAGTCTGTCCCTGCCTCTGTCCTAAGCAATCAGCAAATTGTTGCCAGGTCTGCAGCCACTGGTGAAGACCCCCAGATTCTATTTACATCCCTTCACATTCAGCCCTTCCTGTCCATAGCAATTGCAAATTACTTTGGTGAAAGCAAACACATGCTATAGGGATGGGCAGCAGCTCTACCTTTGACCCAGCTCACTGCTCATGGGAACAGCCTCCTACAAGGTAAAAGAGAGTCATTCGCAGCAGATGTAACTCACACGGCCAAGGAAGCAGCAGTGAGCAGCACACACAGAGAGTGAGATTGTCATTGAGATGTAAAGTAAAATCAGGTCCTCTGACCAGAGCTGGAATTTGTGAAAATACAGGGGCCTCAAGGGGTGAAAAGGCCAGACCTCAGTGGTGCCATCAGACAGGGAGATACAGTGGAGATTATGGACATATCTGCAAGGGCTTGACTGTCACAGAGGAGAATATCCTGCACCAGGCCCTGCTTTTCCCAATCTGGGAAGATAACTGTCATTATCTCTCGTCCATCATTTTGGCAGCTGATGAGAGGGAATACCATGCCAGCCTCTTATCTGCCCTCTTAGCTTTGACAGATCTGATCACAGCAAGTCTTGTGCTGTGCCTTCTGGCAGACACCAGCACAGGTCAGGTCTTAGAGGCTTTTGGAGGCAGCAAGTTCACCACCTTGGAGAGGCAGCCAAAAAAGCCCCACTGAGGTCACAAATGGGGCTTCTTGCACTGTCAAATCAAGACAACTCAGATGAAATGCACATGAATCAATGAATTATGGCTGTCATTCCTGTGCATCAGAAAAAAAAAAAAAGACTATTTCCTTAATTTCTTTTCCTTTTCTGGGATTTAAAACATGCACAACTGCAGTGCTTTCATTTTTTTGCTTGGAATTAGAATATTCAATGCAAATTAAGAACCAGATGAAAACTTCCCAGTAAAACAATAGGCTGCAGGAAAGTGCTGATCTCATGAAATGTAAAGTTTCATAGTAATAACTTGATTGCAAAGTTTCACAGGAAAAAAATTACCTAAGTGAGGTCAGATGTCTCATTTCCCATCCGTCTAAAAGTTAGAGTGATATTTGAAATAATATTATTGATGATAGGGGTAAAATATTATCTTTTTGCCATAGTCAACCTTTATCTAAATTTAACATTTGGACAAACTCAGAGTGAAACCTTTTCAGAATATGCTTTCCAGAGCATGAGAAAAATATATATTATTGCAATAACAAAATTTAAGCATATATGAAAATAGTATCAAAAGAGTAGTGATAATATTACATCCATATTTACTGTTTGCTTTATAACATCAGAGGATCTGGTCTTACTCTCACAGCTACTTTCCTTCTTCCAGAGAATTTCCACAGAATTTTCTCAACCTCCGCATTTGCAGAACTGCCTGTTGGGTGACTGCACCAGGCAAAAATAGACCCTAGATTTAGGAGCCTAGCCAGAGAAGCCTATTGAGGTAATAATAATGAATAATAATAAATCATAAAAGGTTGAAAAGTAAATATTTCTGTAGCTATGCATTAAACTCACTCCATTCAGAGATCAAATATCTCAAAAACTCCATCTCCCAAGTGGCCAAAAGCAGGTTGAAACTCAGCTGCTTTTGTGTGCACCCAGTCCATGCTGAGCTAGCCCAACCATGCTGGGTGTCACATGGGGGTTCAATCCAGCCTGTCTTTCTAAAAGGCACAAATATCTTGTTCCAGAAGGCTAACAGAGCAATGTCCTTAGTCAGAAACATGACCACCCCCTAACTGTGTTTCTGGTTAAATGTATAGCTCAGACACTTATAGAATAATAAATCACCTATAGAAGTCAATGAAGGGAAAAAAAAAGACCAAAAAAACCAACATGAACAGCTTGAATAGCAATTTACAAAGTTGCTCAGCACAGCAATATTTAAAGCTGTTCTTCACTATATGTCATTTTCAGATAAGTTAATAAAGAAATATAGGAGAGAATCAATTTTTAGTAATCATTACCATGTACAGTAGTGAAACCTCCAGGCTATTCAATTAATTCTAGACCATAATTATGACCCAAGAACAAATTGTATAAATCAGCATTTTTTTATTTAACCATACAAATCAGACTCTGATCTTGAGTGGAGATCAAGAGTTGTATATCTCACAGTTCTTGCTGTCTCAGAAAATAGACTCTCCAAGGATTCAAGCCCCTTGAGGCATAAATTGTGCACACTTCAAATTCCACAGGGATCATGGTAATTATAGTAATTTTTGACTCAACATGTCACAGTGCCCCAAAGACACTCAGGTTTTTTAATGGAATGCAGAAAAGGAAAGGTGGCTGGATAATCTAATAAATTCTAGGTCTCAGGCATAAGAGCAGATTTTAAAAATAACCAAACCCAAACTCAATGCCCCACAAAATTAAAACAAATAAATGAAAAGGAAAAAAAATATGAACAAAAACCAACCAATAAAAAATACCCACAAAATCTGAGACCCAGTCCAGGATCAAACTCGCTTGAAGGCTACAGCAAAGAGAGCAGCTGAGTTTCCTACCCCTTGTAACACTTTCCCTTACTAGTGCAGTTAACCCTCTGTGGATTTCAAAGCACATTCTGGTTGCAGAATTACATTTACAGTTTTAGTCTTACAACATATTTTAGCAGGCAGCCCAAGGCTCGGAGGTGAAGCCACTTACCTAAGAATGTACAGTCAGTGAATTTCAAAAACCATAAACTGAACTCCTGAGTTCAAGAGGTCTCCATACACTGTAGGAATGCACACACCCCAAAGGATGCCAGCAGCCCTCCCCACAGAATTCACAAGATCCTTTTCAAAAATCAGTGGTAACTTGTTTGCTGTGCCCTTGGTTCTCAAGGAGCATTTAACACCAGTGATTTGGTCAGCTCACTGCTCCTGCCCAGGGCCCAGGTCTCTGCCATTTGTGCTGCACATCTGTTAGTTCACTCCTGCTTGAATCCAGATGGTCCTTGGGTGCTCATTCCAAGGATCAAGATGAGGATGTCACATCCCAAAGACCCCTGTCCCTGAGTCCCACAGGGCTCAGAGCTGCCACTCCAAACATGTAAACCAGAGGTAAGCATGGGAGCTCAACAGGTGAAGTCACTGCTGTAATTAGCCAACAAAAGGGCAGAAAAAACTGTCCAAGCTCTTTTTTTTTCTCCACTACATTGTTTGATTCCAGCTCCAATTTCAACAGTTTTAAGTAAGCAGGCAAGCTTAGTGATTAAAGTGATAACAAAAAGTGGTAGTCTCCCTTCACCTTTATAATTATTGATTCAATTTAACATCATTATCATGCTTTGGTTTCCAATTTTTCAGTTGAATACTTGGATTTTTTTAAAGTATCATTTGTTTGAAGATAAAATGCATATGGCTATTGCTATTGACAGGAGGTCTAATCTTTTCTACAAACAAATGTTTGAACTATGTTGCCACATCAATTAGTGATGAAAGAAATGGGGCCCTCTCTTTGTGATAGACTTCTATTTCAGGCAAGTCTGGTGGCCTTTCAGCTACTAACGTTTATCTCTGGCATTAATTTTGTGTATATTCCCTTAAAATTAAGGGAAAGCCACTAATGAGGAGCAATAACCTTCAGCTGCAGTGTCCTAATCCTGCACATATTGTCTGGGCAAAATATAGTTCCACGCACAGCAAAGTAGGTGATGGAAACACACAGACATAATAAAACTAATAATAATAGCTTAAAAAAATTGAAAAAGGGATACCATTTGTAGTACATGTACAAGAAGAATTGGCCTTCTAAAAACATCACTGGTTTTTAATAGAGAGAACACTGTGACTACTGCAAATAAGAAAAAAATTTGACCTAAAATGATATTTGACCACAATTAATCTACATAATAAATGTTGAATGAAGCTCTATGTGAACCTACCAAGATATTTTATTAGCTCGTCTTTAAAACAGAAGAAAGAAGACAATAACATTCATCTTTGCATGTTGCAATTTAGTCTTTCTTCCACAAATGCTTTTTCAGACATCTCTTTTTAAAGAAGCTAATCACAACAGATAACCAGCCTGGTTTCAAAACTAAAAGGGATCAGGTAAACATTCTGACTTTGAAAAGTTTATCAAAATTCCCTGACAAATAACACTGTTAATTTGCAGACAGCTGAAGTAGTAAGTAAAGGCATTCTAACACAAACCCCAAAAACATGAAAAAGGCATGATTGTCAGAAAAAAAAAGGATATAGGCAGTTAAACTATTTAACCTAAATATTTGACTTTAAAGTTCAAACAATTTGTTACAGACAAAACTGACATATGATGCTTCACCATATGCATTCCATACATCTTATACTCCATTCTATGAACTATATTCAAGATGCTTTTATTGAGATTCATATGAAGTTATACTGGTGAGAATTTAAGTATATCATTTACTTTGATTACTTCTTTTCAAGAAAGAGAATGAAATCTTGAAATCAGACAACCAAGTGGAACAAACTCTGGAGAGGAAATATGAGGAAATCAAATGCAATTGAAAAAAAACCTGAAAATTTGGCAATGGAGTGACTACAACCAAATGTTCTGAGATGAAATGAGGTGCAGTGAAAAGGACCCAAAATGGCCAAAATTATTCCCATTGAAATCCCCAAATCAGGAAAGAAAGATAAACAAAGAGACAGGAGAAGAAATTGAAGAAATTAAATGCTAAAAAAACCAAGCAAACTTCCAAAATCAGGTGAAAACAATAAAAGCAAATGGGACAAAATGAAGTGCAGGAACTGGACCAAAGCTTGCCAAATTGATCCTCATTGAAATTGCAAGATTTCATTCCCTTTCCCGAGTTGAAATGAATTATATTTTTTATATGATGTTTCTGGGGTTTTTTTTTGTTTGGTTCAGCTTTGACACCACAGCTTGGAGTGAGAGACAGATGAAAGACATGGCTGGTGGCACATGCTGAAGAGTTTGTTATTCCATTCTAGAAAGTTCAATACTCACTTGTTGTTTTTCCATGAGTGACAGGGAGTGCAAATCCACTGCCAGCTGAAAGGACTCATTTGGACCTCTCACCACATGATGTGCCATGTTGTAGCAGAGCATTAGGGCAGCTGGTTTTTAAAAAAACTGTCGAATTCACAAGCTAGAGTGCTTACACACAAAAGAAACATCCTTCTGAAGCTGACTGTGGTGGCTTTAAGTAGATGCAACAAGAGTGGTGATCCCACACCCAATTTTTGAATGACTCTGTTACTCTAGCCTGCTCCGTATACAAAGAGGTTCCACTCCCTCAGCAACTGGATTAAGGGTATTTCATACACTGTGGTTTGTATCATACCCAGTCTTTTGAGGCCCACCAAAGTGTCTGACATTCCATAAGTTATGGTTTAAGGTTACGTCACTAGAAAATTTCTGCTTCAACCAAAGCCAAACTCCTGATAGGAGCAGTCCCAGAAGAGATCCATCAAATGAAAATTCTGTTGGGAGCCTCAGAGACCCAGAGTCCTGCAGTTATTCTTTGGGGACATTTGTTTGCTTTCCTTCAAAAGGGCAGGCTTAAAATTAATCTCCTTTAGACAGAGATTGAATTTAAATATAATCAAACACATTACTTTGAAGCACTCATTTTTCTTGTTTAAATTTTTATAGATACACATATAATAGTGCTCAAGCAAGAGATTTTCATGCTGGTTTCCAAAGTAGGTCAATCTCCGCACTGCCTGGCTGTAGAGAAGATGCCACAAGGAACCAGAATTTACTGCTCATTACCTGTGGTATAGAATAGACTATTTCAGTAGGAAGGGACCTACACAGATGATGTAGTCCAAATTTGTCTCAACACCATCAGCTAAGCTTCAGATCCCATAATTCTCAAAGTAAAACAGCAGCCATGCATTTTCTCAGGCACAAAGGCTTGCAGAGGTGGTGAGGAAGAGCTCCAGTCTAGCTACCACTCTTCTTACTTCCAACTGAGCCACTGTATCTCTGTGCTGCCATCTCCAATTCTAGCTGCGGGATATGACACTAGGGTCTGGGTACAAGGATGATGGCAAACACATCATGATATGGCCTTTTTGCCCTGCTCTTGCTCATTTGGAGCCACACAAGCTGAAAAACTCACAAACAGCAATCAGACTCAGCTTGGTGACTTTTTCACCTTCTCCAAGCTGTTGAACTTTCCTAGCACAGAGTGCTTGGGTACAGGACAGACAGGCTGCAAGGTTGAGGTACATTTCCTCTTCCACTATGCTTAAAAGCTTTTCCTTCAAAACTGATTCATTGTACAATGACTAGAGAAAATAAAAGATTTAACTACCTTTCTAGTCATTGTATCCTGTCCTCAGCTTCTAGAGTAGGCAAGGTGAACTGCAAAAAGAATATTCAAGGGAAGGTAGACTTGTCTCTGAATAAATGCCCTTATTACCTACAAGAATTTAAAGTGTAGGTGCACTAAGTTATTCCAGTGTTTGGTCCAAACTCAGATTTGGACTACCCAGTAGGAAGAAAATATTTAAATGAACTTGCAGAAGCAGACTTAACAGTGTTTACACTCCGCAGTAGAATAAACATCATCTGAGTGTTTCCTTTCTTGACTTCTAAATCACATTTGTCACAATGAAAGTGTGGAGAGGTACACTATTCTCACTAGAAAGGAACAGCAATGACAGGGATTGGCATTAAATTATTAATAAAAAATAGCATTTACCTATAAATGCAGTCAGGCAGGGTGTTTAAAATATAGCAATCAGAGCATAGTTTAAAGCAAAATGAAAATCTGTAACCACTCTGTGTGAATTGGATTGAATTGTACATTATGAAATTTGATATATGGAATGGGTTAAAATATTTTCAAAATGTCATACAAAGATTATTCCCCAATTTGACTCTGATTAGCCTCAACAATTCAAATGCTTACTGTGTACCTTAGCCCTTTTGTTCTCTCACATTCCCAGCTAATCTCTTCACAGAGGGGTACTGAGGTGAAGGGGTGGCTAATGAGAAAGTTTTTGTATCTAAATTGGAGTATGATGTTATTTAAAAGGATGAATATTTTAATGTTGGAGGGAGGGGGTGTTGGGATTTTTATGTTATTTTGCTGTTCTTGCTATGGTACTGTGTGATTTAGTATAGAATCAGCTCTGTAATTTGGAGATTAGTGTAATTTTCCATGACTCTAGTTTGCACATTCATTGGATAGCTCAGACCTTTAACCTCTTATCAGATATGTCTATACAGGATATTATGGTTCAAGTATGGTGTTGAAGTCCTGTTCACAAGCCAGATCTAGCACAAAACCAAGTTAGAATAACACTGAACACACGTGAATAAATTTGGCCATGTCTAATACAGACAGGCACCTGGCTACAGCTGACTGGGAGGACCTGCAGAGCTTCCTTGTGTCTGTTGACAATTTGATAACATTCACCAGAAGCTGTTCCAGGTTTATAGGCTTTGCTACGAGGTTCAAGAGAGGCAGGTTGTAACAGAGGGGATTTGTGCTGCCTTGATGAGTGCATGAGAACAGATAATCTCCTCATCTTCAGTGCATTTTTCTCAGAGTAGGTATCGATATGAAAATGCTCTGTCAGACAAAGGAAAAATACACTGCTGTCAGCTATTGATTGGGCTTCATGATCAAAAATACAGATCGAGGGACACCATGCCAAGACTTAAGGCATGGACTGCTATTGCTTCATGATGCAGTGACAACTAAAAGCAGCCTTAGATGAGTTGGATAAGAGCCATCTAGCCCATGATCCCTCTCACCTCTGAGGGACCCCCCTGCAGCCTGTGGACAATATAATTTCTAAGTTCTTCTATGGGAAGAAATGATAGCACAACCATCACGTGGCAAAACCCACTTCCCCCCATGCACAGAAAGGAAATTGAAAACTGAGGTCCACAGAAATAAATAAATTCTTACATACTGAATGTTTTAATGCTCAGCTTTTATGGTCCCAGCTGAAGAATGCATTACTCTGAGTTTTGGCTTTAAGTTCTTTGCTCTCTAGGAAAAGGGTAATGTAAGCACCAAGACACAGCACAACTGTGGGAGGATCTCCTCAGTCTCTCAAAGCTTTTCCAGTTTTCCTCGCTGTCTGACAGATTCACTGGCTCAGGGAAACTGCTTTCCAGAGCCCTGGAATTATCCTTCTGTGCACAGTATTGGCAGATGAGCACTTTGGACACCCATCCATTTATCTCTCAAGCCTTACTGACAGTGGGGTCAGTTCACCTTTGTGTGACTTTGTACAGCAAGCAGGTGTGCCATGAAAGGATCAGGAAAAATATCAGCAGTCGCTGCTAGATGCCAGCACAGAGAAGAGTACTGATAGAGCTTATCAGTCATCACACCTTTCACAAAGTTAGGAAAATAGACACATTCTTTGAAAAGGACAGATTCATCCTCCCCATGCTAAATGTCACCCAGAGTAGAGTAAAAGAGTTGACCTCTACTTGAAAACTTTCTCTTGGGGCTATGAGAGCTTGCCTTTAGCCTCAATCTTTGTTAAAAGGTGGAATTTCCAGGAGGAAAATCGGCCATCTTTCCCATCCTTGCCTCATAAAATATGCAAGAGAATGTTGGCAATGAACCCAGCCTCAATTCGTCAGCACACCATTCTTGAAGCTTAAACTTTCACTGTGCAGCAAAAAAAGTCACAATCTGATGGTAGGTTAAATCCATACTGATGCTCTCAGTGCATCAATAATTAAAACAGGACCTTCAACAACATCATTTAATATGACAAAATGTTTCTTAAGAATTGTGAAATTATCACCCCCAAAAAAAGAGAAAGAATTAGCAAGATTATAAAGAACCCATCATGCTCAGTGGCCTATGTTCAGAGACATAGAGCATTCCTTCCACTTACTTTAACACAGCAGTAGCACTCAATAGCTTCAGGCTGTAATTAACAGCACAAAGCTCTCTTACTGGGAGACAGGATAACAATTCAGCAAAGTATATCTATATTCTGCAGCAGGTTCCTGAGATGCTCAGGGTTTAAATAGCTTTTAAAGCAAAGCTAAAGGAAGTTGCACAAATTACAGTTAGTACAGGTGAAGAGAAGGCACAGAAGCCAAGGACTAATACAGGAAATTAACACCCTTAATTAATTCTGCTGGCATAGCCTGCTAGGTCCAATCAAAAATGCTGCAGTGTAAGGTTGTTCTCCACAGTTGTGGGGCTTTAGAAACATTATGTACCAAGCTGCTTCTAAAGCAAATGCCACCCATTCTCTTGGAATAGTACTACAGCATTAAAATATATAAGCTGTAAGGATGGTCTTGGTTTTAGAGTTCAGAAAATCTTTCTCCACATAGAACCAAAAACCAAGAGAATTCAGGATTATTCTCCAAAGATCAGATTCTCATCCTTTAACCTGCAAACTCTGTGCAAGTAAAGGACAACTCCTACAGCTTTTAGTCCATTCCTAGAGAGTTTTTTGGACAACACACTGGTTAAATAAATTGTTCTGATGGTGATAGCCTGCTATCAGATCTCATCTTTCCTGGGGTCTAATCTTCCATGCCTTTGTAAAAAGAATGGGATAGGTTGCAGAACAACTGTGCACTCACAGGTCTAATGGTTTAAAGATATTTTCACTTGATCACAAATATCTGAGTCATCCCAGGTCACCTCAGTTGTAGCAGACCTCTGCTATGAAAATTATCTCAGATAGTGTCAGTTCACCGCATTCAAAAAACACTGCAGAAAAGAGCCTGGTTGCAACAAATAAGCTGGTCTGCATTTCTACCTTGTGCAAGTTGTCTGATGTCTGGATGCCCAGGACTAGCTGGTAGATTTTTTTAAACTAAATTACCACAGAGGAAAAAGAGCCTTGTAAAATTGTTCTGGTCAGGAAGTTTATAACATCTTGGATGCTCTCTGTGGTGGCAGAAGTGCCCTCTCTCATTAAGTTGCACTCCTAGTACTGTGTTGTTAGACTGAGTGAGCAGGTGCTGGACTGTGCAGAATTACACCCAGCTCTACCATTTCCAGGTGAGAAAGGGAATCTCTTACAGGTGAAACAACTGAGCAGGATGCACAGCAAAACCCCAAAACTGTAGATTTCCCATGAAGCAGGAAAACCCTGCCTCCATCATTTCAGTCTTTCTCTGCCTTGGTTCATCATGCCTGAAAATGAGGCTGGAAAAGTTTACTCTATTCATCCTGGCTATTGTTATTGCAGATTCACTTGGGAAGGAATTTTCTCCCATCGTGTGTGCGTATATCTGGTGGCTGTCACAGAGGAATCCTGTTAGCTCAGATCTGAGGCATATTTTTTTGATGCTACTAGTACTACTATCAGTAAAAATGTCACTTCTCTTGTCAGCAGCTTGATCCACAGTGAACTTTACAACACACAGTCTCACTAACTTCCCTTTTCTCCCTGGGACTTAAAATGGAAATCTCAAAGCAACTGCTGCACAAAATTAACTTTTGTTAAACTACAATCAGTGTAATACAGAGACTAGAGCATTTCATTCTTGGTATATAAATATGGATTCTTAGTATATAAATATGGATTTTGTTACTAGCTAAGTTGGAAGGAAAACCAATAAGAAAGTTTTAAACCTGTGCAGCAAATCTTTTTTTACATCCCATCTGGAAAAGGTGAAGGATCAATATTTAAAACAGAATGTGACTTTTTTTAAATATAAAATCAATGTTTACTCAAACTGCTTGAGACTAATTAAATTACTAGTAGTAGGGAAAAAGGCTATCATGAGAAGTTAGCTTTCCTGCAACCACTCACAATGACAAGTATTTTTTGCAGTAGCTAAAAAGCAACCTATAAGATTCCTTTCTGATTTATTTCTGTTTACCATAGGTGGGTTCTCTCCACTCTCCCTCCTAATGAGGGAAAAAACAAGCTCAGAACCAGCAGCAGCAGAGCTAATACTGCTGGAGCATACCTTCAGATCTCTGTGTCTGTTTGGGGCTGGCTGCAAGTTCTTTGCCTTCCTTCAGATTTAGAAGAGTTCTGGTGGGAAGCATCACCTCAAAGGCACAACAAGCTTAGAAGCAGCCAGGTCAGTGTACACCCTGGGGACTGTGGTGAGTATAATTTTCCCTGCATGTTTTCTCCAGCCTGTACTCCCACAAGATGCCAGCTCCACAGTACAGTACAGGACAATCCTACCCTTCCCCATTCCTCCCCAAATTTCTGCTCCTACTTCTCCAGCTCAGCGCTCTTTCCGTTTGCTGACTTGTTTGTCGTGGTCCCACAAATACCAACTGTATTATTAAACTTAAAAACAGTCCTTAATTTATTCTTACACCAGTTTCACATTTGCATTATGGGTATTCTTACTTAAGACTCAAAATATATGAAGACAGAAAACCAGATTGCTGAAAGATGTGCTTATTTATCCTTACCTACCTCTCCATATTAGTCATTTAACCAGTTTAAATACTCATGCTCCCAAGATGAAAGGCAGCAAAACAAAGCCCTCACTTCAGAAAGATTAGACACTCAATATAAGATTATTTATTAGAATTAACAATTCTTAGAAAAAAAAAGTACTTAGTGTGATTAACTACTGTTTAAATCAAATGAAGGCAATTCAGAAACAGTGTCCTGCATTGTCAAAAAGAGACAGGCCTGGTTACAAGAGTAAGATTGAGGCTAAATAATAAAATACCCATTAGAGAAGAAATTCAAGACTAGGATTTTTCTTATCTCCTGGTGTCAGAAAAGTGACACATCAGATTACACATCTATCCCCAAAATGAAAAGGAAGTAAAAGTTTTGGAAAACTCAGCCTAAAGTTTACTGAGGCAAATGAATTATGGATCTGTAATGGTAGGGTTGTCAGAGATCCCTGTCAAGGGTGACATTAAAAAACTTCTTTAGATAAAGCCTGGATGGGTTTGTTTGTTGACCAGCAATCTTGCAGAAGATGCAAGAGGCTGTAACAGCAGCACAAAACATACTTGAAGAATGGTTCTGGAGAACAGTTAACACTTGAACTAACCATCATCTCCCCTGAGTTAGGTTCAGAAAATGCCAGTATTGAAAAGCTGGGCTTCTAACATTAATCTTTAAATACAGTGCTCATGCTGGAAACGTGTATACCTTGACAATCTATGGCTTCTAAAACCTAAAAAGATTGATGGCAAGAAGACAAATGTTGCTGTAAAAAAGAAGGTCTTAATCGCTTCTGCAGAATAATGATGGACTCCATGCAATTTAAAAACCTGTCTGACCAATGTGCTCTACTAAATGTGTTTTGGGGGCATAAACTAAAGAGAAGACTTTACAACAACAGAAAAACCCCAAAACACAACCATATGTCAACCACTTCACAGCAGGCACTTGAGGGTAACACGTTCACTTGGAATCTGTTTCTATATTGTGCTGCATTGCCAGGAGCTCAGCTCCACACAGACACCCTTTCTCTCCCCTAGTGGGATGGGGGAGAGAATCAAAACAGTAACAGTGAGAACTCCCCTGGGTTGAGATAAAGACAGGGTAATAGGGAATGCAGCAGTAGGAAAGACCATATTTTATGTTTCATATGTTATCTTCTTACTAACATGTCTCTTACTTATGCAATAGTCCAGCCCAGATTTCAAATATTTCCAGGAACTGCAATAACCCCGGAGAAAAAATGCAATAGGGCAATGAAGTATCCCTACAAAAACTTCATTATAGAAGTGTTGAAAACATTTTTAATAGAAGGAAATTACTCCCAGGGTGGTTTGTTTAAAACACACTATACAGCCTCTCTAATTTTATATTCTCTAAGCAACAATATGGGTTTATAAGAAGGAAGAAAACAGTATCAGGAAGCTACTAGAAAAATCAAAGAGTACAGGAATTTAATTTGTACTATTGACACCATGAGAAAGCAAATTAAAAAAATGCTACACCCCTATCTACCTCAAATTTGTGAGCCTGAGAGACTGACTGAATGCTAAAATCCTCAGGTCACTTGGTGCTCCGTCAGTCTAGCTGCCAATGTTGATACTATTTCTGTCCTCTGAGCAGAATAGCAGCCACAAGGTTATGGTCACTCATTTTTGGAGATAATAAAGCCAGACAATCCCTCATCTGGCCTAATTAGGCTAAAGCAGAGCCCAGCCATAAGGGGTCACGGGGGAAAGCAGAGCTGCTGCCATGCAGTAAGCTGGTTCCTGTAGCAGAATATCCCATTTGTGAGCTGGCTGCGCTCCACAGCCCTCCTGCATTCTGGCACCGCTGCCAGTACCTGCCTGGGGTGACACAAATAGAGACAACTCTCTGGGCCAGCCTCCATCAGAGGCAATTTAATTGATTTTTTTTATGATGGAGCAGCACACCATAAAATTGAGAGCAGGGGGAAAGGACCACTTTAATTTCTCAGCTAGGCAGGAGAAATGACACATTTGTCCGTGTGAGGCCCATCAGTGCTGCAGCTGTGGCCAGCTCTGCCTTCCCATGTGTTTGCTAACCAGATCTTAAAAAAGACATTGCTGAGGGTTTGTGTGATTGAAATCTGCTGAGGATAGGATATAAAAGGATCAGCATGAAGGTTCTGCTTCTACATTATCCTCCTGGCTAGATCTCAGCTTTCTGGAGGCTAGGAAATAAGGATATTTTTCAAGGCAGAACACTTTTACTTTCCTTCCATCACTTCTCTGCATTTCATTACTAATTTCCTACAATAAGGACCAGGACAAGAAATAATCAAGTTGGTTTTATAGTTTCTTAAAACTTTGTTTCCTACTAGCAAAGGATCAGCTTGGAGTTTAGTATCTGGGCATTTGGTCAGTACCTGCATTTACAGAGGACAAATATTACCTTGAAAATTGAAGGAACCATCAGAAGTAATGGTCTATAAACCAAACTATAATTCTCCTGGCTCATAAAAGTACAACAGAAGGCCCAAACTGGACAACAATTAAGATTACAACAGGACAAAAAGTATGTCTATATCAGGAGAAAAAGCAATGCAACTCAATTATCCCCTCTCTGTCCTCCTCAAAATATTTCAGAACTCCCCTCTGTACACTTGATCTCCAAAAGGAAGATGAGGTGAAAAGACAGCTTAGTATCCATATCACCAAACAGTAAGCAAAACACACCACAGCAATGCAATTAATTTGACTTCAATTACAATGGTTAAGCCTTGGTGCAACACTTACCTTGCACTCCTTTCTGCTGCAGTGCAGAGTAGCATGAGTGGGGGGGTCATTGGATTGACTGTCACAACTCACTACTAAATATCCATTGGTGCTGGGTGGAAAATGCATCAGCCACCATGGACTTCAAACCTGCCTGTTTGATACACCCTGAGTAAAGCACCTGTCTGCAGATGTTACGCTTGGTCAGCTGATCCCAGACCAAGGGTCACTACAGGATGGAGAACTCAAGTAGAACATCAGAAGGCAGGTGAAACCCAAGTGTGGAGAGTACCAAGGTATTTTTCAGTCAGTGAATTTTTATAGACTCTGGTAGCTTTGCACTTCTGCAGCCAAAAAGCACCAATTTTGAGCATAACACAATGCCAACATTAGCTTCTGGTCCTGACTGTTTAAGTCTGGAATAATCCTAGTGACATCAAATAAGTATTGAAAAGGAGAGTATTTCTCTGAGAAATACTTTAAGATTTCTTCAAGAGCAAAAGAAGAATTTATGAAGAAGGCTCATATGCTACCTCTAGTTCTGTGTCAGCTTGAATGTTAGACTGTCTCCAGAAGGTAACTTGGACTCAGGTCTGAAGATGGGATACAATGGGCTCCAAGTGTAGGGGAAGTTCACTGCACAGAATTGTAGGGAAGGAAAAGGTGTTACTGCAGAGGAGGAGTAAACAGGAATCATTAAATTCTCAGTCCTCTTCTTTTTTACAGTGAGTTTTGACCTAGGAGGTTTGGGGAAAATCATCCAACAATCACAAATCATGGAAGTACCTGCTTTGCTCAAGCGGTCACACTGAGCACCATATTCAGCTGAATGCAGCACCTTCAGTTGCAGAAATTTGGGATGCTTGAAACTATAGAGAAGATAGCTGAAGTCTGTTCCTTGTAAATCTAAGAGCACCAAATGTACTGAACTACCCAGAAGACCTTGGTGCAAAATTATCAGTGAAAGAGAACTCAAAATCCTCATTGCTCTTCCCCTGTTTTTCTTGGCCCTCTTTCAGAAGAAGTCAGGACTGTACCTTCCTTCTGCACTTGAATAATGAAGGTCTTACAGATCCTCTTTTCAGATTTTCTTGTACAGTTGCCAGATGAAATAAGTCTCCAGCCATCACCCCACCAAATTCTTGTACAAGAGAAAAAAAATTGCATTCTTCAAACAAAGAGGCAAATCTTGGTGAACAGGATTATGTGTTTCCTTTGATTCTGGGAAGGTGGAGCCAAAATATTGTCTCACATTCTTCCAATGCACAAAACAGGTCTTATTTCTTTGGGATTTCACCTTTTTCTTTTTTTACTATATTGCTGGGGAAAGTTAGCAGTGGATACCCACAAGGTTGAGAGCTCCAGGAGGTGAGAGAAAAAGTTCTGCGCTGCACACATAATAAACTGAGCAACTAACCCCCATGTCCACCCAACCAGCAAAGCTGTCAAGCTCCAGCAATCCCAGCTTCAGAGTAAAGTCATTTCCATATCACCTAATGAAGGATGCACAGACATTTGTTATTACCATTAATTTATTAAATGGGCAAGGGCACCAGCAATCATCATCCTCATTATAACCCTGAGAGAACTTGTTGAAAATCATGGGAGGGCAGGGCAAGGGGAATTAACTGCCCACACAAACCTCAGCTGCATCTGAAGTGTCATCCTTCTAATTTGTGATGACAGTCAGATTTAATTAACTGCTTAATGCTCAAGTATTGCTGCAAGAGCTTGCTTTGATGGGAAGAAAAAAAAAAATACACACACAAGAAAACCCCAGGGTTCCCAAAACCTGGCTAAACTGAACCTTTTTTCAGAGTTGGCTAGCAGAAAATAATACCTCTATGGACATGCACAGTTTGATAAAAGTTTCTTCAATACTCCTTATGTCATTAGGGGTATTCCCTACATAGGGTTTCCCTATTTTTTCTCCTGTCACATTTGTGGGAAACCGCCAGACACTTAAAAAGCTCTTTAGATTGCTATCACAAAGCCACATACATGTACACACTGCAGAGAACCTCCCATCACAACTACTGTCTTGTGGACAGTTTGGAAATTATTTTGAGCACAGACCATGGTGAGGGTGGAAGGGGCCCAGCTGTCCCAGTCAGTGGCTGGAGCCTGCACTTAGAGGCCACAGAGCAAATTCCCCACTCTTAAATGCTTACAACCTGCTGAGGGGGTTTAGCCCCTTGCTATAGGTAACCCCCTGAACAAAGTGCTGGGAGGATAAGTTCAAGGACAATATTGCTCCAGGCACAATGTAACCCATTAATGGCACAGATAAATTGCTATTCCTGCACTGTTAACCCAGAGCTTTCATGCTGGTCCACAGCCTGCTAGTTATCTGACAGAAATGCACTGCTTTCTTTCAAAGTGGTTTCCATTTTTTCACCACCATCCACCCAGCACCAAGACAGATTTGTCTGTAAAGACAATCCATTAAAATAATTTTTCATTAAAGCCTGAGGACCATAACATACGCAAATGAAAGAGTATTTCACTTCTTACATCAATACATAAATTGATGAGTTGTTTCTGTCTCCAAACTCAGCTGAGGATGCAGTGACTTCTTCCAAGCCACAGGATTTTAAAAATTGGCAGCACCTTAGGGCTTTATCAACCCAAAAAAGGCCAATATCTTCACATCACTGGCCCTGAGGGGAATTTCACTAGGGGACATGCCAGATCTTCAGGGGTTTCCAAGCACAGCTGGGAACTGCTGTGTGAGGTGACTGCCTTTAAAGCAAAGGTGCTTTAGAGCTCAGCACTCTTGAAATCAGAATCTTCAGGGAGAGGCAAGCACAACAGGGGGGGTGTGGAGGCAGTTCTCTCTACTTTATGTTCCTGCTGTTTCTTCAGAAAGGTAAAAACTTTTACAGTCATACTCCATATGCATAGAAACATATCTGGGAGGGAGCAATAAAATAAGCCGTTCTCTCTGTCACCTCTAATAATTCCTGCCAAGTATTAAAAACTGCTTCTTTTCTTATACTTTCTCTCTTTTCCTACTTTCACATTAACTCAGAGGGCACCTGGGAAGCTTGAGTCCTTGTTTTACTCCTCCCTCCCTCTAATTCATCTCTCTTGAAGATTCTTACCTCTGCCATCCCAAGCTCCCCATCTCACAGTCCTTCCCCTCTCAGGCTGCTTTCCACCAGCACACTATGCAGGAAGCATGTTTTATGATGACTCACTGAGCACTAAGGTGCTGCTGCTTCCATTAATTTGCTGCCTTGGTAAATAATTTACAGCTTCTTAGCTGAAGGTACACAGCTGGAACAAGGCAGCCATCAGTGAAGTGCCACAGGTGGATTACCCACCCAAACAAATCCTCTATGCACCAGGCTTTTTTTTGCTCAGTCATAGGCACTAGCAATTTTAAGCCCATCAGATTTCGAGCCTCACCCTTTCTGTTATTACCCTTTCTTCTGTGACAGTACCTAGAAATCACATTTCTTGATTACTGAAATACACTGTTTCAGGCAGCACAAGTGTGTTGTCATATATAATGCAAGGGTTCCATCTTGCTAGAGTTTCGTACCTCCTTGATGTTTCTTGTAGGCAGCTCCTGTAGGCACTAACTCTTCCTTGTCCTCACAGTGGCCAACTGACTCCAGTTCCCACCAATCCACTCTTTTATAACACTCTTCTTATTGGCTACAGGTGTGGCATGTTAACATCAGGCCTGCTCCCAATCTTTAGTAATTGGTTCAGCTGCAACTCTTAAGATTACATTCTGTACCACCTTCATTTACCCATATTGTATCCCCCTACACAAGTGGAACAAAACATCAAGAGTACAGTGAAAGGCCAAACTCACCCCTCCACAGCTAGTATAGAAACTAAGAATGGCAAATGAGCATGGCCTGCTCTCCCTGCCTTTTTTCTCTATCTTCTCCCACTCAGTTGCCTCCTTGCCATGCTGTCTGCACCCAGGCACTTATGCACAGATATTCATAGGAAATTTCCTGGGAATATTTGTTGAAGTCAACCCTTGTCCTTATCCTCCTCCTATTTCTATCTCAATCATACTGTCCTTACCACAACAGAAGCAGGACATTTATGAAGATGCACGAGTAGGAGAAAGATAGGGTTGAGGTAACAAACAAGGAGGCTGTGAATTTGCAGTGTGTTGGGGGAAAAAATTACTACCAGAGAAGTAGGAAAGGGAATTAAATTGTATGCCACAGTAACACCTGGAATTTGCTGAAATCAAGAGGGGATGTTCCAGGAGCATCACTCCAGTGACCTACATGACACATCCCATTCCTATGTTCTCTTCCTTGCTGGTGGATATTCATGTAGATGCATTCAGAAGAAACTCCTAGTCTCTTTTTTTTTCTTACCTTGGTTTTCTCTCCTCATTTGTGCCCTTAGTGCTGAAGGTGACCTTGGGTCTTAGTGTTCCCTGCTTAGCATCATGCTGTGGACTGATACAGTGGAGATAATTGCTGGAGTATCTGCAAATGAGTGGAAAATGCATGACCTGTCTGCTTCATCTACAGCACTTTAGCATCTTGCTGTAGGAAAGCATACACCTTGAGAAAACCCAAACACAGTTTTCCCTGGAAAAACTAGAAACATCAGCCCTTGGCCCCATCATGGTGCCCACACTGGAGCAATGTAAGGGAGGTGAGTGTGCTTGCAGGCAGCAGCCCACAGCAGCCCTGCCAAAAGACCTCTCCTGCCCCAGCAATCCTGTCAGTGACCCAAGGTGCTGCCCATGGCTCAGCACAAGCCCAGCTCCACAGACACCCTGCCAGTTTCACCTTTCATGGGGAACCCACCCCCACCAGCCACGTGTCAGCCTCCTGCTGCATGAGCCTGGATCTCTGCAATGAATGTGCCAACATCACCACCTGAGCCAAAGCTCTCTCCAGGAGCTTGCAGCATCCTCAGATGGCAGCCAGCAGCAGGGATGTTTGCCCAGCCCAGGGACATCCTGCTGACTCTTAACTGCTGTGAGTGCTGAGCTCTTCCATCTCGAGTACCTAATTTAATGAAATGATGCTTTACATTACATGGGAAGTTACTATGACTTATAACAAAACTACCATGAATAATGGTATTACTCTGGATTTAACCAGTGCTTTCCCCAGGATCACAGCAGGACTAACAGAAAAGAGCTGGTCAGTCCAGCTCATGCTGTAAATACCTCAAGTCTTTTTCTCAGCACTGTGGCAGGATGGCAGAGCCAAAGGATTGTCATTATGGGACAGTAAAGCAGCAATATTCACTGAAATTGCTAGAGCTGTAAATGTCACTGTCCTGATGGGGAAAAATAGCAAACTCCCTGTGGACTTTGTCTCATATGGATTATGTCTCATCATGAGGAACACGGTAGTAGTGAAGTCTAAATTTCTTGCACCAACTTGCACACAAAAAGTTTGAACCATGGCCTCTTAGCACTGGTTCCATTCTGAGGCATTTTCCATTTGAGTGACATCCTCCCCTCCAGTTAAACAGGGTGTTTGACTCAGAGCAGTGCAGGACTGTCACACAGGGCTCCCATGTTCCTCTAGCTGTGGGGACCCGATTTGCACTCTCAAAAGAGGTATTGTTACTCTGGAAAAGGTGCCTGGATGAGCTACAGGAGTCAGACTGAACCTGTGCTTCAAGAGTGCATTAAATGAAACTCAGATGTCACCTAAGATAAGGCTGCTCTGTAAGGGAGGTATTTCAAAATAAAAACAGCAAGGAAGCAAGGGCACCAGGGTACACACAGCACCTTGCTATGGGGCTGGCCCATGTGAGGAGCAATGTGCAGCACTTTGCTGAGATTCCTTACTGGGGGCAGAGGTGAGATTGCTTTTTGGAAAGGTAATCTCTACACTAATGTTTAGCAATAATAGCATTTTGCCCTTAAATTGCATGTCCCAGCTCAGGATCAGATCAGTGGAAATAGCTATGTTACAGCTTTGAGGGAGGAAGCACATTTATTAATTATACAGCATGACTGGCAGGCAATATCAAGGGTGCTACCCATGCCTTCTCTTGCAAGGCTGCTTGTGATCAGGGCTATATTTGACCAGATGCTGTGCAATTATGCAGTTTAAGAACATGTTTTAATCTGAACAAGCTGATAACTGAGATGGCCTTAAATTATTTAAGCACCTAATTCAACACAGGCACTCAACAATTGCCTTTGGCTTTCATGTACACAAGCTAAGGCTCCAAATATCTTAATACATATACTTTGATAAATTCAAGAAGCAGAAAGTTATCCCATGTAAGGACATTAAACAGAGAGTAGATTCCAAATGAGTTCCAGGGTAAACTAGGTCAATAATGTATAGTCAGGATCACAGGCTAACTGGTGCAAGACTGTGTTGTAGTCAAAAAGATAATTTTCCTACAAGTCCCTCACAGCTCAGAGGAGCAGGAATAGGGCTCAGGAGTCCTGTCTGGACAGTATTCCTCCCTCAGGCATGCAAACATCCTCTTCATCCTGAAACCAAGAGTCAGAGGGTACTTTAAGCCAAGTACAGCATGTGGAAAGACAGCCCAAAGCCTCAGGACACCAGAGGGATGTTTTACTATCTTTGCTCGGTTTTGACAAGTGTGAGTAATGTGAGCACTGGGGCATCTTCCAACCGCAGGGAAATTATTTAAAAGAAGTTCTCAATAACCACAGTATGACACATTGGGGACAGCCATGAGAAGGAGAGAGGGACAGAGCCTATCTTCAGCAGGGTAAAGACAAGGCTGTCTATCCCTGGCTTTGCTGAATGACAATTACACCTGGCAAATGTGAGGATTTATTGCCTCTTAGGCAGTTACACAGAGATGCTGATGCACCTGCTCCTGGGGCTGAGTGACAGCCAGGCTGGGGAGAGAGGCAGGCAGTTAACAGGAGCAGGAAAGCATATGATACTTGTCAGGGCCAATCTGGCTGACAACTGTGTTGTGCCAGGTCTTCCCAGGCTGGCTGGAGAACCATAAAACAGGACCCAGTCTCTAGCTGCAGCCAGCCTTTGCTGGGCCTGGGGAAGGGCAGGGCAGAGGCAGATATTTGCAGCAGGGCTCAGGCAGATTGCCTGTGGGAGACACAGTGCTTATCTCTGCCAGCAGCAGGGATGCACCCTGTGCTGCCATTTCTCACCCAAACTGTAGAATTCAGAGTAATCCTGTGCTCTTTGAAATGCTAAAAGATAGCCTGGAGATGTTTTTACTTTACAAAGGCCAAGATATGCCATTGGCACAAAGCATCAGTGCACCCAAGGCGTCTGGGAAGCTGAACATCCAGCTGCATGCAGCCCAGCCTGGAAGATGTGCTGCAGAAGTCCCACTTCTGCACACTGTCAGCTCTGGTAAGGCAGGCAATGTCAGCCTCTTTGTTGGCTGGTGAAGAAGCACCCATCCCAAGTGTGCTTTCATTTGTTTGCCCAAGAGATGGGAAGTTTATCCAAGACAGAGCAGGCAGTGCAAAGCCAACCTTTTGGCTGTCCCAGCTGTGCAGAAGAATATGGAGTTGTGTGGACTTTTCTCACATGTACAGACCAGTCTTTCTTTAGGCTAAACTATCAATGGTTTTCACTTTGTCTTCTTGGACTGCAGTTTCAGTAAAACTGAGAATTGAGACTCCCTGAGCCATAGGACTGGCTTCAAAAAGGAAGCAGGGAGAAGTTTGCTTGACTTGCCTTCTGGGTGATAGATTTTGGGCTCAAGGACTTCAACTTTTCCCCACCATCCTGAGCATTGCAAGGTTCCTCAAGTAAAACAAAAGAAAAAAAAATTAATCAACTCGCTAGTTCTATTACAGCAGAGCCTAATCAGAGTCCCACCACATCCCAGTCTGCATACAAATTGAAGTAGTAAAAAGCCAGGAAAGAAAAAAGAGAGAAGAGGACAGAGAGTGCCTCCAGGTCACCCTGGAGCAATGGCAGGATACAGGCCAGCTCTCTCCAGTGTAGACTAGAATGCCAGTGAAAGCCCCATGCAAAGTTTTTAACCGCTCATTTAAAATGGCATTTGTATTCTTCATGCTGAATACATTTCTTTCAGTACCTATAGACATTCCCTAAGTGAATGTCTAAATTCACTTATACCTCAGTAAAGTGTTGTGGTACTCTGTCCCTTGCACATGAGATTGCACTTTATCAATGGGTTAACACCCATTATTTTCTTCAACAGATGTATGAAGAAAATATAGGTAAGAATTGGAATTTGTATCTACCAAACAACCAGTTTCTGACTGCTCTCAAGACAGCTTTTTATCTTCCATAATTCCTGAAATTCTTTGGGAGAAATACAGTAAGAATTAGAAGAGGATTAAATATGTTTATTCTGGGTTTACATTTAGGATCAGATTTTTGACTCTAGCAGACAACGCAGGTGTTTTACTACAGATTCTGCAAGCAGGTAAGATCTGACCCTGAGTAGCTAATGCAGTAAAAATACAACCCAAGCAACAGTAAATCTCTGGGTTAATAATGGACAGGGAGGCTGAAAGGGACTGCACAAAAGCTGAGCTCAATTTTTGTGCAGAACCTGGATGGAGAAATAATGGATGCCCTTCCCACAGGTCTGTAGGTGTGCTCTTATTTGTTATGGCAACATGGCAGGTGGAAAATAAAGCTGAGCCATTTCCAGAGCAGAGGTGGGCCCATTTTTATGATCCCGCCATGCTGCTGTGATAGTCTTTGGCTGTTTTAATGGTTTTGGTTTGTATGCTACTGCAAGGTGAAAAATGTGCCACATCCTGCACCAAGAGAGAAAAATGCCTGCTTTTCTCAAAATAGACTGAAGAGGAAAAAGGAAGGACACAGGGACAGCAAGAGGCCATACATATGCTCCCATAATAGCCATCAGTTGAGAAAGTCCAGGTTTATTGGCAGCTGTTTTTCTCTCTTCTCTCTTTCCAAAGCCAAAGTCTCCCATTAAACTGCCATTCTCATCCCAGAGACCCTGATCCAAACCTACTTAACAAAAAAGGAGAATTTATTTTAGTCTTGACAGATCAATACCAGAATTCAGGTATAACAGGAGAGGTGAAACAAAATTCACAGGAGACCAAAAGAAACAGCAGGGACCAGGGTGTGGAAGATGAAGGACAAGCACGTCACCGATTTGTCACTGGGGCTGTAAAGGGATCTCAGTATAGGGTACCTAAGGTTTGCTTGTGTGCTATCTTCATTTACATTTTGACTCTTAGATATTTAAGGCAGTACAAGAGTATTAGTAGTGAAAAAATTCATTAAAGCTGTGGTTCAGCCCTGTCTTAGCTCCCAGCAAGCTGAGTTGAAGGAATTCTGACACTCTGCAGAAACCATGAGCTGGAGTTGAGGCTGTGAGTTCTGTTGATGCAAGCACAGCCCTTTCTTTCCTGTGATCCACTGTGGCCTCTTTTTCCCCAGTCACCAAAGATGTTAAGACTCCTTCTAGATGAACTCCATCAAAGTACAATAAGATCCAGCAAGATGGTCCGGTATTTTTCTGGACCTTTTCCTCATCAAGAGGACAAAGAGAAGTTAGAGTAATACATACTGTAATTCTAGGTTTGGGAATTTGTTGTTACATACTTTATTAGTGTTATAATTCTCATTAATGCAATAAGTAAATAGATACCTTTAAAAGCCTCATGTGTGTCTGAAATCTGAAAGACTGATTTTCATTATTACCCCCTGGAGGGGTGGGAGCACAAAATAAAGTATGGTTTTAAACATTTGTCTAGTCTGGAGTGACTCCTACCAGTAAAAAAGACCAAGAATAATTCATTTTTCCTTCCTATACATACCTTATTTTATGTTCAAGTTTGTACTATGACTTCTCCCAAAGCTGAACAGACGTTGTTCTTTCAGCATATGGAGAAAAATGTGCTACATCTAGACCATTTTGACCCTTCACTTGTTTTCTTATTATACTCTTGTACTCTTGCATATTACTCTCTCTTTTTTTTTGTTTGGTTTTTTTTCTCCTCTATTTGCAATGCAAGAAGCAGAACACAACCACCCAGAGATTTGGATGCAGATAGATAGAAATCCATGAGCTGTGGCTGCTGCCTAAATTAACAGCAAATGGACAGGAGTGTCTCAAAGCTCTTTCATCAGCATTTCTCATCTAAGTGCCCAAATGCCTTGAAGGGATGGTCATTTATAAATGCAACAGGTGTAATTCAAATGGGGAAAGTGAATGTATGAGAGAGGAAAAAGAATCCTGTGCTTTTCTCGCCTCAATAGCACTGTAATACAAGAAACCACCTGTGAAGAAAGGCATGATTAATGAAAACAAATACAAGAAATTGGAAACATAAAGAAACTATGGCAATAGCACTTTAGTTTCAACAATTTTGAAGTTCAGATCCACTAGTAAAGCACAACATAAAAGCTTGTAATATATGGAATAAACAGGAGTTTGGGAGATGAGAAAATGTGCCATAAAAATAAGCAGGTTGTTAAAAAGGGATGCACAATGCATAAACAAAACAGGCAACAGTTCTATAGATACTGAGGGCAGATCTCTACTACAAACATTTTTCTGACAATTAATTACTTCTGCGATTTGAAACCTAAAGTCCTATAGGACTGCATGGTCTTTTATTCTGATCTATTGAAGGGCTTCAGAGATTGATGGCAACACCACTGGCAAGGCACACTCAGCCTGGGCACAGCAGGGCTCTGGGATGCCTCCACTCAGAAAGGCTTGCAGAAAGTGCTGTGAGGAACTCTGATGTCTGGTCAAATCCACATCCCAGTTCTCTGGGCTTCTTCCCAGTTCCCAGGAGTCACTGCCCTTCAGGGATGCAGATGATCTCCAAGGTTGCAGACTTCTGCTCTGGTCTGATCTCAGCACTCCTGGTTTTTGACAAATTTTTAGCCCAATTGCACGAATTACTGGATTAATCCTACAAGGAACTGAATATGCCCAGCTATTAGCAGACCTCTAATGAATAGTTACGTGTTCATTCAGCCTTTGGGAGGGGAGTTAATCATGAAGGGAAACAATTCCCACAGTACCTTTGGTTCAGCATTTCTCAGCTGCTCTGCCCCGAGGGGATTTCTCAGGCTAAACAGAGCCTGATTGTCAGATGTTAAACAGATGTATTTTAAGACACAACTGTGGCAAAATAAGTTCATTGTTCATTTCTTTGATACATATTGTAAAGTCTATGTGGTAAAACTAACAGAGACATTCACAGAAAATTATGATGGTGAATAATTATAGTGCTCCAATTTTTATTGTAATACTTATGCTATAGCAATGGACCAAAAAGTGAAATCAAGACCTTGTTGTAATGGATGCTATACAAACACAAAGTGAGAGCAATGGGTCCCGCTGTGAAAAATTTTATTCTTCACTGAAGACACGAATTCACTGACACGGGTCTCCACAGCACAATGGCTAATTTGTCAGTGCAGTAGCATCCGTTAATTAAAACTTTATAATAGACACATCATGTACCTTGGACAGCCTCAGATATGAATGTGCATTCCTTGCTGCCAATGTTGATTATTTCTTAGTACGAGTCAGTCCCCAAAGGCACCCAAAGCTATGGTTTAATTCTGAGGAGAGTATCCTCAGGGTGGTGGTAACCAGTATTTATGATAAAAAACACCAAACCCTAACAATATTACTTCCTTGCAGAGAGAAGTATGGGGGGGAAATCCCTTCTCCCCTCCTTTCTGAGGAATGCACTTGCCTCTCCCCAAATTCAGAATCCATTACTGGATAATTTCATACTCATTTAGAAGAAATCCATATTCAGCTTTATCAGAAATATTTCATGGTCACAGAAAAGGCCATCCTAATTTTTTAACTTTAGAAAAGAACTCTAATTATGCCAGGTCCAAAAGTTTTGTCTTAATGAAGTTCAAAACCTTCTCTTTCTCCAGAGCAATACTGTCTTAAGTCAGTTATTCTTTTCATGACAAATCCCCGATAAACACCTTCAATTATTCTACCTCCTGGGATAGATGCTAACAGCATTCTTAGCACATTTGTTTCCCTGCTAATATGATTCTAAGACATCACTTTACAAGATGATCATTACACTGGTTTTCTCTGGTTGATGCTTTAAGTGTGAAAAAAAAATACACCAGGATATCACTCCAGATGGTTGGTCCTGACAACTTGTCAAAAACACACTCATGTGGAGTTTACATGGCCACAAAACATAACCCTATCAGCAAGGAAATCATCTGGCTGGAACAAGGGCTGGTGATTGGCTTGAAAAGATAGAGGTGCTCTTCCATTTCTTACGTCAGAAGACATTTTGAAAGAACATTAACAGAATGTAATTCTTGATTATTGACATTCACTTGCATGTGGATTTTCAACCACTGTTTTAGTATAGAAACAATGAAAAAAAATCAAAAGAAAAAGGGGAAAAGGAAAAGCATACAAAATACAGCGAAGCAGAACATAAAGTAAAGCAAAGCAGAAAACTCTGTAGGAGCAGTTCTCAGAACCACTTAAGAGGAAGAAGGAATTAAAGATTCAGTCCAACTTCTCAGTGTTGAACTTGGAATAAAACAAAAGGTTCACTAGAGTCAACTAAGGAGAGATGTTGGTCAGCAATAGTTTTACAGCCATGCAGCTCAGCTGAGACAATACCATCAGTAGGAAGGGACAGACCTGGACATGAAGGACTTGGTGCACAGGGCTTGTACTCTAGGATGGTGTTAGAGGGATTTGTGCCCTTACAGGCAGAAGGACTGAAAGACTTGGGCAAGCCATGGGCTACATGAAGCCTGTCCCTAGAAGAAAATCTGATTTCTTTTAACACAGCAGCTTTACTTTCTCCTTGTCCTTCTGACATTTAAGAGTGCAGTTCATGACCATGTGTCTACACCCTTCCCACCACCCTCCCCCCCATGAGCAAAAGACAGGAGCATAAAATGTCTTTTTTCATTAAGCACCATTCTTGGGAAAAACATGTTCTGTTGTTGATTCCTGCAGGATTACTTGGATTGCCCAAGTGATAGCAGGGGAGGGCTTCCAAAAAGAAGATCTATGAAAATTTCCATAACCCCTTTCCTCTTGGCTAATTCACATGGGAGAGCTATTCTCACTTGCTTCTCTCTGGCCCTATTTATTCCCATGGACAAAAATAGACAAAAATACACATGAATGTGAAAAATACCAGTGTCTTCTACATTTATGGAAAGTGGCTCCTTTTATGTGGTCCCAAAGCATTTCTTGGATTTCAAAGGCAGTAGAACTGGTTGCTAGCATCTGCAAAGGCAGTACAAAAATAACCCTTAATTCAAGCGCAGGATGATCAGTGAGGCTTGTAACCATCATCTACGACATATTTACATCTCCTGTTGCCAATATGTTCCACAACATGAGTGACATATTTACCCATCACAATATATAAAAAAAATCAAATAGCTTGTTTAGCTGAGCATATAAGAGGGGAGGCAGTTGATCAAAACCTACCTCACATCAAAAATTATCCCTAAAGAGGTGTGAAAGAGATACAGATAAAACTGTCAGCTCCTAGACAGTCTGTCTGCTGTAACAGGGGCTGTCAGACAGACAGGTTTAGAAACATCAATGGCAATGAATTGCAAAAGAGATTCTGGTGTGATGGAAAACTCAGGCAACTTCTGCAGCCTGCTGCCTGTGGTCCCATGGGGTGGGAAGTGGTGTCCTTTATAATTGTTTCTCTTGAGGCACAGTAAGATCCTGTATTTTATTGAGCTGCAAATGCTCAGGACTCCTCGGGATACAGGCACATGAGTGGAAATGATGGCATTACCACAGCTCATCAAGTTGCCATCTGTCGGTGAAGACGTTGAGGCACCAGGAGTGACCTTGTGAACACTCCTAACCTACCCCTCTTAGAAGGGAAAACGGAACATAAACCGTGGTGGTTTGAGTTAATACATTTCATTTTACAGCTGGAGCAAGCGTGAATGTGTGCTCCATCAGTCACACTGGGTCTGCTGATGGAAAGGACTTGATACATTGCAGGTGGCAAATGCCTTCCATCATGTACTTTTGTCCTCAGTTTCAGTCCATCAGTCATTTATCAAAGCTGTTGTGCCCTACATTTGACAATTTTCATTTCCAAAACCGGCCATATCCAACACCTACAAAACCACCCCTCTCTGGAAACAGCTGAGCCTGTGTATCATACACTTTAATCTTGCACTGCACTCTGAGCACTAGTAATTCATTAATATTTAGGTCTTTAGGCAGGACTACCTATGTAGTTTCCTACAAAGTCATTGGAGCAGGAGTCTACCATTGACACAACTGGATGTGCAGCATCACGAGTATCAGTTGCACAGGGCTTTGAGTGCAAAACATACGGCTGGCCTTGGACCACATGCACAGCAGGCTGTGACAGCTTATATTGTTTTGCAAAAGTCTACCAGAGAAATTCCTATCTCATGAGAAAGCTCAAGGGTTAGAGAGCTCATGCTGAGGAAACTCAGCTCCCACTTACCTGACAAGTGCTGTAACACTTCAACCCATGAAAGGGAGGAAGAAGACTCCTGGATTGAAGTAGCTGATCTTCTAAACTGAACCTTAGATTAAAAATCTGGATCTGCTTTTCACCCACAGATAGCTGTCATCCTATCCCCTCTATGCCAATATGGTTTTCTATAAGGAGCAAGGTCTGTATTGCCACCCTGAAAAATACAACCATGCAGTCCTGGCCCTGACAGTGTTTTAGTGAATGGGAAACACCTCTCCCTGAGCAATAATGTTAAACTTGGTCTGCATTTAGAGGGTTGTTTCTCCTGAAGCAAGGGGCTCTCCGTGGTAAGCAGAGGAGGAATAGTCTTGAACAGGTCTGGACTTTACCCAAAAAGAGACCAAAGCTGCAAACTCTCTCCTTCTCTTCCTACCTTCCACTAAGATGCATTTATTTGCATGATCATATACTCAAAAAAACCTTGAAAAACTGTAACTTGGCCCATTGCTGACAGCTCCTCACTGCTCAATGCATACAGGTGCTCTTCTGTCTAAATCAATTACCTGGTGTCACAGCTTGGAGTTTTGATTTTGGTGCTGTTGCTTTTTCCTGATAAAGCTTTATGTTCATCTGTGCCATATGCTGCCTTGAATTTATGCTGCTGTGTTTTGTTAAAGATCAGATTTTCCTTTGCCATTAAAGGAAAAATAGAACATTCCAAATGGACTGTGAAATAAGGTAAAGAAAAGTTTAATCATGCTAAAATCAATTCAGTGGAGTGGCTTTAATAATAGTTATTTCATTCTGCATCGCATTGCTTATTAAATATTGTGTAGTTTGGAAACTGAACTATTTTGTGCTGCAGGTACATTGCATTTTAGCAAGCGGCCAGTTCCCACTTCATGCAAGATTTAGAGAGACATGCTTTTAGTTCATTGACAGACATCACTGGAAACACAGAAATCATCATGCTGGAGAAGATTATGGATGGTTTAATACAGCATCCTGTCTCTGGCACAAAGTCTGGTACCAAATTCTGAGGAGGAAAATATAAGGGAATTCACAGCTGACAGTTATGCATCACCTTATCTAACTCCTACCCATTAAATGAGGGCTTACATTCATAAATTTTTCTATTTATTTCTCACTTTTATACATCAATTTTTGTAATTTTGAAAACTATGTAAAGAACCTATATGTTTATAATTTGCACTGGAAATTACATTGGTGTATCTTGAAGCAAAGAGTTACATAGCTTTAACAGCTTTATTGTGAGCATTTGAAATAGTAATTTTTTTTTCTTGACTAACTTTGGTTGCTTTTTTGTTTTGGAATAACCAAGATATCTCAGGCATAAGCCAACACCTCATTATAACTAGACTTATATAAATCAGAATAAAAAGTTCTTACCATGTGCCAAAGACCATTTTTCTTTTCACTTCCCTACATCACCTTCCTCAAGTGTGTCACTTCACTCTCCTTTCTCAAAGAAGAGAGCCTCATTTTCAGCTGGTCTTGTAATATAGGAGTTTTATTTGGAAGGAGGGACATTTGGAAGTCTCAGCAGGGACTTCACAATCCTTTGTGAAGTATCAACTAAAATGGGATCAAAGCTAAGCTGGCCTTGGCTTATACCACCCTACCTGTCCATGCTTTTGATCATCTAAAGAAAGGTTAGTTTCAACCTGCCTTAATTCCTGCACGGTGCTGAGAAATTATCACTCTATGAAAGATTACTGGAACTCTCTAGTATCTGCTTCACCCTAGAGCCAATAGAAAAAGTCATTAACTTTTATCATTTGCAACTGAGGATGATGCCTTTCAACTAAGGCAGAGAAGGACTAGTGGTGCAGATAGATATTACCTCCTGGTCCTTCTGATCACACTGAAAATGCTGTCTCTTTTTTGAGCTCTGGCTAATGAATATATACACATTTCTCAGATTCTTGTGTAGTGAAATATTTATTAATCTATAGGAGGAAGCTGACTCTCATAGAGAAGGATTCATCTGGGAGAAAGTCTGAATATGTAACAAATACTGCTGCAGCTTCAAAGAATGGTGAATCTATTGGCTACTAAGAATGGTGATAATTCAGAAACATGTCTTTCTGTATTTACCTTTAGGATCTTTCTTATTAGGAAAATCTCCTAGGGAAAAAGACTTAATGTAGCCACATTGGATGGGGGTGTCGTACATCTCTGTTGGTCAGTGTCCTGTTTCCAAAGAATTTTTTCCTTCTTGGACTATTTAAACACAATTTGAGAAAGGTATTCAGTGTTTCCAAAAGTAAACAAAAGGAATATCATTGCACCTCTATTTTTATTTGCACCCTTCATTTTTTCTTTGCTCTCCCTGACTTTGGTCTATTTCTCTCTCTCTCTCTCAATGTCCCTCTTCCATCTCCCTTAAGTGTCAAGAAGCACCCTGCCTGTGTTGCCCTCAAGTTTTAGGAAAATAAAACAGCCTGGAAAATGAAACAGACTGTGTAAGTATTATCAGTTAAAGGAAAATTTTCATCTCACTGAGTCCACAATGATTCCTTGCTGAAAATTGTAGGTGACAATGTTTGGTGAGTAATTGTACAGCTAGTCAGGCTCGGTTATCACTCGAGTCTATTCAAGGCTCAGAAACCATCCACCCATCCTAACTTACAGTACAGATTTTATTATGTCATTGATCTTCATAAAATCCTAGTACCTTCCACATAAAGTTAATTGGTAATCATGAATTGTCTGGTACATGCACAATATGTCTTCACAACGAATTAAGAATACTTCACATCTGATTTGGTTTCTTTATCTCATTACGAGCTCCAGGTCTTTAGTGGATCTGAGATAATCATGTGGCAAGGAGTATGAGAACCATTCCTGCACAGGTAGAAAGGTTTTATCACAGAATAAAGATTTCAAATTTACTACATTCAGCTGATCCATATAGTTGGTAAGGACATGACAAGTTTTCCTGATCTAAAATCTAAAACACCATACTGTTCTTAGCTTCCCTCACCCCTGCCTTTATTTGTACCTCTTTTCTAATTTGAATCCTCAAAAAACAAAAAAGTTAAATTTGCCTAAACTGGACAAAGCATTGCCTTGTTCATTTCACCTCAGTTCCCACTGCTATCTGTTCTCTTAAGACATAGAGAGGTTTCTTCTATGGACATCTCCTTGCTATATTTTTTAATCACCTTGTATCCAGAACTCCAATGCTGAGTGTAGATTTTGACAACTTGAAACATAAATATGCAGTACAACTGAAAAATAATAAAAAGAAATTGAAAGAAATAAAAAAGAAAAAAATTTGGACTACAGGTTCTGAAACTGATCAATGTCCTTTGGTTCTTAGAGTCTGGTAGCTCATGGGATCCTAATTCCAAAATCTCATGTGTGAAATTAAAAGTCAAGTGAGAGAATTTTGTTACATCAAAATTCAGGAAATGTTTCCAAAATCAGAAAAGAACCTTTGGTGTGGACATTAGGGAGGGTCCTCACTTTTCTTTAGGAAAATTGTGAGATTTTGTTCTTAAGAAGCATTTATTAACTTACATAAATACCTTTCAGATTATGACCTGTGTAATTTATTTTACTTTCTTGCAGCCAGAAGAATGTGATGACTTCTGCAGGTTGCATCCAGTTGCACATGTCTAAACTGCCATGAAAAGCCAGAAATGCATTTATAGTCAAGTCTTCCACACCATCCTATAACACTGTCACTTCTGTGTGACACTAGAAACCAGGAATGTGTAAGCACACTATCCCTCTGAAACCCTAACACTCATCTCTTTGGATCATAAAGTATATGTCTTTTGCCATTCCCAAATTCTAGATGATATATTTCTCCCAAATGCAAAATTTAGACACCCCAAGCTGAGAGAAAGTTGGAGACTTCATATGCAGCAGGTATATTCAAAGTTTTAAATTCTTTGCTGTGGAAATTGCTCAGATCCTGCATTGATAGTTGGGTCCCAAACTATGTGATACACAGATAAATAGAAACCAGCAAGAATATTCATGGATCCAGACTCCATTATATATTGATTCAGACTCAGATTCTGACTCATGATGAGGAATTAATGCTAAAGTGTGAGATTTTTCAGAAAAGCTAAAGGATGCTGCTCCTACCCAGCGTCCCACAGGGTAATCCAGTCTTATTATTAAGTACGTTAAGAGGCAGAGAAAAATGTTCCACTTTTAATGAAGAAGAAGAGATAGTGCAAAATAGTTTACTAAATTTCAGCCATGGCATTTAAACCTATTCATGTGATTCAAACTCATTTACTTCCCCTGAAGTTTCCTGACAAGAACATATATTTCCCTGGAAATGTAGCATACTAAAGCCATTGTAAATAAACTGCATGAAAAATAGTGCTTTTATTTACATTATGATTTACCAATCTTAGGTCCTTATCAATCTAGGCTCCCTGTATGCTCGCTATGAGGCTGAATATGAATCAATGTTTTCTCTGTGTGTTTCTTCAAAACCTTATGAAAATCACTTTCCGATCATGGGGACAGCTGTTAAACTTCATACCTGGTAGTTATTTCCTAGTAGGTGGCAGTAAGGAAATGAAGCCATATTCTAAATAGGTTTTATTGACATGCACATACAATATATACCCACAATGTTCTCTGTTGGCAATGCCTGGAAACAACAACTTGCAATTGGATACAAGTTCAGGCCAGAATAAAATGGAGATATGGCTCATAAACCCATGGTCTTGATGGCTGGTGGTCAATACAACTCCTGCAGAGTTGTATTATTTTGCAAGTTGAGACATGTATATCCTGTACATTCCTGTATACATACCATCAGCATTTTCCACTGAAGAGTTTTCCCAGCTTTTACCTTCACAATGGATGTGCCTTGAAACAACAGCCCCTTTTTGATTTTGACACATTTACATCTACTTTCCACTTTGTTTAAGGGTGAAACACTGTATAAAGTAAATGGGTCTGATTATTCCAGATGAGAAATCAGTATTTCTTGGCGTGATATAACTGTAATTTAAAGGATGCAAACCCTAAATGGAGATATACAGAAACACAGAAAAAGGAAGCTTTAGTTTCACTAGCAAGTGTTAAGTTGTATTATTACTATAAAAACAATGTGATAATTGCTGTGTTTTTTAGCAGAAAGAGATGACAAAAGTTTTTAGGAAGTTTCAATGCAGTACTTGTGTAAGAAACCAATAAAGGAGAAAATGTATGCGCTAATCAAATTCAGACTCTCCTTATGCCCAGTTTTAAGCAGAGAAATAATAAGATTCAAAATGCACCAAAAGAATTGCCATCTAAATGGGAAAGACAGAGGAAGTGCTGATATTATCTCCATAACAAGAAAATAAAAGGTAAATTGACCAAACCACAGAACTGAGAGCAAGACGGACATGAACTGAACTGAACCCTCCCAAGTGCAAGAGTAAAATTGAACTGTTCCATGATGGGAAGCTGGCAAAAAGCAAGTTAAAAGACAAAGACAGAAATTCTGATTTCAGATCAATGGACTCCCTTGTTGCTGTTTTTACATGTAATTAGAGTTTCCTGTTCAATTTGCATTTGCAGATATTAACCTGAACATGTGCCCATCCATCTGCTGCCCTTTGCTCTACATCCTGTTCTAGGCTGCCACATATTTCAAATGGACTTTAAAGACTGTGCAGGTTTTCTTCAGCATTTTCTCTACTCACTCAAATTGCCTTATCTTGCTTAAATTATGCTGCTTTCTGCACTAAGGTAATAGAGAAAACTGATCCCAAGAAATAGAATATCTACAAAAATGAGAACAAATTCCTTTCCCTTGTTTCTTGAAGTTATCCCACTTTGCATTTCTGGGTATCGTTAGAGCACCCCAATGTATTCAGAACTCTAACTAATGAGACTGTAGTGAGCAAAATCCTTCATATTTTCTTCTTTTTTAACACACTGATTCTGAAGATGATTTTGTTTGTTTGATTTATCAAAACAAGTAATACTTTGTAAACTCTCCAGACAGATGGCTTGCATTTGCTTCGCTTCCCCACATCTCTCTTCAACCTGACATGCATGGCTTCACTTGGCACCCCAAGGGGGTCTAGCAGTCAAAACAAGGTGTTTAACAAGAGTTTTCTCATTGTGTAGTAATTAGATCCCTTTCCCTTATGATTTCCAAATATGATCGAGCTTGAGCTGGATTTTAATAGTCAATGACTATAGGGAGATGACTGAAATAGAAGGGTCACTATGTCCCCTGAGCATGTTAAAAGAATGATACAAAAGCACATCTAAAACACAGGTTTCTGAGATGGTTAGAACAATGATGTCCACATCTTTTGTGAAATTTGTTTGACTAAACAAATGTGGCTTGTTTGACCAAACAATATGAAGACCAAGTAAAAAATACCTGCTCATTACAGATTCTTTCAGGAAACTAAGAGTGCAAAAAAAGAGCTATTTCTGATACAGAACAATATTGGTCATAAGAAAAAAGAAAAAAGCAAAATGCCAAGAAAAAAAAATAAAACAATAAAGTACATGTGGAAGCTCTAAAAACCGGTCATGTTCTGAGGCACTCTTTCACAATGACATGTAAAGAAAAGGTTTATAACTATTTTGGAGCAGGGGACACAAAACTATATCAGAAGAAATCTTTCATCTGCTACTTGAGCTTAGCAAGAAACTCATATCAGATGTGTTTTTTCCAGGCCTCCACATGGGACATGCTTTCCTTGAGTCATTTCAGAAGCCAGTCACTTAATTCAAACCCATTCCCCAGGACTCTGTCTCTCAGCAGGATGAACATGTCCAACAGATGCCACAGCCCTGGCCATAGGTTAGGCTAGACTGCATCCTATGGAGCACCACTAAAGCCTTGATTTCTTTCTGTATATTTTCCCCAGAGGAAATGGAGATTCCACCAAGAGCAAATGGATATTTAGTTCAAAGTAGGGCTCCTCGGCACATATGTTCCTATCTCCAAAACACTGGCACCTTCAAAGGAAGTTTCTTGGAGCCCTATACATTTAAACTGGAATATAGGGGCAACTTCTGGCCAAGCCTTTGTTAATGGGAGGTGTTATGCCCTAAAGCACAAGGACTGATATCCCAACTTTCTTTTCCCACCTTATAAATGTGCAATGAAGGGTCTATAAGTTGTCAAAATACTACTGTTCTTCCTATCAAATTCTTCTCATGGGCAATTTCTAATGTCAATGAGTTCCAGTGACAAATTATGTTCTAGGGGAAGAACAAGTATAAAATAGATTTCCTTTTGCCAGATACAATTTTAAATGCAACCCACGCTTCAATGCCCCCCCTGAAAAATTGCTTTTGTTGAGGTGTTAATTAAAACCATCCACCACACATTTATGGGACAAGTAGGTTTTAAATCAGCCAGAGAAAACGACTTATTGTTATTAAACCCATAGGTTATAGCACACCTAAAATGTTCATAGTCCTAAACCCACTGCAATCTCTGTTTCAGGGGATCCTAATAAAAAAACCCAAACATTTGGGTATCATTACAGTTTGTACACAATACTAACCCTTTGGTTGTCAGGCATTGCCTATAGGACTTTCTCATTTTTATACAAAAGTATTGAAATCAATAATCCCTGTTGCCCAACAAATTTCCATAATTTCTAGGAAATGTTTGATTGTTTCCTTTAGTCTTTTAAAAACCTGCATGCCAAAACTACCTGGACATACTTTCTATGTAAATTTTTGTTTTAAAATACTCATTCAAATGCTATGTAAACAGTAACTTCTCTAATGATTGAACCAGACTCAAAAAGCATTTATTATGTGCACAAAAATGGTGATGTCGAGGGTATCTTTCTAGACAAAAAAAAGAAGAGAGGTGCTTGGCCCTAAACAAAGTGATAAATGTCATGAAAGGGGTCCTCAATTCCCTTCTGAAATGCTTTATGGATTACAAAGGTGGTAAGGAACAGGGAAGTGAATAGTGGCATGCAGGAAGCTAGTAGCTGTTTGAGCAGTTTGTGGCCTTCTATTTCAGATTTGTGCCCTAGCCATTTGTATGTCACTGAGACATAAGTAACCCATCCTGCCTTTGCTTCAGCATTTTGAACTCTCTGTGTGCCATGTCTTGTTTGGGAGACACAAAGGAGCAGAAGAGGAGCCAGAGTGAGAGGCAGGAGGCATTAGAAGGAAAGCAGAGTACATAGCAAAGTGTTCAGTGAAACTAAGGGATTGAAAGGGAGGGAAAATATCGCCTTAATTTCATGTGGAAAAATGCAAATGGTGAGATGAGTTAGCCTGCAAAATATCGTGCCAGGAAAAGTGATGGGGGCATCAGAGCTTAAGACATTTAAATTACTTTGGATAAAGCACTGGGGTATGGAATATAAAGAGCAGCCGTGAGTGTGCTGCATGTAAGTTTACAGCTCATTTCCCTCTCCTCAGGGCCTAGTTCCTCACTGCCCAAGGACAGGCAGGTCCCTCCAGCCCCAGCACACTGAGTTTCCAGTGCTCTGCTGTTCCCTGACACAGCCATGGGGCTGCAGGCACACAGAGAGGATGGACAGAGGGACAGACTTGTGCTGCTGAGGTACCTCTGAACAGTGGGCTCCCACCCCAGCAATGGCTACTGCATTCACCAAAAGATCTGGACAGCAGTGCCACTGCTATAGGATAGGGAGGGGAGCCCGGGGGGCAGTTACAGCCCTTCTGACCCACACCTGGCTTCCTGTCACAAGGGTTTCTCTGAGCCAAACACCCTCTGCTCTGTCCCAGGACAGACCTCAGGCATGGGGACCACCAGCACACATAGAGCATTTGTCCTGTGAGTCCCTCTCCTTCACAGCAGGGGCAGCTGGGAAGGAGAGGGACTCACAAGACAAATGAGGGGCTTAGCAGCTGTCCACTTGTGAGTGAATAACCCAATGAAAACCCATAATAAGAAAATGAGAGCAAGCTCTCAAGCTCTGGCTATAACCAGTCCCTACTGTTCATGTCTTTGGTGATTTGGAATGTTACAGAGACCTCTGTGTTTCTCCTGTCACCCCAAGGACCACTGGCGCAAGAGGATGCCAGGCCCATTGCTTTCTCTACCTGAAGACTTTAAACCAAATCCCAGTGGTCACAGACTCCTCAGACTCCAAGTGACTCCAAGGAGACACACTTGTTTCTTCACTATGAAATCTTGCTTGCTGGTAAGTGCTAGGGGTAATGGTAGGTGCTGTAACATATTCCAAGAGATCTGCCTAATCTGCAGGTATAATTCTAAGCCACAAATAGTTACAGATGCTTTCAGGACTCCATTAAAGCTTTATCCATCCCATTTTACTCTCAGCATCTGTGTGTTAACAGCACAGTGGAGCTTCTATCCATTACTTCTCACTTTACAGGAAGGTAAACTAGAAAATTAATAAATGGCTTCAAAAAACTTGCTTTCCTATTCTTCCCCTGGAAAATAAAAGCAGAGCAAGAAGCAGACCGCAGCCTCCATAACTGAAGTATAGTACAATTGCTAGTTAATGTTCAGAGGGCAAGAGAGGGTAAATTAAGGTGATATGTGAAGTGCATACCCCAGCCCATTTTTGAGTTAAATGCGAATTGGGATGAATGCAGTTTATCATGTGGCTATTTGCTGATTAGAATAAAATGTCTTGTTGTGATACAAGTGAGCTGAGGGAATCCCCTTTGGGAGTTCTTACACACCAGGCAGATAGACCTGCTAAATCAGCAAAGACTGAGGAGGCCAAGCCAGCTTTACAGTAGAAAAGGAGCACTCCAGTTCATTCTGTGGGATGCCTTCAAACCTCCTTTGCAGGAGCAGATCTTAGCAGGACTAATGTGCTTAGGATCTTGTTAGTCCTTTGTTTACAAGGGACCTGATGGCTGAGTTTGATTCCCCAAACATGAGAAACAACCCTTTTCAAGACTGAATTCACACAGCCTCTGAGTTGGTCTGTTTGAATCACATGCATTAATGCAAGAATATGGGCACTTCAAGACACCTTTGCTTCCACCAGTACAGGGAAACAGGGTTCTTGACAGAATATGTGTTTTTATGCATTTGCCATGATCATATTCTGAATGTTACATTAAAACCTGCAAAGGATGAAGGAACATGCTCCATTCTGAACAGAGGTATATGACTGTTCTTTCAACTGATCTTCTCTGCTCAAATCTCCTCAGGCATGGCTGGTCAGAGAGCACTTCTAACCTCCTATACCTACAGCCACAGAATTCCCTGAAAAGCCCTACCTTAGCAAGGAGCTAAAATCTCTCAGCATCTGATTCATTGTTTAGGTTCTTCTTCATCCCCCAACAATCTAGTCTTGAAAGAATGGCTCCTCTTGAGCTGAGGTATTTTCTTTTCAAGAGGGCTTCATTTTAAGGATAGCTATCAAAAGTAGCTATCCTTAAATCCTCACTGCCAGCCCTGCTCTACCAAGGTAAAAGTCTCCTCTAGTTTTGGCTCAATTGGAAGGTAAATGAAAGGAAAAAAAAGGAAAAAAAACCTGAATGTTCACATTCCCTTACACCGAGTTCCCACTATAAAAGAGAATTCATAAACTGAGTCCAGAATCACTCTCTAAATTGCCACACAGTGCTTCAAAGCTCTTTGCAGCAATTAAAGTACTGATTCAATATCAGATATTAGAAAACTTGTTTTAATATGCTCTTTTGGAGAATAGTTCATGGTTCCTAGCACCTCCATGGAAACATTATATTCTGAACTTTAATTGTTTGATAAGCCTTGAAAAGGTGCTGCTTTTGGAGGTGTTGAGGTTTTTTTGCATCAGAGAGATAGAGAGATGCTACAGAGCCCTGCTGACTGAAACTCCTCTCAGATGCTTTGAACCACAGGCAAACTCAAATCTGTATTCACTGCTCCAGCAGAATGGCAGGAACTAAGTTTGATGTGGTGCATCAATTGCCAGCAATGCACAAAGAGATCCGGATATCCTGGATCCCACATCCAATGAACTCAAAGGATGCCCCTTTCCTAATGCATTATCAGCCCCTTACATCTTGCATTATTTATTTTATGTGAACTGCCATCTTCTTCCATATCTCTTGCACACACTTTAAACTGAGTAATTTTTTTTCTACTCAAGAAGCCTGGGAACACCACCAGCAGGCAGCAGCTCATGGCATGTGAATTCACAGCCCTTGAGCATTGTGACTCCAGCAGTATCTGGTATTCATGGAAAAATACTGTAACTTCTAGGTTGTTTCTGTAGGGTTTCATCAACACCAAATGACCTTGGAGCCCATTTCCCTAGCTGAACTCCACTGAAGAGCAATGCTGAGTGCACACTGTCAATAAGAGTTGAACATAACATACAACTGATTTCAACTCATAACTCTGCTGATAGCTCTTAGGAGGTTTCTTCTCTGGTTTTGGTCACACCCATTCTCAGCAACTGATTAATTTTCTGTTGGATGCCATGCCTTGGAGATTTGTTAGCTGCTGTTGAGTGGCAGGTCATTAATCACAGGACAAAGCCAATTGATATTTTAGAGAAAATGTATGCATTGTTTTTGAATGAAGAATAAAATCATATTCCTCCAATGACTGCACCTGCATCTGTCATATCATCAATAATGATAGACTTCTGAAATGTCACTCATTGCAACAGGATTCCCTTGAGGAAGAAAGGGAAAATACTACTTTTTCAAAATTACATTTTTTACTTTTCTTTCTGTCAGGGTTTCAAGTATCTTTTTCCACAGTGCCACTAATACACCTCCCACGAATTGCTGGAATTATTTGTGTTCCTTGCTTTATTACAGCACAGGCACCTGACATGGGAAAAGCTGTCTCTGTAATGTCTGACATTGTGTGTGAAAAGGGAAAATAGAAAGAAAAGTACTGAGCTTCTGAGAATTAAAGTGGCTCTTGACCCTATAGGTTCACTGATCTGTTTGGTTCACGCATTTGCGTGGGTCGAGCAGTGTAGACAATAAACTTCACTCTGCAGTTCAATGTTTATTTGAGGGAGCTGCCTTCTTTTTGTTTCTATCTCCAAAAAATGCAGGAAGGCAGCCCTCAAGATTGGATTTCTCTACTTTTCTGCAATATGGTGTAAGAAATGCTGCAGAGGGCTGACACTGGGTGGAACCAAGCAAAGAAGAAACTTGCACCGGATGTTACAAGCCAGCCTACAGTGGGACACAGAGAGCTTCACGGGCAAATTAAACCCTTCTGCCTTTTCACCTGAAAAGGGAAACCACAGTGCCTGACCCTAGAAGGTCTTGTAGGTCTGAGCTGCTTCAGGGCTTTGCATCACGGACACATGTGAACATAGTGGGCTATGAGTGTTCCATGAGAACACAGCCACTTCTCAACAGTTGAGCTGTTCCCACAAGAAAACCCGAGTAAAAAAAGGGCTACAAGGAACATGTGGGTCTGGGAAATGCTGCCAACACCCCAGAGAATGCTGTTCACAGCTCTGAAGGACAGCCCTCAGACTGAAGTGATTATAGGATACAATAGGGAATCAGAAAATAATGTAATAATTATTTTTCTATAAGTCTCCCTCCTTTCTCCTCTGCTTTTTAAGCTTTGAAGTTATTTAATATCAATGCAAAATAAATTTAGTGGGGAAAGTTTTAGCAATAAATTAACTTTTCATTGCATTTTAGCATTTTTAATCCAGCAGACAAAAAAAAAATCATTATTTTCTTAAATTTAATTAATTTACTAAACTCCTCATAGTTCATTGAATTCAATCCTGTATCTGCGATCTTTCTAGGTCCATTAAGCTCCTGGGGTTCAACTTCTTCTCTTCTAACTCATAAAAATCTCATCAAAATGGAAATAAAATGCAATTTTGAACTTGCTAATGAAGGGAAAAAATGTTAACTTTCCAGTGCTGTTGAATTAATGGATTATCTTTACCAGCCCATTTTAAAGCAGGAAACTTTCACACTGGGGCAAACTTATGAAAGTGGGAATAATTGCACAAAGAGGCATTAGCTGTGCTGGTATTTTTCACTGCTTTACTCTGCCACTACCCAAGATATTACTACATTAAGATTTCTTTCCCCTGAGCTTGCTTTGTCTTCTACCCAAGTAAGATGGATATGAAAGTTCTTATAGCATATCACATATTGTTATTAACTGCAGAAATAGTCCTAGATATCAAATGTTCATTATGACTTCAAGAAAGCACAGAAGCACCTGCAAAATTTTAATTCTGGGGAGTAGAAATAGATTATTGGTTTAGAGCAAGGAGTTTTGAGGGATGGAAAGTGAAAATGATTAAAACAGTGAGAGGGGAGAGGAGGTGAGGAGACCTCTGATTTTGGTATTTTTGCAGATCAGGTGGTGTTTTATCACCAGATAACATTTTAGTTTGCTTCCTATGTAGTCTTGCATTTTTGAGTTGGTGGTATCTTCTTCTGATCTTAAATCAGGGGAGAGTAACAAACAGTTGGAGTCTGCTAAATTCTACTCCTGAAAAATACACTTTCCAGTGCCATAGGAAACAGTTTTGGGTTCTTCTAAATACCAAGTTTATACAAGAGAACTCACATCCAGAAATTAAAGAAATTGTCATACTTTTTCCTAGTAATTAGTTTTTTTAATTGATTCTCATAACCTTTTTTTTCACCTTAGCCTGTCTGGTTTTTACCTTTCCTTGAAAAATAATTTGTATGTATTATTTGCATTTTTGTCTTGCCCCATTATTTGGTACTTTTTTGTCTCCTTTTAATAATAATATTTTTCAAGATAATTTTCCATAAGAAATAGCTGGAAAAAAATAAGACCTTGGAAAAAAAAGAAAAAATATTTTTAAGCCTGAAGTAAAAAAAAATACATGAAAAATTGAGAAAAGTATTGAAATAGGAAAAAATTAAAAGTGACATGGAAACTAACTCAGAATTCCACAAGGAAAACAAAAGGAAATTTCTCAAATATTTCTAACAAAGTGCAATATGCCTTTACAAATAGATGTATACAGCTCAAGAAATAACTGCTCATTTTATTAATTTTACTCTCATTACTATCATGATTATTATTACATACACAAGTGGATCATGCTCATGGACCAAGCCAGACTCCATTAACGCCTGTGCAAATCAAATGCTACCAGTGACCAGATAAAAGGCTTTTCTATATTAGAGCACCTAATTACCATCCTCTAAACACAAAACCTGAATGACAGACGAGAGTTTCTTTAGGGAAAACACTGATTATCTCTCAGATAGACAAGGAGTTGATATGTTCTCCATCCTGGAGAAATCACAGGCTGGATGAAGGCTTGGTAGCTTGTGGACGCTCTTCTCTGAAAGAATATTCCTTTATTCAGTTCTCAAACAGGGAGATTTTAATTTTCTACACATGGAATACAGACAATTACAGCTTCTTTTTATGACAGACCTTCAACTTCTCTCCCTGCTCTGCCAATATTTCCCTACTGCCCATCAGACCATTTGAGTTTATCCAGTTCTTTGCAACCTCAGTAAGGAAAAAAGCATCATCCTTCCACACAATTGTTTTCAGGGCGTAACTACTACCCTGCTACAAAGTTTTTCTTAGTGTCTAATGTAACACTACACATGACACCTCTTGCTATACTTTAAGGCCATTACTTCTACTCCTTTTCACAATGAATGAAGAGAGCAATTTTCTCCCTTCTGCCTTGAAGCTGACTGCTAGATGGATGCCTGCCTTTGGCTATCTCTTCCCTAGGCAATTCACACTCAGTTTCTTTCAACTTTCCTGGCAGCAGCCTTCAAGTTTTCAGCTCTTTCTAGGCTCTCAACATCTGCACCTCCTGAAATACAGTGATAAGACTCACATTCTGGCACCCCAGAAAGCCTTTACTGAGTCCTGAGAATGATTATCTCAAACAGCCTGCAAGAAATCTTCCTAGTTTATATCCTGGAATGAGATCTGCATTGTTTTCATGGTCTGAAACTGCATGATTTATTATCCTACTCCCACTGTTCTCCTCCCTAAAATACTACCTGGCTCACGTTTCTTCTCTATATTTACACTGTAAATTATTCCTACGAGGCAGGGCACATTGCTCCCACTTTGTTGACTTGCATGCTATTTCCCTTTCCATTCAGGTCTCTGTCTTGGTTCTACAGGACATTTGTAGTCTTTCCTCATTCAAAAATACCCAAAGCCATTTTTTTTATTCCTTTAACAAACTGCTAAGCATGGTGAATAATTTCAGGGCAACAGCCTGTGGGATCCTCCTAATAGACTCTTTTAATTAGCTACAGAGAACAGCTCTCTCAGTATGGTTTTCCAGACTTTTATCATTCAGAGCACAATACTTTAAGCTAGACTACTCTCTCTTGGCCTGTTTATTCATAATTTGGTCCAATTCTTTGAGTGAGCCAAGGCAACCTAACCCACAGCTCCACATACTTGGTGCTGCATCTCTACTGCTGTCCCATCTCATTTAAGACCAAGCCACCCCACTCAATTAAACTGCTCTTTAAATTTTCAGTGTCCTCACAAAATGAAGATAACTTCCAATGCCAACTTATTTAGATACTCTGGGCTGTTAATTGGTCACTGGTGTTAACACCATGGTTATTAAAGGTGATGCCCAGAACATGAGTTCCACCTGAGGAATGGGTGATTTCAGAGCTCCCAGCCAGCAAGCACCTGTGGTTCACTGGCTTCCTGTTCTTACAGCTCAACATCAACATCAACATCACCATCACCTCGACACAGGGTCTTCTGAGGACTTTTATTAGGAAACCTATTTTCTGAAGCACATCGACCCAGCCTAGTTTTTAGTACTCCAATTTAAATGTTCAGGCAAATATTAGATTATTAACATTCTGTCTATATTTCACATTTATCTCTCTTACCTAAAATATCAGGAAATGGTCTAATTGGACCCAGTCTCCATAACCTCTGTTGCTATTGTCTCTCTCCTTCTGACTCCTTCTATTTCTTTACACAAGGCAGAGAAAAAGTAGCAGATTTTCCAGGAACTGTTCAATTAATAATCATGGATTCTTCTACCTTCACTCACAATGAGAATGCTTTCTCATTGTTTAAGTACCTGAATGTACCTTGAACAGAAGTGTGTCCTATTCTGAGGACCATGGCAGAGTATCCCAGGCAGGTAATTTCAAAAGCAGGTGCTTCTCTCACCTGCTTTGTCTCACTGTGTTATCCCTCACCCTGTGTATGTACAACTTCTTTCACAATGAGTCCTAGTTTGGATTGCGACAGCAGTACAAATGACAAACAGGAGGAGGAGGAGGAGGTAAAATAGAGTTGCCTGTGATTTAGCAAAGGCAGTACAACAAAACCCCAGGTTACTGATGGACATACAAGTCTTACCTTTCCAAGCTGGTGTTGGTGAGGTTTCACCCTATCCATATCCTCGTGCTTGGGCTCAGGTCCCACAGCCTGGCACTTTGGCTGAATGTTATAAGCAGTCTGGCCATATTCTTCCACCAGCATAAATGACAGGCTCCTCTGCAGGACTACAGTTCGTCCACCTGGGTTGTTTATGGTTTCCTGCTTCTCACATTGGTTACAGACATAGAGTGATCTCATTCTCATGTTAAATATTGAGAGATAAATCAAATCAATCTTAATCTCTTTGCTGCCTCTCCAGAAAGGTGTGTAACCAATGGAAAGCAAATAAACCATATGCTCCTATAATCTTTTCTGAATATCCAGTTCAGCCGTGTCATTACTCAGGGTCAGTTAAAACCAAAAGCAATGGGGATGCAGAGAATTAGATGTGACACAGGGGTGAGATGGAGGAACACTTCTTCCTGGTGCGCTGTGTCTGCAGCGACTGCCACCCTGGCAACATGGGATACTTGCTTCCCTAATCCCAGCTCTTGGAATACCATGGCTATTTGGCACATTTTATTGTTTTTTAAAGTGCTCTTCTAGGCTGAACGAAGAAAAAAAAATCTGGCAACTGCTATATGAAAGCAATTTCAAGACTCAAAACTTAAAAGGGAAAGAACTATCTAAGTATTCAGTTTTTAGAAACCTTCCTATCTAATAGTGCTGAGAGGCATGGAACAATCCATTCATGATTTCAAAATAATTGTTCCAATACTATAAGTTTGAGAAGTAGTTCAGTGCCCAAACTCCCCATCCAGACAATGTGTTGCAAAAGCAGCAGTTAAAAAACAAAAAAGGCTCTACAAAGCAGCTATAAGGATATTTTGCTTGTTGTCTCACTCTCTTTTTGATCACAAATAAATTCTCTTTGTCCCTATGGAAAGCCCATAAATACCAGGCATTCATTTCTCCACAGATTTTCTCAGAATAAGTCAGTGATACTGTTATTGCTATTCTATTCCAATTTTTTATTCTCTCCTTTCTTTTCCTGTCTTCTGTCAGAGTATAGTTTTTCTCAGAACATGAGTACTTGGGGAAATCATTAAATTTTGATAATTTACTGCTCTGAGTTTGTTGAAACTCCTATTCCTCCCTACAATCACATACACTCCTGCCGACCACTGTAATTATGTTTGCTTTATATCTTTTACTTTATTAATTGAAGAACTGTGTCAAAATTACCTCTACCCCAGTGGGTGCCATTGTTTGCTTCATGGAGATTTTATTCAGCTGGTGAATAATATCAATTAACTTGTGCTTTAATTATTAAATGATTCACTGATATAATTATGTGTTTTATGTTAAGCTGCTGATAAACTGATAATTCATAATGTTACTTGGACAGATAAATCTCTTTTTCTGAGGGAGATGTTTTTTGCATTTGTACTTTTGGTCATAATTAATATTCCACTGAATTTGGATGCAAGCTGTGAATGCAGTTAATTTGGTTTTGCTGGCAGTTAGCACGCTCTCTGCAGAAAGCAGACTTCTGTAGCTGGCTCCAGGATGCCAGCAACCAGTCCTGATGCCACTATAAAAGTGTTCCCCATTTAGTGTACCTAAAGGGAGCACTCTGGATGAGCTGCACTGCAGGGAAAGCTTCCCCTAAAATGGGGCTCCTTTAGGGCAGCTCAAGCTGAGCAGCCAGCACTGCCAGTCAGGAGACTCTTCAGACTCTTAATTGCTTCTCTGTCAAATTCATCTGCCATGGCTCAGAAAGTCATGAGTTTGGCACTGACTTGGGGATGAGCTTCCCAGAAGTCTGTATTCCACTTATCTGACATTTCTGGGGTAGCTGACACCACAGAGGGCAGCTGCCTTCCCCTGGCCCTGCTTGCACAGCTCCCATCCTGCACCCCAGCATTCCTCAAAGCACCACCAATGGAGTAGGGAAGGTGAATAATTTCTCCCTTCTTGTGCACCTGTGCATAGAGAACCAATGTCCAGGCCAAAACATAACTCATGGCTCAGGGCATCATCTTCAGCAGCCCAGAGTAATCTCCCAAAATCCAGCAGACATGCTGTCCCCACAGAGGGTGTACCACCCTGTACCACTGTACCAGCTATTTATCACAAAAAGCTTTCAGTCAAGTTAATTCAACATGTGTCTTGATGTACTGTCATTTAAAAGCAGGACTATAACTTTACATAAAATCACTCTGGCAAGTGTATAATGCTGTGTTAAAATGCATTACCTTAAATCATATCCACTTACACATAGCACTGCAATGTTTGAATACATTAAATCTCTATTGCCTCAGTCTGGCAGCCTTCACTTCAGAGAGTGAAGATTGCACATATTTCCTTGCCAATTCTCTTAACAGGCAATATTTGGGATTGTGGCTTATATCCACATGGGATAGAGACATCCCTAGCCCCTTAATATCAAGAACTAAGGCCACAATACCTACTCAGTTTCTGGGCAGGAGATCTAAAGCTTCAATAGCCAGCCCAAAAGCTGTGTCTCTTTCCTATAACAGTGGAAACCAGTGGTCAAAGAATTTGCCCAAAGACAAGAGGATCTGTGACAAAACCAGAAATCAGCTAAGTTCTCCTGGGCAGCCTGCCCGTGCTTTCCCCAGTGGGAAGCATTGCTCCAAATGCTTTTAGTCTCCAATATTTGGGGATAACTTTTCTTATTTGTCCTGTGAGAAGTCTTATATAAGAACAAAAAAGACAGATTGATATTGAAAAGTTTGTCACCTAAGTGAATAAACTCTTTAAATGTGATGACTACAGTTAGACATTTATTTGAACATTTAAATGGCCTCCTCTTTAAGATTTATTGTATGGCAAGGAAGGACAGAAACACAGACTGGAGAATGAAACAGAAGAGTAAGTGACAGCTTATCACAGCAAAATTTCCAGCTATTCCTTAAAATTGACGCTGTGATGGTTTAACAGCAGCTAAATTCCAAATAAGCCACTCCCCTTCCCCAGAACCCCTCTGGTAAGAGAGGGACAAAGACAACACATGGGTTGAGATAATTTACTGACAGAAAACAGCAGTGGAATTAGAGACATACGTGGACAGCAGCAAAATTAATAATAAAAGTTGACCAAAATGGTGCTTTACAAAAAAATGGTGTTCACCACCTTGACTTCATTCCATGTTGGCAATGGGACAAAGACAGAGTAGTGGCTGTTGTCTGCAGCCCTCTCCCCTTCCTTGAGCCCAAAACAATGGAAAACAAGGATGGACAAAGCTCCAAAACTGAGATCATCTGCATCTCACTGCTGCTTCTGACCACTCTGCTCCACTGTGCTGGGTTTGGGCATTTACCGAGGGATGGGAAGGGACAGGCAGCAGCAAGAGAGGGGCAGAGTCCTTGAGGCTGGTCCCAGCAACCTCCTCAAGGAAGAGAGGCATTAGAGCCTCTCATAGCTCTAAATCAACATCTGAAACTGATTACAATAGCATTTTGGTTCTGAAAATGTGCATCGTCTCAGAAAATGCACAAATGAAAGATTTTCAATATCTCAAAACTTTTTGTCTAAAATATTTCAAGGGGAACAAATTATCAAAAGCCCCTACCAACTTCAGACCAATCAAGCTGTTTGTGTGGAAAACAAAATCTTGGCTCCCTGAAAACATTTCCTTTCCAATTCTGTTGGAGGTCAAGACTGAAAACACTTAGAAATGAATAAGGTAGGCAGAGCTGATGGGAGCAAAGAGCTTGCCCTCATAGATGCACGAACAGCTCTTTCCTGTTTAAACAAATTTCTGATACAAATTGAAATGTTTGACCTGATTAAGTTCCTTCTGCTTGACACCTCCCAGTTGTGCTGTGTGCTGGAGGACTGTGCAAGGTGAATTTTGTTCATGAAACCAAACAAAGGCTCTTTCACTTAGGCAGAGCTCCTAATCCTGTGGGCTGATTGTTCCTGGGACCTTTGGATCTATGACTATGATCAGACAAATGTGCTAAAATTGGAAGTTGTACATTCTGGCCAAGAGCAAGGAGCAGAGCTTGTTGGTTGTACAATGTGACTGAGTCAATGCTGCTGCAGGAACATTAATACCTTACAGTTTTTGTGTTTCTTGGCTGGTTTTAATGTTAACTCTGCAGTCTTAATGGAAGTGTAATGAACTCCTTTGCTAGACTGCATTTGCAATGCCGTGCTACTAAATCTTTATTTCACACCCTATTACAGCCCTTCCTGCATGAATCTGCCCAAAGTCATGAAGCACAAAGTGGTATTATTGTGGAGACAGTACAGCTTAACAAAAATGGCCTGAATAGTAGGACTGATGTTGGGTGCGTTACAATATCTGCCTTAAAACAAACAAACCCCACTGGCTTGTTCTTGTGCATATTGGCATTTCCAAAAGGCTAACAGTTATTAACTGCATTTACAAGCAAAGTGTAATTTTTATTGTGAAATTTCTGTTGTCCCCTCTGGTATGTGATTCTGTCAGACACCATCACCACAGAAGCACAGTGGGCTTTTGTCTATGTTTGCAGGCAACACCTGGACACAAAACAATCCTCTCCAGGTTCCTTTTTGACCCCACATGTCTTTCCAGACCTGCAGACAGTGTCAGCACTCTGGATTGTGGAGGCAGAAGTTCCAGGCTGGCTCCAAATTCGGAGGTGTAATGAGAAGACTGGAAAATCTGGACAAGTCTGGTGCTCCATCTCTGGGTGCACAGTCCCCAGCCCTGTGCTACCACTGGAACTGTGACTGTGCAGTGAGAAGGTTAAAGGACTAGATGGAAACTAACAACAAAAAATGTTTTGACTGGTAACAGCCCAATTACAGGAGTATCAATGAAAACAGGGGGATTGGCACAACCATGACTTGTCTGCAGACAGAGGTCAGCAGCCATGGTACTGCAGCCTTCACAAAGGTACCTTACCTCTAAAAATACTATGAACTCTTCAGTTTTAGGACCTTTAAAGGGAGGGGGGATGCTTAGAACTTAATGGGGCCCTTATTATTAAGCTTAGCCCTCTGTGGAGAATTGCTTTAAAGGTACTCCCTTGCTGTGCCTTCTGTCTGATAATCAGAAATGTCTGCATGTTTCTCGGGTCAGATAAGTCCCCTCTAGATCCACTGGGCATTCCCAAGTGCAGCAGGGCTTGATTTCCCACATCAATAACCAATGCACAACTTTGGGTACAGGTTTCCATACATTTGCATGAAATATTTTGTGTTCTTATTGTAACATTTCCCCACTCTCCTCACCAAATAAAAAAATTCTGTATATCATAGTCAGGCACAAAATATTTTCAATTGGAATTTCTGAGTTTCCAAATGCCTGAGATACCAGGAAACTCCACAGAAGGAATCCATGGGTCCCTTCCAACTCAGTAAATTCCATGATCCTATCTATGATTCCATGAATCTGGTGGTGCTGGCACTGTGGCAATGCAGGACTAATCCCATGGAATAGTTTAGAAATGGCCAAGGCAGAGCATAGAGCTGAAGAGAATTGACACAGGATGGCATCTCACACTCATTAGCAATGTGTTATAAATATGGTAATTTCTGAAATCCCTCCTTTTTGCCCCATGGGATGGTAGAATGTGAATGAAAATCAGCCCTCATGTTCAATTAAAATTTCAAAGAAATACCATTGGGTATTGCTGGTGCAAAAATGAAGTTTTAGTTAAAAAGTATAAAACATGAAGGAAAAAATAAATTAAAAAATCTCTCATAAGGATAGAAATGTGGCCTCTGTTCATTTAATTATTTGGGAAAAGAAGAATTCATCACTGGGTTTTTGTGTTACCCTTCTTTTTAAAACTAAATCTTTCTTAAGATGTAGATTCAAACATAACTCACTGCAGGTAAAAATGAGTTCTGAAAAATGAATGTAGTCTTGAAATAGAATTGTTGAATCTTATATTGAGGGAAAAGCAGCCATTACTTGAGGCAAGTTCTATTCTTTCTGTGTAGAAATGAGCACAAGCAATTGTGGATAATTTCTACTTTTTTTATTTCTGGGATTTCTGTATATCCAGCCAGCATGAATTTTAACAGATCTGATCCACATTCAGAAAAATCCAGGTAGTTTCATAATATTTTTGTAAATCAGCTCTACCCTGGATCTGTAATAAGAATCACTCTGTTGGGAGATGCTGAACAGAAATATGGTATTCATGCTCTCTAGCTATTCAGTTTACACACAGTAAATCCAGCTGAAAACTCTAGATAGATTACACATGCTCCAGCTAATCAAGACAAAATGATGGAAATTGTTTGGTAGCATCTCCAATTTAGAACTAGAGATTCTAGCAGCCCATGGTAGAGGTTATTTGTGATTTTTGGCATTTTCTGTAAAACTCTAATTTCTGGCCATCAAGTCACTTCTTATCTGAAAGAGAGATGAAAAATAAAATCTTGAAAACTAAAGGAAGTTTTAAAAGATGACAAACACACTCTTTAAATGAAATCTGATTTTTAAGTCACAAATTATCTTTTACTGTTTTGAGTTATTAAAGCCCTGCATCCTTGCCCCTGATTTTATACAGTCTGCATGGTTGTTTTACAGGCAAGAGCTAGCATTAAATGTTTTTAAACCTGCAGAAAGTCCTGGAATTTTAGTGTTTAAAAAAAATCACTGTGGTGATGGATGAGTGGGCCATCTACAGGTGAAGAGATCAAAGTTCCACGATAATTGCAATTTAGCAACAGAGGACAAAACAGAGGCACAGGAAACTTTGTGAAATGAGAATAAAGGGAAACATATTAAAGGAGCTAGTTAATATCTAGTTTCCTGGGTTTCTAATGAGTCAGCTTGGTGCAGAATGATGAATTACCTGCCAGCTTTGACTCTACAGATAGAGCGGCATCACGCTGAAGTGATATTCATCCATGACAGGGAAGAGAGAAGGTGGTTCTTCTTAGGAAACAGTTTATTGCTACTTTCAAAAGCAGTGGTGCTGTGGATATAAACCTGGAAAAGCTGATTTGCATTTCGCTATTGCAACCTTCTTTTTCAAGCTTTGAAACAGTTATAAAGCAGTGACTTTGAACTGACACATCAAGGAGACAATTGCAAGATATTTCCATTACTAGTGCTGGAAAGAACAATGGCATGGGACCTTGAGGGGAGACAGGATTTGGGTGCAAGCGAAGCTGTGTTATGGTGTGACATAGGCCATGCAAATCCCATCAGTGTGATTTTTCTCCTGTGTTGATAGCAAGCACGTTGCATTTCCATTCACTTTAAATAGCTGCTTGATGCTTCTCAGAGGCAAAGGCCACAATGAGGAGGCCTCTGGGCAATTACCTATGAAATTCATATCCTCAGAGGTTTGCTCCCAGTCACTCACTAAAGTCAGAGGTCCAGATATAACTGCAAGCATGTTTCCAGTCACCAAAATTCACAAAGCAATAACAAACCTCCTGTACATGTTGCTGTTCCAAAAACTCAGCATTAATATGGCAGACCAGATTCTAGCTCCTGTTGGTACAAATGTCACAAGCACTACTTTGCTTTCATAGTATTCATAACCTGGCCCTTCACTCTTATTTCTCCCTATATTCCCTAACCTTGTATTCATTTTTACAGTTGAATACCTTCAGAGTGAATGCTCTTTTTTATTAATATTTTTTCTCTAGCATTTCTCCAAGGACTGCCCTGAGAAAGAGCAAGGACTGAAATATTTATGTATGCAGATGAAACTTTTCTTCTAGTTGCTGTTAATGATGTTTGTTTCCATTTCTACTATCCTCTCTCCCAAAATGACATGTACAATCACCAAGCTTAATAATATTCATCTCTCTCAATCTTAATAAAACTCCATGTGTTAGCACATTTAATCCTTCTGATACCTTTAATGCATCTGACCCTGTCTGTTCAACCTGGGTGTGAGCAGATTCTGGTTTTGGACTTATGAGTGTCTTTGATAAATTTACACTCTAGATATTTAAAAATACTCCCCTCCCATAGTAAACATCCTGGTGATTAGTCTGCAAATAGAATTAAGTTATTCTCAGCAGCTGGTGTTGGGCAAAAGGCAGAGATGTGCATATCAGGATGAGTCCACTTATTATTTTGATATAATCTAATCACGAACTTGCCCACATATAGCAGGAGGTAATGTGTGTCTCCCACGATTTTGCTTGGGCTAATTAAGCTCTTAGGCTTTGTCAGGACACTTGACGTCAAAGGTTTGGCAACTTCGCTCTCTTCCCTACGAAACAACACAAAGGGATGCTGGAATTGCCTGAAGGTTTTCCCTTGTGTTTGTACTGGCAAAGTTCAAATTCTCACATAATTAAATCGTTCTGAACACAGAAGGGCTGAGTGAGTGCTACTTTTCATTATGTCTTTCAGAGACATTGAAAAGTTCAATCCTAATATCCAGCATCTGTGAGCTCTGGAGATGTTCTGGAGCAGTGCATGGCTGGCAGCCGTGGGGTATCACAGAGCATCCAGGAGTTTCTTATTCTTGAATTCATCCTGTAGACCCAGAAACCAACAATGAAATCTGCTGCATGAGAAGAAAGCTTTGTGACATTACAGCAGACCCTGCTCTAAGCAGGAAGTTGGACTGGATGACCCACTGAGATCCCCTCCAGCTTGAAACATCCTTTCATACTAAAGCTCATCTCTGGCATTTGTAGGGGAAATGAAAGGGATTAGCTAATGCATTTTGAGCACTCCTATTTTGACAATTCCCATACATAAACACACACTTATGCAGAATATCTGAGCAGTGCTGTCAGCAAATAGCTAGAATGGAACTTGGTCAAGTGCTCAAGCAAAATGGCACACAATGGGAAAAGAAGAAAAACTGAAAGTGTTGTGAAAGAGAGAGTGTGCCAAAGCAATTAGGATTCTTGCCTTGCAAGTGACAAGTGGTCAAGAATATGGGAGGAGGTTGGAAGATATTAGACAAGAGGTTGTAGCAGAAGATCAAAGCTTATTTTGTGCCCCACCTGTTCTGGAGCAGCATAAATGTCTCTGTGTAAAGGAGATGTTAAAATGGCTACTTAGGCATTTTAGTCTTGCAAGGGTTTCTTCAAGCATAATGATAACTTCTCTTCTACAAAAAAAAACCTGCCCACAAGTCATCTTTCCCTTTTCCAAGTATGGGAAAGCCTGTCCTGGACAGACACATGTCATGTCATGGTTTTGGAAATGAAGCAAAACTTTCCATTGCCTATTGGGACCTCATTTCTACTTTCCTGGCTTTGCAGTCTATACTCAGCCTTGCCAAGGACCTTTCTTTTGCTGTTAAGGGGGTTTGCAGGCATTTGTTTCCTTTACATTTGTTTACATTAACAAGGAGTATAAAGTGGTTTTAAGTGCAGAATAGCTGCAAGACCATCTCCATTTTTGTACAAGACATGTTTTTTGTCCATTTGCTGTGTATTGGTTTTATGCACATCAGCTTGATCAGGGTGCTGAACCACCAGGAGGCTGTGGTACCCACCTCTGTCAATTTTCCATTCAATAGGCACAAACATTAACTAAGTTTTCATGATCAAATCTGTTTCTTTGTCTTAAACAAGCTCCAGATAGGTTTGAAATTGGGTCAATTTTCACCAAAAAGAGGAGAAGATGGAGAAGAACTTACCAGAAAGCAGTATATCAGCCATGGGTTGTTTGGGACAGAATAACTGACAGCCCAGAAGGCTTTTTAAATTAAAACCCATTTTCTGAAAACAGATTTTGCATGCTATGTGTTAAATAAATTCAAATTGGATACAAACAACACCATCTCCAGATTATTTTTTCTTCTTTGGGCAATTTATTAAGCTGTAAACCCTAAACATCTTAATAAAAATACAGAAGTACAAAAAACCCTCTGTGTGGCTCATCTATTATTCAAGAGCATTGCTAAATAAGAGGCATCCCCTTTAGGGCAAAAAATGCCACTTCTATTTCATACTGTACTTATTTCTCTAATGTCTCCTAAATGATTATTTGCCAAAAAGCATCTTACCAGACCATCATTTCTCTGTCTACCTCCTAGCACAAAGGCTGTTTCTGCTTCTCAGCAATAAGAGATCTGCTGCCTCTTCCCATCTTTCTGTGTGTGTGTGTGTGTGTGTGTGTGTGTGTCTGTGTGTGTGTGTCTGTGTGTGTGCTGGCAAATTCAATCTGCATTATAAACAGCAATTCTACATGCCAAGCAAGATGCTCTGCAACCTTAGCCCTGTGCTCTTTTTCAGAGCAGCATTCCCAGAGGAGAGGCTTTACAGGTTATTCGTAGCATGCACAGAAATGGCAACAGATATCCCTGTTCCTTCCTATGTATTATTCATAAGGCTGCAGATTTGTCATGATAATTCACTGGGTAAATCACAGACTCCTCTCACTGGGGCCTGTAGTCTGTGGAGGAGAATAGCAAGTTGTGGGCATTGTACCATGTGGGTCCGAGTTTTAAGTATCACCCCAAGTTGAAGGGAATGTGCACTTGAGTTTTTCTCTTTAAAGACAACACAAATGAGAATGAAAAGAGACTCTGCATGTCAAGGAGAATTTATTCTGATTTTTTAATTGGAATAATCATCTGTTGGAAAACAAACTGAAGACCATGGAGATGTCAGAGGAAATAGTAGGTGATAACTTTCCTTTATTATTGGACTAGGATGTAGCTAAGTCATGGTAAGGATTTGCATCAGATCCTATTTTCAGTTTACCAAATCATCAAGAATTGACTGTTCCAAAGACTGAGGTGCCTTTGAACCAAGAATCTAAATTCCTTGTGATCTCTTGAACTTGCTTGGCCAGAGTAAATGGAAACATAATTTTAAAAATTCAACTGTCCAGGAAAATATAAGGGATAGTATACATATTTTTATCTTAAGAAAACAGAATGAAAACAGTATGCAAAAAGAAAAGGAAAACATACATATATGTAAGAAACATACATACACAAGAAATTTAGTGACATTATGAAATCAATGCACCTCCAGTGCTATCAGGTCTTGACCCCTAACCCATTTACACTTGTTTTGTGCCCTGTGACATTATAGACAGTAATTAATGATGTGAATGTATTAGTTCTCTGTTCATCTCCTGGATGCCACGTGCAATTTCAGTAACCCGTTTGAAAGGGTCACAGAGAAGAAACACAGAGGAAGAGTGGAGGTGCACAGATACTCGGTGGTTTGAAGTAGCTTCTTCAGAAAGCAAAATTAATAACCTGTCTCTTCAGCCTGGGAAAAGATGAGTCAGGAGAATGCAGCAGAGTTCTACAAAATCACAAGTGGCACAGCCAAGACCAGTCGCAAGTTATGTATTTGGTATTTCCCAGCACATGACAACCAAGGAAACGATCAGGCAGTGGGTTCAGAGCAAACAGAAAAAAGAGCTTTCTCAGTCAGATGTATTTCTGTGTGAATCTCTTTGAGGTAAATAGATTCAAAAAGAAATTAGGCAAATTCAGGGAGGAGAGGCCCATCAGGAGCTATTGACACTGCTGATCAGCTGAATTCTACAGCTCAAAAAGTCTTATACCACACTTTCATGGATGTTGAATAGGTGTATCAGAGGAAGGCATCTATATTCTAGTGCAAGAATTAAGGAGATTCAAATTAAACTAGAAGGAAATAAGCTCAAAACAAATGTGTAGTTCCTCTAGGAATGTGCTATCAGGCTGTGAAACTAAGGATGTTAGAGATGAAAACAGTTTAATTGGATTCAAGGGGAGAAGAGAAAAAAAACTAATGAAACACAAGTCGATGGAGGAAGCCACGTATTAATAAATGCTTGAATAATATTCAGTGTAATTGCTACACAAACTCACTCTGTTCTTACTCACTCCTGCTACCCCCACTACTGAAGATAAACCCTGCAGGTTTGACCCCCAGGAGCTGCTCAGATGCTTGGAGTGACCACGGGTCTGCAGTGCAGTGAGCTGGGCTGGGTGGGTTGATTTGGTACTGAAAGGGTTTAAGGGACGTTATATTCAGTTAAGGGGAGATATATTCAGTTAAGGGGAGTTATATTCAGTGGTTGGCCCACTCCACATTCCCTCTGTAAGTCAGTTCTCTGCATAAATAATGCACCTGCTTGTTGCTCTTGGGCATCAAAAAACCCTCCAAAGAAATGAGGCACAGAGCTCCTGCAGAACTAATAAAATGATAGGGCAGGTTTTTAAAGAATTAAATAGATCAAAAAGGCAAGTTATTAAGAAGATATATTCTCTATACACCTTAGGATCAGATCCATAAAAATATTTGGCCTCCTAACTCTCACTGACCTCAGTAGTTAGGAATCAAAATATGTCTGTAGCATGCTCTGGCCAACTAGGAGGAAAATAATGATCTGGTAAATAGCAAAAGCAATAAATATAAATGAGAATTATCAATTCTGTTTTGTCAGACTTGGTCAGATCCTACTAAATGAAGATTTCATTTTGCTGCCTAGCAGTGAATATTCCAGGAACAGAAAGCTCAAGATTGACAATCAACGCTCTGACTTTTCTCCCCACACAACCTCTCCAACAAGTGAGACATCGAAGCACAAAGGATTTCCCCAAAAGCTTGTAATGCAGCACTACTATTAAGTAACAAGAAAAGCAAAAGGAAACAGGGACAAAGGTATTCTTGCATCTGTGGTTAGGTTTCCATCCTGGGCTTTGCTGGGAATACCATCCAGCCGGATCCCTTGGGGCTGGCCATCACAAGGCGTGGAGTTGGTCATGGCTCCCCCCATAGTTCTGCTTTGCTTAGTTCCAGTCCACATTGTGGGCATTTTGGCATCTGCAAAACCCAGCCTGAGGATTTATCAGCCCCTACAGAACAAATGGTCCCACAGATGGTCTTTGCTGCCCCAGATCAATGAGCTGGCACTCATCATCTTTTCCAAGAACAGGGCTTTCTCCTCAGATTCTTCACAGGGGGGATAGTGCAGGAGGTGTTTGCTCTATAGTGCCCACAGCAGCTTGTCTGTGACAGTAACCTGGATGCATTTCCTGGCTGAGAAGTAGATGTTATCTTTCACATTCACAGGGTCTACATATTCACCAGGGAAATCTTTGCCCTTAGGCTCTGAAATTATTCTGATTCCAAATATTTGGAAGAGTGGGGTGATATCCCACCATCTCCCACTCACAAAAAATCAAAGATATCTTATTTTATAATACTTGTGAGCTCAGAAAAAACTAAGACAAAAGTTCAAAAGATTATAACAACTACACTGAAATACCCTAACCTTAAATATTTCTTTTGAGTTGTAGCATTCTTTGTCATTTTTCTCACTCTCACATTCAGATGCTCTTGTGAAAATGGAAACATTGCCTTCTGGTTTCCCAGATAGTCATGTCTCACTTATGAAGCACAGTATATTCCAACACTTGTGTGTTTTCAAGGGAAGTGAGTATATTTTAAAGGCACATGTGACATCTGTGGAGGGGAGAAAGTTAGTTCTGCAGTTCATTAATCCAAACAGCAGCTCTTCTGTGCACAAAAGTTTTGTGGTTTTTTTTTTTCCCCTAGCCAAATTGCCATGCCCTGTATATATGTTCAGGTGTAAAATCTGCAAAAGGTAATTACTTTCCAAGAGTTCTATCAAGGCTCAGGCACTCTCCTCAACACATAAATCTGAGGCAGTCACTAATCTCTCCAAACTGAAGGAGGCTGCTTGAAGAAATATAAAAACTCTGAATTTAGCCTTCCCTTATTTAAACTAAACACCTGCAATTTCCTCACAGAGGCAATGAGTCCCACTTAAATGGTTTGTAATGCAGTTCTGAATCAAGCCCTTAAGGATTATTAAAGTAATCCATCTTAATTACAGTGAAAATCTGTTACTGGTCTTACATAATAATGCTTCTTTTATAATTTCCACTTAGGTCTGCTTTCTTCCTTCTCATGTTTCCCTCCTTATCCTACAGTATTTTTTCTTTAACTGTCTTTGAACAGAATTACCCAATACCTTTGAAAAGTGAGAGAATGTTCTTTGGGTGACAGTATGACCATGTATTTAAGGCAGAAGTCTAAGGAAAAAAAAACTTCATTTTTTTATCCTAGTTATGTCTTCAGCCAAGCCTTTATAAGCAACTTTCTGGTCACCTTTGCAGTCCCAGCCAAGACCAGAGAGTAATGGAGAGACCATAAGGGCTCATCTCTACACAGTCTAAATACTTCTACCTACCTATCCTATGCCTTGCATTCCCTGTGCTGTTGATGCTAATAAATTATGGCTTCCTCAGAGGGGGGATGTAAGTCTGAAAGGATAGTTGATGCAATAAAACCCCAGAAGAGTAAATGATTCTGTGGCAGAAGAGCAATTAGAGGTACAGGTGTAGTACTGTGTTATGATAAAGTGCATGAAGACATTGGAATGAATGATGAAGTGTCTCTAACACCAAATTTTTATTTCCCCTTTCTATTTGAGTGGGGTTTGAGCTCTGCACAAAAATAACTGAGATGCTGCTTTGGTTTGGTGTTTAGGAAGTGACATGCTTACACCCCAGCTTCAAAACCTATGCATTAAATGCTTTCTTCCAGGCACCTCTTTCTCCAGGCAACAAGCCTGCACCCAGAGGCATCCTCATTTTGGAAACACAGGCTGACACCTAAACAGGAGCAGATGTGAAGTTTTCAATCAAGCAGCTTTGAATGCAGAATTCTTTGGTGAGCCATGCTTCAATTCTCCTGTTTATAAAATGATCAGAAAAACAACTCCTTTGATACTCTGAAGAATTTGTAGCCACACACCTCTTTTGAAACTTGTTTCTCTTTCCTTTTCCACTGGCTCAACCAAAGCACAGCACAACCAAGTGACTTGCTGCCAGTCTCCAGCTCTGTCATCTCAGAATTTATCTTTTAATTGCCAGTTGAGTCCTAAAATCTTGGATAAATCTCATGCATATATTTTCTAGCTTTTTCCTCTACATTTCCTCTATTCCTCTATAGCTTCAGTAAAAGGCTTGCCTTTAGTCCTGCTAATGCAGAAGAATAGGATAAGGCACAGCAGAGCCTCTCCCAGCCCAAAGGTATTTCTTGCTCAGGGACCTCACTGCTGCCAATACTGAGTATGCAGCATCAGTCACAGCACAAAAGCTTCAGTCCCTGAGTTATTCAACAGATATGGGCTACTTAGCTTTAAAGAATAAATATTAATTAAATAATAATATGCAAACTGTGAGGTCTGTTTTCATTTTTACACTTGGATGAAATAATGAGCAAGAAATTTTAATGCTCACAGACAGCTCGGCTGACCACAAAGGAATCTGCTTCTTGTCAATTCAAGCAACCTCAGGAAATACCCCTTACTTCCAGTCAATTGCAACACTTGCATTTTTTATATTAATTTCTGTTATAATTCAAGCAAAGTCATCTACTATCTCTTTACCATGTACAGCAGAGACCTGAATGAAAATAATTTTCAGATAAAGAGACTTCTTTCCCCATTTTTTCTCTTTTGAGGGTGTTGTTGATGTGCTGTATTGAAAATACATTATAATCTCCTTTCTATGCACATGATGCTTTGGAAAATAGGAACACAAAACTAATACCCTTGGGTTAGCTGATCTGTGTACTGCTACACATAAATGTCTACCTTGCAAAATTTCTGGGCATATTACAGTCAATATTAGTACGGAGACTTCAAGTTTAGATGCCTTGCCTCATCTATATGGGAAAGGGAAACCTAGTCTGTGGCAAACCCAGTTACAGATCAACATATCCAAGATTAAAATTTAATTGAGGCAATTATTCTTCTTTCCCTCTCCCATGGAAGAAAAGGTTAAGCTAAATTTAAATAAGCCATGTTGATCTCTACATTATTCATTCAGTTGCTGATATATCACTGTCTTGATAATTTATGGGTTCTAAAAACTACCTAGATGTTCACCACCCATCCCAACATCTTGGGGAATCATCAATTAAGATATCCCTTGGTTCCAAATCAATTTCAACTGTCAAAGATCGTAGGAATTGATCAAAATTTCAATTCAATAATTTTTTCAGATGGAGCTCTCTGACCTCACAGCATGGTGTCACCTTTCCTTCCTGTGGTGATGTCTCAAATTAAAAGCCCACTATTAATTCTAGAAGTGATTTAATACTGCTGCCTTTGTAAATCTACCCTTTTATGTCAGCTTTACATAAAATCTCCTTTCTTTAGGATTGTATGACATTTTCTCTTTTGTTTTTAAGTGCATTTTAAGCAGTATTTTCAAAAATGAGAAAGGACCACAGAAAATAAGCACTATTTTCAAAAGGTGTTTGGGTACTGAGACCCATGTTCTGCACTGCATTTTCTCCCGCTGAAATCACTGGAGCTGTTTTGGAAACCTTTGCAGCCTAAAGCAGGGAATATCTGTATGGAAGAGTCAGCATGAAGGGCAGCCACACTACCCAGGCTGTCTCTGAGTTCAGTGAATAGAAAGGTGAGTTCTCCTTGGCATTTCACCCAACTTAAGGTGTTTGTAAAGCAGGGGAAGATAAATTGTCTTCCTTACAGAACTCACATCTCTCCTTTGACAGCAAGGAAACATAGACAGGGAACTTTGACCAGAAGAACAGTCCAATGCGGACTCTTTAGTAGCAAAAATACATAAGATAGTTTATAAAGTTGATGCTGTAACATTTACAGCAATCAACACTACATTAAGTAGAGGACAAAATTTCCTCAAACAAATTAAATAATAATATTTTTAAGGTGACTTCAGCAGCTGGAAATTAAAGATCAATTGCCTTACAATGATACTGGGACTTCCAAGGACTCCCTTCATAGACCCAGCTGAATGTTGCTCTGCTTTTTGTTGTAAGATCTAAGTAATGAGAATAACTAAGCCCCTCTTTCAAGAGTGGCCTTGGCACTGGGAAAAGGTTTCATCTCCTTGAAATGTACTTCTCCAAACCTAGATTTTTGTCACTGTCTTAGCATGCACTCTCACAATGAAAAGGGATTCCTTACTGCACTGCTCACAATTTCACAACTACCAGAGTAGCCAAATTTGTCTTCTATGCACTCCTCTGACTGCCATTGCTAAAACACAAAATAGAAAGAAAACAATTAGAGAGGTAACACATCTACTCAGCATGAGGCAGTCATAATAATTTAATTCCTCTATCACATACTCTTCTATTAAATGATTGTTAAAATCCATGATTCAACACAGATACCTAAAATTCATCAATAGGAGTTCTAGAGAGGATGTAAGAGAGAGTGGAGAGACTGAGGAAGGTATTTTTGGAAGAGTGTGGGGAACTCCTATAGTAGGTCTTAATAACAGATAAAGTTCCGTAAACAAACTTCCATTGCTTCTGCTGAGTTTCTCAGCTATCAAACAGCATAGGCAGGAACAGCCTTTAAAGGCAAAAATGTGGAGACCAAATATATATAAATGATGGAAAGCAGCACTGAAGCCACCATGAGCTCATTGAGCCTACAGAAGCATGTCAGTCATTGTCAGATGCTCAAGAACAAAAACCAAAGTAAATGGCTTAACAGTGCAAGTCATCTAATGACTTACCAGCCATTTGCAATGACTTCCCAGTGTAAGTTATTTACTCCAATAAGTGGGAAGCAATGGGAAGCAGTGGTTCTGAGCTCTGTCAATTATTTACACCAGTTGTTTAGCCACAGCACTGCCCAGACACCACTAATAGAGCCCAGATTCATTATTTCCCACTGTTGGTGGATCCTCAGGCTAGAAATTAGAAAGGCAGCTGTCCCTGAAGGACCCAAAAGGCAAGGACAGAACGAGAAGTGTCCACACCCACCAAGACTGAGATGTCTGCTCTCAGCTAAGAGAGGGCTCACTGGGAAGCACAGGCACAACCCTGCCACATTCCAGAAAGGGATTCAGTTTTTGACACTATCCATGAGGTCTGACTTGCTGGAAGGGGAGGACACTGCTATCAGGATGGGCAGCTTTTCCTTCCAGCAGTCAAAAGGATAAGTCCAGTATGGGTTTCAGAGATGGTCACTGCATGGAGGAGGGAGGGAGGGAAACAGGAAAAGGAACTTGCTGTGATTGTGCCACATGCAGAATTGCAAAGGCAAGCCCTCAAGGGCAAAGACTATCTCTTCTGCTCTCTGCCCTTCTTTGTAAAAAACTTCAGTCATACTCACACAGAGAAACCCTGGATCACAACATGCTCAGCTACTCTGCTGTGTTCAAGGTGTTAATAAATAATTGACAGCGGCTCCCAGAACAGACAATGTCACTTTTGGTCCCTGTCAAGTAGAAGACATTTGGGAAGTTTTTGTTTGTGTTCTTTTTCTGTGTTTGATTCGATTTTCTCCCTTCCTTCTCCCTCCAGTTGCCCTAAAGCTATAAGAATAATATAAGATCTGTCTCATCCAGTATCTGTGACAGGTACAGCTCTGCATGCCATGGCCCTGAGGAAGCAAGAGGTCCCCGAGTCTCCTGCAGCTAGCTGGCAAGTCTGAATTAACTTCATCTCCATTGGCAGGCATTTCAGACCTAAGATAGAATTGCTGCTCAGTAGGATCCAGGCTGCCCTTTTCCTCATCCTCATTGGTAATTCATGGGCTCTGTTTTCCTACTTACTCTGTGCTGCAGGATTTGGAGGTGGTAGTGAGGGAACATGAGAGCTGAGTCAGCACTGGCATACAGGATCCTAGTGCAATTTGGCACCATTCCACTTCCTGTGCAACATCTTGTGAACTGCTCAGATGGTTAAAAAAATCTGATCCCAGATCCCTCCTTCAGGTTCTCCTTTGCTCATTTGTTCGCAGCAGCAAAGGATGTAGTAAGGATGCTGTGAGTTGATACAACCACTTTTACTGGGAACAGGATAGTACTGGTACAAAATGAAGAATGTCAGCTTGTTCTCTAATGGCAAAAGGGCTCCATAATGGTGCAGTCTAATACTATCCTTGTTTCAGGCTCCTGGGTTACATCTGTGCCTTGCATGGCCTCTTGAGCAGTATTGCAATGAAAGAAGCCACAGAGAATCACAGAATCATAGACCATCTTGAGCTGGAGCTGACTCACAATGATCATGGAAGTCCAGCTCCTGTCCCTGATCGCCCCAAAAATCACACCCCACGCCTGAGAGTGTTATCCAAATGCCTCTTAAACTCTGGCAGGTGTGGTGCCATGACCACTTCCCTGGGCAGCCTGTTCCAGTGCCCACAAACAGTAGCACAGGATAATGATGGCTGCCTCAGCCACCACCCCACCATATGTCCAAGGGTTGCCCATCTGGACACCCAGGGACACTTCATCTGTCCCTCAAATTGTTACAGCCCCCATGGTGCTGTTCAAGACACTAGAGAAGGAGATGGGACTTAGTGCTCCACATCAAACACCAATTTCCCCAAACTGGGGCATTTGGAATGTCTGGAGACCCCTGGAAGGCACAGCCAAAAGCAAAACCAGAGAGGAGTGCAGTCAGCCATCTGGTCCTGACTCCTGAGCCCCTTCAGCTGAGGCTGATTCTCTCAGAGGCTTCCAGAGCCATAATGAGACTGTTGCTAAGCTGAGAACTGCAGGTGGATGTCCCTTGTTATTTCAGGCTCCCTCTGCAGTGAGAGCACTGTGTTTGGGGAAAGCTCAGGTACAGAGGGGGTCACTGCTTGCTGCTGACAGAGCTGCTCTGGTTTTTCAGTCTCCATTTGCTAATGGAATTTGAGACCCAAAAAGACACGGGTAGTTGTTCATTAAAGTCATCTCTTCTCTCTGCCTGTTTATTTCCATTTTTAAAAGGCCACCTTCATAACTCAGAGCAGTCTGCCTGCCTTGCTTTTACTAAAGAGAATTTCAAGCAGGCTTAGACTTTATCCTATTTTCAGACTAATAGATCCTCAATTTCAAAACACCACTCTGCACTCTACAGGACACAGGGAAAAATTGCAGCAAGAGGATGCTCTAGGAAAGAAAGATTCTTATTTTCCAGAAGCATAAATACCCAGCACACAGGCTAGAACTTTTGGCTTTTCTCAACTTAGTTCAAGATGGTTTATTGAAAATTTATTATTGCATCTTTGGTTCCAAGAGCAGCTTCTTGGCCCTCTTTTTATTGTTTTGGGGGGTTTGAGTTGCTGGGCTTTGTTTCTACCAGGCAACCAGATATCTGCCTACATCTTTTGCCCCTGGCTCTGGTTTAATGTTGTCTTTCCAAGTCAAATTTAGCACCTGCTTATTCCAAGAATACTGAAAGGTGTGGGGAAAGCAGATTTGAGTTGTAGAGTGTATTTTGTCTCTGCATGGCTCCTGTCAAGGATGCCAGGTAGTTACACCATCTGACTCCCTTAATGTCTTTTGCAACTGAGTAAGAGAAGAAAACCACTAATAGGGAAGAGTTTCAACTCAGATTTTACTTTTTGTTTCTTTTCTCCTCAACCATTCCACAGCATGAGGTGCTGCTGGTTTTAGAAGAAAATGGCCCAGGTCCTTGGTAACGTGAGGACAAGTCTAGATAAGAAGTAATGCAAATCATCTCCTGTGTGTGCTTGTTAACCTGTGAAGAAGAGGAGAGGAGCCGCTCATCCTGCATGCATGGTTTGTTGGGGAGAAGTTGGTTCACAGCTATGAAAGCACTGGATAAAGTGCTTTGGTATGAAAGTGATAACAGTATGAAAGCACTGGATAAAGCAAACAATCCCTTCCCTGCCACGCAGCCCTGGGGTTTTCAGCCTGCTCAGTGGAAATTTCCTGAGCCAAAGATTTTATGCTTGTCTCTGTACCCAGCCTTGGATGGAAAAATGTGTTCAACTATTTGAGGGGGTTGACCCATTACTAATTGGTAAAACTTGTAGTGGAAATAATTACTGTTCTACAGCTGAGCTGTGCTATTCTGTACCTTTGTTCTACCCCTGTTGCTTGACTATTCCACTGGATACTCTTGTGTCTTGGTGAATTCCCTGTTCTGCTTCACTCTTCCCATTATTTCTCATAGATCTGTCAAAAGTCCAACTTTTTTCACCTCAGTTCTGTGTTTTGATCTTTCCTTTTAGATCGAAACACCTGGGAAGGGTCTGGCTCTCCCCACAATAGAAATAGGCAGAGAATTTCCCCTTGGGAGGAAAGGATTTTTCCAAAGGAAGAACAAAATTCAACCTCAGAGACAAAAGATCACAGTAGTGTGGGAGGATTCATCAGAAAAATGGGGCCCCTGTGGCTGGGTTAGGACATGGAAGGTGCCCTTCTGGGGGGCCTCCCTCCCCACAGCAGTGTTCCAGGCATCTCAGGCTTTCCCTGTACAGTAGCAACAGCTAACAGCTCTGTGCAAAGGTGACTCCTGTAGCCAGGACAGCTTTCTTGGAAAGTGTGTGCTTCTTTACGTAGAAATAATGCAAGTTAAATTCAGACTACAGTGGGCAGTTTGTGTGAAAAGAGGAAGCACTCCTAATTCTGGGGCAAAAATACACTTGCCTGGGGATGCTGTTAAAGGGGGGCTTCTAGGAAAAGATGGAAAGTGACTTTTGACATGGGCAGGTAGTGGTAAAACAAGGGGCAACAGTTCTAAACCAAAAGATCAGATATTTAGATAAGATGTGAGGAAGGAATTGTTTACTCAGAGAGTGGTAAGGCAGGGGCACAGGTTGCCCAGAGAGGCTGTGGATGCCCCATCCCTGGACATGTTCAAGGCCAGGTTAGATGGAGCTCTGAGCAACCTGGTCTAGTGGGAGGTTCCCTGCCTGTGGCATGGAGTTTGGAACTAGATGATCTTTAAGTCTCCTTCCAACCAAGACCATTCTATGATTCCATGACTCTGTGCTGTCATATGGAAGATGTTGGGGAACTTGCACTGTTGGGCAAAATTCTACAGACACCTTCCAGGGAAGGATCAATCACAAATACTATATTTTTTTCCTTTAAATATTTTTTTCTTCAATGCAGCACTGGCTAATTTCTTACAACACATCCAGGTATTTTTCATATATTTGTTGCAGAGCACTTTGGTCCCAGTCCATCTCTAATAAGCACATCAGAGAACAAGCTTTCAGTTTCCTGCTTTACAGTCACTATAAGGAAACTTTAGGGAAACTCATAAGTCACTATAAGGAAACTCATAATTCAGCCTTCATGTACAGCAAAGTTCTGATGAGATTTAATGAAATTCTAAGTTCTCTTTATGTACATACTGGGAATCAATGGCAAGGTTGTGAATTCATTTGCTGAGGGACATTTGCAATCCCTTCCCACAAAATAAAAACAGAACATTTCATGCTTCTTTTGGTAGGAGACTGATGCTTACTTCAGCAAAAAGTGAATAAGTAAGACGAAAAATCTATTATTTATTTCTTTTGGACCTCTTGCAGTGCTTAATGTATATGTTATCTATTATATATTTTAGTATCACAGGTAATTTCCAGAGAAATGTATACACACCTTAAATTCTTAAACAGGCAGGTATTAACCCTAAGGTGGCTACAGGAAGTTCTTGTTCAGCTCTCAGAATCTGTTTTGAGCATGAAGATCACAGACCTGAAATGTTTGATCAGCCATGATCAGTATAGGTGTGGAATGCATTTTAGAAAGTGTTTCTGTTGGATGTCCCTCTGTTACATTCTTTACAAAACCTATGTACCGAGGTTTGGAGCTTTGAAGGTTTGGTTTTGCTAAAAGAATTTTGGCCAAAAAGTTAAAATAGGAGCAGTTCTTCTCTTCTTTCAGATGTTTTCAGATCATGGAATTGTGTGACGTGGTACAAAAGGCCACATAACTGCATTTTTCCTCTGCAACAAATGCAGGGATGAAGGCAGAGTCCAGACATGCTACTGATCCTGAGTAAATGGCCTGAATCATGCAAAGATATGAAGAGACACTTTTTGCTCACAGGATAAAAGATAAATGCATAGATCTGTGCCAGCTTCTTGCTGAAGGGGTTCCACCACTACAGATTCATAAATTAACCCTCCTCAGCTGGAGGGACTGCTTTGCTCCCATTGTAATTTTTGAACTTCAAGGTGTTCTGAAATCACAGCAGCATAAAACCAGCAGAGCAGAATGATATCCTAGGCCTGCTTTGCCCTCATCTCCTTCCTATGAAAGCATATTAATAAGAAATTTCTCTTATCCCTCAAAGCATTCAGGGGCAAAGCATGACATTAGAACAAGAAGGATGATAAATTACCAAAAGATCTGCAAACCATGTTTGTGAAGATTGCAAAAGATGGTGTTATTTGATGTTATCTGCTAACCTCATGATCTGTGTTTAGTGCATGCTTGGGCCTTTCCATGGAGAAATTTTACTAGTTCCCTATCTATAATGGCTTTCTTCAACATTAATTTGATCCTCCACCCCCATTCTGCATTCCAAATATATTTCATTAGCACTTCATCTCTAATAATTTCAGGGAAATATATTTCAAGGAAATAAGTGATCACCACTTGTTCAAAACTGACTCAGTGAGAGTGAAATTCAGCAGCAATTTTCTTGAAAGTTGCTAAGATGTTCAGCATCAGGGTTTTTTTTTTTTCCTGACAGGAATATAGTGCTTGAGTGATAGGAGAGCAAAAGGTCTATTTGCTGCATGGTCCAAGTGACAGGTTCTAAGTGAGAAGAGGTGGAAGGTGAAGCTGATGTTAATGAAGTATATCTGGTGGTAATGTGACCTCAGAGCCCATGCTCTTGTCTGACATGACAGCTGAGGGAAATCTTCATCTCCATCGTGCTGCTGAGAGAAGGAGTCACAGAGAGAGGGGGTCTGTGTGAGCACAGACACATCCCACACCACCCAGACCAAGGGGCTGTCTTGGCTGTCTCCCACTGCTCTGTGCTCTTCAGAGCAATATGGTTTTGCCTGTGCTGAAGGCAAATGGCACAACATGAAGCCACCCCAGCCTTAATTCCCACTTGGATCCCCTGCTGGGGAAGCAGAGCCCATAGAGGAGGTAGCACAGAGGCAGTGTGGATGTCTGGAGGAATAATACAGGTGAACAGAGAGGGAACACACCCTAACCAACCTCAGGTGATGGTGGGAGAGAGAGAGCACAGGAGAGCAGACCCCTGACCTCAACCCCTGGGCAGGGAGGGACAATCCCAGCTGCACAGGCTGGCCCCACTGGCAGGGGGCAAGGAAAGAATTTTCAGCTCCAAAAGAACCACTGGATTTCCCAGTGCTGCTGAGTTGGAAGAAGCCTTTTTATCCAAGGCCAACTCAGCCTGCTCAGAAAAGGTTCAACGTGGTGCAGAATTGCCTGTGTCACTGGCAGGCTGATGGGTCTGTGTGTTCATTCAGGGCTGCCAAGCCAGCCATGTTCCAGAGAGGAGAGATTTGCAGAAAAGCAGGGATTTAACATCACATTAAGAAGCTATTTACTGAAACTATGAGACACTGACTGAAACTTGGCATGAAGCAAAACTGACTGCATCTCATCCCCTAAATGCTCAGACTAATAATGGTGTTTATCTGTTGAGTACAATGCAAATTTGTCATGCAGGGGACAGCAGAGGCCTCAAGTACAGCATGTTCTGCAGCAAACTCCAGCTATTTCAAGGCTTCAGATTTGTGAAGCTATTTGCTGAAAATGCAATGTGATATTCCTCTTAATCAAAGTCTGAAAATCTTTTTTCTACTTTGTCTCAAAACTTTCTGAGGAGCATAAACAAAGATAGTGAGAATGATAAAGGGTCATATTTATTGTGATTACTGTTATTACTTCATTCATCATTACTGTTATTATTTCCCTCTACCCAGGATACCCACTCAAACTAAAGCATCATATTTGAATGTTATCACCCTCTCCAGTATTTTAGAGGTTCCCATTAATGATGGCTCTGGAAGGATGCTTATCCCACAATAAAACCAATTTCTAATTGACATCATGCTGCTTTAATATTCCCTCTGGCCTTCTGCCCCCTGGGATCCCAGGGTGCTGCCAATGGTTCTGTGTTCCAGATTTTCTTCAGCTCCTGTCACATTTGTCAGTTCCATTTTGGTTCTTCAATCAAATTTCAACATATGCCACACCACTCCACTCCACTCTTCATTCTTCTTCCCTACCATGTCTCACAGGATGTATTACAAGGCAAAGTTCTTCTAGAAAAAAAGGATCATCATTTTAAAATCTTCCTTTTTCAACTCTATCTGATATGTGATTCTTACTTAACTTTTCTCAAAATAGAGTTTCAATAAGCTACACAGGCTACAGAAGAGAGAGGCTAGTGCCTCATCTGTTTGCTTTTCCAGACCCACATCCAGACAGGATTACCAATATGGACACAGGAACTTCAACCCATGCCCCAGCACAGCTTTCCCTGTCCTTTCTCCCTTAGTTCTGCCTCCAGCACATGCATTGGGGATAAGTATTGCAGAGAAGGGCCAAAAGAGAGACCAGTTTCCCTATAATTATACTTTTGCAGGCTAAGGAAATGCCAAAAATATTTTAGAAATTCCTCCACCTGTCCTTCAGGTAATATTTTCTAGTTTGCTCAGTTGAAAATGCCATTTTTCCAGTTGTTTTGGTTTGGCTTCATTTCTTTTTAAACATATTGCTTTGGCCTGAAATATAAATGCTGATTGATTTAATTAATTTCCTCAATAAAGAGACAAAAACAACAATAACAAATAAATAGCACAAACAGCCCAGAATTGAGGCATCAGTCAATTAGGCTAAATTATTTCACATCACAGACTTCTGACTTGTCTGGTTTCCCTTGGTATTTTTGAATTCAATACATTTTCTTCCAACTTGCAAGCTTAAATGATCACATAGTGCCCGATGAAATACCCTCTAGAGCGGATGATACTGCAAAGTGCTGAGCACTTAGATGAATAATTTGTGGGTTTCTTCAGGGCAGTATGGACTGTGAATTCCCAAAGAATCTAAACAATTTCCTGGTACCCTTCATCATCTTTCAAATGCCATATTTAAAAAATCAAGGGCTGATCAGAATTGGTCTCTGCCAGCCTTGAAATATCTTGTCCATGCAATTAGCTAAACTGCAGTTTAGGCAACTGCACTTTCTAAACCCAAATTTCTCATAATCCCAGCTATATCCTCTCAGTTTTCCATCTCCTCCATTACCTCCTTTGCCTCATGAAAGATGAAGGAAAAATAAAAGTGCAAACTCCATCAATGCTTTCAGCCTCAAAGTAAGAAGCTGAAATGGTGATTTTTTTTTTTTTCTGCAGCAAACATCTCAGAAAGAAATGTCATTTGCAACATTCTGGCTCAGCTTGACTCTGAGCTGTGTGTGTTTGTGCTGCCAGAGAGAGCAGCCCATGCCCCCACAGCCATCAGCCACGCTCCTCCAGTGCCTGGCAGCACAAACTTGAGGTGCTTGACAAAAAATTCACAGTGGCATCGTAGCAGCTCAAGCAAGCACAAACTGACCTCGAGGCAGTCTGAACCAGCATTTCATCCTGGTTTTCTGACACTTCTTTCTTCTCCCACAAAAATAAAGTCTACGTTTTCCTATGGAAAATAAAATGTCCATTTATAATACTGTAAATATTCACTAATAAACTGTAGGGGAAAAAAGAAATCCTGAAGTCTCAGTAGAGTTACCCTGCTGCAATATCTGACACACCGCTAATGGTTAATGATCCTCACAATAAATCAGTCCCCATTTCTTTAAGTGAGTTTTTCTTTTTGTCACCTTTAAACAAAATAGGGTTGGGCATTTATCATTTAAAAAGGCTTTAAAGCACTTTGGAGGGTAACATAAAAGAACATTATTTCTCCTGAAAGAAGGACCTTAATTTTTAAGAATGCAGTAGCTACATGAGGTTTAAATCAGAAAGCTTGCAAGACTCTAATTGAATATGATTCTGTGTGAGTGCATTTTCTTTGCTGAAGGAGAGGTGGTATTTTCTATTAGGCAAATTATATGGTATGTGTTACACTGTGGGTATGATGAATCAGAAGGAGATCTAATTTTTCCATGGAAAATGTCATTAAAGAAATCATTGCCATTCTGAGGCATTGTAACGTTTTATTGAAAAAAAATTCAGAGTTTTGCTTTCATTTGGATTCTTTTTTTTCAAGTACATCTTCAGATTAGTGTAGAAACATGACACATAACATGAAAAATGTTTACAATCAAATTTTCTGTCAAAAATAGTTCAGATGGGGTATTTTTCAGAAGCAATTTTGCCTTGGTACCTTTCAAGTTATGCATCTTATTTGGAGAATACATTAGTCTCTTCACTGCACACTGTGCATATGCTTAGATAACTGTTGAGAACAGTCAGTACATATCACAGAAGATAAGTGAAGAAAAACATTTTTATAATTACATTTTATTACATTAAAATTTAAGGGGACTTTAAAAAATGAGCATAACATCAAATAAGCATGTAATTAAATAATCATAAGAACAGAAAATTAAGGAAAATTCACTCTCTTTTGTTGCATTTTCCTCTTGTAATACAGTATTTTCTTTTTTATATTTTATAAATACAGTAAAGCTTGCTGGATTTTGGAAATATGCATGTGTTTTCATTTGTTAAATGTTTTGTTCTTGCAGGTGAAAATTAAATTAAGATGTGGGACAACTTTTCACAAAGTGCAAAAAATGTATTCTGTTCACCACATTTGTCCAGCAAAAGTGTAAGGGAAAGTGATGCATCTCTTGCCTTGCTTTGCTTTGCCTTTTTTGCCCCAGGTACAAAGGGAAAGTAACTGCTAGCTCAACTCTGCTGATAAATTCCTAACCTGTCCTCTGTCTTATACAGAAAAAAAAAAAAAATTAAATAAAGCCAAACTTGTTTCTGCTTCTGTTGAAATGACAATACTCTCAGTGACTTTGATAGGTGCTGATAGGGCACTAAATAAAGAAACACGCACTAATTCATGGGATTTCAAATACCAGATTTGCTAGCAGAGCCTTGCTCCTAGGAAGGACTGTCTCCAAAGAGCACCTTTGGAACAGTGCAGAACAGAAAATAATTGCATGTACAAACAGCAGCCCCACCTCCTTCCTTGCCGGGCCACTGGAGCCAGCAGGACCTTGCCATGGGCTCATTTCCATTTGCTCACCCCACAGAGGCAGCAGGGCGGTTCCCCAGCCAAGCCAAGGGAAGCCCAGGCTGGAGCCAGTGTTCTGTGCATGGGAGCATCTCCCTTGGGTGGCTGGGGTCCATCTGAGCCTCCATAGATAATGGCAAACTTTCCAGTGTGGCCATGGGTATTTCACTCCCTCTCTTGACAAAACTATCTCTAAACCAAATGCATGTGTGAAATTCTGACCCCATCCCACTGCGGGCAAGTGGAGCCACAGCAAACATTTGCTGTTCACCAGCAGTCCCACCACCAGTGTCCAAAATAGATATTTTTTATTTTCTGCTCCTCTTCTCCTCACTCTTTCCAAGTGACCCCTGAGCCCCTGCAGTTCCTTCCTACCTCACTCAGTGGAAGTATCCTCTGCTGCAATCATCTGGCACTGATTTCCTAAATGTTCCTTGGCATTCAGATGCATTCACAGATGCAAATGTTGATAGCAATCAGCTTTAAATCCAGCCTTTGCCATGGCAGATCATTAGACTGTGAATAAAACACAGAGAAATATACCTGGATTTCTGATCAGTGGTAGATATGCTGATGACTTTCATGTGAGGCATGAATTGTAAGTGTGACAGGACTCATTACCTATAAATCACTGCTTGGATTGTGGTTAACTTTCTGTGGTAACAAAGATAAAACACACTCTCTCCCTCATTAGCTGGGCACTGAAAAAACACTGCAGGGATTTTTTCTGCTGCACAGAAAACATCTGCCTAGATTCAGCTTCAGGAGATCTTTCACAGCAGCATTTCACCCAGGTGAAGTCACACATGTGAGAGCAAAGTCTGTCACACACAGCAGAGCAGGGTCTGTGCCCTGCCCTGGACACAGGTCAGAGGAACCACCTTCACACACCCAACTCCAAAAAGTCCCAAAACCCAAAATCAAAGCATTCCCCTGAAACAAGCCTCTATGAAGTCAGAGGTGCCCCACTCATGTGGGTTTTCTTATCAATTTTTTTAGACTTCTGTGTTTTCATTTGCTTAAGAGGCTTCAGTTCACAAATGCTCTGGAGAAGCTCAGCCCATCTGTGCAGTTTTCTCTCTGGCTTCATCACTGTCTCACCTGCTGCAACACCTTATCTGTAAATCTCTACAGCCCTAGTGGACTCCCTCTTTCTGCTTCCCTCCTTTCAATTTACCTCTGGTGCCCATGAAATATTGGACAGAACCACTTTTCTGCTCAGCTTTTTATCAGCAGTGTGTTGCATTTCCCTTACCATTTCTCTTTCCATGTGGGAGAGCCGTAAAATCCTTGGGGCAGGGATTGCAAGCTGGCAATCACATGATCCTGTGGCTGTGGGATGAATGCATTGCTGGTCCTTGAGGGAAATCCAGAGATGTTCTTGCTGTACAAGAATATCTGCACCTATTTGCATTCATGAATTCATAAAATTAGACAACCTGAACACTTCTAAGAGCATTTCTCCCCAAATATTAATCTTTAGGGAGCCACATCTCAGAAAATCTACACAAAATAAAGGGCAGAGGCTTTGTTTAAAGAAAAAAATGGCAGAGGATCTGAAGGACCAAAGAAAGGGCTTAATAAGAAAAGGTTGTGAGGTAAATTCCTCTGATGTAATAGTACGTTCATGTCTGGATCACATTCTTTTACAGTTTGGGGTATTTTTATAGATAATATTGTTTATTAAAAAATCTAAGAATGTAACTATTTCTAGGCATATAGAGCACAAAAAACCACTGTGCAAATTAGAGGTAAATGACACATCCTGTCATAGAGACCTGCAGAACCCCATGAACCCTTTTTCTGCCTCTGCGCCCTTGTACGAGGCAGTAACTAGAGGGCAATTTGGAAAATGGAAGATAAGTGCTTGTTGGCCTCCAGGTCTGGCAAGTCGTTTTTCTATCAGCAAAAAACCAAGAGCAAGAGAGCATTTGCTGAGACCAGGTGTGAGGAAGGAGGAACAGAGAGGTGAAAGGAGACAAATCACTTCCTATTGAGGCTGGCAGCAGAAAAATCTGCTGCTGCACACTGGCAAGGCACAGTTACTTTCTCCAAATAATCTTATAACGTTTTCACAAGGTATTAATCAGCATTCACAATCCTCCAGGTAGGCAAATTGCACTTTCCATGTTTATCATGTGGCTACACAAGTTACTGAATGACAGAGATTAACTCACATTCTTACACCAAGTTAGCAATAGTTTTATAAAACTCTTTCTGAAATGGAAGGACATATACCTTCATTAGCTTTTGTTGATTCACATATAAACCTAAGAGCCCTCGCGGTGATTCCCAAGGGTCCTGACTTCTTTGCTCTGAGCAGATCCAGGAACCTCCACCTTCTAGGTGGCCACCTCTCAAGGTACTCAAGGTATACTTATGTGGTACATCTCTCAAAGTCTCAAGGTACCTTGACTCTTTGTTTTCAACTTTATTATAACTCCCTTTCTAAGTTTGTCTTCGCCACTTTTTATATCTTCTTTGACTGTAACATATTACTGGTCAGGCTGGTGACTATATTGTGAAACGAAACTGGTAATTTTTTTAATGACCAAAAATTTAGAAAGAAGACCTAAGGGTGGAAGAAAGGCAAGCCAACATATGTGAACTATCAAGAGTATCCATGTCATGCAAACAAACCTAACAATAGTTAACTTTTGTGGGTTGCAACTGTGCTGATGTCCCTTTCCTTCCTTAATCACACACATTTACCTTGTATTGATGCTGGGATGATTTGTTGCCGTGGGTTTCAGCTGAATTTCAAGAAGAAATATATTAAAACAAAATGAATAGCATTGTGTAAGTTCAGGGTGAGTATTTATTTCTGGTGTGTTGCATTTCTTTCTGCTGTGCTGTCAGATTGTCTGCAGGGCAGCAGCACCCAGCATAGCAGGTGAATCACTGCACTTCATTCCACAGCATGATTTATACTTCTTCTGTTTTGGTCATGCTGCTGCTGCCTCTTGTATTTATTGCTCTTTTTTTAGGCATTACACTTAAGACTGGGATCTTGATCTTCTGTGCTCTCACAACTTGTAACACCATTTGTGCCTACCAGGGTAGCAAGTCACTGGATGGGAGTGCTGATTTATAACTAATTTGTACACCATGGTGTGTTTTATATAGAGGCAGAGTAGGCAGCTGTCTACAGTGGTGTATTATTAAGGGCTACACGACCAAAGCCTGTAGCAAGGCTGCAGGAAGGAGAACATCTGAGACACCCAAGAGCAGCTGTGCAATGGTGGATATCCTGGGCTTCACCTTCCATGAGGGTCTGCAGGTCAGGATAGAACTTACATACTGGTACTTATATACTATAACCTACACACAAACTTGGTTTTCAATGTCCTATAAAAGTTCTCCAATGGAAATTCTTGGAAACTTCTGGCATTTCTACTGGCCTTTCCACAATACTTATTATTGTTTTGTTCCAGTTCTATGTTTAATAGTATGGTGCTTGCCTTTACCTAGTCTGGGCTTGACCAAAGAGGTTTTATCCAGTCCAACATTTTATCATGTCATATTGGTGGCATTTCCAAGAGGCTGCCACTGATGCATGAATAACCTCAATTAATCTCTTGCGAGATAATGAAGGAGATGGCATCAGATCCATGCAAAGTGCAAAAGCAGTCAAAACTATTCTGAAACATCAGAGGGGATAAGCATCACTCTTTTCATGACCTTGAAACCTGAGAAATCCCCAATTCGACTGAAAATGGATAAGAGAGATTTTGCTTTTTAGTCATCCAGAAAGTGAAAATCCATTTGACAGGTGTCACAACATCCTGACTGCTGGATAACCCCCAAGGACCACAGGCAATCCATTTACTTGGCACCTTGATACTGCAGGTATCAATCCCAGCCAAAAAGAAACCCCACACCAGTATCCCTGCTCAAGGTCCAGTGTGGAGGACAAGCAAGGTGACAGAAGGTGGCAGTGTCCCTGAGTTTGCTCTGCAGCTGGGAGCACCCAGATGGTCACTCCACGATTCTAAAGGGTGGGCAGGTCAACACTGGAAAAATGCCTCCAGTGTTTTCCTAACAGGCTTCTCTCTCCTTGAGCTGGTTCAAAGGCATTCATATCCTGACCTTTCCTGGAGTGACAGTGAATAACAAAGTAATACCCAAGCAGTTTTGGTTTGGGGTTTTTTCCCCAGTTCTGTGTGACAATAAAAGTGCTGAGAATCCAGAACTTTCTAAAATGGCTGGACACTTTAAATTTTATGGGTCACTGCAGGTCCAGCCACAACACTTGTGTTCAGTTGCAAAGAGAATTCCTGGGAAATAATAACTGTCAGTCATATTCAGGTCAACTTCTCTATGCTGCCTTGTTCACTGAATGTCATCTTGAAACTTTCATTCCTCCAGTGCATCCTTGAGTCAACCACTGACACTGAGTTGCTAAGGTATAAAACTGGCAGAAAGTAAACAATAAAAAATAATTAGGAGAAGCAGCAAGGCATGAGAATAAGCTTTGGAAAGAGAGTATTCCAAATACCAGGAATAATAGTTAGAAACATAGATTTTTACTACTTAAGCACATCAAAAAACTAAACAGATCTCCTATATTACTACATTTACTCCCTGCTGCATGTCCTAAAATTGTACATTTGTACAATTAAAAATCTCGTGTTTCCTGCTCATGCTGGTTCTTTCCCAGAATGATTTCCATGCTACTGAGAAATCCTCCCATTTTCACAACTTCTTGCAGAGTTCCCAGCAAACATAGAAAAGCTCCCTGCTGTGCTTTGTATCTGGTCACCCTTCAGCTCTGTTTCTCCTGGGCACCAGACACTCTGTGTTCCACATTGCTCATTTTCCATATTTTGTACTTTTTTCCTTGATTTTCCTCTCACTTGTTACAATTTGACCCCTCTGTTCAAAAAGAATAACACATTTTACCCCCAAATTGACACTGAGTAAGTTTGTGATGGAAGTGGAATAAAATCCCTCTTTCTGCTTGCAACACTCGATGCTTTCATTAACACAACCTCTGAACAGCATTTCCCTCTTTTTGTGACTCACTCATTTCCAGTTTATCATTTTTTCTATAAATTTTAGCTCCCGTGTCCTTCTCAGTGGCACTGCTGCCTCTTCATGATGATTATGAACTCAGTGGTAGACTACCAAGTACTTAAAAGCCATAAAAAAGATGTGTTGCACTTTATCTTAGGCTCAGGATACATTGGGGTATCTATTCTTTATTGGCATTATTTCTCCTTTCTTTTTTTTCCCAGCTTCCAGCAGTGGCTTGCAACAATAGCAATGATAACAATGGAGCAGCTGAAAATGTTGCTGTTATTTTGATTTAATGAGCCCTCTATTCTGTAAAAGAGTCAATACTTCCCAAAAATAACATCAATGCTTCCTGTAAGATGACAGGAGGGAGTGGAAAATTTTGTGTGAGTAGCAGAGTGCTTTCTCAGTCACCATTCATCCTTGAAGACTGATGGTAGGAAAAAACTCCTGTGTTGCTTGATGCCTGGTAAACCAAGCACAGGGAGTTAATGATTATGAAAACTTCTGCAGTAGCAGAACAGGATCTTTTATCTGAAAACAAGGATTTGCACTATTTCTTACATGATGAAAACATGTTTTCACAATAAACAGGATGGAATTGTGTCTCTCCATTCATGCAGGTTCCCATGACAAAAACAAAAAGCAATCTCGCTGCAAAGAGGGACTGACCACAAGTACATGTATGTCAGGAAAACTACAGCTGCCTTAGAGATGGGCAATTTGATTACACACCTCTTCCACATCACTATGAATTGTGGAAGAGGTGTGTAATCAAATTGCCCACCTGGCTTCTCTATGTGTTCATTACAAGCTGATCCTGCCTCATCTATTAAACAGACACAAAGATCTTCACAGGCTTGTAGGTATAATTACATTTGATGAAGATGACAATCTCTTTCAAAAATATGTTCCATCCTAAAAAAACCAATGTCTAGTACTGAAGAATCCAATGTAACCTTTGGTAGTTAAGTTCAATGACTACTTTCCCTAACAATTAGTAAAATAATTTATTTCTTTTCTGAAAGTTAAGGGTTAGTAATGAATCCTGTATCTGGTCAGGGACACTTTCAAGTAATGACAATTTATTCTTTGCAAACTTTTTTTTCATATTTTTGAAAACTTAAGATTTATAAAGTAGAATTTTAATGAATGCTTTAGGGAATGCTAGACAAGATAAACAGTCTAAAACAGAATAGCTAAATCTAGGAAAAGATAGAAATTATTTATGTGAAAACAAGGATGCAGGACAAATGTAGAAATCATTTCTAAAAAAATTATGATCCTCTAAATTAAGATATCTCCAGTCAACAGAATCAAACATTGGAGCCCTATGCTTTAGAGTCCTAAATTTCCACCCTTTTTCTGCTAGACAGAAATGCCATCTCTTCCCATACTTCCAATGAGCTTGTGTTTAATTATTGCTGTGGCTCTTTTCCAGCCACATTTCTCAGTGTCAAAGCATGCACAAGCCCCCCACAGATCTTGTGCCATCCCTGCTTGCCCCATACAGAATCACAGACATGGTGCCATGTCCCAAATGCTCTGGGTTTCTGGCTTAGGGGACTGAGCTCAGTCTGTCTCACATGCCAACACCACTGAATATTTATTTCTAGAGGTTCAGCCTGGAGGTGAACCCCACAGGGCACTTTCAGTTCTCCAGTGCCTGGAGTGTCATTTGAGACATCCACCAGGGCAGCCAGAGATGGCTCAGCACCTGTAGGAAAGTCTTCCTATTCTGGATAAAGTGTAGTGAATCAGGCACTTTGTACACAGCACTGGATTGAAATACCCACACTACACCCTCTGTGTCCTGGAGATCAGTCCAGTCAAGCTCAATCAGTTTATTGATTAGAGATCTATATTATACCAAGCCAGAGAGGCAAAGCTTGTGATTCCAAATTCATAACCTTTGGTTTTGTCACAGGTGCTGCAGTAGCTCAAAACAAAGCCAGATTAATATGCAGAAATCTCTAACAGCATTTATCCTCACTGTTGATTACACTTAACAAACTTTCCATCATGTCACTTAATTCCCCCCTGCCTCCTTCAGAATCATAAATTAGAATGTCACCTACAAGAACACCCTTCAGAAACTTTTCCTCAGAAAGAGTCAGGAACAGAATTATTGACCTTGGAACGGAAAAACAGAGAATGAAGAATCCAGGCCTCTTCTGTGTTGCTATGAATAGTAATCAACAGCTTCAAGAACTGAAAATTATTTCATGAAACTGTGGGTTTCCAGAATATTTAGCCTGACTCCCAGTCTAACTAGTAAAGCATTATAGCAGTTTGGTTTATTGGCTGTCCAGGGAATACTAACATTTTATCCTAATAAACACAAATACTAAAATCAACATATAATTAATAGATGAGCCACCATGGCTCTGAACAACTTAGTTTTGACATCAGAAACAGGCTGCAATCATATGGAGCTTTACATAAGCAAGCTGATATTATTCCTCAATGGCTTTTCACTTTGTGGCTTTTGTTTACAGCCATCTCAGACAAGCTACCACATGGTAGCATCCCAAGACAGAGCCCCTACAGTAAAGCCATTCAAATCTATTGAAATCAAATGTTAAATTTTCATTGATGCCTGTATTTATTGCTTTTTGCATCCAGGTTTTTCTGTGCTTCTTTATCTGCCTTAGAGAGATGGTGTTTTGACAACAGATGTTTTCTGAGCTCATCTCAGTGCTGCATATTCCCACTTGGATCCCTGCTTGTCACTTTGCCTGGCTGTCCAATTTGTGCTTTTGTAAAGTATTCATTTCTAGAAGCATCAATTACTCTTGAAATCATTAGAAATGGAATAAACACACAGGGTTTTTGTTGACTACTAAAAGCAATCCTCCTCTTCACTCTGAACAAGGTGATGGCAACCATTGGGCTCAGAGCCACACAAGGACAGAATTAATCTTTTGTGCTATAAGACTGCCAGATGCCAATGACCTTTATTGAAGCAGAAACATATGAAAATATGACCTCAGAGGAGAGATTGAGAGAATTAGCATTGTTTAGTCTACAAGACAGTAATGAGATACATGACAACAAGACTGAAATAAGTGAAAGGTGACTTCAGTGGGCAATTTATTCTCCAAGAGCCACTCCAGTTAGGTGTTATATTTGAATGGGTATATTGAGCAATTTGATATATATCATAGTGGGGAGGGTATGTTTGTAAAGAGAATATAATCTTTTTGTGATGTGATGTAATGCATTTCTCAGTCCCCTTGCATATTGCAGCTGAAGGATGTGATCCTGGCCAGGGAACTGCTAAATCTTGGCAGATTCACAGCACAAGACACGCTCTACCTCAGCAAGTGCTTTACGTTATCTAGGTTTATATTTCCTGTTGAACCTCCTTTGTAAACAGAGAGGGGTAGAAAATAGATTCCCTGTCACACAGCTGAATCTAGTTCCTGTCACCTTCCAGGTGGATTCCGACTTGGAAAAACAGGAAGAAAATTTTTATCATTGAAATTGAGCTGGGTCCAAAGCGAGCTGGTGTCCTGGTGACATTTGAGTAGCAGTGATATTTTTTTTTGTTGTTTTCAAGTATGACTTTGAAGCAGCAAGAGTCAGTGCTCCACATCTCTTATTGATCTTGGCTGCTGAATGTTTTATGACAGGGAGTCACCCTGCGTGAATTCGGAATAGAAGATCAATGGGCTGCTTAGGATATCACGCTGTTTAGATGACTGATACGGTTCCTTTCCAACACCACCGCCACTCCCAACCCTTTTCTTTCAACTTCCCATTCCAACCCTGAACTTTTTCCAGGTGTAGCCGTTGAAAGGTTTCACCTGTGGTGTTATTACCTGTCTGATGTACACCTTAAAAGACTGGACACTCAATTTGCCTGTGACTTTTCTTGTTATCAACATAATTAGCACCAGGACACAGTCTGTGGGAAGGAAAAAAGCCTGCTTCCCTTGCACCTTCAAAGATTCCATTTCAAGGACAGACTCCTAAAAATTTTTTTTTGCATATGGAGTACATTATGTCTTATTTTCCTTCCAAGGAAATATAGGTTTATGCCTCATACTTATTTGGGGACATTCTTAAGGATTTCACTAGACTAGAGTGCTCTAAAGCAAATATTCTTGAGCTCACAGGGACAGCTGGGCTGTTTCTCAGTCTACATTCCCTCAGCTCTTCTGGGTCTGGGAACAAATGAGCTGTAACCCAGTCACAGAATAACTCCCTTCTCTATGGATTGGAGATGCAGTTTCCTTCTGCCTGTCTCCCATCTCTGAGTTCAGAAGTTAAAAGAGAGACATGAAAGGAGCACCAGTGGTGAGGTGGAAACCCTATCACTGAGAACTGGACACAGATCAATGAATTTCATAGACACCAATACCTCACATGCTCAGTATCTGATGCAGCTCACACCACAGAGTGCTCACCCCAATTAAGAAGTATTTGCTCCACAATTTTCTTGGCTGTGGCACAGCTCTAAGGAGGCAAGAGCTGCTGTCCCTCCTGGAGGTCTGGGATAAGCTAAGTACCATCATGAGCCCTCCCAGTGGCAAGGTGACCTGTAAAGCCACACTTCTAAGGCTTCCCAGCATTACTGTGCCCCAGCTTTGCCATTTCTGCTTCTCATGAGCAAGCTCTACTTTACAACTTCACCTGTGAGGGAAGGAAAATGTAATTCTCTGTCACTGCCTTGAGTCAGTTCAGGTTCTGGAATTACTCATCAGATTAGACTTCAAGGGAGAAACAGAACTCTGACCATGAACTCTTCTGCCCCCTCCTGCTTACTCAGAAGAATAAATTTTGATTCAAAAGCTATATTTGAATTTTTGAGCAGTGAATAAATATCCTAATGAATATTCTAATTAACTTTTTAAGAAGTGTTGGCTCCAAAAATCTTATTCTATTCTGTTACTTACATTTATAGCGGAGAAGAGATTAAGCAAAGAGCTCAGTTCCTATCCCAGATGACTGACCAGGGTTCATAGGCTCAGTTCCTATCCCAGGTGACTGACCACCATCTTAGTGACTCTCATGCTAATTAGCTGCTATCTAATAGATAGGAAAATGTGGTCAGTCTTATGTTGAGGATAGAACCCACAAAACTGAAATCAAACAAGATTTTGTGCTGTCACAAACCACATATTTGCCCTTTATGAACAGTGTTGATTTTCTTTAGAATTCCTTTCCATTAAAAATGTCTCAAGTTTTCTACACATTAAAAACTACAAAATTTTGCTTGTTGTCTTTATGACTGCCAAAAGTGTTAATATTTTCTAGGGGATTCTGCTTGAGCAGGGAGGCTGGACTAGCTAACCTCCAGTGCTCCCTTCCAACCTTACCCCTTCTGTGGTTCTGTAATTCTGTGAATTTTGAGGTTTTCAGTTGGGAAAATCAATAATTTTAAAGTAATACTCATTTAACCTTTTACACACTAAAATATTTCCATGCAGTTTTATTTCATGCCTTTTAATAATCAGTAATCTCAATAGTATACTTTTTTATTATCCATTTCTGGCCAATTAAGCAGTGGGTGACTGGGTCCTGCAGAAATTCCAGGGGCAGAGCAATCTTCAGCAACCTGATCAGCATGGCCTGATCATAATAGAAACTAAATAAGGATCATAGAGTCACTAAAGATTCTTCTACCTTGGTGCTAATCTGAAATCCAGATGTGATTCTCAAAGACTGGAATTCTGATACTTTTCATGACTATGAGGACGTCTAGGATCCTCTCATGGGCCAAATACCTCTCCCAGGCCTGAAAAAGTGGAAAGAGCTTATGTGAAGAGAAGCACATGGCATTTTCACCCCCTTTTACTACACTGTAATTTTTTTTTTCAGGCAAGCAGCTGAACTGGCATTGATAGTTGAAGGAGGACTTACTCTGAAGGAGGAGCAGAGACCCTGAGAGCTTGCAGTGATCTGATTGCCATTCCATTTTGTTACAGCAATCATACTGGTGTCCTATATGAGCTATGTAAAACTTCACATCTCATCTGAAAAATCTTTGTACTTATTTAAAGTTCTTAGCACTACTTGATTACGAATTCCTGTAACAGACACAGGCAACACATTGGTAGGCATCGCATGAAGTATAAGAGCATCCTTGAGACTCTCCCTTGGATTTGCTGCTCTTCAAGTAATTACCTTTTGCTTGCATGGATGCTTGAAGCTTAGTGTAATCCAAGCTGATAGGAACTGGCAGAGAGAGTAGAGAAGAGACCCCCCAGATGGAGAAACATAAACTAGGCACGAACTCCACACGCCTCTCGTTAGACGTTAATTGTCCTCAATTGCAATACGATGTTTTCTGAGCTGACTGGTTCTCAAATGAAATATTTCAAAGCTCCCCCTTGGAAGGGAGCTAAGTTGTCTCCTGCTGGGTATAATCCTCACAGAGACTGTGTTCCCCTTCTCTACAAAGAGATTTGACCAATATCCCTCCCGGAGCCAGAGATGGTCTGACACCACGATTCTGCCTTCCCGCACAGAGATGCTTTGATAATCCTTGATGTTGCTGTAAGGCTGTAAATGCTTCAGTCTTTTAATCGCTCTTCAGGGGCTTTGTCCAGATCCTCTGCATATAAAGAGCAATTGACATACTCAGGCAAATATTTATAATATCACACTTTGCAGCAGGGCTGAGATTTCCCAAAGCATCTCTCTGAGATGAATGACCAATATCTATAACTGTTAATGTGAATCAATTGCCTCAATACCCTACAGCGCTTCACAGATAACCACTGCAGTCCTTTGACATATAAGAGTTCCCTGGGTTTTTTCCCTTTCTCTACCTATTAGTTAGAATGTCAAGCAAGTTTAAGACACAAAACAGGTGTTTTTCCATCAAAGAATAATTTTAAATTAGAGAAATCACAGAAAATTTCTGACCATACAAAAATGTGTCTACTTCAGTGAATTTTTAATTTTTCCTTTTAAAATAATTTTTGTATTTGGAAAAAGAATAGTAGTAACTGACAGAAGTTAACGGTGGAGCTCCACAAGGATCTGTGCTAGTAAAAGCTCTCTTCCGATAAACATATTCACAAATTGTGTAGTGAAAAAGACAAGTATGTCTCAACAATATTTCAGTGTTTCCACTGAAAAAAATTGTATTCAAATCTACCAAAGACTAATTAGTCCTGCTCTTTTTAAACTGCACCTGGTTCTTCATTTTTCTTACTTCACATTTCTTAAAAAAAATTATTTTGTCTGGGCTATAGCTCAGTTCAGCTTTAGCTGACTTACAGTGAGCGGAGTGCACAAGTGTGTAACATAATCACTACAGAAAGGCTTGAGGAGAATTCACATGAAGCTTTATTTGTCACAACAAAAGTGACAGCAAAGTCAATCAGTGAACCTCAAAAAGGAGATTTAAAAAATCAGTCTGTGATTTAAAGAAATGTCAAAGTGAATATTTTCCAACCTAGCAGATTTCTTGTTTGAGCATGCAAACCCAATACGGTAATAACTAGTTAATTGGTGAAATAAATCTTGTCTGTGCTTGATCTGTCTTTACCACATACCTGCAGACAGACTAATGATTTAGGCTGTCCCTCAGTTTTATGTTCATCCCAGGATGTGAGTGTGAGGGTTCACTATGGATGGTAAATTAATCTAGTCCTGGGGGCAGGCTTGGACTTTGAGTTAATAAGATTGTATATCCTAAATCTTCCACCATGGCTCTGTGATCTGAGGTTCACAATGTCCACATACAAGAGCATTCCCCTCCAGAATTTTATACCTTCAGATTTTCATCCTGGTATTACTGGTCAACTTAGCAGAAATTGTGATTTTAATTGGGAATAACATTGTCTGTTAGTAGCCTACAATGTGCATTGCTGAAATTATTTGTACAACCTGACTGCCACATACAGTTAAGGAGAGCCAAACAAAAATTAAGTCCCCCAATCACCCACTCCCATACTATTTGGTAACAAGCAATCATTTAGGAAAAATTCCTTTGTGAAAGTTTTTGTTCAGTGCTGTGTTGTGTCATCATTTATGAAGCAACAAACTTTTCTTCCATGGGAGTCAGATGTGACTTAGCAGAAGGACTATTTATCTCTTAATCTAAATTCTTTCCAGCTCCTCCCTTGTTCATTAGTCCTTTTATCATGTCTTTTCTGTACTTAAAACTGAAAATTCATAAAGCACAGGATTCTGTTTTAACTTGCATATCACATTTGCCATAGACAAGAGATGATAAGATATGCTGCAAATTTTACTTTTGAATGTTGATGAGTCTTCAACATTCAACATGAGAAGGATCTTCCAAATTATCTGAGAAGGTTTTTCTAAACTATCACGACTTTTGTTAAATTTCTTTTTCTGTGTGTTGTCTTTGTTGCATCTTTATTTAAAGAGACTGATCTCTGTTGGCCAATATTAAAAAAAAAAAAAACAAAAAACCTCTAATACAATAAAATAGGAAAAAGAAGTGTAATACAAATAAATAATTGGGTTCAGATCACTGGATAAAAATTGCTCTGCTGTCCCAGGAAAATAGCTATATTCTGTCTCCTAGGACACCAACATAATCCCTTTGAAACTGGAACTGGTAGAGTAGTTTACCTTAGAATTATTAATTCACAGTGTGGTTGTTCTGATTTTAATTTAATTAATCCTAATTTAATTTTATTCTTGCACCATGATAAATCTAGAAGAATTAATTGGTTTTGCACTTACATAACTAAGATGAAAACTTACCTCCCTATAGCTATTACCATCTAATACCAGTCTTGCTCCTCAAGCTTCCTTGTAGTCTATTTTTAAGGGGATTAGAGAATAAAAATTCCAGGCTACTTGTACAAAAGGGAATGGAGGTTTAACCCAGTGAATTTTGCACTGCAATTTCTACTGGCTTCTAGTCCAGTCTGTTCTGTCTCTAATCCTGACCCATAAACTGCTAAACCATACCTGATAACCATAAACTGGCTCATCATCCTTGCCAGGCAAAACTCCCTGTATTCCCAGCAGACTCCCATGTAAAAGGGCCACTGCCCCTGCTCACTCCCCAAGCAGTTTTGCAGCACTGCAGGTCTCCTTTAAGACAAGGAGGGACAGTCTATGGGGAAAAATGTTTAAACAGAAAATTCTTGCATGGGGAGAAAAAGGATGAACAAATAATGTGACTATCAAGAGTCTCTTTTGATTCTCTGAATTCTGCAAAATGTTTGACCCCAATGTCTTCATTTTTTTTTAATTTTATACCTTTTTTATTTTTTTAATTTAAAATTTTGTGATTGTGGGTGTAGTCAGTGCTGTACATCACAGTACCACAAGCTCCAAAATATGCACCACCACTAGGCTTTATTAAACCAAGCTGTTCTTCACAATCTAAGGATGACTTTGTGGACTAGTATGTGCTGGATTTATTGGAATCTGAGACAATTTTTCAAGAAATCATGAGTCTCCGTGTCAGAGATCTGACCTGGAAAATCTCTAGAGCATGACATCAGCAGTTATCTGCCTGTAATATTTTACTTTTTGCAGTAATATACAAACTTGTCATATATCTATGGGATGAAGCTCTCAATAAAAGGAAGCAGGTTCAATCATAAAGTACAGGAAAGTACACTTTTAAGAACAATATTTACATAATGGGTCAGAAGAAAGTAAACAATACCTAGACATGATAGACAGCTCAGATTTGAAGCTAAACCAGCTGCAAAGGGACATGTCATCACTCAGGGATTTTTATGCCTCTGTATTTATTTCTCTATTTACAGGGTAAGTGAATTGGCAGCCATTCTAGGAAAGTTCCCACTGCCCATCCTTACATACATGCTCTCTGACTAAATGAAAGATTTTCTGTTGCCATGACTACTGGGTCCTTTTTATATTTGTCCTCCCATTTGCATCCACAAGCAACAAATTATGCTGACCAATTAAATACCAAATAATAGAGGGGAAAGTAGGAAAACAAGGGCTCCATGTGTCCTCATCTCTAGCTATTTAAATACTGAGTGGCTGCCAAGAAGAAGAGGACTTTCAAGTTAGAGGTTTCTAACTTAACTCATGAAAGAAGCCACAGAGATTTCAGAGCAGCAGGATGTGTGAAGGGCTTTTGATGCATGATGCCATCTTAGCTCACAAAGTACCTGGAGGGGGTGCAGTAGCTCCAAGTGGCTTTAACTCTTGCATTCAGATAATCTTGGATTGTTACACTATCCCCATCTCCCTGGCTCAACCTCATTATGTAAATTATCTCATTTCACAATGGATCAGGTCTCTATATCCTTGTTTGAGCCAAAGCTGTTAAACCCCAAAAAGACTGAGCATTAATAATTTGCATCATAAAAGTCTACTTTTCATCTGGATAACTTAGCTAGCCAAGAAAGCATGATTTAAAAGAACCTACTATTTTTTAAATCAAATGCATAGACAAATTCAAAAATAAGTTTACACTGAAGAAGTTCATGCAAAGATAACACTTCTGAGATGCTTAGGATACAGCTATTAGGGTCAATGTCTGCTTTTCAGGATAATGTTGACCAATATGTTTAAGATAGATGTCATATCACATATATAGTTTATATACCTCATAAATTACATCTCATGCAGTGCCTCAGAGCCATTTCATGCCTTGGTGCTGAATGCCAGAGAAACCCATAGGAGCTGAAGAAAATCAATACAAAAGGGCAAGGAATTATCCCCAAGTGTTGCGCCTTCTGCATTCTCCACATGTCCCTGATATTGAAGGAAGTTTCCCATAATGCAGAAGTCATTGCAGTATATTTCTCTCATCTGGCCTTTGTTTCTGAGGAAAGTCTACCAATACAGCAGCAGAAAAATTCATCCTCAACTTTCTGTGGTGAAATGTGTCTTTTACTGCCACAGTCTCACAGCTGACTCATGCAGCACAATCAAGCCCCAAAGCAATTAAGCTACTTTGGCCTTAGTAAGGCAGTTTAAGAGACAGATCCATTTCAGCACAATTCAAACAGCACAAAGAAAAGCTTTTACTATCCTGATTTATTGAGTTTTTCCATTTCTCTTTTATTTAAGTCCAATGTCCTGCATTCAATTTAATGACAATGATTCTGTAAAGCATTAAAACACCCTTTGACTATTAAAGGGACATTTATTGAGGTCTAATAAGAGACAAATCAACTTTTCATTTAAGTGCCTCAAAAATAACACCAGCAATAAATGGCTGATTATATATTTAATGACACTGTAACTTATACTGTACCAACAGAAAAAGCTTTTGCATTTCCAATTTAACACTATTGCGTGTCATCATCATTAGGGAAAATGTTTATTGTTATTCTAATTGGAAGCAGCAAGTTAAAATACATCTTCATTTAAAAGCAAATAATACTGCTCAAATGCTTAAAAAGTATATATAACTCTTAGCCATAATGCAGGGCTCATTTCAGAAAAGGCTGTTCCAGCTGGAAAAGTATGGCCCAAATTCTGGCTTCAGACTTGTATATAGTTGCACATACAGAAGAAATGATGACAAGAATATTTCCAGTGGTAGAATCCAACTTTTCTCCTTAGTCTTGGAAAAACTACATTTTCAGAGTGTCTCATTAATCAAGGTGATTGTTGAAACTGTTCTTGTGTTTTCAGTCTAATTCTATGTTCCATATTTTTTTATATTTCTCCACTGTGTAAGTTTCTTCCAATTTGCAAACAAGACAAAGTTACAAAACTTCTTTTTGCTAATCTGCAAAAAATTCAAGAGACCAAGAAAGGCAACCATAGAAATAAACCTTTATAGTTCATTCAATTGTGAAGGAAAGAAATAAGCTGTCAATCTCTGTTCCCCAAAATAAAGGAAAATTGAAAACATTTTCAGGGGAAGTTAAAATTTTGAAATATTATCTTCTATTAAACTAAAAAATGAAGCATGAAGAGATTTAGTAGCTGGCAGCAAAAAATGTCAACAGAAAGAAGCAGTTTAAAATCTTATTCTCTTGTCTTGACTTCACTCTGACCTAAGTGACTAACAGGTCTTATTTTAGAGGACATGGGGTTACTTCTTTGTATTACTTTCCTGGCTCAGTTTGTCCCTGCAATTAGGTCCTTAAGCCCAATGCCCTGCTATACCAAGAACCAATGCAACAGAAGTTTCATCCAGAGGTGTCTTTCTGGCACCCCCTCACACACCTCCTGCTGGCATCTCATGAGAAACCAGACTTTTAGGAAAAAAAAACCAAAAGCCACAATTATTGAGCAGTATAGGAAAAAGAGGGAGGTACAGGCTATACCTTATTTATAAGAAATTTTCTTATGAATCAGACCCCAGGGTTGATGTCCATCACAGTGCTCTGCAAGACACAGATGCATTTCCCACTGCTCACGTCCTTCTGTGGATTCAAACCCCATGGAGGTTTCTCCTGGGGAAGTACTTCCAGCTCAGGTCTAAGGTCTCTCTAAACATGTTAATTTTTCATGAGAGTTGTCTTATTTTGTGCTTTTCTTGCAAAGATACAGTAATGGACAGGTGTGGTGATGGCAGCCACTCCTTGCAAAAGGCACAGATATAACTGTCTGTGGCCATCTGTGGTACCATGAGGGCAACTAAATAACTTCTCACTGCTGCTGGTTTGCAGTTCTTGCATTTGTTCTCTTCAGTCCCTTTCATTTCAAAAAAGTTCAGAGTAAATTTATTTTATGTAATCTGCAACTGGCTCTGAAGAAAGGTAGACCTTTGGCTATGATTCACTGACAAGCTTCTTTTCTTTCCTAAGAATTGATTTAACTATCAAAGCAAAGGCTAAGACAGTTATTGAACCAGTTAAATGATTTAAAAATAGGGGACTGAATGTTTGAATCATCAACAGGCATCAGCACTGAGATTAAACCTGCAAGAAGGCAAGGACTTTATTCAATTTTTTAAAAAAGCCTATGTGAAGTTATTTACACTTGAGACAAAGATTAAAGGTGCTGTGAAATTTACTGTCCCTGCACTCAACTGGGGAGCAGGGCAGAGAGGAGTCTTTGTATGAATGCTGCCACTTCTGACACCCTGTTAGCTTGCTAGTATGAAATACGTTCAGACAGTGCAGGAATATTTGTAAAGCTTATTGGGAAGGATATCAAATCATTCTGTTGTTTATTCAGTGAAGCTTAAGCACATCACCCTTGAGGTTATTGTGTGTCTTGCTTACACATCTTGACTTTCCCACATCACATCTTTCCTTTGCAAAATGTCTCCATTAAAAGACTTCAATTTACCTTCAATGTTCAAACAACTTTGCACCATTTCACTCTGCAGTAATGTAAATTATTCAATTCATGGCTAAGATTCAAAGCCATAAAAGTGGACATTTGTAGTTTTCTACAGTCTGCATTTGTTGCAGAAAGACATATTTATAGAGTCTAGGGAAAATAAGCAGGCAGTGGTCCATGTGATTCCTGCTGTCCTAGTGATCACATTTTATTTGGTGTCGACCTCCTATACTGTCCTGTTTCATTCCTGTCATTCACCTGTTGCATTTTCTTGATCTGTCAACCTGAAAACTTACAGGGCCAAAAATTTTTGTTTTCATGATTCTGTATCATAACGAAGTCACTAGCAGCATCCACTTCTATATATACATGTTCTGCAGTTAAAGAACACATATATTATTATCCTTTCCTCAACTAAATTTTCAGGAATTACAAGTCTAAATTTTCAGGAATTACTGTTGATTTAGAAGGCCTGGTATCTGAATGCCTTCATGAGCTATTGTAAAAGATCCTGACCACCAAAGGAAGGAAAGACCAAACACTCTTTGGGTTAAAAAAAGAGAGAAACTTTTAGAGACTGTAACCTGAATGTTTTGCTTTCAAAATAATGCATCTAAAAGCACGTCTGCTCCAGACATTTCAAGCTTGAGCCCTCCCTTATTTCTTTAAAAGAATAATCCTCTTTTCCACACAGAGCGTTACAGTAAAACTAAAATGCAATCAACAGAAAGACAGATAGCATTTAATATAAAAGATTGTACATCACAATATGTAGCACACTGAGGCAAATTCAAATATTAATTTAAGGTGGATCTATTAGTGTCAGGGGGGAGGGGGAAGGGGGAGTGTTTCTGGTTATTTGTTAACACTGTCTTCTCCAGCGGTGATATACCCTGTATTGATGAGATTACAGAAACACCATCCTTCGCTTGATTTCAGATAACCACATCCACTTCCCATAAAGCACATAATTAACTGAGGAGAGAATACTTCTTAATTAAAACTGTCTGAAATTAATCAAAGACTGGTTTGCACGGTTTGCAGAGTACTCCTGGTTTTGCTCTTACTTCCTTGCTTGCTCAGAGGAAGCTCAAGTGCCCCCTGCACTGGTGTCATGGCACGGGAGGTGCTCACCTTGCCGGCACAGTCAGGGTGGCTTCATTTGCAGCCTGGACAGACAAACTCGCCAAGTCCTTCTCACCCCTAGACAACAAGCAAGAAAGAGACATCAGAAGCCATGAAAAATACTAATCCTACCTTTTCAGTGTTGAGGGTTATTCTGGCCTCTTCCTGTCTCTCTGAAACCACATGGGGAACAATCACTGAGGCTGTTTCTCCAAAGGGACAGAGCTCTGGGCCTGCCTCCTCAGCAGGTGCAGATGCTCCTGGGGGAGCCCTGCTGCAGGTAGAACAGGGGAGGTCTGTGCAGATGCACATGAGCCTGGAAAAGAAGCCTAGAGGACACTCTGACCAGCTGGCAGCACTAGCATGGGAAAGGGGAACAGTTCATAAACCACCTCTGCTCTGGGGCTGGGCCAGGGCAGGCCTGTCCTTGCTGAGCCCCAGCAGCCCCTGTGCTCTCATGCATGGCTCTCGTGGTGCTCGGGGCCTGCACGGTGCCACAGCTAAAGCACAGCACACGGCCAGGGAGGCTGCTTGGCCATCCCAGGGGGAACACTCAGCACTCAGCACCAGCAATTCCACATCTAAGAGCTCTGAAGATGCCCTTGTGGGAATCAAAAAGAAAGATCAAAGGCAAGCCTGAACAAGGAATAGCACTCTCTGAAGTTACTACTTTCATTGTTACTTTTGTGCTTCATAGACTAGTACATCACAGGGGTTTTTTCATTCCTTCTTTTTTTTTCTTGGTGATGTTCTTTCATCTTATTTGATGGATCTTCCCCTAGTTGTTCCACTTCTTTTATCTCTTGAAACACAGCTCAGGGCTACATTGTTTTCCCCTGTTAAGGTGGTATCATGAACCTTCTTGCTCTAACGTGGCACGACCCCACACTGACAGCTCCTGAGAACAAAGCCCTGCTCTAAGTGTGAGCTCAGTCTCCAGGGCTCCACACCTGCAGAGTTCAGTTGGCCTCGCTGAGGACTCACACCTTTCTGGGGGAACAAGGACACGGTGAGAAGCTGCTGAGAGGGAGAGACAGAGAATACCCTGAGCTGAAGTTGACTGCGTGTCATAACACTCTTTAATTCCACTTTCAATTTGGTCTCTGAGCTCAGTAAGGGCACTCCCTCTTAGCTGGTAGTGGAGGTACTGGTACCTTCAGGAGTAACAGTGGTATAAGGACTAGGACAGATGAAAATAACAAAATATTCACTGAAAGAACAGAAAAAAAAAAAATTGTCCAGAGACAGAGAATTGATCCCAAATAAACTATTTCTGAAGGAGGATGCTGAAATATTCCAGAAGAAAAAATCATTATAAAAAAATAAAAATATGTATGTACGCTTACATTAAATATGTAAAATATTATAACCTTACCCATTAAGACATGGAAAAACATTTACTCTGCCCTGAAAAACAGTTCAGGAGAATGCTAAAGCAGCTGTGTGTCATCACAGAGTGGTGTTTTCAGTGTAGGCACTATGCTGGGACATGTTCCCAAGCCCTAGCTGGCTGTGGCAGGAAAATGACGTTGCAAATTGGCATTGCAAAAGGCATCTGCCAGTTCCAGACTCCAGAGATGCAAGAAATGAACTCACTGAACTCCTTCAGAGAGTTCCTACTTCCTTTTTAGAAAGTGTTATTGCTGAGTTTACTCCATACCCAGTCAAGGTATCCTTCTGCTTTTCTTTTACCCTCTTTCTCTATCTGTGTTTCTCTGCTCTCTCAGTGCAGAAGATTGTTTTTCCCATGCACATAGACAAACTTCACATTTCTCTTTAGGGGAAGGTCATAGGTATGGTTATCACTGATTTCCCTCTACTGTGGAAGAAGCTCCAAGGATTTTTGGCCAATGATAGGATCCTATGTGCCAACAGGTAGAAATCCTTGAGCTACAAAACAGATACAACATGACTGTTAGCTCCTTTTTTACATGGTGAACAGAGGCACAGGAGAGTAAGAGTGAGAGCCATGAGCAGAAGATCCCACAGCCTGGGCCATATAATGCAGCATTGTAGATTCTTTCCTCTTCAAAGAAAAAAAAAAAAATCAGCCCTCTGGAGGGGGCTGAACCTTTCCTGTAGCAGTCAGTGACTGTCACTGCCAAAAATGTCATTCCTCATGCTCCCTTGAACAGCATCTTTTCTGCCCTGCTTCTAACTATTGAGAAGCAAAGCACTGGCCCTGCCTGCCAGGGAGGAGATGTCCCCACTTTGTCAAAGACCCCTTTAGAAATGTCACAAATGTTTGGTTTCTGTATTAACACCTTTAGGAAACAAGGACCTTCATCGACAGGCCAACACCTTGTGCATTTTTGAGCACTCAGTCATAAAATAATATCTGTCCACAAGAAGAGCATGAGAGGGCCATTTTAATGACTTTTTTAACCTAAAGGGAGCTTGCACAATCTGTCTTGCTGACCGCTTTGCTGAGGAGACATCCATGGTTTGTCAGCTGGGTTACACACATACACTTGTGGATCCAATCCACAAATGGGATACTTGTCTCTTATGCCAAGGGTGCTCACTACTTTAATTGAAGATAAAACAGAGATTATCCACATCTGTAATCATAGTTTCAAACAGCCACCAGGTTTCCCCCAAAGGTGCCTGTGCTCCAGGGTGTGGAAGACAAACATTTCATGAGCTTTACATTTCCAGTACGTGAAGAGCCAAAAGTCAATACAATGTACAGCAACAGTGGGGCAGAGCCTTAAGAGAGTGTTGGGCATCCCTTCTGTGTTTCCACCAAGATTTTCTTCTTCAGTTCATAAGAAACAGTGGTGTCCATGATGATTTTCTTGCACATGGATTTAGTGGTGTTTTGTTCAGTAGAAGACACTGCCCTATTCTTGCCTCCCACATGTAAATGGAAGTGTCTACAGACACACTTCTTGACTTTTTACAGAAAAAGGCTCATCTGCATCTCCAATTCAGAAATTCTGTCTTTATTTCATTGGCCCTTCTCCATGTCCAGCTGGCTGTGACGATGAAGACCCCCAGAATAGTGCCCCTCTCCCTCCTGAGAGTCCAAACGGATCTCAAAGCAGTGTCTCCAGTGCAAAGGCAAACACTCTCTTGGCTTCACCATTTACTTCCAGGAACAGAAGAATCCTCAGGAGGAGGAACCAATACCTTTACTGCGAGTGATACCATTCAAGCTTTCTGCAGGGAGCTAAACTGGAGTATAATGATTACATTGAAGAGTACCTCAGAGAAAGTGGATGGAGTAATGCAAGAGAAATGAAGACTGAAAGCAGAAGCTGACATTTCATCTTGCATTATAGCCCATGGGACAGAAGGCACAAATACAGTAAATTATCTGTAAGAGTCTCTTCCTACTAGAATGAATGACTTCAAAGGCTCTAGCAATACAATGAAATAAATGAAAGATTCCCCCTTTCTGTCTTTAGAGGACTGAGTAATAACTTACATGCTTCTTTGTACAGCAATGCTTTAGTCAATATTTATACAACAATGCAGTAAAGCAGCTTCAAATTTGTTCACTATGTGATAATAAATAAAGACGGTATTCAGATTTCTAGTTGCCTTTAAAACTGTCCAATCTTCTATTTTTATGCTATTTTAGCCTGAATAATTTAAAAAAGCTTGCCCCAAAAATTTAAGGTCTCAAAACATCCAGAAAAGGAAAAAAAAAAAAAAGTACATTTGTGTGATGTAACAAAATATGGCACATTCAGACACTGTATTAAGACAGGTCAAAATTCAGGGACAAATCAAACTTCATGTCCCTGTAGCTGGTTATGTATAATAAGTAAGAAGGTGCTGATTACAGTTGCTACTGTGGCAAAAGTTTCCAGTCCTTCATTCTTTCTGAGAGCCTTGAATTCACCAGTTTCAAGAAAATCCCAATGTCTCTTCTGCTTTTCTTCTCAGTTCTCAGTTTGTGCTACAGCAGTGAGTTACATTTGGATATGATAGTCATGGCTGTGGGAGCAGAAAAGTACAGAGCTCCTTTATTTTACTTCATCTGTTTTTTTCCTGTTCTTCAGTTATGTCATATGTTCATTCCTCCATGCTTCTGAATCATTGACTTGATCTGTAATCTCCAGTGTTTGAACTTCTGGAATAACACAGATATTAACTGCTCTGAAAGGTGTCCTTAGCACGATTAATATTATAATACAGTGTACTGTTTCCTTCATCATTACACCTTATCTAGCATTCACCTCAGGTCTTCCACCTCCTTTTTTTTTTGCCCATGATACCTCAGTGAGTGAACAACCACAAATTTCACTCTTCTTCCCTCTCCAAATCACTCATTAAATCCCATTGCATCCTTCAGTAGTGAATAGAACCAGTCACACCAGTACAAAAGGATTTCTTATGTTTCTATTCTTTGACAGAAACAAATAAATCCATTCTATTTCTCTTCTGAAACCTAAATTACATTTAAAACTAAGGGAAGAAATCAATGAAAGTCAGCAACCCAACTTGAAAAGGCTGAAGTTGGACAAACTTCAGACCAATCCTGCAGAGCTACCACATGCAGGACAGCCCAGGATCAGGGCACTGTAATCCAAATCAATCTTGATTTACAGGAGCTGGCTATTAGACCATGAAGCATCAGCCCATCCTATCACAACAGCATGGTTTTCCACCTCACCAGCTGTGCTGCTGACCTTCAGACCACGCACACCACCACATTAGCTGAGGAACTACATTATCAATCACTGCAATAATAATTGCAGGAGTCAGTGACACTCTCCCTGACTTTATTTAGATTCATTGCTGGTGGATCTGTGTGACCCAGGGTCTCCTTCCCCAGTGAACATATCACCGCTGTTATCTTTCCTTTGTTCATCCATAAGTTTGATTAATATACACATTTCTTTGAAAAACACTTTTAAAAAGCCAGAAAATGAAGATTTTTGCCTTGCTCTGCTCAGGATAGTTAGTTCCTTCTGGGCAGATAATAGACAATTAAACCCCCCCAGCAGGAGTTCACCTTTACCAAAGCAGTGGGTGTGTAGCAGACTCCAGCAGGAAGCAGCTGCAGCAGCAAGGCAACAGCCACCCCCCTCTGTGCAGCTGCTCCTCATCCTGCCCCATCATTCACCCTCTGCCTGAGCTGAGCATCTTTGGCTCCAGCATCTGAGATGCCCAGGTACCATCTGGACCTCAGTGACAGCAGCTCAGAGAGGACTGATATGTTAGTCAGTGTCTTCACACCTTTAAATCCTTCCTTCGTCTCTCCAAACTGGTAACTTAGGTTTACATTACTTCTCTAAGAACTATTGATTTTTAAATACATGATGTTTCCTCCCTGCTTGACAGAGTGAAAGTGACAGCAGAGAGAGAAAAGCAGAAATGGCAACAGTTTACAGCCTAACCCAGAGTGCATCAAACTTAATAGAAAATAACCCATGGTCTCCAGCAGGCCCTGGCTCAGGGCTGAGAGGCAGAAAGGGTTCTGGTAGCCATGAGTTACTTTTAACTTGCCTTGTATGGCATCCACCTGGACCTGCTGTCATATCTCAAGAAAGCAGTAAGCAGCTCAGCCTGTAGAGGAACTCTGAGAACTCAGAATCCTCTACAGCCATGGGAGAAAAGAAATCATAGCACACCTAAAATGAGGTTAAAGACAGCCACAGGCCACAGGTAGAAAATGGAGTGAGGATCTAAAATTGGTGTGTGTCAAGATGTATAAATCAGTCCCCCCTTCCACCATTCACCACTTGGAGTTCATCTAAAACCAGAAAAAATAGGTCCTCCCTCAGCTCTGCTCCAGCATCTGCTCTGTGACATTTGTGTTCCTGAGCCTCAACTTTCCTTCATAGTGAAGAGGATTTTAATCAGATGTTTCCCTGACTGGTTTCTTTAGGCTGGTAGCCCTTTAGGAACAAAGTTGGTTCTTACTTTGGAACACAGAAAGTTTTGTTTTGGATCTACTCCTGATAAAGGCTTCTAGGTGCTTACTGTAGTAACATTTGGTGAAGGAAAAATGTTGGATAATTTTTCTCACTCCCTACTGGTTGACTGCTAGTCCACTACAAGACACTTGCCAAAAATAATACAAGGAAAATCATAGAATTTTAGAATCCAGGCAAACACTTCCCCAAGTTTGACTTCCCCTTTCTCACCTGTGCAAACTAAAATCCTCAGTCAGGTCTAGGTCATGGTGTGCTGATGAGTGCCATGTTGTACAAGAAAGCTTCATCAGCACATTCAATCAAGATGTAATTGCAGGACCCATTAAATTGCAGATAGCTCCTGCACTCTGCTTTCAAGATGGTAATGATACCTCTTGTTTTGCTTTTCTGCTCTCATTTTGGTAATGAATTAAGGCTTGTGGAAGCATTCTACTTCACAGACAGATGATGAGGCAGAACAGAGACTCTGTAGTGAAAGGAGGCACCAAAGGTTTAAAAGAAATGTGCACAATTTGGGGCTTTTTAGGGGTTTTAATTATGAAAAAGGATTATAAATCGAATTTATTCTCTAAGACAAACACCCTTCACTTACTTGTTTATGGATCAGTTACAGAAAAACCATCATGCCAACTTGGAATACTCTGAGAACAGGAAATAAGTAGAAGGACAGGTCAAGAGATGAAAGGAATGAGAAAAACTAGAGGCAGTGAGTAACCCCACTGTTCATTGTTATCAGCAACTTGAAAGACCCGTGCGTGTTAATTTGAAATCTGTCCTGTTAAACCCTGAGCACGTAGCTCAATGACACTGTGTCCTAATTATGAGTTTCCCAAAGTTGTTAGACTAGGATGGTGCTTGTCAGTGTTTCTGAAACTAAAAGAAATGTTTGTAAAGGAAACATAGCACTTCTTGGTTTGTTTTTTTTCAGCTGCAAGGGAGAAGGTGCAATTTTAATTGTCTTTTAGCTTGATTTGGTCAGGGATAGAGAAAAGATGCAAATGCCATTTGCACATGCTTGTTTTTTGTGCAGTAAAATGCCAGGACCAGCAGATTAGTCTCTACCCTGACCCTGCCACACATCTCCCAGTTATGGGGCACAACCCTCCTTTTCTTTGTCCTGCAGTGAGAATATTGTTAAATTTGAGGAAGCTATCTTGGGTAATAAGTCCAGTCAGCAGATTACTTCCTTGAGGAAACTTAGAACCTGAAAATAATAGCAGGCTACAAAATGGAAATTGTTCTGTGTTTTTTCTATGTTCTGGTATGTCTCCTCAGATTTATTTTTTTTTAATCATTATACTTTTCATCCAAATATTTAAAGAGCCTGGAGTTTTGAAGTGGCATATAGTAAAACAGAATAGATGGGTACTACTGTTTATCTAAAATTCACTCAGCATTTCCATAGCAAGGTGCTGTTAATTTTCTGCTCACAGTGTCTTTGGCTCAGAGAATTAGCAGTTACTGCTGTTTGCAGGAAATCCTGGAGAATAGCATAGTGGGAAAAGAGTACCACACTGATATGCTGTGCCTGATTGTACGAATTCAGCCTGTTTCACCATCCCTAATGAATAAAGAAGCAAGTTTAGAAATCAGTTAGAATTCCTAACTGTAATGCTCAAATTAATTTGTATTATAATATAATATATATTAATCAAAAACCATATAAGCAGTTCAGTTACTTGACAGCTTCTGGCCCGAACTGTGTAAACTTCATGCTGAGGTTCCCTCACAATCCCCTGAACACTTTAAACATGGGCAGTAACAAGTAAAAAGTGGTTTTGCCATTACTGCCTAAAATACCCCACTTCTGTAATGCAGGCATCAGTGCTTGGAGCAAAGGGAACATCTGAGTCTCATCATCCATGGGGCCAATGGTCCTTCCTTCAACACAAACAAATATGGATCAGGCTGGGATTTAGTGGCTTTGGGCTTGTAGTTTTCAGGGCTTTTGGTAATAGAAACATTTACAGAGCAAATGTAGCTAAAAAATCTGTTCATATGAGGGCGCAAATGTGGGACCTTACTGGGAGGGTTCCATGACCTCAGGGTGATGGGATAGGTCTGGTTGCTGAGCCTCTGTCCTGCCAGGAACCTCCTGCTGGCAGAGGAAAAGGGGTCACACAGACATCATCAGCACAGAGCTGAGGAATGCAGGAAGCTTTGTTCACAGCACTCAGCACATGGGCACATTCTGTCAGCCCCCACCCCCCCAAAAAAGCCATGGCTTGGTAGCTCAAGTCAGGAGACTGCTCTGCCTTTGCTATGAAAGAATAAATATTTTCATCTGTATAAACAATGGGGTCAAACTTCTCACTGACAATATGGTGATCACTGTGATTTCTGCAAGCTGACAAATTACACTGAGTCTTTGAAACTGGTAATTAACCATTTATTACTGGAACAGGGGAACAAAGAGGAAGACAAAATTGAATCTTAACTAGGTTCATTGTCTCAGTGTTAAACACAATTACGACTGCTTTACTGGACACCTTCAATTTTCACCATCATTAAATAGAAACATATTTCAACCACTTATTGACTACAGCCTAAAATGAGATCTTAAGGAAAAGAGTTCTCCAGAACCAGAACTGTGTTTCCCTAGAGAGCAAATTCACCCATCTAGGCAGAGGCAGCCACAGAGTCCCAAGCCAAAGTCGTAACAACTGGAGGCAATTAGTCCCTTCTCCATTTGGAATTCAGCCTGGCTGGGGTTGCTCAACTCTCCTCTTTCCCACACAGTGTGGTTTGATCATTAAATATACTTCCAATGCCTTTGCCATAATGTGGATCCTGCTACATCAGTGTCACATGAGCAATAAATCTAGGATATACAAGGATCACAGTCTATCTCTAAAAGTTTAAGAGATTTAGAAGATTATGATGACTCCCTGGGACATCAGTGGCAGGGCAACATCATGACCTTCCCCACTTCAGGCCCACATGTGCCATGCCAGTGGATCAGATGTCAAATCTCAAGCTCCAGAGAGCCAGAGCTGATGGATGAATGCTGGTGAGCCACACTTGAGCAGTGAGGGCGTGAGCCTCCTGCCTGATGTCTGAGACTACACATTTGAGAAATACTGAAGAGTAGAGCCTGTTCCTGCTATAATCCTCTGCAGTCACTAGAATCATAATCATTGAAATAATAATATGTAAAATAATATGTAAAATAATATTATTTTCATTTATGTACATCTTACTTTGGCAAACAGTCACAAACTTACTGAAAGATAGAGCATCTGTGTCCATCTCTGTATCTGCTTAACTTTGAACATGAGATTTAAATGCATTTAAGGTTCTAGAGCATATTCTTAAAATTAAATATGTGATGAAATATTTTGCTAAAGCCATAAAACAACCCTATAATTAACACATACAGAAAATATAAGTGCAGTGGAGCAAATAATAACAACAACAGGAAAAAATTCCATTCATTATTACCATGCTGAACTGAAACATATTGTGATAGCTGTAACACAGAACCCAGGGGACTTCATGGCATCCTACAGCAGAACATGACCTGGGAAGAACCTGTCGTGCTCATGTCCTTTCACCTTTTGGAGAACAGAGTTGTTCTTACAAAGCTGAGCCAGAATACAGGGACCTCGATTCTAGCCTTGACTTTGATGCTGCTCCACAGGAAAACTTGTGTAAGCTCCTTGTTGAGTCCTGTATCAGTTTGCACATCTGTAAAATACTGAACACTTTTACAAAGCTCTTTTGATATACAGAAATTGAATAATGAGCATGGCTGATCACCTCTACATTTCTCTACTGTGCAGAGGACATCAATGGAGACACATCTAAATTTGTCCCATGACCAAAATAACTGCATTAATTAAGAGGCTGATTGGATGAAGCTAATTGCCACCAAAAAGTCACAAGGCAGCTCTTCTTGACTCCAGCACAATGACACCCTTGTGCAGGTCTACTGCCTTCAAACAGCCCCATGGCAGACAGCTCTTACATGGTGTTCCTGCACATCACCCCATGACAGCCCTTCCCAGTGGCCCATTTCCATGGGCCCTCAGCTCCCAAACCCTTCTCTCAATAAATCAGTGCTGAAGTTATTTTTTCATCTATTTTGAAACTGAGGTCAAATAAACTTTAATTGGTTTTGTCCTCCCATTAAATTCATCAGCAGTAGACTCTAGAGGGTGGAAATACAGGCCCCAGGTGCCTCACACAGACTTTTTGTCTGCATAGGAGATAAATTCAGGTCAGATCCTCACTTCCCCAGCAGCTTGTTGTGCCGAGATCCAAGACTGCAGGTTAAGCCCACCAGTATGTACATCCAGGAGACAGTTTACGCTCCCGTTGCCTTTTTGATAGGAGGGCTGACAATTTCACAGATTCTTTCACTTGCATCTGTCTCATCCTCTTTTTACTTATTACCCCCTGCAGAGAAGTAAATGAATTTCAGGCACCGAGGGTCTTCACCGGTCAAATGCGCTTAAACTGCCGGAGCCTGCTCAGCAGCTGACAAGTTTGCATTGCTACAAACTTGACTTGTGACACCTGCCCAGCAGGAGAGCCATTGGTCTTCAGCAGCAAGATTGACCTTGGAAAGTCCAGGCTGGCCACCTACTGTGTGAAACACAGCAGAGATGCTGCAGGGGATCCTGCCACGCAAGTAAACACAGGGCAGGTTCAATTCAGTGTGTGAGGTTTCTGCAACACCCAGCTGAAAGAGCCTTGCTAAGCTTGGAGTGCAGTTCCTGAACAGTCCATGGGGGAAAACAAAGAGGGGTTTTTTTACCCCACCAATATAAGTGCAAATCAACCGATGATAAAAATGTTATCAATGATTATGATTATGATTATGGAAAAGTACAAAACTTTTTGGGAAAACATCTCTTTGGGGTCAAACATCAGTCCATCCCATTCTATTCTATATTAATGACCTGGCTGAAGGAGTCATTGTACTACTTATTGAATTTGCAGTGATATTGGGCTGGAAGGAGCTGCCAGCACTTTGGAGGAATGGATCACTGTCAAAATTCTCATGCAATTAGTGGAGAAATAGAGGCAGAAAAATAACTCAAAGACAATGAAAAAATCTGGGCTTCTGTTGGAGCAGTCACAACTGGATCTTCAAGTTAGGTTGGATCACAAAGCTAAATTCAATAAAGTCATACAGAAAAAAAAATAAACCTAATTCTGAGATAAATACATAAGGGGAAGGTCACAGGAAAGACAGAAAAGGGAAGAATAATTTCTTCTTTCTGGTATCAAAGCAAAGGGTGGTACATCATGTCCAGTCTGGAACATCTTTAAAAATAAACAAAATGTGAACTGAGTGGAGAAAGGGCAAATAAGAACATAAGAGCAATCAGTGGACTTGAAAGCGTGAGCTGGGAGGAAAATCCGAAAGAGTTTTCTCAGTTGAGTGAGGAGATGTACAACAATCTTCAAATAAATCAAAGTTGGGTAGAAAGCAGAAGATTGTTGGCTTAAATTGTGACAAGCATGGTTTCTAGGCTCAATTCAGTAATAAACATAGATGTTTGCAGCCATTTCAAATGTTTTGGGACATGTGATACACTTCCAGGAGACTGTAAACTTGACACAGGTACTCCAGCAGACCAAGCCTTTCTGGAGAGACAGCTGGGCATGGGCTGGCAAGATGATCAGCCTTTGAGCACAGTACCAATTGCCTGGCTTCCCAAAGCCTCTGGCAGCCAGAGGAGACAGCCCTAATTAGTTGGTGCTCTTCCTCTCTCTTACACACAGATAAGTAGGGTTTACTGGGAAACAAGTAAAGCCTGTGCCCCTGAAGCCTGCTGGTGGATCACCAGGCATGGCCACCCAGCCATGGACTCTGGGAATGCTCAGAGCATCTCCAGTAGGCATTAACATGGATGCAAGTGTGTAAGATGTGACCCTACAGTGCAAGAATTTCCCCCACAGCTGACACAGAATGGTTTGGGTTGGAAGGGAACTTGAAGATCATCTCATTCCAACCCCCTTTCCATGGGGCCAACCTTCCACTGGGCCAGGCTGCTCAGGGCCCCATCCAGCCTGGCTTTGAACGCTGCCAGGGATGGTGAGTAAGCCCAGCTGAGAGGAGAGGCTGCAGTGCCATGGGGACTGCTGTGAGGGGAACACTACAAATGTGTTCCTTACTCATTGGATGGCTGCAGTTTGAGGATGAGAAATCAATATATAGAAAAAGAGAACTGGATAGGACAGTTAAGGATAGTTTCTGCATACAGGGAGCAGAAGCATGAACAGGGCATGCCAACCTACCCTAAAATTTCATTTTCCTGTTCCAACATTTCTTTAGTTTTTTGTGTTAACTCTCTTTCTTGCTCTTCCACTCTGGTCTACAAGAGGAACAAGACAATTTGAATACAACTTGAAAAGAATATTTGCCTTGAGCTGGAAAAAAAGGGAAAATTCACTCTGTAGAGGAAAAAGGAGAAGTACTCCAAGTGGCCATAGTTCAAAACTAAGCATTGCTTATGCTGTTATAGGACTACATTTCTTTCTCTGCATTCTCATAATTCAGGCCAAAACTTTGGTGAGGAAAGGAAAAAAAGAAAGAATTTATTTGAACCTCGGAGGCATGCCAACACCTCTGGATTAACACAGGCTTTTGTGGTCTGTGAAGCTCTCAAGAGGTAATTTGTAAAAGCCCATTAGGAGTGCCTGGCAAGAAGGGATGGCCAGGGAGGGTGTTGGTGGCTCAACAGGTGGGGCAGCCTCACCAGGAGACATCAGGGAGGGGTAGAAAGATGTCATACAGAGACTGCTCAACATATGGTCACAGACAACAGCTGCTGATGGTTTTAAATAACTGTTAAAAACCCAACCTTCCTTATGCCTCTCAACACAGCAATACATTTCCTTTAAAAACAAGAATAGGCTCATTTCCTTCTCATTGCCAGGAACCCCATGCTGTGTGTGGTTCCTGGAGCTGGGTTTGGCCCCCCAAAACACCCTGCTGGCTGAGCGATGCTGCCTCTTCTTGTGGGGATGCCTTCAGTCTCATGTAGATGGAAAGCCCTGAGGGAAAAAAAGGGGTTGAAACAGAGGCAGAAATTCAATTTTGTGCAGCCCCTCAGAGGCTGCCTGTGGGCAACAATAAGCCTTCTGATGGACGCTGCAAAGAGCTTCACTTGTTGCAGAAGCAGCAAACATTTCTCACAGAGAAATGTTTGGGAGCAGAGCTCACAAAATATCAGAACAAAAGGCCCTTCTATCAGGTTGCACAGTCAGCATGTCCACCACTGTTTGTGCAAAAAGGTGGCTTAATTTGTCCTCTGTTTCTTCTCTATCCAATTGGTGCATAAAACCCTCCAGCAATTCTGTTTCTAAGGTATTATTTAGTAACTCTGGCATGAAATGCTGAGAGGAGAAGTGCCTAGATTAGCTGAAGTAGCATCTGAGACTGAAAAGGCATCTAGATCTTCTGTATATTTAATGTTTCAATCAGAAATACAGTCTCTATGCTTCAATTTAAAGACAGAGAAGCTCTAATCTTCACGATGTGGCCTGGAGTTCACAGTACCAAAAAAAAAAAAAAAGAGAATGAGTTGGGAAGACTATCATAACCACTTAATTAGCTGCTAGATCAGCCACTGTAGCAGAGCGGGATTTATTTGTGAGATAAATGGGTTTTCAGGTTTCTGTCTTACAGTTTTATGATTCTCATCATGAGATAAAACAAGTAAAATAACTCAGAGTAAAATATCAAATAGGTTTTACACAATGGGTGGTTTCCCCTCCTCTTACCATTTTCACTTGTCTCTACCCACTCTCCTATTTAGTGGAAGCTCAGCACTTTTCAAAACTTTTCACCTCTGATAACAAAACTAAAAATTCATCACAGAAATATTTGTGTAATAAATATATCTAGTAAGTTTTCATGTTTCTGACATGAGTGGTAGGTCTCACTTGTATACTGAGGAAATATTTGTGCCTCATGAACTGGCTTCCTTTACACTGTAGGAAGTAAAAGAAGAAAGCTGGAATGGGGACCATAGCGCCTGAATTTCCCGCCTGTCATTGTTATGAAGTAGCAGGAGGTGGCTGAGCTGTGATTGCCTTAGAGACAGGTTCCAAGCCGTGGCCACCCCTGCACTTTGCATGTCTGAGCTGGCACCTGATGCTGCAGCCCTTCATCCATCACAGCCAGAGCCAGAGCAAAGCTGTGATCCAGGTGCACTTCCCACCTGATTAGCCTCATGTGAGATGTCACCTGCTACCCCCATGGTGTGAATGTCATCCTTTAAAGGCAACTGTACAAAGGCCAGCCTGTCCTGTAAATTATCCTGCAGCCTTTCTGCCTCCCTGAATATTTTGGTTACTGCACTGTGTTTTTCTCTGCATGGTGCAACTCCTCTGGAAAATCTCAAATGAGATTTCAGAGACCTGATGAATATTTTCTTCAGTCACAGACTTGAGGGTCTGTTATGCATTTACTCAGCAAAAGCTCCTATATCTTTCAGTACTCTTGGTACTTCAGGCTGAGCAATAAAGCTAGAAACATCTCAACCATCTTCTAATTTGCAGCTGCTGTCTTGGATGTTGCTGGTCTGGTTGTTCTGACTTTATAGTCATTATTTCTATCAACATTCTCACCATTTTCTAAGCCTATCTTTTAAAAATTCTCAAGAAATTACTTGCTGGCAAGACATGGTTAAGCAGAGGACAGTGCTGGTAATTTAGGAAATCTATACTTCTATCTGCAGCAGCTAAGTTTGGACCTCAAATAATTAAGAAATGACAGAACCCCCTGAAATGCACAGAATTCTTCAAGCTCCCATCAGCTTGTTCTCAGCTGGAAGTAAGTCTGCTTCTAGCAGAAATCTCATTTACCACATGATTTTTTAAATCGCAGATTTGTAAGACTGCATTTGTGACAGATCCCTGACTGCCCAGGGAAAAGTAGCAGTTAAAGAATCACTTTGTTTCGCTCTGGACGCTGGGGTGTGTTTTGGAGCAGGCTGGGGTAGATGAACAACTTTGATGAACACGAGGACGCTGCAAGCCCGAGTCAGCAGGTACGAGCACAGGCAGAAAATGACAGCTGTTAATACAGCACTGGCTGTGAAACTCTAAATGAGCCTGAATGCCATTCTTTGAAATGAATCTATTTCCTTTTCCCCAAAGTGTAAAAGGTCCCTGTGGCTAAAGAAAAGGAGGGACACTATCACTGTCAGAAGATGGCTGTAGGGAAGGCTTTTGCCTCATCTTCCCTGTCTATTAATCAAGCAGTTTTTATGGAGAGGTCAGGAAAGGCTAGGGATACAGCTTCTTCACTGCAGGGAGACAGCAGGGCAGCACAGCTTTTGATGGAAAAAAGGCACACTGTGTTGTCTGAAAGAATTTGTGGGTTTGTAATTTTTTGCATTATTGTTTGTAATTTACAAAAGCCCTAAGCATTTCAGCAGCTTTTTTTTGCACAGTGAGTTTCTATATTCCACTTCAAAGTAAACTGGCTTTTCCAAATTTCTCTTAATAAAAATCTTCAAAGTAGGTCTAAGAAAAGAAACTCAAATACTGAAATATCTTTCAGAATAATATGTTTTGTTGGGTTTTTTTTCTGGAAGAGATTTGGTTTTAAATCCTGTTAGAATTCAAATTGAGTCTTGTGTATGTTTTGGGAGATGGAAGGCAATGTTCCTCCTGGGTACCAGTAGAGAAACTTACACAGCTCCAAAATATTGCTATTTGGCCTCTTTCCCCAGAAACTTTTGAAAGGACAGTTGTAACTCTGAACATGTGTTCACATGAGCACGAGCAGAAGGGGACCTTTTTTGGAAGGGAATTTATCTCTTCCATGCCTGCCTAGGAATCACACAGCCACACACAACATGCTGTATTGATGCCTGGTGGTGTTCAGGACCAACTACAAGAATTGTACTGTCATTGCACCACGAGTGACTGGTGGATGTTGTGCACACACAAATGAAAGTTGGGACATGGATTATTTAAAGGGCCCCTCACAACTGAGATATCTGACTTCATCCTTCTGCACATGAATCTCCTTTTCTTTTTCCTTCCTCCTGCCGGTGTGCCTGACAAAAATGAACACAAAAATAAATTCCCAAGAGACAAGAATACAGCATCCTCTCCATGCCTGCTAAAGATAAGCATATGGTTTTATTCTGCACCTTGAAAAATGCTTCACACTCTCAGTCTGCCTCCACAGACCCTAACCCACTTTCTGAAGGGTTCTATAATCTTAAACTTGTTTCTTTATTGCTGAAAAAATAGTGGAGTTGCAAAAACAAATAAAAAAAAAAAGCCAGAGTATTCGAAGGTGAGGCCAACACACCTCTGGTTCACTTAGAGCCAGATGTTGCAGAGATGAAGGGTGGGTGCCTGTGGGGGCTTCACTGTGTGGTTGTTGCCTTGCTCCCTCTGCATCCTGTGTTTATGGCTCCTCCTGTCAGCAGCTCTGTGTGTCACTGCAAAGCTCTGTCCTCCCTCAGCCCCTGCATGTTCTGTTTGCTGTTGTAAGCACCACTTTTCCAAAGTGCAATCTTCAGGAAGGGGCCCTTTGCCACACACACATATTTTTCTGCTGTTAAAAAAACAGAGGTGTTCCCCCCAGCCAGTTTGAAATTCCTTTCTCACACACAACAGAGGTGAGGAAGTACTCTTTTTTTTCTTGGCTTTGCCACAAATCAGTGGAAGTGGTTATTGCTGCCTGACAGGGCAATTGAATGAAGATGTTTTTCAGAGTGGCGCTATAAGGGACATTGACCGTTGATATAAACTACTCCTTAATAACTTTCTCTGGGTTCCCTTATCAAAACTGTGCCAAACAGCAAAGATCTCACATTACTACCAAAAATCAGCAAGGGGGATAATGTTCTATTTCAATTCTCCTGGTAACCACAACTAAAGAGAGAAGTGTGATAGAATAATGAGGTTAGGGATCTGAGTGAGTTTTAAGATAGGACCTGTGGTATTAAGCTAGCTCAGATATGAAATTAAAGAGCAGTCATACTGGAAATCATTCTTATGCTGAAGGACTGCACAAATTAGCAGACACACTTAGACCTGTAAATAACTTGCTGGCAAATTGCTGTGAAGGTGGCTTTCTTAGAGGCGCATGATAGGCTTTGTTATAATAAAGACAACTAAAAAGGCTATGGTATGATGACTTGAGATGGGATAAACAAAATGAGGCTTCATGTCTTGATACTCTTTGTTTTACCTACAAGGGATGATTATAGCCTATTTCATGTAGGAATGCAGGGTTTATGACTCCTGCTATCAGTCTGAAGGCCCAGACTCTGGGTGTCAGCCCAATAATAAATTCTGAAAACATCTCTTCACTTCAGCCGAATTTGACAGAGGAGTAGAGCTCTCAAATGCGCACCTTTCATATTCCATGAAAACCTGCACCATCAAAAGAAAAGAATCTGTGTTCTTCACCTGTGAAAACTCAGCAGGATGAACATGTCCTTTCCTAATCACCAGCAAGCTCAGCCACAAGTCCCAAAGCTGTGCAAATAAGGTTTCATTCATTGTGCTGCTCTCAGCAGTATTTGTTTGTCTAAACAAGCACATGTGATGAGATATGCTGTGGGAGTCTTGGGGGCTGGGTGACATTCATGAGCAATCAGCTTCTCAGTGAAGCTGGAATGTTTGGGCCTGTGATTAAGGTGGACAATCAGGGAACAGAAAGTGAAATTTCATCAGCATGTCAGCGTGCGTGCTCAAGAGGCAAGACAGGCACTTCATTTTCACCTCTATATTCTGTCTCTGTATCCAGAAAATGGACACAGTCATTCAAGCAGAAAGAAGAATTTGCAATAAATGATGTATTTGACTTTGTTCCCTCTGACTTACAAAGAGGGAGACCACAGCTTTTACTTCTGAATCAGTTTAGTGTGTATCCTCCAGGATGCCTCCTTTGGACACCCTGTCACCTTCTAAGAGTTCCTACAAGAGGGAGGGAAATGAACAAAGTGTTTCACCCAGAATGATTTGAGCAATTAAAGTCGAGTTTGTCTATTATAAGGCCCATGCCCAACCACTAACACTCCATAGACAGAAGGCGGTAACTCTGAACCCCAAAATACCTGGTTCAAACAGGAGGTTCTATTTGTGTCTCCAATAAACCTGTTTAGACATTATTTCACATATTGCCATAAGCAACTTAATTAAATTTCAGTTAATTATCAAAAATAGTCAGATAGAGATGCCAATAATTATTTAATTAATTCCACATTAATATTATGTGCTGATTAAATGCCTAACACTGTCTCTTGATTTACCATGTTAACAAGCCGTAAGTGTATAATCAGGTTAGTTAAGAAACTTCAGGCCCATCTAGCATTCTGGACATGCAGTCTCTCTTTACCAAATCACTCTGGGTTCAAACTAGCCAGTGATATAATGACACATCATCAATGTTATTATGCTGAAACAGAAAATTGCCTTTTGATCTTACATTCAGCTATTTAAGATATATTTTTAAATTTAAAGGATACATCTTCATTTATGCTTTTTATGCATCAATATTTTTTTTATCTGCTTCTACAGTGTATTAAACAATAAGGATTCTCGAAAGTTTAGACTGGAAATAAAAACATGAGATTGAAGAAAATCACCTATAGCAAAGGAGCCTGATTTACTCTGTTAACTGATCCTTTGGCCGGCCTGGTTCCCTTTGTTTCTGTTGAGCAGCTGAAGGGGCAGAGGCTTGTTTGCTCTACACCTTGACTTTGAGCACTACAGCCCCACTCCTTTTTTTTTCAACCAATGCCACAGCTGTGATGATTTCTGCTGAATTCCTGGAAAAGTCTCCTCCTGCAAGCTGCAGACTCGACCTGCCAGTGCAAAGGAGGTATGGCACAAGAAAACATCTCCACAAATCAGGCTGTTGACTAATCCCAGTGCACCAGGCAGCACAAATGCTGGCTGCTCCAGAGCAGGGAGGAAGTCTAAATTTTATTGGTAATGAAGGTGGGCAGAGAAGAATAAATACTGTCAGAGCTTGCTAATTATGAAAAGAGATGGATGGCTGCTGTAAATCAGTGTGCTGTGGGGAGAGAGTCTTGAGACAGATTAAGTTATTATTCATATTTGGGCTGTTCAAATAAATCAATGGAAATTCCATCAGCAGCAGGTTCCATTTTTGTTTCGCTTCTTGATTTATGGGTTATGCCTTTGGTCTTCTTATCAGAATCCCTTTCTGCTTTATTCCTAACAGGTATGTGTAATCTAATCTGAAGCCACCAGATATTTTCTTGTGCAAAAATATTTTCATAAACAGCCTAGTAACAGGAGAATTCACAAGGCAAGGTGCTTTTTATGTTTCAAATCCTTCAAAGTAGTTTATTGCACTGCTCTTTACTTACATTCCTCACCAGAAAATTAGGGATTAAAATAGTAATTTTTTCCATGTTGTTTAGCCTAGTCTTCCAATGAAACAGTATCAATGTAGTCACTAAATTGGCTGTGCTACTTGGCCCTTCCACAGCAGATTGTTTACATTTTTTCACCAATATCAAGCAAATTTAGGGAAGGATAAACATCCCAGGAATACTGAGCTCCTAGTGGGATGAAAGTAGGCAGTAGGGCAGAAGATCCCACATGTCCTTATAAGGAAAGTATAGTGTCTCCAGCACAGATACATTATGAATAGTGTGAAATCTAAGTGGAAAACAACCAAGGACCCAGTTCCTGAGCTGTGACATTTGTAAGTTTACTTGCTTGCTTATTTAGATGACAATTTCTCTGTAATGGTGTTGGTCTCTCTGTGTTGATGTTCAGCATCTTCTGTGTCACAAGAGTGCCTATGCACTGCCAAAGATGAATCAATAAATGCCCCAGGGCATGTGATCAGGAAGGACAAACAAATTGCACCTCACCTTTAACCTCTGGTTCTATTTATTGTTATGTAATAAATAGAACCAGCAATGTCTCAGGGTCTAAATACAGATAACACCGTGAAGCCTCTGTGAGTAGTTACATCTGCCAGTATTTCTAACAAATGGGCAGATTCAGGGGACAAAAACATGGATTGTAATCAATAGGTGAATGCCCAAGCAGCGGCTGGACAGCACAACAGCACGTGGAAAGGAGCAGCATTTCCAGGATCAGGTGAACTGTTTGAGAGAGGGCAACCAGCCACCTTTATTGAACAGACAAGCTTTAAGCTGATGGTAATTGGGCACAGACTCCTTTGAATAATAAGAGCAAGTTCATGGGCTGGGCAATGACTTCAAGCAATGAGGGAAATTATTAAGGGCCACCTGACATCTACAGAGACCTGGATTATCATCAAGCAGATGCCTGATGAATGTGTACTTAAATGGGCTGAGTTTTACCCGCTCTCAACAGCTTAAAATCACCTCTGGCTACACTGTAGGAGAAATGATGCAGACAATAGTAAGACTGGATGGAAAACATTTATCTTTTCCTGTCTCATACTGGCTTGACAGAGCCATTCATACTATTCAAAGAACCTGCTATATCATTTATGCTGCTACTAAGTGCCCACTTGCTTTGCATTTGTAAAAAATTGTTTTCAACATTTTGGAAGCCTGGCATAGTGTGTTTAGATGTCCTGATCCCAGCAGAGTGTTTGCAAATCCAGTAATTGCATATCATTACCTCCTTTTGTTGCTGATGCTGTTGCCTGTGCCTTCATTTACCTGTGGCTCTGGACCACTCACTGTTAGAGATGGCTATCTTTAATGCTCTTCTCTCCAATGGTTTGTTTGAAGCAGCATGCATACATCTTAGAGTCCTGCAAGCAAAGCAGCATGCCACAGAGCTTAATTAAAGAGGAAATAAAAAAAGAAGCCTTTCCCCAGTGAGCTGGGGGGGTTGCAAACTGCTGAAGCTGATGGGATGAGATTGATTGTCTGATGTTAACATACAGAGAAAGGGAACTTGTGACAGAGGTGGGAGAGCTATATTTCATTAGGGACAGCACCATTGAAAAGGACATTCACTCATAATCTACTCGGGTTTTGTTTTTTTTATTATTTCAGTATCCAGCAGTGTTTTAAGGCAATTCCCATCGTACCTCCTGCTGTAAGCTTGGAAGTAAAAGAAGCCAGCTTTATACATCAAAGCTACACTAATAGCCCCTTTTCTGTCCCATGAACCATTAGCATGGGACCAGCAATACTGACAGGTCATAGCTGTGCTATTTCCATCAAACATCAGACCTGTGCTGGAAATGATGGCAGTATCTCATCCAATTAGTCTAGAAAAGGCACTGGGATATGTCTTCCAGGTGATTACTTCTGACAGCCAGGTCCACCATTTCCCGTTTTCTGGAGGTGCCTACTCCAGGATTAGTAGTCACTATTTCAGAGCCTTCAGGACTCTTTGCCCTCTTTAAAGCTGCACAAAGCAGCTTCCTGTGGGATTTTTAAATGGTTGTTCAAGACAGTTTGCAATCAGCCAATGACAATAGAGGCAAGTCTGTGGGAGTTTTTCGTTGTCTCCAAAGCAGCAAAGCACTTCATAAGCACTTCATTTTTGCTGAACAGAATGCCATCATGCATCTCCAATAAATGCTAAAAATCATTCCTGAACCTGCTGGAGCCTGTGCCGTTAAGGCAGAGGCTGCACACCCAGGGAGTGCTGGCTGTACAAACCAATTGTGCCAGAGGATTGGTCGCTGTGCCCACGTCAAGAGGCAGCTGGCAGCAGAGATGCATGTGGGCATCCTTATCTGGGATCATTCACAATGATTCTCTTGAAAGGAGATTCTCTCTTTTGCAAGCTTCCTTATTCCAACATCAGCTTTTTGGGAAGTCACCCCAAGAGTGTGAGGCTCTGCTCTATTTTCCTTGCTGGTCATCACATGAAAGGGACAGTGAGGGTTTAGGTGATCCAGCTGGTGAAGCTAAAAGGAACCTGGGAGCTCTGGGTGTGCTCAAAGATAATTGCACTGCAGTGTAGAGAGTCTCTGTCTTCCAAAGCGGTACTTGCCTGACAAGCTCCATGCTCCTCTGTCTCTGCAGCAAAGTTACAAAACTGAGGTGTGCAGTCTGTGCAGCTCAGGGCCTTTCCTGCAAGGACACCCACACCACAAGGACACCCCATTACCAAGATGCACAAAATGGGCTGGCAGCCTAAACCCCAGCTGAGCTCAGGCTATTTCCAGGAGAAGTTTGGAGGCACAGTAACTCAGTTCTTGCTGCACTGTGCTCTCAAAGCTAAGGAGAACTTTGGTGACTGGACTTCTATACAGTCACAAGCACCAGTACAAAGACCTGAGAAGAATGATAGTATCACACAGCAGCCTTCTAGGTGTAGTTGTATGTAATTCATTCTTCTTCCTAGGAGGAAGAAGAACAGGCTGTGCCTCAGAGATGGGTGGCTAATGATTTTCCTTAGATGAGAGTAAGTTAGGTGATCAAAACATGCACAGAAATATTAAGATGGGTCCTCTGCTCTGCCAGAAATGCCATCTCTCTGCCCAAGGTTACTTTCCTGCTCTGTCTACCCAAATCCTCACCTTAATTGTGCATAAATTGGAATTAATTCCTTCTCTTGACATGAGGCACCAAAGGGAAGATCTCTCGCTTTCCTCGCCATGTCCTACAGGGATGTTTTCCCATACCCACGTGTTGCCCACACGGGCCGGATAATTATGCAGAAACTTCACCTCCAGCCCACTATGGCCCTTTGGATTAGCAGTCCATGTGTTTTTTTTCTCTTGTTTCCATCAGCTAATCAAGAATCTCTGGTTTTGTACCATTTCACAGATATCAGTCCTTTCCCTGGGATCATTTCAGCTGCATAATAACAGCCTGTAAGTGCCATTCCCAATATCCAGTTGACCTTCAAGGTAAATTGTGTTTTGCATTTGTCTTACACACTTTCATAGAAACTTAATCCACTGTCTAACATAAATGATCATTTCCAAAGAACATAATGGCTCTGAGTGCAGACAATAACTGGCTGCAATTTGCTTCATGAGCAATTTTATTTACATCGACAGCAGAAGAGCTAAATTGAAAGGTCTGCTCTTTGACTGTGGCTGTATTTTTGCCAACACCAAAAGTATGTTCAGCTTCAGGAAATCAATTCACCTTTGATTTAGCCCTCTGTATTATTAACACAAGAATAATACAGAATATAGATTTCCTGCCCAAATGAAATGAATGAACATCTGTCTTCATGCCAAGGCAAGCACCACCCAAATTATTGAGAAAAAGCCATTTGATGGGGGACAGTGCACCTCTCAGAAGGGCTGTGGTTGGGGTTCACACAGATGGAGCCAGCTCAAAATAACTGCTGTGCAGGCTGCTCAAGTACCCTGTGGTGCCTTGTTGTGTGGCTACTGGGTCATCTTCACTGCATGCCAAAGGTGGCCCTGAGGCAGCCTCTATTGTCAGACCCAGCTGCTACATAGACTGTGAGTGCCACAGTAAATCTTAAATGTGCTGGAGTACATTACCTGGAACAGGTTCTGTGTGACAAAGCCATGATGCCCAGCGTTGGGAAGGAATTATCACACTTGCTGCCTTTCAAAATGCTGGAGGTCACTTTTCCAGAACAATGCAAGTAAAGCCACTAGGCTGGATGGTGTAAGCAGGTTACTCAAGAGGATGAGTACATGTCTGGTATGGAGATGGGGTAGGATGTCTCAGGCACACAGTTCTTTAAATTCTTAAAAAATAGGGAAATTGTCTTGATGCCAAATAGACTCACATTTTTAAAAAATATTCTTCTTTACACATCCTCTTTTTTTGTTCCCATAATCAAAAGGTTAAATCATGGGATGCTGCACAGAGATTAAGGGAGAAAGTTGGTTATTCTATTTGCACAAAAATACTGCATGGGAAACCCCAGGTACACCCAGTCCCAAAGAACCTGCAAATTATGTAGGAAGTGCACAGCATGTAGATAGGGAATAATCATAAAAGCTTTGTGGATTATCCAAAAAGAAGGAAGAGCATGGTGTCCATTTTATGAGTGATAAGTGGAAGACAAGAAAGGCTAAATGAGTTATCCACAGTCTTTAGGTAGTATGTCATAAAGCATCTAGCTGATAATCTGATATATTACAAGGAGTTCTTTGCTGTGCATCAGAAGCCCATAATGGTGGGGGTGTGGAATTTAGGAGCCATTCCAGTACATTCCCACTGAAGATTTGGTAGAGATGAGGGAATCATGTAGCAACTTAAATTTTGCTGTGCTGAAAGTCTATGAAGAAATAAGTCCAGACAAAGTCAGTCTAAACGAGTCGGGGCAATTTGCCAGCTGACACCATTGCTAGCAAAGCACTAAAAAAATATTAAGTGCTTCCAGGTCAGAAAAAAGCAACTTTCATTGTGAAGGCTGAGAAAGGGAGAGGAAGGCTGTCTCAAGTGCTCTAGCAACCTCTTGGACTGTCACCAGGAAGACTTAAGACTTTGCAAGTACTCTTTGACCTCCGTCAAGGGGAGTGATTGAGAGCTGGTGGCAGTGGTGTGAAGGTGACACACAGCACAGAGGAAAGCAGGAGAGGGAGCTTCTGTGCAGCAGTGACATTTGCACATACAGTCATGGGCTGATGTACAGCCTTACTTACTGGTGCCTCTTGTGTTCTGGAAAAGAACAGTAGAAATAACTGTTAATAAAAATAAATATACCTTGATTCAATATTGGCCTAATAAAAAAAGTATAGGAAAAATATGTTATTGAGTTTCTTTTTCTTTTTTCTCCAGAAAGTATATAAATAGTCACAAAAGTGTCAGTAGAAGAGAGGGAGGTGAGGGAATAAAAATGAAGCATCTGGCAATCACAGGAAGTTTATAACCAGAACTCCAAGACTTTCTGTTGTTATCTTGAAGGCTGGTTTATACCATGGCATGGAATACAACCCAGAGAGACCCCAGAGCCAGTGGCAGCAAGAGGCAGCCTGTCAGACTGTTCATAGCCCCATGCAAACACAAGGCTGGGTCAGAACATGCTGTTACAGCAAAAGTTAGCTCAGCAATCCATTGCCCTCAGGCACAGGTACAGTAGAAGGGGAAGGGAAGGACAGATGCAGCAAGGAAGCAAGAAAGAGCCTTGAAAAAGGGGGAGGAGGTAGCACAGTGGGACAAGACCTTAGGAGCATCCCCATCGTGTCAGAAGCCACCCAGCTGTTTGCCTGGGAAGGTGGCAGGGAGCAGCACTAGGTGACTTGGCTGGGTGGGCACAGTGCAGGGTCACCAGCCCTGGGGCTGCAGCTCGAGCTAGGATAGCAAGGCTGGAGCAGCTCCTTCTCTGCCATAGGGTGGGAGTGACAAGGAGAAGATCCCCAGGACTTAAAGGGAGAGAACCATCCCACCAGGTGTTTTTTCTTTGCTTAAAAGGTTCCCAAGTCACATGAGCCCTCCCTGGAGTTAGCAGTGCAGGCCAGCAGCACACAGTCCTGGCAGTCCTTCCCCATCTGGGTTTTAGCATGGAATGCTAAGTCACTATCTACTTTATTTCTAAAGACAGTTATTCATTTCACTACCCACACCCCTTCAGATTTATTTCAGAAAAAACATTTCACAATTACAACCTTCTCTTTTTCTAATATGGTTTAAATTTTCCTTCTAAACTAAAAAGGTAAACATTGGCTGGCTTCTTCAATGACCATTTCCATTACTATTCTTTAGATCAGCTCTATTGTCAGTTAGCCACTCTTCTGATGTGAGTATCCTGACAGCAAGAGTAGGAGAGATTTGCAACAAATTACTCCAATTTAAAAGCAGAAAAGCACAGCAGGAGCAAGCAGTGTCCATATTATTGAAGCCCACTTCAGTTCAGTCCAGGATGGTAATCACAGCTCCACAGAGGGAAGGAAGATGTGTGTCCTACCATTATAATGGGGCATTATGCTGTCAGACACTGAATAGGTATTACCATAGAGGGACTTTTCTTTCATCAAGCCTTCAGTTTAAAGGGCTCTGCTGTATCAAGGAGTGCTGTTCATATCTCAGCAATGCTGCATGACTTAGACATTAGATGATATCAAATCCATTAAGGAGTATAGTTTAATAATCTGCATCCTTTCACTTCCCCTTGTATTTATTGCCACAGTATGCAATAAATGCAAGGCATTTCATGGCTAACAAGATTCACAAAGATTGAAGATGGTTTTGTTTTGCTGGTTTCACACAGTTCATAATGGGACCCTCTGCACAGTGTGAGGTTCACAGAGCTGGGCTCGTTCCAGGAGGAAAACAGTAAATGTGTGATAGGTTTATAATCTGTGAGACACAGCTCAAGTGCCCTGCTTTCACCAAATGGGTCCTGGCAAACTTTCCTTTTATTGCTGTTCAGGCACACATTGACGCATACGGTTTATTAAATAATTTTGCATCTTGTCAAATTTCATTAAAGTGAGGGAACCAGAAAAATTTCTGTGCCTGCAGAAGGTTTAATCAGTGCTGCATCTTTGCCTATCCACCAGCAAAGGCGAGTTGCATCCCCAAAAATCCTAAAAATAAAAAGCTGTTTCGGTAAAGCATTTCTCAGCTCTGTTTACATCTCCTCACAACTACTTATTTGTACAACATACAGTGCTTTTTGAGCCTTGCTTGAAGAGCTTTAAATGAGTGAGGATGAAGGAATAGGAGGACAGCTGTCTCCTTCACACAGACCTGTCTGAGCAGTGAAACTTCAGAGGAAAAAGAGGACTGGCAGACAAATCCTGCTTGTTTCCCTGCTCCATAGTTACCTCTGAGTAACTACTGGCATCAGCAGTGTTACTCACAATTTTGCACCCATCTGACTCGAGTGCAGCATGAATAATTTCTGATCATTCCCTGCTGAGCTGGATTTGGTCAGATGTCCATCAGGAGAAAGCCTCCATCCCACTGGAGCCATCAGCATCTCTGTTTCAAGCCAACTCCTGGCAAAAGCAACTTGGAGCAGGTGGCCAGGGGGTCCCTCTGAGAGGGCAACATCTGCAGGTCAGCTGCAGCTGCCATGGCTATTCCAGGAGCTGTAAAGCTGGGGGTGCTCCTTCTCAGCCAAGTCATGCAATAAATACATTCAGGGGGCTGTTTTGCCACCTGTTCCCATTTCCTCACCTTCAGCAGTGACATTCAAAAGAAGTTTGCCATTTCCCCACAAAAAGCCTTAATAAATACTCCACTGAATTTTGCTGCCAGTAAATGGAACATTGTAAGATGTTGACACAGAAGCCCAGACCAGCAGGGAGAACAGGAGGTGTGTGTTTTTGTCACTGCACTTTGCCCTCCAACCAAGCATGGCTGGGGCTGGTATTTGGCCCTCCCTCCTTGGTGGGAGCTTCAAAAGAAAAAGGGCAGTTGCAAGGTTTCTGCTGAGCTTCCAGTCTCCTGAAATGTCTAAGCTAAAAAACAAAAAAATCAGCCAATCATAAAATAGTGGGGATGCTCAAGGTGAAGAAGGCTCTTCAGCTATTGTGGCCATCTTCCCTGAAAATCCAGCCAGCAGGTTTGACTTTTGCATTTAAACAGTTCCTCTGCATAACAAGGCCCAAAGGCTGGTACCAAAGAGATTTTAGCTGACAGAAATCTCCACAGTAAACCACTGCAGTAGGTACGTCCCTCCACTGTTATGCTGAGCCAGATCACAAGGAAGGTGAATACAGCTCCATCCATCCATCCATCCATCCATCCATCCATCCATCCATCCATCCATCCATCCATCCATCCATCCATCCATCCATTTCCAGCTGCCACAACCAAGCCAAACAAGGTAGATACATTTTCCTGAGGAAATACCCCATCCTGCTCAGTAGCTTCCTAATTCTTACTGGTTGTATCTGGATGCTGTTTCTCAGGAGAGCCCATCCAGACAGAGCTGTTTGCCTCAGCACTCAAAGCCTTTCCTATTTGCAGTTATTTCAGTGGCTGCACCTTCATGACAGGGCTGATAAATTCAATTCTGACTGCAGAGGGACTGGGTGACAGCTGAAAACAAAAAGTACAAGCAATCCTGACAGTTCTTCACTTCAAAGAAAAGAAAAGGCAAGGTAGAAAAATGTTCTTGAGGCAATCTGGTGAAAAGGAGCTGCTGCTGAGCCCCTGCATTCACTGGGGTTTCCAAAGGTCACTCCTGTCCTCCCTCCTTCTGCAGCCTCTCATAGATCATCTGTGGTTCAGACAGCCCAGGCTGTATTGGGCTCCCCACCCATCTCAGCAAAACTTGATTATATGTGTATTTTCCTTTTGAGGACATTTCCTCTCCTTATTCCCTTTGTTACCTATTCTCCCTTTCATGTCAAGATGGATCAAAGTGTTCTACCATCGTGGGCAACTCTTATCCCAGGAATATGTGAATCCAATCCCACCAGAACATCATAAATATCACTGAAATCTTTCCTTGCTGGTCTACCCTAACAGTGACCTGCATTATTGTATCCTGCAACCAAGGTTAATGAGAACAGTAGCATGCAAAGCAACACTATTGCTTATTTGTTATTAATACCAGCAAGACAGCAATATTTAGCTATCACAAAATGGAAAATAGAAAAATGGCTATTACCTTGCTCCTGCTAACTCTCCTACTCGCACCTTTTCATAGCCAACCCAGCTGCAGCTTTAGAGCATGTGTAAACCTTAGTGGAAAAAAACAGTATCTATAAAAACATTGCAGCTTGTAGCAAAATTTCATTTCAGAGAACTCTGAGGAGCCCTGGGATCCTGTTGTATTGTTACACACACAAAAAACCAGCACCAAACTGAGTGCTAATGTACATGTTAATACAGGATTGCTGTAGGACAAAGGTGTGAAATGTTCCTTCTCTGCCCTGCTGCAGTGCTGCATCCAGATTTGGAAACCATTCTTTGAGAAAGATGTAATCTAGCTAACTGAAAATAATTATGAGCAGAACAAAAAGGATCAGCAGATATCTAGAAAGTCTGACTTAATTTGGAAAGACTAAAAGAAATGAAGTGATTTAGTCTCCAATGATTGAAAAAGAGAATTAGAAAAGCAAATTTTACATGCACTGAAGGTAGCAGCAGAGTGAGTCATAAATAAATGAATGCATGTCTGCTGTAGATATAAGAAGGTATTGGCTTAAAAGCAGGCAAGGAGGATTTAAGTGAGACATCAGGAAAAAAGCTGGCAAGGCCCAAAATAAACTAAAACCTTGGCTAAACCTGATTCTGCCCTGAGCATGCATCTGGGTGAGGTGATGTGTGACTGTCCCTTCCTCCTGCAATTTTTTTACAGAAGTTGGTTCTCCTTGGATGAAATTATGCCCTAGAAACATTTTTCCATCCACATTTCCAGTATAAGTTACATTATTCTTTGGCAGCACCAAAAGAGACTGCCCAATTTAATAGCACTGCTTTCTGCACTCATAGGCTGGAATTTCAAGGAAATCCTAAAGTTGCTCAGCTTGCTTAGACTTTCAATGAGATTTGAAAATTTGGGTGCTTCTGATTTTGTGTTTGTTAAAATAAAATGCCAATTTCAGTGATAAAGGGATTAATATTAATAGCATCCTATCTAAGTAACAGAGCAGTGAGCAGGCTGCCCTCTGCTCTGGTTGACTTTTTATCACAGGTGTGACTCAGTGACTAGGAGAGTTCAAGGAGGGCCTTCCTCTGCCTGCTCTGAGTGTGTCCAGGACTGCTGGGGAGCATACTCAGCTGCCCAGGCCCTTGGAGAAACAGGAAAGCACAGAGTTGGACACTGCGAATAGATTCCACTTTGTGAATAGATTCCACTTTGTAGCTGTCTCTGTGGTTTATCATGACTGAAAAACGTGTAACTTTTTCACATTAATACAAAGATCTTGGGAAAGGGGTGGAGAGTGATATACAAACTATAATACAAACTTTTCTATATTATAACACAGAGCAGCAGGCTTTATGTTATAATATAGAAAAGTTTGTATTATAGTTTGTATACCATATAAAGCAATATGTGCTTAATACCACTTGTCCCTGAAATATTCTCCTCTTTAATAAACTGTGTCATTTGTTTTCTACCATTCAAAACCATCTAGAGGCATCCTCTTATGCTGAAAGAGACCTCCCTGTGCTCTTCACATAAAAAAGGTAATTGGTCTAAAGTGCAAAGAGAGAGCTGCCTAAATGAAACCTCCTTTCTGGTCTGCATAGATAGGCAGGAGAAAAGGGGATGGCTTTGGGGGTGAGATCTCTTGCAGAGAAAAGAAGTTTCTGGAAGGTCACTCCCAGCAGGACTGAGATGCATTAGAATAGCATGGCATTCAAGCACCACTGCTTATTTCCAAGGAGTGGCAATTTCACTTTGGTTGTCCTGGGAGATAATAACCTCTTTAAAATAGAATATTTCCCACTCATCTGTAGGGTAACCACGTGGCTTCAAGGAAAATGGGTGAGCCCAAAGCAAAGGGCATCTCAGCCCTATGCAGAGAGCATCACCACCAGCAAAGGGACACAAGATCCACTGAGATGAAGAGAAGCTTTATTGCTTCTTGGCATTGCATTGTGCTCCTTCTCAGCTCTGTAGCCACAGTGATCTGAGCCTGGCCCTCCACTTGGCCCTCTGGTCTTTCTTTGGGGATCCAAGGTGAAAATCATTTAGCTATCCAGTTATAAATGTCATCTTACTTGAGACCTTATTTCTGTAGCAATCAAGCTACTAAAATTGTCTATACTATTAATGTATTACTGTTAATACCCTGTTTCCAGGATCAAGCAGAGCTGTATCTGGGTTTCTTCAGCAGTAAGATATCCTCCATTGTTTTCCAAATATCCCGTTAAAACCTTCCAGGTATCTGAAGCTTTTCACCCAATTACTTCACCCTGTAAGAGGGACAAGATGCAAAGAGACAGAGAGGGTAGGAGAATATGGGAGAGCAGTGAGAGAACTGACAGAGCAAGGAAAACTGCAAAATCCAGGCACACCACCAGCCCCACTCGTGTAATCTGTAGCACTGTTGGTCACGGCAAGCCAATTAGAGTTGCTCAGCACAGCTCCTATTCATGAGCCCAAATACTTTCTTTTGTTCAAGCACTGTCAACAGAGATCTTTACTGTGAGCTGTCCAAATATTCCATAATTAAGATGAATTAGAAAGTGGAAAAGCAACTGCAGCAAGAAGAAGTAAGAAGAAAGCAATTGTGCAGAATACTAAATTCCTTCCTCAAGCTTTAAGTCTAAACTGACAGACCTGTGCACTTTCTCCCTTGTTAGCTTTTTTCTTCCTCTTCTTTTTTTCCCTTCTCATTCCTTTGGTGACAGAAGAGTGAAAAAGGACACAAATCACTAACTACTAAACTGAAGCACACATCTTTTTTCCCCCCCTTGCTACTCTTCACAGAGCCCTTTAATCTCACATAAATTCTTCCTATATCCTCTCTGGAACATTGATTTAAACCACAGGAGTTGGGAGTGGCAGGAAACAAGCAAACAGGGGGAATGCGGTTCTGACACCTAGAGCTTGAAGGTATAAGAAAGTAGAAGCCCTTTCTCTTGGAGAAAGCAGAGATTTCAATGGCTTTCAGCCTTGAGTTTGAAGTAGCCATAAGTATTCTGCAAGAGATAAGCATGTGAACGAGTATCTTCCTTAATCTAGATCTTCTGTCTTCTCACTTGGGGTCCACTGGCATGTTGAGATGTTCTGCTGTGTCAGACTCATGTCCAGGAGTGGCTTTTTTTTTTTTTTTGATTACCTGCCCCTGCATCTTCCAAGCACAGTGAAAATTGAACAACTAAATGGCAGCAACAAGCTTACAAGCTTTCCCTTCTTAGATGACTTTTCAGTATCACAGAGTCCTCAGCCCCCAGAAATTGCTGAGAAATTCTTCTTCTCTAACTGTGTTTGTGCTCTTGTCTCCTGGGTCTGCTGCTCCCCACAAACAGCAGAGCAGAGGATAAAAGAGACAAGAGAAATACTTTGGCTCTGATTCTGAGAACAGAGCCCACAGGTGGCACAAGCCCACAGCTCTCTCCTTGAGCATTATTTGGGTGATCATGGGACTCCTTTGAAGCAGCTTCCCCCTCTGCCCAGGAATGTGAGCAGATGAAGGCTGGTCTTCTGTCTTAAATCAGAAGGGATTTCTCAGCTTGAACCATGAAAGTTCTTTCAGGAACTACAAACTCTAAGCAAAAAAGTCTGTGATGCTAAGGCAGAAGCTGAAGTGGATACTTAAAAGGATTGTCTCCATATTTTGGCACTTAGTTGACCTTCCAATCATGCTTTAGGGTGATCCTAAATCCCAGGAGAGTCCATAGGCCTTTCCTAAAATGTTTTGCTAGATGTGACTGAACTGTATTATGGCATAAGGAGAGGTTTAGTACTGGGTTTCTGTTTACAAGAGAAAGGGCAATTCTGGAGTAGGCCTAGACACCAGAATAGGTTTCGTTTGTTTGTCATATACAATAATGTTATTTAGTTTAATTTAATTTATAAATTAGATTGTTTAGTAGAACTTTATTTCCTCTTGCTTATAGGAGGTTCAGGCTTTTTCTCCCTCTGGTGGATTTCTGCTCCTGTGATGCAGGACACATCTTTACTCTTTGTCTAATAAAAGCTCTTCATCTGGCACATGAAATGGGCCATTAGTCTTTAAAAAGGACCATAAGATGTGTCTTTAAGGGTAAAAGACTGTAAGGAAAGGCTTTCTAGGGCAAAGTGAACCTTTCAGTGTGGTTTTGCTACACATTTCTTGGCGAGAAGTGAAAGGGGAAATGGGCATGCGACAGCACATTTTGCTGGCAAACAAGTTGGAGTCTAGAAAGCTGCTCAGTCTCTTCCACCCTGGAAAAAAAAAAACCAAAAACAAAACAAAACAAAACAAAACAAAAACCAACCAAACAAAAAACCAAACAAAACAAACAAACAAACAAAAAAAAAAAACAAAACAAAAAAAAACAAAATAAACTTGCCCACTTCAGTCCCCAGCAGCCTCCTTTCCCAGAGATCTCCTGTGATCAGATTCAGCCATTCAGAAATGCTGGGAAGTAGTGGCTGCACGGGAAGATCAATAATGGAAAACATTCAGGATGGAGCCACCCCTGGCCCCGAGGTTCATCATTGCACAAATGTAGCCATGTTCCTCATTACAGACAAGATTGATGTATTTAGCTCACCCTGCAGCTCTCCTTAATCAGCTATCTAATTTTAGGCCCTTGCTTTTAGGCTGGGAAAGGGAGGAAGGAGGGAGGTTATTGACAGAGTTCTTAAAATACTGTAGCAAAAAACTACACTTCTTAATCATTCTGTATGTGATTTATAGCCAAAAGATATAATCTGCTCTTCCCTCCCTCAGCTCCTTTATTCCTTACAGGATTCACATTGCAAAAAGTGCAAAAATAAAACCAAATGAAAAAAAAAATCATGAAGCTTCACATTGTAGTTAAGTTCTCTGTGTGGGATATCTCATTGCTTAACCCTTTCTTAGCTTCTTGGTTGCCACTGTGAGAGCCTCAGCTCTCAAGCACTCTTGGTCTGTCCTATTGTCAGTGACAAACCCAGCACCTTTCCATCCTTCGGGCTCATTTCAGCTCATTTGTTGAGGGAGTTTTTTGACAGCAAAGAGCCAGATGATCCTTGTGGGTCCCTTTCAATTCAGAATATTTTATGATTCTGTGTTGGGTAAGTCCTGCTGTGAAACCCATGAATTGCAGTCCCAGAAAGAATGAGAAAATTCTGACTCCTGCAGGCTGGTGATTTATTTCTATGTCTCTCTGGAAGAACAATGTCAATAAAAAGTTATTACAACTCTTTCTTTTCCTATAAAACCTAGTCAATAAGATATTACTGTGGTGTCTTGTTTTAAAGAAAAGCCTGGCAGCCAAAACCACACAGAGAAATAAGAAGGACTTGGAGGAATCCCCTAAATACAGAAGGTCTGTGTTTATCTCCTATGTGTGTCTGAGGGAGCAGTTCAGGATCTGAATGTCATAAAGATGGACTTGATGCACAGCCTGGGTGATCCTATGGTCCTTCACAACAGCACAAGCTATGGAAGCACAACAGCACCTCCCAGACCGAGCCCTGCCGCAGCTCTTCTCCATGTGGATCACAAGCAAGATCCTCACAGACTGAAAATGACTGAACTGGATTATACTTCAGTGGTGGACTTGAATATTTCTAAGTCAAAATTTACCTCACTTGATATTTTATTTACTGCAGATGATTCAGGTTTATGCTGAGGAGCTAGCGCAATTTGGGCTGAAATACAAACAGCAGGTAGAGCTGCCAGAAATGTGTTGCATATGTTCTACATCTTGCAAAATCTGTCAAAGATTACCTGTTTGGTGGGTGTCCCATCACTCCTCTGCCTATGTCACACCCTTTTTCCATGCCTTGGCATACCTGAATGCCTCTTGAATAGAGCTGCTTTAACAGCGGTGCAAATCCCATGGTTCGACAGCTGTAAAAAAAGACCATCATCCAAAGATCTAATTTGTGATATCTGGTGTGTGCCCAGCAAAAATTGGTCCTCATTCAAAATTGATTTACACTGTCTGTGTTGCAAAAACCCTTCCAATGAGGATGAGTCTCTTGCACTTCTCATCACTAACATGAGATGGATCTCCAGCTAGTGCTTCTTCAACCACGTGTCCACTTTTTTTACTATGATAAACCTTTCTTTACTATAATAAACCTAAACAAATCAACATTTTTTGGGAGTACTGAACCTATTAAATTTGTATCAGCAATCAGTCCCAGAGATTTTGTTTCAGCTGAAAGAATATCAGAATAGGTGAAGTTTGTGACATCACACTAGAAGTACTCTACTAAATCATCAGTCTCTGGATCAAGCAAAGAATTTATAAAAGGGTGGAATGGGAAGTATAAAAATTTAATTTAAAATTACTGTCCAAGGTGTATTTACAGGTTTGTGTATATACTATAGGTATCACAGAGAGGCAAAGGGATGCAGGAAGGAGTAGGTTGGGAGGGGGTCTGTAACCTAGCAAGCTAATCCAGGTGACAAACTGGTGGGACTGTTCCTTTTTTTACACAGTACAAATGAAATATGTGCATTTCCCAGAGCAGTAGAGGAAAAAACTTATCAGTCTGATGTTCACTAACCTCATTACTGTATAACTGATGGCAGAAAGAAGCAGGGATGGGCTAGTTACAGCTAGTCCATTAATCAGGTCCCTGGTGAAGCATCTCAGCTAGAGTTAAAATTAACGTTGGAAAATTAATCGGGATTTCACAAAGGAAACCGCAAAGCATATGGTGTCAGCTAATGGAGAGGCTGCACAGCTCAAGCCTCGTGTCTTCCTGAAATCTAATTAGACCCTAATGGAAGGAAGACCAAGTGAAGGCTCTTAATTGAAAATTACACTTCCAGTTCAATCAAAGCCTGCTTCCGTGTTGCTATTAACGGCCTTTTAAAAATAGCTGGATTCTACAGTGACCTTGCATACAAAGTGTTCACTTACTGAGACTAGCTGTATAGATAATCAATGGATGCCTGAATGATGGATTTGGACCCATTCTGTAATAATTTATGACTAGTGTGTATTGACCTGGTTACTGGGATGTTGTCTGTATCAATGAATATATGGCTTAATTTAATAGGAGCTGTCCAGAAAGAACAAACAAGCGGGTAAAAATGTCTCAAGGCAAGCCACTACTTGGCAAACACTCAGAAGTGTTATGAGATAATTCACAGACAGGAAACTGCCTGGAAAAATTAATGCATTATAAAAAGGAAACATTTTTCCAAAGAACGTTTGTTCTCCAGGTGGTTTATAAAGGGCCAGCTTCACCTAACTTTGGATATGTAAAAAAAGTACACATTGTAGGCTCTGTCTGTACCCTCTGGGCCATTGCAGAGCACCAAACAATTTATCTAAATGCCACTGGAAACCACAGGACAGAGATAGCAAGCTGCCTTCAGAACAGGCAGCAGAGTATCTCCATCAGGAGCAGCAGGAATTATATGACTGTTACACTTTAAAGATCCAGGCTAGAATTTGCTCAGCAGGGGATACTTGGTAAAAGCAAGGTCAGAAGTACTGGCATAATCTCAGACCTTCACAACTGAAGACTTTCCAACTATTTTCCAGAGTTCTCAGCCCCATTCCAAAACTTTTCACGTCAAGGCAGCTGAAGGCAACTCTCCAAAACTATGTGAATCATAGCACTTTCTCCTCTTGTACCCAGCCCAAAAATACATCTCATATCTGTAGATGAGCTCTGTGAATCATCCTCTAAGTCTCTTTCCTTGGATTTAGCAGTACAGCAAGTTTGCCCTCTATTTCCCTGTCCTACAGCACAGATTACCTGTGTCAACCTTCTCTCAGCCACAGCACTCCCCACGCTCTGCCCCTCCATTGCTCTGTCTTGCAAGCCTGGAGACATCTTTGCAGCTTCCACAACTTCTCCTGCCAGTTTAATTTTTATGGCTTGGTTTGCTTTTAGTCTCAGCAGTGGCTGCTATGCTCCTTCTCATGTCAACCAATGATTATGATGCACCCTATGAAATTTTTCTCTCCTGAAACAGTCTACGCTATCCGAAAAGCAACAATTCTTTCTACATTGGGATTTTTTTCCCCAAAACTGTATTTGAAGTCCTGTGCAAATCACTCATATTTCTTTTCACTGTTCTGACTCTGACACAGCATTGTATAAAAGCTCAATGTCACTGATTGCCTCCAATGTGGATTCTCCCTTCAGGATACTTCTGTCCCTCTCTTTCTCTGGGTCTTGAGGCAGACAGGCCATGACAGGAGATGTGTGAGCAATGATTTGTTCATGGTTTGTCTGACATTGACTCGTGACTCATTTTGGTTGGCTCAGGCTTAGAATGGAGTGGAATTGGTGGGATTTTTGCATCAGTTGAGAAAGTAAAATTAACTCGGAGATAAGCAAATTCCAAACAGATGTAAGGGAACATTTTAAGCAATGTTTATGGCTGTTAAAGCACTAAAAAAAATGAAGTATTGATTCCTCCATCTCTTCATATCCTTAAAAGTTGGGGTTACAGAAACTTGATTCACTGGATTTCTTTTTTTCCCTAATATAATTTCCAGGTAAAAACTAGGCAATTCCACTCCTCTGAGTTATTTACTGTTCTTTCTGTCTAGTCCATCTCTGCTTTTGCTTCTTCTAAAAATATGTTCTGGTTCATCTCATAATATTTCCATGTATGTCCTTCATCTGCATGTCTGGACATCGCCATGTGCAGCTAATTCCAAATACATAATTTCCTTTTTATTCAAGTGAATACATAACTACATGTGAGGATTTCCATATCTCTGTTGGTGGGAAGATCTTCCTACCCAGTGGTAAAATCCCTTCAGAAGTGTTTTTATTCTCCAAGATGTCTCTCTACCATTTCAACAGTTTCCCACATCTCACAGAAAAAAAAAAAAAAGTTCTATTTGAGATAAGATTTCAATGGTAAATTCTCTATGTTGTTTTAGTGCTCTAGGTTTCTATGTTTGTGACAAGAAAGAAAAGAGCTTTGATCTATTTTAGCATGTTTGAGGAGAAAGCAGGAAAAATTCTGCAGCCTGAGTTGAAGAGGATGCTGGAAAGTATGCTCTAATGATCTTTAAAATCCACATGTCTGTTAATTAATCCACTGAAAAAACCTCTGATTTCCTAAGCTTTGTTGTAAGACCATTTCTAAGCTTCATAAAATTGACCCAAACAATATATAATATATCAAAGAAGATGGGATTGGACATGACACATCGTAACTCAGATGTCCCCCTCAATCCAGTTCTGGGCTACCACCACCAGGTTTCAGCCTGTCTCACCACACTTCCAAGGCAGCCCCTTTTTCAGGGGCAAGGTACTCTCCATCTTCATTCACAGAACCAACACCACACTGGGATCCAGTGAGAGTAAATGCCTCTAACTAAGCACAGTGGAACTTCTTGAGGATTTCTGTGTTTTCATAGCGCCCACAAAATTTGGCTTCATTCCTTTCTGAAGTCAATTTTCACACTTTTTTTCCTTCTGCAAAATGGAAGCTATGGAAGTGATTTCTTTTGTAAAATGCATGAAGTTGTTTTCATGGATGATATGGAATAATAGATGCTTCAAAAAACCCATTTCCATATCATTTGCAAAGAAAGATTGGAAAAAATGAGAAAAACAGCTAAAAACTAGGAATCAGAGCAAGGCTTTCACAAGAGCTAATCTCACTTCAACAATCCAAACCCACCCTCCAAAATAACCTAATCATCTGCTTTTGCCACTGCCTCTGTGAGCAGAGGGAGCTTTTTCTTCATTTTAATTGTCCTGATTCCTTTTTAATTATACCCCTTCCTCTGTTCTGCTCAATGATATCAAATACTAGAAGAAGACTTTGGATTGCAGCCTAATATATTTTGGCTGAATCAAAACTCATGAGTTTCAAGTTTCTTTTCCTACTCACAGACATAAAAAACCTTTCTTATTTAATGAAGTTTCATCAGAGGCCTCTTACAATATGGGCAGCTGCTTGTTCACACAATTTGGTTTTGCAAAGGTTCACTGCCTCTTTGAGGTTAACTTCCCTTCACTGCCTCAATAAGTAAAACCCAAATCTTAAGACTAATTTGTTACAAGACAGAGCTCCTCAGATTGAAAATGAGCATTTTTGTCTATTGTCAGTTGATAAATTGGGAGTGAAATTACAGCTCTGCAATGGGTGGAAGAGTTTTTCAAATCAATTGTGTTGCGCATTTCACATCTGAAATTTAAAACAGGCAAAGTGGCCATAATGCTTTGATTCTGAAGTGTGGGAAGTCTAAGTGGATGACAACACTGATCCACTCAAATCTAATAATTCTCTAACACTATGAGCTATGAATTTAACAACTGAAAAGCATTTTTGCTAAGAAAAATAAACAAACATAAGTAAGGGTAAATAGCTTTGTACATATAGAGTTAATATTTTTCTTTCAATATTTGATTTTTATTTTTTGACTCCATACTTTGAAGTTGGATCCAAAATGGCTTGTTGTAAAGTTGCTTAGTACTAACACAAGAGTGAAATGACAGCTGGATCCCAGTATCTCCATCTGGACATATTTGATGAAGCCTGGGACCCTGATATCTCATGCACTCAGAAAATCAAACCTAATGGTTTAAAACTAGGTTTCTCCCACACAGCTTTACAAATTCCACATTTCACACATCCCACAAAGTTTTATTTCCTTTCTTTCAGCTGCTCCTGAAGACACTAAGCACAAAAAGCCTTGAGCAGTGGAAAGAACAGATGCTCAGCCGGGAAGATAGGTCCCAGCCTTTCCACTGCCGCAGTCATATCTCTGCTGTAAATCTCATCTCTGCAAGAAATAAGAATTATCTCAGAGTCCCACAAGACCAAGAACAATTTCAAAGTTTTTTGGAGAGTGCCAGGTATGTGTTTTTAGTCTACTTTCCCCCAAAAGGGACGTGGGGTGATTGAAGCAATAAAAAGCAAGGTGAAGCTCATAAGAAGCATGCCTCTTCTCATGCTACTCTTTCCCACAGCAAGCAAAGGAAAAAGCAGAACTCACAAGGCAGATATTACAGAACTTAACACATAACTCAAGGGCATTCAGCTAGGATCCTAGAAATTCAGGTAGGATCCTAAAAACTCATGGCTGAAAGGAGCCTGATAGGGCTTGCTCCATCCCCTTAACTGAGTGGACAGAATGGACACAGTTCATCTCCTGTGAGAGGTTTGGCCTATTCATCCTTAAATATTTTCACATCCAGAAATTTACAGTCTTTTAATGTTATCCATCCCAGTACTCATGTGTGCTTCCAGGCACAATGTCCAAGAACAAGAAACTAGAATATAGTGTATACCACAAATAGTTGCAAGTTTTAGTCATGTGGTGCTGTACCTCAGCAAATATAGTTTTCCGGAAGACAAACTCTATGTAATCAATTACTAGACCAACTCATAGAGCTAAAAATAAAAAAATAAAAAATAAAAAAGGCAAGCTTTCATGCATAAAAAGCCCCTCACATCCTTTCATGTCATTATTCACCATCTGTGCTCAGACCCTCAAAATGCCTGTGCAACTCTAGCACCTGTACCCAGCAGGAGATTGGTGAGACTCAAACTCCTGAATCTCCTGGATGATTCTGAAAATGTTTTTTTTTTATTAACAAATTCTTACTTTATGTGAAGTGAAATCACAATTTCCACTTCTCCCATCATCGTCTCATGCCAGGAGCTGTCCTTGTAACAGCACTCAGTAAAAGATACTCCTCCACCAAAATAGTCTCTGTCTTACATGTCTCTCTCTCATGCATGGATAAATTAAAAAGCTGCTGCTCATTTTTTTCTGAGGGAGTTAAAATTCACAGAGGCCCACTATGCAGAAGTTTTACAGGGATTGACGAAGAACACAAGCAGCAGGGAGTCATTTAGGCCTCTTCCTTCTTTTTAATCTAAAAATTGTTTGCAATTACCAAACAGGGACTAGACACTTCACAGTATTTCTGGCAACATTTTGATTTATTTTAGCCTATGGCAATGTCTACATATACCTCAAAATGCAGAAAAACTTTCTGAGAAGAGATTCTTCCAAATCACGTTTGTAAATGGAGTAATCCATGCTTGACCTACATACAAACCATTTTGAGCTTCACCACTGAAATTCAAAGTGGCACCTGTCAGTTAACAACAAAATCTCCTTATTACTTGAGCAGGAGAAAGAAATTCAATTTGATTTGCAAGTTCACTGAGGATACATCTATATTGCAGGGCTGTAGAGGGAGAGGTGAGTGACATTTTCCTGATGTGAGTGTCCATGTCAACTGGCTGGCATTTGCAGGCTGAATTCTGGGAAAAGCTAACCCTGAGCTCCAGCAAAGTAAAGCAGCAGTCAAGTAGGGCAGCAAAATGAGGGGCAGGAAAGTCACAATCTGAGGTGTGGAAAAGATGGAGTAAACACAATTCTGGCCTGTCTCAAAGAGGAGGTCTCTTGGGTGGCACTCTCTCAACCAGAAGGATCACGTGGAGCAGCCTCCCCAGCCTCAGCACACTCTGCCCTGTCCCAGCCAGCAAAAAGCCCAGCAAGGGACAGGCCATGGCCATGCACAGAGCAGCCTTCCAGCTCTGGTGGCTCTTGTCCCCAATGCTGAGAAAAAGGAAACGCCTGGAGCAAATTCTTGCTGCCACTGGTATTCAAGGGAATTTATTTAAAACCATTAAAGGTGCCTTCTCTTGGCCTGGTCACACTTCCCAACTGTGGTGCTGGCAAGGAAACAGCATTTTGCAGCTCAGACACAGAATGCAAGATTTAGCTAGGCATGTGTTACAGAGTACCCTGGTGTTATAGCAGCTGCACCTACTTCAACAACTAGGGAAACTGAGTTGTAGGCTCTAAACTCATTAAAAAGCAAGTTGAACTTTTCATTGCAAGTTTTCAAGAGCTCTTACTGTTCTACCACTTGGCATCATGGGAAATGTAGTTGAACTCATTTCTCTTAGGAGAAAACAAGATTTGAACTACAGCTGCCTGGAGGTACCACAGACATATTGCTGACTTATAAAAAAATCAGTCTTCATGATACTCTCATTTTTATCAAAAACTATTTTTCCCCAGCAAACTCTACATTTATTTTTTAAAAGCTAATTTTTAAGCAGAAAAATTGACTGACCATTTTTTCTAGTGCCTGAGTCTACTCTTGCTTTGGGAGACAGAACTTCAAATTACTGAGTGTTCCACAGTCTGCCAGTGGGAACAAAACCTTGCACATTCCCTCTTTCACAGTACGGAGAATATGAGTCATTCCCCACTATAATGCTGGTAAACAGCAAAGCAAAAAGCTATCACGAAAACTGAAACACTCTGAGGGCTTAAATCAAAAATATTGGTCAGACCAAGGTTGGAATGATGAGTTAAAATGGAATTCCTTATTATTTCAGCTTTCTTTCCGTAAAATGAAACAGAAAAAAGAGAAAGAGATTCCACAGTGGAGGAATTTCTTGTCACGTTGAGTCTGCAGGGCCAAGAAAGCTCTGTGCTCTTCAGCAAATGAGACCAGAGGAGAGCAGTCCTCATTTTCTTTACAGGGAAATGGCTTACCTTGAGCACCTCCACAGACAGCTGCCTTCCCCCAGACACACCCACAAAGTCCTCCAAAACAGTGTGGTCTTTAAAACCTGCTGAGTGTCAGGTACCCCCACAGAAAACTACAGACTAGGCTGAGTCAGCATGGCAGGAATTGGTGTGTATGAACAAGAGCTCACTTATTTACCCTCCAGTTACAACAACAAATCACAACCCATTTTCATCAGACAGCTGTCCATGCTTTTGTGAAAATTAAGACCTGGCCATCAGCTCCTGCCTTTTAGGGGCAGACACGACTCAGTAGATTTGTTTCACATGTCTCTCCTAATTTCATTCATACACTTGAATTGCCCTCCTTCAGTCCTCCCACCTGAGAGACAAGCTGTCAACCTTCAGAGCTGAGATGGCCAAGGTAAAAGCTACAGTCTTCCTTTCAGTAATTATCCAGGAAACAATACTTGGCTTACACTCTCTTCCACTCAGTAGGTTGGTACAAAAACAATCCCACAAACAGAGACTGCAGTGAGATAACAAGAATGAAACACAGAATGGTTCTGGTAATTAAGAGCTATGACTGCCTGCACTTGTGATGATTTTCTATCACTGGGAGACCTGGAATCAGGACTGGACAGCTTTTCCAGTGAAGCTGTTGATGAAACAAGAGTCAATACAGTGAAGCAGTCTGGTCTACCAAACACAATATCAGAACAGATAGTTACAGCAGGGGAGTTTTGACCTTCTGAATTAAGAAACACTCAGACCAGAAGACTGAAAGACATAAAACAATCTGAAAATCACCCCCTTAGAGCATACATGCTCTGACAACATTAGCTCCAGGTGTTTCCATCTGCTCAGTCTTCCAAGCTGTTACTCCCAGTGTGGACATCATTTCCCTGTGCCCATGTTAATGGCAAACCTCTCCAAGCTGACTCATCTAGATCCACGAACCACAGGCCAGCCCAGCTGGAGCCAAAGCTTCCACTCCAGCACAGCTGTCTGATGTGATGCTCCCAGCAGAGGCTGATCACACCACACTGCTGTGTCTACCAGCAAATGCCAAACTGGTTTTCAGTAATTCCTTATGCTCCACTTGTATTTGAAGCCAAAATGCTTCCATGTTCCCAGCACAAAGAGGAAGTTTGGAGTGAGAGATGAGATTCTGCCTGAGAAGGAAGCATCAGCTCCCTCCAGGGCTTTGTGGCTCTGCTTACCTAAAGGGAGATGGTCATTGATACCAGCTGTCAGTGAGCTTGCTGCCTCGTTCATTTTTCTGTAGCTGTTCCAGTGGCTTCCTGTACCAGATTCTCTGGAACAGTCTAAAGCTGACTTCAGATGAAATCCCAGAAAGCCCAGAGACCACCCCTTTTCAAAGAGCCGTCCACCAATTGCAGGTATTAACAGCCTCATAGAATGGTTTGGGTCAGAAGGGAACTTGAGGATGATCTTGTTCCAAACCCCCTACCTCATAGAATGGTTTGGGTCAGAAGGGAACTTGAGGATGATCTTGTTCCAAACTCCCTGCCACAGGCAGGGACACCGTCCACCAGAGCAGGAAGCTCCGGCTGCTCACACACACATACACAATGCCTACCACAATACTTACAATGTTGGGGTTTGCTTGGGCTGGCCAGAAAATTTTTCTTAGTGAATGGGGGACAAGAATTGTGGCCTATTTTACTTGCAGCTTCCATATTTTCTTAGCTGTTTTGGTACAGCAGTTTCATTCATTGCCAAGAAGATCCCTGCCTGAGCAGTCGGATCACGCTGCCTTGGACATACATCCCTCCAACACAAAACCCAAGTTGTAATTACCAAGCAGGCAATGCACTTCAGAGAGACAGCAAAGCCCACTCCTGCTGAGCCCAGCTGTGGATATGGTGTTGTTTGGGACTCTTTTCTACATTCATACATCTAATAAACCAGGACATCTTACTTTCTCACTTCAGAGACAACTGCAGCAAGAATTACTGGGACATTTTTTGGCCTGGCATGAGCCAGGGGATGATCACATTGTGAGCGCACCTGCTTACTGGTAACAAACAGCACCACATTGCAGAGCATGAAGCTGCCATACTTTAGTACTTACACATCCTTTGGCCTGATTTTCCTCCATGACGCTCCATCCCAGGGTGACTGTGAATGCAGATCCAGTTCATCATTGGAGGAAGTTTCCAATTCCTTTTCTTTATGAAGCTGTTTATTTAGTAGTCTCACACTAAGTTTTCACAGGGAATTGTGTTTGCACAGGGAAAAAACAAACAAGCAAAATATGAGCCAGTTTCCTTTATTGCTGAAATCAACCTTAGCACTAATGACAGGAAGTTTTCTCTTATTTCACAGCCCACTACAGTAGAAATAAGATGAACAGCAGCTCTTACAACATTACCCTAGGAAACCACTCAAGATGGCTATTATTTTTATCTTTTAAAAGCCTAATTGACATAATTATTAAGTAGGTAAATACAGCAATTATGAATTCACAAAAGCACTCAGGTTATCATATCCTATTGGCTTACCACGACTATATTTTCAGTGACCTCATTGTAATGTAAATTCATACCAGTATTTTATTTAACCCGAGAAACAAAACAAAGCTGGAAATCAAAAAAAACCAAAAAACCTGCTTTTGTGGGAGTGCATTAACTGTTTTAAATATCAAAGCATTTTTTCTTTCAACTTATTATTTATTTCAGCCCATTCCAAGAAAAATAAATTGATGCATCAATTTTATTTTTGTGGAGCCTACTCAGCAAAAAAATACAGAGGATCACAGAAATGTTGGTGGGATGGGACCTCTGGAGGTCACCTGGTCCTAGCTTCTGCTGAGCACATGAGCTGTGTCTTTCTTTGGCCCCAGAATGCCTGTTCTGACTCCGATGCATGCCTACAAAACAGCAAGCCAGGGCAAACTCAGTCTCCATGCTCAGGAGGAGGATCAGTGGGGAGGACAGAGCTGAACTCCAGGCAGCAGGACATGTCTGTGAGCTGCCCTCAGTTTATCAACCTCTTCTGTACCAGACTGGCAAATCCGGCTCACTGTCCCGAGATGGTTTGTGAGAACTGATGGGAGCAATCCTTTTCCACATCAACAGAGATTCCACAAAGCCAGGCAATACACAGTGCATCTTGCCTGCTGCTAATTCCATTTTTTAAACACCAGGTCCCCAAAAAAATAAAAAATAATGATTGAGATGTTCTTGTTGATTTGATCCACACATGCCAGAGCAGCTGTGTGTGGGCACACCATGCCTCTCAGATCATTGCAAACTAATTAAGGGGTTTTTTCACCATGTGGATAATTATTATTATTCAAAATGCATTGTTTCATTAAAGAATTTGGCTCAGACACAATAAGTCACTTACTCCTGGGTAAGGAGGCTGTTGTATAGCTCAGCCTTGGCTTCTGATCCTTTCCACTAGAGTTTCAGTGTTGATTATCCTCAGGTTGCATCCTTATGAATTCCTGCTCTTAGACAAAGCTGTGCTAGAGAAGATAAACCAAAAGTGGGGTTTCTAGAGGGAACAACAGCAATTATGTCTAATTTTTCAAAAGCTTTTCACATTCAAGGAAATCAGTTTTGAACTTCCCTGGAAGTCAAGCTTCCAAAAACCAAGGCCCAAGCTAATAAGAAAGATTAATACCATGTAGTACTGAAAATTCCAAGGGAATGGAATGTCATCTTGTCCAACTCCCTGCACAATGCAAATGAGATAATTCCATCTAGTACTTAGAGTGGCATCAAAGCACACTGCCCAAAAGGCAGCTTGCCCTGATTTGACAACTTCAAAAGAAACCAAATCCAAACAAGACTAAAAAATTCCCCTCTGCCATTTCAGAGAAAGATGGGAGATGTAGAATGAATTCTGCTTCATCCTATGCTTCATTTATTTGCTTGTCACACTTCACTGCTGCTTAGTTTAGCCAAGGGATTTCACTAATTTCTTCCAGGAGGAGGAAGTCAAGGTCCACAGATGATTTATTTGCAAATATCCATAAAATCAACCGCCCGCCTCAAAGTGTGCCTATCTCCTTTTGTCCCTGTAAGAGGAGCTAATTTGGCTTCTTTCTCATTTTTACTAACATACAAGCACTAGAAATTAGACTAAAATGAAGAGCTAGACAAGACCTGTATATTTCTACACCATCACCCACCTCTTGACCACTCGCATCTTGGACCCATACCAGTTCACCTTTACACCTATTTTAACACAGATGTGTCAGTTTTTCATCCAGACAGCAGCCTCACCTTACAGGTAACCAACCAGGAGTCCCAACAACTGCCCACATCTTCAATTCTGAAGAGCAGTCATTTATACCAATGACTGCTCAACAACACAATATTCAGTTCCTTTACATTTTGCACATCCTAGCAAAATGCTTCATTCCTGAAGGCACACATTTCCTCAATTAAACATGAAAGCTGTTCAAGCCCAAAGATGACCCTTAATTATGGCTTTGAATGCACTTGTTCGAATTACCTCCTTGCTCTTCTTGGGAAAGTATAATAAGAAGTAACATGATAATATGCAGTGCTGTAGTTTTGGAGTAATTGCCTAGTATGCATGAACTCTGTGAGGCCTTTTCCAATTACATTTGTAGCTTGCTAATGTTTGGGGATTTTCCAGGATAAATTACGTTAATTGTGTTCCTTGGATCTGTTTTCCACAAAAAGCCCAATAAACAGCAAGAAGAGGGAGGGAGAGAATTAAGTGGCAGAGTTAATTAGATTAGGCTTGTGCTGTAGTGTAGCAGGAAGATTCCACTAAATCCTATAATAGGCCCTAATGAGGATTTTATCATGCTTGTTAAACGGGTCATTTAGTTGTGTGACGGGGCCGCTGAGTGCAATGCAAAAACTGGTTAATAAAAAAAAAAAAGTATTTTAATTGCACACACAGGCAAAGCAGTGTCAAAAGAATCCAGCCAAATGGAATAGCCTCCAACCAAACACAGGAAAAGCTTTGCAGTTCCTGAAGTGGTGAACATCTACTGTGATTAGGCCACTTAATTTTCCTTGACTGGCATAAAAATAAATGCTTCATGAGTGATTCACACTGGGGAACTTTAATAATCCAGATTTATCAAAATAGAAATTAGATTTTTCTTCTTTATTTGTCTTGTTTTGTTGTTTGCTTTTTTTTTTACAGAGTGTACAAAAATGAATGTAGATCTGATTGTTGTTGAACCATCTGTACCTGTCCCACTTGTTAGTGTTTGTAGAAATATCCATAACAGAGTCACTGACTGTTCTCACAAGCTCTTGCCAGGGATGGGGTGAGACAATCTTAGCATTTTGTTTTCAGGCAGCAGACACCACATAGAAAAATGAGAGTCCTGGAAAATGCACTCCCTAGAGAATACTTCCTTTTCACTTCAATTTTTCATTCAAAGACAAAGGTCCTGGATGTCCTGCTTAGTACTGGGCACAAGAACCCATATATGCCCTGAATTTGCCAAGGGGTCTGAACATCCAACACTCTATTGGTTTTCTGTTCTCTCACCCCTGAGACCAACTCAAAAAGACTAACCTTAACCCTGCAGGCACACTTTGAGGCTATGTTTTATATACAAGAAGCAAATCTGGACCATCAGCAAAAAGAATGAAGGATACCATTTGATCCACCTGCTTGTTAAGGTTCACTAATTCAAAGTGAGATTCGTGATAGGAGCTTAAAGGCCTCCTGTCTCCTGGAAGCCTGTAAATGGTTGCTCACTACAAGCTGCTTTCCTGGGTGACCTGTGGCCTGCATGTCTTTAGAGGCAGAGTACATCTCATCCCTATGAGCTGGTCGTTCAGCCCCGAGCTCACATGAACAATAAGGGAAGATGTCTCCTTTGTCTTGCTGTAGTCTTTGATTACTCTTGCAGTGCTCCCAGAGATGTTCTCATGTGTTCATGACTTCCTTCAGCATTCAGCTCAAGCAGCACAACAACTCCCCAGCTCACAGCCAGCCTGTCAGGGCTGCATCTCTGACGCTTCCTTTCTTGTACTTGAAAACATCCATTTGTTTTCCCAAATGCAGGCAGGGTTTGATTTATGTCAATCTCCACGGCGTGTGGCAGGGACCAGGTGGTGACTGAGCAGAAGACCATCATGGCTCCCACCAGTCCAGCAAGGGACAGCCATTACCCCGAGCAGCCCCTGGTGACACAGCAGCTGCTGCGCCTCCAGCACAGCTTGGTGGCACCCCAGAGGCACCAGTACAGGACAGCAGGTCATCCATAAACGCCTCTTCCAGCACCCCGTGCTCTGTGCCTCAACAACCAAACATCTGCTGGGGAAAATGAACACAAGAATTTCAACTCATCCTGCTTATTCATTCTACACCAGCGATTTTTCAGCTTCTTTCGGTTTGCAGGGGTCTAAGCATATTCTAATGGCAGCATGTGAGCCCCCCTGCAGGGATTCAAGCCAATCAACTGCTAATCAACTTTACTTTCTTAGTTCCCATTTCAGGAATGTTCTATATGCTCTAGGAGACCCAGAACTAGCTACAGGTAGAATATCGTAGTCCTGATCACTTTCTAATAACATAACAAATAAAATAAAAGTAAAAATGCCTGTCCAATAAGACATGACAATACCAGCCCACACACACTATTCGCACTGTAACTGTACATGTGTCTGAGATTGTTTGAAATCTAAGTTTTATCTGTGACAAGTACAATCCTTATAGAGCAGCTACTAGAATTTGCTAAATTTATGGCAGCTGCTTTATCTTCCTTCCTTGAGTCCTTCTTACAACAATCCTGTACCATAGAAGCTCCCCAAAACTATGTAAACATTAAGTAGCTTTCTCTGCTTTGCAAGATTTATATCATCATTGTATTAAGTTCATATGTATCATTCTATTATCCTTTTTGTACGCTTAGTCTGTAAACACTGAATTCCCTTCTCTATGTTTCTCCATCACTTGACACAATGGAGCCTGATCTGTATCTGGATTTCCTCCACACTACGAACATGAAAATGTTAAAATGATGTTATCTTTTAGAAGTAGTTGCATTGTGGGCCACTCTGGGGCATCTGAAGCTCTTACAGATAAGATGACTGCTGGATAAATAAACTAGCACTGCAGTTTGACTTCCTTGCTTCTTTTTCTTTAGTTTTCAGAGCTACATTCAGTCAGATTACTATGGGCCAATCCTCCTGTCCATCAAGATATCTGAACAACCACGCCCATTAATGTGTAAAGTGATCCCTGTTGCTCACAGCCAGGGTCCGGTGTGCAACCTGTCAGTGATCTTCAAAAAGCTCCAGCTCCTTCCTGCTCACAGTCTATTTCCTCAGAGTCACATCAGCAAGCACAGGGGTGCTGAAGACCTGGGTGAGATAGCAGGTTAAAATCACACTGGTGGTCAAAGTCACAGCAATGCCAAGCAGACAAGTAGGCCAATGTGCTCTGAAAAGAGACTTGAGAGACTTACGTTCACCAGGGCCTGCTGAAATGGTTAAAGCCAAGCACAGGCTCTGTTGCCAGATCAATAACCGTGCTACATCTGTCATACTACAAGATACAACTGCTTGTCATGGCTGGATAGAATTTTGCCCTTAATGTTTCATTGCATTTCACATTGCACAACTCAGTCTGCTACTTCCAGCTTGCAGAATTAAGTTCACTTTACTGAATCACTTTGCCAAGGAAAGCCTTCTGGTTTTCTTCATCTACTTGTCAAAATTATCTGTCTACTGGTGCACCCACATATCTATGACAACATCCCTCAGATACACAGCTGTGACTCATAACACAGGAAAGACCAGGAAACACAAACTACCAATTTGACCTACAAAGAATATTCAAACAGTGGATGCCAAACTGCTTAGAAGACAGGGGAGAAGATTTGGCAGTGGTATTCAAATAAGTCACCCAGGGAGAGAAAGCCTCTTGACTTTAGAACTAGCTCTGCTTTGAAAAGAAGGCTGTTCACCCAACAGCTGCCCAACTCTGTGCTATAACATCCCCTTGAACTCATTAGAGCAAAAACAGTGGGTGTAAACTTCAGCAATGGAGATTTAAATTAGATATCAGGAGAATTAAGAGCTAGGAAGCTGAGGCAAGTGTGATGACTCTTGCAGAAGGGTTTTATGAACCATGTAGAAAAACATCATCCTGGAACAGTCTCTGGGGTGGAGGGATAGGATTAGATGATCTATTGAGTCTCTGCTATACATCTGGTATCTGTGATTTGACATGTTTCCTAACAAAAGCTGGACAAGTAGAATGTACATTAAAGGAGTGTACTGCTTCACAGCAGAGCAGACTTCCCTTCCAATCAATGAGGCTCCCAGAGAGCAAAGTGCTGAAATAAACTCAAAATATTTTAATTGACAACTTCCTTTGTTTAAACAATAAAGAAGTCATGTGGGTCACTTCTGTTGTGGAGCAGCACAGACTGTCTGTCAGGCACAGGCAAGACTTGTATAACAACGAGATGGAAAATGCTGGCTTTATGTTCTCTGCTATTATACTTGTGACCTGGACTTCTCCCTGTTCTTCCTTTTTTTTTCTCTCTCTCTTGTTTTTTTCCTCCTAATGCCAAGCCTGAAAACATCCCAACTTGCCAAGTTCTCTTCCTACAGACAGCTGAAGCTGCTAATTGCAATCCCTCAGTAAAATGCAGACCTGCCCCTCATCTCTCCTGTACCATTTCTGTCTTTCCCTTGTGTTAATGAAGTGTCTCACGCTGCGGAGGGGAGTTGTTTGTAGACCCAGCTTTCACCAAGATGCTTACAATGCTATGCTCACAGCAAGGAATTAGAGTCAAAGCTCTCTAAAAATCAAAGGAAGAAAGAACTACCCACTGTTTTATAACCTGGGCAGGCAGTGGGCTGCAAATACAAAGTGTCTGGGGATAGCTCTGTTGCATGGATTGCTCTGGACATTGCTGTCTCCCCTGAGACACTGTTTGTTTGCTTAGTCCCTGATGCAGCACAGCAAGTCCATGCTCCAAGATTCATCTCTTTGCTTTTTGTCAAAAGGTCAAGAACACTCTGTGGATACAGCATGGCTTTTTCTTGAGAGACAGAAGAAATGTGCTTCCTGGGAAGAGCAAAATCCTTTGGCATGGGAGTGTTGTTGTACAGGGAGCTGACCTGCCTTTCAGCTCTGTTGCTGGAGGCTGGGGAAGCTACACTTGTGATACTCAGCAAACTGAGTGAGCTCCCTGACATGGCACAACAGCCTGATGACACTCTTTGCTTCTCCAGACTTCAAATTCCTGTGGTTTGGGGGGGCAAATGTTATTTTTTCTCCAGGCTGTTGGGTTGGTTTGGAAGTCTATTTTTCCAATAAAATTAATCTTAAAACTGTGACCTGAACTAAACAGACTTGGGGCACTCTCTAAAATTCCCCCCAAAAGTGGTCATCAACATGTAAGGAGAACAACTGCTCTTAGCCTGTCTTGAAAATCCAATGGTGATGGAGGATGGATGTCTCACGGCAGCATTAGTCTTAGCTGCGAGGAACCAGAATTGCTTCCAGACTCTTGCCCACTCAGTCTCACACAGGGAATCACCTAGAGGAGGAAAGAGGAGGGATAATTCCCAGAAATGAATAAATTTTGGATATGCCATGACAGCTCCCTATTTTTATGCTCGGTACTGGATCCCAGAATCCTTGTCTGTCTCTGCTGATCCTATCTGCCCCTGCACCTTCTACACAAGTCCAGAGTTTGTACAGTATTTGGGCCCAGGGCACTGCATCCCCTCAGTCAGAGTAGTCATTTAAATACATAACTGATGAAACTAAAATAAACCAAATACTGAGGCCCCAGGTGCTCTGGAGATTAATACATGGCTATATTTATGTTAGCACCTGATTTCTCCTGAGATGGAAAACTGGCTCTCATCCCCATCACAGCTGCCTCTGCTTTCTGTAGGGAGAATTGAAAGGGCCAATCCTCAAATAGGATTTCTAGATCCAGGCTTGCAAACAAAGTAAAACCAACAAACATGGATTTTGAAAAAAAAAAAAAAATAAAGATAGAGGAAGACTTAATTTCCATTTGCGTCCTATTGTGAAGGGTTCATTTCTAAGCCTTATCTCCAGCTTTGAAAGCTGAAAGTTATTCACAGTCATCCCAAGGTTCACAGTTTAGCTACTTCCTAAGCACCTGTAAAAGGAGGCAAAGTAAAAGGTCATGTGTGCTGTACAGTTACCACACATGCAGAATTTCAAAGCACCTCTTCAGTCTCCATGGGAAATGCTTGGAAATCAACAAATTGCAACTGTTTGGAAATGCTTTTGCTTTCTAAATCTGTGAGCACCTAATCTATCCTTGTGTTCTTACATCCATCTATGTGCAAGTTTCTGGCAAATCCTTCTCAGGTTAAAAGTTTTAAAATCTAACTGGTTGAATGTAACAGAACTTTGTGCTGAAAGTGGTCCCAGCCAGGACGAGAAAGAGGCAGAATCCTTAGATGTACCCAGGCTGGTGGGGAAAGGATGAATCTTTGCCTTGTGATCACCAGGTGCTAAATGCAGTATAAGAAAAGTGCTCCCAGCCCAAAAAAGCTTTTTGTTGGTGTGAATGAGATGTATGTCTCACCTGCCTTAGGCAGACCCTCAGTGCTAAATGTGGGCAGCTATTTCCCCACAAACATTTCTGCCATCACATCTCAGCCAGGGCTCATCTGCTGTCACAGCTTCAGGGCTCTCCACATTGTCCAGCTGCTTCTGCTGCTTCACACGGCTCTGTTCTCCAGAGGTGAACCACTATTAATATATCCCATTGCTGTTAAAAACATTAATAAAAAAAAGAACACACACATACAGAGAACTCAAGGAATTCATCATACTAATGGACAGCCCCTGAAGCACTGTAAATTCAAGCATATGAATTTCAACATCTTCAGGGGTTTTAATGGCATTTTTCCCTTCTGGTATCTAAGTGTTATAAAACTCTGGGCAAGTCAGTGAACCAGGGACTGAAACTGATTTGAAATAAAAGCAAAATGACTCAGGGGTTTAATTGTCCAGGCTGGGCAAAGTGAAAAAAAGTAAATAAGCACTTTGTTATACATGATGGAAAACAAATTGGAGCAAGTCCAATGCTGCAAACTTTCTTCAGGCAAAATTTTCATCAGTTTCACTGGCAGGGGCAGGTATGAGTTCCCAGAGTGGAACTCAGTGACTGGAAATTATCAAAAGCTCCCAGAGCCACAGGGCATTTTTGAACATCAAACTGGAAACAGTCAGAAGGTGGGTGATTTTCAGAGCATTTCACCTATATAAATTTGGGGGTTTTAGAATATCTCCACCAGGGCAATAAAAAGTTTGATGTTGAAGTTGTGCTCCCTCAAATAACATGTAGAGTGGTGCATGATGGGAAGAATACTGAATTTAGCACCCTACAGTGGGTTGAATTATTTTCATAAAGTACTTCCTTCATGAAAGAAAAGAGTCTGCTTTTTTTCTTTTAATTACAGATGATATTTTTCACAGGAAAACTTTGTTTCCACTCGATGATCTATTTTTTTTAGTCAAGAAGAGTCAAATAAGAGGATTTTAGCTTTGCGCTGACATTTCAAAAATGCCAAGAACATCAACATTTGTTCAGATCATAGGTGTCACTATTCATCAATCTGATAGTTCAGAACTGGGATTTTCCAGAGCAAAAGCATTCAACAAAAATTTGATTTTTATCACAGCCCAAAAACTCGTTTTCAAAAACTTCTCCCAATCTCCAGATGAAATGGCTGCATCCACCACTGGCTGGCCCTGTGTCTCAGAAGTCCCCAGAGTGCCTGGGAGGGGACACTCCTGCCACAGCCCCCTCCTAGGCACTTGCACTGTGCAGTAGCACCCAATCCACCACGTCTGGGAACACATAACACCCTCTCAAGGGCTCACCTCTCACCTGAGCTGAAGAGCTCTACATCTGCTGAGATCAGGACACTCACTTTGAGGATTCAGAGGCCATGTGCAGCATGCCCTGCATTTTATTACTGCAGATGGAACAGCCAGCCCAGCCCTAGCCATGAGGCTACCCAGCAATCTCCAGCCTTGACTGCTCCCTGATGCCACCACGCTGCCACCTCTGCTTGCTTCTCCATTCAGCTGGGCACTGCTGCCCATCCACACAGAGGGACGGAGCCAGGAGAAGGGCCCTTCCTGTCTGGCAGTGCTCATCCACCTCTCCAAGGTGTCTGACAGCAGAGCAGACACTACACAACAGTCCACAGCAGTCAAGAAGGGGGTGCCTGGCATAAGGTTCTCCAAAATCATGGGGAAAGTGAAGGCAGAGCAAGGAAGCAATTCCCAGTGTTAAACTGGGCAGGCAGAGGAGCTGGAAATTCACCTGGCTCTCCCACCCAACAGTTTCTCTCCCTTCTCCAGGTGGCTGCACTAAGGACAAGGTGCATGATTTCCCCCAGGCCCCTTCACGTGGTGAGGCTGAAAGCTCCTCTGGAATTGGCAGCACTGCTAAAATCTAATCAGGTGCTTCTGCGCAACAGACCCAGAAGCAATTGCAATCAAGCCAATTGCTGCATCTGATTACACATGAAAACCCTCGTGCCACTAAGTGCTTTGCAGTGCTTAATAAAATGTGCTGGTCTTGCCTCAAATTGCATCAGGCAGGGCTGGCTTGGGTTTTTTTTAATATTAAGAATTATGTGAACAGAAAGAAAGAGGAAGAATAGGATGGAATTTGAAAAAGTAACTAGTGAAAGCAAGGTAAAAGAGGCCAAAAATACACTCATTCCCTCATATGCCTTCATCATAGTGAAATGAGATCTTCAGGATGAACTTCATAGAAACCCCAGCAATCCCAGGAGAGAATTTTGCCAGGTGCCCATAGCTCCTTTGCTGATCTCGTGACAGATAGTCACACTGGTTAATCCAAGGCAGTGATCTAATTCCCCAGAGAACAGTTTGGGTTTAACACACCCAAAATCTTGGGTTTGGGGGCACAAACACAAACACCCCTGAACAAAGGCACTACACCAGCCAAGACAAAAAAACCCCCATAGTATTTGTACCACTTCTGGCTGAGTTTCTGTTTTCCCTAATTTTCTAGCAATCTTCACAAAAACAGGATGAAAAATCTTAACTCTGAATTTTCCTTACTCCATCACTTAGAAGTCATGGATTTTGCAATTGGTACATCAGCACAGCCCATCCTATGTTCCCTAAAGTCTTGATTTAAAGCGGGCCAACTGGAGAACAGAAACTGCATGCCTGTGATAACACGGGAGAAGTCTTGCCTGCACTGTGCTTAGTCTAGGTGGAAATTCACCATTTCACAGGCCCTGTGAGTCACACATCTCCTCCTCCAGCCAGTCCCACCATGTCCCCATCTCCCACACGTGCAGTGCAGCACCACCGTCATCCCAGTCAGTGTTCTCAGACCAGTGGTGAACATCAAAATGCCATCCCTTGGCTCTCTGGGCACCCACTTCCACATCTGTGCAGCTCAGACTTGCTGCCTGGGCCAAGGTTTCTCCTGAGCTCAAAGAAATGCATCTGCCAGACACACAGAGCTTCCACCGTTTCCAGAAGGTCCCAGAGTGAGGGAAGCCCCAAAGAGCCTGTTTGAGCATTTGAGAGAAACAAAATGTGATGGAGAAGAGGGATTAATGAGCAAAATGACAACCACGTGCATTTTCTTTTATAACATAAATTTTCCCACTGTCAGTTATGGTCTAGTAATGGCAGAGGAATTTATATTTCTGCAATAATGAGTAAAAGCTTGAAGCTGCCACAAATCCTGGAGCAAGAGGCCACTCATCCCTGCTGCACTAATTTTCAGCTATGAAATCCAAAACTTCATAAAGAAGAGATACTCCCCCCTACCGCTCTGACAAAGGCAAAAAGGGAGTAAGGAATTGCAGTGGGAGAAGAAAGCTCCAGGTCAACAGTGATTCCCACACACACCCAACCTCTGCCAATTGCAGCAGAGACTTGGCTCTGCTTCCTGGTTTTCAGCAAGGGGGCCATTGGAGCTGATGAATTAATAACCTTTGAAAGTTAAACCCATTTCTTGTGATCACTGGTCAGAGTTTGGCAGAAGTGCTGCAGAAATCTCTGGCTTGAAAAGGAACTGCAGCTGCAAGCTGGGACTTAGAGACAGCAGTGCACATCTTCTTCCCTAGAGGAAAGACTGAGCTCAGCAGCCAAATTCCAGGGCAGAAAATTGTATCCTAGCACAACTGAAGAAATTAAAGTCATAAAATGTTTCATGATACAATAAAAAATACTGACAACAGGGAATCATTAAAAACATTATTATTTTAACATAAGGCCAAGATAACCAATAGTCAGAAGCACTATCTTCCTCTTACAATGACTTGGCCTCCAAGAGTGAGACGAAATCTGAATGGTCAGCTCTTCCATGCAGTTCCATTGGTTCGCCATATCCAACTTGTCCCTATGGATTCCTTGCAGAGGCCCCTGTGCTCCCCCTCAAAGTTCACCAAGATGCTGAAGGGCGCTTCAGTGGTTTTGGAGTCAGTGTTGAAGAACCCCAGAGCAAAGGCACCAGGAGGGTTAATGCATCCCGAGTGCTGGAAAAAGCACTGCTTAAAACATTCAGCAGAAGGATGAGGCTGTGCATGCCTGCTCAGAGACTCATGTCAGGAATTAAGCCTGCAGTGCTCATTAATAATAATGGGACCTAAAGGCTGTATTGCATGTGTCGTGATGGGAACAGCCTCCTTCTGGTACAGCATGGGGCTGTCCTAAACAGATTATTTAATTAGTATGTTACAAGTATTGATTGTGGGAATAAATATGAATTCAACAAATATTGCTAATGAGCTTCTCAACCCAGCAGTATGCCCTCCACACAAACCAGAAGCAGTTGCTAATTTAATAAATGCCATATCCCAATACTGACAGGAAAACCACTCTTAATGGCAAGACCAAGAATAATCTCTGCTTCCCTCAAATCTCTTTTTCAAGTCAGCATTTACAACTGGCCGTTCCATATTCTCATTTTACTGTGTAGGCTTCTCTTTTAAAAGATGTTACTTTTTTTAGCAAGCAGAATGTCCATGTGAGGATTGGGAACAGGCTTCCTGAGAGGGGCCCAGGAGGTAGGTCTCTACTAATCATTGGACTAAAACCAAATATCTACATAATATTCTTTTTGCTCTGGTCTTTTCCTGCATAGAGTTGCTGTGAGCCTGCACAGATGCCTCTGCTAGATATGAAGACCAGTTCAGACCCTACATTAAAATAATGTGGTCAGAGAAGTCTTTCTCCATTTCATGCTTGTAATTTCCTTTCTTTTTGATTATTCTCATTCTGTTTCTCATTTAAAGTCTTTGGGGGACTGAACTCTACTGGCTGCTCACTTCTGCTGGTGCAGCACAGAGGGATCAGCAGGATTTTAGCCATCATTCACCAAAATCTGGCAATGAAGTGCCCAACAGGACTCCCAGCTGGTCCACAGAATACAAGCAGTACCAGGTCCAACTGCAAGTCATCCCTTGCTATCCACCAGCCAGCCAGACCTGTCCCAGATAACCCTACATCTCTTGATTCAGATTTCTTCCTCCTTATGACTCATTGCACTACTAGATTTTTTTATCCATCATGACTCAGTTGTTTGAGTAGATCCAAACTGGGAAGAAGGGAAGGATTCTCTCCAATGAATTTGACCTTCACTTAATAGTTATTTATAAGTATATATATGAACAAAAATTTTCACCTGAATTGCCTGCATTTTTGCAAAAGAGAGATTCCCAAGCTTATATATATGGTCATTAACTGATGCTTTCCCATCTGCTCTTTGCAGGGAATATGCAGGTTTGTTGATAATATTAGCTGTGGTAGTCAAGGGAAAAATCTCTGACTGTTGTGCATTAGCTTGGCTTTTTTCTGTTCTGGCAAGTTTGACTGATCATTAAACATCCCAGAAATGCCAGCTCTAAAAATCATTTCTACTTTGATGTTATTTTCCACCTCTGAGAAATTGCTGCTCTCTTTTGGGGATTTGATTTTTATTAGAAACTTTTTTAAAGGCCAAAAAGCAAGAAATGCATCAACAAAATCAAATGACTCCATCTCCAACTCAAGAAGAGAGCCAAAACCCTTCCACATTTCGGCCACTTTTTTGATGCACATTTTCCAATCCATCTCACTCTCTCCCTTCTTTATTACATAAATGTATGAAAAGAAAATAGGGGTTTTTTTCCTAGTCAAAATTATTATCTGTTATGTTATATGAGAGCTTAAGAACACTCAGTCTGGGTTTAAAAAAATGCCCAGCCCAGTATGCTTCCACAGCACAGGAGGTCAAGTGAGGAGATACAAAACTTTCCCCCAGGCACTCCTTTCCTCCATGAGTCATTAGCAGTCATTAGCACTTTCTTTGTGTTGATTAAGGCTTGCATGTAATAACTAATTACATATAGTTCATGAAGCTCAAATTCAGTGTTGCTTTATGATGAGTAGCTGGTGCTAATCTATACTTGTGTTCAAAGAGCCAAGTGCCCTGTTCCCTGTTCCCATTTATCGAAATGCCAATCCATGTGCACTTACACAGAGATTCTGAGCAGATAACATTACTCACCATTTCCACCCTCCCCAGAGAAGTGTTTTCACTGCAAATGTTCCCAGCCTCGTATAACACTGAGTTGTTCTTGTCCAGTCATGTCTCCAGAGTGAGCTGCTCACTATCAGCTCTGTGCATCTGTAGGCCAGAATCACTCTCATGAATAAATAAGAAGGCATGATCAGTTATCAGGAGCATCAACATGCTGGAGAAGAAAGCTCACTAGGGGAGGAAAAAAGCTTTTATTACTTTTAGATGCCCTTTTGGTCTTATTAGAATGGAAACTGTGGGACTAGAAGGTGAAGGGAGATAAAGAAGTGCTGGAAATGGTGGATTTTATTGAAAAAAAAACCAATTATATATACATGTTGTCAAGTTCCTGTTCCCACCTGGAAATCTTTGTGACCTTCAAGCCCTGCTCACAGAGTGTGGCAGCACCAGTTCCAGGAGGGGCTGTTAGCACAGGAATGTCCTCCCAGCTTGGTTTGTTGAGGGCCTGGAGTACCACCAAGCCTGGGTTTGGGTCCCAGGACTGCAGCCAGTTTGCTTCCTTTTAGCCAGTGCATTACAGAGCTGCTTCTGTCCCTCCTGCCTGCACAGTGACCAATTCCACTGCACTCAGCTGGACTCCAGACAGAGAACCTGCTAAATAAGAAGCTGCAAAAGATGTAGAGCCTGGCTTTGCATGTATTTGTTATTCCTACCCATAGGCTGGAACAAGCTTTCAAATTTTCCTATCAGTTCAGATATTCCAATGCAAGGACTTCAGGCTTGATTGTTCTCTGCAAGCCTTTCCTGCAGACCTAAATAAAGAATTGAACAATGCAACAGTTAAGGTGTGGAGACTCTGCAGAGACCAATCCTGGATCATTGCTAAGAGTGCCTAATGATCCTTAAATTCATGAGGAAGGGAGAGGACCTCACTTCTCCCAAAAGCCCATTTTTGCCATTTGGATCAGGTCCAAAGAAAAATGTGGCAATTTTCTTTCAGGGAAATTTCTGCAGGTTTGATTCAGCAGAAAAAAAACCACTGAGATGAAAGGAAGTTAAATGAGTTGTTTAGTTGGCTTTGTCTTTGGCTGAATTTTCTGATGTCTAATAGATTGTGAGCTCTGAAGCCTTTTCCCAAGTCTGGACAATAACAGCAGTGTAATCTTATGTGGACTCTACTGTCTAGCAAAAGCTGTGGTCATACACTAACACAGAAAAATTCTCCTTAACCTCTTTCAGGTCTCTTCTTTTTACAAAATACATAGAAGCTGACTATATTTGAGATCTCTACCCTCTGCCAAATCTGATGACAATTCAATCCTCTAAAAAGAATTCATGCAGATAGAAGATGAGCACACATGCCTACATAGACCCAGGAAGTATGGTCACACAAGTCAAGGACAGTGCAACAGAGCATTGGTTGATCCAAGATTTTCCTTCAATGCTGATCAATGCCAGCTATTTGAGGAAACATATTAGAACATGACAAGTGTTCAATGATACTTCAAATATTTTTTCAGCCTTCAGGAAATCCTGTTAAAGGTTTTCCCAAAACAAAGCGGATACCTATTAAAGGATTTTTTTCCCAATAAATTTGTTCACTTATGTTTTACATGCAGGGAAACTTTTAGCATCTACAGCAACTGCAGCAAGGAACTCCACAGCCTAAGGATACATTTTGTGAAGATGACTTCCTTTTGTTTTCTCTGACACTGCACCATCACAGTTTCATGCCCCCATATTGAAAAAGGCATGGTGTTGTATTTCATTAGATTTAGGAAAAAAAAATCAAACAAATAACCCTGATCTGTACAAGAAAGTACTTGGCCTGCAGGCTACTCCAGAGACCAGCATCAGAATCTTTCTAGTCACGTTAGATGTTCAAACACACACAAATCTGAAGGCTACTAATACTTGGTTTACCCATCCCTCGTGTCAAGACTTCTGAAAAAAAAACCTGAAGCCTTGAAAAGAAAAAGTATAGAAATAAAAGTTCTCAATCCAAACTCTCTTTCTACAAGCTATCCATCACACTGAGAAACATCAAAGATATTTGATTCTGGCTTTGGAGACTTTTGTAAGCTCTTTTCCTATATAAGTAGCTGGGCCATTTTCTCTATGTACAATATATTAATATCATCCGGTGACTACTGCAATCAATGGAAGCCCTCCAATTCAGCTCAAAATAGTTAATCAGGCTCCAAAAGCTGATCTTTGTTAATCTGCTTTGAAAACCTAAAAATCAAGGCTTATTTTCTCTTTTGAGGCCTCTCAACATCTTGAAAAACTACTCAATCAGGCCCTCAGATTACATTATTTATTAATCTGCACTGCAAACCTAAAATAGAGGAAAAAATAAGATTATCAACGTCTCAAAGAATGATGAATGCAATTTTCACTGATCCTCTGTGTAGGAAAACTTAGGGCTGCTAATACTGAATATAGATCAATAAATCATCCTAGTAAGAGTGACCTAATTAACACTCAAGCACTGATTTGAATGCATGAAGCTCATTATCTTCACTTGAGGTTCACTCTCATAGAAAATAAAAAAAAATTAAAACTAAAAAACTCATGGAAAACTTTGTGGAAGCAAAGTTTCTGGACAAGATTAAAGGCAAATATTGCTTCTGGTTCCCAGTCTAAGATTCCTCCAGAACAAGAGGAGACAATAGGAAACACTTTCAATTAGTCTGGTGCAGCACCACTGATGATGACTCTGTTTGTCAAAGCACTCATTGCCTGTTTGAAAGGACTCCCAGGGCTCAAAGGATATAAAAGCACAGTCTGTTGCAGAACCCAAATAGCACATCTGCAGTGACCTATCCCCATGGAATACACAAGCCCAGGCCTGGCAGGCAGCCCTCAAGGTCTTTGTCTGGAGGAATCAAATCCATTGCTCTGCCTCTCTGATTGAAGACCAAAGAAATTTGTATGATCACCTATGTACCTAAACCCAAAAATCCTTCCTTAAATTATTGTAATGGCCCAAGACTAAACCTATATATTTTTCTTTTACAACCCCTTCTTCTCCAACACCAATCAGCTGGAAAAGGAGTTTTCTCATTACTTTTGTACTAAAAGTTGAACAGTGAACAAGGGAATATACTATGGCAGATGAACACAGTAGTATTGCTTCTGAGTATCACGTGTCAATTGAGAAAGATTTGGACCAGAAAGTGACCAAAGCCTGCTCTTTGACAGACAAGGTGGATTCTCCCTGTGGTACAAATGCCCACCATTGCATCCCCAACTATGCATCAGACACAAGTGGCAATAACCCAAACACAGACACTCAGCTCTTGAAAGAACTGAATAATTTGGAATAAACTAAGTGCAAGGTAGTTTAGGCACACTTAATCTGGAAACTAGGAATTATTTCTAGTAGAGGAAGGAGACAATTTCTGGATAGATGAACAAGACAAATAGAGATTACTGGTTTTGAAGCTGAATGCTGATGTATGACAGAGATTATATAGTGCAAAAACTTAAGTTTCTGCAGTGGACCAGAGCTCTTCTGTGACCTGTAGTCCTGCCTTCACAATGTACTGCTGTGTTCAAACTCATGTACTCTTACTCAGTCTTTGGAAAAGGTGTATGAAATTGGAAAATTGAATCCATTTATCTCATTTACTGAAAAAAAAAACCCTGAAGTGGAATCCTGTTCCATGCAGTTCACTTGACTTAATTAACTAAAGCCTGAATCAGTGCTTGTTTGCAAATACTGTCATTCTAATCAGGAGCCAGAACCAGCAATTGTTCCTTTTCTATTAGAGTCATTGAGGAGGGTACAATTTGATTAGCCTATGGCTTTATTGATTAATTTATCATTTCTTTGTTTGGTATAGATTTTGATTGATTTTCTGTGCTCTTGGTTGTCATGAATACAAAAGCACTACACACATATCCACCACCACAGCTGACCCATCTGTTGTTCTCCTGAAGCTCTAGTCACTGAAACTGCCTCTTTTTGCTGTCCACCAGCTCTCACTCACAACAACTGCTGTCTGAATTGATGACTGCACCTGGGCTACAGCTTCCAAAAAAGTGTAGTGTCCTTACCAGAGACACAACAGGACAGAAGAGCAGGTAGTCACTGTGCCCCTTCAGTATGAAATTAAGGTGTATTTAGACACAGGTCTCATTGTAGCATGACACCAGATTGCTGCAGAGCTATGACATGTTTAGAAATTTCTGCTGATGAGCAATAGCTAATATTTTCGGAATAAAGCAGAGATATGATGGCATTATAGGGCAAGACCATTACCCATGTGGTCACACCAGCTTGTCCTGTTTGATTTTGGAATGGTAGAAACTCACACTGGCTCTGCAAAAGGAGCCTTGCCTCGTGAGTGGATTATGTGTTACAGTCCCTCTATGGAAAATGGATTTGTTGAGAGTTTTTAAGGTTTGATAGAAGGTTTACACCTTCTTAAGATCAAAAGATGTAACTCCAAAAACATAGCCAGTAGTATCAGATGGACACACAAACAGAAATGAGAGGACCTGTTAAATCTGAATATAGAATACATGAGCTATTGAAAGGAATTTGATCTTACTGGTAGAGGTTCAACAGCTAAGAAACCTAGGTTTAGTTTGTGACTCTTCCTCCTGTGTCTTTAGGAAGTCAATTAATCGTTTGGGGCATACATTCACCATCAGCAAAAACAGTTATTGCACTCTCACCTCCTGGAAATCATTGTCTTGAAGACAAGTACCTTAATGCTGTGTTCAGGCCCTCATGGACCCATTGTCCTGGTACTTTGTGTTTAGTTTTCTGAACCAGAAAGTGTTGTTAAATTACTGTTCTCTCCACAACATTGCAAGAAATCAAATCCCAACTGAGAATAGCAAGTCTTTTGTTATCTCCTACTGCACTATTGGAAAAATTAGAGGGGCTATGCCAAGAAAAAATTAAACTGACTGTTGACAAGAAAGAAACTGGAACTACAAAGACCAATTAGAAAAAAATAACAACAAAAAAAACAAACTGGGGAGAGGGGGGAAAACTATAGAATTAACCACTATGCTTTTAACTGTGTGGCAGGAGCAGTGTTCATTAGAGCAGTACCATTAGGAATTGAAAATGGGAATTCTGATTTTGTATATATGTGCCTATATGTACTTACCTATATGTATTCACGTATTTATTGACATTTGTACATTAGTATCTCTTCAACTGACAGTCAGGAGTTCTTTATCTGTCTCTGAAACATAGTTCACTGAAACAGAATGTACTATAAGATAATTTCTTACTAGCAGTGGTTTGAAAATATAGAACAACAGACAGCTTGAAGTCTACCCAATTCATCTGTGATGAAAAGCAGAACAAAGATAGTATTTCCAGGGTATAAAAAGAGAAAGTATAAATGTGATGCAGATCAAGTGTCTGAACCTTTTTCCATTTACCCCCATAAAAGTTCAGTATTAAATTGAAAGGGTTACACTGAATTTTAACAGCATGGCCCTATTCTATTGTTACTTCACTCAAACCTAATAGTAAGCAAACCACAGAGAAACAGAGAGGCACAACTCAGGGTTTCATCCCTGATTAAAAGATTTTTGAGCGTGACAGAAAGCACAAAAGCTGCTGGCAAGTTGGGTATCCAGATACCATCTTTTAGCGTTTGTCGCTCGCCGGGTTTCTGATGTACCCAGGACGACACTTAGAAGCCAGGTGAGTCACCCTTCTAGCCCTTTGCAATAAAAGACTACACAGCAATGAATGTAAGGTACTGCAGAAACAGAGAAAGTGGGATACTCCTCTTTTCACCTCCTGAAATAAACTATCATGTTAACAATCCTGAAACATCGATCCGTGTTGCCTTGCATTATAGAAACCCCATCAAAAACTAATTAAGAGCCAAATACCAAGCCATCTACTTCAAGATATGTTTCTAAAAGCATTTCATGCTCCTCTTGAGCTTATTCTGCAATCTCATGAAAATAAAGCATTCATCATTACTCCCAGACACACAAAGACAGAGGTAGGACCTAAGCAGTCCTTTTTGCCTGACTACTAAAATAGCACTTTGCTTCCAGGTTTAGAACTGATTCACAACAGAAAAAGTCAGAAGGTCAACAAACACAATTAGATTCAAAGCACAGACAAGCAAATCTTCACTTCAGGCCACATCTCCAAACAGCAGCCAGTTGGCAGAGAGAAGCTCAGCAGGTTAGCCTTGTCCTCTCTGCCCACTTGCCAGAACAAATGGTGCTATTTCAGTCTGCCGTGGCTGCAGGCAAGCGATTAACTCTCAGGCTGATGAATTGAGAGCACAACTAAATGGAGCAACCCAGTTTTTCCATGGGGTTCTCTAATCACAATTCACCACCTAGTAGGAAGAAGTGTAATCTTAGGTTCTTGCAGCCTTTCTGCTGGGTAACATGATTATATTGTAAAGCCATAATACAGTATAATGCTGTATACCTTTATGGAGCCTGAGATGGCTGCAGCATTTTAGCAGCATTATAATACAAAACCCAACCCACATTACACACAGAATATATTTAGCCCCTGTTACAGAGAAGTTGAGAAGACTAAGCTGATCAATAAAGAGTCTACAAAACCTCCCTGCAATGATGCAGTATAAGAAAGATGAGCTCAGGATTTGATAGAATCCAAAAGTGCAGGAGAGAAATCCTAAAATTAAAGAGAAATAAGGAGGAGCCATCATCTGTGAGGTGAAGAAAACTATATAGGCAAGTTGACCAGGATATGGTCAAAGTGAAAAAGGATTTCCAACAGACTGAACTGAAGCTAGAAAAAAGAAGTTGTGGGGATGATAGGAGAAGGCAGGTATTCAAATAAAGGGACAAGAATGGTTGAAGTGTAGAGTCAGTAGAGAAAGCCTGAGAAAGCCAATAGAAGAGCAAGAGAAGGACTGAAAAATTTGAAAAGAGACAGGGGAAGTGAATTCCAGTAAAAAGACAGGGAAGAGCTGAAAGAAACAAAGAAATGGGTGCAAAGAAAAGAAATTCATTACATCCCAGGAGATGTGATCCTATGGAAAAGCCAAGGGAGCATGCTGGGGCATTCACACCTTAGTTCCTTTTTGGTTCTGGCTTTTGACAAGAAGTTCTGCCTTTGCCTTCATCCATAACCCTAGAGAAAAAAGTAGAAATAGTCATTATGTTAGACTTTTTTCCAGTTCATTTTCCCCGGGACAGAACTAGGACAGGAAAATTTCTCTGGGACAGGACCATTGCTCCTCCTAGGGAGAAGCTTCTGACTATCCAAGTCCTCTGACTCAGAGGTACCTTCTCCTGTCAAGAAGTCCAAACCCCACAGCCCTGGAGTTCTCTATGATGGGATGCATAGAGCTGGGTGAACCCACAACTCCTCAGGGCTGCCTGGTTTGTCTTGTCTGTGATTATATGACTTTGCCTGGCTCAGAGCAGCTGGCAGGAGCAAGCCTGGTGGTTACGTTCACATTGCTCACCTTTCACCTCACCCCAAACCAAGATCCTCGCACCCATCCATCAACATCCCCCAGCCTGGAGAGAGGGCAGAGATTCTTCTGTCTGGCTGTTAATAGCAAACAGCACCGGATTGGAGACCTGCAGACTCCCTGGTGTTCAAAGGAAAGAATTCTCTCTGGCTTATCTGACCACCTTTCTGCAGGTTGGCTTTCAGTCGACTTTCTGGCTGCCCTGCTGCGCAGTGCTCACAGAATGAATAAGCCTGTTCTTGCACACAGGTCTTTCATCTCTGTCTAGGCAAGCTGGAAATGAAAGACTGGGCCACAGCATTCAACTAAGGTTTCCAAAGCAATTGGCTTCCCATTCCCCATGGATAGACTGAGATTACACCTAGAAACAGTAATTGCCACAAGTTTGCTGTGATCAAGCCAAGGGACTGCTGATACATATTCTCCAGCCCCTGCAGTATGTGCAGACTGTGTCTAGAGGCAAACTGCTACCAAATTTAAACCAAGGTCCCTAGACCACACAGCTAAAAGCCTTGTGGTTTTATAATTTATATTTCATACAGAAGCTCCTGAGGGAACAGAGCTGGTTTAATCCCTCCCACCAGAAGCACTCCCTAAAGCATGAATGACCCCCTTGGAAGTACCTCTCACCATCTCACTGCTAAGGGAGGACAAACAGACAGGCTGATGTAGATGTCTGCAGTCTGAGTGGCTAAATGAGCTCCAGTAACTGCAAAATGAACAAAAAAACCAAACAAACAAAACACCAGCAACAAAACCAAACAAATACCACAAACAAACAAACAAAAACCCACACAAAACTCTTTGGAATTAACTCTTATGATGATCATAGTGCTGATTCCACTGCTCTTTACTGCAAGATTATATCACAAACCATTTTATAAAGAGGGGATGGGAATAAGAGGATTATTTTTGCTTTAATTTCCTTGCCCAAGAAAGGGATCTTTCAGGTGATCTAGAGTAAATGTTGAGGGGAGGGAACGTATATACGCAGAAGGGAATCTTCCACCTTGAGGACTAATCAAACCTCTGTAGAAGTTCAGAAACTTTCCAAAAGCCTTTTCCAGTTTTTTGATCACTCCAGAAATCTTGTTTGCAGAAATACACTGCAAGTCTGATCTTTAAATTGGATTGTTACACAAGCTTTTCACAGCCTCTAAACAAAGAAACATAGAGTCCTGTGGCAATGTACTCAATGTGAAATATCTGAGCATTAGCAGAACTTGCTCTGCAAAGGCAGAACTTTTGGGAGCTTGTGGGGCCACCTGAACTGTCAGTAACCTGGAGCAGCCTGGCAAAATACAGATTCACAGTTGCTACTAAGATGGTTTATCACAGTTTTCTATTGAAAGTCTTATAAGCTCAACACACCCATTTGTATGAAAATTGGACTCACTCACATCTGCTCAAAAGCAGGCTGGGGCCAAGTTGAAAAGGCATCCTGTGCATTACACCTCTGCTTAGAAACCAAGGCCTATTGGTAAAGTTCATTTTGCAATAGGAAAGAAATAAAAAGAGAAAAATTCCCTCCTCAAAGTCCCTGCATGGCCTCTGCCAGTTACACACAGTAACCCCTTCAAAGAACAAAAAAGTTCATACCTTCTCCTAAGCCAATGCTCAAGAAATGTAGACTTTAGTTCATATTTGCTTTTCTCTGATGCATCTTTTTTTACAGTTAACATATTAAAATCAGAACTGAAAATGTAACAAACATCTCCTCTCAAACAGAGCAGAGATTTGAGAATATTATCAAAGTCAGTTCATAAATTCAAACAAGTCTCTTACATTTTACTAGGATTATTTGGGTCTTGTGTGTGCATCTATATCACCACACTTGAGACACAGGGCCTCACACTTGATTGTAACACTTTTAATGATTTGTCATGTGACCTGGCAGCAAAAAATTGCTTGTTGTGGTAATTTAAACACCCTTTCACTTGTTCTTATTCCTGTAACAACTTTATTCCTTACTTCCTACTAAACAGACAACATAGCCCAGAGATGTTATCCTTACACCAGGACACAGGAGTTTCCAATGCCTCTGAAGTGGCCATGGCCATGGGAAATTGGGAAAGGACTTGAGAGAAAGAGGACAGAGACTCATTCTTCTCTTTCAAAAGTGCAGTCTCAAGGGCTGGCACACAGCATGTTCAGGTGCTCTGAGATGGGATGCAGTGCTACCAGGGCTTTAGAGGAAGGGGAGGGCTTTGAAATATCTGGGAAAGAAGCCCCCCCTGCATTACCAGCGTCAAGCAGAGCACTGTTCTCAGCAGGCAGGTAATGAGATCACACCACATTGAAAGTCAATGAAGACTTTGAAGTTCTGACTTTACAAAGACAAACTCATTCTTACATTTTTTTGCCTTTCCCAAGTAGCAGTTCTGGCAGACACCTGAAAAGAAACGGTAACTAGACGTAAATATAAACAATTACTGTGTTTTACCCCTGTGTTATCCCAGTGGTACTTGGCATTTTAGGAGTTTAAAGTTTAATTACATTTTTGCTTTTGGTACATTGGATAGCCATTCACCTATGAAGAAGAGCATCTGAGAGGTTTTCAAGCTCATTTAAAACACTCAGAAGCAAAAACTGCTGAAGCGTGTGAGGCTGGCTCTGTGTTTTGATGTGCTATAGAATAATGTATGGAATTATTTATACATTCCCTAAGTGGCGCATTTTTCATTGTGCTTTCAGCTAACTTGCAAACTCCACAGGTCCCATCTCAGGAAAGCTCTCTCCACACTTGTTAATGCTTCAAGTAATATGCTGAGTTTCTCCTTGCCCCATAGCACTATTGTGTGGAAGGAGATATTTGAAAGTCTGCTCAGATTACAGTGTTATAAGAAAAGGGGGAAAGAGATGATCGAGACCATTTCAGTCACTTCATTGCTCACTGAATTTCTTATTTATTCAGATTACCCACTCCCAGCTTCTTCCAATCACCTTGGTTTCTGATGCCTTTCCTGCTGTTACCTCACAAGACGGGAGCTGCGGACCCTTCATCCTGAATCTCTTTGAATTCATTCATCAGCAAGAAACCCCCATTACATAAAGCTCCAAAGGTCATGTCCACAAGGTCGCAATCTGCTCCCCACAAAAAGCCTGTCAGGGCAGGCTGTTTTGAGGGACAGAAATGGCCATGTAGAAGTCAGCTTTTGATCTGCATCACGTGGGCAAGGAGCCAGGGGAATCACCAGAATCACTGCAGAGGTTTCCTGCTTGCTTGGTTACATCCTGAGTTCCACCACCCTCGTGTGTTTACCTCCTCCATCTCTCTCACGCTGTCCTGAGCATCCTCCTGCTGCCAGGGGCATGGAGCCCCTGCTGTGCTCAGCTCCACCAGCCTGTGCTCCAGAGCAGGGGAATTGATTTTGCTAACACACATCTGAAAACACAGTTTCTGCTGCTGTGGTAAATCAACACAGCACCACAGGATTGGAGCAATAAAACACGGAGCAAGCTGGGGGTCTATTTCCTCTGCCTGAAGGGTGTTCCATCATGCCAAGCTATGATTACTACAGCCCCACACCAGCAATCTCCTCCATTTCTCAGGTCCAGTTTCAGTAGTTTGGTATAGGACTGCATAGTTGTTTGTTTTAATCTAATCACTATTTATTTTCAGTTATCCAGGAGAATGCGAAAATCTTTCACAATACTCAAAGCCCTGGGTTTCTTTACCTCTGCCTCTGAGTGGGCTGGTTGCAGAAAGGACCTGGCCACACAGGCTCTGATTTGGGGAAAAGATAGAAAATGTGTTAGTGGGCAACAAAAACATAAAAACAGCACAAAGAAGCACAGGGAAAGATATGATCAAAGAGAAAATGCTAAATAGATTGTCTAAAATTTCTTATACATACATGTATACATATATGACTATATTTATATATGTAGTTGCTGTGTACTTATGTATAAAAATATGCATGTATGTATAGAAAATGTCTCCCTCATCACATGTGGACTCCACTAGAAAACCCATTGTTTTCATTCTAATCTGTGAAGGAAGTAGATAGCCTGGTGTGATTTTTCAAAGGAAAAAGGGGGAGCATTTGATGACGCTGACTCCTACACTGCCTCCTGCCTCTTTCAGTGAGGCTTTTTTCCTCACTCAGAGCTGTCCAAGGATTCACACATGCACACATAAACATATGCTTCTATCTTTGCTCAGATGCTTGAATGATTGTTCTGGCCAGCAGTTACCCTCTCAGTCACAGGGACAGCTTGTCTTTCACCAGCAAACTTTGTGAGAAGCCTCTTGACTTCCTCACCATTGTTTTAGGTTTTGTTACTTTTTCTTATTTAGCTGCAGAAAATTGTTAAGAGAAGAAGTCCAGCTCCCCACAGTGCCTTTCAAAATCATTTCAAATGTACCTTACTGGGCTGAGACAGCTGTTTTTATCTTCTTAGGGAAAAAAAAAAAAGAGCGAGAGAGAGAAGAGAGAGAAAGACAGAGAGTTCTTTTGCTCCTTTTTTTCCCTCACTCTACAGACTCTCTTTTAAAAGGCACGTGTGTTTCCACTCCTGATCAAGGTTTCACAGCAGGAAGACAGCATCCCTCCTACCACCAGCAGCCTCCAAGCCTCACTCTGCAGCCTTTCCCTTCCACATGGAAAGGCTGCAGAGCTTAAAGCGTTACCTCTGTTTCCCTCTGCAGCAGCCTGGGACAAACCCCAGGTTAGCATCACAGAAGAGAGGTTACAGAGACACTTTCATTTCAGGATCACAAAGCCCAGTGCACCATGCACCAGGACCAGTTGTTGCTGACTCTTTGGAAACCTCTCTGGGAAATCATGGTGCCTGTATCCTGATCCATACATCCCAAGCCACACCACAACTCCACGTGCTCCTTCAGAGCTGCTCCAGAGGAACAGCCAGGGTTAGGGGAGCACAGTGGCCACCTGCACCCCCAAGCTGGACAGTCCTACCAGGTCCTGCCTCAGGGACCCACCAGGTAACAACACAAAGTTTCTCACAGGTTTCCAGAAGGAATCAGGTTGTCTCCAGGATGGAGTTGAGTGCAGGCCAGCTGGACAGGGCTGGATTAGACTGTGGCAGTACTCAGGCTGCTGAACCTGAAAACATTTACAGAACCAGGAATCTATCACCTCAAACAGGGCTACCAGGTCGATGAGCAAGCTGTCTCCCTGCTATCCAGCTTTCTTTTCTGAGGACTCACTTATCACTAGCACAGGATGTCCCCAGCTCACACCAGGGAGAAGAAACTCAATAATTATGGTTTAGTCAATTAACCTTTTGGACTCCAGCTCTAATGGGGCTACCACTGACATCAAGGAAAGGGATAAGGGATGTTGTGGGATCAAAGCTTGCTAAACCAAGGGCCAGATTAGCAGAATTTTAAGGCATTGGAATATTATATCAAATAAGATTTACATTCATAGCTGTTACAGAGCAGATCCAATGGAAAAAAAAAAAAACAAACCAACAAGTCCTTTGAAAAAAATAAAGGCAGCTACAAAATAACCTTTCTGAGGCACTAGCATTCCCATGTAAGAGTCTGAAACCAAATCTATACTGCAATGAAATAGTTTTCTGCAAAACCATGCTGCAGTCCATTGGCTAGGTCATGCTCATGAGCTGAACTGTGACTCTGGGATCTAAAGGCATCAGTCACTTCTGTCAGAGCAGTGTTAGTAGTTGTGAAGCAGGAACCAGGATCTGATCTCTGCGAAGGGACATAGACAAGTTCAGTCAATATATTATTTGCTGTGTCTACACTGACAGCTGGATTGGATCCAAGCCCCCTGGCCACCCTCTGATTTACTGGAGCCTTTTAGTAACTGCATTTCTGCTTTAGCTCAGTGGTGAGCCAGAATTAGCAAGTCCTGCTGAGATCCCCAAAGAAGGGTTCTGGTAGGTCAGAGCAGCTGTAGCCCCGGGGAGAAAAGGCAGGTTTCTGTCAGTGTCCAGTCAGGGATTGTGGCAGCTCTGTGGGAACGTTTTCCAAAGATAAACTAGGTAAACATCTCATTAAGAGCCTTTCCTGTTGGCCATCAGTGGATACTCACTTTCTCATCTTCTCAGAGAAACTCCTGTACTGGATTGCCATAGGACCAACAAGTTCAGCTATGCCATTCCTGCTGAGACCTGTCTTGGTTCATCATGTCAAAGCCAGTGTGGCCTTTCTGCAGGCTCTCACATCCTCCAGTCTGGAAAAAGCACAGAGTCAGGGGAGCAAGAAAACAGATATGTCTTAGAAAGTCCTCCCCAAGCTTAAGTAAAATACAGCGAGCTGTGAACCCACCCAGGGGACACTCAGACTGATCACACTCGAAGCAGAACATCATGCTGATGATCAGTACATTATTACACAGCAGCTGGGCTACAATAATTGTACTCTTCCTTAGCCTTTGTAACAGCCCAGATAATACAGCATGGCTTATCCCCAGGAAAAAGAAAGGTTACATCAAGCTGCTCCAGTCTCAGATTAAAACCATGTGAGCAGAGGGGCAGTCAGCAGTGCCCACCTGGCTCCCAGTGACATACTGAGCCACTTTAATTTGGAAAATTGTCTAAGCCCCATATTTCATGGTATTTCTTTTAATGTGCTGGAGGCGGTTTGTCATGTTAGGCTGTGTAGCTTAGGGCTGTTTTGTGCTCTGTTGTAGAGCACAGTTTGTTAAGGTTCCTGTGCAGGTGCTGGGGAAGATCACAAGCATTACCCACCATGACAGGGACACATGCACCTCTCCTCTCAGCCCATTTCACCAGCCTCTCCAATTGTACAGGAGTGATCCCTGTGCTGTTTTATACATTTTGAAATACATTAAGGCTGACACTTATGCAAATGTAAGTGTCTCATCCTTATTAAAGGGGATGTTTAACTTTGAGCTCCTATAAAAATATGTGTGTGCTGTGGCCATCCAGAAGCCTCTCACACCTTCTGCCTACTGAGACAAATGGGGCATTTCAAGCAGCCACCCATCTTCTTCCCTGTGACACCATGAGCCGTTGGCACATTTGCTGAGGAAAGCCAGAGCCATACTGACACCGACTGACTTGTTCCATGCCTGCACCAAGGAAGGTTACATAGACATTTTAATCTTCATCAGCACAAAGCCCTGCATCTGAAAAGATAAATCAAGCACAAGGAAAGGGCAGAATAAGCCTGAAAAATTAACATAGGGCCACCTTCCCACCCCTGTCTTTTCATATGAGGAAAAGATGTTCTATCAGGACTGTAAATGGAGCCCCCAGTTGTGAGAGATGCTGAGATGTGCAATTTTCCTTCATGCTCTGCCTCTCACAGATGCCACTAAATGGTAGTCATGGAAAGCTAAGCTGTCATCCTTTCCTGGAGTGATTTCCACTTACTTTGCCTTTGTGTGGCACTTGGGGATGTGGTTGGCAGTGTTAGGATAATGACTGGACTTCCAACCTAAACTGTTCTATAGCTGTATTTGGTCACATTGCACTGTTCATTAAGTGATCTCAAAAACCTTTTTGAAAGGTGGCTCCTGGCACTGGCATCCTTGCAGAGAGGGCAAACTGAAGTGTATTGTGGTGAGGGACCTTGCCTGTGGTCCCAGAGATTAGGAGTGATTGGAGATGGTTTTGGGTTTTGAAGCCTCAGATTAATTCAGGCTGCATAATCCAGGCTGGTACTAGGTAGTTGCTGGCACTGTCAGCTCTTGTTCCTGCAAGGAAATAATTATTTGATCATGAGATTTCTCATACACATATATCTGGCAGGTACACATGGAATTAGTTATAACTGCCTCGATTCTAAGCCACATGAACTCATTAAAATTCATTCCAATTAATGCCAATGAGCCGAAAACAAACCCAACACCTGCAAGCCAGAGAGAAATCAGCAGTTACAATACTTTACATATGTCACCCTACCTTGGAAGTTTTGCTGGAGCTTTAATGTGCAGGCTGTGAATTGAAAATGAAAATTTCTCTGCTTAGACAGATCTTTACAGCTAAGGAGTTGAGAAGGTTAGGGAAGCCAATGCACAATTAACCTCATTGTGGCACTCTGCATGCAGCTGGTCCAGAACTACTTGCCCAAGTTTGGAAATCTTTCCCTCATTTTACCACCAAGGAAAGTGAAGCTCAGAAGGAAAGGCATAATGGCACTAGAATTGTTCTCTTGTGAGTCCCACCTCAAGGAAGAACATGCACACAGGTGTTGACCTGATCAGGGTTGAAGAGGCAGAGTCTGCAGTTCCACTAGCCCACACTGCTTCGTCAGGGAGCTGGGAGACAGGAATATCCTAGAAAATTGTCTGCCAAAAGCAGGAATGTGCTGGTGGTGAGACCAGCCTGACAAGCTGCTGAGGTCCAGCTGCAGCTGCCAGCCTCTGCCCCAGACCTCTATCCATCAATTACAGCCCTCGGGTGGGGAAGAGAGCTTGAATGCACAAGAGCACACGGGCTATTTTCAACAGCCCAAAACATCACATCCTCTCCCAGCTCTGTCTCTGTGGTAGAGGAGCTAGAGCTGAGTCCCCTCCACAAAACCATTTCCCTTCTGAGGGTGCTCCACAGCTCTAGAAAGGTTTAGGGACCTCACTTTAGCCTCATGCAAAGGAACATGCAAATTGCAATGACAGCACTGTTTCTTTGTGACACACAAAATCTGGGCTGATGGTGCTTCTGGGACAGGAGACCAGAAAACAAAAATAAAAGATAGAAACTTCTGAAATCCATGTGAACTATTTCCCATGTTTCTGTAGCACAGCAGCACTTCAGAGACAGAGCGTGCCTTGCATTTGTTCCCTCTCCTATCTGCAGTGTTGATATTTGCTTTAATGATTTTTTTTTTCATTTCTTCTCTAGGTGCTCACTGGGAATTGTCAGCATCTCTTTTTCCCTACCAAGAGTGAATGAACCACAAGTGCATTTTGTATTCAACTTAACAGACTGATTGACTTTAGACTGAGTTTCACTATTTCTCACCTGACTTTCATTACCTAGAATAAGATGGTAAGTCAACCTGAACTGAAAGTAATTAAGGGAGTTTTGGAAGGGGAGGGTAAAAATAAAAGAAAAAAAAATCATTCTCTCTTCAAACACATAATTGTACAAAAATAACAGAAAATGCAAATGACTTATAGATGTGCCAATCTGGCTCATTTGTTGTCACTTTGAAGATAGTAACTACAAAGGGCTAATATTTGTAATCTACTGACACAGTAGTACTGCTAAAGTGTGCTATTTAGCATCTTCCAAAAACACCTCTTTGGTTGGTCTAAAAGTATCTGAAGGAAGCTTAGAAGTCACTTCTCATTCAGGCATTCCCCAAAATATCAAATCAAGCAGGATATGGACTTATAGACTTATGTGAGTTAACATTCCAGCTCTTGGATTTCACACAAAGTCAAGTACAGCCCCTTTGCCAGCATGACAGGCTGCAAGCTCAAGGATATATGGTTTTAAGAGCTCTGTTCAAGGCCAAAATATTTCAAAGGTACCTTGTCCAAACTTGGATCTGCACATGAAAGGCAGGATTTCTTGTATAGCCATTACCAGTATTAGGAGCTTTCAGTATTGGTAGATTAAAAAAAGGCATCCCAGAGAGCTATAAGGTACATCACAGAATCATGCTGGAAATTATCTAAATGTATTCAGGTCTGCTTTGGAAAAAAAAACAGACTCATAGGGACAACCTAAGTGTTGAGAATGCCACTTTGTAGCTCTAACTACTTCATCCAATAAAATTTCTCTTTTCAACAAGTGCCATTAAAACTCTGGTGGCAAACATTTGATGCAAACCCAGAATTATTTTGGATAAGGATCAGGGAGAGGGCAGAGAGTAGGGTGAGGTACTCTTTGCCTCTAACCCAATACACATTACACTCCTTCAAAAAATCACTCAGTGGTGATTTCAGCCTAGATCTTATGCTGCTTGAACCACAGGAAGAGATAGCATGCTCCATATATGGCCCATCAGTCCCATTAACAGTGAGAGGAAGCAACAAAGACAAGTGTTAATGACAGCAAATCCCCAGGAATGAGGCAAGGACCAGCAGTGCAGGAGGGATATATATGGCACCAGCTTGTTCAAGTCCTTACCCCAAACAGCTGATAAATGCCTGCCTTTGAATCACCTTTTGGTCACCCATGTAAAATAGTGCTTCCCACAGAACAGAAGGCTTCAGTGGAACAAGAACGAATTTCTGACATGGAAGACTTTCTTCATCTCAGCAGCACAACAAATGAATTAAAGATAAAAATTGGGCCAAGGCTTTACTTTGGGGCAGTTCAAAAGCACAAAGCACAGAGGTTTTCCTTTCCCCAAAACTTATAGGGTGGCTGCTGTGAGATGTCCATAAAAGCAATAGATTTCTGGCCACTGTGTTTTACTCATGGTGCATGGACTGGAACCACACTGGATGTGTATCCATAGCCTTTGGGGACTTTCAGATGAATGGCCATGAAAAAATATTTTCTCTCATTTCCAGATAACTGTGCACTGCAGGGATTTATCCTCTAAACAAGATATTTATCCTCTGAATAAGCTTCTCTGTCGCATTAAAAATAGTGAAACCTCTTAAAGAAGAATTCAACTTTGTGTTTAAGCATCCAACGGTCATGAAAGGGGATAATTTATGCATCAAATAAGGAGCTGTCACTTTGTTCTGTGATGGTGAACAGTGTGAAATTCATCACTGATGCTGCCTCCTAGCAGAAACTGTAGGGAACATGGATGTGAGTAGAGTGTCCTGGGTAGCTGGAGTCTGCAGCTTGCATCCTCTACCAGTTTTCTGTCAGGCTATGAGACTCCAGCATGTCCCTTGGAAATTTACAAGCAAGAATTTCCACAGATGAGAACCAGGCAGAGGATACAGGTGTAGAGCTGTCTGCTCACCTGGCTTGTTTATAAGCTCTGTGTTTGCTGCTGCTACCCACATGCCTTCCTGCCAGGTGAGAAAGAGTCTCAACCCCTCCCATGCTGGATCTTTCATCGGTGCCTAAGAAGGAAAGGTATCCAATGTCTTGCTTCATCAGGAATGTGTTCTCTTCTGAGTTTCAGCAGAAGAGCAAGATCTGGTTTATCAAAGTTGCTGCAATGTGGTAAGAGCCCTTTATCCTCATAGCACATCTGGCCTCCAGTGATAACAAAACCATTTATTAAAATTGAGTCTCTCACAATTACATGGTGGGCCATTATTTAACTCGAGAAAGCAAATAGTCTATCCTAAACCCTACCCGTACATACCAAATGTATCTATTTCTCTACCACGCATCATTAAAAGTCCTCCTGTCCTCAGGCTCTTTGTAGGGCACAGCTTAAGTTCCAGCTCACATGACAAACAGCCTTTGGACAGCATTCCACAACACTGGGTGTCCTCTGTGCATTGACAGTGGCCAGACAACCCTTTCCCACTACCTGCTAATTTCGAGTGATGCCAGGTCCAGCTGAGCCAAATAGACATCAGCTGTTCGTAGCAGTACTTCTGGAAGCAGTGGGGGTTGAAATTATTAGCAAAGACTGTCCTTTCCTTCTACCTCTACAGCTGGCCTAAAGAGGGGGGGGGGGGGGGAAAGCTTAATTTTTTTTTCATTAATTGTTTTTTAATTCACTCAATTCTCTGATCCTGTTCCAGTGCCTTTGCACAGACAGTACTTTGTTTGTGCAGCAAAAGTAAGACCAGGAACAGCAAGAGGAAGGAAAGGTTTGAATGCCTGTCTCGGTATCATCATGAATGCTTAACTTGGGAAATCAAACCTGAATGTTCCCACCTGTTTCTGAGATTTTAGCAACCCTTTTCACTCTAATTGTTTCACTGATGACTGTAATTAAATCAAAGTATGACAATTGTCCCCAACATTTATTTACCTGGAAGCTGGCTACTTGTGCTTTAGGCCCAAAGAAAGGCTGTTGTGCCCACCAGTTCCTTCAGTATTTAATATTTTTCTAGATATGGCTCTTGATCTAATAAGAAAATCTATTATCCCTGTCTGCCGATTTTATCTCAAGTATTTATGGTGATTATGTTACTAGGGGCTGTAGAGTTACTTATCTGTCAATATATGCTCGCTAATTTATATGTTCATAATTTTTTTTTTCATTTACCTGCAAGGCTGATTTTTCCTTTTTCTTTTAAGATCTATTTAGCAATAGATCTTCTTTTATGACAATGTTTCTAAGCCAGATTTGGTGCAGAAGCAGAGATTCCTCCTCCTCACATTCTCTCTAAATTGTGTAAGTGCAAACACAGAACAGCTGCAGAGCTACATTTATACAGCTGGTCCCACACACCACTTGGTGGTTCCTACCTTCAAAGAGCTGACCTGAGCTCCAGCAGTGGGGAGAAACCCACCCCAGATCAGATCCTGCACTTCTGAGCAGGACAGACACAGCTGGCAACCACAGTGGTCTCCTCACAGAGAGTTATCTTCATTAAGGACACTTCAAAGTTAAATTCTGGGCTAAACAATTAAAAAAAAAAAAAACCCAGGCTGGAAGCACATCTGGAGTTAAAGGCAAAGGCAAGATAAGAATTCTATGAGAACCTTGTAGGGACAAACACAAAGCCCTTAGGATAATAATGGAGGATCTCCTATCAGATCTACCAGGAATCACCTATTTGACATTATGCAAATCTTATAGAGTAAAATCCTGAAATATTAGGTTTATCAAAGTGTAGTCAAAAGGCCTTTCTTTTTCTTTTCCTTTTAGTGCTGTCTCTGTCACACAAGAAACTCATGTGATCATAGGCCCTATACAGGCTTGAGCAGAACCTCTAGCTGGAGTTTTACAGATTAGAAAATGTGTAAGGGAGGGGGATGTCACCCTTTAAGGGTGCCTGAATTGTTCTCATGCAGGGAAACAGCTCCTTGCTGCTGGGAGCTTTATCTTCCATTCAGCTCCTTCATGCTCCTGGGGAGCTGGTCACCCTTTTCCCACTTGTCCTATTTCACAGTCTGATGGCCAGTTTGGCTATTTTGGGAATGTTTCAGCACCCTTTCAGGTTCTCCCAGCTGAGATAAATAGAGAGAGACTTTAAGTGAAAAAAACAGCTCAACAAAAACCCTGTCCTCTTTATTTTTTGTAAACACAAAAGCTCCCCAAACCTTCGATTTGGATTTGCTTTTAGAGGATGCTTGCATGTCTGCAAGGCACTGCTGGAACACCAGAGCTGAGCAGAATGGATCCACATGCTGGGCAATTACCCAGCTGCTAATTCCCACAGACAGAGCAGCCTCTGATCTGGAATGTGCTGGAAGGACAGGAGCTGCCAGCCACTTTGGGCACATGTGGGAGCTTTGTTCCTTTGACTTCAGAGGAGCCATTTTATCTGGGCACCCCAGCAGCCAGCGAGTGGGGCAGCCCTGTCAAATGCAAACTAGAAATGAGCAATACCTATGAAAGAGAGATATCATGAGAACCTGCCTCTTGGGAATAATGAAAGGCTCGGGCAGGTTGCTCTGATTGTGCAACCTACCTGGGGCCTGTCAGCTCTGATAACAATGGCAGCCATCAATTCCTGCAAAAATGGCAATAGCATGAATTGGAAATTGTGAAGAACCATTTAGGGTCGAAATGAGATTTTCTTCAGAATGCATTTGTCGACGTGTTCCCATTCACTTGAAAAGCTCTGGACAGAACAGAACGAACGTGAAGTAGCCAGGGCTGGGAGGGGTTTTTTTGTTATTATTCCTCCTCCTCCTTACAAAGCAGTTTTAAATGCCAAGAGCTTTCACAAAACAACAGTGGTTTCAAAGCTGCCAAAGGGCAATTTGAAAGTGAAAGGTATTCTCTTCAAATTACCTTGGAAAATGATACATGTTATGAAAGGGGTTTACTTTTTGGAGTGTTAAAGAGATACCAAAAATCCAATTTTATTGTCATATTATGGAGGCAGGCAGTAGGGGACTGTGTAAAATTGCCAGATCTCCTCTTTAGATTCCACAGATGTCTATTTGCCTCTCACTGACACCTACAATGAGGTATCAGAAAGAACTGAAAGGGACAAAAGAGTTGTGGCTGTTTGGAAAATCTGTTTTGTTAGAATATTAACAAAAAGAGTCAGAGCTTACACAATTGTTACCTATTAATAGTGAGGAAAGAACTGCTTGAGACAATGCTGGTCAAAATCCCTGGAGAGACAGGAGCTACAAGAAATTTTTGTATTGGTTAAAGGAAGGTTGAGCCTGAAGAGGAAAATAAGTCTGTGACCCTCTTTATCAGCTTTAGATAACAGTATTTAAAATGCAGGTTTTTAATAGGGTTCTCTCCCCACACCCTTTGGTGCATGGAAAGGGGATTTTTGCCTTTTCATTTTTCTGAACAGCATGACATCTATTATTCCCCAAGGGAAAGAGCAAATCAAGTCAGCCTCTAAAATGTATGTTTTCTAACTTGTAGAATGGATGGATGGAAAATAACAGCACAGGCCTTTGAAAAAGGAAAATTGAGTCTGAAATCTGAATAGGATGAACATAATCGCTGTGTTCAGTGCAGAGGAGAAGGCAAACCTCAGGATTGAATTTTGCCCCAAGATGAGCAGGGAAATGTAAACCTGAGGATGGGTTCAGTCCTGCTACACAATAGACTCCTTTTGCTTATAAGTCCCAGTTCTATTTTCCCTCTTTCTTGTTCTTGAATTGGTTTTTATCCTTTAGAAAAAAAAATGGATCAGTAAAAAAAGCTACTTTTTGAAGAGCCTAGCACACTTAGTTCCCAGATAGTAGATATTCCTTTCTCTGAAATCACAGAAGATTTCTTTTCTCTTCTGGTCCAGGCTGACCAGTGACAGCTCTGTCCCTGTGGGCAGAGATGATGCTCATCGATCCAAACCCAAACATGACAGTAATGGATGATGCCTTCTGACAGCTTCTAGGAGACAAATTCTAACTCAGCTAAGTCAGAGCAGTCAAATCCAGCTCCCACTGGAGTCAGGTGATCCACACTGTGGTTTAAGTTCCTCAACAATCACCTAGCAGTCAGGTGAAGAGGTAAGACTGATGGACACCTTTTCCACCTCTGTTTCTTGAAAGCAGAAAGTGCTTCCTCTTCCCAGAGAGTCCCTTTTCAGGTGGAAACAAATCTGGTGGACCCTTCCCAGAGGACTGTCCTCTGGTTCTCCCAGTAGTGACCTTTTGCCTGTGCTGTCACAAGCCCCACTGGGAGCATTTTAAAGCTGGAGTCTGTAACCATACAGAATTTAAGATGCTCAAATATTTGCTTTGCATAACAGGCAAAGAGCCACAGCCTGGGTTAGTGATCACTCTGAGCCCAGTGGAAACAGGGGCTGAAACCATCCTTACCTCTAACTTTCTCCTCCATCCGTGACCCTTAAAGGAACATCTGAAATACAGGAACGGAGCTGGATTTGTGATTTCTTTGAGCTCCAAGACTTGCCTTTGAGGGAGAAAGATTGCAGCATGAGCTGCAACAGTGAAACACAGTGTTCATACAATCCAGGGTATTGCAAAGAACCATCAGAAGAGAAACAAGCTTCCAACAGCAACTCACTGCATTACTTCTAAGTTGTCCTTTCTTTGCCAACTAAGCTTCTACAAGTTCAAGAGCATTCACTGGAGAATTTCTTTATGAATCAGAAAGACCAAAAGAGAAAAAAAGGGGGGAAATTGTTTCACATCTCCCATTGTTGCTTGCTTTGCTATTGAGGCTTCAAAGCAGGCTTCCAAGCAGGTGGCAGATCTGTGTTTTCTGAGGCTGAAATGTACATGGGTGCATGCACACTCTCACAAAATATCAGTCTCTATCTATCAGCTCCAATGAGCTCTTTCTGCCTTTGTTTTTCAGAGAAGGCTGAAAACCATGTCACTCAGCCCATGCTGCAGTGAACTGTTATGCAGCTGAGATAACGGAGTCAGATGAAGGGGGATTGAAAGCTTTTGGGGAGAATTTGCTACCTAAGAAAGATTTGTGAAGTTTACTGTTGCAGTGTGTCGCCATTTCCTGTCTCACCTATCCCATCCCCCTCAAGGATGCCAACCTTTCCCCCTCCCCTTTTGCCCTCCTGCCTGGCACCTTCCAGCAAGGTGTTGAGTGATTGGCAGATGCCCCCCAGGCCTGGGCTCACTGGTTTGTCCCAGCGTCCACATCCCCTGAGCCTTCCCCTGCTCACACCTGGTTGGCCCTCACCTGTCTGTCCCCTCCCCCTGTCCCCGGGGCTTAAAGGAACATGAGACCATGCGGTCGGGGTCTCTGCCGTGTCTCTGCTGTGGTTCTGTCTCTGCCTGTCTGGCTGGAGCTGATACCACATTCAGAGGTCTACCATGCTACAATAAACTCTGGATCTAAGCTACACGACAGAACCTGCTCCTTTTCTCTTCACCGTCTGAACCTTTTCTACCAAAGGTAAACTGAGTTCCTATTTTGCCCGGACTTGTTCTGAGCGCCCAGCTGCAGCACCCAGCCAGCCAAAGGCATCTCTGGGGTGAAAAACGCCACAGCTGCCACCTTTGGTCCAGCAGTGAGGCCAGACAAAGCCAGGCAGGACACACCCCGAAGCATTCGGGGTTTAATATTTAATAGTTTACAAAGCCAAACACACCAAAATCAGGAGCTAAGTCCTTTTGGAAAACAAGCCCTAATTTGTCTGTAAATAACATCTGTGCATGTATGCATGCACGTGGACATCCTCCCACCATCAGAAGCTCTCATTGTACCTGCTCTTTGAAAGCTAAAATTTGTTGCTTCATAACTGCTCCATGAAGTTTCTAAGGAGAAACACAGCTTGCTTTGGGAATATGGCATTTATGATTCACATTAGTGGCCAAATTATTGCAGCTTTAGGGGGTGGGGGCATAGGGGGGCCATTTCCTTGGGTGGAATATTGAAAGCAAGGCAGTTGATCATTTATGGCAAGCATGGTTTACCAGGAACCTCACCCAGAGAGGGCCTGAGGGCTGCTGCTCCTCTGGCTGGTTCTCAGCCTCTCTGACTACATGCTGCTCCCCACTGGCAGCTGCAGCAATTTTTTTCCCTTCGTATTTTATCCTCAGACCCTGTTTTTTCAGTCTTACCATGTGTAGGCAACTGATGCTTTGCTTTAGAGTGAATAACATGTTTTGCAGGTAGAGAAGACAGCCTGGGGGAAAGAGCAGCTGCTTTTCCAAACAGAGTCTTTGGGGAGCATTTGTTTGGAGCAGGTTAAAGCCTTGGGTACCCCCATCACAGGAAAGCCCAAAGACACCCAAATTGAAGAGCTGGATCTTGGTGACACCCACAAGTGAGTGGCCCTGGGCAGGAGCCAGGGTCCCCTGCTCGTGCCTCTCTGGTGGTACTTGCACACAGCAGCTCCCTTCCTAGACAAGCCTGGGTGTCCTGTGCAATGCTTTGGTTGTCCCCTTCAGATCATGGAGTGATGCAAATTCTGCTTCCTTCCTCTGCCAGGGGATTTCTGTTCATTTTCATCAATATCATAAATCATCTTTCAGTGATTCCTTCCTGCTGGAACCAAAAGGTTTAACCCTTCCTCCTGCCCTTGCTTCCCCATCTGTCACCTGTGGTGGCACAGTGATAAAGAATGCTTTAGAGCCTGGGAGATGCTCACAAGCTAACAGGATGCAGGAGAAGGCTGGCACATCTCATTTTGGCCAGCTGGGAAAGGAAAGCCTTAAAAACAGCTTGGGGCTTAACATGTGCTTCCAGAACAGCAAGAGCATGTGCTACACTATTCACCCATCTTTGATATTCCACTTCTATCATCATCACAAAGAAGTAATCGATTAAAAATTAATATCCCAGCTCTGAGATAGCAGTATTATTTCCTAATAAGTTTCTTGCCAGCCGCTGCAAGGTAGTAAATCTGAATGGCATGGTCATAAGAGGAAACATATAATCCTTCACCCTCTTTTTAAATATCTACTCAAGATTCATCCCCATGCCGGCAGAAGTTTCCAGGCATAGGGAACATTGTCCTTCCTCCTTAAGCAATGTAAGGAGCAGTAGTTAACAACAGTTAATTGTAATATTTGTCTTGATGGAACCTTTTGCAGTATTTGGAAACATCATCATCATTACAGACCCCTCTTCCCCCTGGGGTGTTTAAGCATCACCATCTACTCACTGTCCAGCAATTATTTTTGTGTCACCTCCTGGCAGTCTTAGAAGGATAAAGAGTGAGAAAGGTCTCATACCTTGAGTTACTAGTAGTAGGATCTCCATTCAACCACTTTTCTTTAGAATTTCTTGTCCAAAACATTCATAACCCATAACATAGAATTTTATCCCATTATTTATTCTCTCTAAGGTCTTATTCTTCCCACAACAAAAAGATGCTGGGAGCTGATACATTGCTGCCCCAAATCCTCAAGCTAAGAGCTAGAGCAGGGGTATTATCTCTTATTAACCCAATACCTCCCCAAATCTAGCTTCTGCAGTGCTCAGACTGAGTCATGTGTCCCACAGACTCAATGCTCAGCCTTCTCAGGCCATTTGCTATGTACAAGCAGACTCTGTTCAAAGCAGGGTATTTCTGGCAGAGAGGGGATTTAACAATCAAAAAAGGAAACAGCAGCAGTCAAAAGAAAAAATATTGACTTGTCCATTGTGAGCTGAAAAGTCTAATAATAACCAGTAAAGTTCCTCTTCTTTCCTCTACTCCCCAGCCTAAAATATGTCTGCTTTTCAGATTAACTCATTGCTACTCAGGCTCCCTGCCTTCATTCCTTTAATGTTTAACACAATATATTAAAGCAGAAAACAATGCCCTCAGCTCCATTTCAGGAAGCACTATGAAGTCAAGTATATCATAATCTGCTTCTTTATCTTTTCTCCAAGGGAATCTTTGCTCTCCTTCCCTCATAAACCTTCCTAGTAAACTGGTACTGCTGATTATCTCCTGCTCTCTGTTGGACTGGCTCTGCCATTTGTTTCCATTTAATGTGGGGTTTTTTTTGCTTTGACCTTTTTGCTCTGAGGTTCAGCCCCCAAAGTCCCAACAGACAATAAGAAAACACCAGAGCACTTGGGGTTTGGGATGGGCACACCGTGTGAAGTCTCTGAAGTGCTGGAGACCTTCACTCACCTCCAGCTTCTGGACAGAGAATGAGATGAGGAACCACTCATGGGGACAGACCTGTCCCTTGCACAGTGTGTGCATACATCTGGTGAAATCCTTCATCCAGCAGCTCAGCTTCCCCCAGGTGCTCCTGGCAGTGTCTGACAGCCCCGTGAGAAACTGGATTCCACTTTACACTGGAAAGTGGCAAAGCTGAGAGCAAAGGTGACCAAGGGCAGAGGGAGGATCCAGCCTCCCAAGTGGCAGCCAGGCTGCAGCACAGCAGCACACAGAGCCCAGACCCCCTGTCTCTGAGCCCTCTGCCTAAACCACAGGGCTATTAAGCTAATAGGCATTAGTGTATGATTTTTCCCACAGGAGCATTTATTTCCTTGTGTGGTTAACTGCTTTGTCTTGTATTTCTCACTGTCATTGCTGTGTTGGCATTCTGCAAACCTCCCTTATTTGCTGTTCTTTGCCCTTCTCTTGTGGGTTTCTGTCTGCACTGGGATTGAGGTAGACTGAGGCGTCTTTCATCTCACCTGCTAAAGTAATGATGTTTGCCATGAGAGAGAGGGTTTGATCAGGGAGAAGGAGGGGGAGGATTTAGAAGGAGGAAAACAGTGAAAAGAACATGAAGGAAAAGTAACTCGGGCTGGGAGAAGAGATTGAAAATGTTGGTTGATTTGACATCTGATGCTTTGGAGAAATTCTTGGCCATATCTACTAAGCAGGAGCCTTTGTGCTCCCTTTCTGGCAGCAGCAGGAGAGACACAGCAGCAGAGACCTGTGCTGCAGACAGTCAACAGAATATCTCATCCTCCAAAAAAGCAACTGCTGTCCTTGTTCTTAGGGATAAATTGCACTGCCTGGATTTTGTGGGGTTTGCAAATCCTGGAAAACTGCATTTGGCTACATTTTACATATTGCTACTTCTCTTTATTTTTTGTGCTTTGCCTTTCCCTAGTTCCAGCCAAGCAGTCTCTGTAGCCTCAGTAAAACACCCCTGCTGTTTATGCTTAGGGGAAGTGAACACAGGAACAGAAAGCAAGTATTCTTTCTGATGGAGCTGTTTCCCCTTAGGCAACTCAGGATTTGATTCCACACAGCCAAGGAGAAACCAGATCTGGGGACAAGTGGAGATGTGCCCACTCTTGTGACCTGCCCTGCCCAAGCGCTGCTGACTCTGTCTTCAGCACAACCAGCTCACATATGGCTCAGTTACTTCTACCCTGTACAAGGAGCAGATCCAAAGCACAGCAAGGGGAAAGGAGCTGGCAAGAGAAGCCTCCAGCTGGATGAGGAGAAGAAATAATGATTGAAAATCTAGCTAGCTGCCCTGGGCAGTACTAAGCTCAGGGGAAGCCCTGATGCTGTCGAGAACAAGTGGAGATGCTTTGCTTCCCAAATCACCAAAGCTTCAAGGATATTTCAGGCCTCAAACCTGCCACTTCAGCAGGATGGGATGTTACCTCTGAGGCTGGGAGGTATTCATCACCCTGAGTGACGAATAATGGAGAAGAAGCATGGAGATATACACATGTACTCACCTGTATGCTGTGCCACCCAGCAGGATGCCTGTGACAGGACACCTCCCTGCCAGGGCTCCTGAAATTCTCCCCTGCAAAGCTGACAGAAAGACCCAGTGAATAGCAGTGGGTGGATTTATGATTCATATATAGACACATAAATGTATTTCTAAATCTCTTTACACACCATGAGGGCTGCCTTGTTTCTGTCTGGGAGCCCCTGGACACATATACATGCTCTTAAGCACATGGGCCACAGGTTTCACATAAAAAGGACAGAGCATCCACACAGCAGATATGTTGTCAGGGAAGAGGTAACAGTACAGCTTAGGTACCTTATGTCAGACTACACTGGAAATCCAGGAAAAACAGGGAAAATTCTTAACATCAAAATGAATAAAATGCCTAGGAGAAAATTTAATGTCCCATTGCTTTTATATTTATTTATACAGCTGTGTCTAATTAGGTAGGTGCGTAGGTTATATGGGATAAATAGATTTGACAGATATAACAAATTGCACAGGGATATAAATTAAACATATTGAGTAGGCAGATTTTACATCATAGATCAGCTGCTTGAAGCTCCTCAAACCCATGAAATTGTGTCAATCATCCCCAGGAGACAGGTCAGTGCTGAGAGCACAAATGAAACAGCAACCAGCACACACGAGGCTGTGTCCGTTCCAGATTCGTGTGCCACTGCTCCCTCTCAGCCAGATGATGTCAGGATGAAGAGCTGTCACTCAAAGGTGACACTTCCTTTGGGACTAGACAGTGCTAACAATAAATAGGGTGGCATTTTTTAGTGCTCACTTCCGATACTTCCTGCAGAGGTTACATGCTTTTCCTTTCTACCACATACAGCAGAAATGTGTGTTTGACACAAGTGGTCACTTGAAATGCAAAAAAATAGAGAAAATAGAAATAACCTTCTCTTTATACATGGCAGTGATTTAATATTGCCAGATGTGAGCCCAAACTCAGGCTTGCCATAAAGGCACTTGAATTCCAGCACAGTGTGACTGGAGAAAGAGAGATGTTACCAAACAGGGACTTTTCCAGAGTGCCCTTAATTAAACCCAGCATGGAAGGACACAGACTTCTGCAGTTTGCATCTGTGGACTATTTTGTATGAAACCCCCGATGCTCCTTCTGGGGATACAACTCCCCGTGTGTCAGCAAGAAAATGGAATAAGCACAGGGAACAGTGCAAACCACAGGGCAACACTGCCACCCTGAGCTGCTCCTGCGGAGCTGCACAGCAGCAAGGCTGCAAGGAGTTCAGCTGCCTAAGGCAACAGGATCCTTGTGCAGCCTGGTTTAGGCAGCAGCTCCCACAGCCATGAAGAAAGCTCTCAAACTGCTTTTGGCTTCAGCCAGACAGGCCACCAAAGTGGAATAGATGTATCTTATTCCTAAAGCCCAAGTAATGTGTTAACCAGGCATGGCACCCATGGCTGTGCTGTCCTGATAAAAGCCTGTCAGGTGTCAGCTGTGACACCAATCCATCAGTCCAGATTCCCTGTGACAGAGCCATTGCTGAGCCTCCCAGCCTTCCTCACTGGGAGAAATGCTGCAGTTAAAAAAAAAGCACAACATGGAGTGTTGGAAGGACAGAGACTTCGCTTGGCATCATGATATAAAGTCCCACACCTGACATTTATCTGCAAACTGTGGCAGTGTTTCAACCCTGACTGTAGGATCTCCTGTCTCTCCCCACAGTGAAATTCCTCTTCTGCTAGGGCCACCCTTCAAGCATCCTTCCAATGGCTGAGGGGTTGTGCTGCTCCCAGGGGACCTGGCCACCTCACAGGGACTCTGCTGCTTTCTCACAGGAGCTGAGCCACCTTGAAGGAAGAAATGTGCCCTTTACACAAGCATGTCAGTAACACACAGCAGCCCCCTAAAGTGTTGGTGGAGATCCCCTGTCTGCAACGCTTTGTGCGGCACTCAGCATGCTGACTCTTTAACATCAGGCTGAACTTAGGAGAAAAAGGTATGCTGTTCTTTATAATGCACAGGTCAGTGGTATAAATCTGGCTTTTATAAGTGCCTGGTGTGATCAGTGCTTTCACAACCTTTCAGTGTGGCTATAACCAGTCCTGTGGCTTTCACTCACCACAGGGTGTTGCAAATGAAGTACTTTGGTCCAGCAGCCCAGGCACTTTTACATCACGAAAATTTGCTTTGTCACAGACTCCATTAAGGGGAAATGGTGCTGTGCTGCAAAGCAAGTCTTCTGTACCCCTGCAAAATCATATCAATCTACCAGTCTCACTGCTGGGAGTGACTGCAAACAGGCTGAGGGAGTTCTGCAGAGAGCCAGGGCTATTAAGTGCTATTGACTGGACTTTAAAAGAACCAGCAACTCCCTGTGTTTTTTTAAAGTCCTTGTTAATAACTATGACACACACACCCCAGCTCCTCATCAGAGAAGTTGGCCTTATCTTCTATTTGCTGCTGAAAGATCTGCCCAGCTGCCATTATGCTCTGCCCTTCTCCATCTGATGGCTGGACCACACTCCTGGGTATGATCCATCCTCAGACAACAGGACTTTTATGCTCTGAGGAGTGGGTGATACAACTTGCTCCCAAGAGTAAGAAAGCAGAAAAGAAATAACAACTCTGGCAGCTGTAGGGCTCTATCCTAATTACAAAACTCTTTTCCCCAGCTGAGATGGGGCCTGTTATCTTTCTTCCATCCCATCCCATGGACCAGTGACACCTGCAAGGCAATTTTTAGCCACAGCAGGAGACAGGATGCAAGAAGTTTGCTTCTTGGTGGGGCTCCACAGCCTCCAATCCCACTCCAATTTTTTCCCCCTAAACTCAGAGCCAGGTTGCAACACTGCAGGGCTGAGGTTTTTGTGAGCTATTTCTGCTGAAACAGCAGTGCTTTTCCTCAGCAGAAACATCTCCATGGTGGCAGGATCATAGCAAAAGCCCCAAAAGCCACAGCAGCAAGTCCTACAAGAGCTGTAAAGAAATGGTTTGCAAGCAAGGACTCACTTCTGTCAAAGCCAGCTCCTGAGGCAGCCAGGACCCTGGCTGTAGTGGGAAAGCAAGATCTGAATGTCATAAGGAAGAATTGAGTCTGGAAGAAACCATAAGAGGAGGGCATTACTTGTTCTCATACCCAACAGCTGGTAGCCTGTTGCCCATGTAGTCTTGAATTTGAAGAAGGAAAGTCATACAGTGCTGTCCCTAGGAACACTGAAAGACACTTTTTCCCTTCTGCAATGGCTGTTATCAGAGAGATATCTTCCTTCCAGGCTGTCCCAAAAGGAAAATCAACCCCTAAGAGACATATCATGCTAGCCTACCGTGATACTGGGCTCTTGTGACAGGTTTCCTGCTGAGAAAACATGGACAATATTACTTCTGGAGATGAGAAGAAGTCCATCTCATTCCATAGGAAGCCCAATGTTAGCGATTTCTGTCAGAAACTGGACACAGTGGCCATCAAAACCTGTTCAGGGACTAAACAGGACATGGGGTGAGAGACCTTTAAACCAGCCTCAGCTGCTGTGCTCTTAAGAGCCTGGAACTCCATGACCTCCTGTGGTTGTGCAGAAGTCTGGGGCAGGGCAAGGACCAAAACCAAAATGGCCTTCAGCCCTCCTGAAGGCCATTGCAGCTGAGCTTCCTTTCCTGATCCACCTGCCTTTATTCAATGTTCCAGAGGCAATCCTTTATCAATGGCAAGGACGCCAAATTGTACATTTATCTTGCTTACTCTACCCTGGCACTGGGTATTTCTGTAGCTGCCAGCTCTCTGTGACACATGACCAACATTCTTGAAAATGGGATTTCTCAGAAGTGTCTTGGCACCTCTGAAAGCAAAACACCCATGATTTCAGTAGGATGTAGGCATGGAGGCTTCTCAGTCAGTCCCCACAAGTATTTATCTGAGTCCTCCACCACCTAAACACCATAGAAATTCTAGCCCAAACATCACACTGCAGCCTCCCACTAGGATGTCTGAATAGTTGCATCATTGAGATGAAAATGTGCCATTTCCCAGCTGACAGCTGCTTCCACTACAGCAGTGCCTACGTTTGTGTGAGTATCAAAGGGGGACAGCTCTTGTACATCATCACATTTGGCCAGAAGATAACTAAGCAGCTATCAAAGCTAAGACATGTAACAACAAAGATAACAGAAGATGGTTTCAAAGTACAACACAAACCACCCTTTTCCCCCTCATTTTCTTTGCTTATTCTTCCTTTTTTCTTTCCCACTCAAGCAACTGCCTAGTGACTACCTCACACCCTGAAGACAGGTGAAGCAGAGGTGCTTTGGGAGTGCTGGTGCTGTGAGATATTCCATGTGTCACAAAGGCTTGGCCTGGCTGCCTGTCCTGCAGAGAAGGGCCACTGAAACATTGCTCTCTTTGCTGCTGTTGTGCCAATGTGTCCCTTCACCTTCAGCCATGGAAAGCCCAGTTTTGTTTTCTGCAGCTGAAGATCTTTCTGCTCAGCAAGTGTGATGGTTGGCACCATCCCTTAGCACAAAACCAACCCCTCAGTTTTAAAAATTAAGCTGGGTCTGGTCCTTCCTGGAAGGCTGTCATGGTTTGTTGAAGCATCTATATCCCTCAGATGCAAAAGCTGCTTGGATGAACATTACTGTGCACAGGGAGGGGAGATGCAGGGATGGCTTCAGTGCTGTGCACACATCCTCTGTCACACACACACACAGAGGCTGCAGCTCAGTTGCTACAGACTCCCCAAAGAATGGTGCAGCCACAACAGCAAGCACCTTAGGAGGTTAGGTCTTCTTCAAGCTACATTTAATTCCTTCACTTACAAACCTACACATTAATAAAAAGGGGGTATTGGAAGAACTATTCATTTCCCAGTGCAAGTGTTTCAAGAGAACATAAATGAGGCCTTTCAGGAGTTAAAGAGCACCAGAACAGCAGAAAGTTCAAGTGGAAATGAAAAAAAGTCATTACAGATTAAACTGGCTGTGTAAAGCCCCCAAAGCTTAGAATTAAAAGCTTTTAAAAAGCTCTGCATGGACTCACTGACTCATCAAAATTTAAAGGCAGCATTATTCCAAAGGAGATGCTAACAGACTTTTAACTCAATGATGGAAAAAGAAGTAGAGCAGGAAAGGATTTTAAAAGTAAAGAAAAAAAAATTCCTTTAAAGCCTTGATAGACTTGAGCTGGTCAAGCTGCTGATAGCAGCACTGCGGAGTGGCTGCAAATCCCATCTTCAGGGTGGAGCATGAGGCAAATGCACAGCTGGGAACTGCACAGGGAGCTGCTGCAAAAGGCTTGAGCACACTGGATCCCTCACACTGCCCTCTTGCAAGGCAGGGATCAGATCACACTGCCCTCTTCCAAGGCAGGGATCAGATCACACTGCCCTCTTGCAAGCAGCTCACCTCTCCTGGGCTCACAGCCACAGTGCCTGAGGCAGAGGTCCCAGAAGCTCTTTAATCCAAAGGAGTTCTTGCTGTATCCTGTGCCATGTCCACAGCTGCATCCAGCAGTCACAGCACCAGAGGTGCTGCTGGTTGTGACTCTGAATATTGGCTCTCAGCAATTTCCCCTGTCCTTTCATGCTCTTTAGCCTAATAACTGTAAGGAGTGTTGCATTTCTGGCCTGGATACATACTTCTTGAGATTCAGAAACAGAGTTCACAGAGAAACAGAGGTACAGACAACCCAACTTTAACACCTGAGAAACCTCCATAGGAAATTTTCTTTGGGGCATCTCAATTCCTATTGAAAAACTTGGGATTTAGCTCTTTCTTTTTCTGGATGTGTTAAGAAGAACACAACAGTTTCATTTTCTTTCCCCTTGAGTTTTTTAACACACACTAAAACCCACAGGATTCCCTCCTGCTGCTGGAGATAAAAATGGTGCAAGCCCAGGGCTCTGCTTGGGAGTGCTTCATATCTAAGCTAAGCAAAGCTGGTCAACAGCTGCAACACCTTACATCAAAAAAGAAAAAGCTTAATTAACAAAATTGTAAAATTTGTAGAATGTTTGTAGTAGAAATATTATGTTCTAATGTTTTGATTTTCTACTTTTCACTTCCACAATAGCACTATGAAATTAAAATCAGGAAATAGATGTTTATAATAAAAGTGGAAAAGTTGGAACAGGGAAATACAGAAAACAGGAGTTCTGTGTTTGGCAGACTGGTATTGTGCATCAGCTCACTGAAACTGAGTTTTAACTTTTAAACTCAATTTGCTTTTAAGGCAAATTTGAAAGTCTCAAGCTAGCCCAGAAACAGAAAATCAAACTTTTGTTTTAATTCCAATCCACATTCATTTCTACATCACCTTCATCACCCAGAACTTACTGTATCAGAACAATAATGGCAGAGGAAGACCCCATTCCTGGCTTTTGCCCAAATTTCCAGCATTAACACGCAGTTCTTGAGAAAGCTGCAATTTCTACAAAGGGACTTGGAAAATACACACAGAGCTCTCTGAGTCTGCTACTATGGCATCTTCCTGTAGTCCAGGTCCTTTGAATTGCACCTAACCCTGCTGCAGATCCCACAAGAAGCCCACATTAGATAATTCTGCTTATAAAGAGCTTGAGTATCAAAATTAATCACAATCAAGCAACAGGCCACAAGAATGACACCTGGAAGGAGGAAGTCAAAAACATAGTCTAATTCCAGGCAGAGAAGACTTTCCTGGCTGTCTCACACACTCATCAGGAAGCCATTTGTTTATTCATTATTATTTATGATAAATGAAGTGTGCTGTAAACCCAAGGCCGGAAGAAGCTGTGCAGCTGGAATAAGATGCTCCTCAGATGGCTGCTCTGGGGAGACTGAAATGTTTTTGCAGAGCTAATTGCCTCATAAATTGGTTTTATTCTCCTGGCTGAGGCTAATGTCTTCTTTTAAAGTTAATAAAAAGAACTCAATTTGCTGATTGTTCTGGACTGGTACTAGCAAAAAGAGCTGCTCAGGGACTCTGGAAGGGCCCAGACAATTCCTCAAAGCCATTGCAGCTTGGATGCTAAGTGGTGACAAGCAAGGTGTTCCCTGTCTGCTATTTAATCTGCTTTCCAGTGATGCTGTCACAGTGCGTGCCTTGGGTATCCCCAAAAACGTTTGAGGGGGAGAGATTACAACTGACAGGCTCCTGTAGCAGACTCCAGGGCCTGGGGATTGAGGGAACAGAGCAGGTGTTTGTGCCAGAGAGTGTGATAGCAGCAGGCATGATGTGAGCCCAGGTCCCAGCAGTGCTCCAAGGCACAGCAGCCCCGTGCAGCCCCCTCACTCCACACCTTCCATGGCTCAGGGCCACCAGCCACCAACTCACCGCTTCCAATGCACCCCCTCTGCAGGTCACAGTCTGAGCAGCCCCGCAGAGGTTTGTCAAATGGAGCCTGTGGAGCCACACCTGAAGCTGGCACACCCTGACAAGCCCCATCACAGGCAGGGCTGTGTCCTGCCCCACCACCCCCAGAGCCTGGTACACATGGAATTGCACCAGCAGGAACATTTTTGCCCTGGTCAGGTAAGAAATTAGCTATTCCCTGCTGCTGATCCTTACCTACCCTGACATCCAGAGTGAAGTGTGAGCTTCAACACATCCTCCCTGCCTTTCCATTTAGGAGTAAAGGAAATCCCTATCCACGACCATGGCACGTGCAGTGCCTGGATGCTGCATGCAATCATTGCAGACACACCAGCTGCAGCCACCACCCCTACAGGACCTCTTTGATAATCTGAGATAAATGAGAATGTCACAAATCTACAGCTTCTTACACTGACACAAATTTCCCAGGAGTTAAGCAGGGACTGACTCTAGAAAACTTCAGCAGAGATCCAAGGAGGATGCTTAAAACTCGGTGCCCCTTGGCCCCTCATGCATTGAAAGGATCAAATCCTCTGCTAGTGCTGAGCACAGGGAATTCAGCTCTGATGCTGAGCTTAATTAAATAGAAATATGAAGTAAGAAAGAAAGGCTAATTAGATAGAAATGCACAGTTAGAGGATGTGAATGCTGATTAACCTAATAATAGACAATAATGCTGTTAAAGGGAGGTAAATGGATTGCTTAATGGATGGAATGATCTATAGTATATAATATGTAAAGTACTTAACAGTAAACATTTAATTACCTCTTCAGTTGCATTTTTCTTTACTGTGTGGAGAAAAAGTGCTTCATAAAAGAGTTATTGGATGGGAGTAATTTACAGTCCTGCAAAAACATCTGTATTGTAAGGGAAAGAGCAACAATTTGTCAGAGCCACAGCAGAAAGCCTGAGACACAGTGAGCAATGCTGGAGCTGCCAGATAGTTAAATACCTGTCCTGCTGGTATGGTGCATCACTGCCTCGGTGGGGCAGGAGGCACAGCCTGCCCTGATGTGCCTCCCCCAGGAAGGAGGGCTTAGGAAGCAGAAGATGGATGTGACACTTCACGAGATGGCTCCAGGTGAAATTCACTGAGGATTTAGGAAAGCGACCACTTGTCACAGAGGAGCAAAGCCAGCTTCTGCTGTGTGCTATGGGGAAAGTTCTTAGAGGGCTGGAAGCATCTCTGGTTTATGTGACCATCAAGTGCAATGCTGTTGTAGTTATATTACAAGAGTTCTATTGTCAGTACATTGCAAGGGTTCCATATTGCTAGAGTTTCATATCTCCTTGATGGTCCTTGCAGGCAGCTCCTCTAGGCACTGACTCTTCCTTGCCCTCTCAGCAGCCAACTGACTCCAGTTCCCTCACCCAACCAATCCACTCTTTCATAACACTCTTCTCATTGGCTACAGCTGCGGCCTGTTAACATCAGGCCTGCTCCTAATCTTTAATAATTAACACAGCTGCAACTCTTTAGGGGGTAAGATTACTTTCTATACTACCTTTATTTTCTTGTATTCTATCCCCCTACACAATGCCATGGCCCAGCCACTAAAACACTGTGACTGCTCCCAGCACAGATGAGCTTTCTTCAGTTTGAGCTTTTCCTAGATTTCCTCAGGGGAGCCAGCCAGAAGTCTGGCATACAGAAGGTGTTTTTCAGACCTTAGGGATGTTTCATACTGAGACAGGGAGCTCATGGATGTCACGAGTGCCTCGGTGTGGCCAGCTCCCTGCTAAAGCAGCATCACCCACAGCAGCAAATACAGCACTTTCTGCAAAATCAATAGTCAGGTCTCTCCTGGAGGCCTCTAATAGAGATGTACAGAGGCAATCCTGGATATTAAAGAGGGGAAGTCACTCCAGGAGGCTCTCACAGGTCTCTGAATTGTAGATAGGAGAAATTACAGTCTGTGGCACAGGGGTTTCTGTACCTGCTTCACTTCTGCTGTAATAGGCATCATTGTGACTGTCACAGAGTGTGCCCTAAAGGGCCACATGATCATGTCCCCCTGGGACACAGGACAAGGCTTGCACTCCTTACTGGCAGCACAGCAGCAGTCTCAGTCCCATCACATTCATTTCACACCCTGGGCTGTATCATGTTGCTCAAATGATCAAAACGTGTGCAATTTAATTTCTATACCTTGCACTCCTGCTAGAGCTTTTTTTTCTCCTATTAGATTGCTAAGCAGCTGGGAGAGAGGCAATCATTTGCACTTGGTGGAGCTCAGCCCTCTCCCTGGCAGGGTCACTACTGGAGTGGATTTCTTCCTCATCACTTGGATTTCAAAAAGCAGCCTTGCTTTCATCTCCTCGTTACAGCACAGCTCTGTCATCTCCAGTGCCTGATGCAGCATAGGTGGCACCTGAATTTCTAAATTTTAATTCCTGAGGAAGTGCTGAGACAAGCAGAGTACATGTGAAGAAGTCAGCCTCAGTGAGAGGGAGCACAAGCAGGACATGAGGTAACAGCAGTGCTAGGAAAAGGAAAGCTGATATTAGGTTGGGGCTGTGCCAGAGTTGCCTACCTGACTTTGTTAACTAAGAAGTTCCCTTACAGATCTATTCCCACAGCATCCAAAAAACAATCTCACCCAAAACCTCTCAGCAGCACATCAGAACAGCTCACAGAGTCTGCCCATTGCCCCTGGCAGGGGGCTATGCCATGTCCAGTGGGAAGCAATGCCTGTTCCATTACCTGCACCACAGGGCCAAGGAGAGCAGCCTGGCCATTAACTGCCCGTGATGAGCTAATTAATCATGGGCACTTGCTGAATTCCTGTTCCCACACCATTATTAATGGCTCTGTGGATTGGGCTGCACAGCAGAGGCTCCTCCACATGCTGAAGCAGCAATTCTGCTCTGCAAAGGGCACCAGCTTCATCCAGCCAGCAAACAGGAGAAATTGCTGAGTACTGCCCCAAACTCTCATCTTCTTCTCGCTGTTGTGGACTGACTCCCATCTGCCCACTGGGGCTCAAGCTCCTGTCACAGGGTCTTCCCAGGTGGCATGGGCTCCTACTGAAGGACAGCCCTGGTACCAGCTTGTCCCTTCATGTGGGCATGTCATGAGGTGACTGACACCAGTCACTGCCAGTCTATTGCAGCACAGAATGCCCTGGCTTCCACCTTGCCACTCCCAGATACTCCAGCTTCACCTGGTGCCACATGTGTCTCCTCCATTTTAGAGGCTTCCTTCTCCAGCTGTGTTGCCAGAGGGAAGCCCAGTCTTCCCTCAGTGTGATGAGGTCCACTGAGGTTGGACCAGGGCCCCTTGAGCCTGATCCTGCTCCAGATGTGCTGCCAGAGCTTATGTGGCCACAGCCTGCACGTGGCCAATGACACCAACTGCTGCTTGTTTGGAGCAATAAAACATCACTGGGAATGAATTATGCAGCTGAGCAGAGACTCTGACAACAAATTCTTCACTTCTCCCACTCATCCATCTTCTCCCCTCCCATTTCCTTCACATTTCTCGGTGATGGGAGTGAAACTGTGTGAGGCAGGACAAGCAGAAGGCATGAACAGAGCCTCTGGGTCTTGCTCCTGCCCTGTGAGCTCCCATCTGCAGCAGAGCTGGCCCAGCTCAGCCTCCCAGGAGCCACCACATCAAGGCAGAGCCCGAGTCACCAGCTGCAGTGATAGTGCCAGGGGCACAGCCTTGCTTGTGCCTCTTGCTCTCCCTGTGCCACAAGATGTGACTCAGGTCCATCCCAATGCCATAGAGGTGAGAGCCTAAAAGGCATTTAACCCTCCAGGCTGTCTTGGAAGCAAAGGAATGACACAAGCACAGCCTAGACAGCTCCCCTGCTCTGGCTCTGGGCTTGTGGAGCTTGTGCATCCTAAAGCAGTGGACTCTGGCAGTCCATCCATCAAAGTGTTCACTGGCACCAATTTACAGCTGTGCCAAGCCTGTCTGGAATCAGGCATCTGAGGGAGTGGCCCCAAAACCAGTCAGCTATGAACTGTGAATCCTTCTAATCCTGTCCCTCAATCCCTGTGGCTGATGGGCACAAACACCCCCTTTCTACCTGCAAAGGAAATGTCCAATTTAAAGAGCAGAACCCAAAGCCAGCCTGGGAACTGAGCTCACACAGGTGTGGCAGCTGGCTAGAGGGAGCTGAGAAGTTTGGCCAGGTGGCACAGAGTGCCCCTGCAGTGCCATAGTTCCACCAACAGACCTGCCTTAGACAATGAAGGTCACATCACTTTGGGATCAGTAGCTAATAAAAAGGAAAGATCTCAAATCCTTCCTTACACTAAATTCATTTAGTGCCACAATCAACTGGAACAGAGATGGCCGCTACAAGAGCTTACCCTGCTGTTGTGAGGACCAGCATCACCTTCTCCATCCCATGTGATTGTAAGAACTCCCAATGTTAAAGGTGCCTGGACACCAAACATCTATGAAGCTACTCACCTCTGTGGGAAGAAAAATGTCCTGAATTGTTTCAGCTTCTTAATATAAAGGTAGGGAAAAAATAGAGAGAGAAACTGACACAGGATTTAGGATGACACAAATTATATTTCTGAACATCACCAAGAAACAAGATGGGACAAATTCATCTAGTACTTGTGGAACTGGGTATCACAGCTCTAAATACAATGGGAATTGTTCAGCTTTGATTAAACAAAACAAAAATTAATTAAAAAACCACTCAACCCCCAAACATGTTTCAGGTCATTGTGATTAAACTCAGAGACTGAATTAACAGAAGGAAAAGAGATTGCTAATACACTGCCAAAGTCATTCCCACTTAATTCAGCTAAAGAGAAGCAATAAGCCCAGGGCTGCATCTGGCAAGTTTCAAGTAGGGACCTTCTACATGAAATGCAGACTAGGGTCACGATAGCAGAATAAGCTGCAGGAGGAGGTGAAGGAATTATAGCCATAGGACACATCAAAGTACAAGCTTATACAGACCAGTCTTCACAGCTGTCGTTTCTCCATTTAGTTTCATAAGCAAAATTTCCAAAAGAGCCTTTTATTCTTTGCCCTCACATGTCAACAAGACCCGATGGTTTGTGAGGGCTGGTGCCACAATCCAGCTCTGGGCACCACCCAGGACTCCTTTCCATCATCAGGAGTTGTACAAAAAGGTATGAACCAGAGCATACAAGCAGAGAGGTGTCTGCACCAGTACCAGGTGTGACAGTACCTGTGTGGCAAGGAATAGCTTCCCTTTGGTGGCCCAGAGAAGAAAAGCTGTTGCTTGTTTTCCTGGTATCAGCACTATCAAGCTGCATTGTGTAGGATTTGCTGATGGACATGTTTGTGCATCTTCTGGCTTTGCACTTTTTGGCTGGTGGGGCGTGCCCGATGCTGCCATCATCCTCAAAGAGCATGGGAGAGGCTGGGAGGTGAGAGGAGCTGGAGAATGGGGCCAGTGCTGAAATCAGAGGTGACTGTGTTAGATGCACACAGTCCTCCCTTGTCTCTGGGAGATACACAGGTCTTCCTAGAAAGGGCTGAGAGACACCTTTGCCTCCTTCAGACAAGGACATTCACTGTTTTGGGGCACTGACTGCACAGCATCCAACTACCTGTGGCAGAGCATTGCATCTGTCTGGCACAGAGCAGGAAGCTCAGAACTCAGTGCCACTGGCAGGCAAGAAGCACCTTTTATCAGACTGAACATACACTTCTTGGCTATTCGTATTTTGTTCTCAGCCCTATAGAGTTTCTTCCTGGAATTGAGAGGTGAGGGAGTCAGTGCATCAACCCAAAATGAAAAAGATCATGAGTCATTCCTCCATCCTCCTCCATCTCCTTAGCCTTGGGACTTTTCGCTCCAAGAGGCTACTGCAAAACCTAATTTAGCTGGCATCCCAGTTCCAGGTAGAATTTGGAGCCCTCACTCCTGCTCCAAGTCCCCTTTGACTTGGGGCTGTCTGCCTTGGCCACAGTCTTAGGGTAGTGGGACTGGAAAGGGTTCTGCAACAGTGAACAAAGCTTCAGGGATTGTGGCACAATTCACACAAAGCACTACCAGCTTTTGAGCAGCTAGAAATGAACCTGCACAACCCCATTTACTGCCTCACCTCAACAGCCAAGCAAAACAAAGGTGATAAAAGCAGACAGCTGAGGAATTCCCATGGAAAACAGCACAGCATATGTGGGAGTCTCACCTGGAACATCATACTCTTCTTCACCCTGGGACTTTTCCTTGATTCTATCAAATAGATATATTACTGACACTGCTAAGATAGAAAAAGGGGTAGGCTCAAACTGGAGTATCTTAAATCTGTAACCAAACTGAAGCCAACAGAGCAAGAATGTCTTTTTAAGTCCAGCTACAAAATCAGTCAATGGCACGGGATGAGAGATGCTTTTATTTTTCACCCAGTAGAACAATCAAGTGGAAGATTATTAAATGGGGAAAACAACAGCTTTGATGGGCCAGATACCAAGTAATCCCTGAAATGTGTCCAGTGTATCTGTCAGTGGAGCAGAACTGGGCTTCTTTGGGTTCTCTTCAGTGGATATTTGCAAAAAAATACAGTTTAGAGTTAACTGAAACCAGTCATCAGATTAAGAAAAAAGGCAAAGGCAAAAAGACTATTAACATTAAAACATTTTCTTTCAGCATTTTCAAAACAGAAGGTTTCACATTTTTGCTTCAAAGCAACTTGTTACAGCCCAAGACATAACGTTTGTTAAAATGCAAGCCTAGAAATTAATGTTTCATTTTGGTATGAAAGGATTTGTTTGTTTGTTACAATTTTTCCCTTTTTCATTCCACTGCGAAAATGGAAAAAAAAAATTGTCTCAGGCCACCCTTACATTTTTTCTCCAATTTTTCAGTTCAGCCTGCAAACTGAAAAACCAGAAGGGCACAGCCTACTTGAGAGTTTACTGTCTCTCTTTCTATTTGAATCAGATTTAAACCAAAGAATAGGGGAAGTTCATTTCACCAGGTAATACCAACCAGAATCAAGGTATTTAGGAGATGTAGAAACACTGAAAATGGGAGGAGTCATGGCTGTTTACAAGGGGCTGAATGATCCAGGAGACAGCTCTCCTGGCTCTAAAGAACACTGCCATCTACAAGTTTCCTGCTCTGCCATCCTATTTTCACATAAGGCAATTTATAAACTGTGGGTCTGATCCTGCATTTTCAGAACCTGACTGAGATGTGCTGACACCACTTATCCGCGAGCAATGCAAGATCCAGGTAACCCACCCTAACCTGCTCTAAGCCAGGGGGCTTGGGGGTTTTGGGGTCGGGGGAAGCAAATGGAGAGAGACACAACGCTCTCCCCACCAGCAACACTGGAGCATCACTCACATGACCTGAAAACAGCATCCCTTTTTTGCAAAGTGCTACCACTTCTGCAGGGACAATACAGTACTGGATAGTTGCTCTGCAAGCTCAATAAAATGAAAAGGCCTTACAAGGATCTTTGTTGGGACAGTCATCTGGTTCAAGCACAGCAGAGGACAACAACAGCAAAAAAAAAAAAAAAAACCACAATAAATTAGGTATCAGCACAGCTTTCTAAATGGTCTAGAACAGTTACTACAAGACAAAAATCACAGCTCTGGTAACTTAGAATCTTGTCCTTTTTTTAAAAAAAACAAAGCTATTATCCACAGGTTTTGCATAAAAATAAACATTTTAAGCTGACAGCATTATGTTAATTGGATCAACCCGCTTTTTTATATATATATATTTCTATATATATTTAAATGTATATTTTTATATGAATAATCTTTAAAGGAGTAATGGGAGTCACAAATGCATAAAAATAGATATTTTGAAAAACAAAAAAGAGTAATAATAAAGATAACCCTGATGAAAAAGGAAAAAAAAGTCAAACAGGGAAGTATTCTAAAGCAACAGCTCACCATACCATAATTTGTGGAGTCCAGTCCTTCTGTATTGTGAGCAGTTACTCCTAAATACTATTGGGGTTTCTAACAGTGATGCAAAATAAATTTTTGCACATTTTTTTCTTTTAAAAAGGAGAAGGGATTTGGGTATATAGGACAGATTTAATGCCTGTTACATTGCTGTAAATAACCAGCATGGATCATCTCCCAAGCTGAAAGCAGGAGGAACTCCAAACAATGCTTGCATCTATAAGAATATATTTTCTAATCAAAATCAGATCTGTTCCTCCAAACTAAGTTGTTTGGTTTTTTTTAAAACACAATTTTTGCCCTACAATGTTTTTCTGTTGTTCTACAAATAATCCAAACAGACTGGAAAAGGTGAGATTTTCAGTACTCTGTCAGCATTTGGTGCAGCTTTGACAAAAGCCAACTCCTGTCAGTTTGGAAGATTATTTCAGAGTGATCCTGAGCGTGGCATAACCTCACTGTTAAAAATCCCTTCAGGGCAAAACAATCATGGGGGAGGAGGGGAAGCTGTAAAAAATTAAAATAGCCTGACTTGCTTGCCAGCTGCATCAGTATTCAAGTAAAGTTTATAAAGTACCTTTGTGGGACTTTAGAGTCTTGGAGAGCCAGACCGGCTTATATTAACAAGTGTAATATGCACTTAGAATATGCCTTGTCATCTGCTTGTCTAAACTAAAAAAAAAACAAAATTCAAAAACAAACAGAAACAAAGGAAAGGTAAAGGAAAGGACTCAGCATCAGTATTAGACTGCAGAGTGTCTTCTTGACACTGACACTTTGAAATTCTTGCCTTCCTTTCTAATGCATTACAATAGCATGAAGTCACACAGCCATTTTAAACAAGCATTTCAAGAGTTCTGTTTTCATAGAGGTTAACTCGATCATCAGCACAGCACTGGAGAAAGCTGATCTAATGATATTTCACTTACAGAACTCTTCAAAGGAAAATAAGAAATACAATTCCACAAAAAACAACGCCAATGAAAAGCACAGAAAGTAACTTGTTTTTTATCAGTGTTTTTGCTTTGATATTCTTACAGAAAAAAAAAAATCCCTTATCTCTGTCTTAAAAAGCAAATTTTCTAACCAGTAGATTTTAGAGCTATTTTCCATCTACATGAATCTAAGCTTTTCTGAAACCACCAATAGGTTTGGGTTTTTTTGGGGGGGTAAGGGATGGGGATGTGTGTACTAGAGGATTCCCTCTCCTAAATTTCAGACATCCAAATGGCATCTGTTTGTTTTGTCTTGTTTCTCCTCTTGAATTTGTCCATTCCCCTTAGGTTTTCAAAGGCCAACACCACTGTGAGAATTTAGGTGTCCGCATTTGAAAGAACTTTGGACTGAGCGCAGCTTCACACATTTCACCTTCTTCATGCCCTTTCCATGTAGTTTCTTCTCTCTTTACATGTATAAAATCACAGTTTATGTAACATTGTTTTAAAGGAAGAAAATAAAACACACACACACACATACATTGTAGTGGTGAACACTATACACTAAATTTTTTTTTCAACAGCATAACAGAAAGTTTGGCCTACTGTAGGTTGAAGATGTAGGGAAGGCTGAATTTTTATGGTTGCCATGCAAGCCACCTTCAAGACAAAACAGATTAACCCACCCAAGAGCAAATGCTGCTCCTACTTTCAAGCCATTCAACAAATACTGCCTTTCCAGGAATCAGACTGACATCTGACAATTCAGTCAATGCAGTACTTGGAGAACCTCACTGAGTTGCTTCTGCATCAGTCCTTTGAATCCAAATGCTGTTTAAACCAAAGGGGAAGAGGGTATCTGAATTGCCTTATTATTATTAATATGTATATATTTCAATAACACTTTGAATTTCAATTAACTTCTGAAACCTTGCCCTTTGAGAAGAACACACCCTTTAAGTTGACTTTTTTTTCAAGCTTCTATTCCTTCATAATTCTCTCTTCATTTCCTCTTGTTGTTCTTTTTCAGTTATCTACCAGGAAACTTGCTTTCTTCCAGCAGAAACGCAGCTGGTGGGCTTGGACTTTCACTGCACCCGTTCTGTGAAATTCTCAGGGAAAACCCCTCGGCATTGGTCAAGTTCCTTATGCTGGATCCAGTCAGACTCCTTCACACCCATCAGCCATCCTTCATCCTGGAGGGGAAGACAGAGATCAGATGCTAAGGGACAGATGTGAGCAGGGATTTTTCTTACACAGTGCAGGCCAAGGAGGTGTCAAGACATTACCAAAGCCATGCTCTTATTTGGCTTGGAGACAATCCAGGAGGAGTAGGGGGAGAAGGAAAAAATACTTTTGTTTCCTTTTAAACAGAGAAAAGGCTACATCCCACCAGAGTTCATACCAAAGCTCCCATCTGACCCAGACTGTGCAGACACAGTAAAAAATAAGCGAGTGTAACAGAAATATGTCATAATTTACACCCACTGAAACAGGAGAAATTCTGCCAAAAGAGACTCCAGAGCTACAGGATGGGAATCACCTATCTCACTCATCACAATGCAAATATGAGGGGTCTAGCATTCTCCATAGCCATAAAAGAGACAGAGACCTCCAGCATGTAATTCACCCTGTTCATCTCAGGCACAAGTGTTTGGAAAGGATAAATCAGCTCCAGGAGGTGTTCATCCCTGCTCCAGTCAGGGCACCCAGATGATTGGCATTTTAGAGGTGGTTCAGGCAAAATCAGTCTTATTTGCTATGCTGAAATCCTGATCTATGGGAACTTGGAGCTGAGGAACCCAATCCATCTTCCCAAAACTCAGCAGTCTGTTTGGTTTGATGCAAGGTGAGGTTAGCAAAACTCCCAAATTCTGGCTACATGTGGTTTAGGTGTCTCAATAAGGTCTTCCCTAGCCACCAATCTGTACATCTATAAACACAGATGAATTTTCACTCAGGCAAAGGAACCCTGCTTGGTAGAACCTGGTCACGAGCAGAAACAGACTTCCCACCCTCTGCCTGCAGGCTGTCCTGGCATTAAGATTTCTGCTCCATACTAGGCACATGAGGGAGATATTCAAGATATTCAGCGTGGGAGGACTGCACTAAGCTTGCAGCTCAGGTGTATAACCTCTCTATTCTCTGCTTGCCTTGGAGCTGCCACAGTGGAAGCTCCCCTTCCATGCACATCCCCCACTCATTTGCAGGGGGCAGCCCATGGGTTTAGAGTGCAGCATGAGGCATGGGAGCTGCACAGCCCCCAGAGCCTGCAGGCTCACTCAGCCCTGACTGCTGCCTTTAGACTGGAACATCCAGGAGATGTCATGGGAACGACACGAGATGGGAGCCCTTCTGCAGCAGCCAGCTGCAGGGGCTGTGGAAGGACTGACATGCCATAAATCAGGAAGACAAATAACGAGGCAGAAGACACTGGGCCCAAGTGTGTAGAAGGCAGCTCCCAGCACATCAGGCACAAAAGCTCATCCATTTGCACACAGTGCTGTGCCATAGAGCACGCATGCATCACTCCCACCACATCCTGCTACGAAGGGTCTCCTTGGCTGTACACAAGGATACACAAGGGGCCTTAATTTTAAACCACATCACTTGAAGTGCCAGCTTAGAAGTGTTGCTGCCCTCAACCCTTTCTTCTATCGAGAGAGATGAATCCAGGCCTGGGCATACCCACAAACTGAGACCTAAGCTGCAAGGCAGGGATGGGAATCACTCCAGTATCCTAAGCTCCCTCCACTCACGTGCACAGTTCATGCACATGTTAACAGCCAGCAATTCCTGGCTGGGTACGGTTGAGGTTAGGGAAATGAGTTGTAGCAGAGGATACACTGTAGAAGGGTTAGAGGGCTTCAGTGCAGCTACAGAGTCATGTTAGCAACACTCAGAGCTCACCCTCTGCAGCTTGGAGAGTCTCGAGTTCATGGCTGTTGCACCCACATCCAGCTAAAGTGCAAACACAGGGCGTTGAAAAACTCTGATCCAAAAACGCCATCTGCTCCACAAACGCCATCTCCTACCACAGAAACTGGGGGAGCTGACACTCATTTCCCATCCAGAAAGCTTTCTGAGAAAGAAATGTTCACAAATGCTTGTGCAGGGCAGTCCCACCCAGTGGGGAGTCATGTCTCCAGAAGGAATCAGTGCCTGTTCCCCAAAAACCTCTCCTCCTCTAGCTGTGTGGGAACTCTTGGCAATTTATGGCTCCATTTCACAAACACCAGCATGATCTGCCTCCATCATTCACAAAGCCAACAGCTGGGCCACAAAGAGGATCCACATTTTCTGAGTTCGTGAACTACACCATCTTCCCTTTACCCCTAGTGGGATCCAGATCTTATCTGAACTTGGCCAAACCCAAAGAGCTGATGACTGCTCAATCGATCTGGAGAATTCTCTTTTTTTTCCAAACAGAAACCTAGAGATGTGAGCATTAATTTTATAAACTCCACACCTCTCTCAGTCAAAGTAGTAAAACTGCTGTAGATTGTCAGCTGGGTGCCCTCAAACACAAAAAGTGAGGAGGACTTACTCAAGGCTTCTAGCTCAAATTAAAGAAAAACATGACCAAGTAAATTCAGGTTGAAGATGAGCAGCAAGACTTGTTCTCAGGAGCTGAGACCTGCTCTAGCCTTTGATTCTGCTGCCATCTCCTGACCAAACACAGTCATTTGGAAACAGCCACTGCTGTGCTGAAGTGCAAACATCATCAGCTGCTTTCTCAGAGCTCCAACATTTCTCAAAAGAGAAGACAACATCATAAGTATGAGTCACTTCTCTCAATGCCACAGACTGTGCTGTAGTGGTCATACGGAATATGGATCAAGTTTAGGGGCAGTGAGGAGGCAAAGTATGGGCTCAGCTGTGCTCCCTGATCAAGTGAGCCACTGTATCGGCTCAAATGTTTTCATAGGGACAAGAACCCATGGCTACTCGACATGCTTTATGCAGAATAATGTCTCCACTTTCCAGGAACAAGCAGAGTCTCCCCTCTGTTGCAAGAAGCCAATCTCAAGCTCAAGGACAACCAGCTTTCTTGCCAGCTCCCAGCCACAAACTAACGGCTCAGGACTCAGCCAGCCAACTGTTAGTGAAGAAAGAAGCAGCTCAGGAAGCCCCCTCGGCTCCACCTGGCCCATGCTCACACCCTGCCTCCCCCACTCACCTGCTCCTCAGGGTTCTCAAATGGAATCACCAGCACCACGTCCCCGGCCTTCAGCTGCAGCTCGTCAGTGTCGGTGGCCGTGTAATCGTGCATGGCCTGGACCTGCAGGGACAGGAGAGCAGCACTTTGAGCACTGCAGCCTAAAATGCCACCTGAAACCACACTAAACATTATGAGCCTCCTGTCATTCTTCAGGGCTTTGCCATTCTTTTGCTTTCAGCAGAACTCACAGAAAAAAAAAATGGGAATTACAAAAGCAGGGAAATGTTCCTATAGTAAGATGCTGTCAGTTCTCACTTTCAGGGCATGATACAGCTGTGCTTTCTTGCTACCACACTCCCTTATGCACATTAAATATGTGGCTTATCTTCACCCAAAATCACTCCTTCCTCCACTCCTTTGCTGCAAGTGATCTTTGGCATATTCAGAACGCCCACCCAACTACCCTGTCTAGTCCTATACTTTTCTCTCTTAATTCGGACTTTTTGACTTCCCTGAACACAGAGTCCTCTGTTCCTGCTGGTGTTCCTAACTCTTCTCAATTTGTCAACTTGCACCAAAGCTTAACTTTTCCTGTCAGGAGCACATTTTATCCACTATCCAGAGTCTGTGACTGACACCACCACACCACCAAAACAGAGACCACTCCAGCAGAGAGAACAGATTTTGCTGCAGGACCTTTAGATGATGATCTTTTTACATAATCCTTTGAAACATCTGGAACTGCATGAAGCTGCACTGCTGGAGAGGAAGGTTTATCTCTTCTTCAACTTCTGTTCTGCCTTTCAATGTGGTCTAGCCCATGGCCATGCTGAATGAAAGCAGTTAATGCCTTACAGGGGAGGAAAAAACCCTCACCAGGAACTCAATGCTGCACAGCCACACACTCACCTTGAACAGAAATCCTGGGGGCATGTCAGCTCTCTCAGATGAAGCACCTCCTTCCACAGTGCCATTGACAGTTGCAGGGAAAGTTTCCACAACAACAGCAGGCAAAGAGCTCTGATAGGCAGTGGCAGCCCAGGAAGGGAAAAAAAGGACATTGAGAAAAGAGAATCCAAAACTGAAGCTCCAAGTCCACCATGGAGGATCCAGACCCCAACCATCCCATCCCCATGGCTTCAGTGGGTTTTCCAAGCACACCAGTCAGCAGCAAGAACACCCCAAGGGACAGCAGAGGCAGCAGTGGGAAGGCAGGATTGGTGACTGCTGTCTTTCTCTGCCTAAGGCTGCAGAAAGGCAGGAATGAGTTGTAGGTTTCCTGAGACCATAATGCCCAGCATTTCCCAGTTGCTGTGGTCACAATGCAATCTCATAGAACCCTCCTGGAAAGACAACTCAAATGTGACATCCTGTAGGAACAAAGCTGCCATGAGACAGGTCCCACCCCTGTCCCCTAAAAGGGCAGTAGTGTCACCAAAAAGAGAGGAAGCCTGGATATTCAGGAGACACAGCCAGAGCCCAGAGGACAGAGTAGGTAAAGTAAATGGCAAGCAAGAGGGAATCCAGCTGACAACACAGCTTAGGACAGCATGGGCTGTGGGCTGACTTCATAACATGGGTGAAGGGACAATTCCTTTACTGAATTTTCCAGCAGAACTTCTCCCTAAGCATTACACAGATAAAATGCAACTAAGTCTGGTCCCTGAATAAGAGCATTGTAACTCCTCTGGTGGCAAGGAGGTGTTTTTCCAAGCAGCCACACAGCTCTTTTCCCAGTCCAGCCTCCCACGTGTGCTGTGTAACAAAGGGATGGAGGAAAGGGATTGCTGTCCCTTGAGGTGTTTACCGATCCTGAGTCAGCTTCAGTTTTAGATGCTTCAGCTCCAGCTGCTGCTTCTGATCCAGCTGCTTCAGCTCCTGCACGGGCTGCTTCTGCAGGCTGCAATACAAAAGTCATCCCAATGGGAAGTTACTCTCATTCCAGTTACACAAGTGTGCAGAAAAGTGCAGCCCAGCCTGTCCAAGTGCTCTGTGCCACTGCCTGAGCCATCTGCTGACTAACAGGTGAGACACTGCAGGGTCTGGCTGCATTTCTGTCTTCTCCTTTCTCTGCAACTCATGGAAATCACAACTAAGTCAGAAACCCTCAACTCCAGCCATGCAATAATTCAGAGGAAATCAATGAAACACCAAAAATTCTGTCTGCCTCCTTTCTCTTCACGATCCAAACTGCAGACCTACTTAACACACACACAGTATCTATTATTAGATCTAGATTGCTCACTTGTAAGAGAATACAAGCTCTCCTGCATGCCAAAGAACAAGGATCTCTCCATACTCTACTTCCAAGGATAACAATCACAGAATATTTAAGTACTCACCTACTCCCAGAAACAAAGGAGCATGGTAAGAATGTGGCCAGATATGAAATTTAGTCCAGACCCAGCATCAACATGACATTAGCACTGAATCAAACAGACACTGAGCTAACTTTCACTCCCTTCAATTTTGGACAGGCCCAAAGAGTTGTGAATTTGGATTCTTTTGTGAATATTCTATTACTAAGAATTTTCTATGAATATTCCAGATAGAGTGCGTAACACATTTGTGTTGATGGAAAGTTTCTACTGCACAAAAGCTGCCACCACCAAGGAAATTCAGTATCATCCACAAATCACTGCCTGACAAAAAAAGCCTGGGGACAGGGGTTTCTGTGCACAACAAAAGACCAACCAAACACCTATGACAGACTTCCAGCAGTTCAAGTTTTTATTCTCCTTTATCTTGAGTCAGATCAACTTTTTTTTAACGCAAAATCAAAGATATTCATTTGCCCCTCCCAGAAATTGCAACAATGCAGGAAGTACATTGGATCTGGTAGCACCAAGACTGCAAATCAGCCCCTTGGGAGACTGGCCAGGCAGCATTTGGGAAGACTCCCAAGATTTGCCATTTTTAATATATGGGAATACCCAGCTTTGGCATGCCTACATGCCTACATTTGACAAAAATGTGTTGTCCTGCTTCAGCTGGGATAGTTGATTTTCTTCTAATAGCTGGTACAGGGCAGTGTTCTGGATTTAGGATGAGAATAATGTTGCCAACACTGATGATGTAGTTGCTGTTGAGCAGTGCTTACAACAAGTCAAGGACTTTTCAGGTCCTCATGCTGCCCTGCCAGCAAGGAGGCTGGGGGACACAAGGACATGGGAGGGGTCACAGCCAGGACAGCTGACTCCAACTGACCACAGGGATATCCCAAATGCCATCATGCTCAGTATAAACTAGGGGAAAAGCTGATCAGGCACCACTGCTCAGGAGTGAGCTGAGCATCAGTCAGCTGGTGTTGAGCAACTGTTTTTCATTCGGCTCACTTGGGGTTTTGGGGTTTCATTTATCTCTATTATTTTTCTTTTCATTACAATTATTATTATGTTGTTTGAATTAAGATGGTCTCATCTCAATCCACAAGTTTTATTACTTTTATCCTTCCAACTTTGTCCTCCATCCCACCAATGGGAGGGAAATGAGTGAGTGGTTGTGTGGTGCTTCACTGCCAGTTGGAGTTAAATCAAGATACATGCACCCCTGCATACAATCGTATTCAAAACAAGGCATTGTCCAGATTCCTTAACTTTGTAGTTCTCATAGTCCCAACCTTACAAAACCTCAGAGTAAAGCAATCACCATGGTAAACCTTAAATGTACCAGCTGGCTACTAGGCATGCACTAGCACAACATTCCAAGCAGCATTCTAGTAACAGCAGCAATAACAAAGAAATAAATCCTCGATTTAATAAAAATCCATTACTTTACCTTCAGCTGCTCCAGTGGTGTCATCTAACACATGCTTTCCTCCCCTATCACATCCTTCCTCATGTCTCCCAATCACCATGTCCACAGGCCTATACTGCCAGAAGATATTATAGAGGGCAGAGCTGTTCCCATCCTACAGAGGATTCCCTCAGCAGCTTTGGTAGAGCCAAGGTAAATATATGCATATGAAATGCTACAAAGGATCCTTCTGTTTAATTGGATTCACTCCCAGGTTTTCATTTGAGTTCAGTGAAACTGGAACTGGGACAAATGCCAGGCCAGCTCTATCTGATCAAGCATGAGTTTTATATGAACAAGTGAAAAGGACCTCAAGGTGAGGGTTCGGGGTTTTTTTCTTAAAGCAGCTAATTTGCCAAAATAGTATGGAATAATCAGAGAAACTGGATCTAAATTAGTCCCCTGAATTTCAACAAAGGACATTTTCATGTCAACTATTAATTTTTCTATTTTATATACCTGTGGGGCATCCTGAGGCCTATAAAAGCATTTACAGTCATGGAAAGATAGTACAGGGAGAAGAAGAACTGCTCACTGCTGTTACCAGGTTTAAAAGCTTTGCTTATTCCAACAGCAGCATCATGCTCACCAAATGCACATTTCCCAGTCTGCAGAACTAAGCCAGCTCTGCTGCACTCAAGTTTCTATACAATTGTTAACTTCATGGCCTATGAGACTAAGGAACCCCAAAAAAGTCTCTTCTCATCAACAGCTAAGAACATTTATAACAAAAACACTTCAGAATACTTGAAGAGGGAGATTCCCCCACCTTAGGAAGCTCTGTTCTTTGTGTATGGTATGCCAAGGTGAGAATTGGTACAGTGAAAACACCTTGAACAGTAGAATTTCCTGGTTGATTCTCTTTTGGGTAAAATCATTTTGCAGGATGAAAGAAGTGGTCAAAAAAATTCTAAAGCCAAGACTGTAAGCACAGCTCAATCAGATACAGTCATACCTTGCCCCTGCCCATTCACCTGAAAGGAATGAGATTTTTCCTAGCTAAACCAGTCTCTTCTTTCTATGACAGATTGACAATGCACATACAGGGGAAGGACAGATGTTAAACACTGACGGCTGATACAACACACAGGGGAAACCTTCTTCCCTGGGGAAACCTTTTTCCTTGACATCACCCAAGCTCATGGGAAGGAGAGTAATGGCCACAGTGAGCCCTTAGGCCAGGGCTAAGTGGTGTCTTTCCAAGTATACTTATTCTAGAGGGTGATCTGGCCCTTGGGAACGGAAGGTTGGCAGGACTCAATTCCTCTGCATGAGCCAAGGCCATGAGCTCGCTCAGTGAATACAGCCAGTTCCAGCAGCAGGCCTGAGAACCCAGATCAAGCATTTTCTGTCCACATGGCTGGCTGCCAGTCCAGGGGGACTCAAAAGTAGTTGTGCTTGAAATCTCTCTCAAGGGGCTAATCTGCAGCAACCTGAGACCTGCCCAGGCCACATACGAGGGCATAAACAAGGGTCAGGTTTTTGTTCAGATGCAGGGCATGTGTAGGGTCTCCCTGTCAGCAAGCTCCAAAGCTGAGGCAGATGCCAGGCAAGTCTTGGGCCTGCAGTTAACTTCCAGTGGAGACACAGGGTGAGCAAACTCACGTGAGCTTTTCTGAAAATGATGGTCAATGAACAGCAAACACCACAGACAATTCCAGATGAGTACATATCTAATGGTACAGGCAGTAATGATGATATATTTATGAGAGCTGAGATATTTATGCATTGCACACAAGACCAAAGCACACAGAGAGTTCAGGAAATGTGTTGTGGAGAGTGAGGATGATGCCACAGGTGTTAAGTTTGAGGTGAAGGTCACAGCATTATGCCAAGGGAAGGATGAGTGGGTTAGCAGGGAAAGGCAATGGGCATGTGCACTGGTACAATGGCAGGTCTCAGAGTGCCAGACTGACTTGCAAACACGTGGTTGGCCCTGGGGCTTCATACAAGGTGCATAAGTGGGTCCAGCAGCACATAGCACAACTTTGGCCTGGGGTGTGCAGGAAGGGAAGCAGTGAAGGAAAGGAAACAGGCATGTGAACAGACATGATGAGAGACAAAAGCCGTATGAATTTCTTACCTCCCATAAATCCCAAGGTAAAGACTAAGCATGTCAAAGAGCAACAAAAATAAAACATGTTTATACATGATTATTTCAGCGAGTACAAACATTACAGACACTGATCAGACTGAAGCAGACATACACATTCAACAGAACTTATCTCTGCATGTTTTGAAAATATCTGTTGGTACATGAATTTATACATCTCTGGGAATAGAAGATCTTTAAGGTCCCTTCCAATCCCTTAACATTCTATGATTCTGAGGTGTCTTTGGATGAGTAGTAAAATACCTTAACCACTCTGCCATACTGCCCACCCAACAGGAAATAAATCTGACTGTTTTGATACCTAGGTGGTTTTCACTATTTTTTGGTTACCAGTAGAAGTTATTTATTTTTTACTCTCTTTTAATGACTTCTGAAGCTACTAATAATTAGGTTAGAATACTAAATATGCTGTTGCTGAGCACTTTTGAAAAACCCACTTAGCATAAGATTTGTTGCTTGCTGAAAGGATAACAATTCTATTTTAAGTCAAATTTATACTCATATCCTATGTCAGTAAAACAAATCATCTGAGTTCTAACTGATGATTCAGGAAAAAAAAAGTAATTTTTTTTTTTAAAAAGGCTTATCCTGATATGCAGCTTGTCCTGAAGGCAAGTAGACACAAAATGCCCATGTACCCACATAAAGTTCCAAAAAAGGATAGCTTTGCCATATTGGTGTGTATCCAATTATGATAACTAGTATTTTACAGATACAGTATTTTAATTTAGGGGAATCAAATGCCTAATGTTTGATTGCTCTGACAAAAGTCTTATTCCTACAAAAATCTGTGCCATACAGACCTACTTAACATGATGATACTGGAGATGTGCTATAAACCCAATTATGTTAATTGCAAATTTTAGTGGCATCCACAGGCAAAAAATAACCACTTCACATATATAAAATGGAAAATCTCAGTGACGACAACAACCATATTCAGGATGCACTGCAAAACCTCCAGTCATGTAGACATAACATGAGGCACAGTTCACCTGCCTCTTACAGAGGACAGGACCAGGTACAGACCAGAAGAGAATTAGACATCTTCCTTTTTGATACCACACTGTGACAGGCAGGAAGCTGCTTCTCAACTATGAATGCAGGCTGTGTCATACACAGAAAAAGAAGGGCTTCACATCACTTGAATATCCATTTACAGCCTTATTCACCTTAAGTAACTGCAGATTATCAAAGTGTCTGTTAATTAAAAATCCATTTGAGAGCAATTTATAGCAGGAGCACAGAGCTCAGGCTGAATTCCCATCCAGAGTAACAACTTTAATACATACAGCATACAGAGGATGCTGCTCTAGGGAGGGATGTACATTAAGTGGATCATCAGAGCAAAGCCCAAGCACCCCACAAACACCTAGTGCGTGCCTGTGGCCAGGCCAGCAGCCACCTGATTCTTCCTGGACTTTCACACCCAGCAGAGAAGACCAAGGTCCCCATCCTGGGCACCCACACCCAAGCCCAGCCACCCATAGCTCAGGTCCATGCTATTGTTCAGGTGGGTGCAAGTCAGTCACGAAGGAAGAAGGAACGGCAAGATGAACCAACCTGGGAGGCAGGTGTGGGGGTCTTCCCCACAGTGGCATCTGGTTTAATGGGATCAAAATCCAGATCCAACAGGCTGGCTCCCTCCTGGAAGGGCCCAGGGGCATCAAACTTGGCAGCAATGAGGGAGAGAAGTAGTATGAGCATTAGACACGCACGTGTGCACGGTGGAGGGAGGGCGTGTGATATCCCGGAGCTGAGGCTGCAAGCGCAGAAGAAATGGTGGCAGCGCAAACACTGGATGTGAGTCCTGAGTGCCTGGTGCTCACAATCCCAGGCAGCTCTCATGGGAGCCCTGCAAACCAAATCTGAGCCTTTTACACAGCACTCATTCATCTTCCCACCTGGCCAAATGAGCTGACATGGTGTGAGCACCTGATCTGCTGTGGTCAAAGGGATCACGGCCACTGATGAGTGAGAAGGGCTGCTCCTCTATCTATATCTACTCCCCATAGCTCATCCAGCTGCCTTTACTCACAGACCAACTTCTCCAGCTACATATAAAAGAGCTACCATCCATACAACCCATCTCAAGAACAAAAATCCAGGCAGAATACCACTGAAACTACTGGAAGGGAAGTCTGAGAGGCCTCAGAGCTGAGTCCCAAAGCTGTTAACTTTCTCATGCCTTCTGAGTCAGAAACACAAAATATAGCAGCTCACCCTAGCTAAGGGATTTGAATCCCCCCACAACTAAAAAATGCTGTTTCCAATAGTTTTCATTTCTAGGCATCCCATAAACTTACACATGTAAGTCTTCTAAAAAGCATACATTTGAGAAGCTTTGCTACTTTATTCAAAGTCATCAGAATAACTCCCTTTGAGTGAATAATGCTCTACCCTAGAGACAACGATCCCACATTTGCTGATTACCATTAATAAGAAGTCCACAAAGGACAACTACAAAGGACACAAATTATTAGCATTTAAGAGTGGACTATCACTTTGGTGGTATAGATTTAATCTAACCACAAGATACTGCTTTCCACTCAGCTTCAGAGGAAGCTGCTGTCTCTGGGAAGTCAGGAAGATTCGCCCTGTTTCCTACAGCCTCCCAGCTCACTGGCCCAACTGCTTCAGCTACCTTTTCAATAACACAAAATTTGGCACGTTGGTCTCCACAGTTATATGAAAATCCCACGATGGAAAAGCTTCTGGAAAGTAGCAAGTGACACCCTTTAAGTTAAGTCCTCTGAATACCACCGACATCACCGTCATTTTTGCCTCTTCTAATTTTCTCTTACCCCAATTTTCTTCTAGATTTTTCTCTGCCTTATGAATATGCCTTTTTTGAGATCCACAAGGATAAGGAACCAAGCTCTCTCATCTCACAATAATGAGCCCTGACCAGCATGCAAAAACCAACTATCATTCTAGTAATTCTAGTTTGTTCTTCCAGCACATCCAAGCCACCCATCAGAGAGGTTACAACCCCAACCTTTAGCTTTGTTTAGTAGTGAAACCTCAAAGGCTGCAGTCATGGAATAGTCTTACCTGTCATTCAAGACTTGAATGCAAGGGCTAACACTCCTTGCCTTTACCCAAATCTCCCACAAGACAGCTCATTGGAACTAAGACATCTGACAGGAACAGCCCTGGGCATCACACAGAGTGCCAGGGGCTGCTGGGCCCTTGAAGTGAAGATTGCTCTGGAAACCAGAGTCCTCCCTCAGAACTCCCATCTGGTCAAAAGTCACAGCAGATCCCATCCTGGCTCAGAGCACTGATCAGGTGCAGAAGAATATGACTAAGGGCTGGCATTCACATGGAAATACATGATAGAGAGCATGGGGCAGACAGAGCTGTCCATTACAATACAGGAGAAGGAAGCACAGATGATGATAAAGAGTTGCTCAGCTGCCTGCAGTCCCCGCCTTCCAGCAGTGATGTCAAATCATCTCTCCAACTCTGCAAGTTTTATCTATTGCCATGCCAAATCTAACACGGATCTCCTTCCCTCCCCACTTCATCTCTGCCCCTCAGCAGCTGGGTGGAAGGTGGCAAACCAGAGGCAATGGAGCAGCGTGACGCAAGGAGAAATGAGGGAATGAGTCACAGATGAGCACTGATAGAGACAGGATTTGTACTTTAACAAGCATTTAAGGAATATATATATACACATGTGTATATACAAATGTGTATATATATATTTAAGTAAAGTAGATGCAGGTATCTCATGATACAGCCAGAAATCTGGTCAGGCTCCTATATACATAAGGACTGCCATTCTCCTAGATCCAACAGAGAACTTCCCACCTGAGCAGCTTCTCCGGTAGTGACATAAATCAAAGGACAAGTGAAGAGGAAAACATATAATTTGTAAACTTTTTTCCTTTCTCAGGGCTTCAGAAGGTGCCACTTGACAATACTGACAGACTGTGTCAGCAGACTTAACTAGAGGCACAGTCCTGCCCATCTAACTGCATAAACTACTCTTTGCAAAGAGAACTTTGGCAATTCCTTTTGGCCTTCCCTGTGCAGACCTGGGCTTTAAACCCAAAGCCATTGGTGAAGGCACAGAGGGCACAAAACTGTCTTCTCCAAGAACTGGCAGAGATGCCAAGGTCAGCAGTTAGGGATGTACACGAGCAGAAAAAACACATTTCATCCACACTCAGGATCAGTGGCTTTGGAGAAAGCATAGCCCACCACAGGATATGAAGAGAGTCATAATCCATGTGCACTGCTGCTGAACAAATGCAGCATTATGGTACCTTGACCAGGTGCATTTCTCCTCTCTCTGTTTCTTCTATGAATGAAAGCTCTCAAAGGCCAACCTGTCACTGCCTTTCAGGTACTCTCCCCTTTAAGTCAGCTCCTAAGTAATCCTTTGCCTTCTGAGGTCCAATGCTGAGCTTGCTTTCCTCCTTCACCTGACCAGGTTTCATGGCTTGACACCTCCAAAGAGAAGAATGGTCTGAAGGAAGAGTTGAGAGGCAGAGAAAAATTAGGCCGGGCATAGCAGCTAACCTGCGAAGGGGTTGTCACACTTATCTCAGGGACAAAATTGTCATCAAACAGACTGATGATGTTCTCCTGCTTGATCTCCTTGGAGGGGGTGACTTTTGGAGGCGGAGGCACCGGAGGCCCTTTCCTCAACTGCATGCAAGTGAGCACATGGCCACAGCACAGACGGCGACACCCAAAAAAACCAAAGACAGGAACCAGGTTAGTCACAAAAACTGAAGGTGAGGGAAATCACAACCACTGGCACAGAGCAGGGTCCAATCAACTCCATCTGAAGAGAGAGGGAAGGGGTGAAGGGCTGAACTGAAACAAAACAAAAGATCAATAACCACACGCCTCCAGAGAAGGTTTGGCATCATTAGTTACACTTCAGCCACGGGCAAGTTTCCCTCTGCAGAGGAGAAGCGTAACACAATTAATATGCATTGACAGGACATGCATACATAATTTAAGCATGTGCAACCTTCAAAAGAACCACTGGGAAGGGAGCAGATCAATTACTGAGAACATGATCCAACAGAACAGGCCAGCACTGCCTCCCTTTGCCATACTTACCATACCTAAGGGAATGAGAGAAGAGACTCCGTTTGTCCTACAATGGGCAGGTGGCATTGACAGGACAGACTGATCTGCCCAGTTCTGGCTCCCTGGTGCACTGGTTTTCAGTGTGCTGTAAGAAAGGTCTGCAGGAGCTTTTGATGGCATCTCAGCTTTAGGCAAGAACAACTCAAACTCCTGAGAAGCCGTGACTGCCATGAGCCCAACTCTGCTCTCAGTTTCACCAGTGAGCCTTGACAGTAATGAAGTCACATCTCCCAAATGGAGATCCCAGTGAATACATAAAACCACCTCACTTTGTAACTCTAACCTATTCTTTTACCCCTCATCATGCTAATGATTCAGCCTGACACTGCATCCACAACCCCATGGAAGTTGTGGTCGTCCCTGCCTAGATCAGCCCATCCATGTACTTTTCATATTTTGCTGTGCACAAGGCTTAATTATCATTTCTAGATCAAATCAGACTTTGAGGAGCTGCTGCTGTGTTGGAATAAATCAGCCATACAAGTTTCCAGCACTACAGCAATGTTCAGCAATGACAATGCCTCCCATTTACAATGAAGTTTTCCAGCTACTTGATCTTCTTACTACATCCAAGGCAGCAAGACCCAGAGACCTAACAATGTGCACCTAGTGTATCAGTGTCAAGCCCAGATCTGAAACACAGAAATCCATTACTCCTAGGCCTGTGTTTCCACTCCTCCAGCACATAACTAAGTTTTACACAGCCTTTATTCAGATTTCTAAGGACATGCCCAGTTTTCTACTGGATTAACCTACTTTAGAGAGAGTGATTGTGTATGAAAACACACTTTTTTCCCCCTGAATAGCTAGCTAGGGGAAATAATGGAAGCGAGTGTGTTCACTTCCAACTTTTTGTTTGCACAAGGCGGTGTATCTGTATTCTCTGAGAACAACTCCTGACTGAAAACCCCCTGCCTGCCAGTTGCAAGATGGGACCAGGAGTTTCGGGGAAATGCTGTTCTCAGAACAGATCCACCCTCTTCAGAAATGGAAGGCTCCAATTACTAACTCTCAAGTCAAAAATATCACAACTCTTCTACTATTCATTCCTTTGATATGGATAGTCAGTCTCCTTCATTCCAATGCAGTAGTGTTTTGGAAATCACCACTTCCACACTATTCCAGCATTACTTCCAACAGCAGTCTAAAACCACATTTCAAAGACAAGATGATTGCATATTGATGATGGGCTATACCCATAAATTCATCATGAACTAACAACAATTTTGTTGCCTAGAATAGAACAAATCCTCTAAAATCCTTCTGCTGACTTGAATCTCACAGAGCTTTATTTTTGCAAATTCTGCACAATTGCACTGATTTCAAAAGTCTCATTACAGAGTTTCAGTGGTGTAACTGAGAGCAGAAGTCTGACCTTTTAAGTTTCACAGATCCCCTGAAGTCCTGTGCCATCATCAAATTATTCTGTGGAGAGCTGAGAGCATTCACTTCTTCCAAAAGACAGAAATAAACTGTTTTCAAAAATTAAATGACAGTAAAAGAGTTTGAGATTGTTTTGGGTTGTACAGGGAACAGTTCAAAATTTATTTAGCATTTATTTGATCACTCCTGATCTTGTCTTTCTCTCCACAGCCTTTGCTCACACTCTGCATTGGTATTTCAGATACAAAGAGGCCAGGGAATTGTTCTTGCTTGTTGCTTTGTGCTCCATCCTCCCAAAGAGGGTGAGGCCCCTCAGCCTCCCCTGGAGGACCACTGCACAACTCACTTACCCATAGGTCAAAAGTAAGAACACCTGTGAAGATTTCAGTGTTAAAGTCAGGCATTGTTGAGAGAGCAGACACTTGTGTTCCCAGCTGCCTGGCAAGCTGACACACACTTGGTTTCTAGATTATATCCACACAGACACCAGTCGGCTCTGAGTGTGAAACTCCTGCCTTTGCCTTCCCTGCCTCTGGAACCAGCTCCATCTCTTAGCAGCTGCTGTGAATACGGAGTGGAGCTCTTCTCTTCACGATGCCTGGGGGATGAATTAAACGCAGAATGGGAAAGAGCTGCCAGGCGGTGGCAGCATTGGCTGCAAATGTCATTTCAGTCCTGCCTGTGGCCCATCCCAGCCAGGGCTGTGCTGGAACATCTCCTGCTTGTTCCTCAAGGGGTGCCTCCGGCCCCATTCCTGCGGGCAGGCAGGCAGGCAGCAAGTGAAGGAGAAAGCATTTGCAGGCTGGCAAAAACAAGGGTTATGTGTGCTATTTAAAGGAAAGGGAAGAAACCAAACTCAGCAACATGAGTCCATAGACAGGGTGAGTGAAGTCTGTTGTGAACAGCTTAATAAATCTCTATATGATTTCTCATTCCAAATTTTAGTCAAGTTCTGGAAATCTCTGGGGGAATAAGAAAAACAAAAAGAAACCTGCAACAGAAAGGCAGTTTTGGATATCCTATCTTCTCTCCCCCATACACAGCCTACTCCAAAGGTCCTAACCCAGGTTGGTGGTGAAGCCAGAGGTAGGCTCTGCACTGCTGAGCCATTCAGAGACCCTGGAGAAGTCCTGAAAAGACACTGCCAGGCATCCACACATCTCACAGGGCTGGAAAAGAAATTTTGCCACATGCCCCCTTCCTGTCCCTCAATAATCCTAAAAATCAAATATGCAGTGGAGGGAAGAGTGAGTAGCTTATCTAGAAACAGGAGGAAAATTACCCCACAGGCTTGGATTTGGAATCACACTGCTATGCATGGGAACATCAAGGAAGTTCTGGGTTGCACCCATCTCTTCTCAGAGGCAGTGAGTTTTCTTACCAGTTCAGCCAGAACCCCTCTGAGCTTTAATTCTTCCTGGAAGATTTCTCCTAATGTCCCACTTACTGAGACACAAGGACTGGAACCCAATGTAAATTTGGCCTAGTTACTACTTTTCCCTACTAAGTTTTTCCCCACTCAGCAACAGAGGGACAAGAAGATGAAGTAAATGTTTTACCTTCCCAAAGTAGAATATATATGATATGATATGCTGAGTAGCTGTATCTACTGTTTTGAACATGCTGCTGGATATTTCCTATGTAAGGAAAGGCCTAATGAAGGCCATGTGGAAGGTATCAGACTCCATACAATGGACTATCTTCTTCCTGGAACCTGCCTAATTTCTTCCTAGCATAAAAAAATAATCCTTCTCTTTTTTTAGCATAATATTGTGTCTTGATAGTAAAGTGAAGCATCATCCAATGTACAGATGTTCTTCTTTTAGTATTAAGCTTTTTTACTTTAACCTTTCTCAGCTACAGAAGTTCTTAAAAAGAAACTGGACCATTGAATTCCACTGGTTAATTCAAATGCAAAGAACAAACCTCCTTGCCTAGCTACAACTCCATCCTCCCTGGATCTTCTTGGCCATCCTATCAGAGAGCAAAAAGTATTACTGGCCTCTGCCCTGTGAAACCATTCAAAGACACTCAGTTCTTATAATAGAAAAATGGCAAATAAGCAACTTGCATTCTTAGGAGCTTTCTCAGCAACCAGTGGAAGAGAACAACCATCATGATATTCTGTGTGCTCAGTAGCAGGATGAGGTCTATAAAAACAACTGATGGATGTCTTTAACCCACAGAGCTTGTGGCATCAGCAGAGACATGGTCAATGCCATGGGGACACTACCTGAGACGGTGACTTTGGGATGCCTGCCCCAGGTGCTTCCAAAGTGGACGGCTCCAGCTCATGGTTGGCAGTCTTGGTCTCAGGGCTGGTGATGGGAGATCCATCTGGTGGAGGCGAGGGGCTTTTATTTGCTTTCACTGGGGTGCTGTCACTGAAGGAAGTGGAAAGAGAAAGGGGGAGACAGGGGGAGAGAGAGGGAAAGAAAAAGAGAGAAGTCTGAGCCAGGCCTAGGAGGAGCTGTGCTTACCAGCACAGATCAGTGGCCTCCATTATCTCTTTGCTTCACTGCCCAGATATGCAATGAAGACGTTTGGAGCTCCTGAGAAGCATCTTTGCTGAGTCACTTGCAGTCCAACACACTGCAGCAGCATCACTTTGCAGCAGGCTACTCACTAAATGCCTACAGAACTTACACACTTGCCTCAAACACATAAAAACAAAAACAAAACAACCAGGCATCCTTAATTTTGCCAGATTTTAATATAAGTACCTGACATTAAATTATAGTCTTTAATACTGGGGAAGCAGATGGGGAAAGGAGTTCAGTGCTGCTCATTTAGTTTTAAATGCCACAGATTGGAATTTTTCTGTCTGGTAGTCTATGGACCTCTGTATGGGTTATGACTAATAAATTCACAACACCTGAACTAAGGCTGCAATCACAGAATATCTTATTCCTTGATGTGGTATGAACTGACTAAGCTAGTAGAGAGGCAAAGTAGCCAGAGGTTTCACAGATCACTCCAGACAGCAAAGGAACAGTGAGGTTCTGGCTACTAATAGAGATTTCTCTATTATGAAAGGTCTTCCCTAGTTGGTCTCTATTCCAAGACTGCTTCTGACACACAGTCAAGAAGGATTCTTCAGGAAATTAAGATGCAAGAAGCATATGCCAGTGGCATTTGTTGGTTCACAGCTTGGACAGATTTGGGCAGATTTTTCAAAGGCATGGCAAGAGGCACATGCTTTTCCCTACAGGCATGCCCTGGCTGGGTGTCAAGTCTCTGCTTCAAAACACAGAGTCATGAGAGATTTAGCAAAAAGTTGATTACCAGAGAATTTCAACAGGAAAAATTCACTGCTGGGGGATATTTTAGCAGAAGTGATTACAGTTTGGCAAAACCATACGCAGATGAAAATATAATATCACAGCATATTGCAAAAGGGCTGTGCAACCTCATCTACAGGGAGTGATATTTGACTCCACTTAAAGTCACAGTTCCTGTGAAATTCAAGGCCTTAAGAGAAGCTGAAAGAAACACATCCTTTCCTACAACTTGAGACACTAAATCCTGGCATAGAGCCAGAACTAAAGCAAGGCAGATCTGATTCTGCAGGGAGATCAAGTAATTTATTACTTTGCTCTGTCCTGAGAGAGCCCAGAGCCTCAGACATGTACATCCACTCACACCTGGATGCCTGAGTTGTGGTGGTCACTGGCCAACATGCATGATGGCCTCATTCCTAAACATTTGTTTGCAAGTGGGGGATAGCAAGAGGAAGAAGGGATAGCAAGGCATTTCAACAAACCTCCTCTTACAAGCAAGCATCTCACCCAGCTCAGCATTCCAGCTTTCAAGCTCCCCATCCCATTCCCTCTTCATTCACTTTGCCCTCACCCATCCCCCCAACTTTCTCCCCCCATATCCACACCCCACACACACATATTCCCACAAAGCACTTTTCCTCAGGTCCACATGCAGGTTGGACACTTCTGATGACACTGATGCCAAGAGCACACCAACATGATGCAACAAACCCAATGACATTCTCTGCCAGCAGCTCTCAACCAGGGGCACACACACCAAGGGAGAAAGAGGGACATGAAGAAGGAAAAGGGAAGAGGAGAGACTACAGAACATGGATGCCAACCCCTGCAGCTCTTAAGTCTGATTGAACAGTGTCCTTCCTCAGAAGTTCCCAGAAATCACCTCAATACCAGGGGTCTGTAAAGAATTCTGAAAAAAATTACGAAGTTGTGCTACAGATTAAAAGTAGTAATGGTTGGAGGGTGAAGGTAAAGTTCTGATCTAAACAGGAGTCACCAGGAAACATCAGAGAACATCCTCTAATGCTAAATTTGGGGGGAAAAAAAGTACATGTTACCTCCCTGAGAGTAAATGGGAGACAGCGATCTGCATCTAGAGCGCCAGGACTTCCCAAATGCCCCAACTACACTGGGAATACTGGGACTACTGGCTGTCAGCTGGCCTACCAAGACAAGGGTAGACTTTTCCTTCTAGGGACTTGAAAAGGCCAGTTCTCCCACTGCGAAAGGAGTTCAGGCTTATTTTCTAAAGGCCATGGAACAGTTTTGTTGTGACTTATTTCCAGTGCCTGGCAGTGACTTAATTTGGAGATATATTGGTAAAAGGCTCCCATGTGAGTCAGCCCCTGTAGGATGAGGGGAAGAATTGGGCTGTGAGGGCCCAACACTAAAGCCTTCATTAAGTCACTACTATTTACAGCTTGTTTGATGTGCTGGCCAGGCCCCCTAGGAAAATGCCAGTGCTAATTTTGGCTGAGCCTTTTTCAGCCCCCTGAGCGGCACCTTCATTCTTGCACTTGTTGCTTTGTAACTTTGCTGAATTTAGCCAGTGCAACCAGCATCAAGTGAGATGGTCACCAGGATCCTCTGTCCTTCACATGTCCCCAGGGAGCACACACTGCCCACACAGAGCAGAGTCTTGTCTCCAGCTGTTTGTCCAGGAAACACAGGAAAAAGCAAGAGCACAGGGACTCTACCTACTGACCAAACGTGAGCACCACAGTAAAAGCAAGCCAAAACCACAAGGTCACTGCTCTTTTTCCTTCCCATGAGCAAATGGGAAGTGATGCCAATTCCAGGAATATCAGGCAATGAAAGGAAAGGGGTGTCAACTTTCTTCTGCAAACAGAAAGCTGGAAAGAGAGCTGGGTCTAATACAGCTGAAGGGAAAGTCAAAATCACCCAGCCTCTTTTTAGTGCTGCTGAGCTCCCAGACACTCCACGGTGCTGCCTCATTTGTTCTGGAAGGGCAGAGTAACATCTGCAGACGAGTTTCCCTTGCACTTGTAACAATCCTACACCAGAGGATAAAACCTACTTTCCAATATGGTAAAAACAGATCAGTCATGTCCTGCCAAGTTCTCAAGTTAAAAAAGAAAAAAAGGTTGGCATCTCAGTTAAGGCTCACACTGGGCCTTTTAGCCAAAGGTAATTAAATTTTTACCTCCAGAGCATACTGGAGAATTATTTGGAAGCAAAAAAAAAATTAAAGGAGTGGGTGGGAGAAAGAAGGAAAAAAGAACCTACATACCCAAACATATGGTGGCACAAATGTACATTCTTGCTGCAGATCAAGTACTGACTGAGTTCCAAATCCTCCTTCTCTGCACTAGGGATTGCACATTTCTCTGTGACCCCAGCAGCTGCTCTGACAGCACAAACCCCCAGCAGAGCCCAGGTCAGGCACCTTTATGGCCAGGTCAGTTGGACTTTACCAAGGCAGAGCAGGAGCCCATGGTGAGTAGAACTCATCAGGGGGAGATTTACTAGCTCTCCTTCTGCTGCATAATCCATCCACTCTCAGTGACTGGAAATATTAGACTTCCTGCCTGGTACAGATACAACACCAATCCAACCAAGACCAGAGACAGACCTCCAGAGAAGTGCTCCACTGAATCCTCCTTTTCCTATACTAGAAAACCTCAGAATAGTAACAACGCAATCTATTGCTTTACTACTTGCATTTGAAGATATAATTATCTAAGTTTGCCCATCAGCTTCCTTGTGAAATTACCATTCTTCACTCTCCAACTTCCCACTTTACAAAGTATGCACAGCAGACACAAAGAGAATGGCTGCATGACTTGCCCTAGTCAGTGGGGAACCAGATCAGGAAAAACAAGAATCCCAATCCACCAGCACTTTCTTTTATTGCTGGCAGGACACCATCTTGGTGATTATAATTTTTTTTTTCTCCCTGTAAGGATCCCATGGAGGAAGTACCAACACAAAAAAGAAAAACAAAAACCAGAGGAATTTTCCATGCCATTATGCAGCAGTTCCCACTTTGCTCCAGAGCATGTTCTTGTCAGGGTCCTTGACCTATGGTAACTCCAGGCATTGTAGCAATCCAGATAACCAATGCCATCACTCTTCTAAAGGCAAGATGCAGACATTAGTCTTTATACAAGCCAAGAGGCTTCCTATTTCTCCAGTCCTGCACAAAATTTAAATGGACGGAGCAAGATAGTGAGGATCCTCAAGAAAGAGCAAGTAAGGAGCAAAGTTGGAAGTATCCTTCTCCCACCTCATCATTCTCCCAGTTGCAATGGGTAGATAGGATAGGACTTCTGAGTGTGAAAGACCTGCCTACTGGTCCTCCCTGGCTAGGCAGGGGATGAGAATGCAGCATTTCAGACCTGTTCAAAAGGACAAGCCCACTAGGTAAAACTAGAAGCTGTTAAACACCAAAATCGATTATATTTTCCATGGAAAACCCAGCACTGCATTTTCCATCACACAAAAACAACTGGACAGACAATGCCTGAGTTTTCACACTGCCTTCTTAGATAGGAAAAGAAGCAAGGATTCAAACCAGGCACACAAGCAAGTTAATGGGATTATCCAGACACAGAGAGATCTCAGCAGGACCCAGCAGGCCACAAACACATCTTATCATGCACAGGACCCCTCTCCCACCACAGGGTTAACACGTGCCAGGCTGTTAGAGTCCAGCAACAGCCTCTCCAGTTTTAGGAACTAAATGAAACACGTATCGAAATGCTGCTCTCCATACCGGTACCTGCTCATCTTTTTCCTCAGCCTGGCGAACAGTTTAGTTTTCTTTCTGTTGAGGATGGCACGCAAATCATTTCAGTTACAGGATGGCACAGTCAAACCAGGGAGGAAAAGTTAAGCTTCCAAGTACCCATTTAGCAGGTGCCACAAAACTCGCTGTAATTAAGATGACAGGATCTCCTCTCTCTCTCACACACATGAGTACACACATACACACTTCCCTTCATTACTAGAAAGCTATGGCCTGGTTTGGAGAAAGCAGAAAGATATGTCAAAGATATACATCTATATCTATACATATAGGCAAACTACAACTTTCCCTGCACTTTGGAATATGGGGCCAGGGTGCAAATGGAGAAGAAGAAAAAGGAAACTGTACAGACCACCAGAGTACTGTAAATGTCCTTTTACAGCTCCTCACTGTCCCCTGTGAATATTGCTGCAAAAGAAATAAGCAGCTCCCCATTCTTCTTTTCTTATGCAGTCTGTGCAGTCTTATACATGGAGCCTACTCAGCAGCTTTCCTGCTATGTCTTTTTCCAGTTTGCCCAATCAAACCAGGATAATCCCACAGAACTCCTTGGTCTTCTAGGGACCTGAGCCCTGAACGTTCCTAACTCTTTTAGAAGCAAATCCCAAACATAGGTCTGAGGTTCCCAGAAATGCACCAGCTGTTCTGTGCTACTGTGCTACACTGCCCGCTCCAGATCCATCAGCCACAGCAGTATTTCTGTAGGGCCTCACATGAATGCCACAGTGATGTGCACAGATAACTGCCTCTCTTCTCACACCTCCTCATTCATTTCCTGCCATTGTATCCATCTCCAGTCCCCTTCCCAGCAGAGAAGGGTTAGGGAAGCATCTGCTCCTACTGCAGACCACAATAAGCTGTCAGATGAGTGAGGGCTATTTCCTCCTACACACTCTCACCCCAGCCCTGCCCCACAATGAGAGGCCAGATGTGCAGCAGACACAGAAGTGCCTCACAGCATTTCCTGGTCACTGCAGAGTGACCAGGCAAATCTTTGCTATATCCTCCTACAACACCCTGCTCCAGTGTGCGCAGGAGGAAGAGATTCACTCTGGGGCAGGTCTGGCTCCTCAGCTGAGATGCAGAGAGCAGGTGATGAAGCAGCAGCACTCAGACTGCTGCCCACAGAGGGACCCTGTGCATGCACTCAGCTTTGGGTTTTAGGGCCATGTGGTCTCCTAGCCAGCCAAAGGGCACAGAACTGCAGCTGAGACACCCACTACAGCCCCAGAGCAAGCTAGCAGGCTGGGGGGAGAGGGGGCAGAAATTGTACAGAGATGGGGCAGGAATTGTAAAAACAGGTAATTTGTTCATTGAAAGCTCTTTAAGGCCAGAAACTTTGCCACAAAAGCAAGGAACATCTCTGGGCCAGGTTGCCACTACTGCCTACAATTGGTTACTCAAGGAATAGAGAAAGGAGGAAAAAGAAGCTGGGCAAAGCAATAGTACAGCCTTCATCTGTCCTGTTACCTCATCATCCTCCTCCAGGGACCCTGGAGGATGCTGCTAACAGAGACAACACAGCCCATGGCAGCAAGAGGATGGGCACCACAACCTCCTCACAAGGTTTCAGTCTGGTTGGGTTGTGATGATCAACAGACACCACATGGTAATTTGGGAAGAAGACATTACTTTCACAAGTGGCATTCCAACTGGCATCACTGACATCTGCTGTCAGCAATCCAGAATTCAGGGGCCAAAATTCAACTCAAACCTCCTCTTTCTTTAGAGTTGGCAACCACCACACTGGAAGAATTGCTGGGAGAAGACATGCAAGTCATCTATGCATGACGGCAACAGGTTAAACTGGGAGGAGACACAAGGGAGCACAGAGGCCTCAACAGCTGATCTATCCCTTCTAAACCAATGCACTCAGACCACAGCTTGCCTTTACTTCATGCTGACTTCACCACCTCCCTCCATCAACACAGCAGTTGAGGCCCTGGGCTGTGCTCCTGCTCACCCAGCACATGGGATTAGCAGCAGCTGGAAGCCAGAGCCCAACACTATTTCATCACTCGTGCACTTGGATGGGAGCCAGTCAGCCCAATCCAGAGCCCAACCCCTCCCTCCCTTCTCAGTGCTAGGGAATGTGCAGAGTTGCACTTAAACATGCAGGACAGGACCCAGCTGAGGAAAGAAAACTGAAGGCCCAGAGGACACTCACTCCTTGCACACACACGGATTGGAAGTGCTCTGAGTTCAGGAGGCCTCGTATGAGTGATGCTGCAACTACTTCCACAGCACAGGAAGGAGAAACACTGCAGCTGGGTACACAGGATGGGCATAAGGCTCTGACAAAATGGAGATTCCAAGTCTGGAGGGCCAAAGAAGGGGCTGGGGAAATGGGCTCTTGGTGCTCAAGCTGACAAGCTGCAGGTACATAGAAGCTTTTGAGGGAAAGAACAGGACAGGTGCTGGGCAACTGGACCCAGAAGGAAGGGCAGCTCAGTAGCTGGAATTAGATTTTAAAAGCAGAGCTGAGAGTCAGTTGCCTAAATATCAGGACCTAGTGAATGTTCAGGCCTCCAGATGCTATCCTAGAAAGGTAAGAGGTATTGGATTGCACCATGCAGTGCCAAGTGCAATCTTGGGCTTGGCTCTAGGAAGTCTCAGGAGGGCACTGGCAGGTGGGCAAATCACTTGCAACTGACAGCTTGGAGGTTTCAACACCCCTGGGTAGGTAGAGAGATCCCTGTCCCACCTCCCCTGCTGAGGGAAAGACACTACCCACAGTTACTGACCTGGGCTGTGCTTTAACAGGGAAGGCATTGCCTGAGTACTGCTTGTCTAGACCCAGCAGGACATCATGAAGATTTTGGTTCAACTGCAAAATACAAAAACAAAAGACCGAATTAGAATGAGAAACGAGCTCAGATGCCAGAAGAGAGCCTGGGCTGGCCTGTACAGACTGACCAAACACAAGCTTGTGGCAGGACATGCACAGTACCTCAGCTATCCCAAGAGAGAACAGTCCTAAATCTGTTCCCATTCTCTGTGGGCTCTGCAGTGCTACAGCACTTGAGCTGTCAAAGAGCTGCTGGCATTTCTGGGAATGCTCTGTCTTCCTTAGAGATAATCCTCTTTGCTTCCCTATCACCTGGGCCCACCAGTGTGCTGCCAGGTACCACTGCACAGAAGCAGGTGGATTGTTTGCCTAAGATCTATGTGCTACAGCTGGAGCTTCACTCCGGATTTGTAGCCAAAAGCTGTTTTTCAGCTTGGGACATGGCCATTTTCACTGTGGAACCAAAGGCCTTCAGGTGAACAACCCTCAACTTCACCAGCTGCCTGGGCCATCTAGGCCTGGGCAGAACCTGGATGTCTTTGCAGAAATGCACTATTAGGGGTTAAACTCTCCCTGGCACTGAAGGCTGCAGCAGTGACTCCAGACACTCCTATTCTGGAACAGCCAATCCATAACGAGACAAGATGTTGGATTTATCACTGGCAGGAGGAGGGATCCCATGAAATCAAGGTTGGAGGCATTGAGCAGGCAACACCAGCAATTAATTGGATGCTGTAGCAGTAATAAGAAACAGATGGTTCTTATGGAACCGAAGCAAAAGCCCTGTCCTCATACAAAATTCCTCGAGAAAGAAAAAATCCTGACAAGAAAAATCATACAAGAAGAGAATTCCTGTCTAACAAGCATCTTTCCCATGTTTTGTTGAATGTGAGTTAGCAGCAACCAGTAATTATAACAATCCTCCCTATTCTTAACACTTAGTTCATCCCTCAGTGGAGAAGAGCAGGCTATTAACTGGAAAAGACCCCATAAAATGTCAGCAGGGCTCAAAATTGATGTGTTACACCAAGGCAGAGGGCCCCTGACTGCTGGGAATTGAAGGACTATAATGTTTCCTGTTGCTTAGTGGCTGTTTTGTTGTCAGGATGACATTAGGGAGCACAGGGAATATAAGGGTTTTCCATCTGGGCTCTCACTCCTGCCTCAATATTAGTGCAACATTTACATTTTCAAGCAGCATACAGACCTAAGGAATTCAGGATTTCTCTAGCTCTTCACTGAAAGAACAAGAACATATCTGTAAACAACACTGGCAATAGGGGACTTTCCCACAGGCTCTGGTCTTGAGGTCTCCTGTGGGTGCTGCCACACAGCACCAGGATCTTGCCAACCCTGCTTTCTGTTGTGATTCTCAACTCAAGGCACACTGGGGGCCCATACAAGGCCCATACTAAGTACTTACTGCCTTCTTTTGGGTCACAGGGCAGGAAAGGAGCCAAAGCAGACAGGTACTCTGGGGGAAAGCCTTTCTGAGGGACTGGAGTGAGGCATGTCTCAGGCTTCAGTCAACTTGCAAACTCCCTGCTGGCTTTAGCCCCATACCTGGGTACAGTGAGGGTACACAGCAACTGGTTGCCAGGCAGCAGAGGGGGAGGAAAACATACCAAGCTTTGCCTGGCCAGGTCATAGGTTACAGATCCATAATGAAGATGAACTAAAAATGGCAGCAAGAGATAGGTCTGGCTTCCCTTTCCTCTGTGGATCTGGAAATGAGTGCTGTCAAGTGACATGAACTCCCCAATGCTGCCCATAGCCCTGTGGTCTCTTCCCTGTGCTCCATCCCTTTACATTACTGTGTCAGACTGCCTTTGTCCCAGGTGGCTCAGAAAAATACTAAGGGTTTGTATTATGCTCCAACATGGGGCCATTTTCTCCAGCTGTTTTTTTAGCTTGAGGTTTTGGAGGTTTTTTGTTTGGTTAGTTTGTTTTTTCTTTGGTTTTGTTTGAGTTTGTTTGCTGGATCTTGGGTTTTGTTTTTCTTTCATTAACAATGAAGAGACAGTAAGTAGGATAAGCTGTTGGCTGCCTTACCTTGCTCATTTCTTTATGGAAGTTCTCCTCTAGGCCAGCTATACTCTGGAATGTGTTGACATAGAAACCAACACGACTGCCAAATGAAAAACAAGAGAGAAAAACTTAATGGACACAATGCTCTCTCAAAATCTTTCAATCCTGCCCTTTCTGCTACCTCCCACCCACCATTCCCATGCAAAATCAATTCTGTCAGATATGGTACACATGAGAAGAGAGGGTAGCAGGGAAATGGAGCAATGGAGCAAAGGTCAAGCACAGGACAAACATGTCCAGGGGGAAGAAGAGACTGAGTAGGACAGGATCTCAATTTATACTGGCTAAAGGGAGAGGGAGGTATAGGGTGGGGAGGAAAAAAAGAAATAAAAAATACAAAAGAAGGTTAAAAAAAAAAATAAAGCACCAGCAGTAGTAAGATGGAAAGAAAAAAAGGATAGAGGCTGTGATGTAGACAGTGCTGGCAGAGCTGGGAGAATTAGCAGGGGACAGATATTAATTCATCCAGAAGTCCCTTAGCACCAGGGAATCAAGAACAGCATGAACTGTTTGCTTCAGGGGCAGAAAGAGTAAGAAAGCAAAGGATAGCACAGAGAGCAACAGGGAAGCAGAAGGATCAGCTGGAAAGCAGGAGCCTGTGAAAAACCTGTGGGGCCTTAAAATGCCAGCAGCTGCCTGTCTCCAGCCTGCCAGCTGCCAACAGAGAGTGCTCCACCAGCACCCAGCCGAAGGAGCAACAGCAGGAGGGAGAGGAGAGGCTGTCCCAGGCCAGCAGCATCAGGGACCCACCCAGATGCCTCTGTCCCTCCCAGCTCCTTCCCCAGCCAGGCCTGCAGGCTGCTGTGAGCAAGGAGTCCTGGCCCAGTCTGGTGGAAAGGGGAGTGAAGGCACACATCAGCACTTGGCTTTCCCACCCTGCTGCTGCCCACTTTCTCAATCCTCACAGAGCAGCACTGTCAGCCTGGACAAGACCACTGCATTTAAAAAAAAGAAACTGGGACACTGCTAGGAAGATTTTGCCAGTTTTCCACTGTGTCATCCCCATAAACCAGCTTCTGCTGCCCTTCGGTTCATCCCCCAAGCTAAATGTTGGTCTTTGCTTCACCTCCCTTCTCATCACCACAATCTCTGGTATGGCAAACACATGCTCTCTCAGGTCTTTCAAAAAATTGGAGCAGAGTTGGTAGGGTGCAATATAAAGACTATTCTGTGCAAATCTCTAATAACTCAGTGCAAAACAATCACTAAATGAACTATTTAGTGCAATACAACAGTAGGGCAAAGGGATTAAACAGACAAAGCAGAGAAATACAGTTTCTCTTTGTGGTAAAATCATGTTTTTGAGGAAAATCATGAAGTAAAGCACAAGAGTGAACCTGTGGCTGGAGGGAATCCTAGGACAGACAGAGACAATCCAGAAAAAAAAAAAAAGAGCAGACACCCAGTCTAGGCTAAGAAGAATTATGATCCAAGAGCTTGGATATTCATTTCCTTCCAACCAGCCCTTGGGAAAACTTCCAGCACTCACCTATTCCATAGTGAAGGCAGTTCCTCCTGCAGATCAACATTCATCTCTTCAAACACCTTCTGAGCCTTTACCAACTCTTCTTCAGCCTTAGCAACGGAGAAGGGAGATTGTCAGCTCCAGCACAGCCAAGCACCCTGCAGGGCTGGAGCAGCTGTGACTCTTTTCACTTCTTTGGGAGACCAGGCAAAATTCTGGCATGAGGTAACCACCATCCCAAATGAGTTTCCCAGGAACCAGGGCTGCACCATAGGGGACCCTTTAGGTTGAATGTGTTCCTTTCAGGTTCTCTCAATGAATTTCCCCATTTATACACTCAGAAAGTAATTCAAACAACTACTAATGTGTTTCAAGTTCTTTAAATTTCCCTGACTTCAAAAACTGAAAGGAGTTGGTCAGGGAGTTCAGCCTCCAGCTTGGATACAGATAAAGGTAATAGGGGCCTCTGTCCTGTCCCTTGCCAGATCTCAGAAAGAGTTGAAATCCATCCCAAATGGCTTTAGAGAAGAATCTTCCCTCTTGGGGACTCTGCTGAGGTAAGGTCATGCCAAAGCCCTGTCTCCTTGAGGAAGACAGGAGGTCTGCATCCTTGGCTGATACAACTCTTCCACAAAGCTGACTGGAGAAGCAAGGAAGGGTATGCAAAGCATGAGTTGTGCCAGAGGGAGGCCAGGCTGCAGGGCTTCAGCAGCACATCCCGGTTTCCGTGGTCTCACACAAGTGCAACCCTTGGCTGGCTGTCAGCCCCAACTCCAGCAGGGATCTCCTTCTCCCAGATGAGAGTTTAAATTTGATCTGGATCATTGGACCAGACACTGATAGATCCCAACACTGATGGACAATTTTGTCAGGGTTCAGCAACAAAAGGGATGTTCCTGGTTTCTGTTGCTGACAGCAGACACCAACAACAAGCACATGCCCTTTCCTACATCTGGCCTAGGTCACCTCTTTCTCTTTTCAGTGCCTTGACCTAAAGTTTTCTAATTAAAATGTTTCTGTCCTGTAATCTATAGCAGCACAGCATTCTGCCATGCAGTGGGATGTAGAATGGAAAAAACCCCTGCATGAACAATTTGGAAGGTCAGCACAAGTGCCTATATATGTGACAACAGCAGGAATTTCACAACACCACAGGCCTCTGCAAAGAGCCCACAAGCTATGGAAGCTGGATCTCCCTACCAGCCTGCAGTCAGATTCCTACACCTTCTGTGAAATCAAATTTTATCTTCTTTGTGTCAGCTTAATTAAAGAAATCCAGCTTACTGCTCCTTAGTGACACTTATATACAACAACAGGAATGATGGGAGAAAGGGCTTAAAAATATTTTGCAGTTCTGAATCCTGTTCCTCACAGGAATCACTCTCCATTTTATAGAGTAGGATCCTTTCACTCTCCACTTCTCTCCTGACTCAAGAGCAAACCACAGGAGCTCCTACTTTCCAGCTAGCTTCACCTGTCAAGGGTTGCTCATTGCTGCCAGAGGCAAGGCTAAGGCTCTGTACTCAAGACCAGGGGGAAAATATTCCCCTGTAAAAAGACACATCTGGGAGGTATTCAGAAATTAAGACCTGGTGAGGAACAGGCAAAGGGAGAAGGGGTCATGATGCTTCCACCCAGAAACCCCTGTTTCGCTGCTACACTCACTGAAAAACTCAACATTTCAAGAGGGTTTGCACAAAACAAACAAAGAGTCTTTTAACAGAGACACAGTTTATGCTGAATGAGAGACAATGATCACAAAGACTCATTCTACCTTAAAATACCTTTATGAATGAATGCTACTAATGCAACCATTTTAAAGGGAGTAAAAAATAAAAAAACCAACAAGTCCACCCTTTGGCTTTATCTTATTCTAACCTCCAAACTATACTAGAACCAGAATCAACCCAGGAGATGATGTGACATCATTGAATGCTGTTAGTTTTTCAGATGTGGTGAATATCATTAACATTCTTTCCCTCTCCCATTTACTTGTTTATAAGGTCAAAACCTAGAAAGCAAGGTGTGAATATTGTGACATCCCAAGGCAAAGGCAAAGCCAGGAACAGGCAATGTTCACTCTAAAGCAGTTGTAGGAATCAGGGATCCATCCAGCAGGGCCTATGGCTCAGCTAGTGCTCTCATCCTCAGCTAGAGCATTGAAATAATTCTTCAGTCCTTAGTCTGCCCAGGGATCTTCTCACCAGTGGGATTTATTTTGCTTGGAAGCTGAAATCCTGGCACTTGATAGCCCTGACTGCTTCCAGCCGGAGCCAAAGCCAGACATCAGCCTAGTCACAAGCCCTTCTAGAGAAAAAATAGGAAACAGGATCTCAGAAAATCTTTCTCTCCTCTCCCTGCCTGAAAGGGGGAAGGTTTGGGCAGGAGATGGACAACAAATACTTTCCTGACGTTCCACCTAGCCAAAGCTCAGAGTGCCAAAGCACAACCAGTTGAGTTGTGACAGGGGACAATTTTTCCGCACTGTTTCTGCTACTACCACCCATCCCAGCCCTCCTGAGTGTCTGGTTATGTACAGCCTGGTGCTTTCAGGCAGTCTGGTGACCATTTCACTTCAAAGACTATGTTGTGAACTGGGGTAATTAGGCACTGCTCAGTAAATAGTTTAGATATCCAAGAGGCAGGGATAAGGAAGAGAGCAGGAGGACTCCATCCAGGCCCAAGCCCCACCAGTCCCAACCAGACCTGCCTCTCACAAGGACTCAACTTGCTCACCTTTTCCTACAGACAGAGATATTGTTCTGTTATCATTGCAGCACCAAGAATGTTGCTTTTTAGTCTGCATTAAACATGTCAGCAGAGCTTAGTCAAAAGGCAAGAATGTGCTGTTCTAAGCCATTTTCCTCTTTGTTTCAAAAAGCACAGTCACTGACATTTCTAACTGGGAGTGTGCAATAGCAACTCCCACAGCAGACCTCACCAAAAAATCCCCACTGTGTTGTTTTTGTTTTTATCTGCTAAAGGCCTAAAGAGCCAAAGTTTGTACACTGGAGGGAAGGACTTTGCTTTACAGTAGAAACACCAGATCTCACTGACCCCATTTTTGCATGGAGGCTGTAAAAGTATCAGGCAAGAAGAGACAGCAACACAGCTGCTGGTAAAAGGAGACTTTAAGGCTTAACATTGTGAAGCCTCTCAATAATTTCAGCGTCATCAACCCTCCCAGTTTTATCAAGAGTTTAATGAGATTTAGAGCTGTCATTAACACCTTAAGTCTTGAAATCACACAAATGTAAAAACTGAAGCCTTTTTTTCCTACCTACTCATTTTTGTGAAGGCAAGCTGGAAAACCTACAGGCTGAGAATACAACTAACATTCTTTGTTAAGCTTTTTTTTTTTGTTAATCTCCAACCAAAAGCAAAATTAAAATAAAGAAAAAAGCAAAGAAAAAAACCCCAAATGCTTACACAAATAGAAACAAAAAATTAGGGTTGGCAATAGCATTACTTAGCAGAGGAATAAAAGGGAGTGTTTTGAAAATATCTGTGGTCACTGAGTACATTAATGCCATGTACTGGGAGATTAACGCCCCCGCAGCACAGTGGGTAGAAAGATTACACAGTCCCTTGCATGTGCTGTAGGGCAAAGTGACCCAGCACAGTGAAATTATGGAGTGACTCTTGGTATCCTAAGATCCACGGGCAATGCATGAGGGGGCACTCATAGGTACTGCCTCTCTGGGCAGTCTGTGCTTGCTGCTTATTACAGCAGTCACCACAGCCAAGCCTGAGAGGAGGAAAAATGCCTAAGAGCTGATAGATTTATATTTTTATTTCTGACTTGAGGAACTTCCCATACCCGTTTTTCTAGTCCTCCAGAAAAACCACCAGTCAAACAGACCAGTCAAGAACCCCAACTGTGCAGCTGGGCCAGCAGAGGCACAGGAAAAGTCCCCAGGAGGCTGCCATGTGTCCTTCTCCCTTTAATCAAGAATGAATACATATTTCCTCCCTTTGCTCTGCATCTTAAGCAGGGCTGCTAACAGCTGTTCTTTTCCCAAGCTTTACTAATGTGGTAATGGAGTCTTTTCCCTGATCCAAAGTCATAAAGTGACTGTGAAAACCCAAGGGCTTAATAAGGTGAGAGGCGAATCTAAACTGCAATTCATTCAGTGGACAAGGAATGTGAAAACACAGGAGCATTTGAATGAGAACAGATGAGCTCACCAGGAACTTGTGAGCAGGTAACTGGTGCTCTCCCAGTCTGGGTAAGGATTTATTACCCCTTGCTCATTGAAAGCATTTTCTTCTCACTGTCTTCTGACAACTCCTCTTATCCCTTAAGGTGTTCCAACTGAAACACTGATCGAGATTTCATCAGAAAGTCACACTTGTATGCAAGTAGGATTGAAATTTTTATTCCCTGCAGTTCCTCTGAGCTGCTCATGTCTCTCAAGATGCTATAACCTAAGTTCTGCTAGATAACACCACCTTGGTTCTCAGCCTGTTCAAATATGTCACACAGGGTACAAATTGCCTGATCTGGGCCCACTCCTCTCCTGTGCAGATCGAAATTGTATCTAAAAATGGCTCTTTTAAACCACAACAGCCAGGACAGTGCTCATTTGGGAATATCACAGGAGAATGTTGCAAGCTAACTCAGCAGCCACAGAAATCACAATGTTATTTTTTTGTGGCTTTACTCAATGACACGAATCCATAGGCCAATTTTTCAGCAGTTCCTTTTTTTCTTTTTTTTTGAAACAGCAACAAAAAAAATTGACTGCTTCTCTTAGCACAAAATGGAAGCAGTAATTGGAGGAGCTTGCACTACATCACCCTCTGCCTCAGTTATTCCACAGCCTTTCTTCATCTACATTTCACCTCAGGGGGAGAAAACAACAGCCCAGTATTAACACACCTGACTAGAAATCAGTCAGGCAGGCACAGACTCATTCACTGGTCAGCAACTTCTATGTGCCCACGGTGGCTAAGGAGTGTCAAGGACACACTGATCAGAGAGGACTAGAGTGAACATTGCCTAGAGATTATTGCAGGGTACAATCTAGAGCCCAAAATAGCACATGCAGGGTTAGAGCCAGGTAGATCAGCAGTCACCTGATTTCGGAGCAGATTAGTTTGTGCAACGAGGTGAGCTTGTAGCTTCCCTTGACACCACTGAGGCGCAGCTTTCTCAAGCAGCGAAACAGGCTGGGGGAGGGAGCATGTTTGAGTGGGAAAAAAAAGAAAAACAAATAAACAGAGAACAAGAGAGACACAAACATATATCTTTTAGGATAAAAAAATTAAAATCACAACAGAGAGTGTATTTAGAGGCTGGGCCAAACCAGTATCACCAAGGCGAGAGAAAAACAACAAACATCTCGGGACTGATCAGTTATGAATCCTTTGAAGCATGCCAAGTTTAGCAGTAATTAATGTTCCCATGTGGGCTGGATACTGCAGACCAGCCAGGCAGCTGTAAGAGCAACAGATACAGTTGTTAGTGACCTAGCACACAGACAACCCTACTCCAAGGCATGGCTGTGAAGTTGGAGCTCCTTAAAGAGAGGTCAGGATTAATTAATCATCATAATTATTTGCATGCAACAGCTGAAAATCCACAGTGATTTATTTTAATAGCAGGATGTAAGTTTAGCAATAAGTGGCAGGGGTCCTGGGTGGGAAAAGAACATCCACATATTAGAGAAGAATAAAAGAGACCATGTAGTGCCAAAAAGTATTTGCACTGCTGTTTCTGTTACTATACCATGAAACCTTAACCAAGTCAGTTCCCGCTTGTATCCTGTGTCAGAAACATGGTTTCTCTCTCCTAGGGGTCTGTCATCACATGCCAAAGTAACTTACACTGGAACAACCCTACTTGAAAGGTCACAGGAGCACAACTCCAGGCACAGAAACAGAGAGGTGAACTACCTCCAGCAGCTGAGTGCACACTGAGCCCCAGCTGCTGCCCACAGCCCTGCAGAGCTCTGTGACTGCAAATGCCAGATCCCAGGCTGGGCAGTGAGAACTGTCCCCTTGGGAAGGCCATACACACATAACTCCCATCTTTGGGACTCGCTGCTCCCATCTTTGCAGGATCAGGACAGTGCAATGTGTCACCTATTGTCCTGTGCATGAGCTTATGGCCTGAATTCCAGAGGGTGGAAAGATCTGATCCAGTGCACGCCTTGGCTAACGAGAAGAGTTTGATCAGGTACTGAGAGACCCCTTCACAGGCTCATGAATAGAGCACCAACTCCTAACTCTCAATATTTCACTCTTCAAACTGCACTTTTTTCCATACCTGTTGTATCATCTTAACTGAACATTTGGGGCAACAGTGAGCGCAGCAGAGATAAAGGCAGCTAAACTCTGCTGCAGAGCATCAGGTACCAACCTGAGTAGATCAATTCCTACAAAACCATTTGGCTTTATCTTATATTGCAGCAAAGATCCCACTGGCACACACCAATAAAATAACATGCCCCAGGGAAATTCTGCTCCTACCCCAAACACAATGAATTACTGCTTTGAACTGAAGGCACAACCAGCTGGGCCTCATGCCTTGCATACAGAATCAAGACTTGCTTTGCCACACAAGTGATGCAATGACACTTGGGCCATCAATCTCTCTCCCCTTTTGTCTGTCAAGGTTAATCACAGTGCATGCAGTGCACTGTAGATGACTGATGACTTGCAGGTTAACAATAAAAGCACTATGGCCACCAAATGCACATTTTTCACTCAGGGTAGGGATGCATCTTAATTTCTTCTATACAGGAAGAACACCAGCATCTCTTACATAGCTCATACTCCCCCCTACCAGAAATAACCCTAAGAAAAAGATGACAACTCTTGTCAGCCTGGTTCAAAGATACAGATCCAGGGTCTTTCTTTCCTCTACTGCTTCTACCCTGAGGATTTACAATTTACCATGGGCCACACTGAAAAGAATAAAAGATGTCTCCCCAGCCCTGGACTATGCTGTTGTGTCAAGAAGTGTCCTGTGAAGGGAAGCACATGGGTTCAAATACACTTAGGGTACAAGAGGAATCCATAGCTCATTTTAGGGACAGTATTCAGTCCATGCACCTACTCTAGAACAAAATTAGCACTATTACCTTTTTTCTGCTACATTAAAAAAACGTAAACCTTATTTTTAATTAAAGTAAGTCTCATTAAAAATAAAATCCTTCATTTGACTATTGGGCAAGCCCTGGATCAAGCTATTCAGAGGCAGGAAAGAAACCTGACAAGAAAAAACTCTTATTTTTCTGCTTTCGGCCATATTTATTATCCAGTAATTGAGACCAACAGAAAATAGAATACATTCATCAAGTGTGCACAGAGTGCTCTTCCATTGATGTACTTGTAATTCACACTCCTAAGGCTCCCTTCTCCTAGGATATCAGAGGGCTTCAAAAACACAACAAACTTCAAATAACATTGAAATGTTCTTACCACTGCTCTAGGATGGGGAGAAAGTCCCAAGAAGCAGACAAACTATAACATTTTTCTGGAGCACTGCAAGATTTTGCTTCCCCAAGGGGCACACAGGCTTTTCTGCCAGAGGTTATTGGTCCTGTGCACGTGACAAACCCACGCCCAAGCATCTGGCCACCAAGACATGCAGACTGATGATGGTGGGACTGAACCAACCCAGAGGCCATCCTGCCTCCCAGGAAAACTAAACAAATTAGAAGAAAATACCTAGCAAAACCTCACCAGTTCACAACACCTCAATGCTCTTAAAGGTCCTTTCCAAAATGAATGAATTCTATGAAAACACAGTGAAGAAGTACAGATGAACTTAAAAGCAGCTCAGAAGGTAAATGGAGAGCTCCCAAAAAGAAAGGAAGGCTGCATATCTTCCTGATTCCTTTACCTTTGCAATTTTGGTTTCATCCTTCTTCTTTGCAGTTTGCAGGGCTTCAAAGTGGTGTCTGGCACTGTCGTAGTCCACAAGCTTCCTTCCTCGCTTCGCGATACGAGACTAGAAAGATGGAGAAAAGAGTCACACCTGTCTTCCCCAGCAGCCAAAACTGCAAAGCCTCCCAGGAAAAAAACCCTCCCAACTTCCACACTCTGCCCATGCAAGGACTCTCCCTGGATCGTCCACACAGGCTGCCCAGAGAGGAGGCCCTGGGAGCCACTGTGGCAAGCACCATTTCAGAGGCAGCACCTCAGGAGGAGAGAAGAGCCATCAGGGGAAGGTGAAGGGACCCAGCCAACAGGCCCCACCTTTGGGTGACGTGTTTTCAGAACTTTAGCTCCACTGCTTCCTAAGCCCCACCATGTGCCTGCATCCTACATCCTTCATTATTTTCAGGGCTTCCTGAGGGCTGCAGCCAGTCTCTAACTAACCAGCTCACTAGTTAGTGTGGAAGTCTGAGAGATTAAGTTCAACAAAAGAAGGCATTTCTGCTGCCAGCACAGCTAAAGCACTCATCCACATGCTCAGGATATGCCATGGACAGCCTTTTGGACCCTGTGACAGAAGCTGCAGACAGTAGTGACTGCCAAAGGCAGAAGTTGCTGTCACCAGCATTCAAGCAAGGGAAGTGCAAGGGAAAACCTGCAGCACTGGGTCACCAACATACAACACTGAAGCCAAAACAAATACAAGGAGGGTGCTGACTGTGTACCAGATTTAGATTTAGGAATGGAGTCCTGACAAATCCATGGTTGAGAATCCAAGACAGACAGTCAGACCTGTGGCCTGATCCTGTGTGAAAGTGAGGAACCTAAGGCTCTCTCTCAGCAGAGTTGCACATCATTGAGGCTCTGGCCCACTGGGTTTCCCTGTTTTAGGAACTATCCATCCCTCAGCCCCCTTGCCTCCCACACTGTCTGCAAACACCCCAGACTATCTGGGTTGGAGCACACACCTTCCCAGCCGCACCATAACACTTCCCCCTGGATCAGAGAGCCTGGACCAGCGTCAGTAATCAGCAGCCCAGAGACAGGCTGGATAACAGAGGGAAAAGGCATGGCAAAGAGCCAGGAGCATTTCTAATTAACCACAAAACCCAGGGACATAGTGCAGAATGAGGAATCAGCACTGGGATTTACTTGCAAAAGCAGAATCTCCTTCTCTTCTGCCTGGGCAGGGAGCTGTGGTTTCCTCTCCCCAGGCTCCTGCAGATACGCTGCAGAGCCGTGCTCAGGGCTGATCTGTGCCAGAGCAGCTCACACACCTCCCACACACACTGCTCTGCTCCTCCAGCAAACACTGCTGCAGCTCTGGGTGAGTCACAGCAGAGCTGCAGGATCTCAGCCACACGCACTCCCAAACTCTCCCCTAAAGGCTCAGCTCACTCCAAGAGAGGAGTCACGAAGAAGCTGAGCCACCCCACAGCTGAGGTCACTAGAAGACACCTCCCAAATACCACACTGCCAGCCAGGAGACAAGGTATTGGAGGGGGCTTCCAGCTGCACAGCAACCTGAGATGCAGGTTAATGCATCTTACAAACACAGCAGAGGAAACATGACTCCATCTGGGATTTAAGAGATACCATTTTGCCCCCAGGTCAGCCTGGTAGAGACAGCTGGAGTTCTCCCCACCTCTGGCATGGCCACTTCAGTTTTCAGGCTACCCACCAGGAATTTTGATTCAATGTCACCCATCTTTCAAACAAAGTCACTCCTCCATGTTTATGCAGCTCCCAAACTTCTAACACCCACCCCCCTATTTCTGCTGGAGTACAGGGAAATAACTGCAAGGTACAGACACGCAGGGGGTGAGCCCTCCTGGAGTAACCACTGAGCACACCACTGCCTGTTAGTGGTGGCACTAACAGGATTGTTAGGAAGGCTCAGGGCTCCCTTGTATGACTCCTGTAGGAGTCCTGCAGGACAGCTGCAGGGACTCACCATCACCCAAATGTAACAGCTGAACTCCAGCAGACTTTACTACTTTGCAACAAATCCATCTTAATTTGAGCCTCCTTAAAAAAAAACAACCAAACTCAAGCCATCACAAAAAACTTCTGCCCTCCACACCCTTCTTTACTGATGTTTGGTTTTACAGCTAGTAGAGCACCAGCTTTAGTTCAAGTCAGAACATCCCCAATTCCACAGCTATTCAGAACTTGGGCTGTAGTTTATCTTCTCTGGCCTCACTGCAGAGACCTGTACTATTATTGCACATTGTGCAAAACCAACAGAAAACTCACTCAGAAATATTAAATGTTATGCAAGAAGAGTCCTACTCCAAGAAATCATGACACTGACCTGCAAAGAAAGTTAAAAGTACTTTTTCAAGTTAGAGAAGATGAAGAGGCCTTGTTCAGAGATTAACATCCAACATTGGATAAGTTATTTTCTTTAACACACAAAAATTCCTTACTAAAGGCACACTCTGTTTGCACATTCCTGCTGTGGATCCCTTTTCAAGTCCAAAAAATCCAAGGGAATTTTTACAGCCCCTCAAGTAAAGATTAATTGAGAACATGCTAGAATGTAACAAAAAAAATAACACGTGCATGATCTAACTCATCACACATTTTAATTACTAGGCTATTAATAAAAACAGGCCTTTTTACAACGAAATTAAAATCATCTTCTCTCCATTAATCAACTTATTTTACCAGAGTAATGCCAGAATTCCAGGAAAAGCAGAAAATTTCATTTTGTGGAAAACAAAAACCAGAAAACTAATATCACAACAACAAAAATGAACTCAAATATTCTGTAAATGACATGAGACTGGAACTGTTTTTTTTGCCTGCAAATCTCAAGAACATTAATTCTTTATGTGAGGCTTAGCTATACTTCTGTACAGACACAGCAATGTTCAACAACTGGTGAAATGTTATTTGGACCAAAGGAGTGCCAAAGCCTTAGTCTACAGCAAGCCCAAAGTAAGGCATCCTGCTGAGGAAGCAGCACAGGGTGCACTTTGACTGAGGCCCATGGCATCACACCCCAGAGAGATCAGCCCTACAGCCTCCAGGGGGTGGAAAGCCACAGCCCTTCCCCACCCCAGAATTCCAGGGGCACAAGAGGCTGGAAAAATGAAGCAAAACCAGGGAGTTTCGGAAGACAAGGACACTGCTGTTCAGGGCTCATTTTACAAGCCTGTGACCTGCCCCATCTGATACAGCAGGGTTCTCCTGAAGCAATAAATATTGACAAAGGTTTTAAGAGACATGTGCTGGGGAAAGGGCTGCTTTCACTGGAAAGGAGCCAAGCTGATACTTCCCATATGGTGATATCATCCTAGGGCTTCCATATGGTGAAGACATTTCCTGCAAAACCTCAAAATAAATAAAGAGGAGATAGCTATGGGGGAAGGGAAGGTCACAGGCCAGCATTCAAACCCTGGTCCCTGGATACAATCTGTCCCAAAAATTACACCTATCCAGCACTCTCCCTTCCCTGAAAAAAGCTGGGTACACACACAGCAGGACTTCAAGGACTCACAGAAATCTGCCTTCCACACCAGCCTCTACTCATAAAGTACATTTGGTACTAACTGCTTCCTCAATGTTTTCCACTTACAAGGAAGTTATAAGACAAAAGGACCAAAAAGAGAGATCAAGACCTTCTGAGCTATTGCTGACACTGCCCCCCTGCACTCTGATGCAATAGGGAATTTCATGGATTCTCCTGTTTCACACTTATATTGTCTTTTCAGCATCTTTTCCCTGGATTCTTCACTCTTGTTTTAAGCCCAAAATTAGAACAAGACATTTTCAATTAATCCAGAGCTGCAAATATCTTGGCTGCTTTTAAAGAAGACCTTGGACAAGCCCAGCACACACTCTCCAAAAGCAGATATAAGAATTTGATCTTCAGAGCTTTTATCTGCTGCGAGTCTCTAGATCAAATAGTTCCAAGTGAATCTTACTTTAATATCTGGAAATTGGCCAAGGTATGTATCCATGGTCAGAAGTGCTTGATCCACCAGCTTCTGATGGAAATCTGTCCACAGGAGATCATTGTTCTGAAAAAAAAAAAGTAATGAATTAACTATTAAGAACACAGGGCTCCACACTTCTGTTTTTCTCTGTGAGTGCTACAGCCAACAGTCTTGGGCATTCAGACCTCTTAAGAAACAGTAAGTTCTTTGGAAAACTAATGATAACAGAGATCTTGGCAGAAATGGCAAAGCCTGATGCTGCTAATTCTGGTGACCTCTCCAAGGACAAAATGCCTTTGAAGCCCTATCTTTCCCCTACAATGTAAAACTCAAATCTGTACAATGGAAGGTGATTGCCAAGCTGGTTTTGCCTCCTTCTCCCAGCAGCTACAAACAAGGGACACCTGACTCCACAAGGCATCATTTTCTGTTATTCATTACAATACAGCTTCCTGGAGAATCATGAACAACAGAAAGCTACACTGTCAATCTTCAGCCCTCACAGCCCCTGCCTCCACAGCCCAATGGAGGACAAGGCTGGCACTCTGAGCTGTGCCCACTTCATCCTTGACCTTAGCTCAGGCACAGCAACTTCCTTTCAACACCTTGGATTAGGTGAAAATTACCCTCTCTCCTGTTTTTCCACTTGAACAAAGGGTTTTGGCTAAAACATCAGGAAAAATTCCCACTTTATGCTTTTTATTTGGCAGGAATAACTCTTCTCTCTCACCTGTCTTTTCACAAGCAAAATATAAATAAGGAATTAAAGGGGAAGGTGGAAAGCTGGAGATATTCTTGCAGACCCAAAGGGTAGCTACAGTTAGTTCTCAGGATTCATGTCCCCTTTGATGTCTCTGGCTCAAATTTTCTGAAGGGTCTATCTCTCAGGAGACACCACAGTGGCTCAGGAAAAAACAAGGCCAACAGAGACTGTGAAGTCAAACCAGCTGAAATACAATTCCATTATTTACTGCAACAGCATTTACTAAGGCAAAGTTTCCATGTTAATGAAAAAATTGACCTGGAAATGTTCAGTTTTTGTTTGAATTATCTTCTTTGAAGTCATTCTTTCCTGGGCAAGATACAGATGTTATTTCAGGTGAGATTTTCTGCAGGGGAAAGAAGGAGAAGGAAAGAATCCTCCTCCTGGCTCTCCTGTTTACTCCTTCACCACTTCTCCAATGGCACAAACAGCTGCAGATAAGCCCAGTCCTGCAGCTTCCTGGCAAATGAATCCAGAGAGCTGAACAGCCACAGCTGCTGCTCAGCAGAACAGCTGAGCAAGAGAGCAGAGGCTGCTGCCTCCAGCTGGACCCACCCCAGGCACAGGCCAAGGGGACCCACGCTGCCAAATGCCAGGCTGTGCACTGAGCCCCACAGAAAACACCTGGGCAAGCTGCACAGGCATCACCTCGCCAAGGGATAACAACACCAGCAGCGTGGGGTGACACATGGCTCAGCCAAACAAGGGAGCAACTGGAATGAGGCAGCTGGTGGAACTGCCATGAGGGGTTGTGGCAGCTACACAACTGCCTGCTCTGACTGCTTCAGCCAGAGTTTTATCTGCCCCTTTCTCTTACACAGAACATAAGCAGTACACCCAGCTGGCCCTCCTGAGTTTCTGTTGGAATCCTCTGTCCCCATTTAGCCACTCTGGGGGGAACAAACAGCCTCTGGGCATAAGTGTACAGTTCTTTGTAATGTACAAGCATTTGGCAACAATCTCCTACAAAAATACAAGGCACATCCTTCCAGCCTTCCTTTCTTCACAGTGCTGAGTTTGTCTACAATTCTTCTGCAAAGTCATATGCCTGAAGAAATGTGGTGTGCACACAGAGCTTCCAAAGCTCATCTCTGCTGACAGAGCAAGTCTGGGCATCCCCACATCCTGGACAAAAATCTTACCTCTGCTATTTTATTTGTGTCATCTCTCCCAGGCCAATCTGGCTCATAAACTTCCTGCAAACACTCTGTCAGCTTCTTGGAGGCCTCATGCATAGCTAGGAAAGAAGAGGGAACTGTTCAGACAAAGAAGAAAATAATGTGTTCCTCACAGTTAAACCCTTGCCCTGAGAGACAGAGGCACAGGAGCATCATAACAGATGCTGAGCTCTTCCTTACTAAATGTCTGACCCTTGATGACACAGAGATGGAAGGCAACCAGTGGGAGAAAGGAACCAAGAGTGCACTTGCATCAAACCCTTTGTGTCCATCCTCCCCTGGAAGAACATGTGGAGGTCCATCTGCTAAGACACCACCACGTGTTTGTCATCAAAGCACAACGCCATTCCCAACTGGTCCCAAAGGATTCTGAAAGATTCCCCCCCGACAAAGCTGCAACTCATGCCTGGGGAAGCAGAAGGGAGGGGAAGGCTGCAGAAACCTCCCTGGGAGGTAAGCACTGGAGGGGAACAAACCTCTGCTGGTGCAGACCTTACCTTTGACAGAAGCCAAGTAAGTCCGGAGGTCCTTCTGCAGCCTCGTGCCTTCAGACTGTGAACATAAGGAGATCACCAGTTATTCTCTCAGCTAAGGAGAGTCTGTAAGAAGCACTCAAGCATTTCTAACTAAAGAAAACTGGTCTTGCAGACAAGCTACACACCAGTCCTATGATCACATGAAACTTCAAGCCATCACATTTTTTGTATTTTTTTGCTCTGTGTTCTAGGAACTTCCAGGACTTTTGCAGCAAACGTAATCGTAACTCCTCTCCTCTTGTACTCTCTTTGGGTCAGTTCCCAATGCTTCCCCAGACCAGAAGACTTTGTTTGTAAAACTGGTCAGCTTTTTCCAATCCCTCATTTCCTTTGCTGATGGCAGTAGGAAAAGAACAAATGTGAACTCATCCAGAACTTTCGAGGCATGGAAAACAATTTGGGCCATGCTGCTGGAAGCAGATGGATTTCTCACAAAGCTATGCTATCACTGCCACTTCAACAGCTGGGCAGATTTGGCCTCTGCTTAGAGAGCACAGCTGCACTGGGAGCACAAAGCTCAGCATGAGCTCAGTTGAGACAAGAGGTGCCTGAGTGGTGGGAGAGCTGATGGGAAACATCTGCTTTTGAAGTCAGTGGCTCTGAGGCAGCTATTGAAGATGTCCTGTGAGGTGAGCTCCCTGTCTCTGGAGTTGGCTTCAGCTGTCAAAATTTATTATGCTGGGGTGCAAAATTCATCATGGGGCACAAACTGGGAAGGAGGAAAATGACAGCAGGCTGTGAGGTCCAGTGGTTCTCTTTTCTGCATTCTTGTTTTGCAAAAAATATGCAAAGTCCCACCAATGGACACACTATCATCCTGAAGTATCATTTTTAAGAATAACTAAATTTCAACTCACAATTTGGAGGTTATAAAAAACCATCATCAGGGAAAGTCGTCTGCAGAACTTGCCCACCACACACTTGGGCACTGCAATGTCTGGAGCAGTAACATTCAAAACTGTAGCATCTAAAACCAGAAGCCACTTCTAAAATTGTGTCCATGCTTGCCCAAATCCTGCCACAGCAGCAAATGACACAAGCCAAACTCAGAACTCTTCAAGTCTCAATACCCAGTTCCAAAGCCATGGAGACAAAAGTATCCTCTGAGCAGAAAACCAGCACCACAATTAAATGCCTAGTCAACATTTTTAGATAGATCACCTGAAAAACCTACAAGGCAGGGCTGAAAACTGGAGTATGCAATTGCAGCAATGCAGAACCAGCCTTCTGTGCTCTCCAGGCATCCTCACCAGTGCTGCTGCATCCTGCAGCTGGAGTGCTCTCAGTCAGCTCTTGCTGATGTTTAAAACTCAGCTGTGCACTCAATGCACATTTGCCATCTGAGGGGGCAGGAGGCAATGCCCTGTTCCAGATTAGATTAATGTAGGGCTGGAAGAGCAGACTGTGTAATTACAGGGAGGGGAAGCACTGAAACAACAGCTCCAGGTAAGCTCCCCCTCAGTAAAACTTCAGAACTGTTAGGACAGAGCATGAACTCTGGGAGGGAAGCTCCCCTCTGGGGTACCACAGGGAGGCTGTTAAGCTTGTTTTGCCACATAGGGCTGAAATAGAAACTGCTGGGTGTGAAGGGTTCTTGTCAGGGAAGAAACCCTCTCTCTGAGCTACTGACAGCAAAGGTCCCCAGTGCCTGCCCTGCAGCAGGGGCTGCACCCAAGACAGCGTGGTGCAGGCAGAGGTGGGTGCAGCCTGTGCCAGCAGCTGCTTCCCTCTCGTGTGCTCTGTGTGCAAGGCTGTAAACCAGCCCAGAACTTCCACACAAGGGGCAGCTCATGAAGGGTATCAAAACCCAGCTGCTCTGCCAGGCAGAAACACACCCAGTGGCAGGTGTAAGAGCTGCCACCAGCCTCACACTGTCCCTCCAGTGAGTACTTCAGCTCAGGGCAAGAGAAGCCAAAGCCTGGCACACCTCAGGAAGGGGCCAACTTGCACCTTTATAGCAGGACTCTTGCTCCCAGGTCAGCATTTGGGACAGATCCTTGTGCCATTGACTGAACACAAGTGACCCTGGGAAAGGGAAGGAGAAGGGAACCTTCAAATGGCCATTTGGGAAGGTTAATAGCCAAAGAACCTCCATGAGGGAGTAGTGAGGGGCAGTTCTGCTGCTTGTCAAGCCTTCAGGAGACACAGGCAAGCCCTGCACTTGCACAGCTGTGTCCAGCTCTTTTGCCACAAAGCAAATCCATCTGAGCCAAAATGTTCATACCATTCAGGGACCTCAGAGTGGTGCTCTTATATGAACCTGATGGACAGAGAGTCAGGAAGTGCAATACCCTCAACCACTATTTGAGAGAACCACAAATACCTTGGTTGAAAATGATTTTTTGGACCTGCACTCCATTCCTCAACAAACCACACACAGAAACATGTGTCAAAGTGGTCCAGCACAGTCATTAGAGTCAGAGGAGCCCCTAATCAGCCAGTGAACAAGGTCACTGCCTGCTCACACCCCAGCCAGTTCCACAAGAGAGCAGCGCTGTCCTGTCACCAGCCTGCAGCAAAAGGTCAGCTTTCCTCCAGACCTCCATCCCCCACTGGAGCAGAGTTTGTAATGAAAGGTCATAGAAATCTTAAGGGTAACTATTCCACACACACTTTATACATATAAAAATATAAAGAAGTGTGTATATATGTATATAAAGCCGATTTTTTTATTCCCCTAGCCCTCAGCTCTGGATAGCCTAAGAATCCAGCTAACTCACACTCATGGTTTGCCCTGTAAAACAGGCATTGTCTGCATTTATTTTAGTAACAGGTAAACTGAAGGCCTAAGCAAAACCAACAGACCTCAAGCAGCAAATGCAGAGCAGCCTCCAGCTTCTTTGATTAATTATTTGGGCAATTTAGTTCATGGTCTGCCCCACAAAACAGGAGAAAGAATTCAGATGTAAGGGATACAAGAAGCAGTGCTTCTTCAACAGGCTCCTCACTGCACCACTGGAACCAACGGCTTTGGAAATTGAAAAAGCCATCCCAGAGAGTCACAGCTAGAAATGTGGATTTGAGGTCTTTTGTATTTCTCATTTACAAAGGTTATTTCTTAATTGCTTAAAAATTATACCAAAAAAGTCAGATCTGGTAATGTCATGTTGTCAGAAAGCAGTTAAAATGTATTCTGCTGTGTACAAGAGTATCATTGCTGGACATGCTACAGACATGCTGCATGAACTTCTGGAGCAATAGCTGCTATTGCTGCCAGGAGAAGGAGCATTAGTGTCCAGGAATCTGCAATCAGCTCTGGTTACACATAAGTCAAAGCCAGACTGAAGGATTTTCATTACATTCAGCTGTGGCAAATCCCTGCTCAGCTGGTTTTGCGACACAACCACATCTGCTGAGTCTCAACAGACACGATGCAGCTGCCACTAACAGCTCTGGAAAAAGGTCCTAAATGTGTCAAGCCACAAAAGAGTAACATTTATTCAGCACCACCTGAGCTATGCTGTGGCACACATTTCCTGCCACAAAACAGAAGCAATGCTTCCCCTATCAACAAGCACCAGCAAAATCCACAAGGTAACTGCTGTTTTCCCTGCTGGGAGGCTGAAGTCTCTAGATTAAAAATAAAACAAAACACACCCAGTTGAAGATTGAAGCCTACTGCTGTGGAAGTAGGAGGGTGGGGAAAATTGCTACACTGTTAAAATATTTCTGTGCCCTAAAATATTGGGGATGAGGCAGACACGCAGAAGAATAATGACTCAGGCCTGACACAGTGATTGTGCAACTATGGGGAAGTCAGATTTAGATCTTAGCCATGGAAGGATGTTTCCCTTTTCACCATTTGCTTTCTTTGTCTCTTCTGCCCTACACTGTGCTTAGGAAACTGAAACTGCCTTGTTCCATTTTATTTTTTTATTTCTAATCTGTTTCCCAACCTATCCCTTGTTCAGGGACACAATGTTGCTCTTATATCTCTGCTTCCAGCAGAGCAGCAAAAATTACATTACAAAGCAGCTGCTAACTGAAGAAAGTGTTCTGCTTCAGCTGTTTCTTTTTCTAAAATTGGTTCTAGAACAAGCATTATTTTTACTGATCTCTTCACTCTCGCAACCAGTGACAGGACTGAGGAAACAGGATGAAGCTGAGGAGGGGAGATTTAGGCTGGGTATCAAGAAAAAGTTTTTCACCCTGAGGGGGGCTGGGCACTGGGACAGGCTCCTCAGGGAAGTGTTCACAGCACCAAGCCTGACAGCTCAGCATTTGGACAATGCTCTTGGCACATGGTGCGACTCTTGGGGTGCCCTGCAGAGGGTCAGGAGTTGGACTTAGGATCCTGATGGGCCCCTTTCACCTCAGCATGCTCTATGATTCTCTCATGAAAGGGACCCTGGAAGTTCACAATGTCATTTCTTGTAAGTGAGGAGTTATGAGTTATGGGTCACTTGAATAGGCCTATGTCATGGTTTAATTTAATGGCCTTTAATTACATTGCAGCAGATGACTGGAGGCTAATACTGAATCCCAGGGTGCAATTACATATTGACAATTATCTTACCAGCTGTTTGTTGAAGTTTTGCACACACTGTTCAAACTGCTCATCTTTTGTTTCATCTGCTTTACCAAGCTTCTGAAGGACCTGCAGAGAGAGAGGAGAAAGGAGACTTTAAACACAGATACAGAAAAGCATAGAAAGAAACAATTGCACGTTTTTGGTCCTGAGGCCAAAGTTAAAAAGTCACCTTTATTCTTGTGCTCAAGGTTTTCAGAACACAGTTATAGTTTGAAAACAGATTTACAGATGAGTAAGGAAGAACTCAGACCCCTTACATTCTGCTGTATTGAAGCGCATGGCTAAGGATTGTCTTGCACTGATCTAATGTTTTTTGCAGACAAGGCAACAGCAAACCAGTTATCTCCTGAACCAGCAAGACACAAACCACATCACTAATATGCCTTGTGTTGTGCAGTTACATTTTTCCTGATTTAACACTAGTGTCTAGTCCAGACAGGGTGGGGTTCTGCTTGCAGAACAGCTGGATTGGCCTCAAACAGAGAGCTGCGCAGGGATCTCAGGGAGGGAGGGTGGCTGGAGCAATGAAAGTTCCACCTTCTTTCCACCTTTTCTCACTCTGCACATGCTTGGCAAGAGCTGGCTGCTGAGAGCCACTGGGGACCTTACACCATTAATCTGTGTGACACTCAGGCCAAGTGTCACTTCTGAGAGTGTCAGCAGCCACCTCCCTGCACAGCACAGCTCCCCACAGCCTGTACAAAAATCCTTATCAGACTACTTCTCTTATCAGCCTTCTCTCTTAGCTCCCTCTCCGTGCAGCTAAGTGGATTGATCCCAGGTTAGAACAAAACAGCATTTCATGTTCTGGGCTGGCAGGTACATTCATCACAAGAGGTCTGGGCAAACCTGTGAAGGAGGGCAGCAGCTGTTTGCCATGCCCCAAGCAACTCCAGCTGCAGGGAGACTGGGATATACCCTGTAATTGGTTAAGGCTGATTATATCACCTCTCTGAATCAAAACTAAAACCTAGCCATAAAAAAAAAAAAAAAAAAAAAAAAAAAAAAAAAGCAAAAAAAAGCCTTGTCTCACAGGGACAGTGAAACCAGAGAAAAGCCCACCCAGCCCTCAGCCACAGGAGGTTTTGGTGAGCCACAGGTGAGCTAGAAAGGGAGGTGAGGGGGCACCTCAACAAGAGAGGCAGCCCTGTCTGGAAAGGGCACAAGTGCCGAGAGGCAGAAAGCTGGAGTCCCCCTTGCTCTGCTGAGCACAGCAGAACAGCCCTTTACCTACAGACCCCAGCTGTAAATTCAGCCCCTTTTGGGGAAAAGGGGATTTAGACAAAAAAAGCAGGTCCCTGTTACTGACACCAGGTCTTCATGCAGACCATTAGAAACTGTTCCCAGACTGAGGGACTGCCAGAGAGCCATGACAGTCACCCAAACCAGTTTCCTCCAGCTGCCTTTGCGACCCATGGATCTTCTCAGAGAACACAGAGAGAATTTTATCCCTGCAAGGCAGGGGTCAGTCTTTCATGATTAGTCCCCAAAATGGAATTGAAAAGGATCATGCAACAGGATGTAGAATAGAATATTTTCAATGTGAAGTAACCTACAATAATAATTTAGTCCAATTGCCCATGCACCCACTGGCCCATTCTCATGTTCTTTATACTGTTGAGGTGGAGAACACCTGTTATGCCTATTTGGCTAAGCTCAGTTTCTCTCTCCCCAATACATGAATGGATATTCCCATCTCACCCCTGACCACAGTAATTGACTGTAGTGAAAAGATCTGATATATCAGTGCAGTCATTCAGCATCCAGCTCTTAAATCCCCTTATATCAGCTGGGATTAAATGTTAGGAGGGAATCACTGTTTTTCATCCTCCCTCTCTTCAACAGCTTCTCTTCACCTCCAGAAACTGCTGAGGTATTCCAGTGTCAGCAAAAGGAGGGAAAAGGACACACAGACAAAGAGTGTCCCCTTTGTCACCCAGAGCTGAATCAAGGACCATCAGAATTTTGAGTACAACTTTCTACAGCTCAAATGCCAGCAACAAACACTGCAGCCACAAGTGCCTAATGTGCTTGGTAAATCTGTCTACACAGCAGGACACAGCACAAATATTCCCTTCTTCCTCACAAACCCTTGGCACATAGGAGCTTGCTGGAGAGAGAAGCAGCAATGTTGTTTGTACTGGCAGAGTCCTGTACACCAGACATTGGTGTCTCCTGTGCCCACCCACTCCAGCAAAGGGGAGCACATCCCATAACAGCACTGCTGCTGAGGTTACACATTCCTCTGCCATGCCAGCAGGAGACAAGGATTCAGTATGGCCTCATCTTTCTCATCAAGTGGTATGGGCAACCTCCTCCAGATATTGTTCAGCTGCACTCCCCTAGGCTGTCAGATCTATGGAGCAGGGGTTTCCCACCTGCTGGGTGACTTTCTAGGTGTCCAAGGAGCAGGCACACCAATAGCACCCATCACTGATAGCAATAAAGTATGCAAGCTGTAAATTCCAAAGAAGAATTACATTCTCCCTCAAAGTGCAGATCAATAGAATTACTGGAGATACAAAGGAGATTTTTACAGGGCAATGCATCTGTCTGGCTATTCAAAAGATGTGATGCTTTCAGGCCTGGAGGGGAGGGAAGGAGAGCATTTAACTGGGAGGAATCTGGAGTATGTCACCAGGGTCAAAGACTCAGAACAGCCTCAGTGCTTCCTGATGTAAAACACTGAGCAGCACTCACAGACTATTCATTATGGAGCCACATGCCTATCCATCATATCCAAGGAGTTAATTTCCAATTCTACTGCCCCTTGGGGAACATGCACACTTAGTCTGGGATCATCTGACCAGCTGGGAAAATCTTGTTCCACTGTGCTGAGGTGCTCTGCTCAACTTCTGTAAAACACTGGGCACTGCAAAGAGCTCTGACTCCCAGCCTATCTCGAAGGAAAAAGCTCCTGCTGTAACAGGAAAGCTCAGGTGAGGAGCAGCTCTGAATGAGGATAGAGGAAGGGAGAAGAAACCCTGTGTGATTCCACAGTGGTGACAAGGTATGGGTGAAACAGATGACTTGGGGATGCCTGCAGAGAAATAAAGCAAGGAAAAGAAAATCAGGTACAAGAGAGCCTGTGAGAAGTGAATCCTGGCCACACAAAAAGCCCCCCCTTTTCTTGCTTCCTACACTACTCCCCATGTGGTGGATGAAGGCTTGTGCCCTGTGTCTGCTGGCCCTGTGGGCAAGCCCCAGCCATACAATGATCCCTTTTTTGCCTGCTATGATGCAGCAGAGAGGCAACAGCCCTGGGCTGCAGCAGGACAGTGGTTATCTCCTCATAATGCTCTCCCTCATAGCCAGATCTGCCCTGCACAAACAGCCCAGAGGTCAGACCCCAAGTCATCTGAGCAGCACAGAGGACGGCTCCTCAATGCTGGCCCTCCAGCCTACTCCCAGCTCCCCCATCAAAGAGCTGTGCTGGCAAATCACACTAACAAATCCCCCTGGACTCCCTGAACCAGGCAGGGATGGAGCAGCTGGCCCAGGGCGTGCTGCTGACTGCAGACATGTCTGTGCTCACTGCTAATAACCCGTGAGCTCACAGGACAACTCCCCTCCCCAGGCTGGCACTGCCGTCATAGGTCAGGCTATTCCGGGTGAGCCGCGGCCGCTCCCTCCCTTCCCCTGCCACAGGTTTTAATCCTCCAGCTCACTGCAAAGCCAGATAAAGTTGGGATGGAAACTTCAGGGTCTTTGATAGCTATTAATGGAGCAGATTTACCAGGGTAGGAGACAGGACTCCACCGCAGCTCCCAGATCTCGGGCGGATCAGAGATGGTGTGATGTGTCAGCTGCTGTCTGGCGCAAACCACACCAGAAGCAGGCATGGATCCGGCATTTAAGAGATTAAGCAGCAACCATAGCTTGGCTCCTTGGTCTGCCCTTGACCTCAGGAGTCCTGGCCCTGCATAAGGATAGGGACCATTTCAAGATGGTGCAAGATAGGGTGAAGGAGGGAATACTTTGTCTGAATCCCACAGAACACCTTGTGAAACACATTTCAGAAGAGGCTCTAGTGATGCTATGGGTTTCAGTCTTGATTTACAATTTACTATGATTTATTGATTTACTATGACAGGTGGGGCTGTCATCCCAGCCAGTGTTTTTTGCCTCAGTGTTTTTCACTGAGGCCAAACACTTTTCCAGTGTTTCTCAGAAACCATGTCTCTTCTAATAATTATAGCTAGGACCGGCAAATGCTCTGCATAAACTAAGATCAACAGGCACAGACCAGCTACTGTAGAATCTCCAAAGAGAGCCAAATCCCACCCATGGACCCTCAGTTTTTCCTGCATTTGAATAAAAGCAACAAACAAACCAAGGAAACTCAAGAGTTCAACTGAAGTTTTAAAAGCAGTTTAAGAACCTAGAAGGCAAGATGCTATTAAAAAAAATCAGTAAATAATCACATTCCTCTCATATCACACATGTGTTTGTGATCTGCTGTTGTGGACAGAACCATCTGCAGTAAACTCAGAATTGCTACACTTTGAGAAGTAACACAGAAGAAGTGAAAGGAAAATATGAAAACCCTCATACCAGAGATGTGGTGTTTGCTAGCAATTGTCAGAGAAGTCAAGGCATGAAATAGCCTTTGAAAACAGCAGCTGTTCCTACCAGATTTGAACATTTGCTTTGGGCTATCCAAGTTGCAGGTTCTCCCCTAAGACCATTAGATTCACACAATGACTGATCATTACCTAAATACCACAACTTTGTACAACTCAAAAGAAAGCAGCTCATGTGGCTGCAGTTTTTTCTGTACAGGTGCAAACATTCCTGAAGGGCAAGTGCCACATTGATTAGCACAGGGTATCCAGTGCTCTGCTTCAAGCACTGGGTGGGAAGGGAATGGATATCTGGACATCAGCCCTGTGACCACGAAATTCTGATATAGAGCAGCAATCCCCAGTAAGGACAAACACTTGCTGGCAGTGCAGCAGCTGTCAGCACCAAGCAACAGTATCAGACCAACGAAAATGCAGTTCTGCTTTGCTCAAAAAAGCAACTGCAACCACATTTATGCTTTCTAATAAAGAAATATATGCCAGCTGCTTAATGCAGCCACAGTCCTCAATCAGCACTCTCCCTCACTCCCTTTTGAAATATCAATGCCACAACACAACACAAGCCCTGAAACCCCAAATATTCTCAACAAACCCCAAGTAGACTCATTATGTGAGCCAATAACCTAGTAAAAGTCTACTTTGCATGGCATATGGGTCACCCAGGCCAAATACCAGTTTAGAGAATGCAAGTGATGAGCAGGAAGGCATTAAAATAAATGCATTTATTTTGTGGATCTCAAACAAAGCTAAATCTGGCTCTGAAACATCTGAATTAAGAGTGGTCCAGCCCTGATGAAGGGGAAGTCATCAAGCCCACAGCCAGGGAACTTCAGCCCTACAAGTCCACATCTTAGTCCCCCCACAGTATCAGAGAGGGGCTGCACTTATTGACATGGGCCCATTGCCCCTAAATCACTCCATCTCCTGACCTCCCCACCCCTTGTCAACAACACCTCTGACTGTTGCTGTGTCTGCCAACTCCAGTGCATAATCTCCAAGTACCAAATGGGCACTGAGCCAGTAACTACTGTGACTAATTTTGAATTGCAATAAATTGGCATGTGTCAATGGGTCAACCAGCAACAGAACAAATAGACCTTTGATCTCAGGCCGCTGCCTGTTATCCCATGGAAGACATTCTACTCAGAACAGGAGGAGAAGAAAATAGTGTCCAAGTCAGATGGAAAGCACAAAGCCATGTAACTTAATAAGGTACAAACACAGGAAGTTTCCTAAGCTTTTTTAAGCCTCGTTTCTTCCGTGCCCGGATACAATGTGACTTGTTCACTGAAGTAGACTTGTGCTCATGGAATACTTTGGTTATTGCATTCAGATCTGGGGAGAAAAGCATGAGCAGCAGTGGGAATCTGCTCCCCCTCCAGCCCTCCCCAGGAGAAGGGCATGTCCTCCTGCCCTCCACGCCTGACTCCAGGCTGGTTTTGGGGACAGCCTGGCTTTCCTCATGCAAGCCTGACACAATTAAGTCTTTCTTTCAAACAACTGGACAAAAGAAGAAGGGGGTGGATAGGAAGAAACTCCAAACATATTAATGCTTAATTTTAAATTGAGGAAATTATTCCCATAGCTGAGCAATCACCAAGGCCCTTGGATCACCGGAAGATGGGAAAGGGCAGTGTCAAACTTGGCACAGACAGAGCAGTTCTTGTTTGCTTCTTACTTGCTAACAAGGTTCAATAGATCCCACAAAGACAGGATATTGCCTCTGCTACAGAGCTAAGTGCTGGGAAATGAGGGTCCAATACTGCATTTTGTTAGCAGCTTCCTGAATGACCTGGAAAACCCATGTCTAATGTCACACTCATCTAGCTCTAAGGAGGAGTGTTTGGTCAGCATGTCACAGAGTCACCAAGTTTATCTCTGGCATTTCCAGCTAGCAAATGGGAAAGAGGAACAGAGAGATGAGATGACCAGCTTTCAGTGTTCAGCTCAAGGCACACTGAGTTTGATTTTCACAGGTGCCCCTATAGTTAAACTATGTGAGAATTTGCACGCTTAGAGCCATATTGTAAAACAGAAATGACTAAAAGGTCAATTTTCTGTTCACATCCCCCAAAAAAAGTTACCAGTGAGGAATTTACATCATTAGGATAGATTGCATGAACGTCCTTTGCTAATTAAAGACTTTAAGACAAGCATCTCAAGTGTGATTTAATGATTGATTCCACTTTACAAATGGGTCAGACCATGTAAGGCCCCTCCAAAGCTATTCTTTCCCAAATCCAGAAGATGACAGCTTCAACCAAGGTCAATCACTTCATCTCCAAACAAATAGATCAAAAAGATCTCATTCCTTTCTCCATACGACACAAAGTGTGTGACTAGATACTAATAACATGCATAGCCAAAGAAACAGCATGTATGTGTCAAAGAACCATCATCTTCCCTAAACAGCACTATATTAAAAAATTTCTGTAGGAGCCAGTCTTGCTGCACTGCCTTGAAGGCTCATCTCAAGTATTTGCCTCTGACAGCTGTTGAACAGCAGCCTCACCATGACCTGCACCTTCAGGACACACCTCTCAAGTTTAACATGACTCAGTGTGGTCAAATTGCAATGCCTTTCATCCTTCACTCCTCTCTCACTCTGTAGTCAATAGAGGAAAAAAAAAAAATCAAGTTCCAGTTTTCTCACTCAGAATTATTTCCTGGAAAACTTGCTTCCCCATAACAGGGGGAAAGAGAAAGTTCACAGCAACAAGTTTCACCAGGCTGAAGTCAGCATCTTAAAATACACAGGACGCTGAGTGTCCCAAGACCATATGTGACCAAAATGAGAAGAATCAGGTCTAACCCCAGTTTTTGGACATTCTTCCCACAACTACTTCCGTAGGTTTAGTGGATCTCAGGCCGTTCCTGCACCTGGAGCTCAAGACATTGTCCTTCATGCTGTTGTTGGAGAACTCCTGACCTGCCCAGCTGGTCAAAATTGCTACACCCATAGGTAGAACCCTGGGCCAAAGATAAAAAGCCCTCATGGACATGGGGCTAGAATCCAGTTAATCTTCTGCCCTAGGAAAAAGGCCAGGATAATTTTCATTTCCCTGCTTACCTCTTCTTCTCTTTCTACTGCTCCCAGAAGCTGCAATATCACCTGCTGACCCCACTCTCTGTCTCAGCAAGGCCAACGTCCCTGAGGACTCACATTAAAAGCATCTTAGTTTTTGGAGTAGAACCTATAACAGTTTCTCCCAGGCCATTCCCACGCTACTAACAATACTCAGTTTTTCATGAAGCAGGTACCAAACACTTTGCCTTCAACCTCCAGGCTGTGATCAAATCACTTATCTAAAATGGGCTTTGACATTTCCCTGCCTTAATGCCACTCCCACTCTGGGAAGCCTTGGCTATCTGCTAACACTGTCTCTAACGGTGCAATGCTTTAAAAAACATTCATACTCCTTTGCATTATTGCAAGGCTCACTGCTACTTCCCACAGAACTGAGCTACAGTGGGATGGGTTGAGCCTTGACTTCCCAGAACACAGCAGGGGGACTTGTGCAGGGCAGAACTCTAAACCAAAAGGCACAGTAAGTTCTGTACCCCTAATCTGTGCTGACTCTAGCTTCATACAGACTCATTAAGGAAAAAGATAAAGATGACATTCAAGTGTACACAAAGCCAAGGGGCTCAGTCAATTTTTTGTGGCATCAGCTTTGGCAAAAAGCCTGCAAATAAGCAGCTCATTGAAGAAATGGGCAAGCTGTATATGCACTCCCTTGCTTTTACTTCAGATAAGCACTTTCAGTGGGAAAAAAATTGTTCACATTTCTCTTGAATGGCTCCAGTTGAGTTCTAAAGAAAAAAAACAACAAAACAAACAAAAAAAGTACAAACTTAAAACCAAAACCACAAACTCAAGAGCTCCCCAAAATCAGAGATATATTTAAAAGCTCCACCCCAAGCTCGTTATTCCATCTAAAGTGTTAATTGAAGTAATTTTTTTAAAAAAGAAAACAAAAAAACACAAATAGAATTGCTCCCTTAACAGTAGTATGTCCTGCATTTTTCATTAGCTGTCCTGGGAAAAGTTTAAAATTTGCTTGTAAGGATTTTTAAAACTGACAGTGTAGGAGCATTCTTTTATTCAAGACCCTAAAGTAACCCTGTCTCAGTGGTCAATTGTGAAAAGACATTTCTGAACATATTAGCAGGTTTTTTTAAGTCATATGACCAGTCCCCAGATGTTCCTCCATCTAAGAACAGGTTGCCAAGCACAAGCTCTCTCCTTCCAGCAACAGCTCCTGTGAACACATCTGCATCAAGCAGATTTGTTCTGTTAGATGGACCCTGAACTTAGAGATCTTTAGAAGGAAGATAGCATGAAGGGACTAAGTCAAGACCTCCTGGTTGGCCTGGCAGCAAATACTTTAATCTCTGCAAAGGGCAGATCCAGAATGCTTCACTGTTTTCTCCCAAGAGCACAGACCAAGGTGAAGGACATTCACCACACCTGTATCAGGCAGAATACAAATGACATTTCTTGATTGCACCATTTGGGGAGAAGAGGGCCCTTCCACATTTTACTGCCTACATCAGGTATGAATTTCCCAGTAGTGTGAAAGGAGATGCTGTCCCCATGCTACCAGTCACGTATGTTCCCACAGCAGGCAATGACATGAGGAGTCCAGCTGCCCCCTCTTCCCAAAGGATCACAGCTATGTCCTCAACACAGAGCTGTGCAGACTTCTCAAGTGTCTTTTTCTTTCATGGAAGAAGATACCAAGAGCTGCTGAGAGAGCCCAGCTAGGCTGACATTAGCACAGGGCAGCAAGGGTGCTGAGGTTCTGTCACCAGCACCAGACAGCAGGGACTGCTGAGAGTCTGTATCTTGTGAGTTTGGGAAAGGAAGCCAGAGTGGGAGAGGCACCTCAGGGTGCTTTTGCCTTTTTTGTTTTGCTGTTTTTTAAAGAGAGAGGGCTCCTTCATATGCTAAAGCAGCAGCAATTGTTTGCTAAATTCTTAAACACAGGTACGTGGGAAAGCATGCTGTGCTGTTCGTTATCAACTCAGTCACTTCTGTCCTTCACAGTTTGCAGTTCTCAAATATCCAGATCTGGTTCAAGCTCAGCAGCTTTTATTTTTGACAGCAGTCTCAGAGCTCAGTTACCAGCCTTGGACAAGATGGCTCTGCTCAGCTTCATACTGGAAGGGTGTCGACAGATGCTGAATATATTATGAACAAGTGGACATGAACTGTCACTCCCTAAGGAGAAGAAAATGCCACACTGAGGAAATTTGGTCACTATAAATCAATTGGAGGGGGGTCTGTTAAAAAAATCCTCAGATTGTTTTTATTCCTGTTGTGCACCATACATTAATCAACATTAAAACAGGTCCATGAGACAACACAGGAACAACAACTTAAAGCTGCTGTAAAGTACTTCAAGGAGAGCATTACACAGCTAGAAATGGCTCAAAAACATCTCTTTATTTGATGAAGTGTGGTGGAAAGAAAAAATATTTCCTCTTTTTTGTCCAAGCAAGGCAGTACCATCGTAGGTATCCTTATAGATAGATATTGTAGATATATCTGTATCTATAGATGTAGATATCTTTTCACTCATATCTTCATAGATGTCACAGAATTGTCCAGGGATTTTAGTACTATCCCATACATAGCTACTGAAATAACAAGATTCATCAACCAGAACTCAGTACCTTTCATTCACAGGAGTGTTGATGGATCAACTCTTCTCTCTCCTCCTGGTACTCCATGCCCCAGAAAATCCCAAATCCAGGCAAGCAGGATTGCTGGTTACAGCATCAGTGCAGCTGCAAAGCCTGTCTGCTTAGTATCATCATTCATTGTATGCAACCTCAAGGCAGAAGGCCTTTCTTGTTCCAGATTTGTTTACAGTGGGATTCCAACCCTGGAGCTTTACTCCTCAGAAGTGCTGCAGAATGCACAATCACACTAACAAGAATGAAACTGGACCATGTGTCCAGCTTAGCAAAGGGCAGAAGGGTTGCAAAGCACACGTAACTGAAAATCCTCAAGTCTCCTACAGACAAAAGATGCAGCTCATTCCACAAATATCGAGTGACAATGGATAACACTAGCACTGCTCACATAGGTGTAGTTTTGCAAACTTGAAGAGCAAGGACTAAAAGAAGTGGAAACAGAGGGTCGAGTTATGCATTAGCTCAGGACATTTCTGGCTCAGCCACCACTGGACAAGGATCTGCTCTCCTCTCTCCCTGTGCTACCAGTTGCTTGAAGATTCAAATAGAACAGGCTTCCCCTCCTAGTCCTCATCCTTCAAGGCCACCTCTGCTCTTTTGGTCTAGCCTGCTGTGGGAAGCAGGAGAACTTTTGTCTTGCAACAAGGTTCATTAACAGGAAACTCTTCTGAAAAAGTAACAGGGATGCAAGGCAAGAAATGAAATCTCAGCAGTCAGAGATTTCATTTGATCACATGCTATTTCCAGATGGCTTATGGACATACACCCACAAAGCATGTCATTAGCTGTGCACAGGTGGGGCTAAGGCTACCAGCCAACTCCAAGTTCAGCTTGCCCAGAAAACCCAAAACCACAGAGTCACACTGACAGCCCCAGAGTTATGAATATTTACCACACACTTCAGGAGAGCAAACCCAAAGTGCCAAAATAGGTAACAACCTTTCAACACTCCAGTATCTCAAATGAGAATTTATGACAACTAGTCCATGAAAATCCATGAAGGTTTAACACCTCCCCCTTTCACATTCAGCCATAGTTGGGAATTCCTGTTACATTTTCATTTGCAGAAGGCCTCCCCTGTTTTTGTATCTTATCAAGCACAAACATGCAGACAAACACAAAATCAACACCTAAACTTAGACCAGAGAAGTTAACTCTGCTGTAAATGTCACTGGGTTTAAGCCTTGGCTGGGAGGAGAACAAGTTTGTGTTACTGTCAATCAAAAGCCAGGCAGAGACACATTGCTGTACCAAACACCATTGTCAGCTGTCTCCCCCAAAGCAAACACAGGGTCTATTCTCAGAATCTGAGAGACCTTGCTGTGGCCATTAATAACCAGGGAACTGTCAACAACCTGCAGCTCTCCCAAAGCCCAGCTCCACATGCCTCCACTTGATGTTACAGCCTCACTTGGAAAGGCCTGAAATTTTAAGTGGATTCACAGAAAACAAGAAGGTTTTATATATGAATCAATGCAGCTGCAGGTTTGCAGAGCAGCACACATGAGCAGACTGAGTCAAGCACAGGCTCAGCTCACCTGCATCATCACTTGGGGGCTGTCACAAAGAGCCAGCATTTGCTCTGCACCATCCCAGACACATCCTACTACAGAGTGACACAGAGGCAGCCTGGCACTCAATCTCTCATCTCTCCAAAAGGGCTCACTGAGAACCTAAGATTCTCTAGGAAACTGGTGGATACTCAGTAACCTGGGAGCAAACCCCCTTGCTTTTATTTGATTCCAGCTTTGTGGCAGTGCTTGTGGACAAAACCAGGCCCACTCATTTTGTTTTGCATCTAGGATATGAAAGACTGTAAAGAAGGGGATGTCTTGCTATACACTACAGACTTTAAATTTCCAACACAGACCTTGTAAAGCAGAGCAGAGACAGTGCCTATAGAAAAAGTAGAGTAACCAGAAGGAAGTAAGATTTGTGGTTTTCTGCATGGAGCAATACCTAAAGGAGGGGTGTTACATCCCTCACCTTGGGCCCTAGGCGTGGAACAGTCAGAGCCACCAGTGCCTGAGCACTCCTTGCCCACCACATTACTTATATTTCTGTTTATGCACTAAAAAGCACCTGTATATCTACAAACATCATCACCATTCTTTCAATCATCTGTCATAATTAAAATTATACAAATATCAATGGCTGCTAAGATACCCACATGCCCAATGACACCTCCCTGCTACTCTGTCCTGGCCTCCCTCTTGTTTGTGTTCTTCTGCTCACCATCTTCCCATGTTTTCTGTATACATCTGGGGCCACAGTTCTAAATGACACCAACTCCTGCAGGAGGAATCAAGCACACAGTTCTCACCCTTGCTGCACAGCTGACTTCACCCTCAGCACACTTTCAAATGGTGTTTAAGAGGCCTCTTGGAAATTCAGGCATGAGTTTGGAGTTCTCTGTTCACTCCCACCAAAAATGGGCAAATCCAAGTCTTTTGCAAACCTCTTGAGTTACAATGAAGATCCATAAAGTTACTGTGCCCAGATAATAAGCAAAAGGGGAAAGATACAAGTTACAAGGGGGACAAGTTACCTTGCCACAAATTAACTCCAATTGCGTTTTCATTATCAGCTTAAGATCTCAGCTTCTAAAATACAACTCTCATCACAGTATCTGATTAGCAAGAGACACCCAGTATTTACATTGGTGCTTCTCATTTTAAAAAGATGAGATTAGCTTCATTTCAACATAAGGAAAACCCCAGAAGCATTTCAAAGAAAAATAGTCAAACAGGGAAAAAAAAAATAAACCCACCACTCTTTCAATGTTTGTGTTTAATAAAGTTGAGAGTTCCCACAGAAAATACTTGCCACTGAAGACTTGATTTTGTCAAAGTTTTCAGCCACAACATTTGTCATGGTAATGAAAATGTCTTCGTACCAACCCAGATACAGAAGATTAAAGACCACCTGGCTTGTTCTGTGAGTCATTTGGTGCTAATCTTGTTATACAGGCTAACAATAAAATCATAATGTCTGTCTGGAGCCTGAAGGCCTCGCTGACCTTCTGTGGTTAAAGCACACTTATTCCACTGCTAGCAGCACTCACTAAAGAAAGGCTGGAAATGCCTCTAGTTGCTTTTATCTCCTCTTGCCCAAGAGTTTATTTGTAAAGGGTTACCAGGAGCCAGCAAGCCCAGATACAACTCAAGCTCTCTCTCTATCACAGCAAGCCTATTTAACTACATCACTCCTGTTCAGATCTCATGCACATTCACTGCTGCCCACCTTTGGTTATGCCATCACCAACTGTACAGCTTTGTAAAGTCCCCTCTAACACTCAACATGGCCTGCAAGAACACCATCAGGACATCTTTGTGTCTAAAGTCACTTTATGCCATCTTTATATCTAAATCTTCTATGCCAAGATTTCTGTATTTCACAAACTTTTTCTGGATTGCCTTTGAAGTACCAAGAGCCAGTCTCTTGAAACTCCACCTCACACACTTTAAGTCACACACAGAGAACAGAGAAGCCTCTGCCAGTATCTAAGAGCATTCACATCCTCTTACATTACATTTCATATTCAACTTGTTGAATTGACATGCAATAGACACCCTTGCACTACCCTGGATGACCAGGAGGGATTCAAGTGCACAATCTGCTTAAGAAGTGGGACCAAAGAACCCCCTAACAGTCCTGGACTCACTCTGGAGCAGTACAGACATGTACATCCCAGCCTTGCAGCAACTCTGCCCTCAGAGCAAAGTGGCCAGGCTCCTTTTCTGTTCAGTGCTGGCTGCGCAATGCTGCTGCAAGACTCAGTGGCACTGTAAAAGAGACACAAAGAGCTGCCTACACACACTGGAACAAGAGCAAACTCAGCTTAGTATACTTTCTAACTCACACTTTGATGCATTACAACCCTGCCCAGTAACCAGTCAGGCTGTGTTCTGGGTTACTGTCACTACAGGTCACCACCACAGTGACAAAAGCCCCAAGCTGTGACCTTCAGGTAGATTCATCACCATAGGAGCACTTACATGCCAGCAATCCATCTCATTCTGCTGCACAAAATTTACCCTGAAAGCCAAATAAAAAGAAGGGACCAAACAAGTTTTTGTGCTTCTGTCTCACCAGGATACATTTAAATGCTTTGTTACAACAAGCAGGACAAGTTATCTGTTCTAAAACCTGCGTCGTTTAAACATTAACTGTCTCCAGACAGTCATGTACAACTTTGTGTAATGATCAGTCTCTTAAACAGCTTTTTGAAAAGCTTGTCCCTGAACAGAGCCATGTTTGAATCTTTACTATAAAGTCAACATCTAAAGCATTTTTATTCCAGATAATTACATGCAAGCAATTTTGCCCTTCTTAATTGCACACATGAAATACAAAGAGGCCTCTTCGACTTACCCAGTTCCTTGCAGTAGATTTTATCCATAGGTAATGCAAGATTAACTTTTGCTTTGACACAGACCCCCTGTATCCAGGTGGTTCCCAAGCCTGCTTCTATTCTTGCTGCTGCTGAAGTTAGGGAAGAGCAAGAACCAGCTAAATAAGGGAACTAAGATTTCAGTGACTAAAGTGATTGAAGGTTTTGTTCACCTACCCAGAAAATGAAATTCCCAGAGAACAAACCCTGCAGAGGAGAGTCTAGATCTATGCTCAAGGGGAACAGGAAGGGCAAGGGTTCAATACACAAAATAAGGCAGAAACCACAATGATCTGGCACTGTAGGAAGCATCAGAAAGCAGCCACACGGGAGTTGCCATAGAAGTTACTCCTTCTCTGATTATCCATGAAAGCAATTGTCAGTCAGGACGTGAGATGAAGAGCCAGGCAAACACAGGCATCAGCCAAACATCCTCCACCATATATTACCAAAAATCATCCTTCTCAGAAGAGACAAGGGAACCAATGAGGGAGCCACTCAGTGCAAAGCCATCTCACCATTCTGGAAGCCAGATCTGAGCAGGCAATTTTGGTTTGCTCATGTTTGGATAGGAGGGAGTGTCCAGCTCTCACCAAGATATTGTGCACCAACATAGTGGTTCAACACAGCATGGGTGGGGGTTGCCAGGGTTTACTAAAAGGTACCCCAGGAACACAAAGAACACATGAAAGGTACACTGTCATTCATCTAACTTCTTCACAATGGGGAGAAAACCCCACTGAGTTTTCAGACCACAGCCACAAACAAATCTGTTACATCAGCCCAGGATTCCAGATACAGGAGACCATGTTAGGAAAAAAATAAATGCCTGAGCTCACTCTGCAACAGTCATGCTAGATTGTAGGATGGTGGTTCAATTTTTTTTTCCCCAACTGTAAACAGCACAGGGAGTTACACAGACAGCAAGGCCAGAAGATACTGGGTTGAAATTACAGATCTGGCAATAAACACAAAAGAATGTCGCGTGATTTTCAGCATGTGGTCTGCAGACTTCAAGGCCAATGAAGAACAACTATGGAAAGCAAGCTGTATATCTGGCATTTACAGAGAAGGCCAAATCCCTGGAAAAGAAAATTAAGGCCCCACGACCCAAGAAAAGGTTTGAAGCCCTCCTCTAGTTCATCTAGAACATGGATGATACTTTTTTCATGAGGTACATTCCTCTCCTGGTTTTAAGGGAACCGCCTTTAATACCACAGACACATTCACATATAACTCAGCTATGGGGAGCCAGTACCTGGTGTGTCTGTAAAAAGAACAAGCACCTCATTAAGACTAACACAACACATTCTGCTCCCATTATGAATAAAGATTTAAACCTGGAATGAGTGGGGTATGAAACAAGATAACCATAGTGATAAGATTTCTTGCTAAAAGCCTTATAAAGCCTTCTCTGTTTTCTGTAATTCCCAAGCAGAAGTAAGGGGAACTAAGTAATATCTCTTTCTTGGTTTTTAAACACAGAGCCATGCCAGTCAGTACAGCTGCCCAAGTCATGGATCCAGCAAGGCTCCTGCCCAGCCACATGCAGCCACACCAGAGTCATGGCTGTGGTCGCTGCCCCTCAGCCCCAGGTGCTGCAGGCGTGCTGGCTCACACGGGTGTCCTTCCAGCACAGTCACACCAGCCTCCTGGGCAGCTCCTACACACTAATTTTGGCTCAGCATGGTTTTAATAAAAATGAGTCATGACAGCAACCAAGCAAGCCTTCCATGGCTGTGGCTACCCACACTGGTAGCTCAGGAAAACAAAAATGGCACATGCACACATCTCTGTGCCTTCCTTCCCACAAGGCAAGTGCCATCACCTGAATACTTCTGCTGGCACTTGCAAGAATGAAGGTAGGCATTGAGGCTGCTGTCAGCAGCTGCTCCCTCCATTCCCCACCACACTGGACAATGCTGCAGATACCTGACGGGCACGGGACACTGTTACAAAACCTCCCTGCTGGATCCTATCCTGCCACAGGTTTCACTTCCTGCTCCTGAAACAGTTCTGCGTGACAACAGCCAAGCAAGCACAGGAACTGGAGCGCTCCCATGGAGGGGAACAGAAACCTGAGAAGGGAGAAGAACTTCTCTCAGCAGGTGGGTGCTCCCCAGCTCATTCCCCAAGTCCCAATTTGCTCCTCCAACACCTCTCCCCACCAACCACAACTTTACTTTCAATGATGTGCAGCCTGCAGAGTTTCAATGGTGTTAAGGGCTATTACTGAACAAAGACAGGGTTTCGGAAAAACAAAACCAAACCCCAAAACAAACACACAACTGAAAGATACTTTATGCAGCTAATCTAAGAGTAAAGGTAGAAGAGAACAAGGTAGAAGAGAACATGTTCGTCACTGTCTATTCACTGTTTGTTACCTGCACCTGGCCACAAAGGGTCACATTCACCCAATATTTAGCTTCCTCCTGTGCAAACCTCGACCTCACTCATGTCTTTTCTCCTCTCCCAGAATGACAATAGAAAGCACTCTCTGGTCAGTGTGGCGACTCCAAGCTGAGACACACACACACCCCCCCAGGAGGCTCTGAGATCCCGCTGGAATCGCTGCAGGATGCCCCAGCAAGAGGCAAGTGCTGAGAAGCACGTCCATGCCCCGGGCTGCAGCTCCCAACAAAAGGAGCCTTTGTCCCCCGGTGGCTTTTGCAGGACTGTGCCAGAATCAACAGGGATCGATTCCAGCAGCGCTAGGAAACAGGATGGGGCAGGAAAAAATAGGCTGGGCTGTTCCTACCTTCTGCTCACCTCTGACTTGCACTGGGGGGGGCTGCATATCAAAGGAACCTGGCTTTTAAGAAGAGTACCATCCTAAAAACCTTCAGGTACTTGATATGAGACATAGGATCCATCTTCTGTAGACAGCTTAAATATGTATATTTAAAAAGTACTGCCAACTAACCACTTCCAGGCAAGAGACCTGATGGTAGCAGTTTCCAGAGTCAAAGTTCTGCTTTAATTCATCTCCTGCAAGAAACAATAGTACCTTCCTTTGAAGTACATTTTCCAGCACAGATGGGTACAGCATCCCCTCCACCCTCATTTCCAGAATGGAACTATCCTGCTCAGGGGATAGAGAGAAAACCTGCTTTGCACTGGAGAAATTCCCAAACCACAGAGGAGTCTTTGCAGAGGCACAGTTTCATACATACTTTAAAGCTTTCCCAAGAAGGCCACTGAAAAAGCCTCATTTCCCACTCTCCTGCCTCTGTATCACTGTCCCTCCGTGTGCTACCCCAAGAATGCAAGGGCTAAATGCTGAAACAGGATTGGCAACCAAACCTCAACTCAAAATAGCAACACAGGTTGGGTTGAAAGTAACCACTGGTTTCAATGTCCCAGCCTGGCTCACAAGGGGTGGAATTGAATTTCCAAGTAGCACTGCTGCACTTATGCCCTCCTGTAAATTATTGAGCCATTGTTTTCACTAAGTCACATCAGCGAGGGTGGATTTTGGGCTAAAGGACTAGAAAGGCTGGGCTGTTTCAGCAGAATGTCCCCTGTTTCTATCACTCTGGAAAACACCAAGCTTTAGACTTACTAAACTTGTATTTCAACACTAAAAAATTCCCACCCCTTCCTAAAGAGGAGAATCACTGCCAAGTCTTTTTCTTTTTCAAGATAAGATGCTGAATTCCAGTCTCAGCATTTCAATTTTTTTTAAACTCTTAATTATACAAGGGAGATGCAGATAAGTCAGACACAATTTGAGACAAACCCATTCAAATTCAGTGGTTTAGGAACCAGTTTATTGACTGAAAACTTTGGCTTTGCTCACCAAGAGTAATTTCCAAACCTCAATATTTACATACCTTCTATAACACTTGAAGTTCTCACTGAGATTCGAGCGTTTAAAAAAAAAAAAAAAAGCATGAATCTACTGTTCTAAGCAACACAGAGTATGACCCAATATTATGGAGATAAAACTGTAATGGCAAAGCTCCAAACCAACTTTACCACATATCTTCACAGTTCATGCAACTTCTGGGGTAGGTTTTGCTGTCCACTCAAGACAAATCTCCCAAGAAACTGAGTGCTGGGTTTCTGAGACTTCATTACGGTCAGATTTTTAAAGAGATACCATCTAAACTGTTACAAAATTATTTTTATATTTAAACTGTTTTTAAAATTATGTAGCTTTTTGAGACAGTTTCTCAGGCTGATGAGGCCACTGCAATTGTGGCTACTCTCAGGATGTGCATAGCTAGTCTCAGGATGAACTTTGGAAAGCAATTAAGAGCTTAAAATGACTGTATATTGCCCAAATCACTAATTAAAATTTTGAATCAAAGAAGAGCCAATGCACCTTGTAATGTTATTTCCTCAGTAAGAACTAGAGCCCTATTATTAAATGCAGGCTAGGATCTAAGAGGCAGCTCCATCTGGATTCTGGTCTGATTGCACAGCTGCCACAGGCAAAGTTTAAAGATGATGAGAAGAGGAAAAAAAAATAGAACAATGAGGATATAGATCAACAACTAAATAGATATTACTGTGGAACACCACAGATCCTGAGACAGAAGCCTTAACTTGGAAGAGGAAGGGTCACCTGTGTTTTGGCTGGTCTATGATTAGAGGACAGAAAGCTCTGGGGAGTTGTTTGATGTGACAGCTTCAGGTTTTCCAAGAGCAGGAAAATACAGTCAAAGCAGGGGCACTCTTCCTGACACCAAAAGGGAGCTGGGAGCACAGACAGGCTCCCAGGGCTTCCCTTGGAGCTCTCTGGGGAAAGCCCTTCTCAGTAGCTGAGGAGGGTATCCCCTCCTTAAGCACTTGGCTGCCTGCCACGTGTGGAGATGGCTGGGGATTACCATGGGGGATTGGAAGGAAGGTGGGATTGGAAGTAGGAACTGAAACAATGCACAGCTGATGCTATCTAGGCCTTAGGTGCTTTGCTAAGCAGATGAAAGGAAGAAATAAATGCACAATCAGAGCTGATCACCAGTTTCTTGTGAAGGGGAGCATCCAGCTGCAGCTATTTTTTCCACGTGCACCTGCAGGCAAGTGTAAAATGGTTGGACATCTTCCTCTGAAACAAACACAGAACCTTCTTCTGTATCAAAAGAAACAAGCACATCACACAACAGCACTGGTACTGCCCCAATGCAAGCACAAAATACTTTCTTTCTCATCTCTGACTTCAGAGCAGGGACACAAATAAACCAAAGATGCTGGCTGAAAGCAGGCAGTCTGTCTCTGCCAATCTCTGCCAGCACACACAACACAAACCCAGAACACTTCTGCCCCAGAGAGCAGGGCAGTCTCTCCCACAGCACTGCCAGGAGGAGAGCAGCCTACGTGCAAAGGCTTGGCACACACATGCTCAAAGACTTTTTCACTCCAACACAGAACCACTTCCTCTTCACTATTTGAAGACTTCAGAATGAGACCTCTAGAGAACAAGTAACTTGGCCATAGCTGTACAAGGAGTACTCAACACTGCTACAAAATAACCCTAAAGTACATGTAAGTCAATAATAAACAATAATGTTTACTACAGAAGGAATGGAGAAACTATCACAGCTCCCTTCAAACCCAGGAAAATCTGCACTGAAAAACTGCCTCTGTTATAGATGCACTGTTCAGTTTTGTACAAACCATGATGCCCTTCTGCATCATTACCTTTCCTTTCTGTCACAGTGGGGCCTATACTCCAACACAGCCTATGAGGAAGCACAAAATAACTGATATAAAAAAAATCAGGTGCTTAATTTAAGAATTCCAAGCATTTTCCCTTACCACTGCTGGGGCCATTGTGTATGGCAGCACTATGTTCTTGCAAGATCAGATTTCTGTCAGGTAGACAAGTCCAGCTGGCTTCTTCAGCTACTGCTGAAGGAGATAAAGATGTTGATTATGTTCCTGGCTCTCTTTCAGCCTTCCGGGTTTTAAACACTGGGTAATGGTGAGGGAGGAATAAAAAAACTGTTTACTTCTGCAACCTTGAGTCAGCTTTGCATGGGCTACATCTCAGCCACACAGGGCATTTCCTTCTAAAAAGCAAGGACATGAAGTTAAAAAAAAAAAAAAGTGAAAGCCAGTCTAAAGGGTTCAAAAGAACATTCCCAAGTGGTCATTCTCAAAGTGAGATTTCCTCCTGGGCAAGTCAGGATTGAAGCATCCAGGATGTACAGATATTGGTCCCAAGATATACTAACAGAGGTAAATAAACACAGCTACTCCAAAACTCTTTTCTTTTTTTCCTGCACCCACATGTTCCTAGCAAGAACTATTTCTGAAGCCCAAAGAAATGAGCTGCAGTGGTGCAACATGCCCCAAGGACAAAGCACAAGGACAGGGGAACTGACTGACCTCACATCTCCTCCTCTTCTCCCCCTGCAAGAGCCTCCCAGAGCAGTCACAGTTGATTGAACAAAGGATATCCTGACTTGTACCTTTCTTTTCTTTACAAAAATGGCAAAATCAGTCCAAGCATGACTGATGACTAGAAGGAACACTAGAGAGAATGACAGCAACAAACAGAAAGCAGATCAATGGGTTTTAGTAAGGAAGCTATAGAGCCAGACACCAAAGGTAGCAGAAAGCACTACACATGAATTTTCATCTCTCAGCCTGTCACCACAAAAACAGATTGTTTTCCTACGTTTTCATCATGTTTCCAACCACTTGTTAACATCCCTGCTTATCCTGGCCACAGTTTCAGGATAACACCAAAAATCTGTCTGGGTTGGTACAGGCAGATGGGGTTAGAGTAGCAGGGCTACCATCACTACTGGAGACAATATCCTGTGAATAAAAATATCACCAGAAGGTTACTATGGTCAGAAAACTAAGGGAGGCAGCAGCAGGAGGAAGAAATTAAAGAAGAGTTTCTTGTCTCAACACACAGCCTCTTTTCCACATTGTAATCTCCCATCATCCAGAGACTCCTTACAGGTGAGTGCTTGAAGCATGGCACAGGAATCTACACATCTTTCAGATCCCAGTTTCCCCTTTTTGCATCTTCCCCAATAGCTTCACCACAGACAAAATCTTAGGGATGGGAGGAAGGAACAGAGGGAACAGGAAGGACTTAGGACTTATGAACAGCCCATCACTGATAACCACCCCTACAGTAACAGACCAGAGCAAATGAACCATGCTCTCTGTTTGAACAGCCTTCCCTCCAACTCCAACCCTACTTTTTTAAAAAAGAAAGGGACATTACTCAAGTCTTTTGAGTTTCCATGTGGGATGGAGCCGATTTGGATGTTACAGGGTCACATTAGTGCCACAGATCCACCAACAGCTCAAGGAGGAACAGAGGAGGAAGCTCCAAAGGCAGCAGGTTCCAAACATGACAATTTCACCTCCAAAAACAAGTGCCTGTTTTATCTGATGAGGAAAAAAAAAATGCTTTTTTGTCTGTTCTCCATTCCATGAAACAAGGAATTAGTCATCCCTTAAAAAGGACAGCTGGTTCCTCAGCACCAGGAGACAAAAAAACCACAGGAATAATTTATTTTTTTTCTGGCCCCTTCAACCCTTGCCCCTACTCATTCTGGCTAAAAATATCCATCAAGGCTTTTGATACCCTTCCATACCTACAGCCTGACTGGCTTTGGGCCCACACCATCCCTGGGCTCAAAGAATGTGCTGCAGGGCTCCTCCCTCAACACAGAGGTCAGCTGTCCCTTTCCTTCCCACTGCCCATCACTGCAGGCTCTCAAGGAGGGCTTCACTTCCAGGGCCTGCCACTCCACTGTCCCATCCTGGTTTTCATTAACAGCTCCATTCATAATGGTGAAACCTTAACTCACCCAGGCAGCCCAGCTGTGCTGCTGCTCCTTGCTGCCTGTGGATCTGTGTCTGCAGGGCTCTGAGGACAGGCAGGGCACACTGCACAGGCAGCCTCTGCCAAGGGCAGCAGGGGCTTTAGGAACCTGTTCCAGAGCAGGACTCAGCCCCCACCAATACCTGCTGCAGAAAAACAAGGCACACCATCACACTCTAGGGATTTCTTTGGCAACCCCTTTCTTTCCTGTCCTTCTGAAGGAGCGCTTTTCTAGACACGAGCTGGCACTAGGGCCATTTCCCCTGAAGAAAAAGCCTCATTTCCCCCTCTGGAGCCCCACTCCAGCCCTCACTCCTCCTGTTCTTCATTACCCCTGGTGCAGCTGGACTGTTTTCCTGTTCAGCCCCCTAAAACACATTTGTTCCTTTCACAGGATCAGACCTCCTGTGACAAGGAGAACATTTCCATTCCCTTCCTCAAGCAGCCTGTGCCACTCCCACTGCAGTGTGCTGCTCTCAGACACTGAGCACCACGAGGTTTCTGAGGCCAGGTCCCTCCTTCAGCCCCTGCTGCCCACCCACGGCTGGCAGAGCATCCAACTGCTCCCATTGGACATCCTGCTGTCCCACCAGGTAGGACTCTGCTCCTTGCACCATGGGAGAGGGCTGGACCTAGGAAACAGAGGTTTTAGAGCAATTCCAGCTTAGTTTCCAAGATTTGGCAGGGCAGAAGGGACTATTTATTTTTCTCCTGTTTTATTCCAGAAGACTTTACTGGGTGCCTCAAATAACACCACAACTCACTGGTGACAGTTTTAATGACACAGCTTCCCACACAAACACCTTACTGTCTGTCTCCTCAAGTTCTTCAGGGCAGAGCAGTTCCCCAGAGCTGATTTTTGGTTGACTTTTTCCCAAGCAGACTACACTGTTTTGCCAACTAACAAGTCTGCCAGCTCAAATTCACCTCCTGAGCACCTCTCCCTTCCTTCCTTCCTCAAGTATCCATTAACTCCCATTAATCCATCCTCCTGGATAATCAGAGTAATGCTCTTTGAACACATAACACAGGGCAATGCCACTCTCTGTCTGCAGGTTGTGTTAGAGGGCATGGTGACCCTGCAGGTAACATGATTTGGAATATTATGCTCCAGAGCCTCCAAATAATCCATTTATGGAGAGGGGTCCCCAGAACAGGGCATGACTACTGCAGAAAAGGCACTTTTGCTGAGTTTCCAGGCATACTCAAATACACCTGGCTAAACAGCAACTTACTGCAGTCCTAAAACAAAGTGTTCCCTCCCCTCCTCCAACCACCCTGGACAGCATCTCACCTAATTTAAGAGTGGCATTGGATGAATCATTTCTGGCTGTGTGACAGAAAATCATCTTGAGAAGAGCTGGCAGCATGATTTTCCCCTCCTTTCCTGGTAAATCGCCCAGGTCATCAGCACCCACACTATACAGAATTGTCAAAAAGCCAGTGCATGGGAACACCAAAGGAGAAGACACTGGGACTCTTAACCATCACAACAATCTGCTTTTCTGACTCACTGGCCTTGGTGCAGGAACTGAAAAAGGCTTTGGCACCCATTGCAGGAGAAACCAAACTGGTGCACCATGAACCAGCAGAAATGGAAAGCTGCTGTTAGCACCTATCAAATACCTTGGAATTCAGGTGGCAGGGAAACTGTAACATCATGCAGTTCTCTCTTTTGTCCCAGGAAAAGAGCCAGTTAGATTTCATTAGTCGGTGAGCTGTAGCCTCATCCCTCATTCCCCCTTCTGTGCAGTCACAGCCAGCTCACCCCGTGCATGAAGAGGCTGGAAGGAGGGCAGGATTCTCACCCATTCCTGCCAGCCTGAGGAGCTCAGACTCAGTGAATTCAACAAACAAGGATAAAGACAGTTTTTCATCCAACAGTAAAAACTGATTTTTGCTGCCACTTAATATTACAAACAAAGCAAATTAGGGTATGACATTAACATTAAGGATGTGGCTTCTTACATAAAAAACCCTCAAGTGACTTTCAGAAGTGACTGAGATGTAGCACTAACCTCTGAAACTGCTCCAACAACAACAAAAAGGTCAGTGCAAGTGGGAGACTGGCCCAAAAGCACTGCAACAAAAAGCCAGCCTTGGAAATAGGTGAACAGCACTTGTTTGACCTAAACTGAAACCTGAGTAGAAGCAAAGATCTATCTTAAAAGTCTGTACTCACTGTTATAAGAGAAAATTAATGTCCCTTCTATATGTATAATATCAGCCTTTATAAGGGTCACTTTTCTCTAGAAAACTGCCATATTGACAGTTTAAGAAAACACAAGAACAGATCTCCAGGATGCACGAGTTATTTTCCTCAAAGCAATCTACAGCATGTTTACAGAAAGATACAAATAAATCCCTGGCTCTCCGGATGTTTTGCAAGCACTCTCTGCAAAGGCCAATCAGTTAAGATGAGAGGTTCTTTTACCTACATAACCCCAGGCTCAAACCAAGCATCTCCTCTCCCACAGAGGGCATTTAGGAACAAGACAAGCCTCGAGATGGTGAACTGGCTGGGGACCCTGGCGTGCATCGAGTACTGACACAAACCCTGACATATCAGGATTTTTTTATTTGAAGATTTTAGTCTCTTCACTATGTTCAACATTTTAGGTATTTTCTCCCTCCCTCTTCACCCACAGCTTTTGCAGTTTAGCTCCATTTGTCAGTCAAGTCTAAATTAAGTGGTGCTCCAGCAGGAGTGGGGCTGTGACAGACAGCATGGAAAAGCAGCTCCCTGTCTCCCTGGCAGGATGCTTGGTCTCTGCACTCTCACTGTGCTACACTCACACACTTGCAATGCAGTTCAGTGTCTGCCTAGCCCGAGGCCACCCAAGCACCTTCAAAAGATTCCTTTCCAAGGCTCCTCCTACATTCGTTGATTTATCTTGTTACTCCTCTCTCTCTCATTTCTTTAGGTCATTTTGCATTATGCCTGCCCTGCAGGTACAGCCCAAGCACTGTGTTCTAGCATGAATTCAAGGGTTGGTTCTCAGTTATAACCAACATTATATAACAAACTAAAAAAAAGAATTATTTCGTCCTTTTTTCTTTCTTAAATATATCTATCTTCCCACCCCCCCATCCATCTCCAAACATTTGACTGATTGTCATGTTCCCTACAGGTCTAACTCACTGTGTTATTTAGTGGAGTTTTTTTCTCCCTTCTATAAGTGAACAAGCTTGCCTTGCTAAACAAAAGCTTATGAGGAAAAAAAGTATTGGGTTTTATTTATCTTATCCTGTTCTTTACAGATTTTAACAGTTAAAAAGAAAACAAAGGTATTTCCCTCTTATATCCTTTACTCTTCACACACACCCTCCCCCCCCCTTTATCTTTAAGGACATGAAAATGTCCTGCTTTTTCACCACCCAGGCTTTTGAGAATAAAAACAAATCCGGGCAAATGTGATTTAAACTTCACTTCCAATTTTTTCTTCATCTATTTTATAGCCTTCAGTCAGGAGTTTCAGAGAGTCAAAACATAAGCTAAAGAGAACATAAAATTAAGAAGTTGAGTGCTAGCACAGGTCTAGTTGAGCTGAGCTGGGACAGAGGCAAAGCTCAGGCACCATCCCACTGCCCTGTGGTCTGCTTGTCTTTTCCCTGTTCCCACACTTTTTCCTGCCCTCTAGTCCCTCATCCAGAACTTGCCATCAAATCTACCTATGAGAGGAGGGATTTGAAAGAAAACCAGGTTAAGCAGCACAACCAGAGGGTTGATAATGGAGCAGCAGAATGCAGAACAGAGGAGGAAAAGGTGCAGCCAGAGATGACACATCTCAGTGGCAGAGGTGGTTTAAGAGTGATGTGAAACAGCTGCCCCAGCAGGAGTAGCTGGGTCAGGTTAAACTTCAGTCTGTAAAGGCAAGACTTTATCTATGGCAGGCAGATGGAGACACAAAGAAAGTGCTCCAGCAACAGAAGACAGGGCAGCAAGATAACTATCCAGAAGTGGTCACTTCTCCCACCAGAACAAACCCAATGCCAGAAGCAGGCACCTGCCTCAAGAGATGTGGGAGACTAAGAATATTAAGAGCTTAAGCCAGAGTTTTCAGACTTTGAATGCTTTAATCTTGACACCTTAATCCGATGGCCCAGTTCCTGAGGTGCTGAAAACACAGCTCCACCAGGAGACACAGCTCCATCGGGGTCAGCCTCAGTCTGTCATGCCTGGGGTGCACAAACTGCACACAGGTACCACTCTACCATCACTATCACTGTCCCAAAGACAGACCACTGCCCCCTCAGCTGCTGGGTGTGCTGGTGACATCTGGCCATCCTCACCATATGCTGTTGTAGGCCTCATTCTTAACTGTGGGGGCAATTTTTTTCTACTTGGTTTGCTCTTATTCAAAGCAGGCAGCTAAAAATGCTGCATTCCTGAGTTCATGCTATTCAACAAAGCAGAAACTGGAGAAAATATGTATTTATCAATATCCTGAAAATAAAGGAGGAGGAAATTTCAGTCTCAAGAAAGCAGGTAAATTTCCACCCTCCCTTCTCTGCCCAGCCTTAAGCAGACACCAAAGAGAGGCCAAAAAAAGTGGCACAACTGTGGAGCTAGATAGCCACTACATCCTAGCTCTATAGTTAATAAAGCCAAATGGCATCATTTAATTCAGCTGGCACCAATGTGACATTCCAGGCAACAGGACTTCAGCAACATCAACATCTATTACTTGGGTAGGCATTTAACATAGCTTAATTAAACCCTATCTATAGCCAACAGTAACACTAGCAAGAGGAATAGATAGTATAAATAGTGTTGTTTGCACAAATTCCCCTTCTCAATTCCTCTGCCTCCTCCTCTGCAACACTCATTTTAAATGCTGATACTTTTGCATGAAGTATTTTTATTTTTACACAGGCTCTGATGCAGAATGAAGCAACCAAATCAGGAAAACATAAAAGGCATTTGAGGCCATGACTGAACTGGAGAAAGAGATAGAGGAGCAGGTGCATGCTAGGAGGGAGGGGGCCAAAGAGCTCTTACAAGGCAAAACAATGCTAGAGGGGGACTCCAGAAGGGACAGGCTGGATGCAGAGCCCTTAGAGGCCAGTACAGCTCCTTCACAGGTTCACAACCACCTTGCTGAACAATGAGAGTTTCTCAAGTGCAGGACAGATTTGGAACACATGGCACACACAATGGGGCACAGAAAAGACATGGGCATCTGGATCAGCCATTGCAATTCCCTGAGCTGGAAGGTGATAGCTGCAAGGGATCAGCCATGGGGGATTCAGGAACAGTGCCCTCCAGGGCCAGGTTGAGCTACAGAACGTGGTTTGTCCCATCAAAGTGGGAACATATGGATCAACAGATGATCAGCTCTTGGTTCTTCCCTAGCAGCTTTTGAACAGCTCTTCTCCTTTTTACCTTTGCTTTTTCTTCAGCAGAGCTGAAGGGCAAGGAACAGTAAATTAGAGAGCCAGGCTTGATAAGGCAAGTCCTCTGGCTGTGAATGAGTGTTAAGTCCATCAGCTTCTTTGCCAGAGCACTTGTTAAGAATCTGGGCCACGCTGGTTTTGGAGAGGAAAATCACCACAAAGTGCTCCCCAAAGAGCCTCCTCAAAAATGAAGGCCTCAGCTGGAGACTTGGGACTGCCAGCTCGGGAGACATTCCAGCTAAAACACCCCAGCTCCAAGTCACCTTCATCCAGCATGACAAAGCAGCTCTTTTAACCTACTCCATCCACAGCCTCACAGTAAGGGCATCCAGCCCTGATAACGCACACTTCCTCCCTGAATTATTTATGGCCACCAAGGGTCACAGAATAAGGAGAGCAAAAGCCTCCAGCTTGGCAAAAAGCTCTAGTCTGGCAACTGACTCTGACATCCATTCACAGAGAAGTCCCAGACCATGAGCAATTGGGTGCAGCACACCATTCCAGAGCTCTGTGATTGATGGATCATGTCATCCCTCTGACCTTCTGACTCCCACCACGGTCAGGTGAACAAATCCTACTGTCCCAGCCCTGCACAAAAACTGTTCTTCCTCTCCAAAGAAAGACAAATCTCTTTTTCCACTTTCTTCAGCTACTTTCACAAAAATTTTACTATTCAAAAACAGTCCTGAACGTTTGACTACAAAACAATTCATATTAAACTTCTGCAAAAATATCTGAAAACCCTTTTACGTCTTTTGGAACACACTTTTACTGAAACAAACCAGAATCGTCTTTATTAACTGAGACTGTCCAATATTTACATTGGAATTGCTTCAGAATAGGGAATGGCCTTTTTTGGCAATACATAATGCAATCACACTGCAGATACTAACAAATAATCATACTGACTGCTTGCATGATGTAGGAAACGTTATCAGAGCGAGTACATCCTTTTACTAGCTCAAGTTTATTAACACACAATTAAGCTTGGCCTTTCACAATGGCTGCCCAGTCTAAACAGACAAAAAAAAAAATCCCTACTATCCCTCTACTGCAGAGGTCAGTTCAATACACTGAAGAATACCCACTTCACTCCTCTGCTGAGGAAGCTGTACCTTAAGGAGTGTTTCAGTCAGAACCCAAGTGTGTTTCTCCATCTGAATGATTTTACACTCTCCTTGAGCCTTTTGTGCCTCATGTGTCAGACTCAACACTTGGACCAAGGGGTCAGATTGCACCCACAGTGGGGAAAGACAGTAGCTCTCCAACACAACACTTTACTGCCTGAAAATTCAAAATTAATGAGCTGAACATTCAAATTCCAGGAAAGGAATTTCCTGCAATTTTTAAAGCACACTCTTTTTTCCCCTCAAGGTTTTGCCCATTTTTTCCCCACAATGACTGTAGAAGCAGGAATAAGGAAATAAGATTGGTCCTTCCACACTCAAGACTCACAGAGCTGGCAGGATCAAGACTTAAGTAGTTACAACCATTTACAGAATGGTTAATTTCACCTACAAGGCTGCTAGAGAGCTACAAGACCAGCATATCTGTTAAATAAAAAGATGCAGAGATCTACATTTTCTTCAAACGTCAGTCTTTATAACTCCTTGGTATAAGTTTGCATCTGTTGCTAGCACCATTCCAAGTAAATCCAATGGGAAGAACTGCTGTTTCACTCTGCAAATACCATGTAACTCAGTTCTGAGTTGGTTAAGTCACACATTATTGTTCCTGGCCTGATAAAATGTGCAATCAAGCCAAGTAGTACAAAGGAAAAAAAAACTCCAAAACCTAAAGTGTAAACACTTTTAGCTGTGTTTTCAAATACTGTAGTTTCTGTACCATTGAAGTTCCCTTTCCATCCCTGCTGGCAAACAAGCATTCAGCTCTAATACAGTTCCAAAGCAGAGTATTAGCAATTGCACAGTGAAAAATGTTTGCACTTCAGCTGTATCAACCTCTAATCTCCCTCCTGAAGAGCTAACTTTGAAACAACTGAGAAACTAATGTAGCTCTTAAACAAAGTTTAACACAAAGTTCCAAACCTATTTAAAATAAACAAACCAAATACAATCAATACAGAAGTCCCAAAAAAAAAAAAAAAGGAATTTCAGAACAGGTTACCAGCTTTTTTCTGAAACTGCAGAGAGGGCAGCACTCCTGCCTATCAAGAGATTAAATATAGCCCATGGTTTTCACAGAGGGATTAGTTGCTGTTAAGCACTGCTTTCTCCTTATTGGTGAAGTTCGCACTCTCCATCCTGCCTGGCAGCCTATATTAAGAACACACGGCCACCCAGACTTCTTCTTTCTTGTAAAGAATGGGACAGAAAGAAAGGCAACACTGTCTGGCTTTCAGGACTCTCCCAGCAGCACTTCTGTTGAAGTTTCTGAGAGTCAGCATTTCAATCCCCCAGCCACAGGTCTGAGTAAAGCTCACTCCAACCCAGCCTAAACAGTAGAAAATTTTGTGCTGCACATGTGTACTAGCAGAGATCTGAGCAAACACAAAACCTATTTCTCATTTCATAAAGCTGCTTTATAGTGACTCTGCGAGACCTCTGTCTACATCTGTGAATGCCCCCAGCTCTGGGTCCCAAGTTCATCACAAAATGCAACTCCCTGCTCTGGCAAACCTTTCCTGAATGCAGACTCCCCATAACAAAGGAGAAACCCAGGAAAAAAAAAAAAAAGGAGAGAAAAAAGGAGAAAAAAAACAAATTAAACAATTGTCCAACTTCAGTAGGTTGAAGAATTTCTATTCCCTTCTGTTCCTTCACATCATAAATCTACAAATCTAAAGAGAACTACAAATCTACAGAGAGGTACTTTCTGAGTAGCAGCAAAGAAACAAAACTATGTAAGCAAGTTGGCATGACGAAAATATCACCAAAATGAAAAAAAAAAAACCTCATCAATCCTATTTTCTGTTAATAAATACATTTCAAGTTTTTCTCCAGGAATGTGGCACAGGACCTACCCTGCAGTATTTGCCAGCTGTATGAAGATCAAATGGCTTCAGAGGCTAGGAAAGTGCCCAGGGAAACCTGAACAGTCTGAGGTCCACCAGCCACTTGGATGCACCTGCTGAGAAGACACCTGACAAGATTTATTCATCCCCTGTGCCACTGCCAATAGCTCAGGCAAATTTGCAGGGGTTCCCCTCTCCTGTTCTGACAGTATTAGGTACTCAACTAATAGCATATTTAAAATTGATTTTGACTAGCAAGAAAATGGAAATTACTTTCTTCCCTCTCCCAACCCCTTCCTGTGAGAGATGTCCCCTTTTAGCTCAGTAGAAGAGATGCCAGAATGACACAGGTTTGGTGGCACTCACACATTCAATATTGTAGTTGCTGGGGAAACCCAAATAACCCTCAAGAGAAGGCTGAAACAGCCTGAAGTCAGAATGGGCCTTTTTGCACAATTCTACCTGCCAGCAGTGCTTCAAGGAGGCTTTATTTATATTTAATGTTTGTTCCCATCTCATTGCTCTGGTAGAGAATGCAGTCTCCTGGTCAGCATTAGTACAGTCTTACCCCATTAGAAGCTGCTGGTCTGCACACCCTGAATGGGCCAGCCCAGGTAGGGGCTGAACTGTGGCCAGCTCAGGGTGACAGACCTGCCTGCTCTGCTTGGCAAACCGAGTCTGGCTTTGTAATCATGTCAGGGTGCCAGCACAGAACTTCTGGGAAGACAGGCTGACCCCTCTGTGCACAGGTAGGCAGCCAGGGCTGTAAGATGATCCTTGCAAAGTTGCAGAACTCACACCAGGGGCAGCTCAGGTGTCTGGTCACCATGGCAACAGCAGAAAAACACAGCCACTCTAATGCCTGTTAACCTAAGGGACCCTCTTGTCATCCCAAATGTTTCCAGGACCAGAGCTTTATTATACATTTGATCCCAAGCAATAGGGTCTTGTGTCTCTGTCTAAAGAGTCATGAACAAAGGAAAACTTGTGTTATTTCTAAAGGCCCTAGTCCAGTTAGATGCTGAACCCAGCTTTCCCCAATGGCTTGGCTACAGCCACGTGCAAAGAACAATCATGATGTTGGAAAGAAAACAAACACCTGTGCCTGGAAATACAAACCTTGCCTAACAGCATGCAGGATGGAGGTAGAGGCCAGACAAGCTTTGATGTCTCCCCCAGAGAGATGAGGTCTGAAACACTCTGCACAGCCTAGAGCCTCTTTAAAAGTCCACAGAGAAAAGAGATCTTCCAGATCCAGCTTCATTAACCTGATCTCACAAGAACTGCATTGAAGAGGACTGTTTGCAAGACTAGAACTTACAGGGAAGATAAAATGACAAGGAATAGGGTTGGGCCTTTTCCAATCAGAAAATTCATCCATCCATGAGATTCTGCTTCACATAAGAAATCTGTTGCCAATAGCCAGACAGAAGGGCACCTTCAGCACAGCACTGTAAGTGCACTGCCAGTCAAACCATTCCATGGGCAACGAGACATGTGGAGCCTGGTTTCCTATTTCACCTCCTCCCTGTACCATGCAGATTATCTGATACCAGTAATACAGTCTGAGCTCACACTGGAATCATCTGAACATTAGGGGCATTAATTCAGATCTTCCTGCTGTATCCAGTGCCTGTTTTCCAGCAACCTTTAGGCATAAAGTACCTTTGAGACTCTACCCATCCCCTAAGCCCTGCACTCTTAAAAAAGCAAGCTAACAAAGTAAAAAGCCCCGTCTTTGTCATCTGGGGAGTCCCTCAGAAAAAAAAAACAAAACATCAATTTTCCTGCCAGATCAGTAGGCAAAGAATACTTGTAGCTCTTCAGGCTATTTGTTCTTCACTGGCATAACAAGGCAGACTGCCACCAACCCATCCTACCCTATGCAAAGGCAAGAAAAAACCATAGAAGCTTTGCAGAGACAGAAGGACCCCGGAAGGAAAACTAATAAGGAATTTCTCTCAAGTAGGTAGATGGATTACTACTTCTCAGTAAGAGAGATTTCTGCATCTACCATTTATATAGAAAGGCTCCCTGCCCACCTGTAGAGTTTCTACAGAGCAGGGAGCCTCTGACAGGTCAATCCCGGTAACAGCTGTATTTAGATTTGCTTTAAGGTTCTTGGGTACTGCTCATTAGTATGGACTCCCACCTGCCTCAAAAGGGCTGAAATTTTATTCCAAGTGCTTCCTCCTGCAATGCCCCACCTATTGGAGCTTGACTTAGAAGGACAAAAACTGTCTTATCAGGGCAAACTCAAAATGCAAACCATGCCTCCTGCAAAGCCAGTTCCACCCAAACCACAACCTGTGAGACCAAGACTGCAGCCCAGGCTCCTTGGACTGTGCAGCCAGAGGCGAGCAGAACTTTGCTCTGACGGATAGTTTAACCAGGAATACTTCAAACACATGTGGGCAAACATCAGTGGAATTAACAAAGCCAAGAACAGGAAAACAAAGTGACATTTCATGGCAACAGGCAAGCCAGAGTCTGTGACTATAAACCACAGTCTACGACCTAAATGTGACTCCCTAACACGAGGGAGTTTGGATTTCCAAACTAAGCTTTAGCAGGTCCCATGTGGAAAACAAAGCCTTCCCCTTTGGTTAGGGATGGAGAGGGAGAAAAGGGGATGCCTTGGTTTGTTGGTACATCAGAAGATACCCATGACAAAACACGACAGTCTGTTCATGTCACAGAACACAGACTCCTCATTTTGCCCAGCTTTGTAACAAAAAGAGAGTGAGAGACCACCACTACTATAGGATAAGAACTTCCCACACTAAGTCTAAGTAAAAATAAGTTCATTCCTTTCTACTCTCCAGACCAAAAAAAGCTCCCAAGGGGGAAAAAAAAAAATCTTTTTTTCTGATGTCAACTTTACAGTTCATCTCCTCAGACAAAGTTATTAACCTGTATGCAACTTAAATCAACAGTTGGTGCCCATACAGCCAATACACCTTTCCACACTGAACCTCCACCTAACATGCAGAAGGAAAGCAAAGAGCCAGATGCTGTGACAAGGACACTGCCAGCCAAGATACTAAATCCAACTCTTTGCTCCTTGAGCTCAGCTCCCTGCTGGAACCACACAGAGTTACCCTCACCCCAGGATGGCATCGAGTCATCAAGATGCTGTTTGAATTTGTTCAAAACAGAAACATGCACATGCAGGTAGACACATCCAGAAACAGGACATTATTAGAGGGAAATGGGAATTGTGGAAACTGGGGAGATTTTTTAAATTTTCCAAAGTGTTAAAATAAAACACAAACTTTAACCAAGATAATGGATTACAGACATAAAGAATAAAAAAAACTTCACAGCCTCACTAGAAGAGTTTAAAAGAGCTGCAAACACCAGGCTCCCTCTAAGACACCATGACAGTGGGGGCATTACATTTTTACTCATATTTAAAAAGTTTAGAATTATGAAAAGTCCAGAGCTCAACATCTCAGTCTGAAAATCCTTCAGCTAAATTTAGGAGGAATAGATCATGACTTCCAGTCTAAATATCCTAATTAGTTGAAAAAGGTGATATGAGTTAGAAACAGTTGCATGAGTTCCTTCTGCAAGGTGTGTTCCTCTTGATAGCAGCATCAATTTATTTGATACATTTCACTGGACAACTGGCAAATTATTGCCCAGTATTGTACTTGAGGCTACCTCTGAGTAGAGTTGGAGGTTAAATGGGTGTCCATCCCCTTTGTAAAAAGCACATTCGACCATTGTAAAAAGCAAAAGTCGACCATTCCATCGTCTATTTCCTGTGGGATTGCTCGAGTGTCTTCCAAAAATAGCCGACAGTTTTGCTGAAAGGCTCAAAACAAATAGCACTTCTGAAGGAATATCTTACATAGTTTACATAATAGGCATCTCAGAAGGGGAAAAAAGGATGTGTACAGTGTTTCAATGTGAATTCTGCACTGAACAAAAAGACATCATTCTTTGCTTAGCACAAGGCTGAAATTCACCAGGAAGAAAACTGCTGAGGTCAAAGCCTCAGGGCTCAAGTTAAGAAGGAGATATTCTCAAGGGAAGAACTTTTTTATCCTTGATTCAAATGAAAATACAATATGGAAAAGGAACAGTCCGCTTGTTTAAGTCTCAAAAAGGAAAATTTCGACCCTAGCCAAAGTATATTCACAAAAAATCTAACGCATATTTAAGCTGTTAGCAGAACCACCTCTGCACACTTCTGCTTACTGTTTTTTTAAAATTATTTAACACCTGGTCCTTATCTCCTGACCCACGGTTCACCCTTCCTGCTAAACACAGTATCTCAGTTTATAACTAAATACCACAAGTGTAGAGTGTCATAACCACTGGTGCTTCCACATCACTTCATATTCAGCTGCATCTCTCCTCACAACCTGAAGGTTAAGACTGACATATATTCCTCAGTGAAAAACCTATCCTTCATGGGTAAAATACTGAATGCTTCACAAAAGAAGAATTGTTACGTAGAACCCTGCAGCAGTATGAAGAGGCAAGTCAGATGATGAAGCAAGCAATGCCATTTTTTTTCTTTTTTTGACAGCCCAGAGTTTTAAATTGTGCTGTTTGCATCAGGGTAACAACGGCTGAAGGGTCTAAAATTTGTGTTAGCAAGTGCTTTGGGCTTGTTTTCCTTTTCTCCTTAGAGCAAAACAAGCCGTGCTTTTCTCTTCCCAAAGAGACAAACAACTGCTTTCAGACCATGCAAATCACCTGCAATACCCAGCTAACTCTCGATTTTTATTGTCATTCCTAGTCCCCAAACACCACCAGGGAGTGAGCAAGGAAGTGAGCTAGATCAACAGCTGACAGAAATTTGTGGAAAATCCTGCTTAGGAAAAGAACCTGTGTGTGTTTGATAAGAGAGGGCAGGGCTTGGCAGGACACACTTGGTTCCAAGCTGCACCACTAAATATAAAACTCCATCAGCAGGCCCAGAAGCTCTACCACCTACCCTAATGTTAACTACAAATATGGTTGCCATCTGGTGGTTAACACAGAGTGAAGTTTAGCATCTGTGACGAGTTCAAGGTGGACCAGATTCCCTGTCCTGTCCCCTCTGGAACAGCAGTGGTATAAAGAAAACCACAGATGTGGCCATGTTCACTCTTGTGTACAGAGCGAAGCCAGGACCTTGCTGCTGCAGTTCCATACTGGATCTGGCAGTCATTGGGGAATTTTACAAGCAGTCAGACAAGTTCAAGGGATGCTCCTCATCTCAGCAAGCGAGCTAAAAGTAGTGGATGCAGCATGGGCAACATTAAATAAAAGTGGTTTGGGCTGCCATTCTCACCCAGCAGCGTTTTTGAGCAGTGTCAGAGATTGGTACAAGGCTCAGGCCAGCACTGCATTTAATCCCAGCCCTCCTAGATTAAATCTAGCTGCTAAAGATAACTCCCAGGGAACACGAGCAGCAGTGGGCAGATCTGCTCGCCCGCCCTCCCTCAAAGATGCACCAGTCCTTATTCAGTCAATGTCATCTCACAGCAAACCACTGAAAACCAAGACGAGCGTGCCCGCAATAAAAGCAGCTGATCAATGTCCCTGCGTAAAACGCCCGATAATCCCTTCCCAGAGCAGGCAGCTGGCATCAGATGCAGCATGCCAGAGGGATGAACAGGAAAAGTATCCATTGCATATTCCTGGCACCTTCTGCCGGCACAGGGGTGGGCGGAGAGCAGCGAAAGGGCTCCCGGGATTCAAAAATCCCCCCCCTCTTCTCAGCAGATCGGCACAATGTTTAGAGGCCGTACGGCTGGACCACCATTCCAAAACGAGGAGCTCAAGGTCAGCACAGCGAGCAGCGACTATCGCGCGATGCTGGTGAAGATAAGGAGCGAGTGCCCGTCTCCTTTCCCTCCCCATCTTTGAGGTTACGCATTCAGCGCTATGGCAAAGCACAGAGCCGCTCTCGAAAACGCTGCATAAAGCACACCCTAAATGCCACAAGCAAAGGTCTCCTCCTGGTGAAACAAAAAGCATCCGCGGATCCAAGCCGAGCGTGCGGCGCTCCTGCAGCCGGCCGGAGCCGATGCCATGTTTCCGGCGAGCCCGCAGCGCTCCAGCGGGGACACCCGGCATCCTCGGGATGCACAGGGCCCCCGGCTCCGCAGGCAGGGAAGGCAGCTGCCACCCCCCAGCAGGCACCCACTGCCAGACCCATCCCTGCTCCGGGCAGGGCTGTCATCCCCGGTGCCCGCGCCCAGCCCCGCATCCCGGGGATGCCCCCCTTCCCCGCTACCTTCTCCTGCGCCCGTGTCAGCCTCTTCTGCACGTTGGTAGCGAATTTCCCGGCCGTGACCCCCTTGCTGCCCAGCTCGGCCATCTTGCCTGCTCCTTTTAACGGGCTGCGAGCGACGGACCGGCAGGAAGGGGGGGAAAACCCGGCGGGCAGGCGATGGCCCCGGCCGTCACCGCCGCCGCCGCCCGCCCGCCGCCTTTTAAAGGGACAGCGCTGCCTTACAGGGACAGGCACGGGGGCAGGTTTGGGACGGATTTCCCCCACCCTGCCGCCTCCAGGTCCTCGCCGCTGCCCGTCCCAGAGGAAGCCAGCAGGGTGGGAAAGTCCGGGGAACACCGCAAGGCATTCGTCTTAGGTGGTGGGATGAGTTTGCTGCCGTCTTTCATCCCGCAGCAAAACGCCACTCTTGTTTTAAGAGACTTGTGCTACTAATTGTTATCTCTAATTGTCCAAATTCATAGGACAAAGGTACTTTCCAGATTACTCCTGGATATTCAAAAGCACAAAGGGAAATTTAAGTCCTTAAAGAAGGGCACCTGGAAATTAATCAAACCTCTGATTTTAAAAGGTGACATGAAATTTCAGAAGATTCCATCCTTTAATCATGGAATTATTAAGGTTAGAAAAGACCTCTCATGTAATTGAGTCCAGCCATTACCCCAGCATCACTGTGTTCACCACTAAACCATACCCCCAAGTGCAACATTCCCCCACTCTTTGAACACTTCTAGGGATGGTGATTTCACCATATCCCTGGACAACATATTTCAATGCCTGACCACCCTTTCAGTGAAGAAATTTTTCCCAATATCCAATCTAAACCACCAACAGCACATCCTGAAGCCATTTCTGCTAGTTCTGTCACTTGTTATCTGGGAAAAGAGAACAATCTCCACCTTGCTACAGTCTCTTTACAGGTGAGCACAGAGAGTGATGATGTTGTAGTTGAGACAGCCACAATACCCAGAGTATCATCATACAAGTTCAGAAAGCTTCAAGCCATACAGAGTAACATCATACCTCATCAGAAGGCTCCAAGCATCTGCCCTTCTTGTTGTTTAGCCCAACCTTTTAAATTCTTCATCTTACATGCATTGCACCTGTGTGCCCTCTGTTCCCCTTGGTGGTTGGTCAGTGCCCCTGGGCACTCCATGGCTCAGTGCTGTCAATGCTGCTCACCTGCTTCTCACAGCTGTGCCCACTGGGGATGAGGCTCTGCCTCACTCCCAGTCACCACCACAAACTGTGTGCCGACATGATGAGGCCTCCCCTGAGACTCCTTTCCTCCAGGCTGAATCCTCCCAGCTCCCTCAGCTGCTCCTCACAGCACTTGTGCTCCAGACCTTTCACCAGCCTTGTTACCCTTCTGTGGACACACTCCAGCACCTCAGTGTCTTTCCTGAATAGCATGGCCAGGAAACTGAGCACAGGATTTGAGGTGTGGCCTCACCAGTGCAGGTACAGTGAGGTGATCACTGCCCTGGGTCTGGTGCCACACTGATGCCATTTCTGATGCCATTAGCCATGATGCCATTGGCCTTCCTGGCCACCTGGCTTTGGTTTTGCTTTGCTAGGTCTACTGGGCAAATACCTTTTGTGAAACTTTATTCCTTTGCACGTCAGGACAGAGTTCTGCTTCCTGGAACACAGGAAGCCACCTCAGTGCTGTTATTCACATCCTAATCCTCAGCCCCCAGGCTTCCCTCAGTACCACACACCAGGGCTTGGGTGAGTGGTGGGGAAGCTTCCTTCCTTCCTATCCTGCTCCTGCACACTCATCCCAGTTCTTTGTGGGAGCTTGGGACTATGTGCACTCAGTACCCAGTACAGTACCAACCAATCCAGTGCTCTACAGAAAATTGAGACATATAGCAAACTCACATTTACCTTTGTTTAAGGTGGAAGCACCTATTTTAATTCAACGATGGGACCAAAACCTCCATATGTCCCTGGAGCATTTCACACAGCCATTATTTTTCCAGATGAAGACTGTTATCTCCAGTTTCACACACAGGGAATAGTGTAGCACGCACTACTGCAATGTAAAGCAACGGATAAATGTTGAAGGTGATAACTTAAGACAGCTGAGCCAGGTCTTCCAACATATATGTCATTTATTGTTTCCCATTTCTGCTTCAGTACTATTTCTGTTCATTCCAAACAGAAAATAAAAATAAAAACAATTGTCTTGCCAGAGCCCTTAGAAACTGTGAGCAGAGAAGCTGTCAACACCTCATGAGACAGTAAGGCTTCATGAGACAGTGCCTCTGCATTTCTTGCCTGTTTTGACAATGGCTTTTTTTAATGACAAAACCTTCATTCAGAATCTAGTTTAAATCCATGGTATACTTCAATTATGTTAGTAGACATACTATTCCCATTTAATAAAATACTAGGGCATGTGTTCCAGTTGTGCATAAGAAAAGTGCAGTGACACTGGACATAGTGTGTGACTACCCATGATGCCAATCTGTATTGCAAACTGCAAATTTATGCAATTTCTTCCTGGTTTTACATCTAGTATTCATCTATCTGTATGATTAGCATTTAGTATTAATATAAATTAATACTAAATGCTAATCATACAGATAGATGAATACTATTAATATAAATTAATACTATAATATTGTATATATATTGTATAATATTTATTTATATTAATACTATAAATACTCATTTTCTGTAGTATTTGTCCCAAATGCATCTGATTTCTTCCATAATTTCAGCCTTACTAGTTATTTTCATATTACCTTTCTTCTTGGGTATCATCCATAATTTTTTTCTCACCCTCACGTCCCCCGCCTTAGCGGTTTTCAAGGTTGAAAGATGCACATGTGGTTAAACATTTGTAACATCACGTTAAAAAGAGCAGATGTTTCAGGGTCAGAACACATTCCTCTCCGCCCTACCTCATATATTTGCTCCTCCTGCTTAGGTCTTTTCTTCAGTGGAACTGGTTTTGAGAGGATTTTTTTCTGATTACGTCCTTTCAAGTGAAAAGCAAATTAGCTGAGAAGAGAGTCCACAGCAAACATCAGACAACCGTGAAACAAAAGCAGCCAGACCACAATGAAAAATGATGACAAACTGTGTACACTTTAAAAGCTGGGATTAACAGCAAGTATCCACCTCTCAGCATGAGTCATTTCCCAGTTATTTCTGTACTTGATTGGATCAGCACCAAAGCTGCAAAGCATTTGCTGGGCTCCAGGTGTGTTGCAAAAGGTACTCCCCTGGCGTGACCCACATATTATGAGTGGCCATGCACCTGAATGACCATGTAAGCCATTTCAGCCAGGTAACATATGCAGGAGGTTGTTGCTTTGTGAGCAAGAAAGGCTTCAGGCTCATATCTGTCCACCCTTGTTCTGATCTCAAGCTTGCTGTGTTTTACAAGGTTATAAATGTAAATAAATTCAATTGGACTGCAGTGCAATTATGTTGTTATAAATATACAGGCTGGTAACTTAATGCTTTTATATTTGTTTATGTTTTGTTTCATTGTGTAACAGAGATGTCAAGCCTTTTGGAAGCCATTAGTGACAGATTCTGCACAATTTGAGTTAATATAAATCAAACTTCATGCTTAATGGGTATCATCTGCAATGAGATTAAGTTCAATACATGCATAGTGGTCTAATCTATTCTAACACTGGACCCCAGAACACTTCATTTTGCCCAACTGTAACCAGCTAAACATATTTAATTTCAGCTGAGTCACCTTGGCTCCTTTTATAGTCAAAAGAGAGAATCTGTATCTCCAAAGCTGAGGAAGGGTAAACCAGAAAGATCTCCCTTCCCCCTGAGCTACAGAGGGAGATTAGCTGGATAGCTTAAATAGCTGAAGTTAAGAAAGCCAGATGGGTTATGAAACCCACCTGTAGTCCATCTCCCTGGTGACAGCATGACTCATTGCCACAGTTCAGAGGGAAGAAGCAAATCTGTCAAACACTCCAGCACAAACAGGCATATCTAACGTGTACATAGTCACCACTGCTTTTTTATGGCTCTCTTAATTGATTAATGCTCTAGTCAATAATAACTGTGTTAGGCCTCAGCCCCATAAGTGCATTTGACTTCTCAGTTGTCTCATTAAAGGGAGATGAACTGTTCACCTGTTTACAATTAAACATATGCTTAAATGCTCACCGGCTTGGAGTCTATTATTTTGTAGCTTAGGTACAATTTATTCCCTTCATTGCACAAATTGTTGTTCCAGCTATTTTTTTCATTATTATCAGTACTCCTGTTTTGCCAGTTTTGTCCATCTGGGAGCAGGATGTTTTCTTCATGATTAGAAGAGTGATTGCAAAGAGTGATTTCAGCAATGTATCCATTAACTTTTTATTTTTTCTGACTTGAACCTTTTAATTGTAGTTCGCGTGTTTAAAAGTACAAGCTGTGATAATCAAAATCTTCCCTGCTACTGATGGCAAAATCTTTCATAATACAACTCATTTAAATAAAATAATTGTAAAATAACAGCAGAAGTGGTTTCTACTATTCCTGTAACTAGAAGTATATAGTCTCTCTTCCAATTACACAGAGGATTAAAAGCCAGTTAAATTGATTTTTGTTTCTTTTCAGCAAGGATTTTTGATTTTAAGCATATAATTAACATTTTTTAGAAAATATTTAGTAGAGCTCAGTTAATTAAATGTTTATGGAAATATAAATATATCATTATTGGATTCTTTAAATTCTTATACCAAATAATATTTGCAGTAAACTGTTTGAAGAGCTCTAAAGCCCTTTACCCCAAGTACTCATATGATGCAAAATGGGTCTATTTCAATCACAATTTTTTGTAGCATTCAAAGCTGAAGTTCAGATATCAAAGAACCTGGTTGTTTGGATCTGTAGTTCTGTTCTGACTCTGGCTGTAGCACTACAGGCCAGTTGGCCTCACTCCCTGCCAGCACCACTCTCTGGCTTCAGTGACATCAGTTAAAGGACTAATTTAAGACAGCAAATCCAACATCTTGAAAACAACAAATTGCACTAAATATATTATGTAACAAAATCTAATCAAGTTCTAACTCCAACCTTGCCCACCTTTTTCTTTCCATTGCAGATTATGCATTCTTCTGGGACAGCATTCCAGAAGAGATTGCAAAGGTGATTTCTGTCTTGTTTAACCTGATAACATTGTCAGGGATAATTTGGTTATCCATTTCACCATTATCTAGTTTGCCTTAAAATTCCTTCCTGACTGACTATAATCTCTTGCAAACTCTCCCTTTGTTCTCCCACAGGAAGGTGCAGGGAAGAATCAGGAAGTTTCTGCCATAAAAATAATAGATAAGAACTTGCTGATTGCATGTTCTCTCCTTTAAAACAAGTGCAACGTGAAAGAACTTTGATTTAAAAATAGTGTCCGAAGGTGTTCCCTCCCACAGCTCTCAGACACTCAGTTCCTGTTGAATCTCTCCATTCTTTTTTATGAGAAACAGAAGATGATACTCAAGTTACTCTTGTCATGCTCTAAACACACCAAAAAAAAAAAAAAAAAAACCAACAAAAAAACTAATACTCCAGCACTGGGAAGGCTCCAAAGCTGAGAGCTTTGCCTGCCTAGTCCAGACTCACCTGTTCAGAAACAGAGAGAGGCAGGAAATAAAATGGCATTAAAACTTTGTGTCATGTCTCACTGAAGACTGTCCTGTGATTGCAAGCTTGCTTGAATTTTAGGGAATTACTGGGTGCTCATGATGTGCTTTACTGGAACCTCCAAATTTTGGCAGATTTTTCAAAATTCAGAGTGTATTTCTTTTCCATCCACATACCTGTTTAGGTGCTTGATGCACATGCATGTAACTATTTTTTTTCTCTGCCTGAGTGGATTTAGCCATTACAAAGTGATCTTTGGCCCTGAATTTGTGACAGATTAGCTGCCCTTCACTATTAAATGAAGTGAGTAAAAAATGGCAATGGTCTGTAAGCTTTGCACAAATATATTTACAAGAAGCTTGTCAAAATTTCTGTGTACCCTATTGTGCAGGAAAAAAAGGGGTTTAGCAAATATGAAATAATTTTGGTTTTCATTATCATCAGTCAGTAAGGAACAGGCAGTCATGTGCTTCCTTAGGAAAATACTCTGAAAATTCTGGAAGCTTTCAACTATTTATTAAAATATCTAAAAAAAATCAGAAATAATTATATACTCAAATGGACAGGTTGGTTTATCCCCATCTATAGCTACAGTAGAACACATGGGCCAACTGGTGGAATCACACAAAGGATCTCATATCACCAGGATACCATATCAACAGCACAAACTGTCACTGAAATGCAGGAGGTATTTGATATTTTCTATCAAACACACATCCACAAGGTTCCACACTTGTGATAACCATGCCAGGTGGATTATGTAATGCTAACAGTTGTCCCAGTTGCAATGTCTTCCTCCTTGCTTCCCTTTACCAAGAGCCTCATTTTATTTCCTTGGCAACGAAATAGAACGACTTATTCACTGCACATTACTTACAAGAGCCATCTCTCCTTCAACTACTGCAAGGTTGCTATCAATTTAAATCTTTGCAGTTTTCAATATTATACAACTCTTTGTTTTTGAGGTTTGGGACTTGATTTTTCCAAAAATAAGGATGGTAACTTTCCATTCTGGGCAAATTCTCTTTTCTCCACATATCTAATAAAACATTGGATACAATTTATTCATACAATCTATTCTGTTTAATAATTACTGACATTTATTATAATGTTTTCCTAGACCTGGATTAGAAGAAAATACAACACAGAAAAATGTAAAAAAAAATATTCTTACCTGTAACAACTCAGCCATTTCCAGAGTTCTATCAACTCTGTAAAAAGGCTTTCATAAAGATTCAGCAAAAAACAGTGAAGGCCTCAAATAGTTAGAATTGATATATTTCTCTTCCCAAATTATGTGACATTTTAATGTATCATTCAACGCTGTGACATCTTCAAGTTTCCCTGCCAAGTTTAGCAAGGAACATTCACAGTCCTACAGGAAGCATCCTCTACAGTTTAATGAGTGAAAGCCATGTGTGTACAGATATCAGGGTCATCAGCATGTAGAAGAATAAACATAAATTTCAAGCTAAATTTCCATTTTGTTTCCATACTGTATTTTGAAACAAGGCAACACTATCAGATAAATGAACCAAATGTAGTCAATTGTGAAAAATTTTCTTAACACTTCACTCCCTGCACAAGTGATGGAAATACATGTTATTTCTACTACTGTACTCTGACAGAGAAACCACATGTCTAGAAATGTTGCAGCATCTGAGCATTTTTACAAGGATTTTTTAAATAATTTTTAATAATTTTTAATAGGAATTTTAATATTTTTTTTAATTTTTGATGTTCCCTCAAAATCCCTTTTGGATTTCCCAACCTTTTGAAATCACGTGAATAGGTGTCCAGGCAGGAAAAAAAGTCATAATCTGAATCACAAAAACTGAAAACCAAAGAAGGACAGGGGGAATTAAACCATCGCTTTAACATTTTCAATTTTTTTAAGGAATTCACAGCCTTGAGTCACAAGCCAAGGAAAGACAAAATGTGACACTTCTCTCTTAGACATGGAGATAAAGGTAAATTAATTATATATATGTTGCAGAAATATGCTGAGTGTAAAACAAGCTTCCAGAAACTGGTAGCAAATAGAAACCCAAAAGGCAACTATTAACAGAGAGCAGTATTTTTGGTCTACATAACAGCAGTGAGCAAAACAAAGCAAACTGCCTGGATAGGAATAATCTTGCACAGCATTATCCCCTGGCTGTATGTGTGCTGTCAGATCTTCTGATATCCTAGATTTAAAACAACCAACCAAACAAACATAATCCCTTCCTAGCAAGCCAACACGATCCAGATTTACCAAGTCTTACACAGTAAATATTTAGAAAGGAAAGCAAGACTTCATTCTCTAGACAGAGCAACAAATAGGTACAATCCACTTGCAGATCCTACAAACACTTGCACCAACTCATAGCCTCAAAAGGGTGTGGTAATCCTGGAAACCACACAGTTCTTTCCTGCTGAAATTACACATTTCCATTCTATTTAAAAAGTTTGTTGTTTGTTTTTTTTTTTAATGGGGGAGAAAAAGAAGGTTTGACCTTGCCATTAATTAAATGTTTCCTAGAGATATTTAATTAATCGTCTCCTATCCTATCCTCTCCTATACCATCCCATCCCATCCTATCCTATCCTATCCTATCCTATCCTATCCTATCCTATCCTATCCTATCCTATCCTATCCTATCCTATCCTATCCTACCCTATCCTATCCATTATCACAGCAAACAAGTCTTCATCTTCTTATATAATTACCAGAATATAAAAAATGGAAATACAACTATTTGTCCTTTATACTGTATTGGATAGAACAAGGCACCAGAAAGGTTTTGATAAAGATACTCTGATCAGATATGATATTTTTAGAAAAAAAAAAATTACAGATTCCTTTTTATTTATATGTAATATTAGAGGCAGTTCTCTAGTACCCAATTAATTATCTTGAAATTGGAGGCTGCTGACAGCCAACAGAAATGTCCAGCTGACCACAAAAATAAAATTGACTCACTGCTGTCTTTGATGCACTTCTCTTGGCCCCTTGGTTACAATCACTAGTCACTAAAAACACCAATCACAATCACAACTCCTTTTTTCTGGTTTGGCCTTCAGCGGGGATCAATTTGGGAAGTTTTGCTGCATCTGCCTGCAAATGATTGCATATGGAAAAGATTTTTTTCTTTTTTATGTTTTGTTTTAAACATCCAAACCGTGTCTATTATATTTTCCTCTCCCAGTTGTGTCTTCCTCCTTCACTTTTTCCCCTGCTTTTGCAACGTCTCTGAGCTTAGTTTTGGCATGTTTTGGTCCTTTGCAATGCAGCCTATTTCCTCACAGACCATTTCTTGAAGACACGAAGGCTTACAAACACTCTGGAAAGGAGATAGGATCAAATGAAATGCAATTGAAAAAAAGCCCAAAAATACCAGAAAATGGGGAGCTTTAGTGTCTTCAAGAAATGGTCTGTGAGAAAATAAGCTGCATTGCAAAGGACCAAAACATGCCAAAACTAAGCTCAGAGATGTTGCAAAAGCAGGGGAAAAAGTCAAAGAGGAAGACAAAAGTGGGAGAGGAAAATATAATTGACATGGAATGGATGCTTAAAAAAAAAAAAACAAAAAAGGAAAAAATCTTTCCCATATTCTATCAAGTGCAGGCAGATGCAGCAAAGCTTGCCAAAAGGGATCCCCGCTGAAGGCCAAAACAGGAAAGAAGGACTTAGAAACCTGATGGAAAGGAGATAGCATCAAAGGAATTGCAATTGGAGGAGAAAAAAAAAAAATTGGGAAATTTGGGGAATTTAATGACTATGAGAAAATGGACCGGGATTCTATCAGAGCAATGCAAAACACCAAAACAGGAGGTAGCATCAAAGAAAATGTCTATTATATTTTCCTCTCCAAGTTTTATCTTCCTCCTTGACTTTTTCCCCTGCTTTTGTAATGTCTGTGAGCTTAGTTTTTGTATGGTTTGGTTTTTCGCTCTTCTCTGATAGAATCCTGGTCCATCTTCTCACAGACACTAAATTGCCTACATTTCCCAATTTTCTTTTTTTCCTCCCTCAATTGCTTTGATGCTATCTCCTTTCCAGCGTGTTTTATCAAAACCAACTAAAGAAAGTATCTTCTAGCTAGCATTTCTTACTCTTTTATGAGTGACCATCCCCTTAAAAAATACTTGAACAAACATTAAAGCATGACAAGCCTTCCTTGTTTTAGTCCTTCTTTACAGATCCTGGAGAAATAAATAATGGTGCTGGCACTAAATATCTCTCTTTCCAGTCAAATTGTTCAACATTCTACTTCCAAACTTTAGATGTCAAGTGCATTTTGATAACCAATGAAGAGAATGCTTCCATTTGTTGCCTAAAGACATCCAAAAATAATGAGGTCTTTTGTCCTCTCTATTTTCATATCAGTGTGCAGTTACATCATAGTCATAGAAGTAAAGCAAAGGCTTAGCAAGATTTTCTCCTCTGAGAAGTAGCCAATTCAGTGGAAAAGCCTGAGGACCCTGACCTAACTCAGCATCTGGGAATGTAAGGTTATTCCCCATCCACTGTATGTTTTTCTGTAATTTAATTCATTTTAATTTTACATGAATATCACAATTGATATTTAATCACTTCTCATGGCAGAAAATCATTAGTAGCCCACTATTTTGTGTTCCAGTAGAAAAAAAGACAATGTGCTAATTGTAATTATTTTCTAGTCAAATAACAGCATAAATTTCATTTGGTTTTGCCTCTAGTATTGTGTGGTGGAATGCCAACATCAAAAATAATAATGCAAGTACATAATACCAAATTATACATCAACACAACTGCAGTAATTACAATCAGTACTCTTGCATTCCAATGTGACCCAGAATCAAGACAGATTAAAACATTAATCTCTACCTATGCATTTGCTAATGAAGCTTTGTCAGCTGAGATGACCCAGTCCCAGAAGATGCAGAAAGAGAAATTCAACACAATGAAACTGTTCAGTGTGGGCCTAAAATTTACAGCCTTGAAAACATACAAACATTATAGACATCTGCTCTGATGGAGCAGCATGGCAGATCTTTCCTGCCTCAATCTAATCTGACACGACCAGTGGATGGAGAAGTGTAGCCATTCCCTGCAGAGGTGATGATTGATCTCTGCATCACAAGAGGAGTTAGAAAGCTTTGCCAGCTGAGATTTATGTCTCAGAAATCTGCAAAGTTGGGATGTTTTGTAACCATTTTAAAAATAGAATGTAGGACAGAGGTGAGACAAATGGCTGCCCACACTTCCTGGAGCTGATATCTATTTATATTGCAAATCTAAGCCTGACATGCAACCAGTGAATGATTACTTCTTGGATGAATGTGGTGCCTTCATTCTTTGTGGAAAGAAATGCATGTTATTTCATACAACTTCATCCGAAAATAACAGGTGTTTGTTAAAGTTATCATGATTACTATGCATTTATTATTTATGAATTTGTGACCATAAGAGAAGCATCTATAAATGTGATAGTCGTTAGGAAAATTAGAAATACTGATTGCCTTTTCAGTGGTATCTTCTTAGATGAAGATGTTTAGTCAAGTCCCTCCAGATATGTGTAACTGACTCTCTGCATACCTTTCTGATTCTCTAATCCACTAGACTTAATTCTTCTTTTTTGCATCTGGGATGAGACTGTCTCTGCATTATTTGGGAATCTTCACGCAAATTTAAGTGTTCACCCCTGTCTGCATAAAGGAGACAAAGAGCTTCATGAACTCTTTGAGCTGCTGAAAGTGAGAAAGGCTTGTCCAAATATTTCTTATCCCATTCTTAGCTGTGGTGGCAAACATTCTCTTGCAGTCGTTCATCCCTTTGACACTTCTTTCCAAAATCCCTGACTCCAGCCTTCCTTTTGTCTGAGTCAAGTGGGCTGCTGCAGTGAGTTTACACTTCAGTGAGTTTACACTTCAATGAAATTGTTTCCCAACTAGATAAACATTTGAGAGCAAACACTGAGTTTTAAACATTGCCAAGATTGCTACAACACCCTCTAAATGCTGTCAGATGATCTCCTGTTTGCTGCAATGTTTAGTGCAGTAGAGTCTGAAACACACAAATATCCCCCTCAATTACTTCCTGTCTCCTTTACTCTTATGTCACCTAGACTATGATCTCTTCAGAGTAGGAACTGCCTTTATTTTGAATTTTGCATGATAACAGGTAGAGTGTCAAAGCTCAATGATTAACAAACTGTTAAAGACAAATCTCCGCAGGAGCCATACAGGACTGCAAAGGCTGGATTTTCTCTAACAAAACGTTTCCCATATGAAACTTTGGACATGCTCTACTTTTTTCCACATGCAAATTCCCATTTTGAGCAAGGATATGCAAAAGATGAACAGAAATTGAGACTGTTTGCATGTACAGGGGCAAAGAGACTTTATGAAACAAGTGTAACCAAACTCCTCTATCTTTAAGAAGCCATAAGTACATTGCTCTTAGCTATATATATATATATATATATATATATATATATCTCTTTTTTTTTTTTTTTTTTTTTTTTTTCCCCAGACACATAATCCCAGACTTTCACTAAGGAATACTATAAAGGCAGCACCACCTAGTGGTACCAAAACCACAGTGTAGTATTTTCAGTAGTTTCCTGAAAATCCTTTTGGAAACACAGGGGAAACTCAGCTGAAATTATTTTTTAAATACTCACATGACATTTTACATGTTTTGGTCTTTTGTTTTTTTCAGCAAGAACATGAATAAATATTTGCAAGCTCTTAGCATACATATATATATAAATACATATACTTGTTTTCTGTTTTAAGTACGCTTTGGAAAGGAAAAAGGGAAGTGAACAGGTGCATTAATCACAGCAGATAAAATATTTTTCTTCTTATTGTACATATATATATATTTTTCTTTTTAAATATCAGGTACCACAATAATTACTCCTCATACCTTTCTATCCAGCGTTATTATTTACTACTGCATGTGTAAGGTTTAGATGAAAATCAAACCTACACAGGAATAAGAAATACCTGGCAACTTTGGACCGCTTCCCAAATATTTTCCAGAGCACATTCCAGGGAATTGTAGTGTATCTTGCTTCAATAAATATAGTCCATGACAGAGGTGCTCACCTCTCAAAAATCAGAAGGGTCCAATGTGTCAGGGCCCAGTTTTCCTCCCCAGAGATGGTATTGGCACATGGATTTACATCTGTGCTCAGTAGCTGTACAGTGCTGGGAGTATCACTTGGTAGCAGTTTAGATCATCCTACTATCTGCTTTTCACTTAGCCCTGTAAATCCTCTATTGACACTTCTCTGACACTTCAGGAGGTGAAAAATCCTCGGATTCATCTGCATCCGTGGGAGCCTGCCAGTGCAAACTACCATTGTTCTGAGCAGTGAGAATCAGTGGTTTGTTACAGCCCTTCTGAGTCTTCCTCTGGGCATGCACTGGTAATGTTTGGCATTACCAAAGATTTAAATCTGTAATAATTCTATGAAATTATATGATAGTATGTTTTAAAGTTAGAAACATTATGTGACAACATAGCATAGGAAGGAAAAACCTCAGTGATCAAAACCAGCAGTGGCCTTGTTTTTTCAATGCAGTGCAAATAGTACACAACAGACACTCCAAACTATTCCTGCCTCATCCCTTTTCTCTCAGCCTGCCCCATCCTCCTTGCAGTTCACATCTCACCTCACCATTCCTGAGCTGGCACCCCCTGTGGTATTTGGTACAGCCACAAAGCCTCCACTCCTGTGGCTTTCCCACTCCTCCCTTCCCAGTCCCCAGCACCAGCCCAGCTCTTCTGTCCCTAGCTCCAAACTCACCCCCAGTGCCTGCTTCTGTCACAGCTGCCAGGCATCCTACTCTGCATCTTCACAGCCATGTCACAGCTGGGGTATTTCAGAAGCTCCTAAGTTTCATTCACCACTGGCATACAATGTTGCTGGTGCTGGGACTATTTCACCACTGACCTTGTATATTCCTTCCTTGCCTACAAGAGAGTATGGAAAAACAGAGAACAAACTGACTGAATGGAGTTAAATTCTTTATGGAATTCTTTATCATTTCATGGTTGGGGATAATTTCTTTTAAGTCTTCCCCATGTCTCAGAATGACTTCATTCTAAACTCTAGTTCTCCTGATAGTTTGAAACCTTCCACACTAGTTAATTTTTTCATTGTTACTGGTGATACTTGTTTTGAACAGGCATTATCCTTTGCCTTAAGAAGTAAAGAGCTTAACCTGAAGGTATTTGAAGATTTATGTCCTCTTACAATATTCACTTTTCTAGACTAATTACATAAACTTTTTGAGGATAAATTTAATCTCTTGCAGATATCCATGTTTCCACTACCTGTTATCTAATCCAACTGGAAAGAGCAAAATCAACTCAGCAGTTTTGTGTCCAACAAAACAAGTTCTCCAAACCCCATGGTTACATAGCTTCCAGATGTGCCAGGGCTTGATCTGCCAGCAAACCACAGGGAGGCAGAGCAAAAACCATTACAGTATAACCCTTTCTCCACTCACAGAAACTATTAATCTGATAATCTTAGTGTATCCTCATCTGTCCAAATCAAACTCTACCCTTCTTGAACAGTGAAGCACATTGTATTATAGCACTTAGAAGTATCTCTGACAGAAGTTGGTGAAGAATAGGTCAGATTGCATCCCATACATTGTAGGCTGTATTTCTCATTATTCTCACATACTTGCACTTTCTAGTCACCTGTGATTATCTAAGCCTTCCTCCACATATTACATTTTCAAGTGGAGAGCTCCTCAAATAAATTATTTTAATTTCCTACACACATATATTTTGCTATTAAATTAGAGACCATTTCTATTACATTCTGGATTGGTTTTGTTGTTGTTTTGGTTTGATTTTCACACTTTATGCCTTTTTTTCTTTATATCTTTAGTACTCTTCTGTGTATTAAGCAATTAATCAAAACATTAACATTAGAGTCAGTCCTTGGGTATTTCTTGGATAACTTTGCCAGTACCTTTCCTCCACAATGACAGTACTCTTAACATGTTATCTCCCCTTCTGCCAACTCATTACACACCTTAAATTCTTGTAAGAATCCCCCTCTTTTCTAGCTGAACTATTACTTTTCCATGGAGTAGTGAATCTTTCAGTTCAATGCAACAAGTTAAAGACTTGAGGCTGCTAAAGAAAAATGCCAATATAAATAGTAATTAAAATAAGAACAAAGCCTTGTAAATTCTGTATAAATATTTTATTATGTATAAAAGACAACTTACATGGATAGGTGCTCCATTAGAACAAAATACTGGCTGTTTTCATTAAAAAGTTCAAATGCTACAAAAAGCATTTCAGAATGTCTCTTCCATCTTCTGCACTGACATTTTACTTAGGGACTCATACCAAGCAGCAAATGTACTGCAACATAGCAGTGGCTGGTGTTTCTAATGATGCTATGACAAAGCAAAAGGAAGGCACCATATGGCATCCAAATTTGGATTCAAGGCAGGAGCTCCTTGTCTCCAAGTCAACAAAACCAGGCAGAGTTATGGAGTCAAATACTCAGTCCATAGACTTTTAAACAGATTTTGCAAAACATTTCCTTCGGGATGTCAGCTGGCTCTGGCAAATACAAATTTCTTCATTTGATTTAAGATGGAGACAATTGAAAATAACAATGGAAAAGGGAAAAAAAAAGGAAAGATGGAATAATTGGGAGGCTTGGAAAAATCAGAAGGCAGGCTTGTTCAAGGAAAATACTCCCTACAGAATACCTGGTTTTCTTACAGTACACATATATGCTCAACACAATAATAATATTTTAAAGTCCTTATGTAGGCATTTAATCCTCTAGTAGATCAGACCAGTTTTGTTTAGTGTTATTATTTTGTATAGGAGATCCATACAAAGGAGATTTTGGTTCTCTTTTGTCTAAACCTTGAAAAGGCATCACAAAAAGAAATCAAAATATTTTAACAGTGCAACTGTAGTAGCTAGGTGGCAATGTGAAATTTCATGTCCACCATTAAAACTACAGTGTTTTTAAATTTCTAACCTGTCTTTGATTCCAAAGGCTAGACAACCAAAGAAAAATTTTGTCATTTTAAAAAACAAGTTGCAAAACTTTTGCTAAGTTTATTTAGCTGAAATATTTATGATTGCATGTAAACTACCTCCCAAAAAACAGTCAGAGCCTGACATGTAAACAGTTAACTATATATAATTACATATGTACCATAGTAGGATATGCAGGTTTGAACATTGTCCAAGGCCTAATGTGGACACAGGGTACAAGGTTTCTCTCAAAAATGGGAATGTAAGGTTTGTGCAGTGATACTAAAGTTATCCAAAGTATCATGAAAGGGAGAGTTTTCTGTTGGCTGTCATAGGAAAAATAATCATAATAAAAAACCGAACCAAACAAAACAACCCCCAAAAGACCAAACCCTAACTTCCAGGTGTCCACTCTTTCTGTTAGGCACCAGATAGTAAACAAACTTCTCTGAATACTTCAGTAGTCACATTTCCATCCAACAGAATTCTGTATTTGCCTATGGGTTCCGCAAGTTAAAATGGGAAAATTCCAGTTCTTACTGCTGAAGAACAGTAAAATTTACTGTTTCCAGTTCTTACTGTTGAAGAACAGAATAAAGTCAAAAGTAGCATTTTAATTAAATGATAAGAATGTAACAACTACTTTCTTTTAATATTTACATTTAGGTTTGGCATATTAGCTAGAACAATGAAAGTGGCTTGTGCTTTGGTGATGAGAACAATGCCTGGCTTCAAACTCTCCAATGTGACATTTAAACTATCATTTTTAAGACTTTTATTTTTTTTAAACTATATAAAACATTTTATGGGGATTATGTTTAGATAAATTTGTATATGTTCTGTATTTCAAGTCTAAACAACTTGACGTATATTGTATTTTTTCTATCCTTACTTTTCATATTACTGGAATTTTTTTTTTTAATACATGTAGAGTAAATGTTTTTACATATTAAAAAATGATCTCAAAATTTCATTGTTACGTGGAAACTTTTAAAAAACACTGGAGGACAAGAAACAGGAAAATATAACGTTATACATGCAGCTAATTTCCACATATTACATAATAATCCCCTTGCTCTCAAATGCACTCACTGAGTAGCAGCATGACAAAACCACTGAATGATACTGACATGTCTGAATTTACTTCTGGTTGGCTTTTTTCAATGCATGTGCTGTTATTACAAGGAATTCTCCAGATAAAAGGAGATTCCCAGTGCAAGAAGGAATCTTTTTGGTATGTATTTTCATATGTGTAATTAACTGTTACAGGAGAGGTAATTGCTCTTATGTCCTGCTAGAACTAAGGCAGAACATAAAACTTCATGATATTGTCAAATAGCTACAAACCAGAGAACAAGCATGTTTTAAACTTCCACAAAATGCAAACCTGTTTCCATGAAAATAGTACAAGCACTTCCAAAACGTTTGAGTTTCACTTCCTGTCAGAAAATCTGACATTGATGGAGTTTCCAGGAGTCAGAAGTCCATGAGTTTTGGCATGAACTGGTTCCGTTTTGGGAGAAATTTTGATTTCAAAATTCTGAAGTAGCTGTGAACATAAACAGGACAAGTATTAGAAAAACTGCAAAATTACCAATGAGGAGTAGCCTTTAAACAAGAGAACATAACACTGTCACAAGCAAAATTTGTGTTGCCAGTTTGGCAGAGTTTAAGTGCTATGATTCCCATCCAGGAAAAGAAAAAGAAGGTGTTACAAGGTAAAGATTATAATCCAAAATCTTCCTCCTCTGATGGAGGGAGGACTAAGCAAGTCCTTTCGGAAGAAATCCCACAGAACCAGATTAAATAGTCTGAACTACCAGATTAAATAGTCTGAACTATCAAAGAAACTAAGGTCTCCCAAACTTTGTGAGGTTCCCCTCTATGTCTTTTTGATTTCACTTCCTTTAATATAAATCAATATGTGAAATTATTAAGAAAGCTGTTGGAATCCCAATCCCATCAGAATCATTTTTCTAAATGAAGAATACTTCAGCTCTCTACTTTTACACTTTCAAGACATCCTCAACATTGCAACATCCTCAACTTTTCCTAATAATAAATCCCAAACACTTTTTTCTGTAAATTAAGTAATTTTCTCTTATTCTTTCTCTAGTATGACTGATAACCACTGCATTATTTTCCGAAACATAACTACATTTTTCAGTGTCAGATGTTTGATGAAGCTTTTATTCAATTTTTCTTTTTAAAATCCCTCTTGTTATTATCTTTGTCTTCCAAATTTCCTTGAATTTGGCTATATTGTCCTTAAAATGCATTGCATGGGGATGGCTGTTTATTGTTGCTAAGTGAGGACTCATCAGTGTTTGGCAAGACTGAGTAATTTAGCTCCTCTTTCTGACATACAAAATGCTTGCTAATGCTGTTAATATTATCTAGAATCACATTGCCTTGTCAGAATTGAATGATTTTTTACTGTATCACTCCAGTCTGTTCCTATGGTACTAATATTACTCAGACAGTTGTTCATAAATCTGTATTTATGCATTTATTTCTTCTCAAGGGCACTAACTTGCAACTGTCATTAATGAATAATTTTGTGTTGCTTCTAGAACTTTTCTTATTTTTCTTCAAAGTTCTATATTCACATCCCCTGATTTTAAATTAATTCACAGCAGCTTGGTATCCCATGCAAACTGTAAAATTATCCTCTAATCCATCACTTACACTGTTAATGAAAATAACAGCTTAAATCAAATGCAGGACAGACTTTTACTGAATTTTAATTAAATGCTTTCCCAGTTCAACAGCAATTATTCTATAGCTAATGCCTCCAGCTATTTCCTTTTTCCAACCAGCTGTGCATGCATTTTGTGGGCACTTCCATCTGGAACAAATTTTATTAATTTAATTGAGAGCAAAAACATACTGGACGTGTGAAAATACTCCCTGAAGTCAGAGTACATGACTTACTTTATACCCCCACATGAGGTAAGTGATCAAGTCAAAGAAAGAAATTAGATTGGTCTGAAACAATTTCTCGTTGATGAGCTCCATGTGTTTCTAATTTTAACTCACTGAAGTATCATTTCTGTGTTTGTAAATAGGTTGTGTGCTGATTTGCTCTAGTTTCTTTCCAGAAAACAAAGCAGGTTCTCCATTGCTTCCTTGAGCATCCTTTTAAAAAAGATGGAAATGTGTTTGTTTTACCAAGCCCCCTGGGAGCTCTCTCACTCTCAGCTCCAAAAGACAGGCACTAATTGTTCAGAGATTGCTCTCGAAGTTTATTGAAGGAAATTCAAAGACAAATTCAATCAAGCTTTCCTTTGAATACATGAAATGGATCTAAATATTTTTATAGTTAAGTAACTATAAATAATTGTCAAATCTTTACTATTTGATTGCACAGTCTGTACTCATTATTTGAGCTGTAGGCTGTCTTGTAAATGACAAAAAATGTAGCAGCTGTTGGGAACGTTTTCTTTATGATATGAACCAATCAAAACCAATATATCTAAATATGTACTATTTATATAACTATAAATTATGTATATCTAAAATGAGAATGAGTTAAAAGAAAGAACCAGAAGAGACAGAAAAGCCCAGAACATAGAAAAATTCTACTGTTTGTCATCACACTGTGATCAGTACAAGGATATAAAATCTATTTTCCATCTTTGTAAGTTCTGAATTCTTCTAAAATAAACAGAGAAATTGAGCAGGTAACCATTGTAATATACATTAAGAAAGATTTCTGATTTGCTTACAAAATCCTTCTGTACCAAATCTATATATTTCCTTAACAAACTTACCTTTAGTTTTACATCATGTGTACTATACCATCTGCAATGTAGTTTAGGTACTATGCTGTATTTCAAGCATGATTATTTTCAATTTTTAAGTCTTTGCAGCTTGAGTACGTTAGACAACACTCCAAAACAAAGATTTTGAGCACTGTAGGATACCCAGAAATGGCATACATTAAAAAAAACAATACCAATTCACTTTCTTCTTGTAGTGCTGTCACATAGCTCTAACCTGAATCAGTGCAAGATGGATTTCCAGCTCTGCAATTCTTTTTCCTATACAACTTCTAATGCCATAACCAAAGGGGATGGAGCCAAAGTTGTCTACTCTGTCCAAGTTATCTTTCCTCAGCCAGCGCTCAGGTCGGAACTCATTTGCCACTGAGAAATTTTCTTCACTGTATGAAGTGGCATAATGACAAAGTGCCAGCTGGGTCTGAGGAAACAAATGATATTTATATTTAGCTAGCTCCAACACACATAACAAAATTTAAAAGCATTTACAATTACTGTAATTTCTGCAATAAGAGGTGATAAAAATTAAGCAACTCAGTAATTCTGAAGACAAAAGAATACCTCAAAAATCAAATCCCTCACTCAGTTGGTCAAAGGAAATAATCTTCAAATTGTTTTCAATGTTGCTGGATATATTAGAGAACATGCAGTGGGGAAGGAGATGGGAACAAGTTACAAGTATTGGGAATTGTTTCATGAAGTTGCTTTGAGAAAAAGGGAGAAACTTTCCACAAAGGGAATTAACAGACAAAGAATTGGAAAACTGCAAGAATAATGAAATCTATGCTTTTTAAATTGAATTGTATCATTACACAGATATGTTATAAATAGACTCCACTATCAAGGATATTAAAAAGAAGTCATGATGATAAATTTCATTTGCAGGTGAGGACCCAAATAAAAAATATCAAAACAACAGCAACAAGTCAATCATAAAATCTATTTGTGGCATATAAATGGGTATTACTGAAATACTTTCCTCTTAATGTTCTAGCATGGTGAGAACTTTTAAAATCAATGAAGTGTATATATGTTGGAGCAGATCATATTTCATTTGCAAAAATTAAACTGCTCTCTGCAGAGGACTTCAACAGAACCTACCCCTTTAGGTATCAAGTATCCTCCAATGATCAAGTCTTTTTGGGTCACTCTTCCATTTCCTGGCAATACTGGATATAACCTAGTGAGAAATATTTATCTGAATTTCAAAAGTAATAACTAACACAAATTTTAAAATGTTAAGATTCCAATTTGCGTTCACAAATATGCAGGATGAATGCCATAATCATTCACACCAAAAATGTTTATAGAGTACAGAACACCTTGAAGCTTCAAAGACCTCGAATCATCTGTGAGAATATGACCATCATCTAAGAAAAGTTATTTATTAGTAACTGAAGATTGAGCTATTTGGTCTATGCATTTATTTGCTTTATACATGTACAAGCATGAAGGTAGGTGGTCAAGCTGGAGACATTTTAGCACTACTGCTAAAGCTGAAAAAGCCTTATTGATGCCTTCTCTAAAATCCTCTTACTCCCCTCCCCTCATGATGAACATTTAGTATAAACATATTTTTAAAAAAGTATGTCACATGACTTTCATTTAAATCAAAAAGCTTAAAATTGTTGAAGTGGGACTGTCGAAGTACCAGTGTGGGGGAGGAGTTTGTTACATTTTATCATACAGACTAAAGGGAAAAATAAAGCTTTCTATTCCCTACCTTAACAGACATGTCCTATGTTTGTGATACCACTTCTACCATACTGAGAAACACTCAACATTATATAATCTATCTTATTCATTGCTTGAGCATCCTTGGACACAATACTGCTGAAATAAATAAAAGTAGAAGCAGCAAATTGCACTAGAAACAATAAACTACAAATGCTAAAATGGACTCAAAATTCATTAGAATAACATGGAATTAAATCTTTTAGTTGTCTGCTACTTACCTCAAGGTTTCTTTCAGGACAGCTCTAATCAAAGGCAATTTCGGGACATCACGAGCCACTGGAACTTGATCTTTTCTCAGTTTATTGACTATTTCCTCATAAACACGTTGCTGCACCTCTGGGTGCTTTGCCAACAAGTATATGGCCCAGGACAAAGTGAAAGAAGTCTAAGGAAAAACCACAATCATCAAGCCCAACAAGATTACATTAATACTAATTTCAAGCCAAGAAAAACAATCAGCTTTCAACTATGTGTTTTAAATGTTTAAAGTTATGAAACAGGCTGGCAATGAGTCACATCTGGATTCAATGGGAGGTTGCCAGACGTTGCCATCCCCTCCTTCATCCCTTTTCCATCTAAAAGTCCACCACATATCAAAACAATCCCTGCTGATATTTTCCCAGTGAAATATAAAAAGCAACAGACAAACCAAATGCAAACCCAACTATGTGAGCAATATTGAAACATAAACACTCCAAACAGCAATGGATTAAGTTAGCTCTTAGTTTTCAATATGCATTTCACCTTTCCTTCCAACAAAAACACTTCACAGGAAACAAGATAAGAAAATTCTTCTCAGAACATTTCCAACCCCTTTTAAGCATATGGGGGTCCCCCCATAGCATCCACACAACAGAATTGATATCACCACTGCCTAAGATTATACTTTATCCTTTTGGTAAGCAATGCTCCACCACTATCATTTAAAAATATTTTGTGTGAAGAAGAAACAGAACACGAGGCAGGACACGGTTCAACTTTGAGCACAAGAGGATTTAAAGAAGCCCATCATCTAATCTTTTTTCACCACAGCTGGATAAAAAATCAGTTTGTGGAAATGTCTTATTTTGGTCTTAAGTTTAAGATCAATTTAGAATGCAAATTCATCATGATGGTGACCTTTTATGTCTTGTCTTCAAACAGGGGTATAATGCTTGAAGAACAACTCTCATAAGCTTTTCTTGATTTTCTTGCAATATGGAATGGCTGTGCCTTCTACAATGCAACCCAGTTGTATTCCACTGAGAGCAGCTGAAAATTGTACAGAAATTCTCTGATTAAACAGTGTTCCTTCCCAGGTTCCCAGTTCCTTCATAACTTCTTAAAAATTAGGACTGCTCCAGGAACAGACAAAATGCTTTGTAGCCAACAACTGCCTCACAATTCTGCTGAAAGCTTTTATTATCCTCAAAATCTCTTTCAGCTTCTATGATAAAATGAGATCTGAATTGACAGCAGAAGAAAAAAAAAAGGTTCCTTCCATTTTTGTTTTGTACTTGAAAATTAGGAAATCAGAAGTATAGTCCTCTCAGAAAAAGACTGTTGCCAGCTGAGAAAGCTGAGTCAAATGGAAAGGGTAATTCTTTTTGGCATGAACATTGTCCTTTTAGTTTAATGAAAAATGTCACACACTAAAAATGGAAAATTAATGGTGTGAAAGATTAGAAAATTAATGGGATTAATAACTGTTTTACTTAAGAACCAACATCAAAAACCTCTGCAAATTATTAAACCCTTGGGACATTTAACCAATGGAGTAATATTCAGCACATGAAGAAGTTTTACATATTCTCCTTATTTTGGAATTCAAAAGTGATTGATGCTGGGGTTTTTTGGTTTTCTTTAGAAACCTTACAAAGTTTCTTAAGCCAAAACAATCTGAATTCAATTATCCAGAGAGTTTTTCTTTTCTTTAAGACCATTTTACTTTTTTACTTATTTTAAACCTTTTTACTATAAGACTATTTAAGTCCTACATAACACTTCTCTATCAAATTAATACAATTTCCTTAAAAAATTTGTTCAGTAACAATCATTTATAGTAGAAGTGTTCACCAATATTCTAAATAGCTCTGTATACATTTTACATACAATAACTCATCTTTCTCTTTCCTTATTCTTCCAATGGTCATGCTGCAGTCAGTACTGAGCTACACTGATTTCATATGCTAGGAATGAGGGGGGGAAGTACACACGACATTAATTTTTCTTCAAATGTATGGCAAATTAGAAGAATAAAGAATGAGAGACACTTGAAACACGTTCCTAGGTGTTCACATATTGGATACACCAGCCCCACTAACCCTGAGCCTCTATCACAGGTCTCTGCCTCAGCCTGACTCTATGTTGCCAGCACAAGCAGGGGCAGAGTGAACTTGTGCCTTATCCACATCATTGCTGGCCTAACATTCCCCCAGTAATGGATTCCAGCAGAAACTAGGTATCTGATCAATAGTGTGTGTCCCAGTTGATTTAATTAGCCATACATGGAAATCCTTTACCAAACTCTACATATGAATTTATTGATCAATGTTTTTCACCCTAACTTTCAGATAACCTTTCTATCGTGCTCCACCTAAAGTAGCACAAACACCAACCTGATAAGCAAACTAGTAAAAGAAAATGTATGAAATACAAGCTGAATGTAAAGACAATTGCTATTTTATCTGTTTAATAAACTGAGGAACAGACTCCCAAGTGATGGGTTCCTGTAAACCACAGCTAGATCAGAACGCTGATTTCATTCCAGTGGAGAGATTACACACTACAGGAAGTATTTTGTATCACTTTAAAGGCCTCATGGCTTAAATCTGTTAAAATTACATCCTTACCAGTAATTTAACCCCCCTGAAGAGAGCTGCCAGTGATCCTGGTGTACAAAAACAACTATGCACAAGAAAAATGGTAACAAGCTTACTGTGTCCACTCCTGCCAGAAGCATTTCAGTCATGTTGGCATAGATCTCTTCCAAAGTAAGTTCCTTACTCACTAGGAGGTGTGTAAGTAGCCCACCATTCACTACTTCTCCTTGGTCCAGCTGAGACTGAATAGCCTTCAATTTGTTGTCAACATGGATTTGACCTTTGGGATTCAAAAAAATTGTTAAGCCTCCATTTTTATTTTTGTGCTGCTTCCATTCAGCAATCATTTTTCTCACACTACACTGCACATCTAGGGGAAAAAAAATTCTTTTTTCTTAAGGAAAAATCCTAGAGTGATGGTGGAGGTCTTTAGGTACTCATGGCAAGGAAAGATTGAGCTGACAGTAACCCTGGTAGCTCACAGCATGAGAATGCTGAGCACAAAGAAAGGACACAAGAGACTTCAGTGCCCTTCCTTGAGGGAAACTCAAGGCCAAGTTTTATGCCCACCTGGCTTGTCTCCTGGTGACTCTGCAAGAAGTGGTGGACTCTGCAGAGCACGCTGCAGCTCAGCACAGAAGCTGCTGCAAGATACTAGCAGCATCCAGAAGGTCAAAGCCACAGAACTTAATTATTTTGAAGAGGAAGATGAGGGCCATCAAGTGATAACAAAAATACAAAAACTTCAATGAATGACACACTGAGCAATTTCACCCATAGCTCCATGTACATTCTAGTGATTGCAAATAGCATCTTTGGTCAAGCAAGGAATTTAAGAAGAGAAAAACTCCTCTGAAAGTTAATGGTTCACAGAATGAGCTCACAGAATGAGCTTACAAAAAATGAAAATGCATGCAGCTTTCTAATACTTGACAGAGAAAAAGTTTTTTTAATACTCAAGAACATTAAAAAAAATAAAATTGCAAAGACAACTCCTTCTTCCTACTCATGTGAAAACTGATTCATAAAGTAGCCTGGAATGTTTTATTTACCAAAAAGCCCATATTGTAGTACATCAGTGTACTTCAATGTCAACTTATACACTTGTATATATATAAATAAACTTTACAAAGTGTTTAATGAATTGCTAGTGTCTAGTTTATTAACTTTCTAGTCAGTTTTAGTGGTGATTATGTTAGGGTGCCTAATTAAAATTTTGCTGAAGTCAACAAAACTACCCTCATTAAAACTGAAGGGGCTTAAGATAAAACCTTGGCAAAGCTCTTGGACCTGGAATGACAAGCGGGTGCTGAAACAGATGAAGATAAATAAAGAAAGAGCAGTATAAAATAGGGGAGTTTTGAAATGTACTGATAAATTTTGTTTTCAGTAGAATATTTTTTAAAACAGTTCCCCTGGCCAGTCTGCATTTAATATGAAACTTACTTCTGCCACAATGTCTTCTTATAATTTTAGAAGAGAAATGCAGCTTGTCCCGTTCAAACACACACAGAACCTGCAGAAATACAGCTGAACTTTTCTACTACTAAATCTTACTAAATTTGAAGAGTCCATCCCAGGATCTGCAGAACTCTCTCCAGGGCTTTGGAATAAGTGGACGAAGCCATTTAGGAATAGCACCTGCATACATAGTGGTCTTAAACATGCTAAACATCAATTCCAGAGCCTCAATATATTCAACAGTCTGCTGTGGGATGTTGTTTTCCAGGCAGCCCAACCGGCATTCATACAGAATAGTGGCCACACCTGCACATAAAAAAATGAAAGAATTGTCTATACACATACATGATTATATATTAATAATTTAAGGAATTAATTAGCATTAAATGGAACTACTTTACAAGAAATTTATTACTACTTCAGTTGGGGAACAGATAAAACAGAAATCCAGAGCACAGTAAAAGAGCCCAGCTAAACACTGCAGCAAGAGAGTAGTTCCTATGTCAATAATGCTCAGCATGAGAAGGCAGCCAGGAATTCCATCAGAAGCAGAGCAGCCTCCAGCCTGTTTGCTGTGTTTTGCACTGCACTGTGAATCCCAAGCCTGCCCTGCTGGCCTCTGAACACTCAGGGACACACGAGTCCAAAGACATTTCTGATAACTGCTGAGAACGGAGGAGTTTCTACTACTGGCTGTGTCTGTCATCAGCTGGTAGCAAATGAATGCTGAGTTTGTGTAAATGGATAAAAATCTTGCACTCCAGATAGTGCTTTTACTGCACACACCATTCTCCACCCGACCCTAAAAAACAGCAGTGTGACACTGTTGCAAGTGACAATGTTGACTGTCTCTTGTTCTGACTTGCTGTAATTTTCACGGATCTTTTTCTGCAGTTCTGCAGGCACCTCCACTAGACATTATCTTTACTGACAAAATTAATTTTGAAATTTGGTTATTTTTAACTCACTCTACCTTTCCTAATTTTCCTCCCTGGGAAGATATCTTTCTGCATCTTTTCTTTCTTTTTTGCCTCTTCCAGAAACTGCTAGTTCTTATACATCCTCTCACTGCTTACATGGTCCCTTCAAAGAAATCTTATGTATTGGTTCTCTGAACAGTTACAGGGTAAGTTAAATAAACAGCAAGTCATATAGAAAATAAATGTGTGCCAGGCACAAGTTACATGTGAAAAACTAAAAGAATGTGAAGAATTTAAACCAACCCATCAGTTACAGTGAATCTGTAAGCTCACAGTTTGAAATTCCATAAACTGGTAGTTAAATGCCATTTTTAGACACTATTAATGTGAAACAGACCAAGCAGGCAGCCAGTAATTTGACACAAAGTGAGCAATCTGGATATTCTTCAAAACCCAAATTACTCAGTTGCCTGTCAGCAAAGAGTACCAATGTTTTTAAAAGACATTACATATAACAAGATGCGGTTGTATGCAGTCAGTTAAAGAAATATATAAAATATGTGTCACCATGAGATTTCTATAAGAACACAGGAAATGCCATACAGGCTCAGGCCAGGGTTTCATTCAGCATTCCCTCATTAATGGTAGCCAGTGGCAGATGATCTTAAGGTAAGCATAACAATCCCATAGTTGGCATCTGTAGGCAGGGAAAAGCAGTATTTTTTCCCACATTAAGCTGTGAACTGAATTTAGATACATCACATGGGGATTCCTCACTGGAATTTGGCTGGTATATTGTGAAATTAACATGCCTTAGAAGTCACCTGTTAGAAAGTCAGCACCCTTATTCTTGAGAAACTAATACAGAAATACAGAGTACTGAGACTGTTCAAGACCTTGATTGAACATTTTACCTATACACCAGCACTTCCATGGGAATTGCTCCTTAATACAAGGACTCTACAAAGGAATCCTACTGATATCCAATGCACTAACTAGGAAGACACACAAATGCAGAATATCAAACTTCCTTTTTCAGATTAATCAGCACAGTCATTTGACAGAAATTCCTAACCACAACCACACTGCTTTACATCCATTTTCTTTACAGATCCACCCTGGGCTTACCTTCCATTGAATACTTGAAGAAAAGGTTGTTAACATTGGTCACTGTTTCCCCATCCTCCTCTTGGCTTCTGAGGGTGTGGATTCTTTTAATTAAGTCTGTGATAACTTCATTGACTCCTTCAGAGTAAACAGCCACATCTTTGGGTTTCAGAATTTTTTGCCTCAGTACACTTCTCATTTTTAGCCACTGCTCCCCCTCCCTAGAAGAGATTATTAATAATGTCAATACATGATTTTCCTTAACAATCATCAGCTGGGTAAGAGCTCTGCAACCAAACTGTTTGTAATTTTTCATGTCAAATGAGAGCAAACGGTAAAATGAAAATTATGATAATGTATATTTTGTATTGTGCTCCCACAATTTTATTCTGCTTCTACAATTATATTCTGTATTATTGCATGTCCTCATTAAATTTCAGTGATGCAACCTGTATCTTAAGGTGTAAGTCAATCTCTGGGTTGAGTGACAGAACTTGCCCACTCAGTGATCCGAATTTGATGAGTGTCCCTATGTTAGTCTGTTAGTAGTAGCTAATGCAAGAAATTTGTAAGATATTCTATTAAAATTACCTCGAATGGGTGGTCTGCAAAACTGCTTTTACAGAGAACCAGTACTTAATTACCAAATAAAGGTCTCACATTCACATCTGACAAATCAACAACTTGAGCTGGTACCATAAATTCCGTTACTGATACATCACTTTCAGCTGTCCCAGTTCTAAACCCACAAAGTAATAAGAGAGCAGAGCTACCAGTAGAGAAACAACTTACAGCTACACATTCTGCTTTAGCTGAGCTATGTATGGAAACCTTGATGCTGAAGACTAAAAATCTGAATTGTAGTATCTACATGCTCTGTATGAGCAGAGTATTTGGGAACAGTGGCTCCAAGCATACTTTTCAATTCCTTATGAAAATGGGCAATTATCTTTTATGTGTTTATTTAAAATTGTTATATTTCCCATTACTTTTTTTACCAGGAGCAATGCCATTGCAAGGCACAGAAACTTATCATCCAGCAGAAGAATTTGATCTCTTTAACAGATATCTCCTGAGTCTCCTGATTTAAGATCTCTTTTCACTAAGTATCAAGGAACTGTTAGTTTGAGTCTCAACTGCAGCTTAAGATTTGAGTCTGCAGTGCAATACATAACACTTTTGCTACCATGAAAAACAGACTGTCCATGACTCAGGAAATTAATTTCCCTCTAAATAAACATCCTATGTCAGTGGGGACTCTGAGTAGTTCCCAGTGGCAATTAACCACACCCACATGCGCTGCCAGGTTATGCAAGCTGCACAGACAGATAGCTCTTCTGGATCCAGCCAGATTCAAAAATATCTGTCTGGGGATGCACTACAGTGTGAATTGACCATTCTTTAAATTTGTCTACTGAGGGGGCACTTCAAAGAACAATAAAGCTAAAACCAATCTGCGCCAACAATTCCACACAGCACACTGCCTGCTAGATAGAACAGTCTAGAACTGATGCAATGAACCCACATTCATGCAGTGCAGTGTCAAAGCTAGTAAGCTCTATTCTGTAAAACTGCTTGCAGGTAAGTGACTCAGCTCAAACTCCAGTTGATACACACTCCCAAAGAATGTCTTTGTGCAAAGTAGCTCACTGCACACTCAACTACACATCATTGCCATGCCTTTGAAACTTCACAGCAGGACAAATTCACAGCATTCACCACAAATACTTCTCCCCACTAGACACACAAATTTCCCCACAGAGAAGAGCCTGATTTCCCAGATGACCTGTACAGTCCTTCAGAAATCACTAAACTTGCACAAGAAAACAGGGAAAGTGAAGGGCTGACAGCACTTACGCAGAAATGAGCCCCGTGGCTCTCCCCCGTAAATCTCTGTACTCCTGCCAGGATTCCATGTTGGCTCTTTGTGGTGCTCTGCCTTCTGCTCGGAGCACTTGAGCAACCATGTCTCGATCTGCAATGGATACAACAAACTGGGGACCAAAGTGAGACTTGAAGATCTTTCCATATTCCTGAGTGTGTTTTTGCTACAGCATCACCAACAAAGAGAAACAGAAGTCAAGTATTACTAAGGAAAACTATGACAAAAGGAAACTAACAATTTGTTATACACAAACTCTCTCACATCTAGAATTTGATCCCCAGCCTTCTAGTCAAGGAACAGTTTGAAATGTCAGGAGAAGCATGTAAGCATTACTGTGAAATATTCACAAGGAAAACAGAGAGGTCACACAGTTCAGGACCCTGACTGGAAAGACCCAAAGCTCTAAGGCACAGAGTATGAGTGAAACCAAACACTGAGAAGATGAAAGCACTTCAAAACACATCCCTTCAGATCAAACAGGTCAGAAAGCATGTCTGCAAAAATGAAAAACATGAAAGCATATAGGGTTAAATTACCACTACAATACAAAGATATCTTTTGTGAATAACTACTTACTCTTCCACTTAATTGCTTATAAAGAAGCTATGCATAAGTTTCTCACACCTAACCAAGAATAATGACAGCACAACAGCCTAGTGAAAAACTGCATTTTGGAACAGATTGGTCAGCAGTAAATTTGAGAGAGACATATGCTAATTCTGCAAAAGAAAGGAAAAGGTGGGATCTTATTCTTCAAATGGGGTTTATTAAGTGGTTGATCCACAAATCATGTGATTCAGGCTTGAGGCAAATAAGAGGATTGGAAATTAATAAAGAGGATTGGAAACATTAAGCTGTGTATATATATATAAAAGCAAACATACGCAACCAACCCAAACAGTTTTCCAGTAAGATTGCACTATCCCTCTCCCATGAAATCTTACTGATTATTTCAAATAAATTTCATTCTGACATGGTCATGAAGTGAAATTCTCAACTCTTACAAATTCACTTGGAGTCAAGGTACATTCTCATTTCAGAGGGGGGAAAAACTCCCCCAAAACTGCAAAGCAGTTATTGAAAAGATATTCTTAAGACTGTGAAAATCAATTTTAAAGCCTTTATTTCTGGTTAAAGTATTAAGACAAGTTAAACTGACCAAAGTTTAAGTTTGACACATTATCTATATTCTAATCCAAAGACATCTGCACGCAGTTATGCTGATTATAAACCGAAGATGGTTGACACCAACTGCACTTGTGAAAATCTAGTATTGACCCAAGATTAATTTATGTGAAATATATTTTATTTAATCTTAGTTACAGAGATGAACTGTTTAATTGCCAACAATAAGTTAAAGACACATGAATCACTCTTCAGAATATGATACCAAGTACACTTAAAACAATGTAATTCTTTTTGTCTAGTTTCCAAATAAAACATGAATTGTGCAATTGTGGTCTCTGCCAGTCACCTCTTAACTACTTTTGGAACACAATGGACAACTTCAGTCAAAGGTCTAAATATTCTTACCATTTTCAAAAATCAGCATCTAGATTCATATGAGACACATGTATTGGTCATCCTGATGAGGGAAATGCTACAGCAGGAACTCAGTTGTCATTTCTGTGTGGTCTGCTCCTAACCAACACCACAGACAGACCAAGTATGAACAACCTCTCCCAAAATCAAAAGCATCTCTTGCCTTAGAAATACTTTAGGGATACTAAACTTGGAGAAAATAACTTTGAGAGTATGTGTCTTGAAAGAAAAGCATGAGTTGTGAAAGGAGTGTGGCAAGGAAAAATCAGTGGAGTGAGAGGAATACAGGCCACCGGTCACAGAAAAACAGGTTCAAAAAATTTTGGTACTTAGGGAGCAGTTTATTTTTTCAGTGATGGTGAGGTTTACATGGGACAACAAACTTCAACAGAAAATAAATCAAGTGACAAGCCATGCAATCAAATAAATTAAATACTAGTTTTAAACCAGAAATGGACAGGAACAAAGTATTTGGAAAGAACAAAGTATTTGGACATGCTTTCTTTCAATAGACTGAACACCATTCTATCAACTTCATGTATTAAAAAATGCCCAGGATTTCCATTTCAATATTTTCTATCACAACATGGGTTTTTTTTTTCCTTTGTTCCAAACCTTGAAACTGTTCCTCTCTGGTGCCTCACATACCACTCTCACACCAGTCATTCTTTCACACACCATAAATTCAAACTGCCAGCATCCAAATCCCTCCCTCCTCACCTTTCTTTTCTTTATCCTTGCATAGCACTGATGAGACAAAAGAGATCCAACCCCATCAAATTAAAAATACTTTCCCTTTGTCATAATTGCTGTAGGCATTACTACTTTGGCCAGATCTAGCTGGAATCATGTTACTGAGAACAGAACCTCCTTTGTGAAAAGGCTCTCGGCTTCCCCACCCCTTCTGCATATAGCACACAAATATTTGTGTGCACCAAAGGACATCGCTTAAGTAGCTGTGCTGGTTACCAAAGGGTTTGGGATTAATTCATTCCTGATGTTCACTGTATTGTTAAATTTAACAGACTGTTAAATTTAATGCCTACTTGCATTCTACGTGTAGGCAAACAGGGCATCCTGTGATTCTTGAGACTCTAGGCAGAATAAAAAACTAATATATTGCAACTTCTCCTTATCCTTCCTCACGCTTTTCTTTCTAGGAATAGAATTCACTAAAGAAAAAAATACCCATATCAGCTAGTGGTAGTGAAAAGGATAAACTATTTAGGATGTCTTATAGTCTTTTTAATATTTTGAATGATTTTCACTGTTTTGACAGTGAAAGAACTTGAAACCAATGGTAGGTTTTTAGTGTTATGAAACTATGATGAGTACCTCTCAAATTCTGTACACCACCACAGAGTTAGAGGAAAAAAAGAAACAGAATGAAACAAAGAGCTTTAGCTGTCTTCAACTTCCACGTGCATGTCTTAGTTAGCAAGCAATCAAGCTGAGCAATTCATCATTAGCAATCTAGTTTGGGTGCCATGGAAGACAGCATACATCCTATCATTTCTTCTTAAAAATCTAAATTGTCAATATAAGAAAGCTGGACAAAACTAAGCAACTTATGTGATGCTTTATTTTTCTGTCTCCTGCCTCTTCCTGGTGTTTTTAGGCCCTTTGTAAATCTTAACTTTCAAGTTTTGATTCTCATACAATTTAAAGTTCGGTTTTCTTTACTTTCCCTTTTCTATTTTTATTTTCCTTTCTCTCTCTTCTTTTTTCTTGAAATTTCAGTAATTTTCAGACAGCAAACCTCTTGGGGTTTGTGAATTTCTGACTGTGAATTTCTTAGCGATTTGGGAAAGGTCACTAAGAAAAGCAAAATAATAAATGCCCAGTTTGAAGTATTCCCAACAAGATATGTACTGCCGGTGGAAAGCTCATGGATCCACAGCTGCAGAAGAGTGAAACACGCAGCTTTACTCCCTTATACACAAAACGCTTCCTTTAGAATCGCTTGGACTACACGGGGAAAGGGCCCCAGGAGATGCACTGTGACTTTTCAGGAATGAAACCCACATGTTTGGCCAAGCAACCAAAAGAATTCATCTCTGGATAGCGACAGCCTTACGGTAAGAGTGCTGCCCATGCCAGCATCCCACACTGGCGCTGCACAGAGATCCTCGTTCCCTAGCTCCCTCAGGGATAACGCGCCTCGCCCACCCTCACCAGGTGCGCCCGGAGGAGAGAACCCGCCACGGCTCCACAGCAGCGGAGGTGCCCAGACCGGAGGACGCTGCTCAAGCCCCACCTGGCCTCTGGTTCGCTTGGCCGCCTCCCCCCGCTGCAGCACCGCCACACGCCAGGTGACAGGAGCCGCTCTCGGCCCGCCCTCCGTCCTTCCCTCCCTCCTTCCCTCCCCTCCCCTCCCCTCACGCCGCCATCCGGCCGCGCTTCCCGCCACCGCTCCCCTCCCCCGCGCCAATGTGGCGGCCGGGCAGGGGGCGGCAGGGCCGGCGGCGCCAGCCTGCCACCATTCGCGACCACTCCGGGCCTGTCCCTCGCCCCCCCGGCGAGTTCGAACCGCCCGCCTCCCGCCACAGGGCCGGCCAGCACTGACGGCAGCGGGGCCAGGCGCATCTACCCCTCCCTCAGGCACTGCGATAGGCAGAGTGTATTTATGTAAGGGGAGGCCGGGGCAGGAGAGACAAAATGGTCTCGAGCACGGCGGGGCCGGGCTGAGGGAAGGGCAGCGGCCGCGGCGGGGTTGGGGCGGCCCCGGGTGCCGGCGGAGCCTCACCGCACGGGTGGGTGCTGCAGTCCAAGAGTCCGGGGAAGCCCACGTTTCCCAGCCCTGCCCGCCTAAAATAAGCCCTCTGCAAGCTTGTGAAACAGCCCAGTTAAAAAAAAAAAAAAAAAAAAAAAAAAAAAAAAAAGAAGAAGTGGGTTTTGTTGGTTTTTGGTTTGGTTTTGTTTTTTTTTTTTTTTTTTTTTCCTTCTTTGAGCTCGAGGCACCTCCCCAGCGGTTGAAAACGCGCACAAAGATGCGCGGGGAGCGCTCGCGGGCGCCGGGGCACCGGGATCGTGGGATCCCCCGCGAAACAAAATTGCCGGAGCCTCCGGGGCTGCGGGAACTGGAGCGGGGGATCCCCTAAACCCAGCTCTCCCCTGCGGGAAGGCAGGGCGGCGGCGATGCCCGGCTGCGGTGCTGCTCGCCCGGCGATTCACCGGCGCTTTACCAGGGGAGGAAAGGAAAGGTTTAAGTAACCCTGGCGTGATTAACGCGTTAAGTACCCGAGGGAGCTGTACCTGGATTTCATGAATGCGGCCGAAGCCGTCCTTCCAGAAGAACTCGTAGAGGTTGTAGAGGGTGTTGGGTCCGGGCATTTCGTGCAGGCTCTTCACCCTGCCCAGGCGGCGCCGGGGGGGCTCCAGCAGCTCCGCTCCGCGCCCCTCGCCTTTGTTCGCCGCCGCTGCCCGCCGGCCGCTCCGCACCTCCAGCGGCTGGCTGCTGCTGCACGGCCGCGGCTGCCCGGGAAACCTGCTGCTGCTGGCAAAAAGTGCCTGGTAAAAGTAAGTCCTCTCACGTTCAAGTGTCTGCTTGCATTTCATCGTCAAAACTCTGGTGAAGAAAGACATGACTTTCAGTTTCAGAAGGGTCCACTTTGCTCCTGCAGCTGCTTTTTATTTGGTTGCTCTTTCTTCGGTGCTTGCTTTAACTTGTACAAGCAGCACTTCTCCAAACTCTTACTGCATGAGCATCAGTTTACACAGACCATTATTTAACGCTCCCTCCCCTAGGGCTGGAAAAGGGGGGTGGGTCTGGGATGAGACTTGAATAGAACGAACCTATTATTTTGTATAATTCAAATCAGATAAATTTACCCATTATACATGCAGCCAAAGTCCAGCTTTTGCCTCTTTCACCCATTAGTTTGGTGAAAAGCTCACCCCATCTTTCTCCTACTTTTTAAAAAAAACAGGATTAGGCCTATTTTTAAATTTTTTTTTTGGTGGCATTAATTCATTCTCCTGTGTTAGAAAATAGGGTATTTTCTGCAAGATGTTCTCTTAGAACCGTTCATTATCCTGTAACATATTTGAAAAACATTTGTGCATCCACATACAAGTAGCACTGGTCTTACGCAATAACCTTACACAAAAGATTCCTGTAAATGACAATGTTAGAGGTGTTATTTGTATTGCAGAATGATTTATCTTTTGGACAGGATCTTATCACTGCATAAGTAGCTTGTGTCAACTTTTGTAGAAATCCGCACAGTTTAAAAAGTATTTGTGTTATTTTCTTATGTATTTCTGTATTATTCCAAAGATGTTAGTGATTATCTGTAAAATGTTGATTAGTTTCTGAAATGATGTGGAAGAGACTATCTTGGTTTTTAAGTGAGTCAGACACTCAGATAAAATTTGAGGACAGAGGAAAGTCTCAAGGAAGATCCACATTTCTAGAACAGAATTATGAATAACCTGCTGGAAAAGTAAATCTAGTAAGCACCAAAATTATTCACTTATGTTTTCCTTATTTATCTTCACTTAGATTTTTGAGGCTGTATTCTGATTTAGCTCTGTGTACATGATTACTGTGGGCACTGATAACTCCACTGAAACAAGTAACTCTGAAGTTAGGCGCATCAGTCTTTATGGATACAGCAGTAAATTTTACAGGAATAAAATCTGTTAAAGTACATGCTGGTTTAAGCTAAAATCATATCTTTGAAATGGACTGCATCATACTTGAAAGGGTCCAGAGAAGAGCAACAGGAAAAAGAAATTAGAAGGTTTTTAAAAACTAAATAAGAAAGGTTGAGAGACTTATTTCATCTGGGAAAGATGACTACCACAACCATGACAACAGCCTACAGATGTGGACATCTTTTGTTAAAAAAGGTGCATGTCAGAGAGAGAAGAATGAAGATGATGGGCTTAGTTTGCAGCTACAGATTTCTTGATTACTTTTCCAGGTAGCCTTGGTACCTCACATTTCAGGCAGCCAGGACGTTGCATACTTACTATCACTGAGCTTTGCAAGAACAGGTTTGAGAACATCATCAGGGAACCTCTGAAATTCTCCTACATTTCTACGAAGTGTAGCTACGTTACTTCTTTGATATATATCTGAAGATGCTCGGAGAGAGACAGTTACACAGATTTTTAAAATTATATTAACATTGTAATTTCTAGATTGCTGGAGAGAATATGTGCACCCTTCCTAGAAACTCCTGCTCAGTATCAGTATGGTTGATTTTTTTTCTATTTTGAAGTAATACCTGGTTAAGGTAAAGCATCTGCTGCTATTAATATGCTAGTGAGATAAACTTAGATACATTATGCTGTAAAGGTTACAGTTTAGCAACTGGTAGTAGTCTCTGAGTGTACCTTTTTCCAGTTTCCATATATGGAATTCTCCATTATTTTCCCCTGTTACCCTTTTCCCATGAAAATCACTGTAGGACATATTGTTTCTAGCCACTTGAAAAAGCTTCAGAAGCTTTATCCTTTAAGTACTTCACCAGAACAGTACCTGCTTTCCTTCTGAGGAATTTCTGGAGGTGGCAGTAGTCCCAGCATAGGAACTAAGGGTTGTATAACCCCACCTGCACTCAGTTTCTTCTCAGTTTACTTATTGTTAGATTTTAGTTTGTTTGCAATAAAATGGTCTGAAACACAGACCCCATTAAAAAAACCAACATGTAAACACTCAGAGAATTTGCAATTTCAGTGAAACAGTGAGCTCACCTGGTGCAGCCCATAAAACAGCTGCAAACCTTCAGATCTCATTACTGGCAAACCTCAGCAAATTTTTAGTATTTTAAAGAAAGAGTGGAATGTGCCTTTTGAGAAGAGTCCCAACCCAGGAGTGCCTGTGAGACACTTCTATTACTGCTTATCATCTTGTAATTTTATTACAAGGAGACATCAGTGTTTTGTAAGCAAAGCCAAAACCACACCATCCTGAAGAATTTCCAGAGTATATTATAGGTAATGGCAGAATGTAAGAAACAAATTAATAAGAAAGCCCTAATGATAACAATTGCCAAATTTCTTTGATATAACAGAAGGATTTAAAGGGGTGTGTAAAGGTACCACACCTGCAAATCTATATAGAGTACCTTTCTTGCACAAATGGAGATGAATAGATTGACATGCACAGAAATTATTTTTTGTAGTGCAGATGGTACCCAGAGGTAGGTCTGATGACCGGTGGGCCAAAAGTATTTATAAGTAATAGATATTTCTAGGCAGTTTGCCAGAGGGAGTAGAAATTCAGAGCCACTAACAGATGCAGCTCTGGTACACTATTAAAACCTTGCTCTACAATAATCATCAGTAATACCATAGCAACCCATCAGTGCAGCTACAAGTTTCTTTTTCTATGTAAACCGTACAAAAAGAACACTCCAGACAACAAAAGCCAAATTGTAAGGTGGTTCAATAGCTGAACACAGGAAGGGAATGTTTATGAATGTGAGTGAATACATGTGGGCTACCACAACATGGAATGTGTAATTAAACCATTCACTTCTCTTTGCTGTGCCAGATCGTAATTGTGTGGTTCTGTTTGACTTTCAAATTAAGAGCTTTAGTGTACATATGTGCCACTAATGTTCCTGCTTTACTGACACACTTCACATCCTTACTACTGCAGAATCCGAGTTGAAGATCAAACTTGCAAAACTGCAGAACATTGAGTAGTCAACATTATGAGTAAACGCCAAAATTTACGCGACAAGAGACAGATGAAACTGAAATAAGTTTCCTAGAATAGACTTGAAAAAGAGAAAGGAAGAGTAAAGGAAAGGAGCCAATAAACATTTGAAAGAGCAGCAGAGGATGAAATGTTTAGAGGGCAGCCTAAAATGGTGGAGGGGTTGGCATTGTCTGGTCCCATTTTCCTCCCAAATATGAACACAGACTTATTTCAGGTAACAGAAGTCCAGCAGTAGAGCCACAGAATTCCCAGGAATAAGGGTGATATAGCAGCCATTATACAAAACCTCCTTCCAATTCCACATAATGCCACCAAACCATAAAGAAGGGAGGAGTTATGCCATCAGCACAAACCAACCAAAACACATTTATGTGACTTAAATATTTTCTCCTACTTGTACAACCTATCAGTATATATATTTATCAGATATCTTAACACTGACTCAGAAACACACACAGAGTCCTTTAACTTTAAACAATGACGTTTGTCCTAGCCTGTTGGTCCCTGGAGTCCGAAAATATGTTTTATGTAACAAGTCAGTTGGGACTTTTGTTATTTCAAACAAGTTGGAGCACATGCCCCTTCACAGCAGACACACTTCAGTTTTAGTTAACTTTTGCTATGTAATGGGATCATAGGATAAACTAAACTTGGCTTATTGATAATTTAGATTATGTATTATTTTTGGATAATTTGTCTTCAAACCCACAGTTCCTGCTGTTCTCTCAGTCTAGACACCCCAATGGTCTGATTAATTGTACTTTGTTACCTTCGTTTAGTTATTTCTAAATCCAATTTAAACTTGCCCTCCTCTTTGCAGGAACTCTGACAAAGTTCAGTCAAAGATCTTTGTGTCAATAACATTGGTATTCAGAGTCAATGGTTACATTATCATCTTACCAGAATTCTGTTTTCTTAGAATTATTCTCACCTTTTAACAGTCTTGGCTATATCTGGTTTGTAATTCTTTGAACATAATTTTATTACATCCAGTATAATAAATATTGTACTGTATGTTTTACATATCTGTTGAAATAGCTACAAGTATAAATAATTTATAAGTATAATTTATGGACATAAAAGATTTTACAGGAGGCATTTAACTTTGCCCAACATTTTCAGCTAGGACTACACAGAAATGCTCTTCAGAACATTTGCAAAGAAAAGCTGAAAAAGGGTTGCATTGTCAGAAATATAAACAAAAAAATTCAGTGTAGTTTAAAACATTTTCACTGAAAAAGCCATACAGTTAGTCATAATTTTTTGCCTTTTGTGACTGTCCTCAAGCACATCTTCTGAAAGATCCTTTCAGGTTGTGAAGCCACTTCTTTGGAATTTTAAATGCTCTCTAAATTCCTGTTTTTTCCTGAAAACAGGACAAATCTGAACTTCACAGGCTAAATACTAATCAAAGATTGTACAAAAAGAAGGTATTTAAATGAGAACAAGCAAGCCAATTCTGCTGTGACTTACTGTTCAGCCCTTGATAAAAACCCATGAATCAACTGTAAAGAATTCAGTTCTATGTGCAGACTTCTCATAGATTTAGATCCTTGCCCTGTGCCTCCCAGGGCATATGACACTAAGTTATACTGAGAACCACTTGCCTTGAAGTCCAGCATTTTTAAACACAAAGAGGAAAGTATGTCATTACAAAAAATGACCATCAGGAGGGTGTAAGGAGACACAGAAACAGAAACTGGCTGTAGTTTTGTCCTTGGGTGAGCTGTAACGCTGTGAAATTGCCACCCCACCATCACTGCACTTTTTGTCTACAATGCCATTTTAATGAGCAACAGCAGCACCCTTCAAGCATTAACATCTTCATGTGGACACCTCCTGGTTTGCCACAAGAAGGAAGGGCACAGAAACACAAGCTTCAGTATTGTAGCCTATTGGAAACACAAACAGCAAATATTAAAGAAAGACAATTCTGAATAACATTAAGTCTCTCAGTATGGAATTCAGACCAAGGAGGGGACCAGGGAACAGGGGCCAGCAAGGAAACCTGAATGACATCCAAGAAAATCACACCTCCTCTATCCACAGACTTCCAAGAAATAATTTGCTTACCCCTGAGTTCACCTGCCTCTGGCATCAGTCATAATCTGAATCACACTTCTGCTTCACTATCTGTTCTTCTGTGGACAACTGAGTTTCCTAGAGGGCTGGGATTAGAGATCTGGAGCTGGCTGTGACCCTTGGGTGCACTGCCAGAGTGCAGCAACTCAGCTGTGGTGAGTAAATGCACCAGTCTGCCACTTGCTGCTACAGCCTGGAGTAAGAGCAGGCAGTAATTACTGCACTTTATCTTATCAAGGTCATGAATTCTAAAGTGTGAATACCAAGATGCTATCACTGATGCATGAAGTCATTCATACCTTGTAAAATTATTATGCTTTACTTGATGCTGAATCTACTGCATCCCACACACATTACTTAAAGAGTGAGATCATTAGTCACGATTTACTACATGTGAACTACTGCAGTCCTAAATCCAGCTACTACTAGTGATTCCACAATTACAGGACTCAGGATTAAGCCATTTGCATTTAGTAGGTTGTGAGTTTTTTCAAGTTTATGAAGGGTGGAGAATTGTTTCAAAGCAATTCATAAAGCTTTTTAAAAGAGAATTATGCAGAGGGGCACTGCCTTACTTGCTCAGCTAAACCTCTGTCACAGGCCCCTCCCATTATACTAAATTACCATTTTGCTACTAACTGTTGCCCTTAGATCTGGTCCAAACTACCATCAGAAGTAAATAATGCTTTAAACTTGGGAGTGGAAATCAGCACCAGAATACTGCACAATTATCTCTTCTGTATAAGCCACTCCAGCACTGCCACGGCTGGTTCCAGGTTGAGGCTGGAAGACTCCAAGACTCAGCATGAGAGAAAGCATCAAGTGTTACAGGGTAAGGCTCAGAGCCCAAACAAAGTTTAAACTGAGGCAGATCAGTTCCCTTTTTAAAAATTACCTGATTCTGACACAGAGACCAAAACCAAGCACCATCTGTTCTCAATTATTAAATGCTTCCAATATTTCTACATTCTCAATTTGTGAATTCATGCTAATAAGAAACAGAAACCAGTATTCTCTGAAGCACAGTTGTCATACAAGCCAGAATAGCTGTACCATGCATGCTCCTTCCAGTATGGTAAACCTTTATACAAACCTATTTTCAACCAACAGAGGTCGTTCCTAAAGCTCTACAAACAACCAGAGAAATAACACCTCTTAATACAACACCAAGTAGCATGTTACATTATTAAGCAGGTGTTACTTAAAGCATTAAAAAGCATTCTTCTGCCACAAACCACCAATATTTCCCTATTGTTTTCTAGAATTATAATGCAGTCTTCATTAAAAAATAGAAACTCGGGAATCTTTCTTTCACATATTCTTCCGACTCACCTTGTGAGAAGTCAAAATGCTTTTTGATTCAGTAATAACCTCTGTGGTGACAGTGCACTGTTTAGCAGTTACGAAGGCTTTATTGCATGGTTAATAAATAGAATATAAATAACAAGAGAAACAGCTTTTATTTGAGCAACTTCTCAAGAATAGCAAGAAAAATTAGGAAAACAAGCACAGAATTTCTTTGTATTTACTACTAATGCTGTCCTTGAGTTTACTTTGGAGGCAGTCTCTTTTTCTTCTTTGTCTTCAAACTCTAAAGTATTTCTGACCTATCTGTTAGAATTTTAATACAGGTAAAGTCACAAGTATAAATTAGCTCTCCGTTTAAAAATATAATGTAAAGTGCTCCTCTCAGGATTTGTTCAGCTCACTGAATGATTTTATTTAAGCATTTTGAGAAACAGTATATTGTTGAGCAGACACAAGAATCAGATAAATAATATCTCAAACATCAGTACAAACTTCATTTACAAAACCTTTTCAGGACTCTTCTGAAAAAGGATCTTCAGCTGATAAAAATAAAATCTATTAATTACCCTGAAAACCAGACAAGTACTTCTCTTGAATGAAGTGGCCCATATGCTTCTGCCCTCCAGCCATAAGGAAATGAGGGCATAAGACAAGGAGCACAGTGCCACACAAAAAAGTATGTGCTGTGACATATTTGTATCTTAAAGTTCCTAAAAATATTTTCATGGTAAGATTTAGTTCCTTTTTACTTTTCCATTCACCTACAAGAGCACATACATTGCTAAGTAAATATGTGGCTGTACAGATGCACATAAAAGAGTCTGTTAAAGGACCTGTCACAAACTCCAGCTCCATCCTTGCAGTAACAGGAACACGGGTGACGTTCCAAGGAGATGCCTGTGTGAGGGTCACTTGCGGAAGCGTTTGAACAGGGGGTGGATGTGCTTGTTGGAGGACGCCTTGCTCCGGGACGAGTGGTACTCCATGTACACCGTGTCATCTGCCCCGGACATGGAGCTCATGGTGCCTGCACGGCGCGACACCTGCGGGACAAGGAGCACACACGCGTGCTTAGGGTGGCATCAGAGGCGTAAAATATTTGTGTTGCATGTGACTTATAAGATTTACTTCAAAATCTGTAACAATAGATCTGTTACCTTCTCCTTAAAAAATGATGGAGAAGGACACAAATTCCATGTTGAATTTTTTCTGAGTGCCCAACAAGTGAATTATTCCAATAGCTAAAGGTTAATACAGATTAAAAAAACAAATCTGTTCTCTAATGTTTTACAAAGATACCAGGCCGTCCATGACGACATCACATTTAGAATGGATGGAAATAAAATGGCCCAGTTCTGTCCCACCTGTGGTCATCCTTTTCAAAGAATTCTTCATTACCTGAGTTGACTTTGAACCATATTCTCCAGCAACTACTTCCTCCTCAGCATCCAGGTCAGATGCTTGCAGGACTTTCTGGAGAAGCTGCTGCTGTTCTTCTTTGGTTGAAAATGAAAGTTCTTCTTCTTCCATGCCTGCCAGCTTTGTGATTACCTAAGAAACAAAGCACACTACAAGGTGAGGGCTCTTCCTCCTCACTGTTACCTATTCAAAACCAAGACAAGTATTTCTGATTCCATATCCTGTTGGAACTGGCTTCAACTTTGATCACTGTTGAACAACCTCATACTACAGATAGCACAGATACATACAAAATCTTGCTGAGTGATGTATATATACATACACTCACAGCTCTTGTTATATTCTGGCTGGAAATGCAAAAGACAAATCTTTGGGAAAAAAAAAAAAAGGGAAAGAAGAAAGAAAAGCTCTGGGCAGAGCACGTCAGCTAAACATTGTTTATAGCAGCTTGACCAAGAAACTGACCAAAGCACATATAACTCAGACATGTATTCAACTTACTGCAAGGTTGGTGTCATGCTGTAGGCTCAAGATTTGTCTAGTTTAAGAACCAGTATTTTATATTTGGCAAAAATAATCCACTAGCTTTGCAGAGACTTAAAATTTTAGCAAGAAGCATTCAGGACAATGGGGAAAAGCTCCTAACAAATTGAGATGTACAGCTGTTGGGAGACAGTGCAGCAACCTGCAAAAGAGCATCAGTCACAGAGCAAAAGGACTCTTCCAGCCTTTGAGTACTTAAACACTGGGTAACTTCAGTTAAGTTTGTTCTCCTTGGAATTCTCAGTAACTTATCTGGTAACTGTGGGTGCAGAGCACATGTGACCTACTGGCAATGCAGTGCCATAGGCTCCATCAGCTGACAAAGCTCCTCTTCTGAAGAACTGAAAGATCTCAAGCTTCTGTTATAAAGATTTGCAACAGGCAGCTTACTTTCTTAACCAGAGGTATTTTGAAAATGTCACATTTGACATGGTTTTGAGAAAGACATTCTAATTCAACCACTGATTATGTAGTGTTTTCCCTCATCTTTTCTGCTTACCTCTTGAGTCAATACAATTAGAAACTAATTACCTCAGCAGTCTGGGCTAGAGCAGATCACAAAAACACTGTAAATAAAGTTTAAGGTAAAAGGAAAACCATATTAGCTGCCAAGTACCATTTTTCAAAAATAGGGTAGGGAAACACTGGAATGAATAATCAGTGCTGTGGGCTGTTATTTGTGGGAATATCTAGTCTGAAAAAGGATGACATTTCCTGAGAAAACGTCCAAGCTTGAAGAATCCATTAATGGAAGGAATCACTCGTACATGGCTAAAGGAACACTATGGTACTCCTTGTTTATTTAGGAGTATATGTGCTATGGTCATTTCAAAAATAAAGAAAAAGGAGTCCCAAAAATCCATTTTAAATTGTATTTGCCTGTTTCCAGCTCTGGTTGCAAAACTGTGCTAGCATGATTCAAAAAATAGAAAGAATTCCCACTGCATCATCTTTTAAGCTGTCCAACTGATGCTCTGTTTAAAACTTACTCCTAATTCTTTAATATACAGAGTTCTTCTGCAACTGGTTTAAAATTTAGTATATCCTACATTTAGTCTCTAAAATAAAAAAAAAAAATACAGTAGCAAAGGCAACTGCTTAGCTAACCAAAAAACCCCAGCTAGCAGTGCACTCCAAGCAGTAAACTGTAATAAGGCTGATTTTTAAGAAGCAAAGACAAGGTACGTGGATTTAGCAAAAACGTATTCCTCCAGTTCTCTTTTGAATAAAAGGCAAAGAATGAACCTATTGAGAGATGGCAAGAAGAAAGTCAGTCCTAAACAAAACGTGAAAAGAAAAACCTTCATTAACGCATTCCACAACCAGAATTCTCAAGTACTGGACCAAATACTAACACTAAACAATATGAAAATCACATTCTTAGGCCTCAAGTATAATAGATAGAAGGAACAAAAATTACCTTGAAGCTATAACCTTGATCTACAAGAAACCGTTGTCGTTTTGTTGAATATGCCATTTCCTGAGTGTCTTGGGATACAAGGGAATAAAAAAAGGCATTGTATTCCTCTGCAACCATGCCTAAGAGACAAAAGCACTCAGTGAATAGTTTCATTTGCAACACTGCAACAAAGAACAACCAAGGAATAAATACTGAAAACAGGTACTTAAGTAACTTGTCCCCACAAAACTATTTGCATTGTCTAGCTGCACCCAGACCTTGCATAAACTGATTGACACAGCATGGAAACTCCTACTTTTGTTCTTAATAACTTGAGGATAGGTGAATAGACAAAAACAGAAAAGGAAACGTAGACTAACATAATCGAACAGGCGCTCTAAGAAGAATCTGCTGCTTTATTCTGCTAGGCAAGGTGAAAGATAAAATTGTTTTTAAGTTTATCATGTCAAGAAGAAGTGAAAAGTCAAGAGCAAGGAAAGTCCAACAGAAAAAGACAAAGGAAAATTTTTATCCATGTGAACTAGAGTTTACAGTGGTTTTGAATTAAAAAATTGAAGCAAAGATACTTAGCTAAGAATTCACAGCACCATCTAAAGACCAGCACATACCAGGCTGTGCATTTTTTTACACTTACAGTCCTTAAGATCTGTTACCCTGGTAATAGGGTCCTCTTTTAAAACTCAGGATTTCATTAAGACTTTGCCAATTCACTAACATGGGGTTTGTTTGAATTTTCAAACAAAGCCTTACCTGTAACAAGCACAAACTGCTTGTTTTAAAATATTAAAATATATAAAATATACAGACTGCTTGTATTAAAATAAGTATATGCAGAGCTTAAGTCTGAGTTGAAAGTATTTCAAGGGTAATTGTTCTAAACAAAAAAAATTCCTTTGGCCATGCTTTACAAAAACACACTAGTCAAAAGCAAAATCCAATTTTTAAAAGTAAGTCATCTAGTGTCAAAAATGTGATTTTTAGAGGCTTGCGTCTTAGAACAATACTATGATCCTACAGAAACAATTTCATGTTGAAGAAAATATCAAGGAATAAAAGAGTGAGAGAATTGCCATAGAAAGTCAGTTTTCTTTCAGCTTTTTTTGTCCTTTAGAAGTTTTCTCATCATTAAGTTTACTGAGCCAGAAGATGCTTCATTTTCATTCACTGGTATATAGGTATATTCTCTTTGACTAAAGCCTAAGGACAGTATAAGGAAGCCTCATGAACATCCAGTTTCCCCTGCTCTAGGTTGCTGTGATCCAAGGCCCAGAGCCCAAGCACCACCTCCTTTACCTTTTTTGGCTCTCAGCACTCGTCCCAGCCTTTGAGCCTCCTGCCTCCGTGAGCCACCGTGGGATGAGATCTGGATGAGAACATTGGCCTCTGGCAGATCGAAGGACGTATCCCCTACCTGCAACAGAGCAGCACCTCTGAGCACTCTTATTTCCACATCTCCCCAGCCAACACCAAATACAAAGCACAGCTTTCTTTGTGAGCTGTGATATGAAGATGTCAAACGCACAGCATGCATGTGCAGCTGACTCTTAAAGCTGACTCCAAAGATAGGCACAAGGACACAGTGAATATACTCCCTCACCTTGGAAATGAAAATAGTGTTGATTTTTGGATTGTGCTTGAAGTTCTGTAGAATTTGCATTCTTTCCCCTTGTGCAGTAGGACCATAGATATAGGGTCTGAAAAGAACACAACGTATACAAATGAAATAAAGTCAAGATTTCTCACTCATTTCTTATGAGGTACCATGGGAAGGAGTGCAGGACATCTCTGAGCAGATATGAAAACAAAGCAGATTTTGGTACAGATATCAGTTTACTTTTATCTTGTTTGACTCTTTATGGCAGCTGCCCAGGGGTTTGTGGAATCCTCTGCAGCAACCCAGTCAGCCAGAAAGAAATTCTGACAGTTACAAATGTTTTGCAATTACGTGCACCAGTGAAGCTGTATATCAACAGACTGAATACATTTGCTAAGCCTACATGAAAGACTGAAGGCAGCTGTTGAAGGCATTTTTTTCCTCAAATGTACTGAGTTAGCACATTTACAGCTGCAACCTTTGCTTCCTGTTTAAACACTTGAAAATACAGGCTTCTCTATCAAGGATATGCTGGGTGTCACAAATGGGCTGCTGGGTGTTGTTCTGGGAAAATTATTTTTGCTTTTCAAGCTAACCTCTTGCCCTTCTAATACCTTCTGGGCTTACCGAAATGACACAAAGGCCTCAAACATTTCATGAGCAGCTCACAGTGGCATTTCACCTACGGTTTCTGATGTCTGACAATGAATTAAATGGAACATTTAATGTTTCAATCCCAAAGGCTCACACAAACTCAGTCACTCACAGACTTGATGAGTAACTTGGACTGCTGTGAATTTTCCAGTGTCTCTCTGTTTTATTTCTGCCTAAGCAGAGTTAAAAAACCAAAAAGCTAAGAAGAGATGAGCCCACACAGAAACAGTGAGCTGCATGCAGGATAGCACAGCCACTGCTTTGTCGTCTGTTGTACTACTTTTCCAAATTAAGGTTACCAAAGCATCCCCAAACAATAGGAGTTAAATTTTCCAATTACCGTTTTGTTCACAGTTCAATAAATTATTTCTAACACAAGAAACTAAGCTCAAATTTTCCATTTAGTATTGCACATAGATCATGGCTGAACATAAACATGGCAGTGCATGGTCTTAGGTTTTCTATTATCAACTAATCCCCTGCACTGGCTCCTCTTGCTTTCTTTGCTACAAACTTTATTCTAGGGATTTTACCAAACAATCCTAGTAATCTCTAATCTAATTCTTCTGTTTAATGTATTTAGGCAGACTTTTAGAAAAAAAAACAGCTAAAAATGAAATTAGCAAATGAATCAATTCTGAAAAAATATCTTCATTATTCAATTAGTAATATTCAGTAATATCTTAAGTCTTATTTTAAATTTAATGTATTATTTAAATTGTGAAGTTAAATGGCAGATTTAAACTGAAACTAAATTTTTGAGCCTTCCTTTCCTTTAGACCAAAGAAGGCATTCAACTACATTTTGTATTAAGAACAGAATAATCCTGAACTCCTGGCTATCAATCCTTCATTTTAACTTGCCCAGATCCTACTTGACAGTGATTTGCTGGCATTCCTGAGTACTTTTCTGAATCTAGAACATTAAGTGCTAAATGGATTCTTTTTTTAATGACTCATTTTCCTCACTGTGAAAAGACATTTGAGGGATTTGCAAAGACAGATTCCTCTGCCATTAACTGACATAGCTGATAAAACCACAGAGGCACAGTCCTTCGGAAGCTGTGATTTAAACATACTCCTAACACTAGTGAAACCAGGCAGCACATGAGCTATGCTATGCTGGATGACAGAATCATGACAGAGGGAAAGCTGGCTGAGCAAATTTGGATTCTTTGGCCCCAAAAATTGCGGACAAAGTAATTCCTGTCATGTGCATGGTCCTTCCCACTACCAAGGGCAAGGGGGTTAAGGGAGGAGCTAACAGAGGCAGCCAGACTGTGGACACCTCTCCCGCCAGAGGAGGCCCACCCAGCCCACAGGCTCCTGTCAGGCCATGAGAAGGGCAGTGGGAGCTGTGCTCCTGCTGGGCACACAGCCACAGCACTCCTGCTCTACCCACGGGGCTGCTCTCTCCTCCACACACAGAGTTCCTGTCCTGCACAAACTAACAGTTCCCTTTGGTTTAGTCTGCTCACAGCAAAAAACCTCCCGTTAAAACAAACCTCACCTTTGTCCAGCACAGCAAGCCTGTGCTTTCTTTCTAACAGTGGCAGCTGGATAACCTGGAGCTCCATAAGTGATGTGGGAAACAAAATTCCCTCTAGAACATAAAAAGGGGCAACCTACTATTTCTTCAACTGGTTTTCCTGCCACACTTCCACAGCATCTACCCCGCTTACAACTGCTGTGCCCCATGGCATCCCCTGCCCCCCCAGCATTGCCTGTGCTAAAGGCTTTGTCTGCGGTACACTGAACACTGCTAGAGACATTCCAGAGGCATCATTACAGCTAATCTCTGGCCAGACAGATTAAAAAAATGATGAAAGAGACCACGGGTGTTGGAATTCATCCAACACCATTAGGTCTGCTTGCTATTTGATGTCACAGCATACCAGCACCATACGGCCCCTTAAAATGCAGTCAGAACTGATCATGAATTTTGGAAAGTGTAAGGCTTGTTTGTGGTTTTGCTAAGGAATACTGCTGAAATTCCTAGACATGAAATCACACACCATCAAAATGCTCCACAGCTTCCAGCAAGCAAGGCATTATTTGGCCTTGTCAAAGAAAGGATGAGGCCAGCTTATAAGGTTATGTTCCCCAAAAATCGCTCTATGCCTGATCCTGATAAACTCTCCCTGATCATCCCTCCCCAAATCTTAGCAACAGACTGATGCTGACCCCTCATTAAACCCTGTTTGCACAACCTCCCATAACTGCACTCATGTTACAGTCATTTAAGGTAATCAAGGAGCTCTAGGGAGAAATGTCCTTTAGTTTATTAAACAAGTACTGCACTTCTAGGCAGTGCACTAGTAGAGCACAGATACCAAAAAAGCCTGTCTTTGTTTTTTTAAGAAGAAGGCCCTGGGTCTCAGAACATCCTGAAAGATCCAGACAATATATATTTGAAAACCTTTTTCTCAGAGAGACAGGGAAAGCTACCATCCATTAAAGAAACAGTTCTAGTGATATTTCCAAAAGCCCCTCATTTTTCCATTGGCTTTTACTAATTAAAATAAAATAAAAATACTAAATCTTTCACAAAATTCTGGATGCAAAATTTCTGAAACAAATGCCAAACAGAGACTCTTTTCAAACACCAAAATCATGATGCAGTGCCAGTAAGGTCCATCCAAAAATACCCTCCTGAGCTTTTTATGCAGGAGGACTGGAGTTACAGCATTACAAAAAATATCTAGTCTATTACAAAAGACTACTGAAAGCTGTGAGATTGCAAGGAAATTGTCATGGAAGGAGGAAAATAGCAGTGCCATCACTGGTTGAACACTTACTTCCCAAGTCTGACTGCATATTCCTTCAGTGCAAACACATTGTCAGCAAAGACGATGATTTTATCATTCCGTCGCTCGTGAAACTTAATCAGGAACTGACAGGCTCTGAATTTATTTGGGTTCATGGTGTAGAGCAGTATCCTTTTCTTTGTTTTAATAGCTACATATTCTCTGTAAAATTCAGGTGACATTGGGCACCATACCTACAATTAGAAAACACACGCACAAAGTAACACTCCATTATTTACTTATTTAATCCCAGTGGGAGTTGAAAAGATATTGGGGGCTGGTAATGCATTAGGACTTCCTGTATAGGGCAGGTTACACATTTTAACATAGTCATTTCTGTACCAAAAGGAAAGCTATCAGTCACTGAAGTCTCCTGCACCACTAAAACCTGTTTTTACAAAATGCTTTGGCATTGAGATCCATGACAGAAATAGGCAGTGGGACTGGAACAAGACTGAAAGATAGTTACTTCATGTTCACACTTAAATAATTTACTAAATACTACTACTTCCTACAAAGCAGTAATTAAGGTAATGAACTGTGTAGTCTACCTCTCACAGCAGTCAAAGCTTTGTCCCATAAAGACTCATTTTCATCCATATTCTGAATGCTAAGACACATTTTGTTTTCATTACAGAACAAATCCACCCATCTTTCTCCATATATCCACAGCTATTGAGTCTAGAATTTCCAAAACACTGGGACTGATTAGAGGTTTTCAACAGACAATAACCAAAAATCACCCCAGGATACCTAAACAATTCTTCTATTATGTAAACAACAACCATAGTACTTCAACAAGTCTAGGTTTATTTTTTCTATTCTAGCATGAAAAAAGAAGAAATTATCTAGTTTAAGCCAATGAAGTGACACTATTGATAATATCTGACACTATCCATAGGGGATATAATTTGGGCAACATTCACTCTGCTGTACATGAGTTATTCTCTCATATCCAGTGCGCAATAGAAATTAACAAACTACCACAGAGAAAAGCCTCTTTCATAACCACCATTCAGCTAAGGAAGTTTATGACAATTTAGAGTTTATTTAAACAACATTAATTGTTCTGTACTGATAAGACCTAATTTTTTGTTTCAAAATATTTTTTCCAGTGACTTAAATGCCAGATGATGCTTTCATTATCCTTTGACTACATTAAAATAAATTCATGCACTGAATAGGCTCTGTTGTTATTGTGTGCTGTCTACATGAAATACTTAAAACTCTTGAACCAGAAGACAATTACATCAATATGACAATGAGATACAAATACTGAATATACTGACTGTGGTAAAAAATTTCATCTATTGCTCAATGCCTCTGACTGCATGGCAAACACATGTATTTTGTATTTTCATTTTACATTTTGCAAGACAGGCACTCCAATCCAAAGACTTAGTATGGCTGCTCAAAAAGAGATTATTTGTAAATTACAAAACTCTGAAAAAACAGGTAAAGAACAGGTTTGTTGTCTTTTTTAGAACTTTGTCTAACTTTTTAAACTGTGCTTCTCTTTCTCTTTCAGAGCAGTGAAAGAGCAACATCTTCAATAACCATGACCTGCCCTATGAGACATCAGCACTGCCCTCTCCAGCCACCTGGGAAGAACTGCACTTGAAGAGTGAGCCAGACACCTTTCCTGGCTGAGGGGAATAAACCAAGTTGATTAATGGTGCTACTCCCTCAAGGAAATCCAAACCAATATCCAAAGCAGTTGTGCACATATTGGACTCAACACTGGGCTTTTTTGTTCTTTGATTTTGGTAGAGTCATCAAATGTTAATTCAAAACACTGGCCTAAGGAATAGAAACTTGCAGAATTTTCCCATCATTCACAACAAAAGGTAACCCATGCTTCTTTTTTTAATGACTAAAGGGCAGTTCAGGGACTGAGAATTTTGCTTAGCAGAACTAACCAACGTGCCTAAATGCAAACCTGAATTTGAGGACTGCTTACTCTCCCTTCAACAGTTATTTTCTAGGTGCTTTTCACTTGCATTCTGTGAGTTCAAAGCAGTGGGTTTTTTTCCTTCTACAACCACCAGTTTGCACAGTGTTCAAAAGGAGAACAGCTGACCTACATTTGCATATTTTATTCCAGTACCAGAGCTAGGGAGAATTGCATGAAATTAGCAAGACAGGCTTAAAATAAACGACCACAACAATAACAACACCACAAAGACAAAAACCCCCAAACTCTACCATAACACATTACAGCTGCTAAAACTTTACTTCCATTCAAGAGGAGACCAAGTAAGTCCATGAAAAGCAATCCCCTAATGCTTACATGGAAACATCATAAATGACAGCTTGGAGAAAGTTATACTCTTCCCTAAGTATCTTCCATGTCAATTATCAGAGATAATACATGGAATTAGGCTTTCCAGAAAGATTACTTTAACATTCTAATGTGCCTGTATGAAAGATTTTCACCTCTTTTGATACCAGATTTACCTCTCATCCATATGCTGGAAAGAACAGAGGTCACATCTGCATACTAGAAAGAATGGTGAGACCCAGTCCTACGTTTTCAAGTTTCACCCTCACATGTTCAGGCTTGAAATAAGTAGGTGCTTTCTTACATGATTTAAAATTTCTACTATCAATCTTTTTTATAAGAGCTGCAAGAATTTTTCTCAACTTTATAAGCATACTAAATAAACACTAATAGTACCAAAAAGCAGAGCATCACCTCAGCACACTGGACTTTAGCAATGTAGCCATTGTTCTGCAGCTCCATCCAGTTGGCTTCATAGAGCTTTGGTCCAATCAGGAAGTTCAGGTCAACAATTTTATCATCTTCTCTGACCAGGGTAGCAGTCAGCCCCAGTTTACAGTGAGCTTGGACGATAGTGAGCACACGTCTGAACATTTTTGCTAAAAAATCCAAGACAAATTTTTTGTTAACTCTCCTGAATGGTTTCAGAAGATAAATACTGCAACTTTTAAAAGACATTTTCATCAACTCCTGAGCATAAGGCAAGCACAGCATTGGGAAATTGTACCCCATTGCACACACACTCCTAAAAAATCAGTGTTACAGCAAAACTTCACAGTGATTGCAGCTTTACTTTGCATTGTCAAGTACACTCTGAAAAATCTCAGTAAACCTTTTTTATTATTTTCCATTCCCCAAGAGAAAATTAATATATTCACAGGTTACATGCTTTGGTTTGGGTCTATAGTATTTCCTAGCAAGAACTATGACACAAGGACTCTTGGCTGACTGCCACATTCAGGACATGCAGGATATGGCAGAATTACTCATCTTTAGTATTGCTAGAAATCACAGAGGAGTTGCTGTACCTTCATTTCTATGGAACCAAGCAAGAACAAAAGTAACAGAACAGTGCCAGTATGCTACTTTGATAAAATGGCAATTAATCACCAAGGCCTACTTCTGTAGACACCAAAATATATTCAAATAAGAATAAGGAAGAACAGCTAACAATCTTGGGTGTTTTTTTAGCCAGGATTATTCCACAGACACTTTAATAGCACATTATTGCTTTCCAGTAGTACAGATCTCAATTACATGGCAATTTCAAAGACAGCAGTTATTTCTGGATGTTAATCACTATGGTTACTCATAGATATTAAAAGCTGGCCTGCAGTGACACTGCATCTACGAGAAGAAGGCAGATGAATTCCTCTCCTGTTCAAATATGTCTACAGCAAAATTCTGCAAAGGTAATTCAGGTATTTTAAGAGCACTTTATCAACCCACATGGAGGAACTTTTACTTCACACTGCTATTACAGAAAACACAGCATCTAATTTGAAGAGTTCAGAAAACTAGTGGTCAGTTAAACTATGTAGTATCAGAAGGGAAAAAAAGAAAAAAAAAAAGTAGAATTAGGCAGTTTACTTGTTCCAAACCCCTAAGCCATGGATTTACTCACTACATTAATCATGAGAAGAACAGCAAAAAACCACCGCTTCTACAAGAACAGAAGGACATTAACAATGTGTGCAACATGGAAGGTTTGCACACCTTTTCCTTACCAGGAATGGTATGGACTTCATCCAGTATCATAAGGCCCCACTCTTGACTTTTAAGCCACTCCATTACCCTTTCTGCTTCCCAAGACCTTTTAGTCGTGTGCCCCAACATGGAGTATGTGCTGATGGCAACAGAGCAGCCAATGGGCTTGTCTTTGGCATCAGAGGTGAAGCGGCAGATCTGGCTGTCGTCGATGGTGGACCACATCTTGAACTGGGCCTTCCACTGCTCCACAGACACGGCGGAATTGCCGAGCACCAGGCAGCGCTTGCGCACAGTGCACGCGGCCGTCACCCCCACCAGAGACTTGCCAGCACCTGCGGGCAGGAGCAGTGACACTCGTTAGGCATCTCTCAGATGCCACTGGAGTGGGAGGAAAACAAAACCAAAGAGCGAAGGAAAATCATGAGAGGATATGAAATCATGCAAAGGGAATTTCTTTGTTGTTTCTTTGCTACAATAGTCATAAAGAGATCAAGTATTCGCTCCTTAAAAGTGCAGCTGGATTATCTACAGGACACAACCCTATTTCCTCAAGAAAATAATTGCAAACAATGGCTTTGACAATTAGAAGCAATCATTCTAATTCTTTTAAATTTCAAAAGAATGTTAAATTACAGGTGGCTACAGAAAGCTTCCCTAGGGTTGCTCTATTCCTCTGTCTCTGCCAGGTATACATTCCCCCACAAAGCAACTCCTTAAATCTTCCCATCTTTCACACTTCTCCCAGCACCCCTTACACACTCTCAGGCCCTCATCACAGGTCCCATGTGCCTCCTCCTCTCCCAATACTGAGGGCACTGGCACACAGCCTCCTGTTTGCTCCTTTTCCCCCCAGTTTTCTGTAGGCTGTCCCAGTCAGCATCTTTCTCATTTCATCCTCAAACTCTCCTGCCCAGCACCTGTACACCCAAGCTCTTTCCTTCCTTGGACATCCCTTTATGCCACCTTTGTATTCCCAGCTCCCTCCAGTTCCCCCATTCCCAACCAAGGAACAAATTCCAATGCCAACTGCTTTACATTTCACAGGAAGATGAGCAGAGGTGGCAGTGGGCACAGCAGAAGCATGACTGGCACTGTGAGGGTACCACAGCTGCTCCCCAGCCCCTGCCAGGACACCAACAGCTCTGTGACCCGGCTCTCCCTCAGCACAGCCTCACCACCAGCTCAATAAAAACCACCAGGACTCTGCACACTGGGACCAAACAGTCCCTGCTGCTGCCTGAAATCCAGGCAGCTCTCATCTTTGGAATTTTCTTTACTACAGGCAAATAAAAAACAAATTGTCTAAGTACCAACACAGAAACTTACCACATGGCAAGACAATAACACCAGACCTGGCTCGTCCATTCCCAAACATCTTCCTTAGGCTTTTCTCTTGATAGGGCCTGAGGACTGCAGTAGGTTTCAGATCTATATTGATATCAGGATTCACAGAATCATTTCTGAAATCATACTCTGCTAGCAAGGGGTACTCCAAATGGATACAACGCTTCTGAAGTTCTTCAATCATCTCCTGAAGAGGAAACAAAGCTTCAGTTGATAAATCTCCACATCTGAGTTAATTTCTTTTCCCTAAAAACAACTAGGTTACATAGTACCAAGTGAAGTTACATTTATTTTTTATACTTATAAAGTCTTATTCTGGAAACTTTACCTGTGATTACCCCAGGCTCCAAAACTTTGAACAACAGTTAATATTAGGCAGATGGAAGAACATGACACATTCAGCTCAGACTGCCACTTGCCCAGCAATGACTAAACTACATCCTGAAGTCCTGCAACAAAGAGTTCAGTACCAGACAGGAAAGGTTCTCTATGTTACACAAAGCTGCACATCTGTTGCCCTGAAAACCTCCATAGCCTGTATGGAAGTTATTCCAAGACAATGACAGGCTGAATCAGTCACCAAGAGGTCTTTGGTTTGGGTTGGTTTTTTTCAAAAAACAAAACAGCTACTAAGTAATCCTTTTTCCCCTACTAAGGCATCATTAGAATCACCAAGTCCAAAACCAACTTGAGAAGTTCTGTAGAAGCTTTCTCTGAAGGTCAAGCAAGGACTGCGCTCCAACCTCCAGCTCCCCTTCTCAAGTGATGAAACTGGAAGCACCAAGAAAGAGCTCCTTCTGCAACCATGAACTACAAACCAAAAGCAGGAGGGAAAAGAAAAAAGACCAAGCTCTCTAAAAGCAGCCTCCACTGAATTCTCATCTTGAACTAAGTAATACTCAACCACATGTGATGGGGACCTCCCTAAGTCCCTGGAGCCTCTCTGGCCTGTAAGCACTGCGCTCCACAGGCAAGCAAAGAACACCCACACTGCCACTCTCTAAGATTCTAAACTTTGGAAGGTAAAAGGAAAGAAATGTTAATGAGCTCCAGTGATCTCCTCTACCAAACAAAGAGCCACAGTAATTCCTAGTAAGTTCTCATGCTTATGTGCTTCTGTGCAATATTCATACCTGCTTGACTTCAAAAGACACCGTCTGCGTTTCCTCCTCCTCCTCCTCATCTTTGTCCATCTGTTCATAAAACTCAAACAAGTCAGCTGGGACATCTGGCTTATTCTGAACATCTGTTCCCTGTGAAGTTGATGGACCAAGGCCACCTTCACTAGATTTGGAAATCTGAAATAGAGGAACATGAATTTTCACCAAAAGTTTCATTAGAGACACATTCTAAGAGGCTCCCCTCTTCCCCCCAAATTCGGGCTCATTAAAGAGGCAGAGTTTGTTACTGGCAGAGTGAAGCTGATACAACAAACAAACAACAGCAACTCCAAACTACCCAAGAGTTTACCTCCAGTCAGCGCAGTAATTTTAGAATACGGCTGGACATACCGCTGATTTACTTGTGAATGTCTCTGTAATCAGCTCTGTCTCTTCACCTTCAGCATTTCTCAGGCGACATTCTTTAATTACATGGTCTTGCAGAAGCTGCTGAATGACATCAGGATGGGTACTTTCCACAAAATACCTAAAATGAAAGAATAAAGGAAAATATTTTTATGAATTCATCAACTGAGTAACTCACAGAAAGAGTGGCATAGATGCATAACCAGATGCACTCAAAGCATTCAGTCTTGGGGTGCTAATTTAAAAATAAAGACATTATGGTAACTGAAACTTTTAAAAGATGCCTCATACCAAAAGTAACATGTACTGTGCAGTCATCCCTCCATCTTTTTCAAATGCTCTCTAACCTAACGTGAGTGGCAAACTCCAGCAGAAATGCCCACACAGACCTCTCACACACCCATCTTATTTGTGGCATGCAAATGAAATAAATTTTGACTGAACTGAGGTGAGTTTGTGGAAATGCCAAATGTGCTGTTTTCAAGTCCTGTCCACAGCACCAGAAAAGCCCAAAAGACAAAACCCCGAACTTCCAAAACACAAACCATCTAAAAATTTAAAACTGATGCATCCTGGAGATTCCTCAATGATGATGCTGGTTGGAGATCACAGTTAGAATATGCACTGACTTCTCCAGGCCCCTTCCAGCATTATCTTCTGACTTTAAAACAAATCAGATTCAACAGAGACACAAGTATCCACCTCTTGCCACTGGATTTACTCATCTTTCCCAAATGATTTGAAAACCTCGAAAGACATATTGCAAGTCCAAGCAATAAACAAACAAACTACAATATCAAATTTGCAACCTACTTTTAAAAATGTGATGACAACCAGAGCTAGCTCAGGATAGCCAAACACAATTTGTCAGCTAACGTATTAAATACTTCCAAAAGCTGTAAAAGTGATGCCTGAGAGCTGCTACACTCAGCTGGCAGCTGTGAGACTGCAGAGCTCCTGAGAGCACTGACACACAGCTGTGCATTTGGAGGGTTTGCTGCCACAAGAGCTAAGGAAGAAGCCACTTACCTGTTATGTTTCAGAACCAGCTTCACCTTCCCATAGCTGACAGTGCACAGCTACAAAGAGAGCAGTCATTAGGAACATGCAAAAGAGAGATTCCATGTTTAGGACCAAACACTGCAATGGCTTTAGGTTTTTGTGGGGAAGCACCTTACCACAAAACATTTACTTGCACTGCTATTATGCTCATGGAACAAACCTGAAAAGGTATTTTCAGAAGGTGCTCACATCATCTCACACAGGAGATCAGGCACAGATATTCACTTTTTAAACCTAATCTCAAACTGTTTCCAAGACTGTGAGAGCACACTTGCAGGATAAGGCAGGCTGTCTCATAGTGCCACACTATTACAGACTACTTCTTACATTCTCAGTTTTCCTTCAGAGCAAATCTGAGGAAACTTTCCCCATGTACAAGCTGTACTGGCTGAAATTATCTACAGAGATGCTTAAATGTACTTTTTATCAACCCCACAAAGGCTATATTATGAAAATAGTATGTGTGCAGCAATATCCTATGCAAAAAGACAGAAAAAAAAATCTCTTGAAACAATGACAGAAGAATAAGACAGTTAAAAGTGATGGATGATTAAAAGATAATGAATCAATTAGGCAGAGGCATCAGGAAAGGAATTCCTTAGTAGAAACAGATGTATTTCCAATGCCAGTAGAATAGCCTTACCTTGATAAACTGAATTATTCCATCTGGGACACCAGTCTTGCTGAGTTTCTGCAAATACTCAGTGATGTCACTTGTCTGCAAGCCCACACTCACAGCAGCATACAGGGAGTAAGCAGTCAGCTTGTACTCGTGAATATGGGTGGGTCTGCACACAGGCTCAGCAATGGCAACCAGAAAGTCTTGTGCATATTTGTAAACTGGAGAAAAGGCTTCCAAAAATATATGGCCATCAGGAGCCTACAGAAAAAAAACAAATGCTGAAGGCACAACAGTGTTAGTTGAACTGAATCTCATAAATGAAGTTACAAGAAAATGAATAAACATGTAACTTTTTCTTCTGAAAATGGTCCAGGAATTAATTTATCCATGTTCCTTCCATGGCACTATGAATAAATCCCACCCAGATCAATAAAGTTTTTCCAGACTGACATGCTGGGGTATTCCTTCTTTTTTAATGCTAAATAAATTGCTTGAGTAGAGGCAAGCTTCCAGCCCCATTCCCCTGGAACAAAAAAACTGCTTGCTCATTTAATGCAGAATGAATGAACAAATGAATGAATGAAAGGCAGCACTCGGGTGTCACAGCCCCAGGTGCCTGTACAGCACTTGATGAGAGGCACCGTGCAGAAGCTGGCGGGGAAACCACCTCTTCCCTAGATGGTCAACCACAGGCCAGACCTTGGGCAAGTTTACTGACATCCCTTTCAAAGCGCAGAGAAAAGGGCACCAGTTACAGAGGATGAGGCCGGCCTGTCTTAAAGCCGTTTCACTGCAACATACAAACCCTGCTACTCTATTACTGCCGTGACAGATCCCTCTCGTGTCACCAGCCAACACGCTCCTCCACAGCCCTCCCCAAGACGTCTGGCTGAGCTGCGGCTGTGCCCGGCCCTGCAGCACACCCGGACCAGCGCGGACCCCGCCTGGAGACTGCGGGGCCGCAGCAATCAATCCCCTGGGCACTGCCGGGGCTGCAGCAATCAATCCCCTGGGCACTGCCAGGGCTCCTGTCCCCGCACCGCCCCGAACCGCATCAAACCCCGCTCCACGCGCGCCCGAGGCTCTCCACCCGCACCCTCCGGCCCGGTCTGCGCTCCCCGCCTGACCCCGCAGCAGAGCCGGCTTCTCCCCCTGCCCGGCCCTGTCCGTGCCCGCAGCGATCCCGGCCCCCTCGCGTCCCACCCTGGGGCACACGGCGACAGCGGCCCCGCCGCCCCCGCGCACGCACCACCCAGAGGGGCCGCGAGCTGTGGTCGGCCTTCAGCGGCATCTGCAGCCGGTAGTCCTTGGCGCCGTACTCGTCCACCTTGGTGCCGCTCTCCTCCACCTGCTTCCCCGCCGCCGACGGCACCGCCTCCTGCGGCTCCTTCCCGGCACCTTCGTCCTCATCGTCCTCGTCGTCATCGTAATGGCGCTTCTTGGACTTCTTCTTATCTGGGAGCAGAGCGGGAGCCGTGACTGAGCCGCCCCAGGACTCCCCTGCCCGCCCGACCCGGCCCGCGCCGCTCCCCGGCCCCGCTCACCGCGCTCCTTCCTGCCCATGGCTGCCGCGCGCCGCGCTGCGCCCGCCCGCGCGTCACTTCCGCAGGGCAGCGCCGCGAGGGGAGGAGACACCATCGTCTCTCTGTTCCCAGGGCCGCCACGCCGCGGGGAGACGCGCGGGCGGGCGCGGGGCGGGGCCTCGGATACGGGGGGCAGCCACACCCGGGCCACGCCCGGAACAGCGGGAAATTAGGAAAAATAATTAAAAATTAATAAAAGAAATTGAACTTGCGGAAAGCGCACCGTAAATAACAATGAAAAAGTCAACACGGAATTGAAATACGACAGTGACATCGCGTAGTGTTCTAAAGTACAGAATTCTTAAAAGAGAAATCACACTGTTGTCCCTACAGAGTGTTTTAATATATTTCTAAGTACAATTCGTGTCTGATTTTGGAAATACAAATACATTTCGAATGGTTAAAAACAAAAATTAAAAAAATATTTTGAACATCAGCCAGCTGAAAATATATTTATCTAGTAAATCATCTCTCAAAGCTTTTATATATTTAATTATTCTAACTAAACATAGTACCCTTAAAAAACAAGTTCATAAAAATGTAGAAATGAAATTGTGGAATAAGATTACTGGGATATATACACACACACATTCAATGCATACACAGAATTACAAGGCGGGGTTGGTTGGTTATTTTTAAGTTTGGAAGGTTGTTAGACAATGGAACTAGCAAGCAATGCCCAACTCCTGAGTTCCTCAACCATGAAAACCATAACCTAATTTTTAAATTGTTTTTATCTCTTTTTTATACACAAGATATTCCATGTAAAGCAGCAACAGCAGTGCAGTTACTGGCAGCAACATCTCAAAAGTAATAAAAAACCCCATACATCCAGACAGTAGTACATTGCACACACACATGATTCTCATACACCCATCGACAATTGGTCAGAGTATTAAATCAGTGTACAAATTAAATATTTCCAAAAATGTGCAAAAAAGTCAACGTTGATAGAAAAAAACACCTTTGTGTACATACATTACAAACTGTGCCCAGCATTCAACTGAGAGTAAAAACATTTACAGTGAGAAACCGATAGATTAAATAGAGAATTTAATGGCTACATAAAAATGTACATTAGATCAAGAGTAAATTTACAAATTTTTATTCATAGCTTCATGAAAACTAAAAGCCTACGTTCCAATTAATCTAAGTCTCCTCCACATATTTACAGTGATACTCCATTATACAACCCCTGTGAGGTCTGAGATGACAGACACTATGCTTTAATAAACCATTCCAATTTTAGGGTGACACCACCTTCTTTTACTGGTATTAACAAGAAACAAACACCAGGGAACTGACAATCTAATGACTGTTCAGAAAAGAAAATGCAATCCTTGTTTTTATATCCACATTTTATAAACCTCTGGGGAAAAAGGATTATCTAGTTTTCAGGTAAAAAGCACAAAAAAGCTCTGATGTATTTCCTATGACTATCCACTCATGAGCTGGAGTATCCTTTTCCTTATTTCTCAAAAGAAGACCCTGACCTCCAATCCATACCTGTGGACTCAACATAAGGGCTGAACCATGAGATACAATTTTTATGCCGTTTAATCCAGGTCTTCTCCCTTTCAAATAAGTTTCTGAAAACTGAACCCTAGCCAAGGTGTGACTGCTCTGAAACATGAGAAATATCATTTCCTCCACCCCATTGATCTCTCCACTCTGTATACAAATATATTGCTAGAGGAAACCCAAGGATTGCACCAGCAAACTGGGAGCTGCAGCATCCTGGGTTCAAGTGATGGGCTCCCTGGTCTAAAGCTGAACACATTACTCAGGAGCTATCATAGGCTACCACCTATGCAGGACTTAAGCTTTGCCAGCTAGAAAGAAAAATAAATGGTGTGGGCCAAGTGGGGGATATCAAGTGAGAAAGGAGCTCCTTTGTTTCTGATCACAGATTTTGATTCAGAAACCCTGGCTTGATAGCAAACCTGTCTGACCCCTCAGTGCACATTAGTGGCTCCTCCTGAAGGCAGCACCCACATCCAAGTACCTGTGGGTGACATCTGGCTGTCACATAAAGAGGACTGACCGCTTCCCACAGCTTTGGAACATTCTCACTATGGTGTACAAAACAGATCAGGTCACAATTTTATCTTCACGGTGTTCCTGACATGTCCCAAGGCTCAAACCCAGCTACAGAAGTCACCAGGTTTTAGTCACCAAGCTTATGCAGTAATTTTAGAATGACAACAGTAAGATTAAATTAGAAAGAGCTTTTAAAAGGAAAACTCTTCATTTTAATACAAGCATGAGTTTTGCATATCAAACAGCAACTATAAACACCCACATGTCTGAAATATGGGCAGTGTCTATCACTTTTTACTAGTACCTGCTTTACTCAGTCAGCAACAGCTTACTGGTGGATACACACTATTTATAAGAGACATGAAACATCACTTTTGGCTATATGTATATGGGATAGAAAAGCTTTGGTAATTGTATGTGATTCTACACTGCAGACTTGTCATTGCCACAAGACAGCAAGTTACCAGCAGGAAGAAATGACACTGGCGGCAATACTTTCGCTTTTCCAGAAACACCATAGAAACTTACATTCAAGCACACACATTATACTTCTCTATATGCGTGACACGGTCTTTCAAGATTAAAAAAGTAAGAAATTGGTTATAAATAACTGTAGATCTGACCAATTTTCTCAAGTCTCTGAAGCTGCAGTTAGACATAGCTCTATGCTGTCCAAAAGAATGGCTTGCTGTACTGCACTGTACCTACGGGTGCTACGAGGCTTTCAGTCACGACAACAGCAGGGTTAGGACTATCCAAAAAGCACAGGAAAGAAATCTGTTTGTTTGCTTGGACAGATCAAATTCCTGTGCACTGAAAGAAAACAGCTTTTAATACAGTACCACACGTACAAATATACCAACTTTGCTTTCAAGCCCAGTAAGAAACTCTGCTGCAGAGTCTGGTACTCAGAGCCAGGAAGCCAAATCCTGACAATCCAGTTACTTCTGTGCATGCAGACAAATCCTCTTTCTGGCCTGTACACTGGTGTACAATATCCAGAATGCAAATACAAAACGTGTATTAGCACAGGAAGCCAAAAATCACTTTCAAGTTCTGAATTTGAATGTCTGCTGCAGACTGTAACTCCAGCACACTTTTTAATGCAGTTAGGCAAGCTCTGCTTTGGGCACTTTGAAAAAACCCATTCTCTAAGACTGTTTTGGTGACATGGAATTGTATGACATATTTCAATATGGTGTTCTAACATGAACCAAATTAAGGCATACAGAGAAAAAGGCACTAGCTAAAAAAAAACCCCAAACTGTTCATTTTATTTTACTGAAAGGACTATTTAGCTACAAATCAAATTGGAAATCAAGTCAGATGTTTTAATACTATATTTAAACTGTCAAGAAAAGAAGACTGTAGAGTGAACTATGCAATTATTAGATCCATAGGTTTATGAGTTCTTCCACGGATATTCCCCAAATAAAAAATAAGCAACTTTCTCTAACACAACACAACTGAAACCTTGAGTCATGCTCTAACAGGGCTGTTAGTTACACCATTAAAACCATAACACAGAAGTAGCTTTTGTCACTTAATATGTGCAACAGACAGAATACTAAAAATCATTAGATAAGTAAGACTTTTGAAAATACACATACTCACCATGAATTTCAACCCTTATTTTTTGGGAGTACAGCTTCATCATGGTGTTTATAGAAAAGCAAACCATCCCTGCAGCAGTATTGCTTTCACTGGATATTTTTTAAAATTGGACTCAATAATTAAGACCAATTCATGATTCTAAAATGCTGGTGGCTTTTTAAGTGGGATACAAGAAGTTGTGAGTAGGGATCTTGGCTTTGCAATCCTCCTCCAATGGAGTTTAAAGCTTGAAATTCCATGCAACCTCACAAATTCTAGAATGGGGGTCATTCACCATCACCCCAGGAGTCCCTGTAAGTGTTTAACAAACCCTGTATATAGGTTGTTTTACTACATTACCCCACTAGGGGTAAGTAACAGCCAACCTCTTGGTAAAAGTCTGATTTAGCTTCATAATTAGTTCTAGCTCAAAATTTTTGTGTTAATAACCATCTGATTTACTCTAAGTTATTTAAGTCAATAGAGAAATTATCCTTAGGGTGAAAAAAACTAGCTCAAGCCTAATCTTGGTTAAATTTATAAAATTTTACTAGAATCACTCAAACTGGAAAATGTCAACTTCATTTAAGAAGCACAGTCTTTACATTGGCAGCTTTCTGACATGCTAAAGACATGATGAAAAATGCATTCTGAAAGTTGCTTTTTTTCCTGGCTCCAAAATGCTGACCGTTGTCATGACTGAATGCCATTTTTTTAGAAAAGGCACAAAAGCAGCAAACTTGATTGTTCAGTAATTAAAAATCACAACAAAGAAGTGATATTGCAATATACATGATCCAGCACTGTCTCACAGAAAGGTCATATTATAAGAAAACTAGATTCTGAAAATTTTCAAGCTTCAGAGAGTGCAGTTTCTCTTTAGAATAGTATATTTAAATGTTATGAATGCTACAGATAAACCTGGTTACATTTTCCCTTTAACGTCCTTTTTTGGTAATATAAAATTTCCTTACCTTTTCAGGAATCACTGACCACTATGGATTTTTATATACATTTTCACCTTGGTTTTGGTACCTTATTAGTCTGAAATTCATCATTTCAATTACATGATCTTGAAAATTACCTACATAAACTATTAGGTTCTACATTGAACTTCCCATTCCTACTGTCACTAAAATTTGCTTATAAAGCAAAGGTCCCTTACAGCAGAGTACATACCAATTCTTCTTAAAGGCTGCTTCATAGCTTTTATCTAGTGACAGAGAAACAAAAAAACAGTCAGTACAAGCTGCCTTTCCTTTCAGCCTTTTACACTCTTCCTGGTATGACTAGTTCCTCCTGTGCTCAGGAAACCTTGCACAGTTGTGTACCCTGACCAAGAAAATTTTAAATTGGGTAAAATACTCACAAAAGCTGAAGAAATCACCACTCTCAGTCTCTGGAGAGATGGCCACAAAAAGGTCATTTTTACTCCACTACAGGTAAAGTGATTAGGATAGATCCATACTCCTGCTTATGCTCTGGTAAAACATATGGAATTCAGCAGAATAAATTCAGAAATCTCCTATGTAAGTGACTGTGGGAATGGGTAAGCTTATTGTTCCATCTCCATGCATTTTGTAAACCTGACAGTCCTCCAAAGATGCAGAACAGGCGGAGCCTTGTCAGATTGGACAAGGGTAACAGTACCAGCCTGGTCTGCCTTTAAAAAACAACAAAAGCAAGTAATGAATCATCCAAAACAGTAAACATAATTTCAGTTCTGTTGTCCAATAGTTTATTTCCAAATGCCCCTTTAAATTATCTATGTTCTGTTCTTCTACAAAAATATGAGAGTCTTATTTTTCTGTTGTGAAAAGACAGTTATTCACTACACCTGATCAGTACCTGGGCTTCTCAGCTGAGAAGCAATATTTCAGATTTTTAATTCTTTTATTATGCTCTTTCAGAAATAGAAAAAGTAATTAACGTACACTTTATGACAGCTGGAAATCTGACAAACACCAATCTGGATTATCAGGCTGGAATATTCACACACATGTTATTTAATTGCTGGCTCTCTCTGCACTTTTGGCCTGTTCTTTGTACAATTTTCTGTGCTGTGCCTCCTTCTTCATAGGATTCATCAGTGCAACCTTATTAAAAATATAACTGGAATCTTAGCTTTCTCAGTGACTCTTTCCTGATGTTAAGAGATGTTTGACTTTATTTCAGGAATTTTCAATGCATCCTAGATGATTGACCTGCATTACTAAACCAATTTTTTTAGTGCAGAATGGGAAGAATTTTATATTATTCAGGCACTTGATGTTGACATACATTCCATCCTAGCGCCTCTCAACAGCTTTGCAAACATTTCTTATAGCTCATTCCGAATCCAGTAACTCATATACTGCACAAGGATTAGTCATTCCCTTTCCCCTGCAGCCATTTGTGGGACTGTGGAGGAGAACTGACCCTCAATATCAGTATTCTTTATCAGCTAAGATAACTGTCTCCCTCAAAGCTTATGCAACAGAGGTTCTCTTTGGCAGATAGAGCAGGAGGCATTCTCCTAACTATTTACATCCAATAGCTGACCCTCGTCTAGCATGGAAAATTTCCCCTTTGCAGTATAGTAGTTTCTAGGAGTCTGGGCCCATAATCTGTTTACCTGTAATTATTTTCATATTAAGATAATACAATAATTCTACACCAAAACCTTTAACTAGTACATCAGTTTTGAGCTCGTTTTTGTTATTTTCTTTTGGTCACATAGAAGTACCAGCTAGACATGCTGCTGCACAAAGAGTTCCAAGTTCTTCCAGCTTCATCAATTAACTCTCAGAACCACATGTTCCTGCTTAAACTGTACATTCCAGAAACTGATTAAATGCTAAAATACAGTAAGAACTTAGAACTCTCTGCTTCAAGTACCTACAATATAGATAAGAATCACATAGAAGTAACCTTCTTGTCCTTTAGCTGCATGTCTATTTTTCCCTGCACCCTGAGTCAGTCAGCGGTGTCAGAAAAAGTCACACAGTTCCTGACTGTCCAAGCATTTGTAATTTTTTTTTCCTCTTTAAATAAGGAACAAATATGTACTAAAGTGCTTTATCTACATCAACCACATCAGTACATTATAGAAACAAAAAGTTCTAGTCCTGGTGGGAGGGGGGGAAGAGAAGATTCTCATTTTAGATACAAATTTTAGATTGTTTACAATCTAAGTGAAACAAAGATTCAAGAGAATATTCTCTCTCTTGTCTTTTTTCGCCTTTTTCTTTGTAAAAAATAAAAAATAAAAGTGCAGTCAAATAGAAAATAAATGCAGTAGATGCAGGCTGAGTTGAGGCAGGTGTTAGTGATAGTGTGCAAATGTGTGTCTTAGCAGTTCATCTGCAAACGGTCGCAGCTTGGCCTCGATAAAAATCCGTTTCAAGAAATCCCGAGCGTGGTCGGAGACGTGAGGAGGGAGCTGGGGGTTGGTTGGCTGAGTGGCAATTTTAAAGATGGCAGCCATGGCTTCAAACTCTGCCCACGGGGGCTTCTCAGTGAGCATTTCTACCACTGTGCAACCTACACTCCTGAAACAGAGGCAGAAGTGAAACAGCAGGTTACAACAGAGTCATGGCCTCCCAGGAAAACAGGAAATGGCAGAGAGGGACTAAAATATCACAAATAAGCAGGATCCACATAATACTACAGAGTAACTTCAGCATGAAATAGGCATTGGAAAAAAACAGCATGTACTACTATACCTTTACCTTAGAGTTCCACAAATGTCTCCATTTCATTACTTCCCTGGGTTGAAAGCTACTACCTCAGTGAAGGGATAATTACATATTTATCCAGGCAATATAACTGTCATAGGGCACTGCCAGCACCCAGTGCTCAGCAGGCCATGCACTCAGCATTGCACTTGGAAGCTTTCCTGCTCCTTGAGGCTGAACAGAAATGCAAAGCATCAGGAAAGCTCCATGCATGCCATGTGTGGTGCCAGCTCATTAGAAATACACAAGTTACCACCAGTGAATCGTGTGAAACATAATATGGCAGTTGAAGAACAAAAGCCCTACTTTCAAGGTATCTTCTCTTTTAGTTAAAGATACTAAAAATATACTTAGATGGACAAACCAAATTTTAAGTTCCTAAACAATCTTTGTTCAGGAACAATGTTTAAAGAATTTAGGAAGGTAGTTCCAGAAGTCCTTAAAGATCAACATCTTCCAATAACAAGTGAACAATACTGCAAAATGGATAGGCTGGAATAATTTTCCAATTCTTCGAAAGTTTGAATGTTTTTCAAGATGCTTGCAAGAAGTTTTGTGCTTAAACAGAGGTACATTGCACAATAAGGATTAACTGACTGACAACTGTCTAACTTTGGTATTTTTTCTTAAGTTTTCACCAAAAAATACACAATAACCTTCGTACCAATACTTGAAATTTGAACAAGTGAACTGCTTGATATTATAAGGTTGACCTATTTTTCACTTATAGAGTAATCACTAAATAATCTGAAGTAGCCTAAATTCATTTCCCTGAGGTAAAAAGTATTGCCATTGCTTGGATACAACGTAGTTCCTTTTTAAACACACAGCGTTACTACTCCAGCCTGTCTGCTGCTGCCAGCCCATTACTGTGTATTCACAGATCACCTGCAGTGCAAGGGGTCTCATTGCCAAAGTCATCTGTCCACTGGGCTGGAGCCATGTTAGACTGTGCATATACAATGTTTCACTAACCTTCACTTTTGCAAATTACCTTTCCCTCTTAGTTCTTATGTATTTAATAACAAAAACCAAATTATTTTTTTATACTCCCTTTTAAATCTGGCAAATTCACTCTTAAGTGTTCAATTTTTAGAGGAGTAGCATTTTATTTTCTGCCTTGCATCAAAGGTATTTTGGTGTTGAAGTTTCATTACAACACACTGACTGAACTGATGTTTCAAAGCTTCACATATTGCTTTCAGTCAGTACCTCTCCAGAACTAACAAACAGTTTGGTAATCTTAACTTCATGCAAGGTCTTATGATGTCTAAACTGATGGGCTGAGAAACTGCCATGTGAAAAATTAAATTTCAGGGTTAAGACTCTCCAAATATGACTGTCAGTGTTCACATTTGCCACCTTCTTCAGCTTAAATCCCAGGATGAAACACTGCAGCAGCTTCAGATAACCAACACCTACTCCCTATTGAAAATGAAATGACACTTTTCAGTGGAGAGGGGGTTTAACATACCAGATGTCTGCTTTTCTGCCGTACCCTTCTCCACTAATAACTTCGGGACTCATCCAGTAGGGAGTTCCTGTGACAGACTTCATTCCCGTACCAGACAGACAGATGGTCTGCAGCCGTTTGCTGGCACCAAAGTCACCAAGCTTCACATTGCCTGCCGAGTCCCGCAGAATATTTGCTCCTGGAGGGAAGGGAACACAGCATTACCTTCATAAAAGACTCAAGGTTTTGGTGTGGGAAACAGTAAAAGAAGTTTGGATACAGTGGTACAATTCAACATCAACCTAGGATTTTAACCCAGCGAATTTACTTTCTCTGCTCATTCTTACTAGTCTGTTCTGGAGTTCAGAAAATAATGAATTGCTCACACTGGTTTGCATCCCAGGCCTTTTCCAGGAAGGGGCAGTCCCTTTGTAAAGCCCTCCTGACAAAATAAGGAATGTGCTACACATGGGAAATTAAAAGAAATGGTGAAACAATTCCCACACAACTGAAAATGTCTCCCACACTATCGTAAAGCAAAACCTCAAACTGTGTTACAGATTTATTCAAAACAGTTATCTGCACAAGATGTACAAATTGACTGTGATATCTCAACCTGCTTTGGAACAAAACACTGTTGATACAAAGAACAATAGAAAAAATGGTAAAAATATTAGGGAATACAACAGCATTGTGTTCAACACACCTATTCTGCACATCACCATCTTCCTACATACTCACACCTTGCTTATGCAACACTTGCAAGTCACCTGCACCTGTCTGCAAAAAGTAGATGTTACACCAGGCTTCCTAGCAGTAAAATGGAAGAAGTCTGATCAGGCAAGTCACCTCTGCTGGTCACTTCTTGTACCAGTGAAGTGCTGGTTAATTTCTATATAATTGATGAAAAAAAACTCTGTAAATTTAAACTTTTAAGTCATGACACTTTCCTCTGCACAGTCTATTTCTAATGACATCATCCTCCAATATATTTAAAGCTATTAATAGTAAAATAAAATCAAAGGAATTTATCCTGCTTGTTTTGCAGATGAAGACTAAAGAAACATTGCCAGAACTGTGCTAGAACATCCCAAAGTTGCTTATTTTTCCCTCCCAGGTTACAACAGCGACAAGACTAAAAGATGGAAAGCAATCACACTGATTTTAAGTCAGTATTAGTATTTTGGTATTTCAAACTTAATTGCATTTTAGTGCTTCACATAAGATTGGACAAGGATCAGTAATAAAGAGCACTGAACTGTGCACAGAACTCTCATTACCTTTAATATCTCGATGGACAATCATATTACTGTGCAAATAGTGAACTCCTTCCAGAATCTGCCGTGTGTATTTACGAGTCACGTTCTCTGTGAGCGCTCCGTATGATTTCAACTGGTCTTTGATGGAACCCTATGGCACAGAAGCATAAAGCACTAACACTTCTAGAATTCAACTGAAATTCAATTACATTATGCCTGAAATGTAGACGTTTAAAATTACAATTCTTCTTGATTTAACCTTAAAACTTGCAAGCAGCTGAATAGTTCCAGTACAATGTACAGAAAGAGAACAGCCCCCTAAACAGCTTCCTAAAGTTTTTGATGGGTGACACTCAGGATGAACATAACACATGCCCTTTGGGTTAGCTTATACTCAGAAAAAAACATTGTCAAGAAAAAAACCACCATGTCCTATAGGGTGGTAAAAAATAATAGGTAAGCAAATCTTAGCTTAAAATAAGATTAAATCAAAACTTCTTCAAAAATAGTTTTACAACTATTTTTGTATAACCTCTCTTTGTCACATGGAGTTACAAACTGCTAAGATTACTTCTGTCACTTCTCCAAATGTCAGAAGAATTCAAGACATGCCACAAAGCAAGACCCAGAACTCAAAAAAATGAAGAAGCAAAAGAAAACCCCACCACCACTTAGAAACCAAGGCCCAGACACTGCTTTTCCCCTCTGGAGTCTCATAGTAAGTAGACTGCTGTAACTATTCAGAAATACAGAGATACTCCAGAAATACAGAGCCTCTGTTTTTATAGGAGCACATTTTGTTTAGTTCTGCTGACCCCACTTTGGTGAGAAAATGAAAATCTACAGTTTTCTGACCTTATAATATTTCCTAACAAAGAAGAAGAACAGCAGTTCAGCATGTACTAGGGGCCACACAAGAAGCAAGCACCAAGATTATTTTCTGTATGCACTTATTCTCACCCCCATCTCAGCTACTCTTTGTTTTCCAGAAATACTTGAAATGTGGCAAAACAAAACAATAAAATTCAGGGAGATTTAAGAATTTACTAATGATAATATTGCCTTTCCAAAGACATTGCCAGGCACCACTTATGCAAAAACCAAACACAAAGAGCTTTTGTACAAACCACTGTAATTCTGAGAACCCAAGCAAACAATGGAGAAGACAGGAGGTTGCAAGCACTTGTCAGTACCCATCTTTGGTGGTTTTAATTTGGACAGTTTGAAATATCTGTGTGCACTTATGCAAAGCTGAATGGTTGGGTGCTCATCACACTGCACACTATGGATGGCTGAAGTGGATGAGCTCTCTTGCTCACCCCAGGCATGTACTCCATGAATATTGAGAGTGTCCTTTCAGGTGGATCTCTCAAGAAGCCGTAATATTGAACAATTCTTTCATGCAGCAGATTTTTCAGCAACTGAATCTCACACTCAAGTGCATTTACTTCCTGAAAGGACAAAACAGGACAGATTAACCATGCTTGATGTAGTAAAACTAAGATTTTGGATTTGAGTTTTTTCAAGCAGAGCAGTGTGTACATATTAAAGTGTAATGCAAACTAAGTAACAAAATACTCCTACAGCTAATGTAAAGTTTTTGCATTTTATGACAACAAAATATCAATGTTAAACTGAGGTAATTAAAACCAAGCAAAATTATGTCTTTTCTATACATTGTCTTTGGGATGGTTTAGCTAGTTTTTCATTGTTTCTCTTTTCTTAAAGTTATGCTTGTTTCAGAGCACAGCAGATATCAGTATGTTCATGAGGTCAGTGATCATTATGCAACATGTCATACGCCTCCACTTGGGTAAAAAAACAACTAACAAAACACAGAAAACCACCCCACATTTTAATCTTTGTGGTGGAATACATAGCATTAATCCTTAACTTTTCCAGGATAATAAACTATACTTTAAAAATGCCTTTGAGTAGCACTTGATATTGTAATAATGAAATGCAGCAAAGGAAAACACTAACAGCTGGTGCTTTCTCTGCAGCCATCCAAAACACTATAAATTTTGCAAACAGGAAGTAGTAAGAATCTCAAACTGTCTTCATACCAAACTAAATTTCTTTTTGGCAATTTGTTTTCAGGAACACTTATATTAGTACAGCTTCTTCTGCTTATAAATGTAACTTCTTCCAATTCCTGTTAGTATAACTAATTATCTATTTCAGAGCATGCTTCATAATAGATTGTTTGATTTTAGAGACTGAGGCAGCACCAAATCAAATTATGCATCTTCACAGCATAAGGATCTGTCTGAAAATTAAAATGTGATGTAATATTAAAATCAGGTAAGCAGACTAATTATCTTTGGTACAAACAAACAGAATTCCTAACAAGGACATGGTTTCCTAACACAACATGGTTTAAAACATGTTCATCCTGTTGAAAGAAAAGAATGCGAGCCTGGTCTAGAACACACCACTTCAGCAGGAGCCTTTTCCAAGGTCTCTCTTTGGTATCACTTACCTTGCTGGTTTCTGGGCTATCGGGATCAAACTGAACTTGTTTAACAGCCAGTTCTCTTCCAGTGTCAGCATCATAACACAGATACACTCTGCCAAAGGCACCTTGACCCAGCAGTTTACCAAGTCTCCAGTTAGTTGGAGCTCGTGGTGCTGAAAATATAAGTATGTTTTGGTTTTCAAATGAGCTTGTTATTCAGCTGATCGAGAAAAACTGGAATACACAGAAAATAATTTTTTAAAAGACTACTCTTTCAACAACAGAGACTGTGCGTCCTAAACTTCACCATCTAAATTACCAAGATCAATAAAACTCCCTGTAAGATGGAAAACATGAGCTACCTAAATTTATTCACAAAATAAGTTGTGGTAGAACTAGACATACTTAAAACAACTAGCAATAGCTAATTTGAAAAACAGAAAAAGAATGTTAAAGAATCAGCTTTCTTTTTTAAAAAAGAGAGGCATAATTACAAGGTATGAGCTACTGAAATCATCACAAAGTATATTTGCTCCTGAAATTCTACCACAAGTATGAAGCAGTACCACTAAAAATTTACAGTTTAACTGAAAACATGACCAAGATCTGCAAAAATAAATAGTAACTGCAACCTACAAAATCCTTCTCAGGTCCTAAAGGGTCTAAGAAATCACTTTTACAATGTTTTGTTATCACAGATGTAAATTCCAATTGAAAGTCTACATGGAGGTTGGTAAGATAAGCAATGAAAATACTGATGAGCATACTCTTGACCTTCGCCTATTAGAGAGATAAAAACATATTATGTAATAGCATGTTTGGATGGCATGCTAGGTTTTGACATGATACTTGAAAAGTACGAGTTTTACAGCGGGGTTCACCAATGGCAGAACTTACAGCGGCTGGGTGGGCTTATGTCCATGACTGACAATGTAGGATTGTCTATGTCACTGCCCCTCCTCCTCATGCGGTTATCTTCGTACTCTGGGGTGAAGACGCTGCTCCCACTGCTGGTGCTCAGTGAGTGATCAGTGGGACTGAAACTGACCGGGGATCGGAAGCTGTTGCCCTGAGTCCTTCTGGCTCTTGGAAAAGTTTTACGACCTTCAATGATAAACAGAGAACACAAAAGTTACAGTACAAAAAGATACTGCAAAGAAATGTGTGCATGCAAATACTTTATGAGTTCTACAACATCTCATTCAAATCTGTCACAGTAGAGGATAGGACACAATCATCATGAAGTTTACTGGACTACAATCATCATGAAGTTTCCACCTAGAAGAAAACAAACATTCATCACAGATGTATCTAAGGACTAGACAGAATCAAAATCTTGTGTTTAAGAGATGAAAATTGGGACCAAATCCTCGAATTTTTTCAAAATATAATCAACATGCTTGAAAGATCTGGAGACCTATAAGAGGAGGAATGAAAACACCATGCCACTGCTTTTATTGCTCTATTAAATGTGCAAATACCAATTTTCTGATATTTAGGAGAATAAAATACACGTTTACAATGCTGTAGTGCCCAAGCCAGCCTCTTCCTTCTGTAAACTAGAAAGAATTTAATTCAGAGAAAGACTGACACCTGGAATCAAACAGGAAGACCACAAAAGTATTTTAAAAATCAAAACACAAGCAATGCAAAATTTGGAGATAGCTATGGTATCAGAATGAAAACCAGAGCACTGATCTTCAACATGTTAATTACAACCAGATGACTAATACAATTTATGTTAATCTATTTAGATAACACAACTATTTTTAGAATAGCATCTCTTGATTAAGTTTCATCCTAGAGAACTCAGCAATAACTGAATGAGTCTCTGATTCATTAGGTACTACATTAGAGGAGGAGTTCCCAGAGGACTAAAGAAAGCAGATAAAATATCTCTGAAATAGTAGACTCAGCCTTATATACTAGTCTGGACAATTTAAATTCCAAGAAAAATATGCAAACAAGTTATTAAGCAGTTTTATTCACCATTGAAAAGATAAAAATGTGATAAACCAGTCATAATTGGTTTGTCTCATGTAGCTAATCCTATTTTCCCATTTCAATGGGACATTCTCACAAGCTAACTGATGAAGTGTTGCAGACCATCTTACTATGCAGATTATACTCAAGACAGATTCAGAGCAGTTATCAGTGATTTCTCATCAAAGGGGAAGATAAACTGCTGGGGATGTCCACTTAAATTATCTTCAGTTCATTTCCATGCACTATTTTAATTCCTCAGGTACATATGATGGAACTTAACACACTGAAATATTGCAGATGACATCATGTTAAGTGTGGCTGAAAGTCCATTTAGAGATAAAAATAAAAATTCATAGTGAAATTAGATGTTAGAGATGATTCAAAAATCAAGATGAAATTCAGTAAGGAAGTACAATATACATACTTAAAGAGAAATCTAATGCAGAAACTACAAAATGTAAAGCAATTGGACATCATGAAGAAAATGATAGAGGAAAATGTAACCAAAGACTGAAGAGCAGTCAGAGTGGTGACCAGAAAGTAGGGTCATTCTGCAACATATTAATGTGACTGCTACGTACCAAGTTCTGCTTATATCCTGTGTTTATGTATAAAGTGGCCATGAGAAAAACCTCAGCTGGGGCAGAAGAAGAAAACGAAGGCGAGAAACCAGGTGTGTGTGTGTGTGTGATGCAGGAATATATAAGGGCAATGACCAATTCTTCACTGTGCTAAAATAGACTAACTAGTTCTATTTCCATTTGCAGGAAAAATGTCTTGGGAGACAGAGAAAGTTAAGTTATAAGATAAGCTATCTTGGAAGGTGATATCATAAAGGAAATGTATGTCTTCTGTTAAAGTCAATTTAGAGTTTACTTGAAAGTCAGTGTGACAGATCATTGCCTCCTTAAATCTTGCTCTAGAGCAAGGAACTGGACGTTGCAGTGCCTAAGTTTGATATTTCTGTGATTCCTGTAACATAATTCCATTTATTGCTCTGCACATTCCACACTGCAAGTGAAGCCATCTGGTCTTGGGACACATTTCTTTGTAACTTTTCTCAACTAGTGCTTGACACACCCTGAAGTATGAAAATCCTTCAGCTGCTCCTCTCTACTTCCTTTAGAAATTTAACACATGTTAAATTTATATCAATGGTTTTACTGTCCAAACCAGTTTATGGACACATCAGCAGGTGCTGCCTTGCATTCCAACAATTTATTTCACCAACTAATTCTCAGTTTACATCACTGCTCTTAAATTTTATTTACTCTTTTAATCTAAGAAAATGTTAACAGGAACTCCACTGTACTTGGGATTTCTTAAAGCAAAACCAGACATTATAAACAGACATACCTACTTTAACTAGAAAAGGGTCACAAAGGTCAAAAACTTATACTGTATGACTTGTGTGTGGCCAAAGATAGCAAACATTTCCACAGTTGTGCATATGACTCAGGAATTCTGTAATCCGTAACTTTACCAGAGATAAAACTGCTCAGAGGTTCTATCAATCATTAGAAGCTTAGCAAGAGAGTTTGGGGAAGAAATTTAAGCTTGCAATTTCATCAGTGTTTTCATTTAATTTCATTAAGATCTTAAAATTTTATCACATTTTCCAATGAGAAAAACAGATTAATAAAACTGTTGCAGTGCTTACCATCATTGTAGTCTTGTTGATGATATGAAATATGGTATCTTCTGGGATAAGTACCCCCCTTTCCAAATTTCTCAAATATTGGGATATCATACTCTACTAGAAAATAAAATGATTCATTTCAAAATTTAAAATGTGACAAAGCATGTTAAATTAATCACTTTGGTAATACAACCTTAAAATGGGCGAGTGTATCAGAGGATATGAAGGGCAGAAGCATCAGAGGAAAAAGATTCATGGAACAAAATTACACAACTCACAAGTACTAAAAGGACTTCAGTCAAAAGTCCCAAAGGATCAAGAATTCAACAGCTCAAGTGGTTTGTAACCTCTTGCTTAAAAGCATGTTGGAGGACTGCAGTATGCCTGATTACTCCAGTTTTAAAAATACTTTATAGAGGAGAAACTATTCCAAAGAATAGAATTTAAAGTTGTATAAATATGAAAAACTGGTGAATGAGTCAACACAGCTTGAATTACGAAAACACATTCAAAAGATCCTAAGATCCTCTTTTAAAAGTTATTGAAGGGGAAAAGTATAAGGTAAGGGAAAAAGTCCCTCAATGCATAAATAATTGGTTACATGGTAAGTACATCAGAAGGGAGGAAACAGTCAATAGTCCACAGGAATCTGGGCTAAAACTCATGCAGTTTAATTATCCATGAATTCTCTGCACAGAACAAGGAACAGGGAGGTGACAAAATCACTTTGAGAAATAAAACCAAGAGAATAATTAGAGAAGGCCCTTAAGAGGCTATGTGACTGGATAATAAAGTTGCAGATGAAATTCAGTGTAGGCTTCTGTAAAGGTTTGTGATAGAGACTTCCAAAAAAGCAGCAGCTGAACTCTTTTTATTAGCTGAGAAGAAAATTAAATGCTGTAAGATACACTGAACAAAGTTTTGGTCTACTCAATTTCAAAGATTTCAATAAAACGGGTAAATATTCAGAAGTACAGAGATGATCAAAGATATGAACTGCTCCTCCATAAGGAATGTAGGCCTCTAAATTCTAGAAAAGCAACAGCTCGAAGGGAGCAAAGAGATCCATAAAAAAACCAAACCAAACAAAAAAAAATCCACTGAAAAACAATAACAGAAAAAAAAAAAAAAACCAAAATGAAAAAACCCAAGCCTTAAAAAAAGTTACAAAGCACATACTTCTTCATAAAACACAATAAATTGCACAACTTTCTGTTGCAACCTACAGCTGATGCTGAGAAAGTTTATAGAATTTGAAATAGGGACAAGAAAAATTTGTAGAAGGAAAAAAGTCCAGCAAATCACAGAACATCTTGCATTTACAGAACCCTTGAGCAATACATCACTAGGAATATATTCTGAGAGACGAATATTACACACCCCTCTGTAGAAGCCCAGTACTGGTGGTGGCAGGAGGAAAGACTATGCCAGATTGACATTTTTTCTGCTTCTGTTACACTTCAAATCATGAGAATAAATATTGAATATGGAATTAATGATTGCTGTCTATCCCACTGTTAACATACTAGAACATGGAATGGGGAAAGAACACAACAAATCCCAATAAAAAATATTGCAAGATAATCTAACTAGAAAAGTAACCACAATGAACACAAATGAACTAGATTAGGATTAGGACTATACAAAAGGCAAAGTAATTTCTGACATTTCAGACTCTTTTGGTACTTATCTCTGTTACCTAATTGCTACTTACACACAGTTTTAGTTTTATTTTTATTCAAAAGTGGTGCAATCTGTTAAGCACTCTAGAATTCTAAAAAGAAAAAAACTCACCATCACAGATTTATCTGGATAAAGCTTCAAAATCAAAATAAAAAGAAGCCTTAAAATATGTAATAGACTGAAGGAATACAAAACCCTTTTGATTTACTGGAAACTAATTATTGTTTAACAGCTAAGTTTTGTAGTGAGACATGACTGTGAGAAGACACTTTAGAACACTTTCAACGTTACCCACTGCACTTTGCATCCTGAGCCCTGCACAACTACTTAGATTAGAGCCAGAGTATTGTATGAAAAAACCACAAGTGGTGATGATTAACTTACAGGCACAGCACACAGCTCTCCATCCTTTCACTTTGCAGCGCTTTCAAATACAGAAGTCGTGAGCACTTCAAAGTGATACTGATTTCACAGAGAAGAAAACACAAGCTCCATGTACTTGTTTTGGCTGGGATAGAGTTAATTTTCTTTATAGTGGCACTTACGGTGCTACATTTTGGATCTGTGGCCAAATCACTATTGATAACATATTTTAGTTATTGCTGAAGCACATATACACAGAATCAAGGAGCTTTTTTGCTCCACGTACTGCCCTGCCAGCTGGTAGAGCGGGCTGGGAGACAGAAGAAGTTGGGAAGGAACACACCTGGGACAGCTGGCCCCAGCTAACTCAAGGGATATCCCATATTATCTGAGGTTTTGCACTGCAACAAAGGCTGGGAGAAAGATGGAGGAAGGAAAGAAGGAAGGACATTCATAGTGACAGCGTTTGTCTTCCCAGGTAACCACTAGGAGTGATGAAGCCCTGCTTTCCTGGAATGGCTGAACATCTGCCTGCTGATGGGAACTGGTGAATGAATTCATTGTTTTGTTTTGCTTGTGTGTGCAGCTTTTGCAGTACTATTAAACTTTTCTTACTTTTCAGGGCTCTCTCCCTGATCTCACATGGGGAAGTGAGCGAGCAGCTGTGTGAGGCTTAGATGCCAACTGGGGTTAAACCACACTACCTCCAAATAAATTGACCACAGCTATACAGCAACTTAGAGACAGATAATACAGTCCAATTTAACTAAGTGTGCATGCCCCTATGCACTGCACATTTGCTCTTCTTATAGAAGCAGATGGTTATATTACACCCACTAGGAGTGATGTCACACACAATAATCTAGAAGAAACATGAAATTTCTTCTATTTCCATGTTATCTTTCAATGTGTGCATTTGGTGTTGCTTTGCTTTCTTCTATCATATTGTTTGTGTAATACAATACTTCTCCAGAGTGAACATCCCTTCTAAGTCCTATTATTTGCAAGAGGAGCAGTTCTGGAAAGCTAGTGTATCTCCAGTGATTTTTGCCTACCTGAGAATTCCTGATGATTATCTGGATAGCTCTGTGCTCTTGGCATCCGAGACTTGGGATAGTTGTCCCTGGAAGTGTAAAAATACACAGAATCTAAAAACTGCTGTTAATCCAGACTTAAGTTTACTGTCCTCTTACTGATGAAAAGCCACTGCTATATAGATTGCTGCAGAATGGAACTCAATTCTGAAACTCAATTCTAGTAGGCAACTGTAACAATTAAGGATCAGCAACAATGGAGAAGCTTGCTCATTGAGCTTAATGTAGGTAAGAAAGCAACAGACTCTGTTAATGAGCAATGATATTAGTAAAAACATGAATTATCACAAGTACAGCCACAAAGGAGCACTGTTATGTTTAACACCTTTATGGCTAAACACAAAGGTTTACAGACTGGCAAAATGGGTTATACAGACTACAAAAACTCTTGAGGAAATTTAACCAAAGAAATGTAGAACCTTTTAATGAGAAAAAACATTTCCTCTTCTCTCCATGAAAGTCATAGGATTAAGAGAGTGATTTTATTGAGTTATAGAATGATGAAGAATTTTTTGGTTCTTACATGATCACATTGTTTCTTACCTACAGTTCGTATGTAACTCCCAGCCACAAAAAGGAATGGATGGGATTGCCAGTCAGAGCAATCGATAACAGTTTATTTCCATAAACATACCAAAACAGTGTCCTCCTTTTTCTGGTAAGAATTTCTCTAATGGGTAACAGAAGCTAAATGGAGACACAAAACCTACATCTTTGTAGGAAATATTTAAATGAAAAAAAAAAAAAAAGGAAGACAAACTAAGTAGAGGTGTCAAATTAAGTAAATAAAAACAACCAAAAAGAGTTTTGAAGAAGAAATATGAGTTGCATTCAGTTTGCTTTGTTTTCCCCTTCTTTCACTCACGCCTACCCCACAAAACCCTTAAATTTGGCAATTAGATAAAACTTCTTTTCTATGGAACTACATTAAATACTGTGTACGTCTAATCTACCACACTAAAACCACAAAATACCTTTCATGTCTACTGCCTTCTTCCTTGTGAAATGCAGACTTATTAGACTCAAAATTGTATTTGTTAGACCAAATCTACTTGTGTCCTCAAACCACATATTCTCAAATATACTACTGAAATAGTACTACTGAATAATACAGCTCTGATTAATTGCCAGAGGCAGTGACCTCCAACTCTTCACCTTTCTACCAGTCAAATAAAATATTTTATTAGCAGTTTTATTAGTTTTGCAGTTTGAAATAAACAAAGATCAAATCTGCACATTAAATCCAAGGTTATTTGCCTGACCACCATAAACCAAACAGGAATATATTTTACTTGACTTGGCTGGTGGACAGTGACCCCTCAAAACGCAGGGATCTTCTCAGAGGTCAATCCAAAAAGAATCCCCACAGCACACACTGCCTCTAGCTGACTGGTGGGCTTTAACAAAGAAAAATCAGTTGAAAGTTTGCAGGAGGAACAAGGGGAGAGGAACAGACAGTAATTGCAAAGGAAAGGAAGGGACTGTCTGTTGCAGCCAGCAAATGATTCTACCATCTTCTTGAATTGGGTACCCCCGCTTTAGCAAAGAAAAGCCTACTTCATATGGCAGTGCTTAAGAACTGTAAATTCAATGCAGTGGCTCACTGCCAGGATATATACACCACCCATGAGAAAGACCTAGCAACATTTAGTAAAAATCTTCAGTACATTTTTGTAGGACCTCAAATCTAAATTTTTGTGGTTTAAATACAAATTGTTGAAAAAAAGAAAAAAGCACCACAGTATTTTCCATGTATTAGTAAGCAATTAAGTTTCAATAAGCTTTTATAAACATTCTATAACTTACAAGGGAATTTCTGGAAGAAGCACTGTCACTTGAAACTGTGACCTTGGGAAATTCTTAAAATACAGCTTAAAATACAACCTGAACGGAGTTGTATTTTACAACTGAGACATTATGCAATCTAATAAAGATAAATAATTAAATAATGAAAGTAAATAATTTTTACCCATCTAACGGGCTGTCAAGCGAGGGACAGCTTCCCGAGCCAGAGTTTTCAGGACTGCTCAAAGACAATGGATCCAGCATCTAATAAACAATAAACAGGAAGATCAACAGGTTCAAGGGTTTTTTCCACATTTTTTTTCTAAATAGTTAAGGGCTTTGCTATAAAACAGCTAATAAGAAACAAATGCAAATCACATATGAACTGGTAAAAACAGAATGGAAAGCTCATCTCTTGACTTAAAATGAGCTCCTTCCTAAAATGAAGTGTGTTTTGATATATTGTATAACATCTATTATTTTCCATGAATTAGACAACAGTCTTTTGCTGTAAATTAAGCACTTACCCCTTCAATTTTTATGGTCTGTGCTGCATCTTAAAGGTCCTGGGTACCTACTTTGCCGTACACTAATCAAGGATTTATTAAAGAAACAGTGTCCTGAAAGTGAATTTGCAGAGTGCAAACTCTTAAATGAACTCTGTATTGCGAAGGACAACACTTACCACAGGTTCAGGATTTTTATTCCTCTTTTCTCATGCTGAACAATACTGAATACCTCTCTAAGCCATTGCATTATGGCCCAACTGGCAGCCCATGGGTTTTATCCAACCCCTCATCTCTTACAGAAAGCGTGAGGTCTGCTGTCAGAGTGCCAATAGCTGTGCTCAGGCAGGTCAACAGCAGAGCAGAGCAAAACCCTCCATTCCCTAATTCCCTTCTTGTCTTTATTGGACAGGCTGTGACAGATAAAGGCAGCATGGCCAACACTTGCCAAGGTGGCAATGTAGGTGGGGGGAGCAAACAGAATTTGTGAGCCCACCACACCAAACTGGCCCTTAAGGCTGCTTAGGTTGAACTAACCTGGCTTCTTAGTAAAGTAAAGTTCATTAATTTAAACCTGCTGACAGCTCACACAGCAATGCATATATGACAGGTTATATATTTCTGGAATACTTAGGAGTGAATGGACATCCCAGGCTTCAGGGACCATCTGTCTGTCTGACCAGTTAGTGACCAGAAATTACTTTACCCACACCAAAAGTAACTATTTTCCTGGAATGAACCCAGACTTGGGCTGGATCTGACCACATGGCTATGATAATGAATAGCCCTGGTCTGGAAAGTAGGAGATTCTGTCCCTATTCTCAGCTCGGTCGTTAAAATTGTGCAACAAATTGCACTATCCCCTTGCCTTTATTTTATCATCTGTCTCTCATTTAGTCAGCTCATAAAAATTGTTGCCTCTTGCCTTTTGTAAATACACTGCCAATGTCAACAACAACTTGAACAACTGATTTGTGTATGCAGCATTATTTTTCTTTCCTCCTTGAAATATCTCTTTCTCCATTGCCAATTCTGTGAGCAGTTACATTCATGCTCCTTTTCCTGCTGTTTTGAAGGGCAATTTTTTAGGTTCAGAGAGCAGGATTTTTATTTTGCTAACTGTGCAGACACCAGACATTAATGCAGGTGAGTAAGAAGAAAAAAAACAACATACATTTGTGATCTTTACACACTAAAAAAGTGAATTTGGGAAATCTTTCAGAGCTTATTTATGCCAGGCCTACAGCCAACCCCTTGCCTCTACCCCAACACAGTACCTACCACACAGAATCACAGAATATTCTGAGTTGGAAAGAACCCACAAGGATCATTGAGTCCAACTCTTAAGTATCAACTGAGTCCAAATAATTCTGACAGATCCAAACTCTTTCTAAAAATCTCCTTTTAATTACCTGGAAAAGTTGTAAAGCTGGTCCTGCTTACGTATCATTCTCAGTAAAATAAAGGGGCTTGTGTTTTCTAATGTTTTCCGCTGGCATCTCTGCCATTACTTGTATCTATCACTATCTCACTCAACAATCATGGCAATTAAGAATATTAGCTTTCTCCTTGTAACAGCATATTTTAAAAATTGAAGAGACGGAGTAAAAAAAATAAGCAGGTTCTGGAGGACTAAACAGCACAATTATTTCAACCTTATGTCAAGGTTGAAACCAATCAAGTTTTACAGAGTTATCAATTTTTTTGCTGCTCCTTCTAATAATTCCATATCCTTCTTGAACAGCAGTATTACATAAATAAACTTAGCAAAAAATTTTCATTTCAATATTCACAGACATACCTGATCCATACTTTCTGGAATGAATTCACCCTCACTGTTGATACTGGTGAAGGATCCATTTCGAGCCACCTGATGCAGCTCATCTGGAATGTATCCTGGGGGAGGTGAACTCCTGTCACGAGTATTAGAACCTTTTGAAAGAAAAGGGCCAGTCAGAGTCTCCACTAACCCAGAATTCAAGGCTTTACTGAAATGCTTCACAGGCACTGAGCGTGCCTGGGTCACTTCTTGCTTTAGGAATCTCTCAAATGCTTATGCAACACAAGACTTAAGTACAGCATTTAAAATCTACAATCCAGAAATTACGAAAAATTTGGGGCAGAGTTGCCTCAATGACATTAAAGAGAATTTTCATTATACAGGAACAGAAATGTAATTTGCCCACACATCTAGCTGAGTAAATTCCTTGTTTTGACCGAAACCAAAATCCAAACCCATCTACCCATGCCAACTAATCCTTTCCAACTCTTGAGAATTTCAGTTTTTCTTTGTTGAATATTAAGTCTGTAAGAACATAAATACATATATTCGTAACAAATGCATAATAATATAATTAAATTGTCTGGAAAATTATTAATTAAGCTCTCCAGTTTCATAATTAAATTCGGAAGTTAGTATCACCCAACTTTAAAACATGAATAAGTCAAGAGGTTACATCAATCTCAAAATCAGTATGTTAAACAAAATCTCACACAGTAAAAAAATATGGGGGTCCTAATCTGTTTTACTGTCATATAAACAGATTTTTCAGTAGATCATTCCTGTATCGGAAACACCAGGTTTTTAAGTTACCCTGAAATAGCTCTACATACACTTATTTACTTGTGGGGTTTTTTTGATAATTTTCTGTATTATATATATTTAAAACCCTTTTGTCTTAATATTCAAAATCCACTCCCCCAAATGCAAATTCTATAGTAGTCATTGATGAGTAGAAGAGACAGTCTGTGTTGAGAGCAAAATTTTCATGAAAAGACAAAAGACATTTTTACAATTAAAGGTATTGAAATGTGCAGCTTACCTATTACAGACAGCCGCCTTTTTCTCTCTGTCACACCAAACACTGTATTATCTAAATCTTCCAGTGAGGGCAAGGGTTCCACGTTATTTACACCAGGTGACTGAAAATGCATAAGTATTACAACCTGCAGTTATTACTTTACATTCCTGACAATGAAAATACTTTGTAAGCTTTACAGCCTTTGTGCAGTACATTCCATTTTTTAAGCAGTCAAAAAAGCAGCTTGGCTATTTAACTCACAATTCATCTATTTTAGCAGCTCACTCGTAGTCTTTAAAACTCATTTTCAATATGTGCCAGTATACAAGTCCTAGGAATATCAATGCTATGATTTGTTAGATAATACCAAAATATCTCAGCATTTAGTCTATAGACTACTAGTCTTTGCTTCAACAAATATTGAACTGCCCATATATGACTTAAAGAACAGTTTCAAATAACTACCATTACTTAAATTCTCTATGTTTGTTTTGTATCATTCTACTAAGGTTCACTTTTCTACACCTGTAGGGTTGGCAAACAAAAAGACAGGAACAGGATCTAGGAAAGACTTAAAACTGAGTCAGTACAAAATGCTAATGGATGCTTAAAGTGAAATGTAGAAGCAATCAGTATTATATTCAATTGGGAAAATGCTATATTTAAGAAAAGATACAAATTATATTTCATTATGAAAACTGACAAAGGTATTTAGCCTGTCTGCTCATACCTGTGTATTTCCATGTATTACAAGCAGTATCTTGAGACTTTTCATATGTACACTACGGTCAAGTAGTTCAATAGCTTTGTCCAGGTCATCCTGTGTGGTTAATGGAATTACAAGCTACAAAACAAGGGGCAGGGAGAAAAGAGTCTTAAACAGGACACAAGAAAGAAATGAGGAATTCAAGTGCAGAGAAACAAACAGAATGTTTCCTTTCATAGCAAACAACTTGAAAATAAACCTTATTAAACAATCCCTTAAGTATTAAAAACTTAACCTTAACTCTTCCTTCAGATTCCTCTACTAAGTGGAACAAGTCTTCACAAGAAGCAATCATTTTGCATATACAGAACTTAAATATTCAGAAGTTTCACCAAAACAGGTACAACTGGGTCAATGCCTAAATTAACACAAGTCTAAGATAAATATAAGTCCTATTTCAAAGAGTATAAAGCAGATTTTTGTACCTCAAATGTTACTAATACACTCGTTTAAAGTTTCATCACTAAAAGAATTTCTCCACTGAAAACCAGCATTTGTTAAGGAAGATGTGATCTATGTGCAACAACTCTAGTCCTCACTAGAATCCTACTTGGATCTAATTAACTAGAATTAACTTGGCATACATCTATCTTTAGAACAGAAAATTATGCCATTAACGTGCAGTTGAGATCTGAATTCTATAACAATGAAAATCTGGCTCATGTTTCAGGAGTGTAAATTACAGCTTCTGCTTGTAACAAAGGAAAAACAGAATACAGATTTTTAAATCTATTCTACTCGTAAACAGCCTCAGGCAATGATGCTTAAATACAGTACTTTTATACAAAAAGAGATGGAATTGAGGAGGAAGATCTTGGTAAAATTAAGAGTATGCTAATTTGTTAAATTACACTTTTAATACTAGTGACACATTATTACCATCACATTTCTGAAAGGTGATTTGCCAACTAGTGCAGAGGGTAAGAAGCAGAAAACCTACTCAAGTGACTAAAAATCTACTAGTGGAAGGAGCTGAGGCTAAAGCATTACGAAGGGCCATTTCACCTGACCTTCCTAACATCCAAAAACCTTCTGCTGGAATTCTTCACTTTGAGGATCAGTTTCACAGAAGTGTCTGGTAATGTAATGAGTAACTAACAAAGAGCAATCACTGGCATTTTCTTCTGCAAAGATGCAGGGTAGATACAGCAGTTACATTGTGCTTAAACAAGCAGATGAATAAGCCTCCATGCACTTTGCTGACTCAAAGCAAAAGCCAGATGTAACCCCTAAGAATGGATCCTGCATCTGTAAATACATTTGCTATTAATAATTCTATCCCTACTTCTAAAGGAAAGCCAGAAGTAATATTGATCAGGCAAAAGTGGCTGGACAGTGCTGGCCCTGTTACCAAGAAATCTTTGGCAACCAGACACTTTAGAGGAGCAACAGTTAAGCCCAGTTCTCCAGTCTACACATTATCTAAATGCAGCATTCTAGCAATTACCTAACAAGATTAATCCTTAAAGAAAATTACCTACAAGGAAGGATAAAAGCTATTTTGAATTTACAAACATGCCAAAGCTCAAAGAGGTAAAGAATTTCCCAAGGTCACACAACAGGACTGTGGAAGATCAGGAAGATAATTTTTCCACTCTTCAACAAGTCGGAGGCATCATTATGATATAACACTACTCATGAAACATTTCATGCATTTCCTGCCTATCCTAATTCGGACAAGACTTACATGTTTGAGAAAACACACATTAGAAATCTGGGGTCTTGTCACAGAACAAAAGATGTGGTTCCCACTTCTTACAAGAGCAAATTTCAACCTTAAAATGATCAATGGCCAAGGCAAGAATTTTGAGGACACAGCATATTACCTCATTATTGCTGTAATGTAAATCCATAGTCTGTCCAAAAGCAACTTTAGCTTTAGCTGCAAGATCTTCAAGTTTAACAGGCCTTGGTAATTGCAGGATCCTGAAACACAATTTAAGTTATAAAGAATTTCTGTCCATTACTTATGAAAATCTGGCAACTCATTACTTAAGAACTATCTCAGAACTAAATTTACTACTAAAAAGACTGTAAGAGACTATACTTTATTCCCTGTCCTCCATATTTTGAGACTTTTAAAAAAGAAAGAAAAGCAGTGAAAAATCTAAAAGGAATAATCAGATACAGAATTAGATTTCATTGTAACTATTTTACTTGCTTAATGTTTTGCAAGCCTCCATTTCTGAGGGAAATTCTTAGAAACTTCTACATTTTTCCACTTTAGAAAACTACAACAATGGAGTGCCATAGACTGACAAGCATAAGCATAGAAAGGAATTACTCCTGCAGTCCCCATTTTTTGGAAATCCGAAAGACTATCTTACCTGAGGAAGGCAACTAAATGTCACCATCTTTACCATAATGAACTACACACTCAAACTGCCCAGTCCATCACTAACTGTGCTTCAAGTGTGCTCCTGTAAGAATGGTGCAGTTGTAGGTCAACAACTTAAGATTTTCTTTAAACTCAATGTCCCATCAAACTCATCAGCCCACACTGTGTATAAGTAACCTTTTACTATAGAAAACCATTTCATTTTTGAGATACGACACCATTAAACAAAAAAGTGCTTTTAATAGGGACTAAGCTATCAAGGTACATTCAATTCACATTCAAAAAAGACAGAGCACTCAAATTCTGTGAACTAGAAAAGTTAGCAAAGGGTACCTGTCCCTTTCATCAGTTGTTCAGTTAGCAGTGTGGTGGTTTGGGGGACATTTTTTCTCACTGAAATGAGGCTAGAAACCAGGTGAATTTCAATTAAAAATTATTTTTAAAAAATACCCTAAAAAACCAAACAAATCAACCCCCCCAAAACCCAACAAACACCAATTTCTCATGGTAGTTAACAATTTGGGCAGCAAGCCTGCAACTCTACCCATCACACTACATGCTCCTTGGAACAAAGTGCCATATTCACCACTGAAAGCAAGTCTGGAATCACTTCTCTTTTTCACTTCCCTTCTTAAAAACTAGTGAGAAAGCCATTGCATAATTTTTTTTCCCTGCATGATTTCTTCCCTTGATCACTAGAGCTACATGCTCGGGCAAACCAACATATTATAACTCACGCTGAGCAATGATCCTAGGCTGCCCAGAACCCCTGGTCAAGTAGGCTGAAGTCACTTGGGACAGTTCATCACAGACCTGGGTTAATGAGCATAAAAACCTGGGAAAGGTCTCTTTCCATGCACTTACATTATGCTTGTATTAATATTGAACTGGTTAACTTAGTCCATTGTGAAACTGAAATATGATGAACTGCAAAATGCACCATCTGTACAGACTGGCAGCATGCAAACATTCCTCTGTTTTTAAATTCATGCTTCCTCTTACTTCACTAGAAATTGTTAGGTAGATGAGACCTCAATTCTCAAAACTTTCAAAAAGACATATTCCCTCCAAATTATATAGAGAACTCAACCATTACTGATGCACTTCTACATGTGATGTTCAGAGAGTCACACTAAGGGCTGCCCAGAACTAGTATAGGGTTTATTGAAGCTAACTTTTTAAAAAGAATTTAATATTTCTCTTGAGAAATAGCATGCCCAGGACATTACTTCCTTTTTTGTGTAAGTATTGTCAAAGATCTTATTCTATCATAATTTGTCTCTAAGTAGAATGAAATTTGGTACTTTCAGAGACAGACAAAATGAATTGTCAACAAACCAACAAATTGGAATTATACATCCAATTCTCTAAAAGCTTTTGAGCAGACACCAGAGAAGAGATTATATAGAGACAGATGTTTTTATACTTTACCATGTGCATCATCCACCTCTCATAAACAAAATGTAAATAAATTTTAACTGATTAAATGAAAACAATCTGAGTCTAATAAATTTTCCTCTTATAGTTGTCAGACTGGCACCCCTGAAGTAAAATCCAACCTCCTCCTCTGGGTATTACAGTAACAATACATTATCACACATTTATTTCACACTCAATGAAGGACAAAAATGTATTTTCTGGTCTACTCAAACTTGAGATCTATTTTAAAGACTTAAGTAATTATACAAGGCTACAAACATTTATCTGAAGTGTAACCAAATGAAGGATACTACATTGGACATAATCACAGTATGATATTTAGGTGTTTGCACACTTAGAACCCATATTTTAAACATTTTAAACAGTTAATTCTCTCTAAATTGTGTTAAAAAAATTAAATTTAAGCTCAAAAAAAACCTTAGAGATCTGAAACACTTCAAACTGTTAATCTGATACTTTATGACAGGAGCATAACAAAACCATAAACAAAGAAACAAGACTGTTTCTTTACCTTTTTTCACCTCGATGTTCAAATTTGACTCTAACATCATTCTGTAAGAAAAGAGATAAAGGAACCACTATGAGTTTGTTATTACCTCTTTTGATGAAGTCAATGAATTCCTATTCAATAGTCCTACACTAGAACTAAATTCCATATTAATTTTCTGTCCTTTCCAATATATCAAGTACTTTAATAAGCTCCATTTGCTGAGGTACACGATAGAGGCTTAAGAGTTGAAAACCAAAAAATGTTAAAAATAACTTATAGTGTTAAAATACAAAAACTTATTCTGAAGTGCAATGAATGCTTCTGTAAATAAACATATTATTTTCTATCAATACATGTTAATATTATAACATATTTATGACTTCAAATTTAATGTGGATGTGGTTACCAAAGAATTCTGTATCCTGAATAGGCAGATGGATTTAGCTACCAATAATATGTTTGTGAGTACACTTTGCAGCTGAGGGTTCCAGGCCTAAGAAACATATCTTGTTTCATAAGCATAACCATAGAAACCCGGGCCTACAATTAAGCCAGCAGTCATGCAATACATCTCCCAATAACCACCTCTGTATATACTTGCAGTTAACAAAAAAATAACACTGCTTTGCAAAATCATAACTTTAGGAATCAAATTGTATTAGCAACTACTGCAGGAAAAACAATAATGCATTCAACCACAAAGTTTATCTAAGTAACGGTGTTTCATCTTCCAAAAGAACTGATTTTCAAACTATTACTTTCAAAATCCACAAATTGAAACAGTGATAAACATTTCTTCTAACTTTCTAAGCACAGATTATACTCAAATCATTTTGGATCATATGTGCATGTTACCACAACATCTAAAGCCACAGCTCGGATGTGAGTTTCAAGACAGTAGCAAAGCACCACTGTGTTACAGACTGAACTCTAACAATTTTTAAAGCACAGAATTAAAATTATGTAGACATGTGGCTTTGACAGTTTAAGAGCCAAATATATCTGAAAATTTTCATTTTTAAAAGGTTAAATTAACACAAACTGAAGTTTATTGAACTGTAAATTAAGGATCAAATCAAATAAACATACAGTTAACTCAATTTAGATAGAAGTCTACATCCTCTCCTAATCTCTCCATACAGTAGTTCAAACCTATCAATTAAGTATTTACTACTTTTCTATTTGTGTTCTGTATCTACAGAAAAAAATGCAGCTGAAAAGAACTCTTATTTCCAGCTGCATGAACAAGAAATTGAGGCAAAAGATGCAGTGAAAGAGTTTTAGCATATTTCTGCTGCTGTACTGACATTTCTTCTTGGTATGATATAGGTGACATTTGGATTATCTACTAAACCTATAAAATTATTCCTTGGTATTTTAAAATAGTATAGTTCCAATATAATAATAAATACAAATATAAAATCACTTTACATATGGTGTAAATACCTCTATAATCTTCAATTTATTTATTTAAGCACACACTATGATCTGTTCTGAAATGCCATTTCATTTTGCTGTTAATATAAGAATATGAACAAAGAAAATGGCAGCACACGTGGGAGACTAATAGCTTATTCTGGTATGCTCACTGGTCTGGCAAGAAAAATAATTACAGAAGTCACAGCAGGACACTCCATGTTCAGTACATTAGTGAGGATATTGAAGATTACCTGTTTTTTAGGGGAAGATGACTTTGGTTTTCCTGTTTCTTGCTGGGGCAATACAGGACGACTGGCCTTATGAAGCACAGCCAAATCCTGCATGATTGAATTCAAAGCTTGCTGCTCATCTGTTCAGAGAAAAAGACCAGACAAGTATAAAAGGCTGTTACTTTTGAAGGGCATTACTATCTCATTTCACAATTAGGCAGGCATTAGTCTAAAATCTAAGAGTCTGCATTACACTTCAATACATAATTACCAATTTAAAGAAAAATTGTTGCCACATTGTAAACATTTTTATTTTATTTATCATTAACAGTGCTTAAGGAAATAGCTTAATCAGTAACCCCAATTCAATAACAGGTTTAAAAAAACTGAAGTCATAACACAGATTAAACTTTAAACAACTGCAGGCTGTATTAATAAGAGAAAGGAGATGCAGGAGAAAGCCTTGCCTATTTTGATTCAAACTATATCCATAGATGAGACATTTCCTTCCCGCTCCTTTACATAAAATAAAGAATAAAAAGCAAGTTCTTTTGAACTATTTCTCCTCTGTCCTGAACAGGTATGATCATGCCCATGAGAGGCATACACAAACTCCCACATGAACACCTCAACTGCCTGAGCATCTGCTGATATCCCATGGAGCATTATAAAAATCCAAAACAAAAACATCACCACAACAAAAAAACAAACCAAAAATAAAACACCGCAGAACTTTTCCAGGACTGAAAATAGAGAGGATTTTAGGGCTTAAACAAAGAATTCACATGGAGAACCAGAAGCTTTGAACCCAGGGGATAATTTAGGGGCAGGAATGCTACATAAATTAGGTTCAAGGTGACAAAAAATCCTAAATCCTGACAATCTGCTGCAGCTGTGATGTCCTGATGTCATGATAGACAAAATCTGCCCCAGAACTGGGATGTTCCTTTAGACAGGAAAGCGCTTAGGAGCTCAAAAGCCTGTACATCCATCACTAAGAGTAATTTATTTCAAATATTTTATATTAATTCCTTGCTACAGCAATAGTAGTGCACTCAGCATGTATCTAGAACACTAGACAACAAAATTTATCTCCAGAGGTGTTGACTGTGTGCCTTCATGCTCCTTCACAATGGATATGCTTGTTGAAGAATTCATTGCTAAATGCTGTGATTTACAAAGAACTGGATTTCTCAACATGGACCTGAGAAAAGCTCAGCATTAAAAGCAGCAAGCAAGCATCTCAAGTATTCAGCAACAATGAGAATTCCTTCCTTCCTATTCTAAAATATATTTATCATATAAGGAAATTTAAGTGTTCTAATTTAATAGATTCCTTATAGAACAGAAAGCTGGCCTGAAAATGAGTAACTCTGATCATCACTCATGCTGTCATAATTCATAACTCTACTAAGATATGCAAATCTATAAAAGCAAGTTTTACCAGCAATATTTAATAGCAGAACTAAAGGTGTTCTTGCAGCTCAGTTATTGATTTCTCACACTAAAACACACTTCAAAATTTGCCACAATTAAAACAGTTGAACTATTTTATTGTGTTATGGCCTATTGCAGTGCTCAGCAATGCAAAAAATAAAATAATGCTTTAGCAGTTTGTTGGAGTTTCCAGTGGTTACTGGATTGGATATTTTATACAAAAGAAACCAAAGTACTGTGGCAAAGCATCTAAAGTTACTAAATATCCAGTATGACTCAACAGTCATTTCTCTCACACAAAATGTCAGAGAATATCAGAAATCTGAAGAGTGCTGTATTCCTAGATTGAGCAACTTTATTATTAAGCATAAGGTTAGAAAAATTGGCAAAATATTAAAAAATAAACAAAACCAATACAAAAATGTGTGTGGCGTGGTTGGTTGGTTGGTTGGTTTGTTGGGATTTTTTGGAGAGGGAGCCCCAAGAAATGATTACAATAACAACATGGTGAACTCACTAAAAACATACGGCTTGAAAAATTGACAGACAATTTAAAGTAATACAAATGTGCCAAGTAAGTAGAACAAGTCAAACCATCTGCACAGAAGTGGCTTGGCACTGTCATGACACAAGGCAATAAGATAAAGCTCTTATATGTAGATTTTGTGTTTTGAGTTTGATTCTAGCACCCATCACCACTTAGAGCACAGTAAGTATTGCTCAGTACCCTAATACCATGAACCTCAACTTCCTTAACTTGAATCTGTAAGTACAGCTGAAGACAAACACCTTTTGTTTCACATACCAGAACTGTGAACACGGAGCTGAATCTGATGTTGTGTTTATGACTTTCTGTTTTGTTTGCCCTCAGCGCTGTGATTTTATAATAAGAAAAAAAGAGGGAAAAGTACTATATTATAAGGAAGGGGAAAAACCAACCAACCAAACAAAAAAGCCCCAAAAAACCACAAAAGGAATATTTTCAACACTAGTGAAGCTGCTGAACACTGCCTTTCATATATAGATGTTACATTATGTTAAACAGCCAAAGCATGTTTCGCAGGAATTGTAGTAAATTTTTATGTAAGTTACACAGAAGACTTACCCATTATGGCAATGAGTCTGAAAAGTCAAACTTCAGGGAAATGGTTGCTTCATTAGCATTATTTTATTTCCTAAAAAGCAAACCCAAAACCCCCACAATTACTAAAGTTGTCAAAGCCATGTAAAACAGTTAACTTTTCATTGTTTATAGGTAGTTTTTCTAAGATTCTACATAGCAAACTCACATATAAACTACAAATAAGCTTGCATAAGACATATATGTGGAGAAAACAGCTTTTGCATCCCCAAGAGTCAAAAAAGCAGAACACATATTAATAATGATTTCCTATGCAGTGTTTTTTTTGTATCAGCAGTTGCCTTGGAGAATCTTCCAAAAATTATTCACTTAAAGTGCTTATTAAACATCTTTTTAACTCTGTATTTGATCCAACTGTCTTAAAATGAGAGCTAATGTAATTTTCAATAAAATGTCTGTTTTAATCAGCTGTCAATACATTAAACATAACAATGTATTTCATTATTTTAGATTAAGCACTTCTGTAATATTTCTTTGTAAGCATTCCAAAGAAATACAGTAGTTCTGTGAGGAATTTTAAATCTTCTACCACACCTGAAGACAACAAAACCAACTTATATCTCCAAACAAAAACACCCCAGATGTTCTTACTCAACCTAGCTGAAAAAAACCAAACTTGAAAGCTGAAGATATTTGAGCTTAAGGGCTCACATAGGGCTGAAGAAAAAAATATCTCCAAGTTCTTCCAGCTACAGCAATTCATTCTTTAGCCTTAATTTGTGATATGTCTCACTAGAACATAAGCTAATAAGTAAGCATCCATTTATTTTCCCCTCCACTTCCTTAAAAGAAAAAAAAACCCAACTTAAGAAAATTAAATTCCTCTGAATAACTTACATTTCTTATTTTATTACCCCTTTTAATCAAAATTCTCAGTTCAAATATGAAGTATAATCAGTCACCTTAACAACCTTTGTGTTAGCATTTAATGTTACCTTAAAAATAAGCTAACAACATTAAAATTTCAATTAGAAACATGACTCAGACCCAATTTTATTAAGACCTTTATGAATTTGCCTTGTGAAATGGAAAGACTTCTTTTTTTAACTCATCATTTTCACAATGGTTATAACAACAGGGTGGTTGTGGAGAGTGACTAAAAATAAGATAACAAAAATCAACATTTTTCAAACAAGTCTATATAAATTCAGTAAAAAGGAAAAAGCATACCCTAATCCCTAGCTGCAAAGCAGCATAAGTATAGCACACACACAAGAGTAGATTACAATCCAAGACAAAAAAAGGAAGGAAAACCAAAAAATTGCAACTCAGAGAAAGACTCAGGAGAAGCAAAGGCTGCAAACACAAAGAGCAGATGCAAAGGTAGAATAAAATTATGTCAAGGTCTTGCAGAGAGACACAAGCAGCCTGAATTTGAATGTAATTAAAGAAGGGATGACAGAGTGAATTTCAAAAAGGTGTTTGCTACACTCTTATCACATCATCAAAGAAGAATATCCTAGCAACAGCATTTTGTATATAAGGGTGGAGAGATGCTGATTCATATTCATGATTCATTTCCCACCAGCCACCTTCCAGAGTCTGGAAGTCTTTCAAAATCTGAGAAAGCTAAAAACAATTTCCAAGAATCACAATTTCCAAATATCCAAGAAAATGGCTATTTTCTTTCTTCGGTGGCTTTGTCAATGCAAATGAAACAAAGCCTGAGGACAAGTAAGCCGTGCTGATGATGCAGCTGTTTCAGACACCCTGAGCTAATTGCCCATTCTCACATACTTCTATAATAACCAGACACTGTGCCTCTCAGTTACTAAATCAAGAAGAAAAAAACCCAGTGAAGCAAGCAATCTAGTTTAGCCTGATTTAGTAAGGAATTCAGACTTACATAGGAAGACTTAACCTACATAGAAAGGTGCTTTACACTTTCAGAGTCCAAACCTGTTGAAATAGTGGGGCAAGAATCTCAAGGATATCAATTCCCACCACTAAAATAAATGAGTGCAAAGATAAATGTTTTCCAACCCTTACAGCAAAGGAAAATGACATAACGTGAACTCAAAATACGAAAGATGCACTGTGATTACTTCAATCACAGGTAAAGATTAAATCAGACTTACACTGTATTAGACACAAGCAAGTTAAATCAAGGCAATACAAGACCAGTATCTGCTTGCACTGCTATTCAGAGAGACACCTGTCTATAACACATGAAGCAAAAAGAGCCAAGTAAAAATGAAGAGTGAGCATTCACAGGTGATTTTTCAGACTGTAGAATGGACAATCAGAATATCACGAAAGACTAAAATTTTATTTCATAGCAAGAAGAATGAGCCAGATAAAATGGTTTTACTCTAAAAATGTTATTCTTAAACAATCACATGCTTGGTCTCACACAACCAACATCCTATAAATCACAGCAAGCAAGGCTGACAAAACCTCAAGTGATCTCCTAGTCAAATACACCTACTTAACCTTTCATCAAAATAATGCGCAGCACTGCTTGTTAAGGTTTATATTTTAAAAAAGTAAGCACAGTATCTGTGAATAAGACAAAGAGTAATAACTAAATCTGTACTTCTGTAGCATTTTTCATAACTCAAAGCAACTGCTGGCATAAATAACAATAACGACACTACATAGTGTGGTGAGCATAGAAGTCAGTATTGTTACAAGACATTAGAGGGTAACTCCATAGTAATGAACATAAAGAAGAGGATTGCATATGGACATAGACACAAATGAACACTGGACAAAAAGCCAGCCTTTTCAAAGAATATGAAAGCAGCAGCAGTAGCACAAAATCGCAAATGACAGAAAAAAAGAGAATTGAAGAACAGTAATGAGAAAAAGCTGAACAGTAACACATCAGATGTGACATCAGCCTTAGAAAAACTTGGATCTTTAACATATTGAAATAGTACATTAAAAACACATTTTCAGGGAAAGCAGATAAGGGAGAAAAAGACTAAAATAATCCAAATCAAAAGCCAATGATACATTGCCAAATTAAGGTAACATTTGGAAAACAAAACTATAGTAATAAATGATGCAAAACATAGCAAATGCCTTGATTTCAAGGTTTACTGCCAAGCAAAATATGTCTTCTTGAAATAATTACAGATTAGTTAACAGGACTAACTGCAGCAATCACCCTACTTAGGTTTTTTTCAACATATTTGGCTAAATATCACATACTTATTTGCTTTAAAACCTCAATTAATTAACAGGAAACCCAGCTGATGGACAAAAATAAAAGAAATCTATATTCCTACTTAGCAGAAAACTCCAATGAACATGATTCTCACTGCAGGCCCCTGGAGACCAACAATGATCAGGCAGGCACAATGAAATAGACAAGTTAAGGCTTAAGGAAATTACCTGAATCATGTCTGAAAACAGTTGCAGTCCAGCAAAATGTATTTAAATACCATTAAGTGTTTTAAATGCATATAATAATTTCCTGTGGTTACTCCCCCATTTATTATTAATTAAAATAATACTAAACACTTTAAAACTGAGATGAACTGTGTTTATGATACTAAAATTCACAGGACTGCTTTCTGAACTTCTATACTCCCTGCGACCAGGAGGGCACCACCCACAATTAGAAGCTGTTTCATGCAGGTCTAAATACTGTGGTTTATTACATTTACTCAGTAATGTTTTTGCATTGAATGCATTTTGACATAAAGACAATCATTTAGGCAATTGGAAAAAAGGTTGCAGCCACAAGACTTGACAGTCTTAGCAAGAAACAATTGAGAAGAATTATTAAATCACAATGTAATTATCTAACATAGGTGCAGTACACATTAAAGTGGCATAGTGAAATCCTTGTGTGTATAAAAATGCGGTGAATGCAGAAGCCATCTTGCTTCTGTACACAACCTGCAGGCACAGTGCTCTGTGCAGACTGCACGTGTGGGATGGCTGAAGCATCAGAATCTTTGTGGCTGGCACAGAGGCATCAGGTGTCTCTACAATGAGCAGACTTGTGATTTCTTACACTGAAAACTTTTAAAATCTTCCTGGCAAGCAAAAGAAAAGTGAGTTAATGTCTCACTGAGCCTACAGGAGCATGCAGACTTACCTCATCTATATAGATACAGACATGATTTGGTATTTATTTTATGAAAAGAATGATTACTAGCTGTACTCCTTTCAAGTTCAATTTAATATACAGACAAAAAAAAGTAACAAAAATCTCCAAACCAATAAAACTGACCAGAAGACTTGCATAAAAATCAAGATCTATGGATGGTGCCCTCCCAGTTCCAGGAAGAATAAAACCTCAAAAATCAGTGCTGTCAGTTCAGGCACTTTAAATGCAGCTCTCACTCAAATTACCTAGGGAACCAGATTTCAGAATTAACTGAAGGATCCAATGTGCCCAGTGACAATAGCAAAATTTCATTCAGATTAAATCTTTAGTTCCTGCTGTTCAATAAACTGTAATTTGACAGAGTCATGTAACATTTATCAGCTTGATGAACTATGATGTTGACTTGAAAAACTTACAATATGCTGGAAGGTTTGAGAATGTAAGGACAGAGTTTTTAAAGACTGTTCTCATAAAAAATGGAAAGCAGCAGTTCAAGATGAGTTTATACTGAAATTAGGCTTTTGAGATAAATATCTTAACACTTACAGCAATATTCACAAAGAATAACCAGTCTACGAAAGCTAATCTCTCTACACTTCCTTTACAGTTGACAGGGAGAGATAAGCATATTTAGAGAGTTTCAAACACTCAAATGCAAGTTTCCTGCTTTGAATGAACCTCTTCTTTCCAAGTAGTATCAAGAGCCTCTATTAGCTACCCTTCGTAGGCCTACTCCATTTCAAGTACACCAAAAAGATAAGACTGTAATTGGCCTCAAACAGAAAAACATCTACTTTCCTCAACAAGATCTCTTTCCTCACCTAATTTGAGTTTTACAGAACGTCTCTATTTCCTGTATCTGTCATTGCCTCGGCAGCAGCCAAAGCACTTGACAGCTCATTCCTCAACCTAACTGAACAATTACTTTGCTGATACATCAAGCAAATCTTCCTTGAAAGTCATGATGCTTTCTTAAGATCTGTTCATGATTTTTAAACTTAAAAATGTCAAATTGAGGAAGGGTCACAACAGCTGAAACTTACAGACAGGCACCACAGCGACACCTTGCAAAATATGTTAGTGCTACCAATTTTGCAACAAAACATACTGGCTGCAAATTGACTGCTCATTCTCCTCTCTTATCCAGGACCAGACTTTCTCACAAAGATGTGTCAAAAAGACACAGCTCACTGGGCTACACATAACTGCATCACTGCCTCCAGAGCACTCTGACATCTTGGAAATTTATCACAACCATCATGGTGGAAAGCCCCAGCACCACAACACAAACATTCCTTACCATTAGCTGGGCTATTCACATCATAAAATCATAGTTGCATTACTGTATTAAGGCTAACTCAATATATAAAGATAACATTGGAGTGTTGACAAACACACACAATAAAACACTTCTCTGATGTTTGTAACTTTATCCTAATTTACTATCTTACATTAACTGAGTAGCAGCTGCATAGAAGGTGTCTCAAACAAAATAAGTATGAAATTTTTAGATTCTAGAATCCCATTAAACATGCACTACAGTGAGTGAATATTAGGTAGATTTAGGTGCTTCTGTGTCTCCTTCCAAAAATCTCAAGTGGTGCTCTTGGCTCAGCACTTATCACTGCCATTTGGAGCCCTTAGGCTGAAGCTGTCTTGAAGGGCACCAATATTTATTTTTCTCCAAACTTTAGACTAACACGTCAAAATACTTGTGAAGAAGGGCTAAAGGTGTTACAATGAAAACCATCCCTCACTACAAATGTAACTGCTTGTGCCCTATCCAAGGTCCTACAGGAAGACAACTGTTTGGAGGGTTTTTTTTCCAACGAGAATTAACAGCATACACCCTAAAAGAATACAGTTTAGCTCTCATCCTCGTGACAGCATTCAAGATCACCAGTTCAGCCAAAGAACTAAATGTACACAGTACAAACTTAATCCTACCAGCACTACCAGTACTGATGATTCCTGCAACCTTCACTACTCTAAGAATGGAAGACCATGCTACAACCAGCGACAAATAAATGGATTTTAAGAGCAACCACTCACTAAAAGAGTAAACCTATCACAAACCACTTGTATCAGCAATATTCTATGAGCAAAAATAAAGTACATTAGAAAAAATGCAGTCTTGCAGCAGTTACTGAGTATTGCAAACAACTGCAGCATTTCAATTAATGTACAAGAGTGATTACACACAAATCTTCAGTCAGATATGGCTTTTGAGGACATACAGAAGAAAGCACCTACTTAAACTCCAGTAACTAGTTCTATCCTTTTCACTTAACCTTCCAGTTTTGTGACTGTGATGGGTTGAAATACAAGCATTTTGGGAAATAAGCCAGACAAATAACCCCACTCTCCATTTCTACACCTAGTTTCAATACCTACCTTCAGGTACTGAAACTGCAAAGCTTTGTTTTTCTTCAGTCTAACAGTCATGTTTGGAGGACAGAATGGAGGACAGAATCCTCCATTCAGAGCAAAACTCAACTATTTCAAATTTGCAACAGTTGAGAGTTTAAATCATGGCTGCAAATCACATCACCATTTCAAATCAAGTACCAAAAAAAATGAACATAAGGATACATATGAGCCTTTTTGATCAATATGATCCACCTGGCATTTTGCTGTGACGCCAGGAAGAACAGAATCTAAGTCTCCAAGAACATTTCTGCGTCTCCACCATGAAGACAGCTCAGTCTCAATTACTCTCCTTCTTCAAATTTTTCAAGACATAAAGGAGAAATTGTCCTCAGTGAACAGCCTTTGTTATACACTATCTTACTCATTCCTCAAAGCACAGTTGTTCCTCAAAGCACAGTTCTTCCTGCTCACTACTCAAGGCAGTGATACATTGAGGAAATACAGAGTACAGTAGTACAACTATGATTTTTCTCATCTTCTGCTGCCTTGCTGAAATGTTTTCCCACTCCAATGACGCACCAGCACCTGAAGCTTTTGCCTAAAATGCATTTCCTGGCTCATACTCAATTCTTCCTCATTAAGTACCCCACGTGCTCTTCTCATCGTAATTCAAATTAGCTTTGTACATTCAATCAGACTGTTCCTTCATTTTTTTTCTATCCTCAGAACAAGTATAGAATGCAAAAAACCCCTCATAATATGCTAGCATGGAATATTTAAGTAGATGAGACATTGATGAGCCATACAGATTTCCAACACAGCATAGAAAAAACACCCCTGAATCCATCTCTAATTCAAGAATAAAACATGCAATAAGAAATAGCAATGAATTGAACCAGGGTGTCCCAGGTACAGACAGACTCAGACCTCTCACACTTGGAACTGTACAGAGAGCTCAGTAACATCACCAAGAAGAAAGGTGTGTAATGATTATACACTAATGGAAACAGTAAAAACCATGTGCACATGCACAGCTAACACATCATATGCAAAATCCAAATATTCTTTTACATGACTGTGCAGCATTTTTGTAGCAAGCAGGTCTTGCTGCGCAGGTCGAAATGGATAAATTTATACGTTTTTACCCATATGCAGTAGGCACTTTGTTTTAAACTGGATGAATCACAGAGGCTAAAACACTAAGAGTGCTAAGCAGTCAAGTACACAAACTCTTCATCACTTTACACTTTGATCTTTAGCTCCCTGTGAATCAAAAAAAAAAGATCATAATTCAACCCAAACCCTCATAATAACATTTAAACCAAAATGTAAAAATAGAAACCTAGGTTTGCCAAAACACCCCAGAATGAAATGCAAAGACACAAAGACAACATATTATCATAAGGTTTCCTTCTCACACCTGCACTAGCACAGCCCTTAGCAGTGGGTACCAAATGATGAGGACTATGATGATTCATTATTGTACTTTTCCCTCAAGTGATAAAAATGTAAAAACCTTCATAAATAGAGCTAATAAGGAAAACTAACTACAGTTCTAGAGAAAGGATTACTATGCCTGTACCCACTTCTATCTATCAACTTTAAGAAAACTGTTCCTCTGCTAAGGTTGCATTTGTGTCAAGAGAGTAGTGCTGCTTGTCTGCACCAACTGCTGCTGTCCAGCTGAACCTTAATGACAAGCAGGAGATCTGGAGCCAACAGATGATCCAGCTGAAAAGATTTTACATTTTAATTAATAATCGGCCTATCTAACTGGTTTCACATTTCTACAGTATCAATGCCAGCACAAAGAATAGAGCAAGAACTCGTGCTGGAATCAACCCTCTTGGCCACTGCACAGATATGGATCTTTTTAAAAAGAAGACATGCATAATGCAGGGATTTCAAGAAATTACACAATATTAAGTGGGACATATAACAAACTACAAATAATGGACATATGCATAATTGTGATAGAGCAGGGAGGAGCAGATATGGCTCTCCAAAAAGAGATCCTCACTTTCAAATCTTGGTGCCTTCTGTGTATGTGTATAAAGAACTGATCTCACTCAGTATCATGGTCTACTTGGATTTATGGTGCTGGAGAAGTCTTGCCAAAGGCATTCTTGCAGTCACAGCATAAGAAAGAAGATCTACCCTTGCATGAATAAATGGTTACAATATAGAAGACATAGGACAGATAGTTGTTTTCACAAGGAAGGAGGATACCAGTGGGCCTCCACAACTGTGTGTGTTGTTCAATATATTCTAGATTACCCAAGAAACAGGAGCTTTCTGAAACTCCTATTATTTGGGAGAGCAAGGAGAGGACTGACAACAGTAGAGGTAGTGGTCTTTATCAGAGAGAGGACTGAGCAATAAAGCAGGTAATTACCAGCACTGGCGAATGAAAGTCCAAGTTGAGTGGAAGGGAGGAAGGAGAGCAATGGTTCCAACTTTGTACACGAGAAACCAATGGGCTTTGCACTGAATACTGCCAGCACTCAGAAATAAAGCTAGTGTTAGGAATTGTGAACAAAAAGTGTGAAACATATCACTGACTTTACATTTTGAACACCGTTAGCATTCCTGGGACCTTCAGCTCCAGAAGAGGATGTAGCAAAGTAGGAGAAGGTACAATCAAAAGCATAGAATGCTTTTGTTCTACAGGGGAAAAGAAACAGGCAAATTAGAACTGTTTCAATAACATTTAGGTGCGGAGAGAAAGTGATAAAGGGCTACAATATTGTACAATGAACAGAGAGCTGTATTGTGATAACACACAGACAATGTCCACTCTCCTCCAAAAGAAAGGTGGCACCAAAGGAATTCAGTAAAAATGTTTTGAAAGTTTAAAAAAAGAGTAGTTTTTACTAGAACAACTAACATTCCTATAGAATTTCTTGCAAAAGGATATTTGGATGCCAGACATTTATTTAGCTACATGCAAAAAAAGGCTGAGAAAAAAATCCAAACATTACTAGCTACTACGCAAAAACTATTCCAGATTTAGAATCAACCTTTACTAAAAATACTTAGGGATTGAAAGAATATTCAAGCTAAGAATGCTTGAATGCAACACTAAGAATGTAACACTGTTCACACTCTTCCATAAGCATTCATTCATACTCATCATTGAGGGATGAATACTGGATTTTCTTTTGTTTGATTCTATGAGAGATTAAGATTTTACCTAAAACTTGCCAGACAGTTCACCAATAACATATAAATTTGTTTTTAAAAGTCTCATTCAGTACTCATGATAGTGCCAGTATCACAAACACAGAAGCATAACAGATATTCCATGAAGGAACTTGCTGCAGCAAGGCATTCATTAGGCCAGCCATTAAGAAGTCATTACATTATCCACGTCATCCCTGCCTGAAGTTACTGTGCTTACTGCTACCAGCAGGACAAAAAACGCTTTTCTAAACCCAACTTTACATCAAGACAGTTATCATCAAGCCATTATGGAAAAAAAACCCCACAATTCCCATGGGGATTTGCTATTCAAACTGAATTTTATTTTTACAACAAAGTCTTTACGCTGGAGTTACAAAAATTGTGGCACTGCTAAAAACACACATAGTCAGTGTGACAAAACAATTAAATACAGGTTGAACTTTACCAGTTTTCAACTGCTGCATTAATAAGATATTTAGGATGACAAATCTCATGCTCTTCAACAGAATGTTATATTTCTTTTAGTTTTTCTTTAGAAGTTTAACTTCTGCTTGTGTCAGTGTCTTAGCTCTCTATTCTCTTTTTAAAAATTATTATAAATTCAAACAGCTTGATCCAGATTTTTCCAGTTTTCAAATGTTTGTTCAAAGATGAGACTATAGTTACTTCCAGTAACATGGCATTTAAACTGTTAACATTTACAGACCTCTTGTCTAAATTATTTTAAAATAATTTTAAGGACAGGTGAGATGCAATCAACATTGACTGCTTGAATACTTCTTCCTGCAAGAAACTAAAAAGGGTCTTTACTAGTAATCGCTATTGGTGTCCATTTAAACTTTTGTGAAGAACACACTGTTGAAAGAATTACAAAATTTGTCCCATCTGTGATCTAGCCTCAAAAATTATGGATAAAAGCATTTACATAAGTCTGATAAAATGGAGTAAAACCAGGGAACATGCTGAACACATCTGTTCCATAGCTGACTCTGCAATTCTTCCAATAAAGCATGCCTATAGGATTAAAATTTCTTCTGCTACGTCACTGGACCATATGACATCTCAAGAATGGCAAAAGGCTTGTTCAGGTACAGTTGCATTAAGAGACGTTACCTCAGCAATATAATTCACTCCAAAAGACAGCACATGTACAAAACAGACCAGTGAGGACACACTTGTGCCAACAGAAACTGCATCTAGCCCTAGGAGAACTTGTCCTCAATCCAAATTTCCTGTTGTAGAGCAGGCTTATGTTCAAAAGCCACAGGGATTGCACGTGCTGGGAAAGAGAGATGGAAGAGCAGCAAGTGCATACTCCGCTAAGTCTAAAAATGCTAAACAGAAGAAAACGAACCCAAAATAAAGACTAAATTCAATACAGTTATATTCCTTGAAAAGATAACTCCAATTCATATATTGGAGTTATATTGAAGAAAGAGATAGCTGATAGAACAAACACTAGTATGAGCTCCTGTGTTAGCAAATACAGGAGCCAGGAACCTGATGCTGTTGGCAAGAAAAGAAAAATGCCCCAACAACAAAACAAAAACAAAACCCAGCCAAACCTGCATGCACACACCCTAGAATGACATTTTAATAAGGCCACTAGGTTACTTCTGCTACTTGCAGAGTAACTTAATTATTCTGTTGCTCAAAAACTGTCTGTAGAACTTTGAAAAAGATACAGACAAATCAGTGCACAGTGAGACTGAAGAACAAAAATCCTGTTTGGACAGTTTAGTAAAGAAAAGTCTAAAATAAAAGGAGACAGAAGAAGAGTCTTCAGGTATGAAGACTTGGTGAAAAGAGCACAGAAACCATTATCCTGCATTAGTATTAATATTTGGATGAGAATTAAATGGCTTAACTAGCACCAAGACAGAGTTAAATGTTAAGAAAAGCCTCCTAACAACAGTGATAGTCATATGTACCAGCTATAAATAGACCAGTGAAGAGGTGTGGTATTCCCCTCTTCTGAGTTTTTTAAGAGAAGATCAGACAAATGTCTGTCACACATGATTTCAGCATATTTCCTTCTGTCTCTGGTGGGGGCTGAGAAATTAAATTCCTTCCTTTCTTACACATCCATCATCCAAATCAGAAATGTTCATCAGTGCTATCAAAGCTGAGCTTCAAAAGTACAGTCTTTCCAACATAAACATCAGAAGCATGTGAATTTTATTGCATTGCTGTTGTCAGATTGTTCATGTGCTTGGCACAAATCATCTCAGGAAAACAAAAAGCAGCATCTTTTACTGCTGCAGATAATCCACAAATGATGACTGAAAATACAGGAAGAGAAGCAAGTGAGAAAGATATTGTGAAGGATTCAAAGACAAAAAAATGGCTGAAAACAAAGTTACAGCAAAGAAAAAATACTTCAGCTTAAAGAAAATTATTTCCCTCTCACATGAAAATTGAGTGACAGTATGCTGGTATATCTTAAAAAAGATGCAATAATTTGAGATAGAGAAGTACACATAAGTAAGACTTCACAAACAGATGGGACAAAGACACGTCTCTACAGGACTCCCTGCATTACCAATTCCCAACTGCCAGTTTTTAAAGGAACACGTAGACACTTCTGCTTTGGTCCTGCTCAAGTAAGTCCAACTTCAAATAACCTCATCAAGATGGACCCTAAACTGTGCCACATGTGCATTTGTGGGTCAAGTATATATAGCAGTGGTTCCCATTTCCCAGGAGAATCCCTGTAATATCACAATACAGAACTCCATCTTTCCTTTTCTCATTGTCACCAATATTCCTGCTGCTTCTAGAAGATTACATTTAAGATGAATATATTAAAACATCCCAGAAAACCTTGCAAATAAGCATGGTTAGTCTAAGAAAATGGGTTTACATAGAGCCATAAACTTCATTTGTCATATTATTAAATCAAGATGTCATGCCAAGATCCAGAAGTGAGAAGTGAATCACACATAACATACTGAATTCTGAACACGTTCCCATGTTTCCAATGTTATTCTACAAGCTGTGTGCAATTATAGCATGCATGATCTATTTTGACCTTAGCACCACAAAACACAAAATATTAAAATAGCAAAAGAAGCATTTCTTCCTAAAGAGATTTTTCTTTCTTCTTACAGAAAAATCAGTGTGTTTAACAGAATTTACGTTTTTTTTTCTTTTTTTAGTTTAATACTGTGTCAATTCTACTTGAGAATTCTAAAAGCTTGCATTTAGAAATTGAACTTTCAGGACAGCAAATCTAATAGTTTGCCTAATTAGATAAACCTAGAATCACTAGGCAATATACATATTTACATTAGCTTGTCATGTGTATGAAAACGCATGACATTTTCTGCAAATGTATTTAAGATCTACTTAAATACATCAATCAGTCAAATTTTCATCACTCATTTCTTTTTCTCCAAAAAGTCTAAACAAAGGATATTGTTAGCAGTACAAAACACCTAAGAAGATATTACTAGAAAGTATGTTCATTACTCCAAACTAAATGGGTGCCTCTCCACAGATCAGAACACCATTGCCTGTGTGTTGTGGAAGAGGGGGAACAAATGAAGGAAATCAATCTATTATCATTCTCAGGCTGCATTTTATAAGAAAACATTACTTTTAAGTTCAGAGGATGCCCAGTTAGAGAGCCACTGAACAACTTCTCACAAAACCAGATTACTCATTACTTCTCACTTAAGTTTGCTGAGGTAAAAAGTCAGCCTACCTTTAATATGAAAGAAAAAGATATAGAACTTTAGATTGCCGAGATTTCAAAGCTTTTTTCTCCATAGTTCCTCACAAATACTTATTATTAATGACAAACCTTGTCATTCTGATTTGTACCCAAATATGAACAACTTCTAGGAAACGATCAGGAAAAAATGTGAAGTAAAAACTGTAACTGTGGACTAAAGTTACAGCTTGACCAACTTGCTTGCTTTCTCCAGAGCAAACTATAATAAAACAATCTCTCCAGCATTTAGAATCACTAGGCTTTAAATTCCACAAGCCTGTGCACTGACTGGCTTTCCCAGCATTCATAGCAAAGAACCACTGAAAAAAAAATTGAACGTTTATTCATTTTTACCGTAAATTAGTTTTATCAACATAAAGCAGAAACAACACAAAAAAGCTTGCCTACTGATATTAAACAAAAACATAATGCTCATTTCACCACATGACTAAATTCTGTCACAGCTCTCTACCTAATAACATTTACTACAAAACTCCTAAGTTTTTTTCCAAGCTATCTTGGAAAAAAAAGATTCTCTGACAGTTCAGAAATCTCAGCAAGCCAAGGCAAGCAATGCAAAAACTTCTGTTTTCTTCACCTTACTCCTCTATTAGTGCCAGGTAAACCACCTGTTCAAACACCAACACAGAATTCATCAAGGCAAACTCTACACAAATTTTTCTTCTCAAGCAATGAGTCAATCTGACAAATGTTATCTTCCTGTTCTGCTTTATCAACATACACTAAAACCTTGGGGGAAAAAAAATCAAATTAATTATATACAGCTTTCTACCTGAATCAAATCTGAGTTCAATATGTATTGGTGGTAGTCATGATAGAATACGTAGTGTAAAGGAAACAGGAATTATAGCAAGTTCTGATTTTAAAATAGATTTCAGAGGAAATCACTTATTTACAGAGTCACTGTAAGGAAAGGTATAGGTGAAAGCAGGAAAAAAATACCAAAAAAAGCACATCAATGTCCCTTCCCTTAAAAATATCCACAAGGAATTCCACAGGAAACAATACTTTCTAGGCTATTTCGTTAGTGAGTGCTCTGCCACGAGAGAACCCAAGATGCTGTGCATGACAGGCCTGTAGCCATTCACCCTGCTAACACGTCTCTGCCATATACACAGCAATACAATTCCGAGGGCCTCCAACGCTCTGCAACGTGCTGCATTGTTTAAGAAAAGAAACGTTGTAGTTGAGAGACATTTTCTGCGCGGACTAGAAATCCCCCTTATTTCAAGGCAGGCTTCTATTATCTTTTACCACCCTCTTAGAGGACACTGCATGATACAATGCAGCTTAGAAGCTCTCAGCTAATTTAGCGCTTTGATCTTCAGTAATGCCACGGCCAAAAACTAAAAGGAGATTTATGAAGCAAGAGCAACCAAGGGGGAAAAAAAAAAAAGGCAAAAAAACCCTCCCAACCTCGTGGGTGCCGCAATGCACTTCAAAAGCAACACGGGAATAAATAATCCAACATTCACTTTTTCCCCTGACAAAAACATCTCGCAGAATTTGACCTACATACCCAATTCACAGCACTACCACTGCAGAGCAATTCAAAGACGAGAAACCACAGCAGCATCAGCGAGCAATCACGGCAAGGTTCAGGGTGACACAGAAATACTCGGCAGGCACATAAAACACTTAAGACACTGCAGCGGTAATGTAAGCAAGCAACACTAGCGTGTGTCTCCCGGCACCGCAAACAACTACGCCGCGCAGCTCCACCTGCACCGGGCCGGCCCCGTGCTGCCCCCGGCCCGGGCACCTCCGGGACGCCGGGCCCGCCCCGGGGCCCCGCAAGGCGCCCGGGCAAACCCGCCCCGGGGTTCCCCCGCACTGGGGCCGCCCCCCGCCCGCCCCCTCCCCGCGCACCGACCTATGTCACGGCGGAGGCCGGGCGGCCGCCGGGGACCCCCCGCGCTTCCCAGCGGCGGCGGGAGCAGCCCCGGCTGGGCGGGCGGCGCGGAGGGAGCGGCCAGGATTCCGGAGCGGAGCCCACCCCCCCGGGGGAGGGGGGGAAGGGGCCCGGGGCCTGCCCGCGCCGGAGCACGGCGGGGACGGTGACAGGCGGCGCCGAGGCCGGCGCGGAAAGAGCGATGCGACTCGGCAGGCGGAGAGGAGCGGAGCAGGTGCCTCGGGGCGCTGCGGCCGCGGCGGGGCCGGGCCGGGCCGGGCCGGGGGTCCCGTCGGGCGTGAAGCGCCGCGGCTGCCGCTGCTGCCGCCCGCGAGCTCCGCCCCGCGCGCGCCGGGCCCCGTGACGGGGAGGGAGCGCGAGGCGTCACCGCGCGGCGGCGTCACGACGAGGGGGCGGCGCGCGCCCGGGGGCTCCGGGGGCGCGTGCGCGCCGGGACGTGCCCGGGGTTCGAGTCCCGCCCGGGGTTCGAGTCCCGCCCGGGACCCTCCGCGGGCTGAGGGCACCAGGGCCGCGCGGCTCCTGCCGCTGCCGGACTGGCGAGCCCAAGAGAAGCCCGGCCTCGAGCCGTTCCGCCGTGCGAGGGCAGGACGGGAAGGTGCAGCGCGGTAGAGCCATTGCCATTGCTCACTGCAACAAATCCCCCGCCCCTGCCGGGCCCCGAGCGCAGCCAGCGCTGCCTTGACTTGCCTCTCACGGGGACTGTGCGCGCTTTTAGGACAAGTTAGAAGGGCGCTCTGCCACCTTCAGGGCGCCCATTGCTCCCGGCACAGACTGGCCGCGCTCCGCAGGAGGCACCTGCTTCCCGCAGGAAGTCCTTGCATGCAGGGAAGAAGGATGCTACCCTCAATTAATCAGCGAGGAAGCAGTCCCTGATACGTAGCAGGGCAGCTATTACAGATACCCTTGCGGTCTTTAGTAGCCGATGACGGTAAATAATAGCAGGGCACTGTAATTAGTTTTGTACAGATTTAACAGTAACCTCAGAGGCATGAGCCATTGTGTGTGGGATGTACAAATGACCTGTGCGTGTTTAGCGGCGCCCTTTGAGACACTGCCAGGCCCGGTGTGTTCACACAGAGACAGCAGTGACCTGTGCTGGGGCACCTGACTCTGCTTTGCTGCTCACATGCTGCTTTCTGGGCATGTGCTAGGAGGTATTTAACATGTAAGAGATAAGAGGTTTGCAAATCCAGTTTGCAAACCTCTCAAAATCTACCCAAAACAAGGGTTGGGGGGCTACTTTTGGGTCACCCTTAACAAACCTCTGAAATAAATCTTAAACTTCTGTTCAAGTATTACGTGTCAATTTCCAGTGGGAACAACATATGAAACTAAGTAATTGCCCATTCAGGTCATAATCTGATTATTTTGAGATCTTCAACCAAAATAGGCTGCAGAGAATGATAAAATAAAATACCATCATATTTTTAAAAGGCACTGAAGAAGACAGTGCTAAAGAGCATCTGGTGAAACACATCCAAGAAAGGCACAAGGCACTGACTCACTGATTCCAGAGCCATCATGCAGGAGACATAGTCATCTCAAAGCTAAGACACTTTGCTCCAGAATTGGGGAAATTGTCAGTGGTTTTCACAAGACGCTTGTCATGATCAAGAGTCTTTAATGAGGAAGTTAAAAAGGTGACCTTTTCTGCCAAACGATGGGGAAACAGCCAAGAAAATGCTGATGTGTGATGCTCCTGCACCATCAAGCAAAATCAATGAGCCACAGCTGCTTACACAGCTTTGAAAACACATCCAGTGTTTCCCTTGCCTTAATGTTCCATTTCATTGCCATTTGTCAGCTTTAGCATCTTGTAACTGGTTTTAACTGATGGAGGAGGGCTTAGCAAATGGTAGGTTTTGAAGTCAAAGTTGTTTCACTTCAGAAAAAGCCAGCAAGGATTGTGGAAGATCATCTCACGTTCCTCTGCTCGTGTGATGCTCTGTATTGCTGCACAAAGCCTGCCCAGCACAGAGCAGCATCCTGAGAGTGCCTGGCAGAGGTGATGTACATCCTGACAGGCATCAGTGTGACCATGCCATAATCCTGAAATCAGAGCATCTTCAGTACCAGGAACAGGATAAACAACTAAATACTGACTCTGAGATAAAAAGTACCTATCAACACCAAGGACCAGCAGTTATGACACTGGCTCACAGTGAGCTCAGCCCAAACCCAGGGGCATGATTCTGGGATCATGTGTCATGCAGAATAAATCTTACAGGAATAGTGTAGTTGCTGATATGGAAAATAACAGTAAAAATAGCTGACAGGAGTTGAAATAAAGTATATCAGTTACTTATCCATTCAGTTCAGACCCTGTACAGGTGACAGAAATTGGGAGGTGTGGGGGTGGAAATCATAGAGTAAGCACATCTCAGAATAGTGTACTCAGGCAATTGACTGAAATCTGGCAGAATGGCTTTCCCTGAATTCCAGAATCAATACCTCATTGCAATGAGAGGTTCTCACCTCCTACATGTATTGCTTCAGGCTAACAAGTGCCTGTATTAGTTGACTCTGGAGCCACAGCTTCTAAACACTTTAAAAAGGAACAAACCAGCCCCTTTTCAGAGCCATGCCATCATTCTCCTTTTTCTCCCATGTTTCTTTGCCTCCCCACCACTCCTTCCTATAGATGGCACCGTGTTACCACATTTTGAATGGCATCCAGAAAAGGGTAAGTTAGTGATTAATTTAATATATATTTAATCAAATGAGGGGTTAACTGACAAAGGAACAAGCTGCTGGAGACAAAGCAGATAACAGAAGTCAAAATGGCTTGTTCTGGGAACTGCAGTAGGGTAAAGCTTGAGATGCCAGGATGTTATAACATGATCCAGAGTCTTTCCTTACCAGCAGGAGGGCCAACAGTCTGTTTATACGCTTAAATCCAGCTCACATGCATTAAGGAAACAGCAGTATTATTTCAAACCTTTGCTAGTCATGTGTGCTATGCTCCTCTGCCTTCCCGTGACAGAAGGAAACAAGTGCCTGCATCTCAGTACTTGCACCCAATCCAAATGCACCATCACTGTAGGGCTGATGAGAAAAGAAGGAAGAGCAAATATCTTGGGGAGGACAGTCCTAAACCCCTGCTAGAAGATTTATAGAAATGTAATATACACTAAGTGATCTTGGGCAGCAGTACTGATAGGTTTGTCTGCTCCAACCCCATCACTGCAGTTTATGAAGCAACCTATTTACCTTTAGGACTCAGCCATATTCACTAATCCAGAATGCAGACACTGTTGACTTTACTAATAGCACAATTCCCCTAACATCTGCAGCACTCAGCCATTTAACACAAGGCTGCTATTTGAGATGGCAAGGAGAAACTGGGAGATGCTGATTAGAAGTATATTAAATTACACCATCTTGCAAAGAGCACACTTTCTTAAAGATTTAGGGGATATGCTGTGTGACTGTTCAGAAGACTAAACACAGCCATAAATGCTTGTAACAAGCAATGCTTGCATCCTATTAGCTCATTTACATCTTAAAGCAGACAAGGGACCTTACTGCAGAATGACACTGCACAGACTGATCTCCCTTTAGCAAACATGACAACTGTTAATCTTTAAAGAATGAAGATTTTACAAGATAGACTTCATTTTACACTAAGTAAACCCACAGAATAATCAGACTTCACTTTATGCTAAATAAATACCCTGAATGAACAATATTCTGCTTAAGAGTACAGATACAAAGAGTATCTGTACAATGTAAGGCAAGTGCAGTTGACAGAAACTGACAGAAGTTCCCCTTCACTGAATTACACTGCTGTCACAAATGTAAAGTTCTATGACACATATTCAGATATAACACCAGATAGTGGTGTATTGTAGCAGTTGGTAAGCACCTATTCATCCATCAAATGAATATCTGATAAGGAATAGGCAGAATAGGCAGAGGCTTAGCCAGAGGTAAATACTAAAGCAACCAAAAAGAAATTTCTAGCAGAATGGTAAATGTAACTGTCATTCTAACATTCTTCTCTTTGCTTATTACAATTATACAGGGCAGCAAATGTTTACATTTCAGTGTTTGGTCAGTAAATCTTGATTCTTTCAGGGATTCCTTAGCCCTTTTCTCACAGTTGCTTTCACCTCCCTTGTAAAATAAATCAAATCAAATAAAGTCCTGTTCTCTGAACTCCAGATACCCCAATCTTAAGGTCAAGGATGTTTTTGCTACCACACCCATTTCTTTTAACCTCTCAATGCCCTTTGATCAAGGGCTGTTGGCATAGGAAGAGCGTTGCTACAGTTGATATTATCTGCAGCACTACAGCAGAAACCTGAAACAGTCTTGCTGCCAGCTGACACAACACTGCGTTTCTGCAAGGTGCCGCAAAACTTTTCAAATCATTTTAATCTACATAAATATGGACCAAAGAGGCAAGAACAAAATAAAACCTCTGTTCTGAGAATTAAACACTTCATGTAATCCATGGTGCAAGATGAAAAAACACAAAAACAAAGTATACCCCTCAAAAATACAGATTAAAAAAAAAAACCCAAACAATAAAGGAAAGGCTGTGATTACTGCAAAACCACTGCAGCGAGGGAGTTCTTATCCTAATATCTAAACAATTGTGATTAAAATGTTAGTATTATGCACATTAAGCCTCAGCTCATGAGATAACCTTAGTATTATTACTGGGGGAAAAAAAGGCAAAGAAAAGCAGACAACACTGATGTGTCCCCTTCTCCTTCCAAGGATGTATTTTCTGTATTTTTAAACCAGATTTACCCTTAGAGTATTCTGAGTATATTCTCCTATTGCACTAAGCTGAGCACATTACAGCTCCACAAATGCTGCCATTTCAACTTCCTGCCAGTTAAAAAGAAAAAGCACACACAGCCTCTTCTAAAGAACTAATATACATCTTCTTAGTACATCCATTGCTTTGCTGAAGGTTGAAGAAGGCAAGGTCAAATTGTATTCAGCACAAGCAGAAAGGTTTGTTATAGTTTTACTTGTGAAGGAATTTATTAACTGCAGACTGAACCTGTCTCCCACACAGGAGAATGCTCACCTTTTTAATGTCCTCATAATTTCCTGAGATGAATGATTAATTTCACCATCATTACATATAAACTTCCCCTCTTTATGAATATTCACACTATAACATAGTTAAAGAGGAAATTTGCAAGATTAAAAATTGATGATTTCCAAGTTTGTACTCAAATATTTCAGTGAACATTTCTAGGATATAATAAAAGTAATCAATTCACTTCCATTTCACTTTAAAGCCACAGTGCACATGTACTATAGAAATTCACAGTCAAACATAAAGAGGAAGTAAGTTCCACAAGTCTCAAGCTTATTCATGTTTAACCTTCTTTTCCAGAATGATGTTAAGGATGTTGAAAAAAAGTGTTAATAAACTAAATAATTTCATTTGAATGCAATGGGCTAGACTTCTAGAGTTAGTTATCTAACAAGTGCATTTGCTTCCAGGAATCCTCTTGCTGAGTACCCTGAACTAATATTTGCAATAAACAAAATACACCTTGCAAAAGAGGTTTGAAAAAAGTTGGCTTTATCTCTGTACCAACTTCTCACAGTCACATAAATGACTGTCCAGTTACTAAGAGGATGGTTCAAACTCCTCCCCCACCCAACACTGGCATTCATTTCATTTTCATGAAAAAGCAATCTACATGTACCTATATAAGAACACATATTTTACTGAAAGACACAAAAGTCAAATATCTTTGCAGAGAACAAAGAACCATCAGACTCTTACATTCAGTCCAAAATGAAGTATTAGAAGTTCCCTTCTATAGCAGCAACTTGATTCCAGGAATTTCAGTTTTTACAGCAAACAAGCACAGTCATAACATAATTTTTATATTTTCACTAAAGTGAGGAGACATGGGAACATTTGCCTTAAAGTGAATAAAAAATTTACAAATATAGTCTCTTCAAGTCATGGATTATAGGATTTCTGGTTTTTAAATGGCATCTCTGCATTGTTCACAAAAATCACACCTGAAGACAGTAATGAGCAAAATTCTGTTAATATTGTAAGGCAACAAGTATGGATAAAAGGTGTTTTAGCTGGCAAATGAGGAATTCCAAATTTCTCTTTTACTAGTGTAGCATACTGAAGAGAACACTGCAATATAAACCATGGATTTTGCATGTTAAATTGTTGAATCTATACTGTTCTCCATCACTGTATTTAGTATCTGCCTATTCTGTTACCAAATTTAAGTTGCAGCCAGCTTAACTCCATTATGTCGTTATATCTGCAAACAATTCAAAACATTCAAAATATGATATGCCATATTAGTTTTAAACATTAATAACAGTATTCCATCTTATTTTTATTTATTTTCAGAGAAATATTTACTCTACTTGGTCTTTAAAACCATTGCTGAACACTCAGTATGTGGCTGAACAGAAATAGTGTAGAGCTAACACTGACCCAAGGGTTACTGATGCAACTAACAGTAAAATATTTAAATTACCTTCTGTGTAAATTCATCAAGGACAGAAGGATTCCTAAACATTCCCTCTTGGCTATCTTCACTGCAAAATAAATATTCTTTTTATTCACTTCTGGCTGGGATTCTTCATTACTTAATGCCTGTGCAAATGGATAATTTGTCTTTTATATCTTTTCCGTTCCCAAAAGACTGAATGTTTTCAGGGTGAGTGTTTTCAGAGAAGAGATGTGAAATGTAAAGCCTTTCAAAAGTTTTAAATATAAACCAACAAAAATCAAGGCACTTAATGTAGTTACATATGAGCAAAATAAATTATTACTGAGATTAATGTGGTGAAATCACAAAGTGATATTATTAGCAAGGGTAAAGTCTCTTTCTTTTACAGCTTTGGTTTGAACTTGCCAGAAACAAGCTTTTTCAGCATTTCAGAATTTTTTCCTTCTGGTGGGGAGGGCCATCTGTCATGATCTGAGGAAAACAAATAGAAGAATTTACTTAGTTGATTGAGAAACTAGACATTTTACTTTTGTGTCCTCCCACTGCACAACTTTGATCACTTGAAGGGCTTTATTTTATAGCCCATTTCTTACCAGGTATTTCTAGGCCATGGCCGTACAAACTCTGGCCACCATCCACAACCATGGTTATCCCAGTTATGAATGATGCGGCTGGAGACAGCAGGAAACATACTGCAGGAGAGATCTAGCAAAAGAATGGCATTTTAAAATCTTAATTTCAAAATCTCAAATTTTAATCTTTCTTAAACTGCTAGGAATTGTTCATGTCAAAGAAGCTTGTGAAATTTTTTACAAGCAAGATCTAGTAACATTTTCTACTTAGTAATAAAAACTGTAACAGCCTTAAAGCCATCCTTCCAGCCACAAACATCAAGCATTTAACAGAGGAAAACCAGTATGCTGTCACAGAGCAGCATCAGATACCAAAAAACAACAAAAATGTTGATCAGTTTATCAAAGATGCACATTCTTGGTGGAAGAAAGCTAAGTGCTTTTAAGATACACTTTTCCCCCCCTTAATATTCATTCTTTCATCCCTTCCTGCTGAAGTCAACTTTTTCAAGAAATAATGTCTACTATATCTACAACACTTCAGCTGTAAGAGGCAGCTGAATTAAATTTTCTGTACAACAGTGACTACTGGTTAAGTCCCTCACTTGGCACAACCACACACTGGTACAAGCTTTCTTCGTTTTAAATATTCCATCACAGTGCAAAATTAAATCTTTTTTGTTCTCCATATAATAAAGTGGCTTCAAAATAGAGACAGAGAAGTAGGTGTACCAGAAGCATTCTGAAATACATTACCTCCTCAGGAACAGCTGACCTCTTGGCAGGAACCTTTGGTATGCTCTTTAACCACATCATTACACCTTGTTCTCCATAGTTTGCAACAGCAGTTTCTGAAAATACCAGTCCCTATTTAAAATAGTGACACTTAAGTTCTCTTGCATACATTTAAACTGATCATTCTAAAATTTGAAGTTGTCATTACTGATTTTCTGTGGGACTGAACTATCTAAAGAGCACTTGAATACAAGTTTTTGAATGTAATGGCATAGTATAATTTATACAAGAAGGTAATTTGGCTGCTAGCCACATCTCTGTTCAAGCACAATAATTCTGATTATTCTAATTCTCTGCTGTCACTTCAATAACAAAAAATTGGAGTATTAAAACAGACTCTGCTTTGAAATTACAAGCATTTCATGTTAAATTACAGCAGGAAACTACAAAGCCACAAGAACAAGTTCTCAAAAGTTTCTTGTCATTTGTAGGAGCACTAGACTGATTTATTGTGAATTACAGAAGCAGATTTCAGTCAGAATTCTGACTCTCCCTACTTAGCTGCTCCAGAAGCAGAAAAAGATGACTATGTTTGCTCTGGTGACCACACAGTCACCAGAGTGACTGGTGAGACGGAAGTTTTGAGAAGGAGGATAGCAATGTGAACACAGAGTTACATCCACCAGTTAGGACAGAACTTTTGGGAGTCAAGTTAAAGTAAAATAGCAACATTTGATTTCACCCATGAAGCATATACGCAGATGTTGAAGATACTGTATAATGTATGTGAAACTGGTTTTTTTCAGACAGCACACTTCCCTGTCTATGTATCCATTCCCTACAGGTTACTCTTCTCCCATAAAGCAGTAACAATTTTGTATTGTTACCACAGACCTGATGGGTCCACAAAGGTGACAGAAGTATTATTGTAACTATAATACAACAGGGACTTCTGTTACCAGTATAGTAACAAAGCTAGCAAATACTTCTAAAAGAGCCAAAGCCCTGAAGTGTTTGCTTGTCAAAAACGTCTTCTGACATGTGCTATATCTAATCAGCATGATTCATTAGGTAATTAGCATGCCTGAAAAGTATATTCACATAATAATGCTGTCTTAATTACTTACTTCCCCAAGACTTGATAAATCAGAAAAAGCAGATAAACAGGAAATACAAGTCAGTACATCTTAACATTTAACATGTCTCCAGATGAATTGGGTCTCACAAAGGTTACATAAAAGCCTTTACCTGAATGATTAACAAACATCTGCCATTAAGCATTCTACGCTATGCCAAACAAAGCAAGCCAGATGTTTTAGGACAAGAGGCAAAAAGAATACACAGACATTCTACAAAAATAGTAGCAAGATCTTCCTAGGGATCACTTAAACAAGCATGACACTTCATTTATGACACTCACTGTGAGATAAGCTAAATTCTGGCTGTAGAAGTAGCTGGACAAAGTTTATGTTTCCTCTTTTAATTTCAAGGGAGTAAATGTGCAAAATAAATTGTGTATGAGAGAAAATTACAACAGATCACACATTCTCAAATGTCAAAGCTAGAGCTTCTATATAACTTCTGTATCTGCAGCACTACAAAACATAGCTGCTCTTTCTATACAGTTATTTAAAACAACTCTACCTGCTGTCTACTTCCTCAGAAATGTGGCAGGCATATTTTAGCTGACCTGTATAGTGGTTTCCTGTCTGCATGAATTTGTTACCAAAAAAAATCAAAACATACATTTTTACATATGATTTCTCTGAGAGAAGGTACATTCCGACTACAGTCTCTTTATATGCCTAAAACTATACTAACTTAATATGTAGGAGACAAAGTAAAAGGCATTATGTGAGACATTCAGAGATTTTCAAAAGTTGGTAAACATAGGTGGAAACCATCAGCATACCTGAACCTCAAACAGAAAAGGTTTCCTGAACTCAGAAGTAATGTATCCATTACTGAAACACAGAGCATTCAGTAATTTCATGTCAAGGCTTTGTAAGACAGGTCACCAACTCCTACCAGTATTATTTCATTTAGCTATAAAAAATCTAAAAACCAAGCGTGCCAAGTCAAGGCAGAAAGCAGAAGCAATTTTATCCCACATCCTCTGACTCATCATCCAAAAGTACAAAACACTGTCAAATGGTCCAAAGAACACATTAAGGGAATTATAAATAAACAACTATATAAATAATCCACAAACAGTTACTGGTAATAAATTTAAAAATCTGTTTTGGTCCAAAAGCTCTAACTATGAACATGTGTAACAGGTAATTTTAATCAGACCATTTGCCATTACTTACAGGAGCAACACTGTTGATTCTCACTCCACTGTGAGCCCATTCTAAAGCTAAAGTCTTGGTTAGGTTATCCACTGCAGCTCTTGCAGCTCCTGTGTGCCTATGGAGAAAAGAAAGCAAAGGAGGCATCTGTTCCCTTAGCTAGGAGTATCCAGTGGTAATTCTACTGCAGCTTCATTAGGGTATTCAGAGTAATTCTCTATGGCTGGACCAAGCATCTGGAAGAGAGAGACTCTCTAGTTTCCAAGTTTGACCATAGCTTCACTGTTTAAACAAGCCATGCTGTGATTTCCTGCAATTTCATTGCTAGAAATACTTAAAATCTCTTTCCCAATGCAACATGGGGTCAGCTACACTCTACTGCAGGAGGAGGCTTCTAAAATAGAAACAGCTGAAGTTCAAACTGTAAAAATACCTGTAGCTTGCACAGGTAAAGCAACACTTGGAAGAACAGTGGTCTGAAAGATTGTTTAAATCTTCTGACAATCATGATTAAAGTAAATCACTATTCAAAAATTACTGTAGGTGGATGGAGATAGAGACATGAGAGTCAGTGAACTCCTACGCCTTGCTGCTGTAGGTAACCAGTCTGAAATGATTACAAGCTTGAACAAGTGCAAACAGAATTACTGCAGCAATGAATTGTAGACAGTTTTAGTCAGAGAAAATGAATAAATTTAGCTGCTTTAGCCTAGCAAAACAGACTAAGAGGAGACAGATACAATAGCTTCTCAGATACAGGGAAAGGATATGAAAAACTTAAGAAAAACCAAAGATAACTTATTCATATGTTTAGGCCAGAAATAGATAACCTCCAGGCACACTCTGAGAAAACAGGACAACTTTTATGTTCAAAATAAATATTTATAAAAAACTCCTATCAGGTGACTTTAGACATGAGTGGTGGCTGGACTTGTAAAGGCATATCTTTTTCAACACTACACTTTTGCAAGAAGTTCCAATCAATTTAATTTGGAAGTAGTTTTGTCTACCCATCTACATACAATGGTTGCTTAGGAAAATTTTTTCACTGTGATTCAGAATGAGCTTCTTTTTCCTCTTAGTTCAACTCAAATTGAAACATCTTCAGCCTATTTGCCATGATAGCTGAACCAGATACCACAGTGGAGATACTGAAATAACTGTAGCTTCAGCACCACCGTGTGGATCTCTATATTTATTCTGTACTGTGAAGAACAAGCTAGTGAGAAAATATGCTGCTGTTCCTTAAAAATGTTGGTTTTGAAAGCATTCAACCCTGAATGAGGACAACGAGAGATAATGCAACACTTGCTCAAAATATATTTTTATATTTCTTCAACAGAAACTCATTTTCCAAGTTAAAAAAAAAAAAAAAAAACAAACAAAAAAACAAACAGCAAAGGGAACTATTACCAATTAAAGCTTCACTGGCAAGTCTTGCTTCATGGTTTCTTACAAACAAGTGGAGAGAGACCAGAGATGCCATCTACTGGATTAGTAAGAGATCCCCAGACATACTACCAAGTGATACTCTTGCTCTCTCTTGACCTAACTACTGTATTTCTATACTCTGCTGTGCCCAGTGCACACCTCTCTGAAGTGTTTAGGAACAGTTAGTATTTCTGAGGGAAAAATATAGGAAAGTATAAAAAGAAAATATATATTACGACATTCCAGGAAAGCCATTTCTCACGGCAGCAGTAATGTTGACAATGGCTCCTCCATGTTCCTGCATCCAGGCATTGTACACTGTATGAAGGAGGAAGATAACCTATAAATATCAGATGAAATGCATACAAATGAACTTGCCAACTGGAAACCAAACTTGGAGTCCTAACTGCAATCACACTACACATTTGTCATACTGATTTAGAAGAACAATCTGCTATTTGTAGCACAGCCTTGCCAATCCAGAGGTGAAGCCATGAAGCAGCAGGCACGGTCCAGGTAAAGCTCAAGGGTTGCAAAGAAGCACTCGATGGAAATCGATTTCATGTTTTCATGCAAATTACTTTATTTTTCCACATTCCAAATGCTATCTGAGAATGACATACCATACTTAAATTTAAGCCTAAATTTATATCCCTGAAGAAAGTATTTTCCTTTGTTATACACAGTGAGTACAGGCCACAAAAGTTAAGTGGTTTTCCTATAGTCCTTTAAATGAGTACCCAAGTCAACTGACTTCCCAAACTTGGCCTTAAGCAGAAGATCATGCTTGCCTTAAATGTATGTTTGTATATATGAACAAATGTAATATACCATTTAATGCAAAGCTTGGGATAAGATTCAGGAAAACAAATACCCACTGTCAGGTAGGTGCATGAAAAGAAGCAGCTAGGGAAACTTGACATTTCTTATCTTCTGGTATTTCTGTAAAAAAACAAAACAACAAGTAAACATAAAAAGCTCAATGTTCAGACCTTACCTGCTTTGCAACAATAGAAGGTCCCTGTAAGATTGGTGTCTATCACAGCATTCCAGCCTTTTGCACGGATGGCTTCAGAAGGACTTGCAAACTGGCCCCCTCCGTTATTCACCAGGAAGTCAATCTTCCCATGCAAACTCAGTGTAGACTTCATCAAAGCTTCTACCTGAAACAGTATTTGTTAGTGAGGTATGCTGATCAAGGTCTACACCCAGTTTTCTTCTCAGACAGTGTTTTCTCCCTCATACCCTTTTCACAGAAAAAGAGGAGGTCTAGCCTTCAGAGAGGCTTTAGATTGGTATGACAGGATTAGCCAGCTAAGAAGGACTGGGTTGTATCCATGTTTACTTAGAAAATTTTGCTGGTATAATGCAGGTGTTGCATAAAATACCAGCCCTAAAGAAGAAGGGGATTTAAGCTGCCAAAGATTTGCAAAATCAAACAGACATAAAAGCCCTCTACACTTGACCTACTAAGAATCTCCTGATGTTTTTTCAGAAGAGTGGGGGTGTTCACATGAGATCTGCAAAGAGTTCCATATAAGGTAGCTACTGTTATTTTTATCTGACCATATACCTGACCATTTTAAATAGAAAACATAACTAATCTTGTGGAGTTTTATCATCCTTATCTAGAAGTTTAGTATATTCACTACAGCTCTGACATATGAGCTGGCAATAGCCAGTCTTCTTACACAAGGCAAGAAGGTTAATTACCCTACAAAACATGAAGTCTAAAAAATGCTGGAAATACAAGTTGTTTTCTTTAGCAAAAATATTATTGCTAAGTAATAAGAACGCCATAGCAACAACTTAATGTTTATCTCAAGAAACAGGAAATGGGACAAAATGATTGTTTCCTGCTTACATCATCAATCATAACTATATATCATGCATCAGTTATTCCTACTCAATCATATATAAAAAGATAACCTAGCATCTGTGGTCAGAGAAAAACACAGAAAAAAAATCCCCAAAAGTCAGGTGGAGCAATGCTGCCACTCAAGCAGATTGGGCTAGGGGAAGGATATCAACCAGCCTTGCTCTGTATTGAGTTAGCAATAGAACATCAGAAACAAAAAGAAGTGCAAGCAATGCATTATCTGTATCTCACAATGAGTGTTACCAACCCAGTCTCACAAAGGCTGCCTTACTATTTACTTACTAATCTTTTATTTCTAACAGCACAGAATGGTTTGACAGGATAGTACGGATCCTGTAAGGATGCACCTCTTGAAAGGAAAAAACCCTAAGCAAGCATATAATGACTGAAAAACTAGTGCCTGCTGAGGAAAAAATGCCTTCAATACCTAAACTCAATGTTCAAATTCTGAATGTCATCCTATTCCTCACTTATTAATCACTACAGGTTGTGGGATGTGAGGAAAAAACGCAGAAAACCAAAACATCTGTGACAGCAGTCCCAAACTCACAGCTTGCGAGAACAGCCGTGCCACAAGGACATTCTGGCTTTTACTTTTCTCTTGTTATGAGCAAAGGAAAGTCATGTCTGGCTAGGCAGCAAAGGTTATGCTTTGCTCAGCAATATCAAACTCTTCTCCCTGTCAGTCTGAGAATCTTGCTTTGAATATTATTCTCTGTAAGTCACTGAAATATGGGCTCATTTATGGAACACAAATGGTTTCATACAAAGATTTGAACAGACTAAGGCCATTCAGTGGAAAGACGAGAGAGAGAAGGAAGAATGCTAATGATAAAAGAAAAAACAACTGAAAACAAATTAACAAGAAAAATCCACTGAGAAGAGACATTAAAGCAACTTTTCAACAGCTGGACAAAATGTATGTTATATGCTATAGCATATCAATTCAAAATGGTTCATATGCTGCATTTAAGGAACTGTTGTTGTTCCTACATGTTGCACCATATTCTCAGGAAAAAAAAATTAAAAACCCAACAACAACAAACACGTATCAGTTCTGCTTTCTGAAAGCCAGGAAAGGCCAGAAGGCTCTCCAGTGACAGCTCAGATGGCTCCAACTGTAGCAATCTTCACAAAGCCTTCGGTGCTGTAGGAAAGTATCACTGCAGTGCTGCTCCCAGTTACAGTAAACACGGTGACTGCAGCCAGCAGCACAGGGAGAAGGAGGGTCCGGTAGAACACATTTAAACCACAGTGACTACTAAAGAAGATTCTTTTCTATTGCTATAATTAAGATATCCACTTGGAAGGAACTTCTTAGAAAAGCTATTAAAGACTCTCTTTGGAAGGAAAGCAAAACTGCATGAGGTAGAGCTACTGTTTAAGACATTCTTCTGAAAAAGACAGAAAAGAACAAAATCAGGCACTTCAGACATAACCAGAAGATTGGAACGCTGCAATAAGGAACTTTTGTGTGTGACTGCAACTTAGAGGTATTAGGCAGTAGCACATACTCACAGACAACTGAGATGACAGCAGTCACTGACTCAGGGAAAAGGGACAAATGTCCACATGCATTCACAGGTCACCCTGGGTCAGTAAAATACACAGGCAAACGACCCACTACAGAGTTTTAGAGATTTGTGATTTGGTGGCTAAAACAAAAAGGCATTCTGGCACAGTGGTAACAGGTATTTTTACTGTGTTACTGCTGTGTTATTTAAAACTACAACAACAGGAATCTCTTATCCACAACTCCCCACCAAGCCACAGTCTTTCACGACAGGCTTCACACAGACAGGCATTAAGTATTTATAAACCAACTGAGTCTATGCTAAGCTATAAAGTTTATTGGAAAAGAAAAGCTACTAGTGAGTTCAGACACAAGGTATGTGCTAAGTAGCACTACTGAGCCTGTCTGAAGTTGTCTTGTTGATGTCCAACTGACAGATTTTACCCTCGGGGTCTGGTCCAGCAGCAGGTTCTGCTGCTGGAGCTCAAGTATGGAAAGGAGACACCATGGACAGAATTCTAAATTGTTGATTTCAAGAACAGTCATGGCCTACCAGAAGTACAAGGATTTATCTTCACTTACCTAGACATGTAAGCTTCTACTTATCTAGGTGCCAGTTAAAGAAATGTTTGTCCACAGAGTATAGCAAAAAGGCTTTACAAGTGTAAGGATTTAAAGAGTACTGCTGCCTGTCTCAAAACACTGTCAAAGCCACAGAAGGAACTTACCATAAGATGATAAGGCAGCAAAGCAGGAACTTGAGAGAAGCACAGAAGGGAGGAATTTGCAACAGGAAAGCATTAATTCCAGGCCTAGCAGAGGTAAGATCAGGTCAGAACATCTTGGTTAATGCATCTGGACAAAAGCACCCACTGTGGCAAACTGTGGGAAAGGAAGCAACTGCTCATACACATCACCCCAAGATATGGGAATGGCACCTGTGACCGCCCCATGGGTACTTGAAACCTGGCCAGTGTGAAGGTGGCACCCCCAGGAGACTGACAGGACACTGCTGCATCCATGGCTCGTGACTATCACCTGCTTGGTCTCTGTCTCTCTCCCTCCCTTCCTCCCCTTAATTCAGACATTCATTCCTCATGTCTTGTCCCTGTCCAAAGATTTTGCTGTAGCTCAAAATTCAAGACACAAAAAGAGATAAATAGAGATACATGTGCACACAGAACTGTCTGGTTTGCATCTCAGCAAGAGAAAACTGATCTGCTCTCAACACACTATGAGGACAGGAAATATGCAAACAATGAAAATCACTTCAGTTTCATAATCACTAAGAAGCAACATCTATCACTGTATACACTCCAAACCACAGGAAAAGGGAACAGGTGCACAACCACTGCTCCAGGATAAAGCCCCATGACAGAATACAGAAATATATTCTGATCACAGAATAGAGAAACCTCAGGTCCTCTTATCCCAGAACCTTCTACTCTGCCATTTTTAAAAATAAAACAGGTTTTTTATTCTTTACAGACCACTCAATGGAAAACTAGTCAAAGCAGCAGCAAACTCATGACAAAAATAAGCCTGACAGGTTATGCAGTGGTTCAAAATCCTCCATCAAGCAGGATTATTTCTTGCACATTAAACAAAAAGTAAGCTTTGCTAGAAAGCAAAAGGATCTCTGAGGATGAAGATTTAGAGACTTAAAAATGTGAATTCATTAAGCTATTCCCATGATACTTGCCATCAAGCTTCTGCAGTAATTAATTCACTGCACCTTCTTTGCCTCCTCCTAGGCCAGAAAGAGCTCTAGCAAACATCCTGGACTACATGATGAGGGATCAACCTTCTAATGCTTGAATTTCACAGATCCAAACTAGAGGCATGAACCATGTCATCTTCAAAGCAGGTCAGTTACTTTAAGATTTGCAATAGGAGGCAAAAAATAATCTTCTGGCAATTTGAAATCACCTTCATCTTTCTTAAATTTTACCTATTCAAAGTCCCTTCCTCCAGTTTATAAAATTCAAACCAGGACAAAATTTATAGAGGCCTTTAGAGATATGCAGAACAATTGACAGAGAAGGAGGGATAAAAAATTGGCATTTTGTAGTAAAAAGAAATGGCTTGATCCTATAGGTGATGAGGGCGGCTTCCTTTGAAACAAAGACTTACTCTTAAAAAGACTTCAGTGAGATGTCAGAGGGAATGATATATTAAATGAATTATGTACTTCAGGAAACTTCCTGGGCTTTGAAGCTTGCGATAGATCACTTCTGACATCTAAGGGAGCTTGAACTCCAAAGTTTTTTCTTTTCTTGTTGAAACATTTATACTGTTTTTCTCCTGCACATGTTCTTTGGTACCTGGTATAAGAGCTAAGAAGGAGGATGTTGTGACTCACAGGGAATTCTTGAGGAGGCTGCTCCTCTCTACCCAACAATGCGCTCCCGTGATTTCTGAGGTAAATACTCTTCACTCACACTAAGCTGAAAGCAAACAGTGAGTTGTAATGTTGCTAATGAGTAGCACACAGAGCCAACACAGTTGTAACTAGTCCCACTTCTTTCATGAGGGAAACCAAAAGCTGACATGCCCTCCAGTCCCCTCTTCCACTGTAACAGGAAGCTCTTCCTGTATTTGTGAAAATACTGAAGTGAGTTATATTACTGTGTTACCTCTACTCAATATTTGCCTCCTAAGCTAGAAAAATCCTTAACAATATCTTTTACTGATTCCTGTTCCTATGACTCCAAGTTCTAGGCACTAAATTTTAAGTTAAGAATGGAGTAGGTTTGGAAAGTGGATGTACAATACTCTTTGAATCAAAGTAAAAGCCCAAAGGTACTTTTCCTCTAGTTTCCACAAGGCAAGCAAGTGCAAATTAGGAAAAAAGTACTTTCACCATTGCTGCTCTAGGAGACATAATAAAGAAGTAATAGTAAGCAGTGGGATGTGGAAAACCTGCCATACACCTCAGTTCTGACAGATTTTAGCAGTGTAAGTTAACAATTGTTAATTTGAGTTTATCTAGTTTCAACTTACACTTAGGTGCTTTGGTTTGTAAGGAAGTGCTATCCTCACTACAAATTTGAGACCTGAAAACACAAATTTCTGGTCCAACAGTAAATTTAGAAATTAAGTAACACATGATCAGGATTTAGCAATCTTTGAGAATCTCAGCATTAACAGAAGAGAACAGAGCCAGAGAGGCACAAGCTGAAGAATAAAAATCATAGGATGTCTCTAACCAATAAAATATCTGGTCTTGGAGATGGGCATCTGGAATGGAGAAATATTTACCAGGTACACAAGTTCTTATGTTAACATGCAACAGAAACTGCATTCCTTATTCAGATTGTCAGCAAAAGGCTTATGAAATTCTCATAGTATTTTTTTTTTCCTAAATAGGACTTCAACAGAAATAAGAGCAGTTGCAGAACTGAAGTGAGTCAAACTATAAGACTAAATCAATGACTGAAAAGCTCAAGACTTTTGAGAGTTCAATCTGCCTTTTTCCTCTGAAGCCTATCTTCAATAGAAACAGACATGAAAGGACAATGGTTGAAGAGAACTTCCACTGATAGGAGACATCCAATAGAAGCTTCACTAATATCATATGAAAAGTTCTAGGAAAGTTCAGGTGTGCCTGCAAATGGGTAGAGTTTAAATTGGAAACAGGACAAATTTATGATAAAACTGCAAGGTAACAATAAAGACAGAAGTTTCTTCATATCTTTACATAGCATTATAAAGAAGGCTTGAAAATACCTTCAAAAATTTCCAAAGCCACTTAAGCCTGTTTTGTCAAATAGGTATTTAGCCACACTTAAGAAGGAAACAAAGAAGGAACATCAGTTTAGTGGAGATTACCTCATTTCACCATCCAAGCAAACCCCAAACCATCTCACAGAACACTGTAGTTCTCACTGATCAATTTCAGACTGATCTAGAAAATAAGATTCACCTGGAGAAGGTTAAGCATGGCAGAATACTCTCTGCAAGAAACAGACCTGAAGAAAGCTTATCCCTTTTTTCCTCTTTACCTCTTTTCTTTCCTGTAGCTTTAATCATGCAAGTTGCCCTCTGACATCTGCCATAACCTATTATGTTGCACTGCTGATGCCAGTAAATACACACCTAAAATTCACTGGTAGGTGAAGTGACATACTGCACAGCCCCAGGGTTCCTCTCCTTCAGGAGAGAAAGTCTGAGTAGATCACTATAAATATTTTATGGCATGAACTGTTCCACAAGGGAAGAATTTTAATTTTTATTTGTTCTATGGCTATATCGTAGAATATTTCCAGAATCCTTATAGCTACTGAAGGTCATTAATATTTAGGTTAAGAGAGACTTTGAGAGGTTTAAAAAAATGTAGCAATCAGTGGTTACTGGAAGATTTTCTAGCTGTTTTCAAAAACTTGAAAATCCAACCTGAAGTTGGACTTTTAAATATTTAATTACAGAGAAAAAAATTACGAGGTGCATGCAGACTTCTGAAGAACCTGGATTATGTACTTTTGCTCTTGATCTTCCATTTTTTGTAAAATGAAGAAAAAAATTAAAAATCAACTTGAATAGTAACAGAGCTTGCAATGAGGCACACCTCAAACTGTAACCAAAATTTCTGACATGGCTAAAATATTATATATATCTCTGGGGTTTTTGGCTTACTACAAGCTAAACTGACAATGCAGGGCACTTGTGTCAAGTCACAAGCATTAAGATTCCATGCTACGCCTTCCTGTTTGAAGGAACTATTCTGAGGCTTCCATCTTCACAAGTTTACACCCCCTCACTTCTGTCACAGAAATGTGACAAAGAATCATGCTAAGTGGGCTCTGCCTCACTGTAGAACATGCCAGTTCCAAGGCCTGCATCTCCCAGAAATATCTGAAATATGTAGCATGGTCAGAAATATATTTGCCAATATTTACAAATGCTTTTTTGCTTAGGTGGCTAACAAATGTCTTCCCTTGGGAAACACACCTATCCAGATCAATTTTTTATCTTTGCTCCACCTTTCCCCTGATCTAAGCTACTTTTGAAAAGGCCAGAAATCTTTGGAGATCTGAGAATTTATACACACAATTTGCTTTTGATATGTTGAGCCCCAGAACAAGGTCAATAATCTTTACCTCTTCTTCTTTGCGGATATTGCACTCCATGGGGGTCACCTGGGCAGGACTCATAGAGGCAAATCTGTTATTCAGCTCTTCTGCTGCAGCTTTTAATCGGTCAAATTTACGAGAGGCAATAACAACACTGCAACCTGTGTGCGGAGACAAAATGAAACATCATTCAGCTAACACAATATTGCTATATTTTTAGTAACATCATGGAGATGTCTTGTAGGATGTGCATTTATTAGTCACTGACTAGAAAATACAGTGTTGAAGTTCTTGCAAGAGAGAGAAATACCGATGTCAAATGCTTCTTAGCAACAAGATCCCTCTGTGCCAGGAAAAGAGCAATTAAAAAAAAATGTCCACAAGATTTCCTCTCCTTCCTGCAGTAGAGAAGATAACCTGTGTGTTGCAGAGTCAGCAAAGCAGCTTTCAGACATCACTCCTGCTGCTGCTTCTGCACACAGCTGCCTCATTTATCAATTAAGTGATTTAAAGATGTTTCAGCAGGTCTTGATTACAAAAAATGCTTGCTCTTAGAACCACAAAAATAATCTTGTACAACTGGCTGTAATTTTGAGTAGCAGTGAGTAAATGTAATGGTCTGGTTTTTAACTCTACAGAGACTGAAGGAAAGGATAATAGCCTCACAAGATTAATCCCTATCTGCAGTCTACAGACAGTGGGAACAGAGCCCTCCCTGTGGCACTGCAGAATCCTAGCTGCAGAAAGGAGAGGAAAAAAAAATCAGGCAGGAGCTCAAGTACTCCTTTTTTTCAGCATTTGGAGGCAGAAGGATTCATTCTACAGAGAAAAAACAATGCAGGTGCCAAATTTAAGTCAAGCACTCACACTACAACCAGTCTGATCTCTTCTGTCACACCAGTGGACTCAGGACAGCTTTAAGGCTTCAGCAATTGCTACCACACAGACTAAACCAAAGGACACCAAATTAATTCCTAGTGCAAATCCAGCAGGCAATTTCATGTAATGATAAGCAAATGGATAAGTAAATTACTAGCCAAGCAGGCAAGGAAATCTTGCTGCCAGTTTGCTCCTTCCATCATCTTAGCATTTCAGCAGAAGTATTCTCTTCTTCATATCAGGTCTGCTGCTCATCTGCTTTAATATAAACCATCCTCAAGCAACCAAAAAAAAAGGGAAAAAGTTAATATCTTGCCAGGCATGGGGGTTTTTCCCCCCACCTCTGTTGCAGAGTGGAATTTGGCCTCTCATGTGATCAAGCAAACACCAGAATCAAATCAAAATAACTAGGGGGAGGAAAGAACAGCAAGCTGTTCATTTGACTCAGACAGTCTTGTGAATCTATATATTAAAAAAAATATTAAAAATAGAGGCGTTTAATTCTTCCAGGGGGAAGCTTTACAACTACGTATCCTTAGGAATAGGAGCTTCACCTTTAATTAGTGGCTATCTTAAAACAACACATATAAAGACAGTAGTCTCTGAGGTCTCCTGATTTTTTTTTAAGAACTCCAGTCTCTTGCACAACCATCTAACTAAAGTAAAGTTCATAAAATGCCACACACAATTACCAATTGTCACAAAATATTGAATCACAGTAGCCTAATTGTATTTACCAACTTAAGTGCTTATTAATACACACATTGATATAGAATAAGGTCCAGTAAGAGACTATATTTTAGCTAAATGTACTAATTGGGAGAGGGAGAGATTCTAATCACTGAAGAACATTACGTACATACTGTGCAAGCTGACAACATCACTTAATTTTCTTCACAAAGAATGACTGGACCATTTCCTGATGGGTCAGGAAAAAGGGCACAAGTTTCCAGATAAAAGGTTTAAATTTGTCCAGAAGGCCTCAAAGGAGACTGGTTATATGAACATTGTATATCACAACTAGCATTATGTGTCACTGCTCCTATGCCTGTAAGAACCAGTCCCCCTTACCTGAAGTGCAGGGTATACATGGAAATAGTTCCTAATCATTATCTTGTCAGGAGTAACCAGCAAGTCTACAGGTAAGGAAGGTTATTCAGTCACTCTTAAGCTCTGTATATCTCTTCATTTTTTCTCATGTGCTTTGTATAGATTTGTTTTCTATTGTGTTCTATTTAGGCTGTTATGGACACACTTTTGTTATTGTATTTTTCTTGAGAAAAACAGCAAAAATCAAATTAATCACAATTTTAAGGTAACTGGGTAACATCACCAACCAACAGTATGATGATGCTTTAAAAGTAGCTCTTTAAAGCACAATGTAAGGACACCTAAAAAAAATAAATACTCATTTCCCCATAATACAAAGGTAACAGAACTAATCCTCCATTCAGCTCTACAAAGCAAGTGGAAGCTGCGGCACAAAGGCCAGGAGAGGCAGAGACGTCTCCCAGCACACCCTTAACAAAGAAAGCTCTTTACTATGCAGTGCAGCGGTGCACATTCCAGCACCGCAAACCACGGGAGTGTGACACCGAGAGGTGTCACACCAGCGCTGGTATTCTGAAGGCGCCGAATCTAATCGTGACAATAAACTACCCAAACCCAGGCTGATGCCGATGATCCCTTAGCAGAGTTGAAATCTGCAGGAAAGGTTTTGCAAGGTGGATGTAGGAGTCATTCCTACCTCTCCTGGTCTCATATCAGACAGTCAGGAGACTGCCTTTCTCTCTAGGTTTTATCACTTCTCTGTATTTAGCGTGGAAAGAAAAGCTACGCCGTGCACCATGAAGATGTTCTTCAATTTCAGGACGTTCCTGAAACCGCAGACACTGGGAGAAGCACCACGTCTCTAAGATGTTACTGTGCAGGCAGCATTTAAGGATACTGCTCTGTAAGAATCAAGGTTCAACAACCTCGTAAATCCTCCAGTTAAAACGAGACGAGAACTCACTGAAGGGAGAGTCGGAGAGAAAGAAAGGGTCCTGGTTTTAACATAACCTCGCTGACCTCTGTGTTTAAATAGCGAGTGTTTTGCGGGCCAAAAGGCACAGCCCCACATCAACCTCACCTCCTACCCCTTGCTGACCCTGTCACAAAGTCCCACCCATGGGCTCCTGGCGCCGTCCCCGAGCGCCGTCAGGACCCGAAAGGCAGCAGAGCCCGCGGGCACTTCCTGACGGCCCCTCGAACTCCACCCGCCCGGCCCCGCTCCCCCACCGGGGCTTCCTGCGGAGCCCGCTCCGCGCCCACCTAGCGCCAGCAGGTCGGCGGCGATGGCCTTGCCGATGCCGGTGCCGCCGCCGGTGACAATGGCGACCCGCCCGCGGAACAGCCCCGCCGCCAGCAGCCCGCGCCCCGCCGCCGCCATCTTCCCCCTCCTTGCCTCCCTCTCTCCTGCCCGCCTCAGCCGCGCCCGCCCCCGCCGAGTGACGCGCGGCCCCGCCCGCCCGGGGCTCGGCGCCGGGGACGGCGGAGCGGTGCCGGCGGGGGCGGTGGTGGTGGTGCCGGCGGCGGTGGTTGTGCCGGCGGTGGTGGTGGCGCCAGGGTCCTGCGGCGCGGCACGGCGCGGCACCGCGGGCGGCAGGTAAGGCAAGGGGAGCGGCTGTCCGCTGTCGGTATCGCCCGGCTCCCGCCCCGCGGGGCAGACACCGCTCAGCGCCCGGGAGGGGTCGGTGCCTCCGGTGGCGCCGCGGGGTCGCCGCTGCAGCCCCGCAGTGAGCGCCTACCTACCCGCAGCCGCGGGCTCGTCCGCTTGCAAGGGACGGTCGACCTGGTTTTCTATTCCGCTTCGGGTCACCTTCCCCTGGACGCGGGCAGGCACCCTGAGGAGCAGCGGGAGCGGAGCCGCACCGGGAGCAGCCGGGGGGAAGCCGGAGGATGTCACGGACAGGAGAAGGTGCTGGTGTGCGCCTGCCACGGACCCACGGGCGGGCTGTCCTCTCTCCGGGCATGGACTTTGTAGGGAAGAGGCCGAGAAGGCCGAAGTGACAGCGTTTAGCATGCCCCCAGTAGAGTCATTTTGGGCTCAATTGCCTTTGTGGTGCTGGTGTCCGTTCCCCCTCTCCTGGCCCCCTTAAAATGGCCCTAACCAAGCTCAGTGTTAACTGCTCAGAGGACAGGCAGCATTATTTTCTTTCCTGTCCCACAGTGAAGTGACAGAGCATCTTTGTCCGTTGCAGGTGATTTTAACCGGCGCTGATGTGCCCAGCAGCATGTTCAGTGTCTTTCCAGGCATCTCCTCTGTCCTTTACAATAGAAGAGATGTTTGAAAGTATGTCTCAATTTTGTCTTGTTATTTTTGCCTTAGGAGAGTTGGCTAATGTGAGAAGAGAGTGAGGTTTTGGGTTTTTTTTTTAAGACATATAAGTAAAGTGGGAGATTCATTGAGTCTGTTTTGGGATTCTCATTTGTGAAACAAATTCATTTACTTTTCCAAAAGCATGTTTTAAGGTTTAGTACCTTAAATCGGGGACAATTTTAGGATAATGTGTTTATCCTGTAGTTCAGTGTGTTCCAATGGAAGCTGTATACCCTCCTTTTAAGTGTAGGGGAGAGGAGGCATGGAGAAGTTGACTGGGTGTCCAGATTCATTCACCTGAAATGAAATGGTGACAAGACAGGGGTGCATTTCTGCATGGTGACTTAGGCCAATAAGGCAACTGTTAGACAAAATTGCCCTTTTGGGGTGGGTCAGTGTTTGCAGAACACATCAGTGTTGAAAGCATTCCACTTTCTGGGGGCAAAACGTGAAGCACTGTGAGTGACACTGCAAAAAAATTTTTTCCCCCTTTTAATTATCTTTCACAATCTGAGACTTCACAGATTCCCATTAACTGTCTCTGGCTGCCCTACATATCTTAGGCAGGCTGTATCAGAGCAATCATTAATTAATCCCAGGGAGAAGCACTCATCTGTGCTAGTGAATTAGATCTTCATATTCCAGCCTGCCTGCCATCCCAACTGAGCTGCATGGCTCTAAGGAAAATCCAGTGGGCCTTTCTACTCATGTGACCTCCTTGACTTCAGTGTTCTTCCTAGAGAGCACTAATCAAAGAATTTTTCTTCCCTATCAGGATATATTGCTTGGTCTGGAATTTCCCCATAGCCACAGAAATGCCATAAATAAGGGGCTGAACCCATGAGTAAGGGTTCTGTGAGTGATGGGTGGGAGGAGAAAGGGGAAAGGCATCTAGACTGTAGAGGAAGGAGGAGGGAAAAGGAGACATCCATTCCTTGGCATTCAGTGGAGGGTAGCCCCTTCTGGTACAAAATGTATTCACAAAAAATAGAGCTGGGATAACCAATGCTCACAAACATTTTCAGCAAAGTAGTGGCTTCTGTTCACTGTTGTGTGTGTTGCCTTTGAACCAAGGATTCAAACTGTACCATTGGGTGAATGGATTTGACCCCAGTCATTGAAATTCAAAATTATTTAAGCTGAAAGGAATAAAATCTTATTAACTAAAATAAATTTTAGTCTCCTCATATTCTTGTACTTTCTAAATCACAAAGGAATGTTACTTTTCTTTTATTGATAGAGAGCATTAAAACATGTCCATCTGTCACGCCACACAGACAGTGGAAAATTCAGTAAGCATAAGGGTTTTGCATATTGATGTTACTCTGTAAACTTAATGTTAAGATTCTGAATCTTTATGTGTTAGAAAATAGGGTCTGATTAGATAGCTTTTTTTCAGTATATGTCAGCTTGAATTTGGAAGAAAATAAATCTGCATTTAAAGACTTGGAGTTTAAATTTTTGTTTTTTGAAGTTAACCATCTGACTTTTTTTGCCTTGGTATAACTATTGCTTAAAACATCAACCATTCAAAAGTCAAAATGACAAAACAAAAAGAATTCAGTAGTTTTTTCCAGTTGTCAGCTTATTTGGAGTTGTAGGATTAGCATATGTCATTCTTGAACATCTACTTTCTTATTTACATATTGAAGAGAAAAAACTAGATTTCCTGGTTTTTTTAGATTTCCTAGCTCCCAGATTGTGTCTTGGCTTTGAATGAAGTAGTTCAATTTATTGAGATGAATAGCTAACTCTGTGTTTTTAGAAAAGGCTACTTTTGTCCAAAGCTGTCGTTGTGCTTTGCCAGCCTATGGCTCAGCTATTCAGCTGATGACACCTGCCAGTCCAGTCTGCTGCCATGCTTTAAAAATCCTGGCACTGATATGTACTGCCTTGAGAATTCCTTATGGCATCCTATCCTTCAGGGTGTCTGTGCCCTCCTATAGCTCAGAATCCACATTGGCAAGGGGAAAGGTCTCAAGAGTAGTTAAGTACCAACCTGATGTGAGAAAAGAAGTGGCTCCAAACAGGAGAGAAACCTCCACAGGATCCAAACCCTGTGAGAGGTATGCCTGGGGTCAGCAGTCTCACAAGGAGGTGAGGGCAGAGGAGATTTAATGGAAAGCATCTTAGTGCCAGAAATAAAATTTTAAGGTTAGATTCAGCTTCTCATAGATGATTTCTGCTAGTTAGCCTTCAGAAAAATGCAGGCTTGCACTCCAGTAGCCTCTCCTTTCCCAGACCCCACTCTTATTGGTGCTCTAGTCTCATATTTTTCTTCTTCTGGGACAGCAAAAACCACACCAAGTGTAACAACAATAATTTCTTCTCTCCCATTACAAGAAATGCTTGGATTGAGCCAAAACCAAATGAAAGCTGCTGTGAGTTTGTGTCCTTACCTCTCTAGACCTTTCCATGGGATTATGCAATTCCTCTTTGGAAATCCCTGCTACTTTCTCCTACTGTCTGTACATTCTCTCCTGAGGCTGCTTTTCCTTTCATCATATCTCAACAGCAAGTGAGAGCCTTTCTGTTTTGTGGCTTCTGGTTTCCATATCAGAACAGCCTCCTCCATCAGCTCCAGCTGATGTTCAGGCTTTCCGGTCAGTTCATCTTTTTAGGGACTTCCTCTCTGGAAAGGCACTTTTCTCTCAGCTATGTCTTGGGGGATTCAGTCTAATTACATGATGATTAGGATTTTAAAATCTTTTATCATTATCCCTAGCAATTTCATTCCAATGATTAAAAAAAAAAAAGGAGACAGACAAGATGGACATCCCACTCAAAGCAGAATTCACAGTGGTGCAAGATATAAAATATCAGCATCAAACAGTTTGAAACAGGTTTGTAAAAAGATTTTCTAAACAATTACACACTCTGCTAATACCATACTAATGATACTGAAGCATTCACTTGTCTGCAATTCAAAGTGCTGCATTTTTAATATCCTGGCATCACAGGTCTCTCTCTGCACTTGTATCCAATCACAACTCCCCTGAGCCAAGTAATTCCTGCTGCTGGAGATACTGTCTAAATATCCTAGATTGTATTTACCGTGCAATGCATTAAACAATCCTGAATCACTCCCAGGGGAACATTCTAGTTCACTCTCTGTGCAGTTGTGCTCTCCAGCAACTTCTGGGCTTCAGTCAGGTGTTACTCAGAGAAAGCTCTGATTTGAAGCCCCCAAATATCTTGCCTAAAGAAGAACCACAGGATGTATGTCTGCAGCTTGTTGCTGGTATTTTCAGATAATGCTTTCCAGACTGGATTTACAATTGACTGTATTTTCCATTAGGCTGTATGGCTGCCACTGCTTCCTCTCTAATTGCAGGTATTTCAATGTGTGGTTTCTCCTCATTTTGTCAGAGCAAAGCACCACAGTCAGGTCTGTAGCAGAAGTCCTGTGTTAGCACAGGTGCTTCACACCCACCACCCGTGTTTCATGGCTTTGGAGCAACTCCCAGTGTTTCTTACTTCCCCATGTGTGTGCATATGCTGTGTAGAAGGTGTTTTCTCTGGTTTGTGTATGCAGCAAGTTCTAGTGCCTCTTCCAAACCCAGTGAAGGACAAGTTGGGTCTTACACCAATAAAAATAGATGCCACACTTGATTGCAGCCTGAAGGCACTGCTGTGGAGGCAGGATGTGTGACTAAAGTTGGTGAGATTGACTTTGTTCAGATGTTTCTATGGTACAGTGTGATCCAGCAGTGACCTGGGAGATGGGGTAGGGATTGAAATGAGCCCCTGCTGTTTCAAGGTGCAGGATGGCCTGTTTTGGCAAGTCCAGAAGTGAGGGGTAGAGCAGGGCAGCAGAGAAAGCATGCCTCTACAGCTGAAATCTAATTTTTCTTAAAAATTTTGAGATTTTGGTTGAGTTTATTCAAGACTCATATCTAAATGCTTGGTTTGCTTTGAAGATTTCAAACCTTCCATTTCTAAATAAGCCTCTTTTTAAAACCTTGGTTCTCTATAAAGGCTAATATATCCATGCCATTCCTTGATGTTTTTAGCATAGTGAAATAAACATAAAGAAACAGATATCATCCATGTGGAGGCAGTGGGAAGCTTTATGGTTTTTTTCACAATTTCTCTTTCTTCTAGCAGTCTGATGAAATAAGTGAAGACGAGGGCAAGATAGCATTTCAGCCTTTTGCTCCAAAAAAGGTAGACTAGTACATTTGGGGGATTTTTAAAAAGTTGGTATGCAAGAAAATTGATTGGGCATTCCGTTTAATATAAAATAAAAATGCTCAGCTATTCCTGTATGCTGTCTTCCAGTCTTCAGTAATAAATGATCTGCACAGCAGTTATTGTTCTGTGACATTTGGAAAAGTTATGGAACAGCAAAGGAAAATAAAAAGAAATTATTCATAAAACAGATACTCTCAAAATGTCTTTGACTTTTAAAAATATCCTTGGAAAATGTCATTCAGAAAGAATAGTGATACTATGGAATGTATCTCTCCACTACTTTTTTTTTGGTGTTTTGTCTGTAGCTGTAGAATGCTGTCAGCGAGCGTTTGGTGTCTCATGGAAGAATGGAAGGGAGATCAAAGGTCCTGAGGCACCCAGCATGGCCCCAGGAGCCAGGAAGCCCTTAATCCACACCCAAGCAAGTCCAGTCTTGCTGCAGCTCCAGCGATGGTCAACAGCTGAGCTAGCCACAGCAGGTTTGGCTCATGGTGTGGTGCAGGGCTGGCCCTAATGGCACCTGCCAACAGGCAGGAGCTATGTGCCTGTGGTAAACTGGAGGGACACGGCAAACTTGGGTCTGTCAGTGCTTGCCTACTGAAATCATGTTGCTTGCCTATGCCTCCCTTTGCTTTTAGCTTGAGCTTTCACCACCCTCTGCTCCTGAGGGGAAGGCATGGAGCATGGGTGTCTCCACTAGCAAACACTGTAAAGTTTTTGGTAACTTGGGTCATCTTACTGTGTTATCCCCAATGCTCAGGTGCTCAGTGCCATCCTCTGCTTGTGGCAGTCCAGCTTAAAGTCTGCTCCTGCTTGGAAGCATGCCCAGAGCATGGTAATTTCTCTTGTTTCTCTTTCCAAGAAATGAAAGTGCTTGGAAGCCTGTGGATTAAGCAGGGAGGGTGTGAACTTTGAATTTTGGTGTTTGCTTTCTTTTACCTTGCTGGGGTGGCAGAGGCAGATGTTTTCCTTTGTTTCTTGCTGTTGTTATGCAGACACTTAATGCAGTTTGAAATCAGCTGCTGCCAGGAGGGGTAGTTTTTCCCTCCTTCCTTAGAAATTCCTTCCTGTAGAAGGAGCTGCTTGGTGAAAAATCTGTATGGCTAAAAATAACATTTTATTCTTTTCAGGGAGATAAATCCCCCTGTCAAGCTCACCACAAGCTGCACAGACCCTGGTACTGATAGAGGGGAGCTGTTTTTGCCTCAGTCTAATATGTCATTCATCACAGCCTTGAGTATTTGCTAGTTTCAAGTAACTGTACAATCTAGTTTGATCTATTTCACCATGAAATAAAGAGGAAACAGACATCCTCTGTTTTAGCAGGTGAGGATGCATATGTGAAAGATAATGTGAAGTCATTTAGGTATTTAAAACAGATCCAAAGCTGTGGAGGGAGCCCCTACCATTTGGCCCTTTTCCTACATAAAGTGTGAATTAAAATTGCTTTCTTATATATGTCTTGTCACATGTTTTTCTAGGGCCTGGGAGCTGCATGTTCTGTGTAGACCAATGCATCTCGTCATAACACGATTTGTTGGTGGCAGACAGATCTGTCCTGAACAGCTGGATGCATCTAATACCTCCTATTATTCACAGTTTGCCCCTGCAGTTACAGCAGATAAACCCTTTAAAAATACTAGGAATTGGAAAAGATCCCTTGGGTAACATGCATGCTCAAAACCACACACATGCACATGGCAGGTGTTGAGTAGAGATGGGATGGGGGATGCAGAGGTTATGGAGTAAAAGCAGCAAGCAAAGGAAGATCTGTGGCTAGGAAGCTCTCTCAAGGTGTGTCTCTGAGGTAGATTTCCCTTCATCTCTTCCCCATCCTGCATAAATCACAGTGCTTCTAAAGCACAGGTTGTTTTTTTGTTTCTGCAGACAACCCCTGCATGATGGGAGTGAAGACGCCGTGCCAGTTCTTCTTATGTGTTGTACATTTTATGTGACTATAAAAATAAAAATTTATGCTCCTTGCTGCTTACCGTCTACATTTTTTCCTCTCATGTCTGCTCTGAGCAGTCATAAAAAGGTTACTTGTGCTGTAGCTGGGATTTAAGATCAAAGATTTTATTAGCTTGCAGGAAGGCTCTTCCTCCCTGTCTGCATTCAAACCAGATAATTTCTATTCTGTTAGCAGCAGGATCAAACCCTGAAAACCAATGGAAGAAGCTTCCTTTGACCTAAATGGTGCAAGGCCAAGCTTTTAGGCTCCTGTTTTGTGTGTCAAAGACTATTACTGTCACAGGAAGCATAAGCAGCCGTAGCTTTCCTGCATAGTAACAGAAGACTGTGCTTCTAAAAATTACTCTACAAAGTGCTTTTGCAGAGCAGCCTCCCCAGGGTTCTCCATCTGTTTTCATATGGAGATTAATAACAAATTGTTTGGCTAATAAACTGCTCCTTGCTATCTCTGAAGTATGACCATTTCTTTTCCTTCCCTCCCATGGACAGTTATTAGATTCCTCTCTTCCCCTGTGCACCCACGTGGGGGGCATCACTAGTATGAGATGCACAGCAATTGTTAATGTTTCAGCTCCATAGCAAGGCTTTTGAAGGGTGAAGGTTTTGGTGTGTGGCTGAAGGAACTGGTGCTGTGAACAGCTGTGTAGTGCTGAGGGCTGGCCTTATTCTTAGAAGTGGTAAAGAAAAGGAAGAGAGGAAAATGAAGCTCTTTGTACACTACTGTGATTTCTGCAAGAGCCCATTTCTTGTTTGCAGCTACAGAGAAAATATTTCCAGGAAAAATGGGACTGAGGCCTGAACCTGTTCAACTCAGCAGCACTGCTGTGGGATGTAGGGCTGATGGTGGTATTTTGAAGTGCTGTGTTCAGAAGTTCTGGACCAGCTGGCAGGGGATATTCTAGCTGCTTCATTGGGAAACCAATGAGAGAAAAATAAACATGTACTGTGAGAACAGACTCAAGATCAGGAGGGATCTTGGTGATCTTCAATCTGACTGCTCCCTAATGCAAACCAGAGGACTTTCCCTCTTCTAGTCAAGTACAGGTGACCAAAATTCTGCCAAGACACCCAGTCCAGATTTGGAAGTTTCCCGACAGTTTATCACCCAGTGATATACCAAGGGACACCTACCCACTTTGTTAAAACACCTACCTAACATCTGTCTTTTTTCATCTTTCAGCTTTTTATCTTGCTGTATCCTCCTCTGCTGGGTCATAAGGATCTCCTACATACTTTTGGTTTTGATGTAGGCAGACTGACATGAGATTTTACCTTCTTGTGCCTTAAACAGAAAAATCTGAGCTCCTTCACTTTCTTATCCCAAGGGCTTTGCCTCAGCCACAGCAACAGTGCTTCTTAGGGGCTTGTCCCCCATTGCCCATTCCCTCTCCTTTTATCAGCAGGAGGAGAAACTGAGCTGCCACTCTCAGATTACCCTGCTGTGGAGGTGTTTCTAGTCCTGGTGGTAACTCAGAGGCAGTGGCTGCTATAGTGGGGTGGGAACATCAGACACAGCAAGGTAACTTGGGGATCATAGGCATCTTCTGGTCATTAATCAGCGTTTTGCCTGTGTGGTGAGCACAAGAAGAGGATACAGATTGCCAGTGCCTGTCTATGAGAGATTCAGAAGGGATATCACCTTGCTCCCTTCACAGTCAAGGCTGACATAATCCTTTGGGCTTTGGCATCACACTGAGAACTGACATTAGCTTATCATCCACTGTGAGTTTAAGCAAGGCCACAGCTGGATCAACTTTAGGGGAAAAAAAAAGAAGCCCAACTAAAAATATTTGCCTGTAGCTTTGTGTTATTTTTAAATGTTACTTGTAAGTCATCCCCTTCTCAAGTCAGTAGAGACTGAACATGGAACTACAGCCAGGAACTTTGGGAATCTAATCAACTTCTGTGTCTCCAGACTTTTAGTAGATTATTCCAAAAGTGATGCTTTGGGTTTCTCTGTTTCCAGGCCTGCTTTCCTCACTTTTGGAAGCAGAATCTTGCTGTTGTCTCAGGGGGTCATTAGGCTCAATCACGTAATTTCAAGGTTTTATAGATGCAAAACATGAAGTTTTACAGCTGATTTTCAGAGAAAAATGTTAGAGTCTATTGTACTTCCTGAATGAATTTACTACAAAGAGTGAGTTTATTCCATTGCATAAATTAATTCCATTTACCCCTAAAGGCATTAAAACAAAAACAAAACAAAACAAAAACCAACCAAACAAAAAAGCCAACAAACAAAAGCTTACATGAATTTCTGTTTTCCAGTGTGTCTGCTAATTTAGACATGCATATTCTATGGCAGGTGTGATGGCAACAGACTCTTTCCAGCCATGCAGCAGAGCTAAAAGTATTGTCTGCCCAGTAATTTAGAAGTAGTGTGGCTTCTGGAGTATACTGAATCTTGAGGGGGTTTTAAGTCCATTTTATGTGTCTTCTGATCACCAGGGAAGATTTCTTTTCTCTAATGCACAAAAATAATCTGATTGTTGAATTCTTCAAGGCTCCATAGAGCCAAATGGGCACAGTCTTAGGTGTTAAAATGATACAATTTCAAGTTTTGTGTGGGTGTGGTGTGTTTAAGTGTGAGTGTACCAGGCATAAATAGTGGTTCTAAAGTTCTGCACAAAATTTTAAAACAGACCAGCAAAGTCTTAGGTCTGTGGGAAGACCAGGACCATACTGCCAAATTTAAAAATGCTTAACTTTTTTCTGTCATCCATTCAAATAAAACTATTTCCCCAGCATTATGTAGGCTGTAAACTATGATACTTGTGTTTCTTAGTTTCATGTTAAAGGAAAGACTCAATTACTAGGAAGAAGCTTAATTATTGGTCAGTTGCATTCTTTTAAATACATATGTTCACGTAAATGTTCAAAAGAGCTCTTCAGAGTTGTTAAAATGTTATTCATTGTATTCAGATTTGTACCTAAATGCTTCATGAATACTTGGCACAGTCACTTTCCTTAAATGTTATGAAGTCTGAGAACCATTAATCCTTTTTCCATATTCATGGAGCAGGATTTGCCTGCCTTGATGTATGTTTAATTATGTGGTTTTTACTTAGGCGGCTTTCCCATGGATGACAGTTTCACTTGATATCACTGCTAACTTTGCTTGAATGAGGAGCAAAACCTGAGTTGTGCTAAAAAGATTTGTGAACACTTGTGTTGTTTTCTCTGCACAATCAGAAGAATTTGTTGTGGTTCCCAATTCCCTCTCCAGCAAAGTCATCTTAAAAATAATTTTGCTTTAAATCCACTGTATATTCTGTATTTTAAAAGTATGGCAACACTACATATTGCTAAATTGTTAAAGTTTGAAACATCACTCATTTTGACATAATTTGATTAATTTTTGTAATATCCTTGCAGGGGAGTAAATCATTAGAAGCTCAAAATGAGAAAGGCTGGCACCAATATACTGTTGCAATGCTGGACAAACACTGTGTTCCTGTTGCAGTTGTCTCTAGGCCAGTCCCTTAAATTGGTCAACTTTTTTTTCATCTATGGTTTCAATCCTTTATTCTGATGCCTGTGGGCCAAAACTATTGTCTTCTGTTTGTTTCCAGCATTGCAGAGGAATGTTAAATTCATCCAATAGGCTGGCTATGTTTAATCCCTTCTTATAAATGTAATACTCTTTTCAGTAGCTTTGGTTTGTTCTAGTGAAAACTGGACCCTAAGAATCAAGATAAATTAGACACCACAAAACATGTAGAGAGAATGTAAAAACATGTAAGAGAACTGATTTTCAGGACAGTAATAGAGATCTTCAGATGACATTTAAACCAGTTGGAAGTAACTCTTTTGAGGAAAATTCTGCCAATCTTTTCTACTTGGTAAGACAAAGACACTTTTTCAGCCTTCTCTCTCATTTTAGGCTGGGAATGGAGTGCATAGTTTGGATACCAGCAGTGGGACATCTTACCAGAACAAAGCATCCATGGGACCATTGTTAATCAATGACTTGTAAGTGCAGGATTGGTGCTGTTGATTGGAAACAGGTGCTACAAGATGCCGGGTGAGGTGACTGAGAGCAGCAGCGGGATGGAGGAGACTGTGCAGAAAGACAGCAAGTCTGGAGGCCAGAGCCCTCGCTGTGGCACAATGAGAAGGGCTGTGGCAACCACTGTCACCTTTGATGGGGAAGCCACTATGGACCGCAGGAAAAAGAAGAAGAAAGAGTCCCGGCCCGAGTCAATAATCGTGTATCGGTCCGAGCATGACAATAAGGTGGAAGAAGAACAGGCGGATGAGGAAGGAGGGGAGAAGAGCTCTGAGGAAGGCTCCAAGTTCCTGGGTCAGTCTATGACAGATGGTATGTAGTCCTGAGAACACTCACTTCACATAAGCTTTTTTGATGCCATCATGCTCTAAGTCAAATGGAAGTGACTGTAGGCCCAACCCTCTCCAAGGTTGCAGGCAAGGAGAGCTTGAGTTCATACATGAAAATGCTCTGAAACAGAAAGCATTACAGGCTGATTTGGGATGTCTCCTGCAGTTCTTTGCAAACTTTGGTTATTGCTACAGTCTTAGTTTTAAATGTATGTGCTGGTTGGGGTTGATGTGCTGGTTGCAGTGCTATGCATGCATTAAGCCAACGATGTCATTCTAAGCCGTGATCAAGCCACTGTCCATGCCTGAACAACTGCCTGTTAAGTGAAAGGAAGGAAGCAGATGGAGTTAGTGGCTCTACCTTTGATAGGGAATTTAACTCATTATATAGGATTTACTGTTGCCTTCTGTTTGCATGCACTCAGCACAGCTTCCTCTTGAAGGGTGATTATTTGGCAAGGTCATCACGGGGCATCTTCAAGTCACTTTCACTTCTGCTATCTGTCCTGGGTGCCCTTGCAGGGAGAGGTCCTGTGGCTAAATACTCCTGTGAGTCAGCAGTGCAGGCTGAGAGGGGCTCAAATGCTCCTGGTCCACCAGATACACCAGGTGCCCCCATGATCCCAGACCCTATCATTATTTGCCTGCTGCCTTCCTACTTTTTTGCAGCACTTCAAGCTGCTCAGCCTCTTTTTAAGAGTTTCTGAAGACCTTCTTCCAAGCTAGTCAGAATTAAGACCAGGAGGAAATACACTATAGCCCCAAAGAGGAGTTTATGGCCAGTACTACTGCATGGCCCATCCTATACCAATGTCACTTGAAAGCTAAAGCAGTCCCTTTGTAACTTTAACACATATACCAGCACTGTCCCATTTGGTGCCTCTACTGATCTCTTAAAATGCAAATATAATTTTATGACAGTTTGTTAAGTTTTTCTAAACTTTAAAAATTAATTTGGATTGAGATACAATGCAAATGTAAAGTGAAGCATTAGCTATTCAGGCATAATTCCATGTGTGCATGTGCTTATTCCAAAACAAGAGTCTCAGTGATATTTATCTAATTAATCCCAAGTGTCCATGCTGTTCAGGAATAAATCCATGAAGTAAACAGAGAAAATAGGTATACCATTTTCAATTGAGTTACTCTGTCTCATTCTCTCTCATTCTCCTATACTCTTGCAGCACTTTCCCTTCACATATTTTCCCTAGTGGAGATACTGGAGTTTTCTCCCTTGTGATTTCTATCATTTGGAATTCCTGTCTTTTTCCTCATTAGCTCTTCTTCCATTTTCTTCTGTGGTAATTTTCTTCATACTGCATTGCTTCTTGTCTTCCATCTTTTTAAATCTGATTTTAAATATAACTCCATATGCACTATCTAATTGAAGATTTGCACAAAATACTTTGTACAGAAAATAAATCTGATGTAGATGAGTTTATCTGTGTTGTAGGTGTCTGGAACATGCCTTTAGACAGCCGCTATGTCACCTTGACTGGAACAATCACCAGGGGAAAGAAGAAGGGTCAGATGGTGGACATCCATGTCACCCTAACAGATAAAGAGCTGCAGGAACTGGCTAAGTCAAAGGAACCTCCTAAAGAAGATGTTCCTGAGAAGAAGAAGAAATGTGATGTTGGGTTAGACAGAGGACCTCACATTGTCCTCTGGACCATCATCTGCCTCCCCATCATTTTTGTAGTGTCTTTCGTGGTTTCATTCTACTATGGAACCATTACATGGTACAACATCTTCTTGGTGTACAATGAAGAGAGGACCTTCTGGCACAAAATCACCTTTTGTCCCTTTTTGATTATCTCCTACCCAATTATAATTATGGTTGTTTCTTTCTCCCTAGGCCTGTATTCAGCTGTAGCCCAGGTAGCATGGTCCTTCGGGTACTGGTGGCACGCTGTCAGGGATATGGAGAAAGGATTCTGTGGCTGGCTCTGCAGCAAGCTGGGTTTGGAAGATTGTTCTCCATACAGCATTGTCGAGCTGCTTGATTCTGACAATATCTCAGGTAGTCTCTCTGGCAAGAGCTCTGCACAGGGGGTTGAGACCTCAGCAGTCTGAGCCTTTGTCCTGGGTGACTATTTTGGTCATACACCAGTGTTCTCAGCTAGAAAATAACACACTGATTTTTTTAAAAACAATATACATATATATTTAAACACAAAGTTAATGAATAAAATATTGGGCTGAGAGTCCTCTTTAAATGTCACAGAATGCAAGAATGCTAGCTTCACATGCTCTGGGTGGGGAGGTGCATGGCTTTCCAAGGATTTGTCATGTGTTGTAGCTAATTACAGCTTCTGGGAGTTGTAAGAAAATCCAGGTCTGCAGGGCTCTGGCTGTTTGTGGAGTAGCAGAGACGTATTATGAAAAGTCCACTTCTGTCAAGATAGATTTTACTTTTCAGCAGTAGGACATAGTAGTGACCTATGACACAGTGAAAAGAAGTCTCTGCTTGGGGGATGAACTTCAAGAGATAGGAACCCATTCAGAGCTGAAGGCTAAATTGCAAAATGTGTCATGTTCCTGCAGTTTTCTTAGAAAGGGTCCTTTCCCAGTCCTTCCAACAAGAGCAGCTAACTTAGGCAGGCTGACTGCTTAGACACTGTCAGAGTCCAGTGTCACAGACCACTGGAATAGTGGGAGAGGACAGCATAGCTGCCAATGAAGGCAGGTGAGTTCTACACTGACCTGAAACAGCCCCATCCCACGATGGAAGAGCAGAGCTTGCTTTGTAATGTGGTGTGTGGGGACCTGATGGGGCTGTCACCAAGAACCCTCAAGTGGCTGCAGGTGCTCAGATAGGTGCTTGGAACACATCTGCAGTGGATCTCTTGGTATGTGCACTGCTAGGGAGGAACAATCTACAGGACTCATATACAGTGTACAGTGCAAACAGTTGTTTTATAGGGAGGAAACACCTGCTCTAAGGAGGTGCCTGCTTCTAAGGAGGGGGCAATCCATTTACATCTCACTGCAATGCAGGTGTGGACTTGCAGCACCTGGATTTAGAGGTGGAGTTGAAGGCACTTAGGATGCAAAGGGCTCTGAAACAAGTTATTCTGGTTTTCAAGTTGCTCTTATGGAAGAGCTGTTGGACCTCCCCTTTCAGAATGGGGGAGTCCAGAAGTTCATGTCTATCTGTGCCTCTGGAAATCTGTGTCACCTTCCCCACCTCATCCCTCTTCCTGTTTAATTATGTGGAAGAGCAACGGATCGTATGTCCTCCTCCCCTCATGTCTCATTTTGTAATGGGTTTCCCTCCTTTTTGGATTTTTCATGGCATCATAGTAGGCTCCCTGACCAGGCTGAGGTGGCCACCATAGGCTGGAGAAATTTTAATTGTCTCTTAAAAAAATGGCAGAAAAGCTCTTTATTCTCGATCACCTATGGGGGGTTTTGGCCTAAGAAGCAGATGAGCAAAATAAAAGAGAAGTGTAGCAGATTCTAATAGGGACTGAGTAACATATCTGAAACATAGTTAATTTCTCAGTGCTCCACTGTTGGTGCTGCTGCAAAGTCTGTGAGGCCCAAGCCAGGGAAGCCCACCATTTGCTTGCGTGTAGGTAGGTAGGTAAGTGTGACATGCAGTCTGTCAGCTGCACAGTCACTCCTGTCTCTGTAGTGTCTCACTTCCCCAGTCTCCCTATCAGGGGGAGGGAACTGAAGATCTACTTTTAGGATGGTAAAAAGAAACCATTCAGTAGCTGGATTTCATAGAAACTAATGCTTTGTGTTGCATTTTAAGGTTGAGCTCAAGACTAGACTGACTGTCCTGGTTAGAGTATCTGGGAACTAGTGATGTATAAACAAGTCCATCTGATCCTCTAGTCCTGACACTGAGAAATAAGTAGTTCCTGCTGCATCCTTGGTCCCTGGAAAGTCAAAGGAGCCTCTTAGCATTGGCTGAAGGCTCAACAGTAAATAATGCACAAGCCAAATATCAAGAGCAGTCTTGGCCCCACACAACTGGGAAAGCAGTGGTGCTCCCTGGGCACAGTAGAGCCAGGCTGTGTGTGTTGCTTCCTACTATCATTTTTTACTGGTGAAATATTTCAAAGCAATTACCAACTTCCAGAAAAAATAATAAAATAGACCCCAATCTGTGAGACAACATCAGGTAGTTTAGTGGGATTCAAAGAGGCTGACATATGCCTGGGACTGGTTCAAGCAGTGGAATGCCTTTTACAGGCCTGTTCCAATCAGGCAGGCTGATATGCCTCTGAATTAATGGAGATGCTGAGGATAAGCCAAGCCAGTGCTGGCAGTCTGTACTGACCCAGTGCAGCCACTCTCCACATGGAAATTGCAGGCTCCCACATGGCTGGAGGATGGGAATAAGTGATGCTTAACAAGCATTAAGGAAAAAGAAGGTTCACTGGCAAGTGTTCTCACGCTTTGCCTAAAGGGACACTGCTGGCATGAAAGGGGTGGATTGTGTATCTTGGCCCCAACATGCAGCAGACAAGTTTGGGGAAAGGATGGCTGGCAAGTGTGCATTGCTGCAGAGGGAGAAACCCCAATTCAGCTGTCACGGCCAAACAGCAGCTGTTCAAGGCTGGGGTCAGTAGCACAAAGAGCCTTCAGCTTACAGAGGGCTCGAATGATAAATACCAGCTCATTACAGAATACATCCATGTGAAATGTCTGCTGAGCTGCAGGATTTGCTTTCAGGATTGCTAACAGCCCTCTGGAGTGGAGACAAAACCAAATCTGTGCCTCTTACTGCTACATAGACACAAAGGAGCATCAGAGGAGTCATAGTACCCTCCCTCTGCAGTGCAGCTGTGCTTCTGGGTTTGGAGGTCACATTTTGGGGGATATGCTGGGACAATCCATCGTGTTTTCTACTTCTTTACACTTAACTAAGCTTTCATTGGCTCCTGCTAAATTCAAGGCATTCTGTCATTGATTTTGGTGGAGGCTATTTAAGCTTGGGGTTAGTTCTGGTGCTTGGGGTTAGTTTTGGTGCTATTTGTAAAAGTTTAATTCAGACTTTTCTCTAAGCAGCTGGATAGCTTTCTCTCTTGCCCATCGTCCTCTGTAGCAGTTTGCCTGTTGCAAAATATACAATAATTATCAATTGTTGTAATAGAAAAAAGCACAAGTTTTTGTCTTGTCCTACCCTGCTTTCAGAATCAAGTAATTTCTGCTTATGTGCCACTGTCAGACTGCAGGGAATTCCAGTTATTCGGATTGTTGAGTGTATTTCTGGCTGCTCTAGTCTGGATGTTTTTTAATTAAAGATACTGTTTGCTGATTGTTATTTTTAATTGCATTCCCTTTTCCCATCCTTGCTGGCCTGGGTGGAGAATAAAGATGTATGTGGCTTTACAGGAGTGTTGCTCTCATGCTTCTGTTTGACTTTGTGTTAAAATCAGTGCTGTGGGATGGACACAGTCATTCTATGCTGATAATTGATTAGAATTCCTTGTGTTTGAAAATCCACTTTAAAGTGTGTCTGAAATGGGTCAAAGTTCTACCCCTTGTTAAACGGTGCCTATCCAGAATTGTCATATATCTCTGGGGCCTGGGTTCTTTATTTTTACTTCATAGCTCACAAATGAAAACTTCTGATTTAATTTTACTCATTGGGTGTTTGTTTAGCCACTAGGATCTATAGTGGGGAACACACTTCCATACCAAAACAGGAAGTACTTTTAACTCTTCCAACATGGTTTGTGTGTCTGTGACTTGGAGCTGCTATTTAAAGCTGTGCTGGGAAGATTTCTTACAACCCTTGGGTACTTCAGGCATAACTCTGATAAGTCAAAGGAGAATCCACCAGCACAGTTCTTCAAGGTGCCTAAACATTAAAGGACACCTTTGGATCTCTCACACATAGTCTTATTACAGCTCTACCCTCCTGCTGGTGCAGGGAAAACACTTATTTAAAATCTTCTTCCTTCTAAGAAGGAGAGATGGATCTTCAGAAAACCCAAACAAAATTCCTAGCTGAGGGCTAGTAAAGCTTTTACAGCTTCAGTAAAACAGCTCTTTGAGCCAAAAAGCTACCTGTAGGAAATTCCCTTAAACTGGAAGTGCAACAGCTGGAAATAGCGTGAAAAGTGCTTTTGGTTTGATGCCTGCTGCAAACACGGCCAAGGGAACAGAATTCTTTATGTGGCAGATGTATGCTGGGGACTCCCTACCACTTCACCCAGTGAAAAACACAACAAAGGACACTCAGCTTCCTGTGAGATGGAGATAGTGGGCCCAGAGAATTAGCTCATTAGCCTTTGCAGTTCTCACTTCTGAGGTGCAAGGTAATAATTTGATAAGATAATGGTTATCAGTGAGAGACTCCTATTGAAGATCTTTTCATCAGGCAAAGCACACCTGTTTGACTGCACCATGTATCTCACCAGGGGAGAGGAAGTGCTAATTCTGCCTGCTGACTTACCCACCCCATTCAGTTTCTCTGAGGACTGAAACAATAACAGCATGAATGTGCTTTTATCCACTGTAAGTCCCTCAAATTCACCCTTCTAGTCCCTCCAGCCTGTGCTTTGAATCCTAAGGCCAGGATCCCACAATTCTTCATTGAGATTATCAGCAGAGGTTGCACAATGGATCCTAATAACCACTCCCCACAGGTACCTTTCAGAAGCTGCAACCACTAGCTAAAAAAAGCCACTCCAATGTGCTCTTGAACACTGAAGCATGCAATTACATTAGCATTACAGAGAGAAAATAAAGATGCACAAGCACACTTCTGCACTGTGATGGACACAATTTGGCTCAACATTTATGCAACCCCTTTTTGTCCCAGGCAGTGAATTATCTATGGGATCAGTGCCCTCCCTGCCTCTTTCCAAGCATTTGGCAATGTGAGGCAGTTGTGTTAATGTGTTTTCATCCCTAGATTAGTCCATGCACATTTATTCCCTGAATGGAAAAGGGAACTCAAAAAAAAAAAAAAAAAAAAAAAAAAAAAAAAAAAAAAAAAGAGCTTGAATCAAATTTCAAATTCAGGAAGGGCTAATCCACATATCCTTCCACATAACAGGTGAAGTGTGATTGCATACAAACAAGCAGTCCAGAGAAATGAGGCTTGAGGGTCTGTCATGTATCCCCCCTTGTCACCCAGTTCCATTAATTTCCAGTTCTCCTAATCTCATGTCATTACACGGCGGCTGAAGTCTGTCAGAATGCATTAAAATACAGAGAATGCCTGAGTCAGCCCAACAATGCATTTTCCCCTGTGTTAAAAAAATGCCCTTGCTTTTAGTGTGCTAAAGCATAAAACCTTATTCCCAGAGTACAGCAGCTAAAATCCATTGTGGTTTGTATCCACTGAAATTAGATATTCCATGGATAAATTTGACCTGGAGCCCCTTAAGATGCAAATCTTAGATGTGATCTCCTTGTCTTAGGGTTCCTTGTCCCAGCCATTTCTGCCAGGTGCACACTTAGCTTTACAAGATAAAAAAGGATAACTACTGATTTTGATAGTATATTCTACCTGCAAATAGGATAAACTCCCCACCTCCCAGACAACATGTTCCCCCAGAGCATGGTTTATTACAAGTTCCTCGAGCAGTAATGCACATTAAGACAAGTATATTTGAAAGTGCTTTAGACTATCTTCATATATATGCCAAATTCTTTCTGCTCCTACAGTGATAAGGTAAGAGAATCAATTATTTCTACTACAAAATACCAGCAAACCAGCTCATTAGGATATAACCCAAATATAGCTTAATTTATTCTAGCCTGATTATCTGAATAACCTGCAGTTGTGATCCGAACACCCCAAATATCATAAAGAAAGGGACTGGCTTTTATGGTGTCAGTGCTGGGCATGAATCCAACAGCTCCTGGGGTAGTCAGCCTAAGGAGAGCATGCATTTTATTCAGTCTTTCTTTCTAAAATACATTCTTGTCCTGAAGTATCGAAGTGTCAGTTTCTAATGATGTACTTAAATGTATTTGTAGTGAGATGCCCTTATAATTACAGGCAATTACTAGAATATCCTTCCATGATAATGGAGATTTTCCTTAACACTTTATCCACGGAAAAATGGCACGCAGAATTAATAAACACAAGCAAGTTTAACCTTCATTAATTTATTCAAATGAGCAGGTGACCTAAGAAAGGAGCAGAAATAATTCATAGTATCTGCATGTAGTAAAGAAAAAAGTGAAATATTTACTATAATGAGCAGTATCATCCCAAGGCACACACAGTGTCATTGACAATGGTGTCTCAGTTCTCCCTAAATATGTGTTGGTGGAGCTGCCTTCAGTGACTCACAGTGATTATAGCACTGGCTTGTCTCTAATGCGATTAAACACCGCTGGAGCAATGGACTCTAATATCGAAACAGGCTCCAAGGCAAAAGTTTCATGACATGGTGGTGACTTCAGCCAGCCCCATGATTACAGCAGGATTGCTCTGAGGCCCCAGTTCCACCCTAAAACCAAGTCTGTTTTGTTGGCTAAATTAGCCATTTATTTCAATATAACGTTATAAAAAATTAAAGGTCTGTCTTGAATGTCTAGTACAAAAAAAACCTGCAGAACTCATTGTTATCTTGATGACTTCCTTCCAAGGAATTTCTGTGAAACAATAAAATAACCGACAGGGAAAACTTGAAATTATTCTTCCCCTGCCTCTACACTGTCACATATCTGCTAGTGTAATGGGTTAGCATCAATTTACACAAATAGAAACCAAACCTAATCCCTTCTTTCCTCTCAAATATAAGCTCCCTCCTTCACATTGCTGCTTCGTCCCCCAAAGCTGTACAAACAGGAAACTCACAAGAATTAAAACATGACGTCCCCTCCTCAATGCTGCAATGCTCCATTTCGAAAGTGCAATTAAAGCAAATATTTTTCAAAAGATTGAAAATTTCATCCTTTCAGTCTGATTCAATCTGCTTCCAGGTGCAGGCAAACAGATAGAAATTTAAAATGGGATCCTCTCAGCTCAGAAAGAGCCTTGTTTGGCAGCTGAAGATTCCTCATCCCTTCCCACAGTTGAATGGATAAGGAACAAAATCCTGTGCTGCAAGGATTAAATTAGATTATTAGCCAGCCCATGTGTGTGTGTGCATGCAAACACGCACGATGCTGGTGAGGGCAGGATGAAACCAAAGGGGAGGATACTAAAGGCTTATCCTTGTGCATCTGCTAAGCAAATCCTTCACGCAGTGAGTTATCCCAGCTCGCTTGTCCTGAACAATCTGCTGCATGAAAGCGCTTTGCAGAGCTCCTGCAAACACAGCTGCAGTGCTCATGGCTGCCAACAAAGGCACTGCACAGGCAGCGGTGTGCTACAGGCTGCCAAACAAAGGGCACCGGGAGAGCAAGATGGATGAGATTCTGCTTCTGCCACAACCCCAGCTGAAACAGCAGCAACCACTTGGTACTTACCACCTCTTAATAAAACATTGGCTTTAACATTTTTCCAAACACTATTTGATGCACTTCTGCTGGGCTATTGCTTTCCCCAAAGCACATATACCTGACATGATCTCTTGTGGTCTTCTCCTGGAACCCAGGTGCTCTGGAGCTCAGTTGAGCCCAACTATTTCTATTTGTTTGAAAGAAAATCAGACCCTACATAAGCAGATAGTCCTATAAAATGTAATAAACAAATAATTTGTTGTAACAGATTTAACAACTAATCCAGAAAAGTCTGCCAGAGTTGTTTCCACTGCAGACACATGTCTCGGGCTTTTCAGTTACCTAGCAGTGGGAAATATTTCGCCTCTCGTGATACCAGGCTGAGTGGCTCTTGCATCACTGCCTGCAGAAATCCTTTAGCTAATCCACGGATTTAGAACTCGTGAAGCAATCCTAAACTTTAAATGCATTAAGAAATTTTAAAATCTACCTCCTCCAAAGGTAAAATGTAAGAGCATGTGGTTTATTGCTGCTGTTATCGCCTAATTTCTGCCAGATTCATGTGCAGAAACTCCTCTCCAGCTCGGCAGTGCTTGCTGGGTGACGCTCCCGACTCCGGCGGGTTGCAGAGCTGCCTCTGCCTGGTGTCTGGGATCACGTTGCCCTCCAGTGGCTGAACTGAAAAACGGGGATAAAAGGCCACTGCAGTACTTCTTTCTGCTTTAGAAATGCATCCAGAGAGGTCCACACGCCATGAAATTGAATGGAAATACGAAGAATTTATGTCATGCTAATTTTTAATATATGAACATAAAACGAATCCTACCCTTCCTTCCTGTTCCTCGTAGGTCTGCAATCTGGAACAATCTCCATCCTCAGGACTTCATGCCCCTCTTTCTCTGGCTTGCCAGGCTTATACAGTGGGCCATGGAAGAATGTTTCGTGAGAAGCAAATACAGCATTTTGGCTTGTCCTTATATTTGAGAGTGTAGTCAAATCCTATTTTCACAGATTGTGCAAAGCAATCTCTCAATAATACATGCCACTGTAACGTATACATTCTTCTCAAAAATACTTTTGGGTTTGTTTTTTTTTAAATAAACATAAATAACATGTGACATAAATGCTGATAAACTAATATGTGGCGACAAAGGCATAATATTTTAAAATATACAAAAGTCTAAAAAAGCTCAGTCCCCCTCTGAGTTGCCCCTTGCAGATGATTTTTTTTGAACATTTAACATAATGAGGCATTTTCTGTTTTGAAAGTGAAGCTCCATTCACAAATGCCTGTGAGTGCTCAACATTTATGCAGATCTGACATCTCAAACTGAGCACTAAGAAAATGTGATTCACTCAACCAGTGGTTACTGGTAAGAGACTTGGTTCAAGTGATACCTATATCAGATTACAGGCAATCTGCTGAACAAAACCAGAGTTTAATTCTTAAAGTGCCATTTCTATTCATTCAATTCAATTACCATAATCATAAGAATTTCCTCTTTCGCTCTCTGTCTCCCAGTTTTTGGAACAAATGAGGCAAGAGTCTCATGACTCCTTGAGTGCACAGCTCTAACTTTGTCCCAATATATATTGAAATAGATTATGACATTGTCAAAAAGTACCCTGTCCTGTAGTTGAATCTGTATCACAGCATAGAGAAATACTTGGTTAAGGTTGGAAAAGAAACTTTAATGTCAGAAATTCCTATTATTTTGGAGCTGGACTTTTGCAACTTTAATATTCTCTTTACTTCTTACAGAAAAACAAATAAATAAAGAAAATGAAATTACATTAAACAGTCTCCTCCTGACAGTTACATGAGATTCACCTGGGATGAAACCTTTGGACCCACAGCATATGCTTCTGCCTTTTGAGCTAATTAAATAATTGACAGCTGTGGAAGACTGTCCATTTACAAAGGTCATCTGCAATCAGGCAGCAACACAATTAACATCAGCAGCAAAAAGTGATTAGAGATAAAACAGGAAATGTCAGAGCTTTGCAGTGGAAATGTTTTCAAATCAGCTGAGCCAGGTGAATTCCATCCAAGGCAAATATAAAACTGGCCAAAGCAAGCTTTAATGATTTCCCTTGAAAGTCATGTGTGAGATCATAAATATAGTATCTACTTTGAAAAGGGATGAGAGAGGGCAAAGGTGTCAGGGAGTTAGAGGCTCTCTGCGTTCTAGAGAGTGGAAAGTAGTGTAGCAAATAATTAAGCCTTTAGTAGGTACTCAGAACATAATAAGTAAAAGGAAAACCAGGGGGATTTAAGGACAAATGTTGTTAAATCATCCTCCCACCTTCCTTATTTTTATTTAGTGAGGCTTGGATGCTGTTTAAAATTACATTCTCCTGAGCAGGCTGGGAAGTGTTGTGCATTTTGGTGCCTGAAAAAACAGCTGTAAAAGCAGGTAGAGTGCTATATCTTAAGCTGTGCCTAGTGGTTATTCCCAAGACTGGCCATCTTGTGTTGTGCAGTGTCCTTTTTATGACCTGGCTGAAGACAAAACAGTTCTTATAAAATCTGGAAGTGTCATCAGAATGAGGGGGATGGCAAGCACCATGGCTAAGAAGATAAGAGCTAAAAAAAATTTATTTTTGAAATTTCATAAATGGATTGGAAGAGGAAAGAAACCAGGATTCAACTTGTGAGACATATGTGCCATTTAGTTCATTGGGAATAAAAAAACAGCAGGTGGAAGACTACTGGATGGGCAGCAATTCTGCAGGACAGAACATGCAGGCTACAGAAGAGTGTGATTCTCAAGTGTGACTCCATGACAGTGTGGAAAAGGTAAAAAACCACATGGGGGGAAAATGGGCTGTAAGCACTGTAGGCCTGTGGTTTCATGCTTTCCCTCTCTGTGGTACTTGATAAGGCCTCTCCTGGTGTACAACAGCCAGTGGAAGGGGTGTTTTTTCTGCCTGAGAAATGTGTAATTACTGCATAAGCTGGAGAAGGGAAGGACGAAGCTGTAAATTCAGCAGCTGGGGTAGGGGGCAGTGACAAGGAAAAGCAACAGTGACACCCCAGTAGGAGAAGAACTGTAAACATGGAGCCTCTGTCTCTCAGCTCCATGCTGAGAAATTTGAAGAGCCATTTCCCCTCTGCAGTTCTATGGGATTAGGAGTTCTGGGTGTGCTGCTTTGAAGTAGTTTATCAGCTGTGATTCATTTGCCACTATTCAGGGGCCCCTGAACTGGAATGTGCCAGGCAGGACACACCCTGAGTCAATATCCTCTCTTTACTCATTACCTCTCCTTCCTATGTTTTTCTTTGTGTTATCATGCAAGGCTGGATGGTGGGGTATAATCTTTCCTATTTTACTATTTTTTCCTACTGCAGTAATGTCTTTGTTTTCTAAGAGGCTCATTTCTTTGCATTGCATGAACTTAACTGAAAATGGACAAAGCAGATAGACCAAGAGATGAAAACTGTTAAATCCCTCAAAGGATTCTTAAGAAGTTATTTTCCAGTTTATTAAACGCACAGTTTTTAATGTGCCAGATGCTGTTGAGTTGCAGACAGAGAACAAGCCCTATGGACTTGGAGCTGAACCTCAAAGCCAAAGACCAGTTTTGCTTTAGAGAGTGCCTCTTTTCCCTGCACGTGTATTCCACAGAAGCAACTCAGCAAACACTGAGTTAGGATGGCATCCCTTGGGAAGGGCCATCAGAAATCCCTAAACAGACATAATAAATACCAGTGTTAGTCTGCACCACAATTTTGGCATGTGCTTTCAAGCAGGTGTTTGGAAAGACCTCTTGGGAGAAGACAAGTACACACCTCACAAAGCCCAATGTAGGAGGCTGCTAACACATGTGCTTCCAAGCTCTGCCTCATTTTGGGTGCCAATTTCCCATCTACTTTGTCTTCCAGCCTGCTGCCAAGCTTGTACTGATGGAAATACAGAGCTGATTGGTGTCACAGTGTGTTTGCCCTGCTTTGTTTATATGTGAAAAATTCAGTTCATAATTCCTCAGTTTGCAGTTAGCACCCACTTTTATGTATCGTCCCAGGCAAAGAATAGGTAATGATTGCAAAGTTAATTCTATTTTCCTGTAGAAAAATCTGCTTCATGTATCCATTTCAATAAAGCTATTGGGCTAGATCCCAGATGGCTATGGTATTCATCTTTCCACCAGGCATTTATCCAAAGTCTTACCCTGTGGGTAAAGAGGGAGAAAGGCCAAGTAATCTTGCTACTTTTACATTTAAGCCATTTACATTTGCGCAGAGATGCCATAAGCAGCTGGGTCTCAGTTGTAACTCTCTGGGTAATACATTCCTTCTTGTAAAAAACCAGGGAAGCCATTTTCCTTGCTGCCTTGTAAAGGCATTGAGTGAAGCTAAGCACAAAGCAGACCATTCATTGCTCCTTCCCAGGAGTGTGCTTACTTAATTCAGGCTTGGTTTGGGGGGGAATTAACCAAAGAAGGAATGAGCAGAGGAATGAGTGAGAACCTCACTGACACTGAGGTGGGACACACTTTGGTGTGAATGAGATTACAGCTGATCACTCTGGATCCTGAGTCCTCTGAGATGTCACATATTTATTATTTATACCCAGAGACTGGAATTCCATACAATAGAAATAAACAATTAATTACAGCCTTTTTTTTTTTTCATGCTTTTACAAGCAAAGTACCTCAAATCTTTATCCAGGCTAACAAAGCCCCAGTGCCCCAGATGGAGTTGGTTAGTCAGATTTGATGATTACCAATGAGGTAGCTCTGTTCACACTTGCAAAGGAAAAAGGAAATGTGGATTAAGGTTTGTTTCAGGAATGATTAACCAGTTTTCCTTTGAATGGTGGAAACAGCTCTGAAGAAATCTGGCAGCATGAAGGTGTGAGATGGAAATGTTTGGGTCTATTGTTTGTGTGTTTTGCCAGAGAGCTAAAAGCCCCCATTTATGTCAGACTGAGAGCTAAAGGATAGGAATAACACAGATGGAGTTTCATGATTATAGGTGTCTTTAGCTTTACTCAGACTTTGTAAGGAAATGGGATACTGGTACCTGGGCTGGGCATACAAACCTTCTGCAATCAGAGGTTCCCAGTTCTGGCCTAAATTGGGTTTCCCTAAGTAATGTCTGCAATTACAGCTCTAGCTGCAAGAGCTCGGACCAAAGCCTGGGATTCAGCTTTCTTGTCAAATCTAGGAGTCAGAGAGAAGGGGTTTATGTCAATATTCTGTTCCAGCAGTCAGGGCTGAGGTTTTACTTTCCAACCCCAGCATAAAAATAAAATGTTCATTGATCATGATGCCTTGCAAAATGCTTTTCTGCTGGTGTGTGAAAAGCTATTGTTGATTAAATTGATGAGTTCTTGTTTCTCTATTCTTCCCTTGTGTGTGTGTGCACATCTCCTCTCTTGTGCCTAGAATTCAAGCTATGCTGGCAATCAGCTGGAGTGGGGTTTGCCTGGTTGTGAGCCCAAGGGAGGGCTTTTGGACTAAGATAACATCAGGAATAATAATAATGATAGTAAGCAGCCTGATTTCCTTGGCTGATTAATCTGAAATCTCCTTAGAGACATTCAGGAAGACAATGCAAGATTTTCTCTGGCAGTAGCTGACTGGGGTTTTTTGTCTACAGGTTTCCCCTAAAATGTTTGTCACATTGCCAAGCTGTTCTGTTCCTTTGATATGCAAAGTGCTTTGAAGAGAGAATCCCTCAATTACCAGTATTCCCAAAGCATGGCAGTGTAGTAAGGAGGGAAAGGGGATTTTTGTCTTCAGACATCACTCAGTATAAAAAGGAAACACTTGTGTTTGTAGGGTCGTCTTCTGGTACAAGATTTTTGAAGTGTTCATGTAAGATTTACTCTTTTGTAGCTACACTAATATCCCCACTTGGAGCTCTGTTTTGAGAATAATTATAGATAATATATGAGTTTTGAGATATACCTAGGAGTGAAAGACACTGGTAAAGATACTCTCAAAGGATACAGGGAAGGTAATGCAGAACAAGAAGTACTAAATACAAGTGATGAAATACTTGCCATTCTCATATATCTCTAATGATTTCATAGCCAATGGGCACCAAGATATACCTGGTATAGCATGTATTTTACTAGGAATTCTTAAAATCAGTGCGTTCCAGTTTGATCAAACAGCCTGGATGCAGTGTGAGAATTCAGAAATTCTCTCTGTTGTTAATGGTGGGACAAAGCTAGTGTTGTGCCAGTGTTTAATGAAAGAAACCTGACCCACTGGTGATTCACGGGCAGAATGCAACTTTGGGATGCTCTGGGCAGCTGAAATCCCTGTTCCAGTGGTGAAGGGGAATGGCTGCTCCCCAGCAGGCTGTGTCCTGTGGGATTCTGGGGAGCCATGAAGAGGAGGCTGGGGAGCCCTGGAGACAGCCCCTCTGGAAAGATGAGCTGAGTTTGGCTGGGATAGAGCTAATTTTCTTCACACCACCTGGTATCGGGATGTGTTTTGGGTTTGTGCTGAACACGGGGTTGATAATATAGAGGTGTTTTTGTTATTGCTGAGCAGAGCTTACAGAGCCAAGGCCTGTTCTGCTTTTTGTATGGCCATGCTCCAATAGAGTTGGGGGTGACACAGCTGGGACAGCTGACCCCAGCTGACCAAAGGGGTATTCCAGACCATATAACATGGCAGTATGTAGAGGGGAGAGGAGGAGGAGGAAGAGGGACTGTTTGGAGTGATGGAGTGTGGATATTTGGCCATAGCCACCATTACATGTGCTGGGGCCCTGCCCTCCTGGAGATGGCTGAACACCTGCCTGCCCTGGGGAAGCAGTGAATTAATGCCTTGGTTTGCTTTGCTGGTGTGCATGGCTCTTGCTTTTCTTATTATACTCTCGTTACCTCAACCCACGAGTTTTCCAGCTTTAACCCTCCCGACTGTCTCTCCAGTGCTGCTGGTGGGGGACAAGTGAGCGCCTGTGGGGCTGGGCTGACAGCCGGGGTTACATCGGGCTGGGGGACCCGGGAGGTGCTGTAGGATAGAGCAGGGCAGAAGGGCCCCTGACACCTGCCCTGGACCCGCCGCTCCTCAGGGACCTCAGTCACCTACCTCGGGCTTGTCCTGGGCTACGCTCCGCTCGAACTGCGGCTAAAATGACAGCCACGCCTGCGAGATGTGGCACTTGGAGGGAGGACTGCGGGGAGCCCTGAGGAGAAAGATGCGGGGGGCACCCGACATCTCCCTTCCCTCTCCCATAGCCCGGCCGTGCCCATCTCAGCTTTCCCCTCAGCCGGTCCCGAACCGGCAGCGCCGGCCGCGGCCCCGCCCGAGCCCCCGTCCGCCGCTAGGCGGCGCTGCCCCCGCCGCGGAACGCGAGGCGCCGCCGCCGTGTTCCCGGGGGGACGCGGGGCGGGCGGAGCGCTGAGCGCGGCGCACCGCGTCCCGGCACGAGCGCCATGGCGCCCAGCGGCAAGGTGAGGGCAGGGGGCCCGCCGGGGGTACCGCCGGCTCCGGGCGCCCACGGGCACCCGTCCCTGGCTCCGGGCACCCACATGCACCCGTCCCTGGCTCCGGGCACCCACGGGCACCCATCCCTGGCACAGCGTAACTCTTCCCGTGCTGGCCGCCGAGCCGCTGCCGGTGCAAAGCTGACATGGAATCAGTGTTTCTGCTTGCGCAGCAGTGACTGGCATTACTCTTGCTGGAGTAATGCTAGAACTGGTTTTGCTCTGTTGAAAATGCAGGTTGTATGTGTGGTGCGTTTAGGGGAACTTAATGGTGAAAGCTGTGTTCAGGTCTCTTGTGTTACGGAGCAGTTTAGTATCTGTTAAACGCAGCTTTATCTGTGCTGTTGCAGCCATCTCTGTCTTTGCTGTATTATAGCTGCTTCAGCACCGAGAGGTCAGAGATAAAGGCAGGCTTGTTTCACATCGCCCTTTTCAGCACTGAGCAGGGCGGGTTGCTGTAGCTCAGGTGTGACAGGGCTGTCCTGCGGTCACACGTGCGGAGCTCCGGGCGAGTGTCGCTCAGGAGCCTGCACTGCCAGCAGCAGCTCTGCGTGACGTGCAGGGGTAATAACAGGTTAATAACAGCTGAAGAGAGACATAAAGGAGGGTTACCACAAGAGCTGTCCTCTTCCTAAAGGAAGATCCCACATACCTGAACAGGCACCCAGCCTGGGTTTGCTGCCTTCCAGAAGAGCATGTTGGCACTTGACACTTGGTGGTGTGTTTTGTAAGCAAACAGCAGCTCTGCACTTCTGTGGCTTCTCTGCTGTCATCCTGCCGTCTATGAAGCGTTTTTGGGGAGCACAGCACCAAGCCAAGGAGGGTCTGCAGCTGCTGCTGTGGGTAGATTCAGTAATTCCCCAGGCTGGAGGTGGGCACTGACAGGGCTCTTGTGAGAACACTGTGCAGCCTCTGGAACTGCCTCTGCTCCACTCTGAGCTTCTGCAGATCTGGCTGGCTCAGGCACTTTTTCCCAGCTCCCAGGCAAGCCTGGTGAAGGCAGGGTGAGGAGTAGAGTGCTGAGATTGGGTGTAACCTGCTGGACAGAGCTTGTGGAGCTCTGCTGCTCAGCAGGAACTTGTAGTTACTTGCAAGGCTGGGCTTGCAGGGCTTAGACCAATGCCTTATCTTGCTGTTCATCCATTTTGCTTGTGTCCCTTGACAGATTTAGGATTATTGCCCACATCCTTTTGTCAGCTTAATTTCTTCTGGAATTGGCTATATTTTGTATTTTAATATGAGTCTGCTGGCTCCAGCCTAGGTAATACCTGACTTTCCTGTGTTCAGGCAAACAATTTTTTTCAGGCAGTGTAATTTAATCCACTGGCAGCCCATCAAGGTTTTGATGTATATTTAGGGAACTTTGGTTTAATCCATGAGAATAAATTTGAGCTGGCCTTGGACATGCAGGGCCTCATTTTGCTGAATTCTCTTTCAACTACATTCATGTGGATGATTAATCAAGATAAGGGGAGTCTGTGAAAGAACTTTAGAGGAACTTAAGAGTCAAATGAGAAATTGCAAGAAACAATTTTATTTATTTCTAATGTATAAATCAATTCATGGGCAGACTTGGGCAGTGTTTTGTATAGATCAGCTAAAGAGGTGATCAGAAATGCAAAAACATAGACTAATGTGAGGGATTTGAGCCCCTAAGTTGAAATTGGAATTCATCCTTGCAATTGTCAGCTAAAATATCTGTTTAATTTCCTGGTGCAGAAAAGCCCTTAGATCCCTAATATATTAATGGGATTGTACAGAAATTACATGCCCTTTACAGGTTATTGTGTAACATAGGATTTTTTTGTATTTTCCACTGAAATGTCTGGAACACGGTACAGGATGAAATTATTTTCTTTTCAGTGCAGTTATGCCAGTTCTGTCTTCCACCATTGTCTCTTATTAACAGTTAGTGTAAAAGAAACCACTTGTGATGTAGTTTGATTTTTGAGTTTTGTATGTACCCTTGTAAGTAATTATGCTTGTATTGTATTTTTTATTCTCACTCCTCCTTTCCAGGTGGCAGTAGTGCTGTGCCTGGATGTAGGCCTTACAATGAGCAGTTCTTCCCCTGGTGAAGAGTCTTCACTTGACCAAGCCAAGAAGATTATGACAAAGTTCGTGCAGAGACAGGTGTGTGTGACTTCATAAGTGCTAAAAACATCTGTGAAACATTTTCCTCATTTACTAATCATTGAAATAAATGAGGAATGAGTGAGAATTAGTTTCTGTTTATGCAGGAGTAACAGGGCTCTTTGTTTCAGCTGTATTTGTTGTGCATGAGATGTGATAGTTGGGTTGGTCACCATTTTTTCTTCAGGGCAGTAGAAACGTTTAGGGAAAAGAATTGCTTTTCTCTCTCTCTAAAATATTTCAACACTTAGTAATTGCCACACAGAAGACCCATTTTGAGGACTGAATCAACCAATTTTACTTGTTTTATCCCTGATAGCCTCTTGTAAATTTGTTAGTTTAATTATATCTAACTTTGTGATCTCACTATAAGTTTACGTTTTGAGAGGATAGTAAATAAGTAAAAATTATAAGTAAGTATAAGTAAAAACCAGTAAATCCATTATAATTGATGTTTCAAAATTAGTTCAGTTAGCTGTAATCTGCCTAACATAGTTATGTATGAATCTACCTGTGTTTTTATACCTGTTTTGTGTTCTCTGTATCTACAGGTTTTTGCTGAGAGTAAAGATGAAGTCGCTGTAGTTCTGTTTGGCACTAATGGCACTAGAAATGGCCTTGCCAGTGAGGATCAATACCAAAACATTACTGTACATAGATCACTAATGCTGCCAGATTTTGATCTGCTGGAAGACATTCAAAATTTGATTAAAGCAGGCTCTGCACAAGCAGACTGTATCCTTTTGCTGAAGAGCACTTCTTGAACTGATTCAGTTACGTAGGAGACAGGAAGTCAGTGTTGTGAAATTGGGCTCAGCCTCCCAAGTTTTAACTACTATCAGAGTTAAGCTAATTTGTGGTTGTAAGTTTGTCCAAAAGCAGACTTAGCTGCTTTTTGACGTTCTTTTAGGCTAACAGATGTAGCCTTGGCCTTAAAAGGAATCATTGCTTTTATGAAGTTTTCTGTTAATTAGAGAGAAAAAAGATAGTAATATAATTTTAGGCTTCAAATAAGGCATGTATTTTTAAAATAGCATTACAGAACTTGGTTTATGCTTTTTAGTAAAAATGTTGTTTATGAAGTAAGTCAGCAGAAGTTCCAGAAACCAGACTGTCGTGGTTTCAGCCCAGCTGGCAACTCAGCCACACGCAGCTACTTGCTCATTCCTCCACTAGCTGGATGGGGAGAGAACTGAAAGGGTAAAAGGGAGAAAACTCGTGGGTTGAGATAAAGACAAGTTAATAGGGAAGTTAAAAGCTGTGCACACAAGCAGAGTCCTTGTGCACACAAGGAATTATTCACTGCTTCCCCAGGGCAGGTAGGTGTTCAGTCATATCCAGGAGAGCAGGGCTCCATCAGACTCAACAGTTACCTGGGAAGACCAACACTCAAACTCTGAATATCCCCCTTTCCTCCTTCTTCCTGACAGCTTTACATGTTGAGTGTGATGCCAGGTGTGGGATATCCCATTGGTCAGTTGAGACCAGCTGTCCCTGCTGTGTCTCCTCTCAACTTCTTGTGTCCCCCCCAGCTTCCTCACTGGCAGGGTGGTACAAGAGCCAGAAAAGGCCTTGGCTCTTTGCAAGCACTGCTCACCAACAACTACAACATCCCTATATTATCATCACTGTTTCCAGCACAATTTCAAGACACAGCCCCATGTCAGCTCCTGTGAAGAAAACTACCTCTACCCCAGAGAAAGCAGATTAGAGGTTTATCAGACTGATTTATTTATGAAGTATTTTGAACATTGCCAAATGTTACTCCCTGGTTTGAATGCCATTCATGTTTGACTGTGTTCTGCTCTTAGTTACATGTAAGGTGAAGAGTTTTAAAGGGTAATCTCTATAGCGTTCCTTCATGTGTTTCATTTACATTCAGTTCAGTCTCCTGTGTTGTCTCTCTCTGGCCATAAAATGATTGCTGTGAGCTCTGTCCAGGCAGTCAGAGCTGTTTCAGAAGTGTGCAGCCATTCAGCTGGCTCACACATTCCCAGTGGACATCGTGATGAAGTGCTTTCTGAAAAGATTGTCAGATGCAGGTGGTTCAAAGAAAAACTTCTGTGAGAAAATAATATATGTTGAAGTTTTGTTGGTGGATTCAGAGTAGCATTCTAAAAGTTAGATTGCCTCTTCATGGACTTGAGCCTCTCATTGGCAGTTGAGATTTTTGGGATCTGAAGTAGTCTTTTTAGTGTTCCATTGGGTAGGTGGGGCAGAGACAATATCACAATACACACAAGATATGTAGGAACCTCTTGCACATCAGTTATTTGAAAAGTTTTTATCTCAAAAAGAGTATTTCTTAACTAAAATGCACGTTTGTCAGTGTTTGAGAGGGAGTGAAAATGTAAAATTGTTTTCTACGAAAAAATAACATTTGTTACTTGATTCATATTCTGAGATTTTTCTTAATTTTGCCTAGTTCTAGATGCTATTATTGTGTGTATGGACTTGCTTCAGAAACAAACAATGTGAGTATGTAACCTGAGGGCTTATACAAAAGTCTGACTTTGCACTGATGTTTTCTTGTCACTCTTATGTTTACTGTATGTATAAACATGGGAAGTGCTTTCTGAAGAAAAAACCCGAGTAAGCATTAAAGATAAACAGCACACCACAGAAGTTTGCCTCTAAACAATCCTCATGAGACATCTGACTTGTCCAGACAATTGGAGAGCTTTCTGAGGCAACTGGCAACTCTGTAGTAGTGCCATGAGAGCATTGCTACCATTATAGAAGGCACAAAGCCTTCCCTTTCTGTCACATTTCTTGTGTTCTGCTTTCAAAAACTGTTAATCTGGATGTTGAAATGCTTAGGAAAGGGCTACTGAATTTAAATGTGATGGCACATTTTAGAAAGAAAAAAGGAAAACAAAACTAAAAAGGTGAATTTGTTCAGCCTAGAAATTTAAAGACTGTTGGAGATGAAGTGGCTGTTTGTAAATATGCTGTGGAAATAAAGGTGCAATAGGAAAAAACACTCTTTAAGCTGAGAAAAAATGTTGACATCAGTGTTACAAAGTTATCAGTGAGTGCACTGTGGCTGGCAAGGTGTTTCTAACACTCTGTGAAGTAGTGGTGCCGGGAAAGGAAGGTAACTCAAACCAGGGTTTGATCACGTTTCTAAAAAGGTTATATGATCTAACTGTGAGTGCAGAAGACTGGACTTGGTGATGCAATTTATATTTTCATGAATAAAGTGTAATCAGTGTGGAAGGCTGTATCCATTTAGTGATTAAAACTGTTGTGAATGGAAACTACTGTATTTATGCCATTATAGTCTTGAATAGCTATGGAACACTGGGTTTTGTTGTAGCTTGTATACACCAACCCCTTTGATATGGAGTTTGCCTTCATTTGAGAAAATACTATAGGGTAAAAATTCAAGAAAACCACTCTTGCGTTTGATTATCCAGATCAAAACTGAATTCAGCCACTTCAACTGAATTTTGTTCTGTCGTTGTTCAACTGATATTTGTTCTGTCATTCAACCTTCCTGATCTGTACTGTTACCACTTCTTAGTATATTAAGTAGGTCTTGAAAGTCCATCTTCTCCAATGAATCTACTGAATTAGATTACTAAAATGGAACCCCCACCAGCAACAGTAATTTAAAAGCATTTTCACAAGAACAGGCTTACAGCTGCAAAGGAAATAATCAATCTAATCCATAAACAGCCTAATGTATTTTATTAGCATTTTATCCACATTGATGAAAATTGGCAGACTTCCATTCATTTAGGTGTAGTTAGTGATTTGTACAGTCACAGGGCTAAAATCCTCAATTTTAAGGTAGAAGGGAGAAAGGGGACTCATGTAAACACTTAGGATGAACAATATAACCTATGATAGAACAACTTCTACCAAATAGGTTTATTTGCTTTATTTCATTTTACAAGTAAATTTCTTTGGTAAAAGTAATTACAAATATATTACTTTTGTTACTATTTTGTAAGGAAATTATTTTAAAATGGCCTTATAATATTTTCAATATCTGTAAATGTTTTTCTCTATTTTAAGAGGAAAGAAATATGAGAAGAGACACATTGAATTGTTTACAGACCTTAGCAGTCCTGTCAGTGAGGATCAGCTGGAAATTATCATTGCTAACTTGAAGAAAACAGAAACTTCGCTTCAGTTTTTGTAAGTATGAAGATGGCTGCTATGTACTATGCCATCTTTTAAAGGGAAATTATTCTTTCTTAATTATTATCTTGAAATAGCAAGTACTTCTATCAGTTATACGTACTTTGAATTCCACTTACGAGCCAAGTCTCCTTGGTTAAATAATGTGCAAATAAATGTTAAGGTGATGGCTTCTACTCCCCTAAAGCTTATAGCTTAGAGCCAAAGTGTAAAATGGGAGACAAAAGAAAAATATAAGCAGAGAATTAGAATTAGGAAACAATAAGCCAAAATAGCCTCAGAAACAGTGATTTTGTCACAGCAATGGCCTAGATCCTTTTAGGTAAGGACATTACTGGGAAGAAATAATGAGAGCATGTTGCAGATATTAATAGCTTGTTTCTGGTGTCAATAGAGGAGCAGGTCTGAAGAGAAGGGTTGTATTCACAATGATGGGCTTGGAAGATGGAAGCAATGTCTTATGTGTTAGAACAGGAATCCTTTGATTGTCATGCTGTAGATACAGGCATTGATCCAGATAATCAATAGTGTTGTTAAGGTCTGTGTGTGATGGCAACTGGAAACTGTTAGCCTTCTAGAGGAGTTTATTTAAAAGCAAAACTTTATGTGGCTGTTGATAATAAATACTTTCACAGGAGAAAGTTAAAGCCCTAGTTTTACTTCTGACCATGTACTTTCAACCTAGATCCAGCATTCTGTAAGGAACAATGTTGTGAACTTAATAATGAATTAATTTAAGCCATTTGCCAACCCATCTGGAAGATAAGAGGGCTTAGGTAGGGAAATGTGACTGAAAATCATGGTCTGATCCTCCACAAAGAAATCTTTGCCTTTGATTAGGGGAGGCTGGATGCAAAAATATCAGGTTCTGTCTCCACAGAAAAAGCAGTTCTGCTTCCAGTGTGACATGCCCCTCCTGGCTTACTTGAGCTGTTGTTGGCACTGGAGGCAGTAGAGGTGCATCACCATGAATCTGAGTACCTCTGCCAGTCAGAGTACATCTTTTGGAGCCCTGGTATTCAACTGCTTCTCTCTTGTCTATGAAGCAGAAATGAAATGTTGCTGTTACAGCATTGGCTGCAGGTTTGCACCCTGTCTCCCACACACAGGAGCAAAGGATTATTTGATTTTTACTTGCACAAATGTAAAATGCTTGTTTAAAAAAAAGTCTTGCTAAACCTTTTGTTATAACCTATGCTTGCATCTCTTTTGTCCTGATCATAGACTAGATTGTAACTTGCAGCAGAGAGTTGGTTTTCCTCCCTGCTTCCAGGTGCCAAGCACATGCTGAGCACTGTGTAGTGTTGGGTATTACATACTTCTCATCACAGTAGTCTCTGGGTACTGTATAGTGAATGTAGCCTAACTTTACCTATCAACTTTTTGATATTGCCATATCAGCTTAAAAATACAGTTTCTATATTTTGTCAGTGGAATCTGCTTCCTAAAAAGGTACCAAACACTTTGCTGAAGCTTGATCTTTAATTTGGCTCTATGTGACACTGTTGTGCATAATGTTAACTCTGTTTATTATCTGTTGCTTCATGGATAAGTTTAGTGAGGACTAATGAGGTGTAAGTATGGTAGAGATGTGTAGGCTGCTTTTTAAAAAACATAATACAATGCTAAAGTTACTTCACTTTGTAGAAATGTGGTAAAAGGTATCATGTGGTTCATTCAGAATTGGATCAGATGAAAAATCCGCAGGTGTTTTCTGGGGCACAGAGTTGAGGATCTTACACGTTTTTCTCTACTGTGTTTGTTATATTTAGTTAACACTCTCCTATATTTTGAAGAACAGTAAAATCATTTTATCTATAACCCCTGGCTAAATTTTAAAATCTGAATCATGAAGTGCAAGAAAAATGTGTCATCTTCAGTCAGAAATTCACCCAGTGTTGTAAGCTATTAAAATCTCAAAGAATAACATTTGTTCCAGAAATACCTAATAGCTCCACTGCAGAGAATGTCCTGCTTGCTGGCATTTTGAGCCAATACAGAGTCACAGGCCTGGAACAGCCTTTAACAAGTCATCTGGAGCAATCCTCTGCTTTAGGTCAGGTGTATGTCTGTCATTGCTGAGCAGTGTTTGTCTAACCTTCTGATAAAGATTTGCAGTGATGAGACTCTTCTCTCTCCTCAGGCAGTTGGTTTTAGAGATTATGGTTTGAAATGCCTTTATCAGGTTTTTGACTATCTGACCTGACTCCGTGATGTGATAGGTGTGCAGGCAGAATACAAAGAACTGATTGTTTCCTTCTTCTCTGCAGCAGCTTTTTCTATTTAAGGCTATCTTGCCCTCTAATTCTCTTCTCTACAGGCTTTATTTTGTTCAATCTTTTTTAATGGGTCTTGCTTTCTAATCAGCATTGACTTTACTGTTTAATCTATTCCTATATGTGGATGTCTTTATTGATGCACAATACCCAGAACTGGTGCATCGCTCTGGTCAAGATGTTAGCAATGCCAAGTAGACTTGAAATATTGCTTAATTTGTTTTGCAAGTTCTGTAACTCTTTATATATCTGTCTGCAGCTAGATAGAAATTGTCAATCCTAAGAACATCTTGTTTTGTTTTGCTTGGATATTTTCTTAAGAAAGTCAAACTAACTGCTTCTTCTTTTGTTCTTAGTCTGCCATTCCCAGTGAGTGTTGATGATGGAAGTGGAGATAAAAGTGCCAGTGTACATGCTCATATGGACAAAAACTCTTTTCCAATAAAGGGTTTAACTGAACAACAAAAGCAAGGTATTGATGTGGTGAGGAAGCTCATGTATACTTTGGATGAAGAAGGAGGGCTGGAAGAAATTTATACTTTCAGGTAAATTTGGCTAATCCTGGTTATTGTCCTATAGATATGCTTCCTGATTTCTTCTCCAAAAGATGAAGTTAATTAATCAGTTCAAGTCACTGAATTTTATGATTTACTGTACCCTCAGTCTCCTTCATACAGTTTATTCAGTGGCTTTAGAATAAGTAAAAGAGCTTAGAGATTTCAGGGGAAAATTAATTTTCTATATCTGTATATAAATAAAAAAAAAAATCAGTTTCCTTCAATCTTTAGTGTTGGAGGATTTTGGTGGGAACATTTCTGTAAATGTAATTGCAAAAACACATTTTAGAAGAGATGGAATTTGTGGCATAGTTCAGCCTTCGTAGTTCAGCTTTTATCTGCATTTAATGCTAGCCTTTGTTCCTTGGTTGCAGACTACTTTTAGCTCGCTAGTTTGATAAACTCCCACGAATTCTTTGAGTAAATGTTGTTTTTTGAATCCTGCTCTTTAATCACAGTCTACTGTGCCACTGTGACAAACAATATATTTTTTTATTTTTCATTTTTCTTGCATTAGGAATACAAGAGTTGAAAAATGATTTTTCACTTCTTGTTTTCCCAGTGAAAGAATAAAAGTTTGTGTATCTCTGAAACTGTAGCTGATGATACATCCAAGACTTTTCTACATAGATGTTGTCTTAGTTGGGGAACAGGCAAAATGCACCTACATGCCTTTTCATACTCTGATGTTACTGTCTCAGTAGTTCTGTTCTACAATTATGAAAAGTGATCTTTTAGACAATGTGATTTTCAGGAAGCTTAGCAGAGCACAGCTGTAATGTCATTATCAAAGATCATTTTTAGATGAGAGTCGTCCCTGTAGGTTTGTATGCTGTAATTCATCAGATTATTTGTGGGATTTCCTTCCCTTCCCCAGCTCAGCTGGTCAGCTTTGCACCTCAGCAGCCAGAGAAGCTTCTCCTTGAGCATTACTGTGCATTACTGAAGAGACATGTGTCATTGTGTCTGTGTTCTGCACTAGTCAACAGAGCAGTCTGAGGCTCTAGAAAAAAGCAGACTTTGTCACTGCTTCAAAGACTGCACAGAAAAGCAGAATCTTTCCTGGCCCATTTATCCTTTAGGATAATCCATATGCATGAACCTACCATGTGGCTTGGCCTCTTTATACTTTTTTTATCACAGACTCTTGCTACTTTACAAGCTGTCTTTGTGCCATACTTTCAGGGGAAATCCAAAATCTCTGGATAAATAGGCATTTGGCTAGTAGATTAAAGCTTTAGTTGGAAAAGTTGTTTAAGAGTATGTGAGGTTTTAGATACAATTAAGTTGCTTATCAAGCTTTAAGAAGTCAGCTTTGCAAATCTGTCATGATAATTGGCCAACACAGAAACACTCTCCATTTTCCTAGATTAATTATTCCTGCTGGTAAAAATATTTCAACTCTTGTAAAAATAAATTAGCCATGCCAGGAAAGTGAGTGAGGAGGTTTTGTTGTGATTTTTTTGTTATGATACTTGGCCTCTTAGACAGGAGGTACTTCTGCTGCCTCTGGGTTTTGAGGGAAGAGATTGCAGAACAGAGAAGAAAGGTTGTGTTCATAAAATATAAGCTGAAATGTTTTATTGACTGGGTCATCTTTAATTACAGGCAGCATTTTTCTTCTGTAAATATAAGAAATTAAAGAATGGAGATAATAAATTGAGCTTAAATTACATTTTTAGGCATTTGACACTTACATATTTGATTTTTGTGCTCATCCCTGAATGTATGTGTTGCAGTACTCCTAATGATGTAGTGCCATGTTCTTTTTTAAAATTCTGTTTTGATGTCTTTATTGCTAGCAAAAAAAAAAAATCTTCCTTTCCCTAAGGGAAAAAAAAACCCAAAACTAAAAAGGAAATTCAGTGTTTATCTCAGATAAAAATCTCAGTGTGTTTTTGCCTTTCATTGTGCATTTAGAATTTAAAAAAACCAACCCTGTTCATACTAGGAAACCTGAAAAGTAGAATGCCAAGTTGAATTCTCTACTGATAATTTTAGGAGTTGATCTTGATTTCTGCCAGACAAGTGCTTTAATCAAGAGAGTGGTGGATTCCAGGTTTTATCATAATGTGAAAAGGAGTAGTTCAGCTTTGTTTTATCTTTGCTTTATCATGCAATTAAAAAAAAAAAAATTGAGAGCTTTTTCTGTGTTGGAGTTTTAGAGCCAAATTACCAATACAGTTTGTATTAGTTGAAAGCTATTTAGGGGGGCAAGCCTATTTGAATTCACAATGATATATTATAAATTACTGTGAGTTGTTAATTTTGGACTCCATTGCTAAAAGTTGTGCAATTAAGTTAACACTTTAGTATAAATTCATTACAGTTCCTTTTTTTTGTGTTTTTTTTTTTTTTTTTAACTTGTATATCTGCTGTTTAGGCTAGAAATAGTTGAAGTAACTTCTTTCACTATGACAGAATGCCCTTAAATTAATGAGTTCACTAGTACTGTATTAAAAAAGTGTCAAAAGTTAATTTCTACATAAACAAAATCCTGTTAATTGAAACTGGATTCTTTATTTCTTTAGCTTCCCTATAGAAAGCATTTTACCTCTTAGAGAGCCTTTTCTAATTTGTGTTGTTCAGCTTGCTACATGCCCTAATTGAATGAGCACAGAAAAATGGAAAATGCTTAAGAAGCAATTGTGTGGTTTTATCACTAGACCTAACACAGTGCCTTTAAGCCCTAGTGTCACACCATCATAAAGGCTCAGGATGGGGATAATCTACTGTACCACTTCTTTTTGTCATTCTCTTTTCTGACAGTGGGTAGTGGTAAGATTATTGATCCAGCTTATTTGCTTTATGCAATCTAAGCTGGAACAGTTTGGACCCCTGCATTTCCTTAAGGAGAGTGTATTGTCTATAATACTTTATTACAGTTCACCAGAATTCATTGCTGTTTTCCTGATTCCTTCATTTAGAGAGAGCCTGGAACGCCTTTCAATGTTTAAGAAAATGGAAAGGAAGCCTATGCCTTGGCCCTGCCAGCTCACTATTGGTCCTAATTTGTCTATAAGGATTGTGGCCTACAAATCAGTAAGTGTGTAAAATCATATGTTCTAGTGCACTTTGGCAGCAAGTTAGGTGCCACTACATGTTGGGTTTTTTTTCTCTTAAAGCTGAGAAAATAAAGATAAAACAACATCCAGATAATTACGATAGAGATTTTTGTTTGGTTAGAAGCCAGTACATCTAAAATTCTGGTTCCCACAGCAACTTTAACTTCACCATACACATTAAATAACTAAAATTCATACGGTACAGAAATAAGAGTAATTGTTGTCTGCTCTGGCACTTAGTGGTATTGGAGTTGATGACCCTGATTAAGAATGCTGTGATTGAAGATTTACATTCAGCATCAGTGATATGTGAGACTTTATATATAATTTCTAAGCCCTAGGCACGAGAGGAATTTTGGACATGTGTGCGTAAAATGGTGGGTGTAAATGTTTTACCAGCCATTGTTTCAAATCACATCTGTTGTTATTTCAGACTTGGAATAAAAGGTCTGTTTCTTTCAGCCTGTTTGTACTGTTTGGCAGAGCTTGGCCCTACTCTGTTTCTTACAGTTGATATGGTTCCTTTAATCAGTCCTAGGAAAAAGTGTGTTTAAAGCAGCAAATGTGCAAATTTCTAGTTATAGAATAGTTAATAGGTAACTGTGTAGTGTGGCAATATTGATGGATCTGGTGAGATGGAGTTTAATTGGTTTGCTGTTTCAACATGAGACTGAGCCTGATATTATGAAGATGAAATATATCTGAAGTCTGAGAGCTGGGTATACTAGCCTTGAAAGGCATCATCTTTCTGTTTATAGTTAATAATTTTTTTTATTAGGCTATTGTGCCAGACCAGTGCAAATAGACAGAAAGAGTCCCCTCCCAAAGATGTTTACACACAAAATAAAGTAAGTTTGGGAGAATAAGCAACATGAACTGAGTGACTGGCCTGAGGTCATATGTATGTACGTACGTATGTATGTATATCATACTGACATGCTCTTTTCTGCCTTTACTGGTTTCTGCTCAGCTCTACATTTTTCTTCACATGTACTAGCTCTACCATCAATTTCACTTAAACAGAGAGAAAAGAAAGCAGTTTTATTTCCCTGTAGTTGGGAAACATTCAGTCATTGTAAATACTTATTCCTTCTTTCCCTCTCAAGTCCCATAATGTAACTGGGATCTTTTTGCCTTTTGGGGAAGTTGCAGTAATATAAGGTATTTTTATCCTGCAGTGTAGTAAGTCTGATGGAAAACTTGGCCAAGCAAACTGAGTGAACATTGAGTCTTACTGTATCTTTAACATATTTCTTAATGCTTTGTCAAAAGTATTTATACATTTGGAGGTAGTAAATTGCATAGCAAGCAAGTTACATGCCATACTGTGACTCAGACTTCCACAAATGGCTTAACCTACAGGTTTAATGAAAAACCAGGACAAGTATGCTGTCAATATGCTACAGTTCGTGTGTTAGGTCTCATGCAGATGAAGCAGTGCTGAAAGCACATGGTAGCATCCAGAGATGCATTATTTGACAGTCTTTATTAGTTTTTTGTTGGCAAAACAATGCAGCACTCAGGCTAAGGATTTTTTGTGTGTTCTGGTAAGTACTCTGGATCCCACTGAAATGTTAAACATTCCTTTTCTTTGAATTCTGATACCAAGGTCACAGAAGAGAGGGTGAAAAAACTTTGGGCAATTGTGGATGCTAAAACCCTCAGAAAAGAGGATGTGCAAAAAGAAACTGTTTACTGCTTGAATGATGATGATGAGACAGAGGTTCAGAAAGATGACACTATTCAAGGTATGACATCTTTAAGTGCACCCTGAAGACAAAGGGAAGCTAATGGCTTGGACTCTTAGGTCACCTAAGGGCCTCTTAGTTTTATACCTTGAAGCCTCGCTGTGATCTTAGAATGTGAGCCCTGTAGGCTGGTGGAGCAGAGACTGTTACATGAGACTTTGTTTTCACATAATTAGAAAAAAATCTTACTTTGCCAGTAGTAGGAATAATAATAATAGGAATAATAAGGGCAATGGGAATAAGAATAATAGAACTAACAACAACAATAATAGTAATAACAACAGATGGAGCTTAGAAGGCACTACAGCTTTCTGAACTTCACACTGTGGAAGGCCATATCTCAGTTCTGTAGTGAGTAGTTCTGCTACCACTACTCCATTTTTAGATCTTCACTTGTACTGATAACATGAATGCTTTCATAGTGCTGCTTTTTTGTAGATGAGCAACTGCTCTAGTTATTCTGCACTTGGAAAGATGAAGCCATCAAAGGAGGGTTTAGTGTTCAAGAGTACCAGCTTTGCTGTACTATAACAGGATCAATCTGAAGTAGTGGTACGCAACATACCTTTTATGACCTGCAGCTTCTTTCTGAGCAGATTAATTTCCTTAGAAGACTACAGGCCCCAGAAACAGCAGGAAATAGTGTACTTACTTTTAAAAATTGAGTTAAGCAAATCTGTTTCATTTTTTGTGATTGTATAGATACATTTTGCTCCTAGTTTTTTTCCTTTCCTTTTCTGTTTCAATCCCACACAAGTAGGGCAAGTATATTAACTATAAAGAGCAGAACTATTCAGATAACAGAATAGAGAGTGCTGTCAGATGAATAACATAAATTGAAAATTAGAATAAGCTGTATTTTTTAATTTAATCTATTTCAATTTTAGCATTCATAGGTGTTTCATAGCAGTATCAGATAAAGTCCCAACGACAATGTGACCTTCTTTAATCAAAAATGATGGTTAAAAGATGGTCTAGTTACATTTTACAACTTCAAAACTGTGTAAAAAAATCCACTTCTTACAGAGAATGCATTTTGGAGGATTTGCGTCTGTTCTCAGCTAATCTTCTGACTGCTTAAGTTAGTAAGTAGTTGTGGGATACTAGTAAAAAGAAGTGGTGAGCAGTTCAATGTAAACAAAAGAGATAAAAGATCTCCCTGTCAGTGGTATGATATTTCTAATGCTAAAAGAGCTCCTGATGCCTCCTGGACTTCAGTGAATCTTTTGAGAAATGTCATAATTTGCTGCAAATACAAAATATGATCTCTCGTACTGAAATTTCTTTCATTCTGTGTGTTTGCTTTTCAGTTTGTAGGAAAATGTATCTGCTTATAGGTTTTTCATCCAAGGATTTATCTCTGTTCCTTCTGCTTTCTGCACACCTGAGGATATCATCCTTAGTCTGTGGCAACATAATAAAGTGATAGCATTACAGGAAGGATATTGGAAGCTGAGATAGGAGAATAAGCAGTTGGAGCAGATGATACCTCTGAGAAATTAGAACTTCCTATTTTGTGGACATATACCTGTAATCTATGGCATGGGAAGTAAAATAAGAAATATATAAAAAGACCAGTTCTGCATACCAAGAGTGTTTTGGTTTTCCATTGTGTACCTTGCTTCTACTATTAGCACATTTTATTTTTTGAATCTCTTCTGGTGTCACCTCATGTGATATGATTTGTGGTATGTTTGAGGTTGCTTGTATTACATTTGCAGAGTGTTGCAATCTCTTTGCTGAAAACTATTCTGATTTGCTTAAATCTATTCTGTGAGCATAACTTTGTTAGGCAAGATGTTCCCTTATTTTCTTTCCTACTCTCTGAGAGTACTTGTGTTACATAAAATGATGTACAAGGAGTGCTTTGTGAAGTACAAAATGTGTCTATGGGTGTTTGGGCTTTTTTTGTTAACAGGGAAAGTAATTTGATGAGCATGTGTGGAATGTAGCTGTGGGGCATGAATGCATTGTTAAAATATTCAGAGAGCTAATTTCAGTGTTAAAATTGTAGGCCCATATGCTTACCAGATGCTCTTCTCTCGTTCTCCAGGTTTTCGGTATGGGAGTGATATAGTTCCTTTTTCCAAGGAAGATGAAGAGCAAATGAAATACAAAACAGAAGGAAAGTGTTTTTCTGTTTTGGGATTCACTAGATCCTCACAGGTGTGATACTAAATGTCTTCCTATTCAGCTTCCTGGGTTATTCAAGACACTTGATCTTGGTTTGAATTCAGTGAAGTCATGGTGTTGTGTTGGATTTCAGTATTGGGAATGGGACATCTCCACTCAGGTATGCAGGGCTGACTTATTTGCTGATTCTAGTACATGGAAGCATATATGGTCTTGTGAAGGAAAGAAGCTCATAAGTATGGTCATTGGTCCCTCAAGTGAAGCCAGAGTCACTGAACTCAGATCTCTGCAAAGAGGAGACAGAGGTATTGTGGTCTCATTTCATCTCACAGACTTTAATAGTCTGTCTTCTGTTCAGCTCAGACTGCAGCCTTTCTGGGCTTTGTCCAGCCAAGAGTATGGCTGCTTCTTAACAGAAGCTTCTCCCTCAATGTTAAAGTGATGTTAAAGAAAGCCTCAAGCTGCCTCCATTCATTCTCAATTCCATAAGGATTAGTTTGTGAACCATGACTGGTCTCTTTCTATTGTGAAAAAACTTAAATATAGTGAAGACTTCTTAGACAAAGGTAGCATAATTCAAAAGCTCTCCATATTTCCGTGAGATGCTCAGTGTTTGTAATGCACTTATCTCTACTTGTGGTATTGACTTTGCTGTTTGTTGTCCCTGACAGTTGTAAGAAACTTACTTTGAGCAAGTACTTTAATAAAAGTTACCCAACACAAGGTGATTTTCTTCAGAAAATCCAGGACTTAAGCATTAGCAAAGCCTTAGGCAAAGGCTTAACAAAACTGTTCTTCAAGAAGGACACATGAGGAGAGAGTACAGAGATGTGAGTGCCAAGTAATTGCTGTGGATGTTAAGCTGCTCCCCATCTTTTTTCTTTGAAAAAGTTTCTGACTGAAACTTTACTCATCTTGGAGTTACCTACACCCAGTCCTCTTCACCAGTCAAAACTGAAATGATATTATGGCAGTTCTACACCTTCACTTCTGACAGCTCCCAGCCCTCCTGCTCTTTGAAATCTCTCACTGCCTGAACAAAGGAGAGCTCTTGATAAAGGCTAAGGCATCATCACCTTTACAATGAAGGAAATATGCAAATGAATTAGGAAGCATCTGTGGGAGCTTACTCCCAAATGGATGTAACTAAACATCTTCTTACTTTACAATACAGGTGACACAGGGACCTCGTGCATGTTGCTAGATGTGTCATTAGACTACTGCAGTGCGGTGTTCCAAAACATAAGCACTGAGGAGCCAGGAAGTAATGTGATTTACTGAAAGGAGAAGCCAGCCCAGCTGGAATCTGTAACCTGGTTGCTCCCTGAGGACTTTCAGACTTAGTTGTTGAGTAATGTGGGAGCTGTGCACTGCAAGTGATTGATCAAGGAAGCATCTCATTCATGCTTGAGCTTATGTGCCCTAAATTGGCCTGGGCCAGAGAGATGTTAGGGAGTGCTACCTCCTGTACCAGAAACTGGATCTAATAATAAGTGAAATGCGTCTGAATCCTGTGTTCCAATGAGACAATTTCTTGGATCTCTTCATACACTATTAGCCTCCAGCTGAGTCTTACTATTGTCATTTAGTTCTGCAAGATGTATTTTGCTGTGTGCAGAGTTTTCTTATGCTGGAGGTTGGCCTCCTGTTTCAGCTTAGTCTGACTTTATTTGAAAATGGAAACTAAGAGGAAAGCAGATGAGGAATATAGTGTTCCTGTGAGCAAACTGTTATTTCATGTGGATTTTTATTTTCCCATTGTTGGTCAGATGGTGTGGTAATGCCTTCAAATACATAGTTAATAATTGTAGGGTTACAGTTAATTTTAGGAATACTTTTTGAGTCATGTAAATATGCATAAAAGAATTAACAAGTTGTTTTTAAACTTTTTCAATGTACCAAATATTGATTGCTTTTAATTAATTTTTATTATATACTCCTCTTGTCTCTGGATTTCATAAGAAACAGAAATTATATCTTCAAGTGTACTCTGGTCCTGTAGCCAGGAGTATATGAGTAGTTATGCACAGTAGTAGCTGCACATCCCCTCAGTGGAATAAAATTACTCAGGCGTGCTTGCAGGATTAAAATTATAGTGGATAGGTAGGTATGATAGCAGGAAGTTTTAACTACAGCTGGAATTTTCAAGACCCATATGTTATCTTAAATTTTGCCTCCTAAATTTTATTGTTTGGAATGATAAAACTGACACTACTCAAATGTATGTTTTATATTAAATTGTTTTTTTAAAAAAACTTTGATGGAAAGATGATTCGTTATTGACTAGAAAAACTGGAACAGCTCCAAATACATAATTAAATAAGGAATAGAACCACCTTATATTCTTTTCCTGAGTTGTTCAGAAGAAGATCAGAGGCCGCTTAAACTTTGATTTCTAATTTATAAGCCATGCCATGTAAATCAAGAAATAATACCTGAAAATATTACAAAGGGACAATTTCTTTTGCAAACAAAAAAAGGTGTAGTGATACACACATGTAGTTATGTATACTATACTGAATGTAAAATTTTCTGAGCATTTAGAGACAGAAAAGGAAAGAAGGATTGCAGGTAGAATAATCTGAGCTGAAGAATCGTGCTGTAGTACAGTGGACAGACCTGCTCTGGTGCAGGTTGTCACTGACTTCAACAGCCTTATGGTAATTTGCTAAATAAAGAAGATAAAATAAAAAGGTGAAATGAATGAAAGAAAAATCAAAGATATAATGACGTTAGTTCTGAGACTGTAATGTAAAGAGGTTTTTTTCTTTAACAAAGAGAGGTTATTTTAATCAGTGTCCATAGTAGTATGTGATCTTTGTGACAGGTCTCCTATGATTGTAGGCTTTCTGTGTGTGTGAGCTGCTGTCGCTCCAGCTGTTCCAGTGATGCCCCTTGATGAATCTCTTTTTCCTTTTTGTTTTAGATTCAGCCATGTTCATGAATAGAATAAACTCTGCTAACAGAAGTTCTTTGCTAGCACAGCTGTATATACTCTGGGTTGGTGTTGAAGTAGCTTTATTAATTAAGGATGAGACTTCTTGTGGCTCCTTTTTGATGTATCTTTGGTAGAAAAATTTAATAGCATAGATATGGTAGGTTTAGGCCTTGTATTAACTACTGTAGTTTTCCACAGTGACTTTTGATTTACTGAAGTAGAATTCAGACTGGTAACAGCTGCCAGTAGCACTGTCTTTCATTCCTGCCCATCTCTAGGAGGCTGTGATAATATCCTATCCAATATGACTGAATATCCATATTAAGTGATAAATGGAGATATGAGACAAATAGAGAGCTTTAACCTCTATGCACTGTAATTAAATTTAGTGACTTCTGACTTGAGTAATGCTAGTTGTTTTGTAATTTAATTGGTCCACTTGTATTGGTGACCTTTTGGTCAGTCTAACTCTTTACCATTTGAATCTGTAGATCAAGAGGCATTACTACATGGGCAACCAAGCTCTGAAGGTCTTTGCAGCCAAAGATGATGCGGTAAGGTAAACTGAAATGTAATGCTGAATGTATTTTGCTGCACAACAAAAAAGAATAGTAGTGATGCTTGAGATTGTCCTGTCTTTCTTTGTTAATAAATACTTTTAATGCAGTTTACAGAAATGTCTTATTTCATTGCCTAGTAGGTTAAAAAGAAGTTGGATTAAACCCCAAATGAATACAGTATCTCATGAATAATGAAAAACTGGTAGATACTATGTTTGAGCAAGGTTGTGAGGAACCTGAAATTGGTGCTGAAGTCGATTCTCATGCAGAGCAACAGTGTGCCCTGTCACTGTGTTATTTAGAACAGACCTTCAAAGAACTGGAGGTAAAAAGCTCACTCTGGAGCTCTAATATGTTCCTTTAAGGGACTTTCCTCCCTTTCGCTATCTCATGCAAAACCTCTGAGAGTTCTTCACACCTGCTGAAAAAGGTGGAATGTGCTGAATCTAAAGTTGGCTCAGCTTTGAATGGAACCACTATCGTGATGAGATTTGACCTTTCTGCTTCTTTGATTTATGAACATGAAAAAACGCTTGTGTTAAAGTTATAGCTGAAATGGAAACTAGTCTTGACTAAATCAATGCTGTTGAATTCCCTGTGAAAGATGTATTTCATGATTAAGAACTTGCATGATTTTTTCGACTTCTTTTTTCCCTCCAGAATGCAGCAGTTGCTTTTTCTGCGCTTGTTCGTGCATTGGATGAGATGAAAGTGGTGGCTGTAGTGCGCTATGCTTATGATAGAAGATGCTATCCACAAATTGGAGTAGCTTTTCCATATATTAAGGATACATATGAGGTAATTCTTCTCTCTTAGCCTTCTGCAGAGAGACCCAGAAGCAACACAGTATGTCAGGACTTTTGCAGCATATGTTTCCCCTGATCTTTCTTACAAGAGACTATTGAAAGAGCTAAATATGTATAGCATGGCTGAGCGTGACGGAGGTGGGGGCGGACACAACAATCTTCAGACTTTTGAAGGGTATAAACATAAAAGATGCAAAGCAATTATTTAGGGTGGTATAAACTGGAGGAGGTAATTGAATAAAGAAAAAATGAGGCAGAGAAATGTTAAAAAAACCAAATCCAGCTTTTGACTTTGGAATACACTAAGCTGTGATAAAACCTCCCAAAGCGCCAATGTATTGGATATTTAAAGCAAGGATAATTGGAACTCTGCACGAGAAAAAGGGATCAGATGGGTGGGGAGGTCTTTATTCCACAAGCAGAAAAATCAAGTATAGCCATCACTATGTTATAAAATATAATGCTGTGTTTTATTCTGATTCAAATTGTGTTGCTCTGTACATATTTTAAGTGTTTTGGTGTGCACAGACATTACATCTTCAGATTTTTCTTAGGTTTTAGATTGCCCTGACATGGCACTCTGGGGATACAGATTTTTTTTTTTTTCTTCAGGCTAATTTGTTTTTTCTTTCCTCTTGCACAGTGTCTCATCTATGTGCAGCTACCCTATATGGAAGACCTAAGACAATATGTATTTTCATCCTTGAAAAACAGTAAAAAATGCATTCCTACAGGTAAGACATTTGCTGGTCAAGAAACCTGATTGTCTTTTTCTAACTCTTTTAGAGCATCTTAGAATATTTGGCTCACCAATGAAAGCATAAGTTCTGTTGTTATTTTGGCTTAGGAAAACACCCAGGTATTTGGGCATCCATTATGGTGATGTCATCTTGAAGTGTAAGTGTGTATTAAACCTTTGGCACTTCAGGTGCAGGCTGAGCAGACCTAAGTTTGCATGCAGTATGTCCTGTTAAATGACAGCATTGTGAGTCTCACAGGCTCCTGTGATAGAGAGCTGCGATTAGTCCTCTGTATCCTTTGATCTTTGAACTCATTTGTGGGAGTAAATGGCCAAACCTTGTGGGATCTGCAGTGTGTGATTAGCTAGCTAGAATTAGAACAGCAGCAGCTGCTCTGTTGGTGCAAAGCTGGTCCTGTAGCCATTTGCAGTATGGCCTGTTAATATAATGTACAAAGGCAAAGACAGTATTTTCTGTGGAGTGTTATTAAACCGTGTGCTTATTGGTGTCCAGCTTGAGATGGATGGCATCTTTAGAGAACATGCAGCTACACAAAACTTGACTTGCTGTTCTGAGAGTTTTGCACAGCAATGAGTCTTAAGTGGATGTAATTTAAAATCCACTCCTGCTTCTTTCATTTGTTATGAGATGCATTGAATGGGCACCTGCACGTCAGGGTATATTTAGCATGCTGGTTTGTTTCTATAGCTGTTTCTGTTTTCTTGCCTGTAACTAGCAGTTTGATAACAAATCTAAAACCTGTCTTACCAAAGCAGTAGCTGGCTATTGTGAACTGTGTTAATTTGCAATCATAACTTTAAAAATTTATATTATGCCATTTAGTTTTGCAAACCAACTGTTATCCTTATTTTCTAAGTGGCCTATAAACCTTCTGTTGCAAATGAAAACATCTTGAAAAAGAAGAAAAGCTAAAGCAGAAAGGCAACAATAATTGAGGTCTTGGGGGAAAAGTCTTTATGACTTTACACTGTAGTCCTTAAATAAAGCAGGGGTTTATTATTGTGTCCATTATCCATATTCTTTATTGGCACATCCATAGCTGCACAGTGTTCTGTGGCATGTAATGACTGGGTGAAAATCTCGCATTGTGAAGCAAATCTTCATTTATAAATTATCTCAAGAAATGCATCCATCTGCAAGTGTATTTAATCTTCCTTTGTATGTAATTGCTGCCTTAGTGGATCAGTTATCTGCTGTTGACTCACTGATTGATTCTATGAATTTGGTTCATGAAGATGAAGAAACATTTGAGGATCTATTTAAGCCCAGCAAAATTCCAAACCCTCATTTTCAGAGATTATATCAGGTGAGATGAACTATATGGTATTTTTTAAAAACTTTTTTTCTTAAGACTTTTCAGCCTTCTGTCTTTCTTTGATTCACGTTGTAAAGATCTGCATTGTGAAAATGCAGATATAAATCTCTGGCATTAAAGTATGTGGTAACCGGTGATTTCTGTGCTGTCCCTGACATAGATGTATCTTTAAAATTTCTAGTTTCCAGGAAGCAAGGGAAATTATACCTGTGCTGAGGTGTCCACAACAGCATCAGTGATATTCATAGGCACACAGACTAGGCAAGTTAAAACTTGCCTCTCAACACTGCATTGTAGACATAGATTCAGTCTTCAGCTTTTGGACAAAGAGAAAAATTGGCTGAAAATTGGGGATATCTTCAGCTTCTCATTCTGTGTCCCATGACTTTTCTGTGCAGTGTTGCATCTAGCAGTATTCCAAACCAGGTCAGTCTGAGGTGAAAGTGGATCAGTAATAAATGGTTATTAAGATTGTTGACATTTAAAGTGTTCTGTTGGGGTGTCTAAGCTGATGCACTTTACGAGCCAACAGAACAGTTCACGCTTCCTGCAGTTATTATATCAAGCTGTCTCCATTTTGATTTGCATTCCTTTCATATCACGAAGACTTTCATTGCAACTGTGAGGATGAGAGACTTAATTATACATTGGAATCCAAGTGTTTAAAAAATGACGCAGCAAATTCAAAAATAAAGAAAATTATGTTGCAATTTAAGCAACTGCAGAATTGTACTGTATGCAGAACCATGGAGATATATTGAATGTGTGACTCTGCTCTGAAAATTGACCAAAAATGGTATTATAGCAATCATGTTCATATCTCAGCAATTCCACATGATTTATTTCGGTTTACAAGTAGGAAGAAGATGTTTTTTTAAATTAAGAAAGCTTACCCTAGCTTCCCAAAGCCTTGCTTCCTCAGTGTTGTTAAAATAACCAAAGGATCTGAAGGTCAATGTGTGCTTCAGGAACACATGTAAGCCCACTGTCTTCAACCCTACTCTGATTGACACCTGAAGAACTCAGAGGTCTCATCAAGTTCTGCCAGTCATATTGACAAGACAGTGTGTAACTGAGTGCAAGATTTGATCAGTTGGAGGTTATTGCAGGGCAAGAACTTAAAAATGAGCTGACCTCTTCACAACTCTTATTTTTGGAAGGGTTGTTAAGCTTGGATATTACAAAACTTGGGCATTGCTTTTAAATGAGGTACTTAGATAGGATTTCCTCTGTTGTATTGCTAGATAGAGTTTTGCATTCTTTTAGTTTAGTGAATGTCTTCTATTGGTGAAAGATGGTTTTTTTTAGGTGTGCTATTTGTCTTCTGAAACAGTGATGGTAGTGTTCCAGCACTTGAGTCAATTGATGCTGGAAGAGGGTAACTGAGTAACTTGACAATTTCCTTAGAGGATTATAGGATTTTGTAAGGGTGAGTGCTACTGGTAGAAAAAGCATTTACTGACTTCATGGGATAGGATGCAATTTCTGTCCTTGCTGTTCAGAAAGCCCTAAACTGTTAGTCCCCTTAGTGCTTTTGGCCACACTCAGCCCCATTTGTTTGTATGATTAAAAAATTTTTAATAATCTGTGTAAGTTGTTCTCTCCTTTGCTGTGAAGATATCCCAGATTCTTAGTATTTTGTTCTTAGGCAAAACAGTACTGCTGGTTCCTTAAGAACTGTGAAGAAAAATTCTGCATCATCTTTTGACTATAGCCAGTAAGTGGATTGGGCTGAATAGAACCTATAAATGGTTTTGAAAAATAACTCTGAAGAAAAGGATGAACTCCTACTTCATTTCCTTGCTTTGTTGCCTCATGAAGATATTTGGAATGATAAGTGACAAGAGCCAGAATTTAAACAAAAACATCAAGCTAAATTATATCTCTGGAAGTAGTGGTAGGCATCAGGAAATGACAGAGTGGGTGAGAAGTAGTTGTTAATGCTTGCTGGAGTGGAAGATGAGGAATATCCTATATCTAGATTTTCAACTTTTATTCCTTGCTTCCACAAAAAAATTAGGTGAACCTCTGTAGCTTTTGTAATGGTAGACTTCCAACATTGTTGTTTAAGTTGTCCATCTTAAATACAGGGATTTGTATCACCTAAGACGATTAGGGAATGCAGTGCATTTTATTTGCTAGCAAATAAACAAATTGTTCAACCATGGTGGTTCTGTTGGTGCATGTATGTCATTGCTTATCACAGAATTAATGGTGTGAAGCCCAGTTCATTACATCCATTGACCAGTATCTTGGTGTGACCCCTGTTCTGAAAGCTGGCTGTGTTTCTAGAAGTGGAGATGTAAGAAATTAGGAAGAGCAATGAGGAGCTAGTGCCTTGGTGACCGCATGCATGAACAGAAGTGAGTCTGCAAGGCAGTGGCAGTGTGGGTTTCCTCTAGCAGGGAGGGTGGGAGTGATTCTTGCTGGACACAGAAGGAAGGGGGGGGAAGCAAGGATAAGAGGGACAGTATTGGTTTAGAAACTCCAGGTTGTCTATTTAACTTAGTCTCCATTTAGCACCTGAGTTTTGACATGACCTGCCATCTCAAGTTTGAGATGTAGTCATCTACTTTAAAAACAGGTACAAGTGGATGCTGTGGCCTCTCAGTCTGCTCAGCTCCTGCAGCTGCACACATTAAGATGTCAGTTACAAAAGCCTGAAACACAAAGGCATAACAGGGGACTTAGGTTTTTTTGCTTTGTGAGTTTAATTGAATTAACCTTTTTTTTTTTTTTTTTTTGTCACAAGAGCCATTACTGCAGCTTCCAGCAACATTTTTACTCTTTCAAAATAATGGTGCCTTAAATCATTACAAGTGTTTCCAAATCAGTAGCCTTGTACAACTGCCTCCTTTTGGCAGTATGTTCTAGTCTGGACTGGAATGTTAATGGCAGCCTGAAAACACACCAGTATTGATGTGTCACATAATGTCTTGATTTTCTGTATTGGCAGATTTCCAGTATGAATAGGAACTTTGATTTGATGTTTTTTTAAATGAATGTCATGTCTGACAGCCAACAGGGGAGCAAATCTCTGCTGTATTCCTAGTTTACTGAGTAGGTACCTCCATATGGATGTCTAATGCTCCTAGTACCATGGACATGGAAAAAAAATTGTCTCCTTTGTATATCACATGTTTTGATGAGTTTGTGTGCATGCACTGGTATCTGTGTATTTGTAAATGCACATACCTCTCTATTGCTATTTCACACTTCACAAAATTGTGAAGATATTTACTTTGTTTCCAAAACCCTCCATGGAATTTCTGTAGCCTGCCTCATTAACCTCATCTCTCCCCGTCTGCTTGACTCTGTGACTGTGTGCACTGACTCTACACTTGGGTGAAAAATCCTTCTCTATAGCTCTCGCCATCTGTTCCAGCTTTGTGCATCTGTCAGGCCCCTTCATTCAAAGCTAGGTTCCAAACATGCATATATTCTGTGCCTCACCTGTGCACATGTAATATTCTCTCTTTCTATTTGCATTCGCTATTAAGCTTGTGAACATTCCTCCTGTATGCATACTGAGTGTAATTGACCAAGAGGAAATTATTTCTTTGAGGGACATTAAAGTGTTACAATAACTGGAATGTGTGGTTGGGATAGATCTCATTTACTTAATTTTGAAGTGTATAGAAATCTCTCCCGTGGCACTGTTTTATAAGAGAACTGCTTTTTAAAGGTAGAGTGAAGCTAAAAATATGAACAGTTGCAGATGACTGTTTCATTCCTGGGATTTTTCTAATAATTTTCATAGCACTCATTCCAATGAGTGTGGGAACACTCATCTGCATCAGAATTCTTGTTTAATGTCATTAATAATGTCCTTAAACAGTTGATCATAAACTTTCAGTCCATTGTGAGACAGAATATTTTTCAGCAATACAAAGATAGTATGTTTAATATGGAAGATATTTTGCACTTACCATATGGTGAGTTTTTAATATAATTGAAAGTTCTACTTTGCTCAGACTGTTTTGTTTCTTGCAGTGTTTGCAGCACAAGGCTTTTCACGCTGATAAGCCACTGCCACCAATAGAACAGAATCTTTTAGAAATGCTAGAGATGCCTTGTGTGGTAAGAGAAAGGTGTCAGGCTCCTCTGGAAAGAGTAAAAGCACTTTTCCCCCTGAAGGAAGTTGGCAAGAAAAAAGAAGAGAAGACTGCACAAGACATCTTCAAAGACAAGTACGTTAGAAATGTATTATGGATTTTTTCGAAACTTTTTTTTTACACTTCAGGTTGTTTTTGCTGGATGAATCAGACTCGGAATCTTTTGAACAGAAAATCAATGAGTTACACACTGGAAAAAATGTTGATAGATAGAGAATATTGTGGTGCCACAGAATGTCTGGAGTATCTTGTGAATAGTGGTGCTCATACTGTTGCAGTGCAGGACACAATAGGAACCAGTAAGTTCCTCATGTCTGGGGAGCCTGTACCTACTCATGTAAGTTCCTCATGTCTATATTTGCTGTCACAGAATTACAAAATCCATCAGATTAGAATGGACCCCACTGGAGGCTTCTTGGTCAACCTGTTGCTCAAAACCACCTGTGAGATCTAAGGAGGGATTCATACAGTCTGGCCTTGAAAACCTTCAGGGTTTGTGCATCCTTTCTGGGCAATCTGTTGCATTGCTTCTTGTGTCCTGGTCAGACAGTTTGTCCTAGAGGTGGTTATAAAAGAATTCAAATAACCTAATGGGGGGGGGGGGGGGGGTTCTAATTTAGCTCAGAATAAATGCCATGGCTCTTTAAATTAGCCATAAAGTTGAGCCTTCCTTCTCAGCATGCTTGATTTAGGTAATTGTCTAGCTTTCATTTTGAATATCAAAAAAAAAAAAAGCAGTTTCATTATTATCTGCTGTGCAATTAATGTGGTTTTCTCCAAAAAAAATCAAGCTGTTATAACTCTTCCTGGAACAGCTATTGTTTGAACAGTTTTAAGACAGAGTATTTTTGTTGTTATTGAATATACTGTGTTTAGTTTATTTGTGCTGCAGATAGGAAGAATAAATGCTAAATTGATACTGCAGTTTTACTGTCACCCCAGCCAAATCAATTTGCATAAACAAAATCTGCTTCTGAGATATTAATTTCTTGAAATCTATAATGTAACTAGTGGGTCCCTGACACATTGGAGTGTTCTCAGTTAGCTCCTTCTCTCTTGATTTCGTCATTTTTGGTTCAGTCCTTTCAGCACTAGGAACGGCATCTTGGAGGGGTGTTGAGCTCTTGCTTAGCTCGGTCCTTTCCTCTGGGTTGGGTGGAGCCTTCTCAGCATCTTCTCTTTGGGAAGACATGACCCAGGACTCCTCAATTTGCTGCTTGAGACTAAGGACCACATTCCAGTCTACAGACTGGGAAACACCTGACTTTCTTGTTGTTGTTGCTGATTTTAGTGTATTCCTGTTGCCTTGGTGTGTCTGTAAATTCATACTGATTAAATTCTCTTTTCCTTACTCCATGCCCCAGTTTCTCTGGGTTTATGTACATATGTACATTTGTATGTATATCTTAAAAAGTGGTAGAGCCATTTTAGAAATAAAAGGCAAAAAATTTGGCTCAAACAAGCTAGAGAGAGAATTTAAACAAAATGCAGTGACCCATTACTGTTAGTTGCTTTAAAATATATCTTCCCAAAAGCATCTGACAAGCAAGAAGGAAATCTATTTTGTTTAAAAACTAGTTTCCTTTAGAGGGGTGATAAAAGTAGCTGTAAAAGTAATTTAAATAGATATTGATATTGGGCATTAAAATGATTTTTTTTTCTTAAAAAGTTGTAAAGGAAGTGAAAGAAGACTCAACTAAACAAAGAAGAATGAATGATAGTTAAGATTTTTTAAAAATTGCAGAAAAATGGTATTGCTGTAGTAATGAATGGGACTAGTAGTATTTTATTATTGCTACAACAGCAGTCTTAACTGTGTTTTTCTTCTGTGTTTGGGGAAAAGCTGAGATAATAGAATTTATTCACTGGATAAAGAAAGTGCATCTCTGTAACAGTGATTAAGGAAAATATTCAATAATAGAGGCACTTGCACAGGTTGCCCAGAGAGGTTGGGGGTGCCCCTTCATGGCAGTGTTGAAGGCCAGGCTGGGTGGGGCTTTGGGCAGCCTGGTTTGGTGGGAGGTGTCCCTGCCCATGACAGGGGTGTAGGAAGTGGGTGATCTTTAAGGTTCCTTCCAACCCAAACCATTCTGTGATTCTAAATGCTATGGCTCTATGAGATTCAACTTATTAATACTAAGATGTAGGTTGCACTTAGGTATTTGGAAAAAGTTGTTTAAAAGATGTCTTAACCATTATTTTTGTTTTCTAAAACTGTTTTATATCTCCTGTCATCATATTGACCAGATTCTTCTTTGTTAATTTTTAAGGTCTAATGGGACTAAAGCAGCATAATTGTAGGCATGTTATCTTAATAGAGATTTCAGTATTCATTTGTATCACTTTTGCTTAAGATCTGTGTAGTTTAAAAAAAATTCCAATAATATAGAAAACATTTTACTTTTTCCTTCTTAAGTTGGCTGTGGAGAGGCTGTTATCTCATCCAGCTTTGTAGGATGTGAAAGGCTTCTATATTAATGTAGAAGTGGGTGTGTTAAATTAATCTTGTATTTTATTAATTTTTCTCAAATAGTAATTGCACGTTTTGCAGTTTAAAAATACTGCTAATCAGTGCATATTCTAAATGTCAGATCCTTGGCTGGTATAAATGGCTATGGATTCATTAGTTTCTGCTGTGCTGCACTGATTAATGACAACTGTAGATTTGGTCCTAGGCTGTTAAATGCAGCATCATCATTTATTTTCTCCTTCCTCCAATCCCAAAACATTTTGAATCAGTAAAAATAATGCAGGAAGAAAAAGAAGAAAATTGATTGCCATATACTTTTGGAAGAAAATATTCTAGAAGAGAATTTTGTTGTTCTTTACACCTTTCATTAGACCATGTTAATATACAAGATTTTTTGGTTCCCGTGGAGCTTCTAAACTCTCTGGTGTTGATAAGTATCAGTTTCTCCTTTTACAGAGAGACATACTGGATGTTCAAAACAATCAAGCAACTTGTTCAAGGTTAGCCAGAAAGTCAGCAGAGTTGAGAATGAAGCAAAGGTATCCTATCCTTGTCCTTAGGCATAGCTAAAGTCATCATTTCTCCCAGAGTGATAAGTAAGGTTATGCTGAATGACAGGAGTTGCTGAGGAGAAGGGATTTCATTTTGGTAGTGACAAAATTAAGGACAGAGAAGATTGCTGAAACAAAGTGAGATAGACAGTGATTGTAAAGTAGGGGAGGAGTGTGCTATAGAAAGCAAAAAGGAAGACTCCACAAGTTCTTTCTAATAGTTGATTGCTTCTGTAACGTGCAATGCAGTTTTTGCAATCAGTTGTAATCTTGCACAATGAAAAGTGGCTCCTAGTCCAGGATCTCTGGCTTTGTCCCTACATCATCAAGCAGTTTCTTCTTTTGATAGTAGTAGAATTTTTCAGAAAAACTTGTTACTTTGTTTTGGGATTCCTTGAACACAAATCTTGCCCTTTGGGTTGCTCAGCAGCTTTCAGTCATTCTTAAATAGAAATCAATTCATCTGTGTCAGTAGCCTGACAGCATCTGATTTTCTTCCCCTTTTGTGATTATCTGGATTTTCCTCTGTTGCTGAGATATGCTTTAAAGTGTAGCGTGTTACATGTGAGAATTAAGTTCCTAGTTTGAATGTACACCTTGCTCTATGTTACCTCTAAGGACAAAGTAAGAATGTAGCCCAAAATCACAATTAGCTTTTAAAAATAAAAATAGTCTTTTAAAAGCATTTTGAGATGTAGCTTAAAATGTCCAAAAAGAGTTCTGATCTGCTTAACTGGAGTTTGTTATCAGTTTTTTAACAAATACAAGGTGGAAGTTTACAGAGCTCTCATGTGCTGATGGAGAATAGTGGTCATTAGACTCAAAAGCCATTGTGTAAACAGGTTTGTAGTAGCTGTAAATTCCAAGACATGCTCTAGCAGGTAGTGATTGAACAGTAAATTAATGTCTTACTAAAATGGTAAATTTTCACTGACATTTCATGTTTAGAAAAAAAATCTAGTGAAAATACCAAATGTCATGTTATATACAGTAAATTATCAAGGCTAACTCAACACAGACATTCCAGATAAAGTCTTTGGAGATATTCTGTATTTAGAAAGATGAAGGAGGTCTGTATAAGGAAATTCACACCTGAAATAAGCAGGAATAATCTCATACCTTCAACAAGTGATGCCTTTGCTGTATATGAAGATGAAGTTTGATTTCTGTTTCTACTCTCTGGTTTGTGCAGCCCAAGGGAAAAATAAGGCATGGTTGAGTGTTGATTTTGGAACAGTTATGTAATGAAGTTTAGTTCAGTGTACATTTCATTAATTTATTGACTCCCTAGTTGGTAGGTAGGACCATCATCTTCAAGTGTTTATATTCATTTTTGTCCTTCTCATTTGCAGTGAAGATGAACCCAGCCTTAAGAAACCAAAAATTGAAGATGAGGAAGAGAGCTTTACCCTTATGAAACTTGCTGAAGGCAATATCACCTCTGTAAGCATATTTTTACAAATCTGATTATCAAAGGGGAAGATTAATTCTTTAAGTCTATTGTAGTGAATATACAGAATTCCTGATAAAAGGAGAGTTTCTAGCTGAAACATGACTGAAATACTGTCTACTTGTACATTTGAAACTCTGCTAGAGATTGTGAAGACAACTTTCTCTGCCCTTGGGCATGTGTTAACACAAGTTTCCATCAGTCGTGGATATTTTAGGACAAAATTCTCTCCTGGTGTTTAGAACTCTAAAAGGAAAGCCTGAGGATCTGAAGAAAACAAAATTGGAGCTCAATGGTTGAATTTTGTTCTTGCTGTATTTCATATCTTCTGCAACATAGAAGTTGCCTCTGTGTATTTAATCAAAAGTATTGCTGTGATTTTAGACATTGTTCTCTGCATTAATTGGGGGTGTAAATCAGAAATTTGGCTGCATCTTGCCACTAGATCTAACTTATAATTTTATGGCTTAGATGAAACCTAACTCGCAACTGTGCACCTTCCTTTATTTGATGTTTTCCTATTATAAAAAAATTTTAATATTGAGCTAACTTCTCTTGTTTTCAAATGTGCTGTTCTTTAATTTTGAAAAAAAAGCATTATTGATGCTTATAAAAATATTTGAAGTCTAAAAAAGTGTCAGTGTTCTGCACTTCTAATATAATTTTCTGATATTTCCTGAAAAGTGGCATTGCTAGATCTTAAAGAAATACAGTGAGACCAAGCAAACTTATTGCAAAGTCCATTAATTATTTTGACAGCAAAGCATAAAAAAAAAGTAGGAGAATTATGATTGCTGATGGGAAATTTTAAGCAATGTAGGATTGTTGTGGTTTTTTTTTTCCCCCTCAAGTTAATGCATCCATTTTTCAGTGTTTATTTATATTTGACCTGGTTTTAGTTCCTTTGAAAGATTTCTGCATTTACATGCCCATTTAGAACTTTGGCTTTAAGATGTCAGACTCTGCCAGAAAGCCTAGATGATTTAAGGGCAAGCTTTTAATTTTGAGGTCCTATTGGAGTGGCACACCACTGATTCTGTACCCCTGTGCCTGGGAGCTCACACTCCTTACTAAGCATCTGGTGAGATTAGGGAGGTCTGAGAGGTCTGTGCTACAGAAGATCTCAAAGCTGAACTAGCAGATAATCTGAATTATTGTGCTTCTGTCCTCTCAGCAGCAGAGAAGTGGCCAACTTGTAACAGTGCAGCAGAGTGAGTTCATCTTACTCATGTCATAGCCAGCCTTTGCCAGGAGTACTGTGCATTAACACACTTTATAAGACTTGCATTTTTGAGTCTGAATGCGGAGAGGTACATGGTTTCTGTTTTCATATGAAAATAAAAAGAAATGTAAAGATTCTTGTTGCCTGACAAGAAGAGAGAGATGGTTATTGGAAGACAATTGAATTGGTTTTGTACTTTTTGTAGGTAGGCAGTGTTAACCCAGCAGAAGATTTCCGAATTCTGGTGAGGAAGAAAAATGCTGACTTCAAAGATGGTAAATGACTTTTGTCTATCTTAATTATATTAGTAGCAACTTCAGAGTTCAGTAAATGCAATCCATTTGTCTAAACATAAGTTTCTAGTGCAATGTGAGTTGCTCTGGAATTTACAGGTTAGCTTGTAGTGCTGCTCAGCCAAGGAAGATGTTGTTTGTAATTCCCATGTTAATACTTGCCTTCCCCAATTAAAAGCCTCAGGTAGCTGTGTTTGGGTAAGAAGGCACTAGACAGCTACACTGAGGCACCTGAGCAACCCCTCAGGTGTTTCTAACAGAAGACACCTTGGTATTCCCTGACTGCCTCATTCAGAATGAGCCTCAGCTTCTCATTCCCAGGGTCTTTCTGGCCTGAAGTGGAGAGCTGTTGGGTGTGCAGAGTGTGAGAAACCTGCCTCATGTTGCATGAACAAAAAAGAGACTCTCATGCCTGGGACTTAAATCTTCACTTGCAAAGGTCATTTCTTACTGCTTGTGAGTGAAAGAAAGCACAGGTGAATTCAGAGTGGAGTAAGCAGGTAGTATTTGTAATCTGAAAGTTGAGAGAAGGCTCTGTGTGCACTGACTCTTCTCAGAGATGAAGAACACCACAGGGCACCGGTCAAACATTGTCTTGCATGGCCTAAGTCTGAAATACCTTGAAATTATCATTGGTTGTATGGTATTTCCCTCCTGGAGTTGCAGTGCAGAGATATATGTAATCCAAAGGTGTCTTAAGAAGAATGCACAAGATGGACGGGGTCCTGTATCTCATAAAGGGTGATTTGAAGGTTGTGGCAGGGTATAAACTTGATCTGCCAAATAGCCATTAATGTCACATTCCATTTTTCAAAGAAAGATTTGCAGAGGTGCTTAAGAGAGGTACTGGGTATTTCAACAAGACCTTTGGTCCTTTTGGATGTAGTTTCAGGAGTGTGTTTATCAGTATATTGAGTTGTGATACAGCCTGTTAAAGCCTGCGTAGCTATTTCTCTCCAAAATTTCCAGACCTGTAAGCTATCTAGCTAGCTTTTTTGCATGTATTTTTCATTAGACCCAGAAGAAATTATTTATTAAAAAAAATATTTGGAGTTGTGTTCTTGAATCTTAGCTCTATTAATATGCAGTAAAAAAAGCATTGTACAATACATTAGAATACAGAAACTGTGGAACAGTTGACTACTTTGTTACAGTGATAAATTTCATGTAGGAAAGCTTTAAGGCAGAAATAACTATAGTGATTATCCTTGAAGATGGTTTAACTAGAAAAAGTGCTTAAATATGTCCACTTGGTAGCTGTGCTGGAGATAACTGCAGTACATGGTTGGAAAGTTCTGAAATTGTGAGCAATTTGCTTTTATTCTTTGTGATCTGCTCTGTAATGATAAGGTGTAGTTAAACAGAATGTAGTGCAGTCACCCATTTACAGGAGAGATAGAAGCCACTATAAATAAAAACATACTTTGCATATTATCTTTTTCTTTTGGGTAATCCTTTTTGTGCTTCAGAGCCTTTTAGGTGGCTTAACAAATTGAACATTGCAGGCATGTTTTTAATGGCTTGCTATATTGCACTTTGGTTATGTAAATAGTAAATTCTGCCTTAAAACTATTCAGTGGTTCTAAGGGTTTTTTTGGTATAATTTTGTCATTTAATGATGAATTTTTTTCCCTCTGCTAGAACATAAGACATAAAATTTCTTTGCAGAAAAGGATAATCTGTGGGATTCAAATACTTATTTGTAAAAAGGGTAGCATTTTATGTGTCAGGATGCAGACAGGAGAACTGCTAAGTTGCATTCTGTTTTTCTTTCTTGTATTAAAAAATATCTGCTACAGTCTTCCTAACTGAATAGGGCTTACATTCACCTTTTAAAATAACAGCAGTCCTTTCATTGGGAGGAGAAAGACCTTTCAACTGTTTGATTTGAGGTGGGTTGTTTTTTAGTAGATAGAGAAGTTGTAGCAGTAGGAAGAGTTGTACTTTAAATAGTGACGCTACAGTTGCTTTTTAATTCAGCTGCAGGTTAATGGCACACCCACACCAAAATTATAAAGGTAGCAGTACCAGAGGATGGCAAGGTGATTATTTTTCTTTTTCTTCTGAAACAGCTTGTAGGAAGTCCTGATGGTATATTTATCACTAAAAATAGGTACCAGTATATTTCCTGCAGTGCCCTCGCTGGGATGCATTAATCAGGGTTTGCACCTTTCATAGCAGAAGTCTTAAGTGGAAGCTAGTCCATGTCTGATGCTGTGTGACATCTTTGCCACTAATGCCTAAATAATATCTGCAGAAAATCAAAGATTTTCAGATTGGTAAGGGTCTTAGAGATAGGTTTTCTGGACTGGCAGCTCAATTACTGAAACAATAATCAACTTTGGATTTACCTGAAAACTGTGTCCTTTATTAGTAGGGAGCTGCTTAAGTGAGATTGGTGAGATTTGTTTGATGGTTTCAGCTTACTGGTTAATGCTGATGCTCATGTAACTAGAATTGTGTTCCCCTCTAGACATCCTTTCTTATTTGCATTCATGGCCAGAGAGATGTCATGTTATGCAGGTCTTATTTTGAGCAAGTCACAAGTGTAGAGTCATCACAAAGAGATGTCCCCTGATAACAGCTTCTGACGTTTTTGTCAATGACTGCACATAAAATAGATTAGTTTACCTGAGTAGAATCTAATTATTGCTCCCAAGTGTGTACAATGAGTTTCTCATTGCTGTGGCTTTAGAGAAGGCTTCAGAAAATGCAGTCAGTGCTTGCTGTCTTTGTAATGCCAAAGGAGTAGCCATGTACTGCCAGTTCATCCTCCTGTTTGGAGGTTTCCATCCGTGTCTGCATCTCTGGAGAGCAGATCATGTCTGATGTGTTCTGTTATATTTTCATAGGCTTCTGTATAAGATAGAATCAGGGGAGTAGAAAAAGGTATTGACACATGCACAGTATTTTCTTTGATTTGTAAATTTTCTGTGTGAGTTTATAGGCCACATTTCATTGCATCTTAGAGTACTCCTGTCTGAGAACATGATGTTGAAAAAGTTTTTTTTTATTTACTTATTTTTCAGCTGGGAGAGAAATCTGCATGTCCAGAGACAAATTGCACTAAGCTCTCATTTCTATATTTATAGTAAATTAGTTAATATTTTTTCCTAGGCATTTCTAGAAAAACATAGCTGAAAGAATCAGTAACTGAATGTGAAAAAGGATGATATTTCATTGCAAGATTTTCTGTAGAGATAAGTATAGTTAATTACCTTTCTGGAGCTAAGATAGTTTTTTAAAAAGCTAATACTTCATTTAATTCTTTGTTGGCATGTTTTTGCAGTTTGTCTGCATTTTTATCTTACAGAATGTTTTTGTATATTTCAGAGATTATTCATGCTCTACTGCTAGGCAGGCCAAATGCAATGACTGGTTTGATGAAAATGATTCAGTCATTAGAAAGGCTTTTGCAAACCAAATACTTGAGTATATAGAATCACTTTGAAGTTTTCTGTATATCTGCTTCACAGAGAAGATGAAGCCAGGTTTGTCTTTGAAGAGCATAGTGATTGGGTGAGAGTCAAAGCTCTGAGTTGCAACAAACAGAATTTGAATTAGATGTTATGGAGAAAAAGATAATAAAGATCACAATGATGGGGCTCACATAGAAAAAGGGCCCATGAGAATTGGAGACTCTCCCTCTTTGGAGCCACACGGAACTCAAGTCTGCGGAGCACTGAGGCACCTGTTCCACCGTGCACCCTGTTTTTAGCAGGGATTTGGGTCATATGGCCTTCAGACATCCAGCCTCAATCATTCTGACTCATACTCAGAGGACATTTAGAGACACCATTTCAAAACTGAACAGCACCTCATAGGGTACTGGATTAGTTCAACAGCCAACAGCTCTTGGTCTTAAAATTCTTATTTCTTGGCTTAAAGATGAAGGAGGTCCTTAAAAATTAGTACAGTTTTCAGTTCAGAATTTCTTTCTTCTTTTCAGTTCTAGAAAGATGGTACAGAGCAGTATTTTAAAATGAATTATCAGGTGATTTAACTGATTTGTCAGTGAATCACACTTTAAGCACTGTCCGTGAATACAAATCATTACCACCGGCAGCGTGTAAATCAGAATATTAACAACAGGAGCCTTTTGTATAAGGGAAGAAATTTTTTTTAACCTGAATTTTTTTTTTTGGGGGGGGAATGCCCAAGAAATCAAGCTTGGACTGTAATAATAAACAATTTTGGCTACTATTATTGTGTAATCTGATTGGTATAGTAATCAAGACCAAGAGCTGAACTGAACAAACATGAAAATATAACTGCACTTCTGTACTGTAGCTGTTCAGAGATAACAAGTGAATATAATTGTTCATGGCATATTTCACAGAAAATGACAGCACTAGTGAATGTATTTTGGAGTAGCAAATGTATCTGAATGCCAGAGCGGAAGGGATTAAATTCTGCTAGAAATAAAAGATCTTCTATTCTGGGATTTTTTTTCCCCTTGCAGTTCTCTAACCCTTAATAACTGTATTTGTTATCTAACCAGTCAGGTACAGTAGAAAGAGGGAAGAAGAGATTAAAATTTCTTGGGATGTTCTGTAGAATGTGGTGGTTATTAGGAGTGCTGGAAATTCCAGTTAATGCAAAACGTAGAAGTCTGTTGTTTGTTCACTTCCTTAAATGTGTGTGGAGTGAGGGAAGTTGGGAGAGAAGAAAAAAGTTGCAATTGCACTTTTTTGTGAATGGGTGATTGGGCTGTCAGTTTGTAACTCAAGGGCCTACTACTCATAACATCAATGCCTGAGATTTGTCTGGGACACATCAGAGTTAATGCATATCACAGCTTAGTTAAAAAGCCATCTTTATGCAGAACATGCTTTGCTCCAAAAACAGGGACATCTATTTTTTGCTGCATCCAGACCCAAAGATTCAGACTAATGAAAAGGCAGCAGGAAATCAACGAAGTTCTCAGATTAGAAGTCTAAAGGAACAGCAACCACTTCAAGAATTTCCTGCTATAATCCTTATCTTCAGTCTTTAGTATTACTTTTGGCCCCCTGAAATAATTTGGTAGTCTAATCAGAACATAGGAATTTTTGTCTCTTAGTTTCACCCATCATTGGCCTATCATTTAAGGGAAACCCAATGGATAGAACCAACTTTTTAGCCAAGATACTTCAGGTTGTTAAGGAATGTGACTTTAAATAGTGTTGCTATGTAACCTGTTTGCTGCCTATATTATGGACTCTCAGTGCCTGGTAAAAGATTGCAGGTTTCCTTTGGTTCCTTACAACAGGTTTCAAAAGGAGGCATCTCATAGTCAGTAGCAAGAAAGTCTTTTCTTCTGGTGGCTGCCAGGGCAATCAAATGGAAAGGGATTTAAAAAAATTTAAATGCAAAAGAAGTAGTAGAGTGTCTGATAATTTCAAAGAGTATGCTGGAATCTTTCTGACAATAAAGACTTTTATTGCACCCTTATAGTGCCTGAGGTTTTAATTTAACACATCAATGAGAAGGCAGTGTTTAAAAACAACCACCACCACCACTGAAAACACCAGCAGGACTTGCTTTTATTAGTGCAATTCATAAGAAATTAGAACATTTAATGAGAAAATCATTAACCATGAAAAAAATGGACTGACTTAACTTGGGAAGCTTAAGTAGTTAGACTTCAATTTAGTTTGTCAGCTACTGGTGAAATAAATAGAGAGTGAGCTGATTACCTCTGGCACAGTAGGCACTTTAGCACACTTTCTTGTGCTGTAGCTGCTGTTGGGCAGAACCATTATCTGCCTCCTTTTCTAGAAACTGTCAAAACCTAGTGGAAGAATATCAAAAATGCCTTGTTTCAAACTATGCAGAGATATTGTCCTTCAGATTCAGTTCAGTTAGGCATTTTATAGAAAATTATATAACAGCTGGTGCTATGCAAACTTGCTAGAGCAGAGAGGAGCATGGTACTTAAACAATGTCTCCTTCATAGTGTGCTTACTTCTTGTTTCTTCCACCACTCTGGCAGGTGATTTTCTTTGTTGATGCTTCCATAGCTGAGATTCTTGAAGTGATGTCTATCCCATAACATCTGGAGCTGGGAAGGGCCATAGATCAGGGGAAAGGTTCTGCTAATCCACTGGCTGGTCTTTAACAGTACAAGAACAGGGACAGGCAGATGCTGAAAAGCTTTCTGCTTTGGTCAGAAAGCTTTCCTGAATCTTCTTCCTCAGTGGCAACAACACCGGTAATCTCCCTTGATAGACATCCTCTTTTAAGGATTCTGAGAATTTGTTCATTTTTTCACTTGTTAAAACTTAACCCTTTACCAAAGGCTGATTTAACTGCTGGTGTGTGTTTCAAAAGATCCTGTTTATGATTTGTTCTTAACCAAAGTCTTGGCTCTTGTTTTGAGAGAGGCAGGGCACCATCAACTCCCTATTCATTCTTTTTACAATGCTTCTGAGTTTATAGATCACTGTTGTATCCTCCTCACACTTGTTTTTTTCCTGGCTGAGGTGTTTGTCAGAGGGTAAAATTGGACAGTTCCTTAACTGTAAGTAAACACGAAGCGAAAGTAAATTACTGAAATCTAGCAGAAATTAGTTGGGATTTGCAGAGCTCTTGGGTGACATTTTCTCTTGTCTGTTTGCAGTGGTTTACAGCTACCTGCATTTAGGAGCTCAACAGTAAGGGTAACACTGGTGTTCCCCATTTGTTGGTACAGGTCTCACTGTTTACCTCTGCTACTTTTTGTCAGGCGTGCACAGTTTATAATCTCTATAATCATAAACCTCTTTGCTTTGATGAAAAATTATCAAACTGCCTGTACAGGAGACGACATACCCTGATGTCAATAACATCAAGGTCTTTTAACTGCAGTCACCCTACACCTGTTGGTTTGACATTATTACACCTTTCTCATAAATTTAATGCTTTCATTGAAATATGCATTGATTGCAAAGGATGTTTAGGGGATATGCTTGTGTTGTAGAACATTAACCTCCCTAAGCTTTAGGATTCCAAATTTTTATCAAACAAGTTAGGCTGCTGCTTTTTTTCTTGGCTTTCAGGGAAAAGTATGCCTTGGACATGCTTGATGTTCTTCCTAGTATATCTGGCTTTTCCAGAGAGGCTGAAATTGTCACTAGCTTATATAACAATTATCAACTTGCATAGCTTGAGGCAGTGTGGGTAGGATTAACTACTTAGGTGCCTGTGGAGTAGAAAAAGAGAGATGTAAAGGAAAAGTTGGGGTTTTTTCCTTGAAAGTGTGCATTCTTTTGTTTGTTTATCAGTTTATTTCTCCTTGTCTTCCAGTGAGTCAGCAGCTGATAAACCGCATTGATCAGTTCTTGGAAAACAAAGGTTCCCAGTACTACATGAAAGGGATCGACTCTATCAGGGCTTTTAGAGAGGAGGCCGTGAAGGTAATGTCAATGTATGAATACTCTTACCTCTTTCAAATTAAAGGCATGATAGGGCTGTTTGCTTGATAATTTATTGCTGCAGCAAAAAGAATTTAAATATGTTTCAAATTTTAGAAATAGAGTTGCATTTTATGGGGGTTTTTATTGTTCCTGGAATGGGGACTAGCCTCTCTGGTATTACTTGCTGTTGTTTGTCTTTATTTAAACATAAAACCGAAGGCCTATGAGCTGATGCCTGTGCTAGTTAAAAGTACAGTCCTACAATTTTCTTCTTCAACAAAGCTAGTTACAAGCAAGTCTTTCTAGTTTTCTGAGAGGTGCTTTTTGTGGCTCACCACTCCTTAGAACTCAGAGTTTTAATAGAAATAAAACCCAAATTCTGTAGAGACTTTTGTGTTCACCATGTTAAATGACTTCATGAAGAATTAAGCTTGCTTTAATAGTTCTTGCTTACAGTTGCTGTTACATTTTTTTCAGCTGTCCAAGGTGCAGTGCTTTAATGACTTTCTGCAGGCACTGAAATCAAAGTTGGAAGATAAAGCCTTATCTGATTTCTGGGAGATCATGGTACAAGGTAGGATGGCATTGAAAAAAAATAGGCAATTTCCAGCTGTATTGCATTTATCCATTAAGTAAGAAAACTTCATTAGCAGTGGGGCACTTAGACTAACCCCAGTGCAGCATTTTGATATGCTTCATTCCTGCAGCCTATTTAAAAAAAAACTTTCATGTTGCAGCTTCCTTTCCTTTTCTGCACTAATAGTTTTATATCAGCATTATTCATAGTGCATTGCCAAGTCTTGTTGAAATGGTAAATTAATTGTGGAAGAAGAGACAAATTAAATATTATGGGGTAAGGAGAAGACACAATTTCAGCTGAATTTCTGAATAAATGGAAAAAACTCATGCAGTAGAGCTATAAAAAGATTCTTGCAGTTTAAGCTTCCAAAAAGTCATAGATAGCATTGAAATGTGTCACTGATCATTTTGTATTTAAGTAACCTGAAGGACAGAATATGTGGTAGTATGACACCTACCTATGATTAAACTGGGAGATACAAGGCAGTGCCATTCTAAAAGACATTCAGAGACTACACAAGTGATAAATAAAGGAACATTTTCACAAATAGAAAATGTAGCGGACTAAAAAAAAATCTTTTACATCATAGTCTTGTTTTTAATTGGAACCAATGCTAAGGAAATCTGTTAAATGCCCAGCTGTATCTCTTAAGGATGCATGCTATAAAATGCAGTGATGTGATTTTGTGTAGTACCATTCAAAGTGATGAACTCCAGACATGCTGTAATGTCTACTTCGTCCAGCTTTGAATTACAGGATGTGAATTTGCTTAGCAATGTGAAAAAAACAGCACAGGACAACACTGACAAGAACATTATATTCAGTAGTGCTGTAGGGGACCTTCTCTGTATAAATTTGGAAAAAGAAACCAATAACCTTTGAAAATAGCAAACTTGGATCTTTCAAAGCCATGAGTAATTTTTAGTTAATATAAATCAGAGTTGTTGACAAACTGAAGTGTGTTTTTGAGGAAAAAACCAAACAAACCAACAAATACAAAGAGAGATGATATTTTTATACAGCATAGATTATCTTCCTTTGAGAACATAGTGAAATGAAATTTGATACTTAATGCATAATCTGGCTGCTCTCAGTAGGCAGCTGAAATTGCTTTCTACTTGCTGCTAACAAGAGGAGAAGTTCTGTTTTCTCTCATTCTTGCCACATGACCCATCCCCTCTTTTCTACCAAGTGTGGTGTGCATTGGGTCTTGTCATGAGTGACTGCCATCACCAAAAGAAGGTGGATGTAAGTTAATGCGTTAGTGGCTCAGAAGAAAGGCAGAGCTGTTTGACAAATTCCTTTGTTCAGGAAACCCTGCCTTGTGGTTCTGTGGGCACATGAAGGTGATTCTACACTTACACTGCTGCTGAAATTTTTATCAATCTCCTATTCTTTGCTCTCACATCCACAGCTGCTTATTCAGGCACAAGCATTTGTATGGTCAAGTGATGAACTAGATTGGAAAAACTATTGGGGTCAGAATAAATGGAGATTTTTTGGAAGGTTTTTTTTTTTTTTGGAGGGGTGGGACATCACTACACAGGGTGGTGCTGCTGGCACAACCAAGGAGCAAAGTGGGGCAGGACCAGCACTTTGGTCTAATCACATCATGAGTGTCTGAATGCTAGGAGTTAATTTTTTCTGAGGACCTAAGAGCATGCTGTAAATGACTAAAAGTGCAATTTCTAATAGATTTTCAGCATTTCATCTGTGATCTATGATTTCAGTGTCTCATTAGTTTGATTGTCACAATATTAGCAGTTTCCTAAATGGATACTTCCACAAGCTTATGAATATGCTCATTAATTTATTTTTATATCATATTTTATATCATAGTTGACTCATTTATGCAAGTCACATTTTCCTTTGAGTGATACTCTTTTTTTTTGCTGGTGATGATGACACATCCAGAAGTTGGAATGGGGAACGTTTTTTTCACTTCTAACATTAGGTGAATTTTTGGGAAGCCTTCTAATAGTATTTTTGGGTTTTTTTTCCAGAAAGGATTTTTTTGATCACTAAAGATGAAGCGGAAGGAAGTTTGGTGACAGGTGAAGAGGCTGAGAAGGTATTATTTTTTTTAATAAGCATCTGTTTGTATAGAGCTCTTGCTGTGGAACTGAAGAGTTTCTCATGTGGATAAATCTTCAGCTGAATGAAATAAGATCCATGTGAAGAAATAAGAATGTTCATTTGCCACACAATTGAAACTTCTGCATTTCAGAGCAAAATTACCTTAGCATGTACAAGTTTTACTGTAATTGGTCTTTTAAAAGTAGCATGTATTGAAATGATCTGAAAATATCCTCTACAAAGAATAGGAACTTCAGCAACTCAGTGTAGTGGAACTGCAGAGTGCTATTTACATATGTAAGATCGCTGTTTGAACTTCACAGAAAGAAATATGTTCTCACTGGTAGCACGAGTTCAAAAATATGATACTTTTTAAAAAAGGTTTTGTGAACTCCAGCAATTCAAGTTGTTGTGGCTAATTTTCACCATACATGCAGTGATACCAATATTTTCCCTTTATGCAGCTTTTGTGGATGGGTGGACATCATACATAATGCTGGGGGTATTATTCGTGACCATATTAGATCCTTTTGGAAATGGCAGTTTTGGACTATTTACAGGTATAATTTCTACAGATATGTAGCATTTTAGTAACTACAGTGATGAGTGAAGGATGTCCCAGTTACAAAGGACTGAATTGTAACAGGCAGAATGATGCCTCCTCTTTGGAAGGAAGCAGAATTCAGAGCTGCAGTCAAAAATGATATTTGTGTGGAGAGGATAAGATGGATGTTTTTGTATCAGGCTGCTAGTTTAGGAAAAAGGTCCTTGTATCACAGACCCCCCCTGAAGGTGAAACTGTGTCTAAAATCACCATTTTGCAGAGAAGTAGCTTTTATAGAAGATGCCACATTGATTTTTGCAGCTTCCAGGCCTTCCATAAGCAACAGGCAGAAGTGGGTAGAAGTAGGTTCTCTGTGATTTAGTTAATGAGTAGAAAAAGGTTGTATTTTAGAAACTGCTTTTTTCATCTGTAATAATTTACCTCAAGGTGAAGAAGGCACAGAAATGTCATGGAAATGAAAAGCTAACAAACTAGAAGTCCAGAAAGCTGAGCACATGTGCAGGATACAAATGACAGAGTATGATGATTTTTCTAGACATGAAGGACCTACTGGCTATTTATCATTACACATAAAAGTATAGAGCAACTTTTCCCCCAGTGGTGGTTTTAAAGAGTATCAGCCTTTTTTATCTACTTCAAGTGCTATGAAATTACTTGGAAACTTCCTAAGACAATATTGTTCTTGAGAACTGTGCTTTCTAGTCTGAAACTACCACTGATGCTCAAAGAATGTGCTAATGCTGTGTGAAATAGCCACTGTTCCTTAAGGAAATCTCTACTAACCACAAGGACCTTGCAGCATACCATTGTCTTCCCTGTGAGCTTGTGGTGGTTAAAAAATACTGTGCCTGCATGGGAATGCAGCACAAATGAGAGTATCAAGGACTGGATTCACAGCTGCCAGGCTAAGCTGGAGAAGGCATTTATAGGCTGACTGCAAATTTACATTTCTGTTTACCATCATCCTGCAATCACCATATATTGCAATACAGGAAACTATTTTGTGACTGAAGGTCATTTTGTGATTGATTGAGGGTCATACAATAGCCATATCTTCTCATTAAATTGGAGGAATACAAGATATTGCATGAAATCAGTTTTGCAGCAGAGTTCTCCAAGATGGCAGTTACCTTAACTACCAGAGTAATTGGATTGCATCTCTTTGCTAACTAAGCAGTTGGCAATTCCAGATATTCACTAGATAACCATCTTCCCACACACTGTCCAAATCCAAACCCAGAACCCTAATTCCCATTGGCTGTTAAGGGCTCATATGACTTTTTCATTAAGAAAATGCAAGACTGTGTATTCTTGGAGAAAGATCTGCAGGGATAGAGTATTTTATCTTGGTATTGTGGGGCTGGTATTAAATCTAGTCCTCTTTGGTCCAATTAAACCCTGCCACAATTTTCCTGTGTGATACAAAGCCAGCATTTTCCTAGGTCTACAGCAGATTGCAAAAATGGTTCATTTATTTGTTGTACCGAAGGCAATACCCTTCATTTAAGTGTTATATTGGATTTTTTCAAATATCTCCTAACAGAATAAGATGCAAGTTTTCTTCACCTCTGTAGAGGTTATGTGCAAGCCTGTAGATCATGGGGTTGTCTGTCAGTGTTGTCCTTTGTGACACAAGAGCCCTTTCTCTTATGTGCTGTTTACTAGCTGCTAGTAGTTTCAAGACTGTTTTGTCTGTAAGATTACAGGTTTTGTAGGGTTGTTGTCTGCAGGAAAAAGGAAGGCTTACCAGGCTGCTTATTAGACAGGTCAAACTTTCCTTTTTCTTTTTGCTTGAGGTAGGTTATGCATGCATATTTTCCTATCACTGAGAATTTTTTTTTTCCCTGTAATAGTGGAGATACTCTTTTTAGAGCATGAGGATGGTAGGTTAAAAGAGCAGGAATGTCAAGTGCTTTTTCTGGTTGCTTTGGGGAAGATAATGGATTTCAGCACAGCTATTATATGTAATTTGCTTTTGCATAAATGTAAAACAGGTTTTCAGAAAAAAAACCCCAGCTTTGGATGTTCAGCATTTGATGGAAACTTCAGGTTTCAATTTACTGCAAATCTTCATTGTACATTTCTCTAGCTTTTAGCTTCCTTTGCATAATTTAGCACGAGAAAGCTGATTGTAAAAATTTTGAAAAATGTGCTACTTCCAGAAATACCAATTGACTCTTAATTAAATGTGAAAAAAGGAAATTTGATCTGGCACAGAAAGCCTTTCAGAGCTGACAAATGTCATTAGCTTTTAGTTTCATAGTATGTGCTTTATATTACTACTAGATTAAGAACTCTTCCAACAAAAAAGATAAACAGACGTACAGCATCCTGAAATTCTAATTCCTTCTGTCACATTCCCTGCCTTTCTTTTTTTTCAGCTACAGAATCTCTACGATAAGTTAAACTCAGCATGTTAGAACATGAGTGTTGTCTGTGGAGTGAGATTTCTATGTTTCTCTTGGATGTTGCTGCTTAGGATGTAGGAAAGGTCTGACCTTTGGTCACTGGGACAATGAGGCAGAGGTCGCCTGTCCTCTGTCGTTGGTGTTACCCAAACATGATGTATTTGCTTTTCATCCTAGAGGATGCAACAAGAAAGTCAGAGTTTTACCCCATGCCTAAAGCTGTCACTGGGGTTCTAGAGAAGGATCAGAATATTTTATTTATTAAAATAATGTTTAAGCTTTTCACCCTAGAAATGTATGGTCTCAGAGATTGATTATGTTAATAGGGATCCCATGGCCTCTTACACAACCTCTCTGATACAGTTGAAGTCCCCAGCTGAACAGCAGCTCCCTTTTAGGAGCACAAAAGAGTTATCTAAGCAGGTATTTATAGCCTGTGTAATGTGGCTATTTTCTGCTTAGCTGTTCTCTTTCATCATCTGGAGTTATAGTGAAGTTGTTTCTGACTTTAAGGATGACAGGACTCCAAGTCTGGGAATGTGGCTTTTCCTCGATAGCTTTCATGCTTATGGTTTCTTGGGGGGCAGGGCTTGGTGCATTTTAATAATGATTAAAAAAATATTTTCTATTAAGGATCTTGATAAAAAGGTAGTAACTAGGATTTGTAGACAACTGGAGGCTTTTTTTAAGTAAGAGTTAAGTATTGCCATTTTTCCCTACCATTTTAATGTTTTGGGTTTTTTTAGGCCAAGAGAAAAATCTGTGAAATAATTTTGGAAGTGGTTGTACTCCAGATATTGTCTGTATGTTTTCAGTTTTTATAGTATCTGAGCAACTTACCTTTCTCTTCTGTTTATGAATGTCATGCTTTAAGAGAAGGGCATATGGTGAGTTGTATCAGCAGCTATGGCAATGTAATTTTACATAATGATTTTCCATTTTTAAGACTGGCATTCTAACCATCTTGCATGTTGGAGGAGTTTTTTTTAATTGATATCTTTGTTCATTTGGTAAATGTTAATTGAATTAAATAGGGAAGCTAAAAAATTCAACACAAAACTAGAATGCTGTATGTAGGAAACATCTCAAAGAAGCCATTGGTCACCCTCATGTATGTACTCATATCACTGGGGGTCGGGGATTTTGTTATCCCTGAGCATTTTGTAGCTACACACAATATTTCTGAAGAACATAAACCTGGTCAAACTGAAATGGATAAAATTTCCATCTAATCCAGAATCCCATCTGACAGTGGACAAAAAAGGATGGATAGAGAAAATGTATAGTCCCAGGCTGCAGCCACTGATGTCTCAAAAACTTCTTGTGCCTGAGGTTGTTTCTGTGGACTTAGTAGACTTCAAATGATTTCTATGCATCTTTCTTATCTCCCCCTGAGTCTAGGGAATAATGTTTGCAGCATCCTTATCACAGGGTTCTCTACAGCCCTCTACATGTGTTGTCTCAAGAACCATATCCTTATGCCTGGTTTTTTACACACTTCACCATAAAATCCTTTAAAAGCAAGTCTTATGAAGTTTTTTGTAGTTTAATATGGTTTTGGAGGGTGGAAACCAGAAAACACTTCCTTCCTGAATTTTAATTTCAGATGGCTTTGTTTTGATATACAGAGGAGATATTCTGTGAATTTAACATACTTTTTTTTTTTTTTTTTTTTTTAGTTCTTGGCTCCAAAGGAACAGAAAAATGAAACTCTGCCTCCTACAGATGAAGGTGGTGATGTTGATGATCTGGTGAGTACCATAAAGATGGGGTGTGGCTTTAGAGTTAAGCTGTAAGTGAAAGGTGCAATGAGAGAGCCAAGTGCTTCTTAAAGCAGTGGATATTAGAGTGCCTGGCTTAGAAAACACCTAAGGAATTGAATCAGAAGAGCCACATGAAATTACTTACTTGCTATTGTAAGACTTAGGCAGTTGTGTAATTTCATGTGGCAAATACTGTGTGATGTAGTAACATAGGTGTTTACAGGGGTGAAATGTGTCCTCTAATATGCTTCAAAAGAGCCAGCGAGCCACTCATTTAAAAGTGGATTGGTATAATTTACTATAATAGCTTTTTAAAAGGTTTGTAGATCTTGAACTGCTATTTATGTGGGTTGAAAACTCAAACATTTTTAAAAAGATGTTTTGATCTTTTGAATTAAACTTCTCTATATAGGCTTGCTGAAATTCAAGAATACCAGGTTTTTTAATAAATATTTTAGCTATCTTTTACAGGCTGTCTCATTACAAATCTGTCTCCAAGGCTTCAGCTGATGGTGTAGATGGTTTTAAAGAAGCTTCGATAACAGACAGATTTCTACATTTGGACTGTACTTTTAAAAATCTATAAATTGCACAGATGATTATGTGAAGATGAGATTTTTTCGGTTTGTTTTTGGACTTTATAGAAGATTAGCACTGAATTCTGTGCAATCTGTTTATGTTACATGATAAGGATTTCCAAATATTGCTTGGTTTTCTCAGCACTAAACACATATAAGAAATTACTTCAGTGCTCCTTCTTTCAAATCTGTTTCTTCTGTTTGCAGCTGGACATGATGTGACCAGTGATATATGGTGACTGTAGAAGCGAAGTTTTGGAAGAGATGTCTCTGTGAGATGGGGCCCAAAAAAGATGCTAATGAGAACACAGTACATCCATCTTTATTTTCTCAAATGAGAACAGAAATCCCAGAAACGTTTCCAGCTGGTATAAATGGCATCAACTTTCAAAACTAGAACAGAAGATTGAAATTGTCAAAAGTATTTGGGCAGTAATGATAACTTTAAGGCATCTTTTTTTTTTTTTTCTTTTCTTTAGAACTGAAGTTAGCTTGTCCTTTGTATTGCTTTTAGCTGAACACTACTAAATTTAATGAGAATCTGCTCTGGTGCCTGAAATTCCTGTTGCATTGCCTGGGAGGGAAGACAGAAATGTCACAGCAAGGTTACCAGGTAATACTGAATATTTAGTGGAGGTAACCCTATAGGTTTATTGTTACAGAAATGAAAAACTCTCTGATTTTCATGCTTTAAAAAAACCAACCAACTCAAATAAACAAAAAACAAGGTAGAGCAAAAAAAAACCCAACAAAGCACCATGAAAACCACCACAGAGGCTGGGTAGGAAAAAATTCTAGGTCAGGGACTCACAAGTTCATAGTTTGAAATACACAACAGAATCTAAAGCACATAGTAGAGCCAGGTGTGCTGATTTTGCCACACTGACCCCAGATCAGTAATTATGGTCTTCTCTGCACTACAGGTTCTCTATCCTGTCAGCTCAGCAGCAGCCTAAGGTCTCTGTCCCTTTCTGTGACACATTTCCCTGTTTCAGGGGCTGGGATTTTTGATTTTTTTAGACTTGTAACTAGTACAGTTACTGTAGATGCTCCTGGTGCTGAGAGGAGAATGAATCAGTTCTGTGTCCATTCCATACACTGCTGAGAACTGCTCACCCAGAGCAGAAGAGTCCCTCAAAGCTGTACACTGACAGCTGGGATAGAGAAGTGATAATAGTTAACACTGTTAACCAGGATGGAGTAATGTCTACACAGAGCGATCCAAACGAGTCAAATAGTGCTTAGAAAGAGACATTCAAGTCTGATTACAGAGCTGAAGAGACAGTAATGACACCTTCATACATGCTTGTCTCTTAGAACCAGATTCATTCCTTTAAAAGCTGGTGCTTCATTATTATAAATGTATAAATGTACTGTGCAAAATGGTATTAAGATCACAAAACAAGGGAAAATCATGATCTTTAGTTGCAAAATGTTGTGGAATATTTGCACTTTATACTGGCCAACAGCTCCTGTGTGGGAAATAGCAATTGCTTTTTGCCCCTACTTCCTTACACAGCAACCTATTCTCTCCTGTCTTACATCCTATCCTGACTGAATTGAAAGCATTTCTCAAATGCAGATGGCAGAGAGCAAGTGATTTTTGCAGACCTTTATAGCTTTTGTATCACCAGAAGATATTTTTCTCAACTGTAAATAAGGATTATTTGATCAGTGTTTTAAAGGCCAATATATGGAGTATGCTGGCTGGGGGTTTCTTATACACTTTATTTGGGTTTTTTTGTTTAATAAAAATATTTTAAAGGTCAAGTTTTGTCTTCAGAGCCATGTTTGCTAAAATCAGGTGACTGCTTATGCAGTGCCTATAGGAAACTATCAAAAGCCCCTTTTCTGGGCCTACAATGCAAACATTGAATATCAAAATCCCTCCACAGAAGCAGAGTATACTTACCCTGTTCTTTACAAACTCTAAGCTTTGCAACACCCCCCAGTAAAGTAGTTTTTAATACATTGCAGTGATGATGAGACAATCTTGGGTCAAGACCACACAGAATATAGAGCCTGGTGACCAGAATATGGAGTTACTTTGTTTCTTTTGATTTAGTTGACCACATTTCTAGAGTGTATTGCTTCTGTCAAGGAATATACATTTAGTTCATGGAGAATTGCTGCTGCATAGATCTTCTTGCTACCTGTACAGCACAAAATGTACAGGTAGGCTCAGTGTGGTGATGGAGTTGCTAGTACTGAGAAGAGGAATGAAAATTTATGACTCAAAATAAATAAAAGTGAATTCTTGGAAGGCAAGAAAAGCATCTTTCATTCTCCTCAGGCTTCTGAGTTCAGTCTTCAGAAGCTTCTGATCTTGGTGAGGTCTGTCACATCAGCAGCCTGATTTTACATTTGTTCTTTGGCAAAGGGCCAGCTTTCAGGTTCTCATTCAATGACTGAAAGGGATCTTGCATTTAATTTAAGTTCACATTTTCAGTTACGAGTCTGACTTACTGTTTAGTGGGCCGACTCACTGTTTACACTGAGAATTCTCATTTTCAATTGCCATACTGACCAGTCCTCAGAAGCACTAGAGCAGTTAGTTGTTCACTTCAAAAGCAGCTTTAAAGGAAACATAAAGTGCATTTTTTTTCCTGGAAGCAGCAGCACATCCCTCGTAATGTACTTTATAGGCAGAGAAATTATCAGAGTGTCTACAGAAAAGAAGACTGTATTAGAATTAATTAGAATCTTCCTTAATTAGAAGAGGGGTGTGGACTAAAAAAAATATTTTGCAGTGTGGACCTTGGGAGGTGGAGAATATCCAAAAGTATTATACCAGAAAGGGAAAGTAATATGTGAGGGAGCTGGGACCATAGCATGGAACTGAGAGTACTCCACAGAGAAGGACAAAATACTGGGTTTGGGAGTCATAGAGGAAGAGTAAGACTGTTCTGGTTAAATATACTGTTAATCTGTAAGGGTCTAGGCTATATCAATTCTGCAAAGAGCATTTTGTTCTGTCACTGGGTAGGGGGGTCTGCTACCTGTTATGCAGTTCTCAAGTTTGATATCATTCCTTTTGTACTCAGAAACCAAATTTGTACTCTTGGACAGTTGTCAATATGCCACAGTAATAAAAAATAACTTCTAGAATGTTACATAGTTGAAGACTTGTGATTTGTGTGATATTAATCAGGTTGAAATGAATGTCAGGTCAACAGTATGATGTCAACATGTTTGGAGAATTCTGAAAGCAAGGCTTCATCTCTGTCCTTGGAATGGGGCACAGAAGTATTACACATGCCATCAAAACACTTCTAATGTGAAGAGACCTGTTCTGCTGCACTGTGGTCTCTTAGTTGCCAGGGTGAATTTACATCTTGCTGACTTTCCTGGTATTTGGGGTTTTGACAGAATTGTCTGTTTGATGTTGCAGCAGGATCTTTGGAATTAGAAAATGAGGAAGGAAAATCAGTTATCTCAGTTGTGAATTCTAATGACACAGGCCATTTTTATAGTCTGCATTTGCACATGTTAAAAGGCAGGGGAGGAATTCCCTTGTGATCTCAGTAGGGTCAGGGATGATCTGGAAAGAGAGTTTTGACTTGCATGTTGCTAAGCTGGCAAATACACTGGTGGATGTTGCTGCTGTGCTTGTAAGGGTGGGTTTGGATTTGTTCAGCCTCACCACTGTCAGTGTGAAATAAGTACTTAAATTTAGCTGTTGGTTTGTGACAATGGAAAACTCATTTCCACTAAATTTTCAGCTTGTCTTCCTTTCCTCTTCCATCTTTATTCTTCTCTTGGTACCATTGCAGTAATGGAGCTCAGTGCTGGGAGCACTTGTGAATGTCAGATGTAGGAAACCTCCAAGTTTTCTTGTGTCTCTTTTGAGATGTGGGTTATAAAGACTTTTTTAAAAACTCAAAATGTTCCCAGTACTAGCAGGGGACTGGAAGCCCACCCAGGTTTTTGTTTCTAAATTCTTTGAAGAACTACCACAGAAAAAAACAGTTCTTTCAACAAACCCTCACTACTTAAAGGTGCTGCTAAAGTAAGGCAGCACTGACTTCTGCAAGAAGTGATTTGCCTTTCGGGGGGTGGAGTTTGTGTATAGCATTTCTCTGCACTGTTTTGAGGGCAGCTCTAGAAGTTCTGTACCAATTTGGACTCTTCTTGTGATTACTGAACCTGAAAATTTTAGAGGAATAGATTACCACATATTAAAGAAAATAAAGGAAACCAGAATAGGGGAAGTTTTCTTTTGTAATACTATCGTACTCTGATATGAAGGTCTGAAATAGATATATTAAAAAAGGCAAGGCTGGGATTTTTAGCCTCTCTTATTTTTCCCAAAGGATCAAACTCTGCATAAAAAATTGGCATAGAGATACTCTTTACAAGAAAATTACTTGAAAAACAGTTGAACAAAGCTTAGCTTAAAGTTTGATCATATTTTTCCATGCAGCAAGTTTTGGTAAGTGGAAAGATTACGTCCCACTCTACCTTCCCTCTTCTACTGTTCTGGAATAGTGCTTGCTTTTATGAAAATAAAAGAACTAAACAGGAAGAGAAAACCTCTCAATTTTGTTTTTACAAACCAGGCATAGCTTTAGTGCATCTGTGAGATGAGTGCCTTAAAATAGACTCTTTGCTCATCTGACTCTGCACATACTGTACTTTAGTGACTTAAGCTGGATAGAAATTAATCTGCTTCTTCCCAATAAACTTTGTGAAGACAGCATGACTAAGACATAGTAAAATGAATTCTCTTCCTTCTGATGCTTCCCCAGTACTAGTCTCAATAGTTGACCATCAAAAGCACCTCTTTAGGCAGGAACCTGAAATACTTACAGTACTTTTTGCTGTTACCAAAGAATGAATTATTCTGCAGCACTAAAAAGTACTCAGATTTAGTCACATAGATATTTACTGGTGTATTGATTCTTAGGACCCCTTCCTATGCACCAAGTCAGCTGTATGACTGCTGTGAAGGTCTGGGGCCTCTATAATGGAATTAGTAGGTTGACCCTGGAAATATATTCACTGTTGCTTTAAATATATCAAACCAAAGGATTGTTTTTCTTCATGGGCTCACTGAGTTCCAACTCTGTCTCATCCTTTCTTCCTATTTTAACGTACAATAATAGGCAGTAATAACTGTCATTTTCTTTTCCTCCAGAAGGGAGTGAATCTTGCAGCTTTCAAGATATTATCAGAAAACAGAAATACCTCCAATGTAGGGTATAACTAGAAACGTTTTCTGTCTGCTGTCTGAGACAATGCATAAGGGGAGCACAAGCCCCTGAGGAGACCAACTGTGGTGCAGATATTTTTGCCTGAAGCATGTGGATCAGATATAATGCTAGGAAAAGAAAGGTAAAATAGCTGTTAGTACCTGATTGCTGGAGTTTTATATGACTGGGATGTATGAGAATGCCTTCTCCAGCCTGCTAATGCAAGTAGTCAAATGACAAATGTTCTCTCCCCATGGAGTGAGTACATCAAATGGCCCCTATGCTGACTTTTCACAAGTTACAGGAGCTGTATCAGAATGCTTAGGGACCATTTACTTACTGAAAAAGGAGGGAGGGGGGTGGAGAGAATTTTTTTCCTTTGGTCCCAAGCAGGCCAGCATTAAAGGCTCTGATCTGAATGGGTGAGAGACTGCCAAGAGCATTTTCCTGTGATGGCTTAATGCTGTTTGAGTCCTGTGTGAATTTGGTCTCCGAGCCCACAGTTGTCCTGAATGTTGAGAAGGTATCATTTCTCTGCCTGCAAAGCATGAAAAATGGCTCAGCAAAGGTGAATTGAGAAATCATATGATCTTTGTCTAGTGATTGTGATGTAAATTCCTCCCTGTTACTCCTTGGGAACTTTCAGTAGTTGTCACCTGTAGGATCTCTACATTTCAGTTTAACACCAAGATTTAGAAGGCTAAATGCTCTCCAAGAAGAGCATAGCACAAGTGATAGTAATCCACCTTTCAGAGAATTGTGCTGGGTGCTGTACAAATTTGTATATCATCTGAATCCCACCTTTAACTAGCATCTGATCTTCTAGCAGCTCAACTTGCTGATTCACTTCATTTTCTTGGGCAGGCTGGGGGGAATTCATCAAAGATAACATCAGCCAGCAAGTATGCCCTTTCTTTCCCTGAGTAAGAGGAATAAAGATTTTGGGAAGGAAAGTTGGCTTGGTGATGGGGAAATTGCGTATATTTAATGAACTTGCTTTTATTTTATATGCTATCCCTTAAAGTACCAGGACTATCAGTGTGTCCTGTAGCTATTAAGCCATTGATTAGCAACAGTAACATTATCTTTGGATAATGCACTTGCTGCAGAAATGCCTTGAAGAGGCAGAGATAGGGAAGTACTTTTCGTACTTTTGCTGGCTAACCAACAAGGAGCACATGGGAGCACATGCACTTACAGGGACCATATGCATAGCTAAGCTGGGTGGGCTTGCTTCATGTTGTTTGTAAGGGATCTGTGGCTTTGTCACAAGGGGTGGCTCAAAACTCTGTGAGATCTGGTGGTCAGGCTTCTTGGAAGATAAAGGAGGCACTCCAGAAGAGGTGAATCCTCAATGATTCCATCTAAATCAACCTGTAAATTAAACAGTAAGAGAAACAGGCTGTGTCCTCCATAGCTGCATTAAAATTTTCTCATAGTTTTATTTTCTAATAATATAAGAGAGCTAATATGGTTCACTAGTTGAGGACAGCAACAGTAGGGGTTTATTCCTAGTTCTGTTGAAGGCTCATTAGGGGCCATTTATTCACAGTTTCACAGAATATCCTGAGTTAGAAGGGACACACAAGGGTGATCGGGTCCAACTTTTAAGTGAGTGGCCCATACAGGCAGTGAACCCACAACCTTGGTGTTGCTAGCACCATGCTCTGACCAAAAATCTCTCTGCCTGTTGGTTATTCTCCCTCTGTAATTGGGGAAAGTTGTTTACTTATGATATCTCCCAGGGAAGGCAGAGGAAAGACTTTTGATAGGCTTTGGTTGGATGAGACTTCATATACAGAAGATATATCCATGCAAAAGTTTTATGACAAGATTTGGGGGGATGGGAATAAATGAAGAAAAAAAAATGAGTTATTGTCATGTTCCCTGGGCATGAGGAGAATGTGATCATTAGTCTTGAGGAGAAGTGGAACAGTGGGAGTTCCATTAAGTGTCCCACAGGCACCAGGTATATATGAGAGGCAGACATTAAACAGACAAAGACTGAGGTATTCTGGAGAAATGGAGAAGCAGTTATTCCACTTAATGACTTTGAAAGGCAAGGAGAGGAAACAGATGAGGTTTCAAAGGTTATTATTGGAAAGAACAGCCTTTCTGTATCTCTTTTCACATTTCAGAAAGAATGATCTATTTTACATAATGAGCATTTACTTACAGTTCTCCCAGACACACACACACTGACCTATTTAAAAATGCAAATGGTCGTGAAGTTCCCTTCGGGCAGCAGTGACAAAATCAATGTAGAAGGAATAGGGTTAGTCCAGCAAGACAAGATGTAATTGGGTTGTAGTTTGTCTGCAAGAGATTTTTCTGCAGTCCTCAGGAAATGGGAGCAATATAGGCTTTAGTATTTGAATGACTCACAGCTCGAGGTTTACACATGAGATTGTGTATAATCCCTGTTAACCTAAAGCTGATGATGATTCAGAAGTAAGAACTGTGATGAGACAGAGGACATGTGAAAAGGAACAAACATGATGAGAGAAAAACATGCAAGAATGACCTTTTGCTACCCACAGGTCACTGTAACTTAAAATACAAGAATGACACATACCCAAGGGGACCACTGGAAATCACGGGAACCCCATTATGGATATATGTTACAGATTGAATGTGTGCTGGAAGGCAGGACCAGCTTCACCTTCTAGACAGCTGTGTACTCCTCAAGGGAAGATTATTCTGCAGAATCTAGTTCTTCACAGAAGAGCTGTGGGCAGTTTCAAAAATTTATTGTGGAGTAAAGAGAATTGAAATGCCAAGTCACAACTACATAGAGAAAATGTATGTTAGGTATCCAAAGCAAAATAATATCCTTCTCTGACGTTTAACTGCTGGAGTTTTTGTGCAGGAATTTCCTTGTGATGGAATCTGGTCTTTAGGTTGCCAGTATCTGGTCTTGAAAAATTACTCTAGGCCAGGCTGCAAATGATTTGTGGCTAGTACAAAAGCTCATCCTATGGGATGAGTGAAACTGAAGAAAATACAGTTCTATCATTCACTCAGTAGCTGCAGAATGGCAGGAATTGTTGGGATGTAACTCTATATTTTGTTAGACTTTAAGTCATAGAGTAGTTTGGGTTGGAAGGTGTGGTAGGTACACAGTTTGTGGTGATTGGGAGTGGGGCTGAGGCAGAGCCTCATCCCCAATGGGCTCAGCTGTGAGAAGCAGGTGAGCAGCACTGACAGCACTGAGCCATGGAGTGCCCAGAGGCACTGACCAACCACCAAAGGGAGCAGAGGGCACACAGGTGCAATGCATGAACGTGAGGGGATAAAAGTCTGGGCTAAAGAACAAGAAGGGCAGATGCTTGAAGCCTTTTGAGGTGATACTGCTCTGTATGGGCAGATGCCTTCTGATGAGGTATGGTGGTATTCTGTATGAGTTGAAGCCTTCTGATATTGTATGGTGACACCGTGTATTGTGGCCCTCTCAACTGTGGCATGTGCTGTGGCACATGCTGTGACAGGAAGGGGCCTTGAAAAGTCACCTAGTCCAGCCCCTCTGCAATGTTTCTTTAAAGAAACAATCATCACCAATTTCCAATTCCTAGACGAGCAAATGCATCTGAAGGTAATGTACCCTTGGCTAAAGTCTGTTGTACAAAGATTTCCTAAAGTCTCTGAGGATTTTCTGTGTACTCTCAGAGACAGCACAAAACCAGCCAATGGGGCAGAAGCTGATGTCTTCATTGCACTACAATTTTCCTCTGGGTAACCTTGTCTGCACAGATGATACTGAGGCAAAATCCCCAGGTACACCTAGGTCTGGCAGCCTGGTTGATCAGGTTCTAAATGCTCTGGTGGCAGGGTGCAGGGAAGCTTACACAGCTGCTGTGAATGCTCATCCTCTAGACTCTCCAGCCTGTTTTGCAGCTGTGTGTCATTCCCAGCTCTTACCTTCAGATAAAATCAACAATGTGTGCTGTGCTTCCAGGTTTGGGAGTCAAAACCATTAATTGCAGGAAATTGCCATCTGATTCTGACTCTTGGGGACTGGAATGAGATCCCCTCAAATCCTTCTGTCCTAATGGCTTTTCAAAAGTGGCTTTTCACCTCTCCAGAAGGGTACCCATGAGGCTCCAAGGTACCGTTCTTTGGGGATATAACTATTTCTCCAATGCTGCATGCTAGGCCTCTTGCCAATTTGTTGTGCTAGGCTGCTCCATTATAGCTTTTCATCTTGCTGCACAACTAATCTCTGCTCTCTGAGGCCAATCTCAACCTGGTGACCCATAATTATCGCTTCCTGAGTTTTCCTGTGATTACTAGTTCCTGAAAATCATTTTGGATGATAAGGTGAGAAAAACTCACATTATGGTGCTGCTATATGAGCAGTTTTGGTGTCAAGCATATGTATTTAATTCATGTCCAGAAACTCCTATGAATAATGAACCAAGGATTCATTTTCCCTGCTGCTGAATTTCTAGCATGTACAGGTGGTAAGGGTTTCTTTCAGTGAGAATCTGCTAAAAAGATTTCAGGACTTTGTGTGTTTATTAATAACTTAGTGGCACAGAGAGTGCTGTAAGAGCTTACTTTCATCCTGAGGTTTTCAAAAGAAAAAGTATTGCTCCTATTTTTCATCTGAGTGGTTTATAATATAGAGAGGCAATATGCACACAGAAAGGTCAGTATAGGTAGAAATGCAGATGTAGGCAGGACAAGATTGTTCCTGTGGAGGATTTTGAAGATGCCCATTTTGGGTTGGGGTGCAGTCAGTGGCAAAGGCTGTGCTCTGCCTGCATATTCTGTGTGCGTGTTACAGTGTGCCAAGGCTGCATTGATTTCCTTGCAAAATTAACAAAGAAACTGTTCTTTACCCACAGGCCTTGAGGGGAGATGTCCTTAGATGATGTCTGCAAAAAGAGGTTAGATCTGAAAAACATCCAGTGGAACCAGGCTGGTTGTGCTGTTCCCTTACCCCCTTATTGTCTGTTCTACTCAAGAGGCTAAAGCATCTTCTAGCAATAACAGAGTTTCAAATTTAAATCCTTCCTCTTGGCTGTTAATCTCTAGTCTGTGTCTGTATCACTGAAGATGTGCTCTTGTATAAGGGTATATTCACAGGGTGACCAGCTTGAAGCTGCATCTAGGAGGTGACTGTGAAGTACCAACCTAGAGCTGCATTTTCTGGGACACTCTCAGCCTCCTTTGCAGGCCTCATCCCTTCTGGGCCACCAGCTGCTTAGAAAAGAGGCCCTTTGCTCTGAGGACAGTGTCTGTTTGACCACACTCTAAACAAACAAGCCCTGTCTTTTGTACTTCTGGAGGAACATGTAGGAAGAAGGTGGAGGGAAGTGGACTAAATAAAACAGGACATCATTTTACAGTAAAGGAGAGCTAGGCTCTGCTCTGGGTTCTGCCACAGATACTCTGCACCTTACATCCACTATACTCCTCATTTCCTCCTTGTACCTGATTGTAGAATGCCCATTTTTCTGTGTAGTGGATAGATCCTCCATCTGAATCATGGTGGAAATACTGTGTTTGCTTAGTAACAGCTCCTCTTCCAGCTGCTCTTTGGAGCTGAACTCTGCTCCCTGTGTTACACTGAGTCATTTAGCTTGGCAATTTTGACCATACGGTTTGTATGACAAAGGAATGATTTTTCTAGCTCAAATAAGATCAAGCATAGATGATCTTTTAATGAAGTGATCCTTGTGCCTGATTGTATTAACATCACAGAGAGACAAATGAACCTGAGCTGCAAAGAGCCCCCCCTGCAGCTATAATTAGATGAATAAAGAGGTTCATATTGATCTATCCATTGGCATGAGGCAGGAAAGAGCATCACCCATATATGTTTTCAAGACCAGAAGCTGGTGCAGGCTGCAGAGATGTCAGCTTAAAATTGTGATCCTTAAACAAAAGTTTCAGCCTGCTTATTTGATACTGCTCCACCTACTCTGCAAAACAGATGGCCTGGAGCAGAGTCTGTGCCACTGGAGCTTTTGGGGTCACTGTTGCCTGGGAGGATCTGTGTTTTGTGTGGTGTGACCAAGAGAGCAGCTGTGCTTGGCTGATTAGCAATGAGCAAGGTGGTGGTCTGGTATCCTAAGAAAACCCATTGTAGGATTTTCCTTCTTTCTTGGCACCAAGTTGGCTTGTGCACTACTCAGTGCCCAGTAGTTCCTGAGCACTGATCAGCACCTTCTGGCCAATTCCCCCAGTTTATATACTGAGCATGAGGTTCTGTGGTAAGGAATATCCCTTCTGTAGATTGGGTCAGCTGTTCTGGCCATGCTTTCTCCTGGCTTCTTGTGCACCTGCTCACTGGCAGAGCACCAGAAACTAAAAAGTCCTTGATTTAGGGTAAGTGCTACTTAGCAACAACTGAGACATCAGTGAGTTATAAACATTATTCTTACAGTAAATCCAAAACACAGCCATGTACCAGCTACTAAGAAGAAAGTTAACTCTCTCCCAGCCAAAAGCAGGACACTGCCATAGCCCAGTATGTAGGTGTTTGCTGTCTCATGCAGCTGCCCGAGAGCCTCACTCCAAAGGGAACACAATCCCTTTCAACTAGCCCTTCACTCCCTTGATTGCTTTTTGAAATGTCTAAAAAAAAAACATTTTCAAAACTATCAAAGGGATCTAATCATCTGTTCATAGTAAAATCTGTATGAGCTTACAAGAGGTCTCCAGACACAATTGCTTCAATGCAAGGGGTTGTTCATGCACTCTTTGCTGCCTGCTGCAGGGTGGCTGATGGAGGACACAAAGCAGGAATGCATCATTGGAGTTGGTGTTGCTCTCTGCTTGGCAAAACAAAGCATATAAAAGCATTTCAAAGATCTTATGTGCTAGAAAACGTGTTCTGGTGGCTAATCAGTGATACTTGTGATTAGGACATATGGGATTTACTTGTAATTTTTCTGAGTTCTACCCTCAGGGGAGGTGGATTAGGTCAGTTCTCTGAGGAGAGCTTTGAATGGGATTTTAACATCAGTTTTCAGTGCTGCTCATCACATAAACTCATCTTTCAGTGCTGGTACACCCTTTGCCTTGCTCAGTTTTTGTGCTAGAGGGACAATGCACTTTTAGGGCACCTTTGAGAGCAATTTACTGGGCAATTCTTGAGCTCTTTGGTAGATTCAACATATCTTTTACAGTTTCTTGGACAGCCATCCTTCCCCTTTCTGTGCCTCAGAAGGAATACCTGGCTCAGAGGCCACCTGTGAAGAAACTGTGAAAATGCAGTGTTAAGTACATGAGATGGAAAGGGATGAGAAAAGTGTGATAATTTTGTTAGAGAAGAAGACATTAAAAGCTGTACTATACACATGAGTGAGGGGAGAATCAGATCAATTTAGAGGTGAGCTTGAATCAAAACTTATTATCTCTAATTCCCTCAAACCTAAATGGTGTTTTTGTGTCTTGAACTGAGTTCTGCTGAACTAGACCAAACTGCTCAACTCCAGCCATATGTGAATGGTCTGAGACATCATCTGTGATTGTAGATATCAGATCGAGATAAAAATGCTAGAAGTGATGTGTTGCATTTTGATTTTACTTTTGCTGGTTTGCATACCAATACAGTTCCATTGACTTCATCAGAGAGATGCTTGTTTTGTATATTCTTGTGAATAAAATAAATCCCTTTGCATATCCAGATGGGTCTATGACAAAAATAAGGCAGCCACACTGCAGTAACTGGTTAGTCAAGAACTATACTACATCAGAGAAGAGCTGGTTTTGCTTTCCCTTCTTCCTCTTCACACCACTTCTAAAGGTACAAATGGGACATTCTCCTGACACTGAGAACTGAGAATCCAATTGTCTATTGTGCCAGGCTAATTAGTGCTTCTCTTGACTGTCCATGACAATAATGCTATGTAACTAGAGGCATTAACTGTTTTATAAAACAGGAGTTAAAAAGTGATTTTTATTTTTTTTATTACTCTTCTACTACATGCCTGCTTGTGAAAGAACAGGACAGAAGTGTAGTAGAGATTCACTAATTCAATATGACACTTGTTTTGCAGTGTGGCAGGTTACACCAAGTTCTTCTGTAGAACCTGGTCTATATAGTGGGTAAAAATAACACTGGGGCTTACCTCAAACTGACAGTGGTAAGAAAGAAATTTGAAGCTAATGTTATACCCACATCCCCATCTTACCTTGTAATGGCCAAATACTGCAGGGAGCCTGGAATGATGGTTCTCTTTGCAGTGGCAGCAAGGTTTTAATGGTGTTATGAGAAGTGTTTCTTCTAACATGGCTTTTTTTGGAGGGAGCTAAAACTTTAACATTAAAAATCAATATGTGAAATGGGCTTAAACCTAAAACTGGGACAAAGAAAAAAACTCCCTGTCCTTGGAGCATGGTTTCTCATACTTTTCCTGAATGTGCAGTCTTTTGGGGCTGGACAACAAGGGAAGGGCCCTTGGAGAATTCAGTGAATTAAATATGTAATACCTGGAGGGGTTAGAAAGCAAAAAGATGTGAAAACCCCAAATCCCTACCACATCCTTGCTCTCTGGTTTTGGGAATGGTCTTTAGTTGAGCTGCAGGTGGAGTCAGAAAATCTGACCCAAATCTTAGGTTGAGTAATGGATTCAGTCCACAGTGGATGCACATGTCTGTACGTATCTGTCACGTCAGCTGATCTGCAAAGACATGCCACATTATCTCTTCCTGAAGATGGCTTAAAATGCACTGGTGGAGGATTAATCTTGCCCTTTGGGCTCAGGGGAGCACCATGTTCTGAGGAGATACTTGCATAGCTCTGACCTAGCTGGGTTTTCTGTGATGCCTAGGGCACTTCTGCATGCTTCTGTTCTGCATGATGCAGACATGCCTTGAGGCACCTGGGGCTCACCTGAGCAATAACAGCTCCTTGTGTGTTTTGTTAGTCTTCAAAAATTGCAATTCTTAAAATGTCTGGTCTGTTCTAATTTCCATCCTTCTCCTGAGAAATACAGGTATGTATGTGTCATCTGTTCCTCACCCTCCTTTGCTCAGATGGAGATAAAGAGTTATTACTATTTGCAAATGGCCATAGCATCTGTTGGAAAGTGCCTTCCCCATTTCAGATCTATTTCTTTCCTTGACTGTTTTCCTCTTTTTCTGTAGCTGGAAAAGGAGCCCATTGTTACTTTATTTGTATGTTAGAAGTTGCTTTGCTTTTTGAAACTCTGTAAGAACCAGGTACTAGAATTTGAAGCAAGAGCCCTGTGAGCAAACCTGTTTTGTTATCATCTGCTAACTGGATTGTGTCTTACCCGTTGATGCATGGTTCCTTTTCAATTACTGACTAAGGACCCAGCAATAAGCAAGAGCCATGCACCCAGGGGATAATCACCCTCCCTCTAATGAGGGGGTGGTGAGTCACTGGAACAGGTTGCCTGTTGTGGATGCCCCATCCCTGAAAATGTTCAAAGCCAGGCTGGATGGGGCTTGGAAGGCAGGGAGGTTGAAACGAGATGATCTGTAAGGTCCCTTCCTACTCAAACCTTTCTGTGATCATAAAGCAGTGGTCTCTGTATTTACTTCAGCTTGTCTAAACTTGCTGTTTCTTGTCCCGTTCCAGCCTGAGAAGCTTTGGGAAGTTGCAGCTGCATCACGCTGAGCTGAGCTGGTGCTGCAGAGAACTGTCCTCCTGTCCTCAGGAGCAAGGCAGTGTTTAATGAGAGCAGCTGGCATCATCCAATGCACTGATGCCTCCAACTGACAGGCAGGCAGTGGGATTGTTCATTATGGCCATATTAACTAATCACTGCTGATAATTGTTATTATGTACTATGAAGCTTTATTTCCTCAATTGTGACTGTTTGAGGTGAAATGCAACAACTGCTTAACAATGCACAAGTAGGATAAAAATGGAAGGAAGGCTTTTTCTCCCCATCTCTCTGAAAAAGCAGCACCTTTTGCAAAGTCTCCAAACCACGTGTGTGAGCTGCACTGGCTTTGAAGATGATCTGATACCCTCTAGCTCTGTTTGTTGCACAAGAAAGTGAACTTTTGTGGTGTTCCCTCAAAAATCCATTGCCTTGTAGTTGTTCTTAGTTTGTATAACTTCTGTGCAGACAGAGGGCAAAAAGTGAAAAGCACTAATTCCTCCCCCTTGGCTGTGGGCATTTCCTCTGCAGTACAATGACAACATTTTTTGGGTTTAAATGGCTGTGCACTAGGGCTTTCCTCTTTTCCCTTCTTTGGAAAGTGGTTCTGGAGTCTGGGATTTCTCACAGTAGAAAGTGCTTTGATCAGCTTTACCCTGTTGGACTCAAGGATCCTTGTGGGTCTTTTCAATCTCAGGATATTTTATGGCTCTGTCATGCTCTGTCTTTGCTCTGATGGAATCAGGACATGTGGTTTGTGTCTGGTTTCTCAGAGTCTTCCCTTGACCTGCCCACAGGTGCCCAGTTTGCCACCCCTTTCTGAGCAACTGCTGCTGATTGCTGCCATTCTTTGATTGCTGAACACAGGAAGCATTGGAAGAGTTTGGCTTCCCATTGCATTTCCAAATTCCCTCTTTGTCAGGACTGGTTACAACTAGTCCAAGGAAAACAGACACTCAAGAGCAAAAATGCAGCCCATTCATTACAGAACCTGGACAAAGGACAAAAAGGGCCAAAGCCCTTAATTTCCTCAGCAGTTCCTGTCCTTTACTGAGACTGCCCCTTCTGATGTTGAGAGGTAAGAAAAGGTGATTAAAAAAGTTAAAACTCCTTGGCCCCAGCTCCCAGCGACACCAAAAGATTAATGTATCATGTTGAGGATGCTTCAAACTCCATGATATGCTCTGCTGCCTCTGCTCTGGGGCTGTTCACAGTGGACTCTTCTGCCAGTTCACTCAGTGATGCTGTTAGATTTATTGAGGACTTTGGCAATTAATTGCTCTCAGACCTGAGAAGGGCCTCATTGTTGTCCATCAGAGTTTTAATTAATCAAAGTGGCAGATGGGTAGTATCAGCCTCAAATGCTGGTGTAATTAACTCGTTCATTATCATGTTCTCCTGCTCTGTGACAGTTCATAAAGGACATCTTTAATCTAGCTGTCATGATGCTGTTCCCATAGTAGGAGTTAAATCATCAGTCCTTACCATAATTACCTTCTGTCCAGGATACCATGAGGGAAAATGCTGATTTTTTGCCAATAAATATGGAGGCCCCCCTTGGCTTCAGGCAGGTGAGTAGAGTTTGGCCTGCAAAGATGAGTGAGCAGGGCTGGTAAAATTGGAGATCTTTTTGAAAATCTCTGGAGCACACCTTTTTAGGCCCTCAAAACTGACCGTGCAAATTGCTTCAGGAGGGTTTTGTTTGCAGCTGACCAAGTCCTTGCTGGGATACAGTGCCACTTTGGGAGGAGTTTCTTGGGTCTTTCTGAATGTTTGAGACATGTCCTTGTCATGAACAGGTGCCCAGGAAACACTCCCAGGCTCATCTTGGTAAGTTGTTAACACAAATTTTGACCTGTTTTTGACCCAAGCTGTCAGCATGAGGGTACCCAGCAAAATTCAGGAGTTGACATGGGTCAGGAGGAATGGACAGTTTGGATGTGGCCAAACTGTTTTTTGCCCTGAGGAATAAGAGTTTGGACTTGGCTGAGTCTTTACCCATTGACACTGGCACCAGAAAAAGGTCCTGAGCACACTGGATAAGTGTTGCTATAGATACACTTATCATGCATGAAATGAAGAGTTTGAAGCAGAACAAAGAACTTAAATTCTGTGTATCAGAAATATAACCAGTACTCCTCCTAAATCATCATGTGATGCCTGGCAGCATTTCTGGCTGTCTTGTGGCAGCAACTGCTCAGGAGCTTTGGAGTGACCTGCACAACTGCCCATACCCAAATTGCTGCCTGCAGCCTGACAGGGCTGAAATGGGGAAATGGTGTTTCCCAGATTGCCTGGAGGGTTGTGAAAAAGATGAAATTTTGCCCTGTTGAGAAAACTTTTGTCCAGGGTGCTCTTCCCAAGAAGTGGAAGGAAGGTCACAGCTTTATCTCAACTGTGGCCCCTTAGGGATGGAAGCAGCCTCTCCAGGGCAGTGTCCATCCCAGCTGAAGCCAGTGCTTCTCTCCAGCCCTGAGGCATCTTAAATAATGAGATCATCCACCTTTAATGTGGCATCAAGACGGCAAAGTAGAGTTTGTAGCTCTGACTGTTGTGTGAAGACTTTCCTGCTGCCTGCACTGTTGCTTTCAAAACATTTGTTAGGAACAAAAAACCCATTAAAATTTAGACCAAAATCCTCAGCCAAACCAATACTGTGACTTTATTAAGCACAAGGTTTGGGAAAAGAACAGCTTGGCTGTTCTTAATTAAGGTTGTGTTTCCCTGGCAGATTAATTACCCAGAATTCATTGCAGATTCCTGGCACCATGGATGTTATTGATCCAGTCAGGATGATAGTTTGTGCTTGCAGGGATCTGTCTGTGATCCTCCTTCCATGGGAATTTGGGGAGGGAGGGAAGGAGGGAGCTGGCTGGTAGTTATTAATAGAATTTGGAGCAGGTTTTTTCCCCATGCTGATTAAATCAAAATGCTGGACTGTTGCATAATCTTGTGCATCTCAGTAACAGCAGCAATTACCACCACAGGGCAGAGAAAAGTGTGGAAGAAGTGTGGAGACGGATGCCAAAGGAAGCAGTGGATTTTTTTTTTTCTGGAGAGGTGAAGTAATGGGTTTTTTTTTACACGTGTTCAGAAACAGAGTGCTGAGGGTGTACAGCACAGAGTGCTGTGGATGTTTCCAGTGCCTCCTGGGCTGTAGTTTTAGTGTAATCTGATGTGTTCCAGTCAAGTCCATGGCCAGGAGCAGGGTTGCTGGTACCCTTTGATGTGCACATGCAGGTCAGGGCTGATCCCACCAGTGCTTCCCAAGGCCCATTTGTTGGTGGGGATAGGAAGCCAGTGACATCTGCTCCTGCCCTGCAGGAGAACAGCATTTTGGCTTTCCAGAAGGGGAGGCTGAGACAGGCTGCAGGTCAGGTGATGGAGAGGAGCGTTGCTGTTTGGGTAGCTGAGAAAGGCAGTCCAAGGAATAACTCCTGGGTGCAGAGCTCTCCCTGAAAACATCAGTTCCTTGTGTGAGATCATGAGTGATTCCCTTGCACAGATTTGTTACTTTGCAAAATTTAATGAGCGCCAGCAGCTTTACCTTGTTGAGCCTCTGATCTCCTTCAACCTTGCAAATAGTATTTTAAAGCCTCAAAACACCTCCCTGTGCCTCTTCTTCTTTGCTTTGGCTGTCAGACAAATGCCTTAATTAAACATTTTCAGGCACAATATATAATCCTGAGGCTGTCCTTTAGCATGAGGCTGTGCTTTCCATCAGGCCAGCTTGTTGGCTGTGGTGGCTTTACTTGCTCCATTTTGTCTGGTATTCAGCCTCTTTCTACCTTTCCTTTTCTGTTTTCTCAGGATTTTTTTACAGGCTTTAAACAAGAAAACAAACTATTCCCTAAAGCTCTGAAAGATGCTTCTGTTACAAGATGTGCTGTAATGATGAGAGTCACAAATGGTGACAGGCACAGGACTAGCTGCCTTGCTGTTTAGAGAACAACTTTTGCCAGGCTTCATCCACAGCCTTGAAGAATTTGCTTCTTGAAAAATCCTGGGTTTCCTCTGAGTGTTTAGAAATTTAGACCTGAATTTTCAAAAGGTAACAGTAATTTGAGGTGCTAAATTGGCCTAGAAAGCATTTTGGTTTGGTTTCTTTTACTTTTCCTAAAAGTTGAACAGCATTTTATTTATGCTATTTGCAAATTCAGAACTGAAGTTGAGAACAGGAGGCAGGTTTCAAGCAACAGATGTAATGATCTGTAGACCCCAAGCACAATTAACTGCACGGCTGAGAGGTTTGGTAGCTGAAGTTTCACACTGACTGTGGACAGTAGGAAAACCTCACAGCTGCTGGAGAGGAACCTACAGCAACACTTTTTCAGTAAGTGAAGAAGCAACTGCTTTGGGGACCACATCTTGTGTTCAGCCTGGGCACCCAAACTTGCTTCCTCTGATTAATAGTCAGGGAAAAATGACTGATGCAACTGCTGGGTATGTGGGACATGCAAAGGAGGGGTGGGTGCTTTTTTTCCTAACTTTACAGATAGGTGTCAATTTAAAATTGAGACAATGGAGGCCAGTCAAGCATCTCAAATCATGCAAGACAACTGTGTGGGCAGTTTGGTGCTGAACACAATTGAGATGAATAATTCCTAGGAGGCACCTATTTTTCTCTGATGATTACTAAGGAAGCTTAGAATTTGACAAGTGGCCTTTAGATGTATAAATTTGGGTGAGCTGTAGCTGTAGATGACTACATTAAATATGTACAAAGGCAGGTGGAAATAGATGGCCTTAAGCATTGCTCAGCTGGCAGAGGTGGTTTACTGGAGATTAAAAACACAGAGAGCTTCAAGGGTCACTCCATGTGCTGTGAGCAGAGACAGCTCCAGATGTGGCACCCTTCACCAGCAAGAAACCTTATCTGAATGGAAAAGACATGGCTGGTATGTGAAAGTGGCACTCAGTGAAATGATTTTGCCTTCCTGTACACCAGTCACAGCTTTGAAAATGATCCATTACGCTCTGACCTGAGACCACTCTGAAGTTTGATAGGGCTTTAGTGGTGCAATAAAGTTCACAGTAGCCACAAATTAGAAAGAAGGCTTGGGCATTAAAAAAAAGTATATAAAATAAGTGAGTTTATGGGTGTCTGTTGTTATTTAATGCATTAAAAAAACAGAGCACTGTTTACATTAAGTAATCAGTGCTTGTTGCTCCCAGCTAAACCTGAAATGAGACTGAGTGAAATACTTTAATTATTCTCTGTAAGGTGTGCAGCTCTGTGTCTGTCTTGTCTGGATGCATGGGGCTATTTTTGGCTCTTTTTGAGGATGGGAGGCCTTGTTTACAAATGTAACTGACCTTGGTAGGAACTCAGAATATTTCAGCTGATTACCATTCCTGCCTGTGAACAGGCTCTTTTCCCCTGCAGATGCAGGTACCTAACTATGGTTTAACTATGGCTAAATAGTAATTTTTGCAAACCCTGCAGCAACACAGGCTCAGTTGACCTCACAGAGCTGATCCACTTACTGCTCTCCTATGCTCTTCATTTAGGATTGCAAAACCAGAAAAGTACTGAGGAGCTGGGAGAACAAAATGCCCCAAGGGCACAGCCCTGGTCTTATGCACCCACTCAAGCCTGAGGAAAAATCTTGCAGATTTCAGTCAGGTTTATGTCAGCCCCTTAGGTGATCTCATTCAAAATGAATGAACTTGTTGTCTATTTGATAGACTTATATTACACTGTGAATTTTACCACTGTAACTGCAGACAGTTGTTTGCCATCTTCTTTAGAGATAGGCATCCTCTGGGCATTGAGTGGACAGTCTTACATTGCCTCTAGAAGTGACCAGTAACTTCTGGATGGGAGGCACCGACTTGATGCTTGAAATTCTCAGATTAAACCAGATTATTTTCTCTTTAAGATTCAGGTAAATATATTCCCATTCAGATTATACCTACATTCATTGTAGTTTAGGTTTCGAAATTTCCTCCCATTCCTAAACCAAAATACTTCCATGTTTCAAGGAGTTAAAACATCTTCCTGCCACCACCTTGCCTCTAAAGCTTTTTACTCTTGAGTCTGTGATTTTTGCAATTCTGCTGTGAATTTTGCAGCTTGAGCTCAGATCCCAATGTTTTGGCAACACTCCTTTCTGTGTGTGAGGGAATCCAGGCTGCAATATCACTCAAACCTCCCAGTTTTACAGACTGCCTTACATCTCTGTAGAGCAACCCAGTGTTTCAGTATCCCTGTTCTCTTGAAATCCACTGAGGTGGCAAAGACCACTGTGTGTTACAGCTGCCACAGTTCAGCAGAGCCATGGCTGGCTGGTGTAGGAAATTCCTTTTGGTCTGAGCAGGTGCAGGGCACGTGATGGCTTTTAGCAATGGAGCTGTGTGCACCGAATAAAACCAGCCCTTGGAGGCCACCTTGAATTAGGAATAATACATTCTAGTAAGAATAATTGGGTTTGAGGTAAGATGATGTGTGCAGTGATTTATGTTTGTCTAGCCTGGGTGATGCAGGTTTTTGTTAATCAGGGGAGATGTAATCTAGCAAGAAGTTTGTTTGTCAGGCTGCAGTCTGTCAAAGAACCAGTTTTGGTACTGGACTCATAGAAAGGCTGGTTGGAGAGGCTCCTTGGAGTCCATTTTGTCCATGTTTCATGGCTTCTTCCTCATTTCCCTGAGGATCCTCTAGGACCTGTCTTGTCCTCTTTATTCCAAACCATTGGTGTTATCACTGCAGTTATCAATAACTGCCACCAGCCTCTTCATTTATCTTCCTTCTCTCTATCAGTCCTATCCCTGCTCCCACTGTCAGAGTCCTTCTTCTTTTTTGTCCCTCATTTCTGATTAGCACAGCTGTTTCTTTACAGGCACCTCCTTGTCCTGCCTATTTCCTTTTTCTCTATTTGTTCTTTTCTCCCTCTCTGTCTCTCTGCATTTCAACAGAATTACTGGAATAGACCTATATTAAAAAAAAAAAAAAAGTGAGAGAAGAAAAGGATTTCCCTGCTTCCAGGGGATGGATGAGGAACAGACTGCCTAACTCTACAGAGCAGTATCCTCACATGTGCAAGCATGGGCAAGTTCAGTGATCTTTTGGCATAAGTAAGTTTGCAGAGCTCCTTGTGACCATCTTCTGGTGAAGCACTGCCCCTGCTTTCCGCCTGAGATGGGAAGGCTGTGTGGCTGATGGCACTGGGCTTCTGGGCACATCACCTTAACAAGTGATGCTCTAGGCATTCAGCTGGCACCTCAGGAACAAGGGGCAGCCTCAGAAGGTGTCCTGGGGTACAGCTTGGCTGCCACGTGCACCCAGGAGAGGAGCTGTGGATCTAGCCTAGCTCTTTACCATCCCTTTACCCAACCATGTCAGTGGTGATTGCTTCCACTGCCCTCCCTTCCCCTGTGCATGCTTGCTCTGAGCATTGCCTGTGTCTTGGTGTTTCCACAGCAATCTGTGGAAGATTGGAGTAGAGGTTGACTCCAGCACTGGTTGAACAGGAGATGTTCTCTGTTGAGAGCAGTTCTGTACAGTCCATGGGAAGGACACAGCACATCAGGGTGGGTACTCTGAAAATAGCTGTATGTACTTACCATGGTTGCCTCAAGCTTCTCTCTTCAACATAGGGAAGACACTACACAGGAACCTTACAGTGATGTTTGGTAAACAATTTTTGCTGTTGAATGCCATAAACAATTGATAAGTCAAAATGCTAACACATTGTGCTAGGCATGCTGAGCCCTGGCCCTTTCTTCAAATCTCCTTTTGTGAAGTCTTCGCCTCTGATGGGTAAAGAGAAGATAAAGTTTACTGTGTGAGGCCCTGTGTGAATTGTGACCAGAAAGAAACTTTTTATTGTAGCAAACAAATGAGAAAGGAGATGAATTCCACAATGTGTTACAAGCGAAGAGAGGAAAGGAAAAGATTACCAAGAGTCATTGATTTTCTTTTTTTATTATGTATATTTTCATTAGAAAACAATCTTGAACACCCAGGAATAGTTTTCTAATAAACGTAAGCTCATGAAGAGCACTTGGAAGTTTCCATTCTGGGTTCAGGAGAATGACGGGACAGTAACACAGTTGACATGGTCATTCCTCTTAGTCAGCCCCTCCCTTGTGGCTGATGTTTCCTTACACTGCAGCCTTCCCTTCCCCGTGCTTCCTGCCCTGGACAAATCCACCCCCTCCCTCCCAACCCCACAGACATCTCTGTAGCTGTCTCAAAGAGAGTATTTCTGCATGGACACACCATTGACTCATCTCAGCCCTCATAGAACAATGTGATTTCCGGCAGGCCTGAATGAGGATCCCAGCAGCAGACCTGGGGGATCCATGCAGAGACACTGCTTAGTCTCCTGGGCAGACCCTGTAGTAGTGAAGGAGGCCTTAGGAGTGACTTCAAAGGGGACTCACATGTAGAGATGAAAAATTTGCCCCCTGGGGACGAAGATCCAGGGAAGTGTTCTTGCCATCCCTGCTAGCTACCTCCATTCTTGCACTCAGCCTCTCAGGGGCAAAAGTCCTGAAGGGATTGATGCATAGCTACGGACTGGTTGTGCTTCTGGAATGAGGAAGATTTCCTCTCCAGGCCTGGCCTGCATTGCCTACAAAAGGGTTTGTTTGTAATGGAGAGCTGATGTAAATGAGCCAAAAACACGAGGGAACAAGGCCATTTTGATTTGCTACCGTATGAAGCTGACAAAGATTCTTGCTCTCCTGTCATCAGAACAAGCCTCAGCTGGGTTTTACCACCATCCAAAATACAAGTGCTTTGTCCTCACTGTGTTTCTGGCTCAGGTACATCATCCACTGTAGTTACCCTGAGGCTAAGAAACAAAAGATTCCCCATGCCATTATCCCACAGCTTGATAGCAGTGAAGGAGATGCTTCAAAGCAGTTGCTCTTCTGGATCAAGAAGTGAAACTCCATGAAAAAGGGTTCTGCTGGCCACAGCAGTCTAGAGGAGCGAGAGGAAGGTTTGTGTGCCTGTTAGCAAGGAGTAGAAGGGCTGTCCAGATTCCCATCTTGGAGATTGCTACCATTTCGTAGCAATGGATCACCCCTTTCCAAAGGAAAGCGAAGATGATGGAGTAGTGAGTGAAAGGGGAGGGAGAATATCATCTCATAAGAACATAGGTACTGAGATCAGCTGGTCAGAGAATTTTTGTCTCTCTAGCTAGAAAGTAAGATCGGGTGGGTTGGTTAGAAGTCTGTTCATCCTTATAGGAAAAAGGATCTCTATAAAGTGTGATAGAAGAACTCCCAGAGAAGTGTAGCAGGCTGGATTTTAAAGGAAAGCTCTCCTGTGATGAAGACCAAAGAGTAGAGTGGCTCTCATCAGTTTGAGCTGTGAAAGGATGAGACAGGTCCCTTGCAGGGGCCCGATGGGCATGTGCAATTTTTGTGATTATTAATATCATGACCTCTATCAGTTGATGAAAGCTGCCCAACAGTGACTTGCTAACAGGTGGTGATCCTGCCACAGAAGAGTGCAGCTGGAGGCACACAGCCTGATGCCAGCTCATCCATCCAGTGGGAGCTCTGGTACTCTGGTGAAGGCTACACTCTAGGAAGTCTCTTTGAGCAGACTCAGTCACTGAGACTGTCTTTGAATGATCAGGGAACTGAATGTGATATCCTAATTCTGTTTGGCAAAGCACATCTTGATGCATAATATAACAAAGAAAGGAGCATCTTCTCTTAGTACCTCTTCTCTACTGTTACTTACTTCTTTAAGACTCGGGTATCAGAACACTCCTTTTTCATTTTCTCTCTTTTTTTTTTTTCCTTTTTTAAGTAAGAAATATGGGAAATGTGGTTTCGAAAAGAATTTCTGTCTGAGTTCTTGTCCCATTTAGAAATCCATCTCTTTTCAAGCAGTTGTGATGGCAGCTGTTTGTGCTTTTGCATCATTGTGCTTGTGTGAGGCTCAGGTAGTTTTGAGGGGTCTTTAGTCTGTTTCCTGCTGCTGGAGCTGAGTGTCTGTTTTCCACATATTTCTGTCTTAATTAAATGCTATACAATAATGAGCATGAACTAAAGATAGGCCAAGAGTGCCATAAAAGTATTTCCCTCTTCTGTCTTCTCTTTGCCTGAAGTCAAACCCTATGTCACATTTTCCACACAGCAACTCCCTGGCTTCTGACAAGACCTATTCAAAAATCAAGTATTGTTGTAGGTTTATTTAGGTTTTTATCTCTTCTTTATGTTTTCAGGATAACATTTATAAATATATATGTATATGTTTACATATCTATTATCTTGCAATTCCAGTTCTGAAAGAGAAAAAAAATCAAAGGAGAAATTCACCCACTGACCTGGAGGTAATTTGAATAATGAACTAAGATAGTTTTTGATGTTTGTGTAAACAGCACAGAACTGTCAGATTCTGCTCTCCTTTTATCCGACATGATAGATGTGAGATCAAAGACAGCCTGCAGTAACTGCTGCATGTCAGACTTGCATTATTGAGGGAAATATTCCTAGGGCCACTGGTCCATTGCTGCAAAATGGAGGAAACCAATTGGTGTTTTCACCATATTTCCTTCAGCATGTAAGAAATGGTGAAGGTCAATGCAATAGGCTCCTACACTTGCTTGTCCTCTCAGGATTTGAATGTCATTGTTTATCAATGGAGTGAATTTACCTGTCTGGAAATGTGAAGGATGTAGTTCTGTGTCTGCTCATGAGATCTTCAGGGCCAGAGTCTAAGGATGGCAGAGGGGATGAGGCATCTGTTGCCTCAGGAATGAGAAGGAGCAGTCACAGGGGAGATGATGCTGGAGGGGAGATCAGGGTACTCAGCCAGCAGTCCCTAAAGCAATTGCACTCCTGACTGCTTTCCTCCAAGTGCTTGACCAACATAAAAGAAAACAGGGAAGGAGCAGCTCTTCTGACCATGCATCCTCACAAGAAGATGGACAGGAATCCTGGTGGATGTACCACAGGTTGGAAGTGCTAATGGTGCAGCCTCATCCTACACTGAAGAGCATTGGTGCTTTGCTTAGTCAAATAATCTTTTTCTTAAGGAAAACAAAGAGAGGATGCTTGAATGACTGACCACTACAAGTGGACAGAGGATGGTCTTCAGAACTGGAAATTCTTCAGAATGGTCCTCCAGCTGCAGCCATTGGCTCTAGAGTTACTGCTCCCATATCAAGGGCTTTGAGAAGAGCCAAGGATCTGGTAGGTGTGAATAGTATTTTCCTGTCTCCCTGAGTGAAAACAGGACAGCTGACACTTCTCTTGACTCAAATCTAAGCTGCTGACTTTCTCTTTCCTTGGGTTGCCCATCCCATCATGGGAAGGTAAAACAAGAACCTCTTCACCACTTGCTTGGGAAACCACAACAGGGAACAGACCAGCTTTTTCTGAAAAACAGCCCATAGTTTTTTACATTTTAAATTGGAAATCAAGTGTTAGCTGGGTATATGGGTTTTGCCAGCATTTGTCTTTTTTTTGTACCAACCAATTAACAGCAGGCACTGAGATTGGAAAAGTAAATATATATCAAAGACTGATGGTTATAGAGTTTGACTTACTGATATAGACTCTTAACATTCCCTGTGTTCTCTGGTGACCCTTGGGTTAGTGCATGTGCTTGACCCCTTGCAGGCACAGAGGAAGAGGGTTTGAACTTGGCAGTGAGTATTTACCAAGAGACAGGATGGCAAGAATGGAAGAGCTGTGAAGCTGGAGGCCAGCACTGATGTTTCAGTAGGCAAGAACAGCATTGGCAACTGACACAGAGCAAAACACCTCTGAAGAGCATAACCAGAAAAGCATTACCAGAAAGACCTGTCCAAGCTGACAGAAAATCAGGGGACTGGCAGAAATCACAAGATTGAGCAGGACCATACACGCACGATTTCTGATGATGGCTGAACACAGTCCTCCACACTGACCACCCCCAAACAATGCTGGAGGACCACAAAGCCCAAGAACTGAGGGGTCTCCACAGTGATAGGACCCAGAATTTTCTCCGTTGGGAGAAACAGCTGCCAAACTCTGCAAGCTTTGTTTGTCAGTGGAAGGTGATCTGACAGCTTTGTAACAAAGTACAGGGAACGTCTCTTCAGGGACCCAGCAGACAAGACTAGAAGAAAGACATGGGGAAGAAGAGATGCCTCTGCAGCATAGCTCTGCCCCATCTCATCTATCTGCTAGAATCACCTAATACACAACTTATTTTTCATGTCTCAGGAGCGTACTGTCTCCATTTGCACCTTTGAAAGTCCTGCATAGTAGCACAAGGAGATTGTGGGAGATGAGAGAACTGTGCTATGGAAGGAAGAGATCCTCAGTATTTCTGCCATCAAAACTTTGAGGAGGAAACAAAAAGGGAATTCAAAACCCCAACCCCCACACTAAATTTGCACTTGTTCTCTCAGGCTGGCAGCCTAGAAGTTCGTAAACTCAGAAGTACCTTGTTCTGGAGTAAACTGTTCTGAAAATAGTTTCCAATGGCTTCCCCCGAGTTTGCTTTGCTGGTGGCAGCCATTCGGCTCCCATGCTGGCACATGTTTGAAGCTCTTTGAACAAGTTTTGACCTTCCTTTAGCCCCTCTGCCCATCAAGCCAGCTAATGACATGCTTCGTATTGCACAGAACACATACAATTGACAAGTTCATAGTGTTGTTTAAATATTAAACAGTCTAGACAGGCTTTTGAGTCTTATGCCGCTGTGAAAAGGCTCAGACCATGCCCATCTCTGAAACTGGGCTGCGGGATCATTTGCACAGTAAGACAGACAATAAGACTTGTATACATTGCCATGCAACAGAATAGACCCCAAACCGCCAGCCCTAAGTGGAAAGTTTATTTCTAAGCACAATATATGGAAAAAACAAACCAACAAACCCCACAGATATAGAAAACGTTGTAGCAAATCCCTGGTCAAGTAGGACTTCATGTCTGTCACTATCCTGCACCTCACAGCCGCTTAAAATGTCATGCAATGGAGGAGAGGGCACTCGGGCAACAGCCTCCGCTTCCGCTCGAGGAGGGTCTCCAGGGAGGAGAAGGCCGATGGGCTCCCGCTGTGATTCACACTGTAACCAGCAAAAGGGCAGCGCTGCTCACCCCCACCACACACCTCGTCACTACCGGCGGTAGACTCAGCACTTCAACAGGCTTTACCAACGTGGATTCTCACAACACCCCTGTGAGGTAGGTACGTATTGTTATTCCCCCTTTGCGTGGAGGGGGGACTGAGCCAAACAGCCCAAGGCTACAGAGTCAGTGGCAGAGCTGGAGTGAGAGTATGCAGAGTCCTGTGTGCTCAGAGTACACCACTCTTTCACAGCAAGTTGTGCTTCTGACCTCGTAACATTTTATCTGTTAGCCAAATTAAAGGAATTTGACTTCTCCATATTAAATGAGTGGAGGGCAGGGCGGGAAACGACATCATGGGTGACAGCTGTCCCTTCATCTGTGTATGCTTCCCCCTTCCCAAAAACACTATAATTACTCATCTCTTGGAATGTGGACAGCTTCCAGAACAGGCATAGGAGCGAGAGGCTGCTGTGTTTGCTTGCTTTGGCCAGGTTTCTCTCTACTGAAACAGTTCTTCCAGAGATCATTCATTGCAACACCTTCCTTCTGGGGGATAGCTACTTTCAGAGATGACTGGAACTGCCCCTTCCCTCTCCCTCTGCCCACCACCATCTCTCTTCTCCCCTCTGCCAAAAGTACTCTTTGGTAGATAGTAAATCTGGTCAGACAAAGGTACAGTGGCCTCAGAAACCATGCTGTTTGACACTGGTCCTCAATAAGCTGGCTTTCTCGGACGGTGTTCCACCTCCCACATTCTCTGCCAGAGAAGTAAGTACCTGTTCTGTTGCATTCTGATATTTAAAGGGACACTGTCAAGTAATTGAGGTGAAAAATACGACCTTGCCTTAAGCTGCTCACCTCCATCCTCAACGCTGCAGGATGGCTGCCATGCTCAAACACAGAGGCTGAAGTTTGACACCTTCTCCAGTCCAGAAACACTTGGCCTGTGACAGCCTGGCTGCCAGAGGAGCTGGTAGCCCCCGTTTGCCCTGTCTCCACAGAAGGTGCGAGAGGTGCTGGTATGATGATGGAGGGCAGCTGCATTCAGCCATCATGCAACGTTGCTTGGCACTGCTGCTAAATGGATGCAGTTTGGCTGAAGACTTTATCTTGATTTTGGAGAGAGCTGGGTTCAGGCTTGAACACTATGGGGTCATTGTTTTGTGATAGCTGAGCTTTTGCTCCTGAAAATCCCAGCTAATCTCCGTATTTCTAGGGTTCCTGCTCTTATGCTTCCTCTGTGGCAGCTGCAAAATAACTCAACCCCATAGAGCTGGGACATATCCTCCATAGAATGAAGACAGTCAGCAGGAAATCAGAAATATGGATTTCCTCCTGTCACAGAAGAAAGGTAGGGAGGAGAAGGACAGGGATGGTGAAAGGAATGGGGTGAGTGGAGAGAACCATACATGCCCAAATGGAAAAGGACAAAATTGGTAGGGAAAGAAATTTTATTTTCAAGCTTGTAAGAGAATATTACAAACAATGGAGAGTAAAAAAAGCCCAAACCCTAAAAACTATTTAAAAAGTACTTGACAGTGTCCCTTTAATATCCACAAATGATTCAGCCATTGTGCATTGAAAGAGAATGTTCCTGAAGAGCAACCGATACCTTCGAGGATATATCCCAGAGAGGGAGACTTATTAGAAGTGCTACACAGTCAGTCAGCAACTGTGCTCCCTCTTCAGACTAACTCTCTTTTGGATGATTGAATGGAATAGACTCTGTAATAAACTAACAGACTGGATGTGAAAGGATCAGCCTACAAGACTGAGTGAGACTGTTGCAAATTGAGCAGCAGAGATACAGACACCAAAAAAAAAAAGGTACATCTCCAATGCATGAGTGTCTGAATCAGCAAGGGAGCAGAAACCCACCAAAGATGGGTCAGCTTCTTGCGATTAGAGTAAAATGGAAGGAAATTAACCTGGAATGTCTGCATGGAAAATGATGTGTGTGGGTGGCAAGGTCTGGATGCTGGATTTGGGGTTATGAAGGCATGAATCACACCAGTACTTGTGCTTGAAACACCTGCGGAACATTTGTACAAAATTTGCCAAAAATGCCTATACGTCAAATAAAGGTTATGGAGCACCCTCCCCCCTCCCAGTTCTACCCTCACAAACCCCTTGTCAGGAACATTATGAAAAAAACAGGCTTCTTGGTGAAATTTGGGTATGCCTGGATTTTGTTAAGATTTTCTTAGTGAGATGATTCAATCTGTCTTCTGTAAATCAATACTGAAAAATCCCCAGCCATTTCACTTCAGGTACCCCACGGTAAATCAAACAAGGCTCCAGTGACTCATGAAACAAAACAACTCATAGCCCTGGTTAATTGGAGTCTGGAAAATAAAACCACTCCAAATATTTCGTTCCCTTCCATGTTTTTATAAGTCTCACACTTTGTGTGTGTTTGTGTGCGCGTGCGTGTGTGTACGGGGGCTGTGCACAGAGCGTTACCTATTCCAGGTAATAGGATTTGTAAGACATGCTCAACCGTCTGTTCCTCTGCTTCCCCAGAACTCTGCCTACTCAGTTTGTAGTCTGTATTGCACTTGTTTTGTTGGTTTTTTTGTGATTTGGGTTGTTTTTTTTTTCTTTTTTTTTCTTTTTTTTTTTTTTTTTAAACAGGCTGGAAAACATTAACCTCTTTAGCATGAGTGTGCAGCTCTCCCTCCACCTGCTTTTTTCCTTAGCTGGCCAGGTGCCGCCTCTTATATCTTGTGCAGTTACTGAAAAAAGAAAAGAAGAGAAGAAAAAAGAAAAGGAAAGAGAAAGAAAAAGGCACACCATGCTCCTCTGCTTTATGAGTTCTTTGTCTCCTCCGCTTCATGTTAAGGCCTCCTGAATTCCTCTGCTCAGACCGTCGTGACCCTCATGACGAGCTCTCTGTTACTACTAGACTGACTCCTCTGTTCGTGAGGCCTCAGGTGGCTGAGTATATGCAGGATGGTATAAGCACAGTGGTGGTCAGAGAGGGTGCCTGTGGCATGGCCGGCAGCCCGTGCCCCGCTGTCGGCTGGAGCGGAGTTAGTGGCTGTACCACCAGTGGAGGACGAGTGGGTGGTTTGGGAGGAGGGGCGCTGATTTGTCCTGGTCCCTGTTTTTTGCTCCTCCATGTCCTTTGTTTTGTCATAGTTCAGCACTTTCCACTGCTGATTGACCGCCTGCCACCGTTTAAAAATCCGGTAAACCGAGGGCCCTTCGTGTATTATTAGACCTGGAGGGAAGGGGGAAAGAAATAGACATAAAACACAAACAAAACTTTAGAAAGAACCATAAACCTTCCCCAGCATTTTCCCCCAGTTAGCTGGCTAAGCTTAGCTCTCCAGCCAGTGCTTTCTCAATGATAAATCCTGTATTTTAATTACCGACAGGCAGAGCACTGGTGCTCCTCCTCTGCTGGATCCCTTTTTCGCCTGAATTAAAGGGATGACGGTTTTATCTCAGCCATCGACAAACGGATCGTAAATGAAGCACAGTGAGTTATGCTCTTACAGCAAAAGAGTATCTGTTTACCAACAAATGCCCAAGGTTTATCTCTCACTGGGCTAATTTTGCATGCTGCATAGGCATGATTCACTGGGCTCAGGCGTGTGTTTGGAGGGGGTGTAGCTGCAGCTGACGTGTCACTGACAGCTGTGCACCAGCGCCGTGTGTGTGCACAGCCCATGTCTCTCCCCACACACACAGCAGCAGAGCAGACACACATGTGGAGGCCAGAAGCAGCAACTGAGCAGAAAAAGAGGTTCTGTCTGTGCCCATAAGTGGTTTGTTATCCAAGGCAAAGTTTTGCTCATCTGCAGAGCAGGTACCTCATCCAGCATCGTTGCCTCCTCTCAAGGGGGAGCTCAGCATGCTTGACAGAAAGGGCAGAGGAGCTCCCAGTGTGTGCAGAGCATGCAGGCAGTGCCTGTGTCCTGCCGCCCACCTGCAGGCTTAGGGCTGATGTCTGGGGATGGCTCTGTGCTGTAGGACATGGCACTGCTAATGGTCTCTGTGTTCCTAAGAGAAGGAGCAGCTCAGGCCCCTCAGCAGCCCAGCAGCTATCTCATTTCCCAGCTGTCTCCATCATCCTCCCCACCCTGGCATGAGACGAAGGAATTAAATAATTTTAGCTGCTTGGATGATGACAGTACTTGAATATTAAGCTCTGCTATTATTACTGAAGTTGCAGACTCTGGCTAGACCCTGTGGAAGCACTAGGTCTAGCAGTGGCTTCCACACAGGTCTTCCCCACTGAGGCTGAAGGAAGCTGCAACATCTCCTGTAGACTGGCTTAGCTGGCACACCGTAATATACCTCACAAGCTTTGCTAGACAATGGGATTTATGTGGAATGAGGGGAGTCTGCTTTGCAGCCATCTGTCTCTTAGGAAAGTGCCTTTGTGTCCCATGTAACTGAAGCCAGACCAGCAGGCAGGACTGGGTGAGTTAGCACATGGATGGCTTCATTGTCCTTAATGATGAAGGCTTCACCATTCTGGGTCAGGATCAAGATTATCAAAAACCCTTCTAAGAAGAGTAGCTCTCTTGCCTTCCTGTTGCAACCATAAAAATACATGAACAAGACTCACAAGAATCAAACCCATGCCTAAACAAAGGGGCTGACTTGACCAACAACGTGTAGAGAGATGATGGACACCCCAGAATAAAGTGGTTTACAGCTATTACTGATTAATCAGATGCTACAGCTTTACCCACCACCTACCTTTTCCAGACACTTCTAGCTTCTGATGACAGGTAATTACTGGAGACAACCTGTGCCACATCAGACCCTAAAATACCTGAAGGTCATCTTACCCTCAGGGCTGATCTCCCCATTACCCACTCACAGGATGCAGCCACGTGGTTTCTTAGGATCAGCATCTGATGTCAGAGAGTTTAAATCACCGTTTCAGTACAGATTGAGTTTCCAGCCTCCCTGGTTCTAAGCATAACTTAGGAGCCCTGCTGACTTGATTCAAGATTAGCTTCAGGGGGACTCACATTCATTGAAATGGGGTGCTGAGCCTGCTCACTGGCTGTAGAATTAATTCCATTGGCTAGCTTGTACGCAGATCTGACTATTTTGGGACAGGGAATGGTGGAGGGCACCACAGTACGAGAGAGCTCTACCCTCTGGTTCCCACAGGCCACTGAGATTGCACAGCTGTAACCCTGCAGTGCTGCTGGCTTTTTATAACCAAACCCAGTGATGTCATAATAGCAAATGTGGGTTTTCCTTCCTGCTTTGAAACATGGTTGAGAATTCTGACGTGATCTGATCAAAGTATCAACCATAAAAAGCAGGACTTAGGGAAAGCCTGCAGATCCAGCCAAGGAGACAGAGCTTTGAAGCATGCCTGAAGTGGATCAGCCCATGACAAGGGACATTAGACATACATTTAAATGAGCTGTCTGATCAGTAATGAATGAAATTCCACTCTGATCAGTGTTTCTCAGAGACCACTTTAAGCCTGGGATAAAAGAGCCAAAATCAAATGTTTTCTCTTTGGCTGTAGAACATTCTCCATAGAATCAAATCCATTCTACAAAGTATTAAACACCGAGCCACGATTGTAAATCTATTCTTAATTACCTTATCACAAATATTTAATGTGCAGCCTGATTCAAGAGGGCTGTTTATAAAATTCTTGTTTGTTTGCCTTCTAATTATAAATGTTTATGATCTTATGCAATTAACTGTGTGATGCTGATGGATGGGTTGCTGAGTCAATTGAGCAGCTGTTTTCTTAGATAGTTTTGGTCTCCAAATATTTATAAAAGTACAAAATAACCTCTTTTCATCTGTATTTACTGGGCTCTAAATTACTTATCGATTTCCCAGTGTCAAGCTCAGGAAGCTGTAAAATTAAGAAGGAACCAAGTGGAGGGGTGGGCATGGAAGCGGAAGTAACAGTGATTCATTCACAAGAGGAAGTGCCAAGAGTAAGCAAGAGTCCATTAGTTAATATCAAGCTGCAGGATGCTTAATGCTCTCACTGAAACAAATCTTGTCTGCCTCAGATAAATTAGGATCAGAATTCTTACATTCAGCTCTGTGCATCCCTTAACAAGAACACCGCTCCCCTGAAAAATCATTCTTGTTGACAGGGGTGAAATGTTCAGTTTAAAGGCCAGAATTCAGTGGGAAGTCCTTTAGGAAGGACTGTTTCCAACTTGAGGTGTCCACTTAGAAGCAGTTATTCCATAAGCCAAATCCTCTGAGTGTGTAAGATTACAGGCTGGTGTGACCTTCTCTCTTTGTGCAGTCCTCAACACAGAAATGTCTATATCAGAGTTTCAGATGGATTCTGGGAGTGTCCTAGTCCTTTTCTACTCCTCCCTATTTTATCTTGCCCTCTTCTGCTTCACAAAATCTGTTCTCAGTGGATCCTCTGTGAAAACCATCCTCTTCAGAAGGAAAATTTCTGTGAGCTGTACACTTGTTAGTCCAGATTGTTGCCTGCTTCATGAAATCCCTAGTTTGTGCTGGGTGAAGTGAAGCTCCCATGGAATGAGGGCACTCATGATGTGCTGCTCTCATTCCCATTTTCTCATGTAGAGACCTGGCTGGACCAGCATTGGATTAAATTCCTTGATCTGAAAGTTATTGAAAGCTGGAATCTCTTGGGAATAGATGAGACAGAGATGCATTGCATCAGTGGGCTTGTAAGAAAACTGATCAAGAGAAAAGTCCTCAGCCCAAGGGCCAGAAGGGCTGCTGGGAGAACAGTGGCAGAGTAACAAGGAAATTGTGTTTGTGTCTCTGGATGGGGAAGCGGTACCATCACAGCTGCTGTACCACCATCCTGTGAGATTAACCCAGGGGGTTGTGAGCCTCCAATTTAAAGTAACTTTGGAGCAGCAGTTTCCCAGAAATGACATTCAGTGAATTCCTGAACATGGTCAGCCTCTGCCACTAAGTGATGTTTTCCCCAGAATTTTCAGCCTCTAATTACCCTTCCTCTTATTCCAACACCTGCCATGCATTTTCTTGAAAGAAGCAGGTAAATTTTTAAGGCAGGAACTGTTTCACCTGTTGCCAGTAAGGAAAACCACCGAAACAGGGCTTCTGCTGACAGTGGGTGGCTCATCACCCCTGCACTGACACTGATATTATCTACACAAGAAAAAAATCACAGTCCATTCCAACCAGTTGCCTTCTCAAAAAGGCCCTGTCCTGTCACCTCTTGTTTCCACCTTCAGCAGGACTTTGCCTTTTTGTTTTCCTTTTCAAATGCAATTTCATCTCAGCCAGACAGCTGCCATGCTTCAGCCTGTTTCTGTTGCTTTCATTATTGAGTGTCAAGGGAAGATTATGGCAGCTGTGATCAAAGCTTAATGTTTGCCTCCACAGCAGTTGTGACTCAGGCCAAGGTAAACCAAGCTTTCTGGGAGATAACACTTTATTTGCAAGGTTTTCTCTCTATTGACATCGTTGCATACACAAACCCTTCCCTCCCTTTCTGTGAATTCTTTAATCTTTTGTGACAATCTCAAATTTCTGCACTTTTGTTTCCAAAGCTCCACCAGCTCAGCCCTCACCAATCTTTTTGCCTTAATCTTATCTTATTTGCTCCATCCTTAGTCACCTTTTATCTTGACCTAAGAACAGGAAAGTGGCCGATGATCAATCAGGAAAAGAGAGCCAGAAGGATCTGTTCATGGAAATACAGGCTTGGAAAGGGGTACATAGTATCTGGCATCCCTCACCATTGTACCCAGGTCAGTTCCAGCTGAATATGACAAGTTCTCTGAACAGCCTGGCATTCTTAGGTGCTCCTGTGGCTCATACTGAAGGCTGCAGAGGAAATGGGGAAGAGGGTGAACCTGTGCTCTTCAGGAAATGGGGAAGAAGGTGAACCAAGGAGCAGGGAGAGGTAGTTTTGTATTTGAAAACAATGCCATGGCATCAATGTGACTCTGCACTTGGGCTGATTTGGAGGAGAGTTGTGAACCCCGGAACTGACCAGGCTGGGAATGAGGTAATGTCCTTCTTCTCCTCAATACTGCTCATCATCTCCAGAATCTTTTCATTTCATCTCCCTTTTTTCTGCAGGTGAACTCCCCAGCAGGGTGCAGTCTCAGGGCAGAGAGGTGCAGTATCAGCACTGTAACATCCCACCTGCCTTTTGATTCCCTGGTGAAATAAACTGGTCTGTCACTGTCTTCAGCAGTATGACTGGTCCAGCTTGTGTTTGGGATTCTGACTTCTCATTCCTAAGGGTAATGCTTTGCACTTCTTTATTCAATTACATCTTGTTGATTCCTCCAGTTTGCCAAGATAATTTCAAATTTCAAATGCTGATCTGATCCTCCAAAGTGCTTGCAGCCTTTCCAAGCTTGGTGTCATCTGTGTATTTTATAACAGCAGATACTATTTAATTTTCTAAGTCATTAATAAAAATATTGAGGACAGCAGAGTCCAAAAGACTCTCTACTTGAAATGTGTTTCCAGTTTACAGCACACCACTGACAACTACTGAGAAAGCAGTTTCTCCATTGGCTGTACACCTGCATTATAGTTATTTAATCTAGAACATGCTTCTCTGGGAGGAGAGTCCAAAGGCAAAGCACCAAGAGCATTGCCCAAGCCACAGCATATTAAACTAACAGCTTCCTCCTTAGCCACTTTGCAATTACCCTTCCAAATTACATCTGGTTATACTTCTGTGCTCACCAATTGGTTGGCTAAGAAATATTCAGTATCTTTCTATGAATCAGTTAAGCTGATTTGCCCTTCATTTCCTCAGTGCCTACCTTCATTATCTGATAGAGATTATGTTTAAAGTTAGGTACTCTGCTTGCATTTCCCCAGCTGCCTGGCACCTCCTGCATCCTCCTCAAGTTCCTGATGATGAAATCTTCATGGGTCAGCCACTGTTCCTGCAGCTGTCTCTGAAGCTCATTAGGACATGCTGACAAGGACAGAGCTAACTCATTTGAATATTTTTGAGGCTGTTCTTTTCTGATTCTGCCCTGGGCTCCTTTCTCCTCATTAAAATTATTTTAGTTAAATTTTGAGGACTGAAACAAAGGCAACATTTAACTATTTGGCCCTTTGTTATCAAATACTATTTGAGCTCTTAGACTTGCCTTGCTCTTATTCACTTATGCTTATGGACCCAGTTATTTTTGCTTTCTGAATCTCTGGATGGTTATCTTGGGGCTCAAGTCTGACAGCTCCCCATGCCTGTGTGATTTCTAGAGACTTTTCATTAGTTGAAGGTTATTCTTTCTGTCTTTTGTGTGATTGCAGCTTCTGATTTTGGGTCCTCAAAGAGTTCCTGATGCAGCCTCTGTGCTCTTCTCCCACGCTTCTGAGCTTCCCCCTGCACAGGCACAGTTTGCTGCTGTGCCTTTAGTATCATCCCTTTTGGCAGCTGTGAGCTGTTCACAGCTCTTTTATCCTTCAGATTCTCTTCCCAAGAGACACTTGCTGCTCTGCTCCCCTGGGGCTGCTGCTGCTGCTTTTCTGGAGTCCATTATCCTCACATCTTACTTTTCTTCAGCTCTGGAATGCTTTCATTAAACAGTTGCTTCCCATACAAACTACTGATACATTCAAATTTTCAGGGAGTCTTTGCTTTCTGTGGAAATCGAATACGAAGTATAGATTCCTTCATAACTATCATCTCCCCTCTCCAAAATATAATTTTTTCCCCCAGAGCTGAACAGTCTACCCTGCATACAGGATTAGTTCCTACTGGTTAGCCTGGAACACATGGTACTGTCTTTTAGAAATTTCTGGAAGCTGCAAGACACTGGATCAGTGATCAGGATTTCTCTAGTCCACAAGACTTTTAGCAAAGGTCTGCTCTGAATAATGCTGGAACTGTACTAGGAGGGTGTGCAAACTTAGCAATTGCCAGCATTTAATGAGATAAAGTATAAATTGAAAATATATTCATAATGATTAGAGCTCAAGTGAATGCTTAACATATGGAAAAATAATTAGCTGATTATAATCAGGCACTTTCTTATCAATCATTCTCAATGCACTTTTTTTTTAATGTTTAAAGAACTGATTATGTATGAGTCTAAACTGTGTTTTGGCTCAGCAGGACTGGGATGTCTGCATGGCTGGACTCCCTTGAGTGCTGCTATCACTGGACATGGCCATCATGGATCCCATGGACCTGGGGAAGTCAAAACACTCCTTCTTCTGCAAAGTGTATTAATGGTAGTGAGGTTTCACTGTCACACAGCTTTCCCAGCACTGTCATGCCATGCTTGGATCTCCTGGCCACAGGGCCATGACTCCAGCAAAACTGAAATTGAGCCCCTCAGAGATTGGTACCTCCACAGCCAGGGAAGAGCTCCCACCAGTGTGCACAGAGGAGCTGTTCCCAGTCTTTTATGAAGGTTTGGACTCTTCCATTTTGGGTCACTAACAAGCTGAAACAAGCTGGCCCATAACCTTCCAGGGCTGACTAAACAGAAAACCTTGTGTTTATTACAGCTCATTTCTCCTTGTTCAAAGGCAGCTGTGCCTCAGAGCTTCCTCAGCCCCTGGTGGGCCAGGACCACCCTCCAAGTGCAGTGAGAGCCCTTCTCCTTCCCTGCTTCCTCCACCCCACCTGGCAGAGCCAGGGGAGCAGCAGATCCCACCTGGGCAGGTCATCATGCTGTGCCCCAAGCTCTCTGCAGCCAGTAACACCCAGCCAGAGTCAGCAGGAGCCCTGCGAGGTGGGACATGGATCCAGCGTGCTGGCACCTCAGGGAGTCCCCACAGCTGCTGCTCCACCAGGTGGGTGATCCTGGGGCACAGTGTGGGGGGCTGGGGACAGAGGCAGCTCTTTCATTACTGCTGGGAGTGCCTGGTGTGGCAGCTGGCAGCATCCCTCCCCCAGGAAGCACTTAGATTTTGCAGGATGAGGCTGAGCTACATGGCAAGAAACCATTTCTAGGCTGTGACACTGCAGCATGTCCTGAGTTCATGTGACACAAGTATGCAGCAGTGATTCCTGTGGGCACAGGATGCCACAGGTTCCTCCTGGAAGCGGGAGCTGTCCATCTCACAGACATGGCATTTGTAGCTGCAGGAGGAGGAAGGCTTCATCCAGCAGGATGAATTGAGTTGACAGGTAGGACTGCCTGTCATGGGGCTTGTGGGGCTCATGGGAGCTGGGGGCAGGGTGTTGCAGAAGCATTTGGGGAGCTTTTATGGCTGCAAAGTAATGCATCTTCTCTGTGAAGTGCTGCCTCCATCCCAGGGCAGCCTGCTCAGCCATGTTCTCCACAACACACGGGCAGGGCCCTGTAGGGCTGAGCTGATAAGACCCAACATGAGGAAACACTGGCAAAATTAAGGAGCTGAGAAGAGCTGTCCAATAGAAAAGAAATTTCATTTTCTTCAGCACTTCCACGTGATTTGTTTGCAATGGGAAAATAACACCAGCTGTCCAGCAGAGATGTGACAGAGGAGCTGGGCTGACCCCTGCAGTTGCACACAGCCACACCATGGCCCTGGAGATGCCACAGTACTTCCATCTGTAAACATACAAACTACCAACCACAACTTTCTCCTCCTGCACTGCCCAGACCAGTATTCTTTTACCCCTTGACTCAAAACAGTGATAAAAACTACCCTAAAGGAAAACAAGAAATAGCAGTGAAAATAGGTAAAATGAAACCCAAAGAAATTCTTGCTCAGGCAGTAGATAAAAGCATAAACTGAAGTACTCCCATAAACTCAGCTGGCTGTGGACAGATAGAGCAAAATGGATGTTGTGCCCTAAAGGGCCCTTGTACTCCTGCGGTATTTAATTCACAGGGCATTATAAAGCAGAGGATTAAAGGGAAGTCTGTAGTTATGCAGGCAGCAATAAATGAGACTCTTCTTGGAAAAAGCAACTAAATAAATAGAGATGGGAGCTCCACCAAGAGAACACCCCCTTGCTTCTGAATCATGCCTCTCCAGCACCATTCCCCACTTGTGTGTCTATCCATAACTGTGCCAAAACAGGAGGGACAGGGCTTGGAGGCAGTACTCATATCCCCTCTTGCTCTCTCAAAGTTTCCCCTCCTTGCTTTGTAGCTAGGACTGGGTAGATCAGATTCTCTTGGAACCTTTTTTTCCCCTCTGAATTTAAAATGGATATAACAGCAACACCCCACATCTTGAAAAGGCTTTGTTCAAGAGGTGAAAGACATTCATTGTGTGCATGACAGATACTGCAAGGTCTTTAAAAGAAGGGAGTAAGTAATCATTTCAAGCTAGGCTAAATAGAGCACTGGTCTCTAGGTGATTTTATGGGTCTTTTCCACCTTCAGATTTCCAGACATTCCCTACAGAAGTCCATGGAGTTGAATACTTGTGATGAAGAGAGAAAAAGCACGCGACTTCCACTTCATTCTGTTTGCAGGATGGAAACCATTCCTCCAGGTCTGGATCCTGAACCTTCCTATGCCATAGCTAATGCTACTCTGACCAAAGCACTGCATGGGCAGTCATGCTGATCCCCAGACATTCCAGGGACACTCCTTTAGAAGGACAACACCACTGTGCTGTGCAGGATTTGGGAATCTGCCTTCACACCTGCTTGGAGACCTGAAAAAGTCACATTGTTCCCCAAAATGGAAGAACACACGTGTATTTGCAGACAGGTTAAAATGTTTCATTTGGAATTCATTTGGAATTGAATTTTTAAAAAATGTTGTATTCTAAATTCTGACACTGAATTTAAAACACTCAGCATGAGCAGTCATCTCTAAATGTTAAATCAAAATGCTTTGTTCAAGAATGATCAAAACATGACATTTGCTTATTGAAAGTAGAACTAATGCCTCCCTCTCTGCTTTTATTAGCAAATGAAATTCTGTAAGGAAAAATGAGAATAGTTTCACAATTTTTTCATTTTCCAAGGGATGCAGGTCCTGTCTGAGCCCAAATCCTCCAGACTATTCCAGTCACCTCAGTGCTTTTTCACTAAGAGAAATACAAACTAATTAGGAGAGACACAAAGGTGAGTACAGATCACCCTTGCCATCCCCCAGGGTAACCTAGGGCACATGGGCTAAACTAAGGGACCTGAGATGCCTGTGATGTCACACGTTGGCATGTGCATGGTGATTGCCTCTACTGCCTCACTGGAGTGAGATGTGGGCATCTTTCCCCTCCAACATGCAGGAAGGCATCCCAAGGATGTGAGGCAGAAGGTGATCATGCTGGAATTACCCAGCCTTTTGTTGGGATAAACAGGTTCCTGGGACACACCATGGTGCAGCCTGTCCTGTGCTGCTTTGTCCTTCACAGCCATGGCAAAAAAAAAAAATTTTTCATTGCAAACCCAGGATTTCTGTGAGATCTCCAAAAGCCTTTCACCTTGGGTGCTGCAGCCTCTCTCTGCTCCCTGATGATGTCCCCACAGGTCTCACCCCACCTTCTCCCCTGCAAAGGTCTTCACCTCTCCCACAGAGGCCCTATTCAAAATTAACAAAGGGTGGTAGAAGCCAAAAGGACCAGGGTCTGTTATTTCTGATCTGTTACTAGCTAGGATCTCTAGGAAGGCAAAACATGTTCCTTTCTTCTCTGCACATACAAGGGTCTTCCACCAGAGCTGAAGGCCTTTGTGGCTACAATATCCAGATGAGTGAATGCTGACAGAGGCTGAGGGGCAGGAAAGGGTTTACTTATGCCTATGGGATCTGCCAGTGCTGAGCTCACAGGTATGACAACAGTGAATGGAGCTGACCGTGGCTAAACCTGCAGCAAAGGTTTAGAGAGCCTTGCAGAACACAGAAAGGCTCTTCATGTGGCTGTGGCTGAGCAGAGTGAATTGTCCTACCTGGCATAGTATGGATATTGTGGAATCAACTCTGCCATGGGGCAGAGGGGCTCAGGCTGTGGCTGTCGTTCATGGGTCTTGGTACAGGAACAAAAGCACTGCTTCAGGGAGTAGCTTTCAGGAAGAATTAAGTTTAGCAACTTAGCCCATAGGCTTGTTTGCAATATTCTTCATTACAGCCTGTTGTATCTGGGTTGAAAGATGGCTCTGCTGGTAGGTAGCCATCAATCAGTCTCTACAAGGTGATCCCAGAGCTTGATTCATGTGTCTTCATATTAATCTCTTCTTACCTCTGCTTCTGGCTCCCCACTGAGCTGGGGAAAGCAGCCTCATCCACTATACATGGGGGGTGACCCCACCGTGGTCTCATCTGTGACCATGGAGTTGAATTCTCTTTCTACAGCCACAACAGCCTGCCATGGACCACAGCTTCCACCTCCAGGAGTAATGTGTCTGTGGGATGCAGGCTGTAGTAGGAGGAGTGATGGGACAGAAGGCAGTTGGAAAAACACAGCCTGGCACAGAACTGAGGACTTTTTTCATCCCTTACTAGACAGCACAATTTGTGCAGCTGGCATGGGAGATCCTACCAGCTGCCTACAAGGGAATTTCCTGCCACAGTGTAGAGGTTGTGACAGGCAGGTGAGTGCTCCTGCCTCTGCCCACGTACGGAAACTTAACCCAGGGACACCAGGCATGTGATTTTGTCAAGGACTTTAGTGACAGTAAGGCACCATTCTGATTGTACACAAGATGCAGTTCATAAGGTAAAATAATTTCTTTTCTCCCTCAAAAGAAGTTAATTATGTTGCCCTCATTAAACGCCAAGCACACTGATCCACTGGAGCAGAGAGCACCATATGGTTATTCACGATAAATACATCTCTGGAGCCCTGCTGCAACAGTGGGGCCCTGCTGGAGATGGATGTGGGGAAGGAGTGTGGAGCTGAACGAACACATGTGAAAGCCTAGGTGCTGCTCAGGTTGTGCTGGAAGCCAAGTTCCTTCCCTGCAAAGAGGGAGAGCGTTCAGAGCCAGGTCCAAGGCTGTGTCTCTTTGCTCAGCAGCGACTGGAGCTGTGCTGGAGTCCTGTGGGCACATGGAGCCCTGCAGTCCTGCCCACTGCTGGAGCACGTAATGCACACGTGCCAGCTGCCCCTGTGCTCTCTTATGGAACAATCAATGCAACAGTGGATAAAAATAGGTCCCTTCTTTCAGGGGCAGAAGGGTGGCTAGTCTCGATTTTGCCGAGCATCCACTGTTTCTGGATAACAGCCAAGGAGTCAGAGGCCAGATCAGCTTTGCAGCATCGCTTCTCCTGATGCTGGCCTAGCTACAGGGCCCACAATGATTGCTCCCCAGGAGGGACCCTGCCCAGCTGGATCGAGAGCCCCACAACATGCCCTGTGGGGACTGTTCCTGTCTACTCAGCCTCTGTACAGCTGATAGATCAATGATGTGCTCAGTGGTTTTTAAAGCACGCACATTGTGGCTGAATGTGTCCGACCGGAGTTCATGGTGAAGAAAAGGTGACTTTGCTGCCTAGCTTTAACCCAACTGCCTGCTCTGAAGGTAGGACCTGGATCTGGCCACTCCTATTAGCTCCTGATAGCTCCAGTTTACATGCAAAATGGATAAGAAGTGCATGAAGAGCATGGCAAGCAGTGCATCAAGCTGAAAGGCTCAGAAGACTTCTGTATATTCTCACAGATCTCTTCCAGGTATGCCAAAGCCACACACATTTGCTGTGTGGGATGCTGTCAGGTCTCTCCTCCAAAGACATTTGCTGAACGTCTCTGCCTTGTGCTCTGCCTTTAGGGTGTCATTGAGCCAACATTTGGGTTTGGTGCTTCCTCAAAACTGATTCCCTACTGCAGTAGCAATTCTTCCAGCTTGGTACCCTGGGGGACTTGTGTAGACCTGAATGAAAACATCTGCTTTCCTTTTGAGAATGGGACTGATACAGATGAAGACCAAGACCCTGAAGACACTTCAATTCTCAGTTTCTTTTTATTTTGTTTTGACTTTGACTCCTAAATCCTTTGAATGCTGAAGGCCCAAGTGACCTGGCTGGATAACACCCCAAGGCTACCTCAGCCCAGCATTTCCTCTGGAAAGCAAAGCTCATTTAGAACAAAACCCCATTAGTCTTGGCAGGAAGCTTGAATTGTCACTGTTTCAAGGAAGCTCCATTAATTACTGTTCCCACTGCACTAAGAAAGATCAAATGCTGTGGATCGGTTTTAATTGGCTATTGATTTCTTATGTTATTACCTATGGTTGTGCTGAGATGCTGTCAGACATACTGGATGCTTTTGATTATTCTTTCTGGCAGCTGGGATTAAAAACAGCAGGCAGACATTTCCTGATCTGTAATGGATTGCCATGGTGTGCCAATAAGACTCGTTGGCTGGATGAACGGTCCTGCTCTGCCCATCCTGTGCTGCTGAGGTGCAGTGCCATTTTGAAGGCAAATACCATCAGGGGCCAGCCAGGGAAAGAGCGGGAAAAACTTCAGAAAACACGAGGATTTAGTGCTTGAAGAAGTGCCCTGCTGTCAGCACCAAGGCAGGGTAAGCCAGGGAGGAGGGACTTGGGCACAGACAAAGCAGAAGTGCCCATCAGTCAGTGATCCAAGGAGAGGCAGATCAGATTACTTTTGCATTGCTGAGGATAACTCCCCAGCATGCCAGCCTCAGGGATACCCCGTGTGATCCCAAGCAGGCCAGCACACACAAACCATATCACCACAGCCCTGTGCACACAGCCTGCTAATGGCCCTCCTGGGACATGCTTCTCCCTCAGAGCCCATCTGGGGATGCCTGAGCCTACTCTGTGACATGCTCTCATTAGCTGGCAGAGTTCCTCCCTGTTTAACAGGAGATGCTTTCCTGTCCTCCTGACCCCAAATGACACCTTATTCTACAAATGTCGACTTCCCCTAATTGCACCTTGACAGAGAGAGAGGCAAACCCCTCCTTTCCTCTCCAAGGACTGTCATTTAATTAACAGGCAGGTATCTCTCAGGATTTAGAGGCCAGCTCTAAGCTGCTACTCTCTCTGCTCAGTAACTGAGGCCTGTGAAGGCTCATTCCATTTATCTGTGCATTTCGATAACCGCATTTTTGCTAATCTTGCTATGCAAGAGATTTACCTCTTGGATTTACCTCTCATGGACCATGGTGAGAGCAGTTAATCAAATGAACAGTCCCCATCTCACTTCTCATTCCCTTCCTGGTTCCTGATCTCAGATGTCTGTGTTGTAGATGACTCCATAGCAGAGCTGTACCTATGCTGGCACCATCACCAGTTTCTAGTTTAATCCAACTCTCATATCTGTCCTACAGACATGGCCAGAGATAGCACAGATGAAAGAGAGATCAGAATCAAAGACATCGAGGCTGGCTGGATATCAAGAAGCATTTAATTTGTTCCTCCTTCACAAACTGGGATCATCTCTCTGCAACCTGTTCTTGACATATGTTTTCTAAGAGGTTCTTAAATAAAATCCAGTACTGGAGATTCCCACAAATCCCAAGCAATCTTTTCCAGTGCTTCTTGCCCTCCTGTTAGATGTCTGAGAGCAAGAGGGAGAACAGTGTTGAAAGCCCATTTTGCACATCTTGCCCAGAAGGACAGAGATTCTGGTGCTTGGGGCCATACCACCTGTCCCACTGATCATGAGGAGCAAACTGGTTTTACTTTGGTTGTGGTTTTTGTTTTCATCATGGGTGAAGAGGTAGATAATGGTTCCTGTCCCTCCCAACTGTTTTTGTGGGGCATGCTAGACCTAGAAAAGTCCACAGAAAACTAGTATATTACTGAAGGTTTAGTGACTGAGGGTAAAATCCAGACCCCTGGATTTTGTTCCATGGATTAATGGTCTCTGAGTAAACAGACATATTTTGAGAGTTCAGCTTGGAGATGATCTGACCATTTCAGAACAAATGAGGATAACAACAACCAAATGATCTGTGCTGAGGGAGCTGTATGTGCAAGGAAGCACTCATGCCCTCACCTTTGACTCCACACTGGAAAAGATCAGTGCTGCCATGGGATTACCCATGCAAATTGCCACAGATATCTCTATCTTGGCAAATTGCTACCTAAATCCCTAACTGACCAGGTAGAGAGGAGATCACACAAAACAGCTGGGCAGTTGCTGACTGCCTGTCTGATTTTATTCACACCTCTGCAGAGTTGGTGACTCTCCAGCTTTGAGACTCCACAGTGCCAGAGGAAGTGTCCTGCTGAGCATCTCCAGTGACAGGGTGTATAAACCTGCCTCCAGGACAAGAATCACTGGCTACCCAATGGATGTGAGACACCCAAGTATAACAGAAGTGCAAACTGGCAGGAACTACAGAGGAGCTCTATTTCAGCACACCTGCTCTTCAGTAAGAGAGGTCTTTCAAACCTCTGCTCCTCTGATAGCGAAAGAAAAACTTGGGGGTCAAGCTGGAAGAAGAAACAACTGGAATTGATGCAATTACTGTAGGACCTATGGTGTCACATTCTGCTAGCTAAGGCTGCCCAGCCTGTTACAAAAAAATGTACAGACAGCATCTTACATTAGCTGGAAAAAAAACAACTGTGGTAGAACTGAGTGCACCTAATGTCCTGCCCTTTCCCCATGACTGAGCATTTCTTAGCTCCTAAATCTTTCCTACCCACCCACAGGCTAGGTAACAAAAGAGGAAAAAGGCTCTACTGCAGAGGAGGAGACACTGAATTGCACAGACAACACTCCAGTATTTCAAGATCCATTGCCACTGTAATTATCAATGAGAGGTTTTATCCTAAACTTGCAGAAGTTGAACTAAAACCCAGGGATGAATAACAAGAGGCTTGGGGCCATGCTGGCAGTCAGAAGCAGAACTTTCCATCTCCAGAGCTGCCTTTGACTATTTGTCAAAAGACCCTGCATGAGGCAGTAAGGTTTGGAAGAAGGATAAAGAGAGGGAGAAAAGCTCTCCCTCTCCACAGTGAGGAACTCACTGCAAGCCTTCTAGGGAGACACTGCTGCATCCATCACAAAGTTATAATGAATGAGGAATTCACCTCAGTTGCAGCGTTCATAGAATGGGTTGGGTTGGAAGGGACCTTAAAGATCATCTTGTTCCAAGCTGCCTTGGGCAAGGACACTTTCTATTACTCCAGGTTGCTCAGAGCCCCATCCAGTGTGGCCTTGAACACTTCCAGGGATTGGACACCCACAACTCCTCTGGGCAACCTGCTCCAGTGCATCACCACCCTCACAGTAAAGTATTTCTTGCTAATATCTAACCCTACTCTCTTTCAAACTGAAGCCATGACCCATGTTCCATCACTACATGCCCTTGCCCTAAGTCCCTCTCCAGCTCTCTTGTAGGCTCCTTGACATACTGGAAAGCTGTATCCCCAGACCCTCCTCTTCTCCAGGCAGAACAACCCCAACACTCTGAGCTTGTGTTCATAGGAAAGAATTCCCTGTGATCAGTCCCTTCCCCTGGCCTGACCTGGCCTTGCCCCTCAGTGGGACAGAGCAGCCTTTTGGCCAGTGCTAGTGCATGCCCTGAAATCTGCAGGGCTGAGGAGAAGTCACTCAGAAAAGAGGGACGACCACATCAACAGCCAGGGAGCTGTGACTCCTGGAGATCTCATTTGTCACTGAGTTTGAACTGGGCAGAAGAGGAGGAGGAGGGGAGGAAAGTGAACACACACTCTCAGCTAGTACTGCTCAGAGTTTATTTTCTCTCCACTGCTGAGCTGGGAGCAGCAGCAGCAGCATCCACAGCTGGGATTTCAAAGAGCAAAAATGCACTATACAATCAAGTTTTACACTGCAGGGTGGCAGGGGCAGAGGGCTGGCAGCATCACATATGAGCTTTTCTACAGGAATGGAGACAGAGCTCACGTGCCCACCCTCTCCCTGACGAGCATGGGTGGGCTGCCTGGCAGCACAGGCAGACGTGCTGCACACAGCCCAAGTGGAGCAGCTCTGGGCAAGAGAACCCACGTACAGACATGTTAACTCACTGCATCTGTAATGCTTCCCACTGCCTTTTGAGTTTGTGGGAAAGCCAGCATGCCTGGCACCCCAGGACTGCCAGCTGTGCAGGGAGGAACATGAGACAAGGGGATGCCCCAAGTCACGACTCTGAAATGTTCCTGGGAATGGGATGTAAGCTCCCAGCTTAGGGCATTATGCTTTATGGTGATGCAAATAAACTTATTTTTCCCTCAGAGAAGGTGGAAAAGAGAAATAGAGGCCAAATCCTTAGGAAAAAAATCAACAAAAACAAACAAACAAAAGAACCTAAAATCTGATCTGTCTGCCCAGTTCCCCTTCAGTTCAAGGTTGGCATGGTTTGTTCTCTGCTATGTGGGAAGATTTGCCTCCTATTAACAGATGAGCTAATCAGTTCCCCTCAGTTCTTGAAGCTTAATCAAAGCCAGTTAATCATGTTACTGATGTCTGCCCAGCTCAGAGCTCTCCACTTCTGTCCCCTGCCAACAAAGCAACATATGTGCACAGGACACATGCATAGGGAAAATTTTTTTTCCACTTTCAATTTCTCCAGCAAGAGAACATAGCCTATTGTGCCTATTGTGCCAACGCATGGGTGCTGCCCATCTCTCTTTAACACGCTTTCTTCCTGGGGAAATGTGGTAGCTCCAACCAGCATCACATGAAGGAGCAGGATGATCTTCTGCTCACATCTCATGCTAGCTCACATCTCATGCTAGCACAGTGGTGGCAACAGTGGGAGGAATTGGTCTTGGCAGGCCCAAGTCCTGTGCTGGAAGGCTGCTGAGGCCAAGAGCATTTGAACCTGGACACCAGGCTGTGCAGTCCAGAATTCTGTCCCTGCCACTGGGTCTGTTTTACTTCTGCACCCAAATTCCACCAGTTGCAGCTCTGTCCTGCTTCTCCTGAGGGCTGGAATGGGGGCTGTTCTATCCTCTGGAATGGCTCTATCCACACATACACATACCTACCAAGTCAAGAAGACTGCCTTTTCCCACTGAGCTTGGGAGGGCTTCTTCTAACTTCATAACAGTGATGCCAGGACCCAGACATGAAGAGATCTTTGGCTCTCTTTTTGCTTCCTGTCAGGGTCACTTGAACTGACAAGTTATCTTGTGGCCTGTGCTTGGGTGGACACTGCTCAGGGGCATTTGGAGGTGGCTGGTGCTCACCAGAGTGTTTCAGGAACTGCTGCAGGTATTGGCAGCTATGTCCCTCCATCCTGCAGACCTGCACTGGTCCCAGGGAGACTCTACTGGGGTCAGGGTGACAGCAGCTGCTGTACTCTGCAGGCTTGTGCAGTGTGAGTGAGGCAGCTGCATCCTCAAAGAGCTGCTCTGTACCAGCAACCTGACAAGGACCCCAGGCTGGCCTGTGACCTGGTTTGGACTTGCAGCTCCAAGGTGGGCCAAAGAAGGGGAAGCCACTCCTGCCTGGCAGAGAGACTGGGCTGGAGAGCCAAGGAGCTGCGTGTGGAGAGACCCTGCCATGCCCAGTGTCAGGCAGTCCCTAAATTAGCTATTCCAGGAGGAAAGGAGTTTCTCTAAAGCCTTACACTCCCCAGCCTCCCCCAGACTTCCCCACCCACTTCTTGCTCTGAAGAGACATCTGCTTCTCTCTGGCGTTTTTGCGGGTCCCTCTGCCACCCCAGCCAAGGAAACACTCTGGCGCTGCCCAGACGAGCTGAGAGAACAGTGAAAAAATGGGCCAAAAAAGCAAAGAGGAGGAAAAGCTGTGGGACTCAATCCAAGCCAAACTGTATGGGCTGGCTCTCCAGGCCATGTCCCACTGCTCTCCAGGGGTGAGTGAGCTGTGGCCGCGGTGTGAGGTACGGTCACCCACCTATACAGACAATGTCCATGAAGCCGTACATTCCATAGCAGATCTGGAAGAGCAGGTCCTGGCGCTGCCACTTGGCTGAAGGACTGAAGGTCGACCAGATGAGCCACGAGATACTGGCGATGAGGAAGAGGGAACCCAGGATGGCTGCTGCTATCTGAACCTTCTCAATGACCGTCAGAGAGATGGCCTGCCACTGTACAGGGAGGGCACAAGAGGAAGGCAGGGAGGGAGGGAGGGAGGACAAAAGAGAAGAGTTAGTTACTTGGAGCACATCACTGTTTTACACCATTGTGGTGGCTTTGGAGATCTCAAAGAGCACCTCTGGGCATAGGTGCTTTTACCCCATCCACATCTGAGATGGAGCGTGGCAGTTGTTCAATAGTGCATTGCCTTGGGTTTCTTGACAACACTGCCAAAGAGGCAATTGAAAGGTGTCCTGCTTCTAACCAGGAAAGCACAGTGACCTGAGTGAGGCAGGATGGATGAAGGCAAGACACCAAAAATGACAGTAGATCTGTGATGGCCATCACAAACCATAAAGCTCAGTTGCTCCCTCAAATAGAAGCCAGGCAACATCCTCATCCAGGGCATTCCAGTACCAAAAGAGTAAGTATCTCAGAGAACCAAGCTTTCTTTTGAAGGACTCATATGAGCTGGCTCTGTGCCACTTTGTGAGATCTGACATGATCACAGCCCTAGGTAGAATCTCACAGTGGCAATGCACATCCCACAGAACATGCTACAAACAACACAAGTTGTGGTCAGGACACCCTGCCTTTAGATGATGACATATTCAGGCTGTGTTCCAAGGTAAACGTCAATGCTTCTTCCTCAGAAAAAGAAAAAAATAGAAATAACTCCTCCAAATCCATTCACTTTGTCAAAGAGCTTTGTATAAGCTACGTTATAAATATCCTAAACCCAGACTCCTCTCTGTCATCCAGCATAAAACCTCCCCACTCAGATTTACACTGCTGAGAAAACTGTCCTATAAAACCAAGAGCAGAAATTGGAGTCTTTAACAAGACTTGGGGACATGGTCCATAGCATCTTCTGCAAATCAAAAATCACATGTGTAAACAGGCTGAGGAGAGACAGTCTCTCCTGGCATTGAAGTATATAGGCCACCTCTAGCTGTGAGATACATGCCCTTGAAATCACAGTGGGACTGGCAGGAGGATAAACAAGGATGGACTTCAACCTCCTGCAGGTACAGAGGATTCAGAGGAGTTGAAAATCTTTAGCCTAGATTCAGCCCAAATTCAGTCCCCCTGTGAAGTGACAGTCTGGTGAGATCTCAGTGCCCTGCATGTTGGTCAAACACATCCTAGGACAGCGGGATCACCCATCAAGCCTTGTTCCATCCTTCTGCAGTGCAAGAAGGGAGTTCAAGTACGGGATACCTCTTTAATGCTCAGGCCAGCCAGGAGTTAGCAATGTTTTTTGCAAGGACTTTTGAACCCTGACTGAAGGGTGAGAAGCACAAGAAGTGACTTGTGCTGGTACAGGCACACATGGCACTGCTACCAGGCCAATGACCAAACCCCTGAACTGAATGCACTTCCCTGAAAAGGGCTGCTTTTGGAGAGGGACAAACGAGAGCTTCAGCCAGAGGCTGAGGTCTGTGGGTGGCAGCTGAAGGAGATTCCTCTGCCTCTGCCAGCCTTGCTCCTTGGCTTACATCCTGCATGGGCAGACAGCTCTAAAATTGTCTACCATAGATGTGCAGCACCAGTGAGGTGGGCAGTACCAGCTTATTTGGTAGTTGGCCCCAGAAATGGCCACTGAGCTGCTGTACCTAGAGAAAGAGCTTGTTCTCCCCTGAAGCAGGACTGGGCTCAGCTAAACCCAGTCTCTTCCCTGGGCTCAGCTATTCCAGTCCCCTTCCTCCTATCTGCCCCAGCCAAAGGCAAAAACACTTAGCACTGGGGACACTTAGTAAACATTTCACCAGCCCATTTCCATTCTGCCACAGCCTGACCTGCTCCATGCCTCCACCAAATCCACCTGGCCCCTCTGTGCCACTGAGAAGGTCACACAGTGAGCAGCCTGGAAGTCCCAATGCTGCAGGGGTGCTGGAGTCCACAGGAGAGGTGCAATGGTGCAACTCCTCTCCTGACATCAAGCGGAGCAAAGCCCACCCAGCACTCATCACAAATCTGGCTTCTGAGGGTGGGATAAGCAGCTCTGCCATCCTCCCACCAGCTCTCCAGCTTTGTTCTCAACAGCACCATAAGCCAATGAAGGGGAGGGAGCTTGGCTGTGTGCATGGGGTTGCATTTTTGCCCCTGCAGTTTTCCCCAGACCTCATCTCCCATTCCACTGGCTGTGGCTGACTCGGAGGGAATGAGAGTGCTGAGAGCACAGCCTGGGGCTGCGTGCGAAGGCTTCACTGCGGGCCCTGCACACTGACCCGCATGTGCCTGTGCCAGCCAAATCATTCTGCATCATTTCTCTCTCTTGAGGAGGTAATGGACTGGCTCCTCACCATCTGCCTGGCATACTGCAAGGCCTCTGCTAGCAACAGGTCCTTCCAAGGTAGCAATTAGCAGCAAAGGAACTGTTTTCTACAACTAGAAGCCATGTACAACCAACAGCATGGCTTTGCAGAGAAAGGGAGGCTTAGGTGTAGCACTAAATACACTGTCAAAGGGGATGGGGCTCAGAGAACAGAAGAGTTACACCTGAGTGCAAAACCTCAGACCCTGCTCCCCTTGGCTGGGAACAGGGAGGCTGAAACACTGGCAAGGACAGTGCCTGACACTGCTCAGCTGGCAGTGGCTGCTGGGAAGTTGACTGTGGTGATAATGAAGAGCCTGGAGTCTGTCAGCTGTGCCAGGGGGTAGGAGGCTCTCCCCCTGCATCTGGCACTAAGTGACAGTGACACACACAGCAGCAGTCCTGACTCTGTTCAGAAGGTGGCACTGGGGTGTGATTACTCTCTGGCAAGGAGGTAAATGGGTCAAAGCTGAACATTGGGGAAAACAGCCAGCATGCAGAAGAATTTAATAATTTCCAGTAAAAAAAAAAAAAAAAGAAGTAATAAATGTTGTATTTCTTCTCTGGCAACCCTGAGAACTGCAGTTTAGTGTCCCAGGTCTAGCTTGAGCCACTAATAACTAGAGTTATTATTTTTCATCTTTTAATTCTATTTTGCTACACATCTTAGTGTATGAGATAGAAGATGTTAGCATGAGATAGAAGATAGAGCCTCTTACCCCCATGAGTGCTCAGACAGAAAGGTCCAAGAGCTGTTCAGAGGTGGAATGTACTGATGAATTTCAGCTGCAGGAGCTGGGCTTGATGCGTCCCTGCGCTGGTAGCCTTAGGAGCTCACCTCAATCACAGCACCGTGTCTTTCAGATTTCGTAACAGCCCTTAGAAAATCACCCCTTTTCCCAAGCCCTCTCCATCCTCATTATGGCCAGCAGACCAGGGACTTGGCAGATGACCCTATCATCCTTGGGTCACCAGTAGAGCTGCTCAGCAACTCTGAAGTCCCTCTATTGGCACATCTGAAACCCCCAAAGCTCTTTGTCTGAATGCCTAGCAGCAGACACAGCCCCCTCCCTCCAAATCTCCACTCAAATGTTCAAGATCTAGCAAGATCACAGTAGGTCAAGCAATCCCACTTGTGGGGAGAGACTTAAAGCTGAGCCCTTCTTCCCCCAGCTGATAATGACTCGAGCTCCTGGTAGCCAGTGAGCTGCACTTAAATAAGTGCACCTTTAACAACTCAGCTCACCCAGGCTGTCGTCAGGGACATGACCTTTAGGCAGGTAGAAAGCTCTGCCAGTGCTGAACAGGGCAGAACTAAGGACTTGGTGGTACCAAAAAGCTTTAAAGGCTCCTGCAGGATAACAGGATTAGTTTTGTGAGCTTCAGACTCACAATGGCTTCAGAACATGTCCAAGCTGTTCTCTGTGATGGTCTGCCAGCCACACTGGAAAAGTGCTCCAACCCTCCAAACCATTCTAGAGAAACTGTCTGGAGCTGTGTGTCCTTGGCTACCACCCCCCTGGGCCAAGTGCTTTGGCACACCACCCATGTCTGCAGGTGCAGACCACTCTCTCTCAGACCAGTTTCCCCAGGTTTCCCCATTTTGCCCAAATCACAAAGCTCTGCAACCCAGATACCTCAGAAAGAGCTTCTTAGGAGCTCAGGTCTGACATTTGTGATGACTTTAGTCAGGGTCCAAGCTGGTACTGCTGCCTTTGAGTATGTCACTTGTTCTCCTGCACTGTTTCATAACCTGCAAGTTGTATTCGACACAAACCTGTTTCCCTGTTTGCTTCAGTGCTTCTGCTTAGAGGTTTGTAAGTGAAAACCTGCTCATATAACACAGATTAATAATGCCATTACTATACTATTTAATGCCTGATCTGTATTTCCCTGTCTTTGGCACTTGCAGTCTACAAAGGTTCCCAAGCAGCAGCACAAGCATATCCAAGGCAGATACTGCCTGCAGAAGATGTCTATGTCTTACTGCAGCAGCTTGCAAAGAAGTCTCATTTGCTGGAAGAGCCTTCCTGCACTCCCCTGAGAGCTCCTCCATGCCTGCCTCAGGCAGTTCAGTTTATTTTTATTGCTGTATCTGACATGTCCCCTTAATACACATCATTAACATCCTGAGCTGTGCTAGTCAGCAATTTAATTCTCAGACCCAGGGTCACAAGCAAGAGAGGTTTTTCCTAGAAGGTGGGAGAGGATCATTTGCAGCTTAGGTGTGGTTCTCCCCTTACTGCTGTCCCAAGACCCTGGCCATCAATTAACTTCTGGAGGATGTTTTTTTTTTATAAATTTGCCAAGCAAAATTAAGCTACTGCTTTGGCATAGCTTCTCTGCTGTACACTTACAGATGCTGTGGTTTATTCAGATACTAGAAATGCAGCAAGGAGGAGGGAGGGCCCAGTAGGGCCATGTAATGGAAACGTGCAGCGATGAAAACCCCCTCCTCCATGTGCCACAGCAACTGGTAAGACTCAGACTACAGCACCAGCATCCTGGAAAAATCCTGTTGTAACACACAGGCCCTGAAGTCTCTCTTGCAGTGACTACACCCATTGCTTGCAGGCTGCAGCTGAAGCTCAGCAGGGACCAGCAAAGTTCATGCTCAATAAAACTGATTCAGCAGGCTGGGACAACCAGGACACATCAGTAAACTCGCCTCAAGCTTTTTAGCTCAGCATCTCAGGCTAAAGCTCAAACACCCTGTGAGATCAGCTGTTCTTGCAGTTGTGAGTGTTCTGATGAAGAGGCCATCAGCTCCTAACAGATCATCACCATGGATAAAATGGAGCCAGAGGAGAACAGAGAGCAGATCCCAACCCCAGCACTGGATAACTGGGGATCTTTGGAGCAGAAACAGCCTGCAATGCAGGAAGAGTCGGAGATAAAAACTGTAAATCAGAGCTGAACTCATCAAGACTGCAGACAGTTGTTGGGAAGGTTGGTTCAAACAGATTTTCTCTTTGCTAAAATGAGAGCATCAGAGTGGATGTGGTTCAGGACTGACTATAAAGGAGGTGTATAGATTAAGTACACTTCAGAGGCCCATCAAGGCAGATACCTACTCCACTATGTATCAGCACCAGGGTGCAGGCAGTATGATCACGTGCTTCTAAACCCCTGTGCCTTCAGGGTCTTTTAAAAATCATGGGCTTAACAGAAGTATTACAGTGGCGGGAAGCATTTAAAGCCTCCAAGCCCGTGACTCCTGTCTTGGTGACTGGCAAACTGGAGAGCAGAATGGATTGGTGGATGGATGGATGGATGGATGGATGGATGGATGGATGGATGGATGGATGGATGGATGGATGGATGGATGGATGGATGGATGGATGAATGGATGGATGGATGGATGGATGGATGGATGGATGGATGGATGGATGGATGGATGGATGGATGGATGGATGGATGGATGGAAAAAAGCTCTGGATTTCTTGGTTGTTCACAGCTGATGGAAGATTTTTGCTCATTCACTGCCTGACTGCTGCTTGGCAGGACACCTGCTATGTTGCCCAACAACTTTATTCCCCAGTCTCAGCAGGTTAGCACTATTGCTGCTTGAAGACCTTTGCTCTTAAATGCCTGCAATCCAGGGAGTTGGGAGTGGGGTGAGTTAATTTACAGAGATTAATTCTGCCAGAACAGAAGACTAAAGGTCCCTCTCTAGTATGAAGCATTGTAATAGCCTGGAGGCTGGAAGGAGCCTGTGTTAATTATGCATGAACCCGGCTGTAACTTCTCTGCCCACACCATGAGTCTCTAGACACATTTGGCCCATGCTGTGCTTCTAAGCACTCCAAAAAATGTGCAGCAGATGTCAAAATGGGCAGAGAAACATGCAGGTCCCAGGGAACATGTGGGTGTTGGATGTGCTGCTCTGCTCAGACCAATTGGACATGCTTCAGGGAGCCAAGGGTCTGCCAGCTGCCTGGATCTGGCTTCTAGCAGTCTATCAGATACAGGGCACAGGAGAGAGGTAGGCCATGATCTTGGTTAGAATCTAGCCATGCTCAGAGCATCACCCAAATAGGTTATATTGGACAATGACATGAGGCTTGTGTGGTCCTTGCCTGTATTGTGGCTGGTCTGGAAAAAACAAATGACCTTGACTTCCTACAGCATTTCCCCTTTGAAAACTGTGCTTGAGAAATTCAAAGATTTCTTGTAAGAATCAAGCTGGGCCCAAGTTCCAGCAGACCCTGAGAAGAAAGGTCAGGGACTTTGAGATATACTTGTATGTTCAATTGGCCCGTGCTATCCACACATGGGGTGCAGACCAAGCAGAAATGATGCTCCGCCCACCTGCACATGCTGTCACTTGTTATGGGATACAGTGTTGGGGCATAGTAACTCCTGCGTCTTCTCTGCCTCCTTTTCCCAGTATCTTACCAGATGGTGAGAGCCACTGAGAAATGAGGCATTCACAGTAAGGGGTTCCAGGGGGCCCTGCGTACTGGTAGGAAGTGCTGGCCTGGTGTATCACCACTTCCCACAGGATTTTGCATATTAACGCCAGGGTAGCATCTGCTTCCCAGCAGTGCCTTTGTGCTGGCACCAGACAGGGCACCCAGGCACACAGCTGTAGCTCTACACACTGCATTTATTCCAGGCCAAGTGGTTTTTCACTCCAGTTGCTTCTTCCCATCCTCCAAATTTCCCAGTGCTTCTGTGAGAAGTGCTGTGAAGTCTAAGCCAGCAATGTGAAGGCTCCAAGCCCCAGATCTGCACAGTCCTTTGGGACCCTTGCTCCTGGAGCTGAGCTCTCTAACTCAGCTGTTTCTGCCACCCAGTGTTCATGGCAAAGGCCATCAGATCAGGCCACTCTCCCAGAGTGAGAGAAGCTTTGCATAGGCTCTGAAAGTTGTGTATGTGAGGTGGAAGCTTGTCTGTGAGCAGATCCAACAAATTTTAGTTGAGTGAGGAACAGGAAGAAAGTCACTGACCCATTGCCCTGAGCCACCTGAAAGTGCAGAGTGTTTTGAAGTCATTCATTAAAGGTGGTTCTGGGGACACAAAGGCTCACAAATTTGTACTCACAAACCTTCAGTGCTGCTCAGCATTGCATCCCCAATCTGAGATGCAGGAAGCATTAGGGCACTCATGGAGCAGCTTTCCAGAAATAAACAAAAGCTGCTTTGTCCACATCTCCCCTCCTGTGTTTCAATCTGCTCTGAGTTACTAGAGCCAAGAAATTAAAACATTCTGGGTCTGAGGCTTGGGATGAAACTACTGATGTGTCCAGCCCATGGCTCATGGAAAATTGAATCAGAAGCTCTAGGGACTCTCAGAGAGCAGGAAGTTTTTTCCTTCCCCTCAGCAAAGTTTCCCCATGATGTCCCCCTAATTTCAGTACTTCATTTAAGTCTGGAGTCCTAATAGGTTGTCCCTGTTTCCTCAATGTGGTAAGTGACCTCAGGCCCTAGAAAAAAACACACAGAGATCGCAGTCTGAAGGAGAGAGCAAGAGTTTGCATTCCTCCACTCCCCTGTACAACTGGGCACCATCACCAGCACTGCCCTTGCCTCCTGGGAGAGAGTGACCCACAGAGGGCCAGGCACTGGACAGACCAAAATCCCTACAGACGTGACCCTGGTCTCTAAACCACTGTAATGCCCCTCCAGTCCAGATGATGCTGATTAAGAAGAAGTGCCTGGATGTAATGTGCTTCCTTATGGCCGAGGCACTAATGATGCTCAGCAAAGGCATGCAGTAATTAATGCATCTTCAGGCATTGCCCCCACAATAAATCAATAGCTATTAAGGATAATTTATCCCATTTTTAATAGTCACACAGATTTCCCCATTCTGAATCCTGATTTAAAATCACCAGTCTGTACTGTGACTTATTCACTACAATGCTTTTCAGATAAGAACGTGAGTCCCTGGATGACTTTCACAGACACATCAAGATGTGCTTTACCTGTTGTGTGCACATCTGCAAAAGTCCATCAAGAATCAGGCTTGAAGAGACCAGAGCATCAGAGTCAACACCTCCCGTGCCGTGCCATGATTGTGTGAGAGCAGTGGAGTGAAAAAGGGGGTGAGATCAGAGAGGAGAGCGCTAAGAACCCTCCATCTGCCTCCACCATCCCTCACGCCAACACAGCGGAGTCTCAGCAGGAGGAGATCAGGATTAATGGCACAACTATAAACACATGGAGTCTCGACTGCTCAGTCACAGACTGTGTGTTCTGTTGCAGTAAATCCCACAATGGCACAGTCCTTGCCTGGCCCTGGAGGCAGGCACACCTGGGATCTCCTATGGATGAACACATTTGAATGGCTGTGAGGTGTTAAAGCACTATTGTGGAATTTTCAACAGGAGGCAAGTGAATACAGGAATTGCCAAGGAGAGAAAGAGCAGACTCCCAAGGGATGCTCCCAGAACCACTGAGCAGAACATGGGGCCTCTTTGGACCAGCCCTTGGCGATCCTTTCTAAGTGCCTCAGACATAGGAATCCCTGTGCACAGGGAAGGAAAACCCACACAGGTAAAATCCACTTGCTCCCAGAAACAAAAATTGAAACAAGAATAAATAGACTTTGAAATGTCTCTAGTACCTTTACCTGCAGAGGGTTCTTTGTGCTTATGGCAATGACGTGATACTTGTAGTAACACAGCTCACAGCTCCAGCAGCCTCTCTCGCTAATCCATTTGATCAGACATGGCTGGTGCGTGCACTTCACAGATCCATCGCATCGACACGGGCTCAGCAACTCCCCCTGAAACAGACAGACAGACAGACAGACAGACAGCATCAGCAAGGCTCCCCTCCTTCCACAGCACGGCACAGCACACGTGGCAGGCATGGCAGAAGCTCCCTTATCCACCATTTGAGCTTTCTTCCTTTTTTACCTGGTTTGGCTCAGGCAATCATGCTGCTTCCATCCCTTTTTTCCTCTAATAATGCTTGGCTGATGTGAATGAGATGTCAGGGATGTAATGGTCTCAAATACTGGGTTCTTACATGCCTTGTCACCACTGAAGGAAAAGCTGGATAAGCACAACTCTTACCACTCCAGAGGACCCACACTGACCCCAACCAGCTCTGTTGGCAACCAGACACCACCAGTTCATTGCTCAGGTTTTTGTCTCTGCTACCTATTTTAGAAAGTGAGGTTGGTGGTGGTGATAAGTTCTGAGACAGCCTCTGCTGCAGGCTGATGTCCTACTCAGACCCAGGGAGCTTCATCAAGCCCAGGCAAGGAAAATGTTCTCAAATTTCTCTCCCACACCATCCAACATCCCAGCCAGTCATACTGATGAACTACAGGGCTGGCTATTTGCACCCTAGAAGCAAGCAAGATGGAGAACAAATTGTGTTCTGCCCTGTGACTCAGACAGTTAGAGTGGTGGCCGAAACACTGAACTTCCTGGCTCGTCCCCTTGTTTCTGGTGCAGCTTTTAACAGGGTATCCATGAGCACCCCATATTATTCTGATCTATCGTCTGCTATCATCCTGTTCACCACGAGACTAAAATCCTCTGTGCACACAAGCTCAGAAGCCCTTTACAGTTGTTTGTAATTGCTTATTTAGGTTAGGAGAGAGCCATTACATTTTACTCCTCACTGTTTAGTGTTTAAAAGCCATATTATAGATTCCAGTTGTCTCTTTAGCTGTGCTCCAAGATTAAAAAGCTTTTAAAGGCAGAATATCTATGGGATAGTGAAGGTTGAATCATACTTTCAGCACTGGGGAGAAGATATTTGCTCTTACAGCCCAGATCAGCCTCATCACTAGCCTGCTGGAGCACCAGGATAACGGAGCCTGGCACTGGACACTGCTGGATATGGTAACTGCCTCAGGTTATGAACCAGATCCTGCTCTTGCTAACCCTGGTGGGAAACTGTCTCAGCTTCTAGGTCACTACATCAGGTCTCGGAACCTAAGGAACTGAGGACCACACTGGGCAAGAGTGATACTTCTTTTTACAAAACCTAATGCAAACATGTTGATAGTTTCATTTGTTTCAGCTAGATCACCTAAAAATGTCATCTTTGATGAAATTTTAGCAAAACTGTAAACAACTGTTTATGTTACAAACCCATCCTTGGCTATACTTGTTACTGGTTTTCATTATATATTGGAGGGGATACAAAGGGAGAGGGGGAGCAAGGAGAGTTGTAGGCTCCATGAACCTTTTTCACCTGGCAAGGGGTGACATGACAAACCAGAAGAAGGGAAGCAGGGAAGGATTATATGGGAGAAAGGTGCACGTGGGAATGAGCACTGACGTCTGGCACTCAAACTCCCCACGTGAGGTCCAATTTGAGGGGGCTCAGGTTTGGCTGTGCATGTTTGTGCCCTTGGCTTAGACTGGGGTGGGACATCACCAGAGTGATTAGGAGCCCAGAAGAGCAGGTACTGCCAGACAGGATGCAAAAGGGGAGGGACCAGAACTTGGCACAACTCCTCTGCTTCCCCACTCACCAAACCTCTTCCACACCAAGAGCCAGCCTGGTACAAGGACCACTGCTCTGTGCCTCTGGTCTGCCCTTCTCATGTCAGTCCCTGGTGCCTTATTTTGTCAACAGTTTTGTCCCTCAGCACACAAATGAGGCTCCAGCAGTAAGGAGGTCATGCAGAAACCTCCCAGATCTGCAGCATCCCTGCCTTTCCACCTCACTGCACAGCAGGGTCTCTTACAGGGCTCAAAATGGTGAGTGCAGGACCTGGGCTTTGTCTAACGAGCAGCTGGAGGCATCAATGATGAGGCATCAGGAATGGAGCAGGATGGAGCAGGAACTAAGAGCAACAACCTCCAGGCAAAGGCAGAGGGGAAAAGCTGCAGCTACAGCCTGGACTCACGTTGGCTTCTGGGACTCTGTAATAAATGAGTCTCTGATATCTGAGCTTCTCTCTTCAGAGCCAAGAGATGTTCACAGATGTCCGACAGCACCATGGGGACCCAGTCTCCCTCCCTAACTGTGATGCTCAAACACACAGTCCTGCCAGCTCCTACAACCTCAGGATTCAGCTGTGGAGATGAATCCCCCAGTAACTTGATTTTAGCAAATCTAGCAAAAACTCAATTTATCACATTTTCTCCAGCCGTCTGAAATATTACATCCTTGTATGTGGCACACAGCTATTTTTGCATACTGTGAAGCCCAATTCTATCCACAGCAGGCATTTGTAAAACACTGCCACATGCACACACATGCACATGCACTCCTGTACCAGCAGAAAAACAAACACCAGGGGCATATTAAAGGAATAAATCCTTTGTACAGCAAAGGAGAAGGAGTCTCATTGCTGGCTGTACAGAGAGCTCAGGAACAGACCATTGGCTGTGATACACAGGAAGGTTTTTCTATACAGAGTCCTCTGCTGCTAAAAGTTACAGGAACACAAAAATAATCACAAAGTGAGACAAAAATCACAACAATTAGAGATGGAAATTAAATCCCTAACATCCATTTTTGCAGGTATGTAGAAGACGGGTCTGCACAACATATTCTCCAGTGCTCAAACAATTCCCACCAAATCCCTTTGGGGACTGCTCTCCAAAAACCCTTTGAAGGGTTTCAAAGGTTTTTTTTATTTCCCTATTTCACAACATTTATTTTTGCAACTTCCCATTGTAGAGTTATATCCCATCACTGGGATGAGTCTAAGCAGCATTTTTCCTTTGTCAGTAACTAGTGGAGAAATGCTTCCCAGCTGCAAGCTTCCTCCTCAGTTTGCTCACTACCATCTTGTTCTTCTGAAACACTGAAGTGTGCTTTGGACTCAGGGCACCTGCCTTCTTTTTCTTTTTCTCTTTTTTTTTTGCTGTTATCCAAGTCTAAATTAGGAAAAAACAGAGTTAACAAAAAGGGAAAGGTGCTCTGGCTCAGCCCCAACCATTTCAAACATATGCATGAAATGCTCTTCCCTACTTCTGGAAAGAGTAATTTACTGATCAATTATATATATAATATTCTTCCCTATCTCTCAATATGATGGGAGCTTGTCTCAAGGAGCAGCAAGGGCAAGGCCAGGCTGAACTGGCTTTACCCTGAGGAGGACAATACTGCTGGAGATGCACCAGTAGTGCAGGTCTGCTCCAGCTCTGTCCTTTCTGTCTGAACTCCCAATCTGTCCCGTGCAATATGTCAAAGTGGTTAATGATTATCTGGCCCCTTCTATTTAAAGCCTACTGGCAGGAGTGCTGAGAAAGGATGGGAAAAAAAATTATTGCCAGTGCGTGCTTGTGGTGCTCGGTATATCCAGGGAGAAAATAACCACGTCAGGAGCAGCGTCAGCCCTGTTGAGTGGTGCTGGCAGAGTTCTGCCTGGCTTTTATCTGTCCTTTATCAGTGCTGGGAGCCCATCCGCAGCTGCAGCTGCTCACCCACCAGCAGGCAGACATGGGATGTGTTTCCCAGGCCTGTTCTTTTAACTGCAAATTAAGTACAGCAAATTTGCCCACCCAGTCTCCTTTAAACAGGGCAGGGCTGGGGATGATGGTGTCACTGGGCCAGGATGTGGTTGGTCTCCTGGGCTGGCCCAGCTGTGCTCACCGATGTCTGGTGCCTGGGCTGCTCCTGAGCACCAGCTCAGCTGGAAAGAGCCATGTTACCAACATCCTACTATCACAACCATTAAAGCAAACATTTTGAAAGCCAGTGCAAGCTGTACAGAAAATCAAGACAGCTGATGTTGATCTTAAGACCTGCAGTTTTTCCTTTACCTGTGCATTTTTCCAGCTCAGGCAGGCAAAGTAGCAAAAGCATCAGTCAGAGGAGCAGTGCCCTGGGCCAGAGCAGGTCAATGAGGAGACTCTGGAGGACTTGTCCCATCACAAGGGCTGCCATCTCTCTCTGGGAGTGTACATGCAGCTGCTGCTGCTGCTCACAGATCTGCACGCATGCATCTGACTGCTAGCATTTATCTGAGTTTGTCTTGTTTGCAAAACGAAGCCAGGGTCATTTAATTTCAGGTCTTCAGCTGTGTCTCCTAAACATACTTAAATCTTCCCATTGAGTTTAAATGCAATGGGAAGTTTTATTACAGCAAATAAATGCCAAATTATTTCTATATTAGGAACATAATTACAGACAAATTAAGTAAAATGGCAAAGAGAAGTCCATTGTTACACAGCTGGTAAACTTCAATAAACATGTACTAATGACCACTCTGTCTTCACACACTTAGAAGAGTTGCCCTTCCATCCTTTTGAACTAAACATGTTGTTACCAGCATCTCAAATGCTTCCCCATGCATGCAAGCCCTGTGCCAGCCAGCAACAGGCAACAAGGGACATGGAACAGGTATCTATGTGTATGTGTGTGTACACATATGTGTTATATTGCATGAAATTCTCCAGCACTGGGGCAAATTGACACAGTGTGGACCCAGAGAGAAGTGGAGCTAGGTCTCCTGTGGTGCCAGGACAGACAGGACATGGTTATGTATGGTGAGATGGCATTTCCCCAGGCACCTCAGCAGAGCTGGGTGCTGATCCCAATCTCCATCTTGACAGAAATCTGCTGAGAGACTTTTCTTGACCCAGCTGGGGAATACCCCCACTGGATACCTCCCTAAAATCTGGAGAGCCTATAGGAGAATCTATGCAAGTGATTACAAAAGGAAATAATCCAGACTGCCATCTCTGTGACCAGACTTGGATCATCCCACAGCTCCCCTGCAAAACCTGATATCCTGTGCCACGCAGAGACAGCACTGCCCATAGCACGCAAGATCTCTGTGCCCTGGGGTGCTGTGAGTACCCCCATCCCAACAGGAAGAGAAAATGCAGCCTTATAAAGGAGAAAAATCCAACTCTGAACAATTGTTTCTGTTTCCTAGTTCTGATTTTATTAAGTCTGTGACTGCCTGGCTGAAGCCTCTGGTGTGTGCTCTTGGCCTGGCAGCTCCCTGGGTCAGGATCATGTCTCTGCAGGGCTCAGCTGTGGCAGAGGTGTGGGCAGAGGTGCGGGCTCCTCAACTTCTTGGCAGTATGAATGAGCAGCCACAGCTGGGCATGTCAGGCAGGGGGCTCTGAGATGGGTGTGGTGGGGGCACAGCTCTGCTTTTTCATGGTTTTCAATGGGCATTAGCTGTTCTGTGTGCTTCAGGCATCTCTGCCTACAGGCTGGGTATGAGCAGACAGGGATCTCAGTTTTAGTGCACCCAGCAAAACCATCACACACTCCTCTGGGACCACCAGGAGTATTTTGGTGATGTCTGGGAATGTGGGCACTGGTTGGGAAAGGGATGTTTCTCACAAGGTCCTGAGCCAAAACCCCACATTTGTTCCAGTGAGTCTTGTCTGAAAAGCCATCGTGTCTGCAGAGCTCCAATGCTCCAAAAACAACACAAATTGCCTTTCCACCCACAGAGGCTGCTGCTGTGGCACCTGTGAGAGTGCTGGGGCTGCCACGCTGCTCAGGCTTTGTCTGCACCTCTCTGATGAAAACACGAAAGGCTGCAGCCACAGCTACAAGGAGGGCAGGGGTGGGACCTGCTTTGCATCTTCCTTCTGCTGGAAAACTCATCCCACCACTGTCACAAGAGGCATGACTTCCCAGCTGAGCAGCTGATGCCCACAGCCTCTGGCTTCACCATGGACAAGGGAAATTTTAAGTTTTCTCTGCTCTTTCCTGTCTGCAGTGTTTTGTGCTTGTCACCACTGCTGACAGACAATGACAGAGGTGTCAGCTCAGAATTTGGGAGTGGGATGGAGAAGTGGGAAGGAAGACTTTCCATTTTCTGAGCATTACCATTCTCCCTGGGGACTCTTCTGTCAATGCAGAACTGAGGGACCATCACCTCATCTGGCTGCTCATCAGGGTAGGAACAAAGCTTGCCCATGTTTTAAGTCAAAACATGCTTTTTTTGGTTGAAGCAGATGACTCAAGAGTCTCAGCTGTGCTGCAGGCAGACAGTGGGTCAAATCCCCATGCCCAACAACAGTGCAGGGATGTGGGGGAGAGGCATCTGACAGAGGCACCTGAGGTCCCTTCTCAAGGCTGTTCAGCAGAGAACAGGAAAGTCCCAAGAGCGCCCTGAGCTGCACTGGCTGCCCTCTTTACCAAATTGCTCTGCTCCTACTTTGCCACCTCTGAGCAGGATGTTCCAAAGCAAGACCTCTCATGGCACTGTCCCTGTGCCCCCAGGGGATCCCCACTGTCTATTAACAGGGATGGGTGCCACATCAGAGAGGCCTGAGGGCAACCTCTGTACTCCACCTTCCCACAGGGTAAGCAATGGTGCCACACACTCAGCCAGGCAGGAGCAGGGATGGGTTTCCTCTGCACTCAGATCATCTCTCAGCTCTGCCAAGGAGCAGGAAAGAGGATGCCTTCTCTTCCTCCCTTAATTGCTAAAACCTTAAAGAATTCTGCAGGGCAAGAGGTGGGAGAGAGAAATGAAGACAAGGAATAAAATCTCATTAAGAAAAGAAAGAAGAAGGAAGAGGCTTGAGAAGTCCTGGGTGCAGAAAGCCCAGCGCATTGGAGAGGCGGCTGTGGCTCACTCAGCCAGGAGCCTTTGCTGTGGTGACTCATCCTGGGAGCAGTCTGGAGTGGTGGCTCTGCCCTCGCTCCTTCACTGATTTCCAGAGCTAGGTGACTGAACACAGCTCCACTGAGCCTAATGTGATCTGTCAGGGAGCTGGGGCGCATTTGCCTTGGTAACAGAAGAGAAAACAGGCAAGTTGCAGAGTTTAATATAAAATATTTGGACATGACCCAACCCCTTTTCACTATAAAAAAGGAAAAAAAGGACTTAATCTAGGCTAGGGCTGTTTCAGTATTTATCTGACAGCAACTTGGTCATGTGTTTCCCCACAGCCTGCTACTACATCTCTGGGTGCTTCTTTGCCACCACCGGTAAAGACCAAAGGGAGTTGGTTTGGGAAGGTCTGGGTGTCTCATGGCTTAACACCAATTTCCTTCAAAGCAGCAGAAAAAATGCATTTTTGTGGGAAACAGAGAATCACAGGGCATTTTATGTGCAATGAGCTATGGAGTACTTTAACACCTGGTTTCAGGCCAGTGAAAGGTGAAGGGCAGAGAGCCATTCAATTTAAGTCCCACTTGGCCAGGGAAGGGAGACAGCATGAAAAGGGATGCTGGGGATTGGTTCTCACCTGAGTCCACCACTGCAGGGCAAATGAGAGGGAAGGACAGTCCCTAAAGGTCCTCTTAACTGAGAGGAAAGATGCTGAACTCCATCTGTGTGTGCAGGTCTTGCCAAGACAGGCCCTTCTCGGAGGAGATTCCTCTGAACAGGAATCTTGACCCATCCGTTTTCCTCAGAGCAAATAAGCAAATGAGAGCAAATCAGAACAAGGCAGTCCTCAGTGCAAATCAGCTCCTCAGCAAACACAGGGACCAGCAAGCACTCCTGCCATGTTGTTGTTGCCACCAGCAAACCCATGACAAAGTAGCTGAAACTGATCCTGAAAAATTATTCCACTAGAACAAAGTTGAACTTTACCTGAAATACAGAATAAGGAATCAGGAATTAATTATTAATAGCCCAAGGAGCAGAGAGGTTACAGAATATGGTATTTATTTGCTTTTCTCTCTACAGAAGGATTTTCACAAGCAAAATTACTTGACTTATGTGTTCTACAGCCCACTTCATCCTAATGTCACTGAACATGTTTTTGACTAGCTGATTTAAGTAATTCTTACTAAATGTTGCTTGGTTGCAAGGAATCAAAAGGCAAGTGTCTCAAATATCTCCTGCTATGCCTCATCAGGTGTGATAATAGCACCGATTAAGTGAAGAGCTTTAGTGCATGGAAGTCACAATGCTGCACATGTGAAAGCAAGGTACCTGAACACCCCTGAGCACTTGGGTGTTGCACTGAGTTCAGCTCCAGACTCATCCTGAATACTGAGTGGAGCCATTTCAGGCATCCCAGAGAAGAAATGTCATGACCTGTAGCTCCTGGGCTTTCACCCAAGGTACTGAGGGCTTTAAGCTTCTGGAGATTTAGCACAGACCCCAACCCTTTCATGAGGTAGTTACTTCTGAAAAAGAAATCCACTGTTGTTTCACTCTGGCTCTTCTTAATTAAAGTATTTCAGACAATACTTGGATTTATTCTGTGTGAGATACAAGAGGGAACTCAATTTTGCTCCCTAGGATGCGATGCTGGGATAAACCTGATGCAACACCATGAAGTCAAACAACTCTTCAGCACAAATCAAGTACCCTTAAGTTATGGCTTCTTGTAATAAATCTACAATCATCTATAGAAGTTTTCTCTTTTTTTTGGGGGGGGGGAGGTACAAATGGCTTTTTCACTAGAGAAAGCCTTATCCAAATAAAATCTTTCTAAATATACTTATTTTTTCCATAGATAAAAAAGATAGCAATTATTCCTTACTATCTCTAAGTTCAAAGCATGAAGTTAATGCTTTCAGAATGCAAGTACTGTACAATGCAATTCTTATCTGAGATGTGCTCATAATTCAGCAAATTGAACTTTGCAGCTACTTTCCTAGGAAGCTGTTCATAAAGATATTCAGCTAATGGCCATTTCAGGAAACATTATGCCATCAGCTGCTGAGGAAAATCTACAGAAATGGATGCTGCTTGACTCTCCAGACACAAACGCCACTTTTAAAGACAGTGAAACAAACAGACCAATAGGCTTTTTGGTTTTGGTTTTTTTTCCTCAGAGAAAGCTGAAACATTAGACCTAAGAAAATCTTTACTCTGTAATATTTGCCTAATATTCCTGGGTTCTTCAGGAATGAGAAAACAGCCAGGTGCTATTGGCAGTCATATAGCAGTGAGATGCTCCTTCCAGAAGTGCAGCAACTGCTTAGGAGCTGCTTCACCCTGGTACCAGCAGCTCATCAGTGGAGGGGAGCAGATGATGGCAGCCAGGATTTGAGGGTTGTCATTTGCCATAATACCCTCAAGTGACCCCCAGACAGGACTGAGGGCAGCACAGTGAGGAACTGAGGGGGCCATGTGCACATTCAATAAGTGGAAGCCAATAAAAAGGTACAAACAGAAGCACAGAGCAAATCTCCACTACTCGAAAGCAGTGTTTCCCAGCTGGGAGTGGAGATGGGGACATGACAGGAGGGACTGTCCCAACAGGTCTGGATGGGAATGGTTATGCAGGAGCTTTTCCTGCTCCATTTGGGATGGTCAAGACTGGCAGCTCAGAGATGGAAACCTTTCAAAGCTATGTCTGTCTCCAAAGCTGTTTGTGTCTCCTGTGGTGTGAGGTAGAGCTCAAATGTGGGCTGCTGGCCTTGGGGGCATCTGGGGTGAAGGCTGAGGACAGCCTGGTAGGGGGCTGAAAGCAAAAGTGAGGTGGGAGACCACACACACGTGGCTGCTGCAGCAGCAGGGGAGCTGTGATATAAAATAATGAGCGTGGTTTGTTTACTTTTGGCTTCACTAGCACTGCGGGACTGAGCAGGTTCATTAAGACGTGGCCTGATCGCTTTTCCTTTCAGCCTCCCAGACTCAAGGAGAAGAATATGCAATTACAAAGTTCACTCATGTAGAGCCCTTCAATTACTGGGTAACTCTGTTATGGCTTTTCCAAACGTTTCAAGACTCGTGCAATAGGACATGACATCTGAAGTAATTTATTTTTCATCTGCTGATTAGCAGAAATTAAAATGGTTCTCAGAACATCCCAATTTATGTGAGATCAAGTTCCTTATCATCTTAGTGATGAAGGCATTTCTTTTTAATGTCTCAGTCAACCCTGCAAGCAGAGATGCTGAACAAAAATACATGAAGGATGCAGCCAAAGGGAGAATAGAGGCCCACAGGGTCAGCAGGGCGGTGGAGCTCCAGAGCCTTGCCTTCCAGTCCTGCCATAAGGTCACTTGAGTGTTTGGCAGAAAGTCAAAATGCTCGCTGGCACAAACGTGCACTGGAGGCAGAAGCACCTCCTTTCTAAATGATGCAGCTCCAGAGTGAAGCTAAACTGCCTTTACTGGCAGTGAGCTGAAAACCAGCCATAAATATAAAGGGTTTCTTCTGCGGGTGTCTGCCAGCAGCAGCAGAGCAGCTGCCTGCAGGATGCACTTGTGCCATGATGATGGATACCACTCAGGATCCCACCAGGCAGAACTGCCAGCAGCACCTCTCCAGTGGGATCCAGGGAAGTACTCATGGGGCTGTGGTGGGGGGTGTCTGCAGGGCTGGCAGCTCAGGGGGCAGTGAGTTGGATGGAAGAGTGACAGCACAGAGCAGCCTGAGTAAGGAATGGGGTAAGGGAGAGGATAAAAGCAGGGGGCCTCACACCATTTGGCCATGGCAAGAGTGGTCACACTGCCCTTTCATTTGCTTTCTATTTTCAAGGCATCCTGGGAAAGTAGGTGAAGTCCCCTGGGAAAAGGCTGGGATTAGGAGGCAGGGGAGCATGCTCTTGCTGACTATCAGAACCTTCCTCCCTGCCACAGCAGGAGCCTGCTCCAGAGCTCATAAACCCACAGGCCCACTTAGCTGAAGTGCAGCAAAAATACACCATGGGAAAAGGCAGCTTAATCCCCAAATCCTTTTGCCTAGTGTGACAACTTTCCAGTCAAGAGCAGCCCAATAGGATAGAGCCAGAGGTACCAGTGGCACTGGGGGCACTGTCCCAGGGGAAGCTGCACAACACTAATTATGATTTTTTCAGTGCTGCCCTGGCAAAAGGCCTCCGGTATACCAAGCTGCATAAATCCATGTGTTTCAGTCTTTGCCTGCATACATATCCTGGAAAGCCTTCTTGTGTTTTCCTACTTCAGCTTGGGAAATCCAGCTTTCCTTTCACAGGCAGAATATGAAACAGAGAGGAGAGAAAGTAGAAATAAATATAAGAACAGATGTAACATTAGTCAAGTGGGCTATAGAGGCCATTTTCTTATTTTTTATCAATCTTTAGCACAAGTTGAAGACCAGGTTTACTGGTGTGTGTAAAAGTGAAATACACACACACAGATGTGCATATATAAACAGTGCCAGGGCTTTGAAGTTTCAGCACTATCAGTGCAGAGATACTAAGCATTACATAGGGCTGATTTATCATCTGACTCTGCGATAGCCTTTTGAAGATGTACTGATTGGCAATTTACATACTAACAAAAACATCAACACTGAGGCAATGTCAGATGCCATGCACAGCTATGCTCCGCTCCAGAGGTGGCTGAACTTCAGACAGTGGCCAAATCATTTGTATCCCTCAGCATGAAAGATGCCCTATTGAAATATGAATTATTGTCTCTCTGTTATTGGTCTTTATTGTGCTTTGTCAAATTGGTTCTCCTGCCCTTTCCCCATGGGATTTGCTGTTTGAGATACAGAACCTGTTTGTGCCAAGCAAGATTCCTCCTACCACAGCTGGATTAGTCTAGCTCAGTGAACTATGTCCAGTCAGACTGGGCTGTGGCCTTCTTTAGCTACAGGTTAGGCTGCCTTTCTCTGAAACAACACATCTCCTCTGTAACAACTTGCAGTTCTTTCAGCAAGTTGTGTTTCCACACAGGAAGGCTCAAATACCTGTTCCTGAGTTCCAGTGCTGGAGATTTGATTGTATCCATCTAACCTGCACTCAGCTTTTAGGATGGAGTTGTCCTTTACATCCACCCAGCTGCTCTACTCCACTTTCTGGTGCACCAAGCCAGGAACAACATGAAAATGCCCAGCCCACTTCCCTGACAGTGACCTGCTGTACTCTGGCAAGACTCATCACTCCTTCACTTCTGTTCATGCAAGCAGCTGGGATGGAAGAAGGGCACTGGAGAGAGAAGAGGAAAGAGGGAAGCTGCTCTCATTGCTTTGCCCTGGATGTCATTAGTACAAAGGGGACAGGGCTGCAAGTCCCAAGAGCTGAGTTCTTTTAGTACAACACTCCTGGGCTTTGTTGTGATTTTAAGAGGTTTTTGAAAGATCCTAGTGGGTTTTTTTCTTGCCTTTGCAGAACTGGGGCTGGTAGAGAGATAAGCACAGAAATGATCACTATCCACACATGTGTATTTCCTGGAGGAAGTCCCACTAACTGCTCAGGGCAGGGTATTGTGTAATCAGCTACTCATCTGCTCTTTGATGTCAAACACTGAGAAGTTGTGTCTGCAGAGCCAAGAGCATTCAAGCAAGACTAAAGAAACTCATTACCCAGCTATCACCCTCCAGGGCAATGCTCCAGGAATGGGAAACACCTGCAGCAGCCACAGAAGCTCCTCATGGGCTGCAGTGTGATGGGAGCTGTGTGGGGAAGGTACAGAGTGGGCCCTGGCAAAAGCTCTCCCTCCCACAGCTCTGCTGATGTCCTGCTGCTGGGTTTGGGGAAGGCTCCATGTTGTGATCCTTGCTCTTCATTTATCTACATGTGTCCACAGTGTGTAAAGATCTTGAAAAAACAAGGCTGTTGAAGAGAAAGTTAAGCATGGCTGGCCACCTGTCTGCATGGACATTGATCTTCACTGGTGTGTCTGTTGCTCTGGCAGTCGGAGCATGTCCAGCCTAAAGCACTGGGGCAGCCAGTTCTGCTCTGGAGGCAGGTCCCATCCCTGCAGCAGCCCTGTTCACCTGCAGAGGTGACTATGTGGAAGCTGTTTTTCAGGGGCCCTGCCATTGTTCTCTGATAGCAAACTGAAACTTTAAGGAAAAAGAAATTACCTAACTACGTCACAACCTCCTGGTAGAGGGGCTTCTCCTCTTCACTATGTTTACATACAAATTCTCAGCCTACCTTCTGCATCCTGGGTGAAATGAATGGGCAGTTGCAGATGATTTTTTGTATCCAAAATGAGTACCTCCAGCTACCATGCAAATCTGTGAAGGGCCAGTGCTCAGTGGTCCCTCACTGCAGGGATGGCAGAGCAGGGTCGAGGGGCCCTGGCAGAGATACAACACCTGCATCCAAAGCTCTTGCCCAAGCCATGTCTGCCTTCATCTCTGGTATCCACACATTTCCACAGGTAGTAAATACATTTCAAGGTTTTCCTTTTGAGGGGAAGTGAGTATGAAATGAAAGCAGTGGTGCCTCCTGGCAAGGCTACAGCAATCATCCCAGGAAGCTGGAAGAGTTCTGACAGCCCCAGGGTCTGGAGGGTGAGAACACCCCGTGTCCTCCAGACCCCTTCCTCGTGCTTGGTCACATTCCTGGGCTGTGGCAGCTGCCATGGAAGCTGAACAAGATTTCTGGGTGGGACCTGCATCCTGGCCTTCACTGCTCAGCATCTCCTCCAGCTATTTTGCCCTCCTGCTGCTGGGAGGAGAGCAACGGGTTTTGAATTTTTAATTTAATTCCTTCTCTTTATTTCTTTGGAGATAACGGAGATGAAAGTCTGCCTGGTAACAGTGCTGAGGAACACAAGCACACAGGGGGCAGGTCTTGAAACGTGCTCTGCTGTACTGCCACGTGTTTTAAGGCTGGCTGTATTACAAACTGAAAGCAGGGTGTCCAAGTCCCTCCTGACCGGTTCGTTTTCTGGTTAAATTCATTGCTTAATAGGAAAAAAGTAATAATCCTAGCCAGCAGCTATTAGACTTGTCAATGGTTACAGAGGGGAGCTTGCCTCCCTCCTTACCTGAAGAGGTTTCAAGGAAACAGGGACATAAGCTGAATGAGATTTTCCCCAAGGTGAGCCAAAAATATGGGCATGTTTGCCCCCACAGGAATGGTTTTATTCGCTCAGCCTGCAGGTAACTTGGACATGACAAGGCTGGGGTTGGAGCACAGAAGAGGGGAGGCGGAGGGGAAACAGTCACCTGGGTGTAATGGGATGGAAGGGAGAGAGGTGTGAAAGCGCAGAGGAAGCGGAGCCGCGGGAGCTGCGCTGAGAGCAGAGAACAGGGGCTGGAGCGGCAAACAGGGGCTGGAGCAGGGAACGGGGGCTGGAGCAGGGAACAGGGGGCTGGAGCAGGGAACAGGGGCTGGAGCAGGGAACAGGGGCTGGAGCGGCAAACAGGGGCTGGAGCAGGGAACAGGGGCTGGAGCGGCGAACAGGGGCTGGAGCGGCGAACAGGGGCTGGAGCAGCGAACAGGGGCTGGAGCGGCGAACAGGGGCTGGAGCAGGGAACAGGGGCTGGAGCAGGGAACAGGGGCTGAAGCAGGGAACGGGCTGGAGCAGGGAACAGGGGCTGGAGCGGCGAACAGGGGCTGGAGCAGGGAACAGGGGCTGGAGCAGGGAACGGGGGCTGGAGCAGGGAACGGGGGCTGGAGCAGGGAACGGGGGCTGGAGCAGGGAACAGGGGCTGCCCATCGCGGCTGGCTGGGCACAGAGAGCCGGGCGGGAGGGAGCCTGCCGAGATGGATTATTTGCTTTTCCCCACGGGGCAGGGACAAAGCACTGCTAGGTGAACGTGCTAAAGCCACGCTACCTCAACACTGCCGGCAGATCAGCCCTGCCTTAGCCTGGGTGATGCTTTGCTTCTCTGCTTCGGGCCTGAGGATGTTGGGCAGAGGGATCTCAGGGTTGATTATCTGCTCATCGTCCCAGGGCACAAACCCTTCAGAGCAGGGCTGGCCCAGGCTTTGAACTGTCCCCAGCTTTGCACAGATCCTTGTGCACACTGTTTTCCAGAAGCAAACCCAGTGTATTCCTGGCATTAACTACAAAGCAAACTCAGATATGCACAGGCAGTCACTCAAACCTGCCTCGCTCTGCCATCACCTTCCCTTTCCTCCCTGTCTGCACTTTACATCACCTCTCTACAGGCATGAATTTCTTCTTTTTCATTCCAGACTGTCAGGAGGAGATGGCAACAGACAGCTGCTTATCCTGTCATGTCCACCTGCAATGTTGTCTCAGGAGGAATATCATACATTACAGCTGTGAAAGATGATGGGACAATACCTTGGGACAGACACAGGGAGTGAGGGCCTACAAGGGAAATGCCATAATTCATCATTGGTGTGGGTGTAGTCAGGCTTTTTACACATTGGTAGTCAGTTATGGAGATTGTCACACATAGAAAAGGTTCCCAGTTCCCACCAGGCAGCAGAGGGAGGATCCTAAAGTGCCCTAGAGAAACAGCCCTACTACATTCTTTAACTATTAATATAACCCTAAAAGCATCATGTCTAAAGGAGAAAATATTTCCAGACACCTAACTTCCAAAAATACAGTCCAAGGAGACCCCAGGGCTTCCCCAGCTCAGAACTCTCCTGCAAGGACACACAGCATCTTCACAGCCCACCTGCAGCTGCTGCAGCCTTCCACCTCACCAGGTCTGACCCAGGAGAAAGCCCATTGGGCTCATTTCCACAGTCCTGAGGGCATTATCAAACACACCTGAGTATCCTGGGCACACCTTTGAAGAGTGGAAAGTGAGGCTGGTTTAGGGTTTGGATAAGGCAGTGGGGTGTCCTCTTGGGCTAGTGGCCAAGAGCAGTCCCAGGGTGCCCAGGAGGGGACTCTCCATAGCCAAACAGCTTCTCAGAGCAGCTGTGAGGAGCTTAAGTCTCTATTAAAGCAGGGAGCTGTCTGGGTATGGGTTTGCTATGGGTCACACAGGAAGCTTGGGAAGATTTTGCTGGCTCTCTGGGGCTGCTGCTGCTGCTATTTGGGTGGCTCTGTCCATAACAACCTCTGCTGAAAACCAGCCTAAAATCTTTAGTGGGGCCAGAGAAGATAGAGAGCTACAGAATGGAGGCTGTCCCTAGAAGCAGGATGGAAGGAGGCTGAGCTCCCTTTCAGCCAGCAATGTTATGGCTTTTGTTTGGCTTTAGTGAGTTTGTTTGGCTTTACTCTGAGCCATGCAGGATTCATTTCTCTGGGACAGTGACAATGTTAGGCTGCACCTCCTTTCTAGGAGGACTTAGCTCACTGGTCTTGCTGCCTCATGGGGAGCAGGTACCACTGATTTTTCTCAGCCTCCCCTTTCCTGTCTCCTCTCCTTGTCCCTATGGTCATGCAGTGCCTGCATGTGCTCTGTGAACTCATTCCTAGGCATGGACTGGAAGTGTTTTATAATGAAATGCAATCTAGATTTATTACTAAAACACAGCTATTTTCATGTAGAAGAAAAAAAATAAGAAACAACAAAAAGAAAAAAACCCTTCTGTCAGCCTGTGGTGACCAGAAAATACTTAAACCTACCTCTCATCAAGGAATTTGCCCTTGCCCCAGTCCAGGCAGCCCCTAGGGGACTGATCTGTCCTCAGTGCAGCCAGGTAGAAATGGAAGTGTGAGCTCTGAACTGAGCTGGCTGGGATTCCTCCTGCATGCACCTTTATTTACTCTGGATGTTTCCCAGGTACAGAATTTCTCAGGAGCAGATTAATGGCTGAATGTGAGTAGAGAGCTGACATGAGCTTTTTAACGTGATGCTAAACACACTTCATCTTTAATCATCTGTGGTGCAGAAGCCCCTCCCAGTCCTCCAATCCCTAGAGAAGACTTTAGGCTCTGCACCGTGCAGGACTAGACAATGAGACTGCTGTAGATGTAAACATTGTAGGTTATGTCTCACATACCTCACCCTTGATGTGTTCTATGCTCCAGACTTGTTTCCTCTACCATGAACCTGAATACAGACCCTCAGCCAACGGGGAAGGAATGTTTTTCACCAGAGATCTGATCCAGTTCTAATTTTTTGTTTTTCCTTTCTTGAACCTCAAGAGTTTGATATGGTCTTGGGGATAAAAATAAGTTTTCTGTCCACAAAGCACTGTTTCTTTCATGTTCAAGGACTGGAATAATGGGTCTGCTTACATAGTTTTGTTTTGTTTTGTTTCATTTTTATTTCCCCTGTGGGTCAGGCCAATTTTTCACTTTTTATCACGTCAGCTGATGAAAGCTCTCTGCAAACCTTGCTGTGGACTATGGGACTGCACCTTCACCTCCCTGCCCTATCCCCAGGCTCACAGAAACATGCCATTGCAACCCAGCAGCCTTTCAGGCAGGCATTTACTTATTTCTGTAATTTTGCTGTAATTCTGTGGGTCTGTGAGTTGCAAAGTGGTTGTTGGGAGTGCTGTTACTGCTCCTTGCGTTGCTGTGAACCTGTGATCAGGCATCACTCACCTCTGACCTGCTGTCTCGGGCTCCCTACAAATGCAGGGAGCAATAATCCATCCACCATAATATGTCTTTACCAATCATTTCTGAAACTGTGACAGGATAAGGTACTGTGCAACTGAAGACTGAGACTCTTGGGAACAATTATGAAACCAATATCCTAAAAATGCTCATTTCCTTCTTGCAATTCTGTGTTTTCACTTATACTTTAGGAAAACTATTGTAGCTTGTATTTTCTGAGAGACAAGCACTGCCAGCAGCAGACTGGAGATGCTGTTGAGTTCTTTGGGATGCTTTTCCTCAGGGCAAAGACTTCCCTCCCCCCCTACTCTACTGAATGGCTCATTAGATCCTATTTAGGTGGAAACAGTACTTATTTCACTTGGGAGATACTCAGAGCTGTGTGCCAGACAAGCTCTCTCTACCTGGAATTATTTTGAAGGATGCTCCTCTGCAATACTACAGTAATTGTAAAAAGATCACCCAGGTGTATTAGCAAACTGGAAGCTTTGAGTGATGATAAATGAGTGATAAGCTGTCTACTAATTTGAGGTTTATCTGTTCCCGCATGTGTGTGAGTTTGGAGCTGGCTGCTTTCAGTGATCATGGCTGGTTTCAGAATTGCTTGTTCTCATTTAGATTTGCAACACCCAGAGGAGATTTTGCACAGGGGAATACCCACGCTAGAAACAGCAAAAAAAGGCTGGAGAAGCACAGGTGGACCTGCTGTGTGTGCGCCCTGATGAAAGCTGCAAGGTCAAGGAGGGACAGTGATTATTTGGCAAAGTTCTAAGAGAAGCAGTGGGAGAAAGTGAACAAAAATGTGGCAAGGGTCCACCTTAGCTGGGATGATGTTGCTCTGGGCTGGGAAGGGTTTTCCCCTCACACTGACTCTGCTCCAGCCTCCATGTGTCGTGAACCACGATGCTTCTACTGTTTCTGTGGGTATTAGGAATAACACATCTTCATCCTTGCAGTCAGGGAAATAAAAGCTTAAATATATTCACAGAAGGCTCTTCCAGAAAGAGAGCCCTGTTGGATTTGACTTCAGAGGAAGGAGGCTTTGGTGCTGAGATTTTGTTGCCTTGCACAGCATCTCCTTAGGGAGAGCAGACCATGGCAAGCAGCTCTGGGCTGTGGGGAGAGGCTGGGTGGTGGTCACCAGCCCCACATCTGCCCTTGCTAACTGAGTGAATGCTTTTGTGCTCAGAAATTGGAGCCTGCTTTCAGAAGAAAGATGTAAGATTGAAGAGATCACTTCAGCCACCAGCTCCAGCCTCCTGTAATTGCATGTCATAAATTTGCTCTCAAACGTGCTCTGCTTCATTGTAATATCAGTTCAGTTTAATGACCCAGCTCCTTCTGGAATGTTCCTCCAATAGCTCCCTACTTGGTCAGTTGGAAACTTGTGAGTTTCACCCTAAATTCACTCAAGCTCTATCTAGATTAAATATTCCTGTTGCAGAATAATTTTGGGAAGCTTGAACAGCTTGAACTCTCTACCCAGAGTTACATGTCTCCTCTTTATTTACAGGGACAAATCAGGTCAGCAGTTTATTTTTCCCTGGGCTCCCAAGCTCCTGCTCAGGAAGCCACCTTGGGTTTGTGTGCAGCCTGTTTCTGCACTGTTGCTGGATTGAAACAGCCCTCCAAGCATGGTGTGCTCCCTGTGCTACCCCGGCCCAGCCTTGCCTGCAGCCAGACACAGGTATCAATACTGCAGAGAACAGTAGGGACACCCTGTTTTCCACAGTGTTCAGGATCACATTTGTCTTTTTCAGCCCAGACGCACTCTGGTCACTCAAAATCACTGATCCCAGAGTTCCTCAAGGAGCTCAGTTATCTTCTGTTTTCTGGGGGTAGAGACATCAGACACAAGGAACCATCACCCTTCTGCTTTTGATGTGTGCAGGACTTTACAGCAGCAAGTGCAGGAATATTATTTGTACCAGAAGGCATACACTGGAGCCTTGTGAGACCAGCCTGTGTGAGGTGGAAGCCTCACAAGTTACTCTTAAAGCCAAAGGGTCTTTAAATGATGGGAACCCCTAGCTACAAAAAGCCAAAAATATGAAAGAAAAATATGAAGGAGCACAGCAGCAAAAACCCAGATGAGCTGAAGATTTCCTTCAGCAAAGCAGAGCCCTCAGTGTCCCTCTTGTCTGTGTTTCCCTCCAAGGCCCAAGGCAGACAGTGGTGCTGTAAGCCACAGAGCAGGGATGGGGGAGAGCTGGGGAGATTTCCACTTCTCTTTAAGGGCAGAATTCCTGTGTTTCCTGCTCATCAGTTCAAATGTTGCATTGTCCAAACAATTCATTGCAGAAGGGAATTAAACAAACATCCCCTTTCATTTTCCACAATAATAGTTTTATTCCCGGGAAACCTTGTTTGCTGCATAATAATTTAATTGGTGTAAGACAAATATACTGATTAACTGTTTCTAAATTTACTCACTTGGCGGAACAAAAGGGAGCTTAATCTTGCAATGAAGTGACTTGAATGATGGGTACCTTTGAGAGGCAGATCAGGATATAAAGTCAAATAAGGAGCTGTGCTGGGAAAACCTGCTGCTCTGTTCCTCTGTGCCTCCAGCTGCTCCTGCATGTGGGGCAGAGCACTGAACTGGAGGCAGAGCCCTTTAAAATACCCTCAGTGCCATTCAGGACGAGGAAGTCCTTCTCCCAGGTGTGCTCAGGCTGGCTGAGGCAATGGCAGTGTCATACCATGACCTCAGGTTCACAGGATGCACAAGAGGGAAGTCTGGAGTGTGTTATTTTCTGCTTGTCACCTTTTGAAGTCTATGGCCATTTTCAGACCTCATCCTGTGAAGCCAGTGGGAAGGTGCAGGCAGAGATCTTGAAGTGCTTTCTGGACCCCTCTGGTGTATCACCTCCCTGAGCACATGAGCAACAGCACTCAAATAATACTGCTAGGAAAGCAATGAGGTGGTGAATGCATTTCCTAGCACCTTTCTTCTGCTGTTTTTGCAGAGGAAGGGCACAGCTGATGTTTCAAATCCCCCGTGGCTTGGTGAATTTGGCCTTTGGGTTTCAGTGTAGCCCGTGAATGTGGTTGGTGGCCAATTTGAAGGCTTATTCTGCAGTGAGACATCTTCTATATCCCATCAAGGGAAAACCCTGAGTCATGGTGATGCCTCATTCAGCTCTGATGTCTGGACTGGATTAATAACCTGGTCAGCTTCACATAACTGTAAAGAGGGAGGGCAAAAACCCAGTGGGCTGTCACTAAAACTAGTTCATTCAGGCCTGCAGCCAACATTCCAGATGTTCTGAATCTTTTGGGACATGTGGCAGAAAGGATAAAAACAAAACAAAAAAACCAACTCAGCTCTTTAACACTTAATTCACATAAATTTTTATGCTTTTTCTGATCCATGTGTCTATGGCTTGTGAGAGTATGAATGCACTCTAGGGATGCGGGCAAAGATTTAAGCCATAATCCCTTCAATTTCAGACATTTAAGAAATATAAATGCACCACAAGAGTAACTGCTTCTCCCAGGTCTAAGAGATGTTAGTATACATGAAAGGGAAGGTCAGAAAGGACAAAAGAAGACTCAATCTTGCTCTCCAGCAAATTCAACAGGAAACCTCTTTTCGACTGTGCTGAAATTGGGACCTTGAAGAAAGTGTCTCCTGCTGAAACATGCTGAGGATATTTTAAAACCAGATTAATAAATAATTGGACCATCTGCATCAGAGTCTGTAAGTGGAGTGACACATGGAGGGCGTCTGTAAATGGAACAGCTTCAAATATGCAGAGTAAAATACACAGTGGAATGGATTATTTTTTTTCCAGAATAGACATAATTATTGCCCATTTGCGTCTCAATGGCAAGCACAATGAGAGACATTGCCTTAGAGATGGGCTGATTTCTCCTAAGAATGGAACCAATAGATAGTAAAAGATTATGCCTGCCCTGCAGAGGTGACAATCATATTACTGAGACAGAGCTGAGTCAGGAGCAATACCAAGGAAATGGTTTTCCTGAGGCTGGGGAGCAGATCAGCTTCCCATTTCCTAGGATCCAGCTGGGCCCCTTTGCTGACAGAAGAAGATATTGCCTCTAAGGCCACCAATATCTGTTGAATCACCTCCCATCACTCCAGGGCACTGTTTGTCCTGCTCTGGACAAGTGTTTTAATTAGTGTTCCTCTTGGGGCTGCAGCAGTGGTTGGGGTTAATGCTTTCCAGCCACAGCCTTCATAAGAGCAGGGTCAGACCAGAGCTCATTGAAAGAAGCTGCTTCTGGACCACTGTGTTTAGTAACTCCTAATCCCTCTTTCAGGTGTTTTATTCTCTTTATTTTCTCCTGCAACATCCCAAGGAAGTGAGCTGCCAAGCTGATGCATTGCGCTTCCTTGTGCTGCTTTTTGATCTGGCACCTGGGCACCCTTTGGCTCTTGTACTGGAAGAAGTGATGAGTAATCAACTGTTTCTTGTTCTTGATGCTGGATTTTGTAGCTTTCTACCCTGAAGTCTCCACTACCATTCAATTGCTGAGCCAAGGTGAACTAGTTATTTAGCTTCCTGCTTTCTAGAAACACACCGAAGGAAGGTGGTGTATTTTTTGGGGAAAAATGTCTCATTTGCATAACCTATAGATAGCAGCAACATCAGCCTTTTTTAAAACCTGAAATGAAGAGGAACATTGAGAGAAGCAGTGACAGCAAGAGAAACAGTTTGACTGAGAGACAGAGTGTGGGATTTATCACATCTAATGTGCAGTGCTCCCCTGCAAACTCCCCATCTGAGCTTGGCTCCCTGAGCTCCTGGTTTAGGGACAAGTCAAGACAGGTAAGAGGGGACCATTAACCATCCACAACAAATGGATGCTAACTAGTCTTGACACTTCCTTGCTGGGCCATGTTTGTTATTGATCCATGCGAACAGTGCTTGGTTTCTAGATGTTTCTGAAGGTATTTGGGGTGCAGTGTGCTCACCTTCCCTTGAACACCTGGAAATTTCTGATCTCCAAGGCAGAAATTATGCCTCACAAAACCGAGATGTGGTATTTTTAGTCTTCTTGCTGCACAATCACACTGACTAGAATTTAAATTTTTTATAAATGCAAACATGTTTTTGATCAGTTGATGTCTCGTTTACACTAATAGAATTAGCTTTTATAGGGATAACTCCTTATTTTTAAATTGTAGTTGAAACTGCATTATATATATGTAGAGGGGAGACAGTCTCTTCTGTTTTGGTTGATTGAAATATATCTTTACTGTGAACAATGCATGTCATTATTTTTAGAGAACAAAAGAGAAAAACCTATTTGTCACTTCAGCTCTTCATTTAGTGTCTTCATGTGTAAAGAAAGCAGCAGCATTAGCATGAAGCAGGTGCTAAATATATAAATACATGACAAAGACCTAGAAAAGGGTCCTTACTCATGGTAGCAATGGAGTCTATCACTAAAAAAATATATATAAAGGAGTAGAGATAATTACATAAATATAAAGATGTAAATAAAACTACAGAGGAGTAGAGCACTCCCTTGAAAAAAGGGGAAGTTCCACCTGGGTGGTAGAACAGCTAAGGCTTCCAAGAACAGTCAGGCCCTAACTTCAGACAGTATGTGACTAAAGAACGAGACAAAATCAGGACTGTACCCATGAGTGCACAACTGCAGGGGTGCCAGGAGAAACAAAGCCTGCAGTTTCTCCCTCTGGGCACTGCCCTCAAACCAAGGCAAGGCCATGACCGAAGACCTCACCTGAGCAGGTGGTTAAGTGATGATGGGAATTAAAAACGTGGGACAGCATGGAGGAGTGAAAATAGCAGGTGCTGCCACGTGGATCCTACCCTCTCCCTTGCCTCTGTTTCCTCTAATGTGAATGTCAAAGAAAAATGCATGAACAGACATGAATCAAAATAGCTGTTTTGGCCAGGATGGACATGACACATCCATGCTGCACCATGAGGATAACCCATGTTCCCTGCTTCCATCTGAGGAAGTCTGAGGCCAGTTCCTGATGGCATCAGTGGATGCTTGAACACAGCTCTACACTCAGCCCCACCAGCCCTCACCATGTAAGATCCTGTAGTGGAGTCTCCAGTCATAACCTGTATCCAGACCCTTCAGCTGATGGGATGGCAAGACAGTATTTGTGAAATCAGCCTGTTATGCTCTGTGGTCTTCTAGTCTTAACTGTCAAGGGTAGGAGGTTGGTTTTCATGAGAAACTTTCAAACCAAACCACCTGACCATCCCCTGCTGAAAGTCACGACTGTGGGTTGGGGCAAGATGGCTGTCAGTCTCTGCAGGAGATTTTGGACAGGAAACACAGAGGTAGCTCCAGTTTGCCACTGCTGGCAGGTTTGATAATGGTTTAATCCTCATGCAGTGTCTCGTCTCTGCATTCAGGCATTCAATAAATGTAAAGCAGAAATAAAAGAACTGCCTCATTAAAATCTGGTCACAGAGCTGGAGATAATACCCCTGTTTTTGTCAGATATGAAGTCATGCAAGCCCCAGCAAGGAAGGGAAATGATGGATGGAGTAAAAGGTACCTGGTGTCCCTCAGACACCCCCTGCTCCTCTGCGGTGCCATCCGCAGCTGCAGTGAGCGCGTAACATCTCTGGCAGTAATGAGTGACTGGCAATGCTGCACGGATCCCTGCTGGGGAGCTGTCAGTCAGAGGCTCCCAGAAGGAAAGAGGGAGGAAATGGGAGGATCCTGATTGAAGAAATAACCCCTGACGCAGATCTCCAGTGACTAATTCCCCACCCTCTTCAGAGGATCCAGATGCAACCCTGAGGGCTATGTCTGAGTCGTGTCATTGTGGCTCCTTCTTCCCTGCTCAGCGCCAACACCTCCATCCTTTTGGCTTTATCACTCCAAACTCCTGGTTGAAGACTAGTTCCCTTGCTCCTGGCCTTTCCTTGAGCATGGCCCATGCTGAAGAACCACCTACCCCTTCCTTCCCTGTAACCAAAACTCCCTGACTCCAACCCACCACTACTAACACATAGCTGTGAGGACGTCTCGACATCTTCCTCCTGCAAAATCACATCATTTGGGACAATGGCTTGGAAACAAAGTTCAGCTCTTCTCCTGACAGGACCACCCTACATGGGCATTCCCTGAGCAGGATTTAGATCTGTGAGCTAGAAAGGAAAATGCAGTATTTTTTTCTGATTCCAATCCCCTGAGCACTTAGGATGCTGTGAATGCTCTCTTTTCTTAGAAGGGAAGCAATACCTGACCACACGGGATAAACTCCCAGAGAAGTCAGGCAGCACTGAAGCTTCACATCTGAAGAAAGTGAAGGGACACAATATAAATCTAGATCTTAGAAAAACTTCTTCAAAGAGCCCCTGAAAAGGCCCTCTCCCCCAAGATTTAGTTAGCACTTTTAAATGCACTGAACTCTAGAGATGTGCCCGGGGCAGTGCCATTAGAAAAAGTGCAAGATTGGAGCTGATCTGAACTGAAGTGACCCAAAAGCTGCTGAATTCAGGTCTAAAACCTCCCCTGGAGGGTTGCCCTCATTAGATTAGCCTCACTCTCAGACTTCAGTCCCTTGTGGAGATGCAGATAGGGGCAAGAAGATGAGATTCCACCTGGAGTACTGCATCCAGCTCCGGGGTCCCTTGCACAGGAAGGACATGGATGTACTTTAACAAGTCCAGAGGAGTTCCCTGAGGATGATCAGAGGGCTGGAACACCACTCCTATGAAGCTGGGGTTGCTCAGCCTGAAGAAGGCTCCAGAAAGACCAGACTGCAGCCTTCCAGTACTTGAAGGAGGCCTTTAAGAAAAATTGAGACTTTTTAGCAGGGCCTATTATGACAGGAGAAAGGGTAATGGTTTTAAACTAAAGAAGGCACAATTTATACTGGATATAAGGAAGAAGATTTTATGGTGAAGGTGGTAAAACACTGGAACAAGTTGCCCAAAGAGGTGGTGGATGCTCCATCCCTGGAAATGTTCAAGGTCAGATTAGATGAGGCTGAACAACTTGATGTTCCCCTTGCCCATTGCAGGGGTTTGGACTAGGTGACCTTTAAAGGTTCCTTCCAATCCAATCTATTCTATGACTCTGTGATATCCCCAGCCTGGTCCCAGCTGCCTCTGAAGGTTGATCCATCACTGCCCTTGGGATGTCCCCTCCTGCACCACTGTGTGTGAAGTGTGAGGACACCTTCTCCCTGTCAAGGCTGGGACAAGGATGAAGGGGAGATGCTGCACTGCTGGATGGGGCTGCCTTTGGGAGCACAACCTGGTGGTCCATGAAGCTGCTCCAGAAACATCATCCCATGTTTCTGCAATGAGCAGTTGCTTTCAGACCCCACCCTGCAGCAGTGCTGACTCAACACTGTGAAGCCCTGAGCACCCAGTATGTGAGTACTGTAGGTGCTCACCCCAGCACTGCTCCCCACAGAAACAAGCAGGGGGCTCAGGGAAGCAGGCCATCCAAATTTTTCTTTTTTCCCCCAAATTTGCACACTGTAGTGACAGTTCAGGTTGGCTCTGAGTGATTCACCAAAATCCCACAGGAGATCTCTGGTAAAATCAGTGTTCTACCTCCATTTCCTCTTAAAAAGAGAACCCTGAATGACATCTTATTTTTTCCTGAGTAACACACAGATTTTGGTAGAGGCCTTTCAATAGATTTTCCAGAGAAGAATTAATGTTAACATAGGACAATCACCTCCCAAACTGACCACTGCAGAGCTAGGAGCAAGAAAAATAACACAAAATCAATTTATTTGTGTGCCATAAACTGGATTCAGTGTGTGATAACAGGACCAGGATGCAGATCATGCAGATGAGGTCACTGAATGGATCTGGAGCTGAAATGTTGCAGATCTCTAGACAGGGGTTGGTTTTCCATCTTGGCAAGTTTTCATAGACCCCAGTGTCAGCTGGAACTTGACATTCACTCACAGCAGCATCCCCCTGTCACCAAACAGTTCACAGAAGTGCCCAGACACAATGTCTTAGATTGCAGCATCTCTTTGGTCGACTGGCAAAAAGACAACATGCACTTGGTGGAAAATATAGTGTACTGTGACTGTAAATACTACGTGAATTATTAATTTGCTGTTTACTGACTTCAGTATTTTTCTATTCAATTATTCTCTGTAGATAGAGCAAAGGACTGCTCTGATTTTTAAATAATACGCAAATTATTTTTTGCACATATTTACAGGAAGAATTTTTGCACATCTTTTTATTTGAATAGATTTTGAATTATTTGCTGCATGTTTTATTAAAGCAGCTGTTCAATAATTAAGGAGAGTATATAATTATATGTAAGGCTACCAAATGATTCATATTGCAGTATTTATTAGCAACACATCGAGAGTATAACCCCTCTCCTATGAGCTGTTTTTCAGGATTCATAGATAGGAAGACCACTGTCTCCAATTTACTGCTGGGGAAACTGATGCATGGGCAAGGGCAGATGGTTCAGGGGACTAAATGTGAACTTGAGAGCTAAACCCAGAACTCAGGAGCCACTACAGATCTCCAGTCATCACACACTGCATCTTTCTGGCATACTTTGCATTGCCCTGTAAGACCCCTAACCATATTCCTGTGAACAAAGCAATAATCTCCCTGGAAAAGGAGGGAGTGTGAATAACTAAAATCCTTATTGCTCTGTAGGCATTCTGTAGGCAGTGATTGACCTCAGCATTCAAAAGAGAGGGTCCCAGGTCCTCTGTGCAGATGACATTTAAACATTAATAGCCTTCAAAGTTAGCTGGGAGAACTTGCTGACTCAGGAAAAGGAGGGCTCATGTTTCGGCTGGAGCCAATTGCACACACTGTGATGTAATTTATTCTTCACAATACACAACTCATTTAAGGCCCTGCAAGCTGTGAACCATTTAAAGCAGCAAGAGGGTGACTTTGAATGCTGTTACTGAAACATGTTGAAAAACCCTTCAGCTTAAGGGGCAGGGACTTTGGAGATGTCCTGTTCCTTTCCAGCCATCAGAATATTAGTCCAAAAGGGAGTGTATTTCTGTTTCAATGCAGGGATCCCAGCCCAGGTTTCCAGGGTGGTTACCAGCACATAACTTGAAGCCCTGTGACCCTTACAGTGACAGTGATGTCCATTTTGATTGTGGATCCCCACCTGGACCTCCTAGGTTTCCTCTAGGAGCCTATGTAGCAACTGTTCCTAAAAATAATGCTATTCCCAAGCTCTGTAGCTCATTTCTTCCTCATCCCAACGAGATGCTGTGGGGTGGGCTGGATAAGGCACTCCAACTCTCAAAGCTGTGCCTTCCCTGTCAGCTGGGAGAACTTATAATTACAATTCCCATTATTGTAAGTTGTGCACACAGTCTTGTAAAACATGACACTTTAAGCCTATTAATTGCCATGTTTTGAATTCTTGCCAGCAATTTACTCTCCCCCACCCCCAAAAAAGAAATTATTCAATCAAATCTGTAGCACAACACCACAGTTACAAGAGAACCCAGACTGCCGTGGCTGGATTTGGGGCTCCCAAGGAGCTGTCCTGAGACATGGTTCACATGGGGCTGTAAGGTCCCTCTCACAGCTGCTGGCAAGGTCTGCTCTTCCCATGGGATTAGGACTTCCAAGACCCTGGCATGACCCAGGCTCATGGATGCCAGCTGCTTCTCCCACTCCCTAAGAGGATGTTTGAGCTTAATTAGTTCAACCCCTTGATCTTAGACCCTTTTCTGGTCCCAGATGCTCAGCTCTACATCACAGCAGACTCTCTGCAGGCTGCCAGGAAAGAAAGCTAGCTTGCCAGGAAAACTGGGGTTCAGCACCCACAAAATAACACCCAAAATAGCCTAGAACCTCTCTGTGTGAACTTCACAGGCATAGGTGGGTTAGTTTCTGTTTCCTGCCCAAATTTCAGCTTTCTTCCTAGAAAGAAGTCCGTGTCTTTTGTCCGTGAAAAAGCTCAGCCTTTTCCAGACCACTTTGAAAATTTGGCCCCATGTAAGCTGTTGCACCTTTGGTGGCAGTGGCTTTCTTCCCCTCCCACCACGAGTTCCAGCAGCAGGATCCCAAGCCTTGCTTTTGCACACCACTTTGGAGCCCTTTAAGTGAAAGTAATGACACAGAAGCAAAAGATCTGTGTGCAGCAAAGACTGTGTGGATTTAAAATACTAAAATACTTTTTCTGTCTGCAGCATATGTGACGACCCCAAAGGGTTTTGGAAACAATGGTAAGACTCTGCTCACATTGTGATGTGGGAAGGCAAAGAAACCACGTGCAGTCAGAAATGAAAGCAAATGGAGATGGTGAAGAGCCAAAAAGGAGATGGGGGTCCTGCTTGCCTTTGGCTTCTCCTACACATGGGACATCTCACTGGGATCAGAGGGGAGAAAAGGGAGCACCAGGGCCCCAGCTCCCCTTTAAGGGAGCTGTTCTCCAGCCAGACAAGAAAGAGCATAGTGGAGCATACAAAAGCACAACACGGAGATCTTCCTCAGAGCCAGGCTCTAGCACAAGAGCCCCAAGAGCTGCATCTGGCTCTTTTCTAATCCCTCACCAAGTGGACTTTCATCATACTTATAATTAGGGATAATAATTTAAAGAGATAGTTGAATAACCAAATCTGCTAATCCTTTATGGAGCCTCTACCCTTTAATCTCTCTCTGGTTCACTAATGCATAAAAATGTAGCCAGGCACCCACTGCCCTCATTAGAGGGAAACTTTACCCTCCTCCTCCCAGCCTCGGAGGCCTGCCAGCGATGAAGGGAGGGCACAAAGGCAGCCCTCTGACTGCTTGAGACATGCAGGAACTTTGAAAACATCAGCCTGAGCTTGTTTCAAGACCGATGTCACAACAGTGGCTGGTTGTCATGGAAACAGGTTATCAGCTATCAAAAACCATCCATGAGAGAAATGTCACAAGGAGAGATGGCAACCGGGGCTGCGAGGCCCTGCACATGGGCAACTCTGACTCCTCCAAGCCTCCTGCTCCATCTGACCAGGTGAACATCCTCCCCTTTGCTATCACTTCTGCTGTCACGCGCCACCCTGCTCTCCCTGTGACAAAGCTTGGTTTGCCACCAGTGGGGGGTTTATTTTCCAGCATCAGTCTCATTACATGGTTATGGGAAGATGCCAGCAGCAGCTGAAGAACTCAATGTTACAACTCACTTTGAAAGTTTTTTGACCAATCACACAAAGCAAAAGCATGACAGCAGATTTATCCAACCACTATAAGCACACTGTAAGTACATTTGGTTAAAACAATGCTTGCTTATTTCAAATACGTGCTTGTAAGCCTTAAGATACAATGCACAGAGCTCCATTAAGCTTAGAACTCCCTAATATCTTGCTAGATATACTTTTCTGCAGTTTAGGGAGTTATTCTAGCCAAGGGTTAACACACAGACCATTGTTCTATTTGTCCTCACTTTCTACATCTCACAGAACCTTTCTGCTGACAAATCTTATGTCTGCTCCTTAGCTCTAATCACAGTTCTGCTGTTTCTGAGGGCTGCCTTTTGCAGCTTTCCCAAACCCTCTGATTTTAAGGATTCCCACACCAAACCCCAATTGTTTGGTGCCACCAAAGGAAAAACACAAGAATTTGGTGCCTGTGAAGGAGCAGCCCCACGCACATCAGCCCAGGCTGGGGGCACAGCTCACACTGGGCTGGGCAGAAGCTGCTCAGGGACACAACCATGCCACCAGAGACTCACATGGCTGCCCGAAACACAATTCCCAGTCCTTCCCTCACTCTTTGGTGTAACCCCAGCAGAAGGGAAAGTTCAGAGGGCTCTCATGAGCACACAAGTGTAATTCAGACAGCATTTAGTACCATTGTTGTTCTGATACAAGATGATTTGGACTCTGCTGCAAAGTGTTTACTGAAGATAGAGCTGATAGAAATAGGTAACTCAAGCATGAGTTCAGCAAGCTTTTCCTCAGCTACAATCTTAAAAATCTAGTATTTAATAAAAATGCATTTCTGCAAGTATGGGGAAAATGATAGGAGTGAGCAAAAGAATTTGGAAAGAAAATGCAGCATCAGCAGTGGACACTGGTTGGCAGCTTTGTTAATTATTTACTATTATTATTATTATTATTATTATTATTTACATGCACACCCGCTCACACTCAGGCACACCTGCTCACACTCTTGCACACCCGGGCACACTCATGCACACCCGTGCACACCTGCTCACACTCATGCACACCCGGGCACACCCGGGCACACCCGGGCACACTCATGCACACCCGGGCACACCCGGGCACACCCATGCACACCTGCTCACACTCATGCACACCCGGGCACACCCATGCACACCTGCTCACACTCAGGCACACCCGGGCACACTCTTGCACACCCGGGCACACCCATGCACACCTGCTCACACTCAGGCACACCAGCTCACACTCAGGCACACCGGGCACACCCACGCACACGTGCTCGCACTCATGCACACCCGGGAACACTCATGCACACCCGGGCACACCCATGCACACCTGCTCACACTCATGCACACCCGGGCACACCCATGCACACCTGCTCACACTCAGGCACACCCGGGCACACTCATGCACACCCGGGCACACTCTTGCACACCCGGGCACACTCAGGCACACCCGGGCACACCCATGCACACGTGCTCACACTCATGCACACCCGGGCACACTCATGCACACCTGCTCACACTCAGGCACACCCGGGCACACCCATGCACACTCAGGCACACCCGGGCACACCCATGCACACCTGCTCACACTCAGGCACACCCGTGCACACTCTTGCACACCCGGGCACACTCATGCACACCCGCTCACACTCAGGCACACCCGGGCACACTCAGGCACACCCGGGCACACCCACGCACACGTGCTCACACTCATGCACACCCGGGCACACTCATGCACACCTGGGCACACCCATGCACACCTGCTCACACTCTTGCACACCCGGGCACACCCGGGCACACCCATGCACACCTGCTCACACTCAGGCACACCCTTGCACACTCTTGCACACCCGGGCACACTCATGCACACCCGGGCACACTCATGCACACCCGGGCACACCCATGCACACCTGCTCACACTCAGGCACACCCGTGCACACTCTTGCACACCCGGGCACACCCATGCACACCTGCTCACACTCAGGCACACCAGCTCACACTCAGGCACACCCGTGCACACTCTTGCACACCCGGGCACACTCATGCACACCCGGGCACACCCATGCACACTCAGGCACACCCGCTCACACTCGGGCACACCCATGCACACTCATGCATACCTGCTCACACTCATGCACACCCGCTCACACTCAGGCACACCCGGGCACACTCAGGCACACCCGGGCACACCCACGCACACGTGCTCACACTCATGCACACCCGGGCACACTCATGCACACCTGGGCACACCCATGCACACCTGCTCACACTCTTGCACACCCGGGCACACCCGGGCACACCCATGCACACCTGCTCACACTCAGGCACACCCTTGCACACTCTTGCACACCCGGGCACACTCATGCACACCCGCTCACACTCATGCACACCCGGGCACACCCATGCACACCTGCTCACACTCAGGCACACCCGTGCACACTCTTGCACACCCGGGCACACCCATGCACACCTGCTCACACTCAGGCACACCAGCTCACACTCAGGCACACCCGGGCACACCCACGCACACGTGCTCACACTCATGCACACCCGGGCACACTCATGCACACCCGGGCACACCCATGCACACCTGCTCACACGCTTGCACACCCAGGCACACCCATGCACACCCATGCACACCTGCTCACACTCAGGCACACCCGTGCACACTCTTGCACACCCGGGCACACTCATGCACACCCGGGCACACCCATGCACACTCAGGCACACCTGCTCACACTCGGGCACACCCATGCACACTCATGCATACCTGCTCACACTCATGCACACCCATGCACACCTGCTCACACTCAGGCACACCAGCTCACACTCATGCACACCCGGGCACACTCATGCACACCCGGGCACACCCGGGGACACCCGGGCACACCCGGGCACACTCATGCACACCCGGGCACACCCGGGCACACCCATGCACACCTGCTCACACTCAGGCACACCCGGGCACACCCATGCACACTCATGCACACCTGCTCACACTCATGCACACCCGGGGACACCCGGGCACACCCGGGCACACTCATGCACACCCGGGCACACCCATGCACACCTGCTCACACTCGGGCACACCCGGGCACACCCATGCACACCCGGGCACACCCATGCACACCTGCTCACACTCAGGCACACCCGGGCACACCCATGCACACTCATGCACACCTGCTCACACTCAGGCACACCAGCTCACACTCGGGCACACCCATGCACACTCATGCACACCTGCTCACACTCATGCACACCCGGGCACACCCGGGCACACCCATGCACACCTGCTCACACTCATGCACACCCGGGCACATCCATGCACACCCATGCACACCTGCTCACACTCAGGCACACCCGGGCACACTCATGCACACCCGGGCACACCCATGCACACCTGCTCGCACTCAGGCACACCCGGGCACACCCATGCACACCCGGGCACACTCATGTACACCCGGGCACACCCTGGCACACCTGCTCACACTCAGGCACACCCGGGCACACCCATGCACACCTGCTCACACTCAGGCACACCCGTGCACACTCTTGCACACCCGGGCACACTCAGGCACACCAGCTCACACTCAGGCACACCCGGGGACACCCGTGCACACCTGCTCACACTCTTGCACAACCGGGCACCCTCTTGCACACCCGGGCACACTCATGCACACCTGCTCACACTCAGGCACAACCGCTCACACTCATGCACGCCCGGGCACACTCATGCACACTCACACACACTCATTCACACTTTTGCACACCCGCTCACACTCATGCACACCCGCTCACACTCATGCACACCCTTGCACCCCTGCTCAAAATATTGTGATATTTTCCAGCATTGATTTTCTCTCAATAAAGATTGGATGCTGCTTCCTTAACCACGATGAAACACTTCTGTGGGAATGGCAGGGAGGATGCACTGCATGGCTCCTCATCCTGCACCCCAGCTGAGCACAGCCCGTGGGGACATCCCTGTGACAAAGCTTGGTTTGCCACCAGTGGGGTGGCGGTGGCTTTTGTGCTTCCCCTCCAGCTCTCCTGTTTGTACCCTGTGCTCTGGTGGTGGGCAGTGGGGACCCCACTGTGGGGATCAGCAACACCAGTGCTGGCATCTGCAGGGTAAGAGCTGACGCACTTGCTGGGTGAGGAGCAGCCGCCAGTGGGAAGCCATTGTTAATTAATCAGATACGCCATGTAATGGCATTAATCACAATCAATATATTAGATAGGGATGATGAAGATGCTGTGCAATCTCTGTCAGATAGCAAATAACACCCACACGTTCCACCACAGCCACACACAGTTCTTGGGATGTCCATGCTCTTCCCCTGATCCTCCTGGCTTGATGACAGCATCAAACTGTCTTTTTGCCTCTATTTCTAGGATCCTACCATTCTCCTCTCCCCTGCCTGCCTCTGGACTCACCCTTCCAGTCTGCCTGCCTCCCCCTTCCCTCCAGCCTGCCTGTATTCCTTGTTTTTCTCCCATGACGTAATTTGGAGAGCAGCTCTGAGTGGCATCGTCTCATCCACACACGCCTCCATCTCCACAGCCAGCGAAGACTTTGGGAAAGGATGGGATTGAGACCTTGATGTGCTGTTGTGTAGGTGGGCAGTGCAGGCTGTGCTGCTCCTCTTGGAGGCCCTCTGCTCCACCAGAAAAGCACGTTAGCCTTCGCTGGAGCTGAGTGACAGCAGAGTCTACCTAAAAATGCAACATGCTCACACCATTCATCTCAATTGCACTTCTCTGTGTTTTCCTGGGGAACAAACCCCATTTTCTTTTCTCCTGGTGTCCCTCATCCCAGAAGCAAAAATTTTGTGATGGAAAGGCATCTGCACTTGAGTAAAGGGTCCTTCCATAAAAAACCACTCCTCCCTTCCCACACACAGTGCCACAACCTCACTGCACAAGCTGGAAGAGTAATGCATTTTCTCTGGCAGCTGCCAGCACAGACGTAAGAGGCATGTTTGAGATAACAAGACTTCATTTCAAACAGGAATGGTTTTCATGGCCAGCACAGTGAATAAATGTAAGACATCTATTTTTGCTTCATGGCCTGCTCTCCCTAACACACTTGGAAAAGAAACTCCAGACATACCAAAAACTTTGACACAGCTAATCAACAGCCTTAATATTGGGTTAAAAAAAAAAAGAAAAAAGAAAACTAAATGCAGTCCATTAAAAGCAGATGAGAGGATATGAAAAACACTTTTGGAAGCTAAGTAATAGTAAAAAACATTTTAAAACCCCAAACAAATTGGCAGAAAAGCCCAGTGAGTCATTTAATGCTGTCTGCGCAGGCAGCATTACTGGCTGGCTAATTTATTTTTCTTCACAGCATGGTCTTGGGGCAGGTCACTCAGGGAGGGTTTGTTCAAACCCACCATATTTTTGGCTCTGAAGAACTAAAGGCCCTTTCCTGGGCTCACTCAGACTGGAGGGATATTTTCTACCTGCTCTGGGGCCATGCAAAACAGGTTGGGAACTGGTTTTTGATGTGGAACAAAGCAGCTTGTGCATGAGGTCTGCTGTTCCCCAGGAAGGCAGTGCCAGCAGGGCAGGAGCAGGCTGGAGAGCCCCAGCAGGAGCTGGGAGTCTCAAGCACAGTCTCCTATGACCAGAAGAAAGGATGTCACACAAGAATAGTGAGGGAGGGGCATTCGAAGAGTCCTACCACATGTGAAGGCTGAAGGAATAATTGTGTACAAAATTTGCTTTGGGACTGATGAAGGCCAACAGCCTCTTCTGAGTGAAGGAGAAATGCAAAGAAGTTACTGTGGGATGGACCAGCAAGAATTGCCAGACTCCTCCTCGCTCAGCTGCCCTCCTGCTACCTTTTTCAGATCCTGATTTGTGGGGCTGAAGACATTTCTGGGTGGAGAGGTCTGACAAACAGTATGGGGCAACAGGGGACAGTTTTTCATAGAGACCTCTCACCCCAATGACAGTCTTACCTTTTACTTTTCATGTTTTCATGAGATTTCAGGATAGCCGAAGCTATTCATTTAAAGTGGACCTTGACGATTTCTCAGTGGAAAAATACAGTTGCTCTAAGTCCTTTGAGCACCAGCTGGAAAGCTTGCTGTCCCTTGGTCAGGCTCAGGAGGGGAGCCTGATTCCCAGCTGCACTTGCTGGGAAGAGCCTTTCCCAGGAGATAGCATTAGGTATATTGGAGCTGGAGAGGTTGTGGTGCCTGGGACAGATGGCTCAGGTACAGTGGGACTGTCAGTGCCTCTGAGGAGCCTGCACTGGCTACAGGTAATGAGCTACAGCCAGAGCCAGTCCCAGCTGCCTGCTGGATTTGTCCTCACACAGCCACGTTGGACAGCCACCAGTTGGACAGTGAGTGGAAGTTTAAATACTGACCTGAATGATTGTCGTTTTCTCTCTCATCTCGCCACAAGGCCATGAGAGGTAAGACAAAGCCAAGAGAAGGTCAGGATGTCTGCGCTTGCAGCTTATGAGAGCAGGAGCTGGACCAGAGCAAATCTCCTGTCTCTGCCTCCTGACAGCTGACCTGGCTACTTAGGTGGGATGAAGAGTGTGTGTGGAGATCTAGACCTTGCCCAAATTCGATACTCTGAGTTCACAGGAGGCTTTACACTGATTAAGACCCATTTAATCAACTAGATGTAGATTAAAAGATTAACTGTCTGATTAATAGTTCAAATTTTTGAGCAGGGAGAAGAAACCAGAGATGATGAAATAGTCATAAGTTCAAAGTTATTTTTAGTTTGCTAGTGAATAAGTCTCAAATGACTAAAACAAACAAATCCAGCTGGGATTAACAAACTGTACATATAGAATTGTATACCTACTCTTGGAATCTCAAGTCCTCTTCTTCCAGGTTAAGTTTCATGCCACCTTCTTCTTACCTTAGCCACCTAATTTATTATTTTTGTCAAATAGGTTTTGGGTGTGTGAAGAATATCAGAGTTACAGATTCTGAGTGGTTGATTTACACAACACTTTTCTGAGCTGACTGTTTTTATGGGGGAGACTTTTAACTTGGACAGACCAAGTTGTATCCCACGGCAAGCATCAATCCCAAGTAAAAGACCCAGGCTTTTAAAAGTAGTTTTTCTCTTTGTGTCATTCCCCTTGAGGCTGTTTCTGAATTTTTCTCCTTTGAGAACCATGCTGACTGCTAGTGGACGTTGCTCCTTCATGCTATGGTCTCCCATACCCCACCTAGCAGAGCATCCTTCCTTCAGACTTTGCCTTCTTAAGCTAAACACATGGCTGGTGTCTTCCTCTTGTCCAATGGGTCTCCATGCCTGTGACCATGCCAAAAATCCTCCTCTGCCATTTTCCTCTCCACAGATGATGCCTCTGCACCTAGTGTCATCAGCAGATTTCAGCAGTGCATTGGCCCACCAAGCCACTCTGTCCTTGCCTCAGGCTTTTCCTGCCCCTGATAAGCAACAACCACTACGCAGCAGCCATGGCTTGGGCTCTGCTAGCAGTGTGGGGACTGCAGTTCCGGAGCTCACTCTGAAAATGCTCAGAAATTAAGAAAGCTCAAGAGAATGCAGGTCTTCCTCAGTTACACATAATTTTGAGGTTTTTTTTTCCTTTTTTCTTATCCTTTAGTTTTATAGACTATGTTGCCCAACCTTCTCATGTTCTTTGTTTTTAAGGTGCAAAAAGAAATGTGAATCTGTAGATGCATATTTTCCCCAGAGAAATTGTGAATGCCCCATCTTTGGCAGTGTTTAAGGCCAGGTTGGATGGGGCATTGAGCAGCCTGGTCTATGGTAGGTCCCCGTGACCATGGCAATAAGGTTGGAAACCTGAAATCTTTAAGGTCCTTTCCAACCCAAACCCTTTTATGATTCTACACAGTGACCACCCATGATTGCTGTATAGAAAAGAATCTTTGCATGTGAGATTTCCTCAATGTTACACAGTTCCTTTCGTAGTCTTGGATGGGATTAGCATTCCCAAGGCTTGAAATTATCACCCATGACTTCAAGTACAAATGGTTAAGCATCCTATCCATGTGTGTTTTGTGGAAGTTCAGAGGGACACTGAGGGGACATTTTAACAACCACAGGGGCACTGACTTCAAAAGGTCAGCACTCTGATCCACTCGCCCTGCCCAGCCAGCTAAAATCTCCTTAGTTGCCAAGAAATGTAGCCAGTGTTAAGTTACATGTTTGATTGACTGGTGAATGCATTTAGGGAGGATTTGTAACCAAAAAGACAGGAGTCTCCTTAGACTCCTTCTCAGCATTCATAAGGATTAATTATTTTTAGTCTGAGCATTGTAACTGAGTGTATCTGTGACCTAAGACCTTACACAGGACAGAAAGGGAACTGGGTTCCCATTACTTGCACAATTTCACAATTGATATGTACCCTTATCTGCTAAGCTTCATCTGCCAACCACCATGCTATCACCTTCCTGGGAAAGCAGATTCTTCCTCTGGAGAAGTCCTGTTGCTCTGGAAAGTCTGGTGCCACATAAAGGCATCAAATGTACTGCTCAATGCCCAACTCACCTACTTGACACATGGAGAGGAGGTGTCCGTATAGGTAACCGGAAATGTGGCAGATTAGAGCCCAAAGCAGAGAGGCATTAGACTGCCACTAAAAGTAGTAATTTACCATCAATGCCACTGGTATTGGCAGGCCTACCACAATTTCATAATTCTGAAACCTAGGCAGATGACAGAAGCAGTGGTTTCCCCAGCCTGGCGAGTGGCCCAGGCACTTGTTTAGATGCCTTTTCACCAGGACTTGTTTGGATGCCCTTTCCAAAAGCATCATGAGAACTTTTATTCCCACCAGTGGGAACAAGTCACAGCCATTCTGGCTGAAAGCAAGCTCCTTGAGATAAACACAAGCTTTTCCATCACTCTGGGGACCAGAGGTCCTTAACTCAGTAACACTGCTCAGGGCAGTCTATTGGGTCTGGACTGGAAGGGCCCCAAGCAGCAGGAAGACTGTGGTGACACTGGGGTAATTTCCAATGATTACTTTTCTTCCTACTCCCGCTAAAGCTTGGAGCTGTTTTCTGCTTAGTCTTGTTGCACACTAAATCATTCTGTGTCCCACTGAGGATTTCTGAGTCTTGAGGACTCTTCAGTCCTTGGCAAAGCTGGACATCCCTTTCTTTATTCCACAAACCAGAGAAAAGAGGACAGGAAACGCTTTGAGGACTGACGCAAAATAATCTGAGCACATTAAGCCAAATCAGCTGCTAAGGAATTCATGTTTCACAGACAACAAGACAAAACATCATGCAAAGACACAGGATTGAACATCCTTCAGTCCCCAACTCAGAGGCATATCCCACCCACTGCTCCTGGGTGACAGCAATGACGGAATATCCTCAGACTGCCAAGATGAGAAACTGTGCATTTACACTGAGGGAGAAACCTGTGATTGAGGAGTGTGGCTTGGCCAGAAATCCAGAGGCAGAAATCCTCTTCAAGACTTGGCAAGTCTGGTCAGGCACGACATATCCTGGCTTTAGAGCAGTTCTGTTATGTGGAACACAGGTCCCAGTGTTAGCAAGGTAAGAGATCATGAAAACACCAATGGGAACAGTTACGTGAAGCTGCTCAAACTTAAAAACTTCAGTAAGTTTCAGGCTTTGGATCAATTCTTATTCCTTCCAGATTGCTTCACTCATCCCTCCTGGGTATTCTTGATCAAATCACAAAAATGCTGAGCAGATTCTTACAGCGTACTTTCTAATAAACCATTTAGGAAAGCATCTTGACAGCATCTTACAGTTTTTTCTTCTTTTTTAAGCTAGCTCCACAGCCTCTGCCAAATTCAAGAATGCCAAATATGATCAGGCTGTGGATGGCACCATTCGTTTGTGTCAATCCTCTTCATACTAGATGAGCAGACAGGACATATGGGCCTATCCTTAACAAAGTGCACACAAGAAGTAAATGAGAAATTTCTGCAAATCAGTAAACTTCTAAGTGCAAGATTAACCCAAGGACTGCCAGATGCAGAGAGGAGCTGCTCTAAGTTGAGATAGTTGAGAAATGTTCTTTCACCTCCAATTCCTGTAAATACATCCTGGAAGAAGATAGGGTGGAGAGGAGAGCTCTCCAAGACTATAGAGTACTGTGCTTCATCTCCATGGACCAGAGTCTGGGAAATCAGCACCTCAGAGTGAGTTCAGCCTCTCAAACACAGCCTACACCTTATCCTCATGTCTTGAGGTTAGTCTGGTCATCTGAACCATCTGGAGCATACCCTGACTCTGCACAAACCTCCTACAATTTCAGAGGTGAAAAGCAGAACTGTGAGTCTGTGTTTGGGAAAACCTGTCTCTCTAGTGAGTAGAGAGAGAAGCTTAATCTTCTTAGCTTAATGAAGAGAAGGTGAAGACGTGACGTGACTGTAATCTGTTAAGTACTACCACTGGGAGAAGCTTTTTAACAGTGGAGGGCTTTTTAATCCTGTAGACAGGCAGAATGAGATCCAGTAGATGCAAGATGAAGGTGAACAGATACAGTCTAGAAATAAAGTGCATTTTTTTGAAGGAGCGAAAGCAATTAGCTATTAAAGAACTTACAGAGAGATGCACTAGCTCCCCCAACTCCTGAAGTCTTAAACAAAATCTAGTTATGTTTGAAATTGTAAGTGTCACTGGGTCTGAAATGAGGGAAGCCTGACAGAATTTCACACCACAGAGAAACCAGGAGCGCTGTTTTATAATAGAACTGCTTAAAGAAATCCATGAATTTACCTTTGTTTCTAAAAGCTTTCTGCATGTCTGTTTAACAGCTGTCAATTCCAGCCACTGGAATTTACACAGTTTTGCACTGAGCAGTTACACACATTCTCCATGGGAGAATGTTAATCAGGCTCTTGATCACTTGCACACAGTCCTCCTCTCCCACTTCCATTTCCAGGTGTTCTAAGCCACCCATGACCACAGCTGGCCAAGCTGCTACACTCTGAATAACAGAAAAAGTTCCACATGCTAAAAGGTCTTACTGGCCTCCACCTGGTGACCAAAGGGCCACATGGGCACTGTCAAGAAAATCAAGGACTTTCTCTCCTAGCTACTGCAGTCATGGTGACGACCTATCCCATGGGCTTTTCCGTTCTCAGTGGCACACTGAGGCCTTGTCAGAGACCTTCTCATCCAAACCCTCTGAGACACTTTGGCAGTCCTGCCCTGAAGCCCCTCCCTGGGGCACAATGTGCTTGTGCCCTAACGCTGGCAGAAATGCACACACCAGTTTGAACCTGACCCAGTCTTCCCAGGGACCCCCAACAGTCTGTCCAGTTCTCTAGCTCAAACTCTGTGAAATACACAAGCATGTAGCATGGAGGCATTCAAAACAATGCTCAGCCACACCTGAAGTATCAACCTTTGTCCAGAACTGCAGTGTTTTGGATCATCCCAGCACACGTCAAATATATCCAATTGCTTCAGCAGCACTGCTGAGTGTATTTCTTTCCTCTCTCCTGCAGTCAGAGCTACCTCACTTCTGCCATCACTGCCATCTCTATAGTGTTGCATCTTCTCCCATCATGACCAGTCACACCAGGTTTTGCTCTTCCCCTTTTCAGCATGGTTTGTAATGGGAATGATGCTTGCAAGACTGCATAGTTGGTAATACACAGGCCTGTGTAAAGCCCCCAGTAAATATTTTTTTAGTTGTTGGCAACTTTCAGCCAAACTTGGCAAGGATAAGAGGATTCTAAGATAAAATTGCTTGTGTGCCTTGAAAATAAGGGAATGCATAGAAGAGAGAAACCTTATTACAAACTGTCAGTGTAGGAAAATCAATGCACCGAGCTGAATTCCTTATTTGACTCTGGAGTACCCACACAAAATGGAGAGGATGCAAAGACAGAGTCAGAAGTGCCTTAGTATCCTGGAAATTGCTGTAGTTCACATGGTTAGGCACCAGAGACTTTGAGTGCAAGGCACAGAGGAAAGCAGTCTTCATCAGCGTTGATCCACCTTTTCTTCAAGACCTCCCTGAAGATTCCAGATCTTTACTCCTGGAAACCACAGAGCTGCCAGCATGGGAGACAGTGTTTGCCATGGCTGTGGATGGAGGATCCTTCCATCCTGAAGACATCTAACAAGCAGGAAAACTACATTTTCCAGACTTCTCTGTAGTTCCCTCTCTGCCTGCAAAGCAGCTCTGTCACATGGTGTGACTGGGTGATGTGCTGAGGAGCAGAGAAGGCAGAGACTTCACCAAAACTGGCCTCAGAATTTTCCCTCCACAGGGAACCAGTAGGTGTTTGGTGGTTCTACTACATGAGGAAAGCCTGTCTGCCAAGAGCAGAGGGAAACCCAGGACTGGGGATTCCTGCCTTGTCCAAAGCACCTCCAGCAGGACAACACTCTCAGGGCAGAGCTGGAGAGCTGAGCAATAGCTAATAGAGCCACTGGGACTTAAAAGTCATGCCAAGAGGGTCCCTGCTCTGGCACTAGATAAGATGTGACTGTCCCATGCCCCGAGCCTGAGTGGGATGCCAAGAGCACAGAGTGCTCTGAGACACACAGCTCCTGCTGTGTGAAAACATGCTCTGCACAGCTTGGGCAGCCTCGGGGGTCCTGCTCCTTCCTAATGACTGTGACACAGCTTCTGGCCACATACTGTCCCTGCTTGAGGCCAATCCTTGGACTCCCCATTGGATTTATCCAGATGCCCAGTAATTCACTTGTCTTGGCTGCTCCTGGGATGGTGTGCTCTGTGCTGTCATGCTTTCCCAGTGCTGCTCCAGCAGTTGTCAGCCACACTTGCATTTCATCTGTGCAAAGATGGGGCATGCCAAACAGAAAAGCAGTGCCAAAGACTCTGCAGGTGACACCCATAGAGGAGGAGAGGAAAATAAACAGGAGTGAGAGCAAGCAAATGGAAGTGCTGGACATTGCTGCATAAAGCCCACTTCTGCTGCTGCCTCCCCTCAGTGTGACAGCCTGTCCATGGACTCCCTCACCAATATTCCCATCCTGTGCTGGAGCAACGCCAGCCTTGATACTGCAATGTCCCTATCCTTCAGATGAGCTCTGCCTGGGGGCTATCAAATCTGCTGGTGCTGATGCTGACACCTATTAACAGCAATAGCACGGCCAGGGCACTGCTGGGATGTAAATCCAGTGATGGGAATGCATTTACAGCCAATGCTGCTGCGTGGGAGAGGTCGGTGTGTGAGGCCGCATCAATGTGCATTTTGCTGGCACAGGCAAACTCCCTGCCCATGCAGAGAGCAGCTGAGCACTGGGCCTGGTGTGTGAGCCAGAAATCACCCAGCTGCCTTTAGCTCTGCTGAACAGCTATGTTCCCTTCTGTTAAAGACTGCCACTGACTCCAGATACAACCAGAGCCTTTGTCTCAACCTGCAGAGACCGCAGCAGTGTCTGGGAGAGGCACTGGTGTACAACCCCGTGTGTGAAACCAGCAGACAGAGACTCGGAGTCACTGCGGCAGCAAGAAAGCGTCACCGCTTGATCCCCAGGGCCTTTGAACTCCCTCGTCAATCCCCACTCTGCTTCCTCCTGCTCACAGAAAGAGCATCAGAAGGTGTAGATGGCTATGTAGGCAGAGGAGGAGGAAGGGCTGAGAAGCAGAGAGCGCTGAGGCTCCCAGCACAGCAGGAGGAACAGGAGGGGGATGCTGGGGACATAAACAGCAATGACTCTCAAAGGGAAACTGGCAGGGTATTGTGCATGACTTTCCAGTTTTTCCTACCTCTCCCTGTTCACTCAATGACACTTAAAGCAGTCTCCTGGAAAGACATTTTTGCACAGAGTGCTGCTGCCTTTAATGTTTCCCAGCTGCAGTGGGAACAGGAGGGAAGGAGAACCACAACCAGGTCAGTGCTGGGCCCTGCTCAATGCCCCAGGCACAAGCAGTGGGAAGAGGAGAGAGCTTCTTTTGGTTCTCCTGATTAAACTCCAGCTGGCTTTATTTCTCATTACATTGTTCCTCTGAAATGCCAGGCTGCACACATGAATTTGCTACTGTGGGGCTATTGCTTCTGAAGATGTTGCTACAGAAATGCATTTATTTTAATGAGAAACCAAATGCTATGAAAGGATTTGTTCTGAAATGTAGGGACACAGAGGAGCTTGTCAAAGAGGCATCCCATGAGTGAGTGCTATCCATCCCCAGTTGTCAACGGGTTTGAGATCCAGGTGCTGGGCTCTGCCTGCTTTTTCAGATCAGGAGCTGGGCCTCAGAGCTGTTCCTCCTGGTTTCCAGCTCCGGTTCTATAAGATACCTTACTGTAACCAGGTGCTGTCAAAGAACAGGCATGAATGAACTTGTGGGCATCCATGCTTATTTGAAAATAACAGATGGCATAAAGCTCCTGGACACAATGAAAGGTCAATGCCAAGAAAATTATGATCTATTGGATAGTGAGGCTTATTAAAGGGAAGAGATGGCAAGCTAGAAAGAGTGAAAAATTGCATTTCTTGAAGCTGAACTTCATAAAAAGAACTATCTCTGAAGGCAGCACATCTTCCTTTGACAGCCCTTATAGGCTGGGATGTAAAGCAGAGGATAGGGGTGACCTTTTTTCCCTGTAGGAGATAAGGAAACTGAGGCACAGGCAGTCAATTAAATGTAGATAATCAGTGCATTTCTGAGAGCTAACATGAAGACACCCAAACTTCTCTTCCAGGCCATAACATCTGTAGTTAATGACAAAATGTTAATTACTGGCAATCAGCTAATGAGGGTAAAAGCTGAACTAATTTTCTGCTGCCTGTAATGCTACTCTAGACTGTGTTTTGCCCATCAGCTGAACTGCTATTTAAAAAGAGGATGAAAAGGAAAAGGGAAAAAAAAAACATTTTGGCACCTCACTCTGCCTCCTCTGCCAGACCAGATTAGTGCAGGGGGGAAATTCTCTGGTGCAGACAAGCCCTAGTTCATTTTCCCATTTCAGGCAGGGAATCAGCTACAAGCTGAGCACAGGGCCCTGCTACCCAGCCCTGCTTCCTACTGCGATCAGCTCAAATGACTCTATGGCAAGGTGGAAATTCTGTTTCTTCATGATGCTAAGAAAAGACTCTGCACAACTGTGCTCCCCACAGTAGGCCAGGGACACTGTGCTGCCCCTCTTTTTGCCCATCTAGGGTACCAGCCCCACTCAGCCACAGCATGGGCCAAACACCCCCTTCTGGCATTTTGTAGAGGCAGCTGGAGATGACCCTCCTGGAAGAGTAAGGCAGCACGTATTCCTGCTGTGCATGAGTAACCAGCAGCCATTCCGGGGGAGGCTGTGCGCTACCGCTGGGCAGAATGATTCATCTCTGTGTCACGGACATGGTAGCAATAGCCCTGCAACAAAAGGCAGAGCCATGGGGTAATTTGTCATTATGGTGACTTTCAGCCTTGCACTGATCAGCCTGGGTGCTCACATCTCTGATGCTTGCAATAAAACCTCTCCATGGCACCAAGGAGGGAAAGACACCAAGCTGGAGTCACTGAGGATCTGGCCCTAGTGGAGACTCTGAATTGTACAAAGTGGGTTTGAGGCTACGAAGATGAGCTACAGATTGGAGATTAGCTGTCAGTGTTGCCTACAACACAGTAAAACCAACTTTGACTAGCACTGTGCTTCACCCTGCTATGGCACAGCAGGTTTGTGGTAGCTCTGTGCTTGGGGAGCAGAAATGCCAGGCTGAATCCCACGCAGGATGAGCAGCTAAATGTCCCTTATCCTCTGACTGAGTTGCCAGGGACAGCAACCTCTGAAAATTGCTAGCTCCAAAATTCACTTTTAAATCTGGTATTTCATTTCAGTCCCAAGCCCTCACTTAGAGCCCACATCTCAGGGATTTGTCTGTGGCTGCTTTCTTATGATCCCATCAAACCAGGTTTCTCAGGCAGCACATCCCAACTGCTGTTCTGTGAGTCCTTCTCCACACCCATGGGGAGCCTGGGCCGACATGCAAGTGGCTGCCATGGTCCTCCACTGTGCTCCTCCAACCTGGTGGATGCCTTCAGGTACTAATGCCAAGAGATGTCTTTTCTGTCCAGCTACCAGCTGAAGAAAACTCCTCCTGATTAAGCTGATTCCAGCTTTTTGATAAGGCTCCCCCTCTGCAGACTTACCTCCCTGCTGCCACGATGCTGACTGCCAATCAACTGCTACTGCTGGTGCAATTAATTCCATCTCCCTTTGCAGCCCCAGTTCACTGCGTGCAGGGACAGCTATCACATTTCATGCTCTAAAGGGCTTAACACCCCACTACACACACATACATCTGCACTCTAGCAGGGTGGCCAGGAGGGTGATTGGAAACAGACTAAAGGAATTGGAGGCCTCAGAGATGAGGCCACCCTAAATCAGATTTAGCAGGTGAGAGAGGACAAAGCAAATGTTCTTGGACAGAGTGTCACATGCCCTCCATAACATAAGCCTCTTACCTGAGTCAGGGCTGCATCCATCCCACAGCACCGTGGGTTAGGGTCACCTGAGCTCTGCATTGTCTCACTTGGGATGCAGCAGCAGCAGTGTCCTGATAGTTCTTTCCCCATTTAAAAGCTACTTGCCTTGCAAAGGGGCCAGGTAGAGGGGTAACTGGAGGACAGCAAATATGTTTAGTGTTTAGCTCCATGCAGAGCATCTCCTGCCTTGGCACTAAGGCTGAGCTGAGCTGGGCTGGGATGGATACATCCCATCGTGCAGCATTTCCACAGGTGGCTGTGCCAGCTCTGAGCCCGGGGAGCTACAGTGAGTCCAAGGATAGCTTAAATGGAGAGACCATTTTGCTACAGAGCCTGGGAATGGGAGCCAGCACTACCATAAATCCAGACACCAATTCCTCTCCATCTCCTGCAATATACTTCCAAGCAGCTCCAAAGCTCCCCAAATTCAACACATTTCCCAGCAATTCCACCACCCTCTGGGCTGATGCCATGGAAAAATACTTCTGGATTGCTGCTGCCAACAGCTCCCCAGCTGACTGTAGTGTGAAAATCCTACAGGTCACTTTAGCTTATGATATTCAGGCTACATTTTACAAACGTGCTCTCTCTGGCTCTGTTGGGTGAGAGCAAATGAGCTGTGTGACTGGCGTGCAGGGGTTCTGCACCTCTCCCTTCTCCTGCAATAGCACAACACGGCTGGTTGATGCTGCAAGATCAAGTCGATAACTACTATTGTTATTATCTTTAATAATCAATAATAATGTCCTTATTTTCTCTTGTAGGGCTTCCCAGTACATCCTTGCTTATTTATCCTCTGTCTTATTTCCATCCCAACTTTACAATCAGATCTGGGTGAGCAGCTGCCAGCCCTGACCCAGCTGCCGAAGCCCAGCCGCACTCGAGTGAAGTCCCTTTCAGAGCAGGGAGAATTCTGACTTCAACCAGCCTCCCTGCAAGGAGGGAGCCTCATGGAGCCAGGGCCAGAGCCATCAGCTCTGGTAGGCAGCTCTGTCTGAGCTGAAAGGGCTGTAAGTACCTAACATCCCTTCAGGGAGACACCGAGACATCTGCAGCAGCTGTAAAAATATATAAAATGAGGCAAGGTTAAGGTTAACAGTGGCTATCTTGGGCATGTGTCTCCTTCTTTCATACAGTCTGAGGGTGTACAATTGCCAATGCCTTCACCCTGATGGTCTCCCTGGGGAAAAGGGACAGCACAGTATCCCCCGTCCCCAGGCAGGAGCTGGTGTGTGGGCAGAGGCGTGCTGGAGGACACACCGGCAGAGCAGACATTTACGCTGCAGGCTTCCAAATGCCAGGTGAGAGGTTTCCTACTGGCACCATCCTTTCTTCCTTTAACCAGCCTGTATGCCATTCCCTGGCTTCTCATGCAGCCCCTTTGTAACAAAACCAGCCTGGCAACACCCCTTCAAAGCCACGGCACATTCCTGAGCTAAGCCACATTCCTGAGCTAAGCCACGTTACAGCAGTGAGAAGCCACTGCTCCATGAGAGAGCTCTTGCTCTTTGGGAGAACAAAACTCGTTCTGCTTAATTGCTCCTGGCAGCGCACTCTGCCATAATGAAGGTGGGAGCAGGGTGGCAGGGAAAGGCAGCGCTACTTCTTTGCACTGAGCCTCAAAATCCATCCTTTTGTGCTAAAAGCACAATGCGACGCTGGGCTCACTCCTTCAAGTCACTCGTGCTGGGGAAAGCAGCGTCTGCATTGAGACCAAATCCTCCCTGCACACATCCCCAGCTCCGAGCGCTGGGAGGAGGCTCGTCTTGCTTTATTTTTAATCCCATGAAAAACCTGAAGTACATCACAAGTGAGAATCTGCATTGTGGAAAGGCTTTTTCACAGACCCTTTGGACTCGGCTTCATGCGCCCAAGAGGGCTTTGCAATAGTTAATTTTGCCTCCCAGCTCCCGGGAGGGAGGGATGGAGGGAGGTGTTACTATTTGCGGTTTGCTGAGACGACTGTGAGATGGATGGCTGAGAAATAAAGTCTGTGGCCTGATGGTGCTTCTCGAAAGCATTAACACACTTTCTTCCTTCTCACCCACAGGCACGGTGACGTTTCACACTTCTGCCGGGGTCTGGCTCTCTGGAGACCTGATAGCTGTTCCCTAATGCCTCTCCTTTCACAGCAGCTTAAATAAGAGTCAGAGCCAGTGCCACAGTCAGGAAAATGGCTCCTCTGCAAACCAGCAGTGTCGTACCAAGCCCCATGCAGAGACTGGGAAAGCCTACCCTGTCCAGTTGTGGCACCTAATTCTAACTCCTTGAAGGAGAACAGGAGAGAAATTTTTAAAGAGGAAATTAGTAACTATTTAAAGGAATATAAATCATTTATTTGACATTTTTGGAGGCCTGATTTTGGTTAAATAAAGGACTTAGTGGACACAAAACCAAACAGGTCTCAAATAGCCTGGACTTGTGGGCTGGCTAGAAATTGGTCAAGATGTCCTGGCCATCCCCAGTGCAGGGGCTCTCTGAGTCAGTCGCCAGCAAAAGCAGGTAGGGAATAAAGTCCTTCCTGCTGGTGCTGGGTATGCTCAGGGACACAGGGCAGCCAGACCTGGCCAGCTGAGCCCATCTACCTGTCCAGAGCTCCCTCTTTGTCTGGCTTCTCCTCTGGGGCAGGCTGCATTTTATCATCACTTTCTCCCTTGGCAGAATAGCACCATATTGAAACCTTTCAGCTACTTCCTTGAGGGAGAAAATGAGCAGCATTTCAATGCATGTGTCAGATGACCACACTTACGCCTTTTGATAGCTGAATCCCACAGACAGGAACAAGCATCCAGAGGCAAACAGGAAGGGTATTTTCCCTTGAAATAAGGTGCTGTAGTGAGGCAGAGATATTTCTCTTTTTTTTTTCTTTCTTTGAACGTCATAAATGAAATCCATTAAACAGTGATGAGCCGACGGCACTGAAAACAAACACCAAATTAAGCACGCCCACTCTAAGGGAGAGGTTTTGCCTGCCTTCTCCTCCCACACTCCTGCCAGGGAGGAAGGTGAAGATAAAGGGAGAGCACCTGTAAGGACCATTTTGGGGGGCTAGGCTGGAAGAGCTACTGGAAGAGGAAAGTGGGGATGTGCCATAGGAGAAAGAGCCTTGTGTGAGGATGGTCACAAGTGTGGTACTTTGCAGTACTGAGCTTGGGAAGGCTCTGGGAAGTGGGAGTGTAAGAGAGGTGCTGCTAAGTGGGAATCTGAGCTGACAGTCACTGGGAATTTGTTACTGGGGTGCCTCAGCAAGATGGATGGAGAATAGTACTGAAAGCAAAGAGGTTGATATTTTGGGAGCAGGGGTCTGATGTTACACTGGAGGGACCTGGTGTAACCCACAGTAAACCATACTGATGATATGGGAGGTTGGGACTTATCTAGGGAATAGAGCAGGAGTCATGCCAGAGGTACAGGTAAGGCTGATGGTGGGCATATACAGCACATCTATCCAGTCTTTTCCAGCCCAAATTTTCACTAGTTAGATATTAATTTGATCTCAAAGTGAAGGATGGCAGTACCAGTCCCCACAACATGAGTGTGGAGCACAGGCACCTCCTGGACATCAGTCATGGACTGACTGCTGCCACCAGTGCAAAAGGCCATAGCTTTGCTGTGCTCATTAGGACAGGCTCTCGTGCTGGGCCAGCTCATTTGGGCAAAGGTCAGTCAGACAGAAGTTGGGACACACTGAGATGGCTGCAGGCACAGTCATGTCTGAAGGCAGGCAAGTGGGTGGGCTCCCATCTCTGCGTGCTTAAGAATCTTCTCCGTGTAACACCTATTCTCCAGAACGAGAAGGCTAAAACCTATGACCAGTGACATTGCAGCCACTTCTCAGTCTCTTCAGCCCCTGTTTTTTTAAGGTCACAGCATTTAGGTTGGGAGGTCCCTGGATTTCTTTTGTCCAACCTTCTGCTCAAACCTGGGCTAGCTTCAAGGCTGCTCAAGACTCCATTTTGCTGAATATTGAAGATGTCAGAGGACTGAGATTCTACCATACATCTGGGTTCTTGTCTCAGTGCAAAAGTTTACTTCTGTATATCCAATGAGTACCTCCCTTGCTGCAACTTGTGCCATTGCCTCTAGCTCTTTGCTGTACACCTCTGCCTCTGTGGTCTTGATGCTCTGACATCAAGTAGAAGGAGGCAGCTGATCTCCCCTTTCATCTTCCTGTTGCTAGACTGAACAACTCCAAATCCCTCCACCTCTCCTCACACATAATGTGCTTCTGTCCCTTTAGGCATTTTAGCATCCCCCACTGACTAGCCCAGATTGTCAATCTCTCATTTGTGCTCGGGGGGAGTATTTGGGTACTAAGAAAGATACCTCTGAAATTGCAGCTTGCAACCACCTCGTACAGCCCTTCTTCCCAGGATGGCCAGAAAACAATTCCTCCCTGAGCTGGGAACAACTTCAGTGTCACTTGGGAAAAACTGCAAAGTGTGTAAGAACAAAAATGGCATGGCTCCATGCCTAAAAGTGTCACTGGCTTTCTTTTTCCTTTTACAGAGGTAAAAGGGACTCCCTCCTGGGACAGATATTCAGATGTCAGGCCAGGCAAGGAGCTTGTTTTCTTGTAGAGCTGAGCTTGAAGTTTGCTTTATCTCTGGGCTGAATATAAAATAATCCCCTTTAAATTGCTGCAGAGTATCTTCAAATGCCTTATACTTCATTGTTGCTAGAAGGGAGTTGCTAAGTTCTTGGTATTGGGATGCAATTCTGGGCACAGTTTATGCCTGTGTTGCCATCTCCTCCTTCCCACTGCTCTTCCTGTGTGTGCTGCCCTGCCCCATTAGCAGTGCTGTGTTGGTGACCAGGTGGTCAGATAGGGGAATTGATTAAAAAAAAAGCTAAACAGAATTTAAAAAAAAAATTGAGATCAAGTCCCTGGCTGCACGGTCACTGCTGCTAGTGCTTGGAAAGGGTTGAAATGCAGAGCTGAGGGGGGCTACTGCTCATTATAGCTGCAAGGTCTTGGACTGGCTCAGCTTACTCAAGAACACACATCACCAAGACACTGGACAGTCACCCTTATCCTCAGGAAAGGTCTGTAGATAAGACTTTACCTTCTTTCAGTGACACTGACTTCTCTTACAACTTCAGTAAGGCCTCCTTCCATCCCTTGGGAATGTCCCTGCTGCTCCTGTCTGAATTGCTGTGCAGGGAGACACCATGTTGGGAAGACAGAGTTCCTGAACTGACTTCAGCCTGACTGTGCTAACCCTGGATGTTCTGCCTTCCAGCACTGCATGTCTTTTTTCATGCAGCCTTTACCCAGTGCAACTCCTTTGTGCCAACCATCCCCCTCCACATCCATCCCCCAGCAAGGTGTCAAGTCTTCATTAGCAGAGGAGTGTGGGGTTTGCTGATATAATTTCCCAAGCAGTCTGTCTGAATACACAATTGTAGTGGAGCAAAGGCACTCCAGGCCTTTGCTCACTGTTGTGAGCTGGGGCACTTGTGCTGGCATTGCCAGTCTCAGCTGGGGTAGGGGATCTCTGAGGGCTGAGCTCCTGAGAATTTTCTCTCAGGACAGATGCAGAGAAATATCTGTGTCCATACTATGACCTGTCCCAGCCCCTGCTCTAGAGGGGAATCACTGACTTAGAAGCTTCAAGGACATTGACTTTTCTTTATTATAAATACTCAGACATATCAGCGTCAGAGGGAGATGCAACTCTCTTAATCATTCCCAACACTATTAACTAGACAAATAATGAAGAAATTAATTAAGCTAAAATAAAAAAACAGACTGAATACCTGGGAAAGTGTCTTGACACTGAGTTGCCTTATGATAATCTCTTAGGGACTTGGGGGAGGCTGTGGTACTCCTGGCAAGTGGAAACAGGTGTAGAAGAGCAACAAGAGAAAGCAGTGGGAGCAATGTGTAGGTGCTGCAAGGCAGGAACCAGGAAGGAAACAACAAGCCTTCAATATCTGTGACACAGCTGGAAGACTGATAGATTCAGCCAGCTCAGATTTTTTAAAAAATCCCAATAATGTAAATTCCTTAAGTACAAGCCAAGCCTATGAATAAGATAAATCTCTTAGTCACTTTGCCAGTGATATCTCCTAATCTCATCCTTCCTGAACGATGCTGCTCAGAAAGTGAAACACTTTGCATAAATGGGTTTGCTGCTCAGAGCAATCACTCATGCTTCCCACTCTGACCCCAGGATTAGAGAAGTCCCCTGGATTAAGGCTGTTACTATTTAGAGTCAAGGGTGAGCCAGCTAAGCAAGAGCTCAAGGGAACTTTCAAGCGATTGCAAGAGAGTGAGAAAAAGAGAAGGAGAAGTGAACAGGAAGCCACCACCATCTCAGGGAATTGCATGTCCCACACTGGTGTTGAACTGTACTTAAAGTGCTTTACAAAGAGAAATGACCCAATAACAAGGAATTATTGACATGCACGTGGGAAAATAATGAACAGTGACTCAAGGGTCAACCAAACCAACTTTTTCTTTAAAAAATAAAGATGGCATTGAACTGATGGTGCTGTTTGCAGAGATGCTGTGTGCCTTGCTTCCCATCAGACATCTCTGTCTGTTGAACAGGCCCAGCATCTTGAAATTCAGAGCCAAGGTCTGCTGAACTATCCCTCCAAAAACAGAGATTAGAAACGACCTGCTGGAGGATAAAAAGGGATCTGAGGACCAGAGACACATCCCCTGTGCTCCCATGCCCAAGAAGCGTCGTGGAGCCACTTATATCCAAATGATGACAGCCTCAGCACCATCAGATTCCAGACTGACTTAGGCCACTTTATGAAGGTGAAAAGATCATTCTGGATTCCAAAACCAGGAAAACCATGATGGTTCATACAAATTATGCCTAGGACCACCATAAACAATTTGCCTTTTGCTTACTGTTCCCCTGTAGCACAGACACATGTGAGAACTGTTCCCAGTACTACTTAGGTAGCATACACTGTAATAAAGTATGTAATCCCTTAATATACAGGAGCTTTTCTTATAATCCATGCTTGTGTGAACCCAGACAAATATTTAATACATTCTTATCACACCAACAGGAAATAGTTTCATCAATTCTGACAGACACATGAATTTTCAGAAGTGCCTGTCACACGTTCACTGCATCATTTTCCAAGAATTGCTCCCTTTCACTATTTCTCTGTGAAGACCTCTTCTGCTGATGCTCTCCCCTCCCCACAGGAGTTTCCAGCAGCAATTCCAGTTGGATACTGTAAAATGGAAAATAGTGACTTTTCAGAAGCCAGAGGATTTTTGCTGTTAGCAAAATCAGACTGGATTTTCAGTGTTTTGCCAAGAGAAGGGTGTCCTCATGCAGTTTCTGCCTAGGTTTGCAGAGCAGCTTTTCTGGGCTTTGGTTAATTAAAATACAGCACGTCTTGTGCAACTTTTGAACCTCATTTCTGTAAAAGATATGTGAGGCTGCAGGCTGTCTGTCACATTATGCATGTCCCCCATGCCAAGACTGTAGCATTCTATTTGACTGTAAGTCATCTATTAGATGTAAGACAATTACTGTTTTTTAGTGAGTCATTTTTTTCTCAGTAATTAGCAGTTGTCAGTTCAAGTCAGCCCAGTGCTGGTGTCACTCGGTGACTTCAAGGCTGTATTTAAAATCTCTCCCACACAACAACTCACCACAAACAGTATCACTTTTCCTGCCTTGTCCACTGGAGCCATTTTGCACCATGATTATCCTGATTAGCCAGGCCAACAGTGAGGAGCACTTGCTGCTTGAGCACAGAAGGGACTGCCCAACAGGAGAAGAGCTTGGCCAAGAAAAGGCAGCTCACCTTCTTGACCTCATTTCATTGCTATATGCTTCAAATCCTGGCTGTGTCTGTCTTGCTATAAAAATGTCAGACTGTCTCCAACACTTATTTTTGCTCATCACTTCAGCGTGGCCTTACTTGGCAACTTCTCCCATCTGTTTACTTCTCTTCAGTGTTGTGCATGCATTCCTGAATTCCTGTTTACTTATAATAACATGAACACTCAGCATTTGCAGAGCACCTAGGTTGAAGTGTTTTGTAGATGAGCAAGGATTCCTTAAAGCATTCCTAGAAGTGAAGGTTTCCAGTCTGCTTTACGGGGGCATGAAAGGGTCCTGTGTACTCTATGTAGACGCAGCAGCTCTGTGTGCACTGGCTGCCCTGGTTCCTGTATAATCAATGGAGGTCTAGTCAATGTTGACAGCAGAGCCCTGGGAGTGAGTCAGCAGAGCAAATGTAGGTGTCTGGCTCTCCAGCTCCACCGCCTGCATTCGCTAGGGGCACGATTACCTACCTCAAGATGTTTTCCACTAAGAAATCATGGCGTGGGCATGACTCAAGATCTTGATTTTTCACTGCCTAAACACCCAGTCCACATGCAGACACCTACATTGTGACACTCACATTGAGGTGTCTGCAATTCAGAGCTGTGTCCCACCTTGGTGATGTGCCCAGAATCACAGTTTGTTTACAAAACTCAGACGAGAAGCTGAGATCCATGGTTGTTGCTCATCCACTTTCATTCACTTGAACTGGAAGAGGAACCTCCTCTAGCCAAGCCATCCCAGTGGGGGAAATATTCTAAATGTATCCTATCAGAGCCAGAGACTGACCCTCTACCTGGGCTGGGACCTGTTATCCAGTGACCCAGCTGCCACCCAGACTCTAAAATCTGGGGTTTGCTAATTCTGACCTCCTGGGGTAACTCTCATTTGAGAGGACTGTGTTAGCTGCTCAGTTCCCCACACCTTTTAGTCTACTTCTTTTTCTTTGGCAGAAAGGCAAAACCTGGCTCTGCAGAAAGCAGAGGTGCCCTCTCCAAGCACTCATGGAGGCAGGCCATGTGGTTTTCCTCCATATCACAGTATGCCATTTGCTTAGCGATCTTCTGACATGGCCAGGAAGTTTTCCTTACCACTTGCATTATCCAGCAAGGGCTCACTACTGTTTCACAGTCACAGCCCTGACACCCAAGTGTCAGAAAGTATTCAAGCATAAATCAAGTTCTGAACCATCTTCATATCTTGGATCTTTCCAGGTCAGCCTGCTTTCATGACCTGGTGAACTTACAGCTGACCAGTCAGATGGAAAGATCTTTTTCAGTGGATGGACACAGAACACTGGTAAGTGGAATGTAAAAAAACCACAAGACACGGAGGCCTGATCTGTGAGCCATTGTGATTCAGTACAGGTGTGATACACTGCAAATCACCGCACTGCACTGGCCATGCCATGCACACACTACTGGAGGAACGGAAAAGAGGAGATCTCTCACTACTGGTGTGAATGTACCAGTAACAGCAGAGAGCAGCTCTCCCCAGCTGGGAGAGCTCCTGGTTGGTGTGCTGTGTTCCCAGCCCTGTAGTGTGCTCAGCAGAGTCCTCCAGGAAAGTGCCTCAGAGAAGCTGAAACTGCTACATCTGCTCCACAGCCCAGATGTGCATCATGGCATCAATCTGCCCTCTGCAGGAAAACGTGACCCACAAATGACCATTTAATCTCCTCAATCCAATTTGGCTCAGCCACGTGGCATCTGCCTTCTCCCACCCTGCCACAAACACACGTACAGCTGGTCCCTGCTCAGCAGTGAGTGCTGGGATCAGCACACACTCATACACTGCAGCGATGCTTGTGGCTGGCTGCTGCCTGGGAATCACACAGAACTTCTGAAGACAGAGAGCCCATGGATGTGCTGATGGGAACCCAGGACCCTGATCCCCCATGGCCCTCTGACCATCTCATGAGAGCCCCAAAGGCTGTGCAGTCCAGAAGCAGAGCCAGTGCACTGGAGATACTGATGCCAATGCTGCTGTGCACATTTCAGGAGGGAAGAAAAACAGCTCAAGGCAATGTAGACACAGTGATTTAAAAGGAAACAAGATTAAAGACAGTCACGTGAGTTCAGCTGTGTCCCAGCAGTTATGCCACATGCATTTATAGGTCGATGGATATCTGGCAAAACTCCTTCTCACTCCCTTGAAAGGATATAAATCACAGGAAGGGCTGTTATTCATGCTGCAACCCACCCATGACAGCCAAAGCTGTGTCAGAGGGTACCAAACAGTATTGGCCAGGTGGACAGCGCAGTCTGAGAAATGGGACTTGCGGTGACTTTTGTTCCATATTTGTTCCAAACACGTATAGGGCATGCCATATGGAGGGAAATCCTGATGGTTTTCCCTATCTCCATGGATTTGTACAGCCTCTTTTTGACTTGTCAGTATCTCTGGCATACAAATGGCTAACGGCCTTAGGAGCATTTACATAGGGGTAGAGACCTTGGCCTGCACTGATGGTTGTACAAAAATGCAAAACAGTTGTCAGTCAAAATGAGTTTTGAACTCAACGTTGTTTCATTTCCAGCTGAGCAAATTTTCTCTTATTTTACACGATACAGAGAGAACATACTCTCTTGTGCCTAAGCACTGCTCCTCGTCTCTGCAATACAACAGAACAAATAGGCTAATCAAGCCAAGATGCAGAGCATGCTGAAAAACTGGTAACATTCACAATGTAGTTAGAGAAGGTGAAAATCTCCCCTGTAGCCTAAGAGGACTGGTATTGCTGCTCCACTCAAAGTGCTTAGGGGCAAAAGATGATCTGGTAAGAAAAGACAGAGTTACATTGCCCTATTGGAGAGATGCCACCTGGAGGGGGATGAAGTTATAAATCCTATGGAAGGAAACACACAAAATGGGGCAATGCAGAACTGGGATGCAAAGAAGCAAGGAGCTGATGAATGCCATTAGGCTTTTTTGGTGGCAGTGGGATTGCAGGAATGAATGAATGAATGAGGTTCCATCAAGTGCAACAGAACCTTGTGCTGATCAGAGAAGCAGAGCATGTGTTTTCCAGCTTTCATCTGTCCCAAGAACATTCACCTCCATCTTCTGTTTCATCACAGAAACCCAATCTCAGAGGCTTTCTCACATCCATTACAGAGAAAAATAACTTGATCCAACACAAACAGAAAGCAGAGCCATGCTATGGTAGAAACCCTGCCACCTTCAGAGATCACAACTTTTACCCCGTACATTTGTGATCCTCCTAAACATAGGCAGAGCAGCTCAGTTACACAAACACACACATTTGTATGCCTTGTGTTTGCAAATAATCTCTGATGTGAGCTTATTGGACTGATCCATGGAAATCTATAAGCCTGTAGCAGCTTCTGCATCGCCTTTGGCTTACTATTGCAGTAAGAACTTCTGAAGAGTCCCTGCAGCTTAGTTTGCTTTCCTACTGACAGATGCACTTTGGATGCCTCTGATCAAAGTTCTTCCTCTTATTAAGTTGCACAGAATTATTTCTGATATTCTCCCTGCCAGTTATGATCACTTAACTACAATCCTTCCCCTGATCACCTGGCTCTCCACTCTGCTGAGTTTTCTGCAGTGATGGAGTGACACATAGAGTCCTGCAGGTTTGAGGAAGAGCTGCTGTCATCAGCCATCTACCAAAGGTGTTTCTTCAGGTTTTCAAGCAGTCCTAGGTAGGGCTGGATCAACATCCTCCCTTTTTGTGCTGCCTGAAGGGCAAGTCTCACCATTTGGCTGTGTGAGACCACCCTGTTGTGAAGTGCCCTTGAAAGAGGCTGACTGAAATAACAGATCCTGGACTGGGGTCAGTGGAGAAGGCTCTAGAACTTTTACTATACAGGTCCCTGTGTTTCCTAAATGTACAGTGTTCTGAAATATTCCAGTATTAACTTCAAACTTGCTAGTTCCACATCTGCTGGCAGATGGATCTTTTTCTTGCCTTTTTGTAAAGAGAATTAAAAGCAAAGACAACAGCAGAATCAGAAGTTCTCAGAGCAATGCAGCCAAACAGTGTATATGTTTTCCCTGAATTGTACCTGGTAGTAAGGTGCCTTTTTTATGATGTCTAGTAGGAGTGGGCCTCTTATGACAGCTCCCCTCCATGGCATCACAAACCCAGAGTGGGGAGTATGCCCCACTTGGCCACACATTTTCAGGCAACTCATAAGAGCTTAAGAGTCCTGCAGCCCTTTATTTATCAAAGGTGGCAGAGAAGTTTAAATGTCACTGAGTGTATCTTGTGAACTTATAAACAGAACTGACATGGATAAGTACTGATGCTTAGGGAAGCAAGTAAGAGAGAGAGGAGAATATTTTTCATTTCTATTAAAACATATCTTGGGATAGATTTTAAACAGCTTTCCAAGGCAAATAAATTGAAGGCAGAAAGCAAAAATGGCCTATAGAAGAGAGAATTACTGTAAGATTCCAGAAAGCAGCAATTGTAACAGAATGCTTTTGTTTGTTATAAAGAGACTAATGGCTGTTTTGGTAGTAATAAGACAACGTATCATAAATTTCTGCTATATTGGATATTTTTAGAGATTCTTAATTTTTCAAAATCTGCTTCTGTAAAGTTGAAAACCTTAGTTACAGATCTCTTTTTGCTCACCCTTCTGTTCAATTTAAACAAAAAACGTTCTTGTTCAATCAAGGTTTTCTACAACCAGTATTTCTGTAAGACTCAGATTTGAAATAGAATCACCTCCTTGAGGTTTAGTGATTATTGGATCAAGAAGTGTCCTGGCTATGACAAAGACACAGAACTGAGCTTTTGCTATTATTAGCAATGTTTGTTCTCATTCTGCAAGCTATAGATGGGCAGGTATTTTCTCTTGGTATTTATCTGACTACCATTACACAAATCTCAGCCCTTGTCCAAATCCACACAAGGGAGTTAGAGCTGACATTTAATCCTTTCTTTTGCACAGCTCCTCCTAAAATCACTTTAAAAGCTATGGGGAGATCTTATTGCTGTCTTCAGCCACCTCATGGTACAGCAAGAAAACCAGACTCTTCTCAAAGGTGTATGGTTACAAGAGGAAACAAATACGATTTGAAACACAAGAAATTATGATTATAAATCAGAAATACACCCCCCCACACACACATTTTTACCACAAGGGTGGTAAATATTAAATCTGGCATCCAGAGACATGACTGGAATAACAGTCCTTGGAATTATCCAGCTCTGGATATCTGGAGATCTGATTTGGTCAGATCTGCTTGAGTAGAAGTTGAACAAGATGATCTCTTGAGGTTCCCTAAAATCCTAAAATATTTTGAGGCTGTGTGAATTTATTTGACATAAGTTATAACTCAAAATTGTCACCATCATCTGACATTTGCACTGAATGCCTGAGTACACCTTCAAAGAGATGAAGCTCCTGTCTGGCATCACGAAGAAAAAGATGAGAGAGGAAATCTCACTAATAGCTGCTGGATGAGAAGGCCAAGAACTCTCCCACAGATTTCACATGACTGCAAAAAGGGCAAGAAATAAATCATAAGGAGTGGGAAAGGTAATAACAATGACCCAACATGACCAGCTGGGCCAGGTCATGACAGTATAGCAAACTGCACTTTATGAAAGAGTCCTCACTTCAGGCTTTGGGGGCTCTAAAAATGTTTTTCTTAGAAAAACATTTTTCTAAGATGTAGCTATCCCATCTATGAAGAAAATTCTCCAGATGTGGGTTAAATGTAGGTGACAGCACTTCTACTCTCATATGTCAGAGGAGGCTATGAACTGTTTTTTTCCTAACTAGCTGAATCCCATGAGTGTTTTTCCAGGCTGAAAGTTTCTTGCTTTTAATCTGATGTGGAATAAAACTGTCTTCAAACACAGAACTTCTTCCATGAGGAAAATCTTCTCTGCCAGCTAGCCCAAGGGTTTTTGAAGCTGGTTTCTAAGGATGCACACAGTACACAGTTCTTTCTGTGACAGAAAAGACAAAAGTTGACATGCAAAGACAGTTTCAGTTCTCTGTTTCCCTAGATTTTCTCCTTGGGCACTGCCACAATTTCCCATTGTTGGAGATCTGAAAATCAAGAAGGGATATTTCTTCTCCAGTCCTTGCACTGCTATTAAGCTTCAAGCAGGAATTTCATTGAGGGAACTTTTTCACTGCTATTACAGAGAGGTTCAGACTAGACTAACCCAGTAACTCCCTCTGGCCTTAAATCTTGTAAGAATGCCTGCCTTTTCAATGTTAAGGAAATATTGGGGTTTTATGTCCTAAAATGTGAACTCTGTAGGGCAAGAAAAGCCTTTGCTTCATTTCTTGGTGCAATGTTTGACATATTGACATCCTGTAAAGATTATCATAGTACTAAAATAAAGAATGGTCAGGAGGCCAGAAGCACCCATAACTCTCCTTTTGCCTCTTGTGTAAACCCTCTCTTTAATTACTTAACTGCTATTTCTCTCTGATACAGTATTTTATTATTACCTACTTTTCTTGAATGCCCATCTGATCCGTCTTAATGTTCTTTTAATATCACTTGGAATGGGATAATAATATTCTTGTACTTCTCCAGCACCTTAAGCCCTGACAGGTCCTAGTGTGCTTAACAAGGAGAAAAAGAAAAGGGAAGTGCTTAATTCATCAGACAGTGCAAGGTCATGCAAGACATCAGACAGAGAAGAAGACTGATAAAACTAAAAGCACTGGGGTGTTTGGAGGGGCAGGCTTAGCGCATGGCCCTGTACTTGCAGCAAGTGCAAAGCATCCATTGAGCTTTAGCTCAGCACCTGCAGGAAATTGCCAGGGTAGGTGCTGATGTGATGTGGGTGAAGCGCCAGCAGGATTCTTGCAACGCTGATGCTGTGCGTTATGTCTTCAACAGATCCTTCCACATGGGCTTTTTTTAGCTCTCCCAAACACTGAGAATTGGAGTAAAAAACTACACAGGATCTATCTGGGTAAGGACAGGGAACACTGAAGGGTGTGGAGATGCACATGGAAGTTCTTGGAAAACCATTTATTTCATCAAGATACCAGTCAAAGAAGTGAGCTTCTTGGTTTTGACTCCACTAAAGCAGGACAATGCCTGTGCTGGGAAATTGGAGAGGGAGGGATCACAGTAATGAAGGCAAGAAATGAGGATCTGAACAAATGTCTGTGCAATCTTAGAGAAAGCAAATGAACACAACATGAGTATACAGCTGGGATATGAGAGAACATAAGCTCAAACTGGGCATAGGGTTAATGCCCCAAGTGACAGTCCTAGCACAAGAAGGTGCTAGGAGGAAATGTGAGCCACCCCATCCATAAAGTGATTGAAGAAGCAGGAGGGGTGGTGCAGGCAATATTTCAAGCACGACTGGCTAGAAGCCTGAAACTGTCAGGAAAATCATATTCCGCCTTGCCGAGAGTGGCTTTAATTGGGGCAGAAGCAGACACCTGAACTGAAGGAATGAGGATCCATTCACTCTTCCTCCACATGGCCATAAGTGGGCAGGACCAGCCTCAGCCATAAGTCTTACCTATGGCAGTCACAGGATCCTTAAAGAAAAGCACAACTGCTCCTCCAGCCTTTTCATTCCAGCTCCCCTCAGGAGGCAAGGCAGAAGAGATCACGTCATTAAGGATCTGAAGATTCAACAGAGTTAATGCTTACTGCCTCTGCAGGCCTCCTGTAAGGAGCTGCTACTGGGGAAAAATAGATGCAATTCAGTAAGGCCAAATGCAGCTCCTTCACCAGTGCAGTAATGCCAACTGCACAGAGCCAGCATGGAGGACTGGCCAAGAAGCAGCTCTGAAGGACATGGAGATCATGAGCTGAGTAACAATCAATAATCATCTGCTGTTCCCTAAATAAATGAATAAATAAAGAGGGCGAACATTAGACTGGAATGGATGATTTCTGCTACCTGTTAAGCAGGATTCAAAACCTTCCTGCCTGCTAGGCACTGACAAGGATTCAGCTGGATAATTGTTGCCAGTGCTTTTATAGCAAAATATGGAACATTTGGTAAGTGTAACACCAAGGATGATTAGTAGTCTAGAAAATACATCATAAAAGGAAATGCACAATTGGGATTGTTTGGCCTAGAGAAGAAGCAGTGTTATGGCTTCAGTTGTCACTTAAACTTGTAAAGTCCTGAAAGGATGAATTTTCACTGTATTTACATGCAAATACTGGAAAATACCTTCAGTTACATACTTCTTGGGGAAAAAAGGAAAGGACAAGAAGAAATGAGCACCAACAGCAAAGGTGGGTTCTCCAACTATGCCCATCCTTAAGAACTGGTTAGACAAGGCTCTATCAGGATTTTTGATGGGTAGATCTCTTGAGACCTGGGCACTGCCCCAGGCTTGGGCATGATTAGTGCAGACATTAATAAACAGAAGCTAAACCTACACAGTACCAGCTGTTACAATGGCAATCCCAGGGAACGACTTGACAGAGGCTGCGGCCACAGGACTGTCTGCAAACGGTGAGGGCAAACACCTCCAAATGCTTAGTGCACTGCAACCCTTAGAGGTGCCTCTAGCACTGACTGACCTCTGGGCTAATGGCACATACTTTCTGCATGGGAAAGGTGACCTCATGGCCTTACATTAAACAGGAACACACTGTCAATCAAGCAGACCTTGGTAACCTTCTGCTAAGAGCAACATGACAAAGAAACCACAAAGGCCGTAGCAGTGCTTGACCTCCAAACTGGCTGAATATCAAGTTTGTTTTCTCTCTCATGTTCTGCAAAGTTGTTTTGCATATGTCTGTTACTCCATGGAAAAAAGTATGTCTGACAGTCCAGTTCTTCAACCAACATGGACATTCCCTGCAAAGTTATTCTACAGAGGAGACAAAACTTTCTCAAGGATCCCTTCAAGATACAACTACCCCATCCTCCATGGGGTTTACACAGTTTTCCCCAAGCACAGCCTGGTTCCTACAATAAACACAAGGTACTAGATGTAGGAAATTATAATATGTAAACACTTTTTTTTATTTGGTATCATTCTCCCATTCTGTACCGTCTCTCACTCCCCATCCAGGGAAGCAAGTTGAGCTTGTGTGACTGTTGGGAGCGATGTCACCTGTGTTCCAAGCTGCACGGAAAGGAGGCTTGGATTTGATAGTACATAGGCCATAGGAGAACCTGTGCAGATAGAGACGGAGAGGATGGGTGAGACCAAGCTCTGATGTGTCAATTGGCTTTGGCCAAGAAAAAAAAGAAGGAAGACAAGGTGAGAGAAAACCACCCAAGAGTGTAAAGAACAAGAAATGACATGACAGAAGATGTGTGAGAATTTCAGTATAGGGGCCTTGTCACTAGAACCAGTTTGCCCACTATGATTTTGCCTTATCTCATCACTTTTCACAGAGGGGCATGGGGACATTCCATTTATTATCTACATAGGTTTCCAGGTCCTGCTGTTACTTTCTTCACCAGAAGAAAGTCATCACTCATCACTCTCCACTGCCAACAGTGTAATCTGTTCTACTGTAACCAGTGGTAAATCAGAAAAGGATAAAAGGTAGGTTGTGAAAAGATGGGGGAAGATAAGAAAGTCTTCAGCATCAAGCAATTCATTTTAGGTAAGCAATTCTGATTAACAAAGGAAAAGGAGAAAGATAAAAAGTTAACAAGCTATTCTGTAAGTCTGGTTTCCCATGGAAACCATATCATGATGGGGTTATTCTGTTTTTGTCTAATGGGATACATGTTCCTATTACAGCTGCTGTTCCATCTGAAGCTCTCTCGTCCATGGACTCTACAGTGTCTAGCACAGATAATGCTATAATCTCTCCCTCAGCAGGACATTTCTAGCTTTCCTCTTCTTCACCCAGCTAGTTTTCATGAAGCATAGCATGGAATTTAATGCCTTCCAGATCCCCGCTCTCAGCCAGATGTGTCATTAGCCACTAGGTTTAGAGGAGGGCTGATGAGCATAACCTGTAACATGGACCACTAACAATTACAGTACATTTTATTATCTTACTACAGGCCTAGGAGGAATGGAGATGTGCAGCAGGCACATAGGACACACAGTATCACAGATTTTTGGCACAGCCATTTCTGACTTCTAGACTGGGCCAGCCTTGAATGCAAAAACACCAATGTGAGCAAAAGGCTGCCACAGAGGAGGCCCTTGCTGGGAATGAATTTTTGCTTAAAAGACAATCTAAATGCGATTCAGTTTTGTATGAACAGAGCCCTTCCAGAGGCAAGTGTTGCCTTTGTGGAAATAACAGTGACTCTACAGATGCAAACAATGGAGCTACATGCTTTTGCATTGCTTGTTCTGTCACTAACTGACATCAGCCACTGTTAATCATGGTCTGAAATGTATGTTTAAGAAACAGTGACACATAGACAAGTTCCTTCATGAAGCCTTTTATACAGGGAAAAGTGAAAGAAAAGAAAAACTGCTGCTCAGGCTAGCTAGTGGCACTGAAATAAATGGGTCAGGCATCAGAGTTTCAGTAGGCACAAAAGGTGAAAACCTTGTCTTCCAGAGCAATTAAAAGTCAATGGATTAGTGGCTTTCACTATTATTTATAGAAACCCCGCTGTGCACACAACATTATTGAAATACAGGGGTCAGGTCCTTGCTACTGGATGCCTACACTTTTGCTGTTGAAGTTAATGGGAGCTTTGCCAATCAACTCTGTGGCAAAAGCAACTAAATCTAAAATAGATGACATCCTGGGCTCCATTCAGTTGATGGCTCAAGCAAAGCTTTTGCCAAAGCCAAAAATGTTCTGCCTGCACAGTACGGATTTCATCCTGGGACAGGTGAAAGAGGAGAAGTAGCTAGAGAGGTGTTAAGATTCAAAGATGGGAAGGCAGAAAGATGGACTTAATGTCACAGAAAACATCCTCTTTTTCTTTCTTTCTCCCATAAATTACAAAATATAGATTGAAATCTAAATGGCTGCATTCGAGCATCTCTTATTCTTCAGTTTTAGCAGGACTGGCTGTTTTCTAATGAATTATTCTCTTTCTAACAGCAAAGAAAAGAATCCTGTGGAAACACACCTATGAAAAGGTCATGGATGGAAGCCTGCACTGTCATGTGATTCAACACATTTGAAAACAATGTCCTAATGGTCTAGCCAGTTTGGACAGACCCCAGGAAGCACCAACATCTATATTTGCAAGTTTTCGGGGCTTTGGACACGCTTGTGATACTGGTTGCACAGTTGTTTCTTCTTCCACTCATTCATTATCATACTTGTGCTCTGAATTCTGACACAGACTGCCTCTTTTTGTCTCACTCTAGTACTTCATTTTCCTCAATCTTGCAACATTGCAAATCAGAAATCAGGTATCCCAGACACCCCCTCCACTCCTCTGTGCTGCTGAGAGACCAGTCTGTATTCCAGCAGTATCTCCTGACCTTAGCTCATGCCTTCTCTGCAGACCCTACCATGCAGGGAGCTGATGATGCTTTTTGCTCATGTCTGTATCAGGAAGAAGTTGAGATTCTCACCAGCTATTTCAAGTAACACAGGCTAATGACCAGCTGTTCAATGGTACTGACCGTGCCCTGAACCTAGCCAGGGCCCCAAGAATGTGTGTTAGTCCAGGATGAATAATTTGAGGTCACTTTAATTCTAGAGAAGTCCTGAACATGGCAGGTGCCTACACACTGAAGACATTACCTTACATGAGCATGAAATCCAGACACGCACCTGCAGGAGTGGATCTCACTGGTCAGGCACAGGAGGCTGGTGAGCTGTGGGGCAAGACACCAGCCCCAGGGCCCTGCTCCTAGACAGTCTTACCCTGATCTCTAGACTGGCTTCAGATGTGAAGGATGAATTTTACTTTAAGAAGTGTTATCATTAACTGTGATGATTCTAGGTATTCATAATAATCACATGGCTTTATAATAATTCATTAAACTTTAGCTTTTTTGTCCTGCAGCAGGGTGCTCCACAGCCTAGTCACATCTCACATGGAAATGCATGTCTCAATATCCATTTTGTCTTCCCTTCCAATTTTCTTGAAGGTCTTCATGTTCTCATATTAAGGCTGGTATCCCAAAAGTCTAGCAGGAAATTTGGTGGGAAGAATAGTCTTCATCCAAGCATTTCTACTGAATACTGAGCTAAGTCCAAGCTACCAGCCTGTAGGTAAGAGTCCACAATCTGCTCTCTCTGATCCTCCATAGCCAACTAAATCTACCACTACTGACTTTTCAAATCTCCATCTTTCCAGCATCTTTCCCCCAAACAGAGAAAGAGAAATGCAGACTGAAAATGATAGGTAAGAAAAGATGTGCACATGCTCTAACTGACAATATAACAAGCAAGCCTTGAAACACATGGCTTTCCAAATTATCTCAGTTTCATTTAAGAATGGTTTTCTATTTATTTTCAGTATAGCTGAAAGCACCACTTCTGAGACCCTAAACTCCACAGCACTGCTAGCTCCTTGTGACGTGGGCTAACAGTTTATCCCCTGATGCTAAAGGACTTTTCACCCGTGCCTTTTGCTGGTAATCCCCATGACTTGCTTTCAGCTTGGAACCATACCAAATACTGTAAAACATTTTTTAGAGAGGAGCTCATCTTAGTTTCTTTCTCTTGCAGAACATTGTCAGAGATCCAGGAAAGCAGACAAAATTCTACAAACACTAAGCATTAACCAAAACAGAAGAAAATACTCCAGCATTTTTCTTCCTCACTTTTTCCCCAGAGCTTTGCTGCTCAATCCAGGGTCTCAGAATTTGCTGACACAATGGTGCAGGACATTCAGTCATTGAAACCTTTGAAAATGCCAAGCAAGTCCCTGAAAGGAAATGCCATTGCCAAGAGCTGAGTTCAGTCAGCTTCAACCATGTTTATCTCTCATTTTCAATGAAAGCAGCTGCCTTTTTCAACTGCCAGACCAGAGCAGAGTTTGCCCTTCATGCCCTCAAAACACGAGCCCAGATGCTGTGATCCCCTGGTCATCAGATCCACTCTTTTCTTGCCCACATCCCTGGTTTTTCTTGACTAACATGCAAGGATCAGAACAGTTTCACAATAATGAGTCTCCCTCCTTCCTATAGTCCTCAGGACATTTTTAAATGGAAGAATCAGCTTACCCATAAGAGCCACAAACCAACATGAGGAGCTTAAAATATAAGAATTCAGTAGCCTGAAATATTATGCATGTTGGGCAATCATAAATTTAAAGCAAAAATCCCTACCGATTTTACTTTGCATTAGATACTAAATAAAACCTACTTGCAAAGCCAGATTACTAAGAAACCTTTTTGGCTGTTGTTTTGGTTAGGATTTTTTTATATCAAAACAGGATTAAAACATCTTTTGGAGACTCGCTGTCATTTTATCTGAGTAAATAAGCTTAGAGCGCCTAACAGTCAATTTATAATGAAGGCTTTTGTTCTTGTTACTGTGATGCAGCCCTGCAAATTTGCCCACAGCTGCAGCAAATTCAGATGGTTTTGACAGGTAAATAAAATACTGTTTAGATCTGTCATTGTTATTAATCAGCAGAGTAAAGAAGTAGCAATTATATTTTGTTTCCAAACAGATAAATTTTTATCATGATCTTAGCAGGGGTGGTATAGAATAATGTGCATCTATAACTTTTACAGTTGTGAGGGTCCAAAATATGAAGTCTTGGTCAGCTGTTGAGCTGTAAAAAAAATGGGAAATAAAGGCTAAACCAGTAATAAACACCATAAAAAAAAGGAACAAGGAATCTGGGATTTAGCCCTGTTGGAGTTTTATTGACATAAGCACCAAATAAACCAAACTGCAGGTCTTGACATCAGCTGCACCAATTCAGTGCTCAGTTATTCTGAACTGTACTTCCAGGAAGCTGTGTCAGGATCTGGCTGTGCTTTGAAACCCCACAGTTTGGGCCTCCATAATGACTTGTGCTTCCCAGCTGCTGCAGGGGCAAAGGTTTCAAATACTCCTCAAGCAATGCCAATGAACAAAAAATTATTTGTGGAATAAGGTACTGCTCAAGGCGGAGTAGCAGAATACAGCTGCAAACATCGTATTGTATTGGTCAGAAACTGTGAGAATCAAAAAAGAGAAATCCTGGTGAAAGTGTTATGAGATGCCAGTCACATCTGCTCAGCTCCTCACTCAGGTAGGCTGGCAGATGGTCAGCAAATAGTCTCACTTTTACAATGCAACCTACACTGGTTTTCAGAGTGAAAATTAGCATCCAATTATTTTCAAGCATTAATGTTCTCCAAGGAAGCAAGCTACCTTTTAATTCTGCTTAGGCTCTATTTGCTCTGACACGTAAGCCAGTCTCGGAGGTGCCTACGTCTTGTGTACACAGGCAGAATGGCAAGCCAGGGAAGAGTACTAGAAATGTGGAATAATGCAAATTCCCAGGAAGCGAATTGCATGGCTTCCAACTTTTAGAAGAGATGGGGACAAGACAAGCAAGAGAAGAAGGTGTACAGTATCTCCAAAAAATAATTATTTCCTCCACTCCCATCTGAAAGCCTGTAGTGAAAACTGTGTTTCACAGCTATCTGCCAGCTGCATAAACCATTAGAGAAGGCTACAGTCCATTGAGCACTGAGCTGGGACCTATGGAACCCTTGGTATGACACATCCAGCAGGGCTGTGGATATTGGGATTGGTTGGTGGCAGGCCCCGGTTCTCCCAAGGGATAATGGAAATCCATTCCCCACTTTCCAGCACCCATCACCACCATCCTCAAACCCACATAAGGGAAGGCACAATCACTGCATTACAGATGTAGGGAACTTTGGGAAAGGCAGGACGTGTACCAGAGCATGGCCACTTTCAAATGAGCACTGGTTTTCGCCTTAGCAGAGCACACAGGTCCATGAAGGGGCAAAAACACCTGGGGTAAAACCCACTTTGCATCAGATTTCAACGTATCACCTTACATGCCAGAATCTGTCCCCAAAATGGAAATAGTCAAGTTGAACTTGGCAACCCTTTTTCATACAAGGATCCCCTATTATGACAGGTAATTGAATTATCCTGAGTAATAATGGTTATGTGCACATATGGGCTTGATCCCACATGAGGAGCTCTGCAGCCTTCCTTGCACCTGCAAGCTGTGTCACGTCAGGTACAAATGTTGCTGGGTGCATCTATGTAAGGAAGTTGCCAGCCATGAGATGCTTTTAATTGTCATTAAATATGGAGCATAATGCTCCAGGGTGGCATCTTATATTCTAGCATGGTTGCATTTGTTTCATTCTCCTGTGTGGTGGAGGGAAACTTCACTGGCCTACCCTCAGTCTGTACCACGGAGCACCTCAGGGCTGCATTTTCAGCAGGTACAATCGTAGCCAGCCGTGTTTCTCCTGCAGATAGTGCAACTGGGAGCATGGGAACGGTGGAGCACCTGCACAGTTCCTATTAGCCATCCCCTGGGAAACACTGAAGTGGGGTTGTCTTGTGCCATGTGTTTTGTATTTTTAAAAGCAAAGAGTACATTGAACTCCTCTGCATCACTTTTGGAATCATTGCAACTGGGTACCCACAAAGCACCGAACAGCCTCCCTTGCTGAGATGTGCTCGGCTCTATGAAGGTGCCAGCATGTCCCTCCTGCCATGCCACGTTTGTACGGCTCTCAGGCTGGGCATGAGTGCCCGGGGCAAGGCTGCCGGGAAGCAGAAGAGGACGGAGCACGCCTCCACGCCACACCTCCCTGGGAAACACTACCGAGGTGCAAAATCTGGAGCCCGGGGCCTGGGCAGAAGGCAGAGCCCCTTTGGGTGTGGGTTCCTGTTCCGAGCAACAGGGACAGCCCCTCAAGCAGCAGGCCCTGGGTCCCTCAGGCCGGAGCATCGCTGCCACCGGGCCCGCCGCGGCGCCCAGCCCAGCGCCCACCGCCCGCGGTCGCTCACCTGCTCGGGCCCCTGGAAGCAGATCCTGCAGAGCGGGGTGCGGATGCCGCTGTCGACACTGCTGCCCAGCGAGTAGCGGTCCTCGGCCTTGCCCTTGCCGAAGTCATCCGAGGAGGTGCTGCTGGGCAGGGAGGCGGGCGGCTCCCCGGCGGGGCTGCCCCACTCCTCGGCGGCCGGGCTGCCCGCGCCGCCGCCGCCGCCGCCGCCCGCCCGCCAGCCGGGCCCGCGCCCCCCGGGCGGTGCGGCCCCCGCCGCCGCCTCTGCGCCGCCGGGCATGGGGAGCGGCGGCGGCGGGGAGGGCGGCGGCGGCGCGGGGGGTCTCCGCAGCAGGAAGACCTTCAGGTCATTGAAGAGCATGCGGCAGCGGCACTTGAGGAGGCCTTGGTTTCGCAACATCTGTCTCGGACGGAGGAGCCCGCAGCAGCAGTAGCAGAAAATGCCCGCGCCGGGTGGTATTAACATGTGCCTTTCCTTGGCAGGCGGGCACGGGGGAAAGAAAAGGGCAGGAGCCGGGCGCCCCGCGGCCGGGGGGGCTCCGCGGCGGCCGCAGTGCCGGGGGGGCTGCGCTGGCCGCCGGGGAGCGCACAAAAGCAGAGCCGGAGGGCGAGGGGGCCGAGTCCCCGGCAGCCCGCTGCGACCCGGCGGGGACGGCGATTGAAAAAAAAATCCACACCAGGAAAAAAACCGACTCTGTGCTGCCGAGGGATCCTTTCCCCCTCCACAAGTTTGCTTAGAAATCAGCGGGAGGAGGAAATAAATCTCCCACGCCCGAGGGTCCAGGGGCGCAGGCGGCGGTCTCGGGAGAAAGCCCCCGATCGGCTCTCACAACTCCTAAGCCTGTAAAAAAGAAGGGTCCACGTCTCCGGTGGGTGTGGGGAGGAGAGAGAATATGGTTCTCTCGACAGTATTTGGCATCTCAAGTAATTTTCCTTTTTCTTCTATTTTATAATAATTTTTTTTCAATTAAAAAATAAAACCCGATCACACGATTCCCGGTGTGCATCCAGACAAAATAGCAGCTGGTCTGGCTATCAAAATGCAAAATTGGTAGCTGTTGTTATTATCAAAATTGCCTCTTTGACAAAAAAGACCTTCACATTGTTTGTGGGAAAACACCCTACGTTTTCAACACTGTGCTCCCAGGTGGCTTCAGATTTTACCGTTGCCTTTAAAAGATTTCATTGTAAATATTAAAAGTCCGGAAAGAAATAATTAGCATTCAATGAGCTTAATCCCAGATGTACTGAGACAAATATATTTTTATATATATAATATATATATCATATATATTTTATATATATTTATATATTCTGACCTTCTCTATTCCAGCAGCTGTCTGGACCACGCACAAAAAAAAAAAAATATCAGGGCGAAATTGATGAGGGAAGGCGGCTGTATTATTCCCTAAGCTGTTACCATCCTGGACCAAAAACCCACGTCGAAATCGGATCTATTCTTCGCATGTAATTGACCGGCGAAACGTGGATCTTACATGGTCACGTTTCCTTTCCTCCTTTCACAAAATAGGAACGTCATCAAACGCATTGGCAGCTTGTACAGACCATTGTGGATGGCGAGGCGGTCGGGGCTCTATCAGCAATTGCAGGGACCTCCTTTTGATGCATTGGACGAGGCTCCTTCTTTCTCTCCTCCACCGTCCCCACCTTCATTTTCCTCCCCTTCTGTCCTCCTCCTGCTCTGACTGTTGCTCTCTCTCACAGGCATTGACATTCAACCATCGCAAGTCTGTCGCACTCTCGCTGGCAGGGAAAAAAATCGGAGCAAATAATTCTCTTCTTCCTCCTAAAAGGCTCGGATGGAGCACAATGCGCCAGACATATGGGGCAGCATGGCTTATTTTTCGTGCGGTTCCTACCGCTTTGGCAACATCGAGCTGGTGTGTGCGTGTGTGCCTTCCTCCCTCAGCAGCAGCCTCCTCTCCGCTCTCCCATCCGGCTTGCCGTGATGATGTTGCTGTTGCTATCTCCCTTGGATGCAATGGGGAAGGCAGATTGTTTGCAGTGCGAGCGGGGATTTGCAGGAAGGGAGGGGTGGGACGTGGCCGCGCTCTTCTTCCTCCCCCAGCTTGAGGAAAAAAAAAAAAAAAAAAAAAAAAAGAAGAGAGAGAAAGAAAAAGCAAAAAGGCGGGGTGAGAGGGGGAGAATCAAAGCGAGGAATGGAGCCCTTCCCAACCTTTGATGCCCCGAGCTGCCGGCTGCCTGCGAGAGCCCACGCCGGGGAGGAAGGGAGGAGGGGCGGGGAAGGGGCTGGGCGGGCGCTGCGGCTTCAGCACCACGGGGCGCGGACAGCTCCGCCGGGCGGGGCGGCGCGGGGCGGGGCGCGGAGGCTCCGCCGGCGCTGCGCCCCAGCCCGCCCGCCGAGCCCCGCACCGGCCCCGCCGAGCCCCGCGCCCGCTCCGCCGAGCCCGCACCGGCCCCGCCGAGCCCGCACCGGCCCCGCCGAGCCCCGCACCGGCCCCGCACCGGCCCCGCCGAGCCCAGCCCTGCGGGATGCGGCCCCGCCGCCGAGGGGCACCCGGAAGACGGCAAAGCCTCGGCGCCCCGGTGTGTTCCAGGCGGGTTTCCAGCTCCCACCGGCCGCTGCGGATCCTGTAACACTCGGGAACTTCCAGGGACAGGAGGCAGAGGCCGCAGGTGCGGCGGTGTCTCGGGTAGTGGTGAGGGTTTTAAATGTTCCCAGCAGGAAGCCGAAACCCCACCAACAAACTTTTCCCTAGCAGATTAATTTGTTGCAGAGGTTTTCACGGTCTAATAGCTATGATATCATTCTTACATTTTACTCCAACAGCGTTTTTTGCTGATAGATTTGTTTTGTTTCAGTAGCATGTATTTCGGTAGAAATATGGGTTCCTTGTAGCCCAGTGGAGGGTAAATATGACGGAACACTATTGCTTAATTAGAGTTTTGCTGCAAGTAATGAATGGATGTCAAGCGCCAATAGTTTTTACTCTCTCAGCCTGTTTGAAAATTTTAAGTAGCAGCTGCTGTTGGCCATTATCTCTTCTCTGCAATCATCAGCAGAAGTGGCTTTCCCCACCCCATCCTGCTATGTAAGTGTGTCCATGAAGACCCTGCAGCCTCTGAATGCTAGGGGGAGCTTAGGTCTCAACTGGAACTTGGTATTTGCATTCCAGCTGGAACAGCTGACAAAAGTGCTGAGTTTCATGTGGACCAAAAGTATTATTGATACAGTCTATGCAATATGGCTAATGTCAGTGGAATAACTCAGCTCAGGGACCATACCTGCAAGATGAGATACACCTCTTGGCACCTGGGTCTGACATCATGACAATGCCATTGAAATTTCATTTAATTTGGTTTCTTCCCTAAACTTTTCCTTGAGGAGGCCATTGCCTGCACCAATGCCCAGTCTGGTACTCTAGCTGGTCTTGTGTACAAGGTCTTCATTGGCAGTGACCCAGGCAATACCACTGATAAATAATCTCATGTCTCTTTAAAGTTGTGCTAGGCCCTAGACAATGATTTGAAATTGTTTCCCATAGAAAAAGACATGACGTGCATAAAATATCGTGTCATGATTAGTAGAGGAATCTATGTTGTTACCTAATTAAAAAGGAGCAGACTGATTATTTGCTACCGGAAAATAAAACCAGCACATGCAATTAATTTCCAGGAAATAAATTACACATTGGGATGCTTTAAAACATTCATCAATGCAGCCTGCCATTCCTCAGAAAAGCTGGGCAGATTTGCCAGTGTGGCTGTCTACAACAAATTAAAGCTTCTCAGAATTTCATACTTGTCTAACGGGGTCATTAGAGAAATAATAATGGAAAGAGCATTTTAGAGACTTCCTGTGTGTGAGACAGGCTGGCTAGAGGCTGAGTCTCTGTGTCCATGCTCCAGGATGGCTTTCCACCACCACCCCCCATGCTTTTTAATGCTCCCATCTTCTTGTCTTGATGTCACCAACATTTTCAGAATGGTTCCATCAACAACAGAACTGGAGAAAAATATATTGTTGTCATCCTTCTCTTGTGTAAAGCATCTTTCATCCTTCCCTCCTGCCCAGGCCTGGTTTTAGAGAAAGGATATTCTCAGGCTAGAGGAGATCTTTGTGTTATACTCCGGGTTTTAATGTGTGGGCTGTGTGCCCAGAGACTTGAATGGCTGATAAATGTGACAAAATAAATAAAACAAATAATAAATCAGAAGTGCTCCATATGCTTCCCAGAGGTGAGTGGGTATTATTTCTGTTTTGTTAATGGGACAGCTGCCAATGTTTTCACACTTGGATGCTGCATTCAGGCCCTTTGGTATGGATCAAGGTGTCTCGCTTAAAATGCTTGCACTGGAAAGAGCTGGCCCAAGACACTTTGGTGAGATTCCAGTGAGAGTCAGGATGTGTTAGGAGGCCAGTTTAGCCTTCCTAATTTTGCTTCACAGGAAGCAATGTGCAGCAAATGATGGGCAGCACCTTCTTTTGCAGAAGGACCTGTTTTGGGGAGTTTTGATCCATTGTCTCTTGAGCCCACTAACAGGCAAGAGGTTAACAGTGGGAGGATAACCATGGGAGGCATCACCTCTGGCAGACACTACCTCTGCCCTCCTTGGGTACCCAAAGAGGAAGAAAAAACACATGACTCAATCAGCTAAGAATGGATAACTGGTTCCTCTTCATTGCTTACATCCAAGCTACTGACTAGGAAATTAGACTGGGGAGATGTCCAGGAATCTTGGCAGGACTGTTTGTATAGAAAGATTCAGGCGTCAGGCTGCAGGTTGGTCTCACAGCAGACACTCTCACACTGGTTATCTAAAGCACAGTGTGGGCCCATTTGCCCTTAGCTACTCCCTCAACAAGGACAAAAAAAGTATTGCTATTCATGTGCCTCCTCTTCACCTCTCTGTACAAGCCATGGCTCAGCAGAGAGGGGGTGGAGGAAGCAATAAAAAAAAGTGGCTAGAGCTTCATGAATACTTGGTCTGCCTGTGTGGCAGCTTGATATAAAAACATATAAGCAAATTTTTATTTTTATTTTTTTATGTTGTTAGTTCAGGGATTTTTTTTTAATGGCAGAGATAGGGAGAGGGCAAATACAAGCAGGAAAACATTATGTGGACTGCAGCTGAACAGCTTGAACTCAGCACACTGGCCATTGTGCACAAGCATGTGAGAGACAGACAATATAAATGCTGATGTGGACAGAGAGGATCAGGGAGCCAGAAAGCTGCCAGAGAAACATTCCTTTGTGTTTTCCATCTCTCAGGAAACAGTTACCTAAACCCATTTTCATGCCCACCTACTCGGTCAATAGCTGCACTGCGCCTCCTACTCCACTTACAGCTCCTTAATGGTGCAGAGTAGCTTTGATTGCCGTGGCATGGGCCCCATCCCTCTGGCAAACCATTACTTAAATCCAATACATTGAAGGTTCCTGCTGCTCTCTCAATGATGGGGAGCTGCTCATCAGCTGAGTACCCTCTGATTGCTTGTCACAGCCAGACTTCCTAGTTCTTTTTCCCGGACAGAGATATTAAATAAATCTCAAGTGATGTAATTACCATAACTCAGTTGAGGAAGCCTGTGGGCAGATGCAGCCAGGGGCCAGAGGGAGCTCTGTCACTTTTTTTTTTTTTTTTTTTTTTTTTTTTTAATCTTTCTTTCTTTCTGGGCAGTTGCAAATGTGCTGATGCAAAGGATGTTGCTGCTGGAAAGCTGGGTTGAGCAGGTGGGGGTTATGCATCTTCTAAACATTCAGAAATAATCTATATATTGATTGGAATAATCTTCTCTGAGAACACAAATAATTTCTGGAGTTTTGTGCCATAGTGTATCTGCTGTCTTGGACTGGAGCAAAAGTCATTGCACTCTGTATACAGGGAGTTCCTGTGCTATTGCTTTCTCCCCAGGCAGGGACTGAACTTCCACTTGCTCTCTTCCTGCAAAAATCATGGTCTGTCTCTGAATTGATACAGAAAAAAAAATTTCTATTTCCATGGCAGCTTGCTCTATACAAAGGGGAGAGAAAAGAATTGGTTCTTCTTTGAAAAATCAGGCATGTCCAGCAAGAGGACCCCAAGCAAAGCAAAGTACAACTGCACATCTTTTTGCCTGGGTTCAGGAAGAAATCCATGTCTTTGTTTTAGAGCTTTCTCTACAAGCAGGCTTGAGGCCAGTCAATGTGCAGGAGAATGTGGGTGAGAAGATACTACTGCTGATGAGGACAGGCCCCCACTTTTTCTTTCTTTAGGCTCTGGATTTAAAATTCAAACTTGCAGTGCCACAGCACTTCTCTTCAGGACTAGACAACTTCAAACATGGAGCTTTCCTGGTAACAAGTCCTACACTACCTCCTACAAAAGGAATTCCTTGTCCCCTTGGATGACTAGTCAGAACTCTGACTGGAACAGAGCAGCTGCAATAGACGGTGTGTTTCAGGATATCTTCAGAAGGCATTCAGCCAAATGCTGAGTGGATTTAACTATCCAGGAATGTAGTAATTGTCATGAAATCCCAAGCCTAAAAGGACCTGAAAATTAGACATTAAAAAAAAAGAAAGTATATAATCAAAAGTCCCTTGGATATTTCCACCACTCTCCTAAGTCAAGTCAAATTTGTTTCAAGTGTCTAATTAATTGCTTTCTCAGATGTATGTTATTTTAGTGACACACAACAGACCTAGAACTAGCTTACACTTGTCTGACAGATTTGGAGGAAAACTAATGCTGTTAAACAAGCCCATTAGGGGCTGATCCTGAGAGATATCCCATGCTCTCCAAATCCAGGTGAACAGAAAGGATCTAGCATGTCATCCAGCATTTGTGTAGTTACCAGGGTTCATCAGCAGACACAGTAACACTGAGGATGTACCCCTAGAACCATCATCTGGCACAACACTGCCATCCTCAAGAAAAAGCCAACAATTTTGTATGGGAAGATTGATAGTCTGTCCTCAGGAGGATCTGTACCTGGCATAAAGGGGTAGTGCATGGAGACACCACACCAGGATGTCCAGGAGATTAATCCTATGAATCCTGTGAATCCTATGCTGAGCTAAGATCTTTCTTGAAATACAATTCTCCTTCAGTATAATGAATATTTGGATATTTGAGACTGTTTCCCCAAATTCTTACCAGTCTTAGGATTTAACATTTTAGGCTGCCCAGATAGCTTCCCCATCTACAGCAGTTTGTTTCTGGATCAGCAGGCAGACATACACATGCTGCATAAATACAGTTCAGGTGGTGAAGTTGTTTACAAGCTAGATAATCTCCTTAGCTTCATCAGCAGTAGGTGGGTTTCAATGTTGGCAGAGCCCAAGACCCAGACATGAGAAGAAACCCTTTTTAGGTGTCTCCTAAATGATCTTTGTTGCATAAAATGGGTCTTGAGAAGAGCAGGGACACTGGAGATGAGAGAAAGGCACACTGAAGTACATTGCAGGAGGACATCCTAGTGTCTCCCTGTGCTGAAGAATTACCCACCATATCTACATCATTTTCACAGAAGAAGGCAGTAGGCTTCCACATCTGCCTGGAAATGTCAGGCACAAAACAGAGGGCTGCCCCACAGCCTGTTAAAATACTGCATTGTCTCCTCTCTTGCCCTGACTATGCTCCAACACACATCAGAAACACAGGAAAGATCACAACTGTGATTAAAAAGTGCACTGGCAGGTGTCACTCTCCTTGGTGACCTCTCCCCACAACTTTGCACAAAGGACAGGTGCAGTGTCTGTCAATGAATGAACTGAAGGCTCCAACAGGAAGAGAGGAGTGTGGATTTAAAGGCAGGGTTGTTGGAGGTGGCATAGTGCAGACAATGAAAGCAGAGGGAAATAGAAGAATGGTAAGTGGGAAAAATCAGTGGATTTACATCCATGGAAAGAGGAATTGATTTATGACCATTGCATTTCTAAGGAGCATCCCCCAATAGTATCTCAGAATGGAAACTTTGTTCTGAAAAGGAGATCTTGGGCTTGCATGTGGCCCAGACACAGTATTTGAAAGGGAGCTTAAACATCACATTGACACTCTCCCAGGGCCTTAGGAGCACATGAAGTGAGAGACTGTTACATCCAAGTGATGGCCCAGATCTACTGCTTCCTAATGCACTTTTTGTTAATTAAAGTGAGATTTCAAAACCATACACATTTTCTTACCAAGATAATTAATTGATTTAGAAGCTTATGTAGTTAAAGAGTTTTGTAATTACATTTTATTGTGGGGGAGCATTTTAGGGATGGTGCTGCCATAAGTTGAACATCTCCATAAAGTTGGTGAGTGCCTGGGTTTCCCTGTGGGATGAACCCTCAGTGCTGATGAGCTGGAAATCTCCTCCAGTCTTTGGGGTCATGCAGCTCCTAATGACTTAGTCCCAGCAGACGGAAATATTCAGTCTTGCAGATCCTAAAAGGAAAACCTCAAAAGTAATGGTTTCTGAGCCAGTGTCTGCAAGTTGGCAACATCTCCATGCTGCTAAAGGGGCTTTTCCTTCCTAACAGGCCTGGGCTCTCTCTGGTGATGTTTTTTAACCCTCAGGTCATAGTGCAGATGACTGTGGTGATGGGCTGACTCTAATACCAGTCCTTTCCATCTTAAGACTAGTGGGGTCTCTCTGGATCTTCCTCCCAGACAATGTGGTCTTATTCAAGAGGGGGAAAACAAGCTGTCAACCCCAGGAAACACTTCTTTCCCTGCATCATCACCAAACTCACAACTCTGCCTTCCTGCCCTGTCCTGTAAGGACATAAATTAATTCCTGGTCCTGAAAGCACTTAAGCTAGATGGGAAGAGCTACAACCCCTTTGATTTATATTGGGAAACTGAGGCACAGGCAAGAGAATTCCCCCTTTGAGTCAGCAGTGAAGTGCTGTGTAGAGAACTATTTTACCTCATAGCACGGCTCTCTTCAAGAGCAATTCGCACAACCTTGTGTGATGTGCAAGTAAGAACACATGCAATATATCTCTATTTTTCTTCCCTCTTTTTATGACTGAATAATCGCACAATCTTTCTTCCATGGAAGTTTGACTGCTGCTGTTTATTGCCCCCTGGAAATGGGATGACAACAGCCCACGGGTCCTCCACAGCAACTCGCAAAGGTCTCCTAAGCAGAGAATTATGCCCATTGGAGGCAATAAACAGCAGCAACAGTAGAGTGACTAAGCACCAAAGATCCTGCATTTGTGTAGAAACTAGCAATGAAAAGGAAGCAAGGATGCCCTGGAGAATGGTGCCTTAGGAAAAATGTTTCCAGCACTTTCTAAAAATGAAGGTTTTCATGCATAAAACACAGGCCAAATTTGAACCTCATTCCACTGTTGAAGCTGCCTGTGATCCTGGGTATGACTTTCATGTTAAGCATCAAGACTTAATAAAAAACTGATAAAGCACAGGAGAATTGGCCCAGGGTACACTGAGATGTATTCTCCTGCTCTCCCTGAAGTTGTTTGGGTGTGTGGAGGTACTGGTAGAGCCTCCTGGGTATCAGGAGAATGTGCAGACAGAGATGGAGTCTTTTCTATCTAAAGTCATCATGTGTTGGGACTCTGCTGCTGAACCTACCCCTGACTGGCTCTGCCACTTGGGGAACCCTCATTTAGGCAGAAAAGGGTCAAAACCTCAAGGGATCTCAGCACAGGATACTGCCCACATGGTCTCTTTTCTCTGAAACAGAGCTGCACCTGCAGAAGCACTGGCACCACATGATCCCATAAAATCACTGTCCCAATGAAATCCTGATGTGTACAAGGGAAAAAAAATTAATCTCCTTTTGTTCTCTTCCCTGACCACCTCTTTCCTACATTTTTCTTCTTGATTCATTTTTATGTTCAGTGATATAAATTTTCCAGGTCAGTGCTAAGTCCCTTGCTTGTGTGATCTTTACATACCAGCAGACATATGCAGAGAGATGAGAGGAGACCAAGTGCAAATCAATCCATCCTGCTGACACTTTTATTTATCTATTTTCTTTCCCCATCTGCCACTACTCAACTGCCTCTGTGTGTGTGTGAAAAAGGGACGGGGAAAGGGGTTGGGACACTAGTAAAACCACTGAAGAGCTCTCTACTTGCAACTGCAGCTGTCCCTTTTTCTTCCTACTACCCTGCTATCCATTGCTCCCTATATTAATTCTGCTTCCTACTACCCTGCTATCCATTGCTATCCATATGGGTGTCAAATAAAAATAACACAGGGCATTTTAGTGCTGATACAAGATGCCAGGTTGACAGTCAGGAAGCCAAGCCCAGACTCGACACCAGTGGCAAAGCAGCTTTGCTGCTCAGGGCATCAAGGGCTCCCAAGAGAAAAGCACCAGTGTCTGCAGCCCAAGCTGAGCTCCGTGGCTGAAATCAAAGACAGATGTACATTACTTGTGGACCAGGCAGAGTGGAGGACTCTTAACACACACTGACTATTGTATTTCATGGTTGTGACATCCAGCAGTCACACGGAGAGAAGAGACAGGAGTTTGTACTTTTAGGTTTGCATTTAACCATGCCTCTCCACTGAAATGTGCAAGCCAAGGTTAATCATGGCACACAGTGAGCCTCTTTGCTCACTAGGCTTGGGCCAAGACCTGGATTTTTTCATGTAGTCTGTATCACCTGCAATAATTTCTACTCTATTCTGATCCAAGATGGCTATGAATCATCAACTAGGGCAGGGTCCAACGGCTGTTAAGTTTCCCACGTATTAAATCATTCACACAATCTCCATCTAGAGTATTTAACTTTTTAAACAATCCTGTTTTCTCTTCTAGGAGCTGAGCCTCAAGAACTCATGACCCACCAGGTATTTGCAGAGTGACATGCATTCAAAATGCAATTCTTTTATAGCAGTGGTGTTATCACATAGTGAACTTGTTCCTGGAATGAACATTGCTTAGGAGTTGTCAATACTTTAATCTGATTTATACAAGCTGTGTTCTCCCTCTCTCTCCCTCTTCCCTCAAATAAACGCTAATAAGTTTTCAACCTGGACAAATCCCAGGTAGTGGGATCAGTACCTGGCAATATATCAGCTTTGTTGCTGAAATCAGGAACGAAGCGGGGACAACTGAAAATGCTTTTCCCAGTTGTTTTTAATTCAGCTTGCAAATAGATGGTGCCTGTCTAAAGTTTGACTGCCCTATAGGAATACACTTCAATTCTTATACTACTGTGTGCCAATTAAGTAATTAATGAAAGTGTGGAAAATCTATTAAAAAAAGGTGGTGGCATCCACAGGGAACATTAATACTGCAAGGTGTCATGCCCATGGATAAAACCTGACAGCATCTGCAAATTCAGAAGGAACTACCTGTTCTGCTGCTAAGAGACCGAGTTTAGGTGCTGATCAGAAGATTGTGAAGACTTGGTCTTTAATTTGTCTGTGGACTGGAAAGTATTTGCAGGGCACAAGGGGGTTAGTCTTTGTCCTCCAGGACCCAGTTGTCATTTTACAACCTTACAAAGCATTAGAGATTGCAGGACATGAATGTCACTGCTTTTAGCCTCAAATTCTGTCAGCATGATATTGTGCCATGATGCAATCTCAGTCAGCATCTTGATTTGATTTGTGCATTGCTTCACAATTCACTCCAGGAGGGCTTAGGGTCCAATTCTGCAAACAGCTCTGCAAATGAGAAGTCATACCCACCACTGCTTAGAGACCTTGACATCCAGCAGCGCTCTCAGAGGATGGAGCAGTGCCCCATCCTCACAAAATTACATGGAAATGGTGGCCATTTCCAAACTTCACTTGACCTCAGAGGCAGTGCTTGATTTCTCTGTGTTACAGTGAATCCAGATGGACAACGGGGAAAGAATCAAGGGACTTGCTGAAAACCCAGCTGCTGCTTCTGAGCTTGGATTTTCCAGGTCAATACATTTCAATTTTTTCCACCAAAAGAGAGAAGAGAAAACCTCACTCTTCTACACTCCGTCTTAAATCAAGCTCCTGCAAGATAATCTTAAAAGAAATTTCTTGCCTGTTAAAAGAGGAGACCCACTCCCAACCCACACTTCTGCACTGACTGTCTTTGATTCAATAAACTCAGTGTTTGTACTGTCTCTGTATGTGTGCACCCTCGCATGACAAAGAGATCCAATCAGACAACTCTTGCACTTTCCTCCTTTCTGTGGTGCAATATGAATAGCTGCTATATGGAGCAACTTCTGAATATGAAAGATGGAAAATGTCAAATAGACCATCAGAAATAACTGTCGTTAAAACAGATGATCAGCAAGGGAAATGTATTGCCTCAATATATAATCTAGGATCAAAATGTGCATTTTATAGTAGACAGCTATGTGATAACCACATGATCAGTCACCTAAAACTTGGGTCTGATCCCTAGTACAGACAAAAGGAAGGATTCAGTGGACAGCCATGCTGAATGTGAGAAGTAGTTCCTTTATTCTTGTATAATTAAACTAATTCTCCTCATCTGTTATTGTTGTCATTCTTATGCTTTGTAATCCTTTTTGCTGGACATAAATATTCCAAACAGCAATAGTTTCTTGGGTCCCAGAAGCTGAGCTTAGACAAGCTTTTGTGATTCTCAAACCAGATCATGAGCAAACTTTCTGTGGATCCTTAATAAACCTTTCTCAGTGTTAGGTAAGAATTGGTATGTTACACAAAACATCAAATGAGAGCTTGTAGTTGAATTTTGACATGACAAACACTAAATTTCTTACTTATAATACAATGTCTAACATTTATGTTTATTTATAGCCCCACTGAGAACAGTACAACTTTGCTCTACTCACTCGTGAAGAACCCTGCATACCTGTGCCACCACAGGAATAAAGAAGTATTAATTGCATTACCAGTCCATCAAGCTATTCATGCCCCCTGTATTAAGCCTTTTAAAGCCAAAAGTGGTGTAAATATTTCTAGATTCCAGAGAGCCATTTTGCTAAAACACTATCCATCTTAACAGCCTGTCAAATTTCTGAATGGGAATGACTTCTTTGGTGGGAACAGGCCTATAACTTATACAGCTTCTCATTTCCTGAAGCACTGGAATTGTGCTGCTCCCTAATGTTATTTTATTAAGATGCGATTTGTCATCATGTTGCTGAAAACAAGATAAAATGCTGGCTAATTAAATTCCTTATTTAACTTGATGAGCATCTGCTTTCTGTAGTCACAATCTTTCAAACAGAACCTTTATGGCTGTTTCTCAGGATCTGGCTATTACGATTTTTACTATGATCAGAAAGGGGAAAAGCACGTGCACTCCCATTGCCTATGACCCTTGCTGTTTATAATAAGAGATGTATGGGCAGATTGCAGCAGTACCTTGCAAGCACACTGCCCTGACACTTCAAGAGCACTCCCTGTTGTGGAATAATTGCTATCCCATGGAGCCCAGTGGAAATCACTGAGACAAGCTGGTAGAAAAATACTGCAGCTGACAGCAAGTGTTTTCTAGATCAGGCTGCTACACAAAATATAATAAACAAATCACCTTGTGACCTCCACCTTCTTTAGCAGATGAGACTCCCAACACAAAGGAAAATCTTCTCTGTTGAAGAAGCAGGCTTAACAAGCTTAAGCACACACTTCAAGTTGAGCATGTGCTTAAGCGTGCTGTTTGTCAAGGCCAGATTCTGGCTCACTTTCCAAGAACTGCACTCACAGTTTCTAAGATGAGAGCAAGCTTCCTGCATCACTGGTTGAGTGAAGACTGGGGTAGAAGAGAGTTCTCTGCTGAATCCACATTCTGAATTCAAGCAGCAGTCTCACATTGCTCCCATCTAAGCCACAGCAGAGGATGGCAAACAATTGTATCAGAACCCACTGTAAGCTCAGGGCCTTTAGGGAAGTCTTGAGGATGCCACAAGTCTGGGTCTCTCTCTTGGAAGACCCCTTGGCATCAGACCTTGCATCCCAGAGAACTCCAGAGGTGCTCTGCCAACTCCTTTTGGTCAGGATTATGCTTTGAGATCCTTCAAGGAAAGATGCTGCTCCTGTGAAAGAGCAAAGGACCATTAATATTACATTGGTGTAGTATCACACCAGTGACCTCTGATTCTACTGCTTAAAGAATATCTCCACATCTCTGGGTCTCTTATGCACCAGAAGAAGAAAGGGCAGAAAACTGTAGCTAGCTTTAACAAACAGGACCTCAATACTTGGCTTCATATAAATACAAGGCCATAGGATTAGCTGCTTGTTTTGAGCTTGAAAACCAAGCCAATAATTTAAACTCCAGAATAGAACTAGGAATGCAACTTTAGTTTGTTTAACCTCATTTCCTAAAGAAATAAAGCTTATGCAGTTAAATTGTCTCTGTGTGCACGCAAGCCTTTCCTTCTAACCTTGTACCCTTCTGCCAATTCAACTGTGTTTCACAAAGATAAAGTTCTGTTGAGCATCTGAACAAAAGAATCCCACCACTGGTGTGCTCTGCTCCAGTCTTAAGCATAAGATACTGGAGAGTCGACATTGCCAGTGGCCTCACCCCAGCTGGATCACAGCTCATATTGTGTTAAATGCTGGTGACACAGAAGCTTTGGAAACACTGTTTGAATTTCAATGTAGGATATGGGGTTTTTGTCTTTTAAATTTTTGTGCTGGGTGCCAATGAGCTGCCCCCCATGCCTGGGCTGCCTCACACAAAAGATCAGGAGTAGACTCAACTTTGCAGCAGCTCTGTGAGGCAGTGGCCTGGCAGGGAAGCGGGGGCCATGTGCTGTGCAGACCATTGCTCTGGACTGGAGCTATGGAGGGGAATCCAGCCAAGAAGGACAGAAGGCAGAAAAGAGACCCTGCAATCTGTTGGAGGGGTTGTACTATAAACAAGAGCAGGAAGGCTTCAGCATGCCAGGGAAGAACAAGCTGTGCAGATAAAAGAGGCTGCTTCAAAAGAATGGAGGGTAACTAATTTTTCTTGCACCGGGCGGCCAAAAAGAGGGAAAAAGAAGTGGTCTTCACTGAGCTGGCAGTCAGAGGAGGGGAACAACCTTCTCATGCTAGAAAAGCTCATAGAAAAGCCTCTGCAGGTGCCCTTTTATCAGAGTTGCAAGGACAGCAGGATTCAGCAAACTCCAAATTTTGTCTTTGGTCCTACAAAGATGCTCAGGGAAAGGGCCTGAGCTCTCAAATGGGCCAAGAGGCCTTGGTCCTTGATGTGCCTCAACGGCAGAGGGAAAGTCAAGGGGATTTACAGCTGTCTAAGAAAAGAAATCCAGGGAATTGTAGGGGATGCAGGGTTGGCATCTCCCCAAGCACACCCTGGCCTTCCAAGCCCAGGGCTCGAGTTCCCCATTAGGCAGCTTTGACCTCCTTGAGGATCCCATACCAGAGCAGAGGAAGTACAACCCCACAGCCTACAGAAGACAAGTCTTGTAAAGAGTATTCAGGTCAGACCCTAGCAGCCCAAAATAAAGGTTTCTCCATCTGGAACAAGCTCTGACAGTCCAGAGGCCTTTCTCTGACTCTCCTGCACAACAACCTTCTCTTAAAAGCTGACCTGTATGTCCCCAGTCCAACCACTTGACTGGTCTTAGCTGGGTACAAACTGATAACATGGGATTAATTTATTTTAGAAGGTGAAACTACAAGTTCTCCTCAGCCAAAGTCAAAGATTGGTGCAATTGGGCATTGGTTATGGTGTCTCTGAGCTTAGTGTGGGCTACCAAAACCCTCCCAGAAGCTGGGGCATCTCAGGATCCTTACCCTGGGCTGATTTCCAGTTCTCTGTTGGTTAGCTTTGCTACACACAGCAGCCCTGCATGCAATTCAGCCCCAGCAGAGAGTGCAGGCTGGCCACACATCCAGGAGGAAGGAAGTGAGCTCTGTTCATGTGGAGAACCACCAAGGTGTGCTGGCAAAGTGGTGAAATGGGGCAAATATTTTCAATATGACAGTAATAGGACCTCTAAAGAGCAGCCTAAGACCCCTCAAAGGATAATCCATGAGATTCTAGAATGGCTCTGGAGTTTTGGGGGACTCATATTAGATATTAGCTGCTGCTCATATGAGATATACAATACAGGCAGTTCATTTGAAGCCAGCAGTCAGCCAGCCCAGCTCATGAGAAGAGGTTTAGATCCAAATGAGACAAAGCTCCTGCTAAGACCAACACTGAGAACCCCATTTCCTTTATTTTTTTCACCGATGGGAGCATTTCTTTGGAAGGATGTGAACCATTTCCTCTGCAGCACAGCTGGGATGCACCATCCTTCCCAGGATTTTCACTCTGCATCTCTGCCCCTGACCCAGTATGTGGAGGGTGAGTCCAAGCCACTGCTGGGAGCATGTTCTGACTGAAAGGACACCTGGAGTGCACCAGCAAACTGCTTGCAAGTGGCCTCTCATTTTGTAGGTCTGTTCTCTGCATGGCCGGGCTGTTCCTTGTGTCTCGCTGAACTTGGGCCATATGGAGCAAATGCTTCAACGTCTGTCTGTGTCTGCCTGACCGTGCAACTCAAGGGCTCTCTGCAAACAATGTTCTGCTCTCAATATTTGCATGAGCTGGGACAGTCCTTGGATGGGGCTTTTCTCGCTCTTCCCAAGTTGTTGGTTTTTTCCCCACAGGATCTCTCAAAGCATAAGGAGCCATCGCCAGGGACCTGGAACTGGATGGCTGCTGGCAGGGAGAAGGTGGCTGGAAACAGTTGCAGGGTTATGCTCTGCACCTTCCCTCTCTCTCTCATCCATATGTGACACTGGGATCTGGCTTAGCTCTGGGCAGTGAAAAGTATGACAAGAAAGAGAGAAAAAAGGTCTCTCATCTGCTCCTGTGTCTCTCTGCTGTGCAGCCACCTGGAGTCTGCTGGCTTGCAAGGGAAGAAAGGGCGAAGGCAGAAGATCGGGACAGAGACCATGGGGCTATGCATCCCTTCCTAGCAAACATGCTCTGCAGCAAGAGGACCTGAAACATGTGAAAAAGTTTGATTTTTTTGCTTGAGAGAGGCAAAACCCTGGACCCAGACATCTCTTTAGCCTGTGGTTTTCTTGAAAAGTGGTGTGTTTGGAAGTGCCTGTGTGCATGTGGTGTGCTCATGTCTGCGTGTGATTCCCAGGTGAGGAACAGCACTCTCAGAGCTGTGATGCGTGTTGAGTTGCACCTCACTCTTCCTGCCTGCCTTGTTTTTCTCGGGCTGACAAGCTCCTGACTAATGGCAGTCACTGCTGCTTAATCAGGAAGCAATTTAATGATAACCTTTTCTAATTAACTAGCAGAGAGAAGAATGAATAAACTGTGAAACAGCCAGCTGGCTGCAGTGTCCCGAGCCAAAGGGCCTGTCAGGTGAAAGAAAATGGTGTCTGGGGACAAGGATGGCAGCTCTGGGCCTGCCACTGGGCAGGGTAGAAAAATTCTGAGGTAGGAGGGGGTTATGGTGTTCCCCAGGGCCTTTTCTCTGCTTTCTCCCCTGCTCTGGTCACCCACATGGGGAATGTGACTGTTCAGGAAAGGCATCTTCGTGTGTACGATCAAGCCCCATATATAATTAAAACCCTGGGAGGACCTTTTATTTTAACTTTTATTTTAACTGATGCAAATATGAATAATCACCTTATTTTGAAGATGTTCACAAAATCATAATCAATGTGCTTTCCAAGTTGGAAAGCACATTGAAAGACCATCTGATCTAACCCTTTGTGGGAAAGGGAGCCAAGATTAGGTTTTCTATCTCCCTGTCCAATTGGATCTTGAAACCCTTCCATGATGGGGACCCCACTATGTCCCTGGAGAGCTTGTTTCAATGATTGATTGTTCTCAATGCAAAAACTTTCTTTCTCATTTCAAGATGAAACCTCTTCCAGTGTAATTTCTTGAACAGCGTAGGGACCCAATGTTGCTTCCTGAGGGACTGCACTTGTGACAGGCTGCCAGTGCCGGCCTGCGTAAAACCCATTGATTGCTGCCTTCTGCTGTGGCCTGGGAGCCAATTCCCTCCCCATCTCACAGATCCCCCCCTTCAGCCTATCTGGTCAACTCATCCAGGAGGAGGCCATGGGAAACATGGTCAAATATTGTGCTGAAGTCCAGGTTAACCACTTCCATTACTCTTTCCATATAAAAAGAAAATGTCATTTGGCTGTAGTAGGTGTTTAGGTTAATCTGCCATGATTTCCCCTCTAATAAATCTGTGCTGGCTTTCCCAATCACCTACTTCATTTGCTTTGTGATAGTTTCTTGGAAGACTGTACTACTTTACAAGGGCCTGGAGTAATACTAATGGGCCCATAGTTTCCTGTGTCCTCTTTTGTGTTCTGCTTGTAGAAAGCCCTGACATCTGTCCTCTTCCAGCCTCCAGGCACATCCCCTCATCTGTCTGGTCACTAGTAGTGTCCCCAGGGATCAGTGTTGGGCCCAGTCCTGTTTATTGGCAATCTGGATGAGAGGATTGAGTTTACCATTAGCAAATTTGTGGACGACACCAAGTTAGGTTGGACTGTCACTCTGCAGAGAAAGCTGGGCAGGTTGGATGAATGGGCTTGGATTAGGGTATGACATTTAACATGACCAAATGCCAGGCCCTGCACTTCACCCACAACCACCCCAGGCAGCACTACAGGAAGGTGGCAAAGTGGCTGAAAAGCTGCCCAGTGGAAAAGGACCCAGGAGTGCTGGCTGACAGCAGGTGAACATGAACCAGCACTGCCCAAGTGGCCAAGAAAGCCAATGGCAGCTGGCCTGTATCAGGAATAGTGTGGCCAGCAGGACCAGGGCAGTGATTGTCCCCCTGTACTCAGCACTGGTGCGGCCACATCTTCAGTGCTGTGACCATTTCTGAGCCCCTCAGCTCAGGAAGGACATTGAAGTTCTGGAGTGAGTCCAGACAAGAGCTGTGAGGGGTCCGGAGCAGCTGGGGAGCAGCTGGGGTTGTTTAACCTGGAGAAAAGGAGGCTCAGGGGAGACCTTATCACTCTCTCAAAGCGCCTGAAAGGAGATTGCAGCTAGCGAGGGTAGGGCTCTTCTCCCAGGCAGCCAGGGACAGGTTGAGAAGACACAGCCTCCAGCTGCACCAGGGGAGGTTAAGGTGGGACATTATGAAGAATTTCTTCACAGAACAGGCAATTACACATTGGAAAGGGCTGCCCTGGGAGGTGGTGGAGTCACGTCCCTGGAGGTGTCTAGGGAGACTGAACGTGGCACTCAGGGCCATGGTGTGACTGACATGGTGGTGTTTGTTATAGGCTGGACTCGATGATCTCAGAAGTCTTTTCCAACCTACCACCAATATTCAAAAATGACAAAGCAGCCTTGCACCAATGCCAGCTGCTGCTCCTAGCCCCGGGGGCAGACTCCTTCCTCACTGCTGACAAGTGCCGTCACCCTTTCTCACACATCAGCTCACTGCTAACTCTCCGCTCAGCCACCGTTCAGGAACAGCACGCATTGGCGAGCCAGACCCACACAGGAGGGGCAGCCAGCGAGGGGGTCCGCCCCCGCGTACAGCGCTGGGTGCTGGCTGGGGAAGGACTTCAGCCTGGGGCCGGCAGCAGAGTCCCCGCACGCCGTACGGGGCCTGAGCGGGGGCTGCCCCGGAGTCCCGGCTCCCCCTACGGAACGCCACAACCCCAGCGCCCCCGAGATGGCGCCGCGACCGGAAGACTTCATTTCCTAGCGCCCCGCGCGCCCCGCTCGCCGCTCTTATCTCCCGGCGTGCTGTGCGCTCCCGGCCGCTCAGTGCCACCGGGCGGTAGCGCAGGGCCTGCTGGGAGCTGTAGTCCCTCGGCGGCGCTCCGGGCCGTGCCCGCCGGCGGTGAGCGGGCGGCGGAGCCTCCGCGGCGGGCGGGAAGAAAGCGTGACCTCCGGGACCGCGCGGGTGGCGGGGGGACGCGAGGGACGGGTCGGGACCTCCGTGGAGTTTGGGACGGGAGCCTGCCCGGCTCCTGGGAGAGGAGGGGGCAGAGGGTGAACCCCCCGCTCGCAGGAAGCTGAGGAGCGGCGGGGCGGGCATCCCGCAGGACGCGGGCAGCGAGCGCATGGAGCGGGGCGGGCTGCTGGGAGAAGTAACGGGAGGCAGCTCCTCGCTGCTGTTTGAAGGTCCGTGACCTGCGAATGGAGCTTTCTCAGGAGGAGCTGGCTCTGTCCTGTGGGGTTCAGCATGTAGCTGCCACGCTCTGTGAGATACCCAGGAACCGAAGGTGAACAGGGAAGATGGGCATCGTCCCATCTTTGCTAAAAGGTACTCGAAATAGGACACACTAACACCAAAGGGATGTAATCCTTTGCCTCCATGTGCCTTCGCAGGACTGGCTTTGCAATGCAGGGTGTCCCCGTGCTTTGCTATTTTATTAGTTCTGCTGGGAATTGCAGAGAAGAGTACTCAGAACAGTAGTGGAATGGGAGTTTTCTCCTTTTTCCATATGTTTTATCAATGCAGGACTGGCATGCAAGGCCTCATCAGTGTATGTTACTATCTACTTTGCTGTACTACTAGATTCATGTAGGATCAGTTACAGTAATACTCAATCACCAATAATACTAAGTGATCAATACAAAAATAATCTGCTTTTTTTTTTTCTCCCTGTAGACGGGCCTCTCTTCCTCTAAAAAAGCAGTTGCCTCTGTGGTTAATTCCCAATGTAGTTTTGGAAGAGACTTGTTGGAGTTGTTGAAGATGTCATCAGGCCTTACGGAGGAGCAGAAGAGGAGGATTGAGGAGAACCGGCGGCTGGCTTTGGCCAGGAGAGCAGAGAGGCTGGCAGCCCAGGGCGCTGGGCACGCGGGCATTGCTGCAGCTCCGCACACGGGGCACAGGCTGGGCAAGCCGGGAAGCTCCAAGGAGGAAAACAATCATGTTGGGTTCATCAGCCAGCCCCCATGCAATCCAAACACGCCTGTGGAGCAGAGGAGCTGTCTCCAGAAAGGCTATAACCATTACACAGCAAAGCAACAGATGGCTGGCTCACACAGAGAGCAGCAAAAGAGTTGTTCAGAGGACTCAGAGCAAGCAAGTGGCCTAAAGCAGTTCCCTGCGATCATCCCGAATTCTCTGAGTTATTCCCATAAACATTTCTTGGATGCTGGTAGTCAGGAAGATGGACAACACACTTCAGTTAATCATGGAACATTCCAGCAGCCCAAATGCAACCCAGCGTTCCAAAACCCCACAGGACCAGCTCCTCCGAGATTCACTGATACCGGGCACCCTGAGGGTAGTAAAGGTTTACAAACTTGGGACAAATCTGCCATTAAATATGTTTCACTACCAAGCAGTGCCCCCCTGAGCGATTCAGAAATGCTGGAAAGCATAAACACAGTGACAGAAAGAACAGAGGGAGGTTTTGTCTCTCAGGCCAGTGGTGGGATGCAGAAGCTGACCACCTCTGCTGGTGTGGGCTCTGCCTTTGAAGCTGCCTCTTACAAGAAAGCAAATAATGTTACAAAAGGAAAATGTGTGAAATATGGGGAAGACCGATTCCAGGTTGAAATAGGGTACAATGCTGAACTTATTGCTGTGTTTAAGAAGGTACCAAGCAAAGTCTATGGTAAGAACTGTTTGTCTGCTGTTATCTCTGTTGTAAATTGGGTTGAAGTTTTGGCATCTGCTGCTATTGTAGTTGCTACTTGCTCTTACCAATGTACCTATTGCTGGGGTGGAATATGTGGTATTAATGGGGGATTAAAGAAGTAAATGCTGATTAAATTGGATAGAAATTCTGGACATAAATAGCTTGAGCTTGGATTTAGAAAAGAAGTCTGAAGCCTTCCTTTATGAGCAGTGTTCTGAGAGGTTTAGTGGCAGCAGCTGGTCAGTTTGTTGGAAGTGAAGGAAGCAAAGTTATTCATAAACTGGGATGTGAAAATGGGTCACTTCAGCTGTAGTTCAGAGTTATGAGCTGATTCTGTTTCCTGGGTTACAGAGAGCAGTGGAATCTCTCCCTTTTGTCTTTCTTCTAATATTTTACCATTATCTTTATTTGTTTTATTCTATTTTTGTTTTCCCTCAGGTGTTGCTGATCCCTGTGAATGGCTGTTGCATTCCAGTCTTAGTATTCATATTCCCCATGTTTTTTTCTGCTGTCATGCAGCTGTAAACATGGGCATAAGTGTTTTTCAGATGTGTGGCAAAAAATTTGCATGAGTAGATTGAATACTCTTACCTCACATGAACATTTCATGGCACCACTTATTTTCTGCCCCAAATGATTCATATTCTGCCCTATTACTCTTGCCCTACTTTAGATCCTGCTATGAAAAAATGGAATTTCAGCATGGAAGATTACAGCAGTGTCTGTAAGTAAATGTTGAATGATAGAAACAAGCGGAATCTTGACACCCCCTCCTTCCCCTGCTTTCCACAGTTATTGTTTAGCTTTGTTAGTGTCTTGAGTAATAAAATAGTGCTACTTAAAGATAATGCCCATCTTTTAGGCATCAAGCTTGTAACATTTTTCTGATGCTTTGTAGTTGATTAGAAATAATTTAATTTTTCATGTAATCTAAATACCAAGCACAGGTTGCCCTTTCTCTACCATTGCATTTTTCAGCAACCAACAAGATCATAGGAAAATTATCTGCTGTGCTGGTACTTGTTTTGAATTTGTTTTGAAAACTGAGTGTGTTCCAGTGGCTGATGCTTAATTTCTGGGTCCATTAATGTATTTTCTTTTTAAATAGCTCTTCTATAAACACATTTATTGTTCATTTTGTGTGTCAAAAAAAGATAAAGGGTAGTTCTCCAGAGTTTTGAGTGAGACTGAAAATGAATTTGCCTTTTTTTTGGTATAACAAGGGTGGGTTCATCTTTTTTTTCCTCTCCTGTCTTCTTATTCTGGAAAGATTGAGAGATTATAGAGGCAAACACTTCAGGTAGGCTTTTCAGAAGCACACTGTACTGAAGTGAGTGATAAATCACTATTGATTTCAGTGGGAACAGAATTAGGCCTGTGTTGAGCACTTTAAAAAACCACAGTTGAGTGCTGGTATTTTAGCTTCCCATGTGGGTTGCCACACATTTATAATTTAAATGCTGTTGGCTTGCTTGAAGTGTATGAAGTACAGATGAGAGCTCCTCTGTACCAAGGAGCCTGCAAATGAAGAGAATGGTTTTTAGAAATCAAGCATTTTTCTTTAAAGCTATGAAATACCTGAGTACTCTGTGGAAAGTTCCTGTTTACAAGTGAAGACAGTATGTGACCAACATTGGCCTGTGAAATTGGGGAAAATAGCCTGAGAAAAGGGAACTAACATAAGAGGGCCTTGCAAATGTAAAAGTGAAAATGAAAACCAATTATTTTTAAAGTTCCCACTTGTAATTTAGTTTTTATGAATAACGTGATCCTGTATCACCTTTTTTTTTCTTTGTACTATAAATTAAACACGCAGTCAAGCTTAGGGGCAAATGTTGAAATAAAGGAGTAAAATATGCTTTTTTCCTCCCTAATTTCTTTCAGTTTTAGTTGTAGAGGTGACCTCTAACTACACAATGCTAAACCAGTAGCATCTAAAATCTTTTGCTTGGTGCATTGGGAGGAGAAGGTATTGGTGTTTTCCAATCCCTCTAATTTGAAAATTATTTTCAGTGGGTACTCTTTTTATTTGGAGTGGAAATCTCAAATGCTTGGTTTTATTCAGGAAGTCACTTATTTTAAAATAAGGTTGGATGATACCCAAATGATTTATTTATTAATTGATTGGGAAGAAATTGTCTGAATTTTTTTCTCCATTTTCACATCTTGACCACTGAACTTAAAGTTTGTACCTTTTTGTTGTGTATAAGTTTTCTGGACTAGTTAAAAAGAAGCAGAGAGGAACATCATGTGCAGCTCAATGCTCAAAGGACTGGATTCACCTGGGTTTATTTTGAACATCTCACAGAGAGGGAAAGTTGCCTTCCACAAGTACTTGGAGGCAGAGGGTGCTTAATGGTCCCCTGCTTTTGAGTGTAATGACTCTGGAAATGTTCATGAATCTTTGTGTTACTGTAGTATCTGTGAGGTGGAGGCTTGGGCACAAACTTCACTACTTTGGTGCTGTAAAAAGTATAAGAAATAGTATTTCTTAACCATCAGAGTTCAGTTATAATAATAAAGGCAACACATGGGTATGGATTGGCAGAGAAACACAGGGGCAAGTGGCATGTTTATTTCTGTGGATAGCTGTGTTCTCAGGCTAACATCAGTAAAATGCTGTCCCTCCAGTCTCCATGCCCTGGCATTGTGTCAGAAGTGATTGCTGGTGATGGGTAGGACAGGAGTGCAGGTGGCTGTGTGGAAGTGCAAGTCTAACTGTAAGACACAGAATAAAGGGTAATGAACTTAAATTGTAACAAAAGAGATTTAGGAATTTGGACTAGATTCCTTCCTACAGCATTCCTCCTAGATGGATTGTCTATCAGATATTGACATGAGGCAGGAGGCAGATTTTTAAATCTTTCTCCTTTGTTGTTTACGGAAGCACCTTCCCATCTTTTCAGACACATGCTATTGATCACCATGCCCCTGTCCCTGTGATTTTCTGAGTTAAAGCACTGTAAGCTGGGTGCAATTTACTGCTAAATGTGCTTCTGAAGATTGCTTGCCCTGGCCTAGGGAGCCACATTTTAGAATTGCTGACAGAGAGGGAGCTTAGTGCAATCACAATGCTGGACAGGGCATTTACTGTCACATGTTCCCTTTGCCCCTGCTGTATTCTCTGTGGAAAATCCCACCACCCTTCTCCTCCAGGCCATTGCTTTCTCTAGTTTTTGTCCCTGTGAATGAAAGCAGGAAATCATCATTCCTTTTAAACTTGTATGGCTTCTTTGTTATTAATTCTTTTCTATATCTCTATTCTCCCTAGTGGAAGCAGCAAATCAACTTCCATCAGTAATTCTGGCACCACTGGAAGGAGAAAATGTGGTTGGCTTGGCATCAGGCTCTCATTTTGTTGGCAGTAGAGTTGATGTGAAATCCCTCTTGAAGATGTGTAAGAACTGGAAGAAGCCCTCAGCCCTGGTCAAAGGGAAGTGTGTGCTCATCTCTCGCCTGCGATTTGAGGTCGATATCGGGTATTCTGCAGAAGTGATTGCAGTGTTCAAAAAGATAGATTCCAGAAATTATGGTGAGTCTCCTGCTGTGTCTGCTTTGTAATTATGGCCATGTTGAGACTGGTCTTGCTTCGTAGATAAGAGGTTGTAAGAGTACATCCTCTGAAAGAGTACAAGAGAATGTGCTGTGGTGAAGATTTTAACAGATCTTGTAGTTCTAATTTAGTGTTGTATCCATGTCCAGCACTTTATCCCATGGCAGAACGTGTCCTCAGCCTGTTAGCTGAGGTGATAGTTCAGGTCTCAGCATGATTACATTGACGTTTACTGTAAAGTCTGTAAATGAGGTGGGTTGTGCTGACAGTCTGCCAGCAGTATGGAGACCGTGCAAAGTTCTTGTCTTTATTATCAAATGCAGCTGGATGTTCTCTTACTTCTGCTTTACTGTGGTGTACAGTGGCTGCAACTGCCTGAGCAGATTTAGTTTGCCAGGAGTTTTACCAATGTTTTCAAGGCAAGTGTAACTGTAGAGCGCTTTTTATGTTGGCATTCAGATGGCTATAGTAAATATAATTTTTTTCCCACTTGTAATTTGGGAAATGAGACACAGTGATGAGGTGACATGCGCGGTGTCACAGAAAGGCAGTGACAGCATGGAGAAGAAATTCTGGAGCTCTAGTTCTTTGGGCAGGGCCCCACTTCCTTGTTCTGCCTTCACCTGACTCTGAATTCAGTCTTCTTTCCCTGGTGTTGCATACAGCTGCTACCCAGGGATAAGCATTCCAGATAGGTCTGGCATTAAATTTGGATATTGATGAATTTCCTCCTGCACCCTCCTGAGCACTTCGACTCTGGGGTATCGAGGCACAACTGAAAGTGATTGTTTTACTGACTGAAGTCAGGGTTTGTTGGTTCGCAAGCAGAAACTTTGCACACATTCTTCGGCCCTTCTTGCAGTGAAGAAAAATGGTTGCCAAAATCCTTGAGCAGATGGGTTCATTAGGAAAGCTGATCTTGGCTTGCTCTGGTGATACCACCATTTCATGTGCGGTCATACTTTTAAATCTTCTCCAAACTAACAGCTTAACATGACAGCAAAGAGAGGAGAATTGATTTAGATCAAGGTAACAGTTCTTCTAAAACGGTTTTGAAATGCAGAGGATGTAGGTAGATAGACATGTTCCTATGGACAGAGAATTCAGTCTTTTTTCAAAAGAGACTTATGACAGTGTTTGTTGTAACTATTGCAGATATGAATACCAGAAAGTGGAATTTCCTGCTGGAGGATTACCCCAAACTAAGTGAGTAGCTGTGTTTCTCCAGTGAAGGAGAACTTCCTGTGCATCAGTTTCTGTCTATTGCTTTTTGCCTTTATGTATCTGTATAATCCTGCTGAAACTGTGACTTGCCAAGCTGAAATGTAGAACTGTGTTTTGGTATGTTTTTTTTTGCTAATAGATGCAACTTTGCAGAATCATCCAGTCTCTGCAGCATGCTTCTAGCACATCTGCTTCTCAGGTTTTTATGTTTAATTGAGATTATAGAGTGCTTTGAGATGAATAGCATTACACAAGTTTTATAGATTATTATTTATCATCCCAGTCAGCATGCTGTGTTTGCTTCAGTGCTCATGTGAGGGGTTTTGGCTGTGGAATTTGGTTGGGGTAAGTTCCAGAAGGATAATAAGCCAGGTGCTCTCTGCACATCCTTAGGAAGTGTGAGTTTTTCAGAAGTGAAATGCTGTTTCTCAGAGTACTTGTTCTCCAGCATGGGCTCCTGCTTCCATGGGATACCAGAATGTGTTGAATAATTGAGTAAGTGCCTGCTTCTATGATGCATATCTTAATAACATTAGTAATGGTTGTAGGGCTGAAAGCCATGTGGTGGGGCTGTGTAGGAAGGCCAAGTCCTGAAACAAGTGAGTGTGTCTTGGAGGAGACTGTTATGAAACTGCAGGGTTGGGATGTTGACATTTCCTGATTTTGCTGAGTGCTGATGATCGCTCACAATTTGGTCAAAAGGCCTTTTGTACATGCAAAGGGCCTGATCCTGTAGCATGTTCCAGGCAGTGTGAGCAGACACATCACCTCCTAGTCTGTCATAGGATCAGTCATGCTGGCTGGGAGTTGTACACATTACATGAGGTATTCAGAATCCCACAGATTTGAGGAAAGGAAAATAATTCCATGAATCTTGCAGCGTGTAATTTGTGAGGGCATTTGAGGATTCCAGCACGTGCCTTTTAGAGGAGCAGCATTTGCTTTGTTGCCTGTTCATTTGCCTACATCAAAATTAAAAAAAGAGAATTTAGGCTGGATGCCATTTCCAGCAGAGAGATCTGTTAGCTGGGAACTGTTTGTAGAGGTTAATGTCTCTTTGCCTAGTTGCTCAGTCATCTTTATATAAAGGTCACTTCACTAAAAACTGTCTGTTGGATGAATCATGCTGGTGGCAGATATATCTTAATCACTCTCCCAGCTCATGTACAGAACAATAGCAACAGAATTATCAGTGAGCAAATTGTAGCAATTATGCTAACACACAGCTCAGTCTGTGAGTGTAATAACAAGCTTGTGCTGTTCTTTGGATGGAGAGAGTTCCTGCTATTGAAGAAGTATAAATTAAACCAGAGAGTTTTAAAAGTTTGGTCATTGCCCAACCACAAATGGAAATCTTTTCATATGTATATTTCTTGGAATTGCTTTCCCCCTTTATATGGCAGGGGTCCATCCTGCTGTTTTCCTCTTGGAGACGACTGAAACAAAAATACCTAATTGAATTCTGGTGCATTTACTGCTGGTATAGTGAGTTCTTATTTTAGTTGTTTTTCCAAGCAGGGTTTTTTTGCCTTCTGGACTTCATATACAAACCACTATTAAAGAAAAAAAAAAAAAAGGAAGCTGCTTCCTGCAATAAAAATTTGTGCCCCTGCATTTGTGTTCCTAGTGTAGAGGTGTCTTTGATTTCATAGTCACTGGACAAAAATTATTTAATAAGTTCTCCTGGTTACAGCTCACTGCATGTTTAAAACTGGTGTTAATTTGCTTAGAAATTAACTGTTGGATTAAAAAGAAACACTTTTATTTTTGGGGGGATGGGATACAGAGGCTGCTGGAGGGGACTAAAATAAGGTTGTCCAGGAGGAGAATTGGCTAGATGCTCTGGTTATGATGTGTGGGATGAAAAGATGAAGGCTCTGAGGTCTTGGCATAATGGATGCTGGGGATCCCTTTAGTTGAACTGGGAAGGTAAAGTTGTGAGGCTTCATGGGTGAAGGAACACTAGTACTGAGGAACTGAAGTGGCTGCCTGTAAGCTGCTCTGTCCAGGAGAAGAGCAGCTGGGCAGGGAGGTGCTGTAGGTCCTGAAGGATGGCTGTTGGAGTGCTGCTGCTGCTGGTGGTACAAGAGCTGTTTCTCTGAGTCTTGAGGTGCTTCCTGTTTTCTTACCCAGTGTGGTAAATAAGCGTGGTAAAGTAGAGGCAGAACCCAACTGTGTGAATTCAGGGAACAGGAGGAGAAGAGAGTTTTCGAAATTGAAGATGAATTATATTCTTTAGGTTACTGTCTTGGGTCATTTCTGATGGTTTTGGCATGGTGGGCACCTCAGAGGTACAGAATCCCAAGGTTGAGATAAAGATGCTCCTGCTTTCTAGGCTTCAGGAGCTCTTTTGTTCAAATCTGTACTTCACTTCTGAGTAAAGTGTGCCCTGAGGTGCCCTGAGCATGAATAATCCAGCTCCAGCTGTATTAGTAGCAATCGTCTCTGAATGATGGCATCAGAGTTGCAGTTTTTTATAATCAAGTCTAAGTAAGAGGGGAGGAGATGTGATTCATCATGTGGTTCTGAAATAAACTTTAGGGAAGAGGCCAGGCTGACACCTGTGCATGATGCCATGATTTCTGTGAGCTGTTTCAGGATAGGAGATGATATTTTTGACAAGGTTGAGGGTTGTGTCCTGAGATCCATAGTGGAAGTTGTATGTATGTTGTCCTTCAGATAATGAACTGCTCTGTTCTTTGCAGTGCAAGTGTTACTGAACCTTGTGTCCGTAGAAGTGGAGCCACTGCCTGAAGCAGTAATTAAGACCTTTGCTGCTCAGCTCCAGAGATCTCCATCACTGACAGACGTTCCTGATGCTGACCTTTCAGGAGTGGACTCCAAAATTGTGATGAGCCTCATGCCCTTTCAGCGGGAAGGTGTGAAGTATGTCCTTTTTGCATGCTCTTAAGTGCTAGTCCTTGTCTAGAATTGTGTCGTTTTTATTGGTGCACAGATTGCCTTCTTGTCCATGGAGGGCTCTGCATTTCTCTAGAGTCTGGGTCTATTATACACTCTGCCACTTTGGGCTTTTGATTGTTAGGTATAGGATGGTTTGTTTGGGATTTATTTTTGAATTTTTTATTATTTTTTGGGTGACACATCTGTTTTATTTCTAGATAGAATTCATCATGAGTCAGGTGGAAAGTAGTATTTTGTTAGCCTAAAAAATTGATCAAATGATACATCTCTGATCTCCCTCTTGTGATTCAGTATGTACATATTTGTCATATGATTTTTTATTTTGTAACGTAATTGTTTTTTTTCCCAAGTGCATCTCTTCTGTTGTTGTTGTTTTTTGAATACTAAATACACATGGGAAGGGACCAAGAAATGGGACCTAAGCCCTAAACCATTTAAAATTACTAATTATATGTACAGATAAAAGTTTAAATGTCCCTATCCCCATCATATATGATCAATAGTTGCTGATTTCAATATGCAGTCCAGGACAGTCTGTACTTAATGGTCTTAAATTGCTATTGTTTTTAGTAATAATTCCTTAGCCAGGATGAACTCTGGAACACAATGGGAGTAATATAATGGAAAAAATGTGCTTTAAATAATTGTAAGGTCTTCAGACTACTTCTCATATGAAATCAAAATCTCTAAGAACTAAGCTGAACCACTCTGTTAAGGAGTTTCCAAGCTTTGAGAGATGAACTGAGCTGAACCACTCTGTTAAGGAGTTTCCAAGCTTTGAGAGATTTGTGGGAGCTGCTCATTTGTATGAAGACTAAGGAAGAAAATCCAGGTTTACTGAAGAACCCAGATCACTTCCAGGTGATCCACATCAGAGGCTTGGTCATTACTTGTGCTCATCTTGGTTGCCAGTTAGTAACCCATTTCTTGACTCTTCTTTCCCTCTCTGTTTTCCCCAGTTTTGCAATTTCCAGAAAGGGACGTTTGCTCCTGGCGGATGACATGGGCCTGGGCAAGACCATCCAGGCCATCTGCATTGCTGCCTATTACCAGCAGGAATGGCCCTTGCTGGTGGTCACTCCTTCTTCTGTGAGGTTTACCTGGGCAGAGGTACTGTGGGCTTGGCCATGTGCACGGGGTCAGTGAAGAGCCTGTGGGATGGTTAGACTGTATTGTGCTTTGCAAAAGTTAAACTTCTGAATGTATTAAGGAAAAAAAACCCAAAAAATGTACTGATTTAGAAACTTGATGATGGTGGGAAAATGCTTGGCATTGACTGTATGGTATATGCCTATTTTTTTTTTTTAATGGCTGATTTTCTTTTTGTAGTCCAGCTGATCTCTTGGGAAAAGGGACAGCTAGAGAAAGTGTGTCCTCTGACCCTCTGTTAACTTTTTTCCTGCAAGTCAGTTGGCTCCAAGTGGGCATTTTACTCATCAGTGTCAAAGATAATAGTTACATTCAAGCAATTGTCTGGTATTTGAGCTCATCATAGCAGTATTTACCAGTTCCTTGGCAAGAACAGAGTCCCAGATGCTAGGATTCTCCATTCTGTTCAGAAAGCCCCATTATCATCATCATTGTCTGTCATAATATGTCTTTTGGCCTGTCCAGTGTATGCTGCTGACTCCCCTGAGTCCTTTATTAATGTTGGTCAAAGCCCAAGAAAGCTTGTATGGCTGAGAAATGTGTCTTGAAATAAATCACTGCCATAGTTTGTACACTGAGGCTGTTGGGTTGCCATAGGCTAGTGAAATGTTCACTGTGGGAGAAAAAGGTGAGACAGAGCTTTTAGGTCAGTGAATTCTTTCCAGAGAAGGAGGAGGTGGGAGTTTAGCTATTCCGGGAATGTGACATTGATGAGAAAAGTATTGATTTGGATTTACTGGTTTTGTACTATAACCAGGTTGTTAGAGCATCTTGGTGTGAGTTTTATTATCCAGTAGTGCAACAAAATGCAGGGTGAAAAGAAGATAAAGTTGTTTACTGAGAAAGGGAGTGATGCTCATCATACTTGAAATCTCAAGGTCTGTAGACCTGTGGGACAGCCCCTAACCTGAATCCATTGCTTCAGTGGGATATCTACCAGGAACAATTTGTGCCTAGGTTTCCTGAAGTATTGGGCAACTGCAAATAAACTTCTACATTCTGCTTCGGGAGATTTAAGAATATGAGGCATTTTTGTCTAGTTGTTTGTTGTTTTTTTTTTTAATTTGAGTGCTTAATTTCTTCCTTCCCCTACCCCCAGCTGCCCAGGAGGCTCTTGTAGGAGATGTTTTGTTAGGACACTTGCTTTAGAGCTCTGCTTGATTTCTGAGTATGTGATGGATGTGGACGTAAGAAAAATGTGTCACAGAAATTCAGAAGGTGAAATTTATTATAGTCTGTAATCTACTCAGTTCATTCTTGTACAGATGTGTTGTATTGTAATGGTACAAGCTTTTGTGGTGTCTCTGGAACCAAATCAGCAGAAATTTTCTTCATCTTAGCAATATCAGTGTTGTATTTTGGCTTTCTGCTCAGGTCACTGAGTGACTCTATAGTCAAGGTGCCATGGGAAGGGACAAGGTACTCTTGGATCTGAAGTGTTGCACCCATATGCATTTAGAGTTCAGCATTAAAAATTAAATAATTAACAGTGTAGTTTCATAGCACTTCTTGTGGACTAAGGTCAGCACCTCATAAAAAGTTCAGGATCAATTTTATGGTGTAAATTATTCCCATGTCCTTTAATAAAGGAGAGAGCAGTACAGTAGGAGTTTCCAGGTACTTTCCTTTGCTGCCACCTTTGTTTTAAATTCTGATGTGGTGTCAAGCACATCCTTTTTTGGGTGTTATCTCACCTTGCCTGCACATTTGCTCATTTGGTGGTGCTTTCAGTGAGTGGAGAAGGATAGTTCATTGTTACTTTCTCACACACTGAGCAATGTGAGAAGCTCACTTTTCACTGCTCCTGCTGCTGCATGAGATTGCTGAACAGTGGAGAGGAATGATTGTGGTTATGGGATTTCAACAGGCAAAGCTCCTAGAGACAGAGATGCCATTTCTCATCACCATTTGGTTACATTTCTGTGGGGACCAGATCCTGATGGGCCCAGACAGTTTTCTGCAGAGCAACATCAGGAGAACTGAAATGTTGCAGAGAGCTTGGTGTCACTGGGGACAGAATTACAAGGGAAAGGGTGGGTGGTCTGGCTAACAGATGGGTTTGGGGGAGGATATCTTGCTCTGGTGTGTGGAGCATTTCAAGAGGTTGATTGAATGACAATTACCACATGAATTTCAGCTGCTGTCATAGAGCAGCTGGTGTGTTGTCAACTTGATCTTTTCATTTTGGTTTTGTTTTTTTGGTTTTGGGGTTTTTTTGGTGGACTTTTTAAGAAGAGGAGGTAGTGGAAGGGTTTTGTTCATCTGGACGAGTTGTACTTCACCCTCACCATGGAGTAAACATTGCTATAGTCATAGATGTTTATTGCTTAGAAGTCTGTGTTTCACAGCTATAGGTATCCTGTTGAGTGGGAAAACTAAATTTTACTGTAAGCAGTGGTCACAGTATTCTCTGGCTCTGAGCATAGCAGGTGCCTTTCTCAAGAAGTTATGCACATTTCCACTAAAGATCAGATTTTTGTTTGTTTTTTTGGGGTATTACTGGGGTTGGTTTGTTTTCCTTTTGTTTGTTGGTGTTTTTTTTCCCAGTAAGAAGGAGTAGGGTTTGAGCTTTCCTTGCTATATAAAGTAGATGTTGCCTTGTAGCCTGAGTTCTGTTCTTGATTTTCCCATTACCAGGGAGGTTGCCATGGGAAGGCTGCTTACCCTTACTGTGCTCCAAAGTGATGTCTAATGGTGGATGGGGTGGGTCCATGCTCTAAATATTCATGAGGATATTCTGTGTAGTGCTTTGGGATCTTGACAAAGAAGATAAGCACCAGAAAAAAATTAATTTCTTTCCTCTTCCTCCAGGCATTCCACAGATGGCTTCCATCCTTGAGTCCAGGAAGCACCAATGTCATAGTGAGTGGGAAAGACAACCTAACAGGAAGCTTGATCAACATCATCAGTTTTGATCTCCTCAGCAGGATGGACAAGCAACTTAAGAGCACATTCCAAGTAGTTATTGTTGTAAGTGATACATGAAAATCTTCAAGTTAATTGTATGCTGCAAATGGGGTAGCCTTTTTACAGCAAAGAAGTGTGAAGTGGGCCTTATTTAGGACTGAAAGTATCTTGTAATTGTGGCTGTGATCACAGCTGTCTTCATGAGTACAAGCATGAGGTTTCTCTGAAACCTTTTGAAATAACTAGTAGAGTTTAATTCCTTTGTGATTCCTAAGGCTCTGTTTTCACTTTTACTGGTTATGGTGCCTCTCTGATTCCACTGTGCTTGGTCATGTCCTCTGCTGGAGAGAAAAGTGTTTAATGTGCTGTGTCAATACAGTAGTCATGGAATTGTATCTTCTTAAGTCTTGGACTTCAGGGTGGTGTTAGTGTTTATCCAGTAAACCAGATAACCTTTCAACATCAAGTATGTGGGTAAAGCATCAAAAACATCTCCCTTAGCTTGTGTTCCACTGACAATCTGCATTAAGCCTTCTTTGATCATTTGTACAGTTTCTTTTGTAAATTACTTCAAATTCCAGTTTTTATCTTTTTATAGAGCCACAGTAAATGGCATTTTTCTGGATTTCAGTTACTAAAAATTCAAAACATCTAGTGTTTCAAATCCAGCTTGGATCAATAGAGAGCAAAAGTGTATTTGTAGCTTACTATGAGTATTTGATGTTCTCAGTCTGGTTTTCAGCACACACACACCTGCCCAAAGATCATGACAATTGGAACATATTAGTCTTTCTGTTTCTCAGCATCAGATGGGAATGTGGTAATAGATGGAGTTCTTTGGAGACCAAGCTACTCATGGGGGAACTGATCATTTTCATTTTTATATTTTGTCTCCTACACACACTGACTAAACATTCTGTCAAGGTGGAAATGCAGATTATTATTTTTTTAGGCTCGAGGCTACTGCCTTGGAACTTTTAACCAGCCCTGAAATGGCAGATGTTCTTTCTGTGTGTTTATATGTTCAAATTTGGACCCTTGGTAGGTTTTTACAGATGAGAGTAGTCCTGCTGTGTGCTGAGCTTTTCTGCTTTTTCTTCCACTCTTCTTTTGGTAGCTGGGAAAATTAATGTAGCTTATTTGTTATTTGGGAGGGAGAAGGCTGTGCCTGAGAGGCTGAGCAGTTACATTGTCTTTGCATGCTTGTTTCTACACACATGGAAAGATGAGAATATACCCTTGGAGGGTGCCATCTCTTTTGTGCCTTAAATTCTGCCTTACTGTAGCAGTAGAAGTGAAGCCCATTTGAGGGTGATGTCTGGAGTAGGAGACTATTACCCACCTGGTGAGCCCTATCAGCAGAACAGTTGGATCTTAATTAGATTTCTTTTTTCCTTATCATTTGCATTAACCCTTATTAAGGGAACTGGCACTGTATAGGCCTCCTATGTTTGCTGCATTTAAAAGATACATAGGGGCAAATGAGTATCAGTTATGGAAATAATATTCCTCTTTCTCCTTCCCTCTCCAGCCCCCTCTGCTCACTTTTTTTGGTGTTCATCTATGATTCATGCCTGCAAGGTTTGATTTTGTTCCATTTGATTGCAGCTGCAGGTTTGAGTGCAGGAAGCCTGCTACTCTGCATCCTGTCTTTTTGTTTAGAATTTAATGTGACTATTCCAGTGCCTGAAATATCTTGAATGAAAGGCCTCTAATGCTAGATAGCTGAGAACACTGGGAATTTGTTCTGTAACCTGCATTTTGACTATGGATCTGAACTGACTTTGCTTTCATGCTTGTTTTGTTTCAGGATGAATCTCATTTCCTGAAGAACACAAAAACTGCACGCTGCCAAGCTGCCATGCCTCTACTCAAGGTGTGTATGCTGGGTGCCAAAGCTCTGATTGCTAACCTCAGGCTCCCAGGGCAGTGTAGCTCCACTTAGCAGGTTTAGGAGCCAGCAGCTGAATTCTTTTGGTGTTTAAGGGGAAATCTGGGTAATAGTGTAGATCCAAGACTGAAATTTGGCTTTACCACTTGTTTCCATACAAATATCAGACGGTAAAACCTAACAAAACAACTTCAAAAGCTCGATATAATTGTGGTAGTGCTGCTGATGAGTTCTGTCATGACAGGGAGAATAGAATGTCAGAACTTACTGAATGTATTCAGGGAGAGTAGACAGAATATAGTGGTGTCAAAATAGCTTGTTAAATGAAAATAATCATTATCAGTTACTTCTCAGTACACAGATTGCTGCTGCATGTCAGAATGGCATTGCCTAGGGCCCTTCCCTGGTTTTAGGGTTCTAGACTGTTACTGCAGGCTTCCAATGTATTTGTGTGGCTAGGGCTTAGGAGCATTCCCTCTGGTTATATGTACAGAGCTGCTGGAAAATGGCAGAATGTGAGGTTAGTGGGACAAGTGGCCCACAGAAGGGAGGCAGTAGTCAATTACAAGACACCAGGAGAAATGTAAATTTTAATGTTTGTCTGTTGTCCTGGGATGAAAGAATCAAACTCACCCTGGTAGCCTCTAACAGGTACAGATTAAAGTTAGGGGTAGTTTCTAGACACTGCAGGGGTTGTACATTGGAAGAAGGTAGATGTAGTTCCTCTTCAGCAATTAACCAGCACTATGTATAAAGAGAAGATCTGATCTGTGATGGCTTTATAGCAACCACCTCTAATATGCAAGATTCTTAATGGCTTGCTGAAGATGGTTGTCCTTGAATAACTTGGTTGTTCTCCTTAAAGGCCTGACTCTTCTCTTAGTTTTCAAATCACTTCAGGCTTTTAATACTTGGAAGCTTAAGTGGGAGGTCCAATTCTGTGAGCAGTTTGAAATACAGTAATTAGAGTGTATGACTGAAAATCATGGAAAATAACAAATTCGCCTTCATTTTGAGTAAAATGCTCAAAAAACAGCCTCATCCTTTGCTACTTGAAGCTTTGGAAGGATCAGCTTGTCAAAATTATTTGCAGGCTGCAAGATATGAGAGTGAAAGATGGTAGCTGTTAGGCAGAGGTTAATTGCCTGTATGCACTTCCTGAGAATTTACAGTTTTGTGCTGTCACATCACTGGTCTTAAAGAATTGAGAGCTGATGCTTCTGAAACTGAATTTCAGTCTTCTGAAAGCATTAAGAGTTTCATATTCATATGAAACATGGTGCATTATCTCACCTGCAATGAGCATACAGTACCAGATGTTTTGTGTTAGATGTTCAGGTAAATTCTGTTTGCCTGGTTGCTGACTAAAATTTCTGAAGTACTTGCTGTAATAGCCATTTTTCTCTCCTTGCTTTCCAACATAGGCATTTTGCTCTAAAACTATCCCTTTTGGCAGCTGTGTCTTCAGCTCCTAGTGAGTGATGCTGTGGTCACTCCTGGCACAACACATCACACCAATATTTTTGTATTTGAAAGAACTCCCAAAACATCATGAGCTTTCATCACTTAAATACTGACTCTAACATCTATACTATGTGATACCTATAGTAAGTAGCCAGTGGGATAGAAATGGGAGTATTTTCATTCTTTTACATGATACCTTGAAATTACTGAATAAGAGATGTGACTAAACATGCTGCTGAGGATAGTATTGTTAATCTTGCCTTCTTTATGTTAAAATGATTTGAGCAGCAGTAGGGCTCTTAGAAGAGAACAGAAAAAGGTGTAACTGTATAAGCAAGTCCTTGAGAGGAAAACTGCTTCCTGTACCCCAGTCCCTACCTTAAGGTTACAGTGTGCAGCTGTGCCAGTGCTGTAACCAGAGGCCCTGGAGCTAATGCATGCCTTGTCTACCTTCTGAGCATTGCCACTTCTAACTGTTAGCATAATACTGCTTTAAACTATCTGAAATTGCCATAGTTGCTGGTATTTCCTATGAGGATCTCAATATCCTAAAGTATAAAAGCTTGAACTGACTTTTAGGGTCCAAAAAAAAGAAACCTACTTAAGAAATGTGATCCTTGGCCCTTACATGCTGTAAAGATTTATGAGTCCATAATGACACTGGACAGATCTAAGTTAAAATGTTTTGGAGACAAAAATGTTTTTCAGTTCTATCCATACTTAATTAATTCTTTTTATCTTGATAGAATCTGCACTTTCGACTTCTCCATTTGAATAATAAATGAAATACATAGTTGTTGCAAGTGTTTATACAGAACTGCACAATAATTGGATTAAATTGGTACATTGATAATAAAGATGACATACCTTGGATATTAGTTTCTAATTTGTCTTGTTAGATAGCCAAACTGCATCTCCACCTCTCAAATCTTTATCTCATTGTTACAGCATTTAAAGCTGTATTTAAAGTGTTATTTTAGTTTTTATGTCTGATATTGACAGGTTTTCAAAATGGTGTTTTTAGCCAGTCAGTCATAATTCATCTTTTCCTGCTCTCTTGTATGTATTGCAGAGCAAGTGTGGTATGGAATTGTCAACCAAAGCCATGTATTAAACATGTCACCTAAGTTTGCCCATTGGGGATTTTTAGACATCTTTTTAATATTAACAAAAGCTGCAAATTTTGTGTGTGCACCACTCGGTATCTTTTCTGACATACTTAGCTGCTACCCTGACAGAGATTGAGAGAAGTTTTGCTTGAGACAGAGGAAGAAATTTTGTAATGGCTGGATGTATGCAGTGGCTGTGCTCACTGCCTCATGGTTTATCCCAGGTTGTCATTAGTTTAGAGTAAATATACAGACGTGTTATTACAAATTTACTGTTAGTGGACAGAACTTTGAGAGGAACTTACAATTGCATGAACAATAAGATAGAGTGAAATAGCAGCAGCAAGATGTTTAGGCCAAATATCTTATTCCCTTCATCTCCCACTGGATGTACAAACTTGCGGGTGTGCAGACTTGTACACGGGGGAGAATGCTCTGTCTGCCTCAGTGAAAGGAGGTGGTAGAGTTTGCACACAGTCTGTGTGCATCCCTGCAGAATTATGGAGAAGGATGGATTGAAAGCTGTAGTAGAAAACAGTTCTTTGATGTTTGCTCATGTGGCAGAAATGCTGCTTTCAAAGTCAGCCAGCTTTCACACCAGCAGGTCTGTGCCAGCAGCTGCCTGAGATTTGTCCCCAGCTGCAGCAGCTCTCACGTACTCAGGGGCCAGAGGTTGCTGTGTTCAAAGTGATCTTTGTGTCTTGTTTCCATGCACATCAAAGTGAGAATAGCTTCATACTGTTGGGCTGTAGTTGAGTCACCAAAAGGCCTCGTTAGGCCTGGCATGTCCTTTCTCCTAACTCAAAGCTGTGTCAATTGGTAATAGGACCTGCTTGTCATCTTGCTGTTTTCTGTAGTCTTCTGTTTGGGACTAAGTCCTCCTAGGCATACTGACAATACTGTTTTTTTCCCTTCACCTCTGCCCTGGATCTGCTTCCCTCAGAGGCAGAAAGTGTCAATAGTGTTGCACTTCTTGTAAGCATTTTGTTTTCTGCTTCTAAGATTAGACTGGCTTGGAGACGTAAACATAAGAGAGTCAGCATACATACTACCAGTCTAAACCAGCAAGGCCTCAGGGATGTGGATGGAGAACAAACAAACAAAACAAAAGTTTTTCACTGATCTGTAGTAGGATCTCTTGGGGACCAGAGTGGAAAGGATCCTACTTATTTTCACCAGCCAAGGTGCTGCATGCAATTGCATGGAATACTGCAAGGCATGGAAACTAGGGAAGGTCCCAATGGAAAATGGGTGAGGTTTTTTTTAAGCATTACAATAAGTAGTGAAGAGCTGCACTGGAAACTGATAAATAGAAGGTACTATCTAATCAGAAATTCCAGTGGCGTTACACGTTCTTATACTCTGTGTGGTCTCTATGAGCACTCCTCTCCAACACATGGATAATATTAATAATTTGACTCCTCCCATTGAGCTGCTGTTCCATTTAATAGTCTGATACACATCCTGATGTTTACAGGGTTAAAGGTCTTTGGTTTTGCTATGGGAGTCCAAATACACTGTGTGGCTGGAATCTAAACCTTTTATGCTTGCTGCCATAGAGCAACTTAAAAATAGTGGAGAGAAACAGGTCCATGCTGAAGGTAGAAGGTGAGGAGGGAACACAAAAATTTCTATTTCTGTTGGGAAATAAACAGCAGCTGTCTTTAGGTGCTACAAATCTGTATGGATTAGATAAATAAACCTTTCTTATTGTCACCTGCTGAGAGAAGGAGGTTCATCTTGGAACTGAAGAAGCTGTGGACCCTCAGGGCTTCATCTTCAGATCTGCTCTTACCTTCCAAATTTTTTTTCCTTCTTGGAATAGGAAGGCAGTTTAATTTGCTTCAGTCATAGCTTATCACTGCTGTTTGACACACATTCTGTCTAGATGTCAGTTAACAATAGGGAAAAGTATTTATATTTTTTTGGAATAATTTCATCTTAAGAAATGCGGAGCCCGATCTCTTGCCGAAGTAGAGAAACAAACTCATGAAAGCAGCTGCTACTCTTCCCCTTTACCACATCTTCTATTTCATCAGGTGATTATTTTATTATGGTCCTTCTCAGATTTTTCATTTTGCAGGATAAGCTATTCTTAAGCTAAGCAGTTTAAAATGACACAGTAAGCAAAAACTGGGGACACGAGTAAATGTACAGCCAGAACCAGCCACACTTATTTAAAAAGTATGTCAGTCTGATAGCATATGGCAGAGCTCCTGCTGGGAAATCCATTTAACACAGAGACAGTCATTGTATGTTAATGAGGCTCTTTGTGTGTTCAATTCTTTGGCTGTCACATAACCCCTCTGCCTCACCTACTCCCCTTTCAATTGTTGGTTGCTGGGTCTTGACCTCTAGAGTGAGTGCCATAATTTCATAAATTATTCTTTGACTTTCAGAAGTGACTTTTGTAAATGTTTTCACAGCTGTGGAATTAATTCTTGCTGGTATATTTTGTAATGCTACAAAGCCACATTTGTCTTAGGCTACTTAGTAAATGAGAACTTCAGACCAGGTCTCCACCAGTTCTGTGAACTTCATGCCTAAATGCAACTGAGCAGCTAATGTTAGTTCATCTGTGTGGAAATATGTATCAATTGATTACAAGATCTGATTTTGCTAGAAAGTCCTTTCTGGCCCCTGCAATCTTACTTTCTGTGGCATTGTTCCATATTATTGTTACAGACCTTTGAAGAAAGAGGCTACGTGCTCACTCTTGGCAGCACAGAAGGTTCAGCAGGAAACAAGAATTAAGCAGTGATCAGTAGAGACTTCTCTGCAGGAGCAAATCTTTATTGGCATCTATTCAAAATGAGTTGCCACTAGAAAAAGAAATGGGAATCAAAGCCATTTCTTTCATCCAGAATTTAAGTCAGCCTTCAACACTTGGAAATTTGTCGTCCTAGGGTTTTTCTTTTCCTTCTGTTCTTTCTTGAGCTCCATCTGTCACAGGTTTTAAAACTGAAAGGGACCTTTGGGATAATGAGTTAGACCACCTATGTTCCATCAAATTTTCTGGAATTAATTTCTGAAGTTGCTCACAGCTCTTGTAGAGTTAGTGTTTTTTGGGGTTTGGTTGGTTTTATTGTTGTTGTTTTATTGATTTTTTTTTTTTTACTTTTCAGTTTGCTTTAAATAGTTAATTAGAAGACATGTCACAGCTCTTGGTGAGAGCTTACAGTAGTTGAATACCCTCTCTGTTCAGAAATAAGTTCCACACAGCAAAACAGCAGCTGGACAAGTTTAGAATTCAAATAACCTGCAACTTCATCATCCTCTCTTTTGACACCTATTTAGGGACTCGGGAAGGAGCCTGAATAATTGTTTTAACTACTGGGGAATTAGTGTTCCAGCCTCTTCTTGTGCAGCTCCCAGGGAACACCCTCTGAGAAGAAAAGCCTTGAGAATGGCATAAACCCTTTCAACACAGTTGGGTTTATGTTGCATTTATTATGTCTCTCTCTGCTTTGAGTGTGTTCTTGCTTTAGCTTGATCCAGAGTTTTCTTACATGAGATGTCTGTCATCCCATGTTTCCTTTTTCCTTTGCCTTCATGTTTCCCTTTTTTTGGCAGTTACCTTCTGTTGTTCCATGAGGAACAAGTTTAATTTGGAGGTTTCTTGCACTTGTGGGACTTGCTTGTCTTGCTTTTTAGCAGATTTCTCAGGGTAGTGTCAGTTTCTTCCTCAAAGGTTTCTGCTAGGTGTCAGATATTGTCTAGGTTCTGTTCAGTTGTCCTCTACTGTTACCTTATTTTTTAAAAGGACCTAATTTCTGCTTGATCAGTTTCCTCATGGGATTTGGTATCTCTGGTCTCTGTGACTCCTTCCTCTTTTGAGTAGCATCAGCACCTCTGTCTTGTGCAAACTCTCACCTTCTGACATGCTCAAAGGTTTGACCTCTTCTCTTACTTAGTTCAGTAACTCTTCTGCTTTTTTAAATGTTCTTGGGAATTGTCTGATCCTGGTGGTGATCACATTTCCCTCTGATCTGTTTAGTAGGGACTATTGGAGAAGGCAGGTCCCACCTTGATCACAACCTGTATATAAATAGCTGATAAAGTCTTGAATTAATTTCCGGAACTCTTTTTCCACCCGATTTGGTTGGTAAGTGGATGAAACAGCTGAATAGATCTGGGTGACTTGTTGATCTCAGTGAAATGATAAAAGAATTTAATTTTCTTTTTCATTTAAATGTGAATGAGCTATTGGTACAGATGTCATTCAACAATCTCTTTGTTATTTTAATGAACCTGCATTAAACCATGTAGGAAATTGCAAGGCACGTGTAATTTAACTACAGTATGTGAATTTACAGCAGTAGAAATTCATAGCTTTTATCTAATAATAGAATTAGGTAATAGTGGTGGCATGGAGGTAGAAGTGTATCTTGGAGACTCTACTTTAAAGTATAATTTTTGCCCTGATTTTTGGGAGCACCTACTTTGGATGCAGGCTTTCTGTCCTCTTCCTGTCTTCTCTACAACACATTTTACAATCTTATATGATTTGTATTTATTCTCTCATGTTCTAGTATCCAGCCAGATGTGCCTACACTCACCATTGGCTGTCAGATCTTCTGGCCCTGCGTCAGAGAGCTTCATTTTTTTCTCCTTGCTAGTATAATCTTTTAAAAAATGAAACAAAGATGTAAGGAAAAAATCCTTCTTCTTTGTATCTCTTCTGCTTTTGTGAGAAAGACAGTCTGCTTGTGGCTTGCTGTGGCAGGTTTATTCTGAGAGAATTTATTTTGGAGGTGGGGATGTACCTGCGAGGGTGTGTGTCATTTTCCTGGGATAGCTGATGCCAAATGAAAAGCTGAGCCAGGCATAAGATGTGTCTAGTGGGTAAATGCTGATTCAGAAAGTACTGTAGTAAAAATGGATGTACCCTTCTCTTAGAGTGTGAGGATGAGTATTAAGAAACTGCGTGTCCCTGGAAGTTTGAAGTACTGGGCATGAATGTCTTCATGCAGCGATAGGTGAAGGTGAAGCACTCTTCCATTTAGGGTACCTGAACGGGAGGGTCTGGGATTTATTTTCAGGACTGTGGTGACTTCCTGTGTTCTTCTGTGTTGTGAGCTGTATGGTAACGATGCCCTGCTTGGTTTTCCCAGGCTGCCAAGAGAGTGATCCTGCTCTCGGGAACGCCGGCCATGTCGCGGCCCGCGGAGCTGTACACGCAGATCGCCGCCGTGCAGCCCAGCTTCTTCCCGCTCTTCCACTCCTTCGGGCTGCGCTACTGCGACGCCAGGAAGGTACTGCCCTGGGAAAGGGCCAAATGGCGCTCTGCACACAGCACTGGCTTGTTGCAAAATGTGGAGGCTTTCTCTTCCTTCTTCTTTCTGCACGATATTACATCTTTCCTTGAGAAAGTTTCTCTGCAAAGTTATATTGTGAAAGTTTGTAAGCTGAGGAGGTGTAGGTGCTGCAGTGATGGGCCTGTGAAGATGAAGAGTACTGAGATGTGAAGGCAGTAGTGTTTATTGCCCTGAAAGCCATGGAAATAAAAATGGAGAAAAAAAAATCCCGAAACAAATGTGGCCATAACTGGTAAAAAGAGCCTATTCTTATCAGATCTTGCCCTCCCAAGTTTTTAAAAGGGGCAGAGTAACTAAGGGGCCTTTAAGCAGCTGCAGATTTAGGATAATGGATTTTAAAAAATTAAAAAGAGCAAACAAAAAAACCTAGTTCCTAGTCTTAGTCACTGTTTGATAAAGGACTTCATTGCTTGGGATTTTGGATTTTATACCTCCAGGTAAGTAAAAAATGGAAGACTTACAGACTATATCTTTGTATTCCACCCTCTTCTAATTTAGAAAATGGATGCAATCCTCAGCATATTTTGAAAATAACTCCTCTGCCAGCTGCTCAGCAGTTGTTTCCACAGAGTTACTGAGTCCAGCCACTGCAAGAATTTGGCTTTGCACAAAGCCAGCATTTGCAGCCATGATAGTAAATGTCTGCCTTGCTGCCAAGGTATGGGCAACTCACCTGTACTTGGATTTGCTATCCCTAGGTCTGTTCTGTGTGTTGGAACACACACTGCTATGAGAAGAATTGTTGCTGCTGTACAGAGAGGCTCTAGGATCTTCTGTGCTGGTTGCATAGACAAAAAAGAGGGACTCAAATCTCCCTACAGCTCTAATTCAGTGTGTTCAGCAAAGTGGTAGGAAACACCAAATGACCATTTCAGTGTTCAAAAATATTATTGGAGAGCTGAACATCATCAGTGTATGCCATAAAAATAGTTACAGCTATTTGTAGTGCTTTTGTGTTTGTTTTCTTTTCTGTTTGGGGTAGCTAACATATACCAAGTTTCCACCAAGAAGATTCTTACTGCAGTCTCATATAAAATTCTTGAGTCCCCTTTTTCCTAGATCTGAATGCCCACTTGCTTTCATAGCCAGTGGAGTGCTGTTCTGTGTATGTCCAAGTGTGCAAGTGAGAGGAGCACTTAATTGGCTTTGGTAGTCATGTGCTGGTGCCATTGATTAGAAAAAGGCCATTAGCACGCAGAATCACAGAGTATCAGTCCTGGTCTCCATCTATGGTAGGAATCATATGGAGGGAGAGGCCACATCTTCTGGTAAGCTTCATTATCTTTAAAACTGAAAGATTCCTTCCTGAGCATTCCTTTCAGAATGGTTCCTAGAGGGAAATGAAGAGATATAGTTTAATCTTTTTGATTTTCTGCAGTAAAAAGGAAAGTTCATTTGCAGCATGTGAGTCTAAGTAGATTTGGAGTTTGATAAGCCCTGTTAAGGGTAAAGTTCTGCACAAGTAGCTGTCATTTCAATTATGAGGCAGATGGACCTTGGATAAAAGAAAATAAAATTGTTTTACAGGATCCAGTTATAATAGTGTGTCCAGTGTAAATGACTTCTCAACCTTCAGTGAAACTCAGCATGGAGGTCACAGTCTATATCAGCTTCCCTTCAAAACCTCGTCAGGATTTCTAGTACAATTTTCTTTCTATGTTTGACCTGCCTCTCCTAGACACATGAACATTGTTGGTCTTCTCCATGCTCACCTGGGACATTTTGTTCCAGTTAATGTCAGTAAATGATAGCATGAACCTAGGAGGAATTTGGTTGTTTGGAGAAGCGGGGCTGCTGGAAATTAAGAGATGTAGATGGTATTAGAGAAAAAGATGGGACTGCTGAATATCCGTTGCCACAGATCCACTTGGCAATCAAAAAATTTAAAAGGTGATTGTAGTTGGTTCCTTCATGACTGTGGAATATCCCTGACATTTGTTGCTGTAGCTCTAACCTGAGACTGTGTTAGGAGTTGCATCCTCTGTGAAGAACTGTTGTGGTACTTCTGCTGTCAATACTCAAATTCTGCTTTCTATCCTGAAATTGGCAGCATTATGAGTGGAAGTATAATTGCACAGAAAGGCTTTGTAAGGCTTTTGAAGATGTGTAAGGATGAGGGTGTTATGTAAAAATGTTTTGGTATTAATAATAAATCTGATTGTACTATAAGATTAAAGAAAACTTGGCAAACCTGATTGGTTCAATTTAAAACTAAAGTCTGACTAGTTTCTGTTTCAAGAAAATTGCAAATATCTGGCAGTTCTGATTACAAAAGTTATAGACGTTTATAAGTATTAATTCAACCTCCCAGCATCTGTACTTTTAAAAATGCAGCAAGTGAAATGTCACCCGTTATTTACAAGATGTCCAAGACTGTTTCCCAAAATACATGCTGTGAATTCATTTTTCAAATTGGCTGATGTTGGCAAATATTAAGTAATTTCTATCTGAGCACATGCTCTGAATTTGTAAGAGTTTGGCAGCTTCTGCTAACACTGTAATAAGTTTACTGACGCATGTACGATGCTGTAACAATTTGTTAAGAAAATCACAGTTGGAAGCATGTGTTCTGGAATATTATGGATCAAAGCCAGATGTGTATTTTGGCAAAATAAATGTCCCTCTTTTTTCTCTCTTTTCTTTTCCACAATAGGGTATACTAAAGTAAATTTTAATAATTCCAAAAGTAATTCTCTCTTTATAACTAGCTAGGTGCAGCACGGAGCTAGAATGTTTCTTTGTTTGCAAATCGTTCCAGCACCATAAGCAACATATAACTTAAACGTGCTGTGGGGACTCTGCCTGTGTGTGCTTTTTAACATGACAGTAGATGGTGTCTTGGCTCTGTGTGTGCCTTGTGCTTTGCCTTATGAGGATGCTGCTCTTCTGAAATCAGTTTGGCTACATGGACACAAAGCATATGTGAATGCTTGTTATGGAGGTGGAAAGTGGGAAAACATGGGCTTTTAAGTGGAAAGAGGTAGCCCAAGGGATATCCAGGCCCCACAGCAGGCCTTGCTGAGCAGCCTAATCATGTTGGTCCTTCCTACTCACCTTCCAGTGCACTGAGCAGTGTGGGCAGTGGGCTTTGGAGGATGGGCACAGCACCAGGGAGTCCTCCTTGGTCCTCTCCATCTGCTCTGCTGGGCCCATGGAGCCTGAGAAATGCAGAAAGGGAGCATAAAGACTGTGGCTCAGTAATGTCAGCTTTCATGCAGAATGCCTAAAGCTAACAAACCCAGGCAGACTTGAGCTAGCTTTCCATGCAGCTGAGGGATGCATCTGTGTTGCACTCTTGGTTTCAGGAAAGCAGAGCAGTGATACCCATGTTGGTTTTTTGAGGGGTTGGCTGAGATCCAGGTGGGCTTATTAATTCTAGCCCTACACCACTGGGCTCTTTTCAGAGCCCAAGTTTTAATTCTACAGGATTCAAACTGTCTATGTATTAATGATTTGAATTGTTTCCTGTTTTAATGAACCAACTGTAGCTAATCAGATGGTGCCATAATTATGTAGGAATAGATTAAGTCAGATGAGCTTAATGATGGCCATAAGTACCAGAATCTGAGTTCAGTTAATGGTTCACATCAGTACAATATAGCAATAGGAATTGCAGATTGTTTTATCTCAACCTGAAGTAAGAACATTCACTTTTGGATACCAGAGAGGTCTTACTTGCCTATAAGCTTTTTGATTCTTCCTCTTCCTGTCCCACAGCATGTTCTCATCCAAGCACCACCCCTTAATACAGTCAGTAGCATGACTAACCTTATGGCTAGTATGATTTATTTTTTGTCTCATGCATTCTAGGAGAGGATGGAGGATGCAGTGAATCTTTCTCTTTTACTTTCATTTATTTATGTGTTGTAGCAGTTTTCTCTTGGGGAAGACAAAATCAATATAGATATTTAAGGTTAAGTCTATTTTATCAATTAATGTAGCTGATTGAGCTGCTGAGGCTCCTCCCATCTCCATTATATGCATTTCAGGAGGGTATATGTAATGGCTTACTTTGGATTGTTATTCCAAGACCAGGGGTTGTATTTTTGGACATTGCCAATATTATTTGGAACTAGAGCTATGAGAAAGATGTCACCTCTCTCCCCACCTTGGTCTTTGGTATTCCTGTAGCTGTATTCCCTATACTTATTTGTGAAACTGTAGCAGAAAGGTTTCTTTTTTTTTTCCCTTGCTTCAGCATTAAAACTGTATTGGTCTCTTCTCTGAAAGACAGTTGTTTGAAAGATGCTTCTTTTGGGGAATGTACCAATTTTGATGCCACTGTTCTTTCTTAGAGAACAAAAGACAGGCTGTGGGGTTGCTGGTAGGAGAAGTGATGAACTGAGATTAATTGAACAGGTGTATATTGCCTGCACACAGGATCTTGGAGGATAGGCCAGCTTCAGAGGGGAGTGCTTCAAGGAGGAGTAAATGAATGGCTTGTTCAGAGGAGCTTTGAAGTGATGATGCTTTGAGGAGACAATGTTTGGAGTAATGTCTTTTGGGCCACAGTTTATTTCTGGTTTGCTTGAGTCTGAGCCAAACACAGTAATGGCAGAAATAGAGCATGCCAGGAAGCAGAGCAGGAGTCGGGTCACAGTGGAGAACAGGCAGTTCTGACCTAGCATGTCAGACAAGTGTAACAACTCTGTGAAGGCATCTGGGTTAAGGATGTTTGTCCTCATGCTCGTAGAGAATATTTTTGTGTGTCTCTCTGCTTAAAGCTGAGATAAATGTGCCTGCACAGAACAGCAGTGAATTCTTTTGGCCTGCTCAAAGCTGCAAGTCGAGAGCAGCAACACCTTGCTGTGTGAGAGTGAGTATCAGGACACAGGGCTGGAGAAGGGATTCCTGCCACCTTTCTGCATAGTCTGCTTCCCTGCACCTCCCTGGGCTCTTGTAGATAGGAAGAAGGGAAGCTTGTCAGTAACCTTTTCATGTTGAGTGGATTAGTTTGTACACTTCTACCTTTTGGCTGTTTTTGTCAAATCTCCTGCTGACCATCAAGTTCTTGCCTTGTCCAGATTCCCTGGAAATTTATTCTGCTTTTGGATTGTATGCAGAGCAGTCTCTTACAGGTTTGACACTGATAACTGCTTTGATCTTTTCCAGATGCCATGGGGTTGGGACTACTCTGGATCATCCAACTTAACTGAACTGAAAATTTTGCTGGAAGAGTCCATCATGATCCGACGTCTGAAGTCAGATGTGCTTTCCCAGCTTCCAGCAAAGCAACGCAAAATGGTTGTGGTGGCTCCTGAAGGCATTAGTGCAAAGACCAAAGCTGCCTTGGCAGCTGAAGCAAAGAAGATGGCCAAAGGATATGAAAGTGTAAGTCAGAAACTTATTTTCGCAATGAGCCATTGCTATTTCAGGTACTTTTATTTTAAAAAACTTTTTCATGAAAAAGCAGTACCCCGAGTTCCAAAGGTCAGAGCCACACCTTTATGTGAAGGCACAATTTTAAATGAGTGTACAGCACAATCAAAACTAGCTCAGCTTGATTTGCTTTTGATCTAAGTGGTCTACTTTATCCCTTTGTGTGAAATACTATTTCCTCTTTTTTTTCCTCTTGTTAGTAATTGTCTTTCATATCTTCTGCCTCTCTACTTACTCTCCTGTCTAGACTTGTAATCTCATTCAGCCTACAAAACCAGACTCTTTGTGTTGTGAACAGAGCAGTGGCCAAAAATGCGAAGGGTCTATTTTTGCTTTCTTTGTTTGTTTTCCTTGTATGGGTGGAAAATGCATGTTGTAGGCTCCTAGGTTGCTAATACCGTTCTGTAAGAACTTGGGGGTTTTTCCTTGCCATTTTAGTTGGGACACGCTTTCTCAGCTACAACTGCATTTGTGATACACATGTCATCCAGCTGGTAGGAGTTGAGTGGGAGGTAGGGAGGGAGGTGTCAGGGCTGTGTGAGTATCTGCTGTACCTAATGGTGAGTAGGAGACTTCCCCCCCAGGCCCCTATTGTTGTGCTTTTTTAGGCTGATTTTTTTTCCTAGCAAAGTGTTTATTGGCAGCTGCAGAAATACCAGATTTGTAAGCAAGAAGGAGAAAAGGCATAAAGGCATTTTTGAGACTCAGATTTGTTTATCTCTTCCTTCTACAGAAACAACAGGAGAAGGAAGCTCTTCTTGTCTACTTCAGCAGAACAGCAGAAGCCAAAATCCGCTCAGTCGTGTAAGCTCCGTGTCACTGCTTCATTCTTGCCCAGTAAAATGTGCTTTTCTGCTGAGAACAGGGAGACAGTGCCTGAGAGATAACAGTGCAGGGACATGAAGCATAGCCTCAAGTCAGCCTAGAAAAACTTGATTGTAATTACAATGCACTAAACATTTTCTTCTCTTGGGATTCTTTGGCTGAATAAGTCTTCTAATTTCATTCCAGATACAAATCTAACCTGTCATTTGAACCATTTAAAATGACTTTGTGTTGGGGACTTGGATCAAATTCCCTGGTCTGGACCCTTTTTCAGTTTAAGGAGCAGGGAAATAATGAAACTAAAAGCATCAACAGAATTTGAGAAAACAAATGCTGCAGTTCTGCTGCAGCAAGAATCCTGAACCAAAGAACCTATGAGATGGGCTTAGCTTTGGTTGTAGTGTGCTTTAGGAATCTCACAGCTCCTACTGAAGTTCTTGGCTCTTCCACAGGGCTCACATGGGAACTCTGTAGTAAAATTTTTGTACCACAGGTGTGCTTTTAACTCTCTCTTCCCTAGAAGTAATTTCTCTCTGTGCCCTTTCATCCTTAGCCTTTTTGCTGGGACTGCAAAGGAGTTGCTTTAGGTCATAGCATAACTTTCTAATAAGTAATATGGTAATAATATGAAAATTATTTACTTTCCACAACTCTCTGAATGTAAGGACCAACTGATGTGCACTGTGTGATTTCACAGTCACAGACCTTGCTGCAAAATTTGCTTGTTTGGCACAGAATTACACTTCATAGTCCCAGCATTCATTTCTATAAAAGAGTTTCTTCCTTTTGTTAGTGAACAGATACAAGACTTTCGTGGTTTTATTATAGTTACAAGTGTGAACTGAATATAAAACCATAAAGTGCTGTTTATTTGACTCTCTAGTAGGAAGTAGTCCATTTTTTCCTAGAGTTTAGTAGCATATAAAATATCAGTTACTAGAAGCTGCATCTAACTAAAGATACTGTCCTATGATCATCAGCACTTCCCATGTCTTAGCCTTAATGACTTATCTTCCATTGCTTCCACTGAAATGACTTACCATTTGTTAAATAGAAAGTGGGAATGAAATACAAAATAATTGTGATGTGTTGGTTGGCATCTGTTTACTACTCTGAATGTTTGCTTTGATATTTGTTTTAAAATACAGCAGTCCCACTTCTCTCCCAGATTTCTTTGTTAAAATAACACTGTCATGTAATGGGGATCTGAATATTATGAACTCTGCAAAGTTGTCTGCCATCTTAATACAGTGCTGGAAATCCTTCTTGGTCTTTTGTGACAGCTGCAGCTGACCTAGATGTGTTGACTTTAGCAAAGGTCTTGGTATTCCTGATCTTCTCAACAACTTTGCTGTTCCAAAGAAAAAAATACATCATCTGTATGGGCTTATAGGTGTTCTCAGGCTCCAGTTGACCTGACTGTAATACAAGTTACTACATAGAAGTGGGTTCTGTAGCTGTGCTACTAGTCCATGGGAAAATCTAGATGTTTTCATTTAAGTTGCTTAAAAGGAGCCTTGTTGCCTCTCATTGGCCACTAGCCTGTATACATGTGGATAACTCCTAGAAATAGCTGACAAATTTAGATATTTAAGCTGGAGTAAATTGTCAGTGGGAACCCTTGCAAGAAAAGGTACTTTTTTCTGATCAGTATGTTTAGAGGTGTTTTCTTCTGATATAAAAACAATCCCAAGTAAACCTAGGAAGTTAAACTGCATACAGATTACTTTAGTATATTGTGATTGTGCAGAAGTTAGAAATAGAGATGGGTGAGTGAGATTGTAATTAAGTATAGATGATCTTCAGTCGATTGACTTGGGATGTCATGTTCCAAGTAGGATATAATAAACTGATTCTCTTTGACACCCAAGTATAATGTAGGCAGATGTCTGCCTGTGGTGAAGAAAAACTGAGGGAGTTTTCCTTTCTGTATTTTAATCTATAGAAGACTTGACTTGCTGCTTGCACTTTACTGCAGATTTTTATGCTAGCCTGTTTCCTGGTGTTTGTGTATAGATGGGCAGTAGCTTCAAAATTTGTTGTGAGCAAAGTCTGTATTCTCTCAGCACATAATTTTATAGTGTTTTGGTGTTTTTCCTTTTTCATGTAGAGAGTACATCCTGGAGTTACTGGAAAGTGGGAATAATAAATTCCTGGTGTTTGCTCATCACAAGATAATGCTGGATGCAGTAGTTGCAGAGCTGAAGAAGAAAGTAAGTGACTGATTTGTCTTAACTTTATCACTGTTCCAGCTTCAAAGCTGTTGAACAGCCCCCTGGATTTATGGCTGGTCAGGTAGTTCAGGACAGTTAGTGACAGAGATGATTTCTACTTGCTGTGCTTCTGAGTGTGCCCTTCACCGAGGGAGCTGAGCTGTCAGGGTGAATGCCTCACAGCATGCATTTTGCATTAGCTGAATGGCTTTTATGTATTTAATGTTCTTTAATTCCACTGTCTGCCCTGGAGCTTGTGAATTCTTGTGTTACCCTGTGTGGCCGTTGTTCTCCAGGCTTTCCTCAGAGGGAGAATGAGGCTACCCAAGCCCATCATCTCTGCCTGCCTTTACCTCTGTGGTGCTCTTACATTTTTGAAGTAATATACTGTAGGGAGAGTTGATAGACCTGCCAGTCATTTCTCTTGACTTCTCTTGTTTGTCTAACTTTTCATGTGAGATTTCCTTTGATGCTTCTAAAGCATCCTGGGTCACGCTGGGCAGTGTGAAGAATGATTTAAGATAACGTTCCAGACTATAACCCACAGTAGCACTGGTGACTTTGCTCAGTGGCATCACTGGACATGGGATCCCCTAAAACATGGAAGGAGTATGCAAGAAAGGGGACACCAGGTCTCTGAACAGCATCTTCTGCCCTTTCACAGCACGTCGAGCACATTCGCATCGACGGCTCCACATCCTCAGCTGAGCGGCAGGCTCTGTGCCAGAAGTTCCAGCTCTCAGAGAAGCAGGCTGTGGCTGTCCTTTCCCTCACTGCTGCAAACATGGGCCTGACATTGTCTGCTGCAGATCTGGTGGTGTTTGCAGAGCTCTTCTGGAACCCAGGGGTGAGTGTCCTGGAGGGGACAGGGGTTGGATGTTCTCTGGAGAGCAGAAATGTTGCTGATTAAAAGATATAATGGGCAGGCAACTTTCTCTAGGGTTTGTCTCTTTCTGTGGTCTGCTGGCTCTGCAACCACAGGTGCCTGGGCTGGAACGTGTGAGGCTAGCTTACACAGCTTGCTGGCAGAGGAAGGTGGCACAAAAGAGAAACATGCTTCTGTCTTTATTTGACAGAGCTCTTAAAAGGGTTTGCTTATCCAGCACCTGAAAGGGTCCATCATCAATGCTGACCCTCTACTCTGGAAAACTGTTCAGTGCCTTTTGGGAACCTGGTGTACCAGATTACTTCTTGGCTTACTCTGTTTGAGAATATAGGTCGCAACAGGACCCACATAAGAAAGAGTTGCTAAGCAGAAGAAATGAGATCCTCTGTTCTCTGGTGCTTACACTGTTTCTCAGATGTTGCAGTTTTCACTTTTTGTCATGTTTTTACGTTAAGATTTTGATCCAAGCAGAAGATCGGGCACACCGAATTGGACAGACCAGCTCTGTTAATGTTCACTACCTGGTGGCTAAAGGCACAGCAGATGACTACTTATGGTAAGAAGTGAGAAAGACACTTTGATTCTCCTGACACGTGTTTCCACTGCTTGTAACGTATGTGGTGTGAGGGGTTAATGCTTGTGCTGATTTCCACGGCCTGTGAGGGGAGGATCAATGTGTGCCAGGGCTGCTGCAAGCTGGTGACATGGCCTGGCTGCAGTGGACATGACTGAGTGGCTGACAAGCAAGAGGAATAAAAGTAGTTACCTAACAAAGAAAGGGCTCTCAAGAGAAATTCTGGGAGAGTTGATGCATCTAAAACCTTCAGAGTCTCTGTGTAAGGAGGAATTGTCTTAGATACCAGCCCAGAACATTCCTGTGGTAGGGTACTGTAAAGTGCGAGACTGAAATGAAGTCAGCAGACACTGGAGATGATGGTTCAGTGTATTGTAGATCAGTTCTGAGGAGCAGTCTGGCTGCTGTGTGCTTGGACAGGGAGCTGTGGAGGAGGACTGCACTGTTGCCTTCCTCTTGCACTTCATTGAGCCCTTCAAATAGATTTAAAAGCTATTGACCCACCTCTGGATAGTTGTGGAATGAGGCTTTTTGGCTTCAGTGAGAGTTAGCAGCAGACATTAGTCCTTAGGACTGGGGAATCTGACCATTTGGGGGTGGGCAGAATCTGAGGAATCTTTAGTGCTGCAAGGGAGCTGACCTGCAAATGATGACAAGAAATTATCCACCAGCTGCTTCATTTAAATCCAAAATTACATCTTTATTACCTTGTTTAAAGGAATGAATGAACTAAGTGAACTTGTGCAGTTCCAGAATATCATGATGGCAAGTAATTACAACCCTACAATGCAAGGATCTGGAAACTGATGCATCACCCAAATTTCATGGAAAGTTAACGACAGTAATTCTGCCTTTATTTGTGAAATGCTGTCTGTGCAGTCATTAGTGCTTAATGGGGAAGAAATATGGCTCTCAAAAGGACAGTGGCATCTTTTTAAAGACAAGAAAAAGAACAAGAGGGCAAGGCTGTTTGGTAAATGCACTAATTGTGCTGTGGCCTTGGCATCTTTCAGTGTCCAGTGTGCAGGTGTGGCTGGGACCTCTCAGCCTCTTGGGCCAGTGATGGATTCTTCCTCCTGCTGTACATTGGGAGCTATCCTTGAAATGCACCATTGGTGTTGTTGCCTCAATCAACTATTTTCTGTATTGGACGTATGTGTTCTCCAAATGTTTATAGCCCAAAATCCTCTAATTGTTACTAATTTAATTGATTGATATCTCAGGACAGCATACAGTGATTATAACCAAGAGCAGGACAGGTTAAGGAGCTAACAAAGTTTGGTAGAAAAGCCATTTTTATTCCCAGTTGTATCCTTTTTTAATCTACACATAGTAAATGAAGCAGTGTCCTTGATTTTTTTCCTTTCGGTAATATCTGTTTATCACTCCTAGGCCAATGATTCAGGAGAAGATCAAAGTGCTGGGTGAAGCTGGTCTTTCAGAAACCAATTTCTCTGAAACAGCTGAGTCAACTAATTACTGTCCTAAGGTAATTGACCTGAAAGAATATTGGTGGTCCCTGGGAGAGGCTGAATGGGCTTTGGCTTGTGTACATCTAGATTGGCACAGGTGACCTTACACCTGTTCTACCTGTTCAGACCAGATTGTTCAGCTCCTCCCAGGATCCATGCCTTGGCTTGGACTCTCCACAGAAGTTCCAAGCCTGCTATTTGCAAGGAGACCTGTTAGCATCCATGTCATACATATGTCTTTGAGTATGTAGTGTATGAGATACATGTGGGTGTGTATCATGAGAGGTATGATCTGTACACACATGTGCACTGTGTAAGGGGATTCTCCTCTGATTTTGCTCACCATGTTTTACATGACCGTGTGGATGCAGATCCTGTTCTGTTCTGTTTCCTCAGACAGATCCAAAGCAGAAGACAATCTATGACCTTTTCCAGAAGACCTTCTCTGAGAGCAGAGATGATGCTGATGATGTGTTGTTTTTGGAGGCAGCTGATGCTGGCTGTGAGTTTGACTCTGGCAGTGCCTTGCAAGACAGAGAAGCAGAGGCATGTTCAGTGAGTCCCAAAAAAAAGCGGCGTATTGAGGAAGTGTAAATGGTGACAGCTAAAAATAGCAGCTTAGAGGTTATTTTTTTTATTAAAAAAGAAAAACCAAAAGCAATCACATATTATTTTTTTGAATTTTTGAAAATAAAAGACTTGAAATGTTCTGTATCTCTGGGATGTTTCATCTCAAAGGATGAGAAGGCAGACTGACAGTGTGACAGATGTGCAGCACACACCTGGCAGCCTGCAGGATTTGCAGTCCTCGTTTTGCTGATGACTGAATGGACATGGGCAAGTATCATTCTGCTGTGTTTCAGCATGTCAGCTTCCACAGTTGTTTTGTTTAAAAAGCAGATAATGGTTATCTGTCCCCAAGGCAGAACTCTTGAGAAAACCAACTCATCAGCACCTGCAGAGTGCTTTTAACAATGTTTTCCATTTCCAAAAGTCTGTATTTCTAGGAGTTTGTTCACTGGCAAATTGGGCCATTACTTGGATCACTCACAGACTGGCTCTTGGGTATTCCATTTGGCCATGAGGAAAAAAGATCCAAACAGATCTTGATGTTTTGTGGAGGTGGGGAAGAGGAGGGAAAAGAGGAAGTTACCACCTTGAGCTAAGTAATGTAGCTGTGTGCCAGTAAATGTGCATTGCCTGTTTTAGGTACATGTCTGCCTCTGCACACTCATCTCTGGCCTCATGCTGAATATTAGGACCTGCTCCATTGGCAGGAGCTTCTTCTATCAGTGGAGGGTGAAGCTTGTGCTGACTGCCAGGGATTAACCCTGACTTCTCAGGGAGGTGGGGTGGGTGGGTGGGTGTTTTCTTCAAGACTGATTTCTACAGATGAATGATGAGAAGGGGACACAGGCAGACTTTTGCTCTTGTTTTGTGAGAAACTGATTCTGGACTGAACTGTTTAAATAAAAAAATTGTTCTGAGTTGTGTACCAAGCTTTTGGTACTTTATCTATCTTAGCATTCCATCTCCCAGTTAGCTGTGTTTTACAGCTGTAATCTGTAGAAAAGGTGGCAAACTGAAGGCTTACATTTAGCTCCTGGAGGCCAGTAGCTAACGTGCTGTGGAGGTGATGTGCTTGGCTCTGTGCAGGTACCAGACACTGACAAAAATACCTCTCTTGCAAGGCAGAGGAGAAAAATGTTTGTGCTGTAATATCAACCTGGTAACATTAGGTACTCTTTCCTGCATTGAAGGGTTTGATTGTTCCATTTTCAGCTGGTGAGGTCACGGAAATGCCCCACAGGCTGCATGTACAGTTTGGAGAGCTGCATTTCATTTGTGCCTGCAGATGGGTCTTTGGGGTGTGAGCAGTAGCAAGGGGTGCTGTGGCTGGAGCAGCTGGAGGAAATGCTTTATCTCTGGGTTTGAGGCTGAGAGTTACCATCACTGCTCTTACTTCAGCAGCTGGCCAGGTGATGAAGACACGCTTTTTGGCATTTGAAAATGTCTGTCATCTTGAACACAGAGTATTTAATCTGTCTGTAGGATGAGTGATCTTCCTACTTGCAAAGTGGGTTGTTCTGAGTAAGGGGTGAGAAATGTTGCTGTCTGTTGACTGAAAACAAAACAAAAATGCAAAAGGCATTATTTGGGTGCCCATATTGTTGTCTCCTATAGGAGTAGTTCTCTTCTTTGTAAAGCTACAGCTGCTTCAAAACAGTACTTTCCTAAGATACACTGAAAGTACCCTTGGAGAATTCTGCATCTTATTAACTTGATTCATCTTGTCTGTATGTTGATAAATCCCAGCCCTGCTAGAGGAATGCCAGGTGAACCTTCCCTTTGTTAGGACATATAAAATTTCAGCTGGTTTGCTGCCCAGATACAGAGGTTTTTCAAATACACCTGAGATCCACTTTTTATCCTTACTACATGAAAAAGGGGAGAAGAAGCTTCCAGGAAAGTGCTGTTAGTGATTACTTCAAGGGACTGGAGAGACTGCAGGCCTTACCCCAATGGCATCATTAGTCCATCATTTGTGTGGTGAGGAGGTGGCTGGGCAGCTGGCAGCAGGCTCAGACAGGATCTCCAAGGTTTGCTGAAGAACCTCTAAAAGGCAGTGTGCAGGATGGGACCCGCAGCAAGCTCAGGAACATGGAGCACTCCTGGGCCTCTTGCACCTGCCAGCTGAAGATGACAGAGCTGTATCTTTTTGGCATTATAAGAAAGGGAAGGACCCATCTCACTGATCTGGAGCATCTTACTGTGGCTGGTTGCCTGCTTGTACACCTGCATCAGTGCTCCCACCTCTGTTGGAGAAAGGTGTGTTTTCAAGGAGGATGCCAGAACAGCAACAACAGGTTAAAATACATCAACAATAAACTGAAAAGTTCAAGGGGGTGGACTATCAAGGCATGGCTGTGCTGGGCCTGTGTCCTTCTCAGTCCCTTGGAAATAAATGTGTGTTTACTTTGGCAGTGCTGGGAATGGCTGTCACCCAGGGTGGCTGGGTTTGGTTGTTGCCAGAGCTCTCTGTGACACTGGTAGGTGATGGATATGACCATGTGCTGCACTGTCACAGCAAACCTGAACTCTGTAGATACAGACAGTAGATTCTAGCAGTAGATTCTGGATGTGTTGGCTGACAATTTATATTTTTTTAACCATATTGTCACTAGGCAGCCAAAGGAAATTACTTTTTTCTGTTTTTTAATACGCTGGTATCAAAGCTGTATCCTGTGAGTCATCATTGTGACGAGGATCTGAAAAGGGCAGATTTATTCGTAGGATATATCAAATGAAATTTTGATTCAACTGAGGGAGATATAAATACCATTGCCTAAAGCCTTGCTGAGCCCTCATCTCAAACGTTCCTCTGGCCCACCAGCTCCCAGAAGAGCCTGGCATGACAGAGGCCATTAAAAATGTCAGTGTTCAAACCCTCAGAGCAAGAGCCAAGAAGGGATGTGACATCTGTCGTCCATGAGCATCTCTTAAAACTACAGACCCCAGCCAGGGAAAGTAACACTGTGGCTGGGTACATTCGATTCCTTGATTCCCTCTTAGCTAAACTGCAAGTGAAGAGTGCTGTCATTGCTTGAGGCAGCAATGGGTGGGTATGGAGGAAAATTACCTGCAACAATTACTTGGGGACTGGGAAGCTCCGGCCCTCTCCTGGCAGGAGGGGATGGACCGGAGCCGCCTCTGCGCATGAAAAAGCTCTCAGGCTAACTGGATTACATTTCTTAATGTAGGTTAATGAGTTAATGCTAATCCCTTTACAAGCATTGCAGCTCGGTGGCACTGCTGTATTTTTCCCTCTGTGTTTTGGTGCTGGGAATCACCTCTGAAACGGCACACAACGGCTTTCAGGGCTGGTGGTTTCAGCACAGGCTAACCCCGAGGAAGTTAGGAAGTTGCCTTGACCTGACCTGATGACAAAGCTCTCGAAACCTCATGGTTTGGGGTTGGTATGTTTTATGATAGGAATTCATCCTCGTTGATTTTATATTTGCTTTTTCTGCAGTTCTGGGCACGTTTTCTGTCTCTGTTTTGACCTACTGCTTATCCTCTTTAAAAACGAGGTGAGTGAATGGAACTACCCCGTTTCCTTTTCTGCTGTGACTTCCCTCGCTGGAAACCCAGGAATGTGAGCTCCGGCGGTGCTGGCGCCCATGCACCGCCTGGGTCTCACAGCGTTCCACAGGATGGGTCAGGCTGAAGGGACCGCGGTGCTCATCCGCTCCAGCCTCCCTGCTCGAGCAGGACCCTGGCGGAGCACACGGCAGTGTCTGCAGTGGGGGAGCCCCCACACACTCTCCCAGCATCAGCGCAGGCGCCTCGCTCGGCCGGCTGGCCGGCTAGCTGTCTGTCCGTCCGTCCGTCCGGCGGGCTGTGTTCTGTCCCGCCGCGCTGCGGCCGCGGCCAGGCCCGACCGCCCGGGGCCGGCACCGCGCGGCTCTCTGCGTCACTTCCGCCCGCGCCGGCCCGCCCGCGCCTGCGCACTGTCGCTCCCTCTCCGCGTCGGGGCCAGCGAAAGATGGTGAGTGAGGCCGGGCCCGTCCGCCGCCATCCGCCGTCATCCGCGCCGGGACCGCCGCGCTGAGCCCGCGGGGCGCGCCCGGGGCAGCGCGGAGCTTGGGCCGGGGATGCGCCGCGTCCCCGAGCCGGCTCCGCGCTGCGCTGCGACAGCCGCTCGCTCGGTCGGGCGGCCGCAGGGAGGCGGCCTGGGTGAGGGGAATGGCAGCCGGGGCGCGGGGACAGAGGGGCTGCAGCGCTCCGTGCCACCGCCGTATGGCCCCGGGACGGACGGGGCTCTGCTCGGTCTCGGCGGCCCCGGGTGCCCGGCAGGAGCTGCGGGGCTGCGGCAGCGCCAGCCCGGTGGCCTTTCATCGCTAATGCTCCAGGGGAGGGCAGCGAGGAGGATTGGAGGACTGGAACGGCTCTCACGAGCACAGGCTGAGGGAGTTGGGCCTGTTCAGCCTCAGAAGTGACCACTGATAGGGAATCTCATTATATAAATACATATAATTTAATACTTAAAATAGCGTACGGATATTATCTCTTCTCCTGTCAAGAAGCAGGAGCCCGGCTCTTCTCGGTGGTGCCAAGCCATAGGACAAACTGGCAGACACCGATGCACAGCAAGTCCCACCTGAGCACGGGGAAGAACTTTGCTGAACCGAGCACTGAGAGGCTGCGCAGAGAGGGCGTTAAGTGTCCTTCAGTGCAGATACTCGGGAACCGTCTGGATGCAGTCCTGTGCCATGTGCTCCGGGCCGGTCCTGCTTGAGCAGGGAGGCTGGACCAGGTGGTCCCTTCCAGCCTGACGCTGTGAATACTCGGTTTTCCCAGGCTGCAGGGAAGGCTGTAGGGTGCTGAGCCCTCAGCTGCCATGCTGGGAGAGGGGAGCAGCAAGGAGAAAGCTGTCTCTGTAGAGCTGAAGCTCATTCTGGTTTGCCTCCCAACAGGCCAAGCGCACCAAGAAGGTCGGGATCGTGGGTAAATATGGGACCCGTTACGGTGCATCCCTTAGGAAAATGGTGAAGAAGATTGAAATTAGCCAGCATGCCAAGTATACTTGCTCCTTCTGCGGCAAGGTGAGAGATCTCCTTCCCCCCCAAAAAATCTTTAAAAATCACATTGGTATTGATGCTAGAGAGGTGATTTGATTCATCAGTAATTTTTGTAGTGAAGAGAAACGTGCCTAGTTCCAAGACAGGGACTAGTGTGTAGTGAGCTTTAAGCTGCTGTCAGAGTCCTTGAAAAAGAGAGTAGACATTTCACATGAATGTTGAGTAGTACTTAAATGAAAACAAACATTATTACGTTTCATGATGCAAAAGAGGGAGCAATGTTGCCATATTATATGCTTTACATAATTAAGAAAATAGACCTGACAGAATTAAAGCATCACAGTTGTTATATTGATAATTAAGGCTTAACTTTTTTTGTCCTTCAGTAACTTTTTACAGCATACCTGGCAGAGGAACAGAGTTTGCTTTTCCCACTTTAAACTTCTGATGGCAATTGCTTACTTTTGTGTGCTGTATAACTCTGGATGAGGAAGAATTTCTGATAGGAAGTAATCTTAACTCTGTGTGTACATAGTTCAAATTTGCTGTTAAATGTAGTTTTTGACAGTTTGAAAGGTCCATCACCTTATGCTTTGCACAGATATTTTTATTGCTATCTGTAGAGTAGGAATCTTTAAACTGTCTGGAAATGTAAAAATATTTTCATCGGGTTTTTACTTGCTTTGATTTGTTGTTGGGTTTTTGTTTGTTTTTAGCTTACTACTTTTCATATATGAAGTGAGAATGTTCATAGTCTTGCCTGCAGAGCTGCCTAAATCAGGCATAGGTGTGGGCAAACCTATTGTCACCTCTGCAGGGTGAAGGATACCTGCCTGGGGGAGGGAGTTCTGTACCCACCACTCACTCTTCAGATCTGGGTCTGTGTTGAGCAAGCTGAGCTTGCCCAGGGAGTCCTGGGAACAGTGGGGTTACATGAGCACCAAACCAGAGAGAATATCAGTTGTTATAACCAAGGTAGCTCCTTACTATTTTTCTCCTTCAGGATAAGCTGAAGTTTTGATGAGGCCTTTAGAAATGACCCAGTTCATATGTGAATGGAAAAGTGTTTCACAAGTGCCTGCAGAATTTGAGTAAAAGGATTGTCTGTCCCTTTCTTGTCTAAACTTAGCTTATAGCAGTGCTGTGAAGGCCTTACCTGAAGTTTCTTGTTTGGCTTTTTCAGCTGATGGAGAGTGACTTTATTTTTTTCCTTAATCTTCTGTTCCAGACCAAAATGAAGAGGAAGGCTGTGGGTATCTGGCACTGCGGGTCCTGCATGAAGACAGTTGCTGGTGGTGCCTGGACTTACAAGTAAGGAAATGAAGAAGCTCTAACCAGTATTTATTCTCACATAGCTGTGGCACAATACAGCTTTTTGACTTCTTTTTTTTTTTTTTTAATTTTGATCTACTCATCATTAAGTAGATCTGTCTTGAGATAGTAATGGGGGAAGTTGCCTGTTTTGTTAAAATTTGATTGCTATTCTTTGCAATAGGCAAAGCCAGATTTATTCCAAGAAAAATTATTTTCATGTTTTCCTTTGGTTGTAAAAGCAAAAAAATTGAGTTATAATAACCTTTATTGTGAGGGTGCAGTTGCTTACTCCCGTTGTTTGCTCCTTGCCCCACAATTCTGTAGAAGACACTCCTGTCCCAGTCGTGAGGGACCTGAGCCCACACATCGGTGCACGTGATCAGTGCATGACTGGGAGATTGGGGTTGGGATGCAGCCTCTGAAGTTCCATGTGCTTTGTGGAGCCAGGCCTACGCTGTGTTGTGAGGAAAAATTAAAGTGGAGTTAGACCCTGTTTGACAGTGCAGTCAGATGATAACAGTTGGAAATGATAAGTGCTTTCTCAAAAATAAACAACACCAGCACAGTTGTTCTGCCACATGCAAATGACTCTGCTTCTCCCTCCAGTACCACCTCTGCAGTGACAGTCAAATCTGCCATCAGAAGACTGAAGGAACTGAAAGACCAGTAGAAGCTACATCCTGTTCTCCTTGTGAAACATCCTTTTTCCTCCACTGTCAAGACCTATCCTTTTATCAATAAAAGGGCGATGATGGAGTGGAATAATGTTTGTCTTTTCTGTCCTGTCTGTTATGTATGGTGAGTGCCAGGTGCCCACCAAAGCTGCCCCATCACTGCCTTCCTCTACTGGACAAGGGAGGGAAAATAGAATGAAAGGTCTGTGGGGTGAGATAAGGGCAGGGAGAGATGCCTCTCACCAGCTACTCATGGGCAAACCAGATCTGATTTGGGGAAACCAGTTTAATTTATGACCAGCTGTATCAGAGTAGGATAATGAGAAATTAAACCAAATGTTCATTCCAATCACCCCTCCCTTCCCAGCCTCAGCTTTACTCTTGGCTTTCTTGCCCTCCCCAGCAGCTGCACAGGGGGAAGAGGAATGGGGGCTGAGTCCATCACATGCTGACTCTGCTGCTCCAGCTTCCTCAGGGGGAGAGCTGCTCTCAGTTCCTCTGCTCCAGCGCAGGTCCCTCATGGTGTCACAAGTCCTGCCAGCAAACCTGCTCCAGCATGGGTCCTGGGCTCCTCTCCACAGGGCACAGGTACTGCCACAGGCCAGCTCCACTGCAGGCTTCCTGCAGTGTCACAGCCTCCTTTGGACAGCCCTGCTGCAGCATGTAGCCCTCCATGGGCTATAGGACTGGGATGGCAGACGCATTTTAGAATAATTTGGTTGCCGTGGAACGGCAGAGCTATGTAGCTGTTCTGGTTAGCTATAGAAATAGCACCATAAATGTGTAAAATACATAAGCAAATAATGGGAAGAAAAGAGTAAAATATGAAAAATATCACCACCTATGGATCCAGTGACAAGACTTGATTGTGGGTGACTTCAGTGTCCCTTAGTCAAGGTGATGGTCACAGTCTTTGTCTGTGGGAGGTGGGGGAGCCCCTGAAACACAAAAATTCACTGGGTTAGTATCTTCAGGTGTGGTGGGAATGCCCAGGTTCCTTCCCTGAAGGAGGTGGGGTTTCCACTGTCGGATATAACATTGTGGGTCAGGTGCAGTCCAGGCCCTAAATGGGTCTGGGGGTGCTTCGGGGGTCTTTGATGGTTTATGACCAAGCCATGACAGCTCCCTCACATCATCCTCGCTGAGGCAGGAACAAATGCTGTCACAGCTACGTGTGCATGTGAATGTCCCAATACCTTCCAGGGGAGGGGGAAAGGGAGGAGGAGTTTTACATCTCAGCCAGTGGTGTAAGGGAGGACATTTGCATGATAAAAAGCATTTTCCCATCTCACAAGATCTGCTTAATGCCCTTCTCCCTCATCTGGCTCAAAACCAGTTTGTGGCTAAACAAAAGTTGGTTTAAAGTCCTGCACCTCACCAGCTGCTTTTGGAAAGGCTGATTGTTTGCGTCATTAACCCTTAAAATTTCAGTCTCTCAAAGGTGCCTGGAGCATCTCCTGTTTCTGCTGCAGTGGCCTGGGTACCTGCAGACCTGCTCCTCTTATACTCTCACTGCCCTCTCTGGCTGCAATTGCTGTTTGGGAGTTTTTCTCCTTTAATCTGTTAGCCCAGACACTAGCATCGCTGCCAATGGGCTCCTCCTTGGTGAGTGGTGGGTCTGTGCTGGAGTGGGCTGACATTGGTTTTGTCAGACACAAGGAAAGCTTCTGGCAGCTTCTCCCAGAGGCTGCCCTGTAGCCCTCCCACTCCCAAAACCTTGCCATGCAAACCCAGTGCACTGCTCTGTATTTATAGGTGTAACTATGGAGACACTAGCAGTGCTATGCAGTAGTTTGAGTGGCCCTGGTTACTGGTGAAGCCATTAAAAACCATTTTCCTTTCTAGTTAATTGCACATTTTGGTGCTTGAATGCAGTGAGGTGAATCTGAGGAAAGCTTAAATAACTTGAAGAAGCTTGGCTCATCTTGGTACATCCTTACATCTGTGTCTTGAGGAATAGAGTAGAGCTCCATGAGTGGAGGAATGGGCAGATGTAAGGGGGGGAAGAGAGAACATGTAAAACATCTCTGCCTTTTCCCATTTCCTCAAGGAACTGAGCCATGTGCTGCAAGATGGCTGGTGCTGCTAATCCTTCAGCACCACCCACAGATCGCTGTGTACCATAGCCTGTGGCGTGTTCTGGTGTGTGCAGATCTCGGGGTTAGTCCACCCAAACACTTTGCTCCCTGGTCTGGTAGCAGGCTCTCATGTCTGGCTGTTTGAGTCACCTAATCCACACTGAGTTGCAACAATAAATTTTCATGTTAAGCCAATTGGACATTCAGTCTTGGTGAAAAAGCTGCTGTTTGAGTTAGTAATTGCCTCCAAATAATCAATTTAAACTGTCAAGATGCTGGAATATCTTTCATGGTCTGACTTGTGAGTTTCAATTTGGTTTTATCTGGGGGTTTTTTGGTGGCTGTATCTCCCATCCCTAGCAATACAGATCAGAAAACAAAAGTCTTGTTAATAACTTTGGTTATTAACAAAATTTATAAACAGTTTTTTCTGCTGGAGGAAAAATAGCAAGGAAGTAGCAGAGGGGTTGCTTATTTTTATTCCAAATTAAGCTTTACATGGATTTGGGGAGTGATAAGCCACAGCAATAATGATTCATTAATGAGCCTGACATCTTCAAAAGATTAATTCAAAGCTGGACCTAAGTAGGAACTTTTTCCCCAAGTTGCAAAAAGTCTGTGGCTCACAAGTTTGACTTCAGTCACCTGAACTTGTTTTCCAAACTTTTCATTTTTCCTTTTAATTCAGTACTTCAAACTTCCCTTACTAAAGTCAATTCATGTATTCAGGTATCTGGTGTCATTCATATCAATCTGCATATCCTCATATCCCAACTGGCTTGGTGGTGTAACCACTTCCCTGGAAAGCCAGTTGCAGTGCCCAACCACTCTCTGGGTGAAGAACCTTTTCCTAATGTCCAGCTTAAACCTCCCCTGACAACTTAATTACGTTCCTTTGGGTCCTGTCACTGATCACTACAGAGATCAGCCCCTGCCCCTCTGCTTCCTCTCATGGGCAGGACAGTGTGGTTCTGCACATTGCGTTTTATTCTTGCTTCAGTGTGCTTGGGTCACATTTCCAGGTGATGAGACATGACTCTGCACACCTCTGTGCTTTCTGCATTAATGCAGAGGTTGTAATTGAAGTACAGGTTTCTGATGAAGCTTTCTCAACTGCTCTGAAGTATGAATGGCTATTCATTAACAGATGCAGAGGATATGTTTCACTGTGTTGATACCAGGATGGCTGCACAGGTATCTTATCTGAGACGACTTCTACTCCTACTAAGGAGGTTATTAGTTCCCTTTGGATTAATATTTGCAGAGGGTGGAAGCTGGGCAGGGCAGAAATACAAAGAGAAGATAAGGATGTGAGATTATCTTTTTGACCTGGATCGTGTGGTCCTACCTGCATCCCTGTGGGATGGGCTGTGCCCGCAGATCCCCTGGGCTTCTTGTGCCGTGGTACCCCGGCGTGCTCCTCGGCAGAGGCCTTTCGTGTGGGTGAATGTTCGAGGCTGCCAGCGCCATTTCCCCGAAGTGAGGCGGGCAGGAGGAGGATGCGCTGGCAATGCTGCGAGCGGCCAGCGGGCGCCACTGCCGCTCTGCTGCGGGGCCGCTGCATCGCCCCGGCTTCGCTGCATCCCGCCCGGCAGCGGCTCCGCGCACCTGCGCTCCGGCCACAGCTGCTCCGCTCAGCGGCTCCCGCTCCCCCCAGAACACACCATGGCACTCTTTTCGATTGTCCGCCCATAGGAATGGGCAGGTTGGACATGAGGATTTTGTAGTCATTTGTCACCACTAGCAAAGCTGAATCTGTGTCAGTGCTCAGTCCAAATGCTGTGTATATACTAGGAGAAATTTGTATTGACAACTAAGTGATTCAGCCAGGTAATCCTCGGAATTTGGTGTTTCCTCTGGGAATCTAGGGTGAAAACAGGAATTCTAAACAATATTGCTTACTGCTTTCAGTACATTTGCTGTTAAGCCTTAGTCAGGAGCTTGGATAGAGTTATCTTAGATGCTGTAGCAACAGAGAGCTGATACCTGTCCTGGAAGGTGTGAGCTTATGGCAATGCCAGACCCAGCTGGATTTCAACAGCTCTGGGAATTGGAGAAGGGTTTGATGGAAACTGAGACTTTGAATCTGACTGAATGTTCTGTAGATGTGGCTGTGCAGGTTAGTTTATCTTGGTTACTTTTGAAGAGCAAGTGAGAAGGGGACCTCTTTCTCAGACCAATATATCAGTCCCATGGGATTTTTCTTTCAGGATCAAGGATATAACCTAAGGGGATGGTAGCTGTAATAAGTGTGGCATTTCAGGTACCAAAAGGTGTTTCAGGAGCCCAAAGGAACTTGGAAATAAAAAACTGAACAAGCTCAGGGCAGCTTTCCTCATTCTGATTTCTGTTAAGTATTTCTTTGTTTCCAAAACAAAATAATTGCTTTGGCTTTACCCCCTTTGTGCTTCCTGCCCCCTCTTGGTCACCAACACCCTGTTTGGTCTGTAGGGGATCATGATGCTAAGCCTTGGGGGCACCACTGGAGTTGTTCTCCATATTAAAGACTGGGAGTTTAGGGCTTACAGGAATGAGAAACCTCAGCCACAGAAGTTGGTTGGTTGCCCTTTCTGCATGTCCTGACTTAAGGGTGGTGTGAACTCAGCCTGTGTGCAGGTGTTCCCTTTTGGCATGGTGTCTTAGGAATCTGACTGTAACACAGCCTGGCAGTTATAAACAATGGGCACCGTGTTTTAAGGAGCATATTCCAGTGTGATTTCTAACTTTCATGGCCATCAAATGTTTTGTTGTATGGCCAGCTGCTTTCCTCCTTGAGCACAATCAAGGGTTGCTCATGGCCTTCCTAAGCTCCTTCCTCTATGCTGCATCCCAAGGAGATTTCAATGGCACTTCAGAAACAAGAGTGACTGATGCAGGTGAGTCACCTTCCTGGTGCAGGCTAAGCCTGTCTTGGGACTATCCTCTAGGTCTCTCCCTAGAAAGAAAGGAGATTTAGTGATGAAGTTTATTGCTGGCTTTGCATGCAGCTCAGAACACTGGACAACAAGAGAAGCAGCCAGATTTAGAGAATGATGTGAGCACCACTTTAATGGGCTGCAAGTCACCATCTGATTTTATGTATTATCCTAGCTCCCACCTACTGCTCATCCTACCTGGATTTTCAGCAGCTCCACTTGGGGAAAAATTGCATCACAGAGCTGGCCCAGCTCCTATAGATGAAGCGGGTGGGTGACATCTCTCTGCTACCCAGCTATGCAGCAGGGCTCCCAGCTTTCCTTGGAGAAATGGCTCCTTAAAGGATGCTACAAAATTATTTGCAGTGCCATGAGATTGTGTATTTCCAATGGCTTGAGGTGCCTGCTTGAAGCTGGCCCCAGAGCTCTGGAAGTGGGCAGTTGCCATCGGTAACACATCCTTCCTCCGAGTATTTGATCTCAGCAGATGTCTTTTGAGCCATGGAGTGTGGCAGAGTTGTGGATATGCCTCAGATGCCCTTATTAGATGCCTGGATGCATTTTGAAAATGGCTGCTTAGAAAATGTCTAATTGCTATTCCACATATTCAAAAAGGTGGGTTTTTTTTCTCTTGTCAAGGCTTTGGCATGCCTTGGATTGCTAAATATACTTTCCTCTTGCAAATTCTTGGCAGGAATCTGTGTAAGGAATCATGCCAAGCAGTCTCTTCAAATGTTAACAAGCTCATCGGTGTGGCTTTCCCAGTGCAGGGTTTGTGCTCTTTTTTTTTTCCACTTTCCTTCCCAAAAAACCCCAACCCTTCTTTTTGTACACTGTTGCTCTAAGCACATGAACTATGGCAGCTCTGCAAGAAAGGATTTTTCTAACCAGAGCCAAAAAAAAGTGCTTGAGTCGTGTTCAACAGTTTGGTGTCAGAGCCCTGCTCAACCTCCCGGGGCTCCTGTTGAGTAGGAAGAGTGGATTTCGGGGTGCTTGTGGAAAACCTAATCCATTTCCTCTCCTCCTTTGCCATTCTTGCTTTTCCTCTGTTCTTAGCAAGCTGGACTATGTCCTTGCATGGTAATTGTAGATTTGATGTCTTTCTTCCAATAGCCTATTAGCAAGTGAATGAGGCTGTCATGCTCCCCTTTTGTTTCCTCCCCAGTGCTTATCCGGGTGCAGAAGCAGCCCTGGAGGTGGTGCCTGCAGCCGGGCAGGACCCAGAGATTAGAGCTGCAGACTGAGCTGCTCCTCTCCCTCTGCCCCAGGCAAAGAGCAGCGCTGCTCTGGCATCCGGAATTTACAAAGCAAAGAAAGCAGTGAGAAGCCAGTGCAGCACCTCTGAAAACCTCCATGTCTCCCTGAAGGAAGCCTTACCCTAGGACGTCGGCATCCATCAATCAGTATGAGGTTACACACCTCCCTTTGTCTGTTCACTGCAGACAGTCTTGCCTGAGCATTTGGAGAGCTTTGCCCCTGACCTGCTCTCCTGGCCTTCGATCATCTGATGGACACACCTTGGGAGCAAGCCTTTGTGTTCAGGTTGGGATGTTGGATTCCCCTCCCTGTGCTCAGTCCTACCTCCTCTTCATGGAAAGAGCTCCGTGTGGGATGCAGGGAAGGTGCTCCAGAGGAATTGAGCTGTGGGGCCAGAGCCTGAGTGCATCACACTGCAGCCTGGAATGAGCAGTGGGTGTTATTGAAGGGACCTCTGCTCCTACTGAGGAATGTTTATTTATAACTCATGAGTGTAGTTTCAGGAATTTGTGACCCTTCTCCATTTCTTTGATTAAACCTCCTATTGTAAGAGGAGAGTTTTATTTTGCAGTCCTTCCCCACACTGAGACAAATGTCCTGCAAGTCACAGCTTTGCTCTGCCCTTCAGGCAATTCTGGAACAGCTTCAGCTCTCTGCAAGTGTGCAGAGAGAACCTGATTCCTTCAAGTAAATATACTTGATGTTAAGTGATGGGCCAAGAGGGCACTTGCCTTTTTCACTGAATAGGCTTTTTCCAAGTTGCCACCCACTACTGGGCCTCACCTTTGAAGGAAGAAGTTCTGATGCAAGGAAGGATTGTCTGTAATATCCCAGCTGTGAGGGCAAGGTGATTGCTTGAAGATAGGCTCTTGGGCTCTATCAGTCATGTCTGTTTCCATTCAAGTGGTTGCATTTGAAACTGTCTCTACTATTGCTATGATAGATTAGATTTGAGATTAAAAGGCAAATCTGTAAAGGGAACATTAAAAAAATCCTTAAAGGGAAACTAGACCCAAGTCATGCAAGGAAAGAAGAGGAACAAATAAATAATCTAGACATTAAACAATTAATTTTTAGCCTTAGTCAGCTGAAGATGTATTTTTCTTTTTGCATGAGGAATATGAAACAAAGAAATGCGAGTTCCTGTAGCAAGCAGGAGATGCTTGCTCCAAAGTAAATGACATTTCCTCTGACAGAAATGCTGTCTGTGTATGCTGTGGTGCTCCTTGGGGACCTCAGGTGAGGACTATGCTGGTACCTGTCAAAACAAAGAACAAAACAGTCCAAGGAAAAGATAGAAGATGGTAAACAATCAAATAGATATGGAAGATTCACAGCCCTAAAAACAGGCTTGTTATCTGAGCCCATCTGCAGCCTGGCCATCACTTTGGTTTGGACTATTATTACTGCCCCAGTGCTTAGCAGGTGAAGAAGGTTTTACAGTATATACCTTAATCACTGATAAGTCATTTCACATTGCTCACTTGGAGAATCTGAGGCATAAGAAATGGTGATAGAGCTGCTGGTTGTGTTACTTTTTTGCTCTCAAAGGGTAGAGAGTGATTGTTCATGATAATCAGGCTACTTTGTTTGGTCAATGTACTTTCCTGCCCTTTCCCACTGCTTCCCTTCCTTCTTTGGTGTGTTCTCACCTTACATGGACCCTTCCCATGTTGTGAGGCCCTTAAAGCATGGAATACCTTCTTGTTTTGCCCACTGGGGCAAGCTGAGCACAGAGGATCCTGCATGCTGCCTGTTACCTTTGCTCATCTGGAGCATGGAGATCACCCAAGCCTTTGAGAATACATTTCAGGAGCACTCCCTGCCATCAAAGCAGTAAAGTGGTACCTTTGTCAAAGGGAAAACTTGCCATCACTTGCAGAAAAAGGGGTTGTGTAGAAATGAGACAGACTCTGGCTTGTGGTTTTGCTCTAAATCAGCTGCATTTTTAACATTCAGAAGCCAACAAAGATGAAAGACTCCTGGTCAACCTCTCTACTCCCTTGGGGAAAAAAGTAAAAAGACTTGATAAATATTTTGCATTAATAAATTCCATTTGTCTTATAAAACAAAGTTTGCCAGCTACCAAAGCAGGAAAAATATTTTACATAACTCTGAGTGCGACGTCTAAAAGGTTGCTACGAGCCTGGTTTGAGCAACTCTTTTCATATCCCAGAATGTGAAGGAATGCTAATCTTCACCCAAGCTAGGACCAAGCTTGCTGCATGTGTCTGTGTGGTGGTCCAACTCTGGCTGGTTGCCAGGTGCTTACCAAAGCTGCTTGACTTGACTCGCGGAAATTAATTTAATTTATTGCCAATCAAATCAATGTGGGGTAATGAGGAAATGAAAACCAAACTCTTAAAACACCTTCCTCCCCCCCCTTGCTTCTTTCCCAGGCACAACTTCACTCCTGATTTTCTCTCCCTCCTCCATGGCCTCAGGGGCACCACTGCCTCACCATGGTCTTCCCCATGGGCTGCAGGGGAATCTCAGCTCCAGCACCTGGAGCACCCCTTGCCCTTCCTTCTTCACTGAGCTGGGTGTCTGTTCCTCTCATTCCTCTCTCCGGCAGCAAGTGCTACTGTGCAGTAACTTCTTTCCTTTCTCTTCCTAAATCCCTTATCCCAGAGGTGCTGCCACCATTGTGGATGGGCTCAGCCTTGGCCAGCCGTGGGTCCATCTTGGAGCTGGCTGACATTGGCTCTGTTGGACACAGGGGAAGCTTCTGGAAGCTTATCACAGAAGCCACTCCTGCTATCAAAACCTTGCCATGCAAACCCATGTACTTTTCTGCCACACAGATGTATTGCAGGCTGGTCCAGCAGGTCAGAGGTAAGCCATGGAAAAAGAGATAAAGATGTGTAAATGTCCCAGAAGCTGTTTGAGAACCCAAAACAATGTCCCTCATTGTGCTGTGGGAATGTTACTATAAAAGGCAGGAAAAGCACAGCTGCCTACTATTATTACTTTGTTATTAATTTTTAAGTGGGATGTTGATTAATCAGTGGAGCAGATTCCCCAGGGATGTTTCCTGGTCTGGACTATCAAGTTTCTGATTCTCAGGGCAGGAATTGAGCACTGGCTGTTCCTGCTGATCCTGACAGGGTCTATGTGATGGTTTGCATCACCCTGCTGTGGTTTCATGTCAGGCTGTGGACTGTCAGACATCAGCCACAGCATCTCGGGGAGCTGCAGGAGGCTTTGCAAGCCCGCACCCTCAGTCTTGGTTAGCACTTCCTGGCACACAGAAATACAAATTGTTATGAGTGGTAGAAGAAGGAGACACCCAAGCCTGAGACAAGCAGGGTGCAGCTGAGGTCTGCCTTCAAATAACAGTCACAAGACCACTTCAGGTTTGGCACTTGGAGCATTCCAAGCCAAGGATGCTTTTTTGGCTTTGTAGGATGCAGATCATCACAGCTGACCAACCTCCCTCCACCCTTCCCATCAGTCTTCTCCTAGGTATCAGCCTGGCTTGCAGGAGCTGGGGTTGTTTCTCTACTCAGTATAAGTCCATCTCCTGGTCACCCCTGCCTGCCTCCTTGAAAATGAACTGGCTGCAGCTTTTTATATGCTTAGGCTTCCCCTTGAGCCTCCCTTTGCCTTGGGCCATCTGCCACCAGATGATCTTTTGGAAGAAAGGGGTGACCAAAGGCTCACAAGTCTCTGTCAATGTCAAGGCCAGGAAATGCTGTGAGTTAAAACACAAAGAAAATGAGGGATGCAGTGGATCTGGGGGTACAAGAATTATTTGGAGATTGGCTCCTACAAGCATTGAAGCCCCCCAGCCCTGCTGCCAGAGATGCGTGTGCCAGGAAGATATGCCATGGTGAGCGACACGGGATATGACCATTCCCTCTTGGGAAGGTATTTGAAACAGTTGACTAAAGATTCATCCTGATTTGGGGTGAAAATTTATTTGTGAATCCCAAACAATGTCTCTTGTGGAGCTGTGGGAATGTTGCTATAAAAGTCACGAAAGGCCCAGCTGTCTACGATTATTGTTTTGTTGTTAATTTTTAACAATAAGGGCAATTACCCATTGGAGCAGATCCCCCCTGGGATGTTTGTTGGTCTTCAGTATTTAAACTATGAGGTTCTGTGAGCAGAGACGTGTCTAGGGCAAAGTGTATGTACAGCACCGAAAACCTCAGCGCCTTCAGCCACGGCTTGTGCAAACCTACTCTCGGTTGTGTTGCAGCAGTTCAGGAGGGCACATGTGGCCAGACATGCTGTCTCAGCAGAGGGGTGTCTGCTCCTACTGGGGTGGCAATAAGTCTTAGGAAAACTTAGAGACCTGAGTAGTCCTGAGCACCTGAAGTCGTTCCCAGTTTTATCAGATTGATATTTCACAGCAGAATGGCCTGTTCAGGCTATATATAGCCAGCCCCTAGCTGAGAACAATTAGTATTTGTTCTAACAGCAACTGAGGTTCTTTGGAAAGAGTTTCAACAGCTAAAGGATCAGTTCTTGGTCACCAAGGGTGGGGTGTTGTTTTGGTTTTATCCTCCCCCTCTCCCCCTCAGCAGACCGTGCAAGTGCCTCCTCTTTTAGGAATCAGTTCTGGAACAAATGGAGACTCACCACTAAATTATATCTCTGGGCAGAAAAGCAGCGCCAAGCCAGTCAGTTGGTTTTGTAATGTAGGACAGAGCCCCCCTTGCCCTGCGTGCAGTCATGCACAGACTCCTTGGCAGCTAATTAATAATTTGCAGTTTAGCAGCGGCTGCTCCCTTGCATCATTTCAACGCGGTTGCCAAGTGGAAAATTGAAAAGCAAGAGGGAGCCAGAGAGAGGATGACAATGACACAACAACAACAACAACAACAGCAACAACAACAAAGGTTTAAAGTTCTAGGAAATTTCACTATGTGAGGTCAAAATTCCTTGTGTGTTCAGGGGCTGGGCTGTTGGCCGGCAGGCACCTCTAGTTAACATGGCAAGGCCCTTTCTTTTCAAAGTCCTGTTGTCCCCAAGCACCTCCTATTTCAGAGGAATTTCTTGGCCCTAAAATGCACGTGTTTGGGGAGGGGGAGGATGTGGGGAGTACACAGGGCAGGTTGAAGAGAAATCCAGTGAGGGTTTTTCTCATGGTCGGGAAAGTAACAAGTGCTCTGGGGGATAGGGACAGGCAAGGAGGGATGGTGAAGCACACCTCCCAGGACAGGACTGGGAAGAGGATGGAGGTGATGCCACAAAGGAATTTGCAGAGCAAGGGATGCCCAAGAGTGGGCTTACAGCCAAGGGAAACCTGGTCCTAGTTTTTGTGGATCCTGAGGAGCACATCTTGCCAGGAGTGTCTCTCCTCCCAGTTTGCTGGTCAGCAGTTGGCCTCTGTTCGGCCTGTTCATGACACTAAAGGGCTCTCCTCTGGGGGGAGGGTTTTCTAGCATGGTGCAGTTAGATAACAGTAACAGTATGGTCTAGTGAGTTAGGTTTTCCACTCTTTTATGATGTTAGCACTGGGAAAGAGTTGGAGCATGGAATGTTGGCACAGCAAGAAGTACAACAGCTGAACTGAGCACGTGGAGTTTTCACACATCTTCATGCTTGAGGTTGTCAGAGATGTGAGGAGAAGGGAGCCAAGGGAAGGCTGGTATTCAGAGCATCTGATGAGCTGTTTCTGCTTTGCCAGCCTTTCTTCTGTTTCTCTTCTCCATGGAGGAAGCCATGGAGGCATCTGTCTCTTCCCAGCTACAGTCACAGTGGTCTTCATGAGGTTGGCAGCTCCAGGATCTGTGTGGCTGGAGACTGGCAATTATTTGTGGGAAGTAGGCATAAAAGATCATCAGTCTAAACACATGACCTATGAGGAAAGGCTAAAGGATCTGAAGAAGGAGAGCCTTTTTGAAAACATTTGGTTTTAAATACACAAGATATTTTGCTGTTAGGTGAAACGGCCTCATTGGTTCTCTGTATTCACTGCAGACCTGACAAGAAGTGATGATTGAAACTCCAGCAGCGGGTTAAGTGTTGGTTGGACGTCTTCTGGCCAAGCAGATCTGGTTGGCCTTGCTTTGAGTTAGGGTTGGAGCAGAGACTTCCAGAGGTCCTTTCCAGCAATAAAATTCTAAAATTCTGTGATAGGAACAATATCCCTGCAATAAGGATGGCCACACAGTGATGAAATGAGGTGATAGTAATGTCACATCTGGAAGTTCCAAGCTGGAGATTCGGCAAACATTTGTCAGAAGTGGCTTGGGGAGAGCTGTCAGTGTTTGAAGGAGAGAAAGCAGAATGTCTTTCTGATGTCTCTTCTGTTTTTGACTTTAAAAACTATCAGCTCTTCACTCTCAAGCACTGACATCTGAGGGCATCAGGCTATGCATCCTCCACTTGTGCTTGGAGGATATTGAGGCTCACAGATAACTGGCATGAGAAAGGATGGGGGAATCTGGGAGGCCAACTGGTTCCATTCAGAAAACTGTTGCTCTCCCATGTTCATCCTCTTGGTTTGGGGGCTTTCTGGAGAGGGAAGGAACCAATGGTGTAGATGACTCATGGCCCTTTTCTAAGCCCAGTAATGCTGTGTTGAATCACTGAGCAAACAGGCAGGGCTGCAAATACCCAGAAGTCTTGGGCTCCTTCTGCTGCTCACATTTCATGATTTCATTACTAAATCTGAACCTAGGGCTCACAGTCCCTTCCTGGGAGGTGTGTTTAACAGCACACACATATCGTCAGCCACATCTCTTCCTCCTTGCCCTGAGCCTTTGTACACAAAGCAGTGATGGGGGGCTTGTAGCTTCTTGCAGTTTCTTGCTTCTGTGGGATTCCTGTGGGCTGAGCAGGCCGGCATGGCTGTGGTCCTGTGGATGAGAAATGCCTCACACCCTGCTGGCACCAAGGAAGGATTACTGTTCCCTGGTTAATGTGCTTGTTTAATGCCCATTCCGTGAGGCTGTTTCTCAGGCTGTTTTCCTTGCAGGATATGTCTCTGTGTGTGCAATTAGCTAAGAGACATTAGCTTAATGACTTGTGCATGTCTGAGTTAGGCCTGGCCCAGTCTCGGATGGCTGCCTTTCTCCTGTCTGGAGACTTAATTCTCTGCAGCACAAACTGCTCTGTCATGCTCATCCCAGGGGTTGGATGCAGACAGCGTCTCTTGCTGGTCCCCAGCCAAAGGAACCCTGCTATCACCCATAATTACCTCCTTGACTCATAGTGACTTTTATTGCTCCCACCCCCCCCTTTTTTGTTTTGTTTTATAAGTTTGATTTGTTCTTTCGAAGCTATTGTTTCCATCCCTGTATTCCCAGTGGCTCCAGAGGACTGCAGTGTATTCATGCAGGAATTACTGGGGCGGGCTCTGTGGTCTGTTTTGTGTAAGAGTTCAGACTGAGTGATTGTTCTAGTCTCTTCTGGCTGGTTTCTGAGCTTATGGGTTAGGCAGAGGGAGAGCAATACCTGGACAATGCAAGCTGCATTGTTCAGGAGCCTGGTGCTGAATCAGAGTCTCTCACCAAAATGCAGATGACCATTTATTTTTAATGGACTGATTGTCTTGGACATCTCAAGTGGTCCACTGCAGCTGGCTGAGCAGTGGCTCAGGTAAGATGAAGGGGACACTGGTGATCCAGTCTTCTCAACAGTTCCAGAGCCAGAATTTTCCAGGACTGTAAGAGTAGATCTCATAAGGAATCTCTCTTCCCCCTCCATCTTTTGTCCTCAGTCATTTTCTTTCCCATGTACTTCAGCCCCAGCTTCAAAACTCAGCCCAACAAATGTGTCTGCAGAGGGCACTGGTAGAAGACAGGTTCCTCTTTCTCTATTCCTGGCTGCACTGAAACTTCTGCTGGCTCAACTGGATGACTTCTCCTCTAGGCAAAAATGGATTAAGTTTCCAGAGCCACCACTGTGAAACTATTTGCTGTGATTGGACCTGAACAACAACATTTATGGGAAGAAAGGCAAGCAGATAGGGGTATCCTGTAAGCTTGCTGATAGGTAAAAGCATGGTCAGATAGTTTTTTTGAACCAGACATTGTCTGCCTAGTGCTACCTCTGGTCCTTTCCTGAAAAGTGAGGGCAGGAGTGCTGTACATTTTGGATAGTAAGTCAGTTTATCTGCCCCTCTGGCCTTGTGAGAGGTTTCATTGGGCCTCCAGGCACCTCCACATCCTTTCTAGTTCCGCCCTCCTTGTGCTAATACCCATAGGTAAGGTCCTTGAAGTCATCACCTGCAGCTCACTCTCAGGAGGGACCTGTACTTGTTCCTTGGTGGAAGCTGAGGAGAAAAGGAGTGCTTGGGTGGACCATGTTGGAAGACTTCCTTCAAGGATTTCTCTATGGGTAGGATGTGTGGGCCACAGAGGAAGCTGTTTTGGAGTAGGTGGTTTGAAATACTGTCTGAAGCAACAGGAAAACAAGTGACAAGTTCATATCTCTCATTGCTTTTCCTCACCAATTTGCACTTCTATAGTAGATTTGGCAAGGCATCACCTTCAGACTTGGCACTGGGAGGAACAATCTGAATTAATTTACCTTATCTCTGCTTTAAAAACTCCAAGATCTATCAGTTTATTGTCATCCTGGAAAGGACTGTGACATTCCTCTTATTGCTGAATACATTGTTCATGTTAGAAAGTGTCACTCATGATGTTTTTTGACGTAGATGGATATAATCTACATCAAATCAAATACATTCTTTTCATTGATGTAATTAATGAGCAGAAGGCACAGGGCAATTGTTAAATTGTTGAATACTGCAAATGAAGGCCTTCAAGAAAAACAACGAATCTGTGCCTGTAATGGCAAGAGCAAAGACATGTCAATCTTGTTTAGTTACCTGGTTATAGGATTCAAGAACCTTTACTGACAGTTTCAGAAAGAGTGTGACAGGGTAAGAATATAAGAATACCAGATCCAGTAGCTCCTATTGAGCCAAACCCATATGAACTCTCTCATCAGATATGTTTCTTATTTTCTTACATAAATTGTTTTCCTATTATGAAAACCAGTCCTTTTTTGTGAAACTAAGTATTTCAACAGGGTACATCTCTCTCTGAGGACTTTTCCCATAGATTTTTCATGGGAAACTGACCAAATAACCCAACTCTGAGGTTATTTTCTTTTAAATCAAATTTATGGGCCTTTGCTGTAAACCTTGTAGGTTTTCTTTCTTCATGTTAAACCTGAGAAACATTTTAAAAAGAGGTCAAGGTTAATGACAATTTTTAGCAGCAAAAAGCAACATTTTAACAACCTTTCTTCCCAAACAGCTTTGCTAATTGTTCATTAAAATACTGTTAAAAGCCTTGAAGAGGAACAAAACCTCCATGCATCATCTCCATCTGTCCTGAGAGATGGGCAGGGAAACCACCAGGAGCTCATGGAGCAGGGACTGTACTGGACAGGGAGCAGGTTCTTGGCTGCTCTGTGCATCTTCCTCCCACAGAAGGCACTGAAGGTCATCATCATGCCACTCCTCAAGGCTTGGTTTTCATTAAGTGCATGGGTTTGGGTTTACTATCTCTGGCTCTACACACAGGCTCTTCCTGAGTGGACCTCCTGGGCCAAGATATTTCTGCAAAGAAAAGTCCAGAAAAATACTGTGAAAAGGACTTTCCCTTTTAGATGTTGAAGACAAAGCTCCATTTGGGCCTGTGGCCATCTTTAAATAGAGTTGTGTCAAAAGATGAGTCCGTCCCTTCATTTATCAAACAAAACAGCCTGATCTCTCTTTTATTCAGGTGTTGCACTAAAGCTCTACAAGTATTGGATATAGCTGGCTGAGCCACGTTCTGCCTGGCCTCACTGCTACCATGATGTTTTGGGGTTATCCATGAAGAAGCGAGAACGTTGGATGCAGATGGATGTGCTCAGGTAATTCCCACTCCTGCAAACACCACAATTCCTCCATTGGGCTCAGAGGGATGGAAAGGGTAAAAGGCTGCAGCAAGCCAGGCACGGAAGCCAGCTGTCCCATGCACAAGTCTCCAGGGCCTTAACCTCCAGACCACAGCGCTCAGCTTCTTCTGAAAAAGGGCAAGGCTGTACAGCAGAACTGTGGAACTGGAAGGCTTGTGGGCTGAAATGAGTCCAAAAGACATATTAACAGGCATGAGAGGCCTGTGATGAAATAGCTAAGGTATTAATGCAGCCAGAGGCTGGTAATGAATACAAAAAATGCCCACATTTACCCAAGAGGTCCCAAAGGTCTTTCGTCCAGAACATTGTGATCCTTAGAGAAATCTCTTAAGAAAGTTAAACCACAGGGTTAGGGCTCCAGGACAAAATCTGGCCTAGTGTGGTCTCTCAGCTATTCCGAGAGACCTGTGACCTGATGAGACCTTATTTGCAGTGTTGTTAAAGAGCATGGATATCATCCTCTGGGACTTGTGCCCTGTTAGGTGAGGGTGCCCTCCTGCCTGCCCCTGTGGGTGGTGTGAGTTCCCCACTGTGCCCTGTGGCTGTGCTGCAGGTAGCAAAGCTTAGTTCGTGCATTTTCACATGAGATTCTGTTCCCTGGTGACAGGGGAAGTCCTGAATGCTCAGATACTACCCATGATATACAAAATGCTCTTCTGATACTTAGCTCTCCATCTTTCGGCCACTGAAGAAAATCTCTGAGGTGCAGAGCACCGGTCAGTGCAGGATAAAGTGCCACTATCACAATCTGACCTTCAACACTTCTTGTTTCCTCAGCCCATTCCTTTTTTAATGCATGGAGAACCTCGGTCCTTGGTGCTTGAACCATGGGTGCTGAGCAGAGCTGGGTTGCAAGGAGAAAATGGTACCTGGAGGCTGATAAAAGCAGAGAGTTGGATGGCTGAACATCCGTGGTCCTGGATAAAGTTCAAACATCACAGAAATGAGGAAACAACAGCAGGTTTGATGGATCTTCCTCTAAAGTAAATTCTAAACCAATGCCCATCTCACCTGCTTTTTGGAGCGGATGAACCCACTTTTTAGGACTCATGCACTGCAGTCAGGCACCTTTTTGATGCTTCCAAAGGTGTGGCAGGCCCCTGACCCCAAGGCGGTCTCCACACTGCTCACCCTGTGTCTGTGTGTCCTTTATCCTCTCCGTCCTTCAGAAGTTTTTCTTTTGTATGTATCGTTTCCCATTCAGAGTGCCCCAATGAGGAAGGGTTGCTGGGAAGAGGCATTGCTGTATGGCACTGGCACGTCCCTTGGCATGAAAACACCGCCAATGCTGTGATTATTTTGTGCACCTGATGTGAGAGTCCGTACAGCCATTCTTTGCTTTGACCATTAACAAGGTCTGATTTTAGTCCAAAACAAGCTTTCTTGAAACAAAATAGTCATTTTCCAGCCTTCCTGTGGAAGCCAAAAGTATTTTAAGTTGGACTGGGCTGGCCTAAACACAGGGTGGGGAAGGAGTCGGTAGGTTTGGGACATTTTAATAATGAAGAGAAGAATGTGAAAGGAAGGATTAAACATGGTGTTTTATGTGTATTTATTGAGTCAATTTATAAGGTGCCTTTTGCAAAATATCTTGAGCACTGCATGGAAAACCACAATGCAAAATATTTGAAAAATCTGAACACGAAGCCAGCGTGTCCCAGCATACAGCCAGGAAACAAAGGAGAAGCTGGCACTGGGAGCAGTTCTCTAATCACCAGGCCCCAGCAAAAGGAGATCTGTGTCTGCAGGACAAGGTGAGCCATCATGGGAAGGATCTGTTCCCTGTGCTCTACACAGCCCCACGTAAGTCTCTGTGGGCAGCCTGGAGGAGAAATGGCTCAGCCTATCAGATTTCCTCCAAGAGAGACCTGGGCTGACAGACCTCAGTGGAGATAGGGTGACCCTGGCTGATCTAGGAGGCCTGAAGGTGGCCCATTGCAAGCCCAACTGTTGAGCACATAGGAGCAGGACTGCCTGGATGGGAGCACTTTGAGGAACACAACCACTGCTCCATCTGTACTGCACAATCCCCAGGACTGCTGCCCCTGGACCATTTTCAGGGAGAGGCCAATTAGAAGCCCATTTCACCTGTCCAAGGCAAGAGCACAGATGTTTATGGCACTGTTTCTGTTATGGGATTTTCTTGCTTGGAACTGAAGCATGAATTTTTGGCACACTGCTGTGCTGATGGCTTTTTCCTGTGAGATGGCCAGAGCTGCCCCTCCAGCTGTGCGGCTCTGCTAAACCCTGCAGAGGTGCTGCCAAGTGCTCCCCAAAATCTTTGTGAAGTCCATGGGACACCTGTGTGGTGAGGAACACTATAAAGGATGCACTTAACAAGAGTGCTTTGAAGTCATGGGTATTGGAAAAATGTTCTGTGCAGGATTTAAGTGAATTAAAGAAGAGGTAAAGACCTCAAGGCAAAATTGCCGCACCTCGATCATACAACTTCTTCAATCATTTTCAAGGGTGGCAAGGAACTGAAAATGGGCAGAGTAGAAAAGTGACCGTGCTGATTGCTTTGAGCCATACAAGATGCATTTTTTAGCATGTGTAGCACAGTTAATTTCCTTATACAGTATTTTTCCTAAAAAGAATTTGCTATAATAAAAATGAAGGAATACCATGTGCATGGGACAGAGATTAATCTGCAGTACACAAGGACATATCTTCAGGGGAGGAATCATACCTACAAGAGGAGGTTTAATTGCAGGAAATACTGCTCACCAAATTGCTGAGTTGTCAGTATATTTGAAGAGATAATTTTGTTTTGCAGATCTAACCTGTGCAGTTTCTGCTGTGGTGGAGGCTGGGAGAGATGAGTGAGATCAACAAACGTTGTGAGTGGGGTGGCCTTCATCACTTCCTTCCCTACAGTCAACCACTTGCCTCTTCCAATGAGAAGAGTGAAATACTTTAAAAAACCCAAAACAAAACAAGAAAACCAGCTCATAAAACTTCATCTGTTGGCAGTGAGGCCCAAGACAGGACTTCAGTCTGGTTTTAGCTCATGTGACTGAAGTGAAGGTCAATCCACAAAGTAGCCCTTTGGCTGGCTGGGGCATTTACTACTTATATTAAGGCTTTGGGCAATCTGTGTTGGGAAAGGGGTTTTGGACAGGTGTCCCTTGAGAGTGGTCCAGGGTCTTTGAGTTATGAGCTGCTTGTCCACCTGTCTGTCCCAGTGTTGGAAGAGAGGTGAGAACAAGAACTATGAGGGCCAAACCTTCCATTTAGATCCTGAATGAGAAGCATGAACTGATGCATCTGCATCACCTGGCAGCATCACCAGGCAGCATCACCTGGCTTTCTGTCGCATGGTTTTCATGTATTATCTGGACATTGCCCTTACCTGGAGGACTTTACCAGCTAGGAGCAGAACTGATTTACAGCCTGACATTTTTCAGAAATAAGAGTGTGCCTAAAGCAGAGAGGTGCTTATATGGATGATGTTAGAATAGGGGCTGATACTTGGAAGTGCTGCAAAGCATTTCTGGAGGAGCTAGTTTGCATGCAGAAGGATTTGACCTTGAACTTTCTCCTGCAGTTCAGGCCAATATCCTCTACCCCCTAGGCCTGAAAAATGTTCCACCCCCTTTCTTTAAAAATATATTTGTTATGTCTAATTTTTCTGGCCAGAGCACTGGTACAGACTTGTACCCACAGAGCTATGTGGGTCAGGGGTGGGACGTGATGTGACATGTGAGTGACTTTAGCTAAGCTTACTGGAGTACTCAGTGCAGTTACTCAGTGCTGTTCTCTTCTGGGGACAGTTCACTGTCATTCCAGGGGGTGGTGGCTTTACTGTCCCAGTGAGAAGTAGAGCTCTGTGAGTCTTCTTGGGCTCACACTTGCCTGTGGCAGCCACAAGCTCACTGTGACATTCATGCTGCCAGTTCCAGAGTGAGTTTGAAAGCAGACACCCAAAGCTCTGACCTGCTCATGTTCAAGGGACCTGCCAAAGGATTCTGGGTGTCCTGGAGCAGTGTCTCTGATGATCCAGAGCATGTGAGCTTGGATCTTGGCTGCAGATCTCCAGACCTTATGTGGGACATGTGTGGGTGTGTGAGTAATGTGGCTGGCAGAAGAGTCCCATTCTGGGGACAAGCTCAGGTAGAAGAGTCATGTCCCCTGTGATCCCATGGGTTAGGCACTGGAGCAGTGATGGAACAGGTTTGTGTGCTCCAGCCAGGGAGTTGCAGCCAGACTGCCTGGTGCCCAGCCAGAGCACTGCAGCACCCAGGCCCAGCTCTAGAGTGGTTCTCCTTGGGATCACACACACAACTTCCTCCAGCCCAGCTGCTGGGCAGAGTGGAGGCCACTGCCATGCTGCCAGGTGTGTGTGTGAGTCACAGAGCACAACCCCCCCACCCCCAAGTCAGTCTAGACACAGTGAAGTCCAGCTGCCTGCAAACACCCCATCCCATCAGCTTCCCAGCCAGGGCTCTCCTGGCTGGCTCGGGTAATTTGGAAGGACTCCAGCAGAGGATTTGGCAGACTGATCTCTCACAGTTCTTCCCAGTTCAGACCAATGTGGTGAACTGGTTTACCAAACACTTCATACTGTTCACTATGCTTCTGCCCTTCTTTGAGTAATGACTGTGTTTATTGGCACAGTGTCAACATTCATGAAGTCACACCCCCTGTCTTCATGTGAGAGGTTACTGTCATGCTGGAGTGGAAGCATCTACTTGCTTTTGTGGGAGAAAAGTGGGTATAGAGGGCAATGTGGTAATTTTACAAGCAGCAGCGTTGAGTATAGGAAGCCACATGGTTAAGTCCTGTCTCTGCCACACCAGAGTGGGTTTTCCAGTGAATTCTCAGCAGTGGGGGATCTTCAGCAGTGGTGTCTTAAGAAAGACTCCACCTGACCAGGAAGATGCAGGCAATATCTCAGTGAGAGCTTGCTCTCAAACCTCTCCAGGTGCTTATCACTGGCGTTGATTTTTTGGACATAAATAGTTTGTGTAGAGAGGCTGACATTTTCCCACAGACCATGACTTAAACCTTGTGGGAGCTCATGTGCAGGCTGCTGGTGGTGTGGGTATACAGGAATCCTGGCTGGCTTCCATGCAGCTACCTGCCCTGACCTGTTCCATGAAATCAAGAGATGCAAAAGCTATTTCCTAGGAGATCTTTTGTGTTTATGCTCTGCTGGGTCAGGCTGGCCCACAAAAGCCATTGGGCTAGGGTTGTTTCTGTATTGGCTCAGTGGCTGGAGGAGTTTGGAAGCTTGACATCTTTTTATAACACCATGTGCCCCCATCTTCTCTCCATGAGGCAGGGTAGTCCTGCTTGGACAGAAGGATGGCAGTACCCTCCTGATTACCTCTTCTAGGAATATTGATGCAGCACTAGAAAGCAGTGGTAATGTCCTTCAGGGAGACAGCTGCACAAATCTTGAGAACCTGAGCTAGAAAAATCTTGTGTCATTGAGACATTGGGCAATTCAAAAGAAACACAAGTGGCAAGAGTTATCCTTCTGTGATTTTTTTATTTTTTTTTTAGCTTGCCCTCCATTAATTTCTGTATCCACTGCAGTTTCTAGCTCTCTCTTCAACTTTTTCCTGCCCAGTCCCATTGCATTCCCAGTGCATGCAGCCCTGCAGAAAGGCAGCACTGGACTGTAAAGAGTTGACTCTACCCAGGAGCTCCTGGTATCCGGCAGAGGGCAAGCGAGCTAAGACAGCAATCCCGTCCCTGCAATCCCCCCTGCAATGCTCCCTGCTCAGGGAAAATCTCTTGGAATTGTTCTGGGCTCTCAGCAGACAAAATCACATTATCCAGCCCTCTTCACCTGCCTGCATCTTTCCATTTCTCCTGGCCAGTAACACCATATTTTATTTCTTTCTACACTGGTGTCCTGATAGGTAGTGGCATGATGTTCTACTCAAAACTTTTAGCTATTTTTCAGCCTGACTGGATACAGGAAGTATTTTTTAATGCTTTTTTTGTTTCCTGTGTTTATTTCCTGCAGTTTCGGAAGACATCTTCCTCTTTTTTGGGTTCATTTTGGATCACAGGCCCTGGGGTCTTGAAAGCTGATTCCCTAGAGAAGCTGCTGTTTCCCCAGCCTGCTAAAAGCAAGGAGCAGTTCTGTCCAACGTGTGCACAAACATGACTCAAATGACTCCTGCTGCTCCTTTACAGCTATAGTACATCCAGACATTCACATTGTTACCTGTTACTGTTCCAGCTGGCAGCTTCACAGTCCCATGTGCTGCAGGACAGAATCTTTCTAATCAAGTCCTCTCCTTTCTGGGAATGTGCACTGTTCACCCTTACACCTGGCTGAGGGTAAGATTTAAGATTTAATCAGCAAATTAAAAAATAAACAAAGCAAGTTTGAAGAGAAGCAGATATTCCTGTCCTTTATTTTGGGATGCTCTCTCTTTGTTCTCAGCACAAGTTAGTGTGTGTGCATCATCAAAGGGAATTAAAATGTGGTTCAACTCTCAAAAGGCACTGCGGGAAACCAACACCAGTTGCTGTGCATTTGCTTCCTGTAAAAGGTCAGCACTGGGCTGTACTTGCTGTGAGAGTTAAAAATGCTGAAGGAAATCATATACTCATTTCTCTTGAATGCTTGTAGTGCACAGGCTCCTTGTTCTCTTAGGTTCTTCTGGAAAATCCCAGTAACGAAGTTAAGTAGGCTTTACTCCACTCACAGCTGTTCTGGTAGGTAAAAGAGTGAGTAACTGGTTTATTGCCTTAGGCAAGGGTGTGTTTGCTCCTGACTGCTCCCTGTTCCTCCCTGCAGCCACACCAGCAGTGCCCACTGGGATAGAGTGACAGGAGGGAGAGCTGGATGCAGAAGAAGGATGGATACAGCATGGATCCAGAAAATGGGTCAGGCTCTGGCTGGGTGGATATCCCAAAAGCCAGGGTATTGCATAGGGTTTGGGGGGAGGCAGATTTGGACCCTCTGTTTTAGAGCTTGTGGGTGAGGGAGGAGAACCTGTGCTTGCAGAAAGCTCATTAGAAAACAGCTCTCTCTGGTGGGGTGGGTTTCATCTGGAATCTGTGAGAGACAATAAACAGGATGTCCCACAATGACATTTTTATAGAGCTGCTTTGCAGAGTGGGGCTGTGTTTAAAATCCAAATTTAGTTTATTTGAGTGGGAGCGTCCTCAGCTTTAATGTCTGCTTGCTTTCAAAGCAACATGATAGAGCTTGGCTCATGCAGCTCGGATGTCCAGGCAAACCCGTGATCTGGATCCCTCCTGCTATCTTCCTAAAAGCCCCTTGCCCTTCCACTGAGCTACACTGGTGCTCATGTGTTGAGATTTTAGCTGTAATGATTTTGTGTGAAGGGTTAATAAGCAAGCTTTGCTCTGCAGCAGAGATTATTTCATTTTAAGGCTTAAGCATCTTTGTACATCAGGCCAGTAAAATATTCTTGGAACTAGACACAGAGCTATAAACCTAAAATCATGCTCTACTGCTGAATGAGATACAAGAATCTTTAATAAAAGGTCTGGTTAATTACTAGCATGTGATGGCAAGTGATGAAGAGAGGCTGTGGGCTGTGTTTGTTCAACGTGGAGAAGAGAGGGCAAGAGCCAATTGCTGTATTTGACTCTCCAGAGGGAGGGTTCAGAGAGGATGGAGCAGGTCTTTTCCTCAGAGAGGCACCACAAATGGACAAGAAACAACAGGGACAAGCTGCTGTGAGGGAAGTTCTGTCTCAATAAAAAGAAAATAATTTCAGAGAGTGAAGTTTCAGGAGAGTGGTTTAGCCCAGAATAATATCAGGAGAGTGGTTTAACCCAGAGTGGCTGAAGTTACTCAAAACTGGATCAGAACAGATGCTGAGCAACCTTTTGCAGCTCTGAAGGGAAACTCTGTATGTCTCTAGCTGAACAGTGTGCTCTGCACAGCATCTGTTTGCTTTAGGTGGGGGATTCCTGGAGGTATAGGTTTGTGGGGTTACTAGGGGACTTTTTCTTGGGATGGAAGGAATATACAGCCTTGGGCAGTGGTGGCCCAACCTTCTTACTTTAGCCATGCCTTTTCTTTGGCAGGGTGTCCACATCAGCAAGAAAGTGAAGAGTTTGTTAGTGCAGCTCCTCCTCTGTCACAGCGAGGGTCCAGAGAAGCAAGCCAGAAACCAGCAGTGATGCTTGGAGAGAATGTTGCAGAAGGGGTCTTGCTTGTGGGCTGCATGTCAGTGCTTGTGTTCTTAGGCTGGTACATATAAACATACTGAAGAAATGAAAAGACTCACTGCTGTACGAGTGTCTCAGGCTGCCTGGCTGTCTCAGCAGGGCTGCACCAGTGCAGGAGGGCTCATTGTGCTACCCTGGGATGAGATCACCCAGATCATCCTCTCCCACACCTGTCTTGACAGGTAGTGTGCTTTAAAGCACATGATTAAATACTGTGGTTGAGGCCCTGTGCTTTTCTGCTGGCCCCTGGACACTTTTCTACAGGGCTGGTTCCTCAGTCTTTCTCCTATGCTGTTGCTGAAGAGGGCAAGGGGTTCTGTCTGGACGCAGAAGGGCAGAGTTGGTGTTGCCCCAAGGGCCTCTACAAGTGTTTCTGCTACTGAGCAGGGTCAAAGGTGGGATAGAGTTTATCTAGGTCCTGGAGAGCTGTAGGATGAGGACCTGTTCCTGCAAGATGCTCTGTCCCTGCTGTTCTTGGCTCTATCTTCTTCTGCCTTGGCCACATATCCAGAAATGAGTCAGGAGAGGTGTAGGCCCAGGGCCAGGGAAATGGGACTGGAGAAATTCTTGTTTAAGAAGTTGATAGGGAGTTAAAGGCACTGAAGTCCAGTGTGTTCCCTAGTCCTGGAGTAGCTCCTGTTCTTCAACAGCCAGGGGACTTTTAGTGCTGGGGTTTCCTTTGTGCTAGACATAAATGTCAGCATACCTTCAAACACTTCTCTTGCCCTAGGAGAGCTCTGTGCTCTGAGTCAAGATCTGAATGGCCTGTCTTGCCCCAGCCAAAACACGACTGTTCCCTGTGTTTCTTCCAGTACTTGTTTTATTTGTCCCATGAGACGAATAAAGTTACTTCCCCAAGGAGGCTTTGACATAGGCAGCTAGAGACCAGCAGCTGGAGTCCTTTCTTAATATGTAGTCACACTACACTTTCCTTTCCTTCATCCTGTTCCATCCAAGCACTTTCTGTGGACTCATGTAAGCAATCCCTGCTCTCCCTGGGGCTGCAGCCCCTTTCCACTCCATTCCTGCATGCAATGTTGTTACTCAAAGCAGTATCCCAGCATGGTGCCTAGAAAAGAGCTGTTTTCTCTCCTGAGTAGGTTATCCAAAGCTGTTATTACTTTTCCAACAGCAAATACAAAGCAAGTGGAAATGTTGGCTGATGCTGCCAACAAAATTCTTAAGCATCTATGTGTGCTTTGAAATGCTTTCATCCCACTGCCCTGCTCAAGGGGTACCAGGCACTGATGGGAAGCCTGTCAATGCAAATGTCAAAAGGATCTTTGGGTTCTTATATCTGTCAGGGGGATACTGTCCATTTGCTATTCCAGGGGCTGGGAGGCTGTCCCAGCCCTCTCCAAGAAGCTGGACCCTTTAGCATCTGGACTCACTGAAACAAAGGGATTTTTAATCTAACTTTTATCTTGGGACCTAAATCCCCATGGAAACCATGGATCATTGGAAGACTCGGTAGGTGTATGGATTGTGGCAGCTCTTACACCCAGGCACGTGAGTCTTTGGGAGTATTCCTACTACTGAAGGGAAATCATGGTGGAGTGGTCTGGAGAGGGAAGGTCTCTGAGGCCAAAATAACAGGTCCTCAGGTAAGGGCTGTTAGTCACCAAATATGAACAATACTAGTCCCCATTCCCTCTAAGTTACAGCTGAAATTTTGTGATGTCTGTAATACCACTGAGAATCTAGATCTTTGTAAACAAGTCACTTTCTGCTGATACCCTGAGAACTGCCACTGGGAAACTGTAATAAAGAAGATGTGTACAGTACTAGGTCCTTTAGCTACCCAAGGCCCACTTCAAACAGATTTGTTTAAAGAAGGAATACTCTGCAAAGATGCACTGCCACCTTGGCTCTTCCTTCCCCTCCCTCAGCTACATCTCCTTGCCACATCCTCTTCCAAGAGCAATTAGCCCTGGTACCTGCAGAAATCGAGGACAGTCTCCACATAAATCCTCTCTGCTTTTGTTTTATCATCCCTATAAGCCAAGCCACTGTGCCTGATCTGCCTTGGTCAATATTGAACCTTTTTTCCTTACCTCCTCCTGGTCAGCTGCTTGGGTTTCAAAGTGTTTTAAACACCAGCAACTAATGAAGGCATCTTTGAGGGAAGCTTAGGGATGAGTGAGGAGTGACTACTGGGGTGTCCAAGTGCACAAGCCTCTGCTCTGTGTGGCAACTGCAGACCAGACAAACTTGTGACACCCTGCCCCTCTGCCCTGCACCCCTGCAGGAGAGCAGTGGTGCCTGGGACATGGGTAAGTACTGAGCACCTGGCCCCTTAGCATGAGAATCACCATTGCTTTATGCCTTCCAGCTAATGGGTGGTTTCAGCTCTGCTAATCTCTAATCAGTGCTGGAGAAACCTAAACAAACTAGCCTGGACCATTCCTAAGCATTCATAATTACTGGATCAGGCTCAAAGATAATGCATTTAGGGCTGCTCTAAAAACATTTCAGATAGGGTGAATGTAAATAAAATGGCCTATAATTGACCCTTCTGCTGACATCTGAACCCTGGCTGTGCTGATGCACCTGGGGAAAACAGTATAAGGATGGAGAGGGGTGCCTGGGGCATCAGGCAGGCCCAGACCTACCTCTGAGTGTGACCTGTGGAGCAGCAGAGCTATGGGTGTGCATCAGAGCTGCAGGAGCTTGTGGGGCACCTGAAACCCTTGCACAGGAGCCAAGCAGGCTCCAGAGAACAAGTGCTGATGGAAGTGTGAAACATGCTGATGAGTTTTGGGGGAGAAGATGTGATGCTGGGAACTAATTTCTGAGTCATTCCTTTATTTCCTTGAAAGCTTGCTGTTTGTGTGATTGCTTTGGGCAGCAGCTGTGGGCAGGATGGAACAAGAGGGTCTTGCCAGTGCCTCCCTCCTCCCTGCAGGGCCCTGCTGAGCTCACTGGTACCACCCCAATTCAATGAGCAAAGCTACTGAACTGGGGTGGCTGAGGGCAGAACAAGGCAGCATGGGGCTGGAGCATTGGGACCTACAGTCCTGGGGAGTGTGGAGAGAGGGACAGAGAGCCAATTCCATGACTGGATCCAGCAGCCTGGATTAGTGCTCCTTTTGGGGGGGAGTAAAGGTCCCCCCTGCAGGGGCAGAGGGCAGGGCAGAGCTCCTTCTGCCCCTGCTACGACTCTGGCCTTGGTCATGTTCCCCTGGCACCCCCTGGGAAGGAATGGGGATGAAGGAATGGGGATGTTTTTTCCACTCTGATGTGGTTCACTGTGAGACAAAGGCAATTCCTACCTCCCAGTACCTTTTACTCATGGCCGAGCTTCACTGAATCTCCTGGGAGAAGGCAACATTCTTTTATGGCTCTGTCCTTTTTCAAGGATGAACTAGGAAAAATAAACTCACAAACAGAAAGTGGAGGTGCAAATACATCAATCCCAACCTTTCTCCTCACAGCCTCTCCTTTGTTGTCACCTGCCCCTCACCATGCCAGCTCTGGGACTCAGGAGACTTTCTCCAGTACCTACCATAAAGCACTTTGTGTCAGTCTACTGAAATAGAGGACTTTAAAAATAATTAAAACACTGTTTTAATCTTCTTGACTTTTTTTTTTCTTTCCCCCCTCCCCCATGCCCCATTACCCATGAAGAAAAAATGAGGGAAAGAAAAAGGCAGAAGGGCACTTTGTTTTCTCCCCCCACGCACTCAGAGCTGTAAAATACTTCTTAATCATTGGTAGCAAGAGGATCTCCGTGCTGGGCCTCCACTTTTTGTTTGTGAGTTTATTTTTCCTAATTCATCCCTGACAAAGGACAGAGCCATAAAAGAATCAACCAGCACGTCTGTGGGAAAAAACTGCCCTGAAAAGGGTCAGAGGAATACTGTAGCATTTCCAAACAATTCCAAGGGCTAAAGCCTGTGTGAGATGCAGCTTCAGTTATAACTTGCCTTTCTAGGAACAAGCCTACATTTGTTCAGCAATGCCATATTTTGTAGGGTAAAATAAACCCTTGAGAACAAACAGGCCAGCTTATCCAGAGGGGTAAATGCTTGGGAACAGAGCTCACTTGTTAATCCTAAAACTGTCAGCAAAGACCCACTGGAGAAATTATAGCTGGCCACGGGCACTCAAGCTGTTTCCCTCTGCCTCCCCGCCTCCCCCATCCCCATAACAGCTGTAAAATCTTCTTTATTGTTCTGCTGGAGTTGGAGAGCAGCACAGAGAGGTCTCCCAGCCCAGGGCTGCAGCAGCAGGGGCAGGGGGAACATCTGATCCATTGTATCTGCACCGGTGTTATTGCTTTAGTGGCAGACAAAGAAAATGACGGTGATAAAAGGAGAACAGCCCGAGCACCTACTAAAGAGGCATATGAACAGGAAATCCTGGCTCGTTCCCACATCTGAGCTAAGTACGGTTTCTTTCCCTACAGGATCATTATGTTTAATGTCCTTCTGCAATTCAGGCAGCTGAGCCAGCCGAGCCCCTTCCCTCCCCCTCCTCTCCACCTTCCCTTCTCTCATCAGATTTCGAGCCCTCCCTGTGGAAAAATGATTTGTGCACAAGCAGCCTACACAACGGCGCTTCGAAAGAATTTGCCCCTGCCAGGAGTTATTAATGGCACCCCAGTAAATGCCCCCAGCAAAATGGGCCGCTGCAAGCATCAAGTGCGTGTTGAAAAATCGGGTTTAAATTGTCCCTTGGGCAATGACCTATTGGCCACCTAAAAAACACAGGATTGGTTTGCTGTATAATTAAGTTCAGGCCATCTCTTGTGCTTACACATGCAGAAACCCAGATGTCAGCTTGGTGCGAGTCAAAGTTCTGGGCTCTTTTAAAGCACCAGAAGACAGACTGCGAGGGCATAACATTTACCACTGGAAGAAAACCTACTTTGAATACTTGGAATATTTAACTGACTGCAACAGATAATTAGCCAAACCCTCTTACGCCTCCAAATATAGATTCATTAGTCATATGAAAATATCTCATTGGAACCAAATGTGAGTCATTAGTGAAGTCAACAGCAGATCATAAAAAAGGTACCAAGAGCCTCCTTCCCGCTATCCCCAAGAAGTTGTAAGCAGTGCAGTGAAAATAATTTGCTCCATTTTCTATTGAACATCTGCTGGGAAATCTGTTTAAAAGGGAGGCTTTTGAAGGGCTGCTGGTATGCAGGGCTGTGCATCCCATTTTCCCACTTCGAGATTTGTGGGAGTAACAATTGCAAATCTTGTGCTGGGCTTTTTCACTGCATTTATTTTTCTTTTTGTCTTCTGGAAGAGACTTTCTCAAGTCACCCAGGCTAAAATTTGGGTTCTGTAATATAAAAAGATGTTTTGTAACATGAAGTAGAATAGAAAAGCTCTCCATCATTTGCTTGTAATTTCAGGGGAATGTGTTGGTTGGCTTGGAATTTCAGAGTCCCCTGCACTCAGAGCAGTAAGTGCTGCTGCCACAGGGACCCCAAAACCAACTGGATATTTTCCAAAGGGAAATGGAGCTGGTTAACATCAGTGCCCAGCTTAAGCAAGGTGCAAACAAGCAATGGTGTGCTTTAAAAACTAAAGCAAGTGGGTAGCTCCTCTATAGCAAGGTATCTGCAGCATGATGGGCAGACAGAGAAATTGACCATGCTTGATTAAACTCTTGTAAAACCTGAGTTATTGTTTGGGAAGACCCAGGAACTGGGACGGGACTGCATACTCAGTCCCAGGATGTATCACAGATTTCACAGAGCACACTGAACGCTGCAGTCCATCAACCAACCCTGCAGTCATCAATCTCACAAACAAACATGTTGTTGTATAACTCCAGAGCTGCGAGTAATCCTGTGCCAAAAGTTGCGTTGTGCGAGTTGTCAACAGCAGCATTCTGCTTTTTTCTTAATTTGAAAAAAGAATAAGACCAGAACAACAAAAAATTACACCAGCAAATTTTAAATGCTCCAAAGCTGTCATTTTTCCCGTGGCTGAGGGAACTCAGGCTGCCTCAGTGCCTGACTTTAACCATACATCCCACAAAGATATTAACTGAGTTTTCCAGCTTCATTAGCTCAGTTGCATTCCCTTGACTTTGTTGCTACTATTTTTTTATTACAGAAAAAATGTCACCTCTGTGTAATACCCCTTGTAGTTAAAATCCTCTGTGTAGCCTGTGGCAGTTGGGCAGCAGGAAAAGGAGTGTGATAGGGTTTAAAATGGGCATTTCATGCCAAAACCCTCAAAGCTCATAGACCTCTGTTTTTGTGCCTCTGGTTGTACCCCACTTTTGGTTACCCTCGTGAGGCAGTGCCACATGGGAGGTGCTCATGTCAGCTGCAATTTGATCAGGAGGCAAAATACCCTGCGGGCAGCCAGGCTGAAGACATGGGGCATCCCTATGGGCATGGAGTGCTGGGTCTCCAAGAGGTCTCTCCCAACTGCAGGGTCCTGTTCCCACGGAGGCATGGTGGCTCCCAGGACCAACATTCGGTGAGCAACTGTGTGTTGGGACTGTCCCTGAGTCCAGGTGTTGGCCCCCATGCCCACGGTGGCACCTGGACTGAAATGAGGCTGCTTGTGCCAGGCCTGGCACTCCTGTGGCACCAGGGTGAGTGGGCCCTTGCTTAACCCCCCAGCTCCCCTCGCTTTTGGGGGTGTGGAGATCACCCAGTTGCCCCTCTCCGAGCACTGGGTGTTGCTGTGAGGCACGACCCTAGCCCGCTGGTGGTGTGGGATCTCCATCCCTCCCTGTTCCAGGTGTCTCTGTGAGGCGGGTCTTGGTTCCCTCGTGTTTAGCCCCGCCGTATTCAGCGGGCAGACCCCCATCCCCAGAGGGATGTGTCTCCCACTACAGTAGGCCCTCGCCCCGTGTCGGTCAGGCTCCCCAGTTGCTCTCTGGGTTATCCCCAATCCCGTGTGCGGCTGGCCCCAGCCCACTCTGGGTCTGATCGCCGCTCCCCACCGGGAGGGACAGCCCCGACCCCCGCAGGGGAACGGGGGCGGGCGCGGGGGCGGCTCTAGGACCCAGCGGCGGCGCGGCGCGCCCGGCCCCGCTCAGCTCCGCTCAGCTCCTCTCAGCCCGACACCGCGCCGAGCCGAGCCGAGCCGTGCTGTGCTGTACCGTGCTGTGCCTCGCCGGGCCGTGCCGTGCCCCGCCGTGCCGTGCCGTGCCACGCCGCCTGGTTCCGCTCCGCTCCTCTCCGCCCCGCGCCGCCCCGCCGGGGGGCCGAGCGGCGCGTCCACCTGCCGGCCCCGCCGCCCGTCAGTCCCGCCATGGCGCTCGGCGGGGTCGGGCGCGGCGCGGCGCGGGCCGCCTGGCCGCGGCTGCTGCTGGCGGCGGCGGCGGCGGCGCTGGCGCTGGCGGGGCCGGCGCTGCCCGAGGTGCTGTTCCGCTGCCCGCCCTGCACAGCGGAGCGCCTGGCCGCCTGCCCCCCGGCCGCCCGCCCGCCCTGCCCCGAGCTGGTGCGGGAGCCGGGTTGCGGCTGCTGCCCGGTGTGCGCCCGCCTGGAGGCCGAGGCGTGCGGTGTCTACACGCCGCGCTGCGCCGCCGGCTTGCGCTGCTACCCCGACCCCGGCGCCGAGCTGCCCCTGCAAGCCCTGGTGCAGGGACAGGGCACCTGCGCCCGCCGCCGCGACACGGCCGAGTACGGCGCCAGCGCCGAGCGCCCCGCAGGTGAGCAGCGCCCGGCCCCGGCCTCCGCGGGTCCGGCACGGCGCGCCGAGAGCCGCGCACCGGGGACGGGGCACCGAGCGCTCTGCGCGGCGCGCCAGGGAGCGGGCACTGCGCCCCGGGGACCTGGGACTGGGCACCGCCGTCCGGGCTTCGGGCACTGGGGACAGTGCACCGTGCATCGCTCAGCGGGCACCGGGAGCTGGGGACAGGTGGGCGCTGGACACCGCGCACTCGGGAACGTGTGCCGGGGCAGCGCCGGGGCAGCACAGGTGGAGGAGTCCAGGGGGTGGAGGAACGTCCAGGGGAACAAAGGAATCCTAAAGGGCGATCAGGGGGGTCCTCCCGGGGCAGAGCGACCCCGCGGGAGGGCAGACATGAGGGATCCCTGCGGGAGAGGAGCGAGAGTAAGTCCAGGGAAGCACAAAGAAGGAGGGAATGAAAGGGGCGTTGGAGGGGGGATAAAGCATGAGAGCATCCCTGAGGTGGGCATAATGGGGTATTCGGGGTTGCAGTTACTTCGGGGGTTAGAGAGGTTTCCTTGGTATGGGGCAAGAACCCCAGGGGTGGAATGTAACGAGCTGGGGGGCTGGGGGGAATGCAGGGACTGCTCCAGGGGGCAGGCTGGAGGTTGGGGTCTTTTAGGGGAAAAAACCCACCATGGGAGCAGATAAGGCTGAACTTCGGGGAGATGCAGCTGAGGGATGGGGGGGGGGGGGTGTCCTTTGGGGAGCAGAGAGAAGTGAACGTTCAGATTTGTGTTTGGTGGAGGAGTAAAACCACCCTGAAGGGTGATGGATGCCCCAAAGATAAGGAGAGAGGTGGTGTGGGAGGACCATGTGCTGCCTGGTGGGAAGGGGGAAGCTGAGGGACCGCGGGGGCCCTGCTATGTGAGGAACCTATTCCCTATGGCCGCCCTTCCAGCAGAGTCCACCTTGGAGATGAGGTGACCTCTGCCAGCTCCCGTGGGGGTGCTGCTCCCCTCAGGCCCCGCTGCTCCGGGAACTGGGTGCAGGGACAAGAGGAATGCCTCCCGGGGGCACAGCCCCGGGGACAGGGACACCAACAGGCTCCTGACCTGTTGCTGTGATAGCCGTGGGAGGGAGCGCTCTTCGGGTTGCCGGTACAGCAATGCTGGGTTTTATTAATGCCTCCTTTCCCGTGCAATCGACTGCAAGCTCTTTCCTTTTCCGTGGGATGTTGAGAATTGACAAATCAGCTCTGGAAATTAACACTAGCACTTTCTCCTTTGTAATCACCCCTCCTTGACTTCTGCCTCCTTGCTGGTTTTGCTCCCCTGGCCGTAACTTTGGTTCTTGACCCTGTTTGCATAACTCGTTCAGCAGCACGACTTTGAACTCCGTCCCTTCCCTCTTGAGGCTTGATTTAAAAGTGCTCTGGACCGGGCTGTACCTCTTGGCTTCCCTTCTGTGGGGATGGGAATGCAGCCAGGTACCTGTGCATGTTCCTCAGGGTACCTGTGCATGCTGCTCCGCTCCAGGAGGAGAGATGGAGAGAGCGGAGTAAAGGAAAAAGAGCAGCACAGAGAACTTTGCACGTTTCAAGCTGCTGCTTTGCACAGCCAGGCTGTGACGGCTGCTGTCCCCACTCCTGTCCCCTCTCCTGTCCTTGCTCCCTTGCCCAGCTGTGGAGAGCCAGGACTCTGGAGAACAATGTTAATGCAAAATCTTCCTTGACAGATTATAAGTGTCAAGGGAATGAATTTTAGACTCTCCAGAAGAAGCCAAGGGCATTTAGATTTAAGGAATTTGGCACTGACTTCCAGGCTTATGCTTTTACAAAAAGCTGGGGTGGGTGGAGGGCATTGCAGTGATGGGCTGAGAGGTGATTTTCTGAGTTAGTGCTTCTTTTTTTTCTTTTACAGACTTTAATTCAGAATTATGTTAACTTCACTCAGCATTTTGCCTGATTGGAATATCTTTATTCCTTTACAATGGGTGTGATTTATTTGATTGTATCTCTGTGGATAATACACATACACATAAATAGCACACTGTAAGAACCTTATAATGTATGTGGTGCTCTGCAATATCCATAGGGGGTGAATAATAAAAATACTGGCACATCCTTAGCCAGCATGATGTGAAACATGCAGCTGGAATATTCACAGTTGAGCATGTCTTGGCAGAGAGCTTGGACATCCAGAAAAGGGTTTGCGCTCTTCAGATTACAAAACTTTTAACAGGTTATTGTAGCCATTAGGAAAAAAATCCCAACCAAAACTACAACAAAAACAAAATCCGAATCTGCCAGCTTCACTTGATGCTCTTCCCTTTAGACTGTCATCTTTGATCCCATCTGCACTTGCTTGCTAAACATATATGAGGGAGCTGAGTTTTCTTTTAAGCAGTGACAGGGAAAGCACTCTGGCACCCAAAAGAGCAGGGACTGGAATTTGCTTTCAAATGCTGATGTTAAGCCAGTTTCAAGAGTGCCCCAAGAGCAAGTTTTTGCCTGCGAAAAGCAGGTGTTGAGGGTTTTTTGGTGTGGTTGGTTTTGTGGTGCCTTTTTTTTTTTCCTTTTTAAATGTTCTTAAAGGTATTTACTCTTTTCCCCCTTTTCAGCTTGAAAAGGCTCCTTTGGCTGGTTCAGGACTGGAATGCAGAGCTCGTGCTATTCCTAAATTAAGAGTTTGGCAAGTTTTTTTGTCCCTGATGAGAGGCAGAAGGATTGCTGAAATGAAACAAGGAATAAAACTCTGCAAATTCTCCTGCTATGGCTCCAGCATTGTTTAGTCTTCCACTAAGGTCTGTAAAGCCAATCCTGAAATGGTTGTAGGCGGAAAGTAACATAAACCACCATGTAGCTAAGGAGCAAGGGATGTTGTTCATTGCACAAGAGGCTTTGGGTATTTTGGAGATGTTGGAACAAAAGAGCAGCAGTCTGTGGAAATCAGTCTGAGAACTGTTACCCTCCCCAGGGAGGCGAGTGCATCAATGCCCATCAGTGGTGGGAGTGAGGTGGAGACTCAGCATCTACAGGGATCAGGGCCTCTTAGGTAGTTTTGGTGCCTCTGGACCTGGTTCCATTGCAGTTTGTTTCAGGTCACGGTAACAAATTCCTGTACTTCTGACTGGAACCACCTGACCTGGGGACAGTTGTTACTGTGTGTGCAGAGCTGGTCTTGATTGTATTTATTCTCTCAGCACCTCAGCAAGATTATCACAGTGTTTTGCAGATGGACTAAATGAATTTCCCAAGGTCCTCCAGGACACAGGGAGCAGAGTGAGGACTGTCTTTTCATTGTGTTACTCTGTGTCCTGGCAGAAAATATCTTAGTCCCTGCAGCCGCCTTCTATTCAGAACAGGCCTAAGGTGGCCATATGGGTCTTGTAGACACAGTGTGATTTGAGAGGCATTTTAGGTAGCACTGGGGTCTTTCAAACCCTCCAATCTCAGCCAGAGGGTGGAGATCCTGCCTTCTGTTTTAGCCATGATGAACTGGAATCAGGGCCTTGTGTGGTGTTGTCCAACTCTCAGCTCCCATGTCCTTTGCCCTTCCTTCTGCTGGTTCACCTCTCACCTTATGTCAGAGCAGGCTGGTTCAGGAGATAGTCCTGCTGCAAGCTAGCCCTAAAAAACAAGTGTCAGGTCAATGACCTGAACTGGCTCAAGGTGCAGCAGGGTGCCCAGCAGGATGCCAAGTGCTGTTTCCAGGTGGGAATTTATGCTAAGAGGTGGAACAGGGCAAATCTCAATGATGTCAGCAAATGCCCTAGATTGTCTTGCCCAAGCAATGAGAATAGTTGAAGAACATATTTTCTCCTAATGGAGGCAAGATCCTAGGAAAAAAACTTGTTCCACTCTGAAAAAAATGTTTCTTGATCCACTGTTCAAAGCTGACCAGTTGAAAGAATTTTTTTTCCCTTTGCCAATTCAGTTCAATTGTGTTTGTAGTATTACTTTGTTGTTGGGATACTTGTACTAATTTAGTGGGGTATGTCTCAGAACCCACTCCTAGCTAATGAGTCCTGCTTTGGAATCTCACTTACTTATTAGAACTAATGTGTTTTTTCAGTCCATGCCAGTGCAAAGTAACCTTTCCAAAGGGAAAGAGAGCTGTGAAAAGAATGTGGCTGCAAGCAAACTTGAACTTAAAGGTCTGGAGTTGCCTCACTCACCTGACTAGAGTCTCCACTTTGAACTCCCCTGACACAAAAACAGTGTCAAAATAGTTAACTGTTAAAAACACAGCTTGTTTTAGCATCCAACTAAAATCCTTATTTGGGTAGCTCCAAATGCCACACATCCTTCCTTACAGGTCAGATGTCAAAACCTTCATTTCCCCTTGGCAGGCAGCTGCTAAAAGACAGTTTAATGTATTGCTTGAAAACACAGAAGAGTCTGAGGTTGGAGGTAGCATAATGTAACTGGAATTTTAACAGCAACTTGAAAACCATGCCAGTAATGCTATGAATGCATTTTTCATTTCTACTGAATTGCCAGGAAGACTTCTGCTTTTCTCTTGCTTTTATAAGGAAATGAAGCATCCGTCATGATCTGCATGTGCATGTGTGTATCTGTCCTTCTGCCCCCACAACTTCTGACCCTGTCAGTCAAGTTGGTGGGTCCAGTGCAGCAGTGGATGTCCTAAAAGTACTGCATTGCTAAAACATGGGTGAGGAGCAGAGGAGAGCCAGGCTGTGATTGTCCCCCTCATCCTGGGCTGGAAGCACATGAGCAAGAGGGAGGTTAGTTATGAGTGCAGCAATCAAGCTTGCAGCCTGGCTTCTGCAACCTTGGGCATTACCACACACCAGGGAAGCTGACTACCAGACCCAGATCCACAAGAATGTGTTAATATGTCCATAGTCACTGCAGCAGCTCTGCCCAGGATAAGCTGAACATCTGCACAGCTCCTTGCCTTGGAAGAAATTATTAAAAGTCAAATGCAATTAGTAACAGCTGTAGGGATTATAGGTGAATGAGAAAACCACACAGTTCATCTGTCCTCATTGCCTCTGGAGCTTGCCAGTAGGTGGACGAGGTCTTCACGTTCATCTGTGGCAGCTGTGTCTGGTCAAGAGCTAACCTGGTCATCTTTTAAGTATTAAGACAATAAATAACAGCTTTGTGAAGCAGCTTATTGAAAATAATGCTACCCCCTTCCACAGTCCCACTGGAGTTTGCCGTGGTGAGAGTGCTGCTGGTGTGAAAATGGTGGTTTGGAGGGAGAGGGAAGCCTGGGAAGATTTCAAGGCTCTGACCCAAAGCAGAAATGTGTTTTCTTGCTGTCCCTTGGCAAATGATCTGTTTCCTTCTTGCCCTTTGCAGTTGTTTCCTTTCCTCTGGATTTCAGGCTTATACTCACTGAGTATGGTATTTGTCAAGGGAACAGCAAGAAGCCCCGTCTGTGAGAAAGTCCATGTCGTTTGTTTTATCCACATCCAGGAATTGAGCTGAGATAAACAATTCAGGAGGCAAAACAGTGAAAACTGGAATGTGAGAGGTGTCTTTGTGTATGGCTCTGTACTAGACCTGGCTGCAGTATCATCTGGGTCTAATTTATCTGCCCGATGGGCAGCTGTCGCTGTTATCCACAAACTCAGCTGGATCTGTGAAGGCAGGGTTTCATCCCAGCAGCCAGCAGCATTCCTGGTCATGTGTTCTGAGCTATGGAGCTAGGAGAAACAGTAGTTTCCTTGGTGGATTTTTTAAATCTCTATTTGGATTGGACAATTCTAAGCTTTCTGAACATGGTGACATCTACCTTTCCTGCTGGGACTCCTTCAGGGAGGATCTTTTGCTCTAAGCAGACAGAGTAAGAGGAAGGCCAAGGTAGAATGTAAAGATGCTGTATAAAGCATTTCTGTTACAGGAGGAAGGCTGAGCTTGGTGGTGTATTGAGTTTTCAGGCATGAGAATTCCTGTTTTCTTTCCTTAAAATTGGGGTGAGATATGTAACTAAGTAGCTGCTTAGCAGACCCTTTCTGTACTAGAGAGATGCAAATCCATTGCAATTGCTTGCACTTCCACTCTCACTTCCACCCATCTTCATCCTGTCTCTCCCCTGGGGAGGTGCTGCCAGAATCAGTGTCCCTATGAGGGTGTCCTTTAGCAGCACATCCTGAACACATTGTGCTTTCCAATTTGTTCTCTCTGACTGCTTGTGTCTGCCAGAAGGGGCAGGTTAGTCCTGAGGCCTGCATTAGTGTCTTCCCGTGGGAGGGAGCTGTAGTACATGCATGCAACAACGTGGTGCCTCATGGGTGCTGAGTGTGCTGTGGGACTGGGAGGCTGATCATGCTGCATGGCCCTGCTGTGGACTTGGGAGAGAAGGAAAAATCCTTGCTAGTGGTTCTAACATACTGTGCAGATCATTCTGCTGAGCTGATGTCGTGGCAGCCGTGTGCCGTTTTATTCCCCGTGCACATTTCTCGTGCTTTGTAGTACAGGTCTTGGTTTTTGTTTGGACCCACAGATCCATGATAAGAAATTTACCCAACCAAATCTTCACTTTTCTGGAAGGATGAGTTTTCTGCCAATTTATCAGATTTCAAATCTAGTCTTATTATTCTTTCTACAAAGACAAATTATCTTCAGTAGATCAACTCTGACTGAAACATCTCTGCCTACTTTCAGCAGTCACTGCCAGCAAGCTGGAAGGTGTTTCTCATTCACAAACTGGCCAAGCGTAACCTCATTAAACGTTGAGTTGACACCTAATTACAGGAACACGTGATGTGAAGGCTATCCTAGGTAAAGGCTGAGGAAAAAAGGGTTAGTGAACAGTTATCAGAGCTTCGCTACAGCCCAGCATTTGACTGCTCTTTGTAATTGCATTATTGATTGATTTCTGCTCAGTGCTTTGCCAGACATGTCATTTAGTGAGAAAGATGAAGGCTCTTGTTGCATCAGCTTATGGTAGAAATAAATTGTTTAAGAAAGGAAAGGATCAGGAATTACATGCCTTTGTTATGGACTGAAGTTCTGGGAGACATCAGGTCATTTTTATAAGCCTTGAACTGTCCTCTGACATTGCAGCTTTTATTCTGAAGAAAGCTGCACTGTGCCTCTTGGCTGGTGAGGGGAACAAGTGCTGGTGCTCTCTGTAGTCAAAGATTCCATTAATTCTGCCGGCTGCAAGGAATGATTTCTTGGTATTTCATTCTGGACTGTAATTGAGAGTGACACAAAGCACTGGTGGGAATTGGACTGTGTTGAAATCCCTGCTTTTTCTGTTTTCTGCAGATAAATCAGCTCAGGTGGGATGAGGGTATTTCTAATGCTCTGCCCTTGAAATTTATAATATTTTCAACACCTTACTGGCTGGAGGCAATTTTAGAGAGGTGTCTTTGTGCCTCCTTGCAGCTTGTCCTTCTGCAGGATGTCTACAACATTGACACACAGTGCACTGCACTCACTTGCATAACAACATGTGTGGGATTACATGTCCTGTAATATAATGAAAATTCATAAAGCTTTGCCCAGTATTTTTGCTCCAGACTGCAGTGAGATTTCCCGGTATGATGTTGCTGGTCAGGCTTCAGCCAGAAGTCTGGTCTCAGCTCTCCTGGCTAGTTGTAGAAGGCTTAGTCCAAGCTGATGAATTTCTCTTGGCTTGGTGAGGAGATTGAAGCCTTCCTTCTTGTTTTCTCCTTGCTGCTTTCTAACTAGAAAAGGGTGAGCATCTGACATCCGTTTCTTCAAGAGTGCTTGCTGCTCAGTCTGAGGTGACTGGTGAGTTGTTGACTGGTAGGGTTCCTCTTCTTTTGGCCATAATGAATAGGGGACAGCTTCTATGGCTTCTGCAGGGGTGGTTTGGTTAGGGTTTTGCTTAGGCAGAAATCCAGGTTTTTACAGACTATTACAGAGATCATTTGGAGCAGAAGATCTGGTTTTCTAGTGGTGTTTAGGGAATATTGCCATTCCTGGGACAGGATGCTGGGTCAGCAGTACAGGTACTAATTAGAGGCTAACCCACCAATACATCACTGAATTTAAAGAGCACTCTGGGACTGGGAGAGAAAAGTGAGACTAGAGCAAAATGTTGCCTTCTTACAGGCCAGCTCACTGTGGGAATTCTGAGTCATTTTGTTGTTGTTGATTTTAGTTATTAAAATCAGTGTATTCTCTCTTTTTTTTCCTTGCCATACCCCACACACCCTGTCACCCCAAGCTTTCAGATTCCATTAATTTTTGTGCATTTTCGAGAGATTTTGGTTGATTAGATTCTTTCTCTGCAGAGGAGCCCAGCTTCCTACTGCCTGCAGATGGGACCTGTAAAGCTCAGCTTCCTTCACACACCCATCAGGGTGGTGGGAACACAACTTCAGATGTCTTCAGGACAAACTTGGTGCCCTGTTCCTTTCAGAGCACCTGTTGCTGAGAGCATGGCCAAGACTGGGCATGTGGAAAGCGACTGGTCTACTGAGCTTTGAATAAAGCCAAAATGCCTGTTTTGGGCTGACTTTGGAGGTCTAGGAAGGTCTAGATCTCTCTGTACATAACTGAGGCATGGTTAGTCTGTGGGCATGGGGAGGAATTTGGCCTGAAGCCCTCTGAAGCAACTGTCTTGTCTAGTAAAACTCGGGCTGTGGGAGTCGGTGTGAGGAAATCACAACATCCACTTTGGTTTCTGCAGGCTCTGTCCCGGGGGTGGTTGGGTGTTGCAGGAGGCCACAGGAATCCTGCTTGTGACCACAGCCAGATTAATGGCCACTTGGGCAGCTTTTCAGAAGTGAGGAATTTGTCCACTTTCACAATAGTGGCTAGAAATTCCACATGAATTAATTAGTTTTATTACAGGACTTGTCCTTCCTGCTCCTCCAGGGCTGCCTGAAACACTGAACTCATTACATGAAGAAATGGAAATAGTACTAAAAATAAGAACTGGTATTCCAAGCCTTTGTGAGGATACACACAGAGTATACTGACATCCTCCACCAGATGTGCTTCCCCAGCTGTGGCTTTTGGCCAGATGAGATCTAAACCTGAGTTTTAGATCAATTGCAGCCACTTAAACACCCCTGCCTGCTCCACGACTCAGTCTTCTCTCATCCTCTTATTCCCTGCTCAGTTTAGGCTGTTCATCTAGGCTTTGTAATTACACAATTTCAGTTTGATGCAGTGTTCAGATCTGACCCTTGGATGTTGCACAGTGAAGTCTGTGCACTTCAGCCTCCTCTCCCCATTAGAATGAGTTTCCTACCTTGCAAGGACACTGTTGGCTTTTATGGTAGTGAAGTGCTTGGAAGTACCTTTGTGAAAGGGTGCTCTGCACTTGAGTTGTGGTGGCATGGGACTTTGGAAATGTTTGATTGAGTGTAATCAGAGTAATGTTAGACTGAGTAAATATTTTGGGAACCCAGAGCCAATAATTTTCCCTTGCTTACGTTTGTGGTGGGTCAGCCTGCAGAAATTTACCACCTCTCACATGGTTTTTAAACAAATGTTGTGCGTGGACTCAGTGTGCTTTTATTTTAATCCCTTTTTAGAAGTGCTGATGTTGTCTTGAGATTTGCCCTGCTGGTAAGGGCAGATGTACTGCTTGCTGGTCGTTCCAGTGTTTGCTTTATGAACATTGCTTCAGATACTGTGGTTGGACGGACTCATTTTAAATCTGACCCCTCCTTTCTGCTCAGCCCCACCTTTGTGATCCAGGCTTGACTTGTGTTTTTTGGATGAAGTGAGTTCAACATGAGAAGGCTGACCAGGGAGGTGGTAAAGTTCCTGCAGGTCCCATGGCACAGAGTTTCTCATCAGCCCTCTTGAGAATTGTGACCCTTATCCTGGACTATTGCCAAATGAGCTAACAAGGACTGAAACACAGAATTTCCAGCATTAACAAAATGTGCCCTGTACAAAGAGTAAAAAATGCAAATGCAGACATAATTTCTTCTAATCTCAGATGAGTGGAAAGCTTCAGTTGTTCTAATAATGTTTGTTGTAATTTTCAGTCACTGCTTTCCTTCATTTTTCTGCTTATTCTGTTTATCATGCTGGTTTCAAGGATTTGTTACCTTACTCCTGGCCATTAGGCTGCTCCTGCACATGCTGAAACTGACCTTTGTCAATTCAGACTGCACTGAAGGTGATTGGGCAGTGCAGATTGACAGGGCAGTAGGTAAACCTGGCTGAATGTCTGTCACATTCATAATCTGGCCTTGGGTGACAGCCAGCGATGCACAAACTGGGGATTTATGAAAAGAGTTTAGAGTGAGCCTTGAGAGATGGGAACAGTGCTATGGAAACTCATCATGCTGCTGATACTGCTCAGCCCACGATTTCAGGGATTTCCAAAGCACAGCCTGGTCTGCTGGCTGCTCACAGAGGTGTCTTCATTATTTGGTGAGCTGCCCTGACTTCCAGCAGGGCAGACAAACCCACAGTGATGTCTGTGTACATCAGTCCTGTGTCTTGAGGCTTCAGCTGTGGCAAGAAGGGAGGTCCCGTCTCTTGGGCTGTGCCCAGTGGAAGAACAGCCCTGCCCAAATCTGTTTTTATCCTTAGCTACGGGGTGTGCTAAGAGGGTTGAGCCTCTGGCTTGTCATTGTCAGCAGTATCCTGTCCCCTAGAGCTGATCTGCCCTAGCAGAACTAAAATGTCTCAGCTGACCTAAAAAACTGCTTGTAATTGAAATGCAGTGACCCCCATAAATATTTAACTGAGTGTGTGTTTTGCTGTGCATTTTTTTTCCAGTTCTTCTCTTTTGCTTTTCCCTGCCTGTGTGTGGATAGTCAACTGAATGCACATTCCCTCCATGGCATCCTGTGATGAAATGGAATTTTTGGCAGTTAAGTGATGCATCTTGCTTGTCTTCCATCATCATCATGTTTAAGATGGATATCAAGTTCAGTGTTGAGTGTGTGAATGCTCCTGTGGGAATGTTTACACCCCACCTACAGGCTGCCCACTGCCATGCAAACCACATCCTGACAACCAGTGTGCAGCCTGCATTAAGATTTTGCAACTCTGCTGCTGAAGCAGTGGACTCCCATCAGATGAGGGAAGTTACCAAAGTTTTGCCCAAGAAATAGCTGTGGATGGATTGGGCTTCAGGTTGTGAGGCAGAAGGAGCCTGCAATGCAAGGCTGGAATTAGTGCAGTCAGACAGTAACAAAGGTATCTCTGTGAGCAGCCGGCACACTGGGCTGAGCTTTGGAAATCCCTGAAATCGTGACCTGAGCTGGGCTGACTGCCTGACAGCAGTACCTTGTGCAAGGTGTGCAGCCTGCCCTGTACTGGAGTCACCCCAGATGGGATGCTCTCCTTTCTCCAGCTGGGGAAGCATGCACTATGCCTGAAGGACACGTAGCCAGAGCCTGGCAGGGACTAGGACAGTGCAGATCAGACTGCTCCTGTGGTGGAGTTAGGCTGGGCGTGCTGCAAAGCCTTTGGAAAGGGTCACCCATAATCACAGCTTAACCCGGAGCAAATGTGATTTCCCCATTGTGACAGAGTTAACGCTGCATTTCAGAGCTGGAGAGGTGGTGTTGGTTCCCCTGTGATCTGAGCCCAGTGCAGGGGCCGATGCAGGGCAGTGCTGCCATCCTGTCCTGGCTGACACGTCCTGGAGAGAGTGGAGCTATGCTGTTCTCAGCTGGGGTCAGACCCTGGGCCAGAATTGCAGGTTTGCCCTTTTCCCACACAAACACATGCATCTGTTTAAGCCAGCCAAGGCACAGAGTGAGCGAGACTGAATCTCCTCAAAACTGCCCCTGTTTCCCAAGGACCCGAAGCGGGGGCCACAGGAACGGGATTAGACACCAGAATTTGAGGACACACATGTTGCAGTGCTGCCTGGAGGGTGCTTCTGTCCAGGGGCTTTCCTGTGGAGAGACATAGCCGGGAAGCAGAAATAGCAAGTGACTAAATGTCACGGTTATATTCCTGCCATCTGAAAAGAATTCCCTATTTTCTTTTGGCTGCAAAAATTAACTTCCCTTTTCTCCTCTCCGAGCGGGCGAGCTGGCTCCCGGTGGCTGTGCCCTCGTGGCGGATGCACAGGACGGTCCAGGTCAGACTGAAAGGAAAACTCTCCTACTGGGGGCTTTTCACTGTTGTGCTCCTTTCTAAAGAAAATGTGCAGGGCTTTTCTTGGCCCTTGTGAAGGCCAAGATGCATGTCTGTAGCTGGAATAGGATAAGACTGGCCTCATTTGGGAGCTCTTCTGGGTTTTGAGCTGCTTGCTTCCCTTCTGCATCCCGCTGAGCTGTATGGGGTGGGGGCTGGTGGCTGGCATCCGGCTTTTTGTTATTCATGTAATTAATCTCATTCCTCCCCGACTGTGGTTCTGCAGCCCCCAGGCACAGACTGGCTGTTTAGCCTCTGCTGCACAGTAAGAGCTCCACCTGGGAGTCAAGGAAACTGAGGCAGGTACAGCTGAGTGTGTTGTTCTTGGGCGTGCTTATCCTTTGGTCCTGGAAGATTCAGTAATGCACCTTAGGAGACTAAGTTCCTTAGACTGAACAGCTTGCTAGTTGCTCCAGTGATGAGCACTACAGAAATGATGATGGTGCCACGTGTTGCCCAGTTTGAAAATGCTAGGGAGGGGAAAACACAGAAAAGGCTCCGGTGCAAAATTCCCTGCGATTTTAAAAATTTTCTTTTAATACTCTTTGCAATAGCAGAAGTATGGACTTTTGTGGGATGAGAGCCTGATGGGTAAGGAATGACTCAGCAGCTGCTCCACCTGGGAGTAGTCAAGAGCTTGGTCCTTTGACTTGCAAAAGTCTTTTGTGGGCCCTCTGGGATCCCCTTAGTGCCAAGAAGAAAATATGCATCATTATACCCGTGCTGACCATGTGCGTTCAGGCCAGCATGCTCATCCCAGTCTCTCATGCCTTTTTCCTTTGCTGCTTTTTCTTTTTTTTTTTTTCTCTAGAGCCCTGTAGTTTTTTCCCATTGCATTTTTTTTTTGGTCAACAAGTTTATTATTTTCCTGCTATGAGGTGCTGTGCTTTCTTTCTTCCTCTTGTGTTCTTGCTGCGTTTCTGCCAGCCTCATCTTCTCTCCCCAGGCTTGGTCTCATATTTACTTCACATATTTTCAGCAGGGTGCTAGCAGGATTATTGTGACCTGTCTGGCTCAGTGAAGACCTGCTGAAACCTGCCATTCATTGATCCAGCGAGAAGAGCCGTGAAGGAGCGCTCCTGCCAGGTTGGGAGGGTCGGGCAGAGCTCTGCACAAGCATGTCTGGGAGCTGTGCAGGTGACACTCTGGGTTTGGAGTATGATGGAAGCCACGTGTTGGTTCCTGCTTGGGACTGATCCTTTTGGTCTGGCTGCCAAACCATTTGAAAGAAAACAAAAGGTAAAACTAAGGTTTTATTCTGGTAACTTTGCAATATTGACATTTCTCCTTGGGAGCACAAAGGAACTTCAAAACAAGCTTGCAGAGATATTTAGGGAGACCAGCAGCTAAAGAAGTTCACCGCTTGGCATCTTTAAAGAAAGAAAAGGGAATGAACATCCACACTCTCAAAAGCACTGGTAAAGAACATGCCACCAGTGACCCAAGGATGTGTGAAAAGTCATCCCAAACTCTTCCTGTGCCTGAGAGGTGAACCCAGGTTGTCTGGGCTCCCACACTGTAACACATGGCTTTTGCAAAACTCTGACATTTCAGGTGGCAAAAGCAGCTGGTGGTGTTTAGGGGAGAGCCTGTATGAGCACAGTGATCCCTCTGGGCTGATGAACCTCCTGAGCAGCAACTGCAGGAGCCAGCAGGATCTCTGGTTCAGTGGGTGTGGAAGACTTTGGTCCCAAATGGCCAAACTCTTGGTGGCTTATGTTGTCATTGCTCCTCCAGTTCTTGCTGAAATTGGGCCATAAACATACCTCCTTGGTGGAGCTGCTGGCACACAGGCTCCCTCCACCCAACTGGCCTCAGAACTGACCACAATCTTCTATTTCTTTTCCTTCTAAAAGGACCAAAAAGAAGCCTTTGGTTTGACCATAAGCCAGCCTTTTTGACTTGATTGCTGTTACCGCTGTGATTAAACCCAAACAAAACCAAAACCTGGAATGTTTTCTGTATGTCCAGTTTTAGTTCCTTTTTTTTTCCAGGTCATCAGCCAAACTAAACAGCTCCAAACAGACCCCAGGTGTTTGCACTGTCCTGCTTTTCATGAAAATGCACAGTTCCTTTATAAAAATGTGTGCAAGAATTTGGGGTTTTCCTACTCGCTCTCTTTCTTAAGGGCATTCAAAGAGAGATCCTCTTAGTTATAGCTGTACAGAGATGTCTTTATCCTGGCACTGTCTCCAAGGTAGGGCACGGAGAAGCCATCAGGAAGCTGTGGAAAGAGCAGTGTGACTGAGAACCAAAGTGAACTTAGGAGCTGAGCCCTCCAATGAAGTTTTCCTGGGGTTAGTGTCGACCCTCTGGATGGGTTAAATGTCTGCATCTATAGCCACCCCGTTTCTCCCCTCCTGCAAACTGAGCAGGGCTTTGCTGGAAGCCCATCCCAAACCTGAGGCTGGTGGCTTGTATAGTGGTGCCAATCCAATGCCTGGACTGTACTTGGACCAATGCCCATCCACTTTCCAGAGAGTGGGGGAGCCAAGTCCACAAGGAAGGCTTTCCCAGGTTTCAGTGAATTTAGTGACCATTATGGCATGTGGGCTGAGACATTTGTGGACCTTTATGTCTTGGCTCTTTTTCTCCAATTACCTGAGGTGCTGTCTGTCATCTCAGCATGTAATTCCTCCCTGCTTTGCATCATAATTCCAGCCAGTGCAAATCGCTCTCCTCCTCCGGTGCAAATCGCTCTCCTCCTCCACTGATATTCGTTCTCTGACTTAGCATTTCTGCTGCTGCTGAGTTCTGGCCTTCCCCCTTTGGGGGCTGGCACCCACCGAACCCAGCTGAGAATGTGGGCCTTTGTGCTGGAGCTGCTTGCAGGAGCTGGGGAGCTTTGCCTTCCCTGCTGCGAGCCTTTTTGGCTGGAGAACGCGTGCCCTTTCCTGGTGGGGAGGGATTTAGGGGTGAGGGGGAGGTGAGAGCGCTCCTTGTGCTGGAAGAAAAATGATGAATGACTCTCTTGTGCTTCTGAACAAAACCAGGAAATGGGGGGGGGGAAGCAAAAAAAAGAGGAAATGAGAAACAGTAAAGAGGCCTCCCCCGCCTTCATATAAGCAATCACTCCACAGCATCTGGAGCCCAGTAAAAGGGCTGTTCCCAGGAGACCTCACACTCGACAGCCACACAGATCTCCTTTATTGCAGACTCTTGGGGACTGCACCCTCACCCACGTCCCCTGTGCTGGCCCTGCACCCCAAACCAGTCTAACAAGGGTGAACTGAAGCTCAGTTTCCATGGCCATGAGCACCAGAGATGCTCGAGTGTGCCTCGGCTGGCAGGGCATGGATCCACCCCAAGGATGTGGTTGTGATGCTGTCGAAGCAGCTGGAGCACCTGCATGCTGTTTGTGCTGGCATGCTGCCTGGCAGCACCAGGGCACTGAAAATTGTGATACTCTTATCTGGTGTGAGATCTGCTGGAGTGGAGTCACCTCTCCTGCTCTCTCCCCCAAAACTGTTCTGGATGCATTAGATGCAGTTGGGAAGAGCAGCGTGGGTCACTGGCCATTGTGGTGTTGGATTTTAAGCACCCTCCTTTGTTATTTGTTAAAAAACATATGAGGTAGGAACCTCAATAGGTTAAGCTCTTTCTTACTGTAACCTTGCTGGTGTTACTGGTTTAGCCATTGTGGAAGGGGCTTGTTGGCAGTAGGAAAACTGTTCCCGAGGGCAGCTTTAAAATCATAATGCAGGTTTCAGAAACAGAGACCCTGAGAGGGGAGTGGTTCCCATCCATTTCCAGATGGAGGTGATCACAGTTAATCACTGAGCATCTTTATGATCCCAGCCAAAACACAGGGTACTAATTTAGTTGTAGTTCTTACTCCTCTGTTGTGTTCATCAAGTCCTAATTGAATTTATATGTCAGGTGGGAGGGGATTTGGTTGTTAGTTTCTCCTTCCTGAGCTGAGAGGAGCTCTTCTCCTGGATGTAAGTCAGTGAGCTGTTGTCCTCTATCTAGTCTGGAGATGGGGTGTGTTTCTGATGTGGCATTTGGGTCTTCCCTGGGACTTTTTGGTGTTCAGGGCTCTGTAGCAGAATTGTTTGTCACACAGTAATGGAGATAGTGGGGAACCTCTGTGGTGATGGATGTTTTTGTCGCTTAGATCTAGAGATTATACTTTCACCCAGGCTTTAGCTCAGTGCTTATTTACCTGCTTGTGTGACCCCATTTTCATTCATACAAATCTGGAGGATTGAATGCATTATCTGAAGAAAACATTATCTCTTTTTGTGGGCATGGGAAGAGAAAGTTTTCTATTGTGAAAAGTTAAATCACCACTTTGGATATTTGCAGCTGTTCTTGAAATCCCCTCTTATTCCCTTGTGAGCAGAAGGGAATCCTTATCCTGTTTCACAAATGCAGTGTCCCTGACACATAACTCTGCTTGGCACGCTCCCAAAGGAGCTTCTTGAGGGGCTGGGGAGAGGGATGATTGGGCTCACACAGGTGCTGACATGGAGGAAAGGCAGAAATTGCAGAGAAGTTACAGACTCCCCAATGTTTTGTGGAGAGACAGGAAATCAGGTTGCATCCTTGCAAAGTGGAGTCTTCAGATTTTCCTTAGCCAGTTAATGGTGAGCTTGGTGGTGATGCTGTGGATTTGGGCTATTTCCCCTGGGGCAGCCTCCTTGTATATTGGCTGGACTCTAGAGGAAAAGCAGTATTACTCTTGAGTTTAAAGCAGTTCCTGGGGTTGCTCAGCATCTAGAGGAGTTTGCTGAGAGGGACAGTACTGTAAAAATCCTCAGCTCTTCTGCCTAAAATGCCACACGGCATTACCTTCCTGAACTTGCTCTGCCCTTGTGTCCTGGGTTTTGGGTGCTTGAGGAGGCATGTGAGAAGCCAGGCAGGCCTCCACTCTTTGCACTGCCTGAGCCCTGGGGTTAGCTTTAGAGTGACCCCTGAATTGCACTAATTTGGAGGCAGTGGTGAGAAGAGGCACTGAGAGCCCTGCCTGCAGGGTCTGAGCTGTGCTGCTGTGGGCTTAGCTGGAGAGCAGTGGTGTGTGTGGCAGGTAGGAAGGACATTTTGTGTTTGTCTCGCAGAATGGTCAGGGACTGGGCTGGGAGCTGGTTAGTTTTTATTTAGCAGTTATGCGACCAGTCCTTAACAGAGGGCAGCCTGTGATTCACCCCATGCCTCCTTTTGCCCTTACATGAGCAATGCTTTTGAATCAGGGTTCTTGATGGCTGGGGAGGGGAGTGTGCTGAGTCAGCAGCTGTTGCTGCTGCTGCATCAGACCCTGGTGGGGGGTGTTATGGGGATGCCTCAGGCCACTGCAGCCTTCTCTGCTGGCTGCCCTGTGTGAGGGGGCACCTTGTGCTCTCCTTAGTGCAAACCAGCAGCATGTGAGCCTGGTAAATTTACTTTCTCTGGAAGTCGCTTGGTTGGAAACCCTGGGTCAGTTGACTGGGTGACTGCTGCATTTTAGTCCTGAGCCCTTCAGAGTTAGACGGGCCCACTCAAAGGGAGAGAAATCTTAGGAATTGTCTTCCTTGGGAAAAGCTCCTGAGGGAAGTCTGACTCCTCTGTGGTTTCCATAACAGCATGCTGAGGTGTCTGCATGTCCTAATGTCTTACTAATTTGCCAGTGATGATTTTTTTTTTTGAGTTATTTTAAACAGGCGCATTGTGCAACTAATGTGCTTTTTATTGGTGGTAAACAAGCCGAGCTAGACAGGAATGCTGCCGAGGCTGGACTGGCAGCCTTGCCTCTCAGTGCTGTAGAAATAACTTGTTCGTTTTTTTCCCTTAAAGAGGGAGGGAGAACCTGTGGCTCTTCTGCAGCCTGATGCTCCTACCAGCTTCCCCATGGAAGCAGTGGCAGAGCAGCTGAGGTGCATGCTCTGCACCTCATAGGGTGATTTTTGGGGTCTAAAACTGCTTTCTGCATTGGCTTAAGGGACTGTAACCTTTGGTGGGAAACCAGTGGCTTTGCCCATACACCACAGATGAGTGGTGCAGGGCCCAATCCTCTTCTGGCCCAGAGAGCAGCTTCCTGCCAGGCAGTGCTTGGGATGCTCAGGGCTGAATGCATGGAGCTGGTGCGTCTCCATAGGGGCTGTGGAAAACACAGTCTCTTATCACACCTCTTGCTTGATGGGATCAAAACTGTGCAGACAGAGCATTTCCTCACTCCTGGAGGGGAGTGAGGGCAGGTTGGAAACAACTCCACTTGGAGGAATGCAGGTACTGTCACAGAGCGTGTGGGCACTGGTGGTGCCTGGCAGTGCTCGGGCAGCGCTCACTGCGGGGCCGTGTCTGGCCTCAGCCTCTGTCCCTGCAGTGTGTGTGCCACCACCGGCCAGGAAAACCTCAAGTGAAAAGTATCAGACTTCAGTGGCCAAGAAAAGAGTGCTGACCTATTTTGGACACTTATTTATATTCAAGTTGCTTCTCTCTGTCTCTGTGAAAAAGCTGTTGTGACTCCAATACTTTTTAAAAGTTTTTTCCCCTCCCTTAGCTTTTGTTTGTAACAGGATATGATCTAGGACTAACATCTGTATTTTTCAGTAGCCAGAATAAATGTCTTATTATCTTTTATTTTTCTTGCTGAAATAACACTTTTATGGAGCAAAGCCAGTTTTGTAATACAGCTAAGCATTTAGTTGCATTGTCTCTCAATTTTTGCAGGTTCTCCTTTTAATAAAAGTCTTTAATTCCCAATTTTCAGACCAAAATGGAAAAAAGTTGGAAGTATGTCACCGCTGTTTCTGATTGTGAGCAACAAAAAGTCATCTAATGTAAAGTCACCAAACTTCTGGAAAACTGTTTGTTTTTTGGATTTTTTTTCTTTTAGTACGGTTTTCCTTCTGTCACTTATTGGCTGTATGAATTTGCAGGAATCTTGATTTTCTGAAGGATCTTACTGGTGAAAATGTTTTGGGTGTGGTTTTTTTGGATGGTTTTTATTTTTTTTCTTGTTTTGACAGCTATTCGCTAACTTGTGCTGCAGTTCACAGTTAATTTCTTATGTTTTTTAAAATTGAAGCTGTAGTTTCTCTTGACAAAATTCTGCTATTAGAATAATCATGAAATCAAAGCAACTTGGTCTGGGTAGCTGTGTGCACTAACCTTAGGTGGATACTTGCAGTTCTGTAGGTTTTAGGATTTGCAATTCTGTCAACAGTAGGAATCTAAGTTAGATACTTAATCAGCAAGGAAAAGAAAGGCAAATGCTATGAATATTCATAGTTCATCCATATAAATGATGGTTGTATCCATAATACTGTATTCCATAATTTTTTCTGCTTTAAGGTAGGAGGGTTTTATTGTGTATTTTTTTTGTTAGTGTTGTGGTTGGATTTTTGTTTGTTGGCTTTTTTTTTTCCTTTCTGTATGTGTCTTTAAGACCTGAAAGAGCAAGGGTGAAAAAACTTGCTTTATGGAAATTGCAAATCCTTTGGCTTCACTAGCTGAGCTTGCAAACTCACTGAACAGTGCCAACCATGCACTGAACTAGCTGTGCCCTGTGCAAGTGCATCTACATGAAGATCCTATGCAGCTCCCCGAAGGCCAGTGGGAGCCTTTCCATAATCCTTGCCTGCAGCTGGATTTGACCCAAAGTATATCTGGGAAAGATTATGGCAGCTTCTTTGTTGAACAGAGTTTTGGTGGCTTTTGTGCTGTCACATCTGTGTTCTATCTTTAGTGGCTGACATGAAATTACCAGTTTGCATGCCCAGACAGACACACAGCCACTTGTACCCCCTGTATGCACTGAAATATCTGTGTGCATGGATGTGGCTGCATGGGATGATCCCATTGCACCATGGCAGAAGGGCTGTGCTGGCTCCCTAGGCTGATGGCACTGTGGCATCAAGTAAAGCTGCTCCTTGAGCATGGTCAGGCTGCAGCTGTTGCTGCTGGTGAGGTTGGTCCTGTGCAGGGTTTTGGAGAGAAGGACTACAAATTTTACTATTCCTAAACTACAGTTTTCCTCTTCTGGACATACATGGAAGTGACTGTTTAATTTTCCTTGACTCCATCAAGGATCAGTCCCTTTGCACTTAGGTTTCATTATCTGCATGATTGCTGGTGGTCTTGGGCATTTGTGGCTTCACACGTTACACACCAGAATGTCAGCAGGACAATTTTTTTATGAAGTTACTGGGGAAAACTTATGGTTCTATATTGTCAGTTTCTTGGAGACATTTGGATCCAGAGCTGAGGCTTGAGTGTTCTTTTGTTGTGTTGCTGCCACCATATTTGTCTCTAAGCAGGAACACAGATTAAATTAGAGTGCACCTCTGATAATGTGCACATATGGCAACTCTCTAAAGTTTCATATTAATTTTTATTTTTCATGTGGTGAATAATCATGCTCACTCATCCAGAGGGTTGAGGAAAGAACAGGACACAGTAATTGCTGGATATGAATTTCAAAATTCCCTGTGGAAGACTGTCTAATTAGATTTAATGAGCTGGCTGGTGAGCATGCGTGTGCATGTGTGCTTTCACCACCTCTCTTGAGCCAACTGGATCAGAAGTGCTTATGTGTGTCCGAGGTGAACTGGAGGAGTATGTGGCAGAGATATTTTTACACTTGGAGAATGCAGGTTTGAAGCAGACTTCTATCTGCTTTTCTCATGTGTGTGCTGTAAAGAGTGACTTCCACCATGGAGGTGAAGCATTTGATAATGCGGGTGGTAAATTGGAAGTGACTTCACTGTGGTTTCAGCTGTTTAGGTGAGGAGAGATGGGAGCAGAGTATCTGTATCTGTGGAGTTGGTGTCCCTTCCTCTGCAATGTACTCCTCAGAGCTGCTGGTGCAGGGGGTAGCAGAGCTACAGCAGGTCACAGGATGTGTTGCCACCGAGCTGCCAGGAGAAGGTTTTGAATTAGCTGGAGGCAAATGGTCAGTGGGGCTGGGATTTCTGTGAGTGAGGTGGATTACAGCCGTCAGGTTTGAACATTGCTGTGTCTCTGATCTGCTCTGCTGGCTGGTTTCCTACCCCTCCATCACTGGAGACAGCCCTGAGGTGATTGTGTGCAGTTTGGCTTTTTTGCAGGGGTCATTGCCATGGGTCAGTGCTCTGTTTCCAAGAAGGACCAGAGTGAGTAGAGAGCTGTGCTGAGAGGGTGGCCATTTTAATGAGGGGGCTTCTGTGTGGTTTTTTGTTTCTTTTTTTTTTTTTAATATTAATTAACCTTTGTTTTCTGTCAAGAAAGTTGTCCTGAAGCATGACTTAGCAAGGCAAACATGCCTGGACAAAGGAAGCATTAAGCCTGCACAGAGGGAGGGGAGAGGGTTACACCGCTAATTACTTTGTGTGCATGTAATTTTTTTTCCCCTCTGGTGACTGATGGGTCTTGAAAGGACTTGCCGGGGTTGGTGTGTGATTCAGCAGGGCAGAGCGTGTTCTGGGCTGAGGCTGCCGGCTGTCTGGCCCTGGATGCCAAGGGCAGGCGATGCCCTTGTGCTGGTGTTGCTCACGCCTGAGTCAGCACTTGTGCAGCACAGCTGCTCCCCAGCTGGGGGCCAGCCGTGGGATTCACTGGTCACACCCCAGCCCAGCTGGACAGGAGGATGCAGAGGCTTGGCTCTGCCACGTGAGCATTGTCTGGAGTGGGCTGGGGTGAGGGCATGTGGAGCAACATCTCCTGGTAGGAATGTGGGTGCTCAGAGCACTGGGTGTGAATGTGGGTGTGAAGCACTGAGCTGCCAATGTGCTTATGCCAATAGAGGGGCTGGAGAAGGAGGTAATCCTGAACCCCTTTCACACATCCCTATCCCCAAACAGGGGATCAGTGCTCTCCCACTCTCCCAACAAACATCAGCCTACAAACTAACCTGCCACCCTGTCATTTTCTCTGGTCTTCCTGCTGGTCCTGGAGCCCATGGGTAGATACATAGGCTCTGCTGAAAAAAATGGGACCTGAGATTGGCTAGGTAGGGAGTTAGAGCTCATGATGTGGGAATCAAGAAGAGGGAAGAGGGCAACTGAGGTGAAGGAGAAAAATGGGTAATAAGCAGTTGTGGGAGTGGTGTTCAGGGAAGAGGAGGAGAAGCTGGGGCTGCACAGAAGAAAGGAGGAACTTGTGGAGTGGGCTGCAGTCCTGGCCTCAAAACTGATGGATTAGAAGGGCTTGGCAGAGAGTTGGGGATCTGGTTTTAGGCAAATAGTGTAAAATGTGTGGAATTCAAGGAGGGAGCTCCAAAGCCAGTGGGCTTGGCTCCTAAAGATCCCACAGGACCGAATGGATTTTAGTCAGCTTTCTGTAAAGGTTTTCTCTTTCCCACTAGTTTTTGGATCCATTGACCAACTCCCTCCTGGTGGGGTGGTGCAGAGGTCTGACCAATGATTTTCATCTTCAAAGTTTGGTAAAAATAAATGACCAGATAGAGGAGGAAAAGCCCTCTTAGTGTCCACTTGGAGAGGAAGGCTGCAGGATGGGTTCAACTGGAATATTAGACATCAGGACATCTGTGTGGGTGCTTAAGGGCAAAGATGCACTCTTTGGCAATACTGCTCCTGAGCTGCTTGGCTGTCTTTGGGAAATGGTGCTCTTTACGCATCAGAATCATGGAATCATATAGGTTGGAAAAGGCTATGGAGTTCAACTATAAACCCAGAACTGCCAAGTTCTCCACTGAACCATGTCCCTAAGTTCCATATCTTTAAAATACCTTCAGTGGCGACACCGCCACTTCCCTGGGCAGTCTATTCCAATGTTTGTTAACCCTTTCTATGAAGAAATTTTCCCTGATATCCAATCTAAACCTCCCCTGCTACAGCTTAAGGGTATTTCCTCTTGTCCAATTGCTTGTTACAAGAAGGGCCAGAAGACATTATTGCAGAATTCTGTTTGGCATATGGAAAAAGCCTAACCCTTCCATGGCTGTTGGGAGATGGCAGGGGATGGGACCCTTCCTGAGCTGGGTGGTTCCAGATTTGAATCCTGTAATTTTAAATGTGGGGTTTCCCTCCTTCTGGGAATGAAACTCAGTAACTTAAGTATATCTTACTGTTGGAACTTTTTTTCCAATCCCTTTCTTTTTTTCACCAATTCCTCTTTCCTGATGCTTTCATAAGTCTCAGTGATGCCTTGTGAAAGTTGACCTAGAACAGACGCTAGACAGAGTTATAGAATAAAGTAGGTATTTATTAGAAGGCCTCAATGGATACACCTTAGGCAGTACAAGAGCCCAGCCAGGGCTACACCCAAGATGAACCAAAATGGTCACAAAATGGATGACCAGTCATGGTGTCTCTCACTTGTTTAAATTCTGGTTCATTTGCATATTGCAGTTAATTGTCCAATTATAGCTTTAGGTTATGAAGTCCCATTTTTCTTGTTTTTTTCACTTAATTCTGCTGTTGTTTATGCTCTTTGGCCTCAGATTTGGATCAGTTGTCCTTGGTCCTCAGCTAGAGAAGGAATTGTTTTGTCTCCCCATTCTGTGAAGAGAACTTACCATCCCCTATTATGAAGCTCAGAACTACACACGAAAGCAGTACAGAATCTGAAAAACATAAAAGCTAAAACCTGAGGCATCATCAGTGGCTTAGAGAAAATGTTTTTCATATCTTCCTTCCTCCCCCCAACAATCATCTCTTCTGTTGTTTTCATGAATGAAAAATTGTCTCTAGCAAAAGAGAATGAGAATCTTTGCCATTTTGAGCAAATTCTTGTCCTGCCGGGGTGGGGAAACCTATCAGTGTCACCTGTTTGGTTGGTTCCATCAGCTCTTCTCTGCTGATAGAAGATCAGCTGTGTCTTGCAATTGAGTTTGGTTTTGGGTGTGGTTTTATTTTTGTTAAAACAAACCAAAAAACCCCGCCAAAAAAACCAAATACCCAAACCACCCATCTGTCTGGGAGTGCTTTCATTAAATGGAGCTGAGGGACCTGCAGCAAGCTACCTCTTCTGCAGGAATCTCTTTTGGCTTGAAAGGAATTATTCATGCAGTTACGCAATTCACGATGAATTTTCAATTTGTCACAGTTTTTCTCTGCCTCCTCCCTTTTGTCCACCAGCCTAACTAGGTTCCTGCTGAGTCTCTTCACTGACTGACGTGCTTTAGCAAGAGTTCTAATGTGTAGGTGCAGTCCTGATCCAGCAGCCCTCCAGGGAGTGAGGGGTTGCAGTGCACAGTGAGGTCCTAGATTCTTCCCAGTTTAAGGTCACACCTTCTGAGAGGAAAAGCCATCATTTTTCGTCATGAATTCTTTTCTGAGAGCCTGTGGTTGCTTGGTGTCTTGGCTTTCCTCCCTTCATCTGTGTGGGAAAGTCAAGTGGTTCACATTCTTGCAGGAAGAAATCTTGGAAGCGGAGGACTGTGTGATCCTCTGCAGTCCCAACCTGAAGTGTGACTGAAGTGCACAGGTATGGGGGAAAATCTCAGAGCCTTCACTTCCTGAGTATCTGCTCAGATGGGTGGTAGCTGAGCTAATGTTTCATTTTTCTCAAACAATTTCAGATGTGGGATGGAGGTGTTGACTGCTCATCCTGAATGTAGGGAGCTCTGCCACCTGCAACAGGAACATGAGCTGCTGCTGGCACCAGTTAAATTTTAAAGAGGAGCCTGTGTGTGCTGCACATCTGTGGTGGGTTGGTCCTGGCTGGATGCCAGGTGCTCCATGGCTCCTCTCCTCAGCTGGACAGGGGAGAGAAAATAGAAATAAAGGCTTGTGGTTTGAGATAAGAGTAGGGAGCAATCTTGCACCAACTGCTGCTCTCAGGTCAGGGAATTCATGCATGTGTACCCAGGTGGGATGGCAGGGAAGGCTCCTCCTGTCCACTCACTCTCCCTGCAGAGCCTGGTGTTTGCAGAGGATCTGCAACAGGACTGTGGGTATGGGGTTGTCCTGCAAAAATGGTGAATGTGGCTCCTGAGGTTTCACGTTCACTGTCACACATTCCCCTCTCCCCAGGGGAGAATGGGTCAGTGGGGTGATCTTTTGCTGAAGGAGCCATGCAGTGGGAGATGCCTGAGCAGCGCCAGCACATTTAGTGAGGCAAATGTTTGTGGGATGTGGATTTTCATTTTACTCCTCCCATTCATAATATTCTGTTTGGATCAGCGATAGGAATTACAGCTGATAAAGCTAGCTGTTGCCATTAACAAAGGCATTTTCTTTCAAATCCCTAAGAGCTCCAGCAGAGAAAATAATAAAAATTCACTTGTTGTTCATGTTTCCAGGGTGTTCATGCTTTCGAGATGCACCAAGATGGATTAAGAAGATCTAAGGGAGGGTAAACACTCCTGGGCCTGTGATCAGGAATATGAAAATCTATTCACAAAAAAATACAAAACAAAATAGACGAAACCAACACTTCCCTAAAGACCACTTTTGCTGCTCTCCCTTGGTGCAGCCCTGTGTTGAAACTGACACCCCCATCCTTCTCTGTCTGATTTCTGTTACTAATTTCTCTTGCTGCAACAAGTGTTAAATCCCAGCTGCTAGCAGCCGGTCTGGGCTGTGTTTCAGCCCCCTCCTCTTTCCCAGGAGCTGTTGATGTGCCTGTGCTTGCACCCTTCATGCTGTGTCCTCCATCCTGACACAGCTTTTTTCTTTTCCTCTCCCTCTCTCACATTTTGAAGGGTTCAGGTTGGGGGTGTGATATGTATGGTGGGGATGTTTTGGGGATATATCTGCCTTGATAGTGTTCCTTGAAAGCTGGCCCAACCTGGACAGAGCAGAAAACTTGTGGAGTATTTGAATTACTAACTGGTTCAATGGTCTCCTGGGTCATGGGGCACAGGGGCAAATGTTGCTACTGGCAGACCCTGGAGCTGGAAGGAGTTCTTTGCTGCAGAAGGTACCTCTGAATTCCTCAGCTGTGGTGAGGCTGGTCCAGCCAGCCAGAAGGGTCCCCTGGGCCTGCTGTATTTTGTATGGGTCCTAAAATTACTTAAAGTGAATTCAAACTTCATTTCTCCTGCTTGATCCAGCCCTCTCCCTGGGTTTCCTCCATGTGTGATGTGCTGGGGTCATGGAGATGGGGGAACACCTCCAGGCCTGGATGGTGTCTGGAGCAGAACCCCCCACTCCTGTGTGTGGGGCTGCTGTGGATGCTGCACTGGGCTCAGGGGCCGCGTCCCCTGGCTCCCCTGGTGCAGCAGCTGGGGGCAGGCGCTGAGCAAGCCTTGCCCGCAGGCTTTGAGAGGTGAGCAACTGGCTGTGTGCTTCCCTGCGGGCTGCTCCGGAACGAGTCTGTCCCTGCTCGTTTGTGGCACCGCCCGAGCCCCGGGGATGGGGCGGGCAGGATCCCCTGCGCTGCTCCAGGACCTGGCACCGCAGCGCTCCACGTCCCCGCTTGGTGCAGGCGAGTGCGTGCATGTGTTTTACGAGGCTGAGTTCACTGTGCCCGTTCTTTGTCTCTCCCCTACCCCTTAAAACTTCCAAATCTCACCTTTTTTCTTTTTTTAAATCTCCATCATATGAATGCATACTTCATGCTTCCAGAGCATCTCAAGTGCTCACTGTAGAGTCAAAGTTCAGGTCTCTCCCCTTTAACGCCTCTACGGTGTGCCATGCCATATTAACTCTGTTGAGAGGGCATCTGGGCAATAAAGTGCAAACATGGTCCTTGTTTGGCTCTTGCACTCAGCAAAGACTTCTCTTTCTTGCTTTAAAGCAATGCACTGGCTGTCCCATTTTGAGCCTGGCTTTCTTCCAAACGAGCCTGTGTGTGGGCACGTGTGGATTATCTTTGTCTCTATGGCTACCCTGAAAACTTTTGAACCGGAAAATTCAGTTGAGGCATTGAGCTCTAAGATACTGGTTTCCTATGGCTTTTATGGAAATAGTTGCTGGGTGGTAGGACTGTACCTTGTTCATGTCTCCTTAGGGGTTGAAGCAGAAACTCAGCCAGTATTAGACATCAGAGAACCAGCAATGTACTCAGAAGCACACTCTCAGGAAAGATACATAGAACTCCTTAAAAATAAATCTTTGTTAGTTAGATCACTCAAGTGTATTAATATTAATTAGGTCATTTAACTAATTACCTGTTCATCTGCATGTAAGGGGCAATTGATAGCTTGTTGATGGGTCCCATCTGGAAACTGTAGAGCATGAGAAACAGACCTTGAGAGTCATGTGTGGGCAAGAGGGGGTTGGATTATCACTTCCAAGAGCTCTTGTTTGCTAGGGCTTTAAATCATTTTGGCAATTTCTGAGGTTTCATGTGGAATGGAGAAGTGTTGTCTCTGATGAGGGTTAAACACATGCTTTTTAAGAGAAAATTAGTGCATGTAAGCTATTCACTGGTGCGTGCTTGCTAAGAGATGCTGTCAACATTTTGAATCGATAACAAGTAACAGCACTTGCACATATCTTCGTCATCCTTATGTTTTGTCTCTTTTCAGTCACCTCCCCAGCTGAGGATTTAAAGATGTTTCTAATTAGTCACTGTTTCAAGATCTGGGAGATGAGAGTTGCTGAGGCTCCTTTGCAGAGATGTCTGTATTCTGTCCCTCCCTGGATCTTATTCTGGGATGAGCATTGTCTGTGCTCCCCTCGTGAAGGTCACACACTCTGCAGTGAGTGTGAGGAGATAAAGCAGGGGACACTGGAAGGGGAACCTTGTGATTGATGTTTCCTGTGGGTTTTAGGTCTCTTAGAAGAGAGACAATCACTGAATACTTACTGGCTAGTCCTGCACCATCATTAGGATGTGCCAAGTGCTTTTTCTTCCTCTGCCTTGTCCAGCTGCAGTGGCACACAGATGCTGTCTGGCACCAGTAGGTTTTCCAGCCCAACTGTGTCTCTGGGTATTTCCATGCTAGGCTGGACAAGATTTGGTGGTGAGCAAATGTGTAGTCACTTGTCAGTCTCTCTAGACTGACTGTGGGAGTCATGTCCTATGGGTGATTTTTTTCAGTGTGTTTTTTTAAACATAAGTGGTGACATTTCCCATGTTTCAGTCATCTCATGCCTGGTATAATAATCTTTGGAGCCATTCAAACTATTTGTTACTCATTTAATGAAAATTGGCAGAGAGGCTTTTAATTTTTGAACTTAAAATACTACAAATTTGATGTTGGAAAGCCAAATGGAAAGAATTCATCCATGCCAGTCCCCTGAACAGGCAACCTCCTTGTTCTGCTCCCTGGAGAATCCTCCAGTCCATTGTCATTTTGGGCAGAAGAGATGTTAAAGCTGGCCTCATCCTCCCCCAGTTCAGAGTATTTTGGTCAAAGTCTTGACATTTTAATGCAATTGTTCCTTTCTGGCTTGTCAAGCCTTTCCTATTGTTTGCAACCTCCTGAAAGCTGTTGCTTACACCCTTGCTGATGGCAGGTTGATGTCTGTCAGACTTTCCTGATTCCTTCCCCAGCTCCCTGAGCACAGTTCCCTCTCCAAGTGTTTCTTGATAATGCAGCGCAACACAACTCTCAAGTTCAGATTAAGCTGCCACAGAAAGTGCAGTCCCCAGAGGTTCCATGTGAGAATTTTGATGGTGGAATGGGTTTGAACTACTGCTTTTTTTCCATCAGAGTGTAAGGAAGATCAGGGTCTGTCAGAAGTTAATATTGCTCTCAGAAGATACAATGAAGGCTTGGTCTGAGATGGGGAAACAAAGAGGGGGAAGTGTGTCCCTACCTGCAACAAGAGCTGCTGTTGCTCAAAGCAGGGAGTGAAATATAAGTGATGATGTGGCATAAGTGGTGGAGGTGAGGCAAGGAGGCAGCTGCCTCTGGACATCTGCACATGAACAAACAGCTGTCTTGGGAAGAAATTCATTTGCCCTGGGAAGAAACTACTCTGCATGGGAACTGGTTAGAGCAGGTTTACTTCAGTACAAGGTTGCATCATGCAGCCTTTTTTCACTCCCCTTGGGCCATCTGGGGATTTCCTGGCTGATCCTGTTCATGCTGCTTTCTCTGGGTGCTTGAGAGATCTCGAATAGGTGCTTGTGAACAGCTGTGGGGGATGAGGATCAGGCTGGCCTAGCTCATTAAGGGAAAATGGGTTCAGAGCAGCTGAGGTGATCTGGGGGCATTAATTGATGGAAGAGGAGGACAGGATTTTTCCTTTTCATCGCAGTAGCGTTCCAAAGGCATGCTGGGATCTGGGGAGATAGGTAAATGGCAGCTGTATTCATGGAAGCACTGAAATAAGATTCTCACTGCTCTTGGCAAGGGTCCTTTGCCCTGCTGTGTTGCCTCAGCAAGGCATGCTCATCTTCCAGTCATTAGTCATTTGCTTGTTATTTCATTTTGTGGGGAGATTATAACCAGCTGAGGTGACATGACAATGTGAGAGACCAGGCTGCTGTCTTAAACTGCTGTATTGTCCCTTTGTTTTGCTTTGTCCTTCTTCCAAACCCATGGCCATCCAGCCCATACAATGGAGAGCAGGCAAGAGCATTCCTTAGGGTGGGAGGAGCAGACAGTCTGGATTTTTGCAAGTCAAGTTGCCCAACACTGGAGTTATGTTATTCACTATGGAGCAAACAAGGGCTAAGCATTGTGATGGTGCAGTGTTGATTTCAGAGAATTTATAAACTGTGATGAATTTATGGAGAGCAAAGGCTCAGGGCTGGAGGACTTCATCATGTGGCTGCTTATTGCAGTCTTCGAATCAGCCTGGCCTCGGGATGTTCTGTTCAGCAGGAGCAGGTGGATTTGAGGGAGCTCAGCTTCAGCTTCTGGACCTGAAGATCCCATATTACCTAATCCAGTCATGAAGCAGTGAGATTAGGGATGCTCATCCTTTCCCTTGGAGCCTGAGTGTTGTTCTTTGATGAAAAAGTCTTTAGGAGACAAGATTATCTCTAAATTAGCCTGTTGAGCAAATTGTATACTGGGACTCTGTTGTCCTGGAGGGACCTCGGGTCAACAGACTGATTTTAAGTTGTAACAATAGCATTTGATCAAGTGGCTCAGGTGCAGAGCTAGATTTATCACTTCTAGGAGTCTGACCTTTGCTCCCAGGGTCCCAGTTCCTTCAGGACCAAATCTTAGCCCTTCTGAAGCTGTTCACTGCCTGGGAGCAGCACTCTGAATGAATAGCTTATTACTGCCTGATGTTTTTCAAGGGCAAGTTGCAGACTGCTGTTGCCTCTTACATGCCTAGGCTCACATGTGTTTTGGCACGTACACCTCTTTGATATGAAAAATGATTGGGTTGAGAAAATGCAAATCACGTCTGCAAAATTGCTGATTCTTGTTATATGAGAGAGGAAGGAAAAAAGATGCACCCAAATCTTTCCTGAAATTTCCAAGTTTGAGGAATGTCCAACCTCTGCCAGGCTTGGTAATCACCTGTGCCTGATGCCAAGCAACAATAGGAATTTTTCAGCAGGTAAGAAGGTAAGAGTGAGGTCAGTTGTGTTTGGTGCTGTGGGGGAGCATCTGTCTTTCCCCCACCCACCCTGCTGTGTGGTCCAGAGTGGGGGTATGTTAGGGTGAGTATTCAGAGGCAGTTGCCTGTATCTCCTGGGTTTCTGCATAGGGTCAGTTTTGCTTAATCTGTATAGCGTGAGGAAAAAAAAAACAGGTCAAATGCACAGCTCAGGATTATTATCTGGGCTTGTCTTAGTTTGGGCAGCTGCAGTGCATGACGTTTTTTGTGAAGAGGCAATTTTTGGAGCAAGGCAGGTGAGGTAATTACCACAATCCTTTTTTTGGATTTTGCTGAACGCCTCCAGCCTTTGCAGAGCTGAAGAGAGAAAGGAATCAAAGTTTCCCCCAATCCCCTGCCCCTTTTTACTTTAACCTGTATGTTCAGTGATAATAGCATGACAAAATAAAGGGGAATTATTTATGTGGCACTAAAAGCACAGTCAGTGTCAGAGTAAGGGACTTGCACCTAAATTATCTATTCATTTTAGCTATGTGGCTGTCCTTGCCATAGTTACAAGGATTTTTTCTATCTGCTAGCTTGATGCTAACAGTCATTCTGTCAAGGATGGGATTTTTATGGTCCCCTTTTTATAGATGTGTACTGCTGGATAGAGCGATACAATTAATTCCTCAAGGTCTCTTAAGGATCAAGAAGCAGGGTAGGAGGGCTCAAATCCAATTCTCTTGAATCGTAGTTTGCGAACTTGGCTCTGAGACTGTTTATGGGACCTTCCTGGTGTCAGGATTGACTTCCCTGAAGTCAGCTGTATTGTACCACCATAAATTACCTTAAGCAGATTATGGCCAGGGCCACATTAGTTGCTTCCAAGGACTTCACTGTGAAACAGAGCACACAAAAATTGGAGTGGGATCAGGAACAAAGAAAGTACTGAAAACAAAACTCTTTGGTCCCACAGTCAGTAACAGAATGGGCACTGAAACTTTCTTAGTCTACCAGAATCCATTTTTGTTTTAGTCTAATTCATCCTCTTTCATTTGCATTTCCCCTTTTTTGGGCTAACATTGGTTTTGATGAAGAAATGTGCCAGGCCCTGTGACATCCATGACAAGTCCATTCACAGTCCCTCATGTTGAGCCAACACTACTGACTCCCATCTCAAACAGACCAAAGATGAGGCCACAATTAGCAGACTTAAATGTTCTGCAGTGACAGGGTTTTGTGGTGGTGTTTTTCTGTGATGGTGTGTTTTGTTTTCTTTTATAGTATCCTCAGAAATGAGGAAGGTCTGGGTGGCTGTGATCAGAAGTCAAGGACCCAGAACTGGTGATACCAGAAGCACTGGCATGTAGCCTATTTGGACTGGTAGTGATGCTGTCCTTGCTATAGCAGTGTAGAGATGAGAAAGGCAACCTTTGTGGGGAAGGTGGAATTAAAAATGAAAATTAGGAAAATTAAGAAAATGAAGGGAATTCTATGGGGTGGCAGTGATTGTGTGGATAAATGTCTCTGTAATGTTATTGGAAAGATAAAAGTTTCCAAAATAATATTTCTGTGGGAACTTAGGAATGTATCTTAATGTCTAGGAATACACATTAACATGTTTTATTAATAAGGTAAAACATAGATATGCCTGGATGTGGTAGCCCAGACTTTTTCATTAAATAGAGCACAGCAAATGGAGGTGCTATTTTAGGTTTTGTTTTGGTAACTAGTGTTGATGTTAAGAGAGCCTGATTGTACAGAGGAATCTCGGACCTAGTGCTCATAAAATGGATTCCTTTTAAATTAAATAGAAACCTAAACAAAAGTAGATCTGGAACTAGGATACTTGTCTTTGAAAGGGCAAACTTTGAAAAATGAAAAAAACCCAGTGAGTGAAGTCATCTGGGCAGAGAATGGTGAATGCAGAATGCAGAGGATACAGAGCCTCTAATTCAGAGGTGCAGAAACTATCTGGACCAGGGGTCCTAGGCAGAGGAGGAAAACAGGGCAGGAAAGGGCTCCTTGCTGAAAGCTGGTGAATAGCCACCTTAAAAAGGATAGCTGGGATTAAACAGAGTCTGTAAGGAATGGAAAAAAAGACTAATTGGCAAAAAAGCAATGTCTTAGAGGTCAGGAAGGGTAGGGATAAAATGAGAATTGCCAGAAGTCATGCTGTGTTAGGTCTGGCAAAAGGAATTAAAACAAATAGCAACAGGTTTCTCAGCTACATAAATAAAATCAGACTTGAAGCTGCTGTGCAGCAAGGACCAACTGGAAGATCAAAGATGATGTAGGTATGGATCCAGTATTAAGCAAATTTTGCTTTGTTGTTAAATACACTTGGAGGGGATGAGGACATGGAAATCTTGGAAACTGAGGGTAAGAACTGAAAGTCAAAAAATCAAATTGATTGAAATTAGTCAGAGGGTAGGAGCACCATCCCTGGTGGAAACTGTAGGTGTGAAGATGTTGAATACATGTGGTTGCACTGTTAGGCTCATTGCTATGAAGAGAGAAAGCCCAGAAAAACTCTTTAGGATTAATGATGTGGATGGTTGAGAGAGTCAGGAGTGAGATAGAACTGAATAGAACAGAGTGCTGGGATGGGCAGTGAAAGACCAGACTGAAGACTTTGATGAATGGGACTTCTGCTAGTGTAACCTGCCAGTGGACAGCTAAAACCTGCATGTGTTAATTGATTCCGGGGGGAAAGGGGACTTCCATCCTGCTTTGACGAAACCACCCAGACTCACCCTGTATCTGCAGAGAAGTGTCCCACGGGGAGGAAGCTTTAGCCCCCTGGAAAGCAGCTGGCAAGCCCTCAGCAGTAGTCATGAGCCTGAAAAATGGATGTAGGCAGGCACAGGTGCAGGGAAGAGCTCCAGGGGAGTGGGAGCTTGTGCCACGGGGAGGACTTGGCTGCTGCGACGAGTTACAGGAGGAAAACAAAGATAGGGAGGGGAAAAAGCACTGTGAGCAAGAAAATAGTGTTGGCATGAGGATGTCATGCCGTAACTCAGCCCTAATAATATCCTGCCTAGAAAATAATGGCATCTGATAGCTCAAGGGCAGGGCAGATACTTCTATGCTCCCAAGGAGGTTGCTGTGATGTGGCTCATGGCAAGTCTCATGTCCAGTGGTTCAGGAGGCCCTTGCACTAATCTCAGGGAGGATTTTTTTCCTTAAAAGAAGAATTTTTGAAAATGTTTTAGTTCTCATCATGAGCCGAGCAGGTTTTATCAGTACACAGGACACAGTGCTGACCCTGTCATGCTAATGCTCCTTCAGCTTGGCTGAAGGCAGGTTTTGTCATGGGAGAGTGATTGTTAAAGATCAGTGTGACCAAATGATGATCAAGACCAAATTCAAAATAAAACTGTGCTCAGAAGAGTTTGGGGTTTCATTCACAGTACAGTTGGATTGAGGCTGAAGTATTCCTGTTTCACAAAATGTTTTACTGTACTGAATTTTCAAAGAGAATGGAGAGATTGTTTTGCTGTTGTTTAATACTGTTTTTTAGGCGAGGGTCCCTGGTCTGCCTGTTTTAAAAATTGATTTTATTTTACATTGTGGCAAAGCAAGTGGCATGACGTTCACTGAGCTAAAGAGGGTTTCCATCTCTTTATTTATTTACTGAGATTTTATTGCTCAGCATTTCAGAGTAGCAGAAGTGTCCTATGTGTTTGTTTTCTTTAGGCTCTAGAGTTTACTCTGCAGCCAAGCCAAACTACTCCAGCTTTGGGGGGAGCTGAAATGAGGAAATCTGTACTTTGTGACCTTACACTTTAAATGAAAGGGGATTTGGGAAATGGAGCAAGTGATTAGAAAGTGAGTATTTGCAACGGGTAAGCAGGGGGAAGGCTTTAAAACAAAGCCTTTATTCAATGCCAGTGACCAGATAATGTGGTAAAGTTGGGAACAGAGATAGAGAGTCGGTTGCTCAAGAGGAGATATCAGGTATGTTGTTGTCTGAGGCCAACAGCCCTGACAGAAACAGGGAAGAGGATAGCTGGCAGCTCTGATACTTTAATTACAAATGAAACAAAAGCTGGTAGGGGAGAAACTGAGAAGTGTCACATGCCTTTAAGGCCTCCAGAAGGCTCTTCCCCAGCTTACAGTGGGCCTTTCTCGACTGATTTATTCCTATGACTCAGTGAGGGTTAGATTTTAAGCATTTGCTTCTCTCCACTTCCAAGCTCCCCCCAGCATGGCCATGCTGCCTTTGGGGCAAAGGAGCAAGATGCACTCCAGACTATTTATGGCTCATTGTACAGTTTCATTCTGGGAACATCCCAGGGAGGCTCATGGCTGTTTTGATACAAAATATTCATCAGCCTTCTGCCATTTTCCAAGTTAATTTGTCTGGATGACTTCTCTGATGACTTCTCACATTTTCCACCAGCTGATGCTCTATTAGGGGTTTGTTCCTTTGTCTTTTTTTGGGGCTGTTTCATTGTATGGGTGCTTCTCCATTTTCTGTCCAATTTACGGATTCAGGCTGATCTTGTGAATGGTGGCAACTGATCGAAGCCACTTTTGTAAGGAATCATCATCTGGAGACGTCCATCCCACCTCCACTGCAGTAGGTGTGATCTGAGCACTGCCCTTTTCTTTGGTGGAGGTTCTTGGTTTAGGGATCATTCCACACAGTACAGGTCATCTCTCAGGGCATCCATCTCTGATGCTCCCAGGTTAATTTTTCACACCTTTACAGCCAGAAGGACACTGTCCCATTCTCAAGCCTGCTTCCTGGTCCAGTTCAGACCACAGATTTTTGGTATGTGAACCACTGTTTTGATTAGAACACTACAAAAAACATTTGGTCTTGACTTTAAAATCACTCATAACATGATACACTATCACAACCCTTTTGTAAACTATACCAGTGACTAATTATTTGGATTTTCCATGTTTCTCTAATCCAGTAATTTTCATCTCAGTAAAAGCTGCATATTTATAAGAGTTCTTTTGGTCTTCCTAGATTTAACTATAGGTTTAGTCAAATTTTCCCTGGTTGCCCTCTTCCTTTCTAGTATCTTATCTGACTAATCTGCCCTACTTTCTTCTGTGGCGCTCCATTATCTATTTTAGGTACAAGAAAGATGCTTGTGTGGAATTATCTCCACAGGTTTTATTCACTTTTGCTTTTCATTATTCATAAGTTTCCGTTCTCCTCTTCTCTTACACCTCCTTAATAATAAATATTTATGTTGCCCCATCAGTTTACAAAGTATTCTGCAGATCTCAAAAGAGGCAAAGTCCTGCCCACCGATTTCTTGTTTTTCCATGCACTTTCCATGCTGCTGTGCAGGGTCGTGAAGCAGAGATGATACAGCTTTGCAGGGAAGGACTCACATACTGCAGGGGCTTGGTGTATTTTGTTCCTCTGGAGCTCAATGGGAATGGAAGGCCTTCCTAATTCCCTTTTAAAGAAGGGATGACAGCAGCTGGTATTACACATGGAGAGAGTGTGAAAGTGCCCTGAAACTGGACATGCCCATTCTACCTTCTCTGGTCCTGTAACAAATCCTGTCTTTGAATGCAAAATTTGCATTACCCCTCCTGTGAGGTGTTAAATGCCACCAGTAACTCTTCCCTGCTCGCTGCAAACCCCTCCCTCCAGCATTACCTGTTTGCAGCTCCTCCAGGCATGCTTTCTACGCGATGTAGGAGGGAGTAGTGAAATGAGGTGTTAACTCAGCTCTTGTGGCATTAGGGATCTCTTTGGTCTGGAGGAACTTGATGATGAAGAGATCTGTGGCTGTGTAGGGATCAGCCAAATGAAGCTGGTAGAAATGAGATCAACCCAAGGCTTTTCTTACTCTGGTATTCTTCCTACTGGTATTCAGTAGGAAGACTCAAATGTAAATATGATGATTGCAAGCACATGTGGCTGTGGCTGTCCATCTTGAGACCTGTTCAGTGAAAACTGGATTTATCTGTTTGCCAAGAGCAACTTGCTTTTCCCTTTAACCCTCAGGAAGCCTTTCAGCTTTAGTCTGGCTGACACCGTCATAGTTTATTTAGCAAGGCAAAGCATGGTGAGGCTGAGGGAGGGGTGTGAGAGGCCACAGCTGGGCTTTGTGAGACACTGGAATGAGGCAAGGGAGAAAACAATTAGGAAATAGCAAGTGTTCTGGTGCAGAATTTGAGTGGGAACTTGTAATGTTCAGTGGTAAATAGCTGGTTAATCAATGCCAGATTGTCTCTTGGAAGTTGTCTTAATTACTTTAGCCTGTGCCAGACACTGATATCCTTGAAACCTGAAAAATCCCATTAGAAGGTGCTTTCATTGGTCCTCAGCCAACATGTTTCACTGTGTGACAGGAGCGAGTGCTGATGGGCTGGAGATGGGCCGGGGCCCTTGGGGCAGCACTGGGGGTGGCACTGGAGGGGTCTCTGTGTCAGGGCACTCTATGCAGCTCTTGAGGAGCTTGCAGTGAGTTCCTTGCTCTAGGGTGGTGTCCCAGCTCTCCACTTAGGCAGCAGTAAGAACTGCTGCTGCTGTTTTCCATGTGCTTTGGCTTTGTTCCTGTGCCCTTAGCTCATGCCAAGGCCTTCTGTAGTTGCAAAAAGGCTGGGCATTTTTCTTTCTTTTTTAAAGAAGAGGTGTTCTGGCTCCCAGCCCCTCACCAGGGCTGTGGTTGATTTTGGAGGCACGCATGGCACACAGCAGGTGCACTTAGCATTCTGAAGGTCACCCCTTGGCTAAGGGGTCTTCAAAGCCTGTCTCAACAGAGTATAAAGGCTGGCACTGTGGTGTTTAGGTCTTTCTGCTGACTTGTTCCTGTGGGCTGAGGGAAAGCTATGAAGCAGGAACAAGAAGATCACTATTTTTCAGTTTCATTTGGCATTCCATGAAAAGATCAAGCAGGGCACAGAGCTGAACTATGAAGGTTGCTTCTGTAAGAAGTTGGAAATGGCCTTGATGTATAAATGGCATCTAAAAGGAAGTACAGAAATTGATAGATGTTTGGCTGGCTAAGAAATGTGATGATCCATGTGCAGCCTCTGGCTTGGAAAGTCCCTGTGTCACTGGTTTCCAGAAGCAGAGGAGATGATCAGTCATTACAGTCCTCCTGATGTCAGCTGCTGGTCACAGAGGAGCAGCTCATTCCCTGACTGCTCCCTGTTTCCCTGGGAAGCAATGCTGCAGAAGCCATCTGCTGCTCCGCTGTCCTCTCTCTGTTGTGGTTGAAGGGGCTGTCAGTGTGGGTTGTACAGCAGTACCTAAATTCTCTGCCTTGCCTAACTATAGAAGATGGGGTGTCCTTTGGAGGATAACTTGAACTGGTGTTCCCACAGGTAGAGTCCAGCTGGGTTCAGCTGTAAAGCCTTAAGAGGGATTTTTTCATAGGAAAGATGTCTCTGCTTTGTGCTTATGAGCTGTGCTGGCAGAAGAGAGCAGGGCAGGGAGAGGTTTGGAGACTGTAATTTGCTCACTGCCTTCCTCCCAAGGAATCCAGAAGTTTGTTTTGTTAAAGACAGGTCTGTTTTCCTCTCTAGTGAAACAAGAGTGCCTGAGTAATCATCAAACACACAGGAACATCCATTGCCAGTTTGGGATAGGAAGTGGAGAGTTTAATTACATTTTGACTCTCTTTCACTTCACTATTCAGATGTTTCTTTTCCTGGGTTTGAAGTCTTGTTGGACTGGGACAGGAAGGAGCAGGGGAGCTCATTCAGCTGCTGCTAGTATGCCTTGCTTTTTGCTCGCTTCAAGGGTGGCTTTTGTGTTTAGACATTGGAGAAAAGATACCAGGCAGCAGGGATAAAGGATGGCTGGACTCAGCACTGCAGCATGAAATCAAACTGGAACACAGCACTGGGAGAGCTGACAGTGCTGTGAATATCTTATTCTCATTGGAGGGGGCCAGGCAGGACATTGATGCCTGCTTCTATTGGAAAGGTTGAAAGCCACAGAGGTCACAAGGTGTGACACTGGCTGAAGAGGATTCTCTTGTATGTGGCAGGCAGGAGAACAAGGAGCTGAGGTCAGGGCAGGACACTTGGGAGATGGCTGGTGGGGGTGGGGAGCATGTCTGCTGGGCACAAAAAGCAAGTGGTGGTGTAACTGAGGAGCTTCCTTCTGAGTGCCTGAAACAGATTGTGGGGATTGCTGCATCACAGCCATGATGTGTGGTGGTGTGATGAAACATCACTTCAGCCACTTACCCTGAAGCTGCAATAGTCCTGATTTCAGCAGGTATAGAGCTCCTAGGCTGCTTGTGTGGGTTGCATTCTGTTAGTAATAAGCAGCATAATGTATTTGTGTGCATTTGGTGCCCCATGACAGGCGGCCAGCTAAGCAGTCTCAGGCTCTGTCTGCAGGGATAGAAATACTGTCTGGGATGGTGCCCATCCCACACCATGGCCTGAAAGCTGTGGAAGGATGCTGGGCATGGGCCCTTGTGAGGATGCCACCGACCAGTGAAGGTGCCCCGACTCCTTGCCCCAAGAGGCACCAAAACTGTTCTCCCAGTGACGGCAAAGTACTTGGGGTGGCTTAGTGGGAAAACAGCTAACTTTACAGCCAGTCCTCCTCTCTATTCCCAGCTACTGTGTGCTGGCTTCTGGTTTCACAGGGAAACAGGCATATAGGAGCTGGCAAAGGGCGTTTCAGGTAACCTCTCCTCAGTCTAGGGGCATGAAGGACCCTTGTACTTTCTGGAAGGGATTCAAGCACTGCATGCATCAAATGCAGGCTTCCTGAGCTGGGCTCTTCTGTTGTTCAGGCCACCTGGAAGGATGTGCCAGAGGAGTCTCGCAGTGTGATTGTTTGTGAGTGGTAGCTGGCACCAGCACAGCCTGCACTGGGTGGTTGGAGGGGTACATGGGGGCTGTGTTTTGATTCTGCTTTTCCTGTTTGTTGTAACTTGGCAGAGGCAAAGTTTCAGAGACAGCAGGGGCAGCAAGATCCTTTTTCTTTCTTCCTGACATGTACTACACCACCTTCTACCACTAATTCTGATTTTTTGCTGGGAAAACAATGGGAAGGGAGGATTGGTGAAGTTTAAGTCTGCAGCTTTGAAGCACATAAACCAGAATATTTAGCATGGGGTTTATTGTCTAGAGAGGAGACTTTCCTAAAAGCAGCCCCAGAGATCATGAGCAGCTGTCACAGTAGCTTTTGTTCCTGCTTCAGGTGGGAATTTAGTGGGAAAAAAATTTAAAAAGGAAGAATGAAGAAAGAAGCAAACTTCAGCCACACAAAGCCCTCTCCCCAAGGCCTGTTCAGAAAATGGAGATAAAGCAGCAATAAAGTCAAGTGCTCAATTAAGCCAGATGTATGTGCTTTAAAACACTAACAGATGTGGCAACAGTGGCTCCAATGAAGTGGAGCTTTATGGACCAAGTGTGGTGGATGTTGGTGCCTGTTGCTTCCTGATGGGGAATAATGGAGCAGTGCTTTTGTTCTAAGGACTGGTGAAAGGGGGTATGTATCTGCTGGGGACTGTTCCCCACTGTCCCCTTGGCTCCTGCCCCCTTTCCTCTGGGCTGGCTGTGGTTACAGTGCTTTCCAGTTGTGGTGGTCTGTCTGAGAGCGGAGCGAGTTACAACACTCTGGGCAATCTTCCTACTGGCAGCCTCCCACCTTTGGGCTCCTGGAATGGTTCAGTGCTCGCCTTGGTGAGCTCCTTCCCCAGAGCCTGTGCTTGGGGACTTACATGCCCTTAAATGACTGCTGCATTTTGCTTTGAAAATTTGGGGGTTCCAAAATACCACAGATAAAGGCCAGGTAAAGCCTGTTGCATGCTGTACAAACTGAGCAGAGTACAGTGTGAGCTGTACTTGCTGCAGAGCAGCTGTCTAGGCTGTGGCTGGGGAGGCTGACCCATGTCAGCTGTGCATCATGTTCAGGGCTGGTTTGGAGTTGGGATGTAAACATCCATATGCTACAAGCCAGCTTATGGTGTTTGGCATTTTGGGGTGAATTCCATGGGAACACCAGTCCTTCTTGAAGCTGGGGGATTCCCTGCTCTTCCTTGCAGAAGCTCAGTGTTTCACTGTTTGGATTGTTTACAAAGGCAGGAGTGGTTTTCTCTAATTTGGGGGCCATCCCACACAGTGTATCGTCAGATCCCACTTTTCAAGTGCTCTTTGCCACATGCCTGGATCTCTTCCAAGGCTTTAAGTAGTATCCAAATTGTCTGGCCAAGAAAGGGGTGCTGTACAGATCAGGTGCAAAGCGAACACACCAGGGTGCTTGGTGCTGAGTGTGCTGGCAGGCTGTACACAAAATGCTTTCTGGATTTGTTTAAATGGAAAGCTGACTGATGTGCATACCAGCTTCTGTTCCAGTGGTTCAGCTGGGATATCATGTTTGTCTCAGTCACAGTGTTCTGTGGTAGTCTGTTTCTTAAGCTTTGCAATGCCTCCATCCTCCTTGGGAATGCAGCTACTGATGTTCCCCTGTCTTTTCTTCCTTCCTCTACCACAGTTTTATGACTCTCTCTTCCTGCCTTTTGCTCAGCAGGAGTCTACAAACTCCCGAGGTTTGAATTTGGGCAGCTTCATGGGTGGCCCAAAATAGAGAGTCTTTTTCAAACAAAATGAGATCCAGCCCTTTACAGAAAAAAGGCAAGAGACTAAAGCAATATCATCAGAGTAAAGGAGCAGGCTGTCTGGCACTGCTTCCCTCACACCTGTGGGGAGGAATCTTCCCCTTCTGAAGGCCAAGTGGCATGAGCTGTAGGCTCTGGAGATTGGAAGTCACTGAGGTGACTTCCATTACTTGACTAAAGGTGCTTTGCATTACTTGACTGTGCATTCATTGTTATTTCAGTAGCAGTGCTGTATCAGTGAAGATTTTATCCTTAAGAGAGCAGCAGTTGCCTTGTTTCAGTAAATGCACATACTAAGATAAATAGTAAATGTGCATAACAAATACACATGCAAGACCTGGTTCAGTCCTTTCTCATGGAGTACTTGAACACAAGGGTTCAAATTCAGCTCTGCCTCCAGCTGGGAGAAGGGTAAAACAAGGGTTAAAGAAACTGAGCAAAGTGACTGCAAAACTGAGTGAAATACTGCCCCAAGAACAGATGGCCAAAGTGTTTTGACATAACCTGAAACAATTGTGGTGTTGCTTAGCTTGGATGTCAAATGAGAAAAAAACACAATCTGAGAACAGCTCAACTTGTGGCTTAAATGTGGGATATAGCAACTAAGTAATAGCCCTCATGAGGAGGAGGGAAGATAATGACTGTGAGTGCTGGAGGCCGCTGGGAGATGCTCGTGGGCAAAAAAGCCTCAACTAAATTGCAGCAGATACTCCCTCTTCTACCTACAGTTCAGTGCTCTGGTTTTACTTGGAGGCACCTGTGCTTTGTGCCTGGGAAACAGGCAGGTTTCTGGGGAAAAAGCAAACAGGGTTGGCTTTAAGGGCTGGTGCATGGCTCAGGGGCTGCATGGGGACAGTGGGTCCAGCAGACCTTAAGGTGACACTGATGGTATTGGCTGTTGGGCTCTGGCAGAGTTTCTGAGAAGTTTGGGAGAAAATACAGTAATAATAGTGTGTTTTGAAAAAGGCAGACTTTTAGGAAATGTGCAATCAGATTTGGGTGGGTGGTGAGGGGAGCCTCAGCTGCTGTCTGGAAAATTGACTTTGGAAAGTGAGATGTTATTTAAAAACTAGCAATACGAATGACTGAAGTTCATTCCATTTGTATGCATAATAACTGGAGAAGCCAATGTGGCTGAGAAGGGAGCAGAGCAATACCAGAGATAGGTGAGAGATGGCTCTCACAGGCAGGATGAAGTACCTTTTTGTTTTTTAAGTGTTTTCTTGCTTTATTTGTGGGTTGTTTTTTGTTTGATTGGGGTTTTTTTCCTAGTTTTGAGGAATTTTCCACCTTTCTTGAGGGTCCAAGGTCAGACTTCTGGCTGTGCTGCACACAGCCTTCCCAGATGGTGCAGTACTCTGCCATAGGCTCCTCTGCTCATGCTGTGTCCAGAGCCACTTCCCCACCAGCCACTGATCCTGATGGGGGTTGTGAACAGGCACAAAATGGTTACTCACAAATCAGTGAATTGCCGTTGGGCTTCCAGAGCCAGAGGACATCTTTTTGGTGAGCTTTTGTCAATCCTTGAGGAGCCAGAACAGGCGGAGGGCATTTTCAGAGACTATCTCCCTTAGCTTCTTATATGAAAGAACCCACAAAATTTCCTTCAGCCACCTCTCCTTGAAGCAAGATGTCTTATATTTGGCTAAAGCACCCTATCCAAGAGACATGGACAGATGTGAGTACTTCCTCTAGTAGTCCATCTTTCTGCAGGTTCAAACTGATCTTTGGCAGTCTGTCTCTAGCTAGCATGGTGTTTGCTTGTTGCTGCCTGCACCTATAAAGGTAACAAATTAAACGTAGGACAATAGTCTGAAAAGGTCCTATATACTATAATTTTTCCCGAAATATGTGATGGAAGCAGAAACATTTAGTGTGATTTTGAAGAGTTTCTTGTTTGTGATTGTGTCCATCAGATCATAAGTCCTTCATCAGTCCTTCCTGGCCGGCTGCAGAGCGTATACCTGGGAATCAGCCTTGTTGAGATTCACAGCTCCTGTCATTCTGGCAGCATCTGGCTCTCCTGCAGGAAAGAGAGGTGCAGCAGCCCAATGCCAAACAGACATCATCTAGATAGTAATGAACATGCAGGCACACTCATGGAGGCTGTGGTAAGGAAAACTCTCCTGTGCTTGCATACTCCAGACTGTGGTGTGCAAAACCCCTGACAGATTTGGACTTGGGGTTAGAGATGAGCCCATGTTTCTATTGAGGAAATACAGGTAATTCAAACACAGCAGTTAAACCTACAGGAAATCAATAAGGTAGTTTTGTGATTCACTTTTCATCTGGAAATTCATAGGAACCAAGGATTTAGGTGCTGATCTTATACTAGAAATTGGTTCAGGCTTTTTGGGGTGCCTGAAGACCACACAGATGCATGTGAGTGAGCAGGGAAGGAGAGCAGAGACTTGGTCTGGTAGGATTAATGGCTTCTTTCATTCAGGCAGAAGCCCCTAATGACTAAATAGTAACTACTCTGGGGCTTTTACAGACAGGGTCAATGTCAAATTGGGAAGCTGCAGTGCAATTAATTTAAGCTGGAAGTGTTTTCAAGTTAATTCATTTGGTTCTGCTGGGAAGGTTGGGGCTTTGCAGAGGGCTAATTGTAGAACTGTGTTGAAAAGGCTGAGATACGGTTCACTGACAAGGGGGAATGCTTTTATGGTGGCAGGGAGCTTAGAGAGCCTCACTCAGCAAAACCTTCCAAACGCGTTAAAGGTCTTTCCCCTGAGCACGCTGCCTTCACACATGTTGAGTTAAGTACCTGCACAAAAACACTGTCATCAGCCATGAGATGAGACCCTCTGGCTCCTCAGCCTCAGCTTTTAGCTAAGTCCAGAGTGTCTCTGCTGTAGGTGTGCACTGGGATGCACAGCAGCTCCACTCTCGGGAGAAGCTGTGAAAGAAAAGCAGGACTGTAAGTGGAAGCTTGGTAAATGAAGGGACTTGAAGCATTCTCCTGCATTTTTGAGGGTCCTGAACAGGATTCTCACCATTCTTGGCACACAGTGAACAGCTGGTGCGGGAGAGAGCAGGATGTTGCAAATAATACGTGCAGGCTCACTGCTGGCAGGAGGAGGGCTGGAGCAGACCTCCAGGCTGGAGCAGACCAGCGGTGATTTGTGCTTTGCTGGGTCTGCACAGAGTGGACTGATAATGTGCTACACAGCCCTTCAGTCAAATAATTTGCAAAGAAAACTAACAAAACAAACCCTCCTATTTTGTCTCTCTTGAGCCTGGTTGCACATTTCCATGAAATGGTGGAAACTTACTATTTTTGTGAATTGTGTTCCTGTTTGAGATGCAGTTGGCATTTGCTGACGTGTTTGTAGATATATTGAGAGGTGGAGGGGGAGGAGAGCTAATAGGGAGACAGGCAGTCATACAAACATACATGCAGAAACACAGAGGTAGGCTGTGTAATTGCACAAGTCCTGTATCCTTGGGAAACCAGTCCACAAACATGGTTAAAAAAAAAAAAAAGACTGTTTGAAGTAAAGCCTGGGGGAAGGGACACCTTGGTCCCTCTTCTATCCTCATCTGACATCAGCTTCATGTCAGCATTGCTTGTTCCGTGGTCCTGGAGGGCTTTGTGTGCAGACGTGCACAGGTGTGCTATGGGACACTGTGCAGTGGTAAGAGGTTTTCCTCTGGCTCTGGACCTAGGTGGATGGAAGAAGGAAAGTTGAGCTCTCCAGCCACCAGGAATAGGCAGAGAAAAGAGAGCAAAGCAAGCTGCTGAAAGCTGTGCTGCCTGGAGTCAGTGTCCCTGGCACTTTGGAGGAGCATAAAGCATTTCCTGTAGGATGCCAGAGTCAAAGGAAAGCACTGGGTGCCCCTTGGATCACCCCTCAGTGCCAGCTGCTCAGGGTAGGGAGACGAGCTTGCTAAGCAACCCCTGGCCAGAACATGCCGTTCCCTGTTCCCTCCCCAGTCCTGCCCTCCCTGCTAGTAGAGATGGGCTGAAAAGATCTCATGGCAAAAAAAAAAAAAAGGTGTTTGCAGAGCCCTCAGGGCTTTTGGCCCCAGGAGATGTGAGAGTGCTTTGTGGACAGCTTATCACAGAGGTAAAGCAAGCTCTTGGAGACTGATGTGGGAATTTTCTGGCTGTGGTGTGCAATTCCTCACTGATACTGAGCAAGTTGGTGTGATGAAATAACCCTGGGAGTGCAGGCACACAGAGAGTCCCGGGGAGCTCTTCAGCAGATGGAGAGATGCTCTGAAGTGATCGTGTGCCATGATGGTAGCCTGTGTTTCCGAGAGACTGGGATGCTGATCTTCAGGCCAGTCCTTGCAAAGCTGGGTGGCACAGACACCTCTGGACTTGTAAGTCCTTTGAAACCAAATCAACAGCTTAAACATGACATGTTCCCTGTGCAGAACTGGATGAGGCTAAGCAGAACAGGCTGCTGGCTGAGGAGAGGGGACAGCAAGCAATATGGGGGTGTCCCTGTACTTGAATCCAGAAGGGGTCATGCACAGCTTTTCCCTCTTAGGTCTGTCAATGGCTGTTAAACCTAGTCTAGATGAAATAGCTTTGGTTTCTGAGCTGCTGATGGCCAGGAGGAGAGCAGAGCAAGAATTACTTTGTAATTGTCTTTTCTGCCCCTCCCCTGAGCATCCATGGTTGCCTTCTGTGAGAGGTGCTGTTCCAGGGCCGGTGATGCTGCTTCTCTGATGTTGTGCCCTTCTCCCATTTCTCCCTCTCCTACACAGCCCATTGCTTATGCTCTCTCTGTGGCATTTCCAGATGCACTTTTGTGCAAAGTGAAGAGTGAAACTTGAGTGGGTGCTTTGGTTTCATCTGCCTCTGGACAGCTGCATCCAGACTGACGTGATGATGATGGGGCCAGACCATGAACTGGTGCTCCCACATTTTCCCTCTGCTGCCAGCTGAGTGTGGATGGATGCTGTGCCACGGCTCAGTGCTTTACAGGTTGGCAGTGCTAATCAGCAAACCCTGGGTCCTTTTTGGGGGTAGGGTGTGGGCCAGAGGTCCTGGGCGTAGGTGTGGGCTTTGTTCTTGGCAGCTCCTGCTGTGAGGAAATCGCAATGCCAGTATAATCCTTGTTGGCAAAGTTTTTCTGGAGGTTTCTCAGTTCCAAGTCATAACACACACACCAGAGCTGTTGCACCTTTGCCCAGGGCTCTTCTTGTAGTACTTTGCAGATTGATGAGGCAGAGGTCACGGGGGGCTGTGGTTGGGGTTTGTCTGCTCCTTACCTACCTTCCTACAAGTAATTCTTCCAGTGGGACTGTTGTGCATATGAAAGGTCAGGCTTAAAGGCTCTGTCTGCTCTCAGGCTGCACAGGACAAGCACTGGCTTCTTGGCAGCCTGGGTCAGGCAGCTCTGCTCTTTAAAATAAAAAGTGTGGCAAGCAATAAGGCATTTAAATTATGTTGAAATGATAGAACTTGAAGACACAAAAAGCTAAAAGATGCAAAAAACCTCCCAAACCTAGATAAGACAGATTACACTTGCTCAGGGTGAAAAATCTCTTCATGGATGCTGCATTCCTGCAACCCCAAGTGTGCTCACTCTTGTACATGGTGCAGTGCCAGGCCAGGACTTGAGCTTCTGGATTTGCCCATATATTCCATGCATGACTTTGGGCAGCACTCTCAAATATTTCTGTGCCTTTTTCTTTTGTTTTTCTTTAACCCATGTGCAATTCAGGATGAACACCTTTCTGTCTTCAGGGTAATTAATGAACTGCAAAGCCCTTAGAGATCTCCAGAAGGAAAGTGCTGGCCAATGGAGGCTGTGATTGCTGTGGGAGGGAGATGTAAGCCCTGTCCAGCCCAGGACACAGCTGGGACCCCCAGATAGTGGGGTTTCAGGCAGGGTGTTGAAGGCTACTTGGGTGAAACTTTCTGTGGGTCTGGGACCTTAATCAGCATTTAAACACTGTACAAACACCCTGGGCAGATAAGCAAATGCACGTGAAACCCGCTGGGCAAGCTGTTGATGAAGGAAAGCAAGTGCAGAGAGAGCAGGAGCGGCACTGGCGAGGGCGGCTGCGGTCCTTGGCATGGTGTGTGCTCCCCGTGATAGAGCCTGGCTCTCCTGTGCTAAGTGAGTGCTACTGGCTCCATCCTGTTCTGCTGCCCAGATACGCTTCAGGGCTCTTCAAAGGGATAAAAATATATTTTTAACCTGAGGCAGCTGCCTTTTTTTGTGTGGTACATTTTTTTCTCATAGCTCTGGAAGTGACAGGTTGTTTTTCAGCCCCTCTGTTTCTCAGCTGTCTCGGCAAAGGTGCCTAGAGGTCTCAAACCAGATTCCCGAAAATTTTAGCACTGGAAATTGGTAGTTGCTTTTGAGAATGTTGGCGAGACGGTGCAGCTCTCTACAGACGTCAACTGATGGCCATTTGAACAGGCTTTTTCCTCAGCCAAGTCCTCGCCCCATTGAAGCAAATGGGAATTTTCCTTGAAAAAGGCCATAAAGAAATCGTTTTCTTGGCAAGTAAAGAGGTGTTTCATGGACTCTGCATCAGCATTCAGGAGAACTTCAGCTATCTGCTTAGATTCCTGCCACATTTGTCCCACCCTGCACAAAGCTCTCTACCTTTTGATCTGAAATAACACAGGAGATGTTTTCCACATGCCATAAGAAAGAACTATAAAACAATTGTTTTGGAGTTTGGCACCACTCCCTTACAGATATATTTAGTGTGAATTGAAATTGGTCAGCAAAAGGGCGTTGGTCAGGATGACAGACAGATTAGGGCTCTGTGTCTTGAGGCTATTACATACCTGCCCATCCCATGCTAGTAGGGGCAGTAGGTGCCTTCATTAGTTCATGGATTGTAATAAACAAGCATGACTTGCAGCTTTTGGGTAACATTAAAAAACTTTATCTGGTTGTAAGAGGGTTATTTAGCTTGTGTCATGCTCTGTGCTGTCCTGACCTCGAGTCTTTATCTCCACTCTTCTTGTTGCTCCCCAGCCCTTTTGCTCTTTCAAATGTGGTCCATCACACCTGATGCTCAGCCCACTCCTGTGCATGCAGCTTGTCCTGAAAGAAATGCTGGTGCTCTGCACATGGGGCCAAACTCTTCTGTCTCATCTCCCTTCTCCTGTGATGAAGCCACCTCTGGAAGCTCCAAGTCAGGATAGTTTGTCTTAAGAGCAGCACAGTTTTGGGAGAGGGAAAAGCTGCGATGGGGCTCTGCCATCAGCCCCAGGTGGACCAATCCAGCTTGGCAGCAGGGTCAAAGGCATGGCTCACCGTGGCTGACTTGGCCTTAGAGAGGAGAGCTTACAGTCAATAGCAGCTAGACCTTCCTGGCTGCTGATCCAGTCTTGCTCCTGTGATGGTGTCTTGGGAGCCAAGACCAATCTCTCCTGTCCCTGGGTGTGTTCACGCACATTGACTTGCACACTCCACTCCCATCAGTGGTTTTCTTTGGGCTGATACTTGTTAGCATTGGAAAGTGAGAAAAATGAACAAAAATATTATCAGAAGCAGGTTTTGTGAATGAATCAGCCGACAAGAGGCTTACCAGCTCGCCTGCATTTACTAGCACAGTGCTTATTTGGGCAGATGTCTATATATTTTAGTTGGAGGCAGGAAGGAGTGAGAATGGATGGGGGAAGACATCACTTCCAGTTTGCTGCTTTTCTGTTAGTTTGTACCATCTTTTTCTGAATGAAGCAGAGGACTGCAGTGTGTCTGAGAATCTGTCCTGCTGCTGCCCTTGTTCTGCTGTTGTTGACAATGTGGGGGGGCACCAAGGAGAGGAGCACAAAAGAGGTCAAAAGGCTAAAACTCTCCTAAGCCAGCCTTGCCTCTCTAGCCTTGCCCATCTCTTCATGGTGCTTTTTTAGTTGATTCTCTCTAAAGGCGGCCTCATGGCCTTCTCTCTTCTCACTATGTGTTTCTAATTAATGGGGAGACTGGTGTATAAACAGAATATTCCTGCTCAAAATATTGCTTGTCTGACTCCTAGGATGATGGCCAGATGGCAATCACCAGACAGCAGCCTAGACTTTGAGCTTGCCCATCTGGCTATCAAACCTGGTCTCAATTCTCATCTGGAACCAGAACTGAGGAAAGTAATGGGCTTTGCCAGATTGGTTTTGCCCCATGTTTGCTTTTCAGTTGCTACCTAAGCAGCTAAAAACCTGCAGACCAAATGCATTTAGTATTTCTGGAAATCATGAAGAAGTTCAAAAAGATACTGGACAAATCCACTGAGGGCTGAGTCTTTTGGTGACTTTTCAATCCTGTGGATCAGATGCAGTCTTCAGCCATAAAAGTGCTCTTACTGCTGGTCTGTAGCACAGACTGGGAATGGTCCTTCTGCTCCCAAGCAGCTGCTGATGGTCTCTCATGAATGGCATGCTGGGCTGGATGGCTCCTTGATCCAGCCCACCTGGGCCATCCTGTCATCAGGCAGCTGCATGTTTGCTGAGTGAATTCAGATGAAACTCTTCTTGCAGTTTCTTCTTTGTAAGCTTGGGGTTGTAATACCTGAAAAGAGCTTAGAAAGCTGTGGTAGAAATAAAACGCTTTCTATTATAATTTTTCGCTATGTCATGACAGTAGGGCTATGCTGACAGTAGGGCTAAACAACATCATGCAGATTCTGAAAAAAGGAACTGTTAACATCTGTAAATGCTCTGTATGCTTGATCCTCTGAGAAGCAGGAGAGATCTATAAATTAAGCACTGTTATGTGAGCTAAAGCATTGCTTGCCCTCCATCATGCACAGTTTGATATGATTTCTTTACATCTATATAAGTGCCTGAGTTCCATAATGCTGGAAAGCGGAAATTGGAGGGGCCAGAGAGAGTCCTGATGCTGGGAATTTGGGTGCTACAGTTCTTCCTTGGCAATATACTGAAAGACACTTCCTATTTGTCACCATCACCAGAACAGCCTGGTCTGTCCCCTGGTATAGTACCTATGGAGCTGCTGGAGAGGTTTTGTGTACAGAGATACATGCAGAGACATAAAAAGCCTGGCCTGGGTTATTGCACTGGGAAGTGATGTGCATATGTGGGTTCAATCCTAATTTGGGCTAGAAGGGACCTCTGGAGGTCTTGCTTCAAGTCCCGGCTTAATTCAGGCTTAGCTTCAATATTATATTTAACTATAGTGTTAGATTGTGCTTTCTCAGCCAGATCAGAGCAGGCAAAAAGGAGTGATCAGCTGTCACCTCCTAGGTGTTTGAAGCAAACAGAGGACTTGAGATCTCTCCTCATTGCCACTGCAAAGTCCAAAGAGACTGGTGGCTGCAGCATTGTGACCATCATGTCCTGATGTGGCAAGGTTTGCTCTCACAAATTCCTGGTGAATTGGGAAAATGCATAAAGCACAGAGCAGAGGAGATGGAAAAAGTCCAGAAATCCCCAGATTTCCCATTTCCCAGATTGAAATGGCTGAACTAGCTGGGATCTTGTGGCGTTTAGCAGTGGCAGAGTTGTGACTGTTCCACTGTCAACAAATGCAGTAGTAGGTAGAAGCTAAATGAGTAACACAGTATATGAGAGACAATGGGAAAGATGGTATGGCAAGGATGTTGATCTCTGAAATGGCAGGATCTCCAGAGGATGTTAGGGTGGCCACATGGCCTCGGTACAGAGGTGAGGTATTTTTGAAAGCAGAGCTGAGAATTTATTTTAGCACATGAATGTTGAGTAAGTATTCCTGGAGATACTCTGGGGGATGACAGATGGAGTCAAGGTATTGTTACTAATCACTGTGGTTTTAAGTGTTGGAGCTGAAGTACACTTGGCATCTCTAATCCAACTGGACTTCTGATGGGAAAATTGCATTCTTGGGAAGTAATTTAGAAGGTCACAGAAAAGCCAGAAAGAACTTCTCCAGCAGCGATTTCCCCTGCTCTCTAAACTGTCTTTTAGAGTGGTAATAACTCCAGAATGAAAGAATCTATTCTCACCTTCCAGATGAAAGGGATAATGCAATTTAAAATTTTTGCATGCAAAGATTTTATGGCTTGGTAACCAGCCACGTCTGAAAATGATCCAGGGCAGGATGAACATGTGAGGCAGCGCCTGACTGAGCTGGACACTTTCCTTGTCTGCCCTCTCTCCTGCAGATAATGGTGATGACCGCTCTGAGAGCATTCTCGCTGAGAACCATGTGGATGGCACCATGGGGATCCTGAGTGGAGCTGGAGGGAGGAAGCCCATGAAGACGGGCATGAAGGAGCTGGCAGTGATGAGGGAGAAGGTGAACGAGCAGCAGCGGCAGATGGGCAAAGTCAGCAAGGCCCATCACAACCACGAGGACTCCAAAAAGTCACGGCTGTCGACGGGCAGGGTGAGAGGGCAGGGCTGTGGGGAGCTAAGGGGGGCGGCTGTGGGCTCACTGGGAAATGCTGAATGCAAATCCTCAGTGAAATCTGCAATAAACTGTCTTAAAAACAGAAAAAAATAATTGAAGGAAAAAAGTGGGGAGAAGCAAACATTTTTGGCCTGATGCTGGGGCTGAACACACCATCTGATGAACTTCAATATGCTGGTCAGGAGGCATTATTTTCATTGCAGCTTCACCTCTGGAAGGGGGGCTTCTGCTGGCTCAACACTCACCTCTGCAGGAGTGCAGGCATGCCCTTTGCCCATGGACTGGCTTTCTCACACCTTTTTTTCCTAATCTGGCATGGCCAAAAGGGATTTGAGGGGCCAGAAGCAGGGCTATCTGCCTGCTGCAGGGCAGCCCCAGTTCAGGTTAAAGGAGGCCACAAGCCCCGAGGATGACCTGTGTGGCTGTCCTGTAGCAGGGAGGGTGCTCTAAGACCTCCCAGTCTACTTGCCTGTCCCTGTCTGTTATCCAGTTCTTGTCCGTGGCTTCCCTCTAGTGGGAAGCTTGATCAAGGCAACTAGATGGGATGGGAATGGGGATGGAGATTGAAACCCACCCCAAAGGATCCACGATATACGTCCCTGTAAACATACAGAATATTAATATCTGGGGAGCACGGGGACAGAAGGGAGCTTTAAAAGAGTCCTCATGCCTTCCAAAGACTTGGCAAAACAGAAGTTCAAAATAAAAAGCAGGCACCATCAGCTTTGAAAGCTCACACACTACTGCTGCTTCTTTGCAAAAAAACCCCTCATCCACTGCAAAAGCAGAAAGGTGTGGACTTAGTTTGCCTCACATCAGGAATATTTCAACCACACTGCCTTGGGTGGAAGCCCTGTCTGGGAGCTGTGGAGCAAGCAGGATGCCTCCAGAGGCTGGCTTGGGGTACTCCCATTCCCAGGTCTTCCTCTCCACTCTCATGGAGTCTCACATGCTTTTGAGTTGTACTTCTGGGCCAAAACTGCATCACAGGTGTGTGCTCTGGGCTATGCTTATGGAAACCCTCCTGATCTGTCCAGACTAGCCCTGCTTCATGTCACTTGCCACCACCACTGGGAGCCATGGTAGCCTCTCTGAGGTTTCTCCTCTGTATCCACGACTTGGGACCTGGTATTATGTTGGCTCTTGGCCATGTCAGGTACATGGGAGACTTGCGTGTCTATGCACAACTCTGATTTTGGATGCCTGGAGGTGAACTCTGGAGCAGGACCTAGGGGCAAACCTGTGTATTTAGGGATGCACATATGTTCATCCCTACTGGTGTTACCATTGTCCACAGTGTTGATGCTGAATGGTACCATTATCCTGATAATACTTTTTTTTTTCTGTTTTCTGGGCTGTTTTCAGACCCCTTGTCAGCAGGAGCTGGATCAGGTCCTGGAACGCATCTCCACCATGCGGCTGCCAGATGAGCGAGGGCCCCTGGAGCACCTCTACTCCCTTCACATCCCCAACTGTGACAAGCATGGCTTGTACAATCTCAAACAGGTAAGAGGGGAGAGTGGGGGCTCTGGGGCTGTCTGTGCTTCCAGCAGCAGCCCTTGGCTCACTGTCTGCCCCACCATGTGCAGACACAGAACATGCATAGTTCAGGGCTGGGCTGAGACCCTGTGCGTGATATGAGGTGTGGGGTAAATAGAAAACGCTGCACATGGCACGGACAGGTTTAGTTACACCCCTCTACATCTGCAGCCACTAGTTTGCAAGTGGAGATGAAATCCACATCCACACAGACTCTGGGCAATCCAGAGATGGAGAATCAGTTTAGTTTTCCCCACAAGAGCTGCTTATCTGTCCAGGTCTATTTTCTTGAACTTTGAGCCACATCTTGTTCTGTCTGGGCCTTGCTGCAGGAGAAAAGCAGAGAGGGACTGAATACTGACCAGTCTTGCAGACAAAGCAGAAGGCACTTCTGGGAGTCAGGAGGGTTTCTAGTGTACTGGTTTTCCTCCACAAGTCAAGGCTGGTCCCTCAGCTCCAGGAGGGATTCCTTCCAGGCAGGGTGAGGGTTGGAGTGCAGCATGCTTCTGAAGGTATTTATGGGACCCACAAGAACTGAGAAAGCTTGTGTCTGAATTCTGACTTTCTGGTTTCATTCATGCAAAACCACCAGGTGTCAGTGGCTGAGGAACAGGAAAAAACTGATGGGAAAACCAGCAGGAACAACAGCTGGTGCATGGTTGACTGAAGTTATCTATGAATAGTACGTGGATATGAGGATTCCTTATAGCTGAGCCTTTGGAGGGGACCCATGCTGTTTTCATGGCTATGTCTTTTACTCAGGGCTACTTCTACCCCTTCATCAGAAGCATTAAATTAAAAAAAAAACAAACCAAAACAAACAGTCTTGCAGGTGAGAAGAATCTTATACAGCTCCTCTGTCAGTCTGTCTCATCCCTCTTTCCCAAGGTATCTTTGTCTCTTTGGATGCTTTCATCCACAGTTGGCAAAGGGTGTTGCATTTCAGGAACACTTGTCCTTCTGGTTCATTAGAATTGGCTTCTTGGTCCCTGGCACAGCCCCTGAGGAAAGAGGTTCAGCCCTCACCCTGGACTGCTGGAGTAACACTGCTGGTGCAGCACAGGCCCTGGGGGGTTTGAGTACAGCATCCCATGGATTTTGCCTGAATCTAAACTAGTGCCAGATCACCAGAGAAACGCCAGCTCTGCCAGTGCTGGGGCTTTGGACTGGTGACCTGGGAAGTGGTTTGTTCTGTCCTTCTCTTGACTGTGACACATGTCCTGTCCCTCTCCATGCAGTGCAAGATGTCAGTGAATGGGCAGCGTGGCGAGTGCTGGTGTGTGGACCCCATCCATGGGAAGGTGATCCAGGGTGCACCCACCATCCGCGGGGACCCCGAGTGCCACCTCTTCTACACAGCCCATGAGCAGGAGGACAGGGGAGCGCACGCCCTGCGGAGCCAGTAGACAGATGTGATCTTGCTGGCTGGAGGTGGCTCACTGTGGCCCCAGTGCTGGATTTTAAATGGGTTTCAGCGTGTCTCTTTAGGCTCTGGAAGAGACTGGGTGCTGCCCTCCTTCCTCAGCTGCCTGGTTCCTGGGGAGGGGAGGGATAAGGGGAGGGGAAGTTGGTGGGGGGTTTGCAAGAAGGGACTGCTTTCTTAGTCTTTCACCCAACATAAACCAGAGAACTGGTCTTTTTTGCTCCTCGCCCTGCAGCCCTGCCCTCCCTGCTGCTTTGTGGCATCTTTCTGCACCCTCCAGCACAGAGTGCCATGTGCTCCCTGACCCCTCCCTGGGGAAAAAACCCCTTGCTATGAGTGGGAGAGGGTAAAAAAAACGAAAGAGCCCAGCCTTTTCCCCTCTTTTTCTCTCTTCCCCAAGACCAAAGACTGTAAATACTGTCACCTGCCTCTTGTGTCCTGCCAGTCAGTCTCTAGTGCCCCAGCCCAGCCAACAGTCCTGGCATGGGATGTGGTGTGGGAGGGAGGAAAGGAAGAAAGACCCTGGATTCCCAGCTTGAACATATCACCATAGTTGGGATGTGTTACCCAAGGAAGCAGCAGTGAGGAAAAGGGCTAAAGATGAGACAAGTGCTACCTTGTCCCCTAACAACACTCTTGGGTGCTTCCTTTCCTTGTGCTGGGGCACAGACAACTCCACAGGGGCCCAGCTTCAGCCACTGGTGTGGGAGCACGGGGCCTTTGGGTGATAGCAAAGCTAAATGCTTGTTTTTCCAAGGGATTTGAAGGGCTTTTGCACAGTATTTCTTAGGATCAGCTTATGCCGAGGGAGCTAAAATGAACTTGCCGAGGCTGGGTGGAAGGATGCGTGTGTAGATTTAGGATAACAAGCCAGGGAATGTCTCTCTTTCTGTCATTCATTTTTTCTTTATTTCTAGATAGGAAAAAACAAAACATCTAAAACCTGCGTTCCCAAGCAGCTGCCCTTCTCCCTCCATTTTTGCTTGGGACTGAAGTGAGCATCTGTTATTCAGCACATAACTTTTTCTTTTTGTAAGTAAATTACAATATATATCTTGCTTTGTAAAGGCCCTCACTCACACACACACATACAAACACACACAGACACACACTCACACACATTTGTATAGATGAAATCAAAGTGATTCCAGGTGCTCTGAGAGGTTTTGTGCTGGACATAGTGGGGATACTGGGAGAGATGTGTCTCTGCTGTTAATTCACCTGTTGATTTCTTTCTGTACAGAACACACTGATGCTGAGAATAAATAACTTCCCTATTGCCTAAGCAAGGAGATTTTATTATTTTCTTCCTTTTTTTTTTTTTTTTTTTTTTTTTAAATATGGATGTCCTTGATAGAGCAATCGCAAAAACCCTCTCCCTGGAGTAAATGTCTTGGGCTTTTCTTAAATGGTTTGTTGTTTCTTGTCCCCATTCTTGGACCCACATTTCAGATCTGAAGTGTGAAGGGCACAGGTGGGCTTTATTAAATTAGGACCCTCGTGCCTTTGCAAGGGTTTGGACATGGCAGTGGAGGAGACTGGGGCAGAACCCCCTTTGGAAAGTTGGGGATGGGCATATGTGGATGTGTATGAATGGGAGCAAATGAAAGAAGAAAACACACCTCTGTGCAAAACCAAGTGATTGTAAAAATGATGCTGTTTTCTGTTAACATCTGAGGGTGTTCTGCTTTTTCATATAAAACTTGCACATGCTGGCTCTCATCTGCAGTTTGTACTTTGTTTTGTTTAGGAATAGGGAAGTTTTCTTATTTGTTTGCCTTCTTCCCTTTTAAGAAAGCCAAGCTACATAAAGTTGGAATAAATTAAATAGGATACCAGAAAACTGTTGTCTTTCCCCTCCACACTGCTCACAGGGCCTTTCTTTGCCTGATGCATCACATGCAGATTTGTCCCTGTTCATCCTTTGGCCATGGCCAACAGGCAGTAACAGGAGCTGAGCTTTTCATTGTTACTGGCCCTGGTTATGTGGGCAGTGAGGAGCTGATGTCACTCCTCCTTTGCCTGGCTATATTCCTGCTATACACATGGTTCCTTGTGAATCTGTTGGGAATTGCAGGGAGGTACAGGCTCTTTGTGTTACCAGAACTCCTCCACTCATGCAGCTGTGGAGAGAGGTCCTGCACCTTCTCCCAAGGTGAAAAGTGATGCCAAAGAGAGTGTGACAGCAGAGCTTGGTGTTTGGGCATCGCAGAGAGGCAAATAATAATAAAAAATAAATTTAAAAATCCCCCACACTACATTCAATTAAAATTGCAGCACTGAAGGAGAGGCTCTTTGCTGGCTCTAACATCCTGCATCCAGCTGACGGTTGTTTTCCCTTTGGACTCCCGAAAGGGAGGCAGCACCACTGGGCTTCTTCCCCTTCTGTTTTCTTCTACCGCCTGCCATGAGTTTCAGACTGACACATGCTGAGGGGCTTGCCAGTGCTGAGGAGCACCAGGAAACTCAATGCGGGCAGGAGGCAGTGAGTGCAGGGGGCTGCAGGGGAGGGGAAAGAGGACTGACATGATGAGGGGTGGGATGTAGACTGAAGAACATGGGAAAAGTATCAAAATTACTGTCCTGTTCAGTGCCTCTTGGGTGAGCTGGAGGTGGCTCAGGTGATGCCATGGGGGGAATGCTGAGTAGCGGGGTAGGACACAGGGGTGCTCCAAGCCAGGTGCTGCCCAAAGAGGGCTGGAGGTGACAAAGGTGCCCAGAGCCTAGCAGTGCCTGGGGCCACCCTCCCGTGCAGGGGGCTGGAGGGGAACAAACACGAGCTGTGTGTGACAGCGTGGGACACCTTTCACTAGACCAGGCTGCTCCAGGCCCCAGCCAACCTGGCCTTGAACACTCCCACAGCTGGGGTATCCACAACTTCTCTGCCCAACCTGTTCCAGTGCCTCATCATCCTCACAGCGAAGAATTTCTAACTAGTATTTTCAGTATAAAACCTTGTACAATAGTACAATATAAACAATGATATTTAATATAAAGAACATCCTTAGTGTAAAACTGTATGTTGCATAGCTGTAGCTACTTATACACGTGCATACAGCTCCACCTGTCCTTAGGGATGTGATTTATCAGCCCGTAGTTGAAGGCAGCGATAACTTTTTGCACGGGAAGCTCCATTTCAGGGCCTCTGCGGCTGCAAGCGGCAGCAGCGCGGCCGGGCCCTGAGGGTAACGCGGGCGGGGCGTGGCGCCGCCTCGGTGGCGGCTGCGGCGCCGCGCGGCTCCGGCCCCCGGTGCTGCCTGAGGGGGTCGGGCCCGGCCGTGTGGGGTGTCCGGGGGGACGGGGTGTCCATCGGGGACAGGGTGTCCGTCACGGACAGGGTGGCTGTGCCAGCTCCATGTGCTGCAAGATGGCTGCGGGATGCATTGTTAGCGCAGCCCTGGCAGCCCACGGTCCTCAGTGCAGGGGCAAAGGGGATGATTTTGCCTCCCGCCCCGCTCTGGGGGCACGGGGGATGCTGGCAGGTGAATGGAAGGGAAGAAGGGCACAGGAGGGAGGAATTCGGGGGGAGTGGGAGAATGAAGGGTGATGGCTGCCTGGGCGGTGGGGCAGGGTCAGATCCAGCACCGGGGAGGGCAGCGGGATGAGCCACCAAGAGCTACCGCAGAGTGTTTGAGAACACGGCCTGGCTGGGCTGAGCAGCTCCAGGGATGTTCCTGCCGCTGGGACACTGGGGCAAATCTTCCAGCGGCCCCAAAAGTTCTGAGACTCAAAGAGCACGTCTGCTCCCAAGCTGTGGAGCTCAGTTTGAGACAGCATTTAGGGGCTTAACGTCACTGGTTGCTAGGTACTTTGCCCTGGTAAACTGGTTGAATATGTGTGCTGTGCCCCACTGCCACATCCATGCAAAGAAAATTCTAAAAAAAACCCCAAAAGATAAAAAATTGTAGCTCTGCTTGCAGGAAGCTGTAAAGTTAAGCTTGCAACTTTTACCAGTCACCTAGCAGACTGTTCTAGTATCAAAAGCTCCCCTTAAGCATTGCCACCATTTTATCCCATGCCCTGTACCTCCCTGAGCACCCTTGTGGAGCTGGCTGAGCCCCCCAAGAGACCCAACACAGGCGGCCATGGGATGCTCGGGGCTGGAGCAGCTCACTGGCAGGCCCTGGCACACAGATGCTCCACGAGGGTCAGGCACGAGCTAACTGAATGCATAACTTTATTAAATAAATGCTTTGTCATGAGAAAAGACAAAGATCAAAGAGTAACATAAATTATAAGTTGAATAAATAGTATACAGCAATCTTCACTTTTTAATAAAATGTGAGATTTTTTTTTTAAGTACAAAATGCTAAACAGAGCATTAAGCTCTTCTTCCATTGTCAGTTTTTCACAAACTGCTTTTTTTTTTTCCCACCAGTAAGATTATGAGTATTTCTTGTTTACTGGAAAAAAAAAAAAACAAAACAACAAAACCAAAACAAAACAACAGAGCTACCGTATGTATGTAAAGCTATAAAAAGCTACCGTAAAATGTGTAGTGAGTATTGCTTAAAGATAAAAACCAGGCAGGAAACTCGGAATCTGGTGTGTTTTAACAACTGTGTTACAACGGTGGGTAACGTGCGTGGTGACGTCTGTCCCGGTGGCAGTGGCGGTGGCTGGTGGGGCTGGGGAGGGGGCCACAGCAGGCAGGGATCCTAGCCAGGGCCAGGACAGCGGTCTGGAAGCGAGGTGAACTGACAGTTCTTTAAATATACAATGCTCCATTTGGGGGGAAAAAAAAATCAACAATGACAACAAAACAAAACAAAAAAAAAAAAGAAAACTAAACCAACAGCAAAGAATTTTCATGGGGAAGGCGGAGAAAAGGGGAAGGGGGGAGAGAGCGGAGAAATAGTGCAAAATGCTCTTGTACTAGTGGTTTTCGAAGTCCACTGCAGTACAGACAAGGGGTAGCCCAGCCACTGAGCGCCGTTCCCTGGGCAGATGTGGTGGAAGGGCTGTCCTGAGCCATCCTTGTCCTCTCCTTCCTTCCCAGCTCGCATCCTAGACACCAACGTGGGCTCAGCACAAATACCGTAGCCAGAGACCCCGGAGCCTCATGGCCCCCCAATGCACAAATTGCCAGCATCTCCTGGTGTGCCTCAACCCTCCCCAGCTTCCAAATCTGCCCCTTCTGGTTCTCTCATCCTAAATGCAGAGGGTGCTGCTGGGTGCTGAGAATGGGAGCACCTCATCACTGCCACCCCGGAGGGTGACCAAGCCCTCCTGAAGTCACTCTCAATCCCAGCCCAACCCAGGCTCCAACCCCGGTCCTAAATATTAGTGCAGCCTGTAAACAGCCTCGTCCTGCTGGGGATCCTTAAGGGAGTGGGCAGCTGGGGGGGTCACCTGGTGCCCCGTCCAGGGAGCCGAGGTGATCTGGGGGGTGAGGGTGGTGCACCCCAAATGTCCATCATCCTTTCCCCCAGGTTTGTGGGGACAGGACAGGCAATGCCATCCCAGCATGGGGTGTGCAGGGGTGAGGGAGGCTGTGTGGGATGGATTTTGGTACTCTGGGCTCCCAGGGCCACGTAGACTTGCTTGGTAGGGAGAGGACGCAGCATCGCCCTGTGTCCCTTCCAGTGTCTATGGTGGCCTCTTTGTGACACCACTGTGGGGCCCTGTGAGCTGACCCTCACCCTGCAAAAAGCATCCTGGCCAAAATGCAAGGTCCATGGGGGTCTGGTGCCCTTCCCATCCCACCCCAGGGGCACGTCTCCTTTCTCTGCAGCCGAAGGCTTTCAAGTTTTGGGAAATTAAACAAAAAAAACCAAACAAATTAAAAAAAAAAGCAAGAAAGAGGAAGAGAGAAGGAAGGAAGGGTCCTGGGAAAGGTGGTACTGGCCTATGACAGTCAGGAGGGTTTGCACAGGGATCAGCAAGCGGACAGTGTCAACAATGGTGTCCAGTGGCCCTTGGGGTTAGCACAAGCTCCTCCTGCTGTCTTCACCCCATTCTTCACTCCACTTGCACCCCAGCATTAATCCACCACTCTGGTTAAGCCAACCCTGCTCCATCAGCCCTGCAGAGCCTGGAGGGGTCCCTCTCTCAGCCCCCACCATGCTCCCTTCCAACAACATGGAATTACCCCATTCCAACAGGCTTTTTTGGGGGCACATCTACACTGGTAGCACACTTCCTTCTTTCCAACATGGGAAGGTGCTTTGTCCTCAGGACAAAATGTGTTCTGCTGCATCTCCGTGGAAGTCCATAGGCAAAACTTGCTCCCACTGTCATTTGGAGGGAAATAACCACAGGTGTCCAGTCCTGCCCTCCATCAGGGTAACATCCTGGTGGGGAGCCCACGGGATGCTTAGGGGAGTAATGTCATCTCACAAGAGGCTATGAAGGCTCCCAACCTGTGATGGCAAGAAGCCTTCACCAGAACTCCCTTGTCCCATCCCCACTGGTGGGGCTCCAGTGGTGCTGTGGACCTCCAATTTTCTCTGCCCAGGTCCAGGAAGCTGAAAGGGATATGGGGGTTCAGGAACCTTCCACCTGAGATCTGCTGTGTCCTTTGGCCAGTGCTGGCTGCCACCTCCAGCCGTGGCAGTAGGATGTGGTTCCCAGCGGGTGTGTTTCCCCACCACAGCACCCAGACCCCACAGCTCCCTTTCCTTTCTTTCCTTCCATTCACTGCAGGATCTCCTCCCAGCACCAACATCGTGGAGACCCTTGTCAGGGATAAGCAAGAGGCGAGAGTCCCAAAATCAAATGCAAATGTTAAAAACAAGAAATGAGTTAGGAAGGCAGCCGAGGGCTGTCCCAGCATGCCCAAGGCAGTGGGTCTCCATGGTGCAGTGGCTGCTGTCACTCAACAAGGAGCTGGGCCCCGGGTTAAAGGCAAGGGCCCATCACAGGATCTTACTGCAGGGTCATGGGAACCAGCCGTGGCAACATGAGCAGTATCCTCAATGCAAAAGGATGGTGTTTTCCTACCCACGGGGAAAGCTATAAACCGGCCTTAACAAAAAACCAAGATGAAACAAACTGGAGGTTTGGGGGCTTTCCCCCCCTGGAGCAAACCACATTTTCGGCTGTGTAAAAAAAAAAAAAAAAAACAAAACTCCATAGTTGGTCGTCTTTGTGGTGGCAAAGGGTGGTGAAGAATTTTGGCCCTGATTCCCCTGTCTCCATGTAGGGATACTTCAGTCTGAACAGTGATGCAGTCCTCAGAGTTGATGAGGCCGTGATTCCACAGGCACCGATGCTCCTCCATAACTCTGCTTCTGTGCTTAATCCAGCAGGTCATTATTTGTTTTTGAGAGGGGCAGCATATCCCCCAATTGCATATTACATTGAAACCTCCAGAATTCAAGGTGAAGCGTTGCAAGGACGGAAAGCCACATCAATGCACACACAAATGCATGCAGGTGACGAACACTTTCACACCTGGATGGACAAAGGCCAGTCCTGCTTGTCCAAGAAAATTTCTGACCTTCCAATCAAGATGAACTGGACAGGGGAGACTGTATTTCCTTCTGTGATAATTTTTTTTGAAGTCCACAGATACTTTCTGGGGGTATTTGTGCTGTTGCAGGATCTGTGTTTCCCTCCCCAGCTTATCTCCAGACACAAAGTGAACAGTCCCATGTCTCCTCCCTTGCTGAAATCTGCCTGGATTGGGGGCAGTCATTTGAGATGGAAATCAACTCAAGTGAGTCCCAGCAACATGGGGAGGACACTCTGGAGGACTGCAAGGGGAACGCTGGTGGCCACAAGATTTTCTCTCAAGACCCTTCAAAAATCAACTAGCTAACATGAAAAAAATATAAAAATAAAAATGAACCTGCCCAAAACCCGTACTGGAGAATCAGCAACTTGGAGAGCTTCCTACATCAGGGTGACCTCTGCTTGTGGCAGAGGGGTGCAGGCAGCGTTGGGGAGAGGTGCAGGATGGCAGAGTGGCCATGGCTGGTTTGTCTCTGGCTCTATCCTTTCCTTGCTGAGTCCTTGTTGTCAAAAGGCTGTTGTAGATTCCGAGTCCTCAGTTTCTTCAGGGTTTATTTTTCTCTCTTCTCTTTTTTCCTTTTCTCTTCTTTCTTTTCTCTTTTTTCTCTTTTCTTCTCTTTTTAATTTTCCTTTTTCTTTTCTCTTTTTTCTTTCTTTTCTCTCTTTTTACTTTTCCTTTCCTTACTTCTCTCCTTTCTTTCTTTCCTTCTCTCCCTTTCTGTTTTTTTCATTTTTCTTCCTTTCTCTTTTTTCTTTTCCTTTCTTTTTTCGTCTTACATGAGATGAAAGGAATCGGAGTCCCGGGGCGTGGGGAGGTGCGGAGGGGAGGGTGGAAGGGAGTCTGGATAGATAGTGATGGGGCGGAGGGAGGGGATGTGGCTTCACTCCACATTGCTGCTGTCGAACGCGTGACACTGCAGGTCTCCGCTCAGGAAGTCAGTCCCCGGCAGCTTCATGCCATACTTGTCCACACACCAACACAACCCACGCTTCCGGCCCCGGGAGGGCTTGCACTGGGGAGACACCCAAGGGCAGAGATCAGAAATGAGCCACCAGACGTTGTGTAGCTCCCTCCCTGGGGACCAGGCCTCGGCCGTTTCACACCAGCAATGCAATCCCCATCTCCTGCTCTCTGCTTTCAGCACTCCCCCAGCCCAGGGCTCTCTGACTTTTCCCCCTCCCTGACCAGCTCCTTCAGGATGCTTGCTTCAAGCCAGATGGCACTTGGAGCCATCAGCAAGGCCACCCACCACCAAATGTGTCTGGAGATGCTTGCAGCAACACCCAGACTAACCCAGCAAAGGAAAAACCTCCATCCTTCCCACCCAGGGCAGTGGCAGAGAAAAGCCTTCCTGGGTGGGGAACATCTTACCTGCTTCCTCTTGTAGAAGCCCTTGCGGTCACAGTTGGGGAGGTGGACAGCGCGGGGGACCATCCGCTGGCTACTCTTCAGCTCCTGCAGGGATGCCTCCATGTGCCTGCGGCACGGGCCCTGCGCGCAGGGAGATAAATGTGAGAAGGGGAGCACCTCACAGAACCTTCCAGCTGCAAAAGCCCCCAGGTCCCCCCACAACTAGGACGCATTTCCTAGGGGTAAAAGCCCTCCACAGTCACCTTCCCATGGGAGCCTCATGGAGGGAAGGTGAAGGCACCCACCAGCTCAAACTCCTGCCGGAGCTCGGGGATAACCACACGAGGGTGAGCCGTGTTCTCAGCCATGCCCACAAACTTTGCCAGGGTCAGCTTCTTCCGGCGGTCCTTCTTCAGGGCTTCAGCCTTGAGCTCAGAGAGGCGCCCGTGCTTGGGCCGGTAGGCCTTGGGTGGGTAGGTCTCCTCTGTCATCTCCGATGTGGTCGGCTCCTCGTGCTCCCGTGACTCCCGTTCTGCAAGGGATGGGGTACCAAACTGTCATGTCTCTGTGAGATGAATCGGGCTTGCTTTTGCACAGAGACCCTCCTGTCCAACCCCAGAAAGAGCTTTGGACCAGGCAGGATGAGAACAAATAACTGAAGGAATCCCTTTCTCAGCTGCTGCCTACAGCCCTGCCTTTATCCCACTGTGTGGGACTTCACAAGGTTTTTGTGTGACCTCTGAGCTCGGGACAGGAAGCTGTCTAGGAGGAGTCAGAGGTCTAGGATGCATTTCTACATACAAGGGCCATCATTGTTTTTTTGTGGAAAAAGACCAGTATGAGGGTCATCCTACCTCCAGGGCCAGGTGACACATAAATGAGACAGAGAAGCCTCTGTTTATCCATGCTGAGAGGATTAAGTGACGAGTTCATACTTCACCCTGCCTTAAGAAGGCAAGAGCACAAGCCAGGAATGCTTGAAGATGAGACAATTCCAAGGCCAAGGTCAATCACACAGCACAGCCACCACGTGGCTGGGCAGACATTTCAGCAGTGATACCAAAGATGCGGCTGACAAGTGCTGGATCTCCAGGGTCCTCAGCTTGCAGCCCCACTCATGGGATCAAACCAGCTCCCATCTGCTGACACACACCCAGCAGCCAGCAAAGCCAAGGGTAACACTGCCAAGTAATGCTGCCTGACTGCCATTGATGGTACTGACAGCAAAAGGGGAACATGTTTAGGTTCTGTCCATGGCACCCATCTTCCTGTAGACCCCCCAGCACAACCTCTGCTGGCAAGATGCAGTCAGGAGCCCTGAGCAGTTATATATAGGAGCAAGCTGGGGACAGTCTAAACTTAGATGACTTGTGACATTTAGTACAACCACCAGAGTGAAAAAGGGTTATTTCTTGACTAAATTTGAATACAGTTTAAAGGTCCTGAGGTTCCTGGTCTCCTGACCCCTGGGTCCCCAGCTGTCTGGTGTTGTTGATGACAAGTCCGTGCTGGGACCAGAAAGTGACCATGAGGAAACTCACTGCAGCAGAAAGAAAGCATCAGAGTAGCTGAAATCTGTCCCTGAACAGCATCTCTTGCAATTTCTATGCCAGTGAACCCAGATCACCCCCTCCTACAGGAGGGAAAAAGGCTCAGGGATTAAAATAAAAGCAGATATACGCCCCCAACAAGGCAAGCAGGATTCTTTCTGCAGACTGACTGCTCCCTGTGGAGCCCAGATGCAGCACTAGGAGGGACAAAGGTGAAGAGGATGCCACTGCTGCCCAGGGATGCCTGAGGATGCCCAGTGGGGGGGACAGACGAGATGCTTAGTGGCAGATGGCAGTGCCAGACTGTCACACACACCTCAGCTGGGGGGTTTGGAGGTGACCGAGTGTCACTGGGTGCCCAAGCCAACCACAGGTAGAAGTCTCCTATTCCTCCTTGCCAAGGGGACCTTGCACTCTCCCAGCAAAAATCTGAACGTTTTTCATGGCCACTTATTTATTAAAGTGGCCCTTTGTTTTTTTTGTTTCCACAAGAACGGCACTGGATGAGCATCCCCAACTCTACACCCTCCTAACTGCCAAGAGCAACATAAAAAATCCCCTGTACCATCCCCAGGACTCATGTGGCTCCCCACGATGGGATAATTTTGCCATTTTACCCCATTATGCTTATATGCTTGGGGTTTTATTCCTTGTTGCAGGACTCAACTGCCTGCACAGATCAGGGCTCCTCTACTCTAAGAGGATGACAGACAGGGGATAGAGAAGAAACTGAGTAAACTGGAAATTACTCCCCAGAGAGTGAAACAATACAAGGTGCAGCTGAAGTACATCCTTTGCCTCAAAAGATATTCTGGCAACTCAAGGTCTGAAAGAAGAACAGAGGCATCTGCAGTGACTAAGCCCTTCTCATAGCAGTGAAACACGCAGTGTTCTGTCCCAGGAATCCCCTCTGGCACCCACATCCAGGGCTGGAGAAGGCGCTGCCAGAGTACCTCCCTGGGCTGCCCTACAGTAATGAAGGGAAGTTTCACATTGGTGCTGGCAAACCCCCAGTAACACAGGAGAGGCACAACTCATTACCTCCGCAATAACAAATAACTGAGGCACAGCTTCTTAGGGCAATCCTAACAAATAAAGGATACAAGGCAGTGAGGATTCAGTCTGAAAAACAGTACAGGGTGTCCAGTCCCCAGAACTCAGCATGCAATGGGTGTCTGCAGCAGCTCAGACTGCTCACATGGTCAGCAGCTTTACCCTCTTGCAAGCACCTTATCCCTCCTCTCCCTGCAAGCTGCCGGCAAGCCACTAGTGTGGACTAGTGTGGAGCCCTTTCAGCAAGGATACATGGGATTCACAGGAGCCCTGTGCTCCTGGAGATAACTGATGTGCACTAAAAGCTGCCCAGATCCCAATCCAAGTCTGGTGCCTTCTGCAGGGCTGGAAAAGCACCTAGAACTGACCCCCTTCGCTCTCCCTGGCATGCATGTGCTCCCCCTCAAGTAGGAACATATGCTTGGGATGTCATACAACAAGGATTAGAAGTGATGGGACTCCTTCATCTGTGACTCAGCAGTGGTGTCTAGTTTGGGTTTTTATATCCCAGTGATAACTCCATGGATGCCTTGAAGGGATCCCTTTCCTCCATCCTCTTATGTTTTTTATAGCCTAATTTCCTTCAACAAGAAGGCTGATGCAACCCCTACTTCTAACAAGCCAATTTTGGCAAACTGAAGGGCAGAGGACTCTCACAGAAACTCCTGACAAGCTCTGGGCAGCTGGTAAAGGGCCCTCCCAGTGCCAAGAGGAGAGGGAAAGGCAGAGCTGGGGCATGCAGCACCCATGCAGCTCCTCTCCTTCTTCCTGGCTGGACCATCCACCTTAACCTGCAGCTGCCCACTGCTGCCAGACCAGACACTCACATCAGCATCCCCAGAGCTCCTGCACCCACCTGCCCATCCTCACCCACCAGCTCATTCATTACCCTCTGTCTGCCCCCAGGCTGGCTCATGGCAGGCAGCATTTGGCACCACTGTTCCTCCATGCCTGAGGAGATGCTGGCAGGAGCAACGCCCAGTTTCACCAAATGAGCCCAACTTGTGTGGAAGACTCAGGAAGGAGTTCAGGCTGGAGTTCCCTCCTCCCTCACTGTCAGGTTCTGGCCTGCCACACAGCCCCTTCCCGCCTACTCCCATCTGCCTGCCAGCCTGGTGGCACCTGCAGAGGCACAGCTGCCTGTCTGGGGACACAAGGCATGGGCAAAGCACGCTGCAATCCTGTGGGCTTAGGGCATGGCCAGGCAGGCCCTACTCACGGTGTCCCCAGATGAGGGACAGTGGGAAACAGAAGGTGGGTGGCTTGCATAGCTCCATTCCTTCTCCCCACAACACAGGAGGGGACCACCTCTCACTAGAGGTCCCAAGCTTACTGGCACAGAAAAATGACACAAAAGAATGACATTGCTAGCCAAGCTGAGGATGCTTGGCTAGCTTGGAGGTGATACATGGACTGAAGCCACCTCAAAGGAATGTTGCCCCTACAGCCAAGGCAGGAGACTGAACTCAGCTCAGAGCCACTCCATGGCTTCATGTATGGTCTGATCCACTCTTGCCCAGGGAAAAACGGGCAAGCATCTGGAAAGGCTCTTGACCCAAGCCAGGCCAAAATGACTGTGCTGTTGATGAGCCCTGGGACGTAGAAAATACCCACAGCAGAGCATGGGATGTCCTATGCCCTGGGCTGAGGCACAGTGTCTTCTCCCCATGCCAGGCTAGCCAGTGGAAACTCCCTAACAGGAATCATTTCCAACCATTCCTTGCAGAAGGGAAGGGGAGTAGCAAAATACCAGGCACTGTTTCTGGGAAGCCACAAATTGCTCCTGTCTGGCTGCCTGCTGTCCTTAAGAGATACCACCCAGAGCAGACTACACATCATTCTGCCCCGCATCAAAACCCAGCCTGGTGCTCCTGGCTTCAGATGCTTTGGACCCATGTGACCCATAAGGTGGTGGGTGCGCTCACATGGGGGAGCAGAGTGTGTGGGAACATTGCATCCCTGCCTGCTGACATTACAGAGTGGAACACAGAACTTTTTCCAAATGGCTGGGAGGCTCAAATTTTTGTAACACATTTTCATTGGTTTCTGGCAGAAAGGATCTATTGACTGCTGCTCTTAATGAACCGTGCTCGTTACAGCCACAGCCCACTGCTAGAGGACTTGCTGTCCTGTTCAACACCATCCCCAAAAGCCACATGCACTGAAGCAGTACATGCACAACCACAGCACAACCCTGCTAAACAGCCCTCTTGATTATTATCATGATCATTATTATTTACAGCATAGGCACTAACATAATACACCACTTAAGCAGGAAGGTGTTGAAGAAAGACTTAATGGGGATCTCAGTTAAACCTCTAGCACAGGAACAACAAAAATGTCACTTGTGGAGACTCTGAGAATTTGTCCAGTCATTCCTCTTCCCCAAACTCAGCCATCCCTGTTCAGAGATGCTCATTGCATATGGGGCTTATACAGGAATTCTATTCTTAGGTACCTGGCTGGAAAAAATCCTGAATATTTTCCCCAGCTGAACTCCCCATTTGTTGCCCACTCCGGAGGAGGGGACATGCTTGGCCTACATCAAAACTTCCTGGTACTGGCAGGCAAATTCGTCCCTGACCTAGACTTGCACCTGTGGCCATGATGGGAAAATAAAAATTCCTCCTTCGTGGTCAGCACACAGAGACAGCCACTGTGTTTGCATTCTCAAGATGCAGGCAGGGAAGGGATAATGCAGGCAGGGAAGAGATGCAAAGAGAGGAGAGTCATCTCATCTTGCACCCTTTGGCAGCTGGAGAGTACAACTGAGCAAAAGCATTCCTGAGCTCCCCAGAGGCCACCAGGCTCAGCCCAGGCAGAAGCCCAGGAGCTCTCACCCGCCTAATGAACAACAGCTTGCTGACATTCCCGTTGCAGGCACAGCCCCCAGTGTGGTGGTGACAGCCCCCAGCCCTGCTGGGGTGGTCAGTGAGCGGCCCAGGCGCTGTGCCTGTGCTGGGGTCACTGCTGAGACCACCGCCCAGCTGAGGTCAGGCAGTGAGCTCAGGCAGCCCAGCCCGAGGCCATCTGGCACCCACTGGAGCCGAGCAGCCAGGGCTGAGGATGGAGGCTCCAGCCAGTTCCTTCACTAGCCCAGGGTGTTGTCTGCTGGAGAGCCAGCTGCAATGTGCCTTGGACTTTGAACGAACTTTTGTGCTTTGGTGAGGTCTTGGCATCAAGCCGGTGCAGTCTGTCTGGCAGGGACTGGCGAGGGAGCATGCTGGTAATGCTTGCAGGTGATGAGAGTCTCAAATGAGACACCACACACCAAGAAGGACAGAATAACAGCAGCTCTGCTGGGACTGCCACCCCACCTCTCACAAGTCTCAGCAACGTGCAACGGACACTTAAATCTATGTCACATAACACCCAAATGCTAACACTGAGGTGTTCTGGATGGCCAAACTCCATGTGTAAGTCATTGCAGAGATGCTGCACCCTCCAAATTGTGACCAGCCCCATCATCTGGCTTGGGTTATGATTTTAGGGTGGAACTAAAGTCCAGTATCCCCTACTGTGACTCCAGTGATCACACTTAGGCCTCCAAAGGTCTGAAGTTAAGAAAGGTCACTCCACCACCTCTTCAGTCTTGGTCCCCTTGAAGCCTGTGATGTAGTTCCCATGAGCCATGCTGTTTTACAGACACAGGAGCAGTAGTAAGAAAACACAGACCCTATTTCATGCCTGGTAATTAGGAACTTCAATACCTGCCAAAGGCAGCAAAACACTTTTGTGATTTGCAGAGTGTGGAAGGAAGTATTTAGCAGTCAAAGCACTCTGAAGTGCTCCCAGAAACACCCACTCTGCCCCACCACACCCAGTCACCTACCAAAGACAGATGATCAGAATCCAATCAGTCCATGGCTCAAAAGCCACACAAGCTTTTGGAAGAGGGGCCCCAGGGTATTCCAGTATCCTATACCCCTGTGACAACATGGTGGAAGTTGATGAAACCTCACTGCCTTGTTCCACTGAGACACATTTAAGGGAAGGATATGGATCAGTAAGGCCAAGCTCAGAGAAGAGATGGAAAAGCTTCATAGAGTTGACTTGGAAGGCTAGAACTTATCTTCATTTCCCTAAGCCGAGAGCCAGGAGGATGCTTGGGAACTGCTCAAGAATACCTGAAGAGCCTCAGAGAACAAGCACTGATGGCAGAGGGATGTGCTATTCCATGACATTTTAAATTTTTTTTTAAAGTAATTGTTTGGGCTTTGCTGAACTAGCCTGGAAGACCAGCTCTTTCTCAGGTGATTAATGTCTCCTCAGCAGAAACCTGTGGATACAGATTCTGCTGTATCAGCCAGGGCTCACCTGCAGAGCGTGAATATCAGGTGCTTGGGCTGCCCCCAGGTTCACACAGGATTCATGGGAAAGGAAGATCATCATCCTGATGACCTCTGTGTCCTCATACAGAGCCGGATGGGGGAGAAATGCAGCTCAGCATGTGGGAAAGGAGCTCTCAAGGGAACCAGCTCATGTTTTGGTCTGCTCTGGAAGTGCAGGAGCTATCTGTAGGAGTGGATCTCTGGGTCAGCATGACTTCGCAGTGCCAGCAAATGCCACGGAGGTGGGAGAGGTACAGCTATGGGAACTGGAAGCTTAAGGAAGGATCTGTGTTGCTATGTGCACATGGTACTTTCCTGAGCTGCCCTACTTTACTGCAGTCACAAAATAAAACTCTCTGAGAGTAACTCTGTAGAGCAAGGAGAAAAGCAGGTTTGGATATGGGGAGCTTCATGATGGAAGCTCCTACCCTACATATTGCTAGCTGTTAGTTCAGCAGTCTCCAAGCACTCATGCTGGGCTGGAAGAGCCAAGCTGGGCACCAGCTGGTGGGCTAGACTGATGCTGCCTTGAGATGTAACAATAAAGACTGTGGCTGAACAGGTGTTGTCTTTGTCTCTTTCCAAGGACTTCCCAAATCTGTTTACAATCAGTTCTCCATGCAGGTGTGGGAGTTTACAATGCACATACAAGACACACCAAGACCTGGTGACAGTCTGAGTCAACAGGCAGCATAGCCAGAGACTGGGTTCTCATGACGATGATTTCTGTCCAAGAGAGAGCCCAAAATGTCTAACCAATAAAAGAATTGGGAAACTTTCCAGAGTTTCACCCTCCAGTAAGATGATGAGCAAACGTCCATCCATTTCAATTAAACGATGCTGATGTGCACCATCTTGCAAAATTGCAGACACTCTGTTGCTAGATAGCTGCTTATATCAGCCTGACATTTCCTGAACAAAGTTATCTTCCAGAGAACTGAACTGGCAAGTGGAGGGGAAGGAAGTATTGCAGGATTAGATTTATATCAAGAAGCTCCTGTTGCTGATGCACTGATGATAGGAAGATAAAACGTATTTCCTTCACATCATCTGGAGACTGCAGATGTTCACCATTCCATATGTTGAAACTGCAGAAGAAGCTGAGAGCTGAATTATGACCCACAGAAATCAAAATAAATCATCTTTCAATATCAGAGTGACCAAGACATATTCTTCCTTCCTGGCAAGGATGAAGTAATTCAGACTTTCTTAGTCTCGCATCTTTTCCAATAAATCCACCCGAGCAGCAGATTTCATTGGTTGCAATAAAGGAGGCAAAACCCATACCAAGCTGCCAAGAAACTAAGAGCAGGAAAGATTAAAAGAGAAAAACTCAGAGGAGACTGCATGACAGTCTCACCCTATCTAAGGGTGAGAAAAATCTGGTTTACCTCCTGCAAGGCATCATTGAATTGTTTACCAGCAGTTTCTCCAGGGGGCTTATTTGTGACAAAAAGATGAGAACACACATGCTTTAAGGTTTTCTGAATGAAAACAAGAAGTTTTTTGATCATCTGACCACCTGAGATGACGTGGAAAATATCTTCCTGTGCCCACAGAAATGAAGGAGGTGTGATGTGTCCATCAGCTGTCATTATTGCATGAAAAACAAGCAGGCAGGGGGACTTTTTGGATGCAGGTAGCTCAGCATCAGCAGTGGAGGAAGTGTAACCAGGGAGAAGGAATAAGTAATTTGCCCTCCTGGACTCCGTGGGGCTTATCTTTAAAACTCAGGTGAAGAGTGGTACCAATATACATGAGACATCAAGAAATCTGGACTTAAAAGCAGGTGCTGCCAGGATGCTTGTCCCTTGCTCACCACAAAGAGACAGGAAAAGGCCCATCAAGGTGGAGCGTGGAGATGCACCTGTGTGAGGTGTTGGACAAGAACTGTTAACAACACCAAAAGTATTTCAGGTGTGCAGCTGTGATTGCAAGTTCCAGCCTAGCCTGGATTAACTTCTAGGCCTTCAGCCTCACTTTCACAGTTTTGCCTTAAACCAGATGGAAAAGCTGTGTGAGATCATCCATTGCTCATCTCTGTGTCAGCACCAGATGACACATCATCACATGTACCGTCCATCCTGACTATTACCACCTCTGAGGGATGAAATTTCCAACCTCTGCCCTCAGGACTCCTTTCTTAATGGCTCCCTCTCTCAGAAAGCCTTTGCCTGCAGTAGGCCTGGATGTTATTTAATCTCTCAGTCCACCTAAGTAGGACCACAAAAAAATACCAGAAGCTTGACATTCACACTCAGACAATATTGATAAGGAGAAATTTGCCCAAGCTTGATCCTAATGGGTGACTCTTGCCTCTCTTAGCCATTTTCCACCCTGTACCGCTGCATACATTAGCAATTTCTTTTGGTCCAACACAATGCAAAGATGCTTCTGAATGCTAAAAAATCCCCGTGGGCATCTTGATGGACAAAAGGGTACAGACCTTCATTTTGGGGTCTGAAATTCCATGAAAGACAACTGACCACCCCTTGTCACAGATCTAGAGCCTTTCTGGAATGGTAAAATCCTTGTTGCACTTTGTTGTTTCTCCTGCAACCTCAGGTCACTGCTGCTTTTACAAAATCAAATAACTGGCCACTGAAATGGTTATGAAATGATGCAGTAAAATTTCACCCACAGCTACTATTTCATCAGGAAAGAAGGACACACAAGTAAGAGTATGACTGTATGTCACTTTGTATTTAGATAAAATATCTTACGACATGTAATAATACCTTAAGAAATGTAATAATATCTTAAGACATGTAGTTGTGGCAGCAGCATAAGTGACTGCTGGACAGCTATAGGACAGGCATAAGACAATTCTTCTGCAATTTTTTCCTAGTAAAACTTTTCTTCTTTTCCAGCATGTTCTTTAAATTAGGAAGTGAAAGCCAGGTTCCATAGTTTTCACTGGCTTATTTAATTACAGATTTTCATCATTAGTCTAACACATAACATCTGATTTCTTAAGCATGAATAATAAATGACTCTGTTGATTTAATTGTCCTCTGATGAATCCCATCTGTATTTGGAAAAATAAAATATTTCTACTGTTTTTCTACAAAAAAAGAATTATGAATATTAGCCAACTTTGCCCCCAAAGTTACCTTTAAGAAACATTCCTTCTTCTGTTTAGCTAGGCAATCATTTCCCTAAGTATCTGTCAGGATATCTTTCTTGCCCTTAAATAGCAACCAGACAACTCATCTCCATCAACATAACAATTATCTCCATCATCAAGCCAGCTGGGTCCATCCAACAAGCAAACAAACCAAACTGCAACAACACCCCTCCAGGCTCAAAGCTGCCAAGAGCTCTCCAGCCCTACCAGAGCCAACAGCCTTTGCTCTGGCCCCACAGTCCTTCGAGGACTGAGGCAGCTGGTTCCCACCGAGGGGAGAGGTGCCCAAAAGCCTTTGATTCTTTGGCCCTAGAGGAAAGGTGCTCAGCATCCTCCAGGATCAAGGTCTGCCAGGCTAACAGGGAACAGAGTGCCAGTTTTCTGGGGGAGATATTGACCCCCCATTCCCACATTCTGCATAGAAGAGACAGTACCACCGAGGTGGAGGTACAATGAAAAATGCTGGGAATATCAGAGGGGTCTGGAGAATAAGGGCAATAGTGAGAGCAAGGCCTTGTGCACATGCAAACAAGAAATGCCCACTTCACAAGGATAAATTTAACATGCCTGCTCAAAGTTTAATCTGTTGACCAGAGTGTCTCTCTCACACATGTCCTGGAAACATCACAGACAGAAGACTTACCAAAACATGCTGAGAAATGGATTCCTTGAGAGCAAATTTGCTCACAGCAAATCACCAAGAGCCCCAAATTTCTGCAAACACATTATGCTGGCTCCTGCTGAGATGAACTTCAAGCAGTGGATTGACATGAACACTAAGGGGTCCTCTCAGATCACTAGCATCAAAGAGCCACCTCAAAAACAACATCTTGCTGAGAGTTGCCTTGGCTACACAGCTGAAGGAACACAGTGTCTTGTGGGGGTTGAATGGTAAGGGGATGGGGGATGTCACCAGATATGATGGGACCCTTCCAGGATGACCTGAGGCATGAATCATGAACTGTACCCAGTGATCTTAAATGGGCAGCCCCAGGATCCAGGAATGCTGGCACAGCTGTTCCCCCACTCCCTGTCCTTGCCCTGTGTATCACCCTGGGGAGACCCAGTGTGGAGGCTCAGGCTCACTGGACCCAGTGGGCCAGGTCTTAGGGGATTCCAGCATGGGGGGTCAGGTATCCCTCTCCTTCTCACCAGCAGAGCCTCCTCAGACTTTTGGCTATTCCAGTCCTGATGATAAACAGACAGTATCTATTTTTTCCCTGTAAAAAGCCTCCTTACAAACAACTAGGTGGTTATCAGGCTGACTGCCAGTGAGTTCACACAGGCTAAAGATGATCTTTGGATCATCTCTGACCTCTGCATGCATCATGTCTTTGGGTCCTGTAGCTTCCTCTGCTCAGTGCTGGAAGCTGTTTCTCCTGCCCTCAGTTGCTGCATTTCAGCAAATGTGCCATTTTTTCCCATTTCAGTTCTTCTTTCACACTTTCCTGAATGCCAGTTGTTGCTCCCTGGCATGCAGAAGTTTGCAGGATCACAGAGACTTCAGTGCCCTTGGCGCCATCTCCTTCCACCTATGACACCAGCGACCACTGCCCTGGCAGGTGGACTGGTTGTCATTTGCAAGGCAAAAATTCACACCTTCGCTGGGAAGAATTTGCTTGTTTGACATGGGAAAATTTGCCCTCAAGAAATCTCTCAGTGTCTTATCTTAGTCTAGCCAGAAAACACAAGCCACCTCCAAACAGAGGGGGTGAGTTTGGATCCACACAGCTGGCTGAGAGGAGGATAGATCTTGCATCTATCTCCTTCCTCACCTCCTATTGTTTGATATGCTCACCTGGTGCATCTCATTTCTGAGCCCTCAGTGGGAGGAGAGGATAGGCTGATCTGTATGCCAGTATCTGATCTTCATGGCAAAATATGATGTGCCAGTCATAACCAGAACCCCTGCATCTAAGAGAGGTTTGTGTGTGCTGCCTGGAAACCATTCTGCCTCCAGAAACAAGAATGCTCCGTGTGTGTGCTTGCACACATTAAATGTTTATGCAGGCGTGTGTGGGCGTGTGAACACGGGTACGTGTGTGCATATGCTCACACGCATATCTTCCCTGTGCATATTAATATTGCTGCTCTGCAGCCCACATCGAGGGGCAGGTGTGTTCCAGACAAATTCTCCACTTAACGTCTGGCTTTGAATTTGCACTACTAAGTGCTTAGGTTAAAAAAAAAAAAAAAAAGAAAAAAAATTAAAAAGGGGGCAGGGTTTGCTGTGCCATGGGCGCTTTTATCTGTCCCGAGAGTTAGCACAGGGAAACGAGCTACAACTGTTCTTAGCGGCTCACCCAGCTGAGAGGAGGACGGCAAGCCCCGGAGGGGATGAGGTTCCCGCCACCCTTCCCAGGCTGCTCCCAGGATTTTCAGTCTGCATGAAGAGGTTAGGGAAGCGCTGCTGCTGCATCTGCGGCTCCCGGGCCCGGGCGAGCAGCGCTTCCAGCCGTCGTTAGGAGGAAGCAGAGCACCGCGCTCCGTGTGCGGCAGCGCCGGGCGCCGCCTCTCCTCCTCTTCCTCCCCCTCTGCCCCGACACGTGTGACCAACTAAGACCCAGGAGACTCTGGGGGATGTCCTGAAGCTGGCACAGAAGGTACCCAGTCTTTCCTGCCCCCTTTTGTCAAGCGGGAGGGGACACCCCGCAGTGAAGCAAACGCTTCCAGTCGCACATGACTGTGCTCAAGTCACTGACGTGCCAAAGCCGCGACGATCATCTGGGCTCAGGATGCTGCTGCTGCTGCTGCTTAAGTGTGACACAAGGAGGCACAATGGCCTCCTCCAGCATCCCTCAAGTTTGCAGAGGCCCCCGTTTGAGAGCAGCCCCTGCTCTCCGCTGTGGTGGTGCAAGCTCTGGAGGGGCTCCCTGCACTCACCTGGAGCGGGTCCAGGGCTGTGTGGAAGCTCGGGGCCAGCTCTATCACTCATGCACGCACGCACGCACAGAGCCACGTCTTTTCTCCGGTGATCTCTGCTGGCACTCGGCAGGAATTTCATTTGGATCAACTATTTAATATTCTCTCTCCTTCCTTAGAAACCAGGCTGCCGAAAAATCCTTCCAGCCAAGGCCCCTCCTTTCCTGTTTGAACCACCCTATCCCTTCCTCCCCCGTACACACACACACCGCAGAAACCCAGCTCTCTTGCTGGCACCTGATGGATTTCACTCTCCGTCTATTTTTTTTTAAATATATTGTTATTGAAACTCCAGATCAAAAGAAAAAATGGAGATTTTCCTGTTTGTTGTCTGAGGTTTGGCAGGCCTGTTGATACTAGCTTTCACCTTGACAGCTCGGAGCTGCTTTGCACAATGGACGTGCGGCTCGCACCAGCCGGGTCCCTCCCGCAGTGACATGTGCACAAGCCAGCGCATCCCTGCTCCCATGACCCCTGCCCTCACCCTCACCCCGGAGCTCGGCATGGAGCTGCCCACCTGCCTCCCCACATCCCCTCTGCTCACCCCTGAAGCCCCGCATCCCCAAATGCGGAGCAGGCGAGTATGGGAAGGGGGAATGGGGTGGGGGAAAATGTGTTGGGGAGCAACAAAGGACAGCACCAAACACAAGCTGCTGCAGGAAATCTGTGCTCGGCAGCACTCCTCCTCCTCCACCTTTCAGCTGACGCTGCAAAGATGATTTTCTTAGGGCTAATTCTGCAAACCCTCCCCTTTCCCCTCCTGGTTATCGTTGGCTCACGGTTTCATAAGGAAACTTGCCAAGTCTTGCTCGCTTTCTAGAAAGAGGGCAGGAATGAGAGAGAAGGAAATATTTGACAACCTTTGTTTTTCCATGAGCGTTTTTAGGGCAGCAGGCTCCAATCTGTGCCCTCCGCTCCCTAGTGCTCAGCCTGACCTTGCTGTCTCAGCAGGAGGAAGTCTGGCAGGAGCACAGGGGAGAAAAATGGAAAGACATGGTATATTTCAAAGGAAACCTAAACAAAACAGAGAAAACCCAGAATCCTGCAGCCTGTGCCATAAATGAAGCTCATTCATGTTTTTTTTACCAGGAACAGTCAATTGCAGACGTGATGTTTGGCTTTAAGTAAAGGACAGTGTCTGACTGTTGTGGGAGGAAGGACTACAGGGACCATCCTGTCAATACCTAAATATCCATCTACTTAAAACAAGTCCTACTAAGGCTCTTTAATCCCACACTTGCTTTCATTTCAGACTTCTGAACAAACCAGGAGGACATTCAGCTCATTACCTCTGGCATTCCTCAGTACCACTGCCCAGCATCCATATGAAGAAACTGAGGCATGCTACCTGCAAGCATCATGTCCCCAGGCAAGACATCTGCTCTACAGGAGAGCTAAGCCTGGCCTCCCAGGCTCTGGCTCTTGCAGTGCTGCTCAATGCATTTCTACCTTGTCCATAAGGAGGAAAGCATCTGCAATTTTAAACTTGGCCAGCACGAGGGCAGAAATAGATAGAAATGTAGTTTGATCTAGTCCTCACCACATAGTTTATTTTGCAGAGTGCTGATTTTTTCTCAGCAGTTCGCAGCTCAGGGCCAATTTTGGTCATTGATAGATGGGAGGGCCAGGCCAGCTTTCCCAGTGCACGGTCCCTGTGCTGCTGGCCAAACTGGCAGAGGCCAGAAAGTTCAAGTCAAACTTAATTTCTTTTCTTGCCCTGTTGCTTAGAAACATGCCTATGAAAATATACTTTGTTCTCACACACTACCAGTTGAATACCAAGTGACTTTTTTTTTCCCCTCTCCCATCCTCAGGAATTCCTGATTTATTTTTTATTTCTATTTGCAATTGCATAAATCTCAAGAGGAGCCTTCTGGTCTCCTGTGGCTTCTTGCAGCAGCCTTTCCAATGCAGGCTCATCTGCTGTCTGCGAACAAAGCCTGTCGAAAAGAGGCCCCTGCGGCACTTGGGGAGTCCAAACTGGAAGTGCAGGTAGTGCCACAGGGTTGGTTTGCACGACAAACCTGCCACCGCTTTCCTGTCCCTCTCCTTGCTCATTCAATGGGTGTTGAATCCCAAGAAAATCAAAAGGAGTGGAATTACAAGGGTTAAAAGTTTTCACACAAAGCACCTGCTAAAGGACCAGTTTCCTTGGGAAGTGCGAGGCAGGTGAAACGGAAGGATATTCATGCTGGGAGCCAAGTGCCAAAGCTTCTTCAGGTGCCTGAATGGGGCACCCTCAGCACAGGCACGGGGAATGGGCCCTGCTCTCCTGCTGGGTTTCAGCTGCATGGCTTTGCCTTCCCAGCCACACTGCCTGCCCCCGGCCACGCACACACACGTGCAGAGTAAATAAACACCAGGATGACGCACTCCGGGATACTTGGCCTATCTCTGCTGACAGCGGTTACTGCCCAGCTTCCTGGGCTCCCCAGCAGGAACGTGGCTCCTGGCCTCACCCTCTGCTCCCTGTGCAGGTCAGCTCCCAACCCTCCTAGCTTACAGCTGCTCTTCAAAAAACCAAGCTCAGCTTTGCTGTTTCTAGCTGATTAAAGGGAGTTTGGACATCTGATGTCATTCGAGGGAGGGGGGAAGTTATTACACACAGAATTTGGTTTTGCTCTGAAGGATGGTGCGTAGCAACGCAACCACTGCCTGCAAGCAGCAAAGGGGAAAAATAATAAAAGCATCACAATTTATTAGGTGCTAGAAAGGAAAAACGGATTCCCGTTGCATGGGTATAAGCAGACGCTTGCTGACAAGTAGAAATGACCGTTTCATGGACCAGAAAAAGTGAGGGTTTCTGGTTTTTTTGATTTTTTTTTTTTTGCCAAGTGGTCTCCTGGACATGCAGACACCCTCCCTACCTCCCTTCACACTGTGGCAGAAATACGGATGTATTTGGAGGAATACAGGGAATCTGTCCTCACATGAGCTACAGGATCCAGAAATGGGAGTGAAATGAGTGTCAAAATGAAGGAGCACTTTCTTTCATGCTTTTGTCACGTGCAAGGTACAAACATTTCAGAAGCTTGGCCTTGCACTGGTGCTGCCATGCTCGCCTTCATGCTTGCTTTTAACCTGTTCTTGCCCATTATTAGCCACACCAGCATTATTTTCTGCAAACGCAGATCCTGTCCCTAATGCACCTGCTCTCTTCATCTCCCTGATTTAAAGCCCATTGCCCAACAAAGATGTCCAGCAGCTGGCAGACAGAAAGAGCAGGCTGTAGTGATTCCAAGGAGGAAGTGTGAGGCAGAGCAACAAACCTGGGGGTGGCTGAGGACTTTGGGAACGGGCTGCTGGTTGAAAGGAGATGCCCTGCTCTCCTCTGTACTTCAATCTGCAGAGATCAGCTTGGGCCCCAGAGCAAGGTGGAGGATATGGTGATAGAAAGTTGTCAGAGAGAGGGTTGAAGACAGGGATGCAGGAAAGATGCAAAGGATGCAACTGGGGAAGGACTGGGATGCAGTTGTGACTAAAAGGGTGCATCTGGGAAGTGGGGAAAGAAAACCCTTCCACTGGAGATGAGACAATCAAGAGGCAGTGATGGAAGGCAGGGTGGGGGCTGTGAGATGATGCAACAGGAGGTTTGACCAGAGCACAGATGGAAGGAAGGATGGGAAAAGTGGCAGGGGGCATGGAAGAACAGCTAGGGGGATGGCAAAGTACCCACAAAGATGGAAAAGCAACTGTGGGTGTGGATGGAAGAACATCTAGAAAGATGTGAAAGTAGCTGGGAAGGTGGAAAAGCAATAGGAGGGGTGAAAGATCAGTGGGAGAAGTGGTGGTGGTGGTGGTGGAGAAGCAGACAGAAATGATGGAAAAGCAACTGGGGGCTTGGAAAAGTTCGTGGAGGGGGTGGGGAGGAGAGAGAATGGGGAAATAGCTAGAAAGATGGAACAGCAGCCAGGGTATGTCATTGTGTGAAAGAGAAAAGTCAGGCAGAAAGGCAGAAAAGTAGCCACAAAGATGGAAAAGCAGCTGCTGGTGGTGCAGGGGAATGGAGGAGCCGGGAAGGCGAAAAAGCACACGGCGGGGGAGGGGGGGAGGGGGGATGGAAAACCGGGCGGAAAGATGGAAAAGTAGCCGGGAAGGCGGCAAAGTAAGTGGGAGCATGGAAAAGCACCTGGGAAGATGGAAAAGCAGCCGGCGGGATGGGAAAGCAGCGGCGGGGGCAGGGAAGAGCAGCCAGTGGGAGGGAGCAGAAAAGCAAGCGGAAAGATGGAAAGGGAGCCGGAAAGACGGAAAAGCAAGCGGAGGGTCATGGAAGAGCACCCGGAACGAGGGAAAACGCAGCCGGGAGCTGGCGGTGGGGTGGAAAAAGCAGGCGGAAAGATGGAAAAGGAGCCGGCAGGGCGGATAAGCATCCGGGAGAGCTGCGGATGGAGGATCGGGGTCACTCACCGGCCTTGGCTTGCTCGCGGTAGCTCTTCTCGCTGAGGCAGACGGCGGTGCCGTGGAGCAGGGCGTGCAGCGGCTTCTCCTCGCCCTGGCGCGGGAGGCAGCGCAGCCCGCGGGCGCAGCGCTCGGTGTAGACGCCGCAGGGCTGCCCGGCGGGCAGGGCGCAGGTGAGGCAGCAGCCGCAGCCCGGCTCCTTCACCAGCTCGCAGCCCAGCGGCGACGGCGGGCAGAGCGACAGCGCCTTGGCGTCGCAGGGCTCGCACTGCACGAAGGAGCCCAGGCACCGCGACAGCCCCGGGCAGGCGCCCAGCAGCACCAGGAGCCGCAGCAGCATCGCGGCGGGGATGCTGCGGGACGGGGCGCGGGGGGCTGCCGGGAGCGGGCGGCGCTGGCTTTCCGCTTGCCCCTTCGGGGGCCAAAAAAAAAAAAAAAAGGAAAAAAAGGAAAAAAGGAAAAAAAAATATAAGAAAAAATTAAAGAATTTTAAAAAATAAAATTCAAAAAGGAAAGCGCAGCCCCTGCTTGTAGGCGCCCCACTCTGGGGGTTATTCTCGGGGTGCGAGACCCTCCTGCTTTTCTTTTGGCGCTGGGAGAGGGGGGAGGTCTAGAATTCCTTTTTTTGTCTTTTTTTTTCTCCCCCCCCGTTTATCCTTTCAGCTTTTTCTCGCCTCGAAAGGGGGAATTCGCACCGCGATCCGCGGGAGCGCAAAAAAGAGGGAGGGAAGGACGGGGGGAAAGAGAGCGAAGCCTGCAGGGGTTGCACAGCCTACAGGTTGCAGGGGGGAGGCGTGGGGGAGCAGGGGTGTTTGGGGAGGTGGGACGGCGATTTCACACAGTCGCTCACTCACGCGCACACACACACTCTTCCCAAAGGGCTGGGAGGAGGCAGGTTGGGAAGGGAGCAAAGTTCCTTGAAAACCAGTGTCCTGCTAATAATGCATCAAAGCAGTCAAAAGGAAAAAAAAAAAAAAAAAAGAAAACGCAGGAGAAGGAAGAGGGGATGCAAAGCTCCCCTCCCCTCCCTCTTCTTCTGCAGGAGGAAAAGTCTCTCCCGACGCAGCGAGCTGCTGGGAAGCTTGGTATGAAGCAAAGTTGTGTTTCGATCGGCTCTGTTCAACTCTCCCGCTTTCCTCTTCCAAGATTTGCAAAGAAAAAAAAAAGACCAAAAGAGTGAAAAAAAAAAAAGTTTTCTGCAAAGTTGGAGTGTTTTGTTGCAAAGTCGGCAGAGGAGCGGTAAAAAATCAGGGGGAAAGGAAAAAAAAAGAGGAAAAAAAAATCCACTTTGTAGATCTCCCAACACTTTTCCCCTGGAGAAGTTTCTAAAGAGACTGAATACTGCAGAACAGGCTGTCTTTTAAATAGACTGCCTCTGGCTGCCTGCCAGCCCCTCGCTGCAATTTGAGATCCCAATGACACCTCAGCTTGACTAGGTGCCAGCAGCGAGGGCCCTATCAGTGCGCGCTCGGGCCGTGGGGGTGGGGTGCGCAGCTCCTGACTTCTGGGCTTCAAACCCCGGGCAGTGATCAAGGATAATATTATGAGGAGAGACAAGGGGAGGAGGAGGGGGAAGGGGAAGCCGAGGACTGGAAGGCGGGGGGTGGGGGGGGGGGGGGGGGGAAGTTCAGATCTTCACGGTTTAAGAAAAAAAAAAAAAAAGCAGCAAAGTGGTTGCCGTTGGGTTGCAGGGCAGCTTGGGCTGCAGGGAGTCTGGATGGGAGAGGTCAGGGCTCTGAGTTTGGAGAGGAAGAGGGAGATTGAGTTAGCAGGGGCTGATGGTAGGTGCTGTGCGCTGTGCTGGTGGGGTGCGGAGCCCACGGCGCGCTGGGAGCCGCGCAGCACCCGTGCGCTCCAAAGGTGAGCGGGAGGAGATGGCTGGGTGCCTGCCAGGGAGCTACTGTCGCCCGCCCCGGCCCAGGAAGGAGCCTTTGTGTGTGCAGGGTGCCCAGCCCTCCTCTCGCGTTCCCTCTGCCCCCGGGCGAGGTTTAAAACCGCAGTGAGGCTTTGCCGTGTGCCGGGGTGCGCCCCTGACACCCCCAAACAGCAAGGGTTAACACGGCCGGACAGTGAGCAGAGGGAGGGCTGGGCTGCTTGTAAGCACTGTGTTAGATTCCTCTTTGGAAAAGTTCGCTGTTGCTTAGGGCATGCCAGAAAAGAAGGGGAATTTTGCCATGTGAAGTCCAATTTGCACGTTTTAGCTCATTCTTCTGTCTCTTGCCCTGCACAAAATGGGGAGGGAGAAGAAAGGGAAAAAAAAAAAAGCGCTTTGCAGTGCTCATCCCCTGTCCTGGGCAGCTTGGGGTTTGTTGTCTTTTGTTCCACCGCTGCATTCCTCAGGGTTACAGTTCTCCCGGCCCTGGTCCTTCTCACTTGCCTCCCTCAGTTCTCATTCATCTCGAGGAGCAAGGAAGCTGGAAGCGTAGGAGAGGGAATCTCCAAACCCGGGGTGTGCAGCCCCCGCAGCTGTGCTCAGGGGTTACACCTGGAGCAGGGGGTGAGCAGAACCAAGGGTGGGAGTCTGCTCAGAAGCTCAAGCACGGGGGCGTCTACCAGGGCAATGGGAAATTCAAAGGGTTCAGCTAATTCTGAGTGAGGTTTATGTGCGATTCAAGTCAACCCCCCTTCCACACAGGCACACACTCCTCCAAAGCTTCATATTGCCCAGGTTTCTTTTTAGATCAGTCATCTGTGCAGCTGCATTGCATGGATTTTGCCACTAGAATGCACCCTTATCTATGGTAAGAGGACGGATGGTTGCTTAAAAGCATTAACTCCTTCTTCTCCAAAATTTCCAACTTAAGGCTTTCTTTGCACCTCTCAGGTGTTCCTTGTTTTACTGCCTTTCTACCCCATGCAGACTCAGTAGTAAAGATCAAATTCCTCCTGTTCTTACCCCTTGCCCTCCAAAGAAGAAAACAACATTGCTAAGTTTGGTTGGGTGGTTTTTTGCTTTTCTTTCGACCAAGAGTTTTTTCCAGAGGTTTTATTTATTACTACCTGAATCTCTGCTTCGATCACAGTTAACTGAAAAAAAAAAAAAGAAAAGAAAAAAAGGCACCTTTAAGGTAAGAAAAGCACTCCTCAGGGGTTTTATCTTGAAGTGCTTTAAAATGGTTTCTCCAGTTGACACTTAGGGCTTTTACAGCATATTAATTGCATCCTGCCACTGTTTTTTATGAGAATCTGCCACTGGTCTGAATGGGTGCTTTGCAGAAAATACCACCAGGCAGAAAGGGAGCACTGCTCACCTGGAGATCTGGAAACACTTTGTGAGAGGGCTTAGGGCAGGAGAAAAGTGGCTTTCCTAATTCTCTCATCTGCCCTGTAAGAAACAGAGTGCCCCGTTGATTAATAGCTGGTGCAGAGACAGTGAGAGTATCTGAGGGGTGGAGGAGAGGTTTCACTCCCACTCCTACCTGCGAGACACAAAATGGTGAGGCATGTAGAGAACTGCCTCCATCAAGCCCAGCTGCAAGCCCTGGCATGGGAGGCTTGGGCACGGCTGGATTGCCACGGGGCAGAGATCCTGCGAGGGATCCCAGGGGAAGCTGCTCTTAGGGCTGCCCGGGAAATTTCTCTTGGGCCAAAACCCAGGTCAGGTGAAGTTGTCTTGCAGCCACCCTCATTTCACTCCTGTGCTGTCCTGTGAGGACGCTCATCCACAAAAGCTTGCCTGGAAACTGAGTTGTATCCTCAGGCAGAAGATGATAATATTTTAGCCATGAGAAGTGCCCTCTTGGCAGGTATCCCCCCATTTTATGAAAGTAGTCTCAGCTATGGGGATCTTAGGGCTGCCACCTGTACTGAACCACTGAGGCCAGCAGTTGGGATGGAGTTGCAGATGACCCCTGGTCTGTGCTCTCTCCATGCTTTTCACAAGGTCTGTCTTTATGGCATCTTCTGCTGACACCAAAAAACGCCCACTACTACCCTGGCAACATAAGACAGCCACAGGACAGTGTGCAGCGTATGGCTGGCTGTGAGCTGTAGGAGAGCCTGCAGCTAACAAAGATCACATTTCTCCTGGCTTGTGCTCTTCCAGGGGAGATCACAATCATGTTTTATGTTTATAAGACATGCTCTCTTATTTCGAGGGAGTGAACAGAGAGCGTTCAGAGGAAACCAACGTTTCTGTTAGTGTCTTCTAGTGTATTTCATTGCTATAGGCTCATGGGTTACATATAGCTCTGCTGCAAAAAGAGAAATAATTATTTGGAAAGCAGTTAGTGTTCTTAACATATCAGATATGTTACACTTCATTATGATAATCTCAGTAATATGCAAAAGCACTGACTTTCCTGGGTATGATAAAGAGGATGGAACACATACTTTAATCAGTTTGGGCTAATCTGTGTGTTTTGGAAGCACTTAGAACATAAAAAAAAAGTTCAGGCTGAATGAACTGAAGAACATAAAGAAAAAAAGATTAGGAGCTGAATGACATACAAAAGTAAGATACTTTTTTCTTCTCCCTCCAGAACCACTGTCTGATTTTTCTAGATCTGAAACTCATTAGCAAAATAATGCTTATAGAGGAGAATGTATATTTTTTTTCATGAGCAAGCACTAAAAAACACAGAATAGTTGTGAAATCAGGAGCCTGAAGCATCGTTCTGAAAAAAAAGAAAAAGCCAGTACTTCTGCAAAGTACTTGGAGGGAAGAACGACAAGCAACAGAAGTAGAACTGATGGGACAAGTCTGAGACAGAAGTGCGGAAGGAGATGAACACCAGCAGGAGGTGCAGATATCAGCACAGTATTTCACTTTGCGTGGAGACTGCGTTGTGTGTCAAAAGTAAAATGTGATTTCTTCCCAAGATATTTGTTCTTCCCTTGGACAGTGCCTTCTTGCTTGCGATGATAACCCCAACAAGTGTTCGCGGCTCGGTGCAGGGAGCCCCTTCCCAGCAGGATCCCGCAGCCCATCCCGCAGCAGTGGATGTAGTAGAGCTAGCGAGGGCTAGGTGGCATACTGGATACGTTGGAGAGTCACCTCTAAGGACTTCCTTCCACATCCAGCAAGGGCTAGGCTGAATGAAATTATCTCTTTGCAGGCAGCTTTCTGTGTCATTAAAAAAACAAAGCAACCGATGCTTCCAGTGAAGACAGCATCAATGTTTTGCTTTCTAACATGCCTCATGGGGGTATCAATTTTTAACCGCATGTAGAAATGGAGTCTCCCCCCACCAGATCAGCGCCTGGGTGTTCTGCGGGGCCGTGTTGGCTCTGTTTCACATTATCAGGGCTCAGCTGCCAAGATTTCCAGTGGTGACGGGTGACTGGGGTGCCTCCACCTCCCAGTGGCCCACACCGGCCAGCTTGGGGTGCAAAGTGGGGGGATTCAGTAAGAGAGGGACATCAGGTCCTGGGCATCAGGGGGTCCTTCCTCAGAGACTTTCACAAGGACTGAAGCATAAAGGCTATACTGGATGTTTAAATGATAGAGGCAGAAATAGCTCAGGGGACAAATTCCTCTTGCCTGAGAACGGACAAAATTAATTTCTTCTGCTAACAGGGAAAAGACAGATGTTTCATCATGAGCAGACAACACAGGTTCCCTTTTGCACCTTCCTGGCCAGAGCAGAGGTCATTGTGTTGCTGGTGGCTCTCACAAGGACCTGGGTGTGGGGTGAGCAGTTCAGTGCCCCTCACAGCACCGTGTATGGCCCAGCAACAAGTGGGGCTGTGAGTCTCCTGCCCCACTGGCCATGTGTGCCATGGCCATGGTGCCACATATGTACCTGCTTCCCTGGGGCATTGGAAAAGTGCAGTCTGGCTCTGGGGAGAGGTGCTCCATGACCGGGGATGAGTTGCAAAAGAAGCTTGAATTTCCCTTATCTGTGCAACAGGACTGCTGAGGCTTTTGTGTCTCAGAGGGGACAGGATGAACTTAAAGGACTGTCTTTGTAAGTGGCTGGAGATCTTGTCAAGGTGCTCTGCAAGCTGGAAATATCCATGTGATTCACTCGCTTTCCACCTCCACCTTCCCCCGCTTCATGCTGCCCACATTGTTTTTTTGTTATTAATTGTTTTAGATTCAGACAATGCCTCTCCTTTGGCCTCAGGCAGACACTGGCTGAATCACTAAAACACTTTAACACACATCTGCTGAGGCAGCAAAACTCAGTATCTCCTTCTCTCTTTTTCTGCCTCTCCAGTATCACAGTCAAAAGGTGACTGAGACACAAAGTAGATCTGAAATTGGCTGAAAAGGGAAAGTGCTCCCAGCTGAAGTGCAGAAAACACCTGCATCTAATAAAAACAAATGAGAAACATCATCAATAACCAGGAGAAAAAGTAGTGTAAATAAAGAAAGAGTATAAATTCAGATGGTCTCTGGGAAACTTGAACAGATGCCCTAGCCTGCTGTCTTCTGGAGGTATTGGCTAATTATTTACCTTGTAGTGAAATAAAACACAGGGGCTTGCCTTCTCTCTCTAGTATAGACTCAGGTGCTCTAGAAACCTTGCTGTGCATGTGGGTGCCATGGTGATGGGTGACACAGAAATACAATAGATTGTTGCTGTGGCAGGAGAGGGACATCTCCTAGAAGAAGGAGTTGTCCTAAGAAGGATACTCTTTCTGCCTGTGTAAGGTTTTACATCTTCTGAGTACTTGGATAATGATTCAAGGTAGAAAATGTGTTTGGAGTTGACTGAGAATCTTGAAGTCCCTTACAGGGTGTGTTGGGTGGAGGTGGGATGTCCTTTGCCTCAGTGGTCATGTACCTGCTGCTGGCCCCATGAACAGCAGTGAGGAGTATTTATCTCGAGGAGATGACTCCTGACTGTGACCTCCCTCCAAGCCTGCTCTGTGCACGTTCATTCCTGAACCTTTGCATAGTGCCGGAGGAGCTGGCATGAAAATACCCTCTTGGAGCCCTGCTGATTTCATTTTTTCTTTTTTCATCTTTCAACCACTCTGGATTCCCTTCTGCTCTGTGCATGAGCCAAGATGGATATAGGCTTTTCATCTCTTTTTGTGATGCCATGTGCCTGAAAATGTTCTCGTCTGAATCAGTGTTACCACCAGGAACACACCAAAACCCCTGTCCAGGGACATGTATTTATCATGGAGAGTCTCGTGGATGGGTATGAGGCCAGCAGTTGGGATGGAGTTGCAGATGACCCCTGGTCTGTGCTCTCTCCATGCTTTTCACAAGGTCTGTCTTTACGGCATCTTCTGCTGACACCATGGCTGCACCATTGACAGGAGTGGGTATGGATGGTTAGGAGGCTTTCTAGGGATGAGGAAACATAATCCCTATAGCCTGAAGAGTTCTCAGAAATTCTCCTGTCCCTTCTGCTGAGGTGCTGCAGAAGTTTCCAGAAACATCCAAACTACTCTGGGATCTGTGGGTAGCAAGTGCTGGCTGTTACCATTTATAGTCCTTTTAAATAGGGAGAACTCTCCTGCCTGTGACTATCACACCTTGAGTTCCTGCAGAGCTTTTTGCTGGTGGGATGCCTGTGTGCAGCTGCCTTCATTAAATACCCATAGTGAGCAGTTGTATTATTCAAAGGACAATTAAGGTCCTCAGCAAATTAATGGCTCAGGCTGCAGCTTAGAGCCTCAGTTTCCCCAATGGGCAAGGAAAATATCCTGTCTCTGTCCCATCCCAGACACATGCATGGAGCCTCATCCCTGAAGGTCTGCAGAGTACTGTAAGATCAGAAATGCATGAAGCATTTCAGGGTCCTGCTGAGACTCTGGGGACAGCAGGTTTTGTGATGGGTGTGCGGGCTCATGCAAGACTGGATGGAGATGGTCCCAAACCAGAGAGGCCCTCAAACCCTGCTTGGATACATCCTCTTCTCAGCCACCAGTAACTGGCCTGGATGTGGGCTCATGATTATATCCCTGAAGTAATTCCCTGGACTTCTCCTTACCTCTGCTCTATAATTATTCATAGTTATTTTCTAATGCCTGTCCTACCACTTGTTTTCTTTCTGGCTTTCTTTTTCTTACGAGTAATGGAAACACATCAATGGCCTTTCTCCAAGAACAGTTATTAAAGCCATCACCCCTGCCTATCTCCCCTCCCCTCATTTAAAGCCTATCAAGCTCCATTGGATTTGTGGCCAGAGTTTGCATCAAATTACTATTTTAGAGTTGCCAAAATAAGCACAACCAGAAAGTTTGGAAGAGGGGGTGGGGAGGGAGAAAGAAGAATAGGGAAAGTTATAATCTTCCCAGATCACTATTAATTACATTTATAATAATTATACTTTTCCAGACGGTTACACTGCTGACAAGTAGGAGGATCAGCTCTTGCAGGGCAACCTGTGTGTGTATTTTGGCCTTTGCTTTTTCTCTACAACAAATCCTTTGTGACTTGCAGCTGCTGCTGGGACACCTCTGTCCCCAGTGTGATGGAGAGGACCATGTGCAGGGAGAGTGGATGGCTTCACTCCCTCAATGACAGCGCTTGCTCCCACAAGCAGGTCCCAGCTTGGCTTGCCAATTTGCCGCCTCCTCTGAGGCTGAATTTCAGTGCCTTGTTTTGTTAATCCTGATGGTCTGGAGCACAGCAGAGGTGAGGTGCAGGATGCAGGACTGAGGGTAATTGTCTAAAGCTGTTGCTCAAGGCAAAGAAGCATTAAGAGGTGCTTTCTCGTGGCTCTGGACTGAGCTGTGTCTCCTTCTGATCTCCTGGGAGCATGCTCTTGCTCGGGTGGATCTAGTGGATAAACAGAGCAATTTGGAGTAGCTCTCACAAGTCAGACTGTTCCTCATGTGTCAGGGGATATTTATTTATTTATGTAAAGGGGTTTAGCAATTAGGGAAGAGAACAGAGATGTCAAAAGGCACTTGGCTTTTCTCCAACCAGTTCCTTCTTCTGGTGCCTCTTTCTGAGGCCACTGTCCTCCCCAGTCTCCTGCAGTGCTGAAATCCCTGACAAGTGTCTCCCTTGCACTGCAGCTGAGGTTATTCTCTGCTCTTATTGCCTTTGCTTGACATTTCCTGCTTGACACCCCCTCTCCTATCCAGAGGGGTGAGGACCCAAATACTCATCAGAAGCAAAACCTCAAAGGCATTAAACACATTTTTTCATTGACCCAGTTACCTTAATTTTCAGAGCTGTCTTACTTCAGACACATCAAAACTTTGGATCCCACATATTCTCACCTGTAATGTGATACATTTTATGTCTTCTACCAAATGCCCTTCCTAAAACTGTGTATTACACAGGCCCCTCAGTGAAGAACAGAAACACCCTCTTACTAGTGGGGAAACGTTTTTATACAACATCCACTTTGCCTCCTGCTTGTGAATCCTGATCCTCAAGGGTCAACTAAAATAATACTGACTCTTGAACTAAAATTCATAACTCTCCTGCCTGTGTCAAATCACAGCCTCAGCTAGAGATATTAATTTTATGGTATATTATAGCCTCCCCTGAAATTTACCTGTCCCCCAGGATTCTAAAGGCAATAATTTTCTGTCCGTCCGTTCATCCAGAACCAGCAGCTTTTTTACCTCCCCTTTTCCATCTTCCTCCTCTGCTTTCCAGTTGCTGGCTCCCTTAAGATAGACAGGCATGGCCATCACAGCAGAGAGACACAGGTGGTGTTTGTAAGCCAGGGACAGATCTCCCTGGCACTCCTGACAGATGGCTTGCAGCAGTGGTCCCCCTTTTCTCTCACTTGTGCAGTAATTGCAAAAGTACACAGAGCAAAAGCTGAAGGGCCTCACTGCCAGCCTGCTACCCTTAACTCCCTTACCTCCTTGGTGAGGGGAGGCATTTTCACCCTTTGAGCAACACATCCTTTCCCGTTGTTTTCCCTAGTAAGCATCCTGACTCCCTTTTCTGTCCTGCTTGCTGTCTGGCATTGCTCATGGATACCCCAGCAAGAGTTCCTGCCACCATCTGATGAACAGCCGTGGGACACACTGGTCCATGGGCTTGAGACTGGCCCTAAGGATTGTTTCACCCAATGTTAAAGGAAATAATAAGTGGTATTAAATTAGATGCATAAAAAGTAGTATTAGAGCACATGCCTAAAAAAGACAGTTGAAATTAGAGCAGATGCAGCAATCCAGGAAGGAGTTGAGGGAAAGCAGAGTCTGTGCCCAGCACAGAAATAGTGAGGCCTTCAAGGTTCAAGTAAATCTTGGGCTCCCAGACTCAGAGCACACATCAAAGGCCTGAACTTGGTCCAAGCCATCATTTTTATTCTTTCCCCCCCGCACTCCTCCCTTTTTCTTTTCTTGAGGAGGGAATCTCCACAGCCTCCTGTGAACCAAGTTTCACAACCTGGGGCATGTGTTAGCTTTCTCTGCAGTCTTCCTATTTTCCTTCACAGCTGTGCTAAGAAGCACAGGTAGGCTAAGAGAGAGGGAGAGGGAAAGTCAGGGCCACTTATGCCTTGAATTGGTGCTAACTCCTCAGAAGAGTCACTGTGAGGTTGAGTGAAGCACATGGGTCTCACAGCAGGAGCCAGCACCCTCATGGATCTTTGCTGGTAAACAGCATATGAGCATATGAGTGTTGTGCTTTTGCAGCCTGGGGAAATGCTGTGACTCAACACACTTGTGCCAGTGGGTGACATCTTTGCGTTGGGATGCATGTGTTGGCATCAGGAATTAAATTCAGCATTTCCCCTGCATATCAGGCTGACAGGAACTCGCTCAGACCGAAGGCATGCTCCAGCACACGTGACATCGCGTCTTTGAGGGCTCTTCTTGCAATGGTCCCAGGGAAATGCCAGCCAACTCTGTGCTCTTTGGCAAGAGGACAGTGATGGCAACAGGGCAAGAAAGCACAGCCCTCTTACAAAAGAAAATTCTGGGAGAGCTGCTCCATAGCTGTGGGCTGCACATTCCTCTGAGATCCATGGACCTTTGGTCACCATCCCTCTGTCTGAAGCAAGTCTGGTATAAATGATGCCTTAAGATATTTGCCTTCCTCTAGGGCAGTTAATTTTCACATTTCAGATGGGAACCTGAGATTGAACCAGTGAGTGCAAAATGGGCAACAGGTGGTTGAGGACTCAAGTCAAATGTAGACCAGCTTGACAGGGTAGACTCAGAGCACAGTGCCATGAAGAGCAGGCAATTTACAACAGTTAGGAAGAGGAGCAGGGATCTCCCTCTCCTGTCACACAAGGAAGCTGGAGAACCCTTTCTTGGTCACATTTGGAAGGACCACAGTTAACAAGCATTCTGGCAATGATGCCATCTCTGCCAGCATTCATATACCAGAGTGATGGATTCTTCCTCAGGACAAGAACTTTATCTGTGAACAAAAGTTTCTGCGTAAGTTTCGGCCAAAGGAAAAAAATCATTCCTCCCACGTGTCTTCATTTTTATGGCCCATTTGCACTCTTTTTCCGGAGTTTTCAGCAGCCTCTTCAATCTTCCTGCAGAAATCCCTGAGGACAGTCTGATCCAACATAAACTTTACTGTAGCAGCTTTCCCAGGTGACTGGCTCCTGTAGCTATTCTCTGTGCTCTAGCTCTGCTTGAAGTCATTACTTGTTGCCAGATCCTTGATGCTGTTCTGAGGTCTTCCAGTCTGTGAATAGCACATTGCCTGATTTCCCATCTATTTCTTGATGTCCTTGTTGTCTGCCTCTTAAAATCTCATCTTTCCAAAGCATGGCCAGAGTTTTCAGATCTTGTATGCCACACTCTCTGCTGAAACCTTCCAAAATCCAAACATATTTCAAGTCTAATGGTGGAAGATTTTGGAGATCACAGAGTCGTATAAGACCGTCACCTCCTCCTCAACTTTACTGACACATGTAGAGTCATAGCACAGTAAAATTGTTGGGGTTGAAAGAGGCATTAAAGGTTATATCATTCCAACCTCCTGGCATGGGCAGGGATATCTTCCACTAAACCAGGTTGCTCAAAGCCCCGTCCTGGCCTTGAACACTTCCAGGGATGAGGTAGCCACCCCTTTTCTGGACAACCTATTCCAGTGCCTCACCACCGTTGTCGTGAAGAAATGAAAAATATGAATGCAATAGCCTGTCCTTGCGGACTCCATCCCATCTTATACGTTTAAAAGTCCTTATACATTTAAAAGTTGGCTGTCCATTTGAAAGTAGTTGTGGAGCTATTTCGTGGTTGAAGTTAGGTGCGGAAGATCTGAGATGTTCCCAGATCAGAGAGAGTTTTGGTGGATGTTGAGAAATCCTGTCCTTTCCAGGGTCAGTTGACCAAGTGGTGACTGCTTCAGTGTTGGCAGTGTTCCTCTAAAGCAGCCTGGCTTTTGTGCCTTGGAGTCCACAGCTTTTCCAGCAGGCTTGTGAGCCTTTGGCTGATGGCTGCGCAGCTTCCAGGGCCCAGGCAGGAGCGGGTGGCTGCAGTCGCCCTGGCTGCAGCCTGCACGGGATGTCTTAGGCTCAGTCATGCCTGCATCTGTTCCAGCTGGTGATGAACCAGAAGGACCACTTCTGCCTGAAGAGGTTGCTGGAGAGTGGCCTTAGATAAAGTTTGGACTTGGGAATTCTGTTCCTGGAGCTGCCTGGCAACAGTTTTAACCAAGCATGATGTTTGGCTGCTGCATTACAATCACTAGTCTTTTTCCTCTCTGCCATAACCAGTTTCCATGAGCACTGAAAGGCAAGATCTACCAAATAAACTCAACAAAACAAACCACCCAAAAAAACCCTCTCTGTTGAGGAAAAGATTAGTTAAGAGACTACATTTCCTGTACATCAAATTTCTGAGGACATACAGGTTTCTCAGTTTCCAGGGCACCGTAAAATCAGACACAGTAGGAAGGGGGAATGAAATTAATGGGAAAAGTGTTGTGGTCTGCTCTCAGCCAGAGCAGTCTCACCAAAAGTGATAGGACTCTGCCAGTGAAGCATGAGCGGGATTTGGCCTTGCATCTGTTAAATGGGGATATTACCAGAGTACCAGATGACACAGCCTAGTTCTCTGAAACCAATTCTGCTAAAGTAGAAAAGATTTGTTAGAAGGCTGCAAGGTCAGGAAAGCAAGATTATTGGTTTAGCAGCCTTCTGCTGTGCTGGGGACCCCAGGCGATGGCAAGCACAGCTCTGCCCAGTGTCTCACATCTTTGCTTTGTCATTTAAAGACTTGTAAAAAGGACAATGAGGCATTCTCCTTTCTTTCTCTTCAATATTTGCACAGTTGGAGTAATTCTTAGTCTGTACTTTTTTTTTCCTCCTCAGAAAACAAGTGCTTCAATGCCCTTATTTTCTAAATAAACCGAACATGCCCACACAAGTGCACCCACGAATGTGAGCAGCCCAGGGCGCATGACCACAACAACGAAGCATTTTGTAGCACAGTCTTCATGAATATCCTGTTCAGACCAGCCGAGCCCCCTGTTCATAAACAGCTCTATAGTTCCTATTAACCAGCAGCCCTCCAGTAATGATCCGTTCTGTTCAGCCCTGTACCCTTTGGTGACCTCCCAATAAAAGACCCTACTATTGCTGCGCAGCTTGGCCACAATTAATCAGCGCAGCTCTGGGCTTGCAAATTACTTTCACCCTTGCCAGCCATTACTTTCGAGTGACCCTACAATAACAAATCGAGATCCACTTCTGGCAAAATAGTCAAGCTTGGCTTTTTTTTTTTTCCCCCAAATACCTCAAAACAGTTCTCTAAATAAATTTTTTCCCTATCCATTTCAGAAATTAAAAGGTTTAACCTGAGCACAAAGAAATAGTAATTTGGAAGAAAAGGCAGAGATGACTTTTAATTGGTTAATTGTCCAGTCAGGAAAAAGACGGAACACTCAGTGTCAGTCTGGAGGATCCAAGTCACAGATCATATCTATGGAACTGCAGAGTGTGTGTCCCCACCCCAGAAGATGAGGATGTAAGCCCTCTTGTGCCTGGGCCTGTCTCTTGCCTGAGGTCCCTATCCAAAGGCTTAGGAGATGCTGTGACAGCTGTGCTGGGGAGTGTGCTCACAGTTCCATGCCTGTGCTTGAGCCCCAGCCCTCTTTAGCTTCCTTGTGCAAGTGCAGTCACAAACCTCTGGTTTGTCCCCCCTGCACCCTCCCTGCTCTTTCTGGGATGGTTTGCTGGTGGCCAATGCTGTGAATGAGTCACTTTTTCCTATAGCTGGTAGTTAATCTCCAGCTCTCTTCTTTATCTGGTTGCCAGTTTTCAGGAAAAGTGTAGAAATGTTGCATCTTGGAGCACCCTGCAGTGCTGTCAGATTGAGTTGAAATGGGCCAGTGGGTTGAAAAGCTACTGTAAAGTCATGAGGACATGGAAGTGCCCATACCCTTAAGCATAAATATGGCTGTGCACCATTCAGTCTGTGGTTTCTGGTGTCACAGCATTGTGGTGGCATTTTCACTGTGTCCTTCATAAGCTTCTGCCAAAGTCAGAGTCTGGAATTTGTCCTGTTTCACCTTGTTTTAGCACCTGGGGTTGAAATGAATTTTAAAAGCAGAGGGAAGCACAAAGAGCTGGCACACAGTGGGGTCCTGGCTCTGATCTCTCCAGAGCCACTGACTCACTCTGTGATCTTCGGCAAAGCTGTTGACCTGCTCGTGCTTTGTGCTACACAGCTGGAAAATTGAGTAAAGAAAAAAAAAGCCAATGAGAACTTCACTCAAAAGAGCAGATGCACAAATTTTCTAGATAAACAAATCACCCAAACCCTGCCACTCCAGTGTCCCCAGTCCTTCTCTCTTCCTTGCATCTTATAGTTAAAGCAACAAGCAGTTTAAAGTTGAAAATCTGGGGCTGTGTTTTCTCACACGTTCCGGATCCTCCTTTAACTGTGAAAATGTTCAAAGTGAAAACTTGACCTGGCAACAGTTTCTGAATGACCTGGCTCTGGCTGTGAAATCCACTTCAGCTTTGCAGGAGCAAATTTTTACAGTCTTCTCTGGTGGAGGAACAAAAAGATTTTTATTATTATTATTATTTTTCTTCAAGAGGAAACTTTATACAGACTGTGTGTTATGTTTTCTCCCAGCACTCAAGGTCAAATCTGTAGTTCTGGTCTCATTGTTCCCCACTCACTTTATATCACCCAAAAAAAATAAACCCCCTTCCCTGCTCTCACTGCAGACACCCCACGGCAGCAGAGGGGAAGGACAGAAGCGCAAGCAAACAAACGTGACATTTCTGCCATTGCAGCCACACACAGTAAAGACACGTCTGGGGCAATGTGATCATATAACTGGAAGTTGCTAATTATAATTGCTACCTCCTAATTCAGAGGAGTAGTGACTCACAGGAACTCTGGGCTATCCGGGCCTCCCAGATCCAAGTTCCTCAGACTACAAGCCACGAAACTGACAATAAAGGCCTCCAGTGGATTAACTTCAAGCTGGAACTCAAAAGTGGTCAAAGACACCACTGGTGAAGATTTGATATCAACTTCTCTCCAGCTTGGTAGTGAGTGTAGGATCAGAAGCTGTGGCTGAATGTCTGTGGCTCAGTGGGAGCCAGCTTGATCCTCCTCAAGCACGCAGTGCCAGAGGCCCTCTGCTGAACACTGCAGTGATTTTCTACTGGTCATTTTTGCCAGGACACTGTATGCAGCACCAGCCATGCACTGGTTGAAAAAGAACATTTATGTTTGTTGGAAAGGCTTCCCCTGTGCGTGACAGTGGCTCTTTGCATGTGCAGCCAACACGCCTCACACCTCGTCAAGACTCACAAGTGCACACAGCACAGGACATTATTATGTATGTGCCTGCACACTCTCACAAAGCTGAGCCTTAGGTGACAACTAATTCTGAATGATGTGCTAAAAAACCTAACAGGTATACAATAAGGACTAATCCTAACCTGAAAAAACACTTCTTTTTATCTCCTGGCATGGTCCCTGGACAGGAAAGCCTAGTCTCTAACACTGACTTTCCCCACAGTCATAGACAAGTGTTAGCTTCAACTTCTTAGTCTTAGACACTAGGCATGATAAACATGCCTTTTTACTTGGCCAGCTCATACCTCTGTTTCTGAAGCTTGGCCTGGGGAATAGCATGTCTCATTCCTGTAAGGATTCTGGAGGTGACTACTACAGGATGGAGGAGGGAAGAGAATTTATTTATAAACCAAGCTGAACTGACTTGTGCCAGGCAGACTTTGGAGTATGGTCCTTGATCTTTTAGTCACAAGGATATATATGGCCTGCATTTCCAGAATTGTAAATGAGACACCACATCATCAGGGTTGAGAGAGTAACACACTGAGGAAATGGAGTCAGGCCAAGGACATATTACAGTATTATCTTATTATTCCTTCACACTCTCTTTCAATCAAACTGTGTTCCCTGTCCAGCATTTTACACATGATTATAGACTCTCTGGGGGCAGAGGCCATCTCCTTGCTGCATTTGTGCAACCACTGAAACAATGCGGTCATGTTCTTGATGAGGAAGAATTTCTGCATGCCAGGGATGCTGATGATGCCAGGATGCTCTCGGGAAGGGGAAAGGAGCACTCGCCTGCTGAGATGCTATTCCACAGCACAGTTAAAGGTCTGTTTGCTTGTCTCACTTATTCCAAGTCTGCAGGGGCTTGGTCATGGCCATCTAAGGAATATGTGCGTGAGATATTGCAACCAGACAGTTCATTCCTCTCCTCACAGAGGTGTTTCCACATTGGAAAATGCCTCACTTGCACAGGAATTACCCCTGCCACCAGAAATAACTAAACATGTAACTAAAATGTAAGGTCTAAGGAATATTGTCAGAAGTTTCTTTAAGGTAATTTTTATTAGGTGTTGGATGTCCTAGTTGAGGGTTATTTTCCCCCTTAAAGGCTAAGGAAAGAATCACACCATCATCTCAGCCCTCCCATAAACTGCCGGCAGACCACGTTCTCAAGGGGAATGGGGGGACTGGGATGAGCCCTGCTAGATTACAGAGTGTGACCAGATGTGCTGAGGAGTTTGTGAATCCTGTTCTTTGCTACAGGGTTAACGTGCATGAGGAGACTGCTCATCCTGTAGCTGTTCCTCCTGTGGAGCTGGAGCGTGATGTTGCTTTGAAATCATCTCCTCCTCCCATCTCCACTGCTGTGGGAGGCACTGCTCCATCACTGTGACACTGATGGCTTTTGGGGCACTCTCTTTGCTCTCCCCACACTTCCAAGAAAGCTTTTCTAGTGCAGTGTCCACTGCATTCTGCCCATTTAGATGGTGTCCTTTAGGTTTTCCTGCTGCCCGCTGTTTGCCCCATCTCTGTGGCCAAGGCTAACTCAGCCATAGAGGCTAAGTGGGGGAAGGAGGGAAGCAGAGCAGTGAGACAGAAGTTGTAGTGGCTTGGAAAGGCTGTTCAAAGGCATCCAGAAGGGATCTGTGTGCACCATTCTGGCCCATGCTCTACAGCCACAGGCAGGCAGTGATGGAGAAAGTGCCTATATGGAGGCATAAGCTGCTCTGTGCTGAACTTTTCCTGTACATCATCCCCAGCAGGGCAGAGTGGTGCCTGCATGTTATGTACCTCTGAGCAGGGGGTCATCAAAATGCCTAATTATGCTCTGGGTGGTGTCACATGCTGAGCTTATTCACTTGCTGTACTCAGGGACTTGACAGAGCCAGTGAGTTGGTAGGAGGAACATAGCCATCCCTACTCTAAATCCACTTCCATCCTTGTCCTGGGGATTGGAGACTTGGGTCACATTTCTGTACATTCTGCTTAGCCCTGCTGCCTGGTGTGAATAGGACAAGATCCTTGAAGAGTGATGGGTGTGTTTGCACAGCTACAGATCACCCTGCAGGCCATGTAAATCGAGGTATTCCTGAAAACTTCATCCACCATCAGTTCTGCCTGGTTACTTTTTACAAAACCCTCTGAAATCAAAGAGGAAGGAGTCAGGCAGTCCCTGCCCATGACAAGCCCCAGTGACCAGATGAAAAGGAACAATCCCTAATTAGCAGCCAGTGCAGAGCCATCTGTGCTTATACATAATCTGCTAGATATGGGCCACTTGAGGAGAGGAGAGCCTGGTGTCAGCTTCTTGTGAAACCTACTGTGATGGCAGCACCGCAGGATAAACTTTTGGGATGCTTATGGGAGGGTGAGAGTGGACAGTGTCATGTGAGTGACATCATGTCCAGCAAAACAGCTGGGAAAGGACACAGTGGAGAAATTTAGAAGGTGTATTGGTGGGGATATGTAATATTTGCTAAGCTGAGACCTGAGGAGCTGTCACAGTTGTTGCATCACAGGTGACAAGGATGGGAGAGAGGAGAATGGGAAGTCCATTGAAACTATAGAAGACAGTAACTTGCAGGGTTTTGTCCAGGAGGGAGCAGGTGGGGTAATCTCCATTGAGAAAAGTCTCACAGTTCATTGCATCTCTTTTCCTTCCCCTGGAGGAAGGAAAACATGCTTGAAGAGGTCTTCTGTTTTGGAGAGAGTTGGGCATTTCACCTGCTTTATCTAAACCAGTCCACATTTTGCAGGCTCTCAACCTGCAGCAACATTTCCACATCACTAATCACAATTTTGTTTTGGTTTTTGTTGTTGTTGCACAGATCTGAACTTCCCAGAGGGAGCAATAAATGACAAAGAGGTGAGGTTTACACTGCATCCAGATGTGCCTGGTAGACAGTCGTGCCGTGTGTTATGTTTCTGCCTTGCATTATATCTCAGGTTTTGACCCCAGGAGCAGAGCTCCTCAGCAAGCACTTAGTCACACTTAGACAGAAGGCCAAAGAGAGGGAGCAGCAGCCTTGGAAAATGGTGCTTTGCCCAACAATTGCTGGCTGATTTTCATGAGACAGCCCGAGATTTTGATACTTTTTGTTTCCAGTGTCTCTCTGGAGTTTTGGCCTATTGCAGCCATTTGCACTCACTGATTTTGGTGCTGGCTCCAGGTCTTCCTTCCAGCAGTCAGATTCCCTCATGCCTGAGGTCGTGCTCAAGCCCAAGTGATAATACCACATTCACATGTTTTTCAAAGGCTGGATCAAGCTATAGAGGTGACTGAACCTAGGAACAAATGTCCTGTTGTGCACAGAAACAGTGTGGAGCTGATTTTTGATACACCCACTTAGTGCAGCCGGGGTGCTGGCAGGCTGTCTGTGCTGGGTTGGTGCTTTATGGGACTGCAGCAGGGAAGCTGTGGGATGTTGGGTTCTCTTGCTGAGAGCACTGTTTGTGATTAAAGCCCGTAAAGTGACCGCAGGTTGTCACCTCTCTTTGGCATGAGATACACAACTAGCCAGGAAAAGGTAGTAACTGCTGACTTTGCCATTTTGCTAGTCTGTTTGCAGTCTTCCAGCTGGTTTTGAGCTCTCACAGTCATGTTGTTCTCCAAGCTGAGCTGTATTAATTGTCTCGAGAGACCCAGCATCAACTGCTTTATTGTAGTTCAAACTTGTGACGAGTAATTCGTTTTCTCTTGCTGTAATTGCTGGTAGTAAAACATTATTTCCACTCATCAGAAGGTCACAGGGCAAGATGCAAGCAGTCTTTGTAGCAGTTGTGGCAACCCATCAGAGAAGAACATAGTATTTGAGATTCAAGTGCCCCTGGACTTGGGGGTGCTAAATCCAGCACATGATAACAAAGAAAGATGAGAGTTGACATCTCTCTAGCAAAGACTTTTAAGGAAATGGGCTATGGATCCTAGCTGAGGCAGTTTTGAATAGATCTCTAGCTGTAGAGGGGTCAGCTCCCCCCAGACTGTCAGTTCTCTTTTTGTGTCCCACCTGATGTCCATTTCCTGTTGGGTTTCTCTGCTGTGTTTAGGTTTGGTGGGTTCCCTCAATCATGTGGATCTGAGTGATTAAACTGCATGTTCATGTGGTTTGTAGTTTTTAAGCTGCAAGATTTGTAAGCTATTATAAACAGAAAGGCCCAGCCAAATCTTGCTGCCTGACGGAGCTATCAGCATCTCTAGATGTGTAGGAGAGGCCATCCTTCCCTCGTGTTTATTTGTAACACAAGGGAAAAAAGGGAAGCAGAGCAAAGCCTAGTACCACATAATTTACTGAAGAGTGACAGCTAATTTGCATTTTAGCTAAGACATCCAGCAGCAAAATGCAATTGCTTTCACACACACACACACACACACACACACACACACACACACACACACACACACTCTGGGATTCCTACTACATGATCTTGGACACATGGATTTGATGGACAATGAGTTTTGCTGAAGCCCATTACAAATAAGGAAGAAATGTGACAAGGCTGCAAGGAAGTGTCGAGTGTTTGTGTGAGAAGGTTTGCATTACTAAAGACTAACAGGTATCCTCATGTGAGCTCAGTATCCCTCCACTGAGAGGTCTGTCTGTGCCTCTCCTGTGAGGTGGCCAGTTGAACAGTTCTGTAGGTGGGTGCTGAGAGATGGACAGGAGGGAGCTTTCTGAGAAAAAGTCTTCAGACAGAAGGACTTGACTGTGAGATGAAGGATCAGGCAGTTGGAACTGTGTTCATTTTACTCAGATGTCCTTACTTAGATATTCTCCACTTGCTGGTCATTTTAAATCTCCCAAGTCAAACGTGAAGGTTTTAAAATTTGTTTTTCCATACTGTCTAGAGAAGCCGGTGTAGTACTTTCCACTTTTTATTTTTTTGAGGACAAAAAGATATCCTGACAGGGAGACCTATTTTTGGTGTGTTATCAGATAAATATGACAGTGGAAATCTCTATGTTGCATTATCCACTTTAGTCTCTGCTGCAAGGAGCAGAGTCTGGTCTGAATGTGCTCCTGCCAGACCAGGGGTCTCAGTGCCTCCGGTTGCCGGTAGCCAGTGTGACACCCAGCCATTACTCATGACAGATCCTTGGGCTGAGGTTCATGCTCAAAATCCTTCTGCTGGAAAAGTGCCCTGCATCTCACTCCAAAGAGCACTGTTTTATTTTCCTCACCATCAGGTAACTCAAAAAAAAAATCCTCATGTTTTGTTCCTCTGGGCTCTTTTGAGTGCTGGGTGTGCAGCTCTGTGCCACCTCTCTGACATTTGCTCCAGCAGGGACACAGCCTGCCTTTCCTTCCCACATCTGAAAGCCGAGCCCTGCTCCTTCTCTTTCACTCGTTAATGTGGAGCAAAGTCAGGACTCACACAGCTCTTGCAGGGCCAGAGTGTCTCCTTTCAGCTGCCATTCCCAGGGGCTGTGTGTGTCCAGGGTGTCTGTCCTGGCTGGAGGTGGAGGCACACCCTGCTGAAGATGCGACAGGACCAACCGATCGCACCTGGGACCGTAACTCGTCACAGTTGGATGGGTTCCTGCTTTCAGACCAGCCTGCTCCAGCCAGCTACACACATCCTCCAGGCAATTTTAATGTTCCTGGAAAGTCCTCCCAAAAACAATCACATCATCCAGATCAGCTGAACATGTGGCCCACTGAACAGCTGCCAAAATCAAATCCATTCGCCTTTGAGAGGTGCTAGGGGAATTGCAGAGACCAAAAGGCATCACGTTAAGCTCAGAGAGTGAGACACACTGTCTTTGGACAAGTTTCTCGATGAGTCTGCCCTTGGCAGAAACCACTGGGCCCGTTTGGAGAGGAGCACTGCTCTGTGGTGCAGGCAAGTGCCTTGGGCAGCTCCTCTGCCTGCTGGTTTTTACTTCTGTCTTCAGTTTTAGTACTGAGCCACTCAGAGAAATGTGGGCCACTCAAGTCCAGTCTCCCCAGAAGAGCACAAGCTCTGCTGAGACCACCCAGTGGTGGGGCTGGGTGTGATGGAGCCCCTCTCCTGCTGGGTTTGGTTACCAGAGCCCGTCTCATCCTCGTTCTGCTAATACAGTGCTGAGAACAATGGGACCTCAGTCCCTGCTTTGGGTCTTGAAGTAATGAATAACAGCATCTTCAGCTGAGGCAGTCAAGCCATATTTGGGGAGGATGCACTCTTGTCTTCCAGGAAATGAGTCTGTGGAGCAGGTTAGCCCCTGTCAGCACACTGGTTGTGAAACCTGTGTGACAGTAATTTGTTGAAGACCTTCATCCTCCCTCTGCACTACACTCCCTGCATTGCCCTTGACACTTGTGAGAGGTTTTTTAATAACCAAGAACATCAGTGACCCTCAAGGATATTTTGGAGGATGTGACATTCTTATCTACTAATGAACAAAAATCCTAAACCCAGGGTTTTCCCTAGTTGCTTTTCCAGTCAGACTTTTCCTTCCTGGTTCCTGGGAAATGTGCTTTATGTTGCCATTGAAATCTTAAAAGAAATGAAAAACTGTGCCCTTGCAAAGAACTTAACTGATAACAATCTTCTCCTATCACTGTTTTATCAGACTTACAAGCCAAAGGAATGTTAGCAAAGGGGCGAAGGGACAAGATGTCAAATCTCCCCCTGCCAACCTTCCTTTCCACCTAACATCTGCCAACACAGGGCTGTATGTAGAAAAAATAAAAGCTACGCCTGCCAGATGGCTGATGGATAATGGTACCATTGTAAAAATTGGCCAGAGCAGCTCAGACAGCAGCCCTACCACCCTTCACAGCGTGCGACAAGGGCTCAGATGGCTGTCATTCACCTCCAGCCATAAAGTGGGATCTCCCCTCCAAGACCCGAAAGACCTCATCCTGCCAGGTGCAAAGCTCTCTGCAGTCTCCTGATATAAGTAGGAGGGCTCCTTGGCACCACCCTGGAACATGTATTAATATTTTGGATTTGTTTTTGTGGATATTTCAGGAAAGGGATGGCTCTGAGCTGCTGCGGAAGCTGTTGCAGAGAGAGGGTGCTGAGATATCTTCTGTAGGACTTTCTCTGGGGCTGTCAGCCTTGATACATTCTTAGCTTTCTTATTTCTTTCCATCTCTTCTGCTCATTTGTGCTTTCTTGGATTGCTGTCACAGAGGAAGGTTTTTATATTCATTGAATTTATACCTCAGTGACTCAGCACTGGGCTCAACCAGAAACTCAGTTGCCCTGAGGAGATATGGATGGAAGAAACGATCGTGTATGTAAGTATTTGTTGGCAGGGGACAAGTTCTTCCCTAGCCTCAGCTATTCACACACTTTTGATTTAGGAAAGCCTGAAGAAAGCTTTCTTACTTCCTCCTGAGTGATGCCAAGGAGAAGCAGGAGCAGATGTCATGCTCCAACATGCTGTGCCGTCTCCTTCCTTCACGCTCTGTGCCTTTCCTCCTGGTGCACTGGAGGGGAGCTCAGGGAACAGCACTCCTGGCCAGTTTGCTCCGTGCCTTTCCTCCTGGTGCACTGGAGGGGAGCTCAGGGAACAGCACTCCTGGCCAGTTTGCTCCGTGCCTTTCCTCCTGGTGCACTGGAGGGGAGCTCAGGGAACAGCACTCCTGGCCAGTTTGCGACTTCCAAATGCGTCAGCTGATCACTATCTTGTCTCAAATACCTGTCTGGTACAGACCATGTGGAGTATTAACTCTGCAAAAGAGGGGCTGGAGCACTGGAGCAGGATGGACAAGGAGCTGAACTTTAACTCTTTCACTGCACAGGCCCCTGCTCACTGGTCACAGGTACCATATGAGCGTGGTACTGGTGCAGGGGGATGCAGAGCTATCCATGAGGATGCAGGAGGACAGAGGAAGGCACCTGTGAGGTGCACACCAAATGGGGCTGGGAGGGCCATGTCAGAATCAGACAAAGTAGGCAGTTCCTCCTGTGGCATGTAGTTGATCTGTCAGATGGACACGGATGGAGATGAGCTCCCAGGGAACTCTGGATGAGTTAATGAAGAAATTCCTTAGGGATTAATAAATTTGCAGAGGATAACACGTTTGGATAACATGGGGGAAACAGCATATTTACTTATCCTGTTCTTACTTTCTCCAGGTTGCTGGGCCAGATGTGTTCAGACCCAGCCCAGCTGCCAAGTGTTCTCATACAATCTTCTAGCTCATTGGCAGCTGCCTAAAGCTGAACAATGCCTGGGGTAGGCCACAGACCTTAAGTATGCCCTTCTTGGAACTGCCATGATTGCTCATGGAGAATACCGAGTATTTCCCTCTTGGTTGCCATTAACAGAATGAGGGGGAGAAATGTTGCTCAGTGATAAGCCAAGATGTTGTCCACAAAACATTGTTTCTTAAACACACTGGGGGAACACAGCTAACCATGAGAGCTAAATGCTCTCCCTTGGTTCCTCATGTGCAAAGTGTGTACAGTTAAAGGCTGTTTCCTGCTACAGGCTACATGGCATGCTGTGACTGCACAACCTCAGTACCTTTTTAGTAGTTTGCTCCCACCAGACTAGATGTGTCCATTGTCCAGACAGCTGTGTCTAATCCAGAGCCTTCTGCTTCACAGTAGGTGTGGAGCAAGACACAAATGAGTAAGTTACCCTGGCTCATTTATTGGACCTGTCACTGCCATGCAGAGGCACCACTGGGATTGCCAAAGGTACAGGGAGAACAGTGGGGACACTGCAGGGATTTTAGGTGTTGGGTGATGGCAAATGTGACCTGCATCAGGCAAGGGTCAGGAGCCCCTCATCTGGGATATTATTGGAGTGGCAGCTAGAAGAGACTGCTGGCAGTCTCTCCAGGCATACCCTGGCTCTTAGCTTAGAACTTAGTGCTAAAATAATCTCCTTTTAGTACTGTCAGGCATTTCTGAGCACCTTTCTCCTGTTCCAGGATCCTGCTCAAGTTTAAACTCTGTTTTCACTTGGAAATAAAGAGGCCAAAGCCCATGTCTAGTGCACCCTGAGAGAGAAAATTGTTTCTGCTGCCACAGAAGATCTTTGTATTCTTGTTCTGGAGGAAACCCACAAAGTTGAACCTTATGCAACATATTTGGCAAACGAGGCTGTGGCAGGGTTGTGGCTTTGTGACCAGATGAAGTGACACAGGATGGGAAAGTCCCCAGAACTCAACCAGAGTGCAATAGGGACAGATGTAGAAAGGGGAGAAGACTGCTCTTGTGGTGACTTGAAACAGCAAGATCTATCAACACAGTGATAGGCCGGCAAAATCCCTCGGCTGTTCCATAAGTGTCTGGTACAGCTTTACCAGAGAGAAAAGGACCCAGAAGATTAAAAAACAGGATAAAATGAAGGAGGTCATCCAGTGAGTGGTCTGGTTAATGTTATATTGGAGGGCAGTTTCAAGATGTGGTTTATTTCCTCTAGATTTAAACTGTCTAGTGTTTAGGCATTTGCTATAGCACTCTATATAGATCGCAGTTTAGGCACTGGGGAAAAATGTGCGCCTCTAAGGAATATCCCAGCCTGTCCCAAAGATGGAGGCTATTCCTGCTTGAAAATGTCTACCTTTCTTCATGAACAGAATAATCTAGACAGGTATTGAATTTAAGCATCTAATTTACAAATGGCAAAAGTTGGTGGGATGAACATCAGTGTAGATAAGAATGAGCCTTTTCAGCCTTCTCCATCTGATTCATTACATAAATATTCTTCTGTACTCCATTAAAGAAGATAAAAAAGTTGTTTTCCACCATGTGAGTAACAGTAAGTACTTGAAAAGACTTCAGAAGACACCAAGGCCTTTGTGCTGTATTGTTGACAAAAGAATTACCAATGTGGACTTTTTCTTCATTCATTTGCAGCTAACAGAAGACGAAACAGTTTTCCAAGAATTCTGGTTTTAATGTAAATGTGTCAGTATTTTTTTTGGAGATGACAAAGCCTTTTATGAAACTAGAATTTTTAAAGGCAGCTTCAATATACAAATATCTCACCACAAATGGCTTTTGTATAAGTTCTACAGCAAATATCAGTTTCTTCTGAATAAAACCCTCATTTTCTCTGGAAATGTTCATGTCAGTGATGGGGATCACTGTGGGGTCTGGAGCAACTGAGGGCTGTTAGTTTGCTTAATGTAGCACAGCTAGAGAGAACTTTATTCTTTGTCTAAAAGGCTCTTGAGGGAAGGACAGAGAGGCATCCCCAGCATACATGGACTGCATCCAATGTCACAGGGATTGAATTCAGCTGGAGGAATAACACTCTCTGCTTTGAACTAACTATGGCTCTAAGAATGAAGGTAGGATGAGTGAGTTGATGAGATTGGATATCACAACAGCTGCTTTGCTCTCCACAGAGCCTCACTGCCTTGAACAGGGCAGTCCTGTCCTCTCGCAGTTCTTCACACTGGGGAATTGACTCAGGAACTTACTGAGGCAGGGTGCCAAAATTTAAACCTTGTGAGTAATCCAAGGTGTTCACATGAAGATGTGACAAGAGCAGCTTGCATATTTCAAGCTAAACATGTGCTGCAGAAAGAGGTGAAAATCCCTCATTCTAGGAGTGTGATGAGGGCATTAGGTACATTTCAGTCATAGTTTTATATTCCTTTCTTGTACTTTATTTGACAGTGATCTAAATCAGAGGGTTTTTTTCTAAGTGTTTTCTATGAGGAAATCCTTCCATATTTCAGCTCTAGATCTTTCTTGTTTGTGTTATACATCTTTTGAGAGCTGGTGATTCAAACTATGTTTGAGGTCAGGGAGAGAGGCTGTGTACACAATGGCATTTTAGCACTTTCAGTTATGTTTTCTAGCCTCTTCCTAAGAGTGATGTAGTCTCTGTTGGACACCAAGACCTTGAGGTTACAAGGGAATTTGGCACAAGACTCAGGGAACAACTCTCTGAATTTCCCTTTAGAGGTGTTCTTTTCTCAGCACACCTCATTTCTGTCTCAATGAGAAGCCAGTTTGCTTTCACCAAGGTCTGCTGAACTTTTTACAGTTTCCTTAGGGATTTACATATATAATATACAAAAAATATGACTATAGCTAGGACAGGAGGTGGTACAGAACAACACTACTTATGTATTTCTGGTGTGGAAAGAAGGATGCTCTGTCAATCTCAAACCACAAAAGGGATTCAGGAAGAAGAATGCAATTTCTTTTCTCAGTAACTCAGCCAGACAAGCAAGGCTAATGAGCGTTTTCCTACTAAATGCAGACTGGAATCCTTCACTGTCGCAGACTGATGTGGTCTTCACTTAAGCCCTCAGTCCTTGGGGTGCCATCAGACAGAGGCAGGGTGTTCTCTTCCTAGCACTTCATGAAAAAGTAGGACAGGTAAAGGAGTATTTTATCATGTTCACTGCTCCTCATGGCACCTGGTCACTGTTTGACCCGTCTCCATTTCAGGTTAGCCAAAGGAATTCAAGAAGACTGATTCTTCAGCTAGGATACTCAAACACTTTTAGGCCTCACACAGGAAGAATCTCCTGTGACTTTCCTACAGATGTGGATGCCTGAAGATCAAACTTGGAATCTCACAGTAAAAAAAGGAAGCTCCTAATTATGTCCTGCTCCAGGGCATTCTGGTTTCAAAGAGGTCCATTGCTCAGTGCAGGATGGAGTAGCACTCTGGAGGTATGGAACAGCCTCTTTTTCCCACTTGGTGTTTGCAGGGATACATGCACCTCTCAGAAACACAATGTTCAGAATCAGGCAGATGAAGTGGTGGTGTCTCTGGTGAGCTGTTGCATGGCAGGGACAGAAGATCCTGATGAAGAATATTTTAAATGCAATCAATCTCTATGACTTAAGACAAAAAGCATCATTCACACTCACACACATCCAACTGACAGGGCCTGCAAATACCCACACAAGAGCCCATCCAGATGGATCCTTTTGCAACGACTGCAAACATACTAAGAAGAAAAGAATTTCAGTTCTTCTGTTAGCCTGAAAACACATGAGCTTTTAGAGGAATTATTAGTATTCTGAACATATGGCAACTCCCTGCATTGCCTGGGGAAGCTCTTGGCTTTCCAGTAGAAAAGCTGTTAAACCAGTAATGGGGGACTGGGTGTATCAAGTGTTTATGAGTCTCCCATCTGTAGGCCAGACAGAAACATCTCACCCTGAGTGTTTTGCAGTATCATCAACCCATCTGCAGAACTGTCTGTTTGACCCCGGGTATGTGATGGACTTGGCAAGAAGCAAGGAAGAAACAGAGGTGGTGGGGGGGAGTGAGAGGTGAAGAAAGGAAGATGGGTGCAAGAGGAAAAGATCTAAGGTGAGGAATATAAATAAGCCTGTTCAAATATCATAGAAGTGACATCATGACATTTCTTCACCCAAGTCCTTCACCCTCAAACTCATAAACTAATTAGAGAAGTGTATTTTACAATTCCCTCACCATACTACATTAAAATCCATTTTTTCAGCTGGTCTGGCTAAAGAAGAGGACTCCAATCACATGTTTGCAGGGGAAAGTGTTAGTGCATGGTATGGTCAGCTATGATCTGGAGGGACACAGTTTTCACTGGTGAAGGAAATAAACAGCAAAGTAATTTTGGTTTTATGTTTTTAAATTTTCTTCTTTTTGGCTTTGGGCAGTGTTGGACTTCCCACCCTCTGCAAGGCTGTCAGCCTGAACCATGTGGACATCTGGCATGTAAACAAATTACAGCCCAGGCAAATACTGTCTTGTAGTTAAGTTTGTCAGTCTCTCCATTTTGCTTGTGCTTTCTTTCTTCCTTTCTTCCTTGCTTTCTTGCTGTCTTGCCTTCTTTCCTGTTGCTGCAGCACCTGTCTTTGTAATAAATTAGTGCTCCAGCCGCCTTCAATTCATTCCAGAGGGAAAGAGCTGGAAGGTTACAGTGTGATGACACCCCCAAGGCTAACAGCTAGGCTCATAAAACATGTTATCAATAAAGCATTTCAGTTTTTATGATGGAAACCAATCTCTCACAGTCAGCCATGGGGTCTTAACTACAATTTCATTTCTATTAAAATGGCACTGACCGTGACAGTATACGGTCAATATATTCTCAAGACACTTTATATATATATATAATATTTATTATATATATATAAAGTATATATTCTCAACACGCTTCCCAACATGCTTTAAGTGGCAGGGATGTTTACAACAGCTTGTGAAATCACTGGCAGCTGTAAATACCACACAGCCATCCTCACTCTTTTCTGATTACTGAAACAATGATTCTGGGAGGGAGAGAGAAGTAGATCCAATGGATTTCAGAAGTTATACAGCAGGAGGAGGACAGCTCAGAGTCCTCCTTCAGCTTTTATTTTGTTCTACGGTTTATGTGTGAGACACAATTTTTTAAAAAAAGAGAAGTGATGTGGGCAAAGGCCTCCTTTTATTGAACTGTAGCATCAGTGGTAACACTAGTGCCTTTTAGAGGCCATTTCCAGGAAAGAGGGAATCACTTGTAGCTGTTTCCCAGCCTGATCTGCCCTTCTTATTCCTTAAAAGACATTTCCCAGCCTTACCTTTTGCACAGAATGGATCTTCTGTCTTTGAAAGTGAGACAGAGAATAAGTGCATCACGTTTAAAATGGATGGGTTTATTTATACAAATTGGCATTCATGAAGTTCTTTCCTAAGTTAACATTAGACTATTCAATAAACTTCATAAGCAAAACAATAACCCTTATAAAGAGAAGGGACAGAAAAAATGTATAGAGATACTGAGCAGTGAGAACTGTGAAATGTAACTATCAGGATTTCAGAGATCTAACAAGTTCTGAGACTGCCTTCCATGTCATAAAGAAGCAAGCTTTGAAGATAGATTTCAAGGAGGATAACACCACCAATTTGTATTTTCATCATGGACTCCTTAAATGTATGTGGGAGCAAAATATGAAAGGAGATGGCTGAAAATGTGAAAAAGCTTTATACAACAGTTGATCCTCTTTCATAATTTATTTATTAAAAAAAAATTAAATTATTTGAGGCCATGGTTGCTGCCAGGCTCACTGCTGGCCCTCCCATGTGCCCAGTGCACCCTGGCAGTCTTGGCTTGGCTGTGAATTCCAGCTGAGCTGGGGAATTTTAAGAACTGAACAGTATGCATAAGGCAAACCAGGAGAAATGTGGATTCATGTTGGCCTTCCAGATCTTCAAAGTACTGCATGGGCTGAGGTTGATGCTGGTGACTAATTTGGAAGTAAATCTGATTCATTGCTGACAGGGTTTCTGTCTGGAACCAAGGAAAGTTGATGAAATGTGAGTTTTTGACTGATTGCTAATGGAAGAGGTAGAATAGGTGATAGTAAGAGATACTTCAGGATCTTGGGATGACTTGTTAAGAGATCAGGAGTGCAACTAGTGTTCTTTATCCTTCTACTTGGAGGCAATGATGAGGAAAGAAACTGGAAGAGCCCAGCAGATCAATATCTGGCTCTGAGCCTGGTGTCACCAGCAGAATTTTGGTTTTTTTGATAGTGGGTCAGTTCACATGACATCAGGCCTGCTGGCAACACCCAAGGTACACCTGTCTCAAAGGGGTGGAAGGATCTTTGCACAGAAGTTAGCAAGGATCTAAAAGTCTTTTCTAACTGAAATGATTCTATGATTCTGTGATCTAATCCAGAGGGTAAGTAAGACTTGCCCAGATCTGCCTTTTCTTCAAAACTGCCACTTTTATGTATTGCAACAGCAGAAGAGCTAACTTTTGGTCATGGAGAGTGAACTTAATTTGCTTCTTTTTGCTGAGGTTTCAAGATGAAGTCTCATTTCCAGTGGGTGGAGTGGTGATACATATATTGCATCTACTACATCTAAGCAGAGAACCTCCATTTCCAGGGCTGTCAACTGAACCTTCTTCACACTATGGAGAGCACTTAATAAATGCAAAAAAAAAAAAAAAAAAAAAAAAGTGAAATGTGATCTTGCTGGAATGGGGAGGCATCCAAAAGGACTGTGCTTTGGGTTGTACAGCCTTCACAAGGAGTCAGAACAAATATCCAGACTTCAATGTGAGACCAAACAGAGTTGTTCAGTCCCTATGGAGATGAGATGTAGAACTGGAGAATGTAAACAGATGTGGAGACATTTTGATGCATTTTTGAAAAGACAAATGACTTTCATGCTGCTATATTTTAGAGCTCACTCTATCTCCTTATCAAAAATATGATGCAAAAAGCAATAGTCACTTCATTTCCATTTCTCAATCTGTCTGGAGAGCAAAAGGCACAGTCATCTTGTAGATGAGTTAACAACGGTGTCTAACAACTGTTGGGAAAGGCTTGGAGAGATTAAGACACCAAAGAAAAGGGAAAGAACTATCAAGAAAGTAAGAGTCTGAAGGAAAGCACCATGATAGATTGAGATCTTGAAATAGTGTGTGTTTATATATTATTGCAGGTGGGTTGATTAGCACATGAGAGATTCCAGCACAGCCTCATCCATCTGGAAAAGAGAATGCAAATGGTGAGTATCCAACTAACCCCATATGGATATAAACATTCCATTGAAACAAGAATCTATAGGATACAAAAAAGGTGGAATTTCAGCATCATAATCTCATGACCCTTTTTTTTTTTTCCAGAGGAGATTCACTCCATGGAAAGGGCAAGGATCACTAAAAGGCTGGAATATTCTCAGCATCCTTGGAGCTGACTTCTGTGGGTGAACAGAGGGTGCCAACAGCCAAGAGTGTCTTTGCAGCTATGGGTGTGATGGGAGGGCCCCTTGTTCAAGGATATCTCAACCAGTTTCAAGTAACCAGTGTGGTCTGTTCAGGTCAATATTATGGACAGCAATAAACAAGAGGACACTGTGTCTCATCAGTCTCATGGATATAACTTTCTGCTTACCGCTGTATTTGGCAAAGGCCTGTAGGTGGTTATGGACTTTGAGTCAGTGGCTGGGCTTGGATGGAAGCCCTCTGGCTTTCAGTCCTGCACTCTAACCATCTAATCTCTCAGCCCAGAGGAAATTGCGGTGTCCCTTTGGGCCCTTGGTAAGACACCACAGCTTTGTTTGTTGAGTGCTTAGCTTTTGATGGGGATATTTGAAGGTTTCACAGATGGCAGTCTGTGATTCTCTGCCCTTTTTCTACCTGGAGGCTGCCAAAGGATGGCAGCAAAGAGGCAGGCGTTAGAGGGACATTGGGATATGAGAAGAGGGGGTATGCGCAGAAGATTTGCTTTTTCTGTGAAAGAAAGGCATACTATCTTGGAAAACAAATTATCTGGAATACAATATTTTCTATAGTTTGGTGCTGCTAAAAAATGCTGCACTGGCATCTCTGCAACATGATAGCCCAAAGCAAGAACACGGTTTGTTATTACATGTGTGGCCAGGAGGATTCGTGGTGGTGGAGGAGACGTCCTCAGCTATGGCTGAGTATTTAGTTTCCATGTCCCTTCTGTCCTAGGATAGCAGTCAGCAATAATTACTTTAGTGGTTTCTACCCTGCAATTCATAACCTCTAGGCACTATACTCAGCTCCACAAATTTCTTCCATGCAGGCCCCTTGTAGCAGGATGATGATTTCTACTCTCTGCTGAGCTTGGTGTAGATTCACGTGGGAAAGCTGGAGAAGAAATGCCAGTTCACTGGAGTGACACTGAAAGTGCCAGGCCAGCTTTTGGTAATGAGCCTCCAACATTTGGAAACAATCCTGAAGTGACAGAGTAACAAACATAATGATCGATCTGAGACATAGGATTTAAAGAACTACCAGGCCACCAGATCTAGACAGGAGAGGAAAACTGATCACTGATAACAACTTTTATTGACAGGAATGTTAAGAATATCTCCTGATGACACAAGAAGACAGCCTGTGTCCTTTAAATCTGTTGCAAATTCCTATTATCTAAGCGTGATTTTCTTTAGAACAAGAAAAGAGGCACTTTCTTTTTGTTTTCTTGTTTAACAGAGCTCCTGTGCCTGACATAATCTTTACACTTGCCTCCCCAGTTAAGTATCTTTTTTCTTTTCCTTCCCTGGTGTTTGCATGAACTTGGTGAACCCTCATCACGTGTGGCAGTGTTTATATTTGCACAGGCTGTTCTGCGTGTCTCTGTTTGTGTTGCCACCACATCTATATGGCTTGGCAGCAGCCCCACGGCTGTGTTTCAGCTGCATATAAATCAGCTTCCCTCCATCCCCCGGTGTTTCCATCTGTCTGTCTTCCCTGATTGCTCTGAAATGTTACAGGGCATGGAGGTTAACCCATGGCTGAACCCTTCAAATAGAGGTGGGACAAAATAAAACCTGAACTTCTCCTCCACAAACTCAACTCTTCAAGTTATGAAGGTGTGGGTTGTTTGTGTTTTTGAAGGGAGAGGAAGCACCTTAAAATAAGGACTAACCCCTGCTAATATAGTGTAGTTTTCAAGTCTTTTATTTTGGAAGAAAGTTGTTGCAGAAGCTCTGAGGTCATCTCTGGACTGTGGAGCTGATCATCCCTTAGACCTGCATTACATGAAGTTACCCCTGCCTCAAACAGATTTAATTTCTGCTCTTTCATTAATGATCACCTCTGGTTTCTTAAGTTATAGATTATTAGTTTGCTTCTTTCATTCAGGAAAGAGATATGAAGAGGGTCCAAAGACTGATGCATGAAGAGCTGGAAGTGCCTGGTCATCCAGGAAAAACGGTGTCAGACAGAAACTGTAAACATTTCCAGTTCCTGTCCATGTATAAAGACATCTCTCCAGGGATCTCGTCCCAGACAGAGTTCACAGTGCAGCTGACTGAATTGCAGTGAACCCCAGAAATAAAGCTCTGGCCTGCTCAGAGTGTCCACAGTTTTCTCTTGGCCAGGTCTGTTCTCTTGGAGAATGGATATCCCAGGGGAACAGAAATGGAGCATATCCCTTTGCCCATTGGCACTAAATGGCCAACCCAGTAGAGATGAAGAGAACTAAATGGGGAGTGTGTACTGCTCTCAAATACCGGAATTGCCCATTCCAAGAAACTGAGAAACACTGATAGGACAAAGACCTGGTAAAGGAACAAAATCCCCCTGGTGTGCTTCAGTCAGGTGTCAGATGTAAAAAGCAACATTTTCTCACCATCATTGAATTTGTTTGGTACTCTGCCTTTCTTCTGAGCATAAAACTGCAACCAGGCTCTTCCCTTCTACATGTAAGAGCTAGGTGTGTGCATGGATACCCTAGCTCTTGAAAGAAGAAAGTCCCAACTACCTAATCTCAGAAGCATTGTAGACTAAATAAGAAAAATAGTGGATAAACTTGAATTGGTCTCCCACATCCCTCAGAGTCTTCTTCACAAAGGAGAATATGTCCTTACCTAGGAAAAATTGATTAAAAATTATGTGTGACTGTGGGTTCCTACCTCTTTCCAGCCTTCTCTCAAATTGGAAAGTGTTTGGGCTTTGTGCTCTAGTTTTTCTTAGCTCTCTGGCTCCAAACTTGAAATCTGCAAAAGTTATGTCAAGTTGGATCTAATGTTTAATTTTAATAGATTCCAGAGAATAATGGGTAATGCCTGTTTTGGTACACAGATAAATCCTTAGTAATAGGATTTGTCCTATTACTACATCTGTCTAACAGTTCTTTGTTACTAAATCTTTGTTGGAGACTGGGGGTGGCTGTGATTTAATTTTTGATGGGAGTAACTGATTTAGAAGTTCAGGAAAGGCAGATATCCCCGTGACATAAACATCCCCTCCCATTGCATTTCTAGCTGAAAGAGAGAATCCTAGATTGTTTTTTAATATTGCTGATGTCCCAGATGCATGTCGGAGTAGATGTCATTAAAAAGCAGACTTGGGAGAAACCTTGGACAGTATCTATCCACAGAAATCTCATAGAACCAGTGAGGTGTTGATATTAACCAGAATATTACCATGGAAGTTCCTAGGAAGTCACAGAAAGCATAGGCTGACCACTGAAAACAGGTATGAGACAAGTGCTTGACAATGTTTATATTATTTTTTCATAGAAAAAGTATTAAGGAACCAACTGAGACCTATACTGACATATCTATATTTAATTCGTTATTTTAATTTTTTTTATTGCAGGATTATAAATCTTAAGTCATTGTTGTACAGTCTGTGAAACAATGCAAGAACAGGACATGACTGGCAGTAGAGGGCTAGATCCATTGGGATTCAGCATTTAGAAAGTGGAAGAGAAGCAATCAGGTGTCAAAAGACAACAGTAAGTTAGATCACAATGAAGAGACATCCTTCCCACCCACTGGGGACTTTTCTGCTTCTCAGAATGAGATGCAGCTGTTCAAGCCTTAGGACAGAAAAAAAAGTGCAAGAAAAGATTGATCTGGACACAAATCCCTGGCAGGGACTGGTGAGGATAGAAATCTGGAGAGTAAGAGTGCTGTGTTATAGCCAAATTGGGGGTTGGGAGAAACATTCCCTGCAGAAGGGAGACAGAGATTGCTACTGAGATGCTGCGATTGAAGATTTTGCCAGGAGTGGAAATAAAAGTTGTTTGTGCCCCTCAGACTAACTCCAGGAGCTTCACTCATGCCTGAGAGTATTGGTCTGTGGGCTGAGTTTTTTCAGATGGACATGGCATTTACAGCTTTGACTTTTTCATGTTCATGCACTTTATAAAGCTGTGATCATATTTTATTGGACTTTTGTAAAAAAGACTCTTAAGTCTAACAAAATTCCAGCAGAACTGAAGAGGCTGAGATAGAGAGACATGCAATAAGGCAGAGGCAAGAGGAGGAACTCGAGAGGAGGGTAAGGCAGAAATAAGCCCTGATAGGAAACTTCTTAGACAAAGCTGAAGACGGGGCAGAGCTGCGCCAAAGCAAGTATTGATTTATACACTTTAAATTAATCCATAAACTAAAGGCAAATGTACAGCTTGATTAACACTCTACACTCCCCTCCCCCAAATCATACTCAGCTAGCCCCTGCTTGAACCTGGAGCAGAATGCAATACCAATCCACTATGCCAAGCATCCCACCAGAGGCATCCCATTAGCATTGCTGTGGATGAGAAATGAAGGGGAGGTGCAATGCAATTAAAGGTGACAGAGAAGGAAACATTTCCCTTTCTGTCCAACCTAGGGAATTCAGTACTGCAGATAATTACTGAAATACCTTCCAGAACAGGAGAGGCTATAACAGGAGAGGCCATTCAGATATAACCAGTGGTATAGGTAGTGTCCCTAAGAGGGATATGCTGTCATAGGGGAGGGAGTAAACATTAATATCCACTGTGCTTAGAAGGGAGTTTCCCTCTCCTGCAGAGTTTGGCAGCAGATATTAGATTCCTTCTCCCTCATTTTGAGGTCCTACAGTCCAAGTTTAGAGGAACTGGGCAGTGCTCTAAAAGGCTCCTTCTAGTCTGCAGTGAGTTTGAAAGTGTCATTCAGCTCACGCTGGGATTGCTGGTGGGGCATGGGTGCAGCCACAGCACCAGGAGGTGACCTCATTCCCAGGGAGAGGACAGCAGAGCAGCTGGGTCACTGAAGCCAAATACTGCAAAACTAAATTTGCTCTCATAGTCCATACAGCATCCACACATTTGCATACACCCACCCTGAACCCAAGCCCCTGGAACTCTTTTGGAGAAGAACAAACAAACAAACAAACAAACAAGCAAACAAGCCTAAAAGCTACAACTTGCAAGGTGTCAAAATCCAGGAAATATCTGGCATGGAATGTTTGTCTCATGTCCTTCCTATAGCAAGAAATGTTAGAAAAATGTTCTGGTCCTCCAAAGAAGTGGGCTGTGTGCTCTGTGCAGCATGGAGAGCCAGCCCCTCCAGCCCCTTCATGATCCCCAAGCCTTCCGTGCTGGGATCAGCACAAGGAAGGATGCCAGAAAAAAAGTATGAGATTACCTCTCAGCAAAGCCCTTTGGCCTGAATCACTGACATCTTTGATTTAAACAGTAATTTAAAACACGCATGATGAGAAGTCAGGGAAGGGATCCAGGAAGGCCTGGGGTCCAGCCAACCTGGCAAATCTGCCAATTTGCTGTTCAGAAGGTAGGTTTGCTAGGAAGGGGCAGGATCATGGCTGAAACCTGTCATTGCCTCAGCTAAGCCACAAGACCCTTACTCAGAAAAGACCAGAGATTGCCTGGCTGAGCCAGCACTGCCTTGCTGGATGCTGCAGCTCTGTTCTGCTGCTTGGCTGCTCTAAAGCACTGTATAAAAGGATGTGGGGAAAATCCTACCATGCTCCCTGCAGCTGATCAGAAAGCCCTGCTGGAGTGTGCCCTGTGGATTCCTCTCTGGGCCACCAAACCAATGGCTCAGTGATGAAGCTTGAGTGTGAGGATGGCAGGCAGAGGCGGCAGGAAAACTGCTGAAGGAACAGAAAAAGTCTGGATTAAGGGAACCACAAAAGGAGCACATACACAAAGAACATGTATCCCAGCCAGCTTTTTTCCACTCTTCTGTCTCTCCCGGACCAGTGGCTTTCCTGGGTGGTGCTGCTGGCACCTGCCTCTTGACATGCAGAGACAAAAGAGAGCAGGGTAAATCCATTCTTAACTGACACATCCTAATTGCTTGATCTCAAAAATTAAGTTTATGGCTCTGGATAAATGTTTCCCAGGTTGAACACTACTGCAAAACTGACACAGGCTCGCTGCTAGTGGGGGCCCAGATATAGAATAATCAGTGGTTTCACTTTAGTGAAGGAAGAGGTGAGTTCTGATCCAACTCTGAGTCCACACTCTAGCTCTGGTCCACCATGAGTACCACTGGTGGGTAATTGCCTGTTGGGCTTAGATGCCATTATGTTATTCTCACACAAATTACCTTTTTCCCTGCCAGGCAATTTCAGATTCTGCCCTGATACTGGTTGTATCATTTTTCCTCTCCTGGGTCAGGTTCAGGTTGGAAACTTATTTCTTGAAGAGGGCAGACAGAAGAAGAGGTCTCTGACTTTGAATCAAATTCTGTATGATCATGACTCAATGATCATAAATCCTTCAGGGCCTGAAACCTAGCAAGGGAATAAAGGCAGAAGCTCTGTCTCTCTTGGATCAAAGGGAGGAAAAAAGATGTGAAGGAGACAAAAGGTGCTGCAGGGTATGTGAAAATCAGGGCTCCCATGCATCTTGCTGAAGGCTGCCAAAGCCGGGCTCTCCACAGCCGTCCCGTATCTGCGCAGTGCAGCGATGGGAGCGATCTCAGATAAGATCAGGCCTACAGAGAGCATGCCTGGCTCTGTTTCTTCCAGCAGAGCAATATGGAAACCCAGTGCTGGGAAACCATTTTTCTGTGCCAGGAAAGAGTCGGGGAGTTGTGTGCAACCATTCAGGAGCCTCCGCTCCCACGCATCCTCCTGCTCCCTCCCTGAAACCCTGCCAGGACAGCAAAGGAGGAATTGATTTACGTGCAGTATGCCAAATAAATAGATAAATACCTAAATAGATACAATAAATTACACCCTTCCTACCTTGCTCATCTACAGAAAGAGAGAAGGACGGGAATCAAATTCAGGAGGAAGTCATCTGCAGGTGTGCAAAGCTGGGCAGTGGGTGCTGACAGCTCTGGTAAACATGATATTTACTCCCTAGGAGAGAATTTCAAACTGCTCTTTGTGAGACCTGTCACTCACTGTCTCCTGTTCTCAGTAGTGAAATCTCTCTACTGTGAGCTCATCAGGGTCAGACAGCAGTGGAGGAGTCCAGCTTGAATTTCCCCAGTGTTTTAGTTCTCATTTTGATGAATTTGTTTCTGAAAGAGCTCTGCAGAAAATGTCCCCTTGGCTGAGTATAACCCCCGACAGTCATTTTGCTTCCCCATTTGCCGGTGTCAGTGGCAAGCCAGTGAATTCCTAAGCATTTTGTCAAATGTCCACCCAGCTGAGCAGGCTCTTCTTCCATGGTCACTGGCAAATTGCCTGGGGAAATAATATAAGAAAGTTACAGTGCTAACCATCCTGCAGTTGGGACCTCCCAGTTCCTATTAATGAGTTCCTCAAAGTACTAGCTGAGAAGGCTGCCCTATAGACCTTGGTGTTTAATAGGCACCAGCCTCAGTGAATCATCCTCTTCCCTGCTTCTGGCATCCTCAGCATTCAGTGTCAAAAGAACTTCTCATGGGAAGTGTATATAATGTAAAAAATTCCAAGCAGCTCCTTTGAACTTCCCCAGACTGACCCTCCTATTTGAGATCTGGTCTTCCACAACCATGCACTATTCCTTTCTCCTTTGTCCTGTCCTCAGCTGCCCACACACCTGCAAAAATGCCAAGAACAGGTCTGTAATCCATGGATTGTTCTCATGAGTTCTCTCAATAAAATAATCAGAGATCTGGTGACTACATTAGCCCATCTACTCCTTGGAATTCAGGAGTGAGCTCAGCGTCCAGAATTGCCTGGGGACCCAAACACATGACAGAAAACAGGGTTTTTCTTTTCCTGCTCTTGCCAGGTATTCAGCTCCCATTCTTTTCAAATACAAATGCCCTTTTCCTCTGTGCACCATCAGCAGCAGAACTAAACCATCCAAGTGAACAGTTCTTTTTCCCTTTACCACAGAAATTGTTGAAGTGATGTTACAACAGAGCTAAATTCATCTTTGCCCTAACACCAAACTCCCACAGAAGGTAATGAAAGGGCTGGGAATGGAGAAGATTTAGGGTCAAGATATTTCCATGTACCACCTAATTCAGTTTAATACAATGACCAAGAGCAAACTGCTGCTGGGATAAAACTGAGGGCAGTTCTAGTTGCTTTAACACCTCTTGTGGGGTCCATACTGGCTTCTCGGGCCTTTAGAAAAAGAAGAAAAAAATATTGTCTACTGTCTGTTCTTATGCCAGCATTTTCCTGCCTTCTCCCAGAGCAGCAGACTTGTTGGTTTCTAATCCCAGTGTAGATTAGGAGCTACAGACCAGGATTTCCACACCCAGTAATGTTCTAGAACTATAGCAGATCAAAAGAATAATTAAAAATACAAAAAAAAAAAAAGTATACTAAAATTGGAGAGAAAAACTATGGATTTGACAGAGACACACATCTTCATCTACCTGTACCTCTCTTTGTCTCACACTATTTCTTTGGCCCCCCTCTCTTCACTAATCTCTCTTCCCCTTGTCCCCCAGAGGCTGATTGCTCTTTCCTCAAATTGCCTAAACAGCTGACATGGAGACAGTAAGTGGAGAACAAGTGTTTCCCACCTGTGTGCAGCTGAAAATGGTGCACTCTCATTTCAGACCCCAAGAAAGGCTGCTGAGCCCCAAAGTGGATTTGTTTTTCTTAGTCTCCTAGTTAGTCTAAGGAGAGATATTCCCTCTCTTTGAAAAACCCACTTCTAATAAAAATAATTCATTCCACTTCTGAGTGAAACCTCAAAATGTCCAAATTCGCTGGAAGTGGGTTTCTGACCTTTTGACATGAAAGATGAGCTGGCACATTTCCCTGGGAAACCTTGCTCTCAGGCAAACCGTTTGACAAAGTCAACCTGTTCCCGCAGACAGAACCTCTCCAATCTGGCCAGTGACGTTTCCAGCCAAATCCCCCCTCCTGCCCCACTCCAGCCCTCTCTGTTACAGCCAGAGAAGAAAGCATTAGTGAAACAGAAGGATCCCTTCTTGCTTTCAGAGTGGAAATGAAACCAACATTAGCCTATTTACAGAGGATCTTCATGTGAAGGCTCAGGCCATGAGCAAATGCCAAACAGGCCTGGGTTTAGCCTTTCCAAGCAGCAAAAAAAGAGCTATAAATGTGGCCCTAAAAGAAAGAAAGAAAAGAGAAAGAAAAAAAAAATGAGAGAGAGAGAGAGAAAGAAAAGAAGGCAGATTAAAAAAAAAAAAAAAGGCAGGTGCTATTTCAGCAGAGCTCCCTGCTCAGCAGTTTTCTTTCAAAGCTTTCCAGTCCCACTGTTTGCTGAGTTGCTCTGGGCTCAGCTGCAAGGCAGGCCAGAAAGTACATGCACAGGCCATTATTGCTGGGCTGGCTCGGCGTGGCTCCTAACCATGTGCGGATGCTGCTGCATTGTCTGAGCCTCCTGGCAGGCTCCCAAGGGGGCTTCTTGTTTGCACTGCCACATCTGTTTGAAATTCTGGCACATCTCAGCCTGAGAAATACGGTTTGTGGTGTCATAGCAACCACTTTTTCTTGATCTGACAGGCAAGGCAACGTTATGGAGGTCTGGAAATGCTCCTTGCAGATCTGGTTGCAATGGATAGAAAGCTCCTGAGGCTACTGATCACGTGTGTAACCTGTGGTGGTTTTTTTCCTTCCCTTGTTTGCTATCTCCCACTGTGCCTTAAATCACTGTACTTGTGGCAGTGGCTTAGTTCAGAAGTTTGAATGAGACCATCAAACCTATTCTTGAAACTTCAAAGATGTCCAACTCGGACCTCTGTTGCCCAGCTGCAAAAGGCAAAAGACATCACAGGTCCACAAACCAAGACCATCGTGGTACTAGGGTACATGGGGCAGAAATTTGCCTTCCTGTTCCCATTGTAAGAACATTAAGCTGCCTAAGGGGACTTGCTGAGCATGTCTGTCCTTTTTCCTGGGGAGGGATGTGAGGTGGGAGGTGTTGCATGTGTTTCTGCAGCAACCCTGTCTTGAAGCAGCATGGACAGAGCCACTAAATATATCCTCCACCATCTGAGGTGAAGATAGATGGGAAATTTAGTTAATCACTATCATTGTTAATGAGTTGAAGCATCCTCTACCTTTGGGCTGGGCAGTGCTGCTAATTAGCACACAGTCATCAGTAGAAAATATGTTTGCTGGGTCTCCCACTGAAGGCCATGTGAATTTGTCCTTCCTTGGCTGCTCTATGGCCAGTGCCCTGTAACTATAGCCAGGGTGCAGAGGCCATGGCCTCCTGCCACTGCTCCCTCCTGTGACACCCTGGTGTCAGCAGGAATGTAAGCCTTTGGCAAAGACAAAGGGAACAAAGCCACCTGAATCTTTTCCCCCTGGAAAGGAGCCTGGCAGGAACCACAGGAATGTTCCTCGAAGCAGATTGGTACCTGAGAAACTGAAAAGGATGAAAGCCTTGACACCAGTGCCCGGCTCTGGGCTGGAGGCACTGCAGAAAAGGCTTTGCATGGTTGCATGAGAGGAGAGCTGAGCCCCAGCGAGAGCCATCTCTGAGTGCAGCTACTGGAGGGGTGGATGGGTGGGTGATCTCCCTCCAGGGAAGCACCTTGCCTTCCTGAAGGGACCAGCTGCCAGGTGTGACTTTGCTCTGCTCTCCTGCAAGTGTACAAATGGTGGCTGCATGGTATGGATTTGAACAGTAGTAGGCTGAGCTGAAAGCAGAACATTTGTTGTATAACTTAAAAGCAGGTCAGAGACAGGTTATCCCCAAGAAATGGACTTGGCTTAGCCAAGAGGAGTGAGTATTTGCAGGGCTGTTAAAAACTTGTGCTTCCCCAAAGAAAAGCATTAACAAGCAGGGGAGGAAGGGCAGTGAATCCAATTAAAAACACACGGCAAGGCAAAAATGAGAGAAAAAAGAAAACAGATTTTTTCAAAATGCCTTAAAAATATACAATGGGATAATCCAGACTTGTTTGCCATAAACGAGGAGGCAATCACAGTTCAACACAGGTGTCCAGGCCCGGAGGGAAGGCAGGAGAGAGGGCAGCCAGGCAGCAAAGAGAATAATTACAGACTCCGTTGAGGGTATCAGCACTTATTTTGGGGTATGAGTCCAACTTTGCTGTGAGGATTCCATTTGGAGGCATGCCATGGAGAAAACTCTCAGGAAATATTGACTATTGCTACCCACAAGGGTGTGAGGAGCTGGAGTCTTGTGAAGTAGAGCATACCCTGTGAAATAGAGCATACCCTGCTAAACCCATGCCTCAGTTTCCCCACCAAGATTCTCCCCTGACAATAAGATCCTGATAACTTTGTCACACATTCTGAGAGCTCTCTAGGGAAAGCAAATGTAAAAGTAGGAAAGATATCATTTTGAACATACTAAAATAGTTAACTAGTGTTCTGGTCTTCTTTATGAAATTCTGTGTGTGAAGGGAAGCGCCCTCTGTTATGATCATCCCAGAGACTACACAAAGCTCCCAGTCAGGGGTACAAGTGTGTCCATTAAGGAGTGATGGCTGCATGAATTTGTGTAAAAAATGCAAAATCTCCCCAGTCAAGTCCAAGCCAAATCAGTCACAAATGACTTGACACAACAGAAATGCAACAAATTATATGGAGTGAGTTACTCACTTTCCCTCCTTTTCCCTCTGTTTTATGTCATGGTTTACTATCAAAATGTTTCCAACTCAAATGATAGCAGGGACTCCTGATGTCCTGGTGTCTCTTGCTGAAGCATGAGCATAACATACCCCTTCAGCTTGGCTGGGGATTCTTTAAATTCTTCTTCTCCTCCTCCTACCAAGGGTTTCAAAGAAACTGTGAGTGAGCTCTGGGTTACTTAGGTAGGGTTTGTGTGCAGGAAAATGCAGTCTGATGGGAGGTCTGCTGCTGAGAGGGATGGTCCCACCTCTGCATTTGGGATGGCTTACACAGGTTCTGGAATTGTCTTCTAGGTGAAGGTAACATAAAGGTAACATAAGATAATATGGTCCTTTTTCTGTGAACAAGTAGGGCAATAGCTGTGAGGTGAGAGTTAGAAATGGGTAAGTCTTGACTGAGGTCTCCCAGAGAGGCTGAGATAGAGAAAATCTTGCTCTGGTGCATGAAGACGTGAGTGCAAAGAAAGCAGAGGAAAAAGACAATTTTGCATGGGAAAAAGAATTTGTCAATTCCTTCGTTTGGTGGATGCAATAAAGGACTTGCTTTACTTTATGCTGGCTGTTCCTGATGTGGAGAATGCCATATTTAGGGAGGAGAAATGTGCACTTTGTGACACAATTCATCTGCATGAATGTAGACAGCTACTTTTGGATGTGGTGATTCATACCCAGGTCTCTGCTGACTCCACTGATTACATCTGCAGTGTAATGTACAACCTCTACAATGGGCTGCAGAGAACACTTAACATGATTAATTGAAATGGGGTTGTCAGTACCATGTCAGATGTGTTGCATCCAAATCCTGTCAGTCCTTGGGCTGTGAGCCAGTGCCATCCTACCACCAGCTGGGATGAATTTGGGCCAGAACTGTGATGGAGCTGCAGAATGCTCTGCACTGCAACCAGGGCAGAGCTGCAGCAAGGATGGAGGGAGAGGGGTGCCCAAAAAAGGAGGTAAATGTGACTCAGGTCTCTGCCTGCGAGGGCTGTTGTCAGAGAAGAGCTGCAATTCTAAATCAGAAGGAATTTCTGGGGGTTGCATGTAGCTTGGGGTAGGGCAGTGCTCTGGAGTGAGCTGTGAATGAAAGGGGAATCAAGGTGCTAATGCCTTAGGGATTAGGTGCCTTGCAAATGAGCTGGTTAAGATAATTTTTTCTTCTGAATTTACCTGACATCAGCCACTCTCAAGATACTTGCAAGATACTTGGCTAGAAAATGTACAGGTGTGTTTCAGTGCAGCTGTGTCTATGCTGTTCAGTTAGGGGCTTGGAAGAGTTATTGCCTCTTCCAAGAAGAAAGCAGGTTTTTTTTTCTGGGACAGGAGAGATTGAGGAGGGGTTTGACCTAGAGGGCTTGTATGGTCTAAGCTGAGCTGGGAGCCAGCAGTATTGTGGGTTTTCTAAGATCCTGACTCAGCTTTTGACCTTTGGCAAATCATTGACCTGAGTCAGAGCAGCTGGAAAGTTGAATAAAACAGTCTGAAAGGAAAAGTAAAGATGCTGGATTGAGCTGAGCTTTCAGCCTTCTGTATTTGGGCAAATTTTTATTCAAAGATAGAAATAGCCTGAACTGCCATGCCTTCCTCGGGGATTTATATGACTTTGGATGATCCCCTCTGCTGCTCTGTTGTAATATAAGCTGCTCTGTTGCTACTCTGAAGTAATATAAGGAAGGAATGTGAGATGAAATGAACTGTGATTGGTTCTATTATCAAAATATATGCAATTCAATAAATCAGAAATCTTGATGGACTTGCTTTTTAACAATCCAGTTAGGATTTCTCATGAGGAGGTGTAAGGAATTCTAAAGAGAAGTTAAAAAATATTTTTATCTTCTTTCTTTTAATTGAATTTTAGAAAGAAGTGTTCTGTTGAGAATGGATGGGTCTGCAGAAGCAGTAGTGGGAATAAATCAAGTGTAGGGATTCCATGCCTGGTGTTATTGCTGATTTCTTACATGGACTGGGGCAAGATGCCCAGTCTCTCCTCCTTCCCATGCTCCAGCTGTAAAAAAAGGCAACCATATTTGTGTAGAAAAGTTTTGAGACTGTCCATTCACATATATGTTGCACTATGATCCAACTAATCCATGAAGTCAAATCATATGGATGCTCTCAGGTTATTGCAAAGGGAATCAAAAGCTCTAGAGATCTCTGAATGAAGGATAAGAATTTCCTCTCTTCTAACTTTGCTTCTCTCAAGCACTGCACAAACAAAAATGAAAACCTGGCCTTCCGACAACTAAATTTCTCCCACTATTTTCCAGCTTCAAGTGAAGGTTTACATCAGCTGTTTTTTAATTCACTCTCTCTCCTTGGATTAAACAGGAATTTCAAGAACAGAAAGACATCTGTGTACATCACTAAGCAATGTGGTCTTGAGCACTGCTGAGTTCTTCTTTCTGCTGCTCCTCACATCAAGTCCAGTGGTGTTAAATGTAAGAAGTTATATCTGTCTGAAAGCCAAGACAATTCTCAACTTGTGTTGATCATCCACGGGGCTGGAGAATGGGACTCACAGTTATTCAATGGCACTGTACCGAACAGTAAAGGCATAGTGTTTCCAATTAAGAGGTCGGATAGTAAAAGAAGATTTATGGAAAAGATGGTAGATTAACAGAAAAATGCTGGCCCAGGAATTTTGAGGGCACTGACTCAGGAGACAGTTAACTGCAGGCTCCCTTGGGTTCACCAGGTCCCCTTACCACATGGCATTCATTAGGAAACCCCAAAAGCAAGTGTTTGGCCCATAAATGTGTGACTGCCTTCCCTTCCTCACTCAACCTTAAAACAGTTAACAGCACTCTATATCTCCCCTGCAGCAGAAGCAATTCCCAGACGTTGAAGCATTTCCATTGCAAAACACAGCTTGGGATTCTGGACTCGGTTATTTGTTTGGAAGATGTAGACAAAATGAAAGTGTAGCAAACTCATACCAGATTGGATCCACTTCAGAAGCTGCCAAACAGCTGCCAGTGCTGTCGGGTCAGAAGAGCTTGCCAGGCTGTTCCCTGGGGCAGGGGGTAGATTTTAATGGGGGAACCTGGGATCTGGAGATGAACTATACAGCTATCCTGGAACAGAATATGCTGTCTACTGCATTTTCCCACCCGCAAGTATATAAACATGCCCCCTACCCCCCTTTTCAGGCTGAAATGCAGCTGAAATCTAGATCTAGCGCATATCCACACACAAAAATGCCACTGGGCAATTAGCAGTTGCTGCCGTGTCACTTCAGACAAAAGAATATACGCAAGTTGGGGACTTGGGGAAGAACAAGAGAAAAAAGAACAGAAAGAAAAAAAACTGTGGGATGCCACGTAGCTCTGTGGCCTGCTAAAAGCCCTGTTTTTAACCTCTGGGTCACCCCTTTCAGCCCCACTTTGCTTAGAAACACTGGAGAGTAAGTGGAAGCTGCTCCTTTGTAGTCGAGGGAGGAGGAATGTCTTGTTAGCCTAGGTGAACAGGCAAACTGCCTCACTGAGATAGTAAGGTAGATGCAAAAGTAGACTTTTTCAAAGCATGTGAGAAGTCCAGTCAGTTGAGAGTCTTTAGCTACAGCATGGGACTTTTCTTTTGTTTCTGCCTTAAAAAAAAAACAAACAAAAAACCCCAAAAAAACCCCAAAACAAAACCCCCAAAAAACAGATGAAAAAACCTCCAACAAAAAAAAAAAAACAAACCCAAAAATATATCGAGGGAGATCTGTAGCTCAGACAGTTTGGCACCTTTCACCAGCCTGAAATGAGTTAAAAAGAGAGAAACAGACAAACAAGTTGAATGGGATACTGAGGTTCAAAACTCTTTGGAAAGAAAGATTAAAAAAAGAGAGGTTCTTTATTTGCTGGATTTAGATCTGAAAGGATTTTTGTTTCATTTTTAATACATAGAAAAGACAGGGAAGTCTCTTCCTCTCTTTAGGGACGTATGAGAGCTCACCTTGTAAATCTGTCCGTTCAGAAAGGTACAAACTCTTCCATATGTCATTAGTAATGTATGTCTTCAGCCTCCCCTCATCTCCCACTTGTGTGAAAGGGAGCTCTCCCTCTGTTATCAGAGATTAAGCAGAGACAACAGAAAAGAAATCCAACAAAAGTGAGATTAAGTTGGTAAATTACAATGCAAAGGGTTTTGGAAAGAACATCCTCTGGGGCTGCTTGAAATTTTCCATCAGAATATTTTTCAGTGGAAAATTGCCTTTCAAAATAAAGCGAAGTTGTTTTATGTTAAGTTATGACCAATCTCTCAACAAGGCTTCAGAGTGTGGCAGGAGGCCTGGAGATTCAGCTGAGACATCTTTGGACAGTGTCTCCTAGAGGCTGTCACCGCTGAGCTCTGTGACCCCGCTCTGCTCCAGCGCTGGGCTTGCTGTGTGAAGTGCATTTCTCACAAAGCACCATGGTGACACGGCTTCCATGGTGCATGGCATTGTCTCAGCAAGAGAGGGGACCATGCTGCACCACGAGAGATGTGGGCCAGCCAGGAATGTCAGCTCACAGGGAGCAACAAGGACACAAAGCATACCAGCTACAATTCCCACTGGGGAGCATTTCTGAACTGAAATGGAGGGCTCTTGGCCAAAGATGTTCATTGTTTGGTGAAATCTCAATATTTTCCATGGGAAAAGAAAACAAAAACACAATAATATTATTAATAATAAAAAAGAACAATTTCCAGCCCAGATTTATCCAGTCAGGGTTTGAGAAATCCCAAGGACTGAGTTTCAATTAAGAGAATTTTTTCAGGAACCCTAAAAAATTAAGAGTGGGAACCACACATCGTTTGGGACCAGTCAGACCATTTGACTAGGACCACAGAAGAGGTCAGGGAAGCCCATCATGTGTGGTTCAGGCTTGGACTGGATTAGCAATTGCCAAGCAATGTTGAATCACATAAGGTAGGAGCAGCCAAAAACTAGCAGTGGACAAGTCAATATATTTGTGTTAAAGCCAAGTGTATGGTGGTTCTGGCAAAAGCCAGCAAGAAGAATGAGATATTGACAGTCTTCATATTAGAACAACTCATAATGAGTTTGTTTTTCTTAGTTCCTGTTGTCTCTGACTTTCTCCCTTCTCTTGCCCCAGAAAGACTTTGGTAAATTACCTATTTCAAGAGCTGAGCAGGTCTTGAGCACCAACAGTTAACATTGCAAGTCCTCAACAAGACAAGAGTGATCAAGAGAGAAAGGAAGGGAGAAGGATTTGTGTCTGTAAATTGCAAAGAGATACAATACTCACCTTTCACTTATGCTCAGTTTCAAGTTTCTGTTGAACAGCATCCGATACCTTACATTTTCCATAGGTGAATTAGCCAAACAACAGACAGACAATAGAGACAAATTGGCTAAGTCAGAAAATGTTAAATGAAAATGAGCTGGCCTTGGGAAGGAGGGAGGGGAAATGCTGAGGAAGCCTTTACTAGTAAGTGATCCTTCCTTGGATTTTTCACTTGGCTTCCAGGTAAGCTTGGGAACTGACAAATGAAGGCAGCGCCCTGGGAAATCTTCACAAGAGATTATGTGTTCTGTAGCCCTTTGCAATTACACATGCACTGTATAATTTCAGTCTCTTTGGGCTGGGTCTGTATTGGGGTGCATTTTTCCTCAGCACTGGTGGTTAGTGACCTTCCTTTGGGTCATTACTGGTGATGCTGGAGGAAAATACTTCTTTCTCTCTTTCTGTGTTTCAATATTGAGAAAAGAAATCAAAGTAGGTTGGATTGTGTTGAGTTTTAGCATCAAGATGAAAGGGTCCCTACGATAACCCATCACCTGAAACAAAACTTTGTCAAAAGTTGCGATGTGCTCAGGCCTGATTCTAAGACTTAGGAGTTATTCCAAGAGTGATACAAGTAAGAAAGTGTTCTTTGACTCTTCCCCTTAAAATAAATGTTCTAAGTGTTTCCTGAAAGGTTGTTCTCAAGGGACTTAGTCTCGTGACTGACAAAAGAGAAGGTGGAAGGAAAATGTTAGGCATTCTGAAATGCTTTCCACCCAGCGTGTCAGAAGAAAGCAAAGCATGACCTTGATAGCATAAATTAAGGAAAAGGGTGGGAATGCAGCCAAATCATAAGGAAGCATAAATATACAATTATGCCTTTAGTATCCTCTAAGTTTTTTGGTATTTTATTGTTTCCTGGCTGGTGATGAGAAAATTAATCAGTGATGGACATGCAAGATATAAGTGAAAGGGAGGGATTTGTGTAGTCAGTTTTTTCCTTGTGAGATTCAACCAGATGCCTTGAAATTGTGATTTTTTTAAAATATGAAGTCAAATTCATAAAACAGTTCATCACTGCAGAATTTTCAAACTGTGCTAAGTCAGGAACTTTAAGGGGCAGCCAGAAAAAAAGTACTGATAACTATTTAAATAGAAAACTGTTATGTCCATCTGTGGAAGTCCTGGAGCTTGAGACTGGTGGGAGAACAAAACACTCCCTATTTACCCTGTTTATAATCTTTTCCCCTGGCATCTGCTATTAGCCATGGTCAGCAGTGATGCTATGGATAGAAGGATCCAGTCTGACATGTGTTGTCTGTTCACATCCTCTTGTGATACAAAAAAAGGTGTCTTGTTTGAAGCAAACTGTCCTATCTGACAGCCACAGTTGCTTTAGAAAATGCTAACCAGCCACGAGTGTAGAAATAACATGAGATGATCAAGACCAATTAGACATCCCTCTCCAATCTCTTCTTGGAAGAAAGCAAAAACCTGTGCCTTGTGATCTGCATTCCAAATCCCATCTCCATTGTGATATTAACAATAAAAAAAAAAAGGCACATTTCCCTATGTTTTGGGGACACTCCTTCATGGAGCCATTGTCACCACAAACCAAATTTTCTTGGTCATTGACTTTTCCCTCTACTACATCTATGTCCTTACAACTGTTGAACATTTTTCTCTTCTTTGGTTCAGCCATTGAACTCAGAGGGGGCACCTTATCCAGCACAGTTGTCATGAAAGGCACCAAAATCCTCCTTCTCCAAGGATACAACTGCCTTGCAGCTCAACTGAATCAAGCTCATCAGGATCCTGCATTGCAGAATATCTGTCAAACTTTCTGATCCACTCTTAGAGCCTGAGCTCCCAGCTGAAACTCCTTACATCCTGCTGACATTTCTCTCAGGAGTAAAACTGCTTGAGGATTTTTTCCAAAGACACAACCACCACCAGACTGCAGTGAGTATGTCCTCTCCAAAATGCAAACCAGCACAGGGAAGCTGAACTGGGGCATCCATCCAGTGGAGTGAAACGTCCTCCCTGTTCAGTTCATGCCTAAACAAGCTGACCTAAAACCTTCTGACCCTGGCAGAGATGGAGGGTAGGTGCCTTCCAAGCCTCAAGAATTGGCAAACAGTATAACCACAGGAGAAAAAGCAGTTCAGGTGCCTCTTGGCAATGGTTGAACTAAACTCAATGCAGTCTGACTGTCCCTGCCCGTCCATCTGCGTTGACTCAGGTCTCTCAGCTCAGACCAAAAGAGCACCAAAATCTTGCACCTTATTTGGCTGTGAGGTAATAATTTCTTTGGGAGGCTCATTCTTCCTGGGTAGGATCTTCTTCCCCAATTTCCTAAAGGAAACTAGGCTTGAGCTATTGTATTGCCAGTATTTGAATGTGTCAATGTGCTCCCCTCCAAACAACTGTCAAATTTGTTGGCCAAGTGATAGAGTTCTAAGAGATTTTTCTGAGATATAAACAAAAATAATCACCCAGAGAGATACAGAGAGATACATGGTAGCACAAGTTCATATGTTTAAATTAGAGTCCTGAGAACAGGAAAAGTTTCAAACAGAGGTCTTCATTAATCACCAGGCACAAATCAGTGGGAATCAGGCATCAGTAGTACTACATGAACGAATAGTTTGTTTGTCCAGTGTTTCTTCCTTTCTTTTTTCTTCTTTGGTTTGAATCTGTACAGCACCTAGCATGTCGGCATACAGAAATACACTTGTAATAACACAGCGGGAGAATTGGCATGCAGGAGGGATCATGAAGAGGGAAGAAACCATCCTAGCAGGCAGCTTCTTCATTTTACATCAGTTTTTAATGTCAGGCCAACTCAGGGTGCAGGGGTGAGGGAGCAGAAAGTGAAGAGAAAAAAGAAACAAATGAAAATCCCACAACCCCAACAACAGAAACCGCAGACAAACCAAGAAAACAGCAGCATGTCCAGGGAGTGCTTGCTCCTCAGCTGAAGGGCCTGTTTTCATACTCATCTCTGTCTTGTGTCCCAGACTCACGTCGCCTCTGAGGCTGAAATACTGGTTCCTTATTCTGAAAATCGAGTCTCCTGGGCTTTGGTAATATTTTCCAGTCTTTCTAAGGTGTCTGCTTTAATGAGTAAGGAAATAAGAAGACAGACTGACTCCATGGGCACGGAGATTGGTTACCACTTACTTCATAGTGACTATCCAGACAGAATGAGAAGAAATGAAGCAGGATTAATTGACCCAGATTGCTTTTGTGAAACAAGGTGGGAGGGATCAGGTAACGATTTCCCAAGCGTTGTCCAAGGAGGAGGCATAAGCAGGCAGGCAGTGTGAACAGCTCACACTAGGGCATGAAACCCTTCTTCAAAATCCCCTTGCCCTTCTGCTTTTCTCTGCTGTCCCATGCAGAGAAAAACAGAGGGAAAAAAAAAAAATTGAAGCTCCATCCTTCCGGTTCCCACCTTCCCCGAGACCCCCCCCTTGGTTTTAGTTTTTTGCACTCCTGAAGGGTGTCATGTGTACTAGGAGACAAAACAGCCCCAAAGTCTTGACTTCCACAAACCTTGCCTTATACAGCTCAGTTACTTCTCGCTTCTTTTATTTTCTTTTTAATCCTGTTTCTCCCTTCTATCCCCTAGGCCCCCTCCCACTCTCTTTCACATTTATCCCTTAATCAAATCGCTGTATGCTCTTCTCAGCAATTCTTCTCTAAATCCCTCAGGCGGGTTAGAAGCCCCCTGAGGAAAGATCTTTTTTGGCAACTGAATTGAGATAGGAAAGAGGTCCTTGACAGACGCATATTCCATCCCAGAAAGTTTTTAATCCTTCCAGATGCTTTGTCACAAACTGTGCTTTTATGCTGGTGCACTTTTAAAGGCAGCCAGGATATGTGCAGAGGTCAGATCACAGAGCTGCTCTGGAAAACTCTAAATTGCTCTCGCCTTTGATTCTTGTGCTTTAAAACCACTCTGAAGTTTAAATAAATGGATTAGAAATGAGTTAAAGAGCAGGGTGCTTAATGCTTATGCTTAAATCTATAGCCTCAAGCCACGGCACTTTGGGCGGCAAGATCCTGTTAAATCTCACCAGCTCAGCAGACTCTGAACAAGTCAAGGCTTGGATGCAGATGTCTGTGGAGAAACAAGGTGAAACAGACCAGAGAGGTGGCACTGGTCCTTCTACAACTGCACAGAAGGAAGCCCAAGGTGGTGAATTGGGCAGTGGGACATACACTGGAACACCTTTCAGGGAGGGCACCAGCACCACAGATATGTGCTATTAATACTAAAGCTCTGCTACCATAAAGTTATTTAATTTTATTTTGGTTTTGGTCTCATGATTTCCAGACTTGTTTCCAGCTGGGGAAAAGGAGGAGCAGTGATAATGTGGTGGGCTAGATCCTCTCAGGAGACTCAGCCATCTTGAAAGCCTGTTCTGCTTCCTGTTGTTTATTATTGTTGGATGGTGAAAGGACAGCTGTTATGTTACATCCTAGAGGTAGCTGTACTTCCAGGGCTGGATGAAATGATTGCTGTAAATGCCAGCTTGGCAGCTATTCTGGCCCTCCTTGGGGCAGGCCTTTACCCCCTGCTTCTGGTGTGGCTTTGTTCTGTGAGAGAAGAGCAAAACATTTTGTAGCTGCTATTGAAAAGAGTTTCTCAACCTTTTAGGATAATCCCTGTTTTAAAGAGGAGGAGTTGAGTCAATGAGAAAGTAAATCACTTGTGAAAATCACAGAGCATTATTGCTGAGTTTCTTGCTCAACGCTACCCTACCTGCATGCAGCATCCCTGCTCACAACTCCAATTTTTTTTTGCAATATGAGACCAATGGTATTTATTTCTGGTTTACACTAAGATACCAGGAGTTGAAAGAAAACCATCCACAGTGACTCAGGGAAACCTTTAGAAGGAGGCACGATGATGAAAATCCTGAATTTTGGATGTTCACCATACACCTCACCACATGTATAAGAACAGTCCAACTACAGAGGGAACAAAGAATGGGTTAGCTTGGCTTCCAGATCTCACACACTCTTCTCTTTGCAGCAGGCTATAAATTATGCAGCATTTAAAGATGACTTTCTAAACCCCTGGCTTTAAAGCTTATTTATAACTCCCACACTGATATTTTTCAGACTTGTGACAGCTCCCACCTTCACAAGCTGGGGACATGCCAAGCACCTGGCCTTTTCTATAATGGCCCCTTCTCCCCAGAAAGCTCCCCCCACCTCTTTTTTAAGCAATGCTTTGGATATCTCAGGGAGGTTTTATTTATAGCAGAGACATAAAAAGCAAGTGGAAGAGAGTTGAGGATGGTCAAAGGGAAAAGTAGCAAGTGTCCTAAATGTCTGACAAACGTTATAGGACATGCTGGAAAAAAATAAGGCCCTGGGAGCAGCCAAGATCTCTTAGTGGTAATTTATGTAGGAACAGCATGATTTCATGTAAAGCAGGTTAGGCTCAGACCTAGCCAAGATGGAAACTTATGACTAAAGGGGATCACCTCAGGGAAATGATGAGGGAGTGGTACTTGTCCTTCCCAGAAGGGACTAAGCGACCGTTGGCAAAATCAGGGGTCTGTGTGGGTGAGAAGGTGGCAGCCTCATGTTGGCAGACACTGATCAGTGACAGGATCCTGATGGGGTCTGTGCAAAGTCCAACTGGTTCTAGGACTTTTTTTTTTTGGGGGGGGGTTGTTTATTTATTTAATTGATTCTCCAATGCTAGAGAGCTCACTCTTGGGGAAGAGCAACATCTTGAACTGTAGCATGGATAGAGTCTCTAATGCTGTCATCTGGAGTGAAATATCTGCAGCCACAGTTAGTCCTTGCTTTGGCTTCTGGCTTACAGTCGGGCCTGGCTCTGGGATTCCCTGTAGGAAACAGGAGCTAAGATTCTGAATCATAAATAGAACAACAAAAGCCTAGCATACAGAAAAAAGTCTGATATTAGCCTCCTTTTTGGTAGGCGAGGCTGTTCCAGACCCACGCTGTTACTTCCAGCTCCAGAAGCACATCTGGGTATCACAGTGAAGAGAAGGAGCTCCCCAGGCCACACCACCAGCCTGCAGGAGGAAGATGACTCCTGAAAACTGAATATAGCAGGGAGTGAGCAGTGTCTCACAGCAATCCAGTTCCTCAGGATTTCTTTGTAGAAGGGACCTGTTTCCCCCCTATTGATTGCCATGGCTTCAAAGCCTTGGAAAGTCTTTGGCTCCCTGTGCAGTAGCATGAGGCAGAGCCCGGCAGTCTCAGTGGGGTTTGCTCCTTCTCCCAGCCTGAGGAACATTTCTGCACCCCAGGGCAGGTGTTTGCATTGCCAGAGGAGGACAATTCAGCTTTGTAAAATCTTTGAAGGTTTTGATTTTTTTAAAAATAAAAATGCCTGAAGCCGGATAAGCATTAAACAACTAAACAAAACAAAAAAGCCCCAATATGCATGTGAAGCATACTTGTGTCAGAACATCTGTTTTCAGCTCTATGCTTTGATTCAGATGTCTCCTCCTCTCTTTCCTGAAGTGACCAGCAGGTCTCAGAGGTGAGAAGTCTGGCCAGAGAAAAATCTTGCTTCAAATTGCTTTGTCTTTCCTGCAAAAATGCTCCAGGCTTTGAAGGAATGACACTTTACAGCAAAAGTAAATTTAGTAAAAAAAATCTCTGACCACCTTCAGCCTATTCTCAGTGGCACCAGGCATTGCAGGCAAAACAAAGACATCTTGGCAAAATTACACCATTGAAATTGCAGGCAGAAGAGCTCAATTTAACCCCCACTAATTGTTGCACAATAGTCACAGGAATAATCGGAATTTGTTAATTAGATGCATGCCAATGAGTAATTCAAGACTGGTTTAAATAATTATTCCTATCTTCCCAATAGGCTGTGGTGGTGATTAGCCTGCTGGCTCTTTCTCTTGACTGTTCTGCTTCAAATAAAAAAAGAGGTGAGAGACATCCATGCAGTGAGCCATGGCACTCCTAAATGAAATCCTGCTCCTGGGATACTGAGATCTGCTTTCCAATGAGTGCTGTTGGTTGTTGCTTTTGACCACAGAAACATCAGAGACAGCAAGGTGGACTGCCAGAAAGCTCTTTGATCAGCACTGTGCCAGTGAAATTAAATTAATACTTTTTAGAGTGCTTAATTCCTGAAGGAAGATGTAAGGATGACAACTGCCCCAAATTCAAATCCTCCATTGTAACCATAAGGTAAAAAAAAAACAAACCCAAAAAACCAAAGCAGCGGCCAAAGAAAAAAACTCTCCTCCCTGGGACATAGCTAAATTCCTTGTCCCCCAGCCAGGAGAAATGCCCTCTACTGGCTCAGAAACACTTTTTTTCTTCAGTTTCACCATAAACGTGCCTATTTGCCACCTTCAGGTCTCTAATAATTTCTCACCCTCCTTTGGTTAGCTCCTTCAGTGCTGCTTGGTTCATGTCATGCTTATTTTTTGGACCATGGGAGATACCTCAGGAAGAGATGGAAATAGAACAGAGGAAAGGAATTAGTGTAACTGACCTTGCGAACACTAAACAGTAAAAATTGCACCCCAAACACAAACATAGGGAAAACCCCCTGAAAACAAAGCCAAATTGCATTCCATTGTATGATCTGCTTGACTAGCCTTGTGAAGGAAGCAAGAGAAATGCCCAAATATTAGAGGAAAAGATGCTTTGTGCTGAGAACATTATTCTTTTTCAAGTCATCAGCAGTCACAAATGCTTAATATTTCTGGCAATCTCCTGGTGGACTCTAGGGAACTGTTGCTACTGAAATAGCCACCTGATGGAAAACAGCAATAGTACAAACTGGTTCTGGGTGGAAAATACTCTGATCTATAGGATTTGATGGGGGAGTTAAGGAAGGCAACACACAAGCAGGAACTAGGAAACACAAAGATTAGTTTTTTTTGACAAAAATGTAGGTGAATGGCTGCAAGTTCCAGGAGACAGTACTTTTTTATTTCCCCTCACAAAATGGCACCTTTGAGCACTCAGAAGCCCCTTGTCTGCATTGCACTAAAGCACTAGTTCATTTGTTTGGGATGTGGGAGCAAGGGCAGAGGTGCAAGAAGGCAACATCAGCGGCAGAGGCAGCCTTGTTTGCTGAGTACACAACCCCTCTGTGCAGGGGGCAGCTTTGCTGCACCAGCAGACCCCAACAGTTTATGAAAAACACGAACACCAGGCATTGCTTTCCCATCATGTTCCTGGGGCAAGTTAGAGCCCCACAAACTATGCTGAAGCTGAGCACCATCCCCTGCTCTTATCCCCATTACCTCATCTTCTCTGGTGGCTGCTCTTGCTGCCTTCTATTTTGCAGCAAGGGAACCAAGGTATTAGAAAGTGTTCTCCCTCTTCTTGAACCCTTACAGAGACAACTACTTTTCTAGTCTCTACTCAGCGTACCTCATTCGTTTGACAGAAGGACTTCCTCTCTCAGCTGCTCCCTGCTCATTTACACCCCTTCCATCATGATTTCCCTAAATTACAGCTGCTAACCAAGCTGCCTAGGCCAGGAGCACAGACAAGATGAGCTCCCTGTTCAGTCAATGGGGAGAGACCAGGACCTTCTGGCAGTGCCTGGGTGACCTGGGTAACCCTCCAAGAGTTTCTCTTTTTGTTGACTGCAGAGGGAGCTGAAGGCCAGCAGGATGCCAGTTTGCCTGCCTGAGGTGAGACACAGCTGTACCATTGCATGGACAGGACAGGACACTTCAGGCCAAGCCATCCAACAGAGCAACATTTGAACAGCTCACAAGAATTCAACTGTTCCAAGAAAGCAGCAGAGATGAGGACACATGAAACTGACTCAAAGCAGGGAAAAATGGCAAACAATTGCCCCTTGTTGGAATTTATGCTTCTCTTCTTACACTTATGTAAGGAATCTGAAGACAGCCAAGAACATGGAAAGCAGAGGTTCCCCAGAGACGCTGTCAACTCATGAAGCTTCAGTGCGTTTTGCTAACTCACTGCCATGGGACTCAAACCTCTCTTTGTGTTCATCTGTACTGCAAGAGAAGTAATATAAGTAATATGACTTTCTAGTTGTCCTATGGCTCCTTGTATTGCCATCCATTGCTCCTTCACTGTCATTGAGGAAGCACTTGAGCAGAACTTTACCAGAACTGCCAAACAGAGAAGACACTTAAGGGTTCCTACATGACACTCAACGTTCAAAGGTTTTCTTCAGCCTAGGCTTGGTCCCAATCAATGGGAGGGGTTTTTTGGTTGATTTCTTTGGGGTTTTTTTCAGGGTCCAAAGACCAAGACTTCTCCACCCCCAATCAAATAAAAAAGCTCAGTAACAGTCTGGCCCATCTCTTTTATGGGATCCTGGAGTAATTACCTACTGACTTCAGCTCCTACAGCCCTGCACCTGTAGACCGCAAAATACACCAGTGGTCTCACTGCTGCTCAGTATTAACTCCTCATTTCTCAGCTCCCTTCTCTGCCAGCTGGTGTATACATGGTGTATATATGAATATTGGGGGAGTTTCAAGTCCTACTCTAATACTGAACACAAGTTGTCTTGTAGAACAAAAAAACTCTCCCCTAAATGCTCTGTTTCCTCTGTCTTGTTTCAAAGTTGAAAAGAGATTGAACAACAATTAAAAGAAATCAAACATCAACTACTTCCTGGCCAAATAATGGACAAAGGACTCAGGCATCCTGAGAGGGCCTGAGAAACAATACAGGTGGAAGAGAAGGCTGATAGACACAAACTGTCTGACACAATGGTCTGAAGAAATATTATAGATCAACGGGGAACAGAACATTTTTCTTCTATGAATCAGCATGGAAAGCTTTCTGTAGATGTCAACACAACATGTGCTTTGCCTAAATACCCCACAGACTTCTTTAATTTCTAATTTCTGTGATCCAGAGGCATAAACTGGGTTGTTCTTCTCTGTTTGATCTGAGATATCCAGCCCTTCCCTGCAATGTCTGATTGTCTTTGACTTTCTGTCTCTAGTTTAAGTGGCTACAATAATCCTAAACAGAGCTCTCTACATTTCAGCAGACACAGTTCATGCAGTAGTGACAATTTTGATAATGGTTCATAGTTTGTTATGCTGAGAATCAGGGGATGTCAAGGGATTTCCCACCTGAGATTTACCCACCTTCACCAAAAATTATTTTGGATGGAAAGGAGCAGCAACGTCCAATATAATATAAAGCACATTTTTGGCTAACATCTGAAATGCCTTCAGATATCATCTAAAGTTACACACACATGTCCCCAGTGAAGCCTGAAACAAAGCTCTCAGAGAAGACAGGATTAATTTGAGGTCAGAAGGGCTTTGCTTTCTGTCATAACATTGCCATGATGTAGTACCAAACTCATTACTTACTGTGACATAAAGCTAAGAGACTAAGGAATGGCTTAGAGTGTGTTAGCTTATACTCCCCTTCCACTGCAATATCTTCTCTTGAGGATGGCAGCAAACAATCTAAACAAGGACTTGTGTGTATGGAACAGCTTAGTCCCCATGCAAACAATATGGGGACATCAGGGATTTCTGTGAGATGTTATGTTTTTGTTGTATCCAAATTGCCTACAGATTTTTCTGTGTCAGTCTCAGCTTGGAGGGGGCTGTGTTCTTTAATTAAACCAAGTTGATTAGACAGTTGCAAAGAAGGGAAACTAGTTCACAATATGTCATCTGACCTTTTCTGTCGTTTTCCTCAGCTCTGATCAGCTGTGAAGCAATTCTGAACTTTTCAAAACAATTTGTTCTTCAATTTGGAATAATGACAGTAAATAGTTCTTTAAATAGCCTCATTTGTCAGCTGTCCACTGGGATTAGTTAACATTAAAGAGCTGATCTCCTTTAACTGGATACTTTAGCTGTCTACTGCTGACCTTCCATGTGATCCCAGGTAGGTGTTGTTCTCTGAGGGTCTTGGGTTCACCAGTTATAAAGTTGGAAGGGACAACTCTAATTGTTTAGTTCTGAAACACTGAGAGCTGAGAATTTCCATGAATTCAACCCTTTTTCAGTGTACCAACTGGGAAAAGACACCTCATACTCAGCAAAATACCCCCTGTGCTGGAGGTTGTGCCATCAACTAAAATTTGGTTTCTTCAAGGATGTCATACTTTTGCCTGAACATTTGCCCCTTCTTTTTGTTAATCTCTGCAAACAAGCTGTTGTTATCTATGAATTCTCTGGCTACTTTTTCCTGTCTATATAAATAAAAGTTTAGAATCAAAGTTATGCTTGTGAGCTGTGTCTGAACAAGCACACTCTGCTGACAATAGCAGATTAAAAAAAAAAAAAAAAAAAGAAAAAACTACCAGGTTCCAGTTATTTTGAGTATAATTCTCATGCATGATATCTCCCCAGAAACTGCAGGACTTTTGTTATTGTCACCCTCACGAAGTTTACACTGAACTTCTTACACATTGTCTGCTTAATCTAAGCATACATTGCAGATGCTTCTGACATTTATGGAGCTACATCAGCATGTGTGGAGCAATGGGAATCCAACAAAAGATCTCAAAATCCACCTATAGTGGAAGTCCAGATGAGAAAAGGGAGTGTAGCTCAGAAAAAACCCTATTATTTACATATCTCTCTGTATAACAACTATCTTGTATAGCACTTCTGCCCGTGTCATGGGCCCTCCACAAAGCTGGATGTCTTGAACAATACCTCAGTATATTGGATACAAGCTCTGCTCTCTCCCTGCTTCAGCTGTCCTTGATTGCACACTTCCAGGTGCTGATTTCCAGATTAAGAGAGTCTTTATTTCAGACTTTTCACACGCTGTCAACGTGGTGTTTGATTACATCAATGGAGGCAAAATACTGGTGCTTAGTGGAAATAAAGAGATTTTTTAAGCAGGGAGATCTATTTTTGTCACTTCCTCCTGTGGGGCAGGTTATCAAGATGACCTGCAAACAGCATTGCAGCAAAGAGCAGCTCACTGTTTCGGGAGGTGAGGGCAGACGGTATTTATGGTGTGTCATAAACAGTGAAGGACTCTTTGGATAATATCCTAATAAATACTCTAAAAAGAAACGGCCAGACTCCCATAACTCAACATACAGACTGTCATCCTTTCCATCCTGCTCTGTGATCTAGTCAAGGTTTGCCTTTTAGCACTGCCACAATGAACTCAGCTATAAGGACAAACTTTGGAGTCACTGATAGAGATTCTGAAGGACTGTTTATGGCAGGATCCATGCAGAAATCAAAAGAAGGAGTGTGCTTGTCTTCAGCCTGGGATGCCTTATGAGGCTTGAACCTGCCCCTCAGAGGTATTTTTCCAATTGTTGTGTAGATCACTAACCCAGCAGGTCCCATGGGCCCTACCTTATCCTGGTACAGTGTGAAAAAGCAGAATATGACCATAATTCTAGGACTGATGACCTCCCACAGGGAGAAGTGGACTCTAGCTGTGCAGTACTTGGCTCCAGGTTAAGAATTCTCTCAGGCTTTTACCTCTGTGTGATGGATGCAGAAGTAAGACTGTTTGGAGGACATTCCCCAGCAGGAAGCCCCCAGACATCTCTCAGCAGACCTGTAAGGGAGGGAGGGAGGGAGATCAAAGGCAGTTAGTGCCAACATGTGGAAGACAACTCATGTGTTGTCCTGAAAAAATGGTTCCCTTTCCTCAGTACTGGGGGCTCGTACTCTCCTCATTTTTGGGTTGAAGCTTGCTGGTCCTGCTTCTGGATTGACAAAATCCACTCTTTTTAATTCCCTAAGTCCCTCAGAGGGAAGGAGTATCATAACTTTCTTGACACAGTGGTCGCCCTCCTTCCAGACCCAATTAGCTCCAGGAATGGAGCCTTGAGACTCCATTCCTGCCTTCCTACTTGGACTTTCTCCAGGGAGACCACTAGGCCAGACAGCCCCTGCTGCCACGAGCAGGGTGTTTCTACTGGGAGTGCTGACAGCCTGTTTTCATCAGCTCCGAATGGAAAAATTGTTTGGAAAAAGGCCTGAAATGTTTATCAAAGAACCACGGCATTTAGTATAAATGATGAAATGACGGCAAATTAATCTAAACCCCACCATCGCTGCTATCAGGAGTCATGGGCTGTCATAGCTGTGATATGGCCAGCAGGAGTTTCACCCCCAGGCCTCTGTGTAGTGGTTTCATAGGCAACTCTTGTCTTTCAGCTGAAATGCAGCTGCTTCTGGGGTGGGTCACAAGCTCTGCAGGGCACCAGCAGTGTTCAAAGGTAACCTCTGCATTGGTCATGGCTACTTTGTGCTGCTGCATCTGCCCATGGCCTTTGGAAGCCTTCTGCCTTACGCTGTCAAGTTCCTCATGACAGGGACCAGCCTGTTGTTCTATGCTGTGATGAGGATTAATAATCCTCATCATGGTTGATGATGTAAACATGAGACTGTCGGAGCTGTAAGGGCTAAAGGCCACAAGGAGAATGGCTCTATGAATGTCTTGTGGTAACCACAGGGAAATCTTTCTCTTCCTTAGCAGTCAGGAGCTCAGGCTGTTCCTCTAACAAAAACTACCCCTCAGGTCTTTCTGACTCATTTGCAGAGTAATAATTAGGAAAGAAGTGTTTCTTCCACTCACTTGGCATCACCATTGCTTGTGAAGCCCTTCTGGTAATGAGTATTACTTCTGTGCATGGAAAAAAAGTTTTAATCTTGCATGGGCTATAGCAATCCCATGCAAAACATACGAAAAATGCATTTTTTAAAGGTATACTTCTAGCTCTTATGGGCCAAGATCTATCTTCTAAACTGGGAACTGAGTGTAATGTTGTGGTGGGATATTTCTCTTCAGCATGCAGGCAGCCTGCAGCTGTCAGTCACAGGGCTACACTTTGCACTCACTTTTGAATGTCAGTGTAGTGGCAGGTCTACACACCCTGGAGACATCACTGACCATTTTCAAGGGCAGAGTCGATGAAAATAGAAAAATCATGCAGCAGACAAAGGAAGAAGAAAGGAAGATTCACCAAGCCTTTCTTGTGTCTGTAATAAGTGTTACCTCAACAGATGCCTAAGAGGAATGTGACATCCAAATTCATGTGCTGAGGGCTGAGCAGGGAATCTGGTATTATTTTTCCTGAATGGTTAAAGCAGAGAGGGGTCAGTATTTTGCTTGGAGATTTCCCCAATGCCTAGAGCTGATCAACACTGTCCCACCATGCTTAGAGAGGAGTGATGTGCAAGTGGAGAATATGGCATAGAGGCACCTCACCTCCTCTGCTCAGCCCACCTCTTAATAAGTCATTCCAGACTTATTAAGCCCAGGTTCATTAGGATTATCTTCTGCTTTGGCCTTGCTGTTAAGTACGTGCCCAGAGCTGAAGATCCTGAGAGGTCCTGGGTATGAGATCAGAGCGAGGGCTGGAGGGAAAGCTATTGTTGCTCTTATCGCACTGTGAGGTTTGTTGCATTCCAAGGAAATCATCTGGCACTTGGCTTTCCCCGCTTCCCTGGCCACCGTGAGGTTTTAGGACAATCCCTAATCTGTTCCCTTGTGAACACTGAGGGCCTTTCTTGTGGGAAACAAGTTTGCAAGTTCAGTTGTTTCTATCAAAGATGAGAGAACATCCATGCAGCGCCAGACAGTACAAGCTTCCCCCACAGGCACTCTGGCTCTGGCATCCCACACTGATCTATCACCACCAAGACCCACAGCACAAGCCAGCATCTCTGTCCCGAGCAGCCACCTCCTCCGCCTCCGCTCATAGCCTGCGTTCCTGGCTGCCTACCTCGCCTCCTCTCTGCCAGAGAAAGGAGACGCAGTGCAGAGCCTGGGAAAGGCTGACACTGACTTTTCTCTCCCCTCACAACGGCCTGTGCACAAAAAAACCACCTGCAGGCACACAAACCCTTGTGCTTGAACATGTGGCTGGGACCCAGGTCCCACTTGATGGGATGGCTGTGATGTCTGAGCTCTGTGGGGTTCTGGCTGGCAATGGGAGTAGAGCAGGGATGTGTCTTGTTGAGGTAGGGGAAGAAAGGTGGCACTTGGGGGCAACACAATGATGAGGTGGCAATCCGGATTGAGGTCCCAATCCTCTCCCCACTGTCCTCCCCCCCTCTTCTCCTCCTGCTCTTCACCAGATCTGTCCTTATCTCCTTATCACACAGAGCTTTTCACTCCCTTCTCACTACAGGGAAACAGCCACCCAAGAAGCAAGGAAGAGTGTCTCATTCCTGATGCTGTCAAAATAATTTCTGTGTTGCTTCTGAAAACTTGAGTATTGAAGAGCCCTATTCACCAGCCCTGCCTCCCCACAGACCACTTCTGCCACCACCCAAGCCCTCATCTCGCTTGCAAGAGATGCAGGTGACAAAATTCAAATCCAAAAATTTGGGACACCTCCCATGCCTTGCTTATCTTTCCCTTCACAACTTGGTCATGACTTTGCATCTCAGCCCCCCCCCGTCAGAGGTCAAGGGGGAAATTTGCTTCCACCAACCTTCAGGATAAGTATTACTCTTTCCTCCTCCCATTCCACTTGCTGAGACAACCTAGCTCACTCATTCGACCTATGTCAGGGGGATCAAAGGATCCCCGTGAGTTCTCTCCAAGTCCTGCTGCAACAACAGAAGCACATCTGGTTGTGGTTTCCCTTGGGAAGGGTCCAGATAGTGGCTGTGTTACCAGCCCACTTACCTCAGCCAGCTGCCCCTCTGCCTGTGCCTGCTCCCTGCCTCCCTGCCCACCCCTGGCCACTGCATCACTGGTGCTCTTTTCCTCTGCCACCTTCACACACCACAGTCTCCTGGCCAGACAGGGGCAGAGGAGGGATGAAATATTGTGGGATCAGGAGGTAATGAGAAAACTTGTTTTTAACTTGTCTCCCACCTGAGGCTTTTGTTGGAAGGGCTGAGGACATGGGGCAGATCTCTGAACTGAATCACCCCTTGAACATGTCCACCACACCAAAGGATAGAGGGGTCTGGCTGGAAGTGGAAGCTCCTTTTGCATCCCCTGATTCTCCTCAGTCTGGATCTGAGCAGGCTTTTTCACGAAGACATAAGCAAACCTTCATGAAGTTGCACTGGGGAGACAAAATGCATGTGGAGTCCCTGATGTGATGGCAGTTTCCAGTGATGGGAATGGGAAGTAAAGCAAACCATCAGTGCTTGTCAAAAACACAAGGCTTGGGAGAGTGGGTAGGAGTTTGCTTGTTTGCTGGCAAATCGTAATGGGCTTCATGGAGAAGCACCTAGGGCAGCCTCGAAATCCACCCATTAGTTCAGTGGGATTTAATGTCTTCCAGTGAGTAAATACCATCTCATTTTGTTAGCACAAAGTGGTCCTCATCAAAGTATTGGCAAGATTACAACATTTTTTCATAAATCCAGCAAATTGCAGTCTGCCTACAGTCATCCACTGGAGTCTTTCTTGTCTTGCTTTAATTGAACTTTGTGTGGGGGAGGGAAAGGGGATTACATTTTTTATTGCTGGGTGTGTTTTATGGGAGATCTGTCAGCTGGAAGTGACAGTGCCAATTAGGGTTGCATGTTTTTGTGTGAGTTGCAGAGCCTTAGAAAGCAGGAAAAAAAAGGGGGTGAAGGCAAGCCAAGCTATTCACAGTGATAGATCTGGGGAAGAGCAAGATGGGAGATACCTTGGTTGCTACCTGTGGCTGTGAGACTTGCCCTCCGTCCTTCTTCCCTCCTGCCAAAACATTCACACATTCCCCGAGATGTGCCTGGGGAACATTGGAGCTTTATTTACCACTGCCCTAACCACACCTTTCCCCAGCCACCCAAGTAAGGCTCGTGTCTGCACACAGGGTATTTGTGGTCTTCTCCTACATGTTTCCATAGGTGTGAAGCAAACACCTTCTGAAGGGAACTCCTTAGTTCTCCCTTGGGTCACTCTCTGTGATGGAGGTAATCTCAGAACAGTGTTTTGGAAAGGAAAGGCACAAAAATCTGAAACACTCCAGGCTCTCTGGTGTCTTACAATAAAGTGATTCTAATTCACCCAGAAAAGTACAATGAGTATGATAAGTGCTTGATTTGCAAGTATCTCCTCACATTAGTGAAGGGACAAGGGAAGGAGAAGGAAGGGGAGGTACCATATTTCCAGGTAATCTTAACCTTTTGATTTACACTCTCTTGAGCCAAATATCTTATGGCAAATGCAGCAGCAACCTTTTACAATTCAGAGCCAAAGCTTTGCTTTCCAATCCCTGAGCATCCTGGGTGCTCACTGAGACTGCTGACAATCTCTCCCTTTGCTGTGTCTCTGCAGCCAGCAGCTCTGATTCTGCCCAAAAAGACCCTCCATGCATGAGGCCTATCAGCCAGCTTCATGGGCTAAATGGCAACTTCAGCAATCTGGGCAGAGGGGCAGGTGGTGCGGAGAGTCACAGTATGCTTTGAAAGCCAGGCTGCTCCCCTTTGTGGAAGGGATGGGTGCTCAGGATTTATGCTGCTGTACATGAAAAATAAACATTTGGTCTCCACATGCTTTGCTAGTCAGTGTGTGCTACCCAGCTGATTCAAACACCCATCCATCAACCCTCCCTTGACTCATCACCACAACACTGAAGTACACGGGGGAGTGAGCACTCCCACATGTGGATGAGAGAAGGTTCCATTTGCCATGAGATGTTGAAATACCCCTTCGAGCCAGCTCCTAATAGAGGCAGTTGGATACAGCATTGCCTAGCTGCTGTAAACCATCACTTGCAGCTCTGACTAAATGTCCATTTTTAATCTTTCCCTGTGACACAGAGTATCTCCTTCAGTAGGCTCAGGACCCTGTGGGCCAGTGCAGGAGTTTGCTTTTGTGGGCCAGATGGGCTGTTCTCTGTGGCTGGATTTCAGAGCTGGTGGCTATCATGGGTGGCAGAGGAAAAGTCCCTTTTGGAAAAGTGGTGATGATGCTGTCTCACCCATCACCCTTCCCTTGGCTGCTTCTCTGGGTTTCCACTGGAGCACTCTATTAATATCCTTGTTTCCAAACAACAATGTCACTAATCATAATTTATTGAGACTTTAAGGACACATTTGAAAATGACACTGACTGCTGGTGTTTGAGCACCGAACAGGAATTTTAAAGAGAAAAGGAATAAAATGAATAATGCATTAAAAAGGAGATGGGTTTTACCAAGCTTGTGTTTATAGAAGATGATGAAGAGTGTGATGAAAGTTTATCTGCATGGTAAGATGGATAAACGAGTTGATTCTGTTGAAGGCCAGGTGGCCCAAAGTATTCATTCCTCTTTCCTGGGACTGGTCAGCTCTGAACCTGTGCTTTTGGGAGAGCAGTGAAATATGAAACACAGACAGTGGGATTGAGCACAGACTTAGCAGGTTTCCTGATGACACCAAGCTGTGTTTGGGTTGACACATTGGAGGGAGGGAATGCTATCCATATGGACCTTGACAGGCTTCTGAACCTTACAGAGTTCAGCAAGGCCAAGTGCAAAGTCCTGCACCCGGGTCTGGGCAATCCTGAGTACAAGTGCAGTCCGTGCAGAGAACGGGCAGTCCTGAGGAGAAAGTCTTGGAGATGTTCAACAAGCTCAACATGACCTGGGGATGTGCACCTGCAACCCAGAAAGCCAGCTGTAATGTGGGCTGTAAAAAGGCAGTGTGACCAGCAGGCCGAGGGAGAGGATTCTGCTTCTGTACTCCACTGTAGTGAGACCCCACCCGGAACCCACCACTCGTGCAGCTCTGGAGCTCCAACACTAAAAAGATATGGACCTTGTCCATGATGGAGCGAGTCCAGAGCAGGCCATGGAGATGGTCTGAGAGCTGGAGCACCTCTTCTATGAACACAGGCTTAGAGAACTGGGATTGCTCAGCCTGGAGAAGGGAAGGCTCCGTGGACACCTTACAGCACCTTTCAATATCTAGGGGAGGCCTGCAAGAGGGCTGGAGAGGGATGTTTTACAAGTGACAGGACAAGGGGAAATGGCTTTGAACTGAAAAGGGATAGATTTAGATTGGATGTTAAGAAGAAATTTTTTACTGTGAGGGTGGTGGGGCACTGGAACAAGTTGCCCAGAGAAGCTGCCCTATCCCTGAAAGTGTTCAAGGCTGGGCTGGATGGGGCTCTGAGCAACCTGGCCTAGTGAAAGATGTCCCTGCCCATGGCAGGGGGGTTGGAAGGAGATGAGCTGTAAGGTCCTTTCCAAACCAGCCTTTCTATGATTCTGTTCTATGAAATGGGAAGGTGGTCTCCAACAAACTGCTCCTGTCTTTGGATGGGTGTTATTCCTCTGACACAGTGGCAACATTTGTGCCTGGGTGCACAGCCCTGCCCTGGTCCTGTCTCCTCAAGGCTGCTGTGTGTGAACAGCTTTATGGGGGCCCACCTTGACACACAACTTGGAATGAAGTGGATTCACAGACATGTCCAGTGGCACTCCTTGAGGCTGGTGGGGAGTAGGTGCTCCCAGTATTTTCTAGATGCAGGTGATGGCTGGAAAGCTGCATAACACTAGAAAGACTAGGGAATGACTAGAACATTGTGCTCAGAGCACCCTTCTTTTCCATGAAGCTGTGTCTCTAGCTGTGAAAACACAGCACACATATGTGTGGGACTATGCTGCCTAAACAAAAGAAGCAGTGTTATTTTGGGAGCAATGGAATGGCCACCTAGCCTCTATTGGATATGTAGAATGAGGAGAGTGGGGCATAGGTCTTGCCCTGTATCTGGCAGGCCCATGAGGATGCTGAGACACCCTAGAGGGTCTAAAATGGCTCAGGCAATTTGCTCCTGCCTAAGTTTCAAATCACTGTCTCCCTACTGACTATCTTGTTTCAGGTCCTGTTGGATAACAGAGAGAGGGCAAAAGCCAGAGAAGATATCTCTGTCCAGAAACTTAAAATACTCTTGTGACAGGAGTATTAGAGTTCAGACAAGAGCTTGCCAAGTTTCATATCAACTAGTATCTTGTCTCCAGTGATAATGGATGATTCAGGAAAGTGTGACCCTTCCTTTGCCCCTAATCATCTATTGGCACTATTTCCAAAACTTTTTTCATCCCACAAAGGCTGTTCTGTATAAATATATTGAAGCAGATTCCCCAGAAACAGAACTTAGAATTTCTCTACCCTCTATAACTATTCCCATCCAAATAAACATACTTGAAAAAAAAATTAAATGGTTACCCTGATTTAGCAAATAAATCAATCCAAACACATGATTCCAGAACTGATCTTACAGCAACTTCTTTGCTGTTTCGTGGTGCAGTTTAAGAAATGCATTTCTTCTGTCCTTGGAATGACAACACATAGATCCCCTAAGAATCATGGAGCATCACCTCCTAAACTGCCTCTGGTAAAATTTTTCTGGAAACATGCCAGGGGCAAAGTGCTTGCCATGTGTTTCATGTCCCATGCAGCATGCGAGATGGAGTTATTTGTTTGTTGCTGCTTTGTCTTCGTTTGTGCAAACTGACGCCGCAGGGACTTTTTTTGAGGGCATTTTTCAGCCAAGAAGATTATTCTATATAAATACAGTTAAATAAATAGATTTATCATCAGAATAGCTTCAGCCTGTTCCATCCATCTATCTATCTATCTATCTATCTATCTATCTATCTATCTATCTATCTATCTATCTATCTATCTCTATCCATCTAATACTTGTCTGCCTTTGTAGATAAAATGATTAAATTCCTATCACAGCCTGAAACAGACACGTTGGGTTTATCTTGTTTTGTGTCTACACTGAAACTGTGAGCAAGAACCGAGCTAATTAAATCAGGTAGATTTATCAGCCTCAGGTACACCTTGGAGTTACTGCCCACAGTGGATCATTCTGTTTCTTTGCCAAAGGACATTGCTTTTTTAGCTAAGGGACAGAGAGCTGTCTGGGACCCATAAACCTTTCAGTAACTAACCTTGATCTGAAGAGGGAAGTGGTTGAGAGTCTGAATGGCTAGTCCAGAGAGAAAACTCCCATCAGCTCTGAGGAACTCTTGGCTACTGTCACCTTTCCCAAGGATTTTGCAACACTGAATTCCCTTTATTTGTATGTTTTCACTGGTTATCACAAATTATTTTGGAAGTGTAAGATAGTTTTTGAGCTGTTGGGAAGCCAGCATGAAATTAATCAGAGAAATGAAAGATCTTTCAGTCCTGCTGTTGGTATAACTTCTATCAGAATCTGATGCAGATAAGGGTCCTGCTGGTATAAGCAAGCTTATTCCTCTGAATAAGCCACTTAGAAGAATGTATGAAAACTGATCCATTGAAAGACAGTCCCAAAAGGACTGAGAATTAAACTCCAAATAAATACTCTTCTCCCAGTCTTGCATGTGCAGTCCCCTGCATGCCAGCCAAGAAATAGGAGAAAAGGAGAAAGCCAAAATAGGAGAAAAAAAAAGTTTGAACGAGAAGTCTTGCCTGACTTCTAATGAGCTGTGATAAAAAGCAAAATAGTAAAACTACACAAGCAGACCTATAAATTAAGAGTTTTTTCTTCTGAATGATTACATGTCCCTCCCATTAAAAAGGTTTTTAAACTTTCATACATCCTCAGGGAATGGAGTCACTGCCTGTCAGTTGATGCACCCGAAGGTGTTTGACTTGCTCTTCACCATGAGGTGAAAAGGGTTACCTTAAACCTCAGAGGAAGAGGGAGTAACTTGCTAAGCTGCCATAATTATGTGTGGGTGTCTGTGGGCCCCCAGTGTGCTTAACAGCTTTGCTTTCATGGAAATCAGTGGGATTTTTCCACTTGAGTAAATGTCAGGTACCTAATAAAGATCTGGACTTAGGGAGTGCCCTAATCTGTCTGATTGCTAGCAAACAAGTGTTTTCCCAGCCATAATGGGAAAATAAATAGAGGGGGAACTGTGAGACACAGAAAATCTGGCAACAAATCTATATGAGTATCTCAGATGAAAGACAGTCCCTCGTTCTCTTTCGAAACAAGAACTATAGGAAGTTTCATGAGCATTTTGGGACCAATCAAGGTTGAGGCTGTCATCTCCTAGCTTGAGAGCTAGGAAATATGGGACAACCCAGGCCTCTGGCTCCAAAACAATGAAATAATTTTGATGCCCTTTTCTTTGCAGCAAGAACTGCAAGTGTAGAAAGAATTAGAAGAATGAGTGGCTGAATTCCAGCTCGTAAGAGGTGAAAGGTGAAAAGGAGAGAAAGGATAGTGGCTGTTGCAGGTCACCTGGTTTTCCCCACTACACCATGCATGCATATGGAGCTGTGTTTTAAGTCAGATGAATCACAGAAAATTGGAAAGTCTCAATTTGTTTGTACAAGTGCATGAATAAAATGAAAGATTAGGTTATTACAGACATCAGTCATGCTTTAAAAACCCACGGAACTGGCTGAAAATGAGACAGAGACAGTATGAATAGATACAGTGTTACTATAGTCTATTTCCTATTACTGTTGTTGCACTTATCAGACAGAGTCAAAACTGTTCCTTTGCCTTTGTTAGATAAATACATGACTGTGAAAAAACTCTTTTCTTAAGGACTTTTTTTTTGAGATTTTTTTCATTTTTCCTCTATCGAATTGTCAAAATTAATATGAAATAATTCCTTTAGATGGAAAAAAAAAAAAAAACAAATAAAAAATCCCCATCAATAGAATAGGTTTTTGAAAAGATTGATTTACATTTTAACCTTTAAATGAAATTGATCTACAATTTACAGTTCAATATGGAAATGCATCTTAAATGAAAAGAAAAAAACTCAGAGCATATACTTTTGGCAACTATGACTTTCAAAGCAAAATTTGGTAGCCTTAACTTTATCTTTTCAACAGGCTAATTTGAGATGCATTTTTCTATTAAAAATGTAATACAACCCACTTAGCTATATTATTGTACAAAATTTTCAGTGATCTGTACCCCAATCCCTTTGAAAATTATGATGTGAGGGGCAAGGAGGCCCAGAAGATGCTTACTTTCTTGAGCTGGCTAGCAGGTGTGTTGTTTAGGCCAACTCCTCAGAGGGTACCTTAATCCTTTTTTTCGTAGACAGGACTGTGTCCTGCCCCCACCCCCTTCCATGAGTTTCAGGAGAAGGTATCTGGACACAAAGAGATGACAGCTCTTGTTATAATATCCACCCCCATGGATCCCTGCAGGTAGAGCTGGGTTGGTGATCCCAGAGTAGATTAACTATTGCTGATGATGCCGAAGTACAGGAGATGCACATGGCTTATCTCGGTCATTCAGTTTGTGTCTGAGATGAGGCACCAGATAAGGATGCAGAATTTGTGCAGACAAAGCTGAGCAACTGAATCATTAATAACTGGAGAGGAGGAGCTGACATTTATTTGCTCCAATATCCATAAACAAAGACTTTCAGAAAATGGTTGTTTTCAAATGAGTCATTGAATGGGCATGGTGGTTGGGTCTGCAGCAAATCCTCTGTGAGACACCCAAGTTCTCAGTTAAGAACCTCTTTTTCAAGGGAGAAAGAGAAGTTTCAGATTCAACACAGTACTCCCCCATGTTGGCAGGGATTTTATTTCTCCCTGCTGTGATCAGTGACACACTGTGGGTCGGGGCTGGAACTGGCTCTCTGTTCCTAAGATTCATGGTCTCTGTAATATTTTTCGATTTAAAAGTGGAAATGTTTAAAACTTGAAATGTTGGGCAGTGCTATCTCCTGACACATTTCCTGTGGTGTTTACATGGCTGCATCAGTGGACATTTGTCATTTGGACTATTCCAGGATTCCACGTAGACTTTGTCATCCCACTTGCAAGATGGACACAATCTTGTCTTTAAACCAATTCCCCTCCATTTGTTCTTGATTTAATTTCTTTCCAGCTGAACAGCAGCCCACAGGGAGAAACAACAGGTAGCTGTGTTAGAAAGGACTCTCTCTCACTTTCTGTGTGATCCTTCCTCACATTGCCATTGCATTTGTAGCTCAACCTTCAAAACCAGTCAAACCATGAATAATGCACACGCAACCCTATGGCTTTTCATGGCTGTCCAGAGAGCACAGAAACAGATACTCAAGAGCCTGGGTCAGACCCAAGAGTGTTGGCCAAAAAAAAAAAAAAGGCTTTGATTTACTCCCACTCTCTTTGTTCCAAGTTTCTCTCTGAAAACAGAGAGGTATATATGGTCTCTTGGCTTTGTGCAAAATATAAAAGCATTTTCATTTCTGCAAAGCCTCTGTTGTAGAACTAAAGAAAGGATGCTTTGTGAGCAATTGGTTAGTGCATGTTCTTTAAAAAAAACCTCAGCAAAAACTTGGCTTCCGTGAAATATAGGAGGACCAAGAGATCTGATCTGTTCAGCACAGGTGAGAGGGAGTGATCTAATCAGGAGGTCTTTTTTATTCCTTTTGAGACATCAGTCTGGCTCTTAAATGTCCTCTGGCTGGCAAGCTTAGGCAGGAAATGAACTGCCTAGGTTTTTGAGAAGAAGGCCAGCTCAGGGGCCAGCTGTGATGCCTCAAGGGCTTGTACTGGCAACGCTGATGAAGACAATCTACCCTTTGTGGAACAGGGCCACCATCAAAATCTGTGTTTCTGCAGGGTCTGCTGGCTGGTAGAGCAAATACCCTAGCCATGTTTGGCAGCTGGTGACTGTAACACGCAGTGCTGGTCATCTTGCTTGTTTATTAGATTGATCCTTCTCCTTTAGGTCCTTTCTCTGCTGCAGCTCCTGCTGTCTCAGGAGGTTGGGCTCAAGTCATTAACATCCCTTGGGAGTGAAGTCCCTACTACAGTCAGAAGTGTGACTCAGCTTGTGTAAATACACCTGCCTGGGGTTTGTACAACCTTGTTCAAGGCTTGTGGCATTATCTGGAGAAACTTAAACTCAGGAGTGGCTGTAGAGCTAAAAGGATTTAGGAGAAAACCTCAGGTAGTTGAAATATGGAATATCTTGGTTGCATGTTTATAATCTCCACAGTGCCCAGGAGAGCTACGGTGAGACTTGCTGGGTCTGCCCAAGGAATCCACTGCCTCTCATTTGCCTGCCCTGTAACCCAGCATAAGCTTGTGTTTATAAAATATAGAGGACTTGAGTAAATCAAGTCACAGTTAGAGGGTGGGCTGCTTTTGTAGACATGAAATGTACAATAGTTCATTGTTCTTCTTTTTTGAGAACCTCTCTCTAGATTTTAGGAGACTGGTGCTCAGAGGCTACCCGAACAGACAGCATAATGAATAAAAGTGTTTTGGAAATTTCCCAAGGAAGCGTATTTTCTCTCATAAAATAGAAATGTATGAAAAGAGATAAACTCCAGAAACACACATGGATTTTGCTCAATATCTATTTCAAGATAAGTTTTTGGTAAAGCTAACGTTTTCTGGTTAGAAAATAATTTTTTAGATGTCCAATTTTTTTAAAATATAGCTTTTATTTTTATAATAAACATTACAAGATGAATATTGAAAGTACAGAAAATATGACACATTTTTTCCTTAGAAATGGTATATTTTAACTGCCCTGAAAACATACTTGAGAACCTTGTCTCAGAATTTGAGGGATAGGAAATCATCTTTTTTCTGATGCTATCCTGATCCAAAACAAAGAAAAAAAATATGGAATTACAAGAATTCTTCTACAGAAGAAACTTTCCAATGCCACTTCTTCCTTTAAAACACCAAAGATAAAAATGCCCTTTCTCAGTAGCCATGGAAACACCATTATTTAGTACTTAAATAACAAGCACTGATTCTTCCCTTACAGCAGAAGGGTGACATGCTCACTGGTCTAGGAGCTTATGGCTCTGTGGAACTCAAACTGGTTTATGAAATATGTGTCTCCCATCATTTAAGAAAAGCCCCAAATGAAGGAAGAGGTGTCTGTGATGCCAACCAAGGTGTCTCTGTACAGATCAGCTGTTTGCAGAGTATGTAGAATTTCTTTAAGAAAATTCAGAGTGTGAGGCAATGGATGCAAACTCTACAAGAGAGGAAAGAGTTACTCGATGACACAGGATTGGACTGGGTCCAAGAGGATTATCAGCAAGAAAAAGGGGCTTTGGTTTAGTTCTGCTATCTTTGTTCCAACTTTTTCTCTGTAAAAAAAAAAAAAGAAAAATATACGGGCTCACGTCTATATGCAACATATAAAAGCATTTTCACGTCTGCAAAGTCCTCACTGCAGAATTAAATAATGAAGGCTTTGTGAGCAATTGGTTGGTACTTGTTCTTAAAAATAGCTGCATCACAGACAAATCAGCTTTTGTTCAGAAACTGGGCAGGCCACGTGACCAATTCAGCCAGGACAGGTGATGACAAGGACTGCGGCTCATTATTGTATTGTGAAACTTTGTGCAATATTGCCATGCTCTGGTCCTGGACCCCAGCAAGTTTCCAGCTAAGGAGAACCAGGTTTAGTCAGGTGCACTGGATATTTTTGTTCCCAGGACAGGAAGAGAGAGGACCAAATCACTGCTGGATTTAAGACCCATCCTTCCACAAAAAGCAGATTTGAGGAGTGAAGAGGTCTTCAATTCTTATACATCAACATTGTACCTTCCCTCTTATTTATACCACAATATATTTTAACAACATTATTGTCTTACAGCAAAATATATCTTATATGCCCTGTTTTGCCCATGTAGTTAATTCATTAACAGTCATCTTAAATTCTACAAAATGACAATTTAGCTCAGAGAGGAAGGGACAGTGTTAACTCATGCTCATGGGAAGCAGGATTTAGGAGGCTCCTCTTCCCATTTTGACACTACACAGGTGGGCTGGAGATTAATGAGCATCTGTCTTGTGACCACGTGAATCTGATCACTGTTTGGTGGGTGAGGTGTGTTCTGGCATCTGTCCTCATAGTTACTGAGCAGAAAAGATGATGCCTAGACAAATACTTGTTTTCCAAAAATACTTGTTTTCCAGTCCAGGGGTAGTTTAATAAGAATGAGCACAATCAGCAGGGTCTACACGGGGTGTCTCCCTTTCAGGTCCCTCTGTTGAGCTTGTAGCTTCTGCTCTCACTTGATACTTGGTGTTTGGCAGCAGTGAAGTCTGTGGCCACTAACAAACCTGCTGCACAGACCAGGATTTATGTTTCTCTCTGATGTTTCTTCCTCCTTGGACGCATGATTTATTTTGAGGAATTAACTGAATCCTGACTGATTGTGCAGTAATTCAAGGCTGAGATTTGATTCTTAGTCAGAGACTCCTTTTTCCATGCTAGACCTTTTTTCCAGGCTCTAACAGTGGTTGGATTAGTAGCACAGATGGATATAGGTGTATCCAAAAGTGTACATTAAGATTAGTGGCTGTGTAGACTATCATGACCACAAGAAGAAATTTAAGAATGACTGACCTAACACTTTTGCTGAATTTTGCCTGAGAGTGTGCCAGCAATTTTAAAATTTAAATTAGTAGAATTTAATTAATTAAAAATAGAAATTCATTGTGCTTGACAGTTTGAATTATTCTAGTGAAACGTGACCATTCCTAGATAAAGCATGAAGGTAGAGTATGTGAAATGTACTTTCATTGACCACTGAGTGCTGGCTGAGCTTCTTCATTGCTTTGTCTTGGGTGATGGGCTCTGTGAGAGGGCTGGGCAGCTTCATCAGTCCTGGATCCTGGATCCTACTCTTGAGAAGCTCCATGAGATGACATGCCAGCCTTCACCTCCTGTGCGTATGAGGCTGTGCAGGGTGGCAGGTCAGCCTGCCTGCAGAGCTCCTCTCTGCCAGCTGGTCCTTTGCTCTGGGTGCCCACTCTGCTTGACAGGAAGATGAATGAGAACATTTGCAAATTTTTGTCTTGTACAATGTACAATCTCATACAACCTGGCTTCCTTCCAGCCCTGATTTTGAAACTGGCATGTGACTGGCTCAGTTGAGTCTTCCCATGTCTTTCTAACATTCTTTTTCAATTTGGGCATATTGTTCTGCTTGGTGATAGTGGCCCTGATAATTGCATGAGTCAGCCATTTTGCGCAGTTTGGCAATATACTGGTCTATTGTTTTTTCAGCTCTTTGGACAATGTTCCTGTTTCTGTGGGTTGAAAAGCACTTCTAGGATTTTACAGAGTCTTTCCTGCTCTGGTCTTGTCCCCACCAAACACTGCAGATGGATATGGTGGGCCTTATCTCAGAGAACTGAAAACATGCCTGCTTGCACTTGGTTTTCTTTTGCTTTCACTATCAGCCTTTATAGTTCTATCTTGAAGGCAAAAGGGCACCCAGCTACTGACCATAGAATCTCACATTTCTGTCAGATGTGAGACAGTGCTGTGCCCTTGACCTTGCCCTTTTTCCTTCTCTTTCTTTCTATGACAATGTTAGTTTCTTGTCCTTGCAAGTCCTTTTTCCTCCCTCCACCACCTTCCATGATGCAGCAGAAAAGGCGGCTGCCCACAGAGAGGTGAAAGTGTTGCTCATGAGTGTTGGTGTCCTTAATTATCACAGAAGTGCTCCCTTGAACTGAGTGCTTCAGGGTTATTAATTCATGCTACCAAACTAGCTGTGAAGAAAGGATGGCTCACTGTTATTTTGCATTTGTTTGATTGGCACCTTGTTTGAAAGTAGGTTTTATCAAGTTTTATCTTGAGCTGAGTGACACAGCTAATTATACTTGTTTTCACAAGCACCAAGCTCCAGTCTGAAGTAGAGGGAGCATATAAAGCACCAGTGTCATAATTCTTACAGATAATGTTTGGTTTTGCAAAATGTTTGGGCACAGGGGTATGAAATGTGACTTCTGCTAGTAAAAATCACATCACAGGAAGACTATGTGAGCAGTCAACAATTTTTTGGTGCTTTTTACCCTTTATAATCCAGGGAAGAAGTGTAAGGGGCAGATCCTCTGGGACATGTCCCAGCACAGAGGGAAGAGCTGACTGATCATAGAATATTTTGCAGGAGATGCCATGTTCTTTTTCTTACTCTATGGAGCCTGGAGGATCTATGAGTCTGGAGTTATGTTGGCTGATGGAAGTGAGATCTAAGGGGTCCAGATCAAACATGTTCACAGAAACTAGAAGAATAATAAAGATGATTCTATGCAGGAAGTTAAATTCTTCTTGCACAGCCTGGTCAGGGGTCACCGAACAATCTGGGTTAGGAACTGCTTCTCTAGAAGATGACCCAGCTAAATATGCCTGCTCCAGTAGGCCACATCTACTAATGAAAAATATGTAAATTTACAGATATAGCTTAAAATCATAAGGCTACAGTTTTTCTGTGCCTGCATGCCAGGTCATCTGGTGGCAGGTGCTAACCAGTAAGAAAGATAATTTTCAGTCAATGCATGGATGACTCATCAGCACAGCAGGTCAGAGAGCTAAGGGCTGTAGATGGGCTTCAAGAAGAGCTGAGATAATTTTATGACCTGTGAAAGCATTTCCCTGGCTGTTCCTGTATAATCAGTAAGAGAAGGGTAATCAAAGCTCATTCCTTGGGGCACCAGATAATGATACCAATTAGCACATAGACAAGGCTTTGCTGAAAGCATTGCACCCAGGCATGTGATAATTAATTAGCTGATTGTTTGGGGAAAGGTATGCCCTTTGCTTTTCCTTCTCTTCCAAGATTGTGCAATGGGAAGAAAGGAGGATTTTATGCTTGCTTGTAAAATAGATGCCACATCTAAAATAGATGTGGATTTAGTCCAGCATGGCAAATTTGGGCAGTTTCTCCAGGAATGTGAATTTGTGCTGAGGTTTAAAAAGATCTCTTGAACTGCGGCTCCAAGCTGGATGTCAGTGCGTTGGGAGACAAAGGTAGGGCTATTAGATTTTTTGGTCTGTTTGTCCTCTTAAAAAAGGACTGGTGCCAAAACCAGATGTGTCCATCCCTGTGTACTCAGGCTGTAGCCAGGGATACTCAGCCACAGTTCTGAGCTTCTGGGGACAGAGGTTTGCATGGGAAACAGTTACTGCAAGTTTCTATGGCACAAGAGCATTGCCACTCAGCGAAACAGGCGGTGGTACAGGCTTTTGGCACCACCTCAGGAAACTTTGCAGATCAAAGATCACTGCCTCAGATGGGCTGTGGGGCTGGCTGTCTTTCCCAAGCAGAGCTCTCTGCAAGGAACCCAGATTTGATGAAATCCAATGCCCTGACATTACAGCGACCTGCTTTGGCTCCATGGGGCTCAACTCAGACAGAGGTACTGGAGTCTGGCAGTGACCAAGTGTTTTCTCTTGTTGGCTTTCTATTTCTAGGAGACTGCTGGATAGGATCCCAAGTGATATATCTGGCTTCTTGTCCAGGCTGGTTTGTGTGTGTGCGTGTGAATGTGACTAGGCAGAAAATATCCCTCCATTGTTATATGGGAGAGAAGCAAAGATACAACAGTTTAAAAGAGCAATGTGAGGCAGAGTTTAATATTATTTTAGCTCTGTACAAACCTCTTCCTGGCTAGGCCATCATAGTACTCAACATTCTGCCCAACCAAGTGACAGCCAAGTTTTGCAGCTGCATTCAGGGTTTCCCACTGCCTTCTCTGCCTTGTGCTAGCAGAGAAAAGAGAACCTCTGTTGTACTGGAAGCGTGTGACATACAGGTTGGCTGGCTCTACAGGGGGCAGAGGAAAGAGAACAAGTTGTTCCTTGTAATTTCAGAGGTCCTGCATAAAAGCTACTGTGTGGGAAGGATTTTTGATTATCAGACCTCTGGTCAGGTTTTGAGGAGCTGTTGGGTGGTCATCATTTCTGTGGAGGGTGGGTAGTGGGAAGTCCCCTTCTCTAGTCCTACAGAGGAGTCATGGAAATGGTCACCTCTGGGCCAGGTCTTTTCAAATTAGACAATGCCAGTGTTTTGTGAGCAGAGTTGGAAGCAAGGAAATAGCCTAGCCATCAGCTCCTTTAAGAGGGTGATTTTTATGTCTTATGAGATATAAACATGTGATGAAGCAGGACTTCCTTTCATATGCTTTAGGCTTCTGTCCAGCCCCCTGCTTTTGGGTTTGACTTGGTACCCAAACCTGCCATTTCTGCTCCTTGGAGCAAGGTTCAGTCCATAGATCTCCAAGCAGAACTGTGGTGATCTGCTCCAACATTGTCCCACCAATACAAAGCCAAGCTGTCTGCTGCCCAGTAGTGGTTCCACGAATATGAACTGCTCCTGCAGTCACCTGAGTCTATAACCATATCCATCACAAGCAGTCATAAACAGTGTCTACAAGGATATGTCAGTGCCTGTAGGGCTGACTTTTACAGAGCTCAAATTATCACATGACAGGATAGTTGTTCTCAAAGCCCAAGTCATGTGCTTAATGGGCCCTATTTTTAAATGAAGGAGGCAGAAGTGGCAGTGTTACTGGAAAGGAAGATAACTACTACTTTTGCTTGACACTGAGGGCATTAGGCAAAGTCTCTTCTTTCTAAGGTGGCACTCCATCCTCAAGCAGAAGAGAGTCCACTTTGCTTCTGCCATTATAAAGACAGAGAAAAACACATGCATGGTGGAAGACTAAACATAAACCATTGCATTTTTGATTTGCAGAACTTGTTAAGAAGCTGGTAATATGTCAAAAGCTGGAAGCTGAAATCTTCTCAGATGTCTTCCCAAAGTGCTGAGTAACATATTTTAGAGTTGTGCATTTGGGCATGTGCGAGTTATTGTGTGTGGCAGAAATAAACCACCTTACCTTCCCTTATTCATGTTGCATACAGACACAAATGTGTCATTCACATAAATCAGGCACAATTAGCCAGAGGGCTCAAATTTACAGTGTTTCTGATAAACCAGACACCTAAGAAATTCTGTGATGGGAAAAGGCTGCACTCTGCAAGAACACACCAGGTAACAGTAGCCTTGTGAACGATAGCCCAAAGCCTCAGCTTTTGCCCCGGTACCTGAACATCTCACTGTCCTGAGGGAAACATCTGCGGAGCAATTATTATCTTGGAAAGAGCCATGGGAAAATAAAGCAGTCGGTAACACTTGAAAAGCGTCCCAGATTCCCACTGAAAGGCTTTGTCAGAGCTGTGAACCTTCACTTTATTTAGCTGTATGCTTTTTTCTTTTGTTTTTTTTTTTTTTTTTTTCTGGAATGGGTAGTAAACCAAAAAAGTATCCTGTATGTTGCTGCAGTGGGAAATCTCAGCCATGATAACATTCAACTAAAGGTTGTTATCTAGTAGATTGTAACCTGTGGAATATGGGAATATTTCTCAAAGAAAAAGCAGGGCTTGTCACTTGGTGAACTTTAGGAGCTTAACTGTATCACAGCAGGCCCCAGCTGAATGAGCCATGTAAAACTCAGAGGAACAATGGCTATGTCATACTGACCTGCAAAAGGGTTGGGTGTGTTCATCCCTTCTCTGCAGGACACAATCTTCTTGTCACAGACACTCTTCTTTTTTTTCCCAAGTTTTTTTTATGCAAGAGAAAAGGGAATTTGGGACTTGAATGACTGAACATGGTGTTTCCTAGCAGGACAAGCTGAATGGCACAGTCCCAAGTGCTGCTCCATGCTCTGGCAAGTGTCCTGCTCACAGGTCCCATGCAGTAGGAACAGGGGCACATCCCCACCCTGCTGGGCATGGCCAGTTGCAGTGGTGACACAGAGATCCTCATGGGGTCTGCAGAGGTGCACATCCGCAGGAGGAAAGGCGTGGGGCGCACCTGCATCAAATCCCATGGAAATGTCCCATCAGGCTGGGCAATAGTGCTTGGCACTTCCCTTCAGAGGCTACCAAAGGGCTCTGGGCAGGAGGCAGCACCACCCCACCCATTTTCACAGATGGCAAAATTGAAAACCAGGGCAGTGAAATAACTTAGCTAAGGTCACCCAAGGAAGCAGTGGAGGAGCTGGGAATAAAACGCAGGTTTCATGAATCACCAAACCACACGGCTTCCCCTTAGGGCTATGGATGTATTATAATGGAGCAAGATCCAGATGTGGTTTTTAACTGTCATTCAGTACTCTCTGTGATATTACTCTGCCTAAGAAAATATACAAATTTGGACTCCCTGGAGATCTGATTTGTTTGGGGAGCTTTATTAAGCCTGTTTGGCATGACATTTTTAGGCAGAACAGCACACAAAGGGATGGGGGCAATTCTCAAATACACTGGCAGGGCCTGTGGATTGCTGAGTCCTTTGTGTAACCCAGAGGATGCATAAGAATTTGAGAAACACAATCTCAAAAGATGAAGGAGGGAACAAAGTCAAAGCAAAGAAGCTGGACCACATCAGGAGGTAGGAAGAAAACAGATGCTTGGCAACAAATCTGTGATCAGATGTGCTGTTCAAGTGGCAGCCAATCCCCTTAGAAAGTTATTATTCTCCAGCTGCTCATCTTCTTCCCTCCATTCCCTTCCCAACTCACCAACTCAACTGCTTGTTAACTGTTCCAGGTATCAGCCTGGGCTATTCTGAGGGAGCTCTGCTTGGAGGCACCTGCAGAACTCCCTGCACTGGCTTTTTGGCAGAGATATTCAGCAGTGGTAGGGAGGAGGAGACAAGACAAGGGTCCAGGGATGGCCAACTCTCCACCCAACTCTGTCACATCTCAGCAGCTCTTCTAGCTGCAGTCAGAGGAAAAGGGTGTTAGCTGGGTAAGAAAATATTGCTCTGCATGAAAAACTCCCAGTGCTTTGATATTAACAGTAGGAAGTGAGCGGGCCAAAATCCCAGAGCCTGAAGCCATGATTTAAATTGATCTCTGTTCACATTTCTACCTCCAGGTTTGGTCTGGGGGGATGGGGAGAATGGAAAAATTGCATATTTGCATCAAATTTCTACATTAAAATTACCACTCACCATACCCTGACAAACTATGCCCGTTTTTTTCCAAAAAGGCCTGTTCTTGCAGTCAGATGATCACATATCATCTCTGGCTTAGCTAAATAATGAGCTCCTTAACTTTTGAAATTTTGCCTATACAGTTAGAAAGTTATGTTCATTATACTTAAAAACTTGAAGTCAAACACCATTCCTTTCATACTACTTGACGTTAAATAATGGTTTGTGATTTAAATTTTAATTACTGATTTCTGTAGCAGTACTTATGCTTTTGAACATTTGATCTTAGAAATGCAGATTTCATGCTGGCTTAAACTGGAAGCAGCACTCTTGTTTTCCTTCCTGATAGGATTATGTGGTACTCCTGAGCGATGTTAAAAAACATTATCCAACCTGTAATGGAGACCCCATTGGGCCCAGATGAACAGAACCATCCTCATCCAATCCAGAGACCATGCAGAAAGTCTGTGTCAGAAACAAGAGTCTCATCCTCTTGTGGGGTATTTTGACTAAGGTCCCAGAAGAAGTGATTCCTGTGGATAGTGCATTTTAAAAGCCATCAAGGGCTTTTGACAATGAGGTGTGCAAGTCTCACTTTCTGATGAGACCTTGTGCAAGACTCCTGGCTGTGTTGAGGGACAAAAGTGGTGGAGAGAGGGGGAAGCAGTGCAAATTCATTGCTTTTAGTCTGCAAGACTCTGGTCCAACCCCTGTAAACAAAGCAAGAGAGCAGCTGTCATGTGTACTGATGGCAGTTCATACTCACTAGATATAGGTGAACTGAACAATAATTTGATGGGAATCATAGGTAGAAAGCACTACTTTGATATTGGCATGAAACCTTCCTAAAAACCCAGTCATATCAGCCTCTTGTTTTCAAAAATTAAAAACCCCCAAAACTTCCTGAGTGTTTATACTTATTTAAAAAGGTTGCTGGGAGAAAATTCACCTTTAGCTTCTCTGAAGGCAAGGGTAGGAATCATCTCACCATACCCTGATTACCTAAAAAGTGTGTGGTTTACATAAATTGAACAGGCTCTATAGCTGCTGGAGAGCTACTGACAACTCCAGGAGAGGATTTCTGCCTGTCTAACAAAGAAATAAAAATGACAGGGGAAGACATGCTTTCAGAGGGTCTCTTTTTCCATTGGCCATAGGAGTTTAGATCCCCAGTTTAGTACAGGTACCTACAATTTTGTTTCAGTGAGCTGAAGCCACAAACTGTCACAGAGAGAGGAAAAACAGGGGCTGAAAGAGGGAATCAGAGAGTGGCCCCAGAGAAGGTAAAAAGATGGAAAGCTTAAGAGTTACAGACAAAAGACAGAGCCTTTAAAACAAAGCCATTTCAGAGGTTGTAAGGCAATGTGTCCTTCAATATCAGGTTAGCTGTTCAGTGGCTGGCACTTTGCACCGTGTGAAAAGATCTCAGCTGAAGATCTGTGATAATCTGCCCAGCCACGGTTACTCGGGGCACTACTCCTGTATGCCCAGCAGGCAACAGCGGGGAGAGGGAGGCAGAGCTTTCCCACCACTGACAGACACCCCTGCTGTCTCCTGCTCCCACCCACAGTGAGTCATGACTCCAGAGACATCGCCCTGCGCGCTGGAGAAATCCACAAGCCACTACAATGTGATATTATGGACAGGATGGAAGTGATGCCCTTCTTCTTGAGGCTCATGGAGGGAAAGTTTTCCAGGGTTATTGATCAGGAGGTTCTGGGAGTGTGAAGTCAGGTGAACATGCTGAGGATGGGATACAGAAAAGATACACTGGATCTGGATGACAGAGGTGGCACACTGCAGGAGGCAGGTCTTGATGGAGAGACCAAACGTGACAGTTTGCTGCATCTACCTGCAACAGCCAGCATTTGGCTGCACACCTCTACAATCAAAGTGAACTGTTACATTACAATAAATGCAACCCAGCCAGCCAGGTGTTTGCTTGCTCCTCAGTCACTGATCACTGGGGCACTTAATACAATACTGCAATGCCTAATGCTTCTGCTCACAGCCATGTTTGTCTGCAGTGCCCTGTAAAATCAGTCTGGGCTCAGCTTCTCAGCCTGTGCCAGTTAGCCTGATTCCCCAGGAGACAGGTGGGGGGATGCCACTTGAGTGTATTTACAGAGGGACGATATATTAAACCTTCACCCTGCTTGTAAATTAAATGCATGGTTAAAGCTCTGGTCAGATGCTCACCCGACCACGCTGCCATCTCTTTTGATTTATCTCTGCAGCAGATGCAGACCCACACTTCAGTGGTGAGCCCTGCCAGTAGCAAATCTATTATTCACACTCCTCTCTGCCCAGGAAAATAAAAAAGTCAAGTATATGGACTCCTTTGGAAGGGAAGAGGGAGTGGTGTGGTTTCATGGAGTGGTGGAAAGGCTTATCTTTGCTGAGGTCACACCTGACCTGCCAACATGAGGTTGAACAGGTTGTGAGGGAAGGCAAGCAGCCAGTGAGCAGCAAAGCCTCAAAAACCCCACAACCTGCTAAACAGGGAACGCTGCATGGCTCCAGCTCTCTTGTTCCCCCAGTGTTGCCAGGTTGTAAGGTGTCATGTGGCAAGAAATCTGTTCCTCCGACCACCCTCCTTGCTCTCTTGCCTATGTGAATATCAATGTACCCCCCTTGCCAATGGGATGTGTCCACTCTGTGCTGGTGATGATGGGTTAGACAGAGCCTTCAGGAAAGTCCTTCTCTTTTTTAAAAACTGAAAATGGGACCTCCAGCTCTGTAAATGGGCTTCAGCCTTGTCTGTTGCTCAAGTCCTGGCCATGCTGCAAGATGTCATTATATTGCCAAAGACCTTATTGTGATCTTCAATATCCTCATGAGGGGAAGTGGAGGGACAGGTACTGATCTCTTCACTCTCATGACCAGTGACAGGACCCAAATAAATGGCATGGAGATGAGTTGAGGGAGCCTTAGGCTGGATATCAGGAAAAAAATCACCTAGCGGGTGGCTGGGCACTGGAACAAGCTCCCCAGAGAAGTGGTCACAGCACCAAGCCTGACAGAGTTCAAGAAGCTTTAGGACAATGATCTTGGGCACATGGTGTGACTCACAGGGTGTGACTCATGGGGTGTCCTGTGCAGGGCAGGGAGTAGGACTTGATGATCCTCATGGGTCCCTTTCAACCCAGCATATTCCATGATTCTAAGTCATGTGCTTTACTCTGTTTTTCCTTTTCTGTCTTCCTTTCTTTTTTTGGATTCCCTATTCTTTCTGCTATTGCTTTTTATGATGCAGAAATGAGTAAGGAAGCAGATTTGCATGGTGTGAGACATTAAGAGGAACCTTATGCCGCACTAGCATGGGTACTGTGACAGGGAGAAATGTGTATTGTCTGCGTGTTTGAGACCACTCACACAGGACAGCAGCCACAGGATCGTGGGGATAGGAAAGCCTGATGCCTTGAATACTGTAGGAATATTTAAATACAGCCAGCCTTGATCCTCATTCTGGGAAACAACAGCTGCTGCCAGGATAATTTTATCCTCTTGCTTACACTAGAGAGAAGATCTATTCTACAAACATCCCGTGATCTCCTGGACCCATATATGCGGTTATTCCAGGTCAGAGTTGCATCACTGGAGTGGCAGATCCATATTCTGACTTGTTTTTTTTCTCTAGTCCAGCAGACTCTTCCTGCCTTGAATGCTCTGAGCCTAGTGACCTTATCCTTTCCTCTTGTGGTTGAATGGGTTATCACTGCATCCTCTTCCCAGATTGTCTCTGTGACTTAGGAGGACATTGGGAAAGTTTTGCTCCATCATATTGAATGTAGTGACTCAACATCAAACCAAACAATTATGGAAGAGAAGAGCTGGTTTCCCTGTTTGCAGGATTCAAGGCCCTAAAGATAAGGAGGTATATTCATGCCCTTATCAGGTCTCACATTGAGGTATTTGGCTTTTCCTGACATTACACTTCCACTGTCTGCCTGAGTGCAAAAGAAAAGACACTAATTAATTAAAGAAAGACATTTCTCAGCTCACTGTGTTTCAATTGGAGCTCACTGCCCTGCTGCACCTGTAGTCTTTACAGGACCTCTGATTACCTCCCAGAAACACTTTCCACATGGAAGTTTCTCTAATGAAAAAACATGGAGTGAGAAATCTCAAAATTTGTTAAAAATTTTTTTTGGGGTGGTGGCAGGAGAAGAAGACCTGAAGTGTTTCATTTTATAATCAGGCACTTTGATATTTTCTTATTTCTTTGTTTGTTTTGAAATAACTTTCTGGCTCCATATTTCCTTTTGTAAACATTTAGAAGATTAAAAAAAAAAATGCCCAAGCCTTTCATAGGAGCTAAAAATGAAAACTGTTGGCTTTTTCTGGAGAAGCAAATTCGCTTCAGATGGGACAGAAAATGGCATAAAGTTGAGCAAAACTTTGTATTTCAAGAAATAAGATTTCCTTGAAAATGACATTTCCTTCAGATTTGTTCAGCACCAAAGTTTTTGTTGGTTTTTTTTTTTGGTTTTTTTTTTTTTTTTTAAGAGTTAATTGAGTTAATTTTAACTCTTTCCTTGAAGTTGCTGATGAGTCCAATCACACATTTTTTTCTCTGAACTGTAATTACTGCATTGGAAGGGTTGTGTAGCACAGCAAAAAGCATGAGCCCTCCTGCTCATCCTCTGAGCCTGCCCAGGAGCATGAAGGGTGCCCTGGAGGGTGGCTCTCTAGACACATTTTTATTTGATTAGCAATGGTCACTTGGCATCTGTGCAATCAAAGTATTCCCATATTTAACACTGATATGCTAATGCTGACAGTCAGTGGGTTAATCATTATGGAAATACTGACCAGTTCTTGAGTCAAATATCAGGTGGTGCCAAAAAACAGAGCCCTGGGACAAAGGACAGAGAAGTTCATCTCTGACTAATACTGCAGATAAAACGGCTGTTATGCAAAAACGTGTCTTCCAACACAACACTTGGGTCACAGCAACATCTGAACCACAAAAATTCATTCTTCTTTCCCATGAAAAGCAAATGCCATGCATTGCTGAAGTTTGGGATTCTGAAAGCGTTTAGTGGGGGACAACTTACTGATAACAAACTGTCCAGGCTGCTGGAGGTTATTTATATAGAGCTTAGAAAAAAAAAGAAGAAAAAAAAGATAAAAAAGAAGGGGAAAAAAAGTCTTCAGATATAGCCATGACTTAACTTAGAAACTAGAAATTAGAAAAGGGTTTCTAAGCAGCAGAGGAGAGGAGGTCTGGAGCATGTCAGCTATGGGTAGAGCACTTGTCAAAACTGGTATCAGGTTTTAAGATGATCTGCATCAGTCAATGAATGACACAAATGGCTGTAAAGGGAGGTCAGGCCTCTTGATTTAGCTCTGCCTTTCTATAGTCCTGTTTATTGAGGGCCGAAGAACCAAAAATAGAGGCAATAATCATACCAGTCAATGCTTTCAGTCCCTCCCCAATGTATTTAAAATAACAATTTCCATCTTCTACAATCACTCAGGGTTTGGAAGGTTTCCAGTTTTGACAGCCCAGTGTAACAGAGAGGAAAAAGTGGATGATTTCACATAAGATGGCTCTCTCAGCATCATTGGGCTGGATACATCAACAGGTCCTTTAGGAAATCTTGGTTTACCCATCAACTTATGCCCACAGATGTTTGCCCTCAATCAGCCCTTTCTGGCTCACAGCAGCAGCAGGGGGTGGAACACACTCAGTAGCACTTTTTGGAGGATGGCAATTTGCTGGCCAAAATAGCTCCAAATCTTTGCCCAAGCTTAACGTTGGTTGCAAATGTATGAATGTTACAGGGTAGGGAGAACAATATGTGACATGTATTGTGGGCTGTGTTTCTGGTCCTGTGAGCCTGTTTGTATCTATTGTTCACCAGAGTTTACAATGGGATTCATGTAATCTAATTTTGACTTTGCTTCTGGAGGAACTCAAGTTATTTTTTAAATCCCTGGCCATGGCAGGAGATGTGGCTGTTGCTTAAGGAATGATGTGTGAGGCACAGCTGGGATGGAGCAGGGATGTGCTGCTACATGTGGAAAGAAGCTGACAGCTCTGGATGGCAGTGCATCCTCTCTGTCATAGAGAGTGTTCTTGGAGAGAGACACATCTGCCCTTCAGCAGAAGGGGATCCTGAATAGCCAGCTAGGAGTAGATGCTGAATTTTTAAGCAGAGAAAGGACAGTGTGATGAATCCCATCTGAATAGAATATGGTCATTAACACATCATTAAAAATGCCTTGTGTCTTACAAATGCAAACAATAAAATCCTTCTGGGAGTGTCAGACTCCCCTTTCTCTTTAAAAGCAGCTGTACTTTTTTAGTACATGGTAACCTTTCAAGACCTGCTACTCTTATTCTTCTTCACAGCTCTGCTGTTCCCCAGATGGGCAGGAGCAAGGTGTTTGCTATCTGTGCCCTACCAGAAGCGTTGCATCCTTACCTCATCTTCCATAAGGCTTTACTAGTCTGGACCCAGTGCAAAGCAAATCCTTCTTCATATTCTGACTCCTCTTTAGCATCTCAGAGAGGATTACAGCTTTTGGCCATATCACAGGGGATAATGCCATCTGAGAGAAAGGTGTGTGCCTCACCAGAGAGTGCCACGAGCCAGGAGACACCTAAAGAGGAAGATGAAAACTGTGATTTGGCCTTGGAATAGGTCTCTGTAGAGCATGTGGAGCCCAAGGGTAGCAGATTCATACTGTCTGCAGTGTTTGTAGAACAGCTTGGTAGAGTAGGATGCTGTCATCCACTGTGAAGTCAGGAGTCGGGGCGAACTATGGTGAGAAGTACCAGCCAATTAATAAAGAAACAAATTGGTTTGTAACCTTGATTATCTATCCAAATTATCGAATCACAATGCAAAATAAAGAAGGACACCAATAATATCCCTTTTATATATGGCCAGTTCTTCTGCTAGAAAATGCTGTTACAGGGATGTTCCACTTCCCACCAACTCCCATATCCCCTTGCATCCAAATTCAACTGGGTAACATTTCCTTAGACAATAATTTCTGGACAGCTAATTCTGGCATAATCTCTCCAATGTTAAAGAGAGAGAAGGTTTGGAGGAAGGGTCTGCAATAGCCTAGAGAAGACCACATTCATATTGCAGATGACAGGAGGACCCCAGCTTGAGCTTGTTGAGTTTAATGAAATAAAAGCTGAAAAGGGTAGGATTGGCTGCCACAGATACATCAGGGGACAAATACTGGGGAGGAAATAGAGCTATTTAACTCAAGTACAATGTTGGCACAAGAACAGCTGGGTACAGGCTGCCCATGAATGCATTTAGACAATGGGAATAGACAGAAAAGAGCAATACAAAGTGAAAAAAAAGAAAAAGCAAGTAATTTTCAGATTATAGAGTAATAGAAATGGCGCTGAGGAAGGCCTCTGGAAAGCTGCTCATTTTGTGTTTTTTAACCTTTGGTAATATGACAATCACTCCTAAAAGAGAAAAGCCAGAGATCATTTTATCAGTGTGGCCACAACACTTTCAATTCACAGCTTACTAAAGCAAAGACTGTCCCTGGCATGTTCCTCTTAATATTTTCCCAGTTTTGGCTGTATGTTTGCAAATGAGAACGTGAAATATTACAATTAATAATTTGCAGTCGTTTCACAGCCCTTCAATCTGACAGTGCTTAATTGGGTGAGAAACACTGCTCTACTGCAAACCTCTGCCCCAAAGCCCTGCCATAAGCAGCTAAAGCATCCCTCACTCTTGATGCACTTAATGAGAGGTTGTGGAGATGTGGTTGTTGCTGACAGTAGGACTCAGACTTTGCAATTTCTTCCAGCACCAGGCAAGGAGGGAGGCTTGAAGGAGTGTGAGGGAAATGCAGCCTCCACCTCCTCTCAACCCCAGGCAACAGAGAGTGCTAGGCTTGCCCCTGGCTCCCAGTCCCAGCTCTGCTGCTCTGCATTCCCATACTGCTACCTTGGGACTGTGGCAACAACAGCCAGTTTTCCCATGGTGCTGAGCAGCCTTGAGCCCTTGCTGGGATCTATGTGGCCTTCCTTATGCCTCTTCCCTCCCTCCATCTGCTTGTCCTGTTATCTGTTTAGCAGTCATCCTCTTCTGAAGCTGGGAAAAAGCAGTGGGTAAAAAGAGGGCCCAATAACAACCAAGTCCTTCATCCACTTGGAGACTAGAGGTGCTACTTTCTACAAATAAATATCAGTAGGAGCTTATTTTGGCTTAGTCTGTGCCTCTGCACAGGAACCTGTGTCACCAGCAGCTCTCCAGACTGGGGTGAGATAAAGTGTCAAATCCTGCTATTTCAAATACCCATGTATACATTCTTTCCACAGGCTGTGAAAATACCCCCAAAAAGCTCTTCTGGGGCTTAGAGCATTACTGTTCCAGTCTACACTGTCATTTAGTTCCCTGGGTATTAGAGAAATCAGGAGGGGAGAATGCCAGATCTGGCTTTATTTTGGCCATGCAAATGTATTACTGAGTAGTGAAAAGTCAGGGAAAAGCATAAATCTCACTGCTGCACTCCAGTGCTCTGGGAGTTTTTCAAGTCCCTCTGGAATCCAGAGGCAGTTTTCAGTTTGTAAGCCTAAATGTACTTTTTACTGACAGGGCCAAATCCAGCCTTAGGACAAGGCCATGGAAGTCAGGGGAGTTTCATCAGGAATGTGTCAGGAATTGCACCGCTGCTTTAGGGGCTATATTTTAGGGGAGTTGCTGAGCCAGTCTGCCTTTACAAAATGTCAGGAGTAATAAAGCACAAGCCTTGTACCAGTGTATTTTCACTCCTCACCCTGAGATTATCAGATCACCACAGGCACCAAATCACTCTTGCAAGACAACAGTAAAAATGCTTTGCTGTGCTCTGCTCTACTACATTGTGCCTTGAAACTCCTGCAGATGTTCCTGTAACTTTATCACTTTCACCTCCTAATTAACAAAGTGGCATTTTCTCTGTTTCACTAAACAGCAAACAGGGCAAAGAACTGAATTATATGCAGTCCCAGCTGTGCACCCCCAGAATCCTCTCACTTCTGCACAGTGTGAGGGTACAAATATCCCACAGAAAATGGAGCTGCATTGCTGGTGGACAGGTAGCAGCTGTCCTCACTGCAGTCCTCTTCCTCACGCCAGTTGTGACAAGCTGCTGCCCCTGCAGAGGTCGGGACCCTGGAGAGCTGCAGCAGAGACATCAAATACTATTCAAGGCTCCTGCAAAGTTGTTGCATCTCAGACATCCCAACTATTTTAAATTTTAAACACAGCTTTGGAAGGCACGTCTCTCCTGCAACATTCTTCCCATTGCACTCATGTGCACAGTCTTGGCTTTCCAAACAACAGCTCTACTGAGGAGCTTGCTTTGTTATTAATAAGATGGCTGTGTTTATGTAGTTTAAGTGATGTTAAAATTAAAATGAAGTTATGATTCAGCTGACTTCAAGTTTTCTCAGAGCCCTTCCTTTGCACACACAGTTTGCCCTGCACTTGTTTGCCTTGGCAAGGCCCAGGCTTTATAGTAACAATTTCATCTTCCATTTATAGGCATCTGCACGCCATGTTATTCTTATAAAGCAGAACCCTTCTCAGAGCTGAGCAAGGGGGACATGTAAAGCCATGCATGTGAAGGCAAAAAAGTTTTTGGGATCTCAGCTTCTTCACGTAAGGAATAGCTTTGTCTCTGCCCTTTCGGAAAAATCAGTATAAAGGGGAAAAAAGTCTTGTCTCTGACTCTGGATCTTGAAAAAGAAAGAAAAACAGCCACAAACCTGTAGTGTTTTAAATTCAGTGTACACTGTTTGGCAAACTTCCAGGGCAAATGTAGGAAAGCTGCAAACTGTTGAGTTAGATATGGCAGGTGAACTGTTTTCTGCATGGAGAGAGGAATTAGGTTTTTTTTTCAGATATTTAGACTTCAAGTGACTACTGTAGCAGCAACTATCTCTTCTAAGAGGCTGGGCTTGGATTCCCACCCAGGCCTAGCTTGGGTTCCCAGACAGACTTCCTAGTACCTGAGCACCGTGCAGCCCATGGAGGATTGTCTTGTTCTGTTCATCATTAGCCAGACCTTCTTGCAACTCTATCCTTTGAATCAGTGAACATGCTGGAGCTTCTGGATGATTTTTTTTTAATGTAATTAATTAAAAAAAATTAACATTAAAGGGGGCTCTTAAGCAGGGACTTGACATTTGAAAACCAAGATTCCAGGGGGATCTTTCGGTTTTGCCTTACATATCCACACTAAAGAAAAGAAACATGAGGGAGAACCTGGCTGCAACAAGGGCAAGGGGAATGGCAGACATGGCATGACCTGATGAGACCAGCCTGACACTCATGAAAATGAGATTTGTCCTCCCTTGGTGCCACTGAGTTCCCTCTGAGGGAAGTACTTTTGCTTCAGCTAAAACCTGGTTGCCTTTGCTCTGCAAGCATCCATCGTTTTTGGCAAGCAGCCTTCCTCACCAGCCTGTCTCCTACCCACAGGGCCCAAAACACTGCCAACTCCTAGGCTTGGTGTTGGTTGAGGTGGGGCTCCTGACTCCCAGCATGGCTTTGCTGAGACTCCCTCGACTTCAGGAGCCCCCAGGCAAGGTCTGCTGAGGCAGGACCCGTCTTGCAGACCTGCACTGGGTGATGCTCAGCAAGGCTCACATGGGCAGTTTTCACTATGAGGGTCAATCAGGACAGCCATCACCTGACTGATGCAGCAGGACCTCCAGTTCTGGACCCCAAGCTCATCCAACAGTCCATCTGTCAAGCTGAGACTGCAGATCCTCAGCAAAATGAGTGCAAGCTTATTATTTCTCTTTTCACTCAAGAACATGGGCCAGGGCTGCTTCTCTCAGCTCTTGCGGTGGACACTGATACCACAGCAGCAAACTGGGAGAAATTACCAGATTTTGTAGCCGCGGGGAGGAGAGAGAAAGTGTAATATTTTGGGTGTAACTGGATGGGGTCCAGATGTGCAGGCAGAGGTCATGGTAGAGTGCTCCTTCCTTTCACAATCCTCTCCCAGTGGCATGTCCTGCCTCGGTGCGCCTTTCTAGATGGTGCCATTTGACTCCTGTGCCTGTATGTGCATCTGTAGCGTGACTCCTTGTACATGTCCCATCCCTGCCCCAAATCTGCTTCCCATTTGCCAGGAGTCAGATTCCCTGCTGTTTCTGGGGGACTTTCTCTGAGCTGCTCAGACATGACCAGAGCCTGAGGCGCATTGGATGGCAGCTCGTGAGTCTCACACTGCAACAACTGACCACAAACTGAAAACCTCCCAGTGGAAGGCTGCTCTTTGGGAGTGTGTAATGCTCCTTTCCCCAAATTACTGGTTACTCAGTCACTTGTGCATAAACAGGAACTTTGTCCCCTGCTCCTTTCCAAGTGCTGGAAGGCAAGCAGCTGGCATGCAATCCTATCATCTTTGAAACAGCATCATCCCCCAAAACATCAGAAATTTATGGATGGTGTCCTGGCTTTCCAGTAACCAGATTCACTTGCACTTTCACTGATGTTACAGTCCATGGAGTCAAAACATCTACATTTTGCACAAAATTGGCAAGCTGGGGCTGCGGGTCTCCTTTGCTCACCCCCAGCAGATGACCCTCCTGGCTCCAACTATAAGCTCTGTGGAGCAGAGGCAGTGAGAATTTTGCAGTGATGAAGTCACATAGGGCCTGTTTTAATTAGAAATATTTATTTTCCTTACAGACTTTGCCTCCTCCTTACTGCTGAGGGATTAGCTGTTTGTCCCACTCTTTCAGGGACCCTCAGCAGAAAGTGCCCATCCCAGGGGTATTTGGGCCTTTCTGAGCAATCCTCAAGTGCTGTGGAAGCGGTTAAATGAATTTTCTCTCCTGTTTCTATGGGTCTGGAATAGAAATACTCCCAGTGTCCTATTCATTTTGTCTGAGAAAGGGGCATGGAGGCAGTAGGTAGATGAGTTTAGAACTCCTGATCCAGGTGCAGCTAGTGGGAAGATGCCCTTTTACCCTCCTGTGCCCTCTCTTCCTTCTTTCCTCCTCTTCAACCAATGCTTTCCATCTCAACGTTTCCCCTGCTTCCATCATCTCTCACCTCGTCTGCCCTCACCCTCTCCTTTAAATATCCTGCTTCTCTCTTCTTCTAACCCCAGTGCCTTTCTGCCTTCTAGCTTTGCCTCTGGTGAGCTCTCTGGGCGTGCCAAGCCACTGCCTCCTTGTTCAGCAGCAGCCTCTGCAGCTGCTCTGGCTCTCTTGGCTGTCTTGGCTTTCATTTCTTTTGGCATCCCCCTGAACACCCGGAGGTGGCAAACCTCAGAAAGACCCTACAGCAGAGAGGTTTCTGACCCACTGTTCCCTCAGAGGGAGAAGTTCAGTTTCTCTTAGGGAAGTTTGGGGATGCTTTGTCAGCAGAGGGGATGGGGAGAGCCACGGTACTGCCTGGGGGAATCATTAATTCCCCATCTGAGCTGAGCAAGGTGCTGTGAACAAAGCGTGTGAACACAATGCTTTTCATGAGTACTTTGCAGGGGATCATAGGACTTGTAAGGGGAAGAGAAATGAACTAAAAAGAAGAGACAAACTCAGGAAGAGCTGAATATTCAGGAGAGGGATAAATAAACTCAATGAAAGAGGGGCAGAGTCCTGATGAGACCTGTCATGGAAAGGTTTAGGAGTCCAAATGAACAGCAAAGAATCTCCACAGCTCTGGTTACAATAGATCTGTGGTGAGTCGCAGTGAAGAGTTTGAGGGGACAGAAGAACAGATGGACAGGACCCCTTCATCTCTAAATTTTGTCAGGCTGCTCTATTTAGAAGGTATTAATAGCAAGCAAACAAAAGGATGGCTTTTTTGGTTGTTTGTTTGGGTTTTTTTTGTTTTGAATTTTTTTTTGTGTTTGTGTATGTGTTGTTTTGGTTAGGAGCTCAGTTTGGTGTGAATTAAATATTTTACCTGCCCTACAAATTAGAAAAAAGGATTGCTCTTGTCTTTGGACCTGAGGCATCAGAGATAGATTTTGATTTTAAAAGCCAGACACAGTGAGTCTGTGAGAGACCAGGTAACTGAACAACATGGAGCTCAGAAACCCTCAAGAGCCTCACAGGCCTCTGTGACTGGGAGAGACCTCTTTCCAAGTGGTGTTTTGTTGTGAAAAAGCGGTAAGAAGTCAGCTTGGTTTCAGGTCACTGCCAGGAAAAGAGAGACACAAAGTGGAGGCAGTTCAGAGGAAGAATGACCAAAATGATGAGAAATGGCTGAGCTAGCTTGGTTTCTGAACTGCAATTGAGAATGTGAAGCCTGCCTTGCTTGGACAAGTGACAGTGAAGAGCTCAGAGTGACAATCAAGTTGCCACAGCTTCATGAATAGCTGGTAAGTTGTTTGAGGCAGTGGCAAAGTCTTGATAAACCTCCAGATTGCTGAAGGGCATAAATACCAAGGCTGCAGAGAAAATGGTTTTTGTTCCTGGATCAGGTCCTGGCTCAGGCCATGGTTCTCTTTTGACTCTACCACTGCAGATGGCCATCCTGAAAATGAGCCCACTGCATGCCTGTAGCTGTAGCACAGGCTGAGCTTTACCTCACCACCACTGGAGCCACAGGAAATATGAGAGCCCTTGCTCGGTGTCATTTCCTCTTCTTCGGATTCTGAGCTGTAATCAATGTGTGTTGGCATTGCCTGTGAGCTAGAAGCTTGAATGCCAATCCTTGAGGGGAGCAGCAAAAGGCTTTTTTTTTCCCAGAATCCAGCACTGGGATTGGATGTTGATCAGTGAATGGATGGTCTTGGTACCCCACAGGACAGAGGAACAGGCTTACTAAGGTTGAATAGGTTTTTCTTCCTGGTGTACCCTAGTGGATCAGCTGAGGGGCTGGGCTAAATCTTTCTGAGTAAAAGCATCCAGTTCTACACAAGCTCTCTGTGAGTGATGCTGGTGTAACCTCGTACATGAGCCTTGGAGTTAAAATTGTCTTGATAAACTTGGAACAGATTGCTCTACATTAAACTTTTGTTTCCGGATGTGTGGAGACTCAGGCAGATGTCACACTGTTCATTATGCTGAAAATACATTTTCAAGATCTCCTTCCAAATCACAAGGGCAAGAAATGTCAAAAGCAATCACACCAAACTTCCAACATAATCACCTGACTCCAGGAAATGGGGCTCTAGACCTCAGCTGATAACAAAAGGATTTGTAAATTGCAAATGGTTCATTTTACAGCTGACCTAAATAACAGGGAAGATAATTGTTTCTGTTTTACAGAGAATATTTTATTCCTACAACCTGAAATGAAACAAGCCATTTTGTTTGGGGTTTATTTGTTTGTGCTTTTGTTAAAAATGCTAATTAACAAAAGACCGGGGAATTTCAAAATGAAAGAAATAATTTGGGAATACAAAGCCAAAGTCATATGGGAGCACATTTTATACACATTTTTTTCCAAAATGTAAAAACAGAATCTTGGGATGGGGGGGGCTAGGTGGAAGGGGTGGAGGGCTGGTGGGGCATGATATTTTTTCCTCTGCTTCTCAAGTTGGACTTAATTACTTCAGTGATTTCTACTCTTGAATCTCCAGCAAATTCCTTTCTGCAGGCTCATTGCATGATATTCCCAAAGGGAAGTCTAGATCCTTTTTGCTAAAATGTGACTGAGCCGGGAAAGATGATGCACATTATCTGTCACTAGCTCGTCTCCCACTCAGAAACTTACAGGACTGTCTTTTCTCTCACTGGAAGGTCTGTCCTTCTTCCTGGAATCTGGCACTGCTTTCTCATCCTAGCTGCCTTTCATCCATGCAGGAGTGTGGGGCAGAACAAGCCTTGTAAACAAGGTGGTGATGCACTACAGGAGGAGAAGGCTGACCTTAAAATATTTGGATTTCCAGAGTGTCTGGTCTAATGAGCTGAGCTAGCTGGAGCCATAGGGCAGAGAGCAGTGTCACCATATTCAGCTGTCTTGCAAACAGCCTGCAGCCAACCTTTTCAGGGGGGAGAGAAATCAGAAAACAGCCACCACCACCACCACCAAGAGAAAAATAAGTGTCCTGTCTTGCATGAGCGAAATTTATAGGAATAATAGAATGATGCTCCTCCACAGATGGTAGGTCAATAAAGTGAGCCTTACCCGCCCTCAAATCTTTGGTATTTTAATGTATTTCCTGATTCTGTGAGTTACAGCTGCCCTGTTGCACATATATACACATAGCCTTTAATGCTGTAGAGGAGAGATGGAGTAGTATTTATCTCCTCACTCCCAATGTCCCCTTTATCTTTGTTTTAAAGGCTTGATTCAGCTTTGAGAAATCTGCCTTGCTGCGAGTCAAAGTAAAAGCGTGCCCTGAAAGAGGAAGACATTCGTATTTATTTTAGTTAATTGCTTGTTTGCATAATTACTCATTCCAAAATCCAACTTACAATAAAATCTTCCCTTCCATCAATACAGCCATTGTTACAGCCTCCAGCACGTCTGCCCCAGCAATCATTTGCTGGAGCTGGGAAGGCTGCTTTGTAAAGGTGAGCTTTACAGTCTAGCTCTGACCCACAGAAACCAGGTCAGAGAGCTCCCCAGTCAGCTCGAGACCCACTTGTCTTCCAAGTCCTTCACCATAATTCACTGTAATAAAGAAAGAGTAAGGGGATGACGAGGAGGATTTAAGGTTGGTGAGTGCAAAACAAGGATGACTTTTAGATTTAAGCATCTGGTTTTTCACTTTGCCATCTCTGCTGTAGGAGTATGGGAACATGTTTCCCTACATATTAAAAACTAACCAAATCAGAACACTGTTTGAATGCGGAAGAATAGTGATTTGAAAGATGTTATTTATGTTCTTTCTTTTTGTGTGTGTGTGTGGCTTTTTTGGTTTGTTGTGAGTATGTTTGTTGTTGCTTGGGTTGGTTTCTTTTTTTTTTGGTGTTTTTGTTTGGACTTTTTAGTTGGTTTTGTTTTGTTTTTGTTCGGTTGTTTATTGGGGCTTTTTGTTGTTTTTTTTTTGGGGGGGTTGTGTGTTTTTTTGGGTGTGGGTTTTTTCTTTTGTTTAGTGTTTTTGTTTGGTTGTTGTTCTTGTTGTTGTCTTTTTTTTTGTTTGTTTGTTTTTTGTTTTTTTTGTGAATATGCCTGAACAGGGGAAGAACCTGCTTGGACTCTGTGGGGCTTTGGAAGCCCTTGGCAGCACGTACAGTGCACCACAGTGCTTCAAGAGAGAGATTTTTCCCCAGTATTGAAGAAACACATGGACTCTGTTTTGAATGTCCAGTCCAAGTCAATGATGAAATGGTGTGTCCTGTTAGGCTAAGATGACAGCAGAGGGCAGGGAATGCAGCACACAAAATTAAAATTAAAGCAAACAAAAGGTTTTGAACATCATGTTAGCCTTTCACCCATTCCCAGCTATGAGGTGTGACCCTGCCTGAATTGGCAGGGTCTGCCAAAGGATCAGGTTCTGACCACGTTTATTTTGGCTGTGGCTATCGTAAACCCAGGGGCAGAGCTGGAAGCCTTCCCTCACCCCAAGTGCCCTTTGGGATACACCCTTCCTGGGCCAAGCTGAGCCAGACTGGCAGGAGACAGCATTTATGGATGTACATCTGAGACCTAGGGACAGCCCAAGCTCTGCTTGTTTTCTAAACATGGCCAGGGGGTACCCTAGAAAGCCAACAAGGTTCCCAAACTTGATGAGATGAAGGCTGGTGCAAGCAAGACAGGGTCAGGTCACTGGATCTGGTCTTCAGATGAGGAGGTGGATCATACTGAGGGATCTGAGATTTTATGTTGGTGATAGCTCTCATTTTGTGATCTATATTGTTTTGCCCTGGGGCCTGTGCCTTTCCTTGCTGGCAGTATGCAGCAGCCTGGTGGCCTCCCACTTCCCTTCTGTCCAAGATACCTGTCTGAGAGGAAAGCTGGACGAGATGGCAGAATAGTTTGCTTCGTGATGAGTTCCTATGTGCCTGGACTGGGAACTGGATATGGCAAGAGCATTGTCCAAGCAGAAAAGGAAAGGCCACTGTCTAGGTGCCTGGTTGGATGTCTCTCAGGGTGTGCCTGGAGTTTTACAGGATCAGCCCAGTGGTTGTCTCCTAACTGGCAGAAATGGCTGGTATCTCATAGGGAGTTTCTGCCCCCATGTTTCCCAACATCTCTTCCAAACGTGTGGGTATCCCAAGGAGGAGCCAGCGCCTGCAGTAGTGTGGGAGGGGGAGGAGGGAGAGGAAAAGAAGCCCTGTGTCCTTGTAAGCGTAACAGTTTAGTCTTTGCTCTCAGGGACACAAGCTGGCAGTTGGCTTTGTAGTAACCCACATGACAACAGGAATAACATCAGGCATAATTAGACAAAATGATGGTATAAGTTCAGCTCTTTCCCCCCAAAGCACCCAGCCCCCTCAACCCATTTTGAAACAATGCACCTTTTGTGTACTCCAAGTAGCTTTTAAAAACACAATTGATTTCTTTCTTCCCCATCACAGAAAAGAGTTTGCTGCTAGGATAACAAAAGTTGAAATGTCTCAGGCAGGATGGAGACTGAAGCAGGGAGGGGATGGGATGCCTCATCCCTCCCAGCTTCTTCTGATGTCCTCTTCCAGACCCCCCTTACCTACCACCACCCACGAGGTAATCATTGTTTCTTGTTACTCCTGCTTTAAATGCTCTCCCTTTCCACCCCTGCAACCCAAAACAGTATCCCCTATTGTTTTGGTGTTAGAAGTACACATGACGTAGTCATGATTCTGCCTTCTCTGAGGCCTCGTCAGGTTATGGATGATTGATCATGCTTCATCCACCCAATGAAGCCCATCAAAGAATAGTACAACATTTTCCTCTCTGTCTCCTTCCCCTAAGTGTGACTTGGCTGAGAGGACTACTGTGCTGGATTTGAATGGAAATTATCTAAGTGTGTGGCTCCAGCTCCCCCTGCTAGCTCCCCTCTCTTTAAAAAATGAGACTGAAATGTAATCAGATTTACTTTAATGAGGGGGGACTGAGAAAATGCATCCCATGAAAAAGAACTTTGTGGGCAACCCAGGTCCCACACCATAAACAAAATCAAGTCACTCTATATTAGTGTAGAGAAAGCTTCAACATAGGAGAAACCCTTTTTATACCCCCTCCTTATCACAGCTTTCTAGCCAGCCCATTAAACTGCTTTGTACCCACTCCTGTGCCACCTCCCCATGGAGATGCATGTGTACATGACTTCTGGGTAACAGGGTTGGACGTGTAAAGGCAGCACCAGAGCTAAAATGGACCCGACTCTGAGTGCTTTGATTTCAGTTTTAGATGGTTTTGAGTCCTTTGCTGAAATATGAGTCATTTTAAAACTACTAAGCTAGGAACTGTGGGGGTTTTATTGGTTTGGCTGTCTGGTTTTTGAGCATCTTTAAGGCATTTAGACATGAAGTGTGATGCCAACCACTGCAGCATTATTAACATTTTAAATGTTTGAAGACTGCATGTGACTGTGTAATGCTATATCTATATATGTGGGTGCATGTAATGTCGATAACTGAAATTGGTTTATAGCTCTGACTAGTTATATTCTTTTTAAGGTCCCAGTGAGATACCCAGGCAATCAATTCTGAAGACTTGCAGTGCAGTCATGCAAATAAAACTTGGGAATAGTGGAGTCTGACAAAGCAGTCTTGAGAATTATGGACATAAAATTTCTTCCAGAAGTGATCCAATAGCTGTACATGTACAAAGAAGAGAATCAAAAATTATATCCTCAGAATGGTTCTTTTTCAGTGCTCCTAATTTTGGTATATCCATCCATGTTCTTTCCTCAAGCAGGACAGTTATTATTTGTGCAAAAAATACCTGCCCTGGGCAAACTTTTATCCCAAACTGATGGATATAAATTTTTGCTCTGACTCAAAAATATTCAAACTCGAATAATATTTTTATAATATTCTACTCAAAGCAGTTTTTTGGGGAAGCTATATTCTTCCCTTTGATCATGTAGGATTTGATTTTGCCACCCTAAAATTTCTGGCAAGTTTCAGGCTAACAAATGATTGTTCCAGAACTTATAATGTTGTGACAACAGGGGATTGTTCATAAACTCTTTTCCAAACATAACTACTAGGTTAAATGTTGACCAGATAGTATCCAGAAAGTATATTTTATTGACTGTGAATTCATTAATAGTTAACTGGTGTGCAGACATTGAAACAATGTGCTGATTCTTCATATTGAATCCTATCTCAGACAAATACAATAAGATGCCATGGTCTGTTGCTTTCTCAGCTCAACATTGCTGAGTGTTGATGTCAGGGAAAAGTCTTACTCGGTTAACAGCATTCCTAGAGCACTCTGTGGAACTGAGGGAGCTACAGAAAACTTAGAGGCTTCATTGAGATACACAAGCTGAACCTGCAAAACAGTATGGCACAAAAACCCCAACCAAACCAAAACCCCAAAGCAAACAGAAAAACCACCACCAACAAAAAAAAAAAAACAAAAACAAAAACAAAACCCAAAAAACCCAAACAAACAAACAAAAAAACCCACGAAACCAAAAGGAAAAAATGATTGGGGTCCAGAGCTAAAAAATGTCAGAGGGGTTCCCAGGGCAGGAACATGCACTTTGAGGAAAGACATGCAGACAAAAGATCAAAGTTTCCTGCTCCAGCACAAAGCAAGGGTTTCCTGCGACAAAAAGTTACCTCTGCCAGAAAGGTTCCTTGGATGCCTTTTAGATGGTTACCTGTTTATATGTTTGGTTATCTGTTGGATAACCTGGAGCTCTTAATTTTTTAGCTTTCTTACCCAGAAGTGTGGGGAGTAATTTGTAAGCTTTATTGCCTTGCAAGGCAGAGAGAGAATGAATTCAGGTCTCTGAAAATTCAGGCCTCTGAAGAGATTAGGAAATGCTTGGTGTTGAATGTGACTGATACTCATAAAGGAGTTTGGCTTCTACATGCTGTTGTACCCAGAAACACAGGAAAAAAATGTTTGGTTTAGAGTCCTATTGAACTCCAGGAGGATAAACATTCTATATCTATTGAAGGCCATGATCATTGCCATAAGATTAACTAGAAAGGAAAAACACATGGCAGCCAGCCAGGAAACACAGCTATCAGAAGGTAAACAGGCATAAGCAACCAGGGACTCCAGAAAAGTGCATTATTAACAGAATAAAACGTATTACCCCATCTCGAGGCCCTCTTTCCTAGAAGGATGTATCTAAATAGAAAACAATTATTGAGGGCTAAGAAATAGTGTTAAGGCTATGGACAAAGCCAAGAAATTGGGCCAGCCCTCATTGTGGTGGTACAGTGAGGATGGTGCTTTTGGAAGACCAGAGAGTGCATTTCTGCTCATGCCAGCCCCGAAGGAGAGACATACTAACCATACCTGTCCTTCTCTGGAAAAACTAATTGTTGGGGTTTTAGTTTTGTTCTGTTTGTTTGTTTTGTTTTGGGGTTTGTGGGGTTTTTGTTTGGTTGGTTTTTTGTTGTTGTTGTTGTCTTAGTTTGTTTTTTCTTCTGGCAAGGGATATATGATAGTGACGACAGTAGGATTTTCCATCACTCCTTCTGAGATTGTACATGTTGGTCCTGCTCTGTTTCTGGGCCAATCATACCCCACTGGTCAGACTACTTCAGCAGAAATGGTATCTATTTGTTTTTGATAGATTTTTGCCTTTTTTTTTTTTGCTAGATTTTTCCTGGTGTTTATCAAATTGATTTATATACATATGTACCTGTTGGCACCCCTGGTGTTTGCAACTGAAAATTCTTTACTCAATTTTCTTGCACAGTGTATAATTATCTCCTGTCCATTTTGAGCATACCATCTGCAAACAGCCAGGAAGTGTTTCCAGTTCATGGAGTTCTGTTTTACCTCCTCAGTCGTGGTCACAGAGTTGCACTTAATCATGCATGGGTTTTTTTGTGTAGACTTGAAAATAAAAGAGGAGTATAAAAGACAGGGATAAACCACTTTTTGCCTATCAAAAAAGTAAACTTCTTCCTTGTTTTAATGTAGTTTCTCTTTCTCTAAAAGCTCAAGTGCACTTAAGAGACTGACAATGTCTCAAATTTTCACTAGCAAAAAAAGAAAGGATTTTTGTAAAGATTCTGTAGCTTGATGAAGCTGTTTTGCTCTTCCAAAGAAGTCTGTCTCTGGCTTACTTACAGAGCAGTTAGTCTTGTATTCCTCTTTACTCTTCTTTGTAACAGGTGATAGGTAGACTGATCCAATGTGCCAGTAGAGCTTCTTCAGCACATGGGGGTGGCTGTGTTGTACTGAAAGGCTGTGGTCTAATTCTGTGAATGTTCATATGGTGTGGGACTGGCTATTACATTTACAATCCAATACTCTAGATGTAATTATGAACAATTGCACCTCATATTGGCTGCATTATTGGAAACAATAGCCTGGATCAATCACACCATATATCTGACATGAAATTATTAAAAAGACATATTAATAAACTCACTGTGCTTTTCAGATTTACTGGTTATGAGAGAAAAGCAAAGCATTTTTCTTTCTCTACAGTTATGAAATCATCATTATGGTATCCATACCCTGGTGTAATACTGTGGGTTGGAACAAACTATGCCTTCTATATCTTTGACTTTAAATATCAGATGCTTTGGGCTGTTTGAAATGTTGGAATTTTTTTTTTTTAGTACTTACTTTGATATTTCCTGGCCATATTGAGACCTTAGTGCAATATGGATGATGTTTTATGATGCAAAACCATGTGACTGCATTATATTTGCATTCTATGTATAAAGGCCAACCAATGTGACTAACATATTGGAATCTGTTGTGCAGCTCAAGGTTTTGCACATCTAGTTCTGGAAATCAGACTGGTGTCACAGGCCTGGGAACAGCTGCAGCTCCAAAATGCATTGCTCTGCCTACCTAGCTCCAGATCAGCAATCTGAATTTCTTTTTTCTGTGGAGTCTGACTAAACATCCTTTTGAAAGTGACACATCCTGATGCTGGAAGACCTTCCCAGGAAAGTTTCAGTGGGGAGGAAATGGGAGTATATAACATCTCATAAACTCCCTATGACTCCAGAGCAAGGCCCAAAGGCTATCATTACTGAGATGCATACGATTAACGTCAGTTCCAAAAGAGGATCTCAATTTATTGTGTGTTGGGAGTTTCTAGAGTCAGCTCCATCCTGCTATGTGGTATAACAATGTGTCAGCTGCACAATAGGAGTAACCTCACAGTATTCATATGTCACTTCAACAAGAGAGAAAAAAAAATACTCTTGTAGTTCCAGGGTGGTTTGGTTTTTCTGACATTTAATTCTCACATGGCAGGCATCAGTGCTTTAATGGGTGAGATTTTTGGACTGAAAACAAAATCATTAATAGAAAACAGTTACAAGTCTGTACTTCCTATCCTTGACAAACTTCCCTATTTCTTTTTTTTTTCCCCCTTTTATTGTCATGTCATGTCAGAGCTGATTATGAGACAGGCTTTATAGCATTACATGGGTGGGCTTTGGACTATTGAGCTTCTGTTCTGGAGATCACAGACCTCAGTTTCACTGTCTTTGCTCTCTCCCTAACACAGTGAAAACACTGAAGTAACATCCCAGAGGTAAATATTTTAGCCTTGAGTTTAAGTTCATGGATTCCGAGACAGAAGGAAAAAGTTGTATTTCACAGTCACAGACCAATCACAAAGCAGATTTTATTGTGATGGAAAACTAAATAGCAAATGTGACTCTTACCTCTCAATTACCCAATATGTCATAGTGGCTGATCTCTAAAGACAGGCTAGGTCGTGTCCAGGCACCATCTGATACAGAACAAGACCACCCAACAGAGGACACCCAGCAGGCAGGTCTGCCAGGCTGCAGAGGTACTGAAAGCAGAAACAGTGACAAACAGGCAGTGCCATTAGCAGCACAACAGGGAATGCTCAGAGATGAAGAGAGAGAGGCTGGAAGATAGGAAGGAGACAAGGGCTTACATAATGATATTTAGGCAACCATAAAGCTATAGCAACATTTTCACCTACGTCCCACTAAATTTTTAGTTCCAGAGGTGCCTGGGAGCACTATGTAAAGTGAAATCAGACCCCATCAATGTAACATGTGGCATGAGCAGATGGGACAGTTAAGTCCTACCACTAACACGCTTAGTAGCTTTCAGACTAAGGAGGTTGTTTCTCACCCTTGCTCTCCTACCTTCTAGAGCAAGAAGTACCAGGAGGTGAGTGTTGCATTTGGATCCTGACTGCCTTCTCTGCCATGTGTTGTGGCATAGAAACAGGCTGGAAACAACTGCATGACGGACAGCTCTGCTTTCTGAGAAGAGCCTGATGTAAAATCTGATTCACAATTAACAGAGGTGGATGCATTTTGTTCCTTGTTTTTTGTTGCATTCTTAAAATGTGATGTCAGAGACCTTCTTGGTGCACATAGATATGTTCTGGGTTGTCCAGGCCTGGGAGGATTTATTAGAACAAGGGAAGTAAATGGTTAAGATTTGTCTTAGAGTAGCAGTTTAACCTTAGTCTGTAAAACTGCCTTGTAAATCTCTGGAAATCATTAGCTGATAATCCATTGCTCAGCTGATTATTGTGAATAGTATACAGGCCTTTAATTGTCCTTAGCCAGGAAAGGCCACCTTTTGCTGCTGAGAGAATGGCTCTCAAGTTCACCTAACAACATGTGATAGGAGCAGGGTGGTGATAGATTGAAACAGACTAGAAAGATAGGAGCAAGCTAGTGATTCACCTTCTCCATAAATTGGAACCACTGCTGGGGGATGCAGGATGCCAGAAGGGGATGGTGGAACTGATTACTCAAAATCAAGTAAAAATCTAAATTTCCTCCTCTATTCAGGCCATTTCCTCCTCTATTCAGGCCTTCCCCACACAGAACAGGGGATACATGAGCAGATCTCATCCTCTCTACTTCACGGGAACTGCCAATAGAAATTCCTTAGCTCTGTGAGGAATACAGTCTGGGGCCTTGTGAATCATGAGGTCACCTGAAATAGAACAACCATGCCAGGCATTTCCAAATCCTCCTGATCACAAGGAGTGAACTTAATAAAACACTTGTTTAAGTAACAGCAACTGAGGACTCATGAGCAAGTGAATTCCCCATCACTTGAATTCCCCATCACTTCCTCTTGTCACCTGTGATCTATCAACCTCAGGAAGTTCACAAGTTCATTCATAACCTGCAGAAGAGCAGGACTGTGGGCCCATCTTGTGGAACTTCCCATCTTGGGAACTTGTGGTGGCCCATCAGCTCTGAGCCCTTTCTCTGCATCCTTGGCCAGTGGGGCTTCATATCCAGACAAAGGTCTCCAAGAAGTGACAAGGCAAGGATGTGGCCCAGGTTAGTGCCACACTGAGCCACTTGCCTTGGCACAGATCTGAAACCTGTTGCCCTGGGTTACCTGTGGGTCTTCTCTGATGAGGAAGGAGAGGGGTGTGCTGGGTGTGTCAGGCACTGTGCCCACTGCAACTCATTCAAGCTATATTTTGTCCAGAAGAGACGCTATGGCCCATGCTCTTCCAGTCAATTGCAACAGGAAAGCCCTGCCCATCATCTCTCACTCTATTTCTCCTTCCTTTCCTCTCCCTGGATTGGGCACCACTGCCCAGGAGCAGTAGGAACATGCTGATGTGATATCCTGTCAGGACAGCTCATCTTATGCCCCAAGGTCACAGGAAGACATCAGCCACTCCACAAACCTTTTGCACCACTGGTGGAGTCCTGGAGGGTCAGGCAGGGTCAGAGCACAGATGGGGCTCCCATCCCATTCCTGTTCAAACACCCAGCAGGTGACTGTTAGTTTTCAGTTTTGGTATTTTGGCTGCTCCATCCCTGTGTGTTTAAGTATGTGTTGTGTGTATAGGGAGGGAGCAATGCTGATGTTTTTCGGAACCACTCATTTTCTTGCCTTGTTTTTTTCACTTCATAGCATTATTACTCCATTAATATTCCTGAAAGCCAAGCTCTAGTCCAATGGGTTCTCATGATTAAAGACTAAATGCTGCAGAGGAGATGACAGTCCTCACATGTGCCAATGAGTCAGTGAATTCCTTTGTGAAGCCTAAGTCCATCCAGATGTTGACCTCAGCTCTAATGCTATGTTCTTTCCTTATTTTCCTCTAGCATTGCTGGGTCTATTTAAGATGGGTATGACGTGACCATCAATGAGGAAAGACAGGCTCTCTAAGAGGGTGAAATGCTCTCCTTCTTTCTACAATAGGATTGTGAAGCTCTTTCCACTGCCGTAATTCTTGGCTGCTGCCTTAAAAATGCTTGTGTTACAAATATTATTGCTCATTTGCTGCTGTTTGCATTACGCAGGCCTAAATGCCTAAAGGCAATCTAAGCATCTTTCTAGGGGTCCAATCTGGATTTTCGGGCTTTTTCTACAAATAGCTACATGGACTACACTGGTAAGCAGAGAGTACAGAAAAGCAGAGACCTATCTGCCTGTGGCTGCTAGAAATATTCTGCTTTCACCATCTAAAACCAGTATTTTCATTAAATACAAAGAGACACAATAGTATTCTGCCTACCTAGATTTCTCCAGCAATTTTGCTGTTTCTTTACATTTCTTTGTAATCAATTTCTTAGGAACTGGACTCCGAATTGCACTTTTGAGCAGTTGCTGGCCTGGGTATTTCCTTGCTGTGGATGAGGCAGCTCCATCACCTTCCCTGCACGCTGTGTGGCAGCAGGCCAGGAAGTGCACTGCTCCTGAAGTTTAGTTGTGATGGGACCAGAGACAGGCATAGAGCACTGACTGCTGCACAGGTTTTAGCAGGGCTCCAACAGAGGACATGAGGATAGTGCCAAATGAATCATGTTCTAGGCTTTTCCTTTGCTCTCCCACCCCTCTGGGTGACACAAGCCACTTTTTCATGATGCACATAAGCAGAGCTGGATATTTTTTCTAGGGCTTTACTTTAAACAGATTTCTGGAGTCTGATCTTAAGAAACATTTACTCTGCCAAGTCTCCTCCCAGATTTGGGACATTTTCTTAAGTGATACTTTGGTTTCCTGTTGTGGGATTCAACGTGGAGATGCAGGGACTATAAATGGGGATTTCCTAATCTCAGCTTGTCCAGTTATGTCCAGCAAAATGGAGCTTTCAGGAAGTTCCTCTCCAGCTGTCATAACATACCCTCACCATACTGACCTGCCACAGTGTTGTTTCCAGATGAGATATAACTGGTCAGCTGATGAGGGGAGCTTCAGAATGGGAGCAGAATGGGCAGAACAGTGCACCTCTGGCACTGTTTAGTCTGGATACCCTTATTCCTTTGGTACTGGGATTGGCCTGTTTCTGGTTAGGGCACCGGGCCCTTAGTTACAGATGCTTCACACCTGATTGCCATGCACACATGAATCCTAGGCCGGCTGCTCAACTCCTGACCCCTCTTCCAGGTTCCAGTGACTTTCACTCCCTGTTCCAAGCCTTTGCATTTCTGTGCTTGCTCCAGGCATTGCTTCCCTGAGCTGCAGCCTCAGAGGCACAGCCTCTTCTGCATGTGCAGCTTTCTGGTCTTGGAGAGACCTCCCCAAATTGCCCCAAATAGTGCCCTTTAAGTAGAGGTAAAGTAGGAAAAGTGCCAAGGGCGGTGACAGCTGCAAAATGGCAATTCTGACCAGATGCAAAACCAGGATTCAACTCTCTAGAGCCTCTGTGCCAAGCTCCTTCCAGCTGATTGTGCTGAATATGCCTGAAGGCAACTCTCAATAGGCTGGAGTACCAGTGACTTGATGTCTACGACAGTTAACACAAACTGGCATGTCCCTGTTTAGTTTCCTCTATAAAACTCTTATTTCTACTCTCTACTTTTCTCTCCCTCTTGCTCTTTCTTTTTATCTGTTTCATGATCTCTGCCAAAAACACATTGATTTACTTGTAACAACTCATGCCAGGATCAGAACAGCCATATCTGAATTTATGGGCCAATTTTCAACCAGAGTAATTTCCTGCTATTTTCCTGCCTCCTGAGTCAGAACAGTATATTTCTACCTACTGCCAGGCACAGACAATCCTTACTTAGAGATGAAGCCATTCCAAACCAGAGCCAGTATGCCTTTCAAAGGCCAAGTCTTTCAGCTCTTATTCAGGATTTTTATTGTAATGATCCAGACACGTGTTTTCTCACGGCCTGTACATTACAGCTCTCGTGGCATTTCAGAGATGCACAAAGAGTGATGGAGGTTACTTTGCAGTGCTTTTCAGAGGTGGTGTTGGGATGAGTTTGAGTTATTTGTTTATGAGATTAGTTTATACAGTGCTGCTGCAGAGCTGGTAACAATTTTCATTATGTGCTAGCTGTCTGTAGAGCATCTTCAAAAGGGATCTGCTCTATTTCATGGCAGAAAGCAGCACAGGTATGAAAGGAACCCTAAATACTTGAAAAGGCGGCACACAAACAGACTTTGTCCTCCTTCTCAACAGCCCACCTTGACAGCACTGGTTTGATAATCAGCAGCTTCTGTGCATTAAGCCAGCCCCATCTGGCTCACTGACTCAGGGATGTAAGGCAGGAGGGAGGGCTTCTTCCAGTCAACAATTTGACTGCTTATTTTCAGTCTCAGAGGCCCACATCACATCTGGAGTTTTCCCAGTCATGGGTTTTGGTTTTGGATTCATAGTGTGAGAGCACAGGGAGGGTTGTTTTACCATCCAGAATTTCCAGTAGTGGACTGTGGCATTTAAAATTAAAATAAAACAAACAAACAAACAAAATTCTCATCCTTCCTGCAAAGCGTCAGCTGCTCTTAGGGGTACAAAAAAAAAGAACCACAAAAACCACCACTACCAAAAACCCCATCATCATTAACTTCACAAAATTCCCAAGGAACAAGCAATGCAGCAGCTTGACATTCTAGGTGAGTATGAAGTAAATGCAGTCTTGCAGACATATATATTGTGATGTTGAGTTCCTCATTCAGTGAAAGCCCTGAAATCCTCCCAAACAGTAAGCCCCAGTTTCCTCATTGGAAGAAAACACATTAAGGGCCACTCACAATTTAATGTGTTCAGTGCTGACCCAGATCAATCTGTGTATTCTGTGTAATCCCTGATGAAAGGCAAAGCAAAGAGGTACCTGGAGGACCTCCAAGGCACTGGATATGAGACATCCTCTCAAACAAAGCTCAGTTAAGGGAAGGCCCCAGATCCATGCCAGATGATAAGATAGGAAAGAAGGAATTAGCTTGCTCAAGAGGTCCTTCTGAAGGAAGGGATGGTATAGGATGGGGAAGAAACTCAGCCTGTCTATACTCTTTCCTCAATTAGAGCAAGAAGTGGCTCTCCCACAATCTTTTATTTTACTTAGGGTGTTCTGTGGAAGCTTCCAAGTGTTTCTGTATCTCTTTCCTTGCTGTTTCCTTTCCAGGAGTGGTGATCTGCAGCTCTCAGGGAAGACTTAGCACCCTGTTGGTCATCAGCCCCTGACAACAGGCTGGCTATGGGCCTTTGGATTTTCCCACTGACCTCATTTTTCAAGGTTGCATTTTCCACCTCTGATGGTTTCAGGTTTGATCTTAAAATAACTCTACCTTGCAGTGATTCACCCACATCTAAGGGTTGGGTTTCTTGGCCTCTTCTGAGCCTGGGCGTGTTTTGGTCGCTCCTCACTGATCACTACTCAGTTTGCCCCCAGGAGGGCCTTTTGACCATGCTCTGATAATTTTTTTTGTACTCTAGTCATATTGAAATGTGTTTCACACCCAATATCTGTCAACAAGGGGAGAGAGCTGAGGATATCATGACAAGCTATGACTCAGAAAGGTTTACTATTAGGTGCTTATGTATTTTCCAAAAACAGGTAAAACTCTGCATTGCCATGGTGACATAGCCCTTCTTATTTCTCCTAAGCAACGTAAATTAGGGGACTTCTTGGCCAGAGAAGGAAAGTATGGACCCAGGGGCCTGGGAGATGACACATACTTCTTCATGAGTTTGGAAGCCCACTTAGTCCAGGGAAAGAAAGCATCATTCAAAAATTGCTAGCTACTGACATCCAAGAGAAGGATTTAGATTCACCAAAAAAAACCCAAAAAACAAACAACCCCCCCCCAAACAAAACAACAACAACAACAACAACAACCCCCCCCCCAAAAAAAACAAAGCAAAAAAAAAAGGCGTTTTAATCAATACAACAAACACAAATCTTCTGTGTTTGTTGAATTTTTTGTCTCTGTAGTTATTTCCCACCTATATTCTGGTTTCTAAGCAAGAAAGGAAGACTTGCTTCTTTTTTAACAACTATGTATGTAGAGGACAAGATTAAAATTCAATAATCAGTGAATTTTAAACTAGACTCCCCCCCCCGCCAAAAAAAAAATCCACCTCCCTTGCAGGCAGACTTGAGGATGAGCCTATTTTATTTTTTCTTACATCCTGACACTGACTGGCTTCAAGCACCTTGTACAGTATTGCAGTTACAGGATGTAATGTTACCACACATCCTGAATTTAAGTTTTGGTGGAAAACAAAGGCTGTATGTCATTCTATTGGGGAATTCACCAGTATTCCTGCCAGCTCATCATCTTCCTAATGTTGCCAAGTAGTAAGTGATTAATTGCCATGACACAGACGAGGAAAAAAAATCACAAGATGCAACAGAAAAAGAAACATTTTGGAAATGAGCTTATACAAGATATGTTTGCTCGCACTTTGATATTTGAATGCTTTTTGTTCATGTCATCAGGCTTTTGACAAAAGTTCTGATGTTTGTGTGCAGAGACTATCTGGTAAGAGTGAGGAGTTCAGGAACTGAGGATTTAAGGAAAACAGCAGCTATCACAGGAATTGACAACCTGCATTGCATGTCCTTTAAAACAGAAATGCCAAAACTGTGGGTCACAGCTGGTGTCTGAGGCCAATTCACCTGGTTCAGTTTCCAGCCGAGATTGGCTTAAGAAGGTATGAAAAATCACAGGAACTGATACCAGCTAGTGGTCCCAATCCCTCATTGATACCAAGCTGGGAGCTGCATATGGGACTAAAGGGATCATTACTATGACTTTGGCATCATCCCGCCTTTCCTCCAGTGACACAGCCTGAGTACATTTTCAGACTAAAGCTGGGAAAAGCTACAGAGAACATGCATGGGCAGGAGGGCTTGCTTGGCCCTGTGTAATTCTATGTTAGCTCCTTCTTAAAAATATTCCTCAGAAGCTAATTTATCTGCCAAGTTTTAGCATGGCATGAAATATGTACAGCCACATAACCCTCCACCTCATTCCGAAAATGGAGAGGGGCTAAGAAAAGACCAACTCAGGTTTAGCTATCACAACACAGAGGTCCTGAACGTCAGTCAGCCAGGGGCAGACTGTGATTTACCATAAAGTTTCAGCTACAGAGATCCCTCCCGTGCTGAGAACTGGGAAGGATGTGTGTGGGAAGGGAAAAGAAGGGAGAACAGCTCATGTGAAGGGCAAAGGGGGTGACAGCATGGGAACAGAAGGATGCTGCAGAAGGATGGAGAGAAGTGAAGCCTTTCAACCCCTCACCAGCAGTGGCACCTGTCCCAATCTTGGACTCACTTGTGTTTCAGTGGCTTGTCTCACTGCCATGGCTTTGGGAAAAAGAGCCTGTTTACAGGAAACTAGCTTGCTCTGCTTCCCACAGCCTTGCTGGGCTGGGGTGGAGGCAGAAACTGGCTCTTTTTGCTGCTGAGAAAGCTCCAGCTTCTAGGGGTGTGTGAATGCTGCAACTCACTTCTTCCCAACCCTACCTCCTTCCCTTGGCACTGACACTTCCCCACCCTCGCTTCAGCCACATGGGTGTTTGCAGGGTTTGTGGTTCCAAAAGGGCTGAAGGATCCCTGGAGGCTGCTGGGCCCATGTTGTGGCTCAATCCATGGGGACAGACCCTGCCTGGTGTTACCATCCCTCGCATCCTTAGGCTTCGCTGAAGATGTTAAATGAACAGATTTCCTGTAATAGATGGCAGCAATGACAAGAAAAATAAGATGTTGCACCACATCTTGGCAGGAGTGGCTCAGAAGGACAATCCAGGCAGCTGTCTGTCCTCTCCCAGCCCTCTCCCTCTGTTCCCATGCACACTTGCTTACGGGTCATGCTGAGGGCTGAAGAAAAAGCTGTGCACTGTCTTCTTTAGTAGCAGGCACAGAGGTTATCATTCCTGCCTTGAAAACCAAGGCTGAAAACAGGGAAAGGGGGAGGTGACATATTTTAGTAGAAATGAGTATTTAAAATACATCATATTTGTTCTATTGGCCTCTTCCCTGCCTCCCTCGCAGCTTGTAAAACTCCTGCTTGTCTCCCTTCCTTTTCAGGCGGACGCTTGGCTTGTTTCTCCAGTGCAGCACAGTGCATTCCTGTCACCCTGTCCCTGCGGCTACTAACCCACCTCCTAAAGCTTAGAGAGGAGCTGGTGGGCTACTAACCCACCTCCTAAAGCTTAGAGAGGAGCTGGTGGGCTACTAACCCACCTCCTAAAGCTTAGAGAGGAGCTGGTGGGCTACTAACCCACCTCCTAAAGCTTAGAGAGGAGCTGGTGGGCCAGCTCCTGTCCCGGTCCTCGCTGTAGCTCCTGCTCGACTTGTACACAGCAGTAAGTGTTGGATGGAGCTCCTGCTCCTGAGGAGCAGAGGGTGCCAAACCTCATGAAGCTGGGGCTTGGCAGAGTCCAGCTGCTTTCAGCCGGAGAGGCAGGGAACGCCGGGGGCAGCAGCCCCAGCACAGAGGGATCGTCACCGGCCGGGAGGGGCTGCTCCTGGAAAAAGGGAGATGTCCCAGTTAGTCACCGGCCACCCGCTGGTGGCTGGGAGGCTCTCTGGCAGCATCTGCTGCTCGGCAGGGCACAGACAGGGTCAGCATGGCTCAGGGCTGATCCCTGAAGAGCCAAGGGCCGCTGCTCCAACCCAGCTACACATTCTCCACTCCCCACAAGCCGTGGGGCTGCTGCCAAGAGTCAGCAGGCACAAGCTGAATGCTGTCATGATATTTATTCAGTGCATGTTCAAAGACACTGGGGATGGCAATAGCATGCACATAGCAGTGTGTGGCTGTGCAAAAGGTGTGGGACACTGACAGGCGTCACACTGTCTGGGATGACAATCCATACCTGCTTTTTGCATGGTTTGCACAGCTCCACATTCCAGGGATTTCCAAGAGTTTCAGTTTTAATAACAAACAAAATGCATTGAAAGCACATTTGATTTACTTAAAAATACACAAAATGTATGCATACACAAAAGAGTCCCTTTCCAAAAGGGAAGGACAACAAAAAGGGCTCAAAAAGCTTTTCAGGTATTACACAAGTATATTCAACAGGCAAGAGGTGCATGAATAGGATGCTGTTTTTCCCAAGCTGTTGTTGTGTTCCTAACTTGTATCTCCCAAATACACTTTGGAAATGTCTTTCTGTGGAAATTTAGTATTGAGAAAGCTTTGGGTAAGAGCTCATAGATAAAAAACCAAAGGACTCTTTAGGAATTTACCTTCAGTAAGGACTGATGGAAACTGACTGTGGAAACCAGCTGCCTGTCTGGGATTTCTGGGACACTTCTACTTCAGCTGTCCATAGATAAGGTCTCCAGAACAGAGATATCTCTGTGATAACTGCAACAATACTGATAACAGCCAAAAATTAGCTAACTGGAAGTTCAAGTGACAGCCTGGAGAATAGCTATACAAATTTTGATCTCATGTCACATGTGTACCCCTGATCGGAAAAAGGTGGAAAGCAAAAGTCGTGAGACAAAAGGAGGGCTCATCACTAGAATCCAGCACTTGCAGCTTGCCTGGGGATTACACTTGTGCATTGAACTGTACACGTTGCAGATGCCTGCCAATGTCTGTCTCTACTTCCCCTTCACCTCCATTTCACAAAAGAAGGTCTGCAGTACTCTCTTTTATTTGATGACCTTTAAAAATCACACAGAATATTCTATGGCTGAAGACCTAAGCCATCCTTCCCTTGGGAAACTGCTAGGTAGGTTGTATCTAACCCTGGCAAGACACATTGTCCTACAGTCTCCTAACTTTGACCCTTTCATATATCCCTTTATTGCCCACAAGAAAAACAGACTCATAAAACACAACTCATTAAATGCCCACGCAGTGTGAGACACTAGTAGTAAGCCTGTGCTGTTAAGGCTTTCAGATTTCACATGGTATTAAAAAGTTTACAGGACACTTGGTCCTCTTTAATATTGCAAAACAACCTTTTGGGTCATTTGTGCTATAAACTAGCAGTGAAAGTGAACCAAAGAAACCCAGATTTTATTGTAATCCATGTTACTAGGAGTTGTGCTTTAACACTTCAAGACTTGGCCTGAAGGTAAAGAAGCAGTAGCTTTTACAGACTTTTTTCCAGCAGAGAGAGAGGTTGGCAAGGTACAGAACGAAATAATCCAAAGAATGCCACCCCAAATGCACTGAATCCCATGGAGAATTTGATGCAGATTTCTTAGAAATCTCATGTCATTTTTTCTGCCAAAGTGCAGATCAGGCAAAGTAAGGGAAAGGTCCTTCTAATTTAGTCTTAAGGATCCCATTTTGAGGCAGTTTACCAATATCCAAAGAGACAGCATTTTCCTTTACTGTTCTAAAAAAGTGGAAGCAGGCACTACAAATCTCCTTTCTACACAACAAAATGCATCCTGAGTGTCACAGATTTATCTGCTTCTCATGCAGTCCAGGGCTTTTCTGCAAGACTCTTCAAAAGTTTTATTTGTATGATCATGGACATGTAACGTCATCATATTTGAGAAAAGAACTTCAAAACAGATACAATCTAGCAATGTAATCCGAAAACTTGTGGGTTTTTTCACTTCATCAGCTCGTTTCAATGCCTTTCCAGCTCAATTTTTGTGTGGACAAGAAAATGGTGAGAACAGTTCCAAGACATTAGTGGGGGACTTGGCTCATGTAAGCGCGAGATTTGAAAAATCTCTTGAAACCCACCATTAGAAACCTTCAGGGAAGAAGATGATTCCTACCCACTAGCACAAAACAGTGGAGTTTTGGGATCATAGGAAGGGTTAGTCAAGAAATGTAACCAGAAACATTGATTTGACATGGGGCAAAAAGGGGTATTGCAAGAAGAGGTTTTGAATCACCACTAGGTGCTGGAGATGTGAAATCTGTGCAACATGACCATGTGGGGTCCTTTCTTCATTCAGTGTCATTACTTGAAAAGCAGGACTTTACTTCCTGGTTTGTGTCAAAACAGGTGTTGAGCAGCTTGATGCCTTAAATGCTGTGATATCTCAGGTCACCAAAGACAGCTGAGAAATACTTGCCCAAGGCTTTGAGGGTGTGTCAGCTCACCAGCCATCAGCTCCTGCCCATGGCAGGATGTACAGCAGAAGGTGCACATATCCCCCTTCCTGGGTGTGGTCCTGGATTGGCTTGGGACCAGGACATTCAAGCAGGTGGGATACAAACTGTGGTATAAATGTTGGTATACATGCCTCCAATTGTCCAATCTTCTGACATAAGACCAGTCATTAAAATACTACAGAGACACTGTTTATAAACTTGAGGAACTTGGTGACCCAAGTCAATGATCTGTCTTGCATGAATGTACCAACCATTCATATTCTGTCCTGTACATACCTAATGAAAATTAATAACTCTGAAACAAACAAAGCCTTAAATCCCCCTGTTTCATAATAAAAAAAAAAATCTTGCTGGAGTGTAAAAATATTTGTTGCATCATGTTCCTGAACAAAACAGAAAATGGGATCTTCTACTGCCCTCATGTCCATAGAGTCCAGGGCTGCTAAATTAACTAGGTTACTGAGTTTTATTAGTATTAGTTAGGCATGTGTAATATGATCCAAAAGACACAATGCAGTTCTTGACCTCAGATTCCATTAAAAAAATTGGACAGCAAATGACAACGAGCTCAGAGAAGATCAGAAGTAAAGTCTGGTTTAGGAGTGGAAGGATTTATGCTGAAGCCTGGCATTTTATTGTCTGTGTTGGGCTCTACTGGGAGTTTGTCACTGGCTTGTGCCAATGCCACAGAGCCTGTGCTAGTCCCAGAAGGATTTTGATAGGGAAATATATGGGAACTTGACACTCTGAGACAAGGAGGTTGATCCTTGGCTGTAGAGTAGGAAAAGATCAAGGAACTGGAAAGAAAAAAGGAAAGTGGCAAGTGAGAAATCTTTGCATAGGGTTGCAGCAATTCCCAAACTTGAAACAAATGATGGCAGTTTTCCCCTAATTTCCACTGGCAGCACCTCAGAAGGGTTTTGCTTTTTTGGCATGAGGGATAGTCTCAAGTAGAGTCTTTATTTCATAGCCCACTTCATGTGCTCACTGCTATCACAGACCTCCAGACAAACTTTAAGGTTGTGTTTTCTTCATAGAGCACCCAGTGGTTTTAACATCTGGAACAGCTGGCCTAATCAGAATGTTTGGACTGTATTTAAGAAATACTTGTGAGAGATACTGGCAGGTGATGTAAAGGAGGCTGATGGTCTGGGTTAAATCAGTGTACCTGTAGGTATTGCCCTTTTCTTTATAGATGGAGGGAAAATGTAGTGTGATATCTCAAAGACTGGAAGTCATATGTAAGGCAAAAATCAGTACCTTAAAATCTTTACTCCCAGTGCTGCTTTTTAAGGACAAAACTGTCCTTCAGAAAAGGTACTAAAGATCAATGCTTTGGTACTAAAGATCAATGCTTTTGAAGTACTTACATGTTGGCATCCTCTCTTTGTGCTTCAGGTGTGATGAATAACTTCAGGGGCGATGCAGTATCACAGTCTCAGACCTACCTGCCAAGCATCCCTGCCCCACAGGAGGTGATGGCTCACACTCACACATTTAGTGTCTTTCTCTTGGTTCTGTAAAAAAAATACAAAATCACCCTGAACAAATGCATTAATAATCAGAGGCGTGGTTCAATGGAATAATTCAGCAACAGCATAGAGAAAAGATAATTTCAGTGACACCCGTGCAGAACAGGTTCTCAACTTGAAAGTACAGGCTTACTCAGGGCTGAGCCCAAAAACATACATAGGGGATACAATATGGAAGCAGCTATTCTGCAAGAAAGTGTGAGAACCTTTCCCTGAGGAACCCTTACCCCAGATCCACATGAGCACAAAGGAGAAAATGTAGGCCTGGAGGTGTTGCCAGAAGAGTAACATACCTTATGTAAAGCACATTACAAAAAGAAATGCTGAGCTAGCAAGAAACTCTCTCTAGTAGCAGTGGGAACCCCCTCCTGCTTTATTTTGTGAAGTATCTTTCATATCTTCTGCCAAAGACTTTAGGCGACATCAAGTTTTGCAAGGAGGCGAGAAATAATAGAGCCAAAACTTGGTTCAGACTGCCAATAAGGAGTCATTGCAGCCTGGAACAGTGAAAGGTCATCCACAAAGCCATGAACACACATTTTTTTGCCCCAGATTCTGGACCAAGTGTTCTGAGGAAGAAGCAAGCAGTTGGACTGGGTCCAAAGCATGGGGAGAACTTGTAATTAATCTTTTTGTAATTCTTTTCCCACCCTAAATCTTCCACATTTCCTGCCTCACTTAACTCTTTCCAAAGTATCCTCCTGCAATGTCACAGTTGCTGAGGCTTGATGCAGACCAGATACAGGCCAGATGGCCCCCTGAATGCCACCCTTAGGCACCTCTTATGGGTGACTGGTTTTTGGTGTCACAATTGCCACTTTCCAAGAGAGCTTTAAAGCTTGGTCTGAAAAATTAATCTTGCCCTTGAGCTTCAATAACTGCCTGACAGTAATTTCTTTTCACCTTTACTGGGCAGCTGAATATCAACTTCTTGCACAGCTGCACATTTTTAGGAGCAGATTCAACAAGATGGTACAATAAAGGTCACCAGTGAGCAGCCATATGCATAAACCTCTCTCCAGGGGTACCCAGCAGGCACTCTGTGAATCTCAGAGTGTTTTGAATTAAAAGAAATGTAAACATATTTCCAATTTTCAGAATTTAATTTCATTTGCCTTCCTTTGTAGCAGTGAAGTTAGAATTTCAGTTCATTTTCTCAACTTTTCTGTGACTCTCTCTTTTCCCAACTCTAGTTGGGACATTAGCAAAGAAGATACAACACAGAATCCCCCACACTACAGCATGGATGGCTGCCTCATGCTTCTCAGAGTAGGAGTTCTGCTAGTACTTTGAAAGGAAAAGAGAGAGAGAAAGAGAGAAAGGGAGAGAAAGAAAAGAAAGAAAGAAAGAAAGAAAGAAAGAAAGAAAGAAAGAAAGAAAGAAAGAAAGAAAGAAAGAAAGAAAGAAAGAAAGAAAGAAAGAAAGAAAGAAAGAAAGAAAGAAAGAAAGAAAGAAAGAAAGAAAGAAAGAAAGAAAGAAAGAAAGAAAGAAAGAAAGAAAGAAAGAAAGAAAGAAAGAAAGAAAGAAAAAGAAAGAAGAGCCTATTTTGGTTTGAGCTGTAACCACACCTGTGGCTCCCCAAAGGCAGTGAGCCACACAGTCAGGGGTGCAGCAGGGTTGCCTCTTCAAAATTTGTCCCTTTCTGTGGTTTTGGGCATTTTAAACCTTTTTCAAATCCAGATGTACTTGCAGTGCTGGAACTGGAAAACTCAGAAGATGTGGAGTGAGGCACACCATGTCTGTGCTTACCAAGCTCATGACCAGCTGACTTTATATCTCCAAAGAGCTGAGCTCTTTCTAGCCAGGAATGGGGAGAAGTGACCAGTTCTTGCTGTCCAGGAGTGACAGTCACCTGGTGCCTCCACATCAGTGCTGTAAAGAGGGGCAGTACTACTCCCAAGATACCTTCCCTTCTCCCTATCCTATGTCTCTTTGAGAGCAAACTAGCTTTAAGCAGTCAACTTCCCTTTTATTTTGGATGTATATATGTCAATTTCTAAAGCATTTGTCTCTACCATGTGCCCATTTAGGTTAACATCTGGACTAAAAACCTAGATTCAAGAGGTCAAGAATTTCTCACATAATCCTTCTATTGTGCAAGGGGATGCTGTTTGTTTAGAGCAGGTGTTGTCTCTGCTCTGAAGGAGATAAAATTGACTTTGTTGCAGTTGGATGGTTTCTGGGGTGCACTTCAGAGGTTCTTTGGTGAGGCAGATGCATGCTTTAGGCATGCTGGAGGAAGGATTGAGGACCCCCAGGCTACTGCAGGAGTGCATTCCACTGAAACAGAAGAGGAATGGATAGGCAAAAATGCTCTAGGTTTTCCAGTCCTTGAAAAGAAGCATTCTTCTCTGAAGTAAAAATGGAAATAGCAAAAAATAAAATTTTATTCTGGTAAATAAAACAGAGAGAAGAGGTAGCCAGTGGAATGAGGTTGTTGGAAGCACCTTGTAAAGCTGCCTGTAGTATCCAGCCTTTACAGTGGAGGTCAGTGGCTTGATCTTTTTTACTACCTGTGCTTCTACTTGCCAAATCTCATCTTAGTGACAGGTTTTTAAAGTGAGAGAAAGATCTGAAGTGACAAATTATACTCCCACCACCTCCAAAAGGCAAGGGAAAGGTTTCAGGAAGAAAAGTATGGCACTTTCTCTCAGAAGAGTGCTAAGAATTCAGTTTCCAAATTTCTATCTGCTCCTTCAGAGCAATTTAGCCTGTTGTTGCCTGCTGTTGTTTGTTTGGTTTGGCTTTTTTTCTGTTTGCATCCAGTAAAGTATTTTCAGTGAACTTGGTGCACAGGTAAAGTTGTGTAGTCAAGTGATGAGTGTCTTTCCTGAAGACACCACCAGAAAAGAACCTTTCCTCTGCTTCTCAGCAATCCTGTGCCACCTTTGTAAGGAACAGCTCAGACCCATATGTGTGTTCATTGTGGATTTGGTATCTTGTTTCACACACCTACAACCAGAACCTGCTATCCTGGATCTCACACTGCTCCACTGCTGTAGTGGAATAGTATTTGCAGTGTCCAACAAAACAAGATTGAAATTGTTCTAGGAACTGTAATGGAGACTAGAAAAACATGTTGGGCCTCTCTTCATAACAAATTCAAAATAATTCAAGGCCTGCTTATCCTTGGGAAAGTTCAGGTTCAAATCAAAGACTGATACAAATTCTGCCATTGCTCTGTGGGACAAATCCAGGTAGTTCAGACATGCTCAAGAGAGGAGGTAATAGTTTTTGGAAGCTAAATAAAGGTATGATCTCTCAATAGTCAAGAGGTATGAGTTGTAGAGGTGATGCTGCAGAATTCTCTTCCTCATAATTTGGCAAATAGGTTTGTAGAGGACTGAACAGTTAGACTAGCCTGTTGCCAAGCCCAGTAAATTCCTTTCTTGTAAGGATGGCACATTCCATAATGAATAGCTAAGATGATCTGTTCAATGAGCCATTTGCAAAGTGCAGACTCTTTAAAGTAAGAGCTGTTACAGGACTTGTTTCTGTCATAACTGTTCTGAGCTATAAATACACAGTAAATTATCAGTCAGGTGTTTTCTACATGGCTGCACAGTATTCCTAACTTTGCACACAGGCATATTATTTAACCCTTTCTTTTCTTCTCTCTGGCAATTCATGAGGCAGAAGGGAGGACTCAGCATGTTAGTCAAATTCCTCAGGTAGCAGTGCTGTAATATTGAGAGGTGGCCCAGAACAGGATGTGGAAAAGGCTACACTAAAAGAACCTTCTTCTATCTGTTGATAGGCACGTTTGATACAAATCACCATGATGTAGAAGCTTGTGATGGTGAGTTTTAGTGACTTCTCTTCACCATATTGACATTTTTTCATGAATAACAGTGGTCCCAAATGTAATATCTGGTCTGATACTGCTCTCTCTCCATGAGAAATCATGGAGTAGTGCTGTCTGTGATGGGTCTGAACAAATCTGCACCAAGGAAAGCAGAAGCAGGACCATTGACAAGTGAAAAATAAAAGTCTCCAGAATTTCAAATTGGTTTCTGAGGTTGGGGAATCTCCATGTGGCTTTGGAAGATAATTTTTAACTGAAGAAAAGGGGGAGTCATTCTTCTTTTTAAAAACTATTAATAAAAATACAACTTACAGATGCACCATCCCACATTGACATTTAATTCTTAAGAAACAGAATGAAGATTTACTGGGTTGTACCTAGGATTCCAAAGAAAAAAATTTTGCAATATAAGATGGTGTATCTTGTTGCAAAAATTTGGTTGTGTTGCTTTAAATTTTGATTTCTGCACCCTTTGGGCATATAGCAAGGAAGATTTTCCAAAAATTTCAAAAGGTGTATTTTGAGGACTGGTCATCAAAACTCAGAACTTAACACTGAAATAAAACTTGCTGACTCTTTCTAGCAATATTTATTAGAAGGATTGACACGTTCCAAACAAAACCTGATGCTCCCAGGTGGGTGTGGAAGAACTTGGTCTCCTTTTCCCACCTTCACTGGTGACTGCCAATAACCAGAAAGTAGGTATCATTCTGGGAGGTGCTAATACAGCTAATACAGCATTAGGTGTATTTCACCTCTAAGAGAGCCCTTGTGCATAGAAAACACCTTTCATTGCTTTGTTAAGGTGATTTGCACTGGAGTGTTAAAAAGAGCCATTCAGAGGGTCATGAATTTCATCCAAAGATCTGACAGAATGCACAGGCTTGTGCAAGAGCTGTGCAAGTCCAGACTACAAAAATTCCAACATCTCTTAGAACCTCCAATAACATTTCACTTCAAGGACCCCCCTATGCCCCTCAAAGCATGGCACCCTAATCTCAGTTTGGCTATCAAATTCAACTGGTTGTGGTCCAGAATTGGAAATTCAAAACCCCAAGATGAGCATATGTGGCAAAAGGCTTTCAGCCAACAAGTCTGGAAATCTGAAATTATGTATTTTGAACTATAAGTAGCCTGAGAGTTGAGATATTTAATAACAATGACATGAGTCTGTGAATTTCTGGTTTGGAAAAAAAAACCAAAAGTAACTTTCAAAACCATATCCAGGTGTACAATTTACTATAGAAGATGGTTGCCTCAGGTCGATATTCCAGGTTTAGAGACAAATAATAGCCATTGTACTGTCAGAATTGTTTAGAGCAAGGAGAATACAACAACTAGGTCAGAAGGATTTTATTTCTCAACTTCAGATTAAATTAGAGCTGCTCCAAAACCACATTGCTTTAGAAGTGACAGATACATTTGCTCCTGCGAAAAGCCCAGTGTGAGTCTTGGCAGGCAGAAGGCGCTTTTGCTGTGTCCATGCAAACATCTGCACGGGTTCCCTGGCCCCTGGACGTGCGAGCAGTGGGGACCCAGCTGGTACTGAGAGCAGAGCAGGGGGAGGAGAATTAACATCCTCCTGGGATGGAAGGCAAATTGGTTGCCTGGCTCACACCAGCTTCACATTGACAAACAGCACGAGCTGGAGCTCCAGAGTCACCAGAGAGCTTGTTTTTCACAAGGTCATGCAAGGTTCACTCGCATCCTTCTTGCCTGTTGATCCTGAAACTACGTTAGCCCTGTGCCTCTGTCGCTGTGCACACTTCCAATTGTTTAATATGCAACTGTCAGTACTGAAGTGGGGCTGTTTTCACAGCTAGAAAAGTATTTTCTGCTTGGGTTGTTCTCTTTTGGGTATGTCTAGTGCTGCTTATGTGATTTTTCTAGATGGAAGTTATCCACAGCAGCTTCTTCAGGCTCTATCACAAATTTTGTATCAGAAGGCTTCTTCACACCTGAAATAAAATTCACACTTTGCAAACAACATTATTAGTTTCCAGTATGCACCTCTAGCAGTGTGCTCTGCTCCAAAAAGTCCTCCTTTTAGGTTAAGAAAGGAGATTTGTTTCCTGTCACTGCAAAAGATACCTGGATCTTGACCTTTTGGGTTGCTCTGGCTGAACTGCTGAGAGAACTTGTCAAGTTTTTGCAAAGTATGGCAATGCCTATCGGCTGATGGGAGGGTGCTAGAGTCAGTAAATCAAATTACTATGATCCTTAGATGCTGATGACCATTCTCACTGCTGTCTTTTCTTGGCCATAGTTGGGGGGTTTACATAAACAGAGAAATTTTATTAAGAAGCCAGAGGAAGGAACAGGGATACCTTGTGGACCAGAGCTAGACATATTCTGGATGAAGTGTTGTTTGACATTCCTTTGGAGCCAAAAAATATTGACTTGAACAATGCAAATGGGACCTTGTGAGACTGTATAAAACCTGTCAGTCACTGAATCCTAAATAACCACAGCACAGCTTTATCTTCAGTGTTACTTGGAATTGTATCAAGGAGGCTTTTTTTTCTCCTTCTTTTTCTTTCTTTCATTCAATTTTTTTTAAAAAACCCCAAGGTCAAACAAAACATATGCTTAAAAATAAAGCTTTATCAAGAGAGATGGAGGACTAAAGGGCTTCCTATTTTTAGTAAGGGCAATCTAATCTAGGCAGAAGTTGTTCTGGGTGCCTCTCTGTTTTCCATGAAAGGTAGGTGCTCCTGGGATGGTTCCCAGGGCTTTCTGTGGCTTCTGTTTTCAGATGGAACCCAAGCCACTGAGTTTTATTGAGCAAGTATCCTGGAAAGTTCTGAGCAAAATGAGAGACAGCTGATAGTCCTAGAATACCAGTACTTTTAGTAAGGTCCTGCAGCTGTATCTCTGGGTTGTGAATTCTCATAGGCTTTGAGCCAAGCTCTTTTCCCCAATCCTCCCCCAGCTACTGATATGGTCCTTGACAGGGGAAAGCATCTGTCCAACTGAAAGCACAGAAAGTGATTAAGTGCTTTCTTAATCGGGCCCTTGTAACTCTTATATTTGACTCTTGGCTTAGTCAAAGCCAGCTATTTCAGTAAATTTAATGTGGAGTTGGATGAAAATGGTAATGAGACAGAACTTTTCACTTCTAGGTCATCACTGAACAATTTTTCAGGAAGAAAAACCCTATAAAATTATTGCTTGAAGGCAGTCAAGAGTGCATTTGAAATGTTGAAGCACAAATGGGAATTTGCTTGTGAGTTTACTGTGCTGAGACAAGAAAATTACTTTTGAAACACCCAACAGACAGCTGATATAAAGCCCTAAGATGGGAAAAAACAAAACACAGTTTTTCTTTTGTAACCAGGACAAAAAGAAATTCCTCTCCCATTGGCCTGAGACGTTAAGCTATATCCCATACAGAATGAAAAATTGCAGAAGAGGTCACTAAGAAATGTCTGGCTGGTTCTGACCTGTAATGCCTGGACCTGTAAGGTCTGTGCATTGCCTCTTTTAGGAGGCTGAAGAAAACAAGGCAAATCATCTGATTGCTGGGAGGATTGAAAGTACTTTACAGAAAAAAAATGCTTTAGTGAGCAACAAAATTATCACCAGTGTATTCAAACTTATAAAAGCCAGATTTCTGTGAAACCTGATGACTTTATGCTTGGGAAGGAACAATCATTAAGCAGAATGAGATATCTGGGAGTGGGGAAGTAACAGAAAGCCAAGGCTGCAAACCACCCTTTTTTATTCTAATGCAAGGGTCAATCTCATCTAAGTTTGCAAGAAAATTTGCCATGCCTGGGTCCTGTGGAAATCTGAAGCAGGCTTCCCTCCTTTCCATCTCTTCAGTGCTAAGCAATGATCTGCATCCCCTGAAGTTTGGAGAGGAAATATACATAAAGCCTGTAAGTATTTATGAGAGCTATAAAAAAGAGCTTTGCGGTAGTTGACATGGGAAGTGATTAAAGTACCTTATAGGCAAGATTGCAGAAAAGAGGGAGAAGTGATGCCAGAAGAGAATCTGGCAACAATCCCGAGGTAACGATAAGTGACTTTAAGAAGTAGGAGTTGTGGGAGGAAAAGCAAAAAAAAATTAAATTGAAGCAGATTGCAAGACTTTTGGCCTTGGGGACTGAGCTGCAGAGACTGTTGATTGCTGGAATTGCAGTCACAAAAGGAAGGTGATGTCTCACCCTGCTTGTGACTCAGAATTTACTGGTCAAAGCCCACAAAACAGCAGTTCATCAAGATTAACTTGAATTTGAAAGGACTCAATTTCCCAGGCATCTCAGCTTTCTCCATCTGTGTTTACACAAATGGGTCTTGGGTCTCTCCAGGGCTTAGCAAAAAGCTGCTCTGCATAGAAACACACACAGGGGCCGTGTTGCCAAGGGCGATCTCTCTGAGTGACTTGTTTTCCCAGGCTGATCTTTTTTTCCCTTTTTTTTTTTTTTTTTTTGGTTTTGTTTTGTTTTGTTTTGTTTTGTTTTCCTATTGAACAGGTAGAGCATGTGTTCAGACCTGTCCTTAGACATGACATAAGCATTTGCAGGTGAAATGATACATCAGAGGACCACACAGTTATCATGATCAATAATGAGTACAAAAGTCTGCCTTGGGAAGTCTGAGTTTTGGACTCTTCACATCCCAAATGGTGCAGAAATGGCTTCTGATCAGATGCCCTTGCAAATGGGGAGGAGGAAATGTACAGGCAGGGAGAATGGTGTGGAGAAAGGGAGAGCAATAGAAAGATATAGACAAATTTCAAAACTATTAAGGAAATAGTTGTGAGTAAAGGGTACATTTACTTAAACTGGACCAGCTACAGGAGAAGAAAACAAGGGCTGAATTCATCAGGACATACTGAACAAATAATTTAGACACTAAGAATTGGCCTATGTCCTCCCCAAAACTCACCAGCCTGTTACTTAGCTTTCATCAGGGCTTGCTTATGGTATTTTAGTTTAGGTATTTCAACTGTACCAGTGTGCAGTCTGTCTTCTGTTGCATTGCTGTGTTACAAAGATGAAGTGCACTGACACAGAGCAAACTCATTGATCTGTGAATACAGAGCACATATGTCTTGATAGGCAATTACATTTCTTGATCTTTGGCACTTTTGAGTTTTCTTCAGGTCACACTAATATCAGGAAGAACTTCAGATGCTGAAGCACACTGAGAATCAGTGTGTAGCTGTAGGTTCATGTTCGAATTCAAATGTCAACCAGCTGGGTTCAGATCATCATCATATTGAAGGAACACATTTGGTAAGCTTCTGCAGTGATATTCTTTGAACCTGTTACTATTCATGATTTTTATTATTTACCTAGATTGAATGAAAATAAAATATGCTCTTAAAAGTAGCAGGTAACATAAATTTAAAAAGATAACAAGAGGACAGCCTTGTACTTTGGAATTATCAAATATAAGTGGATGAATAATACAGGGGTTTGTGAAGGGACAAGATGAAGTTCAAGAAAGAGAAATGCAAGATACACAGTTCTAGACTTAGGCAAGAACAATCCGATGTACAAACAAGGGATGTGAAGTAGCCAGTAGAGAAAGATCTGGAGCAATTGTGAATAGCAAGCTGAAGAGAAGTCAGAATTAAGATTGCCATGAGAAAAGCAAACACCATATTGGGATATATAAACCAGAGTTCCATCTGCATGACATGGATGTGATTTTTCTGCTGTATTCTCCTCTCCAATTTTGGTCACTGTTGTTCAAGAAGGATGGAACTGGTTGAACAATGTTCAGAAGAGGCCAACAAGAATGATTAGAAGTCCAGAGAATGTGACTAAGGAGGAGAGATTGAAATATGGGGGTTATTTAGTCTAGAGAAGACCAGCCTGGGAAGGGATATGATAACAGTCTTGAAATACATGAAGAGGAAGAGAACAATTTGTTCTTTATGTCCAGGGTGCAGAGGAGAAGGGTTAAAGTATAACAAGGGACATGTAGGTTAGATTTCATGAAAAAAACTTTCTAACAGGAAAGATAAATGAAATCCTGAAATAGCCTGAGATTTGGACTTCATGGGAGATTTTCAGAGACAAGTTGGACATAGCATGTCTCAGGAATGACAGAGGGAGGACAGGTTTTGTCTGTGGGAAGGCAGACAGAGTTGATGGCACCAAAGAAAGTCACTTGCAGTTCTATTTTGTGCACTGTCTACAAACAACTGTGACAAGTTCTTCCTGAGATATGATAATCATGGTAATATGGAATTTCATAGGAGTGATGGGTAATTCAGGCTGTTGTTTTTTTACCCTTCTGTACCTTCAAATGTCATAGTCACAACAACAAACATAGGCATCTCCTCAGGTCTCCAAACTTAGTGCACATACAAATGCATATACAGGTGGCCAAAATGCTTCCTTCTACCCTTGGATAAATGAGACATTCAACAAAGCAACAAGTATCTGGACCGTAATCCAAATGCCTTAACACAACCTGGATTTCTATTGATATTTGAACAACCTTTACTACATTCTCGTGATGCTATGTTCTAGTAAGAATAAGAGCACAAACTTAAATAGTGCAAAACACCCATCTCTTTATGGAGAGAAAACTGTATTTCCTGAGTCTTGGGAGAGACCAGAGACCATCTTCATAGGTTCCTATCTCATGCTTGCTAATTGGAAGTGTCACCAGGCTATGGATAGGATCCTGAAAGGTGCACAGGTTGTCAGCATTGCCCATGGTAGTGGTAGCCTGCATTTACCTTTAGGGTAAATATTATGGGAGAGGAACTACTAAAATCTTCATCCAGGCTCCCTGTCTGGGCATTTATTTGATTTATTCTATGGAAGTAATCCTGTTGCTATATTGTATTTAATGAAATATGCTGTATTAGAACCATTTGCATGTATGCTGGAGACCTTTTGGGGTTGCTGGGATTTGGAGGCCAGTCCTTGCTGAGAGGTGTGGGTTCCGTTATTGCATTGCTTCCTAAGTGGTGGGAAGCTCTAGGTCTGCAAGCATGTTCTTTGACCCCATTTGAGTCTGGTGTTTGCTCCCATTGATACCCAAAAACTCTGGGGGTGCCAGCTTACTCCTGTGATTTAGGGAGACTTTTTGTTTCCCTGGCAGCCACAGAAGACCCAGCTCTACCTTTGCCCAGAGGAAGGTGCCACCCCCACAGCCTGTGTGCCACAGGCTGCAGTGACCAGCTGTCACCCAATCCCTGCCACAGGCAGGGGAGGAGGACAGACCTACTGCCATACCAGCAGGACTCGGGGAGGAGAAATCTCTCCCTGCCATTTCAAATAGAAATAAGCTAAATTATGCTTCAGGTGAAGCGAGGAAGAAGGATGATTCAAGTCCTCTGAAGGTAGGCAGAAATGAGCTAGTCCACTGGATAAGTTCAGTTTTAATTTGCTCTGCTCTGTGGGCAGAGGGCAGCTGTGATGAACCATTTTTGTCACATAAGCCCAGGAAAGTGGTTTTGTCACTGTCAGTAATGAACGTCAGTTCTGCTACTACAGCCCCAGGAGGAGAAAAAGACAGAATTGCTGTGCACAGAGGGCCAAAAATTTCCATAATTTTTCCTTTCCCCCCTTCTCTGTGCACCATCCTCCCTTGTGCTGCCAAAGAAAAGAGCCCCTCAGAGGTTACCCTCCGCCTTTCTTGAATTCACATGACTTTGCCGCTTCGGATCCTTCACCCCCTGTGTTTAACCGAGGTTATGAAAACCAAGCTGCTTGCTCTCTGTTTGTTTTCAGTGATCTTCCCTGTGTGCTGCCAGCAGCCAGAGCCATGGCCTTTCCCAATCCAGGGCATCACAGAGAGCTCTGAGTGCACCCAGGGTTGATGGGAGAGGTGCAGGAGACAGCAGCCAAGCTGAGCTTATGTAAAAAATTAAGGTCGAGGCCTCACCAAGATTTACAGTGCTTTGTGTTCAAGGTACTGGTGGTTGAGCTTAGGTCATGTTTTCCCTGCTGCTCTGAGGCAGAGACCAGCTGCAGGGTACAATGCAGGGATACAGTGGCTCTCAAAGAGCGTGACCAGTCAGCTCTGCAGCTGCACTAGTCTGAACCCTGGATGCAAGAACCAGCAGCACCTGGGATTTCCACTGGAGCAATTTCCATAATCCTTGGGCATGCTGCAGGTATGAAATTGTGTGTGGAAGAATCCTGGTGGGCCAGCACTTGGGAAACAAATTGGGCAGTTGCCTACAATGATGGCAAATCCCCACAGCATTGGAAAGTAGCATTTCCAAATTGTATTTAGGTGACTTAGAAACTTACACCCCATCTTCAGGCCTGGCAGGCTCATATCTGTGAAACATTTCTGTTGGGAAATAGGATTCTAAAACTTTTGACACTCAGCACTAAGTTAACTTAAATCCCACTGATTTTGGCATTATTGGAGCATAATTCCTTCTACAGCGGCTTTAAAAGAAGTCCTAGTGAGAAAGAACAGCGGGTGAAAAAGTCAGAACAAAAATTAGAAGGGCAATAGTTTATAGATGCATTGCAGGGTAAGATTAGAAATGTATCTATTTATCTCTGCTGTTTCACTGGCTTCTCTTTTGGTTTTGACTTTTGTGGAATATATTTAATCACTCTCAAATGTCAGAGCATGAATGTGGGTGATGCTGTCCCAGATGGCTAGCACAGAGCATGGGCTTCTCACACAAAGCAGGGGGACATGTGTGAACGCCCGGAGGACTTTCTGTGCTGATCCCATTTCGTGACTTCCTTTGAGACCACAAAGCAGTGCATGAGTCCTCCTTTGTACTTTCTTGTTCAGCTGTGTCTTGAAAGCTGGCTAGCACAGCTCAGGATCCCTGAGCTTGGCTCTGTGCTGTAAGATGCTTGTCTTCCATGGTAAGCAGGGCACTTCCACCAGGGAACATCTGGAGCTGGAGATGAATGAGACCATAGGGGGGAATTCACATCAGCTAGTCTTGAGCTGTAGCAGCTACTCAGTTCTCCATGCAGCTGCACTGCACAAGAGATCAAGCTGTGCCTTGTGTCTTGACATGCATTTGAAGGAGAAGAACCAAGCAAGCTTGTTAATCCAGAGCTGGTTATTGATCAGTGTTTTGTTTTCTTTTTTTGGGTGGGGTGAGGGGAGTCTAAAGTTCATAACACAGTTTTTCTACAGATTTTAGTATCTCTATTCCTCACCAGGCCACAGACACAGGGAGGCTGTGACAACTTCCCAGGGGAGGCTGTTCCCATGCCCAAACCACCTTCTGGTGAAAACCTTTTCCTGATATCCAACCTAAATCTCTCCTGAATCAGCTTCATGCTGTTTTCTCAAGTCCTGTCAATGGTCATGAGAGAGAAGATTGCTGTACTTGCCCCTCCTTTTCCTCTCATGAGAAAGTTCAGACTGCAATGAAGTGTTCCCTCAGTCTCCTCCAGGATAAATGGACCCAGAGGCCTCAGCTGCTCCTCAAAGGCCCCTCACCATCCTCGTGACCCTCCTTTGGATGCTTTGGACTTTGGCAGGGGAATGTTGACATACCTGATCCATAATGCTAGTGACCCATAGTAACATATTTGCCTTTATTGAAAAGCATCACTCCAGGCCAGGAATTTGGATCAGAGTGGGGCAAAGCATTAAGAAAGCTTCTGGTGCCACATGAATGAGGCTGTCCCGCCATAGCCAGAGATGGTACCTGCTTTGGTGCAAAGATTAATTGCACCAAAAATCTTGATTTTTGTTTATATTTCATTTAGCATGCTGGTGCCAGTGCCAGTATGAACCTGTAGATACTAGCGGAATGCAAATCTTGAAAGTAGTTTTTGCATTTGTTCTTAGTCCTTCATGCTGAAGTTTTACTTCCTGCTGACTAGGAACTGTCCATACTAGCTTTCTGCATTTCCTACATGAAAACTTTTTACCCAGTTTTCAGTCAATTTAAATTCTGTCTTCTTGAAAGATAGAGGGCTTGAAGTGTAAAGAATTTAGGTAATGATTTTTCTACCTTTGTTACAATTGTATTTGTCCCACTAAATAGCCATGGACCAGGTATGGAAGGTCTTGGTTTACCTAAAGTTCTTGGATTAGCTTTTGTAATAATGCTTTCTATGGTAGAGGTTCTCATCCAGTGAACTCACCACTCTGTCCTTGTTACTGCCAGCCTATCATCATCATCCTCTTATCATATGCTAGGAAAACCCCAAACTTTCTTGTTGTGGAGATGTTTTCGTGCTGCCTTTATTTGCCTTATAACTCTGTTTTCTTCTCTTGTAGCTAGCCTTGGAGAAAAAAAAAAGTCCTTCTATGCACAGATAACAGAGTTTCTGTTTTAAGTCATGTAACAAAGGCTTGTGTTTTTGTTGTCATGGCTGCCACGTTTTGTTCCCATAGCACTGTCTGTGTCTATGTGGATGTGATTCATTACCTACAGACACTAGAACCTACACCCTGTCCTGCTGTTTGTACTCAAACTGCTTCCCTATAATAGAACAAACAAATATCTCAGATCTGCTTCTTGGTGGGTTCACGCCAATATCCAAGTTGTTTGGCTTTGATCCATCTCCAAGGACCTATCAATTAATTTACAAAAGCAGGGTTGACAATGCCATGGAATATTCCATTGTGAGCAGCAGTCAATGCACGTTCTATATTTTAATATAAACTGATGTCCTTCATTTCCATGTTATATAAGGCAGCATCCACAAATGTATGATCTTAAAGATTATTCAGAGGAAAAGCATAGTAATAGAACATTCCTGTCATGACAAAAGAACAAAATTTAACAAGTTTAAAATGCCAGCTATTAATTTTAAGGGGAGGGGAATATATCTTGCCTGAAGTTTTCCTGCAATGCCTGAATGACTGGAGTGCTTGGTGGAGTGCCTGGTGTACTGACTGCAGAGTCTGGAATGCCACAAGAAAAATCAAATAGCAAAACACTCAGTAAGTTTATATATTTTCTACCCAGCCCATGCAAACAAAACATGTCCACTTGGATATTTTTTTACAGAATCACAGAATCATCGGGGTTGAAAGAGACCTTCAAATTATCTACTGCAACCACCAACCCAGCACCGCCATAATCATCCCAACCCATATGCTCAAATACCACATCCAGACACCTCTTTACTCATATCCCGAGACAGTGACTTCATCACGTCCATGGGCAGCTTATTCCAATGCTTGACCATTCTTTCAGGGATTCTGGTATCTAATCCGAACCTTCCCTGGTGCAAATTAAAGCCATTTCCTTCCATTGTTTTCCTAGAGACATCACAGAAGAGACCAAATCTCACCTGGCTCCAACCTTCTTTCAGGGAGCTGTAGAGAGCAATGGAGTCCCCCTTGAGATTCTTCTCCAGGCTAAACACCTCAGGCTCCCTCAGCTGCTCCTTATAGAACTTGTGTTCCTGACCCTTCACCAGCTCCAGTGCCCTTCTTTGAACATGCTCCAGCACCTCAACACCTTTCTCATAGTGAGGGGCTCAAAACTGATCTCAGGACACCAGGTGTGAACTCACCGGTGCCGAGTACAGGGTGACAGTCACTGCCCTGCTGGCCACGCTATTTGTGATACAGGTCAAGATGCCTTTGGCCTTCTTGGCCACCTGGGCACACTGTTCATATCCAGCTGGCTTTCCACCAGCACTGCAAGTTTCTTTCTGCTGAGCAGCTCTCAAGCCACTCTTTCCTGGTCTCATAGACCCTGCCCTCCCCTCCACGTTACTATAAAGCATACTGTCTGCAAGTAGTTGTAGGTGTACACTTAGGTATATAGAACATGATAAATAATTGAAAATTTCTTGTAAATTCACTCTTTTAATGTATAAGTTCACTAATCAGTGCTAGAATCTCTTAGGATTGGAGCCTGTTTCATCGGCTCTCACAAGCATAAAACAGAACACTCAGTCTTCAAAGTGAAACCCCTTGCTTTGCCACTAGACCATCCCCACCTGAAATTCCTTCAGAATTCTTCTTTTTTCTTTTTCCTGTATCTTTTACTGCTGGTTCCTTTCTCCTCCCCATTTTCCTGAATATCCCAAGAAAATTCCCTAAATATTTCTCCAGAATCTCACAATGTCAAAACCCTGAGGTCCGCCAAATTTCATTTTCTTTTCATAAAAGGCGATTCACCTTCCCTTCTTTCAAGCAATGAAACACATTAATTTTGTAGAATTACCCTCTGAAAAACTACCCTGACTCCAGCTTTTGAAGGAAACGAACTACGTCCCTACATGGAAGAACTCCCTGGTATGTACTATTGGAGACAAATAAATTTGGGGAAGACCTGTCATATTTCCCATAGTTGAATCCTGTTAAGTACTTGTCCTTTCTTCATATTTTGTGGCAATAAACTCCATATGCTAACATTGAAGTGGAGGGTTTTTCAGTCAAGTTGCCACAAGTATAACAATGTATAACAAGGAGAAAATAGGGAATAATTTAAAAGAGAGGGGATCTACATCATGTGAAAGGTTTAATTCAAGGCTGGATTTTTGCATGAAGAAAGATTATTTCAAACTGGAATTAGATGAGAAGACTCTTAAAGGCTGTGTTAGAACAGAGTAGCCTCTTTCAACTTCTCATGTAGGAAGTATTTCAGTTCCCCAAAACTGCATCATGACTTTCAGCTTTCATTGGCTGCTGTCTGGATAGATGCCAGCACAGAGGAGGAAAGGGAAAACATGTTCTTTTTCTTTCACTCCAGCTAGAAATCTGGTTTCAAGGAAAATATCTGCTCTGCCTTTCATCAAACTCAGTGTTGGGCCAGTTGATGTGTTAGGGCTTGGGGATATTCCATGCAGTGTTCTAACAACAGGGACTCATTTGATGGCCATGCAGCCAAATGTCCTCTGTGTGGCCTCGTAGGATGGGCGATTGTCAGGTGGCCTTTGAAGGAAAACAGTGTTTTCTTTGCAGAGGTGGAGGTTTGGGTTCTGCTCTGCCTATCTCAGGTAGGTTCTCCCTCTACAAGGTCAGAGTCCAGGACACTTCTCATGAACAGGCCATTCAGAGCTCTGCAGCAAAGTAAACAAACAGGATCTGATCACAAACAGCTCATTATCTAATCCATTTTCTGAATCATCACAACCAGCTTGGAATGGGAATCCCATCTAAGCTGGTTGTTTTTGGCAAATCAGGCTATCCCTTGTGACCAGAAGTGACTGGTTTCTTCCCTTTATTCCCCCACACTTTACTGAACATAATACAAGATACTTTCCAGCCTCCGTTGCGGGTAAAGACAAGGAACCAAAGGGACTAGGAACTCTTTCCAGTGGCAGCGCTGCTGGAACACAGCTCCAAGCAAAGCAATGTGGAGAAGGGACAGAAAACCTGTCATTTGGGCAGCTCCCTTTCACAGTACTAACAGCAGCAAAGGAGAAGCCAGATAATGGCAATTTGGGGTGGGAGAGATGGGTAAGAAGTCATGATGTGGGCTGGAGTGCATCCACTAAGTGTTCAGAAAAGAGACAGTTTTCAACAGGATCTTGAAATGCACTGCAATCTAGTAAATGTGTGTGTCAGCAGCAAAGGCTTGAGAGTGCTCTGGGGATTTATTTATTTCCTGGAGACTCTGACACAAAGAAAAAACAATAGAGGAAAGAAGAAGAAAAATTACATGCCAGTTTCTGTGCAAAACATGGGAAAACACACTTTGTGTCAATGAAATATTTTATCTCTTCTGAAATAGGTCAACTTGTGTCACTCTTGAGTACTTTAAAGCATAAGACAGGACAGAAAATTCAAAATGAAGAGCTCTTTTGAACAGGAGAATCCAAATGTTTCAAAGAATGCTAATTTTTATCTTCATAGATTTTTCATTAATACACAACCACAAATGAACAGTGTGGCAAAGCCAAAAAGAAATGTGTAAACTTGCAAAAAAATCTCATGTGAAAAATTTTCTCTGGGGAAAAAATTACATTTCTACAGTTTAAAAACATGAAAAATCTGGGGACAGAGTGTTTTAATGCTTGTTTGTGTATCTGGGAAAGTGGGTGTCAGCACCACTCTTTTTTCCCTTCTTGGATCCCAGTGGGTGCCACAAGAAGCAATTTTCCTAGCCATGCTGAGAGGATATAAATACCACAGAGGAATTTCTTCAGATTTGAAGCCAGTGCTCTGTCATAACATGGACAATACCTTGGAGGTGCTGAAGCACTAACAAGAGGAGAAGTGATTCAGGCCTGCATATGGGTTTCTGCATCAGAACTGAGCCAAGACTGCTCGATCCCATCACAGGCAGGCAGGAGATCTGAGTCAGTGAGGGTGGTAGAAAGGAATGAGTACATCAGAGCCTCCCAATTGCACATGATGAACCAGTTGGAATACCAGCACAACTCAGCCTTTCCCTCCAAACACACAGAGATGCTTTATGCAGCTCTCACTGTGCAGGGGAGATGGACGGTTCTCCACTGGATACAGAGGAACAACATGAAAGTCCAGCATAAACATGCCTCTGTCAGAGCCATCGCTGCCCACCTCCTCCCCATCACTTACTCATCCCTCCCATGGGCAGGACTGGAGATGAAATAGCAGTGGAAAGCAAAGACAGGCCTGCCCAAAAAGAAATTGAGCAGCTGCTGGAGCCTCAGAGTGACACTGGAGTAAATAGTTTGTGTCTGTAATGACAGGAGCTTAATACAGGGATCATCATGCATATGACAGACACTGGGTCCCTTTGTGTTGTGGGCATATGGAAACCAACACATTCAATTAATCCCATGTTTCTGGACCATGTTGTTGTGTGTGTACATCTGTTCCAGAGGACAGACTGGAAAGCCCTGGAGCAACCATTGCTGTCTTTCAAGGGGTACATCCAAGCCTCTTTGAAAATACTCAGTGGGGAATGTTTACTGCAGATATTGTCCTCCAATGCAAATTGCATTTCATCATGGGCCTGGGATAGTGGAGGGGAAAAGGGACTCCTTAGTCTTTTAGGACTCTGAAGTCCTAAAAGCCAAGCTCATGTTTTGAAGCTATAGGGAACCATTGCTGACAATAGCAAAATATGGATGACAATGGAAAGAATTGTAGAAAACACCTAGTGGGGAGAAGATGGCCTGAACAGCACAGAAAACTTCTGTAGGGAAGGAACAAGAAGCATCACATCAAAGTAGAACTATAAATTATACTTTGTGTAATAAATTACACTTTGGTTAGCCCAAAACAACCAAATCATCACAGAAACTATAACAACAATTTATCTCCCTCTTAAGGTCATGTTGCTCAGCAGCTGGCAAAGTGGAGGCCCTTTCTTGCTGCTCTGTTCCCCAGATACAGTGTCTGTCTTACTATTATTAACCTGTTTCCTGAAAGATAAACTGAAAATCTTGAGGCTGCTCAGACAGAATGTGCTAATTAGGAACTGAAGGGGCACTTTGCAAGGTATGATTCACTGTGCTTGGACACTGAGTGATAGTGCGTGTTGGCAGAAGGTATGCAAATTGACAGCAAAAAGTAATTTGAACCCACGATATCTTCCCCCAAGTATTCTGAAATTCAGGAGGGTCAGAAGTGACAGAAATAGAAAGTCTTCTTTGTACGATACATCTCCAGAAAAAGTGGCGTAGTTCAATATTGCAGTACACTTGATGAGGATGAGGTGATTTGCTAACTCAGGAACCACTGAGCCTGAGGGCACATCCTGCATCCCACAAAGAGCAGAGCCTCTCAGCCTGAAGATGGATACACTGCCCATTTAAGAGAGTGCCAAGCTAAATGGACAGGCTGCTGCAATGAAGACACCAAAGTCAGGAGGAGTGACATGGAGATAAGAAGGAAAATTAAAATATGCACACAAAAAGATACCAGCAGTTGCTAGGGCCAAAATAACCCCCCATCCTCTAGCCTTCACAGACAGAAATTCTATACACCAGGGTCAAGAATTCCATCCACAAAAAGGATTCTCCTTTCAGATTAACTGGTTCTCCAAAAATTTAGCACTGAATTGCCAGCTGGTAGGGAAGTCAGTAGATGATGCTGAGAACATGTCTTTCACTAGACAGATTAGACCCTTTTTTTTAGGAAAGGAAAGACCAAAAATACTGTCCAGTGCTCAGTGAGACCAGCTGTAGCTTTAAACTTCATAAACTTCATTGGTGCAAGATTTCCAGTCTTGCTGTTGATCTGAACCTTGTTCCTGGCAGATCCTCCTGGTCTCCAAGCTGAAGCCGTCCCATACAAATAAATCCACCAAACTTCTTTCTTGTCATTGCAGGCAACTAGCAGAAGACCAGGCCATGTAATCTATGCCTTCTTTCCTATAGGGTTCCCTTCATTATCCTGACCCAGGTACCTCTGAATGTCCTATTTTCTCCTTACTTCAGTGAACCCAGTCACTGATACCCATTCCCTGCCTGTATTGGTCAAAACCTTCTCCAGACTGATTCTCTAGATGTATAAGGCCAGGTTAATCCAAACCCAGACAAGGAAAGAAGCTGGTAGAGGCCTCCAGACACAACAACAATGGTGTTGGGACATATGGGTTGGAATGGTGTGCTACACTAAATGGTGCTGGCAGGAGAAGATGGGAGAACAGTCTTTTCCAGAAAATTCATGCCTCATAGGTACAGCTCTTCCTGACAGAGCAGAGCAGAGCCAGAAGAAATGCTCATCCAGGCTGGGACACACTGTTTCACCCGCAGCCATCTTGGAACTGCTTTATTCCTTTCTATAACCTCACACAACACTGGCAACAAAGAGATAATCAGGAGGACAATGTCTTCATTTAGCGAGTGATGGCTCCCCCTCCTTTCTGGTAAAGACCTAGGCTTGTGGTTGGAGGTCAGCTGGGATGCAAGGGCAGCCAAGTAGCTCTTTCAATCCACAATGGGATGGAGCAGCCATTTTAATAAAAGGGAGAAAGAGCTGTTTCCTCTGTGGCTGAAAAAGCTTGTAATTGACCTGGCAGAGCATGCAAACCCTGGTTTGCATGGGAAATGCTCTCTTTTCCCTTCCACATGTGCTCCTTTGTAATACTGCTGGGGACTGCTATGCTGCTGTCTGCAGTGTCTAGCTCTTAATTAAGTGCAGCAGGGTCTGTTGACACTGTGGGACAGAGCAGGAGACTGCTGGTAAAGCCCTCACCAAAGACGGCTCAGACAGTGCAGCCAAACCTGGAGGAAAGTGAAACAGCTAAAACAGAATCCCATCTCCCACCCCACAGCATGGTCAGAGCAGGCTACGCAACCTGTCTCCAAATCTTACTACACTTTTTGCTCCACCCTTGACCAGGAAAGTATGCATGTCTTCCCACATCAGGCTAAAAAAGAGCTGAAAAATCAAGGTGAATATTACCTGCAAAAAGAGTCATACCTGCTTGTGTGACTTTCACATCATGATCAGCCATTTGCTGACCTCTCCTCTCATTTGTCCCAAGGGTTGCACAAGCTCAGATCCAAAAAAATTCTATGTCATATCCCAAGAACAAAGTATTAAACACAGCAAACAAGTGTATACAGAAATAGGAGGACACAAGGATTCCAGCTAGTTTTGTAGCTATGGTTTTGCTGGTATTCAGCACGAAGAAAAAGCTAAAGTGAACAGAACAGGGGATGGATGGGAGAGCATAAATGCTCAGTAGGTATACGGATTACATGTTAAAAATGCACTGGCTGTATCAAGCCAGCATTAGCTGCTCACTCCCTTTTCCATGGAGGTGGCTGGTTCAAAGGAGTGGTATCTAATATGTTTCTTGAATCAGTGTGTTAAAATTCAGTATTCATTAGATCCTGCCTTTGCCGAGTCTCTTAAATGTGGGAGAGGCACCACTGTTTTGGTTCCAAATTATTGTCAGGAATCTAATTTCTACCAATTTTTTCTTTGTCAGTTCTTTTTCTCTGGTGCATCATTTCTTCAGCTCCTCTCCTGTTTCCTTTATCTCCATCTGTCCTCAAACAGTACTGTTTTCCTGCTGCAAAATAGATGCAAGTATTGCCAATTTATGCTTAAGTTCCTTTTCTTCGTCTCACTTTACAGTATACTGAGTCACATAAAACAGAGATGAGGGAATCTGCCTGCCTCATGGCAAGATTGCCTTTGCTGAAATTATTTGTCTAACCTGCTATTAAAACCATTCAGAGATGGAGATTTCACAAGTGCCCCAGGCAATTCTATTACCTAAAAATAGACTCCTGTTTATCAAATAGTCTGAAACTACAATCTGTAGCAAAGTATTATCTTATGCTCTACAGCACCAAGGCTGGGACAAATGAAGAGGTCAAAAATAATCTTCTGCCATCATTCCAGGGTCAAAAGAAGTCCTTAGAGCACAGTCTTCTGCATTTAGTCACAGCACGTCTCCTGGCTGCTCTGTATACTGAAGTTAAGATGCTTGAGCTGGTCCTAATAGGTATATGCAAGGACCCATGGTAAAGAAAAATTAATATCTGAGTGGCTGAGATTACTGCTCTGAGTTGTGGCTACTTCCCTCCCCACTCAGAGACCTACAGCCACACCCACACCTTCCTTGGAAACTCTCTTGGGTTTCAGTTCCAGAGGAACAACTGTGGGACAAGATGAGATAGGTTTTTTGGGAGAAGACTGGCTTTGTTTGTGGCTGGGATTACTTTTACCCCAGCATAGGAGAATAGAGATAGTCAGATGAAAGATTAGGAGTAAAATTGAAGCATTTTCTGTCTCCAGTGTTATACTGAATACAGATTTTTCCAGGTGAACATATTTCTAATGCCTCCCCACACATCACACTGCTGGATGAAAGCTCCAGCATCATGGATCATTGACCCTCCTAGAAGTGTTGGGCTTTCTGGTGAAAACACCCAGCAAATGATACAAATCCAAAGAAGCGTATACTCCACTTGCATGTTCTATGAAACTATCAAGCATCAGATTTAGTGTTCTGGAGTCTTATCTGAAAATAAGTTAAAACCAGATACATATTTTCACAGAAAATGGCAATGACTCTAGCTCTTATGTAAATGAACCATGACTTGCTTAGCCCAGGCTCATGCAGCAGATCTAAAAATCTCAGGAACAGCTTCTCAGTTGGTGCCTTTGTGAAATACTCAACATGATAAAATGCAAACAATCCCTGTCCTGTTCACTGGTCATAGCTGTGGTTCTGAAACAATCAATAGAGCTGAGCTAGGAGTGAAGGGGAAACACAGGGTCTTACCTTGCTTCCCTACCCACTGAGTTGTGGTGAATGTTATAATTTATTTGCTTACATTGCTCTCTTCTCTGCTGACTGCCAGCCACTCTGATCTCCAGGCTGAACATCAATGACTGATGAAGTGAGCAAGTTCCCCAGAGGAATGCTACTTCTCTCCTGCCTCTGGGCAGTCTGGAGATCTACCTAGGACAGAGCAGCAGGGAACCCCTTGGTGCTGAACAGCCCAGCTGCGGAGGATGTGCTCAGTGGTGGCTCTAGACAATGTATGAACAATGAGATCACAACAAACCCCTAATTTAAAGGGGCTTTGTTCCAAGTCTATGTGCTTCAGAAAGCTATAGGGCAGTCCATACTGTTCATGAACATACATCCATTTAAACAGAAGCTCTATGTTCAGTAAAAAATAATGGCTTTTGTTCTCTTTGGCAAAGCCACTTAACCCACATTCAAGGAAGGGCAGGACTTCCTTTGGCTGACTTACTTTATATGTTTTGGCTATGGAATGGGTGGAGGTTTCTAAAATGAGAATGATTGACACTTTCTTTGCACATATGCAGCCAGGCTCTAGAATCCATGGTGGTGGAGCCATTGATCTCAGTGGAGGTTTCCCATTTACTTCAGCAAATGAGTTTGTCTTTCTATGCATATAGAGGCACAAATCCCAGAGTGAATTCACCTGGACTTTCCTTATTTATAAATGAGCATCCATAAAGTGAATTTAGATGAGTCAATGCATTTTTCTTTCCAAAATAAATAATTAGGTCCTATCACCTGAAAGTTTCAAAAACATGTCCAGAACTTAATGCTGTCTGTCTAGTAACAATGTGACAGATGCTGTGGAATGGTTGGATTATCTAGAATCACAGATAGAAATTTCCATCCAGGAATTTCCTTTTGCAAACAGACACAAGATTCAATAGATAAATACTGGAGAATCAAAGTTATCATTCTTATAAAGATTATCCAACATTCCAGTCCAGATCTTGCCATCAGTGTTGCTAAATCTTTAGCCTGCTGTCCCAACATGAAGGAAATCAGATGGGAATATTTATGGCAGCTGTTAAGGCAAAAGACGTTCAGCTGCAATTCTGAATGGCTTTTTGCAGCTGCACATGGTGGTGCTGAGACGGCCTTGATATGCTGCCTAGTGGTCCCAAATTAGCTCCCAGCAAAGAGCTTAGGCCTCTAAGCTGAATGATGGTGAGTGTCTCAGTGCTCTAACTTCTGCTTACCCTGGGAATTGAGGTAAACATGTCTGGCTGTCCGACTGTGAAAAATACGATTTGCCATTGAAACGTGTCTGGCCTAATTATCTTCATGCCTTGCTCCAGAGCCGTGTGATCCTCCTAAGGGCGTGATTTCAGACATATCCCCTTCCCCATGAAAGGGAAACTGGGGATCTGAGCCTCATATAAATAACAGTGCAGCACCCTATAACTAATGCTGCTGGAAGAGGGTCTTTGGTATCTGAGAACTTTAATCTCATGAGGAAAATTTGGCTGTTTGGCTAATGTCCTTTGCCAATCAGTTCACACAAGCTGGGAGGACTCTCTCATAGCCTATGATTGACCCTGAAGAGGAAGATTATTGCCTTGGAATGGGTGCTGTGCTAGACAACAGTGCATGGCCAAGTTTGATTAATTAATAGGATGAGGAGCAGCTTATTTGGATTTCTCTGGGATATTTTTACTCTGCAGACTAAGGTAGTTGCTTTCCATGATGTTCTAAGCCTGTAAATTCCTTCTGGTCTGAACAATATTTTTATTATTATTATTTTTAAGCATGTAGACTAAACACAATCCATACATCTCTGAGCTGCCCAGGCATTTTCCCTTGCATTGGGAAAGCAGGATCCTTTGGGTTGTTTACAACCCTCTCTGTGCTTTGGATGGCTGACTTTGCAGGACCTCTTTTGCTTTGGGTGACACAAGGGAGACAGTAAGGTCATGGCACCCCCAGCTTGCTGTGCTTTATTCTCAGTGATTGAAGGAGCACCACACATAAACTCTGCTGGGACAGCTAGTCTCTAAGAGGACAAATTCCAATTTTGTACTGAGTGGCACAAATCCAGAGTCACTTTACTGAAATCAGCAGAGTTATTTTGGATCAGGACTGAAAAGAACCTAGCCTAAGGTCAGAGTCTGAGTTATCAATCCTCAGAAGCTGTAGAGATTAGATGGTACTTACTTGGAAGCCAAGGAATATCTGAAGATATTCAGACTTGAGCTGCCTGACCTGACATAGCTGAAAGCTGTTCTAGTTCTCTTGCTCTTCTCTGGCAAGAGACTTACAGATTCTCTCCTTATCAGCAAGGACATAGATCCGTTCACTATCTCTCTGCAAAGACTTTTATAAGGACTTTCACAGGGTCCCTGGGATAGTATCTTTTCCTGGTTACAGCAATGGGGCTGGTACAGGACACTTTAAGTGCTGTGGGCAGTTTTGGGCACCACAATATAAAAAAAAGACATCAAGCTTCAACATCCATGAGGATGGAGGAAGCTTGAAGGGGAAAGTGAAGGGGCAGGAACCAATCTCTTCGCTCTCATGCCCAGTGACAGGACTAGAGGAAACAGCATGAAGCTGAGACTTAACACTCTCTCAGGAGAGACTTAAGTTGGATATGAGGAAAAGGTTTTACACCCAGAAGGTGGCTGGGCACTGGAACAGGCTCCCCAGGGGAATGTTCACAGCACAAAGCCTAACAGAGCTTGAACACTGTTTGGACAATGCTCTCGGGCCCATGGTGTGACTCTTGGGGTGTCCTGCACAGGACCAGGAAGGGCCTTTGCAGGACACCTGTGTCCTGTGTCCTGCACAGGACTTATGATCCTGATGGGTCCCTTCCAGCTCAGCATACTCTATGATTCTATGATTTTGTGTTCACTGATAGATAAATAGAATCTTAGGCACAGTGGAAGGAACTGAATATGGATGAATGAATAAACAGAAGAGGAGAGGAAGGAACAGGAGAGAAGCCAGTCCCTTCCACAAGGCCTTCAAATGGCTCTTTTTGACATAGATGTAATTCCTCCTCCCCTCAAACCCCACCCCTGAAAAAGCAACAAACAGTGTAGGGAAGGATTTTCAATTCTGAATTAATGTTCATGATATACATTAATAAAAAGCCATCTGCTGAGTTTTTGTTGACATTATTGTTCCTTGCCTGGTACTTCTCTCTTTGTTTTAGGAACGTCTCTGCAGTGCTTGGGCAATTTCTCGGTCTTATCCAAGCTCTGTAGCTAGAAAACCTTACACAGTCATATTAACTGAAGAAAACCTAACTTGGCTTCAAACTCTGTCCTTCCTCCTCACAGTGAATGGTCCCAAACTGTTTAAGAAAGTAGGAAGTTAGTAGTCTTAATTAATAGATTTCTAATTAGAAATCTGTCATATTTATGTATATTCATTACATTTATACAGTCACATACACCCCTACACAGTACACTCATTAATGTTTGATTGGAAGTTAAACTGCAGAACACTGATTTGATCTTGACAACACCAGTTCCAGAACATCTTCTCCAGCATCAATCACTCTGCCCTTTAAGTTTAGCCTGAAGATTTCAGAAATCCTACATCACTCTTCAGGTCTGCCACAATTTTACCAGGTCACCTCAGAATAACAGTTTAATATACAAGGATCTGTGTGATATACACATCTCATCTGTGATGCTTATTCTGAAACTCCTGGGAGGTTTGGCAGCATGCTGGATGTGCAAGAGTCACTTTGTTTTTGTGCTGGTACAAAGGGGGTTGCAGGTAAAATTTGGCTATGGTCAAACCTTATCTGTAAACTTCCAAACAGGGTGAGATTAGCTAAATTATGTGTTCAGGACTGGATGGCAAAGATGTTTCCTTCTTGTGATGAGTTACACATCTTTCAAAGCTCACTCCTATGTTTTACTCAGCTGTTCTCAGACTTTTCTGAAAAACTCATGAAGTGGAAAGTGACACAGCAAACCTGGTTGAATGACATCCTTTAAAGGCCCTTTAAAAAGTCTATTACATGTTACAAACAGTCAGCAAGACAAGATTGCAGAAACTTTCTTTAAAAGCTTTTTGTTTCCTCTCTTCATTACCAGAAACACTTTTTTCTTGGCTATTCACCCTCTAGAATCTCACAGGAAGGAAAAAAAACAGCTCCTTTAGATGCAGTGGGGACAGACAGTTTCTCAGCAGATACCTGCTAGATTCCAAAGTTTAAAAAAAGTATTTTAGATGTTCTTAAAGTAAAATGCTTTAAATGACCAGAAACTACCCTTAAAACATTTTTCAAAAATTATTAAAAACCATATAATTGGTAAGGATTTATTTTTTAGAAATAATTCTCGCCTTTTAATACAAATTTTCAGTGTAAGACTAACCAAAACCCTTCATTTAAGTAAAACCCATTCTTTCTCCTATTCACGTGTCAGGTTCTTAAATTACCATTGCAAACGCCTATTTAGGTAAATTTAAAAAAAATTATTGTCTGAGAATACTCTTAATGGCTTAATAAAAAAAAAAGACTTGAATGGAAACAGGCTTCATCTGCACCTAGGTATAAGGTCTTTACATTTTGGCCCAGAGATTCAAAACAAAATGCTTGCAGCTTGATTTCTAGATTTGTATCAAACACAACTAGCACATGTATCAGTACATCTTGTATCTTTATATATCAGGCCAACTTTGTAGGCGTTCAAATAAGAACATTAACGCGTATTTGAAGCACGTATCTTAGAAACCTGTCTGCATTACTGTACTCAAACTTAAAAACAATTCTCTAGAGTTTATGTAAAAACAAAAAAAGTTTTCTCTTCCATACCCATAAGGAGAGAAAAATCAAAAAACATCAAAGACATTAAAGCAGAGGGGTGATTTCTGTCAGTTTTGGAAGGTCCAACAGGTAAAGACTGAATTCCAACCCAGAGATCTGATATCCATCCTATTTCAAAGGTGAAGGTATAATTCACCATGTTTTTCTTTAAAAACGTTATTTATTTTTAATAAAAAACATTCACTCACTGGCCTGTTAGCTTGGCAGCCACTGCTTAATGCTGTCAACTGGAACATGTGAGTTTGTGAACAAACTCAAGTTCCCAGGACCTAGGCTGGCAGAGGCTAAGTGCTTTTTGGAGATGCTGCATTTGAGTCCCTGGAGGAGGGAAAATGGCTTTAAAGCTCTTTAGGGATAAGAGATTCATGGGGTCTTGTTACAGCAGGCTCCCTTGTGTCTCATTTGCGTGTGCCTTCTTGGCTGGGCAAAACAGTATGAGCTGATGAGACCATGAAGGGAAACAAGGGCAAGGAATTGGGGGGTTTTTTGGACAGCAGAGATTGGGGTCTAGATGCTGGGCTTTTAATGCCAGACTATGAAAGAGAAAGAATAGTTCCTAAAAGAGGGAAATGATTCAGGGCTACAAATAACTCTGGGATGGCTGGCATCTTAACCCTGTGGGTGCTGTCATAATTGGAAACATTTTTCTGAACTGTGGGTCTTTGTCTGAGACCACAGGTAGTGGAAAGTTATTCTGTCATATTGTGTCATTAACATTCATGACACAGACTTTAAGAAATTCAGCATTTTGAATGTTACTTTGTGTTGTGTGGCTCCCATCCCTTAGAATCCCAATCAAGATTCACTACCTCATTAATTTAGGGACTCCCTGGAGTCACTGGGTGGAAAGTGATTGGCTCCAATCGAGCACAGGACTAATGTGAAACATTGCATTCAATTCAACCACATTGCATTGAACCACTTTTCAGTAAGCTGTGAAATTCTTGCTGGATGCTTCTCCTGAATGGGACTTTGGTCCAACCACAAGAAGCTCTCTGAAAAGAGAGGCTCTCTCTGCCTTTTTCTAGGTCATCCAGCTAATTGCATTGATTTTTAGTTGTAGCCCTGTCTATAAAGAGGCAGCAAAGACAGGGATTTTATTTTGCCAGGATGATTTCCCAGTCTCTCTTTTGGAAGAGCCATCTGGACTCCAGTTCATATTCTCAGTGCCATTTTCCTGGGCACCTACCTATTCCTGCTGTTGGGTTTCTGTGGCAGTGAAAATTTCTGGCATGACTCTCATAATGTTAACATTAAACCCATCAGTTGTACTTGAGGCAACCCACACATCTTCCTTTCTGATGCTAATTTGGTTTCCTCGCTGGAAGTCTAAAATATCAAAGCTAATCCTTTGCAGCATTTCTTTAGAACAGCCATTCTAAAATGGGGCTGGACATCATTTCTTTCCAACTTCTAGTGCTGATGTTCCAAGTCACTCATTATCTCTCTTCCTCCCCCTCAGCTCACTGGACAAATGGAGTCTTTATAAGAGAATAAAAGAATCCAAATATACTTTGGTGCCAGCTATAAAAATTAAAATCAAGTTCAATCCAGACATTTCCCTTCCTATCACATTCAAAGCCTCCCTTCTGCAAGGTTCTGCTCTTGTTCTCACTGTTTCTATGCCTGTAACCCACAATTACAGCCTCTGAGCTCAGAATGCTTGAGAGAGGTAAAACCAGCAGGGACATCTTGCCTGAAATTCAGTAGCACTGAGGTCAGTGCTTCCACTAAGGCTTTAGGCCTTAATGGAATATCTCAAAACCATTTTGGTCATTTAGTGGCAGGAGCTGAGTTTCTGAGGTGGGTGAGAGAAATAAAACACTTTCCTATGAAAGCCAGTGTCTGAGGCAGGAAGCAGGAGACAGGCTGAATGGTTTGCTGCAGCATTGTGCTGTGGGATTTGGTTGGGTTACCCGGAAGAAACTGGCCTCAAAACTGGCCTGATGAATCTTGCAGAAAGATTTCGCCACTAACACTTTGCAGAATTACATCTACCAATTATTGGCTGGTATTTCCTAGCAGAAGTAATTTGTACTTCTTTTTTTTTCCTTTTTAAAAAAAGGAAAAACCACCACCAGCCTTTCCAAGGGAACATCAGAGTGCTTAACCAATGTTAAGCATTTTCTTTCCTTCAGGGAAAGAAGCATCCTTCTATTTCATATAGATTTTACATGCATTGCAACACTCTTTGAACTTTTCCAGGCTTAGATTACAGTGCCTCCAGTCCTGGCATTAAAGCTGATTTACACCCCATAGTAAAGTAAAACACTGTCAGATTAAGAGCTTTGAAGGCCTTGGCTTCATGGAGGTTAATGGAGTGCATCCCATTAATGTCAGCTCAAGGATGGCTCAAGGGAAAATGGAATAATATTAAAACAAAGAAAATTACAGGAAAAGTGACACTTGGAACTTTTGTGAGGCTTATTCTTGGGACAAACATCAGAATGTGCCCCTTGCCATATATGTTATGCATTCCTTCAACTTGGTCTGAGATGACTAACTCTATATTATGACATAAAAAGAGATTAAGCCTCCATGTAAATGTTCTATTCAAATACTCACTCAAATACCCATTGCAGTTCTGGAGGCTCACTGAGGACCTATTATAGTCAATAAGATGACTTTGTGAGAAAGGTTCTGTCACGGACACTTCAGTTCATCATCACATTTAGTGTTTGCTTTTCATGTGAACAAGACCATGCCCCTGTCTCTTGACTTTTGCACCACCTTTTATATTTCTTCACCTCAGAATGCAGCCTGAGAGCCTCTGCTGCCCAAAAAGTGAGACTTTATTAGTCTCTTACATCCTATAATATGTGCCGTCACCTTGTCACCTTACAACTGAAGAAATTATGTCACTGGAGGGTGACATCTCTGGATTTGATGAAAATTTCCATTTGAGTTGTTGGAGAAGAGGTAGAAGGAGAGGATATCGTGACCCCATGGCCTCTTCTTTGAACATGGACTTTCCATGGAAGTGGTTTGCCTCTTCCCACTGCCAGGCAGTAGACATATTACAGTCCTCAGACAAGACCTACATATCCTCTAAAATATTGATTCTAAAGTGTAAAAGAGAGGACTGCTTTCTCCTTGTTTGTCATGTCCTATCCCTCATTCCTTCCTCTCCCTGTCCCTTTAGCTTTGACGTCACTCTCCAGTGATACCATTTCTTGAATTGTGAGATAACTGATAGGAAGGTTGAGAATGCCCATTTTGATCAAAATTTCCAAATTCACTGAGCAGTCTGAGTCAGCAAACCTGGCTATCCTCTTCCTCCTCATATTCCCTAAGAGTTGCCATAAGAAATTACCAGATTATTAAGATATTTTTCAGTAGCTGTCTTTTGGCACTTTTGCTACTTAAATGGGCTTGAAAGTAGAGTGTAGGTAGTAGATGCATTTATCTGTTTTTCTATCTGTTCTTCCAGTACACTTTTATATTTTATTATTAGTGGGGCAAGCTTGTAAATGACAAGTTCATATCAGTCTTAAAACTCAACCAATTCTAGTGCACTCATGCTGTAGCCTCTGCTGTTATCTCTAAATTCTTGTGATCTTCAAAAGTTTGTAATAACCTTGCTCTCCAGTGGGACTAAGGTCTGCCTCAGGTTGACTTGTCCCTATTATTTCTTCAGCACGGACACTGAATGGATGATCTGGGCATTGGCAGGTCCTGGTCCTTAAGCACAGATTACATTATTTTGACGTATCTAAGGAGCAGCGTTATGAGCAGGAATATTGCAAAATTAAGGTGTAAGGAAAGAGAATTTGATGCATTTCCCACAAAGCCTCAGCAGATGGTGGGAGTCAGATTGATCTGAATGCATCCAAGTGATTGTTAGTTTATTTTCCAGAACAGTCCTTCTACTTTTTGCTTTTTAGAGAGCAAGTTGGATTTATCTGGAGTCTCTCTTTCTCTTGTGGATGACTCATGCACATGTATTTTTATGCATACACTTTGGTATTAATCAGTAATTTCCCTTTGATTCAGTCCTTTTCTCTCTGCTCCTCATTAAATGTTCCTGCCAATGACTTTGCATTCAGCCCTGAGCTTATCCAGTCCTGCAAGCTTTGGCATTCTTTTACCTGTTGAAAGGATGAAACCAGTGTCAGTCTGGAAACTAGCAAATTTAGAAAGAACCTAACAAAGAGTGAGTTTAAAATTAATCATGTGGCCAAGCTGCCCAATCAGAACAGATATAAATCCCAGCAACAAATTGCCCATGAACAGAGAAGGGAAAAGGACTATTTATTTCAATGACTTCACAGCTGGACTCACACAATATATACATTTGAAAGCAAAAAATGAAATGCAAGTCATCCAAGAAAGAACCTGCTATGAATCATTGACAAAGAAATGTGTTTGCAACAAGGAGTCTCAAATAGCAGAATTCTTGCATGAGGCAGCATGTTTTAGGTTCAAGTCTTACATGGGACCAAAGCTTCTGAATGGACCCTTAATGTAAAATGCAGAAAAAAAACTGCTATACCTTCTGCTGTTTTGTATTTTTTGGGCAAGACATGGGTATTAAATACCTCCTTTCCCCGATTTGTCTGGTGACTTTTTTGGAATGTTGACAGTTTTGGAAAATTGATGTCCTTTTTATGTCCTGGGGAATGTCTGGGCAAAAATGACCAATGCTGTACAAGCAGTACAAGAAGAATGACTAAAATCCTGTACATAGCTCTGAACACATAATCTAGGCTAAGTCACAGACCTGGCTTGCCAAATGGGCATGAATGAAAACCAACTTCTTTCCTGCTGGCAGCAAGCTTGGAGGAAAGATGATCTGTTTAAGTCTAGTCTCTTTCCTTGAGCAGTCCCTTGTTCAAAATTAAAATTAAAATAATACCAGTGTGCCAATATGTTTACTGAAAAGCCCTGCATGGTGTAAGCACAGTGCAGTCTAGGTGACTCTGCCAGAGAGTCTGCAAGGAAAGCCACAGCAGTTTTCCAACACCATTCATTGCCTGCATGCTCCTCCTAGAGTCCTCCTAGAGTCTCTGGCCCTATGGGCCCAAAAACTTACAGCGTAGATTTCAACCAAACACATCTCTCCCATGAAAGCAAATCAAAACCAGTTTCTCCTTGGCTGGGGCAACATAGCTCATCTTGAAAGAAGGATGGGATAGAGGCTGGGTCTTATTTTAGGTCCATTTCTAAAATCTGATGGTCTGTGAAGCCCAGTATGTTTTTTTTCTCCTGGCAGCTTACAAGACTTTTCTGGGAATGAGAGGGCACTGGGGTGAAATGTTGCAGCTTTAAGGACAAGTTACCCAGGTTTTCTTTGCTAGTGTAATATATTTGCATGTCTATGGAATATTTGCCACACTCTTCCATGAGGCATTGAAGCCAGTTTTCAAATGCAAAAGTAAAACTTTATTCCTTTTACATGCCCAGTTTAATTTATTTCATCAGCACTGGCTACATAAAGACATAAATCTTCCCATGGAACCATACAAAACAACCAGCATCAATTTCTAATTTCGGATGGTTGAGCTGCAACTGCCAGGTTGCCAGAAGTTAGTGCACTTTATCTTTTCCTTAGGTTTCATATAATAAAGTGAATAATTGAGGTAATCCAATTGGAACAAAAAAAAAAAAAAAAAAAAAGCAGCTGCACCTGTTTTGCTCACAGCAGAATTTGGAGAGTAGAATCTACTGGTTAGAGACTACAACATCCTAGTTGGTAAGAGGCCTTGATTGATTTCATGGGGAATGCAAACACGTTGAGTGTGCAACCACTTCTCCAGAGCTGCACTGTCATTTGCCACTGAAGATCTGCAGAAAGGCCTCTTGTGAGGTTTCAGCTCCACCGACTGGGGACTGTGACAGGAAATCATGGGAAGAATCAAATGTGACCCTTTCTAGTCCCAGCCATCTAAATTGGCATAGAGCTATTTTCAGCTACTACAAACATCTGCTTTTTGAGAGAGTAAGATTTGAGGAATTTAGGATGTTCAAGAGAAGAAATATTTCTAAAATAAGCATAATAACAAAAGCGCTCTTTTGTCTGAAGTAGTCTGGAGTATCCTCTTCCCTCTCCTATTTCAAGTCTTGCTATAAGAAACACACCAGAGGGAACAAGCCTGTATTGGGAGTGGCTTCCTCATACTTTTCAGACAGTGGCTGTGGGTAACCAGTACTTTGAAAGAGGAGCCCATGGATAACATGCTGCAGAAGTAACCCAGGATGGATGTGAGAGCATTTCAGAGAGTCCTCCCCCATGCTGCCTGGCAAACATGACAAGCTGGAGCCAGCTCTACAGTAGACTTGGCTCTTTAACTACTCCAGGTAAGTTCACACTAGCAGGGGAAAAGGTGAGATGGGGAGGTGAGCATGAACCTTATGCATCAGCCAAATCCCACTACCTTTGGATTAACATTGCTATCTGCCATGGGAACTGAAGGAGCAACTGGCAGAGGTAGTATGTTGTTATTGTACAAGAACAGATGGTTAAAGGGAGATGTGATACGTACATGTCTCTGATAGCCAGGAAAAATATATGGAAATTCAAAATTTTGGCTCCTCTTCCTGATTCTGGGAGGAAATGTGGCTTAAGCCAGTACACTCAACACTATCAATCACTTAGATTTAGTGTACAATATTTCTAAAAGGCATATTATCTTAAAAGAGATTCTAACTTTGTACACATCTTTCAGAAAACCTTTCTAAAATCTTATTTTTTAAATGTGTAAATGGTCTCTATCTGTCTCCATAGGCAATGATATTGCGCTGACTTAAATGGAAAACTGAAAAAATGAGGAGTTGAGACTAACAACCATGACCTTCCATGAGGTTGGCAGCTCATCACACTTTTCTATAGCTCAAAGAACAAATAGTGCTGTGACCACCTATACTGCTGGGGGTTTTTGTGGTTATGCCCTTCTGTTTAGGATTTCAACTCATCTGCCTGCCATGTAAAAAGTTTATAGTACAGACTGGCACTTTTCAGAAGTGCAGAGACTTTGCTGTCTGGACCACATGCACATTGCCTTGTCCATGGGCTTAAACCCAATATAACAGCACCTCCTTCTTTCCCAGTTCATTCCCTCTCAGGTTTCCTCCTGAAAGCCCTAAGATTTTACACTGTTTCAAGAAAAACAGTTAGGGAAAAAATGTCTGGTTTAGAAGAGTAATTTATTTTCCTCCATCTCCTTTTTCAGAAATGGCCAGACTGTTAAAACATTAATTACCAAAAAAAAAAAAAATACCCCACCAAAAAAAAATCTCCCCCACTAAAAAAAAATGAAAATGCCAGCCTGAGGCAGAGCATGAACATGGAAAGTTTCAGTCTAAATAATTAAAATTTGACAAAACTATAAATCCATGAAGAGAAGAACTTCCACTGGAGACCGTTAAGAAAAGTTTAATTTCCCATAATGTTATTCTCAATGTTAATTACATAATGCATTAATGAACGGGTAGGGGTTGTTATTCACAGAGGTGGATTTGGCTTACTGCCCCTTAGGAATTCACTCTCTCATAGCAGCTGCTGGAAGAAATGTTATCTGCTGGGCAGACACTGCTGTGTTGTTTGGAGCTGCCAGAGAGGAGTAAGATCCCATGTAAGGTTATGAACCCCTCTTCACCTTGTGTTATGCATCATCAATCTTTAAACATGATGTTCCCATTCACATTCAAGCAAATACCACACTGCCATAAAAGTCTCTTAAAAAAGTATAATAAAATCATGAAACCAGTTACAGAAGTGGTGAACAGAGAAGACGTTTCATTGTAATAAGTTCAAATGAGAGATAATGATCTAAATATCTCCACATTTTAGGAAAATGTGCACCTGGAATCTACCCAGAACTTTCACAATGGGCTGAACCAGCTCCTTCAGACTCTGGGAAAGTTCAGACCCACGTTCCCACTCTCTGGCTCGGAACCATCTCAGCTTTGATCTTGTGTGTATTTCATCATGTTGCACACCGCTGCTCTCCTATTGTGGCTCGAGTCAATTGCGTCATTTAAGAAAAGTGCTACAGAAGGTGCGGGGAAAAAAAGATATGTGGGACCATTTTTGTTCCCTGCTCACCACACACACACACACACACACACACACAAAGTAATAAAAAGATTTTTAAAAAAGAAAAGAAAGAGAGAGAAGGAGGAGATAGCACATGATAACATTTGTGCCATTTTCCCTCATATGTGTTACTGCAAGGCTCAAATGTTGCCATCATAAGATTTATTAACTCTCAGTGAGAGGTTATGGGCCTGAAGAGGGGATTTCTCCATGAAATTTTATGCTATAGTGTTATGCAGGAAGTAAGACCCTATGGGTTCTAATGGTCACTGAGAGCTTTGAAGACATTTCAGCATTCTCACAAGACATGCTTGCAGGAGTTTCAGTGAGCAGACAACTACAATTGTCCAGCAGATGGGTACTTTCCATTGGCATCACAGCTGCTTGGGCACAAATCGAGACTGGGCTTCTGGTTCCTTCCTCAGACTGGAACCTGTCTGAGTCTGTGATGATGTTTCCAACAACATATTTGTTTGGTTCTCTCCATGAGCTCAGCCTGAATCCTACTGATTTGGAAAAATGAGACAGAGCAAGTGGCCCAGCCTGGGAGTGTTTCCTAAGGGCCGATATGACACATAGAAACAGGAGTTTACTTGCCTGGGGGAACACTGGCACTATAAGAGATCTTTGAGCAAATTTGCCTTCTCCCAGTTCAGGGCACCGAGATTATGTTCCACAAGGCTCTAGTCACAGCCTCTAAATTGCCCAGTTAACCTGGTCTTAATCCTACCACAGAAAAGGAAAAACCTTCTTGAATCTATTACTTTCTTTAACTCAAATATTTTACCAAAGTGGCTTTTAGTTCCAGTTCCCCAATTTACAATCTCAATTAAGAAATGTTCTGTGTCGTTGTTTTCAACAGACACCAGAAGAGATGGAATCTTCACTGGTGAGCACTGAACAAATGAAAGAGCTTTATCTGCCCCACACCTCTGCTCCTGCAAATGCTCACTAATCTCTAAGGAGCTTGTGGAGCTATGAAGGGAAGTGTCACAGAGAGGAGGAAACCTCCTCCTCCTTGCTTCATTCACCTTAATCCCATCACAGAGCAGTACACTCCCTGAGTTGGGGTTTCTAAGGAAGGTAGCCCTACATCCATAGTATAACCTGGCTCTAATGACTCCTTGGTAAAAAAGCAACAGGAGTTTCTTAGTGGTAAACAGTATTAATCACCATTTCCCATCGGTGCAGCCTATTATGAAGCGATTACAGACTGTTTACAAAGAGGGAAGGAGGGAGGGTGTCATGGGGGTGGTATTTGCTTTGGCAACCATTCATTTCCCAAAATCCCTGGGAACCATATTCCTGCTTTAATTACATGGAAATCTCTGAGGTCAAAGGGCTGAGACAAAGTATAATTTCTTTCTCACTTCCTTCTGCCACAATCTCTTTTCTCTGCCTCTGTCAGCCACTGACAGAAAATGACTCTGTCTGCAAACGTCTTTAACCTTCTCTCAGGAGGGGCCTGCTGTCTACTGATGGCACCCTGTCACCCATGAGGAGACTTTGGAATTTGGATGAGCATTTGGTTTACTCAGGTCCATTTAAGTCTTCTGGTTTTGAGCATAGTCTTGTGTTGGCTGCTGTCACTTCTCTATTCCTCAATGCAAACATTGTCAGGCAGTTTCTTTGTAGAATAAAATGCCTACAAACAATGCAGGTAGGTTGTGTCATGCCTGGCAAAGTTCCAGCAGCTAACTCAAGGCCTACTCAAATTTCAGGAACTTTTCTTAAATAAAATTAACTTTTTCTGGGGTGGACTTCTATCCACCCCAGCCTAAAGTACAGGGATCAGAGCAAATTAATGATTAGAAATAAACAGAACCAGGGAGATTACTAATCCATTTTACTATTCTCTGGAATTTTGGTGTTGCTGCAATACTGAGTCAAATTGGTTTCTCACCCTTCCCAGCCCCACATACATTTTCCTTGTTGCAAATATCAAAGTTATCTACTTTAAAAAATTAAAAGCACAAAATTTCATTTTTCTTCTTCAAATATGAAATATCAAATTTCATATATAAAGACCATATATTAAATATATGAAACATAATTTGGTATTTGTGATGATATTTACCACTTTTACAGAGGTTTGGAAGTAGTAGCACTTACCAGTGCTTGATGGCAACTTGGTATGACCATTACTCTCTTGGAAGACTATCCCACTGTGGCACTAGAATGTATTCAGAGTAAAAAACCATTCACTAAGCAGAAGTTATCTTACTAGACATGCTGGGGAAAATAAAGGGAGAAGAGAGACAGAAATGCTATTTTAATGTCACAGAAGAACAAACAAGACAGGGGTGGCATATAAGATGTCTGAAACAGAGTTTAAATACCATGGTTTAAAACTTGTAAAATACAGGAAAAAGCATGATTCACACACACACTCTTCCTCTGAGATCTCCTGCTGACAGCAGGAGCTGAAGATAGTCAGCACATTGCAGGATTTAGCTCAGACTCTTCCAGCAAAGTAAAGGGGATTGAAATTGAAATTTGTAATACATGTTCCACCACTGCAGGAAAAGCACAGTGCTGCGCTAACTGCAGGTCTTGCAGAGAGCACCTTGTCTGCAGAGGAAGAAAGTCTGATTGTGAATAGGTGCAGTGTGCAACATCAGCAACAATTAACTACAGATGAAAGATTTAATGGATTTTCAAAGTTTCCATCACTCAGGCATAGGGAGGGGCTTTTTTAATATAAACCAGTGACAAATTGCTGGAGAAAACAGAGCCAAAGAAATGGTTTCGTTTTGACATCAGGAGTTAATCGACGCAGCATAATCACACACTTTGGTTATATTTATCTAATATAATTCACTGAGAAAAATTCTTGAGTCAAAATAGCAGGTTTCCAGAGTCAGTCAGGGAGTCTGTTAAATAAATACCACGTTTTGAGGGGAAATATATCAAAAGGAAGTTTCGTTTTTTTCAAGCAAAAGGTCTGAGCCTTGGCATTTTTCTCTCTGCTGTTCAATCCCACAAACATCTGAATTAAGGCAATCTGCTTGCTACCAAAAACTCCCAATGAAACCAGAAAATGAGGGAGTATCCCCAAAAGAAAATAGTGGATGCTCAGGCAAGGCACTGCACAAAAAATTTCCCCTTGCATGGCCACCTTCTGATTTTCTGCTCAGGGGAAAATTTCAATGTCAAATTAGTGAATTTAGCAGTTGTCTTCACTGCAGCTAGGCCAAACTAGGGTAATAAAAAGCTTTATAGGGCTTAGTTAAGAAAGAGAGTCCTTTAGACATTATTCTGGAACGGTAAGCTTATGTGCCCAAATGATCAGCTCTCATCATGTCTGCCTCTGAGTCAAACAAGATATTTTGGAGAAAACCTGACCAGCTTCTGGCAGAATTATTGGAGGGGCTGTGAGAAACTTGGTAGAACAGCCTTCACTCCTGCTCTCAGGCACCTGAGCTGACAGGAATATCTCATTTCTGTATCAGGGGCATAGGCCATCTCCAAGTCTCCCAGGTAGAGATACACGACCTCTTTTCAATCAAGCACTTCTTGAAATAAATTTATCTTCATGAACTACCACCACAAGATACAAAAAGAGAAAAAGTCCTCTATAAATTGTTAATTTAGGAGAGCACTATTCTGAGAGCATTTTTAGTGGTTGGTTGCTTTCCACTACTTACTCCACTCAAGGGGGCTCATTGCTATTTCATCAGTCCCTGTGCTACCAGCAGCTGAAAGGCACATCTGAAGATACAAACACTCTGTGTGGCCTCTCTTTCTCTTACTCCTTTGGTAAACCTCAGCTTATGACCAACTTCAAAGATGGGATTTAGGGTTCTGGTATCTTTAGCTTGGCCATTCTTGTGTTTTTTATGACTAATAAGTTCTTGTTGAATACAGCAGAGAAGGAAAGTGATCTAGGGCTACATTCAAAGAGTATTTCAAGTTGACATGTTTTTACACAGGTGTTCCCTGAAACATATATCTTCCACCTTGAACCCAGGGAAGTTCCTAAAGTATTGGACCATTTTTTTTTCTGCTGGTAATAAATGCAGTCACTTGCACAGGGCCTGTTCTAGGAGCAAGACAGGTGTAAACTGAGCAGATGATTATTTCCAGTGGCTGCTTAGATTTTGTGCAGAACAGAATAACACAGGGATAGGGATTTTGAAGATATTAGAAAAGAGGTATTGCAAGAGGCTTTGAAGGCAGACAAATGGAGAGGGGCAGGGTGCTATCTGGGATGCTGACAAGGATACCAGAGGGGAGTGGAAAACAAGAGAGCTGGCCAAATCAAGTAAGAAAGAGAGTGTGCAACTGATGGTCCAAGGACTTTGTTAAGAGGCAGCCAAGGTCAGGGAGACCTGGAACAAAGAGACCTGGGGAAGACCCCTCCAAAGTGCTGACAAGGAGGGAGAGAGGTCAGTAAATGGAAACACTGCTGGGACCCTTGCCTTGGACCCTGAAGTAGGGATCCAGATGATGTCTAGGTTATTTGAAGAGATGGAAGAAAACTGTTCTGAGGGGAAACTGTGAAAGAGGTTTCTTGAAAAAACAAAGAAAACAAATTATTTTGCCAAAAGGGCTCCTTGAAAATCTTGCCTTTTAGGAATATCTGCTATGAAATGTTTCTCTCTCCTGGACTGCTACAAAGTGAATTCTGCCTAGGAAACTCTCTGCAAACCAGCTGTGTCTCTACTTTCACACCTTCTGTGGTTCTGTTTCCCAACACAAGGCTGAGGCAAAGATTGGAGGACAGGGCTTATCCCTCAGCCTCAGGGTATTAATCACCCTGCCTGGGCCAGCTTGGTGCCAGTGGCAGATAAACACAACACATTTATCTGTGCTCAGAGGGACTGTTGGATATGACACTAATCTCTTTTGATTTAAAGTTCTTTACACTGTGGAGAAGGTGAGTGCATTTTTTTCAAAACTAAGAAACATTCTGCAAACTGGAGGAAACACTGGAGCATCTTAAAACAGGCAAAACATCCAAAACCTCCAGAGAACTTGAAAAGTTTTCCTGGGCCCTTTCCCAGCGTTCTTCTAATTGTTAATTCCATTCCCCTACTTGGATATCTCTGAGCTTCTCCCCCTTCCTTATGTCCACATTTCTAGAGAAAGACTCTCGGGGTTTTTGCACACTTCCTGCAGAAACTAAGCTGAAGAAATATCTTCATGTGTCAATAAGGTCTGCCCATCATCTTGGTTACTACACACTCCCTTTGGTAAAATCTGATAGTTTTTCCTCTTCTCCACTCACTTATCTCAATGGGTTTATTATAATCAAGGGACTGAAATACAATTTTCAACCTCTTCTTAATTTTACACTTGATGTGATCCTGCTTGAGAGCTTGTTGGATCAGTAAACACTTGAAAGCCAAGGAGCCTTGACCTAGACCAAGTCCATTGGGTTTTTCTGTTTATGGTGGAGATCCATGTGGTATGCAAAGGGTTACCTGTAGAGAGGTCTTCTGGCTCACACAGCCTCCTCCCTCAGTAAATGCTGCAGAGGGTTAAATACATAATAAAACCAGTGGGGAAGGAGAAGAGAAGAGAGGGCTAGCCAAGCTGTTTCTTGTGCAGTGGTGCCAAACTGGTTATTTATAGCATCCTGGACCAGCATCTGCCATTTTCCCTTTTCTCACTCCCTGTGAGGTGAGACGCATTTTCACTTTCCCCTGCTCCCTCTCTCACAATTTTGGCAGCTCCTCTCCTTGAACTTGACCGAACGCAGCCAACCTCAACACAGCTGTTTGATAAACAGAAACAGGGGCAGCAGGCCGGGCTTTGAAGAGGCTTTTGCAGAGCAATAACTGAAGGTTTGAATAATGGTGCACAGTTGGCTGAAGGCTCCTCTCATTTGGAAGGACATCAGGCACAAGCAAGAGTTCGTCAACTAATTAACAAAAATGGAGAGGGGAGACATGCCAAGACAAACAGGGGCTTTTGAAATGGTGCTCACTTTGTGGCCTCTCGCAAACATTTGGTTATACACATGCACATACAGTAAAGGATTCGCCTCATACATGTGTTTAAGCAAGTTTGGTATCCTGCTGAGACCTTGGAGGAAGCTCTTGGCTGATCTAGGCAGAAGAGAAAACATGACACAGGTGAGAAAAATTGTTTTTTACTCAGAAATAAGAACATTGCACACACATGTCTTCTTCACCATTTTGTTTCCCTATGTAAAACTTATCGGTACAAAATGGGGTGACAGTATTAGAGAAAATAAAATTAACAAACATTCAAAGTTGGAGAAAAGTCAAAACAGTAGAAAAACTATCTACTATCATTTGCAAACCTGTTGGAAATACAAAAACTGCCAAGAAATTTCCCACCCTACCTGTGCATGCACACGTTCCCATCCTCTGATGTGTCAAGTGTTCCAGAAAAGGAAACTCCTTCTAACAGCATGGGCAGAGGGAAGAATTGATATATTTTTAAAATATATTTCTTTACTTGGACTTTTAGACTTTCAGGATTGCATCAGGATGTGAAAATTTTTTTAAGAGGAAAGGCTGGTGTTCTCAAAATGTGACAATACCTGCATTTCAATGCTTCTGGGACATCTAACTCAGAGCTCAGTTCTAGTTTGCTAAATTGGCCTTTTGTGTTAGAGTCAGCCTTGGAGACATCTGGTAGTAACGGAGTTTCATCCTTGCTTATTTAGACATCACCCCTTCAAGGGGAAAAATACCTGATGAAACCCAAAGCTCATGTTAAGACATATCACTCCCAAAGCTTATGTTGAGCCATATCACCCTAATGAATGCTTGTTCCTACTCTTGTACATTGCCCAGTCATGTTTTCAGTATCTCTGGAAGTGGATTTCCATTCTTCCCTTTATAGTGTTTCCCACTGCTCTGGGAACCCCACACCAGAAGATTAGTCAGACTGGTTTTTCCCTGTCCACCTGTAATTTTTTCACTCGAGGTGAGGAATGAAGTCATGAAGCACCATCAGTGACTATATTTTTTCCTCAGCTTCTAGTACACGCAGAACATTGAGGTTCCACAAGCAGCTAGAATTGCCTTCTGTGAACTCGACAGGGGAGTTTACACAAGGTGCTTATGAAAGCTTGCAAATAGTTTCTAAATTTCAGTGTCAGTGAGTTTCTCTGGCAATAGGTTAACAGGAGTGCCAAAGAGGGAAGGCTTCTCTTTCTTCCTCAGGCTGACACAGTATGGTCATTTGCAGTTCCCACTTTCCACCTACACAGACCTGGCCTGGAGTTCTGGCTCCGTCACCTGATCAGCCCCTTTAAAGGCCTTTATTTCTCCTCTCTTACTGGATCCTGCCAGGTCTGTAAGACTCTGTCTATGATGCAAACATTTTATTTGGGACCCAGGCTCCTCTCTGTATCATGCTAAGTGCTTCCCATGCTGAGGAAGCACCGACACATTAGTGCACAACAGGACCAGGGATCAGGCTTTGCATAGATGAGTGCCTTGTGTCTAGGCTTTCATTTGCTCCAAGCAGTGATATTTAAAGATGTGATCAGACCTTGAAAATGGTTAAGACCCAATGCAATTATGGGAGACTTGCTCTGGCATTGTTTGACTGGCAGGGAAAATGTAGCATCCACCATCTGCAGCAGGAAAGGGTTGGGGTTTTTTTAGGTGGTACTTTAAAGAAAGACCAAGTTTTACCCTCTTCCAGGCCTCAGCACTGGATGTGGACACAGGCTGTGCTGACAGAAGGCAGCTTTTACTGGCACAACAGGTCATACAGCTAAGGCCTAGCACTGGCAGGAAAGATCTGAATTAGTGCCAGCAGCAAAGGTGGTTTTTTGTACAGTCATCTCAAAGGAAGGGAACTGGAGACCAGTGATTTGCTGAGCAGCCCTCAGATGCTAATCACTTTCAGCACCTCTAGGTATGAACTGGATTTAGCCTGGCAGTTTCTGAAGTAAAGCACTCCATAACCCATTACCCCTCTCTTCACAGTCCCACCCATAAAGGTCAGCTTGAGGTGCAGCCCCATATGAGAGACCAAGGCCATGCCATGCAAGAGGGGCTGCCACGTCAGACCCACGACAAGGCTGACAGTGCCATTTTCTCCTTGGATTTGAGGGTGGACTAGCAAAAAAGGTTATCTAGGAACCTTCCCTGTTTCCAGGATTTATCCTCAGGACAAATTGTTTTATCCACAAGATTCTTGTCTGTGAAAACAAGCAAAACTAATGTGTAATTTCTCTCTTTTCTGTCTCCCTGATCCATCACTCAATGTAGTAGTATAGTAAATGTCTTTGCAGGATTTGTAAAAATTGGCACAAATTATAGGACTGCTTTTATAAGCAATGCTCCCTTTCAGAGCAGGTACCATACAGTGCAGAATTTTAAATGTGTTTTCTTCTTTCTCTTGGCACAAGGAAAATTTGACTCCAGCCACCTACAGAGGTCTTGATCTGCTTTCTTTGCAGTGCATAAAATAACAAACCTTTCAAAATTTCTTTTCAAGCTGTGCAGGACCTACTGCAAGATCCAGCTCCATTGTTGAACCAGGGGGAATTATAATAAATAAACAAGGGAGTTGAGAAATTTGGCTGAAGAGGGGGAATTCATGAGCACAAGCATTGGATAGAGCTCTTATCACTTCTGAAATGTGCTGGCCTTTGAACCCTCACAGTTGGGAAGCAAAGGTGGACATGTGGAGTATAATTCTTTAGAAAGGTGTCTTAGAGAGTCGACAGGTGATTGTCACCTGTGAAAGACAAGTGTAAAAACCCTCATCCATCCCTAAGACATGAGCTGAATATTGGAATTCAGCACTGTCAAGAGACCAGGCCAAGTGTGGTTCTCTGTTGATGAGCACAGACAAATAGAAATCAGAGTCATAAAGCTGTGAAAATGCAGAGACTCAGTCCCCATGTGTGATGTAGTAGCTGCAAGGCAGTGAGATCTCTGAGCTTTTCACCCTCAAAGTGTTTTGGAACCAACATTGTGCATCTTCTGCAAAGTCACAAGGTTTGACAAAGGTAGCTGAAATCACACCTGTGTTTGAGTTCTTTGCAATGGCTGAGATGGATGTCCTGGAGGCAGAGATTCTAACTTGACTGTGCCTGCCTGTGGGCAGCTCAGGAGCCTGCTGAGGAACACAACAGGGATACAACATCTCGCTGCGTCCTAATGGCAGGACAGGTTCATCTGAAGAGGACAGGCTATAAAATGCTGCTATTGTAGGTAAGAAACAGCAAAAACTTATGTCCACCACTGCTCCTGGAGCCTTAAGATAAAATTATTTGGCATTTCTCTGTCTCCATGAAGGTTATCTAAAACTGCCAAGTGGTAAAGTGACTGTTTGTAGAGGACTGGAAGCATTTGCTGAATGCTGACTCATGGCTTCAGTCCCCTGTTGACAAACACACAACTCTGATTCCTGCTGTGTGAGATGAAAGGAGCAGAGAGATTTACACTCTGGCTACTTCTTTGACAGAGTCAACTAAATATTTGACTGAGTCAACTAAATAATCTAGTACATCTGTGTCTTCTCCTGTGGATACGCCTAAATCAAATTAATAAGCCATTATTTTTTGAGTAATCAAAACCAGCTAGCGTCTTCTGTCCCTCGCTGACCTCTGTATGAGCACTGATTCCAAATATATGCCCAAATCTCATATAACAAACATGACCAGGCAGTCTTTTGATGTCATTCCTGGCTTATGTAGAGCACAGCACCACAGCAATCCATTTCTAACCAGTTTGCATAAGATCTATATGCTTTACCTCCATTGCTAATTCTTCTTTGAAATGACCATGTGTGCATGCAACAAATAATCATGTGGCAGTGACAGCAATATGTTTGCAGACCTGACCCAAGGGGTCTGAAAAATTCTTTTTTTTTTAATTGTGGTTTCAAAGTAAACCTACCCCAAGCCCCAATAAGTGGAACAGAAAATATCCTGTGTTATAGGTAACTCCTCCAGTCATCTGGAGACATATGCAGCAACCCATTGAAACTCATGGAGCGGATGATGGAACAAAATGACTCACTCTTGGGCTTTGACTAGTCTAGCAGAGATAATGTCATTATTCAAACATGACCAGCACTCCTGTCTAGCAGACGAGGCCTGCGGCATTGGAGTCAGAAGGGCTGGGTTGCTCTCCCAGTTCTGGTGTTGGCTTGCTACTGGATTCTGGACAAGTCCTTCTTCTCCATTTGGAAAGAAAAGGAAAAAGGAAAATAATTGCATGGGTATGGAGAGTTTGGAAATCATATAAAGTAAGAGGGGCCGAGTGCAAGTGCTACAAAACAGTGTCTATGGAAGCGCTGTGGTATGTTTGCATGGGCCCAGGCCCACGCGTGGGCACGGACACAGGCTGGCTGCCAGGGAAGGAACTTGCTCATTGCCTTAAACTGGGCCCAAGCTCTTGCCCACGTGCATCTGCACAAGTGGGAATTGTAGATGATGCCTTAGGCTACGGTCCATCCCATCAAGAGTTATTCCAAGTTTAGCCTGTCCCAAACCCAAGCACAGGCATTTTAAGTTTGAGCTGCAGCCAACAGAGTGATGGGGCTATAAGCTATAGGTGCTTAATTCTGCTCTCAAACTGCTCTTTGCCCTGTGGTGTGAACTAACTTCCTTGGAGACTGTTGTCTCAGAAGATCTGCAGGGGACTCCCTCACACTGGTGGGTTGAAGAAATTGCAGAGCACAAGGGAGAAATGTGTCCTTGGTGGGAGAGCAGCCAAGGACCCTCAGCCAGCCTGGTACTTTCTGCAAGTGAGCATGGAGAATGTGACTGCAATGTGGGCTGGAGACCCACCAGTTGGGCTGTCATGGGTCAGAGGATCTGTGCAGTGTTAGCCACCCTGCCCCACCACGGGGCTGCTGGCCTCAGGAACAGCCAGCCTTAGGCAGGGTCATCCAACTGGCTGTGCAGCAGAGCCAGCTCTTGGAGCAGAGGTTTCCTCAGAGAACAGCCCTGGCTGAGGAAATTTATCTGATTTTTTTTTCTTCTGGATAAACACTGAACCTGGGTTTCACTTGAAGGGCTTGCTTCCCGTTGAATTTGTTCTATCTTGTGCTTTCCTACAGGAATGACATTGCAAAAGATACCTCCTTCTCCTTTCTCTTAAATGCCTTTCCAGATTTGCACCATCCCAGCCCTACAGGCAGGCTGCCTACTCATACTTAAAGACACAGTACACAGAAACCAGAATTACAGCTGTGCAGCCCACGCACTCATGTCTGCAGGACAAACATGTGCATCAGTGGAGTCCAGGAGGCAATGAAGTTTTTTCCTTCCTTTCTTTTTTCTTTCAGGTGCTATATGATGAAATGGAGATATGTAAGAACCACAGGAAGCATTTATTTTAAGTACAAGCTAATGCCATGAATGTTATTTGCATTACATGACAGCCCAATGAACCACAATATGAATAAGGAAAGGAAAAACTAGTGTTTTCATGACGGGTAAATCTCTCTGTTGCTTTCTCATGTTTCCTATCAATACCAATTTGCATTCCCTTGCAGACCATTAAGGATGTCAATAGGTAACAGAGAGCATCAGGGAGGGTTCAGAATTGCAAGAGGGCTTGTGAGGAGATGCTGACATATTTCTGGGAGGCAGGAAATGGGTGGGTACAGGAGCTGAAAAAGTAGGTGTTGGTCTGGCTGATATATATTTCCCTTGATGTATAGCTGGTAACTTTAGCCTATCAATGTTAAATCAGTTTTGATATCATGAAAACAATGCTCTCTTTGTTCAGCTGCAAAAGAAGGACAAGCAGGCAGGCAAAAGCAAAATATTCTAGCACAAATATCCTGCTGGTTATCAGGCAGATAGAGAGAATCAGGCAGAGGATAACCTCTGTTTCAAATGGTCAGTGTCCTGGCAAATATCAGCATGAGTAACTGGAGTTCATCAGCCTGTATTTACGATTGGATACAGAATGCTCTACCCAGACATGGAGTATTATCTTGCATTAAACTCTCAACCACCTGAGCACCTCAAGTGAAGTGTGATTAAGTGTCCTGCTGACCAGCTGCTCCTTCCAGCTGAGAGTAGCCCGCTTTTCAGCAGTGGGTAAAAATCACTTCTATGTAATGTCAAGTTGGCATCCTGCCGGGAAATAACCTTTCCCTCCTTTTACTCAGTGAGCCACAGATCCTCTCATGGCATCTATGACTGGGAGGCTCACTTGGTCTCATCTGAAACTTGCTGCCTCCCAGACATTGTCCGGGAATATCACCAGTTTGGTCATAATCTCCTACTCTCACCTCTGAGGATTTCTGTGGGAGATTGCCTTGATTGTCTGCTCACACTTTTCTTCAGCCTCACTCAGGCAGCGCCTGCAGAGGGGATGTGGAGATCTGAAGCTGGAGATCTGTAAGGAGCATGGAGAAGGTGAGCTAAGAGTAGCCACCAACTTTGCTATCTAGCCCACGGCAGGAGGCAATTTGGAAGGCCCAAAGGTACCTTCATGATGTCACAAAAAAAACCCTGGAAGGTGACTTTGTTGTGTACAGGACAGGCAAGTAAAAAGTGACGTCTCAAAAGACGTGTTGAACAACAACCCCTTGTTCACTCCCTACAAATAGAAGACCACCCACAGAGAAAGAGAAGTCATAATTTTCATTAACTAGAGGGCTAGTTTAGTCTCTACTGTTCAAACTGGATGACAATTTCTCCTGCACGCTAAATTACAGAGAAGCTGTAACTTCGGGATTAACTGGGTTTTGACATCCCCACCCCATTGCTCACCCCTTCCCTCCTGGCAAGGGCGAGAGCAACAAGCACCACCCAACTCCTGCACTAAGGGTTATCCGACACAGGGAGCTTCGGTGGCTGTGTGAACGTGGTTTCTCTGCTATGAGAGAAGAGGCCCATTTAGATCCAAGCCAGAGTCAACATGACTCATTGGCTCATACATCCTTCACTGCAGGGCTCAGGAGGTCACTGCAGGTTCAAGTCTCACACTGGGACTTGGAATGGTACTTCACACTGTGGGGAAGGGAGGGGAGATGCTGAGCTCCTGGAGGTGCTTCCTACTGCAGGAGAGAGAGATTTTAATCTGAGATCCCTGCTGGCAACTCTTCCAAAAGTGAATTAATTGCACTAGGGCAAACACATCCCTGGTGGGGGCTCCTTTATCTTCAATGTGTCCGTCATAGGGCTGATTCTGTTGTTATTTTGGAGGAGTACTGTGTGCCATTTCTTGTTTTTTGTTGTTGTTGGTTTGGGGTTCTTTATTATTTTTGGGCTTTTTTGGGTGACCTGGTCTTCTGGCTCATGTCCACTCTGGCAGCCAAACAGATTCCAGCAGCCAAAGGTGTGTGTGTTTGCATGAGCCCTTGCAGAGTTGCTGCACAAGTTTCTGGCCTTGCTAAATCACAACTCTGTTGCTTTGCAGACCTCTTTCTTCCACCTTCCTCCTAGGACTGGAGGAGTGGGGAAAGGGGTATACAAACCATGTCTCTGCTCTCAGCCATGCAAACCCCTAACACAGAATAGGTGATGGGGGAGCTACATCTGTGCCCCCTTCCCTGCAACTCTAGCTCTTGGGCTGCTTTTCCACTACCTGTCCTGATTTTAACACTGCTCCCACTCTCCAAAAAAATGCAGCAGCTCTGGGGCAGCTGTTCCCAAACAGCTACAGGCTCAGCAGGGGACAAGAGCACATCAGGTAGACTTCCCTGCTGTTATCTCAAAGGTCTTGCTGAAGCTTGGTTAAATGGTCTTCTGCAGAGCAATGACAGCTGAGAAATGCACAGAAAAGAGGGAGAATTTTCTCAGCAGGTTCTGATGGTGAAAGCTCCTTTTTCTTGATGAAGCAGAAGGAAGCATTCATCCCTCTAGATCAGCTTGGCTGGCAGTGAAATACAGTTAACTATGGGTGAAACCCAGGACTGTGTACAAGGAAGGGATGAAAGTCCTCATCTCTGAGCAAAAGGGGTGACAAACTAAATGGTGAAGGTGAATGTCAGTGTTGTCTTATCACAGCTGGAATAACTCTGCTTTGGGAAAGGGGTCTCCATGGAGTTAATTCCAAAAGGTTTGCAGCACCTGGTCTTAGAGCAACATCTAAAAATGAGAAAAAAGTGGAAGCTGTCAAAATCTCTATTTGTAGAAATATGCTGAAATATGAAACAATTTTCCTTACAGGCACAACATCTGGGTGTAGAGTAACCAGTAAAAAGTATCCAAACCTCAGCTCCTGCTGCTTCTCCCTCCCAAGTGGCCCCTTTTATCTGTCCTCTCAAAACGAATCCCAGAGAGGTTCTTCCATGACCATTTTGAATTTCCTTACATACTCTTTTTCAAGCAAGCAGGAGTTACCATTCACTCCATTTGTCAATCACTCACTGATAATATTGAATCTATCCACTGATCAAAATTGACAGAGGGTGGAAAGAAATATTGTGTTCCTAGTATTATTGGGAAAATAGGCAACTAGGGTAGAGGGAAAATAAACTTTCTGAAGTGAAAAATTACAGCAGGGAAAACATTATTTTTAAACACCAGAAACTCCAGCCAAATAACATTATGCCTCAGAGTCCATGCTCAGTCGTTTCTGATCTTCACACGACTGAAGCAGTTTCACAGCAGATTTGTCTGGCTGCTGCCTGACTCTCTCTATCCTCATTTTCCTCTTAAGAATCACTGTTGCAGGACCATGGGAACAGAAATAGTTCAAGAGAACAATCCAAGGGACTACCACTTTGGGACAGACCTCATGGTAACTGGACTGCTAGTTCATTTCAAAGGGCAACAAAGTGGGTCAAAGTCATCATTTGAATGAGGAGGACTAAAGATGGGTCAAATCAAGTTTGCATTGTTTGTCAGTGTCCACAGATGATGCTGACTGGAGATTTTTATTCTCCCTTTTAAGCCATTACAGCTGAGGCCAGAGGTGAAACATGATGGTGTTAGTGCAATAAGAGCCATTGGCAGGATTTTGCCAGACCTGTTTTCCTGTCTGATTCACTACAGGATGGATGAAGGGGGGTCTTCATCGAGACTTGCTCTGATAGAGTTAATGCATTTTACAAGGACAGCTGCCATCTCTCAAGGTCATTTTATCTTTTCGTTACATGAATTCTAGGAAAGCAAAGATTCTTTCCAAGTAAGTTGCTGGTTTATCCAAGTGATGGTGTTACAGAAATTGTTGTATAGGATCCAGGTTTTTCTAGGGTATAGTGAGTGTGTGTGGTGTTTAGATTTAGGCTGTGTGCTGCCAAGCTACTGGATCCCTTTTTTCTTCCTTTTTTTCCTCATCCCACCCTCTCTCCCCTAAATCACAAGCCTAAGAAAAACAAATAAGAATAATAAATAAACAGATGAAAGTGGAAACATTCCTAAACCTGTTATCACAGAGGCAGTTTCTGTCCAGACCATGCTAGTTTCACAACGAGCCTTGGAATTGTCAATTCTCATTACTTTCCAGGGTTGAGTGCAGGAGGAGAGAATTTCAATCTCTGCTTTCCAGAATCAAACCTTCTGTTTAATGCAGTAGGGAAAGTTGAGATGAAATATAGGTCTCAGGAGACTTTTCCTGTGTGAAAGCTTATTACAGCTGTAACAAAACCTTCTAATCGGAACAGATTCTGTTACATGCATGATATTCTGGTCTTGGGCAGGGTGGGGGGGACATGAGAAAAAGATGACAAAAAGCTTTAAAAGCAATTAAATGACAACTGCATTCATTCCCTGTCTCCTCCTCACTGCTTTCATTTGCTGTTTACATAAAACGTTTTCTTTTCTGCATTTTCTGGGGGTCTTGTAATATTTGTAGGAGTTTTGCTGGGTCAGGTTGTTGAATGGTATTTTGCACTTACAAACTTGGAATCACCTGCCCGAATGGAAAACTGTTTAGTGGTGTTTGAAATACAGAATCCATATTACCATAGCAGGAGAGCCTAGTGGGCTATCTAAACACAATATTCAGTTACAGCTGAAGACAGGGAACCACTTAAAATGTGTCACAATGTCCGATGTAATAATAAAGTTGTAGACAGAAGAAACCCAAAGGCACAATTCCCGCCCAAAGCAAAGTGTCTCTGGGCCTGTGTTGGTGATATAAATGGCTTCACTAAGCAATTAAGAAAAAAATTAGTGCCAATGTAGACACATTCAAGTTGTTTTCCTCTCGTTTGCTTCAATGAATTATACTGCCTGTAAAAGAGACACAGAGAAATTGTGAAGGGAAAAAGAAAAATATGTAAGAAGATGAAGTACCTTGCTATTCTGCATTGTACTACCTCAGTTTCTTGTTCCTTGTGGTGTTCCAACAGGACAAGTCCACCTCACCATTTCCTTTGGGCATTTTGGGCATGCTATGGGGGCTCTGCAGCAGGGGGGTTCACAGATCAGAAATAACATCTCTTCAGTTAGGAAAGCATGAAAATGAACTCTATCATGCAGAGACTTGAGAAAAGTCATCATTTTAAGACTTGAGAAAAGAGCTGTGAGACAGACCCTTGGGTTCTGTGTAGCTCCCTGGCCATGACTTGCTGGAGAAGGCTGGGCATACTTTTGTTTGATCGTGGTGAAGTATCTACACTTACCTGGGATAAACACACTGCAGTACTCAACACCAGTGATGTCAAATCATGCTGAACTGTAGGTAGATGAGGAGCAATGAAAAGATGCTTCTGGCCTCTTAAGATTTGTATTCCCACCAGACTCTACTCCTTTGTCTGTTGTAGGGTCTTCTGAGTATGGATCATGTCTTGCTTCATATGTCTATTAGTTGGCATGACTTGAAGAAAGATTAGGAAGCTCCCTCTCCAAGGGCTACTGTGATACTAGTAAAATAAAAGCAGCAAGTGCCCTGGTGTTCTGAGGCAAATCTGAAATGGTGATGATGATCCAGGAAAGAGATCAAAAATCATCTGATCCTCTCTGCTATTCATGTGAAACACTGTCCGTGCACTGGGGTTTGAAGGGAGCAATCTCATTTTCCTTCATCTCTCCCATGGATAGGTGTCCTTTTTCTCTCTTCTCCTTCCCTTAAGAAATACAGGGTAGGGACAGTAAAATTATAAAGCAGCCTATAAAGGTGCTTCATGCTGTAAAATGCAACTCAGATAATGAATGTTTCCAGCCCAGCCAGAGCACTCTCTGAGGGATATTTTTATCTCCACAGTGCCTGAGATTAACTGTACATTTGTCTTAATGGTATCACCCTTTAGTGTTAATGGAAGCTATGTGTGTAAATCCCTGACCATCCAAATGAGAATACACATTGAACGATCACAATAAATCAAAGTAAATGGAAGACCCCTGCAGAACAAATTCATCTCCAGAGTAGCTCCTGAGGCTTTTAGGAAGCTTGTGCCAAGCAGGCACAGCAAGAACAAACACAGTAGATCATGTCACCTGCTTTATGATTTCAGAGTACTCATAATGATGATACTTCCAGTTCGAACACAGCAATTTACTCTTTTGAAATTATTTTCAAAGGAAAAACACCACTGGGTTTGGTAATGTTGGGTTCTCTATAGTATTTGGAGAAATGGACTCTGCGGTTCTTTCCACTCTACTTTCATCTCAAAAATGAGATTGAAGGTCTGAAAAAAAAAGATCACTACCGGAAAAGGGAAAATACATTTATTTTCAACTGCTTAGACCACTTTGAACTGATGAAATTTTGTGAAAATGGGTCCATTTTAAATACAACAGCTATTAAATTCTCAGCAACAAATCCAATTCCCTTTTCCAAGAAATACAGGCAAGACAGACATAGAAGAATAAAGAGACATAATGTTCTTCTGTGTGTAAAGTAGAAACAAATATCACACAGTATAATATATTAGTCTTTTGTGCTTCACTTAGGCACTATGGAAATGAAAGACAGACAAATCATTGTCCTTTTATAATTTGCAGATTTTTTTTAGGTGAGGAACAATAACTTAAAGGGCACTGATGACAACAGGGATAAGTATAAGACAGGAATGGAGTTTCTTCTTCCAAAAGAGTCTGCACCTGTCCATATGCAGAGACAACCTAGAATTATATTTCAGACTACATCAGCAACTCTGTGTTTGTTGAAAAATACATTAATTCCCATTGCCTGTATTTCTGAAGAACTGCTTGAGCAGAAAAAATGAGAAGAGGGAAGGTGATTAATTTTGATGGTTTTCATTGTGAAATAAAGCATAATATAGAAGGGATGACAGAGAAGATTATTAACTACAAAGTAGAAATATTAGTATTTAGGTTGTTTGATGAGGGCACAGAAAATGTCCTCTTATGAAAAAATTACTCTGAAGTCCTCCTTCATTCTGGCTGCTGCCCTTCAGTCTTGCTACTTTGAGGACTGCTGTGCCTTATAGGTGACAAAGTCAATGCCAATCAATATCTTTCCCCTGTTAGGTGGAAGCAACCTTAAAAATTCCTCATTACAGCTTTGCATGAGAAAAATCCACCTCCTAATGTCTCCATCCAAGGTCTCTTGAATCTCATATATCAGATATAGCACAGACTACCAGGGAGTTAGGAAATCACCAGTCAAGTACCTGTCATTTTAAGAATATAGCATTTTTATGCTGGGTAAGTCTCATCTGGAATAATACATTAGGAAATAGAAGTATGTGAAAGGCAACAAAGAAAACTCAGGCTATAACCCACTACACAAATTCTCTTTCCAGCTCTAGATGTGGATTGGAGATTTTCAGGCTGATGAAGGTGAATATCTCCCTCCCAAACTTTCACTTTCCCTGTATGCATACTTTCTTTCAAAGCCTTTTCTTTTGATTGATGGGAAGAGGGCTTAGAAAAAAAATCTCTAGTTTCATGTCTAGCTTTTTCATCAGCTGTCCTCCAACGTAACTCTAAAATTAATTCTTTGGCTGCTAACTGCTCTTAGAAAGATTTTGGCCATTTTCCATCCCTGGGGTTTCTCCATTCTTATTTCTTTGAGAACTTCTATGAGCTTTGTACATTTAAATTCCTCCTGTGTAGAAACTGTTTATGCATTTCCTTATTTACCCCGACAAATCTCGGCCACCAAGTGGTCCATGACTCCCTGATTCCTGAAGAAATGTAAAGTTGCTATCAAGAGCAAGAGGAAACACTTCTGCATTTTCAAACAGTACTCCCTGGGTTGCATCACTGCAGAACTGGAACAAGCCAATGAGTCAAGACCTACATCTTAAACACACCCGTGTTGCAAACTGTTAAAATTTGACCTGCTACTCTGAGTTAAATAGAAGTATCTGGAACTCAAAATATTTTGATATTTTGTAGTTGTTTCCATCCTCTTTCTCTACTCTCTGAGAGCATCCAAGACTGAAAGCTCAAGAGCCAACAGCAAGAAGGGGCAGCTTTTGGCCCAAGAGACAATCAGGAAACACTGAATTTGTTGAGATTAATTAAATTTCTGACCTGTTCCTGCAGCAGTGAGAGGATCACATAAGTCAGCTGGGAATTTGATGGAGGCCTGCATTTAAACAGAAAGAGGTTGTGCTGAAAATTCAGATAGGCAAGTGTTGCTCATGTCCATCCATTGACTCTAGTGGTTTTGCACTTAAAAAAACAGACTTACACAAAGCTCTTTTCTGAAAACCCAACACCATGGGGACTTATCTGGGGGAGTAAACAAATGGGGCTTTTTGTTTCCCGAGGAGGAGGAGGGCATGCAGCTAAAAGGCAGCTCTCCCATGCTGCCCTCCCCCTTTGAGCTGCCAGCCCCACCTGTCAGGAGCAGGAGTAACCAGAGAGATGAACAGCACAGCGGTATTTTTGCAGGATGAACGCACCGGGTCAGCTGGAGGCCTGCTGAAACCCAATATCGAGTTGTGGCTGCAGACAGGCACCGTGCGAGGCCTGGGGGAGGAGGGTGCTGAAGGATGGGTGGAAGGAAAGCAGGGTAGTCCCAAAGGAGGCAGAATTTTGCTTGGGAGACTTCTGCTTCCCTTTGGTGCCCCCGAAACTGAATAGTGGGGATTGTTGATTAAATGTGTGACTAGGGCTGGTTGCAGGGGGAGGATAAGGGGAAGTGGAGGGGCAGGGACAGGGGCAGTAGGAACAGCACTCACAGGAACAAAGAGCACATGTGTACGCAGGCACTGTGTGCCCAGTTCCCAGGGGAAAGGGGTCACTCAGAGGTATCTATTTCGTTCATTCACCTGCTTCTCTCTCCTTTTGTGCAAAGTAAACAGAAAACCATGGCACTTCAGCCTTCCCCCTTCCCAGCTCTCCTGGTACCACCAGCACTGGACCAGCATGTTTATTCCAGAGAAACTTATTGTCCAGCCATGACAGAGTTTCCCCCATGCCTCTCATGCAGTCAGAAACTTGCTGCTGAAGGGGCTGCTTGGGGAATAAACACCTGCAAGGAGCCACAGCTGTGGCGTGAGCTGCTCTCCTAATGCTCTGTTTAGGATTACAGCACTCCAGAGTATCACATTACCCCAGTGGCTGCACTGAAACCTGGTATTAATTCACATTAGCAAGGATCAGATTTAGCATGTTGGGAGGGGGAGGACTGTTATTATTGTTTCTAAAACTGCTGGAGCAAACTCCTAGGATTGGTCTTTCATTAATACTGGCAATGGCCAGAGAAGCTTCTTTGTTCTTCCACACCCCTGGCCACTCACCCTATCTCCTCTTGCATGAATGCCTCTAAACACAGCTGCTTGTTTCCATGATGGGGTTACTTGCTTATTTTTATTTTTGGTGTACCAAAGTTAGTAACTTTCAAAGCAAATTTCTGGATTTTGTGGGATTTCTTTGGATTGCAGAGGTCTTCCAATACTAGGAGGAGAGTTACAGTGGGGTGTGGATTCACCTCTTGCCAATACCCATGATAAATTATCCAAACATTGGAAAAAGGGAAAGATGTTCTAGGCACTAAGAACAGTGAAATGCTGGGATGGATTTGTTAAAAGAGGGCATGGAGCCTTCATTGCCAGGTAATTTTGAGCATATCTGTTGAGTTGATCTGATTTTGTCTTTGTGTAGGGACATTGCACTCGCCCTTCAACGTGTCTTTCAACCTGCTTTTTTGATGCAGCCATTATAAGGGTGTGGTGGAGTTACTTTTCTTCCTTGCTTTCCCTACCCACACTGTCCCTTCTTTACTGAGTGTTGATGAGGCTGCTTCTGTCTGAGGAGTGCAGGCATTCCCCAGGCTTATGGGTGGCACCTAGACTGCTGTGTTTAGTTGTCCCTGGAAGGCCTCATGATATAATCCTGGTGTTTTTCCAAACCAAGGGCTATTTCATGTATGTATAATTGACCCCTGATTTCAGATGTTGCTTCTTGAAGCCAAGGGAACATAATCATCAGTAGCAATAACCAATGTTCACCACAGATAGGGTTAAATATCTCTGGAATGCCCACAGAGAGCTTTGGGACAGATATAAAAAAGGAAGTGAAAAAAGCGTTTCACCTGAAGCTTTCCTTCAGAGGCTACAAATCTCACCCATGTTTGTTAATTTTATTTGCAGTTTCAGAGTTATCTTGAAATGTCATTATTATTAGCTGTGCTACCAAATTCAGAAAGTAACAATGTTTAACTAGAGAGGGGTGGACCCAAACAATCAGGCCAGAGATGGGGCATGTGCTGTACACAGTGCCAGGGGTGAAGAATGAAGACTAGTACATCATCTACTGACTCCTGTGTGACATTTCTTTGTGTAGAGCACAGAATACTTCTGGCATTTGTTAGTGTCAGCCTTCTGCACAGAAATCTTGTACAGATCATCCAGATTTGTAAAGCCAGAAGAGGACATCTGAATATCAGGTTTCACTTCCTGTGTACAAACACAGATCTTCAAATTTCAGTTTATTACATGTCTATTGAATTTTTTGTTCCAGAAAAACAGTCAGAAGATGGGAAATCACATGCTTTTTGTGGTGCTTTATTCCAATTAAGCTGGTGAGTTCTGATTCCCTTCCCCTGCTGCCCCCATGTGATCCCATGCCATCCTGATGGGAATGGTATACACTGCAGAGGATGGTCCATCTTCAAAGAACTTGCTGGCACCTCAAGATCAGCACCGTGTAAGACTGACCATCCATCTCATATATATCACAGTATCCCTCCCAAATGGCAAACTTCAGAGGCATTTTAGTCATCAATGAGCTTGGGATCATATTTACTGAGTTCCAGTGTTGACCTGTCAGACTCTGGTTCCTTCTGATACCAGTAAAGTAGCTGCTCCTGTATGCTAGGGCAACTATCATGGCCAGTCTGGATATAGCTCTTGATTTTTATTCTTCTGTTGGATTTCCTGAGCCATACATGTGTCTCCTGCTGATGCTGTGTTTTTAGGATTATTGCTTTCTCCTGTGCTCTGACGCCCAAGTTTATTAAAGTTCATTTTGTTTTCCCTGGAGGAAAAAGAAACAGGAAAAAGAAAATCCTGTCTTCAATGTACACGTGTTTTTCTGAGGGCTTTCAGCATTACTGCACTGTTGTATGTGTAAGTTGAAGGCAAGGCTCTGCTGAACAGGTTTATCTCTCCAGCATGTTATCACTCTCTGGACAGCATGACTTCATACAGGGTGGAATTAATGGGCTTGTGATGGAGTCATAGTGCAGCTCCTCAAAGGCCAGTCTGTCTGGGAAAATCCAGGTATTTATGACAAACCCTTGAAGTAATTAGTTGACTCCAGGAAAATCCAAGGACTTAAAGAACTCTGTTGGTGTGTTCTTCTAACCTGTGTTTGGATACATCCAAAAATTCATGCCTACCTCTTGTCTCTGCAGATCTAGCAGTCTGAGCACAATGACTGTTTGGATGGCAAGGATGAAGCAACACAGGAGGCTTAGTCATTAGTGGGGACTATTTTCTTTCAGACAACATCAAACAGAACAGGGTGTTGAGCTGTCCTGCCTGTGGATCTCGATATGTTTGTGAGAACAGAAAGTATCCCCATGGCAGGTGGGGAGGCTCCACAGAGAGCACTGAGGGAGCTTTTCTGACCAGACATAACCACAGCTCCAGTTACTCCAGATCATTTAGGATCACTTGCCATTTTCTGCAAGTAGAGAAGATGTCCAATGTCTGGGTAGCATTCTTGTTAGATCAGTTACTTTGCTTCTGCTTGGATTTTCTGCTTTCACCTTCAGCTGCAGGCACACTTCTTTTGCTTTTCCTTTCCTGAGCTTTTACAAACACTATTCTGGGAAACAGCTCCTTCCACTCGTCTCTACATTTCATCAGGTAGCAAATATCTCTGCAATACAGTTCTTGGCTGAATTTACTCAGAATGAAAGGTGTTGATGCATTGTCTCACACAGAGAAATACTGACAAACCAAACAAAAAAAAAGCTTTTCTAAAGACACTACAGAAAACAAGCTGCTGCAGAAAAGGTGAGAATCGTCTAAAAATGAAAAACAGTCAAAATGAAGTAAATTTGTTCTTTTCATCAGAACATACACAATTGAGTAAGTTGCCTGTCATTACGGCATAGAAAATCCAACATCTGTATAAGTGATGAAATTTCATAACCTCCCCTGTATAACCTTGCTTGATTTTGACACTAGTGACTTATGACAGGTTTAGAGGTCAACCCTGAAGCGTGAGTATTGTTTCAATCATGCTGCTCCCTCTCATGAATTACGTTAGCAAGGGCTTGGTCACAGTTATCTGTGCAACAAAGAAATATTGTAGTAGAAGTTGTAGCATGGTAGGATAGTTACTGTGGTGATGTAGTTAAAATGCCTGGGAGAGAGATTTTCATTGTTGAAAAGTCTACATAATAAAGTTTAATGTAGTCCACGGGACACGTTTTTTTCCTTAGGATTTATGAGTGGAGCTTGGTGAGTGCTATGTATTTTGGTCTGATCACCAAAATAGAAAATCAGAGAGGAAGAAAAGGCTCAACCAACACGATAATCTTTTGAGGTTTTGGATGAAAGGAAAAGGTTGATTTTGGACCTAAATGAAGTGTTTCATTGGGCTGAAATTGAAAGGCTTTTACACCTATTAGTTACTTAGATAATTTAGAAACTTTTTTCCCCTTGCTTTTAAGTGCAATGCCTATTTTTAATTGTAAAATTTATTTTGAAAATACCTGAGAGATTTTGAAAAATGTCAACACTGATATATTCTTTGGCCAAAAATATTCACCACACTCTGCTCAGTTTGGTGATCTCTTTTAGTCCTACTCTAACAACAGCTTTTGGCACACTAACTATTATTATTATTAATAATAACCATAATATCATCACCCAGCTGTGCTTAGAAGGCTTGGGCACCAGTCCCAGATCTGCTATGACAAATCTTTTCAGCTCTCTGGGCTTCTGTTTCACCTCCCACTCTTTGGCTCTCTTATCTAGTCAGATTTAAAGTCACAGGGTCAGGAACTCTCATATATGGAGCCTGTTACGTACGCACCAATGCTTGTGCTACTGCTCCTGCTACAACCGCATGAATGGTGGATTTTCTGCTCCATTCTCCCCCATCTATCAGCCCACTACAGAGATTTCTGAAGTGTCTCAGGCTCCTAAGACAGCTAGCTCCATGAGAGAAGGGAAAATGAGGGAGCAAAACCAATAAGGAAATTATTTTTGTTTGCATTCTCCATGCAGAGCCCGAGTGGTTAGTCTGGGGAGTGGGTGACACTGAACTGTGACCATAAGCATTGCAGCCACTCTTTGCTCAGCTGTGATTAACTTCTGTGTGAAGCAGAGTAGTGTACACCCAAAATACTGTTTGCTTCGAGGACCAGCAAGGATCTGAGGAGACTGAATGTAAATATAAAGCACAACAGAGAGAATGGGAGTGAAAACTTGGCTTTTTGGGTTTTTTAACAAGGATACCTGTTTTGAGAGGCCTCATTCCATGTCAGTCTGTTACCAGGTAGAGGGGGGATCATATGCTCCTCTTCCTCCCTGCATCTGTAGCTATATTCCTGTCTAGAGAGTAGGTTGGGGAATTAGATCTATTGGAGAAGGAGCCAGCAGTAAGCAAGACACAGAGCATTGAGCCAATTTGAAAACTAGCATTTGCAGAAGTGCTGGTACAAAACCAGCACACTTTGGAGGCAAAATGCTGGGAAAATAATTTTCAGAAAGGACTCAGAGAACCTATCTCATATTGTTTAATTTTCTTCTATATCTGGGCCACCAGGGCTTCATGTATGTCTTTAGTAAATCCATTAGGATAGCATCAAAGATACCTGACTGCCTCATTTTCTTCTTCCATAGCATTTGACTGCTTAGCAACATGATTGTTGAACCTGTTGCATAACATATTTTGGAGGAAGAACTTGCAAGAATGTTGTGCAGAGCAGAAGATTGGGTTTGATGGCAGACAGCAGGGCTGATCTGCTCTGTATTTCAGGTCTTTTTTTCTTGACTGTGCTTCCCAGAAAACAGGATTAAAAACTTGGGGATTTTGCTGCCACATGACACATGGAGTGTCCATTTTTATGACTTCGGTGACCCTGCACCTGCCAAACAAGCACAGCCTCACTGCTGCCCTCTCCACCCCACTTTCTGCAGACTCAAGATCTGGTTATCCACACTTTCATGTGTGACAGTATTGCTGAATGCCATTCCCAGCACATCAGAGAAACACCTTGACAGGAAGAACAGCTGCTGCTGGTGGCTCTATTGACAGTGATGTGGAAACAGTTTCAGAAGCTGTTTCTAGCATAGGGCTGCATTGTCAGCTTTCAGAATTTGGCCCCAACAAAGGGGTTCAAACTGAGCTTGGTTAAAGCTCCCTTATTTATACTAAAGTCCAGACCTCAATCCTACTGTGTCAGAGGGTGGCTGTTTCTTACCTGTTGAAAAATTTCTCCTGAGACAAGTCACCAGGCCTGGCATCAAAAGGGTGATTTTTGAGCCTTAGAAATCTCTTTTGTGGGTTTTGTGCTAAGAGTGACTGAAACTTGCTACTGGTTCATTTCAACTACATCCACCGAACCGTAACTCACTACTGCATACAAGTTCAGCAGGAACATTCCCAAAACCCCCGTAGAAGAAATTTACGGTTGCTCAACGCTCTGTTACTGGCGGCCACAACTGTGTGTGCTCCACATGTCTTTGTAATCACTTAATGACTCATTTCCTTAATCTCTCATTTCCTATAGCCTTATTACAAGCAATTCATAAACCCAGATCCATAGCTGTTCTCTGGCTGTAGTCAGGAAGCGCTGAACTGACTGCATCTGGTTGGTTGGCTGAAGTACCCCTCTGAAACTTTCCACTGGACCCTGTCTTTTGCTGCAGTGACACCTACTGATGAGGTAAGAGTGTATTAACTACACGGTCCCTTGATGCCAAATGCAGCCAGAGACCACTTCCTGGTACTAACCAGATGTTTCTGCTCTTTTGGAGCAAATTTCACACTACATTGGAAGAAGTTTTGCACAGTCTTGACTGTAACACACCAGTGGCCAGCAGACCTGAACAGAGATCAGTGCAGCAGGAGGAAATGGCACTTCATGTCCAGGCTTCTCATTCAGCCATCAACCACCTTATGGCCTTAGGAAGCAAATCTTGCAAGCCAACATCCCTGGGGATGCTATATGGCACTAAGGAAGCAGCCAAACAGCCAGCATGCCTTTGCTTTCCTCTGCAGATCCTTTTATTTTTCTGGAGAAATAACTTCTGCCAGAAGTTGTAACCCTGATACCTCCTCAAAACACCCCATGGTGACTGGGAAAAGGGGTGTCAAAGCCTGAGCTCCATTGCTTGGTGCTGCCAGGCCAAGGGTTTCTCATTCTGTGAGAAGTGTTTCCCTTTCAAAGGCCAGTCTTTTCCCTATACAATTATTTGGAAAATTTCAGCTTCAGTTCAAACACTACAAAAACCAACCTGCACCACCTCAAGAAGAGAAGAAATGGGGTTAGCACTCCAGAAGAGCAAGAGGAGAGTCAAAGAACGAGTGAAGGAAATAAGGACACTTTCTAACTGGAGACCTTGGCTTTAGCCCAGTTTGCCATGAATGTTATCTGTTCTCTAGTATACCTAAACATTGATTCATGTGGGAGACAGCATGATAAAGGAATGAGCATAGGATAGGATTAGATAGGATGGGATAGGTTAGGAATTGTCAAAACATTCCTCAATCTCCCTCTCTGCTTTGAGATCCTGTCTGGCTGGCACTGCAGGTTAACATCTTAAATCTGAGGCCAGCAACCCAAAGCCGATGGATAAGCATTGTGAAACAGGGTTGGAAATCCATGATCCCTAAGCCTGTCTGTCCTGTGAAGGAAAGGTCTTCAATAATTGCGCGGAGGGTTTGGGACATAACAGGTCTGCACAAGAGGAGGAGTACTGAAGAGGTTCTCTCTCACACTAGAAAATCTGGCTGCATTTTCGCCATTGTTTTGTAGGACTGCAAGGCCTGAACATGAATTCCCCATGTCATTTTGGTGCAGAAGCAATGCATCTCCATCATCTATCTTCCACTTCACCATCACCACAGCACAAATGGAGCAAACACACTAAGAAGGTAAATGACCTACCCAATGTATAAAAGAGGAGCTTCCTGAGATGTGACAAAGTAAAGCAGAATCTACCTACAGCCTGCAATAAGGCTTTTGCCAAAAGGTAAAGCAACTCAAATAGAGGTCAATTTTGTCAAATAGAAAGGACCTCAGGAACATGTTATTAACTACTGGCTGCATTATGTCAGGTACTATATGTTGTACCACCTCCTTCTGGATGGATTCTACTCACCTCTACTGCCCACTTTTCATGTCAATTCAAGGTCTTCTGGGCAAGAATCTGAAATCTCAGTTTTGTTTCTGTGACTTCTCCTGTAGGACCCTCCAGAAAAGAGGCCCTGCCTTGAAAACTTGAGTCTTTCTGAAGATGGCAGGTGCTACAAAAAGAGAGAAATTGTGGATGCAAATCCTCTCATCTTTGATGAAGCTCCATGATGAGATTATTGGGGTCAGCAGTTTGAAAAAGTCTTCAGCTTTTAAAGAATTTCTGTCATGGCTGATGGGGACATGGACAAGGGGCACCAAACCACAGGGTTTCCACAGAGCCCGCAAACATAAACAGCAAGATCTTTCATGGGTACCAAGTAAATCACAGCTGATGGAGTTCAGGGGAAGAGAAAAATGTCATGGTGGTACAGACAGATAGATAGACAGAGAGTAGAGTGGCTTTGTAGTGTCTAATTTGTTAGAATAATGCAACAAGACAGATCACATAACATGAAAACCTTATCTAACTACCCCTGTTCAGAACCTGACCTGGTGCTACAAAGAGCTCCAGTGTTGTCAGCTGAGAAACTGCAGTGTTTGCCCTGAGATCTCACAGTACCCCAGCACAGGAAGCCATGGCATCGCAGCAGATTATCTGTGATTTCCAGTTTTTGCAGGCACAAGAGGTCAGTGCCACAGCGCCTGCAGGGAATGTGACTTTTCAGCTGTCTTGCTCTCCCCAGTGAACTTTGACCTTTGCACAATCTAATATCAAAGAACCAATTATTCTCAACACTCATATATTTTTCTCCATAGACTCAATGCCACATGGTTGCCGAGGGCAAGGCATCATGCTAATCAAGGCAATAATTCAATGGAAGGCAGTGGGGGGCTGTCATGATCAAGAGCCTGGGGTTCCACTTCTGCCTCTCAGCCACAAATATGGATTCAGTCATGCCTGCTTGTTCCCTCCCTCTCCCCCAAGTCGGTGCCATGATCCTGTCCTGGTGTAAGCTATATAAAGAAATTAAAGGAGATACACCAGTGTATCCCACTATCTCTTGCCATACTCAAGTTTCCCTGTCACCTATAGGTCTCCTCTTAAAAGAGGCACCGTTGTCCAGTGCTTATTTATCTTTTCATTCCTCAGCATCCAGAATTAGCTCTCCTCTGTCCTTGTGCCTGCCGCAACTGGAGCCATTGGAAAAGTGACACTAGGAAAGTATCACTGCCTCGGTGGGATGGGGAAGAAAAGAGGAGGCTGCAGTCCCACACAACAGACACATCCAAATATCCCACTGCTCACTCAGTGTCCACAGCCTCCTTTGGCCCTCACCTGCCACCACTGCATACCATGAGCTCACAGCATCAGGATCAATGAAAAATCAAAGACCCATCCAGGAAAGGCTCTTACTTCCAACAGCAGGCATATGGAGCTGACTATAATTTTCCCACCCAAAGGTGTTAATGTGCAAGAAAATGCATTAAATGTCACAAAGTGCTGACAACTTGGCTCACTGTGACCAACAAAATCCTGAAGCTAAGGAGTGAACTCATTTCCCAGTTGTGTTGGGTATTAGCCCCCACCCAGGATGTCAATATAGATAAATATATCTCACGGTATAACTGAGCCCAGATGGGTCAGAAATTCAGTTTCAAGTGCATTAAACCAGTGACTTTCCCAGGTTAATGTGGTATCACACCGTGGCCTCAGATAGAGTAAGATGAGGAGAACTCACTTGGTTAACATCTTGGAGGGAGATGTTTTACTGATATTTTATATGTTTTAATAGTGTTGTTGACTGTTCTGTCACTAAGTCTCAATGTCTTTTAAAGTGGAAAGCATGGAGTGGCAAGTGAGTGTGCTGGAAATTCATTCATCCCCTGGAGACAGGTGGGGTTAATTCTGACTAGCACAAACCTAGTGGGGAGATGGAAAACGAAGATAAACACATAGAAGAAATAGAAGTTGATGGATGTCTGCACAGTTAAATCTGACAGGTAGGATTGTGCTTCAGCATAGTTTGTTTCCCTGTAGTTGTTCCAGATTTCTTTGTTGCAAACTAAAAACATCTACAAAGGGCCTGCAAGCTTCATATCCCACTTGTACTGCATGGAGGTGATGACTGCACTTTAAAAGACCTCAGGATTATTCAGTGGCACATCCTGGGGTGTAAATCAGCTCAAATTTAACCTTAATCACTATGGGTAATCAGTGGAAAGGGTTCAGTTCAGACTGCAAGGGTAAAAACAGCCAAGGCTGAAAGTACTCAAGGCTTCTGAAGGAGCAAAACATCGAGGCAGGGATGTTGGCTAAGACAAAAACATCGTATTTCAGGAAAAAATACGAAATGCTCAGATTATAAAGCATTCCAACATGTATATGTGAGCAGTCTTTCTCTTTAATAGCAGGATGTAAATGCTTCCTTTCTTACCTTTTGTAAACATAGGAGAAAATGTCAACCTGGATAAATTTGATTTTGAATGAATAAAAAGTCAATAATCCCAATCCCAAAAGGAACTGCAACACATGAGAGGAGAATATAAGAGCAGAAATGCAAAACGCTACAACTGAAATGCTTGTCTCCTTCAACATTAGAGTCCTTAGAGAATCAGAGCTGTTCTATATCAAAAGCAAAAGTATTACATACCAGTGCTCTTAAAAAACCAGAAAAACAAAAGGAGAAAGTTAGAGGCTGAGAGATCTGAAAAGATAGAAACCAAATGCTCTGGCTTCTTGATATGGTTTTTTTTGGGTTTTTTTTTTGGGGGGGGGGTTTGTTTTTGTTTTGTTTTTTTTTGTTTTTTGGTTTTTTTGGGTTTTTTTTGTTTGTTTGTTTTTGGGGTTTGTTTTGTTTTGTTTTGTTTTTTAAGGAAAGAAGCTACTGGAGAAATTGAAGAGGATGACTCCTGGTACCCAAATGGAAGATGGAAGTTAAACTCCATCTAGTCAAGACCCTGTGGAATGTGCATGTTGGGGAAGAAATGAGGAAGAGAAACTTTCTTACCAGGATACACACATCTGAGCAGCTCCTAGGTGGGAAACATTCCTGTGGTGTGGTTTGCTGCTGGTCCTGGCCCACAACACCTTATCTCTCTGGGTCTATGGCCCAGCTCCTCCAAGGAATGGTGCATCCCTGTGGATTTCTGGCCATGTTTGCCCAGTGTCACCATCACTGATGCTCCCCAGTCTTCAACTTTCTGGTCTAAATTGTGCATGCATTGAGGCTCCTGCATGTGTGAGTGTTTTAATTGAGTGTTTAGTGTTGGCTTGGAAGGTCAGGAAAGTTAGTCCCACAGGATTTATATTGAAAGCCTTCAATTCCTACAATTTTCTGCATCTGTCTCATACTTCTCTGTCTTTCATTTATTACACTTCATTAATTGTTTTTCTTTTCATTGGAGGCGTAGGTGAGAAAAAAGCAAGTGAACCACTTCCCACGGAAGCAAAAAGTGTCTCAAAGTTGCCCCATGAAATGGATCATTCCCTGATTTAGGAGGAGGCTGTGAACACATTCTGGCAAGTGCTGAGAGTGCTGCAGGGGCCAAGTCTCTCCCAATTATTTTGCCTCCCAAGATCTTGTCTCCTGGCTGGATCAGACCATGCGAGAAGGAAAATGCTGAAAAGAGGAGGTGGGTGAGAGGAATGTATTTCTTACTTTGCTTCAGAGGCAACTCCATAAATCTCCACACATTAAGGTCTTCCATATGTGGATTTTCAATATCAGCTTGTCACTTCAGGCTGTCTGACGTGAGCTGTTGGATGGGGCTGCTGTCTTCTCCAGGGCTCACTCACATCCCACCCAGATGCCAGAAAAGGTTGAAAAAACCAGTGAAAAATGCAAAAGGTGACCATTCAGAGCATAGTTTTCCAGAGTTGCAACCTATTGACCTATTTTCATCAGGCTCAGTTGCATAGACTATATATCAGGTCCAGGGAACATCAACAGAAGAAGGAAAAGGATAGTTTAAAAAAAATTATAATGGGGAATTTAAAGCGACCAAATACTACCTTCCTCAGTTCTCCCAGATCTTCCTGTAGATCTAGCAGCTACCTCAGGCTTGGAGATTTCTGACTCATTTCACAAAAAGGTGCTTGGAGTTCAGCAGGTGACTGCCTTCTATTTTTTTTCTTTGTTGGAGAAAAATATAAATGCATATGGGTTTATAAACCATTCTCTTCCTACTCTTTTATTCATTATTATACTGTGCTCAAGTGCAAAAGTTACAGAAGCAGGTAGGAACAGAATGGGAGAAAAGCAGCATTGAAAACCTGAAGTGGGTTTTGAGATTTACTCAAATCCCAGTAGCATAGGTCTCAGAAAGTTCACAAGTTCACATCTGAAGCTCAGTTTTGTAGCTGCTTCTGCTCTTTTTGGGATGCAAAAAATTGCTAAATCCTGGACCCTAGAACGGAACATTAATGATCTTTCTGGATGCCAGTCCATAGCTTGGGTTCATCTAAGCTCTTGCTGATTAGGGGATGAGTAGGACCACTGGAGGTGCAAATACTTGATTGTTTATAAGCACTGGCCACTACCAAAGAAATGTATTTTTTCCCCAGACTTCTGGATTTGTGGAAACAGATGTTTAAAATGAATGTTGTAGGACTCATAGCCACAGGTTACTTTAGAAAACTAAGGCAGAAGTGGATTAAAACCCAGATATTTTTCAGGAGAACAGTCCTTCCATTGGTAAATAATGCAATGGCCTAAATCTAGCCTCCAGTTTAAGAAGTTGCGAAACAAGTGATTGCTGAGAGGATATGATGGGGAAATGCTACCTTATATGTGACCTTTGAGCTCTTCTTTTACACATACACAATGGGTCATATTGCAAAAAGTGTGTCCTGGTAGAGATGGCTGATCTCACATGAAACTTGGAGAAAAGTGAGGATGAAAAGTAAAATATGTCTTCTTTTTTACCATGTAAAGAACCTTGATTCAAACTAGGAGGTAGTCAAGTTGAAACTGGAAAGTTAGGGAAAACTCTTAGCTTCCTTCAAATAGCTGTATGTAGGGTTAGGCAAACACCCCAAATGAACGTGGCCTTCCTCAGGGTTTTGTTGTCTTGGTACTCCCCTGGGAGCATTGCTGTGATATTTGAGAACCTATAGCTGCTGCAACTAAGGTCCAGCTGTGAAAGTGATGATATGCAGTAGTGACTAGGAATAGCAGGGAACCAAGCTTCAGTGACCCAAATGCCTCTCATAGTTCTCTAAAAATTCTTTTCTTTGACTACATTACAGCCAGACTTCCATTCAATACCAATGGGGTGCATTGAGGGTGGCTTCTACCTGGGGATAGATGTATCTTTCAAATTGATTTTTGGCATGGTGCAGGCTCTTTTGAGCTCTTCTCTGGCTTTGAATTCTGCCAACTATTATCAGTTGGGAATTTAAAAAAAAACAACCAGAAAAACACTTTACTTTTCTCCAGTTGGCCTTAGCCCACCAACCAGTTGTACACAGAGTCAAATACAGCTGTCAAGCAGTAATGTGTTTTCATTTTTTTCCTCTTGCTGATTATTCCTGGGCTGAAGCTGAGCTGATAACCTCAGAGACTGTCTTTTTGGGCTGGCTGCAGACCAAGAATGTAATTTCACAAAGAAGTGCTGAGGTTTCAGAAGCAAGGTTTCACTGCAATGTGGAATGAAGCTGGGAAGTTTTAAACACTGTCAAGGGACAGTGAATGCCCACCTCCTGCCTCTCACTGAATTCCCCACCTTTCTCCTGGACTGTGGAGTACCAATCTGCCTTGTGGAAAACATGGGATCAGCTCAGGAAAACATGGGTTTCCTATGCACCTTTAAACTTTTCCTGTCCAGAAATTAATTGGACTGTGGGGCGTAGCAAATAAAATGGCTTATTTCTTGCATACCAGGACAGATTAGGGGAGCAACTATCCAACACAGTTTCCCTTTGACAGGAGGGCTGAGACTCCTTGGGCCAGTGGCATGAAATTTCCAGCTGAGTTGCTCTGAGGCTTGGGTATCCTTAGGAGTGCCATAGGAGGCCCATAGTGCCTCCTGTTTCCTCTTGAAATCCTTAAGATAGTCCTCAAAATGCTGTATTTTTTGGCTGGGGACAAAGTTGCAGCAGCAGATAGTCCATGCCTCCCCATCCTCCCTTCCTGGTGTCAAAAGGCACAAGGGAAAAGCTGAACATGGCAGATTTCCAGACTAATCAGAGAGGCATGTTCCTGTCTTTGCTGACAGCTTTTCTATCCTCCCAAGTATGGTGTGGCCAAAGTGGAGACTGGGGCTGCTGGAGAGCCAGGTGCTAAAGGCTTTCCATATCCATCTGGGAGCACAGCAGAGTGGCTTGCATATGATGCAGACGATGATCTGCTCTCCATTAGCCTGCTTGGTGGATCTGTACCACAACTGCCTGCCTTGTGTGGTATTGCCACATCTCCAGACAAGTAAAAATGCAGCTAAAACTTTGAAGGTTTGTTTATAGCTCGAATTTTTCCTCAGTACATTTGCTCCTCTTCTTGTCTGCATGCAAATGTGTGCCAAGGGGGAAGGGAATGCTTCCTAAAAGAAATTAAAAAGTTCATGGAATGGTGTCTGCTGTCTTATCTGACAGTAGCTCACCATTCCAGTGGAGAAAACCAGGACTAGACATCACAGTGTATGTGGGGGTGGGGGGTGAAGAAGAGGGAGAAAAGAGAAAAAAATTGCAATATTGTTCTTTAAGCGGCTGATTTCCTTCCTCTCAAATACCAAACAAAATTTTAATGATGAAACCTGCTAACAGCTGGGGCTAATTTGGAGGTTATTTTTATGGCAAGAGCAGCAAGACAATAAAAGGTCAGTCCCAACTGCAGCTCAGTTCAAGCGTTTATTTCAGCAGACCCTCTGCAGTAGTTGTGCTCCGAACTCCTCCACCCCCATTGCATCACCTCTGCCTGGTAGCATCCTGTCATGGGGATGGGATCACAGGCCACATATCTCCTCCAAAGGATGCGGAGGCTGCTGTAGCTCCTTGCTTAGCAAATCACAAGGCAGGGCCAAGGCCTGCAGGGTTCACATGGGGACTCTCTGGAAATGTTGTCAGTGCTTACATTTATATGTCATTGGATTTTCAAGACTATTCCGCTTTGCTGTTGTTGGTCCCAGTCTATCCAGGATCTTCTTCATCTGCTGTGGAGGAAGACTGTTGTCCCAAGGTTTCTCAGGCTTCATGGGAGTTTAAGAACAATTTACTGCTGCAAGATGCATGGCTCTCTCTGACAGAAAGCTGCTCACACCCAGGACTAAGAGAAGGGCTGGACTGCAGGACTTGAGCTTGGGGGGTTGACAAGGATTGAGTTTTTTGGGAAAGCCAGTTTTCCAGCCCTGAGCCTGGTGTACCTATGTTCCCTAAGGAGCACCCATGGTGAGGATGGGGTGGAGCAGGAGTCCCACCAGCCATCAAGGGAGTCCCTCAGCCCCAGGCCCACGTTTGGCAGGGCGGAAGGAACGTGACAGACACAAGCTTAGACTTCTGGCACTGGCTGGAGCTTAAATAACCACCATAGGCTGTTAAACCAAAGCCACTGGCTCTGGGGATGGAGGAGGGCACCAGCCTAAGGGCAAAGAAAGCCTCCTTTCACAAGTGAGAACCAGCACCTCTCGTGACACTGCCATATAAAATCATGCAGCACCTGTTAGATCTTTTCTCGCTCTGCTCTCAAGACGCAGGAACAGCTTGGCTCTATAAAAGCCTCAATGTGTTTGTTTTCATTCTGAAGAGCTAATCCAAACCCCTCTCTTCCCAAAGGACAGGGAAGGAGGGGCTGGAGGGGGTATTTTTATTTTTTTCCTTCTGCTGGGGAAACAGGTTGGAGCTGTTAAAATAATTGGCAGCAGTAGATTCCTGCAGGTTTTGGCTGCATTTTAAAATAGAGAGGTTTTCTTCTTCTCCCTCTCTCCCCTTGTTTTTTGTCTTCTGATTTAGCCATAAAATTGCCACTTATTACATTAGCAGTTGCAGAAAGCAGGAGTTTTCCTCATTAGAGTGGCTTCTGCTCACAGTCTCTGGTAATATCATTTGGTTGGAAGGACCTTGCCAAAAGGCTATAAAACCAGCTGAGGACTCACACAGCAGTGTCCGGAGGTTGCTTTCTTGGTTACTTTGGTAACACAAAAGCAAAGCTTCCCTCTCTTTTCAGGACAGGGAGATAGGTTTAGTTTTGGGTCTATTTCTACCTCCTCTGTCTGGTGAAGGACTTTGCAAACAAGCAGCAGTTGGGGACATGGTAGGACAGGAGAAGGCCCACAGCATGTGTCAGGTCTGTAACTGAGTGTTGTGGCTTCCAGGGAAGCCAGCTCAGCTATGTGCATCCCCACCTGCATCCTCCTGAAAACCATCAAGGGCCAGCAGCATGCAAGCCCACACCTTTCCCAATCCTTAGAGCACACATATCACTGGTACCCACCCAAGGCAGTTGGTGAGTGCCACCTTCCAGCTGGGACCAGACCCTTCCAGTGGAGGGCAGATGGCAGGGTCTATAGCCTTTGAAGCCCCGGAGCAGCATTGCTGGGAGAAGGGAGCACTCCCTGCCTCCTCACAGGTGTAATCAGCCAGGCAGCTCACAAAAAAAAAAAACCAAAAAAACACCTCTGCAGCTCACCGAATTGTACTGCAGCCCTTTTACCCAGATTAGAGTCTCAGCAGAGACCCAGTCTTCAGGGCTTTTTCTCCAGCATTGCTATTGCTCTTTTTCTTAAATCCATTAAATTTGAAAGAGTGCTTCAGTTTTCAACAAAGTGGAAGCTGTGTTACCAGAGCAGATGAGATCATGTTCTGAGTTGAGTCCTACTACAACACCCTCATCCAAACTTACAGAACAATTCAGAAAAGAGGGGCAATCCATGTGCACCACCAGCCTGCTAAAACTCCTCTTGATGACACAAACACACCTTGCAAAGCTCAGGAGAAAATATATCTGGAAGATATTTTAACATTGCAACTCCTGCAGAGATGTATCCTTATCAAAACTGTCTGGTCAGGTAGAGATTTAGAGTCTTGGGGCCACAATGCATCTCTGGCATAGTCAGAATTACTGGCATTTCTGCCTTGCTTTTTACCTCCATGGACTTCAACCCAGCCAGCCAGACATATGCTGTATTGCAGTTGAACAAGCCTTCCTCTGAAATGGACCTAAATTTTACTGTGGGAGCTGGATACTTCCCACTTTGGGGCCAAACTTGGATGGAATGCTGTGTTCCTTAGCAGGCTCCCCTCCTCTCTGAGCCAACAAGTGGCAAAGCCCAAGAGTTGCAGGTGGCCAGAGCTACAAAGCCCAGAAATACATCTGCTTCATTCCTTGCTGTGAAATTCGAGGAAATTCTTCAGTTTCTGAGAGTCCTGGTTTAAAGAGCAGTTAGATACTGGCTTGTCATTAGACATGGTGCAGTTTCTTCAGTGGCTGTGTCTGGAAATGGAGCACAACAAGCAGGCAAAAGACAGACACTTGGCTGTACACCTACAGAATCCAGTCCTCTCTATCCCAAACTGGCAAAACTGACTGAAGCTTTCATTCTGGTACTTCACCCAGCATGCCCATTGTAAACCTCCATTTGTTACAGCCCTGTCAGGAACAGTCCTCCCAGCATCTCCACACAATCAACCATCCAGTCAATCTTGTAAAAATCAGGCTGTCAGCACAAAGTTTCAGCAAAGGGGTCAGGAAGATTGTAGAGTCCTCTGACCTTTCCTTTGTCAGCTCCTCCTACCCTTCCCTGAACTTTCCTTCTCTTTGGCAAGAAAATTCAGAAGTCAGTTCCATGACTTTATGGACAGATCTATATAAAACAGTGACTCAGTCTGCACTCACTTACTGGCAGAGATGTATCAGCTGCAAACAACTTTAAAATGGTGAAATAGAAAAATTACAATTAAACAGAAAAAGAAAACATTCTGGGCCAAAAGTTTGGGGTGTAAAGTCTTCCTTCTGTGTCAGCAGTTTCTGCTATTTAATACTAGAGATGGACCCAAAGAGTTTCTTTATGAATCTCTTCTCCTTCAAAGCTCAAATATTGACTCTCAAGAAGATTTCTGTGTCTTTGTCCAGAACTCATTTCTACCTACTTTCAGTGTAAAGCTCATATTAAAATAACAAGATAGCAGTGGCTGGCAGTGTGGAGAAGGTGTAATTTACTCATTAGATATTTCTTAGCACCAAAATCCCAGCTGCAAGCAGGGATCTTAGTTGAGGATGGTCCAGAAAGGTTCTTGTTCTGAACACCTGGAGGACATTGTGCTGCTCATTGTCAAAAAATGCAATCATTTTTGGTCATTTTAAGTTACAAGTCTCAGGAAAGAAAAAACACTGGTAGTGATTTCAGATGCTTTTTTTCTCCTCCCAGAAATTAAAACCAGTGCCTGGACTGGTGCCTTTGAATGTATTTATCTTTTTTTAAATTAAAACAACCACTTAAAAAAAAAAAACACACTAGTTACTGGCTTTTACTTTAGCTGAAATTTTCTGGCAAGTGTCATGCCAGGTTTTTTTTTTTTTCTTTTTTTTTTCTTTTTTCTTTTTTTTTTTTTTTTTTGTATGGGAACTTGCGGGGCAAGTTGGTGTGAGAAACTTTCCCAAATAATCTGTGTAAACCACACCAAAACCCAACAAACTCCACCAGTCTGGAAAGGTCTGGGAGTGAGAGGAAGGCACATCTGCAGACAGGCTGGGGACATCAGCAGTTTTCAGCTGGCTGCCAGCAGCAGCAACGGCTTCTGCATTCCCTCAGGCAATAGTGAGTTGGATTTGGTGGTTCTGGAACCAGCAGAACACCTGGTCTGGGCAGCCTTTGGCTTCTTCATGGAGGATTTGAAGGGAGCCTGAGGAACTGGGGCACTCCTCGCTTGTGGGCAGTCTGGGCACCTGACGGCTGTGGGCTGCTGGGGAAATCCCGGCCAGCGCCTCCCAGTACTGCAGGCAGGTGTCCAAACCTTTGGGCCAGAGGGCAGGTGAGTCCTTGAAACTCTACTGCGGACACAGGAGAACTCCCTGTGGAAGGCAGGACTCCAGAGGGAAGTGAGAAAACCGAGATGCATCAGTACAAGCATCTTTGGTGACATGAATCAGGACGGAGCAGGTTCAGGGTTGGGCGGCACAACCTTCAGGTTAAAATGGTGCTTTCTGGGGGGCTTGGGGGGCACTCAGAAAAATAGTCAATTTTCATTGAAGGTCTACTTCCTGCATGACTTGGACACATCAGCACACTGCCCTCTACTCTGAGGTCCTGTATCCCCATCACAGGAACAGCAGCATTCTGTGCCAGCACTTATGGAAGAGCCTCCTTCAGTCTTGGCAAGGTACCAAATGCTTCCACCTGCCCCCAGAGAGAGTTTGAAGCCTAAATACCCCCAGCATCAGCCTCATAGGCACCATCATGTCTTTTCTCCCAACTCCAGTCTGGAGAGGGAAACATGTTTAAACCAACACAAGTCTCAGTTGACCACCTTTCTCTTGGAGCTTGTGGTATCTAAACCTGAAGCCAAGCCTCTTTCCTGCCATTTCATTTTCCCCCTCTCCTTCCCAGTTTAACTTGTTTCCTGTTCTGACATTTGCAGCAAATGTGTGTCTCTTGCTTTGTCCTGTAAACTTCATGTGACCATGGGAACAGTTCCTGACCCAGCTGGCAGCCTGCGTGCTCTTCTCAATAAACTTTGGCTCTCGCCTCAACTGGATCTTTAGGAAACATCCAGGTGAGCACAGCTGGGAAAGCACTTCCATTCACCTTGAGGATGCATACAGCATTTCTTCCCAGTCTGCCTTTCACTGGGGGAAGCTTTATCCCACGTACCTGCTAAAACACCAACCTGCTCCCCACCACACTGCCTCTCCTCAGATCAATCCCATTCACAACTGCCTCCCCAAATCCTTTTTTTCAGGGCACATGACCAGAAGAAAACCAGTGGAGTTCTACAAGATGACTGGTACAAGGAAAGCCTGTACCAAATTGGAGAAGGCCAGAATTTATGGGCAATGGTTATTTTGTGAAGCCTGAAACTTCTTATTGAAACTGTCAGAGCATCTGGAATACTTTTGCCAGTCAAAACCAGTGGTGCCCAGTGCCCTGGTTCCCAAATTTCTGCAGAAAACTTCAAAGCACTGTCATGTAGCTTGAAGGCCCACATGGATCCCACCTGTTTGTTAGGCCAGCCAGGTGATTTAGTGTTCCTCAGACACCTTCCTCACACCAACTCACAAACTGGGCAGGCAAACAGCACTGACTGCAGTCAGCACCCACCTCTTGTGCTTGCACCTTCCTGGTGCACCAGGAGAGGACTGGGGAGGGAGGCAGCAGGGCTTGCAAGCAAGAGCTGTGTTATGGCTGTGTGCAGTGTTTGACAGAGGAGCAGAGCAGCCTTCAGCCCTTCCTGAGAGCTGGAAGCAAAGCCAGGGAGTCCACCTGAGGGGATCAGCATCAGGTCACCTTGCAACCCAGCTCCACACTGCTGAGGAACCAGGGTCATCCACGAATTTTCCCAAATCCCTCTGTCATCCAGACCCCTGGAGTGCCTGGTGGGGGTGGCCTGTTAAGTCAAGAGGGCAGACCACTAGGGAATCACCACCTTCTGACCAAAGTATGCAAATCTTCCCTTCAATATCAGGGAGAGGAGATGAGTTATGTTACTGGCCCTCCCAGCTGACTTGGCATGTCCAGCTGGGAGCTGCAATGAGCAAACTGGGTGGAAGAAGACAGAAGGAAGGATTTTGACCAAGGAAATGAGTATCTCTTGCTGCTTTTGGAGGGTTCTGGCATTAGCCCAGAAGGAGGATCTGATGCCTGAGAGGGTCTGTGAGAGCCACCAGCATGAGAGTTACTGTGAAATAACTCTCAGGGCTCCCCCCGGGAGGGCTGAGCAGCAAAGCGCTCTGTGCGTGTGCACGCACGGGCATGAACAGAGCGCGCTGCACAGTCTCAGCAGTGTTCTGAGGAACATGGTTTTAGGCCATTCTGGGGATTTCCCAGCCCTGACAAAGAATTTAATTTCCCTCCACAGGATGGAAAATTCAGCAGGGGATTGGTTGCTCAGGCCACTGAAGCAGAGCAGTTACAATGTGGAGGCAGGGTCTCCTGCCATCAGCAGCTGCACTGGGTCCAGTCACAGCAAGGAATGTAGGTTAATGGAGAGCACTTAGGTTCCTGGCTCCTATGGGTTTCCCCACCATGAATCTATCTTAACAGACCTGCAGCTAGGCCTGTCTGCTTTATGTGCAGTAATAGCCCCCAAATCTCTCACTAAAGGAAGGAGAGGGTGGCAGAAGGTCATCTCCGTGGCTTAAGCTGGAGCGCAAAGAGTTTCCACTGACAGGGCAGATGGCAAGGCCAAGCCTGCCAGACCACTACCCATTCCTAACAGAAGAGAAAAGATGCTTTTCAAATGAGAAATCTTCCAGATATACACTGAAAAAAAGCAGAAACTGAAAATATGTGGGGGAGGGGAGAGAGAAGGAAAGCATGTGTGAAAGATACTTTCCCAGAAAAGAAAAAAGAAAAAAAAAAAAATCTCAAAAGTGAAAAATCCTTGGCACCAATTATGATAGTCCAGTTTCTTTGGGTAAATTCTGAAAAGAATTTCGCTTGCTTTGCAGAGTGAAAAGATCTTTGGAGAAAACTTTGAAATGAGGGTAAGTCCCAGTTCATGCTCTTTTCTGCAGTACCTCAGGACTGGGGGAACTCTGTGCAACTCTCTGTCACCAGTGCCCTGCGTGACCTTCAGCAAGGAATTTAAATCACCTATGCCACAAGCTTAGTTGATATAATAGGTGATAACAGGATGAAAAAATGTTTTGATTTAAAAGCCAAGATACAGTAAAAATATGTAGACTGGGGTTCATCTGAAACATTTCCAGTAAAGCATCAACAACAAAAAGCTGTTTGTTTTATTGGGATGTCAAATATAAATGCTCCAACCAGTCCAAAAAAAGCCTTTTTGTTTAATGTTCATGGCTCAAAAAGGTGGGGAGAAAAGTATTATCTCTATTTTTTAAAAGTTAAATATAGATACATATATGTAATGTTTCAAAACAAAAACATGAATAATTTTTTGAGATGTCAGACCAATTTAGTTTTTAACCTAAGAAATTCAATATGAGTGATGTTAGTTGAAATTAGGAAGTATATTTGAAGGGAATTAATAAATACATATAAGTATATATATATATATATATATAGGGAAGAATTCATCAGTTCAAAAAGCCAGCAGTACCTCCCAGCCTTGCAGGAGTTTGGGGATAGTTAAATCAGACATATGAAATCCACAGAAACTATGTGACAAGATGCCAGATAAGTGTCTCAGAAAGACAGGATTTGATTGTCATGGGCCTGTTCTCATGAAAAAGAAAAGGCTCCAGTTTCTGTACAATTATGTACAGACAAGACATGTGTTTTCACTGCATGGCACCAAGCCTGGAGTATATTTTTTGCTCCTGAATTACAAGGAAAACTTGGCATGAGGATGACCCACACAGCAAGAAGTGGGCAGATTTAATACAGATGCATGGGATATTCTTTCAAATTCAAAAACTTTTAGTATCATAGCTGGTTTTCCCTTGACCTATCTACAGAATACCCTCAATAGGGACCTTCTGAGATTGGGCTGGGATTTTTAGGTGTTACCACCACATATTTATAAAGGGAAAAAAAATTATCTTAGTGCCCCTCCACCTGGGATTCTGCAGCAGCAGGGCTTTTGAACTACCACAGTCTGCAAGAGAAGGCAAGATTGAGCTGAACAAGGAGAGGATTTTCTGCCTCTGCCTGTAGCAGCTTTTGAGGTTTCCTCTTTGGGTGCTCCCTTCACATGTGTTGTCTCCGTTTCATTTCTTTCAAGCCTGCAAAAACAGGAAGGTGAAGGTGCTTTTGCATCATGATCTTGTTCAGGATAGTGGGAATTCAGAGAGATGGGGATGTAATTCTAATTCTAAGCTTCTCAGCAGCACCCACGTGTTTGTGCAGCTCCTGCAACCATTCGGAGTAGCCACCAGGTTTGGAGAGTGTCAGAAATAGAGGTTTTGAACTCTGCTAGTTCTTCCTTTCCTGCCTTCCACAGTGATTCCCTCAGGACCATTTTCCAGCTCAGGTATCCAGATCATAGTCAGCCCATGGCCAGCACCACCACCGAGCCCTGATGGCTCTTTGCCTCACTTCTCCAAGACATGCTGCTGAGTGTTTGCACCAGCAGCCTTCCCTGCCTGTGGACCTTTGCTGGCAAGCAGCCCATTCACCATCTTTCATGAGTGGCAACATAACCAACACGGAGAATTAATTTTGCTCATTTAGAGAGGAGGTTGGCAGTTAGTACCAGGAACAGCCGTGCTTCTTTCAAGATTTAATCAAGGTCTACAAACAAGCCAGAGGAAGAGGCAACAAGCATCACATAACAAGCTGACTAGTCTGACTCTGACATTTTCCTTCTGTATTCCCAAGGAACAGCCCCTCCCAGGGAAAGCAGACAGCACAGTTATGCAGTGTTAGAAGTATAATTTGAAACTGTAAAATAGAAGAGCCTCCCTTTTGGTGCAGGTCTCTGGATGATCTTTCCTTTTGAATGTCACACAAGCCATCACAGAGACATGTGTCCTTTGAGAGTTAAAAACACCAAACCTGTCTCACTGAGGACAAAAGTTATAATTTAATTTGTGTTCCAAAACATCACTAATAGTAGTATGATCCTGTCCTGTCATATGAAGTTTCCAAGGACAGCATGAAAAGTTTGATTGAATGCATTCAGAGTGGCCATGGGTGTGAAATGTCACACACATAAGCACGTATCTATGTATGTGTATATATATGTACACACATACATATATAAATAAATATATATATATATATATATATACACATATACACACACCACACTGCAACTGTGATGGACTGAAAAATCAGGCCCTCAATATTTATAACTTTGGCTCATATCCCAAGAAAAGCAGCCCTAGTGCAGAAGCTCTATTTGTGGCAATGGGATCTACACACTCCTTTTTAGTTCTAATCCTAGGCAAGCTGGCAGACATAAGGTTTTATGGGAAGCAGAACAACTAATCCATGCTGAAGTGCACCACAGAAAGTTTCCTAAGTATAGCATCCCCTCAGAAATATGAGGGCTCAAATTAACCCCCTAAATCCTCTTTATCAAAGTCAGCCAAGCCCAGGGATGGTAAATTGATTATGTGGCCAACTCCAGCAGATGAAGTACTTATGGGAGAGGGCTGTGAGGAAAGTGTAGAAAAAGGACTGAATTAGCAAAACTACTGACATGGAAATCTCCTGGAGCTTGAAGTCTGAGCACAGTTCTGCTGAATCCACAGCTTCACACCAGAATTTGGGGAGACTTGTGTCTTGCTTGGACACCCTGATTGATTTGTGAGGAACAGCAAGAGAAGTCCCTGGTTGAAGCAGAACTTGGGAATGTGGATAGTTATGACTCTGCAGTGTTATTTGTTGCCCCTTGGCATTATTGCCCAGTGTGGGGTGTACTCTTTGTCCCCTAATATTCCCATCCAAATCCATGGCTGTGATCAGCTTTGCTCTAGTTTCTGGGCTGTACTAAATAATCAAAGAGAGGTTTCATTCCACTTTGTGAGTACTGGCTTCAGGCCAACAGTAAAGTGGAGGTCTGGTTACAAACTTTTTTAAACACAGAAATGTGGCCAGGTCCAGGCTTTCTGTTTGGATACATTGCTCCAAGTCAAGGAGAAATTTCCAGTTGTCTGGATGCTGAGTCAGCAGAAACATTGGGAATTAGCACAGGTTTGTTTTTTGGTTTTTTTTTTGTTTTGCTTCCCCTTCAAACCTTGAAACGGGCTCAAATTTTTTTGCAGCTTCAGCCAGTGGTTCTCATGTCTTCCCAGATGAGATGTCCAACAGGAGATTGCCAAGTGCTCTTGGAGTTTTCTGTGACCCTAACCATTGGCCCAGAAAGGAGGGAGCTGAGGAGGGAGATGACACCTATCATGCTCATTTCATGTGAGATCCTGGAGGGACTGACAGCCAAAGGTCTTTCTTACCAAAGTGCAACTCACAAAGGAGCAAAAAGGGAGAGGAATGCAATGAAAACATCTGATATAGAAGAGCTTTTGGTTAATATTTCTTTGCTGAACAATAGTTGTTTGTGGGAAATATTTTTATATTTTTAATGAGTAAATAATGTTATCCAGAGGCAAATTTTCTGATAATGAAAAAACACAAATTTTGCCACACAAATTCAACCTCATGAATTCCTAAAGCAGGAACAAGTTCACCAGCTTCTCCCTTTCTAGTGCCCATGAAGTAAATGAAAAAGAGTTCAAAATTATTTTTTTTCAGTATTGATGGCTGCCACAGAGACTTCTGCTTCTACAGCACTGATCCAAATCTCAAGGTCTGACCCAGAGAACAGCCATGGCCTGAAAAATACCTCCACTTATCTTCAGATTTGAGATCTCAGTGAAGACTCTGAGTAGTCCCAAATTCACACAAGAAAGATTGGTGCCATTTGAAAATTAGAGAAAAGATACTTCAAACAAATTAAGGGTGTGATTTGAGGCTACAAATAATAATAGTAATAAAAAAAAACCCAAAACAAAGTATACCATGTAGAAAGGTCTCCTTGAAACCATTTATCAAGGATCTCAAACAAAATCTCTCATCTCCTTGACCCTAAGAGCTAAGGACCTAAATAACTAGGAAGGCTGGTTGTAATTTCCTCTAAGCTCAGATCACCAGATAAAAAAAAAAAAGGGACAAAAACATGTGTCCCTTTTAGATTATTTTTGCCCTCCTTTTTCCTTTCTCTTTTTGTGTGTAGAACTTTTCAAGCATCATGTGAACAGAGGAGTAGTTGGGACAAAAAACAGTGGAGAATTTCCCAAGTCTCTGTTGGGGTAGAAGTTCTGTGAACTACAGCCTGAACAGTTTTCATGCACCCTCAGAAACCTATAAATGTTTTCAAAGAATATTTACTAGCAACCTTTTCACTAACATTTGCCAAACTCATTTGAAAAGGGAAGCAAAGTTTGTGTCAGAGGAGCAATTCCTAGCAAGGGAGCCACAACCTCCTTTGAGCTGCCTTGGGGGGGGAGGCAGGGAGGGTGGAGTGGGTAGGGAAATAAAAAAGCAAGCAAAAAAAGAAAAAGGAAGAGGAGGCAGAGAGGGAAAGAGGGGGAAAGCATCTGTAAACCATAGTCTGCAACTTTGGCTTTGGAGCTCAAGATAATAAGACCACGGACTGACAAATTCCAAGAGTTTTTTTCTATTTATATTAGCTTATATTTATTTATTCAATATGTGAGGATGTGATTCCTTGCATTAATCATTACCTTGGTAGAGCTTTTCCTGATTCCTTTCCAATAATTAAAAAAAAAGAAAAAGAAAAAAATAGACACAGAAAAATATAGTGTAAATTGTAGTCTTTCATGGAACAAGCCCCCCTTGTAAGAAAGGGCAGGACAAGTTGTTGGGACAGCCCTGTAGTATAGGCTTTTATTTATATCATTGTTGCTGGAGATTTGCAAAAAGGCGTGCAGATGCTCTCCTCATGGAAACAAACAGGCCAAGTTTGTGTCGGATTTCAGAGAAGGCCTGGATAAACCTCTCTGAGCCATGTCACCCTTGAACTCAGTCCTGCATGTGGAATACCCTAGATTTCCACTTTGGTTTCTGTTCAATGATAGGGTGTTTAAAAGCCCAGCCTTCCAGCCTGCCCTACAACAGCCCTGCTCTGACTCCCCTGCCTTTCCTACCCATGGCAGATTCTCTGGAGATGCCCACTGGCCTAACAAGGTGTTTAGCACCATACCGGGGTCCTAAGCTCTGGTGTAAAGCAGAGCACGTTCCAATGTAAGTGGACACTGATCTCGTTCAGACCCCAAAGGGGTAACTGAGATGTGTGATTGGAATCAGGCCCATTTTCCTAAAGAATGTGCAATTTCTGTGTTTAGAGCTGGAATTAATAAGAGCGTCCACTCAGAGCAAGCATGAGCAATTGTTTCCATTGGTTACCAGCAGCAGAGGAGGAAGGCAGCAGCTGGAGAGATGCCATCCAAAAAGCTATTAGTGAAAAGCAAAGGTGAAAGTGAAGGTCCTGTACTGGGATCCATTTTCATACTGGCTGAGTTATAGCGGAGCCTTCAAAGAAAAGGAGACTCTGCTTTGCACCAGGAAAATATCTCAGGGGAGGAGTTAGGGTTATAAAATATCTCTATTTTATAACCCTATAAAATAGGGTTATAAAATATCTCAGGCTAGGATGAAATAGACAAGAGTAGTTCTTTGAGCTACCAGCTTAAGGGTAGATAGGATTCACCTGAGCTGGAGAAAATTCCTCTCTAGAACAACACAAATGGCAACTACAAGGAGAGAGAAAGGGAGATCTGCAGGTGTGACTCAGTTTCCTGAATGGAGAAGCTTTTTGAAATGCTTATAGTGCTGTATAGGACTATTAAAAGTTGCACCCCCAGTCTTCCCAGCCACTGAACTATCTTCCTCTCCTTCATTCCTATAAATTTTACGTCTTCAAACAAACAGTCTCTTCTATACCATAAACATTCATCAGGATTGTAGGAAGGGAAGATAATGTATTCTGTGCTTCTTTTGTGCTGACAAAGAAGATGAAGATGGCTTAACTGATGATTTCTGGTATGCTTTTGGAGCAGGTGAAACTTTAGCACTATCTAAGCAATGAAGTCTTCCCCTCCTAGCAGAGACATGTATCCTGGCCAGCATTGCTCAGTTTAACCCATCAGCTTAAAATTCATCCTGCACTTTGAAGTGAGTCATCCAAGTGGGGAACAGAAATCTCCAAGGTACGCAGGCTTCTCCCTGCCCATGTAGAACAGCTCATCACAGCAGTCCTTCAGACTCAGGGCCAGCCCAGGGCTGCGTGACTCAAACAATCAGGTTTCCATCTCCTGCCTTGGGAGGCTAATCCACTTTTAGGAAAGTTTTCCTTAAGCTAATTTTTCCTTTGCTTAGCCTTAACCCACTGCTCTTAAATCTCTATGTCTTGCGTTAGCCCCCCTCCACCCTGGACCTCCCTGAATGACTGATCTTTCTTCTTGGATGATCTTCAGATATTTGCACATCATTATTTTTCTCTCCTGCTAAGAGGTCTTGTAGCCCATAGTAATGCTTTTGTGTCATAGTGTCTTGGGTCTTGTGTTTATCTGAAGCAATTTTCTTGTTTTCTTTTTAAGAAAAAAAGTCAGAAAATGGAAATCAAAATCAACTGGAGTCACTCACGAGTCAGGATGCCATCTGCCAAAAAGTCTTCCAGGGTGCTTTTGTTTATGGCTGACTTTCAAAACTGCAAATGAAGCAGCATAATGGAAATATTGGCACCACCTTATCTTTTTCTACACTAATGTAGAGACAAGTGAGCACATCAGGGATTAATGGGTGTGATACTTTGACCCTGTGGGAGCTCAGCTGGGAATAAGCAAACACCCTTTTGTCATAACTTTCTTTCCTAGAACTTCCTCTGGTTCATTAGTAATCATCCTCACCATTATTTTATATGTCTAGAATGCCAGGCATCCCAAAGGATACTCATGTCCTTAACACAGTATCCATTTGTTTTTATACTAGGAGCAGCAAGTGCTATAGCAGAGGAGTCCCACATCTCATTTAGGAAATATCAGCTCCTTGAACAGGAGGATACATTACCAAGAAGATGTAAAAATAGTGACAGGGCCAATGGGGGAATGCCCAGGGAAAAGGTTAAACACCTATGGTTAGACAAGGGAATCACCTTCTAATATTGATTTCTCTCCAGTCCTTGCAAACAAATTTGGATAGCTAATATCTTGGATACCTCTGATATCTTGGACTTCATATGTCCCTTGTAGATATCTAAAATTAGGGTAGGAAGAAGCACCAAAATATGAGAGCTGTACCGTCCTCTGTAAAATGGACAATTAACAGCATTGAGTACTAAGAGGAGAAATATCCTACAAACATTCTGAAATGCTCATATACTTGTGACATCAAGGCCACAGAAGTAGTTGCATTAGATGGATTGAATTGTAGTTAATTTCCTCTTTTTTTTTTCTTTTGTTGGTCTTGTGTCTTAAATCCTTTATACCCAAAAGATGAAATTCCTGTATTAAATACTCCAGTCCTTCCTATGGAGTGGCTCATGGTGGCTATTTTGCCAGCAACACTGAGGGTCCACAGAAGCTCTGAAGCCTGGTGCCTCAACAGCAGCTACAGGTTCATGATTTCCAGACATGGTTCTGTGGATTTCTCCTAGGAGGAGCATGAATTGTGACAGCAATAAAATAGTTCACCTCTGACAAGGCCTCTTGGACATTTCTAACAATCAGTGCCTTGGCTGGAACACCCATAAAATAACCCACAAACTGAAAGGGACGTCACTAGTGTAGGAGGGGTGGGGAGGTGGCCGTGAGATGGAAATTGGTCAGGATCTGAGAGTTAATGATGCTGACAACTTGGAATTTTCAGGAAGAAATTTTATCTCCATTTATCCCCATCGGCTGCAATGGCCATACCCATAGCATGACACTCCAGGCCCCAACTGTTTAGACATTATTGCTTGCTGACTTTTTTTCCCCTGCAACATATTGCATTCTTTCTAAACATCTGTTTGCACAGAGAGATGTGTTGAAAAGACTGTGGTTATTCATTTAATCACATTTTGACATGGCATCACTGAGTGATTATATTAGCAAAGCTGATGAGTTTTCTTTACAAAGGGAAGCCCCATGGAACAACATGAAACAGGCATTGTTGTAATTTTGCTGGAACGAAAGAGGGGAAAAACTCAAACCCAAAAAAAGCCCTTGCTCACGGCATGTCTCCACCCAGCAACGAAAGGCAAGCCAGAGATCTCTGAACAAGTCCTAATTAAGGCAGTAAGTTCACAGAGAAACAGGCAATACCAGGGGGACAGACTGCCTGATCTCAAAGTAGCTGGATTGGCTGGATTCATGTGCCTGACAGCGTAAAACCCCATTGTTCCTTCGGAACAGAAGTGGCTGGGGCACAGCACTGCATGAGTGCAGCTGGACTTCTGCACTCACGTCAGATGGGGGGAGAAGCTGAGAGTTATGTCGTGATCTGGACTTCAAGAAACCTGTGCTGTGCTCCAGATCTGGAGCAACCGATTTACTATTTGTAAAAAAACTCCACAAAGCAGCTGTGTACAGTTCCAGCATGAATTCAGTACTTCAGTCTCCTCTCCCATACAGAGGCAAGGAGGGTGATTTGAGGCAAATCCCTGAAGGTCCTGTACTGTGAGGAACTTCCAACTAAAAGAAACGTGAATGACTGCCATTAACAGCTCGTTTGATTGTATAATCTGCTATTCTTTGGGGTCTGCAGCCTTTCTGTGGACTCCAAGCTCTGCATCTCTAGGAAGCATAATTTCAGAGCATTTTCCTACACTTACAAAGAGGGTCCAGAAGAAATCCTTAAGCGAACCCTCCTCTTTCTTTTTCTCTCTTTTTTTTTTTAGGTTGAAAAGTAGAACAGATTTAGGAGAGCTTTGTTTCTGCTGCTTTCACTGTGAATTTATTGCTCATGAAAGGAACTAGGCTGATAGCTCCAACAGCTTCGTTTCATTCTCAGAAGAACAACTACAGAGGAAGACACTGGCGGATCCCCCAGGGCCAGGCTCCAGCACTCGTGCAGAGAGTCAGCAGATGCCCATCTTCACCACAAACCCAGTTCTCCTTCTGAGCTGGCAAGCTGGGCTGGGACAGCCACGTCAATGCTACGTGCCATGGCACAGACAGATCCTCTCTCCTGCGGCTGTCACCAGCAGGGTTGAGGCAGGGGGCAGGGGGCAGGGGGCAGTGTTTTATATGTGCTGAAATCTACTTTAAATCACAGTTCCGGGAGGGCAGATGGCCCTCCAGGGCCAAAATCTGAGACTCCATGAAGTTAAGACTATCTTGAAAACTTGTCCTAAATTCAACCATAAGTCCCCAAATTCTTTTGTGTTCTCTTCTCCTGAAGGAGAGGTAAATATGGTCTCTGAGAGAATTTCAGGCTAAAAATTATGCCTTGTATAGTACTACACTAGAAGCCACACTAGATAATCTGCTGGTTTTCAGAGTGCACTGTTCCTCCCCACAGCATCCAACTGACAATCCCATAGAGACTAATGGTACAGACAGGTGTCCTCTCTGCCAGCAACTGTGCTGATGGGAGAAATCTCTTCCCCTTGTACTTGTCACACCTCTCCTGCTAACAGCTTCTCCCATTGCATGTTCCCTTACTCATTTCAGCCACAAGGAGCTGGATTAGAAAACTAATTAAATAATGAGGTCTTCACAATTTTGTTTTAATCAAAGAAGTTGGAGAACTTTTACTCAAGCAGCTCTGCTGCTGGGTGGTTCAAAATTGAGAATATGTGTCCACAGCCTGGACACCTTTTCTTCTCTAAGGGGCTCATGCTTAAATAGTGCAATGGATGCAGGTCCCTGGGAAATGCATTGGGGCCAGGTGCTCTGCTGCTAATTGCTTTGTTTCTTCCTCTTCACTTCACCGGACTGCTAATCCCAGTCCTTCTCCCTTTTCGAGGTTGAATGGAAAGGTTTCCCATGAAGATGGAAATGCTGACTTGATGTCCTTTAGAAGGTGGTTTCATAATAATCCTGGATTTCTATTTATTTATTAGATTTCCAGCAATGGAAGAGCTTTCAGGAGCAAGGATCATTTGAGATCACAAACTTGCAGCAGAATATCTTTGCAGTTGTTTTCTTTCTGGTGGAGTATCCTGTGTGTGGAAGACACACTGAGCAGGAGGGATCCTGTGTGCACACAAGGGTGCCCCAGGCAGCCTCATGCTTCATGCAGCTGTGACAGCAGGGGAGCATCTGTGAGCCAGTGGACAATGCTCATGGCAAGAAAATCCACCTGTCTGTATCTGACACAATGGTATTTCCTGTTCCTTTACTCTGTGGGCCAAGCAGAGGTGTGACTATGCAGAGTCCTCCACAGGGAGAGAAGCCATGTAAGTGAGCCAACATGTGCTGGCTCATGGGATCTATTCAAATCCATTTCTTTCTACTTTTCTTAGCAGCCCAGTCCTTCCTCTGTCACATGCCTTGACAAAATGCTGTTTCATGTGTCAAAGTGGAGCAATTATTCTACACATATATTCATCTTCAAGGACAGTTTGAGTCACTTGAGGTTTTCTCAAGGCTTTGAGGTAGCAACTGATATCTCACAGAAGAGCTCCAGCTTGCAAATACAGCACTGGGCAAGTCAATATGCTTGAAACTCTTGGATGCATGTCAGGAGCTCACTTCTTTGTGAGGCTTGGCTACAGTTCCCAAGCTTTCTCCCAGGGAATTCATCAGGATCTCTCTCCTATGCGTCTGCAAGTTTATATTTTGCTTTGGCCTGAGCATCCATACTGATATCATACTTGTAAATCAACCCTCCTCTCCGTAGGTGAATGGAGGAATCAGCAGGAAGCTAATTGCATCATTTAACTCCTCATCCTCCTCAGCTGTCAATCAGCTTTCTGCTTTTGTGACCCAGAGTTCAGTTGTCTCCAGGTTTATTTTCATTTTAATTTTTGTGCTAATTAAATTTGGATTCCAGGTTTTAAAAAAGCAAAAATGGTACTGCTGAGGCTAGGAATCAGGAGTTGAATTGTTGTTATCTGAGTCCAGCCAGAGGGTAAATGATACCAACTTTGCTGTAGGCTCAAAAGGCCAAAAAACAAAAAGGGAGAGAAAACACAAGATACCTCCCAACTTGCAGTTTTCCTAGCTTGCCAGTTTGCTTTTTGGAGGGGGTTCTCCCTGTGCTCTGGCACTTTGCAAGGTTTATGTAAATCAGCATATGTTTCCCCACATCTGTGTATTTTACCATACACGTGCCAGCACAGCATATGTTCACATCACTGCTCTGCTGTTTCTTTACATGTGTGTGAATTCAACGCTGGATGTGTAAGACACAGAAAAGAAATGGGGGAGTGTGACCAAGCTGCTCTTCTCTGGTATACCATGAAAGATGCTAAAGGTGCTGAATAAGGTTTGGTCCAGCTGTGACATTTTCTACATGCACAAGATAAAGGTTAACTCCAAATGACCTCCCTGCAAAAGTGCTGGCTCACCTTTCATTAGCTGGACAGTTTTAATCAGGAATAGATATACAGGTGGTCTTCCATTGTGTTAGAATCCGCACAAGTCAAAAAACAGGGCACAAGAATTACCAGCCAGACTAAAAAAGGAGAGGGAAGAAATAATGTTAGAGGAGTTGGAAACAAAATCTCCTGGCCACCTGTTCTAGCTTTTTATCATACAACCTTCTTTCTGAGCACACCAAAAATGGACATGCCTTTCTAAAGGCACATGGGGGTCAGATCAAGGCAAGAAACCCTCCTCCAGACCTTGTTGTGGGACCTGGACCATGTCAGGCCCCCTGGTTGCTACCAGCCAAAAGGATGATGTGAGCAGTCCCTAATCTGCCCCGGGGCAGAGTCAGCCAGCACTGCTCAAGCAGCTGATCCAGGTGCTATGAGCTAATCCAGACGACTTTTGCTTGCAGCAGAGCTGACTGCCAGCAGAGCTCCAGGAGAGGTAATCTTTGGCTGGAGGGCTGTGCCAAGCATCTGCAAGCTGTAATGGCTTCAACCAGCACAGCCACTTGCTGGCTGAACATCTGCTGGTAGCTATTTATAAAGGGTAATACATACATACATACATACATACATACGTACATACGTACATTGACACGGTCATGTGCCTGGCTGAGCATGACACCAGGTTCCACCTGCTCCCTGGAACTGGGCTTGTCTTTCCCCTTTTCTCTTTATTTTTCCCAGCCTTCTCAGTCAGCTTTACTGTGGGAAAACCACTGGTTCATCTCAAGGTGGGATGGTGGAGAATAGAGAGGGTAGCCAGGAGAGGCTTCCACTGGGGCATTTCTCACTCTGTTCTCTCCTCATGTGGTTCACGTGTACTCACATGGTCTATTGTGAGGCCACAGGCCAGGGGCAGGGAGAGTCTCAGATGGATCTGATCACTGGAGCAGGATTCTGTGGGAAGCTTTGTGTTCTGTTGCAGGATGCTCCTCTTAGGTAATTGCTCAAACTCCAGCCAAGTCCCTATCTGCAGGGAGCTGCACTTCCATTCCATAACACCTTGGCATTATCCTGCTCTCATGAGTCAAACCATTGAGCAAGTCAGGACTGAAGAAACATGGAACGAATTATCTTTATAGATCAGCTTGTTCAATAGCTCCAGCTTCCCTGACTTTTCCTTGTGGGATGTTTTCCTTTCAAAGTGATGAAGATTATTAGGCCTGTGGGCAAGTCATGATGGCTCTCTTTAGAAAGGGCTGGGAGTGATGGATGACTTTTCTCTGTCTTCCTCCGCCTCCAAATTAATAACGGTACACCATAATTTGTCTCCCTGGATCCTTTTTCCAGTCTTAGCTAGATCTCAAGAAATGAATTTGCACTGGAAAAAAGGCAAGTTCTTTCTGAGAAGAGGGAATCTAAAGAAAAATGATAATAAAATATTATCTGTTACTATTCCAGGCAGAATAACTGACCACAGTTGGGGTCCAAACTCTTCAGGAAGGAGTTAATCAGAACAGTGTCTTGGAACCTTGGGATATTTTAGAAGAAAAAGACTGTTCATGCAAGAAGGAGACTGGTCAGGAGCTGTTGTTGGATGGTAGCAACACATGGATCACATAGCGTTAAACTTGCATCACTCTTTCCATTATAAATACTGAGCCAGTCTGGGCTCCAAACTATCAGCTCAAAGATGAGCAATATTTATTTTCAAATATTGTGCAAAATACTTTGAGTCTTTTTGGAATCCCAGGGTGATGGGGAGAGGGAAGGCAAAGCATGCTGGATGCTTTCCTCTTTTGCAGAGTGTCCAAACTGTTTTGTTGCTGAAGTTCCAGACCAAAATGGGCTTAATTTTAAGCAAATATTTATTCTTTCTTCAGTCGGGAGGGGTGAGGCAGAAATAAAAGCATCAGTGTTTGACCTCTAGCAAGCAAGTTCAGGCTGTGCAAAAACTGCATGTGGTAGATGAACCAGACTCCAGAATGAAGCAAAGAGAGAAAGCTAAGGGAGTACTCTGCAGTGGCCTGGAGTTCAGACTAACAGCAGTATTGTTTTGTAAGAGCTTTTGAAGGACACCTTCAGATGGTGCCTGGTCTTTGTAAGGGTCCAGGAAATGACAGCTTCTCTTCCAAACCCACCGTCTAGTTCTGATGTTATTGAACTGATGAGTCTCAGTTTGTCCAGCAGGACAAGGAGTCAGTAGAAGTCCAAAGCTGACAGGCTGATGAAGAGCAAGAAGAAAAGGAATTCCTCACTCCTTCTATTTTCTTTCAAAAGAAAAGTCATTAAGAGCAAATAATTACCCAGCAGCACCCAAGGAAGGTGGTTCCTTGCAAAGTATTTGTAATGTAAGTATTAAAGCTATGATTACTTCTGAAGATTCAGGCTTCTTTAGACTCTTCAGTGAGGACACCCACCTTCTAAGGATGTGGTTGCTGATGCTAACTCAGACTTGGAACTGTGTTACTCATGTTACTATCCTGCTTTTCAAAATTCCCCACTGCCTTCTGATTTGAATATGCCATTTTATATCCCTGCTTGCTGTGGAAGACCAAGAGAAAAGCTGGTCCTACACACCACAGAATAGAATTTCTCTTGAAGCTGTTATTAGTTCCGGAAGGTTTCCCATAGTTGGTGGTGTTTGCATGTAAAAAGATCAAACCACAGGCTTATTTGAAATCTGTGGGGCGATCCTCATGTTCCTCTGAGTAATTGTTTCTTCTGATGACCAATTTGAATAGGAGCAGCAGGCAATATTTATCCCTTCTCTTATTCAATCCCTCTGCTACCTGGTATTGTACAGCTGTTGATTACTACTACAGCTGGGTCCCCAGCCTCTGGAACTCATTTTGGGCCCATGTACCTCAAGTTTTGTACTAACACCTGGCTGCAGTGAGTAGCCAGCTGATTTTTACTCAGATAGCAGCTGAGCAGCTACAGTTTACACAAATGAAACAGAAATGCACAGTTTATTTTCAATTCAGAGGGCTTCTCTTTGGAGTCAAGGTGGGATTATGGCCATTTTCCAAGAAGCCACAAAGAATTGAAGACACTGCCCAGGTCTGTATCCATTTCCCAGGAAAAACGGGACAATCTGAAGGCATTAGAGTCTGGGTCAAGGTCATTAGGCCCAATCTGGGAGCACTAGCTCTTCTTATTAGCTGAGGCAACATTAAGGTTTTAGACTTAAGCAAAATTCTTCACTGCCCATTACACCCTGGACCTACACAAACAATTCTGCTGTCTGACTCCATTCAGCTTTGGAAACTTTCTACAGACTAGAACAGATTTGGATCACACCTACAAAGCCTTCCACTGGAGCTTGATTCAAGTCCATAGGTTCAGATTTCAGTCTCAGCTGAGATATTACACCTCAGGCAGTGTCTTACACATGGACAGCAGCAGGTCTCACAGGCAGCAGCTGGCCTGTGCTAATCATCAGAATCTACAGACACAAACCTCAGTGTAACTCCCTTTGCTGATGTGATCTATCTGCTCATAATGCAGTGGTGATAAAAACAAAGGCATTGTTTTTTGGGGAACTTCTTGTTGGTAGTTCTCTTGATTGCGTGATTCATGTGATCTCAGAAAGAAATGTAAATTAAATATATCAAACGATAAATTTGTAAATAGCAATATATTTTAGAGACTGTATTTATAGAGAAAGCATCCATTCCATTAAGAGGAAAAAGCCCTCATTCATTTCAGTCCTCTTTTCCACAAAAGTAAACTGTTTACTGTTTGCTTTCATTTACTGAATTGCTTTCATTTACAACAAGGATCTTTGACATCCCAAGCCCCTTATCTGTCTCTTCCTTTTTTTCCTTAGAAACACAAATACTCTTTTCTGCACTAAAAGCCATAGTACAACACTAAAGGCACATAGTAGAGCTAGCAATTTTTTTATCCAAACTTTCTGTGGCACCGCATGTCCTTGTTGCAGTCTGTACTACAGGACCACTGAATAGGAGACCACATATTTCTTTGGTGGGAAGTGTGAGCTGGAGTGTTACAGTAGGCAGCTGACATGGGACAGATCTGCAGAAACGATAAAGCCACTGCAGTTCTACTCAATGCTGCAGCCTGGGTTTAACCTCTGCACTCCCTGTAGGCTTTTGTTCTGTTGCTATCACTTAGTGTGATTCATTTGGGTTTTCAGCTTGGATTCAGCAGACCAAGTTTAATCAAACAGCTTTTTCCTCCTTGATTAGAGAAGCAAAGTGTATTTGACACTTTGCAGGAGATACTGTACTACCAGAGAGTTAAAAAAAGCCTCTGAATCTGGGGTATTTATCATGTCAAAGGGAAGATGAATTACTCTAATTTATGTCTTAGGAATTACTGCCTATCTTTATGAGGCAGAGAGGTGGTGGCAGCACACAAGTGTGCCCTGATACCACTTTCTCCTCGCATATATTGTTCGACAGTATTTTTTTGAGAGGGTGGTGTTTTAATTTTTAGGAGTAAGAATATTTTGGAAGAATGTAGACTTTACTTTTGAAAGAATCTAGATCTTTCTCTTTAAGATACCAGTATCAGAATTCCAGTCTCTTACTGAACAATTTCTCATAATCCCACTGGGAAAGAACAATGTCCTTAGTGGGAAGTTTTCCCCTTACAATTCCTTCTCCTTCCCTAGACCATCTTCTCTTCCCAGCTGAGAAGTCAGCAGCAAAATCTTGGGGACATATAGTGCAACACTCATGATTCCAGCTTCTTATTTTTTGCCACTGCAGGAGCTGGGACAACAATCTGCAACATCCAGCAATTAAAGAAAAATAAATGTGGGATCAGTCTTAAAATGGTCACATACTCTGTGTTACACAGACTACTGCCAGGATCTGCAAATATTTGTGTGATCAGGCTCCACAGGGTTTAGAGCAGTAAGGACTGAGTTGCTTTCCCACAACCCCCCCCTCTCCCTCCCTCTCTATTCCTCCTCCACCCCTGCTGTTTCCCAGTCCTCCCAGGTTTCAGGACAAGATACAAAAAAATTTATTATTCAGTCAAAACTCTTGAGTGACCTTGGAGGTATAAATGTCTGGCCAAATGACATCCTAGCATTTGCTCAAGCACACCCTTCCCTATTCCACATCTCCTGCAGATCCTGTGGGTTGCAGTTATGTTTTTAATATTATTATCTTTTCTCTCCCCCTCCACCCTAGGGCAATTAGGTTAATTTTTTCCCCTTTCAAGGCTCGTGTCAATGAACAGTCAAAGAGTGAGACATGAACCTGCGTAGAGGAACCTCTGGCAAAACCTTTGAATGCTGTGTGAGAAGAGAAATGTCAGGAGCAGTTAGCAAAAAATGAACAGCCCTGATCCAGCTCTGTGACTCTTCTCCTGCCAAGTTCTCCAGTGCTCACTGGATGATCCAGCACAGTTTTGACAAGGCTCTCTGTTAAAGATTTCTTCCTCCTGTTTACCTGCTCTCCGGCTTAATTGGGAAACTTTGAGTTCAATAGGAAATGGTCAGTAAGTCTCCAGGCATGCTAGCAACAGCAGGCTAGAGTCAAAACAAATCCAGGCCCACCACCACAACAAGGTAGTGGCCTTGATCCAGGAGAGACTGGGGAGTCAGGATGAAAGTCACTGCTCTGAGCTTTCTCTGAGCTGCAGTGTCTGTTGGATGTGGAGCTGTGCCTCCCTACAGCAAGGATAGCACCTGGCACTGGGAATGGTGAAAGCAGACTGCCTTCCAGGGTGCAGTGACCACTTTCTTGTCTCCCTGCCTGAAGCTGTCATATCCATGGGCAGTCTTAGCACTGTTCAGCCCCATTGCAGAAAACCAAGCAGCTTTGCCGAGGCATGTCTTGCCTCATCTGTAATATCCCTTCTTTGTTCATCTTCTCCCATGACCTGAGTTCTGCCAGTTGTTCCCAGCTAACTGGACCCAATGCCATCAGTGTACATTCAGCTGCCATTTCCTTCCATGTCTGACAGCCCAGCTGCTGTTTTACTAATGCCAGCTAAAACATAAGGGTTTTGGGAAGAAAGGACATGTATGTAGATACACATTTTAGGTGAACTGATTGTCCTGGGTCTTTTTCAGACACTTAACAGTACATGTCCTTTATTTCCTCCAAGAGACTCATGCTGACCTTCCACTTCAAAAAGGAGCACATTGCTGATTTTAGTTGGGATGGAGCAATGGCAGACAAGCCAAAGTGTAACAAGGATTTCACATGTGGAAATAAAGGTGCTGTTCAGTCTGTGACAATCTTCTGGTGCAGGAGAAGCAGACAAGGTCATAAAATTTCCCTCTGTCTTCTACTTCCACTGGAACACTCCTCCTTCCCTTTGTCACATCAGGCCACAGCTGCAGAGGGAGGCAGCAATGGCCCAGAGGCAGTATTTTACCAGCACTTTATTCAAAGTTCTGCTCCTATTTTACAAAGCATTTAGGCACTCCAGGATTACCTTGAGACTTGATTCAGTCTTCCAAGTTACCTCAGCTCCAGGGAATAAATTCAGTTTCTAAACTGGGTAGACAGATTGACTCTAATAGGTAGCAGAGACACAGAACTGAATTTAACCTCTCACTTACTGGAGATGAGGCAAAGTGCTCATGAGGTTTGGGCTCAGAATTTGATTCTGGATATTCTCTCCTTCATCCTATGTCCTGCCTGGAAAGGCAGAGCACAGCTAGGAGAAGATCTGCAATAAAGTGAAAGGCATCGCTTTTTTTTTTTTTTTTTGTACATTTCCATTTTTATTCATTTTCCTTCTCTTCTCCTCTGGGTTGCAAGAACCAGCCTTGTCTGCTATCTTTGGAACATTCCTAATGCACTCCTACAGCCACCTTAAAACACACACTGGGAGAATGTGTTTGTGGGGGAGACTTTTCTAAGCTGGTCAGCAAAGGCAGGAGATCCAGTGGCTGCAAGGTGAAGTCAGAAGATAAACTTGAAAATGAGCTGCAAATCTGACTTTTAGCATGAAGATAATTAACCACTGCAAGAGATTCATTAAACACTTGGTGAAATCAAGGCAGGGAGTTGTCTTAAAATTTGCATGCTGGTTCAACCACAAAATTGCAAGTATAAAAGTGGGAATTACTGAGTGAGTTTTTCTAGTCTATGAGAGGGAACATAACAATTAGAGGATTTTTTTCCCTTGCTATAGAATACCTAAATATTCTCAAGAAATAGAAATAAATATATTTAAAATATAATATAGAAAAGAATTTAATTTAAAGCAACAATTCTAGAATATTTCTGGCTTTCTAAAAGAATAGGGGACAGGGTATGAAAGGACATCTTAGAAAAGTCCTAGGTCAAAAAATATGAAGGTGGAAAGAGAGGCTGAGGTGGGGAGAGTGAATTGGAGACTTTTCTTTCTTCTTCAACATCATATTAATTGTTCACCTAGACTCATCTTTTCACTAATACCCATTTAAAAAAATAGGTGAGAAAGGAAAGGAAAGGAAAGGAAAGGAAAGGAAAGGAAAGGAAAGGAAAGGAAAGGAAAGGAAAGGAAAGGAAAGGAAAGGAAAGGAAAGGAAAGGAAAGGAAAGGAAAGGAAAGGAAAGGAAAGGAAAGGAAAGGAAAGGAAAGGAAAGGAAAGGAAAGGAAAGGAAAGGAAAGGAAAGGAAAGGAAAGGAAAGGAAAGGAAAGGAAAGGAAAGGAAAATCAACAGAGTCTTTCAAATTCCTTTTACTGTTAAACTTTTCTTTTGTTTCACACAGACAGACAGCAAATTGACTGGAAATTGAATAATCATCCAGTTATTCCCTTCAGCACTCAGATGATATTCCTTATGCCCTTTCCCAGGAGCCATACTTTCTGGAGTTCCTTCTGAAGAGACCAAACTTAAGATCCCATTAATCTGTTCCAGCTCCTGCACGCCTGCTCTAATTTTGTGGCTTTGTACTTGTGGATGCAATTGCAGCTTTGCAGGGCTCATGGCCTGTCAGGGTGCATGGAGGTCAGCATGGTCTGACCTAGGGAGAGGAATGACTTTGTGCTGCTCGGTTCTGGGGCAGGAATTAGATCAGCTGCACAGTAAGAATGCAATTCCCCCCAGGTCCTGCAGCAGCAAGGACTGGCTGTCTTTAGGAGTGACTGTTATTACTGCCTAGTTTCTTGCCAGATAATTTGGCTGCACCTCCAGATTTCTGTAGGGGATAAGCTGAAGGTGTTCACCCTGCTGTACTGGGAGTATCAGCTAGATTGCACCAAGATTAGCTCCAAGGTCTTTCCGCAGACAAGTAATGTGGACAAACTGCATATTTGACCTCAGGATCTCTTCTACACCTGAGTATAAACACAATCACTATGCCCTTGAAAATGTCCTTCAAGAGGCCTGTTACACAGGCTCCTCAGATCTGAGGGATATGGTTCACCTGAAGTTCTACTCCACACTGCATTCACACCATTGGAGGCACACCATCCTCTACAGTACACTGTGTTTTGTAGCAAAACCCTGCAGAAGCACTTTAATGCCTGAGTTAAAGTCTTGAACCAGTCACATCCACACTGCAGAGGTTTCAGGCCTCCTTGTAGAGCATCCACTGAACCCTGATAGGAGACAGGAGTGTGAATCATCAACACACCACTCCCTACCTGAATTTAACAAGAGGCCACTGGGGAGTAATTTCAGGGCAGAGATAGGAGGATGAAGAAAGTCCGTAGGGAGCCAGGGGAAATACCTGGCAACAGCTGTGCTACCACTGTCCTTGGGACTGCTAGGAAAAAAGACAACCTATAGAGCTGAGAACAATGTCAGCACAACTATCAGGTTTAAAACAGTAATGAGTTGCAGAGGGATATTCAAGTTTAGTTTCAAGATCAGGACAGGTTTAGGGAGTGCTGAACTGCTCAGAAGTACAGAATTATTTTTTTTTACAGAAGTTACAAAATCAAGGTGGGAGACTGAAAATCAATGTGAACTAAAATTAATTCTCCTTGAGTGAGCAGTGGGAGAGATCAGTTTCCGCAGCAAACAGCCTTGCAAACAAAGTAATAATAATAATTGAAAAATGAAAAAAAAGAGACAGAAATAAAATGGAGACAGTATGAGAGGAAAACAAACCCAAAGGATTTGATTTATAAAAGGCAGGCTGTGTGTGTCTGCAAGTGTGTCTGAAGTGCAGGATCAGCCAAGAATGTGTTTCCTGGAGCAGAAGAATAGCTAGGAAAAGTGGAAGTCTTTGCTATTGCTATAGAGGGTCTTGAGCTGAACAACAGCAAAGGCGTGGAGTGATAGATCCAAAAAGGAGGCAAACATGCACAAGCCCTGGAGGTGTTGTGACTGCACCAGAACAAGAGTTGCAGACCCAGTTTGGCAGTGACTGAAAGGGGGAACATGACCCTACAAATGCTGTAGGTGCTGAAGTTTCTCTTTACGGCCTCATTTCAGAGTTACACTTTTGAGGTTCATTTGCAAAGGAAATGGTTACATTTGAATCCACCAAGGCACAGAGGAGGTGGTGAGAAATAGGGAGTGGATGGAGCTGTTCTACAAAGGAGTTCATGTGTCACCACCCTCCTAGGAGTGCTTGGCTTCCTACATTTTACTGGAAGTTATCCTCATAATGCCCCGATGAAGTAGGGAAGCATTTGTTGTGTTTTTACAGACAAACAAAGCATTGAGTAGATTCATTAATTACCCTGGGGAATTTCCTTTGTCACTACCCACACGTGTTTTCAACATGATGTTGGTTTCTGGCTGGCCCTGGTTTTACTTTGATCCATCAGACCATCTCCTTCAGCTTGCACTAACCAAGAACTGGGATCTTACTTCAATGGGTTGCTGCAAGTTACTGATGCAGTGAAGGGTTTATTACTGGATGTTAGCGGTTCATTCTGTGAAATTCTGAGTAAGGGGAAGGAAATTCCAAACCAATTATGTAGCAGAGAAAAGGAGTAAAATTCATCAAAGAAACAAAGCCATGTAAATTAATCACTCAACTGATGATTTTTTTTTTCTCCACTCACATGGACAGGACCCTATGAGGCTAGAGGAAAAAAATAAAACCAGTAAAAAGCTTTGGGTTTGGCCTCACAGCATAGACTGATTAAAGACCTTCTGCTGGGTTCTTAACCTTTTATTAGCATGAATCTAATAATAATAATATCACCACAAGTATATTTACTTTGCTGATGCCAGAGGGCCTTCAGGCAACTCAATAAAATGCAGTTCAAATAGTGCTTGATCATTAATAGGACAATGTGCTGAAATAAAACAGAGAGCAGAGATGAACTAAAAGCCTAGGATCTTTCTCCAGTGCATGTAGGCTGATAATAAGCCAGATAAAATGTCTGTTCTCTTCTAGCAGCAGCTTCAGACCACTGTGTACATTGAACACAATGAATATATTAGCTATTGGCATCTGCAAAATAAGCATATCCATATATCCCATTCTTAGGCTTCTGAAAAGAAGATTGTAATCTATCTCTACTCAGAGCTCTCTGGCTCTGGGATTTATCATGAGACTAAGCCCACAACAGGACAAAAAGAAGACCAGATCCAAAGCTGTGGAAGGCATCGGAAAGACTCCCAAGTTTTCAGGTGGGTTTTGGTCAAACCTGTTTTCTCTTGCCTTTCCCTCTTACTCCAGCACAAAAGGAAATCTTTGCCATAGGATGTTTTTGAAGGCAATCCAGTTTCCTTAATGACATTGAGAGGTTTCTTCTAACAGCCCCAGAGACTGAAGGCGACTGTTGTTGCTACATACCACATACAGTTTCCATGTTCCCTCTCTTTCAGCCCTCAGTCACTACATAGCCCCTGAAAAAATCCTGCTTAGACATGGAGGAGGAGCTGCATGGACTGAACTCTCAAGCTGCATCTTGTTGGCATCTGCTACCAGACAAATGAAAGAAATGTCTCAATCCTAACAGTTTGAGCAGGATGTGCCATTTTTCCCCCTATGCACCTTTTCTGCTGTGTCTGTTGGGATGTGCTCTCAGTGATCCATGTGGGTAGCACAACCTGCTGTATAAGTCTGTATCCAGAATGAGCTTGTTCAGAGGTAAAGGAGGCAGAGGAGGCAGTCTACATTTCCAGAAATAATAAAGAAGGGGATAGGAAAGACATGATGAAGAGTCAGACACTCACAGAGCTGAGTGGAAAGAAGAAATAAGGACATCATTCACGTAGAGATTTGGTTGTCTTAACCTTCACCTGCTGTGGATGTTCCCAGTTTGTCCTCCATTTCCCCTTGCCTTTTGGATCCCATCCCTATCCTCTGTGGGAAAGAGCTGGCAGCAGACAGCTGCCAGGGATCAGATCCAAGAAGTGGGTCCATGCTCAAAGCCAGATGTGTGGCAGCAGAACGGGGATGAGGAGGCGAAGACGAAAGAAGCTGGGAAGGATAACCTTGAACAGATGGGAGAGAAACAGCAAATGGAGCTGTTTGTCTCATGCCCATGACACAAGGAGTGGAAGGAGGGGAACCCTCTGAAGCGGAGCTCTGACACCAGGAAGAGCCTCCCCATGGGCTGCCTGGTTAGATGTGATGGCTGTCCAGGATCTGGACGGGCATTTCACTCAAACCTCTCATATTATATGCGTAAAAGGCGGGGGAAGTGGGAGGTTGCATTTCTTAAATGGCATTTTTCCAAAGCAGGAGAACAATACAAATCCATAAACATTCTCATGTGCTGCCACAAACAGAGTTGGTAACTGGATCGTGTCCCTGGTCCTGTAGCACTGCAGTGTATGGAGCAGGGCTGAGGGACTCCACTGCAGAAGTGCTTGTTCTGGACAGGATGCGGGGAAATGTTGCTCAAACTCAAACACATTTGCCTTCACATTGTTTTTCAGAAGCTGTTTTTGCAACATGTCATGGCAGAAATCACTGCTAAAACGTCCTCTCTGTACATCCAGTCAGATGTTTGGGGTGGAGGAGGTTAAACAGCCTTTACTTGGCACCAGGCTAATTATTTGAGGTTGCTGTCACACACAGAGAGCTCCCACCACCAGGTTCAAAAAACAATAGAAGAGGATTTTTTTTCAATAAGTGAATTGATTCCTAATTAAATCATGTGTAATTACAAAATGGTTGGTGAGTTTCTTTTATTAATTTCTCCTTGGCTTCAAGAGTCTAAAGCTCCTAGCTCAAAAAGCACAAACTGTGCACGGAAACACAGTACATGTAATTAGATTACAGATTAAAAGGGATTATATCAAACCGTGAGAACCAAATAAAAAGTTGAAATTTGGAAAAAGTAAAAATAAATACAATAAAAATTAAATCTAAATAGTAGTGGTGAAATGTTGACCATTTGGACTGTGCACAAATGCATGGTGGGGAATTGCTACATGAACTCTAGAGGTAACAAATTTAGAGCACACTATACTTACATATGTATATTAAGATGAAGCCAGACTCTTTAGCTATTTATTTTAAGATACAATCACATGATGAAAAAGGGCAGAGCTAAGGTTGAACTTTTTTGTCATCTTTCTAAACTACCTTAAGATTAGTGCTACGTAGACAATGGCTCTTTTGCACAGGATGTTTTATTTTAGCAATAATCTCAACTCTCTCCCACCCCTTCACCTCTCTCGATGTCTGGGAATGAGAGTGGTTCTCACAGGAGTGCTTTCCTGTGACCCAATTATCTAAACAAATTAAAAAACATAAAAGTGTCCCCACCTAAGTCATGTCATGCTAGCTTAGACTATTTTTTATCTTCCCTGAAAGAAGTAGCTAAAAATACACATTGTTTGTTTGGGACCGATGATGAATGGACCATGGCTCCTGCTGTCAGGGGTAAGAAGCCACATCACAAATGAACTAAATATCACTGCATAAATTCCTGTTATGGAATTTAGCACTCTCAGCAGAAAGTCTGTTGTTTTTTTTAATTAACAAGAGGTGTGCTTCTTTCCCCCCTAGACTGTATATGCACTTACCTATACAGAGATAAGACCTCTGTGTTGTGAAACAAAAATGTCTGAGGGGAGGCCAGTTTTAGGGAAAAGTAACCTAAGTACTTATAGGGGATCCAGGTCATGGCAAGGGACACTGGTATCAGTGTCTTGTACTTCATATCATTCAGTAGATGTACGGAAGGAAGGAAAACTGGGTTTTTTTCAGGTTTGTTTGTTGCTCTGTTTTTTTCTCTGCCTAGGGAGTTATCTCTGCCTTGTACACTTATAAAGAATAGCTGAACTCCATTTACCCCATTTGTTCTTTACCCCACCCATTAGCTCTGGCTCCTATTTGCAGTTGGTGTCTCCAAACTTCAGAGCATAGACATGAAGACACAATGTCCTCAGCACAGCACAGGGGCTTCAGTAATCAGGTAATATTCCGTGTTACTGCACCTTTTCCTGCATCTGTGACATGGAAAAGGTGCAGTAACATGGAATATTACCTGATTACTGCTGAAAATTTCAAGCTAAGATTTGATTCCATATAAGATTTTGTATATTGCTATTTGCCTCATGCCAAAATGAGATGAATTTCAGAGTCAATTCACAAAGAAGAGCATGAGTGTCAGGTGTTTAGAACTCTCCTCATGTCATCTAATCCATTGTTTATTTGGACAGTGTGATGTATTGTATTTATTATTCCTTTTCAGATATTCTTTACTTTTGAAAACTGTGGCTGACCAGGCAGGAAAGGGTTGCAACATGCTGTAGCTCTGGGTCTGGATTGGCATCATAGCCAATCCCCTGCCAGACTGTCAGTCACATGTTGCCAGGTCATTATTCATAAAAATTGGGTTGAAAGGACTACAGATAGAAAACAGTCTGAGTTCTGAGATTGCAGAAGGAGATTTATGGAACTGTTCTGCAGTGATCTAGAAATAAAATACATTTGCTCATAACTTCATTCATTTCCCCCATTGTATAAAAATTTGTCTCCCTCACTGCAGAACATTTAGTACTATAGTTTTCCCTGGAAACAAGCAACATCCAAATTAAGTTTTTGGGTAACTACCAACCACTCTGAACTCCATCAGCTCTTTACCCCACCTGCCTTTTTCATCTTCCTGGTGGAATGAAATTCACATTAGCCAAAATAAGTTTTTTCCTTTGTTTTCGTATGTCAGTGTAAGGAATAAAGTGCAACAGGGAGACTCTGTCATGTTAAAGGTCAGTTGCATAAGTTCTCTTAAATGGCAATTAAATGATTCTATGACAAACAGGATGCACTTGGAGTGCAGACATCAGCTCCGACCTTGGGACCTGGGAGAGTCTGGGAAAGAAAAAAAAACACTTTGGGAAAATAAACATAACACCCAAAACTGTATTCATCTGCTGATGAATCAGCAGAGAAACTCTATCATTTCCCCTGTGTATCTAAGGAAATGCAAAATGTAGTAACACTTTAATTTCTTGCTCAAAGAAACTGGCTGTCTTAAGATCAGCTGTTCATCCTACAGTGTTAAAAACAACCTGTTGAATTACTCAGTGCCAGCGTAGGTATTTCAGCAGTTTGAGGGTAGAAGAGTCATATTAAGACCACATCTGGTCAATGATACACAGCTCTGTGGTATAAGTTTGGGAAAGGGGTGATGCATGATTACAGAGTGCTCTGTGAATGAGAGAAGAGAGAGAAACACTTCCTTGGAGGAAGCCTGGCCAGCAGCTGGACAGAAGCCTCAAAAAGGAGTGTTCAGGCACACAAGACAGCCCCATGAAGAGAACAGGTACAAGCCACAGCCTCTTGCAGGATACACTCATTACCCACGCAATCCAGTTGTCTTGTATGTATCTCAATAGAAGGTTAATTAGCCTGGAGGGTTCATCTAATGCTCAACTTTTTTCCTATATAGGTTTTTAACCATTGGAAAAGGTTAAGGTCTTCATTTGGAAAGGGCCAGGATGGGTGGTACATACATACATAAGGATGACATGTCCTGGATGTCTCATATCTTCAGCCTGGTAAAACCATGCACAAGGCAAAGCAAACATGAGTTGGAGGACCCCAAAGAAGGCTTCAGTCAGACCATGAATAACCTGGTTAACAGCACAAATACAAGCCAAGTGTTTTTCTGACAAACAATGAGAAGATGGTCTGCCTTTAAAACTCACTGGGCACAATATGATGAGGAAAGGAAGGAAGCAATAAAAACCCTCACGAATGAGGATGGAAAAAACCTCCCATGCTCACCAGATAGTTCCGGATCTGCCAGAGCTGGAGTGGATTTCAGTGAGGAGAAATGCAAGTAAAGAGTTATTCTCTTGAGGGCCATTTTCCTGATAAAGTTTGTGAGCTATATAGACAAATTTATTAGCAGTGGAAAGCAGGGAAATGCAATACAGTTTGGTCTGGGATGTGTCTCCTTGAAGACAGTTCTGAGTTTGGGATGAGAATAGGGCAGAAAGCAGTAAGGGGAAAGCAGGTTCAGTTGAGAAAAAAAAAAATTAAAAAGGAAAAAATACAGAGAAAGAGTTCCTTGGTTTTAAGTGTTCCTCCCTAAATAATTAAAAATCTTGAAACAAATAAATAAAAAATCATTGTTTATGAAGGGCAAGAAAAACTTGGAGACAACTCAACACACTGGTCTGGGGAGTGCCAACAGCTTGGGATGTAGCACAGCATAGTGCACTGAGAAAATGATCTCAGGGATGAGAGGGGGAGACTGAAATTACAGAGGGAAAGAGGCAATCCAGGCCTGGACTCTCCCCTCTGTCTCTCCTGTCCAAGTCTTTCCTTGCCAGTGAGAGGTGACTTTGGAAAATATGAAGAATGGGATGGGCAAGCAAAATTCACTTGGCAACATCCAGTTTCAGGGGCTAGAAAAGAGAACTGAAGAGGATCCAGAGGCTGAGTTCCTGACCTCAAGGAGAATCCTGAGGGATATTTAAGCCACATTAATTCCAGCAGGCAGCGGGACATCCTGGCAGGAGCTGCGTCAGGGAGGGAAAACTGAAGTGAAGGGAAATGCTCTTGTCTGAACTAGGGCTGATTAATGCCTTAGGAACCAAAAGTCTGCTCTCTTGTTTCACAGTGCTCAGTTATTCACCAGTCTGTCCATGGCAACAGGTGAAAAAAAGCAGTAGACAACAGACTCTAGGATCCTTCAAGGAAAACCCAGACTTTGCATTAATCACTAATTCCAAAGTTTCAAGGAATAATATGTAAAAACTCTTCTGTATTCCCTTCTCTGGTCTTATTTTTTAGGTCCCAGCTTGAGAACAGAAACAGAAAGAAAGCTTCTTTAGAGAAGAGATTTATCCTATGTTTTTCACAGAGACATCACATTCCTCATTTGCTACCAGAGCTGGGAGACTCTGCATGCAAGCCTGAGGAGGGAGCAGAACCAAGCCTGCAGATGATAACCGTATCGGAACGCATCAGACGCTGCTTTGATCCTGACACCTGGCTCTGCACTTGAGCCCCTTGGCTGGCTGGAGCATCCTGGCAGCAGCACATGTTCACCTGAGGCTCCATATCCTGGGGATCTCAGTCCACAGTCAAGATTCTGCAGCACAGGAATTCAGATTTTGCCTGGCATGAAAGAAGTGAGGACTCAGCAGGAACAAACACCACATTCACCTTTCTGTGGCTCCATTCATCAAAAACATCCTAGAATGAATGCAAGACTCACTTTATTTTGGCTAAAGAGAAACAGTGTTTACCTGCTCTAGACAGAAGCTGAAGAACTGAAGAAGAATACAGCATCCTACTGGAACAGAACTGAGAGTTTGAGTCAGAAGAGTGTAAATCAGCAGAGCTGGAGCAGAGCCAGGGCACTGACATTTTGCACCAGAGCTGCAATCAAATTACCAGAGAATTTCTAAAGACCAGAGCTGGTCAGGAGCTCAGATTTTAATCTATCAACCCACAACAGCCTTGAATACCAGGCAAGGGTGTTGGCTGACAGTTGATTCAAGGAATAAAAATGCCACCTTTGGTTACATTGCCTATAGCAACCAGGCAATGCTCCCTAGGTCTCCCACCCAAGCAGCCATCCAGTACTCTTCATGGGCTTTGACAGGATTACAAGATCTGAGGATAAGGGTAAAGATTTTGCCTGAGTCACGTTGATCAAGTGGCAGAGTCTTGGTCCTAAACCCTCTCTGAAATGATCAGGCTATCCAGAAAATAAAATTAAACATGTTTCAGGGATAAGGCTTTCTTCAGATTGGACAGAGATTCTGCAGCCTTCAGACTAGTTAAAAGTTCAGAATAGGAAATGGACATCCCTGTTTTAGTTATTTTCTGATCGGTAGTTTTGAATAGTATGTGTTTTGTAATAGCAAGTGTTAGTTTCAAACACTATTATAATAGTTCAGCTTCACAGTTATAGGAAGGGAGGATTCAGAGGCAGAGACTATTAGTTCTGAGGCAGCTACAAGATTATCACTAACAATTTTGTACATACCTAAATAATCTCCTTGGGTGAATTAGTAATTAATAATCTCTGCTTCGTTAATGAATTTTAACTGCCCATCATCAGTGTCAGAGAGAAAAACTCAACATACAGATGGGAAACTGAGGTAAAGGGCAAATCAAAGTAGCATTTTGAAGGGCTGCCTGAAAAAAGGAAAATATGTGCATTCATTTTGAAGGTCCTCTTCTTAGTAGAGTTATTGCTCTCCTGTAAGATCTCACCCTGTGAGCTGCTGCAGTTTCTCCTGAGTCTATGAAATGGTGACAACGGCAGAACAAGAATTATCTCTCTGTAAGAGGGAGGGAGAGTGCTGTATTTACTGTATTTGCTGATACACATCAAGAGAAGAGAAGTGCAGGGTGGGAAGAAAGAGAAAGAGGCAGCTTTGTTCTTGCAGCAGTTTGCTCAACAAAGCCCAGACTGTTTCAGTGATAGTGGATGCTTCATGTTTATTCCGAAAATTTATGGTTTAATTAATTTTGGGGTGAGATAGCGAGCATGGTTCAGTGCCAGATCAGGTGAAATATGATCCTAGCATTTCAAGAATTTAAGCAGCTGAGGGGGCTGACTGAATGGCACCTGAAATCCAATAAAAGCCAGCACAATGGGAAGCCCTGGTATCTTAAAGGAAGATCTTTGGAGATTTTAAATACATCGAGCAGGGTGGCAGTGAGGAGGGGAGTGGGCTAGATTCATCCAGCAGCTACATTCATCACAATGCCTACTGAAAACATGCTGGTTTTTTCCTGTTGTTTGCAGTTCTGAAAAAGAGATTGTGCTTCAGGGAAAAACTTGGAAAAGCACAAAACCCATAGAGTATAATAGCCACCAAAACAGTAAATTGTAGGACAAAGTGTTTAAGGGGAAAAAAAAATAAGATTTGAAGCTGCTTTTTATTTTCTTTACAGTTTGAGGAGCAGTCATACACAATCATTGTTCATAACTTTCTTTCTTCTGCCAGGAAGGCTGGGAACATATCTCTGGCTTTTCTTTTTAAAATATGGATATATGCTTTTAAATGCCAGACGTTCAGTCAGGGAATACCAGAATCCTGAGGTTTACCCAACTATAGAAAGGCTGATTCTCACATCCCTTGTGCAAGTAACATTGTATGAATACATTTTGTGTGTGAACGTGGCACACACAAATATTTCACAGCTGAAGTACTCCGTGGTTTCCACAGTTTAATTGGGGCATCCATAGTACTTGCTGTACATCTTCTCCAGAACAAGAGAGTGATATTTTTCACTCTTTATTGATGAGGAACCATGTCACAGGACACAGAGGATTTGAATAGTAAAAATAAAGACCGTAGCCTACATCTTCTGTGGTGTAAGATACTGCTCTAAATATAGCACAGCTCTTCCACTTGACAGAGCATGAGGAACCTGCAGGGATGGTACTGACACAGGAGTGACATCCCTGAGTCAAGACCCCCAGATTTTGCAGTGTGAATGTAGAGGAGCCAAGAGCAGGACTTGAAATCTCTTTCCAGAAATGTTCAGCTCTCCAGAAGAAAGTGGGAGGAAATTAAGAGTGTGAGATAACCTAGAACACCTCCCTTTACGCTGGAAGGGAATGGGTGGATCATTTAGGCCAGCCCCAGTATCTCATCTCACTTGCACCCTGCTGCCTTCATTTTTATAACCACCTACTCTCACAGAAGCAGGCACTGTAGTCAGGCATCCCAGACCTGTTCTATAGGGAATTCTGATTTCTGTAGATGCTGTGACTGTCTGAGATACCTCAGCTTTAGCTGGCAGACTCAGAGCGGGGATTTAAGAATTTGGTCTCTGGAGAGTCCTTTCTGTTAGCCACAAAGCTTGTCCCAGCTAATGACCCGCAGTATTTGGCAAAAGAGGGGAAAAAAGTAAATAGAAAAATATTTCCTTTCCCATCTCTTTGTGGATTTTCCCATAAGTTGGTTAAGTTACAGCTTCTGCTGCATCACACATGTACCTCTTCATTTTAGTGTCTGGTTTTGACCTTTGCTCATGGCATTCAGTCTCCCATGCACACCCTGCTTACTCTCTTTTTGTAATTTATGACACACACTGTACACCCATTTCCTTCTGCCCTTAACTCTCCTGCGTGTGTTCTTGTTATCTCAGCTGCTCGATAGATTTGCCATGTTCTAGCCAGCTTCCAAGCCTGCTCTCATAACAGCCTTTCTTCCGGACAATATTCCACTATTTATGAGGGCCAATCTGTGAATTCATGTGGCTTTCAATGACTTCTTAGCCTGTCCTACAGCCTTCTCTCTTGAGCAATGGGGTGTGATATTCATACAGTATTTGGGCCTTACTTGACTTTAGGGGTGCATAGGATTCATAAACTTCTTGAGAATGTGAGTCAGATGTCAGTGTTTATCCTTTCCAAACTTAGAAATCAGCACTGAACATGACTTTTTTTCAGAGGTCTGCTCCTCCACTGGAGACAGGTAACATTTGGCTTTCTTTGGTTAATGTTTCTCCTATTACTTGGGGTTATAAATGGGAACACTGCAGAAAATGCAGACTCTAGTCAGCCTGTGAATCTTATGTGAGAATTTATTCCTCCTCCATGCTGGCTTTGTGGAAAATCATCACAATGCTCCAATTATTTCTACTGAACTTCAGTTTCTCACTCTTCCATCAAATTCTTTCTTTGCTTCCTTGAGCCAACAAACACCTCAGAATACTTCCTTCCCCATGGGAGAGACATGAAGGAGCTCCTGATGGAGGGCTGGGGTGCAGGTTAAGGGGTAGCCAGGAGAGATGTGGGGACACAGGGCTGCTGTGTGAGGAGAGGTAATGCAAGGTGGTCAGCCAATAATTCCAGCAGGTTAAAAGCAGCTCTTAGCTAAGCAGCAGCAGGGTTGAGCTGTAGTTAGGAGGTGGGTCCTGCACTGATACCTCACGTTGGCTTGTTTAACCATGACAAAGCTGGAGAAAGTGGAAGTCCACAAATGGACTTCTGAGAATCCTATTTCCCCTTTTTTCTTTGTTTTATGTCTCCTGGTAACATAACTTTGTTGGTCTGAGTTCTCCACTGACCAACTTCCAGTTAGAAGTCTTGCGAAGGATTCAAAGGATTTGAATCCTCTTTTTGCTACTGGCCTCAGAAATCCCAGCCTTCCCTCATGGTCTCCTTCTCTCCCTACCTGCAGACAAAACCCTGTGTTACACATCTGCCTTTTTACAACTGGCCAGGAAGGAACGAGGATCTGCACAATGGTTGTGTAACTCTGTCCTTGTTTATTCAGATGGCTTTTCTGTGGCAGAAGTTATCTGAATGATGAATGCATTTTCCGCTTAGGACAGGATCCATTTCCTGGGATGCATCACCTGACTCTTTCTTCTCAGGTCATTTCTCTGAGCATCTGGAGAGCTGTCTCATATTTCTGATGTCTTTTGATATTCAACTGAGGTCAACTGCAAGCTTGGAGGTGCGGGGGAGGAGTGAGAGAGGAAGAGGAGGGAACTCCCAGAAGCAAATCAAGGTGTAAATACATCTCCACTTCAGCCATAGGTGTAACTGGAACCTACAGAGTGGGACCCAAGGGAGCTTTGATCTTTCTGCCTTAAGTCCCTAGATGAACAAAGTGATATTGGTATCAGGTGATAGATGACTGAGCATATAAGTTGGGCTGAAGCAGAGAATGGTGAAAAGCAAACTACTGTAACCTGCTACAGCCTTGTAGCAATGCATAAATATCCCCAGCTTCCTTCAAGCTTCTGGCCACCTTCCTCCTAATGTAGCTGAGCAGGCAATTGGCCTTACTTGGGGTGATAGTGCACTGCTGGCACATCTTCAACCTAGTACACAGACTAACCCCCAAAGTCCTTTTGGGGAAGGCTGCTGCTCAGCCAGCTGCTTCCAGAGAGTATCAGTGTGGGGTTACTCTGCTTTATGGGTACTTCTCCTTCCTTAGTCTTGTAAGGTTTCTGTCAGTTCAGCCCTCAGATTTCTCCCTCTTACCTAAACGTTCTCTGCTATGAAACATCAACCATTCATCCTAATTCAGTATCATGTGCAAATGTGATGGGGATACATTCTGCATAAGCATGCAGATGAAAATATTGACCACAATACAGATTCCAAGGATGCTCCTTTAGTTACTACCCAAAACTGGAGGACACCAAGTCATTGAATGCTCTTCTTTGAACTCAGCACTACAGATATTTTTTTATCCTAACAGCTTGACCAACTAGCTCATATTTCATGAGCTTCATAACATGAATGCTGTGTTAGACTGTCTCCAAAGCCTTAATAAGTCAATTCTATATCCACTGCTCTCCCTTTATTCACACAGTCATTTCATCACAAAAGGCAATCAGGCTGGTTGAACCTGGTTTGTGTATGGTAAATCCATGCTGATTATTCTGACTTCTTAAAGCAGAAATTACTAGAACTGATACCAGCTTTAGGCCCTCCAATAAAGTAGTTCTTAGGGACAGCAAATTTAATCATTGTCTCATCTCAAGGAGAACTTCTGGAAAACTCATATCTCCTGCCCCAAAACAGTTGGAACATCTAGGTTTTACTTGTGTTTCTTCCTATCCCATGTGGGTATCAATGGAACAAATTAAGATAGTTTGCTTCTCTGAGGCCAGTTCAATTGTCTGTGTAGCACACAATAGGCACCACTAAATAAAACCTTTCAAATTCCTTAGAAGGTTATAGACAAAGGTGCTTACTTCAATATTGTTAAAATAAAACACTGTAATCCCTTCAAGAATATAATTCCCCAACATTTACAGGGTCAGAGTGTAGGCAAACAGGGATTAAATGAATTTCACTGAAAACAGTGAAATGGGCCTTTTCTAATCCTGGATGGATGTGTTATTGTCAGGATTTCACTTCAGTGCCTGAGAGCATCATAAGATGGATCACATGGAAGAGGAAAACTTCTTCTTTCCCCACCTCTCTCTGGCAATGATGATTCAGATCCTCAAGCACTGACTGCTGGAGCACTAGTTCTCCATTCAGTAAAACCCAGCTAGCATCCTGGCAACTGTTTCAGTGACCTTAAGCACTGTGCAATCAATGGAGAAGTTGACTTTTTTTGTAAACGCTTGGCACAAATAGAAAGATTATTTCAAATTCACAAATACAGAAAGGATTAACTCAGGATTATTTTTGGAGGCAAATCAAAGTGGAGAAGAGAATATATGTCAATACTCAAAGAGACCATCACTTCCCAGATGGAATAAGCTGGAAAGGTATCTGTCTGGTGGGATGCTTATGGGGAATCTTGCCTTTAGTCTCATTATTTCTCTAAGAAATAAAATAAAGTCACATAGAAACTGATACACATCCCACTGCTACTAAATTTATTGCTTACCTTCTTTTACCAATGGCTCAGGGCTGTTTTTTCTGTTGGCTTTCAAGATATAAAGTAATTTGGAAAAAGCTGTTCTGATTAGCAGAGTTTTGGACTGGAATTTACTGGTGCCTTCATATTTACTCACTAAAAGAAGACTTCTTACCTTTACACAAGTGTATTATTTGACTATATTTGCATTTGTTACAGTTAGTTTTAGTCAAGGCAGAAAAATCCAAGATGACTCACAGAACTAATGACTTGAAAATCTTAGAGGAAACCACATTGCAAGCAAAGTTGTGTGATCAAAAAATTGCTCGCTGCAGAAGCTGTAGACTGGATCACCAAACCTACTACTGCATGGGTGGTCACCCATGCAGACTCCCACTAAAGCCATATGGAGATAAAAAGACCACCCCAGAAATGAGATGTTAACTTCTCATCATAAACTCGTTATTTCCTCCGGGTGCTTCTTGCACAGGGAGAGGCTGAAATGGATTCAGTATCTTGTACTTGGACCACAAGGCAACACACAGCACACCGTTGGTGAGCCAGGAGACTGCATCCAGGCCTTGCTTCAAGATTAAAACCAGACATACGTCAAAAATAACAGAGCCTGTACCTGAGCAGGCTCTCAGGGAGGAGCTCATGTTCTGGATCTGGTTTGCAGAGCCAAGTCTGGAACCAGTTTCATCTGCAGTGTCTGCAGGGACAGAGCACAGATGGGAACCAGCCCTTCCTGCCCTCTACCCAAGTTTTCTAATCCAAACAGACAGCTCCAGACCAGAGCCAAAGGAGCAGCCATCACGTGGGCAGTGCTGACAGTCAGCAAGCTAAACTCTCATTTAAATTTCTAGTCTCATCCACTCAAGAGATTACAGGCAAAGCCAAAATCCTCCATGATATTCTTGCCAAGGGTGAAGGAAATCAATAGGCTGTAGTATAGGCTTATACATGGAGACATACAAAGTTTGCTTGCATGCATGGTTCCCAAATTAAACAGGGGGAACAAACAGGTCTCTGTTGCAAGCCTGAAAGCTGTTTGTAACATGTTCTGTGGCTGTCAAATTGCCCAGGAACAGCAGTCTCTTGGCCTGATCCTTGCCATCTTCTTCTTCCCAGGGAAGGCAGAACAGATAAATGTGTCCTGCTTTGGACTGCTTGTCCCTATACTGCAGAAAGTACATTTCTTGCAGCCTGTCTCTAAGAGAGGAATGAAGCTGATCCTCTGGGCTCAAGATTTCAGAGGTCTTCATGGTGGTGGTGAAGGGAAACTGGGGCATCCTTCTTTCTATGGACCCATAGCAAATGTAGATGCTTTCTACCACAGGAGAAATCCAGCCCATGGCAGGCAGGTTAGGAGTGTAAAACTAATTAATTATGCTTTCACAGCAGAACAGAAGCAGTCAGTAAACTCCTTCTTACCAGGGGGAAAATTGCAACAAGAATAATTTCCTGTTGACAGTTGGAGAAAAGAAAAAAAAAAAGCCAAAATGAAATAAAACTCCCAAAATTAAACCCCTCAAAGAAACAGAGGGGAAGAAGAGGAAAAACCTGTTACTTTTTGCAGCTTCCCACTCAGAAAAGGAGCTGACATATTAGAACTGGCAACATTTCAGTGTCCCCTTAAAAGGCTACATTATCATTCCAGGATAGGAAAAAATGTAAAAGGCTATGTGTAATAGCACCCTCTGGTGAATCCTGTCACAAGAGTATCCCTGTCCCTATAGATGGAAAACAGGATATTGCTGCAAACCATCCCAGAGCAAGGCCATAAGTGTAGGTCACCCTTTGGAGATGGGGGGGAAACATAGAAAAGTAGAGACTCCCCTGTCTAGAAGGAAAGAGCACAGATCCATTTGATCCTGCCAAGAATCCCCAGCTGTGATGGCCTTCTGTGAAATGGCTGTTGAGGCATCTCCTATTCAAACCACTCCGTCTCCTGCCTTGGAGAGAGAGGATAGGCTAATATTTCCAAATAAATGGCTCATTCCCTCTTTCCTTCTTGGCCCTTTGCTTCTTTGAACTTAAGAGACTACCCAGGTAGAGGGAGGAGAGCATGCAGCATGATGCATTCAGCTGGAGAATCCTTTCCACAGACTGAGACATTGCTGGAATTACCCAGAGCTAATTTAAGCTCTGGTGAATGCAAAGTGTGTGCCAGCAGGCAAAGAGCTCATGGAGTTTGCCACCCAAGGTGGATTAAACCAGCTTGGAAAGTTTCACGAGAGAAAGCATTTCTTTGAGGCAGGATGAGTGGCTGGCTAGTAATTCAACCACGAGAAGATCTGGCCTCTGTGCAAGTCTGCAAATAATACATACGCTTACTCGTGCATTTCCATCTCAGAGGGGAGAAGAAAGTGGAGAATGAGGGCAGCTCAGTGCAGGAACAACATTTCCAGAAGCAGAAAAATGTTCTGACTGCATATCCTGCACTTTCAAAAGGTATTTTAAGGCCACCAAAAATGTGTAGTATGGGAAACGGAAACCAGCCCAATCCCTCATTTACAGAACCTCTCCCAGTTGCTTCTGCTGAGGCACCATTTCCAGAAGTAGCAGGAGAGTCAGCCTGCAAATGCAGGCCTGTTCTGCCACTGCTGGGGTATTGTCACAGTGCTTGACTTGGCTGCTCTGTGCCCCTTGCAGGCTGCACCAAGGGCTCTGCCCATCTCCTGCCACATACAGCAGTAGCACACTGCTTGGACTGCTCAAGATAGGGCCACAAGGACACACATTAGGCCAATAAACCTGAGTTTGAGCTTTTTTTTTCCTAGGCCTTCTGCTGGCAGTATGCATGATCAGTGAGTCCACAGGCTCAGTTGTGCCCTTAATCCCTGTTGCTGACCCGTCTTTAGAACCACCACTCTTGAAACCTTCTTGGTTTTTTCTGCCCACTGCTGCTTCTGGAATTTCTCCTCAGCCCAGACAAATTTTCTCTGCATGAAGACAACTGCTTAGGACAGCAGGACAGAAGAAGATAACACTTACCCTAGTAGGTAATAATCTGGTGTCTCACAGAGGTGCACAGAAACCTGGGTATCTTAGTGGCTAACAGATCAAGATTTGGATCTGACAAACTGGCTCTCCTGGTAGATGCAAGGTGTACAGGGGGAGAGGTCCATGAGTAGTGGCACCAGGAGGCTCAAGGAGTGGAAGTTCCCAGTGATCTGCTTCCTGCCTCCTCTTCTGCCAGCCTTCAGCTGGAGCACAGCAGGCAGCTCACACTGTTTGTCAGGAAATCTCCTGGAGCAGTGTAAGGGGTGTTCTTTCAGGGACCCTTCCTCCTCAAAGTCCTTCTGCTCCTGAAATGATGTGGTTTTCCCAGGTCTGCAGCCCTTTTACTTTCTCTGAGAATGGGCTTAGTCTTGTATGTACTGAAGGAGACAGAAGGGTCAGTAGCCAGAATAGATATTTCAGAGGAAGACGCACACAACTTATCTAGGAGAGAAATTTATTTCCAGTCCAAAGGAATAGGGAGAATACAAGGGTTGTCTTTTATTTTGGGGGGCTTTCAGAGACTAAATCGGTGAAAACCAAAAGGTCACATCTTCTTAGCACTGGACACACAGAGAAGGTCCTTCCACTGTAAGTCAGAACCAAATAGGAAACAAGTTCAGAAGGAAAAAGTCTTATGCAGAGCCCTCCACGAGGTCAGGGAAAGAAGCAGAAAAAGCAACTTGCTTCCTTGATTCTCAGTGTGATTTATCTCAGAGGTCATCTCTTCCATAATATCTCATTTTTCCCCAATGCATATTCCTAACTGTACTAACTGTAAATGTTTCTGTTACTTGCTGAAAGATTCATGCTTTCTCAAAAGCTTGTTGTGCTTGGCAAAAAATATCTAATGGCAGAAAACTCATCACTTACTTCTGATTGCTGTAAAAGCTGCTTGTGTGTGTACATCTGTCAACAGAGTCAAGGAACAAGCAGCACATTCAATTTCCCACTTTTTTTTTCAGTTGCTCCTCACAAACAGATCTTCCAGATCAGATCATATTGCCATCTTTTTCCAGTCTCTGTCTTTCAAAACATGAGAGGAGGCATATTAGTAGCATATTGCTCAGCCTCAGTGGCTGGGGGGTTGGAACTAGATGATCTTTAAGGTCCCTTCTAACCCAAACCATTATATGACTCAAGGGTTTTTCCTTGATTCACTGCACAGGACAGCAAGTAGAGCCACAGGAGTTCACTTATTTGTTTTTAGCATTTTCCTCCCTTATACCTGCAGAAAGAGTAGGTGTGTCCAACTGAGATACCTACAACGATGCTAAGGTGGTTTGCAAAATCCTGCGGTTGACTTGATAACTGTTCTCTATTCACCTAAGTACACCGGTGAGCCATTCAGAAATGCCGAAGGGGAGATAATACGGAGACTAAATTTGTTCTTTGAAGAGCCTGACTCCATCTGTGAGGAGAGGACTAGCTGAAGCCAAACCCCTCCCATACCCAACAAAGAAAGTTCCCCACTGAGCTGTATCTAAAAGTAGGTGGTATACAACACTAACAAAGCTTCTCTCATCTCCTGCTAAATCCAGCCAGCTGCCAGATGAGCCCAGCTGAAAGGAAGGCTTGCTTTCTAACCTTGCCTGCTTTTATAGATTCTGCAGTTGCCTAGCCTCACCTCCCTGTTCCCCTCTGGCTTTAATCAGCCTGCCGTTTAAATCACCTGTGAGGTAATTAACCAGGAAAGTCCACTAAAAAGTTCATTACAGAGAGAAGTTCCCTATCTCCAGTTTTTATCTTACCAAATCACAATACTGAAGCTCCAACCAAATGTCCTTCCAGCTACAGAACTGCTTGTCCTGGGAAACTATGAGCCTGAGGTTTGGGTTAACAGCACTTTCCCAAGTGGGAGAAACCCTCTGTCCTAGATGAAATGAGACATGATCAATGACTGCATGTTCCAGCTCTCAGTGGAGTAATTCACAGGCACAGAGATCCAATTCAATCTGAGAACCAAAGTGAAAAGCTCCATTATAAATCAATAGAAAGTTAACTAGTGCTCTGCATTTTGCACAGCACAATTTCTAACTGAACACTTGAGTATTTAGTATTCCAAACCAGCTACATCCTTTTAAGCTTAGAATTCCCAACAGAGGTGCAGAGCTTGTAAACTTTTCTACTCTATTTTAATTCATGAAGGGGGAAGGTAAGGGACGAAGAGGGGAGAAATAGATCTAGGAACAGATCTCTACTAATGTGTTACCCAGCATACACATTATCAGACAATATTCTTTCCTCTATTTGTTTTCCTTTAGGTAAAATAAAATATTTTTTACAAGTAATCAATGAGAGGGAAAAACTAAACCCCCAACCTAAGAGGGCACAGCCTCAAACTCCACCATGTTACAATAATTAGGATGGTTCCTTCCACCAAGGAAGGGTTTTATTGAAACTGGCATAAATCTGCTGGTGCTGTGCAGGAGGAGCCTTTTTCTGGGCTGTTTGCCTCCATTTGGTAGGAGGGAATTACATCAGTGTCAGTCACCCACATCCATTTCCATGCTCCACACGGCAGAGCTACATGCCATTTTCTTCCTTATGATTGTGCTTTATTATTCCTATTACATCAGTGCCTGGAGGCCTTGGGATAGACCAGGTCTTATTGTATTCTATGCTGAAATTACACAATGGCATACAATCATGGCAGCAAAGAAGTTCCTGGAGCACTGAATGCTGTGATCTGGAAAGGTATTTGGGGTATTAAGAAAGGGAAGGTAATGATAACATGTTCTCAACCAAAGCACAGTGAAATCAGTGTACATTCCATGAGGGGTAGGTGATTTAGCCTCAATGATGCATCGCTGCAGAGACCAACCTTGATGTAAGTGTCATAAAGCTTGGCACAGCATCAAACCCACACACAATAAAGCTATAGGGCCAAAGTGTTCTGGCAGATCCTCTCCAGGCCTTTCCTTCTCCTTCCAAGGCTTTTCCTCATCAACTTCTTATAGTGTAAATTGTGTTTGAACGTAATAGCTGTACTGGAGGTGGGACACTACAGGGTTAGGACAAAGTTTGTTGTAAATTTTTCCTCTTCTTTGCTGGGTTTGGTTTGTTGTTTTGTTTTGTTTGTTTTTTTTTTTCCAGAGTTCTGTGTTTCCTGGCTCTTGTGCTCTTGTGTCTTGAAATCACACCCTTGATGTAACTTCATTGTGGTTCATTTTTCTTGTGGTCTAATTAAATCTGGCTCCAGACAGAGCTGTGTGTTAGCAACAACAGAAGGAGGAGGTAGGAATCCAGAGATCTAGGAATCAGCAGGAATGTCATGGCCTGAAAAGTAAAAAATCAAAGGGGAGGGAGCCCAGGGAAAATGAAGGTAGAAAATATGAGTAGATAAATTCCTTAACCAGTCTAAAGTCAGTTGAGTTGCTTATCAGAGTATTGATAACCCAGGGCACATTTGGGTGTGGTGGAGGAATGTGAATTCCTCCAGCCTGGAACACAACAGCTGTACACAAGATCCCAGATGAGTCCTTGCCATAATGTCTTTGACGTTAACAGAATTACATCAAAGATGCAAATCCCAAGGGGTGGAAATCAAATTAAGGGCTGTCTGCTTATGAAGTGAAGGCTTGGTTAGCTATGGAGAAGGGGGAGAGTCCAAAAGGGTGAATTTGAGGTCCATCCAAGGACTGAGTCTTTCCAAAGCAGTGCAGTGGTAGTTTAAGCAGCTGCTGAGGAGAAGGGAAAGGAGATCATTCTGAGAGAAAGCCTCTAGTTGATTTTGGACCCTGGTATATAATCCTCTTGTTGCTGGCTGTGAGAGTTCCAAATCCCACCTCTAGAGTGTTGTAAAAAGCTCATTATTTGGGAGAATTTTAATGCAGAAAATTGGTTTTCTTTGTCATGAATATTTCTATTTCATTAAGTCTTTTAATTTATTAAATGTTCAGAGCTTTTCTCCAGTGTCAGTGACCAGGTTACTTCCAAAAACTGGACTCCTAAGAGAACATAGCATTTAGATACAGTAAAGCAGGAGAGAGGGAGAAAAGCAGTGTATTATGTTGTATGTATGGCTGAATGTCTTTGAACCAAGAGCTGGTTATTCAAGACATTATTAAGATGCAAATCCATGTATCAACTGCTGCTGGACATGCCTGCACTGGGAAGACTCCCATGTGCAGTACTCCTAGCATGGTGCAACGTTTAGTGACCTGAGAGATGTAGGACCCATGGTGGCCACGAGCAGAGAAGTCAAGTCTCTGTTTCCTTCCCTGTGGTGCATATAGGATGATGAAGTGATTTAAATGTTGAAGTGGGGATTGAGACATTTGTTTCTATGCAATTCTCTGACTTCAGTGTCTGATAGTGGTAAGGACTCCAATGGGACATTTCTCACATGGGTGAACATTTCTGCTTCTCCATGCCTATCATTATTTATACATATTTATATTCCATTAGCTTCTAGGTAAATTATTATGAGAAGAAATAAAAAGGTAACTATCAGAGAGTCAGATGTTCAAACAACCTTCAATCCCTGGTCCTGCCTCCTGTCTCAGAGAGTGGAAGGAAAAGAGTGAGAAAGTCTTTCTGAGTGATCTGCTCCTTGGGATCTCCTCTCAGATACCACAGCTGGTAGTTCAGGGATTTCCTGAGCTGCATCTTGAGATTGTTGACTACACCACTTGTTTTCCACAGATATCTCTTCCATCAGCCAGGGGAGTAACAGCACAGTTGTAAAAACATGGTACTTTTCTTGGTCTGTGTTGTTACCTGTGATCCTGTGATGTCTGTCACAGATACTTGGTACTTGTAGGGGAAATTCACCTCAGCCTGGATATTAAATTTAGTTTTCTAAAAGCTGAGCTAGACACCCTAGACTGCCTCTACAGGGAGGAGGGAGGAGGTGAAAGGTGGGGACAGAAATCGGTGTCTTCAGCCTTTCACCTGTGTCTGAGACACGTAGCCCAGGATGAGATTAATTGCTCCCTCAGGCTACATATCTATCTCTATAGACAATAAATGGAGTCTAGAATCCTACAGTCAGCCTTCAAAGGCAGTGCCAGTGAAGCCAGGTTATTCAGCACTAATGAAAATAGATATTCTTCACCATGCTTAGCTAAGCCAACTTCACTGCCACAGGTTGCTTACCTGGCTTCAAAGTCTTACTAGAAAGATATTAGGAAGAAAGCACCTTTTCTGAAACACCCCCTCTGACTCAGCAAGAGCCACAGAGGACTTGAGTCAGAAAGGGTGCTCTGTGGAAGGTTCAAAACATGTTTGTGGTGTCCTTAATGTCCCTTGAAATCTGCTGGTTATGGATGCCAACACAGCTGAACTTGTGCTCTGACCCAGACACTCCTTTGCTCATATCTGGAAGGTTAAGGAGGGATATAAGGATTCTGTTCCATAGCTTCTAGCAGGAATGACTTCCTGATCAATTCCAATGTATTAAAAAATGGGTTTATTTTATAATTTTGTAGGAAAAGGGCAGACATAATTTTGCATGTAGTAGAGTCTGCTGTTTGATTTTCTTTTCTTTTCTTTTTTTTTTTTTAAGGGTAGGATAGGAGGAATGCAAAGAATTGTGTCTGTTTTCTGAAGGAAAACAAAGGCAAAAAGAAAAAGAAAATCAGACAACTGCTCTGAATTCTGGGAATTCCAGGGCTACTGTCATGGATCTTGGATTGGGAAAATGTGGGGAATCCCTGCCATTCAGGAAAATCCCCTACTTCAAAGCCATTTCCTGGTGCCACTGAGGATGCCTGGAGCATCAGAGCTGCCAAGAGCTCAGCTGCTTCCTGGCAAAATATTGATGAGGCCAGGGAGACAGAAGTATTTTCACCAGCAAGTCTTCTGGCTGCTCAGAGGACTTCTGTTCAAGTAAGACACTCCCAGAACATTCTCAGCTTTGGAACATTGTCTTCTTACCTGCCCCAGAGGTCACAGGTACACTGGAGAAGGCAGGCAAACAGTAGAAGGAAAGATGAGTTCCAGGAAAAGGGAAGGAACTTGCCTTGGGTTACACAGTGTAACCCAGCATTTGAGTCAGGAGTAGAACTCTGCCCAGTTGAGTTTGAATACAGCACCTTGTCCACTGTCCATCAAAACAACCTTGTGGTTGACTTAAGGCAAAAAGGGACAACAGTACCCCTTTGAAAACATTTCAGTTCCCAACACCTTTTGTTAATTATATGTTTTTCTTTTTAAGATATGTTTTATTATCACTGTTCTTTCATCACTGTTATCCTTTATTTTTTCCATGCTGCCTTTCATGACTCCATTCACTGAGACAGATTCCAAATCTCTCCTCTAACGTTAGCACATAAAATAATTTCCCTTGTGAGGAGGCTGGGAACATTCAGTTATTCTAGCTAAAAAAAAAAAAAAAAAAAAAGCAGTGGGAACTGCATGGACTTTTTTTTCTTTTTCTTCCTTTTGTTGTTTTCTTTCCCCTCAGGCTGGTTAGTTCTGCTGACGTCGAATTGCCCAGTGTTTACTTTTTTAGTGGAAAATTGGTTGTTTGCTCTTCATCAGCATCAGTTTGGAATCCATCTCTCCCTATGCCATGGATCCTCAGCCATTGCAGCAAAAGGTTTGTTCTGATGATGCTTGCACCTTGCAGTGCAGTCTGGTACTGGAGCTACACAAGGCTTGCTGGGAGATGCAAAATATCATGATGGTTGTTGGGCAGCATTGTGCTGAGTTGAAGCAACAAGTGTTGGAAGATGCAAACTCCTTCAGAGTCAGAATTGACAGCTCTTAGGAAAAAAAAGGGTAAAGTCTAATCCAGACTTCTAATTGTTGCCTTAGTAATGAGATATGAAAATCATTAAAAACAATTTTGCATCCTTGGAAGTCGTTTGTGTTCCAGATGGGAAAGGGGAATGTTACTGTTTTGGTTTTTTTTATTAGGCAAAGGACTGACATCTTGGATTTAAGACAGATTCTCTTCATATGCAAGGCAGTGGCTCAGCCATGTTTCACTGAGAATTTTTCTTAGCCTGCTGGAAAGGGACCATACAGGCTTGGTAGCATATGTTATTTTTGGCTTCCATACTGAGATGGCCTCCTACCTTGGGTCAATGTCTTCAGAGCTGTCATTCCTTACATTTTTTTATTTGGTTTTCTGGACATGTCCTTACTATCTGCTAACAGTGGCCTCAAGACTGTGCTTGCCTCCTGCCCACATGCTCAGGCTTTGGCCATGGCCTCTTGCATAGCTGGAGAGCATCCCTGCAGGTAGGTTTGACTCTGCCAGCTGGGTAGGACAGGACCCGGCCTGCCCGCGGAGGCGGTCTGCAGGCAGGCTGGAGGTATCTGCCAGGCAGCCCAGGGCTCAGGGCACGCGTGGGACTCAGAGCAGGATAAGCATTGTCGCCAGTTTCTCTCTTCAGGGGCTGAGAAGCCTGAAAAGGTGATGATTTTGTCCCAGAGTGAGAGTGGCATTCATGCAAAATAATAAAAACTTGTAGAACGTCTCATGACAGAGAGTTTGCTTGTCAGGCCGTTCCTGAGAAATGTGATGGCTTTTATAAAATAGTGGTCCAGACCACATACTGTTAAATAGATGTAGTTGAGGGACCATCTTTAAAAGGTCAGCTTCCCAATGAACTCAAGGTGGAGGAAAAGACAGGTTCCTCTGTTTCTGAAAGTCCCACTCACTTTCATCTTTTTCCTTGAGTGCAAATGGGCTCATGATCTTTTAGCTAGAAAACTCTCCTTTTTTCTTTCTTTACAACACACTGAAGCCAGAACAACCTTTTGGTCTAAGTTGCTGGTATCTTTTGGTGACAAAGCACAATACTGTGGAGGTGAAGGAATGTTGGCCTTTTTTCATGTATAGCTGAGATAAATCACCTCTTCCTTGAGGAAACCAGTGTCTTATTGCAAAAATTTGTGTGTTACATGAATACAAAAATATTTTCGTGGAAAAAAATGGTTTTTGTACTGCAAAGGTACTGCATTTAACTCACTTCATCCCATATCTCAGAGATTGTAAAATAAATAATAGAGGTAATTCTTGCAGCCTCGACATGATTTTTTAGCACTCATACCTAGTCTAGCATCTTCATTACACTGTGAAATATACCCTTCACAAATTATTCAAATAACTGGATGTTCCCTGTGCACTCAAAGTGATCGCCTCTGGCAGCTCACTGTTTGAGATTTTGTAAAAAACATCCACCTGGAATTTTGAAAATACCTCATTCCATCTTTCTGGACTGCCTGCAATGTCTGTATCCCTCAGACCATTTTTGATTGTACATATTAGAAACTCCTTTATTAGGTTGTTCAGATATTTTCAGATCTATTAACCCAGTAACATCATAAATTTAGAATAGGAGGTGAGAGTTTTCCCTTCTTGTTCAGAAAAAATTCAACATCTCTCCAAGGCACTCTCCAGGGCCATGAACCTGCTGATTTAAAGAATCCTGTAAAATGGAAAGATAAAACAACTTTATTTACCTGATGGTACAAAGGGATTTCTTAATTTAAGGAAGTTCAATTGAGTGTCTCTTGTCCAGTTCCAGATTTAGAGATGACTACATGCATTGTCCCACCTTTGTGTGGGTTGGGAGGGACAGTGGCTGTCAGGAAGTGTGCAAAGTCCAGCAATCCCTGCAGCCAAAAGGCTGAGGATAATTCCTGAAGGAGTTATCCTGAGGATAATCCTGAAGGTCCGCTGGTGGCTTCCAAGTGTGATAATCAGAGCTTCCCACTGCTGATGACAGGATGTCCAGAGGAAACAGGGAGGAGTTTCTCTGTACGTGCTACATTTCCTGGAGTCCTGAACTAATAATTCTCTTTTGTACATCAACCCTGTGCTTTTCTGCACCTAAACACAGCCTGGCCTTTGGGGCTGTGACATGTACTACCACCTCTAGGTGTTCATGTGTGGCATTCCAAAATAGGTATTGATGTTCTGCTGCTGGAACGATTGGATTATCCAGAGACAGCAGAAAGTCTTTTCCAATTCTTTTGTATTTCTTTATATTTTTTGTCTGAAGTTTGTGTTTGGCTATGTAAAGGGTGGTGTTCTAAGAAATCCACGAAGGCAGTAGAGGTATAAATACTTTTGCCAATGTGCCTGTTCCACACAAAGCAATATCCACACATAATCCTGCTGTAGCTGATGCCCACCAATGTATTGTTCAATGCTGGTAGAACCAAATCCCTCTAATGATTATTTGTACAGAGTGAATTGTGACTGTAGTCCAGGTTATGCTCTTTAAATACTTACATAGGGCATATGACACATTTGCCATACTTGCTGAGACATCTCCAAAGCTCGCATTGGGCCAAGCCATCCAAGGTTGACTTGGCTTTTCTTTTCTTCCTCCTTCCTCACTCAGGCATCACTCCAAATTACTTCAAGACAAGAGCTGCCCATTGTTCCTGATTTTCATTAACCAAGCTAAAATCAGATACAGACCTAAGGCAGTTTCCTCACTTATAGAAGGAGTGAAAACTAAGTAAATAGACAAGAATTTCTATGTTGATTTGTGCTATCATCCACTTTATTTGCATCCACTACCTGTTAACTGCAATCTTTAAATGGTCTAAAACATCACAGGAACTGGAACACATAGGTGTCTAGGTTCTGATGAACATATGATACTCTTTTACAAAATCCCTTCCACCCTCTGAGCATCCACCCATACTTCAAAGTAAGATGTAAATTCTGGGGCCAAGGCATTACACCAAAAATTTGGCAAAATTCATCCTGCAGCAAATCCTGACATTTCAATGTTTGTTTTCATCCCACTTTGGAACAAAGAGCTGAAATGTCAAGACTTTTTCTCTGGGTGGAAATTTTGGGAAAATAAAAAAACCCCAAAAACTTTTTTCGTTTTCTGGCAAAGTCACAGCATTTTGCCTGACATTTTCAAGCAAAACAAAATATTTCACCATTCCTGAAATCAAAATGTTTTCTTGTGGTGTGTCAAAATGACCCCAAAATGCTCTATTTCAGGTCACTTCTGAGCTTTTCACTCGTGTTACAGCCTTCTGGGACATGTAGTTTGGAAGATTTTTCTTTGCAGGCAAAATGTCTGGATTGTGTGAAAACTCTGAAAATCCATATAGATAATCATCCTTTCACAGGGCAAAGAGAGAAACATCTGCATTGCATTATAGGATAACAAAGACTGTCCCATCTACTGAGAAAATGTCCTGAACTGTAACCCTGCACTGTAACTGGAAAGTAATTCATTATTGCATTGAACTCATCTGACTCAAAATATTTTGAGCCAATTCAGAAATAAAACCTTCTGTCTTAGGTCAGTGGTTATTTTTTTTTTCCTTTTTTTTTTTTTCTTTTCTGGTGTATAGGGATTTTCCTCTGATTCACCTAGCATTGTAACAAAATAGCAATATATCTGCCCCCCCCCCCTTTCTCTGGCATAAGTTCTGAAACACAACAGGGGTACTTCAAAACGTTTTGTGCGTTCACAGCAAACTTGGCACTGATTTCCAGAGAGTCCAAAATGCAATACACTGCTACTGCAAAGGGTTTCACGTGTACCTATTCAGCAGGAAACATTCCTGGACATCCTTTTTTTGGTCAAATATGTTGTAATTTTGGTAGGATTTCAGTTCTGTTTCCAGTGAAATAAATAGGTGGTAATTCCCAGGAGAGCTGCTCCTGAATGCAACATGGTCAAGACCTTAAAGTGCCCATAGTATATGAAGTCAATGAATCTTCATGAATCTTGTGGCTTTTTCAGATCTGTCAGCCATGTGGAATAAATATTAACAAATTCTTGAAAATGAAAAAAACCCCTAAAAATATCAAATATTTTAAAGTACTGAATGTTTCCTGGCAAAAATATGCCTCTATCCTACAGACAATATTGTCAGAACACATTCATCTGCCTAACCGGCTCTCACTGCTTGTTCTATGTGGGACAGGCAGACACTAAATTCATCACTGTAAAATAATGTCAAATCCAAGGAAATCATAAAGGTGCTCTTGCAAGTTGATCTGTCACTCTGGTCATCAGGAATTCCTGTTCCAAGCCTCCAGAAAAGAATAATGATTTCTAAGAACTGTCAAGATTTCTTTCCAGTATCATGGCTGAGATTTTATTCGCTGGGGTCAACATCAGCCTTCAAGAGCAAATCAGTCCAGAATTTTACCTAAAGGGAAAGAGGAGTGTTGTTTCTAATTCCTGTAAGTGATACAGTTATATCCTGACACAGGAGAGAGTTCATAACAAGTGTAAAACTTGAGGGAAAGTACTAGGATGTACTCATAGATCCTTATGGATTATCTTCACCACAGAGAAGAGAAATAACATGGATACAGGATATGTTATAAAATAAACCCCTGTTTCTTTAGCCCTGAGTTTCTTTATGACCCTCTGAAAACAGAAGTTCTTTTTAAGGTCCATTTGCCTTGCCATAAAGAACCTGGCTTTCCTAAAAAACTTTTGGAACTACTGCATAACTAGTAGTTCTAATTATGCAGACCATAAGGGTTTAATTAAAGAGTCAAGTTGCACGACTTGCTCTAAAGAGCTTTCTTTCTTCAACCCAGAGGATGCAAATTCTCCATCCCATTGTTTTCCCTTCCCTAGCATCCATTAACCAAGCGAAACACAGTGGGGATGACCCCACAGCAGCACCACGTTACCTGGGGTGGGGTTGGCTGAGGTCTCTTTATTTCTTAATAACTTTGTGGAAAATTGACAAAGAATTTTGTTTTAATTCTTCCAGGCTTCCAAGATGAAGTGTGGTTGTCTTAACATATCCACCTTCTGTAATTAGCTCTCTTGCACATTTGACTTAAAAGACACTTCTTTAAGAGAAACTAGCAAAGAAAGAATGGAAGCATGGAGAGCATAAGGGTTTTAGCATCAATTTTTTTTTTCCTATCTGTTTATCTAAGGCTGGCTTTGATTCTTTTTATAGCTGATAGCTGCACTTCTGAGCTATCAAAATGGCAACTGGAATCAGGGTTGTCAGATGACCATTTGTCTGCCTTAAACTCAGAGGTGCTTAATTATATTGTGTAGCCAAAGCTGAGTGGGTTGCCTCCTGCCACACTGGTATCCTTTGCATTAGGACAAGTATGTCTTTCTACAAGGGCATTCAACTTAATTCATTATTGAAATGGCATATTAATGAGGACAGAAATGTAAATGATATCCACCCTAGGGCCTTTCTCACATGTTATTTTGTGCAAACTAACATGTTCCCTGCTGACTTTCATTCATTCTGTGGTTAGGAACAAGTGTGTGAGCTACTCTAAAGAGGATTCTGGGGAAGTAGCCATCATTACTGGATTCAGAGGATTGGAAGCTGACTGATGTTGCGATCACTTTGGTATCACTTGAGGAATTGTTGTATGCAGAGATGAGTCATATTATTGGTGGAGCAGAACCTGACCCTAGGGCCTGCAGGCAGTGGGAAGAACAACCATTGCACCACCCTCTAATAGCACACAGACCCAGGCAAGAGCACTGGCCAGCCAAAATAAATTAATTGCATCATCTAGTGGATATTGGGCTATATCAAAGCCTCCTTCTCCCTTTAATAAGTGTAGTAAAAATGTCTCCGTTAATTGCTTTCACTTCAATTAGACAGCTTGTGCCTTCCAAGCCTGCTGAGGACAACGGATGGTGTGAAGAGATATTTCAGAAGCACTAGCAGAGTGAAATCCTTGCACCCTGAAGTTGCAGGAACTTTGTGTTTACCAGAGATGGCTAAAGTGTACCCAAGGTTTTCAAAGTTTTTTGTGATTTGCTTTCTTTATCTATGTCATTCTAGGTACTGCTGTTCAGTAACAGGAGAATCATGTGAATATGATGGAGATTTATACATGACAGAGATCCCTCTCCACTTTCAACACTGATATGTTCCAGGATGGAGAGCCCACAGTATCATTTAATTTCCCAGGGAGAGAAAAGTAACACACAAAAAGGAACTCTTGTAATTCAGGGCATTTGGCCCTCAGCCAGATGATTTTGAGCAAACAAATAATGAACAAGAGGGAGAGAACCTGCCTAGGGTGAACTGAGGAATTAGTGCTAAGCCATCTTGGCATCAGTAGGAGCATGCAGCAAGGCAAGAAAGCTAGAAGCACTGAAAGGCAAAAGGCTGCAAAATGAAGCAAAGATGGAGGATCTGGTCCAGGGACAAATGTAGAGCTCTTGAGAAATTCAGAGGTAAAGGAGCAGGGCAGACAATATTCTCCTGGGAAATATGTCTAATCCTCCACTCCAAGACCTTCAGAATATGGTCGATTTGTGTCACTGCTCATGGTATTTACCCTACAGATTTCTTGTATGCCTCTCATAAATCCTTGTTTAGACTTTGATCCACCCAGCAACTTTATCCATTTTTACTTCATCACTCCTTTCCCAGCTGTCCTCCACCCCACCCAGTCTACTGGCTTGTCCTGCAGCTTCCACACACCCCTATACTTTCTTCAGAAGGCTTTGTATCTGGCTTGAATGAAGATCTCTGATCCTCTCTTTCCAGTCCTGAGACCCAGCTTATTCTACTGACATCTCTGGTGGTTTCTTTCTTACTCACATGTTAGAAGCTCACAAAGCTTTGTTCTTAAAAGAGATGAGACGAGACATTAGGGTGTGAGATGAACACAGCTGAATTCATATTTAAGGCCATATTTTTATGCCCCTTAGGGAATATGATATTGCTGACCATGTATAATGATGTCACAGAGCTAGACAGCACGCCTGAAGTTCACACTGGACTGTGACGGGCACAGCTGGAGAGTTCAAGTACCAATGACTTGAAGAGCAGCCAATTCTATCAGTGCTGGCTACAATTAAAATAATTCCTTGCTTTGGGAGGCCTGGGCCAAGGGACTGAGAGGCCTTCTTTCTGGCAAATCCCTGTCATTGTGAGGCTAAACTGCCTCATTATTTTGGCATATTGGTATCCTCCTCCTAGACTAAATTCTCATTCTCCTTCTGTCTTGAAACAATGTTCTCCTTCTATTGGGCCAAATAAGATCCTCCTCCAACTTCTTTCTTCAAGACCTTTCAGCATTTGGTTATTTTAGATCCCTGTGCAATCTCAGCTGGGATGCCTTTGGACTACAATAGGATGTACCAGGTGCACACATTCGGTTTCCATTAACACAGTGCCAGTAGCAAGTCTCTTCTTGCATGGTTCCAGTGGGAAACAGATGTAAGATGAACTGCAGAAGAATCCTACAGTGATGGAATCAGCTAGGTCAGACACCCAGGACAATACCATCTGCCTCACTCAGAGACCAACAGTTGTGGGCATCAGCATGTGAATCCCTGGGAGCACAAAAGAGCAGATGCTTCAAACCTTTTGAGGTTGACCCATTGCTGAGCAACGTTCCTAGTGTTTGGCTCTGCCTCAAGACAAGCCTTGAGTTTCATGCATTTATAAGGGCAGAAGTCAGCTCTGATAGAATCAGAATGGGTCGCCTGAAATGAAAGCTCAGCATTGGGTGTGTAGTAAAAAACATGCCAGATGTCCAACTGGGCAAAACATGAAAGAGGTGTGAGTGGGTAAGAGGCATGAAACAAGCCTTTCCTCGTTGCTTGCTACACAGCTGGTTTAAATGTGTCAATACAGGTATTGCAGGGATTTTGCAACTCTCCTCTTATCCTGGTAGGGGCCCTGACTTTTGGATACACCTGATTCCCATTCAGATGTATGTGTGTTAACCCATATTGGAGCTGGGACCATATGGTGTGTGATGGGAACTAGATTGTCTCAAAACTTCTCAATTAGACTGTCTCAATACTTCTTATTGCAGAAGCAAAGGGAAGGGCCCCTGATCATGGCTGGCTGGCAGACCCAAATTTTCCCATTTGCTTCTGAGACCATGATAAGTGTGAGCAGCTTTTTGCAAGTAGAACATGAATTATATAGCACACTAGCAGTTATAGGCAAGTAAATGTGGATTTATATAACTTATTTCCACATGTCACGAAATGATAGTGTCATACCAAAGGGCAAGGCTCTTCTAAATGGAAGTTACGCTTGTAGAAGCCGGTGAAACCAAAGACCAAACCTGATACACAGGCCTGGGCAGAGTATATTCAATCAGAGCTATTTCCTTTGTTTGTCTTCTCAGAGCAGTCAGGTAGGGTTCAGCAGGAGAATGATGTTAAAACTGGACTTGAAGAACAGGCCCAGCAATCCTTCCCCCATCCCCCAAAAAGAAGCCTTTCTCTCCATGGTGCAGTCTTTTTCTGAAGTGGACAGAGACTCTGTGACGCCAGATGAAATGAATTGCATCATTTGATGGATTTTATCTTCAATCAAAGTGCACCTCTCTCTTTAGCAGAAAAGCTGTAAAAATGTCTTGATTAAACATGAAATCTCCAAGGTGATTCTTTGGACTGAGTGAAATTGTTAGAAAGTGACCTCCAGGTTAACTCCTTTTAGGTTCCTGGCCTTGAAGCTGATAAAAGAATCCTTCATGAGAGCATAGCATTGTTGTTTGAAACCCAGTAAAAAAGAAGATAAACACAGATGCTTTCAAATGTCAGGAGGGAGATGGCAGGTCAGGTGGAGATTGCATGCATGATTTTGAGAGTGGGCGGGTGTCAGTCTTGGAATGGCATTTTCTTATCAGAAAGAAAAAAAGGGCATGAGAAATACAGTCCAAGAGGGTTTTCCCCTAGATGGTTCAGGAGTCAAACCACTGCCTTGGTTTACTCACCACAGCTGCTGCTTTTGATACAGCACGCCTTGAAACATACCAAGCAGATTTTGCCTGGCAGGCTGGGCCAAACCCAAGCACATGAATGTGCCCAAAAGAATTAACTCTGCTTATCCAACACTCATTTTAGAAACATCCAGTCTCCTTCTGCCTTGGAGAGATCCCAGACCTCGGGTATGTTTTAATGGGTCAGAGAGAGGAATCATGGTCACATCACAACCTTGTGGGCTTGGTCTGAGTGTAGGCAGAGAGGCTCATTCCCTATGGCTGTGAGGTAAACAGTTTTAAAATTCATATAAGTACATTGTACATAGCAAAAGAACTCTACAGAAGCTCTTTGCTGAGCTGGACTGGGTTCAGCCAAGCCAGGGAATCCTTCTTCCCAGGGTGGTGGCTCACATCAAATGGAAGAACCACGGCTAGCAGAGCGCACCGCGGAATGAAGTGCCCTGACATAGTGCTCCAGTTTGTCCTTCCTTTCTGCACAACCTTTGCTGGCACCTGAACTGCCTTGTCATCATCCAGCAGAAGCATGGTCAACTGAGGGTGTTACTCAAGCTGGAAAAGTTACAGCTCATCCTCCACACCCAATTTGACGATGTGAACACTCCTTGCTCACCTTACTTGTGAGACAGTCACTCCACTCACCTTCTTGTGAGAGATGTGGGAAGCAGACAGCCTCCAACCAGTGGCTGGGTAAACCTTTGTGTTTGTCTTTTCTCTTTCTATGCTTTTGTCTGGCTTGTATCTGTAAACCATAACTCCTCAGTGTGGGAAGTCTCTCCTGCTAAACACAGATCCCAACATAACAGAGCAGAGTGTAGATATTACTAGAAGAGTAATGCTGGTGGTAAAAGCCTGATGACCCCTTTCAAAAAAGTCTAAGTACCACATCTTTCATCCTAATTGTATTCCTGTCATGCAATTCTTCAAATTACTCTGTAATTTCATATAATGGAATTCTACACTTTTGGCCTTAAACTGTGAGAATTACGTTGTCACCTGGCACTTACAGGGTGATCCCCTCCTGCAGATGGGCAGACAAATGACCAAGGTCAAAGGTTTGGTTCCTCACCAGCTCTCCAGGGAGTGGTGCAAGAAAGGCTGCATCCATGCCTGTAGTCTTTACAGCACAGGGAGATCATCTTCTCTGGAGACCACCCCAGGTGGGGATACAGGACCAGATGCTGAAAGCTGCCAGTGGCCACATGCAAAGGAGACCCTCATCCTGACAGCCATCTCTCCTGAGTTGCAGACATAGCTTTCCCTCATCAGGCGATAGCTCATCAGAGATGGTAGTTTAAACATGTAGCTTAATCCTGAAGAAAAAAACACACTCCCTCACCTTAAAGAGTGGGGGGGAAAGCATGGCAAGGGTCTGCCTACATGTATTCACAGTTTGCACAGAGCACACAATGTCTTTCCCATTTCCAGTGATTGATGGGATGTGGCATTTTTCTCTGCCAGTATCCAGACAAACAGACCTAGCCCCTTGCTTCACTCACCCTCTTCCTCCATGAAAAGGCAGCAGCACTGTCTGACATAAAATCCTGTAAAGACAAAAGAAAGAACTGAATTCTGCCTCTCCCAGGCTGTGGTTGAGGGGGCGAGACAGGTAAAATGCATCAGGCCACAACATCTTTTAGATTAAATTCCAGCTCTCATCTGCCTTGTAAAGGCTGACCCTGACAATTTCTCTCTGTGCTAGGCTCTCTCTGTGGTTTCTTTATGTGACCAAGCTTTGTTCTACTTTATTTTATTTCACTCTATTCTCTGTCCCATGTTTGCAAATGTTCACAATGAATTGAAGACAGCTCTCCAGCTCAGATTTACAGCTGCACGGAAAGACTGCTGCTATTTATAGTCATCTCAAATTTGTTTCATCTGCCTACACAATCAATTAGCTTCAGCTCCAGCTAATTTTGCAATCAGCCCAAGAAAAATGTCTCTGGCATAGTATCTTGTTTTCTCCTTCTTCACCCTGGAGCTACAAAATCTCTATATCCCTTCCTTATCCAAGTTCTACACCTTAATACAGCACTAGCTGGACTCATCCTCCATGTCTTTTGCCTTTTAGAAGCTTCTTCCTGGCTGACTTGACAGAAGAGTATTTACTTTACATGATGGAGACCTTTTTTCCTCTCCAATGGAGGTTTGGAAAGAATACTCCACCGTTTATTTTTCCATCAGCTAATTGCAAATATTGAAAGCGTCTAGACATGGGGAAAATAGCTTTATAAATCATCAGCAAAAGGAATTTCAATGTTATCTTAAATCCCACACAAATAATTTTTAAAGATGTTCAGTAAATATATATTTGTATATAGAAAAATCAAGCTAACCTGGAACTCAGGTTGAGTTCACAATAAGGAATTTAAATGTTCAGGGAAGGGAATCACAGAATAAGGAGGTTGTAACTGTACCACAAACAAGCAATAAAACACAGCAGAATAAAAGGGAGTATGTAGTGAAGAGCAATTCTGAAGATAGTAACTTGGGGCAATTTTTCAGTTCCTCTTTACCGGAGTCTTGGACTTCAGCAAGTCTTTGTCAATCTCACCTGAGCTGGTGGTTCAAGTGGCATAAACTGTGCACAGTCATTAGGAGTCTTTGAATAGAAACAGATATATGTGCTGATCCTGGCATCAGAGCACCTATTAGAGTCACAAAGTGGAGGGATGTCTCCTCAAGCCCCAGTGGTGACAAGACACTCTGAGGGCAAGCTCACAATTCTACTGAGCACAAAACAACCAGCAGGGCTCACCAGGTGTCCTGCAGTGCATCTTCTCCTGTATGGTAGGATCAGAAAAGTTTAAATCAGTCCTGGCAGGTGCTGCATAAATCTTTACTGAAAACCCTCCAGCTTTGAATGTATTACTCATTCTTTTTCTGAGCACTAAAACATATCCTGTGGTTACAGATTTAAGTTGAACTGTAAGCCCAGGACTTTGCACATTTACATCTGTAAATTGGCTTCCAGAGGGTCATGGATTGAAAGCATTGCCCTTTAGGAGTCCAGTCTCAAAGGATCTCACAGCTCAGACATGAGATTCCTGTGGGTTTTCAGTAATTTTACATGCCCAAGACAACTTATTTAGAGAAACAAAAATATTGTTTGTCCTTGTGGGTAAACTATTTACTCAGTTCCTTTTAAACTGTCACATCTCTTTCAAAATTTTAGAGGTTTGTTTTGGTTTGGTTTGGTTATGGGTTTTTTAGTTCCTTGCTTAGCAGAAGAGAGACTTTCTTGAGGAGAAAGGCAAGCATGGGTTCTGTACTCACTGAAGATTTAGGGAAAGGGTTTTTCCCCTTAGAAGGGCAGGAGTCTCAGGATAGCCCCTTTTCCCTTTGGTTTACTGTTTGAGCTTGGGCAAAAGTGGGGACAATACACCCAGATAAGGATGGAAAAGTGACTGAGAGAGTATGGAGTACAGGGAACAGAAGGTGGGGGTGTTAACAGTACACAAGACAAGGTTTAAAACAATGAAACTTTTCATTGATGGTCTAATGCAGTCCCCAGTAATCCATCCAGGATGCATCCTTGCCTGTTTTGGCATCTTGTCTCAGTTCCTGTCAGTGAACTGTGAGACAAGACACTGAACTGTGTCCACATGTGAATGATATTTTTCCCTAAAATTTTGATAGCCGCAGCCTGCAAATGTTTTAGGAATTGTTTCGTTTGTTTGTCTAAAAAACATATTTGCCTTTCCTTTCCCTGACAGAAATACTCTGACACTTTATGGAACTGGCAATTTGTTCAGCTTCCCTGGAATCAGGATCACATTCTTTCCACATCCTGCAAAGCTCTGCCTTTACTAAGTATCACTGCTAAATACTGCTGTAGGCACTATGACTTCTTCATCTTCTTCTTTTTCATGATAACCAGGAGCAAACAGCCCTCAAAATACTTGATTTCTGGTGAAAGTTGATATTAACCTCCATACCAATAATGAATGAGATGTGAGTTTCTAGCCTGTGAGAAAAGCCGTATTAGAATGAAGGTTAAGCCTGAACACATGGCTGTGGAACGTCCTGTACTGTTGGGTATTTTCTGTCTGCATGGAGAAAGAAGGAATTGTGCTGAAATTTGAGGATCACTCCTAGCCCAGCTTGGGCTGCTGCTAGATTTGGAATTTAAGACCACATGTGAATGAATGGAAGAAATCATTCAGGCTGAAGGAAGCAACAGGAGTCAGTGGGGACTTTGTGACATTTTTGTAGGAAGACAAGAGGTGTTGGCTGTTGCTTTCCTGATGGTGAGCTGGTAAATTGGCTGCTGGTCCCACTTCTGTGACATTGTGTTTACAGAGGTTGCTATAGGAGTACAGCAAGTTCCTCTGAGCTACAATTGCTTCAGATCTGCCACTAAGGCAGATTAGAAAGGGTGTGGCAGATAGACTCCCTGGCTAACATCTGTGGAGGATGGAAGAAGTTAGAAGCAACATTTTCTGCTTTGCATCTCAAAGTTGTTTCCAAGCACCATTCCACTGAATCCGGGCGTCTCCCACCCCCTCAATCCCAGCCGTTCATTCTCCTTGAACTTCTCCATGATAGGAAAGAAATACATCTTAAAGAAGACAAAGGGCTCTGATCATGGGCCTCAACAGCAGTGATTGTGAGACATAAGAGCAATGTTCTGTGGTTCAGAGGCTGGACTGAGCCACCAAGGTCGTGTGGTGCCACAGAGGTTCTTACAGCTGATGCATCCCATACCATCTGTCTTATCAAACTGCAGGCCCAGCCTCTGGTAGCCTCTGAACACCATTTTTCCTCTACCTACCACTTCATCTTGCATTTGCAGTTAAATAAATTCTGCTGAAGTCAACCGTAAAAGCTGGGGACAAGATGTACAAACCTGCATTTTATTGTCCCAGGATAATTGTCTTCCTCACAGACATCAGAGCTTTTCTTAACTATTTTTATGGCCATGGACATTATCAGACACAAACCATTTGGGATTGCTCCATTGGCTTTAACCAAGACACCAATCTGGCTGAACATCTTTCTAATCCACAAGGCCAAATGAATTTGCTCCTGGCCTGGTGGTAGAAGTTGATGAAAAGGCTCCCCAAGACTATAATCCTTGCTGGTTTGCAATAAAAATCTTTGGTGTTGGTTTTCCTTCATGATTCCCCAAGCTCAGAGAAATCTGCCATCTCTGGAATCTGTCTTCTGAAGCAACCCCAATTTCTGGGTTTAGTAAATTTAAAAACCTACACATGAAGTTTGTGAGGCTGCATTATTTCAAAGTATGTCGTGTGGCTTTCCACTGTCTAAACCAGTCAGTCACTTTCTTTCAAGAGAAGGAGGGGGAAAAAAGTCAGGTTAAGTGATGTTAAGTCACCTGAGACCAAGATTTCTTTGGCTGATGAATCTTCATTGACCTTGGCTTGCATAATGAAAGATTTTACTTTACTTTACTTACTTCTGTAGAGAATTATGCTGAGGTTTCTGAACTACCTTTGTGTTTGTGTAGTACATTTCAAGATATATTAGGAAACTAAAGCACATTTACCACAAGGGCTGAAGATGTGCTTTAAAGCCCTGGCTAGCTTGCTAAAGTGGTACCTTCTGTGTCCTTCAATTTCCCACATAGATTGATCTTGACAGAACATTCTGCTTTACTTCCTGCTCTGTAGAATGATGAGCATTTGTCTCTGCTGGACAAGAGGAATTGCTTCCCACACTGAGGATAACTGCATCATCCTTACAGACAATGTTCCAGGATGAAGTTGCAGCTACCTCCACAGAACTTCATTATCTGCCTAACTTCACCCATGTTCAGGACACAGAACAGAGTGGTTTGGAAGACAGTAAGAGTGCTTTGGTGTAAAAGTTACAAAGGATCATGGCTAATTCCTCTTCCACTCCCACAGCCTGCTCATTTTGTTGTGTGGCTTGTAGAAGTGCTGGTCTTCGGTGAGATAGTGGCCCCTAAGTGCAGGGATTTGTTTCTGGCATTTCTGTATTTCCCTCTATTTCAAATGCCACCATAATCATCTTGAGATATCTGCCTTATGAGAGAAATTTCCACGTGATGGCAACCCAGAAGGGATGAAAGGAGTCAGTCAGACCTTTTCCAATCATGCTCACAAAAGTGGGTGGATCAGCTCTCAGCCCAGTCATGTGCCTGAGGAAGACCATGTGACAGAATTTTAATAATAATATATAACAATAATAATAATTATGATGGATAATCCTATAAAAAGTTAGAAAATCTATGGCCTACCACAGACTGTGGCAAGGTGAGAGAAACTTTACACAAAGGCCTCAAGACCATTGGGGATTCTGTCAGCTCTACAACAACAGGCTGAGCACGAAGGAGGGATAACAAACTCAGTTTTCCCAGAAGGGACTCTTTACATACCTCCATAATTCTTTCAAAGCTTTCTTTGCCCTGCTTGGTGAAGGCACTGGAGATGGGCCAGGTGCCCTCTGTGTCCCTGGATGCAAATCAGCCAGGGGCTGGGGGGAGACAAATCTGCAGCACAAGCAAAGCTGGCAATACACTAGCCTGAGCTGCTGGTGCCAGCCCTGAGGACGAAGGTTATCCTTCCAGTGTTTGATGCCAACTGGCACAGCTTCCCTCTTCTTCCTTCACACAAGTGTTGCCTCCTTCCCCCTCCCTCTACACAATATTTTGCCTTTGAAGTTACTTCATCAAGAAATTCTTCCTCTGTCAGAATTAATCTTCCACCTGCCAGGCCATGAATAGTCACCTTTTTGTATGTCTGCAGCATGTTGCCAAAGAAAGGGAGCAGAAAATAATGGGTAAGCCTGGAAGAGATAAATGGTACCAAGTAACACAAAGAAATCCTACCAATAAATTTAACCCCAAAGCAACACAAGGTATTTGTCCCTCCTGGTCCCACAGTCCCACACATAGCTTCCTTTAACTTGGTTAGATTTCAGAAAGGTCTCCAAGCTGTAATCCTATGTGGCCAGAAGCCTACAGAGGAATTTTCCACAGGCTAAATCCATGGTGAGAGCAAAATGCCCAGGTTCCTGACACTCAAAGAAACCTGAATATATATTTTCTAAAAATAAAAAACTGGGGTCCTGGTCTGAACCAGGACCTTGGCTGTCTTTCTCAGTCCTCTGTAGGGAAGCTGGTCTAGCATTCCTAGACATCTCTGATACTCATTAGCATCAGACTAATGATTATTGACTTGAAAAATCTGTTCCCATGATGCTGAACAATCTGAATACAAATTCTGAAGACTATCTGGATATCTGATTGCCCTACAACTGTGTAGAAGATAGGTAAGACCACTGAAGTAATAGAGTACCCTAACCTTTAGCTGGAGACCTTGATAAAATCAAAGCAGACCAAATTAAAATCTAATGATATGGAATATCTCCTAGGACACGTGGATCCAAGATGCTTTGCAAGAAGTAGTAGTTGAATTAATACTTTTGATTCTGTCAGTGAGTATCCTAGAGAAAAGACTATTGACTTTTGTGCAAATAAGCTACCATGGCTCCTAGTACAAAGAGCCTTTCATGGCTGCACTCCCCAAACAGGACAAGACATTTTCTTTGCACCTGGTCAGATGCCAAATTTCCTACACAGGTGAGATCAAATGGCTGCATAAAGTATTTCAAATGTAGACTTTTCTAGAGTAAAATTGGAATAGGATGCACAGCAATCCTGAATCAGGCTTACTAAGGTGAATACATAAAAAATTCCAAGATCAAGGCTCTTCTGACCTGACACTGGTGTCTTGATTCCTGCTCTCCTTGCAGACAACAAGAAATGATGCATCTTTTAAAAGCTGGAGGATTTCAAATCACAAAGCAACACTGGTGATTAGAACACAGGGCTGGGATAAAGGGAAATTAGATCCTATTCCCACCTACAGAATCACAGAGTATTCTGATTTGGAAGGGACCTGCAAGGATCATCAAAGTCCAATTCATGGCCCTGCAAAGGACAGCCCGAAGAAACACATCATATGTCTGAAGATGTTGTCCAAACACTTCTTGAAATGTGGCAGGCTTGGTGCTGTGACTACTCAGAGTGAGAGTTTTGATCCTGAAAAACTGATACTGCTTTTATTCATGTACATCCTTGTCCTCTTCATCCCTTAGACAGCTGGAGAAAAAGCCTTGTCTTCACATACCTGTGATCATTGGATTAGGAAGACTGAACAAATTTTCACGGGATTTGGTTGCTGGTTTGTTGTTTTTTGGGTTTTTTTTTTTTGGTCAGAACTGTCTCAAGATTCTCAAGATTCCTGTAATATTAGTCAGGTCCCTTAGCAATCTTTACCTCTGAGGTTCAAGCGCAGCTAATACCACCCCAGGCAGGGGCAGTAATAAAACATTAGACACCTAAATGTCAGACTGAATCCCTTTTCCCTTCTTTATCTTACACAGCTTCTGTATGAAGTCAGACTGCATAATGGAAACCCTATCCTGGAAGTCTGCTTCCTGTTCGATTTTGCATTCCTGCAGCTCTAAATAAAGCCAAAAAAATTCCATTGTATTGTTAAAAAATTATCTAATTCCAACACTGTTCCTCTGTGGTATAAACATAAAGGCTTGTGCCTCCACTTTTCTCTTTCTTTGAGAGGCAAATAAGTATTTTTAATGGTGCTCAGTGCTGCAAAATCAGGGTGGAGTACAGGTCTGAATCACATCTGTGTGCTTCCCAGGCTTCAGACTGGAGTGGGACAGGACCTGAGGACTATTATGGCAAGCTGAACTCAGAAAAAGGCTTTTATTACTGAGTAATAAACTCATGAAAATTGGGGGTTTATTAACAAAAATGTTGACAGACCTTTAACTTTAGTGGTGCTACTGAGCACTGCTATATGTAAAGACGAAACCTTTCTGCACTTAACAAATTTATTAGCTGTAATTTCATTTATTTATTTTTTTGTTCCACATATAGAATATGTGCTAGGAAAACAAGAGCACTTTATGCCCTGTGAAACCAGAGTTGTTGTGCGATTTTTTCCTAGAGGATTTAAGGGTATGCATGAAGGGTATTTGTTTCTCAAGCTCTGGCATGTCTGGAAGTCCAACCCACTCCTGCAAAGTTCAGTGGGATTGTTGTCTAATTTCAGTGCAGCTCTTTGACCAGATCAGAAAGTCGTTTGCTGACAAAGGCACACACCAGAACAAGTGGCTCACGAAGGGGAGAGCCTTATTTCCTTTTCCTTGAAACCCAGCGTACTCCATCCTTTCCATCAGCATGTGTGTTTTCCCAAATCAGAGCAAATCCTGCCAGCAAAAATGACAAAGATTGACTGACTTTTATCCACTTAAGAATCAAGAAGTTTGCCTTGACAAGCTGTTCCCCAAGACTCACTCCCTGATGTTTCCAGCTGTTTCTGCAAACCCTCTCTGCCTCTATGGACTGTGACACTTGTTTGCAGCAGAGACCCAAGTACTTGCTCCTACTGCAGGAGGTAACGCCATCCTCTCCAAAAGCTTTCTCCTATAAACATGTCTACTTTGATAATTTTTCTGGAGTAGGAAGTTTCCTGAGCAAATTGCCTCTCTGAAACCCCTCTTCCTGCACAACCTAGTCTGAACTTTTCTCTCCTTCCCTGGCTGTGACCATGGAGAGGGTCAGGGATGCAGGGCAGCCTGCCCATGGCTGGGAAAGCCAACTATGTTTCTGAGCAGTGGTAAAAAGGAAGACCATGGGGGAAAATAGTTCCCCATGTTATGAAAAGGACCTCATGCATGGTATTTTACCCTTGTTCACCAAGAAACCTTTTGATCTGCAGGCAGGAGCTCACAGTGCAGCCAGGGAATCATCATCACTTGCTCAAAGCAACTTTTTGTTTCAGACTCCAAGAAGAACCTGAAACACAGGAAAGCACATGTCTTGTGTCTCGCAGGCTCGCTCAGGTCATGGTATGGAACAAATCAGCCTGAAGTAACACAGGCCACACTGAAAATCTGCAAGTCATTACCCATAATGATTATTCAGAAAGGGAGCTGGCATCAAAATCATTTCCCCCTCCTCTAGTCTAAATCTTTCCCCTCCCTTTTTCTTTCACTCTTTGGTGCTTTCAAGCAACAAAGAGTATCTGAGTATTTTTTCCCTCCTGTTGCAAGTCATCAAAAATCCACCCAGGAGCAAGGCATGGTGGAGCCACAAGGAAAGGCAGGCAGAAGATAGAGAGCAGGGAGCTGGTCCCATTCAGCTATTCCTGTCCTCATCCTTGTAGAAACATGCACCCAGTTGGAAAGGGAAAGCCTGAAGGCACATGGGGAGACAGACTGTGAAAGCATCTCAATTCTGCCTTTCTGACAAAAGAAAGAGAGAAGGTGAGCACTCACTAAAAAATGAGTAAAATAATTTCTCTTCTAAGGGAAAAACTAACTAAGAAAGCAATGGATGGTGTGTTGTCCAAGGTCTTGCCATTACCTTCTGGTCTGAAAACATTTTAAACCTCTCTCTCCCCCTACCCAGGTGGGAAGTACTCACTCGGTGGCACCTGCAAACATGCACACACACAAAGCCCTATCATTCCTTGCATTTGGAATAACAAATATATTCATTTTCTTTACCATTAAAGCAGGAACGTGGATGAATGCATTTGGAAACCTTTACTTCTCCTATTGTAATGCCAGATACACAAAGATATGCAAGAATAAAAGCAGCAAAGAGCTTGGGGGAGCAGAAATTTTGGCTGAGGGTAATGCAGAGTACAGAAAAGCCTGCAGAAATGTTTGACTGCACCTTTGACTGAGAGAATGAAGAAGTCTTCTCTGGGGCTTGTTAGAACTGTAACTGTCTAATTTAGAGGAGCAGGATAGGATGAATATTTTATGAGGGTTTTTCCACAGGGCTGTTAACATTTAGCAAACAAAAGACAGCCGTGATTCATTTTCCTTCTCACAGGGGGCAAATGAGTTAACAGCTGTAACAAGGGAATTAAAAAAGGATGCTCCCAGCACTGAGAACAGCTGTTGCCTTTTCAGATGCTTGGGAAACTGGGAGCACTGAGGTTTGTGCAGCACCTATTGGACAAAATGAGTCTAGGGTAGAGTTTGCAAACTGATTCAAACTTGTTTTCTGCACCAGTGTCCCAGGGTAAGTGCTGCTGGTCCAAGTCCTGGGACTTTAGTGTCTACATGCCTTTGGTAATCTTTAGCTGTGCTCCCTTTCTCCAAAATGGTCCAGGAAATATGCAATCTGTCTCCTGATCTAGAAAGACAGTAATTCCTCAGCTGTGGTCAGCACAGTGCAGCCAGTCATGACCTGACTCCAGGTACTTCCCCAGGTGCTCATCCTGCAGAGGAGGCATGAGATTGTGTTTCAAGGAGGGCCCTGGCCAGAGAAAGAGAAGGAGCAGACAGCCCTGTCCACAGCAGCTGTGAGCTATCTGCAGGGCACTAGGGCAGGGTGTTAGGCCCAGAGGGGATGTAAAGAGATGCTGCCTCTCCCTTCTCCTGCTTCCATGAAGCAGTCCATCCTGCCATCCCTGTGGTAGGTCAGTTGGGGAAAGAAATGCTTCCTTTCCACAGGGAGGTGTCCAGCTCCCAAGCAGATGGCCTTGGGCACCTTGCCCCATCCTGCCAATTCCACCAGCCTACGTAGGTGTCTTGAAATTAGCCCAAACCTTTGAAAAGATTGGTCCACTTTGGGCCTATGCCTGCTGCATTTTTAATGAATGACTGAGCATGGCATGCTCTGTCTTGCTTCTGGCTGCTCAGGTGCCTTGCACAGAGCCTGCAGACAGCCTGCTCAGGCTTTTTCTTGTATTGTTTGCTCCTGAGGATGCTCTCCACCAGCCTCTGTTGCAGATGAGTGTTAAGCTACATTTCACAAAGCACAAATTACAAAAAAATTCCATCTAGATATACCCCTAGAGATTGTATCTTTAACATACATGCAAGTACCCTTAAGACATACATTTCTTGTGCAGACACATAGATGTGCATGTCAATAAAACAGAGTGCCATAAAAACAATCCTGGCTCTCCAGGTGAGGCATATCACCAGCTCTATCACTAGACTAATGATGAGCATTTCAAGCCTTGACTTTGCTAAGCTACATTATGCAAGGTGTGTTTTCAGGAGAATGTGCCCATTGCTGTAGTACTAGGACTTTTACAAATCTAAATAGGAGCCAGATGCACAAAAGAGCTCCAAGAGACTGAATGTTGGGTTTTTCTTAGTTCTTCCTCCGCATTTTGCCTCCTAATTCAGAAGTTCATGTCTAGCAAAAGCTGCAAAACCTGTTCTTGCAGTCTTTTCTAAGAGAACCACATCAAAGGAAAACAGCAAGATGATGACCAGATATACTAGTGCAACCCTAATCCTTCCCAACTCTAGGCTTCCCCTCCCTCCCACTAACTCTGACCACAGCTCTCTGCTGTGGGGCCAATATTGCTTAGGCCTATTTTGGAAATCTATTACTACTTGTTCTTACACAAACAGCAGGGACTAAACACAGATTGCAGGCATGATGGAGCTTTTTCCAGTTGGAAGAAGGAGACAGACACGATGCAGAGCCCAGGTCTAAAGCAAGGCAAGTCCTTCTTTCACTTGTGCTCTGTCCCTGGAGTGCACTTCATATTCCAGCAAGGCTCACACACCTGTCTGTGCTGGCCTCTGTTTTGTTTTTCTCCTCGAGAAAATACAGTATTCATGCTCAATCTCTGTTCTGACATGATTCTCTGCAGTGATTTTCTGCAAGCAGCTCTCTTCTGTCACTGGGGGTCCAAGGCTGGGCTCATTCCAGGCTTTAGGGCCTAAAATCACAGCAGAAGTGTCATCACACCATGTTATAACACCAGTGTCTGCCAACAGCAACCCTCTCTGACTATCTGGGTGCCTGTATCTGAAAACCACAATAATGCTAGTTTAGCAGATAACTGTCCCAAATTTGCTCAGAGCTCTTACTTCTTCAGGGAGCAAGATTATCCTTAACTTCCCCTCACCTGCAGCCACCTCTTTGTGGCACTTTGTCCCACTTAGACAGAAAACTCAGCCCACAAACAGATTTTAGTTATGTTCTGGCGTATGATGGTGAGAGAGTCTGGGCTCACTTCATCCCTTACACAGGTCCCAGCTACTCCTCTATCTGCATAGGACATCCCCTACATCCTCACAATTTTAGGAAACCAAAATCAAAAAGGAAAGTTTTCTTGGCCACTTCATAAGGTAGTCTGATAACTCCTGGAGCAGAGTAGAAGAGGTAGAAAGGGCTGGCAGAAGCCACGCTGCTGGAGACCTGTTCAGACACAGAAGGTGCCACCTCAGCCAGCTGCCTGGCACACACTCCTGCAGAAGACACAGAAGTATCTTACAAGTCTTTGTGCTTGGATTGCCCTGGTGGAAGGCATGCAGTCTGCTTCTACATCCTGTGGAAGCAAACATGGGAAAACACCACCATTCTTGGATTTAGAGTCTCTCAAATATTTATTAGGCAAGTGATGAAGGTGCAAAGGAGAAGAGGACCCAATATGTACCACAGAAAAACACAAAGAAAGCCTGACAGTTGATTAATTTTGTGGTTTTGAACCAAATACAAATCTATTTCTTTCTCCACTGACCCATCTGTGAAGGGAGAATAAAAATACTGGGTTAAGGCTGATTATTTTATTTAATGGAAAAAGTAACATGTGGCACAGAAAGGCCGTATATATATTCATATTTGAACTGGTATTTGTAGTGATAGTAGAACACATTATTACATATTGATTATCAGGAAGCTGTATGCATTTGAATAAATTTGGAGGCTTAGAAAGGGGTGTTTCCACAAGATCTAACACAAAAGGCTAAAAGACATACAATAGCAGTTTACTGAAGACAAAGGTGAGTGGCTCCATTTGGGTTGGAATGCATTCAGCCTTTTCCCAAAGATACACCTAAAATGAAATTGCTATCAAATTTCAGCTTCTGTTCCACTCCTTTTCAGAGGGTGATATCCTTTTTATTATTTAGCCTTGGGACATGATCACCATTGAAAAAGCTATTGAGTGACACTTGTGAAAATGAGAGAGCATGAATATTTTTAAAGGAAGGCTTAATGGAGTGGCAAGCACTTTTTCCTGCAGCCAGTTCTGCTGAAGCAGCTCACTTCTGACTCACAAAATGTATAATTCGCAGTGGTAAATCACCCTCAGCTCCCTCAGGTTTCCCTGCCATGATTTAACACTCTCCCTAGTATTCTGTGGTTGAGTTTGAAGGCCACTAATGCATAAACAGCTTCTTCAGCCCTGAACTTCCCTGGAATGCAGGCTGATGTTTACTTAGATATACAAAGAGATATATGTGTGTTTATATACATGTATATGTGTATCTATAAATATGTATATATGCAGCATATACCTTTCCAAAGGTCTCACATTAGTTAATTAACTGTACAGCACAATTAATTCATTCATTGTTCGGAAATTCCAGGAGCATTAGTTGTCTGACTCCGGCAGGAACTTAGCCAGACAAATTTCAGAAACTTCTCTCCATGGCTTTGTCATTCTGGGAAGCAGGATTTTTAGCAAAAATCTTTTACTGAACAGATGGCTCATGTGAAATGCTTGAAATTCCACCAAATCAGAGCTGATAAAACCAGATAGTTTTGCTGGAACTGATGGGTGCTAGGTAACTCACAGGGGAAAGAAATCGTGTGTGAAGCTGACACTGACAGTGATTATGGCTTGGGATTTTTGCTGTGTGCCTTGTTGGTATGCTTTACTTTTTAATAAAGCTAAAGCATTTTCACTGTGCTGGGCACAACACAGAGCACATGAGTCCTTCTACCTCACTGCACTAACACAAGCCTCACTAACCAACATGAGCTTCCTTTTCTATGCTGTGATCAAACAGCACAAGGTGACACAGCAAGCACTGTGGTGAAATGGGATGCCTTGCCACTTCCTATGACTGAAAAACAGGAGAGAGTATGACATACTCCTCTGATTCTGTGGCTGTGCAGGATTTGGGAGAGAAGAAGGAAGACATTTTCTTAAAGGATCTTCTTTCTGTGACCAAGTGAAAAAGCAAGTCTGTGGATCAAGACTGACATTTTACTGATTTTCTTTTAACTAACATTTTTCTGGGAGATTTTAACAGTCTAGTCTGTACATTTTCAGTCTGAAATTAACTTTTACTACTTCTCAAAACCAAATGGAAGGAAAATGTTTACTTTTTTTTTTAAACAACATTTTCAAACTAATATCTTAAAATCTATAATGTATAAAAAGGAGAGTGAGAGAAAAAGAAAACCTGAACTTTTGTTTCAGTATTAAACTGGTATGAAGCTGTGGAATTTTCCTTTTGTTTTGAATTACAAATTTGAAATTATCTTAAAAATCATGTTCCAGTAACAATCTTGTTTGTTATTCACTTGCCCATGCTGGACTGGTAACAAGAACAGATACCTTATAGGTGGAGAATCAATAATATCAGCTTTTACTTTGGTAGAGTTCAAGGAGTAGTTCTGCTTTTAGTGAGTATTTATCTTCTAGAAATATCCCACAAAAGACACCAAGCAGAGAATTGTCCTAGGATGGGTAATCAGTGCCAGATAATTTTGCCTCAATTACACACATTAACTTCTAACCTTTGATCTGGTAAATGTAAATCTCATCAGTATTGGTATACTAAATACCTGTAGGTATGAGCACTTGTAGGCACCTACATATAGACTTTAAATGTCAATGTCTAAACATACAAACTCTTTTCTCTGAAGAAGAAAATTCAGAGCCACAACCAAGGATTTGTAGATGGCTTTTTCTCTCTTTCTTTAATGCTACTAATTATAACAAATTACATGTGTGTATTTCTGGTCCCTTAATACCTCCCTTGGTCCCCACGAACTTCCTTCCAAAATTCCTCCACAAAGTCCTGTTCACTCCCAGACTGTAAATGGAGTCTGGAGGGACAGAAAAATCATCCTCACAGAAGAGGAAGCTGAGCCTGTCACCCAGATATCACCAAATGACTTCTGAGTAACTTGAAGATGAGTTCTCTTGAGAAAAGAATACCCACTTAGTTAAATCCCTCCTAAAGGGCTTCACTATGGAAAGGTTGTGATGTGCTCAGTTCTTAAGGGAATTAATCAGGAAATGGGCAAAGACAGGTTCTGCAGTTGTGCCATGCTGCAGGAACATAACATTTCCGTCTGCTCTGAAAAATAATATAAATGGGATAGACAGGCAGTTTTCCTAGCCTGGATTTTACTCAACAAAATATTTTCAAATGAAAAACAAGCACATTCACTGGGTAGCAGTAGGTATTATGGAGGTTTCCACTGCCAGTCTCTTGCCAAAACCACATGAAATACCCTTTCCTCAGTAGATGGTGACATGTGGACAACTCTTCAGGCACTCTGAATTGCACAAAGTCTCTTGGAATTCCCTTTTGCCTGGCTCAGCAGGAAGGAAGGCACTAGAAGGGTAAAAGGCTTCAGAAAAGCATGAAGATATCTTCAGCACAGCGGGGCTACTTTTTTGCCAGTGTACCAGGTACGAGGATTAGGAATAACTAGGTCAGGAGATTTTACTGTTGCCAGAGAGCCTGGCCAGAGGAGCTGGGAAATGCACCAATTTAATGATGAATCTAGAGGCTGACAGAGGGTAAGTACAGAAAACATTAATATTGTTCAAGGCCTCTTTACAGGAGACTTGAGCTAGCAAAAGCAGCTGCCAAGGTCCTGACTGAGCAGATGAGCCTGCTGCTGGGCACATATGTTGAGTGAAGACTTACAGAAGGATCTGTAAAAAGTTTTACTTTTTCTTTAACTACTCATGGACTATGCCTACAGAGCAGCTTTTTCAAATGGTTCTGCTGGAAGACACCTTACTTCTGGATCATGTGCATATGATTAGGTCCAATTTCCTTGTAATCCTTTTTTATGGAGTAACTCTCAATGAATTGCAGATGAATGCATCATTTGGGTTTGCTTTTTGTTTTGTTTTGTTTTGTATTGACCAAGTGATCTCTACTGGAGTTCAAAAGCTGAGCTGATAGATTTTTCTTGTATTATCAGCCATTGGAATGTATCACTCTCATTGTTTCAGCTCTCATCCTTCATATTCAGCAGTGAAATGTGTAAGTTGCACATATTTTTAGAACAGTTTTAACCCTCTGACATCATGCAAGACCTTCGATGAAAGGGAAAGTGTCCCACTCTCTCCTGCTCTAGTTAGTTATAATTTTTAGTATTTTTTATTACTGTGTTAGGATCCTTAGAGACAAGTCAGGATGCACCCTTAAACAGCCATTTCCAGTTCAAGATTAGGAAATAGGAATTTAAAGCAGGTACAAGCAGAATAATCAAGACCTTGACATATTGAACATCACTCTTCTGACTATAGTGTTAAGAAGCAGACCAAAAAGGCATTTAGAAAACTAAAACTCTGAACTCTTCTGTGCCAATATGTTTTACAGAGGAGGCCTTCAGTTCTTACACACCTGATTTGCAAATTTCAGTTTGATGCTTAATGTTCAGTGACTGAAGTCTGAATCTGTGAGTGGATGTTTTGAGTATCTGAAGTTTTTGTTGACTTCACTTGAATATGTAGGTATCTCTCACCTCTCAAAACAAAATTCTTAATGGCTTCTTCCAGTGAGTTTCTGTAAGGAAAATGAATTTTTATTATTTTAATGTATTTATTATATTTGTTTTGTTATTTGAATTTAATTCAGAGCCTATAGGTACAGTCTGGGGATGTTTGGTCATCCACTTCATAGGCTTTCCAGTTCACAGGGACTTTCTCCTCTGAACACATGCATCTGTCAGTGCTCAAACTACCAGAAATAACTGGTCTGTTTCCCAGAAAGGGACCTGCCTCTGCTAGATCCAACCGAAGAGCTGGGTTTTAAAAATGTAATTAATACTAATGGAAAATAAATAGATACATATGTTCCCTGTGACCTGTGATGGCAGTTTCTCAGAATGCTTGTTCATACTTTCATACTTAAGTGCAGCAAAAAGTGTCTGGTTTTCAAATGAGCAGTCACTTCAGGCTGGCAGCAAAGGACAGGATGTCTGAGATGTCCCGAGCAGAAGTCTGAGCACCAACAAGGTCACAGCCCATCCTTGGTAAAGCTTGGTAAAGGACGTCTCAGCACAGTCCCATACATACCAGGCCCTCTCCAAGCATCTCAATTCAAATGTTTGCATGAAGCTGGCTCTGCCCCTGCCACCTATCTGACCTCAGCTGCAACTGGGCCACCAGCAAAGTCTGGTTTTGATTAACCTTTTTATTCATGCAGCATCAACTGGTTTAATTTTTTATTATTGCTGTGAGAGAGAAAATTAAAGAAGGAGTTGCCTGGCATGGTGCATCCTGCAGCTGCCTCACCTGAATTTCAGAAAGCGAGAGTGGAAGTATGGTGAGACTTGGCTAAAATGGAAAATGTTAAATGGGGATTGGGTACATAAAACACAGCTGCTACTGGGCAAGGGTCTGACTCCTGGCCCAGAAATCTGGACTGCAATACCCTCTTGGAAGCTTGGAAATAACATCTGTATTGATTGATGCTTGTCCTTTTTCCTTTGGCCAAATCCCGTTTCCAGCTGCTTGGATGTTTTGACAGAGCCTGATATTCAGCTTTTCTTTCTTCCCCCCTCATTTCCAGTCTACTTTCTTCTTTACACAAGCAAAACCCACCAACAACTCAACAACCTCTTGCCTTGATCCTCATGTACTGACATCTTGCACATGGGAGAAAACCCCTCTCTGTTCTGAGCAGTATTTCCTCCTGCACTGAGAAGGACCCACTCTCATTTAGAGCACCTGGAGCTTAACGTCGCTGCACTCCAAGGAGTTGAAAGTCTAAAATCACTGTAAAATGAGGGTCATTTTTGCATCTCCTGGTTTATGCTTATATCTATCTAGCTTGCAGCAGCCAGTTGTGCCCACGACACAAAGCAATTTTAGAAGAAAGGCCAATGCAGTCCCTCAGAAGACTCTTTGTAATGTCGATTGAGCTGGTCCCAGAGCCCAGGCTTGGTGAGTGATGTAATCCTTCACCTCCAAGTTCAACCTGAAAAATTGCTTTCCGGGCTATTACTCTGGCATTTTTTATGTGCTTGAAATTCCAAAATGCTTAAAATAAGGAAAATAAATAGATATATATGTTAGAAATAAAAAATTAAAGATTGAAAGGAAGACTTTTTAAAAAGAGGCAGAAAGAAAGAGAAAGAGAGAGAGAGAAAATGGACAAGAATGCAACATTATGATTCTTGTACTGAGTCTTGTTTCCTGAGTAATTGCTAGAAACAAAAAAGGGCCAATTTCCCAGGTGAATGCAGTACATGGACTTTATTAGTTTCCCAGAGGTTTAAACTGAGCTTGACATTTCACTGAACATTACACTCATACAATGGGTTGGGTAGTATATTTTTGAGCCAAAAGTTCTCAAACAAGGGTGTCTAACTCTGTGAAGCCAAAATCCTGTTTGGGCACCTAAAATTTCTGAACACCCACAGCTTTTTCTGATTTTGATTAGATTTGTTTGTGCTCAGCACTTCTGAAAAATCCCTCCAATTTTATTTAGGTGCCTGTTGGCAAGGATGTCTACACTTCAAAGAAAGGGAAAAATAGAGAGAGGAAGAAAGTGGAAAATAAGCACTGTTCTTAACTTTGTTTGACTTATAGCCAAGGTTCAAATTTAAGTTTAGGATTCTTTATTGGACTAACCAAGAGCACTGTGAATTGTTCTGGCTCCACTAGTTCTCTAAATGATGTTGGCAAACTGAGGCTGACTATGCCAAATTAAGAACTTTTCTAAATTTTTTTTCGGTATAGATTTACTCTGTTGCTTTCTGCAGGTTACCTTCAGGGCCACAGCTGAAACATTTTGTACCAGGACCTTATGCGTAGCACTCCAGCAGAAATATTGCCAGAAACCTGGAACTTTATCCTCTCAAATCTTACCTTCTTTGGGTACCCAAGGCAAATTCCCAGCACACTCTGCATACAGGACAGCAGGCAGCAAGCAGAACCAGAAACCCCTTACAGTAGGGCTCATGCTCTGTCTTCCAGTACCTGTACAAACAGCAACAGGCAACTAAATTAATCTAGTGGAGGTCTAAGAATTGTGTCCAAAACCAGCTCTACAGAAGAGGGGCCACATCAAGGTAAGAAAAACAACAGAAGTTACCTGGTGGTCTGCAAGGGGTGTCCCAAGGTGCAAAGCTGCTGGGACTGGTCATCATGGGTCATGAACAGGGAAAGAGATCATTTGTTCTTCCAATTTCTATGCCTCCATTCCTTATACCTCCTGCCATTTTCACTCAATCCCTAGTCTTCCTTCAGGCAAATTTCCATTGCTTTTGCCAGAGGAAGTACTGAGTAACAGCTGAGTCAGGTTATGATGACTTGAGTGTGATCTTATACACGATGCACTGCACAAATATTCTTCACTGAGTAATGGGTTTGGGAGCAGGAGAAAGGAAAACTCCAGCTGCAGGTGCACCCCCTTTCCCCCAAAACCAAAGGCCTGGAGAACTTTTTAATCTCTCATAATATTTAGGTTAATTCTTTTCAAGGAGGAGGGGGAAATCTGAGCATCAGATTATGTAACTCCAAAAAATATGTTTCTACTTAAAAGCTAATCAACACCTCCCACATCAGACAGTAAACGTGGTGCTGTTGAACAGGATTATTCCTGATCTCTGCTTTGTCTCAGCTGTGGATTAAAAACTGTAATGTTATCCTGCTTAATATTTTAACCGTATGGGCTGCAATTTCATGGGCAATTATATGACAAGGGAGGTGCTCAGCAAGCCAGTCACAAGCCAAAAGATCAGTATTTCCCTAAAAGCTACACTGAAACCTTTGGCATTGGTAATAGCAGTCTGTCTCATCACTCCTTTTCTTCCACAAAATTTCTTCTAATTTTTTTTTTTTTTTTTTTTACAATTTAATAATTTACACCTTTTTTTAGCCACTTTTTTTTCACTGAATCAGGGAATACTAGAACTGGATTTGTTCCTGCAGAGTGGGTGCTTCGTGCCAGTTGCACACAGTTAAATGTGAGAAACAATTCTCAGCATATCAAGATAACAACTACATCCCACCCCACAGCCCAAGCCAAAGTTCTCTATCTGAATTGGCTACTGCAGTGTGCTCTTTCCTATTTGGTATGTCTTGCACTCACACAGCAATAAAGACAAATACTAAGGGAAAACTAGGGTGAGTGTTTATTTGGGTGTCAAGAAATAGCCTTGTAAAGAGTGTATGGATGGGTTCTCTAAGCTCCTTACATGTGATGTAATATAAAGTGAGAGAAGAGACCAGAATACTGCAGTTGGAAGAGATGTACAACAATCATCTGCTTCAACTGTCTGACCAATTCAGGGCAGTGATCAATATTGAGACACTGCAGTTTCCATCCCAACCCTATAGAATGCTACAAAGCTGAAGTCTATCCTGTGATGATATTATTTCCAGGCTCATACTGAACCTTCTCTCCTTCCATCAGCAGCATGCTCTGAGCAACTTTGGTGCATTTTGTAAAGCTGCGTGCCTGAGTGTCATGGTGAAACGTTACTAAACCCTTCACTGAATTTTCTTTCTGACAAGGTAACTTGATTCCTTTTACCCAAACTTTCACTGAAGGTGTAATGTTATTCATTTCTTGTCATATCTCACAGTGAAATGTTGCTTGCAGTCTTTGAAATTATTTGTAGCTCATGAAACTCATCATGGCATTTCACCTGTAATTGTATGCCTACTAGGTAGATGTAACTAGCTCTTAAAATATTTTGCAATGATTTACATGAAATCTGGAGTTATACAAGAGGTAAAATCTGATGTCTTCAGTCAGACAAAACTCATATACAAGCCAGTAAAAATTTAGCTTGAGGAAAAATTCAGAATCTGACTCAACAGAAAATAATTTTAATATCACTGATACTACATTACTGCAGTTCATGCAAAATACAGTTCAAATTGCCATTCTTTCAGAAAGACTCAGAAGATTTGTATAAGCAAATAAATTAAAAGTCTTCATCCTAAATGGTAAATCTATTGGGCTACAGAACACTCCTCATTTTTATATATATATATATATATATATATATATATATATATATATATTTATTTATTTATTTATTTATTTATTTATTTATATGTATTTGTGAAATTGAAGATAAGAAGATTTTGAACTTTTTTCTGGCATGTGCAAACTCAGAAAACAGTGCAGATAAAGTAGCATATATGCTGACTGAGTGTTTGAGTTCCTAGGGATTCTCTGTGATCAAGGCCAAGGAAACTGAGCTGTACTGAAAAAAAGGGAAAGTACAATGGTAGAGTGGGTGAAAAAAAACTAATTGTATATGTATCAAAGCAGATAGCTAAACCAAGTCCTAGCCTTGGTTGTGCAAGCTGGCTCTTTTCTAAAGTCCAAATGGTTTAGAAATGTGATTGGCTTCCTCTGTCATGTCTAATGTTGCTAAATACATGTAAATACAGTTGCATAATCTATGGTGTGATATATTTGAGCTCATAAGTTCCACGTGGCTACAGCAATCTATTTTGTTCCCCATAAAAAGCTAACAGTCTGTGGATCATCTTTGTTTCATTATTGCTTTTCTGGGCGGAATGAAGATGTGCTTCTCTGAGTGTGAAGACAAAATTCAGTGAGGGCTCAAGTGAAATGGATTTACTCCTATGAAGGATGCACAACAGGATATTGCCCAAGTTTCTGCACAATATGTGTTTCCACTGAGTGAACTGTGGGGACATTCATGTCATATTCACTAATCTCACCACCACAATTTTGGAGATGGGTGACCTGTTCTCTGGTACATGCAAGCAATCCTATGGTTACTGCCCAGAGCTGGTCCCAAAGCCTTGTCTTTTCACTAGAAGTATCAAAGTGCTAGGTGGAAAAAACTGATCAGCAAAAACAGAAGCATCTGCACAAAGGAGACCTGTCATATATGGCAGGGCAGTTATTTTTCTGATGGCTGCAGAAAACTGAAGTCTAGGGAAAGGGAAAACATGTTTTCTCCAATGAGTTAGAATTAGGACTTTCATTCCATGACTCAGGCTATTGAAGAACATTTCATGGACTTTTAGGGACTTTTTAACTACACATATGCTTTTGCAAAGGAAGATTAGCAAGAAAAGTAGGTTAAATCAAACCAACCAACTCTATCCAGTCTTACTAGGAAGGGCAGATGATGCCACAAGTCAGAAACCCTATTGTCATTTATACCAGAACACAGGCGTACGTTGTAGAAAGGTGCTGAAATCTTTGTTGGAATGGCTAAGTACCCTGCAAGCTGCAAATTGTACCAGCATCCAACTTTCCTATCTTCAAATTTTTGGCAACATGGGATCCGCAAAAATTATCTGATAATTGTAAGGAACTCACCACAAAAGGCTGTCTTGCAAAAGCAGGCAGAATATGCTCATTTTTCAGTTTGCATAGATTTGCCTAGTGAGTCCCACATAGATGAGTCTCACTCTGAACTGATGGCAATGCAGCTTAGATGTCTTTCTAGAACAGGCAGATAGATAGGTAGAATCCAGGACTCACTGCATACTACATCATGCCAGTTTAAAGAACAAAGGAAAAACAATGAAGGTGGAGAGAGAACTGATAAATTGTCTTTCAATATATGGAAAGTAGTTATAAAGAGGTTATTAGTGACCCTTTTACTCAAGCAATTGAGTAAAGGAGGAAGGGAAAAATTCCAATTTACAGCAAAGAAAATTTGGGTTAGAAATAAGGAACATAACTATAATGGGATCAAGAAATTTTCTAGGATATACAGTGTCTTTTTGCTTTCTGTAGCTTTTTGAGGCTTAACTGCTGTTTATGTAGTATATTCTGCATATACATCTGCCTTATTGAGAGGTGATAACATTTCATTTTCCTTGAGACCCTTTGCTGTTACACAAAGCTGCAATCTGGTATTTTGCAGAAAATAAATAATTATATCCAATGATTTGGATATCTAAACTGGGGTCTGGATTTGGCCCCAAAAATGCCAGACAAAAAGGAGTAATTGTGCACATTAAGTCCAGGACAAAACCTCCCAGGAGTTTAGATTAATTCAGATATGGGACTTTGATTCTGCAGGTATTTTGGCTGGCTAGGAAATTAGGTCATTAACTATCATTATCATTTTAAAAGTTGTTTATGGAAGCTCCCTAGGTGCTTTCCAGGGATTCAGCAACTCCTGCACACTGCTGACATGCTGGGATGAAGTCTTCCCAAAGTCTGGGGAGGTCTGACTCTGTGGATTTGACTATGTTTTGAGTAACAACTCTTCAAAAAATGCAAAATTGAGAATTTTTACAGCCTCTCCATCCCTGTAACAATCTGGATGAAGGACCCAGGACTCCACTCCCTATTCTCCATGAGCCCACAACATTCAAGGTTTCTGGAGTGTTGACCAGGAAGAAAGCAAAGCAGTGCCAAGACTCACTTCAACAGTAGATGCATCTCAGCAAAATTAAGGGAAAGAACTTGAGTTGGGTATGAAAATTTAAGATGTGAGAGCAAGCCTTGGTCTCAGGTAGAATTTGTCTTACCTTTTACACACTTCCCATAACTGCTCTTACCACATTAGGTAATTACCTGGTCTTTTTGTGTTTCAACTAGTTGTGGGCAAGGCTGCCAAAACCTTGGAGGTTATCTTTGCTTAAGCATCCAAGTATTAAAAGGCTTAGTCAAAGCTTATCTCAGATTCTGGAGGCTTCTGCACTGGCCTCTGCACCACCTTCCTCTGCAGGATCCAAAACCTTTTCCTCTCTTCAGTTAAAGGCAACCATGGACTTCGAGGAAATCCAGAAACCTCCTACCCTTAACCAAATATTTTCACAACACTGTTGACTGCAATAGCAGTACTATTACTGGAGATGGGCTTTACTTCTGCATCTGAGGACTGGGTTGAGCCTTCCTCCGATGGGGATCCTGATTTTTGATTTAAACAGATTACATAGTAGTGCCTCAACAGCATTCACACCTATACCTGAACCCTGCAGGAGTTCAGAACTGTTAATTTCTGGCTCCCTTCTGAACACTTGTGTTCCTGCCCCAGCCACCAAATCACACAGTCTTTATTTTTTTTTACTGTCTCTATCTTCTTAGTTAACTGATAAAATAGTCAAAATGGAACTCTAAAAACCGTCCTGGCTTTAAATCATCTTTCATATGAGAATGAGCCAGGCACTTATCTTCAGCTATGAACAGTTTTGGAATTGTTTAAGAAGAAAAATGAAGCTGCCCGAGGATATTGGGAGGTGAGCCAACGTGAGCTGAGTTTAGGTGGGAAAAAGAAATAATCAGCAGGGTACCAGTAAAGAGAGGCACGTCCAAATTTGTTTCTGAGCCTTCAGTTCTGCACTCATTCCTGCTTGAAAATTGATATTGAAAAGTCCAAAAAATACAGAGCTGAAATTCCTCCTACCATTACAAATATTTCCTGTTTTCTAATTGTCACAGATTCCACTTTTCAGTATATGTGTCTTGTGTAGAGGGATGAAGCCATAGAAATCCACAAAAACTAGGCTGGATTCCTTAAAACATTCGAGTAATACAAGTCTGAAAGTACTGGAGAAGCAGTTAAAATCTTTGTGAGGGTGGGTTTATTTGGTTGGTTTCCTTTTTCTTCTTTTGTTTTTTTTTCCCTCCCCGGACTTCTTCGGTTTCCTTTTCAATGTTATCTTAAGCTTTCAGGTTCCCTTTCCTAACCATCTTCTTGGAAAATGGGCTGGCATTTCTAGGCCATCTCCCCAATGATCAGTGGTTTAGAAATGTTTGTTTTTCAAATACCTTAATTGTATGGTCTACCCAGCAGTGATCAGCACCAAAAATTATATTTCAGAGCTAAACACAACCACATGGAGAGAGAACAGCCAGCCATTTGAGAAAGCCTAAAAACTCCTCCTGAGCTCCCTGTGTGGTTTGGTTGATCACTGGTTAATTCCATAATGATTTCTATTTCAGAGGGGTGAAAATAATCTGGGGTTATATTTATCTATCAGAAGAAAGAACCAGGCTTTCAAAGACAACTCAAGGCATATCAATATCAGACAGGCTGTGGAGCTGGTAGAAATGCAGCTACTCCTCGCTTCAGGGAAACATAAAACCCTTTTCAGGGGCAAAGTTTTTCTTTGGAACACACTCACATTAGCACTCACTTGTCCTATTTGAAGACAGAGATTCCTTGCACCTTGCTTTTGCTCTCAGGTGAGTTGAATTACTTGTTGTTTTTTTTTTTAATTCAGAGGGAAATGGAACAGAATAAAATATCATAGAAGATATTAATTATATTGAGGAGAAATATCCTGTGCCACTTACTGTATTCACAGGGACTTTATACTGAAATAGATACACCCTGGACAGTGCCAGATTTATCCTCAGGAATCCTTTTACTTGCAGAGGTGAGTTTGTTCTTTTCTCTCAAAGCTCTTCTGGACAATTTATGTCCCACTTTACTCAAGCAGAGTCCCACTTCATTGTCGAATTTCCTGTAAAGTCCTTTGATGATTCAACAAGGTGATGGAGGACAGGTGGTTGAAGTGCTCTTCCAGTGGTCCAAAATTGTCCCTATTCTCTGTGGTTGAGAGTGGGACACATCTTCTGGAACACAGAGCTGACAGTAGGAAATAACCTTGATGATCTGGTACCTGTCCCTTCTGCTCTGTCCATTTAAAGGTATTTGCTCACTGTTGCAGTCTGGAAGGGAGAGAAGCTTCAGGGACCAATATCTTAATCAGGAGTCCAAAAAGCTTCACTCTGTGGAAACAAATGCATCAAGAAGAAGTCAGGAGAGGGGATGACGGGCAAAAAAGTCACTGGGATTACAGGCATGTATTTGGAGAGGAGTGTCATCTGCATCCTCATTAGCCATCAAAACAGGATAATCCCATGCCCTGAACTTGAAGCAGTCAGCTCTTGAAAGCCCCCTGGGCAGAACCTCAAAGTGGCTTGTTGTGAAAAGCCTTCAGAACTGTATCTTTTCCATAACTTGCTGAGACTAACATGAGTTGGGGTAGTTGAATGAACAGGCAAAAGAATTAAATTACAACTGCAGAGTAGTTTAAAGACAAATAATTGTTTTAATTTCCCATCTGCAGCAGGGAAGCCATGTCCAATAAGCACTGGAGGAGGAATGTCGGCCTTACAGATTTGATTAGCTTTCTTTGCTTAGGAGGTACAGAGAATTTTTTTTAATACTCCTATTTCTGTTCAGGCCAGGAAGATATGTAGAAAAGCACAGGGTATTGTTCTGATCAACTTTACACTGGTTTGATTGCCTTACTGCTTCCCAGCTGGTGTCAATGACACCTGGTGCAAGCAAGACCTGATTCAGGCAGTTGATATTTTATGTGTTTCCTGAGAGAAGAAGAAGATAGGCACTTGTATTTCAAAAAAACCAAAAATAAATCAACTGCTATGAAGTTGCCTCAAGCAGGAGCCCTATTTAAGGCTCAGGTTTAAAGGAACAAGTGAGCTACTGTAGAAGTAAAATAGGCCCCCAGATACAAAGCCAACACCCTGCAGGGTTCCTTACCAGAAAGTGACCCTCAGGAGTCTCTGCAGCTGTTGGACAGTTTCTGATGCCCTCACTCCAAAAGCAGCTCTTGCCTGAACAACAGCAGCCCACGTGACTGAGGGAGGAAAGTCTGGTATCTCTTCACGGACATGTTTGACTGAGAAGGGGGTTGGGAAGGTGTAAATAGGTGAGGAGAGGGATAGAGGAGAGGGGGCTCAACCCCCTCCCACACAAACTTCATGAGCATCACTGATTTAAGTGTAAAGAGCAGGCTAGGCTGTGGAGCAAGTGGATTGGACTAGTCAGAAGGGAATGTGGAAGGGAGCTGGGTGAGGCTGATTTTACTTTTCACTGAAGGATTAGAGTAACACAAACCAGATTAAGTACACTTGATAGGCAGTAACATCCAGAAGAAGGGTATGACAGAAGAGAAAGAAAGAAGGAGAATATGCTGGCAAATCATAGACCAGTCATCTTGAGATTTAAGGAAATTACTGGCATGCTTCCTAAGTATCAAAGACCAGTACATTTTGTCTGCCACTTCTTTTATTGGGCCATCAATATCCTTTTTTCCATTTTTTGACAAACTTTCATTGTTTTTTATGCCTCTATATGATATTAAGTGTTAAAGAATATAGTAACTTCCTCCCTGGCAGCTGCAAATTACTGAATGAGAGAGAAAGTCTGCAGTCCAATGGAGAGACAGTATTCTTAATCAAGACTGCTGAGAGTAGTTGAAATGGGCTCCTATGCAGCAAGACTCATAGAGGCCTCAAAAAGTTTAACAAATACAACTAGAGAATAACTAACCTTTTCTGTTCCATCACCAAACAAAATATTGCTGAAGAAAAACCCACTTTATTTTGTACTGAGATGTTGTTTATGAGAAAAAAAATCACAAAGTTAATTCTAGTTCAAAGAAAATTATTAGGCTTCATTTTGAAGTAATTCAACACTTTTAAACTCTTCTGTGAAACTTTTATCTTTAAAAATATCAACTTTAATATAAAATATAATTTCAAAGCAAGAAATAAAATATATTTATTTGATAATATCAAACCAAAATTTTTCATTAGTATAAATAATTTTCCCACTTCCTTTGACTGAAGCTATTGCCTAAAGGAAAACTAAATTTACATCTATTTTACATTGTCCCTGCAAACTTTAAGTCTCAAAGAAATGGTGTCTGCATCATAATTAACATCATTCTGCTGAAGAAACGAAGTGCAGTGACAGTGGATACAAAACACATCTCTGTATAAGAGTCACAACTCTACTTCTAATTAACATTCCTTCCTGTACTAACATCTATCGAATTATTTCTTTCACTAAAATGTTCATAAATTAGAGTGACTTTAAGATTCCTTTCCAGCCTACCTCTCTACCCAAATTCAGGATCAATTCCAGCTGTTTTATCCCTACAGATGTTTCTCTAATTTGTTTTTAAAGACCTCCAGTAATCCTCCCAGGGGAACAACACCCCAGGCAATGCACTGGAGTGATTCACTGCCTTCTGCTTAGAAGCTTTTTACCCTCATTCCTGTCTGGGATCCTCTCCTGTCATTTAAGCCATGACTTTGGCTTGCCATAAGCATGAAGAAAAAGAGCATCCATTTTCTTTCTGCAGCATCCTTTTACACACCTATGGTCTAGGACAAACAACACCTCCTTTTCTAGACCTCCAACCTTATCACTCACCTCTCAATTTCCTCCAGTTCATTTGCATCTTGTTTAGCATCAGAGGTCTAAAGTTGCCCTCAGGACTTTGGAAGAGCCTCCAACTAGTGCTTTATCAACACTGAACTCCAGGAAAGGACTACTGCACGTATTTTGCAGGCGACACTTGTGTTTATACATCCCCCACACTGTTTGTCTTTTTTGCAATATTAAGACATTGTTGACTCACGTTCAGATCATGTTCTAGTGCAATCCAAGATCCTCACTACCCATAGAGCCCTATTCATCCTGTATCTGGGAAAATTAGAGTTGCTGCCTAAGGAATGAGTATTTATAATCAGTCCTACTGAAGATCACCTTATTCTTTTCAGATTATTTCTCCAATTTGCTATAATCATACTAAATACATGTTCTCCTACCTTCTAGCATCTCCAGATACTCCCAGGTTGGTGTCATCTACAAATTTAATACCAAAAGTCCATCACTGAGTCATTAATGACAATATTGAATAGCAGAGGAAACAGGAACAAATCCCTGTAGAACTTTATTCCAATATCCTTCCATTTTGTTAGTGAAACATTGATAACTCCTCTATGAATGCAATTTTCCCACATGTTCAATCACTTGCCCACTATGACCCTTTCAGAGCCACCACTTTTCAGAAAACAGTCCTCTTTATTGAGGGTATCTCCAAAAATATTTTTCTGTTCCCATGTATGTACTTAATTTAAATAGGCTTGGTTTATCAAACATCTTGATCTTTCTAACCAATGTCTCTCTTCACTTAAGAGAGAGAAAAAGTTTGGTCGCAGTAACTCATGAGGGGCTGAAATACTGGGTTTGTTCTCAATCAAGTTAAAATTAGGCTAAGATTCAGATTTTTAAATTCTTTTCCATTGCTTCCTTGCACAGCAGGAAAGTTTCTGTGTAGGAGGATTGTTCTGTGCTTTTAAAAAACAAAAATAAAAATATAAGTGAATACTCCTGCAAGTTCTTGCAGTTTTATTTGATCAAGATATTGGATAACACTGGGAAAAGATTTGATTTCTTCATCTCCTCATCTAACTTCTCCAGAAAACCCTCAGTTGTTAAAGAGCCCTAATTCACAAGGTTTTTTTGTATAGCAGTTTAATCAACTCCAATTTAGTGCAGAATTTATGGGAATGAGACAAAACAACTTGCTTTTGAAATGAGGATATTGGGAAAGACTAAAATTTTAAAGTCTGTTATCTTTTTACCATGGCATTTGCTAACAAAATTAGTGATCTCAACAGAGAATGAAATTGTATTGGCTCTACATGGCTCATTGCTATTAAACCATATTAACTGACAGTAAGTACAACTGTTCTCTAATTTTTAATTATTTGACTCCTGGTTTTGTGGTTTGGGCTTTTTTTCTTTCAGTTTTTATTTTTGCCAAAGACGGTGTCAAGCTAACTGGCTTACTATTTGTTGGGTCATCTTTCTTGGCCTTTTGCATATTGGCACAAAATTAGCTTCTATGATCTACTGGAATTTACTGGGTAGGCCAAGATTTATTCAAAACTAAAATAAGTTGGCTAGAGATATCTTCAGACAACCTTTTTAGGACTCTTGGGTGCAAGTTATCCAGGCCCACTGATTTCAAAATGTTTATCTCTTACTGAAGTTGTTTAAAACCATACTTGGTTACTAATGGACTGGGATCTGAGTTTACTATTCTTGTGTTGTAAGAATGCAACATCCCATTTCTTTCTAAATGTAGAAACATTTATAAAAATGTTTGATTTTTCCACATTATTGATTGCAAGAATTTTACTACTCTAATCCATCGACCTCTATCACTGTGATGAATCAGATATGATTGTGAAATCCCTGCAGTTCTCAATGCACATGAAATGAAGAAAAAATGTTTGCTGTTTTGTTCAATAAGCATAATTTATGTGTACTGGATCCCATTTTCTTATCTCCATTGCCTTGCCACTTGTTCTTTCTTAAATGGAGAGAGCTGTTGGATCTACACAGTGTAAACATGCCACCTGCCTAAAAGGGACTTTTTCTACTCAGTCAAGATGTAATAACAGAGAGCAATATGGTGCTAATGCTCCCTGCAGTGCCTTTTATAAAGAGATACACATGATCAGTCATACCCAAGATCCACATAATTTCTGGATACAGCAGTTCCTGTAAGGACCAAATTTCTTCTCTCTTCTGCCAGCTTGACCTCATAAAGACACGCAATTCCCTTCCATCTTTCAACAACTGAACTGCTGGGACAAATGTTTTTGTGGACAGATGTCTCTTGCCATGTTGCAAGATACAGATCAAAGCAAATCTTCTCACAGAGACTTTTCTATGTTTATTTGTGTTTTCCTCTCTGACCATTATAATCCAAACCGAAAACCTTAGGGAAAAAAGGAGAATATGCTGAGGAAAACCAAAAAGTTGAGACATTAAGCTGGCCTCCATGTGTGGAGGGCCTTGGAAAAATCTGATGGTGTAACAATTCAGTGGAGACTAAATAAAATCATGTAACCAGATTAAAAATTATCTGCTGATAAATTTGCACAGTCAGACTAACTCATGTAAAATCAGTAGCATCAGTATCCATAGCAAACATGCAGAAGGTGTGTGTAACCCTTTGGTCAGCCCATACAGGGAAAAGTGGATGCCCAGAACAGCATGTCCAGAACTGATTTTACACATTCCTTAGTTTTGGGAGATGCTTTACTACCAGTTACTGTCACCCAGAATAAAAACCATTCTTCAACCTTTACAAAGCTACACTAGATCATAAGTCTTTCCAGGGGCCTGATGTTACTGAAAGTAGATCAGAATAAAATATCTTGTATTCCTTCTGTGTCTTGCACACCCATATTCTCTAGTACGCTCAGGGTATTCTTCTGTCTCAGGAGCAACTCCAGGTGCTTTTTTAGGGCAAACTGCCAGATGTTTTGTGCTACTTGCGTCCTACAGACAGGGCTGGAGGTTTAGTCCAAGAACTGTTATTCTCCATGGGGAAAAGAGGAGGTCTCTCTGGGTTTGGACTTCACATTAAAGCCACTGCTGAAGGCTCACCTGGCATTGTTCAGCCAAACACAGTGCTTTTGCAGGTGCAGAGTGATGAGCCCTGAAGGGTAATGGCTTTAAGCAGGAAAGTTGCTGCTTCATAGGGATGAAAGGGTTAAACTAAGCAAATTCCCACGGGGAGGAGGGAAAGAAAAAGGAAGCTGCACGCAGTGAAAGTTTCTCTTGGTGTTTTATACATGAATAATGGTTTCCCCAGGGGTTAGCTCCTGGGTTCAGAGAAGGATGTTATCTTGTCTAGACATACGATCTGAACATCCCCAAAGAGCTGGCGCCTGAATCTCACAGGAGTCACCCCGCTGACTCCCATGGGATGCATCCAAAAGATTTCTATTTCAGAAGCACCCGCAGGTAGATGAGAGGAGAAAGGGGAGATGGGAACAAGAATTTAGTCTATTTTCTGTTGGTGCTACTGCTTTTTAATGTTAGTAATATCTGAACTCCTCCTGGCTCCCTGCATGCAGGAACTGTGAAGCTGTAGTGGCCTCACAGGTGACTAATAAAAGGAAACACAAAAGGAAATCAGATGCCTTTTAGGTAACCTGGTGCCAGCTTCATATGTGATCAGTTCATGTTTCACGTGAGCTTGTGACAATGGAAAGAGTCCCTGGTGCAGTGAGGGTTACAGGGTCCAAGGACTTTACCACTGGCCCTGACTTTGTTTTACCACTAGCATCCTAGATCTGTCCACAGGACAATTAGTCTGGTTTTGGTGAATATTCAGTTCTCCTTTGCCACACCATCATCAAATCTTTTTTAACAGATAATTGCAAAAGGTTGATTTGATACTTGAAGTAGAATTCTGATTAAATCAGCTAGGACCATGAAAGGCATCTCTGTATGTATATCTTTATACACCATGTTTCACCTCAAAAATTGCACATAGGTAAAATCCTTTATGAGAAAAAATCTGCAGAAGACAAAAGGCTAAACTAAGGTAAAGAGTCTACAATCATCATATCAGAAGTTACCTTAGCATAAGGGAGCACCAGCCACAAGTCATTAGTGATTTGCTGAATAGAAGGAAATCTCAGTGTTTAGGTTTAGTGTATCCTGTGACTTTGCAAACCAGAGCTTGATGCTGCAGTCTTCACGTGACTCACATAGACAATTCCTCTCTCATTCTTTCCCTTGCTCTGCCTCAGTTTCCTAAAATGGGCATTATAACACTTCCTTGGCTTTTCTTGCTTTGTTGCCAGATACACAGACTATCAAAAAAGGCCAACAAAAAAGACTGACGCATTTTCTCTAAAAAAAAGAACAAGTCAGACAAATTCTCTCTATTCAGCCAATGGAATCACATCAGAAAAGTCAAAAAGGACCTTTTGATACTGGGGTCAGAATAAAGTTCCAGTATATGTGACAGAAGGATGGAACATGGATATAAAACAGCAAGAAACTCAAGTGAAAGGCGTGGTACAATAGAGTTAGAATCCAGTGAATAAATCTTAGAAGTAAGGAACCAAGGAGGATACTAAAGAGATGTTAGCTGAGTAAGAACCTGAAGAATAATGCTCTAAGATATGATGGGAAAATGGCATAGTGCTTAGAAGGTTCAGGAGGTCTCACTCCTTCTGAAATTAATACAACTTGGCTACCTAAATATATCTCAAAAAAATCTGGGTCATCATGTGTATAATTTCTGCATCCTTCTGCTAAAGCAGACAGTTTATGAACCAGGTACTCTTGCTGCAACAATTGCTTTTAGAAAAAAAAAAAAAAAAAACAAACTGAAAAACTGTGATTGTAACTCATCATCCCCAAAGTCTTTTCACAACAATGACTAAAAAAAACCATCTGCATGCACATGGCCTGGACTTTGTTACACATAATTTCCTACCAGTGATGCTGTGAAATGAATTAGTGAGCTCAGAACAGTTCTCACTGAGCAGGTGTCCACATCAGAAGAAGCACCATTACGATAAAATGACCTTAAGGGCAGCTAGAAAGTGACCTGACAAAGGAATTTTCTCTTTTTATTGTTTTTTTTTTCTTTTGTCTTTTTGCTTCTTTTTTGATTGTGAAAACAGATTTAAATTTTTCACCTCTAAGCTCACAGCAAGTTCAAGTCTGACCTTCCATGATTTTTCTCTCATTTTAGGTAACTCCAAAATGTCTGTATTTTCACCCTCCGTGAAAAACACAGACTATAGTTTTTTAGCTGTGTTTTCTCCATTGGGTTAAAACCCAGTATTTAAAACATTCAAACAGTATTTAAACATTCCTGTCAACTCTCCTTTTAGTCTTCTTCTTGGTGATCAAAGCAGCTTCTTGGGGAGAAGGGCATTCACAAAGCTGATCTGCTGGAAATACTTTGTGTAGACTCCTGAACCCCAACATAAGGATTATGTTCTGCTTTACAGTAGATCTTTTTTCTTGTATCTATAATATGTATAACTTCTACATAACCCTGCATTTATATTTGTGACTCTGTACCATTTATCCCTAAATCTGTTGACTTTTCTTCTCTTTTCCCTTTTTTTCCTTTTACTCTCTTCTTTTTTTTTTCTTTTTTTCTTTTTCTTTTCTTCTTTTTTCTCTCTCTTCTTATCTTTTTCTTCTTACACTTGTAGGCTCCCTTTAAAGACATTGTTTTCAGTTATATAGGTACAGCAATTTTCCCAGTCCTACATCTTACACCTTCATAAGACATATTCATGAAGCTCAGATCTTTATGTGCTTGAAAGACAGGGACACAAAAGCAACTAGTGAGTCTGCAGCTTGTGTATTACACATCATTCTTGCTCTGCCATTCTGCTGGCTAGCACAACCAGTCCCAGGTGAGAAACACAGCTACAAGTTCTATGTTTTTCCTTATACTATTTCCTCTAGTTTCTAATCACTTGTTTGTCTGTTACAAGTATATTTTTACTTTCTAATAACGTAGCTGGGGAGAAATCTCTGATAGCAGAGAATATGAAAACAATCCATGACTTCCAGAACTATAGAAACATATAGAAGCAGTTTTGGTGAGAAAAAGCCCAACCAAACCCAAACCAAATACTGCCATTTATGTGTTTTCCAGGAAATATCTCTGTTTAGCTACTTTCTTTTTCTCCTCCCTTCTTTGTTTGATAAAGCAAAACATTGCATTGCAACAATATTCCAACCCTACCACAATTTTTTGAGATTTTACAGCACAAATGCAGATTGGATTTAAGTAAGGGGAAAATTCACTGTGATGAGGCTATTTTGCAGTAGTGGGTTCTCTTAATCTATTTATGGTTTACAAATGCAATCCCTGGAGAAGCTGTTCATGAAACCCATGGCCCCTTTCTAACTTTGGAATCTGCAAAGATATTGAATTTTCTGTCTTTGTTCCAAGAGGGATTATTACTGAACAGCTACTTTACTTCTGCATTGCAGGATTAGTTTCTAAATTTGCCAATTAGTGCTTGCCAATTAGTGTTTTCATACAGTCCACAAAACCTTAAAGCTTAGTTGCTTAGTCAGAAAATAAATGTCTTTGTATTTTGCAAAGACGTCGTCCCATATTTTTTATCCTTTCTACGTTCTCTGGGTGATGGTTTACATTTTAACTCTGTAAAAGGTCAAAATCTGGGCTGGATCAATTTATTTACAGAAAAAAATAAAAACACCACAGTAAATGTGTCTTTCTGGTGAGAATAGAAATGCTCTGGAGGTCATGTTCAAAGAGGTTTATTAGAAGACAGTGTAAGTGTCCACGTCACTGTGCCAGCCCAGCCCTGCCTATACATCATCACACACATCAGCCCCTGTGTGATCCAAACCCTGTCTCTGATCCAAGCCTATGGGACTCTGTGGACTCATCTCATCACAGATTAGAAGCCCCCTGGGGAAAATTTTCCACTGGAGTTTATAAAAGGAGATTATCTCCACAGTCGACCCCAGCCCCAGGGGAGATTTATTTTTTTTTGGCTGTGTGCAACTCATGCTGGGAAGGAGAGGCTGGGCAGGTATCAAGTTAAACTAGAAGGATGCAGGATCAAAACAAAAAAAGCGGTGGCTGCTCTCACAACAGGTAACTCAGCTGTGCCCTGCCTCAGGACACCACATTCAGCAAGTGGTTGGATCAGCTGGTGAGGGAGAAATCAATGGAAATACATTACATACAAAGGAATCCATGTGACTTGAAACTGCAAGAACAGAGGAAAGACTATTACAGGATTGCCTCCTGTCATGCTCTTCTCCAGGCATGCACTGGTGCTGGTATCAGGGAAGAGTTTCTCTGGATGGGGACAATTGTGACAATAATTGTTCTTATTGTTCGCAGCTTCTTCCCTTGACAGAAAGATCAAAACACCACCATAGCAATCCTAATCCTCCAAGGCACAAATCCTCCACCAGTTCATAACCAGTTGGTAAAGATCAAAATGGAAAAGGTTGCAGCATCCTTGTGGCAGTCCAGTTTCATTGTAATGGCACTGGAGAAAAGCTCCTTTTTTCACATAGACCTTTGTCCTCAGGAGGGTGGACTTCTGTCCAGGAGAATGATTGAAAGTATCAAAGTACTACAAGTGGGCACGTCTCATAAAGTGTTTTCAGCAGATTCTGTCTACCATCAACTTTCTTTTCTTCAAATGACCCTTAAAGCAATCTCTGCAAAGGCATAAAACAAGGAGCATCCTAGCTAGCAAGCATAAAACTAAAATTGAAATTAAAATTAATCCTCAACAAATGAGGCAAGACAGAGCAGCTCTTGTTTTTCATGTTTTGCCAGATCCGCACTAGTGTTCAAGCCTCACCCCTGACTACCCAGTCTTCCAAATCTTCTTCCCTAAAGGTTGCAAGAGGCAGTGTCACAAAGCACAGAACCAGTCACAATATTAACCAGCCACGACCTTCACTGCTGGTTTGTTCAAACAGAAAAATCAAGCTATGGCTGGAAAAGAATTCAAACCTGTGGGGCCTTTAGCAAAATTTTACTCCAAAGCTGTAATATCCCCAGTGGGCCAGGAAGTTTCAGTTTAGCAATATGGTTCAGCCTCCTTACTAAAACAAGAGTGAATTTGGGAAATTCTAATCTTGATTGAAATCTAAAGGTGACCTTTATTCTATTCTTCTTTTTTTTTTTTTTTCCACCAATGGGGGCTGAATTTGGGTACCCTAGCTCTGAATCAGCCTGCAGCTTCCTTTGCCTTGGCAGACAGTTTGTCCTTTCCAAGACAGGCTGGACATTTCCTCTCCAAGGGAGGGATGGGAGTTGCTCAATGTGCTCAGGAAGGATGGAATATCTCATTGAGAAGGAAATAAAGGCACCAAATTTGATATAAAAATGGGGAGGGCCTTCCCACTGGGAAAAGAAAAAAAAAACAAAGAAAACACTTTTAAAATTAGTAAAATTAGAGGAGGAGATAATTAATATTTAAACAGTGTACTTGGCAGGTATTTCCCTGCATCCCCCTCCACAGCTAATCTGTGTGTGTGAATAAGTTGTATTTTCTCCCTTGGGCCTCGTGTGTCTTTTGCTGAATCCTGCACTGAAGTTTGACTACGAGATGGGCCCAACCCCAACCTCACCACCCCTGAGTTTGGATACAGATTCTGCTCTTGTGGCTCAGGCCCCATCTCTCACTGTAATCCTGTGCTAATGATTTCACCATCACTGTCATCACGCCTGTGCCTGGAGCTGTCTCTCTCTCTCTCAGCGTGCCAGACACACATACTCCTCCTTGTCACAGCCCTCCGGCCATAAAGCCCACACAGGCAAAGGAGTGACACCAACATCATTGTCACCTACACCCGCACCCTGTGCTGGGGCTGGAAGGGACGGGGGTTTTATTGCACTGGACCAGCAAATCGAGCCAGCATCTCTGGAGGCAGGAAGGTCCCACCAGCTCTCCGTGGTACAGGGTCGCCACTTGCCGAGCTCCCTTCCTGCCTGCAGCTACAAGGAGGGGTAGGATTAGGATAGGGAGGGTGTGATCAGGGCTTCGATGTGCCCCAGGATCTCAGATTACTTTAGCGTCTCCTGGTGGATATTGCTAGCCACTAAAATTTAAAGTTAAATTCAGGCAGGAAAAGGCACCAGGGAAGGGACTGAAGGTTATGCTACTGTCTATTGGAACATATAACGTGTTTCCCACATATGGCTGAAGACTTAAATGCAAAGTCTGTGCTGTACTTCTGTACCAGAATCATGCCTTTTATGGTATGTTCCTGTATAAGAACATTTAAGCAAGGTAAGAAAATATATGCCACACCATGACTGCTCTTTGGAGCTTAGAAAATAGATCCCAGCTGAATATTGGAATTTTTCTAATAATAGAGGCAGTCTCATCACAGAAAATTATCACAATTATATCATTTTGCTGTTCAAGGTTTTTCTCCTCACTCCCAAGCAGATAGAGGATGACGCCCTCACTTTAATACTGACAAGGCATCACAGTGCTGTGGAAAACCATGGAGACAACAGCTCTCTGACCACCTTGTGAAGAGCATCTCTGCCTGTTGTTGGGACCAGTGGTGGAAGAGATGAAGACATAGATGAGTTCCACATATATGTCTTCCCAGAGGATGGACTTGAGTTTGTGAGGGACGAGGCACTTTCATCCTTCTAATCTTTGTCATTTTATGCTTTGCTGGTCTAATTCTGCCATTTACTGTTGTCCCCACGGAAAGGTCTGTTTCCTGCTAAGCCTTGAATCTGGTGTCATGTGGTGTCTTTTTGTTAAGAAGCTCCACAAACTGTCAAAAGAGAATGAAAAGGGCTCTGCTCTTCATGTCACTGTCTGATCTTACTTTTCTCTGCATTTTGTGCAACCTGCCTATGCAGGAGTCTCTGGTCCTGTGAGGACTAAATCTCCAACACTCAGTGCACCAAATACCGTAGGAGGGATGTTTTTTGCCAACAAAGGATGAGCTGAGTAACCTCCTGGGAAACTGGACCTCACTGAGTTGTAGTTACAGAAGTGGCCATGGAGTTGAACTGCAGGATCATGGTGACTTATCATACCACAGGAAACTGGTGACTACAGTAAACTACACAACAGCCAAGCAAGAGATGCCCACAGAAATTTCTCCTCCTTGCTTGTGATAAACACACGGCTGCATGTAAAACATCAGATCCTGCAAAGTTTATCAGACCCATTATCTCAACCACTCCCTCTTCAGTATGAGGTCAGCAGGGTCTCCAGAAGGGTCCCTCTACCATGCTGCATTAAAAATCCTTCATGTGGAGACTTCTTCACTGGTTGGATTTTCTGAAAATCATTGTTTAGTGCTAGGACACCAGTTCAGCTCCTCTCTGGACCAGAATGAATTTAATTTCTCATAACTGAAACACATATGAACTGGAATCACAGCCTGGTTCTGAGAGTACAAATATTCATTATCTCAGCCACCCCTAGGCTGTCAGGCCAAGGAAGATGATTTCTCTAGGTTTTAGCCAGGAACATGAAGACAGTTCTATTTGTTTTGTTCTGCAGACAAAATTGGCCAAATCTGCAGGATTTGGGGTAAGATTCACCAAGAGACCAGATGTCCTGTGCCTGACAAAAAAATGCTCAGAGGTCTGGACTGTCATTCCGTGCATGTTTTGCCTCCATGGGTAATCAATCCCTCCACAAACATTCCCCAGGTACAAAGCAAGCTGCCTTCAGATGTTAGAACAATTCTAGGGGTAGGCAGTGCTGCTGTGAATTTCTTGCTGACATTTGGAAACCAGAGAACAGGAAAACCCTCCAGGAATCCCCCCAGTCTCATGAGTTCTACGGGCTTAACTGAAATCCTACATCAGCCTTATCTAAGTCTGGACTGAGATCCTATTAAAATGCAGGGAAAGGAGGTGCTGAGAACCAGAGAACTGTTCAAAAAAACTCTGTAAATAGTATCAAGCTTATTAAATCAGGAAATACAGCCAAAAAGGGGTCATACAGAAACTGCTTATTCTAATTTCAGCTTTGCAATTCTGCTCTGAGCAATATGTATACACATACTTTTATACATATATATATTTACTTGTGAGATACTTATTTGCTTATTTGTATAGCTGGATGGACAGGGATCCTGCAGTGCCTTTGGTAGCCATTCAACAGGCTACCAGCATCAAATATCTTCCTAAATCTGCTCTTCCAATAGAAGAGGTTTCAGAGAATGCCTTGCCTAATGCACACATGTTTGCATCTGTTTCTTATGCCTTTCCAAAATGGAATTCCATTCATTTCTGTCTTTATTAAGGAGGTGTTAGAAAGACAGTAAAAGGAATAAAATAAAAATGAATGTAGAAAGCCATCCAAAGATAGTGCTGAATATTTTGGTGTGTCCTTGTGTGTATTTTAGAAAGGAAATAAAAAATTCCTGAAAAAGGTCAATAATAAAAAATAAATCCTGCAGATCCTATCACCTGCTGATTTCTGCCTTCTCCATGAAAAGGAAAAGGGAAAGGTAAAGAGATTGCAAATCAGCTCTCAAACATTGTTAAGAATAATAACAATAATCATAATATTGTCCAGCTCTAATACAGTGTGCTGTGTCAGCAGACTTGCAAAGGAGATTCCAAAATAATTTCATCTATTTTCCAAAGGATGAAACAGTTTGGCACAATATCACCAGCCTGGTGGGAGAGATAGGAATAAAATTATAACTTTTGAAGGTTGAGCTAGCCAGGATGGCACAGTGTCATATTAGCCATCTCTAGTTCTGAATTATTATAGGAAAATTACTGTAAATTAGGAACAATTAGTGGGTAAAAAGCATTCTTGTAGCTATAAGTGGTTGAACAGTTGTGGGGAAAGGCTGAAAGTTGATAAGAAACATAATGGCAGGGGCATTGCTATCACAAAGTAATGCAACTGCCCATTCTTTCTTTTATCCCTTCTCCAAAAATACACTGGGCTAGCTCTTTTCATGATAGCTGTAACATTATCCTGTAAAACATCCTTTCCTCATATTTTAAAATCAAGTGCTTGTGCAAACCAACACCAAATGGGGCAGTCCCTTATGAAGAATTTCAATGTCTGCAGAAAGTATGTCCGTATGAGGAAGCAATTAAACAAAGGGTAACCAGAACAGTTTGTACTTGTTCTAATACCCACTCCTATAGAGGAATGCTTTGCAGACACACAGTCAGTGATCTAGATTTTCAGAAGAAAGTTTAAAAGAAGTGGTGATTTCATGAATGTGGATGTATGTTTAAAAGAGGCATAAAAAAGGAAGAGGCTAAAGATGTATTGACAATTGCAAAGACCTGCTCAACTTTCTAAATCTGGAGATGCTCATTGCTGCTGGGAAAAAAAAAAAAATTGAAGACAGATTCTCCTGGCAATTTCAATCCTTTGCTTTTTTTGACGAGACTGCCCACATTGCCAGAGCACTGCTGCTACCATCTGGATGTGAAATTGGCTTTGGTTCAATCATAAAACATCTACGTTATGCTACCACATGCCTGGCAAATAAATGCCTGATTCAAATGAAAGCAGAGGTGAAATATTACCTTAGTCATACCTGTAAAATGAAGTTGTAGACTGCTATATCAATCTATTATTAACCACTAATCTGTTTGGGTGACAACAATCCTGGCTGTGGTTTAAGAGGCTCTCTGCTACCAGATAAACTGCTTCTTTGCTATGTTACTAATGAAACCTAGTGATCAGGGATTTCAATTCCACAAACACAGCTTTGATAAATGCAAAGCAAGGCACGTGGGGATGGGACCTTTAGTACTGGATGAGATTAAATCACACAGATGCCATGGCAGGACTGTTAAGAGGAGGATCATGCTATATCTGCCTTGTTTTCTATACTTCTCCCCCTCATACACCCTATGTCCCTTTCCCAGAGGCAAGGCACTGGGCTGGATTGTGATTTAATTTTATATGACTGTTGCTCTGTGTTGTGTTCAATGTATGCTGTCGGTTCCAGGTGGCACCTTGGCAAGAACCCAAGACCTGTGCCAAAGTTATGTCAGTGCAAAAATATTAATGCACATGACCCACGTTACTTGCTGTCTCTCCAGGAAGAGAAGCCAGTGGGGTTTTCTTAAGTTCATCAGCAAAGGGTGCTTACAATTAGTTAACTTTATGTTTTTGTCAGAAAACACAATTGTTGATGACATTTCAGAGACCTCTTGGCAGGAGTTAAACTTGGTATCCAAGTGGAAGATTGCTGTAGAAGAAGGGATCATATAATTAACATGGCAGCCACTCAGCAGTGCCCAAAGTATGGAAATGCTTTCAATTAGAACTCCCTTTTGCTTACAGCTTACTGTAGCCTCAACTTCTGGCTTGATGTTTCCTATCCATTATCTATTCTTGAAGGTACCCACTAGCGGAAAATATATAGGTAGATCATTTTGCCAGGTTCAAATCTGTCAATGAAATTATATCAAATTTGTCATAATTTTAAATGTCTCACTGCTTTTACTTCTAACCTATGCAATTGTAAGTGCTCCTTAATCATATAGCTAGCTTGAATTTAGTGTGGCTGTAGCTTTGTTATTTTTACTTGAAGTTGGGTTTGAAATGGTCGTTCCAAATCAGGTTCCATTTCTTGCTAATTAAAGAAATGTTTCTGAACAAATGTGGCTGTGACTGCTCAAAAAATAATTAACAAACTGGTGCAGTAGAATGTATTTTTTTAGTCATGTTATAAAGAGGCTTTTGGGGACATGTGTGTCTGTTTAACACTACACTTTCTGGAGAGGCAAAACCTTTGAGGATTTTTTGGGTCCCTGCTTTTGTAGGCAAAGATGAGCAGCACTGCACTAGTGGAACTATAAAACAGCACTTGTTTATGATCTAACAGACAGCATCTGGAAATCCACAAGATACTCCTTGCCTGCATGAAATTTAGAATGAAGTCCTTTTGCTCACTTGTATTGGTTCAAGGAACTCTGTCTTTAGAGATACCACCTAGACAGGGTGAAGAAAGGAACTTTTTAGCCTCAGGTAAACAGAGCGAAACAAATAGTTGTTCCAAGGCAAAGATCCAGCAAAAAATCTTTGTTTCTTTTTATCTGCTTAAATACCTACAAAATTAAAAACAAATTATTAGAATTCCAGCAATCAAGAACGTTGATCTCCTTTATTGCTGGAGGTGCTTCCCTGCAGTTGATGTAATTATCAAGGTTGATGTGAGATTTTGGCTTTGGAAGTCTCACATATTTGTAATGTTGACAACTAAAGGAACAGCTGTGCCATGAGTTTTCCCTGACTGCACATGCTTTGTTTTTCTTGTGCATTTTTCTTTAACTTACTGCTTTTCATTAGAGATGCAAACAGCAAAACAAATGGAAGAGGCAATGCACAATGGTTCATATTACCAAAGGAACCTTTGGTTTGGGAATTTGACTTCGGAGCCAATGACCTTGTGAAACCGACATTGCATCAAATATGGTTCAAACTTTTACTGAGACCAAAAAAAAGATAATTGCGCTCAGAATTTTTGGTCTCAAGTTTTGGAACCTTTTCCCCTTCGGTTCCTGGATGTTCCCCTAATGGAGCAGTTAAACTAGTAATCTGGGAGTGACAAGACCAATTCTACTAAATCTGAATGTGAACCAGGGAGCTCTTGTCCAGCAAGAAAAGACGAGCCAAGAATAATCAGGCTTGTGCTCTCTCTGGCCAAGGGAAGCCTCTGTGATAGATGATGAGGAAATAGCACATGTTGTTTATGACTGCACTGGTTATAGGGCAGAAGCCATCTGGGCAAGTTCTTTTAAACCCACATGGTCTTAACACCAATGGCTCTATGCCAGTACCTTACTTCCAGGCAGTCATTTCTTGGTTCCAGGCTTTCCTCTGAGCAATGTGTCTCATGGCTCTGTACAAGATAGGTCATCCTTTGCTGTGCTTGCTGGTATTTTAGCAGCTGCTACTCTCTTATCAGTTATGCTTGAATGCTACACATCAGCTAGCATATTGTTTCCAAACTCCATCCTCCCTTCTCCATGCTGTTTCTCCTACACCTTTTGGAGCAGTTCACCTGATGATTATGCAGTGGGATGCATTCCCTCCTTGATGAATCATTCAAATCCAGCCTGGTTTATTAATAAATGCAATCAGATAAGGCTTTTGCAGTAGCTTCCCTAGTGGGGCCTCCTTTGCTGGCACTTATCAGTGAGATCAAAGAATGAACAGTGCCATTCAGAATGAACTCCTGGTAGATTCCTCCAGTCTGGAGCAGAAGTACACTCGTAAGTGGCTCTGTGTGTGTGTGTGCATGTGTTTCACTAGGTTGCTGTTCTAGCTGTGAGGACAAATAGCACCCTCCAGGCCCTATATCAGCATCAACTCAAAGACAACATCAAGTATTAAGACAGATAAAAAAATACGAATCGTTCCACCTTCCTACTGGGAGAGCTTAAGGAAGGTTGTGCCAGAAATTACTCTCTACAACCTAATTTAACATTGGTTGAAATGACTGTTAAAAAAAGTGGCTTACTAGACTAAGTTCATATCATGTATAACTATTGATAGCACACCAGGGAAGGAGTCTGGACCAATTTTGTTTTTATATCTTCAGCTGCAAAAGGGAGGGCTCATGCTGGGGGCACTGTGAACATGATTGTCCTGGAGGATGATCCAGTGAAGTAAGGTGGGTGATTAAGGGATATCAGAGAGTACAGCAATGGGAAAGAGAGTTTGAATGATATCTTAAGAACTTCCCCTCTCCTTTCAGAAAATCCATCCAGCACCAGTTTCTCTTGGCATTTGTCTCTCAAGGAGCCAAAGTTTTCAGGGAACCGGCACTCTTTCTGTCTCAGCAGAAGCTGCTTTTTCTAAAAAGAAGTCTGGGTTGGCCAGCTTTTGCTGAAAAGGCTTCACTCAAGAGGAATATTTTGGTTTCCCAAGGCAGGTGCAATTTTGTGGGTAGTTCATTGGTGGACAGCACTTCCAGCTACACGGAAAAGAGGCAACATTGCAGCCCATGAAATAAGACCCTTAAAGAATGTCCCCAGAGTTTCTTCATGATAGTTCATCACTACCAGATTAACTTTAGCACCCTTAGAGGTCCTTTCCAAAGTGCTTTGGTTGCTCTTTCAGAGCTTTGGAGCATGGCACACCACCTGCTTCATTTTCTATTCCTCCTGACACAGTGATGGAGACCCCCAGCTGACTCCCTCTTGGCCAGACCATCTCCTGGCTTCCTTCCATTAAAGGCAGGATGGTTCCCAGTGACAGCTGTTGCAGTAATGTCTGGGTAAGACAAATCCAAGTTTAGTGGCAAGTGTCTGAAAGCCCTTTACAACAGCCACATACTCGCCCACATTATAGCACAGTGGTCTGTGATCCCTAGTATACACACATAAAAATATAAATATATAACATTATTCCAAACTGCCACTCATCCCAAAATGCTCATGAAAAATTCCTGATGCCCCTATGAATGGCTGCTGCAAAGGAAATTAATTTTGTTTGACAAAGCTACTCTGATGCAGCAGATATTTCTTGCTGATCTAGATAGAGCTTCTCAGGGTTCACAGGCTGTTCTCCAGCCCTTCTCCCTCAGCCAGTCCCATACTTTTGGGTACTGGCTTATTTAAGCGTATTCTCATGGCACCTCTCCCAGCTATGCCCTCCAGGTCAGACAACCACCCTGACGCCAACCAAATGGCCTGAAATCCCTCCAGTCTGGATTCCTGTCTGGAGCTACACTCTTCTACTACATCAATCTTTAAGGACATTCACCATGCCCGGCCCAGCTGCCTCCGCATTTCCCAGCTGCTCTTTTGGCAACCAGTGTTGGACAAACAAGCCCACCCCAAAATCCACTTTAGAAGAGGCTTGAGATCATGTGCCCCAGAGGCAGATGGGATTTGTGGGCTGGGTAAGCCCAGACTACACTTCTACAGTCACAGGCTATCTATCAGCCAGAGGATGGATATCTAGACATGTATCAGAGGGGAGCACCAGAACTCAACCCACTCCTTGGCTTAGTCACCTTGGAGAAAGTGTTAATGCAACTTCACTTCTTCCAGTTACATCTTGTGGTGCTCCTCTGTTTTGTGTCTGCTCTTTGCCAACTGAGAAGGCACCATGCTGACAAATGATCCACTATGACTCTGCCAGAGGGGAGCAAGAGGGACTGGGCAAAACCAACTTTCCCATTTCATTCTGGACAGAAGAACAACAGGAGGCATATATGCCAAAACTGGGGGGAAAAAAAAAGTATGTTTTTCTGTAAAGTTTACATTTGCACAGCTGAACTTTCAATGGAATATGAGCTGCAAATCCCCTCTTTTCCCGCTCTCTCTGCAAAATTGTTTCTTCTACTTTTCCTCCTATATTTTTTCTATTTTTTCTCTATGTCTTCTTTAACATCCTAAAGCAAGTGGGTTTGGATTTAACATGAGGGTGTGGATGTAGCTGCTGCCTTTGATCCCCTACCCACCCTTTCCTTTCCCCTCCCCAGAAATCAAAGCTGGAGAGTATCAAATGAAAAATTGCACAGCACAGGCCCTGATCTGTCAGCATTTGGGTTCGGATCAAACTTGTCCAAAGCCATAGATGCAGCTGGAGATTGCTGGTGGTTTCAGCCACTTTTTCTCTTCTCTGAGATCACTGGGTCAAAGCATTTTACAGGATACAGTTCAGGTGTGAAAGATCCGTGAACGGCAATCATTAAAAAAAATATTAGTCCAAATAACTTTTTAATATTAGAGGAAAAAAAACAACAGAGGGGACTATAAAAACTCTTGCTGAACTGTACTTTACTCCTTGCCTACTATACCTTTGCTAAAATAGGTAGTTTTTTTCCAGCTCACCAAAATGGTAGACCATGAAAGTCTGCTGTTTTGGCTGAGTTATTATTTGTTAGTACAATAAAAGGCAATGTGAAACCAGAACTTGTTGAAGAACAGTTTTCATAACAGTGGCAGATAAAACTTGAAGGGCACCTGTGCCAATGCTTAAATAGACATGAGAAACAAGAGACAGGAGGAAGAGTTTATTCTTGCCAGACTCAGTCCTGCAAGAAAACTGTTCAGAAAACTGAAAATCACAAAATCACTAGGTTGGAAGAGACCGTCAAGATCATTGAGTCCAACCCAAATGTGATGACCAATCCTTGGTCACCACAAATTTTCCATTATTGCCTGTGTTATTAAACACTTTCAAGTTAGAGAACCATTCCTGAAGTCCTCTGTCATCCCCTGTCCCAGACTTTATGGAGTCCCCAAAGGGTGCACGTTTCTTGTGTGCTCATGTAACCAGCCTGTGCGTGCAGCTGCAAAGTGAGCTCCTCATCTTCAGACCTCTGAATGGAATCCTTTTTGCTTGGCAAAAAGAGGGGCAAGGGGACATGATCCCTTGAGGAGATCTTAGACCCCTGAAGCCTGACAAGTATTGTAACCTGGGCTGCTAGGTGGAATTGAATTTGGAAAAGGTCCCCTCACCAAGCCAGCAAGCCAGGCTCCACACTCAAGCTCCCTTCCCAGAGCCTGTTCAAAGCCTGCACCAGGCCAATGCTTCTCTCACTCCTGCTCTATTTCCATTCATTATTTCACGTGTGCAAATTAAACCACAAGAGGAGAGAGAAAGGTCCCTGCCAGTAGGGAAATTAATTAGGATTTGGGAGATAATGCTTCAAATCACAACTTTCTTTGGTGATCTTCCTCACAGCCTCAGGCAGAACACTTTGGACTCCATCCAGCCTCTACACCACAGTGATTATGGCAAGCTCAGGTGGCTGCAAATGGTGTATGCATTGAACAGAGGAGTGTCAAGGGACCCCAAGACTGCCAGATAAAGTCACTGGACACAGACAAGTGTGGAGTTTTAGATAAATACCTATATGAGGTGGCCTAGACCCAGCCTCCTTCCCTCCATTATTGCTTATTGAACAGTCAGTACCCAAGATACACCACACTTGGAAGATCACACTTACACCCCAGATGCAGGTGTGAGTCTGAAATTGTCAAGTCTCAATTGCTTTGCCTGCCCTAGGCTATGCAGTCAGCACTTAATAAACAAACACAAACATGTGTGGGTGTGATTAAAGGAACTGCTGGCATGAATTTGGGAAGTGCAACTACATGACAACAAATACAAGGGAGGTTTGAAGATCATATGAAGGGAGTTCTGGATAAAGTTCACTTTCCCCTGTAGCTCTCAGGTGTCCCATACTAGCCCCACTTGCTCCAAGAGTAAAGATAAATGTGCACACAATATTCATACTCATAGATAGCTATAGGCAAGTCTTTCTGGGAGAGCTTGTTTCAGAAAGAGATACTCTGAATTTTTATGACCGTGGCTATCATGATGACATTCTCATTTGCTGAAAAGAAACTTTGAAGTGTTGGAAAGAAAATTATAAGAAACCATTTGATTTTGCTCTGTCTTGGATCTTATGCATTTTCAATGCCATTGTTTTTGAGCCCCTGCCAGTAGGGCAGAAAACAACACAGCTGCCATCTGCCTAGTGTTGTTTGTGCCTTGTCTTATTCCCTAGGGGAGATACACATAGAGAAGAAGTCTTTGTTTGGGGTCAGTCTGTTTTGCTCTGGGTTTGTTTTTTTGAGGAGGTGGGTGGAGGGTTGTCCAATCCTTCTCTCACCCTAGTTGTTTGGACAGCTTAGGTCACAAGTAGCCATCATGAAGGAAGGGTGGATAGACACAGCTCAAATAATTTAATCAAAGAGGGTTGCTAATTGCTAATGCAATCCACCCTTGGGGCTATATTGCCTTGTGTGGTGTCCTGGCTGTAAGTGGTTCCTTAAGATATTCACAAACCAAGTAACACCTAATTGTGTGGCACAGAACTGTAGCTGGGGAAAAGAAACAGTCCTAGCTGCGGCCTTTAACACTCCACAATAACAGCACTTGCTAATACCACAATATCACTGAGAAATATAAATCTCAGTGGATGATACATTTTTGGCTTTTCCAAAATTATTTCCTGAGATTCTACTCCAAAAATCATTGTGGCTGGCTTAACTGTAAACATTGTTTCATGGAGACAGATGTGCCTACTTGGATTCTCCAAGAGTCTCATTTAACATCTTCGTTAATCTTTGGAAATGGAAATAATCAAGCGCTTGATGAAATTTACAAACAGCAATAATTTGGGAGGATTGGAAAACAACCCCAGCAGAAAAGTAGAAGAAAGGCAATTTGGGGAGCATAATTTGAGAGTAAATAGCATAAAGGAAGGTTGCAGTCTAATTGTATTCATTGGTGCCATAACAAAAGAAAACTCCACAAAGAACTAATGGGAAAGTACATTATAGGAGGCAGATAAAGAAAAAAGAGCTGAAGGTTTATGGTGCAATTTTTGGGGGCATAAACTGGCAACAAGACAGGTCAGTGGGAATTGCATGAAGGGATCAAGTCTGTGAGCCACAAAATCTAGAAAGATCAAAACCCAGAACAATTAATTTGATTCTTGAAAAGAAGATAATGACAAGATCGTGAAATTCAAAGAAAACATCTTTAAATGATGAAAGAACTGGAACACATGCAGAAAGGATAAAGATCTGAAGATGAAAAAAATTTAAAAAAAAACCTGAAAACCAGGCATTGAGTTAGCAGGGAGGAGAGATAATCATCCAGACTTCAGAAAGTGGGAAGAGATTTGCTATTAATAATGTAAGAAAACATAAACAAAGTAGAAATTTGGAGCCAGTTTTTTTCCTGACAGTGAGACCAGTGGCACTAGCATAGGGTTGCTTTGGGAAACCTGGGATGTAGGGCTGTCAGACCCCATCCTGAGAAAAAGCATGGATAATATCTATGTGCCAAACAATCTCCTGAAGGCAAGAAATCTGCCAGACATCCAGTGCTGGTTTTCCAATTTCTGTGACTTCATATTTGATGAATCATCCCCCATCTCAATCTTTGAACTTGTAGCAGATATTTCCTTTCCATTATATTCTAGAGTAAAGAGGGACCATATCAAGATGTTTTAGGGGCATGGTAGGGACAAGCTGGTATTCACACTCATGTAACTAACCAGTGACAGATCTAGTCCTGCTGGTCTTATCTGAAAATGACTTTTCAACATTTCTAATTTTTTGGCGACACCTTTGCCACTACACCTTGTATGATGAACCATGCATTGAACTAAAAGCTTTCATTAAAGTTTCAATTCACACATTTGTACAATTTACGGCTACAAAAACCTGTCTGTTGTGCTATACAATAGTGTTCAATTCATTTCTCCCATTTATTCAAGCCTGCATTTCCAGCTTGAGCCAACTCTTCTTTGTCTGTATTAAATAATGACATGGTAGATGCAACGTTGCTAAGTGCCTGAAAAGGATATTAGGTAGATGGTATTCAGAATTGCCAGAATTAAGGCATTTATATTTTCATGAATTCTTCTGTAAACACTGTGCTTGGTGCTATCTTTCTGTCAAGGGCATACAATAAACTCAGATTTGGCTTGAAAGCCGTTAGATAAATAGCAAGTCATTTCCTCTTGAATGTCTCTAATTCTTGATTATGTGTGTGTGTCATTGAGAGTCTCTGAGCATGCATTTTATTTTGTTGGGGCTTTTTATGCTCTAAACTTCCAGAGTTCTTCCCCCCTCCGCTTTTTCCTTTTGAATGGAGGCTCAACATTTCAGTTGCTTGTTTTATAAGGCAATGCATCATCTCTTCTCATTGCCATTAATTAGCCAGTGTAATATTTTCCACATGAAGTCACAGGACTTGAAATGAACATATTTCGGCATCAATTAGGTCTCTGCTCATGTGAGGGCCCAGCTGCACTTTAAATACTATTTATATAATGGTAATGAGCCAGTCATCACCACTGCTGGCTTCCAGCAGGTTTTGTACAGTGCCTACTTGAATATGATTAGAAGTGTGTGGATCCTTCCCCTAGCCTTTATTTTTTTTTCCTTCCCAGAAACTATGCTGAATAAAACTGACTGGTTTTTAAAGTCATTTAAAAGGGCTGGCAACAGAAAATCGGATGTTATTCTTGGTGTCTTTTATATTTTCTTCTATTTTCCTTGGAAAATGCACCCATTAAAAGCAGGAGTTTCTCTTTTTAACATTCCTCAGTCTTCCCCCTCATCACCCTCTCGCCTTTTTTCAGGGTGTAGGGATGGTTTGTATTTGGCATCTTTCCTCTCACATACCTATTATTTCAGGGAAAAGAACCTAAACACATCTAAGTAACCATGGTAGATGGTGTTATCAGAGGATCCAAAGTTAAAAAATTAGGTTAAAGGAGCTCTGGCAGCACTCAGTGAGGATTAGGTAAAATCCACAGAGATAAAACAAGATCTGACCCAGATCCCAAGCCCTAGACTCAGACACAGACTGAGCATTCAGAAAAGTTTCTTTTGAAATAAAACTCTGTGTTGTGGTGTCCACAAAAATTCTTTCCTGGTACAGCTGGAGTTAAGGGTGATCATTTGTAGGTAATGCAGTCAGACTGAACCATGTGCACCATGTGTGTGTCCTGCAGTCTCAAAAAAAGGAAAAAACCCTTTGCAGATATACTTCAACAGTCCTATCTCCTCTCTCATTTGTGTTTTAAGTAGATTCCCCCATAACACGATACTCTCATCCCTCCCAAGAGCTCCCAAGGAGATGCAGTGTTAGCAGCTGCTCCATCTGCCTTTTCATGGTACAGGAGAATGACCTGACCTGCTTGCCTGTGTCTTTGTGTGGGTGAACAACATATTAGGGGAAAGGCAAGTCACAAACTGTGACTTTCCTGGCATAGTGAGGTTCCCAGTCTCAGTAGCAAGAGAGTTCCAGAGTCTCAGTTCAGTTTTTGGGAAGGCTTTGCCTTCAGAGGCCCTTTCCTGTGAAGTGGCAATATCATCGTCCTGGTGAACCACACTGTGCAGGTGGGATGAACAATTAGACTGCAACAGCTCAAGAGCCCTGGGCAATTTTAAATCCAGGCAAGACATAAATAGGTTCATCATCTCAGCTATTGCCTCTTCTGGCTGGGTCCTAGGAGTCCTACCATCCTGGCAATCTCTTGTATATCACTAGCTCTCACAAAATAAGTCACAGAAACTACTTGCTCCTGTAGCAGACCATATCAAGTTATTTTCTTTATGAAAAAGACAACAGGACCTTCATAAGAAAAAAGAGCCACTTCATCTTTTCTAATTAATGTAATCAGAAGTAAATGGTCTATCCAGATGCTGCGTGTCACATGGGTACTGTCATCCTTTTGTGGGCGTGATGGAAAAGTGATTGCTGTTTCTCCTGTGAATATTAGCAGGATCCTAGAAAGTTTCCCCTCAAATGCAAATTATCCAGGCTAGCAAATAGATGTCATCACTACAGATATTCAGGGTATACTTTTTTAGAAACACAGAAAATCTGTAGCCCAGGTCAGGTCTGGAAGTCACTACCAGACTGGCTGGGCTCTGAAGCAGGAGAGGACAAGAATAATGCAGTTTTATTCTGCTCTGATCAGAGCATTTCCAGAGGAAATCTGCTGTCCAGTCTCCCAGTCAGTATCTCCACTTGTGGAGATACAGGCAGGCACTGAGGCCAAGAGGAAATAACATCTAAATGTGTCCTCCCAACATCTTGTTGGTTATTCCCTCCAAGTGTTTCATCCGCCTGTAGTGAAAACAAATAAACAAACAAAAATTGCTTCCTATATCCCAGCTGTCAGCCATCAAAATCCAAGTGGAAGAGTAGGGTTTAGGATACTTAGGTTTTGGTTTCTGCTGAGTTCTTTCCCTCTGATCACACATTGCTATTTTCATTTTCATGCAGCTTCCCTAATTTCAGTGAAGACTGCTTTTTAGCAAGGGAGACATTTAAAGCCTGAGATGTGCAAGGAACATGGACAATACAGAACAAAGACAGCTGAAAATATGGGGGCTAGAGAGGGAAACCTCAGCTTGTAGTGCATCAGAAATAGCTGCTAGTTTTGATTCCCACAGAGGAAAGTGAAGTCTGTGCTATTTTATCAGGTTACATTTCCCAAACTGCTATTTCAGCTTAATCTGTTCTCGAGGCTTTAATCACAAATTCTCAACAGCAAGAGTATCAAACTCTTCTTCCTCATTCTCCCTGTCTGTCAGCCAAACTCCCAGGAAAAAAAAACATACAGGCCAATGTGAGATACAGAAAAAGAACATCTCGAAGATGGAACAGGCCCAGTGCAAATTCTTAGAAAGCATAAGAGAGCTTTAAAAAAAATAAAGTTGTTTTATCCAGCTCTAAATGAACAGATTTCTGGGCAGATGTTAGCACTGGTGAAACCAACCCACGTCACTGACTAACACCACTGGTGACTGTCTCCATACCCCCCAAAAAGAAGAAAAACAGAGGGCAGCAACACAAAAGAGGCCAATCTGGCAATCATTTTGTGGCTCCGCTCAGAGGAAAGAACTCAAAAGGAAAGCCAACATTTTGGGATGGGTTTGACCAAGGTCCAAAATATGATGTGGACCATGCTCTACCAACAACCGATCTGAATAATCTGGGTTTTTTGCTGCCAGAATTCTCTAGCCTTTTCAGGGTCTGTCTCAGAGAAAGACCACAGCGGGGAAGGGTGGGGAGTTTAATTGTCTATGAACAACTCCTGGAAGGAAGATATTTACATTAGTCTGGCTGTGATTCTATTGCTCTTTCCTTTCCCCCCATTCCACAGTCTTTCCATCTGTAAACAATATTTTACATCTCTGTAAGTTACACAGATTTGTGTGCAATGCTTAGGAGACCTTCAGTGCATGAAAAAAGTCCTAAGCAGAAATTAAAAAATATTTTTATGCATCCTTATGAAAACTAGGGGAACTCCATCCTGTGGTGGTGCAGGTCAGTAGGGTATTAGACTCAGCAGTAACAAAACATAGTGCCTTAACTTCTCAGCTGGAGGAAAAAACCCCAAACCAGCTAAATCGAGAACAGCTGTTTCATACACCCCACCTCCTTTGGAACATTTTCACATTGTGGTATAATCTTTGTTGATCTCACAAAGAAGATGGTCGTATTCCTGACAGCACAGTATGATGTGGAATTTGTAGTGGGGAACACAGAAAGATGACATAATTCCATTTCTCACCCAAAAAGATCATGAAATGAGTAATAATATTAATGAATAGTATTAAGTCTCCAAAGCTGTTCACTTTGCAAGGTAAGACAGCTAAAAGGAGATAGTATGAAAGTATAAGGAATGCATGAGAGGAAACTGAGTGCCTCTTATGACAATTTTGTTCTTTTACTTGAATGAACACAGGAGTTTATCTGAGTAGCTGTACTATTTAAAAGCCAGGGAAGGAAACACCCATCTCAAATACACCCTGAGATGGCCTTTAAGCACTGAACAAAATTAAGTGTCCCAAATGAAAAAACATATCTTCTATGAAAATATAATTTAGAGTTCTATTTACCTCCTATAGGCCTGCTCTATCTGTAGTTTACTGTAGAGGATAATCAGATATTTATATGATTTAAGTTTATTCTATGCACAATCAAAGCTGTATTTAACTTGGGCAGCACACTTAAGGATAAGTCCAACATTTTGGTTACCATGGGAATAACAAAATTCAGTTTTTAAAGTAGGGTGGAACCATTATAAGCTCCAAGGATTCTTAACTTGTGACTCCAGGAAAGCTACAGTTATCTTTCTTCTCCATACAGCTAAGTGGGAATGAGATCACAGAACCACAGAATCATAGAATAGCTTGAAGTTGGAAGAGACCTTAATGTTCATCTACTTCTAACCCCCCTGCCGTGTACAGGGATACTAGACCATGTTAGTCAGAGCTCCATCCAACCTGGCCTTAATTCTGGGAATGGGGCATCCACAGCTTCTCTGGGCAACATGTTCCAGTGCCCCACCATCCTCACAGTAAAGAATTTCTTCCTAACATCTAACTTAAACCTACACCAAATCAGTTTAAAGCCATTCCCCCTGGTCCTATCACTTGATCTTGTAAAAGGTCCCTCTCCATCTTTCTTGTAGGCTCCCTTCAGGTTCTGGAAGGTCACAGTTAGGTGAGAATACCTGAAAACAGGCTGAGTGTGTCTGGGTATGCTGAGCTGTAGAGGTCTGCAGTAAAATGGGGGGCATGTGCATGTAAGCATATGTGCTTATGTGTTCATACATATGGAGGCAGTGAATGTGAGAGTATATAAACAAATATTTTATATATATAATGCTTCAAATGGGCCAGTTCCTAAAGCCAAAAGTAATTATTAGCCAAGTCACTAGAGAAGGGGAATTTAAAGCAGTGGCAAAAGTATGAATGGTAATCAGGAAACTCTAAAAGAAATCTTACTAAATTCTCCCAGACTGAAATGATGACACTCTAGATGCTGGTTATAAAACAGCACTGCCTTAGCAGGGGTTTTGAAAGTCTCACATAGTCACTTATAAACATAGGTACACACTGGCATGTTCATATTTATAAAGCAAATGAAATCTAGCAAGGTGAGGAGAAAGCTGCAAGGAAAAACATGTGGCAATGAGCACTATGGACAGCACAAATAGCTTGTCTTAAAATAAGTGGCACTAAAGGAAAATTAACTGTTACTGGATAGGGGATGTGACAATTCAGTGTGGAACAAAAGTGTTCAGAAAATCTGTCTCTCTCAAATACTTGACAAAAGGTATTGTATGAGGTCTGTACACTACATTCTAGCAAGACTGAGAAGGATACTAAAGAGCAAGGCTAAAGGGTAGATATTATGATCAGGTGGCATACACCCATAGGATCTGAAGACAGTAGACTGGGCATGCTCTCTTTCAGTGGGATGATTCTCACCAAATTTCACATGTCCCAAAGTTAGGATTCTTGTTTAAACCAGATTTTGAGACTGTATCTGAGGCAATGAACATTAAGGTACAGCTAAAATTATTTATCCTATCCAAAGGTACATGAAATAAGCTCTCCTCAAAGGTACTTCCCAATCTTCACTTACAGTAGAGAGTGTAGATGAAGCAGGAATGGGATGCATTCCCAGTTATTAAAGTACCAAGTATGTAACATAATCAACAACAATTTTTAGCCTTGAAGTTTTCAGTGAGTTTGGTACTTCAGAGAGATTTCAGGGGCTGCAGTACATAATGTACAGTGGGAAGCAGAGCAAGATGGATTTCTTCATCCTGGAGATAGGAAGGCAAAGGGGAACATATTTCTGTCTTCAGCTGTCTAACGGAGTCTTACAGAGAAGATGGATCTAGAAAACTCTCAGAGATTCATAGGAAAAGGATGAAAAGCAATGGGCCTAGTTCACCTCTTGGGAAATTTGTCTTGCCAATCAAGGACAAAATTTGTACAATGACTGTATTAAAGCACTGGGAGCACTTCCCAGAAAGGCTGTGGAATCTCTGCCCTCATAAGGACTCAAAATTGGACTGGACAAGGGCCTGAGCAGTTGGGCCTCCTTTGAGTTGTGGGTATTGGAGAAAATGACATCCAGAGGTTCCTTCCAAACAAAATTTCATGGTTCTGTGTTTTCCCATTATAGCTGTAAGTCTGACAGCTTGACATTCATCCCGAGAGAAATCATGACATGACATGGGTTCAGCTAATAAACAATTACATTAGGAAATATAAATTAGTCAAATCAACAGGGTTTTATGGGAAACAGATCCTGTCAAACTGACTTGATATCTTCATTTGATAAAATTACCAGTTTGGTGTCTAAAGATAATCTTGTTGATGTAACAGGCTTCTGTAAGGCATCTGACTTTGAACTGCAGGATGTTTTAATAAAGAAACTAAAAAGACACAGAACTCATTTGGCTTTCATTGAACAGCTCAGAAATGGCTGACTTGTGGGACTCAAATTAAGCTGTAAAAGAGAGAACTCTTATAAAGCAAAAGCATTTATGGAAAGGCCCAGCTGGCATCCATTCCTGTCCCACTGCTCCTCAAGAAACCTGGGAGGAACTGTAATGCAATACCTAGGGAGTTTTCGTAGTGTCTAAAGTCTCAATAAGAAGAGAAATGGGATGGGGAAACAAGAAATAGTAAATAGTGAAGACTGCTCATTGGCACCGAATGCCCTGGGTCAGCCAGCGAGCTCAGTGCAAGAAACCACAAAGCAACACAGAATAGATGCATCCAGCTGTAGTCATCCATCCAGGCAAAAGGGTAATGGAGTTTATGTATAGGATAAAGAGCTCCACAAATGCCAGCTCCAATTTAGATAATTATTTGAGGGCCTCTGCATCAAGAAGAGAAAATGTTATTTCTGGAAAAAGATACACTAAGAAGAAACAGTAGAGGCAATATGCAACTGCCTTTGCCATTGGTGTGACCACTGCTGAAGGACAGCATTCAGATCTAGCATCAAGGATTCAGGCAGCACATAGACAATTTGCAGAGGATTAATGGTAGATCTGCTTGATTAGTTACATTGGAAAACATTCCTCAGAAGGAAATAATTAAGATTAACACATCAAGAGACTTCCAGAATCCCATTGAAGGGGTGGCACAATCCTTCAGAAACATCCTCATCTGTTCCCTGCTCACTGTGAAATCAACAACAGTCATGTCACTTCTGACAGATGCTGCATAATCTGCTTTTAAAAACCTTGCATCGATCATGTTACAATATTTATACATAAAAGGCAACTGCAGTGAAGAAAGAAATCATCTGTGCTATTTATTTGCTGAGGCAAAACAAGAGATCATGGTTTAAAGACATTTATTCAGCCTTTCCTCGGACTTCTCTTATCTAGGGTGAAAACTCCCAAAATTTTCTCCTTCTTTTTCCTATAACTCTGGTTTTAGAAGACTCTGACAACCCTCAGCACCAATCTCTGGATTGTCTAAACACTATTCACTTCTTAAAAGTGTGATGCCTAAGAGAGGAGACAAAGACCTCTTGTGGCTTTGCCAATTAAGTAGAACAGAACTTTTATTCCACACTTTTTTAGGTAATAATCTTCTCTATACAGCCTAATATCATGCTCACATTTTTCTTCATGGTCTCTCATTGACTTATGATGACTAAAAACTGTGGTGTCACATCCATCAGTGGAAAAAAGTTAATCAAGAATGGATGTTCTTTCTTTTTCTTTCTTTTCTTTCTTTCTTTCTTTCTTTTCTTTCTTTCTTTCTTTCTTTCTTTCTTTCTTTCTTTCTTTCTTTCTTTCTTTCTTTCTTTCTTTCTTTCTTTCTTTCTTTCTTTCTTTCTTTCTCTTTCTTTCTTTCTTTCTTTCTTTCTTTCTTTCTTTCTTTCTTTCTTTCTTTCTTTCTTTCTTTCTTTCTTTCTTTCTTTCTTTCTTTCTTTCTTTCTTTCTTTCTTCCTTCCTTCCTTCCTTCCTTCCTTCCTTCCTTCCTTCCTTCCTTCCTTCCTTCCTTCCTTCCTTCCTTCCTTCCTTCCTTCCTTCCTTCCTTCCTTCCTTCCTTCCTTCCTTCCTTCCTTCCTTCCTTCCTTCCTTCCTTCCTTCCTTCCTTCCTTCCTTCCTTCCTTCCTTCCTTCCTTCCTTCCTTCCTTCCTTCCTTCCTTCCTTCCTTCCTTCCTCTCTCTTTCTCTCTTTCTTCCTCAATGACATTGTTTAGTACAAATGAGGAGTAAGTCAGAGAACTCAATGATATATATTAAATAACATGTAGATAATAACATGAGAGTACAAGAAGTGCAACCACTTAACAGTCATGGCCACAATACCATCCATTTGCTTAACCATTGACAACACTTAAACCTCAGGGCTGTATCTGTAACCCATGAACAGGAGGAGCAGTACATAATAATGTCCTGATTATTGTTCACATTGCTCTGAGCAGCCAGATAGAGAACCAAAGGCCACACTGTCAGCCCTTCATTTAGCTGCTCTCCTTTAATGCACTTCTCATGAGGAAATCCTTTTCTCTATGCTTCCTGTTCTCTCTGGCCATAGGTGTGATACAAATCAGAATGGAAAATTCATATGAGAAGATATACAGGCCTTTCTGCTACCAACAGTCCACCCAAAAATACAACTCAGGGACAGGAAAGGGATGATATCATGCAAATGAAAGGCTGATACTTCTAAAGACATGGAAAAAAAGAAAAAGTTATTATTTTATCTGATCCAAATGTGTGGTGCATGCTCAGAAACCAGAAAGCAAATAAAAAGAAGGAAAAAACCCAAACATTTCTAGCTATATACATTTCTTTTTCTTTATTTCCCCTCCTTTGTCTTAATTCTGTCAGGAAATTGAGACAAGCTGGAACCATTCTCTCCTCTCCTGCTTCTACAACAGTTTAATCTGCCTGATAGAGTCTGTTTCAGAGTTGCTTAACCTATGAGTTCTTCCTAAGGGGCACAGTCACCCCTATTTCTCTGAGTTCTCATCACCTTACTGTTTGATGTGCACATGTCCCCCTCCACACAGAGGCACTCACAGACCTGCTTCCTTTGGCAGAATCTGCCTCCTTGAACATCTCTCAGGGGGGGAGAATTAATACCATGCCTCTGACACACGCCTCGGTTCTCCCCTGCAGCACCAGCCTGGAAACCACACAGGCATAAGGAAGCAAAGGTTATTTTGGATGTGAATTCAGCGTGGAGGAAATGTGGTCAAGGTGATTCAGTGAGGAGTAAGCCATGATGAGTCTGCTGCCTGTCTGTGTGACTGATCCTGAAGAGATCTGTGGACATCAGGAAGGTTGTTCAACAATTCCCACTGTGGAAATCTGCTTGCAACCTTGCCAGATTTTCATCACTGGTGTTGCAATTGCCAATGAATATCTTGTCTCAAGCTTATCACCTGTATAAGTCTGCCTAAGTGTGTACCTATGTGAGTGTGTGTATATGTGTGTGTATGTAAATACTTATGCATGCATATATTTGTGTGTGTGTGTTGGCCAAAATATCTTACTTACCTTGCAAGACTTGGTGGGCTAAATGCTTTGATTCATTGCATTGATCTGTAATGTGTCTTTTTTTCTAAGTTACACAACTTAGTCTAAGCTATTCCAAGGGTCTCCCTTAAAAGGATTAAGGCACTACTGACAATAACTAATGATGGGAAGGTGCTGATAAGCAGCACTCTATCTCTGACAACTTTAGTGTCAAACACAAAATGGCAATTGTTCTTTTGAAAGACCTCATTTTCTGTGCTACCATCAGGCTTTTGATGTGTAGAACTACAGATGACTGTTTGTCAGCCAAGACCCATGTCATTTTTTATACCTGTGAACATCCACTCAAATTTGCCACATTATTTTAACAAGACCCCTGGAGATTATCAGTGGTCTGTCAAGATTTGTTGGATTTTATGATCCAAAATCTCCAAAGTACTTACTCCCTGAGCTCTGGTCTCTCACCATCTAGAATGACTGTGCTTTTCACATGCCATCCCCATAAATCAGTGGTATGTTTCACCTCCCTTCCACACTCTCCCCATCCATAGCTGAACTGCACATGTGCTGTGCTCATGGGGAGCACAGACTAAGAAAGACATTCCTGGAAAATGACCACTCAAATGCATCTGTTCAGGGAAAGACCATGAAGCAAGTAAAAGAGGGTTTGGATGGCATGCAGTCAGTATGGCATGCAGTATTAATGACTAAGAAAGTTAAAAAGGAAAAGAAAAAGCTCTATACTGAGCTGTTCTTTGCATAGAAACATGGTGTGCCAGAAGGCAAACATTGTGCTTTAAAAGACTGTGTCTGTAAGGCAAGACTGTAAAACAAGGACTAAAGATGGCCATTCACTCCTGTTGAGTGTAGAAGTTTAAACACTCCTCACTATAGCTGGTATGACAAGAATGAGGGGTGTCATTTGTCTAAATACAGAGCCTAAAAGACAATTCTCCCTGGTTCTAGTTTCTACTTACCTCAAGCAGTAAAATCTTAACTCTTCTAGACTTACTAGAAATGAAAATGTAGTCCTAGCGGATGAATTAAGCAGTTATTAATAACTTGGGTAACTCTTTCCGAACACTGATTTACATTTATAAAATCCAGATTCACTACTGGAACTCTGCATTGAATTATTTCCCTTGTCCTAAAACCTCCCTCAGTGGTGCATGTTTTGAGCCCTTTGCAGTTCTAGTCGTGAGAGAGGAACCTTGCCACCCACTATCTCCTGAATTTAGGAAAGGTGCATTATTCCAGTTGGTGAAATGGTCCAGCTGGACTTAGCTCCCCTCCCAAAGCCACAAGTTTAAGTATCATCTAAGCTATAATTGCAGACTTGGATTTCATCTGGCTCGGATTTGGAGACTTTGTTCAAATCTGAGCAGCTACAGAGCAGAGAGAGGGGAATATCCACCAAAATCACCATGCAGGAGAAGGAGCTTATTCAAGAGAAGCACAGAAATGCGCCAGACAAAAAGCAGACCAGAACAGCTAATTTGACCAAACCAACTTCAGACAAGTCCAGATTTTGGCATATTTCTTGAAAATGCGACCAATAGGCATCTGAAAGCCATTAGGACAGAAGAACTGTATTTGTGATTCACTTGAATCTGCTTTTGTAAGATTTCTTCACACTACAGCTCCCAGTGCACTAATATGACCAGCTAAAACTCTGATAACTGTTTCCAAACAGACACTGCCTTCTCTAAGGCTAATTCTCTGAATTACTCTGTGTCCCACCACCTCCAGAGAGAAGGCAAGGATTCTTCACACACCATCCCACAAGCTGGGCTGTATTTTTGGTGTCAATAGCCCTGCCACTGGGTTTGTTATCCCCTAGCTCATACTGGCTGCTTCTGGCGATTCGTCATTGAGTGACACAGATTTTTGTGACTGACTCTATGCTACCTCCTTAATCTCAGCAGAAAGCATCTCAGTTGCTGGAAATCACAAATATTAGTTTTACAAACCTCTCTGCCTGCAGACCAGACCAGAGATACCGACCGTCGCTTAAACAATGCACAAAGGATTTAAATTCCTTGCTAAGAAATCCACAACCTTCCCCCCTCAAAAAAGTCATACCTTTTCCATATGTGTGTTACATGTTTCATATAATTTATTGCACACATGGTAAAAATATATCTGACAATATGTAAAATGAAATTTTTAAAAGAAGAAGAAAAAAAATAGAATTGGCCTATTGTTCTGCTCCTTAAAATACGGGACACCACACGATATACATTAAAATTATAAGAATATGTTGAAAATATTTTATGTCATTCCATGTAATATATTTGAAATATCATGACAGCTGCTATAGGCTGTAATACGTTCCATATTGTCTGTTATATTCTAAATGTCTGTGTAATACATTTCATGAAATACATGGCACTTGAAAAAATGAATCAAACTTTTCCCTTTGCTTCATCAGAGTGCATATAATAAATAAATTTACATGTATATTTATGAAAGAAATAAAGAAAACAACTTGTTTATTCCTAACACCTTTTATGTTCCTATTAATTGACATATGGGTAAACAAGCTCTTATTTATAGTAAACAAGGATTTCATAGAAACCATAAATTTGCTCCAGTACACAAATTCTTCAATTACGGCTTTGAAATTATCAAATGCAGAGTATACACAATACTCAGTGATTTACATGAACCAATGAAAACAGAGTATAGAATAAAACTAGACAATCAGTCACACTTGCAGAAGCCACTTTACAAATATTTCATTGAAGCCATAAAGCTGTTTGATGAAAATCATCCTTCACACAGATGCCACAAAAGAGTGTCACCCACCCAAAAGTCCAATGCATTGTTACCAATTGCCTGACATATTGTTGTGCTGAAGGACTTAGAATATTATGTTCTATTCCAGTGCAAAAATAGAAAACCATAGAGATGGAAAAGATTTATTAACTTCCCTTTCTTCTCTTTCCTAGCAGCCTGATCAGGATGACTTCCTATTATATGTGACACTGAAAATATTCCCTGTGTTCTCTGTGCTTGTGGTGCTTTACAAGGGAGGGGGAAGAGGAGGACCAGCTTCAGACACAGAGGAAGTGGCATCACAGGAAGGCAGCCACATGTTCTCTATATACACTGGTGACAGGAGAATTCAGGAGCTCACCTTTCCACAGAGCTGAACACTAGGTAACTTTGAAGGGGCAGGATATCATACCTCACAGGGAGACTGCCTGGGGGTTTGGAGCACCCCTTTTGTTGGAGGTTTCTCATACCAGATAGAAAAACACCCATCAGAGGTAGTGATATGAGGCAGTGGGCTGTGGTATCACTGAAGCCACTTTTCCCTCTGGTCTGTTCAGTGATTACATGATTGTATAAATGCAATGATTGCTATGTCAAGAGAATACCTTAGGCAGGTATTCTTAGGCACCTTAATATGCAGAAAGCCATTTTTATGGCCATGGTTTCTGGACAGGCATGCTACAAACTCTTTTGAATCTAGACATGATGCAGAAAAGCTGCTGGATATGAAAGGAAATAACTGCTCCAACCCAGAGGATAATTTTAAGGCTTATGCATTTGGCCAAAGTTCAGGTAATCATCACCCACTCCACCAGTGTGCTCCCTGTTTGCTTGCTTACTTGGTCTTTAAATCCCAGTTTCACTGTTGACCTACCCCAACCTTTCCCGTTTCATCATCAGCACAAGGATTTTTCATTGCCATGCTAACATGCTGTAGCAGCCAGCAGGGCTGTGGGTCTCACAGGCTGTTCTCACACTCCATTGCAGCACAGTTCTCCATTTGACCACTCCTCTAGCCCAGCATTTTCCCAGTCCCCAGACCTCCAGGGTTTTTTTTCTAGGAATTTACCTTACAAGTCTGCTGCTCATGTGTCTACACATAGTAGGTAAACCCACCTGCATCTTCCTGGGAAAATATGCCTTGTGGAAGCTGGAAATGGACTGCTGTGGAACTATGTGCATCTACATCTCTGCAACCAGAGTTTGAAAAAAAAGTATCAAAATGTGCCTTTGTGCCTCAGTTTCCCTACACATGGCAGAAAATAAGAACACCTATAATTCAGGTGGCAAGTGAAATCATTAAATAATTTCTTTTTTCATGGTCTAAGACAGAACCATGAACAGCTTGACATTTATATGCAAAGTACTCTAAATGTCTGAACAGAGCCAATATCCCAATTCTTTTTGCAATGCAGTCAAAATCCAGTGTTGAATTCTGTCCAGATTTAGCACACTTTTATGTGTTTATAGCTCATAAAAAGTAACAGGGTTTATGCACACATTTAAGTGCTTTGTAAGATAGGGATGGGTTATGTACATGTGGTGATACTTCCGTGAAAGACCTTCCCTGTGTGTGCTATGATAGAATAGTCAGGGTTAAGCAACTTTGAACCAGTTCACATTTTAGGGGCTGGGATATACTTATCTTCCCAATGAGTCATTATTTCCTTGCTGCTAGCTATTAATAACCCTTAGAGGAACTTTTCAAGCTGATAACCATTTCCTATCATTTTTGGCATTTTGAACATGTTTTTATTTTATTTTCCCATTTCTCCCAGTCTCCAAAAGGCAGCCAGATTCCCAGAACCCTTGTGGAGTAAAGAGATCACTTCCTGCCCTTCCCATCCTCCTGCTTCCTCCACCCTTTCCAGGCCAATAAAAGGATTTTAAGTTATTTAGATCATCTTTTTCGGTTCTGTTCTGATTTGTTATTTTTAATGTGGTTTTATTACTGAGTACTTTCTCATTTTCTGGCCCAGACCTTCATCTCCTCAATAGTCTAGATGTAACATGAACCAGTGAACTTTAACACTTGGGGCCAGCAAGAGATCTTAAAGCACGGTATATTTAATGAAGCGATATATATTTAATTATATTTAACCTCCCACCTGCTAAGTGTTAAAGTTCAAACACTGGCTGATAAGAAACTTTCCCCTCTAGCTTATTAAATTGATGTTTTTATTATGTCTTGTGATGTCCTTGCTTCTTTAGTTCAGAAAGGGAATACAGGCAATAACTGGAAGGGCCAGTCCATGAATGGGGCAGAACTGAGAGTGATTTCACTTTGCAGTTCCACTTCTAAATTAAGCATGAAAGATGGGGCCTAGGGTAATCCTCAATACACTTTGTTCCTGCTCAGGCTCAGCTTGCTTCCTGGAGTTAAGTCTTTTTTACAAAAGGGAATTTCAGCATGTGGACCTGTGCAGGGTAAGATAAAATCTCCGCTATTTTGTACAGTCTTGAGGAAAGCAGTGATGTCTCATTTGTCTAGAGCAAAAGTAGGAAACATGTTAGCACAGATGCCCCCAGAAAGATGCAAACAGGGGAGAAGAAGGTCTAGAGGGATTATCAGGGTTGTGCTTTAAACACATTCCACCTCACAGATGTACAAGAGAGAGAATGGGGGAAAAGACCAGGAAAGTTAAAGAAAAAATAACTTCCAGATGCAGCTTTTGCCCTGATGCAGCCAGATCCCTGCTGCCTCTCCACCACAACATTTCAGCCTCTCAGAGCTCATTAGGATCTAAAAGAGGGTCATAGACAATAACTGTGTGCCTTAAATCTTGTCCATCTTACAGGCATCTTGTCTCAAGCAATCAAAGGCAGACTATGCTGGCACAGCCCAGTAATTAGCCGGCTGTGCTTCCAGCTGGTTTGCAGGCACATGGCAGGTTAAACAATAAATAAATCAGATTAGGCTGAAATCTGTTAAGCAAGAGTGGTCCTGGCATTCAAAGCCATTTCTTCAAAGCATTGCAGATCAGTGCTCGGGTTTTATATTCCAAAGCCTGTTATCGTGGGTGTGGCTACATGGTACTTTGTAGACAGACACAAGTTCATTTCGGTTGAGCTTTGAGTAGGAGCTAGGGATTGTCTTTGGACCAGATGCAGTATAACCTCCTGATAGGGCAGGTATAGAACTCTGGTTGGCTTGTGGCCAATCCAAAGCCTGAATAGAGAAATCTTCTATCTTGTGTGGAAGGATTTTCCCCTGCATATCCTGGGGTAATTCTCGTGCTCATTTGCAAACCTCACAGCTACCATCCAAATGAACATTACCAGTTCTGACTGCTCCGTGGACTTTCCTGTGTGCTGCAAAAGTGTTTCATGAGGATCTCAAGGTCTGTGCATAAAAAAGTATAGGTTATTTCTTTGTTAAAGTCAAAGACTCATTGCAATTTATGAGAAGATAAAACATGGGTGTCTTTTTTTTTCAATAAATAAAATAAGGGTTACCTATTGCTCTGGGATATAGGGATTTAGGATCAAGTGGACAGGAATATTTGACTGCATTCCAATGGAGCTGACTCTACTCTCAGATCTCTCATATGGCCCTACTACTCATGGAGAAAATGCTTCTTTAGAACAGCCCCAAACCACCTCCAACAGTTCCCCCAGAAGTCTCTGCCTGTGATCCCTTTTGTCTGCATCTTCACCCCAGGAGTCTGAGGTGTCCCAGGTGGGCACATAGAGTGGAAAGGGAGCACTTTATCTCTGGAAACACTTTAAAAAGTCTGTCACAGGAGATGTCTTTTTACTCTACTTCTTCATAGTTTCAACTGTGGTAACATCAGCCAGTCCCAGTTTTTGACTTCTTGTGCTCAAAAAAATCTGAGGAAGCTGCTCCCTGGTCACAGAACATACAATGCCATACCACCACAGAAAAAGGGATAAGCCGTTCTGAAGTGACAGGGACTCTTTCTGATACAGTCCATGAAGAATTGTTTCTGTAGCAATCAATATTCTATTGGTCTTATATCTGTCATTTTCCTCATGTTCCCTCATGTTCTTTTCCACCCAGGCTTTAGTGAAATTCTCACAAAAAATGACTAATTTTCAGAAAGACTAAATGACAGTGCCATAAAGCAAATATTTTCAATGCCCAGGTTGCAGGCAGCTTCTAAACCATTCAGTTTCTTTACCCCTATCTCTAGGCTCTCTCTTTGCTCTGGGGGAAGAAGTCAAAGATCTGCCCAAATTAAAATATGCAGGTTTTGTCCCCTGAGTAAATACATAGATTACAGCTAGTAGGTTGCTTATAGAAGCACTTTTGAAATTTTCAGGCTGTGTTTTGCCTCCCGGAGTGGAGGGACCTTTCTCTCTTCACAGTACCTCACTGGCCAGGCAAATTGCTTTAGTTAGGAGTTGTTCTACCCAGTGGAATAAATATCTCTTTTAAAATTATTTTCAGATGGAAATAATGGGTTCTCTTTCACTCTCCCATCTTCCTCCCTCCACCATCCCCCTGTGGAACATTCACCATGGGCTGTATCTAGAGATGGTGAAAATTTGTCATGTTTTTATCTTGCTGGAAATCTGTCAGAAATCCCAGCTCCAAGACTTTTTTTCCCCTATAAAGCCTCTCCAGATTTCTTCCCCCCAAACCCCCCACTTCAGAAAACAAACAAAATAGCTTCCTTGGAGAAGGTCAGAGCTCAGCTGCTTTGAGAGCTCATGCCCTGTCTGTGCCAGAGTGGCTGCAGTTTTGCCCCTCTTCCCCAGTGAGTGCAGGAAAGGTTGGCTGTCAGCAGGGACATGCTCAAAGGCACAAGGCCATCCTGATGTCGTGGGTACTTGGCAGCTGGAGGGCTGGTGCCTTGCTTGGACTTGCTGCTCTGATAACTGGTGACAGCTTGGGATCCCGCCCTTCCTTCCTATCTCTGGCTGGTTCTGCACTTATCTGACTGCATTCGGGACAGCTCCTTCAGCTATCTTTATCAATGACAGATCTAACAGGGCTTGATGGAGACATTTCATGGGTTTGGCAGTTACAGCTGTGGTGGTGCTACATATCTTCTCATTCAGCTGACCCCAAGAAATAAAACTGGTGAAGCACACACAAATCCCTTAACTAGCTGATGCTGACATTGTGAATATTAAGAGTAAGACGTTAAATAAGGTTGATTTTCATCTGAAGCAGAGACAATGCCCAAATTTTCAATTTACCCTTACTCTGAGACATTAAGCTAATTTCCCAGAAGTATATGAAAACATGTATTTATCCATCTAACCTTTAGATGAATGTTTTGTTTACCTTTAGGTGTTATTTTAAATCTGTGACATAATCCTATATTGCTCTGATTTCATTTTGTTTTCTCAAGTCCTTCAAGAGAATAAACTAACTTTGGGTTGTATTTGGCTGGAGGCTCTACTTGCAAGAAGCCAGATTTGCTGTCCAAACAATTGGGCCAAAGATTAAGAACAGATACCTTAGCAATGTCACATCAGATCAGTTGTTTTTCATTTCCCACTTCACCCTCTTCTCTGACCTCTCAAACCAAGATGAAAATCAGCTCCTAATACCTCCTGACTTGAGGTAGGTAAAAATGGGATGGAATCCTTTCTCAACACCCAACTGCTTCTGTGCAGCAGGAATGGTGTAGGATATATTTCCCTTGCCTGTGCTGGCTCTCGTCTGCCATTTTTTCCAGCTGTTTCTCTCATGCCAACTTTTGGAAGGACTCAAGCAGGGTGGTAGGAAACTCTTTAGTAGAAAGAGCACTTCACTATGGCATTCTTATTGTGTCATATAAATGTTATCCCATGGATATCCCCCAGGTTTATTGCCAGGAGTTCCAGACCACTAGGGCTTCCTCCCTCGCTAAGCTGTGTGTCAGCTTTTTCTTTGGCCATGATTCTACATTCACAACAGAGCGAGTTCCCATTAAGCCTGACTGAAATGGGAATGAGGAGATAGATTTGAGTTTAATTCCTTGCTCAGAAAATTTCAGGATGAAAGGCCAAGTTCTTTTGGGAAGGTGGCTCAAAATACTTGCATTTTGGGTTTTCTCCTCCACATCAGGAAGTAAACCTCCACATCTCAGTACAGCATGTGCAACAAGAAATTTTAAGGAGTTTTGTGTCAGAATTCATTAACAGAGACAATTAAAATCCCTAGTCATTTTTGACACCCATGGCCAGAGCACACTTCTAGGATGGAGAAGCAGTGACTGACTTTGCATGAGCTTTGTGTTCTTTTGGCAACTTGGAATATTGCTACAGCTGCAAGAAATAAATGAATCCCTCCTTTTGTTTTCTTTTTTTTTTTTTCCCCATTTTTTCTTCTTTACCTTTTAAAGAAGAAATAATATTTGGACATTTTGCCAATGTCTAAACACTTCTTTCCAGCAGCTCTTTGCATTTTCTCAGCCTGCAACTGAAGAGTACACCATTGTTTAGAGCTTGTTAGTGATGGAAATAAATAAATAATTGTCACTGCAACAAGCATGTATCTCCCCATGTATGCTGCTCCACTCACTCATTGCTGAGAACAAAACCTTAGTTGTTCTGGGTCATCTGACTGATCCTCTCCTTTTGCCTCCCTCTCTCTTGAATGCATGTGCAACGTGGCTTTATTTGCAATTCTGTCAGCCTAAGCAAGATTAATGTTTGCATGGGGGTGAAAAACTGGCTCAGAACAATATCTGCTTTGAGAGCCTTGCTCTAGAGATGGGTGCAGGAGCCACTTGGTATATTATTCCTTATTTATTTATTTATTTATTTATTTATATTTGAATGTCTTAGTTCTTCTGCAGCAAGCGTTGGCTGCAGGCCCACAGCCAGATGGAACTGAACTGCTTTCTAAGAAAAACATGAGGAGGGAATTGCATTTTGATGTTGTAATTTCTTCATAGGGGTATTTATTTCCAGTGGGTTTTTTCCCCTCTCACTCCTCCCCCACCTCTGGAATTTGATGTACAAAAGTCAAGGAAGCTATCAAACTGCTGCTGTTGTTGCTGGTTGTGTTTGCATCTGGTTTTAATACTGAAAGGTTTGGGGCAGACAGCTCCAGAAAGGGAAATCCACAGATTGGACAGTGAAAGCAGTGACAGATTGCCTCATGGTGTTCTGGTCCAGTGAGGAAGAGGAGTCTTTTGAGCGGCTCTTTTCTCACAGCTTCGCAGTCCTTTTGCTGGTGGTGAGTCTGCAGAGATCCTGCAGGCACCGAGAGGGACTGGTCGAGATCCATTAACTCATTTCATCCATCTAAACTGACAAGGAGCCATCAAGTGGTAACTTCATGTCATTACGGTGTGGGCTAAATTAGAAGTGGATGTTGAAGGCTCTACATAGAGTCTTTACATCCCAAAGAGCAAATTCCAATTTAGTATAGGGATCAGCTCCATTCACACCAGCAGTGCCAGCCTGTTTTTCACCCAATGTCTCTGTTCTTCTCTTTCAGTAAAAATATTTCAAATGCCCAAGCAAACCAGACATTTTCTGAGTGTCAGAGGTTCCTTTTTCTAGTTGAAACAGAGCAGTCCCAAATGCCAGCTACTCAATTCCTCCTGCACAACAGCTGTCTGAGGCAACATGCAGTTGTTTAAGTATTCTGCCTTTTCAGAGCATAAATGCAATATTTTGTTCAGAATCAGCTTGAAGATATGTCTTCTTTCTGACAGAAAAGAAACCCAAAACCTGAAGATCAAGTATCTCTGGTTTTGTCACATTTTTGATTATGAAGTATACCTTTTCATTCCTTGGTGCTGCTTGGAAAGAGATTATTGGTGAAATAAAATACTGTGCCTTTAAGGTGTATTTTCTCTAAACTTACTGCGTGAGCAGGCATTTTTTCAGAATCTCGATGTGTGTCCTGACTTTTTAGTACCCATGAGTCCTGAGCATTAAAAAAATCACCCTCTTGCTCATTTTGCATCTCTCTGGACATTGGGGAGGAAAGATTAAACAAGAATTATGGGCTGATTTATCTGATTTTCATCATGAGATGGATCTCTTTCACAGAAAATGAGGAGGAGCAACTTTGCCTCTAAAAGCAATATACTGTATTTATGACCACTACAAAGTGCTTTCTGCCCATCTCACGGAGGGGGAGCAGAGAATGACAGAGCAGTGAATTTCTTTGCAAAAAAAAATTAAACTAAAATTATATTTTTTCTGCAGTTCTTTCTGGGGTTGAGGTAGTCAAAATGATGAGCTGAGCTGAAGAGGTAATGGACCACCAGAGCTTGCACAATATTACAAGTAGAATCAAGACATTTTCCTTACTGAAAAGAGTTGAGCAATACATGAACTTCACAGTCAGATTAGCTGACTAACCTCTAATTACCCAGAGACTGTAGAAGAAAGACTTGAGAGGGCTCCCTCACATCTTCAAAGGCACTGACCTTAAAAACTCATCCCCTACTGATTTTGAGAGAGCTCAGAGGCTGCAGTGTTATAGGATGCTACAGCTCCAGCCAGGCTGCTGTCTCCCAAGCTTCTGCTTCACTTCCCTAGTCATGAGGTTGCAGGAATAAATGTACAAGAGGTGGCTTTAGGATTTATTTTGGTTTTGCTTCAGGCATGAGGTATTTGCTGTTGCAAAGTGCATGACCCCAAGGAATGCTCCTCACCACTGCTGTCAAATTCTGTGCTAGAGAGTGACAATACAGTCTGTAAACACATTGGAAGTTAGACGCCTTGTCAGAAGAGAACAGGAGGCATTCATTTTGTAAACGTTCTTCATTTCCAAAGGTCACTTTTTGCATACCATTTGTTTCTAATCTCTTGGTTGCTGGTTTAGAAACAAACAAGCGGCAGGAAAGAGCAAGGAGGCAGAGCAGTTTGAAGGTAAAAGGGCAGAATGAGCTCATGAACCTGGGTTGATAATGGTTTCTGGTGCTTTTGGATTGGGGTTCATCCAAGTGCAGCACACACTTAGTTACCTGTGCATGTTCTTTCCTCAGCAGTAAATAAGAATCTGACACATCAGGGGAAAAAAAGAATCTAGAATAGTTTTTCAACATTTTCCTTTGGCTTTTCAAAAAGAGGGGTGTTGCTTTCCTCTCCCCTTTGTCTTTCCAGCTATCTGATTAATGTGGTATTTTGGACAGAAAAGTAACCTTTCTTTGACACATTATTCAGGGATGCCTAAGCAGTCCTGGGATCAATGGTGCTGCTTCTCCAGCAAAGAGCTTGTTTATCCCCAGGTCTCCAGACTGGGGAAAATAACTCACAGAAATTAAAACCACGGGCAAAAGACAGTACAACATCGCTAATGAAACACTTTTCTTGTGAGAGATTAGGGAAAATCAAGTATCCTAAGCACTGGGCATTAATTTCACTGTGTAAGATGGATTGAAAAGCAGGTTTCAGAGATTCTTTTTGGGCATAAAGAGAAAAGTTTGGAAAGTGGGTTGGTCAGTGGATTATGCCAGTAGAAGGCATTAAGGATGGTGATGATCTGTTCTAGGTACATCTTGGTGTCTTATTTCACACCTGTGTACCAAGAAGTGAATGACAGCATTATCAGAATATAATCTGTATATAATATTAATGAATTATATGCACAATTTTTTTTCCCAGCATATTACATGTAATTACATAAAGTAGAAACAATTGCATATGAACAACAGTCCTGTGAAAACAACAGGATTAGCTAAAATTTCTGACAAAACCAAGAAAAACTCCTCCTAGAACAATTCAAAGTTTACAGATGTCCATTCTAAGACACATTCTCAGTGCTTAAGACTAGCAAGGTGAGACTTTACACCTGGAGTCTTGCAGACCTTTCCTGCTGTTTTACTTCTGGGAATAGAATGGTACTTTATTTTCTCCTCCCAAATAAACTGCATGAGACTTCTCTGTTGCCTGCCAGGAACCTCAGCAGTGCAGTGTTCCATGTGCCATGGCCACTGCTCCACAGCCCCTTTCCAGCAGATGTAACCCCTCAGTGCAGTTGTGAAGCCAGCTGCCATCTCCTCCTGCTCTTTCCAGTCCTGCAGCTGTAGTGGCCATTCACTTGACAGCTCTGCCCAAGAGTGGGCACTTTTCTGCCCACAACAGACAGCAAATAAATCACCTTCATTGTCTCTTTCTTCCCATGGTGGAGCATCATTTCTGTGTGAGAGGTCAATGACGGAGCCATCAGGTTAGAGGCTGTTTCTCACGGAGATGCAGAGTCTCATTTTCTTGTTCACATGGGGGGAGTACTTCTCCACCTTCTGAGAGCTTCAGGACTCAAATGGGCCTGTCTGCAAACTGCACATTCACCTCTGCATTGAGCAAAAGTGAACCACTAAATGTGAATCATTTGTGCTTACAGGAAATTTGCTTTCTGCATGTCCACACAGTTGTATCTCCAACATGAATTTCCTCAGGCATCACAATGTACTAATTGCACTGTGGTGGATTAGATAGCCTGGCCATCCAAGCCTCCTTTTTCATGATCATTTCATATCTTTGTAGAAATCTCTAGCAATGAGGTTTGAGGCAGTTCCTGTTCCTTCTTGTATCAAGTCTGTAACCACAAGATGCCACATTCATTCTTTTCCTGTGATCTGTCTGTATATCACATCCAGGAAACAGCTTCCAGCATCCTCGTGTGAGTGTACAGACCACACTTCCTTGGGTTTCCAATGTCTTTCTGTCAAGGAGAACGATCCCTCGATTCATGTTTCTGTTTTGATTTATTGCCCTTAAGATGAGAAGTGGCAAAAGAGCTAGAGCTGAAAAATTACTCTATAGTGAATTGACCACAGCAGCTTTATTCTATCAAGTTACATCAGACTGTGGATAAAGTTTTTTCACATTTGTCTTGCATTTTTTGAGCAAGTTCAGAAGGATTCGACCATGTAGTTGAACATGTCTTTTCCCAGCAACAGCAGAAGAAGCTGTGGGAAACAAAGGCAGCAAAGTCTGCTGGAAAAGGCAGCAAGTGGGCAGGAGACATTCAGGGATCAAGGGAAGAATAACCTCTTCCATGTGGAGAAGAACCCCAGAAATAGCCACCCTTGGGGCCACGTGCCATCATTTCTCTTTTCCTACAAGGTAAAGTAGTTTTTTATGGATGGTAATCCACTAAATCCAGTGGATGGTCCTTTCAATGACAGTGTATATTAAGGCTGACCATTCCTGAGCTTATTATTGCAGATATTATTTTATTTCATATAAATTCTGACACTTTAGATGTATTTTCAATAAAAAAATAGAATTTGCACATTTCAAAAAAAAAAACAAAAAACAAAACAAAACAAAGCAAAAAAAACCCCAAACAAACAAAAGAAACCCCACAAAAAACTCCCCCCTCCCAAACTCTTTTTTTGATTAAGTTGGGGAGTATGTGGTATTACTCCATTAGGAAAGAGGTTTCACATGCTGGCTTTCTGAAGACACAGAGGGAAAATGCCAGACCAGAACTCTCAAAAAATACTATTTACCCTGATAAAGAGTGAGAGAGATTCATATATTGCATGCAAAGTGACTCTTATAAATTGTTGCCATTCCTTCCTGGGAACAGTCAATTAAAAGAGAAACACAAGCAAGAGGAACCCCTATATTTTAATTATCAAAGCAGGTCTTGCAACTTTGTGGCCTCCGGGAAGATTTAAGATTCAAAATTCAGAATATATCTTAAGAGAATAATCTTTATTATTACTATTTTTAATATTAGCATTATTACTATTTTGGGGTGATGCTGCATGGTTTTTTTTAATGTTTGAAACTGTCAGAGCTCTATTTTCTATGGAATGCATTGTTCTGAGACAAAGAATAAAAGCTTCTATGTTTATAATTTAAAGTAATCAGAACAATAGCCAGAAAATTATCCTGACCTGCAAATCAGGAAGGAAATGTACCATATAAAGTGCTCTATTTTAAACCTCTATAGCAGGTAAGATATACAAGAGAAAACCCATTTTGTGAAAAGTTAATACAAATGCAATAATTGCTCTAAATTGCTTCCTTATTGCTTTTCCAGAGTTGTTACTAAAACAGGAAAGGATTTTTCAGTGCAGTATGTTCATCCTGAGTGTCCTTCCTAATCTCATTCACAAAACTCATAGCTTTCAGCTCCAACCAAGCTCACCCATATGGCTATTTCAATTTTAGTGCTCTTCATAGAAAGAACATGTGCTCCCAGCATCACAGCCACCAAAACATCAAGAGCAATCCAGATTCACTTTTAGTATGGGAAAATTATAAATCAATTGAGAATCATTTTATTTGGTACAAGTGCCCTCCGGATTCCAGTGCCAGGTCTAAGGTCTGAACTAGTTGTAGAATAAAATGGGAGAGAAAATTAAAACTAGAGATGTTTGTTACAGTTGTCTGGTACCAGTCACTATGTTCCAAATGTGAGCTGTCTGTGTCTGCAGCAACCAGGAGAAAAGAAATGAAGGTCACCATAAAGGTCTTAAATCTGCTTAAATTGTTCCTCTTCAATTTTTGGGTATGACACTATCCATTCACATTATTTCTTTCTTGAGAGTAACCTTCTGGATGTGATTTGAGTTCATTTAATAAAGATTTAGATACAGATTCATGATTCTGGCCAAACTTCTTGTACTTCTAAATGTTATCATTAAGAACACAAAAGAAGACAGAACTAGCATTTAGCACAATAGATCATTTCAATGCCTACAATGCAGAACAGAAGTTTCAGAAAGTTTGCAGTTTCTACTTTGTCTGTCAGTTCCATACCACTCTCACATCAATGCATTTGCTCTCCCCCCGTGGGTGAAGTGATGGGCATTTGGTACTGAGATAACTCAGTTTTCTAACCACACATTGCATGAAAGAGAAGCAGTGGGGTCTATTGCCCAGAGGCAGTCAGAGTATTTTGACAAACATAAACTCACAATCTCAGACAAACTAATTTGAAGGCAGATTTTCTCCCTCTTCTCCACCCATTTTTGACCAGCTGTGCTATTGATCCAGCCTCCCTGGAGCTGTCCACAGCTGTGTTTTCCACACAGCCTTTACCTGACTGATATTTTTGATATGCCTTGGGACCACAGCTTACCAGAGGGAGTTATTTGGCCAAATGATTACAGCAGGACTCTAGATCACAGCAGGTGCATTCAGCACAAGATGGCTTTCTGACCAGGGCTGATTTACTACTGAGTTCATGACTCTTCAATGAATTCATTTGAAGGTGTCATTCTCACGTTGTTGCACAAGTTCAGCCTTGGATAAAGAAACTGGTGACTGAAACCTTTCTGAGGGGAGAATTTTTTGTTACATGAGGGGCAAAGCCAGTATCACAGGCCTTGACCTGTGCTCTCAGGAGAAAGGTGGTTTGTAAATGTTCAGTAATACCCTTCTGTTAGGGCTACATTTCTGCTATTCCCACCAGTCATTCACAGGTCAAAAAACAACTAATTTTCTCTGGATGATTCCCAGACACCAAGTCCACCTTGACAATGACAGCCTAAAAATAAATTTAGAGATTGAAAAAAACCAAAGACTAGCAGACCTGACTTCAGAAACATAGCAACCATGCAAAACACTCTCTGAAATGTGTAATATTCAGCCAAACCCCCAGACACTATCAGATTGGCACTGGAGAGAATACTCTTGATAACCACAGGACCAGCCCCTAAACACTCAGCAAACAAGGTAACTCTTCCACAGACAGAGATCACAAATGTAAATGAGCCTCCTGAAGAACATATGTAAAATGCACTACAATATAATAAAGAAAAACCCTATTAACAGCACACTCGGTTATCACATTTCAAACTACATTGGGGTCCGTCCAGAATATCCTGAAACCGCAGTCTTTGCTAGCTGACGATCATTTGAGAGAAATTGTCCTCAAACTTTCCCTTTGAACTTTCCAAATTTCCCTTGCCTCACAAAATACTTTATTAGAAGCAAAATTTCTCATGGCAAACATATCCCAAGCAGAGCTGGGCCATGCCAAAGCAATAGATTTAAAACTTGCTGACACATGTACATACCCCATAGAATAAGAGCCCCATTCCCATCCAAAAGAAACCATCAAAGCCTTGCATCCTACATGTACTCATTCCAGAACGTGATCTATTCTATCCAAAGCACCAAATGCCCTTGTGGAAAGTATGTGGGGGAAACCCATCAACCACTGTGCACCACAGCGTTTTCACGCAGACACTCAGTGAAAGACAAAAACAGCCAGTGGGAGAACATTTCTCACAATGCAACCACGCTCTGTTTGACTTCTTAGTCTTGATCTTCAAAGGCATTCCACAATACACCTTCAAAAGATGAGCTTTGGATGTCAAATTCCTAACTCTACTTCATTCTCAAAATTACAGCACAATGGAGATGCTGATTTTATGTCACAACTTCTCTATGCTACAGTTAAAGCAATTTCCATCTGCCTCAGTGACACAGAAATTATTAACTTGCCACTTCTGTTAACATCTCTTTCATTTTCATAGGCACCATATACCCTTGTCTCACCAAACATCAGGCTGATAATCACAATTCAGCCCAAGCTGCAAAGCAAGTTTTACCCATCTTTGTTAGCTGGAATGTTGCTTCTTCAGTTTCATGCCCAAGAAATTCCTGGTCTTTGCTTCTTATCAGTTGCTCTAACCAGGGTTGTCATCTCTCCCTACAAATCTCTCCTTGCTTACTTCATTAGTGATGGTGTTGTTGTAGATGGGGGCCAGTCCCACCACCTACACAAACAAAAAGCAGACAGATAATAGGCTCGAGTCAGTCTGTTTCTCCGCAAAACATATGTATCCGAGACAGCTCATTTTTTCTCAGAGCAGCTGGTTTGATCCTTTGTATCCTTCATGGGTTTGCTAGGAAGAATGCTAATTTACCCAGAAATCCTCACCTCCAGTGGGTTAAATTGCCCATGACAATGTTCAAGAAGTTATCCTTCCTCATAGATAACTAAGTCCAGATTGGAACAAGGGAAGAAGCAAGAACCAGTGTTGTGTCAATCTGACCCTTCAGCAAGGCTACACCATGAAGAAACACCTCTTGCTTAACACACGTGTTGATCAGTGACAACATAAGCTTTTGTTTTGTAGCTGTTTCCAGCCCCTGTGAGCATCACCTTAAACTGCTGGCAGTTTTCATAAGACAAACTAAGAGAACATAACTAACTGCAGTGACCCTGATCCATTTATCAACACAGAGTAAACAAGGCTGAGAGCAATTCTTGTGAGCTTCAGCTTGCCTGGACTAATGAGTCCTCTATAGACTGAAAGACCCAACATGACTAGACATAGGAAAAAAATGCATTAATTGATACTATTTTCTAATGAAATCAGAGAGCAGTCTGCATGTATGGGGAAATTATTATGGGATAATTCTTGGAAGCTTTCTAATCATGTCATTGCTTTTCAGAATTCAGCTTATGCTCTAAACCCTCCTGGAATTTATTAAGATGGACTCTTAGATGCTTCAGGTTCCTCCACTCCAACACATAGAAATTGGTACACCAGGGAATTCTGACAACCTCTCTCTTTTGACAGCTTTGGTTTAGGAGTGGCTGGATGATTCAAGAAAAAAGATGAGCCTCTCAGTGCAACACTAACTGAACGAAAGAAATATTTTGCCATCATACATGCTATGTATACTGCAGCATTGGGCTGTGACTCATTTATAATTTTTCTAAACCATAGAAAATATAAAGCCTAGAGTTTTAGACTGTAAAAGCTGTCTGTGGTTCTTCTGCGTGGACCAGCTGAGACCCGTGGAGGTTTCTCAATGTGAAAGATGGGTCAGCCTCAACTCCATGTGAATGTCAGGACCCTCACTAGGACACCTGACTCATTGGCTATTTCAGACACTTCATAAGCCTACAGCATGGGTGGCTGCATAAGAGAGTGTCCCTTTCCAAAAACAGAATCCTCAAAACAAGTTTGAATAGTCCATGATCTGTTGTACATCCACAAAAAAGGTCCTCTAGAGTATCCAGAAATAGTTTTGAATCTACATATTTATACAGTTGGCAGGCACAAACCTCTCCTCTCTCCACTCTACATGGATAAGGTATGTTATTCCCATTTTAGAGCTGGGTGAAATGAGAAAGAAGAGATTATTTGCCCCAGGGAACCCAGAATTTCCAACTAAATATAATTTGTCCCCTTGAGTTGCAGAACTCAGCTTTTCTTTTTTTTTTCCCCCCCTCCAGGCTTGGCAATATGACAGAAAGACTCCTACATTCAGCAGAGCAGAGAGAACAACACTGTTCTTCATCCATCGCCTGCAATAAAGATAACCACTTAAGCAGAGCTGTCTGCATAGAGAGAGGGGTTTTATGGACTCAAGGTCTCTTTTTCTGACAGGTGCAGCCCAGGCTGCTAGGAAGGGTAAGAAGGGTTAAAACAGCACTCGGTTCTGGAAGATGTACAGGAATTGGAAAAGACAGAGGAATTTGCTGGATCCTGGAGTGCATGAATTTAATAACTTAAATTATTCTATTCTACATAGAGAGGACAGGGCCTGAACTATGCACACCATAGAAAAGGGAAGAGATGACTTAACCCAGGCTTAAGTGGACAAAGGTGCACTGGAGAATTGCAGCTGATCTGGGGAAGTGAAATAAGCTTTTCCTAAGCTCAAATTCACTCTTGACAAAGAAATATCTGAAAAATATTCCTCATGGAAACAAAACATTTTCTTCCTCTGCTGCAAAGGGAAAGTGAAGAGAGCAGGAGAATGTTTTTCACCCTGTCCCTTTCTTTCACTCTGCAGGTTTGTGTGACTTCAGTTTCACCCAGCCTGGACTATGCAGAAATAAAGCTAACCTTTTTCTGTTTCCTGCACACTGAAATGAGTGACATAATGTTGCAGAGAGAAGCCCCATGAGGCAACAATATTTTTGGTATTATTAGTTACTGTTTAGTAATTTTCTACTGGGAACAGAAAAAAAAAAAAAGCAACAGCAACAGGCCCTCACTTGTGAGTCAAGAAAACACAAAGGAATGGATCAACTGAATTAGTTTGGGGGTTTTGTTAATTATCTACAAAGCTTTTAGCTTAAACTCATGCTCAGCTAATCCGTGTCAGCTGCATCTTCCCTTGTCAGCTGCATCTTCCCTTGCCAATACAGAGGTGAGTGTGAGGAATTTCTGCATGTTACTTATTTAACTATTACCTTTTATGGGTCTCTCTGTCTCCCACTGACTTTCTGGCTGCAGACAGGTTGGCAAAAGGAAAACTTCAAACAATACTTTTCTGAAAACTTTAAAACTTAGGCAGAGGGAAAGAACAGAGTCTGACAAAAGAAGCAGGCACCTGTGAAGTCTGTGCTTGGACCTGGGCTGCTACTTTCAGGACTGGAACGACAAACACAAGTATTGTCTCAGTTTAAAGCAGTGTCTGCTTATCTCACTGAAATTTGGGAATTCACTGATCTCTTTTTTTTAATGTGACCTTTTTTCAGTAATTTTCAGCCCTCACTTGCGTATCTATTATAAAGTTTATGTGCAGACAATGAAAAAAAATCTCATTTTTTCACATAGTGTTCAAAACCAAAGGTGGAAACAGGCCTGCTTCTTCTGGAGACTGTCTAACCAGATGAAGAATAGTTGTGAGTGGGGGAGAAGGAGATTCCCATTTAACAATAAACAGTGATCCTCCAGAGAGAGGCAGTGAGGTGGTCAGTGGTCAATTAACAGACAAGATAAGGATTGCAGAGGCAAGACAGGACCTGGGAGGGTAGAGCTGAAGTCAACATGCTCTGAGGGAACTGAATGGAGTAAGGAATCCAATTACCCAGCACAGGGCATGGAGAATCCAAAATCAAATTCTCCAAGTGCCTGAAGCACCTGACTATGGCTGAAGCACGTGCTGGCTCAGTGTACAGCCTCCTGCCTCAGAGAGTTTTTATACTGAGGTCTCTTCCTCCAGGAAATTAATTAATTCTCACAGATTCCAGTTGTGTTTGTGAAGTTACTACAAAAATGTTATTGCTGTGCTGTGAATGCTTCTTTTTTGGTGTTTATTAACCTTTCTTAATCCAAGAAGCATCCTTCAATATGGGAACGAGGAGCTTTTAAATTTAATGATGGCAATGAACAAGCCAAGGAGGTGATTACAACTAGAAGAGCCTGATTTTTTACGTACCTGAAGGAGAAAGGTTGGGAGCCATGGAAAGAATGAAAGATGACAGGTTATAGGTAATGTGCCCATGGCAGGAAGGGAAGAAGGAACTTCATAGAGAGCCATGTCAGAAGGAAGAAGTGGTAGGCAGCATTATTTTGTCATGGAGAACCTGGACTAGCTGTGAGAAAAGCCAAGCCCAGAAAAGAAACCAGAGGAGACTAACAACAGATGAAAACATGGAGGAAGACCTTGAATGGATCAGGAACTGCCAGGAAAGACACTGGTCAGGAAGTTCATTCTCATAGACATGTCAAACATTTGATGGTCCTTGGAAGTAAAGTTCTGTTCTGAAGTTATGAAATCTTGGAAGTTCAGTTCTGAAATTACGTTCGACAGATTTCCACAAGTCTGCTCTTTGCAATCTCCAACAGAAAGGCAAAACACAGATTTATAATTCCAGCAGCAAGGTGGGATTCTGCAAAAATGCAGGTTTCAACAACAGGAAAACCTAGGGCTACTAATGGGACAGAGAGCCCCTACAAATGAACCTCAAGATAAGAAAGAAAAAAGGATTAATTGAGATGCAGATCATCAGCACCTGTTAGGCACCCTAAAACACTAGAATTGCTAGAGACTGCTCAGACTCCAGAGGTATAAGGATACTTGTAGCCCACCAGCAGGACAGTAAGGACTGTGAAGGAAACTCCTGCAAAATATATCTATCTTGCCTGGCTGCAATGTAGACCTCTGAAAAGTTTTCTTGCAGCCATCATTGGCAATGTTGACTCCAGAAGAAACATCCACACACCAGATCTGTGATGTTACAGAGCCATTTTTACAGTCTGAGCTATTTCAGTATTTTAGGATGAGTTGTCTGAGGCGTGAAGATTGTATCCAGCACAATGATTCATGGGGGTTACAACCAACAAATCCTCCATGAGGGCCAGAAAATGCCATGTGTTTTCTCCATTGACAACAGCTTGTCAGCACAACTGACACTTCAGTTACCAATTCCAGCACAAAGTGAATAGGCCAGAGACTGAAACTGCAGATGCCTGTCTGCATGGGTCTGGAATGTGATGTGTATCCTTGGGGAACAGGGCCAGATCATACTTTTCCAAGGAACACAGAACACAGTTGTTTTTTTCCTCATCAGCACCATCCTGCCCAACCCTTACACACCTCCCAAAAGGCAAGAGTGTCTTAGAAAGTCCAGGATATAAAGACTTTCACTGCTGTTTCCGTGCTAAGCAGTAAGAGCAAGTGCTTTGTTTGGTACAGCATTCATTGATCTGATGCCATGGCTGCACATATCTAGAAAAGACTGCACCACTCCTGAATGTGTATTTTGACTCAATGTACTTGCAGCAGGAACTTCTGGTTATTTCTATTTTTCCTGGAGGCTCCAAGCAGTGAGGAAATTCAAATGTGTGGAAGCACACCCAAGAACTGACGATCTCTTGAACCAGAGATTGGCTAGAAAACTGGAGGCTCAGTTTGGCCAAACCTCATCAGTCAGACTTTGTTTTTGCCAAACCAAATCCCACACCAGAAATGGGTTTGGAATCAGCTTCAATTTTCTTGAAGCCACCAAAGTCCTGAGGTTATTCAAAGGTCTCTCTATCAGCCCTCTGCAATCTAAAACTTTTTTCTGGAACATGTTTGCTGCAGATTCACTTGATATGCCAACAAAGGGTGAGAGGCCAAGGTTGTCTGCAAGATTTTCAGTGTTCCCCAGTTCTGGACGTGCCCTGGATACTTCAGGAATAGCCTTTCAAGTGGTGGTTTGGCCCTTGTAGGCACACACGGTTCTGGGAGGAAGAGAGTCTCATGTTCATAGAAAATAAGATTAAGAAACAAAAATATTGAACAAATGGCTTTGAATCTGGAAAAATATGCTCAAGTTGGGGTGAAAATTCCAGTTGGTTTTAAATGAGCTAATTTGTTCTTTCCTGTACATCAAATGTGGGAAGAAAAGAGGAAAAAGAGAATAAAAGCAAAACAAAAAACCTTACTTTTTAATCTGCCAGTTGTTCCTTCTGGAAAAATTATGTTTCTGTGCTTAAAGTGTTAGACTGGGACATAAAGAGGGCTGGGTTCAGCTTGCTGATGTGCCAAAAAATCCCTGTATGACCTCAGGCAAGTCACTTAGTCTTTCCCAGTACCCTTTGCTAATACTGGGCCTAAGACAACTTCCCTGTTCACAAACTCTCACTGCAAGGTCTGTGGAATAGGCCTGACTCTTTCAATAAATTTGTGCAACAGAGCATAAAATATTGCTATTCTTCTCGTTGGAGCGCAGGAGCAAGTCTGTGATGCAAGTCATGTTAACATCCATTATAAATCCTTCAAAGTCCAATTCTGGACTGGTTTCCAGCCCAGGCCAGTCTCAAGGCAAGAGGAGATTATATCTTATAAAGAAGTCTGTAGATGTCACTCTCCCCAAAGAGGCTTTCCCCCTCTCACAGCCTTGAGCTGTGCTGTTGATTTAGTCTATTGTCGGAATGCACTTGCTCACACTTGTGGGATGTTTAGTTTAAGAAAACCCACAGGTGGCCCCAGGTTATTTTGCATTCACAGTATTTTGCACAAAATCCCAGGGATGTGAAAGGGACTGTCTACCAAGCATCACTGTGATTTCACATGAGGTGCAGGTCAAGCCATTACCTGGAATCCAAGATTTACAAAAAGTTTTTTGTGTTGCTTGTTGGGGTTTTGTTTGGTAAAACACTTGAGTGTGAACCGAGAAGACCACACACATGCAGCAGTTTCTCGCCGCCCATGATCTGACAAGCCACTTAACCCTTGTGGTTTGCAACCAGCGCTCACCACACTGCTCATTGAGAGCCCAGAGTCTCTGCTCCTACGGGGGGAAAAAATCCCCAGGGAATTCCCCAGCTCATGAGATCTTGCCCATCAAAATTCAAGTGAAGAACTTGAGTATTAGGTTTTAGGAATGGGCAGACTTCAGGTGGGAAAGAGAGGGCCCATTCCTTCTCCTTGACCCAGAAGACCTGTATTTTCCAGGGCTGTCTTCCAAACCCAGCACAGCCTAAAGAAAGAAGCAGAGAGGACCACAGGAGAAAGCCAGCCAAGCTTCTCAGGCACTGGTGGTTTTGACAATTCAGGACCAAGGAACTCAAGATGAGACCGAGTTTCTTCAGTCATCACAGATATTCCTTAACAAACACAGACAATGCAGGGAGGAATTTTATTCTACATCCTCTGTGGACAGACATTTTTAAGTACCCTTTGGCAAACTGCAGGAACTGTGATTAAAAGCCAAAAAAGCAGAGTGCTCCTGCAGAGAGAGGGGATAATGGTGAAGATCACCAAATATACCTGCAACAGCAAGGAACTTTACAAATACCTTCCAGAAACAGATGAGGCTGAAAGTTGTTCTCTGGGCTGTGGCTGCTGATGTCATTGGGATCCTCTTTTCCAAAGTCCACATTGATATCTCCTCAGATGAAAGTTGGAATAAACATGAAGAGGCTTCCTTGGATGTTCTCCATGAAAGGTCTCTTAGAACTGCTGCTCCAGAAGCTGCTTTTGTTTTCCAAGCTGCTATACAGATCAAGGAGAAATCCATAATGCTTTGGACCTGATGACCAGCAGTGTTCACACACAGGATTTACACAGCCCTTGTAGACAAGAGTCTCATGATTGTGGACATAGATGGACCCTTCATTGATGTTGTTGGTGACATGCTGGATCTTGTATGCACATAAGTGAATATTAACACAATCAATACAATTAAAAGTGACTACTTAACACAATTAAATAGCTTTCAGATTCAGCCAGCTTTGTGTCAGGTCATGGGGAAGTACAAACCTATGCCCCGGTTCCTTTAGAGAAGTTAGCTGGTCAATATCTGCAGCACAAGATTGACTCTCATGCCTTGGAGATATTTAAATGTCCCATGCACAGCTAGTAGGGAATGAAAACAAACTTATCCTTCGTCTGTTTCAGCCTTTTCTCCTCTGGGTGTCTACCTAGTGCAGCAAGACTTGCAAAGAGAGGCAATGTCTTTTGAAGCCAACCAATATATCTGGGAAAAAGTCCACTCTTCTTTTAGGCTGGCTGGCCCTTTGTCAGCCTCCAGCAAGGAGGATCAGCCTAAGCCTCTCAAAGATGAAAAACAGTGAAACAATGATGAGTGCACTGAGCTCTGTGGAGATGCAAAGATCACACACTGATGTCAGCCAGGGGTGTTTGGGACTGGAAAATTACCCTTCTTACCTCCCTGCTTGGTTTTACACAGAGTGGCTAAATTAGCAACGGCTCAGGGCTGTTACCATCAGATCATTTAGCAGTTAATCTTTTATTTGGAAAGCTGTTCCTTCCCACAGAAGTAAACACCCACCTTATCAGGCCTGCCATGGCAAAGGATGTTGTCCAGCTCCCCACCTGCTGTCCTTCCTCTCATTAGTGGTTTCCCTCCCTTTGCAGCCATTCCCACCCACCATCTGTCAGAACATGCTGCACACCCACAGCCCCACCAGCGATGCTCATGGACACGGGCTGGCCACAGCAGCCCAGCCTCTATCAGGAAACAGCCTGTTCCAAGCAGGGATGGGAACATGCCTGGCAGGCATGAGAGTGTCTGACTGTCTGCTCCAAGGCAGTGCAGCACCTGGCCACCCCCCAGAGCCCCTTGCTGCTCTGAAAGGCCAGCAGTGAAACCACAGATCCTGCAAGGAAATAGAGAGCCTCAAGGACAGGGATAGCCTTTCATTGCCACAGGCAGAGAACATTTTGCATATCCCTATACACTGGATCTCCGCCATCAAGCCCTTTTTCACCATCCCCCATTAAGTCCTACAGGAGGCTGCTGGGAGGAATGCACCTGACTCAACTGTAATTCCTCTTCCCTGCTGGCAAAAATCTAGGGCCTGTTGCTGTTTTTAATACAGAGGTTTCATTAGAGGGCCCAGATGCACTGGTTGTGTAAAGTCACGTAAGTCCCATTGAAATGGCTTCCTGTTTAGCTCCAGAGAATGCACAGAACATGCCATGATGCTGGGCTTCCTTTCCTGCTGATTGCTGCAGACTATACAGCAGGGAGATTATGTGGTAGAAAAACATTCTTTCTGACACTGAGGTCCAGAAATGTGCATTTTCTGAGGATCTGCCCCAAAAATTGCAGAACAAAAATCTCTGCCAGTGACTGCACTGAAAAATACAACTAATCTGCTTCATGCACAGCAAAGGGTATGTGTGTTATTAGTTTTAATATCAGTCATATAGTCCTGTGCATAATCTCAAAGCCCCTCACACAACAATCCTGTGCTTGTCTCACAGAGGGTCTACTACTACAGTAAGCACAGTGCTCAATTCCTATTTTTGTTTACAGTCAGTGCTTCAGCCATAACAGCATTCCTCTCCCTCACTACCTGACAGAGTGCCATCTCTCCGACCAGGCATGTGGAGATGACTCAGTTTCTTCCTCCAATACCAGTCAAAGCCACTCCAACCTTTTACTGTTAGAATTTCATATAACTTTCCTGACACTTGCACCCAACTATTAGCATTTTTTCTAAGGCAGAGGTGGAGGCAGGGAATCCCTCTGAGGCCTCACAGACTCCCTGCCACCATGCACGTCTCAAGGTCTTCTGGAGAAGTAAAACTGCTTTTTCCAGTCTCATTTCTCCATATAAGCCCCATATTTTTAGGCATAATTGTTAATTTGTTCTCCCCCTCCTGATTTTCTCTCTGTTTTCCAAAGTCTTGCTTCAGATCATTGTATGTTTTCTGCCAGGCAGCATACAAAATCCCCTTTCATCCTTGATTCACCCCAAAACACAGAGGGAGCATCTGAGCAGTGGAAAAATATTCTCTGATTCATTCAAAACCTTCATTATCAGCTTATTTGATTCAGATTGATGCAGATTATCAGCTGCATTTGATACCACTGTCATTGCTGTCCCATCAACAGGGAGAACTGCACTGTGTGTGACCTACTGCTTGTTACTTGCTCAGAGCTGCTGTCGGTGGCCAGCAAGGGCTGAGGGCCACTGGGCTCATAGGACAGCAGCCAGCTTATGGTAGCAACACACAGAATGCAAGAAGGAGTAACGAATTTTCAGCTCCTTCTTCCCCCAACACATTCCCACATGGGACTACTTGGATGTTGTATCCCACACTCTGTTCCTAATATGTTCCTGTTTCCTAAAAATACTGCTTTTTCTATCCTTGATAAAATCAGTGCTGCAAGTCCTGGACATCTTCTGCAGGTCAATTTCTCATTTAAATTATACATCTCTGCTCTAAAGCAAAAGTAGCTGAAGTTTTAGGAAAAAAGTTCTTTTAGGAAAGCAAATATTCACCCTTCATCCTCCTGTCCACTCTCCAAATAATTAAATTCTCTGGCAAATTCCTAGGAAGCAATTCAACCAAAATCAATCAGCCTTTAAAAAATCATTGAGACATCTAATCTGTCAATCCTGCAAATTTAAAAAGAAATAATTTGGTTGCTGTTATAGAAAAATCAACAATGTATTTCACAAGAAGTTATTGTTCCAGAAGAAATATCAAGAATTGTTTTGAATATATTAGGCTAGATGGGTTACAGCATGACATAAATTCTTCTGCTATTTGGAAGAGTTCTCTCACATAAAACATATATCAGAAAGCAAACATCAGTACTGTGTGTGTCTCATTTTTTTCATGTGTTGAGATATTACATCTCACTGTGCAGTTTTGCAGCTCTCACTGTAAACACTCATGGTCTTTTCTACAACACAGGGAAAATCTCTCTCAGGTAACCAGTACCACACTGCCAGAGCTAGCAGTGCTATAGGAAGCAGAAGTAAACTTTTCCCAAGAACACCTTCATGTCTAAAGGACACCAAGTCCTGGAAAAAAGACAGCCAGGAAGAAACAGACAAGACAGTTAGGAAAAAACAAACAAATCACTGTGGTTAGTAACACTCCAACTGTTTATGGGCGAAATCACTTTAATCAGCACTTTTAAGAGTTGTCTGGAACCTGTTATGATATTTGGACTTTTGTACCATGGTGATTACTTGGAAATAAGCAGATAAATTATATGAAATGAAAGGATTTATGGCCCTACACCTTTAGTTTTATACTTGTTTTTTGGCTATATGTTCCCTTGAACAGTGATTATGGGTCTTTATAATTTGTATAGCTGAAGACTTTGTGGGAGAACCTCAAAGATAACCAGAGCACTCACCACTACTTCTGAAGTCCCCATATCCCATTCCTGCATCCTGCAGACACCCATGTTCCCTTTTATTCTGCTCTTTATTCTCTATGAATCCCAAACACTCATGAGCCCACTGAACCAATACTGAGATTCAATCTGTCAGTCTGGATAACCCAGGGGCTGAATTGAACCATTGGTTGGGGACATCTGCAAGAAAAACACTTAGCACTACAAATTTCACATACACACACACACACCCCCACACCCACACACCCCTGTTCTTTGAAAAAGAGCCTAAATTACAAAAAAATCAATTTTTCAAGCCTTTAATTAAGCAGACAAATTCAATAACCAACCCATTTCTCCCCATTCCTTCTTGAGATTTCAAAAGTACTATCCCAAAGGATAGTCACAGCAGGAACTACATCTAAAGCAATAATTAATATACTGTAAAAATCCCTTCTCAAACATCCCAGCCTGCCCATTTCCATTGGTGAGCAGAGCTGTGTCAATGAATTTGTGATGTGATATCAGTCCCATGGCTGAAGTTACAGCTTTTATATTTACATCCATTGTTCAATAGGCTGCTCACCTCTCTTCTCTAACCCAAACTTTATTAAAATCAGAAAGATGCACTTAAGTGTTTTTCCAGAGAAGAAAGGCTATTCAGATTTGATACTGAAAAGTGATTCCCTGAGGTAAGGAAATGAAGAACTGCAAAGTGCTTAAAGAGACATATTTAATACCTTAAACCCTCATATTGAGTTAACAACTAGCATGGTCTAGGCTTTAAGGATATAAATTGATTCTCAGGATCCCTTATTTCAACAATCACCCAAAGGAAACTCAGCTACAACTCTTGTTCTCTGCAGCAGATGATACATGGATGATTATTTGCTTTAATTATTTTATTTCTTTTAATGAGATGTCACAATGGCTAAAAGATACCAAGATGTTTTCAATGTGTAGAAGCGTATCACTGTCCTCAGGAGAGCACACAGGTGTGCACTGTACCACAAGAAGAAACCAAAAGGATGTAAGGAGGTTATTGCTCCCATAAAGGAGCAGTCATGATGCTCAGGGAAGGAGAGGTGGCAGAGCAACAGGCAGCCCCAGTGAAACAATAAAGGAACAGGAATTGGAGAGGAGCTCTGGGTAGATGTTAATGAGGAGGAAGGTGACAATTAGACTGATATCTGTCAGGACCAGGCTAGGGAGTGGAAATCTGGCCATGAGCCAATGAGATACTCTATATCTTTTTAGGTCCCTGTCAGCCCTGTTTCCCATTTCATTCTCAGAGTGTGAAGTTGCTTAGCTGTGCATGGAACAGCAGGAAGGCATCACAGAGCCTTTTTTTTTTTTTGTATCAGGCTCCTTCCAGCTTCCAACCATCTGTAGACCCACTCAGGGGCACCTAAGTAAATTGTGCAAGGCTCAACCCCAAAACTATGCTTATTACAGATGAGGATACTTTGAGAAAGAACTTGTGTAGGACAGAGGCAAAACCAGTCAACTTTGCCTGAAAAAGATTTGGGGGAAAACTTTGACCCTCCATTTCTGACTGCAACATGTCTGAGCTTTTTCTCATTACAAATACAATCCATCCTTCTAGAAAAATCAGAGACAGAGATAAAACATGGAATAATTGCTCCAACTTGTTCTATTTACCTTGCTCAGTTTGAGAAAGTGTTCAGATATCTGAACAGAATATATAAAGGACAACACTGGCAATAGATTTAGAGGTATACTCATCCACCAATATTCATCTAGAAGGTACTTGGGGAGTTCATAAATAAAAAACAATAAGATTCATACTCTGCATAGATGCAGATTTTATGTCAGGAGTGAAAACATAAGCAAGCAGACATAAGCTAAATCCAATTAGGGCTTAGATGAACTGAATAATTGTGAATTTTAAAATCAGAAGGGCACCTATGAGCTCTCATCTTATCTCCAGTGTATAAAAGCCAAAGAATCAAAAGAACCTTTTAGCCTTCAGCTTGTAAGTTCTATTGAAACTAAGGCAGAGATTTTAAGAAGATATTAATAAAATATTCCAAGTTTTGGAAATGCCAATACAAGTCCAGAGAGTTTCTGGGAAAGATTAAACACCTTCCATTGTTTAAAAAAGTAGTAATCTGAAATTTATTTCTAGACTAAATTCGTGTCAAGTTTACTTCCAGCTGCTAAATCTCATCATGCCTTTTCTGTTAGACCAGGATTATCCTGAGTCAATTGTGGTCAAGAAAGCACTCAACAGCTTAATGGGGCTATACTGTAAAGAAAAAAAGTGGTAAAGCTAAGAGAAAAATAACACATCTTATCCCACCCACTTGCTGTGCTGTCTGTGGTTGCAAGCCATCCCTGGGGTCTTGACCAGCTGGGTCAATACCTTGTACAGCCAAGTGGGATTTGCCCCAGAATGATTTATAAATGACAATTGTTTCAACAACACTGCATGTGATGAGGTCCAAGCAGGCTGCCAGGGGTCTGCACTTTGCTGGTCTGGTCTACAGCTCCTCACATCCAGCAGAGCCTTTGGGAGGAATCACCACCAGTTCTTAATGGCTTTAGAAATGCTATTTACCTTTTTTCCAGCCAAGGGAAAATGACTGTTCAGCTGCAGTGATAACATTATGAGGTGCCCCTTTTCAAGTTTGCTGCAGTCATCTCTTGGACAAAACTGTCTTGGAAGCACTTGACAAAGAGGTAAGAAATGACAGCTGGGTGTAGAACAATCATTAGCAGTAGTGAACAATCATTAGCACCGTAACAGTTGTTGTCTTTAGAATTGGGAAAGCATTTTCCCAGCACTGAGGATGTCTGGTCATCACCTGTGTCAGAAGTGTGACTGTTCTGAGCTCCCTCACAGCACTGTCACCACCTGCCCCAGCTTCCCTGCAGGGAGATGTGCAGCCAGCCATCATCTAAAAGAATCAGCTGATTCCCTGAGATGGGTAACTTCTTTCTCTCATCAGGAATCAAAGGAATAAGGAACAAAGCAAGAAGGCCAGGAGAGAAGACAAAGGGTATTGGCTATCAGTATTTAGGGAAGGACATACAAGCAACTAAGACTGAAGATTATGTCAAAATTTTGATTTAAAAAGAAAAGTGCTGGGAAAGAGATGAGTTTTTCTTTTAAATCACATGGAAAATTCATCTTCTCTGTGTGTCCCATGGGATAAAAGACCAGCAAAAGAGATCTATCCTGCTCCAGAGTTTGGCATGTATCTGAATACAGATTTGGACTGTGCTGATCCCTGCCAATGACACTTGAGTCAGACCAGACTTAGCTCAATCTGTGTCTCTGCAAACATAGTTCTCTGCAAAGCCTATGAGCACTCATACTCTGACTTGTAAATGGAACAAATTTCCTTTAATATCACGAAGAAAGAAGAACTGGGGGTTGTGCCTGCCTGCATCCCCTTCATGTCATTTTAACAGAGTGGCTTTTAAGAGCATAAACACCCACTCAAAATTAGTACAAATGTTTCCTTCATCGTCTTGCTCTGACACTAATGGGTAAAACATATTTCCACAGTGCACATCCAGCATTCTCACTGCACGGCTCTCCTGTCACTAACAGCAGCCGATGCATTCAAATGAACAATTGGCAATAAATAAAACTGACAAGAGCAAATTACAAAAGCAGGAGCTGTGGCATGGGGACTACTCACAAGCCAGAGAGGCATTACAGTCCTTTCACCTTTAGGTCACTACTATCCACTAACACCCAGTTTGTCAAGTTAGGCTGACTCTTTCTTGTCCTTGGGCCTGGAAGATTCCTACAGAAATGCAGGGCTTGTGGCCAGCAGGAGATCCCCCTCCCCTTTCTGTGGGCTGGTGTTTATTTCTTTCCTACGAGTCTACTCCCCACTCACATACTTTTTTCCTCACAGTTTTCTCATCTGACCTAATTTGTGAAAAACAGAATTATATTCAGTGCAATCAGTTCTTGAGCTATCTGTATAAGCAACTTCACAGGGCACTGAAGATTATGCATATCTGTTTGGGAACATTTCTATTTGTGTTTGGCTTTACACATTAATAAATATATCTTCCAGTACTCTGGTCAGAATATTCACCAGGAGAAACTTCCAATCAGTACTTCTGATCTCCACGTAAAAACTACCCAAAACAGAGGTAAATTGAATGTTGTCATAACAAGACTTTTTAGTCTCAATGGATGCTTTGAGCGCTAAAGTATGTGGAAGATTAGAGCAGAAGCATTTGTTAACAAGTTTGGGCTCAATTTCTTAAAGACAATTTGCCACTCTGGGCCTGAGCTCAAGAACCAAGGTGCTCCCACCCATCCCTCCATTGTGGCCAAATGTTCCCTGAGAAACAAATAGTTTGTGTCATCTCCAAACAATTGACTTTCACCCGCATATCCCAGATTCTGCTTTATCTCTAGCTGTCTTTGGAGAAGGAACCTCTCTGTTGAGACAGGCTGTCTGCACTCCCATCTTTTTGGATATCATATAGGTGACAATAGCAATTGTCGTCATGCCAGAGATAAAGTGAGCTCTCCATGTATGACTCCACAAGATCATAGCTCCCTCCAGGTTCATTATGAAAATCTCCCTTTTCAAAATGTATACACAAATGTGAATAGCTAGCTGATGCAAAGGGATTATTATCTGTATTAAAGGACCAATATCATCTTTGTATCCTTTCTCTTTTCAGAAGATTCAGTTGTCTCTTTTAGAAATTTGTAAGGTTGGGAGCATATGAGCTGATTTGTTCTGCTTCCCTGGGACAAAAACAACCCAAGGCTCTATGTAGCACCCAGAGACTGTGGTGTGTTATCTGCCATTGACAGCAGTAATAGGCAATAAAAACAAGCTACTAAGATCCAGGCTCACACAGACATATGAGTACACCCTTTTTTAGATGCTCATGTCAACCAACATTAAGTACCTAATGCTAACCAGAACAGTTTTAAGAAGAACTGATATCTGGAGGCAGTTTGTTAAGTCAGTGCTTGCCATTTGTGGGAAAACAAACAAACAAAAAAAGATAACCAAGAACCAGATGAACCAGTCTTAACCTTCTCAATAAAAAAATCATTACATTATTCTGCATATATATTGTATAAGCAGTTACTTATCAAGATCCCAGTGAAGATCAGCTTTTCAATCCTATTTCTGTGTAAATTACTTGATTGTTGTATTCTACTAAGGCAGTGCTGGAGTAATTTTAACTTGTCAAATTTTGACATAGCATTTCAACAAAATTAAGCAGGATTCTTTGCAGGCTAACGTGTCTTAGTGTGTCTTCTGCACCCAAGATTTGTGATATTTTATTATGCTATATGCAGCCAAATCTCCCAAAAGTGTGAAAATGTACTAATTAATAGGGGGGTGGAGGGAGAAAGACAAACAACTAGTCAGAGGATAATACTTCTATGCATCAGTATGTTCCAGGGTAAATTAGCTCCTGTAAAGCTTGAGAAGTCTTTTAGGGGTTCATTTCCCATCTAGGAGATGTCAGTGAGGCCTCATTGAAAGCTGCCAAGGGATGGAGTGAAGAAGTATCCTAAAAGACTAGACTGTGCTTCATGTCCTGGAATTCTGCCTGGCTTGAACAACTCTTCCTTCACTCCTTTCTGGGAAAGGGTTAAGAAGAAAGATTGAGTTTGGACAGATTTATTATCATACCTTGAAAGTGAACTCACCAAGCAAAAAGCAGGAAGAAGGGAAGACTAATTTGTTCTCAAAGAGCCTTGATTAGAACAGATATTTTCAATTATGTATGATTGTTTTATCTGAATATTATAAGGATCAAAGTAATTTAATCTGTCAGTCAGATCAGGTCTCCGTCTCACATCTGGAAGAGGAAAAACAAACAATTGAATGCAAGGTGCTGTTCTAAATTACAGTCATCTAGGTAAATAATAATTATATGGTTTGCTCTTGTTAAGGGATAAACCTCAGGATGATCCACAGAAATGGTCTATTAGAAACACTGGTTTGTGAATTTAAGTTTAGACATCAATAAGTTACATTTCCTAAGTGAAACATCCTGTCAGAAATGCTTGTGTTATCTTTTCTTTTAACAAGTTGCTTCAGCACTAAAAAAAAATTTTAAATATCATATTATTCTTTTACTCTCTTTCTATTTTTATTTTTTAGAGACAAATGTTTCTACAAGAAATTAGCTTTGTGATTGTCAAGTTTTTGCAGTAATTAATTTATAATTTTTGGTTCTGCCTAATAAGTATCTTGAGCCATGGGTCTTCAGTGCACCAGAGGAACCTTTATGGCTAAGCTTCAGACTTCTGGTTTGTAACTTATATTCAGCTTTGCCCCTGATCAGGTGTTAGGATAATAAGACGTGACTGTTGGCAGTCAGAGAAGGTGCCAACTTAGAAACTGTCTCCTGCTCTATTGCATAAGAGTGAAAGCTGGCAAGAGTTGTCAGCTAGCAAGCACATACCAGATGAGTTACAGCACAGAACTCTGCGGGAGGAGAGGTTTTTATGTTACTTTCACAGCACTTAGAACCAGAGTTTAATGAAATGGAGATTCGCAGGGCTCTAGGAGTTTTCAACTAACCAGTAGGTTCAATGGACGACTCCTAAGAAATTAACAAAACAAAACTAAGAAAAATGACCCATTATCATTAGATTTAGGTAGCTATGATGTACTAGCAAGGGAAAGTATGCATGGGTCCACAAACTCATGAGGCTGAGGATCTGAGCAACAGGCTCTTGAGTCAGAGTAGAAGAAAGAGTGCAACCACCCAAAACTACATCAATCACAGCCTCACACAACCAAAGTCTTCTCCTCCCTCCTCTTCCATATTCCCAGAGCACAGACTTCTCTGGACTGCTGTCAGACAATCAGAAACCTTGTCATTAAATACCTTCTACCATGGCAGAGGTCTGCTCAGCAGCCTCTTCAACTGGGGCTGGTAAAGCAGCTCCAACAACCTCATTCATCTGACCAGGAATCCCATGTCAAGACTTTGCTCTACCCTTGTGTCACAGATATGAACAAACAGCCCTTGCTTCTGCAAAAATTACCAGGGTATTATGCAGGCTCTTGGGAACACCCCTTCTTCACATCACACAGTCCTGCTAAGGACAGCAGCCTAGTGGAAAAGAAAACAAAATCAAACACTCCACCATTTAGTGAAACTCAAAGGTTCCAATGTGCCCACCCACAATGAGGCCAATCCCAACTTGTCTGAACTCAGGATTGATGTTGGACTCACACACAATGAGTAGGTAAACTTGGCACCTTGCTGCTTTCCAAAGGCTTAAGGCAATCAGCTGGATGCTCTTCTTGGGGGATCAAGCAGCATCTTTAAGTACATCTATTGGAGCAGAGGTCACCTTGATGTGTAAATAGCTTTTCACTGCCTTTCAGAGTTTCTCTGTCCCAACCTATTTAAATAGGAGTTAAAGGTCTGTTCTCATCAGTTGCTGTATCTTACAGCAGAACATGGACTGTCCAGCTTCTCCATTGCTGCTTCTGCTAAGCCCAGTAACTTCAAAATTGGGTTGGTAGTTACTAAGCATTCTGTGCAGATGACAAGTGATGTGGATTTACTACTTAATAAAACTAATTACTTTATTAAACTTTCTAAGAAAAGAAAAAATTGAAATAAACCCAAAACCAACAAAACCCCAAAACTGAACCTACAGCAACAGGAAAAACTCAACAACAACTGAAAGACCCTCTGCAATTTAATATTCACAGATTTCTGGCTTCTGTGTCACGGACTGAGTCCTGCAATTTCTTCAACTACTCAGTTAAACATCCAATTTTTCTGCCTGCACATCTGTTTATTGGCAGTACTTAAGTCACCCCTTAATCCTTTTTGTCATAAAGTAAGTTTACCTAGCTCCTGTATTATCTGCCTGCAAGGCATATTTACCATATGTGAAACTGAAACCAACTTTAAACTATAGGTATAATGGTCAATGTCATCAGAAATTAGGCTGTTCATATGTGAGATGCTTCTAATGGTTTAAAATTGTGCCAGAAAAAAAGAAAAAAAAAAAGAAATAAAACAAAGAAACCTACCAAAAAAAAAAACCCCCTGCTTAGCCACGTAGATTCATTCCTGAGGCAAAGTTTGTAGGAAGAGGTAAGGTTTTTAATTAGACCAACTGATATGCCTGGAAAATAGCAGGCACGTGCTTCCAGGCACATGAGCCCTTTGTCAGGTCTGAAATACAAGAGAAACACTTCAGGCTAAATACAGGTTGAGAACAAGCAGCTTTGAGTCTAACTTTATTATGTTAATCAGTCAATTTGAGAGAAAGGTGTGCTTTGTGTTGTAATTCCTCAGCTCATTACATGGGGAAGAGTTCTTAAATTCCAACGTGCTGATATGCTTAGGACACATTTTATTGTACAGTTGGCTCATCATTCAGCCTAATAAGGAAAACACCCAGGAAATGAAACCGAGTAAGAGCAAAGGGCACTCGATGCCTATCTGCGTCTGGTTGCTGACACTGCATTTGGGAATGTGGACCACTTCAGTGACTCCAAATACCTCCCTTCCCCTCCCATAACAACATTGCCTTTATTGGAAATAAAAGAGAGGTTAAGGAAACTATTTCGCCAAATATTGGCTTTGCAATAATCTAAATGGACAAGGCTACATTCACTACACTGGCTCCACTGACATTAATTGCACAGCAACAGAGTTCGTGTATTTCAAGGGCAGGAAGACCCATTAGATCATCTGCTCTGACCTCCTGCAGAGCTGCACGTTGCATTATTTAATAAAAAACAACTGTACTGAGCAGGTGCTCCAAGCCAGACCCCTTCATTCCTCATTCAGTTTCTAAGCTTCCTATTCTTTTACGCAGTAACTTAAATCTTTGCATGTTGCAATGCTATACAATAGGCAAACAATGTCCTGACCTGAACTCCTTCAGGGTGTCAGTATCAGAAAAGCAAATATTTAGACAAATGGTTGTGATAGTGTAAATAATGAAGCAGTAACAGTGAAGTAAAGATATTTCCTGGAGGTTTAATGCCCAGCTAGGAGTAGCTGATGCTCTGAACTGATTTTGGTCAGTTAATAAATGTCTTGCCATTGTCTTTAAAAAGATTATTGTTGCTATTTTTATATCATGAAAACAGAAAATTAGGTGTACATTTAGAGTCCTGTGGCATATGGCTTTGTTTCTGGATCACAATTACCACATAAGTCATGCAGAATAAATGTTTGCACCCTGACTGGTTGAATCATTTCTCCAGAATCCATCATTTCATGTCAAAATTCCTCATTGGCTCATGAGTCTCTTGTTTTGCATGACCCGTTGCTTTCCTGAAAATAGGAATAAGGACAGCTGAAGGAAGGCCTTTGTCTTGAGGTCCCATTTCTGTCTGTCTGAGTAATGTTACTGTGGGACCTACAGGTCATCTGGCAACATTATGGGAATATTCAATTATCCCTGGGAAATGCCATGTCCCATTGCCGTGGCACTGATGAGCAAACCACATAAAACTAAAAAATGAATTTGAAAAGCAAACCCTTAAAGGCTTGGACATTTCTGTGAGTATAGTCTTGAGAATTTTTAGTGCCTCTGCCAGGAAAACTGTTTTACAAATTTTCAGTGTTCTGCCCATCGTTTTGATGTCTTTTTTCCCCATCCTTGCCTACTCTTGCTGGTCACAGGAAGCAATGAAACAAACAAACAAAAAACTCCATTGTCTATTAAAGAGGCATAAACTGCAATCGTTATAAATCCCTGCCATGTTTTTGGAACTGGTGAATTCTTGCACTTGAGAAGCGGTCCTGGAAAATCTGGCAACTTCAGGTCCTTTTGAATTAAGATTAGGCAGAGCTCTTCTACACCTTGACCTGGCCCAATGCCGCCCATCACAAATTGGAAGGACCAGAGTCCTTTTTCTGCTTAGCTTCCCTTCTTTAGTGTCAGACTCTGAATGATCTGTGACAAAACAAGACAATTTTGAGTCTATTTCTTGTTCTTTTCCTCAGAACTGACCAGTTCAGTGCAGTGGTTTAACAGCAGCTGGCAACTCAATATCTCACCACCCAGTGAGATGGGGAGGAGAATTGGAAAAGAGAGAAGGTAAAAATCCTTGGTAGAGATAAGAACAGTTTTAATAATTTAAATAAGTTAAAAATATAATAATAATTGCAATGAAAATGGAGGCACCAAAATGAAAGGGAATTAAAACTGAAGAAATGCAAGTGATGCACAGTACAAGTGCTCACCACCTGCTGACCAATGCCCAGCCAGGCCCTGAGCAGTTACCAGCACCTCCTGACCAATTTTCCCCAGTTTATATACTGAGCATGGCATTCTGTGGTATGGAATATCCCTTAGGTCAGTTCGGGTCAGCTGTCCTGGCCACACTTCCTCCCAGCTCATTGTGCACCTGCTCACTGGCAGAGCCTGGGAAATTGAAAAGTCCTTCCCTGAGAGTAGGCACTGCTTAGCAACAACTAAAACATCAGTGCGTTATCAACATTATTCTCATACTGAGTCCAAAGAGACAGCACTGTACCATCTACTAGGAAGAAAATTAACTCTATCCCAACTGAAACCAGAGCATCCAGCTCCAAAGCTCAAAGGCAGAAGGGATGGAAAAGAGCTGCAGTCAACACTTGTCTCTCAACATTAAGTTCTCAGTTTAATTTCAGGATAGCACAACTGAGCTCTTGGAAACATATGTGTTCCTATCCTGTGGGCACAGAAATATTTGTCATTTTTATAGATGGCTGAAATATATTTGGAAGCTCTAAGACTGTGGCCATCCTATATCAAAGGTTGTTTCATAACAAAACACTGTAACAGTCCATTTATAGAAACAGCATACTGCGCTCTGGCTGCTCTGGGTAAAACCAAACACCCTGCCTGCCTTCCTAAAACAGTAGAAACAACAAGACCTTCCTCCAGAAGGGCCATTTCCGTAAAAGAAATAAAATTAAAGAGGAAAACATTGTACTGAAGGAAGAGGTTGGGGACACAGAAGCAATGTTTTCAACCCAAAATTGTCATGTGAGCAGGTGGTGGATGGCAGAGGGCAGCAACCAGGGGAATACTCCGTGGCTATGTAATTTGCTAAACTGAGGTGGACACAAGGAAGAAAGCTGAGGGAGGACAGGCATTTATTTTAGAAAGGAAATTTGAATCCCATTAGAATGACCACAGTGGAATGAATCCAGCCAAGAGAAGTGAAATGGGGGTCATAAATAACAGGAATCACAGGTCAAGCAGCAAGGTACTGCTGCAAAACCCATCTGAGTAGTAGATGGAGGCTTCCAAAAGCACATAACTGTGAGCTCACAAGGACTCCAGGCTCCCAGGACCACCAAGGATGTCTGTAAGTATCTAACTTACACTCAAGACACTACTTGACATCTCTTCCAGCTCTTTCTTCTGGTCTTCTAATTTGATCTGTGGCTGGCAGGAGTGTCTAGATCTGCCTCTTCACTGTTTTACAGAGCTGATAACACACATTTCCCACCTCTGCAGGATACAAGCTCTTCACTGCACCACTCCTTTCCACTGTGATCATTCATTCCCACTAACACTCTCATAACAGTTTTGAGTACACTTAAATATGACTATTTCATTCTCCACACGATACCTAGAGAGAAAACTTCTTTATTCTCTGGTTCAATATCCCCTGATACAGGAAAGCATTTCTTTATTGACAAGCATTAAATATTACAACATCATAAGGAAACTTATCTAACTTTACAACACAGACAGGAGAATGTATGTTGAGTAACTGCACAAATATGTAAAGTTTAAACAGAATTAGTTTTCCCAAGTGTAATCATACAAGTTTATTACTTCCATACCAATCCATTAGAAACTTTGTGGATACACAGTTGACCAATCAGTTTCAAGAAGTTTGATTCAACAAGATGCCTGTGGCATCTATCTGCTGTACTGCCTTCATGTTTACATGAGTGGGTCGGCTGAGTACCTTGCAGGACAGGTCCTCTTCAGTGTCACTGACAGCAGTGACAAACATTTGTATATAAATATGAACACATACACTATGTGCTTCTTTTTCCAAATTTCTCTCTTTCACATTAATAAATAATGTAAGAAAGCTAGTGCTGTCATAATGCTACCTCTCCTGTATGATCAGAAAAAAAAAAGTAAACATAATAGATACATAAATAGGTTTGACAGCAAAAACATGTTGATTTTAGGGGCAAATACTAGGTGGGTCTGTCGACTGCCAGCTGTTTTTTTTTTTAATGGTCCATTCTTCGTCTGTACCAAAGTCATAAGAAATATCACTCAGATCATATCTGTCTATAAGCAGATTTGCCAAGAATAAAATTAAACAAAACATATAGGTTTTCTATGGCATCTTTTACAGAGAGATGTTCCCTCTTGAAGGAAACCTAAACTGCTAAGGGCCTGAAAGGCATTATTATTCTTACAAGAACTTTCAATCTGAGAAGCCATCCTTCATCTTGGGAATTTATTTCAGATGGGGACCAAGCAATAATTGCCATCCTCCTCCACAGGCTTATCTCGTAATAAGAAACATGTGCACAGCTGGAGGGGTGTGAGGTTGGGATAGGACTGGCAGTGGAGATGTGCACGTTCAAGAGCAGATGGAGCACTGCTTTTAATTAAGAGAGAAGAAGTAGATTCAAAACACCTGGCAGAGAGGTGCTTGCTTTTCCCTTTGGTCTCATGAAAGCCATTGTGACAGTGAAGGCATTTACATGTAAAACAACTCAAAAGTAAGGGAAAAGAACGTAAATAACAAAAAAAGAAAAAAAAGGAAAAGCATAGAAACTGAAGAACTTTCCATAATAACTGCTTTCCATAATAACTGTTCTTTCCATAATAACTGATAGACTGGATAGTTCAAAGCAGAACTGATATTTCTCAACAGCACTGCAAATATGTCATTTTAAAATACAAAGTTAAGATTAGGTTTATTTGGAAAGGTGCATCAGATTAGTGTTTTAGAAGTAATGTAATATAATTTTAGAAAAATCCATTAGTGACTATGGAGGCTACATCTTACCAATGTCCACACCTACAGAGTGACCCTATGTTTATCATTCCATACACCGAGAGACACCTCAAAAAAACCAGAGTGAATATAAAACAGCCAAAGGTTTTGAGAAGCATACCAGTGGTTTTGAGAAGCTGTGCACCAGTTTCCTGAGTTTGAATATGGTTTATCATTGGAAAACAGAACAGATTTTTATCAACTAATGAAAATAACTGGGAGTGGTAACAGAGATAATGAATTCCATTCAAGAGTAAAGGCTGTTTCAGAAATTCTCACTTTTACAGAAACTTCTGTCATATGAAGATTTCCATAAAATGGCAAACACCATCCTCAGAGGAAGTGCTGAGCAGAGCACATTTGATGAAAAAGCAAATGATAGAAACTAAAAAAAAAAAAAAAAACTGAGGTTTTTCCCCAAGTTTTTAATCAGATTACCTTGGTTTTTTAAAGATCTATGCAAAACCACCACAGTTTGCAAGGTGATTCCCAAATACTGGAGAAAGCAATAGCATTACAAATAGAAAATATTCAGCATGTTTTGATCTTACCCCTTTTCTAGCCTGGCTGAAAAGACACACACCATAAAGAAGCAATGACAGTAATGACTAAGATTGTTTTAGGGACAGGTGGGAAGAATAAGAGGACGTTGCTCCCACACCAATACTCCGTAACCTCTGAGCCAGTTCCCTGAGCTAACTCTACTTCACGTACTCATAACTTCCTGTGATTGATATTGCACATTTCTTTGTCCTTATTACTGACCAAGGCCATAAATCCCAATTATGGAAGACAGTTGAGTTCAAGCTGCTGCCATATTTCAGAGCAACACTAACGCTGAGGTTACCAGAGGTCACCTTGGCCAGAGAGCAGGACTATAGCACAGTAAGTCTATATCTTCTCTAGTCAGCTGCAATGTCTTTCAGGCTGATTGAGCTTTGATTACCCCCTATCAGACCCATAAGCCACATTCTTCTCTCACAGCCAGGGACAGAACCAAGATACATGATCTCCTGTCTTGTGACTTGTGAAATGCACTGGCAAAGTACGTGTCAGCCCCTTCTCCAGAGGCTAAATAGAGTAGCAGCCACTCATGCAGCTGAAGGGAAAGATGTGGTAGTGGAAGAGAGAGCCCTCTGAGAGCCTAGAACTTGCCCTGCACAAACTACAGATTTTTACTACTACTACTACTACTACTACTACTACTACTACTACTACTACTACTACTACTACTACTACTACTATTATTATTAAAATAGAATCAGTCCCCTAATTTTATGCAAAATCTAGTTGTACCCATTTAAATGCACCAAGTCTGTATTGCAGGCTTGTTGATGTAAAAACATCAGGGTTCTGGTTAATGATAGATACAACTGCCTTGAGACACACCTAACAACTCACAACTTTTAAACAGTTGTTGCCAAAATACAAAAAGAACACAGCTTAAAAGAAAAAAAAAAAAAAAACTTGAATTCTTCTACACCTTTGCCTTTCAGGGCACTATCTTCATCACGACACAGTTTCAGAATTTAGAGTTCACTGGAAGGAGATACCAAAAAGTTTAGCATGCCCCAGCTTATTCACAGTAGCCTGAGAAGTCAGTTTCTCTGGGGAGAAGATGGAATCGCTCCATTTGACCTGCATTTTCTGGCATGTGCTCACCTAAAAGGGATGCTAACAATTCTTTTATATTTTCCAAACTCCTCAACAAGGGTCAGTCAGTGTGCAGAGGAGACTGGGGCTGGCAGTCTGGACAGGCTTCTTCCATCAGGACTAGACACTGCAAGGAGCTCCCTGCAGGAGCGTGCCTCCCACAGGCACATTCCATAGGCACTGGCTGTAGGATGAGTCACATTTCTGCCTGGGAATTCTGATCAGAAATATGGGATGTGCAAGTTTGGGTTTCGCAGCACGTGACACATTCAATGAATTTAAAATGTGAAGAAGTACCTCCTTACTAGACAGCGTCCAGCCCAGAACTGAATGTCTCAGATGAAAAAAACCTTATAACAGACTAACAGCAATGCAAGGGATTAAAAAATCATCTTGCTCTCATCCCCAGGCACACAGAGCATATATGACCTAAAAAGGCTTTTAGCCTTATATTGCGGAGTTGGAATGAATCATCAAACCAGTATATAGGCACATTACACACCTTGGATGCAGGATGAATACAGTTATTTACCAGGATATCTAGAGTTCCTTAAGTAAACGGCTATGGAGGACAGTGTCCCTACTTTGTAGATTTGACTGGTATTTGAACTATGTATCCCACCTCATTTCATCCCATTTGCTCTATTTATACCCCTTGAAACAGAAAGCTCAGCATGCCCTACAGTCACTAGAGATTTGGAGACAGGAGGGAATATTCCCTTAATTATCCTATATCCCAGTGGTATATGTCACAAGCCAAAGTGCATAAAGCTCCTGGCCTGATTACCATTCACATGCTGTGTGGAATTTATTAAATTCCTTATCCCACAGCCATTTAATCAGTGGTATTATTGGAATGAGATATTTACCCCACTGGGTGGTATGGACTGGGGCAGGAAAGCATGCCAGGAACAGCTTTGCTGATGCCTATTTATAAAGACTGTAATTTTCTTTCCCCCTCCCTTTCCTCACTAGAACCAGTTAGTCAGAGCTCCAGCAACAGAGTGAGGCTTATTCCATGTCTAGTTTTCTGCAATAAATCTTTACTCCTGATGTGTTTTGATCCACAGCCAGTTTAATCTGCCTATTGACTGTTAAACTCTATTTATTGTTTTCATGGGATCTTTAAGAATTAAGCCTTTCTTTCTTTCTCCCTCTCCCAGATCCAGGTTGGATTTTTTTGAAAGGGATTTGGAGCTGGGCTGAATACCTGAGAAAGCCATTTCTTCCTCAAAACAAAGCTCTCATGGCATTACCCATGGCCACTGCCCCCAGCCTGTCTGGCTGTATCTGCTTTAGACAGAGCTTATCATTCAGTCTTCTTGCTTGGACAATCTCCAGATTCCCCATTCAGTCTCCTCACTTGGACAGTCTTCAGATTCCTTGCTGAGATTGCAAATTGTAACCAGCTATTGTTCTTATTTACATTTCAACCATGGCCTTAACTGTGACTTGAACTTCAGAGCAGTGCAAATCGTACATGTGCACAAGGACTGACGGTTTCCTTTGCTAACACTGAAGGATAGTGTTCATCCCTACCAACCAAACACTGAAAATAGAGGGGCAAGACGCATGAATCAGTCGGTCTTGATGTGTGAATCATGAATCAGTCCCTGATGTGCAGGGAGCTTAAAAGGCTACCTTGCAGGTGACTTTACAGAAAAACATCCCAGCCTCTATTCCCATTTATTCTAGTCTGAATTGAGTGTCTATAAGTAACTAGCATTTTTGCTCTTTTTCCATGACTATTCAGCTTTCTGCAATACATTAAATACGCCTTCATCCAGAATAATCCCTGAGGCATGGCTATGTTCTGTCCTGAGTTTGTTTACCTTCATAAAACCATGAAGGAATGGAGGTAAAAGAGGGATGGAGAAACATCTTGTTAGCCAACACGTGGGATACAGAGGTAATGAACCTTGCATTTTAATAGGTAAGTCTCCACCTGCACAAGATTTCCAGCTTTTGCACCAGCAACAGCTCCAGAGAGGGATAAATAATTAAGACAAGAAGGGTGAGGTGGAAAATGGCTGTGATATTTTCTTTCCTTAAGAGCACGTTAGGGACATGCATAAAAATCAGACACGGTTGGGTTTGCTCTAACTGAACTTTGACTGACCCCAGAAGCTCTTTTAGCTGAACAGACTGGTGAACCTACCCTCTGTAATCTGAAAAAGCACTGATTACTCTTTGGCTACTCCTAAGACTGTGACTCTCTCTTGTTTGAAACACAAGAACCCCTGTGATTCCATGACTTCAAGCTTCAAGGGGCCATGACCCCTGTGTTACACAGCCATCCCACAAGAGCCTGCATGCTCCTATGGCTACTACCACACCAAGACATTTGCCACTCTAGCATGTGAGTGCAGTGAAATGATAATTTGGATCTAGCATCTGGAAAAGCTTAAAATTGCAGCAAACCAGCCATGATTCTTATTGCTGTTCTATATTTTTGGAGGGGAAACACATAATGAGTTTTTCATTGAAATAGCCTCCTCCATGTAAAAAAATTATGTGTTTGACACTGATCAACAGTTTCAATAGGTGGTTGGCATCTTCAATTCCAAAGGAAGGCAATTTTGAAGAGAGTCAGATCTAGAGGAAATCTTGAAGGTTAGACAGAACTGTTTGCTGAAATGTACACTAAGATTATTTGAGTTTCCCCAAGAATACAGTATGTGGTATTCAAAGGGTCTTGTTCAATCTGAAAACCAAGTGATGCTAAAGTCCTTCTTTGCTTTTTCTGAAGCCAATTTGAAATTTAACTTCTGATCCTCCTGCTGTCAAAGAGCCCAGCTGAGAAAGAGCACATCAGAAGCTTATGGGCTTTTCACCAGTACTCTACATCCCTTTGTACAGAGACACCAACACTGATCAGGTTTCACACCCATAAGAACAGGCTGGAAGACATTCAAGAGCTCAGAAAAGTGGTTCAGAGGACAGCTTATTAGAAAGGCAGTGTAGCTGCAAAAGAAACTATGGTGACCTCTTGAAAGTTGTTCACCTACTGGAGCTCCTTCCATGCTTTAATCTTGGATCAAAATGTCCCTGCTCTGTGCAAACAAAGAGGAGAGAGTTTATGTAAAAAGAATCCAGGATAAAAAGCAACAGACACAAATAAACAAGAATGCACTAAACACAGTGTTGGCCTTTAGCAGCAGCTCCACAACTACCAAGAATGCCAAAAATAAAGTGAACTTCAGTGTTTTATCTCATTGTTTCCAAAGCAGGGAGTTATAAGAACTAGAGTTTATATGACCCTTTTCCATAAGTAGGTAACATACTTTCAGGATCTCTGGTTCTATTTCCCACTCTCAGCAGTAATTATACATATGATGGTGACAACTGAATTGATCTCTGCCTCCATTTCCCCAAACAGCCTCGGGAATAAAACTCAGAACCACATCTGCACACAGTCCATTGCCTCTGTGCCCTCATCGCTGACAGTAATGAAGAACATCCAAAATAAACTAACCAAGCTCTGCCCCAAACAGGAGAAAAAGAGTTAAGTTAACAAAGTATGAACTTAATTTATGAATCATACATTCATGTTTTAAGAAACTCACTGTATGACTGGATCTTGAAAATAAATTGATTCTCAATATAACCTGTGAGATAAAGTAAATACCAATAAATAATATCAATAATATCACTAATAAAATGCTAAATAATATCTTGGATTTCAAGCAAAACAGAGGAGGGTATATAAAAGAAGTGTCTATGATATTCTTTCCACCATTAGTCAGGGTACCAAAGAACTAACTTAAGACCCTCCTGAAATTTCAAACTCTGCATATTCTGGTGAAACCTTACTCTATTAGGAAGGTGTTTGTGTGTGAAAAGAAGAGACACATTAGTTGTTCTTAGCTTTAAGATTTACAGGATGGTGACATCGGCCCCTCACACTCAACTAGGCACAGATTTTTTTGAGGTTTTTGCAATACTTTTACTGTGTTCTGATAACATATATTGCATACCTTGCAGGTCTAACAGTTTTTTTTTAATATGCTAATGAAAATCCAGAGTTGTGACAGATGCTATAAGTCTATTGTATAAGTGAAGTGACAAATATTTTCTTGCTTGCTCACAAACCGTCAAAAAATAATTTTCTTTAAATACTACAGGTTTTTATGAATATTCAATGGCTAAGTAAGCTTTAACTAGCAGTTTCCAAGAATAACACTGCTGATTCTGTTATCCCTAAATGATAAGCTGATCACAGAAAATATTCATACTTTTTTTTGCAGCTTTTTGACAATATTTGCTGAGAAAACAATTGTGAGTATCTGTCCTGACTGGTCAGTGACTGACAAATCCACAGTAAACCTCAGACATATTTACAGCTAAGGAGGTTTCCAAATGTAGAATGGTGTTCTGGGAGTGAACAGGCTGGCTGGTTCCTCATGAGTCACAGCTGAGAAATGCACTCCAGGTACGAGCTTATAAAACCTTGGGTGACCTGCAGAACACAGACATGGAAACCATATCACAGGAAAACCCCAGTGCCACATACATGCTGTCTGAATAAGTTTACCTAATTGCAAATCAGAGCTGGACACTAAAAGAGGAAGGGTCTTTGTATGGTAATACTGCATGGAAATGAAATAGAAAAGAGCAAGCTGTGAGGCTGAATGACCTGCATACAGAGTCACTGTGGGAATACTGCTCCTGCCAAGCAAGGACAGGAAAGAAAAAGTGACCTTGCTTTTGGGATGGAGTTTGGAATTTGGAAATCCATGTTTAGGTCCTGGTTTTGCTGAAGCACTTCCTAAGTCTGAGCAAATTCTTCTGAGAGGACATGGGGGCACAGTCAAGAATGAAGCTTTAGCACTTTTCTGCATCTGGGATATACCACTGTCGAGGCTAGAGAGATGCCTGTGTTAGGCAGTGAGACCAGAGAAATCTTATCACGTTCAGGCAATCCATTTGTTCCAAAACTGAGTCAAAACTCTTGGCTCTTAAGAGAACAAATGTTCTTGCCAGACAGTTTCAGCACAATGGAAAACTTCAGAGTGAGGCAGAGCTGGAACCACTCAGAGAGGTGTGAAGAGAGTTTGTAAACATGTCCTCCCAATTACATTGCCATTTATAGAGAGCCAAACAGAGTGACCAGGGTAGCTGGGCAGTATAAACATGTATCACACATATTATACAGCACAATACTATACTATGAAACACCAGTTAGGATTAGGAAACCCAAATTAGTTTCATGGACTGCTTTAAGAAGACTTTGTGACCTAGCATTCAGCTCCAATACCCATATTTTAATAATGAATAGGAATTATCTGAAATCTGGAAAACCTGCTTAAAGGTGAAAGAAATGCAGGTTTCTTTTCCTACATTATAGCTTGATCTCATATGATGCAGGGGAGAACGTGGGGCACAGGGACAATATCAGAAGAGTCCTTACTTCAGTTATTAGTCACAGGCACAGCCTGGATGTTTACCACCTTCCTCCTCCTCCCTTCCCTGCTTTGTCCAATCTAGAGATGAAGTGCCCTGGTTTTGTTTTGTTTTTCCATCAGGGAGGGTCAAGAAATTTTTAGTTACAAGGTGGTTGATTCCCGACCCCAGGAAACCACTGCACCGAGGTTAACTGCCTCTGTAACAAAGGTTTCCCAACTTGTGCATTGCAAAACCAGGGGAGATAGGGGAGGAGAAGGGAGTGAGGGGTCAGAAAGGCAATCAGGGATGTTTTTAAGGCATTGAAATGTTATTACAATCCAAGGCCAAGAAAATCTTGCTATTCTCCTCCCTGTACCACCTTCAACTCCAAGGTCAAATACTCCCTGCCAAGATCTCAGAAAACCTGAGCACAAACATGTTAGAGAGACTTCACCATGCTATCACCAGCAGATTTTTCACTCTTACTTTTATGGGGAGTCACAAAAATGATTGACTTCTAGAAAGGGGTTATGACCTAAGAAGGCTGAGAAATCTTATACTTACTGAACCAGAAATTAGGGGCTAGTCTGAGCTCTAATTCAGTGGAATGCTATTAAATAAGCCATGGAGATATTACAGCTGAGGAATTAATTCCATATTTAAACACTCACATAACTTTTTAACAGGAGTAAAAATTGAGACAAAATTGCACAGGCAATTAAGCAATTTTCTGAATCAGAGTTTACTTGTTTATTGTTGGATGTTTGTTTTGGTTATTTTTTTAATTTCTACAGTCCACTTTTAGTCACATCAATGTGAGAACATGGACAAAGATCTCCTAAATGTAAAAAGAGCTAAAAGAAAGTATATGCCTCCATTTTCTTTGAGCTGAATGCAGGGACAGAGTGGTATAAAACCTCATATATTCTAATTTAGTAAAACTCACAAATAGATGTTGCTTAGTGGCATCATCCCATTCTGACTTCTAAGAAGTCTTGAAAATAGGTGTCTAATAGACCTCCAGAATTATGACAGGTGTATCATATCAAATGCAAATGCTGCTGGAAGATCTGCAAACCCATTTGAACACCATTCTCAGGAGCAGTAAATGAAGAAATTAAATGCAAGGTATGAGGGATTGCTGCCCCTTCTGATAGGGAAATTTCTGTGTAGAGCACCATCTTCCTGGATGGAGGCCTGGCACTGGCAGGTCTCCATGAAGCACTTCAGGGGTCTTTCTACAGCTATGCAAGGAGCACTGTGGGTCATGCAATTTTACCCTGGAAGTGGCTTAATGTGGAAAAGGTAGGAATTTTCAAAGGCTTTTTCTTCCTTACTTGCAACTTCTCCTTCCCTGTCAGCTGAGAAAATTTTACATGCTGCTCTGTTATTCATTTCACAGGGGCTTAAAATAGTCTGAAGTGTTTGCATTCAAGGATGGGAAGAGCAATGTAGGAGCTCATTGAATCCCTACCCTAAAGAGCCTAAACCAGCAGTTTAAATTAATTAAGACTATGACCCTCTTCTAAAACCCCTTCCCATTCTTCACCCACCTTACTACTCTGGAGCCAGTCCAGTCCCTTACTCTTCATCCTGGTTCATTTCAACCCTGGAAGAAAGAGAGGGGATGTCAGGCATGGGAAACATCACTGCTTCCATGAATGGACAGCTGGCGCTTTCAAAGAGGGAGCTGGAGACACAGAGGAACACCGTGTCATTTGTTGTGGCCTCTGCTTCAGCAGCCTTTAGATCACCCCAGATTTGGCAAAAAATCTCACCCTGGGCCAGGATGTGACGCTTGCTTCTCCATCTGCTGGAACAAGGATGCCTGTGTGCTGCCCAATCTGCTGGTCCTTTTGCACAATTCCTTTAGAAACCTGCTGCACATCTGTGTGGGGATGCACTGAAGTCATTACCAGCAGACTGGAAAATGTGCAAAGGCCAGTATTGTCTTCTGGGCCGCTGCTCCATTTTGAGTGATTTGCACTTTAAAGAGATTTGAGGCTTCTTGAATGTGTTCATCTTCATAAAATTATAAAGACTGACAGTACAAAGACAGGCAGAATGATTTCATTAGGGCAACACACATACTAATTTCTAGGTGCATCCAGCAAGCGCCAGGGATTGGTAAGAGTATCAGAAGAGTCCTTCTATTCACTATTTCAGTACCTGCAGATTCTAGTGATAGGAGTGCTAAAGCACAGACCAGCTTTTTCCTCCTCAACTTCCCTGAAGATAGAGTGCAGCAGTCCTTCTTTGTCCCACCTGTAAATCGCATCCTTCCCCTCTCAGTCTAGCTTGTAAATTGTGTGCTAACTCTTCCCCTTTTCTTCACATCTTGTGACCCTCTGGGAGAGCAGCTTTGGGCATCTGCCCAGAAACCACAAACCTGTGTGAATGCACTTGTAAAACTGAGCAGCACATTATCTCTGCAGCAGTTACTATCAAAGTGTGTGACTCTTCAGGTAAACATGGGAATCCAGGCCCTTTATCTTCTGTGCTGGAGGTAATTTTCAAAGGGCTCTCAGAGCCTCACTGTCAGTCTTTGAAGCTGGGATGGAGCCAAGGGCAGGAAGTTTTGGTGCAATGAGAGTGCTTGGCAAGTAGAAGAAAGGTTGCTATACACCAAATATCAGTATCATGAGCATTAGCATTTGTCTTTTAGGCAGAAATGGGCTGCAGAAAGAAAAACAGGTGAATTTCTATCTTCTGATTCAATCTATTTGCTGTATCTGCAGCCTGAGGAGAACAAGATGATGCCACTTTGCCTCATCTCATGGATTACTGCATGCTGGGAAAAATGATGCGAAAGTCTGCCTTAGGGTCAGTCTCACCTCATATACTGATGTTCCTATATGGCAAAACTTCAGTCATGAAGAAGTATCTATCTCTGACCCTCAAGTACAAGAGAAGAAACATCAATAGAAAATGATTAAGACAGTGTGTCTGACATCCAGCAGCACTGGGAACTGCCCAGTAAAAGTAATTTCTCAGAAATTTAATGACAATCTGCCAACAAAAAGGAACATGACCACTAAAATAGGATTTAACACTGAGGAGAGAATCAGACAGCTACAAGCACCTTATAAACATCCAATTGCAGACCAAAAGAGAAGGGGGAATTTCTTCTTGCCCTGGGGAATTTGACCACATCCTTTAATAGTATCTTCACATTTCAGAAGTCTTAATAACAGAACTTGTGTTCAATGACTTTCATTCTGGAGGAACCCAAAGAACTTTACAAGTGACTTAGCAAACTATTCAACAATATTCATCCCCTCATTCCCCTCAAGGCTGAAAATTGACTGGAATTGGCAAGCTTTCCCTTTTGGTTTCCAGTGTTCCATGGCTATTTCTCTAGGCCATTGCTTTTATATCTTTGTTTTGCTTTAATAGCAAATTTGATAGCATGGGAAAAAAAGGCAGCTCTTTTCTCAAGGACAGCTGCATGAATATAATCAATTTTAGGGGGTCAAGAAAGAAAGAAAAAAAACGTTTCTTATCACTCCAACAAAAAAAAAAATCAGTTTTGCTTTCCAAAACAGGGCGAGGGGGAGTGGCCCTAACATCAAAACAAAAAACCCCACTTGAAGAAAGCGCAGAATATTTAATTTGCTGTGAATTAAAGACTTTTCTTGATGTTTTCTAAAGACTGAAGTTGACTCAGCTGTAAAACAAATCAGATTTAATTTGGCAAATGGAAAGGAAACTTTTTAAATTTCAAAATGCAGTTTTTCTTTTAGACACATCTTTAAAATAATAAGAAAATCCATGTCACCTGGTGCTTTTCTTTGCCCAGAACTCAAAGCAGTGCCTAGACACAGCCTAAGGAGAGGAGAAGTACTTCAGTTCCTGCGATCTGTTCTTCTCTGCCCACCCAAACTAGCAGCAGCACCTTCAACAGACCACAATGGACTTTCTCCTCCATGAATTAATTCAGTTCAGCCCTCATTGGAGCTACATAAATTTTACTGTTCACAGCATCCTGTGGCCAGGGGTTGCACAGCTTCTGCATTGAACACAAAAGTACTTTGTTTTCATTGTTTCAGTTTGCCTCTTGGTAATTTTCTAGAAGCAGAAGGCATTGAACCAAAGAGTGCACAATCATTCTTTTTTCACCACCGCCAGGCCAATAACTGCTTTTGTCTTTCCATGGGGAAAACCTGTGTGTGTCTCTGCTCCTGCAGAGGTGTTGAGCAATTGCTGTGGTTCCCTCCTTGCTCTTGAGAAACTACAGTTTCTATACTATTACTGTAGCAGGAGACTGAACTTTATATCCAAATGTGTACAGGGGATCTGTGATTGAATATATTTCATTTTTGCATCCCAAACTGACCTTCCCACACCACTCTAGAAATAGCTCAGATACCTAAGACACAGACATGGGACAGACACAGGACCTTGTTGTACTTCCTGCAGTAGGAAACAGCCTCTTGGGGATCATGAGTATGATGAAGGACAAAAGAAGACATGCACTTCACAGAAAATAGCATCCAAATTGTACTGTATACACACTATTCATACAGGCATATATTTTGATCTCTGGCAGCTTCCTCTTAGTATAACATCTGAAGTTAAAATGTGGTGCCCATTTTTCCCCCTTGCTACAAACAGGACTGACGGAAATCAGATGAATTCTTCAGATGAATTCCTCTGGTGAACTTACAAGAGACTGCAATATACCTTAAAGGCCTATTGGATCACCAGATACTGAGCTCAAGAGATGCTCCTCACACTTCTGGAGCAGAGCTGATGAAAGGTAACTGACCTATGAAATGGAAAGGAAAATCCTGTCCCCATTCCTCCCTTAAAAAAAAAAAAGGAAATACTTGAATTTAGAGGTATTGAGAAACACATTAAGCAGAGTGGAGGAAAAAAACCAGCTTGCTCATCCAGCCTTTACAAGCAGCTGGGCTTGAGTTGAATGGGCTTCTACTGTGCTCTTTGTGTAATGGCATATTATAAAAACTTTATTAGAAGGGTAAATTTAGGCATGGCAAGAGGAGAAGAGGGAACAACACCCTGAAACCTTGAAAGATAAATCAGCTTGTTTAGGAGGGAGATTTTAAGCCTTCCCTTCCACATTTCTTTAATGTTTTGGATCATTTCCTCTACTGATTGGGCAGTTCAGAGCAACAGGAAAAAGAAATACAAAACAAGCAAAAAACTCACCCTAGAGTGCAACATCGTTTTCTGAACTCAGCCTGAGATAGACCTCAGTTATAGGGAAGCTGGAGCAGGAGAGGACTATGTACTCAAAGAGATTATTCACAAAAAGATCTACTCAGACTTTGTTCATGTTTTCTATTGACACAAAGGTAACAAAAAGAGATTCAATTTTAAGTGGGAGCACCAACAAAAAAACACAAGCTGAGAATATAGAAAATGTGCATTAGCTACTGAAAAACACATTGGGACTCCTTCTTACTTCAAACACTGTTGCTTCATTTCGAATCTGATGCTGAGACCAGGGAAGCTCCACTATTTAAAGCTTTAGGTAGCCAACTTCAGACACCTGCCTTTGTTTTCACAGATGGCAAATATCAAAAGGCAAATCAGCAGCTATGGTGGTTAGAGGATTAAACACAAATTTTAAGACACTGAGTAATTGCTGAAATCCCAAATCACAGGTAATTCAGAAAAATCAGTTTCATTTCATTAGTCCCTGTATTTATCGTCTCAAAAATAACAGTTATGCTAATTGATTGCTTTCAGCTGCAAAATGTAAGTGTAAGTGTTAAGTGAACTTTTCCCAAAGTGCTGCATTTCAGAAATTAGGATGTCTACTGTATATAGGGGTAAACCTGGTCTGGTTACAAAGCACAGTGTTACACAAAACCTCTTGCTTCCCTTGAGCTTTTGTCTTGGTAGCAAAGAGACTTTGGCGTGTGTTTCAAGTTGACTTGTTAACAGAATTAAGCCTGTCTTTTTTGAACTACTGCGACTTGAGGAAAAACAGATCATTATTTTTTTTTCCCCTGAAGTTAGGAACAGAGAACTTGGGTGGATTGCCTGGGTTACCATGCCCTGCCTCCACAATTGCAGCAGCTCTTCAATAGCTTTTTACTTAGAGGGACTACAAATCTTCTGATGTTCCCACACAGCATGGGCTGCAGGATTCTCCCAGTGCACAGCAAAGGGGCGACTGTAGGAAAGGCTGGGAAGCTGCAACAACAGCTAACAAAAGCTGTTAGCTGTCCATGAAGGACATTGCAAAAGTCCTGTTCTAAAAAGAAGTTTGTCATATGATACTTGGAAAATAGAACTTGTCCTTTTCTACAGAGGAGAGTAAAAGCAGATTTGAGCTGGGGAAAAATTCACCTCTCTTCCCAGTCCCAGCAACTTGATTAACTGTAAGCATCTGAGCCAGACACACCCAAAGCACAATGAGACTGATACAAATAGAGCATGTATATGTGCCCAGGAATGTTCTCTGGCACTGAAATCAACTGGCACTGAAATCAGCTGGCACCAAATAACTGGGCTGCCGCGTCTCTCAGACCCCCAAAATAAGATGGCTACCCAAAAACTGCCTTCTGTGAAAGGTTTCTGGATCAGCCTCTGAACAACACCTGGAAGTAAATTTTGGGGAGTATTAGCTGGCATGGGCAGAATGCTGACAGGGATACCATGTAATGTGTTGTACCCCTGAGCAGAAGAATATGAGAATCGTGTGGAAGAATATGAGCAATTGCATTCCAGTGCCTGAAAATATTTCTAATCATTCTTCACTTTTCTGATATAAATGTGGTGTAAGTCTGTTGGAAACATTTGAATGGATTTAGTTATGCACCTTATTTAATTTTGAGCAACTTATTAGTAGAATTTTTTTTCATTAAACCTGCTCACCGTCAGTACTTGAGGTTAGAGATCCAAGCTGTTATTACTCAGTATATAGGTTTTGTGGCAGTGCTTGTGTGTGGCCCATAGTATTAGCCTCCAAACATAAACACGAGTAATCATAACAAATTTTCACTCAGTGGCTATTTTGTAATATTTATGTAAAATTTCATTGACCTATAAAATGCTTCTCAGTAAGTAAAATTAATACCCTTGAATAGGCAGGAAGTAGAGCCCAAACAGATTTGAAGAAAAAAACCAGCCAAGTCATTCAGGCACCTCTCTCTAGTAAACACCAATCAGTTCCATGTGATTTGGCCAACTTCAAATACCTAACATGGCTCAAATGAGACAGCTATGAATTTGGCATTCCTTTGTTAATCCCATGCCCCAGAAGACTTCAGCAAAGCCATTTTCAGACTCTGTACTATGCTCCATATGTCTTATCTTCATTTTGACTCGAAGACTTTGGTATCTTCAGACTTTTAGTATACACCACAGCTAGCAAAAGAATTCTTGCCTAGAGGCTTGACATTGTCAGAGTACCAATACCAATAGCTGCCAAAAAAGCCTGGAGGTTCCAGGATGGGAGTTCCCTGAGAAATGAAACAAATAGTCTGGTGGGTGCCAGACTCAAATAAATGACATTTGATTCCTTCCAGGTGTGTGCCCTCTACCAGCAAATTCTCCTAATAACAATTCCATTCTCCCCATCTCAAGCCCTCACAGTACCTTCACATTGTCACATCCTTGAAGCCCACCACTCCTAAAAGTTCACCCTTATGTCTGTTAACTCTTCCATACACCTTCATCTTCCTTCCATGGTGTTCTATTAGCAGTGGGAAAAGCATCAATATATCTTTTAGCTGTACACAACAACAAATTTTCACTAAACTTTATGTAACTTTTCTCTGAAATCTCCACCTCTGACAAATTTCATACAGCTGGGCTAATGGCTTAAAACTATTGTGAGAGTATAAAGGTGAAAAGGCAGACAAGCAGAGCAAAATCATTAAAAATTTGCCCCTTCATGGTTTTATATTCCAGAGCTTTTTGAGATTCTAAATACAATTTGTCAGAAATTCAGCACGTAACTAAGAAATGATTAGAGGAAAAGTGACTACCGGATATTGTTCATGAGGTCTCCAAGCAGTCTGTGTGTGTCTTGTGTGCATTCCCACCCACCAAGGGACACTTATCTGACAAGCTGTATTAGATCCTGTGTCCAATGAAAATTGCAGATGCACTGAAAAGAGCCAAGCTCCAGCAGATCTCTCTCTTCCCTGCTGCTCTCTCTGTCTTCAGTTAACTCTGGATGCTGCCTCCTGTTACATATTTCTGGTTATCAATTACAAACAGAAGTCCATTTATTTTCTGGAAAGAAAAATATTTTAGATGCAACAAGGAAGCTGCTGGTTGGAGTTAAACCACAGAGTTGTCTCTTATGAAGTTGTGTATGTAAGCTGCCAGAACAATCAGTTCTGCAATTCTAATGCTTGTAAACTAGGGTTACAATAAATTTTGGTTTAAATCTGGGAAGGAGGTCGTGTTGTAACTCTAACTCTGGAAGACATTCATGGAGTCATCTTTGCCTGGGGTTCAGTCTGAGGTCTTGAAGTTGCCCTGTGACACATGAACTAGTCCAATGTCCTTCATGCCAATTTAATTCAAGTGTATTTATATCTAGATAGCTTGGCCTTTGTCCTTAGGACTCTTTACAACTGTTGTACTCCATATCATTTCCTTGAAGAAACTGCTCTGGAAATCAAGAAAAAAACATGACCCTTCACTACTGAGATGTGCACAGTCTTCTTAATTGCATTTTAATTTTAAAAAAATTGCAGTGAAAATCTTAATCAAAATGAAAGGTAGTAAGAGAGAAAGAAACAAATGGAAACAAAAGCTTCCTTTACTTTGATCTAGAAACTGAGCAACCTTGGGAAACCTGAATAATACATGCACTTTGTTTTCAAAGACCTCCAAATAGAGTATGGACTGCATCAGAAGTTATTGTGTCCAGAAGAAAAAGAAAATGCTAAAGCCAATGTATGTCAAGGGAGCAAGCCTGTCCCTCATAACATGCATCCCAGAAAGCACAGCTGATCACATCTTCTGCCTAAAATAAATAACCCACCATACATTAGGTTCTGACAAAAGAGGTCCAATTGTAATGTAATCCACCCATTTAAAGATTTATTTTCATAGGGCCTTCACAGATTTTCCTAGCCGTTAGAAGACAACATAACTGGGAAAACTTGTCCTGAACTCAATAGCCCAGTTATGACAAAGCAGCACACAAACTGTAGTCATCAAAGTGATATAACAGAAGAGACAAAACTGACATCTGCACACCAATTACCATACAGTTAATCACTTTGCCCAGACTATTGTTTAGTTTTGCAAAAGAGGTACCACTACTCCCTTCCTCTGGCACTAGAAGAGCTCTGTAATAAAGAAAGCTGGAGTCTGCTGCTTTGGGAGGTACATAACTGCTTTTCACACCCAGGCACAGCACAGCAATTGTCTTGCAGCCTCAGAATGAGGAGCTCGGTGTTCCTTTGCCTTTTTTCAGCCTATCTCAAGATGACAACACAAACTTGAAGCTCCTTTTAGGATTGAATATCCCCCTATCTTCTCTAGAGCAAACTGGGGTGGAATCATATCTGTCCTTGAGGCTGGCCCATAAGAGCTTGTCACCACTGATGGCTTGTTCCTCCTGTGGGCAAACACAACAAGGAACACATAAAACAGCAGTCCTTGGAAAACATTTTGTATTTTCCCAGTGAACAGTAGCAGAGTACAGTAAAGTCAGGAGCCTCTCACAATCCCAGCTTTCTGCAGGGGTCTTTCAGCAGCAGGCAGTGTTGAGATTCAGACTGGGCTGGAACCTGCTTGCTACAGAGCAGCCACACACAGACTGATCAGTTGTGCTTCATACAGCAGAGCTGCTTGTGAGATCTGGTTATAGTCCTTCCATCAAAACAGTTCTTGTTTGCTCTGTAAGAAAATTGAAGGTTTGCCTCAATGGAAAACTGGATTGTGAAGGAATCATTTGCTTTCCATTGAAAATACCAACTTTTGTCAGTCATTGCAAGCCTGCCATAAGGACATTTTCAGTGGACAGCCACAGCTTCCAACAAAAACAACATATTTCCACATTACTTAAATGAAACATTTAATTTCATTTGCTTTATTAAATTCAGCCACTGCCTTTTGAGGTGCCACAATGTCTTGTGAAAATTGTGGTTTGACAGTTTCACACCCCACTCTCCCCTTTCCAATAGACTCTCTGCCTATGGACAAAGCTGTGCCAAAACAAAAAACTACATGCTCCCTTGGAGAGACAAGGCATTAATAAAGAGCCTTACCCTGAAGAAGACCAAGATCAGTTTTCTAAAATATTGCATATTTTGTGGATGCATCCAAACGAGCTACTGATGTGACCTCATCAGCAAAAAAGTTGAGGTGAAGGCTCTGTCTTGTTATCTGCCAGGGCCTAAACTTCTCAGAAATGTCCTGATTTTAGAGCACAGATGGAAATCTCTCTGGAGGAGCTGCAGCAGGCAATACCCTCCCAGCCCAAAGATGTCGCAGTTGTTGCTCTGTCTGAAAAACTGGGAGTGGAAAGGAAACTGATACTGAAAACTAGAGGAAAATAAAAACAATGCTTCTGGTAAGATGTTCACAGCTTTACAATCCAAATATCTCTTCCTTCTTTGACAAAAGCTAAGCTCATGGGACTTGCCATTGGTGGGCGTTGTTTTCTTTCCACTCACTGCTGTACTGATTAGATGCTAATAAAATGAGTGATGATGTGCATCTTTATTGAGTGGTTCAATTACAATCTCCCTTACCACAGCCCTCCCACAAGAAGAGAGCAAGATGTGCCAAGGGTTTGAATTTGTTTTTCAGGTTCATAGGGGGTAGGAGGGTTCCTTCTCTGAAAGCAAAATTCTGCTCACTCCCCTGAAAAGAAAATAATCCCCCTTTTCTGAGCCAATTTTCTGCTGATTTTTGGCTCAGTTCCTTGTTCCATTTGGAAGCCATATTGCAGTGTGAGCAAGGAAACAGCCAATAAACAGGGGCTCTGGTATTTGCTTTTCTGGAAGCCCCAGGCAAGACCCGTAGCTAAAGCACTGTGATCAGGATCCCAGAAACATCTGCTTTCTTTTCAAAGCTGAAGTATTCTTTTTATTTGGTTTTTTGCCCCTCTCCTGCCCCTATAAGCACCTTTGTGCTGTGGAGGGAACAGGGGAGGAAGGGGAGCTCTCAACTATAGAGGCAGAGCAGAGTAAAAACTGAACTCTGCAATCTCTAGATAATTATGCCTGGCACCTAAAGGCTAGGGCAGTAATCCTTACATTTCTTTCACAGTCCATTGATGGATGGTGTGTTGGGGGTGTGAAGTCTATTTCCTGTTTCCCATTGCTGTCCAAGTGCTGGAAATGGAGGATGAGCTTATTAAAGCTCAATCCCACTTAGCAGATGTTGTACTTTTCTTCTGGGGTTGGTTATTATTTGGTTGGTTGGTTAGTTGAAGTTTTTTGGTGGGTTGGTTCGTTTGGTTTGGGAGGGTTTTTTTGTTAGTATTAGCATCTGGCTTTAAAAGAACAGGTCACCACACAGGTATGGAGGGAAGTTCTCAGGCTGTGTCCAAAGACTCTTCCATACACTGACCTGGCAAAGAGCAGCCACAAGCTTAAGATTAGAAACATTTTAGGAGCCCAAAGAGATGTGTTGTGCTGATAAGTTCTAGTGGTTTGCTGAGCTGTTGTTTTAAGACACTTACGTGAATGTGCTATTTATACACAGTTATATCTATATACATGAGTACCTAGACACACCTTGCAAAAAACAGGGCTCGGTGAAGGCTTCCTCACCTTTTGAAGGTTTGTTTTGAAGGTCAGTTTTTAACTTATTTTTAAAATGCATATCATATGCTTGTTCTAGCTCAAACAAAAGTTTAGAGCACTCTTGACTTCAAATCCATGTTTGAAGGCCACATGAATTCTACAGTCAATCACAAAGGTCTCTTCTGGCTCTGCACTTTATGATTCTAAGGAAATATGTATTTGTGCATCAGAACATATATGCATCTATCTGCAACTTTTGTTCAAGTCATATATGAAAACCTGAAGTTTGAAAAGAAATTTGGGCTTCACTACATTCCCTTGCAGAGAAGTAGGAGAAGTTTCTAATAAATCTAGTTTTAGGAATCAAGGACAATAAGGCATTGAGATGGGTATTTTGTATATAAATAAATAAGATTTGCTATAAGGAACATTGCAGAGATGACCCTTTGAAAGCAACAAATATGCACAGCAGTCATTTATGCTGAGCATGAAGTGACAGAAGGTTTCTTCCCAACACTCGCCCACACCATGTCAAACCACAGGTATGATATTGTCAACTCATGTTAATTCAAACATTAAGGGTACCATCCTTTACCCCACTCCAAAATTTATTTTTATGCTGTCAACAGATGGACATTTGTCCTGCTGACTGATAAATGCACTGGATTGTTCCTGAATCTGTCTTGTGGAAGAGACCACAGTATCATATGATGGATTTTGGAAGCACAGAAATAATTCAGTGTGCTGGAAGTAGATTCAAAAATTGAATTTTTCACTTCAGCTTAAATAAGCTTTTGAACTCACGTTCCAAGGACTGCTTTCTTTTTTTTCAGTTGGGGAGGATTCATATGATTCCTTGAAAGAAGGACATGGGCAAAGAATTAATGGAATGAAGTTTTACAGACCACTATATCAGTGATTTCAACCAAAACTTGGAACCACCTTTCCAGATGGGAAGCAGGAAGATTTACTCAATGTTATTAGGCTACATGCAATGTTCAAACACTTACACACTACGTTGGTAATAAATACAGACATGAAATCAAAGTTACAATTCATTGCTCTGGGTAAACTGAGATTATACTAAAAAACAAATAAACAAACCCCCTAAACTAAAACAAACAAACAAACAAACAAACCCACCATAACTTAAATCCTAAATTTAAAACCCATGGGGTGTACAGGAAGCACAATGACAAAGGAGAATCCCAGCACTCTTTCTCCTTCAAAATACCCTGACATTGCTGTTCTTCTTTGGATATCACCACTAAAATGAAGCTCAATGGCACTGCAGAGCTCTGAAGCTCAAGAAATACAGGTTTTGGTCTGATTAGAGGTTATTCCCACCAAGACCACCTCTCCTACTTCAAGTGTGAGTCCCAAATTGGAAGGATGTAGCTGAAGCTGTGTCTCTGAACACACAGACTTCAGTGACCATTCTCAAGACCTTCAAAGGGTAGTAAAGATGAAGATCAGCCTTCTGTGAGATGTTTTGTCATGGTCTTCATCTCAGGGTTATATCAGAAAAATAATTGAAGTTAGATTGGCTTTACTGGTTCGTTTTCAATCAATTCCCAGTTGCTTTTTTTAACTACCACTCCTCCCTGCTAGAAACCCAATGTATTTAGTATTATTTTTCTGATGAAATATTTTCTGCTTTTGGATTATAATTATAGCTAGTCAGAAACCAGAATTTCCTTTCCTTAGGATACTCTGGCATTTGAAAGAGAAGAGCTTGTATTCCAAATTGGAACAGAAAGACAACATCGTGACATTTCTGGTGAAAAGAACACAGTAAAAATTTCTACAGGGGACCACTGAAATTTTCATTGTCATAAAATCCAAATATGTTGTCCAGCAAATGAGAACATATTTCAAGAATGTAAAAATAAAAGTTGTGCTTCAGATGAATCATTTGATTCATCTGTACATTCATGTAAATATGTTTGATTACGATCAGATAACCAAAATCTCACATTAACACTTTATATGAGCAAAATTAAAAGGAACAGCACAGGGAAGAGCAGTTATCAAATTGTCATTTATAACCAACTCAACAGAAAGTTTTATCTTCTTTTCCCATGGCAATTTGCTTTATGAGCAATCATTTCCCCAAGACTGAGTGGAATGCAGAGATCATATCATTCTGACTTTCTCAAGGCACACTGGATTAGCCTCAGTGCACATCATCTCTTGCCAGGTGGAAAGGACATAAGAAACATGAGGTTATTACAGAGGAGGTAGAAGAAAGGAACATCTGGAAAAGAGGACACAATTCTACAGGAAATCTGGCTTCAATAGTTCAGCTGCTCATGCAACAAGTTATTATTTCTGGAGATATTGGCTTAGCATGAGAAGCCCAGTCTGGGGTGTTCTGATCCTCTGAAAGGTGATGAAGAGGGTAGGAACAGGTATCTTTAAGGCTAACACCTGAAGCTGGCATGCCAATAAAGTAGGAAGATTGAAGGAGACCGGGAAATTGCATTAATGCAACCTTGGGCAGGATATTTCACCTTCATGATGAGCCTGTCCTATGCTCTAGTAACTTCTAGCCAATTTAAGCTTGCTCTGGAGGCAACCAAGAAATTCAAATCTGTTATGAGTTCCCAGACAGTATCAAATATAGACCCCAGCTGTTTTGGGGGATTGGGGTAGGCGGAAGGGAGGGGAAGTTGTTAGACTACAATTGGATAAAAAAATCTGGTTTTGAGCTTCTGTTCCCATTTGATTCTGATTGCAGTGAAAGTAAGCCTGATGCTATCTATCATAGGCACAAGGACAGCTAGTACAGTTTATTAATACTGATCCCAGTACTTCATTTACAAGACTGGGCCAACCAGAAAATTGTGCTGTTGGGAAGTTGTCCTCACATCTGCAGTTCCCAGTTCCCAGAAACTTATGTATGTATACTCTACTATGTGCCAGCAGGTCTGTGCTGCCTCTCAGCACAGCACAAGTCTGTGAGGCTTTGAAGATCAGTATCTCTGTCCCTTCCACTGCCTGCTCTCACAGCTGACATCTGGAGAGTTGCTGTAGATCCCAAAGATTTGGACCAAGCTGAAATGGCTCTGGCACATCATGGGGTAAAACCTTTCTGCTCACAAACCATCAAAAATCAAAGTTGAACAGAAAAGGGAAAGAATTAAAGATTATGCTCCAGGTCAGCATATGCACTGAGACCAGCCTCAAGTCTCCAAACACCAGCTCCTCCTCATCCTTCCCTGCAGCCAATGTGCACATGCTGCAGATGTAACCCTCCCTCAGGGCCCCAGAACAATGGCCAGACCTCAAATGTCCAGTGGCCTCCTGCATTTTGAAGCAGGATACATTCAAACCACTGTAAGTACAGCTCCCTTGCTGGACCAGTAAGTTTGATGGAAAGTGTAGCTGATGGAAGGAGCTGGTTTTCTTCATGTGGAGGTGTTAAAGATAGATGTCAGGTAACTACCAAGGGGACGTGAGGAAAGAGATGGGGAAATAAATCTCAGTGTTCTTTGGTGCAGTATAAGACTCAAGCAACTCCAGTGACTTTTCCTGACTGCTGAGGGGTTAATCCAGAGTGGTAGGAGCACAAATGAGATCACATCCTGGGCCTTAAGGGCAGAAATAAAATGCCTGCTAGTCCAACCAGGAAGGGACACAGAAACTACATTGCACATTATTTCCTTACGGCTGTATTCACAAACTTTTTTTTCTTTTGCATTCCTGACACTTTCACCTCAAAGCATCGCTTTATATTAATGATTTCCTTCTCCCTCCTTTTGTCAGCTGTCACAGCAGAGCTCTTGTAAGGGCCTGGTCAGAACAAAGTAAATACTGTTCCACTCACACCAGAGGTGTGTGTCTGTATATGCTGATCTCGCTGTTATCCAGCAGGCTGCAGGAGGAAACTCTGCTAATCATCATGACTTGCAGCATCAAGTGCAGGGTGGGCAGGCTGCCCAGCTGCTGAGGTGTGTGCGTGGCTGTGTGTGTGTGTGTCTGTCTGTGTCTGTGTGTGTGTCTGTGTGTGTGTGCTCCCGCATGCACGCACTCCTCTGCCTGCTCCAGATCACGTCGCAAGTCGCCATGCTAAAGATCCCACACATTCCAGAAAAGTACAGGCTGTCTCCATACATCCACCAGGGAACGAAAGCTAAAATCACAGTCCCTCTTCCTTGTCTCCTAAACCAGGGAAACATTGTCCTGTTAAATTGGACCGAGTCCTCGGGTGGTGTGCAGCAGCATTGCTGCCTGGGCTGCTGTGCTGAGCTCAGTCACTGTCTCACTCAGATTCTGATGTTGTATCTGCACCACATCTCTGTCTTTCTAAATAAATTCTGATTGAAACCAAAAATTTAAAAAAAGTGCACAGCGCTGAGCAAAGAACTGTTGTGAAAAGCTCATTCTGGATAGCTGGGGCCAGATGGAGGTGAAATGCCATTACACTGGAAAGCAAATTTGCACAGAATTTTCACTCGTGCTCATTTAACCTACCTCAGCTTCCAATTTGGGAGTGTAATTGTCCCATATTCCTTCTGTGGGTTAAAAAAGAAGAGAGACACTCACAATGGATGATCAAGTCTACTTGGAATTGAAATCTCTTTGGCTCTGCCAATCTCCCTGTCACAGACATTGATGAAAGTTGCCCTTGGTGGGTCCCTGAATAAAAGCAAAGTTCCACTTTGCCTCATTACATTTGAATGTCACATAATTAGAGGAAAGGCCCAAGGCCAGATTCCAGTTAGACGTGTAGACCAGCATATTCCCTTTGGCTGTACTTTCCCCTGTTATCTCTCTGCAAGTGGAAGCAGATTTCGGGACTGTGTAAGCCAGGTTCTCACATGATGCAGCACACCACTGATGTGGAATCACAAATTGTTGCAATTTGTTCATTTCCTAAGTACACACTAACCCTGTTTCCTGGAACGGGAGTTGTTATAAGCTGTATGTGAGCACGTAATTCACTGTACCAGGAGCTATCAGTGAGAAGAAATGTCCTCTCTTTCCACCATGGTAGTGTTCAGTAAACTTTTAAAATAGCACAACCAATTCCTCATACACCACTTATATCCAGAGACTGTTCTGCAGCCTGGCATCTCTCACAGTTAGGAAATGATGCAACATAAATGTCCCTTTCCAACTTACACTTTTTCCACATCATGGCCCTTCACAGGTTCAATTTTTCATTAATTCCCTTCAATTATTTAACTAACACACATCACCAGATACTGGCCTGGAACTTCAAAACCTGGCTCTGATCTTTGCATCAGAGTATCAGAGATGTGCTCTTTTCACTTGCTGTGGATATGATCAAAAATTACAGGGTAGATGCAATTTTCCGGGCTAGTTCAAAAATTTGACCCAAAGACCACAATCTATCCTTTGCTGTTCCAATGCCTCCTGCATGTCTGCAGTGAAAAAAACCCCCAAAAATTTGGATAGGAGTCTATCTGAAGCTCATATTTTAAATGGTTTTCAGTGTGGTGGCAAAGGTGGAAAGGTTAATGTAGCTTCAATTAAAGCAGTTTCACTCCTGGATTTTTTTTCTTTTGGCAGAGACCAGGGAATATCTACAAAATAATAGTAATGGCCTGAGTCAACAGTGTGTCCCTCAGTAAATTGTAAATCATGTTCCATGAAAGCTTTTGCCTGGATCAGTACATGGTGAAAATTGACAGACTCCAACACAGATATGCTGGTAGTCCCATAATAACTGTTCTATATGTACACAGATGCTGATCTGTTCAAAAGGACAGTGTGTTTTTCATTTTCCAGCATTTGGCAAAGGAAATCATGTAGTAGTTATGGATTGGGTGACTATCACCCTGGTCAGCGAGGCAGGTATGATTTATTTATCAGCTTTCCAGCTTTCCACGGAGGATAAGGGGGAGGGAGAGCTCTGGAGGGGGCTGCAGGGGGAGAAGATGAGGAGAGTGGGGGAAGGGGACAGGGAAAAGCAAGATTTATATCCAGATGGGAATGTTGAGACAAGGGTGGGAGCCACAGCAGGGAAGGAGCGTCCACAATGAAGGCTATTCATCAACTCTTGCAGCAACACAGCTCTGAAATGGAAAGGGCTAGAAACTATTCCTTCAGCTCCATCCCTGGGGTGCCTGGGGTTCCAGCAAGGAAGCAGCCACATACTGATAGCTGCACAGTTTTGGGCTCAAATGTCTCCTACTGCAATTGCATCTGACTTTGAGGATCACAGAGAGGCGTTTTTTTCCTCTCTTCAATTCCTTGTACATCAGTAAGAAAGTACATTCAGCATCTCTTTCATCATCAGTCTCTGAGCAAGGTGGACTGCAGCAAGAGCAACAGAGCAGAAATAAAAGTACAGGAGCTACAAAGGATTCCTGGTACTTGAATTTTTAGGATCACAGAAACATGGAACAATTTAAGCTCAGAAAGATCTTTCAAGGGCTCTGTTCCAACCCACCCCTCAGTCATGAGATCTCCCTGCTTTAATATCACAGACTCTGTTCCCAGCATGACAAATTACCTTGTTTTCTGATATCCTGAGTCAATTAGGCTGTTTGTTATCACTAGTGGAAAATTTGTCTTAGAAACTTTGAGGATTCAGATGTTTCTTAATTATAAAATCATAAAAAGAATTGCAGTACAAGTAAACAAAACCGATTTATAAGATTATGATATATTATATGATATATGATGTGATATGATATTAATTGATACTTGTACTTTTTCAAGAGTAAATCTCCTAGCTTTAAGAGGAAGATACAATTCATCTGGAAAGTCTCATAATTTATTGTCACTGTTCCCATGTGTATTTGTGATGCAGGAAGCTGTGGGTGCTGAGACACATGATGGTGTAAATTGCCAGATTTGCATTTTGCCAAGTGCCAGTAAATTCACTCATTTCAGTGGGATAAGGCTAGTTTCATAATCAACCAAACAGCAGGTCCAAATTTTCTTTTTCTCCTGTTTTCTTTTTCTCACATAATTCATTTATAATATTGCCAGGCTAGCAAGAATCAACTGATTCCAAAGCAAATTGCAGCACAGAACAATGGCCTGGCATTTGAAGAACTCAAAGGCTTATAATTTCTTATAGAACCCAAGTGCTAGTACCTATTTCTAATCAGAATCTTCCCTGTTTGCATAGGCTAGGGTTTCCTTACCCATGCAGTGACATAACAAATGAGTGAGTTGTGTGGAGAGCTGGAGATTTCTTTGATACCATACTGCTTGCTAATGTTCATGCCTCCATTGCAAATTTGATTCTTCAACAAGAAAATCTTGCCTGTGCTCCTATTCAAGTTTCTCATTAAGTCATTCCTCAGTTTATTTCACTTTAGTTCTATGTCTCATAAAAGCCAAAATATCCATCTAGGCCAAAATCTTCCACGAACATATATGAGGTTTCCCACAGGTATCCCAGTGGCACTGTTAGAAACAGCACAGGTGGCTGCATCACCTGGTGTGGTCAGAGTACTGTAGCCATGCAGGTCCTACCATTTATTTTGGCATAGTCTCCACCTCCACTGCCTTTTTAACACAAGGTGATGAGCACCTTGCTCACAAGTGTCCTTCTGCAGCCCCACAGAGTTGTGAATGGATGTTACATAGACTACGAAACCTTATTTCTTCTTTCCTTTAAGAAAAAGTCCAGTCTGAACCCCTAAATGGGAAATTGACGTTTCAGTATCATTTCTACTATGGTAATACCACTTCCCCCTTTTCCTTGGATATTCTATTTATCTCCATCAGAATCTAAGCTATTTGACCACAAAAACCCTAACACAGATGTGGTGGCAACAAATCTCTGATAATTTCTCTGAAAGTCACAACTTTCCAGGATGTAATCCCTGTGGACAGATATCTTTTCTCCCCATGGCCAAGGCTTTGGTTTCCCTGTTGCAGTTAATGATAAATTTCTCCATCCTCTAAGGAAGGAGATTCAACCCCAAAGCCTCAGTTCAGTTAGAATAGCCAGGACATGCGTTTCTCCCAAAGCATGGACAGTTCTCTGGATCTAATACTATGTTTGAAGAGCTTTGTAGCATTCAGTATGATATGATATTGTCAGACTGAGCCTACATGTTTCTAGAGAGCTCCGTGAGGAAAGGTGAAAAAAGCAAATAACAGAAAGACGGGCTGAACAGAGCCCTTTGATGGCAAGATGGCTGAAAAAGTTTTATGTTGTTCAGCTTTATTTCATAATACACTGATGGATCCAAGGTTAGGCATGAAAGCTCAGTCACTCAGGTGGGCTCCCTGAAAAGTCATAGTAAGAGATTATTCTCTTGTTGTGATGTCTCATCCCAGCCTAGAACAGGCAGGTTTTTTGTCCTGCTGAGATACCCCAGAGACCAGAGAAAGAGAAAAATTGCCTGGAGTAAAAGCCTGGGGAGTGCAGTCTCCCTTTTATAAAGGTGTCCTTGCTCTTCCATCTGTCCATGCTGGTCTAGAAAAAGCAACTTCTCTGCTTCAACTGTCTGGGCCCAGTGCATTAATTCACAGTGCTACAGATGTTGGGTAGCTCTGGCATGACCTTGCACAAAATCCTAAGGACCTCTGTGAGGGGAATGGGAGGGTGTTCTGGGAACAGGACTAAAATCCTCACTAGATGCATTGTTAAGACTCCCTGAACTGCTGCCATAAAGTCTCTAAAATAAATTTTCAATAGATTGGAATAAAAGGCTTGAGTTGAAGGCATCTGGAGAGTGCTGTGCTGTGCTCAGAAATTGAAGGCATTGCTTGGCCAGGGTAGTGATCCCAACAGAAGAGGAGCTGTACAAGTCACCCAAAGCATACCTTCTACCCTCACCTGTTGTTTACAGATTGCTCATGTGAACACTCTCACAAATAATGGCAGCAAATGATTTTCTGTCATTGAATAAATGGCCGCTGGTTATCCAGACACCGATGGAATGTTTTGATCGAAAAGTAAATTAAATATTAGTAACTTAAATACTTTTAGTATTGTTTATTATCTGGGCAAGCTGCTTTAGCATCACACTAAGGCTTTTATAGGTTGAATGCTATACAAAAATCCAGTATGTATTTCTCCAGTGGTGGTCTGTGTTTTTAAAGCAATGTTTGATCATTTTTAACCATTTTGCAAGACAGATTTTAGAAGCATTTCATTTCCATGCTGTCTGTAAGCAGAGTACATATGGAATTTTCTTTCCTCAAAACTCTCAAGATTTCTAATTTTTTCCCTCCCACTCTAAATAAGGACAAAGCCAAAATTCTCATGTTCAAAATACTATTAGTTAAGAAGTATTCACATGGAATAGGTTGAAACATTTTGAAGTTGGTTCTACTCCAACTTAAACCTTGTTTTTCTTTAATATATAAAAACAGCTCAGCCAGAGAGTAGTTTTGAATCAAAAAACCTCCCACCTTCTTTTCATTTTGAAAATGCTAGAATGAGATATTTCAACACAATCCCAAAAGTATTTTTCACTTTCAAATGCAGAGCATAGTCAAAACTAGCTCTTTTTCTCCAAATTTATTAATTTGGATAAATCTACAAATTAAAATAATAATCATTGCTTTTTGGGAAATTCTCCAAGCAGCTTTTCCTGAATTCATAAAAAGCTTTATAATATGTGCCTCTGTCTCTGCAGTTGTAGCTTAGCCCTGCACAAGGCTATTTAGTCCTTGTGTCTCAGGCTCAACTCTGATGTTCATTCATGGTAATTTTTTTTAAAAGCCCTTTCTCGCTGCTGGACAGAGTGTAGCAATGGTGTCTCCTGCAGTTGCACCTCAGGTGGAGTCTTCATATGCTGTTGCTTCTCTGGAGTTTGCTGCTGAAGGCCATGCATTCAGCAGTGGTGCAGGAGGTGATGAACTCTGGTTTCTCTGTCTCTGTAGGACTGAAAAAGGTGCTACTAGAAAAACAAAAGACTGTGTTATCTCTAATTAACCCCCATGTGCATCTTTCCCATACAAAATTGCAGTTCATTATATTTCTCTGAGGACTGAACTTCCTGATTCCTAAAGAACTCCCATAAGAGAAGAAAATGAGGCCAGAAATAGACTGATTTGGGCAAACACAAGTAAAATAACTCATTCCTGGTATTTGTAAGACTTTGCATTTCCCCATAACTGCTTTTGATACCACAGCGAGTTATGCACAGTGAAGTAGATATGAAATCTAATCACCTCCTGGTGTTTCCAGCATCCAAATATTAGAATGCAAGGAAAAAGCTGACTCCTCCAGCTCCATGACTAATTCTCTGAGTTCATTTAGGCATGAGCTCTAAATACAGTTCACACAGAAAACAGAACAAAAAAGTAAAAGGAGTTGTGTGCTAGCACCCTCTCTTTGAAATGAGAAACCAGGTGCCACAAGAGCATTCCAACAGATCCAACAGGACTGGATTCAGTCCACTTGGCTGTGGATCAAAAGTCACCCTGATAATGACACCAGAAAAAGTCCATTCCTTACAATCGTTTATAGAGTAACTATTACACACAAGGGATTATGATTCTGCCATGGAAATGAAACCATAACTCTCTGAGGAGTCCTACTGGCAATGCTTTCCTGTCCTCAGAGATCTCATATACCACATTTCATGGTACCAGCAGACTGCTCCAGGTAATACTGAAAGCTGGGAGGGGCATGGTACATGCTTCAACACCAAGCACACGAGGGGTTCTTCCACTGCTAGTCACCTGGTTTGTCTTCATCCACCCATCCATCCATCCATCCATCCATCCATCCATCCATCCATCCATCCATCCATCCATCCATCTATCTCCGCTTTTCTCCTGGACAAATGGGTGGTAATAGCAGCTCTCATTAGCCCTTTAGGACTCTTTCAAATATCCCTTGAAAAGGAAGGGAGGTTCACCTCCAGAGCTGTAGCCAGCTTGAAGATGCTTGGCTGGACATTGATTACATTTATATTGTGCCTTACTTCTGGCAAGAGGCAGGGACCCAAGCCAAAGTTCCTTATGTGTCCAAGTGCCTGTAGCCCCAGGTGCTTTAGCATGACATGGACATCCAGAAAAAAAGAGGAAGGAAACATCAGGCTCAGTGCTATATTTTCCCCTTTTAAATACTACCTATTGAACAGGAAACTTCAGGGTGCAACCAGCTGCAGCAGGTAGCTGGATTAAGATAAAACATGGAAAGCAGATGGAAAATTAGACAGGAGTGTTGTGTGTAACGGGTCAGGTTTAAGCAAAACCTTGTGATGGAGCTGAGTAGATAATAAATCTGCAGATGGAAGCTGATTCCCAGACTGTCACTGGAAGACTGTTAGTAACTTTCCAGGTCATGCTAAGTGATCTGAAGATCCACGGGATCCTGTTGCCCTTAGTATGCAGTGAGAAGTTTGAAAAGATGGTTCATGACAGGCCAAACAAGGATCCACAGCCAGCAGCTGGGAAGCTGGAATCATGTTTCTTTCCACTGACCCACTTAATGATTATTTCTGAATTTTACATAACCTTCATATAAAATGTTCAATTAAGAAGTTTATTGGAGGGAAACAAATCTCACCATATTTGGGGAGACAAATATATTAATTCTAGACATTTGTGGTGATCATTTCAATGTTTTTTCTTTAGCACTAAGATAAATGAAAATCCAGCCTCTGCCTTGAAGAGTTTATAAATAGCACTACGCTAATCTTGTGAAGGGCATGAAAGGGTCAAGGAAAGAAAGGAATTACTTAGGGTAGCCCAGGGAAGCAGAGCTCTTAGTGAAGAGGTAAAGCTAAGAAGAGGAATTTGGGGCTTAAACATTATCATAGTGCTTCTTGATATGTATTTGACCTGTAAGTGGTCTCCCAAGAGATAAGAGGAGATCTTAAATGCTTGGAACATTTCAGTTAGATTGGACTGAATTCCTAAAATCTGGCAAGGAGGTAGCCTTCAAAAGAGATAGATGAGCTAATTAGCTTCTTTTCCATCTCCAGCTACCGTGGCTTTGTGTGTTGCCAGTGCGGACCTTAGAAAGGAAAGTGTGGGACATATCTGTGGAGATGTACTATACATAGTGGTGTAGTTTCATGCACAGCCTCAGAACCTCTGGCATGGAGCTAGATTTAAAAAAAAAAAAGGTACTCAAAATAAAGTACTTAAGAATAGCAAGACTAACCTTTTCAAAGGGATCTGATGCAACTATCATTCCTCAGTCACCAGTATGTCTGATTTCTGAAACACCATTAAAAAATAGCAACACATTTTCACCCTGCTAGCTACTACTGGTTAACAGAATGATCCCAGCACATAAGCACATAAGCACTTGGTAGCCTAAGAAAATATGGAAACACTTCACATGCAATGTCTCACTGCTGATTCCTTGCTGTTTGTGTCACAATGCTCTTCACACGATAAATCATCTTGTCTGAAGTGAGTCACTTACCAAAAAGATGCCTCTGTACTCCTTGCCCCTTGATATGTTTGTCCTTAAATTTCTGAATGGATCCAGGATTAGAACTGTAGACATGGCCACAATCATAAAAGAATTAATAACTCAAAAAAATGATACTGCATGACTTTTGATTTATTTCTTTGTTCTGTTTTCAGTCCTCATCTTCCCAGCTCACATATCAAAAAGGAGGATGTTGTCCCTCCTAATCTTACAAAAAACTGAGTTAGTCTTCATCTGTCCTGCCTTCTTTCTAGTTGAGAAAAGGCATGAGGTTTTTGCCATTCTACTTTTTTCTTGTATAGCTTGCCAATCTCTATAAACAAAAATTTTAACACCTTCATCTAAACTTTCTCAGTCCAAATCACACCTGAACCCACCATTCCAATGTCTCTGAACTGGGGATGAATGTGTCCCAAAAAACTGAATTAATTCAAGACCAAGCTGAGGGCAGGAAACAAGAAATAACTGCTGTTTGCAGCCTCTATGTTGATTTTCTGCACCTGGAACTTTGCACTGACCAATAATCAACTCATTAGAAACAATTTGGACATACAGACTGCAAGCCTCATGTAGCACTAAACACTAGTAAGATTTTCAACTCTTGATACTCATTCAGGAGATGCAAGCTGCTGTCAGAAAACAACCAGGTGTTAGTTAATCATTTTTGCACCATATATCAGACGGATTGTTGCATGGCAATATACATGGATATGTAGGCTTCATAGTTTTGGAAATTTCAAACTAAAGTAGTTCATCTTGGGGATGTGCTAGCCATTATCTTTTGGGAAACACTGGCACAAAGTAGCCATTGACCTGAACAGATGAGAATAAAAACTGTGACTATCTCCTCAGAAATGCCAATGATTTCCCAATCACCAAGGGGCATGCAGCTTTTCTGAACCTTGTCACATGTTAGTCAGGTTTCCCTCTCTCAAGGAAAGGAACCTTCATGTCTTGAGGAAAAGATGATATTTGCAAAATGAACATTGATTAGGTTGGCACTGGCCATTGTGTGTCAGCTAGCACACAATTATTGCCTTTGGGATACTAAAGGCTTCATATTGGCAGTGTGCATGTTAAAATACGATTTTGTGCATACATACTATGTGACACACCAAGAACCTCTTCTGGAGTCACCATTTTTGGTATACAGTAGAATTATGGATTTTTGCTTTCAGCAGAGATTTCTAGGGTATTTTGTAAGTCTCCCTGGAGGATTGGGGCTGAGAAGTCAGACATGTAGCATCAGGAATTAGTTATAGTTGGAAAACCTCTCCCTCTCCGGACAAATCTTGTCTCAGTGATCTTCTTTTGCCATAACAGCCATAGCAACACTACTAGCAAAAGATGAAAGATATCTGACAACTTTGTTTCTCTGGAACCACAGAGCTTTCTACTATAAGGATAACTTTCATGTGGAAGAGACACAGAACTTTTTCCGGGAGTGGGTCCAACACTTTGAAACAAATCCTCATAGGACAGGAGAACCCTCCAAAACCTCACCACCTTCAAGTCCTTCGCACATCAAGTGATTTCCTTCTTGCCTCCTGCAGTGTAAACATGCAGAACTGCTTGCATATTTGCTTAAGCCTACCCAACTAAGATGTTCCACTGCTCCCACCCCTCTTCCTGGTCTTTGCAATGCTTAATCATAACTGGAAAATGTGCCAGCATTTATGAGCTTTATTATGAGTATAAGAATAAAGAATAGACAACAAAAATAAGTTTTCTTAGCTCAACTGACAGTAGGAATATGGGGAGGGAGAATGGAAAGAAGGGAGGAAAGGAGGCAAACTCCAAGGCACATCAACCCACAAATAAAAAAAAAAAAAGAGAAAAGTAGACACTGAAGATCTAGTTTGGTACAGGAGATTTATGCACAGATCAGGCTCTTAGAACTTACACCACCATGAAAGCTCAGAAAGGACAAATTTGACAATTTATAACAAATCAAAGCCCAAAAGCAGGAAAAGACACCTTCCCCCTTCTACAAAATTTAAAAAAAAGAAATGAAATTATCAGTAGGTCTCTGGAAATCAATGAGAAATTAGGGGTTTTTATTTCCTTATAATCAGGCTGTATTCCACAGGAGAAAGAAATCCTTTGGTGTTAAGAAAATAAGGCATTAGGCCTGAAACCAGGGAAAATGTAGCTGTGCAAGATTAAGTCAGCTCCTACTCTTCTTCTGACCAAAGAAACACAGATGTCTTCAAGAATTCTGGTGAAATTTTCAACTACATGGAGTATGTCTGACTCTGACTCTCTTTTTTTTTTTTCTCTTTATGGAGTGTTTGACAGCCTTTTTTACCCTTATAAAAAACAGTCCAGACACTTTGTGCACGTACAGTCCAGCAGCCCAGTCCCTGATACCTGTGTCCTGCTTTCCCTGATTACAGACCTATTCACAATTTCAAAGCTATGCTGTGTCTTCTTTTCCTCCTCTCATGGATTTACCAAGAGGATCTTCAGAGCATCAACAAAAGTAACGTTTCAGGAAACCCTTTCCCACAGACATGGGAAACTCTGCTACCTGTGAAAATCCTGGCTTGCAGCAGCACTGGTATCAGGAACCATGGGGAAACTCATCTGGGATGGCCACCATTCAGGGTGGTTTCAGTCTTTCCAGACTCACTCAGCATCAGAGTTGGGCTGAAGAACCACATCAGGCTTTTCTTTCTGGTTTCTGTTCTCCAGCCAGCTCTGCACATATCCAGCCCAGTTCAGCATATACCTGGACTTTTTTTCCCCTCAGAAGTTTACAGTTCTACCTCATAGCAATAAACTTGCCTGTCCTTGGCAATGGTTCCCTCTAGCAGTGCCAGTGACAGCAGGAGGGAGGTGTACATCAGCCCTGGGATCTGAGCAGGCTTTAACCAATGTCAGGGCAGGGGGAGCTGCTGGTACACTCAGGAGCTCCCTGTTCTGCACTTATCCTAAGGAGCTAAGAGCTGGGGTGCTGCAGATAAGAGCTGGGGAAGTGCTGAGTGACTGTGCAGCTGAGAGAGAACAGTTCCTGCCTTATCCTGAAGTGGGAAGTTCAACCAGAATGGATTTTGCTGTTTCAAATTACAGGCTGGTGGCTCCAGGCAAATGTAGAGGGGGCTGCCGTCTCCTGAAATAGCAGCAGCAGCAGCAAGAGCAGCATGTTGAGATCAGGAGCACTGGCGTGACATTTGGGAGTGAGGGTTGCTGCAAGATGGCCTTTGGGTGCCAAGGTCACAGCCCATCAAAATGCAGCTCATCACTGCCTGACCCTTCACTCCATCCTCTCCCCACCTTTTCCAGGAGCTGGGGGAAAGCATGCAAGGGCCAAGCCCCATTGCATCAAGAGCCAAGTCACATCTTGCAGTCAGAAGCCCTTCCCTCCTAACAGCTCCCCTTTTTCTCTCTGAATCCAAAGCCTTTGGCTACATGAGAGCTTAAATATTTTGTTGCACCCCCATCACTTACAAGAATGTAGCAACTGACCCTAATGCTTTAATCCTCCCATTGTCTTTAAAAGCTTTTTATATCGTCACCAATAAAGATTGCCTGTCTCAAGGGTTTTCCTGCTTCTCTGGCTGGGTTACAGCAGTGGGGTGGAGGTAGAGGAAGGGGGGTACAGGGAAGGGAAGAGAGCTGGATCATTGCCAGGCTTTAAAAGGCTGCTTAAGCACTTTTCTGTGGCTTGCAGGGTTTTACTCAGCAAAGTCTCCCAAGCCACAGAATATGCCTCTACTTGTATAACATTACAAAGTCAAGATGATTAGAGTGTAAGCCTCAGCCCTCTGGAAGCTGCCCTTTTGTCTCTGGGGTGTAACGATACATTATTTGTCCTTGTCTAGTTCTTATCTTATTAATGCACTGTGTTATTTCTGCTCTCCCTCCCATCCCTGCTCCTGCACACACACCTCCCTCTCCTGTACTTCAATTAATGAAACAATCATGAGTCTCTAACCCTTTTCAAAGCTCTGGACTGTGACTCTGTGTGTGTGTGTGTGTGTGTGCACACTGCATACGCATGTTGGAGTGAAGCCTTCCTCCTCATCACCCTGCCTTCCCTGAGCAGCTCACCACACTGTCTCCCACACCAGTTGCAGAATGCCCCAGCAGTCCAGGTCTGTGCCCCACTGGACTGTGTGTTTTTAGCTCAGGGCTCAAACACTGCCTGTTCACAGCACACAAATCCTCATCACTACATTTAATTTCCTCTTTTTCATCTTCTTGCCTCCCTCTCACAACATGCCATTTTCCTACTGTCCCAGGATTTGCCTGCATCTCGCAGTGTGTTCTAACATGGAAGGAGGGATCCCCTTTTGTGCCTGCAGCTACCAGAAAGCGCAGTAGAGAACCAGGCTCATGGAGGTGCCTTGTGACCTCTGTATGTTTCCATGCACATGGGAATAAATTGCAAATATTCTGGAAAAGGATGCTTTGTCACCCTAGGAGCCACCGGAATGGGCCAGGAATACTCCACAAGATGTTGTCGTAGGGAAATGGCTCCAGTTGAACTGAAAATCCCCATGGTTTCAGAGAAGCCAATCACTATGCGTGACAGAAATTCTAGGATGTAAGAAAGGGAGGAAATTCACTTTGGAATTAAAGCAAAAGAAGGAGTGAGGGTATCCAGACTCCACTTTTAGCTCTCCCAATGGCTTTTATTTTATCCTTGTGAGCATCACATCCTCCGAAGTACGACATTGAGCAATATCCAACACGTAGCTCTCTGGTTTGTGCTTACTACCCATCTATCTATAGAACATCTTAACCCTGCTTTTTGCTTCAGTCATAAACCCCTTGAGGCCTGCTCTGTCTTTTACCCTCTAGCATTTCTCCAGCATCTGGGACACAATGGTCCAGGACTGAGCACTCTCTGGGCGCTCTACAAATTCAAACCAGCCACTGCAATAAATAGCACTGCAGCAAAACAACAGGGGCTGGGATCTGAATTTTCCTCATTGTGCTGCAGGTCCTGGCCACTAAACTAGAAAAGAAGACTGCCCCACTGTCTGCTGGTGGGCAGTGATGTAGGGATGTCAGTGAGTCTGCTGACAAGGTGAAATGCTCCAGCATCACTTACTAGAAGTGCTGGGAGTCAGAGCACTCAGGAACTACAAAGAGAGAGAGTAGATCATGCTGCTGTCCTCACTGCAGCCCCTCCCAGATGCTTCTTCTGATCTTTAGCGGTGGCATCTCTATTATTTGACTCCCAGAATTTCCAGGGCTCAGTGTGGGGCCTGAAAACAAGGCTTTGATTGGTATCATTAACATTTCTGAGGAAGTGCTGCCGCTTCCTGGCAATATACCCCACAGAGCACCTCAGCAGGGAGAGAAAAGGGGACAGGAGGGCGTTTCATTCCACAGGCATGCAATAGGGGACAGAGTGTTCTGTTTGTGACAGAACAGCTTTAAAATCCACGGTAGAAACACGTTTCAGAGCAAGAAAGTGAAAAAATTTGTCGCCCAATGAGAAAACAAAATCCAATCAGATTAAGCCAAAGGAATCTGTCCCACAAAATGCTTTCCTTGGGCTGTTCAGGGCTCTCTCTGTAGTAACAGAACACCATTGGCAGGGATCTCCTCAAAATCTCTCTCTTCCTCTTCCAGGAACTATTACCCCCTTCCTGATTTCATTAGAAATTATAGTCTGCATTTTGTCCTGACTAGGGAGAAGGGAGAAGAGGAAGAATAATTTTACCCAGTAAGCAAAAGAAAAAGGTTTTTTTCTCTTTTTCCCTTCACTTCCATAAAAGTTAACCCTCAAAGTTTTTCCTCCCATGAGCAATGGTTACAGACTGGAACAGTTAGGATCTCCAAACAAGCACAGAAATTCACTCACTCAAAAATCTCAGAGTCTGTTCTTTTTTACTGCTCCTTTTCCTGTATGACCTTTGGGACTGGTTTTAATAGCACAAGTGTCACCAAGACTCAACCAAAATAAGGAGGAAAAGCTTTACCCAAGTTCTCTCCCTTGGCTTTATTGGATGACCAATTTCTAATATTCCTGGTTAGCCCATAGACCAAATGCTGTGCAAAGCAGCAATCACTATTATGTTCAGTATTTTGGACATTGCCATATTGCACAACAGAAAACAGTGCAGATAAGAAGGCAAGAGAAAAAAAAAAAAAAGACCCTGAAATGGATCCTCAGTATCAACTTCAAGAAAAGAGGCATTTTTTCTTTTCCTCCATAAAATCCCTGTAAACAGCAATGCTAATTTTAATACCATTTTCACATTTGTTGAAAGTCCACAAAACCCAGACTAAGTCTAGATGCTCACATCTGGATTTAAAGGTAATTAATACTTTCAGACAGATAATTAATGATGTAATTACTATAGTATTTTGCATATAGTTAAATGTTTAGCAGAAGTAGGGTATGTTCAAACTAGTTTTTTCTTTCACCTTTCATGGGAAAAACATAGCTTGTGAAATTCAAATATATTATTTTTGAACATATATAAATATTTGAGTTGAATATATCACTTGGGAGCAAAAATATTGCTGGTACTAACTTTGGCTATAGTGCTTGCCATGGGTAGTTCTCAGAGGGCTTTACAAGGAGGTGAGGAACAGAGTTCTGATGTCCCAGATAGGGAAACTGAGGTCAGAAGAAGTCAGAACTTCAGGCACTAGTAGAGTTAGGAGTAGAGTAATTATTTCTGAGGGCCAGGTCTCTGTTTTGCTCATGACCTTGATAGACTGTGACTGTTCCCAGCAACTTCACAATAAAAAACAATTTCTCACCTGCAAGTCCCATTGCAATTTCAAGCATTTCCTCACTTTTCTAGTGAGAGAAGCTCTGAAATCTCAACAACACATCTTGACCCATAAAGCCTCTTATAGCAGCCTCCACTGCTTATGTGCCTGAAAGCAAATTGCACCATCAATGCCTTAATGCAATTACTAGTTTCTCTGCTGAATATTTGTATGCATTAATTATTTTTCATCCAAAACGTGAGCATTGGGATGAAGGATTGGAGCTGCATGACAGCAAAGATAGCCCAATGGCCAGGCACAAAAGGGGATACTGGGCCTGTGTCTTTACCTTACAGGTCTAAATATTTGTCCAGACACTGTGTACTGTGGTATCCAAACTGAGGCAGGTGACTCAGACCTAGAAACAGTTTGTTTGCAAAAAGAAACATAGCCGCACGAAAGTATGATGCAAACATGGGCTGATAACATCATCTTTTTTTGTTTGCCCAAGGTAAAAAGTCCTTGAACTTTTTCATAGCAGCAAAGAAACAAACACATAAATTAGTATCTCAGAAAACACCACAGAAGTCTACTGGGCACAAAGATTCTGCACCAAGCATTCAAACCTGTCATCAACAGCAGTCCTCCCAAAGACTCTGGGGGGGTGTGTGTGTGTGTGTGTGTGTGTGTGTGTGTGGTGCGCGCGCGCATTTGGCTGCTCAGACAATAAAGGACAGATTTCCTGGCACTTACAAGGAGGGGCAATGCTGAGCTATGCTAATTGGCATCATCTGGTGAGCCTACCCTGCCTGGCTGCTTGAATGCAGTCCCAGAGGATTCGGTGAGTGCTGTCCTCTGTGTGGGACAGTCTGGTTTCAAACTGGTCACCTTGCTGCAGCCCAGATTCTGGTTGGCAGCCAGCTGCAGATCTTGCCAAGAATTCTCTCTTCCTTCAGTGCATTTTTCCCTAGCTCTAAAAAGAAAATCTCAGAAGGGGAGGGAGGGAGGGAGGGGGGTTTATTTGCAGCAAGGCTGAACAAACTGTTTCAGGTCCTTTGCTAACTTCGCTTCAGCTGCAGGGTAGGGCTGCAGCTTGCAATTTGCAGTGCTTGAAGCATCCCAAACTGTTCCCTAGCTTCTGAGGCAGGTGTAGAAAGTGGTTCTTGTCTGTTTCACAGGCAGCAGGGGAAGCCAAAACCTCCTGATAGCTGTAAAACACATCTTTCCTGCTGGATGTGTTAAAGATTGCTCTGGCTTCTCAGTGCACATGAGTGGCACTTACTCAGCTGCATAACACCCTTATGCTCACCAGAGAGACCAGTAATGAGGCACAAGGCCTTAATTAACCACTTGTCAGATGTTAGAGTTAATTCCCTTGCAAGGCAGTTATGGGAAACCCAGAACTTCTGGGATCAGAAAGCAAAAAATAGTCTTTCTTCAGCAGAGGGAGGGTCCTGTTTTGCCAGCCTGGCCTGTTGACATCTGTTTGAGACAAATCTCCAGCTTCGGGAAGGCCAGAATGGAGGGTATTTGTAGGAGAGTTTGGCTTCCCTCTCGAGCTCCCTTGAGAGCAGGAGTGCAGCATGTGCCATGGGGGCTCATCACGGCACGTTGGAGAGGAGCCGTGGGGGCTCATGGATGGCATCTGTTCCCTCCCTTTTCCTCCTTTGTGCTCCTTCCTCCTTGCTCTAGGCAGACTTTGTATCTCCATTCCCTCCCATTTTCCTGCTGGAAGCTGTTGGCTTATGCACAGGGAGAAGCTCTCTGAGGGGAGGATGGCTGCCTGGCTCCACAGGAGACACTGCTGAGCTCCATGCTGAGCTAAATCTAAATGCTCTCATGCATCCTGGAGACAAAGAAAGCAGCAATCCAAGGCTGCATTAATACCACACCTAAAAGTTGTCTTTAAAAGTTTCTGCCTTGTCAGCAGTAGACAGCAAGGGTTGGACTGCAGACGTGTGGTTACATCCCCCTTCCTTGCCGTGCTCCTGCAGATGCATGGATGAACTGCAGGAGTCATGGCAAGGCTGATGACATTTGACTGTATTGTGAGCATGTCCTCATCATTTCTCTAATCACAAAGGTTGTGTGGGCAGCAGCACAGGAAGACCTTGCGTAACTGCAGGCAGTGCTGGGATTTATCAGTCTTCACACATACACACTCTGCCTTGCCCCCAGAATGTGACAGCAAATTGCAAAGGAAGGATCGAGCTGGAAGATAATGCCCATTTGGTCTGGGATCAGAAAAGTGACAGGATGGGTGGTGAAAAGGTAGGATTTCTTGGACTGACCTCTTCTGGCAGAAATCCCCTCTTCTGGTCTGCTGAAGGGCTAGGAGGGGATGCATCTAGGGCAGTAGGCTGAGAGTATTGTCAGTAATGAGAGAAAGATCTCCCAGACTGGTCTGGGACAAAGGCAGGTGAGAAAACCTCAGCACTAAAAGCCCTCTTTGCCTCCCCTGAGTGTGGGGCTCAAGTTTGCCAAAGCTAAATCACCCCATCCTTTCCCAACCCAGGGCTTTTTCAGGTACCATTCTGTTGTGGCACTGGTGAACCAAACTGGCATGAGGCAGTGAGGGAGCCCCTGCACCACCACTGGGGATGAGTAAGGATTTTGGAGTGTTGTAATCTGTAGTCCTGAAATAGCCCTCACACTTCCACAGCTGCCTTGAAGAACCAGGTCATGTCCATAAGCACTAGAACCTCTCCCAGCTCCAGCACAGGGCCAGGTCAGGCCAGGCCAGCTTGGAAACAAATGAGCCACAGAGAGAGAAGTTTCCCACTTGACCCTGGGGAGAAACTCTTCTTAGCCATCAAGTGTAAAACCTCTGGCTTGCCTTTCACCTGAATCTCAGAAATCAATGAGAATTGCAGCAGAACTGGGTGTATTCCTTTGTTTTCCTTTTTTAACTTGTGTCACTGGATAATGCCAACTTTTCTCTCAGAGGAGGGAACCCTTCAAATTAAAATGAAAGATGCAAATCTCCAGGCAATGGGTGCCAAGCCGTCCTTTCCAGAATCCTTCCAAGGGGTGACACGAGGAGGAAAGTGAATGAGAAGCAGATGGCAGAGATACACCCCAGAGGAACGATGGATATTTCTGCTCTGACCCACCAGGGGAAGGTTTGGAAGCGCTGACACTTTTATGGCATTCTGTTTTATTGTGCAGAGCATTTTTTTCTTGTTAGTTATATTTTGGCTTCTCTGGGCAACATATTTCTAAAGGGCAGGAGACATGTACCCTACGTGCCCATCTGCAGCAGCAGTCACATAGAGCTGTCAAGAACTAAGCTGGACATTACCTGCCCTAATTCTCTCTCAACAGAGAAAATATCAATCTTATGCTAGAAGAATCACCAAAATGAAGGCCCAAGGCCCTCCATTTGCCCAGCACAGACATGTCTGTGATAAAAGACTGGCATGCCCACCTGCTGTCTCCTGTCCTGCTCTTCTAATAACATCTTCTTTTTGAGCACTGGCAGATCATCCTTTCTTCATCTCCTGTGGAATTTGCCTCAGTTTCCTCACTGATGGATTATGTTAATGAACCAAAAGTCACTTCCTACACTTCTGCAAAAGACTCCCAAGACTTTGATTTCTTCCCTATCCCTTTTCTCAGGCCACTCCAAGGACATCCTAAGCCACTTATCTGAAGATATCCAACAAGTGGCTGTGCTCTTCTTCTTCAAACTGTCACAAGGGAAAAAAATCCCACAAGCCACACGTATCTTTGTCCTCTCTTGCTTTAGTCTCCTCCAGAAGCCTTTGGATTGTTTAGATCTCTACCTGAAGCCACAACTTCTATTAAAACCTGACATAATATTCAGATATCAGAGGTGCAAATCTGAGAAGAGATATAAAAAAAAACCCTCTCCAACTAAGGGTGCAGAGCACCTGGGGAGCACAGCAGAGCAGTGGAGAGGTCAGGACAGAGGAAGGGTTTTGGTGTTTACCTCACAGCCAGCATCTGCCAGTGACTTTGCTAATTCATCAAAATAGCCAGAAGAAAGCCTAAGGGACTAACCTCTCTGGGCGTGGAGATTTAGCAGCTCTCTGAAGAGAATGAAATAAACAATTGCTGCCTTTCAAAGCTGTTCTGGTTTTTCTCCTTACAGAGATGATAAGGCTTCCAGGATACCAAAAGAGATACTCACCTCCCTGTTGCTTTTAAATACAAAGAGTTTCCCATAATACAGACAACTGGATAAAGGGTTTAAGGACAGTCTGACTTTCTAACCATCCTTTTTTGACCACAGAATACTTTTGGCTTTGCTGCATACTCATATAGGGTCCTGCATGCTACCCATTAGGTGAATGTGGAGATACTAGCAAAAGAATTCAATCCAATTCTCATCAGTAGCTTGTATACTCTCACAATGTGGACATGCTACCAGTCTCCTCTGCTGCTGTGAAGAGTCAAATTCTCTGGGAAAGACCCTTCAGGGTGCCTGTTGTTGCAGGCAACAGCACACTGAGAAACTGTGGATCTGGGTGTGCATCACATGCTCAGGAGGCAAACTCACAAAGGGCCAGGCTCAGAGCAAGCGTGTCAGGAATGTGTGTCTACCAAGAGCATCGAACCATCTGCTTTTCTCAGTACTCGAGTGATGAGCTGTCACCAGTGGTTTAGAGCAGTATTTTAACCAAGTTGTGCAAAAAAGAAGAAGAAGAAGAAAAAAGCCAACGAAGTTTTCCCCACTGCCCAATTGCAAAACATTTCCACTCATGGGTTCCAACTGCTGAATACAGACATCAGGTTTCTATGGTTTTTAAACTAAAGTGACTCTGGAATAAAGCAGAGCCAGTTGCAAAGGCTTCATTCACATGGGTAGATGATAGCACCTGATAGACTTACTGAGATCTTTTCCAACCTGCAGTTCATGCACCTTTCCTCTGGTTTCATTGAGGGCACCTTCAAGTCTGGAGCTTGTCCCTTCCTGTCCTGGTGACCCAGAGGCTTTCTGGCATGACAGTCTGGTCACCAGTGACAGGCACCTTGATAGTTCCCTTCACTGCTGGGAGATCCTTGCCTTATTCAAGGCCTCCCCAAGATCTATCAGAAAAGCACACTGGTATCTTTTGAACCGAACCATAATAAATAAGATCTGTAAATAATCTTGAGGGCAGAAGCGTGACTTCCAGTCAGTTACTGCGGGTCAACCAGTTATATTTTCTATTATTATCTTTGACAAAGAACATAACCATGAACACGTCACTTCTGTGTTGGCATCCAGTGCATGGGGTTTAGTGCTCTCTGATGAAGAACAATGTGAACTTTGAAAAAAGATATAGCTACAGCAAAACAAGCCTGTGGGATACAGATTTGACCTTTTCAATCTCACCACTATTCCTTTCCAGAGGAGGAAAGTTACTGCACTATTTGTACATGAAATCCAGCCCCCAAGAGCAAAGTAGGATAGAGCAAACACTGAAATTGCACAACATAAAAAATACAGAATTATACAGCAACCAGGATGAGAACTTGGAGAAAAAGGTGCCAGAGGATATATATCTCTACTCCACTAAATATAGTTTATTTGAAAGTATTTTACATTTAATTAATGTAAAGCAGACGGGATATAAGCATTATCAACTTTCCCCTAAAAGTAAGCATTGCTGGCATTCTACGTGTTTAAATTATTGCTTTTTCAAGTGCCAATTAATTCTTGCCCCTCTTAGTTAAGAGAGGAGATGGTGTGTTGGGGGTTTTACTTCCCAGGACAAAGTGAAATCACGCTTCTGCAGGACTAACTCAGTCTTTCACTGCTTGTTTTTTTACATTTGGGACTCTATCTCTGTATTACTGGCACATGACTGCATTTTTTCATGGGTGATATCTCTTGCTTGAAATCTCTTCTGAAAAGTCCCATTTTGCATGAAATACATGACTAAGGAGACTTTACAAGAGACTTTACATTTTACTACAGAAAGTTAATTCCCACTTACTTATCTCCAACGGACTGTAGGGAAGAAAAATTCCCTTAAAGCGGAATTTGTGATTTGAGATTAAAAATGAACAGGTCAACAAGCATAAAAGATAAAATAGTGAAAAATATGAGTATTTTTTTCATTAGGAAATGCCATTTTATCAAAAGATACATGCTTTGCTGGAATATGTTTTCAGAGAGAGTAAATAATTCTGAAATCACTTTCATTTGGACTTCATTGGAACACTTAATGGAGATAGTCATTTATGTGAACTTCTTTCTTTTTATGAGCTAAAGCATTTAAATAGTTCTAACATGAATTTCTGAACCTTTTTTATGTCTTTATACAGAATATGTAGTATTATGTTTGAACTATACCAAAACAGAAGATTTCCATGTAGTTACTTTGATAGTTCAGAAGTCCAGAAATTCAGAAGTTATGTTCTACAAATCATCTGAGTTTTTAATCATTTGCATCAATCTAAGATCGTTGATTTAAATCCTCTCTAGAGTTCTGACAGGATGAGAATTGCATTCTTGACAACTTTACCTGCAAAGTTCAATATTGATTCTGAACCCAGACTCAACTAAAACTTTACTCCTGCTCCAGACCCCAGTTTGCTCCTTTTGTTCCATCATTGCATCCAATGGCATTGTGGAAAGCTCTTTAGCTGTGTTCTTCACAGAGAGAAAAACCTGCTCCACTGATAAGGTTTTTTCTCCTATAGGTTGATATTTTGGGCTCCTTTTTCTCTCTAGCAGAAAATCTATCCAAGTGAAAGGTATTGGCAGAGACACTGAGTCTTGGGTTCAGACAACAGGTGTAGGGTGCAGGTATGGGCACAGGAAGAGGAAGAGAGGTGAAAGAGTTCTGGCAGGGAAAAGAGAGAGGTCAGATCCTCTCTCCTGCAGAACTGAGACTTGTTTAGTGAGGCTAAAGGAACTGGGGCACCACAGTCAAATTCCTTTTTCTCATCCCTTGTAAGTCACATTTCCAGCCTACAAGCCAGGCATTATCAATCAAAGACAGTGGCAGAAAAGTACACACTAGCTGCTGTACCTCAGGGAAGTCACGACAGGCTTTAACTTGGCCATGTAAAGAATCTTTGGACCACCAGAATGAGTTCTATTGACTAGCTCTGAGTGAAAAATAATTTTAAAAAATCCTTTTCCCTGTCTTCTTTACTGCCTGTAGGGCAGGTGCAAGCTGACAGCTCCATGACTATAAATTGCTGCTGGAGCCACTGAAGCCTTCTCTTCAAACCAGATGCTCCTCTTTTCTGCATGAGTAGCAGAACACATGCCCTGACCGTCTCCATCTATTTTTAAAATATGGATTTCTTCATCGCTTGTTTATAGCTTTATGTGCTGGGAAAAAAAAGGCAGAATTAACTGAAAAGAGGAGAAAAAATGTCTGTGAGTCAACATGCATCCTCTGGAGGCACTGGAGAGATCTGGAGAGTTAAAAAATATAGCTGGTTTGTTGCATGAAACCATAAAGCCAAATTAAAGAGTTAAAATTAAAAAAAAAAAAAAAAAAAAAAAAAAAAAAACTCTAGGAAGGCTTTTGAGTTAAAAGCAAAGAAGAATGTTAACAGAAAAGACTCTACCCCAGTAAAACATTTCAGGCCATTATCCCACAGCTGCAGTTTTCCCAACAACAATCATATCACGTGTTCATCAGCTATGAGGGAGCTCAGTCCTTGCCAGGTCACCCAAGGATAACAGCCTGAGTCTTTGGAGTCCATTTTAAGAAACCATTCTGCAGGCACCATCCTTCCCACCACAGACTCATTCCTCCAGCTTGCCTGTGAAGGCGCCCCAAGTTTTGCATCTGTAAGGAAGCAAATGAAAACCAGAGGAAGCCCCCATTGATGGCATGTCACAGATCTGGGAGCTCTGATACAAACAGCAGCTCCCCAATGAAAGAATGACAAAAATATGGTTCTCAGAGCTGGAGAACTTCCTGTTGCTTTTTAGCTCTACCGCTGAAGAGGGAGGAAATCTGTGACACTGCAATATAATTATTCTTTTTCCACTGTCAGGGACCCAGGAGAACCGCATTACTCATGTGGAGGAGCCATGAAAAAGCTGCACAGGTCCTCCCAAACAATTGGTAATAAAACTTTGCTCCTGATGGTGCCATCTCCAGAGTTGATGACACATCTTTGTTTGCTTTCATTCAGATTTATGTGGGTTTCCTAGGCCTCCCTTCCATTTCTTTGATGTTGATCACAGACAAAATGATGTCACTCTTGGCCAAAGGCTGGCACCAGGCACAAGTGCAACAGCAAATGAATTTTATCAGTAATTCATTACATGCTGGCAGTGGATGGTTGGCCCTGGGAATCTCTTTGCCCAGGCCTGTGGCCAGGCTGGAGAGAGCAAGAACTTACACCCAGTGCAAATCTGCTTCATTCACATGTCTCTTTCCTATTCAGTCCCATGTTGCCACCTGTCTTCCTGATCAATCCTGTACAGCCCTGAACCCCTCATGTAAGAGCACAGAAGCCCTCTAAGTACCTCTCTGCTCCACAACACCAGGTATCTGAGCCACTGCTGGTCTATAGCCTCATGCCTACCTGCCCTGATAGGACAGACAAAATAGATTGGTTTCGAATTTGCCAAAATGTGGAAATACTTTGTATTTTCAGATCAATCAAGTGCAACTGTCAGCATACAACTGTATCACAAAGGAACTTTAATTTTTCATTAATTCTGCACCCAGCTTTGAATTCCTGGGCATTTGCCCAGAAGTTTGCACTTTAAAAATAAATAGGAACAGTACTGGGTGCTTCCTTGTCCCACTGGGGTGCTCAGTGGCTCAGTGGGCTGGCTCCAAGGCTGTGTGTGTGAAATGCACATGTTCTGCAGGCAAAGGGTCTCCCCACCTCCTGCAGTCACTGCAGCAGGTCTCTGTCAGGACCAAACAGCTCAGTTCAGCCTCAGGCCTGAGTCTTAGTTGCTTCAGCTCACTGGATGGGATCCAAGTGCTTGTCACACTGCCACAGCTCTGCTGGGGAAGTTGCATGTTTTTCCCTGTGCCAGCTTTATCTCAAAGCGTTTTTTCTGTATATAGTTCAGTGATTTAAGTAGATGACGTGGAGGCACAGGAGTTGGAGTCCTCACATGTTGTGTGCGGCACCAGTGGATAAAGAGAGCGTGAAGGAAGTGAGTTATCCACCCACACACAATCAACACAAGGATTTGATTTCACTGGAGATTTTTTCTCTTTTATTTTCCATCATAATTAAACAGTTTTGCACTACCTTGTTCTCCAAGCCCTTCTTGATCTCCAAGTCCCTCTACCTCCTTCTCTGTGTGTGTCTGTGTAGCTGGGTCCCTTGAATGTTTATTCTGCTGCAAAATGTAGTGATTTCTGGGCAGGATGTCCAAAGATAAATCTGGCTTGTGGCAAGAGTTAAAAAGATTACAGTAAGGCCTTGTTTACAAAAGAGAAGGATCAGCTGCTGTTCTTGGAGTTTGTTTAAAAATTCTTTTTTTAACCATCCTTCTTTGTGTTTAGGTTTGTTTCCCTTGTTAAATAAATAACCGGTAAGGTCTCCATTGATCACCTCCGTCCTGTGCGTGTGCCTGAGGAGAGAGGAAAGCAAGAGGATTCCATGACTTTCTGGAGAGGCCAGAAAATTTCTAGGAAAATTTTGTTAAGCATCAGGGAGTGGCAGAGTTAAATGCAGCCCAAAGCCAAACCAACAAGCTGGAACAGGTGAGAGAGTGGTCACTTATGATAAGCCATATGTTCATGAACATATTCACACATAAATCTTTCTTCTTTCTGCCTTCCCTTCTTCCACAAGGTGGCCTGAGCAGTGACAGCTACTGGCCTGACCTGCCTGTGGAGCTGTCTGCCTCCTTCCCACAGCAGGAACCCCAGGACTGAACCACCAGAAGAGCAGCAAGGTCACTGGTAGATAAAACAGCCTGGCCAAACTCGAGGGGTTTCCCAGCCTTTTCAGCCTTTTTACCATAAAGGGCTGATGAAGAGAAAGCAGGGATGAAGAGGAAGCTAATGCTGACCTCTGTTGACAAACCAATGGAAGAAAAATTCAAAGACAGATTCTGGCTCAATCAGTCTTGAGATCACTTCCCGGTGTGACTTTCCATCCTCCTACATGTTTGCCCTTCCCTAGGTTCACACTTTGCAGGGGCCAACAGCAATGCCTGGTGTTTCCTCAGCTCACAGAGTGCTCAGCAGTGTTGCCTCTCCTGAGCTCATGAGCACAGCTCATGAGGCACACAGCTCACACAGCACACACACACACTGAGGCACACGAGCACAGCTCTCCCTTTATTGCCCTGACTCTATGGTGAAGACAGAATCATATTTTGGGGTTCAGTACAGTTCTTTGGGACCACTTTGAAATACAGCACATGGGACCATAAGTCCCTTCCCAATGATGGAAACCATTTTCAAAGAAACTGTTCAGGAAGATAGACCTGCGATTTTACATAGATGAGAACAAACTTCATCTCAGTGCAACCCTGTTTAGGGAATAAAAGTAGTGATTTGCTTAGTTTGGATTTCCTTCATATAAATATTATTTTTCCTTAAATAAAATAAAAGCAAGGTATGAGGGAGTAGGTGAATAGAATTAATTTTAGGAGCACAGCATGAATGCATTTGAAGGTGAAGTAGGTGCTGTTTTTCAAGAAAGCAGTGATGCATTTCAGGACCTTGAAGGCTGGTTCATTGTTAGAGCCATAATCAACTGCAGAGAGCTGAATACATTCATCAGCGTAGATGACCTCTTTACCAATGCTTCCAATACCAGGAAATAATAAGCAACATTTAGGTGTAGCTCCTAAATGAAACAGAAGCTGCTAGGATTGAATTCCTCTGTGGAACAAGAGCTCCACCTTCAAAGCAAGACTTCATCCTGCAGTGCCTCTATCCTAAAAAAAGAACATTGCAAAATAGAGACCAACTCACCTGGTCCGGACTCGCACTACATTTTTTTCAAGCTAAGAAAAACATCTGACAAGACTGGGAAGTCTTCTATAAAATCATCTGGTCACATAACAAGACAAGATCTTTAATGCTAACAGTTTAAACCACTAGAGTTAATGTGCTTTGGTCAAGACCTTGTTTAATTCTAAGTTAATAATTTTTTTGATCAATTATTCAATCATTCAGGGCCTGCAATAGTGATATACATTTTAAATTTATACAGATAATTGTAGCAGGTTCAAGTTGAGGAATAGAAGAATGTCCAAATATGTTGTTATTTATTCCTCATGTAACCTATAGACATTTTTTTAATCCTGTTCTATAATGTCCTTGGAATGGCAAAGTGATCAAAGCAAGACGTACCTACAGTGCTACTTTAAAGTCATGGGACTTCACACTGAATTTTGTGATAACAGAAAAGAAATTTTCCAGAAAGCCTTATTCCCACTTTCCATGCCACCAGATCTGAATCTTTGCAAAGGCTTTAAAAGGACTGAAGCAATGTTTGCCTCATGCCAGCCCTTCACCTGGGGTTAACATCAATGCCTATATTTCCTCACTCAGTGCCAGAATGAACAATTAGTCCCCTACTTGTGAACTCCTTTCAAAATACTACCAATAATTTTTTGCACCACTACTAATGATGTCCATTAGAAATATGGCAGCCCAAGTTTTCCAGCTCCTGTCCACCCTTTTTCCCCATGGTTTAGGACAAGCATGGCAGGGAGGCAGATGCCCAGAGCACTTTCTAGTTTCTATCTCTAATGGCACCATAATGAGGCTGACAGAACCGTTAGGATTAGTTTAGTAGAGGAATTAAGCATCTGGACAAAAATTGGATATGATGGATTTTCCCCATTAGGGTTTTTGGTCTGAGCCCAAGATAAATGATTATCGGTGTAATTACAGGGTGATTATGCTAAGTTAATTAATGGCATGTAGCTTTATTTACAACATATTCTCTTTCCCCAAAGATTCGGAGAGTGCCTCCCCCTCCCAGCCCTCCCCTCCTTTAGCAGAATAGTTCCACAGAGATATTGGCAAGCTCCAGAGGATTTTAACCACTTGCTTACTTACAGAAACAGATGCATGGGCTTGAGGGCTCACTTATTTGGCCTCTGATCAGGAAACCACTGGGGTTGTATCTGCTCACAACACCTAAGCATGTGGCCCTGAGGTATTTATCAAGGTTTAGAGCTGATCAGCATACAGAGCTCAGTGCAGGTGCAGTGCTGATGGGGACAAAGATATGCAATGGCCTGAGGAACTCTTTCCCTTTCACAGGAGGTAACAGGGATAGTCCCAGGCTGACAGGGAAGACCTGAAGACTGTGTGTCACGATGATATCCCATTCCCCAGTAAATATGTCATGTGTATAAACAAGAGGGAATAAACCAGACACACATAAGACAAAGTGCTCAAGAGGGAAGAAAAAGAAAACCAAGCAAGTTTCCCAATGATTTGGGAAAACCAAATATGAAATCAACCACAAAAGCCCTGCTGCAGTCACATTTGAAAACTCCCTGGGAATAGAGGCCAGCAATGTAATGCAAATTAAGTCTGGAAGATAGTTGCTCGCTTTTCTCACTCCTGCCTCCTCCCAGCAAAGCATATCCTACCCACCAGGGAATCTCATACAAAATGAGGGTTGAGAAGGCAGCAGGTGTAAAGGCACCTCCTATACAAACACACCTGTGTTCAGGGGAGGCACTAAGAACTCCGTGTGTCCCGCATCCCTGCAGAGTAAATTTAGGGTGCATTTTGCCCCTGTGATTCCCACTTGGGAAGGAAATCAGAGACTGGGCTGTGTAGGTAACCTCTAAATCATGCAGCAGTCTTCAGACTACTGCTTTCAGGACAGGCAATGCAGAGGGATGAGAAAGGGCCTCTCTTGTTAGGCACTCTTCTTCCCCCTTTCTTCAATGGCTCATACCACTGATGTGAGTACCCAGACCATACTTACAGGCTCTGACTCATAACAGGAGCTCCAAGTTTGACCTTTTTGAGGCACTGACTTTACCCTCCTGCAGGTCTTAGTGTCTTACTTCTTTTCAGATCCTAATGACTAAAAGCACTCAAACACATACATAAATATTTACCTCATTTTGCTAAGGAGACAAGACTTACACGATTGAGTGGTGTCTCCTTGAGTCAATTACGAGAGAAACTGAGCAACTGGTTAGCAGAAGTCTCAAAACACTCTAAGCTGAAGACAAATAGGTGACCCATTAGAGAAGAGGTACTTAGTCAATGCTAAGATATGTGAGTGCAACACTGTATTCAGCATCAGAAAAGTCACTTTCACAAACAGCATTCAAGTTTGCGAAAGAGATTATATCATGAGTCATGACTTCTTCACCATGTGTATTTCCTGGTAAGGGGGTTGGCAGCCTGTGATTACTTAGCTTTTATGGAAAAACAAGCATCAGATAAAAAGTATTAAAAAATAAACCTTGCCAGAGGTTCGTCAAAGGACCCTCTATTTTTAAAGGCCACTGAGATGGTTTCAAGCCATCTGTCATCCCAGTCCATCATACTTCCCCAGCAAAAGTGTGAAGCCTTTATTTAGAAAGTCTTTTCATACCTTGTTACCCTTGGGCTTCTTTGCAAACTCTTTCTGTCATCTGTCCCCAAAGCAAGCCAGCTCCCATTTCAAATGGGTAGGGACATTGCCATTTTGAGCTACTTTCCTTCCTCCTTCATTAGTTGCTTTTGCAAGTCTTGGCCTAGGAGATTTGCACTGTGGCAAGCTTGAAGAGAGTCCCAAGTGCCCCAACCAAATGCCTGCCCTGTAGAATCATCCTCCTTCTATGTAGGTCAGAAAATCACTTTCCTGGACGCCAAAAATTATGGGGTATTCCATCAGCCTTTGCATTGCCCAGAAGCCTGGCTTCATTAGGAAAAAATGCTTATTAAAATTATAATCCTGAATCTAGTTCAGACCTGAAACCACAGGCCTTCATCAGCTGCTCAGTCAGCTTTCTCATGAGTGTGTGATCTGACATCCCGGTTCGGACACTGCTCACTTTCTAGCCTGCAGACATTCACCGATGTCTCATTTCTCCTGTCCTTGGGAAACTTCCAGATTTCCCTTGTGGAGTGAAGGGAAAACACAGCCCAAAGGCAAGGGAGAAATGAGTTGCTGGATGCAAAGATCTTGCAGGTCTCTAGCTGCTGGGAACTTGCAGGGGAATTATACTTCTTGTCCCCTTGGATTTGGGTCAGAAGAACAGCACACATGTGATTCTTTCAGAATTTACTGGAAATTGTGTCCAGTGGCATTGAATACAAGGAACGAACACAAATCTCTGAGATAGAAACTGTGGCATTAAAGGTGGAAGATTTTATGTGGGAAGAAAGGAGCAGATCAAGTTCATAGACATATCCCAGACAGTGCCAAGACTATATCTAAAGTGTCCCTAAATCAGGGCAGGAGGAAAGAAGCAGTTCTCTATGTCACTTAGATGAACTAACCATTTCCAGTGCATGAGAATCTTGTTTGATTTTATCTATTCAATTCAGACTCCAGGAGTTAGTCTGTATTGTTCCTGTCTCTCAGGGAACATCCAGAAACCATTACACCCCTGCGACTGAGGGGCACAACACAAAGGTAGAGAGCAAGGAGAGCAGGTGTGGGCAGGTGAATTGGAACCACCAGGGCTTTGGATGGAGAGCTATGCTTCATGCAATATTGATTTGCACATGGAAGATTCCCTAAGGGTGGATGATGGGGAGATTGGCACCAAAAAAATATCAGTGTCTATCAAAGGACAGTGTGAGCTGTACCACCTCTTAGGATAACTAGATATCCAATACTGAGCATATCTTGGATGATAATGTTGAGCCATCTCTGGAGCAAATGGCAAGGTCTTTCTCAGGTTCTTCTGGAATCAGAAACTGGAAAAACCGGACTCATTACTCTGTGGGTGTGAATTAGGTCCCAAGAAGGTCAAACACATCTTGAAACTATTTGGGAAGTCTTTCTATAGAGAAACTATGAAAGTTTGAATGGTACATAATATTCTGATTTTTATTCTCCTGGATGTTCATGCAAACTGGGAGAAGTACTACATCACACCTTAAAACCCTCGAAGAACCTCACTAGATATGTGAATAAGTAAGTAAACAAGACAAGTATACCAATTTTATCTGTGGCTTTTTCAATTTTCAGTCAATGCCTCTGCAAGTAATTTCTGCTGATGTGATTTTTCAGAAATCTCCCTTGTTCATGGGCAGAAATGGCACACCTGTCTGGAGGCAGGAAAGGCAGGCTATCTGATTTCAAATGAGGATATATCTTCAGGTCTGGACCTAATGGACTTCCTAACAGCAGGTTGACCAAGGGCCATGGTTTTGAAGTTATTTGTCCTATTTCCAGGCTGTCAATCTCACCAATAAACAGTCCTTTCTCTCCCAGGGCTCAGGAGCATAATTATTACCAAAGCTGAAATTATCATGTGTCAATAGAGCCGTGGTGATGAATTGCATGAGTGCTGCTAGGAGCAGAGGAATTAGGATGGGAATGGACCTCAGGAGGTCACTACGGCCAGCATTCTTCAGTCTGTGGTCCATGGTCTGGTAGGCATCAGGCAGTAGCCAGGAAACTTTGGAACAAGTTAATTTTCCAGTATATACACTCATTTCCACATGTGGGAGCAAGCAAGGAAGTGGAGGTGGGGGCCCGAGGGGGCAGGGATGACGACAGTAACACGGTTCAATGTTTGAAATAGCCTGGAAGTGCAATCCAGTGTAGAAGCATTGCACTAGGTGAACTGTAGTTCCTCCCGGTTCAGAAAGGTGAAGTCATCCTTGGAGACTTCAGAGGAGAAGCAAGGGCTAAGGAACACCAGTTGAGTCCAATCCCCTGTCCTAAGGCAGAATTCAGCTATATTAAAACATTTCTGCCAAATATTTTTCTAACTTCTTCTTAAAAATTTCTATTAACATAGATTCCACCCCTTCCCTAGGCAATGTATTCCAGCATTTAACTGTTCTGACTGTGAAAAAGTGTTTCCTGATGTCTAACCTGAATCTTTCTCAGTGCAATTTAATCCCATTATGCCTTGTCCAATCCATAGGAGACCCAGAAAGCAATTTATTCCCTTTCATAGCCCCAGGCAGCACAAGGTAAAACATGTTAGCATAAACCTCACTAAAAAGCATACAGTATGCAATGTAGAGAAGTTCAGAGTACTTAACTCAAGGAAATTTATGTTGTTGGGAACATAAAACAATATCCTTCTCCTCCTCAGCAAAAACAAGGTAATTGGTTCATGGCAAAAAGGAGCAAACTGCAAGTCCCAGGACATCCTTGAGCTATTCCCTGAAGTCCTCCTTCAGGGAAAAAGCCCATCTACTTACCCCCAAAATGTCTTACATTAAAAAAAAGAGGCATTGGAAGCAAGGTGTCTCTAAAAGGATCTTACTGTCTCTAGAGTTCTCTTATTCCTCTGCTGTGCCAAGAAATCAGAAGGACCAATAAAGAGGGGGGAAAAAAGAGTTAAGAAAAGAACCTTTGTGGGCAGCTGTTAAAAGAAGCTTGAATGCTTATTTATTTATTTTTCTATGGGGGAACATTGATGCGAAGAGAGAATAACAAAGAATTGCTTTTGGAGAAGTCCAAAAGCTCCCTGCTGACAGGTTGGCCCCACCCTCCCCTCTCCAGTGCACAAGGACCCTTTTCAAAGAGAATCACCTGGCCCATAAATTCCAATTTATGGTAATTTAAGAAAATAAATTATGAACTCCAGCCTCCAACAGTGTTTAGAAAAAGCAAGATTAAGCACAGCGATTAAAAAAGAAAAGCATTTCCTTGCCACTTGACTTTGCAGGTGGGATTTCCTCCAATCCTCCCAGGTTTGTGGCTTCACTGTGCAGAGCCTTAAAGGGGTTAAACTGGCACAGATGGGGTGGGGGTTGCAAACACTGTGAAGACTGGAGGAAGGGCAAGAGGAAATTAAGTGGCTTCTTTCTTTTCACCTTCCTTTTACCAGTTATCTGTAGCAAGCCCTCAGAGCACCTATATTTAGACTAGGATATATAAAGAGGCGCAGATGGACACTCGACACAGGAACATTTCCCATTTTCTATTAAATTGACTAATTTTTAGCTTCTGCACTGCTTTCTTCAGTGATCTGGGATTTGGCCAAGGACAAAAAAAAAAGCTTTTAGGGCCACTTACTGAATAAAGATCTTACCCGAGACTTAATTACAAATGTAGTGATCCAAATTACATAGGCAACAATGTTGGATTCAGCAGGGAGATGCTTCAGAAACCAGGGCCAAATACTTCGGCTTTGTGGGGAGAAGAACAGAAAATATGGGCACGTCATACCCCTGTCAGTCCTCCTGGGACCACATGTCTTCTTCTAATAAGCATGTTGTCCTCTTCTCGTACAGGGGAAAGCTCCACCAGAGGGCAAGTTGGATTCTGCATCCCTGCTCCTCTTCTGGGGAGGCCAGAACTTTACTCCTCAAATGGTCAGAAATTCTCTCCTTTCCAGTTTTAGATTATTCCTGGCCACATTTATCTTTTTGCCTTCTGGTATGAAACATTTTTACTCCAGCTTAAATAGCTCTTCCCCTTCTGGCATCTTACTTTCTCCAACCTCAGCATAGCCACGGAAACTTTGTTGACCCTTGTTTTCCTGAAAAAAAGAAAAAAAAAAGCAAGCAAAGTTCCTTCTCTTCTCTTAAGAAACAGGGTCTCCAATGCTCTTTTTCTTCCCAAACTCCTATTTTATTCCTGGGCTAACATCAGTGTTCTCTGTGTAAAGAAACAGGCTTCAAGTCTGGTCATGAAACAGAAACTGGCTACAGGATCCTACTCAAGACCACAGCACCATGGCTGAGGTACCATGGATGATCTGGCAGAAAGTCCTGGGGGAGAAGCTCAGAAGAAGCTTCTGTCTGTGCCCAGTGTTTTATGGTCTGCACCAAAGAATGGCTGTCAACACTTGCCTTCCTGGGATAACATTTCTTCCAAAGCTCCATGGTGCATACCAGAGTCCACACCTCAACAAGGCGTGTCAGCATGTCTTCCCTAGCAAGGAAATCCCATGGGAGACCCTCTCTTCAGACACACAGAGTGTGGGTCAGGAGTCAGATTGCTTTCAGCTCGTACGAGGATGACAAAAGCTCCCCACACCAGCCAGTATGATTTTGACATCCACATCTTCCTACCCCGACCCCTACCCTGGACACCTGCTCCTATACTGCCACCCAAACCCTGACACTGTCTCAAAGCCCTGGAGTTTGTTCCTCTGGCTGCATTTGTGTCCTCCCCACTCCTGACCCAGGCTACAATCTGAATCCTACCAGTCCAGCCCGCCTGGTTTTCAGACCATGCAGCGTCCACACCCCGGGCAGACGGAGCAGGGTCAGGGAAGCCCCTGGGGAGCAGCGGAGGGGCAGGGTTAGGGCAGCAGGGAGGGTGCAGTTAATGCTGCCTGGGGCTGCTGTGACCACAGCCATGAAGGAAAGGTGTGGGCTCCTCTGAGTTCAGAAAGACCAGACACTGGTGATGATACATGATGGAAAGTGTGCTCTGGCCAGGGCTGAGCTTGGCCAGAACATTACCCTGACATCAAGTTTCCATTATGTTTTTGTTGCCATTTCCAAGTACAATTGTCTTTTTCCTGGGAGAGAGGAAGTGTTGAAACCATAACATTTTCATTTCCCACCTGGAATTTCTGTGGGTTTTTCTAAGAGTTGAAGGTGGGGGATGGTGGAGGGAGCAGAGGGGAGAGATATCTCTTTGCTTGCTTCCTTGACTTTCTTCTCTTCTTTCTTTTCTCTCTCTCATTCTTCAAATAAAATTATCTTTTTTCACTGACACAACTCTCTCCCCTCCCCTTTCACTTCCTAACCAGATTTGACCTGTATTTTCTTAGGCATAAATTAATCATTTAAGATGCCCAATTTAGCACGCTGGACTGAGTCTATTTTCCAGAAGATAAATGTACCGCATTTTGTTAAAACCTAGTTCCTGGATTCTGTCTCTCTCAAGATGTCCAATAGTTATTCCATCAATGCTATTCCTCCACAATACAAAGAGTCAAAATCTCCAATAACTTCAGAAAGCATTATCTTTGTATAGTGAAGACAGTAATCTGAACTCTAAAACAAATGAAATTTATTCCTTAAAACAGCCCCAAAAACTCAAGAGATGCCAGCATATTTATTCATAAACAAAACTTCTCTAGCACAATCCTCAACTTCCCAACAAGAAGTTTTGTGAGTGAACTTTATAGTATGACATCAGTGAACAGATGGCAGGCATAGCTGTTGGCAGAGTGATGAGAAAGCTGGCCATTTATAATGGAAAATGTCCTGATAAAATGGAATGCGCTTATTTTATTCCACGGTAATGTTTATAAAATTCCTTTCCTGAGGCTTCTTCAAAGATCTTTTCATCGTTATTGCATTATTATTAATAATAAAACATATATAAAGGAAAAAATGTGCATAACAAATGACATTTTAAATACCCCAGAGAGAAAAGGAAAGGTTTTCAGCACTGTTAGGGTTGATTGCATTGTGATGATTTGTTACAACCTTTACAGTTACAATCCATGATGGCACGGACATTTCTCCCAACAGGGTTAATTGCAGAATAACACTCAATAACTGGCTGGCCTTCCCCTTCGAGGGACAACACTGGAGTGTGAAGGCATGCACAGACGCTGCCAAATCTCTGTACCTTGAGACTCTCTGAATGCTGATGTGCCTCAAGTCGTTCAAAGGCAGACTTTCAGCTGGATTTAATTCAGGATAGGTCCATTATGTAAGCAGTGGGGAACAAAGCTGGGCCTTCAAAAGATTGTACTGTTGAGGAATGGTTTTTGCCTTGAAAAGCCAACTTCAGGTAGTTCAATCTAATTTAAATTAAATTAGTTCTAATAATATTTTCTGGAAATTTCCAGTGATGGCACATGACACAAAGCTGGGAAGAAAAAGATTCCTCTCACAGATAACCACTGAAAATTCTGCACTAGTGCCTAACAGGAGGAGACACAGGATAAATTGAGGGTGGGATTCCTCAACCCACCACAGTGCTGAGTCACAGCACAGAGAAAGGAGACCTCCTCCCACTCCTCCACATTCTACCCTATTTGTCTTAATTCCAGGAGCTCAAAACCAAATAGGCTTTGCTGAACTTAAAATGTCTTACAAAGTGATTTCACTTTGATAAGACAGGATGAAGATGTGTGGTTTGACTAAATTCCAACACATTTCCTTCATACACAGCCCCAACAAACCAAGAGAGAAATCAGTGACAAGGTTTAAAATAGCATAAAAGCGAATTAAGCAGGGGAACAAATCATAACAATAATTGAAGGATTATCATCAGATAGTTCTTATCAGTCCTTATCTTCCAGCTTTCTATAAAAGCAGCTGATATCATTATTTTCATTGTAAAGACAGTGAAGCTGAGGTCAAGAGAGATCAAACAACTGACGAATAGTTGCCTTGCCAGACAATGATAGAGCTACAAGGCTGTTCATTCTTTACCTGTCGCATTCGGATACAATGCATCCATCAGAATAAAAACCTGACAAAGTAGACTTTGTCCCAGGACAAAAAGATAGGAGTCAAAAAGCTTGTCATCTTTCAGAGAAAAACCACCTCAGTAGACAGACTCCCTTTCCAATCTATTTAGCAATATAAAAGAGAGAGGGCAGCTACGATCTCATGCTATCCACTTACAACCAACAGGCAGTGTTACAGCAACATGGTTAAACAAACAACTTGCTGTTCCAGCCCCCCTTGGGTCAGATTCCTTGGTGGGGACAATTTATTTCCAGCATTTCCATATCCGGATCTGGAAGTCATTATATCCACCTATTCCTACAGTGAGCCACCCTGAGTATATCTGAAGTTTCTATCTCATCCTGAACAACATGCCAGAGACCAGCTGTGCTGGAGGAAACTTGTTTTCTAGTAGATACTCAGATTTAAATCTTCTTAGGCACGGAACACCAGCTAGTCTGGGTGAACTGGATGCTGAATTCACAACAAGTTCCAGGGTCATGCCTGAAATCCAGCATATTACAATTTTATGCTGCTTCCTGCTTCCCTCTTTTCACAATTCTGTGATGTCCTCAATTTACCTGCAGATATATTAAGAAAGTTCTTATCTTTTGGGCAAAACCTCAACTTGGAAAAGCCACAGGAACTATAAACTATACTTCAGCAAATTGCCTTAAGCTCTCCAGCTCACTGTGGTTTGATACCCTGCCTAGTGGACCATTCCTAGTCCTCAAATTAATCCACAAAATATTTTTTTTAATTTCTTTCCATCTGCAGCATTTTCTGTTCCACCTCCTCTATACAGCTCTGCTTCTCTGAGACAACAATTGTAACAACAACAATAAAATCTAACAGCAACAACAGAGTGCCTAATTTCAGGCTCCACTGTGGTCATTTCCCTGCTCAACATGGTAGTGAGACACGGACATGGGCACCAGGTTCCATCTCTCTCCTGCCAAGGATCTAATATCCTGTTCTCAGCTCACACATTTTGGATCTGCCACTGTTTCTGCCAAAAAAAAAAGCTTCATTTTACAGGAGAGGAATGAGAAAAAATAAGAAAGGGAGAATATGAGGAAGAAAGATTTTTAAAGGGCAGCCAAGATAATTCCTCCTGGATATTTTGATCTTTTTAAATAATTTGTTCTTGAAGAAACTATATTCTGGTGGTCCTCTGCAGGAGAGTGCCTAGTGGAACATAATCCTATCACCTGGGAAGAAAAAAGGTGCAAGATAATATTATCCTTTTCTACCTCTGAGAAAAAATGAACTTTTGGATGAGAAAACCCTACTAGGAACAAGAGAAGATTAACCCTCTCTCAGGTCTATTGCATAGCATCCTCACAGATATGGACAGATGTGCAGAGATACAAACTAATTTCAGAAATGTGTTCAGGTGAGACAAATCCCATCAGGATCCAGAACCAGTGACTGAAAACCATTTCCCAGAAATTCCTTTTTGCTTTTTCCCCGCTGCCAGAAATCATGTCACCAATTCAGGGCACTGCAGTGGCTCCACCTCTGTCCTCTGTTTGCTCAGATCTCCTTCCAATCATCCTGAGTTCATACCTAAAAGCTCCTCTGTGCATCATCCAAAATCAGGTACTTGTCCTCTAGAGGCATGGTCCTCTCCTGTCTCCTTTTTGGCTGAGATGGGCATGCAGCTCTAGAGCTCAGTAAACAAAGCTTACAACTTCAAGATGAAAAGCTGTCAGACCACTCCTTCCACTTTGTTTGCCAGGGTATTTCTGGCCTGAACCCTCCCAATTTGTGTGAGTGAAGGAGACCTGCTCTGGTATGCAAGGAGGTAGCACTGAGACGCATCATCCTGAAGATCCAAGTGAAAGTCATAAAGGCTCTTTGACTCCACAGCTTTTATGGAAAAACTCCAGGTTTACACCAGGTTTGGCGAGAGCAAATAAAGTGACTCTTTTATTTTATTTCCTGAATTCAATACTGCTTCCAATTCATGTTCCCAGTCTGTACCCTACTAAAACTCCAGACCTTTAAGTTCTGTTTTCTGTAGAGCTGTATTATTTACTCCATGCTGGTTGGGACAGTCCTGTAAAGGTCTGACTTGGTTTGTTGCCATTCTCTTAGTTCCAGTTTCTTTTGGAAGTAGGTCTCAAATAGTGAAATTCATTCAGGGTTATAGAAAGATCAAAAAAATTATTTTTTTAATGATAGATTTTTAGAATAGATACAGGCCTTATACCTAGTTTTCCAGCTGAAGTGATTAAACTCATTGTTTAGGTCCTACAGCTGGCTTGAATTTGATCTCCATTGCAATGACAACCTACAAGAAGAATGGAATGAAATAACAATTACAAAACACCCTGATTTTTTTATCTTTGCTGAACAATTCAAGCAAGGTTCTTTTTAACAGATTGCAGTGAGATTCTGCAGCAGTCTCAGCATCCATAGGCACTTGTCCCCTGTTCCCAGGTACTTATGTTTAGAAGATCTCATCTGGCCTTCTTATATGGTATCAGAGTACATTTAATACATGTCCTGATCACTCTGAGACTGCTTTATTTATTGGCAAGAAATTTTAAAATGTTCATTAAGGAAAACAAATTCATTTTTAAATACCATCCTTACTGAGGCAGCAGCTGAAGAGCTTGCAGTCTGAACAGCATCTCTTGAAGCTCAAAAAGCAGAAGAGCTGTGATTTTGGTCACATTACTATAACAGCTGAGCCAGGAACCAAAAATTCAGAAATTAGTGTAAAATGATGCCACTAGACTATGAAATTCAACTATTGTGCTGTTGACATTTTCTTGCCATTGTGAGCTCAAATAGAATCAAAATGTCTTTAGTCATTTAGACTTTACTTCAGACACAGCCTTATTTTCATTTCAATGTTGTTGATGTATGAAGTTGTAATATTGTCCACGCATGTTTCTTGTCAATAACATTAAGACAAAACCTATTTATAGATCTTCCCTGTTAAAAAATGCCCTATAAAAACCGAGTAATTTGTTTACAATGATAATACAAATGGCTCCACTCTCCAGCTCAGTTTGAGCCCTTTAAATTCAGAAGCCTAACTCTGCAAAGTTCAGTTTCCTAGCAATAATATTCTGCTCTATGCTTCTGAGCATACAGCCAGCACTGGCAATGCCTGACATAGCCTTATTTAGGCAGAGCACAGGAACTGCCTCGAGTCACTCGTGCCCCCAAGGCTCAGACCAGATTAAAGGTTCTGATATGAGACTTTACTACCCTTGGGAGCCCAAGTAACACAGCAGTGACTGCATTTGGGGAGGATTTGTATGCCTTGCATGACAGATTAACATTCTGTCTCTTTAACACAGGGATCTCCACACTACTGTGCTTTCCTAGGTAGGTAAATGAACTTTACACCAGGATTTTATATACACAGTCTTTGACCACTGGGCCAGAGCGTGTTTGTTATTTGTAAGCAGACATGCAGAAGCTTCTCAAAAAGATTTAGCACAAGACCTGGTGCTCTGGATCTCTGATTTGTTGGAGCAGAAAGCGGATCATCCACCAAATCATACAAAAAATAATTTCTTTTGCATCTTGTGGGGGTGTCAAAAAAACATAATTTTTTTTTATGATAGTGATTGCCTCTTTCTCCATGTGACATTGCAAAATTCCTTACCACAGGTAAAAGCACAATCTATCATATCTCACTTCCTTCAAAGTTCCTTCTACCACTTCTCCCTAGTGCTATATTTTCCCTGCCCTGGCTCCAGTGATGACTTCATTAGATTCACATTCAGGCCTCATATGATTCAGCCAGGTGTTACCTGTGTGTCTAAATCAGAGCTACACAGGAAAGGAGAGAAATCCCTGCTTCTCCAGAGAGTGTTTTCATGCCCCTTCCACCAAATTAGCACTGACAGAAAGGAGAAGGGGAAGGGAGTGACACATTGGTCCATACTGCTCCATGCTAAGTGAACACATGTCTAAACTCCCATTACAGGATTTTGCCCTGTAATTAAAGCATGGCTCAATTCAGCATTAGAAAGCTAATGTGGCTGAAATTAAGACAGGAACCGTTTCAACCCTCACTCAGCTCTTATTCTAGCAAAGTCCAGAAGGATTTTATCAATCCATGAGTTTTCTTAGGTCTTTCTCAGGGAGGTCAAAAACAAAGAAACAAATCCATCACTGGAACTGAATATTCATCCCAGCTGGATGCTGTAGAAACTCTTTCTGTATCCCATCATTCCCCTATTACCTTCTGTCTTGTAACAATATATTCAGGTAATACAGCCTTCATTTCCAAGCAGGATTCTTCTTTGCACATTTCTCTCTCTAATTTCAATATTTCTGATTTTACACCAGGCTGTATAGGCGTGGTAGATCATTTATTTTGGATCCCATTGAGTTTGAGGGCTCCCTGCAATATCCAAGCAATGCTTTTATCCCTGCATTCCCCTTTCTAAGATATTAGTATAACATAGCAGAGAGGGGTAATTTGGGACTCCCACAACACTGTCTTGTCTTTTTCTGTTATCAGTGCTCAAGGTAAAACTTGGACAATCTCCAGCCTTCTCCCCTTTAAATTAATTGGAATAAAATGGGTAGTCTGCTCCATTGTTCTTGCTAATGCTTCAAGTGTTCCTCCATCCCTCAAACAGCTTTGATGTCATCTAGTTCCACTTGAAGGGGAAAGAATGTGTTTGGGAATAATTAACAGGCTAAAAATTACTTTGTCAGAACATTTGTGTTATTGAATTACTTGCAGCTACCAGCTTTAGAGAGCTGAGACAGTGGTTGGGCACAACTAGAGCCCTTTAAAGGGAAAAAAAAAGAATGATCTTTTGGTGCAGCACAAAGTTGTCCTGAAGAAGGGCATGTTAATCTCCTGATTCTGCCTCAAAACTCTCATATTACCTCAGGAACACCACATAGTCTACCTACACTTCAGCCCCTCACACAAAATCCCCCTGGTGACTCTTGACTCATTATAGCATAAGCAAATATTAACATTACAACAGAGCTGTCTCTTAACCTGCATTCCTACCTCATCCAGCATAAGAGTCCTGGATTTTGTCAGTGCCTCTGGGCACTGCTCTAATACAAATAATTCTCAAGTCAGAAGTCTCTCTTTCTTCTCTCTTATATAGAGCATTGTTATTTTGAGGAGATGCAATAATAAATCTGCCAGCCTTTATAACAAGGACTGTGAGCAATCAATACAAAAAAGTCAACTAACATATGGCTCTTTCTTCTGCTACTACAAAGCAGAAATAAAGACACTTGTGTTGCCCCTCTACAGCTGATTTAGAAACTCAGATCACTTAGTCTCTCATTTCATTGTGAGAACAAGCATATATATAGAGAGAGGATTGCTTTAAAAGTACACTTTGGTATGGGATAATTTTACAGAAAAGAAAAAGTTCTGGCCTGAATAAATTGCATTTCATGCCTGGATTTTCAAGCATTTGAGCTATCTCACCCCTGCAACTAAGATAGCTGTTCCATCAGCTGTGCCAGGATCTAGCCTGAGGTTCTTGGAGATTTAACCTTTTCAAGCCACGGTGAAGAACCTAAGATTAGATTTAGAAACCCAGTTTACCCTCTGCACTCCTTTAAACTTATGCTGTGGTGGATCAGATGAGCTGTTCTGTGCCTGAGCAATTGCACAGACAAGAATGTGCACATACAATACATTTACTCAATAGGAAACCAGACTTGACAGCAAAAGAGGAGAGCCTAGAGAAACAAACAAAAAAAATCTTTTAGCACAGCCCCATTTTCTAGAGTCTCCATTTTCAAAATGCTATTTCCTCCTTCCTCCCTTATAAATCAAAGCTGGACCTGGCAATATCTATGGCTCAATATTATCTCCAGTGCCTGTAGTTCATTGCTCTTATATACACCTTCAGCTTAGGCCAGCTTGTAGCCTGTGAGAGTTTGTTAGAGAAGGATTGGTAGTACTTTTGAGGAAGGGGCAGTGCTTCATTTGAGAAGAAAATAAAGAAAATAATGTCTTTTCTTTCTACAGAGCTGTGTCAAAGGTCTCTTGTAGCAAAAGGAAGTGTTTCTGTAAGGAAGCAGAAGAAAATCTGGTCTGTCCTAGATGCCTGAAAGCCTGGTAGGCAAATTTTGTCTGCTACTCTTTTATTGCTAACTTAGTCTCTGCTGTATGACTCCTAAGAGGGACTTGGGCATTTATTAGTCAAAATGCTCTCTTAGGCTGGTTCTTATTTCTTCACCAATATGTTTCATTATAAAATCTTTATTGTATCTGTTCATCTTATGCCTGTTTCATATCTCTGTACCTTCAGTTGAAGGGAAGGGCAGAGTACTCAATGTGAAGGAGCAGCAAAGATGAAAAATCCACAAGTAGTGAGCAGAAGAGATTTTGGCTGCAGTGGATGGGGAAGGATGGGTTGTCCTTGACAACTAACGTAGCCAAGCCTGGTATGTGTGAAAGCTACTTGCTTGTCTTTGGGCTCCACAAAGGAAATATCTGGTGTTTGAACTGAGAGGCACCCAAAGCCATGCACCATGATTCAGCACCCTTTTTTTTTTCTGTCTCTGAAGAGAACTGTAAGCTCTGAGCACGGATCATGCTGCTAAATGAGTTTGCTGTATGTGTATTATATCCGGTAGTGAACACACTTCTATTAAGCTCAGCTGTGTTGTATTTATTCTGTTGAAAAACAAAGGAATGCTGTGCCTTCCTAAGGAGTTAATCCCCTGCCTGTGACCCTGTGGTCTGCCTCAGAAGCTATAGTTAAAGCTCTGCTTTTAACCACATCCTCTGCGTGTTGTGTGTTGAGTTTGTGCTGTTTTGTGCTTCCTTCTCTCCTGATTGTTAGGAGAATAAAAGGTGAGAAGGAAGCCATTGGGAAGTGTGGCTAAGGAAAGGAAAATACAACATATCAGCCAGACCACCCAGGTATCACTAACTTGGAAGGTGTCAAAATGTAAGCTGAGGTTGCCATCACGGCAGACTTTTAAAAAATTGGAAATTCAATTCAGTGTGTAGGGGGAAAACAATCTTAATGGTTAAAGTGAGTGATGGGATTGGAAAACTCTGAGGGTCAGACATCATATCAGGACACATAAAAATGAATTTCTAAATAACGTCTGTCAAGTGCTGCTGTCCTGATTTGAACCCTTCCTGGTGGCTGAGAGGCAGCACAAAGTGTTTGCTGTGCACCCCCCAGCACACAGGCACCCCCATGCCCCCACGGCCTGTGTATAGCTGTTCTCTCTTTCTACTTTGCTTTGGAATTCTTCTTTGAACTTTAGTTCTCATTATTTTTGGACTTGTCACTTTGTTTGGAAAGATTTATTTCCACTGTTCCTTCTCTGTTCTTTCCTTGCCTCTTCTCCTCTGGATGCTTTTTTGGCAAAGCCTATTGCTATTTTTTATGACTTTGTGTACTGTTTCAAAACAGTAAAATGTTTTTGAAGCAAGATGATCCTGTGTTGCTATGCTCATGCAGTAGCTCCTCCACCTCTGCTGCTTTTTGAAAGACTTGTGCTGTACTTCTGGTTTTCAGTGCTCATTAAGAAAACAAGACACTCCAAATTGTAAAACTAAAAAAAAAATCCACTCTTCCATGTATCATGATGTTACTGAGTTTTTTACTTCCCTACATGACAGCAAGCCAGATGTCATTTTGTGATCACATGCATTTACTCACAGACATGAATAAAAAGGAGCCTTCCCAATACTTCTGCCAGGTGAAGTTGAATTTAGCTGAAATTGGTGGTGTAAGAGAGACAGCTGGCCAGTGTGATTTCTGAATTGCCACTTCCTTTGGACACCAGGACTAAGACTAAAATGTTTGTCTTTGTGTATTTTAGATCATGTTGTACCATCCTAGAAAAAAGTGAACCAATTTCACTTGGAAGTTGGAGGCAAAGATCTAAATCTAATTTTAGTAGCTCAAAAATCATGCCAATTTATAAACAGACATGTAAATAGATTTGACTGGCTGAAATGGTTTTCCTTTAGTACTCTGGGGTGAGTCTTGTCCTGTGTCTGCAGGCTCCTACAGAAAGCTCTCGAAAACTCTTCACTTTATTCAGTACACTAAATGATAGCAATAGACATTTATATCAAGATTATTTGAAGAAGTGTCTCTGTGTACATAACCAGTACAGCTTGAATGTTAATTTTATATGGAGATGGGCCACAAAGCTGAGTTTGGTGCTTATAATGGCAATAAAAACAACTATTTTAGTTGTGTTTCTAGAGCTAATACTTGTGCTTCTCAATTATTTTTTTCTGAAATTGAGATATTTTTAGAAATAGTCTATTCCTCTTTTCTGCCAGTCAATTTTTTTGTTTTTTCTGAGAAATGCTTTTTGAGGTGCTGAGGTTGCTACTCAATACTGGTCTGTCTTAAGGGCTTAATTGTTTAGATGGCTATAGAAAAACCCTTATAACTAGATGTAGGTGCAGTCTGGCTGGCTGATGGGGTGACAAGATGCTGGAAATACATATTCACAGCTTTCCAGAGATGTGGAATGGAAGGGCCACTGTGACTCTTTGAGGAGAATTGCAACATCATTGTCCAGAAGGAGAGTAGCTTCCTGATTTGGACTTGTAGTGAATGTCAATAAAGGACAGCTGAATGTCAAATTTCAGAACCAAGATATTAGGTCACAACATGTAGTTAGCTACAGAAAGCATTATACAATCCAATCTGGTAAGATCTAATGCTTCTTTCAAAGGTAACAATTTCTTGCATCTTTTCAATTTGAAAGTTTTAAAAGAACTTTATTCCTCCACCTGAAATTCTCTTGTAACACATTTTATCCCTATACCTTTCTCTGACTCAGTGCTGGCTGAAATACATCTTTTTCCCTCCTGATAAATGACTTAAATCTATTACTAAATAAAAGCTTAATTCCACTTTTACTAGGCTATCTCCTGCACCTGCTTCCTCTTTCTTGAAGCGCACAAGCCAGAAGACTGTACACTCAGGTGTGACAAGAATACAATCTAAGAAAAGAGGATTGTGGACAACTCAGGAGAAAATGATGAATTCATCCCGTTTTGGTGGAAAGAGACATCCCAAAATGAGAGCAACTCTGTCAACAATTGTAGTGCTGTAGCAATTTGAACCAGACCCACGTACACCTGCAAAAATAATTTGTGCAGCAGCCACTGGAGGGGTAATAAAGATTTTTTTTTAAGCCAGTCATTGGTAGAATGAATGGATATTGTCAAAAGAATCCCTTTCCTGTATTAAAAATAAGCATGTCTTGCTTCAGCTTCTGCAAGACACAAATGCCCCAATCATTTCCCCTTCCTTTCTGGAACTCAGAACAGGCTTTCAAGGGCAAAACAAAGAAGTTCAAACTCTAGTGAGACCTGTGGAATGCAGCTCACAGTGAGTATTATACAGAGGGTCTTCAGGCAACCAGGAATTTCCTCTGGAAAGTGAAAAACAACTCTCATCTGAAGAAATAAATTTAAATAAGCTGAAGGTGAAAATGTTGGAGTTTGGAATGGGCTTTGTTAATGGTCTACAGGGACAGAAGCTCTGAGAGATGAATGGCTGTCCATCACAGCTGTTAAGGGATTATCCTGCTATTTTGCCTTGTGGTGTGGAGTTTGTGGCTCAACCAGTTTCAAACCCAAGGAAATATCTCTATTCCCTGCATCAAATAGGACTACTTATGTTTGGGAGAACATTTGCAGGCCTCAGACTGCAAGTGGTGGGGTGCCTGCAGTGGAAGTGCATGAGACCAGGCAGAGGCACAGTCTGCTGTGGCATGTGCTTTCCACACAGGAATGATGGATGTCTCTTGGGCACAAAGGACCCACAGACAGAAGGGAATGTGTGTGGCATTAGTGTCTCCACTGTATGAGCTAAAAACCTTGAGGCTAAATGCACTCTTTAAGAACTTTAGAGATCAGGTTTGTGGTCTCATCCAATGTTTCTATTGGAGAAGAGGTGTAACTGGTCCTGAGGAAAGCTTGCACTTGTATGTAGGGTGGTGGTTTGCCTCTGAACACCATACAGATTGTCCTGATAGAATTGGCTTTCACCTGTCTGTGTATCCTACAAAGAAGGAAGGAAGGGGATGGCACAGTCTGGGATCCAACATCATCAGTCTCAAGTCTTCAAACATTCTCATGTGCTTGCAGCATGGAAAGCTGGCATGTTAACACTCTTACCTTAATAAGCCCCAAAATAGCAAGATAGTAGGTGATTAGTGCAAATTTATAAAAGGCTGCTATTTTATCAAAGATGCTTTGGAGAAGAAGAGGGTTTCCTGGGAAAAATGTTTTCTTAAGCATCAAATGCAAGTTATTCCCCATTGTACTGTTTTGAGCTCTGTAAATTAGGTGTGGGTTTGCCCTTTGCCCAAACAACCCTCAGCTGCATGTTTTGCCCTCCATGCCCACCCTCTCTTCTAGTGTCCAGCACAGCATCTGCCACCCAATCACTGATCCTGCTTTAGACACCCAGCCTTTGGTTCATTTCTAATCAGTTGCAGGGATGAGGGAATCCTGTGTTTGGCAGTGCTTGTTTCAATTCTGTTTGATTTTGCTTAGCTCTCATAAAGTCGATCCCGAAGGGCCCTGTCCATTGCATCAGCTTGCTGCTTGCTTTCAGCTTCCATGCCTTTGCTTGCTTGCAGGCAGTCACCCAAGAGCAAAGTCAAACAAACCAGGCTACCAGGAGGCCAGCCAGAGGGTGTTCTTGCAAAAGAAATTTCACCCATCTTACCCAGAAAAGGGTGGGGAAAGAGACAAATTCTCTATTAAACTGCTGTCCAAGGGACATCCTGAATACTCCTGTCTCCCTTTTGAAACAAATATAAATAATTTTTTTTCTGTTATGGGGGTGGAGGGACCTGTTATGAACACAAAAATTTTACTGCTTGTAGTTTCAATCTAAACTTCAGCTGCCAGCATTTCAGGGCTATGTAACAGCCAAAACAGAGGAAAAATAAATAAATAAATAAAATAACCACAAATTTAATAGTAAAGCTGCAAATCTGAAACATTCTTAAGTTAAAGAAAGCCAGATGTAAAGGAGTTAAAGGAGTTACAGCCAAGCTATGTTTTCTCTTTTTTTAGTTTGTTTGGGGATTTTTGGGGTTTTTTTTTGTGCTACTGCTAGACATGATCACAGTCTTCACTTAATGAAATAAGGCACACTATCTCATTTGTATTTCTTTAACTTGTGGAGTCTGTTCCTGTTCCAGTCTGGCTAGATATTAACAAGGAAAGAAATGGGAGAAGAGAAGATGCTGTCTACCTGCAGCAATGCAGCGCCACAATGTTCTCCAGGAGCTGATGCCAGCAAGCCCCGCTCAGCTCTGGCACACAAAGCAGCAGCACAGTGCAGGCTCAAAGCAGGGAGGGGATTGGAGCAGGCTCCTTGCGTGTTGAAGCTGCTTGAGAATTTAGTTGCCAAACACTGGCAAATTTTCTATTAAGCCTGTGTGATTTTTTTAACTTTACAACTTGACCATATTTATATATATTTTTCTTTTTCACGTTGATGATATAAGTGCCATCTGTGAGACCACAGCAGTCCTTCTGTCAAACTTTACATTCCTATTCTAAGCAAAGGCATTACAGTTTTTCAATGGAACTGTTGTTTATTTCTTTTTTCACCTGGACAAAAAGATGTCTTCAATTTTCCTTGGGAGTGGAACTTTTTTAGCTGAAACTTCAAATAAAATAATTCTGAAGCAGTATCATGGAAAACTTCAGGTTAAGCCATTTCAGTACGATAGTTTTAAAAGCAATGATAAAACAGACCTTTCTTCAAGAAAAAAAAAGTTAAATTCCATCTTTATTGCCTATGTTTACAGAACATGGGGTGATAGGGCTTTTTAGGGAACCCCATGCAAACATTCTCTCTGTGGGAATAACACCAATCCTGCCACTGATTGGTATGGAAGGTAAAGATCTCTAGAGCCCTCAACTTCTTCAGGGATACTGAGTACATTTAAATACAGACAACCTTGCCTGATGCCAAGTGCAGGAAAGACTAAGGTCTATATTCATCCCTCAGTTCCCAGGTGACGCCAAAGGATGAGATCACTCAGGTGCTCTCTACTGACCTCAGCTGTGGCTTGGTGACCTTCATCAAGCCCTGTGAAAGCACTGAGCCTGAACAATCCCTGTCAGCAATCCACAGCTCTACACAGTCCTGCCATCTCTGCTTGGAAAATTCCCTTGGCTTTGCTTCCTCAGAAACTTTTATAAGCTCCACAGAGACTGTAACTCCAATGGCTCAAGTCAGCAAACCCATGCTGTTCATCCATCCCCAAACACTTTGCTCATTTTGAGAAAGAAAATGGAATTCAGAGCTTCCTTTAATATATGAATATACTTTTTAAAAAGCAAAAATAAGGAAACAAGCATTGGAGGCAAGCTGAAAATATTTTTTGAGTTTTATTGCCTCTGCTTGAATCAAACCATTTAGACTAATATTACTCTTTCCAATATATTTATGAGTATGTTCCTGCCACGGCCCATTTATGACACGGGAAGCGTGTGAGGCACATGTGCCTCAGGGCCCATTGCCTGTGGGGTCTCTGCTGTTTGGCCCAAATAACAGGCTAATAGCCTTATTTTCTTTGTATTCATTCTTATGGAAGCAGAAATTGGATTTGAGGTGAAACATCTGGCTTGTTTTGGGTAAAAGTTATCTCTCCTTTCCCATCAGCTTTTGAATTTTTTTCCTTTAATTTCCTAAATTATTGCCCCTTCTTAGAGTAAAGGCCTTATTTGAAGCCACTTGGATTTTTCTATCTGCTTCAACAAGACCTTGGACCAGGCTCTAGATACCAATACAGATTTCTTTCCACACTCCTTTGTAACTGTTCTTTAGTGATCCCTGGTGAAAATGCCTTGTGCATTTCCTGAAGTATTTGTTATAGCCCTTCCTACTGCATGTGAACATGTGCTTCCTTCATGAGTCTTCCTTTCACGCCAGCAGCAACCTAGATAATATACCAACATTTTTGGGAGTTTGTATGGGTCATTTCCCCAGGAGACAAAGATCATGGTGGACTGAGGGAAAAGGGCTGTGACGCTGATTTTAATGCCTTGCAGCACTGCCAGGGACATGTCAGTTGTATACAGAAATAAAAAGGAGCCTGCATTCTATTAAAGTCTCTACCAGATCATTAAGAGCTCAAAATATGAGAGAAATTATATCTTCCAAACCTGCATGTGATCTACTGCTTGAACAAGTTCCCCAAGGATGTGCTCATGGCCCAAGTGACCAGGACAGCAGCATTACAGACTGAATTTCTCCCTTCCTAAACAGCAGGCTTTGGACAGAAATTTAATGTTTAATACCAGTTCTACTGGCTGACAGTCTCTGGCATGCAATCTCCCTACAAACCTAGGGCTAAAGAAATTTTTCTTTTGCTTCCAACAATGGCATCCTCTACATATTAGCAAAAAATTAATCTTGCATGTCTGGTATCCAGAATGACTTTCTACATCCAGTATTTCTACTGCAAGACTCTGATTCTACTTAAACACAAACCTCTAGCCAAACTTTACTTAAATTTTACTTGGCATTCAGTCAATAGTAAGGTGGATGGACACACTTTTAGGCATGTATTGCTCTGACCATACAAGGATTCCTTTCTCTGGGGGAGCAAGGAGCGCCAGAAAGCCTTGAAATACAGGTATTTCACTGGATATATTTGAAACCCAGTGTTGCTGAGCCCATTTTGCATCTTGCTCAAGTTTCCCACCAGCCATGTGTACACACGCTCTAACAACTCACATATTGTGGCAGCTTTGAGAATGGCTCAGCTGCAGGGCCTTTCACCTCTGCCCACCTGCCCTCCCTTCTTCATTTATGAATCTGCAAATGTTATTTTAAAAAATCTTGCTAATTGACTTTGTTTACACTAGTTCTCTCACTGTCTCAGAATTGAGTTTAGGGTATAACCCTGCACTTATACACTTATTTTGCTTCATCTGTGCACACTTTCATTTCTCTAATCTTAACCATTACTCATATCCTCCTTGTCTCTTCCTCCTAAATACCAAAGTGGAGTGTCAATGTGGTTTCTGGTTTCTCCCTACCTTCAATTGTCCTACCTTCAAGGTAAGGACAATTTAGTCTAAATTAGTAGAATGAACAATCAAAATCAGACTTGGTTTCTAAATCAGTTGTTAAAATTCTATTCCAGGAGGCTTTGCTCTCTGTGCTGGTTCTCTCATGGTCTCTTTCTAACTACAAAGAGTAGCTCTGAAGCCTTGAACCCCAGTCCTCCAGCTCCAGCTTTTAGCCTTTTTCCTGTATTCCACACCCTCCTGCTGAGCCAGTAGATACTTGTCTGATGTTATAAATCCATGCAGGGTCTCCACTCATCTGAACATGAAGCCTCCTTTCTTTTTCCTCTCTATGTAGTAAAGGAACCATTTCCTATCTGTGCTAGCCTTACTCAGGGGTGTAGCTTACATGACTTCTCTGGAGTTTTAAAGAACCAGAACAATCCTTTGTAACCTGTAAAGATTTACTCCTATAACAGACGTATTTCTGAAAGCTGCACTGGAACAAATAGCCAGTAGGAATACCTGCAGATTTTGCCACTGTTCTCTATTGCCAGGCTTCCAATGTACAAAGAAAAGAAAATCATTATGCACTTCAAAGTGAGTCAATTCAGTGGGAGTAAATGTTTGAAGAATATTCTGTCCCTTCTTCCTTGCCTGCCAGCATAACTGAAGCCTAGGGGAAATTTCTAAAGCATGTGGAAATCTAGAAATCAGGTCTAAGTGGAAAGATCAGTTACATTTCCACATAAGCCTTTGGTTTATTCACTAATTTCTTTGTGCAGACTGTAGAATTTCCCTGTCTTTCTTGGTTTTGACCCAGGTGTACCAGATGGCAACAATTTGAACCCTGGGCTGTGAAAATTCATACATTTTTGTAGAAGGAACTATCAGCAGAAAGCAATGGCTGGAGATGCCTTGCCAGCCACTGCGATAGGAAAGCCCTTTCTCTGCACTATGGTATTTGATTTCCTAGAATAAGGCACTGAGGTAGGGCATCCTCAGGAGGGCTCATGATCATCTGGTTTTAGGAAAATAGCAATTTCCATCTTATTTCTCCCAATTAAGACATTTCTTTTTAAATAACTTCCCTCTTTCTTGGCTTTGAGTCCATCTGGTTTTGTTTCCTATGTTCAGAGGATCTTATAGGAGGAAGTGGGTGGTCATCCAGCTAGAAATAACACCATGCTGTCACACCATCTGACTGTTTTCTGAGATCCTCCCAAGCATATTGCCCAAAAGTGACCTCCAGACTACTTATGTGCTGGTGGGGATTAAATGTTCAGACAAAACGTGTGAGCAACAGATGAAGCTGTATTGTAAGAAGCTGTTCTCCAAGGACATTCCTCCACTTGTCTCTTGAACAAGATCTGAAACAACATCTGGACTAGGATTTTTGTCACATGACTTAAACATGCTGACATTTGACTTAGTTAATCAGTGACACATTCTGATAGCTTCTACAGGCTAAGGATTTTATTTATATTTTAGATTGCATTTATTGTCCATTAATAAAGTACTGCATAATAACGCAAACCACATTTATTGAGGCTGCTGCAATTATGTAACAGGCTATTATGCTTCTAATACATAGCTGGAACCACTCAATTACATATGAATTAAAGTTTTCTAGTTTACTAAGAAGCCAGGAGTTGTTAGCATGGATTTGTTGTTGGTAACCAGAACAAACTCATGCTCTGGAAATGATGTTTTTCCTAGGTGACAGCTGCCCACAATTTTGGTTTACCTTCTCCTTTGTGACTTGTACAGATCACTTGAAAAAGGAAAATGAGGGAAGGTAGGGAGTAGAGGCTGGGACAGGAGGCTGAAGAGATTGGCCCAAGATAACACAGGAGGAGGATCAGTCTGAGGTGGATCAAGGTGTGAACAGGGATCTCCTGAAGTCATACTCTCATTTCATATTGCCTGGTAGTGAATGTGGAAATCCTGCCCCTGCTGCTATTCCACACCCCAGGGGGATCTCTTTACTGCCTGTCAAGTGCTCCCCTGTGGTGAGGGAGTTTGTACAAAAAAAAATCAAAAAATTTGAACGGTCTTTTTTTTTCCACCTTAATGTGGAAAGGGAATATTTATGAAATCTCAGTTTCATGGGGTGAAAAATTGCTTCTCTCTTTACTCTAGAGCAGATTGATAAAAGACTCATGATAGCAATTGAATGCTGAGGGAGAGGGGGGTGGTGATCTGTGCAGCTGTGCATAATACTTATTATTTTTACAAGTCACTGGAGGTATTTGGTAGGGTCAATACGGTAAGAAATCTGGACCTGAAAGTGAAACACAGTGTCTGTCAGAGGGGCCAGATTTTAATTGGAAACTAAATTTCATTTTGGAGGAAGAGGAAAATACCACACTTCTAATGAGATCCAGGGCATTCCAAAGAGCAGCCTGCAAGGAATATTTAAATAAAAAAGTTCTGTTTAGAAAGACCTTTTGTAAATGACTCCTTGATGCTGTAGGTAGATAAATGCACTTGAGTTCATTCCTCACAAATGAGAAACTACATATAAAAAACATGCTGATGACTTAAAGTAAGATTTTGAGAGTTGTTTTAACTTTAACAAAGAAAAGTTGATTATTATTTTTCAAACTGCTCAGAGAAGCTAAGGTTTTCTTTTCTTAAATATTCAGAAGGGATTTTTTTATATGAAAGTGGAGAGCAAGGGCCAAATTAATTGTACATGAAAAAACTGGGTTTTCATTAGATGCTTTCAATTAAGAGACTAATTGAGGGGATGCTTTTCTGTTTGGATTTCTTTTTCCTTTTTTAAGTTTAGATTTCTGCACCTTGAAATAATTCAAGCTGTTCAAAACATAGTACAAATGTTGGTACTTATAAATGAGCTCTTAGAAGTGGTAACGAGGATTTCATTTAGGCATTTTGCACAAACCAGGTGAAAATGTGAGCTCAGGTTTTGATCCTTCAATAGTCATTTGATGAGGACAGAGATTTCGTGCATTTTGCATTGCAACAGCCAGAGGATGAGGGCCTAGGAAAAAAGGATGGTGGGTTCCTGCCCCTTCAAAAATGCAAGACTCTTGGTACAACCTGGGAAAAGGAGGATACGGTGATCCTAAGAGCAACAAAGCCAGAGTTCACTATCTAAATGACAAAAAGAGGCAGAGATGAGATTTTGCTTTTCCATTTCACCATAAGATGAGGATGACATTCCTTCCTTTTCTCCCTCTATTATTCCTAACCTGTAACCTCAGCTGATTTGCTCAATAGCAGAGCCTTGAAGTCAGAGATCTCAGAAGAGAAATGATGGTATGTGAAAGGATTGCAGGCACCCGTGTGGTGTCCTCGTGTGGTAATTAAAACTAAGTCAGGACTAAAGAGATTAGTAACCAAGTCCAAAGGGAAAAATTGGGTGAGGAAGAGTTAAAAATGTCTCTTTCTTTCTCTTGTGTGAAAGTGCAAGGCTCATAAAATAAACAAATCTGTTGAAATCAGGCATTTCAAGCCAGAGACTGGAAATTCCAAACTCTATAAGGAATAGGGGCAATACCTGTGTCCATACCACACATCAAATCACACTTGGCTGTTTTTCAATTGGACTGCCCCAAGTCCAATTTGAGTGGGTTATCTCTATGTGAAGGAGCATGGCACAACCCCAAACCCCCTGAACAGACAGGTCCACAGGAGCTTCTTTTGCAGCTGGATTGACTTTGTCTGCACTCTGGGTGTGGGGGCAGAAGGTCAAATAGTGGAGAGGAGAGGAGAGGAGAGGAGAGGAGAGGAGAGGAGAGGAGAGGAGAGGAGAGGAGAGGAGAGGAGAGGAGAGGAGAGGAGAGGAGAGGAGAGGAGAGGAGAGGAGAGGAGAGGAGAGGAGAGGAGAGGAGAGGAGAGGAGAGGAGAGGAGAGGAGAGGAGAGAAAAAGAAATTATACATGAAGAAACTATATTTTTGCCTTCCCTCCAGCATGTATCAGTGGATAATGAAATTTTTCAAGTGATTAGATGCCCCATTGGTTGGAAAATTTGGAAGCAATCATGCAATTATATCGCAAAACCTCAGAGTCATGTACATTCAGCCAAGTAGAGAAACCAACTATTAGCAAAAATAGAGAGAGAGAGAAGAAAAGAAAAAAAGACTATTTATATTGCAATACTGGTCCTAAAAAATGGAAAAGAAAACACAATGGAAAATTTTCTGCAAACAATTAAAGGAGGGGGAGAAGGCTCAGGATGGGTCTGGTGTTTCAGGATAAATATAGAATTTATAACATAGTAAGAGCTGTTTTTAGGGGGCCTTAATTGAAACTACATTGCTTGCCCCTCTACTGCTGCAAACCGGTGCTGCAGTCCGTGAGAAAAAGAGAGACTGGGTGACTTTCCTAGTAAGGGACTGATGCATCTCACCAGAGAAAACAATGATTGGCAATGCTCATTGCAAGAACTTGGGGCACTTTTCTAAACAGGGGCATGGACTTGTGCTCTGCTCCCCACCACAATGTCTCTGCTTGTGACAGGCACTGCTCAGCTCCCATCCAGGAGCCATCTGACACACAGAGTTTTGCTAAATGAAGTAAATTGCCTGAACTAACGCATTTGTCTTTTTCTTTTACTAAGAGGGTTTCTTGCTCTTCTTGTGCAGGCCACCTAGACAAGGACTTAAAAACTCAATGTTTTCATTGGTAGGAAGATGGAGTAATTTGGGGGTTGAAATCTGACTCCACTGAAGTCTCAATAACATTGTTTTGGTCTTGGGCATTAGAAACTGACTTCAGCATTTGCAGCCTCTGTCAGTAGCGTCTTCCTTTCCAGCTGCCCACCCTCTCTCCAGGGTCTCTGGGCTGACCTTGCAGTGAAGGCTGGGGTGGCATCTACAAGAGAGCTGTGCACCAGGGCTGGAATGGTGTGAGTGGCAAGTGATCAGAGCAACTGAAGAAGGGGCAGGGGTCTCCAGCAGTTCTGAGGACCACATCAACTTCTCAGAATCCAGGGTGTTGGCTTAACTTATTAGCCAATGATGAACCCAGGCACTGATTAATACCTGGGATCCAGAATCTGGTCCAAGTCCTCCTTTTTAGTCTTCTTTATCCCCTTTGAATGGACTTCAAATCCATTTTAAATCCTTTCACTGAGGGACTAAAAGGAAGAGATAGGCCAGGATAGAGTGGTAGAGGAATTAGAAGAAGTATTAGCATATTGTTGGCACATACGAACAGGGGGAAATTGTTGAGGTGACCCAAAACATAAATTGAACCTGAACTAGCTACTTGTCTGACTGCTTTACCTTGTCCCCATCCTGAATGTGGCAAATGGTTTCTTCCCACAGAGGGATTTCATCCCATACTCCCTGCAGGGATTGGAAATGCTCCACTAGGTTTGATGTCTCAGTACTATTCTGTTAATGGGAGAAAAGTGTCCCTTCCCCTTGGCATTACAGATATTTGACATTCATGAAAAAACTAGAAGTGTTTTTATTATTTAATACTATTATTTTCCAAGATAAAAAGAAAATATTTGGCAATTCCATGCTTGCTGGTGCTGTGGTTTGATCTGTTTCCCCAGAAAAGTGGGAGCTGTTTCTTGGATTCTGCAAAGCCTCCTGTGGTGAGGGGAAATTGGTGGCTCTTTGGGAGCTTCCTGGAATGTGAAATGCTATTTAACACTGGCTTTATGTCCTCAGAGGCTTGGGAACTCCGGTGTCTCAAAGACCTAGGGAATGCCGGGGAAGCATGGACAATTAGATGGGTTTAAAAGAGGAATTCATTAGAAGCATATTCAGATCAGAAACTGCAAGAGAACAGTTACATTCTTTGCCTTATTCTTTACATGAATGTTGAGAGCCAGTGGAAAAAACAGACCATCTCAGGGCTGGATCCAGGCCTAGCAGAGTCAGGGTTATGTTTTTGTTTTGTTTTGCACCAAAAACTCAATACCCCTATTTTCTCCTCTTCTCTTGCAGGGAAAGAAATTGAACTCAACAAAGAGCTCTTCACCCATCAGCTCTGACTGTCCCTCTGAGTCTTTTACAAAGTCTAGGTGCCAGCAGGAACAGGGCTTTTTTTACAAGAATTATTTGCCTGGACTCTGGATGGCTGTGCATCAAATCTGTCCCACAACATAGGAAATGAATGCTGATCTCTTATCTGCTCACACTGAAGAAAAAAAGACCCTACCCTAGGCAATCAATTTGTAGCAGAGCAAGGCTTAGGGTAGGAAGAGTTGTGAGAAATCTCAGGTGCAGGGTGCAGGGATGGCTGTAGCCATCAAGACTGAACAAAGCTTGAAGGGAGATCAAATGACAGTGCATTTCCCATATGTCAGGTTGAAGGACCTGACATTGTCCTCTGCAACTCTATGAGGGTGATTTTAAACAATCTGTTGAAAAAGAAAGGGAGAATATATTTATTTGAGGCTTTCACCCACATGTACTTCTTTAGTAAAAAGTGGACATCTGTCCTAAATCTGTCCAATTTATGATGAGAGCAACAACAAGAATGCTTCCTGGTTTGAGAAGAAGTAATGTTTTTTGTATAGAAAAATCCATCTCTTTTTTCAGAAAGGAGAAGAAAGTTTATATTCTCTCCACTTTTTTTGGGTGGATGATCTCCTGTTTTTGCTGTAGGCTGATCATTGCCTTTGTCCCCACTAAGACATGAAGCACCAACTTGAGCCAGATTCTTTTTAGGGACCTCATGAGAATCACTGAATTGTGTTCTCTCTTTACATCATGAACTGAGAATAAACTTTGGCCTCCACTTTCTGGGTCTAGAAGTTTCACCCCTGTGCAGACAACTGCATGACATCTTAAACACATTATAGTCTTGGTTACTGCCTTTTCATCCAAAAGAATTCTCATGTCTTTTAATCTGGATCGTTTTTTGGAGTTTTTTTTCTTTTCCTATTCTTAGTACAGTGACTATTCACAGTATCCCAACAGCAGCTGTGAGCCCTTGCACAGTCTTTTAAGTCCAGATGAAGGTGTGTAAAATAATTGATTGTGGGTCAGTGCCCCTGTTCAACTGTTTCACCACTTAGTCCTCAGTGTCTTCTGAATTGTGATTGTTATCATATCCAAAACCCAGACTAGTAAAATGAGAGGCCTGAGAGGGAACTAGAGAACTTTATTATCTTACTAATTTCTCAATCATTTAATTCTATTTGCATGATTTAAATTGTTGATTGGAGCTGGAAGGCTGATCAGCTCCTACACCTCCAAAAGTCCTTTAATTCCCCTTGTAGAAAAGGAGAAACCCATAGGTGGATCATCTACTGTCCTGAAATGTGTGTCCATTGCTGCATTTCTGAAGGTCTCATCCCTCTCCAGAGGGCTGATCTGAAATCAAGATTATTTCACATAAAATTAAATCTGCAGGTGAGCTCCTATTAAGCAAAGTGAGAATCAATTTCCAAGGCTGTTTGAACTCTCTGGAGCCTTTTTGGTGATCAAGGGAGTCACTTTTGCCATATGGAAACAGATATGTTGAGGGGAAAATAAAACAATGTTTGCAAAAAAGAGAAAAAGTCCTACAACACTGCACACACAAAATGTTCTTCTTTATATATAAAAAATTTAGTCATGAAACTAGTTTGAACTGACAATTTTGCATGAGAAGCCAGTGCCACTAATCACTTGCAGCATAAAACTAAAAAAAAATTGTAGAGGAGTCCAAACTCTGTTCTGTTACAGAGTTTGGTGGTTCTTTTGTCCACTTACATTGCTTTTTGTGGGATCACTTCAGCACAATTAGGAACACTTCCTTTGACCTATGCAATTTATATCAAAAATTTTTTGGTTATAAAACCAAACTGAGCACAATTCCACTTTTAAGAATTAATCCTTCAAGTACCCATGTACAAATCCTCAGTAAAGGTTTTGGCTTTACTGCTAAAGCCTTTATAACCCACAGAGGAGAGCCTGCACATAAAAACCCATGAAAATTAATGAACATGGATCTGTAGCAGTGAGAAATTTGGAATTCCTGTTCCTTGGGAACTTCCAGCGTGTCAAAACTTATTATTCTAAGCTGAAGCAAGTACTTTCAACATAATAAATTTGCACCAAAAAAAAAAAAAAAAGGAATTTCTTATAATTTCTGTAAAGAATTGCCAATACTTCAATTATTCTTGAATAGAAGCTATAATAGAGAACTACCTATATTGAAATGTTTCCTTTTATTTGTTAGATTTTACACACATGCTCCATTTGCCTGAAATTGGATTAATACTGGACTTCACATTTTGTGAGGGCTCTCTATTTTGACTTCGTAGTTAAAAGGCCAGAACCCCCAGGCTTCCCTGCAGACGAAACTTTTCTGTCCAAATTACATTTCTCATGCAGCACTAGAGTCACATGAGTACCAAACACAGCACACAACTCTGGCCAAGCCAAGTCCATGTTATTTCTTGTGAGGCGAGTCCTCCAAAGGACTATGGGTCCATAGTGGAGAGAACAAAGTTGCCAATTAAAACTTCCACAAGGCAATGCTCAAATAATGAAACTAAGCTGAATGCCATGGTGAACCAAGACTAAAAACTCTACTAAATATTTTGTATAAATAAAAGGAAAAAATATTCTTTTATGAACCTGGGTTGTGTTTCATTTGGATTGCAACAGTTCATTTTACATCATTCCCACTGTGATTTTTAAAATTCTTCACTTTGGAAAATCAGTCTGGTGAAAATTGCCATTCCTGTTGGAGCCTTGCACCATCTCTGCTGTTGGTAGATACCTCCTCCTCTCAACAAGGGCAATCCAGAGTTTGGTGAATCAACATAGGCAGGAACAAAGAAGCCAGAGGAAGTTAGGTGACATAGCCAAATGCCACCAGTAAAAGTAGGTAGGCCTGTTAGTCATGTGAGAATGGCTTCTCTGTCTCACCCTCTCCCTGCAAGCCCTATGTCTTTTCTGCTGACAGATAACTGCTAAATGTTGTGTTACTCCACAGCACATTAGCAGGAGTTCCACTGATGTAAGGGGATGATTCTCTCATATAGGGAGGAGAGGAGACTGAAACCAAAGACATTTCTGAGAAAGAACTGCTCTTCCCAGTCCACTTGCTCTGTTACAGAGCAAGAGATTGCAGTTGCAGCAGACACATGTTCCTATTTCAGCCAGAATTTGAGCTTCCTGTTGCAGTTCAATGATCGTCTTGGGGCCAGGTCCCCAGTGGGTACAAAACAAAGTAGTTCCTGCTGCTTAAACAGTTTGAAATGAGAAAGAGTCTCCCTCCTTTGGTATTCATTGCACTTGTTCCTGTTATACATCATACCCGCAGTGCATTCAGCATTGCCCTAAACACCACCCGTAAGGCTCCCTGTCCTAATCCAACCCACAAAGTCAAGAGCTTGGGAATTGAATAAAAGCCCACTGTGCAAATGCATTTTGTAAGTCACAGGAAAGAAAAAAAAAAAGCACATAGAGCACATTTCAGTTTTCATTGGTGCTTCTGGCAACCTTCTTCCCCTACACATCATCATCGAAGAGACAAAACCCAGGCTCCCCGTTGAGTACACAAGAAAGGGAGACTTCCCTTGTGCTTCGCTGTGCTGCAAGCTGTAAATTTCTAAAGAGCTCTGCTATAATCTTTTACAGTCTGCAATCCCACCCTTCAGCTTAATGAAATGGAATGGTACAAATGCTCTCTGGATATTTCGCTGCTGACAGTTACCCAAGGTTTGTTTCAGCTGTTACAATATGGCTATTTTATTGTCTTTTTTTTTTTCTCTTGTACAATTTCATGACTAACTATGTGTAAAATGGAAGGAATTTGACTATCCTTTCTTCATCCAGTTGGACACAAACTGGACTGCTTCCTTTAACTCACTTTTCAGCTGGCAGGGCTTGCTTTCTGTTTTCTTTTAAATGTCAGAAAAGGTTAAATAGGCTCTTCAAATCTGCAATAGATTTGGAAGATCTCTGGGGGTAAAACCTTCACAAGAGAAACAGTTTCTATTAGTTCAAACAACAAACTCTAGTTCTGAACCTGGAAGGCAAGTAAAACAAACCCCATGCACATCTCACATTAAAAAATCACAGAATTTGTTTTTGCCCAATATCATAATACAATGAAATATTTTGAATGGTTTTAATCTATTTAACTGTCTTGTTGTTTAGGGCTTTTTTACTGTTGCTGTTTGATTTGATTTGATTTATATTACACTTACATTTTACAGTTGGAAATGCTCATGCAGATCGGGGAGCTGGACATGAGAAAGTGACTCCCACCATTTTCCTGTGCTTGCCTGGTACCCTGCTTGGCCACAGGGATTACAAAGGGGTCAAGGCTCTAGCTAGCCTGCCTCATCTCTTCCTCACTTGAAACAGAAAACAAACACAAACACTGGGTCTAAAAACTTGAAGGAAAGTTGGCGAGGACTTCAGCTTTCACAACTCACTGAAAAATTCAGCATTCCTTACACCACTGAAACACTACCACCCCAGCTCAGCATTTGCCTGGCAGATAAATCTTTACCTCGGGTAAAGGGCAAAGACAGAAGACAGTAAAATGGTGCCTGGATCCATAGATCTGTCTATCCGACATAACATCTCAAGATACTTTAATTTTGAGGTAAGATGGAACAGAAAAACAATATGCAGGGATTTTGAAGAGTGGCATTGTGTGTTGGGTGAAGCTTTATGCTTTCTACATCCAAACACAGTCCACACTTGAGGACAGATACACTTATATTAAATTCCTGCTGATTCAAAAATAGGTTGTCTTCTACTGCCAGTTACATGCAAGGACCTTACAAATTCAGGCTGACCATTGTTTTAAGATTCTTTGGATGCATCTTGTCGTGTTTCTCACTGCCAATATTGTTCATGAGGAAAGAGAGACAATTTGGCCAGTAAGTAAAAGTTCTTGCTCAGAACAACAAGTCTGGATTTGTAGCACATGCCCTGGGGTACTTGGAGTCAGAGACTCAGAACGTGACAAGCATCTCGTGAGGAAAGGCTTCCCTGATAACCAGACCAACTGCAAGTGTACCCCAGAGCAGAAGGACCCTTGCTTCTGCTTCAGGTTTCCCCCTGCAGATGGGGACATTGGGGGACATTGAATTCAGGTGGGACATTGAAACTGGAGAATCCCTCAATGAACTGGAGAATCCCATCAGCAGCTGAGGTTACTCATAGCTGATAATCCCTGCCTGCTCTGTCCTCACCTTGCTATGGAGAAGCCAACCCTGTGTCCAGACTCCAGACAGGAGCTTGGGTAGGATGCAGTGGAAGGAGCACAGGCATGTCTGAGCAGAGAGATCACCTTACCGTGGTGCTAAGCCCCTCACCTCAGCACTCTTGCCAGTGCCAGGATCCCTTCCCAGCACTCTCCTGCTTTGAGAAAAATGTGAAAAGTGGTTTCATTGGCCTCAGGCCTGCTATCACTTATGACAGCAATGATCAAAAACAGGGGCCATTAACAGCCCTAGTATTTAACTCGTACATTCACTTACATATAGAGAGGTGCCTGTCTGTATGATTAATGTCATCTCAACATGTTCCATTAACAAAAATATGAAGTGCTTTGATTTTTTTCCCCCACGTGACTGACAACATAAACACGTTGTCAAAAGCTCTGAACAGATGGTAAGGCACTTAGGAAAGTTTGCTACCTTTAAGAAGTCACTGGCCTTCAGCAAACACTTAAACCACCATGGGTAGTAACTGAAAGAAGGCTGTCCTTCAATTCCAGAGTGAAATGGAGTGGAACTCGGTCACTGAATCCTTCATCCAACAGTAACCCTGCATTCCCATGATGGATTCTAGTGGGAAGCCACCCTATTATCTGAAGCTGGTGGTCTATCAGTAGAGAATGGCACAGGGAGCAGAGGATGGGCCGAGTGTGGGACAGCAGTAGGCAGGAAGGAGAGCTCCAGTCCATGTAGGAAGGAAGCTTGCACAGTGTCAGCTTTCACCCTTGGATCACTTACAGCTGCCTTCTGCATCCTTCTTTGCAGGGAAGTATGCTCAATTTCCATTTTCTACACAGTAAGCCTTACATTCTCACCTGACAGTATCCTGACTAACCAGACTCTGCTTGGGTCTGGCTGTCTTGGCAATCAGACCACTCTTTCTCATAATTTCCTAGAAATCATTACCAGTTTCATCCTCCCCAGTGTCTATTTTCACTTTTGGGTCTTTCAACAGCTTGAGTAATGAGTGCTGATCAACATCAACTTAACTCCCACAACATGAACTAATTATTTCTGCAGAGACCTCTTACCATGAAGACAAATCTGGAGGGGACTTTGTCTTCCCTGCTGCTACCTGAGGGAGTTTTAGATTTTGTTGTTCTCATCTATGACATGGATTGCCTTGAGCAGCCTCTCAGTCTAGCAGCTGGTACAGCTTGCAACACATCCAGGGTTAAAAGCTAGTAGGGTTTGCTAAAAACTGGAAGGGACTATACTGTTATGAGAAACCTGAAACACCCTTTTTCCCACTACTGTTTTTTACTGTGTAGGCTAAGTTATCCTCATTTCTCAGGCTTTACAATCACTTTATGAAGTCATGCATCCAGAAATGACTTTGTTCAATTTCCTCTGAATTATTTCCCACAAATATATTTGTCATTTTCTGATTCTACTACTACAAAGTCTTTTAATACAAGGATTTTTAAAATTCTGAATAACATCTGCTTGAGAGCCTTCTAGTGCTAATATATTACTATAATTTGTTTTATTATGCCTTTTTTTTTAGGTAGATTCTTCATCCCCAATGGAGATAAGGTGACCTTTCATAAAGTAACTTGAGTACACTAGCATTTTTTCATGTACAGGCACTGTCCTGATAGCTTTCTTCCTTGGATCCTACTAGTGATGAACTGCCTGAACCTGTTTCAACCCTTCTGTTTGCCCTCAGATGGCTCTGAACTCACTAAATAAATATTGATCAAAAAAAGGGAAGTTATATATAAAGTAGCCTGATTAAAGAAACATGGAAGAAATATCATGAAAGTAAACCTTGGACACACTTTGGACAATAGGTCTTGTCAAAAAAATTTTATGCCATTCTGTAAGGTAAGCTATTGTTCAAGTCTAAGGCATAAGTAAAGTTAACAGAAAAAATATTAATATTCCCACCCACCTAAACTCTCATTGCCATCCTACACCCTTTTTTAGAGCATGGTGGCAAAAATTTATCATTTTGTATTTAACACAACTAAGAGCCAGGCATGATCATGGAGGCTAGGCTGTTGGACCTCCAAAATATAGGTATTGATGCAACACACTTCCCCATCCTGAGAAAGGAGCCATGTTTCCATTGAGGGCACAGAAATCCTTCAAAAATTTACCTGGACTTCTAAGTTAGTATGGCTTCCAAAATCAGCAATCACTACCCAGTTACTGCTTAGCAACATTAATTAAACATTGCTTATTAGAGAGCTCATTAGCAATGTCGTATGTTTGGATTACTGTCATCAGTTTCACTGAATTGCTCGGGCTCCATATTTTGATTTAAAGCAAATGATCACTGAACATTATATAAAGCAGGAATTAATTAAAAACTGACAGACATCTCAAAATTTCTATAAGAGGAAAAGCCTGAATGACTGTATTTTTAGTGCTGCTGTTCTAGGATGAGGCTCATTTTGGATCTGCACTTTCTTCACAAATTTAGTAATGGGTAAAAAATCCCTCCTGATAAAAGTTACTCTGTGAAATAATCATTGCTGGAGCAATGATCTATAATCAAAACATTCAACTGATAAATTCAAATGAAATATTTCATTAAAATTTTCTAAGAGAATGGCAGTTCATCATACCTACAGAAAGACAGGTCCTCACCATAGATGTCTTAAGATAGAGTTTAGCAAAAAGACTGCTCATTCTGGTTATGAATACATGCTAAACAGGGCTGATGAATTCATAGGATATGTTGAAAGAGAAATAATAACCTAACAGATGACATTATTACCTCTGCAGATGACATTTATTGATGCCAGCTGGTTGCATCCTGTTCTGAATCCACACCTAAAAAAGGATACAAAACCACAATATTTAGCATAACAGAACCACATGGTTGTTTGGGTCTGTAGAAATCCCCTCACCATGGGAGAGTTAAAGTCAATCTGTTTAACAAATCATAAAAGAAGCCAGGGAGACAAGAGGTGACTTGATCACTCTATAATTACCTTCCCAAGGAAAAAATAGCAGTTGTTAAAGACATCCTTAATTCAGCAGAGAAATGGAGAACAAGAACCTGTAGCTTGGAGTTGACTTAAAACTTGGCACATTATTTAACTGGGAAGGGATAAGAATCAGCTAATTAGAGTAATCTGCTTGTAGAAACAAAGAACATGCCTTGTTCTCTTGTTCTCATGTTCCCATGCCTTGTCTTCTCCAAATAAGATCTGAGCATCTCTCTAGAAAGCACAATTTCACTAAGCTTTGTTAATGGATTTTATTAGGTGGTGAACAGGAGAAAAACTGCCCCTAGGATTCATGAACCAGTCAGATCAGACAACTCCAATGGTCTGGCCTAGATTCAGGTACTTTAGAACTAAGAACTGCCTGGTACTGACCAGTAGGGCTGTGTGGCATGTTTCATAGTACAGTAACATTTCAAACAAATTGTATTTATCTTCTGTCTATTGAAGATAATCCTTTTAGGGAAAAATTATTTAAAAAGTGTTCATTGAAAGTTTGCTTACCACTATATTGATTGGATTACTGTTAACAGGCTAAGACAAACCTTGCAAAGTTATCTAGTGCAACTAACACTTATTCATATGTTCTTTTTACTTCTTTCTAGGTAAAAAAGTCTGAAATGACACCAAGTCAGGTTCTCCTGTAACAGAATTCATGTGGCCACTGGAACACTGGACTGCAGTCATAAATCAAGCCAAACTGAACCTTTAATGACATAAGTTTTTATCTGATGCTAGTAATGCAAATCTCTCATAGAAACTATTATTTTTTCTCTGTTTTGATTTCTTTTGGGTTGATGAAAACCAATACCAAATAATCAGCAATTTCAGTGGCAACTATCTAGACAATATTTGTCTGTCTTCTTTTCTTAGCTAAATGTTTGTATGTATATCCTGACAGCAACCTCCTGCAATGGGGAATATGCCAATTTGGATTTATCTCATGTAGGAAAAGCTGTAGACAGTGAATGGCCTTTTTGATACTCTTGCATTAAAATCACCATGTTTGCTTGGCCCATGTCCACAGATACCCCTCTTTTCTAATACACTAATATTTCTGGAGAAGCCACATTAGATGGACTTATCTTTACCACTGAAAATTTTTGTTGTATTCTCTAGAGTTTCTTTAACTTTCATACCAAGATACGTGCGCACGCCCCATCCCTAATATCCTCAAAGTGTTATTCATGACCTACTAATTTCCAAGGCATATGAGAGAAATAAAATGACTGATTTCACTGATGTTGTTCCTTCCTAATCCATTCAGAACATTTTGAATTTGAGAAAGGAGTTGTTTTCTTGAGCAATTTAGTTTTTTCTGGTTGTTTTCCAAAAACTAGGCAATGTTGGATAATCATTAATTTTCCAAGTACACCAGTACATGGTCAGACTGTGACCTGTCTGTCTGGAATAGTTTGCAGGATGCATTTTGCTATTTTATCCTGCAGATGTGACATTAAGACACATCTTCCATTAGCACTTGTTTATGCACTGTGATACACAGATAAAACTAACCAGTCAAATCTCCTTATTTTTATCATCCACAGCAGTCAGATATGGACAAGTAGACTTCGGGATGTCTGGAGATAATACTTCTAATACACAAAAAACCCAAGTTGTGATTTCAGAAACTCTCATAGCTTACAGCCAGCGAACATACTTCGAAACATTTGAGCCATTTCATGAATGTCAGAGCTTGTGATTTGGAGATGGTCAAGATTTGTCCACCCAGACTAAGTCTCCTGATCTCTTCCTGTACTGTATGCATCCTGCCAATGTCAAAGTTGTTTGAAAATACAGTACATTTTATACATACTAGAAGGATATTCAATGCATACATCTTCTGCTATTAACACTAGTATCTTCACCCAGCTGTTAAAATTATATTTTCTTTCAGCCAAATGTTTTAGATCTTGACATTCTCCTAAAAAGAACATATCCATTTTTTGGCCAACTTCTTGCAATTATCATTGGCTCTTTTGTTGTTGGTTTGGTACTTTAGATTGCTGGAGGAGAATGTTCCAAAGTAACACAGTGAATTTTTTTTGCTTTATTTCTCTGGAAAGGTCAATAAGGCAAGGTAAAATCCTTGCAGTTGTTTTGTGAAGAAACTGAGATTTTGGCCCTGAAAGACATTGAACAGGACTGAAAACACCACAGAAGTCTGTAGCCTCAGGTTTGAAAAATATGAGCAGTCAGTTGTGCTAGAAAATAATTCAGTGCCATGCTTTAAAAGGTAAAATCAAAGAATTCTGTGTGCCATATAAAGTTGAAAGGAAAGCAGAATCCAAGAGGGTTGGGTGACCAGTTTTGAAACACTGTTTGAATAAGATGGATGGATTGGAGCTTGCCGTACTTGGTTTGCAGCCAGGAATAATCTTTTCAAAGCTAGAAGTGCTTTTGATCTCTGCCTACTCCTCCTCATCACTGTGAATCTCCAGGGATACAACCCTACCGTGCAATACAAGGGAAAGAAAATGTGCTTCAGAAGAGGGAGAGGAAAAAGGACAAGGAAGCCAATGAAATAGTATCTGAGAACAACACCGCTGCCTGTAATGACACTGACCTGCTGATGCCAGTGGAAGAGTTTTGTAATATTTTTCCAGGTCTGCTCTTGTTTTTGATACTAGGCTGTGGAGCTGGTTCTGTGACTCTATACCACCCTCAGCACACTTCCAGGGGTATTGGGAATGGTTCTTATGAACCTGAGACTTGGGAGTAGACCCGAAATGTTTACAGGCCAAAAGTCCCGTAAGGCAAAATTGAGCCAAATTGATCTGACATCAGTGGGAGTAGATACACTGATGAGCAGGGGTCTCTGCATCACTATCCCTATGCAACTATCACTATCCCTAAGGGAGCTGGCTGTGTTGGAGGTCGAATGCAATGTGTTTGCAGTGTGCAGCAAACCCAGGAAATAATTTAGGGAGAAATAAAGGGGTATAATCCATCAAATGAGTACAGCAGAGGGCTCAAAGGGCACATGGTGTTGTTTGTAATGGAATGCACACAGCTCAGCTGGAATGGTGTTGCAGCTCTGGGTTTGAAAAAAGGTAAGTGTCTTGTCTTTCAAGGACCATCAGACCTCTTAGTTACGCAGTACCACCAAAAGCACCTCGGCATTAATTTTGGTTTAGACTGTACTTGCTGAGAAGGATGTGTCCACAGAATTACTGAGGATGCAGGTCTCTCCCTGGAGGTCTCTTGTATCTCTTGTAAACAGTAGAAAATCAGAATGTCCTGCTGGGAGATTAACAATCCAGTCCTTTTGGGATGCCTCTTCTCTACCACTCAGATGCTGCTGAGACTGAAACAGAATCACCATCTCCTGTTGGGTGGCATATCTTATGATGCATGGGAGATTTTAATAAGTTTTTTCTGTGAGTAATATAATCTCCCGGGACTGTGGATACAGGCTTGAGCCATGGAATAAATGTGGCTTTTTGGGCTTGCACTCGTCCTGAGCAACATTCTCCACTCCAAACCGCACCCTGCGCTTGCTGGCGGGAGAGTATAAACAGTCAGTTGGAAACTTCCTCTGGTTTCTTCCCACTTGACTTAGAAATCCCTGGTATGGAGGTATCCAATGGCACCTCCAGCAGTTTACCACCATGCAGACCATTTCTGAAAGTCATCATAGTCATGGCTCCAGAGTAGCTTGCAAACTGCTGACTTCCCTGAAGCTGTGCCAGGGAGCCAGGCCTTCCAGGGCTGTGGGGCTGGGCAAACCCAGGAAGGACACAGACCATACATCATGTCAGCAGAGTTGGATCTCTGCCAGGTGGCTGAAGGAATGGCCAGCCCCCCTCGGAGCCCAAATTCTGATCAGTTCTTTTACAAAGTTCTTCTGTTCACCACCCTGCCTCATGTGCATACTCACTCATGTAATTCTTGAAGTGTACAAGATAATGTGTATTGCTTGGTGTTCCCCTTGCTTGTCTTTGCATCAGCCACAATTCCTGTCAATTCCCCTTCACCAGCTATTTGCCAGAACATTATTAATTTTCCAGAAACGGTATCCCCTAGTGTTTGCTATCCTGTTGTGCACAGGGGAAAAAAATGTAACCTTTTCTGAAAAAGAAATAAATAAAGAAAGAAAAACAGAAAAATGGAAAGAGGGGAGCAAGGGAGGGAGAGAGAAGAAAAGATGAAAAATTTTTTCTTTGCCCTCAAAGGCTTTTCTTTTAAAGGTTTTACGAGTTTGCTGACAATGTTAATTTACTGGCATCTCCTTCAACACCCTACCTACTCCATAGAAACTTTAGCCAACTTTTAAAGCCAAACTGAATTCTAGGGAAAACTCACAAGATGCACAGAGAAGTAAATTTCAGCTTGTCAAGTGTTACACTGATTACTGGTAGAGTAAAAATCTCAAAGAACAGCCTTCCCTCTCACTTCTTGTCAAAACCCACATCCTCCTGTTTTTCTCTCTCACCACCACCCTCACCTTAAAAATAAAAGCAAAAAAAGGAAAATAAAATAGGCCCCTTTCTAACCACTTTGGAGAATGAAAGCTTTGAAAGCAAAACAATTCCATAAAATGATCCAACTGCAATTCAAAATAAACTGGTCTCACAGAATAAGTTTGGTTATAATATTTGGAGAAACCACTGCATACGTTCTTCCCCGAGGTCTGGTAAAGGGCAGCCACAAATTGTCTGATCACAAAGAAGGAATTTCCCCCTCACTGGTTTGTGGCAAGCATACATGAGGCTGAGAAGCTTGTCAAAGAAGACAAGCAGAGCACAACTTCTGCCGAGTGACTGACCCCTTCTCAGTCTCCACATTAAGTAACAGTAAAAATGGGGTAAGGAGAGAGGAGGAGACACAGCTCCGTACATCAGCTGTGGGGGGAGCCAGCACAGACACAAGATGCTTAAGATCAGCACTGAGAAGGAGGGACTCCTTAAAAGCTGTTTTCAGTGTATGGCTGATAGAAACAGAAAGCTCAGACATTAACATGAAGAAGTTTCTCATCCCCTGCATCTCTGAAGAACTAACTCAGCAGAAGAATTCACAATATGTTGCCCCTTTTGTGTGGTCTCAGGTGCAGAAGACACTGGATATCTTCAATCCCACTAACAATTCACTGTGTCAAGGGCAGCTCAGCAGCAAATAAGAGACCGTCAGTTTCTTACTGAAATCGTTGGTGCTGTCAACATTTATTATCTTTCAGATTCATTCATCACATGGAAAAAGGCAAAAAAAAAGGAAAAATAAATAAAATAAGTTGGCTACCATCCTGCCTCACCAATCTCTGTGCAGCCCCAGAAGCCTTCTCCTAGAGCTTGTATAGGATCGACCGATAAAACAGAAATGAAATTAAGTGAAACAAAAGCTGAGGAGAAGCATCATATGCATTGCATTTGGAATCCTCCACTGTTTTGACTGCTAAATGGGAGGTGCTGTGATTAATCTGTGATTATGTGACTCACCATAATTATGTCTTGTTGAAATTGAATTTATTGAAGCATGAATCATTCCACCCAAAGTAGAACCTAATTGCACGATTGCTGTGGCAGCCATTTAGGGTTTAGAGGAGAGGTTGCTATGTTGGGTGAAGACTTCCGCTCAATTCAGGCAATGAAAAATTCTGTCTTGTGACTTGCAGAAGGGTGAAACTTGTCTGTGAAATGACAGGAGAAGAACCAATCCCATGAAGTTCCATTTGAAATGCTGGAAAATTATCAGCCAACCTGATAGGGAAAAGCTTCCTTAGACTGAGAAGGTACAGTAAAGATCAATTTGGTCTGTGAGCCTGCTGTATTTGAATGTTGTATCACTCAAGCCAGAGACCTCCCACTGCTTCACTGTTATTTCTGGGCACATGCTCGCCAGGACTGGTATATATTCACAATAAACCTGTAATTTCATCAGGAAGACCAGACTAGAGAGAGATGAGCCTGGCACTCCTGCTTTGGATGACACATGCAGGAGGTTGAAGTATGTGATGTGTCTGTGGAGTGTCTCCCAACCAGCAGCTCTGTATAACAGAGAGAAAACTAAGGTCAACTTGGATTTTTCCCCCCATTTTAAGGAAGAGATCCACATTTTCTATTCAGCTGTTTGAATTTTTGGATGGAAAAGACTTTATTTAAATGGGATTTTTTATGGGTAGAGACTTTTTGTTCCATTTTTTTACCAAAAAGCCACATTTAATAAAACAGTCTTTGTATTCAGTTTAGAAGAAAAAAAATTTACATTTTCTCCTCTGATGTAAAATGGACCCTTTTTCCTAACAGACTTTAGTATAATTATCGCTAGCATATATGAAGGAGTATAAACAATGACTCTCCAGAGTAAGGAATTTTGTACAATTGTTAAATTTCCTGATCTATTTTTAAAATTCTTACTGCTGCTGCTGTTGTCTATAATACAACAGTAGCAAAGGCCCACAACAGCAGTTAAGGTTGAAAGGGGGATGAAAATTGCAATTAAAAACAAAAACAAAGTTAGGAAATATTTTGCACTGCATAATGCCCAACCAGGCAGAAGAATCAGATAGGGGGAAAAGGGTGAAATTTACACTTTTATTAATGGCTAGGTTCTAGGAAAAAGGAAACAATCCTGCCTCATATCACCCAAACTCAGTCCTCTGTGTACTATTGTTTCCCCCCAATTATATTTAGCCAATGGGAAAGGGATGCAAGAATCCCATCTGGTACAACAGAAGATGCCTCTTTGTTGGGATCACATCTGTTTTATGTTCACACTGAATCTTGGAAAGGAGATGTGGAGCCAGGGTATTGGCTTGTCTATTACAAATTTGTTACTTATTTCTAGCAATGCACCCTTGCAAGAAAATATTCAGTGCAAAATAGCTGGGCTTTATGGATGGGGAAAAGAAAATAAATATGACATTTTTGAGAGATACCGCATAAGTGTGTTTTTGATAGGTGTTGCCTTAGTCATCAGGAAGCTCTCCCCTTCAAGAGGAGAAGCTGCATAAAGTGTCAGCTTTTCTTTTCTATATCTGCCTCTCCAGAGAAGGCTTTCACTGACCCTGTCAAAAAGCTTTCCAGTTTTCAGTCTGACACTAGAAACACTGGTTCTTGTGTAGGTCATCCATGATCCCTTCTTTTTTAGAGGCTATACTTGTTCATCTCTATGGCAGTCATTTTATTCTCAGGCTCCTGCAATCTGGTCCATAAGATTCTTTTTCATCATGTTTTTTTGTAGACACTGCTTTTGCTTGCTCTTAGGGTTTTTTTGGAATGGAGAGATAGAGTCACTTCTTGTTGTTATATTGCCAAATACAGATTTTTCAAAATAAAAGTGAATTGCAGTAGTTGTTCTTTTTGCATGCAAAGGTGACAAGAGGAAAACTTTAGCCTAGAAGTGAAGTTACACTCAAGCCTTGGTCAATAACTCTATACATCTTGTGAGGTCCATTCATTCATGGTACAAAAAACTTTTGAAACTAATCTTGAGCATGGTGCTAGACCAGTCCTGTTGACACCTTCATGTGTCCATCTCTGGCTTGACATTGCTGAATGTTTAATGTTTAAAGGAAGGCATGCAAAAAACCTTTCTCCAGGATGACTTCTTTTCTGTGGCTTGGAAACCAGTCCCTGCAGTCTCATGCATGGAATGGCACACAGTCCCTGCAAAACAGACAGGTGAGACTTTCACGAGGGGAAGCAACAGAAATAAGTCCCCAAGGCTGGGAGGAACATGTTATTTTCCTTGAAGCTACCTTGATCTTCTTTTTGGTTCTCTGCATCTGCCAAGTGGAGTTAGAGCTGCAGAGAGGGATGGATGGACGTGTGTATGGATACACAGCAGTATTGCAGGCCACCGAGTCAAAGAGGCAAAGATGGTAATGCAACAGAAGCTTAAAGTCATTCTGCTGCTTCATCCCCCGGCAGATTTGTGGATGCCTGCCCTCTCCAGAGTGAGAGGAATGGAAAAAAACAATAACATTTCAAGATCAAGGTAGCTTCAACCATTTTGCCACAGTATTCAGTGATGGCTCTGACACCTTAGCCAAGAATCTAAGGTAGGGGTCTTGTTGTTTTGCTAGTAGTCTCTTCCTGATCCACACCAAAAGATCAGAACACCAGCAAAGTCATCTTGTCATAGGGCATGGGACCACTCTTGATTAGATAGACAAATGTCATCTGACCAAGAGCTGTCCACTGTCTCCACCTCCACAAGAGTCAATGTGCTGATCACCCAAGCAGGTTCCAGTTACTGGCATAACTTTCATCCTTTCTCTCTTTATGTTAAAATTTTATCTCTCCTGTGTCCAGGAATAAACTGTTGGGTTTATAGTTCTCAAGTTTCATGCTAGGTAAATCACACCATTGGTCCCACAGAACAGTTGTCTGTTTGCTGGAATCAAATACTTACATATTTCTGTCTATCTGTCTGTCTGTCTATCTATCTATCTATCTATCTATCTATCTATCTATCTATCTATCATCTATCTATCTATATGTATTTGCTGAGAAATGTATAACCAGACATTTTAATGAGTGTTTTGCTGATTTTATCTGCTTTACCTTCTTCTTTTCCAGTATAACATTTTTTTAAAGCAAGGAAAACTCCCTTCAGAAGACGTTTACAGACAGAAAAAAGAAACTTTATTTTCTCCTCAAGCCCCTACTGTTATTCATCTGAAAGTTGCTACCTTCCCCCCCACCATCTCTGCAGATTTCTTCACCAAATCAAAACTTTTACTCTAGAGTGCTTTTCCTGGGAAACAGAGTTTAATGTGATCATGCTGTTTATGTGTCAGCCCGTACGACTTCCAGCTAACAGCTTTGTAACCTGACAGGCAGGAAAGAATGCCTAAAAATATTGTGACTATCATATTTCATCAAAATAAACAAGTGGAGAAAGGAGAAAGACTTCCTTACTCAGGGATCACACCTTTTATTGAACACTAGAGAATCCATATAAGCGAGAGTCTTTGGAATGAGCTTTTGTTTCTTCCTTTACTTATGGAATCACTTTGTCTGTGCGTTGTCACTGCTCCCCCTAATTACAGCCCCCTCCCCTGGGCTGTATCACTTTTTCAACAAGTGTGAAATATTGCCTTGGAACCTATCATCCCACAATCCACCTTGGGTCTGGCCTGGAGGATTGTGCAATTTCTGCGGTCTGCTCCAGTGCAAACAGGAAAGAGAACCCGAGCCCCGGTTTTTACAATGTGCAGCTTGCGTGCAGGAAGCGGACCTGCTCGGCAGCATCTCTGGGATGTTTATTGCTCTGCACTCCCGCCAGCCGGGCTGGGGCCGTGTGCGCTGCTGCAGGAGCCATCAGCGTGCACCAGGCCTCTGGGGCCCATCATCCTGCTGGAGGTCAGCTGGAGCAGGCCAGGAGAGGTTCTCAGGCACTGCCTGAGGAACAGGGGAAGGTTTCTTCTTTTTCCAGAGAGGTGATGTGAACAACTGCAATGCTCCCATTCCCCCAGCCCCAAAAGGAATGAGCTCCAAGTTACAAGCCAAATTTGTTCACTTGTTTTCAACAGCAACCTTGTGTCAAGGCTAGTGCAAGTGCTAGTCATCTGCAGTGCAGTTGAGACCATTGATGAATCCATCTCTGCTCAAGGCATCTCCTTTCTTCACCTACCTACATTTTCTACCTAGCTCAAGTATTCTATGTTACTTTGGTTTCGGCACCTTCTGGGAATAAAGTTTCTCTCTCCAGAACACAGATGGACACTTGGGGAGCTGGGTTGAAATCTTCAGCCTTTTCATTAAATTTATCCCACTTATATCCAGACAGGATGAAGCCCCAACCTCCATGCAGTGGTGTTTGTACAGTCATTACTACTGCACAAATCAATCCTACAGCTCACTAGTGAGTAGCTCATGCCAGCTAAAACAGACACGCTCTAAAAAAGCCTTTCTCCCATGCTTTTTATGTTATCCAAATCCATCAAGGAATAATTTATTTTTCTGAATTAATTTTTATATCCATTGACATGTTTCCTTCACAGTTAACGTTACTCAAAGGAGGAAATGGCCTAGTCCCTGTTTTTTACTGCAGAAAAAGAATTTGCATTCTCTCCTCTAATCTTTCACACCATGAAAACAGATGTCTAGAAGTGGCATGATATTTTGGGACTGCCTCTTCCAGCTCTCCAGACTCCATGCCCTGTCACGAGGCTGCTGAACTGGGTCACTCCTTCTGCTAAGTCATCTTATCCCTCTATAGCCCTGGTTTTTCTGGTTTTTATAAACTGCATTTGTGTTCCTGGGTGAGAAGAAACCTCGGAGAACACAATACTAATAGCAGCACTAAGACCAGGTATACACTAAAATTCAGGAGATTCTTAACTTTGTCATGTTAACCATATGGTTTGTGGTTTCCACAAACAAAAGGTTCTTTTGACCCTTGAGCAGTGCTGGGAGATCCACATGTGCTGGGGTAGAAAACTGCCTTCTGCATGCCTTGAGCATGCAATCCAGTCCTGGAGAGCAGAGGGAGTCACCACACATATCTGTGAAAATATAGCCAGTGGTTCTATGTGCAGCTGCAGATGTGCTCCTGCATGGGGGCAAGACCTGAAGCCCAGACATGACTGTCCCAGGGCTTTAGGCCACAAGCAAAACTGCATGTTAGCCAGACATGAGAGGCAATGAGCCCCCAAGAGGGGTTAGGAACTGGGGGCGTTTGAGACACAGAGACCCTCTCCTAAATGGGCACTGGATAAGCCAGAGGAGGACATGCAATCTCTGAAGTGTTGAGCTGTATCAATCCTGGACTCCCAGGACCACAGAGGTATTAGAGCAATTGCTAAAAAAGCAGCAAGCTCTGTGGAAGGGCAATAGAGGGACAAGGTTTAGTATGTGACTGCAAGCTGCTTCATGTCACTGTTTCATTATTACTGAAATCATAGTGTTCACTGAAGGAATGAACTCAAGAGATCTTCTTCACTTCCCCTCTCCTGCCCCCAATTTATGTTGTGGATGACCAGACGCAGCTGAACAATAGCCCTGCTTTACTAGCACAAGGTATGACATGCTGCAGCAAAAGCCTACCTGTACTGGGTAAGATGATTTTCCACTGGTATACAGGAATACCAAAACTTTCTACAGAAAAATGTCATTTTAGAAATAGAGGGAAAATCTCATTGGATTTCAGCTGCCTGAACTCCAGCCCAAATGTGTTTTTCCTTACAAGATTCAAAGTGCTTTTTTTCTAAATCTGTATCATGGTGTGTATCTTTATGGTACTCTGCAAAGATCAGGCACTCATTCTCCCTCGTAGGCCTGCAGATTTCCTAGAAAACTACATATCCCCCAAGGCAAACAAAAGTTGGAAATTCTTTGGCACTTGATGCCACTCCTGTTTGGGCAGTTTAATGGGAGATGTAGTCAATCTAATTACAACTTATAGAAGACAACAGGCTTGGACAACAGCTCCCACGAGGCAACATAATGGTTGGTGAAGCTGAAACTAAGTGCTAAAATTACCTCAGAGGAAGGGATCCTCATCAGGCTGTCTCAGATATGAAGTGCTTCCATTATTTACATTTTAAATGTCAAAACAAGATGTTTTGACATTTGCTACTAATAAAAAACACTTTTGACATTTTCTGCAGATTAGAAATTCTGTAATTTTTTTCTTTTTTTTTCTTTAACCTCATGTTTGGAACCTAAAACAAATTTTCAAATGTCAAATTTTCCCTTGGGATGGAGATTCATAATTTCTTCTCAGCTCTAGTTGTGATGCTTGGAATTACCTCTGAGAGCCAAGGGACCTGCAGTCCAAACAGTGAAACAGTCTGCAAGCTTAGGCAGAGGAGAATTTCCTCCCTTTGTTCTATATTTTGAAATGGTAGTCTTTCTGAATTCTATGCCTCCTTTATCTGATATAGTTTAGCAAAGTAGCCAATTCCATCTAATAACTTTCTTTTTTACTATAGAGAAATCCCCTTTTTATTCAACCCTACCTATATCATGTGTGTAAATTTCCTAGGAAAGAGAAAAGTGCTGCAATTGGGACATGTGATGATATTTCTCTTTCTACAGTTCAGGCTGAGGTTCTGTACACCCCATGGCCATTCCCTGGACAGCCAACAAAGGTCTGAATTCTTCAGATTGCCAACATCTTTTCTGGATATCCCACATCCAACCCCAGTAAAAGACCAGGAGTTGACCCTTACTATCTGCCCTGTCAGCAGGAAGTGCATTACACCTGGGAAAAACTGAAAAGCAGTGAAAATATGCTGACTATTGTACAGTAACCAAGACATGAGAAACACACATCTTTTTCCCAATATTCTGCTAATATAGTCAGGTGTCAAATCCCTGTTAAACGAGGTTTGGATGTGATACTGGAGGCCCAAAGGAGCTTTTATCGTGACCAAACTTCGTGCTTTTAAATAAGAGGAGGGTAGATGAGGGGAGCAGAGCATGCTTCTGGGGCAATATAAAAAAAGAGTCTATGGATAAAAAGTGGGAAGTGTGTTCCCCTGTGGTAGCAACCAAGGCACTGAGCCGATTGCCTTTGGACTTGGCAATGTACATACAGAAGGCATGTCTGAGCCTGTGATCAGACCCATGAGGGACTGCTCAAGTTCATTCATGTGCCTTTGCAAACAGGCCATTCCTCCAAGATGTGCCACATAAAGTGCTAGTGTAAATAATTAAAATGTTAGCATTGAACATGAAATAAGACAGGCCACTCACCCACAACAAAAAGCTGCTGATACTGAGGACTGCTCTGTCTGATGATGCTAACCAGTGGCAGCTGCTCTAGGATAAGTGCAAGAAACCCCATGACAAAATTTATAGGTAATGTGAAGACTTTGGATAGTCAGAATAGCTTGTATCCTACAGTTGTGGGATGTCTTTTATTTTTTGTTTAGAAGTAACTGTTGCAATCCCAGATGCTCAAGCTCCAACTGAACATGTAAAATCTTTGATTGACTATATCAGTGTTCATGTTCATGAATCATGTTCTCTAGAATATACATCCTAAATAGATACCCTAAATAAATCTGTCAAGGCATATATATTCTAAAGAAAAAGTGATGAAAGGTAAAGCAGGTCTGATGGCATGCCAAAGAGTGAGCAAGAAATCATCAGAAAGGGTGAATAAAGAGAAAAGTGTTGTCACCATCTTCCCTTTACAAAAGAACTGTGGCTTCAAAAAGAATCTGAAGTGATCTTGATGACTACTTGAAAATTTACTAGTGTTGGCTCCAGAGGACATTCCTCACAGGGTGTTAGCATCAAAGGATGCTTTTGGACTTCAATAGACTGTCAGAAGCTCCTGTCACAGCTTTGCCTACACAGGGTAGTGCAAGGTTGTTCAATACAATTAACTGTGGGGCTAAATATAAAGCTGATGTTTAAACTAAACTGGACCCCTGGTTAGATTATCTCATTTGGTATTAATCTGGTTTCAATCTGATTTACCTTAAGTAACTCTGGGAGTGAAGTTGATGACTTAAATCTTAGGAAAAGAAGTGCATTCAAGATAGAATTTCAACTATCTTAGGGACAAATTAACTTGTCCAAGTTATTTTGAGTTAAATAATCTACTTGGAAAAAAAGTTAATTCAGATTCCTTTTTTTTTCTTAAATGTTTCTTTGCAAACAAATCTGTGCAGATAATGGCTTTCTCATCCTGTGAAGCTCTCTGAGACTTCAGAATTTTTTCGTGTCCCACCACAGGATAAACCCAAACTCTTTTGTAGTGGTTTTGGTTCATTTAGTTGGGATTTTTGGGGCTTTTGCTCTCTCTTCCCTTCCTCTCCCTGAACAAACAAACAAAAACTATCTCTCTCTGGAAAAGAGTCAGCTGACTAAAATAGCAGAGATCGGCTGGGGAAAGAGCCACTGCTCTCATTAAATCAACACAAGCCTAAGACAATCTTTCAACTTTTTATGCTTATGAATGAGACCCCAAAACATCATCCTCATGGCTGAGACCAGGTCATACTTATTCCAAGACATATATCCCCTATATTAGCAGTTATTCTGAGCTGAAACAATCTATATTTGATTAAAAATTTCAGCATCAAGCTGGGAAACCCACCTTTATTGAATGTTTGGATTTATTTTATTTTATTTTATAATGATGCTTTCTTGTAAAATGATATGTGGTGAGGAAGTTGGAACAGAAACATTTGCTGTTGAAAACCCTTGCAGCCAACAGTCCTGTCTGTCTGCAAGCTGTTTTTCCCTGGTCTGTGACCTTTGTGTGCTGCTACTGTCTATATCATGGGCTGTGCTTTCATATTTGATTTTTATGTCATTTCTTGTTGGACAGCCTATACAATGCCACTTTCTGAGGGGTTTAGAAAGTACTATATCCAAGGGTACTACTGTCACACTCATCAACTAACCCAGACCTAAACAAAGAATGTAGCAAAAGTGTGAGGAAACTCAAGGAACTAAGCAATGATGAATGAGTCTAGACAAAGGTCATCTAAATCATTAAGCTTGTTTAAGATTGCTGGGCTTAAGACTTGAATCTTATTCCTACATTGCCACTAATTTCTCCAGGACTGGTGCCCACAAAAGCATTTGGGGAATATATTTCTGATAGCAAAGTTCCTGTCGATGTCTATGTAGCCAAAAGAATTAATGCCTGGGATTTACATGAGTTTTATACCATGAATGAAAAGAAGTACTATGGAGTCTAGTAATCATAGCTATTTTTATTAACTACAGTGATGAAGGAAAAGAACTTGAGAGCATTTTCATTCAAAACTGGAATCTGCAAGTAACAGTTGCAAAAAATATATCCAATATAATTCATGGCAACTTATGGCAAGTTGCTGATATAGCCTGGTGAATCAGGTTGTAGAAACTCCATTTCTCTTCTGAATGTGTGTAAGGAAGCAAAGATGCAAGCACACATCTAAGAAGTGGCTTCTTAATAAGGATGACCTAGGAGAGCAGCCTGCCAAAGCCACTTCACTTGCCAAAGCCAATAGCTTGAAGTCAGATGAGAACAGTCAGCAGGATCAGCTCCTTGGGTTTTTGATTTTGGGTTGTTTGGATTTTTATCTAGAGGAATTAGTATTACTTCAGCCTCACTACTTTGAACTGGTGGATCTTTGTCAACAGGACTGAGAAATAACTAATCATTCCTCTGAAACTACTTTGGTGACAGAGTTACAAATGGTCCCAGTAAAGGAAATCAGTCATAAATTTGATCATTTAATACTTCACTGGTTTTGAAGAAGATACCAAAGCCTAATATCCAGCAACATCTAAACAGTGTTGATCAGAGCTCTGATTTTTTATGGAGAGAAGGAGTTTGTGGAACAATGTCATTTTAACAAGGCAACTAAACGCTATAGTCCTGATCAGGTCCAGCTCTGATGGAGTGTGATGTATCTTTACATAGTATCCCTTGGTAGTCCAGATTAAAGTCCCTTCTCTGTCCTAAACTTCAAGAATATGGGTCAAAAAAGACCAAGACTGTTTTGCCAGGGTGGCTTAAGCAAAAACACTGACATCCCTGGTGATAAGCTCACTTGGCCAAGAACTCTTCAGGGATGCAAACACATTTACTTTATGTCACGTTGCACCATGTCCCCATTCAGTCATCCTCTAAATTAGCCTATGACTACATCCAGCTGTCTGTTTTTCTCTGATTTTTTCACTGGAAGAGACTTTGGGTCACTGAAAATTCAACCAGAATAGAGCACGAGAGTGCCTGTGCTCAGGGGGCAAACCCAGAGGCTCCCAGCATGGGCTGGGAAAGGGGCAGCTTGTTTGGATAGCTGGCGCAGTTGCTTATTCAATGTATTTCCCTCTGTCCATGGTCAGTTTGCAGTGTGCTATAAGACCCTTAGTAAACTTGATGAGGAAGCAGGAATAGAAACTAGACTGAAATTCCCAAGTAGGTCAGTGAGGGTAAAATTTCAATCTGCCTACTTTATTGGAAAACACATGAAGGGACAGGACTATATTCATGACACAGACTTGGAAATTCAGAACCAAATTAAAAACATTAACAACATAAAGTTTGGGTGGATTTTTTTTTCCTTTTTTTTTTTTTCCTTTTTTTTTTAAGGAACATTTGGAGCCAAATTTCTAGGAAGGGCAACAGTGAATTAGCCTTGCAATTCCTGGTAATAGGAGTCTGGTGACCCTTCCACATATTTTGGAGGTTATCTGAATGCTGCCAACAGAAGGGCAGCTATACATTTGTCTTGCAGCAAGGACAGAAAGAAAAATGAAGCAGGATTTTTCTTCTCTCCATAAAACTTGAGCATTCATACCGAAAGTAACTGCAGATAGCCCTGGGACCTGTACAAAAGACCAGCAACTGGCTGTAAGCACCATAACTTAGAGCACATTCCACACTAAAATGAGGGGAACTTAGGCAAAACAGAAAGAGAATAATAGAAAGTGCCTCATCAAGCAAATTCCCAGCACCCAGCTCAGCAAGAGGTGAAAAGTAAAGGAGAGAATGGATTGAGATTTCTGTGGCCAAATGAAGAGAAAACATACGGGAAGAATTGGAGTGTATAAAAGTAGTTGATGCCTTCCTGTAAATCTTGCAATGTTTGCTTATCTGGAGCAGTTCTGCTCTGCACTGCTGATGTCTGTAATATTCCCCTTTCTCTTGATGCTTCCTGCTAGGGATGCTCACTGAATGACCTCTTTTGTTTTCCAATGGCTTATGCTTAGGGAGGAAAGCAAACATATCTTAAATTCAGTTATTGTGGTGAGGAAGAAAAAAAGCAATATTTTGAGCTTTAAAGCAAAAGTACCATACTTAGTACCCTATTCTGGAAGTGATCCAGATGAAAACTCTCCTGAGTGTAAAACATTTGCCCAGGTTTACTTACATCTCACCTCAGGTGTTTGCCTGTTCCATATCCAACTGATCTGTGGTGTGCAATCATGAATCTTAATTCTCTGCAACTTCAACTCGTAGAAATTGAAACCCATCATTTGAAAATCTGATACTTTCAGATCAGCTCAAGCTTCCTGGAAGCCCATACAGAACACAGCATCACATCCAAACTTGTCTGAATTTCTTAAAGGAAGGTCTGGATTCAAGGCTGTGGAAGATTGACTGTACCTCATAAGGAGCATGTACTTAAAGATCTCAGAGGCAGCAGTGTCCTGTTGGTGAACATCCACTTCCCCATATGCTATTGAGTTTGAAGAATAAAGATTTTTCCCAGATTCTGTGCAAATTCTGCTATGAATCTGGAAGAAGATTCTCAGATCCCACCCCACATAACAAATTTTTCCAAAATTGTGATCACAGTTTTTGTAACTGTTCACCAAAATCAGCTTCTCTCTTTGGTTTTTGCTCTCCTGTGAGTGTGTAGAAGACCTGAAGAGCCTAAATGCAATAACCCCTGCTAGGGACCCCTCTAATAATTCAGTCCTACAAAGGAGACTATCCATTCCTGCTGAATGTGTTCCCAACAGTGTTTTCCCAGCATTGTTTGTAGGTCATTTTCTTTACAAAGAAAATTACTGCAGCTTGTTTAATAGGAGAAGGAATGAGAGCTCCTTATTGAAATCCCTTATTTACAACAGAGCAATTAAGGAAATGTCCATATAGCCTACTTGTGCCCTCTACCTTCACAAGTAAAAGTCACATTTCTATAGGAAAGTTGCAATACAGACTTTTGAACCCTGCAGTCAGACACCATACAAACAAATAAGAGTTCTCAGCAGTCATCACCTCCAGCTAAAATTATAGCAATTGAATTATTTTCAATTTACTAAAAGGCAATGTTAGTTGGAAAGATGAAAAGTGTTTATTTTTGCCTTTTGCTTTTTTTTATTTAAGTTTTTTCAAAGAATAAATCTTCATTTGCGGGGGTGGAAATTCCTTCTAGCACTTGAGTAAGTAGACACAACAAAAAAATGCACACTTTGTCTATTTTTATTTTTTAATAATTAATGTGGTTTGATTGGTCACTTCTCAGAAATGCTTCAGCCTGTTTGAAGCTGATGAAATTGTGGTAAAGTTAAAGAAAAGAAGAGGTTCAGCACTCATACAAACTGTCCAGTTTCTAAGGCATCTGGTGTTGGCATGAAACTTAAATATGGAAATCATGCACCACACATAATGGGACCCACTTTTACTGTTGTGAATCCAGATGCCTTAAACCAGACACATCCTGGAAGCTGATTAAGCACCACTTGGTGACCCTAAATCCAATGAAGAAAAGCATGATGTTGTCAGAGTAGGAGCCAGGCATGACTCCTATAGTCATTTTTCAGTTTCTTTTGAGAAAGAACTAAAGTTGGGGTTTTCACTGGGCAGAAAAAGGACATGCCATTACACAAACATGTGAAAATGCATCTTTTTGTGTTATCTGTAGCTGGAGAGTAAGTCAAGAAGTCATTGAATAGTGAAAACTTGGGAAAGGTGTATCTAGCAGTACCAAGCTGCAAGGTGGAGGGTCTGAAAAACTGGTGTCCAGATGTGAGATGTGAGCCCTGTTCCCATGGGGGAGTGATGCAGCTGTGCACCATTAGCCTTGCCTGGGAATGAGTGCCCAAAGCCAGGAACACTTATATTCCAGAAGCAAAGTCTGGTGGTTGAACACCTCCAGATGGATCATTTGAGTAAATTTCTTCCAGTTGAGACTTGACCTGGGCCAGGTTTTAAGCACATTCTTGCGTAAGCACAGTTTGCAAGCACAAATATGTGGCTTTGGGCACAGTGTGCTCTGCACATGGGTCTTTTCAGGGTAAAGTCTTTTAATTGCTGCATTTCCTTCTAGTGGGTCTGCTGCTTCCCAAGAAGCATTTGCATCTATGCTACAAACTCTCAGCTAGAGTCCTTTCCTGAAACATTGTGCTTGCTGCAGGGCCAGAGTGTCACCTCAGACAAGAAGCCAACAAGTCCTCAGTGAGTTTTAGACCAAGCACCATTGTATACCAAAAAAGTTACTGATGCCATCACAGCCCACAACGTGATTTAGTGAGCTGGAAGGCAGAAATAGGTACAATCTGCATTATGCCCATAAGGAAGCCATGTGGGTGAAAGGAATAATACTGTCCTGGTTGCTCTCTGGACTCTGGTGTGAAAACAGTGCAGATATAGCCAAAACAGTATAGGGGAAAAGCTGAAAGCTTCCCACCAGCCAATGGGCTAAGGTACCAAGATCAGTATCTGCAGTCCCAGCAGCACCAAGAGAAGCTGAACCAGACCTCAATCCATCATCTGTCTATCTTAATGAAAGCCTGAGGGAATGAGCATTTAGCATGTCATTTCAGGCTGCTGCTCATAATCTCAACATCTTTTTCTTGAGTTCATAATTTTCCTTAAAAGATAGTCTATAAGAACCTAGTAATGGCAGTATCCTTTGGTCCAGTTAAGATATCTGGAAAGTCTTCTGCAGTTAAAGTAGGTAGTAAATTGTTGCAATATTCAAAGGTAATTTTTCATCAGTAATGTCTTTTTACCTCATCTGTATGTCTCATTCTTTCACTCAGCTGTAATTATATGAGACTCATTTATATTCTTCATTCTCAGGTAGATACGGCACATTTACCGTGAAAAATTTCCTGATTTTCAAACAAGTCCAGGAGTGTCCATCAGATTTCACAAAGGTGTTTTTGGTTTGTCAGGTAAAATCTGTTCTTCCACAGCTTTCTAATTCCATAGATTGTTTGTTTCAGTGCAGAAGGGACAACAAAATAAAGAACCAAGCCAACAAACAAAAATAAATGTACTCTCCAACAAGCTTCCCAGTGATATTCCTGGACATGAAGAACATCCAACCCTCTGGTCCTCTAGTGCCTGTCTAAAGCATCCATAGGCTCAAACACAGTTGTCAGCTTTACTCTGCTGTGGTGACAGCTCAGGGATTTCATGGGCTTCATATTTCTGGTAGCAGTTTCCTGGAGAGTAGACCTGGGCTCCAGAGAGAAATGATTGCACTGTGTGCTTGCTGTGCTGCAGAGGGTGTCTGCTTGGGGGTGATCCAGGTGTCTATCTGCACTCAGACTCCCTGCACCACAGGCAGTTGTCTCCCTGGTTTCAGGAGTAGAAAGATCAATGTCTCCATGAAGAACACTCTGTATACCTACGAGCTAATTAACTTCTGCCTCATTTTACAGGTGTTACTGACCCTTCTGCATGGCTCACACACAGAGGCCCATGTGGCTCCTGCTTCCCAGACAGCCAACATGAGCCACGTGGGACGTCCAACACCGGCTTCACCCACCATGAGCCCAGCAAGCCACCTGCCTAAGGGAAAGCCTCTCTTCTCATAATTCTCAAGGCAATGGACCCTTGCCACAAAGGAGCTCAAAATATAGCTTGGTGTGTGTTCATCTCTCAAGAGACAGGAAGGTAAACAACCACACTGGTTTAGCTGACAAGGAGCAGCTCTGTTACATGAATACAGCACCGTTCTGCAGAACAGGAGCTTCCACACATGGATCCTTTCAGCACCACGTTGGAGTTAGGCTAGTGTTATGTGTCTGCTACAAACGAAACCCATCCGTGTTCCAAAACCAGCCTGCTTTTATGCTGCCATGGTAAAAAAGGATTGTTTTCTTCCTGCAGCCTGATTCAATTTTAAACCAAATTTTTATAGCTCATATCTGTATAGGCTTCCAGTAAGACTATTCTCATCTGAGCAAAAACTGTTTTGAGGAAGTTTTACCACAAACCCTTAAATACTTTGATATGATAGTGTCCATTGCACTGACAAACTCTAGGCTAAAAATAGAGTTTACAGGCTTAAGTTTGGCATCCAAGCTGACTGCAGTATTGCAAAGCAATTTAAAGTCAGCAAAATAATGTTTAACGTGTCCCGGATCCCAGATCTCCTTGGAGAATCAAGTTCAGAAAAAAAAAATAGTAAGGAAAAAAAGCTAAACAACCACAACATCAGGTCAGATGGTAACATGCTGCTGCCAAGCCTCATCCATACAAAGTCATTGCAGATGCTTCCTGGTCAGTGACAGTCTAAACAAGCAGTGAAACACTTACAGCTGTAAGCCTGTATGCCCATCCAAAACAGCCTTCTGGAAGGGAAGGTGCATGCTTTCAGAGAACACTCTGATGAAGTTAGGATCCCGAGGCAGTATCAGGGCAAACCTGGGGTTAAGAGAAAGAGTTGCATGAGGAGATGCATGGGTCTTCCGGCAATGGATGATGAGAGTGGTTTATTGACTCTTTGCTGGTCCTATTTGCATTGCTGCTTACAGAGTTTGTAGAAGATTCAATCTCCTATATAGAGGGAAAAGGAGGATTTTATTTCCTGTGATTGATAGGGCCACTTCTGTCCCATTTTATTCCTTTTTCTCTCAGTGCTTTGCAGCTGAGTTGTAACTAGAGACAGGGTGTGGGACAAGCATACTGGTGGTGCCAGAAGTAGTGAGAATTTCCCCTGGAGCCCAGCAGGTGTGAGGTTCTCATGCCATCCAGATAAATCCCATTGCCAGATTTGGCTTTTTGAAGGATATTTTTTCCCATTGCTCAGATCTGGCATGGATTATTTAAGGGATATTTTGCTTTTCCCTATGACATAGAGATATAATCTGTTCTTCAGGACTCTCATCATAATAAAGTTCTCCCTGAAAGGAAAAGTGCCAGGAGTACACTTTATGCTCTCACCCTGGGTGTATGATGGTCCTCACATTCCCTCAGAATTTTACAACAAGATCTTAAACTTCAAAAGCACACATGTAGATTGTGCTGGGAGAAAAGCACCAATTCTGAAGACACTTTTTGAGTACAGGTTTCTGCATGGTGGCTTGAAACTATCAAGATGGGGAGTCTTTTCAATCCAATCTGCTTTTTTCTGTCCAGTAGTTTGTTGTAGCTTGTTGTAGTGGCATCCTAACATCACTGGAAAGCCGCAGCAAAATCAGGTTGATGATCTGTAGGAAACTCAGTGACTTTTTTAGAGATTGACTTTTTAGAGATTGACAGCACTGGCCACTTGCACAAGGCTTCTATTACAACACATGCTGTTTTCGGTTGTTTATGACTTTGCCAAAGCTCAATGTTTGGGTTCAGGTTTTCCATGCTGGATGTATCCCTTCAAGCTGAATTGCTTTTTGTTGTTCCTCTTCCACCCTCCACTTTTCTCATCTAAGTTGACCTGACAAACATCTAAAAGAGGAAAAGACACTGAGTCCCTATTTCTCAGGCCTGGATCAGAGCAATACTTAGGAGAGTGTGTCAATAAGCATTGCTACACAGAAGTAATTAAACCACTTGGAAAACATCAGGAAGTTCTTGGAGAAGCCAAGAAGAACAATCAGGTTTCCCTAGCCTACAAAGTGTGTCCTAAATCTCAAGCTTTTTGTTCTCCTTGTCCCTTCCTGTAGGACTTGTGATTTAAAGGTTATGACGACATGGGTGTCAGAGGAGTCAGAAACTCTGGGTCAATTGAGTTAGGGGTCTTTGTTCTACAGAGAGCTTCTCCTGCAGGACTTGTGTTGGAAATGTCTCGTAATGTGGTATTTCTGTACACTAATCCTGTTCTCATGTGCTGCCCCACAGTCATCTGTGGTATCTCCTCTCTCTGCTGAATTTCTCAGACATGAGCCCCAGAGCCTGGCCAAAAATTAAAAAACCAAGAAAACCTACTTTCACAGGGAAGAGTGATTAGTGATTAGTAGATAGGAGACAAGGACAGAAAAAGGATGGTGACATGAGGGTAACAGGGCACAGCCCAAGACAGCACCTGACCTCTCCAAGGTGTCTATGAGTACTGCCTCAATGTATTTAACGCGTCCCAGGAAAATTGAAAACATATGATCCTTGGTTGCCCTGCTTTCTCTTCTTCTCTGCTCTGGGATGGCCATCTGGGACCTGGCCTTACAGCTCTTACTGTGACTTCCTGGGAGTGGGGCAGAAAAAACACATCCAGAACTCTTCCCTGGTGGAAGGTCTCAGGGAATTTTGTGGGACCTATAGAAACCCTTTTGTGGTTAAACTGAGGCCTCAGCCACCTGCACATCTAGATGGAGGGCTTTGAGAATGGCTAACCAACTGCTGGAATCAGGCGCCAAAATTTGGCCTGTTTCAGAAAAGAACTCTCCAACATTGTGAGGAAAATGTTGCCAATTGAAAGTGTTTCAGATGGGAATGCTGAATAAGGCTGCTGTCTGCTTTCTTTCCTAAATACATAAGATGTGATTTGGCTTAGGTTAGAAATCTGTAATGACCCACCACCTTTTGAAGCCGAAGCAGAAGTTTCCTTAGAGGTTGATTCAGAGTAGAAGCCTGATTTCTTGTGCTCTACATCACCAACCTCCCCACTGCATCTGAAGACAAAGGCAACTCGATGTCTGTACATGGCTACCTGTATGCTGGGACATTAATGCTCTGTATAGATTAAGAAGGTCTGTTCTAACACACTTCCCACCAAACTATACTCTTCTTGAGGCTGTAGTGCCTTTCTTCTTCCTACTCTCAAAAGTCATTGTAATTCATACATAGATAAAGGGTAGAGGTAGGAAGCCAGCTCAGTTATTTCGGTCACATTAAATCAACATTTTTCCTTGGGTCATGTCTTCATTATTATGGTCAGGAAGCTTTAATGACTCATTCCACAAGGATACCTGAGTCTGTACATCACTGCACAAAGTCAGAAGGCTTTGTAGGGAACAAGGGATTCCCCTAAGAAACCGTGCAGATGATGATCTTACAGGAATTGCAGTTTCTGGCTTGTTCCTTTTGCCTGGAACACCAGGTCAGAGGGGGTGTTGGATACATCTCCTTGTGATCTAGTGCTGATGGGCCATCAGCAGCCATAGGGAAAGCTTCAGCCTGGTTCCTAGTCAGAATCACCCATCACAAACTGAGGGAGACAGTCATGCTCCAGCCACATGATATTTAAGACTGGAAAGCTCATCCAACTGAAACTGAACTGCTTTTATACTTCCATTAGTTTTCAACCAGATCAGTTCCCTGACCACATTCATCATGAGATTACAGGGATGCCTCTGCTGCTATAAGAGCAGAGAAGGGAATGGGAGAAATGTGGGGTAGGTAGATTTACCCCTGAAGATTTATGCTGGCTTTGCTTGCCCTGACTCAGGGTAGTCGTCAGAGACAGACACCTCTCTGTGTCATGCTCTAGCTCCAGAACAATACAGTTCTTTAAAAACACATCAATGAGCTCTTGGTTCAAAACTAAGATGATCTATAAATCACAGCATTTTTGGCTTAAAATACAATGCCTTGCAAAAAAAAAAAAAAAAGTATATTCACTAATCCAGCCAAGAACTGTAATAAACTGTCAACATCAGTCTTGTTCACTTCATTTTGGGGTCTTGCTAGTCCTTACAGAAAGGTTCTTCAGCTGTGATGTCCAGGCTGGTGGTCCATGGAGACTTTTCTGTTCCTGTGATTCTGTTTTTTCTATCTGAATCTGATAAACCTCATTAAAAGGAGTCAGAACACTATAGGATGAAATGTCAGACTTGTCTTCATGAAATATTGTGCTCTGAATTGACCCAACACAAGCCAGCTCCATGTGGGATCTAAAGCAGTCATTTAAGTGCATTGCCAAGCCCAGCTAAGAAGAGGTTTTGAGAAGTAGATTATATTAGTTGCCACTCAGCACCTTGTGATTGCATTTCCATAGCTTTTGGACCAGGTTGGAGGGAGGGCAAAACATGTCCTGCCTGCCTGCTTGCAAATGACTGTGTGGATCCATGTGCATGTCTATCTAATCACATAAATGAATTCTCTAGATGACATGAAAATCCTTGCCCATAGTACAGGAAGGGTTTAAGAAGCTGCATTGACTTTGCCTTCCTGAAGTTCTGGGGCCACTTTGAATATAAATCTGAACATAAGAATATTTCCTGAGGGAAGGCAGGGCCAAGTTGGGGTATTTCAGAGGTACACAAGTAATATAAAACTTCTGGAAAGACATAAAGATTTACAGACAGGATGTCCTCTGTTCCCAGGTAAAGGAAAACAAGTACTTCCATAAGAAAAGGGGGAGGAAGGAGAAAAGCATAATTCTTGCTGTAAATTTCATTTAATTAGGGCTGTGATACAGAGACAGCACATGTGGCAGCTCAGCTTGGTTTCCAGAGTCCCATACCTTGTTTGTTTGATTTTGGTGGGGCTTTTTCCTAAGATGCTGTTCTCTCCTGAGCCACCCATGCCCTAATCATCTCTGTGACATAATGCTTCTGTGTTAATCTGTAGTTGCCATCCCACATATTTGTGCCTGCTTCCTGCACTCTGCGCCAAACCTACCTTGGTTTTTCTGCTGTACGGTTTCAGCCTTCACTCAGCCTCACCAGTTCTTGCCAGTACAACCTGTCATCAGCTCTAAGGTCAGTTCCTCACCGACATCCCATTCACATGTCATCAGGCAGCCATGGGCTCCCAGCTAAATCCTACCCTTAAAAAGAAAGGGCTTAGCAGTGCTGTAAAAATTAGAGTTGCCTTTGTTTGTCTTCATCACCTCCCAGGTGATGCTCTATTGAGAGCAGCAGCTCCCAGTCTGAGACCTGTGCCCATCAGGAGCACTACGTGGCAGGCAGATCTAATCCAGGAGGCAATCAGCATGGAGTGGAAAGGCCACAGTGCAGCTGCTGTTGCAAGAGACATCATTTTTGTTCAGGTTTTTTCTTACAGGAGGTTATGTCCATGCAGTTGTATTTCATTTACCACTTCTTGATTGCCTTAGGAATGTTTCAGACAGGTGCAGTTGGTTGTCAAAGAAGACATCAAAGCCATTCCTCCTTGTCAAGGTTTGACTCCATCCCAGCAGACTTGATTGTTCCTCAAAGTGAGTGGCACATTTTTGATTGCTTTCACACAAAGTTAATTTCGATCTTGCAGGAGCAGGGCAGGGTACACCAAGAGGAGGCAGTGACACTGAAAAGATAAAGTGTGAGTTTGTGTCACAGGCATCAGACTCTCCAGGATATAGTTTACAGGTTGAGGGAGTCTACAGTGATGTTTTTTTCCTCTTTGCTCCTTCAGGAGAATGTCTTGGTCAGAACAGATGTTCAAATAACTGCAGAGCACCAAAGGGTTCTGGGTACTTTGAGACAGCAAATGGATTGTATGTCCAGAACACTTCTCTTCATGAGGTGGAGGAAGACATTAATTTCACCAAACAGAAGAGAAACCAAGACTAGCTTGTTGATACTTTGGGTACAGATTATGAGATAAATATCTCTCAAAGTGCTAGTCTTCCATCACCCCAGGACCCACTATTCACAAGTTTCCCTCCCCTGATCAGCAGGGGTCCAACCTTGGGTAGTTTATGCACAATTCTCGTGGGGTGCAAATTCCTAATCCCATCACCTCACAGCTCTGGCTGAAACAACTACTCCAGTGGGAGTGATGGCACAGCTGCTCCTTTGTCTTCCTTCTTCCTTGAGTCCCAGGCAGCAGAGATCATGGCAGGGTCCCTGAGCTCAAGTCATGAAGAATGTATTTTGCTGCTTATGGATAGTTAACTCTGGCATGGAGAGGTGACTTTTACTCCTTACAGCTTAATCAAACCTCAGATGTGGCATCAGCCCTAAAGAGGAGGCATTTCTTCTCAGGGCTGGAGAGTAGAGACTTTGGCTGCATCCTGGTGTGGAGGCAGTCCCTACAGGTGACCTCCTGCCATGCACCAGCTGGTCTAAACTCACCCAGCTCTGCACTCAGATGCTGCACAGGGTTTTGTCATGCAGACTTATCCTGTAAAGCCCTTTCCAGAGGGACAAGAAGGTCTGAACTTGTGTCACATTAGCCAATGCATTGTGCCTTTGCTCACATACCATTGACCAAGTCACTTTTACATCATGTGGAGAATGGAGAGCAAATAACTTTGTAGTTTCCAGGGTTGCTTGGGAGAGATGCATACCTGGAAAACTGACTTGAAAACTGCAGCAATTTGAACAAAATGTAAGGCCCCAGAACCTGAAGAAGATGGAACCTGGTGAATCAGACTCCTTAGTGCTCCACAGCAGGGGATGGCCTCATTGCTGCTTTACAAGCACTGCTCTCCACCATGCAAGGGGCTGTTGCTTCTGTGTGTAGTTGCCTGTCACTGCTGAGCTCACTGTGGGAGTGTGGCTGTAAACGTGCTGAAAAGCCAGCTTGTACTCAGGAAGCACAGGAATGCCTGCAGAATAAATAACAATGTAAATTAGACAGGATTGGAGTTCACCAGCCCCAGCAGGAGTTATCCCCTTGTCCAAACATTGAGCCAGCAGCTGATGAGCTTCCTTGTGTGCTCAGCAGGGCTCCTGCCAAGCTGAAAAGATTAAGAAGGAAAACTTGCCCCAGCTGAACAAATAGCCCAAAGGTCTGCCTGAGGCTCAATAGATGATTGGGGTGGCATGGTTAGGCATTAGTTTCTGTAGCCTGAGAGACAGATGCAAGGAGCACCCCATCCAGCAGCAGCTGCCACACTAGCCTGCAGGACCTACAACAAGCCTGAAATTGTGCCCTCTGGAAAAGATCATCACTCAAAGGGCAAGAGCAAGGTTCAATTCTAATCATACAAATTCAAATACCATCCACTCTTAGTCATGCTCTTCTCTTAAGCACAAGAGCAGATACCTAGGGAAACCAAATGCCTCTTACTTTCTTTGTCCCAGCCCTAGCACAGGAAAATAGCTAGTCTGTAAAAGAGACATCACATCTTCCAGAAATGTTGACAGTCCTCCATGTTTCACCACTATTTTTGAGCCCAAGAATCAAGTTCTTCTTGGCTTACCTCCCCTAGGATGGTTGATGGCTCAGCAGGGACTGCAAATCTGTGTCTTACAGCTGGTGAAGCATGGCTCAAAAACATCTTCTAATTTACAGCCAAGCATTTATGCAAACATAAATCCAGTGTTGATCCATAGGGACCAGCATAATCATACATTAGGAGAAACAGAGCATGCTGAAACTCCAGTGACAGGTTCAACCCCACCTTCCTTAAATCACCTTCAATGATCTTGACCTCATCTTAGTTCCCAACTGAAAATAAACCTGCTGTCACACAACTTTTCCTGAGTTTCTGCTGCACCTGAACTCATCACCAGAGACTGACAGCAAGGAAGAGAGGGGTTGGAGGACCCAGTGAATATTATCATCATGGGGGAATTTTTAACATGTTTTCCATCATAGCCACAAACGAAATGATCCAGGAACTTTTATGATGCTATCCCTATGGCATCTCAAAGGATGGAAAATAAAACATATTTTTATTAAGCCTCTTGAAAGATATAACCATTCATTTTTATCTGTTGAAACCCTACAGATTGGAGACTTGACAACTACTACACTTTCTGAATGCAAGAAAGTTTGTGGAGTGGTCAAACTGAGTGTTGCTCTAATAACTTAACACCAGGACACCCCAAAACAATGTAGACAGGGTTTGGCATCTCTAGACCCCCAAAGGTCAGTTTTGGCATATCCTGGAGGTAAGCTGTGACTTTAAGAAAAATTTGAGTGATCGTTCTCATTTTCTCTGGTAAAGGAACAAAAAAAGTGAAGGTCTTTCCTTGATGACTTTTGATACAAGCAGGTGTGACTTTGCTCTGCTTTCCTCTGTGATTCTTCTTCCACCAGAAATTGCTCACCACTCTATGCTGCTTGTGTTACTCCCTGCCTGCATTCATTTGTTAGAGATTAAAATTAGACTTTGCAATGATTCTTCCAGGCTCTGGAGGGACTGGTAGGTTTTTAACCAAACATGTAGAAAACACGGAGGTTTTTTCATGGGAATGGTAGGTGGCAGGAACCCAGTGGAAAATACTGTTGAGTCTCTGGGAAATCTTTTTGTACTGTCCCCAAAGGAGCCAGAGAAATACAAGCTCTAAAGGGATAGATCTTCATGTGAGAGAAAGTTCTGACACAGCTGATCTTTCCAGGTGATGTGATGGGAACAAGAAACAAACAGAAGTCTAACTTCATAAAGCATTTCATGAACCTGCATTCAGCATGCCATCTCTGAGATGCTTCAAAACAGAGGTAGCCATGTCACAAATGTGGGGGTCCCTACCTGGACTGTGGAGTGACACTAACATTTAAAATTTGGTCTTAGATCCGTATTCCTTAGGACGCACCTCTCTTTTGCTCCTAAATATACGCAAAGAATGTCTACTGTGATTCTACTTTGATTCTAATCCTAGTATAAGCACCCAGAGTCAGAGAAGGACACTTAGATCTGTTTTCACATCCCCAGTCTCAAGGAGTTTCCATCAGAGAATCTACAACTCATGTTAACAGTCTTGTTGATAACACTGTCCCTGTGTAAGAAACACTAAAAACCATGATCCATGGACACCAAGAGATTTACAGATGCAGAACACACAAGCAGGACAGTGGTTATGGAGCTGAATACATAGTGCCCAAGGACAGAAGGTGATTTAAAGGGACTTATAATTATCCAGGCACTTTTCACTGGGAATGGTTTAGATATATCACCTTTGAAACCTTCAGCAAATCACATAAATAAGGAAGTGGCACAAACAAAGGTAAATCAAAAAGTGTTTTAATAATCAGATACTCTGAAAAGGCCTCTGATGTGGCAGAAAGTTGATTAAAAAGTTTAAAAAATGTTAATTTGCAGAAAAAAAAAATTGCACTTTTCTCCCACTGTACAGTTATTTTTCTTTGTCCTGGCATCTGACCAAAAGCTTCATAAATCTTTGCAGGCATCTCACAGTACGTGCATGGTTTCTGGACTAGAAATGGTGTAAGTGCATCTTAGACAACAGAAGTACCCCTTGCTCCACTACAAAAGGTACTAGAGAGAAGTGTCCATGACAGGGAGGCCTTTGGGAAGGAAGGTCACTGTGAGCATGTGAAGGTTGTTGAAGTGCTCATGCCTTGCCTGTATCTGTGGTCAGCCTGTATCACAGATAGCTGTCTAATTTGTCATTTTAATCCTTCAGCTGTGGAGATACCTCAAATTACCAGGCAGAGAGTTCAGAGCTTCACTCCCCTTGCTATCTTCCCAGTGTGAAACTGACATATCCCATGCCTTTTCAAGCCTTCAGTCCCTCTTCTTTTGCACCACAGAACCCAAGAGCTCTTTAGCATCTTTCTTGACATCCATTCCTCTTTAAAACACGAAGGTAGAGAGTGGGTTGGACACTCAAGTTTTCAGTCTTTCCTTTAGAGTTTTCTAGACGCTCAGTCTGCCTCCTCTTTTTCCTCTGGATCTCACCAGTTGCTTTGTTCCTTTTTTGAAGTGTGAGGGCCCTGTATTTCAGCTCCAGCTTCATTGATGCTGAATTGGAGCTTATTGTTTTGGACACTTTGCAAGGCAATGTCCTCCTTTTCACTCCCATTTTTCAGTGCAACCTGAAACCCTGTTTCCCATTTTGTCTGGTCCATTTTCTAGCCCCTCAATCTCATCTTGAACAATGCAGAACTGCTGCTTTGCCATTTATTCCTCCATCTTGAGTATTACCCTCCTGGGTCATTGAATATCCCTTCATAAGCAGAAAATGTTATGCCTGTCTTCGTGGAAAGAAATCACATTTATTTCAGTCTGCTTCTGCAACTCGGAAAGACCTCTGCAAATTGCTGAGTCTCCATCTCATCATCAACAGTTGAGATAGAGTTTTCAAGTCCTCAAGGTTCAAGCTAAACTCATTTTTAACCTTTTGACCATTGTAAAAGATGCTTGAATGTCATGCTCTGTTCTCCATCTGTCTTCCCATAGACTTAAAAAACATGGCACTTTCCCATAACTCAGTATGTCCTTGACTTCCATGGACTTCAAATCAGTCCCTTCTCTTTAAGAAAATAATAATTTAAAGGATTGTCTGTGTCTGTTACTGAACCACACTGGACAACTTCTCTTCTGAATACTAAATGAATATTTAATAAGTGTCTTGCTACTTCCACTATCTTATGTGCAGTCATTGTGGTCTGTAGATCAAACCTAATGATTCCTAATAAATGTCTTCAGTTCCCCCGGTTGCTTACATGGCTGTAGTAAAATCACCAGGCAAAGGTAGCTGGCAAGAATTGCCTCAGTTCCTGACCTCATTCCTCATGAATCTGCATACAGCTGCCTCTTACCCCCTTCAAATCCAAACCCTAGAGGCCTGAAAGATTATTGTACACACTTGAACATGCCAAATTCCCAGTAGATTAACCCCCCTCCACACACCACATCAGAATGTTTTACCCTTGCTTTGAAGAAATCACTTCCTTAAAATGCCTCTGGTTTAAAGCAACAGATGAGTTCACCCCCATGGCCCAGTTTTGGCCCTTGTTCTCTGCTGAGGCTGACATTTTATACACAAGCTGATGTCTTCCAAAAGCTTTAAGGGTTGCAAGAGTTTCTCCATTCATCCTTCATTGTATAGTCACACTTCATGTGCACTGGGCCCCCATCAACAGACATGTATGGTCACTTGCCCATGGATCCCAGTTCTGTCTGACTCTTTCAGGTACTTCAAGACCAAAAAATTTGTGGCTCACTAACCTCCTGAGCCAATTTTTTTTTTTTTTTTTTTTTTTTTTTGTTAAAACCTTTCGTGTATTTTACTCTTGTGAATTTGTCTAAATATTTTTGAACCCAAATAAACTTTCCCCAGCCACATAAAACTGCAGCATAAAGTTCCACAGCTGAATTGCAAAATGCATGGAAAAACATCCTCTCTTCTTTCCTTTGTTCTGCCACTTAGCTTCTTTTGGTATACCCCAGTTCTTGAATGCTAAGAGACAGTGGGAAATCATTCCCTATTCATCCTTTCAAAGATATTCATACAGATTTCTACCTTTCCCTGATTGTCTTTTCTTCCTGCCCATCTCATTAGCTTCATACAGATGGACAGATTGTTCCTTTTAACTTTTTCAAAGATCTACTTTTCAGGTGAACAATTTCTGTGATGGACACATTCTTCAGAAATGGGCTGAGAACCATCAGCTGTATTGTACTTCATTAAATGGCCATTTCAGTCACTACTGAATGTGCTACATTTGAACTCCCTCCTTAGACCAGTAAGTGGTTAAACACTGTAGAATAATGTGGCAGAACTGCTAAGTACCAGTTGTTTTCCATTCCCACCAGTGTGAAAATGCCTGAACTTCTCAAGTGGCCAGAGTTGAGTTACCATCCTCTCCTCAGCTCGGGCAACTCCCTACACCTCTTCTCTTCGCCTATGGCAAACACACAGTGATTCACTTCAGCTTAGTCTGAAGTGTTAAATTACATTATTCTTCATTTGCCCAGGGATAAATTGACTCAGCATTTAGGCTAAGTATTTACTGTAAGGTTTGCATCCAGACAATTACCTCAGCTTAGCTGATGCTTGGTAACTTGTTAAGCTACAGTATCTTAATTACAAGACCTAAGGCTCTCACAAAACAGATTGGGATTTTGAGATAACTTCTGCTTCTATTCTGAAAAATTGGAATAAATTCCAGGACAAAACTATTCTAAGACAAAGCTCTGCATTACAATCTCCCATCATGTAGTCAGAAGAGTTTTTTATATACAACAGGAGTTGCAGCCATTTCTTTTCTAATCCAAACTGTCCACCAAATACAGAAATAAGATGAAAAACTACCCTTGGCATAGCTAATTGCAATTAGAGACTTTTGAAAATTCAAGCTCTCATCCCCCACTTCAAACACAATTCAGCAAAGTGTTTAAGCTCTGACTTGAATGGGATAACTTAAGTGATTAGAATTAACCACGTGCTGAAGCATTTTGCTAAACAAGAAACCTGAGGAGGAGAATAATGCCTTAAAACTATGACAGTTCTTCAGCTGAAAGAACACAGAAGACCCTTATTCTGGGTACCAGAATTATATTTCTTACACTTTTTTTTTCTTAAAAAAAAGACTCTCTTAACATGGCTCGTGTTGCAGCCTTTGGACAGGGATGAGTTTAGTCTTTTTCAAGTTGCAAAATAACATCTCAAGGAAAATGTCTTCCCTTAGCAATGAAGAGATGGTGCATGAGTCTGCAACACTGACAGAAATCCTTTAGGCCAGATATTTTTCAATTTGGTTTAACACGCAGGTGTATGCCCAACAAGGAATGCTAATTTTTGTAGTTCAAGTATTAGGATCCATTCTGACAGCAGCATAATCTGAGTAACTTCAGCACTTGCTCAAGACCAACACAGTATAATTTAGAGCAGTTTTTGGCACATTATATACACACTCCTCACCAAGATGGCTCTTAATACACCCTCTGTAACAAGATGCATTCCCAAATGTTGCCACTGAATTTGTTAATATTCTGTACTTAATGAACAGATATGTTGAATAGGCCTTCAATTAGTTTGAATGAGTCCTTGAAACTGGGACGTGATATTTTGGTGGGGTAACATCAGAGAATGTACTTGTTCCTCCCCACCCATTCACCATGCATAACATGTACATTCATGATTTTTATGACCTTAGAAATTCTTCTCTCATTCATCTGCCATGGTAAATGCCAGTCATTTGCCATGGTAAATGTGCCTGCAATACCAAGGAAAGAAACTGTGAAGGCTACAGTGCAAATTCAGTTCTTGTAAATATTCCAGACATTCATGTTGGGCATCAGTTGTGGTTTAAATATAGGGATTTGGGGGGTTTTCGTTTTGCTAGATGATTACTCTGTTTGGGATAATCACTGAAGCATGGCCTTGAAAGAAATGCCTTTATTATGCTTATGAGAGAACAATCTTGCCAGTTAAGGTCTCCAAGTTTAAGGGTGACATAATTAGTCCTGCTTTGAGAGAGGAAGTGGCAACAGGAGCATTTTTTCTCAGCCCACTTTCCTGTGATTTTTGTGCTCTGCAATAGTGGTAAGTTGGCTGCCACAGTGCATCTATTCTAATATCTCACTGCTACAATCTCTTTTTGGTCCCATTATCAGCATTGAATTAATTCAGGTCAATAATCCACTCAAAGATTAAAAATAAGCTCCAATAGCATATTAGAGGAGAAGACCTCATGTATCCTGTGTCAAGCTTATGACTGTGTTGAGGACCACATATCTGTCAGCATGTTATCCTGACTTGTGCATCAGGCTATTGTCAACCAAGTTCAGAAATAAATAGATAAACTGTTCTGCTGTTAAAAAATGTTCAGTTTATATTTTTCTTCAATTTGTCATTCATCTTACAGTAGATTAAGTAAGGTCTTCATTCAGTAGATCAAAGTCTTCTATCAATAAAGCACTTTAGACAAATAGAGCTGGAAGAAACTCCTAGGCCATCTCCCTACCCTAAAGTAAGACCCACTATGCCTGTGCCCTTTCTAAGACTTCCTGCAATCCCCCATGGCTTTGCAAGCTAGAAATCTCATTATGCTTCAGGGGTTTTATGCGTTTCAACTGCTTTGATGCTGTGGTGACTCTACATGGAGGAACTCCTACCTCAGATGGTGCAGCTGTGCTGTGCTGGGCTTCTGTCCTGGGTGTTGAAAGATTCCTGCTTGTCAGTCTTTGGGGTTGCTAGTCTACCTTCTCACAGACACACATCCTCCAGAGCCATTCTCCTAAATGGTACTGACAGACACCTACATACAAAATGCTCAAAAAGCCTCAACTCATAATCCCCTCTGACAGCAGGTGGGCTCCTGGCTCCTCTGGGGAGTCCAATGGTTTTGCTCTGGATGTTGCACTTCTTATTCAAACACCTTCATTTCTAGAGGAGCTAAAAATGGCTGGGTCATGTAGCCCTTGCACATGATGTCTGGCAAATGCTGCGGATGAGGATTCTCAGTCTAAGGAAAATGCAGCAATTAACACTACATTAATTAACAGAAGAAAATGCAAGCTATTTTTGGAAGTAGGTCCTGCCCACTCAAAAGCATTCAGAAGACCCATTGTACTCTTCTGCTAACAAAGCCTCGTTAGCCTCCTGGAACAACCAGTCCAGAAATGGGAAAAGATTATTTAAACTGGTATACACACTGTGCAGATCCAGATTTTGAGAATCCATTTTCTGGCCTATGTCCCAAAATTCGGTTGGATTGGAAAAGGAAACCCTGGGATGCCAGTAGAAGCAGAAGCTAAAAAGTAGCAGGGACTGCCCTGCTTTTTATAATTCTGCTGTCATGGGATAGAAGAACCAGAGCTCCAGTATGTACTTGGCTGAGAGATCTAAGTCTGTTTTTGGAAATCCATACTTGGCTCTTTTTGGACAGATAGTGTCTCTTTGAAGCACTAAAAAAAAAAAGTGCTTACAGAACCTGGCTTGTTCAATTTACCAGCGTAAGAAGAGGCAGGGCTCTGCCTTATGTCATTTTTCCAGATAAGAGGACCATACCAGGGCAGCTTTTTACCTGTCTGTGGTGAGTGGCATGGTGGCCTTGTAAGGAAGCTTCCTTGAGAAAAGAGATAAATAAAGGTAAACCACAGGGAAATCAATTATAGCAGAGAGAGGATCAAACTATATGCAAAAATATGCCCTCAAAAATCCTAGGTTCTTCAGTTTGGTCAGACCTGCTAATGAAGCTGATTCAGGTGGTGTTTGAATGATTTAAAGACTGTGTGTAGGCTCACCAGAGATGCAAGTCAGGAGCAACAAACACTCATGTGCCAGTAACACAAACCCAGATTGCTGCCCTGCACAAGTCCCAGAGTGGCTGCCATCCTCCCAGCCACTGTCTGGGTATTGCTGACTCTGGGAGCAGCTCTGGGGACTTGGAGAAGGAATAAATTAGAGCTCATCACTGAGAACTGGGGAGGAATTTTCCGATGGAAGTGTTTGTTGTCGGAAAATGTGGGTTCATTGACAGCTGCACACGTGGCAAGGGTGGACTGACATCAGTGACGCTTTTTTTTTAGGACAAGAACAGTTTTCACATCCAAGCATGGAATTTTTATTCAAAAACAGAGCCGAAAACAGCAGTGCCAGAGTGCCCATTTATCCAGTGATTGCCATGTAAATTCAGAGGTGGAAAGCATGGGTTTAAGTCCCTGTTGCATATGATTTGATTTTTGTGTCCCTGCATCTCTAGCAGGTCCCCTCACACTGAAGGTCATTGTCTGGGGAGAAGAACATGATCCCGCTTGCTGGGGAGGGCTGTTTCTGTCTTTGTTTTGATTTGTTTGTTTGTTAAGAATACAGCATTATTTCATGCAGTAAGAGAAAAAGAAAAACAAAGTTCTTGAAATCTCAAGTGATGCCAGAACATATTTTCTACCCAGCTACTTGCCATAAATAAAACTGACATTTTATATCTTGGCCATTACAGCTAAATGACTGCCATGATTATTTTTTTTCTTCTTAATAAAATAGAAGTCATATTAACAAACACTCGCTACCAGAAAATTTGGTCTTGTTTCAGTTGGTGCAAAATGCAAATAGTGAAAATATCAGTTTAGAAAGACACAAGAGAGGCTTTTTTTTCCCTACCAACCTTAATTTGGGTGACTCGTCTGCAATCCAGATGGTATCTATGAGGGGGGAATGGAGACAGACACGATTACTTTTTCTCTTTTTCTTCCTAGAACCACATTGCAAATAAATTTTGAAAGGGGATCGCTTAGAAAGACCTGTTAGAAGAGATACCAATATTAATTCTGCAAAGGTGATTAGCACAGTTCTATATCAATACGGTTCTTTAAATTTTTCTAAGTCCTCAACTGGACATTAATTGACTCACCAGCTCTTAGAATATTTTTTTTCAGCTGAAACATTTCACTGTGCCCTTTGGCAATGGATTTTTATGCTGCAATTTTATTAAAAAGTTTGCATGAGAAACTTCAAGATTAAGAAAAAAAGGTTAAAAAGTTTATGTCTCCACCTATAACTGCCTATTTCTGCACATCTGGAGAGTACCTGGGGATGGGATCTTTTCCTTTCCTGGCACAGATCTGAGTTTGATCCAAAGCTTCCATTGCATTACACATTTTAACGCATTTCTCTGCATTCTCAGACAGTGATTTTTATGAGTAAAAAACATTAACAATGAATAGCTCAAAATGTTAAGCTCTTGAACTCAGAATTGGGTTGGGCAGTGAAGAGTGGAGCTCACTGTCTCAGGATGAAAATAACAGGCTTGTATCTGACAGAACCAAGTTAAATTCCTGCCATGGACTTTTTCAGTCTTTGTGATGCCTCTGGAGCTAAGACTGGGCTTTGCACATATATACAAACACACTCAATGGTATGCTGCTTTTAGTAAGACCCTTTTATTTCCTCTGAGTCCTGGACTCTGTTCATGCAGTGACTCATGAGCAAACAGCTTTGCAGAACTTATCCTTTGATTTGTAATGCTCCCTGCTGTGCCTCTGCAAAGTCTTTTATTTCTTTGCAAACTTTGCACAGAACACTTTCATAACTATAATGCCCCAAAAGCTGAAATCAATGAGGACTGTATCCATTACACTAAGGATGCATTTGTCTTGCTATTTTCAACTTTGAAAATTGGAAGCTTTAAAGCATTTACCATGGAAGGCAAGAACACATTCTACTACTTAGGAGCCCAAATCCTGTTAGCTTTCAGTGGAGTTCAGGTACTAATTCAGATTCCTAAACACTGCTTTTAGCAGCAGTCTGAGGTGGCTGAGCCTCTTTTTTAAATCCAAGCTCTCCAGCTATGTTTGTACTGCCTCCAATAGAAGTCCTGGAGAGCAAACCAAATGCCTTGAGATGGTGACACTTGCACTTAAGGTGGGACCCAAAGTCCCAGCCAGCTTCATAACCTCAGAAATTCATTTACCTGAAAATACTGAATTCAGATCAGAAGCCAGACCTGGCTTGGCTTTTTAACTCATGCTTCTGGCAAGCAAGGGAGTCTGACAAACCCATTTTGTTCTCTGCAGACACAGGCAGGCTGAAGGGGTATGTCTTAGCTAACATCAGGTAAGAGCACTAGAAGAAGCTGCTCACAGAGGCTGCGGTGTCTCCTCTGGAAATGTTCAAAGCCCACCTGGACATGATCCTATGTAATCTGCTGTAGATGAACCTGCTTTAGCAAGGGGGTTGGAGTAGATAATCTCCAGAGGTCCCTTCCAACCTCACCCATCCTGTGATTCTGCTTGATTATGTGAAGAGGTAGCCTGAGGTGCTTTCCATAATGTTCACCCATCTTTTCTCCCCAGCTCTCATTTCAGTGGCATTTTCATATCTAACTCCCCCAGCTGCCCTGGACAAAACAGGAAACAGCAAACAGCAATGGCAGCAACATATTTTCTCCCATCCTCCCCAGCAATGTCTGAACAGTTCACAAATGCTGAGAGATGCAGGCTTTGCAATACCTCTGTGGAGAGCAGGCTTGTGCTTCCTGCTTTTATTGACAGATGGAGAGGTGAATGATGTAACTATTTAGCAGAGGTTGTCACAATAATTTCCAGCTAAGTGACGATGAACATAAATTGTTTTATATTTCTTTGGAAGCCTCCTTCTCCTTCTTGCCTCAGAGTTGAAGGACTACTAAAAAATTAACTGGGCAGTGAGAGCTATATAGGAAATTTTGTCTCATTCATCTTTCATTCTCTCTTACAGGACAGTTTATCGTGTTGGGGACTTCAAAGGACTGCACTAGATAAGCAGAGGAGAAACACAGATTAGCTGAGACATCAACAAGCATTGGATGAGGTCAATTAAAAGCCAAATTAAACAAATGGAGCTTTCAACTTCGATCCAGACAGGAAGAAGCAGTCAGTTGCAAGGGTTGGAGATGAAAAGAATTCCAAAGGGCTGATGCAGAACAGGAGCATGGGGGTGGGAAGTGTACGACTAGCCAGGGGCAACATGGCAGTGTGGGGCAGAAGTACCTTCCATCTATTGTCTTCAGACAGGACCAAAGCTCAAACTTATCTGGATCATTGATACCTGGAGGAGCTGAAAGGGAAAAGCCCTGGCCAAGTTAAGAACTGTCCAGGTGGCTACAGAAAGGAAGATGAAGCAGAGCCCCAGAGTAAGGGTCGGGGTGAGCGAGGGCGAGGACAAGCTGTGCTGCAGCAGGCAGAGCAGCAGAGCAGCAGTGAGAAGAGGCAGATTTTGTGCCAAGTGGATTCTGGGTCATGTAACCCGAGCCAAGCTGCTGAGTCACCCTGCAGAGCCTTCCAAAAGTCACTTTGCCCACCTCCTGCTGCCTCAGTCAAACCCATCGGAAAACAGGGGTCAGGACAGTCAGGAACTGTGCTGGGAAAACAAGGTGCTGGCTGGATATGCCAGAGGTGACCGTGAAAAGATCCAAGCCCGCAGCAAGAACCTCTGAGACGACACCAGAGGACCCCCAAAATGCTGGGATAAAAAGACTGACTTTGTCTCATGGAGGAGTTTTTTCAAGAGTTTGGATTATTCTTTGCCCATCCAATTCAGTCAGTTAGAATACTTTCTGTTCTCCAAGACCTGTTTAAACTCTGGATAATTAAAGCAAAAGCCATACTTGTAAGCACTGGTAGATTAGAGTTTAAGCAGATCATACCATTCCCCCAGGCTGCCTCAATTATATTTTTTCCTAACATCTCCTTGGTTTACTCCCCTGACCATTAAAAAAATGGTACCTTTATTCAAATAACTGTTCCAAACCACTTTCCAGAGTCATTGTTTTCCTTGTTTCAGTCTTTCAGTTCCCAAGTTTGCCTAATACTTGTATCCTTGCCTTCTAAAAGAATATCATCTTGATGGTCTTAAAATTACTGTCTTTTGGCTTATGCTTCCATGTGGATCATCTGACCCCATCAACAATCTTCAACCAGTGCAGTATAACCTCCAAGAGATTATGTTCCACAATTAACAATGGCAGATTATGGAAGCTAGGGGCCAACTAATGCTCTCTTGACAAGTGAAAAGCTACAGTGTGCAGTGTGTTCCCAGCGATTCTCTATTGTGCTTGGCCAAAAGGTCCTGAGTTTGAAAACAGATGTGTGATCCCTTACTAAGATGTAGCAAGAAGAGAGGAGTTGATGAAGGGGCTATAGGACACAAAGATGGCAAGCAGTCATACAGCAGAGAGAGGGTTGTTGCATGGTAAGGAATGACAAGGGAAATACTGGGCCCAAGTCCACAAGGAAACAGTTTTCATGACTTTTTGTGTCAAGGGACATTACCCTGGCCTGGATGATAAGGAGGTTTACATGAACAACCTCTTCCTTGCAAAGCAATCTAGTTCCTGTATGACACACAGCATTTCTTTTTCTCTCACCTTACTGGCATTGCAAAGACAAGATCTTGAAGGCCCCTCCAACAACTTCCCTTCAGTATCTCAGCTTTTCTTCCTTTTCTTCTCAAGAATCCCAGGACAAGCCTGTTGTCAAACGCTTCCCTTGAGGCTGATTTCCATCACTCCCAAAGTTATGTTCAAACACTCAGCCTAGTAATTAATACAAACTATCATGAGCTGACATGTACCTCTGTCTGTGTATCAGTATCCTCCATGCCTCCAGAAGATAGATTTAAATATCATCTTTGAAGACAGCTGAAGAAAGTTAACTAGGGATTTACTAACACAGGAAAGCTATTTTTACCAGTCAACTGGTATCTGGTTACCTTGTTACGGGAAGCTTATGCAATGCTAGTAAATTCTTAACTAAGGAGATAGATTGGACACCAAAATTATTTCACTCTGAGAATGCCTATAGGACTTCAAGAAGAAATACATTTGACAGAAAGAGATTTACTTGCCTTCTGGTGTTGGAGCTGCAAGGGATTTATTTTTTCCTTCAAGGTTTCCTCTGGAGCTATGTGGGCTACCAATAAAAAATGGAAATCCATTATGAAATCCCTGATTCCAGGAGCAACTTACTGAAATAAACTTTCAAATCTCACCATCTTCACCAGTATTTCATGTGACCAAGTAGCACCAGCATTTTGGGGCATGCATTTTAAAAAGACTGGTGTTTCAGCATACACATATGCAAAATAAACTTTTCTGGGAAGCATCAGCATGGCCAAAATTATCTGAACAGTCCTGGGCTGACCATCCCAGAAGGTGAATAACTTTGCACAGATGGAAAACACCGGGCAAAGCAAGCTGCCATTAATCTTCTGCCTCTCCTCCCTGGAGAAGGAGGACAGAAGAGGAGGCACAATTCTAATTTTGTTTTTACCTTTGCAACTCCACTAAGATTGTCCCTGGATCAAGTAAGGGCAGAGTTTGGCCCATTGACTTCTGAGCAGGAGTAGGGGCTGATGCAACTGGACCCATGTGCAGAGGCAGCTGGCCAGTAACACAAACTGTCTTGGGAGCCAGGGCACGATGCTGTGAAATGCTTGATCCAGCACAGCAAGATGTTTTTCCTTATTTGCAAGCCCTAATATGAGAACAAGGCACACAAAGTATATATAGCTCTGGGGATCTGGATGGAGAACTTTTGTGTCCTCAAAAAAATTATAAATAAATTATTTGCTGGACAAAGGGGGACAGCACTGCCCAGCTTGGAAGGAATTGCTTTTTTTGGAAGGATCAAGGGAGGGCAAATGGCACCAAGCCACTTCTAAAAATTGATTAGGAGGGCAAAGCATATGCAGGTTTCCAAGCAATGAGTAAGCACCATGACATCAAGGAAAGGTTTTGTCAGTGGGATTAAGAATTCCCACCAGTGATGTGTCCTGGGGATGCAGAGCCAGACAAATACAAGAAGTATCTCCCTGGGGAGAGACTATTGAAACTTATCACATACCCTAGACGATGCAGTTCAGACTTCTCTAGAGAGATAGGGTGGATTATTTCATAGGATCACAGATAATGGCAGAACTAAGGTCTATCTATTGCCATATCCCAGTTGAAATACTCAGCAGCACCAGGAGGGCCCCAGAAAGGAGTAAAATGTTAGAATTTACCCACATGGGATGAAACAAACCCAGATCCTAAGTCAGGTCTTTGTCTGCTGTTTAATAACCAATATTGGCCTGCACTAGGTATCAATGAGTCTAGCATCTCTTTCAGAACCATGACAATTCATTCCAGTTACTGTGAAAAAAACTTGTATTCAACAGAAAATTCAGAGCTTTTCTGTTTTCCCTTTAACCTGGCTAAATGTTCTTGTAGCTACATCCCACGGCAAAGTCTTTGAGTTTGCCTATATGCTGTGTTAAACACACACACACACACACACACACACACACACACACACACACACACCACCACACACGTATTTACTCTGTCCCTGGTCTGAGTTCATGTTGCTACTTCATGTCACTGAAAGGAATCTGTTCCCAGACTCTTATCCCCTTTGATCTGTGCAGGCATGGAGGCAATATCAGTGCCATACCCTTCCATGGCAGGAGCTTCCCTGCTGGAACAGACTCACCTCCCAGTTTCTGGCCTCCAGCTGCAGGGCTCAGTTCTGTTTTCCAAGGAAAGCAGCCCTGCCTGCAGCACCTCGCTAATTGTGCTCCCGTGTGGGCGTGTGGAGGTAACTCGAGTCCCTCCGCCAGCCAACGCCACCAGGCAGGAGGCACAGGGCTCTCGTAGCGATTATCTTATCTGCTGGAGCTGATGGGTGCTGTTCTTACAAGCCAAGTACCTAATCCTCTTTTCTCTCTCCTAAACACTGGGCCTCCAGGTAGCCTCAGGCAAGCTCAATCCCTGTATTAATTATTGGTTGCATTTTCTTAGAGCCCTTCTTATTTTCTTTTCTTTTTTTTTTTTAACAGATTCAGTCACTCCTAAGTGAAATTCCATCCGTCACCCTTCCCTCATAACGGGTTCACATCTGTTTCTGTAGCCTTTCAGTATCATAACAAGCTATGATTTTGCAACAGTAGGCAGATTTGAGGGTCTGAGGGCATTTTTGGGAGGGGGGGCTTGGCAGATTAAACTGACAAACTGAATAAACCTTCATAATGACATCAGGCTAAAAGTCAAACTCACAGTGAGCAAAGCTCAGCTCCTCATGCCCAATCTTGCATCTCGCCTGCATTTACAAGTGCATGCTGGGGCTTTAGACAGCCAAATGAACAGTCAAGAAATATCAGGTGTGCATCTGGCCCAGAAAACACTTTCCTGATTCCCCTTTGCTGTCCTACTCCCAGCAGCTTCAAAAATGAGAGATGTTAAGTGCTGGGGGAGGGTTCCAAGGCTGTTTAAGGAGTACCACACTACCTTCCACAGTAGCACAGCACAGGTGCAAGTGAGAAAGCCATAGGCACATGCATTTCTTATTTTCCAAATGTAAATCATATCTTTGCAATAACCCCATGCCCAAACCTACAGCAGCTCCACCAAATGAATGTATTTTGCTGTGCTTGCCTCTCTGCCTGCACCATCAGCATACAGGAATCTGCAGCTTTACACCTTCTCCTATGTGTTTTTTATCGCTTTCCAACCAGCCTCAGAGAGGACACTGTGCTCACTATAGTAGGGCCATTTGTTCCAGACTTGGAATGGATTCTTGCCCAGTTTTCCCTCACCTGCAGATCAGGCAACCAGGGCCACCTTGGCTGTTGCCAGCTGGAGCTGGATTTCCAAGGGAAACCTTCACTGGAAGACTTTGATCAAATCACCTTCTTTCCTCTGCTTCAAAGGTAAAGAAGCTGGAAATCTCAGAGGCTCTTGAAAACACCTTCAGTTTGGAGAGGAAACCTGATTTCTCATCTGCTTCTATATGCCTGACACTGGCCAGAGCAGAGAAGTCCTGCTGAGAAGGGGCAGGCCTTATTTCCTCCTGTCATTTACCCCTGAAAAAAGACTTCACTGAATTTGCACAGCCTCCTGCTTCTACTGTTGAAATGGCCCCAATTTTATCTCCCTCCACTGGCTACCCTCACTCTGAGTCATGGCTCTGCACATGCTGGCTGCTCACACTCTGCAGGGAGGCAAAGGTTAAGTGTGACATGAATCTATCCTCCATCTCCAGAGAACTCCTTAGTGCTATAGTGGGGAGGGACAAGGAGTGGAAATGTCAAATTTACAGCTTTTTACAGCACAAAATCCAGAATATGTTCTTAGTCATCCCCCAAGACAGGCTGTTAAGGAGCACAACCATAACTGATGTCAGAAAATCTGCTTGAGACAGGACTTCAAGAAAGTCCCAAACACAGATAAGAGCAACACAGGTATGCACTTCCTTAAACAAATCAGAACTCAAGTAATCTCCCTTACCAGAGCTTCATGTCCTTGAGTTTGCCAATTCCATGGCTCAAAACCTCTTCTGTTCTAGTTAACACTTCTCAGTTCCACTAGGATTGTGCTGGTTCTTGAGATGTCAGACCTCAGTGTGAGCCCATGTGTGCCTGTGCTTCAGGTTTTAGAGAGCAGTGCTGACACATGTTCTCAGAATATCCTGGCATTGTGCTGAAGCAACGCTAAAGAAAAAAATCATCCTCCTCCTCATTTTTTTCAGCAGAGAAGTTGGGTCCCATGCTGTCTATTCTTAATCTGTAGCACCATCTTTTGAGGGCATGCTGTACTCCCAAGCAAATGCACTGAGCTCTCCCCAGAGGATCCCCATGGGCCCTTACTGGCCACAGTCAAAGCTGGCTGAAAAAAAATTCTGACAGAAGCTGTTTTCCATTGGAAAGGGACATTTCAAGGCAAAATGTTTCTTGGGAACATGTGACGCGAGTAAATTTGTGACTGAAAAATGTCAGGCTGCTACAGCAGCAAGAAAATCTTACTTTGTTCCAAGTTTTTCAATTTGTTCACTCACAGTTTGTTTTTGTCCAGCTTACATTTATATTTGGGCATAAGGTACCATGTGTATTGATACTTTCTATTCCATATTTACATTATTACATTTAATATTTGAGTATAATGCTTTGGCATTGATAAAATGTGTCATTTTTGGTGTTTTCAAATGGAAATTTTAATTGGGGGGGCAATAGAGAAATATTGTCCTTCCTCATCCATTCTCCCTCCCTGTTGTTAATGGCATCATCATCCATGCAAAAACAGGTTCACTGTCTGAACCTGTTGCAGTTAATAGCAAAGAATTGCTTTTTGTCACACCTAAGCTCTGAAGGACAGGAGTGAATGTCTGTGTGCAGTGTGTGCGTCCCTTCACTTCATCCTGGATTTCAATCAAGGCGGAGGGAAGACACAGCAATATGTGCAATGATGTGTTAGTAACCTGTGGTGATGACAGAGCTGTGCACTTAGTGACTGTTCCATCCATACAGTGCTCTGAGGTGAAATATTTGCCCCTGACACATAATGGGGAAACTGAAGCACGGGGAGAGGACATGATCCTTCTATAGCTACTCCTCAATATCTTCACTTTTTCCCTTCAGAACTTGATGAAAGGCCATGGAATAAAAGAGGTCTGTTCCAGGGGAGTAATTTCTCATTCCCATTTAGCTAGGCACTGGGTACTGGCTCAGCAATGCTGCTCTGAGCCACCTGCAAATTGCTGCTCAGGCATGTGGAATGGGTGGTCACCTGCTGAGCTGCAGGAGATGGGCAAGGCCCCCAGAGCCTGGCATGGTGAAAGCTCATGGATGCCGTGGTGAAGATAATAATGGCAGCATCTTCCAAGAGCTAGCCATGTCTAGGGAGAAATATAAGCAAGGAAAAAAGTTTCCACTTTCCCTTTATTTTTATTTCAACCCCTTTTATCTGTCTTGTTTTATAGCTTTACATTGGAAGATAGCCCATTTCCTGGTACGTACAGCAGCTTGACTGAGCATAGCTTGGCAACAGTGCCTGTTGCTTTAGGGAAGAACAGAGCATATTCTCATTGTGCATGTTTTCCCTTGGAAACATTTCATCCTGTCTATATAATTCTATATATGGCTTTCAGCCATGCCACTACAAGCTGCAAAAACACCAGTTCTTATACACTAACAATGTCAGGCCTATTTAATGGCTAGATCAAGGGCCATCAAGAAATTACCTGTGATTCTGTAGATTGTCTTCCTTAGGCAGATTTGGAACTTTTTTGCCCAACATAGAGAAAATAGCTATTTTACCTTTTTGGAGGAAATCTTCAGAATCCTCATTTCTCCCTTTTTGCATGCTCTTTGATGCTTTTCACAATGGTAAGAAAAGTAATTTTTGGTGTCTCAACTAAATTTCAGTATTGGTAACTTTTGTGGTTCTCCCTGTTCTATAAAGTTTATTTCACCCATCTCAAACAGATCATGTGGAATGCCTGGGTCCCACTCCCACAATGGGGCTACATGCTTCTCAGGATGAACAGGGTATGCCTGTGCTGAAGGACCAAATTCGGTCCCATTCTTCTGCTAACAAGCTAAATAGAAGTAAAAGGGGAGGAATATCACTCAGGAAGAGGGATGAGATTCTTTGGAGTCCTACCTCAGTAAAATTAAAAAAAATATATTACATGTTCAGTTCAGGCCTTGTTTCATGTCTGCCCTAAATTCATGTCTGTTTTGCTGTTAATAACCATGTCAATGTCAAAACAGGAAATAGAAAGTTTGCAAACTTTCTTAGTCTTGAAGTCATAGCAGCTCTCTCATCCATGTAAGCATTGTTCAGAATGGCTGCACTATTCTAAGTAGTATTTGTCTCTTTCATCTGAAGTCACTTACAGAGCTGAGACCTTCTATTTTTGTTCTTTACTGCATCACACTGAGTGCCCTCAGCTCCCCGTGTTAGCAATGGGAACTCCACACTGCCCCAGAGGTGGTCTCTGTAGGAGCTGTCAGTTGGTAACAATGACTGTGTTAGGAGGATGTTTGCTCCCAAAATGGGCAGGTGCAGCTCCACATCTGCCCTTCACATTGCAACCCTTGCTTGACTCATGCCATCCTCAGGCATAACCTCAAGTGTCTGAGACCTCCTCCCTCTGGCCTCTTTTCTGCTGAGTGCTTCAGTTCTGAGGTTAGTCTAATTTTTTGATGTTTCTCGGTTCCTTGACAGATCTGTCTCCTCAAACAGCTTGTGCAGCAAAAGCAAGAGGAGGGAACCCCTCAAATATTTCCTGCTGTCTCACTGGGAGCTCTGTGCATGCCATGGTGTCCTTTAAGATGCATCATTTGGCTGGAGAGCACCCTGGCAAGAAGGGACAATTAAAAATAACAATAGCAGCAATGGTAGCAATAGATGGGGCTAGCAACCTTTCTCTGGGTGAATATGAGATCTGCTGCTCTTCTCAGCTGTTTGGGAGGTCATTACTCAGCTACGTGTCCGGTGATGTTTGTACGTGCCAGATTCCTCTGGTTCTCCTCATGGTTTTGCTTTAGAGTGACATCAGTGTGCTCAAATGCTCACCAGAGGTTCTGCAGACTCCAAGCTGGAGCAGCCAAAAAACGTAACATCCCAAAGTTTCAACCATGCTCATTTCACAGAGCTGTATGCATCTATGCTGCATGATTTCTCATTGTTCATCTTCATGCTGTCTGCAGCCACCAGGAGTCTCTCCTTGAAATCCTCTTTGTTCCTGGGCATCACTGGTTGTTATCTCAGGGGTGACTCATTATCTGCCTAGATTGGTTACCAGAGGGTGTGAAATCTTTCTGTAGTGGAGTCATGGACTACAAAGCCAAGAAGGAGCATTTTGATGAACCTCAAATAACCTCTGAGCTGTTCATGTATTGAGCTGCAAGTGTTAGCTGGTGACTGTAAGGGTTTTGCATACAGAAATGGATACTTGCACTTTCAGTGCAAGTTTGCACTTGTCTGCCTTCCCTCACTAACACTTTCCATGTTTTCAGTAGATGGATTCTAACCATCCTTCTGTGGCACAACAATTATGGAGTAGAAATCCTTTTCCCAAATGGCCATCAAAGACAGTGGACAATAATCATTAAAACTGTAATGTACTTTGAATGGCTCTGAGAGGGACAGGTTAAGCTGGTGTTTGCATGGTACAAACAAGAGAAGGACAGGGCTACTTTTACCAGGGCCCCCAGATGTGACATCCACAGGCCATCAGGCACCACAGGATAGCTGCCTTTTCATAAACTGCCTTGCTAGCACAAAGTCAATTCCAAAGTTGTAAGTCCAGATTTCCAGTAAAGAATAAACATCTAAATTCATCCAGGGACATCTGAGACAGGGAATCATGTGCAAGTCCAGCCTCAAGGTAGAGGTGTTTTTCCTATGTCCAAGATGAGCTACCTGAACACGTGAGGTGACCACATCAAGCCAGCTTCCCTGAACAGCACAGTCTCAACATGGCTTGCTGCTCCCTGTCAAACCCAGCCCTTTGAGAGAATAAATGCCTGTCAGAAGACTGAAGGTGCCCTGAAAACTAAAAGTGTAGTCAATTCCCACACATCTGGATGCCATACTGCATGACTGAAAATGCTTCTTTTGACCATGACTCATCCCTCTTCATTTTTTCACTCTGTAAGCTTCTGTGAGTGACTCAAATCTGACACCCATGAAAAGCCTTTATTTCTTTATAATTCTGGTTAGACCACTAATTAATTGCTGTGTTTGTTCTTTAATACCTGACTAATTAACATAAGTAAATAACATGGGTAGAACAAGATGGCATGCAGGGCTAATAAAACTGCTGCAGTGGTTTTAATTGCCAGCTTAAAACCCTGTGAACTCTTCAATGCAAAAGGAGAAGAAGAAAATAGGCTGAGTGGAGAAATTATAAACTACCTCCATAGGCTCCACTTCCAGCTTATGGACTACTTGTAAAAAGTCTACAAATAATAATATATTTTTTAAAAACCCTATATTTTCAGCCAACATGAAATCAGTAGGTCTGATGAGTCAACAAAAGTTGAAGACCAGCCTCTAAGCAAGACCTATAGCAGGGTCCAGATCCTCAGTACTGGGATCAATGTATTTCCAGGCAGATTCCTATGTCTGCTGTTCATTTATTTTACTGGCTCACTATATAAAATTACAGGGTGGAAAGAGCAGGAATGTCTAGGGAAACCTTAGATGTCACTATAACAGTCCTGCTACGTTTCTAAAGCTGTGTATATGCATTAACACAATATTGCTTTCAAACAGAACCATATCCTGCCTCCTAGCTTGGCTTCTTACCCCAAACTCTGGTTCAGTAAGGCAGGTACACGATTTCTAAAATAGAATCTCATATGCCCAAACTGCTTGGCCAAAGAGTAAGGCCTGTTCAGAGGTCTCTATGTAGAAGTGCCTCCAGTGATGGGAAAAGGTAGGAAAAGCCCAGAAGCTACCAGGAGACATTAGAAAAAAGTGTGGGGATTTCGATGTGTTTATTGAGAGACAGGGAAATGGAAGGGTACAGGTTTGGGTTAAACAAAACCTGGCGAAACATGAGGATGATGTTTCTCACAGCAAGAGCTAGGAAGCCACAAAGCTCTCCTGAGGAAGCACCATCACTGACTCATTTCAAACTAGTCTGAACAAATTAAAAGAGAAAAGAGAAGCAGGCAAGCCTGGCAACAAGATTCAAGCTATAACATTGCTTCATCCAAAAAACTGTTGGCCCTTCTCATTTTGAGTTTTCTTTGATTCTGCAGAAGCTTTTAATAATTTTATGAATTTTTGCATAAAACAGCTACAGTGTCACATAAGGTCTCTATTAGCAGCTCCCCCTCTGAAGACGTGTCAGCAGTTCTGGTAGGACTGCACTCAAAGGGGTTGGGGCTGCAGGCAATTCATACACCATAGATATCCTCCATCACCACTTCTGGTAGAAGATGGGTTCAAAGATGAGCTTTGTGGATTTGCTCTTCTTTTATGTGAGTTGCATTTCTCTATAGAAAAGCAGGCATAGGTGTTATGGATTGATTCTTCCATAGTTCTCTTCAGCTCAGGCTTTGCAGCTGCTGCAATTCCCAGTTTAGGTGTTGAGACACAGTTCTCTTTGCCATAATTTTAAAGGCCTCGAGAGTCTCAAAACCTTTAATGGCTGTGCAGCTTACTTTGTGAGCGAAATCCACCATTTAGCAGGAAATTCCCAGGTGTGAATCTGTGGCACTTTCTCTATGCTGGGGATTTCTGGAATTTGCGGGGTGCTTTGGGGATGGTCTTGTGCTTTTCCCTCAGCGTGTTGTAGCTAGTTAGTTATTACCTGCCTACATGGATACTTGCCTGAATATGCAGGGAGACCTGGCAACTACAGGAGCTGGCTACCCAAGCAATGCACAGCAGGATTTAGGTGTTTGCAGGGAGAATCTTAGAGGCACACAGTCTCCACACTTATGTGTATAGACCTCATGTGAAAGTTTAACACCAGCTTTGACCCCACAGTTACAGCACACAAGAAAGGCTGTTGGAAGCAGCGGGGCAGTTACAAGGAACATTTGGTATGAATTTTCCCTTGTTTTGCACTTAATGAATCATTCCTGAGCCTGCCCTTCAACTATTCTCATTTCAGTTTAGACTGTTGGGGAAAAAGCTCTTTAGGAGACAGAGCAGTCTCTTTTTGTGTATTTAATTTGGTTGGACAGAGACAGAGGGAAGATGGACTGTATATTAACTGACTGCATTCTTATCCTGTACAAGTTTAAGCTTGCTCTCCTTGCAGTTTATCTCTAAATTCATAGGCTACTGTGAAGTTATAACGTTACAGGGGTCCCAGAAATTTTTTTCCTTTGGTGTGACTCAAGCAACGGCACCTTTGAATGCACCCTGCAAGGAGTTGCAAGTATGGCTCTTGCAAGAGGGTACAGTGCACAAGGGCCTTCTGTTTACCCTTTCCTGGAAATTGTCTTCTTCAGCTCTGACCCTCAAGTGCAATGAACCTGATTCAAATAAACTCTCATGGTAAAATTTCTATCGTCTTACTGTCAATTAAAAAAAAAATCAAACCAACAAGAACAAACACATACACATGCACCAAAAAAAAATTCAAACATAAGACCCACCAACATTCCAAGCAAAGGCATCTGAAAAATAAATTAGGCACTTCAGGCACTTTGGTAGTGGGGTAAAGTACCTGGATTTTTCCTAGATCTCTGCTGCTACCTCCCTCTTGGACTGTTGTGATGGGGATCCAGATAAGGAAGAGAGCTCTGTAGTCATTCCAGCAACTTCTGTGTTCTGTTGGGTTAACTCCTCTTGGGTTTAAACAACCCAATTGCAGAGCATCAACAGGACAAGTAAAAATGCCTTTCTGCTCACTGCATTTTTTTCTAAAGGAAAAATAGATTCATTGGTTTTTTTGTCCAAAAGCCTCAGCAGAACTTAGCTGATGTATATAATTGTGTTTGAAAGCCAATTGAGGGCACAATCCCACAAACCAGGAATGGGTTAACTTTAGAGAACTATTGAGCTAGGCATGACCATTTATGCTGGCCTTCTTCTAGGAAATTCCCTGCAAGAGAAAATTAGAGGCAGAGGACAGCGTGTAGCCATAATCAAACCTTATTTATTTTGGCACTTTCTCTATCTATCCCATCTCTACCAATCTGACTTGCTCTGCTGTTTTCCTTGGCTGGACCACTATAGCAGTTATTCCTTAGATATATGTAATATTTCAACATATACAGCTAGGGCATTTGCTGCTTTGTCCATCCTTTGTGCATCAGACTTCAGGGAGTGTTTTTGAATGTGATGAATTTCCAGGTTTGGCTGGAATTCTGCCCCAGGGCTGGGTGGATACCCAGAGAAGTGGTTCTTCTAGATGTTGCATGAGAGAGAAGGGCAGTGTCTTTTCTTTCTTAGACGTTATCAATGCACACATCATCATCCCAGTAAGACCAAATTGTCTCCAGCTGAGGTAGCAAAGAACCTCCTTAATGCGTGAAAAAAATGACCCCTAGGCAGAAATCTCACCAAACCAGCTGAGAACAGAATCCAGGGCATGACAGTGTTTTCCTCCCATTAATGAACGAACTTTATATTGGAGTATCTTTATTTTTTTTCCAAAAGTGATTGCCAAACCCCATAAATAAACATAGCATTCTGCACACTAAGGAACTGGATTGACGTTCAATGATATTTCATACCATGTACACTTTAATTAAGACATGATGACCTGGATTCAGTGGGTTGACACAAGGGAGAATTAACTCTCCATTCTAACAGTTCTGCTGCCAAGGACAAATTCTCTGTTACATCGGTGTGACTCAGTTCAAACAACAAACAGTCTTGCAACTTAAAATCCCTGCAGGCCCTGGTCAAGTTTCCCCAGTTCTTGGATAACTTCCTTTCTTCTCCTTGATGTTTTTCCTTAAAGTGAGATATTCTGTTGCTTTGTCCTGATTTTCCAAGTAACGGGTGGGTCCTTATACTCCTGACAATAAAGTTGCCTTCCAAATATTTATCACATCAAATAATGTACTTTTCCATGTTATTAATCCTGGAGAATCTCCATCTTTCCATTTGGTGAATTATGTGGTCTAATATGGACAGATATTTCCAGATTTAATGTCAGATTTAATCTCAGATTTCTGAGATTTTACTTTTTGTGACATGTATTGAAAAGTGTATAAGAAAAAGAAAGAGGGTTAAATCCTGCTTTGTTCACTTTTTGTTGCTAACATTCATGTGGTTCTGCTCAGGTCAGTGGGTGTAGCTCAGAGCAGAATGGACACACTTGAATGAAACCAAGTGGTTTAAACTGGAGATAGATAAACCTCCAGAGGAGCCATGCATATGGTCTCCTGAAAGATAGAAATGAAGTTCTTTTGGATTCTGTCTTGGTTGATGGACTATCCATTTAGTTCCATCATACAGACTCACTTAGATTCATGTTGTCATTGTGCTTCAGATGTCTTCAGCACATTCTGAGTTAAACTAAAAATAAACTTAGTCAGAGCTGATCAATTTTCTCCACTGCAACTCCATGCTACAGAGGCCTGAGCTTGTCTCCACAAATCTCCCAGTTTATTCTGGAATTTGCCCATGCCTTTCTCTGAGAGGACCAGTAAAGGACTCTGCAGTCCTCTACTGAAAATAACATAAAGTAGGGTGAAGTTCAGGGAAAGCAGGGAAGAACTTTCACAGTCATTTCAGGTCCTGGTACTGCAATAATCCAGGAAACCAGAATCTTTTCCCCAGGTCTTCAGGCCTTATCATAAAAGTCTTTCTTTGGTTTAAAAAGCATAAATGCATGGAGAGAAGACAAAAACTAGACCAGAAAGACAACAGGGTCATTGCAATGTGTCCTGTTCCCAGTATTAGGCAGAAGATCCCAAGGAAACATAAGCCATTTGGTCACTTGGCTTGCAACATGTCTGCCTACTTTGATGAGAACAAGCATGAGCTGGTTTGCTGCAGAAGTTACTGGGGACAATCTGCTGTCTGTAATGGGAGCCTGGCTTCACTGACCTGGAGAGCTCAAAGGTTTTAATGCTCTTGGAATCCACCTGTGTGGCAATGCCACCACTAATAGTATGAGGATGCCACCCACAATTTGCAGCTGGCTCCATGCTTCCTAGGCACTGTTAGTAGACTGGATAATTCTGTGTGCAAACAGCTTTGAAACCAGGCCCGTTCATAACCTCTGGAATGGGCTGAGAGGTGGGGCTGCCCTCTCTGCTGGGATGTGTGAGGGAAGAACTCCTCCACAGCATTGCAACAGGTGAATTCCTTGCTCCCAGCCTCTTCTCATCTGCACAGATCAGGAGCTTTGAAGATACTTTTATTTTGTCCTTATGTTTTAAAGATGTAAACTTTGCAGGGCCTTTTTTTTCTTGGCAGGTTTCTTAAAAAAGGTGAATTCCTGAAGCTCCTGTAACCCTTACCTTATCTCTCCAGGCACAGAGAGCTCTTGTACACATGCAGCTTTGCCTCTGCCAGAGAATTTTTTTCTGTGGTTCCGAATACCACGGGAGCTGGCTGCTTCTGAAGGCAAAGGCTGGCTTGAAGTCCTTCCCAAGGGATAAAGTTTGTGCACAATATGATAGCTCCTGCAAGGAGCACCAGTAGCCCTGCACAGCCAGTCTTCTGCTTCACCCAGGTCCGAGGGGGTCACATCAGCTGATACCACGGAGTCTGCGGAGCTCCGGAAGCTGTGGAGGGAATAAATTCTGTGGAATGCACTTGTCCTTCTTCTCCATCGATAGCTTCAGACCACACACCGGTCTTCCATGCAGGACAGCTGTAAACACTGCCTACGATAGAGTTCTGGCAAAGGCCAGTTGTCCTCCAGTGAATCCAGATGGGTCTCAGAGGAGAACAGCTGTGTGTGAACAGGAAGGGAGAGCTTCCTCCTGCCTCTTCCAAAACCTACCACTCAACCGCTAAATAAATCAACATCAGCAGTGACTCTTCACAAGAGAGAGTGAGCCAAGCCCAGGCTGGGAGTTTACCTCAGTACATAGCAAAGGGAGAGGAGCTGTCTGCAGCCAACCAAGGCTTCCCCAATGCAAATCTTTAGGGCGTCACCAACCCATTTCTGCTGTGTTTTCATAAAGCTTTTTTCCTGATGCTGTTTGTGCCCCCTGAAGCAAAGACACGGCATGTATCACCATATGGAAGCAAGGCACTCAGAAGGTAGAACAGGTGAAACAAAAATTACTTTAAGCTATACAACAGTACAAATATCAAGCAGAGGCTTGGAATGTTTTGGTTTGGGCAACACAGGAGGTCTGACCTCTCCTGTCACTGTCAAGAGTGGTGGAAGAAAAATCTCTACTGCCTTTGCACAGAACATGAGGCAAGTGTATAGTGTATAGGTTGCAGGTTTTTGTTGGTTTTTGTTTGTTTGATTGGGGTTTTTTGGTGGGTTTTTTTTAAGAGGTTAAACAAGCAAGAAGCTATACTTTTGGATCTACTATTCCCCAAAAAGAAATTTACTATCTGTCATCAGACAACATCTGAAGGGACAAAAAAACCCCTGTTTTCTCTGGTATCTTCACAGAGCATTATACTGATCTTTCATCATTTTAAAACAGAACCTGAGGTCCTTTTTACATTAATGTCTTGTGATCAGGCCCTCAAGCCTCACATTTAAGAATCTCCACCTCCTTTTTTGGGTATATAATTATAGGTGCTTAGTTCTCACCATCATCATGATGAATATAGTTAAATTACATTAGGTTAAATGGAATTTGATAGGTTTACTTTGTGTTGCGTATGGCATGACATGGTTAGAATGACAGAGTCGTTTGGATTGGGACCTGACACAGCTTCTGCTCCAGCTCCTATAGACTGGGGCACTCATACAATGTACCAAGGCAGAATTGTGCAGTGCACAAAGCAAGGATTAAACTAAACCAAAGAATAAATCATATTCACTAAGCTGCCTGGAGGCATCCATAGGAAAGGCTGGATGAGAGAGCCTGGCCTTCCTAACACAGTATGAAATGGTCACTCTTGTTTGTCTGAAAAAGAGATCAGGACACATTTTTTCCAAAAAGATATTTTCCTACTGAAAAGCTTCATTTAAAAGAAATGCAATTTCCTAGAAATATGTTGGTTTGGACAGATGCTTGTTTAGAAAGAAGAGTGTGAAACGTGAAACTTTAAAGCCAAGTATTCTCAAAGTAAGTCATTTCAGCATATTTGGGTTGGGGGGGGATTACATCTTGAAACAACATTTTACCCTTCTCTGTCTAGGCTGATTATGAGACATGATGAAGAGCTGAAAATAAAACAAACAAAAATAGCTCAAATAAATTTCTTACTTCCTGAAAGTGAACTAGTTTGCTTTGTCCAGAAGAAAGAATTTGTATAGAAGCTTTCAAATGGGTTGTTGTTTGTCCCCACTCAGAATGCATCTTGGTGTGAGTTCACCAGGTTTAATCCTTGCTTGGAACAAGAGATGCAGAAGCTCAAGAGTCGAGGTTCCCTAGCCTGTGTACCTCTCAGCCTTCATTCAAGTAGTGAGACTGCAATTTCCAGACACAAGAGGGGTTGTGATGATGCTCTTTAATCCTCCCTAAATTCTGTCATGAGCCAAGGTGGTCCACAGGAAGATGCTACAGCTGGTATCACACCTGGTTTTGGTTTTCCAGTCAGAAAGTCAGGTTCTCTCTCATAGCTAGGTGAGCTTGGACAAGAATAAAGTATGGCTGGAGCACAGGCTCTGGTTTCTAAGGAGTCCATGTCATACAGCTCTCTGGTACCCTTACTATAGCAGCTGAATTTCACCCCTGCAGAACATATTCAGAATTTCAGCAACATACAAGCTAAAAATATTTCTAGGATGTTTTTGATTTTGAAACTTCACCAAACATCACTATCTCTGTCTCCCTGCAGGACAACTCAGAAAAAAAATTTAGCCTTTCCTCATTTGTTTAGATAAAGGGGCAACAAATAGGGAGGAAGAAGCTTGAACTTTTTTGGTTACAGGAAAGCATATTTTTCCAGTCAGTCTGAAGCTGCTCCTCCTCATGCATCCAAATAAAATTCACATTCAGGCATGGATTATGTTTGGAAAACTTCAACTGACTATGTAAAAGTTCTGAAGCAGAAAAAAAAAATTATGAGAATTAATAAAAGAGAGGTTTAAAGTGAAAACTCCTCTGCAGCCTTCATTATAAAGCATTGCCAGATGCCTCCTCTAAAAGAATTCATACAAGGTATTGCTCATTGGCCCCTTTGAGTCTTCGAACATAAATTAGGGTTACTCACATGAGTAAAGCATTGTGGGGTCAGACTCCGCTTTTGCCCAAGTGTGAGCATCTGTAAAAAAACCTTTTGGGATAAAAGACACAGAAGAACTATAAGACCCTTATGGTTGTCAAATACAATTTCCTTTACTTGCATTTTTCTCTTACATTTGGGCTCCGACCTCCATCTGTTTATGGAAATATTTAGATCCCTCTGGTGTATTTTTAGCAGATCATTTTGCTTTTGCTGCTGCAATATCATTGCATCATCATTCTTGGGTTGCTCAGCTCTAATTCCTTTGCATTTTTTTCTTTTTTTTTTTAATCTTAAGCTTCAATCATTCCAGCAGACACGCGCACACAAAGTAAATGCTTTGCTGTGTTTACACTCACACAAACATACTGGCAAGTTGCACACAAAGACACACACACAGACACCATGGCTTGTTGTGAGTGTTAGTTCTGGGGCTTTTTCAATGCTATTTCCATTTGTGGATCATCCTAAGAGAGACATTACAGGATGGTTGCCCTGGATGGGAGCTGAGATTTTAGGCTCTTAGAGGTACCTCCCATAAACAACTAAAGTCTGAAGGTACACCAGAATGTCACTGTCCTGTGAAATTTTTCCTGCCACATTGTTCAGTCAGCCCTAAATACACATGGTCCTGACACATTCTCTTTATCAGTGTTCAGCCCTGCATGCACACACGTACAGGAATCGCCTTCTCCCTTGACTGAATGCTCTCGTTCACATGGATGGAGACCTTTCTTTGTCCAGGAGTTCACAGTACTCCTTCCCCACCATGTCACAGCTTCAGATCCTCCCAGACTCAGGATTCATTTAGGCCTAGTTGCTTAGAAAGGCAGGAGAGCACCAGCCTGATGGCAGACATTAAGGAGAACACCTGCAGTCTGGAAACTCACCTGAGACCCAACAACTCATTAAATAATCCTCTTTGTCCCTCTCCATCTGATAGCACTCATTGGGTTTTACAACATCATTACCTCCAGTCTGAGATGACTAGGCACAAACCAAAACCTGGAAGAAGTTTTTAGGTGGACCCTGATGAAAATCTATGATTTTCAGGTGAGATCCATAGGGATACAATTAGAGCTGATTTCTATATGGATTTTTGAGAGACACCAATAATTATGTCTTCTGGGTGAAAAGCTAGCCTTTTTTTGTGATAACCTTAGGGAAGTAAATATATGACTTGTCCCTTGGATTAGATTTCATAACCCTGTATTAGGTAACAAGGTGGAAAATAGAGTATTACATCATTGGGAGGCTATGTCATTCTTTGGCCTAGCTGTGTTAGTTTTAGGAGAGACAGTGATTTGTGACTCATACATAAATAGACCTGCATTCAGGAGAGGTCAGGCTTCTTTTGCACACCTGAGGAGCCTCTGACTAGGCACTAATGAGCAAACCCATGAAAAGTCAAGCCATGCTCAGCATCTGCTCTTCCTAAATGCCTCAAAATTGTGTGCCATTTGCAAAATTACAAACCACAGTGGTCTATTTATCTTTCTTAGCCTGGACAGAGAGCGTGTGATGCTTGCTCTGGACAAATCAAACAGTTGTGCCTCTCCAAATGCTTTCATCATCATCATTATTTATTATTATTTATCATCCCTGCCATGTGTTATGTTTTTTCTGTGCACAAAGAACAGGCAGATGTTTTCCATCTGCATGACTCCTTAATTTTAGATCTCAGAAAAAAAAGAGAGAAAGAAAAAAAAAAAGAAAAAAAACCATGAAGAATGAAGAAATTCACAGCATGCCTGGGAGTGGCACTGACCCTCATGTAGAGGTATGTGTATGCATGAGGTCTCTGCAACCAGAGCCAATGGATTTTCCTTTCCTCAGGCTCTTGGCTGACTTGAAGGAAAGGCTCCTGGGACTGCAATGGATGTCTTCACCAGAGCACAGGTCGTAGAGCAAGCTTTTCATCATGGGAATAAAGGACCTGTTTAGGAGGTTACTCTGACCCAAAATGTTGGGCTGAACTTGCACAGACCCAGAGCAGGGTTCAGGTCTGCCTCCCTCCACATAAACCCTTTTTCATCCCTTTGGCATCTTGCCTCCCTTCAATTTCTCCTCTGCCCATAAGCTCCTGAGTCTCCAATTCCTTCTCAGCTTCTTTCCCTACCAAGGCTCAGCTCTTTCTTATTACCTGATGGCTCAGATGAGCAAAGCTTTTGATTTTCTTCTCTCCACCATGCAAGATCCTTGTATCATGTCCAGTGGCCCAGGACAATCTCAAGGCAGGAGGAGGTGGAGCTGCCCAGCAGTCTCAGCTTTGCAACAGCTGTAGTCAACACTGGCTTTACTGGAAAACTGAAGCTTTGACACTTCAATTAAATGTACATTTTCTTGAAAAGTGTCTTCTTTCCACAGGAATTTTGACTTTTTGACGAAGACCAAGAAAGTTTTGGCATAAACATTTAGGGCTTTTGAGTCTTTTTTAAATTTAAAATTTGACACAACCAGATTCCAGAGGGAATGGGTTTATTCTGGTTTCCTTCACAGTTTTCTCAGAATCTCACTCTTCCTAGAATCACTCTTCTTTAGAAACTGCAGTGTTGATGTGAGCACATAGCTATGCCATACCACCTACCAGCAAGGCAGCAGGCAGGATACCAAACTGGGCTGATAGAAAGGTGAAAGGATTTGTACAGTACTTCAATTTCCAGAACTATCTAGTTGCCCTAGAAAGAAAGAAGGCAAAAATAATAAAACAATGATGGGAACGGGAGCTATATTAATAATAATGCTTCATAAATACACATGGCCTTTTAGAACCATATTACTAACAGACTATATCAAAGACCTTGCAAGAACAGCTCAGTGCCTCTAGGGCATTTGGAACACAGACCAAGATTTTGCCAATAGAAACTTATGTGATTCGTGAGGTGACACTTTAAATTCAGACATCTGGTGGGTTGTGGGGAACGGGGTACTGTGACTCTGGTATTAATAGCGTGTTCCCTCCATTTACTAGTTCAAACAAGTTGCTGTGCTGTTGTTAACTTCAGAAAGCAACCAGGCTTGTGAAAAATTGAGCTGTTTTCTTTCTGCTTGACATATTGTCGAATAACTGAACAGACAAAGTAACAAGTTCAGGCACTCTGAAGTGTTTTGGTTAGTGATTATTGCTATAAAGTCTCTGTTTCTTCACCCCCACCACCCTTCTTGCCAAAATGAGAATTTGATGACAAGGTAACTTGACTCTGCCTCGCCCTTAGAAAGATAGAAAGATTCAAAAATAGCTGTAGGCTTCAGGCTACACAGAAAGCTTGCAAAGAAAATTTACTTGAATGAGTAAAATGATAATGTGTTGCATGGAGGCTCTCAAATACATGGTTGACCTGAAAATCATAAGAAAAATTTGGCTGGGGGTAGGTGCAGTGGGGTGTCAGCAAGAGTTGAATACTTCCTGCTCTGGGTATCTTTTTTAGCAATTAGAACTCCACCACATTGGAGTGGAATCTCTTTATAATTTTTCTCTCCAGTAAGAATTTTATGAGTATATTTCCAGCCTCAATAAGTGAAGAAAGAAAGAAAAGCAGATGAAACAATTTTTTATTAAAGTAGGAAAAAATGGCTAGGGGGAACATCTCAGTCAAGGTGCAAGTGACAGCAGGACAAGCCAAAAGAGGTGAAGGAAGAAAAAAAAGCAAAAATTTATTTCAAGAACAATTTCTTTAGTGGAAATTGAAATAGACCATCAACTATTGCGTTGATTTTCAAATGTACAGATGTTTGGATTCATTTTCTCCCAAGAAAATTCTGGAGGGAGAGACTGCTCTATTGGCTAATAAGCCAAGAAGAGATTTCCCTGACTTTAGGTGTATTTTGCCAGGTTTCTGGGAAAGATGAGCCCACAGTCTTCTCTTGGAATGCCTGCTTCATGTTTTACCCTGCCTTCCAGCCAGAGCCTGCTGGTACCATGGTTCCATGCCCAAGGGACAGCACCAGCCATTCCAGTAATGTTGCCTCTGTGCAGATCCCACATACAACTGAATCACTGCAGCTCATCCCTAGCACCTTTTCACTGAACTGAGTTTGGTCTCAATTCTGTTTTCTCTCTGCCTCACCTTCCCCAAAGAGCAGAGACACATCTGTCAGGTTAATCTGAAGGAGAAAAGCTGATTGTCACCTGTTGAACCACAGCAACAGGTAAAAGAGCCTCTGATGGACACCCTGAAGACCTTGGGCTCTGGATGTTTCCATTACATTGTCCAGGTACCTGAAGGCAAGGGTGTTAGAAAGATAGAAGGAGAAGGGTTTGTACACTGAACTTGATTGGGATACTTGAGCTTGATTTCTTTGCTTTGAGATGCAGTGAGACCATCATTTTACAACAGAAGACAATGGAAATAAAAACAGAATTTGGAAATAAATATACAAATTCCCAGTGTCTACCACTCTGGTCTCTGTGAGAAACAACCTCCCCCCTCATCCATTTCATTATCCTCACATGCAGCTCGCTTTTAAGCTTCTTCCTGCACAGTACCCAGCTGGTCTTTCTTGATGAGGCAGCTGGTGAGCTGTGAACTCTGCAGATCCAGCAGGTTTGAAACATTTCAAAACCAAATCATCTGTCCTACCTTGCTGTGAACCTTTCTACAACCCCGTCTCTTTCTTGATTTTTACTTCTTTTGGGGCTGGTGCTTCTGATTCTTTGTGACTGTGCTGTGTAGAGAGGGTCAAGGGAACTTCTTTACAGCCACAGAAGAGGAAAAGAATCACCTTGATATTTTTCTTTTCTCCCTTCAAATTGGGAGTATCAGTCCCCACTCCCAGACTTTCAACATGATGGCTTAACAGTGTCCATGAGGGAGAAATTTGTTTATCAGCCTTGTGGAATTTCCCACTTCAGTTTACCTTAGAAAATGTGGGAGGCTAAGAAGGTACAATTCCATCTATTAAGTTTTTCCAAGTAATTTCATGATGCTGTTAAACCTTTCCCCACAAATGTATAATGCCAGAGCTGTCAATCCAGATACAGCAAGTCTCTGCGTGTACTTACTGCATAGACAGAGACCATATCTTTAAAAGAAAATGTCTGCATAAGCAACTTTGCATTCAGTTACTGGTGGGTTATTTAATTCTTTCCCTCCTGAGATACAGTTTCTTCTCTTTCTACAGCAGTATATATGCATGTCTGCATGTGTTTATATAGATAAAATTTTATATCTATATCTATATATATCATTATGCATTGCACTGGTTGAGTCACCTAAGGATAACAAGTATTGCAGGTCATTTCTCCATCTAAGGATGGAGTCCAGGCTTTGATGTTAAAGGTCACAGGTTCATCCCTTTGAAAAGATGATGTTAATATGGAGTGGCATGTGAAAAAAATACTAATTTCCTAAAGTAGCAAGTACAATGAAGTTATAGAACTTAAATTACTTTTCAAGTTTGTTATGCTGTTGGGGATTTTTTCTGTGTTTTGTTGTTTTGGTTTGGTTTTAAATTGAGAAAAGTTTTATTTTCAATAACATAGTTTTATTGACCATTTTTTCATTTTGATAAATATAACTGACATGAACATGATTGATTTGGGGGGAGTAGTGAGCTGGATTTGTCCTCCCCCATGCTCCCTGACAACAAATCAAAATATCCCTTAATGGCACAGTTCTGGGTTGAGTTTCAGATGGACTGAAATCCAATCCTGATCTTGCTACTATTTCTGATGTGAACATGGGTATGCCCTTTCATTTCTCTGTGCATCTTCTTCTCCTGCTGACCTCGGTCTCATCCAGTCTTAGCTGGTCTCCTGTTTTTACAGCAGCTATCAAGAGCAGAGTCCTAATATCACCACTCAGCAGATAAAGATATAGAGGTTCCCAACAGATGTTGGAGTCTCAGCAGGGATGAATGACAGTAGGGGCTGTTTGAGGAAGTCTGTTTTCTTTGCTCAAACCTTGTTTGCCTTTAAGGGAAAATTCAAGGTGTGTCAAAACTCTAAATATGGAGTTGTTCAGATAGATATATCCAAGGCAACTAGATGTTCTTGAGTCATTATCTGATATCAGAAATCTATGTTAGGCCAGCAGTTTACTTAGGAATAAACTAAATAAAAATAATCACAACAACAAAGGACAGGAAATTCATTCCCATGGAAATCTCAGAATCTCTTTTACTTTGCAAAAATGTACTTATTTTTTTATTTTAGGTGACATAAATGTGGATTTATGACAGCATTCTATTTAGAGACATAGGAATAAGAGGTTTGGTTTTGAAAACATTTCACATGGAAGTTTCCCAAACAAATTCATTCAAACAGAGAATAAAAAACATTGCTCAGGGCCAATGAAACACCAGGTAAGCTATGAGCATCTGTCTGAATAACTGTTTTATTATTATCCACTGCTACACAGTTAAAGAAGATAATCCCTTCTTTTCTGGTATATTATCTTCCTTCCCATTCAATGCAGAAATAGTATTGAGCCTCAATCCAGGTTTGCTGAAGGAGGTGGATATGTAGGAGATTGAGGTGGCAAAGTAGAAGGAAAAAAAAGAAACTTTGTAGAGGAAACACCAAAGAAATACCATGCTTCCTGGACCACAGCCAGGGTATGCATTATTTTCCTGATCTCAAACGGGGGGAGCGGGGGGGGGGGGGTTAGAGGTTTTTGGATTGTTTGGGTTTTTTTACCAGATTTGAGAAATAGAATAAGACTAGGAGCAAAATCGCGATTTTTCAGAAAGGGATAAAAGATACAAGTTCTTGACACAAAAAGAAGTTAAGTTTGGCAGACTGATGTACCTGAAGACAGGCAGCCTAGGCCAAGGAATGAGAAAGAGAGAAAGAAGCAAAGCCATGCAAAAGCCAGCACATCATCAGAATGCAGCCAGGGAATAGCTCCCTGTGATGTGACTGCCCTCCCTCTGATGATCAGTTCTGGGTGATGTCATCTCTTTTCCCATCAGACATTCTAACAAATAACACTGTGCAAAGGGAGGTTGTCCCCTTTTTCTTCCTATCATCATCATCATTATTATTATTTTTATTTCACAGTTAATTTTGTAATAACAACAATTAGACTTTCCTGCCAGCCTGCCCCTGGGGGGGTGACTCTAGTACTAGTGCAGCATAAATTTGCTCCTAAAGAACATCATAGCAGGCATGCAATAATCACCCAGAAACACACAGTCTGTCGTGTCTTATTGCTTAATTATCCATCTTACCTTCTTTCAACCCTCTTCTTATTGTACCTCGTGTGATGCCTGTTTGTTTTACATAATTTTCCCCAACTGCCTTTCCTCCCTGCCTTAAGATTATGAGACTCAAAAGCATTTTTCCCTTTCATTCTGCTGTCCCGAGGCTCCTCCTGCTTGGTTACTTCTGATCATTCCCATGAGGGATTACAAGCTCAACAAACTCTGAGAGGCTTTCCCCACTTTTGAGTTCTTGGGGACCAATTCAACCAGCTATATCATCATTACCTTGGTTTTTCACCAAATGTGAATGTGGCCTTTTGGTTTTAGGCCTGTTGACTGTGACCTGGTTCCTCAGAAGACCCTCTCTGAAAGAAAGGGAGATGAATCCAAAGAAACTAACACACAGCAGCTGAAAGCACTGTATGAAACTGTTGCTAGGAGTTCCTCACCTGAATGTTATGAAATTGGCTTAACAGGGCATGTGCAAAATTGTACAAAAAGCTGCTTAATGTGTATTTTGGTGTGCCTCAAGATCCCTTGAATTAAAAGCTGCTCTGGTTTAAGTTAGTTGCTGAGCTTTTCCAGATCTTGAAATCACAGCCAAGCATCTGAGTGGTATAAGAATGGGGCAACTCCTGTGCCTTCCGTCCAACCACACTGAAACAAAAAAAAAGAAATCCATTCAGTTTGCATTGTTTTCCTCTCCCAGTTTGAAGAGATGTTCTTTACTGAGCAAAATCTGGGCCTCTGTATCACATCTAAGCAATACTCTCAAGATAGTTTGAGAGTAGTTTAGAAACCCAAGTCTGACACTGAAGAGAAGAAAGAGCTGAGTATCTCACTGGAAAACATCAGTGTTTGCATCTCCCTTGAAAACAGGAACTGGTCTATGAAGTCACTGGAGTAAAACAATCAAAACTGATCCAATTTTTATCCATGTTCCAAACTCCCTGTGGTTCCTTGACTCTCTAATTTCTTATGCTTGTCTTCAGAATCAAACCAGGATCAGGAACAGCTGGGTGCAGCTCCTGAGCAGTTCAGCTGAGACACCTATGCCCAGGAAACTGGAAGGGATTGGTCCAAGGCTGGAAGAGCAAAGGTGCCAAAGGGAGCTGGGGAAAGTGACATTGCTCAGAGATACCAGTGGAAGCCCCCTAGACAGGCTTCACTGTAAGTGAGGAGATTTAGATTGTATTTGACTTCTCCCTTTCTGCTTTCTTGGCTTTTTTAAGATTGATAAAGCAAAGAAAATGAAGGGGAGGAGATTTTCTTTTCCACTTAAATGAATTTTTAAGAAGATTTTTGCAAAATGAGAGTGAAAATAAATAGGCATTTTTATATGATATTTTAAATTCAGGGTTAGCCATCTTTAAACACATGTAAAAATACAGAAAGGTAAATTAACTAATTTATTTTTAAATTAAGACCTATTTCCAAGGCAAATAATGGAAAACATTTATTTTCCAACCTAATGGAATGAAATTATTGGACCGGAAGGGGCTTTGATATTATTATTGGGTGCTTTTACCCTGTCTAAATTAACTGCTCAGGGGAAAAGGCATGAATTCATAAAACATTTTGGTACCACAAAATCAGGAGGGGATTTTTCTTTTCTTTTTTTTTTTTTTTCTTTTCTCCTGTTATAAAAAGCCTTAGATGAAAAATATCACCCAGTTCAGTTTTGGCACCGTGGCTGTCTGGCATTCACTGGAGTTTGCACCTCAGTCATTACGCACCATGTTTGCCCACACTGAGAGCTGGGAGGGGAAGCCCATAACTCTCCTTGGCATGTCGCTGCTGGCCCCCCTGAGGAGCACTTCTGCTGTCACAAGAGCAGAGCCATGGGGCTGCAGAGACGGCCACCTGCGCACGGCCAGGCACACGGCGCTGGCTGGCCAGCCCTGGGTGGGACACAGAGCTCCTGGTGCTCACATCTGCACCCAAGGCAGCACCTCATGAACACTGCAGACACCAGCCCAGCCAAGGAACATCTCTGGTAATTCCCCCCTCCAACCTACCAACTTTATTTTTTTCCTTAAGATATGCAAGATACGTCAAGGCACAGCTTAGGAAGGGCTTTTAAGAGATCTTTGCTGTTCAAGGCAGGCTGTGGTTTCATTATTTTTATTATTTTGGTAGAATGAGTAACAGGAATAATAGTAGCTGAGGGTTGTTTCTCTTCATTGACTCTGTGTTAGGCTTGGAAGCCATTCGACCAGGACAGTCAAAACACAGACAGGAAATAATCTATGATAATGTCCAACTGGGGTATCAATTACGGTTTTGGAGTTTCATGTTAAAGGGATATTGTCAGATCAAATTTAAACCAAAAGTTGTGGGTTGCGTTTTTAAAATACATAGATATACATACATATATATATATATATATATATGAGAGGGAGAAAAGGAGACTGTTGGAAATATTTCCAATTCTCTTTTCTTTTTAAGTTAAAAAAAAAAAAATTCTAAAGCAAACAGTCTCCTCCCTGCCACGTGTGAGCCTTGACTGCTGTCCTCAGTCAAGCCTGGCCTCATGAGCTTGCTGGGGCTTTTTTAACATCCTCTCCTAAAAGACTCTGGTAGGTGAAGAGACTCACTCCCCAGAGACTAGAGAAAACACTGGGCTAATCCACCATGGTGGCCTCATGGCAACCCCTGGAGCAGGAGGGGGCACATGACTGCACAGAGGCTTGACAAATGCATTCCTGACCAAGGAATGGTGCATCCGAGCACAGATGTTGATGGAGCCTTTCCCCAGTTCTTGAGGGATGAAAGAGATGCTCCAAAATGAAAACCATGGCAGGGTTTTCAACCTGGGGATTTCAACTCCACCTTGCTCAGCATGGTCAGCCTTTCTTTTGGCCAGGGTGGAAGAAATAGATGGCACTAATGCTGATGCTGTTCAAAACCAGCTCTTTTCTACACATCTGCCGTTAAGTCTCTAAATATGAGTAGTAACTGCTGGTTGGTGTTACAAAAAAATCTGGGTGGTCCCCAGAAAACCATGAAAGATTCCTCCACGTTAGGATCACATAGTTAAAAGAAATATCATACATTACCATTTTCCTTCTCCCTCTTCCTTTTGTCATCAAGAACTGGCAGAAATAAATAGAAGGAGATGTATTCACAAATGATTTTATGAAACCCAACTCTGGCAAACATGTGAGAATAAAATCCTGTGTCCAGTTCTGGAGCTGGCACTTTAAAAAGAAAACTTGGAGGAAGCTCAAAGAAGAGCTGCCAGAAAGATTTATAGCCTGGCAAACGTGCTTACCAGTGAGAGAGGAAAGGAGAGCCATTTGTGACATGGCATATGGACTAACAGGTTAATAAGTGATCAGGGGACCCATGGAGTGAAAAACTCTGATATAAAATGAATCTTTGATGTAGCAGCCAGAGGCATGAGAGAATCCACGAGCTGCAACTTGGAAATCAGAAAAACCCACAGAGGAAATCAGCCTTGCATTTTTGTGCAGAAGAGTAATGCAGAGCAGGGAGAGCTGCATCCCAAGGGACAGGGTGGATTTGCCATCATTTGGAGCCGTGGGATGACATCCCTGGTCCTGGCCCAAGTGAACATAAAATATTACATCCCGTGTTAAGCACAGGGCCAGATAAACTGGTGACAGAGATGTCTTCCAGATCATCAGCCTGAAAAGTCTCCTGGGAAGTAACCATCACTGCCCTGGCGTCCTGGCTATGTGACCTCTGCAGTGCTGGAGCAAAGTTGTTTCCTGCATGCATGGAAGGAAAGGCATTTTCACATATGTGAACAGAAGGAAGGGACTGAGTCCCCAGGTGACGCCTCCGTCTATGACAGGTCACAGCTGGATCTTGCCTGCAGGCCTGAAGAAGATTCACAAGCATTTGTCAAGCACAGAGGCCAAATGGGAGGTTCTGAGGAGAAAAACTACACATAAAGCCTTCCTGGTAGCTGCTAAATATGGCTAGCACAAGCTCCTTGGCTCACAAAGAAGGGACCTGAGGCATTGTTCAAGTGAGGTCCTGTGCTGGCATGGTAGAAGTCTTTGGCCTCACACAGTGACTTGCATGGATTTGGGACCCTGCTGAAGGAAATGAGAATCATTTTTCAGCTCCGGGGCATTGATGTACAGAAAGTGGTTAGCAGGCTCAAGGTGAAGGATAGAACAAAGGAGGTTTTAAGCATACAGTCACACATATTAGACAGAGATTTCAAGTAGGAAAAAGTATCAAAATGAGATCTCTTCCTGTTCTTTCAGTTCTCTGAGAGACTTTTCACTAGCATTTTCATTAGATCTCATTCTTGTAAAGATTGTGCTACAAAAGAGCAGTAGCAAGCAGAGTCTTACCTCTCACACATGTCCATCAAGTTTTGGATAGGGCCTACCATCCTTAGGAAGCCCTTAGTTTCAGCATAGTAGCAAAACTCACTCAGCCTGTAAGAATGTGTGAAATTCCAGAGGCATTCCAGAAAAGCTGACTCATGTGGAGCCAGGTTTTGACCCCAGGATTTCACTATGCCTGAGGATAAGGGAAAGGATTCTTTATATTGGGGAAATACAAAGGAAAGCAAATTTCCAGTTTCAGAAAAAGTCTGGAGTTTATTCTGAAACCTGCATGTTCTTCCCCATTCCCTTATCACAGGTAATGTTAAAATCTGTGTTACTTCCGCAGGCAAGTCACCCTGCAGTGGCAAAGTGGGAGTTTTTATGTAGATGATGACTGAAACCTAGAACCGGGTTCCAGGATCTCAAGGTAGGTAACTGGACCAAGACACAGAGACTGGACCCAGCTGGAGTGTAAGGGCAGATGTCATCCCTCCTGTATTCTCCTCAGTCTAAAGGGCACAACTTCCCAAAGCCACTCACTGCAGCTTTCAAATCCCTGACCTCGAGGCAAAAGACTCCTGTTCCACTGCCTGGCTCTGGAGCTTTCCTGTTCCCAGTGAGGAAGCTTTTGTCCAAGCTCCCCTTCTTTCTCTTATGCTCCCTCTCTCCTCAAGCTCTCTTAGGCAGTTCATGTTCCATGTGACTAGAAACTGGAATGTTTAAAAAGGGAGCCTCTGATTATAATAAAACAAAAAAGGCAGAGTTTGTTTTGTTTTCCCTGAAAGAAGATCCGGTGGTTGGCTATTCTTTAGAGAGCTGCAATTTGGACAATTTGTCAGTGTGTTCAGGGCAGAGGAAAGCATGTGACAATGGATTCAGGGACCATGACCATAGCTGGGGACAGTGAGGGATACACAGCTGACTGATCCCCACAGCCTATTCTGCTTTTCTCCAGAGCCAATAAACAATCCCCAGTGATAATTAAGCAAGTATCAAAGACACAGTTTAAAGTATTTTACCATTTCTTTTTCCTTATTCTTCACCCAGGTAAAGTTTTATGTCAGAGCCCTTTGCAGAAGTGCTCATGGTGTTTCACACAGCCTTAAGGACCATCCCCAGAAAACACCTGCTGAACTGGCACATCCCAAACTTACCAACAGAAGGTCATGTTTTAACCTTTTCCCCAGAGCCAGAGTGCCTTTAGGATAGGTTTCTTCTCCCCCAGTTTAACAAATAAAAATCAGCCTACTAGCCTAGGTTGAGCAACCTCTGGAAGCAAGTTATCCTACCTGGAGTTCTCTACCGAAAACTAAACACTGCTTTCCAATAACTTGCTAAAAGAAAGGTGGCATCTAATTTTAGCTGGCTGACGTGTAAATAATCCCACATTATTCTGAGGTATGCAAATACATACATAGATTTGTGCATTCTTTGAAGAATACATCTTCTCTCAGTATCAGGACAGATGGGCTAAAGTTGTCTGAAATTTAAGTTTGATGATAAATATAATTACAGTACATATAGGTGATTTTCTGCAGAGCAGAGTTGTGGCCTAAATTCCCAAAATAAGACACCTAATCTGGAGCCCTTATTTCCATATCTAGACATCAGTTTCAAAATGCTGAGAACACCTGGATCTCACAGCAGTCACACAAAAAGAAAGTGAATAGTGTTGCCTATCACAAAGAAGAAGAGAATTAAAATAATACTTAAACATGGGGACAAATATGAGACAATGTGTCTCCTTTTCTTATGATAAGGGAAGGCTCAGACAGAAGAACAGAAGAGTGACAAATTCCATTTTAATGAAAAGAATGTTTTGTTTTCAAGGGACATCGGGACTCATTGCCACAGGAAGACTGGAATGCCAAGAGCTGAAAATTTAAGCCATTGCCTAGTTGGGAATTTGTCAAGCAGAAAGGGAGCAAAGGGCTGAACAGACCATCCAACAAGTCTCTGTTTAGGATTGCACGACCTCCCTCTGGTGCCAATCATGACTGGAGACAATCTCATGTTCAAATTGGGAGCACCGTGTCACACTGATTTCAGCAGGAGGGACATACAACTGACCTGGCAGACATACACAGGGATAGAAGCTCTGAAAGAGGCTCTCAGATGACCCTGCTTTAACCACCCCATTCTCACCATTTTTTTACTACCACCAGACCCTAAAGCTGAGATCCTGTTCCCAGAGTACAAAGGTGAGTAAAAAATGGCAGTATCTCCCACAAGGAAGCATAGGGGTGGGACAAAACCTGGCATCAATAGAAAACTTGGCATGGATTTTCAAGGAGCTCCAGAAATGGCAGACATGCTGTCATTGAAAGTAAGAAGAGGAGGGCAGAGCAAAAATATATAGGCTTTATGGGGGATTTGGAAGATTAGAAGAATAAATAAGTAACACAATGGCTGGATATTGACTCAGAGAATACTTGAACTACATTTGACTGGCAAACAGTCCCAGTCTCTATTTGCCAACTGTTTGGAATTGTTTGAGCAATGACCTTGAAAAACATACAGCAGATTCAGACTGGGAAGCCAGAAGGCCTCACCACACTGGTCTGATCCAATCCTCCTCTGCACAGCAGAGTCCCTCTAATGTCATCTAGCCTCAACTCTGATAACTTTTTAAGCCAGCAAAAGTGGCTCAGTCACTTTAAGATATTAAACTGGTATAAATAATTAAGTCCTTCTAAATCTTGAAAGCAGTTTAGCAGATCATGCTGCTTTTAAGACCCTAAATTCTTAAACCACCTTAACTCTGATGGAGGAGCTGAGAGCTTAGTACAACAGAACGTGCCAACTTAAGAGTTTAAACTCTTAAGACACTTTTCATATTATAAGCCAAATTCAGGATCAAGCAGTGCCCACATTCTTGGTTGGTGTCAGTTCAGATGTTTAGCATCCAATAGCTTCACCCCACACCAGGTTGAGAGACTCGGGGCTGAGTGTTTTAACTCATCACCTGCTTTGCCAAATGACTTATCTTCCAAGAGCTTTTGTTCATATGAGTCAGTCTTAATTATAAAGTTTATCTTTCTCTGCAGAGGGATTTTTTGCAGTACAAGAGTACATTGGGTAAGGTTCTTTAAGTTCAACTCATGTTGAAATTTTGTAATGATAAATACTAATATAAGAGCATATCCAGACCAGCTGAAAAATCCTAGAAAAGGGTCCTTACCCTAATGAATTTTAAGGAAATGTTTCTTGTGGGCCTTTGTGACTGGAGCAGCACACATACAATTAGGTTTAAAGAGTGGGATAGTTCAGAAATTCTGATTCCGCAACAAACACCAGTCCATCAAATTCACCTTTCAGCAGAAAGTTTTATGACTGATCACAAACTACCTTTTCCCTGGATGTACAGGGTTCATATTTACAGCCTCAAAGGTGATCTTTGTCGGGCAGGTGTGGAGACACTCAAAAGAACACAGAATTCAATCTTTTACATAGAATTGGGCTGATTTGGGATGAGAGAAACAGTAAAACAGTAGCTAACTGTGGTAAAGAAAAAAACTGTAATTAACCAAACAATAAATAGTGCACAAAAAGTCTTGCATTGCATTTCTGATGTCTCTGTGTTGTCTAGAATGAATGGTTTAAAGTATAGGGAGAAGGACTCTCTGAAAGGGTGTTTCAGAGTAGAAGTGTACTCAGACTACATTAAATTGGGGCATGCAAAAGCATGCCCAGACAAATCTGGACTATGTGGTTTGGAGAGAGATTTGTGTGTGCATCAGTCCTCACTGCAACTCCACTGCCACCATTTCCACAGGAAGGAAAGCAGGCATGTGGGTCAGGAGGGAGCAACAGTGTTCTCAGTGTGGACCATCAAGGAACAAGGACTCCTGTGTGTACTCCTCACACAGAGTGCCTAGAGTATCTCACACACATTCTGGGACTGACATCAAGAGCACCCTCAGGAGATGCTTCACTGTTAAATGGTCTTCTGGCTGAAGAGCAAATGGAGGCTGATTTTCTACAGGCTGGTACTGAGTCCCTCAGGTGACACTTGCTGTGGTCGTGCACAGAGTGGCTCTGCCCAAGACCTGATTTTCAGCTTGTTCCTGCTGCACTGGGGTCAGTGGTGTAGAGCTGATAATCTGCCCATCCATTCCTTTCTGTACATCACATACTTTGCAGAGCTATTCAAGAAGAAAGTTAAAGCAAGCCACATTTAAAAGCAACTTTGTTTTCTTGAGGTAACAGGTTTGCTCAGTACAAACACTATCTCTTATCTAATAGCCCTAGAAAGGCACGTAGCGTGGAGCTGATACTGTCTTCATGCTTGGCTTACTTTTGCATTTCAGCCCTGAGATATGCAGGCAACCTGCCATCAGCTGTAAAACCACAAACCCCAATCTGTGATGGGGACTGATAAGAGAAAATATATGAAAACAGACTCCTTAGAGCTTGACTCCTTTCCAGCAGACTCTGGACTGAGATCTGGCATTTGAAAGTGATTGTTCATGCATAAGAAGCAGCATTTTTTTATGTTTCCTTTTTAAGGCTGCAGAAAGGTTAGAAGAAAAGTGAGTTGGGGGGAAATCAACATAATGTTGTTAAGCTCCCATCAAGATATTAGGAAGTGCAACATCCAGTAGAACAATGGCTTTGACCTTTGAAGCCCCAGGATCCCAGGAGCCTTCTCCCCACTTCAAAATGAGAGGAAACATCATGTCAGCAGGTTGATGTGATTCTCAGGGACAGAAAACAGAACACAAAACTGTCAGCTTCCACTTTAACAGACTGTTTATCAATCCATCTTTGCCTTGCTTGTTCAGTGTAAGCAGCCACTTGCTGACCCTAAACTTTGGAGTCTACAAGTTTTCTCAGTCCTCCTGCCATCAAATAATACTTTGCTTGCTGATTATAACAATCAGGTAGCATCCCTAGATGATTGCTTGAGATGCCGTTTGTGTTCTAACATTTCAAGACCAAGAGAAAACACCTGTAGTGGACATGTGTGTAGTAAGGGGTGGACGTGTGTGATGGTGTGCACGCTCCCAGGCCCAGGGCACAACCATACCTGCCAGCTTCCTTTGTACTGTTTGTCAAACTCTGCTCTTTCTCACCATATTTCTGCCTGAAGACAGAATTGAGGTAATAGAGGAATAACTCCTCTGGGTCTGTCTGAGTCTGAAAGTAGAAAGAGCAGGTACTGCTGGAACTGATGTGTGAAATCTGCTGCCAAGAAGGAAGTCTTTGTAGCTGTTATTTAGCTTGCCTCCATCTCAAAACACCAGATTCCCCTGCAACTTGAGCTAAGAGGGTATTTCAACCACCTGTTTGCATAGCAGAGCCTGAGAAACACTCCCAAGCTGTTGTGCTGCTAACTCCAAGCAAAACCACCTCCACACTCCCCTCTGCCTAATAAACATTTTAAGTCCTTGCATTTCTTTCTGAGAGCAAGGCCCAGCTATGGGTGTGGTGTAGATCTTCCACCTCGTTGAACTTATAGCATCAACCTATCCCCATACTTTGCTTCTCCAAAGTTCTTGGGAGAAGCACCCAGATGCAAAGCAATTTAAATAGATGAAGAGCCAACAAGTACACTAAAAGGCTTATCTGATTCTCTGGGGTGTCCATCTGGAGACAAGAGCCTTTACCCATCTGCATGACAACAATTACATCACCTTCTCCCCCTCATCCTCATAAATTATCTAATCATCCATCCTTCCATCCAGACAAGGGCAGTGATTTTCTCTGGAGCAGAATGAGCTTGCCATTGGAGAGCTTTACCTTATCAGGAACACACCAGCCCCTATGTTTGGTTGAAGGACCACCACCCAAACAAATTCTCCAAGAAGAGCTCGTGCTCCCTCTCAGCAGGTAAAAAAATAAATGAGATTTGTTCTGAGAAGGCTCTGAATGAAAAAAAAAGAATTCTGAAGATTTTGACGATTCTCTGGCAGCTGCAACTAACTGGCACCATTCTAGAAGTTCTTTTCTGCACACCCTGGAATCTTGAATTCTTCAGTGCATTTCTTGAGACCAGTGCAGAGGACTGACACATACTCCCCATAATGTATTTCTTACAGGTGTTAGGACATGTTCTTGACCTCCATTGCACTGAGCAGAAGCAGTTGTTGGCATCGTGGCCCATGTGGCTCTGTTTGGTGGGTTCTCTGCTGAATGTCTCCACTTGCAACAACTCTGAAGAAAGTAAAATGTAAGCAAGAGGATTCAGAGTTAAGGCAAGGGAACCAGAGTCAAGGACAGCACCAATATACAGAGCCTAAGAGGGCTTTATTGTGAGAATGGCAGAAGCTCTCCAGTGCCAGCTATGGACTACTCTCCATCAGGCCACAGGCTATGAAGAAGCCCAAGAAAGAGTCACAAGAAGGGAGCAAACACATACTGACACCTTCCTAGAATACTACCTCGGGCCCCTGATATTTCAGGCTTGTGGACTTCCAGAGCCACCTTTTTGGTCTTCCTACTGAACAACTCTTGATGGATTCAAGGACCAGTTGAGGAAATTACTGAAGAAAAATCTTTACCCACATGGTTTTGTATTTTCCTTTTGATTAATATGATGCCCCCAGCTGTTCTACCTTTTGAGTGACTCCTCTTTTATTTATGGTCCTTGACCCAAATAAGTTGCAGAGGCTCTTTTTAATTCATTTATATATAGAATTATAATCTTTATTTGAATGTGGAAGTTGCAAATAAAGACACGATCTGGACTGATTTCCTCCTGAAAAGCCCATGTTTGCTCAAACATACCTAATCATTTACCTTCATCTAGCCCATATTTTTCTTATTATAATGATCTTCTGTCTTTGACTGTAAAAGACTTTATTTTTGTATCCTGGGGTAGCTAAATGAATTTGAAATGAATATGGATTTCCTGCTGATCTCATTTAGTTTTGGTCTTCACCCTGGAACTGAAAACATCAATGCCAGGGTGTGTTAGAGGTACACTTCTGGAAAGGCAATTATCCTATAAATGCTCAGCTGTAACTTATATAATAATTATTTCTTCAACTTAAGTGCCTTTTGAAGTACTTTCTGAAGACTTACAATAGCCCTGACCCGTAAAGATTTTGGTGAGGCAGGGAGACCAAATTCTGCACTCCATCTGAAAGCATTCTGCAAAAACCATGTCTGAAGTGAGCTGGCATTGAGTATAGCTGGATCTCTCACATTAGGTGTTTGGAAATCTGTCCTCAAAGATGTATGCCCTGCAATGTTTACTTTTCAAATATTACTTGGAAATGATATGATGGATGATTGATACTTTTTTTTTTTCATCCCCTCTTGGCTGAGGGTTTCCCTGGAACTTGAGACATGTCTCTGTTGAAAAAATCACTCAACATTCATGAAGAACAAAAGAAAGCAGAAAGTTGTTCAGTGTGCCTTGTAGTTTCACCTGAGCCCCAGTGGTTTCAGGGTATATGAGACACCAACCACCTTGTATAACTTAAAAGCCAGACTGCTTGTAAAACTTACACTAATTTTTCTGAGGCCAGTCGTTTGCATGAACAGGTTGAATAACTTCTCTCTAATACAGTTCTTAGCTGAGGGGAAAAATATATGGGCTAAAAATCAGCAGACTGGGAGAAGAGTAATATTTGGTGATTCAAGTAATCTTGGGACCATCCCTTCATATTCCTGGACCCCTTCCTCTCTTTCATTGTGTGAAACTTCTTTAAGTCAGGGAATTGTTGTGCCTTGCTCTTAAAAAGCCCATGGCCCTGGGGAGCCCACAGCCATCCTTTTCAGGCACTGACTTAGTTTACAAATGGTGTTAGGCTGCAGCATTTGGGTGAGTGACGTGGGAGAAGAACAGCCACTGGGGGAGGCTGGGCTGCAGCACGAAGCTGAACAGCTGGAGCAGAGTAGAGTCTGGTGTTTTGGGAAGAGGCCTTTTAAAAGCCAGCATGTGCTTAGGATTCAGAAAACAGTCACTGAGGGGCAAATTCACCCTTGGCAAAACCCCAGCCTGGGGTCACATTGGAGGTAAGCGTGCTTCCCTACTATCAGAGGGATTTGCAAGCAGAAAGAATTTTAACAAGGTCTTCAGACGTGACTAAAGACCCTGTTTGTTTTAGATCAAGCTCACTCCACCCCAGAGCCCCAAATATATCTCTTGTTCATAAAATATCACAAGCTCAGATATGTATTTGTTTCCAGGGGAGACTCCTCCCCCACATTCAGCCTGGTTCACCTGTTAAAAGCTCATGAGAAATTGTATCCCCGGCATTCCTGTTCTTGTAACACAGGCATGTGGTGAAAGCCAGCAAGCTGTTCCTCCTCAGAGTATGTGAATATGCTGTCTTTCAACCCTCCCTTCTTCTGAAGCACCATGACTCTTTTCCAGGGCCAGAACTTATGCATCTTAAAAGGCAAAAAAAAATAAACTTTCAGAGGGTCTTTAAGAAACAAAATAATACCAATGATGATGATCATAATCACGATGATGATGATGATGACAGTGCTAGTAATGTAATAATAATAATAATAATAATAATAATAATAATAATAATAATAATAGCCCTTTGAGTCTGTGCTGTACCCCGTGCAGCTCCTTCTGTTAGAAGGAATCCTATTTCATGGGCTCAAATGAGGAGTCACAACCAATTCAATTACTCGAGAGTAATATCCTTCATAAAGAAGAGCCCCTGCTGCTGTTCCTTTGGAGGGTTCCCCTTTCCTGCTCTAAGCAGCTGTGTTGGTATTTAGACATAGGATACCAGCTCAGACTCTACTTCCAGCACAACCTCTACTTATATCCTGCAGCCTTTATAAGTCCCCAGATGGTCCATAATGCTTGTGTAGCAGTTAGCCAGCCAAACAGTGCTTGCTGCTTATCTGGTGTATAACTCTCTGGAATGCGTGTGTGGGGAGAATGAGAAAAAATGCCAGATCATCTTCCCACAGAACATTTCCTTTCTTGTCCTCAGCCTCCCCTCTCTAAGCCCAGACAGAAACAAAACACCAGCGAGGGAATCGGCCACATTTGCGTTGCAATGGACTTGATCCTCACGTCTTTTCAGAAGCAGCCTGGTCCTTTGTGGCTGTGAACCTTTGATGCCAGGGCATTTATGCTGATCTCTGGGCGTGTGACAACCCCTTTAGCTCCAGCTTAAATGACAGCACCAGATGGAAGTCAGTAACAAAGCATGTCCAAAACTAGCAATTTTCAAAATAATGGAAATTCAGATGATTCCTGCAGGAAACAAAAGGAGGACAAGAGGGAAAAACTTATGGGGAAGGGTCCACCACACTGTTAACTTTCAGAAATGTTTGTGAGGGTCTTTTACTAGATTACCCTGCAGTCTCAGTTCTAGCTTGGCTCTTCCTTCACCATATTAAGAGCCCCACTGGCAGCCCTGATCATCCCTGGTTCAGTTCTCAACTTTGGCCAGCAGACATGTTTACAGTGAGGGAAATGTTTTGGGCAATTAATAAATCAGGGATACTTTCAGTGAGTATGAAAATTTCTGAAGGTGTCTCCAGGGCCAGTTTACTCTGCTTTCTCAGCAGAGACCTGTGTTTGCCTGTTTGTTTGTTCTATTCTTCATTTAACATCAGTGTTGGCAAAACTTGGATGGTTCCCTTCCTAACACTGTGGGCAAATAAGGCACTAATTTCTCTTGCCAGTGTTGATCTGTTCTGATATTCAGCTACCCTGGAGCAGAGTAGAGAGGCCAGGGGAACACACGGAGACACAGATGGAGGTTTTCATTTCAGATTCACAGCTTCAGAGATTCCACACTTTAATGCAGAAAGGGAAACTTCTGTTTAGTGTGAAAAACAAATTAGTAAATGTTGCTGTTGTTGCTCAGTTTTTTGTTTTCATGAGTAACTGCTGAATTCAGAAAGTGTTGGTCTTGAATGCCACTTGTGGCTGGGCAAGTGGAGTGAACAGATCTCACTGGTGGTGGACACACCTCAGGAGAGAGAAGAGGTTGTCATAGATCCCAAACTCTTTATGTTTTGTTATACCCCCCCCCCAAAAAAAAAAAAAAAAAAAAAAAAACAAAAAAAACCCCAACTTTTGCTCTGGGTTCCAGAAACATGGTGACATTCCCAAGCAGGAACTCTGGGCTCTAAAGAGTATGACAGCAATTAATAAAAAATACAAATACATTAAATAGAGGACAATAGTGACAAAAGAGCAGTTTCATATTCTCTTGGTGAGATGGTGACAATATATGCTGTGACACTCCAGTCAGTATCCATCCCCAGCCTCATTATCAGGTACTGGATAAATAAATGGAAATATATGCAGCCATATATTTCTTAATGGGAGTTCCTAAGTTTCTTTCTGACTTTATCTTCTGTGACTAAGGACTTACACAAAAGGACTGCAAATAAAGGTAAGGTGGAAGAGAAGATGAGTGACAGAAAGTTCATGGAAAAATTTTGGTTCCTTTTTCCCAGCACTTTCAAAGGACTTTATGACAACATTGACATGGTATAGAATGTGGATACATTCAGTTGTAGGTCAGCAAAGATGACTTAGTCATCTAACTCCCATTTCACTGAGTGCCAGAATGTCCCTGGGGTTTGCATCCCAGAGCCCAAATGATGGCATGTTGGCCATCAAACTCCCTCTGGTGTTGGCTGTTCCCCAAACAACTGGGTTGAATGAGCATACTGAAAGAGTTAATTCAAAATATATCCCATTGTCTTCCCACTGATTGTCCCTTTCATGGTGTTTCCATCTTTTCCTGAAACTTTTTCTTAGTGCCTGCTGAGCATCTGTATATGGTCCCTTCTCTTCCACACTACGTGACCCATAACTGATGTCAGACAACTGACCTAGACAACAAGTGCTGCCTCCCAGCAACACAATACTCACCTGACAACACAAGGCTTGCACTGCCATGCAGGAGTCCTCTTGCCATGCACTGCTGACATGCTTTGGGGGTGGCTAATTACTTCTCCATTTCCCCTGAAATAATTGCACAGGCTCCAAGCCTCTACCGGGAAAACAGACGGGGCTGGGAGGCAAAAAAACGTGACATTAAAATTCAGATGCCAAGTTCAGTAGCATGAATGAAAATTATCTTAACCTCTGAGGTCAGGAAGTCACCAGCTGGAAGCGGAAAATCGCCACCAGTAAATTGCTGTGGGTTGGAGTGATGAATGCTAGTTAGTACCAGTGAATTTCAGAAGAATCTCAGCTGTAGGGATACAGGGCATCTTGGAACAAGGCTGAACAATTCCCGACTGTGTTTTCTTTCTTCTTTATTCTGTCTTGTGCTCTTTCTGCTTCCACAGATTTCTCAGTTGAGGCAGCAAAAGATTAAACCCTTGTGGGAAAGCCTTGTGGCACGTAATAGGGGTGAAAGCAGTGAGATTCCATAGGGATTGAGCAGTGTTTAAGAAAATTGCTTTCAGATCCTATGGATGTCAAGAGAGAGGGAAAGTGCTTCAGTACTTGTGATTTGCATAGCTGTCTGCAGCACATAGGTGCATCCATTGCCCTTTGTAGGCTAAAATCACTGCCACTTACGTCAAACTACAGCCCAGTCCAGCAGCAGGCACCCTGTTCCATATACATTCTGCTTGCCAGAGCCCAAGTTAGGAAGGTGCTGAGCCCATCCTTCTTTTGCAGGTGGTAACATGGGCGCATTTTTTCTGGATTCCCCATTGTCTTACCATCATTCCTCCTTCCATTGCTCTGAATGTCAACCTAGAGTCTTGTAGGGTGTAGTCACGGCTTAGCCACTCTCTAGAATAATGGGTTCTTGCTCTGTTCATAAGACATAAAGCAGTGAAGTAAAAGAAACTAATAAATATCTATAGGAGTGAATAAATGTGTCCACTTTGGATAGTCCAAAATTCTAGGGTGGGGAAGATTTCAGGTTAAAAGATTGGACCACACCACAAAATGCTCCAGTAATGATACAATTCTCTACAACACTTTATGGGACACTTGAATATAAGCCCCTACTATTAAATTTGGTTTGAGGTTTCCATAAGGGAAAGGGGCCAGCTTGCATTTCAGATGTCATTTCTGTAGGGGAAGCTGGACAAAAAGCAGAAAGTTGGCAGCAAAAAGTACCAGGCTTCTTTCTCCTTCCATCCAACCCTCTCCAACCTCTTTGGCTAATCCCCAAACCATGGCAGGAGCTGAACACTGCTTTTCATTGAGTGACATACCTGGCTCTAGAAGAACACGCCCTTGTGGAATTGGCACCCGGGCAACATTTCCATTCCCTCTGCACAACACTTTTCTTTAATGCCTTCCAAACTAAAACAAAACCAGGAGGATTTGCTACCATGTTCTGCTCATTATATTGGTTTTATGAGGGTGTGGAGTTTTCTTGCACCATGACAGGATGGATTTGTCCCTGAAACCTAAAATCCAGCAAGAAAATATAATATATGGGAAGCTTTTTACTTCTTCTTCATCAGCTTTTTATGGTTTTGGTTTGTTTCTTGAATAATTACCATCTCACTCCAAATCAATCCACAATCATTTCACGTGCTTTTTCAGGAACGTTTTCAGCTTTAGAGCTAGAAAAGCATTGGGGAAATCAGACATCCTGGACTCACTATGTGGAAAATACAAAGGATCACAGCAAACAAGACTGCCAAAGTCTCCAAAACTCACTTCAAAAACTCATTCCAGTGTAGGATGGTTATACCTGTGCCATTCCAGATTTTATGGCTTGTGTTTCCAGAAGTTCTGATGGACACATCTGCCCATGTGATGGACACATTGCACCAAGTCACTAAAGCTGTTTGCTTAGTTTTAACCCATTGCCTCTCACCCTGTCTGCATTGACAGGCAAAGCAGGTTCTTCCTATTTTTTTTTTGCAGCTTTGTGTGTGCACAAAGACATCTATCATAGATCCCTTCATTTTCTCTTCTCTAGACTAAACAACTCTACTTCTTTCAATCTTTCTTTCTAAGTCTGATCTTCAATCATTCCTGCTACTTTCCAGCTGGTTTACATCTTTCCTGAAAAGCAGTAACCAAAACTGCACACAGTATTGGGTCCCTACTAATGGCAATAAGAGTGGAAGAATTACTTCATACTTACAGGCAGTTGTCCCACTTATCCACCACAATATGGTGCTTGTCTCTTTCCCAACACCATGGTTATGTTGGATTGTGCCCAATATCCAACCTGCTCTAGGCAATGCTCCTCCATCCTCTGGCAACTCAGACAATCATTCTGCTTAGGGGCAACATCCTGCATGTTTCTTTCTTGAAATCATCTTATTTTCCCTCTACAACCAGTCCTTACTCAATCCCCTCTGAAGGCAACAGAAAGAATACTCTGTCCTTACACTGCAAGGAGGATGTGATCCATCTGTTCTGTAAGCATTCTCTATAAAAGATTAATTTTACATTCCATACTCATATTGCAGCATTTGCTAACTGGACGTTAGAGGAGCACTTAGAGATGCAGATAAGAAAGCCATGTTGTTGAGCAGGATACACCACTCTGCTGTGGCATGGTACTTCATTTTGTTATCCTTTTCAAGAACTTCTGAAGCCTGATTCAACCATAGGGAGATTAAGAGTTCATAGGGACATAAATAAATTACTTTCAGGTCTTATGGATAACAAGAGGGACTGAAATAGTTCCCTGAGTTATTTGAGGGAATCTCTCTAGTAAACCCATGAAATGTGCATCTCAAAGGACATCTACTGAGACCTTGAATTTTGAAATTAAACTCACAGTTCCACATAGGGATTCTGTTGACTTTGCCACTTCCCACGCTGTGCAAAAGGCTTTGAGATCCCTGGGTAGGAAGTCGATGTGGGAAACCAGTAAGTTCTCATTCCTTCAGCTGGCTGAAGGCCTGGACTTCAGTTTAAAGGTTTTTATGGTATATATGTTTTTAAGGGGTGGGGCAAGTTTTTCCAAGATCCCACATGAGTAGAAGACAGGAATAAAAGCAAAGTGAGGCAGATGGTTTGTTTCCCTAAGCTGGCATTCCTAAAAAACAGCTGTGTTTGCACAAAGCTTCCACAGATACATGGATGGGGAACAATATAGTTGGAAAAATGTCATATCAATACTGCCACCTTCCAGCTCCTCCATGGGTTAAAGAGTCCACCACGCTCCATTGCTCCTCCTCCTTCCCTCTCTTCCTAAAAGTCTTGTAATGTGTTTCACAGAAAGTACCTTTTCTCTTCCTTTTAGTGTAATATTAATCTTGGGGGGAAGGAAGGAGGGGTTGGGGGAAGGGACATAGTGTTTTGAGGTTCATATTCCCCTTGCAGTTAATCTCTTTAACAAACCCCTTTAACAAACGAAAGGTCTGACAGGAGGCAAAGTCTTTAAAATGAATTAAAATGCATCCAGGAGAGATTAGTAATGAAGCCACTCACCAGACAATGCCCCTTTTCTTCTCCATGAGGACTGCTAGGAAATATCCCAGATTACAGAACAAAAGGTTTTACAGTTGAAAATGCTGATCCTTGAAAGATGCACCATATTCTCCGCTCCTCGACTCCTTGCTCTACACAAGTACATCTGCAACCAAGAGATCCAAACATAATCTCCTGGGGGGGAGGGTCAGAGGGATTGTATTTAAATACCATGGAGCCTGCAAACCCTCACACACACGGAGGACAGGTCAGCAGATGGTGATAGAGGGCCCAGCAGTCCATGAGAGTGTCTACCACCCTGGTGTGGTGAGACACCCACACACACCTGCTCCCACTGGGGACCAGAGCTCCAACCAGGTCCAAGGGTTAAAGCTGGACAGTATGGCACAGGAGGGGGCCAGGATGGGGTCAGCAGTGAATGCTGCACACAAGCTGCAGATGGGAATTTTGGGGGCATGGAATTATGCAAGCAGGGGAGGAACAAGAGCAGTCACCAGTGCCTTGGTGACAAGTAGGAAATAGGCAGCAGAAATGAGAAATGCAGCTGAAGGGGGAGAAACTAACTGGATTTTGAAAGCAGGTTTTCCTAACTCATACAGTGGTCACTCAGTATTTATAATGAGGCTATATAGATCATCTTTGCTTCAAGAAATCTCTTGTTTAGTTATTCAGCTGCAACTATGCTGTTTTCATGGTGGAGCAAGTCCCCAGAGACAAAGCTAAATACCATATGCGACACTGCTGACAGAGACAGGGGTATCTGGATGATCTTTTCCTCATTCTGCTGTTGGAGGCAGAGCCACGTGACCAGGTATAGGAGTGGAGCCTGTGCCCCCAGGTATAAATCAGGCAACCTGTGATCCACATGGGCATGTTACCATCAGCAGCAAGAGACAAGTCAACACCCAGTGGGCTACAGCTGGTCTGCAGGGCTCAAGCCTTCACAGAAACTGCTGAGAGGTCAGCAAATCAACAGGAGGTTGAAAACAACTCCTCTAAGTGAAAAGTAAAACAATAGGTAAGTAAAACCTGGATGATTGGAGAAAGAAGTCAGATTTCAAAATCTCCTAAGCTTTAAAAAATATTATTCTCACTGTTAGGAGGTTCCTCTATCACTGCTGTATCTCAATTCTTTAAAAGCTCTTCTGCTTTTCTTTCCAGTGGGAAAAGGATGCAGAAATTCATTTGTCCTTTCTACCTAGCAAAGTAAAACCATTTTCTACTTCCTAAAGTGGCAAAATAATAATTTTGAAACACAACAAGAAAAATATGTCTAGTCTTAAAAAGTTGAATTGAAGATCCTCAGTTTCCCAACTAGCCCACATATTTGTCTGGAAAATGGCAGCTTCTGTATCTCAGGTCAAGGCTATTGATAAAAAAAGATTCCCTTCTCCATCTGGAAACTCAACAAAACTTCCAGGGAAATAAAAAGCTCTAATAAGCTACTCCACTTACATGAATGAAACTCTGAGCTTTGTCAGCTGAGACTATATCCCAAAGTTTGCTGATGACAGGAAAACAATGAGGTAGTGAATTGATGAGGGACCCATTTCACTTGTGGTCTGCCGAGTTATTATATCAAAACATGTCCGGCAGAGTTTAATAGTGTCAGCATTTAATGTTCAGCATAATGTCATTCCTACAGACCAAGACAGACACTTCCCATAGGTAATTAATCTTTTACAAGCAATTTAGCCATCGTAAGCAAAAGTGGATGAAATGTATTAATGGGGGAAAAGGCTAGGGGCAAACTATGCATGGAGAAACACTTCTCTGCATTATCCTCACAAAATTACAAGTGAGTTACAGCTGATAGATTTAGGACAGTTCCTGTTGAGTAATTGTATTCCATGAGGGTTTTCAATACAATGTGATATTCATTTTCACTTTATACAGTAGAGACAATAATGGCTACAGGTGCACAGGCTGTCTTGCTGGGAGAAATAAAACTGTGATTGTTTAACATCTGACTTTTCTCACACAGTTACAGCCTTCAGATTTGAGCTATATTTTGCACATATCTCAGACTTGGATTGTTGGTAGTTTTTTTTTTTTAAATACTCCAAAAGCCTAGCTCTAAAAAATGCAGGCTCTAAAGACCCATTGTCAAATGAAACACATTTCCCTCGTTTGATTTGTTTTTTCCTCTCTTGCAATATCAGCTTTCACTACAGAAATGCAGACAAGCCCATGTTTGGGTAGAGAAATGAAACCGCCAGCACACGCAGGAGGCACAGCTGCCAGCCCGGGTTCCCAAAACCCAACTCCCAAAACAGGAACTTTCGTGTGCAGTTCTGAAAACCTGGACATCTCTGTAAGTGACTCTCCATTCTGCAGGACTTTATACCATTGCTTTTTTGCTCTGGCATCTCATCACAGCTCTTCTGTGTCCTTCTGGGACTTCTCTGGTCTCTCAGACAAGAATAACAACAACAAACCCAACGAGCCAAGCAAAGAGAGAGCCTGAACTTTCTCCTGGAGAAGACAGAGTGGCTATTCCTGGATTTTGCCTGCCAGCTGCCTCTTGTCTCAGAAATGAACTCTCCTTCCTTTTTCTCCCCAGAGACACACCACATTTTCTTATGACATGCAGCTAACCACATCCACCTGCCAGGCTGACTCCACTTCCTTATGAAGGATGCAGCATCTGAGCTGAAGGTGGGATGGGAGACAAGTCCAGCAGTGTTTAGCAAAAACTTACTGAAGGGTTTTCCCTCTGCCAGAAAAGCTGTAGGTTCATTCTGATCAGGAAGTAATTCAGGGCTTTCTTATGTGAAAAAGGTAGATCATTTTATTATGTTTCTATCCAATATTTCATTTCAGGGAGAAAGCTGATTGCCCCTAAAATTGTTGTGGTTTCCTGCCATGAAACATTGAATTATTTCTTCCTTCATACTCTAGAAAATTAAAACACATATTTAAACACTAACCTTTTTTTCCTGTTTTCTGGGGGGAAAAATGTGTAGTAAAAATCAGGTTAAGAAGAGCTTCATTTTTTAAAAACAAATAGTTGCACTATTATGGCAAAATGTTGTTTGGGTTTTTTTTTACTTTTTAAAGAAAAAAATCCCTCCCTCAAGTCCTTTGATTTGGGGAAATACTGAGTTTCAACAAATTTATCTTTTTTAAGTTAAGTGTCTCCAGGTTAACTGCCTCTGGACTTTGCTCTTTTGCACCTCTGCAGGAAGAAAATAAATCCTGTCAGTTTTGCTTCTAGGCTTGTAGGGGCCAGCAATAAAACCTTCCAGACCATCTTGGTGGCCTGGGAACATAAACCCTCTCTTCACCCACTGAGCTGAGCACCCAGAGTGCCCTTTTGACCACTTTCCTCCTATTCTTGTAACTCCTACAATGTGCTGCTCACAGCAGTCCTGTAAGAACTGACACTTGGGATGATTTTGTGTCCACTTTCTCTTCATCACCAAGTCTTAAGGCGCAAGTTCCCATCACAGTTTTCCCTGTGGATGAAACAAAGTGTCTTTGTAGGGTGTGAGAAGAGGCATCCTCACACTCCCTGCTGCACTGCAGAGTCCTGGTGTCCAGCTGCCAAGTCTCTCAGAGCTTCTAAGAATGTAACGTTGTTGGTAGCTATGCTTCTCTCCCAGATGGGAGGCAAACCAGGACTCAGAAAGTCCTGGGAATGGCAAGGACACACAGTCATGCATGAACAGAAAGAGCTGGGCAGCGCAGACCTTGCTTCTTTAGGAAGCAAAGCTTAAAACAACCAGTAAAACCATGAACCCAGTGCAAATAATCAACAGCATCCACTTGTACCAGCATTTGTGAACCTGCTTTTAGAGCATGATGCTTGGGCCCAGCATTAGCTGAGGGTTTTGTTGCTCATCTGAAACAATTAGGCTGTTCCCCTTGTGAGCCTTAATCAACACCTGAACCCACGGACCCTGAGCACGATGTGTCACCTTCCCCACTCTTGGGAAGTGAAGTCCTCCAATGAGCACTGTGGGGATGAAATATGGATCACAGATGTTGAACCAGGAAAAGGCACAGAAACACATTTGCTGAGCTGAAATACAACTTCCAAAACCTGTATCCTTTGACATTTCAGTCAGCTGTTCCACAAGTATTTGGGGGGAAAAGAACTTCTACTTCTTCCCTTCCTCCTCCTCCTCCTCCTCCTTTTGAATTTTGGTTTTTTTGACAGTTATTTATTCTGGTTTATCTTTAGTTATTTATACTCTGTACTTTAACATCTGTACATGTTTTGGAAGTCATCTCCAAAGTTTAGTTTTGTCCTTGCTCATTGAAATCTGGGAACCTTACGTAGATCCACTGCGCTGCAGGCAGAGAAAGTTCTGGGCTCCTCCAGACTCCATGCATTTCTTTGTTTTAACTCATCTTTATGTTTTAATTCATCTTTCATAGCAAATAATTCTATTGCACATTGAAAGACACAGCTGGGTGTGTGTGGCATGCATCCAGGGCAGTAAAGTCTCCTGAGCAGGTCAGGTGTGTCCACTCACACAATCTAAAAGCACAAGACATATTGAGCAGAGCAAGCTCTGGAGCCCAAGCAAGTCATTAGCAGTCTTTCAACTCACTTTGAAGCACGTCTCTGAGACCTAGTCTGTTTTATATGGTGGAATGTGGAAAAACAACCACTGCAGCTAATAAAAAGAAGGGGAACAAAGCAATGTTCCTGTGCGCCTGCCAGTCCCTGCTTCCCTTGCCCCTTTTGTGCCTGCAACTGGCCAGACTGCACCCTTTTCCTACTTGACTCCTGTAATTTTCTGACCAATTTAAGCATGACCTGTAACTTCCCCTTTTACATCACTCATGAATTTGAATGCCTCCTAATTTTAGTTGCACCTTATAAAACCAATGGAAGTGATTGTGTGATCATAAAACCTGGGACTGGCTCCCAGAGGAGCTACTCCAGTTGTGAGCAATATGCCTGACACCAAAAATTAGTCCCACTGGAATTAACCCACAGGTGCACACCCTGCACACTGTGTACATGAGGACACACTCACATGCACACCCCCCCAAGCTGAAGCTGCACCAAAAGCTGAAGCTGCAGGTATGAACCACAGCTGTGTACGTGCAGCTTCCATATCACACACAGTTTTCAGCCTCTGTCCATTTCACGGCCAGTTCTCTCTAGACAACTTCACATTTTTCAAAATAAGGAGCATTTAAAAATAGTTCTCCTGAAGGCTCCCCTGAATCAAAAAGACTAGGGCTGAGAGCTGATAAGGATCAGAGGAGCAGAGGGAAAAGACGCTGCCTTCCAGCCTCATGGCCTACAAAACACATGGAAGCACCGGCAGTCAGTGCAGGTAGCTGGAGGCTGACGTTTATTTTGGCATCTGCCAAGGTGACTTTGTTGTTGGGATCTGGGCTTGGCCAGCAAGCTGTGCTGGTAGGACAGCATCCAGACCAATGCAATAAGCCATGTCTTGAGGGAAGCCAAAAGAAAAGACAAAAAAGACCACACACAATTCAGGGTTGGAGCCTGGATTTTACAGGAGAATGTGTAGGGGTTTTCTTCCTTTTTTTTTTTTTTTCTTTAAACTACTTTCCTTATTTTTATCCTTCTTGTGAAAATACTTAGGGACCTGGGAAAAGATTTGAATCATTATGAAAATGTAATTCTATCTCATGATACAGCTGTAGTGAGCCAGGGCAGCTAGGTCTGGGGGAGTCAGCAAATCAGGCTCTCTGATTAGGAAGCAGGGAGGCCTTTGGTCACATTTAATAAAAATAGACTTGTTATATTTGGAACATTTTATCTGAGAACATGTTGTCTCTTTAATGCTGTCTTATATCTGCTTGTCAGGCAGTGGAACACTTCCTGAGAGAAGGGCAGCCTCCCAAGAGGACTCAGAGATGTGGCTGGGAGGGATCTGTGGCTGCTGGGGGCAGAAAGAGCTGTTAAGATGATTTCAGGCTATCACAAAACTTTGTCCAGCCTGAGGGGAAAGGTTAACTTCTACACCGTATGAGTTGTCCATATGAATCTCCCTCCCTCCAATGACACTGAGGAAAAATATCCTTTTTCTTGTCTCATCTGTCAGCTTAAAGCAAAGCAAAACACAGTCCATGATATTTACAGGTTAGGTGGTTAGGTTTTAGACAACTGCCTGGTATGTCTCCTCCCTGGTGAATCACTGCTATTGATGTAATGAGCTATAATGCAGCATACAAACAGCAAAAGTCAGCCCAGATAAAACCATCAAACCACTGGGAAATCATCAGGTCTTTGCAGTGCTGTTGTCAGACTGTAACAGTGATGGACAGGTATTCTCTGGCAGTCCAGTTCAGGGGCAAATAAGAAAAGATTTGCACAGCACTTAGCAACTCTACGTGACTTTCTATGGAAAGGAGAAACAGCCAAGGAGACAGTGAGGCAATGGACTTTTAAATTATTACAGAAAGTTATCCTTTCCCCTATTTCTTTATTCAAGAGCCTCCATCTGAAATACTTTGACAGTTATGGGCCCACAGTATGAGAGAAATTTAGAGCAGGTGAAGAGTCAGCAGAGAGCCCCTGAGATGGCCAGAGGGCTGAACACAATGTACAAGGAAGGGCAGAGACAGGAGGCTGGGCCTGAGGCCTCCATCAGCTTCAGAGCATAAGAAGCAGGCTGGTAAGTATCCTTTAACAGGAGGAAGCTATCTTCCCAAACCCCAAAGTTCTCACTGGATAGATTGGGCTGGGTAACAGTGGAGAACTTCCAAAAGGAGATTTTTCTGATCTGATTCTGGTTTTGTTGTCTCCCATGGCAGACCCTCCTGTGTCTCAATCTTCTATTTAGGTAGTAGCCATCTCTCTAGACTTGACATCCACTCTGATCTCACAAACCACAGCAGTCTTCCTTTCAGCAGTTCCTCACAAAAGCTCTCCTGTGAAAACTTCTTTAATTAGGATAAAACTGATGAAAACTGCAACATTTTCCTCAGAAAATAAAACTAAGATAAATGAGGAAAAACAGTGGTTTTCATCTCATGATAGATAATCTATTCACTGTAAGGAGCTGCTCTACAATCACTGTATTTTACAGAGTAGGTGTCCAAAATGGAAAGACTGAGAAATATGATTAATTCTTCATACAGTCACATCTGATAACTGAGGTGTCATGATGAATCTTTCAGTATTTTACTCCTCAGGCCTCCATCACCTTCAGGCACAAACCACAGGACTTCTTCTGGAGTCTGGGACTTTCTCTAATCTTCAAGAGCAATTGCCTGCTGGATTCTTTATACCATATATGACCAGACAGATACTAACAACTTTCCCTGCCTTCTCTTTCCTGTCTATTTTTACCTGAATAGCCTGAAACATTCATTACCAGCAGGTAAAAAAAAGTTGCTGGTAAAACTGACTGTATGTATTTCCATCTGTTGTTTCTTAAACATAGACATCCTGTCTGTTTAGGGTTAATTGTACCTTGGTTTTACTTCCCACAGAGGATCCAAAGGAGCTTGACCTTTGGCACTTGCACAGGTTTTTTTAGTGTTGTCTTATGCACATGGATTATGCAGTATGTGTGGAAAGGAAGTAGTTGACTGAACCTGGCTTTGGAAGTCATGAACTCCAGAGCGTGTACTGGGATCTGAGTAGAGTCTAGGAATTTAGCATTTCCATCTCATTTTGCAACATGAGTATCACCATTCTGATACAAAACACCTAGAGACTTAATCTACCCTTGGGTGAAATGAATTCTCTCATAACTGTAGCTGAGCCTGAATAATTGTATGCACTGTAGACACTTGACACAGTGGGGTAGATTTAATAAACCTGAGCTACATAGACCATTCCTGTGGTTTAGCTTTGGAACCTCTCTATTGAAAACTTAGGAAATGAAGAGTTAAAAAGGAAATCCACATGTGTTTATGGCCAAATGGTCTGTAATGAATGTGTGAAATTAATTACCAAGGAAAGTCTTTGGTAAATTATGGTTTAAGCATCAAGGCTAGTCAAAAAAACAGATTGAATTTGAAAATGAAAGGTATAAAGTTCAGATGGTGAGAGTTACAGGCAGCTGATGGGCTCGTCAGAACCAGCATCCTTCTTCTCTTGAGTGACTCATGGTTTTCACCTCTGTTACCATGTGTATCCTCTCAGAAAGAGAGCAGACCACCTATGTGATGCTGAGCTTCCTCTCCACATGCATAGATGTGCCCATACACTTATAATCAGAAAGTTGTGTGGTCTAGGATTTCAACGGGGAAATAAAAGTTGGATTCAAGATGCTGAGTTTTAACCCCAGTGGTTCCCAAAGGCTCACTGCACCAAACCTGAGAAAGTCACTTGCTTCTAGCTGCAATTAAGGAATATGAGACCTTTGGGGAGCCATGTTTTTTATTGAGTAGATCTTTCTTGTTTCCTCACTTCTTTCTGAGGAGGGCAATAAATACAAAATGGCCCTATTTAGATGGTCTGTCATTATGTTTCTATTCATTCACCAGTTTGCTTGCTTTGTCAACTGACCCAGGCTGCAAGTGTCCCCATTAAGAAGAGCTTGTTCCTGAAGGCCTGAAAATAACCTCAAAACAAATTCTTAGAAGGTTTTAAGAGATGCCTAGTAGAAAACTTCTCCCCAAAAATTTGCCTGCTTCTTCTTGTGAGCCAACCCTAAATCTTACAACTACCACAGACATGTATATTTGCCCTGCTTGCCTGACTCCCTGGAGTCAGTCAGGGCTGCTCACCCAAAATCCTGAGCTTCCTGTTGTTGCTGATGGCTAAAACCTTGTTCAAGTTCCAAAAGAAGCAGGGTAAGAGACATGTATTGCACTTTTGTGCTAAGGCAATCTTGTTCCCCTTCACTGCTTTCTTCAGGCTAATTTTGAATAGCTGAGTAATAAGGAATTTTCATCCCTGTAGATTATAAGGCTGCAGACTGATAGCATCTTCTTGCCCTGGCTAAGGCAATGTAGTCTTGTTATTCCAAACTGTCCTTACTCCTGCTTTACAAAATTTTCTTGAAACTGATGGCCTCCAGAAATATACAGGTGGCTTCCATGGCTGACATACATTGGTGGCTCCTAGGCATGCTGAGGTTCACAGTATGTGAAAGTCATACCAGAAGCAGAGATGGTGCCAGGCTTGTATTTGTGTTGGAAAGGACAATTGTTTCTCAGGGCACTCTTCTGCATCACGCAAAATATTAATTTCTTCAAAACTTCCAGCAATGGAAGGAAGAAAGTTTTTTCCAACTGAAAACATGAAAACTTTCCATTAAATGCCAGATTGTGTGATACAAAGCACTGATGGCCCTCTGGCCACAGCTGCTTCTGTTTAGTCATAGTGTGAGCAAAGAGACACTCAAATAACACATTTGCACTGGAACAGCCCTTGCCGTAGCTTGCATTACTGCAGCTGGACTCACATCAAAACCCAATGCACCGTGTGGAAAGCAATTACCCACTGCAAAATGGTGGAATGAAAAGCACTCTTCAATATCCCCTTTCTTAATGGTGCTGAACCAGATCCAGGAACTCAACAAAATAGTTGAGACTCTCTCTCCTCCGCCTCCTCCTCCTCCTTCTTTCCCTCTTCTCCTCTGTTGTTCAAGCTGCATTGCAAAGATCCACCAGGCACACTAAGCTGAGAGCTTTTATCATCCCTTCCAGGTTCTCAACTGGCCTGGCAAGACTTGTGTAACTGCTTGTAAAACTGTGAGGATCCTGATAGGGGCCACATTGCACTAATTTACAGGACATAAACAGATATTGTGAGACCAGCCATGATATATGGGGAGGATTCAGCTAAGCTTCTTGCACAGACTTCGGGGCCCAGCTGGTGGCCAGACATAACTTGGACACATTGTTTTGAATCTGGGAAGGGATGAGCCAGGGAGCTGTGGGAGAAAAGGAACCCATCGCAGAAGAAAATCACTATGTACAACCTATTACAAGAGATGAGTGAATAAAATGTTAGAGGTCCCATTTTGCAAAACAGGTGTTTGTTTTAATTCAACAAAACACATGCATGAGAAAACAAGCCACTGGAGACCAAAAATTACAGCCTTGTGATGGAAAGCAAAGAGTTTGCCGAAACAGCTTTGCATTTTCAAGTGTGTCCAATGGTGTCCTTATTTGGGAGATGCAGCCTGTTGAGTTCAACTGAAATTAGATCATTGATTTTCTGCCGCAGGAAGCACAGCAAGATTTCCCGGCAGTCAGGAGGGTGGTTTGTTTGGGTTGGTGGTTTATTTTTATTAGAATTCATACTTTTCCTTGCTGTTAAAACATATGTCAGAATACAATGCCATTTGTAGTAAAAGTAATTTATAGCTTCTTTTTTTAATGTAATTGTTCCTGTTATTTTGTTTCTCACCTATCTATGGGAAAGAACCCCCTGTTTGGAATAAAACATCTCCATTCAGTGGTTTGGGGTCTTCTTTTGCAACCTTTAATACTACTCTGTCACCTACTAATAGGCTACAAAGTAAGTGCCTTATCGAAAGCCTACACCTTGTTCTAGATGATACAAATAAAATGGTAGTTCCTGCCTCAGAGAGATTGCTACTTACTCCCACAATAAAAAATGCTCTATGGATGAGCACTAACAAAGCAGAGAGGACACAGGATTATTACCCCACATGGAAAGATAAACAGGTCACCCAAATTCAGACATTGCTCCTTGCTGTCCTTCACTGCTGTCATCTCAGCACGCACCATGAAAACACTCAGATTTCGCAGCCCGTGGCAATGCTGGTATGCCAGGAGTGTATTGATGTAATCTTACCTGAAAGGGCAATGCTTGTAGCACCCCAAATGGTGCAGCACACAAACCCCACAGGTGCCACAGACTATGTGCCACCCACTACCAGTGATAACCTGGGGTGGCACTTTGCAAAACATACATGTTTTTCCTCACCAGTTCAGCTGTGATAACTGACTGGTGAGTATGAAGAGGATCTGCTTTCTCTGGGCCACTGTGGAGGCAGTGACTGGTGGACATCAGGGGTATCTCCCTGCTGAGAAGTGTCTCTGTCATTTGTCAGGCAGGGCCACCACCAGTAAAGAGACGAGGGAGATGCTAAAGGCATTTTAAATGAGTGGGACACAAAGAATACATCTCTGCCCTCAGGATGTGGATACTCAGCAGTTTTGGGGACAGGACTTGGAATAAAGCAGAGAAGCTGTGTCTCCTAAAGCTGCCACTGAGAACCCTGCTGCAGCAAGCACACAAGGACTCGAGGGGGGTTAGAAGGGAAGCTGCTGGGAAAGCAGAAGGTGCTAGCGAGAAGAGCAGCGAACAAGCGCGCTAATTGCAAGAGCAGCAAGGAAAATATGACAGGGAAAGGAGCCGAGGCAAAGCCAGAGGGGCCCCAACAGCCTGCTGCTTGGTCGGGTGCAAATGGCTTCAGCAGAGGCAGCTTGCAGCTGTAGGGAGCAGGTGCAAGGGCAGACGGATGCTGCCCTGAACCTGGGGAGAGGGCTGCAGGCAGGAAGGAAACCAGTTTTCCCAAGCTCCAAACAACAGCACACGAAAGAGGGAAAAGGAAGGAGAGCAGCATTCAGACAGAGGAGGAACAGTTCTGTCACTCTCCACTTCAGGAGCATGATGGGCAGATGAAAGATTAATTTACTTCAGCCAGTCCTGTCAGATGTTTCTGAGCTGTGGGACTTATCAGCTGTCAGACCAGAAAAGAATAAGCTAAACAAAAAGCTTTCACAACCCTCATTCCCAAATCTGTGCGTCATAGTGTGCCACAAAAAATTATTTCTGGCCTTTTCTTTTTCTTTGTTTTTTCTTTTTGCCCCTTCTCTGCTACTACTAAATAATTTTCCCTTTCTCTCACTGGACAGCTGGAGAGAATCCAGATGGCTGCTGTTCCTGTGGCTGCACACTGAATGCAATGAAGGGAGGCTTTTAGATGGCTTTCCAAATAGCCAAACACAATGGTGGCAAGGGGCAATCTGTGTGGGGGGAGCAGAGAGCTTTCTCTGGATGGAAATGGCAGGAGCAAAGATAGTGTGGGAACTCAGGGCTTCCTGTCCCTTCATTCTTCCATTATCTACCTAAAAACCTTCCGCTTCTCTTCCCTTGTCCCACCTCCTTTCAAGGGCCAGCCTGTTCAGATTGGTGCCACCACACAAAGCCTGGATGTCTCTGCACAGCAGTCTCCTTGGTGGATTCAGCTGGTGGCTCGTTCTAATTAATTGCTTTTTAGCTGGAGTCTGGAGGTAGATGCCAGTCCAGATACTCTTGACTAGCTCAGATGAATACTCAGTACTGGGCTGGAAGAGAAGGAGGTAAGAGTAGCTCTGCTGTGCCAAACCAGCACCCCAGTGACGCCCCTGAATCAAGAAGCAGATCCACAAAAGTCCTTGAGGACACTTCCAATTTAATTATTTGATGATCCAGTGAAATTCTAGAGGCCTAGGCAGTTTGCTGGGGAAAAGGACTCACATGAAGTGGTCCTTCCTTGCAAGGTTCACTTCTCAGCAGATAAATCTCACACCTCTGAATCACAGAGGTGCTCATGCTTTTAACCATTCCTGACTTTTCTAACAGCATTTAAAAATGTGTCTAGATTATTTTCTAGATTATTTATCTTTGAGTGTCCAAGATGGTCTGAGGAGCAGGGCTGGAAAAGCAGAAACAGGTTAACAGCTTGAACCAATGGTGAGAGTGGCTCAAGGAGAAAAAAACTTATCTAATGTTCTTTATCCACCAAAGACAAAGAGATGCTTTTGGAAGATGCTTCCTTCCAGTTTATCATGGCTTCATGGATTACTAAGAATCAGCTAAACTACTGAATCAGTCTACATCAGCAGTCTCAGCTGTAACACAAGGGACTATGGCAGGGCACCATATCTAAAAGAAGGATCCCAGATAATCTGTGTTACTGTAAGCTGTGTTGGTTTGGGAAAACAGAAAACACCCAGGCGGTTCCTCTAGCTCTGCTGATGCCTGGTAAATTGCCATGCTCTTTATCATTTGATTATGACCACCACACTCACCCTATGGACTTGGTTGACATTTTTCCCTCCTTGTTTTCCTCTGCACTCTGGCTGTGTCTTTGCATCCTGCCCCTGGTTTGTTTCTGTCAATTCTTTAAACAGCTGCTGGGTTCTGCTCCAGAGGTGGCTGCATTCCAGCAGTGGGGAAAGTGACTACTGACATATGGGAGAGCTGGTGCCGTGTGTCAGGAGCTGTGAAGCTGAGAGATGTGACACATCCAGGTCAGCTTGTCAGCGCTGTGCAGCCCCAGAAGAGGTCCCAGTTTGGACATCCATTTTATTATCTTCACGTGCTTCAGCTCGGTTTCTAGCAACAGTTTCTTGTGTTCATTTCCTGGCCTTTAACTTGAGTCACGTCCTCTGAAAGTCTCAGCAGTTGCTGTACCCTGAATAGGCTTCACACATGAAATCCCATGCTGGAAATGACCCTCAGTCATCAACTCCAAGCAGCACCAGAGAACAGAGCTGCTGAGTGTGATCCTGGTGTCAAGTATCCAAGCAGCTGGGATGCTCTTTGTTTTCCCCATGCTGTGTTAGGAAGGGTCATGCTGCATTTGCCATGCTGGTTGGGTCCCCATTTTCAAAATTTTTTCTGTACTTCTCAGGAATCTCCCTCTGGCTCCCTCAGTTATTGGCAGGCACTTCAACACATCCCTCTCACTTCTCCCTTGGACTCAGATGGTGCCAATGCTCTCCACAAAAAAGGGGTCCTTGACCCCTTCACTGCTGGCCCTTGTGTTCAGCAGGTTCCAGTGTGTCTGAAGTTTCTTCTGCATTTTTCCCAGGACAGTATCAGGATGTTGGCTGTGCAAGAAGGCATCTCTGGGTCTGCTGTATTCCTTCTTTTCTCAGCTGTTTCACAGGCCATCTTCTGAGACCTCATGGATCACCAGTGGTCTGTGAGCCATCAGCTGGGAGAGTCAGAAGTAGAGTATATAATCTGACTCAGTTGGCCACAACCCAATTCCCTTCGTGCCACTACTGATGAGTATCAGCATCATGAACTCCAAAACTCCACACCCTGCTCCAAAGGTATGGACAGTGATGCTGCTGGCACAGAGGAACATCCCACTATGGTGAGGAGGCTGAGAACACGGCAGCAGAGCGGAAGCCACTATATCTATTTCTTCTCCATACTTGCAGCAGGAGAACATGAGTTTGTAGAGCTCCACCTTTCCAGCTGAGAAGCATCTGCCACAGTCCTTTTCCTTTACCCAATATACCGCCTCTGCTCTGCTTTCCCTCCATAAGATCTCTTTTCAACAGTTGCTTCATGGACCCTTTACTTAGCTCTTTTTCCAATCATTTCAGGTCAGCCTCACTGACAAAGCTCATCAGTAGAGCCTCAGACAGCCTCATATGCCTCTCTCTGGGAGGTGCATGGTCATTTCCATGGATTATTGTCCCCACTCAACTGAAAGATCAGCCTACAATCAGGAGGCTTAGGGCACATTTTTGTAGCAGACTCTCATGAAAGTTGTTGCTGGCCTCAACTCAGCAGAGGGGAGAGGAGAAAGAGGGCCTTCAGCTTGGCCTGCAGAAAAGATCCTACTGTCATTCCCTAGAGCTGGGAACAGACTTTACTGAGATAATCCCAATGCCAGGACACATAGCAGAGAAACAAGCCTCTACAGCAGGATCAAAACAGGGTCTAAGTTCTGTGCACCTGGAACATCTTCCAAGCTGCTGAAAGTTCAACAAGCACCATTTTTCTAGTCAAGAAGGATTGTGACCCCCAAGCACTGGGGTTGCAACCACAGAAATTATGTGGGGTGATAATTCAGTTATATAAAATCAAACTATAAAATCCTTCCTTCCTTCCTTCCTTCCTTCCTTCCTTCCTTCCTTCCTTCCTTCCTTCCTTCCTTCCTTCCTTCCTTCCTTCCTTCCTTCCTTCCTTCCTTCCTTCCTTCCCTTCCTTCCCTTCCCTTCCCTTCCCTTCCCTTCCCTTCCCTTCCCTTCCCTTCCCTTCCCTTCCCTTCCCTTCCCTTCCCTTCCCTTCCCTTCCCTTCCCTTCCCTTCCCTTCCCTTCCCTTCCCTTCCCTTCCCTTCCCTTCCCTTCCCTTCCCTTCCCTTCCCTTCCCTTCCCTTCCCTTCCCTTCCCTTCCCTTCCCTTCCCTTCCCTTCCCTTCCCTTCCTTCGCTATAGTATTTTCCAAATGACCCACACAAAAGTCATTTTGTGCAAGGCAATTTGGATAGGTCCTACAATGCCTCAGCTTCTCTGGGTGAGAAAAAGCCCCTTCCTGTTTCATAAAGGGATTGAGAAGTCTTGTCTCCATGCAAACAGCGACATACTCAGACAATACTGCTGAGAATCAGAGAGAAATGTTCTGTGTCCAGACACAGCCGTGTCTAAGTGCCTTGGCACAGCATTATCTTTGGAGCTTAGGACTTTGCCACCCATCATGCAGGGGAATGAACAGAGGGGAAAGAAACAAGCAAGGAACAGAGTTTGTAGAGGTATTACATGAGAGAATAATGAGAAGGAAGAGGCTGTGCTGGTGCAATAGATGAGAGGCTCATGCAGAAATGTTCCAAGGAGTGGCTCTGGCTAGGTCCGGGTTTCCTCTCCCTGCTGTAAAAGTGTACTGGGTTTTAGTGGTACTAGTAGGTGCTGGATTATGTAAGCACAGAGTGCCCATATGTGACTCCTGGTTCTGTGCTTGCCTGTTCTACCCTGTCTCATGCTGCCCTTTCCAGCTAAAGGAATGAGGCAGGCAGGCAGGCAGGCAGGCAGGAAGGAAGGAAGGAAGGAAGGAAGGAAGGAAGGAAGGAAGGAAGGAAGGAAGGAAGGAAGGAAGGAAGGAAGGAAGGAAGGAAGGAAGGAAGGAAGGAAGGAAGGAAGGAAGGAAGGAAGGAGATTTTTAATCCTACTGTGATGTGAAAGTTCAAGAGACCAATTGGAAGTTTCTGCCATGAGGGTTTTGGGGAACTTGAATCATGTCTGGGATTGCTGGAAGGGCTGATAGTTGCATTCAAATCCTCATACCTTCCCCTGCTGTCTCAAACACTTTAAAGCTGGGAGATTATTAACATCCCCTGAACATTCGTGTATCATGTACACAAGGAAACACATAACTTCAAGATGGCCACAAAGCCAAAACAGAAGCATCCCTGCTACAAAAAGAGATGGGGAAAAAATAAAATAAGTTGGAAGCTCTTGTGGACTAAAAGACCGAGCACATGATTTTGCATATGCCAAAAAAAACATAGTTGCACCTGTGTCCTATCTTAAAATTCTCTTTACACTACTGGAGTGTATGTGGATGGAACAACTCTGTATCACAAACCAGCAACAGAGTTGTTTGTGATACAAACATGATTAGCATTGAATTATATATATAGCAGTGTTCACACAGCAAGAACAAGAGGCTGAAACTACTAAAGGAAAGGTGTAAATTGAAACTATCAGCACAACTACAAACTGCTGATTTGTGTTCCCTGTAGCAAAGATGAAAACATCACTGCTGCTCACTGCTAAATATGCACAAACCCTTGCCAGAGGTAAAGTTGGTGCTGTAGAGTGATGCACCTGCAGTGGTGTCAGTGCTAAACAGTTTTCCTCTCATCCATAAAGGAACATGCCACTTCACACCAAAGGATCAGGAGATTAACTGTGTACTGCCACTGCAGGATCTATAAGAAAACAATAAAGTATAGCACAATGCTGTTCTTGTCCTGGGGCCAAATGGCAGTAATTTCTTTGCTTACCAATGAAACCAATCCTACATCTACAGGACTGCTGGCTTGGGCCAGAATGCTCAAGCATAATATTAGACAACTAGAAATGTTGGGGGGCTTTTTCTTGTACTAAGCCAACACAAGGATATATTGCAGTTTATGCATTTTTTTTCCTGGCTTGTCTTTACATTGGCTTATCAATTGTGAACTTCACCACCTGCCAGGATGGAGATGTTTTCACAGGCAGATCATCTAATTTATATTTCCTAGATTCATGGATTTTAATCCACTGCAATAAACTATTCCAGTTTCATTAGCAGTACAGCCTATAATCAAGAATACCATCAAAAGTAGGACAAGCGCACACGTCCAGAACTGCAAAAGGGCATTACAGAGGTCTAAACAACGAAGATTAATAGGAGATGATTGTAGCTTGGCCCTCATAATGTAAAGCTGAAAGGAGACAGACTCATAACAAAGAAAACTAAGCCCTTCACGCAATTCATCATTGAACAGTTCAAGTCTGACACCAGGCACTGAGAAAAATAAAAGCTTGCAAGGACTTAATAACTGAATGGATAGATAAATGGAAAAACAATCCATCAAGGATGCCCAGTCACAGATACAGCACCTCCAAGCCACCAGATGCCAGCAGAGTTACCTGTGATGGCTCTTCCCTGCCCATGCACCCACTGTTGGCTTCTGTCAGAGAGAGGGATTTGGGATATGGCTCAGTCTCTCTTGTGCAGAAACCACTGACAGGCACACTGAACTTTCAGGACCATTGTGAGCCTGAGGCCAAGTGTTTCATCTGTGCCTACAGGCAGTGGATCTGTCAGCATACTCTAAGGTTGTACTGAATCTGGGGCTGGGGCATCATGTGTTCCATCAGACCTGATCCCTGCTTCCCCCAGAAGTGGCTGAACAGATGTGAAGTGGGCTGATCTGGGATCTCCCAAAACCACACTTCAGAGCAATGTGGACACAGCCCTAGGGACTCATGCTCCTCTATTTGAAGTACAAACCCTTCATATCAGTTGCCTTCTAGCCTTGGAAAAATACTTAAGGTGCTTAAGTGTGAAACCAAGCAAGTCTTCCCCTTCATGCCTGCCAGGAAGCACTGCAGAGGGGTGAAATTTGTTTTTCCGATCAGGCTTCATGCAGCACGACCTTTGCCATCTCCAAGCCGGGTCAGGCTGATTAATGGGCTGTCATCCCAGCACAATGAGGACCAGAAGGGTGTGAGGCTGCTAGGACATTCTCCTAACAGCTTCTGCAGAAGAACCACTCTTGAATTGCTCTGCACCATTAAGCAAAGAACCTGGGGGTCTTTAATTTATCAGGTGGGAAGTGAGGATAATTACTTTTCAAGCAGCCAATACAGCCGATGTGCACTCACAGCGGAAGCAGAGCAGGGAAGCTGGGGGATTCAGACACTGTTTACATTCCGGTGAAACTGGATCTTGAAGCTGTACACCAAGATTGGGAAGGGAGTGTCGAACTGGGATGGAGAGGAGGACAGGCTGTTATATAGAGTGACTGACAGATTAATCTAATAGTCTGGACTCTGAGACTCCACAGGTGTTCAGACCAGTGATCAGACCAGCCAAATTTGCAGACAATAAATCCAAAACCTGCATGGGGCCATTGTGACTAATTTTGCTAGGGGCAATGTCAGGTGTGTGATAGGATACAGGGACCCCCTCCCCCACAAGGACTGGAAGGATCTAGGGAATATTTGTGGACATTTTGAAAAATTAATTTCTTGCTCCTTTCCAAGCTCTCTCTGGTTTTGATATCATACTTTATTGTCAGGATCTTCAGTCATTACATAAACATAAAGGGAATCAAAGCCCAATGGGGGACAACACTTTCCCTCCTAAGCAGAGGGCTGGAATTTTTTCCTGTCACAACAGGACTGCAGTTACTGTTTATTTCACTTTCAGAGGAGGGATTGAAAGCATAAGTGTTTTATGGTGGTCTCACCTAAGAAAAGCTTGTCTTAGATCTTTGCCTGGGATCCAGGACCTCTCTCTGCTCTTTTCCAAAAGTGGAGCAGTGGTTTGACCAGGGACTGGTCTGTGGAACTGATGTGTGTCAGCTGTACCGAACCTGGGTGATCATTTGGGATGAGCAGGGACAGAGAGGGATGATGGATTGCTCCCAGGTACCTGAGAGTCAGGGTCAGTGAGACTTGCTGTCATGCTCCAGAAGATAACAGCTGGGAAAGAAGCAGCTGAAAAAGAGAAAATCTAAATGTGCCTATAATTCCCTAGGAAAACAGCTCAGGAGCTCACACTTGTAGCAAGCAGGCAGATCTTTGTAGAAAGCACAAGAGGGATGAAGCAAACACAAATCTTTTTATCTGTTTTATCTGAGAGGAAGAGTCACTGAAATCTTGCCTTGAATGATGCTGATAAGCCTAGCACACAGCCTTTCCTAACATCCAATGCAACCAGAAGACACAGAAGACTGTTTTGAGTCTGTGTGATAAACCACCCTTGGATAAGGGAAGCTATCACTGAGCAGCATTTTCTCCCCTGCTCTGCACCATCTCACAGGAGACATGTAAATATCATACCTCTTTCAGCCTTTAGGTGAAACCAACTCATCAATGATATCTTCATAATATTTAACAGATGCTTGCACCTCCCCCGGGCTCAATAAATACATTCTGGGCTCATCTCCTATCCCTCTTAAAGGCACTAGTTAAAGAACAGAAGGGGGGAAAAAATAACCCCAGGTGCAGAGCAGTGCCCTGTGGAATGAGGCTTAGGTCTCAAAGCCTTCCTCACACTGAAACCCCCCACAAATGAAATATGTCTCACTTGGGGCAAGAGGTACGAAAGAAACCGTGATCTATCAGCTGCTAAAATGCATCAGCACCAAGCAAGGAAAGGGAGAATCAGGCCCTGGGGGGACGGCAGGGATCACTCAGCAGCACAGGCAGCAATGCTGTGGCCAAAGGCATTTATGGAGAACATCAATCCTCCTGTTCCTAGGGCTGGGCGGCCCATCAGCTGGGATTCAGCAGGAGTTTCCTCCCCTGCACCACGCAGAGCCAGTGCCAAGGACCTGAATTATTATGCTGAGTAGTATAGGGGGAAAGGGCTGTGTCTTCTGTAATATCCAGTGTTGGCTCACACTGGAGTGGAGTGGAACAGTGGAACAGCGTGCATGGGGCACCAAACTGGGATGTCCAAGCCTTGCAGCAGCAGGATGGCTGCAGGTGGCTGCAAGACATTTGTACTAAAAACATTACATTTCTCTTTCCAGCTCCCTGTGAGGACGGACAGGATGGTCCTTTCTATGGAGTTCCAACAGAGGTCCACAGGGATCAATCCCTTGAATGCCAAGGGAGGCCCTAATTTTTATATTTCCCTAGTGGGGTGAAAGGAGCTCTTGATCCATGACAAAGACTGGTCTGCAGGTGGCCCTTTCACTCACTGTCCTGTTTCCCTCATGTTCCACAACTGCCCTGTGCCCCAAGTGTTGTATTGTATGTGCAATCTTTAGGCAGAGGATGAGGTTTTTGCTGTGTGTTCTTCCAATGCCTGGCAGCTAAAGCTGTTCCCCATGCAGAGCTCCTCAGCACTAGAAACAGTAAAATACCACAAGCACTGTGTAGTTTCAGTAAAGAAATGTAACCACACATGAGCAAGGGGAATTCAGCTTTCTGGTAGAAATAAAAGGGTAAAGCAATGCTCTTAAGACTAATGAAATTTTCCTGGCTGTCATCAGGACTGGCTGGAAAAAAAGGGCTTTTCCTGTTGATTTTGCTATTTCCTCTAGCCAGTAATTATTTCCTTCATTTTCTTTAAGCTCTCACACCTTGTCCTAGTAATCTCAGTGGCTGCAAGGATCCCATTCTCTGTATTTATTGGATTAATTTTGACAAGGTCTGTTTAGAGACAGGAAACGTCTCTATACTTTTATATGGGCAAATTGTCAGTTCCTTTGGGAATTCATATGGGCAAAAAGTCAATTCCTGGTACAATGGCACTAGACAGACGTCCTTAACTTCTTCAGTTTTTCTTCTTATTTAACAGTAAACTGCCATATTTTCAGATTATTAGAAAGATATGTCATTTGTTAGCCTGTGAATTTAACTTAATCAAAATTTACCTGCATCTGATAGAATAGGATCTGGACTTAGGATGTGGAACTTCCAGGGACTGGGCACACATCACAAATAATTATGATGTGCACAAAGCTTTAGAGATTCAGGTCACTAAATCACCAGTTATCTCCATATTATCTCTGGCATTTACAGATCCTCGCCAGCTGTGAAGAGTGTGGTTGGGAAAGGCTGCAGATAATCTGTTGTCTCCTGAATGGATTGGCCACCTGGTCACGTTTCCTGGTCAAGGTAGAAATGAGGCCTCCACAAAGACATTGAAAATGGGCATTAACAGGGCAACACAGCACTTGACAAGTCAGAGAGAAAGACTATTAAAAAAGGCATAAAATGTTTGTAGCCTAGTCAAGAGTTTTGGCTGAGCAGATGGCCTGACTGCAGCTCTACTAAGTCAGTTGAAATGGTTTCATGGCTGTGAACAACCTAAAGGAACTGTTTTCAACACCCACCATGGTACATATGCTTAAATAACACCATTTGACCTGACAACTACACAAACAGAATCCCCTTTAGAGGACTGTCTTGTAGCACCTGTCAAAGATCCTCCTGATCCTCTAACACAAGGTCTGAGTGAAGAGATGGGGAATCTAACACCACACCCACACGCTGTCTAACCCCACAGAGAAAACACAGGCGACGTGAAATCCTTCCCAATCTGTCATCCATAACCAACCTGCCAGAAAGCAGCACATATCTGTAAATACACTGTGGGAAGGAAAATGCATTGTTACTACACACAAAAACATGCTTCCTTCAGGAGAGAGGACTGAAATATGTTCAAGGTTAGTCAGCAGTAAGAGGGTCTCCAAAACGTGTGACTCCAAGAGCCCTCAGTCCTTCTCACTGGAAGCTTTCAGCACAGCTTGAATCAATATTGCCAATGCAAAATCTGTTCTTCATCCATGGCACAATGTTGAGGTGAGCCTATGCTTTGCTTTGCCTTTCTGTAGGGATGGATGTCAATCATCAGCTGTCAGGATCACAATTTAACTCTCTGGAAGACAGCAGTGAGATTCCTGGGAGCAGTTCATTCAAGTGGGAGTTTTTCTGCATTTGTCACTGGACAGAGGTGGGCTTTTGCAATAGACTGTATATTTTACAGCCTTACAGCTCCCTGGGCAAGCACTGTTCCTGTCAGAGCAGCAGAATTTGACAGTCCTGCTCTGAACCTCTTTCTCTCTGGCTCCAGCAGTTTGAGCAACAAATGCTGATATGAAGAGCTTGGTTTCTTTCCCTATCTGGGTTCAAGGTCTAGCACAGTGGGGCTTTACAGATCACTAGAGCTTTCAAGTGTTATGTAAATACCTTAAGACTTTATCATGTCAGTGATTGCTCTTGGGGATGGTCTGGGTATTTTCAGGATGGATTGCTACTTACAGCTGTGAAGCCTAAAAAAGTGTCTACAAGAAAGATATGAGACTAAGTTCCCAAGTAATTAATTTAAATATAAGAAGCACTGTTGATAGACAACCAAAAAAGTGTTCAGATGACCAGTCTTAGGTGTCTACTCCTTTTATAAAGCATACAAATACACCACTTAGAGAAAAGAAAGAGGGGATGTGATGTCTAGGATATCTCACAGATCTGTGAAACAAATATATTGGGTGAATGGAGACATGGCAGCAGAATAATTTTTTCCCAGAGAAGATGAAGTACTGTCACTGTAAAAAAGGGAAAGATGTGACATCCTGAGATAAGAGAACTTTGCCCATATATTTGGCCTTACTAGAATGTACCTCAAGAACTGGTATTGTTGATCTGAAGATGCAGGACAGGCAGAGTTTACTGGGGAGACAGCTCATTCATAGCAGAGGACGTTACATTATTTCTCTGCATTAAACAGTAATGGGAAAAGGACACCCTTAAGGACTGTTTGAAGGCATCCCTATGGAATATGCTGAGAAAGAGATGAAAGAGATTACTCAGTCCAGATCAGAGACACCTCTATGACCAAAGATGTGAGACCAAGCCTGTGAGCTGAGCCTAAGAGGGTGATCTACCCTTCCTTTCTCGAGGCTCCCCACTGTGATGGGAGAAAGACACTTCCTTTTTGAGTCTCTTTCCCTGGCCTATGAATTAAGGCACTGCTCTCCAGGGATATCCATCTGGAATGCATCTGACATATTTCTCCGGTGTTGCATTCGGCTCACGGGAATTGCTGTCCTCCCAAATAAGATCAGGGGTCCATCTACCCCATCTGCCTGTCTTCGAGAACAGACAACACCAGATGCTGGAGGTGAAGCTGGAGGAAACCCCTGTGGTCAGGAGTTATAGGATATCCTACCTAGGGAGACATTTTCCTTCAAAAACCCTATTGCTGAATGTTAGCGAACAGGCAGGAACGTGATGTTTCTGCCTTCTCTAAGAATATGTGCCTGTGAGTGAACATAAGAAGTTGCTATTTATGGGTTACTCTCCCTCAGCTGAGCTGCTGTAAATAACCGTATACGTCGATGGCCTGCTCCTGCTGAGAGAGAAAATGTGTTACCTTAAAACTCAATGAACTCCTAGCTCAACTCTGGCTCTTCCTGAAGAAATAAACTGCAATAAAATAAAAAGAGTTTGGCTCATGTTTGATCCACCTGAACACACCCCACTGTTCCTGAATCAAGTATGCATTGAAGCAAGATCATACTGGAATTGCACAGCAAGTGAAACTGTGAGAGCTGGCTGTGTTAGGTGCAGTGCTTTCACAACAGGGCATAAATCTTCTCTGAGAGAAAGAGGACAAAGGGAAGGTAAAAAGAAGTGGATAAACAAGGTGCTGATCTTATTTTCTCTAAAGGACCCAGACAGAAAATGCAAGCTCACAGTCTTGACATGATGTGCTTAGGTTCATATTTTTCTTTTACAGAGTGAAAAAAAAATAAAAATAAAAGCCTTACATTCCACAGCAGCAAGTCGGGACAAAGAGGAGACTGAAACCATGTCTGCAGGAGAAGAAACTGCAAAGATGCAACAGTTACCAAGAAAGAAAAGCAGCCAGCACTGCGGGGTGTGAGCTGTACCTCCAGGGCTGACAACGGGGAGACTGAATACAACCTTCCAATAAAGGCCTGGTCCACAGAGCAATGCAGGTGCCTGAACCCAGCAGTTCCCACTGACTAATTCCTCACTCTGAAAAGGAGTTTGCTGAAGACAGTGTTTTAAAAAGAGAAAGAAAATGCACCTTCTGCAACTCCATGAACTTCTGCAACTTCTGCACTGGATGATGTGGAAAACACTCCATGAGATTCATCAAACTCTGTTTGACTGTTTGCATCTATGATAGGGCATTAGATTCCCGAAGTCTTGTCAGCAGCAGTGAGAGCAACAGCCAAGATTTTCAGAAGGAGAGGGGTTACATACCTGATGGATGAGAAAGGGCTAGGTCTGAAACAGTGCTGTTGGATTTGACCGAGATTATCTACCTTGTGCCAGTTCTGATTAGGCAAAATGAAACACAGCTCTGTAGCTTTTCAGGCCCCTGAAAGTGTCCTGTCCTTGGCACTGCTGGATGGAGTCAGGCTAGCTTAGCTAGCAGGTGAAGAGTAGCTAAGCAGGTCATTTGGCAGACAGGATGACTGACGAATCCTGGATTCCTATGGCTTTGCACCTTGTGAGTCATCACCCAACCCAAGTAGGCAGTCTTAGAAAAGACTGAGCTTTCCCCTGACATATGAAGTGAAAGAGATTCCCTCTTCAGCCAATTTCTCATCTCATAATTGAATCAGTACACATGAGATGGTCAAGCATTGGAACAGGCTGTCCAGAGAAGTGGTAGAGTCATCATCCCTGAAGGTATTTAAGAGACATGTAGATGTGGTGCTTGGGTATATGGCTTAGTGGTGAGCACGGCAGTGGATGGTTAGCAGTTGGACTTAATGACATCTGAGGTGTTTTCCAACCTTAATGATTCTGTGTTATGAGGGAAGAAAGACAAACCCATACAGGGCAGTCTTGTTGCTTTAGTAACCAGGGTGAACAAGATAACAGCCCTCCCTGGAATCACTGCCTCTGAGAAGTCACCCACTCCTGGTCTGCAACCAAGACAGAGACAACTCTGCAAACCCTTGCAAGACAAACTCCTTGGTCTGCCCTTAGGGACTTACAGACTTGATGCATTTCCAGCCTCTCCCAGCAGCTTGTAAAATTTCAGTGTTATCCTGCCCACTTGAGGAAAAAAACATAAGACTGAACACAGCAAGGCCATGAGCAACCTGACCTAACTTTAAAATGAGTCCTGCTTTGAGCAGAAGTTTGGATTAGCTATCTCCTGGAGTTCCCTTCTACCTAAACTGTCCCAACATAGATCACAGCCCTCCAAGGGGAGAACACCACTGGAGATATGCCACAACATTGCTCCTGTTGGGATGCAATCAGGCAGTGATAGGATGAACCTCCACAGCAATGCACGGGTTTGACTGCTGAAAGACAGCTGCCTCCAGCGAAGGTGGAAAAGGGAGTCTCCATTTGCTGGGCTTATTTAATCCTTCCAAAACTTGTGCCAATCAACACAAAAGAGCTTCTCTCAGCAGCAAAGAAAAGATTTAAAAAAAAAGATATTACAAAAAGGAAAGAAAGACAGAAAGCAAACTACTAAGCCCTCATTCAAGAGCTAACTATCCTGTCAGCCTAACACTTGAAGCTCCTGAGGACTACCTTGCACCTCATCTCTCCTCTTGCCTTTCAGATTCTGCATTCTCTTTTCCCCCCTGTCCCATTACAACAGCCTCTGAGCCAGTCCTGGCATCTCTCTCCCTCTTGTGCAATGTTCGCCTACTACACGATCCCCTCCTCAGCAAGAAGTTTCCCCTGCTGTAATGAAAGCTGACAGCAAACAGGGACCAAGGCTCATTTTCTGCAGAAATGCACACACCTCGCAGATTCCTACATGCTTCTTGCTGTTGGCCACAATAAACTCTCCTGGCAGTCATAAGCAGAATTAATGCATATTTGAGTCCCCAGCTGGGGGAGCCGATGGCACAGCAGATAAAACAAAAACAACTATTGTATTTCCAAAACAGCACTGGGGGAGATGTCTTTTCATGTGACACCACATTGCAAGAAATCACATGGATTTTCTCTGATGTGAGGCTTCAGGGGATTATTGTGTGAAACAGAGAGGCAATGGCTTTCTACAGCTCTGCATCTGAGTAATTTCCATTTGTCCATGCTCTTGTATGTATCATAGGCTAAATCTGGAAACGTCTGAGCAGGATATGGGACATTCAGGATGAAGGTATTTCCAGGAGGAAATAGGTATCTGAGACCCAATCACTGCAGGACACCAGAGCACAGAGCTTTATCGGTAATTCCAGTGGGGTCCAAGATTGCTTTATGCCTTGTGCACTCACGGCAGAGGTGACCATGAGGCAAGATCTGTGTTCCTCTGCCTTTCCCCTCTCCTTCCAGGCTGGTGAGCGAACCAATCTCCCACAACACCTTTCTTCCCAAGAGATCCCACCAAACATTTTTGATGGCAACCCTCTCCTCCCAGCTGGATACCAACTATCTCATGCTCATGCAGCTTGGTGGGTGTTTAAACACAGTCTTGACCTTTTAGAGAAGATTAATGAAAGGAGTCAGAAGTACTTCCCACAGCCAAAGATGCAGGAAGTCTTTGAGAAGAGCAGCATGCAGCTATCCAAGCAGGAGTTAGGTAAAGGCAACAAAAGCCTTTCCTGCAAGACTCTTCTATGGTACTTTTAGGACTGAAAGGAGATTGTGTCCCTTTGCTATGTATTGATTGCCTTAGAGGCAAACATCCATTTCTCATCCGCTGCATGAAGATCTGAGTCTGCACTACAAGGTCATATCAACACAAACTGCAGAGCCCTTGGAGCAGTGAGATGCTGAACACCCATCTACATTAATTAGATGCAGAAAAACAATTAAGCTCAGAGTTCATGGAATTACCTGCTATTCACTATCCATATAAAGACTCAACTACTTTCCTTGCAATCTACCCTGAAAATATTTATGCAGCTTGGGATACTCAGGCCATTCACACTGCCATACAGTGTGCTACAAGACTCTTAGGAGACACACCTTCTCTTTTCCAAACCACTGAGCCAGTGACTTACAGGATAGTGCAGCCCAGCAAATCTAGCACTCATCTCCAGCAGGAGAAGTAAAAATTGTAAGAGAAGTAATGGCAAAATGCCACCAAATACACAGGGTCTAAATGAGCTGTGCACTGAGCAGACCAAGTGAGAGACTATCTTTGCACTGAAGGCATTATAACGATACAGAGAGGATAATTTAATTAAAAGACGGTGGTATTTCCCCAAGGAAAATGCCCCACTGTAGGAGCAGTGGTGAGAGGAGATTCTGGATGTAGCTGTTCCTCTCCATTAGCTTGAACTCAGAGGTCTCTTTGAACCATTCCCATCCTACAGTTCTATAAGGAGTCCACACTATTGGCTTAGGTTAGGAACTTGGTCTGACGACAGCAGATCCCATGGCTAAGTCACTTTCCCTGAGCTCAAATTAGGTGCCTGCTGAATCAAGGCCTGGATCTCTGCTTCTCACCTCTTTCTAAGTCTATTCATCCTTCTCATCACCTGAGTTTGCTAGTTTGTCAAAGTTTCTTGAAAATTAACAAAACTTAGCATTTAAAGCCCTGTCTCTTTAAGCACCACAGCATCCCCAAAGGATGAAAGTCAGTCCCACACAAATGCTAGTACCATGGTTAAATGGCTTGCTGAACTTCTGCTAGTTCTGTTTTCATGGCTGACTTCGAACTCCAAAAGCTGAGCTCACATAGGTCTATGTTTCTGCTCACAGTGCCAACACTTCGCCTTTTCCTTTTGTTCAAAACCACTGGAAAAGGAGGACTGTTTCTTCCTCGGTTATTTGAAACCTTGGTGATTGTATTTTTCATTACACAAGAGAATGGAGGGGGTGGAGTTTAGACATTGCCTATAGCAAACTAGCAGTATTTCACTACCTCTGCGATGACAGAGTTTCCAAACCTCCATAATCTGCTCATGAAAGAACACACTGCCTGTGAACTTATTTCTTCCAACATCATTTGCTACCTTTGACCCCAGACCTTCCTCCTGGTTTAGGATATTGGCTGAAATCTTGCTGTTGGGATTAATATCTCTCTCTCTAACTGAACTCTGGAAGGGAAAACAAGGTTTGACTTACAGGGAATTAAGAAAAGTTTTGCAGAGCACCCAGAAGACAATCAACAAGCCTTTTCTCTAAGCACAGCAGTGTCACTGAAATAGAGATGTATCATGTGATGACTTGCACTCAAAGGATCAGGAAGCATGAAGCTCTTTTTCTGTTGGAATCAGTTTTCCCATCTCTGCATTTTACCGGTTTGTCTGGAAGAGGAGAATAAGAGGCAGAAGTGATGTGTCTGTAGCCATGGAGTGACTCAGTTCCAGATCTAAGACGATGAATGCCCCTTCTTCTATTAGCCTTCTGTCTCAGTCAAGGCCAAACAATGTCCTCTAGGCTGCTGACAGTTCCTCAGCAGCTGAGTTGCAGTTTATTCCTATAGACTTTTATGGCTACATTTATCATCCTGAGACACTTTAATCTCTAAGTATCATCAAGTTTATTTTTTTTTTATCTGAAAAATCCAGCCTGTTTTTTTTTTCTTTTCTTTTTAACAGTCTTTGTGGTTAATCTTTTGCCCACTGCAATGTTGTTGCTCTGCAACTGTAGCAAGTCAAGGAACTCAGCAGCTGACTCTGCAAATATTGTTCTTAATCATTATTTGATGGGTTTTCATCCATAATGACAGCCAAAAAAATGAGCAGGGATCCTGTTCCATCACATGCATTACCTTAGTTTGAATAGCTGGATTGAAAAAAAGCTACACACACATACACACACAAACCCTACAGCAAGGACTGAAGTGGCTGTAAGAGAAAGTCACTCTTTCACAGCAGCCTCCAACCAGGGATCCTATGGCCAGCTGGTCAGCTGAATTCCCTTCTTTTCAATGACCCAATTTATTCCTATCACTTGTGAATCAGAGGCATCCTCCAGGATTTGGCAAGAGAAGGGGTGCAAGATTCTTGGTCCAATCCCATCCGATGAACCCAATCTATTCTTCGCAAGCCCCAGTCCAGCAAAGCCCTTAAGCACATGCAAAAACCCCCTTGACTTCAGAGGAATTTCTCACTGGCTTAACGCTGAGCGTATGGCTGCGTTCATAGCACCGCCTCCGACGCTCGCCAGCCTGCCCAGGACCTGGTGAGCAGCTGACACATTCCACCCAGCAGCAGTGCTCCACTCTGAACAAGGATTCCTGCATCCAGAGACTGGGAGATCCTTCAGCACAAGAAAAGCCTAACTGTTAAATATCTTTATTTCTTGTCTTTGTGCCTAGTCCTCAGCAGTATATTGGTTTCAGAAAGGTAGGGAGAGGGAGAAAATTCCTGCTTGGTTTGCTTCTGATCAATCACTGAAACAGGCTTCTAAGAGGAGAGGGAGTGTGAGGACCTGAGTAACATATCCAAGTTGGTCCACTACTTGCGAGGATCCTAAGGGTGTTACATGAAGGAGGGAGAAAGAGACTTAACAGCTTGAGGAAAAGATACTGAGTTTAAAGAGAGCTGAGAGCAGGAAGGAAGCTGCCTGTAGGAAACTTGCCTGACAGGTGAGAAAATTCTGTCAACAGATGACAAATCCATGGCCAACACTTCATGTCTCCTTGCTCCTTTCTTTTAAGAGCAGCCATGCTTTCTCCAGCTGCTTTTCTTCATGCTTTTTCCTTAAGGTCCTTTTGGCCCAAAAAAAAAACTCTGGGCAGAGATGTTCTCACCTGAGAGAGAGACTTGTCTATCTTTCCTCTGCCATAGCTGTGCTGGACTTAGAAACACTGCACTTTGGAGGCCAGCTACAAGACATGCCTGAGGAAGCATTGCGTGGAAATTTCAAGTAGGACAGGATGGACGGGGCAGTATTCAGAACTAGGTACAGAGAAAAAGACTGAAAATTTCTTCCAGGAACACTTTATTTAAAACATTGGTCTGTCTACAATTTAAGCCCATGTATGTTCTGTCACTTTTCCAGTTCCATTTCACCAATGCACTTAGAAGGATCTTTAGTAACCCAGACTAACAAGATTTGTTCAAATGTTTCCCATAGGAGAGAGCTGAACCTGGCCAACTTTTATTGATCTTTCACCTGTACCTGTGTCAGAGGACTTAGTAAAATACACTGACTTTGTGTTGCCTCTATTTGTTGACCTCAGTGGATTTCATTGCTACAGCTCTGCTGTCCAAGCCATGTGTGTGCTTTGGCAGAGGGTGAATAACTTCAGAAACGTTGACATTTGCTCCATGTTTCCTTAGCAGGGTTTGGAGTTCAAGGACAATCTTTACTTTTGGAAAGCTGTGGGGAGAAAGCTGTTGACTGAGATATAATGACTCAACAAACAAAAGGCTTGGGCTAGAAATGTGAGGTATACTGAATTCTTCCCCCCTGCTAGAAGGGCTACGGTCATTTGAATAGGTAAGAAAGCAGGTAAACTTGTACAGCCCATCCCCACCTTCCTTCTATTTGCTTTGCAATATTCAAGCTTTAAGTATTTAAAGAACTTTGTGTAGCAAGAGCAGTCACCAGACTTGAATTCCTCTAAGCCTTTCTGACTTCCCACTGACCAGTTCATCTAGAAATCATTTTTCCTTGTGAAGATGCATCTGTCATTAGCCAACACTGGCAAAGTGGTAACATGAAAATGGGGGAAAACCCCATTTTGACACAGGTGCATCTACACACACAGGAAACAGACATATTGAACAAAAAGAACAAGACTAAGCTAGGAAGCATTCCCTTAATCACAGTTCTTCTAGACAAACAGATACAACAGATGTCTTTATGTCATGACTTAAGCATCCTTAAGCAGTCGGCATCCCCCTAGAATTGTGGCTCTTATCTATCCATCCATCCATCCATCCATACATACATCCATCCAAAATGCCATACTTTTTTTCTCATGTCCTGCATAGGTGGTTCAGAGATCCACTTATTATTTTAAAGGACACTGACCAGGACTGAGCTACTGCCTGGGTAGATATCCATAGGAAATTTGTATTTCAGATCCCATCTCAGAATGCTAAATTAAGACCTTCCAGCTGAAGACTGTGGTATATAAAATTTGACAATACAAAGGAGGTGTTTGCCCTGTGGAGGTTACCGGCTACAGCTCACATGATGGACTGAAAGTTGCTGAGAGAAGGTAGGTGTGACAGTTTCTGCCATAAATGTGTGTCTGACTTGGCAAGAAAATAACTTTTTTTTTCTGCAGTAAAAGGATATAAAAGAATATTTTGTCATAATCTCTGCACCAGGATGGAAATACATAGAAATAAATCCAAATGGAAATTGCCAGCTGGTCAGAGCTGACAATGAAAATTCTGGAGGAGAAAAACGGTTGTGTTGGTTTTTCAATTCCTTATTTCTTCAAATAAAAGCAAGTTTAGAGTGTGCAATGGACTAGTGGAAGATTCAAAAGTGTAATGTCGGGCTTCATAAGAATCCCTTTCTCTGGAAGGAATATTTTTATCTGTCCCACTTACAAAATGGATTAACCGGAAGTAGCATGGTGTGCCTCCTGGTAAAAGATCTAAGACAAACATCCTTAGACTTAATGACTTAACCTTAGATTAGTCTCCCAGGAGAGAAAAAAAATACCATTTCCATTTTCTAAAACATTCTAGACCAATCATATAGCTGTGATAATTACTGATTTATCTTTTCAGTGGACAGAGAGAACAGATGAGAAGATTTATTGTTTTATTACATCTCCACTTTGATATCTGTAATTTCCTAAACATGGTACTCATGTTGAGTGTTCATCAAAGTAAATAATAATGTGTTTTGAAATCATGTAGAAAAATGGATAAATGTTCCATGACCACAGGTCTTCAGGGGATGGCAGAAAGCAGCTTGCTTTCAAGGGCTAGCTACACATATTACAAGTTCAAATGATGCACAAGAGATTTACTTGGTGACTGCGGCTTTTTGTCTTAGCAACTGGTCATGACCAAGACTTCAGTATTCTCAGAAGTGTTCAGTATGGAGGATTTATTTGTGAATTTCCTAGGCAAGCAAATTCTGTTCCACATATTATGAGTATCTCCAACTGTTTTAGAATACTAACACTTTTTGGCTAGCCTGACATCAGTATATGGGAAGCCTTATGAATTCTGCAAGTCTGTATTGTAAAACAAAACAAAAATAAATGAGAAGTGACTATATTTCGCTCCCATTACCATCTAATTTAAAAATTCACCTTAGAAGGGAGAAGATCCTCTAGAGGCATCAGTCCTTCACCTTTGATTACATCATGAGGCTAGAGAACAAGAAAAGATTACATCTGCTTAAAGTTCAGGATGAAGTGCTGTGAAACAAATTCCACTTCTCATTTCATCCTATGCTGTATTTTAGCTGTAAATGGATTTAACTGAAGGAAAGTTTTACTTCATGGCCATCAAATAGGACTGTCCCTAACTGATTTGAGATCTTTGTGGAGAACCTTTCCAAGAAAGGCTCCACAGCTCTCAGAGAAACCCTCTGCACCTCACCACACCAGCCCCTTCGCTATTTGGTGAGATATATGCTGCCAGCAGCATTGCATTTCAGTGGCATGTGCTTTTCCACAGGGAGAAACACAAGTAGCAGGTGCACACAAAGCTTATTTAACCTGTCTGCAACTCAGCACACAGATGCAAAGCATGACACTGATTTATTATTTACTAATTGTTGTCCACATTCACATAATGGAGGAGAGAAAAATCCTCTGTCTCTTTGGTGACTGATTAGCCATGAGGAATGAGAAATGTAATCCAGATACTACCACCAAAGCAAGAAGAGTAAAATTCTGGAACAGATGGCCTAGAAAGTTTGTGAAATCTCCATCACTGGGGGATTTTGAGAGCAGCCCAGGCAAAGGCTACTTTCAGTTGAGCTGCCATTGTCATGGGGAAGGTCAGTGCAGTGAACTGCCTCTCAGGATTCCTACCGTCTGTTTTCTGTGGCTCCAAAAGTTTCCTGTTCTCTGAAACACTCGAGACATATTTGCACACAAGACCTGCCGTGCCCTGAGGTGTTCCAGAGGCAAGCAGCACATCAAGTAAATGCTTTCTCAACAGATTGCCTTGTCTGCATCTCTGTGCCAAGCAGCTAGAAACGCTGAGGCACCCATGGGACGCTTTAATAAATACCCCGACCCAAATCTGGTTCAAAAACAGCATATTTATCCTGTAGAGCAAGATGACAGCACAACAGGAGGACATCCTCAGCCCTAGGACTGAGCTGCCAGGTCAAGACCTCCCGTGCCAGATGTAAAAGAAGAGCAGCTCTCCTGCTGCCCACACCACTGCTGACGGCATTTCTCTCCAGCAGCCCCCTGCCCTCCCTGCCTGGCCCCATCCATGCAGCCCCTCGAGGTTCTGAGCTCCCAAGCCTGGGGAGGGAGCAAGCAGGGAGGGGCATGTTCTGGAATGGCTCTTCACCGCTGGCTCCTCCGTTCCGAGGCAGAACTCAGCTCGCAGCAGACTCGTTTGTTTGCTTCTACTGAGACGGAGGGGGTGGTAGGGAGGAGATGGGACGGGACTTACCCAAATTTTTTGTTTTCAGGCAGAGCAAGAGCACCCTCTGCAGCTGATTGCTCAGAGAACAGGCGGGCTGGGAATGATGTGATGCCTCCGGAGAAGGACTCAGACCTGTTAAGCAGAGGCACGTGTAGGTTTCCAGATGTCTCCACTGCCAGGGGGCCTGGAGCTCAGAGCAGGGTGACAATCACTTTGGTTCATCACAGTTCTGACCTGGAAAGGCATTTGTACCAACTGCAAGGGCAGGGAGCAGCCCAGGGCGAGTCTGACTGTTCAGGTTCTGGACAGTTTCCAAAGATCAGGAGCATCCAACGGTGGGCTCTCCCACACCTAGAGTACCAGGAAATCACAGGGCCAGTCTTGGATGTCATGAGACTTCACAGGAATGCATAATAATGTTTCATTTGTTTATTGAATTCTGGGTGCTTTTTTTACTGACCTGGGCCTTTCTGCCTTGTTGCAAAAGTTAGAAGTGTGCTTTCTTTCTCAGAAAGTGAAAGCAAAGAACCCTGTCTTATGAAGAACACATGATTCTCGAAGCTGCAGCTTCACGGTAACAACCAAAAGCTATTAGACTCAGGAATGAGGAGTACAGCTATTTGTCTCCCCCCACCACTTCCCATCTTATCTCAGGAACATAGATTTATATCCTGCTTGCAATAAAGATTAAATTATTTTGTGTTCAGAAACAAATCAAAAGTCCCTCCTCATCTTTTATGCGACCTCAGAGACTGGAATTTCTCTGCTACAGGTCCACAGATCCTCTGTTAAATGTTGATTGAAGAAAATACTGTGAATTTGACAGCCAAGGCCATACTTGATATCTGCAATAGCACAGGGATGTGAAGGGACCTATTGTGATGCAAAATCCAGATCTCTGCTATTGGCAGGTCATCAAATCATATCCTCACCATAAAATTATCCACACCTATCACACAAGAATATCCTAGCTCTGATGAGAGAGCTAAGGCTTTTTATGATTCTAGTGTAACCCTTTCTACAGCTTTTCCTGACAACAAGGGACCATAGGGCAGTTAGCAAACAGAATAGGGTCTGGTTTATTAATTAATTATGGGTTAAATACAATCAGAAAAGCCTGTTTATTTGAAAGTGGGGGCCAGGGGAGAGAGTGGCATCATTTAATATTTCAGTTTAATGGTGCTGTAAATATGTATAACACACTACAACAGGAAAGTAGCAGAATACTTCCTTATTTGTGTTTAAAATATCTCACAGGACATGTCTCCAAGAAGTTGATGTTCATTCTCCTGATTCAAATCTTGCTATTAGAGAAGGCTGAAAGGAAAATCTCCTACAGAGCTTAAATCTCCTAGAGAGCTTAAATAATGTCTCCTTGGCAAGTATATTTATTGAAATGGCTTGGATTTTTCTGTTGAATTCCCATAATTAAATTATTTGGGGTCAGTGAGGAAAGAAGAAAGGACAACAAGTTGCTTTTGGCTTGGAGCAGCATTGATCTGTTTCTCTAGTTTCATCAATAAAAGAGGCAAAATGGCACTTTCAAAACACCAGCTCCTCACTATGAACCAAAGCCATTTTGACATTGTTCTCAAGGACACTCATTCAAACTCCCAACATCTCTGTGATAGCTACATGTCACTAGAGCATCAAAGAATCCCTGTTCCTTGCCAACAAACACCAGCATCTTGTTGTACCTGGCGACATGTGCAGAAGTCCCATAGACATCAACAAGCTCGTCCTTGTGACAATGAGTATCATCTCATATCTATTTCTAGGGGGAAAGCAGACTAATGGAATAATAACCATAAAACCCATTCCTGTGGATTTTTAGAGCTAGAATTTGATCCCTTTTTTCCTTCTCATTGTAATAGACAATTACAATTAGACAGACTGTCCCACCTCCGTAGTCAAAAGAAATATAAACTGAATTTTGCTCAGAGCTGGGACCCGTTTGGCTTATTTGGAGATCTGAACCACATGATAATAACTAGAAATGACACAGCTGAACCCAGGGACTCCAACTTTCTAAATTCTGGAATCGGACCTGACTCACAAGTTGGCTGCTCTTGTGTCCAAAACTGTGAACAACCCTTGCTCTCTCACAGCTGAAAGGATAGGTTGACTTGAAATGGACCAGATTCATTAGGTTCCACTGACTTTCCTCCTGCATATCAGCATTCTCAAACTGCTGGCATGTGTTCTCTCCCAGCTGCAGAACCTCTGCATCTGAGCATGTACTGAAAGGCCCTTATGACTCCTTTTTCACCTCACCTCTACACACATTTTGCCTTCATGACAGGTCTTGGAAAAAGAGACTGTGCTGCCACAGTTGCACTTAAAAGAGACTCCTGTAGTAGTGCTGTGACACATGTGAGCATCTGCAGAATATGGCAACATCTCTAAACCCTCCTGAGGCCCCCTTCCTGTAGGTGTTCTTGCTGCTCTCCCACAGCAGTCCCCAGAAAGGCAGAAATCAATCCAGGAGGAACAGAGAAGATGACTTGGGGGCAGTCTCCTGCTTGCTCAGGCAAAAGCACCAGATTTTCTGAAGGGACATAATGCCTGTTGCCACTGGGAGAGTCAGGAGGCCTCTACCATTTGTGTGCTAGAAGAAAAGTGCCCAGAGTTTTGGTTTTTTTTCAATGCTGCAGAAAGCCTGGAGCTGTTCTGCTCAAGCCAGGTTCATCAGTGCCCTGCTCATCTCTCGCACACACACAGAGCTGCTTGTCCCTAGTTAGTTTGGTATGCAAGTTAACCCTTAAGCGGGTGCTCTGGTCACAAGCCCAGGCAGGACAAAGCCTCTCATCCCAACAGGGAGCAGCCCAGACAATCCAAGTAGAGAAAAGTGCCCCTCAAACCACAGGGATCTGACTGTTCTTTTTATTTAAATTCTGTGTTCTTTCTGCATAATACATAATTTTGCATTTTAAAAGCCAAGCCCTAGCCTTTCTTCTTGCAGGTAATTAGCTGGGAAAATACCAAGAGGTCCCAATGTCTTTTTCAAGGCACAAAAGGAGTTATGATATTCCTGATCCAGCTCTCTGTAACTCCTCATTAACCTTGACCACTGTATAGGGCAAGTTCTCCTTTAATGTGTGCTTTAAATTCCTAATTTGGAGGTCATGCACTGGTGATGCTCTACCTACCCTCAGCTGGAGGAGCAGTTTCAAGGAAAGCCATAGAATCCCAATACCACCATCCTCCAGACAAGGTGAAACAGCAGTCCCAAATGCTCACCCACAAAATATCATCTGCAGACAACAAGCAACCTTTATCTGAGTTTCAGCACTTGCCTTCAGAAAGGCCTGAAATTATGGTGATGCCTATGTGGCCTCCAGGAGGACAGAAAGCAGCTTAAAATCATGGGTAGCTATGGCTAAACAGTAGCTACATGAGCTTCAGTTGCAACGAGAGAGGATTATAAACTGAAGAGAAATAGAGCCCTTCCAAAGGGAAAACATTAAATTCCACCCATCTCTAGGCTGTGCCTAATTGACAAGGATAGTTAGGAATAATTACTTTCAATTTTCAAAAGGGAGAAAAACATGGAGGTTAAGACTTTTGCCCAAGGGCACTTATATTACATAGTGTTTCAAAGAGCAGCATTTTGAGTTTGGACTCTAAAGCACTGGTTTCAAAACTGGGATTTGAAAGGGTTTTCAGGCAAGTATCTTTAGTAAACCAAAGAACATCACAGCCCAGAAAACAAGTCCAGGCTTTCTCACTCTTGACAAATAGTGCAATCCTTTGGGCCAACCAGATCTTCTCCAAGATGCCTAATGTTGGTCACAATTGAACAACTAGCATAATTTGGTCTCTATTACAAATTCAAGCAATAAAAAGTAAATAAACTCCCTGTTTTACATTTAAGTAATTCTGATAACTTTGAAGCAATAAGTAGAGCAATTAGACGTGCATTTTGCATGCACACTTGCACATTTGTACTCTTAGAGAAGGTGGGTCCAGGCTAATGCTTGCCAACACCACAGGGCCATCAGTGTTTGAGCAGGATGCAATGTGGCTCAGATTCAGATGGTATGTCTAACTTCTATACAGGTGGTTTCTTTTATATGTCCACATCCAAACAGCAGCACTGCCGGCTCACTGCAGGCCCTGCAGTCCAAGAGCTAATGTCACTCACGGCAAGAGACCTCTCTCTCATTCCAAAGCCAACATACATGCTTCAAAATTTTGCCCTCATTTCCTTAATCAAACTGGTGATGCATTTGGATATGATTTCTTCACTCAGAAGTCCCTCCTGTCATGGCCACATGCTCCTCATTTTGCATGACATTTTTGCTTGCACAAACAATCCTTTGTACGTGCAAAATCTCGCATTTGTGCTTGCCAGTCAAGCAAGCCATTGTCTGCTCTGCCTGTCTTTGTGCCTGCAAAAATTCTAGGGCAAATGCAAAGGCTGAACACAAGAGCCTTTGGGACTCCCAATTTTCTAACCAGCCAAAGCCAAATGCATTTCTAACTCACAATGACCTCACTGCAGTCAATGCAAACACCCATCCATCCATCCATCCATCCATCCATCCATCCATCCATCCATCCATCCATCCATCCATCCCAGCACGAAGGCTGAAGTGCTGGCCCTCTCCAAGCTGATGGGAGCCCTGCCTCTGATTTCTGAGAGATGCCTGAACTTCCCTTGTGTCATTTTTTTTCCAAGTCTCCCTTTAGCAGAAATGATGCTCCTCAGTTGCACATGCCTTGCCCTTGCAGCAGTGGAAGCAGCCACATGACCCAAGTAATTAAGGCACGGAGCGCTGCGAGCGGCTCACTCCTGCATTCTGTTTGGTCACAAAAGAGCAGTCATGGACCGCCTCGACCGAAAACAGACCTGAACACAGAGACTCCATTGTCCCCGGGCCAGAAGAGATGGCTGCTGGGAAGAATTTGAAAGGCATAGGTTTCAGTATATATGTTGCTTTTCCATGAAACTATATACACTTTTGCAAATTATAAGCCGTTTCCTGTCTATGTTCCAGCACTTTGGGTTCAAATTAAAATCTCCTTAAAATTGGACCAGCAGGAGGGGGAAGAAGGAGGAGGTGTTTGCTGGAGTTCTTGAGCAAATGGGAGGAATTTAAGGTCTTGTCCTCTGTAATTCCTCCCCTATAAAGGAATGTACTTCACCAGGTTGCCACATACTGAAATAAACTTGGCAACAGTGAGAGAAGCAATGTTTTCCTTCAGCTTTTTAATGCTTTTGGCTTGGAATGCATTCTCATTGCTTCTTCCTACTGCATTCTCCTGCCTTTCCATCCAGGTGCCACTTAACACACTGGCCATTTTGCCAAAGGGACACAGCAATAAAAGAAACCATTCCACCAGGCTGTGATGTTTTCCTTCCCCTTTGCCACTGGCGACCAGCAGACCTCCAGGCACCGGCCAAGGGATAGGTAATGTTTTATATGGCCCTTACATAGGTTTGCTTGCATACCAATTACAGCCTGGCATGCCTCTGCCCCCCCTCCCCCAAGGACTGAGAACATCTGGAAGCATTCACAGTCCAAGCACAATCTGGCTCAAGTCCCAAACTGGAGGGAAAACAAACCAGGGAGCCCGGGAAGTCAGAGCGAGGTTCACTGAGGCACACCAAGGACCTGCTTCTGACATTTCTTCTCTCTGCTGTGTGATGGGAGTGCTGTGAGGTGCAGAGATGCACCTGCCTCCTGACTCCACACTGTGCCTCTCCGGCATCACCAGGGATACTATCATCCATGCAATGGATCTCTCTCATGGACTACCTTCCTTCTGTCTTCAAGAAGGACTGTGTCCTGGTATCAAATCCATATTCAAATATTTCAAGACTTGGTCTTTTCCAGCCTTCTGAAGCTGGTCTCCTGTTTCCCAGGATCAGATATGCCAGTGCATCCTGTGTGTCTTGAGAGAGCATTCAGCCCCACTGCCACTTGGAAAGGCACTTCATCTCCCAGGGAAGGGCTGTTCTCTCTAACACCAGTGCTCAGTCATGGCCCATTTTCAGGCACCTCTTTCAGCAAGTGGAAACAGTTCAGTACTTGCCAGAGGAAAATTCAGGCCATGCACTTCACACACTGACAGCATCCTGAGGCACTGGTCTGCCTTTGCTGACTTTGCTCTGGAGGGATGGGCACCACTTCTCAATCTGATGCTGCAGCAGGCAGAGAGGTCAGTGCCAGCTGGCTGAGATAGCACACAACTCAGCATAATCCACCCTGCTTCTGAGGTGGGTTTTCTAGGCTATGGTCAGTTCCATGCTGGCCTAGCTTGATTAGTACTGTGCTCCAGATATCTGGTTTTAAAGCTTAAGCTCAAAAAAGTGAGGAAATCCAAGAGAATGCTTGGTGTAGAAGAAAATATGGACTGGCCTTCACAATTTTTTCCTGATACTTGTGCTCATAATGAAAGATGATGCCATGGCAGAAGCATGCACGGACCAAACATGTGCATGATTTATAGCCTATCATAAGTCCTCCATTCAGATTTTCATCCAACATTACAGAAAGCAGGGACAGTCTTTCTAGGTGTATCCTTGGAGGAAAAGAGTAGGAAAAAAATAATGTAGAAAGTTTTGAATTATTTTCTTTGGCTTCTGTTCTGTTCCACATACACATAAAGGCAAAGAGATAAAGACAGGAAATAGGCCCTCACTATGTTGGTTTTCTACTCTAATTGAAGTAGCAGAGACCCACAAGGCATGCAGCACAACTGTGGTCTGATTCCACCTCAGCTTTCTGGATTAAGTTCATCAGCAACAGACCATTCCTTCATTTGCAGATGTCTCAGAGTAAAGTACATATCAGAGGAACAGCAGCAGAATGTATGTCCTAATCTGGAGTAGAGAGAGGGGATGAATTTTGCAGTGCCCGATGCCTACAGCTCATGCTCCCATAGGATGCTGGCCTTGCTAACTCCAAGTCTAGAGCAAGATCCTTGGCTTTTTAACATGGTAGGAACAGCAATCTCTTGTTTCTTTTAGTCATGGGGGTCAGGGGTGACTCTGTCTGACCTTCGCTAATTTACTCAATTCTCCTCTTGCACACCCTTGTTCACATCTGAATATTGTTCCTTACTCTTTTGACACACCTCAGAATTAGAAGGCAGAGAAGATGGTTGCTATCATGAATCCATCCCAGGAGAGAACCAAGGAAATCTGGTGGGGAGAGCTTGCTATACCAAGAATAAATGGGGTGAAAAGTTCTCCACCAGGACACAGGTGTCCTGGTAGACAAGGACATATCTTCATTTCAGACAACATCAATCAGAATTCAGCATTGGTTTCATGTTTTATGGGGTGAATTTGATGGCAACAGATAAGCTTGTATTCTGGGAGACCAAGACAAATCCTTTTTTGAGGTCAGGATAAGTAGGTACAGAACCAGCAAAAATACCATTTCCCTTCCTGCCCTCTCAGCTCACTTCAGCTCTGCTGCTAAGGTTAAAAAACACTGAGAATAAAGAAATTCCTTCATTTTTTCCAACTTCAGCTGGAAGGCTCTCAGATCTGAACTCAGCTAAATAAGCCAATTTTTTCAAAGCTGGATTTTGTAAAGGAGAAAAACTAATACAGAGAGCACAGTCAGACAGAACGCATGTTGTCACTCCTCTATGCCATGGTGTGCCTTCTGCTAGAGGCGCAGAGTGGATATGCAGAGCTCAAAGGAGGAGCTCTCCTTCCTAGAGAGAAGGAACATACACATACAGCTGCCTGGGCAGGGTACATCTGTCAGCACAGGCCTGCTCTGGCCCCACCTCCATGCTGAAGGCAAAGGAGGTTGTAGCTGCAGCGGGAAATTTCAAGTTACCCAGCCCCCAGCTGCTCTTGGGGCCAAGTTGCTGCTCTGTTCCTCCTGTTAATGATCAGCTCCTTGGGATGTCCTGGGCAGGCTCCCTTGCTTTGCACCTCATCATAACCTGATGTCTCAATCAGTCTCAAAAGAGTTAATAGATCTGCCCCATTGCTGTGGCATTTTTCCCTCCATACAAAGCAAAACAAAATCCTCTGTTGAGGGGCCTGGTATGTTTGTTAGGGTGCTCAGAAAAAGGTACTGACAAAGCATATTTTTGCCTAATGAGGGAAAGAAAGAGAGGCAGGAAAAAAGAAACCCTGGGGAATCCCCACCATAGTTTCATTATCTTTTCCACTCAAAGAAACGAACAAGGTAACTTTGGTACAGCATTTGGGATTTTTCTGATCAGGATGGTTAGGTGCTGTCTGAAATCAACACACCCATGGTTTCACTTTGGTTTTTTGGCAATGCTTCTATGCCAACCTGAAAGACAACCAGAGCAACTATCAAATGTTCAGCTGAATTTGGTCATGCCCTTCTCCCACCTTCCAAGAGTTCCAGAGTAAAGCCTGGCCTGTGCAGGCCAGAGAATGCAAAACCTCTAGATGTTCCAGTAGAGGCTGAAGGTGAGAGAGATTTAAGGTCCCTGTCACAGTCCCTGATCACACCAGAACTCCAGAGACCTAACCTTGGCCGGGGCAGGACTGATTACTGTTATATCTGGCAGTGCAAGCTCTGTTAATGGATGGGGAAAGGAGCATCTCCAGAGATAAGTTTATCCAGCCTTTCTTGCTTCATTCCTGAAAGGCAATGAACCCTTCTAGCCTAAAAAAGAAAATAAATCTATTCTCTATTCACTGATCCCAAGCTTTCCTATGCTAAGCATTGCATGCTGTATACTCTTAATTTTATTTCAAAAACAAGCAAGCAACAAAACACCAGTGGATACATATATTGGCTTTATCTTAATCTGATTCCCCAGAGTGGCAGGACTCCTGTAATATACCTCTGTTTCCTTATGGAACAGGAACACAACTTGGACATATCAAGTTCCAACCCACAGGGAGGGTTTATGAGCCAGCCCTAAGAGCCTGAAACATGACTCCAAGATGTGTCTTTGAGAATATTGCCACTGAAAGCTCCTCAACTGAAAATGCTTCATATAAAAACCTTAACTGGAACAGCCAAAGGAGAATGCTGGTGTCTGAGTACAGACTGAGGAATCAGCACATTCATTTAAAATTCAGATGCCAGCACTAAGACACATATGGAAACAGGCTCTATCCCCTTTTAATATATATGATCATGGGGATCGGGTTCCTTGCAGGACCCAAGCCTCAGACAGACAGGAGATTTAGGCAATGGATGACCTTGAAAATGCCGCAGAATAAATCAACATGGAAATCCAGGAGGGTGGGTCTGTTTTCCCCATATGAATATTTAAAGAACACTCATTTTTTCTAAGTGATAGATGACAAGCAGGTGGCTTGCAAACTGGAAGTATTCTTGCCATTTGTTCTGGGAGATTTCTTCACAGGTTTTGCATTTACTTCTTTATCTACTTATTTATTTATTGGTGGCTTGCCATCTTATTCTCCAAGGCCAGGAGTTGGTTTTGGAAACTTTCCTGGAGAACGGCGCTCCTGCTCTGGGATTGCTTTCTAAGTCTGGTTTTGATTTTAAGCAAGCAAGATCTGATTTCCCTGCTTTGCTCCAAGCTACCTTGCAGACCATGCTCTGGACCAGACCCTCAGCACTCACTACACAGTGCTGATTTTGTTAGTGCATTAATACAGCCAGATCTGATCAGCCCAAAGGACCCAATACCTTTTCTTTGACATTACTCAGTAACAGGTGCCCAGAGAATGTAAGGGCCAGACAAGTGCACAGTGATGATTCCCTGGAGTGTTCTCCCACTCCCCAGAAAGACAGTGTCTCTGTGTTTAAAAGCCCTTTATTTATCCAGTTAGTTTTTGAATCCATGCCAGAATTTTGCCCTTCCTAGCCTCCTGTGGCAAGGAGATACTTTGGTTAATTTTTGGGAGTTTATATTTTTCTCCTTGCTTGTTTGTGTTCTTCATGCTTTTCCTGCTTTTACAGTTATTTATAAAATCTTCTCCTGGCCACCTTGATTGTCAGCTGAAGAGTTCTAGTCTGCTTATTTCTCTTACAAAAGCTCTTCCCTGCTTCTGACCATCTCTGTCAAAGGGGCATGAGACACAGGTATGAAATCCCATCAGTCAGTCCCATCACTTGGTGGGGCTGGGGAGTGGGACAAGGCTGTTCCCACCACTGCTGAGGCATAGTTTGTACACACATCTCTAGCCAGCACAAACATGTCTACAAAGGGCATCTTTTTTAAAACCTCTGTGGTTTTAAAACACGGACAGGAACTGGAAGGAAAACACAAGTCATAAAGCAGAGGGCAAGATACTTTCCTCAGATAACCTGGTGACTGCAAAGTCCCTCTGCAGGATAGGTTAAAGACACAAATGCCTAAGATATATTACCCAGGCATTAATGGAGACATCCACCCAAGCCGTTTCCTGGACCCAAGCACAGGCTTAGGAGCAGGCAGATGAACAGCACTGGGAAAGCACTCTCCACTGGACATAGCACTGGGACAGGGCCTAGAGAGATACTGGCAGGGAGAAAAAGTTCCTGAGCCTAGGTCTACCCCGGTTTATTTCCTCCCACTCCTCATTAGCATGAATAATAATGAGGTAACACGAGGAGGGGGCGTTGCTGGCAAGGCTGGTGACAGACCTAGTGAGTCTCAAAGGAGAGTGTATGCAATTATCTGAATGAAGTAAGACTGAAGCCAGAGATAACCAGTACAAATAAATGAGCAGAGATGAGATCAGGCTGATGTCATTCACCCCAGGCAAATTTTGGATCTCTCTTCAGGCGGAAGTTTCACTAACCGGCACAGTGGAAATAGGAAATTGAAAACAAGCCTCCAACCCATGAATTTCACCACTGAGTGCTAACACAACTGTCTCCCCAAAGCCAAGGAAGAGGCCAAGTGGGGAAGAAAATATCAGGTTCCCATTTATCTCAGAACTATCTCCTAGTCCCCAGCAGTGCTTTGACATGGTTGAGTGACTTGCAATGAGTCACTTCCCTTCAGCCCCCCTTTCCAACTTTCCTCCACCTTATGTTAGATGTTGGGCTCGCGAAGGTAAGACACAAACCACTCTCCAGTGGTCAAATCTAACAGTCCAGATATTTGCCAAAGTTCCAGCAATTCTGTTAGCAATTTTTTTGAAGTGTTAAGCACCAATCGACAGCAACAGAAGTCAGAGAAACTCAACAAGCTTTTTAAAGCAAAGCCAGAAAAGAAAACTGAGCTACTGCTGCTTTTTTTCCCCCCCAGTGGTAGCATATGCATAGAGAGCAGAGCTGCTGACTGGTGTCCCAGTGACTGACATGCAATCTCTTAGTGAAGCCATTGGCCATGGATGCACAAGGGAGCATTCCTGTGCATCGTTTTCTTTGTTTATCTCACCAGCTGTATTGACAGATTTGCAGAATGCTCTCTACAGTTTGCAAATTACTGCCTCATACAGCTTGCTCCATCTTCAAGATTTTTATGATGTGGACCCAATCCAACGTCTAGACCAATAATGACAGCTCACATCTCAGCCAAGCCTTTTCTTAATTGTCCACAGGGCTGGCAAGGAAATACAAACATTCGTAGAAACAGTGACATTACTAAAAAGACTTTGACCAGCTGGCATCTTTCCCTGCCAGTCCTGGGGCAGCTTCTTACTGTATATTTCCTAGAGCTCAATCCAGTCTGGTCTTAAAATAGCTCAAATGATGGTGGTTCCCTGAAAAACAGAAAATGTAATGGCCAGAGATTTGCCTTCTGACTCTGTCCATTGGAGTAAAACTTTGTTACTTCTAAACTCACCTGATGACCTCTCAGCTTTTTTGACAACAGTGTGACTGGGACAGGGTTTTGGGGTGTCTTCTGGGAAGGCTTCTCTCCCCCCATCCTTTTTCCACATTGATGGGGCCATATCTCACATGATGGAGCTCCAGAGCTGTGGGGTGTTCCAGTGTCAGCTGCAAAGTGCCCCTGGTCTCATTTAGGATCTAAAGGCTCAACCATGGTGCAAAAATACTGTCCAAACAGATGGCAGCTTATATGGGAGGAAGTTTGGCTGTCCCACCATGGTATATGTCTATGTAATCCTTTCGTTAAACTGCATGCTGTTCTTCTGGACCCTCAGCATCTCCTGAAGATGGTTATGTCCTTTGTTTGCAGCACAGATTTCTGTCACTGCTTTCCCCAGCCAGCTGTCCTTCGATTTGGTGATCTTCTCATACTTGCACAGTTTCTCCAGCTCACTTCCAGATTTGTCTGTTCTCCCACTTTGGTTATGTACCGTTGCCAAAAGCACGTGCAAGGCCAAGTGTTGTGGTACAGGTGTGACTGTACCATCAGTCCTGACAAATCCTTCCTTACATTTCTCCAAGACTGAGATCCCTGCAAAAATTGTCATGAAACTCTGAGACCATATGGTCTTGTGCCTTTGCATTCATCTCTGTATATCCACCTATTTTTGTCTTGCAGGAGACTGCAAATTTGCTGGCTTACTCTTTATTTTGCAGTTTAAATAGCAACAGGCAAAAGGAGAGAGGAGTGGGGAAGGGAACAAGTCTGGTTCCTCAGTGTTCCCTCCACATCAATGAACGTCAGTAAGACAAAAACACAAACTGCTCAACTCTCTTGCACTTACAGGGAGGACCCCACCTCACCAGCCCAGACTTGGGAACCCCATCCCAGCAGGGTCTAAGCTTCACATGAAGTCTGACTCAAGCTATACTTTGTGGCATGAAATGACAGTTAAGTACTGAGCAGGCTTTATGAAAACTCCATGCTGAGAAGGAAGTTTCACCACAGCAACATTATCAGAGATCGCTGACTCAGCTGCTGCAACACCTCATTTTCAATTTCACAAAAGCTGCAGGATCCAGACTCCAGTGCTGGGGGGCCTGGGGCTTCAGGATTTTGGTTGGGGCCTATATCTCCTTGCAAATTACCCATTGAAGACACAAGCAAAGCTGTGGGCTGTCATGCGATATGAAGAATTCTACTGCAGATGGGTTGGGGTTTTAAAATAATATGATACCGTGCAATGAGCAGTTGGGAAACAGAGTTAGAGAGGGTGCCACTCCAAGCCCTGCCCACTGGGAGACAGCAGAAGAGCCAAGAATTAAACCCATGGCTGCCAAGACCCATGCTAGTGGCTGAGCCACAGGATCATTCCTCTCCCCTTCCTGCAATTGCCCCAGCTGAGGGTCTGCAAGTTCCCTGCCACACCAGAACCCCACAGGCAGAGTAGACTTCCAAAACATCCCTGCCAGAAAGGCTGAAGCAATGCTGGGGCTTGTTCCTGTGGCACAGAATGTGCTCTCACTGCCACCCAAGACCATCTCTCTGTGCCACTCTGTGCCTTGCTGGCAGAGCCCAAGGAAGCTGCAGTTACTTCAGCCTTCCAAGTATCAGCTTTCTTTCTCAGATACTAGAGACTCAGGCAGTCCAATTTCCTTCATCCTGTACAAATATTCTTCCCACAGCACTAAAAAACACAACCATCCCACTCCATCTGCACAGTAAGAGAAGGAGCACACCAGCCCATCAGGCTGTCAGTGTCAGAGCTCCGGAGGTGCAATGGGAAGCTGAAATGCACAGTGCCCAGGACAGGAAAGCAGTCACATGTGTTCTCTTGGTTCCCAACAGCCCAGTTGAAGCACTCAGGTACAATGGCAAGTGCTCATTCTGCGGTTGAACTCAAGTGGAGATGAATTTCAAATGTACCAGTGAGCAATGTCAACTGTGCCCCAACTCATCCAGGAACCTCACAGGAGAAAAAATAAACAACAAAACACATACCACCATGTCTAAATGAATGAAGACTATTTCCAGATATTTCTGATCTCCTGACCTTGAGTTTGCAAGCAGAGCACTCTATTAATTTCATTTTTATTTGGTGTAATATCAGCAGAATTCCTTCATGTCTCTATTACTCAAAGGATTGTGTCAGCTCTTCTAACCACATCATTGCACTAGGAATGTGTGTTCAGCTGGACATTCACCATAAACTCTGTCTTTTGCATAGTCACCATCTTTGGGAGAAAGCTTTTCCTTTCTTTGCCTTTCCTTTTTGTTCAGAGATAATTTGGTCATAGATACATACACATAGCCCTGTTAAAACCCACTTCCATGTGCAACCAACAATCACTGTTCAGCTGGTTATTAGCAGCAAAGGGACTGAGCCAGATGGACACATCACTGCACACTGTGGTAATGACAGCATTGCCCTGGTAAACAAATGACAGGGTTGCTAATGTCCTCTGCTTCATCATTCCCTAGAAGTCTAGGTCTTCCAGATTGGAACACAGTGCTTTAGGCTGCTTTGGGCATTGGTACTACAGAAGGAAAATAGATGGGTGTCTAGATGGTTGAAGATTTGCCAAGCCAACAAAAATAGCTGAGCAATAGCACAGCTTAAGCCAAGAATGGGTAACTCCTAAATTTTTAAGAAACTCTTATATTGCCTGACAGGTGTTCAAGGACCAGGTAAATGCAGCTTCATGTTGCAACTCTATCAAAGTACCCCACCAAACCTAGCATGGGTCTATATTGCTCCCAAAAAAACCCACTCCCAGGATGGTAGGCCCTCCTGTGACCTGGGTACTGGGACCTGCATCCAGCTTTTGGGCTGTCTGTTAGTTAACCTCAAACAATCTAAACAGAGAAAGTGAACATGAGATACAGCTTCCTCTCTCATTTGACAATGCTCTTCATCTTGGATAAAAAACATCAGGGCTTCCCAGCTCCATAAATCCTTTCTGTTTGCAAGGACACATTAAGCAGATTGTAAACTGCTCTAGGCACTGATTCCACACAAAAATTCACACATTTGTAGCATGACATCAATTTGGCCCATTGGTCACATGAATTCCCAGGCCTGCGTTTCTTCTCTCCTTTTTGCTTCTTGGGTTGTTGCTTACAGGAAAACCCACATTTCACCCATTCCTCAAAGACTGCAAAGGAAACAAAAGCAAGGACAGGAGTGTTTATTCCCCAAGCTTGAGGCAGCTCCAGAGTAGTAATATAGAATTGATAAGTTTGTTCAAGTGGGAGGAAGAAGAAAGAAAGATCACAATTGCTCTGGGAAAAATCTGGCATGGCTGTTCTTTGTTTGGCACCAGTGTCCAGCCTACCCAGCCTAGGCAGAACTTTCCTGCAGGAATGTTTCCTTGCCTCTCTGCCCACACCATGGGCTGCATTCATAGGTCATGGTTCCCCTACTTCTGGGGACACAAGACTGAGGTTTAGCCGGTCCATTTCTCAGTGGGCCACAAACCATTTGGAGGAATGTAAATAAAACCCATTTCCACTTGTAAACTGTAGATAATATTCCTTTTCAGACCTTCTTTGCCTAGTAGATTTGCTGCTCCTCCAAAGACAAGAGATACATAATCCCCACTGACCTGCCCAGTCACAGCCACAAGGTAGCTCTTTACTCACAGCTTGGTAGGAACCTTTGGCTGAAAGAAAATTTAAATTCACAGCCCTGCACCTGCAGAAAAATTCTTGATTTGCTTTGGCATCTTGTTCCATCTGGAAACAGCAAATTACAAACTAGATAAAAAGAACGGTGTCAGTTCTACTCAGTGTATACTTGAGGAAAAATATAACCCATAGGTCTCCAGCAAGTGCACCTCCATCTAAAGCAGCAGTGACATAGACTGTGAACAGCTCTAAATCAAACAGAGCCCTTCAAGAAATGCTATGGTAAAAGCAGCAAAGTGGGACAGTCATTCTTAGAACTAACAGCAGGAAATTAAATTTGACACCTCTGTGGATATAAAATGCAAATTTAAAAAACTGCACACTCAGTTTTGGGATAATGTCATTGGAACTGCAGCAGATTTTCCATCCTTTGAAGTCTTCAGAGGAAGACTGAACCCATATTCAGATCACCTAGATGCTTCATTTAGTCATCGCACACACTGTGCAGAAAAGGAAAAAAAAAAAAGAAAAAGGAAAAAAATTCTGGTTGTCTTCTCTCCAGGGCTATAAGATCATTGGATACCTATGCAGTCAGGGAAGAGAGAAAGTCATGACATGAAGTCAGTTTCCTGGAACTGCTGGCCTGAATTTTGTTGTGGCAGCCTTTCTCCATGACAGGTTTTGGCTTTTCCTCAAACCGGTGAATTCAACAAATTAATCAGCAGAGAAATTTCTACAGGGTTTGGTTTATCTGCCACGTGTCAGGATTTATCTTTATAATTGTCTTTTCCAACGTTATTACTGTGCAGGCACCACTACTCAAATAGCCTTTGGGAAGAACCAGGGTTCTTGGATATAGTAGAGATTTTCAACTAGATAAATGGCAATCAGCTAAAAGTTTGTTAGGGGACTTTTTGCTAGAGCAATAGCTTTGGGGGTTTTGTCAGGTAGGACAGAGTAAAGGAGAAAACCAGAACAGTCACTTCCCCCTTCTTTGGGATGAACAATCCAACAGCTCCCTAATCTGTCCCCACTGGTGACCATCCCTGCCTGAACACCATGACAGGGATAACCCAATCACCATCAGTATTCCACAAAGAAGGGGTTAAGCAGGGCCAAGAGCACCCTGTAAACAGACTGAAAGTGTAACCCTCGCTTATAAATCATGAGTACAGCCCCAGAACACGGCTTTAATCCTGTAATTACATTTAGAACTCACTGTTTCAGTCAAGGAAATACTAGCTCCACTCCAAATGGCACTAGGGCTGACCTTAAATGATATGTTAGCTCCCCAAGATGGCCACAGAGCTCCAGTGCTTCCAGCATTCCATTCCTGGTCCGTGGAACAGGGAGGGGGACGCTCCTGCCTGTGTCACCCTGAGTTCTGTGGGGCTCCCCTCTGGGGCCCTGCTTGCCACCAGCAGCTCCCTGAGAGAGGAGAACTGCCCACAGACATCAGATTGGCTTTGCCCTTGTGGCTGACAGGAGACCAGATCCTCAGCAGCCTGGGAGCAGTCAGGAGCTCAGCCATGGGCAACAGGGCAGGCATTACTGGTGGAACATGGTGTGCCTTCTTGCAGTTCTCCTCCTTTTGTGGGCACAGCCTATCCCCACCATCCCTCGGGAATAAACAGTGGTCAGGAGCAGTGTGAGGGCAAGCAGGCAGCTCCCTTTCAAATTCCAGCTCTTCTTCTGCACCAGCCTCTCCCGACAAGCAGACTGAAGTCTCCCTCTGGCCACTGAATGGCTGCAAGAGGCAACGCAGCTCACCAGACCACCCTCAGGCTGGTTCCCTCTCAGAGTCCTGCCTGCACCACTCAACTCTTACTCAGAGGTGAAGAGCTGAGAACTTCAAGAGTTTTCCACCACAGCAGAAATGTGGGCTGGTCATCTGCCCTTGGTTAACTCTATAACAGCAACTTGTACAGCCAAGGTTTTAATTTCTTCCCAAAGCATCTATAGTAGCTTTTTTTTTTTGGTGAGCCCCAGGATTATTTTCATCCCTATTAACCTCCTCTCCATATCTGTTTCCTGCAGAAAATGCACACCAACAGCTTAGTACCTGTGCTTGGGAAAGGTTTATGATCAGGCTTTAAAAACTTTCTCAGATATGTTTTCCTCCAGTAATTTCAGAGTCTCTCCAGGTAGATCAGCAAGAAAAGAAAAATTATAAAAAAGGGGAATGCTAGTGGCAGTATAGCGCCTGACTCCCAGCTGCTCTGGCCTGGGATATTTACTTGAGCTAAATCTTGCTGAATGTTTATCAGAGCTTTCAGTTTCCACTGGGAAATGGAGTTGCTTCTTTCTAGACCCATTAGTCTTAGGACATAACAATGTGCTGTTTCTGAGGCATCTCAACTGGACAAATGAAGTGCAGATCTAGTATTTCCAAAGAGCGGCTGGCAAGGTCCTACAATGAGCAGATGTTCTGCCAGCACCTCCTGAATTGCTGGAGTTCTTAAAGTTGTAAACAGGGTTATCACATTGCAGTGAACTCCAAGATCTCTCTGGATTGGATCCATTTTCCATCCCCTTCGTGGGAGTGATCCAGGAGCTGGATGATTCATTAGCGGCGACTGGCCAGAGCACACAGCAGCAGCACATGTCCTGGGTTTTTATGGGAGCACTTGTGTCAGTAGCAGAGTACTGTCCTCACTGCAGAAACGCTGCTCTGAGTCCCACCTCGTAGCTGCCTCACTGCTGTCCTTACTGGATCTTCACTTGGAAGATCTTGCCTTCCCCCTAGATTCGCTTTGCTCAGCATCTCAAGGACGGGAAATACCAAAGGCAAAGCTGGACCAACAGGTCATGGTCTGCTGGTGGCACATCAAACTATAGAGTCTCAAATGTCAAATGAAAACATACACCCATGATTCCCCTTTAAATTGTGTATCCTTCCCATTGGGCAAGAAATTAAAATATTCACACCCCTCTGCCAAAAAACCTACATCTGCAGGGACGATGTGGTGACCTGACCATCTGTCTGAGGTCAGATGAAATGCAGACACTACCACTGTCTTATCCAGGGTCTGGAGGTTAAGTATGCATTTCATTGTTTGTACCTGTAGGGACACCACCACAGCCAGTCAGCCCAGATGGAGAACCAAGCTCCTTGGCTCTTCTGCTGTGGTACTATTAAGGACATAAAGTAAGGGCAGAGGGTAACACTGGTTGGTGTAGTTCTGTAGAGCTGGCTGTTGAAATCATACTTGGTTTTCAGACCTGCTGTTGAAAACACTTCTTGCAGTTGAGCCAGTTCATATCAATTTCTTGAGTCCTAACCTCCAACTCAGCGACTAGGAATTCACTCACTTCCTCTTAGAAAGCTTGAGCATAGCAGTTCTGCAAGGATCCTGAATTTCTAAATGTGTGATAATCTTACAGATAATCTTACACCTTTGCTCACAGTCAAGTAATTTCTTGCTTGAAAAGTCTCCTTCAGCTTTTACAGCCCATATCCCCAAATACACTCTTATTTTCTCCCTTCTCCATTGCAAAATGTTAGCATCCAGACTAGATGTGTGCCATCCCAGCAACACACGGCTGATAGCTTTTTAGGCTTGGCTCCCTCTCTGGGGGAAGACTGCCCAGAGCTAATCTGTCCCACAGTGCTGAGGAGGGATTGCAGCTAATAAGCATTTTTCAGAGTTACATCCCAACTTTTACAGGCCACAAATAATCAATCCTGCCCAAAGCACCGTAGAAATCTTCCATCTTATGCACGGGATACATGCCACTGAGTTTTACTATTTCTCTGTAATTTCCTCCAAGCCCATATATTCCCAGTGACAATAAGGCAGATCCATTCAATTTGGTACAGTGAAGGGAAGAAAAAAAGCAACTTCTTTATTTGAGGATCTTCCTCCTGTTACTACTGCTACCACAGAATGCATTTGAGCAGGTTAAACTGACCTCCATTAGCACCCTGTGCTGCTGAGATAATACCATAGCCCCATAACAATTTGGATTGTCAAACTTGGGCTGCCGTGGTAAGGCAGGACCATTGCAGAACTGATTTATGTGACCAAATGGATGTGGTGTGGTTGAATTTGCCTTCAGAAATCACAGCTTTTCCACAAGACGTCCTCCTCTCCCCTTGAGGTCTGCAGTGAGATTTTAGCAGAACAGATAACTCCAGGATGAGAGGAGGTGGACCTCACATTATGGGTTTTTTCTGCCATGCAATTTGGGGAAGGCTGAACCGAGGAAAAGGAGAGCTCAGACTCCATGCACTGACAGGAGTGGAAAATTGGCTGCAGAGCAAGAACTGACAGATAATTCTCAATGGAATTCTTTCTAAGCGGGAAGGAAGTTGCTTATGGAATACCACAAGGATTAGCACTGGGCCTGCACAGCTTTTAATTATTTATATTGCATAAAGTAGAGCTGGGGAGTAACTGGAGCAGAAAAAATCTCCTTACCTGGCAAGCCAACTCTTCTTCCTCCAAACCAAGCTTTTGCTCTGTTTCATGCCTCTCTCCATTCTTTCTCCCTTTCAGACCTCTACTCTCCATCCTTACACAACCTTTTTTTTTTTTCCCTCATTTTTACCTTCTTTTGCTCCAAGATCGTATGACATGATGCTATGCTCCAATATGGTCCATAGATATTGCAACTCCACCAGCTTGTGAACTCAAAAGGAGGCACAGTCAAGGCTGTGCTGGCATTTTGACTTTTAACCTGCTCATTGCCAGTCATTAGTGATATGCACTTACTTAGAGCCTTGCTGCAGTAGGTCTCTGTGCCCTCCTGTAACAGGAGGGTTTCTGCTCCCAAAATCCAAGGAGCATGAGCCAGGTCTAGGCAGGAATCTCACATTCCCACTGACCTCTGTGTCCCAAGTTCTGCTCTAGTTACGCCTGAGATTGGTACCTGAGCAGGACAAAGTCCAGATAGGAGTTCTAGTGACTTGTGGCCTGGACAGCCTAAAGGGCTGTGCCCACCCACTCCAGTGGGCCTGGAACTGGAAGCAGATGTGGGGTCCGCTATATTTGATGCCCAATCTACCAACAACCAACACTTTGGATGAGTATGATATCCAGGCTAAGTGGGACCAGATGCAGGATGCAGGTTATTTTCAGACTTGCCTATGCAAGGAATTTCTGGTGCAGTGACACCTGGGAGGTGACAGAAGACAAGCTCACTTCATGCCACCATCACTGCCATAGTGTTGATTCCAGCTACGCAGAAGGACATCACCACTTTCAAGGGGCATTTTTGTTTCCAGTCCCACTGAAATGGGGGCTGGGGACCCATTCTTTAAAAGAAAGAAGTGTCAGGGAACTGGCAGCCCCTTGGCCTTGCAGAGGTGGGACCTGTCCCACTGCAATGGGTCAGCTGGCTGAAGAAATTGAGACTGAACATGACCCACCTGCAGAGCCTGATTTCTACCATTCACTCTCGTCTTTCTCAGCTGAGGCACTATCACTACTCAGTGAGGAAACCAACACAATCTGCATCTTCTCAGGGTAAGCAGGCAGTGGGGAAGACAAGTCAGAAGCTGTAAATTTTGCAGTGAAAAGGAATCATCTGAGCACTCATTTGACTCATCTTGCATTTTTCCAACAAAGCCTTTTTTTTTTAAGAGCTGAACTACAAAACATGAGAAGAGGATACACAGCCTCAATTTACAGGCATATGAACTGCTTTCTTCAGATAAGACTAAAGAAATAAATGTTCAGCCTGGGAGTAACTCCATCAGCTCCTACACAGTCACACTAAGTCTGAATCTGATTCACAGAACAGAAGAAAACAAACAAAGTAACTCCAAAAAGGTCAAACAGCCAAAGAAAGGGAGAGGAGTGGAATGGGAAACCCAGTCAGTGGTTTTCCTCGTGTCCTGAATTTCTCATAGGCCTGAACCCTGAACCCACAACGTAAGCACAGACATTTTTCATTACAACAAAGATATTTCAAAGCATTGGGAACTTTGGCAGTTGAGCCTATTTCTGCCCATACAGCCCCTACCAGGAGCCAAAGGGGATCAGTTTCATTGCTAAGGTGGCTAAGTAGGATCAGATGAGGACTGAGGTTTGGGGTTGCTTGTCCCCACGCTCTGCAGTCACTCATCCAGCAGCAAGGCAGGTAGAAAGTTATTGGATGCAAATGGATGTTCCCTTCAGACTGACTTTTCCCAGGAAAAGCAAACTCATTGAGGCAAAAGCTTTTCTGGCCCCAGCACATTCTCATCCAATGAAATATTGGCACTTCCACTCGCAGGAATGAAGATTTCCATCCCAAATGAATGTGAGATCCTTTCTCTGACAACAGCCAAAACTTAATGCCTCAGAGGAAAGCAATAAACTGCCACAGCACACCGGGCCAATTCTGTGTGGCTAAAAGAAGCAGAGGATTGGGCTATTTCCTTCCTGGCTTCCAGGATGATCTCTGCTGATGCCTGAGATCTCATTACTTCCCTCCTTCTCTTGCATGACTGCAAGCACATCTGCATCTGCACTTCACTGTGTTGCAAGCCACCCTGTTTCTAAAATTTCTGGAGTCTGCTCTCTGTCCTGCATGCGATGCAATCCCCTGCTGCCATGATCCACTGCACCAGCCAAACCCCTTGTGTAATCACTGAGGTGGGGAAACAGGCATGCCATGTGTCTGTGAGGACACAGATTAAACAAAAATCTCCATGGCTTTGCTCTGCTTGGACAACAACCACATCACCTCCAAGCCCACAGGAGGATTGTACAGTCATCTCAGAGGGTGATGCTCACTTTGTGCCATGCAGTCACAGGCCATAGACAGGACTCACATGGTTTTGTCTGTCACCCCCTGTTACCAGGACTTCCTGAGAAACATGACTGGTCTGATGTGTGTCTGCTCTGCCATGTGTAATTTTTAACTCAGTTGGTTTCTTTCAACCAACTTCCATTATGGGAGCTTAGGGAGATAGCTACACACTGACATTTGGGACTCTGGGTCTAAAATTGAATCCTACTCTTATAGGAGAAATGTGATTAGCCACCAGAGCAGCTACATGAGACACCACATGCTCCTTGAAGGGCCTCAGCCATGGGACTAGTTTCAGCAAGAACCTTCTGAGAAAGTAAAACAAGCCAGATGTAAGACAGAGCTTTGCAGGCACTTTTGTTCCCATTATCCTGCCCTGTCTCCTTCCAACACAGAGCAGAGTGACCTCTTAGAAGGAAGAAGGATGAGGTAGAGCAGTGGAAGGAGCACACTCAAACAGCATGAAAGAAGAGCTATGCTTGGGAAGACACAACCCACCCTCCAGTGGCTCAGCCCCAGGGCTATGTAGAGGAAGGACAGAAAGCCTCCTTACAGTGAAGTCAAGCTGCAGTGGAAAAGCTTTGGCTAGGAAAGGAAAAATCTTTTGTATGGAGGCTTAATTACACGCATGATGTGCCCTTTCTGAGGAACATTGAAGAGGGCAAAGTGTTTCCATTGAAACAATAACAGAAAGGGAAAGTTTCCATGACCCTGTTCTCAGGATAAACAGAAGGATGGGTGGCAAGGGCTCATAGTCTATTGTTTGCCGACAACTTTGCTTTGTATTTCTGAAGCCAACCAATCAAGAACCCAGAGGGCTGCCAGACTGCCTGCAAACCCCACCTTCTCATCCCTCCTATTTTACAAAGTGCCTTTTATTTTTAACATTATTCCCTAAATGAACAGGCTTATGCAATCTCACTCATTCTCCCTCTGCCCCTTCCCTTAGCAGCTCTGAAACCCATAGGCCCTTTCCACTGAGTTTGCTCAAAGGGAAGAGGTCTCAAGGATAGGAAGCTACTGTCAGATATGTGAAAAGGATTCAGAGAGAGGATACAGTCTGTATTAGGGATCTGGGTGTATCAGGGATCTCACAGGAGGGTGAGAGATAAACTCACCCATATCAATCCCCATACAGGAACACCGTCATTTACTACACTACATTTATGCTCCCAGGCCAGGCTGCCCAAGGGTCACAGCCTTGATCAAGGATTAGCAAGAGCTAATTATGCACCAAGCCAATACCAAACCCCACTTCCCACAGCATCTGAGGTGCTGCACCCCTCTGAACCCAGATGCTGTTGGGCCTGGAGATGCCTCTGGACTACCCATGGGAACACCAGAAAGCAAGAAAGCTTTGCTGTAGTAAAACAGCTAACAGAACCTCACCAACAGCCACAGGCAGAATGCAAACTCAGTGCCAAAGAAGTCACAGCCTGTGAGACTTCATCTTGAGCATCCCAACTGCTCTGCTAGAGCTGTCTCTGTGTTCCCCACTGGGGATAGAAAGGGACCTATGCCTCCTTACAAAGAGTCCGGCAGGAGCTGGTAAATGCTTTTGCGTGGCCTCACTCTTTGAGAGAAGAGCATCTCCAGCAGAGCAGAATCAAAGGCATTACAAAGCTTTGTATGGGTGCAGTGCTCTGGGGTGTGTCTCTAGTACAAGTCCCTGTAGAAAAGGACTCTTCACTGAGTTTCTGACCTGGCCCCTAGGAAACAGTTCATAGAAATGTTCCTCACAGCCTGGTTTAATGTTCTTGTACCTCGGGGCTGTGTCTGGTGGTCTCTGTCTCTTTGATGGGGTGACAGTTCCCCTCTCTTCCCAGAAGGAAGACGTGATTATGCAATGTTTCCATCATCACAAAAGGGGAAAACAAGAAGCTTCCCCATGGATCTATGGCATGGCTGGACTCAGAGCCAGTCGGCCAGAGGTCTTGCACTGTTAGCAACAACTTGCCCCTCCATGCCTCATTTTTCCAGCAGAGCCCTCTGAATCCTATTGCTCCTGCAGCTGCAATGCTCAGATCCCAGAAACACTGGGATTGACACCAGTAGATTTGTTACAGCCTCCCTCATTTTGCAAGACTGTTTCAAGCACTCTTGTTTCCCTGGGGGACATTATTGATGTTCCAAACAGAATCACCAGCAGAGACCAAGTTTCTCAGGCTGCCACCCCCTACTGCAGCAGCAGAAACCAAATGAACAAGCCTTGGTTTCAGGGAGGGGGCTGAGACCATCAGCTCTTTGACACTACCATGGGAGTTGAGCACCCCTGCCCTTTTCTCCACACCCACCAAGGAGTGGGTGCTGTGGGCATGAAGCATCCCTGTGGTTCAGAGACAACTTCCTGGCAAAGGGTACCCCAGTCGGATGGCATCTCAATGTTTTCCCACTCCTGCCTCTCTGCCAGCCAGACCCCATCTCCCTAGCTGTCACTCTGTCACGTGTCTCCTCATTCCCAGCTGTGCTTAGGCTCCTCCATCCACTATCAGGCAGTGGAGCTCATCACAAATTGCTGACTCCCAGTGTCTGCAGAAACATGCCCCATCACTGGGGGGTGGGTGAGAAGAGGTCTTTAGCTCTGTGCCAAGCACACACACCCTCCAACTCTGATTGTTTTCTCTGCAAGGCTGCCACAGCTCCAAGGAAAGCTCCCTGAACCCAGAGAGCAGCTACTGGCTCAGACACCACAGCTTCAGGGCCCCAAGCCCAGCTGTGGCTCTGTGCCCCAGCCCCTGCACTCACACACATTTTCCACTTCACACAGATGCTGCTCAGCTAAGCAGAGGCCAGGCTGCACGAGTCAGCAAACCTCCAAGGACAAGGCCAGGAAGGAATACTCGGGGGCAGGCAGCCCTGTGGCCTGAGCATCCCTCTCAGCAAGGAGCAGCACTGCCTGACAAGCACAGGAGGCACCTCTCACTATCTTCCTGATGGTGCAGTTTCAAGAACAAACCTTTATCTGCAGCCATTCCACTTCCCCACTCTTGTTGCAGAGCAATTTTCAATCACCAACAGTATTTACATTTCCTTCTCTTCCCTGGGAGAACTTTTAGCAATCTGCTGAAACTCATCAGCCCTTTCCTGGAACTTAGGTACCTGTTGGCCTCTCTAAGATGGAGGAGACCAGTTTTCTGCTCCTATTTCACCAAAGAGCTGTGAAAAAGATTCACCACTTGGAGCTTTGCTTCTCTCCTGTCTCCTCAAAAAATGGCACTGGAATTGAGGCTGAGGGCAGGTGCTTCAGCTGGGACCCTTGGAAAGACAAAATAACCACTGGCCTTGAACTAGTGTTACGGAGAAACACTATGCCCACTATTCTTCCAGAGGTTAACTGGGGAGATCTGTGGTGGTTATCCTACTTGACAGACTAAAACTGAGCAGCATCAGTGACTCCAGATTCTCCTCCCTCCTAGGAAGGACCAGGTAAAATATCTTGCCTCTGAGTGAGACATGGCTAGGAGAGCTCTCAACAGATCTATGCTTTTTATGTGCTGACAGCCTCCTTCAAAATAGATAAAATGCAAATTCTGGTGTCTCCCTCAAAACCACTGAAACGTTTTATATACACACATTGTTGCCAAGTCCAGCCCAGGGTATTCAAGAATAGTGTTAAGCAGCCCTTTACCAGCTGGATTCATACCCCAGCTTCTCCTACCTGCATTGCTGTGTTTTCCGCAGTTGTTCATGCTCCAGCATGGCCATTGCTCAGAGCTAAATCAGCAAGGCCTGGGTTTCTCCAGGTAAGCAGCTAACAACTTGGGCTCTATGCTGAGACTTCAGAAGTGAATATACAGTGACGACCTGAACAACACTTCTTTGTGCGACCAAGCTCACATTCAAACTTAAACCCCCCCAAAAAACTCCCTTGCAGGGATTCTTCTGTGCTTCTTTTGGTTTATGCCCTACACAAGATGGGGTTCTTGGTGCCTCCTGGTGCCTACCCATGAGGAATCTTAAGTACAGAATTGCCATGAAAACAGGGTGGACTCTAGTGCAAGGGGAAGATTTATTTTGCTGGAGTTGCCTGAGTGAACTACTTCAAATACAGGAAAGGCTGTGAATGCCCCCCAGATCTCAATGTCATTTACCAGCATGCCTTCCCCTCCACTCCATGAGTGGAATCTGTCCAAGTTTGCAGCTGCTTGAAGGTGACTGGGTAAACATACAAAATACCACCGCAAAAAAAAACAACTAAGCAAATGAAATTTTGAAACATGATGTCATTTAGCCAGCACAGTCGCAGTCTCAGTGTAAGCTCCACCAAAGGGCAACCAAGAATCTGGGAAGGAAAGCAGAGCTTGCTCTCATATGCAATTTCACAGAGCCTCTGACATTAGCAGGAGAAATGAAATCCCCAGACAGGCAAGAGGTGAAAGTCCTGCATTGTTTTGTCCAGTTTTTGCTGAAGCCTCTAAGAGCAGGACAGAAAAAACCCACCATTTTGAGTCCTAACAGAAGGCTTTTTTTACAAGAGGGTGTTTTTTCTTTATTGGACTGAGCACCAGCAATGGGAAACACAATTCATGTGATCTTTACCAGGAAGGTCATGGAATGAGTCCTTGGCTGGCTGGAGGGCTGACACAGATCATAAAGGTGAGCACAGGAACCCACATGCCCCACACTGAGATATGAAGCAGGAGAGTTCTGTTCACCTGGGTTTGTCATCAGGCCGTGTTTCCCAATCCCCTCTTCAGACATCCTCTCCCTGCTCAGATGAGTGAGGAATTGTACATGGGGTTACCATAACTCAGCTGTCAGAAATGAGATGAGCTACCTGTGCTATCCAGGACCTAGCCTAGTAAACAACAAGTAAAAAAGCATCAAACCCAGGTTTCTTCCCTGTTTGCACTTGGGCAGGTAATTCATCTTGGTGCCCCCACCTAAGAAGTGCAGATAACCTGCAGCTATATCCCCCTCCTGATGTGCAAACACAGCAAGGGGTTTACATATTCTCTCAGCGATTCTTCATGGCTTATCACCATCAAAATGTCTGCCATGTGTCTGGCTCTCAGACATCCTCTGCAGCATGACCACATGGTGCTGCCCAGGGGATTTAGGGGCACCATTCCAAAGCAAACGCTTGCTTGGCTTCATAACAGTATCTTTGCAAGATAAATCACACCGCTCCCTGCCTTCCCCATCCAAGAGCAGCATTTATAATCAGAGCTTTTATTTTGCAAAGCAGAGCTACACCCTGACCTCAGAGGGAAGGAGGAAGATGCTTTCTCTCTCCTGGAAGGAGGTCTGTTACCAGTCTCAGTCTGGAATAGCATGGATGAGTTCAGCAGGGGCAGCATCCAGTGCTGAGAGGAACGATCCCTTTGACACAGCCCATTTGAGGTTTGGGGTGAGGAACAGCGGTGGGAAGGAATTAAACACCATAAAAACGTAAAAGGAGTGCTAAAGACACACACTGCCATTTAAATAGGTCGGCATGATTAAAACCTGATGTGTTGTAAGATCTTATGGGCATCTCATTAAAAACCTATTACTTAAAAAACACGGCTTAGATAGGAATGTTGTTAAAGGGCAACTTAAAATAAAACTGACCATCTGGTCCTCATTAGGCAATTGTCTATAACCACCATGTTATTATAAAATGCACTGTGTGCTCCACATCTGCTTATCTCTGCTCTCCCTGCCTGCCCCTAAAAGGGCAACATTGGCTGAGACTGAGAGTCTGGAAGGAGGACAATCTGGGGGAGATGGAGAGGGTCTATGCTGGTGTAGGATTTCTAGGTGATAGTGATCAGCTCTTCCCACATTACAGGTCTGTCTGTCCATGTACTCATTATTTTATTTATCCCCTCTTCTATCCATCCCTGCATGGTATTTCTGTGGCAGTATCCACACTTTTTTTTCTGTCTCCCAGTGTAAACCACCCAAGTTTCTATCTCCCCCCACTTTCAGCTTTGGCCAGTGCCCACAGCATACATAAAGCACACTCAGTTAGTGAGCCCCATTCGACCAGGAACTCTGGGTTCTTTCACCCCAACCACAACAGCATGATCCTAGGACCCATGCCCTGTGCTGCAGCCCCACACCACAAAAGCATGGAGTGGGTTCCTCTTCAGCATCAGAAGAGGAACATGAAAGACCAGAACCCACCTCCAGTTAATGCTAGACTGACAAGTCCAACATTTCCTGGAGGTGTTGCACTCTGACATGGTGTTTAGAAACCAAGACAGACGTCACCAGACATTCCTTGTCCCAAGGCAGCTCTGGGAGAATAACATACCAAATCTGCATGTAGAACTATCAAGACTTTGTCAAAAATATTACAGGAAATCCTACTTTAATACAGGAAATCCTACAAGTATGTTAATACTTTCTACGCAGAAAACAAAACTAATCAACACCAAAAAAAAACCACCAAAAATATCCGTATATGACTAAGCTTTGTGCTTGTTAGTGGCAGAGTTTAGGATGAAGGGGCTTTGTAGGAACAGCTGAAGGACTATCCACCCAAGGAAGGTGTCCCCAGAGAAGCTTGTCCTCTGGACTATGTCTAGGAGCAGGGCCACATGCTGATCACCAAGTACAACAACAACCCCAGGGAAGGCAACCAATTAATCAGTCCCAAGTTCATACAAAGAACTCAGCCAGGAACAATTAATAGGCAAAAGATGAGCTACAATCCACATCAGAAGACAGATATGGGATAAAAGTTACCTGGAGCACAAGTTCAGTCTGTCCAGAAGGCAGGATCATAAGCAAGACTACAGCCAAGCACACTCACAACACAGGAGAAAACTCAATACCCTGGGACAAGCTGAAATTGGGCTCCTGGGGCGGGGCCCGAGGGTGTGGGTGGAGGTCCCAGGAGAGGTTGGGGCAATTAGTGCCTATTGGTACACTGCCAGAAGAGCTTCTGTACAAGGGAGGCCAGAGACGGGTATTGTGAGTGGAGGAGTGATTTCAGCGAAGGAGTAAAGCACTGAGTCTACACTGGAACAACTCACAAAATCATTTCGTTCTTCTCATTATAATGTCCAAGCCCTCCAGCTAGACCTGTAAGAGACAACCCCTTGCCTGACTTGTCATTAATGTGCTTTGTGTGACCCTCCCCACAGAACACATGCTCCTCCTCCATGCTGAGGAGTGGGACCACACTTCCGTGCTGCAGTACATGAGTCCATCAGCACACACAGGATCAAAGTAGCGGGGACTTCTCCTTTCATGGACCTTGGACTCAGGAAGCAGAGGCATGGCCATTTTCAATGTCTAAACCATCTTTCCAGACCCAAGGATGGGGCTTTCTCCAAGAGGCAAGGTTCTGAGGAACCATCTGCCAGACTCTTAGCACTTTCTATCCAAAGCACAGGCAGTTCTGATCAGGAGGAACGTGCAGGTAGTCCAGAGACAAGGCATGTGAGGTTGCCTGCCAATCCTACCTGCAGTGGTGGAGAGGCAGGTTTCCAAGAGACACCCAGCACCACTGAAATGCTTTTGTCTTGCTTACAGAGGAGGAAAGGAGAAGGATGGAAACAGACACTTGTCAAGTAGGAAGTTTTTGTAGGAACAACATCCTGACTCCATGCTTTTTTGGACACACAAAACAGGTTTTGCTGGAGTTTTCATCTTGCCTCCGCAGGGAAGAAGTCAGTTATTTGCAGTTTGCTCCAAGTATTCACCCTGACACTGTGCTCTGTGTTTACCACCAAGGTACACCTCCAGTCCCCAGGGTCAGATGCTGTTTCAGGAACACGAGGGCATGAGTGTATGTTTGTTTGTTTGTTTGTTTGTTTGTCATTGGGATGTTGTGAAGGCTGCTTGGTTGGTTTGTTTGTTTCTGAAATCTCCCAGGGGAAGTTTCTGGCAGAAAGCACCTCCTGAGTGAGCTTGGATCAGGGTGTGCTTTGGCTGGGAACTGCGGAGATCTGTGTATGAAGAAACAAGAGGTGAAGAGGAGACATATGAGGCCAGAGGGCTAAGGATTTGGCTTTGCTATGTAATGTGCTCATCAGGCAGGGACAAAAACAATCAGAAAATCAGAAACAAGCTTTGCCCACAACACAGCTCAAACCTCAGCAAAAGCCATTGGAATTCTCTTCATTTCAATTTTCTGCCATTATTGGGCCTCCTTGTGTGTTTTATGTGACAGGCACTACTCTGGTTCCCATTGAGATCAGTGGGAAGCAGCCTACTTTAGGCTGGAACACTGGGAACCCCCTGCTTTGAGAGATGCTAATGCAGCCTAACATCTCAGAGCTCTTGGACATGGTTTTCTCTTGGAGCTGCATCCAAGGCAATTAAAATTCCCTACAGGAGCACCTGTCAGCCAGCCTCACCTCTGCCACTTGTTGGACCATTTCTGCAGGGACTTTTCCACAAAGATACCCACAGAGCTCAAAACTACGCCTGATGGGGAAATCTCCAGACAGAAGGGAGAGCCAGAGGGCTGGCTCATTGCTGTCACAACAGCCAAAGAAACATGCTCTGTGGCTGCTGAGCTATCAGAAAGCCATAGGAGATGTGGTGAGCTGCACTTTTCATGCAGGCTGGGTCTGCAAGCCACCTCAGCTGACCATGTCATTGGTTTCAGAGTAGTTGGACATGTGGAAAATAGAGCTACCTTTCCTGTTCACTGTTTCCCTTGGGATGAACGAATATTGCACAGATCACCACAAAGAAATCTTTCTAACGAGATGCCAGGTCCCATCTGCTCTGGGAGAAATCACACTCCTGCATTCAGAAAATGCTGATGGAAGTAACAGATGATGTACTAATGATCCTTGGGGCTTTTAGACAGGTTTACTTAGGAAACCAGGCATGTGAGATCACATTGTCTTTTAGTCTGCCAATACATTTGTCTGGGTCCTTCCTAATAGCTTTTTAACTCACAGGTCAGTTTTAAGAAAATATAATAGAGGAGTATAAGTCTCCAAAATAGAAACTTCCTCTGAGTTTTATGAAAATGATTGACCAAGTGGAAGAAAAAAAGAGAAAAGTATAGGTCTCACAAAAACACCTACTACTGGTGCATAAGCTCAACACTTTACAGGGCTTCAGAGAATCCACAGAGATGCTCACCTTAAAGCTGCATTAGAAACAAAAGCTTCCTTAGTTTTCCCATTCACACAATGATTTAGGACAACTTTAGTCTTCAAGTTTTCCATAAATGGGTGTCCTTACCTCCTTTATCATACTATTCGGGCCAGGACAAAATGTCCTGACACAATCACATACGTGTGTGTTTTTTGGTATAGATTGTGTGTCTGGATAGTGAGGAAAGACACACGGGAAGTGAATGGAAGCTGCAAACCCTACTGCCCAAGGGATCAGCACGGTGTCAATTTCTGTAGCTGGTGCTAACACAGGAACACTAAAGCACAACTCTCTGGCACACCACATGCCTGGGGAGGTACCAGAGGACTTATGCCAAACAGAATTCTTTGCTTGTTTTTAAAATGGCCTCAATCCTCTCCCCTTCCCAACAGCCCTCTTTTCACTGGTCACATCACTGGATTGGAGGACAGGTGTCTGCAGTTTTCACTCCAGAGGCTGATGCAAGAGGAGATCCACCAGTTAGCTGTAGCCAGTGAGGATTACTCAGTCCCACCTGCTGCTCCTCATCACACACCCGATACTCTTCATGTGTTAACGTCTGGGATGCCACCTCTGCTACTTTATCCTGGGCTTCCTTGCCCAGCTATGCCAGGCACAAAAAGCCTTTTCCTTCCCTGATCTCCTTCTGGACCTGGCACAAATATGTGGAAAGAGAGGGGAGGATATGAGATACTTGTTTTCTTTTTCCTTTTCTTTGGTTTTTTTTTGTGTCATCTAAAGATTTCAGTGGTGGAAGATGCTCTGTCAGTGTGTGCTGTCAATGGTGTAGTGCGGGGCTAGCTGTGAACAGACGGCGAGTTGTGGTCACTGTCCCTGGCCAGCTGGGAATTGCACATCTCCTATCATATTTATTGGTCACACATATTCTGTCACCTCCCCCTTTCTATTTATCCATTGTCCAGCTGCTGTCTCTCGTCTTTTAGATCTCTGGGACATGGAGATCCAATTAAGATGATTATAGCCATGTATGAGCCTTTAGCTGCCTCCTAAAACATACATATTTGTAATAGTGTTTACATGCTCATTTCCATTCAAAGGCATTGTCAACCTTGACTTCTTATGTTGATATACATAAGCAGAAAGTCAGAGATCCACCTAAGATTCAGCAGCCCTAGGAAAATGGATTTAAGGAGCTGTAAAGTACAGATTCACACCACAGGCAGTGAGGTACCCTGAGATATTCTGGGCCCATCCAGAGTCTGATGATGAATGGATCAGCCTGAAGATCCATTTCAGAAAACCCTCTGAACCTTTGTGAAAGTATTCTTACAACATTATACATCAAAACCAGTTAAACAAATTCCTAGAGCAACTCAAAGAAAATACTCATTTAGCCTGTTATGAAAACTATAAATAAAGTAGAAAAGCATATTTCATACTATTTCCCTTTAGAATCAAACAATTAACAAAATGGGAGATGTTATGATTGCTTCCATTTGAAAAATTGATTACACAGAAGTGCAATACATTCTTGATGATATCTTGTAAACAATTTTGTCTGATTTGTTTTTTAATTCTAGTTTCCTTTAATAGTAGTGGTAACAGTGGCATCCCATTTTATTGCTGAAAATTCCCTAAGTTCCCTATGTTCCTGTGAATTTTGTTCCTAGAAAACCTTATATCTTTCTTTGCCTCTTTGCAGGTTATATCCTCACTGCACAAATAATTCAGAAGTTGTCTCAATTTTAGCTTACTTTCTCTATTCCATTTCTACAGGAAAAAAATCCTGCCTTGAGTTTGGAGGTGCTTTGAACCAGGACAGGCTTAGCTGGCTGAGGTGTTCATGAGAGCTTTAAAGCAACAGATCTGACAAAATCACAAGGGTGCTGATAGTCCTCTCATCCATGTATTCCCACAGTTGTTCCTGAAGGACAGACAAAATTCTTCTGAAATGAACACAAGCAATGGGGGAAAAGATCAGAGAAGCTGGTAGGGATTCACCTGCCAATATAGTTATAAAGAAGTTGTGGTGATGTGAGCTGCATCTTTCACTCTGCTCTACATACCACCTAAAGCTGGAAGACTTTTCCCCAAGGCAGCCAGTCTTCTGGCATACCCAGGTCCCCTCATGGCCAAGAAATGTAGACTGAACCTCGGAGGGCTGAGGTGCAAGACACTTTTATGGAAGTCTGCAATCAAGACATGGTAATAGCTGTCCAAGCAGGTATTCCACTCCATAGCTTGGAAAAAAATGAACAGAGTGTGATGCTGGATCCAGGGCAATCCAGAGACATCTGGATAAAAATATACAGAGGTATTTATCTCTGGCTGTCTTCACATCAAGATTTCACATCACCAATATCACCCAAGGACACGTGATGCTAAATGTCCACCACTTCCAATGCCACCTCTTGTAATACACGCAAGAAACAAAGTAGGTGACTTTCTAACAGCCACTGGAGCACCTCAGCCTGGATGTGTCTGAGCACTCAGGAGCCATGTGAGCATCTGTAGGAAGACTCTAGCAGCAGAAAGCTGTTTAACAAAAGTGCAGCAATGAAAAATGCTCAGGTGCATTGCAATTTGAAGGAAGAGTAGCTGGAGAAAGAAACAAGCACTCTTCTTCCACGCCACTGAAGTTTAAAAGTCCCTCAGCCTAGACCCAGCTAATTCTTGCAAGCTCACTTTGGACATTGTGTGGGTGCAAGGAGGACCAGCAGCATTTGGCCACACGTGAAATTCAGCTGTGTTGGAGCAGCCAGAAGTTATCTGTGTCTGTGCTGCTTTTGCTGTATGCAGACAACCTGCTTGCTGCATCCCTGCAGCTTCCTCTCTCCATCCTGGGAGAGTAGAGGAGAAGGGGGAGATGTTTTGCAGTCATGCTTTGGAAGCTGCATTGTTCCCATGCACAGCAGTCCCCTCCCCCTCTGCCAGCCCCTCCCCAGGGTTGCTCCTGGTGGCCACAATAAGAGGTTAGTCAGCCTATTTCAATTAGTGGCAAACCGTGTGGCGTGACTCCAGGGCCTCCATATGTTCATAAGTATATGCAACAACACTTTCCTTGACGCATTCCTCATTCCAGGGAAAGGCCACATCTCCACAGCTTGCTGGCACAAGTCACACAGGCAACTGCAGAAGAGATGGGATAATAAACACACACTCACATATATACACACACGTAGGAAAACTTGGCACCCTCCCACCCTCTCCCGTGTTGACTGCCACATGGTCCCCATCAATTTTTGTCAGAGCCAGCAAGCCAGCCAACCACTCGCAGATGCTGACAAGGCAATTTCAACAGCTGAGGGACTTCTCTGCTTTCCTCTCCAACATGTAGGATTTTGGTTGATATTTTTTTCTTTAAAGTCATCTGCTCCTGGGAGACATTCCCCAGCCTGTGGCAACACCATCTTCCTGGGTGCTCCTTGGCTAGAGTGCTCCTCTCTGCACCTGAGGGCCAACAGGTTCCACTTCCTCCAGTGTGGAGATGGGGTGTGAAAGAAAAGAGGTCATAAGAGACCTCTCAAGCATCCCCAGAGGAGAATGAAAATCTCCCAATCCAGTTGCTGCCATTTCCCCCAATATTGGCTGCAGGAGTGCAGATTCTGTGTACTCCTCCTACCTGAACACAGCTGCTACCTTCAGGGGGGTTAGAGGGTTAAGGACTTGGACACATCTGAGTGTCCAAGAGGTCCTCTTGTAAGGAGCTCCTTCTTCCATGTCATGTTTTCAGGTCTTTCTGCAGGTGACTAGGAGTTTGTGTCTAGAGTCAAAATCAGGCCTGAATTAATGAAGATCTCCAAAAAGATATTTGACACATTTCAGCAAGTTTGCTAATACTTAATGGCACAACGCACACTAGCAATGGTCCCTAGGCTTAGATAAAGGGCAGGAACTGTGCTCAAGAGAAAGGAACACACAAGTGCTTGGGGGAGGAAACAGAAAGCAGTCCTGGCAGAGTGAGGCTTTCAATCCAGTGAAATGCTGGTCCCACTGAAGCCCTGGCAAAATCTCTCATGATTGCCCACTTAGACCCTATCCTGCGGGAAACTCAAGAACACCAGTTTGAGGTAGGTTGGCATTTCCAGTCCCATGAGAAGAGACATTTTTGTGTCCAGGGCCTGAAGGTTCTCACTTATCACCTGTGCAAATCCCTCATATCTGACTGGTTTTGCCTAGCTCAGTCCTACCCCAGGTCAGGAGAAACGTCTGTCTTTGAAATGTGGTTCAGCACAGGGAGAAATCCCCTGGTCAGGCACTGTCATCCACCCAGCTCTTCTCAACACAGCTGTGGGGCAGGAACATGCTGCTTGCTCAGATGCCCAGAAACATCTGTGCAGACAGTGAGACTGACAGGCACATGGTGGGATGGAAAACAGAGGGAGAGCAGGACTGGAGGGACTGGGAAATTAGGTGAACCATTTCAGAAAGCAAAGTCCATCAAGTCTTTACAACTGAGGTGCACCTGCAGCTTTGGCAAAACTATCCAGCTAGCACAGGAGCTCTCATCTTCCTCCACCCCAGCCTTGTGTCAATAATGGACAGTACTACTGAAACCTCTCTTCATTGCTTATTGTCAGGTCATGTAAGCCCTTGCCATGCAGTCAAAGAAACCACACTGCTCAAGCAGCCCCATTTTTCAGAGCTGAAGGCAGCTGAAGCAAGGAGATACTTGAGAAAATAATGAAGATCAATGGGTAGCTCAAGCCTAGATGGGGTCATGGATAGAGTCAGGGCAATTAGGAGGAAGTCCTCTGACCACAAGCACGCATTGCCTGTCACATCCACCAAAAGACACATCTTCTGACATGGATAGGGATGTTATTAGCTGTTCAGACCCTGAAAACCGTCCAAAGTTGATGAACCTTTTCCAAACCACTATCCTGGGCACAAGTTGCATCATCAGAGGATTCCCCTATTCCCATATTATTGTACTTCTCATTTCTCTGCATTATGGTATTTCTATCCCTCTCTCAGAAACCCTGGATGCTGGCCACAAATGATGGCAGGAGAAGGGTCAGGGAGCCCTTGGAACCCTTGGAGCTTGAGACTACAAGCTTTGGGAATTGGGCTAGGCAGCCTGGTCTTACAAAGCGAAATGTCTCCATTTCCAAGGATGCACAAAGTGAAAGATACTGAGGTGCTGAGATGAGCTGAGGTATTGTAAACCCATGCAACACTGTGGTTTGTTCAGTGCTCTGTCTGGGATTAGGATGGCATGTGGGAACTTGCCCATGGCAGGGAGAGGGAGTACAACTGGAAAAGGAGCTGAAGAGTGAAAGCGATGAAGATTGTCAATCCACAGGATTTAGGCAGCTTCCCCAAGCTCTCTGATGGACTGCCCACTGCAACTACAGCTGTCTCATCAAGTCAAAACCAGGTGTATCAACTGTGATTTGAGATAGATGAGCAGGGCAGAGGAATCTGACAAGAATCTGTCTCAGAGAGTCCTGGCAAGTGACCATGGGAAGTAGTGTTTCATATTGCAGCTGGCAATGAGATCCATGCTAGAAGAAACTTACTGCTCCTACCACAGTTCAGAATTTCCAGTCCTCTTCCTGAGCATGGATTCTGCACTGGAAATGAAAGAGAGAGATCCCAGATTAACCCAATGAGTCTTCCAAAGAAGATAAAATAATGCTCTGACATGGAACCTGTCCCCTCTGTCTCATTCTTGAGACATTCTTCCTCATTTCTGCCTGCACATGTGGGAAGATCAGAAAAATAGCACAGGAAACTAGAGGAAGTTTTAGAGAAAACACAATTGTTCTCAGATTCAACCCAAATGTGTAGGGAACTCTCTCTGTCCCATATTTCCAAATGACCAGTGACTTCAAGAGCTCAATGCTGCCTCAATGCCTGGGGTGAATCCCCGTTGCTGCTCTGCAGTTGAACAGCAGACACATGGTCCAAGAATGCATGGATGTGGGACTTTTACTTCTATTGGTCCAAGTCTTTCTCCAGTCAGAAATACTTGCATCCTTCTGGATCACAGCTGACAGCAACAAATATTCTCCCTGCAGATGCAGGGAATGAGGCAAAACATAAGGAATAATTTGATTTCTGAATTTTGCCAAACTGATCTGAGGCAAATTGTCTCTATATTTACCTAGGTCAGAACCAAACCTCATCATCAGTTTGAAATCTTACTTTCTGGCCATGCCTGGATGGCTGGAGCCATCTGCAGAACAGGGGCATGCAGACAGTTGGAAGGACATCCAAGCAGAGCTCAGGGAGAGATCTTGAGTTTCACTGTTGGTTGAATAAAATGAGCTGATTTTGCCAGTTGTCAGGCAGCAATCACAGCACTGATGAATGACCGAAATAACCAAATTCCTTTTGCAGCCAAATTCCATGGCACCTCCACAAAGTTGACTTACACCATCCATCACGACATCTGCTGATGTCCATGGGAAGGGGAGAGGGTGTAGCTCTCCATCCCACCCTGAGTTATTTTTACAGCTGGGAAAGGAGGTGGTGAACCTGGACGAGAGGGTTGGAGACTTTTCTAAAACAGCTCACAAAAGCTGTGAAATGAGAGCCAGAGCTTAGAAGGCTCCAGATCCCCAGATCAACAGCTTCAAATGTGTCACTGGCAGTGAACCCAGAAGGGCCGTATTCCCCAGAAAGGAATTTCCCTGGTTCTGCCCAAACAGACAAATAAAATCTCCCAGCAAAGTACTTGTCACCCACTGGTGTAGAAAGTTGAAAAAGATGCTTAGAACTCAGAAGCATCTCCAGCCATGCTGGAGGACACAGCTTCAGGGGGTAAAGGCAGGACACTGGGACACAGAGAGCGCCTCTGACATGCAGACTTTTGCCTTCACTGACACAAGACTTCTGGAAAAGACCCAACCAAGCAAAGATGATGGATCTGCACTGATTTATATCAGATGAAGATGGGTCTCTTGAAAATCAATTCCAGGTGAGGTGTGTGGAGCTGCCCAGAAGCTGTTTGCCAGTTTTCTCTCTCCATTCCCTGTTGCCAAAAGTGAAGATTCACAGGCAGCACAGAATGGTTCCCTCAGGAGGAGTCATTCCACACATGCCTTCCCAATAAGCAGAGTGGCAGTGTTTAGTAACCAAATTGGTCATTGCTGGCAATTGTAGAAACGGACAAAAATAGCAGAAAAAAATTTCACAATTTCCTGCATATTTTTCCTGATTGTTCCACAAAAAAAATGTTGGGTTATCCAAAAGAGAAGAATGGCTTAAACAAGCAAAACATCAGTAATCACCTGCTTTGCTGGGTGTTTGTAAATAACATAAGCTGGTTTTCTTAGCCAAATGTCATTCCTTTCCACAACCATCACTCCCTTCTCCCAGTTACTCACTGTGACTAATGGGAGGGGAAAGAGATTGTTGTCCTTTTTTCTCCCCAATGGATTTTAACCAAAAAACTTTCATTTTAGTTGGAACACACTCTCCTCTCCTCCTCTCTACCCCCCGCCCCCAGGATGGGAGACACCATCCTGTCTGCAGCACGAAATCCCTTGGCTTTGGTCACTTGAACATTCTACAAAAGTAGAAGATAGTCTCTAAGCCCCCAGTGGCAAACTGGGAGTGGTGAGACAAGACCTCTAAGTTTGTAACACTTCTCCAAGATGGCCAAGGTTCCTCAGCACATCCTTCATCAAATTCTCAGTTCTGCTAATTAAGCTATCAAATTCGTGTTGGAGGGGACAATTGTTTATGTTGTGTGGTTTTTTTTCAGGGCTGTAGATCTTGCCAGTAGAGTCTTTAGAATAAGAAAAGAAAAGCCCTCTGAATCGCTGCCCAGAAACTCAATCCCAAAAGCCTCCTCCCAACCTCTGTTTACAAAATTATAAGCTTTCTTTGTCCTAACCATTTTCCTGTTACAATAATATTCTTCATTTTCTATCTGACTTTTTTCTGGTGCATGGAAAATGTGATTTCATCGTGAAAGGATTTCTTATGAATCAATGCAGCAAAGAAATACAGAGATGTTTGCAGTAAATCACTCTCAAAGTAGAGACACATAGAAATGAGTTACAAGAAAAAGTAGATAATCCCAAGCCATTTCCAGATGGAAGGAGGTTATATTTTCCATACAGTGTATCTGGTTTTTGTGTCACAAAACATGCTGGTATTTATTTAATGTATTTTTTCTTTGTACCGTGGAGTTATGATTATATGAAATGAGTTTCCAAAAATGACAAACATTGGCCTGGTTTAGGTAACAAATGGAAGAATTGAGATACTGAGTTCAAACTGAGCTAAGGCTCAGCCCCTGTGGAAGTCAAGAGCCAAGTCCAGCTGCAGAATGTCGACTTCCATCCCCTGAGATCCCCTCCACTTCTGGGACAGTAATGACAAGGGGAAAGGTCCAATTCTCCAGTGCTTTGCAGTTTCTTTCACCCACTTCCCTGTGGCTAGCAGGGATGACATTTGGAGCTGGGCTGGCTTCTCCCCTTCAGTGAAGGGAACTGTGTCATCACCATCTCTTCGGAGGAGGCTTGGCAGGACTGAATGCACAGCAACTGGAGGAAGCCTCTGGATTGCTGACTTCTTGGAAGCACTGGACAGGGATCAGCCTGAGCCATGCATCAAACTGGGTGTGAGGTACCAAGCTATTCTCCTAAAGGAGAGACATCTGAGAGGCATTTAGAGAGGGAATCATTGTGGCTGAGGGAGGCTGAGTCACATCCTCCTAGCGGTTCCCTCATGCAGTGACCTAAAACATAGACAGGTAAATAAGGGAACTACATCCCCCTTCCAAAAACTCCCTGAGACCTGAAAATCTGGTGAAAAATCATGGAACTGTGGTTCATCAACCCTGCTGGAGTACAGCATCCTGCAAGGCCACTGAGAAACCTATGAGTCTAGTAGATATGCAAGCAAACAAGCAGCCTATAGAGAAACAAAAATAAAACCAGACTCTTTAACCTGAGTCTAGCTGTGGGCAGACAGTATAGGAAAGCTCCTGAACAGGCAGCTGGGGATAAAATATTCTGTAAAGAGGAGAGAGATCTTGAATTTTACGAACTAGTGAGAAAGATCATTGTGGTGTTCACATAAACAAAGCAGTGTGGGGCCAGGCTGCCTGTGGCAGTAGCCCATCTCCATCCAGGTTGGAAGGTGCCTGGGTGCTGGCCCAGGAAGTCACTTGCACTCCTGCTGGTGTTTTCTGCCTTGTTGTACTTAAATTTCTGGCTCCAACAGAGCAGTGCAGCTCTGTGGTCATGTCTCATGTGTTATTTAGATAAAGTGCCAAGAAAAAGAGCTGGGGTCACACGAGCCAGCTAGACAGGAGGATGAGGAGGGTAGTACAAAAGATGGTTTCAGGGAGTAGCTGATGTAGCAAAGCTCCCCTCCTTCGTTATCCAGCTAATGCAACATTCACAACAAACCTGCTGCTGGCTGTTCACAGTTTTGTGGAACTGGGTAAGGACTACAAATATTATAGATAGATGCTCCATAGAACTGAGCAAAGGAGGAGCTGGATCTTCATTAGAGCCCCTGGCTGGGCTGTTCCCCTGCTCTGAATTCCCAATCCTAATGGCACTGACAGGAGGTGGGATCCAGAGCCGCTGGTTATAAGGGTTTCGTGCTCACCGAAATGTCCTGAGGGCATGACCAGGTCCTGAGCTCCTGCAGGTCACTGGGCAGGGGACGAGCACACCCTTTTCCATGGGGCAACAGTCTTTGCATTTGTGATGGCTAGGCTGCCTCTGAGGCTGCCAGAGACCTGCGTGACCAGCTGCCTGCTGCTTTTTTTTTTTTTTCCCCCCAGGAAAAACTGGCACTCTGGCTATTCCAGCCCGCTCCTACCCTTAGAAACCTGACATTTTTTCTAGTGTTCCAAATAAATACACCAATATACAAGAGGAGTAGCACCAAGCCTGGAAAGCTGGCCCAGGCCGGAAGAAATGCCTGCAGGAGAGGAAGTGTTTGTCACACAGACACGCACACAAAGCTCCATTAGCCACGCTGTTTGCAGTCATCTTTGGGTTGCTGCTCCCTTCTCCTGCTGCCAGCGATCCCATCGGTGGGGATCGGCCGACCTCTAGTGGTGCGAGCCCACAGTGCTGGAAAAGAGGAGCAGGGAAGGAGCCTGCCTTCAGAGCACACCCACCACCTTCTGCGGGCATGGGCTCCGTCCCTGGGTTACAAAAAATCCCACAGAACTGGAGAAACCAAAAAGGGTGGGGGAGCATCCGGGAGACCAGAGGAAAGCAGCCACAAAAGCTCAGATTTCCAGTATCACCCTGGGGCTTGTGTGACCAAACCCTTCAGCATCTCCACCACAGATGTTCCCCAAGGACAAGTGGCTCTGAGAGGACATTTAGTTAAAAGGAGGTTGAGAGAGAGAGAACAGAAATGGGACAGCAGGATGCTGACTTTGCAGGGGGCTTGTGAGACCAGGAGGGTTATATTTAGGGTCCCTGAGTTCACATTCCTTGTTCTCTACAATCATTTTTCTTTCCTTCATGCAGCAGTTTCTGAAGAGGGGGTGTCTCCCTTGCTCTCAGCAGTGTGAAGAGGAGGGAAGCCAGGAATGAGCACCAGAGCTCTGAGAAACCTCACAGCCAAACATTTTCTCCTGCCTGGAAGGTGTTTAGGATCTCCCTCTGAGGCTGGAGCGGGGGTCCTTGGGAATGAAGGACAGCCCTTGCTTGGCTGAGGCAGAGAGCAGCCTGACGGGGCAAGGCTGAGGTTTCTCTCACGTGGAAGTGTGAGCTATAAAGATGTGTGAAACCCTATCTCCAGTGCTATCCATATCAAAGATTTCAAGGGGGCTGCTTTAAAATAGGACCTTGGCACAGGTTCCTGCTTCTCCTCACGTCTTACTGAGCGGCACTCTGCCAGAATGTCAGCTTGGCTACTCCACATGTCCCAGATATCCCAGGCATGTCCTACAAACCTTTCCGGTGCTCCCAGGGAGATCGTTGCCTCCACAAAAAGCCTCTTCTCACAGCTGTGGAGGGTCCCAGTGGCCCCTGAGCGCCATTTCCCCAGCTGAGGAGCAAGAGGAGTGTCTTCCTGAAGTGCCACAAATAAGGGCTGAGAACATACATTAAAAGGTCTCTAAAAACAGCATTAAGCAAATTGTCCACAGGGACTCATTTTTTTCCCTCCCACCCTGAGTGAGCACAAGTGAGGCATTTCCTAGAGACCCTTCAAAGTACCACAGTAAAATCCTAGAGGGACCATAGAGACCCCCACCCCTCATGTCCTGAGATCAATCCAAGCTGTTTCAAAGGGAGAATAACCATAACGATTTTCTCCCATTCCGCCCAGGCTTTCCTCCTTGTTTTTGCCCTTTTCAACTTAGTGCACTTGCAAAATCCAAGCCCAGAGAGGGAGCCCACAAGAGCAGAAGCCTTTCAGGATTACCCCAAGGCTAGTGGGTGAGTGTTTTCCCCCTGCTCTCCCAGCTGGAGGAACAGGCAAGATTGATTCAACAAAGATACCCAGCAGCACTGGAAAAACTGAGATCTCAGCAAAGCCAAAGGCGTTTGCTAAGCATCTCCTATTAGGAGAGTGCTCTCACAGAGCTGTCCCACAGACAGCCAAGACAACGAGGTGCCTCAGCAATAAACCACTCTCCTCTCCCCCTCCAGCCCTCTGGAGTGAGTGCAGTGCATCCCAGTAGAGCTGCGCTCTGCCAGGGCCGAGGTCGCTGCTGCTCTCTGCTTTGATTCAACACAATGTCCCCTCCCACATGCTGTTTTCATTAGAGCCTGGATCTTCTGGCAAGGGCACTGTGCACAGTCATGAGAAGCTGCTCACTGGTGGCTTGTTTTATCCAGTTGTTGGAGGCTTAAAACAATGAGCTTGCAAATATTTCATTCCTCCCCCGCACTCTTGCTTGCTTCTTACTTCCTCTCTTTTCCTTCTCTCTTTTTTTTTTTTTTTTTTTTTTTTTTAGGAGAGAGAAGAGAGGTATATAGGAGATAGCACTGGATCTTGGGATTGGGAGGGATGAGGAAAAATAGATCAGAAGGGTGTTTTCTTTCCTGTTGTGAATGCACATGCATGTGAGCACACTTGTGTGTGTTTCACACCTGCACTCTCCCAGCTGTCCAGCACCATCACAAACTGCACATGTTTATTGCCCTGACACAGGCAGGAAAGCTCAGAGCAGGACCCCTTTTCACCACCACTAGAAAGATGCCCCATGTAAAGCCACACAGCTGTCACAGTGTCATCAGGACAGAGGCACATTCCTCTCTGCTTTCACCCTGGCAGGCCCAGACATGGAGAGGAGGGAATCTGGAATCCAAAAGGACAACCCCCATTTTGTGACTGAATGCTCTCTTCCCTGCCTTTGACTGGGAAACTTCTGCTGGGAACAGCTGTCATTGAGACACGTTGATGCCCCAAGCCCCAGGTGATGTGATGTGTGAGGAAGAATTGGTTTTGACTGGAGACAAAAACTTCATGTCTGTTTCTGCCTGAGCTCTATGTGAGGATGGGGCAGTTAAAGCAGTGGAACAGGGCAAATTTGGGGTGGCAGCCAAGAGGCAGGAGGGTGTGACTCACCCTGTGACCATCAAGGCATGAGGAGGCAGAGGACAGTTCCAAGAACTTGTGGGTACAGCCAGCTAGAGGCCATCTGTGAGGCAGCTGGAAGCAGACATGAGGCAGAGCATGAGTGAGGTGGTAAATGAAGAACCACTGAGCATGTCGGAAAAAACTCTTGCCTTGTGCTGGGGCACAGAGGTTGTGAACAAATTGCTTCATATCCCTGCATGACTCACTTTGCTTTCTTTAGCCTGGCTGTAGCATGTTGGGATTGCCTGGACTCTTCTTTGTCACTACTTCACGTCTGCCTAAAACTGCCAGCACAAGGGGCATCCAAGGAAGGACAATGACATAAAATCATAGAATCATTTAGATTGGAAACTAAATGATCCTAAGATCCTAAAATCCTTAGGTCATTGCATCCAATCATTAACCCAGAACTGCCAAGTCCACCACGTAACCATGTCCCTAAGTGCCGTATCTACACACCTGTTAAATGTCTCACTGGATGGTGACTCAACCACTGCCCTGGGCTGCCTGTTCCAATGCCTGATCACCGTTTTGGTGAGGAAATTTTCCACAACATCCAATCTAAACTTTCCCTGGGGCAGCTAGAAGCCATTTCCTCTTGTACTGTCACTTGTAACTGGGTAGGAGGCTTCTCCCCACCTGGCTATAGCCTCCTTTCAGGTAGTTGTAGAGAGTGATGAGGTCCTCCCTCAGCCTCCCTTTTCCCAGGCTAAAGACCCCAGCTCCCTCAGCTGCTCCTCGTAGGACTTGTGCTCCAGACCTTTCACCAGCTTCATTGCCCTTCTCTGGGTATGCCACTGGACATGGTGAGCATCAACTAACCAGGGAGAAGAGACCAGTCTAGTGCTACTTTGACTCATCTAAGTTTTTGAATGAGGCTGCCTGCCTGATTTGCTTGGACTACATTCTCCATGGGAGCCAAGGCTGCCTGGTACTGCTATGGGGTGGGAAGAGTTGCTGGCACTGAAGGGACAGTCTTTGGGCTGCACTCACGTGAAAGGCAAGCAGGCTCTGGCAGAGGCTGTGCAAAGCACACAAGTCTGGGACCAGCAGTGCTGGGAGTGAGTGCTCTACACCCAGCTCAAAGTGCCCTGACTGCATTTGCCTCCTGCAGATACCGGGCTGACTCCCAGCCCTTTTATCTCAGGGATGTACAAACCCAGCTGCCTCTGAGCATCTCTCCAGCTCAGGACATCTCCTTACCTCACCTCTACAAAAAAACCCCACGTGCCCTTGGTTCGTACAAGTGAGATAAGAGCAGAGCAGCAGGAGCACAATTCAGATGTGTGCTCAGGAGAGGAGCCACAGAAGAAGCTGGCTGCAGGCAAGAAGACATCACCTCCTGCCCGGCTTTGGGCATGCAGCACTCCAAGGCTCCATCACTTGGAGACACATCCCTGCAGATGGAGCCAGAACCTCACAAAGCAGAAGGACAGCGCCGTCCTACCCATCACCCTTCTCCAATCGCTGTGCTCTGAAGACAGACTAGCCCAGCCTCTCTCCTCCCTCTCTCCCCCTCTCTTCTTCCCTCCCTCCCTCCCTCCCTCCCTCCCTCCCTCCCTCCCTCCAACACATCCAGGGTTTTGTCTTCCCTCCCTCTCCAGATCAACCATTCCTGAGCGTCACATTGTCCCTCTTTCTTCCATATTTAACCCGAATTCCTTTCTGTTGTCTTTTCCTGTACGCCACAGCCACAGAGAGTGGGTAATTCCTGCACCACAGGCTGCATGTTCATGCCCTTCTCTGAGCAGTAACATCCTCCTGGCATGATGATGATGATGATGATGCCCCCAGAGTCATTTCTGGTCTGTCTTTTCTTACTTCCTTTTCTTATGATGGACTTCTCCAGGCCCTGCTGGTTTGGATGGCAGCCCTCATTCTGGTCTGGTGCTGCTCAGCCCCAGTCTGTGTGGCCAGAGGAACCCCAGACAGTTGTGCAAGGGGCCCTTTGCCTTTCTATCAGTCAGTCTCAGTGTCCCCATTGGATTGGCTGAGCCACCCAGGGAAGCAGTAACTCAGCAGCAGCGTCCTGGACACCACTGCAGGGTTTGCAGCTCACTTCTATTCCCAAGGGCATAGCATGAGCACAGGTAACACCAGCCCCAGGGTGGCTTTTGCCCACATCAGGTCTGCTCCACCCTTCCCATCCTGTGGAATTTGTCTGGTTCCTGGCCTTTGCCCAGACATGATACTCAGGAAAAGCCATATTGTATCATACTTTCTTGTTTCCCTTGAGGACGCTTCTGAAGGATACCCAGCCCTGCTGAGAAGCCTGGGAAAGAATAAAAGAAGTGAAGGGAGATGAACCCTCTCCATCCCCACCACCATGACCCTAATTTTGCTCCAGATCTGAGGGTTGCTTATAGCTTAGACAACCAAAAATTGTGGGGGGAGAGGGGAGCATACCCACCACCACAGTTTCTCAAGCCAGGGTTTCCTGACTGTCTGACACCATACCCACCCTTTTCTCTTGAAACAGCAGGCAGAGAGGAGAGAGAAACCTTGCCACCTTTCACAGCCCTACAAGAAACACTCCCTGTATGGCCCCAGGTCCCCAGAGCCACGAGGGGAAAACTACTGTAACGAGAAAAAAACTACTGATTTAGGAACATGAAGGTGAGCACCCAATAGACAAGGGGAGATGCAACGGGAGCAAGGTTTCCCAGCATGAAGCTGGTGGGACCTGCCTTTCCCTGTGGTCACACCAGAACCACAAGCCTGGCCTGGGTACAGCAGCAATCTGCAGAGAGAGAGACCCTGAAAAGCCTGTGCTGTCAGAGCTGGCGAGGGGAAATGAGTAGCAGATAAGAACATGTTGAGGAAAAACACAAACCAGAAGTTCCGGAGGAATTTTGGAAAGGAAATGAGGAATTAACTGCAGAAAAGGCGGGAGGGGGGGGGGGGGGGGTGTGGAATGAGAAGCAGTTTATGGCTTGCAACAAATAGCCTGTGTGCACCACCTCGCCAGGCACTCCCTGCCTCTCCTCCCTGCCCAGGGATACTCTGCAGTGGCCATCCCAGCCAGCCAGGAACAGCAGGAATGGGAAAGCGGCTGGTGCTGGGTCCTGGGGATTCCAGTAGGAATCAGAGAAGAAACAAAACTAAGAGAAGCTAGAAAGAAAATACCATCCCTGCAGTGTCAGAAAGGGCGAGGAGGCTGCAGGTCCTGTCTTGCCTGCAGGTAGATGAGGGACAACTGAGGCCAAGGCTGGCGGGTGCCAGGTACCTCAAAGGTTCCGTGATGAGCCTGGCTTGGAGGGCACTTGGTGGCTGGCGTGCCCACCCACAGCCCCACGGCTATTTCAGAGAAACCATTCCATCTCCACCCCTTTCTTTTTTTACCTCTCTTGCCTTTGCCTCCAGGCACAAGCCCCACAGCACGGGGTCCCCACTGAAGCAGTCCCCGAAATCCGCCCCTCGCCCTGCAGCTATTTTAGAGAAAGGCAGGAGGTATTTTTAGTGCTGCCGGCCCCCGGGAGAAACTCTGAGCCTCTGAGCCACAGCAGTGCTGGCGCCAGAGAAACTGCCGCTGCTCTGGCTGACATTTCTTGTATAATTAAACTCAATCCATCCAGGGGGCTGGGACTTGGCCACCAACTCAGCAAGGAGAGGAAGGAGAGGAGCCAGAGAGCCAGGGGCTGAGTGCTCTGACAGATGCTGGGAAATGCTACGCAAATGCTGGAAAAGCCTGGCCTGAGACTTTGGGGGAAGTTTTGCCAGGCACAAGGGAGCAGGATGGCTCTGAAAGGCATAGGGAGTGGGATTCAATGGGAGAAGAGCCCAAACTGCCAGCTCGGCAAGGGCAAAGACCCCACACAAGCATCATCCTACCCCGTTCTCTTGCAGTCTTGCAGGAGATGGACCCCAAAGGGTTACCCAAGGCTGGACAGACAGCCTCTAAAGGCAACCTGGGAAAAAGCAACAGGACTTGCACAGCACCCAGTGCCTGCAGGGCAAGCTGGAGAGATCCCTGCTGGTAAACAAAAGCCCAGGCCGGAGCTGGAGCCGTGTCGGAAGTTTGGGGGCTGTCTGGTTAGCCAGCATCTGGTGAACACAAGCTGCGGCTGGAGGCTGACAAGCAGCAGCACAGCCCCTCCTTCTTCCCACACCCACCGCCCGGCGTCTGTCCGGGGGCCCCAGTCTGCCATCGAGGAACAGGGGAACAACAGCCCAGAGAAAACAGCACCCACCAGCTTTCATATGGGTTTGGGGTTTGGGTTGTTTTTCCCCTGTGCAGAAACACCAGAGCATTTATTCCTATGCTCCCTTAAACTTCAGGATACATTTCCAGCAATCCAAACACCAAGCTGGCATTCCAAGCAACAGTATATTTTATATAACTGGTTCTTTTTTTGTTGTTGTTTTTACCACTTTATAAAGCAATACAATGAACTGCAAAGAATCCGACATCTGTACAATGGGAAGACAACAGCGGAGTGACATTCACACACGGACATGGTGCGACCGAAGCCATCCTTACACGCACGACAACATTATGGGCATAAAGATACAAAATATAATGTATTTTTTTTTCCATCTATATAAATACACAGAAATGGGCGAGTCTAAAAGTTTGAAACTGTTTGTTAACACTGATTAGCAAATAAATCTGTAACATTCCCAAAGTAACAAAGACAACAACAACAACAACAACAACAACAAAACACCCCACGCATAACACGGCGGCACAGGATCCGCCAACAGAAACGTCATATTGCTTCCTTTTTTCTTTCTTTTTTTTTCCTTTTTAAGGAAAAGAAAAAAAAAATAGTAACCCCAAACCAACCTCGCAATTTGCAAAACAAACGAACAAAATGAAACAAGCCCCTGCGGGCTCCTTTGCTGTCTGATCATCCTGCCTGCTCCAATGGGAAGGGTTGCCTTTTGTTGATGCTGTTGTCTGGGGTTTTTGGGGCAACTGGTTTCTTTACCTGCCCGACCTGCTGGGTGGGGATTTACTTTGCACTTTGGTTCAGGCGGTTGAATTCACTGAAAAAAATCAATGCCCAGAGGCTGGGTTGGGTTTTTCTCCCTGCCTGGTTTGTTTTCCATGTGTAATTTGACCAGGACGCAGCCAGCAAATGTTGCATTCAGAGCAACCCCAAACTCTGCTCAAAACCATGAGCCCTGCTGTCTCCACCGGTGATGAGGGGCTGGTGAAGACCATGCAATGGTACATCACATCACCAGCTGATGACATGGATCATCTCCCAAAAGAGCTCCCAGGGGCAGAGCCAGAGGCAGCCCCATAGAATGGGAACTCCACATTTTGTGCATTGCAGGTGCCACTGAGCAGGACAGACAGCAAATTACTTCCCCGGGGAGCATTTCCCAATAGACAGCAATATCGACAGCAAAGGCAGGACGGGCTTCTCCAAAGAACAAACTGACACAAAAAGGGCACGTACAATAAATTTACACACACACAAAAAAAAATAATATATATCTATCTATATATATGTGGGGAAAAGTGCGTTTTTAAGGATATCTTTGGCAAGAATATATGCAGTTCTTTGTGTAGGAAGGAGGGATGTGTGTGTTTGTGTGTGTGTGTGTGTGTGTGTGTGTGTGAGCGAGAGAGAGATACCATCCGGCTGCTGACAACGGCAGTGTGATTACAATGAAACATATGCTGGACTCAACTCGTGTAAGCTCGAATCTCAAATAGCATGACTGCACTTAAAAAAAAAAAAAGAAAAAAAACCCCAAAGAGTATTTTCTGTCCCTTTCGTAAGGAAAAAATATCAACACTAGGTCCCCACCAGCTCCAGGACCTGGGCAATCCTAAATGCTGCTGATGGTCTCTCCCGGGGACAGAAAGGGTTGTTACACCTTAAAACCTTCTTTTAAAAAGGAGTTAAAGGAAAAAAAAGTGCCTTTAAAGGGAGCTGATAAACACCCGGCTACATCATTGGAAGGTGATTAGCTGTGTGTTAAAAAATAATACAATCATCAGATGATTTTGTTAGTGTTTGAGATTTGGATACAGTCTAAATTTTCAGCTAGTGGATTAGTGGGGAAGCCGGGAGAGGCTTAGGGCCCAAAGCAAGTGTGATGCTATTGGCAGGTATCTTCTGGGGTTGGCTTCTATGCAACATCTCTGGGGTGCTTAGATCTGTTTCATTTGTATGGGGAGAAAAAGAGAAAGAGGAGTTCCAAGCACCAGTTTCCAAGGCAGCAGATTAAAATAAAATTACATTATTATAATCTCTTTTCTTAGCAGTGAGAAAACCAAGTCTGAAAAATAGAGGCTTTCAAAAATATATCTTTATATATCTATAAACACAGTGTTTTCTCTGATGGGTGAATGGCAGGGTGAGGAGATTACGGGTGAGATCATCTCTTGTCTCGCTTGAATTTCGCAGAAGGAGGGAATCACTTTTTGGAAATGTCAAAAATTAAAAGATCTCTGCATCTGTGCGGCCAGGGAGCCGGGGAGGGGGAAAACCCTCCCAGAACCTCCTGTCCCACCACCATCTCACAACCAGCTCCTCGCTACCCCTCCTTTCACACTTCAGTCCATCAGCAGAGCCCGTGGCCCTGGCACGCCGCTCACTCCCCCACACACACACACACACCCCGCACACACGCACTGCTCACACGCAGCCACCCCACACTGGGGCCCCCGCCTCTTCCCCCATCTGTATTTTGCCTTGCTCTGGATTTTCTTTTAACATGCAGGTGTTTCCCCAGGGCAGGGGAAGGGGGGGATATAGTGGGGGAGATATGATGCGCAGAAAGCGATATGGTGAAAATAAATATTTTTGGAGCGTAAATTTAACCTTTTTTTTCCTCCTTAAAATTTCATTAGCTTACAGTATTTTGTCAGTATAGCTTGTATATATATTATAGCTATCAAGGCAAGGGTGGTCCACAGGAGACAAGCTCTCCAGGGGACTGCAGTGCTATGTGTCTAATTTTTGTCCCCAAAAGACTATCTGGGCCACTTTGCACTGAAAACTTTGTCCAAAAAAGCTCTCAAGGGCTTGCTATTTGCAGCAGAGGGCTCAGTAATGACCCCGCAGCTCCAGCTGGACTATTCCCCCTGCCCTAAACCTGCACATGTACCCGAAACATCTTCTGCCCCGTCCCCAGCACCATAGGGCTGGGACATCCACCTGCTGCACCCCCACCATGATCTCTCCCCCTGCAGTGGCACAGAGGCCCTCTGCCCCTCTCTCCACCCAACTTGCCCTCCTCACCTCCCAAAGCTAAGGGAAAAGCCAACAGCACTGAAATCACTGCAAAACTATGGTGCATTTCAGGGGCACAACCTCAAACCAGATGGTTTAGGGGGTACACATGCATCAACCAGGGTGGCTCTCAGAGGACCTGTTACCTCCCCACTGAGCCAAAGCTGCCCATCCACTGCAGGCCCCTTACTTCTTTTGTTTGTTTGTTTTTTAAATTTTCTTCCTTCTTTTTCTTTGTTTTTTTTTAACGTGGCCTCCAAAACAAAAGGAGAAAAAAGCGCCTGAGTTACTTGTAGTCGTTTGCCTTTCGTGCAACTTGAATGTCCATGCAATTTAAAAACCGCTTGCGTGTCTCCGAAGAGCTAGATAGGGGTAGCCACGGGTCTGCTGCTTTGCACAGGGAACCCACCTGTGCCAGCATCCGCTATTATTATAATCATTATTATTATTACAACTATTCCTTTCCTTTCTGTTTTGCTTTTTTTTTGTGTTAGGAGAATGTGACAGGCCGCAGGAGAAAACTGTCAAAGAGGACTAGTGACAGGAGGGAAAAGGGGAAGATGGGAGAGGAGGTGACTTTCTGCATCCTCCAGTTTCCTGAGGAGTATCCACCTTTCCCAGGTGCTGGGTGGCAGGAACCCCCACACCTCCTCACAGGCTGGGGGGCACAAGAACCCCTGGAGAAGTGGAGAAACAGCGTGACCCCCCTCTCCGGGTGGACTCACAGCATCTCACCTGTGACTGGTGCTGGGCTCTGGGTCAGCAAAGGTCAGCCCATGGCCAAGCTCCCCAGAGATTGGAAGGTTCAGGACCAATTTTCCCATGTCCCCAGCAAGTTACCAGGTCGTGAGCAGGTTTTAGGGGATGCACAGGGACCAGTGAGGACCCTCCTCTGCAGCTGGACAAGGGAAGGTTTCTGAGAGCATCTCCTCTGGTGTCCCATAGACCCAGTGCATGCCATTATCTCCTACAGGTCAGTTTAAACACACAGCAGATGGAGCTGCTGGGATGAAGCTTCTTCCATGGGTTTTGCCAGTTGCCTCTTTTTTTTCCAGATGGAAAACACCAGTCATGGTCCCACAATCAGTCCCAAATGGATGTCACCACTTGAGGCCATGGTGCTGAAAGCTGGAAACACACCCCTCACTGCCGCCTTTGCTTTGGTCACCTTCCCTGCAATGGGACATGCATCCCCTCTGGCATGACTTTGTGGCTCTCCTTCGTAGGTGCGTGGCTTTGGTTCCTCTACGTGTGTGTTTGGCTTGTGTTGAGTTTTTAGGGGCTTTGTTGGTGTTTTTCTGTTGTTTGCTGTTTTCCTCCAAAATTCCAACCCTTCCCCCCCCCCAATTCACTTCCCTCTCCCACAATGCACTTCCTCACACTCCTTCTCGGATCAGCTCCAAGTCCTTCTCCAAAATTCAAGAATCACCCGCAAGTGCCAGCTCATCTCTTCTGGCCGGAGCCAAGCATGACCCTCGAGACAAAGTTGACGATGGCTGCAGCTGGCTGGTCTGGGTCCAGCTCAGCAAAGAGGTGGCAGATGTTGTCTGTGGTGCTCCCTTGCTTCCTGGCCACAAAGCCGAAGAGCCTGTGTGAAGAGAAGGCAAGAGCCTCAATATTGCTCCTGCACGGATTACCACCACCCTCTTCCAACATGGTTTTGTACCACTTCCCCTCTTTAACACCCACATCTCACAACACAGAGGGATACATCCCAAACCAGCCTGCATGAATGCCCATTTCCTCTTCCCTTTGCTCAGTTTCTTTGAACGCCAAGTTTCAATCATTTCTTGACCCAACCGCCCTTGCTCTGAACATCTCTGCCACTCTTCCCAAGTCCATCCCAAAGAAGGGACCTTCCAGATGAGCACAGGATTGCCTTGGTTTGGCCTCTTGAAACCAGAGGTGAGATGCGCTGGCCATTGGGGCAAACCCTCCAAGAGATGAAGGCCGTGCAAGGACACAGGAAGCTGAATGAGACCATCTGGTTATTTCTGTCTGTCTCTCCCCTGATGAATAAAATGTCCCTTATTTTTTTTAAATTAGAATGTGCAAACTCAAGTTATAAATACAGGGGGAACAGAATGTGAGACAGGCCCAGGCTACGGCATTTCTAATTGGGGAGGGGAAATATCCCAGCAGCTGGACATCCTAATAAAAACCCCTTCGCTCACACAATGGCTAAAATTAGTGGGAGCTGGCCCCTGCAAATGGGCTCAGCCAACAGCTCTGTGCTCCCCCATGGATCAGGACAGGAAGAAAGGGAAGAGATGAACAGTAGCTCACATGCCATCAGCATAACCCCATCTCTGCTCTATAACCTGGCTCCCAATGACTCCCCAACTCTCCCAGTGTTGGGAGAGTTTCCAGTTTGGTCAGTTCAGCAAGAGCCATGCCTGCTCTGACCAGGAATTTGGGGTTAAAAGATGCATCCAGAGTTCCCAAGACTATGATCTCATGCTTAGGTGAAACACTCCTGCAGTGAGGAGCTGAGCCCACCTCAAACACAGCCAGGATGCCTTACACAGGACATCTCCCAGCCAATGCCCGAACACAGGCAGAAGCCACCTCAACAGCAGCTGGGAGGAATCTGCTGGGAAGCACAGAAAGTACTTACTTGGCTGGGCCACTGCCATCAGTTTTAGTCCACCTGCAAGGAGAAGAGAAGGTGTGAGAGATGGTCCCTCCCGCACCCCACAGAGAGACAGGGCCTTTGGCTTTATGGAAAAATGATGCACCTCTCCCTCAGCATGAAGATGCTTGGAGACATCAAAAAGTCACCAGAAGAAGCTGGCACTGCACCACATTATCCAAGGGGACCTTGCATTCTCTCTTTGCAAGAGCAGAGGAGAGAGCAAGCGAAGACCCTGCTCCAAGCATCCCAGGAGGCTACAGGAGTGAAAGGGCTGGGGGTCATGCACTCCCCCCAGGTTAGGGCACTCACTTTCGTTCCTGGGGGTCCAAGTCACAGAAGGTGACAGTATTGAGGGGGTAGTGTCTTCGGAAGAACAATCTGAAACACAAAGCAGGGAATATCAGGGCCAGGGAAGCTTCACCACTGTCTCACCACAACCCAGCTCCACCAGCCCAGGGGACACTGACATAGGTCTCCCATAGGATGTTCCAAGAGTCAAGGACAAAGCCCAGCCATGTCCATGACCAGGTTGATGCCATTCTAGGGACATCCTTCACCAACACACTTCCTGAATCACAGCCCTGTGGGCTTTAGGAATGAGCCAACACTGGCTTTTGGCCAGAGATGTGGCCATGGAGGCTCTTACTTCCTCTGGTTGTCCGTTAAGGTGATGCCTTGTGCGGAGACTTTGAAGTGAACAATGGTAGCTGTGGGCGTGGGGTCAGCCACCAGCGTCTCAGCAACAGCCTTCGAGATGGCCTGGGGGCCTGTCAGAGACTCCATCTCCACTGAGTTGATGAAGAGGACATTGCAGGCTGGAAAGGGAGACAGCAGACATGGAGTCAAGCAGTATTCCAAGCCAAGCTCACCTCACAACAACCCCTCTCAACTCACCTGCACCCTGTTTGAGGAGGTCCGTGGCTGAATTGGTTGCTGACGCAGAGTCTTTCTTTTCCTCCATGGGATCTAGGAGACATGGGATGGTTACTGGTGCTCCCTGCTTGGAAACCTACCCCCTCCCTGCAGGCTGTGAGGACAGATGCAATGCTCTTACCTCGGTCAGGAATGACCAGCTTGCAGGGCAGGGCCAAGGGCGTGATGGAGTGCTGGTACACCAGCGCTGAGAGACAGCCTGGGGAGAGAGGGAAGATGGTCAGCACAGGGCCAGTGTTGCCAGGTGAAGAATTGTTTGCACCTGCTGGGTTAATACAATAATCCTTTTGCAAAATCATTGGGCTATGGAACCGCACAATCCAAACTACGATAACCATTAACCAAAGAAAGGAACAAGAAACTCCAGCTTTCCCTGATTAGGTCACCATTGCTCTGGGGGGATGGAAACAGGCTTTTAGGTGGGTTTCCTCACTAATGGTCCTAATGCCACACATGGCAGTTCCTCTCACTGAAATCACCATGTAGCCCTCCACAGACAGCTCAGGGAGGGGACAGAGGTGCCAGGGCCACTTTAGGAACAAAAAATGCAGCAAAGGTCTTCATGCAGCTCCTCAGACAACATTAGTCATGGAATAAATGGAACAAGGGGAGCCCCTGCCCTCCACCCTCCCAGCAGCATTAGCTGTCCTACACGTGTCTGTAGATAGGTATGTACCTATGCATACAAGCATGTTTGTGTGCTCTCATGAGTGTGCATGAACACAGAGGCTCCAAAAGCCCGCAGCATTCAGTTACACAGGGACAAGAGGCAGTAACAGGCTCTCCCAGACAGCTCTGCTTTGACAGTAGGCAAGGCTCTCCCAACCCAACCCCACATGTGGAAAGCACACTGGGGGGACTTACCAAAATTAGGCTCGTTGGGGCATCCTTTTAGTTTCACACCTCGTGAGCTTGTCTCGATGAGGAAGTGCCTCACCAGCTCATTGGCCAAGTCTCCTGGGAAGAGATGAGAGGTTCTCACACCACAGCCACCCTCCTCCTATTACTATGCAGTACCATTAAGGAACCAGTGCTCCAGCTCAAGAGATGGGTCCCTAACACTACACACACCCTCCTCAAATCTGTCCCTTTGCACATGGTCAACCCCCAGCCAAGCTGCCCCACAGTGCTGGTGGGCTGGAGAGGCTGTACCCATTTCATTATACTGAAGTCCAAGATGTAGGTGCTCCTGAGCCCTCCACAGCTCAGGGCAGAGGATGCCTGGTGCTTCCCTGTGCCCTGGGAGGCAGGGATCCTGCCACATCAGCACATACCCAAGGGCATGACTGGCTCAGCAGCCCCAGCTGCCCGCTCGCCCTGGCTGAACGATGGAAAGCATCTCGGCGTGGGAAGGAGAAGGGCACACAATACCTTTCTTGTTCTGCTGCATGACCGTGGGAGGCGGAGAAGCAACTTTCATGGCAAGGCCATAGGCTCCCCGGAAGGAGTGGCTGTCCCGGATGATGAAAGCCCCCGGCTCCCTGTCCTTGAGCAAGGCAATGGCTGCAGGAGAGAATGGCAGAGCTCAGACAGGCACAGTGAGAACCAACACACCCTGAAGAGACCAGCAGGTGTAGGTTGGACAGGGTGCCCCCGCTCTCATAGCCAGGCACCACAATATTACTGTGCCTCCTGCACGTCTGAGTGGGTTGCCAGGATGAGGCTCATCTCCCCCCACCTCCCCTGCCCTTGTGTGGGCATCTCCAGTTCCCACCCTGCCTATGTCTGAGCAACCAAGTACTGGAGAGCAAACAGGAGCCAAGGCCCAAATGCTGGGACCATGCCCCTGAAGGCATCCTGCCGCCTCCTTGTTCTCCCCGCTCTTTTTAGCCATGTTTCCAAGACCTCTGAGCATTATTAGCTCAAGATCCAGGTGTTTTGCACCCTAAACTGCAAACACAGATCCACAGCACACTGCGGGGACTGGAGCTCTTCTACCAAGGGGAAGGTTTGAAGAGCCCACATCACACAAACCTGCAGCTGAATGGGGTTTCGACCCCCATCCAACCCTTGCTAATCCCTGTGATTCCAGATACATCCCAACTCCCAACCCTGTGTCATCTACTTACCCTGCTCCCTAGAGATGTCTGGTTTGTACCAGTACTTGGAAGTATCCTGCACAAACTTGACATTGGCACGAGTCTCAGGACTGATGTCTGCAGGAAAGGGAAGACAAGAAAAAAGTTAAAAGATGCTGTATCTGAGACTCTACATCCAACCAAAGCATTAATACGTCCACCTCCTTTCAGATCCAGCACATTGCACTAACCTCAGCCCAGTTCCCCATACCCACACAGGGTATCACTACCTGGAGCTTATGGGGCTGCTGGGCATCTAAAGCTAAATCCAAGCTCAAGAGGTCTCAAAGGGCTGTGTGTCAGATGAGCCCCTATGGTACACAGCCAAAGATGAAATGGGAATTCTTCATTTAAAAGAAGCTGGCCAGGTGAAATAAAAACTGTTGGAGGAAAGAGGTATGTCTGGAGGTGCCAGAGAGATCCTGACTTCAGAGGACCTTCACTGCTCTCTGATGTTCAAGATTTGGATCACACTTCATAAAAGTAAATTTATTCCCTTATCTTTGCTCTGTGAAGAGGAACTGGACAGGTCAATCTACCCTAGGCAAAGCAGCCCCAGCCTGGCTGTGCCTTGTTCAGTGCCCACCAGAGGCACAGCCCCAGCGGGAGCTGGTCCTCTGGCTGTGAAGCTGTCATTTACTCAGGCAACACTTACAACCACCTGCTTTCCAAAAACAACCAGGCAAACAACCAAGAGGATTGGATAGCATCTCTGCTGGAGACATGTTATCAACCCTCAGCAATCTGGTTACCTTCGGAGAGGCAGGGGGCTCACTCCCCTCTCCAAGCAGCTTGTTAATTGTTACAGGTTTTAATTGCTCATGCTTCCCCCCTGGGAAAGGTCCTTGGCCGCGGGAGTCACAGGGCCCGGATGAGTGCCAGAGTGCCCACAAAGGGCTGCCTGCTCAGCAGAGAAACTGGCCCAGCAGCCGGAGCCACCGCTGCCCCACAGCTTTATTCCCCTGCTCCTATCAGCCCAATCTTGACGTCACCAAGGTGTCTGTAACCAGAGCTGGCAAAAGTGTACCAGGCAGGATGGCACCTGGGGCATGGCACCATCGGAAATGAGGAGGCAGTGGGGTCCCAGTAGGGTAAGCCCTCTGGGAATGGGGCCAAGAGGTCAGTGCATCCCCACGGCAGAGAAAAATCGCCTCCAGGAGCTTTGATCTCCTCATACACGTCTCTGGAAGCTGTTTATGCCAGAGATGCTAGTCGGTGTTTTTCCTGTTTGGATTTGTCAGAAAGTGCAGGAAATGGCCCCAGCCCCAGCGGTGCCTTTGGTTTGCGGATGGACAGGAGGGGTAAATCAGGACATGGCTGCAATCCCTTTCCTGACAGCCAGCAAGGAGGAGGAGGGGAGAGCCCTGAGTAGGGCAGGGGGACGTGGGAACCTCCAAGAGCATCCCTTACCTGGCATGGAGAACTTGGAGAAGTCCGGCAGAGTGTGGGAGAAGGCGACGGCGCTCCCACCGCTGGGGCTGGACATGCCGCTGGAGAGGGGAGAGGACACCTTGCCGTTGACAGTGGCATAGTTGGGGAGGCTGTTGGAGCGGTCCCCAGCCGACATGCGCCGCTTCTCAGGCAGAGCAGGCTGCGAGGTGGGGCTGCCCTGGCGGTAGGCAGCCGAGTCCGGGGAGGAGGAGTGCGGCGTGCTCGTGCCGGGGTAGTATGCCGGGGAGACGGGGAAGGACGGCGTGGAGGGGGGCTGGTAGCCAGAGGAGCTGCTCTGCCGAGACAGGGTCAGGTGCCTTTCCTCTGGGCTGGAGTAGCCATACAGGGGGCTGCCAGGGGATGTGGCTGCCGCTGCTTGGTGCCTGGACAGGCTGGGGCTGCCTGGTGGGGCCACCAGGTTGCCATGGGCCATCACAGCATGCCTGCCCAGCCCAGGGCTGCCAGGAGCAGCGCTCATGCTGGGGTTGATGGCTCTTCGCCCAAAGCCAGGGCTGGGCGGTGTATTCGTAGCCACTGTCCGGTGCAGGCTGCGGGGGCTCCCTGGCAGAGTGTGGACCCCCACCACATTGACCTGGGGCTGTGGCCGAGCTTGGGGTTCTGGCTGGAGGCCAGCTCGGCCATCAGGGTAGTCGGGGCTGCTGTATGCCGAGCTCGGGACCCCTCCTTGGACCATTGCAAATGAAGATGGAGACGAGTTTTGGTAGCTGCTGTGAGCAGAGGGCATCTGAGAGCCAACAGGCGAGCGGTACAAGGGCTCAGCTGAGGCATGGGGAGGTGTAACCGTGCCATGGGGGCTGCCTTCCGACGGGTAGCTGCGCAGGGAGGCCCTAGGGAGAGATGAAGAAAGGTAGAATTCAGCTCCATCGCTGCTGACTGATACTGGCACCTTCCTGCATGTGGCACACAGGGAAACTGAGGCAACAGAGCCAGTCAGCTACTTGGTTGTTCAGAGGCAACTGTGGGATGTGTCCAGCCAGCTTCATGGAAGCAACTAGAGGCAGCTTTATCTCCACCATGAATCCCAGTTCCATCTCAAAGTATGACTCTCTGGGGAACAGAGCCATTTTCCAGCTCTGCTCCCAGCAAACCCCTGATTTATTCTGCCCTGCCAGCCTGCATGGTTGCAGAACACCTCATGGCAGGGTAGACAGGGACAGGGACAATGGCTCCATCTCACCCCAGAGGACTTATGCTCAGCCTAACGCAGGGCTAGGGGTTAGCACAACCCATCCCTCCTCCCACTCCAGGGTCCAGGTGAGAGGTCTCTGAGGTCCAGTAACCACCAAGTAACCAGCAGTGACCCAGATTTGTGTTCTCGGGGCACCAAAGTGTACAGCTGGCCAGGATACCCAGACCCTGCATGGAGAGATGTGGGTCTTTGCAAAGGCAGTTTCCATGTGGGAACAAGCACCATCCCTGGAGATGTTCAAGAAACAACTGAACATGGCACTTAGTGCTCTGATTTAGTTGGCTGGGTGGTGTTCAGTCAAAGGTTGGACTCAGTGAGGATCTTGGATGTCTTTTCCAACCCTAATGATTCTGTGACTCTGTGATTCTAAGCCTGTGCACCAGGCAGGGTTCAGCCCCAGCCCCACCAGTCCCTGGGACCTGCTCCCACTGCCTTACCCATCCATGCTGTGAATAGGGCTGCTGGTGGAGACAGGGCTGGGAGCGATGAAGGAGTTGGAGAAAGTGCCATTTCTGGTGGGCACCTCTGGGCCTCCGGGCTGGGCAGCAGGCTGGGCAGCGGGCAGTGTCCCTCCCCTGCCCGTGGTGGCTGTGCGCGCCACTGACTCCACATAGCTCCTGGGCTCTGCAGCAAGAGAGAAGTGAAAACAGATGAGCCTACAGCTTGCACGGGAAAGGGGCCACACCCTTCCCAGGACCCACATTTCACACCAGTGAAGATGCTTGAGCTGACCTCCTCCAGCTGAACATTTGTCCCTACCTCTTCCACCAGGGGTTGTACAAAAACACATCTGGCTCATTCAAGACCTTGAAGTTGCTTCAAGAATGCTGAAGACCCCAGCCAGGACATGGGGAGGGGAGTCACCTCTTCCTCTGAGGGGACTGGAACATGGGACCACAATCCCTTTGCCTCAGCCCCTTCACCCTGCTCTGAGTCAGCGTCCCTCCCACCCAGGATGCCACAGAGAACACGTCCTGCTCCCTGTTCATCCACAGCCCCTAAAAATAGAGCCAGTGACACTGCCCAGCCTGCGCTGACTCACACAGGACTGGTGACAATGCCCTGTGCTCCCTGCCCTCTGCAGCCCACCTCTGCCAGCCATCTCCAGCAGCAGACCAGAGGGCAACTCCAGCTATTTCCACTGCAGCATCCAACACTTTCACTCCCAGCCCAGCTTGAAACCAGAGCCCACGAGCAAGAAAAGCAATTTTCCTTTAGAGCCGCCAAGCTGTCCCGTGCCAGGAGCAGCGGGCTGGGCTGGCCATTACCAGCCATGGCAGACACCAGACCCAGTCCTCTCCTGTTCCACCCAGGCTGGACCCCATCCCTATGACAGCCCCCACAGGCCCCACCAAAAGCTGCACCAGAGGAAGGGGCTGCAGCTTCAGTCCCATTCCCCAAAGTCCTGCAGCCATGTCACACCTCAGCCTGCCCTACACAACATCCACTGGCATCAAATCCAATGGGCCAGGCAGCCTTGCTGGTCCCTGGCTCCAGGCTGGCCATGCTCAAAGCAGCTCTGCAGTAGTAATTAGCATTACAAACATTATTATTGTTATTATTAGTCATAACAGCTGGGCTCTGGCTCAGCCTGCTGGCAAGCTGGCCTGCTCACCGTCAGCAACGCCAATGCACAGCTCCACGTTCCGAGCTGGAGCAGAGACATGCAAGGAAAAAGACTGTCATAGGTCCCACTCCTTCCCCCACAGCATCTCTGTGCCCCATCTGTCTGTGGAGAGGGGAGGAGGAGTCCCTCCCTTGGGCTGATGTCCCTGGCCAACAACCCTAGGAAAGATCTGAGCCAAATCCAGACCATGGACCTCTACACAGGCTGGGTACCAGCATCTAAGGCAGGACATCCTGAGTGACAGGGATGAGGCACTACCCAGGGCAGCTGCAAGAAATCCATTGCAGCTTAGGTAATTAAATTAATTTCACAGCTACTCACTTTTCCCCTTCCCAGCTCCCCAGCCCAGACTAAAATTAGCCAGACAGTACATATGAGTCAGCCTGCAAGAGGTTAGGACCATAGGGCTGTGAAAATTCCAGCCCCTCCTAAAAAGGCAGGAGCAGGGGCCTTGGGGGCTGTGCCACAGTGAGGTGTGTGGCCATGGGCACAGGTTCCAGCACACTAATTCAACACAGGACAGGAGAAAAATTAGGAAGTTTCAGGCAGGATTTTTTTAGGCTGAAAAATCTGATCTTGCCTCCTTGTGTTTTTTTGGAAGGGACTCTGGAGATGGGAAAATGGGTGGGAAAATAGAGAAACTCTGAGTCACCAAGGAGATGGGCATTTGTTTGAATCCCAAATCCGAGCAGGGCTGCACGCTGGCCAGAAATCCCCAGTGCTGCATCTGTGTCAGGCTGTTTTAAAGCCTCCTCAGAGCTGACAGCCACATCCCAAGCTCCCACACTGCCACAGCATCTTCCAACCCCATACAGAGGGCAGCCATTCCAGCTGGGATCTGCTAGGCAGAGCACAGAGGGGCAGGGACTGCCCCCCTGGAGTGTGGCTCCTGGAATGTGTGGCTAAGTGCAGAGGGCCCTAAGCCAGCAGTAAGCCAAAACACCAGTCCCTTCTCAGAACTGTAAATTCAATGCCCAAAAATATAATTTTACAGAGGATGAATTAGGGCTGGAGGCCCATTGTGGCCACTCAGCCTGGGCAATGCAGGGTCACTGGACATCCTTGCTTGGGGGTCAACCATCATGCAAGGGGACAGAGATGCAGGACAGCTTGAGCCCCTGAGGGTTTAGCGGGAAGGAGAGGAGAGGCAATGTTTGAGTCTTTGGAGGCTTAAAGCTGCACAGAAATGGTAAAGATTGGGGGAACTTACGGGGTAAAAGCCTGGTTTTATCCCAGCTTTGCTTCCTTTAATGTATCCCAAAAGCCATAATTGAAAAATCAGTTCTGAAAGTAGAACATTTTTTTCAAGCAAATACTTTCTCCACTATGACACAGTGTTCAGGTTTTGGTTGTGTGCATTTTGAGAAACTTCCAAGGAGAAATGCTGATGGCTGCTAGGGCTAGAGGAAGCACCACACCCACCAAGAAGAGACACTCTTTCCCCAAAACCCATCCTGAACATACAGTTCCTCATCCCAGCTCAGAGGGCGCAAAAATGCATTAAAGGAGGAAGCAAAACCACCCAACAACCGTTACCTAGCAGGCAGCACTCCAAGGAATCACAGCCACTCCCAAAGCCTCTGTCCCCACACGAGATGTGCCGTCCCAGTGCCTGCGCCGTCAGCACAGCCACACTTGAACTGATGTCCCAGCTCAGCCCCATCTTTGGCATCCCCAAAGTGGCACAACCCAGAGACAGGAGAGGTGGGGGGAATGTGGGCAGCTGCCTAATGGGCAGGAGATGTGCACCAGCTGCTGGTGCTGCACCACTGCCCAGCCGGCCGTGCTGGCAACACACTGGTGGCCTCTGCGCCTGCTGACCTTTTGTGCTGCACTTTGGTTTATTTTCACTCTGAATGGCAACAGCAAAGCCAAAAGGGGAGGGAAGGAGACTAAAACTGGGCCTGTTGCTCTCAGATCCCGCCAGGCTTATCCAAAGCTGGCTGTAGCGTGCCAGCATCCCCAGTGTGCCAGCAGTAAGGAGGCACCTCACTGACAAAGAGCTCTCAGTCCCCAGGGATGACAGCCATACAGTGTGACAGACCTTCAGGTCCAACTTGGACACTGAGAAATCTTACCACGACACAAGGCATGCTGTGCCCTTCCTCTAAAGGGAGCAGCACAGGCAAGACTCAGGCTCCTACATCCCTGAGGCACAGCACAAGGGAAGGCTGCTGGAACAGACACCTGGGCTTGCTCTGAGGGACAGTCCAGCAGTGAGGTTGCATGAGGAAGAGAGATGCAGAGAAAGAAAAGCCTTTCTTACCTTCTTCAGAGTCACCGCCTGCTTCCCCTTCTAGCTCTGAGAGATGGAGGGGCAGGGGAGTGATGGGAGTGGGAAGAGGAGGAAGGGAGGTGTGAGACAGAAAGAGAAATCAGAGTTAAGCAGCTCTGCCTTGCTCAGGCAGGGGCACAAAGAGCACAAAGGAGAGCCCCACACCTCCCAACACTGGAAGTGCTCCAAACTGAAACCCGGCCTCAGACACCCCCACATCACATCAACATCCCAGAAATGATGTCCAGAACTCAGGAAGTTGGCTTCAGATGGGAAAGAGAGAACACTGCAGAAGAGAGTAACCAAAGGGCTGCTCCAAAAAGCCCAGCAAGCACCAAAAAAGCATCAGCTCACCCTTGAGGGCAGAGGGATAAGGGTCTTGCAGTGTGAGCTCAATCAACCTGTGGCCCCCAGGCTCAGATGGGTTTGAGAAGGTCACACTCAGCCCTGAGCTGGCTCAGGAAGGGGCCCTGGGTGCTGGGGTGCAGTAAGGTCTGGCTTGGCAGGCTACTTCAGGACACGTCCCCAGGACAGCAGGGCCTTTGCACTTAAAAGACTGCTGTCCAGGATGGAAAGAGCTCTGGATATTGTTCTGGCTGACAGGCTCAACTCCCAGAGAGCAAACTGTCTCCAGCTGTCCTAGGGAGGAGAAGGAATGTAGGGGCTGGGAGAGGGAAGAGTATGGGGCTGGGCAGGAAACAGGGCCACAGGGTTATCTACTAGCCTTCACTGCTGAAGACCCTCCTGTGTGGAGCCCCCCAGAGCAGCACCAACACCCCCCAGGCCTACACAGTCCCAGAGGCCCCACAAAAGGGAGGTGGAAGTGCCTTCTCCAAACTAGGGACCCTTCCAGGGTATCCTCACAGATGCCCCCACAAAAAGATCTGCCTGCAGTCCCCACTCATGTCACACTCACCTCCCACTGGATGCAGCAGGATCTCAGCCGGGTTGTGGGGCTTCAGCCCCAGTGCTGAGAGCGGGGTCTTGGCCAGGCCAGGGGGAGAACGCACTGTTGGCACAGTGGACACGAGAATGTTAGTGCAGGGTGGGAGGTGATGCCTCAGAAAGGCTGGAACTGCCCATGGGTTCAGAACCCTGTAGCCCATCCCACCCACTGGCTGCAAGGAAGGGCTGCTGAGAACATGAGATGCCCTCATATGAAGCAACACCCTGTAGAAGGATGCTGATCCTCCTCTTCATTTGGGAGAGGATACAGGGAAGGAGGTGACTGGGAACAAGCCCCCTGCCCCATTGCAAAGCTGGCAGGATGGAGAAAGGGGACAACTCCCATCAGGAAAGGCCCAGACCCCATCTCCCAGCACCATCCCTATAAAGCCCCACCATAAACACATGAAGCCCCTTTCATTTCCCCTATGTGAGCAGCCATCCCAACCCAGCTCTCCCACACCTGAACCCCTTTCTACCAATCCCCACATCTGGCTGAGCTGGAACCCAGCTGTCCAGAGCAGCTCATCACCCCCACAAAATGGACAGGAGGACTGCCAAAAAACCCCTGCTCTCCAGACCAGCTCAGTGGGTGGATGGGGATGTTCACACAGAGGGCTGGCAATGCACATGTGAGTTCTGCACCCCTGTGCCCAGACATACACACCAGGAGGAGCTGTGTATGTGTGTATGGCTATGGTATGGATGGTAGTGGGGTTTCACAGGGCAGGGCAGACCGCCCCAAGCAGATTGCACCTCCTCCCCCTCCTACCCACTGGGTTTGCCCCATCTCCCTGATGCCGTATTTTCCCGTATCAGGGGAAACCTCAGGGCATCATCTTCAGCAAGAGAGACCAAAGGGCACGAGCCTCCAGCAGTGTCTGACTGCTGGCACAGGCACAGGGCCTGTGGCGAGGCTGGGAGGCAATGGGTGGTGGGAGGTCCAGAGGAAAGCCAGACCCTTGCCCTAAGGCCAGGTCCACCCAGCAGCCTGGGGCTGGAGCAGCTGAGCAGCCAAGTTCCTGGGAAACTAAGACAGCAGCACCTTCCCCAGTGGGTGTCTGATTCCCTCCAATCCAGCTGACCCCAAGCCACAATGTCAGCTCACACCTCAGCTGGCTGATGAGCAGCAGGGTCCTCACAGGGCCAGGAATTCTCCCAGGACCACCATCTCCCAACAGAGGGGAGTTGCTCCCATATCCCTCAGGGCCACTTTGGCAAAGCCTGAAAGCTGCAGCTTCAAGCTTCCCAGGCTTCCCTGGCTGGTGCTGGATAAGCAGCACTGTCTTGGGACCACGACCCCAGCAAGGCTGTTCCTGTCACCTCTGCAAGTGACTCATCTCCCAGAGCCACTGAGCCACTGCCAAAGGAGCTGCTGCTGCCCCGGGGCCGAGCTCTCAGTCCCCAGGAACAACAGGGCCATTTCCGAGCTGCCAAGCACCCAGCAATGCTCCCACACTCATCTCCTCATCCCGAGAGACAGGGCTCAAATATCAGAGGATTGCAGGGAAGGAAGAGCAACAAAACTGTTAAGTTTTCCAAGCCCTGTAGGCTGAGCTGTGGGGGGCAGGTGGCTTCACTGCAACCTGGACATGGCATCAGAAGGGGCTGTGCTCAGCCCAAGCATCCCCAGCCCTAGAGCATCCCTCAGCCTTCAGCCTACAGAAGTGTTTTAGAGGGCATGGGGGGGCTGTCATCTTTTTAATGGGTTTCCCAGTTGACTGGCTGCTCCATTGCACTGCTCTGGCCCGAGTCGTGCTGTGCTGACGTGTGGCTGCTCCTCAGGGCTCGTCGCTCAAGCTGGTCACACAAACCCAGTCCACACAAACCCACCACAACTGAGACAGGGCAAGTCAGAACAGAGACGCTGCACTGGAGGAGCAGAGCAGCAAAAGATGCAGCATGCAAAGAGCATCCCAGCCTTCTGCCCCTCCTGCCTTTGAAATTGTGAGCAAGAAGTGATGTGGTATGAGTCTGCTCTCCTGATCTTCAGTCCCTCCTGCCTCCCTCCCACTCGCCTGCCACTGCAGTTTTCTCTTCATGCCATGCCAGTAGGAAAAATGGGGAGATGCAGGATGGGATGATGTCATAGCATGCCTCTCTCCCCATCCCACCTTGGGATCCCAAAAAAATAACACCCCAGTGAGCGGAGGGTGGGGAAAAACCAAGAAGAGTGTGCCACGCATGTGAAGCTGAGGTAAGTGGGATGCTGACAGTAGCATGGAGTGGCAGGATGTGGAGGAGAAAGGAAGATGGAGAGGAGGAGTGGTTAACATGGTGGTGGGTGTTTGGAACCTGGAGCTGTCTGACCCTTGGCAAATTTCTGGCTTGCCCAGAGCCACCCACCGAGCCCCTCTGCCTCCCAGAGGCATGGCACTTACAGGTGTTGGAGTAAGGGGTTTGTGGTGACACAGGGAAGGCTGGGGTGGGGGGAGAAATCTCACCGCCGCTGGAGGGTGGGCTGGTGGGGGAGGCACCCTCCATCTCCTCGAAGGCTTCCTTGTAGCTGTGGAGGTGAGGCTGGGGAGAGCAGGAGAAAGAGTCAGTCCCATCCCTATGATGGGCACAAACCTCTAGGACACCCCAAGGAGAGGGCAGAGGGGGCAAAGGGAAGGGTTTCACCTCCTCCCTGCTAACCACCACCCCCACCACCACAAAAACCACCGACTGACCCCTAGCTCTGTGGATGCTGTGAATGCTGACCAAGCCATCCCCCTCCCTGGAGGCACATCTCCCCAGTCAGCACCCCCCAGCCCAGCAGTCCTCTACTCCAGCCCACCTCTTTGGGCCTCCCTCCAGGGTTGGCTGCGATGGTGCTGACCACCTCAGGTGAGAGCACGGTGGGGCTGCGGGGCGAGCCGGGCTCCGGGGAGCTCTTCTCATAGTGGCTGTCGCTGGGAGTCCGCTTGCGGGCAGGAACAGCGCTCTCCTCCAGAGGCTTCTCCCGGGACTGCACCCCTGCAGGGCAAGCACAGGGTGGCACAGGGGTGAGCAGCTGCCAGCTGAGGTGGGGACCAGCAGGAGATGCTTCAGGCCTGACCTGAGAGGTCTCAGCTGCAGCACGCACCTGCATCAAAGCCCCAGACCAGCATGGGTAGCTGGAGCAGATACACCCTACAACAGTGACCAGGTGATAGAGCAAGGCAGGGTTGTGGCTAGTGGCTGAAATGCTGCACTAGCCCTCCCAAGCACCATTAGATTTTCAGGGACAACCTCCAGCAGTGAGTGCAAGGGGCAAGAGCATCCTGATATTAGTCCAGACAGCGCATCCCTGCAGAGCAGGGAAGAAACAGGGCCTCCCGACAGCATCATAGTGGGAAATGACCAAATCAGCCAGCACAAGGACAGCTGTATTCAGCCTGCATCCCTGCACCCACAGCCAGATGTGGCTTCAACCACAGCAGTGGAAAAAGCCTGGTTTTGTGAATCCCCAAGGCAGAGGGAGCACTGGATAAAGAAGAAAGAACTCATCAGAGGAATAGTGCAGGGAACCCTACAAAAACACTGCTGCTCTGTCCCCAGTGCAAAGCCTCTCTAAACGGAGAGATGAGCATCTCCCCTCCATCTCCCCCCAAACATCTTTCCCAGATCCCAGCAGCAGGAGCCACCAATGTCCACAGGCTGGGGGGAAGAACAGAGCAACCAAGTCATCACAGGAGATTGGGTTTCTTGGGCTGTAGAGATAGATCTCCTTGGCTGGGATAAAGCCCAGGAACACAGACAAAGTTGGCACAGGGCAGGGCAGCTCAACTCTCCCAGCACCTGACAGTGCCCAAACACACTTTCTATCCCACCTCGCCTGGCTAAGAGGTTACTCTGGGCTCATGGATGATGGTGCTGAGTTCAGTGCACAGCAACCCCACAGAGTACCATGGGCACAGCTCAGAGCCCCGTGGGACTCACACTCCTACCCCCTAGCAGAGGTGACAACACTGTCCCCCTGTCCCCTCTACTTTTCCCACAATCGTTGAGCACTCGGGCTCCTCTTGGTCAGCACATTAGGCAAGAAAAAAAGAGAAAAAGGAGAAAAAGAAGAAAAAAAAAAAAAAAGGGAGAAAGGCCAGCATCACGCTCCAGGAAATGCACTTTTCAAACACCAACTCCTTTCCCACGGGCTGGCGGAGGAAAACCAGCCATCAGCTGCTTCCCCTCACTCCCGGGGGCTCCGCATGGGACCCACGCCTCGCACCCGCTGCCCTCCCCTCCTCGCTGCTCGGCGCACACACCAGAGCCTTCCCGGCCCGGGGCAAGGGCTGCCAGGGCAGCGGGGAAGGAGGTGGCCCGGGCGCATTTCTAAATAATCGGCCCAGTGAATGGCAACAACAATAAAATCGCGGCTCGGGGGGAGAGGCGGCCAGGCTGCGAGGCGGGGGACTCGAGCCAACGGGGCTGGCTCCAGCCGCAGAGGCGGCCTGGAAAATTCCACTAAGAGCAGCTTTGAAACACAACTCCCGATCCTTTCTGCAGGTGCTCACCGGCACGGGAGATGGCCATTAAAAAGACCCGTGGAGAGAACAGGGGGACCGGGAGGGTCCCTGGGAAGCTGACTTGCGGGTATGGGCAGCACTGCATAGGGCCACCCCATATCTTTTGTCCTGCTCTTCACTTTAAGGGAAGAAAAAAAAGAAGGAACTGAAGCTCGCAGTTGGGAGCACAGGGAAAAACAAGATACAGGAGGGGAAAAAAGCAAACTCTCATATTTTCTTTTTTCCTTCTACTTTGTGCACTATGGGCTCTCCTGAACACTGCAGGAGCATCAGCAGGAGGATCCCTTGGCCCATTCCAAAGTGAGCTGCAGGGCCTGAGCACTTCAGAGAGGCAGGGACTGTCTCCTCGAGCTGTGCATGACTGCCTTGCTTTGCAGTTTTCATTTGGGAAGCACTAAACTCGGCAGATGGATGGAGCCTGGCTATCCGTGCACATCACACATCTGCAGCATGGGACTCCCTCCCCTGCTCCGTCCCCAGGGCTTCACGTCACCTAACCACAGGGTGCTGGATCTGGCCCCTTGGGACACCCAGGAGCTCAGCAAGCCCAGGCTGCTCTGCTCCCCAGACATGGAAAGCAGCCGGGGCCACAGGGAGGGGAGGGAGAAGAAGGGAAAAAAGGGACTCATTGTTCAGGAGCGGAGAGTGGGAAACTTCACAGGCCGCCCGGAGCAAAGCCTGGAGGAAACCCAGGCTCTGAGCATGGCTCCCCCGACCCCCTGGGTGATTTATGGGATGGAAACTATGCTTGAAAAACAAACTCTCCTTTCCCCAGCTTGCTTTGCCCCCTCAGCAGACACACAGCCTCCCTTAGCCACAGTACTGTCACTGGACTCCCAAGGACGCCGTGGCTGGCTGCAGGATGGCAGATTCCTATTCACAAAGGGGGAGCAGGAGCCTGCACCCCACTCCTCACCCTCTCACCCAACACCTGCGGCACTGCCACTCCTCCTGCTGCTCATTTAAGTACCTCACCTAGTACCAACCCACTGCCCTCAGACTCAGCACAGCTCTAGGGCTGTGGAAGGGCAGGGAGCACAACAGCTGGGGAAGGAGGAAAGAGGAGCAATGGCAAACCCAGGTAATTTTGCAGCTGGGGAGCCAGGTTTTAGGCCAATCAGGAGGCAGCTGCTTTTAGGCCATGAGATTCTAGAACTACTGCCAGGCAAGAGCCAGGTGACATCCCCACAGTGGACAGGAGAGAACAAAGAAGCATCCCAAGGCCCTTGGGATGTGAATGGGGACACACAACACCCAGGGAAGAGAGATGCAAACTCACTCCCTGCCTGCATGAGGAACAGATGCTGTCCTGTGCTGTTCCTCACCAGAGCCCAACTCACCCCATCCTGGCACAGACTGCTCCCCACGTCCTGCCTGATTACCACAAATGGGTACGATAAAATACCTTACTCTGTGCTGGGGACTGGGAGGGTTCAAACTTCTTTGGTCCTCCTGGGGAGAAACCCGAGGTGCCAGTGGGGAGAGAAAGGTCACACAGAAAGATGGTGACTCCCCACTCCATCTCCCACCTTCTCCTTGCCCTGCAACAAGTGGATGCACAAGCACCAAGCAGGTGACCAGCACACATCACCCAGGGCAAACTCACCTTCAAGGAGCAAAAGTCACACTGCATAAAATCCAGCCTCAGCAGCCCACACCCTCCAGCTGCACACCAAGACATGGGGATCCCTAAACTGATGTAGGAGAGACCCTCCTGGGCTGACAACTGGCTATATCTGGGTTCTGTGGAGCTGCACCCCAGCCCTTGCTTCCCAAAGGGGTGAGCCATGGTCAGGGCAAAGCTTGGAGGGGGATGCAGCAAGGGTCCAGAACTGGCCCAGCAATGAAATCCCCACCAGCAAGCAGTGCCAGGCTTGGATGAGATGCAAAACCAAGCATGGGAAGGGGAGTCTGTACCCAGGGCCAGGGGCTCCCCCATCACTGGAGGAGCTCAATGGGAGCCCTGACCATCACGCTGCTGAGAAAAGGGACCAATCCTGCATGGAAATGGTCTCCTGAGCCTCCCTCCATCCCATATCCATGCAACACACAGATCACTCAGCATGCATAGAGGAGGAAGGAAGAATGAGAGGGAAGGAGCAATGAAGGGGAAGGAGAGAGAAAAGATGGGAAAAGGAAGGAAGGATGAGAGGGGGCAAGAATGCAAGAGAGGGAAGGAGAAGGATGCATGGGGAAGGTTGGAGAACAAGGAAGGAGGGAAAAGGAAGGAGGTGGAATGAACGAACCGGAGAAGGACCGCTGCTGGCTCAGAGGAGGACGGGGGACTTTGGTGCTCTTGTTGAGTTCCCTGAGCTTGGCGTTGTACTCTGCCAGCATACCAGGACAGGGAGTGCAAGGAGGGTAGGAGGTCACAGAGGACAGACACAGTCCCCCACAGAGAGAGGAAGGGGCAGACAGGACAAATGTCACGAGATACAACACGGGGGGAGAGAGAGAGAAAGAAGAGAAAATATTAGCTGGGGTCCAGCAGATGAGTCTGGGGTCATTTGGGGTCTGAAGGAGCTCAGTCTCTGCTTGGAGCTGCTTTTCCATCAGCCAACTTGCCTGGCTCCAGGCACCACATAAACCCATATGGGAAATCAATGGTGGCTCCTAGTCGTATATAGCCTTGTGCAACACCACAATTGCCCCATCACCATCTCTCAGGGGTGGCAGCATGCAGGTCCCCTTCATCACAGAATGCTCAGGGCTGGGACAAGACAGGGTGACCCCAGATGCCTTGCTAGGAGATGAGAGGGTCTTAAAGGATGACAGGACCACCTCCCCTCTGAGGGGAGATGCTGGGCATGCCAGCGCTGCCCTGTGCCATGTCTTCCCCTCCATCATCAGTGGGAAAAAGGAATGGGAGCATTCCCCCACCAAGAACGGAGGAGGTGTGAGATGCTCCTCATCTCTGTGCCAGGACACGCAGGCAATTTATAGCAGCAGGGAATGTAAACAAACATGTCCATGCCCCACGGTCCCCGCTGGCTGTCCCCTCCCAACGCTGCCTTCAGGACACCTTGTTCCCGCCAGAGGTCAGGCCACCCACTGTCCCCACCTCAGCACAGAAGGCCCAGCTCCAGCAGAGACAGGTGGCCACAGGCTGGGGACCATCCCCCACATGCCCCTCTCCTCCCTGGGAAGCCCAGTGACTACGAGGGGATGACAGTAACCCCAGCCCAGCCCTGAGGACCTGACTCCAAGTTGGGGAGATGGATGTTTCTGGTAGACACCATCAAAAGTCCATTTCCCACACACTGCAAATACTCTTCCTCCTCTCCTTAGAACTGTCTACTTTTCCAGCCCATTTTAATTCTTCATGTGGGGTGGCAGGGGAGGGCAGGCATGTGCTGTTTATAATATTAAATCCAGACATACAGCGCAGTTTGGGCATCCATGTGTCCTTAGGTTTGTTTAAATTCTTTGCAAAAGCCCCATGACCCTCTGTGAATCTAATCTGGATCACAGAGGTCAGGTCCAGACTCATGCAAACTTCCTCCAACAACTCTATGACCCTCCTCAATCCCATTCCTGCCACTTGCACCCCTCCTGCCCCCCACCCTGTGACTCAGTCCCCACTCCTGGGAGGCTGATGCTGTTGGATTTTTCCAGCCAAGCCTTTTCCCCCTCCCTCTAATGCCGGGCGAGTTTCTGGACTGAGCACAGAGCTGGAAGGGACGGAGCTGCCAAGCCCCAGCATCACGAGCTGGCCCACAGCCCCAAACCCTTCCCAAATGTCACTCCATAATTGAACAACTGCAGCCGAAGCAGTCGGAAGGGAGGGCACCGAGCTGCCACAGCACCATGGCACCTTCTTTCTGGGCAGCTGGGACACTCTTGTGTCCCCAAAGCCACTAAGCTAGAGCTGCAGGAGTGCAGGGGATTGGTGGATGCAGCTTGCCCTCCACAGCGCAGAGCTAATGCCTTCATCCAGCCACAGAACTGACACTTGGCAGTGCACCCAGCCAAGCACCAAACCTCTCTGGTAGGGCTGGGAAATGTCTTCCCAGCCCCTGACCACTGCCCCACAGTTAGGTCCAGATTCAAACCACCCTGGGCCAAGCTGGGCAGAATTACAGCTGACAGACAAAAGCCTAGTTCCCAAAAGCCTAGTCCCCACTCCAGCAGCACCCCAGCTGCCCAAGGAGGAGGTCTGAGCACCACCAAATCCAGGGGGTAAAGAAGAGACTGAAATCAGGGATGAGCACAGAGACATCAAACACAAGACAAGTGAAGTTCTCTGCTGGGACCCTATACCAGATCATGCTCCAGGCAGGGAGAACATCATGTCCAAGTGGGGTCCAGGCAGGACAACCTCAGCCAGAGATGAAAACATTTTCCCAAACCCTCCATATTGTCCCCAAAAGAAAGATATTCCCCAGAGATCCAGTGACTGGCCCTGCCACCTAGGGACAGACCAGCCCTGTTACCCTAACATGATGGGGGGATTTGACACCCTCAGCCACCCTCTCCCCGCTCTGGGCAATGCTGCTGCAGACAGCAAGCTGCAAGGAGGATCTCAGCAAAGAGCAGCACAGGCTGCTCCCCTGCCCTGCATGTCTCCATGGCAGGGGGCTCAGTCCCAAGCCCAGATCCAGCACAGACAAGGAGTCTCCACATCGCTTATCCCCAGCTCTACCATGCATGCCACCCCTGTGTGCTCCAGCACCTCGGGACATGCGATCCTCCCCATCCCCCCTAGGAACCAAAGGATCCTACCTGCCACCCTGTGGGCCACCAGGCCCTCCAGATTCAAGGGCTCTTCTGCCGACCTCGACAGGTCTTCATAGCTCTCCGGTCCCTTCAGGGGCATCTGGTTTTGTGCTGGGACGGTGGGGGAAGGTGGGGAGGAGGTGAGTTGCTGCTGAGACCCCACAGGGCTGTAGCACGAGGTGCTGAGTGGGACAGTGCCCATCTGTGCTCCGGCCGGGGCATGGCTGTAGCTCCTGGGCTCTGGCAGCGGTGCCAGCTGGTAGCTGTAGGGCGAATAGGTTTCCCGATAATCATGCACCCCATAGTCCAGCTCTCCAGGAGAATAGGCTTTGCTCCCGGGCTCAGAGACCGCGGGGCTCACGGACGTGCCGAAGGACCTCGGCTGGGCCACCTGTGGAGTTGGCCGGGCGTAGAGACCAGCAATGGGCTGGGTGGAGAGGGAGGAGGGCAGGGGTCCGGCTGGCTTGTCCTGACGGGAGGTGGCAGGCACACTCTGTGACTTGTGGACGGCAGGTGCGAGGTCCAGCATGAGGACATCCAGCGCTTCAATGGACTGCTCAATCTCCCGGCGAGAGGGCGCCCGAGGGAATTCGGGCATGCTGTGGCTGTGCGGGGGCACCGTCTGCAGCGGGCTGGGCTGGGGGCTGCAGCTAGAGATGCTGGGGCTGTGGCTCTCCATGCCACCCTCCTGCAGCCGGGAAGGTGGCCGGCTTCCCCCTTGCTGTTGCCAGGAATTCAAGCCCCTCTGCACAGCCTCCCGGCTGCTGGTACTGCGAGCCGGGGCCTGGGGCAGCGCCGGGTTGGCGTCGTACTTGGCAGTGTCCACTGCCGGGAAGGACCGGGAGCGGTAGGTTCCGGGGTGGTCGTAGGCATACAGGTAGGGCTGGGAGCTGGGCAGTGGCTGAGGCTGGAGCCACCCTGGGGCGTGGGAGCCCGGTAGGCGCTGTGTGTAGCCAGCCAGGTGCTCCTGAGTGGATGCCGAGGGCCGCAAGGAAGGCAGCGTGTCACGGAGCTGGTGGCCCATCAGGGTGTTCTGGTTGTTGTAGGGGTAGCCACCGTTGGAGAGCGGCTCGCCATCATACAGCCCCTCCTTCAGCAGCTTCTCAGCCCCATTGCAGCTCGAGGGGCCATTGGGCAGGGAGGACAGGCTGCCCACCCGAGGCGCCTCCTGGTAGCCGGTCTCACTGGCAGTGGTGGTGCCATCCAAGGAGGAGAGCGTGCCCAGGCTGCCCACACTGTGCCCATCTTGGTTGGGCAGCTCATCATCCAAGATATCTGTCTCCCGCTCGGCCACCAGCGCCGCGGCATTCCCGTTGACGTGCACCTGAGCCGGCACCACGTGGCGGCCCGGCATGGTGGGCAGGCGTGCCGGCACGGGGCCGGGCACGTGGTTGTGCATGGGTGGTGCGCTCTCCAAGCCAAAGCCAACAAGGAGACGATCCAGCTCCTGCTTCTCCTCAGGACTCAGCACCGCCTGGCCACTGGGTGCCCCACTCACCCCCGGCTCATCGGTCCGGTCGGTCTTGGTGGAGGCGGTGGAGTTGCCTGAGTCGCTGCTCACCGAGAGTGTGTGCTCAACGTGGTTGGGCGCTGCCGAGAGCGGGAGTCGGGCAGCGTTGACGGCACCGGTGCTGCCGTGGAGGGAGTCTTTCTTCTTCACTTTAGCGTAGAGGCTCCCATCCAGGGGCCCTTGTGTGTGCCCAACCTCTGCAAGGGGAGAAACGAACACGAGACCCCAGATCAATTGCTGGCTCTCTGCATGGAGCTAATGGGTCCCATTAGCCGGTGATTTCGATTTCTTCCGTGTGCCAGAACACTTAATGACCAGCATCGATGTCTCCTCGGCACCCTCCACACTCCCACCGGCGCCACCATGCAAAGACATCGCAGCCAGGTCCTCCCCAACCCCATGCCCCCACAGCCCCCCGATCCACACGCAAGCGCTGCCTGCTCCACTGGGATCCACCAAATATCCTGTGCACTATTTCCAGGCATCATTCCTGGCAGTTCTCCTCCACGGCTGGCAGGGGCCAGGGCTACCCACACAGTCAGCGATCGCTGCTCCACAGGGCTCATCCAGCCTCAAAGGGCCATGTGGCACCAGGGAGGCAAAAAGGGAGGGTGGAGGAGATGCACCACAGGCCGTAGGAGGACGGGTGGAGGCAATCAGTATGTGGCCTCGTAGCTCTTTGTGTCTCCAGCTGGATGGATGTACTCAGCCCACGGGTGAAGGACAGATGAACCACAGACCCACCTTTCCTCCCCCTGCCCACTCTCCTCCCAGATAATGCACAGATCCAGTCACACAGACATCCTTAACTTCTTCTTCCCTGACTACAGACAGGCTCCCCACCCTTTCTGTTCTTTCCCTTCCCTCTCTCAGGCCAGGTCAAGCTGCCCTAGAGCTTCTGCACTGACAGTGCCACTGCCCAACCCTGAACACGCAACATCTCCTCCGCAGGAAGGTCCTGGCACCGTGATTCAAGTCTAGTGTGGGCAGCTGGCTCTGCTCCACAGCCCCAAAAGGCTGGGGGGCAGCCAGGGCATGGCAGCATCATCATCAGTAATCCTGCACTCCAGTTCTGAGCCCCCCAGCTTCCATCACACCTATCAGCACCAACACCACAACCAGCTGCACCCCTTAAACCTTTCCAAGTGGGGCTGAGAGATTTTGGGGGTACAGAGGGACCTTGGCCACTGACAGCAATGGGAATAGTTCCCAAGCTACATCCCCCCCGCCAGAGCTGCACAGCACAGACCAGGCTGCAGACTCTTGTTTTTCCAGCTCCCTGACGAGGTTTCCTGGAAGGTCCCGCGAGCAGTGTTAAACACTTTCTTTTGGAGGAAAAAATGACTCTTCCCTGGCGGGGGGCCAGGCAGCTGACTCAGGGACGGAAGACGGCCCTAACACGATAGTGTGAAATCAGAGCGGCCCTATCTGCAAGCAAAACACTTCCGAGCCGGGACAGCTTAACCAGCCCCACGCCGCCGCACCCGCACCCCGGCAGCTCCCACGCCAACAACCCCCTCACCACAAAGCACAGGAGGGTAATAACACCGAGCCCAAGTCCTACAAAGTCAGGGCACTCTCCTCGTTGCTTATTTTCCACTCCTGAATCCTCGCTGGCAGTATCCCAAGGAGGCAGCTGAGCCCCAAAGCCTGATGTTGGCTTGAAGATGTCTCAGGACCACGCAGCAAGGTCCTCTCTGGGCACTTGGTATGGGAAAGAGTGAGAATTTCTCCCAGAGACTCAGAGCTTCTTCATCCAGCCAGTAAAGCCAGGAGCCAGTAGCATTTGTCTCCACAACACCTCCCCTACTGGGGAAAAGGGTAAGAGAGGGAGGGAAACCCTTTCCATGGAGGGAAAAAGAGAAAAACAGCATATCCAGGGGCAGTGTCAATGCTGGACAGGCTGAGACATTGCTTGGAGACAGGGGAAAAGGCACAGCCCTCCTATCTGAAGGCTGTGATGGTGCTGGCTGGTCTCAAGAAACAGGGCAAAAGCCAGGATGGGGGCTGGGAGAACAACGGCAGAGGAACAGAAAGGAAAAGGGAATAAATAAATATAAATGTAACCACGTGGTGCCAAGGGAAAAAATAGACAGGAAAGGCTTTAATTACTCTTTAGGCTGGGTATTGCCCCACAGCTGGGAGAAATGTCTCCAAGAGAGGTGAGGATGGGGCACAGAGCAGTTCATGGCAGAGACAGAAAGCCCCAACTGCTACATCCCACCTTCCCCAGAGCCGGTGATGAGGAGGGGACACAGGGAGGCTGGTGGCCCCCCACTCACCCGAGAGCAGTAGCAGGGTAGTAAGCAAGGAACAGCCTGTGACAGCTCAGCCATCAGCCAAGCCCTTCTCCCACAGTTGCTCTGCCCCACACCTGATTGTTCATCCTGTCCTCAACCCCATGTACCTCCTAGGCTCTGATGCCACGAGACAAATCCCAAATCCTGCTATTTGCTGCCACTCTGAAGCCTCCTCCACTATCCCTGGGCCACACTATCTCTCATATGACTATATGACTTTGTCACCTGAAAAGTTGAATACAAAACAAAATAAAATAAAATAAAATAAAATAAAATAAAATAAAATAAAATAAAATAAAATAAAATAAAATAAAATAAAATAAAATAAAATAAAATAAAATAAAATAAAATAAAATAAAATAAAAACTAAGGGATAATGGAACAGAACACCTTAGACAAACCAGCCACCCTCAAAGCAGCAGGCTCTCAGCACCCCATTTGCAAAGAGTCTGCAGCTCCCAGCAAGGTCAGATTTCATCCCTGAAGGTCGGAGTAGCTCCTGCCTGGCAGACTGTGCCATCCCATCGTGGGCTGGGTTTGCCCTGGGCTCAGCCCCGTCGCAGCTCTGCCATGGCTCTATCTGCTCCAGCTGTAGAGGCAGCTGCAGGAAGCACCGAGCCCAGCCTGATCCCAGCCCTGCTGTCAGGCTCGCTGCCCTAGAGGAGAAATGCTCTGTCCTCTTTCTCTAGCACCCTGTGACTACATCCAGTAAAAAAACTGGTCCTGGACAAGTGTGACAGTACCGAGGGGGTGGGCTCGCATCCCCAAAATCCCAAATCCTGTCCACGGCTCTGCAGCGGTGCAGAAGATAAGGCTGAGGTGTCACCGTGTCTCCCCGTGTCGTGCCCCCACAGCATCCCACCTGCTGCCTCCACTCCCCACCCAGAGTTCTGGCCCCAATGCATTTCTGGAGCATCAGCCCACAGGGAAGACCCTGGGGTCCCGGGACTCTTCGCAGGATGTGGGGTGTGAGCAGAATCGCACGGGGAAGAGTTTAGCCTCCTTATCTCTGGTTTCATCCTGTAACCAGATAGGATGGCACGGAGCAACCCCAGTCCCAGCCGTGGGTCACCACAACCATGAACTCACCACCCAGCCCCGAGACCAAAGAGAAGCAAAGTCAGGACTTACCAAAAGGGACGGGGATTAAGAGATCCGAGGCGAAGGGAAGGAGCAGGCAGCAAAATCCCTTTCCTTCACCCCTTCCAGCACCAGAGCCTTCCAGGGGCACCCGGTGTGGTGGCAGCTCCAACGGCGTCCACAGCCAGCCCCGTGTGTCCGTCCAGGACAGGAGCCGACGGCCTGGAGCTGGCTTGGGCTGGCGTTTGTCCCTTTGGCTCTGCTTTCCCTCTCGCGGAGGGAGCTATTCCCTTCCAGCGCCGTGTCCCGCGGGGCCGCGAGAGGGGTACCCGGCCGGCGGCGGGGCGCCGGGAGGGGTGGGATGCGGGGAACCCCGGGACACGGGGAGCTGGAGGAGAGGATGGAGGAGCCCTGAAGGTGGGAGAGGCCGGAGATGGGATGGAGGCGAGGAGGTGCGGCTGTGCTCCCCTCCGCCCCGGACCACACAGGGACCACAGGGAGGAGCGGGAGGGGAAGGGGAGCGGCGCGGGGAGGGCGGCGGGGCCGCCCAAGCTCCAGCCCCAGCCCGAGTTAACCTCAGTGAGGTGCGGAGAGGGTGGGAGCCATGGAGGGAGGACAGCCAGACAGACAGCTTCCAGCTATGAATATTAACTACTTCCTCCACAGGCAGGGCTCCGCCGCGTTAACTGTTTCCTAGGCAGGACAGACAGCCGGACAGCTGGACAGCCTGCCCACCTTGCACCGTCCACTGAGCATCACCCCGCTGGGTAAGCCCCTCATTTGGGACACCCAGCCCTGCCCAGCCTCTGTGTGCATGCATCACACCTGTCCCCAAAGAGCAGAGACACATTCAGGGTGGGGATGTCCTTCCAAGCCACACATGATGCTGAAACCCAGACGGGTCTGCAAATTCAAGTGTCTTGCTGGAGACTTGAGTTTCTCCATCTGAAATAACTACACAGCTAAAGAGGGGCGGAAACCAGCCATGGACAAGCCACCGACCCTGCCGACCCATTTTCACAATCCTCTTGCCTGTCCTGCCAGCACCACGGGCACAGCACGGACATTCCAGCCCTGTTTTTGGGATGTACACACTTCCCTGCTCTGTGACAGGAGGTATTCCATGATCCTATCCACTCCAGAGCTCTCTGAGACCAAACTGCTCCACCCCAAGCAAAATCCGTGCTGGAATGGTGCTCACAATTTGCTTGTCCAGGTGACAGCAAGCCCACCCCACATCCAGGCCCCTGCCTGAAGCCATGCTCAGGACTCCACTCCTCAATTGATCCAATATACTCAGCAAAACGTGAGGCTCCCTCCACTCTAATCCCCCAAACCACGTTTCCCACACCCCCATGGATGACGGCAGGGGATGAGAGCAGTGTTTCCAGCCAGCCCCCTGACTCACAGCCCTGTTTGCTCCCAGATGCTCCCATACGCCAAGCCAGCGTCCTTCCAAAACCTCCTGCTTATTTTCTGTCCCAGCTGTCTCGGCTGCAGGAGGACACAGACAGAGCTCCCCACTCCTGCCATGGGACAACCCCAGCCCTAAGCACAGAACTGCTACAAGTTTTGATTTCAAGGACAGTTTAAAGGGGGAAGAGAAGGGGCTGAGTTTCTACCAGCTAGTCTCTTTTTCCCTGCATCCTAGCCCTGCCTGATTCCTGGTCCCAGTGGGAACAACCCCTATCCCCCACCCTACATGACAACCCCAAATACCAGGTCAGAGGACAGATCCTGCCCTGGGAATAGCCACACTGCAGCTGAAATGCCTAGCCAAGCCTGTAGATGCTCCAACATTTCACCCATGGGGAATAAGCAGAAGCAAGGGGGACACCCCCTGTGAATTCCCATCCAGCCCATGCAGATCCCCACTGCCCTCCAAAATGCCCACCTCAACACACCCTTACCTTGCAGCAGATGGAGCAGAGAGCAGTGGAGAGGGCTAGAATAAGGAAGGGAAGTGAATTCCTTCAGCTTTAGTCAGCTGGTGAAGGCAAGAGGAGAGCCAGTGGCCCCCCTCCCCACCAAGCCAGGCCTAGGGACCCATCCAGCCGCCGGGGGAGAGCAGCAGCCTGCCAGCAGCTCCAGCAATGGATTAACAGCTCTGGCCTGGACCATTTGGTTCTCCACCTCTGCACAGTTTGGCCTGCCCTTCTGGGCAGCCTCAGCCCCTCCTGATAAGTGGGACAGGATTTGACCCAACTAGAAAAAGTGTATCCCGTGAGATGCTGGCCCTCCTGGGGGACAAACAGATGACAGCGACCCCATCAAGGGGCTTTCTCCCACATGGAAAAGTGCAGGATCAGCATCCAGCTCCATCTGTGGGGCTCCAGGACCCCCTGACCTATGCCAAATGTGGTTCAGGCTCTGATGTGACCTCCCCTCACTGGAAGGGTGGGATGCTCTTCCCAGTCCCCACCCCAGCCAGCCCTGCCCTGCGAGTGGGGATGTGTGGGAAGACAGGGATGAGCTGCAGGGGAGCCCTATGCCAGAACCATGACTCAGGTGGGGATTTAGCAACTCTCTCGCAGATGTTGGATTTGGCCAGGCCCTGGTCACTCTCTTCCCAGCCTGGTAAAGAGACAGGGCAGGCAGTGCCATCCCAGGGTGGGTCCAAGGACCAGTGGTTACAGGGAGCTGCTGTAACCATTTCACATTTTCTCACACCACCCCAGGATGGCAGAGCTTGGGGTTCCCCCAAAACAGTCACACATCCAGACCTTGAGGACAACCTGTCCACTGACTCCATGCCAGCCTCAGCACCCTGTTCTCTATCAGCACTGGTTTTCTCAGCAAAACCAAACCAGGCCATAAATTATCTCCAGACAGAGTTACAGCAACTGCAGAACCCCAAAATTTCTCTGCAGTGATCCTCCAACCAGCTGCAAGCCCAGCAGTGCCACATCCAGCTGCCAGCCTCCTCCTGCCTCTCTGGAGCCAGCTTGGCACCCCAAGGAGGGCTACCACAGTGCTGGCAACCGCAAAATCAGCCAGAGGATGAAGCATGCCATCACCTCCCTTCAGCCTTCAAACACACTCAGCCAGTCAATGGCCATGGGCACTGCAGCAAGAACCTGCCAAGCAGCCACCACTGACCCCAAAGCCCCTTCAAGGAGGAGTAAGGAGAGCAGGCAGCACTTGCCTTCCCCAGGCTGTACGGACATGACTGAGGGGTGGAAGGACAGGCTGTGGGGCACCCCACTCTCCCTAAGGGCCACAGGGCAGCTCAAACATGGTGGGCAGGAGACACCCTGCCTGAGTAAAGCAGGAGGGTGAGTTCACTGATGGGGCCAGCCTGTCCCATGGAAGTGGCTCACAGAGAACCGGTTGAATCCAGCTGTGTCCCCTCAGCCAGAGAGCAAGATGTGATGGTACAGCTCCCCCTCTCATGCCCCTTGCTCTGGAAGAACTCAGTCAACTGATGACCCCACTGCAAATGAGATTCCCTTTCCCCAAGTCCCCCCAGATAAGCACAGCAGAGGTGAGGGGAACGCCAGGACAGGCACCATCCCCAGCCACCCGCCTGTCCCTCCAGCTCTGGGGTCCCACAGGACCATCCCACCCTGGCAGGCACCCCCCAGCCCTTATGGGTGCTCCGTGCTGAGACAAAGCTGCTGGAGAAAGGGCATCCACCTGCAGTGAGAGGGTCTGTGGCCAGCAGAGACGCGGCATGGGGAACCCACCGTGCGGCAGGCGATCCCGATCCCGTTGGCCGTCCGCGGGGAGCCTTCGGCGGGTGGCAGGACGGGCAGTGGCGGGGACAAGGAGCAGCGGCTGATCCCAGCCCAGCGTGGGTCCTGGTGCCAACCTCACCCCCCTCCGCCCCCGGACGCCGCTTGCTCACGCCTGGTGGTGCCAAAAATGTGGCGTGCAATTCCCTGACCAAATAAGGCAAGAACGACCATAAACAGGGACCCCCCCTGCACAGCCAGACACCGGAGTCCCCATCCTGGCTTGGGACAGGCTGGAAAAGAGGAAAAGTGACAACAGAGAGGGAGAAAGATGGGAGCCCCTTGAGCCCACGCTGACTCCCACCACCACTGCTCAAAGTGCCCCGTGGGACAGCTGGAAAGACCCTTATAGATGGGCTTCTTGCAGCTGCTTCTGCTGGCATGGGTCAGAGGGCAGCCTTCTGCCTGCAGCTTCACCCTTGCACAGTCCCGGATCATCTCCAAACTGGGACAGTGTTTACAAATTCAAGGTGCCCTCACTCCCTATTGCCACCCTTCCTGGCACAGAGGACAGCCCAGTTGGTGCATGGAGGGACACCTAAGACCCCTAAGGGGGAATGGAGAGGAGCCCAGGGGTACTTCTGCAGCCCCAGTATTCACCAAGAACCCCACAAGAGTACAGAGATGAGTCCTGGGGTACCCCTGCAGCTCTGTGAGAGGCTGGGGTGCAGAAACTTTGGCCCAGGGTCCAGAGGGGAACATGCAATGAGAGGCACTCAGGTCTCTGCAGGCAGGAGGGGACTGCCATGAAGTTTTGCCAGCTTGAGGGTGGACCCACAGCTCCCCAGGCTGCACATAGCCCACAGCTGAGCCTGCACATCACGAGTTGCCTGTTTACTGCCCTGTGCCAAGGCAAGTGCCCGTGCCAGCTCCACAGAGCCGCCCCAGGTCTGGTTCCATGTGACCACCATAGCACAGACACTCTCACCACCCCAGGCACCCAGAGCCCCCACTGCAAGCACTGCCATCCACTGCTCCCACTCAAAGCAGCTGGGGACCTTCAGGGACATCAGGGACTGCAGCTGTCCCTGCTCCAGGGACGTCTCTCCTGATCTGGCCAGGAAAGCCCAGGCATCTGCTTGGCCACGGGTGGCCTTGCCTACAGGACACGGGCCCACCACCCTTCGACATACAAGTACTGCCCATTCCTGCCAAGTGGGTGACAGCAGTCAACTTGCTGCAACACAATGAGTGCTCAAAGGGCTTATCCCAGCTCTGAGAGATGCTGCAGACCCTCAAAGGCCAGCAAGATATCCTCATCCCCTAGGGGCAACTAAAGTAATCTACATCCTGCCATGCTTGCAGTTCGGGTACCTAATGGTCCTGCAGACATGGGGTTTGGATTTCCTAAAGCTCTGGGACATAAACTAAGGCTGGACTCTGCATGTGCAAACAGCACTTTGACAGATAAGTGCTGCAAAGAAGAGCCTAAGCTCTCTGGCACTGTGGCAGAAGGCAAAGTCCATGAGATCTTGCTCTCCCATCCCATGGCCACACTGCTCCCATCAGCAACTCCCACTGCCCAGCAGTGTCCCTTGTCCTGGGGTAGAGATTATTTCCATGTAGACACTTTGGCCGACCACCTCGTGAGCCCTAACCTTTCTCCAGGTGCTTGCTGGGCAGGGGTGGCTCAGCCCAGGCCCCCTCTGCACTGTCCTCACGCTGGATGTTGAAGTTCTCGTAGGAGTCCCACCGGATGAGTGGGTCGGACGTGTTGTAGTCCACAGAAACACTGGGCCCGTTCTCCAGGTGCTCCATGCCTGGAAAGAGGCAGGATGGTCAGGTAGGATGACAATGGAACCAGCAAGGATGGGATGAGGGAATAGGTGGAGAAAAGTGCATGCAAGAAAAAAGTGCAGGAGTCATAGGGCAAGGCAGGAGAATCCTGTAGGAAAGGCAGCATCAAGAGATGGATAAGCACAAGATGTACATTGAGACTCACAAACAAGGTGTACAAGACTGCCTGGGGCTTTTGGGGTTGGCTAGAGACCAGCACACAGACTGGCAGTGAGTGTGCATGGATCTGGGCTTTCTGAGCAAGGGAGTCCTTCATTCCCAAACATTCTTTCCATCTCTCCTGGGCCACCAAAGGCTTTGGAGAGCAGCCTCCTGGGGAAGAGAGTGAGAGAGATAGGGCATCCACAGGTGCTCCTAGATCAACCTTACTGCCTGAATGCCTCACCCTACCCTGGTGACAAAGGGACTGCAATGGGGCAGGTAGAGGTCACAAGGGAGGGAGCAGGGGATACAGCTGAGGAGAAGGAAAAGAGACAGCATCCACCTCCAAACCTCCATGGCACTGAACCAGCCATACCTTGGATCTTCTCAGGGCCATAGGAGAACACAAACTCCACCTTCCCATACTCAGGGAAGCGGTCATCTGGCAAGGAGAGAGCAGAATAAAGGGACAAATTATTTCCATCCATAGCTCCAGTAGTAGCCAGCCACCCCAAACACGCCTGCAGACCACCTTGAGGCTGGGAGCTGCTAGGGGATATCCCTGCATGGGGCAGTGCACCTTAGCCCCGAGAACAACCCCAAGGCAGCCCCTGTGGAGCAGTAAAATGGTTTTGGCACTGAAAGGGATGATGGTGCCATCACTTCCCAAGCAGCACCACACCCTGCAGATGGAGCAGGGGTGCCCTGTTTTGGCAGGGGTGGATCTGTGATGGGTGCCCAGATGTCCCCATGATGATACCAGAGTTACAGGGGCAGGAGGATGAGGGAGTTTGGAGCAGGGAAATGCCAGAGCAGTTACCTCTGAAGGCCTCATCCAGGTCCTCCTTGCCAAAGACGACGTCAAGATCATGAACAGCACACGTGTGGAACTGCACACGGAAAATCACGTCACGGGTAGGGCTGCGAAATTTCTTGTGGTAGCACTTCAGCTGCAGAGGGAAACAGGGATGGGCCATCAGGATAAGCCCCCAGATCTGGGCAAGGGGGAATCTGGGGGTCCTGAGGCAAGGTAACCACACAACCCCTGTCTGCTTCCTACGCCAGGAGCTGAGCAGAGGATCCTTACCAAGATATCGCCCTTGAGCAGCAAGCCAGGCTCAATGGTGATGCAGATGCCTGTCTGGCTGTCTCCTTGAACATTGCTGCAGAGAGGAACAGCAGGAGGATGTGAGCTGTGGTGCAGAGACCCCCCCCCAGAAAACTCCTAGCACCACCTCAACCAGCCCTTCCACCCAAATCCAGGCAGAAAAGGTGCAAAGCACAGAGCTTGCTCCCCCTGTGACTGAGGGGCGTCCCATCCACCACCTCAAGGAGCATCCCATTCTCATTGGAAGGAGGACAGGAAGGGGAAACTGAGGCACAGCTCAGCAAGGGTGCAAAAACTGCTGGGTGGGAGGGTTTGCCCAGGTTCCAAGTGCTGAGGCTGGGCTATCAGCCATCCACCTGGCTCCCACAGCTCAACTGGGGCTTAGGACACAAAGGGAGAAATCTCTGGGAAGACTCTTCTCCCTGCCTCAGTTTCCCTGCGGGAAGCCCTCCCCTCCTGGTGCACGGCCGACAGGCTGCCGACGGGCGGTGGCGTCAGCAGCGAGGAACAAGGGAAGAAAGGAGTAGGATTTCACAGGCAAGATAAACCTGGAGTTTATTACAGGCATCCCATAAACAGTCTATTAAAAGCTGAAAGGCAAGGCTGGGATGGCAGTAAATCTCAGCTAACGGGGACCCATGACTGTACAGAAGTGAGATCCTAGTCCTGGGAGGTGAGATGGGAATATCCCAGAGGTGAGGTGCTCTGGTCCCTCCAGGGAGACTGGGAGTCAGGGGTCCCACCCAGACTGGGATGTGGTGCTGGCAGAGTGCCTTGGAGGCTGGAGAAATCAACTCCTGTTTTCCTTCTGCCAGTGCCTGCTCTCGGGATCAGCATCAGAAAAAAATTGTGGGGAGATTAAAACAAAGGGATTTTTTTTTTTTTTTTGGATAAAGAAAGGATATTAGCTCAGCTGCTCAGAGCATGGTGCTAATTACACCAAGGTTGTGGGTTCAATCCCCATATGGGCCTTTTACTTAAGAGTTTGACTCAATGATCCTTGTGGGTCCCTTCCAACTAAGAATACTCTGTGATCTGTGAGGACTAATCCAGGCAGGAAGAGCAGTTCTGTAAGCAGGGAGAGAAGAAATTCCTTCATCTCCCAGGGTGCCTTCATCTCCCAGATGTCTCCCGTCCCTTTCCCCCCTCCCTCCGGGGACACCCAGCCCCAGGCTCCGGCAGCCCCAGGCTCCCTCTGCTGATACACGGAGTCACTACAGCACTCTCAGCACAAGGGTCCAGTTTGGCCCACTACACCCAGTTACCACCTCCAAAAAAAAACGAAGCCCCTTTTTTTCCCCTGGCCCCCAAACGGACTAAGCACAGAGCACAACAGCACAGGGGACTTGTCCTTGATCCCCTCCATCCTCCCCCGCTTGCCATGCCCCCCACGCTGGGCAGGAGGAAAGCCCCATGGAGAGGAGATAGTTACTAGATCCCCGAGGTGTAGACGGGCTGCATGGCCTGGTAGATTTTCAGGAAGGGCCGACAACCTGGAAGACATCAAGGCGGGGAGAAAAGGCACACTGCTGTTAGCCGGCTGGGCGGAGGGGCCAGGGGAGGGATTAGTCACGGGGGAGAAATCCAAACAGGGAGGGAGCCAAAGCAAACAGCCGCTCCCTGCCCCAGCCAGCCCGCACCGACCAAGGGCAACATCTGCAATGGGCAGAAAGGATGCTGTGGGTGAGCTGAGGAAGGGCAAAGCCCTCACAGTTTGGGTCCTGCAGGACCTAGGGCAAGTGGTGGGCTGGGGATAAGGTAGCACCAGATAGGGTACTGCATTCCCAATCTCCAGTCTGGAGCCAACCTTGGAAAAGCTGTCAGAAAAACACTGTCACCCCACAGCTCAGGTTAGTGCCCAGCATTGGGAGGGCATCCTCTGGGGGCATCTGTGCCAGAAAAGGGTAGCACCCTGCTATTATGAGTGAACAGTCTCTGAGAGGAAAAAGGAAATTCAAATTGACAAGGAAATGGTGGAAAATATCCCCCAAGGAGAACAAGCCTGGCCAGGCAGTGTGGGATGGTGGCGGGAAGAGGCAGGCTGGGGAAGCAGCTGGGGGCACCTACCGCCTTTCGACTCAAAGTTGGGGATGCCGTGCATGATGACGTGGTGGAGGAAGAGGGGCTTGTTGTTCATCTTGATGCTGCCAGAGAGGAGCCCGCTGAAGTAATGGATGTACCTGGAGGGCAGACAGGCAGCTCAGGGGCAGAACCCACAAAGGAACATCCACCTTGGAGCCCTGCATCCAACCACCCTACGGGGAAAAACCCAGCCTGCAAAGGCGCGCCAGGACCCACCTCTTCTGGGATGGCTGTCCCACGGGCACCACCTTGTCCTCATAGAAGCGCTTCATGGCAAACCTGTCCAGAGCCTGGTCAGCACTGTGGGCATGAAAGGGCAGATGTAGCTAAAGGAAAGTATTGGCACCAGCACTCCAGCACCACTGGGATGGAGGTCACCAGTGAGCCCCAGGGCCACCCCAGGACCTCATGTCTCTCTCACCTGGCTGAGATGTTGCTGTAGTGCATGTAGGCAGCTACTACCACCCCCAGCCGGCCACGGTTCCCCTGCAGGCACACAGCAGAAGGGGAGTCATGGGGCAGCAGGGCCTGTGAGCACCCAGGCACAGACATCCCACAGAGGCACACACTGATCCCTCTAAGAATACACCAGCCCACAGATGCCCCAACCCTTATTAGACACACACCAATCTACACATATGTGCTGACACCGACCCACACCCCAAACCACAAACCACCGCATTCTCCACATCTCTCGGCCTCTGAGGCTGCTCAGCCCAATCCCTGCAGCCCCACAGAGCCCCAGTGCCCCACTGCTGTGCCCCAGTGATGGGTCCTGCCTACCTTGTTGTGCAGCACCACCACATTGTGTGCTGCTGCATTGAGCCACGTGTCCATGGCTTTGCAAATGCTGCAGATCTTCTCCAGTGCAGGGGTGTGCATGTCAGGCCATCCAAAATCCAGCACCTGAACAGGGGAACAAACAGCCTGGGGTCACAGGCATGCCCACGTGGAATTCCCAGCCTGCCAGTGGGAAAAGCCTGTACACAGGGTAGGCATTACTGTGTTGCTCTGACATGCACCCTCCCATCCCAAACACTGCACCCCACTGCCCAGATCCCTGGAGGCCACCGTGGTCCCAGATCTCAGGCCCCTCACCCCAGGTTATTGGCTCAGCTTCTGAGGGCTCCTCCACTATCAGAGGGATGAGGAGAATGCCTTAGGGAGGTCTCCAGGAGATTCCAAACAGCCAGTTTTGGGCTGAGAAGGGGGGACTGGGAGTGTAATGGGAGTCAAGCTGAACTACCACAAACACAGTGTGAAGTCTCAGTGCTTTTCTCAGGGTTTTTCCCAGCTGGATGGAATAGAAAAGGTGGCTGTTTTTCCCCTAGACATCTTGTAGCAGGGAGCTGGTCCTGCAGACAGGCCTGCCCTGAGGCCCCTGAGACCTCCCTGCTTCTCACAGCTGTGACCCACCTTGGGGTGAAGTTTGTTGACATCACGTCTCCGCTCAGAGAGGTTGAAAAGCTTGAGGGAAGATGAAAAGCAGAGTGAGAGGACATCTTCCTTGCTGCCACCTCACCTCTCCCTTGCCCCAAAGCCTTCCCAAATCCTGCTATGAGAGGCTTCCCCAGACACATTACCCTGAGCAACATTATGCCACACGGCAACACAATGACCAAAAACTCCCAGGAGGTCTGAAAGGGACTGGTAATCTTCCATGAAAAAAAAAATCTATCAAGCACAGTGCAAAGACCCTCCCTCAACAAAGCCCAGACGGAGACAAGAATGCAGTATCCATCCCCTGCAAGTACCCATCCCCAGCAGCTGAGCACCCCAGCCTCTCCAGCAGCCTGGCAGGGACCTGGCTGTGCCCCTCACCACATAGTTGTTCCCATGCTTGGACTTGAGCATGTGGGCCACTTCACGGAGGTTGCTGGAGTAACTCTGCTCCTCGGCTGCGCTGGGGTAGGAGACAGCGATGATCCGCTCCGTGATGTACACCAGGTCCAGCTCACAGCTGCTCTCCATGGCTGCAGTCAGGCTCATGCTTCTGGGAAAGGAAGGGGACCACTGTCAAGGCACAGGGAAGGGACACAGGGACCCTTCACCACCCTGCCATACAGGCTGGGACACAGCTGCCTGCAGCCTGTCCCCTGCTCCCAGTCCTCTTGGGGTATCCATCCCCAGGTTGGTCATAATTCCACCCATGGTGGAATAATGGTGGGACACAGCTGGGACACAGCTGCCTGCAGCCTGTCCCCTGCTCCCAGTCCTCTTGGGGTATCCATCCCCAGGTGGTCATAATTCCACCCATGGTGGGTCATAATTCCTGCGTATTCTTCACTGGAGCATCTCCCAGGTATAGCACCTCTGGAGAAGCAGGTCTCGGTGGGAGGGAGCTTCAGGCAGAGCAGAGATAGTCATAAGAAGGGGAAACTGAGGCAAGTACCTGGATGTTTTGCAGCGTGACTGCCCACTCCTGGGGGATTTTGTGGCATCCTAAAGAACCAGAGAGGAAAAGCAAGTTACTGCCATGACCCAGCCACAGCCAGCACAGGGGTATTGCTAGACCTGGGTGTGATGATGCTGCCAAAGCATCCCACCTCCATCACATTGCACTGAGCATCCTAACACCCCCAAAATATCACTGTCTCCAAAGCCCACCAAGCATCCCACTGCCACAAGCAGCTAGACACATCCCACATGCAAAACCCAACTCTCACAACCCCAGTGCTGCTGGGACCAGCTGCTATGCACACTGTGGGGCCGGTGCTTTGCCAAAGAGTCCCAGAGGACCTTTTGGGAGGATGCTGAGCAGATGGACACAGTCTCAGGCATGTCACAAGTCCCTCTTGTCTCCATCAGGCTGCAGGGCACACCTGGTGGGACAGAGCTGCTTTGCTCCTGCCTGGAGCAGGGGCAGGTTTGCTGCCCAAGCGGCCTCGAGGAGCCAGCCAGGCACGACAGTTTGCTTTGGCCCCAGCTCCACCAAGCCAAACGCCTGGAGGAAATGTTTGAGCTCTCAGAGCAGGAAACTTCTATTTATGCATGTTCTCCGGCCTCGAAAATTTCATCTGCAGCCGGCTTGTTCTGTGACTTTGTGACCTCAGCCAAAAAACAAAGCAGGGTTTCCAAAAAAAGCCGCTGAGGAAAAACACACTCGCACCTCATTAGTTTTAGTATCTCCAGCTAATAAGCAGAAGTCATTTAAAGACTCATCTCAAGCAGGCAACACGCCTGGAAGGACCAGGAATAAGAGATACATCCTTCAGCTGATTCCTGGGATGCTCCATTGGTCCCCAGAGCTGCAAGACTGCTGCTACTCTCCTCAGGGCAGCAGCATCCCACAACCAGCACACCAAAGGGCACAGGACGAGATGGGAGAGCAGTTTCCCTGACATCCTTCACCTGCCACCTTCTGCCCACCCAGCACAGTCCCAGAGCTGCTCCCATGGACAGCCAGCGTCACCCTCCACCAGCCTTGTATGCCCCTCTCAAGGTCAGGTTGTCCTGCAGAGCAGAGCCAGGCTCAGCACCCCTGGGGCCTGGGGACAATGTCACCCCTCCCAGCCAAAGCAGTTCCAGAAAGCAGCAGCTTTGCCTCAGTGCCCAGAGGTGCTTGAACAGTAGTGACAATTCCCTCTCCAGTATTTCCTCAGGGTGTCCCAAATTGCCTGCTCACCCCAGGAAATCCCCAGCATTGCTGAGGGCAAATAAGGAGTTAAAATGCAACAAAAAGAGAGGTAAAACCTTTCCTGGGAGAGCCAAGGTGCATGGAACAAGCCTGAACCTGAATATGGGCTCATCCCTGAATCACCCACCAGTGATCAGGATGGGATCCCCCCCATGGCTTGTGCAGTGCCTCAAACGTCCATAACGGAGATCTCTGGGGTCCCACACCCACCAGCCGGGGAGCCCCATCAGTCCATGTCACCTCATCCAGCTGTAGCAGCTTCCCAAAACCATAGCCTTTCCCAACAGAGAGCTGACATGGGGAAACCAGGAATCACCCCAGCTCCCACATGGGTAAACTGAGGCACAGGGGGGCAAGCAAGGTGGGGACACCAGAGTCCCTGTCCCTCCCCATACCTGGATAGCAGTGAGCCCCTTGCTAATCCATTTCCACGCCATGGCAGGTCCACTCCTGGCACCCTCCAGACCCAGGAGAGCGGGTGCCCACAGCCAGGGCCCAGCAGGGTCCCCTGTCCCAGCGAGAGCCCCCGAGCTGTGCCCTGCTCCCCAGGCTCTGCCATGCTCCCCACCCCCAACCGCAGCCGCGCTGCGTCTCTGCCGCCAGCCCCTGCACGAGGAAGAGTCAGCCTGCAATCAGCTGATAGGAGCTGTGCTCCTGTTATTAAACACTCCTGCCTGCCACTGGGCTGGCAGACCTTGCAAACGTCCCCGGTGGAGAGAGACTCCAGCCAAACCAGTATAACCCAGTCCAGTCCAGCGCAGGACAGGCTGGTCCCAGTCCTGTTGGGTTGAAGATCCTTCTGCCAACCCCATCAAGAATGTGCCTTCCAGTCCCAAGCTAGCTTGGCATGTCCCCAAGCTCCTGGCAGCACCCAAAACCTGCAGGTCCCCTCTGCTTGGAAAGGGTGAAGAAAGGCACAAGAAAGGCTTCAGAAATATCAAGAAACTTCCCTGAAAGACAGCAAAGACAGCAAAGCCAGCAAAGGAGGCTTCTAACTGGATTTTTCTGAGGATGCTCTTTCTCAGGGCTGGAAACTTGTCCTGGACAACCAAAGGGATTAGGCAAAGCCAGATCTCAGGTGAGGAAGGCTTTCATCCTCTTCCTCATGGGAACCATCATGCCTCCATCCCTTGGGTCCCAGCCCCAACACACAGGGAGGTCTGCAAGCTGGCTGCAGGCAGGGGAGAAGCTGTCCTCGTTGACTTTGGCAGTACATTTGTCTACACTGTCTTAGCAATTTCATGTCCACACATTAAAAAACAGATCCCTAGTTCCACGACAGGAAAGTCAGCTTTGCAGCAAAAACCTCAGCCCCAGTATGCTGGGTTCCACCACCGCCTCTGCCACCAAACCCAGGCATCTCACTTGGCCTTTGGCATGGCCACCATCACCTTGGCTGGCTGGGAGAGAGGACTTCAGGGTCCCAGGTACACTGAGAAACTATAGGAGCATTCCAGGCTGAGGGATTTTGGCTGCAGGGAGTGTTTGCAGCAATGGGACTGGTATGAGTGACCCCCCAAGAGGTCTTGAGGCAGTGATCAGCCTCCATGACTGGTTGCACTTACCAGGACTTCTACCTGCTTGGTGATGCTCTCCCCCAGGGATGGCTGCAGACAGGAGCAAGGAGAAGGTGAGAAAAAGGCAAGCAAGAGAGAAGAGATTGAGAGACAAACACACACACACACAGAGCAAGGCCAGGGTCAAAAGTTCCCCCTTGCTATTTCTGGTGCTTCCTAGGAAATGCACCATGGTTCCGTTCCTTTCCCTGCCTGCCAACATGTCTTCTCTTCCTAAAGGCTGGGAATCCCAGCCCAAGTGCAGAGCTAGGATACTCAAGTACCAAGGATGTTGCCATCCTGCCTCTCAGCCACCACCACTGGCACTGACCACTGTTGCCAATTTGAAGCATTTGGCTGAACCCTGAGCTTGTTCCATGATGGGCACCTGGTGCCCCCCACATCTCTGGGATTCCAGATGGATTCTCCATGGTCAGACCCTACAGCTGGGAAGTAAACAACAGGGCAAGCCCAGTGCAGTCCCACACCCAGCCTGGCACCTGGCCACCACACCAGCAGGACCAGCTCCCAAGATAAGCCTGATCCCACAGGGCCAGTGAAGGACCCCAGTGGGAGCAGAGCCAGGGTCTGAGATGCTCAAAACAGGGGGAAATTTGGTGACATGCCACTGGAGAGAGCTCTGAAAGGAGGCTGGGGACAGGAATTAACTTCCTGGGGTGGGGGAAAGTGTCTGGACCCCAAATATAGGAAGCAGGAGACAGATCCCTCTGTCTGGGAATGGTGCCTGGGGCTGGCACAGCAAGAGGACCCAGCTGAGCAGGTCCCCAGATGGGAATCTTGGGACCAGGAGGTTGGAGGTCACCCCCAAAACCAGGCTGCTCTACTCTTGGCAGCAGGGCCAGAGCAGACATTTCCATCCACGAGGCAGGGCAAACCCTTTCAATTTCCTCCCAAAGCCACAGTAACGGTCCCAGCTCGAAGCCAACATATTTTTGCTGTCGATAAGTGCCCAAGGAGGTTGGCAGGGGTGAGGGATGCAGGCAGAGATTAAAGCCAGGGCAGATAACTACCATGAGGCCCCAGAGCAGGCAGCATGTTCCACTCCTACCCCATGCCCTGCTCACTTGGGCTCTCACACTGCCCTCAGAGCCTGCAGGTGGTCATCCCCTACACTCACTTTTCAGGTGAGACCCCTGCCCAGCCCAGGGCCTCATGTGAGGCACGGATATTGCGGCACTGCCAGGCTGCTGAGCCTGAGCTGAAACCCTGCCAGGGCCTCCTCTCCCCGGCGCCTGCCCCAGCAAGCCTTGGCACACGTCTGGAGCAAAAAGGAAGGGCTGCTGCACCAGCCCCAGGCTATGCCAGTCTCCCTGCTGCCACGTGCCTGCTCTGCCTGCTGCCACAGCACCACCAGGGTGGGGACGGGGCAGGGGAGCTGCTCTGCTGGCAAGATGCTGCCTGGTAGGCACCCTCATGTCATGCTTCCCAAACCCCTTGCTGGGCACAGCCCTGCTCCAGGTGACATCCAAGTGCCCTGGTGCCCCCAGAGCCCAGCCATGGCCTGGAGCAGTGTGGCAAAGGACTGTGGCTGTCTACCCAGTACCCCCCACCTGCCCTCCCCAGGACAGCGTGAACGGAGATGATGCATCCAGCTGTTCTCCTCGAGTCCACAGAGGACAGGGTGGGAACAGCCTGTGTCACCCTGGCTCCAGCAGATTACTAAAGGCCCCTAGGAGAGACAATAGTAGAGGGTGACAATAATAAGAGCTCAAATGCATGGCCTTGGGCGCCCCGAGCCAAAGGCACATCTGGTACAGCCATCTCCGGGTGTGCAAGAAACCGCCCGAGCTCTGGCCAGGGAGGGAAGGCCAGGGGACCCCAGAGCCCTGGATGGTCACGTCCTCTCTGCCTGTCCCTCTCAGCAACCCTGCAGGCCCCTCTTCCCTGAAAGCTCCAGCTCCAGAAGTCCTGTGATAGTTAACTGCTCCAACTTTTGCTGCTCGATTGTGGGATGCCCTTTGGCCAGCAATGGTGGGGGGAACAGCACCAAAATGGGGTGCCCTTTCCCCCAGCACAGGACCCATGTGGTTTTGAGGGTGGAAGATTCACATCCTGAAGCCCTCGGACAGAGAAAGCCCCATACCCAGAGCAGGATGCTCCAGCATCCCCAGAGCCCTGGCTGTCACCCATGGCTCACAGTGGAGGTGTCACTTACCAGCTCATAGTTGCCAGTGGGGGAGCAGGGGGTCACAGCCTGCAAGGAAGCAGAAGAGAGCCAGGATTAGTCCCTGAGCACCTTGTCCAACACAGGGCATGGGAAGAGGCTAGAATGCAGCATTCACCCCCCACCCATGCCACAGGGAATACAGCACCCAACCAAGGAAACGATAGGGGCATCCATGGCCTTCCCATACCAGGCAGGAGCAAAGACATCATCCCAAAATCAAGGCAGGCAGTGGGAGCGGGCTCAGGGCCATGGCAACTGTGCCATTCATCCTTGGCCAGGGAGCCAGGACAGCCCCAGCCCCAGCCCGGGTGGGCATGGCGAGCACAGCACGGCACAGTGCAGGGCGGGCGCCTGGTGCCAAGAGCAGCTCCTGGAACAAACCCCAGCCCAGCCTCGTGAGCTCCTGCAGCCGCCAGCTGAACAGCCCAGCTATTGTTACCTTAATTACCAGCGGCAATTACTGACAATTAACCTTGGGTTTTGTGTGCACCCCAAGCAGCAGCATGCCAGGGTGGGAGAGGCAGCGCCTCGTAGGTGCTGGGGCAGCGGGCACAGGCACTCCAGCTCTGTGTTGGCCCAGAGGTGCCAGCAGTAGTGGGAGGGTGTGATTTGGGGCATTTTGTCCTCTACAAATCCCACCAGGAGCAGTGACCCACAGTAAGCCATCCCTTGCCCCATCCCAGGATGGAGCCAAGATGGCAAACACCACTCAGGGGCTGGTCCCCTACCAGGGCAGCATGGGGACCCACTGCACCCCACTCTGCCTCTCCTGCCCCGGGCCATAAACAGAAGGATTTGCCCCAAGTACCCCACTTGGAGCACCCCTATCCCATCCTATCCTGGTCTCCAGAGCACGATGCCCAGCACCTGCTCCCCTCCCCAGCTGCCAGCTTGTTCCCATCCCATCTCACTGTTTTCTTCAGGGGTTCCTCCTCCTCCCGCTCCCTTCCCCGGCGCATTATTATTATGATTTTATTCTAATGCAGAAACGCTTCCATAAAAGGCCCTTTTCCCTGCCCCGCGGCGCTGGCCCCGCGCCAGCCTCCCTGGAATGTTCTCCGGCAGCGGCAGCGAGCCGCTGCTGCGGACCGGGCCGGCGAGGGCTGTGCAGTACCGTGCCCCGCACGCTGCCGCCGTGCTCTTCCCCCGGGGATGCTCAACAAGCGCCCCTGACCCGTGCCCAGCCCCACCTGCAGGGCCAGCGAAGGGGGGAAATGCACAGCTCCCCCACAATGGGACACACTGGTCCAGGTAGGGTCCATGCCCAGTCCTCCTCTACTGTCGGCATGAGGAAGTTTGCAGGCTACAAATGCACCTCTGGCTGGAAAAGGGAAAAACTGGGGTGCCTGTGGTTGTATTTCCCTGCCCTTAAGGATTCTCTGATGTGTAATATGGGCTTGTGCTCACCCGACACCACTCTTCCCATCCACGGGAGACAGTAGCTCAGGCTGTATGGCACTCTCGCATCCCAGAAAGGCAGTTTTACAAGGACTGCAGGAATGTAAAGCTGTTTCCCTCTCTCAAGTTTGGCTCAAACATGCCCCCAGTTCAAGAAGAAGAAGGAAGACTCTGTCCCAGACAATGGACCCCCCCCAGGGAAGTCCAGTTCCCGACCTAGAGGTGTATGAGCACCCCTCCTGCCCCACGGACCGGTGAGAGGATCACTCCATACACTACTGCAGCGACCCCCAGAACAGCCACCATCTCTGTCCTCAGCGATTCCTGCATCCCTCGGTGCAGGGAGGGTTGGGAAACGCAGGGGGACCCGCACACCCCTGGTCCAGGCTCCGCTTTGCCGTGGCAGACACAGCGGCCTTTCTTCTCTCCCTCACCGGTGTTTGCATTCCTGCCGGCTGGCCCCCGCCGCCGACCCCGCCGCCCGGCAGCCCTGCCCAGGAATGCGAGGAACGAGGCGCAGCAGGGCTGCCGCCCACCCCACCAGCCCCCCACGGCCCCCCACCCGCCCACCCGGCCCCCCAGGTCGCAGCCCCATCCCTCCCAGCAGCCACATCCCACGAGCTGCTGCCTTGAGACCCGAGTTTTGCCAAGCAGAAAAATCACTTTCCCAGTAAATGAGGCCCCGTGGCCAGGAGTGATAGGAGTCTCTGATGTCTCATAAAGGGTTGGACACACCCTGCAGCCTTCCGCTGGAAAGTGATGATGGGCTCCCTCGCTCATCACCAGCTGTCACTATACCTAGAGAAACTCTATCCCCTTGACATGTCCAAGCCCAGAAATAAACACCTGGCTGGCAAACCCCTGACAGTCCCTGGCCACACCGCCATAGTGCAGAGTAGCTCATGAGATCCCTCTTCCACCTAACCCCTCCAGCTGCAGCTCAGGGACTGACCTCTGCACCATAGATCCCGACAGGACTTCAGCACCATTTCACAAGAACTGAGCGAGGCTGGAGGAATGCAGACATCCACCTCCTAGCCAGGGATGAGACACCTCAGGGCCTTCTCCATGCTGCAACCACTGCTCACACCTCCCTCCCTCAGCACCTCCTTCCTCTCCCTCTCCTCCCTCGATATAACAACTCTTGCACCCATGGAAGTGCCCAGGGCCACTGCCAGGTCCCGCTCCAGCAGAGCATCACCGTGGGTTGTAGCCCCAACCTGCAAGATGCCAGCAGGGCTGGGGGAAAACAAACCTCCATGGAGGGGCGCTGCGATTCAGGAACGGGCTGGATCAGAGCAGCACCGGGGTCTCCCCAGCCGGGCTGCTGGAGCCGGGTGAGCACTGGCCCACAGCCCACAGCATGGCCCGGCCGGCTGCCGGTGGGTGATCCAGGCCCATCTCTGACGCATATCCCTTCCTTTGGGTGGCGGTTTTTGTTTTTCCCTTCCCCAGGAGCTCCGATAAACATTCCGGAGCCGGACGATATCCGGGCTGGTGCTGACCCTTGCTATGCCAGGAGCAGACTCAGCACCAGCCACCCTGGCCCTCACGCAGACCCCCGCACACCAGAGATGCTTCCCATGGCTAGGCACTGAGATACTGGCAAGCCAGCCCAGCTGGTGTGGTTGGAGCTGGAGACACGCTGTCAAAAGGGACACTGACGTGCCAGACCCTCCCGAAGCAAGCCAGATTCATGGCCCCACTATTTAGAAAGAATGTGGACCCCAAGAGAGGGCATCAAGGCACCCTACTCCCTCCAGCCCTGTAAGTGGTTCCCCTGCCCAAGCCACCCTGTGGTCTGGAAATGCAGTTGTCAAAAAGGAATGTGACTCAGTGGCCACATTGGCGTCCCACAGGACAGTGCCTGGGCAGCATAAATGCCTGCTCAGCCCATGTGATCCCACCTCATGGGGTCCCACATCACCCCATGAGGGACCACTTCCTCTCAAGCAAGTTCATCTCAGCTTTGTGCCACTTAAATCCCAGCTGGGCTGTGAATCACTTCCACATGCACCCCACGATTCTCTGCTCACCTCGAGACCCTGCCTCAAGTACAGGGGATCCCAGGGACAGCCACAGGCCACAGCAACTTCCCCAGCCATTCCCAGAGCCTTTCCCCTGTTTACCAGTCCCTCCAGCCCAGCCACAGCCACCAAGCCCTGCGAGCCCTCTCTTAGCCTCTTAGCCACAGTGTCGGGCAGTGTGAGCTGCCATCAGGCACCTCACAGCAGAAGATACTTTTAGGGGACAGGTTGGCACCTCTAAATTGGGGATATTGGGGAAGGTTTTTTGCTCTCCAGCACCCCTGCTCCCCATTCCAACTGCAGCATCCTTCTCCCCTGCCAGGCATAAGGGACTGTGGTGTCTGTGCTCTGGTCGCACTCCTGCCCTGCACAGGGGTCAGGTACCCTCTGCCCACACCACGTGCTGGCTGCTCCTGCCCTCACATTTTTTGCAGCTCTGGCAAAACTCCTGTTTATGCAACATGTCCCCAGCAGGAGGACGGCATGTTTCCATGCACAACCACTCCCCCCCTCTCCAGCTCCACCCTGCCCAGCACAGCCCCGGTGTGTGAGGCACAGGGCAGCCACACAGAACCCCAGACCCCTGGCACGGGGGTCCCTGGGAGGAGGCAGCACCCCATGCACCCCACAGCCCCTCTCTGCCCCCACCAGTACCCAGGAGTGCTGCTTTTGGGACTTCTTCCATCGGGTGGGGGTAACTGGCAGATGCGCCGAAGGGCAGGGAGCGGCTTGGCCAGCGGCTCAGGGTGAGTCAGACTGGGCTGATGCTGGGGCACAGAGGTCCCACCGCTCCCAGGCTTCCCTCCAAGCATCCCCAGTCCACCCTGCAGCTGGGTCAGGGACTGTCACTGTGCCATCCTCTCCATGCCTGGATGCCTGGACAGCACCCAGGCCAGAGCAGAGACCATTCTCCAAAAGGTGCACCAGGCAAAGAGCCACTCACTCAGGGATGTCCCCTGAACTGGGACAAACGCTGTCTCCTGTTTCTCCCCTGGTATGTTGATGAGGAGCCGCCCTGTGGCCCATCCCCGCCAGGAAGGCGGCAGCAGGACCAGGACAGAGGTTACCCAGTACACACGGCCCTGCAAATCAGGGATGAAATGCCACAGGGGACACCAGCCATTCCACCCCACAGTGGCCACGGGGGCCACCCCTGGCACCCCATGACACCCTGGGACACACAGCGCACTGGGACGGTAACAGCCCACAGCAGCCCATGGCTGGCCTGGCCAGCAGCCCTGGCACAGGGGTATGGGACAGGACAGGAAAAACAATGTACAGAGAAGCTTCAAGGGGTTGCAGTGGAGGCAGCTGCACCAAAATAGCCCTGGTTTCAACCCAAATAAGGGCAGGTCCCGGCTCCGGGGCGGTTTCAGCAATCAGCCTCAATGCTGCCAAGTGCAGATGAGGGGAAGGGAGAGAAGGTAGCATCCCTGACCCTGTCTGGGGAGAGAAGGGTGTTTTTGGGGGTCAGGAGGGGGACAGAGATGCCTCCACATGACCAGGACAGGGACTGTCCCTACTTTGCTTGCAGGCGCTGGCTCGGCACAGGGCCGGCCACAGGCAGGGATATGCTGTGCTCCAGTGCCTAAAAAGGCAACATCTGGAGGCAGCAGGTCTGGATCCAGCCTCACGGGCCAGCACGCGCCTGCCTGGCTCTGGCCCCACAGCACCAGCCCTGCCCTGCTCTGCCCTCAGCACCACACACATGTGCTGCCACCCCACTGCAGGGACAGCCCTCAGCCCAGACCCATGGGGACCCACAACCAGCCTAAGGAAGCATGGGGTCACTGCCCCCCTCTGCACCAGACTTCCCCCAGAAAAAGGACCAGGATCCCCCCAGCCCCTCATCAACTCCCCAGAGCCAAACCAGACACCAGGATTAGTCAGGGAGCAGCTTCTGCACCAGAGATAGGTCGGGAACAGAGTGACACCAGAACTGGCTGGGACAGACTCTGCTGCAGGGGGTTTTACCAGGACTGGTCCATGAACAGGTTCTTACATTGGATTGGTCAATGCATGTATTCTCACATGAGATTGGGCAGCAACTGGATTCTTATCTGGGGCTGGTCTGTGCATGGATTCTCACCTGAGATCAGTAAATGCATGGATTCTCACACAGGATTGGCCAGCACATGGATTCTTACACGGGATCAATCACTCACCAGACTGTCCCATAGGACTGGTCAAGCCCTGGATTCTGACAGGGGATTGGTCAGAGCACTGACTCTCATGCAGGATTGGTCAGAGCAGTGATTCCCACACAGGACTGGCCAGCGCTCGGATTCTCACATGGAACTGATCAACAAATGGATTCTGACATGGAGCACGGGCACTCCTGTGGGACTGGTCAGCACACCAGCCTGGCAGCAGGCTGTGCCCCACCCTGAGCCCAGGGCAGGATCCTTCCCACAGATCCACTCTGGTGAGCATCAGGCAAGCCCCTTTCTGTGCACTCAGACCCCGCTGCACACTTTTGGCAGCCTCCCCACATCAGGGGCATCTGCCAGTGCCCATGAGTCTGGGACCCACCTCGAGGGGTGGTTCAGGTGCCAAAATAAGCCCCTGCCTGCCCCTAGGGGTCTTAGCCCCCCAGTACTGAGCCCTGCTTGTGAGAGTAGGAAAGGCCCAAGGCAAATGGAGACTGGAGTCAGAGCTGTGTCCTCAGCAGGACAGAGCTGAAAACACTACAGAGGACCTGAAATGCTGAGCAGCACCTCCAAAACTGGTGTCCCCCGAATCAGCAGTTTTGAGGAGATGAGGAAATAGGAGGGAGAAGTGGAGACAAAGATACACTCTCCATACCCAGGAACTGTGCTGTGGGACTGCTTTCTCTCTTGTGTCCCAAAACCCATTGGGGAAGCTCCAGTGCTGATCAGGGTCTGCTGGCACTGTGACCAGATACCCCGGGGATGAGCTCTCACAAGGCTAGGAACTAGACACTGGCAAAGCAAGGAAGGTTGCCCAGGGCATAAGCAAATGGACCCTTCTGCAACTCAAGACCCCAAAAGGACACATGGGAGAGCACAGCTCCAAAGCTCAGCACTTTGCCCGGGGCCAGCAGGATCACTAAGAAGAGGCTTAGTAGAGAGCTGCAGGCTCGTTTCCCACAGATACACTTTCCCTGGGGGTGACTTCAGACTCCAGACAGGACACACGTTGTCTTCCCAGTGCCATCACGCTGTAGGGAAAAGAGGTGCCTGCTGGGTTGCCCCCCAGAACGCCCAGAATCAAGTGCCATGAGCACCCAGGGGGTGCAGCCACTGTCACCCCAGTGTCCCTGCCAGCTGTCCCCCAGCACACACACTGGAGTCACCCACCCACCGCACCAGGGCTGACGCCAGCGCCGAGCGGGCTCAGGCTCCCGGGAACGGAGCACTTCTCTTTTTTTCCTTGTTTTCCCCTTAAACGCAAGCGGGCTGATGCCTCCCTCGCTCGGTCGTTTCCTCTCCCAGCAGCACAGCCCAAAAACATCTGCGCTGGGACCTGCCCTGACGGAGTTAACCCTCTGCGGGCCCGGCGGCGCCGAGGGGCCGGGGATCCCTGCCCGGGGGGGCGGCGGGGGGGGCTGGCACCCGCCGAGGCTGCCTCGCCACTCATTAACCCGGAGTTTAACCATTGACGGTCCCGCCGGGGCGGGGGGGTTAACCCGTGGGCTGCCAGGGTGTCCCGGCCGCGGGGCAGCCCCCCAGAGTGTCCTCCCCGCGGGGTGACAGGAGCTCGGCATCGCCCTCCCGGCTGCGGGGCGGGAGCGGGGTGCCGGGGGCGGACCCCGCTTTCCCGCGCACTCCTCGCTCCTCGGGGACGTGTCCCTACGCACTTCGGGGAGGCGAGGGGGGGACGCAAAGCCCAGCGCCTGTGTGTCCCCCTCCGGAGCACCCTGAGAGTCACTGGCCCTGGCGAGGCGGGGAGGGGGGCACGGGGGACGCGGCCCCCGGAGCCGCTCACAGGTCCCTGCCGGCAGCAAACCGGCCCTCGCCCCCTGTCCAAGTCCTCCTCCCTGCGAGCACCGCATCGCCCTCTTCAAGCCCCCCCCGCACCCCGAGACCCCTTCTGGTGACAGACAGCTGCGGACGCCCCCAACACCGGGGGGCAGCAGCCCCCTCCACGCACCACCCCATCACCGCTCGGATATCACGCGTGGCCCCCGCCCCCTGGAGAGATGACACCCCCGCCAGCACCCTCCCTCCCGGGGGGCCTGGGGACCCTGCGCCCTCACCTCCCGCCCGTACCTGGTTCATGACGCTCCCGAAATCCATCCGGGGTCTCGCCTGCCTACATCCGAGAGGGACGGCACCGCAGCCTCACCTGGCCCGGGGGGCGCGGGGGGCGGCCGGAGGGGCCGCGGGGGGCAGGCGGGAGCCCGGCGTCGCCCGGGCGGGCAGGAGTGAAGGCAGACTGCAGGCAGAGCCCCCCTCCCTCCCCGGGCCAAGCCTGGAGAAGGAAGGAAGGAAGGAGGGAGGGAGGAGGGAGGGGAGGGAAGGAGGGGGAGAGCCGAAGGGTTTCGCTCCCCAGAAGCGGGACCCCGGCGATGGAGGGGCGCGGGGAGGTCCCGCCGGCTCCCCGCTCCCCTCCGCACCCCCGGGGCGGCCGGGGGCTGGGGAGCCCGGGGCGCCGGCCCCGGCCCTGGGGAGGAATGGGGTCTCGGTCGACTTTTTCCACCGCTCCTCTCCCTTCTCTCGCTTCTTCTCCCTCTTTCTTCTCCTCTTCCCTCTCCCCAGCTGCACGGCGCGCTCCAAGTCCGGCCCCGCTCCGCTCCCCTCGCCTCCCCCAAAAACGCCCTTAAAGGCAACCGGGAGCCTGACTCGAGCAGCTGGCCCTGGGGTAAGGGTGCCGGCAGGTGGGCAGACCCCCCCCCACCCCAAAAAAAAAAAATTATCCCCCCCACACCTCGGCCACCTCCGCCTCCAAAGTCCCTGGCAGCCGGTGCCGAGGGGCCGCGGCGGGCGCCGGGGTGCAGCGGGGTCGGGGCCTTATCGCCCCGCGTGACGCCACCGGCGTCCCGGTGCCCTTGGCGGGGAGGTGGCAGGGACCGGTGTGTGGGGCCCTGCTTGGGGCCTGCCTGGCACCCCCTGGCACAACGTGGTGCCCCCCTGCCATATGCGGACCAAGTGCCCATCTAATGGTCCTCGGGTGTCCCACACCCCCAGCGTTGGAGAGGATTTATCAGCCCGCCTCTCAACTAAAAATCAAAGCCAAAATACTGGAAAAGCCCCGTCTGTCCCTTAGCACCTAAGGTCATGCCAGTCCCAGCTTGCCTGTCCCAAACCTGGAGTGTGCCCAGCATCCCCTGGCCTTCCTCCTGTCTCCCCTCCTCCTCCTTCCTTCTCCTCCTCGGGGGGCTGCATGTTGATGGATGGAGCCCCGGTCTCCCTTGCTGCCCCTGGGGCAACCCAGCCCCAGCCCTGCTGAACAAGCAAGTGCTCAGTGCCAGGAGACCCCCCCAGCAAAGAGGGGAAGCCCACCAGCAGCAGCCCAGAGAGCGGCGAGCTGGCCAGGGAGGCGGTGAGCCAGGCACCCGGCCCAGGGCTGTTGACATTTTCTCACCCAACGCCTCCCCGTTCCTGTTTGCATTTCCGTCCTGAAGCCGTGGGCTCAGCCAAAAGGCTGGAACTGGCTCTGCTGGAGTGGTGCAGGACCCCAACACCCCTCCTACCTCACCACCCCTTCAAAAGTCACCAGGGAGGGGTCTGTGCTAAGGGGCTCTCCCATTGCCCACCTCCAAGTCCCCCTAAGGGACACCACCCCTGCGAGTACACTCCATTTCAAGGAGATCTTTCCCAGTCCCCCCCATGCCTCAGCTTCCACAGCAACCCAACAGTGCCATGGGATGGGAGCACCAAAAGGCACAGTGGGGACCCTTCCTGCTGCCAAGGACAAAGCACCAGAGCCAAACATCTCTGGAGAGCATCTCCTCATCCCCCTCCCAAGCAAGCACCAGCCAGCCCTTCTGCCCTCCCCAGCACCCAACAGCACAGGGTCAGATCCCAACAGCCACCACTCTAGGGACAAAACCCCATGGCCAGGATCCACTGACACCCCTAAACAAGTCCCACCATCCCCACAGCCCACAAAAACCAGGCATCCCAAAAAGATGGGAGTGCTGCAACATGGATGGAGGGGCAAAGAACATCCTGCACCAGCAGTGCACAGCATGGACCCCAGCCCAGCTCCAGCACAGACCCCTGCACAGGCCCCAGAGCCCAAACTCCTCAGGAGGAGGCCACAGGATGGCTCCCAGGCCCTGGGAAACATCAGCAGAGGAAGAGCTGGGGCCAGATGGGAAAGTACCAGCAACTGAATGGGATGGAAATGAGTGGGTGAGCGAAGGGCACTGATAGCTCCTCGTCCCTGTCCTGGTCCCCAGGGCAGTGACAGGAACTGTCCCCTGGGGACATGACGTGTCCCTTTCACAGGACACAGCCAGAGAAGTCCTGACAACATCCTTGAACTACAGCTGCCAAAGTATCTCCCAGAGCCATAGGGTCAAAGTGCCAGTGGGAGCAAGTCCAGCAGTCTGCAAAGTGGCTCCAGTGACTCCCAGCCCCCCAGACAAACCACCCCTCACATGAAACAGCCCCTCTGTGACCCAAAACAAACACCCTTGAGCATCATTACCCCACATGTCAGTGGAAGAAAGGAGATCGGGGACCAGGCACCCAGGTGTGGTTCATCTCCAGAGATTACAGAACACAGGAGGTAAGCCCCAGTGCAGGGTCTGTAGAACCCCTCTTGAGCCAGACTTTTCAGCTGTTTTGGGATCACTGACACCTCTTGGAGGGTCCTGGGAGTTCCCAGGGACCCAGCACCCTTCCCAGGGCAGGTATCAGGAGGAGTGACCATGGGGGATGCAAACTGGTCTGGCAAGGGAGACAACCAGTGGGAAATAAGGCAGGCCTGGACCCTGCTTCCCACCATGACAGGCTCTGGGAAGATGGATGCAGCCCTAGGAGCTGCCAAGGAGGGAGGCTGGCGGTACCCACTGCCTCATCTGACACCTCCCAGGCCAGTCCTGGCCAGTGCTCACCAGTGCAGTGAGCATGAGCAGTTTCAGCATGCCCTCTCCCCTGCCCATCCTCTCTGTGCAGCACCTCGAGGGTGCAGGGAAGGGCCCCAAGTCCTCCCAGCAGCCGAGCCGGCCCCCCACCAGAGCTGAGAGGCCGAATATTTGGGCAGTGACGTAAAGAAGGGGAAAAAGGAAAGAGGGAAGGGAAAAAAACAAAACAAAACCCCCTCCAGGACCTGCTGCACAAATAGGACCTGGCACAGCACCGGGGCAGGGCTGAGCCCCACAGCTCCCCATCCCTCCACCCCAGCTGGGCCCACACCAGGGTCAAGGACATATTCCTGCTCCATTCCTTCCCTCCTCCGCCCCGCCCCCTCTGTTGTGGAGACCAGGGGTGTTGCTAATTACCTGTGCCAAAGCACTGGGGGGGTGGCTTTGAAGGGGGCCATCAGGGACAGGGACCTGACGGGCAGTTCCCCTGTGACCAGTACGTCATCCCCTCTGAGAGCACGGGGAGGAAGCAGAGTGGCTGGGGCAGGGAGCAGGGACCGCACAGCCACAAATCCCTTTACAAGAGTCTTACGCAGCTGGGACATGGATCTCCCCTCCTTGCAGCCCCCAGGAACCTGCAATACATGGCCTGGCCATACCCCACAACACTCCCTGGGCCCCTGGCCATGGCACGGCTGGAAGGTGGCAATCACCAGGGCTCAAGCCTTCCTGGAAGTGTCCAACCACGCCTTGCCTCAGTTTCCCTTCCTAGTTCTGACTAGCTTAACAAGCAGGGGGTGTTCCCAGCACCAGCTGAGGGGTGGCACATCCCCTCACCCCCACCACCACCCTCTGCCATGGGTCCTGCAGCCATCCAAGGGCCCGTCACTGCCGCGGGCACTGGGAGCGATTGCTCTGGCCAGGACATGCCTCGCTGCCCGGCCCTGGCCCTGCTCCAGCCCCCGGTTTAATGATGGACAAACCTGCCCCCACCTGGAGCCCCATCACAGGGGGCACTTGACAAACAACCCAGGCCTGGCATGAGGCCAGCGGGGATGGATGGCAGTGAACTGGGAGCACATGCATGTGACCACCTGCCTGTGTGTGAGCGTGCTCCCGCACACAGATGGATGTTCTTGCACATACGTGCATCTCCTGCAGCTCATGCACTCGTGCATGCATCTGTGAGCACACACAGTCACACACACACATGCTCGCATACACAGGCACACACACACGTGTGTGTGGCATGGCTCCAATTCACACTTTCAGCTCCCTAGGAAGAGACACAAGGGGGACAACCCCTAGACCCCTTGGCCCCGTACTATGTGATGTGCCTCAGTTTCCCCTCTTGGCACAGTCCCGCACCCCCACTCCCCCAGCACTGCTGGGCCTCTGTGTGGCAGGGGCGAGCAGGGCAGGCTGGAGCCTTGCCAGGCCCAGGGGCTGGCACAGGCGCCATTTCCCAGAACCAAGCACCAGCAATCTCTAGCCGATCCGGCAGCCAAACGCCACAGCGCTCCCTGTCCCCCAGCCAAACCATCCGTCATGGGGCCAGCTCCCTCTACGGGAAGCAGCACAGTCCCCCATCTTTTCCCAGCCTCTCCAACCAGCATCATAGCAAAATCTGGCCACATTCAGAGTGAAGGCATCCCGGGGGACGGAGACACTCCTAGGATATCCATTGATTTGGGACATGCCTGCTGGGCCCCACTGCTCAGAGCATCCTCGGACAGAGAGCAGTGTCACCACCGATCCTGGCTGTGCCACTGCCAGCACATGCCACCCACAACACAGGCTCACCCATGCCTGAACGCAGGCACAGAAGTACTGCACCCCACACCACGTTCCCTGCCTCCTGCTGCCCCCACACAGGGCTGGGTGACTCAGTTTCCCCGCTTTTCAAGGGAAGATACTCCCCCACAGCTTTGGGCAGGCAGTTTTGGTGCAGGGAGGGAGGGAGGGGCAGGCTGTGTGTGTCACATACATACCAGTGTCCATCCATCCAACCGTCCCTCTCCGAGAGAGGGAGGGAGGTTTGCTAAGCAAGGAAAAATCCCTGAGCAGAGGCACAGGGCACAAGAAGGGCCTTACATGGGCATGGGAACAGTGTTGTGCTTCCCAGCTGATGAGTGTGCAGCTGCCCTGGCCCCTCCACAGCCACCCACGGGCACCAGGCATCCCACCAGCATCACTGCCAGCACAGGGCAGTGGGTTCCACCACTGTTGCCCCACTGTCTTTCAGGCAGGATGGAAACTTGAGGGATGCAGGTCACTGACAGGGCACAGGTCCTGCCCTCCCTGCTACAGCTCTGCCTGCTCACTGCCTTCTCATGGAGGGGGCACTCACTAGCACCCCAAAAGCTCCCAGGCATCCCCACATACACTCCAGTGCCCCCCTCCCCTTATCCCCATCACACCCATGGTACCCCCTGGCACCCCACACTGATTACCAGGAGTGCAACTCTTTTACACGCCACCCACACCCCCATCTGTCCCCCCTCCCCTACACCCGGTCCATTTGAGGTTTGTAAGTAGGGGCTTTCCCCCCAGGATGCAGCTGGCTGGGAGCTGGCCGTGCTAGGGGGCAGAACAAAGAGCTGGAGCGAGTGCCAGGGAGGTAAATATGGGGACCAAAGAGCAGACACTGCCAGTAGCATGGTGGGGCAGACTCCAGGGCCAGGAGACACCAGAGCCAGGGGACACCAAGACTTTGGCAGCATATCCAGGGCAGGAAGAGGAAGCACTGGAGGGTGCAGCTGCCAGCACTTTGGGGGTGCGTTCGTCTTCCCTCTCCAAAGTATCCTGGAGGTGCAGGGGTTAAACATGAGGGACTTCAGGTAAACAAGAGGCCATTTTTGCTCCATGCCAAGCCCCCTCCCCACGTGCACCCTCCTCAGAGACCCTACAATAACAGGCTGGCGTGTGAGTCAGCTGGCCATCTGCCCGACCGGAGGAGCCCCTCCCTGGGCGCTGGCCCAAAGGAGCTCTGCAGAAGGCCCCTGGCCCTGGCCCCATGCACGCTCCCCCCAGCAGCAAACCCCTCGGCTAGCTGGCCCCACCGAGGGGCTCCAGCTTCCAGCGAGCGTGGGAAGGGTGATGGAGGCTAATGAAATGCAGCCGGCCGAGAGAGCGGGCCCCGGGCTGCCCATGCGCACAGCCCAGCCAGATGTGGGAGCCTGGTATGACCCCCCTTCTTGGTGTACAGCCCCCTATCAGACATCAGAGAATCCCCACCGGGCTCACACCCAGACACACACACTTCCTGACACTCCCTCCTGCCTGGAAACCACTGGCAGATGCTCCCTGCCACCGTACCACAGGCATCCCCCACTGCATGCCCCTCCCAGCTCTCCCCACAGCACCCCGGCAAGGCCACCTTCCCCGGCCTCAGCCTTCCCGGCATAGGCTGCCTGGGGTGACACAGGGTCCTGGGGCTGGCACAGCTCCACTAAAAAACCTCCCAGTCACCTTTGCCCAGCCTACTCAAGGTCCAGGGTACCCCACAGTCCCCATTTCCCCCCAAGAGCCCAGCCAGGGCTCGGTGCCAGGGCTGCTGCCAGCGCCTGCCCTGCACCACCACCCGTACCATGGCACCCTGCAAAGCCCAACATGTGCCCGGGCCCTGGCACAGCACCCCCCCTTCCTTCTCCCTCCCTGCCCAGCTGGGCACAGGCAATGGGCACGGGAACAGGCATGTCCCAGCCTACGCTGTCTGCCTGGGGCATGCCAGGCTCTTCCCGCCCAGGATGCCAGCCCCAGAGATAGCTGGCATACACGCCGTCCCAGGGATTAAGAACACGAAGCCTCCCCTGCCCCGGCAGCACAGTAATGGGCACCGTGCCCACCTCCAGCTCCTCGGAGAACCTGGGTTGCAGTAGGGTCCCCCTCTGCTGGTGCAGCAACTGGATAGACAGACACCACTGGGCATCCTCTGTCTCCTGCCAGCAAGATCCGCCCCTGGCTGGGCATCGGCAGAGCTGCTCAGCCTGTGTGCACGCAGCTGGCAGGGCTCAGCCACGGCGCATGGCACCCACGTGCAGCAGCACTCACCCTGGCAAAGGGCACCCCGCTCCAGGCACTGGGGCACAGATACCTGCTGGTCTGCTCTGACAAGGGCTGCGCCCCAAATCCCAGCCTTGTACACAGACAGGCACATGCTGTCAGTGACCAGGCAGCAGGATGGCACTGTCAGCCTCACCCAGTGGTGACACAGTGCCACCATGACCAGCCCAGAGCCACCAGCCCATTTGGGTGCCCATCCAGTGGGGGTCAGCTGGCATGGACCATGGCATCCTTCCTCTGAATCCCCAGCACCCGCAGGCAGGGCTGGGGACACCTCAGGACATTGCCTTACCTTGGCTTGGCACTTGGTGTGGCAGGAGAGCTTGCAGCCTGCGGGAGAGAGAGAGGGAGAGAGGGTTATTGGAGGCAGGAGGGGGAGCAGTACCAGGGGGCAGCCTGCAGGCACCCCACATGCAGGGCAGGAAGGAGGGGCACCCAACACTGCAGGGCACTGCAGAGCACCTTGGCACTGGGCACTGCCAGGACGTGCACATGCGTGCAGGGACGCCCACACCTCACACTGGTGCACACACATTCCAGGTGGCACCAGCACAGCACAGAGGCAGGCACACAAAATGTGGCTCCGGGGCACACACGGTGCCAACGTGCCAGTGAGTGTGTGGGAGTGCAAGCCCCCATGCCCAGGGTGAACAGCATGGAGGCAGACCATGCACACAAAGGTCTCATGGGGTCTCATGGACACTGGCATGACTAAGAGCACCACAGGGGTGCTGCCATTGCTTGTGCTCCCTCCCTCCATCCCATGCACTGCTGCTGCACATTTTCACCCGTGCCCTGTGGAGGGCACCTGCTCATGGGCAGTGCAGGCTTGTTTGCCACTGCTGGGGACACACACTTATACAGGGCACCACTATGCTGCCTGAATAGCCCTGCAAAGACACATGTCCCATCCCCAGGGGACACAAGGGTCCCCACGCAGCACGGCCACGGCCGCACCCCAGTCCCTGTTCCCCTTGGGCCTGTTTCCTGCAGCACAGGAAGCCTCATTGTTCCCGTTTCCTCTGTCTGCCCCTCGCACGGGGCTCAGCAACACCGCACACGTGCGAGGGCTGGCGGCCCCACCTGCGACCCACTGGGTGCCACAGGCAGCGAGCACAGCTCAGGGGTGACACCCACGTGTGTGCACAGACCCCCACCCGTGCACACATACGTGGCGGCCGCTGCACACTCACTGCACGTGCACGAAGCTGACACAGCCATGTACACATGCGACACCTCAGTGTCTCCATGGGCCACCCTGGCCTCCCAGCCACCTCCCCACCCACTGCACACACTCTCTCACAGCCACAGCTCTCCCTCTAACACACAGGCACACGTGTGTGCACAGACTGGCACAGGTTCCCACATTCAGACCCTTGTGCATGCAGACATACACACACATCCCCAATGTCCTGACCTCCCCAGCACGTCCCCGTGCACCCGCGCTCCCACAGCCCCAGCTCACCTCTGCAGGTGCTGCCCTGGCGCGTGATGGCCTGCCGGCAGATCCCGCAGGCCTTCACCTTCTTGAAGCTGGTCATCTTGAAGGAGTGTGCTGGAGGGGCCTCCAGGTCCTGGGGCTGGGGGAAACACGGGGCTTCGTCAGCAGGAACAAGGTGGCACCAAGACCCAGACACTCAACTCTGACCTGCCTGTCTCCCCTGGCCGGCAGTTCATCCTCCACCCGTGTCCCCCACACCCCTTCACCTGTGTCCATGTCCTCTGCAGCAGTGGTACAGGGTATGGGCTACAGGATAGGGGGTACAGGGGAAAGAATGGGGGGTATGGAGTGGGAATAGGGGGTACAGGGGAAGGGATGGGGGGGATGGAGGGGTATAGGGGGTACAGGGCAAGGGATGGGGGGGGTATGGAGTAGGGATAGGGGGTACAGGGGAAGGGATGGGGGGGATGGAGTGGGGATAGGGGGTACAGGGGAAGGGATGGGGGGTATGGAGTGGGGATAGGGGGTACAGGGGAAAGAATGGGGGGTATGGAGTGGGGATAGGGGGTACAGGGGAAGGGGGGGTGGGGCACTGCCTCCACTCCTTTAAATAGTCTCTGCCGCCCCCTGGCGGTGCGGGCCTCTGTGTAGTGTGTGTGTGCACGCATGCACACACTTGTGTGTTCATACGCTTGTGCATGTGCACATATATGTGTGTGTGCACGCACAGATTGTGTGCACAGATGTGTATGTGTGCACATGTGTGTGTCCACGCTGTTTGTGCTGTGTGTGTGAACATACAGAGGTGTGCACAGCTGTGTGCATGCACATGTATGAGCACATATGTGTGCGTGCCCAGATGTGTGCACACTCGTGCCTCCCTGCATGCTGGTACATCTCTGTGTGTCCCTGTGAATACGTGCCCTTGCACAAGTGTCTCTGTGAGCACATGTGTGTGGGCACAGCTGTGTATGTCTGCACACACAGGGGGTGAAAACGCTTGAATGCACATGTGTGCGTGCAAACTCATGTGCATGTGTGAATGGGCATAGATAAACGTGTAGATAATAAATGCGTGTATTTGCATGTGTGTGGGTACACAAATATGTGCACAAAAACCTATGTGCACACCCGAGTACGTGCAAGTGCTGCCAGTAAGGTGCCCATGCTGGGGGTGTCTCACTGTCATGCTGTGTTTTGGGGTGCATGCCAGGCAGCATGTGCTGAGGTATGTATTGGAGGGGTGTAAAGGGGGCACAGAGGCCCCTGAGCATGAGCAGCCCTGCCCACCCTGTCTGGCACAACCCACAGCAAGAGGAAGCTGATGCCACGAGTGTGACTGAGTGCAGGATGGATCCAAACTGTGCAAGCATGAACTGTGTGTGTTCATGCATGGGGGTTGAGGACAGGGAGGGGTCTTGGCACAGCTGCAGGCAGCCAGTGATCCTCCCAAACTCCCATTTGACTGTTTTTGGAGGGGGGCAACCCTTGGCAGCAGGCCAGCCCTGCCCACCCACCCGCTGCCAGATGAAGACGTGAGCCCCTGTAAATCCGCCTTTTCATGCCAAGACTAATGAGATTAAGCAGAGGCCCGGCGGCCCCCCCTTGCCTTGGCGCCCCGCTCTCCTCCAGCCCACTGCACCAGAGCCAAAAGGGATGGTGCCAAAGTGTCAGGGGGCCAGGTACCTCCCCACAAAATTCTCTGCCTCAGTTTCCCCAGTGCAGAGAGAGACAGGAGATGGGCCATGCACGTGCACTGCACGCCCGTGTGTGTGTGTGCAAACACCCCTGGGGCTGTGAGGGTGCTGCACATGTAACATGCAGTGCATTGTCATGGCACTGCGTGCACATGCACACCTGCAGGCACACATGTCCCCAGCAGCCACAGCAGAGCAGTGGCACGGGCTCATTGCTCCCATACACAGGCCCACGTGCCACTGTGCCCACACTCACACGGGTTTGTTCATGTGCCTGAAAACCCCTCTTCCCTGGGCACCTGCTCCCACAGGGCCGCTCACAGGTGGTGCCTTGGCAGCCCCCTGAGCTGGTGCCACCCTGCTGGGTGTGTACACACACACACACGAGTGTGTGCTCAGACGCGGCATCGCCCACCCGGCAGCCGTGGGAAAAGCTCCCCCAGGACAGGGGCTCCCACGCCGCAGTTGCTGGGTGACAGTGAGACCTAATGATGCCATGAGCTCCTTTGCATATGCAAAGCAGCATCATTGCTGCAGGGCGCCCCGGGAAGAGGCCTTGCCCCCCGCTCCCAGGGACCCACTGGGATGCACAGGGATGCCGACACATCTCCCATGCACATACCCCCCGCTCTGCCCTGGCCTCCATGGCTTCATTAACAGCAATTATCCTCACTAGTGAAAGAGCTGGCCCTTTGATTCCCACACCCCCAGAGTCTCTTCTGTTTGTCTCATTGCCAACACCATCACTATGCCAGAGGGGGACCAACGCAGCACCCAGCTTTATGCGCCCCCAGGACCCTGCTGCTGGAGGGGCACTCTGCCCACCCAGTGCCACTCTGCCAGCCAGGGAACCAGCCCATCCCACAAAACAATCCAGTCTCAGCTCCATACTGGCAGCATCCCAATTAGCCTCCCTGCCCCCAAGGCTGGAAACTGTTGGGGGGATGCAGGGGCATGGGCTGGAGGGCTTCTTGGGCACATCTCCTGGATATCCACCCATGGGTACCCACCTCCAGGGACCAGCACCCACATGGTGCACGAGCAGGGGTGCAAAGGCATCCCTGGCCATGGGGCCCGCCAACATGCAGACCAAAGGAGGCTGGAAGGGGACCCAGGTGTCCTGGGCTGGAAGAGGCACCAGACAAAGATGCCAAATTAATCAAGAGCTAGGAGACCTGGGTTCATTGCCCAGCACTGCAGAGAGTGCAGTGGCAGCGGGGGGGAACCTGTGACACCCAGTTCCCCTGAGGCTGCAAAGCCACGGTGGGTGGAGGGCACCTGAGTGCAGCCTTGTAGGCTCAGGTCCACCCAGAGTTTTGCAACCCGCTGGGCCCCGGGACCCAGCTTGGTGACTGGGGAGAATGCAGAGTCCCCCATAACTAACCGGATCCCCCCCAGTTTTCCGAGTTGCCCTTCCCTCGGAAGGGCAGATGAAGTAGCAGATCCCCTGCCCCAGGGAATGGTGGAGCCCCCGGCCAGTGACGCAGGCTGGGCATCGTGGGGGATCAGCCTCCCACCCTCCCCAAGTCCACAGTCCTTCCACACACAGATCCTTCTACAGCCCAGTATGTCCCGCATCCCAGCCCGGTCCCCTCTCTTCGTGTACCCCCCAGCCCACTGCCCACCGCCACTTCTCTCTCGGGCTGCGTCCCGCTCCTCTCCCCACAGTCCCCGGGCTCCTCCCGGCCCCGCTCCGGTCCCCCCAGCCCCACCCCGATGTCCGACCGTCCCTAGCGGTCTCCGCTCCGTCCCGGTTCCCCCAGAGCCGGTCCTGGTGCCGGTCCAGCCCCGCCAGTTCTCCCTGCTCCCAGTCCGCCCGTCCCGGTGCAAACGCCCCCGCTCCGTCCCGCTGCCCTCGCATCCAGTCCCATCCACCGCCCGCTCCCGGGAGCAGCCCCGCTCCGCGACCCCGCGGCGCTGCCGTGCTGCTCCCCCCGGTGCGGCTCGTACCCAGAGCAGGCAGGAGAGGCACAGCCCGGTCATGCTGCCCGCGGCGCGTCCCCGGCCGGCCGAGCCCCCGGCCCCTCGCTCCGCCCGCCCGCCCCACCCCGGCCCCTCGCCGCCCCTCCGGCCGGGGGAGGGGGGGAGCGGCGAAGCCCCCCCGACCCCGCAGCGCCCCAATCGAGTCGGGCCGGAGGCGTCTGGGACACCCCCCCACCGCCAGCAGAGGGGCTGCGGGGGCCCGGAGTGGGGCTGTGCGTGTCCCAGGCCCCCTCTTCCCCACTCACACACATTTGGGATCCATTTCCTCCGCTGACCGGGGGACACCCGCCACCCACGTCACCCTCATCCCTCCTCCGGCCTCTGGCGGGTCCTGCGGCGGGATGCACCCCCCCCATCCCCAGCCGAGTCCCCTGGGTGGTCCCGGGATGGGAGACGGGGAGGGATCAGCGGACATCCATGCGCGGAGCTGGGGGGCCTCAGCGAGGGGGGACAACCTCCAGGCGGGACGGAGAGCGGCTTGGCAGCCTGCGGCCCTGACGGGAATGGATTTGGCAGGGGGGTGCTCCAGCCACTCCTGGGGGGCTTGGCCGTGCGACACACGGTTCCCCCTCTCTCCGCCAGTGCTGACTCCGGCTCCAGCCTGGAAACTTGTGCTCAGCTGGCCGTGACCATGAGGGTGTGAGTCAGGGTGCGGGACGTGCCAGGGGGAAGGACACACCGACAGGACGAGCCATGGCTGGCATGGAAACCCGGGCATGGAGAGGACGTGGGCACTGTAATGCCCCCCTCCCCATGCCTCGGTTTCCCATCCATACTCTGCATAAAATCGCCAGGCCAGAAAGGAAGGGCAGGGTGGGATGGGGGTAGGCTGCCCTTCCCAGAGACTGGGGTTGCATCTGGCTCCTCGCAAAGTGCAGCATCCCCTCCCCAAAATATCCCTGTCCCATTGCCCTCCACCCCACCACTATGCTGTGCTCACCCGGCCCAGGGTAGTGGATACCCGTGTGGGGATGTGCCAGCTGGGACAGAGGACAACACTTCCCACCTCTCCATGCCAACCAGATCCAGGCTGGGGAGACTGATCCTGCTCACAGCACCAAACAAGCAAAGAGCCACGCCTGCCCACCCCTCTCACACACCCCTCCCCATCATTACAGCCCGTATTAATCAACCTCGTTACTGCTCACAAATGAAAGCCCCGGTGGAGAGAAGTGTCCACACCCCCCCATAAATCACCTCCTCCCATTCACTGGCGTGACAATCCCAGGCTCCTCAGAAGGGCAGGGACAAGGGTCATGCGACAGGGACAGGGTGACCGCAGGGACACAGACCATCACCATCATTTTAGGCTCATTTTCTCCGCAGGTAGACACATATGGGGTCACTTAGCACAGGGACTCCTGCACGGGTTCTACTGGTATAGGCATGTACTCCCAGTGCAGGGCCAGCCTTGGCAGGTCTCCTTTGTGTCCTGGGGTCACCACATCCCCAAGGCCCCCACACCCACTTCCAGCAGAGTGTCTGCACACTGCTCATGTGTGATGTGTACTCTCACATGCACACATCACACATGTCCCCCCGTGTACGTGCTCATGTACACCACACACATAGCCCATGTCACACATGGTGGGTGGGTCCCACGTGCGTGGGTACCTGTCAGCACAGAAAGGTCCAAGACACCCCTCTGTAACAGCTCACACCAACAGAGAGCCCTGCTGCTGCTGCCCCCAGCATACACAAATGTGTTAGGGGATACACACCCCATGGCAGCTCCATCGAGACCTCCTGTGCACCCACACCCGTGTGAGCTGCAGTTCACTCTCACCTCAGCCCCACCTGCATGCCCATGAACACACACGCACAGGTACACGTGTGCTACAGCCCCCCACGAGTCCATGTCCTCACACCCACATCCGAAACACAGGGACAAAGTGGTGGACACAGGACTGCACAACCACCAACCCACATCTCACCAAAGCCACCCACCCACCCACAGCCCTGACCACCCCCCAGTACTCCCATCAGTTCATGGTCCTGCGTCCCCGGCGCGCTCTGGGGTCCCCAAGCAGTCAGAGGCCTCTCCTTCCTCCAGGCTGTGTCCCTGTCCTGGCATATACTGGACTGTCACCAGCCTGCAGTGACTCCCTCAGGCGCTGCCCGACAGGGGCTTTGGCACCTGCTTTTCTGGCATGGTGCAGCTGAAGTGTCCCATGCCATCCTGCCAGGCACGGGGCAGCTTCCCAAAGACTGAGAACGAAGTGAGGGTGGCGCAGTGGGAGTCCAGCACCCTCCAAGAGCTTCCCCCCCTCCCCGCCTCAGCTTGCGCAGCCTGGGTGGCAGAGCAGAATGAGTCCCCACAGCAGGTGCTGCATGGGCACGGGGATGCCCTGTGGGGCAATCCTTCGGCACATGGAGCCCACACATGCCAGGTGCTGAGGGGCCCAGAGGTGCCCTACACAAGTGACCCCACAGGGGTCTCACACACTGGGCACAGGGAGCCCACACTGACTGGGTACTTTATGGGCATGGTGCTTCCCAGTGCCAGGTGTTTACAGGTACAGGGATCCCCCACACTGACCACTTTATGGGCACAGGTATTTCACTTAGGGGTGTTTTATGGGCACTGGGCTCCCCTCATGCAGGGCACAGCGTTCCCTTTGTGGGTTCTATAAGGACACAGGGACACCCCCTGCCTCTACGGTCTCTCTGGTTCTATAAGGACACAGGATCCCAGCAGATCCCTTAGAATGAAAGGCTGTACAGCAGATCCTCTCCAGGCAGGCACTGCAGGGCTCCTCGGGTGTGGGAAGAGAGGGTCACAGTGAGACGCTGGGGGGGGGGGGGGGGGGGGCAAAAGGAGGGACAAAGGACATGCCCTGCACCCGGGCATGCATATGCAGGGTTTAACCCCCAGCTGCCCGGAGCACGCAGGGCCAGCGGCAGCCCATACCCCACTCCCCGCACCCCGGAGCCCCCCAGCCCCCTGTCCCGCGCAGCCCCTAACCCTAACGCCGTGCCCGGCGATGCCCGCTTACCTCCCGGCGGCGGCGGGCGCGGAGGGGCAGGAGACAGGACACCAAGGACTTCCCCCAGCCAACCAAGGTGGCAAAGCACCAGCTCAGCCGGGTCATGGTGCCCCTGCCAGGGGCTCACCCGGCGGGGGGAGGGTGCAGGGGCCGACCCCTGTCCAGTGCACGCTCGGACCAGCGGCCGAACCCAGCCGTGCGTCGGCCGCAACAAGCTCCGGCGGCCGGGCAGTGCCCCCGAAGTGCCCAGCCCTGGGCACGGGGCCGTGCGACAGTGATGTGCTGGGGGGCTGCGGTCCCACCGGGCCCTGTCCCCCCCGCCGGTTCCCCAGCGTCGCCTGCGCGCTGGCAGCCAGGCAGGGAGCACCGTGCCCGCCCCTGTCCTGCAGTGCTTGGGTGGGAGCCAGCTTCGACACGCTCCCCCTCCTCCCCCTCCTCCTTCTCCTCCTCCTCCTCCTCCTTCTCCTCCTCCCGCACACGCGGCTCGGGGCTTTGCACCTCCGGCGTTCACCCGCCTGCCCTCCGGGCACGGCATCCCTGGGGTGGATGTCAGACCTTAACAGGGTCCCCCACTCCAGCGCCGTCAGTTTTGGGGGTGCAGGAGGTCGCACACGGTGGGTTCGATCGCAGCTCAATCCACGACCCTCTCCCCGACCCTGCCTCAGTTTCCTTACAGTACCGCCTGCCCACCCTCAGCCCTAAGTGGCAGTGCCTACACACGGGCGGGGGGGACTTCCCTCTCCTCTGCCAGTCCTCCTTGTATCCCACCGAGCCTCTCCTCAGGAGCCTGAGGACACAATCAGGGACTCCCCACACGGTGCCCTTGCATTGGGGTCTCCCCAAAGCCTGCCTGGCTGACGTGCCATGCTGTGGGCACAGAATTACCGTGGGGAACCTCTCCCTGCAGGACAGCTCAAACCTGGGCACCTCTGCCTCACCATGGGCCTTGCACAGGGCAGGGGAACAGAGCAACAGGGTGCAGCCCCCTGGGCACCACACACCTCCATGCACCCATCGAGGTGGTGCCAAGAGCAGCAGGCAGCAGCACCCCTGGATGCTGCCATGACGCCATGCTGGTGCCGGGCAAGGACCCATCCCCACGGGGCAGCTGCTGGTGCCAAGCGTGGGCAGCGGCCATGCCAGGCATGGGCACTAATTGCATTTGCCTTGGGAAGCCTCCCAGCAAGCAGCAGCAGCAGGGTGGGGGTGCAGGAAGTTTGGGTGGTCCCTCACACTTCACAGCTGTCCCCCACAGCTCTGTCTGGCACCCTGGCAGTGGTAGAGGGCTGGAGGGCAGAGGGGGCCGGTGAGCCTCAGGGAGGTGACATCACTGCTGGCTCCACGGTCCCCCACCCCCATTTAATTAGCAGATGGCCCCCGGCTCCCCCCCTGCCCCCCCACCCCAGCGGGCAGCGCCAGGCCTGTGCGGGGCCATTAGCTTTATTGGCTGTGCTGAACCGGGGCCAGGCCTCGTTAATTGAATTGCACCCACGCCAAGGATGGGTGAGAGTCTTCTCTGCCCCCCCAGCCCCTGGCACCCTCACCCTGGCCCTTGGCTGGGGCAGGGAGAGGGGACCCTGCTGCCAGGCTGCCGCAGTGGCGCGACGGGCAGGGGCACGTTTCCCCTGCAGGTGTTGGGGTCCTGCCCTCGCAGTGCCTGGCACAAGGCACGTGGGTGGTGCAATGAAGGGCACACACTGTGCCCTCTCAGCCTCACACCCACGCCAGCCACACGTGTACAGCTTGCACCCACACACGCAGCCACATAGCTGTGCTCACACAGCCTGCACACACATGCAGTCACATGCACACCTGCACACGCATGCACACACACATGCGGTGATGCTGCTGCTCCACTGCCACCCAACACCCTGCCCAACCCCTATCCAATATGGGGTGCTGTGCCCCCTGCCCACAGTGGCACACACTGCAGGCTGGCATGGGGCAATGGGGTGATGAGGAGGCTGGGGTCACCCCAAGTACTGACAGTGGCTCCCCTCTGCTCCCCAGCTGCACCTACAGGCCAACACCCACCCCAGAGCCAGGAGGGTGCTGGGAGGCCCAGGCTCCCACTCAGCATCACTTCCTACTTTCACTTTGGTGTCGAGCGAGGCCTGGCCGGGGTGACAACTGTGTCCCCAAAGACATCCAGGTGACACAGGTAAGGGCAACCTGCTCTACAAGGAGGGTCATGGCAGAGGATAGGACATGGGCATCGCTGTGGCCATCCACCAAGATGGTGGTGGGGAGCAGGATGGCAGTGGGTGCCCCTGCCTGGACTGGTGGGATGGGCTGGCAGAGGAGCCCACAGGACAGGGCTGACACAGTACAGGGGTCCAGGCACAGTGAATGAGGTGCACTGCTGGGTTGGGGGCTCCCCAACAAGAGGGAGCCTTGTCCAGAATGCTCTGGAAAGAGCTTCCACGCTGGCTCTGGGTATAGCCCCCATGTGGAGGCCAGATGATTGGGGAGGGTTGTGGTCCTTGCTAGGGGGGGCTGCAGCTCCTGCAGGGGTCTCTGTGCCCACGGGCTGTTGTGCATGGGGGTGGCCTCTGTGCCAGGGTCTGCTGCTGGCTGCTTCTAGCACAGTATGGGTCCTGGACCCCCTCCACAAAAACTGCAGGCAGGTTCTTCAGAGCATTCCTAATTTCCAGTCTTATTGGAGAGCATCAGGGTCCCCCCACGTCTGACACTGTCCTTCCTCTGCCCCTGCAAAAGCTGCACAGGGGGACCAGCCTTGCTGACCCTTTCCCCAGAGCTGGCACCCCCCAAAACAGGGAGCCAGGTGCTGGAGGCTAAGCTGCAGTGCCTGATGTGGTGTGGGCCGGGCGGGCTGTGGCTTCTGCAGCCCCACCGACCTCCCACACTTCCTCCTGCCCAAGGTACAAAAGGAGAAGCAGGCAGGCACAGCGTGGGCACAGGGACATGCCAGCGCACCCACAGGACTCAGCAACCAGCCCCGGGGCAGCACACAGCTCCTGGACACAGGTAAGGGGCTTCTCCTCCCAGGGGAAACTGAGTACAAGTGGGGTGGGCAGATGCAAAGATAGCTCATCCGAGGTCTCTCAAGGGCACTGGAATGGGAACACGGGCAGCCCCAGACCTGTGTCCTGCTCCCTCACTGTGCCGTGGTAGAGGGCACAGGGCACTCACACGCTCGGGCACGTTTGGGCACACCAGTGCACCCCCTCCTGTGAGTGCACATGCACCCTGCTGGGACACACACCCCGATCGCCAAAGTGCTGCCCCACACCAGCCACAGTGACAAGTCACAGACCTTCCACCCCCATGGGCTACTTCCCTCACCCTGTCCCCAAGCTGCCACCCACCCCAAAATCACTGCACTGTGCCCTGTGGCTCGTCACCTCATGCCCGCAGCTCACCCAAACCCCATGCCAGCCATGCAGGCAACAGGCTGTGCCAGAGGGCTCTGCCTAGGGAGCTGAGCTTAGGGGGCTGCATATCAGGGCTGGTGTGCCCCCGTGCTCAACCACCCAGAAGCCCCCGCATTGTTCGTGATGTGAGTGAGGGAAGCGAGAGCAGAAGCAAAAGCAGCACTTCCCCTGCGCCAAACCCACATCCTGAATCCTGGCAAGCAGGGACAGGGATAAGGACAGGGACACAATAGGGATGTGGTGGGCTCAGTCCCTGGAACTCCCCAAGGAATGGGAGCAGAGGCTGAGAACATACAGGGGCAGGGCACATGGAGAGCTGAGAGGGTGCAGGATGGGACACCTTTGTCCCCCCATCTGCTCTATCCTATATAGTGGGGGAACATGGGCAGGGTAAGGGGTGCCTAACCTCCCCTCTCCACCTTAACAGCAGGCAGCTCTGGGGTAGAGCTGAGGGGCAGACACTCTCTCTGGGACAGAGTTTGGGGGTGCCAGGGGAGTGCCAGCCTGGAACCTCTCATCATTGCCCCTGCCTCTGCAGATCCCTGTAAGCAGCCATGGCAGGGGAAGGGGAGCTCAATCGTGTCATCAAGGACCTGCAGAGTAAGTGTGCCAACCAGTGCCCTGCCAGCATGCTCCCTGCATGGCACATCTCACCCTGGCCGTGCCAGATCCCTTCTTGCACCCAAGTCATGGGCAGTGGGGGGTGTCACTGCCAGGGGTGCTCCAGAGAATCCTTGTGCCAACTCTTCCACTGCTGCCTGCTCCCATCCTCACTGCCAGTCCCTGGAACTGGCAGTGCCCAGGAGGTGGCCATGCTCCTTGCTCCCCCTGCTCCCCTCCTTCATCCTGAGTTCTTTTTTCTCTCTGAAGAAAAGTAGGCTCGGTGGGGGATCTTATCACTCTCTACAACTATCTGAAATGAGTGGGGGAACATGGGCAGGGTTGTAGCCAGGAAGGAGTCAGTCTCTTCTCCCCAGTTACAAGGGTTAGGACAAGAGGAAATGGCCTCAAGTTGTGCCAGGAGAGGTTTAGAGTGGATATTAGGAAAAATTTCTTCATGGAAATGTTTATCAAGCATTGGAACAGGCTACCCAGGGAAGTAGTGGAGTCACCACCCATGGAGGCATTTAAAAGACATGTGGAAGTGGCATTTGGCTACATGGTTTAATGGTGGATTTGGAAGTGCTGGGTTAATGACTGAACTTGATCTTGGAGGTCTTTTCCAACTTAGATTCTATGATTCTATGATTTCATCCACCATGAGAAATCCCTGAGGCTGGCCGTGGTGAGGCAGTTGAGGGAAGAGGGGTAGGATGGGAGAGGGTGCCATGCCAGCCCAGCCCTGCCATCCCGCAGAGACCGTGGCCGAGCTGAAATGCAGCTACCAGGAGCAGAACCTGCCGGTGACAGACGGGAGCCGGGAGCTGCACAGCCTCTGTGCCCAGCTAGAGTTCCTCCTCCAGGTACTGCTGCTCCTCCATCTCTGCTGCCCCCTGCCTCCTTTCCCCTTAGGCACAGCTAAGAGCAGAAGGGACTCTGAGTTAACCATGCAGGGGATGGAGGAGCCCCACCCAGCATTGTCTGGCCCTGGGCATCCCCAGCCACCTGGACCAGGTTCTCCCTAATCCACATGTGTAATTACATGTGCTGCAAAAGGGAAACTGAGGTATGGAGTGAAGAGAGGGACATCTGGACCAATCCTGCTGGGGGAGCTGGCTGGATTCCAGCCCCAGAGGGGACAGGCTGGGGGGAGCAGGGGATGCTCCCAAAAAAAAAAAAGTCCAAGCTTGTACCTCTGCCAGTTTGACCTCAAGGAGAAGAGAAGCTTCTTTGGGCAGCGCAAGGACTATTGGGACTTCTTGTGCCAGGGGCTGGCACGGTGCCGGCAGGAGCATGAAGGCATTCACTTCGTCACCTCCCTGGACAAGGTGGGCACAGGCTGGTGGGATGCCCAGGGACTTGTGCACATACATGAACTTCTGCTTGCTTGTGGGTGCACACACACCTCTGCACAGGCACACACTCGCTTGGACACCAAGCATTTCCCCACTGGTGCTATAAATGGTTTTGTCCCTTCTGGGATCCCCACTGCACCCCAGGCTGAGCCCTGGGGACCCTCTTTCCCTGCATGGGCTGGAAGGGAGGTGTGTGGAGGGGCAGACTGGAGTGACAGGGATTGATAACCCCCTCTCCCCCACAGCTGAAGACCCCTGTGGGCAGGGGCCGAGCCTTTCTGCGGTACTGCCTGGTGCACCGGCAGCTGGCAGAGTCCCTGCAGCTCTGCCTTCTCGACCCTGAGAGCCTCTGGTGAGAGCAGGGGCACACTGAGGGCATGCTCCTGGTGGTGGGGGACATGGCCCGGGTGGGCAGTGCCCTGCAGCACCCAGTCAGCAGAGGTGCTGCAGGCATGTGTGACTGTCCAGGGCATAGAGGGATGCATGTTTTGTGGTTGCAGTGAGTGGTACTACGCCCGTAGCCCCTTCCTGAGCCCCAAACGGCGAGAGGAGATCCTGGGCAGCCTCTATGAGCTGGATGGTGTCACCTTCCACCTGGCTCTGTACAGGAGTGACCTGGACACCGCCTGGCCCATGTTCTCCGAGTGAGCTTGGGGACACTGGGGGCACCAGGGGCATTGGCAGCACTGGGGATGTCAAGGGCATCAGAGGCACCTGGGGCTTAGCATTGCAGAGAAGCATGTATGCATTGCCCCACTGCCCTAGACCCCACACAGCACTCCAGATGTGCCAGCTCTCAATGGAGGGCACAGTCCCTGGCACCAGCATGCACACCCTGCCTGTGCCTGTAAACATGCCACATGCATGTGTACACACACACAGAGCGATCCTCTGCTTGAGTATATCCCTGCTGCAACACCATGACACTGTGACATCTGACACGCAGGGACACATGTATGTGCTTGCACGCCCTTGCCCCAGGCACACTTGTGGGGGCATCATGGATGCAGCTGTTCCAGCACACTCACACCTGTTCTGCTGCCCACACACCCGTGTGCACAGACTGTCACAAGCACACATGCTTGGGTTGATGGATGCCACATGTTCTGTGGGTGCTCAGGCTGGTGGCTGATCCCCTGCTCTGCTGCCCCCCAAATTCCTAAAGGCTGCTGTGCCCAGCAAGCCGAAATGGAGGGTGGTAATGCCCTTTTCCCCTTGGGGGTGACCTCGTAGTCCTGAGCCCTGTGTCCCCTCTAGGCCACTGGTACGGCCCAGCCTGGTTATCAGGAGCAGCCCAGCAAAGACAGCCCTGCAGACAGACAGGATCAGCACTGTGGCACATGGATGGTCTGATGGCACTGGCCATCCCACTGTGGCACTCCATGAGCCACCAGCCCATCCCTGCCCACCCACTTTGGCTGCCCTGCAGGCAGGGAGTGTGCAAGTGGAAGATATAGAGGAAGATGCAGAGGATGGGGAGATGAAGAAGGACATGGAAGAGGAGGATGAAGAGGACGTGGAGGAGGACGACAGTAAGGATACAAAGGAGGTGAAGGTGGAGGATGTGGAAGTGGATGTGGAGGAGGATTTGGAAGAGAAGCATGAAGAGCTGGAGGAGGAGAAGGAGATGAAGGATGTGGATGTAGAGGAACTGGAGGATGCACATGGCACTGGCACAGCAGCCCAGCCTGGCATGTCCCCCCTGTCCAGTGGCACAAGGTGCATGCTGGGGTCCCTGTCCCTGGTGCCCAGGCAGCCGGGTGGGACAGAGGAATCCCTGCAGGCGCTGGTGTCGCAGCTCCGGGCCGAGCTGGGGCAGCGGGAGGCGGAGGCCCAGGCGCTGGCGGTGCGGCTGGCGCGGGCGGACCGGCGGCAGCGGCGGCAGGAGGAGGGCAGTGCCCGGCGGGCACAGCTCTGGGCACGCCAGGAGGAGGCACTGCGGGAAACCAACACCTTCCTGCAGCGGGCACTGGAGGCAGCGGTGGCAGCGGGGGAGCCGGGGGCACTGGCACGGGCACAGGAGGAGGCACGGGGCTGGCAAGAAGTGGCAGAGGAGCGGGGCACCCAGCTGGCCAGGGCGCTGGCAGAGACGGCGGCGCTGACCTCGCGCCTGCAGGAATGCCAGGAAGCCCTGGTGGCGGCAGGACGGACGGACGTGCTGAAGGATGCTGGTACCTCAGATGAGTTGGCTGCCGTGGAAGAGGTGCTGCGGCAGGCACTGGAGCTCGCCCGTGGTCTCCAGGAGCTCCCACGAGCCCCACAGGCAGAAGGGGAGCCCAGCACGGTCACCAGCATGGCCATGGTATGGGCAAGCCCATGGGAATCCCGTGGTGGGGTCGGGTTTGGGGTCCAGGATTGAGTCCCCACTCTCCCCCAGCGCTTGGCCAGCCTGGCTGCCTCAGCACAGGAGGAGACCTGGCAGAGCCGGCAGCAGCTCCAGGCCCAGCGACAGGAGATGGCACGGCTGCAGGAGGAGCTCAGCAGGTCAGGCAGTGACCCCTTCTTCCACCACCCATCACCCCAGAGTGGGACCTCCTATCTCCACCTGCCAGAGGGTTTACCAATGATGTCCTGCTTGGACACAGCCAAACAGTAGCTGGGGATTGGCAGGGGGAGGGAGGGAGGGAGGGAGGGAAGGATTTGAGGGGGGAGGACTGGAGGGAGGGGTCAATTTGGGACTGGTAGGTGGGTGGAAGGGTAGGTGGCAGAGTTGGAGTGGTTTGGCGTTAGTAGATAGAGGGAGAGAAGGAGGGATCAATTTACTGTGAGTGAATGAAGATGGGATGGTGGATGGAGAGAAACAGGGATAAATTTGGGGTGAGTAGATGGGTGGGTGGGCAGAAGACCAGAGGTATGGATGTGGAGAAGGATGGATGAACAGAGGGAAAACGGATGGGTGGCAGTGGAAAAGCGGATGGGGAGAGAGCTTGAGGATGGATGGGCAACAGCAGAGAAAAGAAGGGAGGGAGGGAGGGAGGGAGGGAGGGAGGGAGGGAGGGAGGGAGGGAGGGAGGGAGGGAGGGAGGGAGGGAGGGAGGGAGGGAGGGAGGGAGGGAGGAACCAGCGGCGGGAGGTTTATCCGCATGCATGGAGGGACAGAGAGACGACCAGCTGACAGACAGGGAGACCGTGTCGGCACTGTCCCGCGGCAGGGCCCGGCAGGACGGTGAGCGCTGGGCATCGGCGCTGCAGCGGGCGCAGCGGGAGGCCCTGGAGCGGGAGGCCACGCGCGGCGCCGAGCAGGCACGGCAGCAGGAGCTCATCCGCGACATGAAGGGGCGGCTGCTGGAGCTGCTGCGGTGAGAGCCCCGGGGACTCCACGCAAGGGCAAGGGGACCCACACCCCTTTGCCCAGAGGAGGGCACCAGAGCCCAGGCGAAGGCAGTGCTGACCTCTCCCTTCCCGCAGGGAGAAGGATGCCCTGTGGCAGAAGACAGAGGGCATTGACGTCCCGGTGCCCAGCCCGGTGCCCCGCGACCCAGGGCTGTGTGCCCGCTGCCACAAGGATTTCCGCCTCCTCTCCCGGCGGTACAGCTGCAGGTGGGCTGGGAGGGGAACGGGGGCTGGCTCTGGCACGGTGCGGGCTCAGCTCTCACCTCCTGCTCTCTCAGCAGGCTGTGCCAGGGCAAGGTGTGCCACACCTGCTCCGTGGACATGGGCAAGCACGGCCGCTGCTGCCTGATTTGCTACCAGCAGAGGCACCCGCAGGCCACATGAGCAGGGACAGCAGCCCTGGCACCATGTCTGGGACACCTTCCACCCGGGCTGCCTCCTCTTGGACTTACTGGGGTGTCCAGGGCCCGCATGCAGGTCCTGCTGCCCAGCATTTTGGGTTTGACATGTGTCTTTCTTGCGGCTGGTCCACAAAGAGGAAAACTACTCATTTCTGCTACCCCTGTGTCTTCCGTGTCATCCATCGGTCGCTGCCAGATTGACACTGGGGTTGGGTGCGGGTGGGGAATGCTGCTGTGGGGGTGTTCAAGTTCTCCTGGGGGGAAACCATCCCCAAAAAGGGTGTCCTAGCTGCAGCCAGGGTGAGCCACTGCCTGCACCATCCCACAGTGGGGAGAGTAGACACTCTTGGCCAACAGCTCTGGCTTCCTACCACACTGCAAGCAACCACTTGGGCAAGAGGTTTCTCAGATGCAAAGGTGATGGGCTGTCCTGGCTCAGCACCCCCACTGCCTCTGCTCTGCCCCAAGTCTCCAGGGTTCCCACCTGGGTGCTTGGGACCCCCGTACCCACCCATGAGCCACTGCATGGGTGACATCTGCTGATGTCCCCATGGTTATGAACCCCTAGGAACCCGGATCAAGGTCAATGGAGGAGCAGTATGGGACTCCAGTGGAGAGATGGGTAGATGTGTAGGTGTGTAGGTGTGTAGGTGTAGGGCAGACATCCTGAGGCTTGGCACACAGAGTGGAAGGAGACTCCTCAGCAGGGTCACAGTCCCCTCTTCGGCTCCTTGACCCCAGTCAAGTGTCAGCCCCAGTTGCCCAAGCCAGGGTGGAAACATCCCGGTTGTGTAAGGCACAGGTTCCCAGCCCTTTGCACAACAATCTCCTGACACCGTGGCTGGTGGGGAGAGGGGGTGCCTGGGGTGCTGGTACCCTTCAGGCAGGGGTCACAGGGCTGGCTCAGTGTGAGGGGCTGCTCAGAGATCTTTCAATTATTTGCTCTGCTGGGGTTGAGATTGGGTTGGAAAGGGAATGACTTTGTCCCCAGGTGGGATACACTGCACATAGAGATTATCGAAGTGCCAGGACCTGTCTGGGGAGCTGTAGGAAGCAAAACCTGGGCTTGGGTCTCCTGTGGGGATGTACAGGATGCTGAACCCTGTCCTGGAAGAAGGGTTACCCACACTCTGACAGGCTCAGCAGGCAGCACTGTTTTGGCACTGTCACCAGGGAGGTGCCCTGACCCTGACCTGCCATGTCCCTTCCCGTGGCAAAGAGGAGGCAGACATGGGTGACAAACCCATCAACTCCTTTATTGCTGGATGGTCATCGGGTAAATACACCATCCCCACAGCAGGCTCACAGAGTCCACAGGGTCACAGGCTTTGTCCCAAAGAGAGGGAAGGGTGGAGAGTTGACATCACTCCCCTGGCAATGGGGTCCTACCACCTTGCCATCCAAGCCCCCTTCCAGCTGGGGTCCAGCGTCCAATTGTGGCCCTGCCCATCCCCATGGCATCACCACCCACTTTCCAGGGGGCTGGATGAGGATGCTGAGGTTTGTGGGGTGCTTGGACCTGCTGGTACCCACAAGGGCTGGGTCCTAGAAGAGCTCAGAGGGTGGTGGATGTATTGCCAGAGGTGGAGGCATAGGAGGCGCGGCCGTAGCGGGCAACAGCATCCTTGCTGATCAGCCCACGCTGCGCCAGGATCTTGAGAAAGCTGTTGCGAAACTTTTGACCGATGAAGGCGTAGATGATAGGGTTGATGCAGCTGTGGGCAAAGCCCAGGACCTGCGTGACAGAGAGGGCAGTGTCAATGCGGTTCCTCCTCTCACAGGTCTCGGCAATGGCACGCGTCCTCATGAGGGTATCGCTCACCAGTGTGATGTTGTAGGGCAGCCAGCAGATGAGGAAGACCAGCACCACAGCGAAGATAACCTTCATGGCCCGCTGCTTCTGGGCATTCTTGGTCTGCAGGAGGGTGTGGATGGTGACGCCATAGCAGAAGAGCATCACCAGCAGGGGCAAGACAAAGCCAAAGGTCTGCGGCAGGATCCGCAGCACCACCCGCCACTTGGCCGTGTCCTCGCCGCTGATGCGCTCATAGCACACGGTGCCATTGTTGGGCGAGCGGAAAGCCTCGCGGAAGAGCAACACCGGCAGGGAGAGCAGCGTGGAGAAAACCCAGATGCCCAAGCAGACAAACTTCACCCAGTGCCTCTTCTCAGTGGCAGCCCGTGTGGCGTAGACGATGGCCAGGTAGCGGTCCACGCTAATGCAGGCCAGCAGAAGGATGCCACTGTAGAAGTTGGCTTCCTGCAGCACGGAGATGGCTTTGCACATCACAGTGCCAAAGACCCACTCGTGCGCTCGGTAGGCTGCCCAGAGCGGCAGGGTCAAAGCGAAGAGCAGGTCTGCCACAGCCAGGTTGAGCAAATAGACGTCGGTGACGGAGCGGCTGGTGTGGATGGAGGTCACCACCAGCACCACCAGCCCATTCCCCACCACACTGAGGATGAAGACGAGGCAGTAGATCACCACTACCAGGTACTTGTTGAGGGCAGAGCTTTCAGGCCGGCACGGAGAGGATGAGATAGCAGTGTCAGGCATGGCTGTGCTGTAGTCATAGGTGTAGTTGTAAAGGTACAAGATGTTGGAGAGATCCCCACTGTAGGACAAGGACTCCATTTTGCCTGTGGAGCACAGAATGGCATGAGCTGGGTGGGGTGGCAGTGTTGTGGACCAGGGGTGACAGCATCTCTGGGTCCTCTGGCATTTCCATTGTCCCCCAGGTCCTCTCCCAGCCAGTGGGCAGCAGTCTTTCGTCACTCCACTGTGATGGAGGACACAGCATCCACACTGTGGATGGCCAGTACTGCAGGTAAACACTGCTCCTCATATACCCCCTTGTAAAACACCCCCTGCATGCCTCAGTCTCCTGCATCTCACCCCAATCCTGTTCCTTTCCTGACTTCTGTGGAAGAGGTTCCCCCACAGATTGATCATCTTCTCTCAGTTTGAGAGGCTTCCCCATCAATGTAGCATCACATCCCTCCAGGAGACATCTGGCTCCTCCAGAAACCCTGGGCTACCCTGCTTACTGTGGGTCCTTCAAAAGCCTCTCAGCTCTTTGGCCATCTCAGGGCCCCTCAGGCACCTACAAAGTTCTTCAAGAACCCCTGTATCCCTCCAGCCTCTCCACCCCCTCAAGCATTGCTGCTGTGATGCCTGGAACGGAGCTGCCCCTCCTGCCACCTCAGCCAGCAGCAAGGCTGTGGTCATGGTGCCTGGGCAGCAGCACTCAGGAAGGTCTGAAGGTGTTTTTGTGCCCTTCTTCCACCTGGCAACACTGGTTTTGCTCCTGCGGGAGTGGTTTCAAGCCCTGGGCGGAAAGACATGTCGCACTTTGCAGGCAGCTTTGGAAATATTACATCTCTGGTTTTCCTGTTGCTCAGCTGGGCACTGCCGTGTCCCCCCGCGCTTGGCCTCAATGGGGAAATCACAGGTGCCAGTCGCTTTTCCTGTCTCCTCACACATAGGAGACGGTGAGCTTGCTCTGTTCCTGCCTCCCCAAGGATCACTGGCTTTCAGTCTTCTCCCAGAATGGATCTGGACTCTTGTTTCACTCTGGTTTCACCCCTCTGTCCCATTTCTGAGCCCCCAACCCCTCCAGGGCTTGGAGATGCCAGGACTGCTTGGGGTGCTGAGTCCCCCCAGTGCTGGGGGCCCCAGCTCCAAGCTGGCCCTGTTTGAACCCAAACCATCTCTGGAACCGACTTTCCCCTTTTGCCTGATGTGAACTCCCTGCTGCAGCTGGGCTGGTGCCACCGCCCAGAAAAATCTGTCCCTGGCTCTGCTTATCCTCTCTTGCAGTGATCCAGGGATGGAAATCCTGGGATGGTAACCCCAGGGTGGTGATGCTGGGATGCTGAGACATCAGCATCCCGGAGGACTGCAACCAAGGATGCTGCCAGTGCTGATGGGGGAATGTCCTCCCTAGTGGGGCTCCCACAGGCATGGGGCAGAGCCCGATGCCAGTACTTCCCCTGCATCTATTTCTGGCTGCTGCTTTCTGCCTCCCCGCTCCAAAATTCTGGTGGTTCCTCTGGAAACATGTATTCCCTGGGTACAGCACACACAGACACCCCACAGCTGGCCCAGATGAGAGGAACAAGCAGCACTCCATTTCCCCTCCTGACCCTGGCAGGGCTTGGGGACAATGGGGTGGCTCTGGGGCTCCCAGTGGGGAGGAAAGAGGGACATGCCATGGGGAAGGATCCTCCTAGCTCATCGCTGTGCAAGGAAATGGGAGCAGTTTTTTTCCCCACGGCACCCGAGGTTGATGTCCCTGGAGACTATGGAGGGTTTGCACCCCAGATGAGCCCTCAGCACAGCCTTGGGCATTCTCGCCCACCACCTTCCTCTACCAAGCAGCCTCTTGGGCAGCTGCAGCAACCCACCCCAGCCCCCAGAGTGGAATCTGATGGGGCTCAGATGGGAGCTGTCAAAGCCCAAGGAAAGCCACAATCTCCAGTGGCACACCCCACGACTCACTTGCTGCTGTCGCCGTCCCCTCAAATGTGGAGTCTTCTCCTGATCCCAAGTTGTTTCTCACTGGGAAGCACACAGGTACAGGTTTAAATCCAGATGTCACACCCAAAGGGCTCCAGTACAAAGTGTGGTGGGATGCAGGGCAGCCCCAGACCCAGGGATCTCTCCAGCCGGAGGATCCCTCACCTGCGCCTGCAGCTGTGCCACCTCCCAGCACCCCGTCCCTCCACCGCCCACTTTATACTGCCCGGGGAGGAAATGTTGCAAAATCTTCTCCCAGAATGAAGCGGAAGTGGCAGCCAAATGGACCCTTCTGTGGTCCCCCCAGATGCCTTTCCCAGTTCAAGGGGAGCCCTCAGCCCTCTGTCACCCTCCTGTCCCATCCTGTCCCAGGATGTCCCAGGTGCACGGGGGGTGCACCCAGGGGTTCATTGTCATCCCTGTGATGATGGACCCTGGGGGTCTCCAGCTGGGGGTCTCCAGTTTGTCCCCAGGTCCTCAGTGGATGAGGGCATCCCCTTCAAGGCACCCCTGTGTGCTGCAGTCCCCCCAGGAGAGCAGAAGGTCTCCAAGGCCATGGCCAGTGGGTGATGGCAATGCAGGGCTCTGTGCCTCAGTTTCCCCACTGACAGAGCAAGGGTGGTGTCAGCATTTGGGGGATGCACAGGGGCACTGCAAGGCTGGTTGCCTTCTCTTGGGGGTTGCTGTGGGGGATCCCCCTAGAGTAGAGTCGCATGTCCCTCCTGCCCTGGCTGTGCCTTGCCAAGCGAAGCCAAGCCAAGCCATGCCATCAATGCCACCAGACAGAGCCGTGCCCCTGTGCCAGCCCCACAGACTTAGGGAGTGCTGTGGCTCTGAGTGCCCCCATTGCTTTTAGGGGAGAACTGCACACAAGGGCATTCCCCATGCACCCCCATTAATCTGGGGCTCTCACAAACCCTGTGAGCACCCCCATCCTCACAGCTTTCCATGCTTGTCAGTCATAGGGTAACCCACGTTTTGGGGCACCTGGTAAGTGCCACCATCATATGCCTTGGGTATCCCCACAGACTCAAGGACACTCCTATTCTCTGTGGGAACACCTGCCCAGTTTTGGGCAAACCCCAGCTCCAGGGCACCATTACAGCCCCCCTAGGATACCCCCATTCCCTGTGTCACCTCACATTTTTGAGTCACTGTAGCTGTGAAATTATCCATTTTGCAAGACACCATTTTTCCCTGTAAGCACCCCCATATTGCGGGGGCACCAATTCTTACACAGACCCCCATACACTGGGGCACACCTGCTGCTTCCTAGGGCACCCCTATAATCCTAAGGGCACCCCACTGTTTCGGGGACGCCCAACACGGTGAGCATTCAATTAACGTGGGGGGGAACCTCACACTCTTGGGGACTTCCAAACCGCAGGCACCCCACATATCCCTGCCTCACCCCGGCTGGCCGTGATGCCCATACCACGAGGATCCCCCAGTGCACCCCTGCACTTGTGTCCCACCGTATTTAGGGGACACCCCCGTGTCCCACCGCATTCGGGGCACACCCCTGTGTCCCACCGCATTTAGGGGACACCCCCGTGTCCCACCGCATTCGGGGCACACCCCCGTGTCCCACCGCATTTAGGGGACACCGCCGTGTCCTACCACATTTGGGGACCCCCCCCCTCCCCCTTTCCCGCCCGCCGCGGGGCGGGGCTCCTTGTGACGTCATTTCATGTGGGCGTGGCGAAGGCGGGGCGGTGGCGCCGACGCCGAGCCGGAAGTGACGCGCGGGCGCGAGAGCGGAAGCGGCGGCGCAGGCTCGGGCGGGTCCCCGGTGCGCGCAGCGGGCTCGGCTCCCTCAGAGCCGCTCCCGGCACCGACATGATCCTGCTCGAGGTCAACAACCGCATCATCGAGGAGACCCTCACGCTCAAGTTCGAGGGCGCGGCCGCCGGGTAGGGACAGGGGGGCCAGGGCAGGGCGGGGACGGGTCCGCGGACCGAGGGAGGGGCGAGGGGGCGGTGGCTGGCGGGGCCCGGGCCGTGCCAGGCGCCCGGGCACGGAGCAGAGCCTGGCGGGTGGTGCCGGGGCAGGATGGGGCTGAGAGGGGCGGAAGGTGGGGGCCGGGGCACGGTGACAAGGCAGGATGTGGGGCCGGGGAGCGGCGCCGAGCCAGCGGGTGCTGTGCTACCGGAGGGCGGCCCGGGAACGAGGAGGGCAGAGCGGGCACGGGTGTGGGCCTGCAGGATGCCGGGCTGGGAGGGGGTGGTCCGGGTGCGGGACCTGAGCTGCGGGCGGCGGGGATGGGCAGAGCTTGGGCACAGGGAAAGCCTGGGGAATGAGGGAGCAGAGCGGGACAGGGCAGTGTCGGAGGGGACAGTTGGGCTGGATGGGGTCGTTAGTGCCGGAGCAATGGAGAGCCCCGGGGGAGCAGGACGAATCTGGGAGGGGTATACCGCAGATTGCCGTGCTGGGGTGGACTGGAGGACAGGGCCTGGACAAGGAGGAAGTTGGGAAGGGAGGAAGGTGGATTTGCAGGGTGTTTGCTTTGGGTAAAGTGGGCTTCATCAGCCTGGTGCCAGCGCTGGTACAGAATGTGTAGGGGGAGGCGGGGAACAGGAAGCTTGAGTATGGAGTCATGGCCTCTGCCTTTAGCTTTGGGCTGAGGAGCAAATTCCAGCGTGTTCCCTCTTTGCTCTTTCAAGTAGAAGGGATACAGGCACGCGGGTCAGCCACGGCCGCTGGTGCCAGCCTGGTGGGTGTCCTGGCCTCGGGGAACAGGCTGGGGGTCTAGTTCACACCCACATCTCTGACTGGGACAGTTCAGTCCCTGGGGAGCCAGTGGGGTTTTTTACTGAGTATTGCACCAGGGCAAAAAGATGCTTGAGAGGACCCAGCTTAGCTTGGAAGGAAGCCCCTTAAAGTATCAATGTCCTTATCTGCAACTGAGTGGCCTGTGGGTTCGATGCACTGTCTGCTGACTGAGACACCTTTGTACAGACACAAAGCCTTGAGAGGCAGAGCAGTGGTGTTATCTCTGGGGTGGAGCCTGCCCTGGCGCCTCACAAGGCAGGGCTCAGGCTGCTCCAGGAAAGGACCCCCCAGGCAGGTGCTTTTTTCTGTGTTACCATTTTTTCCTCCAGCGATTTTTGAAGCTCTCAGCCTTTTGCATGCAGAACATTGTCGGAGGTCACTTACTCTGCTTTGCCCCCACTCTCAGTTGACTTGTTGCTCAGATCCCTGTTTTGTTTTGGAGGGGTTTTTTTTCCATAAAATAATTATGCAGGCTGCTCTGTCTTGGAGGACAGCTGAGCTTCTCCCAGATTTTGATTTGTCTTGAGCCCTGATCATTAAATGCAACAAGTTTCCCCAGAGTACAGGCGCAGCACTGGGCAGAGAGAGCTCCCAGGTGACCACTGTATTGCAGCCACTTCCATTAGAAAATATGGCATGTACAGAGCTTCACAGTGAGTGTCAGAACAGCTTGCCTGTGCCAAGGCACTCTTCCTGATGGAGAGGGAAGAACAAGCATGTGTCTCTGTGTTGAGCTGATGTGGAGGGGCAGTTTGCAGCTTTACATGCACCCCAAAACTCTGACTCTGTGAGCAGAGCTGTGCTTGCTTGCCCTGCAGCAGCCTGCAGGCCCCTGAGATTTCCATTTTGCTGCATGGCAAAGCCACCTCACTTGTGTGTTGGCACGTGTGCCTGACATACTGATTGTTCCTGGATCAATTTGTCGGGTGGCTGATGGTGCTCTGCTTCTGCCTTTTAGTCATCTGTGGCATGTGCTGTTCTTTAGATGGCGTTTCTAGATAAGTTTTGTGCCTTGAGTGTGTTGCTGAACGTGAGGAAGACATTTACTTCTGAATTTTCTTCTGTGCTTGTTCTGGGGTCCCCCATGCAGGCAAGTGCAGGGAGGTTTCTCCTGCTTTCAGGTCTTGTAAGGAATGGATGTTTCAAAACATTTATTCAAGTTATTTCTTTTTCCTATGCCCACAGCTCTTGGGTTATTCCTGTGGTGCTCAGCCTGGAGGCAGGAAGGGATTTCCCGTATTTTGCTGTTTTGGTGATGGTTTTCCAAGGTGTATCTTGGGGCCGAACACAGGATAGTCAGGGCAAGGTCAAGCCTTGAAGAATTTGGTGACTGGGAGGAGTGAGTCTGGGCACTGGGGCAGAGTTGGGTTTACATTATTTGCTCTAGCCCCGAAGTGCAGCAGATGTGATGCAGGGATTTGTCAATAGTGGTTGTCTCAGAGCCAGGTGTGCCTGGTGGCTTCAGCACCAGCCTGCAAGTGGGGCAGGGCAGGGCTCATTTCCAAATCCAGTGCCAGAGACTTGTCCTGTGACATGGGCTGTGTTGCTCCCCTCTACTGCAGCGCAGCCATAGTTTGGCAGGTTCCTGCAGAGCTTTCCTGGGCTGTCAGGTGGGAGACACTCCACATTTCACCTTGTCATATAGAACTAGGTCACTTGTAAAAGATGGAATTCATTAACTGCCATTATTGTCATATATGTCAAAATCTGCTCTGCGTGGAGGTCCATCAGCTGTCCCTGGAGTTCCCAGTGTGAAAGGTACCTTGGCAGGACTGCAGACAGAGATCAGCACTTGAGACAGGGCCTAACCCACCTCTAAGAGTACTCCCTGGATGAGGTCCTTGGGGCTCGGCAGCATCCACCTGTAAATAGGGTAATTTCAAATTTAATTTGGTTTTGTGGGCAGCCCCTATGGAAATCTCACCTCCTTGGACAGCCACTATTGAAACAGGATTTAGATCAAGATGGTAACAGATGATGGACTTCAATGCATCTGATTTTTTTTTTCCTTACTTAGGTCTAGTAATTTCTGTGTTTAAATCTATTCTCTTAAACCAACCACATTTTAAAATAAAAACCTAAAGCTACCGGAATCTGTTGAAATAACTTGACTTAGGAATTTGCTGCTGCAATGTGGAATATCTGGTCAGTATCTGGAAATAAGTTTATTGAAATGAGGTTGGCTCATGACCTTTTTTCATGTCAAGAGGAAGTTTCCATAAGCTTTTGACCAATTCATTTGTACATGAGATGTTGCCTGGAAGCTCGTGTCACAGATGAGTTTTCCCATTTCTTATAGAAGTGTCGTGTGAGGAGAGGACCTCTACCAGTTGGAAAATCCTGTTTCTCATCATTGCTTTCCTTTGCTAACTGCACAGACATTAAAAAAAACCCACAAACACTTTAAGCATAAAACATTTTGATGATTGTGTCCTGTGTCTGATGAATACTCACTCTGTTTGACACTAGCAAATTTGCCATCCAGTTTTGTCCTGCACTAATTTAACTAACCCCAGGGAAAGTGTGGCACAGGGCTTTGGTCTTAGGGTTTGGTTTTCCAGTCATACATAGCTTACCCAAAATCTTTAGTCAATTAATCATCTGTCTCAAACTGTTACTTATTATTTACCCACTGTGCCAAAGAACACAAATTTGCATAGCTGGGGTACAGCATGCCTTTTCCTAGGTTGGAGGCAGAGGGAAGAGAATCGCAGATTTAAATTGTTGGTTTCTTTACAGCCATTAGTAGGTGCAGCTCTGCAGGGCTCCCTGAGAATTAGCTGCATAGGAAATCAACTGAAGCTTGGACTTCCCTGATGCAGAGTGATGATTCCCGTGAGCCGGTAGGAGCTGGGCTGAAGCTGCACCCACCTGATTTATGGTATTTCCCACCTGCAGTCACTTGATGATTGTGTGCTGCAGAGCTGAGCCTTTCAGACACAGAGGCTGAACCCTGACTGAAACCAGGCAGTGAGAACTTTGTGTTCATGGTGTTACTTGAAGTGAGTTCATCATGGGGAGACAGGAGTGTCTGGAGGCTGTTGATGTGCTGGGAGGGTAGAAGAGCTTTAAATCCTGCAGGGCACTACTGAGGAACTCTCTTCAGGAGTGGTTGTGGTTATATGTGGCTCCAGTGCTTCAGGGATGCTCAGAGACCCACACCAAAACCAGATTGTTCCTCTGCCACCCCCTTGTTCTTGCTGACACAGCCATTTTTGTGGCTTCAAGGGAAATGGGATTGGGGAAGTGACCTAGGTTAACATTAAACAGGCAAAACTGGCTATTTTTAGCTTAGATGAGTTTAGCTTAGATGAGTTTCCTCATCTCATTGTGTCATGGCTGCTCACCATGGAGCAGGGATCAGATCTCCCTCCTTCAGCAGCAGTGGCAGCTGCTGGCTTAGTGTCCTCACAAGCCCAGCCTGGAGCTGCACATCCGTCCAGGCACAGCCTCACCTGCTGAAACTCAGTCTGCCTGACTGCAGAGTGCTCGGACATCAGGGAACGTGACTTAGCATTAACAGTGGATTGTGAGCCACCTCTGTCTGGAAGTAGATAGTGCTCCGCTCTTGTGCAACAGCACAGGGAGCAGGAGGGAAGAAAAGCCAGATCTGAAAAGTGTTAGGCTTTCATAGGTGGTTCTGTCATCACTCCAGCCTCAGTTTTTATCTTGGGTTCCTAAGAGGAGCCTACTCTGTTTTATCTTCAGAGAGTGGTTCTCACTGCAGCCACCAATGCTTGACAGCAGAGAAGAGTAGGTGTCCATCACTGTACTAAAGAAACACAGTAAAAGTGTGTGCAAAATGAGGTTCTTACCTAGAGACTTGGCACAACTCTGGATCTCTGGTGGGGAACCACAGGCTAGCTGCCTACAGCTGAGGACGGAAGACAGCTGAGGACAAAGATCTGGCTGGAAGGGGATCTGCCAGTGCCAGCATGCTGCAGGACCATCTGTGCTTTGTCCACTGTGAATCCCACTGCTTTCCTAACCAGCCCGCTCCTCCAGGCTATTGTGCACACAGCAAGGGAAAAGCTTGGGCATGGAGGGGTCACTTAACCAGGAGGGGAGAATTGGCATGTGTAGGGTGCTGTACACAGCTCAGCGCCACCCACTGACAGAGCATTCCTGCTCGTGTTCATGGTGGGTGTGCTGCCAGAGCTACAGGAGCTCCTTGGTTGCATATGCTCCTGCAGCTTACGCAGAGAGGCTTTTGTTAGCTGAGTGGGGCCCAGAAGTGGAGGAACTGTTCAGAGAATTTTAGTCATTGCTCATAAATTTTTTTATTGAGGTGACCTTTCTGTATCAAGAGCCTGCAGTCTGTCACTGAATCTGGCTCACTTTATCTAAATTGTATGTTGACTCTGGTGATCTGAAAGCTCTGCTCAGAGCTTTAAGATTTGAAATACCCTTTTTTTCTCCCTCTCCTATGGGACAAGAGGTTAGAGTATCTGCATGCCTGCAGCTTTTGAAATAATTGCCTTTCTCCATTATTTGGTAGAGGCCTTCATTGTGTGTGGAAGATGCTTCAGTATGGTTGTCAGCCCAGTTCTTAAATTTGTCATATCATACAGCTAAGAGCCTTTGTGGCCTGAGAATGAAACAGGGAAGTTCTCTGAATCAAGTGAGGAAGTGCTGTCAGAAAAAAGATTTGCTATTGCTCTTAAGTGCTCGCTGGTTCTCTCCATGGGCACCTGTGGCTCTTCACGGATGTTCTGCCGGGGTGAAAAATCTGATTTGGAGCTGGCCCTGTATTAGATAGACAGGGCGTAGGAGCCATTTGGAGATTAATAGAAGGAGCACAGGCAAGAAGACGTAAAACCTGTCAGGGTCTTTTATTGTTACAAGCAGAGGGCAGATGGGATTTGGTGTGGGTTTGACTTCAGACCTGATAACTGTTATCACAAAACAGACTGCTGCTGGGAACAGCTGCCATTTTAGCATCGGAGTTCAGGCAGGGGTTTGCAGAAAGGTCTGGTCTGTATTCAGTGCAGAGAGAAGCCATCTCAATTATTCCTGGTATGAGCTGGTTTTATTGTCCATTCAGGGCAGAGGGTAGCAAGCAGGGAAGGTCACTGAGGGATGCTGTGGTTCAAGTAGCATTGGAGGTGAGGAGCTTGCAGGGGTCACAGCAGCTCTCTGCCCCAGGAGTGGATGAGGTGTCCTGTCTGAAATCCTCTGAATATAGCTAGGGTGTGGAGAGCCTCCTCATGGAGGCAAGGGACACCAGAGCACACTAGACCGACAGAGCTTGTTGGGATCATGCCAGTAATCTGGCAGTAGCTGGTACCCACCCTCAGTGGTGCAGGCCCCATCCCAGGCCTTCTGTGAATCCTCTGCACTGAACCGTGGCTGGCACAAGAACAAGAAGGACAGAACACGGAGAGGACACATTGTGCCTCCATAGAGTTATTTCCGGTGGTAGAAGATGGGGTTGCTGGAAGGTCAGGGGGAAGTGAACATGTGTGTTGTTGCTAATCCAGAAACTATGGAACCCTGGAGGTGAGAGCTCCTCTCTCTTCTGCCTGAGGACTTCTTGAGGTGGAAACAACAATCCAGGTAGCAAAAGGAGTGGTTTTTCTGTTGGAGAAAAATTTTGAGTAGCCAGGGTAGTTTTGATGAGGTGAGCCAGAGAAATAAATAGAAGCACTTTAAACACTGTGATTATAAAGCTCATGAACTGTGAAAGGCTAAGGGGGCTCACTTTGCTCCCAGCCCCACTTTCAGTGCTCTTCCTTGTCCTCCCCTGGGCCAGGCCAGGCCTGGGTTACTTAAGTGTGTGCCCGGTGAGGCAGAAAACCACTGTGCTGTAGGTGACAGGGCCAGCGTGGCTGCAAGGAGCTCTGTATGCAGCTCACGTGAGCTCTTGCTTCACTGAGGCTGTGCTGGGAAGTGGTTGAATATTCAGTACCCAAAGTTCTGCCCAGTTACCTTCTTTTCCCTTAAATACACCCCCTCCTCACCATCCCCGAGTACCGGAACTGAGCCACTTGGGAAATCAGCATTAAAATAACTTCTCTAAGAAATGACGTTTGCACAATAGCAGGCTCAAACCCAGCTGTGTTAGCAGTGAGCTTTTGTGTGCAGAACAAAGGCTCTGTGCAGAGCCATCAACTGGCTCCTGTACATGGTCTTGCTCGGCTTCTTCAATGATGTGATGAGTGATCTTCCTGTCATCCCTGGGTACAGGACAACCAGATGGGGAATCATCCTTCCTCAGCAAAACCACTCCAGTGCACGGACTGTCAGCCACTTCCTTGCATTTCTCAGAGGGAGGTGCTGTGTTTGGAAGGCTCTGCTGGGAGCGGGGGCTCTGGGAGGTGTCAGCTCTATGTATGTGGGGAATGGGGTTTGAAAGGTGTAATTCTGAGAAGATGGAACAGAGGTTTAAGGATGCATCCTGTTTAATATTCCTAGCTCTCATGTGCCTGGCTGTGCTATCTTTAAAGCTTCCTACATAGGTTTCTTTTTTTATAAGAATTTATACTGCCATCCAAGCTGATTCCCACGTCTGAGTGTGGTGCTCTAAAAGAGGAATACGTCTGCATCAACTGACCGAGTGGGATCTCTGGGATTTTCTTTCATCTCTGCTCTGAGCCATCCTCAGTGAGCAGAAGTGGCTTGGACATGCTTGTGGAATTGCTCCCCTTTCCAAGAGCCCAAGCTAAATAAGCAGCCAGGGATGCCTGCTGAGCCTGTCTCAGCCTCAGCTGGGGAGGAGAAATGAAAGCAAGAAAGGTCACAGGTAGCTGGCACAGCTTTCAAACGAAAGGACCTGCTTTGGGTGCCCTTGCTCTGCTTCTTTCAAGTGTGTAGTTTTTATCCTCAGCAAGGTGGCACAAAAGACAAAGGCTCCCCAGCCTTCAGACAAAAAAAGGGCTGATGCCTTTCACAGCTGATCACTTTTAAGAAGCAGGAACACCTCCTCATTTTCACCTAGGTTCTCCATCTGGGAGTTAATTCCTCCCTTTCTGCTGGAGTAAAATGTTGTTGACCTGGTGAGTGTCTGGAATCAGTGCAGTGCAGTGTCCTAGTCTCCCTGTATTGCCCAGCTTGAGTTTTATCACATTGTGGTCATTTCTGCCTTCCAGGAATGAGGCTCGCTGCAGAAAAGCTGATGGAAAAAAACTATGCTTGCTGCTGAGATAAAATCATTTAAATTGTTACACAGTATTGTCAGGGAAAATAGATATTGAGTCATCACTTCCCCCCACCTTCCATAGGGCTATGTACCACAGTGTAACCAGTACCCAGCAGCACATAAATGTGTGGAAGAGCAAGTTTTGGCAAAACAGTTGAAGCTGGTCTCTGGGCAGCAGCAGCAGCATAGCTGAGACCACTGACTTTACTCTGGGGAGTTATTTCAGTATGTTGGTTCAGACAGGTGGGAATTAACTGTTAGAGACTAGATTTCTGTTAGCAGCAGCATTATTAGCCTGTATTCGAATATTATCTACTTTTGAAACATAAATGGAGATACAGTGTGAAACAGCGGTAGCAGACTGGCATTTTTATCCTGTTCTCATTTTCCATGCCTGCTCTCAGCAGTGGAGATACCTTTGCATCAATTCCCTGTTGGAGAATGACCTATTAATACCAGTCCCCTTGGAGCTGTGAAAGCAGTTATGTAGTGCCAATCCCAATGAAATGACCTTCCAAAGCAGTTACATCTTTCATGGAGTCCTACTCTTTCACAAATCGTGAACAAATGTCAAAATAGGGTTTGTTAAGAAGCAGTTTAATCTTCATAGTCACAGTGTGAGATGTGATGTGCCTTTGGCTTGCAAAGGGTTTTGTTGCTGATGGGGGTCCCAGAGACCACTCAGGACAGTGTTAGAGCACATCCAGAGCTACAGTTTTTCTGCAGAGGCTATTGGCAAAATGTTGGGGTGTTTTGGAAGGGGAGCAAGATGAAATGAACGTGTGGAAAGTTTCCTTCTTTGACCTGCTCCTGACACTAATACTTTCCCAACTTGGAAGACTTCTCTGCAAGCAAGTTATATCAATGCATCTGCAGAACTGGTATTGATGGCAAAGGGGGCACTGTGTCAGGAAGGATTACTCAGGTCCTTCCAGAACTGGTATTGCAGAACCTTACAAAAGATCCTCTGTCCCAAAACACTTGTGTCATGGCCATTCTGTACAGAGCGTGTGCTTGTGAAAACAAACTTCTTAGAAGGGGTAGCTTTCTTAGGCATTTCTAACTGGAAATCTGTGATGTCAAAATTTATTAATAAACTAGAAATATTAGAAATCTGTGCCAGCTTCAAAAGTCTATTTTATGTCATCTGGGGTAAAACTGGTGCTTATAGGAAGGGGAAGAAGTCTAAGGTCTCTTCTCAGAGGTTACTATTAGTCGGACAGCAGGAGATAAAAGGGTTTTGAGGAAGGGCTGCCTGTGAAAAATAAGGTGTTGGAAATTAATCCTCTTTCCTTTACAGCTTGGAGACTGCTGTTAGAGTTCTCATTTACCTCCTTTGTTTTCTTTGCTTTTTAGAAATAAACCAGAGGCAGTAGAAGTAACATTTGCAGGTAAGCTCCACAGCTCTCTTGACTTTTCTGAACTAAGGGCTGGCTTGAACGGTCTGCCCACACCACTGGGCAGGGGCAATGTGGAGACCCTGCAGTATCCCCAGAATTGGCTGCCCCACTATTTGTCTGTCTGTCTGCCTTCCCTGGGACTTCCCTAGAGCATTGAGTTCACTGGTGGTAGTGCTTTGGTGTGTGCCTGCTACACAGCTCTTCTCTTTTACCTCATCTGTTCTCTAGTCCTGCCCTTGGTACTACTTGTTATGAGGTCTTTAGCACCATCTGGTTTGGGGTGTTAGGGAGCTGACTTAGGGTGACAGGCAAAATGGATTCATCACCTCAAGTTTGCTCTTCAGGAAGAGAAATGCCAAGAAAGTTCAAGTACTCATTCAGCAACTGATTTTTTGCTACTGTTATCAGGAATCTGGGTAAGCTGCAAAGCTCCGTGGGGAAGTGGAGCTTGCTAGGTAGCTGGAGGGTTGCCTTTCCCTTCCTCCTGCCCTCCCTGCCCATTCTGCAGTGAAGTGGAAGCTCTCACAGCAGGCGGCAGCTGCGCTGCCTTTGCTGGCAGAGAGGTTTTCTCCTCCAGGCTGTAGCTCTGGCCTGGTGGGCATGTCAGTCACTTTCTGTGCTGGCCCTCCAGAAGGCTCCGTCTCTGCATGTTTGTATCCTTGTGCATTGAGCACAAGTGGACTTGCCAGGGATGCTAAATGACACTAGACTAAAGCTTTCTGTGATGGACAGGTGTCAAAATGGTTTCAGCCCTGTGAATGATACCAGGTCTCCCTACATGACATTTCCATTTCCCTTAATTGCGAGTTTCCCTCTTGCTGTCCGTGTGAAGGCTGGAGCAAGAGGAGCAGTGTCGCTTTATGCAGTTACTAGAACTTGTAGGGAAAGCCTTCCTCAGAAATAGGAACTGGTTCCTGTTCCCTCACATTTCTCTTGCTTGCTTCTTAGACTTTGATGGAGTCCTTTACCATATTTCAAACCCCAATGGAGACAAGACAAAAGTGATGGTCAGTATTTCTCTGAAATTCTACAAGGAACTCCAGGAACACGGTGCTGATGAGGTGAGTAAGCATCTGCAGGCCTCCTGCCTACAAATACTGTGTTGATGGCAATGCCTTTGTGATGTTGATGGATCTAACATCTGACTCTTAGAGAAGCATCTGTGTTCCCATCTCACACTGGTCAAAGGATCAACCCTGTGCCAACCAGGAGTCCCACTTTGCTGAAAGACAAGGGCAAATGTGTTCACACTCTCTGGTGCAAAAGTAGTCATCCTGTATGACCCTGCAGCCTGAAAGGCAGAATGCACCACTACTTTTGCAAGTTCAAAGTGAAGCCTGACCATGTAGAAATAGTTTCCCTGACTGATGTGTTGAGCCCACAAGTGAAGGAAGGTGCCAAGACAGAGCTGTGGTGCTTCTCTTCTGACTCCTAACCACACTTGAGAGCAAGTGTTGGGCTCCTGTTGTGTGTGCAGACCTTGGTTTTCAGACTGGTTCCCTTTTCACTGCTGCTGTGTGAAGTCCCAGGCTCAGTTCCTGTTGACTGGGCCCTGTGGCTGCGGAGGGCCATTTATGGTAGAAAAAAGGAGCCTCTCTGAGCTGTGGTTGGATGGCAAGGCAGGAAGTGTGACTCAGTTCCTGAGTCAGTTTTCAAATCTCCACATGGTAGCGAATGGGGTTCACCCAGGGCTTTTCATCAGGCTTTTGCCTCTGGGTGTCTGTCCTTGGGAGAAAACAATGAAACTTCTCCATCAGTTTGTTGTGAGTCTAGTAAGAAATGGGTGATTTGAACCCAAAGTGAATTCCTGCGAATTGCTATAAGACCCACCTAAGTCAGAAGAGATATGATTGAATGTCCTGCTTTCCTGGTTCCTGAAAGCAGAGCTTTCTAGGTGCAGCACTGCCTGCTACTGAAGGTACCACTGCTGGCATGAGGAGTGTCAAGCAGCCCAAATGGTGGAGCCTTCCCAGCATGTATAGTGAGGATCAGTGCAGTGTGTGATCCCAAGAAAATTCCTCTGGTGGGCAAGTGGCTGACAGCACTGTGCACCAGCAGCCATTGTAGTGGTGAAAGGCAACTTTTATAAACTTTTAGAGGAAAATGGGATCTGCACAGAACTGGCTTGGAAGTACTAAATAGAAATTAGATTTTTCAGTCTCCAGTTGTCATAATGTTGCTTTCTGCACTTCCCTGCAGACAACGTTGCTTGTTTCTGCTCTGTCTTTGGTGGAACCCCACTGTGAGGAATGCAGAGTGGGCTTCCTGCTAAGACAGGGCATCTTCCTGCACCGCTGCAGGCAGGCTCTCTGCAAGGAGGTTCTGGCATGCAGAGAGTCTGTGTATCCTTTCCACGTGGTCGTGGGTGTCATCCCAGGAGGGCCAGTTCTGCCCTAACACTGTGTTCTTCTCTGTGAAATACGGCCTGTTCCCAGCCCCCTCATTGACACAGAGCTATGGCTCAGTTGGAAAATGGCATTGATGTAAAATTCAGCAGTAATTACGCTTGAAGAAAGGTTTTTGCTGTGCTGTAGGCGGTTCTGCTTCTGGGACGCATCCAAGCCTGCGTAGCAGTCTCCTCTCGATCCCCATCTGTTTGTGCACTAGGCTGAGACAGTCAGTGTGTGATCACCAGGCCATGGTGTGCTCTGAACTAACTTGCCATCCTGTGAGGAGAGAGACCAGGCACACTTTGCATCTGCCTTTGTATGGAAGGAAAAGTGGTAGCCCTCAGGTCTGTTGTGTCAGGCTCTGCTGATTGTTCTCCTTTGAAGGTATGAGCTATAAGTCTTCTTCCCCACATAAATCCGACTAGCAAGAACTTGAAAGAGTTCCGGTTTTGAGTCCTCTCCTGCAGTATGTCCCCTGTCAGTGGAGTTCAGGGAGCCCTCCCTAGACCAGGAACAGCCAATAGTACTAGAAGCTGATGACTTAATATTTGTCTAAGTTCTCTTAGACTAGGGGAGGCAGGTGCTGTAATTTGATACTTTGAAAAGAAGATCAAATATAGCCTAGGCTGTGCAGGAGGAAACAAGTCTTGATAGCTTGTGCGTTCAATGTTTAATTTCTTTTCTAGGTATTGAAGAAAGTCTATGGAAGCTACTTGGTAAATCCTGAATCAGGTAACTCTGCAATAACATTCACTCTGTGTGTGTGTGTGTGTGTGTGTGTGTGTGTGTGTGTGAATTCCAAACTTACTTAAGTCACCTGAGAAATGCTCATGTGAAGGCCGCACTTATAGAGCTTGATATCTGAGGCTCTCTGTACAATGCATTGCAGTTTGAAATTGCCAATTTAAAAGGTGGCTCAGACACATCAGGGATGAAGTAGCTTGCAGCACAAGCTGTAATTCTTTATGCAGTCCTCCTCCAGGAAGCCTCTGTTCCTCACGGTTGAGGTCTTTGTTCTTCTCAAAGATGCTTTGTAAGACACAGAAAAACCATGGTTACCTGTGACAACATCTCTTCCTACTCACTGCAAAAACTTGGGAGCAGTTCAGCCAGCACGTGTGTCTGGGAGCTTGGGAAGGAGCCCCGGGAACGTTGCCATGGCCACATGCCGAGTTCAGGCATGGCTTTTGGCAAGTGCTTGGAGTGGGAATAACTCACCCCTGGGGCTTTTGGGAGGATTTAAGGCAAAGTGGGACTGTAGGTGTCTCTTAAAAAAAATGTCTCTGCTTTCATTGAGGCCCTATGTAGATTATTAAAGCTAGTGGCTGTCCTTTCCCAGGTTACAATGTCTCTTTGCTCTATGACCTGGAGAACCTTCCTGCAGACAAGGATGCCATTGTGCACCAAGCCGGCATGTTGAAGCGCAACTGCTTTGCTTCAGTCTTTGAGAAGTATTTCAAATTCCAGGAAGAGGGCAAAGAAGGAGAAAAAAGAGCAGTCATCCACTACAGGGATGATGAGACAATGTAAGTGTTCAAACTAAACAGCACGGGGGTTGGACAGTGGTCAGTAGTCTGCTCCTGTGCACAGCTGTAGGTTTTGGTGGAAAGTCAGGAAATCCTCCTGCTCCATGCTTTGGCCAAGGTAATAAGGGCCTGTTCTAGGCTGCCACAAGTATCCCATTAGGGTAATGCTTATGCCTCGGGCTGCTGGGATGTTACACAAGAGTCTCTGTTAGTGGCATCACTTGTGGCTGCATGCAGGAGAGGAACTGGCCACTCCCAACAGAAATGTTGTGCTCCCTGTAAATACTGTCTCAGAGGAGGAGAAATTTACAGCAGCCAGGCCTGTGAATGGCTGTTGTATCTACTTGACCTTGTCCAGTTGGAATGTCTTAGCTCTGGTTCACAGGTGGGTTCTCTCTCTGCCACCTACAGGTACGTTGAGGCAAAGAAGGACCGTGTCACGGTTGTGTTCAGCACGGTATTTAAGGACGACGATGATGTGGTGATTGGAAAGGTGTTTATGCAGGTATGGAAACTGAGTTACAGGGAAAGGGTCTGGTCCTCACTTCAGATGCCTGCTTGCTTGAAGCAGCATTGCCAAATAAGCTGCTGAAGTGAGCACAAAGGCAGTTTAACACATGAAAATGCTTTGCTCCATGCTGGACTGGGATGGAAGAACATGCAAATAGGCACAGACAGTGTATTTTCCTGGCTCTTGCATTGGCATCTGTATCATCAATAGTCTTGCTCATTTGGCCAATCAAGCATATTATGTGTTACAGATGAGAAACACCACATGAGAAACACCAGTGAATACTTCAGTCCCCACATTGAGGCCCAGTAGTGTGGATAGCTATGGTGTAGGGATCTCCAGCCAGCTGAGGACCTGAGCATGTTGAGGAGGCTGTAAAGGGAGAGGAGGGGTGAGATAATGTCATGCCATGCCTGAGGATGAGCAGAGAATGGTCTTCACCTTGAAGTTTCATCCTGGTAATGCTCAAATCCTTCAGGAACACTCAGCAGCTCAGTGTGACAGCTCTCAAATCTCAACTTTTTAGAGCTATGAATATACTGAATTTGTGGGCTTGAACCAACCATTGCCAGGTTATGGACTGGACTCAGCTGAGTCTGGACTCAGCTACCTTTTCCAATTGCTGTTTAGCTGAGAAGCATTCAGAGACTTGTAGTAAGCACTTTGCATGTCTGTGAACAACTATATGCAGCCTGGGGAAACTCAGACATCTGTGCAGCTGGGGAGGCTCAATGCATGCTCGTACCTGTGTTCATCTGTGCCACTGGCCCACCTCACTCATCTGCTTAAGCTCCTGGGGAGCCAGCCTCCTGTTTGGGCATGGCCATGGAGCAGGGCCTACAGGGTGTTCCAGGGACCTTTAACCCACCCATTCAAGGGCACCAGGCCATGCTGACAGGCTCATGGACAGCAAGTTACTGGCCCAGTTTGCTGGAGACCAGTGTACCTGTGTTGGGTGTCATTAGAAGGGGGTCTGTTGCAATGGCAGTCTTCACAGCTCTGTTTGCTGTGTTCATTTGCTCCAGACAATACGTCTGCTCTGGCTTTGAGGTTTTCCCGCACCAAGCATATCCCTCAGTCTGGAATTCAGTTTTTGAAATGGGAAGGGAGGCATGATGTGAACAAAATGGGGTTAGTGAGGTTCCTGGGAAGATGGCAGTGCTTCAAGGCAGCAGCTGTCCCGGAGTCTCCATGTCCCGAATTCTTGGTTTTTAGAACAGCAAACCCTGCCTCTGCCCAGCCACAGGAATTTCCACTCTGAGTCACACTGGCTCTTTCCCTCCAGCTATTGCTCTTGCATAACGCAGCTGGGCATGGTGTCTGCTCATCTGGGCTCTCATGGAGAAAATGTGACCATTAACAAACCAGTGAAGCCATTTGAACCATTTCACCCTCTGGCATAAGCAGGCAGAAGTGCAAGCTAAGCATTTCATTAAGGAAACCCCAGCAATCTACTCTAAAAGGGATGTGGATGCCCTGCCTTTCCCAGGGAAACTGGTCAGAGGAGAGGCCAAGGGTAGCTGATAATGTGTAGGTTGGGGTGGAGGTCAGTGAGGCAGAGGGAAGACTGCCCTGCCTTGGGGCAGAAGAATGGTCTCTGGACATTCCCAGCCCACATAGAGATGGTCCTTACAGTTCCTGAAATGCAGAGCTAGTACATTTCCTGTGAGGTGGGAGAAGGGATCTCCCTGCCTGAAGGTATTGTTTCAAGGTGTAGGGAAGCATTAAGAGGAGCAGACTTCACATACAAACTTCAAGCCCCCAGATGCATCTTGATGCCTAGGCAGACTCCTGTGGGAGATGGTTTCTCAAATGGCAGAACTAGGTGTGATGGAGACCTTGCAGGCCATCCTGAGAATTTCTGTTCCTCGGGAGTGATGGGTACTGTGCACTTTCACTGGAAGCATTGAAGTTCCAGCAGGAGCTGTGCTGTCTCGTGTGCTTGCTCAGACTGAGGTGTCCCTTTCACAAAACACCCATGGCAGGGGTGTGACACACTGAAAGGCAGTCCAGCTGAGGGACTGTGCTATGGTCATGTATAAACCCAGGACAGCCATGCATTTTGGGCCGGTTTTGCTGGGAAAAAGAGTTACTTTCAGGGTGTTTGGCCTGATGAACTTAATCAATTCAAGGAAAACTGGGCCACCTTCTGCTCATTGCCCTTTGGGAGTGAGGAACCCCATTTGCTTTCCCAGCATGTTGCTGAAGGGTCACAGTGGGAATCACCTTCACTTTGTCTTGTTCAGGAGTTCAAGGAGGGTCGCCGGGCCAGTCACACAGCCCCACAGGTGCTCTTCAGCCACAGGGAGCCACCCTTGGAGCTGAAAGACACGGACGCAGCTGTTGGTGATAATATTGGCTACATCACTTTCGGTAAGCAGGCAGCTCTGAGGCTTGGGGATGCCTGGGGAGGAGAGAGGTTCCTGTTGCTGCATGAAAAGCAGAAAGGAATTCACCTTCCCAGAGTGTTGAAGTGGGCAGTTCAGGGCTGCAAGGACTCTGGGGTTGCATTCTGTCCTGTGTGCCCCCTTTGGAGTGTCCCTTTTCTGTATCAGGTCACCACAGCTCTGCTGTGGGCAAGAAGATGTGGAAGTGGACAGTGAGTTTAGTGTGTGCCTACAAATTAAGTTCAGTATTTGGAAGCAAAGGGAAGAGTGGCTTTGCTGTGATATTTTGGAAACTAGAGGTTTCTTGTGAAAGTTTTCATGCAACTGTACTTGTAGGTAGTCCAGCTGCAGGGAGCTGTGCAGTGCTTGATCAGCAGAGGCAGTCAGAGAGCAGCAGCAGAGCAGTGCATTCTGCTTCTCCAGCTCTGCCTCTTTGCTCTGGGCCAAACACTGATGAGCCACTTTCCCCTGCCAGAGGTGCTGGCCAGCAGAGCCATGACTTCCCCCTGGGTAGCAGTGTTGAGGAGTCTAAACCCTGCCCTGTTGAAAGGGATAGGTCCCTTCAAGATGTTTGGGTGTGTTATTAGGGTGTCTCAGGCCAGCATTCCTGTAGTTTGGAGCTCAGAGATGGAGCACAGACACTGCAGGGAAAGGTGAAGATAGCATTGCCCTCCTCCTGTGCTGGAAATGGTGCCTTGAGGCCTGGGCAGCTGTCAGCTATGGAAAGAAGAGGTCCAGGATGGTACATACTTTTGTTCTTGTTGAGACTAAATTTCCCAGTTATCTGATCTGACAGTCTCAGGTGAGATCATCACCCAAACAAAATGTTCTTTCAGCCCTCAGATCTGGGACACCTAACAGAGCACCAGCTTATGGAAAGAGCAAGCTACCTGCTTGTACCCAAGTCTGTCTTATGTTACAGGGCTGGCAAGCTGCCAGGCAAAGATCCACAACCAATTTCAGGACCCCAGGGCAGAATGGACCTTGAAATTGGTTGAGCAGCCTGGGCTGGGTGCCCTGGTCTGCCTCCCAGCTTGCTCCTCCAATTCTATCTCCCAAGCACTGATCATGTGGTTTCCTACAGTGCCATTGTTTCTGGACACCTGGCCTTGCCTGTGTCCTGCAGAGTGCACGGGCTGCTGTGGGAAATGTGGAAAAGTGCTCTTAAGCCTTGTATTTAAAATCACAAGTGCTGCTTAATCTTGGTACATGTCAAGAGTAAAGGGTTCTTTATAGAGAGCAAGGCAGGGATTCAGTGCAGCACACCCTGAAGCCTCCAGCACTGATCCTGAAGGCCTTGGCAGCCTCAGGAGGTACTAATGGTCTGTGTTGGCCTCTTCTTTCAGTGCTGTTTCCCCGTCACACCAATGCTGCAGCCAGAGACAACACCATAAACCTGATCCACACATTCCGGGACTACCTGCACTATCACATCAAGTGCTCGAAGGTATGAGGGCTGGGGAACACAGGGTGGCTTCAGCTCATCTAACCTGGCTGCTGAAGGGAAGAAGCAGGGACAAGGTGCCCCTTGAGAGCTCATTAGAGTCTGCCACTGCTCTCCCCAGTCATGCAGGGGTGGCAAGTGATGCATCGTTGCCTTCTCCCTGCTCTTGGACACAAGACTTTCCATTCTAGCAGTGAAGTAGGATTTTTCTCTTTTGGATCTGGTTTGTTTCCTTTCTGAGAACAGAAACGAGGGTAATTGTTCAGAGTGACCTGGCTTTGATGTGTCCTGAAATCTCAGCTATGAAGAAAGGCTCCTGACATGTCCCCATTTTGTCCTAATGAAACACAGGCCTATATTCACACGCGTATGAGGGCGAAAACGTCAGATTTCCTCAAGGTGCTCAACCGTGCCCGTCCAGACGCAGAGAAGAAAGAAATGAAAACAATCACGTGAGTAGCAAAGCAGGGCATGGCTGCCTGGGCTTCTCTGCCAGTCATGAGCTCAGTCTTGCTCAGTTTGGCATGCTGCAGTCCTGGGCAGGCAGGGGGTGACCCACAGCTTACTGCCTCAGATGTCCTGTGAGGAGCTGGGTCTGAGACAAAACCCTGTGCTGGCAGGTCCTTCACAAAAGGCTCATACATGGCCTTGCAAGCCCTGGTATCTCCATTTCCCCCCACCAAACCCTTGGTGGCGTTCCTGGGGGCTTTTTCTCTGTTATATTAGAGCTGCCTTGTCCATGTCTGGGGGCAGCTCCGGCTCACAGAAGCGAGACGAGCCAGGTCCTTCCTTGGGGTTTGTGGGCACTGGACCAGGTGTTGCTGCCCAGTGTTTTGCAGCTCCTCAGTCACTGGCTGCCCTTGGCCAGCTGATGGCTGGGGCCAGGCCACCATGCTGGCTAACTCCTTCTTGTGAACAGCAGCCCACAAGGAAGTGCATGGAGGAGAGCAGTTGTGTGAACATGTTTCACTCAGGTCCCTTACCTTCTGCTTATCCCAGAGCCCCTTGGTGTCCTTTTTTCTCTGCTTGTCCTGTCATGTCCCCTTTGCATGCTGCTTTGGGGCAGGAGGGTTGTCCCCTCTGCAAAAGTTAGCCCCTCCTTCCCACAGCCCTGTGACTTGGTTCTGCAGCCACAGACCCTGTGACCTCCAACCCAGCAGTGCCTGCCTGGCTTCGAGAGCTGTGCCCCAGCACAAGCCCCACAGGTTGCTGGGGCTGTGCTGACCCCTCTCTCCATCCTTCCAGGGGGAAGACATTCACAACCCGTTAATGCCAAGTCACCGAGGCTGCCGGAGGACGAAGGTTGGGGCACTTGCTACCCCATAATCGTAGCTTTTAATGTTGCACCTCTGTGGGCTCATAAGGAATTCAAGCAATCGGGGTCTGTTTGTACGACACTTGGGGGAGTAATCTGCAGAAACGAGCTGTGCTTGCGAGGACTCGATCGTTCCAAGAAACAAAACTTTAATTCCAGTTTGATTGACTTAATTTCTTTTCTTTTTTAATTTTTTTTTTCTTTTCAAGCTGTTTCGCTTTGCAATATGTTACCGGAAATAAGTTGCAGTATTTCTTATGAGAATAATGCAATATTAACTTGTTTTCTTCTGAGTATTTGAGTTCAAAACTCCTGTATCTGAAGAAATACTGTTGGGGTTCATTAATAAAGAAGATCTTTCTATCTTAAAGGACTGTGAGGCTTTGGCTTGGTAATGCACGTGACTTTGCCCTGGAAGGGGTGTTTAGTCACAGCCCCAAGGGAGATAGTTCCTGTAATGTGGAGCATATGCCTTCTGGTGAGCTTTGGGGTGCAGTATCCAGATCTGGGAATAGCGTGTTCTGTTAGGGAACTCCTGGACTGTACAGAGCAGGATTCTCCTTCCTTCAGCTAGCAACCTGCACCCTCCTATCCTGACCCCTTCATTCCCCCTAGCAGGGAGAGCTAGGATGGGAGTCTCTGCCACTGATCCTCAGGCCGTGGTTGGATGCCAGGGAGATCCCTGAGGAGGGAGCATAGCTCCCCAGATCCTCTTCCCCCCAAGAAGCAGAGTAGCTGGCATCCAGTTAAGTGAAATAATTTATATAATTAAAGACATCTTCATACAAAACCCCTGGCTTGGCCCCTGGATGGTGAGGGCAAAGCAGGGCAGGCTGGAAAAATTACAAAGCACGCACTTGGAGAAGGGTGGTGAAACCATGTCCCTCTGTACACAAGGCGCAGGGCAGCGCCGGGACGCCGTCCCTTGACACAGCTCTAGCGATCGGGCCGCTGGACGCAGAACACTTTGGCTTGGTGGTCACCAGAGGTGGTCACCACAATGGAGGCATCCCTGCAGGGAGACAGGGCTCAGAGGTGGGGTGGGGGCTTCCAGTATCCCTGACCATCACCCCTAGCCCAGCTCTGAAGTGCTGCACTCCCCCCTGAAGTGTCAGCATGGACCTAGGTTTGTCCCCCACCTTGGGCCCAGACCACAGGGGCACTCAGAGAAGAGGCAGCTTGTGCTGTGAGCTCCTAGGCTGGAGGCCCCTGCTATCCCTGCTCCCCCCACCAGCAGGGAAGGGGTCTAGGGGTGCCTGCTCACTTGTTGACGGCGAAGTCGAGGATTTCAGCAGAGTGCCCTCGGTACTCGCTGATCATCTTCCCCGAGCGGGCGTCCCAGAGCCGCACAGCCCCGTCCAGGCTGCAGGTGTACACCACGGCCGAGCTCTCCTCCCACAGCAGCTGCACAATCCCTGACTGCGGCAGGGGGACACCACAGTGGGGACCTCCCGCAAGGCTTGGCTCCCCCCATGTACCCCCACCCCCTCATGGTGTCTGCCATCCCCCCAGGAAAGCCAGACCCCAGGGCCAAGCACATCCGCTTTGCAGAGACTGCGGCTGCCCTCTGGGGAAGCCCAAGGCTTAGGGAGAAGTACAAATTGGGAACTGGCCCTTGAGCTCCAAGGGAGATCTCCAAAAGGCCCAAACCCACCTCTTGGGCCTGGGTGGGGGGGGAGGGCAGTACCTCATGTTGGCACTTATGCCTCAGGCTCTGTGTGGAGAGGTCGTAAATAGCCAGTGTGCCGTCAAGATAGCCCACCGCAGCCAGTGGCATCCTACAGACAGGGGAAGAGGAATTACATGGGACATGGGGAAGCAGGGATGCAAACACAAAAAGGCTTCAGGTAAAAGGCAAACCCTATGCTGAAAGCTACAATGTATTAAGATGAGGGACAACCTGATGGCTGGAGCCATCAAACACCCCACTTGGGAAACCCAACAGTACAGCAAGTCAGCAATCAGCCCGTGCTTTGTGAAGATGACAATGTCCTGGCAGGAAAACAGCTGTCTGCAGAGTATCCCAGCCAAGCAGTGGTCCATCAGGCTAGCCCAGAATCCCAACAGTTGCAGGCAGGACTGAGCAGCTGGTGTCCCTTGGCCTCATACCAACGGGATCTGGCATCTCCACACACAGCTGGGGAGGATGGAGGCAAGAGGAATGCAGCAGACTGAGCGCAAGGGATGCAAATGGATCTGTATGACAAGCCCTGTAAGATGTAGCACTGAAGAGGGGCTGTCCCAATACTCACACATTACAGAAGCCCAGCGACTCCACTGAGTTGGACTCCACCTCCTCGCCCTCACTGATGGGTGCCTTGGGGGTCACACTCTCCATCTTGAACACGCACACCACCTGGGTAGAGGGAGAGTGACTATACCCCGAGGGAAGGAGACCCAGATTCACAAAGGTCCCGTTCGTACTCGATACCGAGTCTGCGCCCTCATTAGAACAAGGCGCGGCCTCAAATCCTCAGCTCCTGGGAGCAAACAAGAGGGAACGAAGTTCCAGGAGCCGGGCGGGACCACCCAGCCCGCGCTCCACCCGCAGCGCGAGGGCGCCGCCTGCCGATGGCCGCACACCGGCCCCGCATGTGAGGGGATCCCAGCGCTCCTGGCTCTGCCCCCGGCCCAGGACAGGGGATTTCAGGGGTCCCTAGCACTCCTGGCTCTGCCCAGCCCCCACAGACGCACCTTGCCCGTGGCAGAGTTGATCAGCTTGGCATGACAGTCCACAGAGCCCGTCATGATCAAACTGCCATCCTGGTTGCTGGCCACACACGTCAAGGGGTCCTGATGGCCATCCTGGCCTGGGGGGTGAGCAGCAGGTATGAGCGTTATGTGCCCTCCCCACAGAGACCCAGTGAGCCTTGAAACACCATCCTGCAGCCTCCACCCTGCCTGGCTCTGCCAGCACTCCCACAAGCAACAGCCACCCTTGTGCCAGAGAAACCCTCCTGCCCTCACAGGATGCCTCCTCCCCACCCAGGCAGAGGTCAGAGCCCACTAGAAGGGGCTGTTTGCCCACTAGAGAGTAGCCCAGGTAATAAACCTCTTCCTTCTTCCTTACCTTTCAGGACATGCAGGGAAGTTCCCTGCTTGAGGTCCCAGATGCGCATGGTCCCATCCTCATACCCAACCACTGCTCGCTTCCCTGGGAGACAGAGACAGCAGATAGAGACAGCCCCCCCCCCCCACCCCAATCCCCTGCCTCCCATTCAGCACAGCCTGGGAGAAGCAGGAGGGCAGATGTTCCACACAGAGCTGGTGACATTTCACACTCCAGAGAGGCCCCATGCCTCACCATCAGGCAGGATCCTGCCACATGTGGCTGGGCATGCTGGACCCTGAAAGGTCTTGCAGTCCCCACTGGGGATCTTCCACATCCAGGTGTTGCCATCAGCTGTACCAGCCAGAAGTATGTGGGCTTGAGGGTGCCACTCCATCCACTGGGCAGAGAGAGGCACAGGCAGTGTCACCAAAGTGCTGCCACCCCACTTGCTGGCTGGGCAACCCCTCACAGCACCACTCACCTCCAAATCCCCCACTTCAAAGGACCACACTTCCTCCTTGGCATCCACCCGCCACACTTTGATAAGCCCAGACATGTCACCTGTGGCCACGAACACAGAGTCGTGACTGAAGCCAGCACAGGTGACCGAGTCCTTGTGTCCTGTGAACATCAGGGGACAGAGACTGCTCAGGCCAAGCTATGGAAGATGATCAGGAGCACAGCATCAGCTGGAGGGAAATGTGTGCAGATAGACACTGCTGAGAGGGGACACAGCTGCTCACTGTACCTCACCTGAGCACTCAAACAGGAGCTCCCCATCACTCACGCGCCACACAAAGGCCTTGTCATCCTCTCCGCCTGTCACTGCCAGCGTGTTGGTCTTGGGGTCAAGGCTCACACAGAAGACAGAATCTTCACAAGAGAGCAAAGAGACGCTGCATGGCTATGGTGCTGATCCCACCTCACCTGACGTTCCCAGGGGATCCAAACCCCATGCAGCACTGGGTCTGGGTGGGACGTCAGCAAGCTGAACTCTCAACCCAGCCCAGTGGGAACCAATTCTTCACATGGGAGAAGAGCAGCACAAGCTTTCTGCTGAGCTTAGGGCCAGCTGCTAATGGAATGGGAGGCCCAAAGGGCTCTTCTGCCAGAGCACAAGGCAGAAACAAGCCCAGGGCAACTCTGAGTCCCAAGAAGGCTGGGAGACAGCAGCCGAGCAAGGCACTCTGCACCCCTGGACTCTGGGGAAAGCCAAGACGAGACCAGGTCCCGAGGGGGGGTCCCAGCTGCTTCTGCCCGTGCCCAGCACTCACCCGAGTGGAGGGAGAACGTGACCTCGCTGTCGTCCTGTGCCTCCATGCCGTCCTCCACCCCCTCGTCATCCTCCGACTCCCAAGCCTCGCCATCGGGCTCTTCTGCTCCCTCGTCCTCAAAGTCCACGTCCTCCATCTCCTCGGCCAGGTCATCTGCAGAGGGCGAAGGTCAGGGCGGGGCTCGCGGCCTGCCCGGCTCGGCGGGACAGCGGGGGTGGCTGCGGGACGAGGCAGCGGGGGATGCGCGATGCCGCCGGGGCCACGAGCCCCAGGGCAAGGAAACCGCAGAGGAACGGGACGCGACACGGGGAGAGGCCGCGGGCCGAGGGGATGCCCCGGCCGGGCCTGGCACTGGGGTGGGGCCGCAGCGCTCCCGGTGCCCCGGCGGGAGGCCGGACCCCCGCAGGCCCTGCCCGGTGCGTGGCGCAGGGCGCCCCGTCTCACCCGGCCCGGGCGGGCCCAGCTCCACCACCTCGATGATCTCCTCGTCGCCGTGCAGGTCCAGCGCCCCCGGGCCCTCCCCGGGCTCCATGCCGACCCACCCCGCAGCCGCCGCCGCTGCCGCCGCTTCCGCCACGCGCCCCGCCCCGGCCGATCCCCGCCCGCCCCGGCCAACCACAGCCCGAGCCCGCGCGCGGAACCCGCCCTTTCCGCCGGCAGCGCGGGCCGGCCCCGCCCTGCGCGGTGCACCCTGGGAGATGTAGTTTTCTGCGCACACACCGTGCGGCGCCGCCCGCCGACAGTCCCCGAGTGGCGAGACTGCAGCTCCCGGCATGCAGCGGAGCCGCTGGTGCACACGGGCACCATGGCGGCGGCGCGAGGCGTATTGCGGGGTAACGGCGGGCGGGCGAGCGGGCGGGCAGGAGCAGGGGGCAACCCCGGGGCGGGGGGGCCGGGACCGTTCCGCCACCTCCCTCACGGCACTGCTCCGCGGCCTTCGGCACAAGAGCCCCGAGACGGACGCACCCCCGCCCCGCCCCACCCCGCCGAGGAAAGGGCGTAGTGCCACGCCCCCGCTGCGCTTGGCCACGCCTCAGTTGTGTCGGTCGCGCCCCCGGCGCAGGGCCCGCCTTCGAGCGCCCCCTGGCGGAAGGGCAGGGCCTATGGCAGGGGGACGGGAATGGGGATGGACAGGGAAGAGGGCCGGGGTAAGGGCAGAGACAGGACCTTCAGGCAGCCCGGGCTGGGCCCCCGACACTCTACCCCATGGCTGCCCCTCCCTAATGCTTCTCTCCCCGCAGGACTGCTGGTGGCAGCAAGAGCTCCAGCCAAGGGCTGGGGGCAGCCGGACGCCCGGGGCACACGGCTCTTTGGGCAGAACTGTCCCCGGCCCGCGGGACAAGGGGCAGGTCAGGAGCCAGTCAGGAGCGGGGGGCTCCCCGAGGGCGTGGAGTACATCCCCACACGCAAGAAGGGCAAGAACCCGATGAAGCCGGTGGGGGTGGCCTGGTGAGTGGCTCACTGGTGGGAGAGGTCGGCACTGGGAGGGCTGGGGTGGAACAGGGGTCCTGGGGGTCTGTACTGCTGAACAGGGCACTGTCCACGCAGCCCCAGCGTGGCTCAGCACCCTTGCTTCCCCACCCACTCTCTCAATCTCCTTGACTGCTGGCTGTCCTGCAGGGCCATTGGATTGCCTTCCGGCATCATCCTCTTCCTCCTGACCAAGAGGCAAGTGGACAAAAACCGCCTCGAGCAGCTCAAAGTCCGCCAAGCGATGATGGAAGCCAACCAGGGCGAGTATGAGACGGATCGATACAGCAGGATGGCCAGGAGGGCATAGCCAAGCTGCCCCCATGCCCAGGCTGTCACTGCAGCACCCTGCAGGGACTGGCCAAGGTGACACCAGCCCCATGGAACACATGACAGTGGCATCTGCCCTGCCTGTCCAGACCATGATGTGGTTGTGGAGCTGAATAGGAACAAATAAAGTGAAACAGCTCAGTGCCACTGTGGTTGCTCCCTCAGTGCTCAGCCCCAGGCTCTACCTGCCTCAGCAGTCGGGGCCCCAGCTGTTCTGCAGCTGGGCTTCTGCCCACAACAGCAGGGGCTACAGGCAGGCGAGGGAGGCCAGCCTTGGAGCAGTGTGACCTTGTTTTTCCCATCCCAAATCAGTGTTTGTGCTGCACCAGGCCGCAGCCCCCACTGAGTCTGCCCACAGGTTTTTTGAGGGAGTTGCCACACAAGTAAGACTGGACTGTCTGGAAAACTGAAGTGTTTTATTTAGCAAGTGCAACTTTGCTCACATCCGTGGCTGCGGGGCTCTGCAATGTGAGCTCTGCCACAGAGGTCCCAGCTGCCCCCTGCCCACACCGGGCACAGCCACAGCCTGGGAGGGGGCATGGCCAGAGCCACATTTAAGGCACAGAGTGAGTGACACCAACTGTTCTCTGCCAAAAAATCCCAACATGATCCCAGCAGCTGCTGCCAGCTCCCTGTGCCCAGGCAGGGCTGTGACATTCCGCTGCCAGCCCAATGCCATTGGCACAGCCTCCGCAAGCGGTGCCAAAGCTGGGCTAAACGCTGGCAACCAGTCTCCCCCACTGCCCTCAGAGCTTGTTGGGGGATGATCAAGGGAAGCCCTTTCCTTAGCAGCCTACAGGTAGGAATGCCAAAGCATTAAGAGTCACAGTAAGCAGACTATCCTGTACAGAGACCAGAGGAGGGGTGGGGGGCATCTGGAGAGGGACAGGAGGGGTCCCAGGGCTAATCCCGGCCCACTATCTGCAGGATGAAGGTGAAGATGTAGATGATGTCAGTGTAGATGGTGAGGGCACCATAGACATACTCCTCGGGGCTCAGCGTGTTCTTCCTGTTTCCCAGCACGAGTTGGGTGTCATAGGCAAGGAACTGCAGGGACAGAGAGTGTCAGGCAAGGAGCAAGGGAGAATTCCTCCCTCCCCAGTGCCCACCCCGCACCCTCTGCCCGCCCCAGCTCACCAGTGTGAAGGCGATGGCCCCGATGGCCGCATACAGCATGTGGAGCCAGGGCACCTGCACGGGAAGGGAGCACAGCAGGGTGAGCCGGGCTGCTGGCAGGCAGCAGGCGAGGCAGGGCACGTCCCGCCTGCTCCCGGCTCCGGAGGAGCTGCTGCCGATGCTGACACACCCTCTCCCTGCAGGCAGGCTGCCTTCCACGGCTGGAACCACACCCTGCTTCCAGCAAAGGGACCACCCAAACCCCCGCCGGCCCAGCCCTGTGGACAGCCAACCGGGAATACCCAGGGCTCCCCACAGCCCCTCTCTCCTTCCCACTCACGTATTTGAAGGAGAGGACAATGGCAGTGATGATCCCGGTCACCATGACCACGATGCCCAGCACGCAGAACAGCCCCGGACACGATGTAAAATCAACCTGATGGGGGCGGGGGGAACACACACAAATGTCACAGGAGAGCCCAGGGTGTCCCCACTGACCAGCTCCCCACACCTGGCCCATACAGAGAAGGGCCGGGTGCATCCCTCTCCTTGCCTTGGTCTGGAAGCAGAAGATGGTCACAACGATGGCCACAATGGCGGTGATGAGCATGGCAATCAGGACAGCTTTCGTGTTGTACATGCTAGAGACAAAGAAAGTCACCTCCCACTTCAGTATCCGACTGTCAGAGGGGTGTTGGAGACCCTCCCTCACAGCCCCAATCCTGGACAGGAATTCTGCAGTCCCTGAGCCCAAGGGACTGGAGCATCCCCTGGCTCCTGGCAGCCTCTCAGCTGAGCTGGCTGCATAGTGGGGGACAGGAGGGACCCCAGATCCTGTAACAGCAGGGTCCCCAGGGCATACCTGGCAATCGTCCCCGTCATCAGCCCCATGGCCAGTGTCTGTGGGAGAGAAGGGTGAGCTCAGTAGTCTGCCCACCTGCCCACATGTCCTCCTATCCCTCCCAGCACACCCAGGGGGAGCTGGAGTGCCATGGGGGCACCACCAGGACCCCCTTGCCAGTCCCAGCCCACTCACAAAGATGCTCAGCAGGATAATATTCCAGGGGAAGCGTCTCCTGAGAACGAAACAGGAGAGAGGTAAGCTAGTGACAACAACCATGTCGTGTCCCCCTGGCCCCCACCACCCAGGGGCAGCCCTAGGCAGGAACCTATCTTGATGCTCTGGAGATACCCCCCATACCCACGCACCCACCCTGGGGGCCCTAGGGACTCACCGGGGACCCTGGCAGCAGGCCAGCACCAGGTAGGTCACGAGGAACACAGCACTGCAAGGAGAGACAGCAGGTGTGAGCCCCACAGCCCCCACCAGGATCAGCCTGGGAGGCTGTGGATGTGGGGGCATGAGCTGGGGGGTGCGAGCTAGCAGAGCCCCTACTCACTATGAGGCGTAGTAGATGGCAGCATTCCTCTGGACAAAGGAGCGGACAGGGTGGCTGTGGGACAGGAGGGACAAGTGTGAGGGAGAGGAGACAGCAGCTACTGTCCCCCCGAATACCCACGGAGGAACTCAAGCTCCTCTTTTTCAGGAGGAACCCTGTACTCACACAAAGGTGAACACAGAGATGATTCCCACCGTCACCAGGAGCTGCAGGGAGATGATGGCATAGACCTGCAAGAGACAGGAGGGTCAGCACTTGGCCCCCCACCCTGACAAGTGCCCCTGGCCCTTTGGGACTCACCTTGCGGATGAAGGCATGCCGGACTTTCCTATCGTCCCAGTCGACTGATTGGAAGGCAGAGCCATCCCCAAGGCCACTGTCACCTGTGGGGGACACCCCTCAGCACCAGGGTCAGCATGCAGCCCCTCACAGCCCCCCCTGTTTCTAGTACCCTCCCCCAAATAAACCAAGGTGCCCCACTTACCAAACCGCATGGGCATGGAGGGCATGGCCATGCCGGGATGAGGGTACCCCCCTGATGCTGGGTACCCCCCTGGCTGCGGGTACCCCGCCCCCGCAGGGTATCCCCCAGGCTGCGGGTACCCCCCGGCATAGTGGGGGGGCGGGGGGTACGCCCCGGGGGGCGGGGGGTAGAGCGGGTTCTTGTCATCGTAGAGCGGGGGTGCGCTGGGATGTGACATGCCGGCTCCCTGCACCTCCCACGGGCACCTGCAGGGGACAGAAGACGCGGGGGCTTCAGCACAGCTCACCTGGGCAGGACCTGTTCCCGGTGAGTGGAGCCGCAGGGACAGGGACAGAGGGGATCGTGCAGCCACAAAACCTCCCCCTCCCACTTTAATAGTGGCTCCTAATGAGTAAGGACAAGGTGGCCTCAATGCCAGCAGGTCAATAAGAGACCAGGGATATCCCTTGGCTGGGGCCACCCGCATTCCTGTGCCCTGAGTCCCCGGCATCTGCGTCAGTGGCCGGCCGCGGGCAGGGCACAGCCACGCGCTGACTCAGGCTGCACCGGGGCCGGGCCGTGACCTTTCCAGAAGGGACCTGACCTCTCCGTTCTTTGAAGCCCGCCCTGAGATTGCCAGGGAGGAAGGAGCAGCACCCCTGGCTGGTCTGTGGCTCCTGGTGGCACCACACTGAGGACAAATGGCATCACCCTGCCAACTGCCTGGGATGGAAACACAGTCTCTGATCCTCATCACAGCCACGCAGATCCCACTGCCACTCCCATTTCAGGGGTGTCCCCCACCCAACAGCCACATGCGTCACACAGGGGCTCCAGAACTCCTGAGTCCCCTTATAAGGGGACTTATAAGATGGACTCTTCCTCTGGGAGCGGAGTTGGGACCCGCCTGAGGCTGAGCTCCCCTGCTCAGCCACACTAGGCTCCCTCACAGAGCCCCCAGCAGCTGTGAGCAGGCAGCCCGGGCTCAAGGCCAGCTGGGCTTGGTCCCAGCAGGAGGAGGAGAAGGAAAGCAGGATCTCCAAGGCCAGGAAAACAACAGCGCTGCCAGTAGAGAGTGCCAGGCCTTTACCCACCTCCCAGCCCCTCAGCACTGGCACCCCAGACCCCAGGAAGGTGCCAGGACCCCCCACCACCCTCCTGCCCGCAGCAGTGATGTGATCTTGGGATCAATCCCAGGGAAGGAACGAGGATCTGATGCTAACCAGGCCCAGGCTAGAAGGGGATTGGGCCCTTCCTCCTGTGTGACGCCAGTGCTTCCTGCAACCCGGGGCACACCCATGCCAGCCACGCCAGGCTGGGAGAGCAGTTCCGTGTCTGTCCCCCCATCCCTCCTGCCACCCAACTGTGCCAGCCATGGCAGAGCTGCCACAGTCATGCTGCCCTTCCTCATCGCGATGACGACAGCACCAAAAATAAATAACCGGCATGGCAGTGACCATGCGGACAGGAAGTTCACTTTCTCCACACTGGTTTCCCAGAAAGCACAGGGGACCCCCTGGTGCCGCCTCATCTCTGGGGCCAGGGAAGGGCCCAAAATAGGACCTTGACCCTAGGAAAGCCTCTGTGACTGACACTCAAGTTACTGGGGGACCAGAGTCCCCAGGAGGGAGCCCAGGTGTCTGGGGAAAGCGAGGTGTATTTAGCTGGCACCAGATCAGCAGGGTCCTACCCTGTGCCCATGACCAGCACCTTGGGACTGCTCCAGCCCCTCCTGCTTCCACCGCATTGGGGTAGCCTTGGGCACAGGGAAGGAACCAGCCGGACGGGTCCCAGCAGCTGCCACACCCAGGGAAGCAGGCAGCCGAACCCTCCTAGGTCCATGGCACTGCATGGTCCCGAAACTCAGGTCACCAGCTGGATGGTAGATGGCAACCCGGGGCCAGCTCAGTGGCATGACACGGTCCCTGGGGACAGGGTGCTACTCTGCACTGGCACCGTGACTCAGCACAGATAAGGCACATATAGCAGGCACATGGGGCACAGCCAACCATCATCCCTTCCACAATCTCACAGGCAGCACAGGTTGTGTCCCCACCATCCACCGTGGCACTCCTGCCAGGCTTGGGGCCCTGCCACAAGCTCCACAGGTTCCTGGGGGAAACACAACCACCTTAGGAGCGGATCATGGTTTGGGGCAGGGAACAGAGCTCCCCACATTCAGGCTGCCTGAAAAAGCACCTCACTCTTGAGAAACCTGGAAGCTCCCACCAGTACAGCACAGGTTGGTACAACACAGCCTAGTATGGCACAGCAGAGTGGCACAGTCTGGCATGGCATGGCACAGCCTGGCACAGTACAACAGGGCACAGCTGCGTCCTGCAGCACAGCACGGCTCAGTACAGCACAATCCAACAGCACAGCACAACACAACTTGTCCCGGCCCAGCCCAGCCCAGGCCAGTTGTGCTCAGTTGACACGAGAGGGTCAATACGGCCCACCCAGGCGGGATGTCCCTGCTGGCCCACACCACTCACACACTACACAAGCTTGCTAGGGTTTGGCATCACCTCTCCCACATCTCTGCCCCTCTGCAAGCTCTCTCCCGGGGGCACAGATATGGGACAGAGGCATCCTCCTGTGCCCCAGCCCTGGCACCCCCACGCTACCCAGTGCTGGTCCCCACGCACCCCCATGGTGTCACCCCCACACCTTACCGAGCACAAACCCGTGCCCACCCCTCCCGAGACACCCCACGGGGTCCGTGAGGACACTCACGTCCGTGAGGACACCGTCCACAGCACAAGTGTCGCTGCCCTCCCACGAACCACCCCGCACCACGCCCCAATCCCCTGCCACGCCATCGCGTGGGGTCCGGAAAACAGCACCAGTGCTACAGAGGGACCCCGCGCGTAGGGGTCCCGTCCCCCCGCGTCCCTCCCCGCGGGACCCCGTTCCCTCTCCTCCCGCCGCCGGACCCCAACCCGACGTGCCCCCACCCACTCCGGTGACAGGGGAGCGGGGTGTCCCCGCTGTTAGCGACCGGCCGCCCACCCTCGCCTAGTCCCCGTCGGCCTCCGGGACGCTCGGGAGAGCGCTGGGACAGCCCCTCGTCGTCTGTGGCACCGGAGAGCGCAGGGTCAGGGGGGTGAGGGGACGAGGCGGGCGGAAAGGAGTCGAGAGAACGAGGGGGACCGCCGGGGGCCGCGGGCGGGACTCGGGAACGGCGGGGGTCGCGGAGCGGGGCGGGCCAGCCTACCTGCTGCGCGCTGCTCCGCCGGGCTGCGGCCGCCGCCGGACGGGACGAGCCGGGACGGGTCGGACGGGGCGGGGGCAGCCACCGCCCACCGCGCCCCCCCGCGGCGGCTCCGCGCCCTGCACCCGGGGCGGCCGGGACCGGCGGCGGGGCGCGCTGTCCCTCCCGCCTGTTGCTCCCGGGGACGGACCCCGCTGCCCTCGGCCGTTCCCCCGGGATTTCCTTCCCGCCGGCTCTGACGTCACTCAGGGACCCCCCTTCCTCACGAAATGACGTCAGCGGGGGGACACCCCTCGCGGCGGCGGGGGGGGAATCCCCTCCTCTCGGCGGGTGACGCGAGCGCGGTGCCGAGTGTGTGCCCCCCCCTGCTCCCGGTGCCGTGGCGGCGGCGGGGCCGGCAGGGGGCGCGGCGCGGCGGGCGCGTGACGCCGGTTGGCGGCATGGCCGCGGGGCCCGGCGGGGCGGCGGCGGCGGCGGCGGCAGCAGCGGCCGGGGCGCGCGGGCTCGGGGCCGCCTGCCTGCGCCTCCTCCGCCGCGCCGCCGCCGCGCTCATGGCCTTCGCCGCCCCGCTGCTGTTCCGCCTGGGGTGAGTGAGCGAGAAAGCGAGAGAGCGGGGGCCGCTGCGGGACCCCCGCAGGGAGGCGGCCGCCACCTGCCCGCCTTTGTGCTGCCGCCGGGAGGGAGGGCCCACCGCCTCCCCTGCTTCTGCGGAGCCGTCCGGGGAGAAACCTGCGGCCGCGCCGGCACCGAGACACCGGGCTGGGGCTCAGCCCGCTCCGGCCGGGGGCGTGGGGGCGGGCGGTGTCAGCCCGGCCGCCGGGGCCGGGGATCAGCCACCGGCTCCCCCCGCGCGGTGCCGGTCACCCTCCCGTGCGGGGCGCCTTCTCTCGGGTGTCACCGCTGACCTGCCCCGGTGCCCCGGCCGTGGTCAGGCTACCCGGTGCTGGCAGGAGCCCCTGCTCCCCGGTTTCGGGCTCCCACCGCTACTACAGGGATCGCTCCCGGAGTGCCATCCAGGGGTGCCCTCGGCCGGGAATGGGCTTTGCAACCCGGGTCTTTACATGTCCGTCATTGCAGCATTCCCCGTCCGGTCCCAAATTGCTGCTGTGCAAACGGGGAGGTCCCTCCGAGCCTTATGTCTTTTGCACCCCCACATGCACGGGGGCATTTCTTGCCTCCCTTTTCCTCGACCCATTCTCTCCTAATTCCCCGGACCGTGGCAGGCTTGGGCATGTTTCCCCCCCCGGAGCATGGAGAGGAACATCCAGCTCCAGCCCCTCCTGGTGAGCACCCCGCAGCAATGTCCCCCCCCCCCAAGTCCTTGCTGCTCGAAGGAGCTGGAGGATGCCTGCTCGGGGAACCAATTCTGCCCTCACTACACATCTGGATTGTGGGGTACACATAGAACACCTGTAGCTCCCCCCGAATGAGAAAGCAGCCATGTATGTGTTCCCTGTGAGAGTGACAGCCCCGGCAGTATTCCCCTTCCCAAGTGGGCTCCATAGGGGAACTGGGGTTTAATGCCTAGGAGTGTCTGCCCTCCCTAGGTACAGCCTGTACGCCCGCACACGCCTGGGCTACCTCTTCTACCAGCGGCAGGTGAAGAAGGCGAGGGAGCGGTACCCGCACGGCCACTCCGTGCCCCAGCCCTACTGCTTCCCTGGTGAGTCCGGGCAGCCCCTCCCACACCTCGGCCCTGCAGAGCCCCCAGCACCGGCGCTTTGGGCTAGGGAGAGGTTGCCATCACCGAATTGCCCGAAGCATGTTTAACTAAGAATTTGATGTAAGATGTGGGGAGTTTGACCCGGACTCCCCATTTTCCAGCTGGGGGGGATCATGCCCTGATTGTGTCTCTTCCCCCCAGGGGTGAAAATCCTGCCCATTCCCGTACTCTCCAACAACTACAGCTACCTGGTCATCGACACTGGCTCCAGCCAAGCGGCCGTCATCGACCCCTCAGACCCGCTGGCTGTACAGGTGGGACCCCCACAACCACTCTGACCTGGTGTTTGGCTGTCTCCAGGTGAGGGGGTGCCATGTCTCTGCATTTTGGGGTTAGAGGGGAGCAAATTTGCTCCTAATCTGCAGTCCTTAGTGCCCAAGGCAAGACTGGATAATGACAGGGGAGCTGGGAGAGAGGGTTTAGGGAGGAAACTGGTACTTGGGCTCTCTGTCCCCCCTTATCTCTCTGTCCATACTTCCTCCCCAGGCTGCCATCGAAGAAGAGGGGGTGATGCTGGAAGCCATATTCTGCACACACAAACACTGGTAAGGGGCAAGAGGAGGCTCTGGAAGGGTTAGTGGCTGCTGTGAAGGCAGCCCCACCTGAGGTGACCCCCAGCCCTGCCCCATTTAGTGGGGAGAGTAGGGCGGGGTACATTTGGGGTCTCTGACCTCCCTGTCTGCAGGGACCACAGCGGAGGGAACGAGGTGCTCTGCCAGAAGCACAGCTCCTGCAGGGTGTATGGCAGTGCTCTCGATGCCATCCCACGGCTCACCAAGTAAGTCCTGCACCCCCCTAGCACCCTGTAAATCTGGGGGGGGCTTCATTCCCAGCCCCCACTGTCTGCAGCACTCACCCAGCAGTCCATCCCCGCAGTTCCATGATGGACAGAGTCCTGGCACGCTGCTGACACTAGTGTGCGAGAGGGGTTGCCAGGGGAGGTGCTGGGTTTGGGGGAGCACCCTGACGGTGCCCCCTGTTCCCGGCTCAGCCCACTTGCAGACAGGGAGAAGGTGACTGTGGGCTGCCTGACCTTCGAGGCTCTCGCCACTCCTGGGCACACTGTGGGCCACATGGTCTATGTGCTGGACGGGGGCCCCTTCGGCAGCCCCCCCTGCCTCTTCTCCGGGGACCTCCTCTTCCTCGCTGGCTGTGGTGAGTGCACCCAACCCCAGACAGGGGGTTGGGGGTTATCCCATGCTGGGATGGCTTAGGGGTACCCCCCAGACCCCCCCGTGACAGGCAGTTGTGTGGGGGTGCAGGCAGGCCGTTTGAGGGCTCCCCTGAGACCATGCTGGCCTCCCTGGACGTGGCCGTGAGCTTGGGTGAGGACACGCTGCTTTGGCCAGGTGAGTGTCCCCAGCAGCAGCGCAGAGCTGCTGCTGCTGTCCCCCTAGTCCCACTGCCAAGGGGGAGAGCCAGGTGAGGGTGATGCTAAGAGCTGCATATGGGGGTCCACAGGCCACGAATACGCACTGGAGTGCCTGACCTTCGCCAGCCTCCTGGAGCTGGACAATTCCGCGCTGGAGCAGAAGCTGCAGTGGGCGGTGCAGCAACGCCAGGAGAAGAGGAGCACGGTGAGGCCTGGGGGTCCCTAGGAGCAGCCCCCACCACCCCAACCCCTCACGGGGTTCCCTTGGCAGGGATGCTGCATCCCAACACCCTCTTGCATGGGGGGTGCCATAGGGGCAGGGGGCTCTGGGGGCATTCCCAGCTCCCTGCCGGGGGTGCTGCCTCCAGCAGGGGAGCTGAGCTGCTGCCCCCACAGTGCCCCTCCACGCTGGGGGAGGAGCAGACCTACAACCCCTTCCTGCGGACCCACCGGCCCGAGCTGCAGGAGGCACTGGGACTGTGGCAGGCCGGGGGGGAGGACCCCGACGCCTTCCGTGCCCGTGTCCTCAAGGAGGTGCGGAGGCGCAAGGACCTCTACCAAGCCACCTAGAACTGCCCCCCACTCCCCGGGCCCCCCCTTTCCACGGGGCTGGGTGATGGTTGGGCACAGGGGGCCCAAGACTGTCTGGTTTGTTTTGCTGTGAATCTCCCTCCTGGGGTGCAGGGTTGGGGGAGGGGGAAGAGTGGACACCCCCTTAAGTGGGCACCCCATAAGTGATCCTTGCCTTTGCTCCCTCGAACTTGGGGGTCACCAGCTGTGACGTAGAAGCACCTCAATCCCCTCTCGGGGGGTCTGTAGCCCCCACCTCACTGCTGGGGCTATAGAAATGGCACCAAGGGCTTCTCCTACAATCCTCCCCCCCACTTCCCCGTTTTTCTGGGAGTCTCCACTTTCGCCTCCACCACCACCACCCTCTCTCTCAGCCCCCTCCCCTTAAGCCCCCAGTGTTGTGAATCTCCTTTGTGGGGGCTGGGATGGAGCCAGCAAGGGGAGGCGGGCCGGCAGTTCTACCTCCAGGCACGGGGCTCCCATCCTTGACGCCGGAGCCCCCCTGTACGCACACACACACGCACGCACACACTGCGACGGGGCCAGAGGGTCGCACTGCTGGGGTATGGGCGGTGCTGCTTCACTGGGGATCGGAGCCACAATCACCCCCACGCCCCAAATAAAAGACTGGATCAATTTTACACCTGTTCCTCCTTTTCTCTCCCCCTCGGTGGGGAGCCCCCGGCGCTAAACCCCGCGGCGGGGCGCGGCCCCTTTAAGGGGTGGGGCCAGGGCGTTGCCGGGAGACGGAGACGCGTCGGGGGCACCGGGTGGGTCCGGCAGGGCGGGGACCCGGGGGTGGCGGGGCCCGGGGGGACCCGACAGGGGCTGGGGGCTGCGGAGGCAGGGTGGGTGTCACTGCCCCCCAGGGTCACGCGTGGGGTGGTCCCGAGGTTCGGGGGAGCCCCGCCGCACCCTGACTGAGACCCCGGCAGCAGGAGCCCCCCAGGCGAGGCATGGAGCCCCCTCCCGAGCGCCCACGGGACAGCCCGAGCGTGGCGGACACCGCTGCCGAGTTCCTGAGCCTCATCGGTGCGTGCCTCCTCCAGCTTCCCCCTTGTCCTGCAGGGTGAGGACACCGGGCCCGGCAGGAGGGAGCCGGAGAGTGAAGGATTGAGAGGGATAAATGGCGAGGGGCTCGGCCCGGCCTGCAGGGGGAGATGGAGACAGGGAGCACGTCTGCAGGGGCGGCAGTGACTTTGGGAGGGAGTGACCAGTGACCATCTCCTCGCGGTCACTGTCCCCCTGTGCTGGGGTCACCATCCCTCTATGCAGGGCTGAAGGAGCTGGAGAGGTGCCTCTTTGCTGAGACGCTGGCAGTGGTGGCCGTGGGGGGCTCACCAAGGGACAAGGCACAGGGCCAGTGGTGGATGGCAGCCCAGTGGGCACCCTACCAGCAGGAAGGTGCGCCGATGCAGAGCTGCATCCTGGTGCAAACCAGGTTCCGAGGCAAGCAGAATGGTGTGCCTGCCTCCAGCACCCTCAAGGGTGAGCCAGGGATGGCCTTTGGGGGGTTCCTTCCTCCCCAGGGCTGGAACATCCCTGTCCACCAGCCCCAGGGCTGGGAATGGGGACAGTCCAATCCAACAGGATTGGTTGAGCATGGCTTTGTTCTGCCAGCCTATGTGACCTGGCAGCTGGAGACCCTGGAGCAGGAGGAGCAGGAGTGCCTGGAGGTGACTGATATGGTGGTGGCATTTCCCCTTCCTTGTGTCCTACCCGCTGCCCTGCGGTGTGCCCTGCAGTGGTGCCCTCCTGGGGGCTGCGCCCCCTGCAAGGCTGCTGTGGGTAGTCTGGTGTCCTTCGTCATGCTTAGACTCCAGCTCTGCCCCACCAGCCTGGTCCCCATGCCCTCCTCTGGGTGGCAGCTGGGGTGGGGAGTTTCCCACAATGCATCTGCTGTGGTACCCGACTGACAGCGGGGCTGGAGTCGCCCCCTCAGAGGAGGGGTGCCCTGGCTCTGCCCTCCACCCCGTGCCTCCCACCCCTCCTGCAGCTCACACCACACCCCACCGAGAAGACGACCCACATTGTGAGCCACGAGCACGGGATGACGGTGACGAGGACCCTGCAGGAGGGAGGGGTGAGGCTGAGGGCAGGGTGACATCCTGGGAGGGAACAGCACAGCTGGCCTGTCTCACCGGGGCTGCCCAGCTCGGGGGGGATGCTGCCCCTGGGGATGCAGGACAGCATCTGGGGCTGTCCCATGAGGCAGGCAGGTCTCTCTGCAGGCAGAGCCGCGGTGCCACAGCTTCTCGTACGGCCGGGCCAGGCTGCGGGCGCGGCTGCTGGAGGGCGCCAGCCTCCTGCTGCTGCGGGTGCTGGCCCGCCGGCAGACAATGCCCCCCGGCCTCGTCTTCCCAGCCATCAACAGCGAGGGCGACCTCTGCACCTTCAGCTATGTGAGCCGCCAGCCGGGAGAGCCTGTGGGATGGGCGGGTCTGGGTCAGGCTGGGACACCAGGGTGGGATGCGGGAAGTGGGAGTGGGCAGAATGTGGTGGGCAGCATGGGGGACACGGGGGGATGGCAGCTGGGGGCAGGGGTGACCGAGCCAAGGCTGACCCCTGGCTGTACCGCCCCCAGTCTGCCCTGGGCATCCAGCGGCAGGCGGTGGGCTCGGCAGAGACAGAGGTGTTCGTGATCCGCCGAGCCGTGCGCGCCAGCACAGGCGCCCCCAGCGTGTGGCACAGCAGCTTCCTGCCCAGCGGGTAAGGGCAGCGCCCCGGCCCGGGGCACCCAGCCCTGCCAGGCTCCAGGGACCCTCGATGGGAAGGTCAAGGGCTCTGCTTCCCCTCTCAGGCATCTGGCTCAGCTGATGCAGATTGGCTCCCCAGTGCTGATGCTTCTCCAGGATGAGTCCATCCTTAGCAAGTCAGGTACTGAGCAGGGGAGGTTTGTGCTCTCCCAGCACAGGCAGCCCCTCCCCGCTGTCCAGGGGAAACACCCTGCCCTGCCTTTCTGCTGCCAGGTAGGTTTGAGCCCCAGCTCCCCTTCCCCAAAGAACCCCTGGACTGGGAGGAGACATGGAGCTCTACTCCTATTTCCTGGACAGGAAGGTAAGATGGGTGGACATGGGGACAAGGGGACCTGGGGCTGTGCCAGTCTCCAGCAGGGTCTCCCCTGGTGTGCCCCCACACAGAGGGGGCAGGGCACAAACATCCTTCCTCACACCGTCCTAAGTGTGGGAAAGGACACAGGCTCCTGTCCCCCTCACCCTGGCACAGTGCCCAGGGGGGAAATGTGTGTTTCATGCCCACCCCACCGATCCTGTCCACCCCACTGCAGGAGGAGCTGCAACTCTCCCATGCTGCCTACCTCCAGCAGCACCCAGAGGTGCGGGCACTGCTGTCTGACTTCCTCCAGGCATTGCTCCACCAGCAGCCACACGACACCATCTCCTTTGCTGCGGAATTCTTCGCCCACCAGAGGCCCATTGGGACCCCCTTTGCCTCCACTGGGGCTGCCAGCCCCCTCCCCAGCTCCCCAGCTGGCCACCCTCCAGCTAACAGCAAATAAAGCAGACAGCACTGCCTGTCCAGTCTTGTTTGCTTTGGGGAAACTGAGGCTCAGGGAGGGCAGGTGGAGCTGAGCTGTGTGCTGAAGCCCCACCATTCCTTCTGGTAGAACCCTGCCCCTCTCCCAGCTGTTCCAGCCCTCGCTTAGGGGGTGGGGGTGCCTGGAGCTTACTGTGGAGCAGGGCCAGGCTCACATCCCTGCACCTGGCACCACCTCACGTGTTCCTGGGGGACACCCCTTGCCCATCTCCCTGTGGGACACAGCCTGGCTGGCAGAAGGGCACCCACTTTTGTTGGCACAGCTTGACACTGCAACGCCAGCACGCCATCCTTGGTGTGATGTGAGCACCCTGCGCCCCAGAACCCGCCTGGCTGGGTGCTTCCCCAGCAGCCAAGGCTGCATTTTGATCTCCTTGTGCAACACGTGCCTGCTTCCTCCTCACTCCCACTTGTATGGCATTTCCCCTACTCCCGTGGGGCCAGTCCTCCCTTCTCACCCTGTGGGACACTGTCCCCTGTCCCCACAGTCACCCCAGCAGAGCCTTTGGCATGTGATGGACAGTGACACGCAGAAGTGCTCCCACGCCCAGCGAGGGTGCCTCGTGTTTGCACGTGTGTGAGGCAAAGGGGAGGGAAGGGAGGGAAGGGGAGGGAAGGGAAGGGGAGGGAAGGGGCCTCCTGGCACGGGAGGGGGGGGGGGAACCGAGACTGTGTGTGCTCATAAGGGTAGGGAAGGAGCACTTCCTTCTCCTATCCTCCTCCTCTCCTCCTGAGGAGGGGGAGGGATGACACAACTGCGGGGGATCCTTTAAAGGCAGGGCAGCGGGCACTGCACTCAGAGCTGAAATCAGGAAGCCTCAGCACTGTGGCTGGATCGGGTCTAGCCATGGCATCACTGGAACCAGGTGAGCCTCCCAACACTTCTTGAGACCCCTTGTGCATCCTTTCATCCCCTAGACCCCCTTCCCTCCACCCTGGGACCCCTGGCTGTGCTCCATCTTTCAGTGGGCACCATCCCCCCCAGCCTGTCCTGGATTCCCCACCTGCCCCATCCTCTGTTCCCTCGAGCCTGGGAATGTGATTCAACCAATTCCCAGGATGCAGGTGGGCTGCAAAGGGGGGATTAGGACCAGTACCAGCTTCTTGTCCTCACTCTATGCCCATCCAGCAGCAGGAGCTGGAGTAGGGTCTCCTCCTGTCCCCGCTGCCCAGAAACGCACTTGGCTCTTGGACTGCTGAAGACAGGGCTCAGACCAGGGGTTTTAGGGACACCTGAGCTGGAGGCGGCATCTGATCCCTTTGGGTGGCCTTTGATAGATCCCAAATAGCCATCCTCATGTCCCCCCTGGAAAACTGGTGCTTTTCCCTCATGGGGTTCATCAGGCAGGGTCAGGTGGGACTGAAGGAAGCTGGTACCAGGGCTGCCAGCCCACCAGTGTCCTTGTCCCCCTGGCAGGCTGCCACCTCCCTTCCTCTTCCTTGTCCTCCTCAGGCCTCACCAGGTCCCTGAACAGGGGCCCCGTGCCCCCACAGCGCCCTGGCACCCAGGCCCAGACCTACCTGGACGAGCTCATCAGCATCCCCAAGGGCAGTGGGGTAGGTGCTGCACGGCTCTCTCAGGGAGGGCAGGGGAACGGGACAGTGCTGCAGGGAGCTGGAGGTGGGGAGGCAAAGGGCCACTGCGGTGGGGAATCTGTGTCTTGGTCATGCCCTGGGGACATGCCCCCAACCCCCCAGACCCAGCTCAGGCAAGTCACGGCCCCAGGTTGAGTGTTTCCATGCTTAGAGTTTTCCAGATGGAGAAGCTGAGACAATGGGGCAAGGTGCTACCCAGCCACAAGGATCACCCCACAGCTCACACAACACTCCTGGGCCACCCATGGATGAGCCCAGTGGGGCTTCCCAAGGCTGCTTGCACCCCACCAGCCCCCCCATCCTTGTCTGGTCTCGGGGCAGTGGAACAGAGAAGAGAAGGAATAGTATTCCCTAGAGTAGCAAAAGCAGAGGACAGCAGTGGAATCCCATGGGTGCCTGACAGCCCTGGGACCCCCCTGCAAACCACTGTCCAATGGTTCAGAGGGGCCTCACTGCCCCTCCAGCACTGCTGCTAACAGGGAGAGGCTGGGGGCACCATTCCCTCTCCAAAACTGTCAGGAAAATGCCCTCCGTGTGCTAAACACATCCGTGCAGGCAGCACCGGGCTAAGGGGGTTGGATTAGGAGACCCTGGCTTTGAACGGAGCTCCCGGCTCTGACCTGCTGCCTTGTCCCAGCCCGGGTTCAGCTTCAGGAAACTCTGGGCTTTCACCGGTCCCGGCTTCCTCATGAGCATCGCCTACTTGGACCCAGGCAACGTGGAGTCAGACCTGCAGGGCGGGGCACTGGCGGGATTCAAGGTGAGCCGGCTCCCCCCGGGCTCAGGAAGCAGGCGGGGGTTTCGCAACCTCTCCAGCGCCAACGGCTGCCCATGGCAGCTGGCTGCCCCGGCCCGGGAGCAGGAAGGGCAAGGGGGCCTCTGCACAGGGTGAGCACACCCGGGGGTGCCGGGGGGCGCCCCTCTGACTGGGCTGGGAGAGCACCTGCACCCCCTCTCTTGCCTGAAACCCTGGTTGAACCGGGGACCCCCGGGCGGCTGGGTCCTGCCCAGCACACCCAGTCCCTGCTGCCTGCCTCCCTCCCGCCCCCCAGCTGCTGTGGGTGCTGCTGTGGGCCACCGTCCTGGGGCTGCTGTGCCAGCGCCTCGCCATCCGTCTAGGCGTGGTGACCGGCAAGGACCTGGGCGAGATTTGCTACCTCTATTACCCCAAGGTGAGCAACCACGGGGAGTGACAGCCTGGGACCCTGTGCTTGAGCTGGTGACAGTCCTAGCAGGGCCTTGCAGGGCTGGAGAGGAGCAGGAAGATGCTGTGAGCAACCTGCCTCTCTCAGCGGCTCCCCAAAGTCCCCCAAGCCCTGCTGTCCCCCACCTAGTGCCCCACCCCTGCAGTGCAGGGGCCCAGGGTGAGAGGTGGTAAGCAGCTGATGTGACCTGGGGACACATGAGAGCGTCCCCGCAGGACTGAGCCCAGGCGTGGGGCAGCAACGCGAAGCGGAGACGCGGGAAAGCCTGAGCGTGTTGGGGCAGAAAGTGGGGGGAGCTCCAGAGGAGGGATCACATGACAGAGGAGGGGGGAGTTGGGTCCCATCTAAGTGTCAAGATCCTGATGGGAGGAATAACAGATCTGGGTGAATGACAGATCGCCAAAAGGAGGGTTGGATGCATTCCTCTGCCCCACCTCCCTCAAACCCCCCTATCAGACAGATCCTATCCTCAGCTCTCACTGGGGCAGGGATGAGGAGGGGGGAACAGGCCCGGATTTAGCATCCATCTTTCAGCCTGAGATTGTGTTGAGAGGGGTCTTCTGGGGTCCCCATGCTGCTCTGCTACAGCCTGGAGACAGGGATTTGCACCCAGGATGCTGAGCTAGCTTGCCTAGAGCTAGGCACCACTGGGGGCTCAGGCACCTCATGGTGCCCTGTCCCCTCCAGGTGCCCCGCGTGCTGCTCTGGCTCATGATTGAGATCGCCATCATTGGCTCTGACATGCAGGAGGTGATCGGGACAGCCATTGCCTTCAGCCTGCTCTCAGCTGGCCGGTGAGCCTCCCCACAGGCACCCCCAGCCCCCTGGCCCTGCTCCACAGAGGGCCATGTATCTAATCCCACCCCTGGCCATCCTGCAGCATCCCTCTCTGGGCTGGGGTCCTTATCACCATCGTGGACACCCTCTTCTTCCTCTTCCTCGATAAGTATGGTGAGCACCAGGATGAGGGCTGGGGGTATTGTCAGTGCCCATGTGGCACCAGTGTCCTCTGCTCTGTTCCACCCCCTCTCTTGACCTCTCTAGGGCTCCGCAAACTGGAGGCTTTCTTCGGCCTCCTCATCACCATCATGGCCCTGACCTTTGGCTATGAGGTGAAGGGGGAAGCTGGGGACAACCCTTTTCCTGCAAGGCTGGCAAGGGACCCCGCCACACGGTGTCCCCATGCTACCAGCCTGTGCTAGGGGGGTGGCAGCTCACAGTGCCCCCTCTCACTGCTTCCCAGTACGTGGTGGTGAGGCCAAGGCAGGTGGAGGTGCTGAAGGGCATTTTCCTGCCCAGCTGCCCGGGCTGCGGGCGAAAGGAGCTGCTGCAGGCCATGGGCATCATCGGCGCCATCATCATGCCCCATAACATCTTCCTGCACTCCTCCTTGGTGAAGGTGAGATCAAGGCACTGCCACGGGCACGGTTCCGTCAGGGTGCCTCAGGGTACACTTGGTGGGGACCAGATGGCCCTGGCTGTGGGACAGGGGTGCTCAGGTGACCCCTTGTCACCCATGCCACTGGCCATGCCCAGACACGTGTGATCGACCGCTCCAAGAAGGAGGCGGTGCAGGAGGCCAACATGTATTTCCTGACCGAGTCCTGCCTGGCCCTCTTTGTCTCCTTCCTCATCAACCTCTTTGTCATGGCTGTCTTCGGCGAGGCTTTCTACCACCAGCGAAACGAGGACGTGGTGAGTGTCACCTCACGGCCACAGGGAGATGGCAGCTGTGCCCAGCTGTGGACATGGGTGGGACCAGCATCCCCTGGGGACTGCACGTTCTCCTTCCCTGAGACGTGATGTGTGGGGGTCCCCTGTGCCTGTGGGAGCTGCTGGGTGGCTGTCACACTCGTGCCTGCCATGCCTTACAGCACAACAAGTGCATCAACAGCAGCATCAGTCACTACGCCAGCATCTTCCCCACCAACAACGAGACAGTCTCTGTGGATATCTACCAGGGGGTGAGTGCCACCAGGCTGTGTCCAGTGAGCATCCATTCCCATTTGGGGGACATGTCACTCTCCCCATCCACCCCTGGCACTGGGGGGGGGGGTGGGTTATAACCCCACTAGAGATCTGAGAGCTGATGGGAATGCCTGGGGTAGGGGACACTTTAGGGTGCCCACTGGAGTGTCCCTACACAGGGTGTCATCCTGGGCTGCTATTTCGGGGCAGTGGCACTGTACATCTGGGGCATCGGGATCCTGGCAGCAGGACAGAGCTCCACAATGACCGGCACTTATGCAGGGCAGTTCGTCATGGAGGTGAGAGACAGGGATGCTGGCTCTTGCCCCACGGGGAGGGGCTGAGAGCAGGGAAATCACAGGTGAGCCCTGGGTAGGGGGTTCTATGAGCAGCACACTCCCCCAGGAGTGCTTGGAAGCGTTAATTGCCCACCATTCCTGCAGGGAGCTGCTGGGTGGCAGCTTGCGAGCACCAGTGTCCCTGTTCCCCAGGAGGTGGGATGGAGACAGTGCCCACCCACTGCACCCTGTGGGTGCCCCACACAATGTTTCCCTAATTAATTAGATCCTCTGTTAACGAGTCGGAGCTGACACCTAGTGGGGCCCGGCAGCCCTGCAAGAGCCTGCTCAGTGCCCTGGCACAAAGGAGGGGGAGATGCCGCCCATGTTCCCCCCAGCCAGGGTTTTGGGGGGACACAGGCACAGCGATGGTGCGGGCTCTGCCGTGTTCCAGGGCTTCCTACAGCTCCGCTGGTCCCGCTTCACCCGGGTGCTCCTCACCCGCTCCTTTGCCATCCTGCCCACTGTCTTGGTGGCCGCTTTCAAGGACATCAGCCACCTCACAGGCATGAATGACCTGCTCAACGCCCTGCAGAGCATCCTGGTAAGGGGGTGGGAGGGCATCACCTGCCCCAAACACCCCGGCCTGGCAGCCATGACATCCCCATCCTGCTCTCCTTTCAGCTGCCTTTTGCCGTCCTGCCTGTGCTCACCTTCACCAGCCTACACCCACTCATGCAGGATTTCAGCAACAGCCTGTGAGTGCTAGGGCACGGGGAGGCACAGGGGAGGCAGAGCAGGGAGCTCTGGCTGCAGGCACCTTCCCTTTGGCCCTTCCTGCCCCCCAAACCATGCCATGGGGCAATTAGTGTACAGACATTGGAGGGATATGTTCATTCCCACCTGCCCAGGGCAGCCAGAGCGGAACAGACCCCATCACTACCCTCGTCATCCTCCTCCCAATGACACATCTGGTTCCTTGGGCACCCCTGGACCCTCAGCATCCTCCTGGTACTGCCAGTCCTGGATTTGGAAGGTGGCCAAAATCCACACCTAGAGCCACAACCACGGGGTGAAATATAGTTGTGGGGTGCAGAGATGTTCCAGTTGGGGTCTGGCTCACCTACAAACTCAGTTCCCGCAGCCCTCTGCGCCCAGTGGCACACAGGCTGGGTGGCCCTGCCCTGGCACTGATGCCCACTGCCCTGCTTGCAGCCCGGGGAAAGTGCTGATGACCCTCATAACCGGGCTGGTCTGCGCCATCAACATTTACTTCGTGGTGGACTTTTTGCCAACACTGCATGGCCTGGAGTACCACATTCCCCTGAGCCTGCTACTGGCTGCCTACGTGGCTTTCGTCGCCTACCTGGTAGGGCTGGCACCGCGGGGTAGGGGCGGGACAGTGTCCCTGGTGGGTGCTCATCCACCTGTCCTCTTCGCCCCTGCAGATCTGGACATGCAGCATTGCACACGGAGCCCGGTTCCTGGCCCGGGGACACCACAGCCGCTTCAATTTCGGTCTCACCCTCGACCCAAAAGAGACCCGGTGACAGATCCCATCCCTGCCTGTTATCCCCATGTCCCTGCCCGAAGCGGCCTCGGGGACAAGGATTTGCTGCCACTCTGAGTCCGGGCATGTTTTAGCCAGAGATGCACCCAGCAAGGAAAGGGCTAACAGACAGGCAGACCTCCCCCCAGGATCTGAGCACTCAGCGCTTCTTCCCACCCCCAACCCCCGTCAATTCCGGGGTGCTGGTCCGGGCTGGATGCGAGGGGAGTGGGATAGAGCGGGACATTCTCCCATCCACTGGCACAGACGCTCCAGCGAATGAGCCGCGTCGGAGACTTCCCCTGCTCATTACTGCCAGGAACGGCCGGCCCCCGGGACCGCTAATTACCGCTGGGGACCGCTAATCACCGTCGGGGACCGCTAAGCACCCCCCGCCGCCCGGGACCGGCCCCATCCCCACGGGGGCCTCCGAAACTCGGGGGGAAGGGGATGGCTGATAAACGGCGCGTTTGGAACCCGGCCTCGGCCTCGCTGCTGCTGCTGCTGCGCGGCCCCGGTGTGGGGCGGGAATCCCCCGGGCCCACCCGTACCCCGGGGGCGGCCCCTTTACCCCGGGCGGGGGAGTGGCCGGGGTTGCCAACGCGTGGGGGCTCGGCGCCAGCTTTTCGCATTCCGCCGGGGGGAGCGGGGCGGTGGGGGGCCCGTCCGTGCCCTCTCCGCCCCGGATGCCCCGTTTCCCGCCCGCCGGTACCGCCGGATGCGGATGCGAAGCCGCCCGGGTCCCGCACGGCGGGCGGGGGGTCCCGGCGCGCTCGGCCCCGCCGCGGTTCGGTTCGCACTTGTGAGACGCTCCCTGGCCGTTTCAAGGCTCCCCCCTCTGCCCAGGACCCCCCACCCAAAATCCCCCTTCCCGACCCCGCTGCTGGACGGGGAATTCTGGGGCCGGGCACCCCCCCCGGCCCGTGCCCCCCACCCCGGGAAGGGACCCCCCCCGCCCCCCGCTCCCGGGGGCCGCGCTTGTTTATGTGAAGAATGTCCCCTTCCTTAAAAGGGCGATGGCGGACGGGGTGGGGCGGTGCCTCCCCCGCCTCCGCCGTGGCCCGGCCTGAAGGAGGGGCCAGAGCTGTGGGGCCCGCTGAAAGGCGGGGGCTCCCCTGAAAGGCGGGGGCTCAGCCCACCGAGCCACGGGAGGAGGAGCAGGAGACGCTCCTGGCTCGGGGTGCACCTGCACGGGGGTACAAAGCTTTTGGGGGGGGGGGGTCCTCAGCGGGCGGAAGGCTTGGGGGACTGGGGTCTGCAGGGTTATGCCTGTGGGGTTTGCTGTTCTCCAGCTGGAACCTGCAACCTAGAGCACCCTCAGCCCAGGGACACCTGCAACCTAGAGCACCCTCAGCCCTGCCTCCACCCAACCCTTAGGAGAAAGGTCTTGGAGTGGGACACTATCTCTGTGGTCTTTTGGCCGTGGGGCTGCTCTTGGTGGGGCACAGCAGCCAGGGCTAGGTTGGAGAACAGGGGAAAGCTTGCAGGACCCCAATCTAGGAGCAGTGGGGTGGGACAGAAGGGTCCCTGAGTGCCCGATTGAGTGGAGCCTGATGCTTTTTTGCCTTGTGTCCTCACCCTGCAGCCCAAACAATCCAGCTGGGCGCTGCCTACTCCTGGCCTGGGCTTGTCCCACAGCCCCAGGACAGGGACAGCGTCTCCCTGAGCTTCCCAGCTCAACCTGCCCCCAAGCAGGCAGTGGAACTGGAAGTAGTGCTCCAACCACCGCTGCAGGCACTGGCCCGGAGATTTTTCTAATTGCATTAATTGGCGGACTAACAGGGCCTGTCTGGACTCATCAGGGAGAGAGGAGGAGGAGGAGGATGTAGCCAAAGGGACAGGGGTCCTGCAGGGGGACAAGTGTGTGGCCTCTGCAGCTGTCCCCACAGAGAGCAGCATCCCCCAGCAGCCTAGCCCAGCCAGATGCTGGGGATGAGGCAGACATCCCATCCAGCTCCACCTGGGCTAAAGGAGTACAGGGGTCAGCCCAAAATAGAGAGCAGAGGAAGCACAGCCCCTTTCTTCTTTTTCCTTCTGCTGGGCCAGGAGACAGCTGTGGCTGCCCGATGTGGGAGGCTGCTGCCGTACAGAGGAGGGGCAGCGAAACTGAGGCACGACCGCTGCCCGCCGTCAGAACCGGCGGAGGAGGTGGCAGGATGTAATGTCCCTGCTCCCAACAGGGGCTGGTCCCTGCCACGGCTCGTGGTGCCGGGATGTCCCGCGTGGAGCCGAGAGTACGGGAAGGGCAGGTGGAAATCGGCTTTTGTACGGCCAGAGCTCCGCCTGCCCCGCAGCACCGCGGCTCCCTGTGCGGGCACCTCCCAGTCCCGGACCCCATTCCCCAGTGCGGTCCCTGTGGGCATTGGGCCAGAAAAGGCGATCTCACCTCCTGAAGCTCCCAAACCGCAGGCGGGAGAGGTGGAAAGATTTCCAATGAGCTCAGATGAGAGATTTCCAACCTGCTGCACCCTCGAGGCAGCGCTGGCAGAGCGCGCAGCATCTCCTGCCACCGCGATGGCGGGGTGGGGACCGGGACGGGCCCCTCCAGGGCCGGCCGCTGCCGGGGCGGGGTTGGGGGGCACGGCGGTGAGAGGCTGCCCGGACAGAGCCCCCCAGGGCTAGCGAGAGGAGGGGGCTGGGGGATGCTGCGCTTGGGGGGCTTGGGGGGCGGATTGAGAATTTGTGCCATCCACAAGCTCCCGTCAAGAGTCGCTTTTCAGAAAGCGCCTGGAAACAGCCCGCCGAAGGCAGGAGGGAAGGAGTTGTAAGGAAATATACGTATTGATAATAGAGACTTATTAATTGCCCAGATAATTGGGGGATTGCAGGAAAAAGAAGAATAGAAAACGCGGCGGTTGTTGGTGCAGCCCGCAGCACCTGCTGTCCCGCACGGCTGGCCGGGGCAGGCAGTGCGGGATGTGCCCTCGGGAAAATGGGGACCCCCAGCCTTGAGCCGCTAGTGCAGGGGCTCTGGCGGGACGGGCACATAGGCCGGGGGCAGCTGCAGAGGGATCCCCGGGCTGCCAGCAGGATGTGGGGTGACAGCAGCACTGATCCCCCTCTCCGCGCTCTCTCAGCCGGAGTGTGGGACAGCCCGGCGGCGTGTCGGGGCCTCCTGCACGGTCACCATGGTGCATGGGGGGGGTGTCCTTCCCAGCCAAACCACAGAACACTCCCCGTCTGGGTCCCAATCGCGGCTCGGCGGGGACCCCCACTCCTGCCGGGCGGCGCGGGTGCCGTGAGGAGGGAGGAGGAGGGAGAAGGAGGAGGGCCCCCCCCCCGCCGTCGTTGCCCTTTTAAGGGGTTCCTTGAAACCGCGCCCGGGATCCATGTTTGCAGCCCCAGCCCGGGCGGAGGAAACTCCATGTTGTAACAAAGTTTCCTCCGCGGCGCCGCTCCCGCGCCCGCCGCCCCGCGCCGCCGCCGGCCCCCGCCCCGCCTCCCCCCCCGGGGGCCGCGCCGGGGGGGGCCGCCCCCTCCCACCCCCCCTCCCCGGCGCCCATGGAGCACCAGTCCATCATCGCCCAGGTTAGCAGGGAGGAGGGGAGCGCCCCGCTTCAGGAGAAAGGTAACGCCGAGGGGGAGATGGCTCCCCCGCACCCCCTTCCTGCGCGGCACAGGGGGAGGTCCCCGGGGGGCTGGGGGCCTGCTCCTGGAGGGTTTGGTGAGCTGCGCGCCGCCTCAGCCCGCCCCCCTGCATCCCGCCGCCCAGGGCTGGGAGATGCGCAGGGGCTTTAGCTCGGAGCGAGCGGGGCTGTGTGCAGCTGCCCGGGCGCGGGGGGCCGTGCTCCGGCCGCCTCGGAGCCCGGCGGGGCCCTGGAAGGCTCGGGGCGTTGCTCGGATTATCTGCGCTGTTTCCTCGGGAGCCGGCGAGAGGTGCGCGCAACGCCGGCGGGGAAACTGAGGCAGGAAGGGCGCCGGGCGCTCAGCTGCATGCCGGCGTCCCGTCCCCCGCGTCCCCTCACCCCGCCAGGGGGGTTTGTCGGGGGCCGCTGCCTGTCTCCCTGGCTTGGGAAGCTGCCAGGGCCGGGAGGAGCAAACGTGGGAACGGGCCCCGTCCCCAGTGGGCAGCTCCTGCCCCACGAGCTCCCCACTGCGGGCTCGGGGCCCTGGCCCGCCTGAAGGGGGGCACAGCCAGGGCGGGGTGCAGCCCCGGGCCGGGCTGCGGCAGGACGCGGACCCGGCGGGGCCGCTGGAGCCGTCGCGCTGCCCCTGGGGCACGGGGTGGGCAGGAGCAGCTCCTCTGCCTCAGTTTCCCCTCGCTCCGCCAATGGGGACTGCGGGAACGGCGCCCAGGGGCGGGCGGTCGTCCTCATTGGCCTCTCGCCTCCCGTGCACTCGAGTCGGCCAATGAGACGAGGGAGTTGTCTGGAGGCGGGGAAAAGAACGGGCATAAGCCCCGCCCCCTCGGAGAGACCCCGCCCCCAGGGCCCCCCTCCCTCCCGAGTGGGGCCGTGTCCCCCGGGGAGGGACAGCGGGGACCGGCCCCGAACCCACGGCTGCCCCCGGGCTCAGCCCCGCACCCTCCTGAAGGGTCTCCGGCCACTCCACGGGGGTCGCTTGTAGAGTGGGATGTGCCGGGTGAGGGGCTGCGGGGGGTCACCAAGCACTGGTGTCAGCGACGCTGCCCTGGCACCGTCGCTTGGCAGGGCAGGAAGGCCGAGCGGATGGGTGTCGGCGTCTGATAAGGGCACGGGGGCTCTGGGGCAGCACCCAAACATGGCTCACCTGGCCCCCAGTGCTGTGCTGGGAGTGCCCCGGGGTAACCCTTACCCCCCTTGTGCCCTCCCGCAGGTACCCAGACCCCTGCCAAGAAGCCTCGGAGCCGCAGCATTCTCCAGTCCCTCTTCTGCTGCCTGTGCCGCGATGAGGGGGAGCCCTGCACCGGCACCACCGGCGCGCCGCTGCTGGTGGAGGAGAACGGAGCACTGCCCAAGGTAACCCCCATCCCCAGCCCGGAACCGGCGGGGCCGGGCTGCCATCCCCTGCGCCTCCCCTGTGGTGTGGGCAGGGCTGGGGGATGAACAGTCGCTCCTCCCAGTGCCCCTCCGGCCTCCCTGTGGATACCCTGCTGACTGTGTCCCCCTGCTGCAGGCTGCTGTCAAGCACCTGCTGCCCGAGATCAAGCCGCAGGACGCCAGCAAGCTCTGCGTGGTCATCGACCTGGATGAGACCCTGGTGCACAGCTCCTTCAAGGTGGGGGACGCCCTGGCCCACCCCACACCTCTCCCCCACATGCTCCCCCAGCTGCTCTGCCACCCTTTTCCCCCAAAGTGATGCCCAGCACCCAGCACAGCCTGGCTGGCTCAGTTGGGGTGTCCCTGTGAGGGGGCTGCGGGGCTGGCAGGGGTGCACAATGAGCAAAGAGCAGGCAGTATTTGGGCAGGGGGTGCCTGGTGTGCCCAGTGCTGATCCTGGTGTGCCCTTCCCCAGCCAGTGAACAACGCCGACTTCATCATTCCCGTGGAAATCGATGGCATCATGCACCAGGTAACAGCGGGGTGGGTGCCTGCTGGGAGGGGGGCATCATTCCACCTCCCCTAGGACCGGCAGCCATCCCGGGGTAATGGGAGGTATCAGGGTGCCAGCTTTGTGGGGGCAGAGGTGGGTGCTCCTCTCTTTGCAGGGCAGGGAGGTGAGGGGTGCCCTGGCATGGTGCCCTCCTGCAGTGGCCAGCCCCGGTTTCAAGTAATCCAGGATAGGCTGTGGTCTGGGCAGTCAGCCTGTTCTCGGTTACTTGGCTCTGGAGCCGGCCAGACTCTTCACCCTGCACACTCCTGTGGGGCTATGGCATCCCCCAGCCCCCAAGGGCAGCTCCTGTGAGGTGTGGCCAGGGAGCTGCTGGCTGTGGGGTCACACGTGTCCCCTGGGCAGGACGTGGGGGCGCCGGGTGAGCCGTGGCCGGTGCCAGCAGCGCGCTGCCCTCTGTCCGTCTGTCCGTGCCCACAGGTGTACGTGCTCAAGCGGCCGCACGTAGACGAGTTCCTGCAGCGCATGGGTGAGCTCTTCGAGTGCGTGCTCTTCACTGCCAGCCTGGCCAAGGTGGGTGCCCCGACCTGCCCTGGCATCGCCCACCCCTTCCCAGACACCCCTCCAGTGGCACAGCTCCCTTGCCTGCCCACCTGCAGGCATCACTGGCCTCTTGTCCCCTGTGTACCCGCAGGCAGCACCAGCACTGGGCAGCCTCGCTACCTGCCCCTCCAAGGCACTGGCTAGGGAAACTGAGGCACAGTGAGAGCTGGGTGCCACTGTCACTGTGCGGTGGGCAGGGCGGTGTGGTGTGCCATAGTGATCCCCTTCCTGTGCCTGTAGTATGCAGACCCTGTGGCTGACCTGCTGGATAAATGGGGGGCTTTCCGGGCACGGCTTTTCCGGGAATCCTGTGTTTTCCATCGTGGCAACTACGTGAAGGACCTGAGCCGCCTGGGCCGCGACCTGCGCCGCATCATCATCGTGGACAACTCGCCCGCGTCCTACATCTTCCACCCGGATAATGCCGTACGTACCCGCAGGGCACGGCTGGGCCGCCTGGGGAGGTCATGTGCTGGGGGACCCTCTCCCAGCGTTGTCCCCCCATGCCACTCTGTCCCCTGTGCCGCCTGCAGGTGCCCGTGGCGTCCTGGTTTGATAACATGGCGGACACAGAGCTGCTGGACCTGCTGCCCTTCTTCGAGAGGCTCAGCAAGGTGGAGGACGTGTATGCAGTGCTCAAGAAGCAGCGGACTAACAGCTAATGGCCCCCCCACGCTCCGGGTGCTGCCAAGGGGCACCCCCGGGGGAGCCAGGTGCCTTATTTTGGGGGAGGGAGGGTCTCGGTGTGCCCCCCATCATCCTCCCCAGCCCCGGCGGGTGCCCTCCGTGCCTGCCGCTGGTGGGAGATGTGGGTGCCCCCCTTCTCAGAGAAGGGGGGCCATGGGTGACCCACTGCCTTGCTGTGCTGAGGACCTATTGGGGGGTCCCATCCTCCCCCACTGTCCAGCTCCTGCCCCTTTCTCCCCCAACCTGTGTCCCCACTCCACAAAACGGTTCTCAGGTCCTTTTCCCCTCTGTCCCCCGACTGGGGAGGGGGGTGGGGTCAGCAGCTGCTGCTTTCCACTGCCTTTGGGAGGACTGGATCCCTCCATCCAGACTGCCTGCTGGGAGGCTGGCAGCCCTTGGCCCCTGTCTGCCGAGGCTGTGGGACAGGTAACACCTTGTCACCCTCCGAAAACGCAGGGAGTCTTACTGCCCTTGGTGCATAGGGCTGCCACCATACCCTTAACTGTGGTGCCACCATACCCTGGGTGCAGCTGATCACCTCGAGGCGGGCATGTCCTTGCCTCTCCTCATGCCTGCTGCCCCCACCTAGGGGTTGTGTTTTGCAGGGGCAGCCCAGCCTCAGGGCTGAGCCCCTGGGCACAGATGCCTCCCATGTGCCTTGAGACGCCGTGTCTCTGTTCCCCCTTAGCCCTGCAAGGGGTGTGCCTGGGGGGGGGGCTCTTTACTCGCCCCCTCCAACTTCGGTTTCTTCTCATTTTTGGGGGGGGAGGTGGCCTCCCCCCCTCTCCAGTTACACTGTGTCACTGGGAGCCACTCTGGTCACCCACAGAAGGGTCCCCTCCCGTGGCAGGGGGCACACCCCTCGCTCCACATCCATCTGCAGCTTCACCAAATGCTGCTAGTCCTGGGAGAGAGGGACCCCCATATCAGCCTTAATGTGCCCCTCCCAGCCTTTCCCCAGTCCCCAGCTGGGAGGGGGTGGGGGACACTGCAGCCCCCCCATAGCCTGGGGTTGCCCTGACCCCCGTGGGGTTGGACTTTTGCCAGGGTGTCCCCTGTCCCCCGGCTTTGAGGGTCTGGGGGCTCTCAGGGAGGGTTTTCCTGGGGAGGCTGAGATCAGCCAGGCCTTTTTTAATGTCACAATATGGACAATGCCTCATATCTTTTTAGAGGGAAAAGCAATGGTTTCCCAAAAAATCATGGGTGCCTTTTTACCGCAGTGCCAGCGCAGGGAGCGGGGCAGTATTTGGGGGGTGGGTGTGAAGGGTTTTAGCTTTCTGGTGCTGTTCACTGCCCTGCTCCCGCTGCTGGGGGTGAGCAGGGGCCCCCAGCCGCAGCCACAGCCCCTGCCCTGTGGTGGGGGCTGGTGCAGCACAGCTCCCTGGATCCCTGCCAGCCCCGGGCTCATCCTGCCCTGCCAGGAGGGTTGGACTCAGCACTTTATGTCAGACAAGTCAAAGGGCGCCAGCACAGCCGCTGCCCAGCGAGTGCCTGTGGGTGTACAGCCCTGCCCTGGGCATCCTTGGGAAGGGAGGTCTGGGGGATGCAGAGGCAGCATGGGGGGCTGGGGAGGGCTGGGATACCAGATCCAAGTGCCTTCATGTGATTAAAGCTGTCAAACCATCTTGGAAAGAGTAGTCCCGAGTGTGTGCATGTGCGGGCAGGGTCCGTATCACGCGTGCGTCACTCGTGGCTGTGCACAGTGTGGGGACACGGAGCCCCTGGGATCCCCTGAGTCCCCTGGGCGGGGGGGGTGCTACAGGTCTGTGCAGGGGGAGCACCCTTGGACTGCAGGGTTGAGGTGCCACCCCTTGCCTGGTGCCAAGGGGACACCCTCACACTGGAGGACAGCCCCCCCCAGGCTGCCCTGGTGCCTCCATCCAAACTCCTTCCTCCTCCTCCTCCAGGGGAAAAGGCCCCTGGTGCCACATTGATGGCTATCCTGCCCCTTAACAAGGAGGGGTAAATCTACCACATATGCTGTGCCCTCCTCCCAGCTTTGAGACCTCAAATGAGTTTGCTCCAAGGAAGGTGTCAGGCCTTCCCCATACAGACTGAGGGGAACCTGGGGGACACCCTGTGATGCCCTCCCGCCATCCCGGGCAGTCTGCTGCCAGCATGCAGCCTCTGGGTTCCTGGGGGGAATGTCTCTTAGCTGCCCCCTCCCCCGTGCCCTCACTGGCCCTATGCCTCCCCTCATTAATGAAATCTCCGTCCTCCCTGATGGCTGCTCTAATTACTGAGTTCATTAGTGGCCCGGCTGGGGGCCCAGAGAGGGGGTGAGCCCTCTGGGGCCGGCGAGGGGGCCCCTACCCCTGTGCCACGCTGACAGACTGCCCTGGGACGTGGCCACCGAGCAGAGGGTGACAGCGGCCACCCAGGTGTCCCACCCCACCCCAAACTCGGCCCCACTGGGGGATCTGCACTCAGGTAAGGGTTCCACGGGCACACTCGAGTGGGGTGCAGGAGGTGGGAGCTGGGTGGAGGGCTTTGGAGGGTTTGGGGGCCAAGGAGTGGAGGGCAGAGCAGAGCCCACCCCTGTGGCACCAGGACACCCCCCTGTTGGTGGCTGACATGCCCCCTGCTCTGGGTCAGCCCGTGGCCATCGCTGCGGGGATCCCTGCGGGACGGGACCGTCAGGCAGGATCTGGGGCTTGCTGCAGGATGCCCACAGCGCTTGGGGCCAGGGCTGCTGGCTCAGCAGGGCAGCCAGGGTAAAGCTGCAGCAATCCCGCAGGGCTGGGGGCGGTAGGAGAGCAGGACAGGAGGCCCGGGAACCTGCCTGCTGCTGGCACCTGCCCCTCCCACCTTCATGGACGCTGTGGTCATTCCCTAAAACCACCGACAGGCTCGGGAGCCACTTCAGTCCCTTCTCTCTGCCAACATCAAGGGCATCATCAGATACCAACCCTCGGCATCGGGGTCTGGGGGCACAGGACAGGGCTTACGGCTTAGCCGTGCCACCGTTTCATGTCCTGTGCTGTCCCCCCAGGCCCCAGCTCCATGTCTCATCTCCCTCCCTTGGGGCTGTGGAGACTCCCAAGGCAGGGAGGCACAGCCAGGAGTGACCAGGGATCTGGCTTCCAGCTGGGGTGGGAAGCAGCCTGGGGACAGTGCCATGGTCAGGGTGGGGATGTGCCAATTAGGGGGTGAGGCCGAAATGCCCCAGGTGCTGCATTGCTGTCACTTTATGGAACCTTTCTGGGGGAGGAGGTACCAAAAAAAAACCCATTTCCATGGCCTTAGTGCTCCATGTCTGGGAGGGTTTGGGCATTTTAGGGTCTGGGGAATGAAGAACAGTGGCCATCTCCATGGCATCAAGGCACCTCTGTTGGTGGCTGATGCCCACATGTCCGGGTCCAGCTCATTGCTATCACTTTATGGATCTTCTTGGTGGAATGCAAAAGAAAAAAATTCAGCATGGACTCAGTACCAGGGGCCAAGAGGGGAGGAGGCCTGGGGAGGGCAGAGGAACCACCCTGGGCACAGCCAGCCTGTGGGTAGGGTGCAATAGCATCTAGGGGGGGAAACACCCCATGAGTAACGGGGCTCTTAGGTGCCACAAAGTCTTGGAGGGCTGCGGGGACCTTGACTCTGGGCTGTCCCTGCCCTTATATGGTGAGCAAAGGCTGGGACATGAGGGAACAAAGGTCTCCTGGGTGCTGGCACCTGAGCACTCCACCTAGGTACGCTCACCTGTGCACCCAGCTCTGCAGGGAAGGTGAGCAGTCGGGGTAGGGTGAGGGGACAGAGGGTGGGCATGGGGTGGACAGCACATCCCATGGACACCATCACTGCTGGCATCAGGTTAGCCTGGGGATGGGCCTGGGGACCCACCTGAGCCCCATCTTGGGGCTGTGCTACGGGGGATGCTTCCCCTGGGTCTGAGGTATGGAATGTGGGTGCTCATGGGGCAGCACAGTGGGGTCAGGAGGGGTTTTGCAGGGCTAGGAAGCAGAGACCTCCCATCTGGGCAGTGCCAGCACTCCCTGCCAGCCTCCAGCCGGGGAGCACAGGGTGGCTTTGCCTGACTCAGCCCCTCTGCCTGCTTGAGGGGAGCACTGTCAGCCTGGCAGAGATGGTTGGGCACAACCTCAGCAGCACTGGCACTCAGCAGCCGTGTGGAGCCAGGATGTGCCCTCCCTGGGGGGCATGGATGGGCTGGGGGTTTGGAAACAGCGGATCTGAAGCAGGCACTGTCTCTGTGTGTGTGTGTGTGTGTGTGTGTGTGTGTGTGTGTGTGTTTGTGTGTGTAAGCAGTGGCCATGTCATGTTGTTCCACCTCATGCCAAGCCGTGCCAGGACAAGGCTGAGCAGGGCCAGTTCCTGCTGGTGCTGGGGAGGACAGTCCACCGTGCAGCAGTGTCACCCAGCTGTGGGTGCCCTGCTCTGCCCTGTCCCATGCTCAGAGACAGGGCAGGGCACTGGGGCATTTATGGGACCCTGCACCTTTCCAACCTGGACCCTGGTACGGACTCATTAGCGGCAGTGCCAGCCAAGCTGAGGGGATGGCAGCCCCACCTGTGTGCCACATTCCTGATACCACAGCGCTGGGGGTCCCCTCGCCCCTGCAGCTCTGTACAGGGGGGTTTACAGCTGGCCTTTCTGCAGAGCAGTCAGGGAAGCAGATGGCACAGCAGGTTGGCTGTGTCCCAGCTCTTATTGACACTGCCTGCCATTAACGAGGGTGTTGCCAATGCGGGCAGGTCCCCGTGTCGGTGGTACCTGTCACCATGGTGGAGCTCAGCGCCAAAGTCTCCAGGACACTGAACAAGACCACGCCGGGCATCCAGATATGGCGGATTGAGGTGGGAACGGGGGCACATCATTGGGGCTGCCTTGGGGGGGTCTCTGTGAGGGAAGATCCCCCTTTGTGTCCTCAGGACCTGGGTTTGGGGGTCTCAGTGCAGCACCCAGGGTTAAACCCAGCAGCTCCCGGTGCTGGGGGCAGTGGGGTGGTGGGGCTGGGCTGGGGGTTTCCCCACCAGGGCTGATGTTTCCCTTCCTTCTGCAGAACATGGAGATGGTGCCAGTGCCCACCAAAAGCTATGGCTACTTCTACGAGGGGGATTGCTACGTGCTGCTGTCGGTAGGGCAGTCAGGGGTGGCACAGGGGACTGGGAACGGGCTCTGCCCTGAGGGGCCGGGTGCAGGGAGGGATAGGTGGGGCCTGGGGACACGGGGGCTCTTCTAGCGGGGACCGGTGTCCTGCAGACGCGCAAGTCTGGGAGCAGCTTCAGCTACGACATCCACTACTGGCTGGGCAAGGAGTCGAGCCAGGATGAGCAGGGGGCGGCGGCCATCTACACCACGCAGATGGACGAACACCTGGGCTCCGTGGCCGTGCAGCACCGCGAGGCCCAGGGACACGAGAGCGACACCTTCCGTGCCTACTTCAAGCAGGGACTCATGTATGTCAGTCACCCCTGGGCACCTGTTCCACGGGGGGCACACTGGGGAGGGGTCCCCATCCAGTGGGGATGGGGACAGCTCTGTCTCAGTGAGGTGGGGGAGGAAAAAGCAGGATCTGGAGCTGGGCTCCATCTATCCATTACCACGTGTGTGTACCCCGAACACCTCCCTGTGCATGGAGGTGGGAGGGACACCCCAGTGGTGTGAGGAGGGGGACCCAGGGCTGACTCCATGTCTGTCCCCTCCCAGCTATAAGAAGGGTGGGGTGGCCTCAGGCATGAAGCATGTGGAGACAAACACCTACAACGTCCAGCGACTGCTGCATGTGAAGGGCAAGAAGAATGTGGTGGCAGGAGAGGTGAGTCATGGCATGTGTGGAGTCTGGATCAGGATGAGGCCAGAGCTCCCCCAGACACAGCTGCCTCCAAGCAGGGCACACAGTGGGTGTGGGATGATGCTGCCTTGCCTTGCAACTGCTCCCCAGAAAGCCCCTCTCGGTATTCCTGAGTAAGAGGGGCTGCAGAGCTGTGGGCATCCAGGCATTCTGCTGCTTGCCACCCACCCTTCTCAATCCTGTCCTGCTGCAGGTGGAGATGAGCTGGAAAAGCTTCAACAGAGGAGACGTCTTCCTGCTGGACCTGGGCCAGCTCATCATCCAGTGGAACGGCCCTGAGAGCAACCGGAACGAGAGGCTGAGGGTACGGCCAGGGCGTGCCAAGGTCCCCTCCTGCAGGAGGGGGGGGTCACCAGCCACCCCCTCCCTCATCTGGGCTTATCCCTTCTCCCCTGGCTGCAGGCCATGACCCTGGCCAAGGATATCCGGGACCGGGAGCGTGGGGGCCGTGCCAAGGTGGGCGTAGTGGATGGTGAGGATGAGGATGCCTCACCGGGACTCATGAAGGTCCTTAAGCATGTGCTGGGTGAGAAGAGGGACATCCAGCCCGCCATCCCTGATAACAAAGTGGATGAGAAGCTCAAATCCTCCCTCAAGCTCTACCAGTGAGTTTTTGGGGGTGGGTTACGCACGGGGCGTTTTTCCTGGTGTCAGAGGGAGCCAGCAGCCACCTCTGCTATGTCCCACAAATCCCAGCCCCATGGACAGATGCCAAGAAGGGTCAAAGCTACAGCAGAGGTGGGGATAAGTGACTTGGGTGCCATTGGAGCTAGAGGAATCCCAGCTGCCAAGAGGATTGGGACCCGATAGAGATGCTCATGCAAGCATCACCTTTGTATGCTGTGGCAATGCGCCTCAGTGGCCCCACAACATCTGACACCCCTCTGTCCCTCCTTGTGGCCATGAGTGAGCTGCCTGGCAGGTCATGCTACAAACCAGTTTGCCACCATGGCCCAGCCAGGGAGCCCCTGGGCACCATCTGTGTCATGATCTGGCTGGGGAAGGGGATGGGGAGGGGACAGCCCCACAAACCCTACCACCCTGTAATGGGGATGGGGTTTTCCAACCCACTTTCTAAGCCTTTTTCATCTCTTTTTCTCCTGTCAGTATCTCCAACGCCAGTGGAAACCTGGTCATACAGGAGGTGGCAGTTCGGCCCCTAACTCAAGACATGCTCCTGCATGAGGTCTGTCACCCATGGGATGCTTGGGGGTGTCCAGTTTCCTTGGCAGCTTTAATCCTTCAAAAGCTGAATTTGGTGGACTTGCCTAAAGTCCTAATTTCTATTGTTGCCCCTTCTTCAAGGACTGCTACATCCTTGATCAAGGAGGTATCAAGATCTTCGTCTGGAAGGGCAAGAATGCAACAAGGAGGAGAAGCAGCAGGCGATGAGCAGGGCGCTGGTGGGTGCTGGGTTAGGGGCTTGTTATGGGATAGCCTGACTGCTCCCTGGCGTGCCAGGCACTCCATGGCCACACTCTGTGTTTGGATCCCACCAGGGCTTCATCAAAGCCAAGAACTATCCAGACAGCACTAGTGTGGAAACAGAGAATGATGGGTCTGAGTCAGCTGTCTTCAGGCAGCTCTTCCAAAAATGGACTGTCCCCAACCAGAGCAGTGGGTTGGGCAAGACCTACACTGTGGGCAAAGTGGGTGAGTGTCTCCTTCCAACATGGCAGGACTTCTTGGATTGGGATGGGCAGGCTGTGGGAAATTCCTGTGGCCTGAGGGGTTTGGCTCACCCCTCTGCCCTTCCCCACAGCCAAGGTGGAGCAGGTGAAGTTTGATGCAACCACGCTGCACGCCAAGCCCCAGATGGCTGCCCAGCAGAAGATGGTGGATGATGGATCTGGAGAAGTAGAGGTAGGGTGACCATGGAAGAATGTGGGACCCTCTCAGGTACTCCCTTTGCTATACCAGGGGATGCTGTGAGGTCCAGGGTCTGCAGGGCAGGAGGATGCACCGGCTCTGACAGCAGTATATGCCTGTCCCACCAGGTCTGGCGTGTGGAGAACAATGAGCTGGTGCCTGTAGAGAAGAAGTGGCTGGGCCATTTCTATGGCGGGGACTGCTACCTGGTGCTCTACACCTATTTTGTGGGGCCCAAGGTGAACCGCATCATCTACATCTGGCAGGTGAGACCTCCAGGTCACTGCCCCGTGGGTGGGGGACGGGGGTGTACCTCCCTGGACTGGGGGTGCTCTGCCCCTTGGGAGCAGCATGAGAGTTGCCTCTTCTTGAGAGGGCGAGGGGGGCTGTGATGGGTGCTGAGCCCCCTCTGTCCTGCCCAGGGCCGCCAAGCCAGCGCAGATGAGCTGGCTGCCTCTGCCTACCAAGCCGTCGCCCTGGACCAGAAGTACAACAACGAGCCCGTGCAGATCCGCGTCACCATGGGCAAGGAGCCGGCTCATCTGATGGCCATCTTCAAGGGCAAGATGGTGGTGTATGCGGTGAGCTCAGGGATCTTGGGGCATGGGCTGGCTGCTGGGCTTGTGGCACTGGTGGTGACCTCCTGTCCCTCTCCCCCAGGGTGGCACGTCACGGGCGGGCAGCACAGAGCCCACACCCTCCACCCGTCTCTTCCAAGTGCATGGCACCAACGAGTACAACACCAAGGCCTTCGAGGTGCCTGTCCGCGCCTCCTCCCTCAACTCCAATGATGTCTTTGTGCTCAAAACCCCCAGCTGCTGCTACCTCTGGTATGGGAAGGTGGGTACTGCTGGGCACTGGCGTGGGGGCCGCCACCTCCAAGACAACTGTCCCCACCTCCTCTTCCTCCTCTTTGGCCTGGGCCAGTGATGGAGCAGCTGTGCTTGCTTGGCAGGGCTGCAGCGGGGATGAACGTGAGATGGCCAAGACTGTGGCTGACATAATCTCCAAGATGGAGAAGCCAGTGGTTGCAGAAGGACAGGAGCCACCTGAGTTCTGGCTGGCCCTGGGGGGCAAGTCCCAATATGCCAGTAACAAGAGGTACCAGTCCTGTCCTTGCCCATGCCCAGGGGTTAGATGGGCCACCAGTCCCCAAGCAGGATGAGCCTCATTCCCATCACGTTGACCCCTCTCAGGCTGCAGGAGGAGAACCCCTCTGTGCCCCCTCGACTCTTTGAGTGCTCCAACAAGACAGGCACCTTCTTGGCCACAGAGATCATAGACTTCACCCAGGATGACCTGGAGGAGAGTGATGTTTACCTACTGGACACCTGGGACCAGGTGAGCTGGGGGAGCATGGAGTAGGGGACAGATCTTTGATCCCCCAAGTTGATGTTCCTGCGGTTGGAGGACCTGCATCAGCCACAGTTGGTGGGATGGGAGGCTGGAAACCTGCCTATTTGTGGTCCCACTATGCTTTTTCCAGCCTTCTTGTTCGAGGGAATGCTGAGGATGGACTCCCAGAGTCCTCCCCCATGGACAGAGCCCATCTGCCTCCAACCGTGGCTCCAGAGGGCTCCATCTCACCCCAGTGGTGGACCCAGTAACTTTATTGCAGGTTTTCCTCTGGATTGGGAAAGGCGCCAATGAGTCAGAGAAGGAGGCAGCAGCAGTGATGGCACAGGAGTACCTGCGGAGCCACCCCAGCGGGCGTGACCTTGACACCCCCATCATTGTGGTGAAGCAGGGCTATGAGCCCCCCACCTTCACCGGCTGGTTCCTGGCCTGGGACCCTCTCAACTGGGACGTGAGTCATGGGGGGTTTTGAAAGACCAGGGAGTCCCTTTGCAGAAGGGGCCAGATGTGGGTCTGGCCCCAGGAGCATCTCCAGGGTGTGGGCAGCAGCTTGCCTGACCCCTGTGCATGGTGAGGGGCTGAGCACTTTTGTCTCCTTCCCAGGACAAGAAATCCTACGAGACGCTGAGAGCTGAGCTGGGTGACGAGAGCAGCCTTGGGCAGCTCACCTCAGTAAGTGGCACAAGGAGAAAGGCAGCTGGGCTGGCTAGGGGCACAGAATTCTCTCCCATCCCCTGGGCCGGTGACAGGAGGAGCTGCAAGGACAGATCCTCAGTGAGCAGACACCTGGAGCCAGCCTGGTGCCTCCATCCCTCGGCCAGGCCCTGATGTGACTCTGCCCCCCCATTCAGGCGCTCACATCCAGGGAAGAGGTCTTCACTGCCACCACCACCCTTGTCCCCACCAAACTGGAGACCTTCCCCTTGGATGTGCTGGTGAACACCTCCGCTGAGGACCTGCCCCGGGGTGTGGATCCCAGCAGGAAGGAGGTAAGATGAGGCCAGGGGGCTGCTGGAGGGGGAGACAGGGAAAGCCCCTCCCAGTTCTTCAGCTCAGCCTCCTTTCTTTCTCTGGCCCCAGGACCACCTCTCCGATGCGGACTTCCAGGCTGTTTTTGGCATGAGCCGCTCTGCCTTCAGGAGCCTGCCCTTGTGGAAACAACAGAAGCTCAAGAAGGACAATGGACTCTTCTAGGACAGGAGCCTGGGCACAGAAACAATCCCAGCTCTTTAGAAAATAAAATAAGTATGAAAAATAGGGCTGTGGTCTCTCCTCTGCAACCCCAAGGCCCAGCCCCAGGTGTGGGAGTTATTTCATTCAGAGCTGGCACAGAGACACAGGACTTGACTGAGGGCTAGCAGCACAGGGGAGGATTCTCAACTCCTTTTTCCCAAGGCCTTCCTTTGTCCTGGCTGTGCTCAGAGGTGATGCACAGGCTGGGCATGCTCGAGGTGCCAGGACTCTCCCATCCAGGCACCTGCAGCTCCAGGCTAAAGGTCCAGTGTGCAGCTGGAGCCACTCCCTGCCTTATCACTGGAACTGCAGTAAATACGTGTGGTACCAAAGGTAAATGAGGGGACATTGTGCCTGCAGGGACAGACATCAGGGATCAGTTGTCCTTGGACCCAGGAGGGGAGGAGGGTGTCTCCCTTCTACTTGGGCTCTGCAGGGATGCTGAGAGGCACTGAGGTGTCCCCTCTCTCAGGGGGGCCAGGATGGACACGTGCTGAGGGGCACTGAACACACACAGGATGTTCCCAGGCAACCAAGCTAAGTCCCAGTGCAAAAGGGGAGGTGGAGGTGCAGTGGCCAGGAAGAGCCAGCAGAAATAAGATTCCAAATCAATAGAGGGTTAATAAAGAGGTTTTAATTTCACAAAAATCTATCTACACATCATTTAAAAACGGGCAGGGGGAACCCAAGAGCAAAAACTGTAAAGAATAGAGAGGAACAGGTCTGCTAAAACACAGAGAAAAGCACTGCTCCACATCAACAGTGTAAAGAACCAGAAAGTCAGGGTGCAGGCAGAAGCCAGTGGGAGGCAAGGCTGGAGTCTGGCAGCAAACCACATGGACAGCAGCTGCCAGGGGTCCTGCACCCCTTTTTCTCTCTTTGGTGGGCAATTACAGGGATAATTAGCTCCATTAAAACAAAGCAGATGAGTTATTCCCAGCCCCATGGTGTTCCCCACCTGCCTCGTGCCAGGATGAACTGAAGCAGGAAGTGCTGAGCTGGCAATCAGCACTTCCCTTCCTCGACGCAGGACGGGCAGGAAGATGCACGGGTGATCTTATCTGTGCTGCACTGAGCAGGGGGAAGGCCAGGCCGGGGCCACAGGTGCTGCAGAGCTCCTCCTGTCAGTCCCACTCTGCTGCTCCGGCTGGGAAAACAGTCCTTGCTCTGCAAAGGCTCTTGGTGCAGCCCTGCTGGCCAGGGCTCCCCAGGGACCTGCACACGAGCTCCAGTTCAGTGACACCAAAGCTCTGCCCCTCTCAGATTAGGGGTGTAAATCAAGAGCAAATTATTGCAGTCAGACAACGAAGCGACGAAAGGAACAGAGGGATGGGAGTTCCTTGAATTTCTGTGCTGAATCACACTTGTACTAAACTAGGTTGATTCAGAAGTGGGTAAATGTTTAACTGAGGAAGAGCTAGTACATGTTCAGGGCCCACAAGTAAGCTTCACCTACCTATACCCAAGGACAGGTATCCCACATGGAAGGGCCAACCTTACTGAACTTGCTGCTGCAACAGCGTGAGCAGTGGGAATGACACAACTGGTGGGCAGCACATCTCTTGAGAATTACACACCTGTCATCCTCCCCCCTGCTCTTGGGTGGGGAAAAAGCTGGCTTCTGCAAGGAAGGGGCTCTGTGGACACTCCTGCCCGGGTGAAGGTGCAAGTGAGCTGCCATATGCCAAACAAAAAAGCTTAAATTATAGTATATGTCTGCAAATTCTTAATGACTAGAATAACAAGCAAGAACTTCTCATAACACAAGGAACACTGTTTTCAAGCACCAGCTTTTTCACCTTGATCCAAACAAAACTGGTTTTAAACAAAAGTTACTGCACTGAAAAATCAGGCTATGTTTGCTTTTATTATAAATTAACTGGAGTGCAGCGCCTTGTAAAAACAACCTTGCCACCCAAAAAAAGCAGAGCTGACTTCTGATACTACAGGAATACCAGTTATTTACAGCACAAGCATAGGATGTGCTTGGGGAAAACAGGTTTGCCCTCTGGACGGAGCAGTCCATCACACTCGCAGGGCGATCAGTTCAAAGGACAACTCCCATGTCACCACCTCTTCCCGTTGCCCAGAATTCAACCAAAATCAGTACTGACAATAGAAAAGTATAATGCTTTGTAATAAATTAACACACCCCCCCCCTCGGGCTGCATCTCACCAGATAAACACTCTGGCATGTCTGCAGCCAAGCCTTTGCTGCTGGCTCAGAGACCAGGAAGATCCACTGTGCCCAGGGCCCATGGGCTCGCCCCACCTGGGGACTGGGAGGGAGGTCAGTCTTCACCACACCAGGGTCCCCCAAGTGCTCGGGGTGGGGAGTACACCCACGCTGTCACTTGCTGCTGCTGTGCACACAAGTGGGAAGAGTCCCCTGAGGGCAGTGACACACCCAGCCGGGATAAACTCCAGTGTGGAAGTGCCCGTGAAAGGTGCCTGCTGTCTCCTAAGTCGATGGTTTTGTCTGCTTTGCTGCAGCCAATTTATTCCTGAGAAACTCCTAATGATAGTTTAAAAAACTCACAAACTATCTCAACGGCGAAAAAAGTGATTTTCTTCCTTTTTTTCCTTAAAGAAGTCTTTCATCTCTAAAACTCAGGCTGCAAAAATCAGAACTAGAGGCCAAAACAAGAGCAACTACTTTGCTTACAGCAATAACTTCTCTGAAATGAGTAAATGTCAGTGAAAGGAAACATCTGCCCCTCCTTAATTAGCGCAAAGGTGCTGAAAAAAATGAAGTTAATATGCTTCTCCCCCCACTGCTGAAACAAGCTACAAAAGGAGTATCATGCTTCTAAACCCAGCAGATAGCATCACTTCTTCCTAACCATGTTCTGTTAATGCTGAGCAAGGGCCTTCTGAAAGCTTTCCACCTGGTTAATTTCACAGTTTGAGCACTCTCGCACTCCTCAAAGAGGAGAACTGAGACATGGCTGCAGAACAAAGCCTCTTACCCTGCGGTAACACAAGACCACGGCAAGACCACGATTCAGCCACAGGGCAGTTCAAGTGCCAGGTACTGCACAGGAAAGGTAATGCCAGAACATTCTTTCCCTCCCAGAACTGTAGCTCACCTCCTGGCACTGCTCTGTTTGCTCCAGGTACTCAGCTCTCCCAGAGTCACATCGGAGCAGCCCTAAGCAACACAACTCCAGTGTGAAACACAGCACACCCAACGAGAGACTTGCCTCTCCAAACGGCACCGATGCAGCAACCTCATGGAGAAAATGCAATCAAATAATAGAACTTGTAAAACAAAAGAAATCACATATATAATCTCACATCTAAATGAGGATGACAGTGAATGGTGTGAAAAAAAAAAACAAAACCAACAGAGCTGCCACCAGGTATCAATACATTCCACAGCACCGACAGTTTGTTTCCTGGAACCGCATGGAAATCGCAGCGCGCTTACAAACCCATGAATGTCACAACGCATCAGCTTGAGTGATTCCAAAATGCCTGTGAGCCAGATGACTGGCAGGAGCCTGCTCAGTGATCTGGCTTTCCAGTGAATATTACTAACACAACACACGCCAGGTTACAGTCTATTGCTTAAATTGCTCTTGGAGAAAAGAAACAAAAGCGCCAAGTGATATGTAAATCTTCGCCACTCACGTCTCAGAGGTGAATGGGCTTTTAAAGTCGAGTCTCTTTTTGCACTATTTTTTAAACCAGTTTATGAGCAGCTGTAGTCTTGTGGCTTGTTACAACTCTTTAAGGCTCCATGCTGACAAAATCATTTGAGAAACATTGAAAATTTCACCACAGGAGGGTCGCTCTGGATGTCAAGGTTTAAACACAAAGTTCAGGCCCAGGACTTGCACAGATGGTTCAACAAACCGAGCATCCCACATTTCTACCTTTTGTCTCATGTTTTGGCCCTGAGCTGTTTGTTACTCCTGTGTGGCTGGCACAAGTTCAGAATCTTCCTTGCTCCTCAGGAGGAACAAGGTGTTTTACTCTTCACAGAGGCTGACGAACTGATCTTCCTACTTCCATGCTAAGTGGCTGTGCATTTTTTTCTGTTTCTAGTAACTCATCGAAGATATCTCTAGAACAGAACAAAAGACCAACAGTGAAAATTTTGCACAACAAAAAATCACTACATAAGATAGCCCTGAGGGAATCAGCAACTGGATTTACTCCACAAACTCAAGCATTACAAATTCTGGCAAAGAGAGATGTCTAATCTGACATCTCCAAGCAGCAGCAACAACAGAAGAGGGGGATACAAACCTTCTTCAGTTCTGTGTGCCTGAGAACATTTCTACCTACAAACCCCATTTTGGCTGTGTCCTGAGATGACCATGGCTGCAACAACACAACTGTTAGGAGCAGGGGTAAGAGCATTTACAAATATCACAGCACTTAAGGAAAAAAACCCAAGCTCCATTACGATTCTTGGTGTAACACATGCACTGAGACACTGAATCCCGTTCTTAATGTATTTATTAAAACACTCTAATGTATTTGTTAAAACACCATGTATTATTGACATACAATGCCACACCTCTGAACCCTGAGCACTTAAATTCTGTCATTCTGGAGACATTTTTCATCCCAGCAGAGGACCAGAGGAAGAAGAGAAGCCCCCTTCCTCACAAGCAGCAGGTAATTTCTATGACCAACATTCCCCAAGACACCTACTTGTGCATGTAGAAGAAGATGTATCCGCTTCGGTCTCTGTCACACTGAACGGTGGTCTCCAGAGTTCTAGAGACTTCCAGGTCATTGTAGGTGAACCAGGACTGCTTCTTGATATCATAGACATCACTGATATAATGACCTGAACAACAGAATCACAGAATGCTTTGGGTTGGAAGGGACTTCAAAGGTCATCCTGCTCCAAACTGCCTGCCATGGGCAGGGACACCTTCCACTACACCAGGCTGCCCAGAGCTTTATCCAACCGGGCTTTGAACACTTCTGGGAATGGGGCAGCCACAACTTCTCTGCACATCTTTCCATGCTGCACTTCAGCCAGTGAGCTGGTTAGCCAGGTACCCTGGTCCAGCTACCTATGTCACATTTAAATGCTAAAAGACCCTTAAGATCCTGGTCCCTCAATCAGCTGGTAACGAGCACAAGCAATGCTACAGAGCCCACCAGCTGTACGTTTCCTACGTGCCATAGTCAGGCACCATGATATCCCCAACCTGCTCCCCTATCAGCAAGTCACGACAGAAGATTTGCTTTGCTGCCTGAATTCTTTCCTATAAATAATTATGCTATGGTAATTCTGTACTACAGATTTTTCAAGCTAGGTAAGAGATGAAGAATAAAATGTGGCATCTTTTACCTGAAGATGATGTGCTTCCAATATGGCTGACAATGCTGATGAGACGATAGGAGTGAGGAAGCTCTCCTGTCTGGGGAAAAAAAAGTACAATTAAAGCTATCAGGCATTCTTTTTTCCCCCCACACAGCTTATGGACAAGATGAATTATACCTGAGATATCAACTCTGGCTACTGTATTCAAAGCTGCAAACCAGTGAAGGATTACAGAAACAGACACCCTGCTTCACACCAAACAAGGAGTCCTTCCAGAAGTGGGAAATGTGTATTTAATCTATCAGCAAGCCAACGAGCATGCCAAGGAGCCTCTCTGACCTCAGAACAGATGCTGACATGAGCTCTACACTGCAAAGTTTTCTAAACAACCATTTCCTGAGCAACTTCCACTGATGTCAGAATTAATCCAGCAAATAAACAGAAAAGCCAAAAAGGAACACCATGCTTACTTCTGAAATATCAAAGACATACCATTGATAATGGTACACAGATTCAACAGCTAATACAGGATATGTAGCCCAAATTCTTGTCCTGCACCTGTAATGTCAGTGGACAACACCCTCTTTACATACAGGAAACATGGTCTTTCTATTCAATAGCTTTTGACACTTTATTTTTTAATACTCTCTTGACCAGGAAATGTTACCTCTAGAATTCACTGACAATAATGTCAAAAAGAGTATCTTAGAGAAACTCAGAAGGTCTCCACAGCTGATTTTTTAATTTTATTTTTTTGGGTTTTGTTTGCTTTGGTTTGGGGCTTTTTTGTAATTAAAATAACACAGTAAGACTTAAGTACAGAAATTTTCTATGTTTTCACTTTAGAATATAAATACCTTTCTAGCCTCTACACCTGCTCTGTAAAACTACCTTCAAGACTATAAAGAATAGCTATATTTCTCAGCTGGCTTTTGAAATCATGGATCACACCTCAGCATTTCTTTTCAGCTCTTCTGCTTCAGCTTCTGAATACTCCATGTCCAGAACATCCTCATTCCCAGAGTCTTCATCAGAGCCAACGCTGTCTAGGAGAGAGCTGTTAAACTCTGGATAGCAAGGAAACAATGATAACTGCATGACAAGCTGTGGACCACACAGGAATTTACAACAGGTTGAGGTATATCTACCCACATAAACAGGTGTAATAAAATTTCATGTTTCATTTTTAAGGAAAACAAGGGGATACTGGAATTTCCAAAAAAAAAAAAGCTCTTGCCCTTTTCCAACTTGTCAGAGCAACAGTTAAGTATCTTGGAATTAATTTTAGCACCATCTCCCTCATACTTTTCCAAAAGGGCACTATGGCAATGACAGCTGGGTGACAAAAGAGCAGTTAACACCCAAGTGGCTCTGGAGCACCAGTGGGCTGCAGACAGGACAGACAGCAAAAGAAGGACAGCCAGTCTGGTCAGTGAGCTGCGAGTTCCTGCAACGAGAAGCTATGAATTACACTTTTAACTATAAGTTGCATGAACAAAGTGCATTTTTGAATTAAAACTGGCATCAAAATGCTACTGCTGGCAGCAGGCATCTTTTCATTGTTTTCAATGGTAAGAAGGCTGCTCACCACAGGAACTTCCAGTTTGCTTGGCTGAGCAAAATGCACGCAGCTTTCTGTAAAGAGCCGGAAGGCACCACTGCTCCCTGTACATGCTGTTCCAAACTTCCTGGGGTTCTGCAGCTACCCAACTAATTTAAGATTTTGTACAGTTCTCATTAGGAGAAGTAGCTATGCTTTCACCAGTTAAATTAAAGCTGTGGAGTCCCGGGTGGATAAGAAGTTGAGATTAACAGGACACTGCTCAGGAATTTTCTCTCGTCTGTTTTCAAGAGACTATCACGCCAGCTGTGATGGAGTTGTTTTGCCAAAGAGATTCTCACACTGTTTGTCCTGTTAAATCATCAGTCACTGGATTAGTGTAATCTTCTTGGGAAGTTTACAGATGTCTCCCTTACTTAACTGGGAATCCTTTGCTGCTGCTTTCCACACTCACTTGGGCTGTAGGGTAGACTACAGCCTAGAAACACAGCCACCTTGGTAGGTTGGTGCATGAAGCACCTCCCAGAGGAATTGCTCAAGGCCACTGCACCAACAGTGCCAGGAGGATTACTGGTTCTCTGCTTATGGCATCACTGGGATCCCTCATAGGACAAATGTGACCAGCTCTGCATCCAAGATGTTGTACATCTCCTTGAACAGCTGCTTCCTGATGCCTTACAAACGAGACAGTAGCAGGGAAATGCTCATGTTTAAGCCAAGCAACTGCAAATCAAGGGGATGAAAGATCTCTAGCCTTGAATTCTTCCTGGATATCAATCAAGGAAAACTCAAGAAGGACTGGTCACTTTGTCAGAGCTCAGGGTGAGGGGTGCCTAAGCAGCATTCAACTCCTCTTTAGGAACTGCCACAGGTTTATCCAGCAACAACTGAGGGCCTTTGAAAGGCCTTGAGCAACTACAAGTATCTTAACACAATACTTTATAATCCCTCCCTCTCCCTCTTTGGAGCAGGAATTTTCTCTCAGTTATGCTTTGCTCTGCCAGATTGTATGAAATGACTTGCATCCCAGCCTCGCACAAATGTTACAGTGCCTGAGGAGGCCTACAGCACTGTCTGGACTTGGAGGAGACAGATAGCACATTTTGGGTTTCTTTCTTCACCCCCAAGAGCTATACCTTGCAGTGAGGTCTATCCTCCTCCAATCCCATATCTGACAGAAACAGCACTGATTCATTTTTCCAGGCAGGGCTAGGGCATTTATTAATCAGCCCTAAAATAGCAATGCAAGTAACAAATAATCCTTATGTTCTGACTAGGGCCATTAGCATGCTGGCTTTGCTGGGAATGCAAAGTTTCAAGATCCACTGTGCTTTCTCTAAATTAATATTATGCATTAATGTGTATTATATGTGTTGCTTATAATATATTACACATATCTCTCTATATATCTCTATATCTAACTAAAAACTAAAGAGACTGAAGTAAGTAATTTTTCAGCTTAAGTTTTTCCTGGCATTTGCTTTCACAACCAAGAACAAGAAAAACTGACCTCGAGCGCCAAACACAACAAAGCACACACCAAAAGAACATGAATCCCAGCTGTCTTACTGACAGGCAGGAGCTGCACTCATACACACATATCAATTTTCTCTCAAAAGCAACATACTGGAAGAACTTAAATAAGTTTCACCTTGTAGACTTAATTCCGTGGCTCGTTTGAGGTCATCATCCTCTTTCTGTTCTCGTGCCTCCTAATGGGGAGAGAACAAAACTTAGCTCATTGAGACATTTCACTGTTTAAAATTCTTGTGGTGCTCTTTTTTTCCATTGAAACTGTGCTGCTCTGGTTTCTACAACAAACCTGACATTGTAAATTAAAGGTTCTGTGTGAAGGAATGTTTGCAACCACTGAGAGTCCAATGTTCCCGTGCAACAGAACCTGGGACAAACCTTCATTAAGGCTTGTCAAAGCTCCTGAAGTTTGGTATGCAGCAGAGCGAGTCTCCAGTAACACCAAATGCTTTCCCTGGATCATTAATTTGAAAAGCATCTGAATGAATTTGTAACCCTGTGCTCAAAAAAGCTGTCACTTACACACAAAGCTCCTCACACTTCAGCAAAATTTAGTCTGCTTCTGACCAAAGCCAGCTGAGGACACAGTCATTAAATCCTGACAGATTTTGCTATTTTTAAGCCATTTGAAAGTGGAGCCAGTGGTTGTATCTAACAGGTGCAATCCACAAAGGCAGGATGCAAAAAGACATCACTAAACAACCAGGTATTAAAAATATTACCATGACCAAGCAGCAAAGAAGCCTCAAGTCAACAAACACGTCAAATGTTTGGATAATATCATGCCCCTATTCCTCCCACTACTCTTGAAAGCCCAGAGCTATGGCAAGCCACTCAATAATATTTAATGAGCTGGCTTCTTAATTTAGGGTTTGAGTGCTTTCAGCACACCTGAATGCAGCACCCCAACTATGTATTTCAAATCAAGATAACCACAGCTACCGCATTTCCATGCCCAAATCATTAGAATAGCAGATTTTTGCTTCAGAACTGTAGCAGAAACACACTCAAAGGGCAGTTTTACATTATTAGCATGAGGTCTTTTATCTCACTATTTCTAAAGAATTTGGGAATCTTTGTTAAACTACTCGGCATTGATGAATCAAAGCTACATCTGGCATGGAACATACCAGCACCTCATAATGAGTAATGGGAGAGAACAAAATCCAAGAGCCATGGAAACATCAGATCTCATAAGGAAAACCATGACAGCTTTGGTATTAATAGAGAGCAGACAAGGGCACCTGTTTAACGGAAGACCTGGCTAAGTGTTTGCTTTATTCTCTGCTGCTTGGTTAAACTTGTAGAAATCAGTTACAGGTCCTGCAATTCAAGTGGAATACAGATAGTGAGCACACAACTCAAGAAACCCATTCTTTCCAAGCCTAATTTAAAGGACTTGTTTTCAACTAAATTATTTGGAATCTTTTTTCCACTTTACTAATAGGGAAGGATCACATAAATGCTCAGTTCCTACATTCTTCACCAAGCATCCCCTGCTCTCTAGCACCAGAAACACACCTAGGACAGACACATCTTTAGCCTGACCTGACATGGCCAATCTTAGCCTTGGCTTTGAAACCTGCCTCTTTCACTAAGTCTTGACATGACACACTGCAAGAAACTGTCAGAGAAGCTAAAGGTGGGCTGGGATCTTGATGTCAGAGAGGAAGAGTTTAGTTGAGGTTATCATGGTTTTTAATATAATGTGACAAATGAGTGCACAAAAGTGCAGAGGGAGCTCTGAGAAATCTGTGAGTCTGTGATGTGATGCACAGGTTTCAAAGCACATTCAAAATGTGCCCAGATGTATCCAGTGTCATCACTCTACTGACACTGGAGCTAGAAGAAACTCAAAAATTTTTCCATCTGGTTATGTCAAAAAAAAGCAGAATAATTCCTTTGCAGTTACTGCCTGAATGCAAGCTTTTCCTTTAGCTTTCAGGTAACCAGTGTTAGGGAAGACAGCTTAAGAAAGCAAACTATTTCTTACTTGCTCTTGAAGGCTTTGAGCCAGTGCCTGCTGGAGTTCTTGTTCTTCCCTCTCTCTCTCCATATCGTACTGCTGCAGCCAGTCAACCTCCCCTTGGGAGCCTTCTGGAGTTTTGTTTTCCTTATTCTCATCAAAATCTTTAGTTATCTCAGTGAAATTGGCAGGACCTGAGGAATCACAAAGTACAGTTTATACTTTTCTGAGTCTTCTGCTTGTTACCAGCTAAGTCCTCTTTAAATCACCACAATCCTTGCAGCATAGTGACATCTATTGACAGGGAGCTCACCCACCATAAAACACCCACACAAGAGTCAAATGGAAAAAGTTCCAAAGTGCCAAAGTGCAATATCATACTCATTTTAACTGGTGCACAATGAACCATTTGATTAATCCCTGAACCTGTTCCCTTCTTAGCCTTTTATGTTCACTCAGAAGCAGCAAGTTTAACTACAGAAGCCACACACCACTAGGTTTCTCCAGCCATGAACCTGAATTTCTCTGTAAGAAAGCATGGATTATAAAAATTTGCATTGCATATTATACCTCAGAGTACTACAGATGAAGCCACAATAAAAAACAAACCAAATGCAAGATGAAAAAAAAAGCACAAATCTCAAGCACTGTTTAAATGTGCTTCCTTTTGCTTCAGCTAAGAGCCTCAATCTTGTGAGCACTATGCACAGCTTTAAAAGGTGCATGAAGATGGTAACTTTTTAGTTCACCCTTGAAGCAAACACGAGGGCAGAAGTGCTTTACAGAACATCTGAAATGAACATTCATTCAGCTGCTGCATACACTCCTGCAGATGCAGGACACTTTGATTCTTGCTTGCAACTAAGAAAGTGCAACATCTGCTCTAACAGCTATCAGGCAGCAGCATGTGAAACTTCATGGTTTTATCCTGTGCAGACTTCAACATCTGCTGATTAGTGATTAACAAGGATAATACAAGGCAGTCTCAGTATCTGTGAACCCTTAAACACAAGACCAACAGCACCAGAACCATAATCCATCAGTCTAATCCTTTCAAGATGAAAAAAACCCCAGAATATATTACATGAGCTTTGAAAACTTCCAGTATAAGAAGAAATACAGAACTTATATTAAACACATACTTTTTGCTTAAGAGTCACAAAAAAGCCTTCAAATAATTACATTGTACTTTCCAAAGAAAACATGGACAGAAATACGTTTATATGGCCATATTCTATCACAACTCTATTTCACACCACCATAAGCAACATTGCTGTATAAAAAGGAGGGCATGAAGCAGGATGATCACATACATAATATTATTCTTACAGCCTTCCACCATCAAGGCTGTCAAGAGCTGTCCATTGAAATAAGAGTCATTTTTGGTAACAGAGGGGAGATATTCTGTTGTTAATTAATGAAAAAAATGTGCTCGTGTCCTCCTGGCTCTTAGAGGATACAAGCACATTGTTGGTCTCTTTTTCCATGCTACTGCAACTAAAAACCTGATGGAAAGCATGCAGCATACAATAAATGATAAACCACTTCTATTTCCTTCAGCTGGCTAAAGGAAGACTCAATTTTCCCACACTGAGAACACCCAGGCTCCTCCTTGTACTTAAACATGCCTCTCTGTCAGAGGCCACAATTCGCTTGAGTGTCTTAAGCTTAAGTCTACTCTCACATAAAAAGCTTTAGAAAAAAATACAGAGATATAGTTAAATTCATTGGAAATTAGTGACAAAATAGCTGCATTTAAGAAAGCATTTTAGTCTTATGCCATGAGAACATTGCTACAGTGCTACCCAGGCTGCAACACCTACAGAAATGAAAATACTTTCTGCTCATGGAACAGTCAGTTCTAGACATGGCCAAATATTAGGAAATTGAATTGTCTGGCAGAGGAACCTGTGGAAGCATGTGTTAATCAAGAGAGGAAAAACAAAAAGGAAATTAATTTTGAATCATGGAGGTGACAGACTTACAAGAAAATACATTTTCACAGTTTGATGAATTAAATGCTTTATACATAGGGAAATTACAAAGTTTAAGTTCTTAAAACTCTGAGCAAGTCACAGTTTCAGCAGTGCACTTGCATCTAGGTCCTGGTAATGGCACCAGCCATTACCAACCTGATGTTATCAGTAACCTGCTTTAGCCCACTTGAGTCCAGTTAAGATGGTTGCTTTGCCTTACCTGAGTCTAATACTGTTTTGGGTTTCTCCATCTCCATAGATTCCAGGTTTTCTGGCAATTCCTGAATTTCATCATCTCCAAAACCAGTGTCTGGGCTGCTTGTGGGCTTATCTTCATCATGGCTCAGAGACAGAGAAGCTTCCCTTTTGCTAATCTCTAAGACAGCTGCTAGGAGCTCATCTTCGCTCATCCCATCAAAACCAGCATTACCCAGCTCGGGTTTATCACCCTCCATTTTACTTCTTTTTGAACCCTAGAGATGAATGGAGTTATGATTAAGTGCTTGAATAAACAGGTATGTAACATCAGTTTTACATTTCCGTGGAGATTTATTTTTATTAACCCCAGGGAGGTGAGAGCTTGGCACTGTCAACATTCAACATAGTTATATGAGACTCAAGGGAGAGACAACCTTTATAGCTACACTTACTCCACAGAAAAATATTTAAGCATACACTACAACCAGTTTTTACAGGCCTTATGGACTAACATACACAAGATAATTCTTAACTCCTCCTTCCTTTCCTTCAAAACATGTTTCCCCTTTACGTTCTGATGAATTCTCAAGCCCTTGGCAAGTCAACGCTGAGATATAAGCAGGGAAACTGCAAGTTTGTTAACAAAGGACGAAGCAGCAACATGAGAGTAACTGAACTCAAATATAGGGATAGATGAACAGAAACTAAAATTGAGCTGGTATGAAGAGCAATTAAAATTAGGTTTTGTGCTGCAGATTTGCCATATGAAACCGTGATGTGAGTAGAGGAAGGAGTGCAGGAGTTGCAAACCAAGTAAGACAACAGTAAAGAGGGAAAAGGGGAATTATTCTTTCCCAAGGAGAACAGAATGACTTTCATTTGGAAGAAAGAAAAAACACCTTAGTCTTAATCTCAATTTTCCTTTTTATAGTTCATTTTCCTAAAGCTGATGCTCATCAACTCCTACACCACCATAATTTGCAAATAATATAGTAATTTCAATCATTTTAATATTAACTGTTAATCAGGAGGTTAACCTCCATGTATGCATGTTTACACAATTACACTATTTATCATATGCTTAGAATTTCTTTTCCTGTATTATGTTAAAATGGGGTAAGATAGTTTCTATTAAAATGTACTTATCCAGATCTTACTGCAAACTGCATTAGGATGAATCCCAGAACTTTGTTGAAATGAACAAAATTACATTTTTACTGCTGCTTTTTACTCAAATACAGCAAGCATTTCAGTATTAAAACTGCCTTATCAAACAAGATTAGTAAATGAATTAGCTAACTAAACTGCTTATTCTAGACCTGTTGCCCTCCAAGAATTAGGGGTGCCAAATTTAAACCTTTCTCCTCACAGGTATTTATGCACTGGATAAGTAAAGCAGAATACCTTTCTAAGCTTTCTGATTTCTCTCTCTGCACCTGTAGGCTACCAACATCAAAACTGGTTTAGCTCTTCAGCAAGTCCTAGTTCCAGGATCTCTGCCAACAACTACCACTAATTCAGTGGATGGACTTTAAAGACTTGGCAGCATCTGTGCATTATTTGAATACAACTCTTCTACTAGACATTATTTGCATAGATTTTAAATAGCTTAGGCTCTGAGACAGGCTGCTTTAAGTAAGCATTTTTAAGAAGTCCTTCAAATACTACTTCATCTGCAGAATCAGAGATCACAGGAATTGCATCTGTGCCCTGTTTAGCTGGACAACTGCTGTTTGTCCCTACCATCCATAGCCATATACATATGCTATTCCAGCTGTTCTCCCACACAGCAGGGACATTTTGCAAGGAGTGCCTGGCAAGGGATGCACTTGCCAGACAAAGTGACCACCAAGCCCTTAATGCAACCCCATCCACAGCTCTTTTGAGAATCATACCAAGAGAAATGGTGCAGCAACAGTACTGTCACTTCCAAAAACCAGGAGCAGGTCTCCCAAGACAACACTGAGGTGGTCAGAGAACCTGGTTAATGGTAACACACGGATGGCCAGGCCTGTGGTTGAGAAGTGGCCAATATGCATGGCCACAGAATAAAATAATTTATGTGGAATCATCACCACCAGTGTCTCGTTCCCACAACAGGCTGTAAAGCCTGTAACTAATTTGTTATTCAAATTAGTATGCTTTATTCCCACAATTTCTGCACTTACAGGGATTGTGCAGTAGAAACTACCTACTCTTCCCCACAAACAAAACTCCAGGAAGTTAGGACAGTTTGAAATACCTTTTCTGAAAGGTACATAACAGGGACTTCAAAGACAAGCTTGTTTCCTTCCTCCAGCTGCAGCCAGGCATAGATATGTCATGAAGAACAGCAGACACAAGACCTTCAGCAAAGGGTTTTCAGTGTTTTCCCACAGCAATCCATTCCATCCCTACATATCCTGACCATCAGGAAGTGTTCCCTAATATTTAATCTAAAAATTACTGTCTGCAATTTAGTCTATTACTTCTTGTTCTATCCACCACAGGCACAGGAATCACCTCAAGTGTTTCTATTAACTTCTTCCCCTTCCTTGATGACACAAGCCTTGCTTACATTTTTCTTTGAACTAAAGACCAAACTGAAGACCACTTGCCTGGCTCTTTCTCTCTCAAAATCTTCCTTTCTAGACCTCTGACCATTCATGTTCCTCTCCTGTGGCCCCTCTCCGGTTAATCTATAACTTTTCAGTCCAGAGCCTTAAGATGGATACAGAACTCCAGCTAAAGCTCAATTCTGAGGAAAAAAGGAGGGTTACTTCATACAATGTGTATGTAGGCTATGGTTCTGTCTAGATACTTGTTCTTTCAACCTGCCTGACCTTGAGATTTTCACCTTTCGTGACCTTTCTGAAGGCCCACTGTTTTCCCAGCTGTTCCTATCCCACATTTATAGTCAATTAATCCTGGTAAGATTAGCACCTTTAGCCCGTTCCTACTGAACAACCTCTCCTATTTTTATGCAGTTTCTCAGATTTGTAAAGATCATTCTTATCTGTAGTTCTGAGCTTTATCAAACTGGCAGCTCTTCCTAGCTCTGGATCTTCTAAAAATTTAATACTCAGTATCTGTCATTTATTAAAAACTGGGTCAGGATCCTCCCCTGGTTTGATTTTCCCATCAGATCAAAAACTGTAGCTATCTTCCTCTTGTTACTACTGCTATTCATCCACATTTACACCTGTCCCTTAATATCATAATCAAGGCCGCAAGTCTCTCCTTGATTAAAATAACCCTTTATGAGCATTGTCAAAAACTTTAGTGAAGCAAAAGCTTTACAGAAGCAGATGCAGGAAACTTGTCCTATGCACTAGGCCTGCAGCACTCTCAACAGAAGAAAGTGGTACTGCAAGACAATCCTCTAAGCTGCTGCTATTCCCTTCTGGGTCATCATTTCTTCCCACACAACTCATCTACCTGCTAATACACTGGCCTGACAGGCAAAAAAAGCATCTTGGCAGCATTAACACTAGTCACAAGGAAAAGCTCAAAGGCAATTTGAAATTAACTGTGCCATTACACCAGTGAACTTGGTCTCTTCACACTTCTGTGTCCGCCTACAAAGACTGTTAGCTTCAGATTCCAAAAACATTGAAAAGCCACACTTGAAAGGGGACATGGATTGGATGTGCAAGAAATTCTCTCAACTGAATATTTTGCTTCATCCAACTTGTACTGGATCTAATTTCATCAAGGGTTTTACTGCATACTTTTATTATTTGACAGCACATTATACTTCAGCCCAGGAACTTATTAGTGGAAGTTACCCAAAGGACTGACCAAACTGCTAAGCAGCTGGTATCCATAACCTGAAAACTCAAGTTCAATTGCAATGCAATTACTCCTGTTCCCAGTGGGAACCCAAGACAACTGTATAGAGAGGTCAATTAGCAAAGCACTCCCTTCCAGCACTGCAGTGCTAATTAGGAGGAAAAAAACCTCATCTGACATCAATGTCACTCAGTTTATGCTAAAAAAAGCACATAGCAGACGTGAGCACATACAGGATCTAGTACATGAAAGTTTGTGGGTTTTTCCCTTACCTTTTCTGGCTCATCTTGCAGTTGTTGCTGGTCTCTACTCTGTATGTTACACAACCTTTGGCTATGGGCAACAGAGCGTTTCAATGGCTCATCATCGCTGTCAGAATCTACATAGAGTGCTGCAGAGCTCTTAGACTTGAAAGTGTATTTTCTGTAAATTAAAAACATGGCTATAGAACTTCACAGCATTGTAGCATCATACAAACATGTCTCAAAGTAACTGTTGAAACACTGCTTTCACACTGTTCAACTGGGGAACAAACTGCAACAATGGACAATGACAATTTATTAATATAACAGTCAAGGTTTTCAGAAAAGCTTTTTTCTGTTGGGTTAACTGACATGTTTACTTGAAGCCTGCAGTAACAGCTTACAAAGTTAAAAGTAACTAAGTGTGTGGCTCTTCCTTTTATGGCAAAGGACGCTGTACTTTATTACCTTGCAATCCCAGACTGAAGTAATTTGAGACAAGGCCACATTAACACATAGAATTTGGCATAAATCATTTGACTTGAGTTTTTTAAGTTGGACATAGGGCTTGTCACAACATTATCCAGATATAAGAAGTACAAAAATGCACCAATTTTTCATTTTGCTGTTTGCAAAATTCCATTAAGATAAATTCTTGCTTCTTTAGAACAGAAGACAAAGGAGTCTGGGAAAGTCACAATTTCTGTTTTATTAGTAAATCTGGTCTTTGGGCATCTCTCAATGCAAAACCATCCAATGTGATATCACATTTTTCACAGTATCAAAAATTGGCCGTCTCATATTTGCAAATAAACTTAAGGAATCAACCACCTGCTCCTAAAACACCCATTTTGGCTCCATAGAGTCAGAACAAAGAGCTAGATTGCAGAAGTAGAAATAATTTTGCTTCTTAAACAAGGCAAATTGCACCACTGATGTTAATTTCAGCTATATTCATGTAATACCAATAAAACTCAGATATGAAAAAACACAGTAGCTGAAATAATTTACAACATAAAACCCAGAAAAAAGTAGAAAATCTAAAAATGCCTTGGAACCTAGGCCACAAAACCCCAGGCCATTGGACATGGACATTCCAGAGCTATAACTCACCTACAAGGTGTGGAAGTGCTTACAGTACAGGAATTCACCACCTGGGAGGCTTTCAATGGACGGGAACTATTAAAAGAGCAAAATAATTTATTGCAGTACTTACAGTCTTTAAAAAATAAGTTTACTTGTCTGCTATGCATGCAAATCCATGACCAAAAGAACAAGCAGAATACCATTATGTACTTGCTAATTGCTTAGATTTACAGTAATAACTTCATCACACTATAAATAAACAACAGTTGTTCAAAACCATGTATAATCCTTTAAACTTGATTCACTTCTTGGCGATGCACCCTCAGGGACCAGCTCACAAATTAAAGGCTCTTGGCTCCCATGTCAAGACAACTCATTCCTTTATATTTTATTCCCACCAACACTTGAGTTCCTGCTCCCAAACCACAGTCTCCTGCTGTTGTCTGGATCAGCCGGTTTTCTGACATATCCCACATCTTAATTTCTCCTGCCGTACCCAGATTCCTCTGAACCAACTTCCTGCTCCATTTAATCCTTTCATGGGCTCCTCAAAGTCCATCACTATCACTACACATCTATCAAACAGATGGTAGCCACTCCAGAAATCTTTTCTAATCTTCCCCCTAAACCAGGGCTGCTTCTCTCCAGCCCTAGTTCCCCTTCCGCTCCCTGGTCAATCACAATGGTTTCCACGACTTAAAAAAACTCCAAACATTGGAAAGCTATTTCCAACCTATTTTCAAGTATTGCTGCTCTGGTTAGCGTAAACTGTTTGTTGTGTTTGAGATTTCTACTGTTAAAACAAACTCATGGGAAACATCCACTTACATCTCAAACCACCATTAAACATTTGGCAAAACACCTGCCACACTGCTGAACATATGCACCAGATGTGTCCTAGCTCACTATGGATACCCTGGCTATGTCACTCAGCAGAGGCCACAAGAGACCTAAGGGTTTCTTGTTCCTCATTCTGCCACATGCTTCCTATGTGACAACTGCCACATTTTATCTCTGTGTCTCAGGTCAGGCAGCTGTACAGAAGTAACAGTCTCAGAGAGAAGAAGAGAGTATTTTCAGCATGCAAAGTGCTCAGATACTACAGTGGCACAGGAAAGACAATGAAAAATGAATAACAACAGCACAAGAGGCTCAAGTGGAAATTAGCAGAAAAGGGTAGGATGTTTTGTCTTCTAAGCAGAGTTAGAGTGCTCTGAAGGGAAAGGTAATCTAGATTACTTTGGACTGAGAGGCCTACATTTTAAAAATTACTAACAGAAGTGTTCTTAGAAAGAATATAAAGTTATTTTCAAGGACAGTGAAGAATATTATCTTACCAAATATTCCCTAGATAATGCTAACTATCTCTTCCTACTGCTTCTAACATGCTTCCTTTCCAAACATGTTCCTATGACAGCAGCATTACAAACCAGCAGCACACATCTGAAGCTGCATAATTGTAATGCTTCCTTGCTCAGACATCCTCTAGAGGAGATCTGAGAAGTGCCTACCTTGTGACAAACATGATTTAACAGAGCAGGGACCAAAGCCGCACACTTACATGGCAGAATGGACGCTCCATCCCAGCGTCAGTGGCAGCCTGGTGCTTTCTGTGCAGTGGGAAAGCAGGGTTAAGTATCTGGGAATAACCACCTGCTGCCCCACTTTATGATTGAGAGACAATGCTACATTGAAGCTGTATCGTTTCAGATGAAGAATCAGGACCCTGAGAGAGATAAGAGAAGGACAAATGTTCATCTCAAGACAGAAGTCATAGAAAACCTATTCAAAATCCAAGTAAGCCTTTTTTCCAAAGGCATTCACCTGACCAAACCAGATTATCACTTTGGGGTGGTAGGCAAATGCTGACCATCCCTTATCTGCAAGACACAGGTAATTACACCCCCTCTGTTCATCACTTAACTTGTACAATATTGAAATTCCAAAATATATTTTCTGTATCTGCTTCCTTCACATCCCAGCAATCCCAAGAAAAGGGGAAGGGGAAAACTTAGAACTTAGTCCTCCTTGTGTAGTGATAGGGAGGAAGAAACAAGTACTGCTGAGGGTTTCCAAGGGCTTCTACAGAGTGAAACTGAAGAACAGCATGAACACTGACTGCAGGTGCACCTCTTTCTCACTGACTACTGTACATGCTGTCCTGCTCATTTTCCCAGCTTTACTCTTCAAGGGATTTTTGCTTGCACTTCTGTAACATGCTTCCAGGAAGGAGAGGAACAGGTGTCAGCATTTACCTGGGAAGCCTGTTGAACTTGTGTGTGACAACAGCAGACTTTCCATTGCACTTCTCACAGGAATACTCAATCTCCTCTGCCTGTTTAAGGGAGCAGAGAAATTACTTGTGGAACAAAAGAGAAATCAAAGAGATCCCAACCAAAAATACATCACATCTGTTACACAAACTCTTCAAAACAGCAGTAACCACTTAAAATTATAATCACCTTCAAGTTGAAGCAGTAAGAGGACATTTAATAGGAGGATAGGCAGCAGACCATAAAATTTCACATCATATCCACTAACACAGGTGGAATTCTTCTTGCAAGTCTACTGGAGACCAGAGAATTAGCCACCATTATGACACAAAATAGCTTCCAAAGGGAGGAGACTATCTTGTGAGGTTATCAGTTTTCTCTCCCATACACAGGACTTGTTTGTTGGTTTGTTTCTTTTTTCCCCTAATAATCTTCAGTGGATGTGGTGCCATAATTTCTCTCTCTTGTTCAAAACCTCTGCTGTGTTCCTCAAAAGGTATCCTCATCTAAACTTACCAAGGATATGCTACATGAGAGTAGAGGTGTGGACAGACATCAAAAGGGAAGCATTCTTTCCTGAAATTACATAACCTGCCCATCAAATATTCCTACAGTGCTTCACCTTAAGTGAAGTCAAATTACATTAAAATTTTAGTGTTTAAGTCCTAAGACCTCCACTACATTTTAGAAGAAAAAGCACGTCAGCTATTCTCTCTGTTGAAAGTACTATCTATACAGAGAGGAAAAAAAAAGTTTGCTTGAAGATATGACAAAATACAACACCAATTCACAGACATACAGTTCATTTTCAGCTTTCAGAAGCTTCACCTTGGAGCTCTACTTAGAAAGCAACCATCCACATATTACAGCTATTTTTTTTTTAATTATTGTACCTGCATGACTTTTTTCCTTCATGCTAATTAAGGCTTGTACACAAGCTGTTGAAGCATCCTAGCCCAGGAGAGGTAGCACTTCCTGAGTGATTATCCCAATGTGACAGCCTCCCTTCTCTCTGTATTTGTTTACACCTCAACTCTTTCATCACAAAATTGGGAAGTTTACCTATTTTACATCAGTTAATTTCTGCACAGCATTTTACAATATAAACTTCCATATGCTGTTAATGGACAAACCTCAAAAAAGTTCAATGTTATTTCACATGCCTGCAAACCACTGTCATAGAAACTAATAATCAGCTGTACAATCAGAATTTCCATATGGTGCATGACCTGTACACACTCCACAATGCATAAAACCCCCCCTCAAAGTACATACCCGAAAAAAGAGGTCAAGAGAGTCTTGGATGGATCGGGAAGGAAGGAATTTCTTCCTTCGAGGAAGGTCAATGGAGAGGTCATTAAACTGTTCTCGTTTAGTGACTGTTTCACCACACCTAAAAAAGAAACATGCTTGTGCAAGTCTGATGAAAAAATAAACTTGAAACTAACAAACATTTGCATGGGTTTAGGGTAAAGTGACTTCCCAGTTCATCCTATTTTTACTCATCAAAATGGAAGTGTTTGATGCTCAGGACAAAGTTGGAACTTGCAATTTCTTTTTGATGCTTTAGAAGTTGAAACATTTGCTTAAGGGTTAGAACAAAAATGCACAGATTGCTTTGGAGAGGCAAATGATCAGGTATGGAGGAAATCAAAGTGATTGCTATAGCTGAATACATCTGCTGCAGAGGTCACATGCAATGAGTGCCCAAACATATTGGTTGACATCTTTTTCTGCAAGAATGTAGAGACAGAAGAAAATGCCATTTCCTGGAAGCCCTTAGAAAGATCAAATTTAAAATGTGGCATGCCCTTTTCCTAAGAGGAAACATTACTTGGCTGAAACCCCCTTTTCTCTCTATTCTCATACAACTGGTATACAAAGAGCAAAGCACAAAGGCTTTCCAGTGGAAATGCAATGAAGAACTAGGTGGTATGAAACTGTTTAAAGAAGGCCTGCAGCAGCAGCCAGCGTGGTGCGAAGTTCACAGCATTTGTAGACAAGAGAGTATTCTTCTAAATATCTAGCCTTGGATAAAGCACAGTTCTTAGTTGTGGTTACTGCAGCTGAAGTCTTGTGAGATGGGAACACTTCCTAGTCTTTTAAGGTAAGTGTGAAAAAAGCTGTCAAGCACACTTACATTTTGCAAATAATAGAATGCTGAACCTCAAACTCTAAGTTACTGATAACGGGACATGTATAAACTTTGGTGGCTGAGAGGTCATCAGAAGCACGTCCTGGTGAGTTATCCTCATTAGGGATTGGTTCACTCTTCCAAGTTTTGTTTAACTTTTCCATGTCTTCCTTCAGCTGATCCAGACACTGGCTCAAGAATTCATGTGCATCCTAGAAACAGGGCAAATGCAATGAAATGGCTTTGTATAACTTCATTCAGTATTTTTCTCCAACACACACAGACTGGGGAATTATGTTCATTTCACTGCATTCAGTAATACTGAGGCAGTTCTGCTCTAACAATCATTGCCATTCAACCAAAAGTCACTGTCAAACACAGCTGAAGCTTGACAGGTGTTCAACACAGTCCAAGCACTGGACAAATTGCACATAACTGTTTCCAGACAATGATACTTACATTCTGCATGTACCCAGAAAATCTCTCTGCAGTAGCTGAAATGGCACTTTTCACCTTCTTGAGCAGCTCTTTCTTAACCTCAGGGCTGCAGACATCTTTTTTAGCAAGCAGATGGGCAAAACGTCTGCAGAAGTCAAGGCAATGAAACACTGGTTGGTTTTCCAGAACTTTAGAGAAACATAATAGAACTCATGATACCTTATTTTAAGAGTTCCTAAAAGCTTCTGTCCTGTGATAAGTGGTTCAGGGGTTCTGTATGAAAATATCCCACATCTAATTAACCATTTAATTAATTAATTAACATCTAATTAATTAATTAACATCTAATTAATCAGATTTCAAGTATTTTGAGATCTCATTTGAAGCCATCATCAAACAGCATTCAAATGAACAAAAAAACCCAATCCACAATCTTTTAAGGTAAAGAGAAAAAGCCTTATAAAGCTCTAATAATGTATTTCTCCTCTTTTACAATGAGGAAAAAACCTCATAATGCTTCTAAAAAACATTTGTACTGATAGGAAATATGATATCACACAGTACCAAAATAAGCAATACACAATCACTAAATTCAACTTGAATGATCAGAACGGTTTCTATTTATGTTTTATTTTTAAACTTCCACTCATTTTCAAGCCTTACATCTTTCAGCAGTAAAAACATTTTAACAGAGAAAAAGCTGTAGCAAAAAGAGCCATGAGGAGTTCCTTGGTTCAAGCTAGTGCTTCTGTCAGCTTCGCTACAGAACTTTTGAAATTAACTTTACTTGTGCCTCTGAGCTACAGGACATACACACCAAATATATTCCAAGCAAGCACATGTTTTGGTCATGCTAGATGCACATAGGAAGGTGATAGGAAGATGTCACATTGCATGACACAAAGAACCCCCAACCCAAAGACAGGGAAAACCTGTGTAATCCCCTTGCATCCCAAACCCAACAACGCATACTCAGTTAACCCCAAGAATCTGATCAGTTTATTGCAGCTTGACAAGTTTCTGCTACTCTGCTGAACTCCAAGAACAGCATGTGCTGTCCCGGCCCTCTACAGCTGCTCTGTGAAGCACGTTAGGAAACCACAGCACAGTTGATAATCAATCACTGATCAACCAGAAAAACAGTCACCAGGTTAGATGGTATAGCCAAACCAAGAGAAGACAAAGTAGATGCTTTGAGTATCAACTCTGACTTGTACAGGATGACACACTGCCCATTAGGTATATGGAGCACAACCTTCAGAGGTCTTTCTATAAAAATTAGAGAAAGGACATTTCAAGAGGCACATGGAACAACCTCTGATCCCAAGTAGTGTAGAAAGAGTTCAAGATGACACACCAAAAATAGAAAATTACCTCAAAAGATATTAAAAATTGATGGAACAGAAACACAAGTGGTTCTGATAATCCTGCATCTTATTTATTGACAGAAAATAAATGAGGTGCATCAGAGAAAATATAATAAAAACCCCAAATGGCTGAATTTAGAGAAAGATTAAGTATGCAAAACTTGAACACTTTCCACAGCTACCAAACAAAAGGCATAAGCCCCCACATATCAGGTGAAGTTAGTGATCAGCTTAAACTCTACCTGGCAAAGTTTTTAAAATAAACTTTTCTGCATCTAACTTATTTTGCAATTTCTTACATTTTCTTCGGAAGCATTTCACTCTGCCACTAGAAATACAGTAAAAGAATGCCTGTAACTCAATATTATAAGTTTTAAGAGCTGATTTCCTATTTCAAAAGTAAATCTCCAAAATACAGACAGCTCTAGGATTTCTTTTATTATCTATACAGGCAAATGACCCTCTACAAGGATGCTTCAGTATTAGAAAACCAGTTTCTCAGTAAAGGAGAAAAACAGCTTTCACAGAATGTGAGTTTTACCTGATAAGTGCATTGAGTGGAATTTTTTTCCATGGGATACCCTGTTTGAGCAAATCATTAGCAAAAGACTGAATTGAAAACAAGGACTGTAGAATGGCATTCATATAGCAGGTGTTTCCCAAGTTTGAAAACCTGAAAAAAAAAAAAAAATTCGAATACTTTGTGTCTAATGGTCAATGTGCAATGTGCAAACCTGCTGCCAGAGTCAAACACAGCACTACTAACACACAAGATTTTCATCCCAACCACTCCCCACAGAGCATCTTACTGGAGCTGTTCCCCAGCCCTTCAGCCTAAACTGAAAACTCATTTATCAGGAAAGCACCCACGAATTTCTACAATCAAACTTTTAAAAAATGCACATATATATATATATATATATATATATATATACACACCCCCATACACACACATATACACGCACACATAAAGACAGAAAAATGAATCATCATTAAAGGAACATTAATTACCTGAAATTACTATGTCTCTCAAACTCCCAAGATGTGAATTCAGGAATACATATCCTCCAAACTAAGAAAAGGGTTCCCTCCCTCAGTGTTCATTAATTTCAGGATTATTTTTTTAATTAAATAATTACAACAAGAATGTGCATGTTCTGATGATCAAAGTATGCACACTAGATAAAGAAAATTAAATTTACCCTTGCAACTGTTGTTGAGGATGGGTGGAAAGGGGCACTCGGGGTTTGTTCCATCCTGTGTAATCTTGATTAGATCTCATTTTTTTAACAGAAAGAGGGGCAGGCTGAGAAAGGAATCCCAGGCTTCTTTTGGCTGAAGAGGTCTGGCTGGATACACTAGACCTAGAAACATAAAAGCATAAGAAGACAGAAAATTTGTAATGTTCTGCCTTAAAGAGCTATAGTCCACGACACTGGAATCGCAGCACCATGGAAGACAAGGAGTGGTGAAGCCATACAAGATAACTGGAATGTATCACAGTGAAAAAGAGCTGTGACAGAGAACACTTCTTTCCAGAAGTGTTAAATTCTTAGCTTGGTTAAATCTTCTTATATCCACTGGTGTACATGCAGTATAACCAAGTCTTTGGTCTTAAAACATTTAATAATTCCCCAAACTCTATGATGAGAGGAAGAATAATTACATAGCATGAGATCACTCCCAAGATAGGCTTAAAATTCACATCTGGGCCAGAGTCTTAATTTCCAGTCTCTTGTTCTTGTAACCTAATCACCAACTATGGACCTCAATTCCTAACATTTAAACATGGACAATGCTTCTTTTCTCCCTTGATCTTGTATCTCATCTATCTAGGACAGGGACCATGAGTCTGACTGCACAGCACCTGACAAATAAGAACCCCAAGCTCAGCAGGATTTACTATTTGCTAAAATACTGTCATTAAAATATAGAATTGCATGCTATCTATCTACTTGGGAAAAATGAAGCACGAGTTCAGACAACTTCCAGAGTTCATAGAGTATTTGAACTATCTAGTTATTCACAACAACTATAACAGACTTGAGTGATTTTACAAAGTCTTTCTATTGCAAGAAGTAACTAGAGTTTGTAGATGTAAGCAGGGCAGTTGAAGACACTTTGAAGAACTGCACTGTGCTCCGGAAGGAAAAAAAAAACCAACAGAACCCACCACGTTATGCATCTAAGCACCATGTGATCAACACACAGGAAACTGAAGAGCTTAATTCCTGTGAAACAACTGCTATTTACAGCTCATTCTAGTGAATCAGCCCTACCTGTCCAGGGAGGAACTGCCAGTGGAGTACTCTTTTGAAGAGGATCGACTACCATAGAAAGATGATGACTGCAGTGGTAAAACACCTTTAAAAGAGAAGGAAACATAGGACATTTTGTTCCTGGTTACACAGCTATTTTTACAATAAGCAACTTGTTTGAAAGTATTTAGTCAAAAGGTTTAAAAATCCTCAAATACTGGTTTCTAGAATTGGTTGGGAGATGACTAATACATATGCTTAGAAGTACTAAAGTGAATATTAATGATGTATAAGTAAAGGCTTGATGGAGTTTCAGGTATTCAATTCAGTCTCCATCAAACCCTAAGTGCAATATGAAATATTAAAAAGTCATTATCTTCACTACATGAATGTTAATAAATAGCTACCTCTTGTTAAGAGAGACAAGATACAGGTACAGAAAACTCCTGATTTTCAATGCAGTGCTCTCAAAATTCAAGGTAAATATGCAGAAGTGAAAACAGCTTCTCCTCTGACTCCCAATTCCCACAGTAAATTACTACATATGTGGGGAAAAATAAGAGTTATTTTATTGATATGATATCATTGTGACAGATCCTGACACTTTAATGCCTCAGATGGTGCCACATTAAAAAAATGCTCTCAAGAGTTAAAACCCCACCAATTACAGTGAATCTCAGTGTAATTTAATTTGAATAATGAATAACTGTTTGCTTCTTTTCCAGCTTGAAGTTGTTTGAGCCATGCGATTTTCAGAAATGCAGATATATGAAAGAATTTTGCAAGAACTTTGCAAAAACTTGCAGGGATACACAGACTCTAATTTTGACTCTGAAGACAAAACCAGATGTCCATTCAGAGGTCCATTCAAATGTTCACCTTACCAGCTCTTCCAGCAACGTATTTGTGCCATGAGAGATGCATTAAAAAAAAGAATGCATCCACCACCATTCCCCCATAAAAACAAGATCTTGAATGCATTCCACTTTTTGAGAAAAGAAGCTAAGTATTTATTCATAAAACTGAAGAACAGTGCTGCTTACTAGCTTATCTACATATTGTCAGTATTTTTGTATTGTCTATAAAGCCTTGTCCCACAGCAGTATCCAACAGAACTTTGGTACAAACAGGACCAGAGTCCTGGCCCCTGTAAGTTTTGGGGAAGAGATAAGGAAGTAAAAGCAAACAGGAGACATCTCAATCACAAAAACCAGCCTACAGTTCACATGGGCATTAAGAGCAATGGGAAATTTTAAAAATATATAAGAAAGCAAGCAAAAAGGAGTTTACAGAAATCGCCTCCCACGTGAAAGGGCAGCTTTGAGCAGCTTGAAGCTGCTTGTTGGAATTTTCAAGCAAACTGGCTCATGGGCTGGCATCAGTACTGAAGAATAAAGGTCAAGGCCACACTAGAGCAGGACAGGCTTTGAAAATGAAGGCAGGTTATTTGCATCTCATATATGGCTCTGGAGGAAGCAACAAAGTTAATGGCATAGCAGATTAGGAAAAAACGCCTCTGCAGCAACTTGCTGAAGTTGTACCAAAGGGGCAAAATTGTACTGGTCAAGGCTAGGTATCATTTGGCTTTACATTATTTTTTACCTGATGTCCTATTCTCCTCAGCCTGCTTCAGGTTCAATTGTTTCTCTCTGCTACTATTCAAGTACTTCCATGCTGGATCACTCAAGGCTTTATTATTCCTACAGAGAGAAAAGTAGAAGGCAGTGCAGCTATGGAAGATATGGGATATTACTGTTCAATATTTACAACTTATTTTAAAGCATTTCTCTCCTATCACCTTTAATACTTGACCATGAACAGTAGAACTTCACTCACACATAAGTTTAACTCACATAATTCATTTAAAGAAGCCCTCTTACAATTAAATTTGACTTCAAACACATGGAGCTTCTTCTTCAAATGGCAATTCCCCTTTATCAGTTTTGTTTTGAAAAGGGTCAAAGCACATGTAGTCCACATGCAGTTCTGACTGACATAATCAACAAAAGATTGATGACACAAAATTTGTATGCGCCAGTTCATGGAAATCAACTGCTGGAGTAGTTTGTATTTCCCTTATTAACCCTGAACACATACCTCATTTCAAGCACCCAATGTATTCATAAGCTGACTGGCCTGGTCTATGTGGCTGAGAGCATTCTTTTAAGAAAAATATCCCTTTACAAATGAACAAGGAATGCAAAATCAAAAACAAGTGTTACTTACGTTGAAGAATCATTCTCTTTGGGATAATCTTCACTCATTTCTGAACCAGGGGGTTGTGTTCTTTTCCTCTTTTCACTGATGACAGAAAAATTTGTGGTCATTCTTTCTGAAAGGTTAGCAAATGTCCCTCTTCCAACTGAATACAATTCCTCAATGCCTTCCATGCATTTTGGACCTATCTTCTGCAATCTCCACTTTTATAGCATACAGTGAGGCATTTGGTCTGCCCAACTCTTAAGCTGTACTAAAAGCTCTAGTACCAGCACCAGTCAGAGGCTATAAAAGCACGTATTAACATCCTGTTAAAAGTAACAGCAAAACTAGAGGAAGATTTATATCCACCTGTAGCTCTATAAAGAGCTGAATTTTTACAGTACCATAGTGAGAAGAAAACCCTCCTACCGATTCTCCAACAAGCCTGTCCTGTGCGGGACTGATGATGCAGGAGATGCTGCAATGTTTGCCCTGTTGCTTGGTGCTCCAGCTCCAGCAGAATTCTTAATAGAGCCTCTCGCTGGGGTACCCAGCACCTTGCGGAATGTGTTCTCCTCCTTACTCTCCACAGTCACTCTTTTGGGAGGAGTCTGCAAAGCCCAAGTGGAGTGGGCCAGGGAGAAAGCCCAAGAGTGAAAAAACAGGATCATCTTTAGTCTAATCTATGATTCCCACCACTTTTTATTTGCTACAGTGTGGCATCCAGAAGTGGAGAGATACTACTTGTAACACATTCAGAGAGTTTAAATACTGATTAGACATAGGTAAAATTTTGACTGAGTCATACAAATCATGAACATTAAACTCTACTGCAGTAACCACTTTCCCTTCTCATTTTCCAATGCTAAGTCAGTTGAACTTCAGTTTTTAAAATCTCCTTTACAAGCTTTGACATTAAAAAAACCCAAGGCGTGATTCCTACCTATCCCCAGATCAATCCTGGGTGGTATTACAATTAAAAATATTAAAAGGCCGTACTAAAACCCACATAATTAAAACAGTGCCCTGACTGCCTTGGGCCAAACAAGCTCTATACATGATGCAATGCAAAGAGGTAATAATTGGTTGACTAAGGAATGTTGGTCAATTTTAGACTTGAAAACTGAACATGTCTAATCTCACCACTGTATATATAGCCTCGAGTTTTTGGAGTGAGATTGCCTTTAAGGTAACATGTAGAATTTGTTTTGGGACAATGTCAGGAATAGTCTCCCTCAGGGCAGTAAGATAAGTGTATTCACAGAGATAACAAAGTAAATTAAAGCTAGTAGATACACCATGAAATCTGGGGAGAAAAAGAAGAAAAAATATTTTGAAGGGAAACAACTTCTGGGGAAAAGACTGTGAAATTTACACAAAATGTGAGCAGAATTTACACAAAAATTTACACAAAAATATTCTGACATAAACCTGGATCATCTGCTTTTCAATGTACACATTTGGCTGAAGTCTGCTAAGCCCATTGAGACCTATGCTGACTAAGACATGGTCACACACATGTAAGGTGTTTGGCATAAAACAAAGGCAGATTCAGAACTATGCGAGAAGCAAGTCTCAGTCATGTACTTTCCTTCTATTTCTACTTCTCTGCCTAAACCCTCATATGCGAAGGACATAGTCTGACTTCCATAGCTAGACACTGACCTTTCTCACTCATGATGTCTCCTCACAAACAAGATACAGCACTGCCAACCAACCTATACCCATCTATTCCAAGCTCTCTTGATTACAAGCACTTTGGATGTAAAGTATTTACAGTGCCATTACAACATACAGTAAAGAGAATGAGAGGAAGAGAGGAACATAATAAAATTAGAGAGGAAAAATTTGAATAATTTAACAAACCTGGTTCTCTATGTAAGAGAATTGCCTGTTAGCTTCCTTCTGTGTGGTCCTGCTGCCCAGCACACCTCCAAAACTGCCAGATCCTTGTGAGGGTTTCCCAGCTGACAGAGAAAGTACACAATATTTGATCTGATTGTCGTTTAACTGACTGCAATTTTTATTTGCAAAATATTTAGCTGGAGTTGATTTTGGAAAGGGCATGCCAGATTTCTTGCCAATGGACTACAATATTCTGAATGCACAGACATAAGCATGTGTTTATGGATATCCCTCATACTGGTCATTTAGCCACTTGGCAGCAAACCTCCTATCCTTAAAAAATAAACAAAATAAAGTAAGTAAAAGAAAAAATGGAGAGACATGGGAGATTAACAACTTTTCAAATACCAACACACAATGTAAACAAATCCCTTATGTTAATCTCTGATTTTTGTTCAGCATGAGAAAGGTATAAAACAAAAAATGGGGTTTGAGGCCAGAAAGAAGCATTTACAGAAGTGCAGAGAAAGCCAGGAACACAAGGACAAAATGTGCTGAAGATATGTGCTGGTTTTGGCTGGAGCAGTTAATTTTCTTCACAGTAGCAAGGATAAGGCTATGTTTTGGATTTGTCCTGGAAATAGTGCTGATAGTAGAGATGTTATAGTCATTGCTGAACTCTGCTCACAAAGAGTCAAGGCCTTTTCTGCTGCTCACATCACCCCTCAGGAAGCAGGGGATGCACAGAAAGCCAGGAGGGGACACAGACACAGCTGACCCCAACAGACCACAGAGATATCCCACACCATGCAGCATCATGCTCAGTGTACAAAGCTGGGGAAGAAGTAAGGGAGGCACAGTGATGGTGTTTGTATTCTCAAGTCACCATCACACATGGTAGAGTGCTGCTTTCTTGGAGATAGCTGAACACCTGCTTGCCCATGGGGAGTGGTGAGTGAATTCCTCATTTGTTCTGCTTGCGTGCTCAGTTCTTGCTTTACTCACTGAACTGCCTTTGTCTCTACCCACAAGTTTCCTCATTTTCACTTTCTCATTGTCTTCCCAACCCCACTGGGAAGACTGAGTGAGCAGATGCTTGGGGCTTAGCTGTTGTTTAATATGGTTATACCATGATAAGATGGGGAAAAGAAAACACACCACCTCTCCATAATGTTATAACATGATTTACAACAATTGCACTTACCAGTATGAACCCTGTCTTGATGGACTGCATCCAAATACATCCGCATTTCATTTGCATCTTTGAAAGGTACCTTATCAATTGTCAGAAAGCTGGTATCCTTTAGTGTTAGCATCAGGCAGCACAGTTTTCTGCCATTTGGTCGTAAGGTCACAGTTTTAATGTTATGGCTTAACTGAAAACAAGAAAGTGACTATAAGCATAAATCCAACTTTAAAAGGTCAAAATACTTACAAATTCAAACAAAATAGTTCAAATAGACAAGCTAAGAGAAACTCCCAGCAAAATACTTCTTGCTCCACTTCAAGGAAACATTAAACCTCATACAATTAATACAATCTGTGACCTTGGCATCTGACAGGACTGCAAGGACAGTATCACTATTGCTCAACAGTCTCTAGAATCCTGGATAAGCTTTCTGAAACTTGCTTTTCTACTGAGTGTGACATCTGTAAATGTAAAGGAAAAACAACTTTATGAAGTCCCACTTAGTAAAAACTTCCACATCAAGTGCAAAATACAATTTAAGATGGGGAAAGTTTCAAGTATTAAACACAAGTGTCTCACTTCACGATTTGCTCTCAGAAAAGACAGATTTGAAATAACTTAAAAAATCTGCTGAGGGAGTAAGTCAGTAAGAAACATGCTTACTCTGCATGCAACATCGTAACAATTAAGTAGTACCAAAACTTTCAGGGTTATGGTTGAGCACAAGAATAATTTTAATAAGACTCTGAGCTCCCTAATGATGCCACTGCTATTTTATAATATAATAATCTTACTTGTGCTTCATGCTAAGTCACCTGCAAAAATTGGCTGTTGGGTAAAGGTTCTACTACTCATGCAGGTTGAGCTTATCACAAAAAGACTGAGATAGTAAAAGACACTTCATGTCCACCAACAAGATTTCTTTTTTTCCATTAAGATCTCTAGCTTCTTGGAAAACCAATCTAGACACAACAGCAGCTTGTAAGAGGGGCTGGAAAACCACCTCGATCAGAAACTAAGGGTTTGTTTTAATGGGATCATTACACTTTTGAAACACTTTGTGCTCAATCCTTGTATTTTGGGTTGGGTTTTTTTTTTTTTGGTGGGCTGCTGGGATTCTTTAAAAATACAAACTAAAAATATTTTCAAATACCTAAGAATAATAGGCTCCAAATTTTTCATGCTCTCTTAAAACACTGAGTCCACTGCAAAGGGATTACAATTACTTCACCATCTCAGAGCAAAACAACCCATTTCAACTCAAAATGCTGTCAGAAGACTCCATCCATACTCTTCATGCACCTGTTATGACCCAGTCAGTGTCACAAAGTTTTGGCAGGTGTGGGGAAACAAAGTATTTTTCTTAATGCTATCTAGGACAACTTAGTTAAAGCTCTGAAACATCTCTAAGACTTCATCTGACAGAAGAAATTTGATGACACACCAGTCACTGTAGAAAGAAATATAATGCTGGATCCATCCAAACCTTCCATTACAGAAATCTAAAAACAGGTAGGGAAACCACTCACAGTCCTCTCAGAGCAGCCTGTCAAAAAAACAGGGAATGCTACTTCTGAAGCAAGATCATCAGGAATTTGTCACACCTGAAATGGCATGCCAACAGCCTGGGGATGTCTCACACAAACTACCCTCCAGCTCAAGCCTCCTTCTCTTCCTTTGCTGCAGTCCCAGCTGCATGGTGGCTTACTACCCTCTCCGCTAGATTCTGCATTCAGTCCTTTCCCCAAATTTCTGTGAAAACACTCCCCTGAGCTCACAAAGAGATCTGACAAGTGCCAGAGACAGCAGCCATGAGAGGCTGGGAAGAAAACCTGCCCCTTTAGGCCATGGTTAGCTGTTCTGTAGGCTCATCCTCCCTGTGGAACCTCCCTCTGAGCTGCTGTCACACCACATCACTCATCCAGGCAGAAAGGAGTGTGTGAGAACAGGCACCCAGGGAACGCACCAGGGGAAGACAAGACTGCTCTCCTCAGGTCCAACAGTGGGTTAAAGCAAACCTGCAGCCACAGCAGCACACGTGAGAAGGCAGAGACTCTTTCCAAGTCTACAGTAACACAGGTGGGAACAATCCATAGCTAACAATTTCCTGACAGCCTTGATTTCCAGGCAACACCAGCTACCAGACTCTTTGCCGAGACTTTTCAGCACACTAAGGCAGCAAAAACCTAACCTTTCAAAAAGAAATTAACTTTTCTCCATAGCATCTGTACACACAGAAATAAATGGCTCAGAGAACAGACTGGTGAACATTACTGACAAAAAACAACAGTGGCATGAAAAAGCAAAAGTCAACATATAGATCAGTTTAGGCTGTTGCAAAGTTGCTAAATAAGCTGGGATTTGTCTTCTTCCAACTGCTCTTGTGTCATTTAAATATTTCTAAAACAGGTATGTATTTCTTATAGAAAAAGCACTCTGCTTTTGATTTGGGGCATTTTGCAGAAAATCTAGGAAAACTGACCTGAAAACAACTATAGCATGAGAAAAGATTTTGCTGAATATTTCAAGAGAACCTTTAACAGTGATCTGCATCTGCATTTAAAACCTAAAACTGTAACAAGTAATGTTCAACAAAGTCTCACTACAGGCTACAGGTGTATTAACATCATTACACTTCAGCTAGGGAAACAGCTAGTATAAAATGGTCAGGATCTTCTCCCCTAGAGAACACAAATGTGCCAGTAAGAGAAAGGTTACAGGTTCCAAATATCCAAAATGTGAGCCACAATGCTGTACACTTCTGTAACTTTTCTGTGTTTCTTTGGTTCTTCCCATTCAGTGGTATATCAATGCCAACCTCGGTAGATCCTTTAACAATACGTGTAAATAATTTACTGGAGAGTTATACAAAGGGATTAGTGTTCAGGAAACCAGGAACAAGAAACAGTGATAGAGGGAAGTCTGTAGGACACTTAATAGCCTTGAAGAGGACAGCTGTTCACAAGAGAGCACAATCCATGCACTGTTAAAACAAAAGCCTTAATGTCTGGCATACCTGAAACGTCGTTGGAATTCCTCCAACATTGTAGTGAACTACTAGATTCACTTTGTTGTCCTTCTCCACAATTTCAAAGCTCCCTTCTTTCCATTTTGTAATCCCAGTCTGCATGCTGCGCATCCGGACAGGGCCGTGCACCTTTAACAGAGCCATGCTTTTTCTCACAGAAAAGAGCTAACGACAGTAAGCGTGCTCCACCCTAAAAACCTGTTAAAAAGGAGAAATTTATAACTTGGCAGGCCAAATAATGGCTAAAGGAAGACGGAAGCATGGCTTGAACTTTCCGCAGAAGTTCGGTAGAAGCGTTTTAGTATTTTTAAACACAGTAAGGAAGAGCTGGACAGCAGTGAAGAAAACTTATATTAATAAAATCTCTCCCAGTATGAACAGCAGGGCACCGATTCCTTACTGCTGAAAGGTGAGCAAACACAATTCCAGACACAGAAGTCATTAAAATCTCTTAACTTCAACGGATTTAAGATAAGGAGAAAAAAAAAAAAAAGTGCCCGAGGAAAGCCAGTATGAGATGGGAAACAAAGTTTTGGAGGAAGTCTCCAAAGAAAGGAAACGCGCTCGTTCTGACGGCGCGGGACCCGCGGTCACCTGGCAGGGCCGGGCCGGGGGTCCCCGGCTTCCCCCCCTGCTCTCCGCCCGGGCAAGCCACGGGCCGGGGGGCGAAAGCCACAGCCCAAGCGTTGCGGGAAGCAGGGCGAGGCGTTTTCCCGGTAAAAGCCAGAGGGAATGAATGGACCGGCCCCGGCGCGCAGCCCGGGAGGCGCTGCCGGGGAGGTTCCCCCAGGCATCCCGCGCTCCGGCGCCTGCCGCTCCCGGCCGGGCCTGGCGGTGGTCCCGGCTCCTCCCGGGCCTGGCCTCGCTCCGCTCCGCTCCCGCCGCTCACCCGTACAGGGACGCGGTGAACACGGGAGCGCCGCCCGCCCCGGGCCGGGCCGCTCTGAGGGCGGGCGGTCGCCGCGCGGCGGGAGGGGCACGCGGCCGGCGGGAGCGGGTAGGAGTCGGTGGCGGCGATCCCCGGTACCTGCGTTCCGGCGCGTTCCGGCGCGTCCCTGCGGGGCCTGGGGCCAGGCCCGGGGGGGGGGCGGGGGAAGGGGGCGGCGGCGGCGGATGGCGGGAACCGGCCACAGCAGCGCGAGACGGCGCGCAACGCGCGCCCGCTCACGTCAGCGCGGCAGCGCCTTCCCGGCGCGCCCCGCGCGCGCCCGCTCCGCGCGCAGGCGCTGGCGCCGCAGCGGCCCCGCCCGGCCCCGTCCGGCCCCGTCCCGGCGTGCCCCGCGCGCGGGTGAGAGGTCGCGGCGGCGAGCGCTGAGCCCATGGCGGCGGTGACGGCGGCGGCCTGAGGCGGCGGCTCCGCTCCCATTTTCCAACCATGCACAGCCTGGCCACGGCCGCGGTGAGCGCCAGGCTCCGCGCCCCGCGGGGCGCACGACGGGACGGCGTTGGGGATGGGGCGCTGTTGCGCGGGCCGTGCGGGGAGCGAGAGCGCGGCCGCTTGGGGCCGCTTGGGGGGAACTTGAGGCCACGGGGTGGCGGAGCCCCGGTGAGCTCCATTCCCTCGGCATCACCCGCGGGGTCCGCTTGGCAGCTGCTGCACTCCGGCCGCTCCGTGCCGGCGGTGCGGGCTCTGCTGTGGCGGGGCCCGTCCAGGGCCTGGAGGGTTTCCCTGCGGGGCGAGCCGGCTCTGCCTCGGGTGCCTCACACAGGGCTTCCCTTCCTGACCCCCTGCCTGCCCTGCTCCCTCTTCCCCTCCTTCCCCCTGCCTGCCTCCTGTAGCCAGTCAGTGTTTTAAGGTTCCTTAAAGAACCACTAGAGAAGCTATCAGCAAAAGTAGCTTTAATACAAAAGCAGAAGCATGATAAATTTTGTTGATAAGGTTTGCTCTACTAAAAAAGCACATAGAGGAAAAGCAAACAAAAGTCTAGAATTAATTAATCTACAACCAAAATAAATCCAAATAATTATCAATAGAGTGTGTGGCAGGGGAAGAGCAGGGAAGAAAAGGATAAAGATAGGGTAGGATAAGAAGGGATAAGGAAGACCTTCCCACTGAGGCAAAAGGTTCAGAGTGGATCTTCTTTAAGTGACCTTAAAACACTTATCTGTGACACCTCCTGCCTGCCCGGCCACCTCCTCTGCCCTCTGGGAGCTGTTGTACTGCTGGCCTTGACAGCAGAGGGAAAGAGTAGGCAGTGAAAAGCCCCTCGAGGCAGCAGGTGCTGCCTGTTCCTGCTTCCCTTTTGCCCCACTGCAGTGCAGGACCGGCTATGGCTGGTGCTTGCCCTCATCCCCCTGAGGAAGCTGCCAGGATTGGATATGGTGCCTGGGGTTCAGGCTGGCCGGAGTGGAACGGTGCCCCGGCCTGGGTGGGTTCAGAAATGGAAGCTGAATTTGAAGGATGCAGTTATTGCTGTGTATCTGCCATGTGATTGGGTTTGTGTTTTGGTTTTCTCTCCTCCAAATGCTCGTTCATGGCATGTGTAAGACTTCCTAGAGCTGATTGAGTCTCTGAGTACTGAGTGTGGGAGGTGTATTGCAAAAGCAGCAGTTAGAGCTGTTTCAGGTGAACTTGGCTCAAGGGTCTGGTTGGACTACCAAGGTAATGAGTAAGTAAAGTTTTGATGAACAGCAGTTAGAGAACTTTTTAAGTTTCTCCTCTTTGTTTAAATGCTTGTGACTTTAACTGGTTCTTGGAGTGCTGTCAAAAACGTCTGATTTGAAGTACTGTTCTCCAGAGCATGGAAGGGTGTGCCAGATCAGGTAAACTCTCTTAATCAGCATTTCCATTTTTATAGCACTGTAATTCTTTAGTGTTTGTTGAAATGCATGAAGGACTCCCATTATGCGTATCTCCCATTAATCCTCTGTCTGTGTTCTAGTTACCTCTCTTTTAAAGACAATTTTAACAAAAATTCAGAATAGAGATCAACTTTATTTTAGGACTCATTTGAGTATATATTCAATTTATGCATAGTTTATGCTAGCTGGTAGTTCTGTATTGAAATGTTTCCTACCACAGTCAGTGAGCTTAGACTGGAGGTGACAGGGAAGGGTGTTTGGCTCTGGAGATGTGCTCAGCACCTGTGGTAAATAAAGTCACCTCTTAGTAAGGTCAGGAATTGGCTCAGGAATCCCTTTGGGTATTGTGAGCACTGCTGTGATAAAGCTGTGGTGAGCTAGAGCATTGGTCTTCATGCAGTGATGCTGATGGCAGAGCTGACACTTAGGTGTCTGCCCTGAAGGCATCACAGTGCTGAGGACAGACTGAAACCACTAAATGTAGCTGTGATTGGCTGTAGGGCAGTGAACGCCCTGCTAGAATCAGCTAATTCACTGGTGTGGAAGCTCAAAGTTCATTTTTGGTGTTTCTGAACCAATGGCCTATCAAAATAGTTTAAAAAGCACATGTTATCCAGTTAGTCAATGTGTGGCTTTGGCTGACCAGGACTTTTACCAGTGTGCCTAGCAGCAACTGCTCAATTAGGAAGAGAAAGCCTTTTGCCTAAATCAATTTGTTGTGTGAGTGTTAGAGATGTCTTTTCTCCAAGAAGGAGAAAAGGTGTTACAAGATTTTTCCTGATCTAATGCTGTTGAAAAGTGTTGCTTTCCCTGTGTGCAAAGGAAAGTCTGCCTGGTGGGGTTCTGGACTGGAGCTTGCAGGATTTCTGCGGCCCTCAGGGTTCCCCAGAATTTTGGGTCTTAGAGGGAGAAGAAGAAACAATAATGAAATAGGGAATTAGGAAAAAAAACATGTCTTTCTATATAAACTAAAACAAAAAGAGCAACTGTAGAACCTATGAAAAGCAGTTTGTTCTGGCTAAGGCAGATATTGGACATCATAAACTTAATTGTGTGGAAAATCTACTTAGTGTTCTCTAGGGATCACAGGCACATGATTGTGCTTTTAAGGGGTCGATGTATTTAAGCTTACAGGAACTGAAACTTCCAGTGAGTCTAGAAAAATAGATGGAAGCTTTAGATAATACAATTATAACAACAGTATTGCTACACTGCTTGTCAACCCACCATCTCACATAAAAACAAATGAGCTCTGTTCATTCTCCCTCTCTTTTTGAGCTTCAGTGTAGAAGTAAGCATTGCAATTGCACCCACAGTTGTAGGGGCACAAGAAACTTGGCAGGATCACTAATTTAGTTTGAGATTTGGGGGGAAAAAATTACAAATTGTGTAGGTGACTGTCCTAGTTCTGGCCAGAACAGAGTTAATTTTTGCATTAGATGGGAAGGAGCATAGCTAGGCCCCAGAGATTATTCTGTACCACCTCACATCATTTTTCAGAGAGGGAGGAAGGACTTGATTTGAGTTTGGGCCAGTGTGGCCCAGGAAGCAGTTGGGTATTGTAGGGGGATTCTGTGGGGTGAGCAGTAACTTTTCTTTTCTTGTACCCTCTGTCACTAATATTAGTTAGTTTTCTTATCCCATTGCTGTTCCCAGTAAATTGTTGCTATCTCAACCTGTGATCATTACCTTTTGTGCCTCCAATTACCCTTTCCATCTTGGAGCAGGGGGTCTGGGAGGGTAAGGAAGGAGTGACAAGTGATTTGGAGTGGTTTCAGTGGGAACAGTAAATGGGAGATTACCATCCCTAAACCATGACAGTGAGAAAAAAGAGGACAGGAGGAAATACGAACAGCTAAAAAAGTACTTGAGCCCAAGAGTACAGGGACTGATAACACTACATTGGCTTATGTATGAACATTTAAGTTAAATAATACAACAGAGCTGGCTGGAGGAGAGAGAAATCCCACAGCTGGGGAATAATCTCTTTGGATGTGACTATGGCAATAAAATGGGGATAAACAGAGGAGGGAAACCTTTGCAGACATAGAGAAAGAAAGCTGTTGGTGTCTGCCAAAGGTTGAGAAGTCTCTCTCCATCCCTCCTGCATGCCTTCTGGGACTGCCTCTGCCATGTGGCTTCAGGTTTCGCTGCAGCCACTTTCAGTTCCTGTATTCTGTGTGTCTCAGTGGTGAGCAGCTTGGTGACAGCATTGCTGTCAGTGTGGTACAGGCTCTGCTTGCATCTGTTGTGGGGAGCACGTGAAGAATTTCAGTTGGGGTTACAGAATGAAGAAATACAGTCCTGTTCCCAGCTGAGATCACTGCACAGTGGGATGCAGAGCTGGTTGGGCTGGCTCAGGAGCAGCAGGTGCCAACAGGGCCGTGCTTGGCTTCAGTAATAACCACTGCAGCAGTGTTTGAAAAGGTTCTGACCTGGTTTTTGGAAATGTTCACACAGGAGGCTTATTGATGGTTTTTGTCTCCTTCAAAATTTTGTATCTGAGTCACCAAACTATCTCCTTAGGAAACCTCCAGAGCATTTGTTTGCACCAAGTGCTGCCTGTGCCAGCAGAGGCAGGAGACAAAGTTTCAGTGATAGACTTGTGCCTTTTTTCTCCACAGAAATTATGATACAGTCCCTCTTTTCCCTCTTCTTCCTAATTTTTTTTTTTTGTATTGAGAACTTGTTGATCTTGATACTGTTCTTTCCCTGATGTTTCGAGAGGCAGAAGCAAAATTTGGATTTCCCCTGAGTAATCCAAATACAGATCTAGGAATACAGGATCTGGAATCCTGTATCAGGAATACAGGCCAGGAATACAGATCTACCCTTCTCTGGGCTTATTTTGTACAGGAATCAAATCATCCTGAGATCTTGCGCAAAGCCATTCTTGAAAAATTCCCTTTTAGCTCCATGCATGTGAACAATATAGCTGGTATCAATACAAGCCATTGGTAACAGCAGCTCTTACTGGCTGTGGCCGGTGTCATGCTGATGGTGAAGTAGTGAAAATTTTTCTACTGTTCATATGAATATTTTTCTCATGTGCCTTGGGTGAACCTCATTGGCAGCTACCAATGTCATGGGTGTTTGTGGAGAGAAAAAGGTGACCTCTGCTTTACTCTGAATCTGTGGAATCTTGCACTTAAAGCATGAAATAAGTGCATGCCAAATGCAGGTGGAGCCCATGATAGCTGGCTGAAGTGTGTGTTGCTCCCCAGGAGCTCTGCACACATGGGCAGCAGCTTGGCTCTCATGCTGAATGGAGTTAGAAAGGTACTGCTTGACAAGGGGATTAAGAGAGACTGTCTTAACAAGTCAGGCCAGGAACTAAAGCCTTAGAATTTCAAATAGGTGAAATACTAACACTAATCTATGGAAAGGATGGATCCATGTCCAGGACATCTTAATAGAGCTGTAGGTCCTGCCCTCTCAGTCAGGAGGTCTTTTTCTGTCAGATTGTGGCAACGGTTTGGGTGAGAACTGGATAAAATGTTTGGACTGAAGCTTTCCTGTTTCCTCTCAGCCTGTGCCAACAGCACTGGCTCAGGTTGACCGTGAAAAGATCTACCAGTGGATCAATGAGCTGTCCAGCCCTGAGACACGGGAGAATGCACTGCTGGAGCTGAGCAAGAAGCGCGAGTCCGTGCCTGACCTCGCCCCAATGCTGTGGCACTCGTTTGGCACCATCGCAGCACTCCTTCAGGTGGGTCAGGCTGCAGCATCAACATGTTGCAGGGCTTGTGCATCAGGTGGATCTGGGGAGGGAATGGTGGGATCCCTTACTACCATTGCTTGGGAGTATGGTCTTTGTTGGATCGTGTGGTGGGGGGAGCAGATGAAGGTTTGGATGCACTCCTGTGACTCCATGTCAAATAGCTCCTGACCCAGCTCTGCCCTTGCCTGGGCAGCATGGTGGCTGCCATTTAACTTGAAAGTAACTTGGTGAAAGCAGACTGTTGTCTGCTGTCACTGCACTTCCTTGCCAGGCAAGTGCTTTGGTGTAGCTTTCTGATATTTTTTTCCTTTAACTTTCCACTCTCTGTTAATTTTTAGGAAATTGTAAATATTTATCCATCAATCAACCCTCCAACTTTAACAGCCCATCAGTCCAACAGAGTCTGCAATGCTTTAGCTCTACTACAGTGTGTTGCATCACACCCTGAAACAAGGTAAGTGTTTCCAAGTTGTGTGGGCTTTCTGAGGTGTTGATATTGACACCTCAGCCCGTGTGTTTGACTTTAGAAGCACTTTAGCTCCTTTCTTTTTTTTTTATGTGAGAGAAGTGAAACAGACAACAGAGCTGATAGATAGGCAGCTGCCTGCTGCTTTTACTTGTTTGCATGGATTATCAGGATGACAGCTTTATGGTCCTAAATGCATTGCATTCCCTGGATCATCCTGAGATCTTGTAAATTCTCAGAACACTGGGTTGTGGCAGCTTCTGGGAGGTCAGCCAGTGCTAAGGGTACCTTTGTGTTGAGTGCTGTGTGCAAGGATCCTTGAGCTTACAATTATTTAGGCAAGGAGCTGTGTTGGTGCGCAGTATCAATAATGCCAAGGCTGTGGGTTCTATCCCCATATGGACTCTTCACTTAAGAGCTGGACTCCATTATCCTTGTGGGTTTCTTCCAACTCAGAATATTCTGTGAAGTCAAAAAAGAACTCCTTAAATTTTAGCTTACAGTTTTTTAGACCAGCTGTTGAAAGGGTGGAATGAACACAACTGTCTTTCCCAGGCAAGTGTGAGGCAAGGGAGCAATAGCAGAGCCATTTTTGGAGTCCTCAGCCAGTGTCTGACTTCATGTTTTCTCAGTCTCTGCCCAGTTCATGTCAGTAGGGAGAAATATGATGTTGGTTCAGCCAAAATCAGTAGCTAGAACTCAGAAGGAAACTACGTAGAGATCCACAATCTCGTGCTTCTGTTACTGCTGAGCAGCAGCATAGCTGAAGTTGGTTTCGAGCTGCTGCAAAGCAGTGTTAAACAGCAACCCTCCCATGAGATGATATCCAAAGAAATAGGGTAGTTTTACACGACTCACCTTTACATGTAAAGTTTGAAAACTGAAAATGTAAGAAGTATTTTGTATGATTGTGCAAGTGAGCTTCCATCTGTTAGCAGAGCAATTTCCAGCATTCTACCTGCAATTTTTATTTTTCACTACTGCCAGATGGCAGTGTGAGGACTCTTGGGGAAAGGTGTTGGTGCACATTTAAACTCTGGTGATGCCTAAAGCTCAGCCAGTCTGTGTTTCCAAGAAGTACTTCTTACGGGCACTGTGGCTGACAATCCTTGCCATTGGGAACCTGCAGGGTGAAATGCAGCAGTGAATGTACAAAACAGAGAGTCTAAGTGGCAGGAGGAGGTAATAAAAACAACAGGGTGTTCTCAGTTCCTGGTCAGCTGAGGCAGGAATGCAGGTAATGGACAGATCAGGTGTTAGGTTTTGTGCTGTGCCCAGTGCAGGATTTGCTTCGTCCCTTCCCATGAGAGAATTAAGTGTTACCCACTTTTGAGGAGCAGTAGCAATGGGGTCCACCAGGAATAGTCTGAGGCTCTGTGTGGTAATGCCAGATTGTGTGGCATTTGTTTCCCCTGTTGTTCACATTGTGTGTTCTCTGTTTCATGCAGATCAGCTTTTCTGGCAGCTCATATTCCTCTCTTCCTGTACCCCTTCCTGCACACGGTCAGCAAGACCCGTCCGTTTGAGTACCTGCGGCTCACAAGCCTCGGAGTCATTGGTGAGCAGCCAGACGGACACTGGAGCACTGATCTCCTCCTGAGTTAGAGCACCTCGTGCTGTGGGCATAGAGACCTGCATGGCCAAAGTCAGAGGTCTCTTGTGATTGGGATTTTCCAAGTCCTGTAGCAGTAAGAGAAGGAGCTGCTCCTTTTCCGTTGTGAAGGCAAACTTGTCTGCCTTTTCACTAATAAAAACCCACTGAAGTCTAAATGCATTGCCAAAAATATGTTTCTTTGAGTACAAGTACCTGCAGACTTCTTGTGCCTTCACCCTCAGCCCTCTCAGCTAGGCACTGGGATGGGTGGGTGCAGGCTGGGCTTACTCTGGGTTTCTGTCATTGATTGACTTGGGTGTATTTTCCCTGTCTTCCTCTTATCCTGTTTTGTTTTTTTTTTTAACTTTCTTCTTTCTGCCCAAATAATTTTTCTCTCAATGCATAAAGAGTCTTAAAATGGATTTCTTCCTCCCAGAGGCTTCTGTGGGTGCCATGATCCTTTTGTGTTTGTCTTACTACTGAGGGAGAGCCAAGAATGCATCCCCTTTCTGAAAAATAAACAACCCCCAAACACATTACTTTTACACTGATTACTTTTACCCTGCCAGAATGATTTCTTTTCCAGCCATGTGCTGCAACATGTCTAGGATGACAGCCTGGCATTCAAACTGAATAGTTTCTGGGGAGGGCAGAGCACAGGCCATCCTTGAAAGCTGTGATTTTTTGAAACAGTTCATCATTTACTGATTTTGGATTTTGTTTTTACTTCAAGGGGCCTTGGTGAAAACGGACGAGCAAGAAGTGATAAATTTCTTATTGACAACAGAAATTATCCCCCTGTGCTTACGTATTATGGAGTCTGGCAGTGAGCTCTCCAAAACGGTACCTTTCTTTTGTTTTAATAAAGACACTTCATTGTTCATCTCCTACTGACCAGGCAGCCAGTGCCCTGCAGAGCTGGCTTCTCTGCTCTTGGAAATGCTGAGACAAGTCTGGGTGGAGTTTTTACCTCCTCAAAAACCAAACATACCAAGACCTGAGGCTGCCTGAGTGGTCTGGGAGTAGTTGGCATCTTATGCAACCTGAATCCAGTCATCTTGTACACTCTGCTTTGTGTCCATCTCTTTTCTTTAGTCAGAGATGCCAGGCATTGTGTACTGTCCTGCATTTCATTTTGGCTTCTAACTTTCACTGAGTAAAGCATTTGCTGCCTGCTGGAAGACTTTTCAATTCTGGGGCTGACTTGAAAAGAGCACCACACAAAGGCTGTCTCTTTTCAGGGTAGATAAGTTGTTTATATGCTTTGTTTCCTGCTTTCTCCCCATTCTAGGTTGCTACGTTTATTCTTCAGAAAATCCTCCTGGATGACACAGGGCTGGCATATATCTGTCAGACTTATGAGCGGTTTTCCCATGTTGCCATGATACTGGTAAGATTATTTGTTTTTAAAGTGTTTATATTTAAAAAAGAAAAAATTATGCTACAGCAGCCAGCCTCTTCAGCAACTACTTTACTGCTGTCTGGCTGGAGCAGCACAGGATGAGGGAGGCAAATCTTTCTTGGGCTAATTGCTTGTGGCACTGTAGCTCTGCTTCCATGTTTCCTTGGTATACTTCTGGTTTGCATGTCAAGAGAACACATATTAGTTGTGATATACTAAGTCCCCAAGACAAAAACAGGTAAACCTCTTCAGAGAAGAAAAAGATTTTCCAGAGTTGTAGGTGTTTCCATTTGTAGGTAGGACGTGAATTGATTTTTTTATGTAAGAATGATCACACTGTTCGGATCATGGATGTGTGTCCCATCCCTGTCTCTCACAACGTGTTGAAAGAGCAGGGCAAGTATATATCATACTTGTCTTCATGACTTCATAGCTACCAGCTACTTCAAGCTTTGGATTTCTGGGGTCACTTGTAGGGTTTCTATGTAGTAACCCCCTGAACCCATGGAAACTTTTTGCACCCACATTGTCTTTGGCCAAGGGGTTTCAGACATGAATTCTTCCTTGAACACAGAAGGACATGGGTGTGTAAAGCTGTGTTAGCCTGTATAGTCCCACCATTAGGTGAAGCCCTGGGCAAGATCAATATTCCATAGTGCAAGAAAGAAAGATGAAAATGTAACAGACTTTTTCATTGTCTATTTCAAAAATCAGGATAGTGTACTCCTGTCTAATGAGGGTGATGATTTACTTCCATGTCTGCTGATAACAGAGTAAGATGTCACACAAGTATTATATGCTTTTAAAAGAGCAGGTTACTACTTTCCATCCAGGAGCTCTCTGAGGAGCTTGTGGTTATTTATTTTGAAGAAATAATTGGTAATCCTGGGGAATTGCTAAGAACAGGAAGCTTGCAAAAGGGCAGATGAGGGGGACCTGCTAGTTGCTGATGGCCAGGATATCCAAATGCAGGTGAATTTGGCTAATGGGGAAAATGTAGTTTACAGGAAAAAAAAACAACTTGTTGGACAGATGTGATTGGCTCCTAAATACAAGCCTGCAGTCTGTTAAATTCTTCAGAGCAGGTGTGTGAAGGCATCCACACTGTTTGCTCAGCTGGGCATGTTCAAAGGTGCAGCCATGTGCAAAGTCCTACTTAGTGTGAGTAACAGAGACTGGGCTGGGAAGATCTGTCTATGCCTTGCTTCCCTGGAATGGCTTCATGAGGGAGGTAGCAGAAAGAAAAAATACACTGCTTGGATGCAGGCTAAGACCAGATAAGGATCTTACTACAAGTGTGGGTGAACCCAGTCCTATGGCCTGGCTTTCCAGGGTATTGCTGTTGTCTTAAAAGGATGTTGAAATGAAGGGAATGTGTATGAGAACAGAGGGTGTTGCAGAGCTTGGGACCAGACCTCATAGTGTCACTCAGCCTGAGCTTATCAAACTATTTGGAATGTGTCTGTCTTCAATGAGGGGGAAACCCCAGGGTCTCTTTAATCTCAGAAAGAGTTGCTAAGTAGTCCTAGAAGGTAAAAATTAAACAGAAATGAGGTGAGCTTTCCTCGAGCTGCTGTTAGAATCCTTTACAAGTCATGGCAAGCTGCTATTCTCAAAGGCATCTTGGCAAGCAGCACCAGGCTCCCTGCAGGGGTATCTAGATAAAAGGTAGTGGCCTGTGCTGCACAGGAAGCCAGAGTAAGTGATCTAATGATCTCTCCCAGTCTCTGTCGATTGTGAAGCTGTTCTTTTAAAGACTTTAACTGGTGGCACTGGCCTCTGTCAAACAGGGTAAAATGGTCCTGCAGCTCTCCAAGGAGCCATCGGCACGGCTGCTGAAACACGTTGTCCGCTGCTACCTTCGCCTTTCTGATAACCCCAGGTAAACATTTTAGGAGTTTGGGCAAGGGCTTCTCCTGTGCCCTTGGAAGCACAGCTCTTCAGTTCTCCACAGTGCCCACCTGGGGGGAATCAAGGTTCCTGGTCTGTCAGCTTTAGTACAGTATGGAAGATGGCTGGGGTTTTTGCTTTGATTTTTTTTCTTGCTAGTCACAGGAGCTTTTATGGTGCATGGGAGAAACAGTGACTGTTGGGGGATTGTGTAAATTCCAGCTGTGCAGGTTACTAGTGCCTGAGCTCATATGTATCTTGAACAAGATACAAAGGAGGGCCTGAGGTGGAAGGTACACTTTGCTCTGCCTCTTCTGCATCAAGAAGAGTAGTAGTAGATGAAATTCAGTTGGGAGAATACAAACTGATCTCCTGCTGACCAGTAGCTCTGCCCAAAGCTTCTGGTAGTGTATTTGTTGCCTCAGTCTCTCCTAGCATCGCATCACTTTGCTGCTGGCTGTGGGGGTGCAGGGGCTGCTTGGCGGGGTTTAGTGTCAGGGGTGGGAGCTGTGCTGGCTGAGTGCCACATGCTGCAGTGCTGCTGCTCAGTGCTTTCCTTGGCTGGCTCTAGCAGGGAGACCTCCAGGCAAAGGAATGCTGTGTCCCCAGTGGGGTTTGCTCCCCTCTTGCCCCTGTGAGTTTATTTGTTGGGCCCCGTTTCTTGTCTCTTGATGTAGGGCACGTGAAGCTCTCAGGCAGTGCCTTCCTGACCAGCTGAAGGACACCACCTTCGCCCAGGTCCTGAAGGATGACACCACCACAAAGCGCTGGCTGGCTCAGCTCGTCAAGAACCTGCAGGAGGGTCAAGTCACTGACCCACGGGGCATTCCTCTTCCTCCGCAATGACTGCTGGGGGAGGTGGGGCACTGGGGAAGAAACAGCTCAGGTTTACAAAGAACCAGGAACAGGTGACCTCTTCTGCAACAAACTGGGCACGCCAGCTGGCTGCTGGCCTGTCGGACCATCCCACCCAGCCAAAGGGCTGCTCTGTAGCAGTGCAGCAAGCCTCCGGGGATCCCAACACCAGCAAATGCTGATACTACAGCTTCAAAAAAATCAATAAAAACAATCTGTGTAGATCCCAGTCTCTCCAGGAGGCTTGGGTGGCATCTCTTCCCCCACCTCCAGGCAGGGGGGCAGTGCAGATGTCCACTCTTCCAGCAAATTCAGCCTCTGCCCAAGTGGTGCACAACAGCGGGTATGTGCACTACGTCCCTCCAGTTCCTTGTCAGTTCTTGTTTACATGTCTGTTTAGATGAGTGAACTGAATAAAAGCTGATCAGTTGTTTTATCCCCTCCTTATACTGCTACTCAGCTGCAGGTAGTCCAGGGACAGCTTTTTTCCCTGCCAGCACATCCTTGCTCCTGGCTCTGCATCTGTCTGGCACAGTGAGCTTCTCTCTTCTTTCCTTTGGCATGGAGGGAGTGGCTGCAGCCAGGCCACTGCGGTGCTTGCCCCAAGAGGAGGGATGGATTACTTGCAATGAACCCATGTGTCATAAGGTTGCTTCACAGAGCTCTGGGGAAGGAGAAGACAGCAGGATTGTGCCTCCTGTGCTGTAAATAGTTCACTCCCACAGCTGACCAGCGGCCAGAGGCTGATGTGTGCTGGCCTCTCATCTAGACCTGGGAAGGCTGCTGGCTGGCTTATCACATGGAGCTCAGTGTGAGGGCACCTGCCTTGAGGTGGTGGTCAGGCCACCGACTGATCTCCTGCTGCCTGCAGGCTCCAGGTATGCTGCCTTCTGCTCCCGCTGCTGCCGCAGGCGCCTCTCAGTCCTGTTCCCTCCCTTCCCCCCTCCTCCCGCTCCCTCTGCCAGCCACGTGCATCCATTTCAGCTTTGAAACCTGCCTTGGCATCTGCCACGGCCCCACTGCAATTAACCTGGACCAGCAGCCACTTACCTGCCGCCCCTGTGCCGAGGGGCTAATGCAGCCACAGCAAGCTCTCGGAAGCAGTGGAGGAGCTCCCAGGCTCTGCGGCAGCAAAGCCTGCTCTTGGCTGCAGGCAAGCCTGGGCAGCTACTTAATTTCTCCCCCCTCTTCGAGTAGCCCATTTTGCTGATCATCTGCAGTGTCGTGCCAACAGTGTCTTAAATCCCATCATTTCCCTTCCCTCCTCCTCTCGCAGCCTTGCATAACAAGGGCAGAGCACAGCCTCTTCCTTGCCCTCGGGTTCCTGTTTTATAACCATTGCCTTTTCCCTCCTTTTCACCCTGACCTTGCCAGGGTGTGAAAATGCTTCTGTTTGGTTGACTGTTTTTTTTAAAAATTCCGATTAATAAATAATAAAACCCCAGCCAGCACAGATTGGTCCCGGTCTGGTCTCTCGGGGGGAGTGGGGGCAAGCGGTGCGGTGGGGATTTATTGCAGATGGGAGGAAGGGCGGGATGTGCCACCTTGGGGGTATGAGCGTGGAAGAGCGGCCTTTTCCCAGTGCGAGCTGGCTATGTCCCTGTGGCGCCGCATCTCTTCTGGGACAGGTACTGTGGAGGGGATGCTGCCCTGTTTTGCTTCGCAGGAAGCCAGCGAGCCTGCCAGAGAGAGAAGCGTCTTTGCGAGCGCTGCCGCACTCCCCCGGCGTCCAGGTCTGTCAGAGCATTGCCCACCCCAAAGTTCAGTCCCTGCCCCTCACCCTTTGCCCCCAGCTTGGATCCCTATGCGTGCAAGCGGATCTGGGGACAGACAGGCTCAACCGGAGGATAAGAGTGGGGGTTTGACCCCAAACGAGGGGCTCCGCAGGGTGCTCCCAACCCTGCCGGCCCCTCCGCCGCCTTCTTTACCTGCCCCCCCGGCTCCGCCTCGGGAGTGGCGTGACCTTAATCCGAAACGACCTTGAGAGGCAGCGGCTGCGGGGCGTGCGGGGCCGGGGGCGCCCCGCGGGGGCGGGGGATCGGGGCCGGGACCGGGGGAGGGCTCGCTGCCCGGGCGCTGCCGAGGGGCGGGCAGCCCGGCTCCGTGCGGCTGCTGGCGGCGGAGCACCGGCGGAGCGGAGCGGAGCGGCAACGGAGAGCGGGTACGGAGCGGGCGTCCTGCGGAGGGGAGGGGGCGACGGCGGGTACGGGACTGCGACCTCCAGGTTCTGGGAGCCCCTCTCTGGGGCTGCGGTGCCCCGGAGCGGCTGCTGGACAGAAGTGCCGGCGGTTTTGTCTCCTTTGCCATAAGGTGTGATTTGTCCCCTGAGCTCTAAATGCCTTGGGGTTTACCGCCCCATCCCGGAGCCCCTATTTCTGTTCCCCGCCTCACCTCCAAGCCCTTCTGCCCCCGGCCAGCTGCCGGCTGAGCGAAGCTCTAGAACGAGGGCAGTTTGTAAGCACACCGGGCCAGCGAGGTGTAGGGGTGCCTGAAGGGGGGTGAGGGGTCATCCTTCCCTGTTCTGGCACGCTCACCCGTGCGGTGGCATTTTGTTCTGACGGGCTGCTCTGCACTGGAGCGGCTGGGGACCGCTCACACTCACTGTCCCTCCGGCTCTGCTGGGGCCTGTCACCACCAGGAGAGACGCTGCGATGGCTCAGAGTGTGCTGGGGTAGCTGGGGCTGTTCTGGCAGCAGGCAGCTGCCCTGCGGGAAACTCTCGGGTTGGGTTTCTCCATACCCTGGCTCTCCTCCCGTTTGGCTCAACAATGTAATTCAGACTGGGGCAAGGGGGCCTGCATGGGGCCAGGCTGTGAGGGGCTCATGGCATCCTCACACAACAGGAGAGGGCAGAACAGATGTGTCCTTGCACTCACATGCTCTTCCTTGTGCTTTCTTGTGCTTCCTTGGGTTGGAAGGGGGCATCCCATCTTTGCTGCACTTGTGGGGAAGGCACTGCTCCATGGTTGGGACTGGGAATGCTTGGGCCGTGCTGGGAGCCTGGAAGGGGTGGCACTGGGGGAGAAGTTTAGCTCCAAATTCTCCGTGTGGTTAATGGGCCCCAGGGCTATGAGCTGCCCCTTTGCACGCTGCCACCTTGTACACATGCATGGCAGGGTGCCAAGACGACAGAACTGTTGGTGGCACTGAGCCCATCTTTGTCCCAGTCCAGCATGTCTCCCTGCTTCTCCAGTTCTGGTGCCACCCCAGCTTCCCTAAGACATGCCCATCTCCCTCATCTGCTGTGGCACAGGGGCTGCAGAGCTGGTGAGCACCTGGAGCTATGGCCCTGTGAAGTGGCCGTGCCAGGCTGGGTGCTGCTGGAAAGCAGGAGTGCAGGCAGATGGGTGACTGGGGTTGTCCCTCCTGATTCCCTGAGGGCCATGGGGTGCAGGAGCTGAGAGCACACTGTGGAGGGTGGATGTGGGGCACTCCTGGAGCTGTGCTAGCCAGCATCAGGGCACCAACTCTGAAGGGCACAAGAGGAGCACAGGGCTACCCCCCATTTTTGGCACTCCAAGTCCTGGGCCAGTGGGTCAGTGCCCTGTGGGTTGGATATGGGGGGATACAGGCACTGCAGCAAGTCCTTGCAGTCTGAGCCTTGCAAGAAGGACCAGTGTTGGGGAAGCACAGCCCCAGCACTGGGAACTACTGGAGGGCATTTGGGATGGCACCCTCACTACTCCATGTCTGCAGCAACATGTGAGGTCTCCAAGAGTGGACAGACAATCCCTGTGTGCCCTGGGGACAGTCAAATAGCCATGACTAGGGTGTCTCACAAGAGCAGGGCCACAGCCTGGCCAGCCTGGCCAGTGCTGTTCTGCCCTGCTGAGCCACATGGAGCAGGGGCTGGCTGCTGTCTGGCCTGAGAGCCCACAGGGGTCTGGCAGCTGGGCTTGGCAGCTGCCTGCACGCTGACGGCACCGGCTATTCCCAGCCCTGCGTGACCGGTGCCTGTGCTGAGTCAGGGACCCAGGGCACAGCTGCCACCCCTTCCATCCTGGCACAGAGCCCTTTGCTCCCAGGGACCCTGGGTCCCCTCCTGCACCCAAACCCCCAGCCCACCAGCTGCGGCATCCGCTCCTCCAGGCCCAGCTCCAGCACCTGGGTGACAGGCACATCCAGTGATTTGTCAGCGTAATAAAGTCTCAACAGCCTAATCAAAGTCTCATTGTCCAGTAGTATTTATAGACACACTCACTGCCATGTGCTCCCTGTACAGCTGCGGGTGCAGTCACTGCCTGGGGTGCTGGTATTCCCTGGGTAGAAGAAGCTGTAGGAGCTGAGGGTCATTGCTCTTCCTTGCTATCACAGCTGTGGCTCTCCCTTACTTTCAAATTTGCTGGTTGGGGTTGTTTCCTAGGTGGTGGGGGTGTCCTTGGGCACTGCCAGAGCAGTTTTTCCTGGTTTCAGGCACTGCTTCTTACCTGGGAGCAGCAACCTGGGAGCAGCAGGGCTCTAGTGCCCGCTGGGCTGTGGGGCGTCTGCGCTGGCAAGTTTTTCTGTTTTCCACCAACACCTTTTGAGCTCCGGCTTCCCGGTAACACAGATTAATATTTCATGAGTATGGCGGTGTGAACTCGACACTTAAGGAATGCAATGACCCAGCAGGAGACAGACACAGGTGCGCTCAGACGCGGGCAGGGGCACACACACCTTGCACACACGTGGGTATGGCTGGAGCCCACTCAGCAGGACCTGGGCACAGCATGAGGGTCTGACCTTGCTTCCCCCAGCCACCTTCTCTCTTCCCTCCCCAGCTGCTGCCAGCGTGGAGAAGGCAGAGCTATGGCATCGCTGCTGTGCAACGCCCGTGAGTGCCCCAGCGGAGGATGGGTGCAGGGCAGGGCATTGGGCCATCTGGATTTATGCCGAGGCAAATCTGGCTTCTGGGTTGAGCTCACCTGGCTGCACTCAGAAGCATCCCTACCCCACTGTGGCCATTGGGATTTGGGCTTGGAAGCACCAAGGGTGGATGGGAAGGGTTGATGGGGAATTACCCTGTGCACCTCTTGCGGTGAAGGGAGTTTGTTTCTGGTTTGTACCTCCTCCCTCACGGATTGAGGGACCATGTGTGACCCCAGAGGTGAGAGGAAGCAAAGTACCAGGGCGTAGTGCCTGGATACCCCCACCCTCAGTGATGCAGCCCATGCTGCCCCCAGGCATCCAGCTCACAGACACGCTGGAGCAGATGCAGCAGGGGACTCTGATGCGCAAAGTCAAGTCCAAGAGCTGGAAGAAGCAGCGTTACTTCAAGCTGCAGGAAGACTGCATGACCATCTGGTACCAGTCCAAGAGGACAGGCAAAACTGAGTCTGCCTGTGAGTACCAGCTGCTGTGTGTTATTAGTAGGTTTCAGAGTAAACAGGGATGTGAAGGTTTGTAGATTCTTTAGCCATGCTTGCTAAGGGTGCTGGGGGATTGAAGAAAGGCTCTGCATGCATTTGTGATCTCACCCACACCTCTCCATGAAACATCCTGCCCCCAGCAGGACCCGTGGGTCAAAAGGGCTGAGTAGAAATTGCAGCTGATACAAATGGAACCTCTGGAATGCCAGGGCAGGAGTAAGCAGGCAGAGGGGCAGATGGATGACTGGCTGACTTGATAGTTCAGCGGTTAATGGATAGATAACTAGCTCAGTGGATGGATGGATGGATGGATGGATGGATGGATGGATGGATGGATGGATGGATGGATGGATTGATGGATGGATGGAGTGGAAGAAGGAATGACTGGAAGATGTCTGTGGGCAGTGCCCCTTGCCCTGCGGTCCTTGTCTCCTGCAGACAGGCCTGCCCTCCCTCTGCCCCAGTCTCCATCAGCGATGTGGAGACGGTGCGGGAAGGGCACCAGTCGGAGGTGCTGCAGAGCGTGGCTGAGGAGTTCCCCCCTGAGCGCTGCTTCACCATCGTCTTCTACGGCCGTCGTGGCAACCTGGACCTCGTTGCTGGCTCGGCAGAGGAGGCACAGTGCTGGGTGCAGGGCCTGCGTCAGCTCATCGAGGTGGCCACCACCATGGACCAAAGGGAGAAGATAGACCAATATCCTTCCTGAGAGCATCGCTCTGCCCCCACACCCATTGCTGATCCTCCCCCAGGCCCTGTGTCTTCTGCCTTATCCCAGCATGTGTGTAGCTGTTGTGGGTCTCACCATCTGCATCAGTGCAGGGCAAAGGAAAAGGAGAAGATGCTCTCTGATATTACCCAGCCCCTTTTCTCATAGCCAAGGTCCTTTCCCTTAACATTTGCCCTGGTTTCCCGCACATGGATTCGTGACTGGTTCCAGAAAGCTGACAAGAATAAGGATGGGCGCATGAACTTCAAGGAAGTGCAGCGTCTCCTGAAGATGATGAATGTGGACATGAACGAGGATCATGCCCTGAGGCTCTTCCAGGTAAACACTGCACCTGAGAGCCTGGGGGGATTGGAGAGGGACTGGAGGGGCTGGAACAAGCTGTACAACACCTCCTTGCAAAGGGATCTGGTCACTTTCCATCCATCCATCCATCCATCCATCCATCCATCCATCCATCCATCCATCCATCCATCCATCCATCCATCCATCCATTTGTACAGCCAACTACCTGTTTACCCAAACAAACACCCATTTGCTCATTTATTTGTTAAACTAGTACTCTCTTCCTTCCTCCCATTCACTTGTCCATCCAGCTGCTTATCTGTCTACCCAGCTAACCAGCCATCTGCTTTCTTATCTCTCCCTCCCATCCATCCATCAGTCCACCCTACCAGCTTCCATCTGCCCATTCATCCATTCCCCACTGCTCAATGCCTGCCACTGGCACTGGCGTGGGATCTCTGTGCCCTCTCTTTGGGGTGGGAGAATCCTCCCACAACCACTTTGGTGGCCAAGATACCCTGCTGTGCCCCATCTGGATGCTGAGTGAGCTCCCTTGCAAACAGGATGCTGACAAGTCAGAGTCGGGGACGCTGGAAGGGGAGGAATTTGTGCTCTTCTACAAGGCTCTCACGAAGCGTGAGGAGGTGCTGAGCCTCTTCCAGGAATACTCTGAGGATGGAAAGAAGCTGACACTGCTGGAGCTGGCGGATTTCCTGCGGGAGGAGCAGCTGGAGGATGAGGGCACAGAGGAGCTGGCCATGGAGCTCATTGACAAGTATGAACCATCAGAGACAGGTGAGAGCTGGCTCAGACATCAGCTGCCCTCTGCTTGGGGGCAAGGAGGGGTCACAGACTCACAGTACCATGGCAGAAGCATTCCCAGCCCCATCCTGGTGTGAATGGAAGACTCACCAAGGTGTGATCTGGGTGCAGTTCCCCTTTATTTGGTCCGTTCCTTGACCATTTTGGTGTAGAAGTTTGACCACCCACGGTGTGCAAGCCCCAGCTTTGGGATCCACTACCCACCTTTCCAAAGTTACTGCTCTGCTGCGCCTTTCTGTGCCCCAGACTCTGGCAGCAGCTGTGGCCATCAGTTTAGGGATTCTGGGAGCCTCCAGCAGCTCTGTTTGCCCCCATTCTGCCTCTTCCATGTCCCTGGCTGTTGCTGAACCTCTCTCTGTGCCTGCAGCCCGAGCCCGCCATGTGCTGAGTGCTGATGGGTTCCTCATGTACCTCTGCTCCCTGGAGGGCTCCATCTTCAACCCCCAGCACCGGGGGCTGTGGCAGGACATGAGTCAGCCACTCTGCCACTACTTCATCTCCTCCTCCCACAACACCTACCTGATAGAGGATCAGATCCGGGGCCACAGCAGCATCGAGGGCTACATCAGGTAAAGGGACTGCTCCCTTCCAGCTGCCCTCCCCACCCCAGCGTCATGTCCTGAGCAGCTCCATAGCGTGAACCCCAGAAGCTCCTTTGCTCCTCTGCAGTCCAGCACTCCTTTGGCCATGCTCTGCATGCAGCAGCATCCCCATCCTTGGTGGGTGTCCCCTGGTCCCTCAGGGGTGACACCCACGGGCAGAGGGGAAGGCAGGGAGCTGGTGCCCTGGATGAGTGCAGGGTTCCAGGGGTGACAACCCACCCCCAGGGCTCTGAAACGAGGCTGCCGGTGCCTGGAGGTGGATTGCTGGGACGGGCCAAATGGGGAGCCCATGGTGTACCACGGCCACACCTTCACCTCCAAGATCCCCTTCCGGGAGGTGGTGAGCACCCTGGGGAAGTACGCCTTCAAGGTAAGGCACCCTCCCCCAGGTGCTGGTGGTTGTGGGTGGTCCTTGGTGGGTGAGGATGCATGGCAGTGGTGGGGCAGTGGTGCTGAGGCTCACACACCTGCTGATGCAGCAGGACGGGTACCACTGCGGGGAGGGGGGTGGTGGCTGTGTCACTTTCTGGGGGAGAGCACTGGGGGGTCTGACCTACAGCCTGCACTGTGCAGTGCCAGGGCTTGGGGGCTCCTGCAGACGTGGACTGTTGGGGTGCAGGGGTGAGAGGGAGTGTGGGGGATACTGGGGGATTGGAGGGGTATGAAGGTCTCAGAAGAGACACAGACACAAGGGGCTCCATCCTGGCACTGATCACAGCCTGGATGAAGCCCTTGAGAGAGCTCACCAGCCCCACCAAGGTTATTTCCAGGTGTGCGTGTTGCTCCTCAGACCTCGGACTACCCGGTGATCCTGTCCCTAGAGAACCACTGCAGCATGGAGCAGCAGGAGGTCCTGGCCCAGCAGCTCAAGGACATCCTGGGGGAACAGCTCCTCACCACTACCATCGATGGGCATGTCCCCACCCAGCTCCCATCCCCAGAGGTATGGACAGAGCACAGCTGTGCAGGGCATCTCTGTCCTGCCTGAGAGTGTGGTTAGGAGGTGGATCTGCAGTTCAGAGAATAGGCCAACCTGTCCCAGCATTGCCCTGCTCCACTGGAGCATTTGAGAACACTGGGGGTGGGTACTGTGTCCTCATGTTCACAGAAGTGCCAAGGCTGTCCCCAGGGTTGTCTCCCCATGTCATGCAGAATCAGACAGCGGGGCAAAACCCTCCTACCCCATCCCCTTCTGAGTGCTGAAGGGAGCTGGTGATGCTGGCCTCCCGCAGTGCAGGATCCCAGGGCACAAGGCCCATGGAGGCACTGGGTAGCTCAAGGTGCTTCTCTATCCCCAACCCCACAGGAGCTCAAGCACAAGATCTTGCTGAAGGGCAAGAAGATTGGGCGGCTGGAGGACACCTTGGACGGGCCAGGGGATGAGGCTCCTGATGTGTCTGACGATGACAATGGGGCAGAGGCAGAGGAGGAGAGGCGGAGGGCAAAGGTAAGCGGCCCAGGCTGGGGACCAGCTGGGAGAGCTGAGCCCCTGGACACAGCTATGAGCTGTGGTGACATCTTACTGCATAGAGGAGAGACAGAGACTGCAGAGACATCACCGGGCAGGGAGGACAGCCTTTTCTGCCCCTAGCCATGCCAGCCCTCTCTTTGTTGTGGTGGCAACATATTGGAGGTCCCCTGCTTGCTCTATTTCTGGCAAGAAGACTGCTCACAGTAGGGATGCTGCCACCCACCAGCACACCCCTGGCTGCTCTTACCTGCCTTCCTGGCTCTAGGGCCCCTGGCCTGGGTGAGTGCTGGTGGATGGTGCTCCCATCAGGAGGGACCTAACATGGCTCTGCCTTGCAGAAGGACAAGGAGACCTTGGCCCAAGCATTGTCCGACTGTGTCATCTACTGCAAGAATGTGCCCTTCCGGGGCTTCCAGGAGGCCCGCAGCCATTCCCGGCCCTCTGAGATCTCCTCCCTCTCTGAAGCCAAGGCCAGGAAGCTCATCCGGGATGAAGGTGAGATGGGGGGGGGCAGTGGCACCAGGTGACTGGGACAGAGTAGAGGGGGCTGATGGCTTCCTCATGGAAAAAGCCTCCTGACACTGGGGTTCCCTCCCTGTCTGGGAGAAACAGGGCCCAGTGGGGCTTTACTGTGGGGTTTGGCTCTGGTAAGTGATGAGGTTATTGGCTTAGAAAACAAGGCAGGACACCTGGATTCCTGAGCAGGGAGAGGGGTGAGAATTGGTGGGTGGGTGCATAGATAGATAGACGGATGGATGAATGGATGGATGGATGGATGGATGGATGGATGGATGGATGGATGGATGGATGGATGGATGGACGGATGGACAGTACATGTGGGTGACTATACAGGCAGAGAACGACCCCACGAGTGGGCCTCCTGCTCTATCCCTAGGAAATGAGTTTGTTCGCCACAATGCCTGGCAGCTGACACGCATCTACCCCAGTGGGATGAGGACTGACTCCTCCAACTACAGCCCCCAGGAGATGTGGAATGTGGGGTGCCAGATCGGTACGGCCGGGATGGAGCAGGGCTGTGGGCTGGGGACATGCCCTGAGTCCTGTGCTAAATGCCACCCTCAACCCCATCTGGAGCCAGGTCAGGTTGCCAGCTCTTGCACTGCCCTGGGGATGTTCAAGCATTATCACCTTACTCCCGTATGCAACTCCACATCCCTCTGGCTGTGGGGACAGGCTGGCTTTCAGCCCAAAGCAGAGTGTGGTATCTCCAAGCTGTTCTGAACCCTTTTCCCTGCCACCTCCCTCCAGTGGCCTTGAACTTCCAGACAGCTGGCATGGAGATGGACCTGTGTGATGGGCTCTTCAGCCAGAATGGCTGCTGTGGCTACGTGCTCAAACCACCCTTCATGAGGGACAAGGAGACTCTCTTCAACCCCAGTGACCCCAGCAGCCGGGAAGGCCCTGGCCCCATCACCCTGACAATCCAGGTACAGTGTGTGGAGAGACCCTGGGGAAGCTGTGACAGTGTCCTGGGGCTCTGTTGGTCCCAGACAGATGGGGACACTGTTGGGCAGTGTGCTGGAGCCAAGGAGCCTCACAAAAGACAGATTTGGCCCTGCAGGTAATCAGTGGGCAGCAGCTGCCCAAAGTGGCCAACAGCAAGGAGGGAGCCATCATTGACCCATTGGTGCGTGTGGAGATCTATGGGGTCCCCGCGGACCAGGCACACCAGGAGACCAAGTACATCGAGAACAATGGTGAGACCCAGAGCAGCACCATGGCCCCTGCTCTGTCCCTGCTCTCCTTCCCTCTCTCAGCACCTGCTCTCTCTTCCCAGGGTTTAACCCCCGCTGGGATGAGACACTGCAGTTTCAGCTCCACGTGCCCGAGCTGGCTCTCATTCGCTTCGTGGTGGAGGATTATGACAAGACATCCAGGAATGATTTTGTGGGTCAGTTCACCCTAGCATTTGCCAACATCAAACCTGGTGAGTGGCTCCTGCCCAGTGGTTTTGGGTGCCCAGAACAGCCCTGCAAGCATGTGTGGGGCTCTGCTGGGTACTAGAGAGGAGAGTGGGATTCCAGTTAGCCAGAACCTTGCTGTCCTTCCTGCAGGATATCGGCACATCCATCTCCTCTCAAAGGATGGCACCAGCATCCCACCCTCTTCGCTCTTTGTCCATATCCGCATCACTGAGCCACCTGGCCCTGAGCAGGACTGAGCTCATGGGGTGAGCAGCACCCAGATGGAAGCCATAGAGCCAGCTCCAAGCAGCTGGGGCCACAGAGCCAACCAACTTGCCCTCTTGTTGACCTGTTTCTGCCATCCCTGTGTCATTGTTGCTGCTGTGATTCCCTTTGCAGTAGCCTCCGAGGGCTGGGAAAAAGCACTGACCTCCCCTTTCCAGGTTCAGGATGCTGCTGCCCATGCATGAGTGTGGGGTCTATGCCAGTGCAGCTCCCTGCACCCTCCACAGGCACCCTGCCCTGGCCCACGGTCAGAGCTTAACTGTGGGGAGGAGGAGAGATGGTGTGCGGCCCAGCTCTGCTGCAGGGGCTGGTCCCCTCCCAGTCAGGGGAGCAAGTCTGGAGCTGAGCAAACCCCAGGGCTGGGCACAGCTGGGAATGGAGTCCTCACAGCCCCCTAACCCTGCAGAGCCCGTTGGCCCCTACAGCCCCAACTTAACCCTTATCCCATCCTTTCTCTGTAAGCAACTTAATAAATTGTTCAGTGACAAACAAGTTCAGGTCTGGGTGCAGTGATGCTGGGGAGAGATAGGGAGCTGAGCTTGGGTTTGTGCTCCTTCCCTGTGGGCACATGGCCCACTGTTCACACAGGGGTTCCAAGCAGCACAAATAAACAGAAACTGAGCAATTCCTTTTATACAGTTGTGTATTTTACAGCCCATATACATATATGCCTGTATATACACACACATACATCCCTGCAGCAGGCCTGTGCCACCAGCACCTTAGAGCAGCTGGGATTCAGCCTCATTGTGCTATGCCACCTTCTCTGCAGGGCACTCCCCTTCTTGCTCCATCCTGGGGGCCCCCTTGGCCTGGCTCTCCCTCTGCACGCTGTGAAGGTGGACGGTGTGTGTGCTGGGGTCCTTTCCCACCCCCTGGCTAGGGTCAACAGCCCTGTGCTCAGGGTGATGCCGCTGGATGTGTTTGATGACCTGGAACTTCTGCTTGGCCTTGTAGGGGCAGTAGCGGCAGAAGAAGGGGTGCTCGTTGGTGTGGGTCAGGTAGTGGTGGCGCAGGCCAGCTGCCCAGCGGAAAGCCCGCCCGCAGGCGTTGCACACGTAGGGCTTCTCCTCGCTGTGCTTCTTCAGGTGGGTTTTGAGGAGAAAGCGCGTCTTGAAGGCCTTGCCACACTGCTCACAGATGAAGGAACGGGCCTCCTGGTGCCGCGTCTCCTTGTGCACCCGCAGGGCGTCCGCGCGGTTGGTGCAGTACTCGCACTCATCACACCGGTATGGCTTCAGGCCTGTGGCAACAGGGAAGGGGATGGCACCAGGATGGGGGCACCGTGCTCTCCAGTCCATTCCACAGAGCATCAGTCCCCAGGGAATTCCCCCTACATCCCATTTTGTTAGCAGGCACACCAAGATCCCCATTTCCAAGCACGCTTCCCTCCCACCTGAGAGCACTGCCCCCACCCCATTAGCACAGGATAATGTGCTGCCCCCTAAATGTCCTCCTCTGTCTCTAGCTGGGCCACTGGCAGAAAAGAAGCATGGAGCAGCCCCAACACCCTCCCCAGTGCTCGACAGCTTGTCCTCAGTGGGCAGCACTCACCAGTGTGCTTTGTCATGTGGTACTTGAGCTGGTTCACCCACTTGCATTTGTAGCCGCAGTCAGGGCAGAGGTATTTCCTCTCCTCCTTGTGGATCCGCATGTGATACTGGGCAGGAGGATAGGGTCAGGATGAGACCATGTCCCCGGCCCTGGGGATGTGCAGGGCTTTGGGGTGGCAGTGAGAGGCTCAAAGACAGTTCTGACATCTCCAGCTGCATGGGGCAAGGAGGGCTGTGTGCTTGCTTGGCAGGCTATGGGCAAGGGGTATCCACACCAGAGTCAGGATGAGATTCCTGTACTGATGAGCTGCTCTGTCCCAGCCTGTGGATGGCACAGGCTTTGCTCCCCCGTTTGATATGCAACACAGAGTCAAATTAAAAACTCAGCCCAACAGAGCTGAGCACATTGCACAGCCTGTCCCAGGCGGCCCCAGGAGACTCCAGCTCAGCCTGGCCATTAAAAAAGTCAATATTCTTTTAGCAAAACCAGACTGTTTCTCCCTCCATTACCCTATGTCTCCATCACCCACGCATTTCCTGTTCTAGAAAAAGCCCTTTACCATGCATCAGGATGCTAATAACCTAGAGCAATGAGAGCAGGGTCATACTCTGCTTCCAAGAAAGCTGGAGGTTTCCCTGCACCCTGTCTAACTGGCACCACAGAGTATGCTGAGGCCAGCAAGGAGCCAGACTTGGCTTCGAATGGTGCAAGGCTGCATCCAGAGATGTCAGCAAGAAAAGAAGTGAACTTAGACTGCTGCCAGCTTCGTACTTTGTTAAAAGTCTCCCTTGCCCTTAAACTGCAACAGCAGAGAAGAAATGTATTGTATTGACAATGACTTTTATCTGCTTGACTCCTATTTCTGTTCAGTATGAGCCACTGAACACTGAGGATGAAATCTCCCCTTGGGAACTTCTTCTCCAAATCCCTGTGGCTGGATGCCCCTCCAAGCAATGCAGATGGAGTAGGATACATTCCCAAGCAGAGCTCTTACCTTGAGACGTGAGGGGTCAGCACAGGCGTATTTACAGAGGTGGCACTTGTAGGGCTTCTCACCAGTGTGGATGCGGATGTGCCACGTGATCTTTTGCCTGTTCTTGGTGGTGTACTCACAGTCTGAGCACTTGTACACGCGGGTGCCCCCATGGCCCTTCATGTGCTGGTCAAACACAAGCTGGTGCCGGCAGGCAAAGTCACAGAAAGGGCAGTGCAGGGGTTTATCCTGGGGGGCAGCCGGCTCATGGCTCTCCACATAATGCCGCACCAGCTGCTGCCGCTCCTTGGCTGCAAAGCTGCACAGCTCACAGCGGTGGCTGAAATGCTGCGTCTTGTGCTCCTCCAGTGCCTCCCGGGTGGCAAAGGTCTCCTTGCAGGTGCTGCACTCCAGGTGTGGGTGCTGCTTCTGCACGTGGCACTTGAGCGTGGCCTCACTGTGACACACGAAGTCGCAGCGTGGGCAGCTGTAGGAAACCTTCTCCTCGTGCCGGCGCAGGACGTGCTGCTTGAGGGCCGTCTCAGAACTGAAGCGAGCCTCACAGCGGGAGCAGCCGAAGTTGAGCTCGCCGTGGTGGCAGCTGTTGACGTGGCGGGTGATGTCGTTCTGCAGGTAGCTGCTGTAGTCGCAGAGTGGGCAGAAGTGGGTGGGCGTCTTCTCGTGCACGCGCAGGCGGTGGATGCGCAGCTTGGAGTTGGTGCCGAAGGTCTGGCTGCAGATGCCGCAGGCGATGCGCCCCACGCCAGTGTGCAGGGACTGGTGGGCCTCCAGGCGGTAGCGCCGCGTGGTGCTGAACTCGCAGTAGCGGCACTTGTGCGGCTTCACCCCCTCGTGCTTGATGCGGATGTGCTGCCGCAGGCACCGGGCCTGCTTGCAGGTGAACTTGCACTGGCGGCACTGCAGCTGCGGCCGCTTGCTGTAATGCTTGCGGTGCAGCCTGCGGTGCAGCCGCAGGGCTTTGGCCACCTTGGAGGTGAAGGGGCAGGAGGTGCAGCGAAACTCACCCAGGGTCACGCAGCCCCTCTTCTTGTGAGTCTTCATGGCCCTTTCCTGGTGGCAGGTGAAGGGGCAGGTGGGGCAGGAGAAACGCCTCCTCTTGGGCAGGGTGGCTTTTGGTGGGGCTGCATCCAGTGGGAGCTCACTAGTCTGGTCTTTCTCAACCAGTGGGTCCCCCTCAGGGAGTTCAGTCCTTTGGGATTCATCCTCAGGATGCACGATGTGCTTTTCAGCACAATGGCTCTTGAGGGCCCGCCGGGAGCGGAAGGTTTCAGGGCACTGGGAGCACCAGAACTGCTCCAGGTTCCGGCAGCCATCCTCCACGTGGGAGGTGATGGTGGTGACACGGGAGCACACAAAGGAGCAGGCATTGCAGTGCAGCTTCCCTCCCTCCAGTCGGTATTTCTCTGAGGGTTTCCCAGAGTGGGAGGCACCAGCAGCTTCACCTGGCTCAGTCCTACCCCCTTGCTGGGGAGGCTCTTCTGCCACCTCTGTGCTGTCACCCAGCAGGGATTTCTCAGAGGCTTGACAGCCTGATGTCTGTGCCCCAGCCAAAGGAATGCCTGCTGCTTGTGTTTTATCAGGTAGCTGGTCAGCTTCCCAAGGGCTCTCAGCATGCCCAGACTCCTCTGAGCCTCCCTTCTCACTCTCTGCTGTTTCTGTACCATTATCACCAGGCTGGTCAGCAGGTTGGCACAGTCCAGGTGCCTCCTGATTGGCTGGTTTGAGGATCTTGTTGTTCTTCAGGAGAACAGGGCACTTCTTTAGGAGGTGGGTGTTGAGTCCCCTCTGCTGCTTAAAGCTGGCACCACACTCACGGCACACGAGCGGGGCCCGGCGGCTCTGGCAGCTGGCTTTGGAGTGCAAGGACATGGATTTCTCCTTCCGTGTGATGTACGAGCACTTCTCACACTTAAAGACCTGGCTCTCCGACTGCACCACCAGCATCTGCACCCTGCCCTCCAGTACCAGTGTCTCTGCCTGCTCTTTGTCCTGCTTCCGCAGAGCCTTCAGCACTGATTCCGAGCCGCCCCTGGCATTGTCACCAGAGGTGGGCACATCCTCTGGGACAGGCAGGTGGCCCTGTTCAGGCGTCTTCAGCATGCTGAACCAGGCCTCTGGCAGCTTGGCTTGGCTGGTCTCTCTCTCCTCAGTGTCTGCCACGACCTTGTGGTCTGAGCACGACCCCTCAAGGCGGCCCATGTCCTCCTTCAGGGTGTCTTTTCCCTGGTTGTCTCCTACTGCTACACTCCCCTTCACCACCTTGTCTTCCTGTACATCTACCTCTTCCTCAAAGTCTGGGATGTCTTCGAGTGTACTGCCACTGTCCTCCAAGCCAAGGCCATCCTGGGAGCCCAGCATTTCATAGGCTGCAGGAGGCTCCTTGCAGGACAGCATTTCCATGCTCTCTGGCTGAGTCACACAGGCCTCTCCAGTCAAGTTCTCCAGGAGAGGATCAGATGAGACATTCAGTGCCTCCAAGTGCAAGGTGCAGCCTTCTGTCACATCTTCAGAAACAGTGAGCTCAGCAGAGCCTGTGGCAGCATTTCCTTGCATGCAGTCATCTTCCAGGGCATTGTCAGCAATAGGACAGCTCTGCTCCCCCTCACCTCTCTCTGCCTCGCTGCTGCTCTCTGGTGGAGCGGCATCCTGCTCAAGGAGAGGCACCACGAACACTTGCTGGTAGCCCTCTTCTCCCTGGCACTCAACCTGGGATGGCTTCTCCTTCATCCACTGCTCTTTGCCAGTGAGGGGGGAACTGGCATCCACGTGCAGGGCTGCACCGACCTCATAGCCAAAGAGTGCCTCAGATGAGCTGATCTCCAGCTCCTTGCTGGCGTAATTTTCCAGCCAGTCCTTGTCACCAGGAACGTAGCCATGAATCTTGCGCTTATGGAAGAAGAGGCTGGTGTTACTGAAGGTGCAGTATGAACAGAGGGCACAGCGAAACTCCTTCTGCTTGGTGTGCTTGCAATTCTCATGGTTCAGCAGCGCCTGCTTGTACTTGGTCTGGTAGGTGCAGTATTGGCACTGGAAGACAGGAACCTGGTAGTTCTGCGAGTGCTTCGCCTGCATGTGCTTCTGCAGCTCGTACTTGCGCTTGCAGGCGAAGCCGCACACCTCGCAGATCAGGCTTTTGCCCTGGTGCCGCAGCTTGTGGCTGCTCAGCTGGTCAGCACGGTGACAGCGGTACGAGCACTGGTTACACTGGTACCTGCAGGGACAAGCAGAATCGGTCAGGCAGCACGAGGAACTGGGGCAGGCTGAGCTTCATCAGGCACGCTGAACTCTCCTTCCCCATCCCAGACAAACAGGGAAGGGGTACTGTTTGGTTTGCCAGATCTGACCTTTGCCATCCAGACAGCTCTTACCACAGGCAATTCCTCCCTGCTGCTGGTGCTTTACATCCCCAGCCTGGGGACTGGAGATAGATTCCCTGAGTATTCCATACAGTGACTGTGTCAGACACATGCTCTCACATGTGCATGCCAACAGCACTTCCAGCATCCCTGGAGGCAGACTAGACCCAAAGGAGGTGATAATCTGGCAGTCCTGAACAGGCCTTGACCCACAAACATCAGCAGACCAATGAACCCAAGCTCAGAGTTGCACCTCTGAGGTAATATACCTTCTTGGTGGCATAGAGACATCAAAAATAGCTTTGCGTCCACAGCACCACGCTATAAGTTCAAAACCCAATTTTCTTATGTACCAGAAAGGGCAGGGCAGGCATGAGAAAGTCTGGCACACACTGCAGCCAGAAGCAGACCTCTGGAGCAGGATTTGGGGAGCCCTGACTATGCTGCCAGGGCAGTGGAGCAGGGGTCTTACCGGAGATCTCCAGTGTGCTTGCGCATGTGGACATTCAGGTAGTGCTTCCACTTGGTGATGTACCCACACTCGGTGCACATGAAGTTCTTGTCGTTGGAGTGGGTCAGCATGTGCTTGGACAGGTAGCTCACATCCCGGCACGTGAAGTCGCAGAGCTCGCACTTGTGAGGTTTCTCTCCTACATGCAACACACAAATGCCTTCAGCGTGAAAGCCAGATAAAGCAACATGGCAGGGAAACTAGCTCAGCAGGGAGCATGCAACAACTTCAGGGGAGTGATCCTGAGCTGGCAAAGCTGGTGGTTTCACCCAGGAGCTCTGACCCAGCCCTCCCTGCCCACCCAGAGGCAGGACAAGACACCTTCCCCAGCTCAGCTATTGGGACCCCTACAGGGGACACCCACCAGTGTGCAACAGCATGTGCCGGATGAGCACCCGCTTGTGCGCTGTGGCGAAGGCACACTCAGTGCACTTGTGGATCTTCTCATTGGCGTGCATCTTGCCCACGTGGTCATGATACTCCACAGGGTTGAAAGTGGCATAGGGGCAGAAACTGCACTGGAGCTGCTCGCTGCCCGGGTGGCCCTGCTTCTTGTGCTTGCGGAACACGTGCTTGTTGGAGCAGATGAAGTCACACTGCTGGCAGTGGAAGGCGTAGTGGGTTTTCCGGTGAGCCTCCATAGCCTCAGCTGTGCCGAAGAGCAGGGAGCAGGCATGGTACTTGCACTCCACCGCCTTGATGCCATGAGCATCCTTGAGGTGACGGACAAACTCCTTACGGTCTTCTGCACAGTAGCTGCAGTCCCCGTGGAAGCAGCTCAGTCTCTTGGGTTCAGCTTTGTGAGTCTTCAAGTGCTCCTTGAGGGCCTGGCTGAGTCGAAACTTCTCCTCACAGACAGGGCAGGAGTAAACATCGGAGTAGAAGTTGGAGATGTCCTCGTGCATGCTGGCCATGTGGCGGTTGAGAGCGTTCTTCTCCACTGAGCTGTAGTGGCAGAGCGGGCAGCGATGAGCCTTCTCGCCTGTCTCCCGCATCATGTGGATTTTCAGCTTGCTTTTGCTGGTGAAGTACTTGTGGCAGTTGGGGCACTGCAGGCTGGGGTCAGGGAAGTGCAGGTGGAGGTGCTCCACCAGGTGAGTCCGCTTTTTGAAGCACCGCTTGCATTCAGGGCACATGTGGGTTTTGTAGAGGTACTCAGAGCCTTCTGCAACATCCCCTGCGGGAACAAAGGAGGGGGAGCAGTTAATAGAGAAAAGATGGAGAGCACAGGCAGATGTTCTGTCCCTGATCCAGTTGTGCCAGGATAAGGGTTTATACACATGTGCAGTCACACAGCCACCACGTACTCAGAAGGACTGTCCCCACCCCAAGGCACCAGCATACTTCAGGTGAGTTCTTTCCAACTCACGCTGGCAAAGCACAGCCTACATCATGCCTCCCCACGTGCCCCTGGTCCCCAAAGCCAGGCAGACCTTTGCCTAAACCTGGCAGCACGCATGAACAGGAAAAGAAGAGACATATTTGCTTGGGCAGAGGTTGGGGGAACAAATGCACTGGTACATGCAGGAGATGTGAGGTCACCCACCAACCTGGGCCACATTTCCCTGCCAGCCCTGAGGATGTGGTTCTTGTTCACAAAGCCTGAGCAGCTCCTGGTAAAGCCCTGCATCCTACCTTTGAAGTGCTGTGCCTGTGGCACTCCAACTTTTTTGGGATCTGCCTTCCCATCCTCTTTGGCCTCGGCTTCGCAGAGGCTCTCACCATCCTCCTCTGGTGATTCATCCCCACTGCTGTCCAAGTCCTCTTCTCCAGCTGATGCTTTCTGTCCCTTCAAGGAGCTGTTCCCAGTACCTGCAGGCTTTGCTGGCCTTGCTTCTGCTGTGCTGGCTTTCCAGCCAGGGTGGCAATCGCCTGGCTCCTCCTGTCCTTCTGATGCTGCTTCAGTGGAGAAAGATGAGAGATCATCATGTTCCATGCAAGAGGAAGCCACCCTCACACACCCACACACATGCAGAAAAACCACCTGGCTAAGATGGAGGGCACAAACCGTGCTGCAGGGAGGCACAAACGCAGGGTTCCCAGCCCTCCACCTTCATCCCTGACTCCTCCAGCTGTAACTGGGATGCACAGACACAGCCAGCCTCTGCAGCACCCACAGGCCCCAGCCCCCCAACCAGCCATACCCGATGGCAGGATGCAGCACTTGCCTAGGCCGTGAGGGTCGCCTGTTGTGGGCATCTCAGAAGAGGACTCTGTGGCGTGACCCTTCCTGTGCTGCCAGAAGAGCTTGGCATTGGCTGTGATGAAGTCACAGTGGGAGCAGTGGAAGGGGAAGTGTGTCCGGTGGTGCTGCTCCATGGCCTGGCGGCTGGGGAAGAGCAGCGGGCAGGCGCGGCAGGCGCAGGACACGGGGGAGGCCCCATGCAGGTGGCGCAAGTGAGCGCGCAGTTCCTTGCGGTCCTCTGTGGTGAAGTGGCAGCCCCGCTCGGGACAGGGAAGGGCTCCCGACGGGGCACGGTGCGTCTTGAAGTGCTCCTTGAGTTGGCCAGGCTGCAAAAACGCCTCCTGGCAGACGGGGCACAGCAGGCACTCCGGAGCAGAGCCCTCCTGTGTGCTGGACCCGGGCAGCTCTGAGCCCCTGGGATCACTCTGGCTCTCGCTGGCAGAAGCCAACAGTGCCCCTGGGAGTTCCAGGTGCTCTTGGGGGGGCAGCAGCAGGCACTGGTGCTGGGACAGCAGGGAGGCCTCTGAGAAGCTCTGGCCACACCTCTCACAGAAATACAGCTCCACCACTTTGACCAGAACCTCTGCAGAGAGCAAGGGATGAACGTTAGAAGGAGCTTTTTCCAGGCCCAGAGCTTGGGACTGGCGGTTCAGTTCCAGCTCTGGACAAGGAGAACATATCCCTCTTGCCACAAATTACATTTTGGGAACCACATCCCCCATAAGAGGCTAAATACCACCACCCAGGTGGCCACGATAACCAGTTCTGTCCCTTTGCACCTTTGAAGCATGCAGAGATGAGAGGCTGGCTTGGCCTCATTCCTGTTAGGATGTCCAGTGCCCACACTGGACCCAAGTGGGAAGCATGCTGGGGGGTAGCAGTACAGGTGGGGATCTCTGCCTGGTCCCTAATGACAGCCTGGAGCAGCCCCCTCACGCAGCATGCAGCTCCCACAGTCACTCTCCCCATCCACACACCCAGCTGGTGCCACATCTGTGCTCAATGGTGGCACCAGACTCATGATGCAGGGTCAGAGATCTGAGGGCACCTGGGACAGGGACCTCAGCCAGAGCTCTCTAGCTCTGCAATCCCTGCACCCCATACCTGTGGCACTGGCCGCGTTGCTCAGTGTCACATTGCCAGCCACTGCCTCGATGAATATTTCCACATTGCTTCCTTCAGCGTGAGCCCCTTCCCCAGGCATCGATGCCTCTGCCAGCAGCAACTCCTGGCTGGCAGCCAGCGGGGGTGTCCCGGCCAGACCAGCACTGGCCACACCAGGGCTTCCCACGGCTCCCACCTCTCCTGGTGTGGGCAGGAGCAGCTCCGAGCACAGGGTCTCCATCTCCCTGCTGGGAGCCTCTGATACAGTCACTGCTGCGCTCATTGCCACCGGGCACTGCCTTGGCGCTGGGCTGGATGACCTCTCAACCTGAAACAGAAGAAAGCACTTCAAATGAGGGACATCTCAGAGGCCAAGAGGATTTTGGGGAGCAGCCAGTCTCGAGGCAGGGTATTTCAATGCTGGCTCCTTTCTGCTGTGCCCCAAGCAGGCTGCTGGCAAGCCCTCTGTCACGGGGTAGACAAGAGTGCAAGGACACCTGTGCGTTCTGCCCGAGCCCAACATCCAGGGCTTGCTCCCTGGCTCCAGCTGGGCCGGCCCCCGAGCCCACCCTCAGAGCCATGCTCAGCCTGCAGCCAGCAGGTGCCCCACGAGTCCCGCCAGGCCAGGCTCCCCCCAGCCCCTCGCCTTTCACCCCGGGCTGTCCCCGGCACCCCTAGCCCCTCACCCCAGGCTGTTTCCGGCCCTCCCAGCCCCTCACTCCTCACCGCGAGCTGTCCGCGGGTGCCCCCAGCCTCTGGCCCCTTACCCGGGGCTGTCACCGAAGTGCTCTCAGCCCGGGCTGTCCCCGCCGTCCCGGGCCCCCCTGCCCCGGCACATCTCGGTGGTGCTGTCGGGCGGCGGAGCGCCGCCCTTTGTGCCTGTCGCGCAGCCGCTCTGCCCGGCCCGGCCGGCCCCGCTCTATGGTGCGGCCGGAAGCGGCGCGGGCGGGAGCGGAAGCGGCGCGGTGCAGGTGAGCGATGGCGGCACCGGCTGCAGCGGGGGCGGGAGCGGCGCGGAATCCTCCGCGGAGTGGCCGCGGCCGGGCCTCTGCTGCGGGGAAGGCCGGTGTGAATCCGGGTCCTTTGCAGGAGAGGGTGCGGCTCTTGCAAGGGGGGGGGCTGCGGGACCCTGCCCAAGAGACGCTGTGCCCGGGTAAGGAGGGTAAGGAGGAAGGTCACACCTTATTCTAGCGGAGGTGGGATTCTGTACCTGAGAGAGCACAGCGTGTCTGTCTGGCTGGCTGGGAACGCTTCCCCTCGATCCCAGTACATGACAGGCCTGCGGAGGGAGGTGGAGAAGCTTCAGGAGCATGCGGCTGTAACCTAGACATGGAGGTGTGCCTTCTACCACTGTCGCGTCCCTGTTCTCAGCAGCAAAGACCCGGCTCTTGGCTCAGCCTGGGGATTGCTTCAGCTTTTTCAAACGATAAACCTTAAATAAGTGCTCATGATTTCTGGCTGTTCAAATAATAAAATCTTGTGAAACTCTGGCCTTGTTGTCATGACTGAAGAAGCTACAGATGCTACTGTGCTTCTTCAAGAGCTCCTGGCCCCCTCCTGCTTGGCTCACCCAGTGGCCTGCAGAGAGGGAGAAGGTTCCTGCAGCCAGCAGGAACACTTGGTAGTAAGCACAGATGTGGGAAATCCAAACGTGCCAGGCACCCCTTCACCTTGAGGCCTGGCCATGATAAAGGGCAGGGAACTGTGGGTGATCTGTTGTGTTCCTTGCTACCATTCAATCTTTCCTCACAGGTTTGTTGCTGGAGTACAAAAACAATGCTGTGGAAAGGAGCTGCCTGACCTCCCACAATGCCCCTTTCTGACTTTGTCTTAGCACTGAAGGACAACCCATATTTCGGGGCTGGGTTTGGCCTCGTCGGGGTGGGCACATTCCTGGCAGCAGCCCGTAAGGGGGCCCAGTTTGGGCTGGTGGCTTTCAGGCGCCACTATATGATCACCTTGGAAGTGCCCAGCAAGGATAAGAGCTACCAATGGCTGCTGAACTGGGTCTCCCACCACGCCAAGCACACGCAGCACCTCAGTGTTGAGACATCATACCTGCAGCATGAAAGTGGGCGTGTCAGCACCAAGTTCGACTTTATCCCCAGCCTCGGGAATCATTTCATCTGGTAAGGGAGGGTAGGGGAAAGCAGTTTGGGGATTCAACCTCACTTTTGCAAGTTGGGGGGCCTGTAGAGCAGTGGAGAGGGTCCTTCTTCCTCTCTGCGTCTGGGTTAGGGCAGGAGATGAAGAGTAGCAAGAGCAGCCCGTACTCAGCAGTCTGAAATGATTTTCTTACATGAGATGAGTGTTCTTGACGCATGAGCCAGGTGAGGTGCAGCTGAGGGTGCTGGATCACTGTACACACCTGTCTCCCCGCCCCAGGTACCGCAGGAAGTGGATTCGCATTGAGCGCAGCCGGGAGACGCAGATGCTTGACCTGAACACAGGGACCCCCTGGGAGTCTGTCACCTTCACTGCACTGGGCACTGACCGGGAGATCTTCTTCAACATCCTTCAGGAAGGTCTGTAGGGGAACTGTGTGGGGTACTGCTGGGAACAGCCTACTCTCTGGAGATGCTCAGGGCTTCACGGGAGATGCTGTTCCCTGGCAGCTGTCCCCTGTGCCTCTCTCTGCAGCCCGAGAGCTGGCGCTGCAGCAGCAGGAGGGGAAGACCATCATGTACACGGCCGTGGGAGCAGAGTGGCGCCAGTTCGGCTTCCCCCGCCGCCGCCGGCCCCTCAGCTCCGTGGTGCTGGAGGAAGGCGTGTCAGAGAGGCTGGTTCAGGACGTGAAGGAGTTCATCAACAACTCCAAGTGGTACAATGAAAGAGGCAAGGCTCTGGTGTGGTGTGTGCTGTATGGTGTGGGGCTGGATGCTCATGGTCCTCTCTGGAATTGGCTGTGGAGAGACTTTTCCCTGCTGCTTACCTTCCCCAGGTGTATCCTCTTTGCGTGCTCAGCACAGCACCACAGCTTGGAGGGAGGGAGCACAGAGCAATCCATATGGTTACCCTAAAAGAACACTGTTTTCTTAGGGATCCCCTACCGAAGAGGCTACCTGCTTTATGGTCCTCCTGGATGTGGGAAAAGCAGCTTCATGTGAGTATTGTCACCTCCCTGCTCTGAGCCACAGCAGTCTTGGATGAGAGGGTGTGGATGAGTTTGGGTTTGGAATACTGGAGTGGGCTGTGCCTTATGAGTGGTGCCTATTGTAAGCATTTGCATTGTTGGCACTGTGACAGGTCAGGGTGACAAGCCCTTTGTGCCCTTGCTTTGCACAGTGCTGCATGGTATGGGTGGGCTGAACAGGGGCTTCTGCCCGCCCGTTAGATCTGATCCTTGCTGGAAAGGGACTCCTCTGCCCTCTCCCTTACTGCTAAGGGTAGAAATCAGATTTTTCCTTGACTGTGGGCTTTCCCACTGTGATTCATCCTTGTGGTTTGTGTCCTTTCCAGCACAGCTCTGGCTGGGGAACTGGAGTACAGTATCTGCCTGCTGAGCCTCAGTGACCACAGCCTCTCTGATGACCGGCTCAATCACCTCCTGAGTGTAGCACCGCAGCAGAGCATCATCCTGCTGGAGGATGTGGATGCTGCCTTCGTCAGCCGGGACCTTGCTGCTGAGAGTAAGCACTCCCCCTGCTCCTGGGCCAGCAGCAGGAGGGAGGTTCTGTGGCTGTACCTGAAAAATGTTTGGACTCTGAGCTGCTCAACTGCTCCAGCAGAAACCAGGAGTGGGGGAGTCTCTCAAACCTCAGGGCCCAAACTGGAACTTGTCCAGTTTTGGCTAGGTTGTAAAAGGGAATTTGGATCCTTTATCCTCTGGCAAAGGTCCTTCTGCCCAGCTACTTGCAGGATGAGGGAGAAGGTGGCTTTCCTTCTCTTTTTCTTTGTGTTCCCATGGGTGTGTGTGGGCAGGGGAGGAGAATGTGCTGCCAGCCAGGCAGAGGGTCAGCCTCCAAACAAGGAGCGAGTGGGGAGCTTGACATAAGCCTCGGGTGATAGGAAGGTGGCCCTGAGCCTGTGCAGGGTTAGTGGCCAACAGCTACAATCTCAGACACCTCTGTTCCTAGACCCAGCTGTGTACCAAGGCATGGGGCGCCTGACCTTCAGCGGTCTCCTCAATGCGCTGGACGGGGTGGCCTCCACAGAAGCCAGGATTGTCTTCATGACCACCAACTACGTGGACAGGTCAGAGCTGCCCCTGGGAGGGAGCGGGATGGGTAGCACAGGAAAACCTTGCTCCCTTTTGCTGGGCTTTGTTTATTAAATCCTCCAGCATGAAGACGGGAGGTTCAGATTTCCCACATCCTCCCTTGGGATGCAAATCCTTTGACTGCTGATCAGGATCCCTTTTGCTGGAGCCTCAGATGCCTACTTGGTGTTTAGAACATGGTTGTGTCCTTCAGGAGTGGTACCACCTTCCTGCCTGTGGGGAGCTGCAAGTTTTGGGGTTGTGTCCATGCTGTGAGTGAAGTACTGGTCCCATGTGCAGCCCACTGGGTTGGTGGGATGCAGCCTGGGCTCATGGTGCCTGGACAGCTGCTGTGCTGTGGCAGGCTTGATTCACTACAGACCGAGCTGGCCCAGGGGTTTGTTCAGAGGTTGCTCATGGGACAGAGATGGGGAGAGCTGTTTCCTAGGACAAAAGCTGCTTTCTTGTCATCCTTTGGAGTCAGTCCTTCCCCAGCTCTCTCCTTTCTTTTCAGGTTGGTTTCTGCCCTCAATCTCCCCAGGGTTGAACCTGTTTGCCCCCTTCACCATCTCACAGTGCATGGCACTTTGCAGAAAGGACAGGGGCTGTGCTAGTGTGGATAGGGGCTTCCTGCAGCACCCACCCTAAACAGATGCTTTGATCAGGTTTTCCAGTGCCACCCTTTGTCTCTTGCCAGGCTGGACCCAGCCCTGGTGCGTCCTGGCCGTGTGGATCTGAAGCAGTACGTGGGCCATTGCTCCCGCTGGCAGCTCGCCCGCATGTTCCAGCGCTTCTACCCCGAGCAGCCCGCGGCTGCAGCCCAGCGGTTCGCGGAGCAGGCACTGGCGGTCTCCAAACAGATCAGCGCTGCCCAGGTTCAAGGCCACTTCATGCTTTACAAGACAGACCCTGAAGGAGCCACTTCAAACATAAGCTCCAGCCTGCTGTGACCAGAGGCCAGCTTTCCCTTGTGACACTGAGATGACTGGACAAAGATTCGACGATCATGCCATGAAGCCGCCCACCTGCACAGGCCAGGTCTCTGTTCACCTCTACCTCTCCTATGCCTTGGTTTGGGAGAGTCAGATCTGCCAGCCTCCCTGCAAGGGAGGGAATCTGGCTCTTGCTGCTCCCCAGACTTGGGTGCTACTGCACCAGCCCTGCTCACCAGTGTGTGCCTCATGTTGGGATTGCTGTAAGCTACCGAGGCTCCTGGTGTGAATCCCCTTCCTTGGGAGTCAGCCTGGAGGTGCCCCAGAAAGGCATTTCCTTTGGGCAGGACATTGGGGTTCTGCACTGCTGAAAGTGTCTTGTTTTTTTTTAAAGGACAGTGGTCTCACTGGTCTGTGAATATCCTCTGTGAAATGCACAACACAACTCTTGTCTCTCTGGTTCATTTTCCTGTTAGTTGTCCCTCTATCCAGCTGCTGCTCCTGACCAGGGCCTGGAAAGGCCAGTACTGCAAATCCAGAATGTTTCTGAAAAAAAGCAGCTCCTAAGAGACAACTCATATTCCCTCAGACTCCAGGCTGGTGCCACTGGTCCTGCTGAATTATGATGCCAAGCCACAGATCTGCTTGGATATTGTTCCTACATGGGCATGACTGTCCTTCCCATCAAAGATGTGGGGCCCTGGAGCTGTATGAGGACAGATGAGAGGCCTTGGCCAGTTACTGCATATCTTCCCAAGAGCTGTCCCCTTCCAGTCCCTTTTTCACAATCCTGAAAGTAGTTTCCTCAGAGCCAGTCCTATGTTAATGTGGTCAGCTTTGGGGGTTGCATCACCTTGCTTGGGCTGGGGAGTGGATTCCAAGCCAAACCCAAATTGTAGGTCACTGCTTAGCCCTCCTCTTGCCTCTGCCCTGTGGGACCAAGAGCACAGGGCAATACACAGGGGCACAGTCAATTGGCACCTGGATGGATTTTGGTGCAAATAGGCACTGCTTTAATGCAACCCCAGACTTTGACAAAAGTTTCTGCAAGTGAAGGAGCAGGATGCTGCTGGCTGGCATCTCAAACCCTGAGTTTGGCCATCCTGCATAGGCTGGCTACTCAGATCCAGCCTCTTCCCTCAAAGCTGCGGGTCAAAACTGGCCAGTGAGTGACTGGCAGATGTCCCACAGCAGTCTGGGCGGATGGGGAGTGTTTGTGGGGGAGCCAGAGGGACCCAATGCCACCACACGCAACATCTCTTGCTGCTTGCTTTTAATAGTGTTAATGCTACAGCTGCTGCCAGTGCCTTTCTGCCTGGCCTGAGGGTTTTTGCCAGTTAAACCTCACAACAGCCTTGTCAGATAGGTGAGTGACACAGGTGGACACCAAGCAAGAGGACCCAGGTCAGTGTGCAAGCTCTTTTCCTCCCCTCTGACCTGGAGGTTTGGTTTGTTTATCCCAAATTAATTTCCACATACTGTTGCAAAATGCCCTCTGCTCCAGGCTGACAGCAATGAGTCAAAGAGGGCCCTTACTAAAGCACTATTCCCAGGGAAAAATCCCTTCCCATTAACACATCTGGCATTTGATTGAAGTTATCCAAGTCCTCACTCTGATTTCCATGGCTGAATCCCAAGCTCCAAACATGGCACAGCAACATTACCAGAGGAAGCCAAGGAGCTTCAGCTGCTGTGAGGGGTAGAGATCTTCCATGTTTCTTTCAGGACATAATCAAATGCCTTTCTTGGAACACAGCAGTTTCACCAGAGAAGACAGGAGGCAGCAGAACAAGCACCAATGTCAGGTAAAGTTTGCACCTTTTCACCCAATTGTGGGCAGGCCATTCCCCCAGAAACCAGCTGAACAAGGACAGAGGGAGCACTGAAGGAAAATTAGGGCTCTCTTCAGGGCACAAGTGCTCAGCCCTCATCTGCAGGAAGGCACAACATCTGTCTCAGATCAGCCAGCCCAGGACAGGTAGTGTAGGCTCAGGCCAAGGAGGAAGAAAAAAAGAATGGTTTTAAAGCATTAGGCTTGAAAATAGACCAGTATTGGAAATTTAAGCACAGAAGATTCTAGGGCAGCAGGTTAAACCAACCCCTTCAGGTCAAGACCAGGCATGGAGTAAGCAGGGCAGCAGATGAGGAGTTCTCAGTCAAGAAAGGGGGTAGTGCAGCTTTCATGTGCCAAAGGTCAGCCAGACAGATGTGTGCACTGACAAATGCCCTCTTGGCACACACTGCTGTTGGTTTCCTGGGGATCTCATGTGAAGTTCTGGCAAGTCCATTGTAGCACTGCTATTTTTGTACTTAGCAGAAGGAGGAAGACAATTAACAACCCATGTGTGGGCACAAGAGGTGGGGGACAAGGCACAAACGAGTGTGAAGGTATCAGTCCAGGTGAGGCAGAGAGCTTACACTAAGCCAGGCAAAGCAGGGAGCCCTCCTGCCACCCAGAAGTTCCAGGGGAAGGTCTCTGCCTCAGCCCTGGTTGTAGGGAACAGGGAGGGAATTGAGAAATACCAGGGATCAACACCTTTGCTCCAAAAAGCAACAAACAGGAGCAAGAGGGCAGAGGAAACAAAGGGAGCAGGCTCTGGAGAAGACCCAACAAATTAATTTAATAGCATTGCCCCACTTCAGAGGCTTGGGATCACTCTTCATGGCTTCTAAATGGTACACCATTTACATCTGTGGAGCAGCAGCAGATGGAACTGCACCAAGTTTTAAACAGCAAATCCTCATTTAAGCAATATCAGCGTGAAGATTACAGGAGGGTAAGCTGTATCCAAAATACTGGGGCATGTCTTCACTTCAGGGTTGTCAGAAGTGCTAAGAGACAGCCTGGCCTTGGAGGGGGCTTCTGACACATAGAGGTTACAAAGCAGAGTACTCTCTTCCAAGGTTCCCCCATCAGCTTCAGCCTGCACAAAAGCAGCTGAAAGACAGGGCAGGAGCTCCAGCTAAATATGGGCTTCCTGGAGAAGCAGGAGCCAAGGTGAAGCCTTAGCCACCAGACAGCCGTGACCTGCCTTAAATGCTGACTTAAGCTTAATTTGGATGTCCTGGCTGCAACTGGGCAATGTCCTGTGTAATAAGGATTTGCCTGGCCAATCCTAGCAGTTGAGAAAGTGCTCTGAGAAGGAATGGAGGTCAGAGCAAGTGGAACTGAGCTCCAAGATACTGCCCTGGCACTTGGTACCACAGCTCCACTGGCTTCCAGGGAAGGTCTTGTCACACTTTGGCTCTGCCATGGCACCGTGCTGGGCTCAGACCTTTGCTCTGTAGATGTGCACATTTCTTGGCATTTCACCTATAGGGACAATAGCTGCAGGTCCCCAAAGCTACCTCTGTCTTCTGGGTCCTCTGAGACCAAGGCTGATATGATCTGTCAAGGTTCCACTTCTCCAATGCTGGAAACAGCCAGCTGCTCATGCTAGGATGCTTTACACTGCACATACCATGGTGACACTGCCTGTCCCACGCTGTCCCATGTGCCATCTGTCTCCTCCCTTCCAGGGGGTACAGTATCTGCTTGCTACTGCTTCATTGTTCTCTCCAGAAACAGCCCTTTTTTTCCCCCAGCCCAGCCCCTCATCATTCCTGCTAGGAGCCACTCTCCTTCTCAAGATGGGCTTCTCGATGTCCACTGGGCCTGAACACCCCTCGCCCTCTTGGTGCTCTGGGGTAGGAACCACGCTCCTGAACTCTGGACCTCTCCCACCTTCCACAATCCCAGGGCCTGTGGTGGCCCTGCCAGTTGGGGGCAGCTTTGTGGTCACTGCGGTTGAACATCAGGTTCTCCTTTTTCCTGCCCCGGGCCTCAGTCCCCTCCTCTGTGCTCCATTTCTCCATGTCATGGTGCTCCTCTTTCAAGTCCACAGTTTCTGTTGCTGGTGAGGGATCTTCACGGCACAACTCCCTTCTTTCAGCCAAGGGAGCAGCCCTGCTTCTACTGGGAGGCTTTGAAAACTCCTGGCTGTGCCGTCCAGCAGGCCTACGCTCTGCCCTCTGGCTGAAGACCCTGGGCCCCCTGGAGCCGTGGAGTGGATGACAGGCTTCTTCTCCTGCTTCCTGCGAGACACTGCACAGCTGCCTACCCCGGCCTCTGGAGCCTGGCCTCTCCCCTCTGTGCCTCTCCCTCTTGCTCAGTTGCTCTCTGGGCACAGCACACCTCTCAGGCTGCCCGGGTTCCACCCTGGGCTCTGACGCCCCGGCTGGCTCGGGAGCTGAGGCTTGGCTGGGCGGCTGGGGCACGTCCGCAGCGCGGGCACTCACCGACAGCTCAGAGGCAGTGGCTGCTTGGCCTGGATCCACAGCAGCTGGAGGCTGAAAGAAAAAAGCCACTGGTTAAGAAAAGGACAGGGGTGTCCCACAGCAGATGGCAGTGCTTGGTGCTGCAGCCCAGAGCCCCCTCAGAAGCTCTCTGCCCCCAGTGCCGTACCGCCTGGAGGCTGATGAAATATCGGTTCCTCTCTGCCTCGGGGTCGATGATTCCCCCTTTCTCTTGCTGTCTCTTGAAAATCAGGCGCAGTTCTTCCTGGTGCTGCAGCACCTTGGCATCTGGCCTGTACGGCTCCTGAGCAGAAGAAAGCAAGGCAAGGTAAGGGCTCTCTCAGCACCTAGCATGGATAGGCATGGCAGGGCTGGGAGCTACTGCCCAAACCCTTCTTTGCACAGAAGCAGACAACCCGCTTCCTTCTGCCACACTGACCAGGCCTACAGATGCATGGGAAATCCCTGGACAGAAGCCGAGCATCCCAGTGCAGACCCACTGTTTCTGCAGTGACTGCCTTGGGCTGTCCTGCTGTGGGGCAGGATGCACAGCAGCTACCATCAGGTCACTCTCCTGACATGACTGTATCCCAGTGAGTACAGAGATGTTCCCCATGGCAGAATCACCTCTCTCTCAGCACATCTGCTCAGCTCAGGGCTATAAAACTGAATCTGCTTGTAAGCTGCCCTTTGGATGGGACATCTAGGAGGACCTGAGATAGAGTGTGCATGCATTACAATGTCCCAGTTGAAGCTACCCAGTGAGGAGGCACAACTGGGCAGGTGAGCCCCCATCTCTTACCAGAGGGTGCTGCGGGGGGGGCGCTGCCTTCAGAGCACAGAGATCATAGACCAGGGTCTCCCGGCAGACAGGGCACTGCACACCAACTTTCTGTGGGGAGGCAAGAGAGAATAGCAAACCCTGTCTGTGATCCAGCTCATGCACTGCCCCATAACCCCACCCTGGAAGTGGAACAGGGTGGTCTTCTTCACTCTTCTGCCAAGGTAAGGAAGTCAGAGGGGTTCCAGCAGCATGAAAGCAGCCTGGTGTCTCAACAACAGCTATGGAAGGTGTCTCCACATGAGGCATGCTGGGATTTGTGCTCCAGCAGCTGACTGCTTTACAAAGCACCTCTGTCAACACATATGGATTCACCCCTCAGCCTAGGATGTATTTTTTCTGCTCCAAAGTGGAGTGTGTCATCAAGGCAGCACCTCTTTGAAAGGGTTTGTAGGAAGGAGCCTTTGATTTGTTCCATGCTCAGCTGTTCTGTTTCCCTCTGCAGTTGACAACTGTTCCAACACACGCTAGGCAGGTTTTATCACCCCAAAACACAGGTGATTTGTGTTTACCCTGCTGCAACTCGCCACAGTTCAGGACTAGGACTAGGGAAGGAGTCCTTTTTTCTAACTTCTGTGATTCCAGAAGTCTAAAAATGCAACTCTCTTACCCCCTCACAGCAGGCACTAACCCAGAGATCCAATAAACCAACTTGTTTGGTCAGAATAACTCAGTCTAGTCCCTGTTGATTCTCAGCACAGGCTCCATGTGCCAAAGAGGGTGATACAGATGTTACAAGGGTCTGTGCAGCGGGCCAAGGAAGGAGCCCCAGTACCTGTTTGGGGGATGGTGCAAGGTGCTGCTCTCTCTCCTCCTGCTGCATGAGGATCTCCTCCTCCATGTGCTGGGCATAGCGGGCCAGACAGTGGGAGTGGAAGTAGTGGTAGCACTGGGTCTTTGTGAAGGCTTCTTTCTCCTGTCAGGAGAAAAGGGCATCTTTGAAGGATTTCTAAGCAAAGAGTTGTGTAACCACCCAGCTGAGCTGGGTTTTCACTTCCATGTCAGTGGTATCCATGGGGAACTAGTGCTAGCAGAGCCACCCAACATCATCTGTTGGGCTGCAGCTCCACTCCCTCAGCAATTACTGGGATGCTGCTTCTTGTTTCAAATGTCAGAAACACTCCTAATGTCAATATGCAAAGATTTTATGACTGATTTCTCAGCATGTGTTCCTGTGTAACCAGCAATCTTCCCACCTGGTGTGCTCTCCTTCCTAGGCAGGTGTTGACTTTCCTTGAAATCCTAGTAAGGCCTGCTCCCCTGTCCCCACAGACCTCAGCACCTGCATGGATACATTCTAGTACTTCCTGACCACCTGTGTGCTGAACTCCTGGTGAGGTGTAGCCAACACAGGGAAACTAAAATGCACCATCAACTAGCCCCAGAACCTATGCTTCTCTAGAGATGCTCCAGCATGCCCCATGTCCATTTTCTGTAGAAGATTATCTAGAAGTTGATGGGAAGAGCAGCATGTATTGCACTAGGAAGGGCCCTGTGCAGACTGGGAGGCAGGGGGCTGCTGGGGTGTATCTTGGACCCAGGCTGATATCCCAGTGTCAGACTTCATGTTCTCTTGCCTCACTTCCCAGTCAGTTTGTGAGGTCAGGAGCCACATGCCTACCTGGAATCCATAGAGGCAGATTACACACTGTCCTTGAGGAATATTGTTGTCAGTGAGGATCTCCTTTCCCTTCTGTGAAAGCATTAAAGCAAACGTTTTACTCACTGGCCTGCCCATGGGCTCAGGGATGTCCCACCCCATGGGCAGTCAGGGATCAGAGTCTGTGGCTAGTCACACCCAATCTCCTGACTCTCACCTCGATCAGTTCATAGAGCACCTCTGTCCCCAGCCTGGCTTCAGCAACACTTCTGAGGGTCTGGGAAATCCTACAGCAAAGCAGCAGAAATCCTTAACAAAAATTTAGCTACACCTTTTCAGTGTCCCACATACCTGTCATCCTGCCATGATGACAGGAGGAAAAAAGAGAACAGTGGCCTTCAGGTTTTGCTTGGAGCACAGGATGGGCACACATGCACACACATATTCATGTGCTGTCCTGGTTCCCCACAAGCCAGTGCACAGGAAGCCTTTTTATGACAGGACTTGCAGGAGCAGGTTTGCTGATGGCCTCAGCTTGAGCTCAGCCAGCACCCTTTGATTTTGGTGAATCCCAGGCTTTGTCTATCTGATGGCAGCCCCTGTGCAGGTCTGTTGGGAGCCACATCCTCTCGTACTGCTGGCAGAAACAACGTGTGTCTCTGCACACATTCCACTGCGCCAAGGACCAAAGCACAAAGGCAACAACGGGCTGCCCAAGGACTGGGATCAGTCCCACCTCTGTCAGGGCATGACCAGCAATTTTCAAGGCCCCAGGGATTCAAATAACATTTCAGGGGAACCTACAGGGGAATAACCACAAACTGGACCCCTCTGTGTTAAATTCGGCACCAGTGGCTCCTGAGAGACTTAGGACAAAGTGATTTAGGGACCTGTATCCATCTGTTAACCAGACATGGAAGTCATGTGAATTACAGAAGGCTTGTCCATCACTTCTGCCTCCTGGATCTCTGGAGCAAAGGACTGCCACTCCCCACCCTCCTGGCACTCACTTTTGAATTTGCTCATCTGACAGCCCCCGCGGATTCCTGATGGAGATCTCCGGAGCTTTATCGGGATACTAGGATAAAAGAGAAACACCCAAAGCACAACAAGGAAGGTGGAGAGGCCCGAGGCTCGGAGGGGCAGGGGCGGGGGGGCTCGGGCAGCCTACCTGAGGGGGCACGGAGAGCACCAGGGTGAAGCGGACGTACTGGGAGTCCTGGTCCTGGGCCGTGGCAGGGTGCAGGGTGATGCTGATCTCCCAGGGCTCCCACCTGCAGAAGGGGCAGCTCGGGGTGAGGAGGGCGGCGCGGGGCCGGGCCGGGGATGGGGAAGGCGGGCCGTACCTGCCCAGGCCCCGCGCCACCTGCAGCTCCTCCAGGTAGATGGACTCCAGCACCTCCACCTCCGGCGGCAGCGCCCTGCGGGAAACGACCAGGCAGGAGTCAGTCGGCTCCGGCGGGCTGAGGGTGCGGGACAGCGGGGGTGCGGGGAGCGGAAAAGGTGCGGGCACGTGGGAGGGTGCAGAGACCGGGCAAGGTACGGGGGCTGTTACCAGTCCGTCGCCTCCGCTTCCTCAGCGGCCGCCGCCATCTCCCCGCTCGCCCCGGAAGCGGAAGGGCGAGCCCGTTGCCAGGAGACGCCTCGGCGGCGGGTCCGGGGCGGGAGCGCAGCGCGGCGCGGTTCATCCCGCAGCTGGAGCGCTGCCACCGGGGCTCGGGGTTCGTCCTGCCTTCCAGCCGGTGGGCAGCAACAAAGCCTGGGGCAGGGGCGACGACACTCGCCCCGGGGAACGGGGGCCGGATGCCGCCCCGCGGGAGGAGAGGTGCCCGCGGAAGGGGACTCGCTGCTCCTCACCGCCCTCCGTGCCTCGGCAGCTCAGCGGCCCCGTCCCGGACGATGGAGAACTACCACGTCCTGGAAATGATCGGCGAAGGGTCCTTCGGGCGCGTGTACAAGGGGCGCCGGAAGCACAGCGCCCAGGTGAGGGGACAGGGCTGGGGCTCTGCTGTGTGGGGCCGGGGCTGATTTCTGGTGCCTTTTGAATTCTAAGGCTCTGCCAGGATTTTGGGACTCGGCATCCATTCGGCTTTCTGCTGATGTTCCTGACCAGCTCCAGCTGGCAGTAAGATCTGGATTCAAGGGACATCAGGAGCGACCTCAGGACCTCAAAGCAGAGCCAGCACTAAATTTAGATCCTCTGAAACCCCCAAGACAAGCACCCCATAGCTGCTGCTGACTATTACTAGGATGAATGCGTTTTCCTCTTAGCAAGTTGAACCTCCCTCCATTTCAATTTGTAATTCCCGTGTCGTCCTCCCACATGCTTCAGTCCCCTCACCGTCATGGGTCTCTCTGCTACACCCATTCCAGCCTATTGATGTCTTTCTGGGCCAAACACCTGGCCACAATATTCCCAACATGGTGCACAAGATTAGAAATAAAGGTCAGTAATCACTTTGCTGCAGTTCCTGCCTGTTGGTACAGCCCAGGGTGCTGCTAGTGTTCCTCATTTACAGGGCACACTACTGGCTCATGTTCTGCCTGCTGTTCACCTGCATCTCAAGGTCATGTCCCATGTTAGTGTGAAGAGAAGTGTGAGCACCAGTATTGATGTGCAAGGGCCTGGGGAGAGCCCTAGGTCCAAGTGAACAAATGTCTCATTGTTCTACTGTCTGTGTTCAGCTGGAACCCTGTTTGGGTTAAAAGCAGCCTTTGCCAGGGTGGGTCTGACCAGGAGTCTGGCCTGATCCCAGTTTTTCCTGCTTTGAAAGGTGGTGGCCTTGAAGTTCATCCCCAAGGTGGGGCGGTCTGAGAAGGAGCTGAAGAACCTGCAGCGGGAAATTGAGATTATGAGAGGCCTCCATCACCCCAACATCATCCAGATGCTTGACAGCTTTGAGACTGCCAAGGAGGTGAAGGGGATAACTCCAGGCAATGGCTTTTGCCTGACTGGGGAGGGGAACAAGGGCTGTCCCCTGCTGTTGTAGGGACATCTTTCTCAGGAGATGCTGGTGACTTCATCCCAGGGTCTGGTTAGTGTTTTTCAGAGCCCTTTTGTATGTGCTCTGTGGGGAGCCAACACCTGTGTGGGCTGCACTAGGTCATATACAGAGGTGAAGGAGCTGACCAGGGGCCTGTGTGATGCAGAAAGAGTGGTTTGAAATCACAGGATAAGGGTCGCTCTTCACTCATCAGTCTCTTCAGAGACTGCCTTTTCACTGATTTAAATTCTCATGGATATAATATGATAAGAGAGGATTGAAGACTGTTCTATGCACATAGGAACGTGAAACAAAGTCATTGGACAGCAGATTCAAAACAAGCTCAAGAGGGTGATTCTACCCACTGGGCTTGGCAGTACCATTCTGGGCTTGTCCTGTCCTCCCCTCTTCTCTTGTTTTTGCTGTCTGGGATATGGACAGCTACAAGACCTCTGCCAAGTGCCAGGTCCTTGCTGCAGTGCAGCCATGGGAGCTCTCTTCCATTCCAAGTCCCAGCCCAAGCTGATGGACTTTGCATGATGGCACCCCAACACCTCCCTCAAATTTCTTACCCTGCTTTGTCCTGGTCCCCAGGGCCTGATCTCACCATGTTGCTCTTCCCTCCAGGTGGTGGTAGTGACTGACTACGCAGAGGGAGAGCTCTTCCAGATCCTGGAGGATGATGGGAGCTTGCCTGAGAACCAGGTGTCTATCATTGCAGTGGCCATGCAGGTGTTTGCTGCAGGCTAGAGAAAACAGGACCTGTGTGCCTGCAGGCAGAGGGTCTCTGCTGTGAGCCAGGAGATGTCAGGAGGGTGAGGGTGCCTCTGGGACCTTACCTAGCAGAGCTTCTGAAAAGGATGGAGAGGAGGCCAGGTTGGCATTGTGGGACAGTGGGGTCCTGCAGAGACTTCAGTTTCTCTGTTCCCTTTACAAGGGCCACAGCACTAGACTGCCTTGGCTATTGGCCCACTCCAAGAAACTGCTGGCCCGCAGCTGGGGGTGGTCCCTGCCCCAAACAGAACAAAAGTAGAAGTAGTGTGAGAGCCAGGCTGTAAGGGACCTAGCCCCCGTGGTTGTGCCAGTGAGTGTCACCATGGTACACAGGGTGAGGTTTCTGTGTCTCTGGCAGGTGCAGACCATCGCTGCCCAACTAATCTCTGCTCTCTATTACCTGCACTCCCACCGCATCCTGCACCGTGACATGAAACCCCAGAACATCCTGCTGGGCAAAGATGGTGTTGTCAAGCTCTGTGACTTTGGGTGAGTGCTGGGGGCCAGCTTGAGGGGAATGCTGGGCCTTGGAGCAGCCAAGGGGTTTCCTGCATGCTGTAGAGGAGGAGTGGGGGTGTGTGGAAGGGGGTCTGGATTCTGTACATATTTAGAGGTTAAGCAGAGAGGGGAGATTTTGTCCTCCAGAGGGAAGAAGTATTGATAAACTCATAGGGAACTTCCTGGGAGCTGCAACAGATGTTTCAGCCTGAACTTGAGATCTCTGCTTTGCTTTGAGCAGGTTTGCCCGTGCCATGAGCATCCACACCATGGTGCTGACGTCCATCAAGGGCACCCCACTGTACATGTCCCCTGAGCTGGTGGAAGAGCGGCCGTATGACCACACAGCAGACCTGTGGTCTGTGGGCTGCATCCTGTACGAGCTGTTTGTGGGCACTCCTCCCTTCTACACCAACAGCATCTTCCAGCTTGTCAGCCTCATCCTCAAGGACCCTGTCAAATGGCCCATGACCATGAGCCCAGTGTTCAAGGTAAGGGCTGAGGCCCTGTCTGCAGGGTGAGATCTGTTAATGCAGTTTTGGCCTCACCTGCTGCCCTAGTGGGTCACTCTTAGCTTTTATGTCCCCTAGCAGGGACTTCAGAACACAGAAAAGCAATGAGAGCTGGACCTCCTGGAAGGGGAATCCTTATCACTGTTATCAAATGTCTGCTGTCCATAAGCTGGGAAACTGGGTCCAACAGCAGAGGAGTGATTTATTGGGTTGTGAAGGGAAATGTCTTGCCATCTGCCCTAAGCACTAGAGGTACTCCTTTCCCAGAGCTAGGCAGGAAAGACAGGCCTCCTGGTGCCCTCCCTGAGGGAGACTGGTGGGTACACTGTGCTCACTGGTGGGTGCTGAACATGTATCAGTGATCCTGCTGTTTTGCAGGACTTCCTTCAGGGATTACTGATGAAGGACCCCCAGGAGCGCCTGTCATGGCCAGAGCTGCTTTCTCACCCCTTCATTGCTGGACGGGTTACTGGTGAGTACTTACTCCTTTTCCAAAACTGTCCAGGTCTGTTTCCTTCTACTACTGTCTGGAGACTGGGAGGGATCTCCCTGCCCTGCTATTTTTACTATCCCGGTCTATGCCTCTCTCCTCTCAGCTTTTTCCAAGCACTGACTCCTAGCTCCTGCTCCTGGTCTTGCTCTGGGTTCCTTGGGATTCCCCTGGGATCTCAAGAGAGATCACTCTCTCTGTGTCCCACGAGAGAGCTGCTGCTGAAGTTCTCCTCTTGCCTCCCCAGTGATTGATGACACAGAAGAGCATGGGATTTCAAACCCCTTCACCATGAAGCTGTCTCCAGAGCTGCAGGCCCTGAAGGAGCAGCAAGTCCATTCCGTGGCCCCCAGGAGCAGCTCATCCAGGATCTTGAGAAAGGCCCAGCAGAAGATGGTTGAAGAGACACAGAAAAAGGTGGAGAAAAGTCTGAGGTTCCCCATGCTATGTCTCACAGTCAAGGCAAAGGAAGGATACTGAAGTGGGCCCTGGGGGAAAACACAGGAGTACATGGGTCAGGCTGGGGTGTCAGCAACACACAAGGCAGGATGTGGGGTGCTCATGGTGGTGGGGTCTAGGGGACTCATCTGACTGAGTAATCCTGCCCTGACCAAACTTCTCTGCCACCAGGAGCAACTGAAGGCAGGTGATCCATCTATGAAGGATTCTGTCAATGGACATCCTACACCTAGACCTAGAGCAGCATCAGGGAAGGCAGCCCCTGAGGAGAGGGAGCCATTGACTGCCGCCAATGAGAAGAATCCATATCTCCTGCAAGGAAAGAGCAGCACAGCAGAGTGGGAGTTTGAGGAGTCTCCTCCCACCCTAGGGTGAGGGAGGCAGAGGCTGGGGCAGGAGGAAGAGGGAAAGGAAAGGTCTTTCACTGACTATACTCTTTCCTTGGCCAGGCAGCACAGCTTCTCTCAAGAGTATGAGTGGGAGTTTCCTGGAGCAGGTTCCCCTCCACAGCCTGGTGCTGGCAGGGCAGAGCCCTGCAGCAGGCACAGCATTGTGGACCTGGAGACTGAGGTAAGATGGTGTCTTCAGTGAGGACAGCAGGGCCCAGTTGCCAGGGGCTGATAAAGAGACCCTGGGACTGGCAGGGTCTGTGGCACCAGTCCTCTCTTCTGTGGCTAGGAGCTGGAGAGTGATGAGGAGTGGCAGCAGCTGATTGAGGACACTGAGGCCTCAGCCATGCAGCTGAGCATGCCTCTGGGCCTGCTGAGGGACCCAGCTTTCCAGCACCGTGTCCGGGACCGCCTGGTAGACTCTGCTCAGCAGGTAAGGGATGGCTGGCCCAGGCAGCTAAGACTGGAGACTTGGATGCTGCCTTCTTCATCAGGATTAGGTTGGAAACATATGGAGAAACCTCAGTTCAGCCAACAAAAAGATCCTCTGCTTCTCCAGGAGTTGGAACTGTCTTGTGCACTTGGCTTGCCATCTGCTCCTCTGCTGTCCCCTGCCTGAATGGGTTGAAGGGCTGCTCCATGGCTGGTGGAGACACCAAAACTGCTGGTCATTATAAGCTCTTCTGCCTTCTCTGTGTCCAGGTGCTGGAAGGGATGCTGGAGGGAGCCTCCCATCTTCGTTCTGTGCTTCGTGTTATTGGCAACCTCCTGTCTACCCAGTGTGATGCTGAGCTGCTGGACCACTTCTGCCAGGAGCTGAATGTGCCTCTGTCCCTGCTGTGTCTAGCCAAGCAGATCCTGGAAAGTGCTGTCACCAAGAAGGTGGGTGTAGAGCCCCAGGGAAATATGGGTGCCTTCCAGCCCTACAGAGTGCTGGTGCTGAGGAGGCCCTGGTGTCCTGCTGGATCTGGCTCACAGGTTCCTCTTCCAGGCACCCTTGAGAAGGGGGAGGTTCTGGTAGGGAAGAATCCTGTTGTAGTGGTGTGGGGATGGTCAGCAGACAATCCCCATTTGTGGTTTCTTTCTGGATTCTGCAGCAGCCCTGGTGTATCGCTGTGCTGACAGACCTCCTCATGGTGACCAAAGTTTATTTCAGCAGTGAATGTAGCCTGGAGGAGAGTGGGCAAAAGGACAGGTAGGGACAACCTTCTGTTCCCTGAGGTCTTGTGTGGCCGCTTTGGGGACCACAGGCAGCAGGTGGAAGGGTGGTGTTCATACTGTGCAGCTGGAGTTGTCTCTGTGGGGGAGCATCATGGTCTAAGTGCTTCATGCCATATTGCTGTGCTCACAGAGGAGCACTTTCCTTGAATGGGATTAATTGAAGGAAAGGCACAGCTGACAAGTCCAGTGGTGCTGCCTGCTGACAGCAGCTCACAGTGTGAGTGTGTGCTGCCTGCTCCATTAGCCAGGGCCATTTGGGCCTGTCCTCACAGCAAGGGGCCATGTTTCTCTGCACTCATCTGTCCCTGCTCTCCCCCTAGTCTGCAGGCTGTTCAGGAGAGTGCTGACTGCTTCCTGGCCCTGCTGCCGGAGCTGCTGGCTGTGCCCGTTGACAGTGAGATGAGACTCTGCCAGCAAAGCCTCCTGGTAAGGGTGCTCCCATCTCCCTCCTTCACACCCTCTGCCCCCCGGGGACAGAAGCCATGGTGGTGTCTGTGTATGTTGGAGGAACACAGCCTGAGGACCCTGCTCCTAACTATGGGGTCTGATGCGTTCTTGTCAGGGCAGGCTGTCTCACCCATTGGAGTTTTTGTGGGGAATTGCATACAAAAGAAGGTCTCTGAAGGGGCACTTTCACTGGCCTTACCATTCTGGTGTGGCTTTACTAGCTGAGTCAATGGCAGGTGCAGCCCCTTATACACACTCTGGCACAAAAAGTGTCACTTCACCAGACATACCCCTGGCTCTGCTGCCAAGAGTTCTGCTGCTGGGATTGTGCTGGGTGGGCACAGCAGGTTCTCAGCATTGGAGTATGATTCACATGTGGCTTGGGCAAGAGATGCATATAGGCTTGCGTTTGATATCTTTTAGCCTTTGTTTTTGAGCTGCATGTTTTAGCATCAGAGTCAGCAAGAGCAAAAATAGCTGTTGGGCATGCTCTGCCAGGCTGTGATAGAGGTGAGGAGGGACATGTGCCTCCATGTGTACCCCTCACTTTGGCAGCATGCAGGCACATGTGGGTCCCATACAGTAACCTGGCTGGAGTGGACATTTGGAGGTCCCTGAAGTTCCAGCATGAGTCCTTCTCCCATCTCTGCTGTCCTCCCACAGCTTCCTCCTGTGCTGTCCTTTTCTTTCCTCTCAAACTCAGTCTGCAGTGATGGCAACCCCTGTGTCTCCCCCAGTGCTTCACCCAGCTCTGTGAGAGCCTGGACACGACAGACCCTTCTATCTCTGCGCGCTTCTACACCAGGCTGCAAGAGGACCATCAGCCCCTGCTGAACAGACTCCTTCAAGGATCCATCTCAGAGCAGCCTGCTCTTCGAGGTAGCAGTGGTAGCAGCTCACCACCTCTTCCTGGGGTTTCTTCTCCTTCCTCCCCTTGGGCTCCATCAGAGCACTGACGGCCATTGTAGTGCTGTTGGCCAGAAGAGGTGGCTGAAATTTATCTGTCCAGACCCCTGCTAACTTGGGCTCTCCTCCCTCAATCCCAGATCTCACCCTCATTATGTCATAAGCCTGACTTTTTCTCTCTTGCCATCCAACCCTACCCTGCTGCCCCTCAGCACCTTTAGCACAATGACTCCCCAGCTCTGCCTCTGTGCAGGTGCAGCAGTGGAAGGCAAGTCAGCCCATGACCAGAGCCCATGTGTGGCAGACCTCTTCCTGGCTGCATTGGCTGCTGCATGCAGCATCCCCCTGGAGAGAAACAGCTGTCGGGAAGCCAAGCAGCAGGTCAGACCAGCTCTCTCTACAGGGTGAAGAGGTGTGGTCCTCCCAGGGACAGCAGCCTTTTCTAGGAGGATCCCTTTCTCAACAGTAGAGTGGAGGGCTGGGATCCTCTGGCTGTATTGACTGTAGGGCTCATATTTGTGGGCTGCCAACCTCTCCAGCCAACAGGTGACCTTAGGAATGTAAGGATTCTTGAATTAATTAAGAGACTCAAACTTAGGATCTCAACTGTGAGATGGACTAAGCAAAGAACTAGGCAACGGAGGGAAAACGTGAGGAATTCTTTTATTACAGTGATATGAACTGTAGGAAAACTGAAATTGAAGGGGCAGTAAGTGTGAAAACAATTACAGGTTTACATTTGATTCTTTAACTCTGAGTCAACAAGGAGGGAAGCAAAGGAGAAATTTTACCTTGCTCATCTCAACTCTGGGACTGTGCATCAAAGCCATGCTAGATAGGCATCCCTTAGTAGACACAGGCAAGATGTAGGAAGCAGATGCTTTCTTTCATTAAATTGTTGCTAGCATTAAACTCTTCTAGTCTGGGTAGTGCTTCAGGTGCCCAGAGTGCAAAACAGGCTGATTTCTGCAGGTTGCTCACGCAGTAGTTGAAAACCTTATGGAAGGAGAGAGTCAGCAGCTTGCAAGACTGCTGGGGAGACTGGAGGGCCCAGGCTGCTCCTTGAACGTCCTGAAGGTAATGGCACAGTCCTTTTATCTGGCTCTGCCCAGAGATGCCTGGGCCTTTGCTCTGGAATTAGGAGCATGGTGAAGAGGGAACTGTGAGCTTAGCCTTCAATGGCTCCCATCTGCCTGGTGTCAGTTGTTGAATAAATGAGCCCGTGGTAGCCATGGGGTGGAACCTGTCTGCAGGGGCTGGTGGCATCTCTCCCCTCTGCCTTGCAGATACTCTATGCTGGCTGCCATGCCTACCCGAACCTGTGCCAGCACCTGGGAAGGAACCAACCTCTGTGGGGTTCCCTCATGCAGCTCTTGAAGGGTGAGGTAGGACTGACCACAGCCCTGGTGGAGGGGTAGGAGTGTGGGCAAGCAGGATGCATTCCTCTGAGCACTGGTCAGATGAATCTGTGGGGGTGGAGGAGTTTTGGGGAGTTTAATCGAAAGAGTGCAGTTCTCCTCCAGGGCCCAGAAACACCTCCTCCTTCCCTGCTATGACTTCTGTTCCTTTGGTAGGTCCCTGTGGTGGAGGTGACCCAGGAGGCAGCCTGTGAAGCCTCTCTGTACCTGCTGGCCCTGCTCACCCTGCAGCTTCAGGCATCCCCTCCCAGGTAAGCAGACACTTTCACTCATGGGTGGGAGAGGAACATGCCCTGCCCTGAACAGCATTCTGTCCTGCACACTGCCTGGAGCTGGGAACCTGGTCCCACTGATCCCTCTGACCCAGACATACCAGCAGAATGCTGGGCAGTGTGAGTGGGTGCTGGGGATGTGGTGAGGAGAATCCAGTGCAGACAAGGAGGTCCTGTGAACCAGGGCTCCTCCTGAAACGTGGCTGCATCCCACTGGTGTGGATTTGGATGCTGCTGTTCTGCATGATGTGAAGCTGTGGGAACATAGTGCTTCTCTCCTGGTCCCTGCATTTCAGGTGTGAGGAGATGGTTGCCCTGGCTGTGGATCTCATCACCCAGTCTCCTGTTGTGTCCCTTGTGGTAAGCCACCCCCCTTGCCAGAGCCACTACTGAGAGCCTTGCAGACCCCTGCATCCCATTTGGGCCTTACTGTTCCTCACTCAGGGTGGGATGAGGCCAAGGGATGAAGGGTCAGTAGAGCAGATGGAAAGTCCCAAAGGTGCTGAACTCTCCTTGTCCCACAGGGTGCTGCAGCATTTCTCCTGGCACAGCTCAGTCAGCATGGGGTGGCTTTGGAGCTCAAGAGAGAAAAGATCCTACCAGTGGTAACAAATGCACTGACTGCACCTGCTGAGGTATGGGATGGGGACAGAGAAGCTGGGGACCCATGCATACCCCACTGCAGAGGTGTGCAAAGATGGGCTCAGAAGGGTGCAAGTGTGATGTTGCTTCCCTCGAGCCCAGCACCCAGCTTCAGAGTGTCTCCCATTCTCTTACAGCTGCAGCTCCCCCTGCCAATGGGTGCTGGTCTCTATGATGGGTTGTTTTTCCTCCTACTGAAACTCCTTGAACAGGTACCAGTCTAGCCATCTCCTCTGCCTGGTCTCTGCCAAAAGGTGTGGGGGCAAAAAGGCCTGAATGCACATTGGTAATGAGGCTTAGGGAAATCAAGAACTGTGCAGTTTTGGCTGCACAACCCCATGAAAGTCACCTTGTGTCCCTGCAGGGCTGATGGGAGAGTGGTGGGTGGGGAAGGGTGATCCGTGGGCACACTGGAGTGAAGGAGGGCAGAGATGCCCCGGGACTGACACTGCTGAAAGGTGCAGCAGGACACCTGGCCCATGGGTGTCTAGCCCTGACCTTCAGAGGACCATGGGACTGGCAGAGCCATGTATCAGAACCCTGGGGAGCCATGGAGGACCTTGAAGGCCTCTGACATCTGCCTCTCTGCCTCTAGGAGGATGTGGTCTTGGAGCAGGGCTTTGCTTCCTCTGAGCTATGGAGCCTGGTCTGGCATTGTGTTGCTGTGGTGCTTCATGTGGGCACCACTGGTGCAGTGCTGGAGGGAGATCCACCCCCAGGTGCTGGTCACCCCATGGCAGAGCCAGACTGGAACCTCCTCTCCCCTCAAGGTAGGAGCTGTGGGACAGCAGGGCATCTGCCTTGGACCCTGCTTCACATCCTTCCATGTCTGTCCCTCTCCACATCTGTTCCCTGAGGCCAGAGGACTCAGGTGGTTTTTTTGAGGATTGCAGTGTCTGCTGGGGAGAGAGGGCTGGGCTGGCCCATGCTGTGCCCAGTTGGCAGCAGCTCAGCTGAGCTGGCTTTGGAGGAGCAAAAAGGATGTCTATACTGCAGGGAATGTCCACTCTGGCAGGTGTGACCATCTGGGTGGAGATTTTCCTGTTTTGGGCAGGGAATCACAGAATCTACCGTGGAGCAGCCTTCAGGTAGCACAGACAGAAGTGAAGGAACTTTACAGCCTTCTTTCTCTAGCTTTGCCCTTCTGTCTGCTGTTTTCTCTGCAGGAACCCTGTTATTCCTCAGCTTGGCCCTCAGCATCTTCACTCGTGAGTCCCACCAGTGTCTGCCTCAGCTCACCCAGTCCCATGGCGTCCTCATGCTGACACTGAAGAGACTGCTGTCCCCTGGCTTCCTGGCATGCATGGCACAGATGTGAGTTGTGGCAAGGGCTGAAGTGGGCAGAGCTCAGCTGCTGAATGGGGCATGGACATGAGCACACCAAGGGCTGAGAAGTTCCTGACCTGGAACTTGCAGAGCCTCTCCTTAGTGCCTGGCACAGGGAATGCCCTTTGCCCCTTGTCCTAAGGTTTTTCTGATCATCTCTGTATTAAGCCCTCTCTCTTTCACAAATTCAGGCAAGCAGGAAAGGATGGGGACCCTGAGGTTGTCCCAGATGTGGTCATCCAGGTCTGCCAGCTCCTCTCTTTCCCTTTTGCCCTGGATGTGGATAAAGACACCTTAGCACTGATTATGGAGGCTGTGAGAGATACCCAGATCCCTGCCCAGCTGCTGCAGGTACTCTCTTGGCCCTATGTTCCTCCTTCCCCCCATACTGTGGTGATCCCTTCCTACATTGCAGTCCCCAATGCATGGCACCACATCCTGTTGGCAGCACGCAAGGATGTCATTTGGGTGCTATGCAGCCCTTGGAGAAGCTGGACTGGCTGCTAAGCTTGCACTGACCTGCTGGCTGCCTTCAGCTGCTGCTTGGCTCGGCTCCTGTGTGAGCACAGTGCACTCAGCAGTGCTGTCTGTCCTTCTGCCTTAGGTCTGCGCTCACCATCTGCCCTTCTCGTTCACCGAGCTCCCCATGGGCCTCTTGTGCCAATTTGTGGTGTCTGATATACAGGTCATAGACCAAGTGGTGAGGGAAGCTGCTGCCTCAGAGCACATTGTTGCCTTCTTGAAGTCTGTCTTGTCCTCAGACAATGTTATACTCACAAGTGACCTCCTGTCTCTCCTGACCCACGTGGCCCGGGTCAGTTCAGAGCACCTGCCCTTTCTCCAGAGGATCCTGAGGGACTCAGATGTGGCTGACCGGCCACTGACCTACCTGCTCAGCCACAAGCAACACCTGATACGGGCCAGAACCTGCAACTTGTTGGGCAACCTGCTCCGGCACAGCTTTTCTCCAGCGCTGGAGAGCCAGCTGGGTTGGCTGGAGAGGCTGCTGGAGTGCCTGTGGGACCCGGAGAGCAGCGTGCGCAGGGCAGCCACCTTTGCAGTGGGCAACGCCGCCTGCCACGCGTCCTGCCCGGCGGGGATGCTGGGCCGGGCCGTGCCCGCGCTGACCCGGCTGCTGAGCGACTCGCGGGCCCAGACGTGCCACAATGCGGCCCTGGCCCTCAGCAACCTGGGCCAGCGCGGGGAGGAGCTGCGGGATCTGCTGATCCAGAGCGGGGCCCCCGACCGCCTGCTGCAGGTGACCTGCCAGGACCCGCGGAAGGCCGTGCGGGAGGGAGCCCTCGAGGCACTGCGAGCCCTCAGCCAGCACCCGGAGATCCAGCAGGTACTGCACGAGGACCTCGGCTCCTTTGGGGAACCTGATGGAGCTGTAGGGACAAGGGTCAAGCTGGTGGGTGACTCCTGTCCCTCTCTTGGCTGTGCAGGTCCTGCTGTCCCTCAAAGCCACCGAGAGGCTGGCCGCGCTGGCCGCTGTCAGTCCCCAGTCGCCTTTTGCCCGGCACGGCGAGCCGCTCTTCCGCCGCCGGTGCGAGCAGCTCCTCCGCCGCCTCGCAGCTCCGGCCCGGCCGCGCGGAGCCCAGCCCGCTGTCGCCGCGTACCGGCGCTGAGCGGTGACGCCCGGGCATCCCGGGACGCCATGGACGCTTCCTTCACCCTCCTCAGGCTCCAGCCGGACCTTCTTTGCAATCCGCATTGTCCGCCTGAGGGGGGGCTCTACCCGGCCGTCTTTATCTGGGGTGCCCCTCGCGGGAAGCCGGCCCTGACAAAATGCCCGTTCCTTCTGTAACCGCGCGTCTCTCGCCGGCTCCCGGAGCCCCGCCCGCCGGGCTCCGCCGCGCCGCCAGGGGGCGGCACTGCCCCCGCCGCGCTGGCTGCCGGGAGCTGTAGTCACGTGGGCCCGCCGGCTCCCCATGGTAACGGCGGCGGCGGGTCCGGCGGGCCCGGGCGGGCGGTGAGTATGGCGGCGCTGCCGGCCTGTGGAGCGGGGCTTTGCTCCCCCTGTGTCTCCCTGGGTTGCACCCTCAGAGTTCCCCCAATGGGGCGTAGGGCCCTTATCCCCCCGCGTTGCCTCCCCGGTCCCTTCGCCCCATAGCCGTGCCCGGGCCCCGAGGAGGCACCCCGCTGTCGCCCGGGCCTGCTCACGGGGCTCGCCACGGCCTTGCCCCGTGACACCGTAGGGCTGGGGGGCGGTTCGGGAACGCTCTGTAGCGAGACATGCTGGGGTTGGCGGCCTGGGCGGCGCTCCGGCGCCAGGATAGCGCATCCTGGCAGCAGCTTCGGCATCAAAGTCTTTCACTTGGAGAAATGAGACACACAGCGTGTTCCTCGGGCGAGCGGCAGCGAAGGAAGGGCTGGCTCCCCAGCCACCCACGGCCCCAGGGAGCCTCTCCAACGGTACTTGGAGTATTAGGATGGAGCTGGGATCGACCAGGCCCAGGTGGAGTGCTGGGACATCCTGGCTGTCCATCCTTTCACTGGGGTCTTGGCTTGGCTGCTCTTGTGTTGTAAAAAGGACCGTTGAGTCTGAAAGATGAAAGGCAGAGCTGAGTTGAGACAAGCCTGGAGTATTTCCTGAATGCCTCTAGAGTTTGGTCAGGAATGAGGAGTGAAGGTGTGGGGAAACCTTGTGGCATTGTGCCAGCCTCCTATGCGTGTCTGTGGATGTCTCATGGGAGTTCAGAGTTCAGCCCCACAGCTATACATCAAAACCCTGCCTACATGACCCCCCAAGGCTTGCCTGTCTTTCTTATTCCTCATGGAATGGGCAGATGACATCTAGTGACTCCCGGATAGTTTGGGGGAATTTACAGTCGAGTGTTGGCCCTATTATAGTTTTATAGAATAATATTTCCACAATTCTTACTGTTTGTACCCAGCAGATAGTAGCATTTCTCTGTCCTTTCATTGTTCTCTTGCTGCAGTTGTGTTAGGTAAAGTTGGTTGATGACAATTGCCCCCTCCCACACCTCAGTTGGGGGGTCCTTCAGCACAGTAGGGATTGTATTTCAAGGAGGAGCTGAGGAGACAAATGTCACCATCCTCACATAACAGCGCCTGCGTGAAGATGTCAGATCACTGACACAGGTTGGGGACTTTGGCTGCTGTACCACCCTGGCAGGGTGCCACTCCTTGACATTTCCCAAGTTGCTGCCATGCATCAGGTCTGGGAGTATTTGGCAGCTTCTCACCTTGAGTCTGTGTTTCTTCTCCACTCCTGAGCCCTGAGAGATTGCTGTATGGAGTGAGGGTTTTGCAGTGAAATTCTTCAGAAGAATTTTTCCCAGCCCTGTCAGGACATGGAAGAGCCCTCAGCACATACTAAAGGACAAATCTGGGAACCTTTTCTTCCAATTGCAGCTATGTTTCAGTAAAAAGTATCAAGAACAGAAGGTGGGCTAAGAAATTATGTGTCTTGAACTAATTGGGTAGTTCTTGTCTCCTTGCTGTATGTTGATATTTTATACTTGTTTCACTCACTCAAAATCCTCCACTTCTATTTTTCTACTAAGGGCTAGTCTGCCTAAAATCAGATGGAGCTGTGCTGACTGCCCTCACATCCTACACTGGTGGCCAAACTCTTCCCAGGTCTTGCCACGTAATTCTCTTTTGTCCCATCATGGAGCTCAATTGAAAATGCTGTCCCTTCAGTCTGGATCTTCAGGATTGGGCTGTAGGCCTCCATGGTGAAAGGCTGTTAAACACCCACCTGGTTTAGCTTCTTGCTTTTAACCCAGACTTGTTTCTCTGCTCTTGTTTGTGCTGCAGTACAACTGCTTCTGTTGCCCATATGATGAAAAAGTACAAATTGGGTGGGAGCAAGGGCAGGCACTTACCAGCTTCCCTGCTGGGGAAACAGAGCTGCATGATCTGCTGTCAGTGTGCACTGCATCTGCCTCAGGGCCTGGGGAGTCTGCCAGGGAGAAAAGTTGATATCCTTTGACAGCAATAGGAGCTCCATGCTCTGCCCTTTGCTGTGGCCCCTGCACTGTCCGGTCACGGCCAGGTCTGAGCACTGAGGTGAGCCCTATATCTGAAGTGTCCTTGGTGCACTCAAGCTATAGCCCTGGATTTTCTGCCTGTTGTGCCAGAGTTCCCCACTTCATCTGGCAACTGTGCTTCAATGCCCTTAGAGTGATAGGAAAGTCCCTTGTGAAGTCAAGCAAGGAGCTTTCAGTCCCCAGCCCACTCTGTGTGTGCATGGAGGGAGGCATTTGCTGCAGCACCGGGTGAGGTGCTGGCTGGATTGCAGCTCTCCCATGGCTTGCTCCAGCATCCTGCTGTCCCTGAGGTCTCCTCCACCTTGGGAACAGGAACACACACCTGAGCTACTCTATTTCTCTTGCAGGGCAGTGCTCTGCTTAGGTAAAGGGTCTTTTCAGGCAGCCATACACTCCTCATACTTCCTCTATTCAGTGTGGAGTGGAGTTCAGCACCACAGCTGATGAATGGAAATGACCAACCCTGGCACAAATGTAATCCTGGCATGCAGGTGGAATTTGCTGATGCATCCTCACAGAGGTTGATTTCTCACTGGTTTTTTGTTTTGTTTCATTTTTTTTTTTTTGTTTTTGACCTGAGTGGCCACGTAAAAACTTGACGTCTTGATTGGGACAGAAATTGGTTGTCATCCTCTGGATTTGCACACAAAATGTGGTTCTGCAAGGATTGCAGTGAAGCTGAGAGGGAACAGTGATGCTTAACTGTGTGGCAAAGCAGCACACCAGGCTGATGTACCCAAGAGCATCTCTGCAGTGGCCAAGCTGCCTCTGAACTGTGTTGTCCTCTTGGACAAATTGTGGCCAGCAACACCCTCTGCTCTTCAGCTTGAACTTGCTGGTGGCCTCAGGTGCTTTGGCTTGGTGTGTGGCTGCCCTTGAGGCCACTAGTTTCTTGGAGCTGACAGTGGGGAGGGAGGGCTCTTTCCATGCTGTTGAAACACAAGTTTGTACCTAGCTACGAGCTGTTGGAGCACTTCTAGGCACTCAGTTTGTTTCAGATCAATGTTGTTGATCTTGTTCAAAGTTTTAAATTTTTGCAGGGATACAAACCCTTATTTGTAAATGTATTTTTGTTTTAAAACCTGTTTGTTTTGCATTGTTGTTAACTTGCTTGTTCAAGCTTTAATCAAAAGTCCCAGAGCTGCAAGTGAGGAATTTGGTGTAAACTCAGGTCTTGTTTAGAAAAATGTGTTATCCTTTTTAATAATAAAGAACAGAATACAATATGCACCCTGCAATGGCATAGAAAACAATAGCAATTGCAGTTGTCTAATCTCTCTTCCTTGTGATTTCAGGCTGTGTGTGGCTGACAACACGTTATCAGGTCAGCTTGCAGTGCATACATTTACATCTTGTTATTTTAAGTGTATCACCAAGCTGCACTTTAAATAACCTCCACAGCCAAACTCTTCTAACAGTGGGATGATGTGCACACCCGGGCTCTTGAGGTCTTGTCCTTTCCTGTTTGGAAGAGGGCTCTGAGGAGCTGCCACGCTGCCATTAGAGGAACACATGCTGCAGTGGGGCTCAGGCTGGAAGAAAGGATTTTGATTGCTGCATACTGGGGTGTGCAGAGGCTGGGCACATGTTGGCCCTGTGCTCTAGTGATGTCACATTTGTACAGGCTGTGGCAGTGCTCCAGCTGACCTCCCAACACTTGCAAGCAAGCTGTGTGGCAATAAAAGGTGCTGGCAGAGTAATTGTGCAGCTGTATAGTCACTCCAACAGTGACAGCTTTGGCCTCTGTGTTGTGTGTCAATAAGTCCAAGCCAAAATCCATTAATTACTTGGTTGAGTTTGAATTCCAGCCTGGCCACTTCACCCAGGGCTTTTCCTAGCTCATGTTTCTACAATAAAATTTCAAGAGTGTTATTTTATTGCCATTATGAGATGCAGAACAGACCCCAGCTCCTTTCTCATAGAGTTGGGTTGGCAGAACTAGGGATTGCATCAAGCTGTGACCTTTGTCCATCCCAAAACTCCAGCTGAATTAAACATAAAGGGAAAGCTTCCCTGATGGTAACCAGCAGGGATTTACCCTGGGGCAGGTGACGTGTTTCCTACCCAGAGCTACAGAGATGTGGCAGCTGCTGTCCTGTTGTGACCACAGCCTGGCGCGTGAAGGTGCCTCCCTCCATCAGGTCTCCTGGATGCTCAGCAGCTGCTTTGTCAAGCTGTCCTTGCAGTAAGGATGGGATACAGTTTTCAGGTGGGCATTAGAGTTGGCTGTGCTGGCGTGCAGGAGGTGTGAATGGGGGGAAGGACAGGCAGCATGGACTGGTGCTATCAGTCTGGATGCATCCTGACCTGCCTCCTGTGAGGGCATCTTCCTTTCATCCTTCCTGCCCCTACCTCTGAGCTCCTGTGTCTCCACAGGGAAACAGTGATGGTGACTAGCTCTTGGCCAGCCTAGGCCTTACCTGAAAGCTCTGCTAAAGGCCCTGCAGCTTTCTTATGCAGCTGCTGCTTCCTGCACACCCCTCCCCTGTGCTGGCCCAGACACTTCTGCAACTCCAGTGACAAAACTGCTTGGGAGAGGCCAAGCTCAGCACGTCTTTGTCTGCTGCTGTGGGGCTGGGTTCCAGGCAGTGTTAGCTAAGGCTGTGCCATGCCCAGACCTCCACCCTGGCAGCCACAGCTGTCAGCAGCACCCCCGTGTCTGTGTCAGTCGCATCTGTGCCACCGTTGTCACTTACTCCAGATCAGGGTCACACAGGACTTGTGCTGGCATTTTCACACCTGTGTATAAGCTGACTGTAAAATTCACAGCCCTTGTTACAGCTTCATTAGGCCACATCACTTTTATTTTTACAGCAGGATGATTCACTGATAGCTGTAAAGCCGGGTGGAGATGAGCTGCAGATGGCTTTCACTTCAGGCCTGGTTTTACAAGGTCATTCACAGCCGAGTGAGAGTGCAGGCGATGGCCAAACTGGCAGTGCAGGTGGTGATGCCAGTGACAGATCCTCTAGGCAGGAACACTTTCATTCTCCTTGGATTTTAATTTGCTCTTTAACACCTATGTTCACTGGTGTGCTAGGGTCACTTTGTGGTCCGGGTGTGCTTGTGAGCTGCAGGGGGCAGCGTGTGCAAGGCAAGCTCCGCTCCCTTGTTTACTGGTGGAAATTTGAGCTGGGCAGGTGACGGCATCTGAGCCACAGCTTCTTCGCTCTGTGCTAATCGCTGTGAATGTCACAACACAGCCAGGTTTGCTGCTGGGGGCAGATTGGGTAGCAATGGAATAGTGTTGTACATCTCAGTTGTGGGATTCTCTTCCCCGGGGTTTGGAGGCCCTCTGGGCTGCCTCTCCCAGTGGGATGCAGGTGCCCTGTCCTCATCAGAAGTTCTCAGCTTGACTGTACAAGCACTAACAAACAATGCAGCCCTATGGGTGTGGTACGGACTCAGCACTTGCCATATTTCCTTGCAGAGCTTGGCAGGGTAGCAGCTCTCCTTGAGGATGTATACCTCCTATGGGATCCTGCATGGAATGTTCCATCTCCCACATCCTCTGGCTGAGATGCTGCTGACCTGGTATGTGCTGGAGACTGGAGCTGATTTGTAGGTTGAGAAGGTCAGGCAGGTGTAGGTCTGTCTGACCCAGCTCTGTGGTGGTACGAGCTGCTGTGATGGTGCTGCAGAGCAACCTCAGGGTCTCCAAGCTACACTTTAACTGCTGCAACTGAGGCTTGTCTTTCAGGTGAGAAAGGAGTGTGTATGTGTATGGCAAGAAAAGGAAGAGTGTGATGGCTGATGCACTGCTTATCCTTCTTTTTATACCTTTTTTTTTTTTTTTAACATGCAAGCGTGTGAGAGCTGGTGGAAGGTGGAAGAACCAGCCAGCCTGCTTGGAATACAAATTCCTATCGCAGCTGTATCCAGGGGCCCTCCAGGCATCTGTTAAAGCAATAACTGGCTAGTGGTTTGTTTTCTCTTTTCCCTTCTCCTCAGGCAAGAGGATGTTGCAGGTATGGTGCAATAGTTCATTCTAGGAAGATTCAGGGCACTTATATCTGCAACTCTGTGGTCTGCCAGTTTGGTCCTTGCAGGAGACTTTTCTGAAGGACTGCAGTGGGGAGAGATGTATGGGCACAGTACTGCCAGTCTCTGCTGGAAACGGATGTTGATGTTAGAACAGCCCTGCATTTGGTTCTTGCTGCCTTCTCAGTCCTGAGCTCAATAGGAAGCCTTTAGCCCTAAGGAAAAGCACTAAGCTTTTCTACAAGAGTGAGAAACATATTCCTTTTAAAAGCAAGGGCTGAGGTTCTCATCTAGTTGTGTAATGTACTGAGCTGAAGCTTTAAGGAGCAGGGAGAGAAAATAAGCAGATGTTTTGGCGTTTGTGGCAGAGTCAGGAGGCTGATGTTGGAGACTCAGAGCTGTAGGAGTGGGCTCCAGCTGCCATGTGGGTCCCAGGCAGGCAGCCTTTGTTGCAGACAGGGTGACTGCTGGAGCTGCTACCCCATGGCACTGGCTGGTACTCAGGCACCCCTGTGTGTTTGCAGGGTGCAAGCTTTCCTGCAGATGGCTCTCTTTACATTGTTCTTTGCATCCTCTGGTTTCATGTGAGATGCCAGCCATTCTTTGACTTGGTCTCCAGAGACTCTTGGTGAGCTCAGTAAATGGGAGATGTGATTTTCACCCTGCAGGAAAAGCAGCTCACCCTGCTTTCCTCATGTGGCATTAGGCTGGGTGCTGTGCCCTGACAGGGCAACAGTGTCTTTCATGCTATCCTTTTGTTTCAGGCCAGCAAAGATGCTGCTGTAGATGACTGACTGTGCCTCAAGTGCTATGGCTCTACATGGCGTCTGCAGGACCAGACCATGCTAATGGGGGCCCCAAACAGCAGAAGAGCATTGGGCTGGAGTCAGGCAGCCTCCCGGCAGAACGACCTCAGCCGTGCTGGCCCTGGCGCCTCACTCAGCAGCAGGCCAAACCCGTCTGGAATTTAGAGAAGAGATATGCGAGTGCTTTCCAGGATCGCATCCTGCTGCCCTCAGGGATCCCTCTGCAGCAATCCTGCTTCTTGTGCTCACCATCACTATGCCACGCACAGCCCACTGAAGACAGCCTCCAAAGCCCTCGACACGCTGGCTCTGCCACGGGAAGGGTGATGTCTGCCACGGGAAGGGTGATGTCTTCCCTGCTGATGGAGCCCTGCCTGCTGGCAGAGGAGCGCTCTGGAGCTGGGGTCAAAGGCTCTGCCCTCAGCTCAGGTCAGCAGGCTGCCAGCTCCTGTCGACCAGTGCTCAATAACGACTCCTTCCTACGGCCAAGCAGTGCTCAAGTGCCTTTTCTGCAGTCATTGAAGATGAAAAAGGTGGAAAACATCCGGAGTTTTCCTGCTACTTCATGGTCCCTCTCCGGGGACAGTAGAGACAGCTTCGGTAGCAGCCTGATTAACCGGGCAGTGACGAACAGCAACGTTGTGTCAGAGCAAAACAAAATCCCCTCCCATACCCCTGTGCCAAGCAGTGCAGTCCTCAGGAAGGATCAGTGCTCATTGGAGGATGCTAAGGGGAGACCTCACAGCTCAAAAGAGAAGGAACTGGAGAAGAGCCTCTTGAAGGCGGTGCAGCAGCTACCTAGTCAGGCTGCCACACACAGAGGCTTTGGGTCCCAAGTCGAAAGTTCTGGCCTTATGAGTGTGGGCAGCCTGTCCAACCAGAGCAGCAGGAGGAGGCAGCATGCTGGAGTGCAGATCACCCAGAAAGAACCTCCTGCTCCCCCGAACTCGGAGCTGGGGAGCCACTGCCTTAACAGTAACTCGAGCCTTAGGGGCACCTGCGATGCCATTGCCCGCAGTGAGCGGATCAGTGTCCGTCCCTTGGCCTCGTGTGCCAGCGCTCCTCTCTGCAGGACTGGCTGCCATCTCGTGGGTGTGCTCAGCCCTCTGTGTGCCGGGGACCACCTGGCAAGAGCAGAGCCTCTGCACTTTGCTGCTGTGTCTGAAGTGGCAGCACAGGTGTCCACCATCCAACTGGAGGAAGAAGAGAAATGGGCCCAGGCTGTGGTCTCAGGAAAGCTTAAGTAAGTAAAGGCAGGAGGAGGAGGGGGGCTGCAGCAGGATGTGCCAGGCTGGCCGTTGTGTCTGTTTGTGTTGGGAGAGGATGCACTGTGGGCAGTATGACATGGCCATAAGGATAACCATGGGCTGTGTCCATGAGCAAAACCCAACTGCAGCCTCCTAGTGGGTGGGGCACATTCCTGCACCCCCCAGCTTGATGAAGGCACTCGGGATGGCTCCAAGATGTTCCATTTTCTCCTTCAACCACAGCATGGAATTACTGTGTGGCATTTGTAGTTTGTTCTACTCAGCGGGGGGGCCCTGCCTGCAGTTAAAAGCGCTGCACATATGGTGAATGAAGCCTGCTGTTGAACCAGGCCTTCCTAGTCAGAGACATGGGTTCATAAAAGGACACATAGCTAATACAGGATAGAGAAGGTGTGAGGACATGGAGTTCTTGCTCTCCTGCTGGGAGAGGGTGTCCTATTTCCTCTTTTTTCTAGCTGCTCTGGAACATGTTCCTTCTCAGCATGGTCTGGGGCCTCTCCATCTTGCTAGCTTGGGATGCATGCTTGTACATCAGTACTGGAAAGGGCAGTGCTCTCATTCCTCTACTCACATTATCTCATGCTGCCTCATGGGTTTCTGGGTTTTTGGCCACAGAAAGCATGTGCCATTCCTTTTGATGTGATGTCCTTTGTCCCAGTGCTACTGCTGAGAGGTCACTGCTGCAGCCGAGCCATCCCCAGGACGAAGCAGAGGAAGAACTTCCTGATGGTCTGGACGAGAGCTACAGTCAAGAAGAGTATGAGGACAGTGAGTGCTGGTACCCCAGGGAGGGCTGTGCTCCACGCCTCAATGTGGGGAGTGCAAGAGCTGTCTGGGAGCTGGACTCAGCACAGCTGCCCTCCTGTCTTACATTCATGCTGTTATTTCAGGATGTATTGAACCCAAAAGTGATGTAACAGCAAGGAGGAACTGCATGGGTTCCTTCTGGGAGCAAGCTAGGGCTCACCAGCTGTCCTTCTCCAGAACTTACCCATCTTCTCTCTGTGCAGGGCTGTCAGCTCTGTTCCCTTCCCTGTTTTTACGACCCCAATTGGTGGGCAAAAGCCAGGATCTAAGGATTTGGGGTAGCTGGAAGATTCTGTCCCCTGCAGCATTTGTTTCCTCTCTTCCCTCCCTAACTCTGTGTGCATTCACTCCTCATGGAGACAAAACCTGAGTTTGTTTCCTCCTGCAGGTGACTCAGATACTTCCTCTGATGCTGATGTGTTGTCCAGCAGCTCCGCCGCTCCTGCATCCAGGTTAGTAGCTGTAAGCAGTGCACTGAACTTGGTGTATTTGTCCCAGACTTGTCCCAGGACCTGAGGGAATGGCCTGAAGTTGCATCAGGGGAGGTTTAGGTTGAATATTAGAAAATGGTTCTTCACCCAGAGTGTGGCTGGGCACTGGAACAGGCTCCCTAGGAAGAGACCACAGCACCAAGCCTGACAGAGTTCAGGAAGCATTTGGACAATGCTCTTGGGCACGTGGTGTGACTCTTGGGAATGGTGCTGGGCAGGGTGGGGAGTTGGACTCAATGATCCATGTGAGTCCCTTCAAAATCAGCATATTTAGTGATTCTGTCATCTTTACCCTCCATGGGGACAGAGGAGGTGGTAGCATGTGGGGTAAAGGAGTGAAGGTAGGAACAGATGTCCCAGCCAAAACAGGTTTCCTTGCTACCCTGGAAACTAGAACTACCTCTCTTGCTACCGGCAGCAGCCTGTAAAGTGCTAAGGGTGCATCCACAGCAGCAAAACAGGGGTCTTAATTTCACTGGCACTGACAGTTGCTGAGTTAGGTTTACTGGATTAAATTGTGCTCTTGCAGTATCATTGCCCGGCAGATGAAGCAGAGTGGAGGTGTCCTGGGCCAGGGACTGCAAAAGCGCCTTGGAATTTTGTGTCTCAGCATAGCATCCTAGAAACAAGTCCTGGAGCCTGGGTTTTTCTTTAACTTTTGGGAGAATCTTTGTCTGGGGAGCACTGGTCAGCCTGTGGTCATCTGAGCCCTGCCTTCATGACTCCTGGCTGACCTTTGTTGGACCTGTTTTTGCCCATCCAACAGTGGGAGCTCGTCTTGCACCAGGGCTGCCTCAGGCTTTGCTGTCTGCCTGACAGCTTGCTGCTTCCCATCATGCCATCACTAATCTGGGAGACCAGCAAGCCTTTCTGTGAGCAAGTGTTGAGCCTTAGGGTGCTGCAGGGCTCTGGGTGTGCACATGTGGTTGTGAAAGTCCTGCAGAGGTGATGTAAACTGGCCCAGCAGCTGTTTGTGGCAGGATGTGTCTGGTTGGCCTCTGGGGCAGATGGAGAGAAGCAGTGCTTGGGCTAAATGCCTCTTACAGCAAGGAGGGGGAGGTGTTGGCCACTTCTTTGTGCAGGCTGTGTGCCAGCCTGGCATTGAAACCTTTGCAGCTGTCACCTGCCTTCACTTTGTGTGGGCAAAACCAGTTTTGTGCCAGAGAATATTAACCAATATAATCCTTTGCCAATTAATAAACTTTTAATTATTGATTTCAGTACTGAAAAAAAAAAAAAAAAAAAAAAACAACAAACCAAGGCCTTCGATAAAACACCTCTTCTTCCCTCAGCCTGGTCTCCAATTCTTTGTGACAAGCTACACTCAGTCCCTTCAGTGAGGCAAGGGGTGGCCTGAGAGATTTGTGGTAGTGTTGTAATTCCTTTTCTTTTGCTGCTCTTTGTTCTCTATTGGATTGCTCTGGTGTGGCTTCTTCCACTGGCTGCAGTGGCATATATTTGAATATATGTTCATTGCAAACCTTACTTTTCACTTCATCACAATCTTAATAGAAACATTACAAATTCTATCCCTCCTTCCAGGTATTGGGGCTTGCTGTGGTAAGGTGTACATATAGTGGGTTAAACTCCATCCCTCTTCCCTGCAACGCAGCAGAACCATGAGGGTTGCAACAGTTAAATAATACGTATTACAATCTCCACCCCTTGTTCCCTTGGACTAGGTTATAGGGTTTGTCATGTAAAAGACTCCACTCCTTGCCCCAGAAAATCAAAAACCCCACAGTGGGTACTTGGCATGTGCATTCATTGCAGACTCATCCCCTCATTGCTGCAGACTGAGTTACTGACCTTAGTGCCTGCTGCTTGCACCACATTGCAATGATGGTGCAAATTCCTGATACCCAGATTAAGGCTTCTTCCGGCTTCCCTCTTCCTTTGTTACTTTTCACTTTTAGTCAGTTGACCACTGCTTCATCTTTCTTAGGAAACGCATTGAGTGCCTGGCCCAGCCTTCTGAGGCTCAAGACAAAGTGCTCAAACCAGCTCTTGTCTGCAGTTTATTCCCTAATGTGCCTCCAACTATCTACTTCAGTACTCGGGATGAGGCAGGTGAGCCAGAGTCTGTTGTTGCACAAGGTCAGAGTGGCCAGCCCATTATTAGGGAGCAAGTGGTGCCAGCACACAGCCTGGAGCTAGCTGGCAGTGGCTGCCCTTAACCCTTCCCATGATGATACCCAACACTGCTGTGAGATCCAAATGACTGCAGTAAACTGTTATTTCCAATGTCTGGAGCATGACTCAGGCTGCCACTAAATGTTCCAGTGTCTTGGATCTTCCCCAGCTGTGGAGTCTTCTGCTCCATGACAGTTCTGCAAAGAGGGCTATGCACCCTCATCTACAGGCCTGGTGCCTGTGCAGCAAACCATAAGAATTTTGCAGCTGTAGTAAATCCAAGTATTGTGTTTGTTTTCCTTCAGTGTCTAACTTTTTGCTTTCCTAGTGGAAAAGCTGCCTTGGGAGCAGAGGAAGCTGCTGCGATGGAAAATGTGCAGTGTCACACCTAACATAGTGAAGCAAACCATTGGCAGGTCCCACTTCCGAGTTAGCAAAAGTAAGTTGGGGAGGCAGCATTGTGTCCTTCCTTGCCTCCAGTGCTGGACACTAGAAGGCAGAATGCCTGCAAAGAACAGAGCAGAAGCAATACAGGCTTGGCACTGCAGGACGCTGGGTTCATGTTTTTGCCTGTCTGACCTGCAGTATCCAACATCTGTGGGTCCCAGCAGGGCCTGATCTGCCTCTTGGCTTGTTCCTGGCATAGTCCACAAGGGCTTGCTCCTGGGCTGTCAAGAACTGAGGCAGATGTGAGGCAGGTTTGCTCTGGCTTGCCACTCTGAGTAGGCTGGCCCTCATGTAGTGCCAGGCCCAGCACTGCTGCTCCTTGTCCCCATGTACTGAAGAGGAAAACATCTTCTCTGACCATAGCCAGAGTTCTCAGGTTGGGAATCTTGTCACTGAAGAGATGTGTAGGAGAAGCACTGAGCATCTGCAGCTATGATCCATACTCTGGAATGCGATCTCCTGGAAGTATTTATTGGACTCCTGCATGTATCAGGAGACCTCTGCACAGATTTTGGGGCTATAATGAAACATGGAGGGCAGAGGAAGTCCTAAGAAGTTATGGCACACCTACCTGTCCCTCAGCAGCACAGCAGTCATTAGCCAACTGCTTCATTTGCCAGCTGTAATGCAGAGAAGTCAGGATGCTGGGGAATTAAAGGCATTCCTTTGACCCTGTACCTCTTCAGGTCCTTGCAACCAGTCATATTTGCAACGATATGACCCACTTGGTTAACTGGATGCCACTCAGCCCTTGTTTTTGCAGCTTTGCAGTAGCGAGTGTGAGTGCTTTGTGCTATAGCTGTACAACATCCCTGGCACACTTCTGCTAGCCTAAGGAGATGGGGTGCTGTGGGTTGAGCAGGTGTTATGGGTGGCAGGGTGCTCAGTCATGGACTTTTCTGTTTTTCCTGAAGCAAGCAGCGACTGGCTGGGTTGCTGGGGCCACCACATGAAATCCCCTGGCTTCAAAGCCATCAGGGAGCACCAAAAGGTAGGGGCTGTTTTTTGCTAACCTCTTTCATGTGCATGGAGAGTGTGTTGCAAGCAATTTGGGTGCCCCTCTGCTCAGGGCCAAGTGTTTGCTGTGCCAACTGTCCCTGCAGTGTCCCTTCCAGAACTGGGAGAGGAGTCCAAGAGACAGGCATAGCTGGATGGGCATCTCTGCTGTGAGGGTGATTGTTGTATGGACTGAGGCTGTAGTCAAATTGTGTTTATTTGTGAGCTTCTCTAAATTCAGTCATTGCTGCTTAAAGCAATGCAGTCCTCCTTCTGGCAGAACTGAGGGCTAGGGACAATGCCCTCACTGCCAGTGCAGCAAAGGGCATGTACCTTACTGTGATCACAGAACAGTCAGGTGTAGCTCATGGCATGAGAACCTGCAAGGGACCAAAGGTTTGGTATCTGTCACAAGTACATGCCTGTTCTGAAGAGCTGTGATGCTCCAAACGAGGCGGTTTGTCCCTGCAAAGCTTCAGGAACAGGTGGAATCAATTTGGGTGCAATCTTGGGAGGGGAGCAAAGACTGTTACCCTGCACTGTATTCAGATAGGATGTATCCTCTGCCAAGGGAGCAGAACGGGGTGGGCAGGGAGTAGGGGAAGCAGAGAGATCTCAAAGCATCTGTGTTCCTTTCCAGCTAAACCACTTCCCTGGTTCATTTCAAATTGGAAGGAAGGACCGTCTGTGGCGCAACCTGTTAAAGATGCAGGCTCGCTGTGGGAAAAAGGAGTTTAATTTCTTCCCTCAATCCTTCATCCTGCCCCAGGACATCAAATTACTCAGGAAAGCATGGGAGGAAGGAGGTAGCCGACAGAAATGGATTGTGAAACCAGTAGGTGTAAAGCAGAACTCAATCCTCTGTCTTTTTGTAGGTGCAGGGAGAAGATCTGATCCTTTCTTGTTTGTGTTTTGCAGCCAGCATCAGCAAGAGGCGTTGGTATCCAGGTCATCCACAAATGGAGCCAGCTCCCCAAAAGGAGACCACTGCTAGTACAGAGGTGAGTGAACATAAAACCAAGGTTGACACACAGCCTGGGACCTCTTAATGTCTTGTATCTCTGGCCAAATCTGGGCCCCTACCAGTATGTGACAAAGCAGAAGTACCTGATTTGCATCTGGAGGTTTCTCTGGAGACTGCCTGGTTGTCTTGCTGCTGGAAGTTTGGCTCTGTCAGCTGCAACTGGGCTTACTGCAGTGCTGCTGTCTCTGTGTAGATATTTGAGGTCTCAGACACAACTTGGTTTCATGAGCTTTCTGGAGCTTCTGTCTGGCAGGTGGACAGCTTCAGCTCTGCTGTGATCCGGCTCTCACTGCTCTGTACTCTGGGGTTTGGCATGTTTGGAGACAAACAAACCTTATCCAGTTCACACAAGTACAGTGGGAAGAGAAGTCCCAGGGAAGAGGGGCAGTTGTCAAAGATTTGTTCTTATCCAAGTTAGAATGGTTTAGTAAGAGCCTCAGTGCTTGTAGATGCAAATGATTTTCTTGAAATAAGTGTTTCAAGTGTTCTCAATCTCCTTCCCCTTCTGCAGAAAAGTGGAATAGTTCATCTTGATTTGAATCTGGGAAGATTCTTGTGAGAGCAGGAAAACTGCAGTGTTTGGCAGACAGGGAACTGTTGTGTTTGCTTGTTAGTTCTCCCTGTCCACTTTCCATGCAGAGAGATAAACTTTCCAATGGAAAATCATGCACCTCTGGGATGAATAATCAAATGAGTTGGATTAAAATACCCAACTGTTTCTGCTTACTGTACAAAACCATCTGTGGTGTACTGCATGTCTTAAATGTTCCTGAAAATTGTGATCAGCGTTGTGGGTGTGGAAAAGCTACTGTGCCTTAAAACTGAGGAAAATCTCTTCAAAATGGAAGTGAGCAGAAGGAAACAGTTCTTATGTGCTGCAGGAGCTCCTTGTGAATGGAAGAGCTGCTCTTTCTCTCATTTTGTCTGTGATGTGATTAACTTGAAAATGCTGTGCAAAAAGGTTTCTGCATTGATCCCTTGTTTTGCCAGGGCTTCTGATTTGGGGGTTAGAGATGTTCCTGCATATGAAAATCCTAACCCTTATGTGCTTCCTTCCCTCTGCAGATACCTGCACAAGCCCTACCTCATTGGCGGGAAGAAGTTTGACCTGAGGCTCTATGTTTACGTCACTTGCTATGATCCCCTCAGAGTCTACCTGTTCAAGGATGGATTGGTTCGCTTTGCCAGCTGCAGGTTGGTTGTGCAGGAGAGCAGTGCTGGGGGCTGCCTTGGTGCCCAGGCACCTGTGGCTGTGGTGCCTGCCTTGGCTGGGGCAGGAGGGAGTCAAGCCCTATAAGGTGATGCTTAAAGCTGTATCTTGCTTGCTTAAGAGGCAGTGTGGAAACACACGAGGTCGCTGCAGGTGACTGTTGAAAGGGAATGTGACAGGATGCTGCCTACATCCAAACTTCCCAATGAAAGATCAGCTCAGTATTAAGCAGTTCTTGAAATACATCATCTGTGCTTCATTCTGCATAAGAGCTGGCACACCAGAAACTAAGACATTTCTTCCAGTTTTCATTGTATTGCCTCAGGCTGTTGGAGTTCCATCAGTGCTTCTGCTCACTGATACTCTGGCTTTTATTTCTTGAGGGTATGCTGCACGGGTGGGATTGCATGCCACTGTCCCAAGGCAGCCTGTTTTGTCTCATGTTTTGTTCCATTAGCTCTGGGCCTGTGCGGACAGAGAGCTGCAGGCAGCAGGGCTGGTGGATGGCTGAGAGTGGTCTGAGATGAGAACAAAGTCTGTGCCTGCCTCATGGACCTGGGGACAGCCACTTCAGTCTTGGACAGCTTGTGTTCCTCTTGCCTTCCCAGGTACTCCTCCTCAGTGGAGAGCCTCAGCAACAAGTTCATGCACTTGACCAACTACAGTGTGAACAAGAAGAACGCAGCGTACAAACCCAACTTGGATGAGACTGCTTGTCAGGGACACAAATGGTAGGTGCTGCTTTTAGGGTACAAGGCATGTCTTTCTATTTCCCATTAAGTCAGACTTTTTTCAGTATTCTTACCCAAAACTTGAACTTGCTTTCTGTATCATCTGCTCCCACTTGGGAAAGTGGAAGAACAGAATGATTTTAGCATGAGTTAGTGTCAATGGAATCTGGATGGTCTCCCTGGCTTGTGACTCATCCTGTCCACTACTGCCTGAGCTGTAAGTGCTGTTCATCCTGCCTGTGTTTGTGCCATTCCCTGCTTCCAACACTGCACTTATCTCTGCTCATTCATCCCCTTCCCCTATTGTGGGGGTGATGGGATGTGGTTAAAGCAGAATCTGATTGGGTTTTGTTAGATATTGAATGGGTGATTCTTAAACTGTCTTGATGGGAGCTTCTGCCCATCTCATTCTTGACTTTGCTGGGGAGGCAGAGAAGGGGACAGCTCTGGTTCAGAACTGTTAATTTAGTGCTACTCAGTGGGAATAGGAGCAGTGGTGCTGTTTCTAGGCCTTTGGGAGGAGGGCTGCAATTTTGCAGGGGTTCCCATTCCTTGCTTTCTCATGGGTGAATGGATACAAGCCCCAGGAACTTGTCTCTGATTCCACGGTGGTGTTTGAACCCTTTTAAAAATAGTGCAGGATTGAGTTCTCAATTCTCAGCCTGGGCAGGGCTACTGCACTCAAAGGGAGTTGAGGAAGATGTTTGGCTGTGGCCAGATCACTTAGACCTGGACCTACTTCACAGTGGTCTCTTCCTCCACTGGGACTTTTAGCAGGGTCTGCTGCCCCTCAGCAGTTGCAATTGTGTGGAGGTGGGATTGTGTGGGTTTCCCATACTTGCATGCAAGTCAATGCTGGCTGCTCCTGTGTTAAAGATAAGTGTGGCTGTAATCCACTCCATCTTGTATGCAGGAAGCGTGACCTTTGGATTCCTGGCCATTAGCCACATGGTCTCACTTGAGAAATATCTCAGCATCCTTGGCTCAGTGTCAGAGTAGCTTGCAGCACACAGTGTGGTATGGGAAACTCCTGTAAAAGCATAGATGCTCCCCCATACCATCTTGTTACCACATTTTTTAGAAATTCTTTTCATCCCTGAAGCCTCAGTGAAGTGGCTTTAGCTAAAACATTTTTGGGGTCTTGTTGGATTCCTGCTGAGCTGCTTTGCAGTGCTGCGGGGGAAGGCCTGCAGGAAGGGGAGGTTTGCTGAGGACATGGAGGGGGAGGGAAGAGAAGATCTGGGCCTGACTTACCTTGCTCATGTGCTAATTTGGGACTATGCTGAGAGAAGTCTATGACAGATTCATGTTCCTAGTAGCTTGGGCCTTCAAAACCAGGGGCCAGGCTGGGGAGAGCAGTAACTAGGAACTGAGAGGTTTGAGGATGTCAGGAGGATTGCCATGCCAGGGAAGAGCACTGTCAGGGTTCCCCTCTGTTGCTTTCACCACCAGCAGCAAGGGGCTACATGTTGGAATCCAAAATGCAAGGAATTCTGAGAACTTTGGGCCTGTAAGCCAAAGCTTAAAATTAAACACAGGATTTGATCTAAGACCTTGGGAAAAGCTTCCAAACTTAGGTGCTAGAAGCGAGAATATAGATTTATAATTTGAAATAGAGACATGTTAAACTAAGTGGAAGAAAATTTAGAGTTTTAGAGTTTAGTGTAAGTTTGTGTGTCATAACATTATTGATATGTTATGACACACAAACTTACATAACAGAAAGCTTTCACTGTAACATGAGTCCATAAGATGAAATATTTAAAAATCAGGTCAAAAACATAAATGTCCTTGTTAGCAGTGTTTTATTAGTCAATAAATCCTTAAAAGGTCTTGTAACTAGCCATCTTGTGACCTTCTGAACCATGCAGTAAAGATATGAACCAAACTCACCTTTCCTACGTATGTAGAAGATAAAAAAAATAAACCACATCATCTAAAACAACTGGAAAACCCCATCTGTAACTCATTCAAAATTCCTTCAAAAATCCTCATCCTTTGCTTTCTCTCTCACAGGGCGCTCAAAGCTCTCTGGGGTTACCTGACCCAGAAAGGAGTTAATAGTGAGGCCATCTGGGAGAAGATTAAGGACATCGTTATCAAAACCATCATTGCGTGAGTCTTGGCACCCCTTGCTCTGTGTGTCTGTGAGGTGCACCTTGGCCCTTTTGACTGTCCAGTCCCTTCTCAGCCAGGTCCTTTTGTTCTTAACTGAAATAGTATCACTGCTGTTGGCTTCAGTATTACTCTGCAGATCCCTCCTTTCACCCTGTTACTTATGCTCCTGCTACAGTAGCTGCAGTGGGTAGATAGATCTTACATTTCCCTGACCTGCCTGAAGGCCAGGAAGGTGCAGTGTACCCAAAATTGCCCAGCTTGCCACCCGCTCCCCTGCTTTGCCTGGGAGCCTGAGAGAATGGTCCCTGATGCAGGATAAATCTTGTATTCAGAGGTGGATGCTGCCTGACAGAGCAGGGATGCTCAAGATGCAGTGCTGGATCCATATGTGGTGAGGCAGCAGCAACACACAGGCCTGTGTTGGTCCCTCAGCCCACCTGCTCCCGCAGCACGTGGCTGCATTACACTTCCAGAACTGTCAACACGTGCTGTGAACAGCCAGAGCTCTGCTGTCTGTGTGACTGTTGGAAACAAGCATTTTTTTCTTGGCTTGCAGTTCTGAGCCCTATGTGAACAGCCTGGTGAAGATGTACGTGCGCCGGCCGTATTGTTGCCATGAGCTGTTTGGGTTTGATATCATGCTGGATGAAAACCTCAAGCCCTGGATCTTAGAAGTCAACATTTCCCCAAGGTAAAGCATATTCTGAGCCACAGCAGAGTGGATAATGGCCTTTCTTTTACTACAAAGTGAGTTTGGATTGCAATGTCCCCTGTAGCCGGTGCTGAAAGATCATGGGCTTTGAAGCCTCCTCTCCAGATTGCAGGAATCAAAGCCCTCCCTGTCTGTGAAAGCAACATTCCTCTGCAGTTCAGAAAGCTTTTCTGGGCATGCTCCAGCTAGAGCCAGGGAAGAGTATGTTAAAAAAGGAAGGCAAGGAGGGATGTGTCTTGTACAGAACGGGTGATGGCAGAGATTTCTCTGCGTGGGCAGAAGCAGTCAGCAGTTCCACTGCCTCGTGCACTGTTCTTTACTTCCTGACCGCATCCGGCCTTGTGGTGTCGGCTGTGCAGGCAGGGCCGGGAGCTGCAGTGTAACCAGCATGGCCCCTCCTGTCTGTGAGAGTGGGTGGGCATGAGCTGTACACAGAGCCATGCACACGGCTCTGGGGATGGATTTGCCTATTTCTAGCAAAATTGGGAAGAGATGGAAAAATTAACTATTTCTGATAGGAACCCCCCCCTTCAAAGCTCTATTGTCAGGATTTTTCTCTCAGTGTCTTGTGGGTGGTTTCATGAGGCAAGGGACAGGCTGGTGTTTGTGTCCCAGTCAGTGATAACCCAGGGATTGATCCTGGGGCCATGGGGCTCAACACCTCCATTCTAGCACTCAGGCTGCTGTGATGCTTCCTCTCTGCAGCCTCCACTCCAACTCCCCACTGGATGTGAGCATCAAGGGCCAGATGATTCGGGACCTCCTCAACCTCGCTGGTTTTGTTCTGCCCAGCATGGACAGTGTGGCTTCAGGGACACAGACAAGAAGTGGCTCTACCTACAGGTTATCCCCCTTCTCTGTTAGAGAAGCAGGCTTTTTTCTTGAGGGATTTCATCTCGGGGGGCTGCTTGGAGCCAAGCAAATACTGGCTTCTAGCTGTTGAGAGCCTGTGCTTGCTGGTGTTTCAGCTATGGGTCCAAAGAACTTGTCTCCTTGCCTGAGTATCTGGTTCCTGTGGTCTCTTCAATGCAGAAGGATTTATGGCCTCTCTGCAGGTCCATAGTTGGAAGTGAGGCCAATATAATTTGTGCTTGCTCTGCAGTTTGTCATGTTGTGCTCTCTTGTCCTTCCCCCTGCCAGAACTAATATGATGCTAAGTTTCACTGCCTCTCTGTTTGCTTGGAGGACTGGCTGGCTCTGTTGAGGCTAGATCCACTTACCCTCTGACTTACCAGAACTGACATGCTGCTGCCTGGAGCAAGAGGAGCACCTGTTATTTTGCAAATGCTGGAGTGATCAGTTCTTTAGGCAGGACTGCAGGTGTCACATGCTGCCAACCTATGGGTGGAGGTGTGCACAGTCTTACTTCACAGCCAACATGGCTGTTTTTACAGAATGCTAGTTCCTGGGTGTGTGTCCAGCCAGACCCCTAATACTTCTGTGTTTCACCACAGCTAGGGCTTATCCTGGTTTCAGACCTGATGGCTGGAAGGAAACCAGTCTGTTCCCTGCAGCAGAATGACTGCTGGCCATATGTCACTGAAGGATCAGCTTGCTTGGTTAAGCACCAGCATGCAGTGATGTGTGGGCATGCCAAAAGATGGGACTCTTGCCCTGAGTGCCCTGTGCCTTCAGTGGAGAAGCTGGGAACATGGGTCTGTTCCAGATGAGGAGCTCTCACCAGCTCGTCTGCGGTGCTTTGATCACATGCTGGTTTGCCACTTCCAGTGGAAGTGCTGAAGGGCAGGTGTCCTCAGAAAGACCTGCAAGGGATTAAGTGGATCTTTAACATGGTTCAGATGATCCATTACCAGATTTCTTGCATCCAGAGGCAAGCTTGTTTAACTGTATTTCCTGCCCTGGGAAGCATATGAAGGGATTTTTTAGCATATGGGCAGAATTCCAGTAGATCTGCATGTTCCCCAAGCACCATGTGGCACAGACTCAAGGTTCTGCTCTCCCTGTTTGGAGATACACACAACTAATAAGCTTTGCAGCAGCAGAAAAAAAAAAAAAGCTATGTTGGTAGATGGGTTAAAAGGTTTTCAAGAAGTATCTCCCAGATTCTGGCATCCCCACATGGTTAAATTGGTGCTTAGAATAGATGGTTGCTGGTCAGATAGTAGAAAAGGCCAGGACTTCCCATGGCATGTGACTGAATTCGAGTCCTGAGAGTACTTCAGTATTGCCAGAGGAAGTTTTTGATCTAAGAATTCTCTTCTTCCTTGTATGGTACCAGTACTGGGTACTTGCACTGCCATCCCTGTGCTTGCAGTTAGGAAGCTGTGTTCCAAGTGGGATGTAAACATGAGATCCCACCAGGCTTCATGTGCTGTGAATCACATCATGGTGTGTCTTTGACCCTCTTGCATCCTATGTGAGTGTGAGGTGATGGCTCACCTTTTGGGTGAAGGATCACTGAAATGCCTTAGTGAGGGTCTGGCAGAGTCCTCCCAGTTTCCCTGCCCACATCCTTCCCATGTTCTGTGCTGGTGCACAAGGCCGTGGATCCATCACTGATCTCGGAACTAGTGAAATCCTTGGAGAAAGTGTTCTCTCCTCCATGTCACTTTCATGAGGGTGTCATTACTCTCTCAGAAGTTGCTGGGAGCAGCTCTGCCATGACAGGACTTTGTCTTCTCTACTTAAATGCTCTATTGTCTCTCTTGTGTCCTCAGTCTGGGCAGTGCTTTGAAGAAGTCCAAGCCAATATCTGAGCATTTGAGAGCAGAGAAGATGAAGAAGGTCTATTACTTGATGCAGAAGATACCTGACCAGGTACAAAACAACCTCCTCTGTTACTTGCCAAGCCCATGTCCCAGCCAGTCCCACATGTCTGTCCCTCTTCAGATTGTGCTCTTCTCTGGAGTCAACCAGATGATGGGGTGCACCTGGGCTCCAGTGGGTTACAAGACAGCTGGTCAGAAATAAACTGGCTTTGCTTAAGCCACAGTCTCACTGACTAATCTGTACATTAAAATAGATGTGTCCTGAGGGGCACATTACCCATCAGTCCCCAAACAGAGTCTGAGCACTGCCTGCTCCCCCTTATGTGTCTATGCAGCTCTTACAGCCTTTGCCAGCTGATCCCCGTGCTGGGTTAGTAGGGTCACTGGCCTTGTGCGCCTTCTGCCAGTGTGTTTAAGAGAGGCTGGGCTGCAGAACTGGTGTTCTCTTCAGTTCTGTGCAGTGTTGGTGTCACCATTGAGCCTAGATTCCTTCCACAGTTTCCCAAAGATCTCAGACACATGGAGACCTCTGCTTGAGAGATGTTTCTCCCTGACCTTGGGTTGCTCTTGTCTGCAGGATTTTTATTCTTCTGTCTTGGATATCCTGACTCCAGATGATGTTCGGGTCCTGGTGGAGACAGAGGATGAGTACTCCCGGCGCGGGCAGTTCGAGCGGGTGTTCCCCAGCCACATCTCCATGCGGTACCTGCGCTTCTTCGAGCAGCCTCGTTACTTTAACATCCTGGTGACCCAGTGGGAGCTCAAATACTACTTGAATAGACACAAAGGTAACTGCCCTCCAAAGCATGGCACAGCCACCTGACTCAGGCAGGCTGCCTGCCAGCAGTCGTGGGAGATTTCTGAGCTATGCATGTTGAGGGGGAGCTGCCTGCCTGCATACTAACCCCCAGGAAATGTGTTACCTTCCCAGACTGCTTCAAATGTCACAAAAAGCTTATTCTGACTCGATGAGAGGTGATGATTGTTCTGGTACACACAGCACCAGCACTTCTAGATGCCCTGGGCATGAAGCAGACTGGGATTTTGCCTTCAACCTGTAGCTTTGGCCTCTTACTGTGTTTCTCTGCTCTCTTTTGATGGAGAAACAGCTGGATTTGCTGGGCTTTGCTCCTGACAAATGATCTGTGAAGGAAAAATTGGGCCTACTCCCTGGTCTCCTGCAGCTTTCTAATTGATGAAAAACAGTCAGCATACAAATGGAAATTTTTCCTAAACACTAGAAATCTAGCTAACATTTCCATCCTTTCAGGACACAATTCTGTATTTTAATAAAAACATTATACTTTAATGAGGCATAGCTGGGCTGGACCAATTCCTTCTCACCCAGGGTCGCCTCTATCAGGGCAGCAGTGAGGTCTAGCATGAAGGGTTAGAGAAAATAAAAAGAGACTGTGGCTGAGGGCTTTCCATCCAATAGCTGATCTAGATGGAGAAGCTTCTGGAGGAGCTGGCCCTCCACTGCAGTGACTGTAGTGTGTTCCTCACCTGGCTATCAAGGAGAGAAAGAAGAAAAATGCCTTTGTCACTTTTCACTGGTGTTAAAGCAAGTGTCAAAGGGGTCAGTAACAGTCTTTCACAGAGAGATGGTAACATCATAGCCTTCTCTGGCTGTGTTGTCAGCATGTGTCATCCTTTGCCTTGCTAGTATCTTTGCTGGATGATCTTCCATCAACTGGAAAAAAGATTCTGTCATTGTCCTCTCTGAAGTGCTGCCCTGAACTTTGCCGCTCAGGCAAGGGTCCTGCTTCAGTGCTCCAGCTTCCCCAAAGAAGCCAGGCGAGCAGATTTCCTTTATCCCATCACTGCTCTTTACCTCTGAGCAGAGCTCACTCTCCCTCTCCCCCTATCCCCTTCCTGTTCCCCTGTGTTCCATGCAGCACTCCTCTTTTCCTAGCCAGCACGATGCAAAGCCCAGGCTGGTGCTCAGACCCAGCACAAGGCATCTGAGCCGCCCTGCTCCCCTTGGCCCCCAACAAGCGGGGTTTTTTTTACAAGGTTCTGGGGCTTGCTGAAAGGTCACCAAGGAACAGGCTTTGGACAGCAAGGATTTCTCCTGGTATCTTATAGAAAACCACAGTAATGCCAGCTGGACAGCATCAATGGACTAGCCATTGCTCTGCTGGTTCTTAATTCTCAAGTCACTCTAGCCTTCTGCTATGACCCTAAGGCTCTTAAATAAGAAAACAGGATGGGATTTCTCAATATTTTTGGGTTAGCCAAAGAGCAGGGTGCTTGGCTGTAGTGGGGACAGCTTGAAGGAAGCCCTGGAGGAAGTGGAGCTTGTTCAGTGCAGTTGAACACATGGCTCTTCTTCAAAATGACCTTGTTGTGCTCTGGAGCACCATATCTTGTGTGTGGTGAGAGGACTGGTCCCTTCCATTCATACCAGCTATGATCTTGGCTTGTGCCAGTCTTACCCTCTGTCAGGGAGAAGTCTCAGCCCATCTTGAGCTCTGGATGGATCCCTGTAGGGTGGAGATGATGCACTGGGATGCTGCAGCTGATCTGTGCTGTGCAAGGAGGTTGCCTGAGCTGCCCTCCTCTGGGAAAGGGGTCGATGACAGCAAAGCTGCTCTACATTTGCACAGTGGGAACTTTCACCGGTGCAGCCCAAATCAGGTACTGCTGTTGGCAGGCACTGGGCTCAGGGGGACAGCCAATCTGGTCTAATTCGGCAAATCCTGTGTTGCCCCAGTTTTCCTGTTTCGCTGAGCCTGCTGCAAGGAATGTCTTGGCTCCCTGGGAGGAAGGCAAGCACTGCAGCAGCCCACGCACTGATGTTTGCTCATACAAAGGGTGAACGCCCTGGATTTACCCCGTGTTTACTGGCACTCAGGCACGTGTTCAAGTAGTTATTGCATAGCATGCTCTATGTGGTCAGTGCAGCATATTTGCATGCCCTGAGCTGGGAAGGCTTAACTCTTTGTAAACCTGGCTGTTTGTTCTCACTGTCTTCTGTCACTTCCCAGGTCTGGAGCTACTGAAGAACTGGTGTGTCAAAGGATACCACACTGGGGCAAGGACGGATTTGGCCCAAATGGTGCGTATAAGTAGGGGTAAGGTAGGCAGAGAACAGTTGTTTACTTGCACAGAGTTGGGTAGAGGTGCTGCTTGTTCTGCTTCCTCTGGCTCCTGTCTTACCTGTTTGCCTTCTTCCCTATTTGCCAAGGCCTCCAGGAGTCTGGAAAAACCCATGCTGCCCTATTTCCCACAAACATGAAGTCATGAACAGTATATTAGATCTGCAAGTATTTTGCATCTGAATATCCTTGGGTGCTCTGGGCACAGCCCTACATATTTGGCACCTGTCCTGACCACTGTTCTTCTCTGTGAGGGAGTCGTCTCTGTCTGTCACTCCTGTGCCTTACAGCAGAATGCTGCTCTGAAAGAAACCCACTCTTGACCTCGAGATGCTCTACTCCCACTTTCAGCAGAGGGATTCATTAGGCAGAGAGCAAAGATTGCTCTGTTTGCTATTCTGGGAACAGTCTGGTGGCAGTGACAATGCGCAGCAGTGAGGCAGCTCTAGCTCAAGCTCTCTAGGGCAGCCTATGGCAAAGCACAGCAGGCTTGAGGGATTTTTGCCACGACTTAAATAGCTATTCTGTTGTCTTCCTCTCCTTCCACAGTGGTCATTGCCAAAGTCGTTGTTCCTCCAGAAGAGTGGCATTCAATCAAATGGCTTCAGCAAACTGGAACTGGGCAGACTGGGGTGAGTTTGCACTGGCCATGATGTTCATGGTGTTCATAGTGTGGCTTTTGGACTGGTGTCCTGGTAGAAAACTGGCAGCCCAAAAAGCAGCTTTATTAAGGGGAGAGGAGCAGATTGGTTTGCAGGCTCTGAAGCCTCTGCTCTCTGAGGAGCCAACAGATGGAGCTGGCATGATGTCTGTGCAACTGGCCATGTCTCTTGGCACTGTACACCCAGCTTAGATGGGAGTGAAGCTCAGAACAGCCAGATTAGGTGATGCTTGGAGCTGTCATGATCAGAACATGCTGACAAGATATTCCCTGCACTGGAACTTGTATCACTTCTGTGGACACTGATGTGGTTAACAGTGAGCAGAGGCTCTCAGCTGCAGCACTGGCTGGGGGAACAGTGAGGTCTCCAGGTCTGTTGCCCTCTCTCAGCTTCCCCAAGCAAAGCTGAGCTGCTGACAGCTTCCTGCAGAGGTGGAGGACTGGAGTTTGTCTGGGTGAAACAAAGCAAAGGGGAGGCACACCCCGGTCTCTGGTTCTAAGAGAAAGGTCATCACTGTTCCTGTGCTAAGGCCAAGGTGGAGTTGGGTTTACACACAGACAGGAAGACTAAGCTGTGACCCGGCCGTCCCACTCATATTGGGATACATGTTGGGGTCAGTGGCACTGCCTGGAATGGGAGATGGAGTAGATAAGCCTGGCAGCACTATCTCTGAGTCCATGTGTCGTGATACAGCAGATGATTATTGCACCATGGTCCTTTTGGTTCTTTCTCACTGTCCCTAAGAAGCTCAGCGTCTCCTTTTCATTGCAGTGCATGCCTCCCTTCAGCTGGTGAGGATCTCACAAGATGCCTGGAGCCCAGCCCTGCTCAGAACTTACCTCTCAACAAGTGCACTGATGGAGCCAACCAGAGACCTGCTGGCTGCCTCAATGACACTGCCCTGGTGATGTGACCAAGCAGCCACTGTCCCTCCCTGGGGACACATCAACCTACCTCAAAGGAAGAGACAGGAGCTGGCTCTGTAGAGCAAGGACTGTGGGAGCCCTTTGCACTGCACACTTGTTTTGGGGCTGGTTGTAGAGAGAGATATTTTCCTAGGCAAAGAGGAGACCTGTGTGACTTCATTTTCTAAACCAAGTGGCAAAGCTTGAGGAAGTGGGGGTTATCTGGCCTTTGTCCTAGGCTGTTCTAAAAGCCTGACATTGTGGTTTCTTTGCTGTGTGAGAGCTGGCTGAGCCTGCCCTTCTAGTCCCCAGTCAGCACAGGCTGAGCCCTTGCTCGCTTGTGTCTGTGTCCTGAGTTGCTGGCAGCTGAGCCTGCTCTTGCCCTACTGCAGCCTGGCCCCTGGAGATAAGTCCCCAGTCCTCATGCCTGGGAGAGTGTAAAACTGCCCAGTTTTATCCTTTCTGAGTGTCTGTGCCAAGATCCTGCCCTCCCCAAGCAACAGGCCCCATGGGAGACCTCAGGCTTGCACATTGCAGCTCCAGAGAGACCATGGGTACCAGTGTGGCTCCAGTTGGTTGTGGGGTCAGTGGGGCTGCTGGGGAGGGAGCATCCTTCTCAAGGCCATTGGCTCTCTGGTGTGCCCTGCAGCATGTGTGCATGGACTGCAGGCTAGTGCTCTTCTCTTGGGTCTGCTCTCTATTTTCCCTTTGTTTCTCAAGGATTTCTATTAAATTTTAACACTCAACTGCTTTTCTGGTTCTCATCTACCTTCCTTTGCCTGACCTCTTTGTGTCTGGTGGGAAGCTCACCCCTTCCCATGCTTCACTAGGCTCTGATACAGGGAGGGTTTGTGCTACCACCCCACTTCCCTGTCCTTCCCAAGCCTTTGGGTAATTCTTGCTGCCCTGTGGCAGGTAAACATACTCCCCTGCATGAAAAAGCAGATCCCAGCATAACTGCTTTGGTCTGGAGTCTTTCTTATGTCTTAGAGACTATCCCGTGCATCATTAATCAAGGGGGGCAGTTCAGTCCAACCTTACAAGAGGGGTAGGAAGGGTTGGGTGCCCAAAGCTGGCCCTTGCTGGTTCAGGGTTCTGTCCCCCCGATATGGTAGGTGAATGCTGGCCAGGTGCATGGGCAGGTTCTTGGGGCCCAGACGAGGTACTGATGTGGGGGCCCTGGGTCTGTTAGAGAGCCTTTCCCTCCCCTCTCCTCACAGCCCACCATTTCCCAGTACTGGGCCCTGTTTCTCTGGTCTCCTTGGTGACAATCTCATCTCTCCTCGGCTTCTCTCCAGCACCTGAAAATAGCCTCCGAAAGTGGAGATGCCTGCTCCCTTCCCTGCTGCCAGCACCCGCGATGGCCAGGCTGGAGCCAGGCTGCTCTGCACAGCACAGCTGTAAGGGTCTGGCCCCATGGGCCCCTGCACCACTGCGGGATTTGGACCACCCTGTGAGCCAGCACCGAGCTCGTCCCTCCTCTTCCTGCCTGCTGTGAGGCAGCACCAGGGAACTCCTTGTACCCCGCCATGGGCCCGTATCCAGCTGTCCCCTGCAGCCGGAGAGCTGTCCCTTTGGCCCTGTAGCCACCAACCCTGCAGCCAGCCCACAGCCTCCCAGAAATAGAAATCGGAGCCGGGAGCGGGCAGAGGGCGAGCAGGAGGGGATGGCCCCGCGGCAAGGAAGGAGGTTACCCCACAGGTCGGGCTGTCCCCGCCGTGGGAGCAGGGTCACCGCGGACAGTGAGCTGCAGCAGGATCCCGGGCAGGGACAGGCAGGGCTGGGCAGCGCTGAGGACAAAGGGTCCGCATGCACGCAGCCCGTGGCTGGATCCAGCCATTCTCCAGCATCCCCGTGGAGGGGGGGAACGCTGTGCCCCCACCGCGACGGGGCCGGGCAGCACCGGGCAGGCTGGACCGCTCCTGGAGGGCGGGGGGAGCAGAGCGGGGTGTCCCTCCGCTCTCTGCCCCCAGCTATCCCTCCATCGCCCCCTCCCTCGGGTCCCCATGGCCAGCGCTGCCCCCGGGGCCGCCACCACCTAGTTCAGCCCGAGGCTGCGAGGTGGCTGCGGGCGCTGCTCGCTGGTGCCGGCCGTGCCCCCCCCCGCGGCGGTGGCGGTGGGGGCATGGCTGGCATTGCTCGCTGACACTCTATCTGCCAGGGCCACGCCAGCCGCGGGCCCAGAATAGCAGCGCTGCCCCGCAGATAGCATGGAGCAGCTCCGTGGCCCCGCCGCGTCCCAGGTACCGTAAGGCTGGGTGGGGGGCGCGGCCCGACAGACCCCCGACTGGGGACAGGCCACCCCGGGGGCGGGAGAATGTGGGCGACTGACCGGCCCCTTCCCACGGACATGCAGCCCTGGGGACAAGGACGTCCTTGTCCCAGCTGTGCCAAGCCCCTTGGGAACGGCTGGGCCAGGTGGTGCAGGGTCTCTTCTCTGTGTTGGCTCTAGGCTCCTTAGGAAGTGGTCCCTTCTCTGTGCTTTCATTATTTTAGGGTGGCCTGTAAACTTTGTCTCTGTCAGGAATGTTTGTGGGCGGGGTAGCTCTTCCCTCTGCATGTGCTGCTGTGTTATATAGGGTGTCCTGGGGACTGGGGGAACGGGGTCAGCCATCCGGCCCCGTGGACTCCCTTCCTCGGGCTGCTGCTTTGTTAGTATAGGTTTCCTGGGATGGACCTGGTCCCCGGGAGGGGCCAGTGGGGTTGGCGAGGCTCTCTGCACGGGAAGAAGTGAGAACGGAATTTACACCTTGGGATTGGGAGAGGATGGGTGCAGAGCCACTGTGGGACATGCTTGGCTCCAACAGCAGAGAGAGAAGGCAGGAGGTCCTGCCATCCATGCCTTGTCCTGCTCTGGAGACCCCTGCTGTCTCCCCAGAGCAGGAGAACAAGCTGGGTGTCCTGGATTGGAGCTGCATGGAGACTGCAGGCTCTGGGGGTCCTGGGCTGGTGGGGGGTGCCCACATCCCCACCCTGAAAAGACAGTTCTCTCTGCCTGGCTTGGGTGGGCCAGAGCAACTGGGTGGGTGCAGGCAGAATCCATGGATGGGGAAAAGATTGGGTTGATTCCTGCTGACCCCTGCTCACTGTGTGCCCTCTCAGGTGGCGCTGCTGGAAGCTGTTGCGTGCCCTGAGGAGGAAGGTGGGTAGCAGGAAGAGTCTAGGTGTGTAGGAGGGGGGACTGCCTTACCATGTGACAAATGCATTGGTCCTCTGCCCACCCTGCCCATACCCCTCTCCTCAGCTGGAGTCTGCCCCAGGCTGGAGAACTGCTATGTGCTCCCCCTGTGGAATAGGGAATGGGGGCTCTGTCGGCAGCATCTCCTGCTCTCCCCAGGCAGGAGGGTGCTGAGTCCCAGCAGCTGAGACCCAGCAGCTCAGCTTACTGGCTAGGGCTGGGGTGACTTCGCCTGCAGGGTTTCCAAAGGCTGTATGCACCGGGGAGGAGGAAGAGGAGGAGGAAGAATACAGGAGACCTGTCACCTTCACACTGGGAAATGAGATACTCGGGCTGGGCCCAGAGACCGAGTTTCAGACCCCTGATGCTGAGGTCTATATGCACTTCTTGAGGAGCCACTGCTGCTATGATGCCATCCCCACCAGCTGCAAGCTTGTTGTCTTTGACATCTCCCTGGAGGTGATAACCTGGGGGATGAGTGGGGATGGGCAGTGAAGAAGCAGGCTTGGGGATCCTCTGAACCCCTCTGCACTCTGCCAGCAGATCAAGAAAGCCTTTTTGGCACTGGTGGCCAACGGGGTTCGTGCTGCCCCTCTCTGGGACAGCAAGACGCAGAGCTTTGTGGGTGAGTGGCAGAAGCAATGCCTGGCCCCATCCCCTGCCTGGCAGAGCGGGTACAGGCAGCGCTGCCAGCCCCACGTGTCTCCACAGGGATGCTCACCATCACCGACTTCATCAACATCCTCCACCGCTACTACCGCTCACCTTTGGTGAGTGCCATGAGGAGGGCTTGGGGGATCGGGACACACATGGCGCAGGGAGTGGCTGTCCCCACCACTCCTGATCCCTTCTTAGTCGCTAGACAATGACCAGGGGATGATTCCCAGCCAGACCAGCATCCACTTCTTGCTCCCCTGCCCCCAAAATGTAATCCCTGTGTTTGGGTGATGGGGCACGATGCCCAAGGAAGGGGGCAGTGTCTCAGAGTGCCACCATAGAGCCACCATGACCAGGGCATTTCCCTGCCTCCAGGTGCAGATCTACGAGGTGGAAGAGCACAAGATTGAGACCTGGAGAGGTAAAAATCATGTGGGTGGCTGGGCTGATGTTGTCACACAGGGCATGGAGGTGGGCTCTGGGATTGTGGGGCTGCAAGAGAGGGCTGGAGGACCTCCTCTCATAGCTCTCCTCGTTGGCAGAGGTGTACCTGCAGGGCTCCCTCCAGCCACTGGTCTACATCTCTCCAAGCAATAGGTGAGAGCCTGTCCACTGGGGGAGAGCACACCCCTTGCAGTGGGGTGTGTGTGCACCTGAACACAGCCCTGTCCCACAATGATGTCCACATCACCCACAGCCTCTTCGATGCTGTCTACTCCCTGATCAAGCACAAGATCCACCGCCTGCCTGTCATTGAGCCTGTCTCGGGCAATGTCCTGCACATCCTAACGCACAAGCGCATCCTCAAGTTCCTCCACATCTTTGTGAGTGCTGGGGCTGTTTGTGCACACTCGTGGCTGGTGTCACAGGCAAGGGTGTCAAGGTACATGCAGGTGCCAGCCCAGCCCTGCCCTGTCCCATTGAAGGCTTCTACCATCCCCAAGCCACGCTTCCTGAAGAAAACAGTGCAGGAACTGTGCATTGGCACCTTCCGTGATCTGGCCGTCGTGGCTGAGTCTGCCCCAGTCTACACTGCCTTGGAGATTTTTGTGGATCGCCGTGTCTCTGCCTTGCCTGTCATCAATGATGCTGGTACCTGGGGAGGGAAAAAGTGACGTCCTCATCTCCCTCTGCTAGCAGCTCCAGCACCATCCCTGCCCAGAACCCCTCTCCTGGCCCCTGGGCTGCCCCTTGGGTATGGGAGGAAAATGGCAGGTGGTCCCTTCTGCAGCCCCTGCACTGTTTCTCTTTGCAGGGCAGGTGGTTGGCCTGTACTCGCGGTTTGATGTCATTGTGAGTACCCTGCATGTGTGCATGCCCAGGCTCAAGTTTGGCCCCTTGCATGCACTGGTGGGGTGCTTATACCTGTCTGTGCCCATGCCAACCCACCCCACATGCAGTGTCATGCATGTGCCAGTGCACATCTGCTCTGTGCATCTCCTGGGCTCGGTGTCCCTTCTGTGGTGGCACAATGGGGTGCAAGGACACCTTGGGGCGCTGAATGGGGACACATCTATCACAGCACCTGGCAGCCCAGAAGACCTACAACAACCTGGACATCAGTGTGAGGGAGGCGCTGCAGCAGCGCACTGTCTGCCTGGAGGGGGTTCTCACCTGCTACCCCCACGAACCCATGGAGGACATAATTGACCGCATTGCCAAGGAGCAGGTGAGTGGCCGGGGTGCTGTGTGCCAGCCACGGCTGCCAGCTGCCCAGCCTGCCCGTGATGCTCTGCCTGCACCCACAGGTCCATCGCCTGGTTCTGGTGGATGAGAACCACTACCCACGGGGCATCGTCTCCCTCTCTGACATCCTGCAGGCCCTTGTGCTCACTCCTGCAGGTATTGATGCTCTTAGCTCTTAGCCCACGGTGCTCCATCTCTCTCCACTTGCACCCTCAATTTCTCTCCACTTCAGGTAGGCACCACCCCCTCATTGCTGTGTGCCTGTCCCCTCCCTGCTGCTGGGTCACCTGCCTCTGCCCCATCCAAAGTGGTCCTGGGGGATGGAGGAGGCTGGGGCTGGGGTCTGGTAGCGCTGGGTGCCCAGGTGGGGACAGCAGGACGCAGATACTGCCTGTCCCAGGGGTACACAAGGATCACAGGGGATCCCTGGTGACTGTGAGGAAGGATGGGGGCACCTTCCATGGAGACACTCTGCCAGAATCCCATTCAGGCAGCATGTGGAATGCAGGTTTTGCAGGTCCCTGGGCTTTGGGCTAGATGAGGGTTTTGGGGTGTGATGCACCCCAAGATAAAGGCCTATTTTTTATCTTGCCTCATTCTCCTCCTGAGACCTGAGCACCTCCAGTGCCATTCCCAAAGGACACAGAGCAGACAGACCCCCACTCACACACCCCAGACCTGCTGCCCACCACTAGCCATAAACAAAATGTGGCCAGCCCATGGGCCCCAGCTGGCAGAGCCCCCCACCCCCTCCACTTGCAGCAGCCCCAAAACTGTCTGTTCCAGAGACAGGGCTCACTCCCAGGTGGCACTGGAACCACACTGCCTGGCCACCTGCAGCCAGCTCTGCTCACCCACTGCCTGGTGAATCCTCACCGGCTATGGATGGGCATGGTCCTGACACCCACTGTGGCACCTCTTTAGGGGTGAAATGAGGAGGGGGGAGCTGGCTCCAGTTCCCAATTGCTTCCCAAAGGTAATTATGCTTTTTGGGATGGTGGTGGGCAATGGGTTGGGACAGGCCTGTGCCTACCAGTTCCCCCAGCAATGCCCACCTGCTCTGCACAGAAGGGGACTGGGGATGGTGTGTGTTAGCCACAAATGGGATATCCCCCTTGCCCCCCTCCCCCGATCACAGTGTATTGCTCACCCTGTTCCTGATGCCCACAGGGGCGGCTGTATCAGGAGCTGCAGGGGGCCACTGAGATGTCCCATGCCAGCCAAGCTTCCCTCCCTCCTACCCCAGGGCTTGCATACAAGCAAGGACTGGAGGAAAGACCCCAGTGTCCACTGGGAGGGCTGGAGGGGCCATGTCACAGAGTGGCCAGTCCAGCACTGATTGGAGGTTATGGTCTCACACGCTCTCTTGCCTCACAGGCATCGATCGATCCTCACTCTGAAGACACCAGGGAAATGCCACTGTCTTGTCTGACTTGGGGATCTCCTGCGTGACCTGTGAGAAGGAGGCTTGGGCCCGAAGGCTCTCTGTGGGGAGGACATGCCTGTTCACCCCAGTCCTCAGGCTCGTCTTGAGTCCAGGGCTAGATCCTGCTGGTCTTGGAGAGGCAGAAACACTGAAAATGGGACCCAGGGGTGCCTCCGGCCAGTGAGCACACAGTGATGCTCAGTGGGCACTGTGCTGAGGGGCTGCAACATGCCTGCAGCTGGGCAGAGGACCTGGCCACCCTCTGCCATCCTGCTGATGGATCTGAGCGTTTCTGTTGTGGCTCCCTCCTAGTGAACACAGTCCCGCTGTCTGTGCTCGGTGCCTGGTAGCGTAGGCTCAGCTGCACACACAGGCTTTTTTATTTTAGGGTCACATGGGGCTGGGGCTCTCTGGCAGAGGCACAGTCTGTGCCAGAGCTGGCAGCAGGATGGGCACTTGCATGGAGACCCTGTGCACGTTTTGGGGTGGGCAGGGGATATTTATTTATTTGTTAGTCTGTTCAGCATTGCTGTAACAAAACAGCCTGATCCAAGAACTGCCTCTTGCCTTTCTGGGGTAAAGCTGGGCATGACTCCTCTGGAGAGAACCAGGCTGGGGAAGGGGTACTGGCTGTTTGCCAGCAAGTTTGGCACTAGCAGAGTAGTACCTCGGCACATGTGGGTAGAACCAAGGGGATGGGGACACAGGGCATGCAGTCTTAATCATCTTGGTGCTGTGCAGATCCCTTCAGGACACACTGAGGGACAGAAGCTTTGGTACCAGCAAGGTTTCTGCCTGCTGCTTCCCTCAGTCCAAGAAGAAGGAACTTATGAGGGGTTCACTGTTAAAAATGTCCCATGCTCCATCCCTCGAGGTCTCTGGGTAAAAGGCAATGCATCCCCTGCCTGTGGCTGCTACCAGCTGTGAGCCTTGCAATGGTCCTGGCTTGGGGGTAGGGGATGCTGAGCTGATCTTTTTCCTCCTGCTTTGCCTGCAGCAAGCCCTGCCATTCCTGTTACCCCATATCAGCATCTCAGTGCAATAATGGCTGACAGTGGAAAGTCCCAGGAACTAAACACCCCTCCTGAGCCGGCTGGCTCTTCCAGGGGATGCAATACCAGTGATGGGTGGTGACAGGCCTCCTCCCATCACAAGGAATGTGTTATTGCTGTGCTTTCCCAGGACCAGGGCTGGCTCTGTCCCTTGGGAAAGGTGCAAACCCCAAACACCACCAGCACTCAACCCTCCCCTGAGGGCAAGGGGAAAAGTGAGGCACAGAGAAGTTTCTGAGGCCAAGGTCAGCTGTTCAGAGAGGACCCAGATGTCCTGGCTCCGGGCACAGATCCACGCGCAGCTACACAAGGACAGGATGAAGGAGACACCGAATGGCTGCAAGCCCCCTCCCTGCTTTCCCCCAGCCCCAAAAGAGCTCCCAGGTTCCTGACACAGCCCAGCTGGGCACGGTATGGGGGGGGACACAACCCCCCTGCAGTGTGTCAAAGGCACAGCAGTTCCCCTAGCCTCCTGCTGATTTTGGGCAAGGGGCTACTAGTGGCCCAGGGGTGATTTGGGGGCAATCTCTCATCCCCCCCACCCTTCCCACTGTGGGGCTGTGAGCCCCCTGGCCCAAGCTGGCCAGGGAAGGGGTTTGCCTTCCTGTCCTCCTTGTGGGGCAGTAAGGGGATCTCCATTTGGCACCCAGGGTGGGGGTGGACGTGCAGTCAGGGGGCTCCCGGGCGAGCGATGAATTCCAGGTTGATGGGCTTGTCAGCCACCAGGACAATGCGGGACACAGACGTCACTTCTACGCCACGGGGGTCCGGCCGCACCTCAAATGCCTGGATCATCTGTGGGGAGAAGGGGTTGGCAGTGCCTCGAGTACTCCCTGGGACACCCATCCCAGCTCATGGCAAGACACCCAAAGTGAAGGGATCCCTACTTACCCTGGCAAGGGCCAGGTGCATCTCCAGCTCAGCGATGCGGCGCCCAACACACGCGCGGACCCCGTAGCCGAAGGGGATGGAGCTGAAGGGGTGGTGAGGGGAGCCGTGTCCCCGGAGCCAGCGCTGGGGCAGGAACCGCTCGGGCTCGGGGAAGTAGGTCTCATCATGGGACATCGCGTAGTGCGCCAGGACAAAGAGGGTCTGCAGGGGGGAATTGGGGGTTAATGACCCGCTGAGTGCAGCGGGGGTCCCCACAGCACGGCCCCCACTCACATTCTTGGGGAAGAGGTAGTCTCCGATGACAATGTCCTTCTCATAGAAGACCCTGGCATTGGTGGGCACCACAGGGTAGACTCTGGGATATGGAGAGAGTTAGTGGGGGAGCAGAACTCATCTGGAGATCCAGGAGAGAGTGAGATGAGACACGGGCAGGACAAGGCTCAGCAGCTCCCCAGGGGGGAGGTGGATATTCACAGTCCGGAGGGACTGAAATCCAGCCTTGCCTCCTGCCTGGTTGGTGCATGCCCCCTGGAGAAGGAGCTGATGACCAGGACCTCAGGGCAGGGACAAGGCTGGGATGTACCTCAGAGTCTCCTTGATAATGGCCCGAAGCATCGGCAACTTGGGGATATCCTCAGCAGCAGGAAACCGGTCGGGAGGCACAACAGCTTTCAGCTCCTGGTACAGGGTCTCCTGGATGTCTGGGTCCCGGGAGAGGTGGTACAAAGCCCAGGACAGCGTGTTGGAGGTCTGGGGAGTGGAGCACCAGGGGGAGTGAAGGAATTGGGGCCAGTAGCTGAACAGCCTTGTGCCAAGCACAGCATCAGTATGGCACCAGAGAGCCCCTGCTCTGGTATGCAGAAAAGTCAGGGGTGAGGGGCAGCAAGCACAGGGGAGAGGGAGGCAGGGAGCAGAGGACAGGGTCTGTACTGACCAATCCCTGAGGGTTTGCCCTTGTGGAGCATCAGCCCCAACTGGGCTAGAGCTCGCAAGGGCTGGGTGGAGCATGGCCCAATGCTGGGTTCCCTTGGGCATGGAGCACAGCAGGGATCCCCTGACAGCAGCTGCCTGGCTCTCACCGTGTCCACACCGGCCAGCAGCAACTCGGCTACGCTGCCATAGACCTCATCCAGGCTGAGTCTGCCACTGGCCAGCAGGTAGCTCAGGTAGCCAGACACCTCCGTGCCACGCTCCACCTGCCCCTCCAGCTCCTCCATCTTTCGGTCAATCAGTTTCTTGCCTGCAGGGACAGAGAGTAGGAACCAGAGCTCACAGAGCGAGGGCTGCCAATAAGACATTTGGCCAGGGACTGCCCTGCTTTTGAGGGTCCTTAGGGAGCCCAGTGCCACCACCCTGGATCCCCACCATCACCACTCACCAAAGGCAAAGATGGTGTCCCAGCTGTCCAGGTAACGGTCCCAGAAGGGCAGCACCTTGCGGCTCCATCGGGGCAGGACGGTGGCAAAGATGGAGTTCTTGAACATGAGGTTGATGGAGTCAATGAAGCGCTGGGTCTCAGCAGGGACCTGCTGCTTGAGGCACCCGATGCGGGTCTCAAAGAGGATGTAAGAGATACCTGTGGGGGACAAACAGCATCCAGACCTCTGGAGGAATGGAATGGTGGGACAGGGCAGGGGTGAGGGAGAGGACACCCCTACCTTCCAGGGCAAAGCGGTAGAGCAGGTTGGCCACGTCCCCCACCAGCACCCCCGAGGGGCTGCGGCTCCGCTCCTCCCGCAGGCGCACCATCAGGTCTGACACCACCTCCCCGATGGCATCCGCGTACAGCAGCGCCTCCGAGGGCTTCAGCAGCCGCTTGTTGAGGACCTGGCGCAGGCGGTACCAGCGCTCCCCTTCCCTGGATGGGGACAAGGTTCAGCGCTGGGGGCACGGACGGGCAGGGGGCAGTGGCTGGCAGCAGTTCCCCAATCCCTGTGCGCACACTCCCCACCCAGGCTGGAACCATCCCAGGGGTCATTCCGCCTGCTGCGGCCATGCCCTTCTACTTGGTGGGGACAGGCAGCTTGCAGGAGTGGGAGTAATGCCAACTACCACCTGGGCCCTGCACCTAGGGAGGGGGCAGGAGATGTATGCTGGCCCAGAGAGCGCAGCCAGGGCGGGACTCACTCGGTGAAGGGTCCGTAGGGCAGGCGCCGGGTGTCCCGGTGCTCCTTCCACAGCGCCATGTCGCTGCGCATGGGGTACTTGCCCTCCTGCCGCAGCAGCTGCTCCAGCACCACTGGGCTCCCAATGTTGATGTTCCTATAATGTCCGAAGGTTGACTTCCAGATAGGTCCATAAAGGCGTCGGGATATCACCTGTGATGCACACAAAGCATGGCAGGGCCAATGGGACAAGTTGGGTCAGATCCTCCCTGCCCCAACCCTGAACGAGCCTATCTGCACCCATCCCATGGACCCCTCTGCATCACCTCAGCTCATGCACCTGCCTCTGACCCCCCCCAAGCTGGCAGCATCCTTGAAGTGCTCTGCAGATGGCCTGGGCTGGTGTCTCCGGGCTCATTTCCTCTCCCAGCATTAAGTACACCAGGCACTGACCCCTCAGCACAGACTGGCACATCCTTCATCCACCCCAGAGATGCAGAGACAGCCTGGTGGGTCTTTTGGGGAAGGACGACCAAGAAGGGACAGCAGGGACAGAGACAACTGCCAAGCACAGGAGTGTGCTGAGATGCAGGACCATTGCAGCAACCACCAGCAGGGCTAAGTCCTGCTGCTTCCAGCATGGCCCAGGCTCTGCTTAACCTGGGGACAACAGTTGCTGAGTGAGTCCTTGAACTCACCACCCAGTAAGGGTGGTTAATGATCAGCAGTGGGAGGGCAGCACCAGGCTAAGGCATGACTGGGCTGCTCCCAGAACAGGCTGTCACGTCCAGGGCATGGCCCTGGGGCCACAGGCCAGCTAGGGGATGTTCACCAGCATCAGCCCTGCTCTGGGCCCTGTTGGCTGCAGGTGCCCTCTCCTTGTCTGCAGCCACAGGTGCCATGCCTGCTGCCCTGGCCGGGAGAACCGTGACCTCCAAGTGCATCCCTTGGGGGCAGCTGGGCAGCCCTTTGCAAATCTGCACAGGGCCGTGTCCAAAGGCCACTTTCCATCCCACCCAGGCACAGCCAGAGCCCCTGCAGAGCATGTCCAAGCATGGGGGGGATGCAGGGGACTTAGCAGGCAAGCCCTGGTCCCCATTCCCCGTGGCTGCGGGGATGCACGTGGTACAATCTCCCTTGGTGACTGTCTGCATCGCAGCCTGTGCCTGGATTCAGCTGGATTCGTCACCACGGGGAGACGTTCCTCGTTCCTCGTTCCTCGTGCATGGTGGCAGGAGGAGGGGGAGGGACGGCCGCCCCGGTATGCAGGCAGCTCGCGGGCATGGGGCAGCTGTGCCCCGGCTTGGAGCCTGCCGACCAGCATCTGCTGGCAGCCAGGACCTGACACAGTGCAGGCCTTGGAGAGCTGGGCTGTGAGGAGCTAGTGCTGCCTGGATCTGGGGAAAGGCACCTCCAGAGCATGTGAGCATCTTTCTGCAAAGCCAGGCTGTGTCCCAAGGGCAGGAGGGAGCTCCAGTGTCTACACCCCAAAATCCCACTGTCCTGTGACAGCACCTTCTCCAACCAGCAGCGCCTGGTGCTCTGAGATGCCAGGGAGGCCTGATCCCGCACGCTTCTCAGGCTGGTCAGAGCTCCAGGGTGCTGGAAGATGCCGCCTGGCTTGCAGCCAGCCAAGCCCATTGCTTGCTTCATCCGACGTATGAGGAAGTGTTGACAGAAGAAAACAAATACCTCTGCCTACCCCTCCCCTGTCTTGTATCATCTGCTCAAAAACCTGCCCTGTCACCTGCACCCAAAACCGCTGCTCCCTCCAGCTGTCACAGCCGGGAGCCCAGGGATGCCAGGACCCTGTGAGATGCCCCCGAACCTTTGCCCTCAGCTGCCCGGCCGGCTCGGGGATGCTGGAGCAGCCCTGGGCTGGCTGGACCCTCCGGAGGTCACTCGGTTCTGCTGGTTCCTCTCTGCCTGCTGCCCCAGCATCACCCTACGGCGCCGGGTGCCCCCCACCGCCCAGCCCCTCTGCTCCCCGGCACTGCCGCCCCCGCTCAACTCCCTGCCGTCACTTGTCGGCAGCTAACCCCCTCCCTGGAGCCCATCTCCCCTTGGCCCCAGCCCGCACCCACTCCCTCCCCTGCAAAGCCCCCCGGGTCCAGCACCCTCCCTGCAGCCCCCCCGGCAGCCCCTCCATCCCACGCACCCCTCCGAACCTTCCTCCCCGCTACGCCCCCGAGCAGGGTCGCCAGGCCCCCGCGCAGCCCGAGCCCCGCACGCCCGCAGCCCCGGGCCGGGCTGCCCCGGCGCACCTGCAGCCGGTGCGTGTGCAGCAGGTAGCCCCGCAGGAACAGCCAGACGAAAGTACGGAGCAGCCCCGGCCCCGGCAGCTCCTCCGGTCCCTTCAGCCGCGCCGGCCCCGCCGCCGCTGCCGCCGAGCCCCCGGTCCTGCGCGGCGGTCCCGGGCTGCTGCGCGGCGGCGGCGGGCGGGGGCGCAGGAGCAGCGGCAGCAGCGGCCACCGGGCCCCGCCGCTCGGGCCCGCCATGCTCCGTCGGCAGCGCACGGGACGGGGCGGGGCGGGGAGGCACCGAGGGTGGTGGGGGGCGGCACCGGGGGCGGTGCGGGGGGCGGTGCGGGGGCGGCGACCGGGCACCGGCACCGGGGACCGAGCATCGCGCACCGGGTACCGCGCACCGGGAAGAGAGAGTCGCGCACCCGCTGCCTTGCGCAACGGATACTGGCCCCGGCTGCTGCGCTCTGGATGCGCTGCTGCTCAGCGGGGACCGGGCACGGGGCAGTCCGTACCGTGCGCCGTGTGCCGGCTGCGGCACACCTTCCACCGGGCCGTGGAGACCGGCTGCAGCGTGCCACGTACTCGGTGCAGCACACCGGCTACCATGAGCCATACACCGAGTACTGGACAGTGGTGACTGCTCAGCAGCATCACAGACCAGGCAGCGGGTGCTGGAAGTGGCACCAGCGGTGCCCAGTGCCATGTAGCAGGTACTGGGTGCCAGGTGTTGTGCCTGGTGGAGCTTTGCACAAGGCAACTAGCAGCCAGCACTGACGTGGCACGGCAGGTACAGCGCCCTGGCACGATGCAGCCAGGTGCTGCTGTATCCTGGGCATTGCACATAGGCAGGGGGTGCTGGGCATTGTGCACCAGCCACGGGCAGGAGGACTGGGCACAGCACCAGCCAGGGCACAACATGTGCCAGGACTGGCATTGTGCTCTGGCACTGGATTTCACATCCCAGAACTTGCACACCTTGCATCAGCTCCAGGTTCGCCGCTGGGCTGCTCTTTATGTCTGCTTGCCCTCCTGGACTGAGCCCTCCTGCCCTGCTTCTGTTCCCTGCCTGTCACCCCCTGGGTCTGCCTTGTCCCCCAGCAGGGCAGGATGATGCTGTGGAGAGCTGGGTCCAAACCATCCCAGGCTCTCTCTCAACACTTCCTCCAGGCACTGCCAGCCAGGACCACGGGTGGGGAGACCTTGGTAAGCCCACTGTGGCTGCTGGCAGCACACTGGAGGGAGGTTTGGTATGTTTTCATGCCAGTGACAGAACAGTGCCAGCTCCTGCCTCAGGCTGGTGCAGGCCAAGCTGTCCAGCCCTGAGCAGGACCCTGCTGGGGTGTCTGGGACCATGCATGCAGGACGTGTCTGCTCTGGCCAGCCTGGGACAGTGGGGCAGGCAGGATCCTGTCCAGGTGTCACTCCAGGGATGTCCCACGCCATGTCTCTGGGACACCAGTGCTGATCATTAACTGCCCTTATCGGGCATTGGGTACAAGGTCCTGGCCGGGGAGGCTGTGTGAGGCTGGGCAGGTATCTGGGAGCCCCGTGAGTGGCTGTTCTTGCCCTCGGTCCTGTCTCACCAGGGCACCGGGAGTGTCCCGTGCCAGGCTCCAGGCTGATGCTTTGTGTGCTCCCTGCCAGCGGGGCCAGGACTGGGGTGCAGGACACGGGCACCCCCGAGTTTGTAGACACCCCTGAGGCACCCCAGGCTGGGACAGCCAAGAACGAGCGCCTGCTGCCATCTCATGGCTGCTCACAGCCAGCTCTGCCGCTTGCCTTGCCCCGGCCGGGTTCAGAGCCGGTGCAGCAGGAAAATCCCCGCCCGAGGACTTCTGTGAGCTCTCAGTCTGGGAAACTGAGACCCTGTAGCTCTCACACCCCCTTGGCCTTGGCCTCTCCCAGCCTGCTGTGCTTCCCCTTGCCGGGCAGTGGAACCCTACCACCTCTTTCAGTTTAAAACAATTGCCTCTTGCAAAAAGAGTGAAAACTACGGCTCCTGGTAAAAGGTCTCTATCTTTCTTATAAGCCTGTTTATATATTGAAAGGTTGCAATAAGATGTTCCCGAGCCTTCTCCAGGTTGAACAACAAAAATCTCTCAGCCTGTCTTCACGGGAGAGGTGCTTCAGCACCCCGATCATTTTGTAGCCTTGTCTGACTCATGCAAACCTGCTCCAACAGGTTCATGTCTCTCGCACTGAGGACCCCAGAGCTGCTCTGCTTCAGGTGGGTTCTCACAAGTGTGGAGTGGAGCAGGAGCAACCACCTTCCCTGCCCTGCTGGGCATGCTCCTTATTTTCCAGTCTCAGACCTGATCTGCAAGTTGTCAGCTCATTTACTGTTTTTGATCCACCAGTGCCTCTGACTCCTTCTCCACAGGCCAGCTCTCCATCCATCCATCCATCCATCCATCCATCCATCCATCCATCCATCCATCCATCCATCCCGCAGACAAAACCGGTACTAGGGTCGCCCCGACCTGTGTTCAGGACCTCGCACTCGGCCTTGTCAAGGGCAGGGCTGTACCACCGCAGCGACTCCCCAGGCCTGTCCCCGGTGCCCCGCAACCTGCTCGGGACGTGGAGCGGGGCACCGTTATCCCGGCTCCTTCCCGCTCCTGCCGCTAGGCTGTGCTCCCCGTCCTCGGACGGCGGGAGCGGCGCGGGCACCGGCGGGGACCGGCGGGGCCGCTGCCAGGGTTGTGGGGGAGGCGGTGCTGGGAGGGGGGGGCCGGGAGGGTTGGGTGAATCAGCCCCTCTCAGAGTCTCCAGGCGGGGACTTCCGAAGGGAACAGGCTGGGCCATAACCCATCCAGGCCGGAGGATGCCGCCCGGAGCAGGGGACACCGCCAGCTCCCGGGAGGTCTCGCAGTGCGGGGCCAGCCCAGCCTGGCGACAAGCGCAGCAGAGGCGAGAGAGCAAATGCTATCTTCAGCCGTGGGGATGTGGAGCTGGGGGTGGCATGTCACATCCTGTGTGTCACTTTGCCTCAGGGATGCTGTGCCTGTATTCATCCCACAGAGCCATTGTCAGGTCTGACCTCATCTCCCTGGCAGGACCTGTGGGTGCAGAGGCAGGCACTGTGGGACCCCCTGCCTCTCTGTCCCTCAGCCATCCACCACACACTGCTTACAGAGGGTCCTGGCTGCTGGTCCTCCTCAGAGGGAGGGACTCCTCCTTTATGTGACTTGTGCAGTGTCACCCAGGAGCTGGAAATCTTTCCCAGAGCTGCATCCACTGACCCCGATTTGCTCTCCCACAGATGGGGGGAGGAAGTGGGGTGTCCCAGGGGAGGGCATCCCTTGACTCATCCCCAGGAAAGCCCAGGCTGTGAGAAGGCTGATCCTGGGTCTGAGGACTGTAAACAGAGCATTGAACTGGAGATAGCCTGTTACATCAACTGTGTGTCACCACACTGTCACTGCCTGAGTCATGAGCCACGCTGGGGCCAGTGGGGCTGCAAAGGGGGACATGGGGAGATCAAGAGGAATGTGCACAGATCCCAGGTCTGGAGACAGCTACTCTTCTCCGACACAAAGAGTTCAAGTGGGACCCTCTTGGCCCTCTCCCAAAGGTCCCCTTCCCCTCCGTTCCCTCTATCTGACCCCTCAGACCTGAGCAGAGGCCTGGGGGCAGCACAAAGCTTTTGAAAAAAGAAGCAAATCAACCAGCATGATGGTGTGTTCCCCACGACCACCATGGAGGGCTCAGCACCTGGCAGAAGGCTCTGATCCAGGCTCCCCTGCCTTGTGCCCCATGGGACTCTGGTGGGCCAGGACCTTCCCTAAGGACGTGAGAGTGGGATGCCGGAGAGAACCCGGGGCTGGCATGCTGTTATCACAGGAGACGGGAGGCAGCCCCAGGCTGCTCTCAAGTGGTCCTGGCTGATTAGTGACTTCAAGTGCCTATGGAGTTATTCTAAGTCAAGTAGGAGCAAAGGGAGCCGACCCAAGACCAGCGCCGGGCTTTCCTGGAGTTTCCCACATCACCTCTGCTCCCTGCCAAACTCTCCAAGATGGGGAGGTGTCTCCTCTTTTTCCATCTGCTCTCCCTGTCCATTACTCCTCCTGCAAGAGGCTGTTTGCTCCAGCCTAAAGCAAACCTGATTTTATCTCCTGACTCCAGTTCCCTTGGCTGTGGGCCATGGTGGATGCCTCCCACGCAGAAGTTGTGAAGCCCATGCGGGGACCCATGCACAGAGCGGGCTGTGTGAGCCACATGTGTGCCACATGACATCATGTTTACAGCCCCGGGGGCCCAAGGACAGCGGCATCGCTCGCAGCCCAGATATGCGTGTCCTTCCCATGGATGGACAGATGGACGTGTGGGGAGCTGGAGCGAGTGGGACTGGACACACACCCATGCCTTCCTGGTGGTTTCAGCTTTGTTGCTCTGCAAGCCAGTTTCCTTGGCCTCAGTTTCCCCTTTGGCCAGTGGAGAGCGGATTCTGTGCTAGCAGTGAGGGTGCACTGCTGCAGCAGCATGAGGTCGGGCCCTCAAATTGTCATGCAGTGAGAATGGCAAATTTTCTCCCCTTGGGATGTGGATGTTCCCTTCTCTCCCAGAACAGATGCTGTGTGAAACTTAGGTTATTTGGAAAGAGCAACAATGTCCAGAGTTACAGGCTAAAAGTGCTGCTAGGGCCTTTTCTTTCTCCTGTCTGTCCATCCATCCATCCATCCATCCATCCATCTGCACTCGCAAGCAGCTTTCTCACAGCCATCTCTCTATCCATCTCCTGAGCTGTCTGTACACTCATCCATCCATCCATCAACAAATGCATACATTACTCTTCCCATCCAGCCCCCCTTACCTGTCCATCCTCCTATTCATCCATCCATCCATCCATCCATCCATCCATCCATCCATCCATCCATCCATCCATCCATCCATCCATCCATCTCCCGCCTGTCAGTGCCCAAGGGATGACCAGCTCTCCCTGAGGTGTGTGCTCACAGGTGTGTGCACATGTGTGTGTGGGTCATGCTGGCCACGCAAAGTGCTGTGGGCCGTGATGTCCCAGGCCATGTCCAGCCATGGGGCAGGGTCAGGAGTGCTGGCCAGGGGGAGGGGGACTTGTCTAATTTAAGAATGGGCCCTACAGTCGCTGTCAGCACCGGGCTGCTGTCATCTGGGGACAGGTCCTCATCAGCTCTGCTTGCCGCCCGCCAGCCTGACATGAAAGGGCTCTGCACCCCGATAAGGCCCCAGACGCTTGGTCCCAGAGGTGGGCAGCACTGTGGCCAGGCCTGGGGGACCCTGAGGAGTAAGTTCTAGCATGGCTGTTCCCAGATTCACTGTCACTTCAGCACCATGTGGCTTGTTTGTTTGCATCAGTTGGGAGCTCAGCCCTGGGGGCCACCCTCCACTTTGAGCACTGGATCATGCCCTGTGTCACCCCCATCTCCCACTGGTGACATAACCCCAGGGAGGGCACCATCCTCATCGTCCCCCTGGCTGCCACAGGCCTGTCTGCTGGCTGCTACCCTGCACTGGAGTCCCCCAGCTGTGAGCAGCCATGGATGGGGACCGTGTTGTTTTAATAAGATCATTTTGCTCCTGCCGTGAGGTCGCAACCCAGGCTTATGACATCACAGTGCGCTGCCATGGAAATGCCGGGATGTCACAAACACAGCTCGATGACCTCACTGCAGGAGCAGGAGAGGAGGCCAACGTGGGTTTGATTGCCAATGTCCTCAGGAATAAAGGAGGGGAGGGACGCTGGGAAAGTATGCGGCCGCTGAGCACCGGGGTGTTTGGGTTGGAAATCACCACGCTTTCCCCACAGCGGGAAAGGCCCATTACTTCCTCCCCGTCCGCTCCCTCCCAGCAGCCAGAGCCCCCACCAGCCTTGTGGCCGTGGGGTAGGAGGGCTGTTGGAGCAGGGCACCCCCATCCACACCCTTGGGGCTGCATGGCTGGGAATGAGAGACAGAGCTCAGCAAGTATCAGAGCACCAGCCTAGAGGCAGAGGGAGTTCAGTGGGGGGTGCAGGATGGGCCACTCAGGGGATGCTTTCTCCCACAGGCAGGCTGTGGATCCCTGGGGATGCTGTCACAAGAGGCAGAGTGGGCTGGAGTCCTGGGGAGGTCTCCTCTTTCTCAAGAGGACTTCAAAGTCACACTGCTATATGGAGATGATTCCCCAACACAGCACCCTCAAAACTGGACCACAAAGCACCTCTTGTTTGGGGCCAAAAACTGTCCCTTCCCCAGTCCATAACCAACAACTTCTCCTGGGGACCCCAGGCCCAACTGTGGACCCCAAAGCCCCTCTGTCCCATCACCCCTTCCACAGCTGAGTTCTGTGTCCTTTGCCACTGGGAGAAACAGGACTGCTTGGGGGGCACCCGTCCCCCCAGCTCTCTGTTGCAGGGGTGCAGGGGTGTCTGCTCTCCCCCTGCATCCTCCATCATTAATTTCCATCAGTGGCCAAGTGGGGCCAGGGCTGCCTGGGGGTGGCCGAGGAACACGGCGCTTTCCCCTGATAGCAAAAATAAATACATTAAAATTCTTGCAGGAGGCAGAAGAATGCGGGACGGCAGGAAAAAATTGTTTTATAATTTGTAATAACACAAAAGCCGGGGGGGGGGGGGGGGGAGTGAGCTGCGAGAGGCGAGGAAAGGCAGAGACAAAGAATCAGCTGTGATGGTGGAGGCTGCTTCAGAGTGGCAGTGGCATCCCTGTCACCCTGGATTAGTACGACCACTGTCACCTTGTCCCCTGAAGTATGTGTGCCTTTGGGTCTTGTTGCAGAAGGGGAGGAAGCAAGAAAATTACCGGGGCTGAGCGAACAGACAACCACTCCCCACCTGCTTAAGCAGGTCTCAGCATCTCTGTGCCTCAGTTTCCCCTTGCTAAAGGAGAATTTTTATGCAGCTGTGAGCAAAGCTGTGAGATAGATAGGGGCAAACTCCTGGCACACACCTCATCCCAGATCCTCTGACCCAGACACAGGGCAAGAAGCCCACCTTTGTCCACTCTGCCCCACCAGCCCCTCTAAGTGGGCTTTGCCCTAGGACCCAGACAATGGGGCCAGCTCCCCTAAGTGTGCTGGGGGCACGGCAGCCCCCCCGGTCCCCTCCAGCCTCTCGCAGAGCTGACATGATAAGGCGAGTTGCTGAGCACCAGCCGCACCTGCTCGCCGAGACGGCACCCCCGCCCCCCCGCTCCCCTCTTCGGGGCAAAATCAAAGGGATTTTTCTGCCCTTAGGAAATCAGATAAAGGCTTCTCACCTGCCCCGCGCTGCCTTTGCGAGGAGGCCAGGCGCTAGGGGCGGAGGGACAACAGGCACTTTCAACACGCCGGCAGATGAGCCGTGCGCTGCGGCGAGCGCTGCCGGCAGGGCTGGGCCCCTGGGCACGGCTCAGCCCCGGCCAGCCGCAGCAGGGATGTCCCCTCTCACCAGCTGCGGCTGTGGACTATCCCCCAAATCAGAGGTGATGGGGTCCCTGTAGGACAGCTTGCATGGAGGTGGTGGGTGAAGGCAAAGGCAACAGGGACAGGTGCTGCATGGTGCAGCAGCCCAGAGGCAGTGCCCAGCCCAGAGGCAGTGCCCAGCTCAGGGACTGAGCCCATGTCCCTGTGTCCCCGTGTCCCCATGCTGTGGCCAGGGCAGCTCAGTGCTAGTCACCATGCCAAGGGTGCAGACCAGGAGCCCATTTCCTGTGTGGGAGAGCAGAGAAGGAGCAGGTGTGAGTCCTCCAGAGGTGGTGGGAGTCTCTTACCTCCTGTGCCCAGGAGGGAGAGCATTGTGCCAAGGTGCTGATAAAGCCTGAGTCATTCACCACCGAATGCTGTTAGCAGGGAGCAGACATGCCCAGGTGAAGGGATGAAACCCCTGGTGATCAAGGCAAGGGGAACAGTTATGGGCAAGCCAGAGGCTTGAGGTGGGCAAGGTGTGGGAGGCCATGAGGAGGGACAGAGCACAAATAGCTGCTGGAGGGAGGGCTGATCTCACCAGCAGCAAGGGTGTTCTGCTTTGCCCATCACGAGTGGAAGACACCTCCTTTTCCTTTGGGCTAACCCAGTGGGCTGGCTGGTTGCTCCGTGGAGCTGGGTACAGAGATCAGGTGAGGCTCCCCCAGGGTAGATCCTCTCCCGGGATCCATGGCCCAGATGCTGCAGGGCTGGGAGGTGATCCCCAACGTCTGATGGCAGCCATAAATGGTACAAGAGGAATCAGAGATGCAGAGCACTGGACTGAGCGCTGGAAAACCATTCCTGAGGCTCCTCTGTGGGGAGCATTGGTGTGGCAGGCTATGGGCTCCTCCTGTCCCCAGCTGCACAGCCCTTGTGTGGCCCCCTGCTGCCTTCTGGGCATGTCAGCTTCCTCCTGCCCCAGGCAGCTCCTGCTGCTCCTGCTATTATGAGCTGGTCCTGGGAACTGTGTCTGCTCTGGGTCCCCAGCACCTGAAATGAAATCACCATAAACAAGATGTCCCTCACCACACTCTTCTCCTGGTCTCCTGGTCTCCTTGCTCCTAGGGCTGGCTCGATCATTCTCCTGTGTGTCCCTCTGCCCCAGGCGTGTCTCTCCAGAGTGCTGGAGCTAAGTGTGGGGAGATGCTCCTTAGGGGTCACTCCTCCAGCTTTCCCAGGTGGGACAGACTGGTCTGACGACAGGCAGGGTCATGGAGCCAGGGTTGTGCCAGGCGAGCCCAGACAGGGACAGGGGCCGGACAGGGCTGTGCTGGGGGCAACCCAGGGGCGCCAGGTTTGGGCAAGGCCATGCCAGGGGTGTCAGGGTCGGGCAAGAGTGTGACAGGAAGGTGTCGGGGACACTCGAGGCCAGGTCGGGTTTGACAGGGCTGCGGCAGGACCCCGAGTGGAGCCGGGCAGGGCTGTGCCAAGCAGGGCTTTGCCAGGCAGGTCCGCAGCAGGTCCGGGGCTTCGGAGGCAGGGCTGTGCCAGCCAGATCCGCAAAAAGGGCTGCACATTCAAACGCGGCGGCGGGACGCGGGGCCAGGCGGGCTGCGGCCACCGTCCTCTACCGGAGGGTGCCCGTGCTCGCATCGTGTCCGTGGCTCTGCGCTGGGAACGAAGCCTGGCACTCGGGAGTCCCCCCGCCCGGCCCGCCCTGTCCGTCCCCCGGGCTCCGGTTTCCCTGTCGGAGCAGATGCTTTCGCAGCCCCGTCCCTCCTCCTTCTGCGGAGCAGCCTCCGCGCCGCGCTCCAGCCGCCCGGAGGTGCCTGCCCAGCCCAGCCCAGCCCAGCCCGGCCCGGACGGCCCCGCCGGCCGCGCTGCCTGCCCGGCCCGGCCCGGCCCGGCCCGGCGGAGGGAGACAGCGGGCACCCACCCGCCGGGGCCCCGGCCGGACCTCGGGGGTGCCCGGCTCCTGGCCAGTGGCGTGGAGCGAGTTCGACGCTTTCCTCAGTCCTGGCAGGATGCTGCCTTCCTCCCGGACCCAGCTGGGTCTCTTCTTCATCCTCCTCTGCCCCGCAAACATCATCGGGCTCTGGTGGTGAGTAGGACATCCCGCGGGGGGAAAGCAGGAGGGCGTGCAGGGTATCTCGATCTCCGGGGGCAGTCCCCCCCCCAGCTTGGGGACAAAAGAGTCCCCTACACCCAGGCACCACTTGGGTTGGAATTGCTGCTCGCTGGCTGTTCTGGTCCAGCCTGGGGCACCCACATACTGTCAGGGTTTGGGCACACAAGTGTGCTGGAGGCAGCAGCTGGGGGATCCCCAGGAGTACAGGGTGCACGGGTCCTGTGGTGAGAGTTGCACTTTGCCTCCCCGCACCCCCAGCCCACTGCCTGGGAAGCTTGCATGCCTGAGGGGTGGGCAAGGGGGCTTAGTGGCTTCCAGACCCCTTCAATAAGTCAAATTTAATTAAAAGCCTTAGGGTCCCTACAGTGTCCCCCCTGAATGGTGGCCCGGACACAGCAGGGACAAAACCCCTATTTGTAATGGTGCCCTCATCAAAGGCAGAGACGGTGCCTTGCAGGATACCAGAGGGGGTGGGGGATTCATTACAGGCACAGAACTGGGACCCAGCCTTGGAAAGCCCAGGTATCTGTCGAAACATGAACTATTTAAATCTATTAAGAATTTCACCCAGCCTGTCTTTATCCGGTTTTAAGTGCTTAGATTCCAGCTCCCCGGCGTGCCGTCCGGGCTATCATTCATTATCTGAGGCTATTCGTCTCCACATTGTCACACTCTTTTGACCCCTAAAATAAAGCTCTCCATAAGCCTTTCCCCTCACAGTCCCCTGCCTGCCCACCAGTGATTTATTCCACATCTCCATTCCCTCTCCTAGCCCTGGCTCCAGGGCTGCACTGGGGGCCTTTGTGAGTGTAAATGGTGCTGTTACAGTCAGTTGTACATCAGCTGAGAGTTTGTCCCTGGAGCCCAAGCGTTGAGTTTATTGCCAGGCAAGGGTTTAACATGGGGCTGAGAGGGACTTGCCTTGGGTTTTTGTGCTAGAAGAGGGGAGAGTGAGGTAGGGCAAGCCTGGCCAAGGCAGGGTGCTTGTGGAGGGTCTCCATGCTCCGTGCCACCCACCTCAGGGTAGCTGTGACATTGCAGGGCATGTGCCATCCTGCTGCTGTTTCTTCCTGGCTAATTCTCAGACACACACACAGAGCTGTCCCTTCAGCTGTCCATGCTTTCTCTGCCCCATCTCACCAATATCTTCAAGTTCATGGTGCTGTGCTCTAGTTTTGAGGACATCTGTCCATGACTGGAGCAGGTAAAGGTGAAGCAGAAGCTCATTTTGCTGTCATTTCAGGGGCAGGCAGACAGCACCAGCCAGAGCTGGATATGGGGTACTGGTGCCCCTTGCCCCAGGTGCTCAGAACTGCATCTCCCCATGGAGTCTGGGTCCTGCTGGTGCCATGTGTGCACAGGAGCAGTGACTTCAGGAGATTAGCAGGATTTGGCAGAGGAGGGCAAGGGGTCAAACTTGTTTTTTTTTTCTTTTAAAAGAAGAAGAAGAAAAGGAACCTTTATTTTAAGAATAATAACTCAGCTGCCTGATGCACGGCGAATGCACTGGGCAGTGGAACGGCTTCAGGGGGATCATCAGCTCACACTCTGCTTCCCTCTGGAGCCAGAGAGCTGGGAAGAGGTGGTGGGTGGATGAGGCCACCAGCGCTGCCAAACGGATGTGCCAGGCTTCCTGGGACCGGGCATAGGAGCAGCTGGGTGATTCATGAACTGCTTCTCTCAGAGTTTGGTGTTTTGGCCCCTGGCTGAGATGATCTCAGGGAGCCCTTCCTGTGTGGGGCAGAGGAGTCTGGGCACTCATGACAGGCATCTTCCCGTGTGCCTGCTCCTGGTACTCGTCCCCTCTCCCAGGTCTGGGTAGCACTGGTGTCAGTGGGTTTTGCTGTTGGTGGGGAGAGGTTCAGGGGAGCAGCTGTGTGTTGTGCCAGAGCTCCTGGAAGCCCCAGGACTGGTGGCATTGATAGAGCTGCTCCTTGCTGTCACTGTCACTGATGCATGGGGACTTTGGTGGCACACCTTTGTGTGTGCATCACTGGGCACTTGTGGGTGCTTAGCCAAGGTGCTCAGCCATTTTCCCCTGGGCAAGAAAGAAATGTCTTCACAACTTCCCCATCCCACCCCTGAGTACATTATCTGTGTGCTGGGTGGGATACAAGGGGTTGCCTGTTTAAGCCAGCATTTTCCCCCACTGACGACCCAATTTCTGACAGGGCTGCAGCTGGGCTGGATCTCAAGATGCAGTCCCAGCCCAGGCAAGCAGAAGGCCCTGGCCACTCACAGGTGGTAGCTGTGCCCATTGGGATCCTGGCACATGGCTGCATCTGTGGAAAAAGATTTAGGTGTGGTGTACAAGCACTGACACCCTGCTAGTGACATTGTAGCCTGAGAAAGAGCGTCCCCATTGTGTTAGGATGTCCCCAGAGAGACACAGACCTTTCCATGGCAAAAGGGAGCAGGCTGTGGTCAGTGCCAATGGAAGATAGGTCACTCAGGTGCTGCTGGCACCTTGATTAGTGCCAAGCTGCAGGGAGTAGGCTCTCCTTGTTCCCAGTGGCTCTGTAAATCCTCTTTCTTCCTCTTCCCCTATTCTTTACACATTTCTTGCTCAGCTCCTTGTGCAACAGTGATTTCTCCCTGAGCAGGACAGGTAGGGACTGCCTGGGGCTCCTGGGCTGGCCCAGAGGCTGCAGAGATACAGAGCAGGCAAACTCAGTGTCTGAGGAGCCCCAGGCAGGTTCAGGGCAGGATTTCAGCCAAGCCGGTTTGCAGGAGTGCAGAGGCACTCTGGGGATGGGGGCAAGCAAAACCAGCTTCCCTGGTGCCTCTTGTCTGTCCATGGGCATGGCTGAGAGCAGCTGAGAGATGGAGGAGAAAGCAAGGGAGAAAATCATCCCAGCTGAAATGTGCTCTGCTCCAGCTGTGGGTCTGAGGGGGCCCAGAGGGATGGACACCTGCCCTCCATCCCCTTCCTATCCATGCACGAGGGCAGTGCACCTCCAGCTTTTCTTCAGAGGTGCTCAGAGAGGACCTCTCCCACCAGCCCCTGTGGCTGTACCCACGCTTGAGGGGGTCCCAGTCCCATGTCCCTCAAGCCACACAACCTGTGTGACCACCCAGCAGTGGTCTCTCCTCTTTCCTGCCCAGCTCCCACACTGCAGGGCTAGAGCCTGTGAGGGCAGGCTGCTGGGCTGGAGGGCCCTGCCTTGGGGTGAGCCTTGTGAGTCACCCCGGCCTTGCTGACCCACAGCTGCTACCCCACGGCGCCCCACAGACTGGGCTGCCCAGCCTTCCCCAGCATGTCTTCTGCCCTGGGGCAGCACCATATGGGCAGGAATGAATCTCCCACTGGGAGAGCCCCTGCCTGACGCCATCTCCCTGTGCCCTTGCTGGGACAGCTGCTGACCTGCTGGGTTTTTCAATGGGACAATATTTCTCTTGCACCCTTTGAGATGACTACTGGCTCCAGCATTGGGTGACTTGTTTTCTCCCACAAAGGCAGCTGAACTTTCCCCAGTGCCATCCCTTGTCCCTGCTCCTGGTCACATCCATCTCCCATGGTGACACCCAGGCTCCCTGGCCATGCCCTACACATGCACACAGCTGGAGGATCGGTCTGGCCTTTGCATCAGAACCTTGAGTGCTTCAAACCCCCCTCATGCAGGAGGATACTGGGCACACTCTGACATCTTTTTAGGCTTTGCAGCGTCCCCCCACAACATGTGACATCCACATCTGGGCATGAACTAGCCAAGCCCTCGTGCTGCCCCAGCTCCAGCCTCTGTCAGCACCCAGAAGAATGAGGTAGTGACCATGAGTGGGTGGACTTCTTTCCTCTTATCCCAGCCCTTCCAGGGTCTGGACATGGCTTTAGGACCACCACCTCTGCAGGTGAATGCTCCCTCCATGCCCCCTGTACCTGCAGCACAAGTTTGGGCAGTTCCTGCTCACGACAGCCTGGCCTCAGCACGACCCTGCAGCTAGCAGGTCCATGGCTTGGTGAATGCCATGCCAAAGCCTCTATCCTTTAGGCAGCTCCCCAGCTGTTTGCATGCCATCCTTGCCAAGGAGATGTAAGGAGGAGGGTGGGGAATGGGGGGTCCCCCTTCTCTTCCCAACCCATGGCATTTCCTGCTGCCTCAGTGCCCCGGGTGCTGCTCGGCAGCCAAGCCCTGGCTGTGCCCCCCAGGGCAGTGACTTGCTGCTTACTCACCACACCCCCATGGGCCCCTGCTCTGGTTCCACACCCAGTGCCCGTTAGTGCCAGCACCCACACATGGCCTGGGTGAGGGGCTGGGTGCCCACCACATGCCTGCATGGGCTGAGGGAAAGCTGGGTGGGTGAAAATTCATCTGTGGGTCCCCCTTGCCCTGTTTGCACAGCTTGGAAAGAGATGGGCTCCCTTTGGGTTTGACTTGTAGGCTGTCGCACAGTGTGACATCATTGTGTGGGGTGTGAGGTGACCTATGTCCCCAGGGATGGAGGTCAGTTGTCCAGGGCTGTCACCCTGCAGTTCTTACCTCTCCAGGTGGGTGCAGAATTACCTGTGGGCTCAGAGTGATGACCTGGGTAGCCTAGTACCTACATCACCCTGCTGAAGGTTTCTAGAGGCTGGGATAGAGACCTGTATGTGAGGCAAGACACAGCCTTACTGCCCTAGAGCAGATCCCCCTGCCCCACAGGAGTGCCCAGGCAGCAGTGCTCAATGGGTGCAGGCCTGTCAGATCCCACATGGAGCTGGAATGGCCCAATCACTGCTCTCCTGCAGGTGTGACTTTTGAAAGCTGACTATCCTCCTCCTCACTGCATAGTTCTACCAGCCTCACTGCCTTGGCTTCCTGCAAACCAGGACCCTGCTGGGTCCCCTCCATAATGCTCTGCTGGCAGGGGCCAGAAGTCCTGCTCCACATCATCCCCATGCCCAAGAAGAAGATGGTGACTTAGCCCAGGCTCCTTGGTCCATGATTTTGGCTGGGAATGAGATTGGGGCATGCTGGAAGCCCCATGACCATGAGCTGAGCTGTGAAAGAATGGTGATTGTATCTCTTGGGAACCCCTGTCTCTGTGGCAGCAGGCACAGCATCCAGAGCACAGGGGTTGCATCAGGAGCCCTGGTGACTCCTGTTTGACGTGTGTCACTGGGACTGGGCTCAGGCTGTGGCAGCCTAAGGGCTGAGAGTGGCAGGGGGGCAGTGGTTTGCAGCTCTTTTTCTGTGCCTCAGTCTCCCCTTTCAGCAATGGGGGCTGTTTCCCTTACACAGGGCTGCTGGGAGGTTGGATAGTGGGGCTCACCATCCCACTGGCTTTTGGGGCAAGACAGAGCCCCCAGCAGCAGTTCTGGCAGGCGGCAAAAGGCACCAGGGGCAGGTGGCAGGGATGCTCTGTGCTGCTGAGCCTGGCTGGGGGCTCCAGGCAGGGGCCGGGGTGCCCCAGGCGAGGTGTGGGGAGCCGGGCTGGCGACCCTGTTCCTTCACCAGGGCAGGGGGAGGAGTGCCCGGCAGCAGAGGTGGGGCACCTTAATTGTAGATGCGGGAGGCCTTGGAGCGGGACAAGCTCAGGCAGATCTGGGCCCTGCGCCGGAGCCCTTGCCAAAGTGGTAGCAGTTTGGCAGCATTTTTCTTGCCCTTGTCTCCCCCCATTCTCTCCCCCCTCTAAACCCTCCAAAGCAAAACAGCTCTTGGGCTCCCGGCAGCCTCCCCGTGCCAGAAAGAGGAGCCCAGCGGAAATTAATATCGCTCTGGACTTAGGCAGCCCACCCCACGCCTGGCCGGCAGGGACAGAAGCTGCTGCTCTCTCGCCAGCCTCGCTGCCGCCTGGACCATGGGTGGGGACCCCCGGTGAGCCGCCCATCACCCCCAGACCCGCGGGGCTGAGCTCTCCTTCCTGGCCTGATCCAGCGGGCCGGGGTGAGCCACAGTTCAGTATTTGATCTGACGGCCCCGGGGGGCTGGCGCATCGTTTTTATATGAGTACAAAGAGTCGTCTCTTAATGAAAGTCCCATCCCGGCTCCCCCTCTTCCCCACTCCACCGGCGGGGGCAGCCAAACCTCCGCCATCCTGCTGTGGTCACAAAGGACAGCAAGCTTGGAGACCAACATGGAGGCTTGGATCCCTCTGCGGTCATCACGGGATGGGTCTGGACAGATTTTCTGGTCACTTTCCACGTGGGCCTCAGTTTCCCCATCTATGGAGGACCTGTACCAGGCAATCTCCGTGATGATTTCCTAGCTGCCCCATCCCTTTGCAAAGGTCCATGTGAATCATGCAGCAAAGGGAAACTGAGCTGATGGGAGCAAAGGGACATGGGTTCTCCCTGGCAGGAGTGTGGACTTGCCTCAGTTTCCCTGCTGGAAGTTCTCTTTTCAGGCTATGCCTCTCTGTTGAGCTGTTTAACCTTCAAACCTCCAGCCAAAGCATAAGGACTCCTTTTCCAGGCTGTGTGAGAGGGCACATCCTCTCCAAGCCCAGCTGGGGTCTGGTAGGCAGGAGATCCAGGCAGCTGGGGAGCTGACATGAATCAGGGGGATCCTGGCAGGGCTTTGAGCTTCAAACAAGGGGCTTGGAGGGGGTTTGCACTGGGGACAGGATTGCAAGCAGAGTACTGCAGCCTGGTGTCCCAAACACAGCCCCCCAGCTGCACAAGAGTGAAAAGGAAACCCAGAACACAGTTAAACACTGAGATTCAGCTTGTGATTTTTGAGCCCCTGGGGCTTGGCCAGACTATAAAGCTCTGGGTTTGGAAGCTGTGCAGCTGATGCTCTCCAGTGAGTGGGGCTGAAGGCAGCACGGCCGCCCAAGCACTGCTCCCCAGGGAATCCCAGGGAATGTAACCTCCCAATCATCAGGCATATCCTGATCCTGGGGTATGCTGGGTCCAGCCCTGAGCTTCTGTGGGCATCCGTGGCCACGAAAATCATGTTGTTGAGCAGGATGAGCTCTGAGCCTACAGGAGCAGCGCTGGAGGCGGGGGTGGGCTGAGTTTAGGGTGTGCTAAATTGGTGTGGCCCATGGCTCCGGAGTTGCCCGTGGCAGAGCTGGAGCACGGCCCGTGCCAGCACGAGGCAGGGCGCTGGAGGCTGCGCAGCTGCACCATGGAGGGCACTCCAGGCAAAATGTGTGGGGAAAGTACAGGAGTTTCTGTAGCCCATGGCACACCGGGGAGCACAGCAGTGTGCTCAGACTTTGCCTTCAGGGCCAGGGAGTCAGGCACCTCACGCCAGCTGTGCTGGCAAGGAGGAGCTGCCTCTGACGTGGGCCCAGCCAAGACTTGCCCTCCCTCGCTGGCATTGGCAAAGCTGGCAATGCCACCTGCATCCCTCCCTTCACTCCTGCAGCCGCCTGCGGCTCCATTCCCTGGAGTCAGTGCCTGGATTTGGGGAGGTGAGTACAGGATCCTGGCCAGCAGCCGAGGGCCTTTATCAGAGGCAAGGTCACTCTTCTAGTCTCCCACGGGGTGAAGCAGCGAGAACCCGTGCAGAGGAGGAGACTCACCAAGATTGCTGGCTGGGCTCCTTGCTGCGTCCACAGCTCTGGGAGACGCAGCTGCATCGGGCATCAGTCACATGGCAATTCCAGGGCTGGGTTAGATCAGTGCCAGCCCCAAAGAGCAGGTGCTGAGTTGCACAATATTTCTGCCATCTCCCTTGGGGACACCACCATCACCTCCATGGATGTCCCCAAGGGTGTAGAGTGTAGAGTGGTATGTGCCAGCATACCACTGTCCCACAGTAGGAGATCCACCCAATTCCCCAGTGGATGGACAGGGCAATGTATTGCCTGGATGAGCCACCCATACCTATTGTCCTAGCCCCACTGCATATGTCTCTCTGTCCCCTTGTCACCCGGGCTCAGCATGGAGCTGGCGCTGCCCCGCAGCCTTGCTCCATCCCTGGGGTAGGTCTGCTCATGTCCCACCCACACCCTGGTCTCTGCTGGGCTTGGGTGCTGGTTTTGCTCTGCTCGCTGTCCCCTCCTGCAGGGCAGTGGGGAGCCCCCTGGTCATGGACCCCAACAGCATCTGCCGCAAGACGAAGCGGCTGGCGGGGAAGCAGGCAGAGCTGTGCCAGCTGGAGCCAGAGATCGTGCAGGAGGTGGCCAAGGGCACCAAGCTGGGCGTCCGGGAGTGCCAGTACCAATTCCGCTTCCGCCGCTGGAACTGCACCAGCCACAGCAAGTACTTCGGCAAGATCCTGCAGCAGGGTAAGGCCAGTGCTTCCTCAGCTTCCCATTTCCCAGAAAGATCTCAGCCTGGGGAAGCACCTCCCTGGGGCTCCTGGAGCAGAGTCTTGGCGTGCAAAGCTCTGTGTGTGTGTGTGTGTGTAGGGGGTTGCTCAGTGCTCCCCGGTGCAGTCACACCGAGGTTTTACTGCCGGGACATGTCTCTCTGTGTTGTAATGAAGCAATTACCAATGCTCCCAGACAGTGCGGGGCTTCATGAAGCCCAAGAATGCACCCTCGTCTGGCAGTGATTTACTGCTCCCCCGGGACCCCAGGGTGTGCTGTGGGAAGGGGCCTGGCTGTGGGGCAGTGTGCAGCCCTTGGGAGCTGCCCCTCATCCCGTGGGTGCCCTTCACGTCCCTCCTCCTGGCCTTGCAGGGAGCAGAGGAGAGGATGTTTGTCTCCTGTCCCCGTCCCTGTCCCTGGATGGGCAGCCTGGTGTCACCCTGAGGAGCAGGGCTGGGTGGCAGGAAGGTATGTGCAGCTCTCAGACAGTGGGTACAGCAGTCCAAGCCAGGCCCAGCTGCAGCAAAAATCAGAGCAGGGGCAGAGCAGGAAGGCACCTGTGAGTGTGTGAGGGATGGGAAAGCCCTGCCGTGCACCTCAGGGAGAGTAGCTGGGAGTGGATGATGCTCCAAGCAAGAGGGGTTTCTTGAAACACCTTGGGCTGGTAGGATCACTTAATGGGAAGTGAGTTTAGCCCTGCCCCTCTTCCCATATTTGTCCCTGTGCTATGGCAGATGAAGATGCTGGAGCAAGCCCCAGTCTCCTCAGCCATCACATCTGTTGGTGCTTGGCCAGCCCAAGGCAAGGTGGATATGTCCATGGGCCATGCAGGGGAGGGAAGGTGGCATCCCTGGGGGGATTGGAGAGGGTGGGGTGCCCTGGGCACCCAACTGACTGCAGGTACTAGTGGGGGTCAGAGCTGAAGCCTCGAGGGAGACACTGGCCCATGGGAGGGGGATAGGCTCATTTAAAAAGCTGATATGCAAATGTGGGTTCCCCCCAACACAGGGAGGTGTATTCAGCCAAGAGGCAGAGAGCCAGGGCACATGGGGGACTCTCCTGTCTCTGGAGTCACCTATTGTCACCAAAAACTGGCAGTGAGGCAGGTGGGATCTATGCCAGGCAGGGATCTGCTCTAGAAGTGGGGTGGTGCCAGAATGCAGGGCCAGACCAGGTGGGGAGTGAAAGGTACTGCCAGATGAGCTGCTGGGTACCCAGGAACAGCTTGTGTTGGAGGAGGCACAGGCACATCAAGCATGGGGATGCTGAAGGAGCCACCACATTGGTCCAGCCTCACTGCTGGAGTGCTGGAGATAAGCAATGTCATAGGGACAGTGGTGAGTTTGAGTCCCTGGCACTCTGAGGACAGCTAGAGGTGTGGCGTTCCCCAGGGCAACAAGATGGGTGTTAGAAGTCCTCAGAGGTGCCAGCAGGCACCAGTCTCCCTGTAAGCCTGCAGGGACTGCAAAGTGTCTCAGCATTTCTGGGGTTCCCAGCTCCATCAGATAAACACCTTCCATCCGATATCCTTTTCTATCCAAGGGTGCTGCAAACCTCTCATTCCTGGCCATGGCTTCCCTGGCACAATCATGGCTGTCCCCTCTTCCCTTGCTGCCACCTGTGCCAGGTGTGGCATGCCAGGGCAGGCTGGCTTGGGGGCAGCCACGTGTCTGGAGGAACTGTCAGAGGAGCGGCATCCCCCCAGGGCCCGGCTGGCAGGGTGGCATGGGGATCTCTGCCAGCTTTGGGCTGTCTGCTGAGGGTTCTGCCAGCCCCAGGTGGGAGCAGGCGGGTGGTCGGGTGGCTTGCAGGGGTGGGAGGGCCCGGGGAGGGAGTGGTACCCCCTTGGTGGCACTCCCAGAAAGGCACTGGTGTGCCCAGCTCCTGCTAACACCAGAGGGATGCAGGTGCTGCGTGGGCTTTTGGAGGAGCCGCTCATGGAACTGTTGCCCTGGTATCCCTCTTCCTGCAGCCTCCCCACGTCAGAAGACAGAGGGATGGGAGAGCCCGCAAAACCCCCCTTCCCCTCCTTGCCCAGGAATCCCCTGCGGGCCGCCCCCTGGGCCAGCCCTGCCCTGGCATTCGGGCGGGCAGGAGCGAGGCTGGCACGGTGCAGGGGGTGCGGGAGCCCCCCGAGCAGGGCGCCGCACCCCTGCCGCCAGAATCCCCCGCTGGCTGCGGCTGCGAGCGGCAGGTCCGGGCAGGGGAAAGATGCTTGGAATTCGTGTCCCGGAGCAGAGAGAGACAGGAGCAAATACTAATAATAAATAATCCTGCAGGGTGGAGGCTGTGCCGGTGGAGAGAGGGGGGCGGGCAGCTCCCCATGGCAAAGAGGGTAGTGGGGGGAGAGCAGGCAGCACAGCTTCATCACTGCTGCCCTGCAGAGGGTGAGTGGCACCCTCGGTATCCCTCACAGTGTGCCCTTCCAGGTGCCAGTTTGGAGCTGCGGTTGGGATTTTTACTGCTTGGAGGGATATTGCAGGGTAGTGTGAGGAAGCTGTGGGTACCACCTGGTCATCTGGGACCACCCTTTGCTCTCTGAGCTTCCCTTTTTCCTATGGGGCAGCATCCAGACTTGCAAAAGGAGATGGGAGATTTGTTTCCTCTCCACAGCTGAGTGCAGGAACACTGGCAGGGCCTGAAGATCCCCAGAGTCTTCAAATCTGCTTGCAAGAGGCATCTTGGGCTCCAGGCAGCCTGTTCCAGGGTGGGTGCATTGCCCAGGGAAACAGCACTGAGCACATATGAAGAGGGAGAACGGGGAAGCCCCTGGGATGTCAGCCAGGGGGTGGTGCTTTGCTTGCTGGAGCTGACCCCACATCCCAGCCCTGTCCATTCTCCTGCAGATATCCGTGAAACAGCCTTCGTGTACGCCATCACGGCGGCTGGAGTGAGCCATGCCATCACGCAGGCCTGCAGCATGGGCGAGCTGCTGCAGTGTGGCTGTGAGCTGACACGGAGCCGGGCACCCCCCTCGCCCACGGCGGGGCCGGGCCCAGAGGGCACCGCCTGGGAGTGGGGGGGCTGTGGGGATGATGTGCAGTTTGGCTACGAGAAATCCCAGCAGTTCATGGATGCCAAGAACAAGAAAGGAAAAAATGATATCCGAGCTCTTATCGACCTGCACAACAACGAAGCTGGGCGCTTGGTAAGGCCCCTGCACTCCCTGTCCCCTGCAGCCCTTGTGCCCCTGCCCAGCCCTCCACCTTCAGTGTCCCCAAGCCGTGTACCTGCACCAGCTTTGGCTGAAAGATGACCCAACATCTTTTGGGTATCCTTTGCAGGTGCTTTGGAAACCCCTGGGCCACTCTCCACCCCCAGCCCCTCCCGCGGGCCAGGGCAGCACCACGGGGCAGGGTTTTGGCTGGGGGTGCTGGGCAGCGAGAGAGGGCCCTGAGGGCTGAGCATGGCTGTCTCTTCCTCAGGCGGTGCGCAGCTACATGAGGACAGAGTGCAAGTGCCACGGGCTCTCGGGCTCCTGCACGCTGCGGACCTGCTGGAGGAAGATGCCCCATTTCCGCGAGGTGGGCGATCGCCTGCTCGAGCGCTTCAACGGGGCTTTCAAAGTGATGGGAGGCAACGACGGCAAAACCCTCATCCCTGTGGGCGACAACATCAAGCCTCCCGATAAACAGGACCTCATCTACTCGGCCGACTCGCCTGATTTCTGCTCGGCTAACCGTAAGACGGGCTCGCTGGGCACCAGGGGCCGTGTCTGCAACAGCACGGCCATGGACACGAGCGGCTGCGACCTGCTGTGCTGCGGGAGAGGGCACCGGGACGAGACGGTGGTGCTGGAGGAGAACTGCCTTTGCCGCTTCCACTGGTGCTGTGTGGTGCAGTGCCGCAAGTGCTCCGTCCGCCAGGAGCTCAGCCTCTGCATCTGACAGCCCGGGGTCAGGCGAGGACAATTTGGGAGGCCTCCTCCAGGCTCACAGGGCCCCCCTGGGACAGAGACAGGTGGAGCCGGTGGCAGGGTCGGCGTGGGTGAGCTCAGCTCTGCACTCTGGGGAGTCCTGGCTTCCCCAGAGGGCAGCACAGGGCTGCCTGGCACCCCCATGGTCCCCATGGCACAGAGCTTCCATAATAAAGCTATTTAAAGCCGTATGCCACAGAGCTTCCTGGGGAGGGCTGAGACGCGCTGGCCACCGTACTGGAATGGGCTTAGCCAGAGAACTGCCTTTTCCCAGCTGTGAGTCCCAGTTAGTCACACTCTTACCAGCCCCTAGCCCTGCTGGGACCTGTGGCAAAGTCTAGCTCATTTTTTATCTACCTCTGTTTTTTCTCTGTGGTTGTCAAGCCTGGAGATGTGTGTGGATGAGGGCGAGTAGTCTCCTGCCCTGCTCTGCTGCTTCCAGTGTGTGAGTGCTCTCCTCCCATCACCCACAGCTGTCATTGCTTGGGGTGCCCGTTTGTGTCCTGCCACCATCTGACCTGGGATGCTTGCAGTCCGTGGTGCCTCCACTCATGCCTCATGCCAGAGGTACATCTAGCTGCCCTAACACTGTGCTGTTGTGCTCTGACTTTCTCGAGGGGACCCTGTATTCTTTTCACCCCAGCCATGTCACTGCAGTCCCCGCTGCAGAGCCTGGCACACAGAAGCCCTGGACAGCGCTGACACTGTTGGCTTGGTGGCATGCAAGGCATTCACTTGGCATGCCATGGGCCACGTGCAACCCCACCTGGGTGGCAGGATGCCAGGCATGTGTGTCTTTATAACCTGATCAGCCTGTGCCCCTCATGGACAAACACAGGGTGAGGAGCAGCCTGCCTGGCTGCCCAGCAAGGCAAGCTGCCAAGTCTCTGTTCCAGGGGCTCCAGGAATCTCTGAGGGGGTCCCTCCCATGCTGCAAGGAGTCCACAGGAACTGGTTTCTCCAGGGTTACCCAGCACAGGGGTTTAGGCAACTGCAGAGTGGAATGGGTGTGTGCAGTGCCTGCTCAGCTGGCAATGCCCCACTGGGCTGAGGACCCCCAGGGGGACGTCAGCAGGGTGAGAGCCTGGGCAGAGAGGCCCACACTCCTGTGCCTGCCCTCCACCTTGCAGCAGTGCTGGACACTGGGGGCTTTCCTGTACACCCCTCTTCAGGAGAGCTCTAAGCTGAGGTGGCTGAAGCAGCAATGCCCCATGTGCTGGGTACTGCCAGGCAGGGTAAAAGCAGAGCTCACAGTGCTGGGCACACTGCAAGGCAAGGGAGGCTGCATGGGGTGCTGGGGATGCCCCCAGCTTGCCTTCCTCGCCTGCCCCACCCCAGGCAGCCAACAGGGAAGGGCAGGAGAAGCAGGGTGCTGGTGAACCATTAACTTAGCCCAGCAATCATTGGGGAGGAAGTCTCTAAATCTGTTAGCTGCAGCTTTGCAGCTGGAAATTCCCTTCTGACTTGGCCACAGTGGTGCTGGGAGAAGGGAGGCACACAGGGCTCCCAGGAACTCCTGTCCCCACGCCCACCCACAGGAACACATGGGTGGGTGTGAGCAGGGTAGGGTGGGTGCTGGTGCATGCAAGCAGCTTGGTGTGTGTGCATGCACAGGTAGCATGTTTATGCTTGTTCATATGTGTGCATGTGAGCTTGTATAACCCATCACTGTGCGTGTGAGCCCATCGTGGGTGTGTAATTGTTGGCCTGTGTGTTTTCCTGCATCTCTATGAATACACAGCAAATTGCTAGTGTGTGTGACAGTGACACTGTCCCACCTGTGCCTGTGTGAGGGTATGTTTTTGTGTCATATTATGTTTCGTCAGGTGTGTCTGGGACAGGGAGGACGTGTGTGGGTGCAAAATGGTCCTCCAGAAGGGAGCTGGAGAGTTGCAGGAGCTGTGTGCTGGAAGATGTGTGGAGCTCTTCCATAGGCTCTGCAGGTGCCTCTGAACTGGATGCACTTGAGCACACCCCATGGCCTGGACTGCCTGTCAGGAGAAGTCAGTTCAGGCAGGTGCTGTGAAACTTTACGTCACCCCTGCTGTCCTCTGGAACCATAGCTGAGACCACCTATAGAGGGATTCTGAAATTCTCGATGAGACGTTCAGAGTCTGGGCTCCAGCCTCCAGCAAGTTTCTTCTCTGCATTTTGTCTCAGCTCCCCCACAATGGGCTGCTTTCATGCTCTGGGCTGCATGGACATGGCTTTGGAGATGTGGCAATGGATAAACCCCTGGGAAGACATTTAGTACTTTTGAGTAAGGTGTCTGGCCTGTGTCATCTCTGCCATTGCCCCAAATCACAGCTCCTGAAGGATGGAGAGCACAGAAGCCAAAAATGTGGAGGGGAAGCACACGGTCTGTGCTTCCCCTCCACATTTTTGGTGGTGGTGCAACTCCTCTGCACATCCACGAGTTACCTCTGCACTGTGTCTGTGAGCTTCTCATGGGTGTGCAAACCAGTCGGGCTGTGTGTCTTGGTCTCTGTCCAGCTGGGGAAAAGGGACAGCTCTTGTGGGGGCTGACAGCTCCTTACCACAGCTCCCTGCTGCTCCTGGTCTGGCAAAGCCAAATCCATTCCTTTGATAGCCAGGAGAAGCCCTGACACAGGCAAATGCTGCCAGTAGCCTGTCAAGGTCTGGACTGTCCCAGTGGTCTAGAGAGGGCTGAACAGACAGCAGAGCCTCCTAGAAGTCTCCGAATTCTCCAGACCTCCACAGCTCCCCAAGAGCTCCCTATCCAATAGAATCCCACCCCAGATTCCTAACACACCCCAGCAGTCCCTCAGGGCAGTTCCTTCCCACATCCCCAGAAGTGCCCCCGGAGTCCCCCATATTCCTAGAAGTCCCGCAGCCCTCCAGGCCCCCAGGAGCCTACTGAACCCCTCAAACCCCGTCTGAGGAGCCCCTCAAGCCCTCCCGGCCTGGGGGCGCAGCAGCCCCGCCGTCGCCATGGCAACCCGGGATGCAGGGCGGAGCGGGCAGCAGGCGGCCGCCAGGGGGCGCTGCGGCACGGCACGGGGATCATGGGATGGGATGGGATGGGATGGGATGGGATGGGATGGGATGGGATGGGATGGGATGGGATGGGATGGGATGGGATGGGATGGGATGGGATGGGGTGGGATGGGGTGGAATGGAAGGAGTGGGAATGGGGTGGAATGGAAGGATGCATGGGGAACATGGGAGTGGGAATGGGATGGGGTGGGATGGAAGGATGCATGGGGAACGTGGGAGTGGGAGTGGAGTGGGATGGGCTGGAGAGATGCACAGGAAATGTGGGAGTGGGAGTAGGGTGGGATGGGATGGATACATGCACGGGGAACAGGGGAGCAGGTATAGGGTTTAGTGGTGAACATGGCAGTTTGATGTTGACAGTTGGACTCGATGATCTGAGAGGTCTTTTCCCACTGAAATGATTCTGTGGCTCTGTGAATGTGGCTGTGCATGGGGGCTCGTGGAGGTTCATTGGGTTGTGCAAGTGGCTGTGCTTGGGGTGGACATTTGTGGGGGGTGTGTATGTATGGGTGTGCATGGGACAAGGGGCACAGGAGTGTGTGTGTGTGAGTGTGTACAACCCCCTGATTCCCATCCCTGTGCTCCTGTGGGCAGTGGTCAAGCAGGACTCTGTTCTGGGGGAGCTGGTGAAAGCCAGGAGTGTACAAGGGTGGCTGTGTGGGTGCAATAAGGAGCTGGAGAGCCCGGGGGTGTAGTTGTAGATGTGCGTGTGTAGCCCAGATCCCTGCTACTGAACAGTTTACATTACAAAACTTGAAAGATCTTCCCAAGGGAAAAAGAGGAAGTTTATAATAATTGGATCAAAAAAAAAAAAAAAAAGAGAGAGAGAGAGAGAATCCCAGACCCCTGTAATGTTAATGACTTTGGTTTTTGTTTTGTTTTGTTTTCACATTTTCTTTCCAAATGGGAAGAATGCAGTTTTTCCTTCAATTTCTCAAGTTGAAAACAGCTGGACAGATTAATTCAATCAAGTTTGAAAAGGAAAATCTCTCTGGACTGAGACCAAAAATAGAATATTTTTGCTCCCAAAAAAGAAGTACTTTAGGAAAGTTTGCAGTAATGCAAATAGGTCCTAAGAGGGGGAGGCCAAGATACCTGGATACTAGCTAAGCTGAGTGGTCAGGCTTGGACAGTGGCACCCAACAACTGTGTCAAACCCTTTTCCTGTGGTTGTGCTGCCTGCTCACTGCTCGTGGCTGAGCAGGGGCTGCCTGGCCAGCAGCAGAGCTGGGTCCTGGCCAGGGCTCCTGCCTGCCCAGCCTTGCTCTCCCAGGAGGCCTCTGACTCTCCTTCTCCAGGCTCTGCTGCTCCCTCCAGGGATCTGCCTGTAACTGTCCTGCTCTGCCCTCACTCCATTTCCAGTGACAGATGTCACCCGGGCAGCCATGAGGAGGACACATCAACCCCAAGTTGCCCAGGAGGGCCTGGCTCATCCCTGCCCATCATAAGGGTTCTGCTGAGCCAGCCCAGCTCCTCCTGGCCCTGCCCCATTTCTGGGACTCTGGTGTGTGCAGTGGCTGCCTCTGGAGTGGGGCACATGGGTACTGGGGGCTGTCCAGGCCAGCTCTGCTGCAGCATCTCCCAGCACTCAAGCAAGGGAATATTTTGGGACCTAAAGCAGAGTGCAGAGAGGAGTGTGATCTCTCGAGGGACAGGAGATGGGCTGCACAAGGACCCCAGACATGCTCTTTGGAGACACTGCCTATGAACATGAGGGGTCTGTGTCCTTCCTCTTCCTCTTGGACCCTCTCCAACACTGGTGTCTGTGCCCTTCTCTGTCCACACAACCCCAGCATCGTGGGACTGGCTGTGCTGGCCTGGCACATGCTAAGCAGTGTTTGTGAGGGCAGTGGGCTCTGGAGGCTGTCAGGGAGCGCCTGACACCAGGGCACCCCTTAGATCCCCCACCCCAGAAGAAGGGCAGAGCAGAAGCTCCCTCACTCCTGGATCCTGTTTCTGATGGCCAACATCTCACCTTACCCAAGCATCTTCCACTCCATGGCCTCATTACTTATGCTGTAACAAAGGCAGCAGCCATCCTCCATCTCTAGGGAGGGGGATCTGACTATGCATACCCCTGCAAGGCAGAGCTGCAGGAAAAGTGATTGCAGAGGTGGCTTCATGCCCTGATCACTCCACATGGGGACCATCACCTCCCAGCTGTCCTTGTGGCTGTGCCCCCCACCCCACAGGAGGCACCTGGAGCAGCCCTGCAGAGATGTGCTTGGGCAGTCCTACCCAGCCACCTCCCTGCTGCCTCAGCCAGCAGCCTGGTCCTTTTGGGGACATACTCTCCCTGCCAAAGGCAATGCAAGGGTTGGGATCCCTCATGGTGGTCATGCCAGCTCTGCCATGGGGTGTCCCTGCACAGCAAGTCCCTGTGGTGTGTGGGAGGCAGCATGCAGGGGGCTTGCTCCAGCCCCATGGGATGGTGTCCACAGCAGGCTTCAGCCCCTTCCTTGCACCCTCTAGGAAGAGGGCCTTGCTGGGATCGAGGCACCCTCTGCCAGCTGCTGGGAGGAAGATGAAGAGGCAAGATCTGCCTCACTGCAAGGATGCTCCAGGGATGGCCAGAGGCAGCCAGGCCCTGCCTTTCCAGCCTGACTGAGGCAGCGTGGCTGAGTGCTGGTGCTGGCCCTGCCCCAGTGCCCCAGGCAGCTGGCAGGACTGGCCAGGCCAGACCAGTGGCCGTGCTTGGTCCTGAGTCACAGCAAGCACACTCGGGCAGGCTGTGTGGGGTATGAGCCAGCCACAAGGCAGTGATGCTGGGGGCTCCAGGGCTGCTGGGCTGGGGAAGTTTGGCATGGTGACTAATGCTGCCACAAAAGGCAGGGTCACCCCGACCCCACACCCAGCTCTGACTCACGTAGCTGTCGCTCCGGTCCCACGAGGAGAGCTGTGCTTCAGGATGTCAAAAGCTGGGTAAGTGGATGGCTGCATGGGCTCCCAGCAGGCCTCCCCTTCCTCCTCCTTCTCCTTGTCCAAGCTTACCCTCACTTTAAGATTCCCCAGAGCTTCCCCCTGCACACTTTCAGCCCCACTCTGCGTCATCAGAGCTGCCTCATCTTGCCACACCTGCACACACAGACTGGCTGGCCCTGGTGGTCCCAGAGGCCATCAGACCCTCCAAGGCTGCAGCATGGCCAGGATTGTGCTTGTCCAGAGCAGGCTGTTCTCTCCCTGTGCTACTTTCTGGTCACATCTGTGGGCCCATAGCCAGTCTATAAGAACAAGTAGGAGCAGTGTGATATGCACAGAGGTCTCAACCCCTTCACTTTCCTGCCATGGATTTCTAGTGGGTCATCCTTGGACATGCAGAACCTCAGAGAAGCTGCATGACTGTCCAGGACATAGGCCTAGGAAGTTACTTATCACAAGGCAGAAGGGGCTGGAGGAGGGCATATGCCAGGAGGAAAGGGGGGAACAGAGCCAAGAGCCAGCAAGTTATGGGCTGAGTGCTGAGGTGCTGGAAAGGATTTCAGACGGAGATGACAACAGGAGAGCCAGCTCCATTCTCCCAGGGGTGTGGGGTGCTGGCAGGACCTGCTCCTGCACAGGGAAGGGAAACAAAGCAGGCAAAGTGCAGGCAGCCTGAGGGCTGGGCAGGAGGATGTGCAGTGTAAGAGATGGAGGGATGGCAAGAGGGATGCAGAGACAGAGAGACAGAAGGGTGGAAGGAAGGGAGGATGGAGAGGAAGAGGTATGGATGCTTCCCCAGCCCCCTGCACAAAGCACATCCTGGGGGCATCATGTAACCTGCTGAAAGAAGGGACCTGTCTGAGTGCTCTGGCCTGGGCAGGGGAGCTCCAAGGGGTATTCCAAAGTGCACTGCACCAGGTACTTCCCCATCACCTTTTGTATGCTGGCTCTGGGGAGCAACCACCTTCATTCCGGCTCTGACAGCATCCCACATCCCTTCCTGGTCTCTGCAGAGTGTGGGGCTGCTGAACAGTGCTGGAGATGGGACAGAAGCTTGGAGGTGACAGGTCCCATGACCCACTGATGCTGTGTTCCCAGCTGGGGGTCTATAGTAGTGACAAGAACAGATGCAGTGCTCTCAGAAATCTCAGCTTTTTGCCCTGAGCTTTGATGGTCCCATCAGGACCAAAGCACCCTCCATCAGCCTCACATCCCTGCCTACACCCATCCCTGCTCAGCAGGGCCAGGTCCTGTCCTTAGCCCCCAAGTTCCCCAGGCCACAACAGGTGCTTAGTCTTGTGCTTGAGGGCTTTGCTGGTGTGATGCAGAGGAAAGGGTGGAGCAAAAGGCTCACCTGGCTCCTCTTGAGCCCCAGGACGTTGGTGGGACATGAGGAAACAGGTCCCCCCTGCCTGCCCTCGCTGTGAGCACCGGGACACAGCAGCTGTTCTCCTCCCCAGGTCAGCAGGAGCGAGCGAGTGAGACACCTGCTCTTGGAAGTGATTGTGAAAGGATGAAAGTGCTTCTCTGATTTGCCTTGGCATTTATTTTGTGCACAGGATCCTAACAAACATACAAACATCTGTGCTCCTGAAGCCTGGAAGGAAGGGTCCCTTTCCACAGGGAAGGAGCTTCCGGTGGGAAGGTGTCCCACTTTCACCAGGGGATCTCTGGTGGGTCCAGGACAGCACAAGCCTGGGTGTAATCCCTGGAGTGGCCTGAGAAAGAAAGGGATGCTTAGGACCTGCTGAGGACACCTGAACCAGGAAGCTGCCTGAAACTGGAGGCTGTTCCTCTGCCCTATCTCTGCCTGCTAAGTGGGGGCTCAGTCTGTTCCAGGATGTAAAGGGGAACTCAAGACAGGAGCCAGATCTTATGTGAGAGGAAGTGCAGAGGGTAGGAGCAATGGCTTCTATGTTAGGGACCATTGTGTGTCATGTCCACAAATCTGCTGGTGTGTTCTGCCCAACCCTGACACCACACCTCTCATCACCAGTCTGCAGCTCTGCCTCCTTTGGTGTGCAGGTGGCTAAAGGGTGTCCTGACACCATTCCCAAACTCCTGTGGGACACTGCACATCACTGGCTGGGTGCTGGGGGATCCAGGAGGGCAGCAGCTACAGAGGAAGTGATGAGTGCTGGGTGATGCTGTGCCAGGAACTTCTCTATTCTCAGACCCTTGCCTGAGGGATAGAAGGTTCTGCACCCTCACCTCTTGCTAAACTGTGTGGGCAAGGATGTTGGAGGGCAGATGCTGGCTCTGTATCAGTGTCCATACCTGCACACAGGCTAAGCCCACTCAGGAGCAGAGCTGCCGAGGCCAGGAGAACAGCCAGCAACCTCAGGACTGCTGAAGAAACCTCAATGGTGATGCCACACTTCTGCACCCAGGGGAACCAGCATAGTCTCAGGGCTCACCCCCAGATTGCAAGTCATGTCCCAAAGGAAGTGCATTTTCCTCTCTGGTGCAAACAGGAACCATCACATGAGCAGAGAAGGTGGCCTCTGTCGGTGCTACTGTGCTGATGGGGAGATACCCAGTGCCTGCCTGGTGGAGAGTGGTTTGGCACCTGCCAGGCAGCTGTTTATGGCCCAAACACCAGCCTGGGGTGGGCTGTGGTGGCTGGGGATAGTGGGGGGCCTGCAAGGGTACTGCCTGCCACCCCCATCCCCAGCACCCAAGCTGAGGGCCCTAGCCCCAGAATGGGCACCCAAACTAAGGGGATACCAAGCATCTCCATGACTGGGGACAGGCTGCATTGGGGCAGATCACATTTGCTGTGAGCCCAGTGAGCCTGGGCTTTTCTAGGTCACCCTCCTGTCCCCAAGGACCCAGCAGGGAGATACAGGGATAGCCTGCAAGGCTACTGCACAATTCCCAGGTGAAAGATACCCTGCCCACTGGGACTCCACGAAGGTAAGGGGTGCCCAAGAACTAAACTAATGGCTCCAAGGAGGTGGGCAAAAATTGGATGTCCAACCTGGGAGAGCTCGTGGACTGAGGCTGGGAGTGCTTGGTGGCCCTGTTGAGGGAAGGCAGAACCACACCCACAACTTCTCCACAGGCACTGGCCCTGCAGCACTGCTCTCCTGGCACTGGGTTGGGGGAGCCCAAAAGGGGGCTGGCACATGGCATGTGCATGGCCATTCTCCATGCCCCCACACACAGAGTCACAGCCCAGCATGTGCCATTCACGCTCACACGCCTGTGCACACTGACAGGCACCCACATGCCCCACACCATCAGGAATGCCTTCCTGCACAACCACAGCTTGTGCCAGCACCCCCAGTCCCCCTGTGCACACCCTGATATCTCTGTGAACCTCCAGCATCTCCTGCACACCCCAAGCCACAGGGACACTTGCCCCCACTCCTCCTCCATGCTATGCACAGCCCTCTCCCAATGTTCACTCACTCCATGCCCCGTGTATTTCCTGTCTGCTGGTACAGTCACTCCCCACACACCCCACACCCTGCACTCTCTCCATCCCCATTAACACTTACCCATGCCCTCATACCCTGCCTATTCACTCTATGCCTCAGTCACATTCAATCCACGCTGTCCACACTTGACCACACTGCACACACTCGCTTTACGCCCCGTGCACATTCCCACCCCACACACAGGGCACACAGGCACTGGGACTGAGAACAGTCCTCAACACTCCACACATGCTCACGCTCACCACTCACACTTTCTCTGTACTCCATGCACACTCCCCCATGCCATGCACCCTTATGCCATGCCCAGTGCCTGCTCACACCCCATGCCTGATGCACTCACCCCACACTGCACACACATCACACCCCCTGCAGCCTCGCCCCTGCCATGCACACTCACCTGTACACTGCTTTCTCACCGTGTACAAGGGTCCCCCTGCTCATGCATGCTGTGCACACACCCCCTTGCCCCACACACACTCAACCAAGCCGTGCACGATCACCCCACACCCTGTGCCCTCACCCACACTTGGTGCACTCTCACGCTGAGCACATTCACTCCACACCTCGCGTATGCTCACCCCGTGCACATTCACCCGTACTCCGTGCACACTCTGCTTCCATGTGCACACCACCAAACCCCACGCCCACAGCACCTTTCCCCCATGCTCTGAGCACACTCCTCCCAGCAGCGTTCAGTCCCCCAAGTCCCCACGAGTAAGGTGCCACAGCATGCACGCTCACCTGCCACCCCACGCACAGTCCCGCACACCGTGCACAGTAGCCCACAGGACGGGTCCACTCAGCTCTCCCCGCGCTCCGATCCACGCCGCACACGCTCACCCCACACCACGAGCACTTACCCCGAACCCTCCGCACACTCCTCCGCGCTGAGCATTCCCACCACACACACTTCTCCGCGCTCCGCACGCTTACCTCACACACCGTGCCCACTCACCCACGCTGTGCCCACCCCACGCCGCTTTCCCCCCCGGCCCCGCGCCCACTCTCCCGCCGCCCGTGCCCGCTCGCCCCCCCCGCCGCCCGCTCCCTCTCCGGTAGGCTGCGTGCGACACGCCGGCTCCCCGCCCCGCTGCCACCCTCTGCCCCGTCCTTCCCCCGCGGGCTCCTGTCTGGACGTGTCGGGACTCGGGCTCCGGGCGCTGAGTAATGCTCGGCGCAGCGCGATCCCAGGCAGAGCCGCTGCCGCCGCCGCTCCGCGCCCAGCGCTCCCGGGGCGCTCCGGCCGCGACCCTGCTCGCTCCGCCGGAGGCCCGGCGACACCGGCGGCGGGGGGCGGCGGGGGGGCCGCGGCTCCCCATGTGCCTGCGGGCCCCGCGGGAGCCGCGGAGCCGCTCGCCCGGCGAGCCCTGCCCACGCCCGCCGCGGCCCCGGAGCCCCGGGGCGCCCTGGGGAGCGGCGGGGGAGCGCACCCCGCGGGCCGAGGGCCCCCCCGGCCCCCCGGCACGTCCCGCCATGGGGGGCTGAGCCGGGGGGCTGTGCGCGGCGGGGCGGCGGCGGGCAGGGCGGGGGGCGCGCAGCCCTCGCCGGGCTCGGAGGGCGCCGGGGCGGCGGGAGGCGGGGGGCGCATCCCGGGAGGATGGCAGAGCCGCCCCGGCGAGCCGAGCCCCGGCGCGCAGGGAGCCAGTGAGAGGGAGGAGAGGGGAAAACACAAACAAGCAAACAACCCACAACAAACAAAGCGGGCAGAGAGCAGCGCCGAGCCCCGCCGCCCCTGCCCCAAAGGCGCCCGCCCGCCCGCAGCCCGCACAGCCGCTGCCCCAGCGAAGATGCGCCCGGCCCTGGCCCACGGACTCTGCTCGCTGCTGCTCAGCCTCTGGGTACCCAGGTAGGAGCTGCACCCCTCCATCCCCAGCCCCGCCGCTGAGAGCCCCGGCCCCACGGGGAGGGCGCCGGGAAGCCGCCGCGCCCAGCCCCGCACCGGGGGCGGTCTGCCCAGGGGGCTCCGGGGGGGTCCCGCCGCCCCAGCCCGGCCCCGCACGCTTGCGGGCCCCCGTTCAAGGGGCTGTCAGGGCTGCTGCCCCCCTCCGCCTTCCCTCGTCCCGACGGAACGCCGGTGGGATGCGCAGCTTCTCCCGCTCCAGGAGGCTGTCCCCCTTCCTCCCCGGCCAGAGACGCTCCAGCGCCCGCCCCGACTGCCTCAGTTTCCCCGCTCGCCCGCGGAGGACGGGGGAATGCCGGCTGGGATGTCACTGTCGTGGGGGTCGGTGCCTGCTGGATCCCCCTGCGTCCTCTCCCTGGCTCTGCCTGTCCTAAATGCTAGAGGGGTAAGAGGGGGCCACCTGCTTTCCAGAAAGCGAACCCCCAAATTCACCGTCCCTGTCCGTCTACGCCTTCCCTCAGCTCGCTCCCAAACTTGTGCACTGCAGGCAGCCGGGGGTTAATCCTGGTGCTGGTACGAGTCGGGGGGGGGTCCCCCGCCCTTCCCCCTCCCTCCAGCCCCTTTAAATATAATTTGTTAACGTTGGGACTTGTATTAATTAAAGCAGCAGCCGCTGCAGCCTGTGACCTGGGGGCCTGTCACCGTGAAATCAAGTTTAAATCCAGATTTAAAGGGGGAAGAGAGCTGGGGGGAGCGCTGTATCCTCCTAAGAAGTGTGACAGTGACAGCTTCTTGCCGGTCCCTGGCCCTTCTGAGCCCTGGGTGGAGCGAGAGGCAGAAGGACCTTCCCTCTGCTCTCCGGAGCCCCTGCCTCAGTTTCCCTGCAGTGCAATCGGGAGAAAGACCATAGCATCGCCCCCATCCCGGGATGCCCTGGGAAAAGATGGCAGGCACTGTGTCAGGCTCAGGACACGAAGGGAATGAAGTTGTTGTGGTGTTCGGGGCAGGAGCTCCCGGGGTTGGAGATGGTGGTGGCTGTGTCCTGCTCTGCATCTTTTGTCAGCCAGGGCTTGCTTGACAGTGGGAATGAGTGCAGGAAGCTGGAAGATTTCCCCTCCTGTGTAGGGGTTTTGGAGGGATGCACTTCCTTTGTCTCTCTTCTCTGCTCCACCTCGACTCTCCCTATTGGAGTCGAGGTGGATTTGTACTGGGGCATATTCATATACCACCCATGAAAGTGGTGGGATGGGTATAGACACCCTTGGGAAGCTGGAGAATGAGCCTGATCCTGACAGCTCTCCCTCTGCCCTGAGCAAGCTGTAATTCAGCAGAGACGCTGGGGCTGAACCCTCCCTCCAGAGCTGGGTGAGCACTGAGCTGGGGACCTCAATCCCTGACAGCTGCTTCTGTCCATGTACCTGCACCAGGCTTGCAGGGTTTGAGGGAACAGAGGGGGAGTAACCCTTCTCTCCAAGACCTGGCAGCTGCAGTCCTTCCTCCAGCATCCTCCTCCAAGTCTTGTTTCTGTAATCAAAGTTCAAAGGGCTTTGAGCTCCTTGCTTCTCCCAGGGACCCAGCTCTTGCCTGTCCCAGGGAACAGAGAAAGACTTTCCTGGGGAGAGCTCCCAGCAGGGACCAAGCTCTCCTGAACAAGCAGTGGGGTGGTGCTGAGCTCCTAGTGGAGCTCCATGCTGCAAGATGCTGGATGCTGCTGGGTGTCCCACTGTCTGCTGCTTGCTTTGTGGGTCTTCCTCTTGGGCACTGTTTATCCCAGAGTCCTTCAGGCCATTCCCTGGAGCTGGGCAAACTCTTCCTACTGTCTCCTCCAGATTTGTCTGTCATGTGTACCTCTGTATTAGCTCCAGGCATCTCTTTCTGGACATGCTTTGTCTCCCCACATCCCACATCCCACATCCCATCCCCACACACTCCACACTTCTCCATTTCCTCAGGTCACATCTCTATTTGTGTAAGTACCTGTACCCCTGCCATGGACCATGTGCCTCTCCTTGCACCATCCATGTGCTGCTCTCTCTGCTTCCATGGCCACAGGTATCTGGTTCAGTGGGGCTAGGATGTGACAGTGGACTTGGGATTGCTGCTGGGAGCTTGAGGATAGTTGGCACAGTGCTTGGCTCCATATTTCACAGCTGAGCTGAAAAGAAAAGGCTGATCATTCCCTTTACCTCCGTTGTAAGGACCCTTGTAAGCAGTGTTGGGAGGATACAGGAGATGCAGGGAGAGGATCAGCCAGCAACACTGGCTGGAATGGTCCTCCTGCTCCAGGGTCTGTCAATTCTCCCGGGGGGAAGTCCATGCTTTCTGTGGAAGGTGAGCTGGGGCGCTGTGTGCTGAGAGTCTGCAGTGCATGGCCAGTGTGGGAGATCCCTGGTGGAGCACGCAGAGAGAGCAAGCCTGGGAGATGCTGGGCTCCAGGGGCAGGATGGCCAGATTTAACTGCTGCTGGCAAAGGCTGCCAGGGTGCCTGTACTGTACTTATGTTGTTGGAGGCAATTGCAGCCCCAGTGCTGCTGGTTTTCTCTGCCTGGATAAGCTGAGCTGAGTTTTTCCAGCCTTCCCTATAGGCAACGGGCACCATGTGGATTGAGGAGCCTCTCCCTTCCCTGTATGTGTTCCCCACAGACTTTTCCCCTTCCCCAAATGGAAAACCAAGTGATTGACACATTGCTTGCTCTGAGCTCAAGAGTGTCCTTTCCCTCCCAGCTCGTGCTCCAATGAGATCCTGGGCCTGAAGCTGCCCTCAGAGCCAGTGCTGAATGCCAACACGGTGTGCCTGACCCTGCCGGGGCTGACACGGCGGCAGCTGGAGGTGTGTGTGCGCCACCCCGACGTCACCGCCTCCGCCATCCAGGGCATCCAGATTGCCATCCATGAGTGCCAGCACCAGTTCCGGGACCAGCGCTGGAATTGCTCCAGCCTTGAGACCAAGAACAAGATTCCATATGAGAGCATCATCTTCAGCAGAGGTAAGGGTTGGATGTTCCCTTCCTGTTCCACTATCCAGCACCTGCTCTCTGGAGCCCTCATGGGCTCCCCCTGGGCCCCTGCACAGCTCTTCCCTGGCCCAGGGGATGATGAGGTGAGCTCTTCAGCATCCCCATGGATGAAGGCAGACAGATGTTATTGTCTGCCAGGCAAAGGAGCACTGCACTATGGCAAAGCTGCTCCATGCACCTTTGTACCTGCACTGGCCCTTGTCCTGAGCTGCTCCTCCCTGACCATCTCCAGCTGCTCCTAAGGCTCTTTCCAGGCCCTCCTGCATTCTGGCATCTTCTCCCAGTGTGGTGTAGGCTGGTGTTTGGAGCAGTGCCATGGGTGTGCAGCATAGCTGATGGGTCTGAAGGTGGATGCCACGCTCTGGGATTTGGTTTGGTGGTTACAGTTGAACATCTTGGCTCAGTCCTGCTCTGGGGATGGTGTTTTAGTGTGTTGTGATGAGCTGAAATGCCCCTATCTAGTGGAACATAGCTCTGTGAACCTGTCACCCTGGTGTTCTGCCCAGCGCAGAGGGCTAAGGGGTCACTGTTCTGTGGGACCCTAAAGCATGATGGCAGAGGGGACAGGGATACAGGCTGTCCTGGGAGCTCAGCTGCCCACAGAGCCTGAGCTGTGCGGCTGAGAGAGCTCTCCTAGCTCTCCATGTTCTGCCAAGGATCCTGGTACCAGGATCTCATCTCCCTCGCAGTCGTGTCTGGCTCTGTCTGTATCAGAGCCTGCCTGGCTGATACTCTCCCCCTCAGGACCAGACAATGGGGTGCAGAGGGGCTGGCCTGCATGGTGCAGATTAGAGTTGTGACCTGATGGGGATCTTCTAGAGGACTTGAATGTATCTTTTCACCTGAGTACCCTTTCTTGAAACCTGTGCCTCAGCACATTAAGTGCCCATTGCCACAGGAAGGCCATGGTCAGGAAGGACAATGTGGTGCCAGTGGCCAGCAGTCAGGGTGCTGAGGGCAGGCCAGGTGCCCAGCACACAGACCACTCCTCCAGCTCCCAAGAAAGGTGAAAACTACCCAAGAAACTGCTCAGATGCCTGCTTTGTGAGCGTCTCAGCCTGATGCCCAGCAGAGAGTTGCAACCATCCACTCTTCAAACATTCTTCCACATCCTTCATCTTCTTTCCCTGGGACTATGAGGAGAATCTCAATGAGGAGAGGTTGGCAGCTTTAGGCTTACATGGCATTGAGGGGATGTGGTGGCAGGAGCCCACAGGCAGCTGTAGCAAGTGGGGAGAAAGCTGGAGAGGGGATCACAGAAGTGTTTTGGTATCCAAAGATGTCCAGGGCAGCCTGCACAGCTTCACTGGATGCTACCTTGGAGCATGTGGGCATCAGGGCTGTGGTCCTGCCATGGAGCAGCTCTGGTACCTCTCAGGACCTTAGTTCCTGGAGAAGGGCAGTGTCTCTTCCCTCTGTGAGCAGTGCCCAGGTTAGGGCCTGGCAGGAAGGGTGGGGACTGTCAGCCCTGATAAGCATCGAGGTATTTCCAGGTCCTCTGAGGAATGTGGTTCACTTCTAGTCTCCTCGGGCGGCAGGAGACACTGGCTTGCTGGCTCGAGTTGCTCACACACCCAGACAAGCTGCCTTGCTCCGGGTACCACCGGGAGGGAGGCTGGGAGAGAAGCACCAGCAGCAGAGAGCAGTGACCTGCATCCCTCCCTCAGCTCACCTTGTCTGCTGCTGGCCCCAGTGCCTTGCACCTCACTTGTGTCCCAGATGCTCCTGCAGCCCTTCCTGCTGTCAGGGCTGTGACCGATGGATGTGGGGGCTCCCACAGACCCTGGAGTCCTTCCTGCCCCTGTCTTGAGCTGTTAGATATGGCTCAGCCCAGGCTCTCAGCATTGGTGGGATCCCATTCTCTGGAATGGAGGCACAACATCCAGCAGCAGAGCAGGATGGAGGTAGGGCTGGAGCATCAGAGCAGGCAGGCATCTCATGGCGCTCCTGTTTTGGCAGCAGAGGTTGCAGGATGAGCCCCAACCACCCAAGCTATCTCATGTAGTTGCTTGGAGCCATTCTGGCATGGAGCAAGCCTTGATACTGGAGCCCTGGCCCAGTTTGAACCCACTCATATCCCTCAGTAGCAGTGCTGGAGCTTTGAGCCTTGCCTTCCATCTGTTACAGGCACAGCCATCAGAGAGGGGATGCATCTCAGGAGCCCAGTGCTGGAGGAGAGGCGAGTGGTAGAAGTGAGGGGTGCAGGCTCCTTGGTGCAGACTTTAATGCACCTGACCTCCAGGGAGCAGGGCTCTGCTCTGCGCCCTGCCCCATCCTTGGCGTGCCTGGAACACAACGTGCTTGTAGGATCATTGTTTGTAACCCGAAGTGACAGACCCCTTTAATCTTTCATTCCTTTTCCCACTTCTTCTGCCATCAGCTCAGCCGTGCGTGAATCTCACTTTAAATTATTTGTAGCTGGCTTCTCCCTCCCGCTCTCCCCGCGTGGCTTCGCTCCCCAACTCTGTCCTGTCCTCCTGCATCTCTCACGTCTTCTCCAGTGTGGGCATGAGCCAGACAGGATGCTACACTGCTCCAGCTGTCCCATGGTGCCCATCCCTCAGTGCCCAGTATCCAGGCACTCAGTGCTGCCAGGGACCTCATCCCCTGGGGACAGAGAAGAGGACAATGGCAGAGTGCCCATCTCCTCATCCTGCTGAGCTGAGCCCAGAAGTTTGAGTGCAAGCTCTGGGGAGACAGGAAGGAGAGGCTTCAAATCGGACAGGGCTGGGAGTCTGGGGTGGCTTCAGAGCAGCACAGCAGGAGAGAGGGATGCTGCCAGCATCCTGGGCAGAGCACAGACCTGGGAGATGCTGCCATCCCTGGGGCATGGGAAACAGTGGCTGTGAGACACAACAGCAGGTTAGTGGAGGGCAAGGAGGGTGCCCAGGAGTTTACCATCCCTGCTCTTTCAGAGCCACTGGGGTCTTTTGAGACACCACCATGGTCTATGGGTTTTTCAGGTCTGGTCTTTTGATGCTGCATCCTTGGGGTATGAGATGTCCTTTGTAACCTCTGTTGAGTTTTATGGGAATATGATCCAAATAGAGTTTCTAGTGCCATCTGCACCCCCCATCCTCCTTGGCCCATGTCCCCTCCTTGTTAAGCCAGGCTCAACAGTGCCATTGCAAATCCTCTGTCAGTCTTCCCTGGCTCCCCAGCTGGCTGCCTGTGCTCACCACCTTCCTGTCCATTCTCTGGCACTGTCACTTCTGCCAGGACTCTCCAGTGCTGTCCCTGGTCCCATCGTTCTCTGCTGTACCTCCCTCTCCCTCCATGTGCTCACCTGACTGACAGAGACATTCTCTTCTGGCCTCAGAAGAGGTAGGGGGAAGGAGCAGTGAGGTCGAGGCAGGTGGCTTCATCTACACCAGCAGTGGAAATAGATCCTGTGTTCCTGCTCCAAGGGTGAGCAGCATGTGCCCACCCTGCTAGAGAGGATGGCCTGTTGTCCTGGTATATTGTCCCATCACAGCATCTGTGGGCTGCCAGGCACTGTGTGGCTTGGCTGGGCTGACCCCGTGCCTGGTGCCTGACAAAAACCAAGCTGCAGATGGTGGTGGGTCACTGAGTCTTGGTCCTTGTCCAGTATGTGTGCACCCATGGGTGGGTACAATGCCATCAGGGCTGGAACTGTCTGGCTGCTGGGCAGGGGCTGTCTGAGGTGTGCTATGGGACTGACTATTCCCCTTTGCTCATCCCAACCCCAACCCCGTCTACATGGAGCTCTGAAAAAAATTAGAGGGGCTAATTTTTTTAGCCCCTCCTCCCATGGAGGGGCTGGATGTCTTTGAAGGCCTTCAAAGGCTCATGGTTGGAGGGGACATGACCCTGGAGTGCAGTATTTCTTGGTTCCTGCAGCCTTTGGAGAGATGGGTGATGCTTCCAAGGCCCTCTGCCCACCTGAGAAGGGCTCACTGGTGACAAAGGTTCTGTGTGGCCACGGCCAGATCTTGATTTCTTCCAGCAGGGAGTGGGGAACTCCCTGCAAGGCTGGAAACACCAGGTGCTGGGGCCCAGCCAGCTGTGAAACGGAGCTTGGGGAAGCTTTGCTGCGTGCTGAGGGAGGCAGGTGCTGTTTCAGCTATCCAGGGAGTTGCTGCCAAGCTCAGGACCCCGGCACCCAGCTCTGCAGAGCCCCAGCCAAGCTGCGGAGCCCGCAGACCGCAGCTCCTGGCCTGGCGCACCTGCAGCTGGGCTGCTGGCAGGGTTTTGTGCACCCCCAGGCAAACCAAGGGCTTTGCCCACCTGGCCCTGCAGCACATGCGGGTACTGTGGAGGCTTGGCTTCATCCCTGTGGGTTCCCCCATTCCCTGGACCTTCTCCCCACTGGTGGTGGAAGGGAGACCCTGGGGCCAGGCAGGATTGCTGGCGATGTGGGGCCGAGCTGGGCTCCCTGCAGCCTGCACAGCAGCAAGGGCTGCTCCCTCACGCTGCCGTGGGCGGACAGCAGCGAGGGCTGCGGGCTGTCCCTGGCACGCTCAAGGAGGTGCAGGGAGGCAAGTTGGGATCTGCAGGGAGGCATTTAGTGCCTAGTGCTGGGCCAGACCCTGGCAGGTTCACCTGCAGTTTAATTAGGGAGAGGGGAGGGGAGGGAGCGGGGCTGGGGGAGAGGCAGCATGTCGGGACTGGCCATCTCGGCAGGCCTCGCAGGAGGTGGCGGGAGAAGTTCTCCTCTGCCTTATATCAGGGCTGGGGCAATGTGCCCACAGCTCCTGGCAGCTACACCCCACTCCTGAGGGGTACTGCCATGAAGGGGCAGCTGAGCATCCTGGGGTACCCTAGGGTGGGCCTGTGTGAGGCTGTCCCACTGCTCCCTCAGGGCCAGCCAGGCATTGCAGTGATGAGTGCTGGGAGAGAGCTGCTGCCTGGCTGTGATGGTGAGCTGTGGGAGGAAGGCCATGCCTCCAGCTGTCCCTGGTCTACAGACTGTAGAGCCCAGAGCTGTGCCTGAGCCAGCCCTGTAGCCTTCATCGCACATCTGCCTGAAAGATGGAGGAACTGCAGTGTCCATGGCAGAGCCAGTGCTGCTGGGACTTGGGGTCTTGCTAAATGACCCTAAATCTCTTAGGCACTGCTTGACAGGGAAAATCTTCCCCCCTAAGAAAGCTGCTTTGGGATTTGACCTGGGGAAAAGATTTCAGACCTGTCCTCCTCGCCCAGCATGGTCTTTAAGTACACAGCAGGCTGGATGCCGGTGGTGGTGTCAGGATTGTGCCCTCCTTTCTCTCTTCCCTCGGGATGCAATACTTCTTGTACCTCCCACAGCTACACTTCTTCTGTGGTCTCTGGAGGGATATGGTGACTCAAAAATCACTGCTGAGGTCTTAAGTGGCTGGGGTAGCTGGAGAGCCTCCCTCCAAAGGGCTCAGGGCTGGCCACCACACACCACTCTCGGCCGTGGTTCCTGGAAGCTTCCAGCCTTGCTGAGCCCAAGAGGCAGGTGGCTGTTACAGCCGTGTTGCTCGTTGCTTTGCTTCAACCCTCTGTCTCTGGTGTGGCTGGGGTAGAGCAAGGAATGTAAACTGAACCTCCTAGCAAAACTGTACTGGCATGGCTGCTGTGATCCCAGTGCTGCCCTGACCCCTCCTCCCCTTTGCTCACAGCTCCCCATGAGAGCAGGTGAGGGAAGAAGGGGAGAAGGCAGGGAAGAATGGTGGGGCCAGCCAGAGTGATACTGAGCAGGGAAAGGACCATGATGGGATGGGAACAAGACTTCCTGAATGCTGTGATGCCATGTCTTGGGAACCAATCTGTCCCCTGCCCACAGCCTGGGGAATGGCAGCTCCAGAGACATGGACCCATACATCATCCATCAGCTCACATGTACTGGGAGAGCACTAGAGGAAGAAGGACTGGGGCTTTAACCCACGGGTTTCCCAACCATGGAGGGTGCCCAATCAACCTGACCTCTTTACCTGTAAGGACACGGGCTTGCTAGACGGACTGGGTGGGGTAGAGCTTGTGTCTGGGCTCAGATGAGATTTTAAGGAGATGCCACACCAGAAATTATTTTTTAGACTGGAGAAATGCGTGAGAAAGAGGCAGGGCTGAGAGGAAGGTGTTGTCCTGGGTGAAGGGTTTGCTGCCCCTGTCCCCAGGCACTGGCTGTGCGAGGAGCTGGGGATGCCCAGCAGGGTGGCAGTGACGAATCGGGCTGTGCCCAGGTTTGACATATGAAGGGCTGAAGTTGGCCCAGATAGCAGGATCAGAGAACTGACATAGGGAAGATTTGGGAATCCAGGAGACCTTTCTGTGCTGGTTATCTATCCTCCCTTGCTCACCTGGGGACTGAAGTTGCCCAGATGTGGGCCTTCATGCTCCAGCAGCGCTGTGGGTGTGTTGCAGGCACTGCCTGCCAGCACTCTCCCTGGGGAGGCTGCACGGCACAGTGTACGCACCAGCGGCCCCATTACCTGCCCGCTGAAAAATGTTGTTCAACTTGTGCATGGAAAGAGGCAGGCTGAGAGCAAGCTTGTCCCACACCGAGGGGAAGCTGGGAGAGGCTCCTGCTGGCTTTTAAGCAGTGCCTCGTTAATTTTTTAAACACACCAGTGTCAAATTAACACACAAAAGAGCAGCACGACTTTAAATGCAGGTTTCCGGGCTGCATTTCATTTTGCTTTAATAAGATCATAGCGTTTGCTCAGCGGGCGGCAGTAACCGCGGAGGAGACATGCGTGATGGGGAGCACTGCCCAGCACGGCCAGCAGCAGCGCTTGCACTCTCCCTGCTCCTGGCACTGGGGCACAGGCAGGGCTTTGGGGTGCTCACCCCAGACCCCTGTCTGATGGCGTGGATTTGGTAAAGAAAACACCCCAAAATCTGTTGTCTGTTCTGCTGTGTCAAAGCCAAACTGCTCATGTCCAACAGAGGGAGAGAGGCTGGGAACTCCAGCTATTTATTTATTCACATGTGACGCCACAGCACAAAATCTGGCACTCCCTGCATCCTTGCCTCATGCTGGGGCCAGTCAATGTGCACCAAAGCAAAGGGCACTGCAGGCTTCCTGCCTGACCTGGGAACCACAAACAAAAATATTACTTTGCATTTCAAATAGAATAGAAACTCCCAGGGAGGAGAGGGTCCTCACCTGGCTTCAGTGAAGCCAAGAGATTCTCAGGTATCCCCTGTTCACAGCCACATGGAGCCTGATGAAGCCCCTTCTGTGAGACCTGTCCCTGTCCCCATCTGCCCTGTCCCCAGCTAATGACACTTGTGGATGTCCTCACTCCCTAGGGTTTAACGACAACCAGCTGCTGGCTCTGGCAGTGCATGGTGTGGTCACGGCATGCTCTAACTGACGAGGGATGCTCATTTTTTTCCTGCCTGGTATCACATTTAGAGCTTCTTGTGGGACCTGGCAGGGTTCAGAGTGGGAGGGATATGGGCAGATGAATGGGGCTGGACAAGGCAGTGCAGCCTGCTCTTTTTACTGCCTAATCTGCACCCTGTGAGTAAGCAGAAGTGGTCCATGCTTCAGCAGAAATATCTCTTGGCCAGTGTTATATTTAGTATAGTAGGAAACTCTGAGTGGAGAGGGGAGGAGGGATTGCTTTTCCCATCAGAGCCATGATGCTGATGCCTGAGCAGTGCTGCGGTGGCATCTCCTGGAGTGATGTGAGAGCAGGGTGGTGGTGGAAGCTGGGCTCCCAGCTAAGGCAGGGCTGGCCCTCAGGGCAGCAGTGTGTCCTTATGGGGATGGGGCTGGAGAGCAGAGAGTGGCCATTCACTCCTGGCCTGTGTGGGAGCTCGTGCATCAGGAAAAAGCAAGACACAAGCTGAACCTCCCAATCCTTACACTCCAGTGTGACAATGAACTCACCCAGCCCCGCTCGGGGGTCACAGCGCCCAGCCTGACCCCAGTGTGTCCTTCCTTGCAGGCTTTCGGGAGAGCGCCTTTGCCTACGCCATAGCAGCTGCTGGTGTGGTGCACGCCGTGTCCAACGCCTGTGCCCTGGGGAAGCTGCAGGCCTGTGGCTGTGACCAGAAGCGCCGGGGCGATGAGGAGGCTTTCCGGCGCAAGCTGCACCGCCTGCAGCTGGAAGCCATGAACCGCGGCAAGGGCATGGTGCACGGCGTGCACATGGAGCACATGCCCGCTGAGACCCCTGGCCTCCAGGACTCCTGGGAATGGGGAGGCTGCAGCCCTGATGTGGACTATGGAGAGAAGTTCTCCAAGGATTTCCTCGATTCCCGGGAAACCTACAGGGATATCCACTCCCGATGCGGCTGCACAACAACCGCGTGGGCCGGCAGGTGAGCAGGGCGCTGGTCACGGCTGTGGGGAGGTGATGGGGGAACAGGGTCACCAGGACATGTGTGGGAAGGCCCTGAAGGACTCGTGCTGGCTGCTGTGGAACCATTTGTGGGTCTGGGATTGTCCCCAAGGCACCCTCTCTCCCCAGCCTTGCCCAGAACAAAGGCAGTGATGCCCTTACAGGACAGGGCTGCAAGGATATGCTGGCCGAACACCGGCTGGGAGCAATACCTCTGAGCATTGCTGCTCAAGGGATGCTGTCCCAGGCCACTGTCACCTGTCTGTGCTGCAGCGATGCTACTGGAGTGGCACAGCAATGATTCTGGCTACTGCCTCTCAGGGACAGAGTGAACTGGTGTTGGGCAGCTGCAGTGGGGGTAAGCCAAAGACAGGGAGGAGGAAGTCATTGGCATCATGGGGACACAGCACAGATTCTGCAGCACCTAGATGTGTCTTTGCCTACAGAAAGGGAGCCAGTGCCCCGAGGAGGCAGATGTGAATGAGATTGAGTTAGGCAGTGGGCTCCTATGCCAGGTGGGAAACACAGCATGCCCTTGGGAGCAGAGGTGACAGCCCACAGCCTTGTCCCCCATCTTGAGCAGTGTGCTGGAGCCTGCTCAGGCAAGCAGGACAGCCTCCCCTCCATTCTTATGATGTCAGGTCTCGTTAAAGGTACTAATTAGTAGCTCACTCTGTCTGGAAGCTGAGGTTTAAAAGCAGCCTGACACTGGAGACAAGAAGCATGAAGGCAGGAGGGGCTGGGAGGATGGCTGCATTTCCCTGCCTGCTTTTGCTCACAGCAGGTGCCTGAGAGATCACATCCTTTGAATCCAACAGGACACATGTCCCCAAGACCCCAGCCACATGCTGCCAGGGCAGTGCCAAGGGATGTGTAGAGGCTGCAGGAATAAATAATTAAAGTCAGAATTCCACAGGGAATGTTTCCTTGGGATGGCTCAGACATTTGGATGTGCCTCTTGCTTTGAGCATGTTTCAAGTTGGCTGTGAGGTGAGGATGCTGCAGAGCAGGGCCTTAATATGTGGCTTACCCTGATGCTGGAGCTGAGCTTTACCACCCTGGAGAAGCCACCCCAGTTTGGCCAAGGTGTAAATGCCTGGGGAATACCAAAACTTTTGATTTGTTTGGCTTTGTTTGCTCGTGTGTGGTGAAAGCTCACTCAGTGTTAGGCAGCTGAATCCTCTGCAGACTGCTCTGGCCCAATCTGGGCAAGACCCCCGTTCCAGTTCTCACTGCAGGGCTCATCCTGATTCCCCTACATCTCTCCATGCCCTGGATCTCTGGGACTCTTGGCAGTGCTCAGAAACCTGTGGTCTGTGTTCCCTATTTCCCAAGGGAAACCTCACAGCCTGCAGAAGGAAGGAAGGTGAGAGAGGAATATTTGCTCTGGCAGGATGTCACGAAACATTTCCTGTGGGATCCAGTAACAGTGAGAATGCCTGGGGTCTGCTTGTCCCTGAGGACAGACAGACACGAGACTGGCAATGTCAGCTCTTGGTGGCTTCAGAGACAAGATGTGGACTGATGAAAGAAGCCTGGGAGCTAGAAGAAGAGGCAGAAGAAGACTAAAGGAATAAAGGGGAATGGTACCTGTGTGGGTGGGGAAGCTGGACAGGCAGCTCACGGACCTTGTTGAGATGAGGGTGTGAGCCCATGTGTGGTGCTGTGGGTGCCGGGCATTGGAACAAGAAGATGATGCTGTGCCTGGTCTGTGCCTGTTGGTGCTGTGCTTATTGCCAGGGCTGGTCCTGGGGATGGGTTCCCACTCAGAATGGGTTCTCCAACTCCCCACTTGCTCTTATGTCAATGCTGTGGGTCCCACACCCACCCAAGCCCCACTTACTACTAGGAGCGATTTTTCTGCTGTTATAAGGAACAATCTCCTGGGATTTCCCTGGAAAGGAATGGCTGTGCTGGTTGCAGCAGCTCTGTGGTCCTCCCCTCCAAGTCCTGAGGCTGAACCTCTTTAGCAGAGCAGTGACATGGATGTGCACACCTTGTGCCATGCTCTGCCATGCACCATCCCTCCCCATGCACCAAGCAGCTGCAGCACCCAGAGCTCTCCAGCATCTCACTGATTCTGAGCATCCTCTCTGTGGTTCCTGTGTATCCCGAGGGTGCTGTGCCTGTGGGTGAACCTGTCTCCTGGCTCAGACCCTACAATGCTGGAGGGAGGTGACAATTCCATGGATGGTGGCACCCAGGTAGAATTAGAGGTGGTTTCTGTAGTGTAGTGGTTATCACGTTCGCCTGACACGCGGAAGGTCCCTGGTTCGAAACCAGGCAGAAACACACAGGTTTTTCCTTTTTACACCCAGCTATGAGGCTGGGCAGGGGATTGTAGCTCAAGGGATGTACAGCATCCTCTGATAGTGGCAGTGGTGACCTTGCTCCTGAAGAATAGGAAGCCCTGGGATAATCATTGCTTGGTCCAACTCAAGACTGAGGTGGGTGTTCTGCATCCCTGGCAGGCAGCAAGCTCCCCAGCAAGGAGCAGCAGGAGTGTGAGAGAGGCTTTGCAGGTCCTCCTAACTCACCAGATCAGAGAGCAAGAGAGGATGAAAGGAAGCCAGGAACTACCCATTACCCTCACAACAAAGACCTACGATAAAGTTCTTATGAGCGTGCCTGGGAGGAGCTGGGAATGTGTGAAAGAAAGCACCAGCGAGTCTGGGCATGTGTCGAACTTGGGTGTCTATGAGACAGGGAGAGGACGGGTTGGGGTGCATGGAGGAAATTCAATGACAAAAGCATGGGGCCAGGACTCAGATGGGCCCTTCTTCCATCTCCCAGCTCTGCCAGGGTCCTGTCTCCTCTGTGCTGCCTGGTCAGGGGTGGACGGGTGTTGTGGTGCTGAGGCTCAGGATGTTCAGCAGTGATGGCTTGGGTGATGGAGATGGCCACACTTGACACCTCTTCAGCCCCTGCTGTGACCAGCTGTAGGCCCAAATGAACTCCTGTCCAGCTGTCACACCACTGTCCCCTCTATCCTCATGGTGAGCCTGCCAGCCACAGCCCTGAATGCAGATTTTTCCTGGTCCAGCCAAGCCAGCAGGGTGGGAATGTGGGAAAGGGTGACAGTGCTAGACTGTTCCCAGGGATAGTGACAAGAACAGTGGCGAGCAGCTGGTGTCACACCCAGGACATGGTGGAGAGGCCAGGTAGCTCATTACCTGTGAGGTGGAGGCTCTTCCCAGCAGGAGCAGGACTCTCAGCAGGATGAAAGCCAAACTGCAGCCCAGCCCAGACCTCTCCGCCATGTGCCCCAAGCTCCAGGCGTGTTTCATTACCATAACTGCTTAGCAACTTGGAGATTTACTCAAAAACAAGAAAACAAGAAATAAAAACTACCCATTCCTACCTAAACAAGGCTCTCCTGTCACATGTGTCCCTCCCAGGCAGGGGGCAGGAATAGACAACATGTGGCAGGCATAGACAACATGTGGCAGGCATGAAGCCAGGTAGATGGGCAGGACTGGCATTGTAGGACAGCACCTTTCACAGGGACAGGTGTCTCCTGGAATCCCCCACAAGCCCTGGAGCAGGGCCCTGGGTATCGGAATCAGCCTGTGATAGCCTGCGAGCCCCATCTGAACTCCTGGTGAGGTTTGGGTGTCCGCATGGGAAGGGAACTCGGTGAAGCCTGTGCGAGCACATGGATATGGGGGCACACAACCCAGCAGGGAATTCCTGTTGGGACAAAGCAGAAGACATTATAAACTGTCTCTTTCCAGGCTGTGTGGGGATGTGTGGCCATGTTGTGCCCCTCAGGATTGATGGGCATGAGCTGTTTCTCTTGGCTTTGCCACAGCAGTATCCCTTACAGGTATGGGGGATGTAGGGGATCCCAGCATGCAGGCTTGCCAAGGGAGTCCAAGGAACCCCACACTGACCTCTGACCTCTGTACGAGCTGTGCTTTCAGGCTGGCCCGAACCACAGCCAAAGCCCAGCCCATGCACCCTGGCCCTTGAAGAGGGTGAATGGGTAGCACTGGCTGCACTGCAGCCTCTACAAATCCCTGTAAGTCAGGGATGTGATCCCTGCTTGGAATTCAGAACTGTGGCCAGGTTGGCTGAAGGAGAGCAGGCAAGAGCTAAAAGCAGAGCTGCTCCTAGGACTCCCAGAACTGGGGCTTTATGGGATGAAGGCCTTGGGGTGGGGAAAGGAAGGGGAAGCATCATCACTCCCACCTGCCCCACTCACAGTGCTACTGCCTGGTGAGGTGCGTGGGAGACCCTTGCACTGGAGAGGTCCCAGTATGGCTACACCATGCAGCCAATGCTCCATGCTGGCTTTTAGCTGGGGTCCAGGATCAGGTTGATGCTGCTGGAACCAAGCAGCAGTGGGAGGTGAGACCCAGGCTCCTTCTCCCTGTGCTCAAAGAGCTCACCCTCTCCTTTAGGTGCCAATCCCTTGATGAAACATAAAAGCCAGTTGGTATTACCAGGATGGGAAGGGACAGGGTGTGGGACATGAGTTGCACTGGGCAAAGCAACAGGGCGCAGCCTTGCTGGCTTTGCAGTTCCAGAGCTTTGATGGCTACTCATGCCAGCCCTTGATGTTCCCGTGGTGCCAACCCACACAGAGCTCCACTGTGGCTTCTCCAGTCCCCAAAATGCGTCTCCTTCATGCTCACTCCTCTGTCCTTCCTTCCCCACCCAGGTGGTGATGGACAACATGAGGAGAAAGTGCAAATGCCACGGTACCTCAGGGAGCTGCCAGCTGAAGACATGCTGGCAGGTGACGCCTGAGTTTCGCCTGGTGGGGTCCCTGCTCAAGGACCGCTTCTACGGGGCCACCCTCATCCGGCCCCACAACCGGAATGCCGGGCAGCTGGAGCCGGGCCATGCTCGGCACCGCCGCCGGGCTGGCATCAGCGAGCTGGTTTACTTTGAGAAGTCACCCGACTTCTGCGAGCGAGAGCCGGCGCTGGACTCCTTGGGCACTCAAGGGCGCCTGTGCAACAAGACCAGCCCGGGCATGGACAACTGCGAGAGCCTGTGCTGCGGCCGCGGGCACAACATCCTGCGGCAGACGCGCAGCGAGCGCTGCAACTGCAAGTTCCACTGGTGCTGCTTCGTGGCCTGCGAGGAGTGCCGCATCACCGAGTGGGTCAGCGTCTGCAAGTAGCCAGGCAGGGCTGGGTGCCCACCCCAGGGTGCCAGGGACAAGCACGTCTGCCTGCGGCAGGGGAGGGAGACGGGGATTGGCGCCGGGGGGGAGGTGCAGCCGCGATACCCGCTTCCCTCCGCTCCGAGGGAGCAGGAGAGGACATGCTCAGCACCCTCCAAAATCAGCACTTTGTCGTCACCTGGGAAGGGCAGGGCAGGGCTGCCCGCTGCCCCCCAACCCCACATGAGAGCACCAAGGCTCCCGGCCCCGGGGAGCCCACGGCCATGCTGTACAGACCGCCGACACCAGCACCACTCGGGGGGGGGCGGAGGGTGGGCCTGGGGGTGGGGGACTGCCCGCTGGCACCCAGCGGTATGGAGCAGGATGGGGTCGTGGACAGCAGGGCATGGGGAGCCCAGGGTGGGAGGGAAGTGGGGGGGACACACACTAGCACTGTGCACAAGTTCCTCCAACCACATGCGAGGTTGTGCTCGGAGCAGGATGGGGTTGGAGCACCCCGTGGGATGGAGAAGGGGCACGGCTCCCCGGGCTGGGGCTCAGCTCTCACCTCTGGGCTGGCCTGGGCTTCGTGGCCAGAGGGGCGGGTGCCCGGGGCTGTGCTGTGTGTGTCTGTGTTATTATATGGTAAGTTATTTTCTGATTGTGAATAAAAGTGGATTGGAGACAGCATAGGGTATTTCAGGATGCAGCACCCTGCTCTTCCTGCTGCCAAGGGTTCTCCATTCCTCTAGGGTGACAGAAGGATGGAGGGGGACCCTCAGTGCTGCTGACCTACTTGTGTTTTGAGACTTTCTCTCAGGTGCTCTCCTGCCATCCCAAAATAACTGTCCTGTCAGCTGTTTGCAGACTGGCAGGAGGTGGGGACCCATCGCAGGCATCCCAGACACTTGCAAGGTGGCTGCAGGGAAGCTTCTGCCCAGTTGGATGCATGCTAGACCCCATCCATCCCATGGGAATCCTGGCTGTTGCCCCCGTGCCCATGGCCGTGCGGGGCTGGGAGCTGCCCCACTGTGTCCCACACTCCTGGGGAGAGATGGTGGGGCTGGAGAGCAGGGAGAGGGGAAGGCAGCATGGGTGGGCCAGGCAGTAGGGGTCCACAAATGGCAGCTTGCTGTGCTGGTGGGGAGGGCACCCATCTGGCTGCAGCAGCCTGCAGGGGCCAGGCAGTGAATCATGCTGCTGCTGTCTCCTGGCTGATAACTTCCCTGCTCCTCCCACGGCTGTGCACCCCTTGGGGCTACACAAAAAAAAAATGGAAGTGAATTAAAAAACAAAAAAAACAAAAAAAACCAAAAAAAACCCAAAAAAACCCCAAACTAAATCAAAGAGGAAAATACCAGGCTGGAAGGAAGCGAGCAGCCCAGGTCCAGCAGGGAGTGGCCCGTGTCCTCGTTTCATAACACTCACGCACGCAGCTGGAGCTGCCCCGGCCCGGACGGGTGCTCTGCCTTTCACCACCCCTGCAGGGGAGGGCTGGCTTTTCCCCTCCAGCAGGGACCATGTGGATGGGGTCCTTGCTTCTGGAACCAGGTGAGGAGAGGAGAAGAATGCTGTAGGTGCTGGAAGGAAGCACAGGAGCTTTAGTGACCTTGTGGCATCTGCGTGGTTCTGTCTGCCAGCCCAGAAGGGACAGCGAGACACGAGGTCTCCACGGTGGCTCCCAGCAGCAGAGACATTGGGCTGGTGTTCTTGCAGGGAACAGGATCTCAGCTTGGGCTTTGGGGCACCCAGGCTTGCCCTGTGAGGCATGACAGCAATGTTGTTCCTGTGGGGCAAGTTTACTCTGACAGGGCATGCTCCAGCAGTTCATTTTCCCTCCTGAGATCCTACTTTTCCAATATCCATCTCCAGTATCAAGGCCCTTTTTCCAAATCCCCAAGACTTTTGCCTTTTGGCCATTAGCCCAAGGACTAATTGGACCCCATGGGGTTCCCCTCCCTCCTAAGCTGGCCAAACCTAAGGTTATGCTACTCAGGGCAGGGGGGCTCTGCACATCTATCACACTCCAGCCCTTGGTGTGTGACGTTGGCTTCCCACCTCCCAGGGGCTGCTTTGCAGATACCTGTGATCTCAGGGCTGCCTGGGGTGATGACTGACTCACCACGGAAGCTCTCACCACACTGCACTGGCCCTTTCACCCCCTGCTTGCTAATCCCAGACCACCTGCTCTGCAACAGCGGGATCCTAGGATATGACTCCCCCATAAGGGGACCAGACTGGGGACAAGGTGTGTTTGATGGTGCCCAGAGAAGTGATGCAGGGCAGGGCCATTCCCCCCAAGGATGTATCACATCCCCCAGTGAGGCACCAGGCTCTGGGCATCCTGGATCTGCAAGGACTGCAGCTTGCTCTTGCCTTCCAGCCAATTATGGGAATAGCATTGTGAAAGAGCATTGTGATGCCAGCACACCTTGGCTGAGACTCCCAGTGCTCCTTGGTTCTGTAGAGACCCTGTGTGAGCTGGAGACCCTGGGACACTCAGAAGAAAACACAAGGTCCCTTGATCTTTGCCAGTGTGCAGGAGGCATGGCTGGGGTGCAAGTGCTGTGCTGGAGGGCTGCTTTGTGCTGCAGGCAGCACGCTCTGGGTGCAGGCAGCTCCAGGGCACAGGCATCCTGCTTGCAGCATCTCATTTTCCTCTTGGGGCCAGCTGGCTCCCAGTGCAATACCAGTCTTCAAGATCTGCTCTGTGGCTTCTCTGCTGAGTGTCTGGGAGCCACAGGCAAGGTGCCAGTGTGCCTGTGGTTACGAAAAACAGTGTCCCCATGCTTCCCTAGCTAGGAAGCAGCCACTGGGCAGCTGTCCTCACAACCACACTGCTGCACAGAGCACGTGCAGGACACCTCCTCTCCCCACGGCCACTGCTGAGCTTCCAGAGCCAGCTGCCAGTGAGGGCTTGGCTCCCCGTGTCTGGGCATTCCAAACTTCTATTCCATGGACCACCCTCCCTGATGCATCAATGGGATATGTCCCAGTCCCACCAAAGACCCGTGTTTCCTCATACAGAGGGACTGTTTGAGCCTGCTGAGCTCCAGCTTGCACATGCTGGTGCATGGCCCCCTACTGCCCTGTGAGGGACATCTCCACCCTGCAGAGCACTGCACGCAGTTCTGGGCTCAAGTGGGAAGGTTCAAGGTGCTTCACCCAAGAGAGAACAATGACCATCAGTGTAGAACAGCCCAGGCAGATGATGAAGGTGGTTTCCAGTAGAGGGGACAAGACTTCCCCAGTGTTTTCCAGTCATCTTCCTACAGAGGCAAATTACTAAGGGAGTTCCAAAACTGAAAAAGGAAATGGCCATTCCTTTCACTTGCATGTCATAAAAGGGAACTGAAAGCTCTAAAGAAGACTACAAGTCCTTGCTGGCAGAACCAGGAAAAACTTATTCCAGTTTCATTAAGTATTTTAGCCCAAGCTCTAGAAATTCCTCCGTCCTTGAGGGTCCCTGCTGCCGAGGGAACCACCAGCTCAGTGTGAAGTCCAGTGGTTTTCTCAAACTTTGAACTTCCTGGTCCCAGCGGCAGGAAGGCTTCTCAGATCCTTCTAATAAACTGAAAGTAAATCTCACTTCTTGCCCCTGTGGTTGTGGAGAGTGATGGGATAGCCTGACCTGAGTGTGACTCTGAGAAGACAATAGACCTGAGCTGGTCTGATCAGTTTGTACCTCTGCCAGGTCTGAAGCCAGATCTGTGGCTGTCCAGATGTGGATACCCCAGGCTGGTGCTCTCCAAGACCCTGGCCTTGTGCCCACCAACAGACACAGAGTGGAAGAGCCAGAGGGACAGTGGATTCCCTCCAGCACAGCAGGTTTCTGGTCTCTGGGTCCTTTCTCCTCTCACCCAAAGCCCCAGCTCATCTCTTGCTTCTGGAAAGCTCCAGCAAGGGTGGGGAAGGTCTCTGGGGGTGGCAGGGGAGTAGTGGGGGGGCTGGGACTTTCCCCAGGAGATCACAGGAGGAACTTTGGCTGGAGGGTGGGGGGAACCGATGAGGAGTTGCTACATCATGCCCCAATGAGCCGTGAGTAACTCCTCTGGTATTTCTTCCCCTCACAGAACAGTCATCAGAGCCAGATCCTGCCTGGGGGAATCACTACACGGGAACACCCAGCCCCATCCAAATTCCATTCCTGCTCCCATCAAAGCTCTCAATATGAAGCAGAGCTATGAGTGGACAGTTCTGTCTCAGTGGTAGCCCCTGTCCCATGCCATCCACTGGGGTGGCACGAGCATGGACATGGGCACGGCTGGCAGTGATGGCTGGTTGAGCCTGGTCAGCTGCTGACCCACAAAAGCAGCCAGTTGCACCTGGGCTACTGGAAGTCAGGAGAGAGCAAAGCCTCGTTGTGTCTGCTTATCCAAGGGGAGCAGAGGGCAGCCCCTCTCCTGCTTTAGTCCGGGCAACTGGCTTCCATGCTTGAGAAGCAAGTAGCCATGGCTTGAGACCCATGCTGAGAGCCTGGCTGGCACTGTTATGTGAGCTGAGATGCAGAGAGATGCTTCAAGCCTTTCCTGACGTTCAGCCCCAACATGTCGTGCTTGGCACCAGCACCCGTGCAAGCCCCCGAAGAAGAAAAAAAGTTTGGCCCTGACTGACCTGCTTGGCAAGGCGAGGTACCTACAGTGAGGCAGCACCTGGCTTGGGATAGGAGCCCAGGAGTCCTGTGCTCCCCCCACCAGGCCCAGCTCCTGCCACCACCCCCCCGGCACAGCGTTCCAATGGCATTGCCCTCCCTCGTGAGGGGTGGGTCACCTACCCAGTGAGGAGGCTGCAGCCACCACTGTGTTGAGCTCACTGAGGTACCAGAAATGCCAGCAGCAGCCAGGCCCTGGGAGTGTCGCCTCTGGCTGGGCACACTGCAGCCTCCCTGCTCAGCCACAGCTGCACCAGCCCTTGGTCCTCCAAGGGAGTCCCTGGCCATGGGGCTGCCACACAGCTGCAGAAGGGCCAGCAGAGCTTGGACATGGGTGGGATGTGGAGATGGAGAGCAGAGGGAGGGTTTGGGCTGAAGGCTGTGGTGGAGCCAGGGCAGCTCCAAAGGCTGGGGTAGGACAACCTCTAGGGGGAGGCTGGGTAAGGGATGGGAAAGATCTGGGCTGAGAAGAGTTTGAGGTGCCCTGAGCCCCTTAGAAAAAAGATCTGAGCAGAGGCAGTGGACACACTGGAATGAGAGTAGGTGGCGAGATGCAGGAGGAAGGAGGCTGATATTGTTTGGGAAGGGGCTGATGTGGAGATCCTCCACAGCCCAGACCCCAGTGGCTGAGATCCTCCCCAAGCAGATGGGCACCAAGTCTCCCTAGAGAGCCTCTGGGCTAGAGGGAGAGCTCTAATCATTAGACCACTTAGCTTGTGTTGTGTCCCTGCTCTAATGGCTGCAGTTACAGTTGGACCCAAATGCTCTTTATCCCTCTTAGTCCTAAATGTGGTCCTCTGGCCAAGAAAACACCAGGGACACCCCAGGCCTCTTGGAGAGTGTGTGAGGAACACCAGCCCCTGGCACAAGAATAGGGTACCCAAGACTTTTCCTGATCCCTTGATATGTCACAAGGAGTGCCCAACCCTGGCCACTGTGTGAGTAGGGTCCAGCAGCACTCCCAGCTCATTGCTTCCATGAGGCTGATGGAGGAGACAAGAGGATGCCTGGCTGTGACAGCACAGGACATGCTAGGGAAGGATGTGAGTCTGGAAGCAGCCTGGTGGGGACACCAGGACAGGTGGGGAAAGGGGAAAAGCTTTTTGGGCACAGTTGGAGAGCACCTGGGGAAGACCTTGTGCTACTCCTCTCCTTCCCCCATTGCAAAGGGAGGTTTTGGGCTCCGGAGGGAGATGATAGAGGGGCACATCTGGCATGGGGGCAGGACACTGGTGCAGGAGGGTGGGAGCAGGCAGCTGGGGGTCGGGGGATGAAAGCACAGGGTCCAGGAGGAGGGAGTGACAGGAGCAGTGCAGAGGCAGCCAGCACAGCCAGGTGCAGTGGGAAGGGCTGGGGGGAAGGCAGGGAAAAGAGGCCAAGTGCAAAGAGAGCAAAGGCAGCGGAGGAAAAGAGAGCGTGGCCAGAGAGGCAGAGATGAAAGGGGGAGTGAGGCAGGGGAGAGATGAAAGGGCCACGGCGCGGGTGCTCCTGCCTCCTCCCCAGGCTCCCGGGGCTCTGTAATCCCCGAGGAGCTGGCTCCTCTCATGTGGTGGCCCGCAGCTGTGTGCGGTCGGCTCAGCCCCACCACTCCGCACTGGGACTTTCCAGGAGGGGGAGAAACCCAACACAAAACACATGACTGAACCAGCGCCTGCCAGGCCCCTGCACGCGGGGTCCGGGGGCACCCTGGCGCGCGGCACGCCCCGAGATGCCACAGCCCGCTGGGGCCAGGGCCAGATGCAGACATGGTCCCCTCTGCTCTGGGGAAACCTGGCCCAGGGTGGGGTGAACAGACCTGGCTGGTCAAGGGGCAAAGCCATGAGGTGCAGGTGAGAGCTTGGCTGAGCCAGGGAGAGCACGGCTCAAACAGAACCTGCATCAGCATGGGGTGGCCTCTTAGGGACACCCTCTGAGGTCACAAAGGTGAGGGGTGAAGGGGCCATATGGGCTTGGTCCTTCTCTCCAGATTTCTCTGTTAAGTGCCATACTGCCTGCTGGGCTTGGCTCTGGGTACCAGGGATGCAGCAGGACTTGGCATACGGAGCTGGAACCCATCCTGGTGGGTCACTGGGCCATTTGTTTGACTGCTCCAAGGCAAACTGAAAACTCAGGCCACTGCAGATACTGAAGCAGCCCTTTCAAGGCACTTGTTACCTAGGTTATCTCTGTTGTCCATACCCAGCTCAGGCCACTATGGGGGGTTCTTTCCCATAGCAGAAGACTTTGCTGCTTGGCAGTCTCCTGTTCACCACTGCTGACTGCAAGGATGCTGGGCTCAATAGGGATGCAGGCTCTCTTCTCATCTTTGGGGCAGGTGGGGCACCCATGGAGGGTGTCCCATGCCTCTCTTCCTCCTTGTATCAGTTTTGCCCACCCCAATCTTCTCTCCTGTGCCCATGTGAAACTGGTGAGCTCAGCTAGAAATCACTCTGACAGCTTGAGCAGCACCAGAAGCTGCCTTTGCCTTCTTGTCTCAGGGATTTTCCTCTCCCCATCTCCAGTTTCAAGATTAAAGAGGCAGCTTGGCCAATGAGTTCCTCTGAGCCCCTTGTGAGTGTCACTCTGTAGGACCTTCCTGTTCCAAAGGCTCTCTGTTGCCAGCTCCACAGGTATTGCCCCTCTGGGAAGATCCCATCTAACTCCATTTTTTTGGCTACATCTGGAAGCATCCTGACTTCCTCTGGACAATCCCATCCATACTCAGCAAGGGGGACCCTCCACGGGACAGGGAGGTCTCAGCCTTGACACTTTGTCCCTGCCCATGCCACATCTGAGTCCTGCTCTGCACCAGCTGGGGAGGGTCACACCATCCCAGCCACACGCCCAGGAAAGAAGGGACACAGCTATCCATCCCAGCTACCTCACAGCTGCACAGCAGCCCTGGAATTGCTCCTGGGAGCACATTTCCGTGCTGGCTGGGAGTGGTGACTCCACGGCTGCAGTGGGGTCTCTCCTCAGGGACCGAGCTGAAGAGGTGATGAGGGCACTGCGGTGCAGAGGAGCCCAGCAGATGTGGAGAGCAAGAGGTGGCTGTCCGCAGGTCCCCATGCCTCCAGGTACAAGCCAGCCCTCCCCAGAGGAATGCTCCAGCACAGCCGCAGCTGCAGGGAGGGGAGGCGCTTGCCAGGCGCCGTGGCACGAAGGCATGATAGGGCACGCTCCTCCTGCAGGACCGTGAATACCTGTCCCAGACACTCAGAGGCACACAAGGCGTGTACGGGTGGCGCAGGAGCGCACACCTCGTCAAGCTTGGGCGGTGGTGCTCCACCGGGAGAGGAGGCTCCATCCAGTTCACTCTCCCAGTGCCGCCGGTGAACGGCAAGCTCCCCCTCGGCAGAGCCCGCTTCCCCATCACACTCCGCACGTAGCGCACGGGTCCTGCGGAGGGAAGGAGCGAGGAAGAATGCCCTTTCCTCCTGGCACAGGGGGTGCAAGGGGTCTGGCCTGAGGCGTGGAGTGGGCTGGGTGGTCTTACTGGGTCCCTCCAGCCTTAGCATCGCTGTTTGAACGAATTGCCAAGGGAGTTGCTGAGCGAGGATCAGAAACGAGGAGATGTGCAACACAGCGAAAGAATAAAGACAAGCACAAGTAGTGGTGCCTGGTGACTTCTGTCATTTGCTGCTTGCATGGGCATGGACTGCATGCCTGTCACATGCACGAGGATCCATCCATGTGAGCCTCACCCATATTGCTCACTCACAGCTGCCCCTCTGCTGCTGCAGGATCCTATTGCTTGGAACAGGCTGCACCCCTCTGCCACACCAATGACCACACTCCCTGCACCAGACCAGGAGCATGTGTCATCCCAGGAGGCTCCCACATTCTGTGCTTGATTGTGCTCTCGGCCCAAGTACTGATGCACATGTCCCTGGAGGCATCCTGAGGGGCTGGCTCCAAGTAAAGAATGAGGAAAAAGCTGATGCCAAAATCTCCAGCTGCTTGCAACAGCTGCCTAAAAATAAGGATGTACTACACCATGACATTGCCAGTGTAAGTCGTCTGCCATGAGCAGCTGGGGTAAATACCTGCCAAAGGAAGGGGCTTCTGCTGAGCAAAGCTGGGCTGGTATTGATAGCTCTGTGCTGGCTAAAGGAGTGCTCCAAACTTCCTGAGAGACAAGGCTAGGAGCTCAATTTCTCTATTTTTGGGCTAGCAAGAAGGCACCACACTGCTGAAATACTTTTAGCCAGGACCAAGGAGTCTGAAGTGCTGGAGGAGTTTGAGCCAGATGAGCTGAAAACCTTTGAGGACACCTGTCCTCAGGAGGTGGAAGCTGTGACAGGAGAGATGCAAAATCAGAAGACTTCTGCCATGTGCCTCCAGATGTAGAACCCACAGTAAACCTGAAGTGGCTGTGAAGTGGAAGGCAGCAGCACTGCCATTGCCCCCCCATATCCCTCTACCTGCACACACTGCCTGCCCAGCCTTACAGGGAGAAGTAATCTGTGCTGTCATGATGTGTCACACTCACTGTTCATGGATGCTGAAGCCTGCCATGGGATGGAGTGTCCTGGATTGTCTTTGATGTCACTGCCTGATGAAACCACTCCTGCAAGGTCCCTTGGCAGCAGCCCTGGATGCAGGGCAGATATCCCAGACTTGCAGGGGCCCCCCTTCAGGTGGTGTTGGTTGGGCTGAAAGAGGAGCCTGACAGCAATGGGAAACCTGGGATGTGCTGGATGATAAGCAGTTTTTCCCTGGAAACCCTTAGCAGACAGTAGGCTAGTAGAAGAAGACTTGAAGAGACATCCCCAGGGGCATTTTGTGAGGCGAATGCCCCATGGCAGGTATGCCCTGCAGTGAAGCATAGTTCTAAATCAAGGCTGAACTGGGCAGGGCTGTGAGGCACTTTTGTTTCTTGACCTGGGGACCAGCCCATGCACAATTCAGGGGGTGCTCAAGCTGTGAGCAGAGCCGCAGATGCAATTGGTCCATGTGCTTCCTGGAGCCTCCTGACTGAACGTGTCACAGGTTGCTGCAGTCTCAGCCCTTTAGGATTTGGGCATGCAGCTCCATCCCTGCTCTTCTGGGGAGATGTCTTTTTCCACCAGGCCTCTTTCTCCCCTGTACCTCTGCAAAGCCTGGGGCTGGCCTGGCCCCACGCTCAGCAGGGACCACAGCATCCCTCAGCCAGGCTCGGTGGGAGCCTGGTGCTCCAGCTGCCAGCAGAGTGGCTCTCCCTTGCCAGCTGCCCCGCACTGGGGCTGCAAATAAACAAACACCCCAGAACCAAGCCCCAGAAACTCATCCCCTCCTAATGACGTAATTACAGCGAAGCAGCTGGTGAGCAGCACTTGAAACCTGGCATGTAAACATGGCTTTCTCCTCCACCACTCAGGCAAATTGCTCTCCTCCTTCAAGGGGAGCAGTAATTTCGGGAGAGGGGTCCACGTTTTTGTGGTGAGGGTTGTGGCCAGAGACTTTCATCTCAGCCTTTTGATGCAGAGCGGGAATAATAGATGGCAGACGTCAACACCCCACCTTGCTGTGCTTCCTGCTCTGGGCCATTTTCCACCTCCCGGTGGGTATTTGAGTCTCCTTGCCTTTTCCAGCCCCTGGGCCAGCTGCTGGCTCCCTCTCCTTTGCCAGGATGGGTAAGGGCACAGGGAATCTCAAAAAGCCAGACCAGCCATCCAGGAAATAAGAGAGCCATCTCATGCCCAGAAGGGCTGGCAGAGAGAGGCACAAGGGGATGGCAGGCCACATCACCACCCTGGAGCACATCACCACCCATCTCACTCTCTCACACCACCACTTCAGGGCTGTGTGTGCTCTAGAGCCAAGGGACTAAGTGTGTGCACTCAGATACCTTAGTGATGGGCGCCCTTCGAGACCAGTCAGGGAGGTGAGGCTGCCCAAAATGAGGGATCACCTGAAGATCCTCAGTGATGTCACCTCTTGCAGAGTGAGCCCAGACTATCACATGAGGGATGTCCCACTCTCTGCACAAGGATGTTATATCATTTCAGCATCCTCCAGTCCTGTCCCCTGCTCCAGTCTCTCAGCCCTACCCAGAGCTCCATTGGCTACCACTGAAGAGAAGAGGAAGTGTGTGGGAAGCAGAAGGCAGGGAATGAGGAGGCTACATGGATGGAAGAGGATTGGGAGAAGAGACGGAGTGAAGGAGTTGTCCCAGTTGGGAGAGATGGGTGCAGAAGATCTTTGCTCCCTGCCTTACCTCCCAGTCTCTCCAGTACGCCCAGCAAGCAGCCCTGGGCACGATGCTCCTGAGCTGTGGTGCCTGTGCCTGGGTGCTGGCTCACCGTCCCCGTGCTCCTCGCTGCTCGCCCAGCCTGCTGCCACCAGGAGCCTTCCATGCTGAGCCTGCAGAGCTGGGTCCCTCTGGGAAAGGAGGTGGCCTGTGTCCTGCCAGCACAGGGAGGAGTGCCACTGCCTCCCATGGTGACAGCACAGCGTCCATACAGGGACAGGGAGGGACGGGGACAGCCCACACTGCCACACCCAGTGGCAGTGCCAGGCTGAGCACTGCTCAGTCCAGTACTGTGGCATGCCAGCTGGGCATGGCTGTCCCAGCACAGGCAGTGGCAATGCTTTGAGAGACAATTGGTTTTGTGGGAGTGATTCCTGCTGGCCATAGCACCCAGATGTCATGTGCTGAGCTGTGCATGCTGGCAGCAAGGGGACAGAGCTGGGCATGTGGATGGTGGCTTCCAGGTACCTCAGGCTGACTCTCTGCACTGTTAGCCAAGGGCAGGGACACTGTGGATGGGTCAGACTGTCTCAGCACACTGCAAGAGTGCTGAGTTGTGTTGGGATTGATACTCCAAGTATCAGCCACAACATGCTGCCTTCCACCCTGCTGTCTTGATGCTCCCCTACAACCAGAGCCAGGGTGTTAAATCCACTCCCCTGGACCACTTCCAGCTCAGGTAAATGCACCTGCCAGAACCCCCTTCTTTGCAATTCAAGGTCAGAGCACCATCTTTCACTTGCTGGGGCACGGAAGGGATGCTGTTGCCTCCTGGGAATGCTCAGCCGATGCCCAGGATCACCCCTGGCAGGCCCAGGGCTGGTGCTTGCTCCCACATAGCCAGGTGCTGCACAGAAGATGTGCATGGTCCAACTCCCCACTGACGTAACTCCTGGGAGGCAGACAGGAGTTGCCAGTGGGGAATTGGCCCGCATTTCTTACAGCACTTGGGGAGCTGTGTGGAGAGGAGGTAATTGTTAAATGTGGGCTGAGATAGGCTGAGCAGGGAGGGCAGGAGGCCAGGGAGGTGGCAGACACCTCACCAGGGCTGGCTTGGTTTATACAAGTTGAGCTTTGTTCAGCATCTCCCCAGGGTTTTGTGGCTGGGAGGTACCATCCTGAGCTGCCTGGATGACAGGGAGCCAGGTGGCTCCTTTGTGGAGCCTTGCAAAACCTTCCCCACCAGCCATTCCTCAGCAGGACAACTGACAGGAAGGAGCCATGGCAGGACTGCCTCCATTCTATCCCAAATGCTGGTGCTAAATCCCTGAGGAACAATGGCCTCAAAAACCCTTGGGAGAGCAGCACAGGGTGCAGATGGTGAAGCCTCCTTATCTGAACCAGGAGATGGTGACCACTGCCTGACTGGGTCTTGGAAACCAGGTTGAGGGCAGAAGCAGTGGGGTGGAGGCTGTAACCTCTCCCATTTGATCAGGGTCCTGAATGCCAGAGGAAGCATCATCTGGCACAGATATTTTGCTCCACATTGGCCAAAGACTCAAGGCACAAGGCTTCCAAGATTTAAGAGCATCTGCTGGGCCAGTCTTCGTGGACCCCTGCAGGCCCCATGGACTCCTGTGGGCAGGTGAGAGATGCCCATAGTGTGGTAGGAGACAGACCCTGGCTGCTGGGACAAGCTCCTTTAGCCTTCAAGCTTCCAAATGTATGTCCATGCCCACTAATGTTGATGTCCAGATGGCTGATGGTGCTGGGATATGGCCTCTCCTTGCCAGGGGAAGATTTTGCTCCTGCAGTGCTCTCAACTAAGAGGGGAAGATCCATCAATGCCTTGGGCAAACAGATCAGGTCTCTCTTGTGATAGATCTTGACACTGGGATCTAGCAGAAAACTGGATTATGCAGCAATGCCCAGCTGCCCCCACAGGCAGTCTCAGCTCCCATGTGTGTGCCCCAGCTGAGACTGTGGGATGCCCATGGTGCAGAGCTGGCTCCCAGGCTCCCCCAGCCCTATCCATTGTCACGGGTGATGGAAGCAGAGCCTCCTGTCCTGCAGGTACAACCTGCCCTTGTCCTCGTCCTGGCACTGCCTGGGACACGCTGGGCTCAGCCAAGGAGCCAGGCTCTGTGCTGCTCCCTGCCAGCACCCACCAGCAAACATGGCTGGTGGTGGTGCCACCTCTCTGTTTGCTGGCACCTCTATCGAATTTGAAACTGTCTCCAGGACTCTCCTTGTCCTTGCAAGCATGTCCTTGCCCACACTGCCTGGTTTTGCTTGACACCCCTCCCTAGCTGCACATCCCCAGCATCACCCTGGCCCATCCCCAGCACCAAGCAGACACATTGTGTGTCTCTGCGCTAAAACTTCACAAAAAAAAAAAAAAAAGGCAAGGACCTAGCTGGCTCTCATGCTTACCCTCACCAAGCTAGGCTGGGGCCCATGTTCACAGCAGCACATCTCTATAACCTGGGGTCTGTGCCCACCAGAACACATCTGCTCCTCATCTGTGCCCACACAGGGGAGGTCTAGGGCAGGAGAGTTGCCTCTGTGTGATGCCTCTTTGTTGTGCAGGGTCCTGTGCTCCGAGCCAGCCTGAGAGAGGCTCCTTGCTTGGCTGCAGGGTTGTATATCATCTCCTCTGAGCCTGCCTGCCCCAAGGCTCTGCTGGCTCACAGGAAGTGGAGGAAAAGCATGAGGGTCTTGCTTACACTGTGCTACATTCTCATGGGTTATATGCAGAGGCTGCACAGCATCTCATGGCATCCAGACACCTCCTCATGTAGCTGTCGTGGACCCCAACCATCCCCAGTTCTGCAGGCATGGCCTCTTGGCCCCTTCACTGCCTGATACTCATCTCTGCCTGGCTGCCAGATCTGGTTATTGAACAGGAGGGTCTTTTCTGGAGATCTCTTACCTGCTGCTCCTCCCCAACACAGCCAGCCTCTGGTCTTCTGGCTGGCTGCAGGGGTGAGCAAGTCCTCCCCAGCCCCACAATCTTGTGCTCCCCCATACTGAGCACTCTCGATTCGGGACGACCTCCCTATCAACACCACTGCAAAGGCCTCTCTGAAAGTCATGGGCAGGGGGCAGAAAATACATCTGGATCTGTCTCCCACTTTCCACAACCACATTCCAGCTGGCAGAGCAGGAGCACGGATCCTGGGAGAGGCAGCTCCCTAGCTGCTCGCTGCCTCGGCCACAGCTCGGCGGCCAGGCTGGCTCCCCAGCACCTGCCTCCCCCCAGCCTGCAAGCCCCAGGGCAACGTGCAAGGAGTGACAGGTGAGTTGGCAGCAGCTCAGCCCTGGCACCCCTCGGTGCTCCTTGCAAACCAAGCCCTTTGCACGCCGTGTTTGTGCCATGACGAACCAGCAGACATCAAGGAGAAGTAATTTGCTGGGATTCTTCTGGGCAGGTGTGTCCCGACGCCCACACGCCGCTCTCACCGCGCGGACAGGACACACGTGCTCTGATGTTTCCCGACACCTGGGCACGGCTGCTGCCTTGTGGTTGCTGGAAACACTGGCAGAGGGGTTGGGTCTGTTTCTCTCCAAGACCTTGGATTCAATGGATGGGTATCGGCTCAGGGTTTACCCTTCCCAGTGCACGGGTCATGAGACAAACAAACATGCAGAGTTTGTAGAAAGATTGCCAAGGCAGCTTTTTTCCCAACACGACCAAACCAGCTGCAAAGGCTGCAGGATTGCTCTGCCCTTCCCTCTGTCCCGTCACTCTGAAGCATCCTTTGGCTTTGGGCAAGTAAGATCCTATACCCTAGCTGTTGCTCTGAATCACCAGTCTGCCTCCCGCTGCTGCTCTGATAACTGATGACCTTCCTTGGCAGAGGCAGGAACAAACTGTCTGGTCTACTTTCCAGGATTCCCTGGTCTCTGAAAATCCTTCTGAATTTATAATTCCTGTCTCTGAAGTCAAGCTGTTCTGTTCCATCTCTTGACCTTCCATGCCCCATCTCATGGCAGGGCTTTGTGTAAGCTTAGAGCAGGGCTCAGGGAGCAGGATCTCGAGCAGGGCTTGTGGGGCAGCTTAGTCTTTCCTTGGCAGGGAAATCATTCTTGGACTCTCAGTGTTGATTGTGTCTGTTGTGAAGCTGGCCTGGTGGGACAGGCCTTGGGGTCTGGGGCATGCCCAGATCCCACTGTCTTAGCAGAGCTCTGCTGGACTGTGAACAGGAGCACAGGGCATGTCCCATCCCCAGCATGGAGCGGCTCTGTGCCTTGCCCCAGCTGAGGACTCTTCCATCCAAACAGGGTTTCAGGACCTTGGGCCAGTGCAGGCATCTCTCCTGGGAGGGTTTTCCAAGGAAGAGACACTGAGCCAAGCTCCTCAAACCGTGTCTCTCCTGGCAAGGCAGGCAACAGCCTCTGTCAGGATGGGCTGGGAATCTCATTCAGCCAGCGCTGCTGCAGGCTTCCCCCCACCCAGGAGAGCCACAAGTGGATGGCCAGCAAAGGCATACACACTCCAGCATCTGGTGAGTCTGTGGCGTGCTCAGCCATAGCCTGGGCTCAGTGACAGCTGGGCTCAACCCAAAGTGCTGATTTGGCGGAATCCAGGCCAGGATAGCTCCTACACTTCCAGCAAACCAAGAGGCTGAGAGTGACAGAGACTTGGGGATCTGATGGCAAAGGCAGCATCCCACAAGACCCCTGCTCCCTCCACCACCCTTCATGGGGCCACCCTGGCCTGAAGAGGAGTGCTGGGGTTGGGGTCTGGGAACACCCTCTCTGTGGCTTCCCTCCTAATAACGAGGGGATGACGCTATGTGTGCAAACTGTTCCTGAGGGAGGAATGTCCTTTCTTCCCTTGCCATGTCGCAGCCAGCTAAGTACAGGCCTTCAGCTCAGCAGCCTGCTCATGGCTTGCTGCTGTAAAGTGTACCTTCCACATCTGGCCTGAATGTTCCACAGCTGCCAGGCCTGCCCTCTCTCTCTCCCAGCCCAACTGGGTCAGGCATCACCAACACAGTGAGACCAGAAATACTGGGAGAGGCTGGGATGCACTGGGAGGGGATGGTGCTTTGTCTCCCTCAGGGATGGGCTGGCACAGGGGACTCTCCCACAGGTGCAGGAGGAATCTTGAGGCTGTCTGTCATGTGCCTTAGACCACTATAGTGCTCTTGCTTAACTGGTTATAGTGCTCCTCCTGGTATAACTGTAAGGACCTCTGCTCATACAGCTACAGGGTGATCCTCTTTATACTCTGATGAGGATCACTGCCCACATTCATGCAGACACTTCTTCACCTCCCCCTGCGCAGCAATAGAGGAGGGGTTCCAGTTTTAGTTTCGTGTGGACACTCCCCCTGCCCTTCCCACCCTCAGCATTGCCTCTATGGCCACATCCTTGCTGCCCAGGGCTTTGATTTCCTGCCGTGACAAACGCCGTGAAGACGGCCCGGGCTGGGCTCATGCAAGCAGTGACGCTCGCTGGCTGTCCCGTGGAAGTGTTGCCAGTCCCTGCGGGACCCCTGTCCCTCCAGGGGTGCCAGGCTGCTCCTTCAGCCGGCCGGCAGCACCGGGAGCCCCGAGAGCTGCTCCGCGCTGCCGCGTCCCTCCGTGTGTGCGGGGGGCGTGCGGGGCCTGGGGGCGTGCGGGCAGGTGTGCGGGCAGGTGTGCGGGCAGGTGCGTGTGCATCCACTGCCCTCTGCTGAGGAGTGCGGGCAGCTCAGCGGGGCTGAGCCGTGCGGGGCTGCTGGGGCTGGACAGCCTCCGGCCACGGGCACCGGCAGCTTCGTCACGGGCTCATTTTGCTCTTTCTACCCCTCTCATCTCTCACCGGGTGTTATTTTCTGGCCCCAGTCCCCTGATCCCTCGCTCTCAGCTCTTTTCCCATGCCACTCCCAGCCTTCCTTGCCATACCTTTCCTAGTTTCTCACTGACCTTGGTCCCTCTCTACCCTTTCCCATTATTCAGTGGAAGCATAACACAGTTATCCATCTCTCTTTTCCTTCCCCCAGCCCCAGCCAAGCAGATCCATCTGATTTAATTGCCAGGAGCTGGGAGGCACAAAGGAGCTGCTGGCAGCAGCTGGAACTGTGGGATGGTGGTGTACCTGCCCAAGCCAGCCCTAGTGAGTGGTGATGCAGCTGCCAGCAGCTCCCGTGCTCCCCTCTGCCCTGCCCCAGACTTGTGAGGCACTTCGTGGCCAGCCTTCATGCCCAGCTCATACAGCAGTTGATTGCAACAAGCCAGTGGGGTCTGGCCAGGCATGAGCCCCTGCATGATGCTAAGTGTGTCAACAGGGCCAGATTCAGACTCTCTGCAGCACCTCTACTTGTCTGAGGAGCTACAATCACATGCTTTGATACTTAGAGGGGTTTTGGTGGGTCTAGGGTACTTTTAGCTGCCAGATATATCGAGGAGGAGCTGCTTCCCCCTCCACATCCCTTCTATTCCCTCGCTGCCTCTCTGTAAACAGGCTGCTTAATTCCAAGCCTCCAGAGGAAAGTAGTGGGAATCTCTGGTTATGTCTGCACTGTTAAAACAAACAGTCCCAGGGCATTGCCAGGCACAGCACTGCAATTGTCCCTATGGGAATTTTTAGCACTGTCCTTTTATGACTTTGTCTTGGGCCAGCTTGCAGTGATCCAGACAATTTTTGCTCATGGTTTGGGAGTTAGCCTGGGTCAGGGACAATCCCAGCAGGATCTGGCACACAGGCTGTCCATTTGCAGGATGCATTTCACAGCCTGAAGGAGGGCTGGTCCATGACAGAGGTCCCCAGGGGCAGAGAGAATTCCCGAGTTTGTTTAGCTTATCATAGGGCTGTAGAGAATCCTTCCCAGAGAGACTGGGAATGGATATTTTGGAAATGCAGCCTCACTGTCCATGTCTCCTCCAGGCATTTGGAGGGGCCTCTGGGTAGAGGATCTCCTAGGCCAGGGACAGAAGTATGATTCTTTTCTGTAGATTTTTGCAGTCGGGGTTAGGATGAGGATTAGGGAGAATTTCAATGGCTGGGCTATGGGACTGCAGGCATGGGAAGGGCTTGGGACAGAATCTGTTGGTGGGATGAGGCAGAAATTCATCCATCCATGATACAGGAGAGCCTCAACCCATTTCCCCCTAAAACTGTGTCCCACATAGACCAATAGCAACAAGATTTATTCACACGTTCACTCTAGTGACTCCAAAGGACTTCCACCCCTTGGGCCTTTTCAGGCATCACTTGCCCTCTCCCACCATGGCCGCACAATACCAGCTGCATTTGCACACCTGCTGGCAATGGGGGGGGGTGAGGATGCATGTACATGTGTGTGTGTGTGTACATGCATGTGTGTGTGTGTGTGTGTGTGCATTCGTGTGTGTGTGTGTGTGTGTGTGCTCACGTATGTGTGCATGCATGTGTGTGTGTCTGTGTGTGCACTCGTGTGTGTGTGTGTGTGCTCACGTATGTGTGCATGCATGTGTGTGTGTGTGCTCACGTATGTGTGCACTCACGTGTGTGTGTCTGTGTGTGCACTCATGTGTGTGTGTATATGTGTGTGTGTGTGTCTGTGTGTCTGTGTATGCACTCACATGTGTGTGTGTGTGTCTGTGTCTGTGTGTCTGTGTATGCACTCACATGTGTGTGTGTGTGCTGGGCAGACGCCCCTGGCATGCCCTGTGCCTGTGTTGGCACTGCAGTTGCCATCTGCATTTCAGGGCACGTGTGGGATCTGGCAGCCTGCTGCGGGTGCTCGGCGTGGGCAGGGGGTGTTTTTCTCCACACCTGCCTTCACCTACGGCTGCGGTTTTGATGCAGAGAGCGGCGGCGTTTGATGTCTGCGTGCGTGTGCTCTGCGGGCATTCACACAGCCTGTGTGCAGCCTGCCTCAGGGCTGCTTGCACATGCATGTGTGTGTGCACGTGTGCGAAGTGTGAGATCAGGGCCTCAGCTGGCTGCTGCTCCTGCTGGAATCCCTGCCTCCCAGGCCAAGTTAGAGATGAATACACTTGAAAGCATTTTTTCCCCCTTAGCCATCAGATTTCACCGGGAGAAGAAAAGGAACTGGGCACTTTATCTTCATTAGCAGCTGGGAGGCTCTTGGGGCAGCTTTAGTCTGGGTGATGCTCCCTCCGCCCCAGCTCTTATCCCCTGTCCTCACTCATTAGCCCTTTCCAGAGGGCAAAGGGGCTGGCTGCAGCTCTGCTGTGCCGCTGCCCTTGCTGACCACTGTGTCCCCCTGGCCTTCTCCAGTTGTCCCTAGGTAGCAGGGCTGGGAGCAAAGGGGAAGCATCCTTTTCCTTCCTGTCCTGGAAGACCCCAGAATAATTTCAGACTCCAAGAAGCTCCTGCAATTGCAAGCTGCTGCCACCTCTGGGTTTGGAATTGGCTTAGGCAGCGCTGGCTCAGGGTCTGGAGCAGTTGGGGATGGGTATGGAGGGGCTCCATGGCCAAGCCCCATGGAATGGCTGCAGCTGGGCAGGTTAAGGGCAGCCCTTTCCTTCTGAGCTGCTCATCACTGGGAAGCAGTCGTGCCCGCATCCATTAATACCCAGTAACCATGACAACTGCTGTGGAGCTGTCATCCTGTCCCCAGGCCAGCCACCAAAGGGTTCCTCTCAGAGGGGTCTCAGGACAGCAGCTTTCCTTGAATCACTGCTGTGTGTGAGGTGTCCTGTGGGCTGCACACTGCCCCACTGCCCAGGGCTGGGGTATCTGGAGGGGATACAGCACCATTCCATGCCTGCCAGGGCATCCCTGGGCAGGGCCAGGGGTGTTGCTGACAGGAACAGGGCAGGATGCTGGGGCTACCACGGCTGTGGGGAGGGATCTGGGACAGGACAGGAGCAGAGAGTGTCTGCTCCCCTCTTGCAAGCCCAGATGCTAGGCTTTCAGTGAGACAGAGAGGCAGGGGTGTTGGGGGCAGACTGCCTTAGGTAACATTCCTTCCCACTTAAAAGAAGCCATAAATCACTCATTCTTTATTAAAAGCTCTGCCTGACCGAGAGAGAAATGTCAGCAGCATAAATCAACTCTACTGCTCTCTTGCAAGGGTCCTGGCTTGCCAAGGACTGCTCCCTCCACTGTCCCCAGGTAGAGCACAGCACAGCCACACTGCTTCTGCCCACCCCCATGGACAAGGGAAGGGGTGCAGATCAGGGACCAATGATGTCAGCTGTTGGAAACCTAGGCTTTCTGGGCCAATCCTTACCTGGGGAGCCATAAGGAATAAAAGCAGGGTCCATCCAGGGAGTATGGGCCCAAGCCCTTTGCTTCCCCCTGCTTCTCAGGGCCACAGGGAGAACTGGGCAGTGCCCTGGCCCTGTGGGTGCAGGGGTGCTACAGAGGTGCTCATGTGGCTGTGGGCAGAGAGCCCTTCTCCTTCTACCTGCCTGGCAGTGAGAAGGGCTGGCCTTCCCCAAACACCCAGCCTTTGCTAGGATCTGAAAGGTGCCAGCTGAGGCCTCTCATAGCCTGCAGTTTTGCCCCAAAAGATGGGGGCTGTCCCCATTTTGCTGTTCCTGCCTACCCCTGGAGAAGAGCTGGGGGATGGGGAGCTCAGCAGGTAGGAAAACACCCCATCCAAAGCCCAAGGGCAAGCTGTATGGGGCAAGGTGCCCTCTTGCCTGCATAAGGGCAGGCAGGGGTATAGAGGCAGGCAAGAACCTGAGCAGGAGGAGGACTCACACACTGTTAAAGCATCTGCGGGCACTGAGGTAGCTGCTCTTGCTTCTCCATCTCCTGTTTTTCCAGTTAGATGCGTGGCTTAATATAGCAGCACTTATGTTGTAAAACATCAGTCATAAAGCAGAGAGGATGTGCTGTGTGGGAGCGTGTGTGAGCCAATCCCCAGCTGCTTTTTGATGTCGGCCTGGAAATTGCAGCGTCTTGGCAACGGCGGCTCGCTGGGCTTGGTGTGCAGCAGGGCCAAACCTGCCCGGCTGCAAACCTGCACTGGGCTCTGGAGCAGCCTGCAGGGCTTCCAGCCACTCCAGCTCCTCTGTCCAGAGCACAAGGGGTGGGAGCTGCTGGGGGGTCCTGGGGATGTGCACACCCTGCAGATCTCAGCTGTGCCTGGTGCCACGGAGCTGGTGCCATGGGAGCCTTCCCTTAGCAGGTATGACTAAATCTGGGGCCCAGGAGATGGGCAGCAACCAGCAGCAAGTACCCATGGGCACTGCCAGCACTGACTGGGGATGCTGAGGAGGCAGCTCTGCATGCTGACTGTTTCTGCTGCCTTGGTGGGGGAATGGCTGCCTTGGCTGCCCCCAACAGCACTGGCCTTCCTCAAACGATTTTCCCCAGAGAAGGAGCAGGATAATAAAGGAGGCTGGCGAGGCAAAATCAGACCAGGCTCAAGTAGTTTGCACACAGCCAGGTTTCCACTTGTGGGAAGGGTGAACACTGGGGGCTTCAACCTGCATGGAAGCAAGGGCTTGACTCTGTGGGGTAGCACCAGGCTGGACCAGGCAGCCAAGGATAGCTCATCTTCTTATCTCAGCCCAGGCCTCAGCTGGAGAGGGAATGGGCTGTGAGGGGAAAGAAAAGATGAGGGGGAAGGGGCTGGGACCTTCTTGCTTGGGAACTTGCCAGGACTCTTCCTTCAAAGGGAAGGAAGTCCTCAGCACAGGGCCACAGGCTTTCATCAACCACTTGCTGCAAACCCCGAACCCCATGGGGCTGTTTATCCTGGCATGGAGACCCTGTAAAATGCAGCCCTGATCTGGCTCAGAGAACATGGCTTTCCTCCCTGCAGCAACCCCAGCAGCAGGGCTGTGACAGCTCTCCAGGGCCCTGCTCAGTCCCCACACAGCCCTGGAGCAGCTGAGGCTCACCAGGGCACAGAGTCTTGGGGTCCCATCTCAGCTACTCACGGACCTGAAAGCAGGTCCCAGCCCCAGGGGGGTGAGGGGACATGAGCAGAGCTTGTCACCACGGCTCGCTGGCACCCCCAAAGGGTCTGACCTGCTAAGTGTGTCTCCCAGATGGCCAGGGTGCCCGGTAGTTTCCCACGTTTCCTCCCACCTGCCACCCATCATATTTTGCATTTCTCCCTCTATCTTATCTCCCTACCAGCTCACCCCTTTGCAGCTGGTGTCTTGTTTTCCCTCTGCCCTGTCCCTTGCTCCTTGGCCTCACCTGCTCCAGCTCCAGCCCAGCTCCCATGCCCAAGGGCCTCGAGGCAGGGCCCTGATAAGGGCCAGACCAAACAAGAACCTTTTGTGCCATGCTGAGCTCATCCACGGGAGCTTGGAGAAGACCTGGCCTGGGCAGGGCAAACAGCAATGCACAGAGGGACAGAGTGGCTCAGTGCCTCGTGTGGTGTCAGACATGCAGCATGATCCTGCCTCAGTTTCCCAACTTCTCTGAAAATCTTTCTTCTGCCCCTGCTCAAAGAAGTTTACGTTCCTGGAGCAGGGAGGGAAAAGGGCCCATGATGAGCGCTGAACTGGGGAGGGAGGGCACATGTCCTGCTGAGAGATGCTGTCAGTGCTGAGCCCTGTGTGCACAGCGGGCCTGGCAGCCAGCAAGTGGAAGGAATAAAATTCTCCCCCCTCTCGAGCCGCTGCCGGGTTAATATTCCCTCTAACGACAGACGGCTCCTTTTATCCTCTCTCGCACTCCCGCCAGTGATTTAATCTTGGAACAAGCCGTGATTATTTCCTGTACAGCTGCCTCCCTCGCTTCCACCACAGACCAGGCTTGACAGCATCCCACCAGGCAAGGAGCAGACTCTCCTGCAGGCCCCAGCCTGGCCATGGCCGAGGGCAGACAGACCCTCTCCAGCACCCTGCCTTCCCAGCCCTACACTGGGGGAGCCATGGAAAAATGAGGAGCAATCAGTGATGGGAAGGAACCCTTCATGGAACTGGCAAACACCAGGGGAGAAAGGAAGGTGTGGTGGATTGATATGGAAGGTGGTGGATTGCTTGACTGGGGGATCTTTCAGGTCCCAGCTTCATGAGGCAGGTCTGGGGCTGTGAGAGGAGTCTGGTGGGTGTCAAACTGTCTTTGGGGGCTATCATGGTATCATTGCTGAAACAATTACCCCTGAACCCCTCAAAGCTAAGGCAGTTGGATCTCAGGCTGCCAGTCCTTGGTGTAGGGCTGCTGAGGACTGGCAAATGCAGGCTCTTCTCCCATAGGTCCTTACAGTCCTTTTGATCTCACAGTGCTTGAGCAGACGCACCTTGAGCACAGGGCCACAGGGCACACAGCCTGGAATGCTCCATCACTGGCCAGCAGCAGCTCCAGAGGGTCAGGGGATCCTTGGGGACCCACGCACAACTGGAATGGGCAAGATCCACTTTGCATGGAGAGCTTGGCAGGAGCTGGGACTCACCCCATCCTCCACGCAGTGAATGTAGTCAGCCCCAAGCCCTGGAAAAACATGAGGCCAGAACACCACTGAGGGCAATCTCCCAAGTCCCCTTGAGCTGCTGCTGGGGAGAAGGCTTCCAAAATGTGTCAATGTCCACTAACTACCTGCAAGCAGGCAATTACTGCTGGGCAAGTGGGGCTAGTGGGGGTCAGCACTTGTCGCCAGAGCATATTTACATGACGTGCATTCTTGTCCTTCACATTTCTTGTGCATTTCGTGGAGGGCTGGAGAAAGCCAGGGTCCCTCCTTGCCAGGATAGGGAAAAGAAGCGAGAGACCGGGCCTGGCCCAGGGCCACCCCATCAGCACCAAAACGTGGGGTGCAGCTCCACCTGGTGGACAGCCAGCCCCCCCCCCCCAGTGTCACCGAGTCCCCTTGGCCACCAGACACAGACAAGGCACCCCAAGAGCTGCAGCTTACGGCTTTGCCTTCCCAGTCTCCACTGGAAACAGATCCAGGGGATGCAGCCTCATCGCAGCGCTTGGGAGGCTCCAGCACTTTGGAATGCTGAGGCAGCATTGACCTGTGGATGCACACGCTGCTGCAAGCATGCAGCTGCACATGCACACAGCCTGGGCAGAGAGCAGCAGGAGAGCTGGTGCAGAGCCAGCTGTGCCCCCACAACCTGCCCTTGGCGTCCTGAGTGTCCCATGTGCCTGCAGGAGAGCTTAAAGCAGGGCAGCTGCCTGTCTGCCAGATGAAGCAATCCCGAGGGACTGGATTGTTCAGCTCCTGCCAGCCAGGGAGATGTGGCAACTGCTCTCACCTAGAAACCAGGGGTCCTGGGCTCAACACCCAGCAGCTACACGCTCCTGGATAAATCTCTGCTGACTGCCCAGGAGGATACTTGCACAGATGCTTTTGTTGCCTCATGCTTCCCTTTGTCCTCTTCCCCCAGGATTCTCCGCACACACAGAGCATCCTGTGGCATCCCTTCCACCCCAGCACAGAGCCCTCAGCCCTTTCACTGCCAGAGATGCCCCGAGCTTCTGCCCGGCCGGGAGGTGCTGGGTCTTTGCAGGTGACAGACAGCAGGAAGGAATCAGTCACCAAACGGGCAACCAGACGCTTTCCCTCAGAGCCCTGCGATGTTCCCGCAGCTGTGCCAGAGCCCCTGACAGCCAGTATCCCCAAAGCGGAGGGAGGCAAGGAATTAACGGTGATGGGCTGGGCACACAGCCGCTGGAGACGCATCCTGGAGACGGGGGGAGCCGAGCGGCGCTGGAGCAGCTGCGGGGGCGGCTGCCGCGAGAGGGCAGCGCAGCCCCGGCCCGGCCACCCCCGAGCCCCCCGGAGCCGCCACCGCGCCCGCCTCCGCCTCAGCCTCTCGGGGCTCCAGCGCAGAGAGCACCGTCACCTCCCCGCGCTGGGCTGGAAGGGGACTCCTGATGGAGCCTGAATTGGTTGCAGGGAGGATAATCAGCCCTTCATCAACCTCTATCACCCTGCGGCTGTGTGGATTTTCTCCTGCCACAAGACCTTACCGGTGCGCTGGCAGGCATTTGAGCAGCCCATGGCGATACCTCGTGCCTCCCTGTTATTCCCTCTTGTTCCACTCAGCGCTTGGAGCTCTTTCCCTAAGGGCTTTAGTGGCAGCAATCCTGTGAGGGATGTGGGCTGGAAGCATCGCCTTGGTGGCAATCAATCCATATCCTCACCCCTCGGTCAGCAAGGACTGCCTTGCCTCTCCCACCAGCAGCCCAGTGTTGGACCCATCTCTCTGCCTATAGATTAGGAAGCAGAGATGTGTTTTCATGTGGATTCAAGCCCGCCTCTGCCTTGCATGTTTTCCACCCGGAGAAGCTGCGTTTCTCCAGCTCTCTGAGCCATTCCCATCACCACCGTTCAGCAAATGGCAGGACAAAAATAGCTTCTCTCCAGGGGCTGCAACAGGGCTGCTTGACTTGAGTGTGCTCTGCTTCTCTCTACTGTGTGAATCCAGGGCTGACTGCAGAGCAGGGGCTGCACAAGCTTCTCCAGCCCCCCTAGGTGGGCACTGCTCCCCACCCTGAGCAGCACTAGGCAGGTATTGCTGGGGAAGCTGTGGTGGACCCACAGCTATAGCCCCCTGCCCTTGAGCTGGGACAGGGATAGGAGACAGGTGAAAGATAACCAGGAATGGAAAAGGGAGAGATGCCTGGGCTGAGGTGGCCAGAAGCACAAGCCAGTTGTCCTCCCTGGGCTCTGTAGACATCCTGCCAGCCAGGTCCTCTGAGGCTTCCCAGCCCCAGGGCTACCAGCGCAGCCAGGACTTCTGCTGGAAGCTGTCTGCTGTGCAGCCTGGGGAGGGGGAGCATCAGGGCTGTCAGACCTGCTCACTGAGGGATGTACTGACACCGAGCTCCATCTCCATGGGCAAGGCAGTGCGGGAGCTGGCTGGCCAGCTGCTGCCAGGGAGACAGTCCTTTCCCTGCCTGCCTTTGCCAGTACAGACAGACCACGGCGCAGCAAGTGAGCTATTAAAGAACAGCTCTAGCCAGCCAGCAAATTCAGCTCATTCATCATTCTGGAGCAGGCAGGGGGACGTGCCAACTGCTTTAAGCCAGGACCCATCACAAGCCTGTGTCCAATAGCTCAGCAGCCTGGAAGCTGACTAGGGGGCTCTGGACCCTCCAAAATGCCTTTTATGTCGTGGGGGTGCTGGGGGAGCTGCCCTGCCCCAGGCTGAGAGCTTATGCATTTCTGAGCCAGAGCCCCAGCATGGGATCATCATGCCAGAGACAGTTTGGAGAGGATGTGGCAGCTGGCATGAGCTTAGCCAAGGCCTGAGCTGCCCCCCATTTCCACCTGAACCAGGCAGGCAGAGCTGCACAGCTCTGTGTCTGGGAGGCTCAGGTCAGGTGAAGCAGAGAGAGAGACTGCCAGGCACCTGCAGGGAGCTGTGTGGATCCCACAGGTCACTGCTAGCTCTCTCAAAGAGTTTTTACAGTACTGCCTACAGGACTGGTTTTACACCAGCTTCTCTCCCCTGGTGCTGCTGTCTTCCCACCAGTCTCCATCCCTAGAGCCCAGTCAGCTGTGCTGGGAACCAGAGTGCTCCAACTTCCCATCTGGAACTCCCCTGATTCTGGACAGGGATACCCCTTTACATGGCCCAGATTAGGGTTTTGGACAACAAAGCATCCCTTTGTTGGTGCTAGCAGGTCACTGAAGTATGTGTTGCCCTGCTAGAGTGACCCTTAGTCACAGAGGATCTGTGTATGCCAAGAGTGCCCCTACAAATCCACCCTACCTGGGTGAAGATTTAGCCAAGGGCAGAAGTCTGAGAGCTGCGAGACTGACTGTGCCTGAAGATCTACTTCATTCCTCCCTTTCGTCTGAGGGCATGTCATTGCTGCTACCTGGAGTGGGAACCCAAATTCCTTGGGGAAGGGAAATGCTGCCCTTCCCTCCTGCTTTGTGCCTTTCCCTACCAGCTGACCAAGAAAGAGGCCAAGAAGAGATGGTCTCAGGGATGTAGCTTGTGCTATAGCATTGCCTGCCAGCCTCAGGGCTTGAGCCTGAAGAATAAAACCAAAGCGTGGGGAAAAGATCCTCTTCTTTCACATGGAAGTGCAGCTGCCTCCTATGTAAGCTGCAAAGCTGCTTCTTTACCCACGTAAGAAACATCCTGCTGTTCTTTTGGGGCTTGGGTAATTCCACAGTGCTTGCAGGAAGCTGTTACCACTGTCAGCAATGCTGTCTTGGAGAAGGACTAGGGGCCCGCTGACCTCCTCTGCCCCAGAGCTGCTGCCGCAGCAGGACACAAGCTGCAAGCAAGAAGGGAATAATGCCCTGGAGCTCCTGTGCTGCTCATAGCTGAGGCCTCGAGCTGCATCACTAAACAGCCCTGAGCTGGATTTTTAAAGAGGCTTCAGCCAAATGTCTCCTCCTGGGAGTGGTGGGAGGTGCATGCACACTGAGCAGAGTGGTGCAGCAGCCACAAACCCAGCCAGGGCTGGGGAATTCTCTGGCCTCTGCTGTGCAGTCCAGCTCATCACTGCCAAACAGGAATAACCTTTATGAATGAGTTCTGGGAAGCCAGTTTGGGAGAGCTCACACAGCATGGGGGAGGCTTCGTGGAGCCTTCTTCAACAGGAGCCAGTAGTATGCAGAAAGGTCTCTGCTTCCTCTCCTGAAACCCACCTCAGCTCTGGGTTTCTGAGACCACATGTGCACACCAGAAGATCCTTAAACATGCAAAGAGAGCAAAGACAACAAGCTCCCTCCTATCCCCTCCCTAGGGCTTCTCCATCTTCTTGGCCAGGTTGAAACCGGCTATATCTAAAGGTGCTGACTTAATGGTCATCACAAACCCTGTCCTGATTTTCCTCCTCTGTATTTATACCCTTTACCAAATCTGCATGGTTACTTCAGCCCAGCCTAAGCTGGCCTCGAGTAGGTAATGCTGGCCCAGATCCACTTTGGTTCTGGCCACTCCCAAAGCAAACCTCTGCATCTGAGGGTCTGTGTGTACACGTGCCTGTTCCCTGCAGATGCCACTGCAGGGACAGCAGCTGGCCACAGTGCAGGATATGTGGGAATGAAACTTTGCTCTATTTCCTTGCCATGGTCCAGAGGGCACAGGCCTCTCCCCTGCCCCAGAGGGGCAAGTCAGCCCCAAGCATGAGGAGGCCAGTCTAGAAGCCTGAAACATGGCTCCGAGTCTGCGCTTTCTTTGCGAACACCTCCAGCATCGGCAGTGCAGGAGGAAGTGGGGAGGGGAGAGGGTGGGCTGGTTTAGCTCCTCCCAGCTGAGAATTCATTACCGCCCGTTAGCCTGGATCCATCCTGCAGCAGCTACATCCTGGCAACAACATGTGTTCATTTCACACATAAAATGCTGTATCAAAATGCATCCTTGAGACATTCCCCCTGAAACCTTTTCCAGCTGCCTCTCCCAGCGCTTCACTTGTGGAGCAGTCCCTGCAATTGGGATGTTTTGCTCTTAATGGATGCCTGGCACCCATCATAGAAATCATAGAAATCAGGGCTGCAGCTCATGAGAAATACAAGAGGGATCTTCCTGCATGGAGCAGAGAGGCAGCAACATCTATGGCGTGCTCTGCTCCATAGAGGGAGAAGCAGCAGCTATGCTCATGCACGTGGCTGGTTTATTGCACACCATTTGCAATGATGCAGAAGTGCAGCATCTCTTCCCTCCCCTCCTTCCCTGTGGGTTTGGGAGCTTTGGGCAGCAGAGCTGGCTGGTCTTGCCTTGGGAACATGGAAGTGGTCTTGTCCCGTTTCTCTGAGGTCCCTGACTGCTGCCTGATGCTGGTGACTGTCAGCCTGGTGGTAAATCTCCCTTCCACAGCTGAGTGGGAAGAGGCAGGGTGGGTGAAGGACCCCACGCTTGCACAGCAGGTCATGGGAGTGCTTCCCCATGGCACCCTCTGACTCCTTGTGGAGCCATTCCCAGGGCTGGGCTGGCTCTCGAGAGAGATGAGGCTCGGCCACCAAGGCTAAGCTTTTCATGTTGGCTGCCGAGTCTTGCACCAGCCTTGCACCCACCCCAAGCCTTCTCCAGCTTCCCTCTGAGCACCCGTTCTTCTTGATCCTCACACCTCCTCAGCCTTTCCTCTAGCATTTTCAGAGGCTTCTTCCCCACCGTGTACCCCTAGCACCCCTGGGCCAGGGGGCTCTGCTGGTCTGGGAAGGTTCATCCCTTTCCTTGTAGGTAAGAAAACAGAGCAGGACTTGGCAGGAACGGCCGAGTCCAGCAGCCCTCCCCAGACCCTCCCCGTGCCCCCTGTCCTCTGGGTTCCCCCCCACGTCCCCCAGACAAAGGGCTGGGGTCTGTGACAGCATCGCAGGTCCCAGCCCGTCCGCCCTGGCGGCCGCACCGAACGAACCCCCCACCGGTGAAGGTCACGCCGGGGCGGCGGCCGCCGGGCAAAGCCACCCCTCGCTCTCCCCCCCCGCCGCCCACCGGCGAGGGGCGGGCGCACCGGGGCCCCGTGCGGCGGCGATTGGCTGCGGGCGGGGAGGCGGGGAGCGGCGGGGCCGCGGCTGGCTGCAGCGGCGGGCGCGGAGCCCAGAGCGGGCGCGGCGGAGCATCTTCGGGCACCGCGGCCCCGGTGCGGGCCGCCTCCCCCGCAGCTCCCGGCCTCATATGGGCGGTGCCGGCGCCCCGGCCCCCGCACGCCCGTCCCGCTCGGCGTTAGCATGGGCACGGTGCTCTCCCTCTCCCCCGCCGCCTCCTCGGGCAAGGGCGGCGGCGGCGGGGGGCTGCTGGCCGAGAAGGCGCCGGGAAGGGTGCCGGGCAAGGGCGAGAGCCGGCTGAAGCGCCCCGGCGTGCTCATCTCGGCGCTCACCTGGAAGCGGCTGGTGGCCGCCTCGGCCAAGAAGAAGAAAAGCACCAAGAAGGTGACGCCGAAGCCCGGCGGCGGGGCCCCGGGGGGGGCCCCAGGCCAGCCCGACCCGCTGGTGGTGCAGCGCAACCGCGAGAACTTGCGCAAGTCGGTGGTGGGGCCGGCCGACGGTGCCAAGCAGGGCCCGCTGGCCGTGCCGGTGCCCACGGTGCCCTCGGCGCCGCAGGAGCTGCACCCGGGCTCCGGCGGGGGAAAGCCGCCGCCGCCACCGCCGCCGGCCGGCAGCCGCCCCGCGGGCTCCCCGCGCCGCGTGGTGGTGCAGGCGTCCACCGGCGAGCTGCTGCGCTGCTTGGGGGACTTCGTGTGCCGCCGCTGCTACCGCCTGAAGGAGCTGAGCCCCGGCGAACTCATCTCGTGGTTTCGCAGCGTGGACCGCTCGCTGCTGCTGCAGGGCTGGCAGGACCAGGGCTTCATCACCCCGGCCAACCTGGTGTTCGTCTACCTGCTGTGCCGGGAAGCGCTGCGGGGCGAAGACATCGGCAGCCAGGCCGAGCTGCAGGCCGCCTTCCTCACCTGCCTGTATCTCGCCTACTCCTACATGGGCAACGAGATCTCCTACCCGCTCAAGCCCTTCCTGGTGGAGGGAGACAAGGGGCGCTTCTGGGAGCGCTGCCTGGGCATCATCCAGCGCCTCAGCGCCAAGATGCTGCGAATCAACGCGGACCCGCACTACTTCACGCAACTCTTCCAGGACCTCAAGAGCGAGGGCGAGGGCGGAGACGGGTCCAAGCACTGGACGATCAGCCTGGACCGTTAGGGAGGTACCAGGCCCCCGGCGCCGGGGGCGGAAGGGGCCGCGCACCGAGGGGCGGGGGAGGCGAAGGACTGTCGGATTCCCCCCCCTGCCCCCGCATCCTCCTCGCCTTCCCCCTTCCCCGGCCGTCAGTTCCACGGAGACGCTGCTTGGACCCTCCCTGCTCCGGATCCGGCTGCCCTCCTCCCCCGCCTCCGACCCCAGCTGGGGGCTGCGCTCCGGAGCTCCGAGGCGGCGGCGAAGACCGGGGAGGGGGAGCGCTGCCCCTCCCTCCTTGGCCAAGGGTGGGAGGGGGAGGCTGCGGAGGAGCGGAGGCTCCCGGATGCGGAGAAAAGGGGTGAAAAAATGGATGTGGGGGCCGGGGGCAGGAGGGCTCGGGGTGGGGGTTTTGGGGTGTGGCGGGTGCCCGGGTAGAGGGTGCATGTGAAGGAGTCCCTGGCGCGGGCAGGGCCGCCCCGCGCCTCCGCAGCGCTCCCGGCGCTGTCCGTGGTGCTGGAGCTGCCGCGCCTGAGCAGACAAAGGAGGGGATTGCGGGCACGGCTGGGGGGGTTCTGTGGGCGATGCCTTCCCCCCCGCCCCCCTCGGCCCACGTGTGGTATATGGGCCCCCTCCCCCAGCATGGGTGACGCTGCCCCTCACCCCGCGGGAGCCGCCCGCAAACCCCTTTGTTCGAGCCGCTGGTGAAGGGGGGGTGCCCACGCCCCTCCCCTCGGGCAAATCCCCCCCGTGTGCCCCCCGAAACAGGGGGTGATGCCTCCCGTCCTTGGCTTGCTGCGGGAAGAGGGGTCTGTGCCAGAGGAGGCCTAGGGTGCCCAAACGGAGGGGCCTGCTATGGGAGGGGGGGGGGGGGGTCTCCTCTCCTCTTGCTTTGCTTCACTGGAGAATAAAGAGGTGGCCTGGATGGGCCTGCGGTGGCTCCTGGACTTGCTGGGCTGTGGGGTGCAAGGGCAATTGGGGTAACACCCCAAGCTCCCGGTCATGACCCACTCTTCCCCAAGAGGGATGGGGGGCCCTGGTTCCCAAAGGGGTTTTACTCCCTGATGTGAGTTGGGGGTCAAATTTTCACCCCTCTTTGTGCCCAAGGCCAGTTCTGGTCCACCTGAGTGTCTCTTGGACCCTTGTGAGCTCTCCTGGCCTCCTCCATTCCAGATGGAAATTCCTGATGCCTGTCTGCCACACTGAATTTGAACAGGATGCCACAGTTTATGTCACCTCCATTTTTTTAAAATTTAATTTTCTTTTTCCTGAAGCTATGCCCTCCCTCACCTCACTTCTCCCTACCTCTGCTCTGCAGGGCTGGGCTCCCTTTTCCTGGCAGCAGCAGCAGGCTGTGGGAGCTGTGCTGCTATCCCTGTTACCAGCTCTGTGCTTCTGCAGACCTCCAGGGAAGAGGGGTGGAGCACGGGAAAGCTTTGCCTTTTATAAAACTGGTTGCTATGCTTCAGGGTGCTGAATTTTCCAGGACTCCTTTAGCAGAAGCTGCTGCACATGCTCTCTGGCTGGGGTCTGCATCCAGGGCTTCACAGCCCCTCTGAGCCAGGCATTTGGGCTCCCCTCAGCTGGGAAGAGCTGTGCTGGCTCTGCAGGTCATGGAGGGTAAGCTGGATTCCCTCTACCTTTGTGTGCATCAGCAGAGCTGCTAATTAGGCCCAATCTGGCTCATTCAGGCAAAGCTGTGCTGCCAGGAAGACAGCACAGATGTCCCTGTGACAGGGCTGACCTGGCAGGGCGCTGTGCGAGGCTTTTCCGTGGCTGTGTGAACCCAACGAGACCCATGCTGCTCCTGTCCTCCCTCTCCTCATGGGTGCTCCTGTCTGTGCCTTTAGAGAGACATTCAGGTGACCTTGTGGTGAGCTCTCTGGGCCACAAGGCATTCCCAACCCACCCCAACTTTGGCCATACCCACATCTTGTCATGGGAAAGGTAACTCTGGCTTCAACTGGTGGAACTGAGGCCTTACAGCTCCTACAGGGCTGCTGGGAGAGCCCTGTGTCTCCTGTACCAGCGTTTTGCAGAGAGGGAAACTGAGGCACAGTGAGATGAATACAGCAAGGTAGTCTGCATTACAGGGTAACATCTGAGCCATTGGTACCAGCTATTTCCACCCTGGGCTGTGGTGTTTGTCCACAAACATGTGATTTCTATTCCCAGCTGTAGGGCTTTATGGAGTCTCCTCCCGGAGCTGAACAGCCTCCCAGCACTGGAGGATTTTCCCACCCTACAGATCTCCTTAGAGACACTCACAGGGTTATTCCAGCTTCAAGCCCCAGCCTTTCAAGTTGCTTCCAGCTGCAGTGAGGCCATGTCCTTCCCCTCCTCCCTTGTGTTTCATTGATTAAGAGTCCTAGGCCTCACTGGGGGATTTAGGAAGAGCTAATTGCAGACTGGTAATTGAAGACAGCTTGGAGTCTCTGGAAATGTCAAGGAATGAGAGAGGAGCTTAGATGCTCCCATGCATTTAAATATGCATCATTGGCTCAGCCAGAGCCTTGCTGGGGGGAGGGAGGGAGACAGACAGACATGTCTCTGGTTTTCCCTATCCCAGAGGACCTCATAGAGCTGCTGGGGGGAACAAGGCAGGGGTAGCACTAATCTTACCTTGTCTGGGAGCTTTCTGCTCCTCCCAAGGCAAAAGAGAGAACACAAAATGGCTGGGTACTGAGGGTGGGAATCTCAGGTTAGAGAGCTTGGTTTTCCCCTTTTTAAAACTGTGATTTGACATGCCAGACTCCTGTGCTGCTGCACAATTGATGGTCTGGACTCAGGAGGCAGCTGTTGGACAGCAGCAAGGGGAATGGAGAGAGCTCGTGTCCAAACCTGTGATGGCTGCAGTGCTCCCTGAGGAGCAGTGAGGGACTGAGACCCTCCCAGGAGGGACTGAGACCCCCCCAGTGCTGCCATCCACAGGGCCCAGCAGTGCCCGGGGTTGCAGGGATGAGAGGATTCACACTGGGTTTGGGACTTGGAGGTAGAGCAACAGGGCCAAATCAGTGATCAGTCACTGCAGGGATCCAGGTGAGGGGTGCCAGTGCTTTCCTAGTTTGAAATTCCTCCAGCAGCAGCACATCTCCTTTCCATGCCTCACAGTGGGTGCCCCATCTGCTCCACATTGCAGCAGCAGAGGTTGGCTCTGCAGCCCACAGTGGTTCAGCCCCTCCTGCCCCAGGGAGGTCTCTGCTCAGGCCAGAGCACCCTTGTCTTCCTTCCCAAAGGTGCAAAGGTCTCTTGGATGCACCCTGGGTGGCAGTGGATCCCAAGGATGCATAGTCACATGTGAAAAAGGGAATTTCTGCCTGGAGTCATGGAAGAAGCTCTGTGGGACTTCCCTTGCCTGACTGCTCTGTCTGTGGAGCAAATTCCGTGGGCTGGATGAGCTGGCCATAGCACTGGGGCAGGGGTGACAGGCAGCTGGAGCAGCCAGCCTGGCAAGCCATGCCTCTTCCATGTCAGACAAACAGCAGGGAAGCCGTGGTTTAGCTATTAAGAGCTGTCATCATCCCCCAGAATGACTTGGAGATGCTCCATGGGAGGAAAAGGCTCTGGATGATGCAGACCCAGCACCTGCTTGGCTGCTGAAGGACCTGCCTTGGCCCAGCTTTCTGCAAAGCCTTTCCTCATTTCCCTGCAGGGATGCTGGATGATGTTCCTCGAGGCAGATGGGAGTGGGAGGTCTCTCTTTGCCTCCGTGGGAGCCACTGGAGCACTGGCTCCATTGCAGCTTTGGCTGTTGCTGCCCTGTTGAAATGGGGATGGCTGGTGGGGGCAGGGCTCTGGTCACCTCCCTGCTCTGTGGCACTTCAGCCACAGCTGCTCACGAGGGCCTGGGGGCAAAATGGCCTAGGGAGACGGCAGCAAGGGCAGAGAGAGCCAGAGCATCCCAGACTAAATTGGCTGACGAGATATTTGTGCTCAGGGAGGGGCAGGATGCTGCCACAGGGTCTCATTTGAGGGAAGACACATCCAGGTTGGGTGGAAGGCTGCAAGAGCTCTGCCTGTGCCTAGGGCGGCCCAGTGGCAGGCATGGGACTGAGGGAGGTGGGATGGCATCAATTTGGTTCCCACTGTAGCCAAAGCACAGCCTGTGGCATTGCCTGGCTGATGTGTTTGGGAATGAGGGCACAGACTGGGAACAGCTCAGTGCCAGGAGGCTGGGGCAGGAGAGGAAGGGGAACTGGCTGCCTTGGAGCCCTGCTGGGATGGTTGATCCTTCTGCCACAGAGCCTGGCAGAGCAGAAGGCCAGGGCTGCAGAGGCTGGGTCATTACCTCCAGCTCACTGAGAGCTGAGCGTGGAGGCTTCCCTGTGCTGGGTCCCCTGCCTGTCTCACAGTCCTTTGTCACTTCTGAGGACTTAGCTCCTTAGGGGGCAGCCAGGCAGAACCCAGCTGTGACCCAGGGCAGATGTGGGGAGTCTGCCCCAGGGAGTGAGTGTCCCCTGGCTGGAACAGGGACTGCTCCCTCATCAGAAGGCCTGCATTAGAGCATAATCTGGCATTAGTGCATTAATCCAGCCCTCCTGCCCTCAGCAAAGCCCACACCAAGGTCTCAGTGTACAGCTGGACAGCAGCAGCACCAGGACACTCTCCCTGGCCACCCCTGATGGGCACCAGAGAGGAGGTGGCAGCAGGGACAAGGTTTGGGTTTATGGGGGCACTACAGCCCCAGCCCTCAGCACACTGCCAAGGGAGAGAGCATCTTCTGGAAGCATCCCTGTTGCTTTCTTGGAGGGACTTCACAGGGGTTTTGGAGCCTGGCTGCCTGCACCTGCAGGCTCTGGCTGAGCCACACTAAGTCACGAAACACTTTGCAGGGAGCCAGGCCAAGAGAAGGTGGTGTCTGGAGAGAGGATGTGAGTCAGCAGCTCGGGTGTAGGGGGCTGAGGAGCCAGTGCAGCTGGGATGAGGAGAGAATGAAGGAGGTGGGAGTTAGGAGAGCTGGAGAGGGTGCAGGAGTGGGCAGGGAGGCAGACTGTGTCCCCCAGGGCAGACATGGCCTGGCTGTACTGCAAAGGCTCTTCCCAGCATGACAAATGAAGACAGTGGCAACATGACTTCACTAAAATAGGGGAGGGACTAATCCATTCCCTCTCTGATACATTATGGGGGGACTGGAAGATTTTGGGGGAGTTGGAGAGGTCCCCCTGTCATGCTGGCAAGAGGCTGGCGTCAGGGCAGCCCTCTTGCCAGCTGAGCAAAGCCAGACACAAAGATGCATTTGTTGGGGTGTTTTTTAGTGGGGAAAAAAAATCATCCTTCTTCCTTTAATCACAGAGCAGCAGAGGAAGCTGCTGGGCCATGTGCTCTGCTCCCTCAGTCTTCCCAGCACAGGCTGAAGCCCCTTGGGACTGTGTTCCCCATCTCACCCCACACAGGGCACCCAAGGCCTCCCCTCAGGTAGGTTGGAAGCCCACAGGTGCACTGAGTGCAGCTCTCAGCCACACAAAATGGGCTCCTCACCAGCTGGTGCACCCCACAGCCACACACGGTGCTGCCCCTCTGCCCCCCGGGCTGGGCACCCCTGCCCAGGGCCAGGGATGGTGTTCCAGGGGGAGCTGTGCTGGGTTCGGCCCTGCTTGCCCATTGGCAGGATTTTGCTGCAGTCTGCTCCGAGCCCGTGGTTTTGGTGACTGAGGAAACCTGCAGAAAGCAGCACTGCTGGTGGATTGGGTCAGACGGGGCTCTGGGAGGAGGAGGAGGGAGGCTGGGTTGGGTGAAGCTGGTGCTCTGTTCAGCCCTCCAATAAACTCAACATGTGAGGGGAGGTGGCTCCCAGTGGAGCCTGGGGATGGGAGCATCTCGAGTTGCCATGGTGACCGCGGCTGCATCCTCAGGCAGGCAAGAACATCGCTGGTGCAGCCCCGCATGGGTGTCCCCCGCTCTGCTTCCTTCCCGGCTGCCGTCCCCGGGGAGAGCAGGGCTGGTGCCCGGCCTTTGGCATGGCACCCAGGGGACAGAGCGCTGGGACGGTGGCACCCAGGGGACAGAGCGCTGGGACGGTGGCACCCAGGGGACAGAGCGCTGGGACGGTGCCAGCTGGGCTCGGAGCAGAGCGGAGCGAGCCGCAGCTCAGCCTGTTGCTCCGGGTGTGTGCGGCCGCCCTCCCTCTCCCGAACAGGTAAGTCCCCCTTTTCCCTAGCGTGTCCCGCCTCCAGTCCATCGGGGATCCGGGCTGCAAGGTCGGGCCGGGCTCACCTGGGCTTCCCTGGTACAGACCCCGGCAGAGGGACGGGAAGGGGGAAGGGAGGAGCTACCAGTGACCCACATCCCTTAATCCGCGTCCTGCCCTGCGTCACGCAGTTACCTAAGCCCCGGAGCAGCTCCCCCGGCGAGGGCACAGCCTCTGCCCCGTCTCTCAGGGGGCCACTTGTGGCCATTTCCCCCATTTTGCCCTTGATAAGTGAAACTGGGGGGCAGGGGATGTCTCCAGCCTGCCTCGGCGCTGGTTGCATGGGGGTAACGACTCCTTTTCCCCCTCGCTTCACCTCCTGCCGTGCCTGGGAACAGTCTGTGCAACACCCGGAAACCCTGGAGGCAGGGACAGTCCCCTCCCAGTCCCTGCAACTCCTTTCGCTCTCAGGGGTTCTCTGCCAGCAGCATCAGCCCCCCCAGTTCACAGCCTGAGCCCTCCCCAGAGGACACACTGACATCAGATCCCACTCCCTTAAGCTGATTAGGGCAGTAAGGATGCATCGGAGCAGATGCCACCAAGGCTGGAGAGTGACCAGACCCTGGAGGGCTGCAGAAGGGGCAGCATGGAGCCCCCAGATGTGGGAACTGTTGTGGTCTGGGGCATGAAGGGAGAAGAGGTGGGGGCTGACCACTCCTTCCATGGGCTGGGGAGCTGTATGACTCCCCCTGCACAGCTGGTTTGATCCCTGAGGCAAGCCTGGGAGCCTGAGAACAGCATATGTGGCTTTCCTGAAGGGGAGTCTCAGGTAACCCAGAGGTTTCCAGCTCTGTCCTCTCTCCTGGGGATTGTAAGAACTGGAGGTGACACCTGGAGAAAAGATGATGCAGACAACGGCCACATCCTTCCCACCCCAGCCCTGAAGGTGTTCTGGCTCAGATGGGAGAGGATTTGCTGAGCGGTTCCTCCTCTCACCAGCTCCCTTCAGACAGGAGAGGACACAGGTGACAGCACCTCTCTGTTTTATTGAACACCAACCCCACCCCCCGGCCAGTGCGGAGCTCAGCGTGCCCAGCTCTTGTGCATCCACTGGGCCAAAGTCCTGCTCCAGAGGATGGGGGCAGCTCCTTGAACCCAGGGGGAGAGACTCAGGGCTGCCCCTTGGTGCCTGGGGCTCCCAGGCCTGCTGTCATCCCTTCTTCTGCTCCACCACCCATGCTGCCTTGTACCTGGGGATGTTCCCGCTTATGGAGGGTGTCCCACCAAGCCCTGCATGTGAGAGGCTAAAGCTGGAGTAAAACTGGAACATTAATTAAAGTGATGAGCAGGACACCGGCTCATGTGCAGGGTGTCAGGGACTGTCTGTGGTGTGATCCTTGGGCACTGGGGGGAGGGCAGAGCTGCAGAGACCAGGCTATGCTGCCTCCAGGCTCTGGTCTTGCCCTGAGACCTGACAGTGAGCCCCACACTTGTCCCTGGCATGTCCAACCCCAGAACCCTGCCCTGGGTCTGAGTGAACCCATAGAAAGCATCTGCTCTCCAGACCAAGGCTTCTCCTGAGGTCTGAAGGAAGTCACCTTCAGGCAGCAGGTATAGGAGGGATGGAGGAAACAAAGCCTTTGGAGACAAAGGTGAGGGGACCAAGTGGTCAGGGAAGGTCCCCTTTCCTTGTCCCTGCTCAGTGGGATCCTCATTCATGGACACAGCTGCCCTGGGGCCCCAGCTCCAGACTCCTCTCTGCAGGGAATGGGAGGGCAGGCACAGGCTGGAGGCAGAGCCAGGGACATTCATGGCATGGGCAGCACGTTGCAAAGGAAAGGTGGGGCAATGTCCCTGCCAGGAGAGGAGCCTGTGGTTTTTCCTTCCATTCACACCCTGCTTTAGGTATCCACATCCATTCCTAGAATCATGGATACTTCCTCATCTTAAATTTAGATGGCTTCCCTCCTCCAGCCACCCACATCAGAGAACAAACCCAGCAATCCTGCAAGCACCCCCCATCCCCCACACCACAGCAAACATAAAAGGGGGCAAGTGAGAGCAGGGCACAATCCCATCCCCCACCCCTCCCCGCTGAGCTTCCCAAATCCACAGCCCCACGCTGCCAGGGCCATGGAGCATCCACGTGGCACAGCCGAGCCCCTAATGGTAATGGTTGTTCATGTTGTTGAGGTGGGAGGCTGCCATGGCGCTGAACGAGGCTGAGGGCTGGAGCCCGTGCCCCGGGTAGAGGGATGGGCTGGAGCCAGCCCAGTAGGAGAAGCCAGCCGGCGTCACTCCCGAGGTCATGAGGTTGAGTTTGGAGATGCCCGAGAAGGGCAGCGGTGCCAGGTTGCCCTGGAATTTGTAGAGGGCATGGTCTGGGGTGGCCGGCTGGCACACCTGGGCCAGCCCGTGGAAGTCGAACTTGTAGGCGTAGCGCTTGCCGTGCACCTTGGTCATGATGTTCTTGTCGTAGTAGTAGCGCAGCGCGCGGCTCAGCTTGTCGTAATTCATGTTGGGCTTGCTCTTGCGCTCGCCCCAGCGCCGCGCCACCTCGTCGGGGTCGATCAGCTTGAACTCCCCGTTGGTGCCTTCCCAGGCGATGCAGTTCAGGTTGGCCCGGTCCGAAAGCAGCTCCAGCAGGAACTGCCACAGCTGGATCTGCCCGCTGCCTGCAAGGCCGGGCCCCAGAGAGGTTAAAGCTCCTTCCCAGGGCACAAGGTGAGGGACAGGGTGTGCCCCAATCCCCTTGACCCGCTGTTACATTGCCCTCTCCCACACCCAGGTTTTGGCTGCACCTCATTGCATCTTCCCTGCTTTAGAGACACATAAGGTGGTAACAAGGTTATGTCTCCTTTGCAACATCCCAACCCCATCCTACAACCCCAGATATGAGGAGAAGATGCCTCTGCACCTTGAGATGGAGTAGGAGTGCTCAAAGGTCAACACAGGTTACAGCGGGTCTGGATCCAGAGTCTCCCCATCCCTCCTGCCCACATTCACACACCACTGAGGATGAACACCTGCTTATTTGTTTTTGTGGGAGGATGTGGCCTTGTTCTTTCATCAGCAGCCCCAAGAAGGACCTATCTTGGCAGAACCCAGACCCATCCCAACACAAGCATTCCCACTGCCATGTCTGCTGGAAACTGGGCTGGTCTCACAGCCCCTGCTCCAGGGACACTGTGCCCTGCATAGTGGTCTCCATGGTCAACTCAAGTCAGGGAGCAACACTCATCTGAACTACACCCCAGAGAGACACAGATAGGTGTAGGTGAGGGAGAGACAGGGACAGAGCATGGCCTACTGTGGCTTTGAATCAGGCATCAATGATGTTCCTTATTTCCAAAGGAAAAATATCCTTCCTGAGCCATAGCCATTGCACCTGCAGCTTGCACCAAGGAGTTTCCTCAGTGGGTGCCCATGGTGCCCCTGTGCCAGGCTGTGCACACACTGGAGCCGGGCACACCTCGACACACCCATGGTGAGGCACAAGGACATGCTGCATCGGGTCTGGCCAGAGGGCATGAGAGGAGAGGGAACCTGGACCTTTGGGCAAAGAGGATCCGACTGCTGGGACCCGGCCACCCTGCAGAGCAGCCCTGCATTTTCCTGGGCACCCCACTCTGCCTCCTCTGAGCAGCATCCCCTGCACATCCCTGCTCCTGATGCCAGTCCTTGCAGCACAGTCTCTCTCCAGAGCAGAGGATGTGCCTTTGCAGTTATCCCTGTGCTCTTCTAACATTATCATCCTAAACCTGATGGAGGTTTAGGACCCATGACCTCAGCAACAAGAAGTCCTACAGCTCTGCTACATTTCCCACCCAAAAAAAAAAAAAAAAATCTTGTTCTGCTTGTTTTATCTGGTTCTCCCTGTATCTCGCTCTAGAAGAAGCAGGGAACAACCATTCCCAATTGATTCCCATTCCACCAAAACCCACCCAGACGTCCTGATCCAGGTAGTTGAGCCCAGGTCTTTCCAAGGTGTTGTATTTCCTAATTCCCCATCCTGGGACCAAGGCAGGGGATCTCTCCTCCCCAGAGTGCATCTGCAGCCCTTGCCTCTTCTCCATCACCACAGCCCCACCCTGGCCTGCAGCTATCTCCCACCCTTGGGTGTTCCACCCCATGCAAGGAGGTCAGGGAGGTGTTGGGGGGTGCATCTGGGTGGGATGGTGAGGCTCAGTCCTGCATGGTGCAGCACATGATAATGCACCTGAGAGCTCCTTAAGGAAATACCCAGGGTCCAAAAGGATCCCTCTCACTGCAGCACAGTGTTTGCAGTATGGCTGGGCAGAGTCTGCAGTGCAGAAGCAAAAGGGCTCCCCCAGCTTCATCTTTCTACCCCTCCCACCACTAAACCAGGGCTCCGTTTTTCCTGCTCAGAGGAGTCCCTGGTCCCTGCCTCCTAGCAAACAGGCAAACTACACAGCCCAAACACCACAGTGCTGGCCCCACGACCCCCAGTGCTGCTGTGCTCCCAAGCAGGCTCCAAGCTGCTCCTTGGCCAGCACTGGGAGCTCCAGGCTGTTCCTTGGTCAGCTCTGGGAGCTCCAGGCTGCTCCCTGGTCAGCGCTGGCAGCTCCAGACTGTTCCTTGGTCAGCACTGGGAGCTCCAGGCTGCTCCTTGGTCAGCACTGGGAGCTCCAGGCTGCTCCTTGGTCAGCGCTGGGAGTTCCAGGCTGCTCCCTGGTCAGCTCTGGCAGCTCCAGGCTGCTCCCTGGTCAGCACTGGGAGCTCCAAGCTGCTCCCTGGTCAGCGCTGGGAGCTCCAGGCTGTTCCTTGGCCAGCTCTGGGAGCTCCAGGCTGCTCCTTGGTCAGCACTGGGAGTTCCAGGCTGCTCCTTGGTCAGCGCTGGCAGCTCCAGGCTGTTCCTTGGTCAGCGCTGGGAGTTCCAGGCTGCTCCCTGGTCAGAGCTGGGAGCTCCAGGCTGCTCCCTGGTCAGCGCTGGCCAATGCCCATGACCCCTGCGCGGGTTGTTCCAGATGGATGGCTCCGGTTCCCGGGGACACATCACTCCCGTGCCCCAATGTTTCACTGGCAGCTCCCTCACGAATGATGTCCCAACTCTCCTCTGCACTCGCAGGAACGGATCTCTCCCGAGCCCGGATTAGCCCGCCCCACTCCCGGGATGGCTGGCAGCTCCCTCCCGTCGGATGTCCCGGAGCTCCCGGGAGATCGGAGTTAGGACCCCGCACTCTCCCCGCTGCGGGGCTCGGGGGGATGCGTTCCCCGCTCCTCTCTAATGCCTTGGACGGGAGCTTCCGACCGTCGGGGTTGGCCGCTGTCCCCGCGGGAAGTGGCGGCGGGATGCTCCCAGCCGGAGGCACTGGCAGCAGCAGGGAACGGGGGCTCCGTGTGGCCGTGTCCTGCAAGGACAGCGCCCGGCAAAGGACGGGAAAGGGGCTCCGCTGGCTGCTGGGCGGGAGAGAATGCCAGTGCCCCGGGGTCCCCGCTCCGTGCTGGCCGGGGGGAGCGGGGCCTGTCCAGGGGAAGGGGCAGCGGTGCTCTTACCTTTCTGCACGCCGGGGCTTAGAGACCCCCACGCCTGGCTCTTCCCGTCTTTGAACAAAGTTTCCCCGACTGGATCTGGGGGAAAAAAGGAACGCGGGTGGTGTGGAGGGAGGGCTGGAACCAGGCGGGACCGCGACACCCCAGCGCCCACCCGCGGGCAGCGTCCCCGCAGCCCCCGGCCGCTCCCCCTTGCCTGCCCCGCCGCTGCGGCGAAGCCAGGAAACGCGTCCAGGAAAAAGGAAATCCGATTTCCGACCCAGCCGGGGAAGCTTTTAAATAGGAATAGACGATCCCGTGGGCTTGGGTAGGGAGGAGAAAGGGAGTGAGGGAGAGAGGTGTGGGGCAGGGGGAGAGGGAGAGGGAGAGGAGGCGGGTGGGTGGCAGGATGGGTGACAGGAGCGGCGGGTGGAAGCAAGGATGTCTGTCGGCATTTGGGGAGTGGAGTGCTGGGGAAAGGATAGATAAACGGACAGATGGATAGAAGGAAGGAAATGGGTGAATGGATGGAAGGAAAGAAGAGACGATGGTGAGTGGGCAGGTGGAGGAAAGAAAGTGCGAGAGATCGATGGATGGAAGAGCAGGTAATGGATAAGATGATGGGAAAACAGGCTGATGGAAGGGATGTTGGGTGGATGGAGGGGTTGGCTGGTACCCGGGATGGAAAGGAGGATGCAGGGACAAGTGGGGGGGGTGGAAGAATGGATGGAAGCACAGGGTGGAAAGATGGGTTGGAAGAAAAGAAGGGTGGATGAAGAGATGGAAGGACAGGGTGACGGTGGGTGGATGAAGGATGGAAGATGAGTGTGCGGGTATGGAAAGCTGTGAGGGCAGCTGAAAGGAAGAAGGAAGGGATGGTTGTGGTGCTGGAAGGCAGGAAGAGAGAATGGACAGAGGGAGAGGGGATAACAGGGTGGGCGCTGGAAGGAGATGGGGCAGAGGAGAGCCCCAGGGCCTCAGCGGGACAGGGTGGGCAGGGGCTGGGTGCTGTGCGGTGCACGGCGCTGCGGTGGGGCAGCGGCCGAGGGATCCGCCCGTACCTGGCAGGTACATGTTGAGCAGCAGTGGCACCGCTCCGGTGCCGTGTCTCATGGCAGCTGTGGAGGCGGCCCGCGGGCTGCATGTTTTAATATTCCTGCCCCTATTATTATTATTATTATTCCACTTTATCAGGGAGCAGCTGATGGCGAATAAATGGCAGCGGGACGGGCAGGGGACGGGCAGGGGCCGGGGGAGGCGGGGGAAGGGGGAGTTTCCAGGCAACTCGCAGGGGCTGGGGCCCCGGCTCCAGCAATTTCCTCCGCTGTAATTAAACCGGGCGCTGCCCCCCCCCCCTCCCTCCCCCCGCTATCGGGCCCGCATCAGACTTTAATCACGGCCGCGGGTTTCTATGGAGAGCGGTTCGGGCCGCTTCCTGCCTCTTCCGCCTCCTTAACTCTTCGCAAACACGGCGCTGACATCCCAGCTGGGAGCGGGCCCGGCCACTGCCTGGAGACCGCCCGGGCCCGGCCTCCCACCAGCACCTCCCTTCCCGAGCCGCCGATCGGCCCGCACCGCCCCGGAGCCCGCTCCCGATAGGCGGTACCGCCCCGGAGCCCGCTCCCGATCGGCCGGTACCGGCACCGCCTCGGAGCCCGCTCCCGATCGGCCGGTACCGGCACCGCCTCGGACCCCGCTCCCGATCGGCCCGCAGCGCACCGGAGCCCGCTCCCCGCTGCACGGCACCGGCAGCAGCTCCGGCACTGCCCCCCTGGCTCTGGCTCTCCGAGCTGCCGTGCTGCTGGCCCTGGGGGTCCGTGCCTGCCCCTTCCCCAGCTCCAGCATCATCAGCACAGTCCTGGGGGCTCCTTGCAGTTCAGAGTCCTGGGGTGGGCAAGGGGAGTCCCCACCAGGACCCTCCACCTCCAGGACAATGGTCACGGGGTTCCTTTGCTGTACCCAGAGTTTTGGGGTGGGTAAGTGTGTCTCCAGCAGTTGGTGCACCAGGTCATCCCACAGCTCTGCCACCTCCCTGGCTCCTCTGTGCTCTCCTGAACAGTCCCTGCCCCAGGGACAGTTAAGCCTGTGACCATCCCACAGCACCCAGCCCTGTCCCAACCTGCTGCACATCTTTATTAGGATCCATGGAAGCTGGGTAACCCCCAACACCCACACAAACCAGGATGGCCCCATCTTCATCTGCTTGTCCTGGACAGTGCTGGGTACATTCTGAAGACAGGAGGATATTTCATGGAGAAACTTATGGAGAAAGGTGATACCAGCTCCAAAAAAACCATATCTGGCCAGGTTTTTCCCTGTCACCCATGGCCCCAGCTGTTATAGGCACTTGTGGGGTGCTGTCAGTCTCTGTCCCCCAGGTCAGCAGTGGACCCCCCACAGGATCCCACAGCTTGAGGCAGCCAGGCAGTGTGCCAGCAGCTGTCGCCAGTTCTCCTCCATGAGTCCAACACTGTACAGCCAAGCTCACAACTTCTTCTGGAGCGTTTCATTGATGTCTGGCAAAAGGATGATCTCTCATGCTGGATTTAGCTGCCTTTCTGGAAAGTGATCATTACAAGATATGGACCTAATGGAAATCAGGATACAGCCATGCCAGACTCACAGTTTTTATTTACAGTGCCTGCCCTGCATAAGAAGCTGCAGCCCAAGGGGAGCGATGCTCAATCAGGGTGGCACAGCCCAACAGAGCTGGTGACTCCTCTTGGCAGGGGGTGTCCAAAGGGTTTAGGAAATAGGGGGTGCCTTGATTACCGAGCTCCACCTCTGCTCCAGGTGCTCCACCTCTCCTGCCCATCTCCATCATGGACAAAGAGCAGATGCTGGCAAGGGGAGACACGAGCAGAGACCGTGGTATTCCCCAGAAATTCCCCAGCAATCCTGTTTGGAGGTAATAGCCCTTAAAAAGCTTCTCTTTCCCCAGCTTGTCTCCTGAGCTCCCCTGAACCTCCCAGTGGGGTGTCCAGCTCTGTACAGCCCAGCAGCCCTGGCTGCTCCCTGCATCCCTCTCCTGCCCAGCCCCCCAAGGTGCAGCTCTCCCCGCAGTGGCTCTGCAGCCTCCCAGACTTGCTTTCGCTGCCTGAGTCACTGAAACAAACCGCAGGCAACGGAAAACAAGCCCCGGAGACAGCAGGGTGAGGTGGGGGCGTGCCTGACCCACCACCTGTCCTCTCCTGGCAGCCCAAGGGGAGACCGTGATACTGCTCCAGCAAACTGCACAGTGGAGGGCATGGAGGGGGTCTGTGCTGAGGGACATTGCATCAGCCCAGAGTCGGGAGGGGGTGCAGTAGGGATCAGGCTCAGAAATGGGTTTAGGGTTGCAGGAGCTGGAGAAGGGGGTGCTTTGGAGGGCACTGGGGATGGAGATTCCTGGGTCCCTGGGAAAGCCAGTGGGTGGGGGGCTTAAAGTGGGATGTGAGGGGACTGGGGTCTTTGAGTGATCTGGGGTCAGAAGCCTGCAGAAGGACAGAGAATGTCAGATCCTAAAAGCTGGCAAGCCCTGTGTCCATGTAGAGCTTTGGAGACCTGAGTGATGTGACCCCAGGTTCATGGGGGAGCTGGGGCAGACCCGGAGCATGAGGAAGGCAGGGTATATGAGAAATCCAGGAAATAGGGGCTCATGTTCATGGGGGAACAAGGGACTAGGCTGTGGGTCTGAGGGGGATCTAGGAGATGAGGTTCCAGATCTGTGGGGCTACTGGGTATGGAGCCTGGACATGTGGAACACCCAGCTGGAAGCAGCTGCAGGTCCCTCCAGCTGCAAGAGGCGGTCTGCCCCCCACCCCCCACTCCAGTGCTCTCCTCCCACCCCAGGTGGAGCAATAAGGACCCGAGACTTTGCAATGACCCCCACAGCCCACCCTTACTCCCCCATCACAGCCCTGTGTGCAGTGCCCGGGAAAGCTTCACCTGCGAGCCGGCGGTGTGGAGCGGAGCCGAGCTGACGTGGCCCTGGGCTGCCTGCGCCTGGCCAGGTGTGCCGGAATGTGTTTGTGCTGGGGGAGAGGCCCTGCGGCCCGGTGGGGTGGGGCCACTGGGGACACGGAGGAGACGGGGCGGGCTGGGGGCCACTCTGCAGCCGGGATGCCATGTGGGATGGGGATACACAGGGGCTGGGTCTTCTGCACAGCAGCACCGGGGCCTGAGGGGAGAGGGGGCATGCAGGGAAACACGTGTGTGCTCAGCTGTGTGCAGCTCACACACACACACACACACACACACACACAACACACACACACACACACACACACACAAAACACACATACACACACACACACCCACACCCATGCACATGCTGACACACACACCAGGGCTGGGGTCTCTGCACACTGCTGGGTGAGCACCGCGCACAGGCTGACCCCCAGTCAGTCTCCCAGCAGCCTCCTGGGACACTCCCTTTCTCAGAGCCAAGCATGCTTTTAGCAGGGTGGGCATCAGGGAGCCCAGGCATCTGAGGCACTCAGAACTGTTCCACCATGCATCCCTGTCCTTGGTGTGGGGAGCGCCTCGGGACCAAAAGCCTGTGCCCCAGGAGGGCTTTGGGGTGCCAGAGCAGGATAGAAGACAAGGAGGAGGAGAGGGGGAAGAAGCAATGTGCTGGGTGCAGGGAGCACCTTGGGATGGGTAGCCCACACCCCAGGAATGTTCAGAGCCAGATGGAAGAGGAGGAGGCTGGGAAAGAGTGCTGGAGGAGGAGGAGGAGGAGGCTGGGTGGGGCTCCCAGTGTCCCGGAGCCGGATACTGGCACGGATATGCTGGCGTGGCAAGGCTGGAGGAGGAGGACACGCACACACCTGTGAGCATCAAGCCAGGCCCCTACCACCTGTGGAACGCTACCCTCAGACCTCCCCCTGCACAGCCACCTCCTGCCCAGCCCCTCTGTGCCAGTGCCCCCAAGCCTGACACAGCTGTGGCTGCCCCATGTGTTGTCAGAGTCCTGTCCTGCCCCAAATGACCCCTATGTTCTTCCTCCTTCCCAGGCCCACAGCAGGCAGGGACCCCCTTCTCTCTTCCAGAGGGGTGCAGAGGAAGGGGACCTTGGTTTGCAGACTTTGTAGCAATCAATTTCCCTGGCATTGATCCTGGGAGGAGAACCCAGGGTACAACCCTGCTGGATGCCTCTTCCCAGGGCACAACCCTCTTGGTGTCCTCTCCCACCTCCAGTGCTCCCTTTGCCCAGTAAGTTCCCATTTTCCCAGCCAGAACACCACAGCAGTGGAACTGTGCATGGATGAGAGGTGGGGTGCAGAGAGCTCAGCCCAGGGTGGAGCTGGCCATGAGCCCAAAACTGCTGGGGAAGGGGAAACCTTCCAGGTTGCCACCATGGTCCTCCCAGCATGGCAGCCCCCCAAGGAGCCGAGCAGAGGCAGGAGCACTCTTTTTTTTTGACAAATGCCTTTATTTGCTACCGGATAGAGGTCTATTGCACAGCAGCCTGGAGGCTGCAGGGCACACAGCCCTGCCCCAGTTCAGTGCTGGACGCGGCGGATGGATTGGATCTGGTTGGTGTGGGCCTGGCTGCTGTATTCATTGTACTTCTTGAACTCGCCGTTCTGTCTGTCCCGCTCCAGCACGTACTGGTAGCCCCTGTATCCCGGGTACTGGTATGCCACCCACCTGCAGGCAGAGCCTTGGCTCAGAGCCCCAAGCCAAATCATCCCATCCCATCCCATCCCATCCCATCCCATCCCATCCCATCCCATCCCATCCCATCCCATCCCATCCCATCCCATCCCATCCCATCCCTCTGCTTGCCTTGGGAGGAGAGGGACAGAAAATACCCAATGGCTTGTATTTTCAAGGAAAAGGTAGCAGGAATGCATCCCTTTTTTGAGGGGGTCCCCCTTCCACATTGTGGGGTTTATGGAGGTGTTTTATGCAAGGAGGTGCTTCTGAGCCTCTGCTCTTGGCACCCCCAGTCCCTGCCCCGCTGGCTGCACTCACGCTCCGGCGTTCACTTTGATGGATGCCACCTCCTTGTTGCCCCAGCCCATGGCCTGCAGCGAGGGATAGTCGTCACTCAGCTCAAACTTGTGACCCTGGAAGTTCTCAGCCTCGTAGAGGATGACTTTGCTGTCATTGTGGTTCTGCAGAGAGACAGAGCTGGAGGTCAGCAGGAGTGGGTTGCCTTGCCCATGGATAGGGATGTGGCATCAGTGTGACACACACCAAGACACTTTGAGAGGCCTGGGATCGTGAGCAGCTTTGGTGCAATGCATGGGGATGTCCCTCAGCCTGGCACCCCCCCACTGGGACACCCCAGAACTGCCCCAAGGATGCTGCTCTCATGTCCCTGTGGTCCCAATGCACAGCTGTTAGTGAGAGTTAGTGGCTACAACCTCTGGACCCACACGGACTGCTGCCCTCAGCATCACCACAACTCCCCAAGGCTGCAGGAAAGTTCAGGGCAAAGCAGGATGCTGAGAGAGGTCCCCTCAGCTATGTGGGACCTTTCTGGGTGCTGGACACGGTGGGGTTAATGGCTGGGACACTGAGAGATGCAGCACTGTCCCCCGTGCCCAGCCCCCACATGCATCTATCTGCACCGAGGAGCAGTCCTGCCAGCAAGGAGTGATCTTATCGCATCCCCTTTATTAAAGCCTGAACATATCTGCCTGGTGATTATTAAAAGTTGGGGGGGGACCCCCCGCTCGGAGGCGCAGACGTGCCGCTGCTGCGAGCAGCGGTGTCTCTGCAGATGGAGCGATAGAGCCGCGGCTGCCTGGGCACGCCCCAGCTACCCGCGCTGGGAGGGGACGGGCCCGCACTCCGAGCATCCCTGAGGTCCTGCCAGCTCCTCTCTGTTCATCCCAGCCCCGGGAATCAGGGCTGGGGGACAAGGCCTTGGGACCCCAGCCTGGCAGGTGGCTCTCCAAAGCACAAAGAGCTGGAATTGTGGTTCAGGCTAAATTTTAGACCTAGAAAGCATCCCAGGATCTTTGCAGGGAGATGGGAGCTGGTGGGTGTGGCTACTCCTCCACTTCACATGTACCTCTGTGAACACCTCACCCCTCCATCCCATGGTCCATCTAAGTCATCCTCCAGTCTGTCCCACATTGCCTCCATGCTGGGCTACCTGGAGGAGGCTCTGCCTGCCCTGAGCCCTCCCCCTGTGGGGTCCCAGTAACTCACTGCGCATTTGACAGGCCGGAAGGAGAGGAGGTGCTCGGTCCGGTAGCCACTGTTCCCGCTCCAGGCCTCCCACCGGGGATAGTCACCCTTCTCCAGGATAAACTGCTGTCCCTGGTACTCAGGGTACTCGAAGCCTACCCAGCTGGAAAGAAGAGGAGGAAAACCCTCAGGAATGTGTGACACAGTCCCCAGGATCAGTCAGGGGTCAGCTTCTCCTTCCTGGGCAGGGGACAGAGACTTCCTGCCAGGTTATGGGTCTGTCACAGATGCTGGGGTCCTTGCTAGCAGAAAATGTCCCTTTTGAAAGTGGGGCCCCTCTCTCCAGAGCCACATCATTGCCTCCAACCTACGCCTTGCCTTGTTAAGGTCTCCCTGACTAGCAGATGGGAAAACACAAGGAGCACAAGAAGGGAGGTCTCACGATGAGGCTGTGTCATAGCTGAGGAAGAACTCGGGTGTTCTGGCTCCCTAGCAGCTCCCAAGAGTGCCCTGGGAGCAGCGGGTTTGCTGGAGCGGGGCGTGCCAAGGGGCCGCGGGGCCGGCGGGGCACTTACGGGCCAGACTCCACCTTGATGGAGCGGATCTTGCGGAAGCCGCGCTCCATGATGCTGGGGCACTCCATGAGGAACTCGCAGCGCTTGCCCTGGAAGTTCTCCTCCTCCCACACCGTGATCTTGTACTGCCCCAGGGTGTCCATGGCTTCACTGCTGGTCATACGGGTCTCCCGGCTGCTGGCAGAGCCCCACGGATCACCCCAGGGCAGGTGCCCACCACCAGCCCCCAGCCACCCTCCTGCCTGCTGCTGCGCCTGGGATGCTGGTGGCACTGCCCTCACACACCCCATGCCACTGGCCCCTTGCCCTCCCCACTGGCTGGCATGGGGACATTTCCCATTCCCTTTCCTTCGGTGCTGGGGGATCTTTGTCCAGTGAGCCCCAGGTTGCAGGGAAAATTTGCAATGCCCCATCTCTCCATGTGATGTACCCAGGACTGCCTCAGTTTTTCTTCTCCCAAGCTCCCTGCCGTGGCTCCGGGAGTCATCTGGGTGCGGTGGCACTGCTGGGAGGCGGCGGTGACCGCAGCTCAGATGCGGGTGTAGCCCCGAGGCAGAGCAGCCCGGCTCCTCCATCCCTCCTGCCAGGGTCCCTCCTGCCCGCTGTGGCACACAGCGCCCCGCCACTTGCCCTTCCCCAGGGTGAGCGTTGGCTGGCTGGGGGGCTTGCTGTGGGGCGAAGGGAGCGGGGCAGCGCCTGTGCACGGGGGTCTGGGGGCTCACAGCCTGGTACTTACTTGGTCGGAGGGCAGGGCACAGAGGCGGAGGTGGCGGTGCCGGCGCCGGCTTCTCCTGTGGCCCTTTATAGCGGGCGCTGGAGCGCCGATGGTGCGGCGGCCAGGGCGCTGTGTCAGCAGGCAGGGGACGGGGGCACGGGCGGCTCACCCGGCCCAGACTCCGGCTGTCCATTCCACTTAGGCAGTGTGGCGAGAGCGGCCCCCCCGCGCCCGGCCAGGCTGACAATGAAAGTGCTGGGCTGTGTTTGCGCAGGGGCTCAGGGCACAATGGGCAAAGGGCCTGACGCGCCGCTTTCCTTTCTGCCCCCGGACAATGTCCCCGCTTGGCCCAGGGATTAGGGAGCCAGCCTTTCCCAGGGCACCCGCAGCCTCTGCCAGGGTTGAGGCTGGTGGGAAGGAGGTGCCAGGGTGAAGTGGGGATTTACCATCTGGGAGCCGAGGGGCACTGATGTCCTCACGCTGGAACACAGGGCTTATTTGGGGCTGCTTCTGCCCCTCCATGTGGGACTCTGCCACCATGGGCTCCTTTTCCAGCCTTCCAGCCAGCCCTGCAGGGATTCCTGCGCTGGCTGCAGACTGGGTGCTAATGGACTCCAGTTACATGCTTGTAATGCCCTGAGCATTTCCCCTGGCTTGAGAAAGAGCTCCCTGTGCTCCCACTCACCTCCCACAGGGGCAAGGGACACTGTGCACAGCAGGAGGGGACCGGCTTCGGGACAGAGCTGTGTCCTTCGCCTGGACAGGAGCAGCCCTGCCTGGAACTGCACCATGCCATGCAGCTATCCCCAGTGGCTCCTACCAGGACCTGGGATGGATGGGGCCAGCACAGGCTGGAAATGAGGAAGTAGGCCCTGTTGAGCTGTGAAATCCTGGGTGTCTAGGCAGCTGTTCCTTGCAGCATCCTGTGTAGTCTGTGGTGAGGCTGGGCACTCCCCACCTTCAGCTGGGCAGGTGCCACGCTGGCCACTGGGCAAGGGCCGGACCACAGCACCACAAACCTTCCCAGGAAAACTCCAGCCCTTCTGGGGGTCCTGGGCGTGGGGTCAGCATCACAAGAGACCCGGACATTGTTGGTTATGGAGAATGCAGTGTGAGCAGCTGGAGGTGGTGTTAGTACGCATGGCATCAACAAGAATCGGGGACTGAGGAGTGACAGCAAGGACGGGCTGGGGGCAGGACTTGGGGGTCCCCTTCGTGACCTCCCCACTGCTCGACGGCCCCGAGGCTCGGTGCGAATCCGCGCCGATGCCTGCGGGTCCCAGCAGAGGGTGCAGCCTGGCAGCGGTTGGAGCACGCTCAGCTCAGGGACATTAGTGGCCCTTGGCAAGGGACAGGCGCTGGGGAGGCGACCCTCAGCTTGCGTTGCCTGAAGTGCTCCTAGCAGGGAGGAGGAGATGCTCTTGGAGCTGTCTGGGGAAGCAGAAGGTGGAGGGAAGGATAGGGATGCTCCCTGGAGAAGGAAGAGCACTCTGGTGCAGCCTGGTGGCCTGGGGACATCTCTCAAAGTGCTGGGAGACAGTCTGGGCAGGATTTAGGGAAGTCAACACTTTGGCAAAGGTGAGGCAAGATGCAGAACTAGTGCACTGCAGGGTCTCCCCACGTTGCTGCCCCCCTTGCCTGGGCTGTGAGCACAGAGCTGTGGGGCACTGGTTACTTTGGGGTGCTTGAGGATGAGGGCAGCTGGGGACTCTGAGGTGCAGGGCACTGTGGGGTGTATTACAGAGCCCCAGCACATGAGGCACCACAGAATATGTGGGATGCTGCAAGCTGTTATAGGATGTGCATGTGTGGGTGACTGTATGGTGTGCTACAGCATCTGTGGGGCACTGGGGCTGTGCCACGAGGAGCATGCCAGCCACTCAGCCATCCCCATGCAACATTTGGATAAAAGCACTGGAAGGTGAATGGTGCAGAGGAGAAACCCAGATGCAGACTGTGCCCCTCCCTTGTTCCTCAGCATGTTGTACTCACTGGAAAGTGCTTCACCTCCTGCTTGGTACATTCAGGGCAGCCACGTGGGAGCCACAGCCACATCAGGGCACAGGATCAGTGGGGTCACTCACAAGGAGACGTCCCTGGCTGCATCCCAGAGTGCTGATGCAGCCTGTCCTCCCTGGGCCATCTCCAGGTGGTCTCTGTCCCCAGCCAGCATCCCCTGGCTAGGTCACTGCAAGCCCCCAGCCAGCCCTGCCCATCTGGGGCCAGGGGCAGAGGCAGGCTGGTGCGGGGGCAGGCAGTGACTCTGCTCAAGGGCAGCTGCTAATGCTGGCTGTGGGAGCTGCTCAGCACTCGCCCAGGGCCTCCTGCATAGGCTAATTTAATAAGGGCCCCTCGTAGCTCCCAGCTCAGCTTGTTCCCTGCACTAGCAAAACAGATCATGTTTCTCAGTGCCACTGGGCACAGCGTGGTGGCCCGGGGGCACGGTGGGAGCACAAGGGCACCCAAGTGCTCCCTGCCAAGCCCAGACCGTGGGGCTGTACCCCGTGCCTTGGGCAGGCACTGGTCCCAGGACAGTGCACAGCTGGGGGAGCCGAGCAGGCTGAAGGTCAGCCAGCCACGAGAGAGGTGAGGCAGGTGCTGCCCGGGAGCCCTGAGGCTGATGCCGTGTCTGTGGCAATACGACTGTACCCATTGATGGAATATCTGGGCAGGCTGGCCAAGGCAGCACAGCTGTGTGTGGTCCACCTGGCTGGCACCATGGGCTGAGCCCTGGTCACACCCTGCAAGGACCTCTAGCTGCTCTCTCCTTCTCCCCAGCCCAGCTGGGGGGCTGGACCAGCACTCCGGGGGCTGGAGGTCTGGGGGCTGGGCCCAACAGGAGCAGATGGAGCTGGTGCCGGCCCCTGTTTGTCTTTCTTCCAGTTGCCTGGTGCTCTGTTTGTTCTAGGGATGGCTTCCTGCTGTCAGGGCCAAAACAGGTGGCTTTTATTTGCAGGGTCTGGCTGATTAGATCAGGGGTGGTGTGTCATTGCCCCCACACAGCCCCATTGCTTCCTTTTTCCTCTGCTTTCTCCCCCAGCCTCATTTCTGTGGGAAACCATCCTCCTCGACAAGGATGCAAACACCCTCCTTCTCTCTACAGTCACCTGTGCTTCAGGGCTGCTCTGAACATGGCCACACCAGGACTGGTTAATCCCAGCCAAAACCCCTTCTTCCACCTGTGAATCCTGGATCCCAGAGCCAAAAGGGTTGCTGGGATCCCCAGTGCCACTTGTCCCCTCCAGAAGCTTTGCTGGCCACATGAGCCATAAGTGTACAGCACACATCTGCCACAGGAGCCTCCCCACAGGCACTGCCTCACACAGGGAGCCCTGGCACTTGCCAGCTGCCCCACAGGCACCTGTCCCCTGTGCACGCAGCCATGCCACCCCTGCAGCCAGGAACCCCAGGACAGCAGGAGCCTGGCAGATGTTGCAGGGATTAGCTCCCACGCAGGTGCACATGCACACCGTGGGCTGCCAGCTGTTCTGTGCCCCTGGCACCACCCCAGGCACGCTGCTCACCCCCTCCTTGTGGGGCTGTGCCCACCCTGCCCTGTGGCATGCACGGCTCTGGGGGTGCACCTGCAGCAGCCCTCCAAGACAAGGATGCTCCCAGGGACGCAGGCTCACCCCGTGCCACCCATTCACCACCCGAGCCTGGCTGTCCCCACATGGGGGTGTGCTCAGTCCCCACGAGCTGCCAGGGGAGCTGTGGCCTCACCTGCCTGCTCCCCACTGTTCCCATGGGGACTAATCCCACCTGAAGGTCAGAGAGGCTCCACCAGCTGCTTACCTCCTGCCTGTGGATTACAGCCTGGGTGTGAGCAGCTGGCAAAGGCTGCTCCCCAGCTGAGCCCAGCCCTGCTGGGGAACTGACAGCAGCACAGAACCAAAAGGGAACCCAGGGTGGCATGTCCCTTTCAGCCTGAGGTGTCCCCTCTGTCACACCCTACCCAGTCAGAGATGCCAGGCACTGGGGCAGAGGAGGCAGTGTCTGCTCCTCTGCTCCAGATCCTGACCTGGAAGGGAGCCTGCTGGTGCCAGCCACTGTGACCTTCTTTCTGCTTGTGTCTCAGCCTGGCACCTCCAGGGCACCCCATAGCTTCAGTGTGCTGGAGAAGCTGGCTGGTCCTCAGAGAGTCCCCAGTGCAGACCAGTCCCAGGGCTGCTGTGGTGGAGACAGGGGAGCACGGGGCAGCCCACACCCAGCCTGGTCTGGAGGCAGCTGCTGTCCTTCAGTACATTGTGTCATTTTGGAGGGACACCACGGGGTGAGCACAGCTTCCCAGGTGCCAGCTTTCCCTATAGCAGCTAGGATGCTGTCATGGAGGTGCAGAGTGCAAGATTAAGGCTGGCAGCCCCCGGCAGCCTCAGAGCCAGGGGATACCAGCTCAGCTGGCACCTGGCCAAGGTCCCACTCCACCCCAGTTCTCCTGCACTGCCCTGTTGGCCACGTCTGCAGTGGCAGGCACCCCAAGCTGGGTGATGCTCACTCACTCAGTGGATGGAAAGGTTGGCGGTGGTGGGTCCCCTCCTCCAGCAGCTTTGAGGATCAGCACAGGTGGGGGCTGAGCCAGGCGCTGCCACAGGAACAGAACATCCTGCCTCAGCTGCCTCAGGGCTCCTGGAGCCAGCAATAGCTGGGCCAGGAGCAGCAGCCCTGGCAGCCTGCTCAGTGTCCATCCCCTGGCAGGCTGCCCACACACTTCCTAGAGCCATGGGCTGGGACAGAGGAGCCCCACCACTCACCCCTTCCCTGGAGGCCCTCTGGGAGGATGGGGCTGATGTGCCCCAACATGCAGGACCAGTATAAGCTCTGGGTGTTTTCCCCCAGCATCTCAAGTAATTCATCAGGGCCCTCCCTTATTCCCTTCTCTAATGGGCCTTCAAAAACATTTTTGGGGGCAATTGTAAAAAATGTCCCCTCATCCCAGTGGTCTGTGGGTGCAGGGGGGAGGATGCCAGGCTGTACCTATGCTGTCCCTGATACTTCCCACAGCCAGGAATGGGTTGGAGTATGCAGAATTCCTGTAGTTTCACCACAGCAGAATTCAGATCCATGCCTGGGACCCACCTCTCCCATCCACTCTGTCTGACAGAGGGGGATAAGCTTGCCCCAGAGCCCAGGCAGACTGAAGACTGCCTCTGCTTATTGTCTTCAGCTGGGGGTGGTGTGTGGGGTGGATTCATTGCCTGGTGACAGTATCTGAAGCCTGGCAAGGAGAGTGCAGGACCCCAACACAGAGTGAGGACAGTCCTTATGCTCTCTGCCCCAGGCCTGGCCATGCCAGGAGCAGGCTGGAGCCAACATTAGCTCATCCCCAGCATCACAGGCAGCCTGTCTCCTTGTGCAAACTGTCTGGGAGCCCACAGTGGTGCTGGGACAGACTTTGAGGGGCGGGGAGCTCCTGCTCTGCCTGGGCACCTCCTTCAGGCACAGCAGAGATGTGCCAAAGAGGCTGAGTGGGGTCAGATGAGGTCTAGGGATGCTCACACCACCCTGGTTCTCAGCCCCTGAGGTGCCCACACAGCCCTGGGGGCTGGTCCCTGCTGGGGCACTGGTTTGCTGAGGGCAACCAGCTGCCTCTCCCACATCCTGAAGTAAAGCAGGGCTTGCCCCAGGATGGCACACCCCATCCGGGCTGGGCAGGACATGAGCAGCCCAGAGGCTGCCAGCAGCAGTGAACACCTCTGCTCCCACCCATACCTTCAGCTGCACACACCAGGAAACAGAGCAGCAAGCACAGCAGGGGCATGGCCAGCACTGTTCATCTCAGCAGAACACATACATGGGCACACACAGGACATGGATGCACCAGCTCTGCCCTGCCTGCCAGGGAGGGCACACACACCTATGCAAATACACAGGCATGCATGCACATACACACCTGGGTGAAACTACACCTGTGTGTAAATCCAAACCTGGGCACTTGCAGCTCCCCAGTGCTCCTCCTGCACCCTGCCCTCTCCATGCAAATCCTCCTGGTGAGGAGCTGTGCCACGGAAATCCCCAGCCCAGGCCCCAAGGTCCCCAGAGCCATGCCACTGGCCATGCAGAGCCTGGGGTTTGTTTGGGGAACAGCACCACCCAGCACAGACAGCAATACCCTGCTGTGCCCCATCCCATGCCAGCCTCGGTACCCACGGCACCAGCACTGGCTCTGACATGTAAAAGTGGGTGTTTAATGCCTCTGGCTCTGCCTGTTGTGAGGAGCAGCTCACCCTTGGGTGCCAATCCTGCCAGAGTCATTCCCCAGGTAACACAGCCCTCAGGGCAGTGTGGCTGCTGGGGGCCATCCCACCTTGGAAGGGTTTCACAGCTTCCCAGTGCCACTGGGCTGGCAGAGCTGGGGCAGTGACTGCAGCTGGGAAGGTGGCAGGGGGACAAGCAAGCCAGGGCACAGACAGCCCAGAGGAGCTGGAGCAGGCAGGTGAAGGCAGAGGCGGCATGGCTGCATTTCACAGCCTTGCTCTGCCTGATACCATCTCCACCAGGCTCTGCCCCCACAGGGACACACGTGCAGCCACTGGAGCACATGGACAGCAGGGTCTGGCTTTGCTCAGAGTTATTAATCATGTTCTGTTTGATCCCAGCCTGAGCAGGGCAGCTGCAGAGGGTTGTGCATATTGGGGGATGTGTTGTGCTTTCTCAGCTTTTCAACTTTGCCAGGATTGGTAGCAGGGGACACAGAGCCTGGAGACACAGCCCCAAGGGCCCATGACCACAATGATCTGCATTGTGGCCAATCACTGCATTGTGCTGGGGCTGTTCCCAGGCTGGGATGTACCCTTAGCTCTGGAGGGATGCAGGGAGCGCGGCAACCTTGGAGATGCTCTTTGATTTTGGCCCCTACCTACACCACCTGATGGAAACTTCCCAAAGCGTCTGCCCAAGCAGGAAGCCTAGGAGGTGCCTCATCTCTGCCCCTTGCAGGGGCTCTCCAAGGAGGCAACAGGACTCTCCTGCTCTGGGACCAGTGCTGCTGAGCTTTGTCCTGTGCATAGCTGCATTGGGGTGAGGGAAAGCAGCAGGAATCATCCTGTCCCTTAGCACACCTGAGCTCCTTCACTCCAACCTCTGCTCCATCCACACTGGGTGGATGGGCTGAGCCTTTTTGGTGTTTGCAGAGAGGCTGCAGATGGGCTCAGGATCCAGCTGTAAACTCAGAGCATCCCTGAGCACAGCAGGACCAGAACTGGATGCTGTGCTACGGAAGTGCCTGTGCCTGAGAGCAGGGCAGAAGCAGCTCAGGGCTGGCAGAGAAATCACAGGCAGAGCCAGGCATATACAGTAGGGAGGTGAGGGATCTTTCCATTCCCAAAAAATACTCTGAGGTGGGAGGAAAGCAGGTTTACTGCTGTCCTATCTCCTAGGTCTCCATGACTCCCTGCAGCCTCCATGGAGCTAGGAGCAGCCCCAAGCTCTGAATGTCTTCTCTGGCTGCTGGGGGAGAGGGATGGGACAGGAGTCCAGGTCAAGCACTTGTGCTTGGAGAGCAGGGCAGGCAGTGAGCAGGGCTGTCCTGGAAGAGACCCACCGGCTTGCCAGCACCACCCCCATACCCTTCCACAGCAGGCATAGGCAGGAGGATTGCCACCAGCAGGATCTGGCACCTGGCCCACAGGCTTCAGGTGAACAACAAGAAACACCTGCCCTGGGCAGTCAGTCCTGGAAGGGCTGGGAAGTGCAGGTCCTGGGAGTGAATCAAGGCAGGGGGAGGCGAGAACAGATGTGACACCCCTCATCCTCTGCCCTGCTCCCTGCTGCCTGCTCCTGCCCTCCCTCCTGCTGCTTCTCTGTCAGCAGCTAAAGCTCCCTTGGTGCCAGCAGACCATTGAGACCTACCTGGGCGCTTGGCAGAGCCTGCCAAACTCCACCCTTGGCCAGCACCGTGCCAGGGCTCTGTGTGCCTGCCATGGCTCTGCAGTGCTGCCAGGGCCAGGCTGCCCTTCCCCAGTAGGCTGCTCCAAGCAGCAGTCAGCCACACAGGCAGGATGTGTGTGCCTAGCGCATTACATGTGCCTGCCATGCCGTGGGCACATGGACACGAGTCCAGCCTACAAAGCTGAGTGCCAGAAAGGCCGAGTGTACCACTGTCACCTGGGTCCCACAGTGCCATGGGTCAGTTCCATGGCGTTCCTGCATGCTATGTGTGGATTGCTTCATCTGTGTGCACTGGCTGCTCACTGCCGCGTGTGTTTGGGTGAGACTGCGTGCTGTGCGCGGCCCCGGTGCCCTTTGCTCCGCACACACACCGGGTGTCCGTGTGGCACGCAGGCTGTGTGTCCGTGTGGCCCGCAGCAGCTGCAGGCAGGCGAGTGCTCCCTCCGCGCTGCAGCGGCTGCGGCGGGGTCGGGTGAGCGCCTGCAGCCGTACGCCTGCAGATGGGCTGGACCTGCCTAACGCGAGCCGAACGAACAAAACGTTCAGGTCAGGTATTGCACGTGGGGCTCGACGCCAGGCAAGTGCAGAGATGCTCCGACTTGGGACAGTGTTGGGCTGGAGGGGTGCTCTGCCCTGGGCTGCCGGCAGCCCCTTCCTCCCGAGCTGGGTCCTTTCAGGCTGGGTGTCCTTTGCTGCACATGCTACTCCAAACCGGCTCCTCCGGGGGTAAAGTCTGGAAAGTGGATGCTTGACACCTGCTGCCTGGGAAAGCCAAACAGAGCAGGGGCAGGTTAACTGGCATGGCAGAGTGGAGAACAGGGAAGAAAGGAAGGAAGGAAGAAAGAAAGAAAGTAAATGGAGGAGGGGAGGGGACCAGAAACTATTGGAAAACACAGGTGAGAGAGAAGAGTTAAGGAAAGGGGACAGGCTGGACGGTGTCCCCCGAGCCCGTCCCCTTCCTTCCCAGGAGTTCGGCTGTGTGACCGGACTGCCAGCCCTTGTCTCGGGAAAGCCCCCAGGATGTTCTCCATGCCCAGTACCCTGTTCCCAGCCAGGCAGGCAGGATCCTGGCCAAGCTGTGCTGGGCTCTAGCAGCTCACCTGGCTCTGGTGACACGCTGGCAGCTGTCAGGTGAGTGGCTTCGCCTTCCCCCGCTGGCTCACAGGCAGAAAATGAGGGTGACGCTGGCTGGATGGGGCTTTTATAGTCCCGATAAAAATAGCGCTGGCTGGCCGGTGATCGGGGGGCCGGAGAGATGTGACTGAGCAGAGACAGGCAGGAGGGCTGGGCTGGCGGCAGCGAGCCTTCTCCCCAGCACACCTGTCACAGCTCTGTGTTTGCTCAGAGCAAATATTGACCCAGGGAAGGCAGGCTGGGCAAGGGAGGCGATTAGCCCACCTAGATTAGAGGCAGAGCAGGTCTCTATGCAAACTCTCCAGGGCTGCCTTTGTTAATGGGAGCCTGATGGGCTGATAGGAGCCAGGAGCCTGGGTTCTGGGGTGCTGGGGAGGAGGAGGTGAGGGGGAGAGGAGGAGACATTCATTAACCTGCACTGGAACAACACCAGCTGTCACTTTTCCACCCACCTGCCTGGCTCACTTTGCAGCAGAGATGAGAGGAGAGCAGGGGGCCAGGGGAAGCAGGTGTGAGGATACTCTCCCTGGGCAGCCCTAGGATAGCAGTGAGTTAGTTACTTGCATTGTTTTGGGCTGCTGAAAAGGCAGGGAGTTGTGAAGTCTCAGGGCAGAAAAAGAAATCTAGTGCCTACCCCAAGCCGTCTGAGTGCCAGTGATAGAAAAGTCTTCCTTGTTCTTACCCCAATCCCCCCACTCATGCTGAAAAACCCCATGGCACACCAGTGCAATGCTCACATGTCTTTTAGAGCAATGCACAGACTTCTGAGCTAGGCAGCAAAGCACAGCTCAACAAAACTTTGGGAGCAACACTCTTTGGGAGTGCTCCCTGCATGGCCACACAGGCCGGGAGCCAGCTGTCCTAACGCAGCAGCTGGAACGGGATGTGTTTCACTCCATGTGCACATGCTTCCCTGTGGGTCACTGCATCCCTGAGTCACAGCACCCTTGTGTCCCAGCTGTGTCACTGCCCAGCTGGTTAACCAGTGCAGACGAGCCTGTGCTGGCTCTGGGAGCAGAGCTCATGGAAGCCAGGAGAAGTTTGGACACTCCTCCAGTGCCCAGCCATGGTGCTCAGCCCTGGCAGCCCTGTGCTGATCTCAGCCAGAGCCAGCCGGAGCTGGGATCTCTCTCCCAGTTACTCTGGCACCCACAGCTCCTCGGATAACAGAGCATGAAGCGCAGCAGCAGTGGCAGGAGAAGCTCCTTTGTGCAAGTGCAGTGGCCTGTTTGTTTGTGCAGATGGGTGTGTTTGTGGGTGGGGAGGGGGTAACGCTGCTTTAACCCCCACGGTGTACACCTGCAGGAGTTTGTCCTGGGTGTGCTTTAGAAACCATTGCTCCCTCCAGAGCTGGAGTGTACTTGCAGGCTGCAGTAAATGGATTCCAAATGTAAGAGCATAGTGGCAGATCCTTAGCAGCCACTGCCCCCCAGTTCTTCTTCCTAGGAGACTTAACCCTCTCACACTCGCGATTTTGAAAGGCAGGCTCTATCCCTCCTGCCTGCTGCTGCCTCTGCAGCCTGGGGTCCCCCAGGCCTGGCTGGAGTGATGCCAACATGCTGCCCTTGCTCATCCTGGTCCTTTTTCAATAGTTTTGGCAGCAAAGGAAATGCAATACTACCAATACTCTGAGTTGGGATGACGTGAAGAAGTGTGATGTTCCCCCTCCTTTTGATGCTGTACAGGCTGTGATGCTTGGACTTACATATTTCTCCTTTCCTGGTATGGGAATTGTGCTGGACAGGACTCCCACCCCTCCCTGCCCTGGCACACACCAGCATAGCAGAGCTGCAGCTCCTGGCATAGACTGCCCTCTCTTTCTGGAGAAGCAAAAAACCCCAAATACCACAGGTGCTGCTGCAGTGCCAGTAGACATCTCCAAGCCTATATGCTGTGTCAGAAATGCTCTTTCACCCCAGCTTCTCTCCTGCAAGGGCAGGGAGGGCCCCACCATTCACTAAATAGCAGCAAATATTGTCCTTGCAGGGCTGATTTACAGAAAACACGAGTAAAGCAGGTCCCTTGAGCTTGTAGAGTGCCCTGCACGGCACTGCTACCCTGGGGAATGTCTTGCTTCTGTTCTGGCATCTCGGGGGCAGCATTTACCAGTTTGTGCCCTTCCCTGTCAGGCAGGTGGGCAGCACCTGAACTGAGCTCTTAGTAGGGCTGGCCTTGGAAAGGCAGCCTCAGCCTCCTCTTGCAGCAGCCCAGGGCTTGTGCTGCCTCAGTGTCCCTTGAGGACTGACTAGCTCACAGCAGAGCACCTCTTGTGTCCATCAGGAGCCAGCATGGTGCCCTGGCCTGGCCTGAGCATGGCTCCCAATCCCAAGCACCAAAGTGACACAGCTGAGCCAGCAAAGCCCAGTGCCTCGGAGACAGGAGGCCAGGGGTGAAGGATCTGTCCAGCTTTGCCAAGGGTTTTGGAAGGATCACCACACACCCTCACACTTTTGCTCTTCAGACACTGCAAGCTGGTCAGGGCAGGACTTTTCCAGGTTCCTTGTACAGAGGGAGAAGGGGATGGTTCCAGCCAGGGAATGGTTGATTCTTTGTCCCCTAACACTGCTGTCTTCCTCACACTGACACAGAGACCCACCAAGTGGGACTTTGCAGGAGATTCAGGCTCCCCAGCTGCAATGGGACAGACACTCTGTCAGGGAAGCCCAAGAGCAGTTTTGTTCCCTTCCCTTTATCTCCCAAACAATAGCACGATTCAGCAGGTGTTAAATGTTTTAATGGGATTCAGGATAGCTTCTGTTGCCCACCTGCCCCAAGGCCATTTCAGCCCTCCCTGGGAGCCAGCAGTAACAGCCAAGAAGAAAGCTCCTGTTGTGTGGTGCATTAACTGCCTGATGACTGAGTGCTCCCGATAATTCCCACAAGGAGAGGGGGAGTCCCATTGGCTTGCCAAGCTCGTGCTCAGCCATAGGCGTGCTGGCTGTGTCCCTGCCGGGAGCAGTCCCGTGGGAACATCATCCATTTCACTGCCCAAACACCAGTGGGAAGAAGCAGGGCCTGTACCTACAGTATTTCTGTTGGAGAGATGTGCTCTGTTGGGCAGGGGCCAAATCCAGCCCTGGGAGACAGTACAACAAGCTCAAACTTCCTTCTGCCTGAGCCCCAGATGCCATTAGCAGAAACAGGACTTCTGCCCTCTTTTGGGTGCTGAGCTGGGCTGTGAGTCTATAGTCCCACAAGTTCATAGCCCTTGGCAGTGGCTACCAACAAAACCTCCTGCTAAGAGAAAGTCCCTCCCTGCCAGCTCTGCACATCTCTGCCCTCCCCTCCCCATTGCCCCAAAGATCCAAGTGAGAGAGAAGCCCCCGGGTGAGAACATCCACACTAAGCAGAGCTCACCCCCAGCACTATCTGGGAGTGCTGCTGTCTCTCTTTGCTAACAGGACAGTGATGTGGTTCGGTCACACGTTGAAGTGTTTTCCAAAACCAGGGTCAGGGTCTAGTTCCCAGCCTGAAAAGAGGAATTGGGAATTTCCCCAACCTTGGAAAGGGGCTGCCTCGGTGCATTTATATTTTAGGATGAGGATAAAAGAAGTAAAGTGTGTGACAGCTGCTACTCTCTTTGCTTAGTGCACTCAGAGTGGTTCTGGTTGACAGTCAACAAAGACCTACAACAGAGGTGACACATGACCATCTCACAGCCCCTAATAAGAGCTGAGAGAAGAAAAATTTCTCTCACACAGGTGTAAATAGCTCTCAAATCTGTTTCCCTGACTCACCTTTTTTTAAGGCATCATCTTTGAGATCTCTCCTACTAGAGTGATGCTTATCAAACAAGTGAATTTCCCTCTAATAGTGCTCCAACAGGCAAGTACAGTGTGAGCACTGTTTTCTCCAGGTCCAGGCTGGGAGCACAGGAAGGTGGGGAGAACAAGAGCTTTATTGGCATAAAAAAAGTCCCTGCACATTTGATGGCACTCGTGCTGTGTCCATTTGTTTTTGGGTGTTACACCAGACTAACACACAGCATTTCCCATGTCAGCTCCTCCAGGTAGTGGATGCAATGGTGCAGCTGCTGTGATCACACAGCACGTCTGAGGATGGACAAATGGACTGACCCTGTCTTCACTGCTCCATGCTGCCCTTGGGTAGCTGGATTCGATCTGCTTTCGGGCAACAGTGAGGTTTCTGCCCCTGCCTTTGCTATCCATTTGGGAACTCTGTTGCAGGACAACAGAGCATCTGCAGTGAGCAAATCCTAGCGAGGAGCCTGGACCAAGGAGAATCAGTCCAAGTGGACTGAACAGCCAGGCCCTGCTGCTGCCCTGAGCTGTGGAGGAAGGAAGTGGTTCTGCATTACCTGTTCAGCACTAGCCAAAGGCCAGAGGAGTACAGAAAGACTGCTGTGATGTAGGATACCTGGCACGCAGAGTGTTGGGAAGGGAGGAAAGGGTTTGCACTTCTCATGAGAAGGATCCAGGACCCATGTGAAGGCCCCAGGCACTCAGGCTGAGTTCAGGAGCTGGCAGTGCCTCTGCTGTATCGCTGACAACAGGAACAGCTCAGCCCTGGGGGTTAGTAATGGTTACGCAGGCAGGGCCCCTGCACAGAGAGGAGTGCTGGGGTGAAGCTGGCTGAGCCACAGTATCCCAGGCACAGCAGGCAACTACCCTCTGCTGAGTGGGGGAAAAACCCTCCACAGTGCCTTTTGCACAGTCTTCTCTTAGGATGTGAGGGAAGAAGAGGCATCTCTGGTCTTGGCTAGGTCCTGGCACTGGGAAACAAGACATGAGGGTTTGAGAGACACACCAAAGCTGCACCCTCACCAGAGCTGGGGGGCTGCATGAGCCCCATGCTGCGGAGTCCATAGTGGTATGGCAGAACAGGGGATATGCTGCAAATGCAGCCCACTGCCTGGCACAGCCATCCTGCAGCTCCTGCCTGGGAGCAACAGCTGGAAGCCAGCACCAGCCTGCTCTGTGCTGGCCACTGGGATTTCTCACAACTCACGCTGCCACCTCCCGGCTGTGACAAACATGCTCCTTCACTGTGACACACCTTACAGCCCGACAGACTCTCCAGGCCAAGCCAGGGCTGAGAGGATCCCCTTCCCTAGGTGACAGCCTTGCAGTTTGGAAAAGGAAGACCTTGTCCAGAGCTCACAAGCCCAGATGCATGAGTTATGTACGTTACACACGGTGTCAGTGTCTGAAGGTCAAGTTGGTTTTATTGGGTTGCTGTGTGTACTGATTGTGCTGCAGCTGCCCCCTCAGAGCAAGGAGGGGAGGAGGATTCAGTACCTGCATCCTGCTGATGCCATCACCTCATTGCCCAGATGTCAGTCCTTCCTCAGCTACATTCCAAAGCAGATTCCACTCCTCTCAGCCAGTACAGACTGAGGATAGTGGGAAATGTCATAGTGGTTGTCCATGTGCTCCCTGTAGCATAGGGTTCTTCTCCGATGATGTGGCCAGCCACAGAAAGGAGAGATCTCATGAACTCTGCCGTGGAGCTGCCAGAGGATTCAAATCAGTGCTGAGAACATAATCAAGACATACCTCCTCAGAGAAAGCCAGCATGCTGAGCTAAGGCCATGGTGTGGGAGGGTCCGAGTTGCTCAGGACATCACAGGGATGAAGAATGGAGAGAGCTGATGTGCTTGAGGAGCTTAAGCAGCACAGTACCCAGCAGCTACACTCTTGAGGGTGGGGATGCAGGGCTGGTGATTCTGAAAAAGAGATGGCAGCTCTGGAGATGACATCTACATCCAACAACCCTCCTCCATTAACCCTCAATCCTATCTCTCTGCACTTCTGCCCAAGCTCGGGCAAACCCATATGCTTTTCACTCAGGTCAAATCTACTTTCCCCACCAGTGGCCATTCCCTCAGTCTAACTAGATCCCACACCTCCTTGGACTATGACAGCTTTGCTCCTTTTCTGCTGTCAGAGGCTGTGCTGCCTGCTCCTTGACCCCTTTTCCCAAAGGACCATCCTTGTGCTAGGCTCTCCAGTGCCTCAGGCCAGCCATTCCCACATAGGGCCCTGCCCCAGAGCTCTATGAGGGTCTCAGGTCCACAGATAGGCTGTACTGTTACCACCTCTGCTCTGTGGCTCAGGACAAGCCAAGAGGGGGCAGGGACTTTGGGAGTGGATTCTTTGTTTTGCACAGGCAGCCTTGGCATTGATAGGCAGGGATTCAGCCAACCTACATGGTCTAGAAAATGGGCTGTGCTTCAGCCTGACATGTTAAGGACAGGTCCTGTCCCCCACCAGAGCACAGATACACTCTGCTACCTTTGGGAGGCACTGGGGGGTAAAGCAATGACCCTGGGCTGGGCTGTCAGCACCACCTCCCCACGACTGGCTTCGATCATGATATTCTGCAGTGTGTTTTCCAGCAGCAGCTCCACGAGGTTCCCAACAGCTGGCTGCCTAGAAGGACAGAAGTACAGCAGAGGACAGCTATCAGAAAGCAGATAAGGCAGGTTGCTTGCTGTGACTCCTGCCAGGAATCATCAGGCACAGCAGTGGAGCACACACTGTTTCCTACACGCTGAGACCAATGAACCAAAGACTTGAACAATGGGTTGCTGACCCTTGTCCCAGAACTGTCACCAGCTGGTGTCAGGCCCTGACCTTAGACAAAGCTTGGTGACCATAGTTTAACTGGTTTCTCCCTCCAAGCTGTGCTGTAGCTGCTATGAGTGAATAATGCTTGAAGCTTGTAGCAGTGTACAAGGGAGCAGCCACAGCAAATGCAAGGTGGTGAAATACTGCAGTGAAAATAAAAGGTAAGGTAAGTACATACTGCACCCCAATGTCTAATGTGGCCTAGCGTGCCTGAGAGTAGACATCATTCACTACCAGCCTCCTGGCAGTGCCCACAGCTCAACCCCAGACACAGTAAACCATCTCTCCCCACAAACCACATTTGGGAGAGGGTGGCTCGGTGGGCTAGCATCCACTTCCACCCAGACAACACATAACACACCCGCAGAAATGCTGCAGGGCTGGAGGAGAAATGGATTTCTGGCCAGGCAGTGTGCTGCCATGGCTCTCTTGACTGTGCAGCTCTTGGCTTTGAGCCCTTCCTCACCTACTTATTATCTCCTTTACCCTCAACTGCTTATGGTGAAAAGTCTCGCTAGACTCTGGCAAATCACTGGGAGAGGCTTCCTGACTCATTTTTCTCCTCTCTCCATCCTTCTCATGGTCAAGATCTGTGGAAGCAGAGACTCTGGAGGGGGTTGGGGAGCCCTGTCTACTGTCCTGGAGCTCTGCTGATTTTGCAGACTGGAACTGGGAGAAATATGGAATAGGCTCATCTTCAATTTTTCTCACTGACTTCTGGAAGTGGCCGTTCTCCAAGAGGCTCCTAGGAAGAGGAAAATAAAGGATAAGTTTCAGCAAATTGACTATCTGTATGACTCAGAGGATTATTACAAGACACCACAAAGCAGAGGAAATCACTGACTGATGTCAGTGTTTAGTCTGTACCTTCTTGCTTTCTGGGCCTAAGGGAAGCAGCAAGAGGTCTTGAGCCAGTGAAACTACCTCTGTTTCCCCAGTGCTGGTTCTTTACATTGGAGGAGCTCACAAACTGAATAGGTGTACCCCAATGCAGCCTGTTTCTAAGATCACAAGGTAGAGTTCCTTGGTTCCTGAGAACTCTGGAAAGATGGGCTCAGCCCCTGGCTGGGGAGGAAGCCCCTGCCTTGGCTGTCACTCCAGGATCTGAGCTCATAGTCCCCAAGACAGCTTTTAGCAGGTGGATCCCCCATTCTGGCAACGAGAGTGCACAGATTCCTCCAGGATTAGCAGAGGGTTGACCATGCTGCAATCATTCTCTGGAGGACAGGGGCTCCAAACCAGGTGAGGGTGAAGGAGCACACACCTGATGACACCTGTGAGTATGTCAGTCACCACCTCCAGCTCTTGTTTAGAAGCAGCAGCCAGGGACAGCCGTTTGCACTCCGTGTCTGTCCTGTTTCTGTGCCCACTTCCATCCGCCAATTTGCTGTCTGAGGGCTTGGAGCTGTAAGGGCTGAGAAAGGAGGAGTTGTTCCATCAGTGGCAGCACTACAGAACCAAACTCTCAAAGACCAGCATCCTTCTAGCACTGCAGCAGCATGTCAGGCAAGCAGGGGAGGGGTGGGAGCTGTTGTATTTCTGACAGGAGCAGGGACACTGTCATAAAAGAGGAACACTGAGCTCTGACAGTTGAGGTCGGGAGAGAAACAGGTCATGTCAGCTAATGCTGGGGAAAGCAAGACACCTCTTACTTAATACTGAGGCACTGGAGAGGAGCAGAGCAGAGCACCAAGTTCAGTGCATATCAGAGCATGGGGCAACCCTGGCTCAGATGAAGCAGCCAATCCAAAAAACTCTATCTCTTACCGGGACAAGAAGTATCTGGGAAAATCCAAGGCAAAGTTGCTGAGAAAGTCCTCAATAGCATAGGACCTGGCTGACACATCAAGGTGTAAGGACAAGGGCGGGGGAGGCTCTGGTTTGACCCACACCTGGCTGGCATCTTTGTCCAATGGCAGCCCCCTCTCAATGCGTCCAGGTGGCTGACTGGGTGTAGGCTGGCTTTTAATAGGGGGTAATGTCTGTTGGAGAGAAAGAAATGGCAAGCATATAGTTGGTCCTTTGGCCACAAGTAGGCTGGTGTAGGTTTGAGCACAGGCATGAGAGCTGAAAGCTCAGCAAGCAGAGCCACCAGATCCTGGGTGTCAAAATGATCTTAGCACCGCAGTACTGATAACAGGCATGAGCAGCCACAGTGGAAATCAGATCTGTTCCCTTCTCACTGACCAGTGTGCCAGCCCCAAATGTCAACAGGGTTTCAGGGTCTCCCTAAGGTACTTGGGGCTGTTGTTCTCCAATCCATCACCATGGAAGCTCTTGCAAGCACACTGGCAGTGCTGCAGGAGAAGCGATGTACATGGATGGAATCCATGGGGAAACTGTCCTCCCCCAAACCTGAAGGGAAACCAGGAACTGACCCCAGCCACACTACATGGGCCAACTTGGGGATGCATTACTAGCAGTCAGATTGGGGAAGTTCCTTAGAGCAGTAGCCAGGATGCCTGGGCCAGAAGGACACTACAGAGATCTGGAGAAGTCCTCAGGCATTGCAGGACTTCAATGATGTTTGAGACACGGCTGTCCTACCTCTGGGAATGAGGTTAGGGGCCTGCACTGCTCCTTACACAGACACAGCAGGCTCCAAATTACCACTAGAGGTTAAAACCCTAGAGGACTAAAAGAAATGTTTTTTACCTTTCTGCAGCCATCCTTATGCTCATCCAGTGAATGCTTTGACCTGTATCACTGATCACACCAAACAGCACAGAGAAAACAGTCCAAGCTAGAGCTGCCCTGAGCTGATTTCTTCACACAGAACCATGCAAGGCTTGCAAAGGCACTCGTGGGGTCTCAGGAGCACTGCTACAGCCTCACTGAGGTGACATTCCTGAGATAACAAGCTGCATCTCCTTGTTGCCTCAGTCCTCTCAGACCCAGCCTCCCCTCAGCTCCCCTAAATTTTTCCACATCTTGGGTTAGCTTTGAGCCCTGTCATTCCCACAGCACATCCTGCTGATGGCTATAGGCACCACTGGCTCTTCCTTTGGGCCCAGGTAGCTCTGCAGAGCACTCACTGGGACCTTGTTTCACACCTTCCCACCACTGCTGGAAAAGCTGTCTTATAGCAGTGCATACAGTTGTGCACTTGAGTGGAAACTGATGAACCAGGCAAACTGAACTTTAAAGCTTTCTGTGTATTTAAACCAAGGCAGCTCCTGTCTACAGCTTCTCCTGAGGAACAGAGCACAGCTCTTCTTGAGGTGTCTGCACCACATTCTGCCAGGGTCCTGCTGCTTTCTGCTGTGGCACACATTCCATTGTGGCCCCAAAATGAAACCAGTACAGATACCAATTGCCCTGTCTGTGTGCATTTTTTCTGCTTATTTGAAACCTTTCCCCCTTTCTCCAGTCATGGGTGCATGTTTGATGCCAATTTCAGTTCCCATTCACCTCAGCTGGAAAGTTACTGGCCAGAGAACACAGCCAGACAGTGTGATTCTTCTGCCTCCTCCAAACAGTCTGTCTCCCAAAGCCTTGAAGCTACAAATCCTGCTGTGCTCCCTGTCCAGACTCCCACACTGTGATATCCAGCATTTGCCTCTTTTCTAAAGCAGTCAGTTTGATTCTACCACGAGTGAGACAGGCTTGACTTACCTTGTATTTCCTGATCACAGGTGAGGATTTTGAAAGATATTCTGTTTCAGCAGAATCTGATAACCTCTGAAAAATAAAATATTAAATAAAAAAAGGGAAGAAGAATTACCACGTGGGGAAGATACAGAGAAGAACAAAAGCTTATGATCTTTTTTAAACTTTGTGCCAGCTGAGAGTCAATGATCTCATCCTCCATTCTTCACTCAGACCACATTCTTACTGCTAGCTACACATTTCTCTCCAGTGTTTATTCATGGTTAAAAATCCAACCATTGGTTTCCAGAGGCATCGGCTTTGTTTTTCCAAAGGCTTCTCATGCACTTCCAAATTTCAGATGGTCACTGGAAATTTCAGAGTTTGTAAGATGATTCTTGGCTAGAAAACAAGATCTCATTTTCCTCTAACCACAGATCAGCTTTGAGGTCTTTAACAAATCAGCGTCTCATGTCCTCTTAACAACTGCCTACGTTTTCCTAAAGAATGTTTCTTGTCAACGCTGGCTGCTGTTTTTTAAGCCAAGCTAAGCTGGTGCAAGGTTTTGAGAGCACTTACCACTGAAGGAGATGTTAGCTTCTTCTTAGTCTCAAGGTCCTTCTCTGTGATGGTGAATTCCACAGCCTGCCGTTCCTTCTCCTTTTCCCACTCACGCAGGTCCCTCTCATACTGAACCAGGGACTCCTGCATGTACACCTAGGAAACAAACCATAACTGAAAGGAGCAGGGCTAGAAAAGACCTCCAAATAACAGTCTGTGGCTCAAGTCCATGCCTGTTTCTCCCCTTCAGGAGGTCCCAGGAAGAAACCCACTTGCTTTCCATGTATTCCAGTGGCAGGAAGAGGAAAAAACAGTGGTATTTTAAGTCTCAGAGAGAGAAGATGTACTCTCTTACCAAAAAAAACCTGGGAAGTGTTGAGGGGGACATTACTGTTGGTCTGTGCCCCCAGTAATATTAAGCAGCAAGACTTGTTTTTTACAGATATCAAGTCTTTGGCATCCACTGAAAGCCATTCCCATTCAAACCATCACTTCTAGCAGCTGGGCTCCCCTCCCAAATCCATACATTGCACAATTACACTTCATCTAGTGAGCCACACAGACAGAAAGATGCTTAAACCATCAGGAAGGATGAAGCTAGGTGTCTTCAGGAGTGAGAAGTGTGTGAGAAGGATTCTTTCAGCTGGAAGCAGCAGGCAGCTGACTGCTGGGGTCAGCCATTTGGGAACCACAATAACATGCCCAGGCCATGGTAATAGACAGGTACCTCTTGGGTCTCACCTCACACACCAGATTTATCCTGCAGAAGTAGGGATTCCTTGTAGGTTGCAGTGTGATGAAGCAAGGGATACTCTCTCCAGGCTGCACAACCCCTGACTTTGGAGCAATCTCCAACACCTGGGTGAAGGGCAGGAGGAGGAGAAAAAAAATTAAATAAAAAAAGAAAAAAACCCAGAGGAGCTATTGCACTGTCCTGGGACCTTCCTGTGTGCTTTCTCTTCACAGGGAACACACCTCTCCTCAGAGGTATGTGGCATGAGAGAGATGCAGTTGATATATTCTAAGAACAAACACGGCTTTTGCTGGCAGACAGAGTCCTGAGGTTTGTTATTACATTTTGTAGTTCCAGCTTCATATAACCTCACCAAAGTCTTTGGATTTCCCTTCTGAATTTCTGTTGTTCCCTCTGTCCTAACCCTTGCCTTCACTTTTCCTTTCATCACCTAGTAGAAAGCCAACTCCCTAGAACTGAGTGTCTTGTTGAAAATCGAGCTGTAAGGTCCTTTCATGGCACAATAGAGATAGGCAGGAAGGCTGTAGATCAAAGAGGACTCACCATTTCTTTAGCATTTATCTGCCAGTTAAACACCACTGCCTTGCTCTTCGAGATATTGTTGAGAAAGACAAGTCGACCAGCTTTGGTGCAGTCTGGGATATTTCCAAGGCAAATCCTGTTATGGGACAAGGTGGCTGCCTGCAGGAAGCAAGGAGAAATCAGAAGGAACAGCAGGGAAGGAAGATGGGACCTAACCATACAGTCATCTCGAAGTCATACTCATCTCTAAGTCCAGCAATTCACAGATTATATCAGGTATCTTTAGCAACTTGAGAGAGTGTAACAATTCTCTCAGCTTTGCTCTGGTTACAGTGACATTACATCAGAAGGCCAGCTGGATTGCAGTGGGATTGAGTGAGCAATGAATAAGACATAACACTGGTGCTGGACAGGAGAGGATCTCAGGAGCACAGAGGACCAGTAACATCCCAGTTCTCTGTGCAGCACTTGCAGTCCAGGCCTTTTCCTACTTCAGCTGAGAAACATGAGGTGTGTGCTTGTGCCAAATCCCTATCAATCTGACTGTGAGTTTTAGGAAATCGATCCCTAATACACCTTGCTACTAATATGCTACTAGTTTGTCCCGTTCTCCAGGCACAACACAATCTCTAATTAAGTACAGTTATCATTAGAGAAAGAAACTTCATTTCAGACAACAGAGCCTTGCAGAATGCCATCTTCATTGTCAGACTGAGGCGGTTTTCAATCATCTTCTCTTTGCTGTTCTCAGGAATATAGTTGCCCTGCTGGAAGCAAAAGAGCAGGTGGAGCTGTGGCTGGCTCCAAGGAAGGCATGCTAATGTCACACAGGTTGAATCCTTTACCTGCCAGGGGAAAGCCTCTGCTGCTACTGTGTAATGCTCATTCACTGTGCTTGGATCTGTGGGTGAGTTTAACAACGGATTGTCCAGGCTGGCAGGCCAGCTCCAGCCAGGCCAGACAAGCTCCTGCTGAGCCAGCAGCAGGTCAGACAAGTGCATTCCTCTGCATGTGCCTGAATAGGTGACCATCCTGCAGTCAGCATTCAGGCTATGAATCACCTGAGTTTGGCTGGGAAATGGTGGCAGCCAAGCCCTGACAGAGCACAGCAGGAGTATAATGGTCTTTTTGAGAATGATTTAGGAAAGAAAAAGGTGTTGTAGCTGCACAGAAGAAAGGCAGCTGTGATGGGAGGTAACTTCTAAGAAAAAATTACACAAACAAACCCAAACCTGTTTTTGTTCTAATGGCTGTGGAAGTGACAAGCTGGAAAGAAGACACCTTTCAGCATCCATGAGTTAAGCTCTAAATCACCTGCTGGAAGGGAAATGTCTTGTTCTGTCTCATGGCAAATGAACTCTCCTGCAACACAGACTATTGCAAGATGGGGCCACTTGTATATTTCAGTCTCTCACACATCTCTGGACTGATCATATTGCTCATATCCCACACTTGGACTCTTACCTGCCCAGGCACAGTTAGCCTGGCAGAACCTGGAATGACTGCAGAAGAAAAAAATTGTCTGGATGTGGCAGCCTCTTCTACAACATTTGGATTGTAGCCTACTCCCTGGAAAGTAATCTGGGTCGAGTCACCCTCCAGGATCTGGATGAGAACATCAACCTGCCTCAGACAAGATAAAGGTTTTAAGACCAGAGTCATATTTGGGAGAGATGTACAATAAGCTAGCATACTTGCTAATGGACTGGTCTAAATACACCTCGTGCATGGATAAAGACAAATCCAGTCTCTTTTGCTCTTTCAGGCCTTGGCCTTTCCTGCTAGCCCAGGAAAGCTGGATAAGTAGTCAATTAGCCAGTTACAGTATGAGATGGACAGAGACTACATCTTGGAGCAACGGCTGGAGGTTTAAAGTTAAATTTCTTTATTTATCCATGCACTCACCACAGACTGAAGCAACAATTAGTGCTAGAGCTCTGGCCTTGCCTGCCTGCTGCAGCCCAGGACAGAGGTCTTTGGGAAGGCTGTTTTCAGAAGTTTGCAGCAGCATACACTGCAATGATAGAAGACACTGACTTCAGTCTCTTTGCTGGGAATTTTTGGAGGCCAACAATGAACCACAAATCTGAACAGATACTACTGATATTCCCAGTTACTGTTTGCTACTTGAAAAATAAATACTGGGAGGACTCTGGCTGTGGAAGATATCTCTTCTTGGGAAGAAAAAATTTATGAGACAAATTTATCTGCTCTGTTTCCAGACCAGACCAGCCACTAATTTGCTCTCACAACTCTGCTTCTTAGAGGCATAGAGCTCAATTCAGCAGTAGCATTTCATTACAACCACCAGTAAGAAACCTAAAGAATTTTAGGTCAACAACAGAATCTGTTTCTTTCAGTCATGAGGAGGCTCTTACCGTGTATGTTTTAGCTTCCAGTGGTGAGAAGATCCACCCAATGTGCCCTGATTCACCAGGGGGGATTTCTCCTCTAGGAGTTAGGCAGGCAAACACAGGATGCTGAAAATTCTTCTCCCGTATCTTCATAATGTTGTCCAGCTGAACCTCAAATGTCACGGGCATGGAGCCACCATTGTAGAGTTTATAAATCTGAAGTGAGTCAGAAAGAGCAGTGGTTTTTATACCAGGTACCAGTTAAACTAGTTAATGCTTCCCCAGGGGGCACTGATAAGCATTAATATTTAATTAATCAGCTTATCTCCTAAGAATGAGAAGACCCCATAGTGTCAAGATTTAACACCAAGGCTCTGATAGGCAGCTGTGCTGAAGGTTTATCACCACACATGTACATTGATAAGCAAAGTGCCTCTCAAATGGTGTCCTGTCAGTTCACACTAGGGGAAAATTAATACAGATTAGCTGAAGGGATCATTGTAAAGCGGATTATGTAAATGCAAAAACACTTCTATTAAAGTGCTCTTAATTCAATTCAGACTTGTTCATTTCCCAAGTAAATTAGGCAGAACATAATCAAAGCTGCCTTTTTGCTGAATAAGTGTTTAGGAAGTAAAATTAATTTACTAAAAAACTAATTAGGCTTTATTTCCAGAGTACTTGGAGCAGCTAGGCAAGTTTTCACCCAGATACAATGCAAGAGAATAAGTGAACAGCCCAACACGCCTCATAAGCATTCTGATTACAGAGTGAACACCAAATCTTGTCAAACTGCAGATGGTGAGAAGTACTTTCCCAGCAGCTATTTCCAAACTCTGCCTAGAACTATCCTCAGAGTTCTCTTGTGATGCTTCACTACGGAGGCCATTCCATTTTCTGAGAATTGCCTCAGACACTGCCTGTCTTTGGGACACAGCAGAACTAGCTCCACAGCAGAACTAGCTCCTTGCTGCTGGCTTTGGCTCCAAGATGCTCACCTGTGTGGGGGGGTGGGAGCCCCCCACAGCGATGGGTGCAAAGACGTGCTTGGTGGATGCAAAATGAACGTAGCGCTGGTCGTGTTCCACTGTCACACCACTGAAGGTCAGCTACAGTGGAGAGAAATGCAGTCACTTCCTCACAGGGCCTTGGTCCCATCACTAACATCTGCACAAGGACTCTGAAGTACTTTGCAAATGGAAGGCCACACAGTTACAAACTATAATTGGTAATACCAGGATAGTGTGTCCTACGACAAAAATCACGGAGATGGAGAACCTACTCCAGATTTTCTCTGAAAGGTTCTCTTCTTTTATCAGAAAGACTGTACTTTTCTCTCTGCTATGCCAGCATCAGTGCTTCTATGTGCAAGTGTATGGTGGAAATTGTCCATGAATGAAAGTGTCTGGACTGTACATAGGAGAGTGTGCAGCTCTCACAGCCAAATACTTTGGAAAGACAGGATTTAGGTAAGTAATGGCCTCCTCTTGGAAAGGATCATCTGGATGTACTCTAGAGTGCTCCAAGAATGTGTCTAGCAGCCCAAAATCTAGAAGCAAGTCCAAAAGCGAGAAGATTCCAGCTGAACTAAGTGATCAAATGATGATCAACAAGTATCCTGTTGGCAAAGTAGCCACCAGGCACTCCAAGCAAAGTGGAGAGATTATAGAGCTATTTCACAGAAACGATTTGGCATTCACATAGCTCTTGCATTTTGAGAAAACCACAGTCAGGCTGAAGATGCATTGATGATGCACTGTTTTCTGCAGGATCACTCCAAAGTACCCCTGAGCTGTCTGCTTTGGGGTAGAGGCTGCAAAGCAGCCACCTAGCAATGTATCTGCATGGGCCAACAGGAGCCAAGTTGCTGCAATTCACAGTAATTAAGCCTGAAGCATGGCTATTTTTCAAACATGCTATTTTTCAAGCATGGCTATTTTTTGTTTGAAAAATTGTCGTGTGTAAAACACAAGACAATATTTGCAAAGATAGACACCTGCAGGACATACTGTATCAGCCACTTTAAAAAGAGCAGAGAATGACAACTCCTTTTAAAAAACCCATTCCAGCTCAGATCAATAGGCAAAATGCAGAGGGAAAAAGAACTAAAAATACAAGGTTAGCAAGGTCCCACATGGGATCTTTTCAAAGCACTACATGAGTATTCAGCCTCCTGAGAACCACAGCTTGCCAGATGTAGTGAAAGTAGGAGAAAGACAAAAGATTTGCTGTCAAACTTCAAGGGAAAATGGGATAGTAACCTCCCTGAGTTTTGGGAGTGAAACATCCATTTATACAACTTTGATCAAAAACCCACCTTGCATTTCAACAGACCAGAACTGCTCAAGAAAAACTGTCATCAAGTTTCGATTTGACAGGATATGACATTTAGAGGATTATCAGTTAAAGAGAGACAAATGGAGAAAAGCGAAGACTTGCTGCAATCAATTCTCCTTCTAGAGTGCATAGACTTCATCCCACAGTGAAGACTTAAGATAATAAGAGGGATGCCAGGGGATGCCAGATTCCCCAGGGAGGAGAGCTGCCTGGAGAACACATGCTGCAGGTGATAACACCTCACAATACCAAACCAGCACCTATGAAGTGCAAACACTTGCAGTTTATAAAACCTGTGTGCTCAGGGATTCTCCTTGGGATCCAGCCCTTCTCTCCAGGGAGTTCTGTGAACCAGCCTATCTCAGCCTGCAACACATGAGCTGGCTGGGCTTTTCCTGCTAAAACTGCTGGGGGCTGCAAATTCTGCCTGGCCAACAATCTCAGAGCTCTGAGAACAAGCAGTCTTACAGGTGAAGAGGCAAAAGACAATCTGTGAAAGCATTAGGCAGTGGGAGGCCTTGTTTCTCTGCTGCACAAGGAATTGGAAACACAGAAGTCCTACAGATGTCTCCTCCTACAGCCAGAAGAAATTGCCAATGGGAAATCAGTTCGGGTTAGTCAGAGTACCTATAAATCAGCAGAGGACTAAAAATTGGCCACTGAATGGAGAAGGAATAACAGAGAAGAAGCTTCTCCTGAAAATTAAGTTGGGGAAACAGGGAAGCAGGAGTCTCTGTTGGGGAAACAGAGGAGCAGGAGGTCAAAATCTATCCATGTAGGTAAAGTCATCACAGAAGTGATTTTAAACCCAAAGGAAAAACAGGCATTGGCTTGCAGTTGGCTAACCACACATCTCTGAAGCCAAATAATTTGGAATTTGACAGAGTAACCAAGCAATACCCCAGCTCAATGGGCTCCTTCACTGTTTATTGCTTTTGGAAATTTCCAAAGCTTAACTTTTGGGGTGACACTACAGCATTTGCTTCAGGTTAACATATGCTTAAGGTTAGCATATGCTCTGCATATTTCACCAGAATCCCAGGTGAGGATTTGCTCAGCCCTGGAATGTGAGCATATTTAGGGCAGTTACTGCCCCAGGAGCTGGAAACTCTGTGCACTTCATGCCATGACTGCAAGGAAAGCAGGCACACCGTGCTCAGTCCCTCAGCTGCCCTCCTTGCACAAGAAGTATCTCCCATTCCTACTTTCTGATATCAGCAGTTCAGTCGTGGCACTGCATCTCTGCAGGCTGCAACCACCTGCACTGCTCCATGTCTCTGGACTGGCTTCTACAGCTCCTACTGCCAGAGCTCAAAGGCACCAAGGGACCTTTTCATCCCCAGGGTATCCCACGCTTTTCTAGCCCTTTCTGCAGGGACATCATGACAGAGGGTGGTGGCCTCTGGTAGCCACCAAAGCCACTGGCTATATGGCAAGAGAGGATGTGTGCCCTGTAGGCTTCTGGTGCTCCAAAGCCTCTTCCCTCACTGGCCAACTCTTCCCCACAGTCACTCTCAGGATTGTGCCAGGCAGGCAGAGCACAGGGAGCCTGTCCAAGGGCTTTGAGGGAAGGCACAGTTAAGCCACTGTTTGAACAGCTTGGTCAAAGGGTTGGATTTTCAGCTGACAACAGTCCTGAAAGAAAAGAAAAATAAAAGAGATATGTGAACACAATGGTCTCATAGGAAACTTCAGAGACAGACAGGAAGGCTCAGCCGGGCATGAGTGGTGCCTGGCAGAGAACAAGGTGACTTTGACTCTAACTGACAGTTTGAGAGAGGGGAGAGAGAGAAATTAGTTCCAAGCCTGAGGAGATGCTCAGGGAAAACACACCACAGATCAGCTCTGGGATGCTTTAGAAAGCAGTCGAGCAGGAAGAATGAGAAAGAATCTCCTGTATCATTGGTAGGAGAAGTAAGTGGGTGGACAAAGGCTGCAGCCAACCAGGAACCCAGGGACAATCTTCTGGGCTTGGGGAAGGAGCTGACCCTGTAACCCCAGAGGTGGAGGATGCTCTGCCACTCTGTGCATTCCCAAACTACCATCACAGCAGGTGATGGTGGTATATTTGGAGAAAAGCATATTCCAGGGGGGGTTGTAGAGATGGAGAGATTCAGGAAAGCTGCGTAAGAGAGAAGCAGGATGGGCTGCAGATCTGAACTCCAGGAACTGCATGGAACAACTCACAGTGAGGCAGATGAAATGAGGGGAGGCATGCACAGGAATCCTGACCATAAGTTACATCAGAGTGTGGAAAACATGCAGGGACCGTAAAACCTGGGAAGGCTGTTTTGGACTTGGAGTTGTCTTGAAGGAAGAAGCAATTCTGCATTACTGACATTAATAAAATACAAAGGTTAATAATAAATAAATAAATAATAGTGCTCTTGATGAAGAATCCAGCAGATGCAACATCCAAGGGCCATTCTGCCAGTGCACTGCCCACATCGCTCTGTGCTGGAACCACAAGTTTGTCAGAACATTGTTTTTATGTCTCTGCTTGGCCCTCTCTTGCTGCCTGGCTAGTGCAAATTCCAGGGGAAGGCCACAGCCCCCTGTACACTATGCAGATTCTGGGGAAAACACCTATTAATTCAGTTTCTACCTGCTGTTGTTCAGCAAATGGAAGGAAGGGACACCTGCTATCTTACCAGAATCTCATGGCCATAGGAAATCTTCAGCAGGACAGGGAGGCGATCATTGCCAATGAAATCATGTCTAGCAGTGAAAGAGGAGAGAGAGGAAAACAGTAGATATCAACCTTGTGCCCAGGATAACAGAGTCAGAGTCACACAGAACATTAGAGACAATTCACTTCCCAGCTAAAGAGTCACTGCTGCGTAAGGGCCGCGGGGAGGTGGGGGGAACCCAGCGGTGTTGGGTGGGAATGAGTGATACAATGTTGATTTTAGTCATACACCTGTTTAGGGACCTAAGTTTTTAGGCCAACAAAATGCCAGAACTTCTCAGATATGGTCTGCTTTGAGAGGGGAAGCATTCAGCTTTCTTCATACCTTCTACAGGCATGCAAGGGCTAGCAGCTCTAGCTGATGACAAAAAAAATATTATTACATAATCAAAAGCGCAGAAGTGCAGCATCTTGTTCATCTCTTCAACTGTCAGGTCAAGGCAGACCAGTGTCCCCAGCATGTCACACTAAATGCCTTTTGCTCTGCAGTGTTAAAGGACATCAAAACATCCTCCTGAGGAAGACCAGCTCTGTGGGGTCCAGAAACTGGACATGTTCAGGAACTTTTTACTTGCCCAGCCTCTGCTGAGGAACGTATGATGAGGAAGGAAAATCTGGCATGGAAACTCAGGGGACTGATGGCATGTGTTGTTCTGGCACACAGCATGAAGCTCTGAAGAACAGGTTCTTTTCATCACCTGTGTGAGAGCTGGACAGATTCCTCCTGCCCTGGAAGAAGTGTTCCTGACTTTGGGGAAACACTGAAGAGCTGGTTATCCTGAATTCTCATCTGGTGCAGCTCCTGGGGGGTAAAGTCAACATCTTCTGCCCAGCGCTCTATGTCCATCTTCTGATCAGAAGGAAACAAGAAGGCCCTAGGGAACCAATCAGCTGGTCAGCAACAAGGATATGCAGCTTCCCCAGGGCTATGGTCACATACTCAATCCAAATGGGCTTAGCCCACCTGGTGGCCACATCACATTTCATCAGGTCTGATCTGGATCTCCCTGATTGCTTTCCCAGCTAGACTCATCAACAGATCTCAGCTGCAGCTGTACCTACAAAACCCCCCTATTAACCTTCAAATTTCTCACAGCCCTTTGAGCACTTCCAGACCCCCAAAAAGAAGGCTGAGCTCCAGTGAGCACTGCTTACCAGTCCACAGGTACCACACCCTTGTTCTCCAGCAGAAGCATCACACTGGTAGGCTGTGAGCCTACCGGGGCAGACCCAAAGTCAAAATCCAGCAGGAGAGGGGTATACACTGGAGGGATCAAGCATGTGCTGGTCACAGGAAAGAAAGAAGATATTTAACTGAAACAGGAGGAAGGATCATCAGGGCATGACAGGGGAAAGGTCATTCCACACTGGCTGTCTTCCTTATAATTCTTGTCTGACCTTATGTTCTTGACCCTTTTGAGAGAAAGGACACTGGGCATAAGGCAGACCTGATCTTCTTTTCAAAATCTTTTATGTATGTCTAATGAAAGTGAGTGACATAAGAGAGTCCTGCTTAGCCTGAAGTCTCTCTTTAGCTCCTCAGTGTAAGGAAGTCACTGACATACTGGAGCAGGCCTAATGGAGGGCCACTAAAATGGCTGAGAGCTGGAGCACATTGGCCAAGCTGGATGGGGCTCTGAGCAACTTGGTCTAGTGGAAGGCATCCCTGCCCATGGCAGAAGGGTTGGAATGAGATGATCTTTAAGGTCCCTTCCAATTCAAACCATTCAATGATTACAAGGATGGACAAAAGGACCTGGATTTGTTCAGCCTTATGAAGCAATGGGTCAGGGATGGCAACTGCACAAGTTGCAATACAAGATATTCTGATGAGATACTAAGGAAAGGGTTTTCACCATGGAAATGGTTAAACAGGAGCTCAGACAAGCTGTGGTTTCTCCATTCTCAGAGATATTCAGCACTGAATATTCAGATATTTAGAACTAAATAAGGTCTGGGGCAATCTGATCTATATGTCCCTGCTTTGAGCAAGGGGCTACACAAGAGACTTTTGGAGGTTATTGCAATTAAATTATTCTCTCTCTCTGTGGCTCCTTTCAAGGGAGCTTAAGCAGAAAAGTGGAAGTGAGCAACTGCCTGCAGCAGTTAGGATGGAAAAACAGGGTGCCACGCAGCAAGGAGCTACAACACATTCCAATAAGCCACAGCATCTCTGTCTGGCTCATGCAAGGGACTCAAAGATCCACTAAGCCATTTCCTCATCTCACCTGTGCCTTGTGGGGACTTTGTAGGTGAGCTCGCCAGGAGTTGGGTCTCGCTCCAAGTATTCATTCAGTGTGTCCAAGGAGAAGAGCTTCCAGATGTGCATCTTGCTGTTACGCCTGGCAGTCCCTGTTGTACAAGCGTCTGTGATGCACAAAGTTGGGTAGACGCCTGTTGCTACAATGCGGCAGAGGAACTCCTCCTTCTCTTTAGCACTTGCAAGATCTGCAGCTTGGGGGAGAAAGAAACACCAAAAAGTAGTCATGTACCATTAAGGGGCTGCTGCCTGGGTCATTCTGACTGCAGCAAAGAGGAAAGAGACCCTACCAAGAACAATGAAAGAATGGGCATTGTACATAGTCTTTTGTTTGGCAGCTTCTCAAAACCCCTAAACCACCGACTTCTAGTTGTATCTTGACTTCTGCATTTAGACATCACCAAAAGACTATGAATGGGATCCTTTTCAGTGCATTTACACAATTTAGTTTTGCACTATGTGAGGAAAACTTTTTTTGATTTAAACCTACAGTCCAAACATTTTATGAAGTGCCCCTTGTTTTCACACTGAAAAATCACAAACAGTTATTTATATCTTGTGTTCCCCTTTCATTCAAATGACATTACATTTTTCACCTTCCAAGCTGAAAACTCCTTGTCTTGCCAGTCTCTTCTTTTACAAACACTGTCCCCCATCTCTGAACACCCCAAAACATCCATCTCACCTCTGGGTGCGAAAATATCATATCTGATTTTCCAGGTGTATTGCAGCCGACGGGCTGGCCTTACTTTTATTCCGACAGAAACTTTTGATCTTGCAGGAATTGTTCCTCTGGAATGTTCCAGCTCTAGAGCTGTAGGATACAAGAGGTGGTATGGGCTCTTGGCATTATTGTCTTTTACACCACACATGTTGTGGCACACAGATCCCTAAGTCTACCTGCACCCTAGCCACTGCCACCCCTTGCCTAATAGTTAGGATTAGCTTCAAGTGCTGAACTTGAGATTCCCAGACTACAACTGTAGGCAGCTTACTGGGAGTACCCAGATTGCCTCTGGCCAGCAAAGAGCAGGGAACTTCCCAACTGGAGGTCCTCTAGAAAGGCAACTAAGAGCTGAGCGCCAACATTTCTTCTGGTAAGGTCCTTTATTTAACTTCCTCCTCTGCTGGGAAATTGTATCTTATTTCAAGGTCCAGATTGGTCTAACTTCAATTGTCAGACTCTGGATTATGCTTTTTCCAGCAAGATAGAAAAGTCACGTCCTATACAAAGGGGCAGACAACTTAAGGTTTGAGAGAATCAGTGCAAGCCAACCAGCAAGCAGTCCAACCTCCAAGTTAATTCTAGATTGGTTTTGGAGAAAAGAGAGGAAAACTAAGGTCCTGTCCCATATTAATGCCTTTACAGTACCCAGTAGATCGCTGCGAACCTCCTCAGGGTCATGGGGCCCTGTGAAGAGTTGCTCCACACTGAGGATGTAATTCAGAGTACAGATCCCATCATTTAGCAGTACAATGCTGTAGCTTTTCTGATCACCAACCAGAACATTTCCAAGGTCCAGATAGTCGTTTTGTGCCTGGAATACAAACCCACCATGCTAAGGTCACTTTAACATGTCAAGCATAGTGGTTGAGTGTAGCCACCACTTATGTCACCACATGCTGATCCCTTGGCACATGGCCCATACAGTGCAGTGCAAAGGACTCCCTGCTTTGTGTAGGACCTGGCATGCCCTGGGAGATAGAATTGTTAAGGTTAGAAAAGATCGCTAAAATCTTAGACACTGTTAATGCCACCACTAAATCATGTCCCTGAGTACACATTTTTAAATACTTCCAAGAATGATGACTCAACCACTTCATTGGGCAGCCCATTCCAATGAGTGACAACCCCTTTCCTGAAGAAATTTTTCCAAGCATCCAATCTAAACCTCCCCTGATGCAATTCTAAGTCATTTACTCTTGCCCTATTGCTTATTACTCAGAAGAAGAGACCAACACCCACTTTGCTACAAACTCCTTTCAGGTGGTTGAAGCACAATAAAATGTGGAACAGGTCTGTGAGGGACTCAATCCTCCTCCAAATGCTTTCTCTACTGTTTTTTAGGCTGTTTGCTGGGTAGGATGTAGCATATTCAGGGCTGTGAGAACACTAGCTGGCCAGCTGCACTTGAGTCACAGCTGAGAGATTTTTGCTGGCCCTTTTGTGACTGCTTAAAGAGTGCCCCTCTCTTTTGGCTCGTTGAGACTCACATACAATTTATGATGACTATGTACCTCAAAGACATTATCACCCATCAATCAACATGATTGACATTGGGCAATGACTTTCAAAGTATTATTTTATTTACCTCTGGTTTGTTAAGAAACCTGACAAAAAATGAAAGTGGCTGCACAGATCTGCAGATAACAGGAGGAAAGCCACATGGAGGTGTACTGGCTATGCTACTTTAAAAGGTCCACTACACTTAGAAATCAGACTAACAGCAAAACAAATGGAGAAGGAGAACAGACAGAATGAGAGAACCGTGATTCCCAAGTAGTCAAATGGCTTGCTTGGTTTAGTCTGGAACAGAGCAATCCCAGAGGATTTGTTAAGGCTGTATTTGAACTGGGAGGACATTTACAACATGTTGCCATTAGGCCACTAAAATGTGTACTGTCATTTACACTGAAAACAGTGTCTGGGAATTTTGCTGTGAATCCTTATTGGCTGCTTCCAGTACAGGGAAAAGGGAAAGTCCAACACCCCCATCCCTCCCTGATCTCCCCTACTAGTACTCAGTGGGCCCCTGTTCCTTACCCTGATGGTGCCCAGTGCCCCTTCTCCAATGACCCGTAAGACATAATGGACATCTGTGGGAGACACGGGCTCTGAGCTTTTCCACTTCACAAACACCATAGCTCGCAGCACATACTTGGTTTCATTGTCAGGAGTAAAAGTCCATGCCTGAGCCTGCAATCACAAGAGGGAAGAGTGTCCACAGGAGCTTCAGTCCAGAAATAAACCCAAACATCTCAACAATTGCATTTAATGCACAGTCCCTTCCTCCATTGTAACTAACCTAGTTCTCTACAGACATACCACCTCCATCTACATCAAAGATTCACACTGGGAATGAACATCCAGACATTCAAAGCCAGGCTGAGGTTGTGTTGTAGAGAGCAAACTACAACTTTCGTAGAATTTGAACTTACCAGGGCTTCATAGGGCTGGAGGATCCCTGCAGCAGGGCTGACAGACAGGATCTTCCTGTCTGACTGACGGATCCTCCATGTGAAAACCATGGGTAGCCTTGTGCAGTTTTTAATGGTGTACATTCGTGTAAAGGAGGTCCCTATCTGGAGAGGCTTGAAGTAGAGAATTCCATCACCTTCTAAGAGCAAAAGAAGGGACTGTCCACAACTCTGGAGAACAATCTCCTGTGGAATTAAGAGAAAAAGTAACAGACATTAGCTAGAAGTCTCAGCTACCTCTGGAGGAACCTTACAAAGATGTTGCTCCTTCCGAGAGAGAAGCAAGAAAAATCTGGATCTTAATAAGGAGGGGAAGGGCTTTAGGCTGTGCGTCAAGTCAGGTCCTTAGCATAATACAGTGTATTCCAAGAGATGGAAATGTAAGGAACAAGGGGTACAGGATGTTTGGCACCACAAAGCCCTTTTTTCTGCAATGTTGACTCCATATTAAATCTTGAAAATATTCTTTTGTTCCTATTTCCAAAGAGAAAAATCTAAACTAACCACTAGGAGATGTAATAAGCATCCCAGTGCAAATCACTATGAAAAGGGAAGACTACAAGGGAACAAAACTTTGCTCACCATCTTCCACTTCCCTCTCCTTACCTTGGTGTATGCAGGATAAGAGTTCAGCTCCAAAGACAGGACATGCTGCTGCAAGACTGTTGTAACTGGGTGAGTGGAGAGAAGGAAAATCTGGTGGCCTCCTGGAATGACGTGTCCTAAGCTGGGCTTGACCAAAACAGAGGGACAGTCTTCAGTATGGTTCACATTGAAGGTTATCAAAGAGGTGCTCGTGTTGGACAACAGCATGCTGCAGTAGGTATCAGTGTCACAAACCACAGGAGGAAAAGTCTGGTGGAAACAAACAAAAAAGGTTGCTTTCACTGGGTTTAAAAACCAGCTTAAAGAAAAAGTTTTCACTATATTTAATTCCAGGTTCCAATAAGCACTATCCTGAGTCTATGGAGAACTTTCTAACTGCTTCTTTTCAAGGAAAGAAATTAAACCACCTAAGGGTACACAAATGATGGTCTTTTCCCTTGCCATAGTGGCCCTCTTGGGCTCATGGGACTGGTGAACCTATTTTCCATCATGCCATGCTTTATGCCCATCCAGTAAGCGAGCTGCTTGTTGATGCTTGCAGTTTCTGCATGGATAGTGACATCCTGGGTGAAGAATTCCAGCAGGGTAGAATTTGCTCTACTTCATGCACATCAAATAAAGGCTGCATGGCCTAGATTAGCTGAGGAGATTTCATAAGAGGTTCTCAAGACTATTCTTATGCCTTAGGATCAGATCTCCCTTAACCTCATAGGAAAAACACCTTACTGTGTTTTTCAGGAAACAGGAAGAGAGAGAGAGAGAGAACCTTCCCCTCTATCTTACAACCACTTCTCTTTCATGAGGATTCTGTTTGCCCAAGTGCATGCAGTTTTTGAGGCTCCTGGGCTCCCCTTGTTAGTGCCTATGTCCACCTAAACAGAAAAGAAGGTGATCCCAACAGCTTTTCTCTCACAGCTAATGAGATGGTTGGTACAGCTGACATGGTGGAGGGTGGGAAGCTAATGCAGGAGAAACAGCATACTATTGTACCAGAGCAGGAGCCTCCACACCATCAGAAACCACCAAAGACACATCTCAGTGCAATGGGAGACAAAGTAAAGAATTCAGAACACTGAGTGTCTCTGCAAAGATCCGAAGGTCAATCAGTTACACACTTTGGGGACATCCAGGATGTACTGTGGAATGATGTGCTCCTGTTCTGCTTCATATGTGTGTGCTCTCAGCCTCACAGTCAGGCACCACGACGGGCAGATGGTGGCATCATCCTCAATGTTGTTGTAGTGTCTCATCACCTGCAGACACACAAGGGACAACACAGTGTGTGCAGGAAGGGAGTGTGGCAAGGTGCCTTCACAGAATCACAGATTAGTCTGTGTTGGAAGAGACCAAGTGCACATACTACCTCAAGCAGCTGCTTGTTCTATGACAACCCTGGGGCTAAGGAATTAACATTTTCAGGGAAGAAGGACTGACCAGTGCCAGATGAGAAACAGGTGACAAATGCTAACTTTCACTTACCAGGACATTTCTGGGTGCTAAATCTCCTGTAACTGCAGACTCGTGTAACATGAATCCCATGTCACTTGGGAGAAGAGAGACAGTGCCCAGCAGCTTTACGTGTGGAGGGCCAGACACAAAGATCAAGTTCTTACCCATCACCCAGGCCACAATAACCATTCTTGTGCAGGCTCACATCTACACTAATAGTGCAGTAATTCATAGTAATTCCTCCTTCAGTGAGGTGTACCATGCTTCATGTTTCTTAGGGGTAAGAGCAAGTGTGGCTGTGCAAGTGCATGAGCTGTGACTTGTTCTGTCATTTCTCTGCCAGGACACGGGTGAAAGAGAAACTTTAACCCAACAGTGTATCAAAGCAGTGGCCAAAAGAGTTAATAGAGGTGCTAGTTTTATAGGGTTTAAACTGAATTTTAACTCCCCTGAAATACTTTATTCTGAAAAAAGTTGCTTGTTAGGTCATCTCTAGTCTTAGTAATTCCTACTAACCTTATAAACAGCAAAACCTTCCAGCTCTGCTGCATAAAGACTGTTGACCTGAGTGGGCCTGCAAAAGACATGGAAGGTTGAAGACTTCAATGGTGCCACGTCACAGATTTCAGGGCGCACATGGAAGGCACTGTCATGGTTTGGAGTCCAGGCAACAATGATATTTCCTTTGGTGTGGTTGGTCACACAGAGAGAAAGAGATTTTTGTGGTGGCATGCAGCATCCAAAATCATACTCCCTGGGGCTGACACTAACATGAGCAGGAAACAAGGCCAGGTCGCTGTTTTCACCATTGTCAAAATATTCAGCCATGGCATTGGGTTCAAAGTATTCCTTGGGCGGCTGCTCCTCAGAAATCTACAGGATGGAAATATCTCAGTATGAGTAGGGAAAGTGTGCCTGTGGGAGACACCAGGTGCTGCTTGCCTTCATGAGCAAGAGAGCACTTCAGCAAGATGCACTTCAGCAAGAATTCCTAGGACAGTTCAAAGTCTAGGCTTCAAGGAGGCTTCTGTTTGTAAGCCTTAATCTGAAACTAAAGAGGAAGCAGAAAATGACCCCATGATTGAGTTAAAGCCAGAAAGAAGCTGAATTAGGGTAAAAAGCCAGCTGAAAAAGATAGTGTTGGTGTGTGCTGGGAACATCAACAGCAGAAATACTAAAGAAATCAGTCTGGCACTTGCAAGGCCTTCTAGATATGTCTTCTGTACAACAGATACCCAGCATACATAGAGAAGAGCTGAAAGTGTCCTAGATTCCAGGTAGAGCAGCTCATACCTCAGGGGGCAGCATGAGAGCTCCCTTTTCATCCATCTGCAACTTCTCATTCTTCAGCATTTCGCTCAGGATATCAGGGGGGTAGAAGGTCAGTCCCCTCACCATGTTGGTTCGGTACCAGGAGAGGTGTCTTTTCTGAAGGGTGGGTGGCTTAGCTGTGTCTGAATGGCAGGTACCAAAAAAGTCCACATACAGGGGTTCCTGGGAAAACACAACACAGGACAATAAGAAATAAACTGTCCTGTGATTGCTTTGAGAGTTTCACCATACCAGTATCTCACTTCCAAAACCATGCTGGGAAAGGCTTAGCGGCTGCAGTTTTAGGCTGCCATTTACTTTATGTCTCAATGTGACACAAGAACTTTCTTGAAACTGGAGTTAAAATTGAAGGCACTCAGTGCACAGCCATGCAGCTAAAGTTAGGAGAGAGACCTAAACAGACAAGAGCCACAGAGGGTGCACCTCACCCTATCTGCAGACATTACTGACTGTCCACATCCTATTGCTGATAGGAACCTGCACCATGGGGATTCTGCTTAACAAGAGTCCAGGTCCTGCACTTGGGTCACAATAACCCCAGGCAGCATTACAAGCTTGGGGCAGAGTGGTTGGAAAACTGCTCATCAGAAAAGCACCTGTGGGTGATGGCTGACAACAGCTGAACATAAGCCAGTGTGTGCTTGGGTAGTCAAGAAGGTCAAGGGCATCCTGGCTTTTATCAAAAACAGTGTGGCAAGCAGGACCAGGACAGTGATTGTCCCCCTGATCTCAGCAGTTGTGAGACTGTGTCTTGACTACTATGCTCAGTTTTGTGCCCCTCAGTACAAGAACACAATGAGGAGCTGAAGCATGTCCAGAGAAGGGCAATGAAGACGGTGAAGGGTCTGGGAAGGGTCTGGAGCACAAGTCTTCTGAGGAATGGCAGAGGGAGTTGGGGCTGTTTAGCCTGGAAAAAAAAAAAAAGGCTAAGGGGGAATTTTATTGCTCTCTACAACTACCTGAAAGGTAGGTGTAGCTATGTGGGGGCTGGTCTCTTCTCCCAGGTAAGAAGTGATAGGACAAGAGGAAATGACCTCAAGTTGTGTTTGGGCAGTGATTAGATTGGATAATGGGAAAAATTTGTTCACCAAAATGGTTGTCACCCCAGGCTGCCCAGGGATGTAGTTGAATCATCATCCCTGGAGGTATTTAAAAGGCATGCAGATGTGGCACTTGGGGACATGGTTAGTGGTGGACTTGGCAGTGCTGGGTTAATGGTTAGACTCAATGATCTTAGATGTCTTTTCCAAACTTAACGACTCTATGACAGCTCTCAATGAAAATGCAGTGGGAAGAGATTTGCAGGGATTACTGAGACAGGCCAGTCCTGTTGGATTGCACTGAAGATGCCTCTAAAGTATCACAGCAATGAAACTACCCTTTGCCTCCCATACCTGGTAGTGGACGAGGCACGCGACTCTGCGGTGGTAGGTCATGGGGTGGGTAGGTCGGAAGTTGACCTTCAGCGTCAGTGTTGTTGTGCCCTCCAAGACTCCACAGGGGCGATCCAAGGAGAAGACACTCCCTTTGCAATCAATATCAAACTGATAATAGGCTGGGACATCGGACGTGTTGCTGATTTTCAGTGTCCGCATCAAACTTTCTCCAAGATTGATCCAGTCAAAGCTCACAGAATGCTGGTGCAGGGACACGGAAGGACCTAGCACAACATGCAAGATAAGATCCTGGACCTGTCATAGCTGTTTCTTCCAACATGTCACAAGACACTACTGCGCTTAACTGACATTCCCGAACAGATTCAACTCTTCAGCAAACCTACTGGTCCTAGCAAACAGTTGGACATTCACTTGAAACAGTCAAGCAAGTATAAATCCCAAACAGTACACCAGGGACAGCCAGATCCCAGCAGGAGTTTAGTCTGTGACTTCAGGCTATGATAACTTCAAGCCCTTCCCCAAGCACTAACCTTTTCCCTCCAGAGAAGCTGACAGGGAGAAATGGGAAAGGCTTTGGTACCTTTACATGAGCCAACCACTTTTAGAACAGTCTTCAAGTGGCATCCAGCAGATGTGATAGTGAAATAGTCAGTACTGTGCTCTCCTACTACTTGGGGCTGAAACCGTATGCACAAGAGCAGCTTCCCTTTGGCAGGGACAACGTCACCAGACGCATTACAGGAGAAAACATAACCACAAAGCAGAGGGTCTTCTGCTCGTTCTATTGTACATGGTGCATCAACCTACAAGTAGAAAAGAAACAGGTTAACAAAGAAGCCAACATGACCCAGGATGGCTCTGAATGAAGGACACTAATCAGGTAAGAACTGCAGTTTTCAGCAGTGCTGAACACCACCAAGAACACCAAGGCCACCACAGAACCACTGTGCAGCAAACCTCTGCCATTTTGTTCTGATGGAGAATGGGTGGCAACTCAAGCAACTCAGGCTCCCTCAACATGCTCAGAAAGCAGCAGGCTGCAGCTGAACTCCCGGTGATCTCCGGGGTTGGAGTGCCCCTCCTGCTAGGTGGAAAGATGGCTCAAGGTGTCCCTAGGGGACAAAATAGTGTAAATGACTGCTGCGACCAGGGGAACATGCAGGCAGGTAACTTATTTCCCTCTATCCACAGTTCCAGCTTGTTTATGGGTCTTCTTTTCCCAAAAAAAACAAAGCTGGTGCTCTGGCACCTTACTCAAGACCCTTTTAAAAGCTGTCCTGATCCTTGCCTGGCAATGCTGAGCACCCCTGCAGTGTGAATAATAACAGTACAAAAATGAGTGTGTCTTTTCCACTCCCAAGCTGCAGGGCCTGTGGAGGAGTCAGCACTGCTGTCATCTATGTCAGCAGTCTCTGAGTACATCCATCACTTGAGAGGCTGGGAAGGGCTGAGCTGGCAATAGTAACAAGGTGCTCAAATCCATTTGACTTTTTGAACAATTCACTGGGCTGCATTCCACAGAGGGCAGCAGAAGATCCATCAGTTGCCTGGGACACACACACACATCAATTTGAGACTGACACAACTGCCACACAGGATTGATTAACTTGTCCAGGGTGGGCAGGAGAGCTGCAGGGTGCAAAGGACATGGTGATCTGGACCAAGTACAGAAGGGAAGCAGGGGGAAACTGCAATACCACGCTGCAAATGGCCAAGTTGCTAGCACTGTAGCTGGGAGGCAAGGGTGAATGGCATGGCTGGTAGGGGAAGGCTCATCACCTCTGCTTCACTCACACTTAGGTTATTTTCGCGGCATTAAGGGAGATAGACAAGACCACATATCCCAGGGAAATGTGTCAGCTTGCCAGCTTCTCACAAGAAGTCAATCTCCCTCTCCCCATACCACAGACACGTTGAAGATTTCCACAGACTTCTCCACAACTGTCCCCACTGGTACTGATCCAAAACACAGGACATCTTGAAACTTTCCAGGCTTCTTTCCTGTCACACTCACACACAGGCAGGGGTATTTGGCTGTTAAAGAGAATAGTATACTGCATTAGGAAAGACAGGTGGAACCTCTACTCTTGAACATTCAACACTCAACTGGACAAGGTCTGAAGAACCTCAGATAACTCTGAAGTTAGATCTACCTTCAAAGTTGGCCCTGCTTTGAACCAAATAAACTTCCTTCTCCCTAATTTACTGGACTTGCTAATGAAATTATTGCTTATTTTAGCTTGCATCCAGAAAGGTTTAGAAATTTCCCTCTGCTTCTCTGTCTAGCAGGGATAGACAGGAGACACTGAGTGCAGACAAAGCCAGGAGTTTGCGGAGGCTTTTTCCAGTGAATTCCTCTCATTTCTTCCCCTCTGTCAACTCAGACAGGCCTTAGAAATGCTGTTTTGGCCAAAACATGCCACAGGGCATATTGGACCCTCTGTCTCTTCAGATAACACTTCCAAATTGGCAAAAGTACACTAGAGAATTCCACAGGCCACTTTCAAACTGTGGGCTTCACTTGCTCTCACTGGGTTGAGCCAAGTGTGGCCGAGCCTCAGAGTGCAGGCCCTCCCTGTATCCCTGTGGAACACTATTCCAGAGTAAGGGGCAATACACATTTCTTTGAGTGTTAAATGCAAGAAAGACTCACCCAGGGCTTTTAGCACTGATTGTCCTCTTTTGTTTAACTTCACCTCCAAACCAGCACGTTGCTGTTGCATAATGCACCCCAGCCACCTCGGGCTTGAAGATCACCTTGACCAAGCACTTAGCACCTGGGTTCAGTGTGCCACACTCAGGACTAATGAAGAAAGGACTTGATGTCTCCCATTCAAAGATGCTAACGAGATCACTAGGAAATGGAGATACATTTTTAGCAGATCAGTGGATCATTTGCTGCCTGTGCAATCATGCATAGGATGGGCCTTTCCCAATAGGTTATTCAGTTAGGATGTGAAGCAACCAGTGCTGAATGGAAGAATCCCAAATGCAGCTGGACAAATATGTGATGCTGTGAAGAAATTTGTCTCTAGTCTCTGTTCTGCTCACACTTTAAAGAATCTTAGTTATTACAGCTAAGAACTTTATTAATGACCATAAGGTGATAGCAAGCAAATCAGCTCCACAATTAAATATTTGCTTTCCTTGTATCTAAATTTGCAGCTACTTAATTTAAATGACTATTTGTTCCTCTGTTATATGCTCAGGTGAGAAAAGAGGATTGAGCCATTTCCCTAATACCTTATTCAATTTTCCAGAACCCCATTTCCTTGTTTGATTTCTGCAAAGAACATGATACGCCATCAGCTTTTTCTATTTTATTGATCTAAGCTGTGTGCTGCTTACCATCCTTATCCTCCAACATCCTGGGCCTATCATTTGTAGCAAATTATTTCTCCAAGTGGAGACTGAAACACCTGAAATGGCTGGAATCACTTGGCTGGAAGTACACCTCCTCCTTGCCTGGGAGGAGGTGTACTTCCAGCCAACTGCATTCCTTTCTACAGTACTGTCCTTCCTCATTAAAATAGGACAAACCTTGGTAACTGGGAGCATCCTTGCATCCTTTCTCCTAAATGACTAAAATGTTTCCAGCTGGTAGCTCATCTCTCCCTGTTCATGCTGGGCAGGTTGCCTTTGGTTAAACAGAAGCCCAAGCCTCTCCAGTGAATGTGGGATGTTCTGTGCTTGTTCCCCCCTAGTTCCTGTGCACGAATGGTTCTCAGCATATGCTGGCAACAAACAGATGTGAGATGCCAAGATGTGCCCACAATGACCTGAACTACCATTCTGCTGCCCTTTCTGCCAATACCTTAGGGAAGGCAGTGTTGCCTCTTGTTAAGGCAGCCAGCAGAACTAATAACCACTGGAATGAGCTGCATTCACTGGAGAGTCCAAAAAAGTGGCAAAATACCTGAGAAAACAGAAGGAGTGTCTGCTTAGCCACCTGTCACTCACCCAACGTTGCAGACAGGAAACACCGCCTCTGTAGCACTGTGGGTAGCACAGACAGGCAACTGGACAGCGGCCGGCATGGACAGACAGCAGCGTGGAAGCATAGCCTGCAGGCTAACAGAGAACTCACCCTCAGCTTTCATAAAGAGGATGTTGTCTTCATAGTCCCTCTGCACAGAAGAGCAAAGGGAGACAGCAGTTAGATGGAATCCACCTTGCAGGTGCTGCAGCTCCGCCCATGAATACCTGTCACCTGCACCACTGCAAGTGTTGGGGAAAAAACTGTTGGCAACAGAGGCACCAGTGGAGGCCTCTGTGCAGGACAGAGAGCATATGAATCACTCAGAAAGGGCAGGCAGTGTGGAAGGTACTCAGGCATACTCCTCTGGCACGGAACACACAAATACTCCCATGAAGAGCAGTTGAAGGCCACATTAGTTTCACCCGGTTTGTTTCAAGGCAGATGGATTTCTTTCAGTATTTTCAAGATCCAAATTCAGCTGAACTGAAGCATGTACAGCTTTTCTTTGAGCTCCATGAGCACAGAAGTATCAATCTTTGATTAAATGCTTTGTCAGCTAGAGATCCAAGCAGATAACACAACTTAAAGATGCAGCATTGACAGCACTATGTAGAATACAGAAATAGCCTCAGGACATCTGCTAACAAGGCAAGATACAAAGAATTGAAAGATAGGTGTTTTCTATGCTTCCCATTTGTCACCCTCCTGAGTAACACTTATACAGGTAAGGAGAGACCTTGGACACGGCAGCACACACAGTCCTTGCTCTCTCTCAGAAAGGCAGCCTCCTGTTCTAGTGATTGATGTGCTGCAGACAAACTATTCACTGAAAATGGAACAAGGCCAGCAGCTTATTTCATAAAGGGAACACTGAACAGTCATCAGAAAATCATGATACTAAGACAGCAGGGTGCTGGGAATCTGTCCAATGACCATGCTCTATGGCTAGGACAGAGGTACACATCAAAGACACACAGCTATGGACAAGAGCCAGAGATCAACACTCGGAGCCAAGACAGACACTACAAACAACCTGAAAAATAAGAAAAGGGTCTGGATATAAAGAACCATTGCTGTTTAAAATAAAGCTTACAGAAACACCCTCCATCCAAAAGAAGGGCGGCCCCTGACATATCCCTTAGAAAACAGGTAGCCCTTGAATGTAGAGGCGTTGGAATCTCCTGTGGGAAGGCAGAAAGTGAGCTCCTCAACCCAAGGTTCTGCACTAAAACCACCCAGATGTGTTTCGTTGGGATCAAACCAGTGTGGACATCTTAAGAACTTTATCTTACTGAGTTGAAAGGCAGAAGTAGTACATGAAAAACTGGGAGTAATACTTTTTGTGAGGATTCCTCTCATAATTACTGGCAAACTCTGCAGAGAAGTCAGGGATTAGGGCTCCCTCAGGTAATGAAGATGTGGAGAGATCAAGAAGGCCATTCTGCCCACTCCTTCTATGCTGGAATTTCCCAAGGACTCATGCATTCGAGTGAGAACAAATCAGAAAGGACAAGAGAGGCAGAGGCCCACTGCTGTCCCCCAGAGTGCAGCCTGAGCACTGAGGGCAGTTGTGATGTTGCTGCTTTACCTTTTCACTGGGCCGGAAAACGACGGGCAGGCTCACAGACATCCCGGGGTTCAGAGTGATCGGCTGCGGGAAAACAGTGAGGAAGAATGGCGTGGAAGGAGCCCTAGACAACAAAATCAAAACAAGAGATTTTGTCTGAGGGTGGGCAGCTTAAGTGAGCAGAAAAGAGAATAAATAACCAATACCTCCAGACCCCACAATTTAGAAGCAATTTACACACTGGACCCCAGGGTACTTTGGCAGCAAAACAGTAGAGAGGGACAGAACCCAGGTGTCCTGAAAACCTATTCCCAGCTCGAAGCACCCACCCCTTCCTTGAACAATGTTTTATGTTTTCAGGACATGCAGTATGAGCACACCACACAGGGCAGACACATTTGAGTTTCAGAGCAGGGAGGGTCGCAGGGACTGCTGGAATGGCTCAGCACCCAGAGGGACCCCGGGAGCAATGGTTTTAGGTCACACTAGTGACTGGCTGGCATACATCCACAATTAAAATCTCACTAGACTGGAAATGCCTCACAGACAGAAGTATCAGCAAAACAGAATTTAAAACAAGGCATTTCATTTAACAGACTTCTGCCTGTGTTTCTGAATTAGCAGGTTTCTGTCCTGCTACGTAAGGGTGCACCCATTGTCTCCTGCACAGCACTCAAGGGGAGAGAGGGAAGGTGAATCTGAGAAAAGGTGCAAATGTAACTGATACAGCAGGAGGAGTGAGGATGCAGAGAGAGCATGAGGAGTACAAAGGACAAACAAACTTCCCACGCACCTGTAACTCAGCTTCTGGGCTTTCCTGTGAACATTTTTCAAGGTCAGGTGTTTGATCACCTCTTTTCCAAGTTTCCAGTCATGCCAACTGAGTGTTTCAGGCACCTCAATGCCCCAGAATATGACTTTCCTCTTCTTTGCCTCTCTTGGAGACACCTTAGGGAGTAGCAGTTTGGGAGGAAGGGAGGAGAAATCACTTAAACAGCCCTTTCTCTACGCTAAGGGTTTCTGACTGGCAACAGACGAGAGGAGCCACCCTGCGGCAAAACTCCAGGAATATCCAAAAGCCCTGCTCCGGGGTCCTGAGAGGACACCTCCTGGCCACAGCCCAAACAGCAGATGCTAAAAAGTGTGATGAAGGGCAGTTTTTATGTTTCTCCTCTCCCTGCCTGCCAGACAATCCACCCAAGTCAGTAGCACTCTTTGCTCCTCCGCTCACCTTCCTGTCATAGGCACTCTTCCAAAAAGAGTCAGAGTTTTGGGGCTCCTCATGCACCTGAGCAAGCATCTGAGAAACAAGAGGGAAAAGTCCTCACACGTGCTGCTCCTGCACGCACAAAGCCTTTGCTGCCAAAAGCCGGGCACTCCCAGCGACCGATGGCCCTGCTCAGGCTGCTGGTGGCGCTGAGCCGCCTCCCCGCCGGGAGCAACCCCGCTGTGTCCCACAGCCCCCGCTGTGTCTCCAGCCCCTGTTGTGTCCCCAGCCCCCGCTGTGTCCCCAGTGCAGCCCTCTCCAGAGCACGGCTGTCCCCATAGTCTGTGGGCGACAGTGCAGCCCCTGCGGAAGGGCTCTCCCTGGCGCTGAGCAGCATAGCCCTGCTCACTATCGGCCCACAAAGCACCGTACAGCACAGCTGTGCCCTGCGGCCTGGCCTGCCCCCCCCCCCGAGCCCCGTGTGGATGAGTGTGGCGGGACCTCGCTTCCCACAGCGAGCGCCTGCCCAGCTCCCTGGGGCACGGCCCGCTCCAGCATGTCCCCGCCTGCCCCCCGTGTGGAGCAGAAGCCGGGGCCCCGAGTCACCACCGCCCCCGGGCCAGGCCGGCTCCCTCGTTCCCAGCCCGGAACCCTAGAGCCGGAGCCCCGGCACCTCGCTGCCAGTGCTGGCGCCGGTGGCGGCCGCCCAGCGCCGTGCGGGCCGGCCCGCGTTGCCATGGAGACCGGACGCGGTTGCAGCAGCTCCCGGAGCGACGACGGCGGCCGGCTCAGGTCAATCCGCACGGGCAGCGGCGGCCGCCAGAGGGCGGCGGAGGGACGCGCAGGGAGGCGGAGACGGACCGGGAGCGGGGCAGGGAGAGGGCGCGGGCAGAGCCCGGGGGGGGGGGGGGTCCGGAGAGCACCGAGCGAGAAAGGAGGCCGTGAGGGGTTCTCAGGGGTGCAGGGAAGAGATAGAGATATGGGGCAAATGGCAAATGGGAAGTTCAGGGGCACAGAGATGGAGGAGGGCGGGTGGAAGAGGGAAGGATGCAGGGGTGCGGGAGAGAGCGTGGGGCTCGGGGTGTTGAGGATGAGTGCGGGGGGAGCGGCGGCATAAAGCTGAGCCAGCAAAGAGGGGCCGTGAAGTCTGTGGGTGCATCGGATAGATGAGTGAGGACAGTGTGGGGATTGCAGGGTGGCAAGGGATCACAGGTGCATCAGGATGGAGGGTGCTCTCATAGGGATGGAGTGACACCTTAATGGGGCCAGGTCACCCTAAGCTCCATGGAGCGTTGGTGACACAAGTAACAAGTTGTTATCATTGCCAAAAGTAGTTATGGGGCCAAGACCAGCAAAGGCACAGAGGGTGGGGAGCCCTGGCTGTGTGAGCCCATCAGGTGTCATTCTCATGGGGCACCACCACCACCACCATCCTAGGGACAGTCCTACATCTTCCCAGTGCCCTGCATGACCCTCAAGGAGACAGGACCTTCATTTTTCCGGTGTGGAGGGACAGATAGTGCCTGCAGGGTGCACAGGCAGCTCTGTGGTGGAGAGTGGGGCTGGCCGCATCAAACCGCACAGGGAGGGTGCCCGGCAGAGGCAGGAAGGAGATGCAGCTTTAATGGCATTTGTCAGTGTTTACAAATGAGTCATCCAGCTAAGCAGCCCGGCTGTAAATCAGCACTCTAACTCTTCCAGCATCAGTTGTGTCCCCTCCTTTGTCCCCCTAGCTCTGGACGAGTGCCTGGCTCCTCCAGAAACAACCTCATAAATAACAGCAACAAAACAAACCCTCCTGCAGCCACGGTGGGCCTGAGTGCAGCAGGCGCGAGATGAACGCCTCCCATCCATCACTTTAATGATTGTACTCTGCAAATTAAACCTGTCATGGCCCATCAAGGTGAACGTTTTAAGCCTGTGACATGCCTTCAGCTCCCCTCCTCCTTCCTGGCACTTTTGTTGCTTTCTTTCTTGCCTCTTATTCTCTGCCTCTACCATCCCTGTCCCCCATTTCAGCCCTGCTCCAGTGTGTGGCACTCCCTGTGGTCTCCTGCTGAGCCAGGTTGCACATCAGGTGATGGATGTCCTTGGCCCTGATGCTCCTGCAGCCACAGGCTGGCAGGTGCCAGCATTTCTGTGCCAAGTCCTGTGTTTTTGCTGGGAGCTGGCACAGCTCTCCTGGAGCAATGAGTCTCTCCTCATCTGTTGTCTCCACACATCAATGGCAGGGAATTAGGTACCATCCTTTCATGCTTCCCCATCCCTTCCTCCTTTCCTTATTTCTTCCCCCTACACCACATTTATTTCTCTCTTGCTCCACGTTACACACCCACGGCAGGCTGCTGGCACCTGCTGCTACCCCAGCTCATATCTCCCCCGTTAGTGCAAGGGCTGCAGCCTCCCCAGAACCAGAGATCCCCACGGGGCAATTCCAGGGGTCTGGAGACCTGCGTGTCTTGAGATGGACTGCCAGGGGAGAGGGAACCCGGGCAGTGAGGATGCCACGTGCCCCAGGGGGAAAACTGCTGAGCTGCCAGCAGCCACTGTGGGTCACTGTCCCCCCGCACAGGACCGTCATCGTCGTCCGTCCGTCCGTCCGTCCGTCTCCATGCTCCTCTCTCCTGTCACCTGCTTCCCCTGCCCACCCTTCTGTCCCAAAACCATCGCATCTGTCTCCCTGCCCAGGGTGCGCCCCCCCAGACACCGACAGGCTTTTCCCAGCCCTGCGATGTGTGACAGCCCCGCACCAACGCTTACCTGTCCCTTTGTCACCGACTGACTGCCAGAGATGGCCAGGATTCCACAGGGGCTGCTGTGCTTCAGCAATTCCCACCCCCAGCACAAATCCCGGGGCAGACAGCCCTCCCTGCACGCTCAGGCAGAGCCGGGGAGAGGAGAGGACAGCTGGGTGTGGGACAGGAGGGACATCATGGTCTGTCTGGGAAGGGTCACCCAGCCCGGCCCAGCCTGCTCCACCCCTGCAGCTCCTGGTGCAGTGCAGTGCTGAAGCAGAGCTGCCCCCTCTGCCTCCACGGCCGTCTCAGCACCCCAAGGGGTGACCCAGTAAGGCACAGGAAGCATGGGCGATCTACAGGGCCTTCCAGGACCCTCCAGCACCTGTGAAGACACGGGCCACCTGCTGATTTACAGGGAGTCAGCGCTTAACCCTAGTGTTTCTAGGGAAGTGGTACAGGGTGTCAGTCACCATTCTGCTGCCAAGGGTTGATTTCAGCCCAGTCAGAGTGAGCAAGATCCCAAGAGCATAATGAGACAAGCCCAGAAAATAACTTAGAGAGGTTAAGCATCACCATGGGGAAAGGGGAGCTGACCACAGCACTGAGTCTTTACAGCCTGAGTTCTTTCCTGCCTCCCTTCCCGCCCGTTTATTTGGGACAATGCCACACCAACGCAAGCAGGCTAATTGCAGCATGGAAAACAGCATCAGCTTTGCTTCCCAGGACAGTTTTGCCCGGCAAAGCACAGACCCTACCAGGGATGCACTGGTGCAGGAGGAGGCAAGGCAGGCAGGCATGCAACCTGGGCATCCTTCCCAGCTCTTCATGCCACCAAGGGGAAGGACAAGCTGGTACCACACTGGATGTGCTGCTCCAGGCGCTGTCAGATCTGTAGGGAAGTGGCAGTGCAGTCAAAGAAGGGTCTGGGTCTCCCTCTTCAGCTGTGCCAGCAGACTGCCAGCTGTCCAAGTCTGCTCTCCCCACCTTTTTTCCCCAGAGACTTGGTAGGACAGCACAGTAGCAGGACAGGGGATTTTCCTGTCCCCTAAGGAAAAGCACAGGCATCCAGATAACAGCTTTATAGGGGAGGGATCTGGGGACTCCTCCAGATACACGCAGAGGAATAATTACAAGTTAAATAGGATCCAAACACACATAAGTTAAAGGGTGGCAAGGTGCCCTGCGGCTCCCTGCTCCTTCCAGGCACAGTCTGTGTCTGCCAGCAAAGAGAACCCCCACAACACAGCCTGGCCCCTCTCCCCAGCTGGCTCCATTCGCCTTTCACAACACAGAGCCAATCTTCCTCTCTGTGGCGCCCATCTCGTCCTCCTCCTCTTCCTCGCCCCCCGAGCAAGACGAGTCCTGGCCATAGCTCAGCTCGGCGGCGCTGCAGTGCAGGAAGCCCGAGTCAGGGCTGTGCCCCATGAACTCGGGGCTTTCAGCAGCTTGTCCCTGGGGCTCGCTGGGCAGCAGCTTCTCACAGGTTTTGCTGAGCCCTCGTTGCTTCTCAGGCTCCACCTGAGCCCCCTGCTCCTTGGCCTTGCGGCTCCGCTTCCACTTCATGCGGCGGTTCTGGAACCAGATCTTCACCTGCAAGGGAAAGCCCCAGGGGAAAGGATGTACCCTGCTGCATCCTGTCCCCACTCACCCCCTCACCTTCCCTGCAGGGAGGGTCCCCTCAAAACCTCTTCATTGTGGGGCATCCCATGGTGCTACAGGTATGTACAAAGAGGATGAGGTTGTCACAGGGAGAGGAATAATGAGGGCTGCTGCCTTCCCCCCTTCCAGCCAAGGATATGCACAGGGACATTTTCATATTAGCCCCACAAAAAGACCCCTCCCACAGTTGAAGAATGGGAAGGCTCTGAAACCCAAGTTGGGGGATGCCAGGTGAAAAGAGGAGCAGTATTTCTGGGGTGCCCTTCACAAGAGAACAGCCTGAAGCCCACCAGGCAGGTCTCTGCAGGAGATGGCCTGAAGAGGCACTGATGGGAGCAGTGGGGTGTGAGGTTGATGCCATTAGCATTGCCCATGACCTTGCCTTGCCCCCATGGCAGCTCCATGGTGCTATGCTCCATCCCCCAGGGCCAAGGTACCTGTGTCTCAGTGAGCATCAGCGACGTGGCCACCTCAAAACGCTTGGGTCTGGACAGATATTTGTTGAGCTTGAACTGGTTCTCCAGCTCCAGGAGCTGCTGGCTGGTGAATGCTGTGCGGGGCCGACGGCACTTCCCCATCAAACCAGACTGTGGGGCAGCTGTGGAGCAGACAGTGGGTGGGGGTCAGAGGACAGCAGACTGGTAGGGGGACGACCCCTCAGCAAACCCAGGATGAGGAGGAAGGTGAATGTCTCCATCATCTCCCACCCCAATAATGGCTTTATTGCCTGATAGGAACCAGTGAGATACGTTATCAGGTCTCGGTGTACAACTGGGATCAGTGCTGAGACTGAAATTAATTCTCTTTTTTTTATTGCTGGGCCGCACAGGTGGCAGCTCAACGGCCAGGGGCTGTGCTGGGGCTGCCCGTGAGCGCCGCTATCTCGCCTGCAGCCCTTGAAGGCAGAGCGGCTCTGAACCAGGAGGCAGCAGAACAAAGGCACCTTTGAGAGTCCAGCACGGGGTGGCTGCCGCACTGTTTGATCCTCGCTTATCTTCTCTCCACTGCCTTTATTGTCCCCCTGGGGTTCAGCTTTTACTGCTTCTCCCAGCACCACAGCGGCAATCCCAGGGGTTTGCAGCTGGGAATAAAGTGCTGGAGCAGCAGGGAGGGGTGTGGGGGAGAATGGGGGGAGGTGGTGGTGGTGGGCACTAATGCAAAAGGACCTTGGCACATCCCTGCTGACACATCTTGGGCAACAAGATCCTGAAGCATTCTGGCCCCAAAAGTGTGCCATGCTTGGCAAGGGCCACTCACCCACTTTGCTGGGCATGGGGCACCATCCATGTTATCTCCCCCAGATTCCAGCTTTGATCCCAACCTGCCCATCTCCCGAGGTGTCCACCAAGCCCTTCACAAACACAGCGATGACGCATGGGGCAGGAATTTATGAAAGAGCTATTAACTGATCACAACACAGGTTTGATCTCAAGTACCTGGATGCTGGGTCAAACAGATAGAATGCAGGCTGGGCTAGGGCTGTGCAAATGCCTCATGGGAGCAGGACAGACATAACCCCTTCTTCTGCCTGTAGCCCCTCAGTGCCAGGAGAGACAGTCTGTGGGACCCACCTTGTAGCCACTGGCCAGTTAAACGAGGGACTGACTGAACAGAGGCACACTGTGCCAATGATTCTGACACACATGATGCATTATTTTGCATATGAAACATATTCAAGGCTAAAACTGAATGAGAGGTTCAAAAGATTTCCAGGACAAACAGAGATGAGAGATGTCTCAGCTCTGCAGAGTTCAGCAGCCATCTGGGCTCTGACTGGCTGCGGGTGCTTGGGCTGTACAAATCCTCCAGGGAAACATGGGACCAAACAGGTCTGCAAAGGTTTCCTCTGGCTAAGAGAAAAGGAGGTGTTATGGGAACTAGCATCTGCAGGGATGGGGCAGCCCAAGCTAACGCCCTTTGCAGCTCCTCAGGGAGGGAAAGCCCAGAGATGCATCAGAGACAACTGGAGGGGAAATTCATTCTGTTGATGGGGGCACAACACAAAGCAGCCCCAGGCAGTGTCCAGCAGCCCAAGGACTCTGGGTCCCTGTGAGCCTCTTTGCTGACAGAGACAAGAGGGTGGCTGGAGCATCTGGAGCCCCAGAATCCCTCCCTGCAATGAGGCTGCACTGTGCAGTTTGGCTGTACCAGGTCAGGGAAGGGCCCCTCTGAGCAATTCCTCTTTTTGAGCATGTTGTCTAGAGAAATGTTTTGGGGAAAGAGAAGGGAAGAGGTTGTGCCCTCTCAGCATCCAATAATCCAGGAGTTCTGTGCTTTCTGGAGCTGGAGGGTCCAGGAGTGAAGAGATATCATATTCCCAGTCTGAATTCCCCACTCCAAAGCAGAGAGCCCAGGGCTCAGCTCCGAGGGCATTGTGTCCTGGCTCCAGGGAGCACAGAAATCCTTCAGATCAACCTGAAAGGTTCCTCTGTGCCTCCTCAAGCAAGGTCATATGTGACCAGACTAAAACCAGATGCAGGAAGAGTAGAGGCACAGAAGTGCCTCACAGAAGAATTTCAATCCTAAAAGCAATTCAAGTTTGGTCTGTCCAGCTTCACAGGAGCCTGGAAGGCAGCCTGCTTTGACAACAACCATCTCAAGAGACTCACCTTTCCCCAGGTGAGCTGCTGAGGACTGCTTGGTCTAGCAGGGAAAAGAAGAACAGAAAGTTTGTCCAAAAGTCAAATAAATCCAAACAGGATATATCCCAAATAACTACCAATCCAGGGGACTGATTTCTGGAGCATGGCCCTGCTGCCAGCCCTGATTTCTCCTTCTCAGTGTCCAATTCAGTTTCAGGGCAGTGTGCCCATTACAAATATTGTACAGAACCCGACTTCCTTGGAAATTCATCTTGCCTCCTGCCCCAGTGCTGACAAAAAAAAACCCCAAACCCAATCCTCAAACCCCTCTGTGGTGCTGTCATACAGTTTGAGCCAGCACCACTCCAGTGCCCCGCCCACAGAGTGTGGCTGGCCACCTCATCTGTGACCTCCTCTGACAACACACCCTCCAGCAGCTACAATTATCCACCACCACTGCTCCCCACTGTGACTTGCTCAAGGTTTCACCTCCACACCAGGTTGAGAAAGCCCAAGGCAATACAGCTGATCTGCAGCCACCCATGGCAGCAGGTTTTCACGGACATGAATGATCAACATCTCTGGCATCAGCTCTGCTGTTACCTTTCCTAAAGGGTTCTAGCTCTTTTGTGTGGAGAGAGTATGGCAGAAGAGGATCTGCAGATTCTCACTGGGAAAAGAAACGAGGAAGGAGGTAGAAGCTGAGACTGCCAGCATGCCCTGCTGAGTCCCACCTCTCCCTGTCCTGTGGCAGGGTGCCACATGGACAAAGAATCCTCCCAAGGGGTGCACAGCACCTCCCAGGGCCTACCTTCTCCACTCAACAAGCTATGAACCCATCCCCATCACAATCAGCATCTCACAAAGTATTACTGTTCGGGAAGGCTCTCCATCTTACCCAGCTCCTACCAGAAGACCAGGGACTGCCCCAGTGTCACACCTTTGCTTGCCAAAGGATTTATTTTCTGCTCAGCCATCTCCTGCAGCACTCCATCCAGGATCAGAGCTTGTTTCAACATCCCTTCGGCCTGGCAGGGCTTGGACCCCCTGAAGGGTGCCTGGCATCTGGCTGCAGTATCAGTAAATAAAGTGCTTGGCCTGGGGCCAGGAATGCCCTCTGAGTCTGAGGCCAGGAGCTCTGCAAGGCAGCTGCCTCCTGGATAATTAGATAAAGCTTATAAAGAATTGTTGGTTTATTTGATACAGTTCCGCCTACTTGATAACAGGGGTAATCCTAGGTTGATATTAACTCACTTGTTTTTAATTTGGTTTGTTTAACTATAGTTCACTTCACTTTGTGGTCTGGCAGATAAAGGAGAGGAAATTAACACCCTGACTGCTTTAGGTATTTCTCTGGATGTCAGAGCTGGAAGGGAGGGAGGTAGTCTCAGCATCAGGGTCATCACCAGAGGCTTTTTCTGACCTGCCAGCAGCCCCGGCCATTATCAGTGGGGCAGCATGTGTAAGGGCACCTGCTACCTCTGCAAGCCCCTTGCTTGCTCCACCATTAAACCTCAATTGCTGCATGCCAGCTGTTTCCCAGCCCATGTTCCCAGCTGACACCAGACCACTGTACACCTGGTGAGCCTTGGAAGGCATTGCTTTTTGAACAGTTTGATAAAACTTATCCTGCCTGCTCTCCTATCCCAGCACAGCCCATCAGCAAGCTCTCTGCCATCATGGGCAGGATCTGATCTAGGCTCCAGGCCATCAACTTAGTGAGTGGGTGATGCAAGGACAGTGGTGTGCCAGGAAAGCCATCTAAGCACCGGCTCCCTCGGAGAGGATCCTCTGCTCCTCCTGAGAGCCCACAGCTGTATGTCACTGCTCCCCACTTGCACAGCTCTCAGTGGGTCTCTGCACTGGCTCCCACCACTGCACCACGTTTCCACACTGACAAACAAGGAAAATAAATCACAGCTCCCAGAAAAACTAATAGGCCTGGCATTCCAGTGCCAAATGCTACCCCGGGTTCTTCAGGAGGTGCTCAAAGCCCAGGATAGGGATCCAGGCTGGGGATGGCAGAACCTGGGCAGGCAGCATCCCTGTTTCCTGCAGCAAGGGCATGCCTGCTCCCGCAGCCAGGCCCTGCAGAGCCCTGTGAGTGCGCATTGCAGCAGAGGCAGGCAGGCACCGCGTGCGGCTCTGCACAGACATCCTGCCTACAGCAGGGCACTGCTCTCACTGAGCACAGCACCCCGGCCCTGGGGGTACCAACTGTCCCAGACAGCCTCCCTGGCAGCCCCACACACAGGTGATAGCAGAGGGAATGTGTGCAATGAACACCCACAGACCACACTTGCAAAACATTGCTACACATGCACCCAAAGAAGGAATTTATTCCAGAATTTACTTCTGGAATTCCCTTTAAATAAATCCCAAGGGCGATCACCCCCTGGAATGATCCATAATATGTCCTAGAAGGCTTTCAGATTCATCTCTTACAGCCATCTGTCCACTGGTCCTGGGAGAGTTAAACATGAGTGACACCAGCAGCCTTGACACTTGTACTTGGTCACTCTGGAAACTTCAGCCAGGCAGGTCCATCCTTCTGTCTGTCTAGGCTGGGTGATGGGACAGGGGCTCCCACAAACCAGAGGCAGCCCAGGAGCCCTGTGCCAACAATGGAAGGAAGGCTCCTGCCCAGCCCATTCCCCTCCTCAGAGAGGTGAGGAAGGGCTGTGGAGGCAGCACCTCCTAGGCAGGTGCCCTTTTCTGTCTCTGTCCCTACAGCATGGCCAGCACATCGGGGCAATCTGAGCCCAGGCACAGGCACGGCCTGCAGCCAGTCCTGCTAGGTACAAGGAGAAGGCAAGCTGCAAATGACCTGATTTCAGAGCTTCAGTGAGCCCACAGGAACAAGGGCTGAAGACACCCTTGAGAACCCTAAGGTTACCAAGGGACAGAAACAAGGATGTGAAGATGGATAAGGTTCTCTTCTGCACAGCAGAATTGCTGAAGTATTTGACAAGACACTCTGGAGAGAAAGAATCCCCACTGCAAAGGGCTCCCCAGGATTGGGAACAAACATCTTTTAGTAAGGACATGGATTGAGGCAGTGGTCATCCTGATTTAAAAATTTACAGTTTTGGCAGCTTTTGCTGCATCCTTGTTACACCTCAACATGTCTACTCTGCTTTGGGATCTCCAGAACCCAGATAAGTAACACTTGGGTCAAAAACTGCTTTTCTTCCTGCTGAACTTCTCTAGGAAGCCTGCCCAGTGTTTCCCACAAGACCCTTTGACATTCTGGTCCAGCACATTCTGCAGAGCTCCCTTCACAAGTTGTACTCATGCCAGCAGTTTGGGATTTGTTTCCTTTTCGTGAGGTTTTGGATATAACCAGCTGAAGATCGCATGCTGCTTTTGAAAAGAATGGGGCAGATGTACAAATATCTCTATGTTATCCCTGCCAGAAGCTGCACTCTGGGCTACAGAATCAGATGCAGTGTAGAATTCCCACCGTGGTGAAACACAGCCCTGTAGGAAGCTACCAGGATGCTGAAATACACCAACAGATTCAGACCCTTCAAAGATAACATGGCTTCTGCAGAAATGCAGGAAGATGTAATAAATAATAAAGACTTCTAACCAATCAGGATTTATTTTTTCTTGTCTTAGTGACATCTGTGAAGACTGCACATAACCCATAGCACTGGAGGCTTATCCTACACCTCTAGATTCACAGATGGAGCTTTCCTAAAATCTAGGGAAAGCCAGGTAAAGAGAGATATGGTGGGGAAAAAAACAGCCTGTTTCCCTTTAACCTGACCAGGAATAGTTTGAGGAGGAGTTGAGGAATAGTAATACGTGTGATTTTTCAAGTAATTCTCTGTAAATTTTTGCACTGTTATTTACCCAGCCTTTTAAAATTATTATTATTATTTTGCAAATGGTCCTTCCAGATTTTTAGGAATTTTTTTTACCCTCAGCTAACAAATCTGGATACTCTGACAGGGCTTTATTAACCAGCCACGCTTGGTTCAACGCCCATCTTTTCACTGACCAGCACAGGGCAGGGTCCAGGCTGGGGTGCCAGACCTCAACGGGACCAGTGCCTGAAGTCAGCTCTTGTTCCGTCCGTGCCCTGCACGGCCCATGGCAGCCGTGCGGGGTCCGGTGCGGGCCCGCAGCCCAGGTGGTGCCCACCAGGAGGGACTGGGGCTCGGCTGTCGGCCCGCCCGGGTCCCGCGGCTGCCGCCAGGAACGAGCTCACCGGGCGCTCATCCCACAGGGCGAGCGGGACCCGGAGCGCCGGCCCGGCCCCGCACGGAGCCCGATCCGGCCGCGCATCCAGCGGGACTGGGGCGGGTTCGTTCCCAGCCGCGCCGGGAAGGATTTATTCGTTTCCCGGTGCAGGTTTTTGCCGCCGTTTCTTTCTTTTCGTTTCCTTCCCGCCCCGCAGGAGCCCGCGGGGCCGGCAGCCTGGCTAGGCGCGGTCCGGCTCTGCCGCCGCCGGCGCGGGCAGCGTTTCTCGGGGCTCTGCCGGAACACCGGGCCGGCGTAAGGCGAGAGTTTGCCCTTCGGATCTGTTCCCCAGGGCCTCACAGTCCTCGGAGGTCTCCAGCAGTGGGACACCCCACCTCCCCACCCCAGCCCTGCCGGGTGTGGGTACAGAGAGAGCCGCGCATCGGGGTCAGCGCGGAGGGCTCAATGTCTCTGTGGGCTCCCGACCCGGACCCACCGGAGGGCCTCGAAGGGTTGGGGTCGGGAACCCTCAGTGCCGGGCCGTCGGAGGGACCGGCACCTGATGTGCCGGCGGACGCCCCCGGGGCTGAAGGACCCAGAGCCGCGTTCCGCCGGACGGGAGGGTCGGTCCCCGGGTCACTCACTCACCATTGAAGTCGGAGAGCCTCGGCACCAGCATCCCGGCTCGGATCCAGTGCTCCAGCGGGAAGGAGCCGGCCACGGCCGCCTTCAGGTGCTCCGCGCCGGGCGGCGGCAGGTGCGGGATGCCGGTGTAGGCGAACGCGGGGTGCTGGCCCCCCAGGGTCGGGAGCGGGTACACGGCGGGGGGGTACAGGGCCGGCAGGGCGCCGAGCCCCGGGCCAGAGAGGTGCAGCAAGCCGGGCTTGGGGACGAAGCCGGCCGGGGCGAGGGGCGCAGCGGCCGGGGGCGCCCGCGGTGAGGGGGTGTCGGAGCGCCCGGCGGGACCGGGGCTCGACGCGGGGCTCCCGGGGCTCAGCCCCGGCGGGGAGGCGCTCCGCGCCGGCTCTTCGGCCAGGAGCGCTTCGATGCGGAAGTTTTGGGACTTCTCCATGGGCTTGTGCATGGCCGTGCCCCGTGCGGAGCCGTCGAGCCCTCCGGCGCCCCACCGCTCCCCTGGCAGGGCACAGCCCGGCCGGCCAGCCCCGGGCGAGCCCCGGCAGCGGCGGGCATCCACCCGCGGGGCCGCGCCGCGCTCAGCGGGGCTGCCCTCGAGGGCAGCCCTCCTCTCCGCTCCGCCTCCGGGCACTCGCTCGCCCGACGGCACCGGGGTGGGTTTTAACCCCCTCTCCACCTACCCCAGCTCCCCATTGGCTCCGCTCCGGCCCCCCGCCCTCCGCACCGGCCGCCCTCCTCCGGCTTCCGCAGCAGTGGGCAAACGCCAGGGACGGACCGGGGCCACTCTGTCCCTTCCCCAGCCCCTCCACAGCCAGAGGTCCCCCCAGCCGCCAGGACTCACCCAGGGCGCTGAGCCCATCATCCTGACCCTGAGCCCCATGGCAGGGAAGCGGCTCTATGGTTGCAGCAACTGGAGGAGACATGGAGATGAGACAGACTTCAGACATGTAGGCAAAGCCCTGCTGGGCTCCAGTGCTGCCCTGGCACCGTGGAGCCCCCAGGCACGTGGAGGGCAGAGTGCTTAGCTGGGAGGGCAGGAGAGGCTCTCACTCACCAGCAGGCTCCCCTGCATCCCGTGCACTGAGATCACCACCTGTGCCCAGCTGTGCTGTTTCCCATGGCATCACTGTGATCCAGGGAGATCAACAGACCTGAGCTGGGCACACAAAGGACCACCACCCTCCATCACCCATGTCTGTCCAAGATGCAACCCAGCGGTGCATACAGGCAGATTGTTACTCATTTGCCTGGTCTTACCTTTCTTAGGTAAGACGCAGCTTGGAGAATAGCACCTGGGAAGGATAGAGAGGAAAGTTTTGGCTGGTCTGGGAATGGTGGGTAAGCAGGAGCAGAGCTGGTCCAGATCCCCTGACACTGGCCTTCAGGGAGAGGCAAAGTGCGTGTGTGGAATGTGCTTTTAGGAATCTCTGTCATTAAGGATCTGCTCCTGTTTGTCTCTGGTTCCCACTTTTTTCTGTCCTTCTGACACAGTGACACAAGCCTCTGATTTTTTTTGTGCCCTGTAGTGGGTCCTGTTCTTGGGAAGGGAAGTAAGGCAGCTGCTATTGCCCTGCCTAAATGTAATAATGGCTAAAGAAAATCCCCCCACTCCATCTCCCTCTGCTTTCCCAGGACACAAGCCAATGTCCCCACAAGCAAAAGGACACCAAGCACTTTCTCCCTCCCCCCAAGGCAAGTGCCAGCACAGCCAAGCAGCAGGCATAGACAGGACAAGATCTGGGGAGGAACAGAGCAGACTGACTCCCAAGCACAGGGGGAAACAACAAGAGATATCCAGGGAACAGAGAGCACAGTGAAGGTAGGACAAGTGTTCCACTGCAGATCAATAGCCTGCATGGGAAGGGGGAGCCATCCCTTCCTCACCTGAGCCCTCAGGACTGACTTCAAGGATTGCAATGGTTTGTTAGCTCTGTACAGGGAATGTGCCTTGAGACCTGGAGCAGAGACTGGGTCACAACAGAGAAATCAGTGCCTCAATCATCCCCATGGGGTAACAGACAGGCAGGTAGGCAGCCCAGGAAAGCCCCGTGACTCTACCCAGTGTGTAGTTCAGGCAGTGGGAGCAGGGCTTGAATGAGGGGTCTGGGTAATATCTCTTACTCACAGCCTCATGGAAGTCCCCTACACTACCCAAGGAGGTTTTCCAAAGACAAGCAACTCTCCCAAGGATCAGCAGCTCATGCTAGTGCCCATTTCACTGATGCCAGGGTGATGCAAGTGCAACCAACCAAGCTGCAGCCTTTGAATTGCACAAGCAAGAAATCTTTGCTGACAGAACCATAGAACCTGGCTTATTTCTTTATTTGGAAATACCTGAATAAAGAAAACTAGAGAAATCATGGAGGGATGAAGAGTGTCAATATTTGGAACAGAGCCTGAGACCCTGTAAGAGGGTTGTCCAGGACCACAGCAGCTGGCACACAGCCCATGCCACGCAGGGCAGAGAGATGGTGTCCACAGTTGTGTGCAGAAGAGCTGGGCTGGGTGGACAGCAGAAGGGGCAGGATGCAAGGCAGTGATAGATGCCAGGGTGCTGATGAGTTCACAGTCTTCAGGGTCATTAATCAGATCAGAGCTGGATTAAGGTGTCTGAGGTCTGATTAGCTTCATTTCCCGCCTCAGGAAGGAGGGAACTCTCTTTCCCATCCATCAAATCCTCCAGTGACAGCTCACCTGGTTGCTAACTAAATCAGAGGATTGTAATAAGTGAATGTGACTGTGGCCTGGCCCCTCACCTCTGCCCAGCATCCTTCCTGCACAGGAGGGTGTAAAGCATCCCTGAACATCAGCCACAGGTGGCAGACCCCAGGATACCAGCCAGAGAAGGATCTCCAGTTTGCGGGTTCAGGGCCCTGTGGACAGAAGCTCTCCCAGGAAACCACCCCAGTTCAGGATGAGGTGGAGTTCGAGGGGATATGCTCCCAGTCAGCATCATCTTGCTCCCAGTCCCCCCACAGCTCCTCTGTGCTAAAACCTACCCCATCAGCATCTCCATTTGTCCCCTGCCTGATGCACCTCGTGTTCAGTGTGCCCTAAAGGTACCTCCACTTTTAACCACTTAGACTATTTCTGTCCAGAAAGTGCAGACCAGCAGGAGGTCCATGCTGCCCAGGCAGCAGTACAGTTCCTCAGCTCCCTCACCTCTCTGGGGCAGACCCTGATCATAGCATCCCATGCTGGGCAACGAGCATCACCAGGAGTGTTCACACTGCCCAGAGCTTCCTGGGATTCTTTCATTTGCCTAGGTATCTTGGGGGGAATTTTCCGGATGTGCCTCAGCTGGACATTGAGAGCTTAGTCCCCCTTCAGTGACCTGAAAGCAGCACTCACAGCAGCACCCCTGCAGGTATAGATGAACCCTGCAAAGCCTTTTACTGCTGGTGGGAAGGTACACAGCTAGACACCTGGAGCTCTTACTGTGTCCATAGCCTCCAGTGAATTGACTCCACTGTGACTCCCACCCATGTAAGGTCAAGCACCAGAAATAAAACTGGAAGGACAAACCTCCACACGGCCACCAAAGACACCCAGCTCTGGTGTTCACAAGTTTTCAGCAGCTCTAGAGTCCCACAACACTACCAACAGCACTTCACATACTTCCCCAATTTGTTGCCAGCAGTACCTGAGCCCTCAGAAACAAGCCATGGAGATCATAGGTAATATTTGGGACCACAGTTCAGTTTTACAGCCCCACTACTTCCTCAGTATCACCTTGGGAAGCAACGTAATGTCCCTCAGCAAATCCAACTGCCCCAAGATCAAAGCCAAGGGTGCCGAGGAAAATCCATACCCTGATAAAAAAATTCCCAACTGGGACCAGACTCCCATTTTCCCAGGATCGAGTCTTCATCCCAGACACAATATATGACATGACCCATGCTGGGGTGTCTTGATTTTCACCCAACCTTTCATTTTGGGCTGTCCTAGATTGACAATTTAGCACCAGGTCCTCCTGCCAGCTTTGGGTCACCTCCTGCCTTGAGTCAATAGAAATTACCTTTGACACAGAGACTGTGCAGGAATCAGGGCTTAGCCCATCCCAGAGAGATGACAGAAACCCTGATTTCTAACCAGGCCATTTAGGCTTTCAGGTGTTGAAAGAGCTCCCTGTCTGTCTCCAGGATGGCTGTACCTGTTTGCTAAGCATTAACTACTCACCAGGTCACAGCCCCAAGAGCGCTCCACCTTTAGAAATGAATTCTCAGGAAGAAACCCACGGTGTGTCAGCCTTGTTTAAAGCATCTCTGAGGAAGCAGAGATCTCGCCGCTTTGGACCTGGTGCCTCAGGTCATCTTGTGCTATTCCAAAGTCTGTAGCCAGCTAGTAGAGAAATACAGCCTGGAGTCACCACTAATACTGGAGACAGGACGTAAGCTTGCTCAGAAGTGTTTTTCTAGCTCTTCCCCCACAAGAGAGGCTGTAGCAGCACCCCACTCTCATCCCTGAGCAGGCAGAGCCCTAGTAAGAAGTGCTAGGAGCAAGACCCCCTTTTAGGGGCGTCCCAGGTTTTGTGGGAGCCCTGGCCATTGCCCACAGCAGGACGTTGCCTTTGCCCTGCCCCTTACAGCCAGGCCACCCGCTATCTCCAGAGTCTGGGAAGCCACAGGAGGCTGGTGGGGAAGGTAAATAAACTGCCAGCCCAGCCATGATTTGTGGCTAAATGAACAGTCTAAGTCACCTGTGAGTGGCTTGGGGCCATTAACCAACCAGATAATAGGTCTTAATCAGCCCTGCGGTGGTGGGAGCTGAGTGTACCTTGTGTCAGAGCTGGCTGTGCCAGCTCTGAGGTCCCAGCTTGCTTGGGGGCTGTCCCCTCTGCAGAAACACTGCCAGGGGCATCCACACCGCTGCCACGGGAGCAGAGCAGAAATGCTCTCACGGCATTCTCACAGGGCTTTTCATCTGTCTTTAGGGGACTTCCCCTGCTCTGATGGTGACAGAGGACAAGTCAGTGAAGCCACCTCCCTGCCTGCTTCCAAGGTCTTGTGCTCAGTCACTGCCATGCTCTGTCCCTGCCTGGATCCCTCTCACATGGACTGGCCTAATCCTACCTGCCTCAGAGACTTCCAAGCTAGCCACAGGCTCCTGAGGGTTTCTTCATCCTGCTACATTAGCTGCTCAGTCCAACAGGTGGGGATCTGTCCTGGAATGCAGAAATCCCCGTGCTTCCATGCCTCTGTCCCCATACCCAACACCCACCCTCCCTCCACAGGGAGCCCCAGGTACCAGCCCCCAGTGAAGGGTTGACAGGGAAAGCAAACACGGCTCAGTCCCTCCCAGACAGGCCTCCTGCAGGGATCTCTGGGCAGCTGTTTATTTAGCCAAGCAATTCCTCAAATAAGCAGCCTCATCTCTGATGGGACATGGCAAGGCTGAGCAGAAAAACGTGTTAACAGCTCCCACTCTGGAGCAGGGAATAGCAAACCAGCACAGGAAGGCTGGCAGGGCAGGGAGGGTGCCTGCCCCAGCACAAACAGCCAGGGCAGCTCTGGAGTGTCACACCTGATCCCACCACACTGCCAGCACCCCTCAGGACCAGCCATAGGGCTGCAGGGGATGCCCTAGGGCTGCTCGGTTCCCAGGATTCAGCAATGCACTGCAGAAGTACTCAAGGGTGGAGACAGAGGACTTGTCCCCTTGTAAACACATGGGAATGGAGCAACAGGGACATGTGGGGACGGGATGACACAGCCACACATGAACTGGAGTGACAGGGACACAGGCACCTTGGATCTATTTCTTACAAGGACTCAGAGTTTAACCACTGCATTTCCAGTCCTGCTAGCCCCTGACCTCTCTGCAGTATCTGATTCTGAAACACCATGAGCACACAGCACCCTCAGAGACATCTTCATCCTACTGCCCCCAAATGAGGGAGCAGCACCTTGGCTCATCCTCAGTGTTTGTCCTCACCCCAGGCCTTGTCTTTTGGGGGGAGAGATTAGACAAGCCAGCATCTTCCATAGCTCAGCATCATCCAGGAAAGCAGGGAAGTGACTGAAGGCACCGTGTTCCTCCTGCTGCTTCCCCACAGCCCCACTCCCCAGCCCTTGCCCTGCACAGCACTCCAGCACCTTGTGTCCAGTGTCACACATCTCTGGCACAGCCAAGGTCACCTTCCCCCTGGCACCAGGGGGATCCCCAGCTCTGATTTGTCCTGTCACCTCCACAATCTTCTGGTTTGGCTTCACTGTGTCTTGTCCCAAAGCCAGAACTGCTGCATGTGGGGGGGCAGAGCCAGGTTTGGGGTCTGGGGGTGCAGAAGTGAGGGGGAGGAACACCCTCACACACCCCACTTCCCCCCAGAAACACAGCCTCACCTCGTGGCTGTTAATGGCCTTTCCATGGAGTCAGCACCTAACCTGCTCCCGGGATGACAGAATAAATCAGCTGCTCCTCCCAGGACCTTGGGCTCTAATTAATGTCAGCTCATTAACAAGATAACGGCCATTTATTACCCTGTCTCCCTGGCTGCTGATTAACCCTTTCCCGAGGTGGGGGCAGGGGATGGTGATGCCATGGGACAGGAATGGTGGGACACGGTGACGTCTCTGCAGTGAGACCCAGGGACACCAGAGAGGGGGGAGGTGAAGGCGTCGGCAAACAGGGCTGCAGAAGAGCCTGAGAGAGGAGCCGATGGGGAAAAGGGGGAGTTCTTTCCCCAGCAGTCTGGCAAGGGCTCACTGCAAAAAGCCCTGAAGGAGCTACCAAGAGTCGTGGGCTCCCCTTGGATTGTCCCCATCACCTCTAGTACATCCCTGTGCCTCAGTGTCCCCAAGTGTCCCTGCCCCAGCCCACGGGGGACAGTGAGGATGAGACCTAGAGCTCAGCACAAAGGCCCTGCACACCGCTGGTCCTCAGCCCCTATTTTGATGAGGTGCCACACAGACCCAGAGGCGGTGGGAATCCAGCAGTGTGTCCATCCCTGCCGCCAGAGTCGAAAACAGCCCCAGCTTCACATTCCCGAGTACCGCCTGTGCCACAGAGCAGGATAATCTGTCCTGGGGCAAGAGGAGGCTTCTGACGTGCCCTTGAGCAAGGCCTGGGTGCGCAGTGCAGGAGCGAAGGCTGTGGGGAGGCATGGTGCCGCCTGCAGCCGTCCAGCTCCAGGCACGGGGCCGATGCTCTCCGTACATCGATCACGCTCCTCGGCGCTCCCTGCGAGCGGGAGCAGCGCCGCTTAATCAGCCTGAGGGCTTCGGCTCGTTAAGCTGACACCTCCCTTGTGAGAGTGAGACACGGGGGCAAGCAAGGTGCCACTTATTTATTTTCTTCTTTCCCAGGGAATATATTAAACAAATTAAATTCCTGGAGTGTTGGGTCAGCAGAGCTGGCTCGGCGCCTGTCCCAGCTTCTCCAGCTCAGCCTCAGTGGGGAGGGGACTGTGCTGGCCAGCCTGCAGCAAGCCCGGGCACTGCTGCAGGGCAGTGCTCTGCCGTGCCTCCCCAGCCCCCTGCAGTACGACACAGCCCCCCTAATCCCCCTGTTTCACTCCCTGGGCTGTGCCTGGCAGTGCTGAGGATGGTTGGGAGGGCAGGTCCTGCAGGAAATGCAGTCCATGATTGCATACGGAAAGTCCCCCAGGAACCCACCTGCTGCTCCTGAATGGGCTTCCTTGGCCCCACAGAGCTGTGACACAGCCCTGGCTGCTTGGGGGACAGCTTGTGATGCTCCCTGCTCCACGGAGAGCCAGGGACTGACTTCAGCCACAGCACCAGGACTACTTCTTTCCACTCTGGTGCTGGGGACAACTGGGCTAGTGGCAAGGTTGACACTGGAAGGTCTCTGCAAGAGGGAGAAAATTGGAGGGAGTGCACTTGTTCTGTAAAACAAGTCTCCATCACAAGACTGCAGGAGCTGGGCATTTAGAAAAAAATACTGTGCATCCCAGGAACAGCTCTATGCCACAAGCGTTGACCTCATTGGTGTTGGCCTTAAATTATACAAAGACATGAGAACAGGAGCCTTTGCTGAAGCAATCCCCTACACTGGGCCCTTAGCCTACTTCAGCATCAGTCACCCCTTCACAGTCTAGTGCTGTCCCTGCTCAGATTCCCTGAGGGTTGGGATGCTGTTTCCTTGCTGCTGGGCTGCTCTGCTCCATCCCAGCACCAGCTGTGTTTCAGCCCTGCTCCAGTTCTATGTAGGTGACAGGGATGGATGGAAAACTCACAGCAAATTAGTCATTAGTCCTTGGAGTTGTTTATTTATTGACCATTTGCAACTCTTCCCTCCATCAGCACCTTTTCCCTCCCTATTTTTCCAGCAAAGTCAATGGCAGCCTGTCCTGCTCCTCTGTCTCACCCCATCCTATCTTGCCATCCCCATCTCTTACATCAGTCCCTTTTACCTAACCTCAGTCCTTCAAGTGCCTCTTCATTTCAGGAATGGACCCCTCTTTTGCTGGTGGAAGGGTGACTCCCTGGAGGTTAGTGAAGAATTAGAAATAATTTAATTTACCTCCCTGTTCGGGTGCTTTGATGAGCTGAAAGGCCCCTTGTCAGGAAGCAAATCCATCTTCCTCCAGCCTTACATCAAATTTCATTCACTAATTAGAAACTCCTGCCCTAGACCATGCTGCCCCCACCCCGGCCACCCCTTCTCCCCACCAGCACCATTATGAAAATAAATTGTTCCATTAGCTGCATTGTTGTGGCTGTGGGGCCCAGTGCTGGGAGTTATTAGAGCAGGAGGGAGGGCGTTGGATTAAGACAAATGATTTATTACGGAAAAGGACCCTGATTAGATTCTTACTCGTCCCCAGCGTGTGGCTGCATACTCACACAGCCCCATCGCGCCGCCCCTGTGGCACCACGCAGTGGCTGCTGGCAGTCAGTGCCGGGTGGCGGTGGCGTTTCTCCTGGGGCTGTGTCCTGCTGAGCGCTCTCAGAGCGCTGGGAGTCCCCATCTCCTACTGAGACATGAGGTGGCGACTGATGCCGGCTGCCCCTTGCATTGTCCCCAGCTGCCCCTGCCTGCCTCTCACTCCTCTCGAGGGTGGGGACCACCAGCATCACCCCCAGTTCTGCCAATTCTGCAGCAGGGATCCACTGTGCGTGCTGAGTGTGTCCTGGTGGCTGGGGAGTGGGGGAGGGAAGGGACAGGGTGGCTTTGATGTGTTAGCCGTGTACCCCACACTGCGGGAGCGGGAGCTAAGGGTGTCCCACCAGCAGGAGGGTTGGCAGGGTTCACCCTGTGTGGTGGGAGAGGTTGTCAGGCCCCTCCAAGGGTCCAGAGTACTCTCTGCACCTGGCAGATGTGGGGTGGGCATGGCTGCAGAGGTGGGCACTGCCACGGAGTGCCCATGTCCTGTTGTCCTTGCTGTCCCTATAGTAACATGCACCCTCCAGCTTCTTCCTGGAGGGGACAGAGATCAGGGACACAGGGACATTTGAGTGCTCCTGGGATATAAAGGATACATGCTGAAAAGGAAGTACTTTGTGGCACCGGATGGCCATTCTGAGAGCTGGTGGGTGTCTGCTGGGCGTCCAGTGCGGTGGTGGGCAGGTGTCTGTCCAGGGCATAAAGGCATGTGTAGGGATGCGTGCATCTGTCTGTCTGTCCGCGGTGTTCACGCAGGCACAGCAGGCTCTGGTTGACACCCAGAGGCTGTTGCCTGCTAAAACGCCTCCATCCCTGCCTGGGAGAAGCTGCCACGCACAGGCAGAGGGGCTCTGCAGCACCTGTGGTGGGGCTGTTCCCAGCGATGCTGTCACACGGGTGCCAAGGTTGAGAGAGGGGCAAGAGGTGAGGGGCTCGGGACAGAGGGGGAGGTGGAGGGAGTTCGGGGTGCAGGATGGGCTCAGCAGCACACATCACGCTGCCCCCGGGGCTCCGTGGGCTCGGGGACAGTGTCCTGGGACACCCCGCGGGCCCCCAGAACAGCGCTGCAGAGAGAGGGTCCTGCCCCGGCTCCCGGAGCAGCAGCACTCGGAAAAGCCATCATCAGGATTCGTTCCGCTGGTGCCAGCGGGAGCGGGAGGCTGGAACGGCTCCGCTGCGGGCACGGCTGGGCCGGGCGGGGCAGCTGCTCCCGGGGATTTGGGGGGCGACTCTGGGTCGGTCAGCCCTCGCTGGCAGGAGGGTCCCTGCAAGCTGCTGAACCGATGTCCGCAGGCACAGATGTTTTGGGGTGATCCCCCCTCCCCAATCACGTCCCAGCCCAGGCCATGGGGACCTGGTTGGACCCAGAGCCAAGGGACGATGGGGACAGACCAGCACCACGGCTGGAGACGTGGCCACTCTGCGGGGCAGCGTTGGCAGTGTCCCACCCGCTGTCGGCCTCGCGCCCCCAAAACTGCCCCAAAGAGGAGGCTCTGCTCCCGCTCCCCAAGCCCCGGTGCTGCCCTGCCCCAGCCCAGCACCCAGCGGGAGCCGGGATCGAGCCTGGCTGGCGCTGCCGCGGCAGAAGGCCTGGGGCGAGGGACAGACGGGAGAGGCGGGGACGGGGACCATGTCCCCCCTTGTTAACAGCGCCGGACCCTGTAGCCTTTTCAAGGCTCTGAATAGGGGGTGGTACCTCTCTTCTGCTGAATTAGAGGCCGGGGGTTGTTGGAGCTGGTTTAACACGCTCAGACAGGGCTGGAAGGATGGGGAGGGGGGACGTGCTACCCCAGATGGGAACATGTGGGGGTGTCTCCTGTCGCCACATGCCCTTCCTCTCCCTCCCACCCACCATTTATATGGTAATGAGGACAAATTGATGGAGAGACATCCATTGTGGGACCCTCCAGCCCGGCCCTTCTGCCGGCCACCCACCAGCAGCCCCATCCATCACTGCCCAGCTGGGACCCTGCTGGGACCACCCCTCCCCTGGCACTGGCACTGGCACGCTGGGAGATGGGATTGCTTCATGTGCCCATCGGCAGTGGGGCAGCTCCCAGGCTGTCCTGGTTCTCCTGGGGCTGAGTGACAAGCAGAGGATGACATCCAGGCAAGGAAGAGACCCCCATAAGTCCTGTCCGTCAGCTGGACATCATTTTGTCCTCAACATTCTTTTCATGTGGGGTTATGGAGCTGTGGGGGAGTTAATGGAGCTTCAGAAAGACCCTAGCATTTTACATAAGGATGTTTTCCCTCCCTCTCACTGCCCTGAAGCCAGCTCAGAGCCAGGCCCTCCCTGCTTTCCCTGCCTCCATCCCAAAGCAGCTGCCATAGACTTGCACCATCCTCCTAATGGGGCAAAGAATTCTTCCCCCACACTCAGTGATTCCCTAAAACCTGGACCCGAGTTGATCTCCCCCAAAGAGCATATTCCCTCCTTGTGCAGCCTCTGCCTCTGGCTCCCCCTGCCTGCCACAGCAGCCTGATTGAAATTTCACTCCATAAAGCACTTCTCGAAAGCCTGACCCCCGTGGCCCCCCGGGGACCAATTTGTCCTTCTCTGTAATAAGAAGCTAATTAAATTAGCTGTGCTGCCTTGCAGAGCCCTTAAATTAGCCCGGTGATGAGGGCCCTCGCTGACAGGCTGCTGCCGAATTGCTTCACACTTGCCGTGCTGGGGGGTCCAGGGAAAGCCCGAGGGAGATGCTGATCCCAGCACAGCCCAGGAGACCACGGCAGGGCAGCGTGGAGATGGGGCAGGGTGTGTTCAGAGAGGTGTGAGGCTGGCACGGGCGTGGGGAGGTTGTGTGGGGTGCTGGCTGCTGGACCTTCCTTCTGCTGGCAGGGGGATGGGGTAGAGGGGGAGAGGGCTGACAAGGAGAGAGGGACAGCACTGCCTAACACTAGTGACACTGGAAACCTGCCTACAGGGTACAGGCTCCACCTTCCGGGTTGGTGGGTGTTGTGGTGATTGGGGGTGGTGCAGAAGGATGGACAGGCACTGAGGTGGTGAGTCCAGACTGGGATGGAGAGGTATCCCTGGCAGTCCCACAGTGGCTGTCCCTACTACATCCTGCCCACTTGCCCTAGGTTCCAGGTGGCTCTAATGATACTTCGGTCCCGTGCAGACTGGGTGAGTCCCACAGCCTCCCCTGGGTATGGATGAAGTAGTGAGGAGAGAGATGTCATCCTTCCGGTGGAGGGCACTGGGGTGACCAAACCTTGCTCCTAGAGAAGCACATGGTGCCCCCTAGCCCTGCCTGCCCTTTAACAGTGGGTGCAGTAAGCACCTCCAGTCCCTGCCTGCCCTCCCTACACCAGAGTTTTCAGCTCCGACTGGGGAGACAATGGATTTATTGGGCTGTGTCCCCAACCAGGAGAGGTACATCCAGTGAAGAGACAAAAACACACCTGCCATCGGCCACGCTCCTGCTCCCTCACTTCATCCTGGACAACAATCACCATCAAAACTGTGCTTTAAAATAATCTTTAAATAATTTCTGCTTTTTGTTAAAAAAAAAAAATCACCCCCCCCTCCCAACCAAACGATTTCCCACCCCCTCCCTGCCCTTCCATCTCACCCTGCACGCACCCACACTGCCTCCCATCTATGGTACATACAAAGAGCAGATAAATAAATAGAGACGCGTGATGCTACAGGGGGACGTGGGTCACTGCCTCTCTCAGCCCCCTCCCCTCCACTGATGTGCAGCTAGGGAAGGCTGAGGCTCTAGCTAGGGTTGGGAGTGGGGGAACTGTGGCTGCAGCTCTGATAGGACTTTCCCCAGGTCCCAGGAGTGGGTGAGCAGCAATGAATTACCCTGAGGGTTTGGGGTGCTGGGGGCTTGGGGAGGTCAGGCCAGCCAGGGTGTGAAGCTTGAGGAGTTTTTTTAGCTTTGGGGTGGGGAAAGGCTTTTGGGCTGAGCCAGTTCAAGGCCAGATGCTGGGAAGGTTTTCTCCTCTGCCTCTTTCTTCAGGCTCCAGCAGGCTGGGGTTGCAGCCCTGACTCTCCCCACCCCTGCTCTTACCAGTGTGTCTATTCCTGGCTGGCATTTGCACCCTTCTGCCCATGTGTCTGCCTCCACAGCCCCCCTTGCCAGCCAGAGCACCCCACACTGTCACAGCAGCCCCACAGGATGCCCAGCTGGGTGGCTCTGGTGCTGGCTTTGCGCAGAGCTCAGCACCTCACTCCCCAGTCTATCACTCCAGTGAAACTTGTGTCACAAAGTCGGAGGTCTCATGCCAGAGCTGTGCCAGACCCCCCACCCCTGCTTGTTTTGGGTGCCCCTGCACTGGGCTAAGGACAAGGCACAGTCCCAGTACCTGAGTCACCCTCCTTCCAGCTGCCACATCCCAGGGCTGGAAATAGCATTGCCTGCCTTCCCACCCAGGCTTCCTAACAAAGGGCCCTGGGCCCCTCTCCCAAAACTTCCCCACTGGTGCAGACAGGCTGGGAACCTTGGTGGAGCAGCCAGGGCTCTCTGCTCTCCCCCCTCCCATTCAGACTCCATCAGCTAATTCGGCACACGCACACACACATTGCACACACACACACATAGCAGCATGTGGATCCAGCCAGGGGCAGCCCCTGTCCCGGGGGAAAACCCTTCATGCCTCCCTCCTGTCCCCAGGTACAGGGGGTGAGGAGGGGGTGGTCAACATGGAGGAGGCACACCATGGAGCTTCAGTGGCCCCCAACCAGAGGTGGCTGTACCCCAAGCAGGCAGGGCTGGAGGCAGCTCCCCATGGGCACCCAGCTTTGGGAGGGGCTGCTGGCCCCCAGTGAGTCACCCTGCAGCCACCACCTCCACCAGCTGTGCTGGCTGGGGCTGCGGTGCACCCTCAGCTCTCCGCCTGGGATATCCCCAGTGGGTGGAAGCTGTCAGGGGGCAGGATCAGCCTGCCCAGGCGGTAGAGCAGCCCTGAGTACCAGTGCACACCATCCCCCTGCACCCCTGGCCACCCCAGCAGGCTGTGGTAGAGCCGGAGTGGCCAGAAGGCCAGCTGTGCCAGCTGCTGCTCCTGCACCAGAGCGAAGCACGAGGCCACCACGCCGTCCACCACCAGCGTCCCGTGGCGTGTCAGCGGGGCGTAGGCTCCCACGTCCCTGCGGTGCCACACCCGCACCACTTCAGCGGGCTGCAGGCTGCCCCCCCCGGCCACCACCAGCACGAAGTGTCCCGGCTGCACCAGGCTGGCAAAGATGGGACGGAAGCGGGCAGTGGGCGCCGAGGCGTTCTCTGCCACAAAGAGCAGATGGGTGGGCGTCAGCACCAGGCGCCGCGGCGGCTCCTGGGTCTCGATGACGTGGAAGGTGGTGAGGGCACGGGGCTCCTTGTCCAGGAAAGCCAAGAAGTCACTGTAGGTGGGCCTGCCTGCCCCGTCCATTGCCAGCACTCGCTGGCCCGGGCGCAGTGCCCACAGAGGCGTCTGGGCACCATCCTCCAGCGTTGCCAGGGCCCGCCCGGGAAAGCAGCCCCCCGGTCTTCGCAGCGGCTGAGTGCTCTGCACAGGGAGAGAGAGACACCAAGGTTACCCATCAGCCACACCCTCCGCACCACGTTTCCACTGTGCATAACCCTGCAGGCATAACCCTGCCCTGGCATCATCAATGTGAGCTTGTGCCCTACACACCTGTGGCCACCAATGTCTCCATGGCACCTCATCCCCCAGCCACCATGTCACTTGAGGTGGCACCTGGGGACTCCAGCATTGTCCCAGGGCATTAAGCCTGCTGTACAGAGCCAGGTCCCAAGCCCAAAGTAGGTAGCGGGAGTGGGACACAACCACAGCCTGAAATGTGCAAAGCACTACCGAGGGCACCTGAAGCTTGAAAAAGCAAGAGGCAGGGCCCTGAGAGGATGGCAGGCTGAGGAGCAGAGTGCCTGGTCTCACCCTGCACAGCATCCCTGTTCCCTGCAGTGCTGGTCCTGGGCACTGCTTGGGAGGATGCTGCGCCCTTTCCCAGCACTGCAGCGCCCCTCCACCACTCGTCGCAGTCCTGCTCCCTTCTCCCACCTGCTCACCCCTGCACCACTGATGCCAGCCAGCTCCTGCTTCTCTGGGTTGTAGGGAGGTGTCACAATCTGTGGCCATCATCATGCAAAAGCTACCAGCTTCCTGGGTAGGGCTTCCCTAGGGATTGCCACAGGGTAAAGGACCCAAACTTTCTGTGCTTGTCTCCTGGGATGGTGGCACAAAGCTCCTGCCCCTCCCCAGATGAAGTGTCACCAGAGGCCCATTCTGGCACTTAGCAGGGGAACCCTGGCTTCCCAAGGAATGGTGGTTAGCTACATCAGCAGCAGTGTTCCCCCAAGTCCCAGCACTTCCCAAGTTAGTGTCTATATGATGTGTCCCACCCTCTGCCAGTGGCATCTCACCTCAGGGTCCTGCTCCTAGCTCTACACAGTTCCATCCTTGCGCTCTAAGCCACCTCTCAGGGCCCTCTCCCAGCTCTCTCATCTAATCCCTGAATGTGCCCTCCCAGATGGCACTGCCCCCATCACTCCCCAGGTTTGGGCAGAGCCAAATCCCAGCCCCCAAGCCCATGAAGAGAGGCATCCATCTCTGGGACAGAATCCTTTTATTGCTCAGAAGAGGTGCAGTGTCTGCCCTGTCCTTGCCCCGGAGGCCAGGTCCCAAATCCTGCACCCTGCATCCCCTGGCAGGCAGCAGAGCAGGAGGGTGAGAGGGGTGCCTGGCAGAAGTGGATGGCATAGGTGCTGGGCATGGAGGGGTCGGTGGGTGCAGGGAAGGACCCGAGGAGACACAATACATACAACAGGCCATGTGGCCATCCATACAAAAATAAAAGCCATTTACTAAGAGGCAGGAGCAGCCCGGCTGCCCTCTGTACACAGTTCTGAGGGGATCAGGATGTGTATCCCACAGCCTCCACCACACACTCTTGGGTTGCCCATGGCCTTGGGGAAAAATATGGGGGACCCAGAGGCCTGAGGAGCTGCTGCAGAGTGAGGGGAATATGACCAGCCTCTAGAAGCCCTTCAGGGCCTCAGGGCCCCAGTCTGCTGCTTGGGTTATGGCATCCCTTTTCAGTTGGTCCAAGGGGAGCATTCAAAAGCCTCTGTCTTTCTCCAGGGGCACAGCCCCACTCCTCTGGCCAGCCTCATAGCTGTGGGGTCATGGTTGTTGCTTCGGAGCCTGGCCCCACTCCTGCTGCCAGCCCCACAGGGTGCCCGGGGGCACGGGAGTCCTGGTCCTCCGGCCACGTTTTGTCCCTCTTCTCCGGGGGTGCATGGCTCCCTCTGTGCGGCGCGGCGGCCCCGCTTCCATCGCCGGCCGGCGTGGTGCCCGTCCTGGCATCAGCACGGGGAGCGGGTCAGCGCGGGGGGCCGGGCTGCCGTCTGGGGGTGTCGAGCCGCTGGCTGCGGGCTAGGGCGGTAGGACAGGCACAGTGCCGTGGAGCTGAGCCGAGCCCGGGGACGAGAGGCGCGGGGCAGCACAGGCATACCGGCACCGCCGCGCACGGCGTGCGGGCACGGCTGTGCGGGCACGGCTGTGCGGGCACGGCGTGTGCGAGGGCACGGCTGTGCGGGCACGGCCCTGCTGCTCGGGGTGGGGGTGCCAGCAGCCGCCAGGCTCCCTCCGAGCCCTCCCCGGCTGTCGCGGCGCGGGCAGAGCGCGGCCCCTCCCGGCGGCGGCGGCGGCCGGAGCCGAGCGCGGGGCGCTGCTGCCCTCTGCAGCCGGCAGCCAGCGCGGAGCCCAGCCCGGGCACGGCTGCTCCTCCCGGCGGGGCTTGCAGCCCACGCAATCCCCTCCGCACCACGGGCAGGGCCTGAGAGCAGCTCTCGCCCCGTCCTCCACCCTGCCGCCCCCTCTGCAGCGCACCGCGCAGGAGGAAGCGAACACCAGCAGAGACGACAGCGCCTCTGAAAGCACCACCCAGCTCTGCTCCCCTCTGCAAATGGTGCTGCACAGCCAAGAGCCGATCCCAGGGTACCCTGGCCTGTCCCTGTCTGGATGGCCCTGACCCCATCCCTGGCTAGGCAGGGATGGACAGATGCTGCTGTGACAGCAGAAGCTCAAAAGCAGCCAGCAGTGGAGAGGGACAGGGCTGGATGAGGCTGAGCATGGGCACTAAGGGACTGCAAGGGCAGAGGCAAGGGAGACAGGGGCCATGGACATACTGGGGGCTCAGGCTGGGGAAGAAAGGGATGTGGGATGAGAAAAGGAAGAGGGTAGAGAGGGTGGGTCAAGATGTAGGTCTATGGGAGCCAGATGGGGAATTTGCCCCATTTACTGGCTGGCCACAGGTGTGTGACTCACTCCCCACCTGACTGTCTGCCCCAGATAGGGAAATCAAGATGCAAAAGCTGGCACCCCCTGCAGGAGCACCCCACCCAGCCAGCCAGGCTCCCCGGGTTCTCTGGGTATGCTGCAGGAGGGAGTCTGGCCCCCAGCTCTGCTCACTGCCCCCAGCCCAGACTTACCTGACTTGACAGAGCAGTGGATGTGTGCCTTGGACTCGTAGTAGACCCAGTCGAAGCCAGCCTCCACGGCCAGGCGAGCCAGCATGCCGTACTTGTTGCGGTCCCTGTCCGAGGTTGTGATGTCCACAGCTCGGCCCTCGTAATGCAGCGACTCTTCCGAGTGGTGCCCGTCCTCATCCCAGCCCTCCGTCACTCTCAGCTTCACCCCTGGCCACTGATTCATGACAGAAATGGCCAGCGAGTTCAGGCGGTCCTTGCAGCGCTGTAGGGCAGAGGGACAGAGTCAGGAAAAGGTTTTTGGAAGGAGGAATTGGCTGCCTGCTTGGCAGGCTGCATCCTACCGTGCTTCCATTAATCCTCCCTGGGCCCTCAGGGAGGGCCCTGGGGGCTGGTCCAGCACAGGAAGATCTGAGAACATGAAGTGCCTTGTCTACCCCATGCTCTCCAAACTCCCTGCAGAGCCTGACACCCCACTGCTGGGCAGAAGAGAGTGCACCCTACAGGGCACCCTTCTCCTCCCTCTCTCCCCCCATCCCAGGCTCACTTGAGAGCCTGTTGGGCAACAGAGCCTGGGCTGAGCTGAAACACCCTCTCTGCTCAGCTGCCCTGTGCTAACTGCACCCCAGCAGTTCCCATCTGACAGGAGGAGGATACAGGAGCTTCAATCCTGCTGCTTCCTGGCTGGGAGGAGGTCCCAGGGACCTTAGGGCTGTTTCCAGGCACAAATTAAACAACCTGCCCTGTCCTCAACACAGCTCTGCTTGGTATGGCTGCTCAAGTGTGTGTAACAAGGACACAGTACTGGGCAGACCCATGGCATCAGCCAGTCTCTGCTCCTGTGGGAAGTGCCAAACCTGCCCAAGAGCTCTGTTGTGCTGGAACAGAAAGAATTGGAGTGAAGCCCCCTTCGCCTCTCTGCACCACAAGGGCTGAAAATCCTGGGCCGAGGAACAGCAGCAGATCTTAAAGGCCCCAGACCCTGTGGCCACAGAGGTCACACATGCAAGTAGGTGCCCATGGCAGTCCTCCCCAGCAAGCAGAGGGATGCCAGCCCCAAATGCCTGTTTCGCAGTCCTCCCAGCCTTACCCTGCCCTGCCCCACATCCCCCAGCCACAGCTGAAGGTCAGGGAAAGATCAAAACTCTGTGTGCTTGACTTGCAAAAGTACAGCCCCAGCTTCTGGTCCTTTGCTAAAGGGATGGAGGAGAGATAGAAAATGTGTAAGAAAAGGAATATGGGAGGTTCTACAGAAAACCAGGTGAACAGACTAGTGCTGTGCAGCCCAGAAAGGAGATTCTGTGAGATCCTGAAAAATTGTAGAATTGAGTGAGTTGGAAGGGACCCATATGATCAAACTCCTGGCCCTGCACAGCACACCCTAAGAACCACAACAAGTGAAACTGTATAAAACTTAAGGCAATTTAAAAGAGACAAGCTGAGATTGGGGTGTTTTTACCACTGGCTCTAAAGGCTGAGGTTCACACCTACAGGTACAGCTGGTTCTGAGGTAGCCAGCTGGATCAGGAGTCCCATTGTCACCACCCAGTGCTTGCTGGGTGGGAGAGCTCTGTCTCTACAGAAGTAAAAGACTCCTTCCTGCCATTCCCCAGGAAACAAGGAGTCCCATAAAATCAGGGCAGAGGACAGAGCATTCATGGTCAGACACAAAGCCAGTCCCGGGAAGCATTAAATGAAATGACTGGACAACAGCTTAAAACACAGCCACTGCTGGGGACGTATCTGTGTGATGCCCAGCTCATTACTGGAGCTCCCCACCGTAGCATGCCATGGGTCCTGAGACAGTTACAGCAAGCATGAGCCAGGGCTTTAAAACCTGATGCTGGCTACATACCCAGGCTCAGAAATGCCCCAACACTGCTTCTGCAGGGGCTGAAAATGTAGGTCCTCACCCTGTCCCCAAGCACCTGCTCCCATCCTAGGAAGGTGGGCGCTGCTGCTCTTGAGGAAACCTGCTCTCCCTTGGCAGGGTCCAGGCCCAGGGAAGGGCAGTGCCAGGCAGGCCTTTGCCCCACATAAGGCCTGCCGTCATCCCACAGCTCTCTGGGCGTGGGGAGATAAGCCAGGAAGGTGCTGGACAAACAGTTTGCTAGGTGAGGGGAGGAGGAATAGGGAGGAGAGTGACTTTTGTCCCCGTCCAGCACCACTGCGGTGCCACTTGGCACATGTGACAAGTTGTTCCCAAGGTCCCTGGCTCTACCGGGACCCCGCAGTAAGGGAATTCAGCACTGGAAGTGAGGAGGGAATCCCTGGAGCCCCCCTGCATCCCCCCCAGCCATCACTCCAGGCATTCCTTTAGCACTACCATGCCAGGACCCCGCTCTGGGCACCCCTCCGGCCCTCACTGCCAGCTTTTCTGTCCTCCAGGGGCACCCTGCGCGCACAAAAACAACGAGACTGTGCCAGCCTTTTCCCCCAGGCAGGGACAGCGTCAGGCAGAGCCCGGGAGCGCCCTGTCCCAGCTCTGCCGGTGCCATCGGTGGCCAGCAGGTGTCAGAGCGCGGGAGGGACCGGCGGGGACCGCAGGGAGCAGGGACCGATGGACAAGAACCGGGCAGGCACAGGCGGGGCGGGGAGGAAGCAGGTACTGACGGGGGGGAATGGTGAGCAGGGCACCAGCGGACCAGGAACAACCACGGATCGGCAGGGAAGAAGCCACTAGGAGGAGGAAACAGGCAGGGATGAGCGAAAATAAATAGGGAGCAAGCAGTGATAGGCAAGGCTGAACAGGTGGGGATGGGCAGGGAGCAGGCACAGGCGGCAGAGAGAAGACAGAGATAGACAGGGATGGGTAAGGAGCAGGCAGCAGTGGTCAGGGAGCACACAGGAGCTGCAGGAAGTAGGTAGAGATGGGCAGTGTCTGCCCAGGGGCTCTGCTGCCTGTACAAACAGGTAGGCAGGGACCAGAAAATTCATAAACCCCCTGTCCACGGGGTCTGTGCTTGAGGGTGATTGCAGGGAGGGCACAGCTTGTCCCTGTAGTGGTGCAGATGACCAGGCACCCCCAGCTCACATGCAGAATGGGGCCCCATAAAGCTGGTGGCTCTGCTGTCCCATGCACCTCATGGTGAAGATCATGGGGATGCTGGGCTGAGAAAAGAAGTTCTACCCACCTTCTCCCCAACCTCTGCATCTCCCTTTTTGTGTCCCTCCCAGGGACAGAACCATGCCCTGTGGGGCAAGCCAAACCGCTGTAGGGAAGGCAGCAGGACAGAGCTCCAAGATGGGGTGCAATCAGCAGGGACCCCAGGGTCATTTCAGGGGAAGTGTGAAAGACACTCAGGTGTGACCACAGTCTCAGCAGAGGTGTCATGAATGGAGTGTGCTTGGCCACAGCTACTCCCATGCCCAGAGCCTGTCCAGGAGAAGAGGGGTCTTACTAGCATCTCCTCCTGAAGGGAGGTTTCCTCCAAAGGAAGCCAAAAGTCCTACCCCAAAGTCTTCATGAGAGATTCCTCATCACTGCAAGGATGGTCTCCGTGTCAGTTGGACAAGCAGTGGCTGCAAGGGATGGTGGTTGGGGTAGGGAGAGGCTGGGTTTGGGACTCCATGGGGGCAGGGGACCCACGGCATTCCTGGGCCAGGCTGCTGGGGAGAGGTGAGGCGGGTTCTGCCTCCAGCCTTATCTCAGCACCTCCGAGTGGGACCAGTGAGAGCAAACACACTGGAATTCTTGAGGAAGATGAAACGATAAAGGAAAGGCAGGCAGAGAGCAGCACTACCCACTCCTCTAAGCAGGCGACATCTTCCGGCTGCCTGGGACACCCAGACCCTTGGACTTGGGGAAAGAAAACAGGTTTGAAGTGAGTCAACAGCAGTAAAAGCCAGTGCTCTGGGGGAAGGGACAAGGAGTTGGGTCAATGGCCTTTCCCAACCCATAGCAACACAGGACTTGGTGCCAGAGCTAGAGTTCCCACATCTGGGGGGATCTCCCCCAGCCAGGGGCCACAGAAAAATCCCAGAGGGCTGTGGGATGGCAGCAAGCTACCAGAAATCATGCCACCTCCATAGCAAGAGGAAGAATTCCTTGCAGAGCTGCCCAAGGCACAGTGGTACCCATCTGTGCATGGATGTGTGGTGGCCGGGGACCCTACTGGAGTAAGAACCCTCATTTGTGCAACCCAGGAAGACCAAGATGCTTCTAGGTGCTCTGCCAACAAGGCAGTGGTACAGCATGAAATGTTAGGCTGGCACACCGAGATCTCCCTCTCCCAGGTGTGCTGAGGGGCACTGCCTGGGTTACAGAAGGTGGAGGGAGCACTCTCAGGAGAAAACACAGCAAGAAGCATTCTCCTGCCTCCAATTATGTCATCCACTTCCCCGATGTATGGACCAGAGGAGCTCACTGCTTCCTCAAATATCCCTGAAGCTGTTCCCCAGGGGAGGCAGGTTACAGCCCAGCCCCAGGGCTCCAGTCACCAGCAACCACAACTTGTGCAACTCCCCAAGCTTGCTGCCTTGCAGGGGATCCTGCTCCCTCTACTACAGTCCCCAGCCTGAAAACCAACCTGGACTATGGTCCCTGCCCTGAGGGACCTGCTCTCAGGGCACACGGGGCTGCAGAGCTGTCAAGCCAGCACCCAAGAAGCTTCTCCTCCCAATGTTAGGAACACCTTGGTCAGACACTATGGCCAGGGCCTTGCTCAGTGCCCACCATCACAGTCCCTCATGTTCACCCACCTGCCAGCCCCTGACCGGGGGCGCAGTGGGCAGAAGGGGCAGCCCAGCTCCCCTCTGCTTCCCCCAGGAGCTCGTTCAGGCTGTAACCCTGCTGAGGCTGGTAGCCAGGTTTCTTAGCAAGGCCGTGCGGCTCCTTATCTGCATTCCTGAAACCCTCAGGCATTCTCCTGGCAATATTAAAACACAGAGTAACCTTCGTCCAGCATCACCCCCCCTCCTCTGCTGTCGTCTGTGTCGTTCACCCCCCCATCCTTCCTGCCAGCCCCGGGTACTTGTGAGCTGACTGCAACAAGGCATTGGCAGTAACAGGCTGTCCCCAGCCCTGAGCACAGCAAGCAGCTCCCCCTGAGCACCCTGCACCATCCCACATGAGACATGCAGGAAGGGGAGCACTGAGGGTTTCAGTGTCAGAGTGGGGACAAGGTCAGCAAGGGCACTCCTGGACACAGCAGCACACCAGGCTCTGGTCTATCCCTCGGATCCAACGGGCAGGCTGCCTGCCCTGCCAGCGGGGAGGCAGAGTAGAGGGGCAGGGGCAGGATGGCTGCATGGGCCAGGGTGCTGCTTGAGCAGGGAACAGCGCAGCACAGCCCTGCTGGATCGAGGGGATGTGGGAGGATGCTGCTGGATCGGGGGCAGTGTGGCACAGCTCAGGGGCACAGGGCCGGCTGCTGCCAGCTTGGAGTGCAGGGCTATGCCAGCCTGGGGACCAGTGGGACAAGAGTTGAGGGGCAGCAACGCAGGGTGCTGCCAGCTCGGGAGTCACAAGGGCATTCCTCGGGGTGCAGCAAGACACGGGTGCCACAGGCTCCGAGGAGCAGCGGGGCAGGCTGCTGCCGTCTTGGGGGACAAGGTGCTGCCGGTTCCGGGAGCAGGGTGCTGCCGTCCCAAGGCGCAGCGTGCTGTCCGTCGCGCACAGCGCAGCCGAAGGAACAGAGCGCCCGGCAAAGGGAGATGCATTCGCTGCACGCCGGCAGCCCGGAGCCGGCACCGGGATGCCCGGGGCAGGACGGGGAAGCCGCAGCGCGGGGCCCACACGGTCCCCGGAGAGCGGGGTGGCAGGGCGCTCTGAGGCAGCCCCGGTGCCCGCAGATGCCCGGCGCGGGGGTAGAACCGGGCGGCAGCGGTGCCGTACCTGGGTCATGAGCCGGTCGGCGCCAGTGTTCTCCTCGTCCTTGAAGATGATGTCGGGGTTGTAGTTGGGCGTCAGCTCCTTGAAGCGCTCCGAGTTACGCGCGATCTTGCCCTCGTAGCGGCCGCTAGCCCCCAGCGTCTTCTCGGGGACGTTGGGGCTGAACTGCTTGTAGGCGAGTGGGATGAGCTTGCGGGGCGGGCGGCGGCGGCTGCCCACCACCCTGCCCGGCCCGCAGCCGCGCACGGCCGGCGCCAGCAGCAGCGCGCACCCGCTCAGCAGCAGCAGCAGCCGCGCCGGCTTCATGGCGCGCCCGGCGGCCCCGGGGCGGCCCGGGGCACAGGTGGCTCCGGGTCCCCACTAAGCTCGGCCGCCGCTCCCGCCGCCCGGCCCGGGGCTCCCCATGCGGCGCGCAGCCGGCGGGCAGGTGCCGGTGCCGGCGGCGGCGGCGGGGCGCGGCGGCTGCCCGGCGCGGGTGCGCTCCGGCTGCCCGGTGCGGCGAGCTGGCGTCGGCCCGCTCTGAGCTGCCGTGGCCCGGCGGCGGCAATAAATAGCGAAGGGCCGTTTGTTTTGGCAGGCGAGCGGCCGCTTGCGGGGCGCGGGGCGCGGGGCTCGGCGCTGCCGGAGCCCTCCGCGGTTTGCGCCTCGGCGGTCAGCGCGGCAAGGCTGGAGCCGGAGCCGGAGCCGCCGCTGCCTCGGCTCCCTGGGCAGGAGTGAGAGGGGAAATTGAAGAGATCCGGGACCGGGAACCGCCAGGACCGCACCCTGCCGGTGTCCCAGCCTCCCAGCGCCCTCCCTCTCTCGCCTCCTCCCCGTGGAACCTGCCCCGGGCCGCCCGCAGCCTCCTCCCCCCTGCCGAGCCCCGCAGCCCACCCCACCGGGGGTGCCCGCCGCCACCTGCCCCCCGGGGCAGCCCCGCCGCCGCCCCAAGGTGCGCCCGGGCCGCCGCGCACCCTCGGCCCCCCTTGGAGGGGCGTCCTGCGGGGCTCCCTCGCGGCGGAGGGGGCGCGGGGTGGCACCCCCGGGGCTCCGGCCCCCGCCGCGCCGCCTGCTCGCCAGGGGCCCGGGCCTGCGGGCGGGGATCAAACAGAGCAGGGAGGCAGCTGGTTGAAATTTAACCACAATATTCTCGCTCCCCATTGTTTCCAGGGAGGCCCGATATTTCCACAACAGGATTATGGCATCTGATTAACTCGCTGAGACAACAATGAGGGGCTGGGATGGGCTTCCCCTTCTAGCTGCCAAAAGGGGAAAGTAAATATAACACCCTGATTTCAGGAGCGAGGGTTTGAAGGGCCCCCCCCGGTTCTCCCCCAGCTGTGTGCCGGGGAGGGGTCCGGCACGGGACTGCATGAGCACCCTCTGGTTCCCTAGGATCTTCCCAGGTGAGGCAGTGCCTTGGGATGCCCACACACACAGACCCTCCCAGGGATGTTCCCTCGCCAGCTCTTCTGTGAGCGCAGGGCACGGCTCACTCATAGGGATACACAGTGGCCAGGCTGGAATAGCCCAGACAACCAGCTCTGGCTGCAGGGCTTTGCTGCTCTCAACAGGACCAGGCAGCCTGGGCATGAGGGATGCAGGCTGGGGAGCCAGCATCACCCACAGACTTGGGATGCTGCTGTCTAATGCCCCCAGCAGACCATTCCCTTTGCAGGATCTGCAAGCAAATTGCAGCTGGCCAGAGGTGTCTCCATCAGGTTTTTACACTCAGTTGCCACAGTCCATCAGATTTTTGTACTGGTTTTCATACTGTGCACCCAAAAGCAATGCCCAGGGCCTCTCTGAAGACCTGCCACTGAGCAGGATGGTGAGATACAGCTGTCCCACTGTCCCTGCACATGATGGAGCTGGGGTGTCTGACCAGCAGCCCCAGGCCACCCCACTTCTACACTTCTTTGGCCGATCATTCCAGTGGAGCATCCTAAGGGCATCGGCAGAGAAAGCAGAGGGAATGCACCACAGCATCATTCTCCACCCCTGCCCTTGGCTTCTCAGTGATGCAGAAGGGACACAACTCTCTGTGCATCACTAGCACAGGAAAAATAGACCCTATGGACCCTGGACTAGGTTCACAGGATCCTCCAGGGCGGTTTGTACTCCCAACAAGAGGAGCCTAGCTTCCCACTTTGCACAACACAAGACTGTGAAGCAGGATGATCTGGGATAGCACTGCATCTGGAGGCTGCAGCACTTCCCCAGGGAGAAGTTGCCTATGAATGCCAATGTCACAAACCCAGACGTCCCAATAAGCTCTGCAGCCTGGCAGCATGCAGTGTGCATGTCACAAGCCACTGTCCCCCTCCCAGCTGCTCCAGGCTCACAGTAAGCAGCCTAGCCCTGCCCTTGCTGGTGACAGCATTCATGTCTCATGGAGGCCCAGGTTGGAAGACAGGGTTTGGGTTTGCTAGTGACAGCAACTCCTGCCCATGCAGGGGCCGTGGCATTGTGCACTGGTTCTGGCCACAGCAAGCAGTGGCAGTGCCCTGTGGCTGGGTGCAGAGTCCATCACCTCTCCTGCAGCATTCCCAACGTCAGCCAGAGTTCTCCTGCCAGGCAAAGCCTTTGGGGCACCAAGGGCTGAGTGGGACAGGGACACCAGGCACAATAGGGGAGCCAAGCTGGATGTACAGGGGGGCAGCTGGAGGCTGAGCTGTCTGGGAGGCTGTCACTGGTCGGGATAACCAGTGTTAAAGGGGGAAACTTTGCCTGGGGAGAGGGACTCCTGCTTGGGAAACTGATGGGAAGGGACCCTTGCTGCTGCAGTGGGAGAGATGAAACGTTTGTTCACATGGCATTTCCCTCAGCACTCGGCCCCTCTCAGGCACTTCTGGCCTGGACGCCAGGGCGCACTGCTCCTGCCCGCATTCCAAGAGGGCACCAGTGCCTCTTTCCTCTGCCCTTCGGCTGTCCCCAGCAGGCATCGCACTGTCCCTGCCCCAGCAGCAGTGCAGCATCCCGCCCGCCCCTTGCTGGGCTCCCAGGGCTGCCCGGAGCTGGGCGCTGCGCAGGGACGCGCGGCGGAGCCGAGCCAGGCAGTCTAGGTGGTGCTATTTCTCTATTTTTGCACTGCACGGGTTTGGGATTTTCCTCTCCCTATTCGCTGCCTTGGTCGTCTTCTTCTCTCTCTCTCTCCCTCTCTCTCTCTCTCTTTTTTTTTTTCTTTTCCTTTTCTAAAAATACTTGACAGCGATTGAAAGGTCCCTTTAATCGAGGCCACAGAGCCCTTATTAAGGGCACGGGTCGGGGTGCTGGGCCGTGCCCAGCATAACGGCTTCATTAAACCCTGCGAAAACTAATATTTATGGAATCAAATTTATGGAGGCCGAGGCCGAACTTGTGGCCTTTAATGTGTGTCGGGAGCTCAAATCCAGCTGGCTCCAGGGAGGAGGGGGTGGGGACAGTGAAGGAGACCCCAGCAGGACAGCATGGGACAATGTGTAGTGACATTCCCTGGAGCTGGCAACAAGCTGGGCCAGGGAGGAACCAGTGGCCCCAGGCTGGAGTCCTGAGGGCCACGGTCCCTGCGGTTCCCTGGGGGACATTGGCAAAGCTCTTTTTCCTACTGTCTTCCCTCTTCTGCTTTTATTTACCCCCCATCCATGCTCCCACATCCCCACCTCCCCTTTCCTTGGGAGAGAAGTGAATGGAACAAGATCTGTCCCTGCAGCAGGTCTTTAGGGCTGCTGGACACTCCACAGAGACTTTGCAGCTGGACAGGGCTCACGAGCAACCTCTCTGCAGCATCCCTGGGACTGGCTCCCCTGAGCTGAGCACCCCAGGGAGAAGCAGAGACACAGTAATTCACAGGAATGACCCAGGGATGCAGGTGCTGGTTTGCACCACCCACTCCTCCCCTACAGAGTCCACCAGCCTCTGCCACAGCCAGGTTGGCATTGTTTCAGCCCTGCCTCTCCCTGTGATGTCTCCTCAGACCCAAAGGGGATAGACAGATGCCCTCACTGGGGTGATAAGCACTCCTCCTGAACATGGGGGAGCAGCACAAACCCCAGAGCCAGCACAGAGCTGAGGGATGAGGCTCACAACAGAGCAGCTCCTGCACCAGAGATGGAGTCCATATGGATGGAGCAGGGCTTGCACCAGGGACAACCAGGTGCCAGAAGATACAGGAAACTGTTAAGCTGCTAAGCTCCTGCTGCCCTGGTCCTACCCTTCGGCAGGACCCCCCCTGGGGCAAGTGCCCAGCAGGCAGACTCAAAGCTGCCAAGATGTGATGTTTGCAGATGGGAAAATGCAGGATACATAAGCTACGGCAGTCGGCACGAGCTCCCCATCCCATGGATTTCCCTTCCCACCACCCACCCTGCCCTGCATGCTGCTCCCTCAGAAAGGAAATATAAAAAGCCACTGGTTGCACTCGCCCTGGGACTGGTGGGCTGTGGCCCAGCAAAGGCCCTTTCATTCCCCTCCACAGACACAGGGACTGCTCCGGATGTTTTTGTTTCCCCCTTGCTGCCCAGGAGAGCAGGCAGCATGCCTGCAGCTGGCCCAGCCCCAGGGACCAGGGCAGCTGGGGGCATGGATCCCTGTCCCAGGAGGGCAGCACCCCTGGCTGCAGCCTGCCTGCTGCCTGGCTCTCTGCCTGCTGTTTTCAGACCTGTCCTGGGCACAGGAATGGGATCCCAGACCTGAAAGGAAGCATGTGGACCCAGGGGCTGGAAGAGGAGAGCAGGAGTGGATGGACAGACAGATGGATGGACGGACAGATGGATGGATGGATGATGATGGATGGATGGATGGATGGATGGATGGATGGATGGATGGATGGATGGATGGATGGATGGATGGATGGAGTGTGAAGGGATGGAAGTGGTGTTTTGTGTCCAGGGAGCATCTGTAACATGCTCCAGGGCTGCTCCCAGGCCTGGCAGCTTTCAGTGTGTGTTTTGGTTGTCTCCTGCTCCTTGGAGGCCAAAGCATGGATCAAGCCAGTATCACCTGCCCAATAACTATGGTGGAGGTGCCTGCAAATGCAGTGTGTCCCTCACTCTATCCAGGGCCTTTGCCAGCCTGCTTCTGCAGGCACCAGCACACAGGGTGTGTATCCTGGTATGGGACAAGAACATGGGCTCCAGCCCCCTCAGCTGCATCCCCATGATCTGGGCATCCCCTGGTGCACACCCCAAAACACACACTGCTGCTCAGGGTGAGGCACAGCATGGCTGGGAGCTGTGTGCTGTGCCACAGCAATGAGCTGCTGTCACCTCACTGACCAGAGTCACTGCAAGCCCCTGGGACATCAGGACTGGCCTGAGGGGGACCCAGCAGCACCAAAGGTTACATCCCTTCCTAGACACTACAGGCCTGGTGGGACAGAGCAGGAGAGGGAATCTCACCCAGACACAGCCCTTTATTGAAAACCCACTCAAGAGCAGCCAAACCCCACAGCTCTGCCAGAGCCCCAGCTGTCCCACACCCACTGGCAGCATCCCTCCCACTTCTCTCAGGTCCAGCACTGGCTCTGCCATGAGAGGAAGCTTGAGCAAACTCTGCACCAGGGAAGAGTTAGAAAAGCTGTTTCCTGAAACACTGTTGAAGAAAGGAGCTCCATCTCCCCAACTGGAGACATCCTGGAGACATCCAACTGGAGACACCCATCCATGACATGGGCAGGGTCCACAAGGAGATGCAGAGAAGAGCAGTCAATGCATGGGTTGTCTGCACTGCCTCTCTTGGATGCTGGGGGAAGCAGAGACCTCAGCAGGGTTGGCAGCAATCCTTCAGCTGAAGAGCCCTTTTGCCTTCTTTGGCTTGGCCTTGGCTGCAGGCAGCCGGGGCTTCTGAGCTGGGGAGGAGGCTGGCTGGAAACAAGAGGAGGCAGTGTCAGTTCCACCTTGGGGAGTCATGCAGGATGTGTGCAAGTGTGCAAGCAGTGACATTCCTGTCATCTGTGTTGTGGGAGTGCAAAATATAGATACGTGCAATCACACACTCAGGATGCAGGGGCTAGAATGGGCTAGGAACTAAGCTGAGACTCCTAGCCCATCCTGGATGGGCAGAGTGCTTGGATGAGAGGAGGGAAAGGAGATGTGGGCCCCATCCTGCCTTTGGTACAGAGAGACTTTCTAGAGCTGCACTCACCGAGGTTCTCTCACTGGAAGATGTCGTTTCATCCTCCTGGGATGCAGCAGGTGAATGGGGGTGCTTTGTGGTTTCTGCACTGGGTGCTGTTTCCACATTATCCTCTGGTACCAGAAAAAGATGCAATTTGGGATTGAGATAAGGGAGCATGGGGCATTACCCAAACCCACCCACAGGAACTGTGCTTGGACTGGGAGCCTAGCCCATGGGGGAAAGCAAGGGGGAGACTGTTGCATGGGGTGAGCTGCTCCCGGGGCCACACTTCCCTTACCCCAGGATATGGGGCTCAGCAGTCGAGGGGACAGCTGCACCACATGCCCCCATGCCACAGCCAGGGAGCTCCTCACCAGAGCAATGGCGTTTCCGAGCCTGCTTGAGCTCCTGCTGTGTCACTGCAGTGTAGAGCTGCTGCAGAGCAGAGGCAAACGCCTGCCCTTCTCCCGCACTGCAGATCCGGGGCAGGGTCTGCGGGAGAAAGCACAGGCACCATCACCCTGCCAGGAAATCGCTGCCAGGTCACCCTGCCACAGAGCTGCTGTGGGGCAGAGAGGGGGCTGTGCCCCACTCTGCCTGTCAGGCTACATCTGTTTCACCCCAGAAGTGCAGCAGAGTTTGTGGGAACAGGCAGCTCTGGCACTGGGTGGGATGTGGCTACTCCCAGCTGTGCACACACACACACGTGGACATACAGACACACACACACACACACAGACAGACAGACATACAGACACACACACACACGTGCACACCTCCACACACCCGCTCTTCACATTGAGAGGCAGACTGCAGAGGCTTTTGGGTCCATGAAATGCTGGAGATGAGATCGCTCTGGAAGGGCTGTGGCTGCCCTGCTGGAGCAGCATGGGCTGCAGCTTGTGAGTATGGACAGTGAGCCATGGGCAGGGACATGACCTAGTAAGAGGTAGGAACAGGTAGCCCCTGCCTGCCACCACAGCCTCCAGCACAAGGCATCTCTGGTGGCCCCACAGAAAGTGAAAATGATGTGACAGTGAGATGTGGGATGCCCAGGTTTGCTTCCAGTCTGCCAGAACAGCTCCTGCCTCCCTGCACGCACTTTTATTCCCTCCAGACTTGACATGGGAAGCCCCCCTCCTCCTGCCTGCACCCCTTGCCAGCGGGATGCCATCATTCCTGCTGGGCTCTGCTGATGCACATGAGAGATCTTGGCAGGCTGGGGAAGTGCCACACTCCACTGGGAACATAACATAGCTCACAGTGCTCAAACAAACATGCACAGGGAAAGGGAAATGGGTATGTGCCCTGGATGGGGTGCTGGGGGGGGTGTGTGGGGCACAGCGTGGGCCTACTTGTGCAGGTGAGTGTGCCATGATGACGTGGACAGGGACTGTGTGTGCAGCAGTGTGCACATGAGCATGGCTGATTGTGTGGCTCTGTGTGTGTGTGTGTGTGTGTGTGTGTGTGTCAAAGGTCTGAACACACTAATCTCTGCCCTGCTCCACACCCAGACAGCAGGAGAACAAAGTGTAACAGATAAGGTAGGATCCTCTCCGGGCCAGGAAAATGGGGAGGGGATGGGGACGCTCAGACCCACTCAAGGCCAGAGTCCAAAGCCTGACCCCAACTTCCCAGTGGCAGAATAGGTAGGCTGAGCCCTCCTCACTGCTCCCTGCCAGACAGGGTGGCAGGACAGGGCTGATGCCAGGATGGGTTGGCCACTGCCCAGACAGACACTTTCCATGCAGGTCTCATCTCTTCTGCTGGAGTCACAGGCATGAAAGGCCCTTTGGCAGTAGGAAATGCACTGGCACCTGCTTTTTGACCAGCTGCTATACAGGTCACCTCCTCTGTCCCTGCCCACTGCCACCGGAGGGAGCAATGCTCTGCTGCCAGCATCCCACCAGCGTCCCACCTGCATCCCTGGGACTGATTGGTACTGGGCAAGCACAGCTCTCAATGCCTCAGTGCCCAGCCTCCGAGCTGTCAGCTGTGCTGGCTCATCACAAGGTCCCAGGGAGGAGGAGGAGGGATGCTGAGCACCTCAGGCACCCAAGGATGCTCTTGCCCTGTGTGTCTCACCCCAGAGCCAGGGCTGCACCCAAGGTTGCAAAAGCAGCATCCAAGGCTGGGAAGGTGAGTGCACTTCAAAGGCAGAAGAGGGCCTGGTCACGGGTGGCCAACACAGCCCAGATCAAAGGCACAAGCTGGAGTCATAATTCAGAGAAAAGCAAACAGCAGCTCCCAGGAAAGCCAGGAATGGCAGTGAAGTGAGCAAAGTGTACTAGATAGCACTGTGTGGGTCAGTGCCCCAGGAGGGCAGGAGAGTCCCCTGCAGAGCCAGCCAGCTCTGGGTGCCACTGCTCTGGGTGCTCATCCCCTCTGCCTGCCACCAACGGGTCTGGGGAATGCCAGGGCAATGGGGCAGGCTATGCATCCAGGCGCAGGGTGCTGCCCAATCCCCTCTGCTCCAGCCCACTCAGGATGGCACCTGGGATGTGCCCCAAGCCCCAGGGCTGCCCAGGCTGCTCCACTTCACAGCATTCAAGCAAGGATCTGGGCAGGGCAGCTGCTCACTCAGTGCTCAGCCCCAGATGAGCTGCCCAGATATCCCTGGGGATGGGGCAAACCATCCTTGCAGCCACCCAGCGTCCCCAAGAGCAGCACACACCCCCCCACTGACATGGCACCGTGGGGAGGCACTGGAAGCAGAGTGCCCAGCGCCACCAGGGGGATTGGGCATCCGGGGTGGCACAGGGGTCTGCAGGTGCAGGGCACCTGCTGCCCACGCCTGCGGGAAGGGCTCAGCTCCAGCAAGCCCAGGGTGGAATTTGGGAGTCAGCAGCCACTTCCTGCCGCTGCCCTTCCCAGCGGCTGGAGCCCGCGGGCTCAGGGCCATGGGGTGGCCGGAGCTGGCCCGCGGCGGGTCTGGGAGGCTGTGCTTCACAGCCCCAGAGGGAAATGGGCTATAACCAGAGCTGGAAGCGTTTCCCTGCAGAGCTATGACTCAGCAGGGAGCAGAGCATGCTGTGCCAGCCGCCGGCCACCTGATGGCCCCGAAGGCTGAGAGGGACAATGAAGTGTCCCCTAAAGGGCTCGGTGGGGGGACAAGCCCTGGCTACAGCTGGTTTTCCCCTCCCTCCTTTCCCCACTGCTCCATTCAGAAGCTGAACCCTGCTGCAGACAGCTTGGCCCCACTGCAACATCAGCCCTGGCCTCTGGTGACTTGTTTTTCCCGGATTACCCATCTCCAGGATAAACATGATGTCTGAGGTCCGGGGAGGCACACAGCAGAGAGCTGGCAGCTGGGGGAGTGCTGGCTGGGCTGCTCCACACCACTCCCCAGGCACCAGGGAGCGATGCCTCGGCAGCTGGCATGGCTTGTCTGGCCTGTTATGACTACCTGGACACAAGGCCAAGTGGGCTGCCCCAGTATCAGGAGGGACTCAAGGCTGCGGCAGCAGCACGGGAGACTCCACAGCACACCCTGAACTGCGAGCTGGGGGACGGGGGGGAGCAGTGTGCCCACCAAAGGGGGGCAGGTGCCTGGCATCACACTGAGAGCAAGCCCACGGTGTGGAGGGGCAGCTCAGGGGGAGCTGGGCTGCAGCCCCACTCAGTGACCCCCAACCCAGTGGGCTCTGCAATGGGGCTGCACCCCAGTGCAGAGATGCAGCAGGGTACAAAATCTATCTCCAAGGCATTCTGCATTTCCCCACCCCCTGCCTAGACTCCCGTCTCAAGGGGCCAAAAGGGACAGCAATTTGGATGGTTTCTAGACAGTATGAGCAGAAGGGGCACATCACCCAGCACAGCACCATGCCTCCAGCACAGAAACATCACCTTTGCCTGGCCCAGGATGGGTTTGCAGGCAGGCTGGATCATGCTGGGCCCCCGCAGCACTGCCAAGCACCAGAGTCTAAATCGGTCACGCTCAAAGCTGGGGACTGACCCTTTCATTATCACACCAGACATTCGAAGCGGTTACCAACATTCTTCACTACAAATCCCACATTCCTATTTTTTAATATATTTTTAACTGGAAAACAGAGCGAATGGGGCCTGTTTGGAAATTATAGCCTGGCTGCTGTGGCTTGTATGTCAGATCTGCCCACATTCCCGTGGCCAGCCTCAGCACATGCTCCACAGGGGCACACTTAATAATTCCTGCCGGGGCTGGAGCCAAGGGGTGTGTGCCAAGGGGGAGGATGGCTTCCCCAGGCTGCCCCCACCAGTGGGCTCCATGGAAGCGGCGTGGTGGAGTGACAGACCAGGAGTGGCAGACTGGCTCTCTGGCACCGGGCACGGCCGCTGCCACACTGGCATGGATGAAGTCTGGTGCTGCTGTGGCAGTCCACGGTGGGCAGGGGAAGGGCTCCATGGCTGGTGCATTCACAGGCTGCCCTTGGCACTCTACCCTGCCACAAGCCTTGTGCATGCTCCTGGGAATGGGGCTGGGATGGCTTGCTGGATCTGTGCTGGGCATCTCTGCCCATGGTTATGCCAAGGTCAGTCAGGCTAGGGAGAGGCCCCCTCTGGAATCCAGATAGATGCTCACCCATCCTCTGCCAGCAGCAGAGGATCTGTCTGCAAGAAAATAGATGGAGAGGGTTGAACTGTCCCCTTGCAGCTGGTATCAAGGGCAAGCAAAGGGGCTGCCTATTTCCTGGGATGAAGCAGGCCCCATCAGCCCAGTCTCCTACACTGCAGGTACCCTACACTGACCGCTGATGCCCTTTCCCAGCTTCTCCAGCCCTTAGATCTACTTGCAACCTCCCAAGCCTGCAGCAGTCGCTGGGACACTGCGTACCCCAGAAGCAGGTGGCTAAAGGACCAGCTCTGAGCTCACTCTGTCATTGTCTCCATCCCCCTGTCATACACTTCCAGGGGACAAGCAGCAGCAGCAGCAGCAGCAGCAGCAGAGCTGGCGGTGCTGCCAGCCCGCCCCTGGAGCAGGCAGGGGCAGGATGGCCAGGGCTGCCCAGGCAGGCAGCCAGGCTGAGCACACCTGGAGGAAGTGGCGGTGCCGGCAGGGGAAGGCAGCCGGAGAGCTACTGAGAGGTGAAGGGGTCACCCCGGGGAAGAGCGCGGGTGGTGAGGCCGGGACAGAGGAGCATCCCAGCCCGGCCCATCCCAGCCCAGCCCGGCCCGGCACGGCACGGCACAGCACTCCTCCCAGCACCGTTCTGGCCCTGCTGCCTGCAATGTTTTCCTTTCCCCCTGACTTCAGGGGCCTTTCCAGCGAGCAAATGTCAGGCACATAAAGAGCGGCACTGTGAGCGGAAGATGGAGCGAGAATGCCTGCCCGAGTCCCTCCGTAAGTGCTGTCTCACACTTCATCAAGGCAGCCTTTGCAAGCGAGCCACTCGCTTAACAACCAGCAGTCTATGCTGCCCGGCGACCGCAGCAGCCCCGCCGCTCAATACCCTTTTCTTTTCCCCTTGTGCTGTTTTTGTGGCTTGGGTTACAGCCTTTCTCGCAGACACTGAGCGAGGGCGTGGTGCAGCGGGGGCTCTGCATTGTGCCGCCGCCACGCCGGGAAGGATGCTGGCTCCCCCATGGAGGGAGGGATGCTGCGGGGCTGGATCTGCCCTGCCCACTCACTGTTGCACCCCACAGGGATAAATCCCAGGGAAAGGAGGGCCAGCGGCAGAGCAGAGGTAGGGCAGGAGGCTGCAGCATCCCCTCCCCAGTCATGTGAGGACCAACCACACGGGAACAGCCTGGGGCTTGGCAGAGACCCTGGGGGAGGTGAGTGGTTCCAGCCCCAGTGGGCAGTCCCTACCCCAACCCATTTGGAAAGAGGCCCTCCTGCCATGCTGCCAAGCAAACCCATGGGCATCCAAGCCCTCCCCCTGCCCAAGTGCCAACAAACTCCCTGAAAAAGAGCTGTGCCCAGCACTAGCATTGCCTCCCCACCTGGGCAGTGCTGGAAGATGCTGGGCCTTGCTGTGCAGGGTCTGGTGGCAGCTGCTGGTGGCACTCCCAGCTCCAGCCTGACCGTGGGCATTTGTCCCCCTGTCCAGCAGCCCATGAGGTAACAGCAGGAGAGCCTTTGGGGAAGCTGGCACCAGGTGCCAGTTTGGCAAGGGAGATGGACAAGGAGAATGCCCTGAAGTGTAGCAGGTCCCAGCATGCCAGGACTAAGTGAGGATTTGCCTCCAGGAAGGCAGTCACAGGCTGATAGTACCTATGTCCTTCCCCTCCACCAGGCTGACCCATCACTGACACAGGCTGCCTTCTCCAGGGTCAAGAGCAGAAGACATGGAGACCTGGTGGCCAGCATGCCTCCTCTCCCAGAGTGACAGCTCAGACCCCACTTATCTGTGAAGAAGTTGGGTGGCTCACACTACCTTGTTATTTTAGGCTGACTGGGTGAATATGGACACATCATCCAGGCTTATTATTGTAGGGTTCCTCCGCAAAGTGTGCCAGCTCATGCGGGTTTATTATTGTCTGCCCAGGAAAGCTGGACACACTGCACTGCTCTGTTATTGTAGGGTTGCTCAGGAAGGCCAGCCAGCTCATCCCAGCTTGTTATTATTGCACAGAGCTCATGGGGGGCTGGCCAGGAAACTTCCTGCAAAGTGGGATGATGGAAAGGGAGCCACACCTGGTGAATCACAAGGATGCTGTGTGGTGATAAGGAACAGTGATGGGTGGGATCCAGCACCTCGGCTCCACCCAGCCAGGACAGGCCACTCATTCATGGGCACAAGCACTCATGGGTCCCCTGGGACCTGTGGGGCACTGGGGCTGGCAGAGGCAGCAGGAGTGTGGGTCAGAGCTGGGAACTGGCAAAGCAGCCCTCATACTCCTTGAGAAACAAAATCTGGGGATGACAGGAGAGCAACCATGGAAATACTGCACCCAGTACATCCCTAAACCTGGCACACAAGGGATTAGCTGAGCTAACAGGGCCCAGAGAGGAAGCTGGTGCTGAGCCAGGTGGGATTAGGGGCTTTTAGGGAGAATCTGGGTGTGTTTAGGACCAAGGTTGAGCAGGAGGCACCTGCTCCACCCTTGTGGCTTTGCAGTTCCTCCCAAGCACAGGTGCAGCCATAGGGGCAGCCCCTGGGGATGCTGCCCCATTGTGACCCGAAACTGCAGCAGGAAGCATTTCTGTGTGGGGCAGGGGGGCAGCAGGGCTTACTGCTGAGCTGCCTCGGGCACGTCCCCAGGCACATGGCCCCACCAGGGTTGGGTCCAACATGCCCCAGCAGCCCTGGCACTGCTGCTGGCACAGCCACTGAGTCACCATCACTTCCCTTTGCCCTGTGACAGACCGTGTTTCCCAGGCATGGCAGCCTGCTGGTGTCACCCCAGGCTGTGCCCAGTTGGTACCAGGTGCCCAGATGTCCCACGGGCAGTGCCCAGATGTGCCAGGTGCCCAGGTGTCCCCCCAGTCAGTGCCCAGCTGTTCCAGGTGCCCAGGTGTCCCACGGGCAGTGCCCAGCTGTGCTCAGTGCAGATGTTGGTCCCCGGCCAGGCACCAGGATTGAGTGTCAGGAGAGCTCTCCATGCGCAGCAGCGGCGGCAGGAGGCCAGCCTGCCCTGTGAGCACACAGCCCTTTCATTCATGGCAAAAATAGCCCCCCGGGGTGTGGTCCGGGCTGGAAAAGCCCCCTCCATCGCTGGCCAGCCCATGTTTATTCAATGGGGGGGACACTCTGCCCTCTCCCTGCCCCCCAGCCCTGTGCACCATCTCCCTGCCAGAGTGGCTGCTCTTGGACGTGATTCGCCGGGTCCCCCCTGGCCAAAACACACAGGCTGGGGAGGGGGGGAAGGCAAAACCCTAAAAAGCACTGGGTTTGTCTCCAGGAGGAGCTGCCCATGGTGATGTCATGAGAGTTTGCAAGCGGCCACATGAAAGGGACTTGCTGCCCAGGAAATCCACAGGTCAGTGATCCTTCAGACAAGCCAGCGATTCTTCAGTGGGCCAGGAAGGAAACCTCGAGGAGCCCAAGCCAAGCCTGCCCTTGCCCCAGGGACATAGCTTGCCCCCAAACTCATGGCCCCCCAGGATCCCAAACCCTGCTCCACAATCCCTCTATATCCCCTTCTCAGCAGCTGTAATTCACAGCAGCCCAAACCCTCTGCAAAATGGTACCAACCTCTGCCCTGCAGTCCCTGGGCACCGAGCCTCTCCCCACAGACTACCAACATCCTAACCCCTGCTCTGCAGCCTCCAGAGTCTGGACCTCTGTCCCACAGACCCCAGACCCTTTCCCTCTGCTGGTCTGGGGGCAGCACCCCTTTTTCCATGGTGATCCATCAGGCTGGGTGGGAGTGGCAGGTGATTTAGGGTCAGGCAGCACTGTGACCTGACAGTGGGGATGCAGCAGGGCAGAGGGTTCTCTTTCATAAAGGATTACACTGGGGACAGCTGGGAACACACAGATGCAGCCCCCTCAGGCCCCTCCCCAGGAGTCAGCCAGGTCCTCAGTCTACCCTGGCAGGCATTGCAGACGTGGGCCCTGAAACCAAATCCACTGCCCAGGGCTCCCCTCCCCGTTTTCCATAGGTGTGGGATGCAGTAGCTGGACTAATGAGGAAGATCTGCCTTCCTCCTCCTCCTCCTCCTCCTCCCCATGCAGGATACATGTCTGGCTCACATCCAAGCCCAGGGTTCCAGCTCTGCACACTGGTCTGCTCTGCACATCCAGCCCCTCCATGTTTCCTGTGTCACATGGAAATTGGTGATGGAGCTGCCTTTCCTGCCCCATCACGGGCCACATCCCAGAAGGACCTGAGTGACAGGTGAAGCTCAGGGTTGTGACTTTGTTCCCCCAGCACCTCCCATGCATTATTTGGGAGGCTGCAAACAACCAGGCCGTCCATCTGCAACTTGCCCATGGAGACACTCTTCTGCTCCACTTGCTCCATCTCCCCATCCACAGGCACAAGGTGACAAGACCCTCTGCAACCCCAAAGGTGCCTGGAGAGCAGCACATATCCCAGGCTGGTGCCACAGCATGGGGGGACACTGGCTGGGACATCCTCGATGGAGCAACGGGCACGGGTGTTCCCACAATGTGGTGCTGGGGCTCTCTGAGGCCAGCTGACTGGTGACTGGAACCCACTGCCCCCAGCAGAGAGAGGGTCTTTGCAAAAGAGCCAGCTCTGAGAAGAACACAGCCTGGGACTCCTAGGATGTGGGGCATCTCCATCCTGTAGGTACCCAAATCAGTCCCTGACAGCCCTGGACTCATGGAGGGGACAGGGACGGTGGAAAGGAGATGGGAGCCCCCACATTCAGTGCAAGGCTCTCAGGGCTGTTTCCTCTCCTGTGTTTGCTCCTGCTGTCCCAAAGAGAGGGGACTCAGTCTCTATGACTGTCAATCAGGCACTTTTCACCAGAGCTAAAAATGCACTCGCAGAAGGAAAACAAAATAAAAACACAAAACAAAACAGAGAGGTGAAAAATTCCTTGATATTTCTCTCCTGCAAATCCCCAGAGCCAGCAGAGAGGCGAGAGCCCCCGGAGTTTGTCAAGCAAACACTTTCACACCCTTGGCCACGCTCGGCACGCTGCCGCTGGAATGCCAAATATATATTTAAGCCCTGCTCATCAAAGGAGTCTGTTCGGAGTCGGTTTCGGGCAACGTGCATGTGGGTTTGGCCTGGAGAGAAAACCAGGGATGTGGAGAACATTTCTTGGGGATGGGAGAAGCTCGTGTGCTCACAGACACACACGTGCAAGAGACAGATGACAACCGTGACAACCTTCAAGGCCGTGTGGCCGAGAGGTCGCGGGCTGGGCACGAGATACCTGCCCGCTGTGGCACTCCCCCTTATCAGCGCCTGTCGCATGCTGGGGTGGGGATGTTTAGGCTGGAGGGAGGCCAGCAGCCATTCTGCATTCCAGGACTATAAACTTTGTCAAAGCTAAGCAAGCTCAGCCAACAAAGCCGGGGTCCAGCAGGAAGCAGCACTTTGAGAGAGGGCAAGATTGCAGGGACACAGAGGGCTGCTCAGGGCTGTGCACCTCGCCATGAGGTGATAAGAAACCTTGGCTTGGGGTCAGCACTATGCAATAGGGAGACACAGATAGAGTGCTCCTGTAAGTCCAAGGCTGGAGTTTGCCAGGGTGCCACAGATCCTGCTCTGCTGCCAGCCATCCCACAGGGCATCACTGCTTATCTGAGGCCAAACCATCCCCAGTCCTGTTCTTGGAGGCATCAAGGGCAGGGGGCTGCTGCTCCACAGCTCCTGCTCTCAAACAAGGCTTTGCTGGAACAAGCTGGACACAGCAAGGAGCACTTTGGGAGCACACAGCAAATGGGAGACTCTTTCTGCATGGACCACTCCTGTTCCTCTCTCCTTTACAAGTATTCTCTTGGTTTGTTCCAGACAGCCCAGGGACCTATGCCCATCTCATGGTCAACCTCAGCATCAGAGAGATGGGGAAATCTCTGCCTTCCTCCTCCTCTTTTGTGTGGGGTTGCAAAGCCCCGGTGCTGGCTGTGAGGGCTGAAGGACAGTTCTGGGGAATGCCAAACATGGGTTTGTGGCAGGGCAGGAGCTCCATCTCCAGAGATGGCAGGTTGACCTTTCCCCCCTCTGTCATTGCTCCAGCCAAGAGCAAAGACATTTTAGCCCAAATCTTGTACCTAATCCCAGCTGACAGAGCTGCAGCTTGGGGTCTGGCCATGGGCTGGAGTTGGACAGGGCAGGAGAGATCATTGCCACAAGCAAACAGAGCATGCCAGTGCTGTGAAATCAGGCATTACGCGCCTGTCTCCCGCGGCAGGACCAGCCCGTCAGGCTGCCAGGGACACGCTCTGCTTATGGCAGGGGCAATCCCACCACCGGCAGGGCCTGACCCTGCACAGCCATGTCTCACAAGCTGGGTTCATCTCCAGGTGAGGGGAGGGATTACTGCACCACCACGGTTGGATTTCAGGCACCTGCTGCGAATAAAACACTCTGTCAGGGCACCTCCACCCTTTCAGCCCTCGGAGAGAGGGATGGGGTCCCTGTGGTGCTACCTGGGGGAGCACAGAGGGCTGGGGGAGCTGGGAGCTGTGGCCCCCACCCTGCCCCATGCTGTGCCACTCCACCTGGGCAAGCAGATTTCCCCCTCTTGCTGCAGCCTCTTCCATCTCTGTCCTGCCAGGTTCAGCCACTGCAGCCCAAGTTGCTCACTTCAAGGGCGGGGATCCCAGCCTGTTTTGGGAGATGGTCAGAGCTTCACCACTTCCCCTCGGGCAATGATGAGCAAAGACCTCCTCAGCTCTGACAACTGCTTCTTTTTCCAGCCCCCTACCCACTCATCACCTCACTCTCTCCATTCATGCTTGCCTTGCTCAGAAGGGTTCACCCACCCCTTGCCATCTCCAGACAGCAAAACCGTGCCCTTTGGCTAAATACAGTGTTTTTTAAAAGCCTCACCATTTTCATCCCTATTTTTCTAGGAGTTTTCTTCCATTCAGCACTACCTGTCAGCAGCAGCACTGGAAAACAAGGTAGCAAGGACGTCTGATTCCAGCTGCCCTGTGCTCATGTAAGATCTCATCTGTTTGCAGTCCCTCTCTCCTGCAACACCATCACCCTCCAGTCAAAAAATGGATCTATCTTCAACCTTATTCACAATAACATGCTGCTCAAATATATTGTCTCCTATATGGCACCAAGCTACACAATCCTCCTCAACTTAATCCCCTGCCATCACCATGGCCAGGTCTTTCTGCAGGCTCAGGGGAATAACAAGGGACCTCTACAGACCCACCCTGCACTGCCATCAGCTGCCATCATCTCAAACAGTATCCCAGCTCCTCCAGCAGCCCCAAAGTGGGTAACAGGGTTCCTTCAAATGCCCTGCCTCCAGAAACTGAGGTTGGCAGAGAACCTCTTCAAACACCTGGAAGCTCAAAAGGCAGTTCTTCAATTGACATCAGAGCCAAGGCGAGGACTGGGCTGCTCCTCACTCTGCCCAGGCTGGCTCCTGCAGTTGGTGCCCACAGCCCACTGTCTCCTACCAGGGTACACATCTGCAGCCTCCACCCATGCAGGAGAGCAGGAATCAATTACAGGGCTGGCAGAGGCAGTGCTGCCCCAGGGCTGGCACGTGGCACCAGCTCTGGCGGCCGCAGAGCACGTGGCACAGCACTGGAGGCCCAGATGTGCCACTGGCTCATGGGGAAGAGGCAGGGGAACCACTTGAAAGCCATGGTATGAAAGTGCTGGTAAACCAGGGCCACTCCTCTGCTCCTCTGGCTTCATGTGCTATTTATAGTGCTCTGGGTGCCCACCCTGGGGAAGTTCAACCCCCAGGGTGCAGACTTTTGCCAAGCCAGCCATCTTGTCTGCCATTAATCTCCCCAGACCCCCAGCAAAGTCCTGGACCCTTCTAGTGGCTAAGATGCTCCAGGATGGGCTCCGATCCAGCCCATCACATCAGCACGCTGGAAGGACCAGCCCTCATGCAGTGCTCTCAGATATCCAGCCTGTGCAGCACAAACACATGGATAAGCCCCACTACATCAGTCTGGTGACAAGGAGAGACCCAGCCAAGCCATGGTCACTCCTTGGAACCCCACTGTTAGTAACCCCAGTGGCAGCAGCTGGGGGGGTTAAGATGTCCCCGCTCTCTCCAGGGCTGGGTGGAAAGACTGTGGGGAGGCTCCCATCAAGCTTATAGGCCAGTTTCCTTGTTGAATGCAAGGGTAAGGTCTCACCCTGTGTCTCAGCACCCAACAACTCCTGGACATTGCAAGGGTTTCTTGAGTCTTTGCAGGCAGAGGAGAGCCGAGTTTGTAGTAGGGAAATGTGATTCTGCTAAGCCACACCTCGCAGGGGCTGGGGGAAGGTGAGACATGAGGAAGAGGAGGAAGAGCAGCAGTGCCATGCCCTCAGTGTCTCCCACAGTGCTGGCCCTGCATCCCATCCTCCTGGCAAGCAGTACATCCAGGCATGACTCTGTGCACAATCCCATCTCTGTACCTAACCCCAGCTCTGTCTAACCCCAGCTCTGTGTCTAACCCCAGCTCTGCTGGCACCTGCAGAAGCAAACGTGGCTGCAGCCCAACGCTCACCCCTGTGAGCTGAGGTCTGTGGGCCCCTGGTGTCTCCTGAGGGCTGCAGGATGGGAATGCTGCCCACAGAGCCCAGAGCTGTGCTGTCCCCTGGGGCCGAGGGGCAGGACTGTGCTGATCAGGAGCAGGTGGCAGCTGAAGGTGCTCCCCCAGCCAGTGGCGGAGGAGGAGCTAAATTTATTCCACCAATATGTGGGCAGCGGGAGGGGAGCAGGGGGCTCCTGCAGCCTGTCTGCCCCGTGCTGGCCAGCCCTGTCCCGACACCAGTGACGGCAGCACGGTCCTTTTGGATTGTCTCTTTGGCACCCGCGTGTCCTGATGACTGGCCCTGAGTGGACCCAAGTCCTTCCTCCTCTGACCACAGAAGGGAAAGTTTCCAAATTAAAAACCTAAATCTGGCAACAAGGTGCCCATGGCAGGAACCTTTTAAACTGGCCATTAAAGTTTATAAGTTAGACGGGCACCAGGAGCAAGCGGTGGAGCTGCAAGAAAACAGCCGCCCCTCCTTGAGCAGCCTAACCACGGCTGTCCCCAAAGCCACAGGCCTGACGTCACGGCATGACTTCACCTCCATCACCCACTGCCTGGCCGGCCCCAGCCCCGTGTTTACCCCTGCCCATCCCTGCTGCTGTCCCTCGGAGCCTGCTTTTCCCTTTGAGGTCAGTCAGCAGCCCCAGGGCCTGGCGAGGAAAAGAGTAGAGAGAAGGAAACCAAACCTCAGCGCCCACAAGGCAGGCTGCAAAACACGGAGCCTCAGCAGCCGCACTGTGGGGATGGTGGGCTCTGTCCTCGCTGCCTCTCCCCCAGCTGCACCCCCTCTTCCTGCCTCTAGGCTGCTGGAAAAACTCCTGAAGCCAGAGCTGTTCCCACTGTTATTCTCCCATTTTCCCACAGACAATACATTCTGTACTGTGAGCAAGATGGGCTGGGGGGAGGTATTGGATCCAACTTGTTGACCTATCCTGCCCCAAGATGCCAGGATGCACCACAGGCACCTGAGAGATCCCAGCCTCTATTCCAAGGGGTGAGACGCTATGGAGGGAATGAGTGTCACAGCCTGTCCCCAAGCCCAGACAGGGTACCTGCCTCTGGGTAAAGCACAGCCTGGGGTCTCAGCTAGAGGAGCTTTGGGTGTAGCAGAAACAGAAGCCTTGGGTGTCTGGGCACAGACCAGGCCAGAACCTCTCCCCTCTTCCCTGCCAGCGCAGGAGCACTTCAACTCTAGACCTCCCAAAGAGGAGCCACCAGCCTCGGGGAGGTGTTGCAGGTGCATGTGGGATGCGGGTTTGCCTTACCTAGTGGGGTGGGAGGATGGGCAGGGGGTATAAAACCCTATGGGCAGTGATACTGGAAGAGCCTGAACGACATGCTCAGCTGGGGGACCCATGTTGCCAGAACATGGATGAGAGCCACAAAAGCCACACGGGTTCAGAGGGGGCAAGGCTGGGGGCTGTGCGGTTGCAGGGCTGCCTGTAGCAAGCCCAGGGCACCGGTCAGAACAGGCTGGGAAAGCCACTGTCCCCACTGGCTGCTGTTCCCTGGGAGCCTCCCAGGGCACACGCTGCCCACTGTCACCTCCTGGAGAGGTTTGTGGGTTGCATTTATAGACTCGGCCACAGACCCTGGACCTTATCTCCTGGACCACACAGTGCTGCCCCTGCATCCGGAGCATCTCCGGGAGCGGGAAGTGTCACCGACCCCCTGAGCACCCCGGTGAGTCAGTGCACACAGCCCAGCACTCCCACTGCTCCCCATGGGCACCCAGCAGTGGGGAAACACACACACACACACACACACACACACACACACACACACACACATACACACACACACAAACAGGGCAGCCTCTGCAAACAACTGCTTGTTAAGTTAAAATTAAACTCTGCACAAATATTGACCTTTGGAGGGGACACAAACTCTGCCAATATATTTACCAGCTTTATAAATGGGCCTGACCACAGTGCCCTGTATGCTGAGGTGGAGGAGGTAAGGGCTGCAGAGGTGCCCAAACAAGGTGCATCTCCCCCGTCCCTAAATGGGGCTCTCCCTGAACAATGCCACTGTGCCCCCACACCATTCCCAGTCCCCACTCAAGCCTTTAAGAGGATGGATGGTGGGCATAAGGTTCCACTTTTTCCCTCCAACTTATGGTTTCTTGGGGGAGCAGCCAGCAGCTCACAGAGGACACAGGGGAAGCTCTTGTCACCTGCGGCCTTGTGAAATTGGTCAGCAGAACAGTCCTGGTGCTGCTCCTTATCTTCCAACCCTTCTAGACTTCTGCACTGCCCAAGCATGGCAGGGGCACCCACTGCCAGGCCTAGCTGCCCAGCATTTGGGCAGGTGGCTCTGCCCAAAAGTCTTTGCCTCTCTGTGGAGTGCTCAGCACAGCCTGGAGGGGGGGGGGTTCCCATCTCTCAAGGGAGACCCAGAGCTTGGTTCTTCACCTTGCTTTAGGAGCAGAAGCACCAGTAGCCTGCAGTTGGAGAGAAGGCACATCATCCCTCTCAAACCCACCAGAGCTCTCTGAAGGAACCAGCATGTCCAGCTTAGCATCTGGGGTTTGCATTGCAGAATGGGAAAATACTCAGGATGAGATGTTTCCACAAGAAGGATGGCTAAACCAGTTTGGGTGTCATGGGAGAAGAAGCAAGCTCTTCTCACAGCCTAGGCCTAAGGTAAAACACAGGAGGCAAACTGGAATAAACGGTGGCTTTTGCAGGCAGAGGGTACAAATGGGATGGCATGGGAGGTAAGAGCATTGTCAAGGACATTAGTGCAGTAAGTTGCTGTTGAATAGCTGGGCAATGAAGGAGGACTTGGGAAGCAGCCCCAGCTACTGTGTTAATGCAAGAGGAACACAGCAAGGAGAGGATGACCTGGCACAACCCAAGGAGACCAGGATGGGACCACTGTGTCTGAGGCTGTCACTGACTCTGAATCCTTGGGCTAAGAGGATGACAGGGATGTGAGCACATGGTGTGGCTGAGCCTGCACCAGCGGGGAATGGAGCTCAGCATGTAAGGATGATGGAGGGTGGATTCAGGAGATGGCCCGAGGAGCTGAGTGTGCAGACCCAAGGCCAAACATAGCCAGGAGAAGGGTGCCAAGGGAGTGTGCATGCAGCAGGCACAGCTCCTGCATCCAGTGCATCCAGAGCAGTGCATGCACTGGCTGGGCAGAGGGAGGAAGGCTTGTGCCCATGCTGGCTGCCTGGTGCCTGGCCCCAGGGATGCGGGGAGGAGAGCACGACACATACAGCAGGGGATGCCCAAGTTCCAGCTCTTGGAAATACTGAATAGAGTCTTATTCAGGCTGATGTAAAACACTGTTAAAACACACAAAAATCCTTTGAGTAATGGGCGAGCGGGAAAGAGGCATCTATAATTAACAGTAACTGTTCGAGACGGTCGCTGCCCAGAGACGTGTACTGTGCAAAACCACTTGAAAAGGCCTCGTCTGAAAGGCGAAGCCTGGGGTTTTTCAAGAAGCCCGTCATGTAACGATCCTGGCCCTTCCAAAATAATTCTGCCATATTAAAAAAACCCAAAACCTCAGCTTAATCACCCTGCAGCACTGGGACTGGAGAGCTCTGAGAGGAGGGGAAGGGAAGCACAACCGGCTTCCAATTAGAGCCTCATTAGAAAGGAAAGCTGGGGAGCTACTAGAGAGCTGGCCAGGAGTGAGCGGAGCCAGATGCCTGGAGACCCACTGCTGGAGGGGTGTCCTCAGCACCCCTGCCCCTTCCCCTCTTCCTCCTCAGTGGGTTCTCTGAGACTCCATGAGTGACATGGTCCCAGCTGTGGGCACTTGACCTGAGCAGAAGAAGAGGTTGCTGTAGTTGCATACCTAAAAAGCTGTGATGGAAACCTTGGCCCTAACACATAGTAGAGTTTGGGGATGTTCATGGAGCTGGACAGGGAACACTAGGGATGGGAGAAAGGGGAACTGGGGCTAGAAGGATACTGCAGCTGGAGAGGGAAAGTGAAACAGGGTCTGTGGGCTTCACTGCCTCCTCCCACCCTCAGAGGCACAGAGCCAGGCCAGAGACTGCCCCAGCCTGGAAGTCCCTGTGACACCAGATGCAGCTTCCATTTATGGCAAAACTGCAGGGGGAAGGTGACAGTCCTGCTATGAGCATGTACCTTCTCCTGCCCTGCAAGCACACCCTGCTGCCTTCCCTCCCACCTGGGGTCCCTGACCCCTCCCATATAGACCAGTCCTAGTGCCCAGTGTGCTGCAGCCCCACGATGATGAGTGCAGTGGCTACAGACACTCACTGAAGTGCCAAAGTCCAGGCAGGTCAGAGTGAATGCCAGAGCATCATCACCCACAGCACAGGTTCATCCACAATATCCATCCCAGCGTGGTTGCTTCATCACTCTGGCTTTAATTGTGCCCACCAGCTCTGCCTGCCTAGGCCAGAGCAGTAGGCATCTCCTTGCCTGCCTGCAGCCTGGCTCCAGGGCTGTCCAGGCAGGAGGCACACTGCCCAGAGCAGCCTTCCCTTCCTATCCCACAGCCTGGGAGCCATCCAACACAAAGTTAATTTCTAACCATGGGTAACCACCAGTGTCCCAGCTGGGATGATTTATCCTCTATCTGCCTGGGTTGGATTTATGAGGCACACATCCCCTAGGCTGTGATAAAGGCCATGTCTGTGCTCCTCCATCCCTGCCTTCCCATAGCCACTCCGTCCAGACTTGCTGCCCACCCCCCCTTTACAAACCCTTCCCCAGCGTGGAAACCTGACAGCCCACAGAAGAACAGTAAACAGCACAGAAAATAGAACATGCTGGAGGCCAAGGAAAGACATGCTGGCCAGGGAAGCCACAAATGGTTACTGCTTTCAGGATCTGTTCAAGAAAAGAGAGTGGGATGTACCCTGGACTCCCACCAGCCCTCAAAAGGGGAGAGGGGAGCTGCTATTAATAGCTGATCCAGGGCACTGCTCACATGCAGCACTGGACTGGATGATGCCACAGCCGTGTTTAGGATGGCTGAGCATCAAGGAGCAGTCCTTGAGGCAGTGCTGGGTGGGAGTGGGCATTTGTCCTGCAAATGGGAATTCACACACAGGATGGAAAATTCCTTGGCCCATCAGTCCAGTGCGAAACCAGGAGAACTGGGGTCCTGAAGTGAGGCCAGATGCTGCTATGTTTGCCCCTGTCAAGTAGCAATAGGTTGTGGGGGTGCTAAGGGGTGCTAAGTGCATGCAGCCCTGCATGCACTTGTCTCAGTGCATCTTCCCCTGCAGACAGTGCTCAAGAGCCCAGCACCTAGAGACAATGTCATGGTGATGCCTCAGATTTGCACTTCAGGCTGCTCTAGGGTTTGGCCACGGTGAAGATGAAGACACATGCCACCCAACTTCTTTTTAAACAAGATCTGAGGCCTCTTCCCTTGGGGGAACACAAGGGGACAAAATCAGCAGTGTTGGGCATCACAGCAGTGCTGGCAGCCTCTGTAGCAGGCCAAAATATGTGTAGAGAGCTGCATGCACCTGGGTGTGTTTTCTGCCCCTCCAGCAGCCAGAAGCCCCTGTGTCAGAAGTCGGATGTGCTGCATGCACTGCAGCAGCTGCAGTTCAGAGCCTTGAACATTGGTGTCCCTGCCCTGAGAGCTGGGATGGCATCACTCTCTGCACCACAGCCAGGGGCTTCCAGTCCCCACAGCCAGCTGTGTGTACAGCCCAACACCAGGCACACAGGCTGGATACTGGCAACCCAGCCATTCAGACTGTGGTCCTGAATTCAGAGCAGTCCCTTGCCAACAGCATCCATCTGGAGAGGGAGCAAAGGGCAGAATGACAGCCCTGGGGTTTGCACATGAGGCTGCAGGAAGCAGGATGGACGAGGCTGAGGCAGCATCCTGGCTCTCAAGGCTGGCACACCAGCCCCAAGCCTTCCCCCAGCCCTCTGCAGCACTGATAGCGGCAGCCCCGGCAAGGGAGAGAAGAGAGCCTTGTTCTGGGGCCAAGACTAAGGCGATTCAGTGCTCTGCTCCCCTGAGGTTTCTCGGGTGAAACCTGGCTCTGTAATGGCTGTGTCTGTAAAATGTATGGAAATGCCCATAAAACCTGTATCAAATGCCATATGGATATATATGGATATATGGAGAGAACTATGAAATTAGGAGCATGCGGGGAATTGGGGCAGGACGGCTCCCTCTGAGCCGTAAAAACACATAAGTAAAAGGCAGGGGAGGCAGCAGCACTGGGAGCTGCACAGACAGGCTGGCACGGAAAGGAGCCAGGGGAAGGGCACCCTGGCTCTCACTGTGCAGCTTTGCTGAGACCTGAGCCCTTGGGAAGCCTCCAGAACAGAGGGACATCTCTGTGGAGCTGCATGGGACAGACCACTGTGCAGGTCTCAGGAAGCCTTGCCGGAGCTTCCCAGAAGCCCAAGCCCTCACTATGGGCAGAGGCAGGAGACCTGGCTGTGGGGAGACCCTGGTGGTACCCCTGAACTTGGAGGCAGCTTGAGGATGAGCTAGCAAAGTGACAAGTGAAAGACAGCAGAGGGGAAATGGATAAAGGTCTTTTCTATGACAACACCCCACAGTGGTGTTGATGTCTGAGAGAACAACTGCTGATCCCAGCTGTAATGAAGAGCCGGCACTGGCTGAGCATGGTTGATGGAGCAGTACCATCACTTCAAGAGCTGAGGTTTAAGTAAAATTTCTGATCTCTCTATCAACAGATTTTGCTGCAAAATCATTAACAAATAGGCAAACAGAGGCCCTTTCTGAGGAGTAAGCAATAAATAATGAGAGGAGGTGTGCTGCAGCCACTGATGCTGTTTGTTCCCCACACTGTGCTGGGCAGCACTCAGCTGGCTCCAGTCCTTCTTGCCTTGCCCCAGCAGGGGCTGGGGAGCTGGGACCCCAGCTCTCTTCTGCTCTTCTGCTCCCACCAAAACCCTTCACTTCTTGTAGCCTTCCTAAAAGAAAAAACAGGCCAAGAACCCCCGAATGTGAAGCCTAACCTCACTCATCTGACCTGATTCATTTGACCTGAGAAAAGTAAGCATGGAGGGACCTCTGCAGCAGGGAGACCAGAGCAAAACCAGCTGCAGGCACACCCCTGCTCCTAACCCACATGGGGCTGATGCTGTAGTGATGGGGGAAGCTCCTTGGCTGCACGACAGCCTGCTCAGCTCCTGCTGCACCACTGACCAGGGTGACAGCACAATGTGAGTACCAGCCCTGCTGCCTTCAAGCACCCCTGTCACAGAGGCTGCAGCCAGGGTGATGCAATGCCAGGGCCGCAGAGATGCAGTGCTGTGGATACACAATGGGACACAGAGGTGCAGTGCTGTGGATGCAGGATGCAGTGCCTGGGACACAGGGGTGCAGTGCTGTGGATGCAGGATGCAGTGCCTGGGACACAGAGGTGCAGTGCTGTGGATGCAGGATGCAGTGCCTGGGACACAGAGGTGCAGTGCTGTGGATGCACAATGGGACACAGAGGTGCAGTGCTGTGGATGCAGGATGCAGTGCCTGGGACACAGGGGTGCAGTGCTGTGGATGCGGGATGCAGTGCCCGGGACACAGAGGTGCAGTGCTGTGGATGTGGGATGCAGTGCCTGGGACACAGAGGTGCAGTGCTGTGGATGCACAATGGGACACAGAGGTGCAGTGCTGTGGATGCAGGATGCAGTGCCTGGGACACAGGGGTGCAGTGCTGTGGATGCAGGATGCAGTGCCTGGGACACAGGGGTGCAGTGCTGTGGATGCAGGATGCAGTGCCCGGGACACAGAGGCGCAGTGCTGTGGATGCGGGATGCAGTGCCCGGGACACAGAGGTGCCGTGCCGGATCCGCAGCCCCGCCGCCGCCGCCCATCAGGCAGGCGGTGACCGGAACCGGGGCGCCATCTGCCGCGTCCCTGTCACCCACCGCGGCCACATCCCCGCGGCTCTGACATCCAGAGCATCCAGTCTGCAGCAGCGTGCCAGTGATGAGGATGCAAATGCCTCCGAACTGTTCCTCCTTTGGGATCCAAGCCCCTAGTGCTGGGGCTGAGGGGGCAGTTTGGGCTGTCCCACAAAATAAATAAAATAAAATAAATAAAGTGGGGGAGGTGGGGAGCCATGCAGGGGAACTTCAGAAGCAAAGCAGCCAGAGTGGGGTGAGAGATGGAGGGGATGGGAGGCACCTGAAATTCTCCTGGCACTCTACTCTGCACCACCAGATGCAGACCCTGCCCAAGGGCTTCCAGAGGCACTGGGCAGCTTTTGTGGGACAAGTTTAGAAGCTTCATCCCTCTTCCCCAATATCCATCAGTGCCTCCCTCCAGCAGCCACAGCTCCCAGGACCACAGAACATGTCTCAGCCAAGCACTGCTGCCAGCAGGGACACCACTGGGAAAGGTTTTAAGGATGTAAGCCTTTTATCCTGGCAGACCTCTGGGATGGAGGATTCTGCAGGCCACCTGCATCCCCTTGGTGAGGCTGGCAGGTCCCTGGGCACAGCAGCCCCTGGGCATGGTTCCTGTGCTCGGCCAGTGCAGTGCAAGGTCACACCCAGGCCTGTGAACCTGGGCAGGCACAGGGGGGACCTTCTAGTCACACAATTACTATATTATGTAGCACTAATAAAAAAAAAAAAAAAAAAAAAGAGGGGGGGGAGAAAGGGCTTGAAGTTTTCTTAATGCCACATAGTAAAGTATTTATAGAAAGCCAGGCGTGAATGGGCTGCTTACAGGCCACACTCCTCCTCGGCGTCAGGATCTCCAGGAATTATTCTGTGCAGTCACATTGTTGTATTCACCCAGAGATTGAGTTTAATTACAGACACGCGGGTGAACAGGCTGTCAGTGTTCCAGCCTCACTGGGGAAAGGGCAACTGAGCTCCCTTTAATGAATGTATTATAAAAAGACCCAAGGTTGAAATAGAGAGGGAGGGAGGGGGACTCACAGAGGCAGCGCTGGGGGCAACAGGGATGGAGGAGAAGGGGCCATGGGGAGATGAGGGGTACCAGGGGAGCCATTGGGGCTCTCTGCACTGGGGAATGGGGCTGGAATGCTGGGGAGAAGTTGGGAACAATTGGACATTGGGGTGTATGGGGCACATGGAGCTGGAGGCACATGGAGCTGGAGGCACAAGGCCCAGATGTGGCCAGAGCAGCTGTCAGGATGCAGGGCCCCAAGCATCCCCTGCACACAGGATGGCAGATCCTCACGGAGACCCAGAGGAACTTCCCAAAGAAAATTGGGGGAGTGGGGAAGACTCCCAACTTATTACAGAGCAGCATATAAACAGAACAAATAAATATAGAGCTAGTTTATTACAAGGCTGGCCAACTCTGGTGGCTGACTGATTACAGGGCAGGCTGCTCCAGAGCTACGCAAACCCAGACCTCAATAAAGGCCAGATTGGAGCTGCCTTTCACTCATTGACAACTCTGGCATGCTCCTGCCATGCTGCTCAGCCCCAGCACACTGCTGGCTGCCCCCACATCCCAACACAAGGCAAGGGGTAAATAAAAGCTTAAACAAGTAGTGAGTAAGTGATGAGCAGGGGCAGGCAGCATCAGCAGCCTTGCAGTCAGGCACTAAAAATACAGTTTATTTTCCTAAGGAGGCAGCAACTTCCAAAACTGTAGATCTGAACAAAAAAAAAATAAAAACAAAGAATAAAATGCCATAAGAATTATAGATCCATGGCGGGGGTGGGGGAAAGACCCGAGAACAAGGAAAGAAAAACACGGTGATGAGTAAGATACACACATGACGTATGTAAATACACCGAGACGGAAATGCATAAGCCTCCTGCACACAGCGGCACACGCAAGCACATGCACAGGCACACGTGCAGGGATGGCTCACGGTGGGGACAGAGCCAGCCCATGCCCTCTCCTCTCCTCTCCTCTCCTCTCCTCTCCTCTCCTCTCCTCTCCTCTCCTCTCCTCTCCTCTCCTCTCCTCTCCCCAGGGCCGAAGGCATTACCCTCTGCACACACACACAGACACCTTTCCAGGGCCTAGGCTGAAAGGGCACTTTGTCTCTTGCTCCACAGCGCTCTCCAGGCTCCCAAGCCACCACCAGTGAGGTGGTGGCTGCTGTCCCTGGGGACTCCCCGCGACCACCTCGGTGCTGAATCCCTGGCGCCTGGCGCAAGCCACGGACCCGCAGTGGGGTGGAGGGTGAGGGCACAGCCCCAGCCAGGCCAGGAGCTTGCTGGCCAGCAGCCGAGGCAGCCCCGTGCCCGGGCAGCTGGCCAGAGCACCAGACCCCAGCGTGCCCGCAGGAGATGAGGGAGGGATGGAGACCGGCACGTCTGTGGGGCTGCAGGTCAGGAGGCTTTAAAGGAGTTGATTTAGTATTGTCCTACCTGCCCTGAAACGGGTACTTGAGCATGGGATGGAGGTTGCCTCAGGTCATCGTTGTGCTGAACAGAGCCGTTGTAGCACAAGGCAGGAGAAAGGGGCTGCTTTGGGATGAGCTGGCTCCCCTGGGCACAGCTGGGTGAGACTGCTGCGGCTCTGCACGTGTCCCATACGCAGCCCTGCTAAGGAGATGCTCTCCCACACATGTGCCCACAGTGAGAGACGAACATCACTGTGACCACCCATACCATCAAAGTCCCTCGGGCAGCTTGGGATCAGTGCATCCTCCGCAAAGCAATAGCCTGGGAGAAGGGAAAGCAGGGAGTCCTGATGCTGGACAGCCTTCCTTGGCAGTTTGCAAGGGTTCTTTCCCTGAAGGCATCACTGTATGCCCCAAGGGACCCCTGCCACCCCCAGCCCTGCACACTGCCCATCCTGCTCCACAGCAAAGCCTGGCCTCAGCACTCTCAGGGAATTTCCATGGGACAAAGCAAAATACAGCAGAGTCCCAAATCTCCTTACATGCTGCACAGGGAATGGCAGCACCTGGGCCATGCCAAGGCACTTGCTATGTCTGCATTTCCTCTGCCCTCACCATCCATCATCACCTGCAGGGGCAGATCTCCTCCCAGGCATGCGGCACACGGTGAGCCTGGGGCCAGCCAGGGCCATCATGTGCCCCCACCTCTGTCCCCCAAGCCCGGGAAGCGGAAAACGGATCTCTGCAAAGGGCAGCTCATGCGGAAGCTGTTCGCATCCCGTAGTGCAGGCTCGGCGGGTGAGGAGCAGGGCAGCTCCCAGGTCGCCAGGTTATCGGATGATAACAAGCTAGCACAGCCCAAGCACGCGACTTCCAGCAATGCAAGGCTGTTTCCTTTGTTTTGGGAAAACAAGAGGGGAACGAGACCTTTTCTGGCACGTTCTTGCCCGGCCTGAAGCTGTCCCCCACTTGCACTGGCCCAGAGAGGAGCCGAATCCTCTGCCCACTCCTGGCCACCCCTCGCCCTTTCCGTCTTTCCCACCTCTGCCAGCAGCAGGGCTGGAGATAGTGATTTGCCAAGCAGGGCCAGACGGCTTCTCCTTGCATCCCCTACAACCCTGGCTGTGACATGGGCTCACAACCCCACCAGAGATCCCCTGGTCCTTGCCTGCACAAGTCGATCTCCAAAGCAGCCTGAGAGGGTGAGGCTAAGTATCAGGGGGAACAGGACGCCCACACTTTAGGGACCCTACCACACTGGGCTCAGCTCCACACCTCGCCCACCCCAAAGGCAGGGCTGAGCCCTGTACTGGGGCAGGAGAGCAGCGCAGGATTTGGGCAGTCATGCCCACCTTCCCCTGTATCCCATGGTACCCCCTTCTCTCCAGAGAGCTGTGGGTTTGATGGGGGTGTGGGAGACCCCTCCACCCCTTCCCCAGCACAGGAGGAGGAGGAAACATAATAAGAAAAATAAAATTTATAAGCGAGGCAGTAATTATAGTGTGGCTACAAAAGGCTGCCTCCTCAGGGCCATCATTATGTGGCTAAATTTAACGCCCTGTGCGGCTGCTCCGGGGCGGGGGTGGGGGGAAGCCGCGTCCCGGGGCTCTGAGCATCCACACAGACGCCGGCTCCTGCTACCTTCCCTCCGTGCCGGCCAGGGCAGCACAGCTGAACGGCAGCCAAGAAAGCCATAAAGCGGGTCAGAATTTTTTTAATAGTCTATTTACCAAGATGCTGTTTTTACTGCCGAGGTTTCTCTCGTTTTATCTCTGGCTTTCCCCCGCCTCCCCGCTCTCTCTTCCCCTGACTCCTGAACAGACTGGGCTGTATTTTCTGTTTTAGGTTCCTCTCTCTCACTTGGTCTAAATACTATTTTCAGAACTCTAATTTTATACGGTATGTCCCTTTTTTTTCCTCTTTCTCTTTTTTTTTCTTCTTTTTTTTTTTTTTTTTTTGGTAAATATTTGCCATGACTAAGCCAGGACACATCCCGTTTAAAAGGTTCCCATCCCACAAAACATCAGCCCTTTAATGACATGAATCTCATTAACTCTCCCCATGAAAAGAGGTATAGAAAAGGAGCATCACTCAGCCCCTATGAGTTCCTGTATCTGCATGGACATATATTTAGCTGTGTGTACTGTACAGTCACAGGAGGGGACAGTCTGGGCACACGCACACCACCTCATTCAGCCAGAGGGACCCAGAGTGGGAGCCCCTGGGACCAGTGGGTTTTGGGATATCCGTCTGTCTAAGATAGGGTTGGGAAGGGCTCTAGGCCCAGTGGAGCCAGAGCTGGACTGCAAGAGCAGGCAGCTGGGCACAGAAGCGCCTCAGAGTCCCTCCAAGCTGGAATTTGGGATCCTCTGAAGGACCTTCTCCAGTGCTGGGGAGCAAGTTGTGTAAAGCCCACGCTTGCAAAGAGCAGTCCTGCCAGAGGGCCCAGCCACTGCCCTCTCCAGGCCCTGAGTCCCACTGGCTGGGTTTGGCGCTGGATAGCAGATGTTGGCTACATACTTGGAGATTGATTATGAAGGACCAGCACAAAGTCCCAGGAAAGGTACCGGGTCCAAATGCCCAGCGAGGTTTCCTTACTGAAGTGAGTCTGTCAAACCAAGTGGCCTCTGCATCAAGCACAGTATCCCCAGGAAGCAAGCAGAGTTCCCAAGGGCTCAGGCTATTTCAGCCTTCCTCTCAGTTGAGAAGGAGGCTCTGTCTCTTTCTCTCTCCATCCATAACAGCATCTTCTGCTGGGAACCAGTCCATCCACACTCCCATGCTGGGCGTGGTCATTTCTACTTCAGTATGGTCTTCACTTCTCCAGTATAGCTATCCCTTCTTTGCTGTAGTCTTTCCTTCCTCAGCATGGCCATCCCTTCTTCGGCATTGTCATCCCTTGCTCCACACAGTCATCTGTCACTCAGGATGGCCACTCTTTCCCATTGCTTCACCAGGTGTCTGATACTGGAGGGAGAAATCCCAGGAGATGCCAGGCTTGCCCAGATCTCACAGGCTGAGATCTCACTCACAGAGCCTGAAGGACACAGCAGGAAAAGTCTATAGAAAAAAATTTACTCCCTCTTTCCCAGATGGTCTCTGCATTTTCCCCTCTGATTTCCAGTCCAAGCAGGATACAATGCTATTTCTCAGCCTCACTGCATGCTACCGTTTTGGCATCAGGTAAGCACGTTAGCATGACCTCCTCGACCTCCTTGTTGTTCTCTAGAGCTGTTCCCAGCAAACCAGCTGTGAACAATCTGCAAAGGTACTGCTAAGTCCACAGCATAGGGCATGGCTGTGCTTATTGCATTCACATAGGTGCTCTTCCACATTTTGGGGAGAAAGAAATAACCCTGAGAAGGGCAACAGATAGGCAGTGCTGTGCAGAGACCACTGCTGCTACAGGCATTGCACTGACTGAGCAACACAGGCTTCCAACCCATAAATAAATCTGGGGGGATTTCACTTCATTTTGAATTGCTTTAAAGGTTTGATTTCAGCAGCTGAATAGACCCAGCCTTAAATGGTATCACCAGCCTAGGCAGCAGATGCCCACAGGTAGCACGCCCACACTCCCATGTGTAGGACCCTCTCCCCCCAGTAATGTGGCCACAATTCCAAGTGTTTCCACAACCCAGAGTGAGACATGCCTGGAGAGACTCACACCTCCCCAAGTGCATGGCTCCCAGAGCTGGAGCTTTCTGCAGCTGTGCTGGAGCCCACGTGCGGGCAGGGCTCCATGTGCTCTGGCTGCACTGAGCCAGGCTCCCCGCTGGCCCCCAGCAGCCAACATTAATTCATTAACAGTCCCATTAACACCCAGCTGTGGTTTCCCCCCAAACTCAGGCAGGGACCGCTCCCCTGTGAAAGCTGCTGACAGATGAAGTTTCCACCTTCAGCCCTTCTGGAGTTCTGTATAAAAATAAGCAGGGCTTTTTTTTCAAAAGGAAAACTATATTTCCCCTATCCGCAGGCCCGCGCACACGTGCAGGACTCACAGCAGGAATTTGCTCCAATTTCCCCCACCCACAAGCATATCGCCTTTGGCCAGAGACCAAACGTGGGCATTTTCAGCCCAAGATATCAGGTTTTTCAGCATCCAGAAGAAAAGAAGCCACCGTGACCCTGTGCTGCGCTAAAAAAAGGATGCCTGTTTCCTGCCCAAAAGGTGCTGGGAGACCCAGTGGTGCTCCCAACAGGGCCTCATCCAGGATCCACAGCAAGGCAGCTGCCAGCACCTCCTGAAGAATTGGCACGGCCAAGAATCCTGTTTGGGATTTGGTATCAAATTTTCTTTTCCCCTTTTCATTGTCATTCCCAGACAACCATGACCACCAGACACTGCAGCATCCCAAGGAGATGCCCAGCTCAGCACCTACCTGGGACCTGTTACACAGCATTTATTTCCTCCTTTCCTAGATGATCTCTCCTCAAGAGCTGTGAGCACAAGTTGATGTTCAGGAGACAATCCCTGATGCTCTGGAAGCCCACCCCGTGCCACAGAGGGGTTGATATCCTTGCCTTACATCATCCAGCTCCAGATCAGGCTCTGCAGCCTCTATTAGCAGCACAGGAGCTGGTTCTCTGGGGCTCTCACTGAGAGGCTGGAGGCCAGGAAGCAGAGATCTCAATCAAATGTAGGCACCATGGGATCAGAGCACTGCTTGGTGCTTGAAGGGTGTGCTACTTTGGGCATGTCACCAACAAACAGGGTGGCTTCAGCTCCCCGGAGAGGACAAAGCAAGTGCCCGCTACCTTCTCAGATGCCTGGTCACTAGCAGAGCACCCTGCATCCCTTTGATCCAGAGGTGTTTGCCTCGCTGAGAACCCTCTAACTACTCCTTCCTTTAAATAGCAAAGCTCACAAATGCCCTATATGGCTCCATGTCTATACGTTGTCTATGTATTTGTGTACACACATGCACACAACACACAGAGATTTATTCGTGTTTTCAGAGCGGTTCAGGATACATTCCAGGACGAAATTCCAGCCCGTGCTGGAGCCAAGAACATCAGTGGCCCCGGCATTTGCTGCCCCCTCTGCCTGCGCACACACTAAATACGGAAAGGGAGAGGTATAAATAGAGAGAGAAATACATGAATGGCCCTGTTTCCTTACACAGATACACAGAGTGCAAAGGTCCAGGCAGAGTGGGAGCAGGCAGACTCAGGAATCCGATGGCTGTATCCCCTGGGGTGCAGAGCAATCCATTCCCAGGTGCTGCTGTCTGCCCAGATGTCTCAGCTGTTCAGTATCACCTCTGCATGGGCTGGCACAACTGGAGGAGGCTACAGAGGCTTTGGCCCATGGGACAGGGAGGGATCAGCTTTCAGGAACACCAATTAAAGCTGCCAGCGGATGCCACTGGAGCTGTGGGTGTGGAGGAAGCTAGTGAAGGGCTCAGGACACACAGGGACATGGTGAAAAGACCTGACATTTCAAGCACAGAAGGGGTGCTGGGAGCTGCTGAGGACAGCACCAGGGCTGCAGGCAGCACTGTTCCTCTGCTCTTGGAGACAGTGGGGATGGCAACACCCCAGTCCAAACCCCATCAGCTGGGGACAGAGCTGCTGCCACATCCCTTGCTAACACAGAGCAGTGCCTTTAGTGCCTCATCAAGTCTACCCTGTTTTCCACCTCAAAAGATCCTTTGCTTCCAGGAGCTGCTGCCATACCCTGAGCTGGGACAGGTGGCTGCAAGGCACAGTGGTCAGGGGCAGATCATGCTCCACACCTTCTCCCCTGCCAACCATCCCTGCATGTCCCCTTTGCCCTTCTCTAGCCCAAACACAGCCACAGAGCCCAGCGTGGTGGGGCTGGGACCCCAGACACCTCCGTGCTCCCTGCTGCCCCTGGTGCTCCCCAGGGCTGGGCACTGCCCACAGCTGCAGGGCTGATAATGGCCAAGATGTGGGAGCAGAGCCGGGGCTGGTGGCAGGGGGATGGCTGCTCTGCTTTCAGGAGGGGGAAGGGGCTCTCCCCCTTCAATGCTCCCATTTGAGCTGAGGCCTGGCACTGGCTCAAACCACTGCCTGCTGACACGAGATCAATCATCCCCCGAGCTGAGCTGTTCCTCAGCAGCACTGCACAGCCAGTGCCCAAGCACAGGCTGGGGCCTCTCCCGCAGGAGCAGGGTCTGGCCCCTTCTGCCAAAAGATCTGTGACACCCCTCTTGCTGCCTGCAGTGCATGGCACAGCATGGCACAACCTGGCACACCACAGCAGTGTGGCACAGCTTTGCATGGTACAGCATGGCATGGCATGGCATGGAGAGGATGAGGAGCACCCCAGCTGCAAAGGAGGGCTCTCTATACATGCCAGACCAGATGTGCCAGACAAGGGCTGTGCAGCACCCCAGGGAGGGTGGCTGTGATGGTGCTTGTCCACCCCTCCATCCCCAAACAAACCACTGGATGCTGGGCTGAAGTGGGCTGGGACCAAGCAGACAGCTGCCTGTACCTGGTCCAGGTGCCACCCATTCTCTACAGTGTCACAGCCACAGTCACAGGGGGTTGGGCTGTGAAACCTCCAGATCCCCAGAAGGAACATCCCGTCAGGGCTCTTGGGATAGCATCTACATCCCTGGCAGAGGCAAGGGCTGGAGCAATCACAGCCAGCCTAGCCCTGGTCCAGCAGCCAGGGACTCACTGCTTGCCCGTGGTCTGGGCACTTTTGGGCAGACTGCTGCTCTGGGGTGCCTGTGCCAAGTCTGGTTTTAGCAGCATGTAGCTCCACTGACTCACTGCTTGTGCAAGCGGCCTGTGGCTGCCAGTGGCAGCCCCGAGAGTGCATCCTGGCTGGGTGCCCCTCACCTGCTGGGGCCTCAGCAAATAAATAAATAACACCGCAGCACCGACCACCACGGGCCTCTATGGCAAACACTGCAGGGGGCTGTGCCCAGGCGGTGGTGAGCACCCACACTGTGATGACCACCAGTGCATCTCCCCAGGTGCACCACTGTGGACACCAAGTGCTAGTCCCTGTCCCCTGCCCTCTTCAGGCAGCAGATGTGGCACTGTGCCCCCTGCTCCCATCAGTAGCAGCATGCACACTCCTAGTGCTGTTCTCACGCTCCTGCTCTGGTACGTGTGCTCACGCTGAGTACAAGCAGCCCTCACTCCATTCCTGCTTGCAGCAGTGTGCAGCTCCCTGAGACCACATGTGTGTAGGGCAGTGTGTGCCCCACTCTGCTCAGCACAGCCATGGCCCACTGCATTTCCAGTGTGCAACTCAGACCCCAGGGCAGTGATGGGATGACGTGACCAAAGCTTGCTCAGGAATGAAGCAAGGACCATCCAGGTGGCCCCAATCCAGAACAAGACACCATCACCCATGGGGCTCACAGCACAAATGCTTGGCAGCATACAAGAGCTTGCTCTGCTTATCCAAGCTGCCCCACAAGCCAGCCCCATGCTGCCACCTCTGCCCTGAGCCAACCTGCCCAGGGCTGTGCAAATTTTGCACTGCTTAGCCCTGACAGCAGCAGCACACAGCTCCTTCCCCAGCTCCATGCCAAGGGCCCCAGCCCAGCAGAGCACCCCCAGGACGTTCTCCCCAAGCCCTGCACCCTGTGTGCACGCAGTCCATGTCACACACATGCCATCACCCCACTCTGGCCCAGTCGCAGCTGCAAAGCCGCAGCTACCTTGCGCTAATTAAAAACATCCCTTGTTTGAAGGAGCCAAAGGGCTGCTTCCTCTCCCCTGCCCTGAGCTGGCGTGGGTTTGAGGGATGCCTGTCCCCACCCTGCAAAACACGCAGGCCACCACTGCCTTCGTCCTCGGCCAGACCGGGGCCACTCCGCTACCCAGGGCTTATTTTCAGTTCCTGTTAAAAAGCAGAGAGTGGGTGCTGGAGGCAGGCAGTGAGCAGCAGCCAGGTACCCGGCTGGACCCCGCGGTGGCAATGGCCTGCGGCTGCAGAGCGCGTCCCGGCCACCCTCCACCTGCCCCGCTGGCCTGTGTCCCCAGCCGGGAGGGGGCCGGGTGCCTGGCCCGGGTCCCAGCCCGGGTGGGAAACAATGCGAGGGATGCTGACCCCGGCCGCCCTGACGTCAGCCAGCACCGCTGCCGGCACCCCCGCCAGCCCTGGCCCCGGGGCTCCCACTCGCCCTCGGCTGGGGCCACACTGGAAGCTGCCTGTTTGTTTATCTTCCTCTGCAGCGTTGCTTGTTTTGATGGTACATCCTCCTCCTCCTCGCCGGGCCCCGGGGTCGAGCCGTGAACCCGCCGCGTCCTGTTTGCCGAGGTCCCGCGCTCCGCTTGCGGAGGTGCGGAGCAGCCGCCCCCGGCCAGCCACAGCAGATAAAAATACACAGGGCAGAGCATCCTGGGGCACAGGGGCTATATTTGCACTGATGGTATCCATGAGCTTGTCCTCGGTGTACCTGTCCCTGCCCTCCTCAGAGCAGGGGGCACGGCGCTGCAGGAACCTGCTCACCCTTCTCCCTCCAAGTCAGAGTGCAGACTCTGGAATAAGCTGTGTCATGAAACGCTGACCATAACCAAGCTGGAGCAGGCCCTCAAAACTCATGGGTGGCCACCCCACCCTGCCCTGTGGGGCCATTTCTGTAAACCAGAGGGACACCAGGGGACAAAATATCCCCAACCTGCTGGGTCCTAGACTGCTGGGAACAGAGCTGGGGAAGCCCCGAAGCACTGAGCCCTCTCCAGCCGCCTTCTCCTTCCCCTAATGGTGTGAACCCCTGGGCTTGCCAATAAAAGCCACCAGCTTCACCTCGGCTTCTGCACAGCCACTGCTCCTTCCAGCTCTGCTCAAGCCCAGGCAGCTGCTCAGCAGTGAACCCTTGCCAAAAACTGTGTGTGTGAAAGCATCATTTCCTAAACGTATAAATATTACCAGGGCTTTGCTGGAAAACTCCCCATGGTTAGTTAAAATGCCCTGGACAGCCAAGTGCACACAAGCCCAGATAAAGGGCATGCCTAAGCTGAGAGGCTCTGCAGCTCTGCCCTGGGGGACTGACAGGTCCTTTCCTCTCCATGCGGGATACAGCAAATATCTGGGAAGTGAGAAAAGCTGTGGAGCACCTGCCCACATCCAGCCCTGTACCACATCATCACAATCCCTCTCCAGCCAAGAGGTGCTTACCACAACCAAACATTCACAACCTGCAGCCCCATTTCACAGATGGAGATACTGGAAGGACGAATAGATCTCTCTTCTTGACCTCCTGTCCACTGATGTTCAACCAAGACAAAACCCAGCAACTTGGTTTTCTTCCAGGCAGGCTCCTAGCCCACTTTAGAGACATTAAGAGACGGAGGATCAACCACTGCCCTTGGGAGCATGCCCCAGTCACTGGCAGGAGCAAACCCAAGCGCCTCCATTCTAACTTGAAATTCCCTGGCTCTATGTCCCAGTGCCTGGCTTGTGCTCCAGTGCTCTCTGCAAGATTAAAGAGAGCCCTTCACCAACCAGCCTTTTCTCCTTGTAAAGACCCGCACAGACTACGATCAAGGCACTCTCAATTTTCTCCCTGATAAGCTAGACAGAGCTCTTCCCTTCCAAGCCCTCAATGCCAGGCTCTCTCCCCAGTTCACTCCTGTGACTCTGTGCTGATTGACCAGCATCTTTTTGGAAACCTACACATGGGAGCTGCTCACTGCATTCCCAGCTCCCCACAGCACATCCTGAGGGACCCCAGCTCCTTGCACTGCTCCTTTTAGGAGCTGACAAATAGAGTGTTAAATTGCCTGGAGGCTCTGAAGTAACTGCACAGAGACAATGAGGTCACCCAGACCATCTTTCTGCTGCAAGATGAGAGGAGAGTCTGGGGTGAAGAGCCAGTTTTGGTGGTGAAGAGCTGAAAAGCCATTTTTGGTGTTTCTCACTAACACAAGACCTAGGAGGCATCAGAAGGAACAACAGGGTACCACATTCAAACCAAAGGCAGCAGCTGTTTGCATCTCACAGCTCATTGCTGCAAGATGGCATCATCAGTGGGTTTATAAAGAATGGTACGAATGCAGAGAGGACACACCCTTCCAGCAGACCAAGTGCACAACTGCATCCTTCCACCAGCCTCTCCCCTGCAGCCAGTGCTCAGACCTGGCTACCAGAGGATGCAGAGGGGCAGCATCTCCCAGAGCCTTCCATTCCCTATCTGGCTCCAAGACACTGCTCCTGGACTGTTCTCGGGACACACAGCACCAACCACCATCCCATCTTTTCAGCCTGTGCCAGATGTACTCCACACCAGCTGCTTTTGCCAGGCTCTGCCTCACTCCCCTCCTGCCCACTCTGTACCTTCCCCCATGGCCCAGACCCGACCAGCTCTTGGAGGACTCTGAATTTCAAGCCTGATGTTCATCTTTAGCAGATGTTGTTCAGATGACTCTTCTACAAAGACACTTCACCATCCCCCTATCCTGGCACATCTGCCTGCACCCTTCCAGCAACAGCACTGAAACATTTACTGACTGCTTCTGCCATGTCTGGTCCAGTATAAATCATTTTACCACCTCTGTCTACTAATAAGCTTATCCTATTGCTGGGAGCTTGGGGTTTTCTCCTGCTACACTAAATAAAAGCCTTTCCCTTCTGTTCATCGCCATGATTTTTCCCTGATGTCTTTAGCTTCTGTTACCCATTTTCTACACTTCATAATTTCTAATTTATACTGATTGCTATCTACTCCCGCTCTCCCATTTGTTATAAACTGCTCTTTTATTTCTAATTGCTGCCTTCACTTTGCTGCTGAACCAGAACGGGCTCTGGGCCAGTGCTGCCCTCTTTCTTGATTGTGGAATTGTGGCTTTTTGTGGCTTCTGAAATTCTTCTGAAAGAGCTCACCATTTTCATTCACATTTTTCTATCTAAATGTTTCCTCTGAGCTGATTTCACTCATAATTTTCCCCCTGCTTTGGGAAATTAGCTCTTTCAAGGCATGAAGGATATAAATTACTGCTTAGGAATGTCCTTTCTGTGCCCAGGGTGAATGTAATCTGGTCATGATCACTGGTCCCTAGGCAACCTTCAAGTTGCAGTCCAGCAGTGAATTCATCTCTATCCTTCATAATCCAGGGGAAAGTTGCCTGCACTGGATGCAATGCCTTGCATATAAAAGAGGGATCATCTCTAATTTTTAGAAACTCTGCAGATCATCTATTGTTGGCTGCAAAAGTACATCAGCTCATCTCATAAACCACCATCCTCCCAAAGCCCGTGTGATACCACTGGCACCTTGGCTGACAACCTGGTCCCCAGCAGGTACCACTGCCCCCCATTCCTGTGCCTTCACAGTGAGCACAGGAACACTCAGAAGTGCCCCAAGTCCTTTTGCATAATGGGCATCAAGCATTTCTGACCCTGACACATTAGTCTGAATCATTTCAGTGCTTCTGTGATGATTTCCAGTAATGCAAAAGGATCAAAGACTCTCTCCTTCCAGTCCCAGTTTCTCCAAAGCACACGTCTGATTTTAGAGCTGAGTGTGCCAAGGGGACAGTGACAGGCAGAGCATGGATACCATGCTGAAAAGCTCTCGTCCCCACAATGTGTCACTGCAAAATCACCTCTAAAAGCAACAGGTGAACTAAAAAGGGATGGCTTCTCCTCATTCACCTGATCCCTGCCTGCCATCAGCAGCAGTGTTTGGGTCCACAGCAAGTCTGGGAGGCAAGTGAATACAGCGAATATGCCCCAGTGATGGCACCCTCCTGTGAAGCAGCCAGCCTGGCTCGCACCTCTGGCAGCTCCCAGCAACCAGGCAGTTCCCATCCAGCCATGTCAGGCCTATTCCCTGCTCTGCTAGGCCTAGAGATGAGGTGCAAGGACACAAAGAGGGCTGTGGGAGAGCGAGAGGGCATGACCCCTCTTTAGGCAAGTCTAGCTATCCCCATCAGTGCTCCCATGCAGCCTGGCACACCTCACACTGCAGCTGCTGATGAAACCACCCCTTGGGCAAAGGAGAGAGGACTTGCACCGTTCCTTACCTCAGCCACGAAGTTCTGCTGAAACGTCTCCTCCCGGAAGGGCTCTGTCCGCAGGCGGTCTGCAAGGGAGACAGGGATCAGCCTGGGCAGGTTGGGCCAGACCTCCCCCCCAGCTTCCTCTTTCCCTGACCATAGGGTGAGGATGCTGCAGGGGAAAAGCTCCAGCATGCTCTTCCCAGAATCAGCAGGAAACACCAGCAGGCCTCTTGGGCTAGGGACATATCATTTGGTTAGCAGAAGGTGCAAGGACCACAAGGAAGTTGGAAAAGCATGGTTGAGCCTGCTGAAGCAGACAGCAGCCAGGCAGAGCCAATAGTGCATCCCCACTTGTCCCGCACTTCCGAGTAGGGAACGGTGGCAGGACATGCTCAACACCATTCCCAGACCTTCCAGCTAGAACAAGCTGTCTGAGTCTGTGGGACAGGGCACTGCTTGTCCAGCTGCTCAAATGAAGGTGTGAGCCAGCCTGCGTCCTCCTCTTGCAGGACAGGGACAAACCCCTGTTATACTCTGCTCTGCACCTCGTCCAAAACACTAATTTTTCCACATTGTTGCTAAGATGTAGACTGGAGAAGCAGCTGGCTGGATTTGCTCAGCCACTAGGGTGCAATGCTTTCTCCCAGCTTTCTGCCCTGCACCAAGTAAGGGACAAGAGAGGCCAGCTGCTCGCCAGCATCAGTGCCTGGACCCAAGACAGGTTGTCCAGGCTGCTCCAAGCCGTGCAGAGATTGCATGCAGCAGGATAGAGGGAAGTGCAGCTGGCCAATGCAGCTCTAGTGCACCTACAGGGCAGATCCAGGCTCCTGTAGTGGGGGCACCAGTCATGGGACAGGGTCTGGACCACAGTATCTTCCTGGATGTGATACACAAGCCCGGGCTGACCCCCATTAGTCTCTGCATGCTCAGGGCAGCATGCTCCTGCAGAAGTGCAGGTATCACCTGTGGCAGCAGGAGAAAGCATGGCAGTAGCAAGGGATGACCCAAAAAACAGCGCCCAGCCAACCTCCATAGGTGGGGAACAAACCACCCCCCAAGGTGGCTCCCCCTGCCCCACGTCCAGGGGGGCTACGGTGTGCCCATCAGCCTGATGGCAAAGTGGGCTGGGCACTGGAGGAGGGCCCATGAGCACGGCTGCTCTTCCCACATTTGGGAGAGCCCAGAGCCCCTGGGTGCTGTCCAAGCACTCAGTGAGCTACTGCACTTGGGAAGGGAGCCTGACACCACTGCAGGGCCAGCCCTTGAGGCTTCCCCGCTGGCTCCTGGGGACCAGCCAGGTGCTCTCAGAGTACTGGAGAGCCCCTTGGCCACTCCCCAACTCGTACAGCTATCGGTCAAGGGCTGCTCCTCCCCCAGCTCACCCCAGAGGCTGCTCCCAGCCTTCTGGCTACTGTTGTGCTGCTGGCTTAGCTAAATATGAAACACAAGCCAGGCTGGGTAACAGCCAGAGGGAGCAAAGCACGCCAGCCCAGTGCTAAGGAGGAAACTTGCTCTCTGCCCCAGGCATCCCTCCTCACCTCTGCTGAGAGTGGCCCCGCTCTCCCTGTAATCCTCAATCTCAGCATCCTTCTGGAGCAGCAGGGAAATCAGCTCTTGCACCTGGCACTGCAGCACCAGGTTCATCTGGATCAGGGGCCGCACGAGGTGACGGGACACCTACAACAGAGGAGGGGTGCTCTAGGAAAGGTCCAGGTCCAGGAAGGCACACAGCTGTCCTCAGAATGGTCAGAGCAGGGCACCCAGCAAGGTCTTAGCAAGAGCTGCAGCCCAGGTCACACAGGGCTCCACAAAATACCCCACATCTCACACACATCCAGTGGGAAAAGGATGTGAGCTGGGAGAAGGCAGGCCAGATGCTGTGAGACATATCCCTCCATCCCAACCCCATCCTTTCACAGCTGAGGCTGCAGCAGGGGAGAGCTTAGGTGGGAGAGCAGGGATAGGCAGTGTTCCACCCACTACCTGGGGTGCAACAGGAAACAGAGAGCCCCCCATGTGCCACCCAGACCCTCTCCATGGCTCTGCACACCTCATGGCACGTTCTTATGCAGGAAACAGGAATGGCTGGGTGAAAAACCAGAAAGCTCCAAGATGTCAAACTGTGGCTTCATGAACAGGAGAGGCACTTCCAGGGAAGTAAGATCAAAAGCAAAAGAGATCTCAACAGGCAGGACTTGTGCATGCTCCCCAGTGCAGCCCCCACTGCAGTGTGCCCTCTAAGCTTACGCCACACAAGCCTCATGCAGAGCCCTGGGCATGTCCTCTGTCTCAGAGCCCAGCTGGGCCATCCTGGCCCAGCAGGATCACAAAGCAGCCTCTCTCCTATCACGTCCTTCAGTCTCTGGAAGGGTATTTGAGATCCCCCAACCCATTGTGTCCCTTGTTTCTGTGGCCAGGCTGAGTCCATGGGTGAGAGGACAGCAAACCCAGCATTGCTCTCGAAGCATTCTCATTCCTATGGCAAGCCCACAGTGGGCTCTGTGCTTTGCCCACCCCAAGATATGAGCCCAGAGGTGATGGCCATCACCCACTGGAGCACTTGGAGTGCACGACCTGCAGCAGAGGTGGGATGGGCCGAGCCAGGTAGGCTCTATGCCTTCCTCAAGCCCCTGGCTGGGCCAGAGTTGATCCCCATCACTGCATCCACCAGCCACACTCAGCACCCCAGCTGCTTCCCACCTCCATGGTGTCTTGCAGAGATCCAGTGTGTGCCCACGATGAAGTAGAGGAGCAGCCGGGAAGAGGGCCTTTGCACCTCATTAGCTCAGCCAGGACCCCGATTACCGGCTCCCCAGCTCAACCCTGACGGTGAGAGCAGCCCCCGCAGCAGCTGGGGAGCCCGGCTGTGCCCCCGCCATGCCCAAGCACAGCCGTTCGGGGGCAGAGGCACCGCGGCCGGCAGCGGGAGCGGGGCTGCGGGGCGCTGCCTCCCGCCGGCCGAGCGGGGCTGCGGGGCTGCGGGGCGCTGCCTCCCGCCGGCCGAGCGGGGCTCCGGGGCTGCGGGCGCTGCCTCCCGCCGGCCGAGCGGGGCTGCGGGGCTGCGGGGCGCTGCCTCCCGCCGGCCGAGCGGGGCTGCGGGGCTGCGGGGCGCTGCCTCCCGCCGGCCGAGCGGGGCTCCGGGGCTGCGGGGCGCTGCCTCCCGCCGGCGGCGGGGCCGCAGCGCCGTGCCGGGCCCGGGGCTCCGCCGGGCGGTTCGCGGGCGCCGGGCGCCCTCTTGTGCGCGCAGGGACGCAGGGCCCGGGGGGAGCCCCACCTGCAGGGGTCCGCAGGGGCTGCCGCTGCAAACGCAACGTGCCCGTGAAAGAGCAAACCCTTAAAAGCCGGGAGAATCCGGCTTTTTCCGCCCGTCGTGACAGACCACCTGCAGGCCGTCTGAGGGTACCCGCTGCTCTGTGCCCTGCTTCGTGGCTTGCTCCTAAAGAGAACAGCATCACTCTGCTCTACTGAGTGCTGGCAGGGCATCACCCCACACTGGACATAGAATTATCTAAAGGTTTGCTTTGGAAGGGATTTTTGATATAACTCACTAGATCAGGTTGTTATAGGGCCCATCCAGCCTGGTCTTGAACACTTTCAGGAATGGAACATCCATAACTTCTCTGGGCAACCTGCTCCAGTGCCTCATCACCCTCATAATTAAGACTTTTTTCCTAGCAGCAAATCTAAATGTCTCCTCTTATAGTTGAAAAACTTTTCTCCTTGTCCTATCACAATCTGCCCATGTAAAAAGCTGTTCTCCCTCTTTTTAATAAGCCCTCTTCAAGTACTGGAAGGCTGCAATGAGGTCTCTCCAGAGCCTTCTCTTCTCCATGCCAAACAATCCCATCTCTTGCAACCTTTGCCTTTGCTACTGCATAAAGACCTTTGTCTTTGTAGGAGAGGAGCTCCAGCCCTTTTATCATCTTTGTGGCTCTCCTCTGGACCCCTTCTAACACGTCAATGTTTTTCTTGTGCCAAGCACCCCATATTTGGATGCAGAACTCCAGATGGGCTCTCACAAGGACATTTCACTTATGCCCCAGCAGCAACATGTGCTGGGACATCCCTGTGTAACTGCATGGCACAAACCAAAGCCTCAATGGGGAGAAATGGGGACAGTAAGCCTTGGGAGAGGCAGAAGGCAACCTACAGTCACCAGCGTGGCTTGAGACTACACAAAAGCCTCTAAGGAGAGGCCTAAGGAGATAATCCTAAGGAGATAATCCTTAATTTTGGCCACTCCCCTCCCTGAAGTCTCTGCAGCTTTGCTCACCATGTCCAAGGGAGCCGGGCAGCAGTGGAAGTCCCAGTAGAAGGGCAGTCCTGACAGCTCGCTTTTCACGTGCAGCCTGAGGCCACTGGGAGAGCGGTGGCAGGAGAAGGCAGTGGTGGCACCTGGCTGCCCTGCCAGCAAGGGGCACATCAAGCTGCACAAGTGGCTCAGGAAGGAGGACACGTGGACAGTCAGCCGCTTGTTCAGCTCCTGGGAAAAGGCAAGGTTAGGGGACATAGCACAGCACTGGGGAAAAAACAGCAGAAATCCCAGCACCAAAGGAGTGAAACTACTGCATGTTCCACAGCAAAAAACCACCCCTGGGCCTTGGCTTCCAGCTGACATGACATTCCTCACTGATTCTCCCAAGCCAGCCATGCTGGGAAGATTCCCCTATCCAGTCCAGGATGGGCAGGGTGCAGCAGTCTGCACTAGCACATCTGTTCTGCATGCCACCACAAGCACCATAGCCTGGCTGAGAGCCCACAGCAGGACAATCTGCCAGAGCTGCAGCCATCTCCCATCCCTCCTGCCACCAGCCACTCAGCATTATGGGACACAGGAACACGCCACTCCAATGGCACATGAGGGCCTGGGCACATGGGCTGAGGAGATGAGGCACAGCTCCATGCATTTTTGGGGGCCAAGCTGACAGGATGCCCCATGAGAGACTACTAGCTATGAATGTGAACAGAATCTCTCTGTCATGAGTAGAAGGCAGCCTTGTTTCCAGCTCCTCTTTAGTACATTGACCCTGGGGAAACCAGCTGCCCATCCAGCCCACAAGTGAAGAGACTGTGCCAGCCTCTGTATGCAGACCCACCTGGCTGCCCCAGGCATGCTAAACAGAGTGGCCCACTCTCCCAGGAGAAGGGTGTTTGGCCAAGCGGGGTGACAGGGCTTGGGCAGAGCCACACAGGGACTTCCCAGGTTGGGCATTTGCAGCCGAGCCCAGTCAGACCCAGCAGCCATTGTGTCACCAAGCAATTTATGCTGGAATGTCAGCTCCTGGGAGGAGAAAAAGAGGCCCCTGGCCTCTTCAGATACTCACCTTGGACCTTTGTCCCACAGCCTCGGCGTCTGCACTCTCGTACCAGACACTGCTAAGGTCAGAGATCAGCAGGATATAGCCAGTATCCCTGAAGCACACTTTGGCAAGAAAACTGGACTCACCAAAGCGAACAGAAGCCCAGGGCTGGGTCAGGAGGCTGCTTTCCAGCTCCTCGGAGCCCTCCATCTGCAAGAGAGCAACCAGGTCTCTGCCTCAACCCCTGCCCAGGCACACCTGGTCCCTGGGGTGGCCTAAAGGGACCGGCAGTCCCGGCTGGCCCATTTGTGACCCGACAGCACAGAAGTGAGGGTACTCAGCCAGCTCTGGCCGCACATGCAAGCAGCAGAGCTGGGGCATGTGTTTGGGGAGCTTGCTGCAGGGCAGGTCCTGCCGCAGCTCACAATAAGCCCCCCAGACGCTCCAGCAGGCGCACGGCAGTGGAACTGCTGGCTCCTCGGGCTATCCGCTGCTTGCTGGCGCTAACTCGGCAAGACCTCTACGCCCAAATGAGCATTGAGGCTGCCCCGCCGGCACCGGGCGGGGAGCTGGGCGCTGCACCCTCCTCCTGCTGGGGCATCCCATCCCTGCGCTCCAGGCGAGCCCTGCCGGCAGGGACACCACTGCCGCTTCCCGCTCCTCCCTGGGACGGGCTCCACGCTCCCAAAACACTCGGGGACCCAGCGATCGCGGCTGCCCGCCGGCCTCGGGCTCTGCGGAGCCGCAGCATTACCCGGGGCAGAAGGAGCCGGCGGCCGGGGGATGCAGAGGCTCGGGCTTTTTATCCAAAATTCCTCGGGCTTGCGAGCGGCGCCGGGCCGGGGGCAGGGCGGACTACGGCTCCCGGCATGCTGCTCTCTTCCGCGGCGTGCGGGGCCGGGGCACGCCGGGATGTGCGCTCCCTGCGCTCCGGGAGCGGCCGTGCCTACCCCACGGTCCCCGGAGCGCGCTGCTGTTCCCTTGCCTGCTCACAAGGACAGCGAGCCGAGCTGGCTGCCCCTCTAGAGCGGCGGGTGCCACGGCCGAGATGTTGATGGGGACCGAAATGCTTCAGGATTTTAGTGTGCGCTTGCGTCTGCTGCGAAATGTCCCGGCACTAGTGCCCAGCCGGGTACAGCGCCCTGTACAGCCGGAGAGGCAGCGGCAGCACGGGGCTCCTCCTGTTCCTTGGCCCCAGGTCTATTCCTGAGCCCCAGGGTGCCGGGGCAGGCACGGGCAGGGCACGCACCCGCCCCGCTGCCCTGCCAGGGGTGCGGGACTCGGCTGCTGCAGCACAGTGAGCCCTGCACGGCTGGGGCTGCAAGTGCCTCTGACCCCATGCCTGCGCACAGAGCAGCGTTGTGCCAGCTTGGCACACCACACACCCCAGTTCCCTCCACACTGAGGTCCACCCTAACCCCAGGCACTGATTTCCAAACCTCATCACCCATTCTCTGACTGTGATCCCCCACCAGCACACCGTGCATTGAGGCCATCCAGGCTGGGCCGACACACTGCTCCTGATGCACTGCCCCTGAGTCTCCCATTTGCACTCTTTGCACACACCCCTCCACTCACCCCTCTCCCCAGCATGCAAGCAACAGCCACTTCCCAGGGCAGTGTGGTCATGGCACAGGGTTTGCATCCTGACAGGGTGTCAGGGAACATGGGAGTAGGCAAGGACTTTGCAGTGCAGGACAGACTAGCTTGCATCATCGGGCTTGGAGTGCAGGACCCAGCTGGACTTCAGGCACAGCTGAAATTTAAGGTCAGGTGGGGGTGCTAGTTGGATGAGGATGAGCTGGGCATTATCCTGCTGTGTACAGCTGTGGGGGTCACAGCGAGCTGGGGAAAGAGCTCACACCTAGGGATCTGCACACACAGTGCCACCTCATCCCTCCCACCCTGCACCCACCTTTGGGTGTTTCACCTTGGGACCACGTGGAGGGAGATGATGTTCTTCGGGAAAATCCACTATTGGCTACTGTAGTCACAAGAGCAATGCCTAGGGGGCATTTATATGGTGAGCACTACTGGGACTATCGACTGTAGGTGAAAGGCTGTTCATTGTTTGGGAAACTGAGCTGAGTTGCACTCCCAGCCTGGAGCATCCTGGAGTGCCCAAGCACTGGTATATACCTGGTGCCATAGGCACAAATGGGACGTGGCAGGGACACAGCAGGACAGCCAGTCATTCCTGAGCACAGTGCCAGCAGGTGAGCATAGCCACAGTGACAGTGCTTTGGGGCTGACCAAAGCACTGAACCCTCCCCATGTCATCTCCATAGGGTGATGGTGGATTTTACAGGTACCCACATCCTCAGCTGCAGTGGCACCAGGTGGCCCTGCCCTCCTGTCACAGTCCTCAGGACAACAGGGGAGCCCATAGGTAAATCCCACCTGGAAAGAAAATCCATGGAAAAGGCAAAGTTGGTTGAAGGTTTTTATATCTTGCTCTCAAGCAGGGAAATTAGGTTTGTGTTAGGAGGGTGGAAGCTCAGTCCTGGAGGGCTTCAGAAATGAGGAGCAAAGTGGCTCACAAGTTGCCTTGAGGGCACAGCCCTGTTTTCACACGAGGCACCCCCAGACGACAGGGTCAGGCCACAGTGTGCCAGGCAGGCATGTCTGTCTGGCTTGGCCTTATTGCTGGCTGCAGCTCCCCAGAGCTGGGTTTGGGGAGCAGGTGTGTGCCTTCCCCTGGGCCAGCAGTTCCCTCCTCAGTGGCACAACTGCCTTCCTCCTCTTCCTCACTCCTCGGGCAGAGGAAGCAGCATGGAAAGGCTTTGCAGGAAGATGGCAGCAGCCTCCTTAGCCCAGTGGGGAGCCTATATGCTTGGCTGACTTCCCCTCTCTCTCCATGGAGGTGACAGTCTCCAGCTCTGGCTTTCCATGGCTGCTCAGGAAGCAGCCCTCGTTCCTCCAGTGTTCCTGCAAGCAGGAAGGTAGGCAGTGAAATGGGAGTCCCTTCCTCCTACCCCACACCAGCCCCAGCACGCTCCGTAGGACTGCCTGGAGGCAGAGCTGATGGTTTGCCCCATAGACAGATGCAGTCCTCAGAGTAGGGCATATGCAGAGCATCCAGGGCAGCCCCTCACCTGAAACCGTGTTCTCCAGAAAAAATGACAAGAAGCCAGTTAAGAAGACAGGGACCATAAGCAGGGAGAGGAAGAGGAGGTCCAGTGGCACCCAGCCTGCAAGGACAGTGCCAGAATCAGCCAGGAGGTCCCAGCCCAGCCAGGGAAAAGGGGCATGAGCAGCCATGGCAGAATCAGGGATTCAGGAGGTAGCTGCCTGCTGCCACGTGCTGACCCAGCCTCCCAGAACACTGGAGATGTGTGCTCACCGTGCCATGGGACTCAAGGCTTTGCCTTGCCTGGGGAATGTCGCTCATACCTGTGGCCAGGGGAGCCAGAGTCGTGCCGAACCAGCGCGGTACCAGCAGTGCCATGAACATGGCAAAGCCAACAATGAAGATGTTCCTCCCTGAGTCAATGTCTGTGTACTGGAAGTAGGAGATCCCCGTGCCCACAGCCACGGCGTAGGTTACACAAAGCACCCCTCCTGCGAGGGGCAGGAGTCAGGAGGTGCCAGGCAGGCTGCAGGCGCCGCAACAAGGGGCAGGGCGGGGTACCCACCGTGAACTGCCAGTGGGACATGGGTGAGGAGCCCTGCCAGCCTTGGGGACAGGCCCAGCACCATGCACAGCAGGGCGCTTACTTGCACTGAGTGGCGAGAGCCAGCCTGGGAAAGAAGAGTGGGAAAGTGAGGATGGGTAGCATCACCCCCTGCTCTGTCTCCCACCCCGTTCTGCTACACACACCTGCCTTTCCCAGCGCTGGCTCGGTGGCAGCCTGGCAATTACAAGTCCTGCACACCTGCTCGACTGCCTCCCCATCCCCCGCCAACCCATTTCCCCCTGCTTTGGCATACCTGCGTGAGGCCAGCAGCACAGGTATTTGCAATGCTGGAGGCCGTGCCCCCTGCGGTGCCCAGCAGTCCCGCCAGGAGGCTGCCCAGCCCTTCCATGCACAGCCCCCGGTTACAGGCATGGGGGGACAGCCGGGGGGCTCGCAGCAGCCTCCCACACAGCACGTAGCAGCCCACAGAGTTCATGCTGCAGCCCATGGCCATGGCGATGCCCACTGCCAGCGCCCGGGGCGTGAGCAGCGGCCACCTCCACGCTCCTGCAGCAGAGGGAAAAGGGACAGGTGATAGAAATCCTGTCCAAACCTGGATGTCTGCACTCAACCCTGCTGCCCCCCACCTGCATAGGGGATGCGGATCCAAGGGGCATTGGAGGTGCTGTTGGCCCAGGACAGCTGTGCCATGGTCACATCCAGTGATTCCCAGAGAATGTGGAAGTAGCTGAGGATGGCACAGACAATGCAGACACCAGCAAATGAGAGCAGTACCTGCAAGGCAAAAGGGGACCCTCAGCAGGGGACCCTCCTCCCCTGCCTGTCCTGGCAGCACCCCATCCTTGTCCTCATGCATCTCCCAAGGAGTCATGCCACATCTCCCCTTACCCCTGCAGGAAGCATCCCAAGCTGTTCTGCTCCAACACCCTAGGTCCTCAACACTTCCCCAGAAGCATCCATGTTCTGGGAGCTGCACCCGAGCTTTTCATGCCTCCCTGTGCTCCAGGTCTCACCTAACCCCACGCCAAAGAGCCAGGCTTGGAGAGAGAGGCCTGGTGACAGTGAAGAGAGCAGACAAACCACAGTACCGAGAATGTGCGCAGGATGGGAGCTGAATACTCTGTGGAGCCCTCCCAGGCATGGGGCCAGGCACAGAAGGGCAGGCGGCAGGACCGCAGGTGTTGGGAGAAGGTGACAGCGAGGAGCATGAGCCTAGGAGAGTGAGCACAGGTCACCACACAGCATCACAGTCACTGATGGGGCCCCAAATGTGCACTGTGCACTGCAGGGGTGCCCCATCCCTGTCCTGCTGATGAAAGAAAGGCCCAGGAGCTGCCCACCACTACAGCCCCTGGGCTCACATACAGCAGTGCTACTCCCCAGTTGGTGGAGCAGAAGAAAGCAGCTTCCTTGTATGCAGAGAGCCCAATGATGGAGAGGCTGGGGGCCAGGACCATGGGCCCGCAGTGCCGCGCTGCCCACCCACACACACCAGACACTCCCAGCACCAGCTGAATCAGCCCAGAGATCAGCACTGCTCCAGACACCTGTAAGAGGAAAGGATGGGCCTGTGGGGCAGGGTACATGGAGAGCAGTCCATCACCTTCCCTTGGCCCCATTCCCACTCCCCCAGCAGCAGGGAACAAGTGCTTGTTTCATGTGCTCTGCTCACCCCAAGCACAGAGAAACATATACACGGACATGCATCATGATCCCCGTTGCCTTCACAACTCTCTTCGTGGCAAATCCCAAGAAAAGAGACTGGGGGTGCAGGGATACAGGTGACAAGTGGAAAGCTAATGGAGCAGGATAGGGACTCCCATTCCAGCACAGGAGCACCCACCTCTTGCAGTGAGTCAGCCCAGCTCCCTGTGTCTCTGCAATGAGGTACAAGGCACGTACTGGCCATGGCTGTGCCTGGAAGGGAATTTTGGAAGGGTGGGATAGGCATGGATCCTGGGCTTCTGGAGCTGTGTCCAAGAGGCTGCAGTAAGGTGGCTGGCTGCAGAAGGGGAAGTGTGCCAGCATCTCCGTCCCCATAAACCCTGGCCCTGGGGAAGTGACCAGATACATTGCAAGTGCACTCAGGAGTGAGGAGGGTGCTGTGCAGCATCACCAGAAGGGCCAGCAGGCAGGACCCCTTGCTACCCCTCATCCCTACTCCACCTACCATCATTGCCATTCCCCTGGCACCAGCACGGCCCAGGCCCTAAGGGACACAGGCTCCAGGGCTGTGCTTACCATTCCTGTCTGTGCTGGCACCAGGGGACAGGTGGGAGCTCAGCACCATGGCAGGGATCAGGTACTCAAAGGATGGGATTTGAACCAGCGGCAACCTGAGGAAGGGGACAACAACGGCACATTAGGGAGGAAGGACAGGGAAGGGAACAGGGCTGCTCCAAAAGCCCAGGCTGCCAGAGGAACAGGGGCGGGAAGGGAAGCAGATAAGAACTCCAAAGTGGCAGGAGGTTACCCCATATTCTACATGCACCCTAGTACATCCCAAGTGACAGCACATGGAGTGGATGCAGATATCAGAGGCTTTGCTGAATCCCATACCCAGCCTGTGTGGGCAGTACAGGCATCAGATGGTGTGAAAGAGCTGTGTATGATGGTGGAGCAAGGAAGTGAGGAGCTGGAGGGAAAGTTTTTCTAGAGGTGTGTGTGAGAAGGAGGGGACATCTGTGACAACTGTGCAGAGATGCAGCACAAAGAGGTTTCCCTTGTGCCCCTTTCCACTTCCCTTGCTCACCGGCTCCCCAGGGTGGTCTGCAGCACTGTGGAGATGCCGCAGGCAAAGAGGCTTCGTGCCAGCAGCTTGCTGGTGGTGTGGGCATGAGGTGGCTCCTGGGGCAGGGTGGGCAGCAGGAGGAGGTGGAAGATGCAGAGCAAGGAGGTCTGCACAGCCAGGTGCTGTGCAAGGAAGAGATGGAGCAGTCACAACTCCTTGCAATATCCAGAGCTGCAGCTCCCCATGCCCGGGCCCCCTGAGAGGGTGGATGTCCACTGATACCACCTGGGTAGCACTCACTACTGCCCACCCCTCCACCCCTCTCCCAGCCACACTGACCAGAGCCCTATACACCCTTTTCCTGGCAGGATGCAGCCCTGCCCTGCAATCTGAGAAGATACCAGCCCTCTCCTCATCATCCCATCTCTCTGGCTGCTCACTGTGGTCCCCCCTTACCTGAAGGGCTAAGCAGCAGCTCATCATCCAGGAGCACATCTTCTGGGAGGAGCAGGATGTGAGCATGGGGCTCCCAGCTCCAGGTGCTCTGCCACGGCCCCCATTCATGCTGCTGCCTTCCCCACACTGCTCCCAGTTTTCGCTGCAGAGGGTGGGCAGGCTCCCACCCCCAAGAGCTCCTCCCAAATCCTCACATGGCTGAACTTCCACCTTCTGCAGGAGCTGCCCCAGGGTTAGCCATTAACTTGAGTTGGTTAGTTATCTGCCTTTGTGGCCAGGAATGTAAGTGTCACCTTGGTTTGTCACCATGAGGGCCAGGTGACAGGCAGCCCCAACCAGGCCATCAGACACTATTACAATGCCAACTACCCACAGCCTGGGTCCCATCACTGCCTCTGTGGGCAAGCACTGGGTAGGCCACAGCCTTGACACCTCTTCCTCCATGTACTTAGACTACTCCCACCAGCAGTATCCTCCATCTTCAGTATGCCCTGCTCATGCTTGTTGCACCCCAGCATCTGCAGGGGCATCTGCTGCCCTCCTGGTGCAGCCTGGTCTCTAGTGGGGGTCGGTTATATCCCCTATTCTCCTAGGACAGTACTGAATTCTGCCACTGGACAAGGATGCCAGGGACAGGAGCTGCCTGCTTGGCTGGAAAGGGATGCTCGTGTTTTTGTCAGGGGGCAGAGGTGGCTGTGTCAGTGGCCTGGTCAAGCCCGTGCTGCTCAGGGCTCACTCATTAACAGGTAAAGCTTTGGAGAGCAAAGAGCAATGAAGAGAACAGGCATTCCCTGCATTCCCAAGGGTGGGGATCCTCCTCTCTCCTGTTGTCCCTGCCTGCACCAGACCTGATATCCCTCCTGTCAGGAGACAGACTGCAGGACAGGCCTTGCAGGTCTCCTGGGCTCACTGGCAGCACCTAGGGTTTGCACACTGTCTTGCACAGCAGCTGCAGGAGCAGGCACAGCTGCATGAACATGGCTCTGCTCTGGGGCAGGCATGCTGCCAGTATAGAGCAGCTCAGCAGGACGAGACAGGCACACAGCAAGAACTACTTTTATTGGAAGAGATTTGCATCTACAAAAGAGTGAAAAACAGGTGTAAAATCCACAGTAAAAAGAAGGGGCATGATGAGCTGGCCTGGTCAGCAAGACAAGGTGCCTTCTTCCCACTCTGAGGAGCAGTCAGGCACTGTTTTCTCTCAGACACAGACAGCTGGGGTTTGGGATTGGGTCACAGAGCACCCCAGATTCAAAACACCCAACACAAGCAGGATAAGGAAGTTCAGCACTAACCCAACCTCATCCCCACCAAGCCCAGTGGGGCACAGCCACATCAATGTACCTGCTTGGTGTCACTCTTGCAAGTTCCAAGAAGTGGCCTAACAGCCCCCCAATGTAAAAACTGCTCACTCCCACCTCCTTCAACCTCCTCTCCCATACCCCAGGCACCCCACCTTCTCACTGGGGTCACTGCCTTAGCCCCTCCACCCTGCACACACAGTCCCAGCCTCCAACATCCCATATGCCACCTCTGTCCAACACCACTCACTACAGGAAGAGGTACAATAATCCCTTTGCACAAGCACCCCAGCCCAAAGGCAACCCATATTTACCCTCCAGCTATTAAGTTCCCACCCCAGCAAGCCAGCTCTATGCCAACCTGTCCCAGCAGCCCCAAGTGAAGAACATCCCTGCCCTAGGTGGGGGGACACAAGTGCTGGTTTGAAAGTAATGCAGGGCCCTTCAGCCCCATGCAGTTCCAGGGATCAGGGGTCCCAGAAGTGCAAGGAAGTGAGTTGTGCCACACTAGAAGGGAAAGGGAAAGGGGCTGCTGTCCTATATTCCTAGCTGGGAAAAATGAAGCTCTTGATTCTACTGAGATCCATTGCAGTATGCAAGAAGCACTGCTTCAGCCCCAGGGGGTCCAGCCAGTCCTCACGGTTGGGGGCTGCATCCCATGTGGGGCCCGCAGTGGCGGAGCAAGCATGGCAGTGCAGCACCGGGGGGGCCGGGAACACGGCGAGTCCAAGAGGGCCAGGCTGGCTGGGGGCTGCACGGGGGGCGGTACGGTTGGATCTCTCACAGGCAGTGGGCACTTTCCGGAAAGGACCGTGTGGGAGGTGCCTGTGTTGGGCCAGATCAGGTGCCTTTGGGTAGGACAGGGCCGTCATCACGCTGCTCCACAGGTAGAGTGCAGTCGCTGTGACACCTCCACGATGGGGCTCCTTGGTTGTCTCGTTCTCCCCCAGGCAACGGGTGCAGCTGGCTGAGGAGACATTGGGCAGCTCGGGCTGGGGTTGGCCAGGGGCTGATGCTGGCTGGGCATCCAGCTGGCACCTCCCCTCCTCAGGGAACAGCACAGGCCGGGGGGCTGCAGTGCTGACACTCCTTAGGCACACAGACCGGTGCACCACGGCGATGGAGGCGAAGATGGCTGCGAAGCCCGTCAGGTACACCACACCCAGGAGGCAGGCCAGCTAGGGATAAAGAAGCCAAATGTTAGCCCAGACACCCCCCACCAGCCATGATGCAGCATGGCCACGATCAACCAGCAGCGTGATAGGAAAAAGCATCACCAGCTCCAGGGCCGTATGCTGAGAGCAGGCAGCCACTGCTAACAGTGGGCAGCACACAGCCTGCCCAAAGCTGGGCCTAAATATCACAAACCAAAATGCCCCAGCTAAAAGCCAACAGCTCCTGTTCAAAGCCCTAGCTGGTACCCAGCTGCCTCCATGCCACCACCATGTCCTTGCACCACGACTTGTGGGGCTGTGGTCTAGCACAGGGCACACTACCCAGCACCAGGCTGCAGTGCCTCAGGCAGTGCAGCTGCAAATCAGCATCTTCTGACAGCTTCCCTTTTCAAGAGAGAATAAACCAAGATGCTGGTCTCTTGGAAAAGAGGGTCCTGCTCCAAATCCACAGCCTGCTGGGTCCCATCTTCTTGCAATTAGCTGCTCTCCTATGCCCTTACCTTCACCACTTGCTGGTAGAACTGGCCCAGCACATGCTGCCACATGGACTGCTCCATGAGGACACACAGATCTGTGTAGGTGAACCAGCCACGCCACATGCCCTGTTTTTCAGCCACACTGCAAGAAAAAAAAAAAAAAAAAAAAAAGGAATGATGGACATGATATGGACCTTCCCCATAAAAGCAGCTTCAGCCCAGGTAGGCTTGGAGAAGACCCTGCTTAAGCTCTGTAGAAAGGAGCTGCAGAGCCTAGCTAAGGCTCAAAGGTGGCCCAGCCTCTTATTTCACTGCAGCAGGGCCATCTCCAAGCAGGGGCAGAGCCAGGCTGCCACACAGATAAAGGGCTCCCCCCCACCCTAGACACCTACCGTCCCTCCAGCCAGCTCAGCACTTCAAACAGCTCCCGAGGATCTGTGTAGAGACTCCAGTCCTGCCGGGACAGTAGTTAAAGGTCAATGCTGTCAGGGCAGGTCACCCAGCACCCAGACACATCTTTCTCTATCCCTTCATGGGAGCATGTGGGAGAAAAACAGAAATCCAGACTCCCCTCAATGTCTCTTTTCCCCTGCTCTGTGCAACAGTTGGCAGCAGTTACAGTTTCACTTACAATGGCGCTCAGGAAGTTAATCTCCAGTGTGTTCATGGTCTGGACGTCCACCTTCCCTGCTGCTCCCCACTCATCGTTGAACACCTCCTCTTCCTCACCCTCATCATACAGATACTTGCTTGCAACCATCTGAAAGCAGCATAAAGGACAGCATCTCAGCCTCCAGTGCGCTCACTTCCCGCCATCCAGCCCAGTTACCCCCCTGCCCACTGCTCACCATGGAGATCAGGAAGAGGTCTGAAGAGGAGATCTGCTGGAGGTATTCAGGGTTCCGGTGCCGGAGTCTCTCAATGTAAACCAGGGCCAACATCATGGAGCAGGGCGAGATGCAAGCTTCACTGTAGGACAGGACAAGAGCCAATGCTACAAACATCCCAGGCACCAGGACACAACTTGGCTGCTCCCTCCCCGTGCAGACAGTAGGAAGATTTAGCAAATTGCTAGACAGATCACAGCCTTGCCAGCTCTGTGCCAGTTGTCCTGAGCTGCAGCAACCGAAAGTGCCAGGGATGCAGGGTGGGGAGCAGAAAGCCCTGGTTTCTGTTCCCAGGCACAGTCAGCTCCAAACTGAGCAGCCCTGCCTGCAGCACGGCATGCTGCGAGGGCTCAGCTGCCAAGAGGAGACTCCAGGTTCAAATCTGGTTACCCAGGGAGCTGCAGATGCAGCCAGTACAGACTCCCAGTAACAAGAGCACATATGCACCCCAGAGAGCTGGATAAACTCGAAGTCAGCTGCATCAGGAAGTCACTGTGTCTGCTGTCCGTGACTCCAGCTTCTCTTTGACACTAATCAGGCCTAGGCAGAAAGCCAGTGGCTGGCCCAGGAGACAAAGTGAGTCACAGGTAAGACCAGAGCTCCAAGTTCTGACACAGGAAATGAAGGGACAGGTTTTGCTTCTTACCGAGATACGTGAGACACATATTTCTTCTGGAGTCTGCGGATAGGACTGGGAGCCACTTTCTGCAGCAACTCCACAGCAATATCTAGGACAGAAAAGCACCAAAAGAGTTATTGCCGTGTGGTCCAGCCCATGGCCCACCTTTCCCCTTCTCCCTACAAGCCCATTATGTCTTGGTGTTTGCTCAGCCCTTCAAGATTAAATTAAACTATGAGGTCTTTTCAGAGGTCAGGGACAAGTGAGGAACAAACACACAGGGCAGGCAAATCACAGCAGGAAGAGGATGTGAGTGACCAAGGCCCTGCGGCAGTGCCAGATCAGCAGGTCTGTGTCACAGGGAACCACCAGCAGTCAGCTGCAGAGGAACATCCTGCCCTCACCCTACAAGACTTCAGACAGCCCTTCTGGAGGTCTTCTTGCTTCTTGGGCCTGATGTCACACCACATCTTCATGGTGCTTTGCTCCTCTCCAACCACCAGCATCTTCACCCTCCAGATCTCATCAGCACAGATCCAGCTCACCCTACAGCACCCTGAGATGATGGAGTAGGAGGTACCCATGTGACCAGGAGCCTGAAGGCACCAACAGGTACCAAAGCACCGACAGGGTGGAACTGCAGCCCAGCCTGCTTTCCCTGCACTCAGGGACATGCCTCAGCATTCAAGCACAGACACTGACATACTGGCAGATGGCTCCAGCAGCTCCCATCTCACTTCCCTATGCAACAGGACCACCTGGAACATCCCAAGCAGCACCACAGTGTGACGCTAGGCAGGAAGTGCTTTAGACAGGAAAGTTCATTTTGTTTCTGAGCCCTTGGCTGACAGAATTGAGAGCAGAGTTTGTCCCAGGAGCCTTGCATTTCCAGCTACCAGGGGAAGCATCATTGTACCCCTCCTTTCTATGTCTCTCCAGCAACTAAGAGAATGCCTGTACACAGGTGTACCAAAACAGATGTCATAGTCCTGGGCCTCACTTTTTGAAAGCAGCTGGTGAAGGAAGGCTGTAAAAGCAGAGCAGCCCATGGACACATTCTCCATGTGCCACTTTTGCCCCCAGCTGCCGGAACCACAGCATTTCCTGAGTGCAAGGCAATCCTTACAGTTAATAGCCCCCAACAGTTTTCCTGCATGACTGTACCCTTTGAACTTCCATCCATGGAACAATCCCACCTTGCACTCTGGTGTAACGTCAGCCTCAAGCCTCCCTCACACTGATTGTGTTGGAACTTGTGACTCCCAGCAGTGCCCAGGCAGCTGGCTGCTCTGCCTGGGGCTGCCCTGGCACCACATGCTCAGCATTTTCCTCCTCACCAAGGCACATCACACACAGCCTCCTGGCAACTTTAGACTGTTCCCCTAGCAAGCAGCTCATGGAAATGCTGAGAACTCCACACAGTGAAAGCCCTCTAGCAAACCACTGCATGCCCTTTTCCACTCCTCTCCACCATCATCTGCACAAGCTCCTCAGCCTTAACCCAGCCTTGCCCTTCTGCTCCCCAAAACACTGCGAATTGACAGGCAAAAAAAAACGTGATTCAGACAAACACAGCAAGAACTCGTCATCTTGGTGCTCACAACTAAAAGCTGAACAAAGCCCTGAGTGTTTTGCAGAGCACAAGCAATTATCTAAGACAGCTGTGAGCAAGAACAAGTTCACAACCTGCTCTGCCAAGGAATTCACAAGCAATGTAAAGGACTTTATACACCAGTATAACGATGTCAAAAATGCAACAACAACCAGACAGGACAACAAAACAGAGAACAGAAACCATGAGGCTTTGGCATCCTGCCCTGCTGTGTCGTACAGAGTGGGAAAGGCTGGGCAGGGGTGGGATTTGGCGCTGGGGAGGTAGCAGGTGACCTATTGGTCTCGGCCCCTTAGGCTACTTCCAACCCCTTTGACTCAGCATTACCATCTGGGGACAATCAGCAACCCACCTGCCACAGGGCTGGAGAGATTATCCAGGCTGCAGTCTTTGTCCCAGCCATAATAGAGCCGCTTCCGCACTCTCTCGCTCAGCTGCTGGTGCCTGGGCAGGAACTGTGGGCACAGAGAGGAACGTGAGGAAGGCCAGAGCACTCCCATACCGCGCCTTCCACCCCACCCCAGCTCAGGGCTACACTGGGCCGGGGCGTGCGGCCACACGGGGCTCCCCGGGAGCGGCGGATAGCGGGATCACCCCGAGGGCCTGCTATGAGCAGGCTGGGCCGCGGACACTCACCGTGAACTCCTGGAACCCACTGAGGGAGAAGGCGCCCTCCTCGTCCAGCAGCAGCTCGTCCAGCTCCATCCTGCCCGCTCGCAGGGCGGGGGCTGACAGATCCCCTCCGGCGATACGGGGCCGGCTGTGAGGGCGCGGTGCCGGTCCGCTCCGAGGCCGAGGCCCGGCGCAGCGTCGGGAGCGGAGCCCTCAAAGCCGCTCCCAGCCTGATCGCCACGGCCCGCCCTGCCGCCCTTCCTGTTCCGGCGCGGGGGCGCGGCCGCTCCCCGCCCCTGCCGCCGCCGGGCGCACGCGCGGCCGGTGTCACCCGGTCCCCCCCCCCGCCTCGGCCGTCCCCGGGCGCACGCGCGCGGCGGCAGCGGCCGCCGGTCCCTCAGGCGGTGCCGCCCGCCCGGGCCGGTGACAGCGGCACCTCCGCCCTCTGCCCCCCCCGCAGCCATGGCGAGCGGCCGCGCAGAGGAGGCGGCGGCTGCGGCGGCCGCCGAGGAGGAGGAGGAGGAGGCGGCGGCGGCAGCGGCGGCGCGTCTGGCGGCGGCGCTGCGGCAGCGGCTGCGGGGCTGGGAGGCGGCGCTGGCGACGGCGCAGCGGCTGCTGGTGTGGGAGAGGCCGCTGCACAGCCTGGTCACCGCGGCCGCGCTCGGCGGGGCCCTCTGGTGAGCTGGGGCGGGAAGGGGGACCGGGAGCCGTCGGTGCCGCCCGTCCGGTTGGTGCCCGTGCCCGCAGCGTGCCACGGCTTCGGGGCCCGCGGCGATGTCCCTGGGTTCCGGCGGCGTGCGCTCCCGCAGCCCGCACCGCCCTGGGGTATACACGGCCGGGAGTAGCCGCGCTGTTTTCCTCTGACAGGCATAAACAGGCCCCTCCCTGAAGGGAGAAAGTGCCAGGAGGATTTGCCTTGTCCCGCGATAATAAAATGCAGATGGGCCCAACTGGAGCCTCGCCCGGGCACGTTTCTGCTTAATTTTTGCATCCGTGTTTTTATCAGTTCGTTTCACTCGGTAACTGCGGTCAGAGAGCTCTACGGCCTCCTGCATCGGCAGCTGCCCTGGGGCGTTTTATTTAAACCCTTCTGCTCGGTAATCTTTCCCGGGAGGTGCTGATTTCTCACTCGGCTTTGGCGCGACAGCATTCCCCCTTTCCTGTTTTCCCTTCTCTGCCTCTTCGGCAGGGCAATGGGGAGATGGGAGTGTGAGTGGCAGAGCCCAGCTGTGGATGGGAATGAAAAACATCCTGTTTGTTTGTGTAAACAGTGAGTCAGTTTTACTGATGAAAATGCTCTCAGCCAGTGGCCTTCCCAGCAGAAAAGGTCAGAAGTGGCCAGGGATAGAATTAAATGTTGGTTGCAGATGAAAATAGGAAGGGGCAGATTCTGGAGTTAGAGGAGGGAAAAATAAGTGACAAAACAACCTTCGAAGTCTCTCTGATGAGGCAGCTTATGTTCTGTTCCCTCATCCCTACGATTATCAGAAGTGTACGTGGTAGCCGGACGTAAACTCTTGGACTACTCTACCAGCTGAAAAGTGAGAGCAGAGCTATGAAGTGAGACAGAGGGGGAGAGGTACAGGTCGTGGGGGAGATGGTAGGGATAATAGACAATGACAGCATGAAAAGGTAGGGAAGAACAAAGAACAAAAACAAAATATGGGACAGCAGAGAGAGATTTAAATAGAGGAAGAAAAGTAATTTAGGGTCTCACAGAGAATTCAGCCAGCATCTTTTAACTGCAATACATAAATGAGATGGAATAGGAAATTCTTCCAGAGATGATGTGTTAAGCTACAGAATTGCTGTTCAACGAGGAGTACAAATGTCATTGTTTAGGTCATTAAAGGTCCTGTAAGCCCATGGAAAGTGCAGTTTTAGTTCTGTGTGTGTGCCCAATGAGGCACATTTCACTTCCAGTTTTCCACCTGTGACTTGGTGGGAACACCTCCCTGCTCTGCACTGTGAGATTCTCCCTGACTACAGTCATTGTTCAGTATATTTGTCATTAGTTACTGGCAAACACTCACTGAGGAGGAGCAGGGTAAAAAAGCAAAACTGCTCTTCCTTTCTGGAAAGGAATATTCATTAAAGAGATAAAGGTGAATGCATTTCCCCTGTTTTTTGTTTTTTTTTCTGAGTGAGTTAAAAGAGTCTAGTTCAGCTCTTCTGAACTAGAGAAAAGGATGAATGCAGACAGCCACTGCTGGCACAGGTGGCCCCCTGGCACCTTTGTTGTCAAATCTCTGTGGAGTGGACAGATAAACTCTTTGAGTGGCATTGCACAGCTGTGTGTGAGTAGTATTGTGTGAGCTGACAAGTGGCTTGAGCCGGTGTGTGGATGTGGGATATGAAAAGTTTTATGATAAAGTCAAGTGAGCACCTAAACCATTTAAGTGCTAGCTAGGCTCTGGTCAAACAGGGAGAGGTTTGTGATAAGAGAATGGGCACCTGGGATGGCAAGATGCAGTACCTACCTGCATGTAATGCTGGACCTTGCCATCACAAATGGGATGTAGGTTTTCAGCAAACAGGCTGAGTGGCAAACAGTTTTCTGCTACAGCAGTTTGTCTTTATGTTATCTAGAGCCTCCACCTTGAGGCTTTGGAGGGACCTGTACAAGTGAGCATTAGCTTTGTTTTGCAGCCTAGGGAGGATCTCAGAAGCAAGGAAGGAGAGCACTGGAAGATGGCAGGGAGTCAGCTGCCTGGTGGTGGGCAAAGGCACCATTTGAGAATGTGCTGTGGTGTGGGTAGGTGTCTGCAGAATACAATGCTTGCTACAGTGGCCCATAGCAGTTGGGCATTTCTGCTTTGAGCTGTATCTGTTTGCTCACCAAGAGCAGTAATTCACTGCCTTTTGCCTATCTAACAATTTCTGTTTCGTTTCTAGGTTGTTTTCCTCCACCTCCCTGAGACCCCTCTTTCTCCTCAGCATGTCCCTTCTTGGCATCCTCTTGTTGGAGAAGTGGAAACCCAGGTTCCTGTTTGATTTCTCAGGTATGTGATGATTAGCACTGTAGATAGTGACATGGTCCTAGTGTTACCAGCTGCTGGGCTATGCCTTTGGCCCTTCCTGGGCTCTCTCAGCAGTCATGTAAGCCCCATTCCTCCTTTAACTGCAGGCCCAGGTACTGGTGCTGCCTCTTATCCTTTTGTGTCAGAGTATTCGGATGTATCCTAATACTCTGGGCATGGAGAATTGCTCCCAGTGCTGAGAAATTCTGGGAGTGGCTAATTTTGAGAGTGACTAAGGGGCCCAGCTAGCTTGCCAGGGAAGCTAATGACAGGGATGATGTGTTTCTGCTGTGTCCCTTCTCTCCTGAAAATGTGGCAAAAAGATAATTTCAAGTCTGAGCACTCATAGCCAGCTGAGCTGAGGGAAGGGAGGGAAAGGAGGGGAGTGAAGTGCATTGGTTTTAGTTAAGTTCAATGTGGGCTTACACCCTGAAAGAAGCAGAGCAAATGAGAGCCACTTCTTGTGGCAGTTAGCAGAGTGGATGATGAAGTTTGACAGCAACAACAGTTAGTGTATTGTACCTGTACTGAACAGCAGCTGATCTCCAGCTAATCAGTGAGTCTGATCACCTGTCTTATCTTTCCCTTTTATTGAAGGGTCTATGCCAACATTAGACACAAAAGCAGCAAGAGGAATGGCCTCATAAAGATGGTAGACATGGACTGGCTGCTGTCTGCTTTGAGTGCCTCCTTATTTAGAGTTTATTAAATGACAGAACCCAGACCTGCCTACTGCATCTACTGCTACTGTTCAAAGGCAGCTCAGGGCCCTCCATCTCTGCCTCTCTACTCTAGGGAGAGTTTCTGAATGAAAGCCCCTCTATATGTGTGTTTGTAAGGTGCCCTTTATTTGACCTAAAAGGGAACTGACTTAAAGGGTGCTTTCACAGAAATCCTGATAAGATTAGTATGTTACAGCTGTAGTCTTGAAACTGTTTGCTTTGTGTGGTTCAGGTAACCAGGCAGTTAAACTGGACTGGCCAATTTAATTTCCTGCTTATTCACATTATTTTTTTAAGGGAATAGTTTAAAGCCAACCCAAACCACCTCTCTTGAAACATGTCCAGAAATGCAAAAGCCTGGTGTCCAGTACAGAATGGTGTCATTGAGGCAGGTGGGGGTGGAATCATTCCAGCAAGTACTTGGCCTGTAAAAGTTGTGTTGTCATAGAAGAAATAGGAAATTCATACTGAAATCAATTTATATGAAGCAGAGCCATGAAGAATAAAAAAGAAAGGCAAACAAAACAGCAACACCAGAGATTAGGCTCATCCTATGCTATCAGCTCTGCTAGAAGTCAGTGCACATCCCACTGCACCTCTCCTCAGTGATCTTCACATTTTTCGCACCTTCCTTCTTTTCTGCTGTAGAGAACAGGGACACCTTTCTGATGTGCCTGTTTAGGTCACAGCCCTGATTTTGACATGATCCACTGGACCATGCTTCCTTTGCTTCCACAAGGAAGGAGTGGTGCTCTGCATTCCTGAGGGGCCTCCCATTGAATTGGTACTCCTGAACACTTAGGGGTTCTTGTTTGGCTCCCACTTCCTGCTGAAGCAGAGCTGGCCCTTGTGGCTTACCTCCTTAGTGCCTCCTGTTAGTCTTTTCTGGAGTTCTGGGAGGTGGGTCAGTACCATCCCTACAAGAGTCAGCACATACATACGAACCTCAGCTTGTCACAGTTGTGTATGTCTCAGATGACTGCTTATAAGATGACTTCTGAAGGAATGCTAAAACCTCATCATGTATTTTGCAGTTACTCAGACACTGTGATCAGGGTCACGCTAACAGCATGAAAATGTGCAACTTTTTTAGGCCCTTTCAGAAGGGACTGCATATTTTCAGCTCCCATGCAGAGTAGTTCCTCAATATCTACATGGAGTTCTACTTAGATACTATTTAAGAACTTAGGAAGCATCTCCAGTTTCACCTGAAATGGGTATCAAGTAGGGCTGTTTTGGTAGCATTGCTGTTTGGCTGCTGTGTTTTGATCAGTGCAGGAGAGAGCAGTGTGGAAGAGCTCTAGCAAAAGGTGTGTTGCAATTGAATGCTAGTACTCCTTAAAAAGGGCCCCTGCTTTCTAGCTGAAGTTTACACACAGATGAAGAATGTCTCTTTTAGAAGCTTTGAAAACCTGTAAGAGCCAAGGAATCCATCAACAGTAATTTGTCAGTACCAACATGTAACCTAAACTCCTGCATGGCTTTCTGATCTCTCAGAAGAGTCTGGTGTATGTCAAGTGATTTGTATTAAAACCACAGTCCAGTGAAACAATGACAGAAAGATTTCAGCCAGTTATTGATAATCTGAGGCCAGCTCTGGGTGTCCTGCTTACCAACTTAGTTATACTGGTGCTTGACAGTATTTCAGCACAGGTTGGAATTAAGCCTTAACTGAGGGAACATTGCCTTTTGGAAATGCTCTAGGTTTTTTGGGATTGGGCTGTTCTTACAACTGGTCTAAGACTCCAATGCTTTGAGATGGCCAGCAGGCAGACTGCTCTACTACAGGAAGCAACATACTGTTGATCTGAAAGACAGCTTGTGTTTTGCCAGATAGCTGAAATCACGTGAAGACCCTGCAGCCTGCTGAAATGTTCTGCTCCCCAAAGTGTCTCTGAAACCTTCAGGATCAACTGAGAATTGTTTCACTCCTTCTGCTGGCTTATTTTGGATGGATTGGATGATTGCAGCCACTCAAGAGGAGTGGGGTTCCTGTGCCATCCCACTTACTGTGTTGCTGGCACATCTGTCCAGCAGAGGTGGAGAGCATCCCAGCTCCTCATTTGGTACACTGTACAACTGGTGTAGCCAGCCCTCACAGACTGGCCAGTGCCAGATGTAATGTATTTGGTGATTTAGTGTAGGTGATGGATGAGGCTTAGAGATAGAGCTGGATTTCTGTGTGCTGCGGTTAAGCAGCTTTAGATTCCTGAGCACAATAACAAAGCACAGCAATGGCGGTTGCAGGAGGGAAGCAGCTGCCCTGTGGGGGTGGAGCTGCCTCCATCACATTCACACTGCAGCTCTGGCTCCCCTGTGCACTGCCCCAGCCGCCATGCCAAATGCTCGTGGGCAGAGGAGCGGATGGGCAGCCCTGTCTGAGAGCAGTGGGCTCCTCTTGTCAGGCCTGATTACTGGAAATCTGGGTCACGCTCTCAAAGAATCGCCTCCTCCCCGGGTGGTTGGCCTCCTGCTCCACTGCTGAGCCGGCTGGTGCAGTGCCTGCAGCGGGAGGAGGAGTCTGGCAGACTTGGCCCAACACCCTGTGTCTTGGGAGAACAGTGGCAGGGCTGCTACAAGCAGTTAGGTCTCTTCTGTGGCTTGAGCTGGGTGGAGTCTGAAGTCTCACTGGGTGCTTGCAGTGATGGTTGTTCACATCTTTGGTGCATTTCCCTGAGGGAGTCGCTGCCACTCTTGGGCTTTGTGCCTGGCTGGTGACTCCAGAGAGGATTCAAACCCCTTTTTGTACACGTTGCATTTCTTTACCCCATTTCCAACTATATGTCTAGTCTCTGAGGTTAAGCTCTCTTCCTTTATTTTAGTTCTGTTGACATGGTGACATGCAGTGTAGGGGACAGGGTTAGGGTTATAACCTCATGCACCAAGTTTGCTGCTGGTCAGACAGCATCACAGATATATCAGTCCCTGCCAGCTCTAGGACAGTAGGCGGACAGGAGGGTAGAACTCAGTGAGCTATCAGAGCATGAACAGGGCATTGTTAAACACAGAAGACTTACAAAGACTGTGTTGATAGAAGAGCTTTGGTTGAGCCCTGTACATCCTGAGATACCAGTCAGCTTGATATCACAGATACCCAAATCTGTGAGCAACCAGGCTGATGAATTTCAGTTGTTGAAATTGTTTTCAGTTGTAGAAATTTTTTTTTCAGTGTATCTAAAAGCAGAGCATAATCATACATGACCTCTGCTATTGAAACAACACTCCTTTTTTCAGTACTGCATTAGCTAAGTCCCTGTTTGATCATCACTGGGTGCAGTGCAGAGGGGAATGGGAGAGCCTTTCCCTTGTCCTTATCCAGAGTGACGGACCTTAGGAGTATAGTTATATCTGTGTCTGGCACAAAAGGCTGTCAGGGGACATAAAAGAGCCCTAAAATTAGAAAATTATGCACAAGACTGCTATTTGTTACTTAATTCCTTGGGAGAGGATGGAGACAACAGGGACATCTCTGGTATTTGTACATAGCATTCTGCCAAGGACTGGGCCTGGTCAGTGGGAAATTCAGCTCAGACCTCCTGGTGCCATGTTTAGCTCCGAAATGGAAGCTGAAGCTTTGCCCAGCTCCAAAACTGTGCTGGCAGTCCCCTTTGAATGACAAGTGCTGGCACCCACTGTGGGAATGGCACTGCCTAGACATGTGGGACACCAGGAAAAGCTGCATGATCCCTGGAGCAGACAGCCCCATGTAAGCACCACGGTACACATATGAGTGCCCTGCTGTGTGTGTGTTGGGCTGCAAGGTGTGCTGGGGTGCCCAGAGACCTCAGTGGCTCTGCTGCTCCAAGTCTCCAGGCACACTTGGTTAAAGCCTCCTCGGCTCAGGCTCCAAGCCAGCGATTCCTGCTTGCATGAGAGCACAAAGAGGGTCCCCAGGGTGCATCCAGAGCTAAGGATGATACATCTGCAGCTCTGCTCTGTTCAACTGGCAAAAACGTCGGGTTGTATTTTTTACTTGGCTGACTAATCTGCTGTGTTCTCTCTACAGCACAGCCATCAGAGGAGCCAGGAGGAGAGAGGTAAGCTCACAGATGTGTTCCTTGGTGTGGGGATAGTGGGGAAGCCTTAATTTAGTATGGTGATCTCACCTGTCCTTTTTTCCTGTTGTCAATAAACTGCATGGCTCCTGCTGTGAAACATTGCTAGTGACTTCCACACTGGTAGCTGCTTATCAGCTCAGGAGCCACAGTTTGGGACTCTGGGGAAAGCTAGTGTTCTTTCAGTAGCAATAAAGCTCAAGTACTTCTGATGTTAGGAGTTCTTAGGTTTCTTCCCTGGATCTGTCCTGAGCTATTTTAAGAGTCCTCCAGAGAGGAGATCACTGAGACTGACTTCCAGAGGCTGAACGTGCTCTCTCTGGTGGCGTGGCTTGCATCCTTGGCCGTGGCTGTAGGTCTGAGCACTGCATTCTGCCTACCTTGGACTTGGTGCCAGAGGAGGCCATATGACTAGTTCCACCTCCAGTGCTTCTGTCTGCGTGGCTTTGAGTAAACTGCTTTGCATCTTGGGCTTGTGGCATGGTATCTGTTGCTGCTTTGCTCAGGTGTCTCTTGACATTCTTCCTGATTGAAGGGAAAAACTGTCTCTAAATCAAGCATCTTCCATAGTTCAGTTGAAAATGCAGTCAGTATTGTCAAGCTTTGGTAGGGAACTCTGCTTCCTGGTGCTGCTGTTCCCTTCCCCCAGGAAAAGACCATGTTCAAAGATTGTGTTCTTGCTCTTGTCTGTCTCTAGTGAGGGGGTGACTTCAGGGGCACAACCTCACCTGCTCAGTGTCCCTGAGCTGTGCCACTGTCTGGCAGAGAGCTGGGTCACCTTCAGGCTCTACCTGCAGGAACTGTTACAGTACAAGCGGCAAAATCCTGCCAAGGTAAGCTGGAGATACCTACTCTTCTGTGCAGGGGCTTTTATTTCCATTACTTGTACCTTAAGAAATGGAAGAATGTAAATTCAATATTTTTACAATTGCTATGCCTGTCCAGTATTTGCTGTTCGTTCCTTGCAGATTCTATGCCATGGGAAGTTTAAATAATGAGTAATTGACTTCCAGTATTTGTAAACTGGAGCTGAACTTAACCTTTCCTGTGAATGGCTTGCTGTATTTGATTTCATTTCTTAGTGTGCAAAGGAAACTCTTAGATTGGGACTGGGGAGAAAAAAAGGGAAGCCTACAGTCTCTGGCCCTTTTATGAGCTCCATTCTTAAGCTGGTCCTATTTCACTAGCCAGGGTTGTTGCTAGCAAAGTCCAAATGCAGCTGTGATGTGTTGTTTGGAAAGGATTTATAGACAGGAACTGCCTGAGCATCACAAAAAATAGGACAGACCAACCACTAGGATTGTGTCAGGCTTCCTGGCATTCAGTGTGCCGAAAGGAGCAGGGTTTCTAACCCTGCTTATTGCTCCTTTTCTGTCTCAGCCACAGGGAGTAGAAGACCAGGTCCAAAGATGCCCATAAAGAATTAAATCATTGGAGCAAAGCCCATAGAGGAACCTTAGCTTTTGCAAACCCTCTCCATTATGAATTGAACTCTTAATTGCAGGATACAGTCCATATCTGAACCCATGCCCTGGTTTGCAGATTGTCTATTCTCATTTCCCCCAGCCTGCCCCCAGGCGAATGTAAGACAAGCCAAGGGCTGCACCATTGTACTTCACTTTTTCCAGAGGAGAAGGGTCCTGGTCTGATGGGAGCGTGGGCTCTGCTAGTGCTTCTGCCAGCTGGTTTATGGCACAGCAGTGGCACAGCATCTGGTGACTCTGTGACAGGTTCCTGTCTCTGCCAGGACAGTACAGTTTTCTCCTGAAGTGCTGAGCTCTACAGAGAGATGTACAAGTGGCAATTTGCAATATTCCATCCTATCCTCAAGGAATGTAATTTACTTCATAAAGAACTGTCTGAGAAAGTTTTGATTTTTTTATTGGGGCATTGGGTTACCTTGGTCATCCAACACTTGAATCTCTAATGCTTACAGCTTAACCCATCTGAGCTGTCCGAGTTCTGACTGTCAGCACCTGAATGTACTTGGTGCAGAGCTGGCTGACTGAGTTGGATAGGGCCATCCCTCATGTTGCACTAAGTGGGTTTCTGGCATGGGTTGCATAGATGTATCTCTGCCTCTTGTCACTTCTGTTTGTTCCTCTCTCTTCCTTCAGTTCTGCATGAGTGTCTGTTCAGGCTGCCTGATTCTGGCTGTAGTTGGACACTATGTTCCAGGCATAATGATCTCCTACATCATTTGTGAGTATAAGCAGCGCTCTTGTCTGAGTTAAGCTGAGACATGACCTAACTGTGCTGTTGATAGGCTGGTAAAAGCAGATTTGTAGTTTTCTCGAGGGGATCTGTGCTAGATGATGAATCAATTTACAGGGGATGTGTTCCAGGAAGTCTCTGTAAGCACGTGCATGCAGTACGACTGCAAAGGCAGGAGAGGGAGCCGTGACTAAAACATGGGCGCCCTCTGTTCCCCACTGCTGAGACTGTGCTGGCCGAGGCTCCAGGGAAGCAGGAAGTTACAGTCTCAGTTCCTGAGGTGGCAAATCCATATTGACAGTGTTGTTAACAAAGCTGCATGTTGGGTAAATAGACCTTTTCCACTGCATCATGAGTCCCTAATAGCTCTGCTCTGGTGCTCTGCTGCGAGTGCATCTACACATGAGCTCGATGCAGCTACCCATATAGAAATTTTGGTAATACTTAGTTTTAATTATCATTTTAGGGCTTCTTTTGCATGTTGGGTCTGGGGTGCAGTGGCTGAAGAGCTTATGCTTCATCTTAACATAAATCTATATTCTATCTAAGACCTGGCAGTAAAACCTAGTTAATCAAGCAGCTTTACAATGAGTAAGAAGAGCCATGGATGAGGATTTTTAGGCAGTCAGATGGGAAAAAACATGCCATTGAAATGTGTTTCCCTTGAAGACTTTCTCAGTGGCACCACAGGAAGAGTTGGGTTGTGATTGATCTGTCTCTCACACTGCTGCATTCCATGTCCGCAGTGCTCAGCATTCTGCTGTGGCCTCTGGTGGTCTACCATGAGCTGATCCAGAGGATGTACACGCGTTTGGAGCCTGTCCTGATGAAACTGGACTACAGTATGAAGGCAGAGACGCTGCACCACAAGCATGAGAAGAAGAGTAAGGAACCACCTTCTCTAGCTTTTTTTGGTGCTGTATTCCTAGGGTGGAGCCGTAGCAGAAGGACAATAGGGGACCATGTCTGCCAACACTGTGTGGTGACAGGCTGCAGGGGAGCAGGGGTGGAAACTTAAGGGTTATGTGGAGAGCAACTGTGTGCTCCCAGATGATCCTGAGAACAGCACACAAGAGCAATAGATTATGCTTGTCTCCAGGAACCCTGTGCACTTTCACAGGGGAAGTAGGGGATAATGGTGTATAAAGGCAGAAAATTCCTTCAGTGTCATATAAAGCCTTTCTTCTCTTTCTCACAGAACGACAAGGGAAGAGCGAGCCTGCAGCAGGTGATGAGCCAACAGCAGAGACAGAGAGTGAGAGCGAAGCAGAGCTGTCAGGCTTCTCCCCAGTGGTAAGAGCTCAAAGAGCTTAGCAGGAGCCAGTCCCTCCTCTCTGGTCTATAGCAGCTTAAGAGCCAAGGGGTGGTCTGAGTACAACAACAAGGACAACACACAGCAGAGCAATAAATCACTTCTTTGCAGAATTCTAAGGGGAAAAGGTCATGTGTTTGATGAAGGCCATCGTCTCCAATCTGGGTATTGAGAATTTGGTGCCACAGAGCTGATGATGCCATAGTAGGGCAGGGCCAGCCATGCCCCAGCCTCGTGCTAACCTCAGAATTACTTTGATGGTTTTGCTTCATGCTCAGAAAATGTGAGTGTTTCCTGAAGAAATGAACTTCCCTGCTGTAATGCGGAGAGGCTCCTCAAAACCGGAAAAGGGAGTTGAGCAGCTCTAGTGTCTCTTACACAGTTCTCTGCTTTCAGACAGATTATGTATGTGTGACCTTTCTATATTTGCACCACAGAAACAAAACGAGCAGCAGCTCTGGGCATGTAGCTGGGCTGTGAGGTGGGAAGTTTGTTTCCAAAGAAATGTGGATACTTGAGCCACTGCTACTTGTAGAAGGCTTTGTTGCACTCTGAATGCAAAAGGGAAGGGGTGTTCTCCTTGGTGATCCCAGGAGAAGAAGAAGGATCAAAGCCTTCTGAGACTCCTACAGTCTCGTCCCATCTTGTTCTGCCTCTTTGGTGTTCTTCACTGAGAGCAGGCAAACCTTTGGGCAGTGATTTATTGCAGGAAAGCCCATGAGCTGAGATACCCTTCCCTCCAATGCAGGGAGCACTTTGCCAGCATACTGTCCCTCCAGCTATGACTTCTGCCTGGAAGGTCTGGAGATGCCCATAGGCAGCATGGGTACTTAGACACACAGGAATTTGTCTCTCTGCCTTCATCCCATGCAGGTGGATGTGAAGAAAACTGCCCTGGCACTATCAATCACAGATTCTGAGCTCTCTGATGAGGAGGCTTCTATCCTGGAGAGTGGGGGCTTTTCTGTTTCAAGGGCTACCACCCCACAGCTGACGGACGTTTCTGAAGGTACATAATGGGACACCTTGCTGCCCCCCTATCCTCAGTATTTTGGCCCAGAACAATGGGTCATACAAATGGGAGGACAGGGAGAGAACCCAGCTATTTGCATGGGAAGAGCATTGAAAGGAGGAAGGGAAAGCAGTGCAGCATGCCCTGACTTCATGGCTCATCATAAGGGGATATCAGCCCCTAATTATTGCCCCACAATGCAATGTAGTCTTGTGACTCCAACAAGGGAGCAAGGCCACCCACAAAGTATCACAGAAATAACTGAATAGAATAGTCACACACAGATATATGATGCTGGGTGAAACAGGTCAGACTTACTAGCTCAGAGAAGGACTGGTTAGTGGTGAAGAACATGGAGGTAACCACTCAGTGGCCACTTGGGTGTCTGGGAAAGAGCAGGCAGGTGATGTAAGCACAACTTCCCTGACCTTTGGGAATTTTAATGGGAGGCTCTAAATGCAGAGAGCGTGAGCTGGAGCAGGAAGTCCTCTCTAAGCACAGAGCACATAGAACAGGATCACAAAAGAAACATTACATATGAATCATGCCACTGGCAGACGGGAATAACTGCAGACCTCTTCCTGCTGTCCTCCAAGGATGGGGAAGGTACCTTAAAGTCAGCTGTGATGTGTCAGATGGGGAAGGCGGGTGGGCAGTCAAGGTGAGGGAACATGTGCCTTAATGCTGGTGCCTTTCAGACCTGGATCAGCAGAGCCTGCACAGTGAGCCAGAGGAGTCATTTTCCAAGGACCTGGCAGAGTTTCCATCCGTGGAAGAATATCATTCCAGAGACCTGGGACCACAGAGTGATGAAGACGCGTTTGGTGTGCCTCTGGGTCCTGAGCTTGCCCACGCTGCCTGTGAGCTGGACTCAGCAGACAAAGAGGCCACGGACTCTGACCTCTCCATCCTTCGCCTCGCGTCTCCTCTCCATTTTGTAAATACGCACTTCAATGGGAGCGGGCAAGCGGCAGGAGGCAATGCAGAGCCAAAGACTGTCCCTGCCCCAGGCCTGGGCATCTGCATTAACACGCTTAGCGAGGAGATCGTCACCACTGCCATCACCACAGCAGTGCAGAATACCCTCTCTGCCCTCCTGCAGTCCTCAGAGGCCAGCGAGGGACCCCCCCTCTCCGAGTTCCTCCCCACGGAGCCTGAAGAGAAACTGAGCTTCCAAGCACACCTGTCAGAGAGTGAAGTGGTGGAGACAGAGACAGAAGCTTCACCAGAGGATGAGGAGGAAGCAGATGACTTTGAGCTACTGGATCAAGGGGAGCTGGAGCAAATGGATGTAGAGCTGGGGTTCGGAGAGGAGCAGGAGGCACAAGAGGCTGCTCCGTCTCCTTCCTCTCCCATGCTTGCTGAGCTGCCAAAGCAAGGAGATGAGGAGGAGGCAGTGATGACAGCAACATCTATGTCTTAGGTCTTACCTGTGCTCCCCCTTTTCCTCCATCATCACTGGAAAGAAGGAAAAACTCACACAGTGAACGTGCAGTGGGTTTTTAGATGTTTGTGTTGACTGGGATGGAAACGCATCAGTGTTAATGTGCTGTGTCTGGAATAATGAATCCTTTCCATCCTTCTAGAGCCTGGCCTTCACTGGCTGAGCAGGAGGCCCTGCAGCTGGGGAGGAGCCGGCTCCTAGAAGCCTTATGCCACAATTGAAACACCAACCCCAGCAAACGCTTCCTAGTAATGGTGCAGTATTTCGGTCTGTCTTCTGTTTGTCTTTTGTTTTGCACGCTGAGTACCGAGCTAGCTGTAGCTGCTGCTAATACCCACATCCCCAGTAGGACATATGCAATCTTATTTTATTGGGTTTTTAAATGGCTAAAAGTGTAAATAATTTTAACTTTCGTTGGTTTTGTCTGGGGGGAGGGATGGGGTGCCCAGTCAAATGTGGCTCTCAGGGGCAAGGAAAGGGAAAGGGGTCTTTGGAGCAGAGGATAGCAGTAAAGGGGCAAGGGCAGACGGGTGTTGTGCAAAGAGACCTCTTCTGCAGACTGTTACTGTCTTTTGTGTCACTGCTGGAACAGGGTGTTGGGCGATACCTGCTTTTTTTCCCTGTCTCATTTGAGTTCTGTTACTGGGTGGCTGTGGAGTTGATTTTTTTGCAATCAATGAAATTCACTCCTGGCCCTGTTCAGTACTCCAGTTTTTTGCTGCCGTGGCATCTCTTGCCTTCCGCACCACTGACCGTTCTAGCACCCCATCCGTGCTCTGCTGGGCATCGTAGCATGGCACCTGGAGACTCCGAGGTGACTGGACTAGAGCCAGGAGCTTTGTTACACGGCAGGATCCGTGGCTGGTTTCCCTTGGGGCAGGGGAGGAAGGATGGAGGGATAAGTTCAAGCTGTCCCATGGCGGCAGACACTTCTTGCTGGCCTGGCAGGAAGGATGGTTCTCGCCATGGCCCTCGTGGACTCCGCCTTCCCCTGAGCCTTCACCGGGCGCCGGGCAGGTCTCTGGAGCGGGTGTTCCCGCGGTGCTCCCGGAGGAAGGGCATGCGGAGGGGCGAGGGGGCCGCGGGGCGGGGCTGTGCCCGCCGGGGCGGGGCGGTGCCCGGTCCCGCCCCGTGACGCCCCGCCGGAAGCGGGCGCGGCGGGGCCGCCGGTGCCGGTGGCGGCAGTGCCGCCATGGAGTTCCCGGACCTGGGCGCGCACTGCTCCTGGCCCGCCTGCCAGCGCCTGGGTGAGCGCCGGGGAGCCCGGGGGGTGGGCACGGCTCGCACGCCGGCGACACGGCCGCGGCCTTGGGCCTGGGCGGCACGGAGCGGGCAGCCCGGCCTGCGGGGAGGCGGCGGGGCGGCGCCGGGCGCCCGCTCGGCAGCGGGGCTTGAAGGGCGGGACGTGTCGCCCGTGCTGCCCATGGCGGAGGGGTCCCTGATCCTCCTGCTTCCCGCGGGCACCCCGCTAGGGCGGGACTGGCTGTCCGTGCCACCGGGTTTCCGCCCGTGGTTCTGTCCGGGTACGCGGCTCTACCTGGCTGGGCAGCGGCTCTTGCCCGGGATAGCGGGGCAGGGCCCGGACAGGCACCCCCCTGGCGGGCCTGGGTGCTGCAGGCTGGGGAGGCCGCACGCGGCGGGGCCCCTGGGACCCCTCCATACCCCCTAATCCCGGTGGGCGAAGCCCGTAGCGACTGTCAGCATCACTTCCCACCGGTTTGAGGCCGGCAGCCCGCGGGGAAATCCGTGTGATTCAGGATGCTACTCCTGATCTCGGGGACCGCACGTTTTGAGGAGGAGCCCTAGTATTTCTGAAGACGTGGCTCTGGACCTGCAGCCCTTTTGTTTTCATGCTGGGGAATGAGAGGTGTGGCTCTGGCTTCGCTGCGGGGTCACTGTTTTGCCTTTGGGAAGTCGGGGAGGCCCCCAGGCTACGGGTGGGCAATGCTGATCTCCATGCTCTCTGCCCATGCCATATCCTGCTCCTAGACTTCCTTCCCCTGAAGTGCGATGCCTGCGAGCAGATCTTCTGCACCGACCACATCGCTTATGCCCAGCACGATTGCACCTCTGCCTACAAGAAGGTAAGTGCAGGGAGCAGATCTCATCCACCCTCCTGCATGGAGCTGCTGAGCTTTTCTAGCCACCCATCATAATAATCTGTGGTTACTTTGGTCACTTGAGCAGTTACCCTTGGGATGTGTACCAAATCTGAAGATGTACCTGAAAGCCAGGATCTGCGTCTCAGTGCCACAAACATCTAACCCTCCCTCTCCCACTGGGTGAAGTGGTTTGGGCATCTCCCAGCCACACCATCTTCCCTTCCCAGAGTGTATGTCTGTGCCTCTGCACCTGCTGTACAAGCTGGTTGGAGGGTCATGAGCAGGATCTCAAACTGCAGCTGAAGCTGTGGAAGCCATGGTAGGCAGGTCCTGAAAGGGAGAGAGATGACTGTGCAGCATTCATGGTTGCCCAGCTACCTGCTCCCAGCTCCCTGTTGTTGTCTCTGCAGGATGTGCAGGTCCCAGTGTGTCCCCTCTGTAACACCCCAGTCCCTGTGAGGCGGGGGGAGATGCCTGATGTTGTGGTGGGGGAGCATATTGACCGTGACTGCAAGTCTGACCCTGCACAACGCAAGCGTAAGGTAGGTGCTGTGGGGCTCTGCCAGGTGAGCTCTGCCAGGTCTCTGACACAGCCTGGCAGTGGGATGAAAACAACACAGATTCAGCCCTGGCACAGGCTGATCCAGGGAGGGTTGGTGAGCTGGAGGCATCCTCAGGGCTTTGTGGAAGCTGTCAGGGGAGAAAGGTGATGGAGTGGGGCTGGGCAGCCACCTGGGACGTAAAGATGGTAAACTGTATGCTGCTATTAGGAAAATGCAGTTGGCAATTAGCTACCCCATCTTGCCAGGGGATGAAATTGCTGCAGGGAGCTGGCCCTGCAGGAATCCAGCCTGGCAGCAGCTGTAATGCCCAGGGCTGTCACTGCTCTGGTATGGAAGGCAGGAGTCCCTGGGCAAGGTAGTCTTTCTCCTGCTGTGCATTCTGTGGTTATGGAGATTCCTGTCTATGGAGACTGAGGCACCAGTGAATTACTAATGAACTATCTAAAGAAATTATTCAGAGACATCTAAAGAAAGCATTCAGAGACAAATTTCAGAGCCTTGCAGAAGATAACGCTGGTGGGGAAGGCTGGTCAGTGCTCAGGGCCTGACATGGAGAGAAGGGACAGCCCTACAGCATATGGTCCTTTTCAGCACTGCCGTGTCATCTTTCAGATCTTCACCAACAAGTGTTTGAAGCCTGGCTGCAAGCAGAAGGAGATGATGAAGGTGATCTGTGACCAGTGCCACAAGAACTATTGCCTCAAGCATCGGCACCCCCTGGACCACGACTGCAGTGGGGCAGGGCATCCCCTTTCCAAAGCAGGGTGAGGGCCTGAGAACAGACAGGCTGGGAGGGGTGGGGCTGTGTTTGCCAGATTGGTGACAGGGAAGAAGCCCGTTGTCTGGGACTGCTGCATTCTGACACTCCGTGCCCTTGTGCCAGGGTGTTCTCCTGCAGCACCAAGCACGCCAGTATACACAGTCTGTCCTGCAGCAAAACTGTCAGTACTGTCTGCTGACGGCTTTGCTCTTGCTTCTTTCCCCATCCCCTTATTCTGTAGCCAGTGGTTTCTGCCTGTCCTCGTACAGGGTTTTAGGGGGAGAAAGAGCACTTGAAACTCTTGAGAATAACAGCTGCAACATGGGAGGAAGAGGAGCCAGGGACGTGTCTCTCTTATCCAGCTTGATATCCCAAGGTGTTCAATGCCTAGGAATTGCTCATGATGGTAAACAGTTTCTCACAGGTGTCCTGTCTGTCCTAGGCATGCTGCAGTTACCAGAGCCCAGGCATCCTCCTCCAAAATAGTCACTGCATCAAGCAGCGGAGCAGCAGACAGCTCCTCTTCTCTGGCCTGTGCCAGGTAAGGTGATGGCCTGACTTGTAATTCTGAGGTGGGCATGACCAGGCTCATCTAGGCTCTCTGTGGAATGCCAGAGTCACAACCCCCTTCTTCTTGTGCCTCAGCAGGACTGATAGTCATACTAGGGCTCCCTGCCTTGACAATAACGCAGCTTTTCTTCTGCTTGCAGAGGAGGCAGAGCAGCTGCGTCGCAGACTCGCAGCACCTCCCCTCCAGCTGTCATGCTGCAGAATGGACTGGTGAGTGGCTTGGCCTGGCCACTTGGGGTGGTTTCTGTGCCCTCTAAGAAGTGACTGTAACAAATGCTTTCTAGCCCACACTTTGTAGGTGACTGTGCTCCCAGCTGTGTCTTCCCTGGCAGACAGTGATCCTGAATGTTCTGTGGGAGATCGGAGCTTGCTCTGGTGCCTGCGAATGACAGCTCTCAGCTAAGCACTAAGAGTTAAGCACTTGGTGCTTAGCTTTCCCCAAAGGGACAAAGTGCACCAGCCATTTTCCTTGGGTGTTGTCTTTCTACAGTACAAGCAAAGGCTGGAGGAGACTGGAAGTTGCTTTCCACTGGTACTCTTGGCATACTCCTGCATTAGCAAGCAGGATGTGTCTCCTTGGGCAGTGGGAGAGCACTGCTGATCTGTCCAGAGCCCCAGTTTATCACCTTTTTGTCTGGTCTCCTGGAGAGAGAAGATTTGCCCACCCTTGGCTAGGGAAGACTGTACCTACTACGTGTGCTTCAGGGCTGCTTCCTGCCCCCCAGCCTGGCCAAGCTGGTGACAAGGTGTTTTGTTTCAGAGTGAGGAAGAGGCCCTGCAGCGAGCTCTGGAGATGTCCCTGGCAGAGTCGGCACGCAGCTCAGCACAGCAGCCCAGGTACAGCCCCAAAGCATGTGGTGTGGTGTGTTGTGCACTCCCCTGTGTGTGAAAGGTGCCTGGGGAAGCATCATGTGGCTCTGGGATAACATTCCTCTCAGCACGTGTTTGCATATGATGCCTCTCTGGCTGACAGAGGAAAAAAGGAAGAGTCCAGAGCCAACAGGGAACTGTTCAGCAAGCAAGCCCCAGTCCTAGGGGTGCTGGTAGGGGACAGTGACTGACACACAGAGTAGGGCAAACTATTGTCTGACCACTTGTCAGCTAATGGGCTTGGCTGGAGCATGATAGGTGGAGTAGGGGTGTTCATGGAGGATACCCAGGAGCTCATGTCCCCAGGCACAGTGCCCAATGCTGCTAAAAGCACCATCTTACTGATTGGACTTAACAGGGCTCTCCTTGGCCCAAATTTCTGGCTGCCAGCCCCAGCTGGATCCTCTGCTCCCTCCCCAGCCCCATGCCTGTTCAAAGTTATCCTCAGTTGCTCCCTGCCTTAAGATATACTGGGGGTTGGAGTGAGAAGCTGAAACCCAGAAGGGCTCTGAGCACTCAGCCCCTGAACCTGAGGGAGGCTGAGGCACACAAGGCACCCCTCACTGTCCCAGCAGCACACAGGAGGAGGAGGATCTGGCACTGGCCCGGGCACTGTCGGCGAGCGAAGCCGAGTACCAGCAGTCGCAGCGGCAGGTGAGTGAGGCTGTGGGCTGATCCTGGCCTAGCTGTTTGAGGGAGGGGGCTCCCTGGGTTCTGCTTACTCTGGGCTCTCTCTAGCCTGGTCCTCACCAGGAGGGCAGCCCAGCCTGGGGCAGCAGCAGCATCACTGCTGAGCACTCATCTCTGGGAACCTGAGCACTGGATGTGCCCTCTTGTAGGAGAGGGGAAGAAGCCAGCTTGCCCTTGCTCACTGTGTGCTTCTCTGTTCCAGGGGCACGGTTCAAAGCCATCCAACTGCAGCATGTCCTAGGCAGGGGCAGCGGGCTGGGCCAGTGGACACAGGATCCTGCTTGTGACCCAAGGAGTGGCTCTGGCCTCCCACATGGATGCTGTGGGGCTCTGGCCCGGACACTGGTACCAAGAGCCCCTTGCCAAGGACAGCTCATCTCCCTGGGAGCTGTAAGCAACCAAATATACACTGACACTTCAGCCCTAGTACCTATATAAAATTAGTGCAGCAAATTGCTGATGCTCCTGGGGAGGTGAAGAGTGTACAGGATGGGGCTGGGTACACACTGACCAAAGCAAGCAGCAGCCCAGGGTCTGCACTTACCTGCAGTTGCCACAGCCATGTCCCAACACTGCTGGGACTGTGGGGCAAGGGCAGAGCTCTGTGGGGATGTCTCTGCATGCTCAGACACAGAGCTGGGATGTAGCTGCCTTCTGTAGTGGGGGGCTGGATTCCATCTCTGGGGAGGGCTGTGCCAGCCCGTCAGCAAAGAGCAAATGTGGCTGGGATGGTCTCTTGCCTGGGCATGGGATGGCTGAATGTGCAGCCTCCCAGCAGTGTGAAAGCAGCCCCCTCCCCACAGCCTCAGTGCCTCCCTGCTGTTTGCATGTACAAGAGCATGTTGGGCCTTACCCTGCTCACCTGGGGCACAAGACCTCTCTGAGACTGAATGGAGCTCCATTTCCTTTTTTGGTTTAATATAAATAACCTTGGCAGTGACTTGAATGGCAGCATCGCTCACATAGGATGGTTGCAGCTGCCTTCCTGCTGCCCTAAACTTAAACAGGGCCCTGTTTAAATGCTGCTGGGGTAGAAATGCCTCTGTTCTTCCAGTTGTGTTGCTGGAGATCCCCTCCTGGACAGCAGTGGCACAGAACCCCTCCTTACAGACAAAGCCCTGAGCCTAGCTAGAGCCTGGTTGGGTGGAGGGGATTTGTCCTGCTGGCCTCTTGTAGGGGGTCTGCAGCCATGCAGAGCTGTGCTGCTTTCCCACCTGCTGCTGCAACCATTCCTGCCTGCAGGGCTGTGCCTGGTTCTGCACAGGACTGGGCTGTCCTGCTCTGAGCAGCTGAGGGAGGGGGGTTCAGGCTGGGTCCAGGGAATGCTGAGACTTGTCAAAGTGCTGCTTGGGAGAAAATAAAAGCATAGTACAAGGTACAGAGGTACCTGAGGGAGCAGTCACTTGGTGTCCAGCCCAGAGTGGCACATCTCTGTGGATGGTGGTTTAAGCGGGGGGCACATAGGGATGAGGGGACACCAGCTGCCCTGAGGGGACACCAGCTGCCCTGCTCTTGCATTGCTGTTGGGGTGCAGCCCCCTGCCAAGCTCAGCCCTTTGTGTGGGGATGGGGCAGGCGCTCACAGCCTGCTCAACCCCTTGCTCACCTAAGCCCAAGGAGCTCAACCTCGTGGCAGAGCTGCCAGTTGACCCAAGGGCACAGGCTCTAACCCTGCCTGCCCCCACCAAAGGGCACGTACCCTGCCCAGAGGACACAGGCATGGACCTGGGAAGGACCTGGTTTAAGAAACTACACAACAGCAAAATAAACGTGTACAAATGTAGTGGAGTGTCCAACCAAGCCCCTGCAGCTCTAAGGGCAGGGCCCTTGCCTGCAGCCAGCAAAAGACTCCCAGGCAGTGTGGGGGCCTGGACCCAAGTCAGTGTCACAGCAGAACTCCTGGTCATGTTCATGACGCTTTCTTGCTGCTCTGGGGCTTCTCAGTGCGGTGCTCCTTGCTCTCGCTCTCGTCCCCAGTCTGCTGCTGCAGCCACATGCCAGCATACACACCTCCCTTCTGCAGCAGCTCCTCATGCCTGTGAGGAGAATGGAGGGATGCAGAGTGCTGAGCTGGCCACAGAGCCAGGGAGGGGATTCCTTCCCCCAGCCCTCCCCTTGTGCTCACCTCCCTCGCTCCACAATGTGTCCATCCTTAAGCACCAGGATCTGGTCTGCACCTACCACAGTGGAGAGCCTGCAGGGAGAAGCAGGTGTTACCCTGACTTGGGTGGCAGAGGGTTCCTGAGGGTTTGCATGGTGCCAGGAGATGCAGCCCCAGGGGCTCTCACCTCCTGAGCAGGGGGCAGGTCTGTGTGCTCCTCTTGTGGGATCTGGCCAGACCAGCCCTTTCCCCTTGTCCCTACCTGTGTGCAACAACGATGGTGGTGCGGTGGGCGCAGACCTTGGCCAGAGAAGCCTGGATGTTCCTCTCAGTCTCTGTGTCAAGTGCAGATGTGGCCTGCAAGGTGAGACACAACATGAGGAAGGGATAGAGGTCGTGTTGGCAGCTGCAGAGCTGGGTGAGGTTGGGCTGGGGCCACTGCTGTTACCTCATCCAGCAGGATGATGTGGGGACCCTTCAGGATGGTGCGTGCGATGGCAACGCGCTGCTTCTCACCCCCGCTCAGCTTCAGCCCCCGCTCTCCCACCTGGGTGTTGTATCCTGCAGCCACAAGAACAGAAACATGATGTGCTGGTGCCCTCTGAAATGGAGATGAGGACCTGCTGCCCTGGGAGGTCCTGCTGTGACTACACAGCCACATGGTGGAGCCTCAGCTTATCCCTGCCCAGGGGCTGATCTAGCCCTGGAAAGAAGACAGAAAAAGGCAAAGCAAGACACAAAGTCATGCAGGTGTCCCCATGGGAGATGTCACCCAAGGATACCTGTGAGGGCAGCTAGAAGGTCTTAGGGGAGCATGGGATGGCGGGAACTGCAGGGGTCTCACCATCAGGAAAAGAAAGGATACGGTCGTGGATGTCAGCAGCCCGGGCTGCCTCCTGTACCTCCTGGTCAGTGGCCAGGATCCGTCCATAGCGGATATTGTTGGCGATGGTGTCGTTGAAGAGCACCGTGTCCTGGGGCACCACCCCAATGTGAGCACGCAGCGAAGCCTGCTTCACCTGGGAGGCAGGGGAGAGGGCTCAGGCACACCCACACCAAATGCAAAGATCCCTCCAAAACCCAACCCTACCCTCAGCCATGAGCCCCATTCCTTGCAAGCTATGTGCTGTCAGCTGCATCTCCACTCTGCAGTGGGGGGCCCTGACAGGGTCCTGGACCTTCCCAGGGAGCTGTGGTCTGTACCCAGCATTTCAGCCTGGGGTCCTGGAGTCGCACCATTCTGCCACTTCTGGCACAGCCTGAAGAGGGGCTGTGGGGGCTGCATGCTCACCCCTGCCCTGGGGAGGTGCTGGTGCCTGCACTGAGCAGTGCTGCCCAGAGGCCCAGATGAGCTGGTGTGTCCTCCCTGGTCCTTGGAAGCCCTTCCCCCTCACCTGGGAGATGTCCTGACCGTCAATGCGGATGCAGCCACCCTGTACATCGTAGAAGCGGAAGAGCAGACGGATGATAGTGCTCTTTCCAGAGCCTGAAGGTCCCACCTAGATACAAAGGAAAAGGGACTTAGAGATGCCAATTCCTAGCTGCTGGAGGCCAGGGGCTGGACAGGAAAGGGCTGGTCCTGCTGGGGGCTGCCCTTCCCACCTTCCTATTTTCCAGCTTCTCTGTCCCCATCCTTCCCTCCCACAGTGGACTCACAGTCCCACTCTCACCAGAGCCAGGGTCTGCCCAGGCATCACAGAAAAAGAGACATCCTGCAGGATTTCCTTCCTGGAAGAGGGACATGGAGAGGGGCTCAGGGCCACTCCATGGCCCCACATCCCTGTAGCAGGTCCCAGCCTGTGCCCAGTACCCCATACCCATCTATGTAGCTGAAGTGCACATTCTCAAACTCAATCTGCCCAGCCTCCAAGCGCAGGTCGCTGGCATTCACCACATCCTTCACCTGTCGAAGTAGAGGCTCAGGCTCAGAGCCAGCCCAGGGCAGGACCACAGGCCCAGCGAGGGAGCAAGGTCCAGGAACGGTGGCACCCACCTCCTGCTCCTCATGGAAGAGCTCAAACATATTTTCCATGTCCACAAAGGAATTCTGGATCATCCTGAAGAGGGCAAAGACCAGAGCAAAGGGTTTGGGGGAGCACATACCAACCCAGTCACCCACGGAGAGGGGGACACCAGGCACTTCCACACCTCCCAGCATTACCTATAGTAAGTCCCGAACCAGTTGAGTGGCGTGTAGAGCTGGATTATGTAGGTGCCAAAGAGGACAAAATCCCCCACCTGGAAGGGACAGGGTATAGGGGTCTGTAACCACCAGCCCCAGGGCCCCACCTCAGCAGAGGTCTGCACAGGCTGGCACCAGCCTTACCTGCAGCTTGTTTTCAGTGACAAAGTAGGCACAGAGCAGGGACCCCGCCAGCAACCCAAGGCCAATGACCAGGTTCTGGGTCTGGTTGAGGAGGCCCAGCGAGGCACTGACCTTCCATTCTGAGACCTGGAAGAGACAAAGTCCTCTGGGATGCTGCTGCCTCCAAACCAGAGCAGTGGTGATCTCCATCATCCCCACAGGTGCCTGTGAGGTTTGGCTGGTTCCCCCTTTGTGCCCCTAAAGGTACTGAGCACCCCGTACCTGGTACTTGACAATGGCATCATTAAAGCGGTTCACCTCGTAGCTCTCTGCATTGTAGTACTTCACCTACAGGAGCAGAGCTGGTATCAGCACCCAAGCAGTCCTCAGTGACCCCCCCCAACTCCTACAGTACCGTCTCGAAATTGAGGAGCGAGTCCACAGCCCGGGACTTGGCCTCATTGTCCCGCGTGTTCATGTCCCGACGGTACTTGGTTCTCCACTCAGTGATGAAGATGGTCAGAGCTGTGGACAGGAGGAAGCTGCGTTGCAAGGCTCCTGCCACCCCACAGCCTGGCAGCCCCGCACCCTGAGCCCCCCCACTCACTCAGGTACAGGCTCATACACACGAAGATGATGAGGCCAAACCAAGCGCTGAAGACCGAGGTGAAGTAAACTATGCTGATGACAATATCCGCAATGGTGGGGACAATGCTGAAGATGATGTAGCTGGGGGGTGGGAGGGGAAATGGGACATCAGCCCAGCTCGGTGGGGCTGTCCAGCCAACCCCCCCACCCACCACAAGCACACTCTGACCTGAGCAGGCTGTTGATGCTGCTGGTGCCCCGGTCCACGCTACGCAGGACCTCACCAGTGCGACGCCCCAGGTGCCAGCGCAGGGACAGCCCATGCAGGTGGGCAAAGAGCTGCACCTGCACCTGCCTGTTGGTGAACTGCTGCACCCACACCCACAGGAAGGTGCGCAGGTTGCTCACAAAGCCAGTGGAACCTGCAGGGCAACACTGAAAGGTCAACCGAGATCAGCCCCACTGGGGCTTGCAGAAGACTTCCAAAAGTCCAGCTGGGAAAGGGGGATTTGGGATGAAGCCCATTCACTCTCCCTAACCTGGGACCAGCCCAGGTTGCTGATTCCAAGAGAACAGCAGTGATGGGGCATATGGGCTTCCCTGGCCACCCCAGAACTGGTATGATGTGCCCAATATCATCTCTCATCAGTGCTCCATCCTTCCCAATGGTCCTTACCAGCACCTCCACCTTGCAGGAACTTCAGCCCCACATAGCTGCAGACAGTCCAGGCCAGGGTGTGCCAGGGAGCACCCATTGTCAGCTCATTCACTGTGGGAAGTGTGCCAAGGGTCAGGATGGAGGGACAGGGAGCATCCCAGGGTGCCAGTGGGAACCAGCCCCAGCAGCCAGTGCTGGACCCTGACCCCCTGGACTCTGCTCCTGCCAAACCCCTGCAGCCCTCCAGGTCACCTCAACACCCCCCAGCACTTGGTGAGGCTGTGGTGAGCCTCACACCCCAAGCTCCAGGTGCCTCACCAATGTTCTTGTAGTAGATGGGCACGAAGACGTTGATGGCCCGCTCCAGCCCCATGAGTGCCATGCAGAACAGCACCAGCCCCTGCAGCAGGTGGTTGCCCCTCGGCCACATGTACGGCACCAGCAGCCGCAGCTTCCTCTGGAAATCCTTCCAGGTGGAGGTGGTTCTGCTGCCATCAGTCAGGAGTGGCTGGGGGAGAGCAGACCAAGGAGTCATTGCCCTGGCACCCCAATCCAGCTGGCAATGGTCCTGGGCAACACCCCAAGAAAACCAGTCCCACTCCAGAATGCCCACTCCATCCTCTAAACAGGGCTGCATCAGCAAGCACGGAGCTTGGGCAGCCCTAAACCTTGTCCTCCCACATCTCATGAAGATGCTGATCCCAGGGCAGCTGTATTTCCATTTTATCCCCAGCTCCTTCCTGGCCATATCCTAAAATTGCTTCAGTCCTAGGACTCACCTGGCTGTTTTCCACGTCCCGCTCCTCCTCATTGATTAGCAGCATGTAGGGCTTGTGGGGTAGCCCCGGGGCCTTCATGCCCAGGATGAAGAGCATGAATGTGCAGATGTAACGCAGCAGCCAGAAGCCAAACTGCACCTGAATGGAGAGTGAGAATTCAGCATCTCAGCTGGCCCTGAGTACAAGCCTGAGCATGGGATGGGTATTATCTGAGAGAGACAATGAGCAGAGCATGGGGATGGGGTGCAGTGTGCAAGGGGACACCCCACGCAGCTCAGTGGGAGGGCCTGGTTGAGCACAGCACCTCAGGCAGCACCCAGACTTCTTCCTTCCTTCCCACATTATCTGGCTCCATGCCCTCTGGCTCAAGGTGCACCTACTCTAAGGGGTACATGGGGGCAAAGGGGTGTGGGAATCAGGGAAACAGCCCTACTTCTGCACCTGGGTCTGTGCTGGGTAGAAGCAGGACAGGAGCTGGGTGGGGGCATGGAGAGATGTGTGATAACTGAGCTTGGGACTGAAACATGTGGCAGATGTGTGGGTGCAACCCAGAACTGTAAACATCCTGGGCATGGCAGTACATGCATACTCCAGCACCACACCATGATGCTGCAGTCCCTCCCATCCCCAAAAGTGCCTCGCCCCCTTTCCCTGGCCACAGATCGCCAGCCCACCTTCTGGTTGGTGTCCTCCAGTGCCCACCACCACAGAGGGCTCCTCCAGCACACCAGGGTCAGGTTCTCAGCAGCAAAGGCCAGTGCCCAAAAGAGGAGGAGAACAGTGCCGTGGCCCCGTGTTCGGTCATGGGCCAGCACCCGGGTGTGCTCCAGCTGCAGGAGGGCAATGGCACAGCCCCAGCTGAGGGCCCAGAGGCAGGCATACAGCAACATATACCCATAGAGCTGTCTCAGCCCCACTCCTTGCCACAGCAGCCCACCAAAGGGCTGCAGGGCCAGGAACAGGGACAGCAGGACCTGGCCACGGTAGAGGTGAGAGCGGGGGATGTACTTGGGCTCCATGGCACGGCTGAAGCGGGCGTAGCAGGCATACTGCAGGGCACCCAGCAACAGGCAGATGCTCAGCAGCACAGATGGCACCAACGTGAAGAAGAAGCAGGGCTGGAAGCCTTGCTGGACCCAGGCCTGGGTGATGGAGTTGTTGCCCTCACAGTAGCCCCCCAGCACGGCCATCCTGGCAGGTCACCAGCTGTGGAGAGAAGAGAGCCCGAGACAAGGTTTCAGGATCGGCCGTGGTACCACCTGCACAGAGGGACTCACAGTGGGATGGCATGGCCAAGCAGCAAGGGCCCTCATAGGGCAGGGGCAAGTACCGCTGGACATGGACACACATGACACGCTGCATGCAGCACACACAAGGCAGTGCATGCAAGCAGGGCCAGCTTTGCATGGCGATGGCCATGAGCTCCACACCTGCTGTGTGCCCTGGACGGGGGTACAACATTAGACTGGGCCCTCCAGAGCCACCCGGGCCCCTGAGGATGCCCTCGGACACGAGAACAGCGGGAGCCGCAGGGACAGGAAGGCAGAGTGAAGCCGGGAACGGTCTCAAGTGGGAGGGAGCAACGGCGGTGATGCAGCGGCAGGGGCGCGGGTGGGCGAGCGGGCGGGGATGCGGAGGATGCTCGGGGAATCGCGGGGCCGTGCAGGAGAGAGGCAAGGGCAAGGACAGGGACGCATCAAGGAAAAACTCGCAGAGGGTGAGGCAGAGGCCGCGCCGGGTGAATGTCCGGGCGGTGCCGGCGCCGCTCAGGCCCGGCACAGGCGGCCGCGGCCCCGCCGCCGCTGTGTCTCATCGGCCGCCGTGTCGGCCCCGCCGCGCCCGCTCACCTGCCCTGGGCCGCCGGCCTTGGCCCCGTCCGGGCCCCGCGCCGCCGCCCGCCGCTGCCAGCCGGGTCCCGGCGCCGCTCCGCCCCGCCCCGCTCCCCGCCCCGCGCCAGCACCGCCGGCTCCTGCCGCCCGCCTCCTTCCCGGCACCGGCACCGGCACCCCTGCGGGTGTCCCTTCCCCGGGCCCCCGTGCCCAGCCCCGGGCGGCACGGACCTCCCCCGCAGCGCCGGGGATGGGGAGCGGTCGGTGCCGTGGGGCACACTCCCGGGCCGGTAGGCACGGAGGGTCTCCGCCTCCGACGTGAGACGCCCGCTCCCGCTTATCGCCGCCGCCAGCCCGGCCCTGCGGGGCCGCGATAGCCCCAGGAGCCCCTGCGGGGCCTCCACAGAGGTCAGGCAGGACGGGCACTGCCGTCCCGGGGATAAATATAGCCCCTGCCTCCTCCTGGGAGCTCCCCGTGCCGCCGGAGCACGCGGCTGGCTCCTCCCAGCCTTCTGCTGCCATCGCAAGGCAGGCGCAGGTGGGCTGCACGCTACCACAGAGCGAAGGGAGACTCGGACACAGGCAGGGATGATACACCCCATCTTTATTAGACGGCTATACAGCTGTACAGCGAGGGCACGGGGGTTTGATACTGCACTCCCCAGGGACCTCCGTGCCCGCACATCTCAGGAGGAGATGAGGAAGAGTGGCTCGCCATGCACATGGGACACCGACGACACAAGCAAAACATGCGGCAAAGACTTGGGCCTGCTATGCCTGGCCTCTCCCTCCTGCCAGCCCAGGGAAAGATCCAGTTTCCCCCTGCCCCAGGGCACTGCCTTCAGCCATTCAGCTGTACAGACCAGCAGCAACTCCATTAAGAAGCCCAGACAGTGTCCCATAGGCCCCGAGAGGGGAGGCAGCAGCCTGAACACCAAGAGAAGCCACTGGAAAATCTGGGTTCCTAGATTTGCTTTCTACTTTCTTTCACCAAGCCATGATAGCCCCAAGCTGAAGCTGCTGTGGAGTGGTTGCAGCCACTTCTCCATGGAAGGACCCCAGCAGCCCCTAGGTCCACAGAGCCCTGACCCCAGCACTGAAGAGCTGATACCCACCCTGAGCTTGGCTTTAGAACACTCTGTTTGATCTCATACAGACCCCAGAGCAGTTGTAGCTCCAGCCCTGCTCAGCCCTCCCCATGGCAATAAGGAGCCTGCTACCCCAAAGAGCCTGCCCCTGTGCAAGCCCCCTGGCCTGCTCATGGCTACCCAGGTGCAGAAGCACTGGCAGCAGGTGGCTTAGAGCTGTCCCAGGCTCAAAGGGCAGAGGGCAATAACCCTGGCACGAGAAGAGGGATGGCCCTGGACTCCAGAGACAGCAGAGGAGGATGTGCAGTGCTCGCAGAGCGCATGACAAAAGCAAGCAGCCCCTGCCAGAGGCAAGGGGAATGGAAAGGAAGTGGTGGGCAGGAGTTAGCTGGGATGCAATTCCCCAGAAGCTGCAAAGAGAAAAGAGGGAAAACAGGAGGATGGTGGGAAGGTCTTGTCTGAGGCTATATTGCACAGCTAGGATCCTGATTCCCCACCACCATCCCAAGTCTGGGCTGAGGTGTGCCTCTCCTTTCTGGGTTCAGGATGCCCCTCCTTGCTCTGCCAGGCATGAGACAGCTGCATGGTCTCCACAGCAGCTGTCTGAAACCATGTTGTAAGCAAAAGGAAAGTTTCGGGAGGAAAGGAGGAGCTGGGAACCTCTGGGCAAGATTTGAGATGAACCAAACCCTTTGCCAGGGAAGAGGAAAGGCCCAGTTCCAGGAACAGCTGCATCAGGACAGAACCAATACAACAGCACCTGGGCATGGGGAAAAAGGCCTTTTTTGTGCCTGGAGAAAAGGAACCAACACACAGAGCACAAGACCTTCAGGGTGGGCTCTGAGTGGGCTATGAGCACTCTCGGAAGATGCCAGGCTGCTCCACACTGTGGGGTCTCTTTGGCACTGCAGGAGGGCCCACTAGTAGCCCACATCCCATAGGTGCCATACATGGGAGGATGCTGCTGCCCTGGCACGGAGGCATCACTCCAATGACCCTTTCTTGCATGCAGGGAATGGGCCAGCTGTCATGAGTCAGGGAAGAGCTGCAGCATTCTGGATCGAATCAGAGCTCTTCCCACCAGCTCTACATCTCACCTGTACTCATACCAGCAGCAGCCACCAGGGCCCATCCCTCTGCAGGGTGCAGGGACAGAGGGCTGGGTGACTGCCCCACTGTTGGCCTGCTCTGGGCTGAGAGGCACAACACTGGTCCTCTCTGGGAGGACTAACGTGGTTCTAGGCACCTTCTCAGGGCTGCAGGCAGGGCAGTGTGGTGCTACAGGCTGAGCTCCCTCAGACCACCCTCAACAACTCCTGCCCTCATTTTGACGGCAGATCCCAGCTTCGGGCGCACATCTGGATGGAGCTGATGCCATCTCCCATCCCTTTGAAGAGCAGCTGCTGCTGCTACCTCCAAAGCAGTCCACCAGCAGCTCCTCACTGCTAGTCCCGTCACATCAGTTTCCACAGGCTCTGCAGAGATCCTCCGACACGGACGGCACAGATGTGAACACAGACACAGCTATGTACTCACATACGCATTCACCCCACAAGTCAGAGTGGCGTTGACACATGGCTAGACACAAGGTGCCACAGCAAAGACGCTGGCCTGGCAAGTTTTGTCTCTTCAGCAATTGATGGCAACAAAATGTCCACTCAGTACAGGAGAAGAATCAAGCCCATGCCACATCCTGCTGTCCAGGTGGCTCCCAATCTGCAAGCCCCATGAGATCCCCAGTCTACCAGGCTATACCTGCAAGATAGAGAGACAATGTGGCACCTACTAGGACCAGCTGCCAGCACCCGAACCTGGCATCAGAGTACACCTTGCCCCTCTCAGCCACAGCCATCACCCTTACCTTGTGAATCTGTGGCGGAAGCTCATCCTCTGAGCTCTCCTCTGGCACAGGCTCTGGGTGCCTCGCTGACTGCCCGTCCTCGGCCCAGCCTCCCAGAGGAAGGCGGGAGAAATGTGATGGGGCTCTGTGCACTGTGCCTGGGTCTGCAAGAGAGGCAAGAAATTAGATTAGCTACCTGGAGGACTGCCAGTGTCTAGCCAGTCCATAAAGGACATGGGTTACAGAGCTCTGACCCAAACTCAGACCTCTGCCCTGGCTCCGTACCTGTGATGCCACCGTATCGGCGCTGGAAGCCAGTCTGCAGCGTGGCTGTCTCCTCGGCAGGCTGCCGTGGTGAGGAGAAGGGGTAGCTGGCAGAGCGGGGAATGGGGACGGGGCCACCCCGCTGAGTGTCCAGCTCTTCGTGGGCACTCTCCCCACTCTCGTCACTCTCCCGGCGGTGCCAAGTGTGCCGCTCGGGCTCCAGCTGGGCATGCTGCTTGTGCAACTGCAAGCCAAAACACGAGTGACTCAGCTGTGTGGGAGAAACCAGATGCCCAAACACACCCTCTCCGCAGTGCTGCATACACACTGGTTTTCTGGTGACAACGGACAGGGCAGCCCAGTCCTGCCTGCCTTGCTCCATGCCCCTGTGGCCAGCCCAGCTCTGGGTTGCTCACCTCGTGCATGTAGAGTGCATGAAGACTCATCTCAGTCGAGGCATACTCCGACAGGATCATACTCTGCAGTTGACCCTCCCAGGCGCTGCTCCCCGAGCTCACGGTCCTTGCATCAGCACTGCCATGGAACACACAAGTAGTGTTTCCTGCCCAGGTGCCCCCACAATGCCCAGCCCCTCTCCACTCTAATGTCAGGCTCACAGAGATCTGCTCCTGAACTGGGTATGAACAGGCCCCTCTGCAGCATCTCCCAAAATACACAAGCCCTGCTATGGCACTGCCTCTTCCCTACACAGGGGTCTTTCACCACTGTACCTACAGGAGAACAATAGGACCCTGACACTATCCTTTGGGGCCAGACTTAGCACCTGGCACCAGCACCTAGACCTGAGTCTAACTCTGCTTGTGAATGTCTCTCTCTGTCCAAACTGCAGAGATAAATGCCACCGTGCATCTAGGACAACAGGATGGCATTTGGGCAAAGGGTAAAGGAATGTCCAAGGCTGCCCTTCTCCAGCCAGCAGCTTACCCAGAGGCTGTCATGGCACTGGCACCACGAGGCTGGGCTCCCTCTCCGTCCCTTCCCGATGCCTGGAAGCCACTGGAAGGCTGCTGGGCAGACTGGAGTGGGGAGAAGGAACGCAGAGCCGAGGCCACTTCTGAGAGATGGCGGGAAGCCTGTCCGTCCCGGCTCATGTGGAAGCCCAGTGCTGAGGAGCCTGCTATCACATTGGCAATCAGGCTGTGAGGCTGCAGAGTTCAAAGAGAAAGTGTCACTCACCAGACACACAGAGCTGGGCTATCTTGCCCCCTCTCTCATCTCACAGGGCTCTAGTACAGCCTGTTACCTTCTCTAGAAACCCAGAAGTGTCCCAGATAGTGCTGATCTACCACATTTTCATCCTCAGATACATCCCAGGCAAGGGCAAAATTACCCAGAGGGCCTGACGATGAATTTCCCAGCATGTAGCAAGCACCCCAAGAACAACCCACATGCCCTGAGCCTGGGCACCTCTGACTCCGACTGCAGGGACTGGATGGAGCTGAAGAGGGCATTTTCAGGGAGCACAGCCTGCTGAGCCAGGGCCACGCTGCTGTCCCGGTGCACCCGCTCCTTCAGGAAGCCGATGAAGGCTGTGCTCTCGCGGGGTGGCTGCCACTTGGGGTTGGTGATGGCAAAGTGCATGAGGGATAGCTCCGTCTTGCCATCCTCAGCCTGCTGGTAAATGGAGGCCTCCGTCTTTCCTGCTGACATCCACTGTGGACAAGAGACAGGTAATGAGAGACAGGATCTGCTTTGCAACCCTGCCAGCCCTGGGAATCCTGCAATCAGTCTGAGCAAAGCATGCAACACCCAGCCCATGCAAGGCCATGGCGCCCTATGTAGCAGATGCTACACCAGAAGTCCCCATGCTCATTCAGCCATCTCAGGAGAAGAAGCAACAAACACAGTTTGTTCCAACTCCATCTCAGAACATGAACTGCTGCAAGGGAACTGGGGAGCTAGGAACAGTCACACAGACAGGAACAATTAGAGTCAATAAATAACTCTTCTTAAAAGTTTCCTGCCACAATGAGTTCACTTCCTTCCTAGTTAATGACTGCGTCACTAGGAAGTCTTTCCCTAGGCAAGTAACCTAAATTCCAAGGCACAGAAAACAGATGGATCCCTTTTCCCTCCATCATAGATTTTTCATAATGGAAAATGCTTCCTATTTCCTCTAGACTGCTTCTCTCCAGAGCACAAGTAGGAGAGAAGTGGCCACACTTTCTAAATGTCCACATTTCACTCTCCTGAGGACACAGAACCCTTGGCTGTGAAAACAGGCAATGACATCAAAGACATGACACAGCCTGATTCCCGAAGCATCTGGTCAATAATCACAGCTGGGCCACGAGAGCCTTCTGGAGCTGGTGACCAGTGGTGCCAAAGCCAGACACCCTACCAAGAGGTGGGTGGCTGGGCTGTGGGCTGCCAGGAGTGGCGAGTTTGGGCCTCTCGTGGGTCTAAAGGAGCAGACATGCCGGTGGGCAGCACAGAACCTACCGCAGGGTGGCCGTGCTGGCGCACGTCCATCTGGGCAAAGGAGCAGGTGTCACCCACACCCACCACCTCCACGGTGAAGTTACGGAAGAAGTCAACAATGTCCAAGGACTTGGGCCGCAGGCAGATGATGAGGATCAAAGGCGTAATGATGGGACTCAGGAGCTCTTCCAGGATGAAGACCTGAGCACAGAAATGATGGGTTCAGCACAAACTTGAGGGTCAAAAAACCCCCAATCCTGAAACAGACCCCAGAGGTAGCCCTCCATCTTCTGGGGCAGGGTATCTCTGAGGATGCTGCCTTGTTCCTCTCTAAGCCCAGGAGCTGTTGAGCTCTCCAGCACCTTCTCTGTCCTGTGATGGGGGTAAGTCCCCAGCCCCACAGTTAAGCCAAGCTCACCGCTTTGTACTGGAAGAGCTGGGCAAACTCGTCCCTGGTCTCGTAGCGGTGGGCGTTGCCCTGCCAGTGGTCAGGCATGTAGTGGATGTGTGCCAGGATAACTCGCAGCAGCTGCTCTGGGCAGAAGACCAGGTGCTGGTCAGGGATGAAAGACCTGCACAACAGAACAGGGAAATATCACAGCATTACACCTCAGTTCCTGAGAGATGTCATCTTGGGAGGGCAGGGTGACTGGCCCATATCACAGCTCTACCTGTAGCCTTCTGACCAGACCAGCCCCCCATACCATACAACCACTGCAGCCAGGATCACTACCTCTCCCCAGCCATGCCCCTCATCCACACAGATTCACATCCATTTGCAAGCAAAGAGCATGTCTACAATCCGTGTGGATTGCTGCCAGCCCCACTGCTCCTATAGCACTGCCAGGAGCATGGGGCAGCACAGACCCACCTCACCTGCACACGGTGATGCCCACCCCGAGCAGGGTGACCGTGGTCAGGACGTGCTCAACCGCAAGCACATCCTCATCATAGATGGTGAGAGCGATGAGCACAGCCAGGATGGAGCCAGCAAAGAAGGCCACGTTCTTGGCCACGATGGTGAGAAGCGGGGAGATAAAGCAGTTCATGTACTTGGAAGCTGGCTTGTACCCCTTGCTGAGGCGCGAGTGCAGTTCGTGATCCAGCTCGTTGAAGTGACGCAGGTAACAGCGCCCATAGAGAGACCAGCAGCGGGCACCCAGGCTGCCCGGCTCCCGCTTCAGGATCTCCGTGTAGCTGAAGAAAGCATAGAGGATCTGCCAGATGAGGATGAGGGGGCAGAGGAGGAAGTTAGCAATCCCAATCCAGAGGATGCGGGTGCTGAGCTTCTCAGCCAGCTCCAGGCGGTTCCCAGCCCGCTTGTATTCAGCCTTCAGGCTCCACTCGTTCTCAAAGAGGGAGCCAGGACCCCAGAAGAAGATGAGCTCAAAGTTGTACTTGAGCCCACGCGTGTAGAAGACGGTGTCTCCCAGCAGGGGCAGGCGGAAGCGGATGGGCAGCAGTGACTTGTTCACCATGGCCACCATGTAGTTCTTGAAGCGGAGGATGCGGTGATAGATGTCCAGCTCTGTCAGCTCCTTCTTGTGGATGCAGATCTGGTGCTCCTTCTGGATCTGCACAATGCGGGCCTGCACCTCCTGCCAGGTGTAGTAGGGCAGGGTGGACTGGAAGGTGGACAAGCAGCAAGATTAGGAGCAAGAAGTATCCAGGGACAGAAGCCAGGTCCCAGCACACAGCTCGGGGTGCTGACAAAGTGCATGGAACACCAGGGCGTGAGGCACCTTCTGGCACCTCTTCAGCCTGCAGCAGGCAAACCCCACACCGTGCCAAGGTGCCCTTTACCCCTAGATTAGCACAGATGATTGTTTCCCAGCCACGCATGCACCAGCTTCCTTGGAGGCATAAACACAGGTCCAGGCTTCCGTGGTTCCTCCCAGAGCTGCCATTTGGAGTCAGCAGGGAGAAACAAACATGGAAGGACTTAAGCAGTGTCCCAGAGGGAGCCCATGGAAAAACTGGGGACAATACAAGCCTTTCAGCTCACCCCACCTTTCTCAAGATACTTTCTCTCTCCAAAGGATGTGCACATGCATTTTCATGTTGTTCATCAGAGCAAGGACTCTGGACTAGGCTGTCTATGCAAGCCTCAAACCCCGTCTGTAACACACTGATCTGCTGTGTGACCTTCACAACTAAGTAGCTCCAAGCCTCCTAAATAAACAAGGAAGCTGAGGTTGTTCACATCCCAGGGAGGTACGAGGATATCCTCACTTATGCTGTCTCTGTGGAAGGCATCACAGAAAAGGCCACCACTGAAGAACACACATATTGGGTGGCATATGGCAGAGGCACGCGCCAGCAGGCGGAGAGGCAGACTGAGCACAGAGAGGTTAACACAGAATAAACTGGCTGCTGGAGAAGAGGCTGAAAGGAGATCATGTGGCTATGGAGGAAGAGTGCTCAGTCTGACTGAGAAGAGGAGAGGCATGAAGGCAAGTTGCAACCACCAGCAAATGCCTCCCATGGCCCTTGGCAACCTCGCATGCAGCCCCTGGCTCAGTGACTTACCATGGGGATCTTCAGGGCATTGATGTAGAAAGAGTGAATCTCCCAGTAGCAGCAGATATTGTAGATAAATTTGACGAGTCGGTGGATCCAGAAAACCCCAGCTATCACCAGGATGCAGATGAGGAAGCTGTTTGCCTGGATTCTGTAAGCAAGAAGAGGCAAGTAGTGGGACACAGGCCCAGACAGGAGCCCTGAGTATGTAGGAAAACAAGAGCAGTGGCTAACATGCCCTCCACTGCCCCTACCTTGCACTGCAGACATTTGGAGGCAGGAAGGCATCTGGCAGAGTCACCTTAATGGGCTCAGTGGGATGCTGGCTGTGATTTAATGCTTTGTTGGCAAAGAGGATGTCATAATCAACACAGCTGATAAGAAAGGTGGTGAATGCCACCACAAAGATGAACTGCCTGTGAAAAAAGAGAAGTGTTGTGAGGGAATCACCCTTCTGCTCCACCACAAAACGTGAAGCAGCCAGGGTCATATGCCACAGAGATGCAATCCCACAGCCATGGCAGCAGGAATGTTCACAGGCAACAGTTCCTCAAAGTGAAATGCAGGTTTGGGGCATGGAAGACCCTGATGAAGGGGAGACAGGACAATTATGAAAGGAGCCCTTCCACCTACACAGCTGCAAGTGCTTGTGGCAAGTGCCTGTGGCTGTTCCCCAGCAGCCACAACAGAGGGGAACCTGCACTTACATGAGCTCAAAGATCTCTCCGATGAGCATGCAAGTGAAGCCATTCTTCTGATGCAGGTTATAGACGTGAAAGCCACAGTCAAGGAAAACAGCATGGAGACTCCTTTCTGATGAAGGATGAAGAGGGTTCTGTCCCACTGATTTCCATAGCTCCTCAGCCAAGTCTCCCTTCACCACCAAGAAAAAATCTCTCCCACCCCTACTTTTCAGCAAGTTGGTTCCCCAGTGCAGGAAAACACACTCTGCCTAGGTAAAGCACAGGTGGGGTAGAGGGACTTGGCTTCGTTCATGCTCCTTCCTTCCTGCACTCAACACCCACAAAACAGAAACTCAGCCTGCACTCAGGCTGCACAACGGTGCATAGGGCAGGGCAGGCTAGAGCAGGACAAGACAGAGACAGACAAAATGCATTTATTGGCACCTGCACCTGCTCCTGCCCCCAGCAATGCGGTCAGCATAATTAACACCATTTCACAAGGCAAGCAGCCCTGCTGTGTCACCGAGGGTGTCACCTATTAGTGGGTCACCCTTTGCCCAGTTATCAGGCACTGAAGGTCCTGTGAACCAAGTAGATAAATCAAACGGGTTTCTGCTTTCCCTCCCCATGGGCCTCAAGATTCCTTGGCACCAGGCTGATTACTCTCTTCCGTGCTGTCCTTGAAGGTCCCGGGCATCTGGCCAACCCAACAGAGGTGATGACCCCATCACAGAAGAGGGAGTATTAACAGCACCCAGAGCACTATCCACAAAATCAAGGAGTTACAAATTCTAAGTGGGAACTTGTATCCCAGCTGCTGGTGGACAATGAGACCCAGGACCCCTCAGCAGCCAGGGATACCTCCACTGTCATCTGCTTCCAATGAGGACTAAGTGAATGACTCAAATTCCTTTATGTGATTTTTGAGACTACATTATGATCATTGATACAGCAAACCATATATTAAGATATGTCCTGATCTGTAAAGAGTCCAGCTGATTAGAAACCATGGAGTAAGAGATACTATAAAATTCTGTTCTATGCTACTTATAAAATTGTACTACACTGATTCTGCCTACAGAAATCCTGTACTACCCTGATTGTAAATGCCACGCTAGCAATAAAATTCTGTTAAGAATATAACACATTAACTGTAATGACAACAGTATCATCGTCACTTTCCCAAGGATTCCTAGAAGCACGTGTATGACCCTGTGTCAAGTGACAGCGTCCCAAGGCATGGGGGGTTCTGTCAGCCCCTCTGGAGCTGTGTACTGTCCTACAGGAGTGGCTGACACTAGCCAAGCTCCAAGTTACACAAAGCTCTGTGTTTTCCCTGTACTTAGAGCCGGGAGGAGGGGGATACATCCCGCCTGACCCTCGCCCTGCAAAAGGATATGCGAGAGAAGAACAGGTCGAGGTTCTCGATGTGATGCCACGGAGCTGAAGGAAGAAGCAGCACAGGGTGAGGGGTCCTGAGCACACCCACCCCTGGTGTTGTCACCAGCACAACCTACCCCTTACCCGCTGCCCCTGGCACCCGAGGCCCCAGACAGCCCCGCAGTTGCCACTCTAGCTCCCCTTGGAGGAGGGGAGATATCCAGCCTCTCCCCGGTGCCCCCGGCCTCTTCCGCACCCCGCGCCGGCCAGGCCCCAACCCCCGGTGCCATCGCTCACACTTGGCGCCCTCGGGGACGTGGACGAGCAGGTCGCCGCCGCCGGGGGGAGACTCGGTAGAGGAGCTCTCCAGGCGCTGGTACTGCGTCTCGAAGTGGGCCATGGCGGGGCCCCGCGCCGCCGCCGCCGCCACCGGCGCGGCCCGGCCCGGCCCGGCCCGCTCGGCCCCGCCCGCGACTGGCGGGCACGGCGCCCAATGGCGAGCGGGGGGTGGGACGCGGCAGCCAATGGGCGCGCGGGATGTGACGAGGGCGCTTCCGGGCCCGGCGGCGGCGGTCGCGCGTGAGCGGCGGGGCGGGCACGGGGGAGCGGGGCGGGCACGAGGGAGCAGCCCCGGCACGAGGGAGCAGCCCCGGCACGAGGGAGCAGCCCCGCGGGTGACGGGGGTGCGGCGGCCCGGGGCTGACGCGGATAGGCGGCTTGGGGAAGGGGGATCGCGCACGGGCGCCGGGCGTGGTGCGGGATTGTCCCGAACACAGAGCTTGGACCGGGGCAGAGCGGTGGGCCCGCGGGGCCAGTGTCGGGGCGGTCACTGGCGGGTGGTTCTCGACGGGCCCGTTCCTCAGATGCTGTCCCGTGCCTGGAAGCAGTAGCCATGCCGGAGAGCTGGTCGGTGTTTGAGGCCGCCCAGGACCCTGAACTCCTGCACGGGCTGAGCCTGGTCACCGGAGATGCTGCGGATGCGGGTGCTGCCCAGCCGGCTCCTGCGAGCCACGGTGCGTGGGGCTCCGCGGGAACGGCGGGAGGGAGGTTATCTAAGCTCGTGTCTGCCACAGATTTGTGTTCCGTCCCCAACTCAGCTTGGGTGATCACCCTGGAGCTTGGCCATGGGAGCTACCTGGTGGGTGGGTAAATCGACTTTTGGTGACACCCCAAAGTCCCCGAAGCTCTTTCAACCATAGGTTTCTTTGGGTTGGCTGAGGAGGGACCGAGGAAGCTCCACTCCTTGCAGGGCTGCCTGTGCACAGCCCTCCCTTGTTCTTCCAGAGAAACCTGCAGCAGCCAGCTGTGAGGAGAAGCCCCATGGGGTCGCCGAGGTGCCAGAGAGGATGTGTTGCTTGACCTGCGGGCAGGTGTTTGGGAGCCGGGAGGAGCAGGTGAGCAGGGCTGAGCAGTATGGAGTGGGAGTGGGGCTAGCATGAGTGGTGGGATCCTGCTGTGGAAGCTCAGCCCCAGCATGGTGCAGCCCAGTGCTGGCTGTTTCCCCATTGCTCACAACCTATTGGGATCTGGCACTCAAACCTCGTATGTTATCAATTAAAGGCATCATTTACTGGAAGTAAAGGGTAAGTGCAGCAGAGGCCTGTACTTGTTCAGGTTAATTGTTTCATGGGTAACTCCTTAAAATACTGTGATTTTCCAGTCAGGACTGCTGAAGGAGCCCCGCCATCAGTTTAGTCCTTGGGGTCTGTCACCTCATGCCCTTTGGTGGTGATGGCTTTCATGGACCACCAAGATGCTGCCAGCTCATGCTTTTCTTGCTCCACAGACTGAGCACTACCGTCTTGACTGGCACCGCTTCAACCTGAAGCAGCGACTCCTGGGGCGCCGGACGCTGCCTGAAGAAGTGTTTGAGGAGAAAACCCGCACAGGTGAGAAGCTGGATTGTCTGCTTTGGAGCCCAGGGGCTGTCAGGAACCTCACTGGGGTTTTTCTGTACAGGGATGAAGCCCTCTGCTAGTGCAGGATTCCTTTATTCTGTCCCTGTGGGGTCTTCTCAGGGTCCAGCACTGCTCCTGAGCTGTTAGGATTTGTTATAGACAGAAGGGGGTGTTTTAACTGAGCCCCTGCCTAAGCATGTCTGGGGATCCAGAGCTCCAAACTGCTATCTCCCCGGGTCACAGCCTGTTTGTGATATATAGGGTTATTTGACAGAACATTTCTGGGGTCATGTGCACTCTGAAAGTGCCCTTGAAGTCACCTAGAGAGTTTTGGGGAGGCTGTTCAATAATCTTTGCCTTATTTCACTGCATCTTTCTTTTCCTTGCAGGTGATGTTTCCAGCATCTCAGGATCTGACTCAGATAGCTCTGATGCGAGCAGTGAGTCGGAGTTGCTGCCCTCTGTCAGTGACACTGGCCAGACCCCCCAGATTCCCCGCTCCCACAAAGTGCTGCTCCGCAATGCCAAGGGCCAGCTCATCTCTGCCTACCGCTGTGTGCTGCTCACTGGGAAGGCAAGTCACAGCCCAGCTGTTTGGGAGAGGGAGTCCAGAAAAGGTGGGGGGCACTTGGGCGTAGATGTCTCTCTGACATCTTTACCTCCTGTGGTAGGAAGGGTGGACTCTGGTGCCAGGTCAGAGCCCCAGACTTGTTGGTGGCCTGTTATTTGGCTCTGGGGTGCTCCCAAAAACCTGCTTCTGGTGCTAGCAGAGAGGCTGGTCTCTGTCCTGGGGACAGCAGGAGGTAAGGAGGTAACACCATGGGTACTAACAAGTGTGTCTGTGTATCAGGGTGACATTGAGGAGCCGGTGGAGCTGACAGCATCACTGCAGAGCCTCAGTGCAAGCACATGCTGGGTTGTGCTGATGATGGGTGGTGGGCACTTCGCAGGAGCAGTGTTCCGGGGGTGAGTACAGTGGGACCGTCCCTCTGAGCACAGTCAGCTGGAGCTGCTTTTGCATGTTAATGCCACGCACACTAAGCTCTGTGGCTTATGCCTGCCCCTCTCCACAGCCTGCAGGTGCAGGAGCACAAGACCTTCCACCGGTACACGGTGCGAGCACGGCGGGGCACAGCGCAGGGCCTTCGGGACGCCCAGACCCCGGGCTCAGCCCCCAGATCCGCTGGGGCCTCCCTGCGCCGCTACAACGAGGCTGCTCTGCTCAAGGTGAGGGTGCACTTGGCAGGGAGTGCTCCTGCTGCCTCTGCCACGTTGCTGCTGGGGGCCATGGCAGGGGCGGTGGGCTCTGGAAAAGGGGCAGGGCCCAGCTGAGGCTACTCTCTCTGGATTTGTCCCTACTCCAGAGCTACATTTGCCCACATAGTGTGCTCAGGATCCCATAAAGCTTCTCCTTTCTCCCCAGGATATTCAGGACCTCCTGGCGGCCTGGGCACAGCACCTGAGTGAAGCTCAGCGCATCTTCCTCCGGGCCCCTCATCACAACCGTGCGCTGCTCTTCGGTGGCAGGAGCCCACCCCTCACCCGAGGGGACCCTCGCATCTGCCACATCCCCCTCAGCACCCGCAGGGCCACCCTGCGAGAGGTGCTGCGAGTCCACGCCACGCTGGCCAACCTGCAGGTGTATGGTGAGTTGGGCCAGCCCTTGTGCCTGTGGGTCAGGGCAGGTGGGGTGACATGGTCCCTCGTGCATTAGGGGACACTACCCTATGGGGTGGAGGTGCTAGCTCTTCAGCCCTCAGACCCTGGAGACATGGGGTGCTCCCTGTCCCCAGGTAGTGACAGGAGCACCCTTGCTGCCCAGGGAAGGACACGCCACTGGAGGACATCACTGGGTCCCCCAGGAAGGTCTGGCAGAAGAGGCAGCAGAAGGCAGAGGTGCATCCCCCGCAGGAGGACACAACTGGTGAGTTGAACCATGGAGGGAGACATGACTCTGAGCAAGCAGGAGGGGTTTGATGTTATGGCATGGGCATGGGCCAGATTTGCAGCTTCAGAGTGCGGCTGGACAGGAGAAAGACAGGGTGTTCTTGGCTCAGAGCCCCGAGTTCTGTGTGTGGAGCCCTAGCCCCAGTCTTATCACCCTCCTCAGCCCCAGAGGAGGAGGAGGAAGAGGAGGAAGAAAGCCCTGCAGGAGAACTGGAGACTGTGGAAGTGACACTGGGGACCTTGGACCTCCGGGAGTTCGAAGTGATGCCCAAGCGAAACCGCAAAAGGAGGAAGAAGAGGGACAAGAAGGTGGAGAAAGGTGAGGGGAAGAACTGGCAGGGGCAGTGTAGGAAGGCCATGGCTGGGATGCAGGCTGACACTGACCCTCTTCCTCACGTGCTGCCTGTGCAGGGCCGTGTGCTAAAGAGGCTGGTGGGCAACCTGGCTTGGAGGCAGTGACAGAGCTTCAGGGGGAGGCTGAGGCTGGGCTGCTTCCCTGGAGCAATGGAGGTAAGTGGTGTTGGGAGCTGTGTTGGCTGGATGCTCGCCCCATTTACTGGTGGCTTTTCAGTGGGGTGAAGAGCACATTGTCATGCAGATACTCAGAACAGCTGGGTCTGAGAAGTCTTTAGTGCAGTTGCAGTCATGTGCTTTCGAGTGAGCTGTGTGTTTGGAGCCAAGGGGACCAGGCAGCACCTGGCTAAGCCAGGTGTGTTGGGGGGATTAGAGTGGGTCTTACTGCAGGAGGAGACTTGGCTGCTGACAACAGTGCCTAGCAATGCCATAGCACATGGCCACAGACTCTGAAGGTGCTGGAGATCCTGCAGTGCCCAAATCCAGCTAGCAAGCTGAGGCATTGTGTGTGTTCCCTGGCCAGACCAGAGTGTTGCTTTGCCCAATCTGCCCATCAGACTCCCCTCCTGTTCTTCCCTCACAGGAGACCTTCAGACCCAGCTCTGCGATGCTCTGTTCACTGCCTGCAAGACAGGGGATGTGCAGACACTGCGGCACCTCCTGGGAGTGCCAGAGAATGGGGGCCTGCCAGAGCACAGTGAAGATGGGCAGTCTCTGGATATGGCCCGCTCCCTGCTGAACCAGCCCGTGGACGAGCAGGGCTGCACCCTGCTTCACGTGGCAGCTCAGGCTGGCAGGGCTGAGGCTGTGTGTCTGCTGCTGCAGGCAGGAGCGGACCCTGCCCTCAGGTATGGCTGCAGGGCACCCAGTGGTTCATAACTCCAGCTGTGAGAGTCCAGCAACTCACTCCTGTCTCAGCCACAAGAAACTGGTGCCAGTCTTGTCCTGGGACAGCCAGTATTGGTCTCTGTGACCCGGGATGTCTGAGGTTTTTATGGGAGGGCTAGGAGCTGAACCACCCTTCTCTCTGCCTGCCTGGTCTGGCATGGCAGCAGGGGGCACTGCCTCAAGGTGCACCCAGCTTTATTGGTGGGCTGTTCCAAGGGCCAGGATGAGACAAAAGCCCCATGCAGGGGCTTTGAGAGGCAAGGAGGACTTGGAGGATTCTGGTATAGGGATAAGGAACTTTCCCCTCCTTGGCTGTGATGTTGTGGCCTGCAGTACACGCTGCTCATCTCTGGGGGGATCTCTGGGCTCACAGCCCAGTGGGATGCAAACAGTGAGATGGCAGTGTGAGCAAGCTGGTCTCCCTTGTCTCACAGGGACAGGCAGGAGAGGACTCCATACTGCACCTCTGCTGACAGACGGACCCGCAATGCCTTCCGCAAGTTCATGGTGGCCCATCCAGACAAGTACGACTACAGCCGTGCCAAGGTGGGGCCTGCCCGCTGCCCTCACCCACAGGGGAGCCCCAGAGCAAAGCTCTCCCTTCCCACTCGTGCATTGCCCCGGCTCAGTGGGAGATGCTGCCTGCCCTCAGGTGCCAGGGCCCCTGACACAGGAGATGGAGGCCAAGAAGCTGGAGAAGAAGCGGGCACAGAAAGCCCAGCGGAAGCAACGGGAGCAAGCACAGCGGGAGGAGCAGCACCGCCGGGAGCAGGAGCAGGAAAGGAAGCAGTGGTTTGCAGCCCTGTCTGACAGGGAGAAGGTGAGGATTGGGAAGGGGATCCAGCCCAGAGGGGGCGGTGCTGATGTGGTGGGCTCTGGGCACAGCAGCTCCCAGGGCTGCAGGGGCTGACCTGTCTCTGCTCCCCAGAGGGCACTGGCTGCTGAGAGGAGGTTGGCTGCACAGCTGCAGGACACCAGCACGACTCCTGCCAACATCAGGTAACCATCCCAGCAGCATGGCTCTGAAGACAAATCCTCCCATGTCAGTACAGCTGTTCCCTGCCTTTCTCGCTCCAGTTCTCATTTCCAGTCCAAAGCTATTCCTGACCACTCAATTCCCACTAGTGCTTGGGTAAAAGTTTCCTCCCTCTCTTGCCCTGCTCCCCTGAAATATTTTGCTAAGGATGACTTGGTCCACTTCCAGCCAGATCTGCAGCAAGCCAACGCCCCAAGCCACTCCTGTTTACTTTCCTCTGCCACCCCACCAGGTTTGTTGGCAGCCAGCATTCCCCATGCTTAGCTGGGCAGGGGCTTTACAACCTTTATAGGGCCAAGCCCCTAAATGTGGTATTCACACCTAAATGTTCATTCTGCCTCAAAGTACCTCACATCACGCTCTGACAGACCATGTCCCCCAGGTAGTATGTCCTGGCCAGGCCACGGGGTGAGCACATCAGCCCTGTGGGACCAGAGGAGCCCCAGCTCCCTCAGGCTGCTGGTGTCTTGTGTCACAGTCCAGGCAGGGAATCCTTTCCTCTACTAACTCTTTTACAAGTGTCCCCTTTGCTCAGGGCCAGCTCTGCTCTTTCCTGCAGCCGCTGCTGGCAGTGTGGAGAGTCCCTGTTGGGACGGATCCCCTTCCACTACCTCGACTTCTCCTTCTGCTCCACGGCCTGCCTGCAAACACACCGCCGGGCCCAGGCTGGCCACACCTAACGCTGGAGGCTGCTGCTACCTGCCAAGGACCACTGTGGTGGGGATGTGGCTGAGCACTGGCTGTGCAGCAAGGGAGAGCCTGTGCAGCAGCAATGGTCAGAGGGACTAAGCTGGCCATGTCACTCTCTGGGCATGAATATCCCTCTGGGTGGTGACTCTGGCAAAGTTAATAACTGAGAGGTCTCCATGTGCTAGTGTGAGGGGCTGGGACTGTTTGATGGCCTGGCTTCAGCCAGGGGTCCTGCTGCCAGCTTTTCTCATGGCTACCTCACAGGTTGCTATCTGTAGGTGTAAGGACAGATCCTGACACATACAGACCCTGCAGCCCTGAGCTACCTCCAGCCATGCCTGTGGACACCATCAAGGCTGTGCTTTTACCTGTCCTCTCCTGGCTGCCATCAGCATCTCAGTCATCATGTTAGCAGCTACTTCCTCTGCCTACATTGTCAATAAAGAGGTGCCTTGACCCCCTGGCCATGGGGGAATCAGCATGGTCACTGGAACTATTTGGGATGAGTGTGGCATTGACATGCACATCAAGCTCAGTCCTGGGTCCCTTACTCCTTAACACAGGCCCTACCTGCCCCCAGAGGTCTGTGCCAGGACCTGTGCCATTTTCCTTAGCCCCTGTGTTTCCCCAGCCCCAGTGAGAGGCAAGGCCAGTGCCCAGCAGTGTTTACTCTGTGGCCGTGGTGCTGCAGCCAAGTGTCCTGTTGTAAAGGGGTCGGTCAAGGAAGAGCAGGAGAGGAGTGGGAGGTGCCCCTTCTAGCTCCAGCACTGTGATGTTGTTGGGGTGGCCAGCGTGCAGCACCGAGCCAGGCACAAAGAGGGTCTGCTGGGGCCCACGACAGCTCCAGTACCGGCCCAGGTTGAAGCCATTTATCCACAGCAGTCCCTGGAAGATGATGGAGATGGCACTGAGCTGTCCTGGTCCACTCTTACCCCTTTCCCAGTTAGGCACTGCCTTACCTTGCTCCAACCTGGGAACTTCACGAAGGTGTCCCAGGCGATGCCAGGTGTCTCAAAGGTCCCAGTGTAGAAGGCTGGCCCCACTCGGCCCCCACTTGATTTTGGCAGAGCAGTGTGGGGCCAGCCCTGTTGGACTGCAGTGTCTATGGCCAGGGGATAGATCAGCCAGTTGCTGAGAGGCCTGGAGTTCAGTGAGAGGTTTCCCAGCAAGCCCTGAGATGGAACAGGAGGGGAAATGAAGAAACAGTATCTGCCAGGACACTTGGGGCAGCCCCAGGGCGTGTCCCCCTGGCAGCAGTGAAGGTGGGATGGGATCCCCTCTAAGGAGTGAAGAGCCCTGGCCGCTGCGGCAGCCTAAGTGGGAGAGGGGTGCTAGTCTCTGAGCCCTGTCCTGGCAGGTTTGAGATGAACCAGGGAGCAGGGCTGGGATTAGCCCCAGCAAGGCCGGACTCTGCCTCAGGTGGCAGTAGAGAGGGTGTTTGGTCACATGGGTTGCCAGGCCATCCCCTCTGGAGCCTCAGGGTGCTCTCCCCTTACCTTGAAGTCACTGGTGTTGGCCCCGAAGCTGATCCTGCCCATGTTCTCCATGAGGATGTCCAGGCTGTCCCCTGCCCTGCCCGTTACATGCAGTGTTGTCTGCCCGTCCCGCTCCAGCGTTCCCTGATACTCCTAAAGCCACAAAGTCAGTGCTGCTGACCCATGTTTGGATCCCACCACTCCCAACACTGCCAGCAGGCACATACCATCCTGCTGCCAGCCTGCCAGAGCCAGGGCTGCTCTCTGCCCCCAAAGGAGGCAAATTTGGGCCCAAGAGCCACCCTGCAAAGGCTCAGTATGGCTTTTGGCACCCTGGTTGTCCCCAAGACCCTGGCATAGCCCCACTGCCAGCAGGTCCCACAGCCCTCTGGAGCACTGTCCCTGGTGTGCTCCCATAGACTCACCTTCTGCAGCATCACATAGCCACGGTCACAGATGCTGTGGGGAGGAGCACCCAGCGTGGCTGGGTCTGGGACATCCCAGGGCAGCTGTGTGTGGTACACCACAAAGCCATGGATCTGCAGGACACAGTGCAGTGGCACAGGAAGGGAAATGGAGCTGGAAGTGAGTTCTGCTCCTCTGTCCCGGGGCCAGGGAGAGTTTCATTAAGTGTCCACCACTACACCCAGCCTCTCACCTGCTTCAGGGCCTCAAAGGTGAGAGGGAACTGGCTCTGGATGGGCCCAGAGGGGCACAGCACATCCAAGACATCCAGGAGGTCAGCATACTGCAAAGAGAGGGATGGGTGCTGGGCAGGTGAGCAGTGCCACGCTGGGGCAGTACGGCCTTCAGGATGGGCACTCACCTTGCGCAGGGCCACCCAGCCATAGGCATACTTGGGGGTGGCAGGTGGCATCGGGCCAGCTGGCAGGGGCTGGAACTGAACAGCAGACTGTCAGCTGCCCCATGGCAAGCAGGGAGCTGTCCCCTGCCCTGCTGGTACAAGCAGCAGTGCCCAGAACTGTCCCCTTACTCGTGCCAGGTTTGTTACCTTGCTGATGACCATGCGAATGGCAAACAGCTTCTCAGTGGGGTCTCCTGCCTCTGACAGGGGGGCATCATAGTCATAGCTGGTGGTCACTGGTTTGTACTGGCCCTTGTAGTCAGCACCTGGCCAAGGAAGGGGCTCTAGCGCAGCCCAGGGCATGGAACCCAGCCCCAGGGCATGAAACCCAGCCCCAGGCTGGCTGCAGTGCAATGTGGGGGGACATGACCCAGAACTGTGAGCCCTTGCATAGGCACGAAAGGAGTCCCCAGGAGAAGACAAGCTTGGGTTCAAGGGCCCTTGGCTATGTGTCAACCTGCCCCATGGGACAGAACAAGAGCCTGAAGCAGGTTTCTCAGGGATGGCCAAAGAAAGCCCTCCAGCCCTGCAGTGTGCCACTCCCTCCCTAGAGCAAGGCTCTACTCACCACTCCAGTAGGCAAAATTCGTCCCTCCATGGAACATGTACCTATGACACACCCAGAGAGCATGGTCAGCAACCCCCAGACCCAGCAGGGGCTCACCAGGCACTGCCCCTTCCCTCCAGCACCCACAGTCCCTGCTGGCCTGATCCCAGTGAGATGAAGGCAAGAGGTGATGCCCACTGCCCTGGTGGCTGCGCCCTCTGCCAGCTGACTACTTGCATGTTGACGCTGGCTCCCAGCTGCAGCATGTCCTCCAGCCCCCGGGCCACCCACGCTGCGCTGGTGCTGGCATGTGCCTCACCCCAGTAGTCCAGCCAACCTGTGTAGTACTCAGAGTTTACCTGGAGGACAAAGAGACTGTCACCTGCAGCCTGGGCCCAGCGCCCCTCCTTGCCTCACTGCCTGGTGCCTCTGCCTCCCCAAAGTTGTCACGGGTCATTCCCCCCACAGCATCCATGCCAAGCTCACCAGGGGCCCCTTTGGTTCCACGCGGCGCTGGGCACCAAATGCCTCTGTCACATTGGATCCTGTGGAGGTGCAGAGGGGGAGGTTTGAGCAGGACAGAGGAGGGACCCCCATCCTCTCTCCTCCTCCCCCATAGGACACCTGGCCCGAAGTCGACGGTGGCGTAGAGCCCCTGCAGGGTGCCGCAGTGCAGCTCCTGGGCTCGCGCGCTGTCGGTGGTGAAGAGCAGCACCTCGCTGCCCAGCAGTGCCCGAAAGGAGCCCAGCAGGTGCCGCAAGTATCCATGGTCACAGGCATAGTAGCTCCCATATTCATTTTCCACCTGCAAGCGGGGCAGGGACTGGCAGGCAGTATGCACGTGGCAGGGCTGCAGACAGGTCCCACTGCCCATGGAGATGAGCACCAACCTCCCCCCTTTCCTCTGGACATCATCAGATGTGTTGACAACCCCCCAGGGGATCCTGAGCATAACCTTCCAGTCCCACTGAGCTCCAGCTCCGTCAGTGTCCCTCGAACCACATCTGTGGTACCTCAGATTCCCAGCCCTTGGATTTAAATCTAGGTCCAGAAGGTGGGAGGGATTTATCTGAGCTTTTCTGGGTAAGGTCATTGTGTAGGGGATACTGGTGGCTTTTTGGGGCACATCCAAAGATGACCCAGAGCAGGGCATGGGACTGGGCCTCAGAGCCCCTTACCTGCACACTGATGATGTTCCCTCCCTGGTGGTACAGGCGTGGCTTGATCTTGGGCAGCAGGACATGGAGCCAGGAGTCCACAGCTGCCAGGTAGGCTAGAGGGACAGAGGCAGGGCAGGGCTGGCTACAGCATCCACCCCAGCCCACCTGCAGCCAGCCTGCCAGGAGGAAGACAGCAGATGGGGCAGGGTCAAGTGAGATGGGGAAATGGAGATGGAGTACAAACTATGGGGCTCTCAGAGGATAGAGATGATGATGGGAAAGACCACAGAGGCAGAGCTGGCAGGTGTGTGGAGGACAGCCAGGATTGGCACCAGGCTATAAGGACATGGTGGCCAGAGCCCTGTGCTGAGCCTCACCAGGGCTGGAAGTGCGCAGGATGATGTCTGGTTTCCACAGCAGCCAGGCAGGCAGGCCACCCTGGAGAAACACACACAGCAGAGAGGGAGGCAGAGAAACTGCTCAGCAGCCTGGGCCTGCACACTGCTGAACTCAGCCAGTGCAATGCTAGTGCTTGGCACCAGCACAAAGGCCTGGGGCCTTTAGGGCAGCAGCCGGGGCACACCGGGCACGGCACTGGAGTCTGCATGACAGCCAGAGGGGCCAACCCTGCTGTGCCCTTCCCAGACCCCCCCGTCACCCCTCTGTGCCAGGCTGGGGGCCAGGGCTCACCATCTCCCACTCTGCACAGATGTAGGGCCCCGGCCGCAGGATCACCAGAAGTCCCAGCTCAGCTGTCAGGTCCAGGAAGGCTTCCACATCCCGGTTCCCAGTGAAGTCATAAACTCCTGGCAGTGTCTCATGGTAGTTCCAGGGGACATAGCTGGGGTGAGAGGGGAGATCAGCATGCAGGAGCTAAGGACGCCCCAGCACGACAGGGAACCATCCCACCAGCTGGTCCCTCTGCTTCTGGGAGTTGGCCTGCAGCCTGAGCTGAGTATGGCAACTCGGGCTGGACTGGAACTAGCCCACACTCATGCTTGTGTCTGGCAGGGGTGACCTGGGGGTTCACAGCCAAGTGCAAATGTTGGTGCTTGCTCCCTGTGGTCAGACAACACCCTTGTCTCTGTTCCTAGTGATCCCAGAAAGGCCGTGGTGACTGTGGGCCTGTGCACCGCCATGGCTTACACCTGCACAGCGCTGAGCCCGCTCATGTACATCTTGAGCAGCCGGTCCCTCCAGGCAGGGCGCGGGACGCGGGCGTAGTGGATGCTGCCCGAGATGTAGCGGAAAGGGGCACCGTCCTTGAGGAAGCAGTTGTGTTTGTAATCCAGCTGGAAGGAGCGTGCTGAAGGGGAGGCCTGCAGGAAAAAGGAAGAGCTGGAGGCTTGCAGAACCTCCCCGAGCCCAGCCGCCCCCTCCAGGCACTGACGGCGCTGGTTCTAGGAGGTGCCCTCTCGCGAAGTGGATGCCAAACTGTCCTGGGAGAGCAGGAGGGAGGAGCTGAGCCTCCCCGCTAATCAAACACCCCGGCTGGCCTGGTGGCATTTGTGGGGACGGTGCTGCTGGGGTGGGTGCTGCGAGGGCAGGGAAGGAGCTGGGAATGCAAGCTGGGACATTGTGGCAGGACACGGGCTGCTGCAGGAGGGAGCTCTAGCATGACGAGCAGGGACACGGATCGGGAAAGCAGATTCGGGAGGTGGCCCACCCGCTCCTTCACAGCTCAGTCCTGTGCGCTTCGTCCACTTTCCACCCTGTTTGCTAACCTGCGTGTGCAGGAGCCCCGCTGCCAGCAGCAGGCCCAGGGCCGGCAGTCCCATCCTCGCCGGGGGCTCGGCAGGCCCGCGATGGGGACGAGGTTGGACGTGGCTCCACCATCACATGATCCGGGAAGGATCTCGGCCAGCGCTTCCTTCTCCCGGTCCTAAGTGCGGGCAGCTGGAACAGCTGGGGCGGGACCACGGGAAAGGCGTGGGCGGCTCCGACCCTCCAGGTCTGGCCAGCCCCGCAAAGCCCACCCCAGCAGGGGATGCAGCTCCGGCCGGCGGGCACACCGCTGGTGCCCAGTGGGGTGCGCAGTGACAATCAAAGTGAGGGGACAAGGAGCCTTGTAAAAGCGTCACCAGCAGGCAGAAGCCTTCCATTGAACTCAGCCCGCTTGTTCCATCAGAGCGGTGCTGATGGAAAGCTCGGCTGCAGCTCTTGTCGGAGGGCTGCTGCTGCCGGATGAGGGAAAGGAAACCGTCCCCGGGCCGAGGGCTAGAGCTGGTGACAGAGCTAGTGACAGGGGTGTCGGGCGGTGCTGCAGGACGGGACGAGCCCGCCGCAAGGCGGAGGGGGGCAGGTCCGGGCCGCGGCGGCAGCGCGCAGCGGAGGCGGTGCGGCCCCGCCCGCCGGGTGACGCGGCGGTGACGGGCGGTGACGGGCGGTGACGCGCGGCGGCCCCGGGCGATGACGCGGCCGGGCGATGGGGCAGACGCTGTGCGTCTGCTCCCGGGGCACCGTCAGCCTGGGGGGAGCGCGGTACCTCCTGCTCCACCGCCTGGCAGAAGGGTGCGCGGCGGGCTGGGGCGCGGGGGGCTCGGGCGGGGGTCCCCGAGCTCCGGGAGGGATGCTCGGGCAAGGGGGATCCGAGGGCCGTGGGCGTGCTCGGGAGTTGGGGGGGGATGCTTGGGCGTGCTTGTGTATGGGAGGTGACTTGGCATTGGGGTGATGCTCAGGCGTGGTGGGGAGATGCTTAGGCATGGGGGGTGGTTGTGCATGAGGACATGCTTGGGGATGGGGTGACACTCAGGCACGGGCTGCTCGGGCAGGGTGGGGAGATGCTTGAGTTCAGGTCACCTTGAGGCTTGGGGTATTACTTGGGCTTGTTGAGGGATGATGCTTCAGCATTGGGGGTGCTTGTGCATGACAGATGATTCTCCTGCTGAGCGACAGGGAGGGATTGGTCAGAAGTGGGTGCTTGGAGCCGTGGGAATGGGGATGTTTGAGCCACTGGGGTTTTTCATACAGAGAGGGGATGCTTTGGGTTCCTCACAGGTGCCTGCAAGATGGGGAGATGTGCATACCTGGGGAATTCATGCCACCCTCTGTCCCCCTCCCCTGGGGAGAGTAGATGAGACTGGGTACAAGGCCCCAGCATGGATGTCACAGCCCCCAGCCCATGCTATTCTTGACTGCTTGCAGGGGTTTCAGCTATGTGGACCTGGTGGAGGGGCTGCGGGACGGGCGCTTCTACGCCCTGAAGCGCATCCTGTGCCACGACAAGGAGGACCGCCAGGCCGCCCTGCACGAGGTGGAGATGCACGGCCTCTTCGACCACCCCAACATCCTGCGCCTGGTGGCCCACTGCATGGTGGAGAAAGGCACCAAGCACGAAGCCTGGCTTCTCCTGCCCTATGTGAAGGTGAGGAGGGCTTTCCTGGCTGGCCCACCACCCCAGGAGCAGCAGTAGTGACCAGCTGCTTGTGTTTGCCAGGGTGGAACCCTCTGGAGAGAGGTGGAAGCACTGAGAGAGAAAGGCAGCTTCATGCCAGAGCAGCGGATCCTCCTCATCCTCCATGGGATCTGCCGTGGGCTGCAGGCCATCCACAGCAAGGGCTATGCACACAGGTGAGGGGTGGCAGCACTGGCTGGGAGGATTGGAGGGGCCCCAGTGGGCACTCAGTGATGTCCATCCCCACAGGGACCTCAAGCCCACCAATGTGCTGCTGGATGAGGATGACCAGCCTGTGCTGATGGACCTGGGCTCCATGAACCAAGCTCGCATAGAAGTCAACAGCTCTCGGGAGGCCATGGCTGTGCAGGTGGGTGGCCTGGGACGTCAACCCATGAGCCTGTCCCTGCTCCAGTCCCTTCATCCCCATCCTCCTCTTTGCAGGACTGGGCTGCCCAGCGCTGCACCATCTCCTACCGTGCCCCCGAGCTCTTCACAGTGCCGAGCCAGTGTGTGATAGATGAGCGTACGGATATCTGGGTAAGGATCCAGCCCTCTGGCCTCCCCCATCCCACTGCTACAGCGCTGCACTGACACCGCCTCGCTCCAGTCCTTAGGCTGTGTGCTGTACTGCATGATGTTTGGAGAGGGCCCCTATGATGCCATCTTCCAGAAGGGTGACAGTGTGGCTTTGGCGGTTCAGAACCCCCTCACGTTGCCCTCCACAACCAGGTGAAGGGCTGGGGAGGGTGACCCCATTCCTGGGTGGCCCCCTGTGCTGTGCACCACATGGGTCCTCCCCTCGCTCTTTCTTCCAGATACTCGGCTGCCTTGCAACGCCTGCTCTTCTCCATGATGACAGTGAACCCCCAGGAGAGACCCAGCATAAATGAAATCATCCGCCAACTGGAGGGGCTGCAGCCAGCACCAGCAGGGCAGGACACCACACAGATCTGAGCCCATCGCCTTCAGTGGTGACACGTCCTGAGGCTGAGCCAGGGGAAAAGCAGCTGCCCTAATCCCTGCTGCCCTGCAGACCTGTTGCAGAGGGGATTGATGCCCTGGGGGACAGCAGCTGCTCTGTGCTGGAGGTGTGTTGGATTTGGAGTGTTCTGTGCCCTGGATGTTGCTGCCTGGGCCTTGGTCTGTGCCCCTGAGCTGTGGATATGTGATCTGCTGCTAAACATGGGTCCCTTGCCAGCTGCTGCCTTCCCTAGGGGTGGCAGAAGAGGATGTTGTGGGACCCCTCCTGGGGATGGGAGCCACTGTCCTGCAGCTCTGTGCCCCAGGAAGGTTGCTGCTGCCCGGAGCAGAGCTGCGGGCCGGATCCCGGTGCTGTGCTGGAGGGAGGCAGAGGGAGTGCCCACTCTGCCATTGCTCTTGGCACCAATGTTGCCTTGTGTTTGAAGTAAAGTATGTTCTTGCAGAGCTGTGGCTGTGTCCCTGTCTGCAGGGAGGGGTTCTGCCGGGGCACGGGAAGAGCAGGGCACACTGTCTGGGCTGGGCAGCCAAGCGTTGCTGGAGGCGAAGGGCAGCGGAGGCCAGCCGGGGCAGCATAGCCAGAGCATTAGCAGTAAGCAGGGAAAGTTAATCCCTGGCCCCAGAATGCTCCTATTGGGAGCTAACACAACTGCAGCTGGAGCCAGACACTGCTGTTCAGAGCCTCCAGAGCTGGGCACTGCGGGACAGGGATCAGCACAGGCACGCAGGCAGTGGCAGGGGTACAGGCAGAACTCTGCTGCCCATGAAGAGTGAGGTAGATGCCCAGACTGGGAAGCTGCCAGACCTTGGGAGGGCAGGATCAGCAGCTCTGCTCTGGTGGGGGTATGCAGAGCATGGGGACAGCACAACCAGCCCAGCACTGAGGACACCCCCAGCCCAGGGAGGAGCCTTGGCTGGAGGGGCTCCAGCAGGTGGGCTACCCACGGAGAGGGAGTAAAAAACGAGATTCAGACAAGCAGTTTGACAGGGAGCATTGCCCTCCTTTAATCCTCTCACCGCACACAGCAGTACAGCAGCCGCGGGGTCCGTGCCATGCTGGATGCCATTGCAGGGTGCACCCACTGCACCAGAGACTGGGCACACTCCTTGCCCTGGATGGTGACCACAGGGGCAGGGCTGCACTGCTCCCACTGCTTCAACCACTATTTTTCCAGGCAAGCCCACCTACCCTTGGGCTGCACTTGAGGAGAAGACCTAAAAGCTGCCATTCTTTCCTTGCTCAGACTAAATCTGCTCTCCTGAGCTCCAGGATACAACACGGGGCCATATATCACAAGAGGAAGCGGTAGCCACCCCTGGCTGGAGCAACGAGTGGGGTGGGATGTGTGCCATGGCACCAGGGACTAGACCCCAGGGCTCTTACCTGCACAGGTAGCAAGCTGGAGCTGGAGCAGAGCACTGGGAGGAAGCATAGCAGCACCAGTAGCAGGGCTGAAGCACTCACCACACACCCGACCGGGCAAGAAACCGATACAGCTGGGGGGATACTGGGACACACGGAAGATCTGAAACGGTTTATTGCAAAGGGTTTGCAGGTAACACAGGGAAGGAGCGTGGTCCTTTTTTGGCTGAGGCTTCTCTACTCCTCACCCTCTTCTTCATCCTCGTAGGAGTCCAGGCCCACTTCCTCGTAATCCTTCTCCAGAGCAGCCATGTCTTCCCGTGCCTCGGAGAACTCCCCTTCCTCCATGCCCTCGCCCACGTACCAGTGCACGAAGGCGCGCTTGGCGTACATCAGGTCAAACTTGTGGTCCAGGCGAGCCCAGGCCTCGGCGATGGCCGTGGTGTTGCTGAGCATGCAGACGGCGCGCTGCACCTTGGCCAGGTCCCCCCCTGGCACCACCGTGGGTGGCTGGTAGTTGATGCCCACCTTGAAGCCCGTGGGGCACCAGTCCACAAACTGGATGCTGCGTTTGGTCTTGATGGTGGCAATGGCGGCGTTGACGTCCTTGGGCACCACGTCCCCGCGGTACAGCAGGCAGCAGGCCATGTACTTGCCATGGCGAGGGTCACACTTCACCATCTGGTTAGCTGGCTCGAAGCACGAGTTGGTGATTTCGGCTACCGACAGCTGCTCATGATAAGCCTTCTCTGCAGAGATGACAGGGGCGTAGGTGGCCAGGGGGAAGTGAATGCGAGGGTAGGGCACCAGGTTGGTCTGGAACTCGGTCAGATCCACATTCAGGGCTCCATCAAACCGTAATGATGCTGTAATGGATGAGACAATCTGACTGATGAGTCTGTTCAAGTTGGTGTAGGTTGGGCGCTCGATGTCCAGGTTCCGACGGCAGATGTCGTAGATGGCCTCGTTGTCCACCATGAAAGCACAGTCCGAGTGCTCCAGTGTAGTGTGGGTGGTCAGAATGGAATTGTAGGGCTCTACCACAGCAGTGGAGACTTGTGGTGCTGGGTAGATGGAGAATTCCAGCTTGGACTTCTTGCCGTAATCAACAGAGAGTCGTTCCATCAACAGGGAGGTGAATCCAGAGCCGGTGCCACCTCCAAAACTGTGAAACACCAGGAAGCCCTGGAGGCCTGTGCACTGGTCAGCCTGTGGAGAGAGATGAGGAGGGATTACTCTGAGATACATTTCTTTGTGACAATCTGGCTGCCCACAAGTCCCTTCAGGACATGGTGTATCCCTGCCCTGGTCAGATTCACATCCCACCCAAGGCGCAGCATGGCTTGCAGTGTGTTCTGAGCCCCAGCAGGATGGTGCACCCCAGTCCAGGGAGACACATCCCCTCTCTGCAGTCACTCACCAGCTTACGGATCCTGTCCAGCACTTGATCAATGATCTCTTTGCCGATGGTGTAGTGCCCACGGGCGTAGTTGTTGGCAGCATCCTCCTTGCCAGTGATCAGCTGCTCGGGGTGGAAGAGCTGCCGGTAGACTCCTCCCCGAACCTCATCTAGGAGAGAACAGGGGCAGGTTGAGCCCAGGGGAGGCTGCTGGTTTGAGCCGGCCGCCAAGCAGACACGTGGGTGCCAGCAGCCGTCCCTCACGGGCTCCGCCTGCCCTTGGCATGGCCAAGGACCCACACATCAGCAGAACCAACGCCAGCATCAGGTTTCTCTGGCATGAGGAGGTGGCTGCCACCTCCCTGCACAGCTCAGCTTCTCCCACCCTTCAGGAGCTGCCTGCCCACAGCGCAGCAGGAGCTGCCCTGCCGGTTGGGCTGGTTTCTCTCTGTGCACATGTGGTACAAGCACTGCTGACTCTACGACACTTCACGAACAAAAGCAGGTGCTCATGTTTGTGGCTTCTCCTGGGAAAAAAAAGGGCCCTCGGGTCGAACCCGGTGCAGGATATTGTCAGAAGACCACGAGCACCAGCTGCCTGCTACCCACCCCTGGGGGCATCTCAGGCTGTGTGAGCTCCAAGGAGCGTCCCGCAATGGGTTGTTGCCCAAAATAATGACCACTCTCAGAGCCCAATCAGGGTGCACTCACCAATCACAGTGGGCTCCAGGTCCACGAAGATGGCCCGTGGGACGTGCTTGCCAGCCCCAGTCTCACAGAAGAAGGTGGTGAAGGAGTCGTCCCCCCCGCCGATGGTTTTGTCGCTGGGCATCTGCCCGTCGGGCTGGATGCCGTGCTCCAGGCAGTACAGCTCCCAGCACGTGTTGCCCATCTGGACGCCGGCCTGGCCGACGTGCACGGAGATGCACTCGCGCTGGGGAGGGGAGGCAGGGTCACAGCCTGGCACAACTCTGTCCTGCCTGCTCCAGGGAGGGCTCTAGCTGGTGCCAGTGCCACAGAGTCACCCACACCAGACCTGCTCTGGTCAGTGATCCCAGAGACGACATTTTCCTTTGGGTGACCTCCTGAGGGACTCCCCATAGCTGGTGTTGCTCTCAGCCATGCACAGGCACCATGCTGGACCAAAAGCCAGCTTTGGCATCCCTCTGGCCCCTGCCCTCACTAGGGGCCACCAGCTCAATGGACTCTGGCTGCGTCTGTCCTCCAGCAGTAAGGGGAGCAGAGCCTGGCTCAGCTACTCTCCCTGGCAGCCTCAGCCCCTTCCCCATGCAACAGCAGTCCAGTGAGGAGCTGAGCTGACAGGTACACACATTTAACCCATGAGGGGCAATCAGCATGGGCAAACCATTCTGCCTGCTGCTCCAGAGCCAGACAAGCAGTATTGTGGCCTTGGGGACGCAAGGGAGGTAGGTGGCAGCTAGGTAAGGGCTGGCAATGAAGACCAGCAGTTTCTGAGGCAGCACAGATTCCCTGGGCTACACAGTTCCAACGCTGTGCTGCAAACCCCGTGTTGGCAGAAGTGCTGAGGAGCAGGCTGCAAGCTGGAGATGTGCCTCATGCACTCCATTCAGGAGGTGCAGGCCTGTTCCGCTACTCCAGCATCCCTCCTCTGCCTGTCCCTGGCACCCGCCTCTGCTAGTCCTAGCATCCCTGTTTCACTGCTCCCGGCATCCCTGCCTCCCTGAACAGGACACTACGACTCAGCCTCGAGGTCCTGGAGCAATCCACTCCTGCATTTCCCAACTGCACAGTGCCCTTAGCCGTGACGGGGTCCGTGCCGGGCCCAGCACTCGGGGAGGACAAGGGCTCCTTCTTCCCGCGGGAGGTCCAAGAGAAGCCCCAGCCACAGAGCGGAGGGGTGGGCAGCTGGGGGCAGGTTCCCCGGCAGGGCCCGGGCAGCGCTGCGATGGGCAGAGCTCTGCGCTGCGCCTTCTGGCACGGCCCCGACCCACTCCTGAGCCGCTAAATATAGACAGCTCCGGCCCCGGGCGGGAGCAGCGGCCAGTGCCCGCTTCCGAGAGCGTCCCCAGCCCGCTCCGCCTCTAACAGACGCCCGCGGGACGGGACCGAAGGGACGGGACCCCCATAGAGGTTCCCCGCCGCCAGCCCCGATGGGGCGGGCGCTGCCGCGGGGAGAGCCCCGCCGAACGCCCCGCTCCGGCCCGCGGTGCCCGGCGGGCGCCTCCGCCCTCGGCAGCTGTCCCCGTCCATCCGCGGCCACCGCTCCCCGCCGGAGAGGTCACCCCGGTCTGTCCCCAGCGCCCCCCCGCGCTGCGCCGCCGGTGGCGGTGGGGGGGGCGGGCGCCCCGGTGCCGGTGGCGGCGGGCAGGGGGGCACAGCGCGACGGGGGCGCGGCTGCCCCCGGGCAGGGGCCGGTAGCGCTGCCCAAGGTCACGGCGGGGAAGGAGGGGGCGCGTCGCGACGGCTCCAGCGGGCACGGTGCTGCGGGGGCACTGCCGGGGGTGCCGGGCGCCCTCCCGCCGCCGTGCCCGCCCCCGGCCCGCACTCACCATGTTGCGGCGGGTGGTGCGGGCTGTCCCAGGGCTCTGTGCGGCGGGGCTCGGCGCGGAGCTGCGGCTGCTGCAATCCTCGCCGCAGCGCTCTCTTATAGGTGGGAGGGGCTTGTGCCGCCACGCCCCCTTATTTGGGTACACTTGCATGCGGGAGGGAGTCCCCCCCCTCGGGGGCCGCGGGAGCCCGGCGGGGTCCTCCCGGCTGCGGAGAAACCCCGAGGTGCGGGGCCCGAAGCTGCTCCCTCTTCTCTGCCCGAAGGAAGGCGGGGGCTGCGGTCCAGGCTGTCGGCAGGAAGGCTGGGGACCAGCCCTCAGGGGTGACGGGCAGTGCTGAGCCACCCGCAGCGGAGGCAGAGCAGGTAGAACAGTCCCTAACCTATTCTGCTACCAGCTCCCCCAGGGATATGGGGAGACCCCGAGTCTACCTGGGCCTCTAGAACAGCACAAAGGCAGAGAAACACGGTAGAGACACGAATCATATTCAGGAGCCCATTTTGTCCCCCATATCTCCCTTTGCCATCGATGCTCTGGGAGGCTCCAGCCAAGGTTTGCCCTTCTCTCCCAGTGGGGATAGAAAGGCAGTGCTGCACAACCCTGTGAGGCTGCAGATCTGCATGACAAATCTGGGCTGCCAAAAAAGGGTCATTGCAGCCTGCTTGCTGTTAATAACTTGTGACTACATTCAGAGCAGCAGCTCTGTTTGAGCTCTGGCCAGTGCAGCCACCCCTGCCAAGGCTAGGGCTGATCCTGCTACTGAGGATGCCTGGATCATCAGCGTTGAGTGCTGCCTGAGCAGGGGGAGGCTCTGTCTTTGATGCCAGGACCTTGGGTCACATAGCTACCCCTCCCTGGCCATGGGGATGGATGCGCCTCTGCTGCTCAGCACCATGCCAGGAGACACTACTGGGTCCCTTGTCCAGGTCAGAGGTGAGGATAACTTCTAGAAAAAGCTATAGGACACAATTCCAACTCCTACATCCTTCTGGTGGCAGTCATGTCTGTGAAGACACAGGGAGATGTCAGCAATGAAATTACTCTGAAGGAGCAGATTCCTTCCTTTCCCCACAATCAGACAAGACATAAGGAGTGGATCAGAGCTGCACCTGATGTGAGGGGCAGTGACTCCTGCCCTGGCATAGCAGCAGCAGGCACCACTCATTCTGAGCCTGGCACTCCAGTCTCAGGCAAGCAGAGCAGTGCCAGCAGCCCTGTGCAGAGGGATGAGTGCCTGGCTGTGCTCCAGCAGCCAGGGCTGGCCCCCACTCTCCCCTCCAGCTGACACGAGTGCATGCTGGGAGGAGGAGGGCAGGGGAGGACAGCCCCCCGTGGGTCAATATAGATGGAGCATTAGTGGTAAGCAGGGAAAATTAATCTCTGGAAACAGCACACTGGATAATGGGTAACAGAAATCTCCAGTTTGCAGCCGGAGGCAGGAGCTGATGCTGGGACTCCTTACCACCAGGCAGGGCAGTGAGAGGACTCAGAATGGGGACAATGCAGAAGATGATGTGAGCTGGGTAGAGTGGGGCCACTTGCCCCAGGGGGAAGGCAGAGCAGGGCAGGGTGAGGGCAGAGGTACTCCCAGACAAAGGACCCAATGCCTAAGTTTGGTACTTCTCCTATCACATCAGCAGCACTCCTGCAGATCCCTTTGGTGGACATGCTCCAGCACCTTCCTAGAGCCTGCCGTGTGTCCTGGACATATCCCTCTGCTATGGGGCTCTCAGCCAAGGGGGGATCTGGGGCCAGAGAAGACCTGGGAGGAAGCATGGCAGCACCAGTAGCAGGGCTGAAGCACTCACCACACACCCGACCGGGCAAGAAACCGATACAGCTGGGGGGATACTGGGACACACGGAAGATCTGAAACGGTTTATTGCAAAGGGTTTCTGCAGACAACAGGGACAGGAAGCATGGTCCTTTTTAGGCCTGTAGCTTCTCTACTCCTCACCCTCATCTTCATCCTCGTAGGAGTCCAGGCCCACTTCCTCGTAATCCTTCTCCAGAGCAGCCATGTCTTCCCGTGCCTCGGAGAACTCCCCTTCCTCCATGCCCTCGCCCACGTACCAGTGCACGAAGGCGCGCTTGGCATACATCAGGTCAAACTTGTGGTCCAGGCGAGCCCAGGCCTCGGCGATGGCCGTGGTGTTGCTGAGCATGCAGACAGCGCGCTGCACCTTGGCCAGGTCCCCCCCTGGCACCACCGTGGGTGGCTGGTAGTTGATGCCCACCTTGAAGCCCGTGGGGCACCAGTCCACAAACTGGATGCTGCGTTTGGTCTTGATGGTGGCAATGGCGGCGTTGACGTCCTTGGGCACCACGTCCCCACGGTACAGCAGGCAGCAGGCCATGTACTTGCCATGGCGAGGGTCACACTTCACCATCTGGTTAGCTGGCTCGAAGCACGAGTTGGTGATTTCTGACACTGACAGCTGCTCATGATAAGCTCTCTCAGCAGAAACCACAGGAGCATAGGTGGCCAGGGGGAAGTGAATGCGAGGGTAGGGCACCAGGTTGGTCTGGAACTCGGTCAGATCCACATTCAGGGCTCCATCAAACCGTAATGATGCTGTAATGGATGACACAACCTGGCTGATGAGTCTGTTCAAGTTGGTGTAGGTTGGGCGCTCGATGTCCAGGTTCCGACGGCAGATGTCATAGATGGCTTCGTTGTCCACCATGAAAGCACAGTCCGAGTGCTCCAATGTACTGTGGGTTGTGAGAATGGAGTTGTAGGGCTCTACCACAGCAGTGGAGACTTGTGGTGCTGGGTAGATGGAGAATTCCAGCTTGGACTTCTTGCCATAATCAACAGAGAGTCGTTCCATCAACAGGGAGGTGAATCCAGAGCCGGTGCCACCTCCAAAACTACGAAACACCAGGAAGCCCTGGAGGCCTGTGCACTGGTCAGCCTGTGGAGAGAGACAAGTAACGCTCCCTCAAGCACTGACTTGGCTGGAGGGAAGTTTCAGACTTTTGTTTGTGTAGCTGCAGATTCCTCCCAAGGTGCAGCAGAGCTCACCCCATGCTCCCACCCCCTTAATGATGCTCGACCCCAGTCCAGGGAGACACATCCCCTCTCTGCAGTCACTCACCAGCTTACGGATCCTGTCCAGCACTTGATCAATGATCTCTTTGCCGATGGTGTAGTGTCCACGGGCGTAGTTGTTGGCAGCATCCTCCTTGCCAGTGATCATCTGTTCAGGGTGGAAGAGCTGCCGGTAGACTCCTCCCCGAATCTCATCTAGGAGAGAGTGGCAAAATAGATTTGCTAACTGGATCTGGGGAAAGGTAGCAGGAGCGCTCTTGGGAGTGTCCTGCAATGGGTTGTTGCCCAAAATAATGACCACTCTCAGAGCCCAATCAGGGTGCACTCACCAATCACGGTGGGCTCCAGGTCCACGAAGATGGCCCGTGGGACATGCTTGCCAGCCCCAGTCTCACAGAAGAAGGTGGTGAAGGAGTCGTCCCCCCCGCCGATGGTTTTGTCGCTGGGCATCTGCCCGTCGGGCTGGATGCCGTGCTCCAGGCAGTACAGCTCCCAGCACGTGTTGCCCATCTGGACGCCGGCCTGGCCGACGTGCACGGAGATGCACTCGCGCTGGGGAGGGGAGGCAGGGTCACATCCCAGCAGAGACCAGAAATGAAATCACTGCAGGAAGTGCACAGCCCTGGAAGGGCTTGGGCAAGCCACTCTGCCCTGTTGCCTGGGTGCCTGTTTCCATTTCAGTTTTCTGCTTTCTCCCAAATCTAGTGCTCTGCCTCTCATCACTGCACTGACCGCCTCAGGGGCCCAAGGAGATCAAGACCCATCTGCAGCAGCCCAGGATATCAGGCCACCCATACCCTGGACTGGCCTAAACCACAGCCCTGGATAGCATCCAGTGAGCATCTTCTTCATTGCCCAAACATCCATGTGGCTTAAGGGCTGAGGCCCTGCAGCATCTGGCACAGCCCCTGTTGCTAATCCAACAACAGAGCTGGAGGCTGAGATGGCAGAGCACCACCAGGACACTGGGAGCTGAGGGCACTGAGGATGGCTGCCCAACAAGAGGGGAGATTTACAAACATGAATGGTTGCCATGCTCTGAGGCTCAGCTTCCCTAAATTAGCTCTAGAGGGGGAGGAAGCGTTAACTGCACTTTTTTAAGTCAACGGAAAGGCTGAGGTGGGAGGGTGTCCTAGCTCACAGCTTCAAGGGTCCCCCAGGAGAAGCCAGGTGAGGGGCTCTACAACCTCACTCCCTTCAGGTGAGGTACCCCAGAGCCTGCAGTTCTTTTGGTAAGAATGAAAGTATTCAGTGCCTTAGACCTGCTGTTGCCAAGGATTTGGATGTGTCATCAGGCACAACTGAGTCAGAGGAGCATCCAAATCAAGGCGGATTTCCAGAGCCATGGTGCCCCACGATGAGTCAGCTGGCAGGAAGCTGGTGGAACCAGCCATTTTGCAGGAGCAGGGCAATGGCTGCTGTCCCACAAAGTTGCACAGGATGCAGCATGTCCTGGCTCTCTGCATCTAAAGTGCTCTCAGTGCTGCCTTTCAGAGGCAGCAGTGACAGTGAGGCATGGCAAAATAATAAGCCCTTGATAGCCATGGCGAGAGGCAGAAGCCCATATCCTCACCTTTCCCAAAGCTGAGGTGCAAGAAGAGCAAGGCAATACCCCACCTATCCCTCCCAGCAGGTCCATAAATGTTGTGTAACACAAGAAGCCAAGGGTAAGACCTGAGGACTTAAGACCTGAGGTAAGTCTTCCAAGATCCTCTACAGAAGGGCACAGAAAACACTTGGCACAGATGCAAGCACCTCAAGGAAGAGGAGATGAGAGAGGACTGCTCCCTGGCAAGGGTCCTTGTGAATCAGTGTGGGGGTGGCAGAGGGTTATGCTGCTCGCTGCACTTCTTCCCAACAACAAGCAGCAGCCAGGACTGGCTCTGTGGGGCCCAGCACTGACAACAGGCTGGGCAGAGCCCAGCAGCGCCAGGACGCAGCAGTGCTGCTCACCAGCCAGTAGACTCTGCCTTCTTCACGGCAAGGGCTGGCACAGGAAGGGCTGGGAGCGTGGGTCCGCGGGATAGCGGGCAGGGTGCCCGGGAAACCTTGGGGCTGGGATGCTCTCCAGGGCAGCTGGAGAGCTCACGAGCCAGAGATGGCCACAGGACCACGGCGGCAGGGCAGCCTGGAAGCCCACCCACAGTGATGCCCACCCTTGGAGCAGGGCAGTGGGTGAAGGAAGCCACAGCTTACTGCCGGAGCTCAGCTGTGAGCCAGCAGCGTGGGGGGCTGGCAGACTCCCCGCAGCCGGGGATGGCACCGCGGGACACGGGCAGGAACCGACACTACTACAAGTGGGAGAGGGATGAGACGTGGCGTGTCCGCCCGAGCACCGTCTCCGCAGCCGCGGGGCTCGCTGGTGGCTTCCTTGCCACGGGTACAAGGGGATGCTTAAAGAAGGGAGGCTGCTGAGAGCCGGGGAGGGAGCAGCTCAGGAAGAGGCCGAAGCCAGGCAAAGGCAGGGCGAGCACGGCGGGCACTCCCGTCGCCAGCTGCCCGCATGGCTGGGCTCCCGGCAGAGCTCTCCCGGGAAGGCGCGGAGAGCCCAGCCCGCTCCGGGGTGCACCGGCGGGACCGGAGAGAGGGAGCCGGGGCTGGCACTCACCATGATGCCGCCGCTGCCGCACGACCTGCCTGTTCCCGAACTGCCGCAGCTCCGCGCTCCGGGACGGCCCCGCCGCCACCGCCTTATACCGGGGGCGGCACCGGCGCTCCGGGGCGGGCCGCCCCGCCCGAGACGGCCCCGAGCGCTTTCAAAGATTTACGTGCATTGCGCATATTTGCATAGATTTGCATAGATGGGGCTGTGCTGCCTGGCGGGGTGCACTGGTAGGGCATTCGGGGAGCAGCATCCCCTGAGTGGGGCACGGGAGACCCGGGGGTACCCCCGAGGAAAGGGCAGTGGGGCATAAGTGTTGTTCCTGCTATGCTTGCCAGTCTTGGCAGAGGGATTCTGCTGAAGAACAGATATGGCACCTTCCAGCTTGGTGTCCTGCTGGTGAAAGGCACCATCCAGGCACTAACCAGGAGAGACTTCGGGGGTTGAAGCAGGAAAGCCAGCAAAGAGCCTGGCCCAGGTCCTCCCTCCTGGTGGGCTTAGGTGCTGATGTGATCCTTGAGCAAGCAGTGAGCCAGGTCTCTGGCAGCCACCCAAGGCTTCTTGAAAAACACCTGGGAGAATTTCTGGAGGAAACCCTGGTGGAGGAAACCCTCCAGAGATGAGCCCAAACTTTCCTAACCTCTTTGGAGATCACTGAGAAAAAAAGCAGGAAAACTCAATCCTGTCCTTTGCGTCAAGCCCCCTCAAGCACAGTTGTGCCCTAGGGCTGTGTTGAAAGCCTGCCAAAGGGCTTCTTCTCCATCCTGGCTCTGCATTACCTTCCCTGGTTTGATCTGATCTCACAAAGCTTTATGAAATGAATAGTGAGGGTGTAGGAAGAGCTTGGAGCACCTTGGAGCGGTTTTATTGGAATCTACAGTGACTTCACTGATGTCTGGCCTTACTACAATGAATAATGTGTCCAACCCCCTCCAAAATACTCAAAGCATCCACTGTGGTGTAGAACCAGCCCTGCATCTGCCTCAGCACTCTGACTTAATGATTTTTCACTGAAAAGTGCTGTCATCTCTCAGCTTGATCTGAAAGTTGAAAGCTGGACCTAAATTATCCACCCACAATAGCCTTTCTTTGTGCCTGAGTCACCTGGAAAGTGTCACCTTCACTGATGAGCATGTGAAAAATGACTGATTGCAAGAGTACTGCTGCAAAGCCTGTGCTGGTGTCTAAGCAACACATTTTTGAGACCTGCAGAAATGGCTGAGCCAGAGGATCAGAGTGGGTTTAATCAAGTTGATGGGAAAATACTGAGTTTTGTGGGGTTTTTTTGTTGGTTTGGTTTTTTTTTTTTTTTCCACAGAGATGCCCCAGGTAGTAAGTGCTGCTGAACCTGCAGAGGATTCTGTGGTGACTGGATAACTCTGGAAATGCCTCCCTGTGGTATAAATGTCCTTTGAGTGACCTCAGAGATCACTAGATAACACAGACCATGCTGATGCAGACAGTCCATGAGAGTGAGAGAGTAATTGGTAGCACTGAGGCATCAAAATTTGAGCCCCAGAAGTTAATTGGAGTGAAAAGGAGTGATGGTATCACCATCCCTGTGAAAATCTTCACCAAGGTGTTCATTGTAACATGTAGTGGATGCCAGGGAGTCACTTCTCACTGGGTGTGTCCTAGAACCCTCCTTAATTCCACGGTGCCAATTAATTCTGGGGCATTTATAGCATGAATGCCTTCAGTGTGGTTGGAAGCAGAGCTAGGCAGCCAGCAGCATTTCAGGCTGTGCAGTTCACCAAATTCTGAAGATTCACATAATGATCTGATGGTACCCAGGGGGGCAAAATCATGGACTAGTTTATGTACCATGGTGGTGGAGGGTTGAGAGTGAAATGTCCCTGATTTGTCAATGCTGCAAATGTGTGTTCACAGTGAAAATATCCACTCAGATGCTGTTTTGTTGGGCAATCACAGTGGGAATAACTTGAGTCATTGGGAGCTGCACATCCCCACGTGCCTCTGATCTGAAATGCCCAAACAGATGTCTAAGCTTTTTTGAAATGCTTAAGAACATCTGGCTAAATCCAGGGAGCACCAATCAGCTGCATCTTGTCAGTGCCTAACTGCTCAGCAGCCTGCCAGATGCTGGTAGCAGCAGCCTGAAAGCACACAGTGGAGGCTGAGCTCACTCTGGCTGGATTTGTCCTGAGGCGACCCCTCTCTTACAGAGATGTTACCCACACATCTCATAAGGCCCTGCAAATGTTTTCAGACAACATCAGAAGTCACATGATTACAAGAATTGCTCAGGAAACATTTTCATTGATGCTCAGAACATAGACCCTGCATCAGCAACCAGAGAGATGCAAATAGCAAGTAAGGAAAATTCTAGGCTATAGAGTCAGAATTCAACCATCTCTTTAGTGAAGAATGGGAAAATCATTGAAGATACCTGAAGGGCAGAGCCCTGCCCGCTGCAGGGAAGCCCCTGCTTGCCACTGTCAGAAACCAGCCAGCTCTTGGCAGGTACCTGCTGGTACAGGAACACCTCTGAGCAGAGCTTGCAGTTACCCAAACAAAGCCTCTCTCTCTCTATAGCTGTCTTCCAGAAGTATTTTAAAGACTGCCACACCTAAAGCACCCAGAGCTGAAACTGGGGAGGAGATGAGTTCAGAGCCCAGCCTGGTACCTCCCATCCACACCCCAGTTCTCTGCTCTCTTTGCTGAGGAAAGCCCAAACTATTGTTCCCAGTTTTCAGACCTCAGTTCCACCCTGCCTGCTCCAGGCAGAGCAAACAGTGTCACAGGGCAGTTTGGGGACATGGCCTTCTTGGGAAGGTAGAAGAGAGCACAGCTGTGCTGTGGGTTTGGCAAGGAAGCCCACTGTGCCCTCCGCTTTAAAGCAAAGACCAGATGGTGAGAGGTGCTTCAGGAGCAGGGCTCCTGTCTGTGTCTCTAATCTCTGCCAGGAGCTTCCCAAAGAGGTTGTATCCGTGCCTGCCCTGCTTACCCCTCACTCTGTCTTTGCTCTGCCCTTAATCCTCTTAGCAGGTGGGGAGGTGGAGAAGCCAGGATGTGCCTCCAGCCCATCAGTGCCCTGTGCAGTTTGCTCTCCAGAAGTGGCACAGGCTGGACAAGGTAGGCTGGTGCAACCAATAAGTCTGTTGAAAGCATGGAGCTGGACTGTATGTTGCAGATGTGAGTTCCAGCAAGGCCCTGTGATGCTAACTGCTTCAGCAGTATCCCACTGAGCATTGTGCAGGGTCCCTAAAGCACAGCTGGCTCCTGCTGATGGCCCAGCATCCTATGTCCCAGTGCTGCTGAGGTTCTACTATGGCAGCACTTGGGACATACTTTGCCACCCTGAAAAATTCTAGCACAGCATGGAGATGGGCAGAAAATGCTCCCTCTGCCATTCCTTAAGATATGCATGCCTTGTCTAGGTCAGAGAGGGCTCTCTGATGGCCTCATCCCTCATCTGGAGTAGGTAGAACTGATCCAGAGATGAGAAAGAAGGAAGGCTAGATGTCACAGGCTGCAAGGAAAGAATGGGGAGAATCAGAAGACCAAGCAGAAACTCAATAAAGGCCACATTGAACATCTTCAGCAACCCACACATGGCATTTACTCCCAGAGACCTGCTGGGATGTAGGGCACAGTAGCGATCTGACAGAAGTTTTCTCTGCTGCAGCTGAGCAACAGCAGCATAATTGCTGGTTCAGATATAATGAAGTCAATTGTGCAAGGCCTGCTGCATTGCCCAGAGCGTGTGCCCCGGTACAGAAACAATGAAGCTAATTCCAGACCTCGCTACAGTCCTAAGCCCTGAATCACAGGGCAGGAGCAGGGAGGCACTCCCGGGACACAGGCAGCCCCACAAGCCAAGCCCCAGCCTGTGAGGCTAAAAGGGGCTGTGGGACAAGTTGGAACGAGCTCTTTCTCAGGCAAGGCAGGCCCTGGGGGAGCAGCCTTCCTGGCTCAGAGCCAGCTGCCCTGGCTGCCGGTGTCACCTGCCTTTCTTCATGTCCTGGGAAAGGCAGCTACACACCCACGGCAGCAAAATAAAACCTCACCTGTCTAATTGCAGTGACTTCATGTCAGAGGTCTGAGCATGCCTGGTGTGAACAATCTGCCTCCAGGCGGGTGGCAGAGGGACTGAGTGGCTGAGGTGGGCCCATGTTCTCAGGGAAGGCTGGTGTGCAGCGCTGATGGGCTTCTGTGGAGGTGCCAGTGATGCTTTTCCTCTTCTCCATCAGCTCTCAGAGCTGGAGATGGCACAAGAAGTGCAGGAATACTGGGAAATAGAAGTGAAATGAATTGTGCAAGGTTGCGTGATGGTAGGAACTCCTGGAGGGATATGGGTTACCCCAGAAGGCTGAAGGGGCTCTCCATACACCAGACAGAAGTGTAGGCATGGTGATGTCTTCATGCCCAGCCCTTTAGGCCTTCCTGTCCTACAAGTTCTCAGAACAGCAACAAAGCTGTGGCCAGCTCTGTCGCAATGCCAAAGGCATGAGCTGGCAGTGATGGGGCAAGAAGCAGCCACCACTTCCCCTGCTCCCAGGAGCTCATGCCTTGCCTGTGGGACAGCAGCCGAGCCCCTGGGCAGCCGAGGGGACATGGCAGATTCACATGGGGCAGCTCTGCAGATGCACCCCCTCCTCTGAGGTACATAAACCTCAGCCAGGTGGGCCAGTCCTGCACCCACTGGGAAAGGAAATAATTCCTGTCACAGCAGCTTCTTTATGATGGCCCTGCTATGCTCTGGCCTTTGGAGAGCAGCTGAGCATCCCGTGGCTGTAGAGATGTCTGCAAGGTGTTTTGTTTTACACTTACACACACGTGGAAGTGAGTTGTATAATAATGCAAACAGCTTGTTGGCCCCAGGGCAAGCCAAGGGCAGAGCTAGGCCTGGAGAAACTAGCCTGGAGTCCTGGGGATTGCTGTAGAGCTGTGAAAAGCGGAAAGGAGGTGCTGGCAGCTGGCCAAGCACTGTTGGATGTCAGAGGGAAACAGTTAAAGTGATAAAAGATGCATTTAATAACTCTGCTGGGTAATGGCTCCCAGAGTGCTTGTGCCGGGAGCTGATGTGCGCAGAGAGAGTGTGATATTGTGAAACAAGGGCTGTCCTCCCTGCTCCTCCCAGAGCCTGGGGCTGGGAGCCAGAGGCCTCAAGTCACTGGGCTGACACCTTGAGCTCAATGGCCATCTTGAGGATGGCTGGCTCAAACTGGGATCTGAGATCCTCCTAGCAGAGTTAAGCCAGATGATGAGAGGCTGTGCATGTGAAATAACAGCTATTTGGCAGAATTTCCCTGTTGCAAGGTCTCGGAGCACCAATCTGCTGAATTTAACATGCTCAATGTGGCCCTCCTCGTTAGGACAAGCCAGCTCCAGGCACCCTGAGCACAACCAGGGCTGCTGTGCCCTCCCCTGTGATGGTGTGGCCTGGACAGCATGGTCCTTTTCTGCCACTTAATAGCCTGGCATTGGACACATTCTGGAGAGCTTTGCCACCTCCCAGGCAGGAGGATGCAGAGTCTGGCAAGAGCTGGGCACCAAGCACTCCTGCCTATGTTGGGGCACCCTAAGCAGCCTCATTAGGTGCTGATTAACATGGAAGACCCACTAGCCAAACAATCCTGGTTTCAGTTACTGAGATGACAGGTCTGCTCAGGAAGAAAGGCGGGGATGTAACTGGCTCCTTGCTGTGATGAGGGTGTGGTGCCCTGCAAGGCAGCCCCGGGAACCCACGTGCTGGTTTGCAACAGTGAATCATCAGCAAAGAGCTGCTGGGAATGTGCAGGGACTCCTGCCAGGCACCCCTGGCTTCCACGGTTTGATCAAGGGTCTTGAAATGAATCCCACACTGCAGCTGATCAAGTGTGAGGGTGGCAAGAGGATGTGCAGAGTAAAAAGTGACAAGACTGCCCCTTCCTAAAATTCTCAAAGTAATTACTTCAAGCAATTTTGCTGTAATGTGGCCTTTTAATCAGACAATTCTTAACCATCTCTGAGATTCAATTGTCCCCTTCAATAGTTACTACCCTACCAAGCTTAGCATGATCCCAAATTTTTCTTAGTAAACATTTCTTATCACAGTGGGCCTTGCAATCAGCCCTGGGGATCCCCACTGCAAAGGCCTTCAGCAGTACAGCTCCTGGCTAACAAGCACACCTCTGCTATTGATGCCTCTGGTGCAAAACAGGCTGGCTTGGCACGCCAAGATAAATATTCAAATAAAATACATATAGGGGCAACACAAAAAGTAGATCTGAAAAGGCCATTGGCAGCAGCTCTGAGCTTCCTTCATCTGTGGACACAGAAAACTGATTGTTTCACCCCTCTTTGCAGCAATGCTGTGATTTATGCCAATACTGTTAGCATTATCTCCTGCCATCTTCCAAGTGAGGGTGTCATACCAGTGATGTTGATCTAAATCAGCCAGACATATAATCATGCTGAAGGTGATGAAAAGTTTCCAAAGCAAAACTTTCCTTACCTGAGACAAGGATATCAGTAGTAAATACATTTTTCAGTATTTAATTCCCTGCTGATAGATTAAAAAAATAATTATTCTGTTATTTCTTTCTGGTATTATCAGTAATCTAGAGTTTTCGAGGTCAACCAGTTTATTTTTTTAATGACTGGAGTGATTTCTGTTCTTCAGTCCTTTGGAATTACCCCAGTTTTCCCAGCTCAGTTAAAAATTGCCATCAGCAGCTCAGCAAGACCCTCACTTAGGCTCACTAATGCTCTCAGTGTGGGCCTGATGAACTGCAAATGTCGATTTCAGCAGGTAATGTGTTACATGAGGGTATGTTACAGATGGCGTCCAAACTGCAGTCTTCTCTTTGCATCCACAGCACTCTCCCCAAGGTTCCACTCTTGCACTGGTAGTTAGGCAGCAAGGGCTATGGAAAACCACAGAAAGTTGCTTTCTGGCTTTATTTTTTCCTCTTTCTCGTTTTCTTCTCATGCAAATGCATTTGCTCCATATCCTTGTTTATTTGTCCCTGCTTGGCTCACTGTTTGCCTTTGAGCCATGCCTAGGTGACACAAAGGGCCAAGGCTGGGCATGTAGCTGGAGGGGACAGTGAGGACCAGCCAGCTTGTGACCCCAGTCCTACCAGGCACCGCAGAAAATCCTGGCCAAGCCAGATGAATGTGAGGGATGTGGAGCTTGGGAGACTGTGGGCAATGACATGTTGGTGTGCATGAGCAAAATCAGGTTTTGCTTCACAACAGGATCCCTTCCTGTCCAGCGTGAGCTGCAGCTTCTGCTCCCCCTGCAGCTGGAGGGTTCCCTAGCATATGGAGGGGGTGTGTGGTATCAGTCTATTCATTATCTTTCATCTCTCTTCACTTGGGATCTGATCCAGCCCATGCAGCTCCCAGCTTCCTCACGGATGAGTTTGGGGTGTTCTGCTCCTGTGCCCCACAGGGTTATCCAGCCCAACCTGTCACCAACCACACGCCAGGGATGTGGGCAAAACCCTGCTGCCATGAGGCTCAGCTGCTCCCTGGGCCTGTGTGCCTGCTCATCACGGATAACCTCTTCAGTCATGGGCTTCTGCCATCTCTGCCAGCCTCTGACTCTGTTGATTTAAAATCTGCAAGCACCTCAGTTTTGCCTGGGTTTTGGCTGGGGCAGCATCCCCATTGTCAGCACACGCAAGCATCCCTGCAAGGCAGAGCCTGGGACTCACAGCCTGGCTCTGTCACATTGCTAAATCTGCCTCAAAGTCATCGCCCTGCTTGAACCAAAGTCACCCTGACATGGCTGTTTCTCACTTCTCTGTTCTGCCATGCAAACCAAGAGCAGCTGCATGACTTTGCCTCCCTGGATTGTCCCGAGTCTCTAAAAGGTACAATTCTAAAACAGCCAGCTGAGATGAGAACAGAGTGGACAAGGAGATGGGCAAGTGGCCGAGAGCCTGGCCTCCAAGACAAACATGCAGAGCATCAAAAACATGAAAGTGAAATTAGCTGTGCAGGGAAGTTAAGGAGAGTGGACAGGGCTTTTTGGATGAGACAGCGGGACTGTGAGTAAAAGAACCAATGGGGATTTTAAAAATTGCTCAAGCAATGTCTTCACCAGCCCCCTGTACTTGGGGGTCCCCAGTCTAATGCAGCCCTTTCAGGGGTGAGCAAGCCCTGGAGCTCCCACTGACCCCTTTTTTGGGCCATGCCAAGAGATGGTCAGCATCGCCATCTGTCCTAGAAGCAGGCAGGCAGGGGAAGGTGGCACAGAAATGGCACCCAGGAGCCTGTCTCACTCTGCTCTGACCCTCTCACTCTATCCTAGTGGCTTTGGCTCCTACCCCTTCCCTGCTGCAGCTCCACTGCAAGGAATAGGGGAGAAGAGGAAGGGAGAACAGGGAATGGGGAGAAGAGGAAGGGAGTTGGCTGCATGTGATGAGGGGAGCAGCACACGACTTGCTGAGCACTTCTTAGCTCAAAAATTGCCAAGAATACAAATTTTCAGTACATAATTGCCAGTTTTGTTAAGGCTGTGAAAGGGCTTGTGTTTTCATGTGGAAATCAAAAGCTGAAATGTTGTGTAGTGCTGAAAAAAAATATATAGCTTAATTTGTGGTTTGCATAATAATATATCATGGGTTTATGATGCAATTCTGTTGGCTTCCTGAGAGATTGGGTAACCAGGATAAAAACATTTGGTCTGTTGGTGTACTGCTTTGCTCACCCAAAACCTCTTTCCTCAGAAAGTCTCAAGAGTATTTCATGAGCATTTTTGAGACCCTGGAAAGCTGAAAACAAGCTTGCAACACAGTGATCCTCAAAATTTGTTAAGAAATAAGGGTATTCTTGAGACACACTCAAGATGCCTGTGCTTGATTCAAAGCTGATGTGAGTATCAGGACTTCAGGCAGACCTGGGGGGAAAGGGCAGGTAAAGAGGGCATGGTGCTGCAGCTGAAGGTGTGAGCCACCAGTGAGTGATGGGCTTCTTTTATTTGGCTGTTGCCAGGTTTGAGTAGAAGAGGGACTGTGGCAGGTCTGGGGTGAGGTGTGGCTGATACTCATCTTCTCTCCTACCAGTGCTGTGGTGGGCTAATGCCCAGCTCTCCACTGCCTCCCCTAAGACTATTGGGGAGGTGTCAGTCCTCCTCACTCCAAATCCTCAAGGTGTGAGGGAAAATTTTGCTATGAAGGCATCAGCAATGTGCTCCCCCGGCTCCAGATTCACAGCCAGCATGTGGAGTTCTCTCCTATCCCAGCACAGAGGCCTCCCCACCGGTGTGCACAGAGCGACCTGAGATCTGTCGTCTCGGGGGCCTCCTTGTCCTCACATCAGCCGCAAAAGCCAGGGAAAGGAAAGCAAGGCGCCAAGACTCGGCTACACCCCAGTGGCTCCTCCTCGCCCTCTCAGCCGCAGGATGGGATCCCTGTGAAGCAGCCTGTGGCTCCATCTAGTGCCCTTGCCGGCTCTGCACCCACTGCTGAGCAGATGGGCTAAACCAGAGCCCCGGCAGCCGGGGAGGGCGCCCTGGCTACAGGCAGCCCCCAGGGAGCCGCTCCGTGCTCAAACAGGTACAGGAGGACAGCGCGGCAATGGCACCCAGGGAAAAAATCCCCAGGGGCAGGAAGTACTCCAAGCCGTTGTTCGAGGAAATCATCAAATTGCTGTCTGATGGCAGGGGACGGGTCTCCCATCCCTTGGAGAGAGAAACGCCTTTGGCACATGAGATCATGCCCTTGGCATTTCATCCACCCCAGGCACACGACTCATGGCTGGGGAAGGCTCTTCTCGGGGATATCTCTCCTGGAACTTGTCCCTGAGGAGTGCTGGGAACGTCCTGTCTCAGACTCAGGCCTCCTCATTCTGCCAGGCTTCCCAGCTAGGAATTTATGGGAGCTGAGGAAGCTTCCAGCTGTGGTGTAGGTGTGGCAGTGCATCCAAAAATCTCTGACCCTGCAGAGAGACCAAGCTCCCTCCTTCTCCTATCCAGGCCGTAAGAGGGAATCATAAATCCCCGTGGCGAGGCCACATTCAGAGGTGCAGGTGAGCGAGACCGTCCAGGACCCTGAGAATGGGTGAGCACAGTCCCTCTGCAGCAGCTGTCCGGGCAGGGGCCATGAACCTGAAAAGCCAACACCAGAGATCCTGGTGCATTCTACGGGGCCTGGGCACCCTGGTGCTCGGGTGGCCTGCAGCTCCGGGCTGCCGGTGCCACAGCGGTGCCAGCCGGCCCGGGCTCCTGGCAGGGAGCTGTGCCCGCCACTCCGGCAAGCTGCTCCCCGTCACGTCCCCCGCCCCGACAAAGCGCTGAGTCACCTCAGCTGTGCCCCCCGGCCGGCTCCTCCTCGCCGGCGGGACCGGCCGGGCAGCTGACTCGGCGGGAAGCCAGCGGCACGCGGCGCCGGGCGCTGCCCCGGGCTGCAGCCGTGCCCCGCTGCGGTGCGCTGTCAGCACCGGCACCGGCGGGACAGGCCGCTGCCACCGCACCCGCACCTTGCTGACGCTGTCCGGGACTCAGCGCGGCCCTGGGAGCGGAGGAGCCGGCGGGGACGGAGACCGGGAAGAGGCCAGACCGGGGCTGAGGGGGGACCCGAGCGGCGGAGCGGCCGCGCTGCCGGTCCGCACGCGCCTCCCATTACGTCACCCGGCGAACGGCGAGGGCGTGACGTCAGGGCCCGCGGTTGGCTGCGGCCGCCGCCCGTCACGCAGCGGAGCCGCCTCCAGGCCCGCGGTGGCCCGGGCGCGGGGGACGCGCGACACCGGCCGCGGGCGGCCCGGGCGGGCGGGGAGGGCTCTGCGGCGGCGCTCAGGTGGGCCCCGGGCCGGGACGGGGGGAGCGGGGCGCAAGGGGCCATGGGGGAGAGGCGGCCCGTGGTGCACGGGGGGGAGCGGGGCCGGCGCCGTCCCTTGCCGTGCTGCCACCACCGCCCCTCCCGGTGCCCCAGATCCGCTGGCCGCAGCCCAGGGCCGCCCGCCGGTGGCGGCGGGGCGGGGTGCGGAAACTTCCAGCAGCGGCGGGTGGCCCCGGGAGCGCCGTGTTTACAGCCGGGCCGGGGGGCGGGCCCAGTGCCGCGGTGGTGCCGGTGCCAGCGCCAGCACCGCCCTCCCGTCAGCTGGGACTCACGGGCCGGGGGCGAGTACCGGGGGCAGGACGGTACCGCGGGGGGTGGCGGGGGGCTGCAGCGGCCGCATTCTGCTCCTGTCCCCCACCCGGAGCGGGCTGGCCGGTGGAAGTGTCCCGGCGTGCCCGGGGACGTTCCCCGCTGAGCCCTTAATCCGCTCCAGCCGCTAAGCACCTTAGCGGGCTGCGCCCTCCTGCTGCCCCCCGCCCCGCCACTGAGCCCCGGGGGAAGCGGGCCGGGAGCGGCGCCGGCAGCGGGGACCCTTCCCCCGTTCCCCCTGGCTGGGCAAGCTGGGGTGACGCCGGCGGGACGGCGGTGCGTCAGCAGCAAAGGGTCCCCGGCTGGGGCTGTCGGTGGTCCCGGGTGGCCGAGGAGTGGGTAGGGTGCTGGGGAGCTGGGCATGGCTTGTGGCACTGAGTTGCTCTCGGGAGGCAGTGGGGTGGCCGGGGCGCTAGAGAGGGTAAGCAGCCTGCCCTTGCTGTCCCACACCCAGCACTACCGGGCTGTGCCTGTAGTCCCTGACTTTGCCTTCTCTCCCTGCAGTGACCCCGTGGGACAGCTCACGTCATGGTTGACTACTACGAAGCGCTGGGGGTGAGCCGCAATGCCACCGCCGAGGACATCAAGAAGGCGTAAGTGTATGGCAGCATGCCTCTGCCTGTGGGCCAGAGTCCCCCAAGCCACCCCCACCTGGTGCCAGCGAGGCAGGGGCTCCCTTTGGGGCAGTGGGGACAGGGCCCAGCTCCAGAGGTGACAATTCAGCCTTTGTTTCCTTTGTATGGATGCCAGAGCGGGGTTGGGCTTTGCTGCCATACAAAGACATCTTTTGGTGGGGTTTGGTTCCTCTCTCCCTGCTGTCAGCCTGGTGCTGGAGGCAAGTCTTGGTGGTGTTTGGAGGCTCCCCTTTCTCTCTCTCTCTGCCAGAGGGTGCAGGGCTGGCAGATAGTTGGGGCACAGGGACTCTGCTGGCATCAAACTCAAGGGACTGGAGGTCACAGAGTGAAGAGCAGCATGTCTGTCCCCTTTAGGGATGTGGGCAGGTGGGTGCTGTGCCTCAGGTACTACTGTGGAGCTGACAGAGCCTCCTGAGTTTTTGCAGGCCCTGCCTGGTGCCCTGCCCAGGTGCTGCTGCTCTCACTGGGGTGAGGCATTGCCTGAGGGGAATGCCAGCAGATTGCTGGCTTGCCAACAGGTGGCAGAGGTTCTCGTGGGGGGCTTCCCAAGAGGGAGTGGGAGAAGCTGAGAAGCATGGGTTAACCCTAGCTAGCTGCAGTGGGGAGGAGAGTGCTGCTGGTGCTCTCCTGGCCCCAGGGGCCCCCTAGCAACCCCTGGTCCATGCACACTTGCAGTGGAGCCCATGAAGGCTCCAGAACAAACCTGTGAGCATTGTCCAGAGCCATCAATGAGGGCAGCTGAGGTGGGTACACATTGCTCTGCTGTGGTTGTGCTGCAGTTCTGGGGTAATTTCTGGTTTGTTTGTTTATTTAGTCTGTGTGTGTTGGTGTGTGTATGCATAAATATGTATATATCTATATATATGTGTATATATATATTTATATATGAAAACACATACCGTTGGAAGGAAGAACTAGTCCAGGAGCTCCTGTTCAGAGCCTGATGCTGTAGGGTGCTGGGGGAAGCAGCTTGGGGTGCTCCTGTCCACAGGCTAGGAGGTGCACGCTCAAGTGGGGATTGCTGGCCCAAGAGGCCAAGGGCTGCTGCGTGCCCATCACTGGCCCTGTGTGCAGGTACAGGAAGGCTGCTCTGAAATGGCACCCGGATAAAAACCCAGACAACAAGGAGTATGCTGAGCAGAGGTTCAAGGAGATCGCCGAGGCGTACGAAGTGCTGTCAGACAGTAAGAGGCCACAGTGATGTCTTGTGTGTGTGTGTGTGTCTGCCCTTGGACTGTTCACACTGGCATGTCCTGCTTCTGGGCTCGCCTAGATTGCATCCCTGGCTGTCCCCAGGAGGCAGTGGGTCCCTCCAGCTTTACCACACAGCTTTTGGGGCTTGGTTAGTTCTTCACATCTCCCAAAACAGCCTTGGGAGAGATGCTGAGCTGTTGACATCCACAATGGGCTCTGGATACATCTCCATGGGCCTGAAGCTTTTGCATTCTTGCCCAGTGGTCTTACTTGTGTTTGGGTTCAGTGCTGGGGTGGCAGGGGCTTGTGCCAACCACCTCCTCTTGCTCCCTGCTGTTTTGCACCTCCCTTATTTGGGAGAAGTGTCAGTGCTCCTGTCCCCACCTGGCAGGCAGCTTCCTCACGGCCCCCTTTCTTCTTCCAGAGCAGAAGCGTGACATCTACGACCGCTATGGCAAGGATGGACTCATGGGAGCAGGTGAGCAGGGCCCTGGGGGTTAGTGCAGCTCTGGATACATCCCTGCCTGAAGACCCAGGGTGGCTCAGTGCCACCAGGGCTCCCCACCCTTCAGGGGAGATGTCACGCAGGGCTCCATTTAACACTGAGTGTCTTCTCTCCAGCAGGAGCAGGCAGCTCCAGGGCCAGTGCTGGGGCCCCCGAATTCACCTTCACCTTCCGCAGCGCTCACGACGTCTTCCGGGAGTTCTTTGGTGGACGAGACCCCTTTGCTGAATTCTTTGGTGTGTGTGGGGCAGGGGAGGCTGGCTCTTGGGCATCTCTCTGTCTGTGGGGCAGCTGCTGAGCCTGGGGATAGAGCTCACGGCTGGCCCTGGCAGAGGGTCCCCACGTCAGTGCCCTGCTTCTGGTTCACCAAGCTGATGGGGTAATGCTGATGGGGGTGCCCCTGCCTTTCAGATGACATGATGCCCTTCTCTGAGCTGCGAGGACCTGGCCCCCGGCACCATGGGGGAGGCCACTTCTTTTCCCCCTTCCCAGGATCCTCAGGTAGGAGATGCTGCCATTCCTCCCAGCAGAGGAGTCCTAAAGCACCATCTTTCCCTGTGCAGAGTCTGTCCCCTGCCCTCCTGCCACCCACACTGACACCAACCTTGTTGCTCCCTTCTCTAGATTTCTTCGCCTCATCCTTCAGCTCTGGTCCAGATGCAGGACTGGGCTTCCGCTCTGTTTCCACCTCCACCACCTTTGTTAATGGCAGGCGTATCACCACCAAGAGGTGAGGGCAGTGCCAACCCACCTTGCTCCCACAGCCTTCCCTCCATCAGCAGGCCTCTGACCCTGCAGCTTCCTGCTGTGGTGCATGGGCTGCATGGCCCTTGACCGTCCATCTGTTTGTCTGTCTGTCTGCAGGATTGTTGAGAACGGGCGGGAGCGGGTGGAAGTGGAGGAGGATGGGGAGCTGAAGTCGATCCACATTGATGGTGAGAAGGGGCACTGCAGACTGAATTTTTGAGATCTCCACCCTTTCCCTTTGGGGTTTCTGGGAGGTGCTGCACCTAGGCTTTGTTTTGGACTGAGCCTTGGTTGCCCTGGTTCAGAACTCTGCTCTGAAGGATTGGTGGGGTTGGTTGGAGGTGCCAGGGCCCCACTCCAGCTTTGGGGAACTGGAGTGGATGAGTCCCCCAGCCCTGCCCCTGTTCCCACAGGTGTTCCTGATGACATGGCGCTGGGGCTGGAGCTGAGCCGGCGGGAGCAGCACGCCTTCCCCAGGCCACGGCCCCCCTCACCGCCAGCACCGGCCCCACACCAGACCTCAAGCTCCTCACCTGTCTGCCTCTACACGGATAGCGAGGATGAGGATGAGGACTTGCAGCTGGCCATGGCCTACAGCCTCTCTGAGATGGAAGCTGCGGGGCACCACCAAGCAGGTGGGCACAGCCCCGGCTCCCTGTCGGCACCGGGGGGCAGCCACAGCAGCCCATCCTCCGCCCGCAGAGCCCGTGGTGCCCGGGGGGGGCTGGAGCAGGAGCCACGGGGGGCCAGCAGTTCTGCTGCAGTGGGGCACGAACCTGCCCCCAAAGTGAAGCTGTGGCACTGCCCCCTACTCTGAGCGCAAGGCAGGGAGAGGAAAGCAGGGCTGGAGTCTGACTGCTTGGAACTCAGCTCCTACCTCCCCTAGCAAGGGAGAGGCTCTCTTCTGCCCTGCCTCCTTGCTCAGGTGAGTGGATGGCTAATGGCATCCCAGCGTTGGAGGCTCCCAGACTTGGAGGTAGTGGCTTGAAGAGGAGCCCCCTTGATGGGGTCCCAGGAAGCGGGGCAGCTCCCTGCCTTGTCTGCTGGAACTGTGGGGGGCCCATGGGCAGGCATGCTCTGGCTGTGCCTGCCCCTCTCTCCCTGCCAGCCCTGCAGGCAGGCAGGGTCTCCAGCAGGTGCCTCCCTGGCTGCAGCCTGCCCCTGCCCAGGCTGCAGGGAGTGCTGAGTTGAGCTCCCCTCCTTGCAAGGAGGGCTGTGCACATAGCCTCTGCTTGGTGCCTTGTGTCTTGTTTCTTCCCTCTGGATGCTGTTGCTCCTGCCTGTACTCCCTGCTCCTCTGTCTCCTCGCAGACTCTGCCTGGTCACTCCCTTCTGTATGCCTTGCACACCCTCCAGGGCACTGTCCCTCTTTGCTTCCCACAGCAGCAGTGACCCTCCGTGCTGTTCACAAGTGTTCCTACCCTCTTCACTGCCCGTAGTTCTGCCTTGGCTGTCTTCCTCCTCCGCCTGGGACCTTCCTCCCTCCTTCCCTGCCTCTTCCCCGCCCTTGGCCGAGGAGGATTTCACAGGTGCTGTTGTGTACCCCCCTCCGCTTGTCTCCCCAGGTGTGTTCTGAGGCTGCTGCGCCCGGGGACCGCGCACGCCCACTGGCCCACGAAGGTTCTCCCAGCCAGGACTCCGCTTTCTCCCTGCACGGCCACCCCCTGCCACCCCCTTCCCCAGCACCCTCTGGCTCCGTGGGATGCGGTGAGGGGGGGGCATGACAGGGCTTGTGGCTGAGCGATGCCTGGGGCTGGGGGGAGAGGCCCTGGGCACCACAGGGTGGTGGAGAGGGTGGTGATGGGGGTTGCTGTAGATTAGGCTGCTCGCTGTATGCAGCGAGGGGCAGCATGGCTGGGCTCAGCCAGCAGGGCTGGGCTCTGCCCCCCTCCTCGCTGTAGCCCCCCTCTCTACCCCCCTTCTGCTAACAGCTGTCAATAAACCTGTTTGCAGTAGCTTCTGCCTGTGGGGACTTTCTGGGCTGGGGATGCAGGGTTCTCATCTTTGCCTGCAGGTGAGCCGTACTTATCTGGCAGTTGCAGAGTGCAGGGATAGAGATGGATGAACGTCCCATTTCCTCCCTGTGCCATCCCAATACACACAGTCAGAGGCCAGGCCTGGCTGCAGCTGCACGAACGTGACACAAGAACTTTATTCACATCAAGATACAAAATTATAGTTCTCTAGAAATTTTTCTTCTGCTTGAGTGACTAGGCAGGGAGCACACAAAGGGGACCTGGAGTGGGGCTGGGCCAGGTCCCCCTGCACCCCATGCTCCCTGCAACTGCGGAGGACCCCTGGTCCCACTTCTGCCCCCCACATGGGTACAGGAAGAGGGCTAACACAGAACTGACAGGCTGGGGAGTCCCTCTGCCAGTTCCCAGCAGCACCTCCTGGTGTCCCCCTCCACAGGGCTTAAGGGCCACCAAGCCCTGTCCCCTGTGAGGTGACAGTGGGTGTGATGGGGTTCCTGCACACAGAGGGCCTGAGGTCAATGTCCTTGGGGAGATGGGAAGGGGTGCCTGGGGGCAGGGGGAGCAGAGCCAGAAGCACAGACACCATTTTACAGGGAGAGCAGCCCCAGGGGCCAGTGAGGAGAGTGCGAAGCGCAGGGCAGGGAGCAGACAGGAGGGAGGAGGGCTCCTTGCCATCACTGTGGCAGTGCCTTCAGGATGGCGTTCACTTCCTCGGCCACAGCCGTCAGTGCAAACTCAAACTGGTCCTGCAGGAGCACAGCAGGAGACATGAGGGTCCCTGCCACCTCAGCCCTAGGGCTTATGTATGCTGATGTGGAGGGAGAGGATCCCCAGTTTGGGGCATACCTTGGTCTGCACCATACCAGGCCGCTGATCTCGGATGTGCTCCAGCGTAGCAGCTATGTCTATCTCCTTCACCCCTGGGGCAGAGGGAGAGAGGGGTGCTAGGAGGGGAGTTCACAGGCCAAGCTCAGGGACAGGGCAGAGATGATGCTTCCCTGCACCTACCTTTGGCCATTCGGTTCAGGACCATGTCGACAAGGATGTACGTCCCAGTCCTGCCTGCGCCGTCACTGCAAAACACAGATGCTTAGTCCAGGGGAGCTGGTTCCAGTGGGACTGGTCCTGGGCAGCAGGTCCCAGCCTTCAGTCACCCCCAAATGTCCCTCCATCCCCTGCAGTACCTGCAGTGCACGATAATAGGGCAGGAGCGACCCCGGTAGCACTTGTTCACCTTCCTGCAAGGATAAGAGGGAACAGGTCAGTGCCCTGCTGTGCCCGGGTCAAGGCTGTGCTAGGTGTCCCTTGCTGTGCTCAGTGGGGCAGGGCAGCAGCACACCATGATGTGGCCCTGGGGGTCCTGCTCATGGCTCCTCCTGCCTCCACAATGGTGCTGGACATGGGATGGGGACCACGAGTGGAAAGTGGGCAGGGAAAGGAGTTGATTTCCTCGGGTGGCCAGCCTGGGGAGGGGAGCAGTGGCAGGACCCCAGGGAGCGGCTCTGGTCCGGTGGGGCGTGCAGCTGGGGGCCAGGCGCCGGTGGGGCTCCTGGCATACTCCATGCAGCAGGCACGGCTGCCAACGATCACTTTTGTGACTATGCAACTGGAGCCAGATTACTAGCTGCAAATCACAAAAATGACGCCGGCAGCTGCGAGAGAGAGACAGAGACAGACAGACACAGAGAGAGAGCGTGAGTGGGACTGAGAGGAGGCCGACATGCTCAGAGACCCCCCCCCCCCCGCTGCCCTAGGCTGGGTCTCTTGCCCCACACAACCCAGGGACAGTGAGCAGCCTGTGCCTGCCAAGAGCCAACCACCACCAGGGACCTAAAGACCTGGGCAGGTAAGTCTCCTGGGAGCAGTCCCAGTCCTGCAGCCCTTGCCCTGGGGCTAGCTGGGGATCCACCACTGGCTATAGGGCATTGGGAGCAATGGGTCACAGCCAGTTTAAGGCTGGCTCTGGGGATTTCTTCTTGCACCCATGGCTGGGGAAGGTGCCAGTCAATGCTGCCCTCCATGCCAGCTCAGGGGAAGAGCACTTTTCCCACCCTCACTGTAAAGGCTGGAGAGCCCTGGCAATCTCAGCCAGAGGTTTCTTACCCACCAAACTCTGTTGAGCCTCATCCCAAGTTGGCCAAAACGTGTATTTTCTGCTCCCTCCCATCCATGGCAGCTCCTAGTCCCTGCACCTGGCCCATGCCATGGTCCTGACCCCCATCGTCGTGGCAGCGATGTCCTCACCTGGCCCATCAGTGCCTGCATTTGGGATCACCGCCGGCTCCCCAAGGGCTGGCACGGTGCCAGGTGGGCGCTCACCTGCGGAAGTCGAGGAGGGGCCGGGTGGTGGTGGGGATGCCCTCCGCAGGCCAGCTGAGGAAGTGGAACTGCGTCAGGGTGCGGGTCTCCTGCGACTGCACGTTTTTCAGGTAGAAGCTGCGCACCAGGAAATCCTCGCACCAGATGTGCTCTGACACCAGATTCACCTGCCCAAGCGAGGCAGACCGTGGGCATCAGTGCCAGGCAAGTTCTGCACTGATGCTCAGGGGGACGGGGGCTGGAGGATGCTCCATGCCACAGGCCACCTGCCACACTTGCCTCATAAATGTGGTAAAGGGAGGAGCCTTCATCTGGCCAGTAGCGATCACACTGCTTGACACTGTCCTCGGCCAGGGGGCTCAGCATGACAATGACAGTGCAGCCATGTTCCCACACCATCTGTGGGCAAGGCAAGGGGGTTTCACTGCTGGGGGACAACCCAGGTGGGAGGGCAGTAAAGCCCCTGTGACCCATTTTGTGGGCAGTACACGAAGGGACCCCGATACGCTGGCACAGCTGTGTGACACTCACCTGCCAGAAGTCAGCAATGGTGTGAGACAGTGGCCCCTGCGTGGCAATGTATGCTGGCATCCGTGGGTCGTGCTCAATCTGGAGCAGGAAAGGGGGTATCAGACTTCATGCTCTTCAGCCAGGTGTTGGTAACATTTGAAGGAATAGGAGATACTCCAGGGGTGATAGGAAGGCTGGGAATGGAGATTCAAGTGCCCCAGCCAGGATGAAAATGGGACTTAAATTGTTTGAGGAATGGGGCAGGCACAAAGCTCACATTTGTAGCCCTGAGGGATGTAACTTCAGTCCAGCTCCATCCCAGAGTGAAAACCTCACCTGGGCTGGGCACATCAAGGAGCAGGGAGGCAGGGCAGGAGCCCCCAGTGATCACTCACAATTGGACTGGCATTGATGAAGTCACTGCGGGATGGGTTGCTCTCAGCTTTCAGCTTGATCCGCACGTGATCATCTAGGGAACAGGCCAGGAGAATTGGTGAGTGGCTAGAGGAGCTGCAGGCACACTAATGCTGCAACCAGCCATGGCCCTGAGTGTCCCCATGCCCCAGGCCCTGCTCCAGCAGGACAGCTGGTGCCTGGGGCTGATGCCTGGGGCAGGGTGGCTGGGATGCTCACAGGGCACATAGTCAGGATTGCGGTTCTTCTTCAGGTTGGCTTCGCTCTGGGCAATGGAGCAGATGCTGGGCTCAGCTTGGTAGGCACAGAGCGCCTGCCACTCCTTGGCCAGCCGGTCCCGGTTGCGGAGGTGGTCCTCCATGTAGGCCTGGGGCAGAGGGGCGGCAGTCAGCCCAGCAGCTGAGGGGCAGAGGCAGGGCTGGGGAGGGGGCTGGCTCCCTCCCTCCAGGCTGGCTCACCAGGATCATGTGTCCTGTGGAGATGTCCATGTTGGACTGGACAGGCTCCTCGCACCAGGAGGGCGTGCTGCTGTGGGAGCTGGGGCTGGGCTGCGGGGCATCGCTGAACTGGGACGAGACACTGCTCACCCTCGAAGTCTCCGCTGGTGCCGCCGGTGCATCAGCACGGCCAAAGAGAGACTTGGCAGCCATGTGCTGGCGGCACAGCTCCTGGGAAGGTAGCAAGAGCCCTGTCCCTCGGCCAGTGTGCCACCACGGGGCGGCTCCATGCACCCCGAGCAATGCTGACACGCGGCAGCGACGCATCCCGCAGGGTCCCGCATCCCGCGGGCTCCCGCATCCCCCAGGGCCCTACCTGGTACTCGAAGGTTGTGTCAGCAGCACCCTCCGGCCCCAGGGCAGCCAGGCGCTCCTTCTCCCGCTGCTTGGCGTGGCGCCGGAGGCAGAGGGCCGCAGACACGGCGATGGCAAGGACTGCCACGCAGGCCAGGGCGATGAAGGTCAGCAGCACCGAGTGGAAGCCATCCCCGAAGCGGGACGGGCGCGAGTAGGCAGCAGCCTCATTGCGCTGGGGACCAAGCCAAGGTTAGCTAGGGGGGGCTGGGGGGACAGAGACCCTATTCTGCTGCACATCTGGGGATGCTGGGGGTTAAAATGGAGCAAGGGCTCTTCCTTCCCCTTCCTGAGGGTGCTGATTCTCCCAGCACACTCAGCTGGGGCAGAGCTGGTGTCAGTGGGGTGAGGCAGAGTGCACCCACCTCTGTGTCACATGGGGAACTGCTACAATGGTGTCCCTGGAGCTGCAGGAGCTTGGCCAAGCCCAGGTAGCAGTGACTTCCTGCCTCCAGCACTCAGGGCTGCTGCCTGAGGCAAACCCAGCCTGGACTGCCCTTCTACAAGGCAGGCAGTAGCCCCTTAGAACTCTGGTTCCCTGACCTCCTTCTGCCCAGCTGGAGATCAACAAGGGCTGAATTCAGCCCAAGGAGTTAATGGTGTAGAAGAGGCAACTGCAGCACTGGGTGTGCCACTCCCAGGGGACTTGCCCAGCTGAGGCTGGCTGTCCCCTGCAGCCACTGCTCCACATCAGGACATTGAGGGAGGTAGGGTGGGCAATATGCCAGCACTGCTGGGACCATCCCAGCTGTAGCAGCTAGGGGACAAGTCCTCCCTGTTGCACTCCTCAGTTAGGACACAGAGCAGCCCCTGCCACCTTGCAGGTAGTGTCTCTAGGGCTCCTTCCCTGTGACTGTGGGAGACACCCCAATCCATGCCAGCCCCATGCTGGAACAGGATGTTGCTCAGGCCTTGCTGGACAAGACCTTCCTGTCAATGCCATGACTGCCTAGCTCCAGCTAGGGCAGCACAGGGATACTGAGCCATCACCAATTCAAACATCCTGTGCCCAATGAGCTGTCAAGGCCCTGCATTACCTCATTGCCACAGCCTCCCATTTGCTATGAGCCTGATGACGTTACTGAGGGAACACTGCACCATCATCAACTACATCATCATCATCATCACCGTCATTGCCTGGGGATGTCCCCAGCCTGGGTGTCCCTGCTGCCACCTGCCCCCCCAGCACCCAGCTGCCATCAGCGTGCAGCCAGTCCTGCAGCCAGGGCACCCACCAGGCCCAGCACCTCCCAGCAGCCCTGCAGCCCCTGGAGGTGTCAGCAGAGCTGGGGGGGGGACAGAAGGGATTTCTCTCCCAAGGCCTGCCCAGGCCCTGCTGTCTCCCTGCCTCCCTACATCCCTCTTCCTCAAATCTTGCACCAGTCCCACCAAGCCCAGAGCTGGGAGGAAATGAAGGAAAAGCACAAGCTGGTTAGAACTGGGAAGGTCAGGGCAGAAGGGGGCTTGCAAAGCTGCCTCAGCTTCCTCTGAGCTCCATCTTTGTAATCTCTGACATCTATCCCAGTTCCTGCCACCTGCCTCATCAAAAGGCATTGTCATAGACACACTCTGCATATTGCTGATAGAGACAGGTGGCCTCTGGCCAGGCCACCCCTTCTTCATGGCCTCTTCCAAAGTTCCCCCTTCTTTCTTTCCTTCCTTCCTCCCTGCTCACAACTACAGCCACATGACAAGAAGTGAGAAATGGGGACACTGGGCTGGGGATGTGCTACACCATTTTTCCTCCTCAGGCTGCAAACACGGGAGCCAAGCTTGGTCCTTGTCTCCAGCCCCTGTTCCCTGCCCCAGGAGACTGTTCCTGTGGTTCCTCAGAGGAGCATGAGGAGGGGCAACCCCTCTCCAAACAGATGGTTTCTGTTCCATCCCTGCCTCCAGCTGCTTTGCCATTCTCTGGGGACATGATGGCATTTTGCCTGCCTAGCTATGGTTTGTGGGGTGCCCTGGGAACATCCCATGCTTGGGTGCCCAGGCCACAGCTGAGATGTGTTTGCAGGCTGGAGGGAGGCAAGGGTGAGGATGAGCCTTGAGGATACAGCCTGCACCCCTCTGGTCTTGGGGGGAAGAAAAGCCTCTGGGAATCCCTCTCAAACCACCTCCAAACACTGTGGAGCTTTTGTTTTTAAAAGAGCCAAGAGCCCTGGGCAGGATCGTGCTGCCAGGCAGTGGAGGGGGAGGATGGGCAGACAGGAGTGGAGCAGTCTCCAACAGGAGTCCTCCAACACAGGACTGGAGTCTATCTCCAGCACAGCATCCCAAACACTGCCCAGTCTCCTCTACTCTCCAGCTGCTCCACAGACCTGCAGCTCACTCACAAAGGCCCTTGTACCGCAGGACTGGGGGCTCCTGGCTTGTACCCAGTGGCAGCATCCCCACTGCCCTATCCCTGCCCTCCTCAGCCCCAAGGGATGGAATCCTTGCTCACTCCTACCTCTCCCACTCCTGTTTGCACAATCTTCAGGCCCAGCTCGTGCTCCAGCTCTCCCTTCACTTGCTCTGTGGACAGGGAGGAGATGGTCAGAGGCATGCTCCCCTCCACACGAGAGCCCCCCCAGAAACAGAGCCAAGGGATAGCTCTGACAGCTGCCCCCTGCAGCTCCCCACTGCAGCCCAAGGCAGGGGGATGTACAGCAGGAGCCCTCTCTCCCTGGTCCCTGGGAAGGGCACCCCACAACTGGGAGGGGAAGAGAGGAACAAGATCAGGGGGACGCTGCCCAACTCACCAGTCTGGCTGGCCACATCTGCCAGGGAAAAGTTCTGGGGGTTCTGTCGGATGCGGAAGGTAAGTGCAGGACCCACAACGCTGCCAGGGCCAGGGGGGGCACAGTGTGAGAGCTGGAAATGCAGACCCCCTACCCACCCTCACCACAGCCTGGTCCCTCCTGTCCCCGTGGCACCAGTACCCTCACCTGATGTTGATGAAGCTGGCGGTGGAGAGGTGGAGGTGCTTGGCTAGGAGCTCCAGCAGCTGCACACCAGCAGCCAGCCCCAGGGGCCTGTGGGGACATTGTCACAGTGAGGAGGGGGTGGCAGGGGTGAGGGGACAGCCCCGTGCTCCCCACAGTCAGGGAGCAGGGACAGGCAGGCTCAGGGAGTCCTAAGCACATAGCAAGAGCAGGTGTCAGGTTGGGCAGGAGGTGAGACTGTGGTGATGTGTGGTCGTGGGGGTGAGCTGACCCCCCTGTACACGAGTGTGCAGAGACATTCGTGCACACACACTCCCAGCCTTCCATCCTGCAACAGTGAGCTCTGGCCTTGGTGTGGGCTGGGAAAGGAAGGCTTTGGGGTGGAACAAGGGTTGTGGGTAGACAATGGATCAGTGGGAGCTGACCCCACAGAAATCTGACCCTACCAAAGACCCAACAGGTTCGGTCAAGCATGATGAAGCTGTGACAGCTGTTGGTGGGGAGATACAGACCCTTCACACATGCAGACCCCCTTGCAAGATCCCCAGCTCTCACTTCTGGTCTGTGACGATGTAGCCATACTCGTCTAGTGGCCGCATGCCCTGTTGTGCCCCACTGTCCTTCATCTCTGTGTAGCTCTTCTTCTCCACCACAATGTTCTTTCCGGGGCTGAGTGCATCCCCACTGTGTCCCTGCTGTGGCTCAGCCCGGGGAGCTGGTGAGGATGCTGCCCTGCCCTTCGTTCCATCCCCTGGGGAGCTGCTGGCTGGGATTTTGGGGGGTGGCGCTGTGGAAGAAGGGGACACTGGCTCCTCTCCATGCTGCATGTCCCCCTCCATCACCTGAAGGGAGAAAAAGGGAGAAGCTGGAATCTCTGAGGAGAGCCTTGGGGAAATGTCTCCTCCCTCTCATCCCACCTGTGCCATGGCACCTCCTCCAGCATCACCCTGCTGCAAACCCACCCGTTTCGCTGTGGGCATTTCAGGACCAGCAACACCTGCAAAGGAGAGAGACAGAGGTCCTACAGCACCCACCCCAAAAGGCAACACTCCCTACCCTGAAACAGGGCATGCTAGCATCTGCTGCTGCCAGTCCCTGCTTGTCCCATCCCTGCACCCAGCTCACCAGAGCTCTGGAGCAGCTGGAGGAGGGTGGATAGGCTGCTTATCTGCTGGGGACTCAGTTCTGGCAGGCCCAGGCCATAGCTGGCCAGGAGAGAAGCCAGTCTCTTCAGGGCAGCATCTGCAAGAGGATGTAGCATCAGGTTGGGTGCTTTGCATCTGCAGGGAGACCAGGGGCCAGGGATGAAGCAGATGGAGCAGGTGGGGTTGCGGGTACATTCTGCCCATGGGCATAAACACAAAGAGGGGGGAAAGTGTGAGCCACGAGGAACTCGTGGCTGTGGATATAGGACAGGGACAAGGGTTGGTGCCTGGCTGGAGAACAAGGTACCCTGTCTGTGCAGAGGGTGGCTGGGCAGCCAGGGGTGCTTGCTGCTCCCTCTCCTCTACGTTTCTGTAGTCGCTGGGGAGCCGCAAGCTGTGCTGGAGCCTGGTGCTGGCAGGGTCCGGGCGGCCAGCTTTCTCTCTGGGCAGGGAAAGCATGCCCAAGTCCTGGAAAAGATGCCCCCCATCCACTCCTGGCTGCCCGCCATAGGAGGGCACAGGGCCAGCCCCAAAGAGGGTCTGGGCAGGGACCCGGCCCAGCAGCGAGGAGGTCTCAGAGCTCTGCCTGGCTGAGCCGCTGGGATGCTGGTGAGCACCATCCTGATAGCCGAACTGCAACCAAAACACATGTCAAACCCTACAGGTCCCCTGTCACCCCACAGTGGAGGCAGGTATCCCAGCACCAGCAGAAAAGTGCTGGGAGTGCAGCAGCTCCCTGCCAATCTCTACTTTTCTGCCCAGGAGAAGGCGCTCAGCCCCCAGCTTACCTTGTGGTAGGAGTAGGGATTGAGCAGAGCCTCCTCGTAGGCCAGCTGGGGTGGGGAGGGCAGCAGGACGTGCTCCAGGTACCGCTGCACCAGCGGGGAAAGCAGCAGTGCTGGGGGCTGCTCCAAATGCTGAGCTGCTGGCAGGCCGGGGTCCGGGGCCAGCGGGGCTCGCCGGGGCTCGCTGCGGAGAGGCAGGAACCTCGAAGGCAAACAGCGCTGGGGTAACTCACCTGGGTAAAGGGGGACGTCCCTCCCCTAAACCCCATCTGGGGGACAAAGCCCTCGCTGCTCCATTGAGCTCTGCCGGCGCTGTCCTACCTGTCCCTGGCCCCCGGCTCCAGCGAGGGCGGCAGGCGGAGGCGGGGGATGCGCTCCATCTCCTGAGAGATCACATACTGGGTGATGCCGTCCTGCCACGAGAGCCCTGCCATGGGAGGAGGCTGTGAGACATGGAGGCAGCCTGGGAACCGTGGTGTGAGTGCATGGGATGCCATCCTGATATTCTGCCCCCGTGTCCCATGGCCGGGGTTTGGCCCCACTCTTCCTCAGCCCACCCTGGGCCAGCAGGACCACAGACAGCTCTAGAGCCACTAGGCAATTCTACCTGACATCCCCTCCCTGCAGGGTCCCAGGGGCTTCCCCCACGCTCCCCCGCTCACCTTGTGCCATGAGATGCCGCAAGACATCCTGCAGGCGCTGGAGCACGGGAGATGTGACCTGAAAGTAGGCTCTGTCCTGCACGGAGCCCACCTGGCATTGCCCAAACAGCCCATCTGCCAGAGAAGGAAGAGAGTGGATGAACAAACACACCGATGTGAGGCTCTCCAGGCACAGCCCCACCTTTCTCCTGCCATGCTTCCTTGCACTGCACCCTAGGTTCCCCTGCAAGGCATCTCTGTACCCTTCACACACACTTGGGAAAGGAGAGGGGATCCCTGCACTCCTGCTTGTCACTTACCCTGCACACACACCTCCTGTGGGGAGCACAGCCTTCGGTCAAACAGGCAGCCTGGGACAGACAGACAGACCAGTCAGCACAGCATTCAAGGGGGACTCCAATGGAATCTGCTCATCACCAGCTGCTTGGGGGATCCCTACGCTCCAGAAAAGCAGCACAGGGATGCAATGTGGTGATGGTGGGAGGGGACACAGCTTTGTAGCCCATGGCAGAGGCTAGGTGCCAGTCTTTTCTGCCCCTCAGGGACAAGATGGGGGCTGTGTAGAAAGTATGCCCTTGGCTCTGGAGAGTGGAGAAGGCCTGGAGTTTTTTGGGGTGCTGGCAGTTAGGAAGGTAAGACTGAGGCAGCAGAGACCTGCAAAACCACATCTGCTGCCCTCCTACATGTGGTACTACGAGGAAGGGATGCAACCCAGTGACACCGGAATCCACTCTCCCTGCAAGGCAGACCCCAAAGCATGGATGTAGTGCTGTTGGGGGTGTGGGGTGTGTACCTCTCCACCCCCTTCGGCGGGCAGCACTTGGGCAGGGGGCGGCTTCCCCCTTCCTCTCCCCCCCCGTTTCGGTCCAAGACCGTCAGCAGCGAGACGGCAGCAGGCGATGACTCAGCCCCGGATGGCAAGGAATGAACGAGAAAACAACCGGGGGGAGGGGAGGGAGGGGCCCGTCAAGCCCGCCGCGGGGGAAGGGGGCTAGTGGGGATGAGGGTCCTCGAAACCCCGGCAGCCCGGGCCGGCGTCCCCCGGGGCGGAGGCCCCGCCGGTGCGGGGCACAGGACCCACTGCCGGGGGAGACCCCAGGAACGGCGGCAGCGGGGCCAGGCCGGGCGGCAGGGCCGGCGCTGTCCGCGGTGCTGAAGCGGCGCAGCGTTCTCCCGCCGAGACGCCGCGCTCCGCGGGAGGGGCGGTGGCCCCAGCTCCGGGAGGCTCCCCCGGCCAGGACGGGGCTCGGCCGCAGCCGTGCCGGCACCATTCCCTGCTTGCTCCCGGGGGCAGCGGGCCCTCGCGGTCCAGCCGGATCCATCTCGGCACTCCCGGGCCGCTGGAGGACGAGGGGCGCAGCAGCCTCCGGCTCCCGGTAGTGAGTCAGCGGAGCCGGGGCCGTGCCGTGCCGTGCCGGTGGGCTGCAGCCCTGCTATCGACAGCGACACTCGGGTCCCCGAGAGCTCCAAGCACGGACCACACGGACCGACCCGGAGAAGAGCGGGTACACCGGCCCGGGCGGCCGCACTTACAGGCGGAGGACGGCTAAAGGGCGGCATGGGGCCGGAGCAAGCTACGCTCAGGGTCGCTGGCCCGGGCTCCCCATCCCTGCGGCAGCCCCAGGCACTGGCTTTGCCCCGGGCATGAGCAATAACCGTTCCTCTCCCGTCCCGTAGCTGCTGGCTCTCGGGCCCGGCGGGGCGGCACCTCTACAGCCGGCGGGGTGCCCCGGGTTTAGCACACCCACCGCCCCGGCAGTCCCGGGAGAGGGGCGCCCCCGGTGCCAGTGGCGCACCCGCGGTGCCGGTCCCGGGCCGCCCAGTCCCGCTATCCGCCAGGGGCCGGACTCGCCGCTGCACGCCGTGACAGCACCCTACAGCGGCGGCGACCGCACCGGCCGCGGAGTCCCGTGCCCCGCCACTCCCCGGGAATCTCCTTCCGGCCCTCGCGCAGCCCGGGGCAAAGCCGCCCTGCCCGGGGTCGCGGTCTCACCGTGTGCGGCGGTGGCGGCGGCGGCGCCGTCACGCAGCTGCCCGCGGCCGGCCAGGAGGAGGAGGCAGAGGAGCGCCCGGAGGAGCCGCCGCCCCATGCTCCGCTCACGGCCGCACCATGGCGCACCCGCCGGCCGCGCCCCCGCCGCCGCCGCCAACCCGCGCCCCGCCGCGCCGCGCGCCCCGCCCGCCGCCGCCGCCCCGCCAATGGCGCGCTGCGCGCTGCCGCGGCGCCCCGCCCTCCCGCGCCGCGGCCAATCAGGGACCCGCGCGGCTGCCCTCAGGGCCGCGCGCACGCCCCGCGCTGTCCGGCGGGGCCAATCACGCCTCGCTCCGGGGAGAGGCGGCCGAGCGCCCCGCCAATCGCCGCGTCCCCGGGGACGAGTCACGCCCCCCCGGGGGTGTGCCACAGCGCCAGGAGCGCCCCCGCCAATCAGCGCCCGCCCCTTCCCTGCCCTGCGGCCGCACTGGCTCCCGCCTGGGACGCGCCCCTGAGAGCCGCCCAATGAGCGGCGAGCGCGGAGCCGCACCCTCGTACCCCGCCCAGCGGCACCGCCCGGGCATCGGCCGCGGGCAGAAGGCAGCTCCCGGCCCGGGCACGGACCCCCTGTCCCAGCCCCGGCGGCGAGCAGCTCCGGGTCTGGCGCCAGCAGATCCCTGCGCACACGGCCGCAGGCTCGTTCCTGGGGAAAGGGGCGGCCCCAGCGCTGCACCAGACCGGACATCCTCCCGCCAGCTCTCCCTGAGGAAAAGCCGAGCCCTGTTCGGCCCCTTAGCTGGGACCTCCAGCACCCCTCGACAAGGGATTGTAGATGGGTGAATAGGCCTCGCTCATGGGTCCAAAGGAGAGCACAGGTGGGAGCCATGGAAGTCCCCAGGGGGTGCCACGTACGTCAGCCCTAGCCAGTCATGGACCACTCGCTGGTGAGACAGAAATGCTTTAATGGCCCCAGGACTAAACCCCACTGCTACTCCCTCCCCGCCACGTTCAGTCGACCACCAGGCTGCTGCTGACCGTCGGCAGGAGCTCGAAGAAGCCCTGGAAGAAGAGAGGCTGTCAGGGTGGGCCGAGCAAGGCGGTGCGGGGTGAGGGGACAGGCAGTGGGGGCAGGCAGCAGCTCCCTGTCACAGCGTCATAGTAGGCAGCTACTTGCAGAGAGCAGGACCACGTCGCCATAGTAACCCATCGCTGACTCAAGGCTAGCACTGGTTGCCATAGGAACTACTTAGGGATGGCAGTCACTGGGGAAGGCTGGGATGAGAGGGGGCACCTCCGGAAGCAGCCAGTACCTGAGCTGCTCCAGAGAGCTGGGGAGCTCTGTGGGATGGCTGGGTTCAGCCCCAAAGCAGGGATTGGTTGGGGACATGGAGATGTGGGAGATGTAGAGGAGCAAGGAGTGAGCTTTAGCACAGGATGGGGGCCACAGGGCTCACCTTGAAGAGGGTGATGCTCTGAAGCACCCCTGAAGTGCAGCACATCTCCCGGATGGAATGCATGGCCAGCTGCGGGCAGCCAATGTCCAGCACACGCAGCCCCAGGCGGGAGGCCAGGATGGGGCCGATGGTGGTGCCGCAGGGTGTGTCGTTGCGCACCATGAACTCCTGCGTGGGGACAAGACCTCAGCAGCTCCACATGCTACCCCATGGCCTCCCACACGGGCCCTCAGCCCTGAAGGGAGGTGACCTGGGGCAGGGAAGCAGCACCGACCCATGCCAGGGTTCAAAGAACGCTCCAGAGATAGGACACACTCAGGCCAGGCTCCATTCTGCTCACCAGCCTGCTCCCGAAGCAGTCCTGGGGCTGGAGCCCCACAGCAACAGGCAGCACAGAGACCCCAGTGGGGTCAGACATAGTAACAGGGGTGGAGCTTTGGCACAGGCCCCCTCTGATGAACCCGGGCAGGGCTGCAGCCCAAACTCCTGATGTTCAAGGAGGGCTCACCCAGTCCTGCTCACCTGCAGAGGGACACCCACGCGGGCAGCAATGTCCCGGATCACAGCTTCAGTGACAGCCGTGGAGGCGTAGCGCTGGTTGCTGTTCACTTTGATGACAGGGCCCTGCACAAAGGAAGGCACCGCAGGCCCGTGATGGGACCCAGGAACAGTCAGTGGCCCTGGAAACACCCATGTCCAGGCAATGCCCAACATATCATCCATTCTCCCTTTCCTGGGTGAGCCCATGGGGATGGGGACAGTGTTTCCATGGGGACAGCCCCAGCTCAGAGCAGGGAGGAGCTCTGTGGACAAGACTGGGATCCCAAGTGATTAACATCAGACATGTGGCATAGTCAAATCCATTGCAGGATAAACATTTTCCATTTGAATGCTGGGTTGCAGTGCTGCAGGACAGACAGACAGCAACCATCCTAGACCCAAGCAGAGGGCTGCCCTCACCTTGTGGAAGGCTGGACGATGATTCTCCTCATGCTTGTCCCTGCAAAAGAGAAGTGTTTCACACTCTTACTCATACCCTGCTGCAACAAGGACTGTCCTGTCTGTACCACCTGGGGAGTGATGGGGATACATCCCACAGGTGGCAGGGCAAGCTGTCAGGCCTGTGGCACGTCTCAGACTACTCACACATAATTGGGGTGCACAGCATGGGCCATATCAGCACTGATCATGTAAGACTTGGCCACTGCCTCCTCGAAGGCTGTCAGGTTGTGCGGCGACGCAGAGATCCGGCGCAGCACCAGCTCCGTTAGCAAGGACTCTGCACCCTGTGCACTCTCTGACCCTACCTGCCAAGGATCACCATCAGCACAAGCCTGCAGCACCACAGGGGCCAGAGGAGTGACAAGCTGCTCCCTAAGGCCAGCCAAGCAGCTTCCTGCCACACCAGTGCTTCCCACCCCTGCCTGGGCCACGCTCCACGTGGCTGTAAGCAAATCCCTGCTTCCTCCACTGGGCTGTGGGATCTCTCTCCTGCTAGGATGCTCTCTCCAATGCTAGGCATGGCTGGGGAAGAGCAGAGAACATGGAGCACCTTCTGGTGCCAGCCACCCCATGGCTGTGGCCTCGCTCACCTCCTCGTTGTCATAGAGCGCGATGAGACGCACATTGGGCTCCTCAGAGAGGGATGAGGGTGCTGCACATGAGTCAATCAAGGCCTGCAGGATTAGGGGGGAATGGACACCAGCATGAGTACCACTCCATCCGGGGAATCTCATGACTGAGCCATCAGGAAATCCCCCAGGAGAGCCCAAAGCATGGAGGAAGGGAGCTGTGGGCACACACATTGCCCAGCGATAGCAGGAGTCACCCCTGCGAGCTGCTGGGAATCCCACACACCCAGCAAAGGGGGCATCCAACCCCAGCTCCTCCAACTATCTAGACCCATTCCATGAGAACACAACTCCCTGCAGAGCCTTTGGCCAGCCCAAAGCTGAGCTGGGGTGCATGGGGGCCATGCTGCAGTCTCCAGGTTGTTTCCCCTCTCACCTGCAAGGCGCAGTAGCAGCTGTGCAGGTTGTCCAGACGTGGGGAGAAGATGAACTCATCGAAGGCACCACCCAGCGTCTGCAGAGAGCCAAGAGGAGTAGGGCACAAGCTCTGGGTCACCAAAAAGTACCTGCCACTGGGTTCCCATTCCAGTACCCTTATCTCTGCCCCTCAGGAGCAGCTCGCTCTAGTTCCATTGAGCTCCCAGCCCTGGCACACCCCAGGCAAAGGACACGCACCAGGTAACACCTGTGTAGTGCCAGATTGTAGGCTGTGTGCAGACAGAGGGAGGTTTCTGCCCTTACTCACCGCTGGCTGTGTATCTGCCAGGCATAATTCCATCTCCACAATCTGCTCTGGTTTCACCCCCAGCTGGGGGCAGATCAGGGAAAGCAGAACAGGACTGTGCCGCTCTGACTGGGAAGAAAGCAGAGCTGTGGGCAGGGCAGGCAGTGGATGGCAGGAGAAACTCCTGGTTTCCCTTTGCAAAGCTGTCCCTGACCCTGCTTATATTGGCAGAGTCCTCTCTCCTACTGACATCTCCCATGTTCAAGCCCCCACCTCACCCAGCACAGCTCTATGCCCTGTGCTAGCCCCCCTCCCTGCCCTGCCTCCTCAGGGAGATGTACCCTTCCACACTGGCTGCAAGCAAGGGTGAGAAGAGAGAGATGGCTGAACAGATGCGCCGTGTACACAGCTGTGAGGCAGAGTGGAAGGTTACCAGTAGTCCACAGGGAGAAGGGGAACGTGGGGGCAGGTCCCTGAGGACTCAGAATCAAAGGTGACAAGTATGAGGTCCTTGCAAGTGTCCCTGCTGATCCTTGGCACACAGCTCACCTGGGCCGCAGCACTGCAAGGTGTGGACTCCATAAGCACCTCCTTTTCCAGCTCCTCCTGCACTGCAGTGGCCAGAATGGGAACCCTGGGGGGGGTCAGCAACATTAGCTCCCAGAGCTTTGCTCACCTCACCTGCTTGGGTTACACATTGCCAACCCTTCCTGGTGTGTTTGCCTTCTTCCTCCAGGTAATGATGATATGCCAAATGGAAGAAGAATGCACATTTTAAACATGAATCTATTGTGCCACCTCAGGACACTGCAGTGTGCTTTCCCAAATGCTTGGAAGCATCTCCTGGAAGTACTCTATGGGGCTAAAAGCCACTGCAGATCTCCCCACTGCAATGAGTGGCTGCCAAAGGGAGAACTAAGGCGGGGCTTTGCTCTAGCTGGGTCCCAGCCCTCCCAAGGGCTGGCCAGGAGTCAGGGCTGAGCCAGGCCTTACAGGTGGTGCTCGGTGTTGGGTCCGAAGTTCTCATTGATGCTGCGCTGCAGATGGATGGCCAGGTGAGGAATGCGGAGGACGGGCCGCTCCACACGTACCAGGCGCTGCTCCAGGCGCCCCGTGGCTTGGTCCTGAAACACAAGGAGGCCTTCTGGGGCCAGGCCTGCAGAGCTGAGAGGCTGCAGCAGGCGCCACTCTGTGTACCCAGTGCCAGAGACATACAGCTATCCAACCATGCGTGCCCTAAATCAGACTCACCTTTATGATCACCCTCCCGGCCACGGTGAGGTCACGGTCGAACCAGGTGTTCCAGATGCCCCCTCCATAGGTCTCCACTCCAACTTGCACTATGCCCACCTGTCCCCTCTTAGAGCGACGCTTCACCTGGGCAACAGCAGAGGTGTCACTGCTGGCACCATGAAGCGCTGGGGAACGGGCAGCTGGTGGGAACTGGGCAGCTCATGCCCAGAGCCTCACTGCTGATGCTGCCAGCACAGGGTGCTGTGAGGGGCTTTGCAGGACCGGGGACACAGAGGAGACAGCAGCAGGCAGAGCAATGCAAGGGCTGCTCTGGGTGATACATTTGGGAGGTGTAGGGAGCCAACAATGATGCTGCAGGGCACAGGGGTAGTCAGGACAGTTTTTGCTTGTGGCATGAAACTGGAGAACTCCAGAGAAAGACTCAGCACCCAGCTGGGCGACCTTACCCTGAGGCAGGGGCTATCGGTGTGGGCTCCTAGCAGGCTGAACCCATTCCCGGGCTGGAACTGGCCGCCGACGGCGAAGGCGATGAGGGTGGAGTAGTTCCTGGTGATGAAGTACTGGAGGCAGAGGGGTAGAGGTGAGATGCCCCGTCCACCCCGGCTCCCGCTGCCCCGTCCCAGCCGGGCCCACCTTCTGCGCCGGCCGCACGTCCCAGTGCTCCGTCTCCTTCAGCTCCTGGAAGCCAGCCTGCAGTAGCCGGCTACGGCATTCGGCCACCACTGAGGGGAAAAGAGCCGTCAGGGCCGCCCGCGGGAAGAGGAACAGGGCCGGGGAGGGGAGCGGGCGGGCGCTCACCGTGGTACGGCGACGGACTGCGGTTCACGAACTTCACCAGTTCCTGCGCCGCCGCCTTCGAGCCCTGCGCCGCCGCCTGTGGGCACCGCCGTCACCGCACATTGCCGGCAAAACCCCGCCCCGGGCCGGGACCCCCGCGGGACCGGGGACCCCGTCCCGGGCGGCACCGACCCGACCCCGTCCCGCGCCCGCCGCCCGCCCGCTACCTGCATGGCCGCCACCGCCCCGCGCCGGCCCGAACAGCGCCCCCTGCTGGCCTGGAGGAACGCGCGGCCTGCACCCGGACTCCGAACTCTGCACCCTGCAATCCGCACCCTGCAATCCACACCCCGCAATCCGCACCCTGCACCCGGCCACGCACCTCGCAATCCACACCTTGAACCCCGCAATCCACACCCTGCACCCGGCCCTGCACCTCGCAATCCACACCCTGCAATCTGCACCCTGCACCTCGCAATCTGCACCCGGCCTTGCACCCTGCAATCAGCACCTCGCAATCTGCACCCTGCACCCCGTATTCACCCCCTGCACCCCGCAATCCGCACCCAGAACCCCGCAATCCGCACCTGGAACCCCGCAATCCACACCCTGCACCCCGCAACCCACACCTTGAACCCCGCAATCCACACTCTGTACCCTGCGATCCACACTCTGCATCCTGCAATCTGCACCCTGCAACCCACAATCTGCACCCGGCCATGCACCCCGCAAACCACACCCTGCACCCCGCAATCCACACCCCGCAATCTGCACCCGGCCCTGCCCCCCACAATCCACACCCTGCACCCCGCATTCACCCCCTGCACCCCGCAATCCACACCCTGTGACCCCAGGATCCACACCCTGCACCTCCCACACTATACCCCCCGCCATGCACTTTGCACTCTCACCCCACACCATGCAATCCACACCACGCACCCCTCAGCCCGCACCCTGGTCCAGGCCAGGCAAACACAGAGCCTGACAAGGTTGGGGTACAGCTGAATTAAGGGTGGGTGGAAGAGGGACACAGCCAGGAGGGGCGGGGTTGGGAAGCAAGGGGCAGGGACAGGCTCCACAACGATGGTCACCCATCCTGCCCCGGTGTGCCACAGTTCTAGGGCTAACTGGGGGAGCAGGGACTGCCCCAGAATGGGGCTTGGCCTGCCTGCAGAGGGGTGCAGGTGCACAGGAAAACACACTCGCTTCTCCAAGGCTAGGTATACTTGGAGTGGGGTGGGTCCAGGCCAAGCTGCAGCCCCCCATCGTTGTTGCTCCCCTGCCTTGGCACTGCCTGGCCCCCACAGGAAACAAGGCACAAATCCATGGTGTCATGTTGGAGACAAAAGTCTCTGAGTGACAGCAATGCACTGGGTTCTGAGCATTGGCACGGTGGCAGGGCAGCACCCAAGCTGCCTGTCAGCCCCAGGGGCATTCCTGGGAAAGGACCCCAAGGGATAGGACCCCTTGGCCTTGCATGGATTAGGGTGCCTCCCGTCCTTGTCTGGGTTCTCTTAATGGGCTGGATGCAGCAGCAAGGTTTCGGGTTTCAATCAGTCTTTCTGCATCCTTTCTTCCTAGCAATGGGTATGTGGCCTTGGGAGATGGACGTGGCAGCCTGTGAGTGCTGCATGGGGCCCAGGTGTTGGGTGCCAGCTGGATTCCCAGCTCCTGAGTCACCCATGTGAGCACCCTGTTAGTTGGAGACACTGTCCGTGTTCTGAGCACTGGAAACTGGTGGTCCTGTTGCCCCTGACCCTGTGACCTGTCATGCTGAGAGCTCCTGACAGCTCTGGATTTATGCTCCTAACCCCAAACACCTGCCTCTCCCCACCACCAAATGGGAACGAGCTCTCCCACTGCCTGGCACCCTGCAAACAGACAGCTGGAGGGTCTCCATGTCAACCACAGCACAACACAGGGCCAGGCCTCCCAGGCCAGGCTGGAGCCCGGCTGGGAGCAGGCTGGGAGCACCCAGCACTCCAGCCCAGAGCTGGGATACGTGTGTCAAAGGGACTTGTGTGCCAGGCAGCATCCCCACGCTCCTCCTGCCAGCATCACCCCCCTGCTGCCAGAACCCAGCTCAGGGCCAGGTGCTCTTGAACGGTTCCCAGGCTGTGCCTGAGGGACATCTGAGGACATTTAGAGCCCTGGCTGCCCAGACAGTGGATGCCCAGAGCGGATGGGTACCCAGTGGGTGCTCAGGATGGATGGTTCCCGAGGTGTGCGTGTGTATGCAGGGGCAGGGCGTGCCGGACTCGGGGGTGTCAGAGCAGCAGTGAGTGGCAGGGCCGGGTGTGGCCTCCGTCTAGCCCCGCCGCTGTGAGCAAAGGGCGTGCCACAGCTATTCCCGGCACAGCGGGACTTCCAGAAAAAGCTCCTGCTGGCTATATCCGGGTGGGCTCTGACTCACCCCTGGCTGGGCGCCAAGGGCTGCACAGCACCTGCTATGGTTGCCCCCTACCCCATCACCGTGCTCTTTGGAAGACAGTGCTGCTGTCCCCCATCCCATGCTGCCCCACGGATCATCCAGGGCAGTGGGGGGCCACGGGCAGCCCTTCCAAAACGGCATCAGCTTCTCCTCTGCATTTATGCACCCTGCTGCTGGGCTCATGTGTGCCCAGGGGTGCCTGGCAGGGAAGGGCCAGTAGGGACAGGGCACTGTGGTCCTTCCTATGTCCCCTGGCAGCCCAGGTGGGGTTCCGGGCCGGCTTTGTAAGAGAAGTGTTCCCTGCTGGCTCTGGGGATGGGCAGGCAGTGCTTAGCCCTCCCTGCTGGAAGGGGTTAATGGAAAGATGGCCCAGGACAAAGACTGTAAACACAGCAGAGATCCAGGAAGTGCCGCCCCCTTCTCCCAGGGCCTGCCAGGCTGCCTGGACCCCCCCTTGCCAGCCCTGCCAGGATGAGCAAAGGGATGGCATCCATCGAGGCGGTCCCCCGCATCCCGGCCCACGTGTCTGAGCATGGGAAAGTGAAATCAGCGCCCAGGAATTGCAGGAGGCTGAGCAAGCGGCCGCCATGCCTTACGTGAGCCACCAGCAATGCAGTGGGTGCTGCTACCTCATCTCACTGGCATGGCTGATGCTATCAAGGCCTGCAGCATCCCCATGGACACTCAGCCACTCCGTCATCCCCAGGGCCACGTGCATCACAAGGGCAGCTGGGCAACTTTGGCATCTCCACACCACTGGGCAGGTGAATAGGGATATTCACCTGGACCATGAGGGCAGGACACCCTTTAGCCTGCCCCTAGGCAGCAGGGATGGGGGAACATCCCCAACATCCCCATGGACCACAGGGCCAGCTGTAGAGGAGTGATGGAGCAGGGGTATGAGTCAAGCATCTGCATGGACATGGAAGTAGCTGGTCTCACCCATCATCTACACAACTCAGGGCAACAGCTCACCCCCAGCATGCTCGTCAAACATGGGGGCAACAACTTGCCCAGAGGACATACAAAGACCAAGGGAGGTGAGCAAACATCTCCCAGCATCTATACAGGTTGCATCTGGACACCCCTGGCATCCATGCTTGCCGTGGGGGCATCCTGGCACGCCGAGCATTCTGTGCCACTCACAGACAGGACAACGTCCTCAGCATCCCCATCTCCTGGGGACATGGGGGTGGGGACCAGGAGCAGACAGACAGTCTGTGCACCCCCTGGTCCTGAGCTCTGGAATGGGCAAAGGCATGGGGGCAGCTCGGATGAACAGCGGCTGTGGAGGGACTGCAGACTTTACCCACCAGTTCCTGGGACCCCAGCAGGCCAGGCTGGGCCTTGCTCCAGGCAGGCAGGGAGAGCCACCTCCTATTTAGACAATAGCATGCACCATGGATCCGTCAGCACTGGGGAATGGGCCACACACTCCTTCCCTCTTAGGGTAAAGGCGCCTGGGAGGCTCATGGCTGTAAAAGGAGCGGGATGAAGGAAGACAGCCAGGGGTCAGGAGGGAGGGGAATGGACACCCCCGCTGCTTCATTCCCATTCTCATTCCCATCTCTCAACTCACCCTTGAGCTAAGGCCAGGCAAAAGGGGGCATTGGGTCCTGGTGGCAGGGCATAGGGACAAGGAAGGGCCAGCACCCTGTCCCCACATCCTGTCTAGCTTCAAGCCCCAAGACACCCACAGCCCAAGGAGGCTGTGCTGGGTTTAAATCCTGGGGGAACGGCAGGGAGGGAGGGCCAGGAGGGAGGGGCGGCTGCAGGATGCAGCTGGCTTTGCTCACAGGGATGTCATGACCAGAGGGAGTCGTTTGACATTCCAGCTCCAAACGCCTTCCCGGCAGCAGTCTCATCCAAGATTTGATGGAAACTGGGACCAGGCCAGAGCGGGGGTTCAGGAGCCACTTCCCAGGCTCCACTAGTCTGGGTCAGCCTGGCCTGGGATGGAGCTGTGGGGAGGCTGCACAGGCAGGACAGGAGAGGAGGCAGCCCTGCTCTTCTGGCCTCCGCAGCCTCCTCACGTTCTGCAGCCTCTGGGTCTGTAGTTGGCACAAAGTGTTTGGCATCTTGTCCTTGGGACTCAGTCAGGGTCTCTGGTCCTGCTCTTCATCCCTCCTTCCTGGCACGCTGGGTCCCCCAAGCAGACGGGGATTTCCTAAGAGGCTTGTCCACCCTCTGCAAGACATGGGGCCCCTGCTTGCTCAGAGCCATGCCGGAAGGCTGTCACCACAGCTGAGGAAAAGCCACTTCAAACAGGCTGCCCTAGAGCAGGGTCAGGAGCATCTCCTAGTTAACCCCTCTGAGCTGCTTCCCCTCCAAGCAACAGTGCCCAAGAGTGCATTTCCCCTCCCTGGAGCACTCCAACCCTGCCCCAGCCTGCTCTGTGGGATGAGGATGGGAACAAGGGCTACCCAGGCCTGAGATGGGATTTGCATCACCTTTTCATTACCTGAAACCTACCAGGGCAGGGTGCCAGGCACTTCTGGACCCTATCCCTGAGGAGTCCATCCTCCCCACAGTCCCAGCTGGCACAGCAGTGGGGTGGGGTCATGGAAACGGATGGCTGAACTCTGTTCCTGGTGGTGTGCTGTCCCAGATGCCCCTCACAGGGCACCCACCTGCCCCTCTGCACTCCAGCTAAGGGCCACTTGCTGGAACTTGCGGCACGGGCAGGGCACACGTGCGGCGCTCTGGGATGTGCAGGGCATACTCGGAATGGGGCCAGAAGGAGGAAGGATGCTGTCTGTTTTTCCATCTACTCTCCCCCCACAAGCCCCCCCTTTCTTCCATTCTCTCCCTGAGCTGGGATGAAACAACTTCATCTGGAAATACCTTCCCTTTTAAAGGCAGGCTCCTCCAGGCAGCTTGTACTCTCTGGGAAGACGCTACATCACTCTGCAATGGGAGGCTGGGACAGGCTCCAGGGATGGGGGCTTGGAGGAGCAGGAGGGATGCAGGGCACTGAGCACCTCCCCACCTGCATGTCTGTGGGACCCAAACTTTAGCTGGCTGCCCAAGTGACATGGAGCAGAGCAGCAGGGGGGAGTTCCTCCCAGAGCCAGGGCAGTGGAAAATGCTTCCATGAACAAGCCTGAGCCTTTGCCTGATGCTGATGCTGCCATGGGTGAGCCGTGGCATTGCTTTGGCTTCTGTGTTACAGCCAGGACAGAAGGCTGGGAGGTGCAGGGCCAGGCAGGGCTGAGTGCTGTCCTGCTGCTGAGTCACCCTGTGCCCAGTGGCACAGCGGTCCCCTCCAGCAGGGCCTTCAGGGACAAAGGCGCTGGGGCTGAGCCAGCTGACGTCAGCCAAAACAGCCCAGCTCGGGCAGAGCTGGGGGTCACCAGGTGTGCTGGGGGTCTGGGGAGGAGGGGGTGCTGCCCAGGCAAGGGGAGCCCTCATGAGGGCTTCCCCCAGCACAGGTGCCCTCCCTCAGGATGTTCTTTTCAGCTGTCGTGGGTTTATGCAAGGCCCTGAAGGTCTCTGACCTGACCCACTACTTGTGCAGGAAGCTGTAGTGGGGCTTTTCAGATGGACTTAGAAATTCCCCATTCTGGGAGTTTCTGGGGAGCTGGGCTGGGCTTTCTGATCCCCAGTGTACTTCCTGGCCAAGGGGGAGACTGAGGAGATGGGGCAGAGCCTGCTGTGCCTTGGGATAATCTGGGGACCGCATTCTGCTCTTAGGGTGATGGGGATCAGAGAGGGGCTAGGGCTGCTCCAGGCAGGGTCCCCATCCAGCTGTGCTCTCCACACGCCTGGAGCAAGAAGGGTTAACAGAGTGCCTCCCCCACTATAAATACCACGTTTGTGTGTCCCACACCCCACGAGTATGAGCTGGGAAGGCTATTTTGGTTGAGTGCCTGCTGCTTTGGGAATGTGCCGGAGCGAGGACAGGGGCTGACGTCACCGTCACTGGGGCTCGGACCCAGCACCTGCTCGGGGTCACTCAGCAGCACTCCAAAAGCACCCAGACCCTGGCCAGTGCTCAGCCCCCCCCGTCAGAAAGAGGGTTTAGGTGGTGGGTCAGTACAAGCACACTCAGGGCAGGGGTGCCCCCACATCAGCCCCTCTCCTTGCTCACTCTCTGGAAGGGAGTCTGGCCCCACATGGAGACCTGTGCCTGGTGCTCTTGCCAGGGGGTGGGTCAGGGCATCATCAGGGCCATTTGGGGTGCTCAAGACCAATTTGGGGACCACAGCTACATGGCATGGGGTTCGGCTCAAGGGGGTCAAGTGATGCTGTGAAGGTTCCCTTCTTTCCCTTCATGACGTCAGCCTAAGCTCTCTGTCTGTCTGTCCGGGCCCCCTTTGGGTGGCACTACATCCTGATAGGGGGTTCACCACCAGTCTGCCCCACTTCCTCCCCTCGCACCCCCAGGGACGGGGCAAGAAGAGCCTCCCAGGGAGCTCGGGGGGTGCCCGAGGCTCCTCGTCCGCCGGGGGGTGCGCGCAGGTGAGGGGCAGTGGGCGGGGGCTGCCGGCCCTCTCCCCCCGGCAGCATCCCGCAGCTGCCCGGCGGCAGGAGGGGCGGGGATGTCAGCAGGATACAAATAGCGGCGCGCGGTCCCCTCCCGACGCCTCTCCGAGCTGTGCCGGCCGCTCGCCAGCCCTCTCCCTGCTCCCTGCTCCGGCCTCGCCTCCCCACGCCGCCACCATGAGCCAGTCCTACTCCTCCAGCCAGCGGGTCTCTTCCTACCGCCGCACCTTCGGCGGCTCCCCGGTGTTCCCCCGAGCCTCCTTCGGGAGCAAGGGCAGCAGCGGCAGCTCCGTCACCTCCCGCGTCTACCAGGTGTCCCGCACCTCGGCCGTGCCCAGCCTGTCCACCTTCCGCACCACCCGCGTGACGCCCCTGCGCACCTACCAAAGCGCCTACCAGGGCTCCGGGGAGCTGCTGGACTTCAGCCTGGCCGATGCCATGAACCAGGAGTTCCTCCAGACCCGCACCAACGAGAAGGTGGAGCTGCAGGAGCTCAATGACCGTTTCGCCAACTACATCGAGAAGGTGCGCTTCTTGGAGCAGCAGAACGCGCTCATGGTGGCCGAGGTGAACCGCCTGCGGGGCAAGGAGCCCACCCGCGTGGCCGAGATGTACGAGGAGGAGCTGCGGGAGCTCCGGCGCCAGATCGACGTGCTCACCAGCCAGAGGGCTCGTGTGGAGGTTGAGCGTGACAACCTGCTCGATGACCTGCAGAAGCTCAAGCAGAAGTGAGTAGGGGGGGGCCTGGAGAGTCCCTGTGGGCATCCATCCGTGCATCTCCATCCCTAGGGGTGGGTGGGAGCTGAGCTTGCCCAGGCATCTCTTCAGGTGCTTTCTGCCACCCTCGTGCCTTGTGCTCAGAGCCCACCATGACTCCGGTACTCTGTCCCCATTGACCACTTTCTGGGCAGCACCCAGAGGGGAGAATGGCTCCCAGAGCAGGGGTGTCCCCTGTGCTGTCCCCTGCAGTGAGGCTGAAACCGGGCTGTGACACCACAGGACTGGGAGATCAAAGTGCACCTCACCCCGGGATGCCCATATCTGCTCACACACACATCTCTGCTCACACAGGGCTGCTGGGCCCACGGGAGAGCTGAGCTCTGTGGGATGGATGGACAGACAGATGCAGGCAGGCAGAAGTGAGGAGATGGGTAACCCAGGGAAGGTGCTCTATCAGCTCCAGATGTGAAGGAGGGCGGGGAGGAAGCAGCTGCACTTCCACAGGCCAGGCCAGGGATGCTCCAGGCCTGCCGTGAGTGTCCATGGTGCCCTGTGAGCAGTGGGACACTCCAGCAATGCTGTGGACTTGGCTGGTGCTGGGGAAGAGAGTGGGGATTATTCACAAGGGTGGCCAGGCTGAGGGAGCCCCCAGGGACTGATGAGTGTGGGGAACCTGGCAGTAGGGGCAGATACTCAAGGGGAGCTGTGTGTTCTGATGATGGTCTGCACCTTCCCTCCTGGACCCTGTGCCCTGGGGACACCATTCCCTCGGGGTGACACAGCCTGCTGCCCCTTTCTGTAGCCCCAGCCACCACCACAGGTGGCCAGTGCTGGGGTCCTCCCTGTTGCTGGGGAGCTGGAGGAGGGTGGCATGGAGGAACTCTCAGTGACAGGGGAGGAGCAGGGCACAGAACAAACGGGTGTTGGGTTTCTGCTACCCCATGCGCCAGCACCACCTGGGCACCTCCATCTCCTCCCCGCTGCCTTTCCACTGACATGCAGCCTGTGTTACTGATCCCTTCCTTGACACAAGCCTGGATCTCCAGCCCTGACCTGTGCCTCCCCCACAGCAGTCCCCACTTCACATCCCATCCCAGAGCATTGCTGAAACCTGTCTGTGCTGTGACTCTCCCTGGGATAGCTCAGCTGGTGGCCATCTCTTGGACTCCCTGTGTCGGATCCTGCGCTCTGTCCCCCCAGCTGCTGGTCACTCTCCCCTATAAGGGCTGGGGCAGTGTGCGTGGCACTGAGCTGACCTCATGTCTTTGTGATCTCTCTGGCGTTGACTATAATAGGGAATGGGAGGAAGAGCCCCTGGCCCCCCGCCAGTCCCCTGCTGCCTGCTGGGAACACAGGACAATCTGTTTTCTTCCTACCGGGCCATGCTGGGCTTAAGGACAGCTCCCGGGGACATTAACACGGAGGGAGGGAGCTCCCTCCAGATCCCCCTAGTCTCCCTTCTCTGCTTACAGGCTGCAAGAGGAGATCCAACTGAAGGAGGAGGCTGAGAACAACCTCGCTGCATTCAGAGCTGTGAGTACCTGTCCCCTTAAGTGTGGCATGGGAACCCTACCCTCCCTCCCATCCCAGTCTCCCCCCAGAAGCCTGGCCCCAGCACCAGGGCACAGTCCTGGACACAGCTTTGCACCTTCCAGCCCTCGTGCTCTCCCTGCCACCCCTCACTATCCCTCATTCTGTGTCCCTCCCAGGATGTGGATGCAGCCACACTAGCACGCATTGACCTGGAAAGACGGATCGAGTCCCTGCAGGAGGAGATCGCCTTCCTCAAGAAGGTGCATGAAGAGGTAGGTCAGAAGTGGCACCCTTTTCCAATGGCACTCACAGAGTGGCGAAAATGGAGTGGGTGCCCTGAGATGTCGCCTTGTCCGCGCAGGAAATCCGGGAGCTGCAGGCACAGCTGCAGGAGCAGCACATCCAGGTGGAGATGGACATCTCCAAGCCTGATTTGACGGCTGCGCTGCGGGACATCCGTGCTCAGTATGAGAGCATTGCTGCCAAGAACATCGCCGAGGCCGAGGAGTGGTACAAGTCCAAGGTGCGGGAGGCAGCGGGCTCGGGCTGGCCCCAGCGCAGCGGGCTCCACCTCGGGGCCATCCCCACTGACCCCAGGTGCTCTGTCCCCAGGTGTCTGACCTGACACAGGCGGCCAACAAGAACAACGATGCGCTGAGGCAGGCCAAACAGGAGATGCTGGAGTACCGGCACCAGATCCAGTCCTACACCTGCGAGATTGATGCCCTCAAGGGCACGGTGAGCTAAGGGCAGCACTGAGAAATCCCCAGCTTCCCTGCAGGGACCTGCTGCTCCAAGGCTGCTCAGGGACATCTCTGGGGTGGGGGGCTCTTCCCAGCTCTCTGAGTTGCTGCTGCAGGGGGTCTTGTACCCACATTTGGGCTGCACCTCCCCCAGCAGTGGCCTGGGCTCCTGCAAAGTGTTTTGGCAGAGTCCTGGAATCAAAGTGCAGATTGTAAAATGTGACCCAGCCTGGGAGGCTCCAGGCAGCCTGGCGCAGGGCTCAGGGTGTCTGGTTGCAGGTTGGCAAGGTGGTTGCAAACAAACAGGGCACAACAGTCCCATTCTGGCACAGTCATGGTTGCAGGACCCAGCCAGCAGGCACCAGTGCCACCCCCAGGCAGCCATCCAGTGCTTCTGCAGCTCTCTGTGCCCTTTTGCTGGGGTAGGATGGCTTTGCTGGGGGATTTGGGCACCAGAGTGCTGGGGTTGCCCAGTACATGCCCATCTTGCCCCCGTGAGTCCCTGGTGCCTAGTGCTGGGCAGGTTGAGGGTTACAGTCACTCGTCATGGTCCCACATCAGCTGAACCCAGCCCAGGGCTGACCAGAGCTCTTCCCAGAATGCCCTGGCATCCCCAGTTCCCACCCCAGGTGAGCCCTGTCTCCTCTGGTTCCCCCTGTCTCACCGAGCACGCCCATCTCCCCAGAATGACTCGCTGATGCGGCAGATGCGGGAGATGGAGGAGCGCTTTGCGGGGGAGGCCGGCGGGTACCAGGACACCATTGCCCGCCTGGAGGAGGAGATCCGGCACCTGAAGGATGAGATGGCCCGGCACCTGCGTGAGTACCAGGACCTGCTCAACGTCAAGATGGCCCTGGATGTGGAGATCGCCACGTACCGCAAGCTGCTGGAGGGAGAGGAGAACCGGTGAGTGGAAGGGGGGCAGGACAAGCTGGGGCGACCTGCAGGGTCAGTGGTTTTTTGGGGGTCCAACTTTATGAGGACACACCTGAGGGCTAGGGCTGGCTGGAACTAAGCTTTCCCCTCTGTTTTCCCACAGGATCAGCATTCCCATGCACCAGACATTCGCTTCTGCACTCAATTTCCGAGGTGAGTCTCACTCCATGAGGAGGAGGACCTGGGATGAGTCCCCCATGTTCCCCACTTTTGGGGCATATGTCCCTCCTGGGAGGTTGTAGCCAGGCTGGCAGGCTGGGGACACATAGGTGCCACACAGAGCCCCTGGTATGGGGGCACTTGTTAGGGTGTTGCTGTGAGCTGAGGGGGGGTTAAACCAAAGCTGCTGAAGCTCTTCGGTGACGCCAGCCCCACGGCTGTGTCCCCATGCCACATGTCCCTGTGGTGCCAGCCTCTGTGTCCTCCCCCTACAGAGACCAGCCCAGAGCAGCGGGGCTCCGAGGTGCACACTAAAAAGACCGTGATGATCAAAACCATCGAGACCCGTGACGGGGAGGTGAGTGCAGGGTGGCTCCGGAGGGTGCTGGCGAGGCAGGGGACCGAGGGCAGCGCCTGCTCCCACACCCGGGGCTCTGCTGTGACACGGCATGGCCTCTCACGGTGCCTCTCTCCCACAGGTGGTGAGTGAGGCGACTCAGCAGCAGCATGAAGTGCTGTAGAGGAGGCTGCGCCAGCAGCCCACCGGCACCTTCTGTCCCTGCCTCCGTCCCTCCGCCATGCCCCCCTCCTGCCCCCCAGCTCGCCTCTCGGCGCTCCCCCGGCATTGCCTGAGGAGTCTCCCCCATGCAGCTGCCTCTGGGCCCCCCGCACCCCCTGGGCTCTCTCCTCCGGCTTCTAAAGGCTCGCTCTGCTTTCGCAGCTTCGCAGCAGCAACGCCAGCGTCAGGATCAGGCCGGGGCCGGGGGGCGGCAGGAGGGAGGGACGGGACGGGTGGCAGGGGCTGGGGGGAGCAGGTGGTGGCCTGGGCCAGCTCCACGGAGAGCCGGACGGTCCCAGCAGCGGGTTCTGGATCCCCCCAGAGTCCCCTTCCCACCCTGGGCACAGGCTTGGGGCTCATGCCCCTCCACCGGCACCACCGGCTGCCCCGGAGCTGGCACTTCTCCAGGTGCAGGGTGGCGATGCTAGGGATGGGGAGAAGCTAGGCATGGTCTGGGCTGAGCCCCCTATTCTCTGCCCAGCTCAGAGAGGGGGGCCCAGCCTGCGTGTCCCCCCAGCCCAGGGGGGCTCGGGCCCCTCGCTCCCCCGGCCCCAGAGGCAGCCCCGTGGGGCAGAGGAGGGCAGTGCCCGCCCCTCCCCGTGGCGGGGACCCCCAGCAGCAGGAGGCTGCACCGTGGGGCCAGGCTCATCAGCCGAGAGGGTACCCGTAGGTGGACACAGGAGAGAGGAGGAGTGAGTGAATGGGAGAGAGGGGGGAGAGGATGAGAGGAGCCGGAGAGAGGCCCGGGGGGCCAGGGCAGGCATCCCCAACCCTTGCCCCAATGCACCCCTACCCCACCACGTGTATGAGACTCTTCAGGCGGCTGAAATAAACAGCGGAGCATCACCCTATGGTCTCAGTGCATCTCTGGGGCAGAGAGGGGGTGGGGTGGTGGGGAGGCAGCACCTGGGGGCGGCATCACAGGGGCCAGGTGGATGGATGAGCCAGCAGCTCTTTGGGCTGTCTCCTCCCTAGGCTGCTGCCCCCCCCAAAAGGTATGTGTCTCTCACAATGACGGTTCTCGAGCATTTTGCTGCCTGAGGTGGTGGGTTTCCCAGTTGCATTGGGTGGGAAAGTCCTGCTGGGACAGGGAACAGTGACAGCTAAGCCCTGAGCAGGTTCAAAAGGGCTCTGGGTGATGGTCCTGTATCTACCTCACACACCCAGGGTCACATACCATGTCCTGGTGGCTCTCAGCTCCACAGCCACCTCCTTTTTACCCCAGCCTGGAACCTACCCAAATCCACATCTGCCTGGGACTTTTCCAAGCCCCTCCAAGTGTCACCAACCTGCAAGCAGAGCCATCCTCATTCCTAAGTGTCCTACACCCCTTCACCCTGTGAGCATCAGACCCACCACTCTGTGCTTGCATCCCAGGCTCAGCCTCCAGCCTCAGCCTGCCAACACCATATCTCTCTTCATCCCAACACACATGCCCCTCTCCCTGTGCTCAGGTTGTGGGCATTTTGGCTTCAGCTCTTTCATCCCAGCAATGGGGGATGCTGCAGTGGAGCCCAGAGCTGAGCATCCAATGTGGGAGAGCAATTCAGGATTGCTCTGCCCTGGGAGATGTTGGAGGGTCCACAGAAGTCTGCCAGCAGCAGATGCCAGGGGGGCAGTGGGCTTGGCACAGGGTGAATCTTTAGGGACAAGGCATGTGCTACTGCCAGCAGTGGGGAGTGGTCTGGGGGTGTCCCTGATGGAGAGGCCAGCGTGGCAAACCCCAGCTGGGAGGTGTTGGATCTCAAGGGATATCTCCAGCAGGTGGCCCTGTGACATCGTGGACAGTCCCCAGGCTTACTTGGGTTGGGATGACACCTCCCTCGCTGCCGGCCCATCTGGCTGTGCCAGAGTTCAACCCCTGGGGGCAGGCTGGGGACAAACATTCCTTTGCCTGCAGGGCAGGGAAGAGGCCCCCAGGCCTCTTCTGGGGCTGGCTCCACCACTCTGCAGCCAGCCTGTGGGTCTAGCAAGGCATCATATCCCACTCCCTGTGCCCCAGCCATCCAAGCTGGGAAATCCTGGGATTTCCTCCTTGCCAGTGATGCTCTCCACTGATGCTGGCACCCTTAGGCTGGTGGCAGTGGGCTGTGCCAGAGCTGCCGGGGCTGGCCTGCAGCTGGGAAGCGCCGTGTCATGTGGCTGGCCTCCTGCTCACGCAGATTTACAGCTCCTGGCGCGGCGGCTGGGGCCAGGTGCCGAGGCTGCCGAGGCTCCAGGAGATGGGGAAGCCCTGCCATGCCCAGGGATGGCCTGGCAGCACCTGGCACAGACCGTGCCTGACTGCTCACTGCCCGGAGCCCGCCGTGTGGTAGCTCCCACAGGATGCCCCAAGGCCGAGCAGCTCCAGCAGGGCTGGCAGGAGCCACACTGCCCAGGGCAGAGGCAGGGGCTCAGTGAGAGAATTGGAGTCCTGCCGTATTTGCAGCCCTCCGGGCAGGGAGGATTGTGGTGGTCAGGGATGCTGAGAGCCCCAGCTCTGCTGCCTGCTGGGATCGGAGCTAAGGGGCCCTGAAGGGCTGGCTCCTGCCCCGGGTCTTGCGATGCAGGAAGCATGACGGTGTCCTTTCCCTCCACATGCCGTCAGGGTCTCTCTCTGCCCCGATCCAATGACACTGCCGGAGAAGGGGAAGCGGGGGAGGAAGGCTGGGTCCCCCCCGAGCCTCTCAGCTAATATGGAAAGGTGCTGGCCCTTTTCTATCTTTGCAAGTGGAGCTGGGCTGCAGGGACGGGGCAGCAGGCGCAGAGAGGGGGAGCCCAGCCAAGGAATGTGACATATCAGAGGCAGCTGCCACTTCAGGAGAGGGGGCAGAGGGAGCGCAGCTCGCCGTGGGCTGCGGGACGGGCCGGGTGAGGGGGGGGACGCCACGGCCCCAGCTCGGGGACGGCGCAGCGAGCGGGCAGCACCCGCGGGACTCGCACCGGGCCGGCGAGGAGCAGGTGCCGAGGCGCTGGGCGGGCGTGGGGCTGCAGCAGAGCGCGGGGTGTGAGCGCCACGCTGCACCGGGCGCTTGGTGAGGGGCTGCTGGGCGAGCAGGAACCGAGTCCCAGCCTAAATATAGTCCCTCGCTTGCCCACAGCGCTGCGACCTCTGGGGCTGCAGCCTGTGGGGGGAGGCACCGCACCGGAGGGCATTCGGACTGGGGGGGTCGCCACTGCCCCAGCGCCCCAGTCAGGCACCCGGCGCCCCCAGACTGCAGGCAGGGGGAGAAGAAGGGCACAACGCGCGGGTTTGGGGTGACAGGGGCGGCGGGTGGTGCTGGGGGAGCTGCAGACCATGCACCGGGCACAGGGGCGCAGCGGCACGAGCAGGGCTGCCGGGGAGCCTCGGGCGGCCCCGCCGAGCCCCGGCATCCCCCCGAAGCGCGCCAAGGTCACAGCAGAGCCGGGGCCGGCCCAGGAGGGCTCAGCTCGCCTGGCAGCGCCGAGCTTTGTGAGGAAACTGAAGAATGCAGCGATCGGCACCGGCTGTGACATCCGGCTGCGAGTGGTGGTGGTGGGCAACCCCCGGCCCAGCCTCCGCTGGTACCGAAACGAGGAGCAGCTGGCCCAGGGTGGGGAGGAGTATGGCACCCTCTGGATCCGGGACAGCAAGAAGGAGGATGCCGGTGTGTACACGTGCGTCGCTGAGAATGAGCAGGGAGAGGCCATGACCAGTGCTGTGCTGGCCATCATTGACATGGAAGGTAAGGGTGACGTGGCCACCAGCACGGCAGCAGTGCTGGCACAGACCTTGGCACAGGTTTTGCTGAGAGTGGCAGCAGTGTTTGCAGGCTCTTGCTGCAGTGCATGCCCTGGGGCCAGACAGGGCTGCTGGGCTTTGCTGTGCCCACCCTGCTGCCGGCTGGGGTGACTCTCCAGCCTGGAGCGAGCATGTGGCTGCAGTACCCGCTGCCAGGCCAGTCTGGGTGCCAGGACTGGGCACAGAGGTGTTGGGAGCATGTGATGTCAAGCCTGCTCGGGGCAGGAGGAGAGAGAGAGAAAAGAGAGAGAAGAGAGAGAGAGATGGGGATTGGGCACATGGTACTGGTGGTACCACCCACCAGAGCCACCAACACGGTCCTCAGCACCCCCCACCAGCTGCCCACGGGCAGAACTCCGGCAGGATCACCGTAACAGCTTTACCAGGCATTGGAAATGCACTGGGTAAACTGGAACGCCAATGGGGCTAGGAGGAGGAGCCTAATGTGAGAGGTGGGGCTGGCAAGTAGGTGGAGCTTGTGCGCTTCGATGTATGAGACCTGGTAGTTAATTAGCCAAGGCAAATTAACAAGCATTTGCTCATCCCAGTGGCAGCCCCTCTGCTCATCATCATCACCCCTGGGCGTAGCAGTCAGAGAGGGAGTGTGTGGAGAGTGCTGCCCTTCCATGGGTGGGCTCTATCCTGCAGGTTTGGGACTCAGCCCCCTCTGCCTCATCACCGTGGAATCATGCAATCATAGAGTTATTTATGTTGGAAAAGACCTCTAAGATGATCAATCCAACCCTCAACCCAGCACTGCCAAGCCTACTGTTAAACCATGTCCCTAAGTGCCACATTTGGGTTAGGGTTAGGGTTAGGGTTAGTGTTAGTGTTTCCTGAATAGCTCCAGTGATGGTGACTCCATCACTTCCCTGGTCATTCTGTCCCAGTGCTTGACAACCCTTTTGGTGAACAAGTTCTTCCTCTTGGAGGATGGATGCCCCCTCCCTAGGACACTGAAGACCTGAGTGTTGGGCAGCTTGGAGGCAGGTGGTGCTGCTCTGAGATGTGAGATGTGCTGTCTGCAAGGGACAATGAGGATGGGACGGAGGGAAGCAGCACTGAGCCCTGAGGCTCCAGGGAAGGAGCTGCACTGGCACTCTGCTGCACAGGAGGCACACGAGAGATGCTGCACATTGAGCAGGGGGCTGGATGACTGTGGCAGGTCAGGAGGAGCTGTCACCATGCTGAAGGGGAGCACTGAGGCAGGAGTCTGGAGAAGTGGTGTTTGGAGGATGGAGGAAGGTTTGTGTGCAGGTCAGGAGCCTGGCGGGGTATCAGGAGGAGCAGAGGAGCGTGCAGCAGGGGTTCTGCCCTGCAGTAAGCCTGTGTGGAGTCACTGTGCATCACACAGTGGTCCCTTGGGGACCGTGCACCTTTGGTGCAGTTGGGTGTGGGGTGAAGTGTGTGCAGAATGGGAGACATGCACTGTCCTGGGCAGACAGCAGCTGGGTCACCCTGTTTCCATGCTCTGGTGTGCAGCTGCACCTCTCCGTGGCCACACCAGCCTGGGCCCCACTGGTGCTGCCCAGCAGCAGCACAGTCTGATTTCCCCAGGTGCCCGTTCCCGTTGTGCTGACGCACTCTTCCCTGCTCCCAATTCCCAGCAGCCAGCCCTCACCACCGCCTTTCTGGGGCAGCTGAGGGAGGGACTGAGCAGCCAGGATTGCCTAACCTGCAGTGTGAATGTCACCCTGCCTTGGGCACTCCTCCCAGCAGGCTCTTGGCCATGGATGCACCACCATTGAGCAAACAGCCTCCCAAAAAGGCATCCCTGGGCCAGAGACACCTCTGGAGCTGTGCAGCCTCTGGGGCACTGGGTTGAGCGAGGAGCAGGACAGCCCCTGGTGTGGCTTTGTCACTGTGGTGGCACAGAGCTGTCTTTGTGGTGTGCTGTGGCAGTGCCAAGAGAGTGCCACATCCTGCCAGGTGCTGGACAGGTCTCCAGGGATCACAGAAGTTCCACTCATAGCTCTGCCATCCTTGTGCTGGGAAGGGACACCCCATCCTTGTTCCCTGGGGCACTCTGAGCTAGGTCATCAGCCACTTCTAGGGCAAAAGGGATGGGTACAGGGTCCCCAGGCAGGATAAAGTGTTTCTCTGGACTTGGCATCCCAGGCCCATGTGTCTGGAGGTATTGGGATGCCCTTGCTCCATTGGCAAGATCAGCTCTTTCTCTGGACTTGGGGTCCTGGTTCTGTGTGTCTGGAGGTGTTGTGGAGTCCTGGCTCCATCTGCCTCTCTCTGGTAGTGGTCTCTGGTGGGCACAGAGCCCCTTTTCTCCCTAGTGCACTGCCAGGCTGAAGATCTCTGTGGGGCCAGAACTGGCTCTCCCCAGGGTGGCTCAGGTCCCTGGTGGTAGCCCGGGGGGGCTCCATTCTGCCTGTCTCTGTACTCAACCTGGGGAGCTCCTCCTGCACCAGCTCAGCAGTCCCCCTCGCTCACACAAGCCCGATTTAGCTTCTCTAATCTCTTGCCCTGAATCTGTCGCTCCACCCCACTAATGATTTCTCCTGCTCTTCTCCCAGGTTCCCTGAGTGCGTCAGTGCTCACTGAGGGGAGTGGGGAGAGCATGTGTGGGGCTGGCCAGGCTGGTGCAGGGGCTATCAGGGGCACACCATCTGTGCCACGCTGTCCCCCCCATGCCCCACTGCACTGCCCCTGTCCTGCTGCAGGCTCTTCCTAGTGCCCCAGCTCCATAGGTGCAGGCAGAGTGCATTGACCCTTCTGACACCAGCACCAGGCTGGACCAGGGGCTTCCCAGGTTCACCCAGGGAGCCTCCAGATCCTTCCAGACTGCCTTGGCCCCTACCACAGCTCCATTGCTCCTGGACTTGCTAAAGCCTTTATCACCTCTCAGCTGCATCTCCTGAATTTTTTCCCTGCAAACTGGATTAAATCACCTCTAAAGAACCCGAGCTAATCTCCTTTTAGAGCCCAGCCCTCATTCACTGTGCCAGCACTGCCTGATCCTCCCCACCCAGGCTGCCTCTCATTTCAAGGTTGGATGTGTCCATCTTGGGTTCCCAGTGCAGGGCCTTGCTCCATTCGCCTCCACCTGCACTCAGCAATCAAACTGTCTTGGAGCCTTCCCTCTGTCCAGGAAACAGCCTGAACCTGCCTGGATTTGGGGCAGGAAAGGGGCAGAGACTTCCTGTGTGTGGTGGCCCTGCACAAACCTGTCCTGAGTGAGGACTTACAGTGGGGGGACGTTGGCATAATTTTTCAGCTGATGGTGCATGGCTGTGGCAATGGAGCCCACTGGGGATGGCTGTGCTGAGAGCGTCCCTGGTGGCTCAGCATCTCTGGCCATTTATCTCAGTGCCTAATTTTAGTCCCATAATTTGCAGCACCATGCCTGTGTTTAATGCCAGCTGCCCCAGAGTGGCTCCCACCTCTGCCCCCATCCACCTGGGCAGGGGTCTGGTGTGGTGCCCACGTGTGCCAGATTGCCATCCCCGGGTCTGTCAGAGCGTCTGCCCCCGGTGGTGAGCGGGGTGTTGAGTGCAGCTGTCCAGTCAGTCACCTCCACCCCTGCCCTCTCGCCTGCTGCTGGAGGGTTATTTTTGCTGAGGAATGTGCCATCCCCTCGGATTCTGGCAGCCTGCAGGGCTTGTGTTACAGGCAAGAGGCCGAACCCCAGGCCTGCAGTTGGTAAATATAGCACCAATATTCGGGACTGCAGGAGGGGACGACAGCCTCTTCCTCCTTCCAGGGCTGCCATCACTCCCATTGCCCTTCCTGCCTCCTGACGCCAGGTTGCTGGAAGGGGCTGGTTGCTTCCACCCTGCTGCCTGCACTCTTGCCTGCTTTCCCCCACAGCCTGCAGCCCCTCACTCCCAGCTGGGGGGTATGATAGGCTGGCAGGCCAGGGATGGAATGCCTTGTGCCATCCTGCTCCATGTCCAGACACCCAGAGCAAAGGTCACATTGCTGCTTTGCATCCCTGTGTTCTCTGCCTGCAGTGAGCACTGTGTGCTCAGGCATCCTTCTTGTGGCAGCAAAGGGAGGCAAAGCTGGAGAGGGCACTGGGGTGTCCCAGCCCCTGGGAAAGGGGGGACAGCACAGCACTGCTCCTCCACAGGCTCACAGGGATTCTGTGTCGCTGCCCTGCCGGGTGACAAGGGACATTCCACTGCTGTATTTATCTTCCCTGGGGACAGAGCTACGGAAGGTGCCACCTACCCAGGCTCCCAGCACATCCCCACCTCCCGCCGACCATCCCCAGCAGCTCCAGGAGGTGCAAACGCATGAAAGATTCATGGCCAGACCTCCTCCTACTCGCAACGCCGCATGCACACACTGCCATCAATTATTCAAGCACTGAGACAAGGGGCTGCTGCCTGGGACCAGGGCAGGGGGCTGGTGCCAGGCCAGAGCTGTGGGACTGGTCAGGACCTGTGCAGGGCAGTCGGGAGGCCAGCAAGGTGTGGAGGGCTGTGGTTCTTGGAACGGTGGAACTAATGCTGCAGTTTGAGCGAGTGTTTGCTGTCTGCTTTGCTTGGGGCTGATGTGTGTCCAGCAGGCAAAGCTGGAGCTGGGTGGCAGTGGGGCCACCTGCTCCAGGTCTGCTTCTTGTCCATGCCACAGCTGCACTGGCTGCCATTCTCTGTCCTGGGTGCCTGACCTGCAGAGGAGGTAGGGGCTGCCTCTGGGCTGGGGCAGGGCAGAAGGGCAGCCCTAGCTACAGGTGACCATCACCTCCTGTAGGACACCTTCTGCAGTGACTTTTGGTGCCTGCAATAGGCACAGCCTCTTGGAGGTGACCCAGCTATTCCCAGAGGTTCAGCATCTCTGGGACAGCCCAGAGTCACTCCTGAAGCTTTTGCTGAGGGATGGCTACAGAGTCACAGTTGCTGGGAAGAGCTGTGTGCCCAGCCAGCTGTGTGCACAGCCAGGAGCTGTGACCAATGGGCAGCAGATGTAGGATAGTTGGAGGATATACAAGTGGCTGTGTTTTGGCTGGACAAAGGTGGTCCTCCCTGGGGCCAGACCTGAGGCTGTCCTTGTGGGCGCTTTGGTGACAGCACCCTTGCCCTGGTACCACTGTGTGACACATCCAAGCCTTGGTGCTTCTTCCCAGCATCCTTAATGAGTATTTTAATCCCACTTGAGTGTGAAAAGAATGTGCAGGCTGTGTGTCTGCAGCAGGACCACAGGCAGGCACAGACAGGGTGAGAGTACCTTGCAGGGAAGCCCTGGGTGCAGGTACCCTGACACACACGAGCCCCACAGTTCAGCTCTTTACCTAGCTCTGGCTCAAGGGGACCCATTTCTGTCCCTAGCCAGGGCTGGTGGGGGGCAGCAGGGACCTCTGTCTCTGACAGGAGATTCCCTTAATGCCAGCTGTAGCATTTGTAGGACTTGTCTGACGTGCAGGGTCTCCACGGAAACCCCGCAGCATCACTCGGATTGTGGGACTGACAGAAATGTTGTATAAACAGCTCCTTTTGTACTGGGTAATTTGCAAGTTATTATGGAGCCATGAAAAGCCTCACGTTTGGAGTCATGAGCTGGGAGGGGAAGCAGAGAAAAGCTACCAAGAGCTGCCAGGCACCATGGGGAGCATGATGCCTGTGAGCAGCTCCTCGTGGAGCAGCTGGCTCCCCAGGGGACAGGTGAGCAGCGTGGGGACAAGCGCCGGGTGGGGAGGCCTCCAGCAGCGTCCCCATGGATGCTCTGCAGTGGGAAGGGGCAGCTCAAACAGAGGAGAGGCCAGGAGCTTGGCAGCCTCTCCAGGGGCCTGGAAAGGGGGCTGGTGAATGCTGCAGGGCTTGGTGAGTTGATGAGGGAAGGTATTGAGCTATGGGGCACTAAGAGCTGTGAGGGGCATGGCATGCAAGACAGGATCTGCTGGGGCTGTGAGGTTGGGACTGCCCCTCTGGCTTATTTGTAGCATCACCCAGAAAACTGGGACAGGCAGCAGGGCTCAGGATGGTCAGCTGGGGAAGGTGTGCCAGGGTTGTGCCAGGGTTGAGCCAGCACCCCAGGAGCACTTATAGGTCCTAATGTCCCTGACCAGCCTCAGTGGGGACTGCCACCCACAGCTTCTGCCCACATCCCAGGAGCCCCATCCCAGCTCGGTCCTGGCTCAGAGTCCTGCTCTGAGCTGTGCTGTGGGTCCTCACCCCTGCAGGAAGGGAGGTCTCGTGTGTGTCATGCCACGTGGACAGGGACAGCAGCCTACCTTCCCAGCTCCAGCTTGTCTCCCCATCAGCCACAAAGCAGTGGTGCTACAACAGGGCTGAGCAGCCCAGCCCTGCACACCCTGCACACCCTGCACACCCGGGGGGCAGGGTACAAGGTTTCTCCTGGCAGCAGCACTGGGACTGGAGGCTGTTGGTTTGCCAGGGGAATTGATGGGAAGCACTGTGCCCATATTAGCTCCTGTCCATATACAGTTGTGCTGTGACCCACACCCGTGTCTGAGCAAGGGGATCCTTCTGCATTACCAATGCCTGGGGGATGTGGGGCACTGAGCAGAGGCTGGCAGAGTGATGGTGAGCCTGTATCCTGGCTGGGCAGTGCCATGGCACACTGCAAACCTGCTGCTGGGTGCAGGCTTGTGCCAGCTGTGGCACTGAGTCTGCCCTGTTTGAGAGCACGTTGGGGACAGCACACAGGGTGCTGCTGTGCTGTGTTGATTCCATCCCAGTTGGTCTGCATGTGGGGGCTGTAATGGGGGGGCTGTGTCCTAAGAGAGGAGTGCAGCCCCTGTCCTGGGCAGTGGGGCAGGATGGATAGGTGACAGGGGACAGTGGTACAGCTGCACTGCCTGGAAGGGGGCTCGGACCTGTGCCTCCTGTGTAGACAAAGCCAGAGGTGGAGAAACCACGTACCCGCCTCAGACACGCCCCCTCCCTCCCCTCTACGACGGTGGCCCTCGCCCCCCACCACCTGTGCCCTGCCTGTCCCCCACCGCTGTCACTGTGTGCCAGGGCTGGCGGGGAGGCGGAGGCGGAGGCAGGCGGGGGAAGGATGGAGGGAGGAGCACTCCAGTGATGCTTCATGCTCACAGCTCCAGCCCTCCCGAGAGCCCAACCTGGCGAGCCCCTTCCTCTCCCTCCGCCGCTCCCGGCTGCCGGCGGTGAAGGATGCTCGGAGCATCGCTTGCTGCCGCGGCGTGCTGACAGCGGGGACCCCGCCGGGAGCGGGCTGCCGTCCTGCCGGGCCTGAGTCCGTGTCACCGGGCCGGCAGGGCTCTGCAGAAGCATGAAGAAGATCTGGGTGAAGAAGCGTTTCCAGGTAAGGGCTCCAGGCTGCCGTGCCGGCGGGTGCCGGGAGAAGGGGGCAGCGCCGAGAGCGGCTGGGGATGGGAATGGATGCTGATGGAGACGGGAATTGGGATGCGAATAAGGATGGGGATGGGAGTGTTCCTCCAGCCCTTCCGTTGCCCCCTGGGGCTCCCCAGGGCTTTGCACAGCGCCAGCTTCAGCCCCGCTTGCAGAGCTGCCGGCTGCTCGCCTGGCCTCGCCAGCCCGGGCAGGAGGGGCAGAGGGCAGGGGCTCAGCGCCTCCCGTGCCAACACCCGGGCTGGGACCCCGCCGGGGCTCTCCCCACGGGCCTCTGTTCCCTCTGTGCCCTCTGGAGCAAATGGAGGCTGTGCATGGCTCCCCAGCCCCGCCGGCGGTGGTCACGGAGCCGGAGAGGAGGCTTTGCATGCGTCATCCCCTCCGCGTCAGGAGCATGCCTGGCACAGGCACGGCTCCTTCGCGGGCCCGCCGCTCGCTCCGCTGCCGAGCAAGCAACAAGGACGTCACTTGGCCTCCGCGGGGCGTGGAGGATGGGGAGCACACTTCCAGGAAGCCCCCCGCCCCCAATCCGCCGGGGCACACCAGCCCGATGCGGACGCACAGCATCCCCGCTGTCACTGTGCCTGCTGGTCCAGAGGGGACCGGGAAGGGGCTGACACGCGCAGCACCTTCCCGGGGGTGGGAAATGCACGATGGGACACAGGTCCCCAGGGAGAGAAGGTGCTGAGGGTCCCTCTGGGGCAGGGTAGTTTGCACAGCCTGGATGCCCCTTCTGCATTTGGGGGCAGCAAGTCCAGGGGCTTGCCCGTGTGGCAAGGCAGGGTCCTGCAGCGCTGGCTGAGCACGGGAGGGGTATCACAACAGCCACAGCGCTGTCTCTCTGCACCAGGCAAGTTACTCACTCCCTCCCCACCTCATTCCATCCCTGCTCCCTGTCTGCCTGTCTCACACAATAGGCAGCAGTGCCATGTGGTTCTGGGCTCCACGTGCTAGGTGGTGGCAAGCTCCATGGTCTCTGTAGGCCCCATGGCCATGGTGAGAGATGCCCCATGCCTGGGCCAGCACAGGACTCCAGCCTGGGCAGGTGGATCCATGCCTGGCACAGGGGAAGGAAACACCTCCAGGTCTCACCCAGTTGCCTTGTAGTGCAGGGCCAAAGCTGGGTGTGGATCCTGGCCAGCTCTTCTCTCTACTCCAGGCTGGGTGGCACAGAGTGTGCTCTTGGGGCTCCTCCACCCCTTTTCCCAAGATGCAAATGAAATCCTACAGAGGAGGATTACCCCCACTCTCTGTCTGTCCCCTTTGTGCAGACTCTGATCCCACACCAAGCCCTGAGCTGTTTCTGCCCCCTTTCCATCTCCTGGCCTGGGGCTGAACCTGCATCACCCAGCACTTGCTCCCTACTGGGCTGCAGGTGGGTGCTGTGATTGAGATGGGTCCAGTCTGCGGGGTGCCCTGATCCTACAAGGTGCCCTGATCCCTCAGGGTGCCCTGATCCTGTAGGGACCTGTTGAGAGGTGACGGGGAGGGGGCTCAGCCCCTCTGTAGCTCTGGGCAATGCAGCCCAGCTCTCTGGGTACACTCACCATATTTGATGGGGAGCTGATGGCGCCTGTCCCTGGGGAAGCCACGAGAGTACCCGATAATGGCACTCAATTGCATTTTCATTTTTTAATGGGGGAATTATCCGCCGATGGTGCAGTTAATCACTCATCTTTCCCTGGCCTGGAAGATGGGCTGCCAGCCAGAACCAGCAGAGTCAGCCGAGAAGGGGAGGTGAAGCCTGGCTCAGCCTGAATACAAATGTGTCTCGTGCAGCCGCTGCCCTCTGGCCAGCACTGCATGCAGGCAGCAGGGTTGGTGAGAACCCGAGTGCTGCCCATGTGCAGGGTCTGCCACAGCAGTGGCAGCAGCTTTGGGGCTTGTGAAATGAGCCTGCTGCCCTTCAAGGGCAACTAGCTGCTTGCCATGCTTGGCTGTCCATCCCTGGTGGCTGGCTGTCCCTGGGGTCTGGCTGTCCATGACCTGCTTTGGAGCTGGAGGGATGGTGGGGCAGGAGGGGCTGGTGGAGCAAAGGGCTTTGAGACAGCAGGGTGTCCAGCCCTGGCTCCCCACTGGGAGACAGGACATGGGCCATCAGTGTCCTGGGGAGACCCTGCCACCCAGACTGGCTGGGAAGGATGCTCAGTCCTGGCAGCCCAACCCTGCCTGTCTGCACTCCACATTCCCACTCCTGCCTGCCTTGGAGATCACCCCATCCCTCTGCTTTCCTGGGATATGGCGTCAGTGCACACAGGGTCTGGCAGACAGGCTGCCCTCAGCTGGTCCCTTCCCAGGCACGCAGGTGCCCAGGCCTGGGCTGCAGCACAGAGGGCAGCCAAGTTGGCAGGGAGCTCCTGGTGCTTCCAGCCCGTGCTCGGTTCCCACCTGCCCGCGCAGACGGCATGGGTGAGCACAGCCCCTGTGCCTCCAGCCCTGTGCCAACAGGCTGGTTCCCTGCTGCCAGGCAGCCCCTCTTCAACTGGCATGGCCTCCACCGGGGAAGAAGGATGCTGTCCCCGTGCTGGGACAGTGGCCATGGTGGAGTCTGGGCCAGTGCCTGGAAGACATTTTGCTGGCCAAATCCCCATGCTGGCTGGGTGGCTTTGAAGGGGCTGCAGAACACTTGGGCAGCAGCCCAGGCAAAGACTTCGGTGCAGGCTATGCCAGCTTCAGGCAGCAGTTCTGGGGCATCTGGGGTGCCCCACTGTCACGCTCGGGCTTGGGCTGGAGCACAGGGCTGGGGGGCACAGTGCCATCACCGAGGGGACTCCGTGTGCGTGCGCGCGTGCGCTCAGGTGTGTGAGTGTGCGTGGCTGGGCATGCGCCACACGTGCCCACCTACAGCCATCCATCTCTGCGTGTGCGTGGGGGCGTGTGCCTGTGGGGCCCGTGGGTGTGCAGCGGGGGTGCATGTCAGCGCTGGCAGGTGTGCCCTGCCTGTGGGAGGGCGTGAGTGGGGCGACATTTGTCGTGTCAGAGTGCGTGTGAGAGGTTGTGGGTGTGAGTGGTGCTGCATGTGCTGGGATGGGGGCTGTGTGTGTGTGTGTGTGTGTGTGTGTGTGTGTGTGTGAGAGCGAGGTGTGGTGTGGTGTGGCAGCAGTGTGAGTGCATGGCAGGTACCTATCACCGTGCCACGGGTAATGCTCTGTTCTCTTTTCCTTTGCAGAAGACCGGGCACTCGCGGCGCTTCGGGCGCTTCACGCATGGTGCGTTGAGTTACCAGGACCCGACTCCCCCCGCTGCCCCGAGTGTGCCGGGATGGGGCCCACCACCATGCTGCAAGCAGAGGCTGGGCAGGGCTGGATTGCATCTTGCCAGCCACAAAATAGGGTCGCAGTCAGCCAGGAGCTCACAGTGTCCCCCATGCAGCTGGTCTGCTCCTGGCTCTGCAACTCTACTTGCTCAGGGGCTGCCACACTATTGTGGCTAGGATTGGAAATCTGATGCACTAGCAGGGCACAAAGCAGTTGGTCGTGTGCTGGGCTGCAGAGGCGTGGCTTGGAGTGGGGAGAATCCGTGTGGCTCCCCACACCCTGAGAGTGCAATGGAGAGGAGCAGTGATGGGGCTGGGGACGTGTTTCTCACTTCAGGGGTTGTTGTTGCAGCTTGTGAGGGCTTGGGCAGTGGCAAGGAGGAAAGTCAGTCCTTCCCTGTTAGCATGGCACTAGTTTTCCTGGAATGGGACTCTAGGGTGATACTGAAACGGCCTTGCCACATCCTGCCCGGTGGGGGGCAGCTCTTAGTGATGCCCTGCCCTGAGAATTTTGTCTTTGTCAACCACAGTTGTGCTGTGCAGCACAGCTGTATTGTACAGCACTTGCCCTGGTGGGGCAGAGGATGGACTTGTACATGCCAGGGGGAGGCTGTGTCACATGGACACGTGTCCATGTGCTCCAGCACCCCCAGGAGTGCCCAGCTGGGGCACAGACTGGGAGGGTCCAGCGCCAGGCTGAGATGCCCTGCAAGCACAGAGGAATGTATGGATACTGCAGCGGTGAGGCCAGCAGCTCCAGGGATAGGGGGCAGCTGTCCAGCTGGGTGGGATGTGGCTGTGGCACAGGGAGGGAATGGTGCTGTGCACTCACAGGTGGGATGGTGTGTGAGGAGAGGGCCTGTGTGCAGTGCTGGAGCGGTGTGCAGTGCCTGTGATGCAGAGTGGAGACATGGTGGGGAGGTGCTGGGGACAAGGCCCCCCCGGCTGCCCCCGCGTCTCCGCAGGCCGGGCCGATAACCGGGTGTTGATGTCTCTCTCTCTCTTGCTGCCCCTATGGAAGCGAAGTTTTCCGCTCCTGCAGGAAACAAAGCTACGGTAGGAAGACGCCTTCCCAATGCCATCACTGTCCCCATAGTGGACCCTGTGCCCCAGCCTGCCACCCTGCTCTGTCACTTCCACTGTCCCCTTGCTCTGCTTTTTTGTCCCCGTGCCACCTCTGCCATCTCTGCTCCCACGGCTGGCACTGACTCCCTTTCTCCCATCATCTAACACTGTTCCTGCCTGCCCTTGCCCTGTTAGACTTTCCCACTCCTAGTCCTGCCTTTCCCTACTGGCAACTTGTCCCTGCAGGTCACAGTCATGCCTCCTGCCCTGGAGCTGCCTGGGCACAGCTCTCATGCTCCTGAAGCCAATGGGTCTGCAACAGGCAGTACCAGTGTGGTCTGCTGTCTGTCTGTACCCTCACTCCCTACTCTCCCCTCCCACCCCAGACTCGGAGACAGGTGAGGATGAATCTGGCGACCCCCAGGTGACACAGCGCAGTGATCTCCAGGATGAGACGGCCTTCAGCACCCCCACGGGTGAGCAGGGACACCTGGCTGGCACTGAGCCCTGACGCTGGCTGCTGGCCATGACTCCCCACAAGGCCAGGCTTTGGGGGTGTCCATGGAGAGGGAGCTGTGATCCACCCATACAAAGCAGGGAGGGCTTGAGGCAGCAGGGTGCTGCTCAGGACATGCTGGGAGACCCCATGGTGGTTCAGCCCTCTCTGAGGAGGGTGCTGAGCTTGTCCCCACAGGCACCCAGTCTCGGCTCATCCCTCTTCTCTCAGGTGGGTCTGACACCCTTGTGGATGCCTCCATGAACACAACGCCGACCTCGGTGCTGGCCCTGTCACAGGCAGAGGAGCGCTCCAGCTGGTCAGGCAGCCAGCAGACCGTGGTGGAGAAGGAGACGGATGCCAGCCTCTCTGCACGGGGACCCTACCTCCGTCCCACTGCCTGGCCGCAGCCGCAGGGAACCCCAAGGCAAGCAAACACGCCGGCCCCGCGTGGCGCCGAGGTCCGGCACCTGGGCGTGGAGCCGCTGGTGCGGGCATCACGGGCTAATCTGGTGGGCACGAGCTGGGGGTCAGAGGATAGCCTGTCGGTGGCCAGCGACCCGTACGGCAGCGCCTTCAGCCTGTACCGAGGACGGGCGCTCTCGCTCCACGTGTAAGTAGCCAGGGGGAGCGCACGGAGGGGACATCGCGCTGGGGCCATCTCCTTCCAACCCCTGCAGCCATCTCCTTCCCTCCACCCGGGCTTTCTTTGCCTTCACCTTCCCTGATGAGGAGTGGGGACTCTGAGCAGTAGGCAGCCTGTTCTCGGTGAGAAGGTGGGAGCAATGCAGCCTGGGGGTGATGTAGAGTGGGGTCCCTTTCTGCTGTGGCCAGGTTGAGGCTGGGTGTATCCACTGTGCCACTGCTTGAGGTGCAGTAGCCCACCTGCAGATTGTACCATGGGCATTTTCCTCTTCCACCCCACTATGGTGGGGTGCAGCCCACAGTGTGGGGAACTGGAGGTGCACAGTAGCCTGGGACACACAGAGGCAAGTGTCTGCCCAGGGGTACAGGGGTGGCAGCAAGGTCCAGGGACATGCTGCCTCCCCAGATCCTGCTGATGTGCTCAGAGCCCCCGTCCCTCCCTGCCGCCTTTGGTTCCCATACCTGCAGGCCTGCTCCTTTGACCTCCATCTTGCTCTTTTTTTGTTTAAGGCTGCTTCTTCCACCAGAACCTCATCTCCACCTTATGATTTCCACTCTGCGTTTGCTGAGCCCCTCTGGGGGCAGTGGGATAGGAAGATGTGCCCACAGCAGCATGTGCACAGGCAGGGCTTGCAGCCTTGGGGACCCCTTCTGGCCAGGCTGCACTGCCTCAGCACACCAGGACACCCCAGCAAACTGGGGCACGCCCCCAGGCCCTGGTCCTGTCTGCATGGTGGCCCTGGGGAGGGGACTCACTGGGTAACCCAGCATCACCCTGCTGTTCAACATGAGTACCCCTGGGCAAGGGGTCCCAGCTGCCCAGGCCTCTCACCTAACCCAGCCAGCTCCCAGTGGTCTTGGGGTGACCGGATGCCATTGCTGGGACCCCTTGAGTCTCCCCAGGCTGCCCAGACTGTTGACTCCTTTGCCATGCCCCATTGGGCACGGTGGGTGCAGGCTGGAAGCTGGGATGCAGCCAAGTAGGTACAAGGATGGTCTCTAAGCCATGCTCCTCTGTCTCTGCCCTTGCAGCAGCATCCCCCAGGGAGGCTACCGGAGAGATGACCTCCACAGAGGCCCTGTCTCTCCAAAGCCTGGTGCAGAGCCCCCAAGATCCCCCGCTGCTCTGCCACTGACTGCTAAGCCACCCATCGTCCGCTCACCATCTCCTCGCGCTGGCACATGTCTGCAGCCGCCCACCGGCACTGCATCCCAGCCTGCTGCCCGTGGCCCTGGCGTCCCCTCCTTCACACCCGTGACCCCCCGCAAGAAGTCCTCGGTGCCGGTAGAGTACCAGGACGTCGTTCCTGAGGAGTACGAGGAGAAGATCAAGAAGCCCAAGTCCTCTGGGTACTCACAGGGAAGCACACAGGACTCCCGTCCGCAGACACCCATGAGCGACACCTCCGGCCGCATCTCCATCCGGGCATCGCCCAAGCTGGTGCGTGCTGGCTCCAGGATCTTTGAACGGCTGCAGTACTTTGAGGAGCGGCAGAGGAGCCTGGAGCAGGACAGCCCCTTTCCCGCGCGGCCCAACCTGCCGCTGCGCAAGACGCGCTCCTTGGACCAGCCCGGCAGCGGCCCGCGCCGCGCCAGCACTCCGGGCGGCTCGCGGGAGGACCTGCGGGAAGGCGGCCGCTGGGAGCCGGGCAGCACGGCCGCGTGCCGGCGCCTGGCCTTCCGGCAGAAAGCCGCCTCCTTCGACGAGCGGGGCAAGTTCGCCAACCGCGTCTACGCCATCGAGCACAAGTTTGCGGAGGAGCTGAGCCGCATCAAGCGGACGGTCTCCAAGCAGCAGCTGCGGCGCTCCCAGGAGCTCTGCAAAGCCGGGTCGCCCCCGGCACCCTCACCCCCAGCGGCCAGCGAGCCCCCCGCACCCCGTGCCCCCCGCACCCCCCGCACCTCTTCCTCTCAGGGCGCCGGCGGACGCAAGGCACTGCCGCCCAAGAGCTGCCCGCCGGCAGAGAGCACACACGTCATCCAGCACCTGGCACTTTCCAGCGTGGCCTTGGTGGGACCTGATGGGGAGCCTCTGCCAGGGGGGCAGCGCGGGAAGAGAGCCCCGGTGGGGGGGGGTGGGGCGGCTGGACAGCCCAGCTCAGTGGAGGATGCCAGGAAGGGTCTGCAGCAAGAAGGCGTTGGGGAAGTGAAGAAGAAGGAGCAGTGGCCATTGGCACAAGCCAGCCCGCAGGGAAGGGTGGCCCTCTCGCAGGCGGGGCCCGCCGAAGGCAGTCTGTACCCAGATGGAGGCCCTGCCCGTGGCCCCGGGGCGCTGAACGAGGCTCTGGCTGCCCGGCTGGCCGTGCCCCACGGACTGTACCGGCGGCCAGAGACGCCCACAGAAGTGCGGTTCCTGCCTTGGGCAAAGCCGGGCATGGAGCAGGAAGCTCGTCTGGAGCGAAGCTGGGCAGGACAGCACGGTGTGGGCAGGGAGGTGGAGAGAAGGCAGATGAAAGTGTCAGAGAAGAAAGAGAGTGGCCGGATGGCTCAAGAAGGCAGGAGCACACGGAGCAAGGGGAAGGGACGCCGAGCCAGGCCCACCTCTCCAGAACTAGGTATGGGCATGGCTTTCTGTACTCCTGAGGCACGGAGCTGGTCTGGCCAGACCCTGGATGGGTTGGGACACCTCCATCCTGCCCCTGGGAGGTGTGGTGAGCCCAGGGGTGGAGGGACAAGACTCTGGCACCAAGCAGTGCTATAAGACAGACCAGCCTGGCTGCCAGTTTGCTGAGCCTTGAAGTTACAACACTTGCCATCTTCTCCATACCTCTTGTCTGGCACAGGAAAGATACAGCACACTGACTTGTGGCATAGAGCCCTGCTCTGGGGCACAGGGCACCCCCTGCAACTTGTCCTCTCTGGGCCATGCTCGGTGGTCCAGACAGGGCATGCAGCCCAAGCTTCCCCAGGGGAAGGTGGCTTGGCTGGGTGAGAGGTGTCCTGCCCATCCCAGCATGCAGCAGTTGGACCAGACTATACCTGGGCTGGGAGCTTTCAGGCTCTGCTCTAGCCAGAGGAGTGTCAGGCCCATGTGTCTGAGGCTCCTGGCACAGCCCCAGGACTTTTGTCCATGTGCTGGGGCCAGGAGAGGGGAGGGAGCTGGGAGGTGCTTGCTGATGCATTGGGGTGGAGCAGGCACCATCCCATGAGGGACTGGAGGGAAGTTCAGGGTGGGGCATGCAGCAGGCTGTATGACCCTCCTTCTTCTGAGAAGTGTCACCTCACTTCTTATGCCCTATGGGGATATATAACAAGCTGCCCCTTCCCGGTCCCCTGTCTTGTCCCCACTGCCTGCTCTGAGCCATGGTGGATCCTGATGTGGCCTTTTCATCCACTGCATGGCCCAAGTACCTGCTAAGGCCCCAGAGAGGGTGTGGTTGAGCAGTGGGTTGGGGGACCCATGCTCTGCCTGCATGCAGCCCTGCATGGCACAGCACCCACGCACTTCACCCTGCTGACAGCCATGGGGCCCATCTCTCCCTGTGCAGAGTCCTCAGATGACTCCTATGTCTCAGCGGGTGAAGACCCCCTGGAAGCCCCCATCTTTGAGATCCCCATCCAGGACATGGCCGTTGTCGTGGGGGCAGAGGTGCTGCTCAAGTGCATTGTCACGGCCAACCCCCAGCCAGAAGGTGAGCTGCCCTGGAGCGTGGCAAAGGGACTCTCTGCATGTCCATGTCCCACCTGTGAGGCGTGAGTGGGGACACCCAGGCTGAGCTGGGTATCTCAGGGGAGGCGATGTGCCCACCCTGGGAGCACCCCTTCTGCCCTTCCTCCCCTCAGATGGAGTGAAGTGCTTGGGCACCGCCTGCCAGGACAGGGGGCAGAGGACAGCGTGCCTGCTCTGCTGTCCCCCAGTGCTGGGCAGGGCTGTTGGGAAAGTGGGAGAAGGGCTACTGAGCGCTGCGCGGGCAGGGACGGTGACGCAACCTGATCTAGTGGGTGGCGTCCCTGCCCATGCCGGGGGGGAGGGGGTCGTGTTGGAACTAGATGATCATGAGGGTGTCTTTCAACCCAAACCATTCTATGATTCTCCTATGCTCGGAGCTGCTGTTGAGGCAGCTCAGGTGGTTTCCCGGGGCCAGAAGCTCAGGGCTGATGGCCTCTGGGCACGCTGTATCCAGGAAGTGCGTGGGGGCAGCTGGGCATCCAGGACCGGTGCCAGTCGCCAAAGCCAGGCAGGAGCCAAGCCGCTTTAATTCCCTCTTCCAGCCTCCACTGGAGGGCAGGAGGATGTCCGGAAGCAGATAGGGACCAGCCACGGTCTCTCCGTCAGAGGGCCGTGGGATCCCGGGGCTGCTCCCCATAGCAAATGGGTCCTCAGGCCAGGCAAAGGAGCGCCTGGCCTCCCCGGGCCCCTGCGCGGGCCCCGGGAAAGCTCGGGCTGTTCTGCCCACGCGTGACCCCCGCCTCTGCCGGCAGTGTCCTGGAGGAAGGACGGGGTCCCGCTGCGGAGCAGCACGACGCGCCCCATCAAGGCGGAGGGCGAGCGCCACACGCTACTGGTGCGTAGCGCCCGGGTGGCGGACGCCGGGCTGTACACTGTCACCGCGGCCAACGAGGTGGGGGCCACCTGCTGCAGCGCCATCCTCAGCGTGCGGCCCGGTGAGTACCGCGGCTGGAGGGACCCCGGGAGGCAAGGAGGGAGGCAAGGAGGAGGAGGAGGCAGACAGGGAGGGAGCGAGGGCTGGCGCCGCGGCAGGCTGGCTGCCAGCTCTGCCGCTGCTGTCACTGGGAAGAAACCGGCTTCCTTACCCTACAAGGCTCTGTCTGAACCAAAGCAGCTGACGTGCTCCCGGCAGCCATGGAAGGATCCTGCCGTGGGGGGAGCGGGGTCAGGCTGTGAGCATCCCCTGGCGCCCAGCAAGCAGCCCAGTGTCCGGCCCCCACACCTGCCCCGTGTCCCGCTACACATGGGGGTACCTCAGCCGGCTCTACGACCCGCAGACCATGTGGGTACCCCTGCCCTCAGCCTGCAAACCCTGTGGGTACTCCTATCTCCAGCATGTGAACCATGGGGATATCCCAGCCTGCTCCCCAGCCCGCAAATTGTGGGTGTATCCCTGCGCTCCACTCCGCTAGTCGCGGGGAGACCCCCGCCCCACAAACCATTGCCTGTGGGGACACCCTGCCTGCCCCCCGAGCCCCCGAGCTGCTGGCCGGGGAGAACCCCCCCGGCGCTGGCCATGGGGATACCCAGCCCGCTGCGGCCCCAAAGCCCTCCCCATTCCAAGAGAGTGTTTCTGGGCGGCCGGCAGAGGCTCGGAGCCGTCCAGAGGGCTGGAAGGACCCAAAACTCCCCCGCTCCGTGGTTAGGCGGGACAGGACACCCAGGGGCAGCCGCGGCCGGGCAGGGCACAGCGGTGGGGGGCCAGGAGGGGCCCCGGCAGACCCCGGCCCGCCGCGGGCCCTCCCCCAGCTGCTGGCCCAGCCCCGGGGGCCGGCCGGCGCTGGGGCGGGGAGGGCTCAGCGGGCCGACGGCGCTGCGGGCTGGAGCGCCGGGCACCGGCAGCGCCGCGGGCACCGAGGGCGGCTCGGCGGTGTGGCGAGGCGAGGCTCGCGGGGCCGCCGTGGCCCCGGTGAGTGCGGGGTGCTTCGGGGGGGATGGCGGGGGGGTGCGGATAGGGGGAACTCGGGCTCAGGCTCCCATCTCTCCGCTGGAAGCTGCCCGCGGGTATCAGGGAGGTGCGGGGACACAGCCCTTGCCCGGTACCGGGAAGGCCGCCCGCCACTCCCGGCGCGGGGCAGGGAGCTTGAGAGCGCTCCGGCGGCCGGCCGGAGGGGGCCGGCACCCCCATGGTGGCGACTGGGCTCTGTCAGTCCCCCGTGCCGGTCGCCGCTCCCCATCCCGTCCCCCGCCGGCCCCCGTATCCCGCACCCCGCGAGTCCCCCAGTCCGGCCCCCGATGGCGCGGCCCGGCGGGCGGGCGGGCGGGCTGCAGGGGGGAGCGCAGCTGCCAATGTCACCTTCAGCCGTGCCGGCCCGGGCAGGGACAGCCATCCCGGGAATCCGGGCGGCTTAAGGATGGGAGCGCGGGCTGCTGCGTAAGAGCCACTTGAGCCCTGCTGTCGCCTTGCGGAATATCGCGTCCCCTTATCATCCCGCGGCGTGCTTGCTGCTCACCCCCTCCCCCGGCGCGGCCACGCACCCCTTCGCTGCCGGCCCTTGCCGAGCCGGGATGTGCCGCAGAGTGGGTGTCCACCCCTGTAATGCAGGGTAGGGGAAAGGGGGGCCCTAACCCGCCTGTCCGGCTCCGGTTGCTGCCAGCTCCTTATCCAGCCTCTCCTGTGCTAGCACCCGCTGTGGAGCGGCATGGGAACTTGCCCCCCGCCGTCGGCCAGGTCAGCCCCATCACATCGGACGAGGAGTACCTGAGCCCATTGGAGGAGTTCCCCGAGTCCGGCACCCCCCAGCACCGACCGGCCATGAAGCTGCAGCCAAGAGCAGAGCATGGGGCTGCCCGTGGCTCCCCTGAGACCACCTTCAAGGCTTCACCCACCTTTGAGGTGAGATAGCAAATTCCCCAGGACTGGTAGAGGGGTACAGTGCCCTATGACTCTGGTACCATGGTCCTTGTGCCAGGAGGTGCTGGCTCAGGTCTTCCTAGCCCTTGGTCTGATGTGGGGTCCTCGCAGCCCCCGGGCAGGCTCCACCCCACCAGCTTTCCTGGTACTCCTGTTGTGACAGGGGACAGACAGACAGCCCTGGGTGCAGTGGTGGGGTGCATGGTCCTGTGTGCAGACGGTGCTTGCTGCTCTCTGACCCCCCTTTCCCCAGGTATCCTTGTCGGACCAGTCGGTGCTGGAGGGGCAGGATGTTAGCATGAGCGTCCGCGTCCGTGGGGAGCCCAAGCCCATCATTTACTGGTGAGTCCTGCTGCTCAGCTGGGCAGAAAAGGAGGGGACGGGCACAGTGACCTCTCCATTTGGGGATGGTTGCATGGAGCTCTGATCCTGAGCAGGGAGTGTTGGAGAAGGTTTTTTTTGGGGACAGCCAGGCTGGGTGTGCAGGGCCAGGTGTGACCACGATGCTCTGCCTCTGTCTGGAGCAGGCTGAGAAACAGGCAGCCAGTGAAGTATGGGCGCCGGCATCACGCGGAGGAGGCAGAGGGCGTGCGGGGGCTCTTCACGCTGCACATCCTGGCGGCGGAGCACACTGACACTGGCTTCTACACCTGCAAGGCCGTCAACGAGTATGGCACCAAGCAGTGCGAGGCCAAGCTGGAGGTCAGAGGTAAAACTCCCTGACTATGTCACCCAAGAACCTGAGAGGCCAGCTGGCTCTAGTGCCCTGCATGAGCTGTGGGGAAGGCACCACTGCAGGCCCCCCACTTGGTGGTGTGACATAAGAAGGGGACAAGCCAGCTCCCCCTGTGGTGGCGCAGGTGGGGAACAGGAAAGTGGAGCTGCGTGCCTGGGGCTGTCCGCAGAGGCTGGCCCTGCAGCAGAAGGCAGTCTGCCTTGCTGTCTCATCCAGATGTGCAGCCCTGGGTCCCACCTGTTGCCTGCTGTTCCAGAGCCCCACCGATCTGACCCAGACCCAACTGCTTCTCACAGCCCAGCTTCACCTCATGTCCCCCCCCCCACACATGGGGCGAAGTGCTGCCCCTGGCTGACCAGGGAGGGCTTTTGGCCTTGGGGGCTCTGTAGGAAACATGTCCTCATGCCCTGCAGCTTGCTCCCTCCTTGCCCCAAGCTACCTGCAAGCTCTGTGCCAGGCACAGGGCAACTTGCAGGGGGTCCCTCCCTGCCCATTTCCAGCAATGTCCCATACGCATGGGACTTCACTGTCCACTCCCCTTTCCTCGCTATTGCTCCCCAGCCCTACTGTGGTCCTCTTAGGACCCCAAAGTATGTGTTCAGTTTTGAGGGGGTGAGGTTGGGACTGATAGCCAGGCTCTACCTGGTATCCCCAAGGCCAGGGAAGGGGCCTGTGGGGATGAGTGATGCTGCCTCCCTCCTCTTGCCCTTTGCTGTGTGTGCCCTGCTCCCCCAGCCCTCCCCGCTGATGGCTGCCTGAGCCCCCCTGAGCTGTGCCGATCCCAGCCCGGCCTTGGCTGCGCTGCTTGTACGCTGCCGGGATAACGCTCCCAGCCTACAGCAAAGCGCGGCGGCACAGGGGCGGGAGCGGAAGCCGTCCCAGTGTCCCACGACGGGCAGGAGCCGGGCTGCAGGGGTGATGGCCCAACCCCAGCCCTTCTTGGGGGGCTCAGCAGATGGCTCCGTGCCTTGCTGCCCACTCGCACCCCTCGTGCTGGCGCTGGTATGTGTGTCCGTGCCGCTCCCGTCGCTGCTGCACTAACCCTTCTGCTTGCTGACTGCGGTTTTTGTCTGTACGCAGGGGGAGTACGATAAGGGGGTGCATCTCTCAGAGCCGCGGCTGCAGGGCTCTTAGTTGGACACCTCTTAGGCAGTGGACCTCACCTTGTGTTATTACCTCCTTCTCCATCCGCCGCCTCGTCCTGGACGCACCGCGGGGACGCGCGGGCCCTCGACTGCGGGCCGGGGCTCGCCAGATGGCCGGGGCAGGCGTCACTGAGGCGGGGCGGGGGGAGCAGCAGGGGAGCAGCAGGCGCCCCCTCAGCCGGGCCAGGGTGCCCATATGATGCTGTCTTGTCTCTTGCTCCATCCGTTTGTCCCTGTCTGTGTGTTCTGCTGCCTCTCTCTTGCTGCCCAGGGAAAGGGAGCAGGGAGCTGAGCCCGCGGTTGCCGCCGTGCCGGCCAGGGCTGTAGGGAAGGAGCTGCAGTGCGCTGGCAGCTCTGTGACAGTCACCTCGGAGCACGGGAGACAGGAGACCCCAGGGACCCCACAGGGGAACACCCTGCGTAAGGTGCAGGCGGGAGGGAGATCATTGGCCCCTTTGGCTTCGGTGGCCACTCAGGTGCCAGCTTGGCCACCAAGACACGTCCCTTGTAGCCCCAGGGCTTGGGTCCCTCAGGAGCATCCCCTGGCTGTGGGTCTCTTCTTCCCAGGGAGGGGGCTTGATGGGAGGGGGGCGGGCTGCGAGGCCGTGACCCTTTTTTTTTTTGTAGCTCTAATAAAATCTGTTTGGTAAAGCGCTGTGTGGTGTGTTCCTGGCACGGACACCTCCCCTCACCCCCAGCCCCCTCCCTGCTCAGCTCTGCTTTCCACATCTCGCCTCCCATCCCACCCTTCCCTGCTGCACTCCCTGCCCGCTGCACCAGGCCCCCTCCCTGCATGAACCACTGCCCTGCATGTACTCCCACTCCATCCCTGCTACCTCTCATGGTTGCTTTTCAGTTGCTGAGATGCATCTCTCTCTTTCTTTCTCTCTCTCCCCCCTCCCCGGGCAGCTCGCCCCGAGTGCCAGTCCCTGGCCATCGTGGTTCCCCTGCAGGACTTGGTGGTCGGGGCGGGGGAGCTGGCGGTCTTTGAGTGCATGGTGGCCGGCCCGCCAGACATGGACGTGGACTGGCTGTCCCGGGGCCGGCTGCTCCAGCCTGCACTGCTCAAATGCAAGATGCATTTTGATGGGCGCAAGTGCAAGCTGCTGCTCACCTCTGTGCATGAAGATGACAGCGGAATCTACACCTGCAAGCTCAGCACTGCCAAAGGTAAGCGGTGGGCATGCAGCTCCCCAGGGGGGGTGTCACTCAGGGCTTAGCCCTAGCCAGGGGAAAGACCCTCTTACCTTGGGCTCAGGGCTCTTGTTCCCAGGGATGCAGCTGTGAGTGCTGGAGATGGCGTACAGGGAGACAGGGGGATAGGGAGTGGGTGGTACCCCAGGTGCTGGGAAGATTTCTCAGGAAGACCTGGTGTGCATCAGTTCTTGGACTCCAGTACCCCAAGCCCTAAAGCTCTGTCCCACCCCACTCAGCTCCTCTGCCAGCATGCATGCATGTGGCTCCCTGAAACATGGGAAGATGCATTTGTTCCATGGGTGCACCAGGTGGATGCAGGCCTGGAGTCCAGCTGTCCCTGTCCCCTGGCTTCAGAGCTTCTGGGCACCCTGCTCCAGTACTGATGTGTCTCTGCTGGCTTGGGAGGTGGTGGGGAAATGGGCAGGGAGTCAGGGCTTCCCAGCCTCTCCCATCAAACCATCACTGATGGCAGCTCAGCAAGAGTTGCATGGGCCTCTGTCCCATGGCTCTGGCACACCTGTGCCTGTGCCTGCTGCCCACAGCTCTGACCCACACAGAGTCCACTCTCCTGCCCACCTAGGCAGCAGGGCTGGGGAGGAATTGCAGGGAGAAGCAGCATTCCCTGCACCCTGTGGTTGGTGCCTGTGCAATCCTCCATGAAGGAGGCTGTATTCCCGTGGGGCTTTGAAGGTAGCAGCAGTCTGTGGCTCAGGCAGGTGAGGGTGTGCCTGAGAATGGTGTTGCCCATCCTTAGCCAGGGTGGGTGACAACACTGTCACTGCTGGAAATCCCCTCACCTGGAGCATCGAGCCTGCTCTGTCCCCATGCTGCTCCTTGGATGCTGCATGTCCTGGCACTACCTGCTCAAGCATTGCTGCCCCATTCCCAAGGGGATAGGCCAGCTGTGATCTCTGCCCTGTGAGGAGGATAGGGCATTCTCCCACCCCACCTTGCTCTGGCACCTGTACTGATGTGCAGAAGGGAAAGAGGAGCCTGCTGCCATCAGAGCCCCAGCTCTGGGCACGGGGACCTTGCACACATTTTTGTCCCCCTGCCCTGCACAGGGACAGAGCCTGGAACCCCACACACCCGGGCTCAACCCACACCATGTGTGGGGTATGCACACCCACAGCCACACAGGTTGCTGGGCTGCAGCCAGGGGTGTCACAGGCTGCTCCTGCCCTGCACAGGCATGTGCCGTGGGGCTCACAGTGCCTGCTCTCCTCGCAGATGAGCTGACCTGCAGTGCCCGGCTGACGGTGCAGCCCTCTGTGCAGCCGCTCTTCACCCGCAAGCTGGAGGATGTGGACGTGGTGGAAGGGCGGACAGCGCGCTTTGTCTGCATGATCAGTGGGACTCCCCCTCCGACGGTTACCTGGACTCACTTTGGTAACCCCCAAGCTCAGAGAGCTTGCCAAGGGCCCTGCAGGGAGACCTCTCCTCATCTCCTTGGGGGCTGCACCCTGAGGCTGCACCTGGCTGGGACTGGAGGGGATGCTGCTGCTGATGGTGGTGTGTGTTTCTGCACAGGCCTGCCAGTGCAGGAGGGGGAGAACGTGCGGATTCAGCAGGACGGAGGCCTGCACTCACTGGTCATTGTGCACGTGGGCAGTGAAGATGAAGGGCAGTACAAGGCAACCGCCAGGAACATCCATGGCCATGTGGAGTGCTCTGCTGAGCTCTATGTGGAGGAGCCACGGCCATCTGCAGCCTCCCAGATGTAAGAGTTGGATGGTCACTGGAATCTGCTTCCCCCTGCTCACTCCCCTCTGGACTTGGTATCCAACAGGCTTATGCAAAGCCTAGGGCTGGGGCTGAGCTGGGGGTACTGCACCATGCTCCCATTGTGAGCATGTGTGGGCTCTTGCAGCTCTAAGCTGGAGAAGATGCCATCCATCCCAGAGGAGCCAGAGCAGGTGGAGACAGAGACAGAGTGCTTCACCATGCCTGATTTCCTGAAGCCACTGCACAACCTGGACGTGGTGGAGTCGAAGGAGGCTGTGCTGGAGTGCCAGGTGGCCGGGATGCCCTACCCCTCCATCACCTGGTACCACAATGGCTCCCGAATTGACAGCACTGATGACCGCAAGATGATGCAATGTAGGACTCCTCGTTGCCTTCTCCACCCCCTGGGGTCCCTCTACATGGGGTGGGAGAAAGGGGAATACCTTTAGAGGAGGCATCACCCCCCAGACCTTTTCACCCCATGAGGCAGGAAGGGAAGCTCTGGTGCTGCTTAGCTGGTAGGGTCTTACCTGTGTCCCCCTGTTCTCCACCAGATAAAGACATCCATCGTCTGGTATTCACAGCTGTGAGCCACGCACATGCTGGTGTCTACAAAAGTGTCATTGCCAACAAAGTGGGGAAGGCCACGTGCTATGCACACCTCTATGTCACCGGTAAGCAACAGCAGACACCACCTGGGATGTGTGGCCACTCACAGCCACCCTGCCAGGCTGTGACCCAGGATCATCGTGAGGTCCTAGGGAATAGGATCACAGGGCAGCTTAGGTTGGAGGGGACCTCAGGAGGTCTCTAATCGAACCTAAAAGTGGGGCCAGCGATGCAGTTCTCATCTTGTGTGGTCAAGAGCCATCCCACTAGATCCTGCATGAAGCTTGCTGGCAGTGCTGAGCCCCCACCAGGAAACCAGAAAGAATTACTGATCTCATGCATCCCCTCAGCCAGTATCTCCCAGAACGTGAGGCAGATGCCCTGATATGCTGGGGCGGTGGCTATGCTTACATCCCTGCCCACCTCCTCCTGCAGATGTGGTGCCAACCCCCCCAGACGGGCCCCCCACTGTGGCCTCAGTGACTGGCAGAGCCATCACGCTGACCTGGAACAAGCCCAAGTGGCTGGACGCTGCCATAGGTAAGGGGGCAGGCTATGGGCAGGAAGATGGCAGGGGGTGGGCAGTGCCATGATGGGGTGCATGGGGTAGCTCCGTGCCAGGGGCTCTGCACTGACCCTCTCCTTTCAGACCCTAACTCGGTGACCTACGTGGTGCAAATGCAAGTGCTGGGCACGATGCAGTGGGTGGTGCTGGTGACCGGCGTGCAGGACACCATGTACACAGTGCACAGGCTGACCAAGGGTGCCCAGTACCTCTTCCGTGTCATCACTGCCACTCCCAAGAGCAACAGCAAGCCCTCCCCACCTGTGGGGCCTGTGCAGCTCCTGGACCGGGGTGAGAAGGGCAGTGGGGAGGGAGTGGGTAGCTGCCTAGAGGTCTCTGTCCCTTGCTGGGTGGTAAGCTGCCCAGGGCTGGGTGGCATGGAGTGGGCAGGGGTTGGTGAAAATGCATTTGGCAGGTCCCTACCTGGAGGAGGCCCCAGTCATCCTGGACAAACCAGATGTGGTGTATGTGGTAGAAGGCCAGCCAGCCTCCATCACCATCACCATCAACCATGTGGAGGCCATTGTCACCTGGAAGAGGTAGGACATGGCACTGTGCCTAGTTGCCTGCCCCGTGCCTAGCATCAGCCCACAGGATGCACATAAAAGGTGTGAGCCCTTGTAGGGGCTGCAGGGTGGGAACTGGGGCTGACTGTGGGTAAGGAGGTGGTCCTGGGGCTATGGGGTGGGATCTGTCAATGGGGCAGTGGTTCTGCCAGTGCAGCTGTGATGTGACAGCTGTGTGCTTGCAGGGCTGGGCAGGTGCTGGGGGAACTGGAGGGCACGTGTGAGATGATGATGCCAGACGACGACCAGCACTGCCTGCGGCTGCTTCGCGTGGGCCAGGGGGCTGGGGGGCTGCTGGCCTGTGAGGTGAGCAACCGCCACGGCACTGCCCACTGCACCCTGCGCCTCCGCCTTGCAGGTACGTGCCCCTGCACAGGGAGGGTGTCCCTCTGCTGGGGGTGCCACCCTATGGTGCTCCAAGCCCATATGCTGGGGGGCCATTGCCCTGAAGGGTGGCATTGCCTCATGGTGCCCCGTGCTCATGTGCCATGGGGGCACTGCCCCATAGAGTGACACTGCTCCTCAGTCCTTCACACTCGTATGTCGTGGCGATGCCGATCTGTAGGGTGGCAGTCATGGGATTGATAAACCATGAACATTGGCACTGCTGCCCGGTGTCCCATACCCATGTCTGACCTGGGCAGAGGTGTCCCACAACTGTGTACATGGGGAGGCAGTGCCTCGTGGTGTCCCTTAGCCATGGGTGCCATGGGTGGCACTGCCCCATGGTGCCCCATGCCCCATCTCTTGGCAGAGGCACCGCGTTTTGAGTCCATCATGGAGGACATCGATGCCCAGGAAGGGGAGACACCACGATTCGCTGTGGTGGTGGAGGGGAAACCACTGCCGGACATCATGTGGTACAAGGTGGGCTGGGAGCCCCCATCCCCTTCCTGAACCCCATCCTCTTCCTGAACCATATTCCCACCAGACCCACACATTTCACAGCCTCACTGGGGTTGCTGTACTGGTGATAAAAGACGTGTCCCATGCCCTACCCATGGGGAAAGGGTGGTGGGAATTGGTCAGGGATGGGACAGGACACCCCCAATACGCCTGCTTCCCCCAGGATGGGGAGCTGCTGGAGGAGAGCAGCCACCTGAGCTTCGTATATGAGGACAATGAGTGCTCGCTGGTGGTGCTGGGTGCTGCCGAGCCTGACAGTGGCGTCTACACCTGCACAGCCAAGAATCTGGCTGGGGAGGTCTCCTGCAAAGCAGAGCTGGTGGTGCGGGCAGGTATGGCTGACTGGCTCCCCAGCCCCTGAGGGTAGAGCCTGAATGTCTGGCTTGCCCCTTGCCAGCGCCTTTCCTTCTCCCAGCCCAGCCCACTGCGGATGCCACCATGGAGGAGGATGCGCTGCACAAGGCACGACGCCTGACCGACTACTATGATGTGCATGAGGAGATCGGGAGGTAGGTGGGCCTGGCATGATGGGGCATCCTGGGCACTGCAAGGACTGGGGCACTGGAGCCAGGCTGCACCCTGGGGCTCCAACATAGGGCACTAAGCTCCATTATATGCCAGATCCTGGTGTGCTGGGGCTCCTCTCAGCTGTCAGTGGATGCTCCTGTGCCAGTTTAGGGTGGGGACCTGGCATGGTCAGAGAAAAGCCAGGCTTGGGGTCTCTGTGCCTCTGTAACAGAGGCAGCTGAGGCTGCAAGCAGCTCCCTATAGAGTGGGTGCCTGTGCCAGCTGCTCAGGGAAGGGGGAGGTCTCCTGCTCACACACTTTCTTATCCTCCCTTACCCCTACTGCTGAATTGCAGGGGGGCTTTCTCCTATCTGCGGAGGGTGACAGAGAAGAGCACCCGGCTGGACTTCGCTGCCAAGTTCATCCCTGGGAGGACCAAGGCCAAGCAGTCGGCGCGGCGGGAGCTGCATATTCTCTCTCAGCTGGACCACGAGCGCATCGTCTTCTTCCACGATGCCTTTGAGAAGAAGAATGCTGTCATCATGGTCATGGAGCTGTATCCTCTGGACACTGCTCCATGGGTGCACAGCACCGGGGAGGAGGGGAGGCTCTTGCAGGGGACAGGTGGGCAGAGTGGGTGCAGAGGAGCTGGGTGTGGGGCACAATGGAGCATGGAATTTTTATGCTCCTTGACTGGGGCCCAGTTGCTCTGAAGAAGAGTTGCTGGACAGGATGGTGAGGAAGCCCTCAGTGTGTGAGTCGGAGGTGAGTGAACACTGTGGGAGCAAAGTGATGTGGAAGGGAGGGATCTGGAGACGGTGGTGTCTGTCCCAGCCTGGAGATGTGTAGTGCTCATTGTATCAGGCTACTAAGGGGGCCACAGCCCACATTCTCCTCTGCACAGGGCCAATGTGTGTCTGACTCCCATTTGGGCTGCCCACTCTCCTCACTCCATCTCTTGCAGGTCCGCTCCTACATGCGGCAGGTCCTGGAAGGGATCTGCTACCTGCATCAGCACAGTGTCCTGCACCTGGACATCAAAGTGAGTGAGAATCTTTACAGACTCCTCCTGCCCAGTGCCTCCAGTGAAGGGCTCCTGGTGCACTGGGCGGGGAGTGGTCCTCTGAGAGGGAACATTAATCCCTGGGGAAAGCCCCTGCGTCCTGCCAAGCTCCCCTCTGCTCTGCACTGTCCTGTAGCCAGAAAACCTCCTGATGGCAGATTTGAGCAGCGAGCAGATCCGGATCTGTGACTTCGGCAATGCACAGGAGCTGACGTCTGAGGAGCCACAGTACTGCAAGTATGGCACCCCTGAGTTCGTGGGCCCTGAGATTGTCAACCAGACCCCTGTCTCCAGCGTCACTGACATCTGGTAAGGGTGGCCCGTGGGTGGTCAGTGGGCTCTCTGCTATGCCAGGAGAGACTGGGCACCCTGGAGGGCTTGTGATGTGCAGTAACTGTGCTCTCCTCTCTGCAGGCCTGTGGGGGTTATCGCATACCTCTGGTAAGTGCCCTGGTGTGCCTTCACAGAAGGGACACCCTTTCCACCCCCTCACCAGCTCCAGAGCTGAGGCTGTGACCATGCACATGATTCCTTGCAGACTCAGTCTCCTTTCCAGCTGCTCCTACCTCTGCCCTCCCCATGGCATCAGGGCTGAGGGCTGAGGTCCTGTCTTCAGTCTCCCATACTTGCCATGTTGTTTCCCATGTCCCCATGACCCCAGAGATGGGGTCTGATGTCCTGTCCTCAGTTCTCTGTATTTTCCATGCTGTTTTTTATGGCCCCATGGCCCCCTGACAGTGTCTCCTCCTTGGCAGCCTGACAGGGATCTCCCCCTTCGTGGGGGAGAATGACAAGACAACGCTGATGAACATCCGCAACTACAATGTGGCCTTTGAGGAGAGGATGTTCCAGGGGCTCACCCGGGAAGCCAAGGGCTTTGTCATCAAAGTGCTGGTCAATGACAAGCTGTGAGTACTGCAGGGTCCCCTTCCCCATCCCCTGCCCCTTCAGCATGAGCTTTGTGCTCAAGGGAGGGTGGGGACCCCCATGCATTGGGGTACCCAAGGGCAAGGCTAGCTGCACAGCTCTGCTGGGGTGCACCATGGGCAGCCAGACTCTCCTGCCCTTTTTCCCTTGGTCAAAGCCTGTGATCCTGGGTGTTCTCACCCAATGGTGTCGGTTCACAGGAGACCCAATGCAGAACAGACCCTGGAGCATCCCTGGTTTAAGGTGAGCCTGGGCTCGGAACTAATGCCAAGAGGCCACGAGGTTCCCTGAGCCTGCTGCAGGCTCCAAGGGACACTGTTGTTCCCTCACCCCACAGACACTGGCGAAGGGCAAGGTCATCAGCACCGACCACCTCAAGCTCTTCATCTCCCGTCGGAAATGGCAGGTGAAGGCAGGGGCTGGGGAGGGAGGGGGCAAGTGGGATTGTGTCTTGGGCAGGATGGGGGGATGTGTAATGGCAGAATGATGCCATGCCACTCACCTGAGCCTGACCCAGCCCTCTCTGCTGGCTGCAGCGCTCACAGATCAGCTACAAGTGCAACATGGTGCTGCGGCCGATCCCAGAGCTGCTGGAGGACACGTCCAACCACCTCTCCATCGCTGTGCCCCGGCATCTCAAAGAGTCACCAGCGCTGTCGTCCTCCTCAGACTCAGACGACCTGGATGAGCTGCCCTTCATCCCCATGCCACACCAGGTGGAGTTCTCTGGCTCCCGCATGTCCCTCAATGAGATCCCCACAGACGATGAGACCATTGGGACATCCGAGGGGCTGCAGCCGGAGGGGGATGCCTCTGCCATGGAGTGGCAGAGCCAGGGCACGGGGAAGCCTGGGGTGGCCCTGGGGAAGCGGACAAGGAGTGCTGGGCCACGGCGACCATGTGCAGAGGTGGAGGCACCTGGTTCCTCTGATGAGGAAGCCCCAGAAGCCCAGAAGCGGCCGGAGTATCCTCGCAAAGCCATGAGGAAGGGTTCCAGCCTGGAGTCCCCAGGGAGTGCCCGTCGGGGAGAGCTGAAGAGGGGCAGCTCTGCTGACAGCGCCCTGCTGCTCCAACAGCTCCCAGGGACTGAGGAGGGGGCAGAGGCAGCCCGGGACCCCCGTGGGGCCCTAGCCAAGGCAGCCTCCATGGAGTTGCCAAGGAGAAAGATGGTCTGGGGGGAGGATGATCATGCCCAGCGCCTGGAGCTGATGCGCCAGCGGCTGCTGCGGGGAAGCTCTGGGGACAGCAAGGTCAGTGGCCTGCGGGGTCCCCTCCTGGAGACCCTGGGGGTCAGCCCTGACAAGAAAGTCTCACGGTCAGCCCGCCTGGAGGCTCCAGCAGTGCCACGGCTGGTGCGGGCAGCCTCCAGTGAAGCCACCTCTCCGCGCCTCCTCCCCGCTGAGTGCCGGCTGCAGAAGAGCAGCTCCTTCAGCCACGGGGACGCAGAGCCTGTCGTCCGGCACCGACGCTCTGGTGCGCCCCTGGAGATCCCAGTGGCCTGCCTGGAGGCACAACGGCTCAAGGAGTCCCCCTCTCTCTCTGCCCTCTCTGATGCTCGGCCCACAGTGCCACCAGACACCCCAAGCACACCCACAGCCCCTCCAGCAGAGATCTCCGATCCCCAGGCCGGTCCTGCAAAGGCTGCCTCGGGGAGGAGGCGCATCCCTGAGGAACACGGCCCACCTGGGGCCAGCAAGGCTGCCACCACCACAGGGAAGAAGCCCACGGACAGGGGACAGGAGGACAAGACACCTACCAAGGCTGCTGGAGCCAGTGGGGAGGGGGCTGCCAGGACAGGAGCTCCCACCCCACCAAAATCCACAACCCCTGTTCCCCAAACCCACATAAAGTCTTCCTATGCCAAGATGATGCAAGTCATGGGAGGTATTCAAGGCGGGGAGACAGTCACCAAGGAGCCCCCACCAACCACAAACGAGCCCCCCCCAAACATCAAGGAGACCCCACCAGCCAGCCCTGCCAAGCCCCCTACGCCAGCAGCAAGGAGGGAGGTGAAACCCACCGGCTCCTCCAGCTCCTTGGTCATCCAGGACATCGATTCGGAGGAGGTCTTTGAGGCCAAGTTCAAGCGGAGCCGCGAATCATCCCTCACCCGGGGGCTGAAGCGCCTCACCCGCTCCCGCTCCGAGGACCGGCACCTGGCCGGCCCCCCAGCCTCTGACGAGGGCATCTACCGTCCTACACCGGCCGGCGTGCCCCTGGAGCTGCGCAGGGACCGGCCCACCGGGCTGGCAGCCAAGTCCAAGTCGGTGCAGGACCTGCATGAGGTGGAGAAGGATGGGGGCTTCTTCCGGAGGATGTCCATACTTCTCAAGCGGACCCCGCCTGCTGAGAGGAAGAAGAGCATGGGGGAGGACGGAGGCACTGAGACCCCACCTGGTGGGCGCCGCTTCTCCTGGAGCATGGCTCTGGCCAGCTCCAGAGAGCGGAGGGACTCAGAGAGCCTCAAGTCAGAGCCGGGGGGTGGTGGGGAGAGCGAGTCACCGGCGGTGGCTGTGCGGAGGAAGATCAGTGCCACCATGGAGCGGGTCTCGGCGCGGCTTCGCAGTGTGTCGGATGAACGGCCGGAGGCCGAGGGCTCCCGGCAGCTCCGTCGCGCCAGCTCCGAGGGTGAGAGCTTGCGGCCGGGGCCCGCCCCCGCCCCCGCGCCCTCCTCCGAGTCCCTGCGCTCCGAGGCCAGCACGGGCTCCTCTGCCTCTGCCAAAGGTGAGCGATCCCGCGGGGCACTCCTGAGGGCAACCCATGGCCCAGTCGCTGTGGGTGCGGCAGGTGTGGCCGCCGTGGCCTGGCCCCGCTCTCTCACCTGCCCTGGGTGCCCACAGGTGGGGGTGACAGTCAGAAGAGGTCCCGCTGGGAGCGCTGGGGGCTCTCCCGGGGCAAGAAGGAGAAGATGGCCTCACAGCCCAACATCCCCTCCAGCCTTCTGCGGGAGGAGGGACTCGCCGCCGGCCGGCCACACACACCCAGTGAATCGGGTAGGTGCAGCCCCAGGACGGGATGGCGGGTGTGTATCCCCACCCCAGCCTAACCCCCCACTCTGCTTTCCAGATTTCCCCCCTATTTTCCACATCAAGCTGAAGGACCAGGTGCTGCTGGAGGGCGAGGCACTGACCCTCTGCTGCCTTCCTGCTGGCAGCCCAACCCCACGGATCCTCTGGATGAAAGGTGGGGCGCTGCCCGCACTGTCTCGGTGGGTGGGCTCTGACAGGCACCGGATCATCCCACTCCTCTTCTCTCCCTACAGACAAGAGGTCCCTGCAGCCCGACAGTGGGCTGAACGTCGTCTCCTGCAAGGACGGACGTCAGATGCTCACCATTGCCAAGGTCTCCAGGAAGGATGCAGGGCTGTACGAGTGTGCAGCTGCCAACATCCTGGGCACAGCCATCAGCTCCTGCACGCTGGCTGTGGCACGTAAGGAGGCTGGGGGTCCTCGGGAGACAGGAAGGGCACAAGTCGGGCACATGGCTGGGGATCAGTTGGTGCAGCTCACTAGAGTACTGCTCTCCACATCTGCAAGAGACTGGGGCTTTTGAAAGAGGACAGGCTGGTTTTAAATGAGCATTTCCAGCATCTCTGAACCTATGTGTTATGCCCTCTCACTGCAGCAGCTCTGCTCTGCCCCTGGCTGGACAGCCAGCCCACCCTGTCTGTACCCTTGCAGGGCTCCCTGGGCGGCCAGGCACCCCGGAGATCCCCCAGAAGTACAAGAACACGGTGCTGGTGCTGTGGAAGCCTGCTGAGAGCAAAGCCCCCTGCACCTACACACTGGAGCGCAGACTGGAAGGTATGTGGGGCTGCCTCCCATCCCCTGGAAGCCACAGCCAGGAATATGGACTCACGGAGGAGCACCTAGGACAACAGTGCCCAATGTCCTCGCTGTCCCCTGTGGCTTGGCAGAATCAAGGGCAGGGGACAGTGGGCTGCCCCTGTCCCTGGTCTGCCCTCAACTTACCTTACTTCTGCTTTGGCAGGGGAGCACGAGTGGAAGATTGTCAGCACTGGTATCACTGACTGCTACTTCAATGTGACTGAGCTGCCTCCAGGGAGCACTGCCAAGTTTCGTGTGGCCTGTGTCAACAAGGCTGGGCAGGGACCCTACAGCAACCCCTCAGTAAAGGTGCATCTTGAGGCAGCAGGTGAGCAAGCCTCATGGGCATGGGTTGCTATGGGGCTACCTGTGGCCTCTGGGGTGCTTTGGGGATCCTTGAGTGCCATGGCATCTTCCCCCCAGGGCTTTGGGAAATGAGGTGCCAGTTACAGTCCACTCCTAGCTTACCCCCACCTGGCTCACACCTCCCTTTGCTGCCTGTAGATGCCGGAGCTGCCCCGGCCAAGGATGTTGCTGTCCCCATTCCTGAGAAGGTGGCTTCCAGCCGGTCAACCCAGACACCCGAGGAGCATGTGGAGCCTGTGGCTGCAGGGGCCCCTCCCACCACACCACCACGCAAGCACAAGGGAGTGGTACAGAAGGCAGCTGGAGCAGAACAGGAGGGTGCCCCCACAGGGGTCCTTCTACCTCCTGCCCCCCATGAAGAGGGAGTGCCACCAGATCCTGAGCTTCCACCCAACATCACTGTCTATGTGCCTCCTGAGCTGATGTTCACCCCTCCTCGGACTGCTGCCTCTCCTCATACAGACACCCCCACTCCGGGCTCCCCTGCACCCCCCACGGACGCTTCGCCCCCCGCCCCAGGCTCCGTCTCCTTCCAAGTCATCCCCCACTGTTTCCCCAGTGTCAACCATGCCCAGCTCAGCCCCCACACCATCTCCCACCCCCAACACCACACCTTCACGGAAGATGCCTCCCTACATGGTAACCTCCTTCATCTCCATGCCCCCCACATCACCCCCTGCACAGGAGCCCACCACCACTCCCCCACCCTCCAAGGAGCCCCCAGCTGCTAGTGGGGTCCCAGGGGCAAAAGACAGCACATCACTGCGGCAGGGTGTCCCCCAGAAGCCATACACCTTCTTGGACGAGAAAGCAAGGTGAGTAGTGGTAGGACAAGATGCTGTGCCAGGGGTGTTCTTGCAGCAGCCCACACCAGGGATGCTGAATCCTGCCCTATGCCGCAGAGGCCGTTTCGGGGTGATCCGACTCTGCAAGGAGAATGCCACAGGGAAGCACTTCATGGCCAAGATTGTGCCCTACGAGGCGGAGCGGAAGCAGAGCGTGCTGCAGGAGTACGAGATCCTCAAGGCGCTGCACCATGAGCGCATCATGGCCCTGCACGAGGCGTACATCACCCCCCGCTATCTGGTGCTCATCTGCGAGAACTGTGCTGGCAAGGAGATCCTCTACAGCATCGTGGACAGGTACAGGGGGGCACAGGGCCATCGGGGACAGTGGCTGGTATGGGGCTACCTGTTGATGACACCTGCCCCCAGGTTTCGCTACTCGGAGGATGACGTGGTGAGCTACGTTCTGCAGCTCCTGCAGGGCCTCGAGTACCTGCACGGCCGCCGCATTGTGCACCTCGACATCAAGCCAGACAACATCATCATCTCAGGCACAAATGCCCTCAAGATCATCGATTTTGGCAGTGCTCAGACCTACAACCCACTTGTGCTGCGGCAGCTGGGGCGGCGTGCTGGCACCCTGGAGTACATGTGTGAGTGGGGCACCACGGGTGTAGTGGCGTGGGGGACAGGGACAGAACCGGGGCATGCTTATTCCCAAAGGTGTGCATGTATGCCTATGCTCTGGGGGACTTGGGAATGGGGAGGAACCTGTGTCCTTGGGGAAGGTGGGAGGCCTCTGGGGTGCTGGGTGTGTCTGTGAATTTCTTTAGCATTGCTGGGGTCAGTGGGAGAGTCGGGGTGCTGTGGGGCAGTTGGGGCATCCTTGGAGGCTGGCTGGGCTCTGTCAGGGTGCTGCAATGTCAGGGAGGGGTGTTGGAGGGTGCAGTAGTGGAGTGCTGTGGCTGCTGGGGGTGCTTGGCTGCTATGGGCTTTGGGAATGCTGTGGGTGTTGGGGATCCTGGGGATCTGGGACTTCTGTAAGTGCTGGGGATACTGTGGATGCTGTGTGTGCTGGGATGCTGGGGCTGGTGTCTCTGTTTATGACAGACCTGCTCCCCTGCCCACAGCGCCAGAGGTGGTGAAGGGAGACCCGGTGGGCTCTGCAGCAGATGTCTGGGGTGTTGGCGTCCTCACCTACATCATGTAAGACAGGGGGATGAGAACCTTGAAGTGTAGTCAGCCCCACACAGGGCTTGGTGCCATGAAGGACACCAAGCTAACAGTGGGCTGAAGGATGCTGTAGCCCAGCAGACCCTTCCCAGCTGGACATGGGGAGATGACAACACTCTGGGTAGCTGTGGCTTTTCAAACCAGGGATGGGGGGAGGTGGGACAGCAAGTACTCTCCCACCACTGTCCCCCCAGCCCATCGCCCCCTCCACCACCACAGGCTCAGCGGGCGGTCCCCATTCTTTGAACTGGACCCCATCGAGACGGAGAACCGCATCCTGGCAGGGCGCTTTGATGCCTTCAAGCTGTACCCCAACGTCTCGCAGACTGCTGCCCTCTTCATCCGCAAGGTCCTCACCGTCCACCCCTGGTGAGTGCCCAGCCCAGCCAGGGAGGACACATGGCACCGGACTATACCTGTGATTGAGCCAGCCCCTGTCACATGGGACCCCTCCAGATATCCTCAGTGGGAGCCTAGAGTCCATCACTGCTCTTGGAGAGGGCTGGGACCCCCAGGGTTTTGCAGGGCAAGGGTGGTGGCCGGGTTTGGGGGGTGGAGCAGCAGAGGGCACCCCTGGCAGTCCCTGATGCAGAGCTGGCTCTGCCCCAGGAGCCGCCCCACGGTGAAGGACTGCTTCGCCAATACCTGGCTCCAGGATGCCTACCTGATGAAGCTGCGCCGCCAGACCCTGACTTTCACCACCAACCGCCTCAAGGAATTCCTAGTGGACCACCAGAGGCGCCGCGGCGAGGCCGTCACAAAGCACAAGGTCTTACTGCGCTCCTACCAGGGCGGCCAGCCACCAGGGCCACAGTAACTGCTGCCTTGGCCACGGCCACCAGGGGCCGGGGAGCCAGAGGAACATTCCATGGGCCGCAGTACGGGGCGGCTGAGGAGGAGCCGGGACGCGCCAGGATGAGTCCATGGACCTCACGTGCTGCTGTCAGGGGTGATGGTGGCCAGCAGCGTCATTTTGGCAGTGCCGATGAAGAGGAGGCGCTGCCGCAGCCAGACCAGCAGTGGGGTTCGGCAGTGGGAGGGTGGTGGGAAGCCTTGCTGCAAGGAACAGAGAATGTGGCAGAGGGTCGGGGGAAGAATGGGATGCAGACAGAGGGGCAAGGGAAGCCCCAGGTGGGAGGGGAAGAGCTGCCAGTTTGCTAGCCAGCCCTGGCCACATGGGTCCCATCAGCCGTGTGCCTTACACTGCAGCCTGCAGCTGCCCCTGGCCACGGTGTGCCAGTCCTCGTGCTCCCCCTGGTTTGCACACCAGCACCAGAAGACTGAGGCTGCTCCAGCGGTTCCTGCAGAGAGGGGCTTGCTCACAATCCCCTGCCAGACAGCACAGCCCCAGTCCTTACAGCTGGGAGGGGGGGCTGCCAGCCCCCCACCTTCCGCTCCTCCCAGCCCTGGTCCTGGCAAGTGGGTTTGTGGCTCCAGGACCGATGCCGGTGCCTTCCCTGGGGCTGTTGGCTGCGCCCCGTGCCAGGGTGGGGGACTGGCAGGCACCCCCTCTTTGCAGGGGGGCACCCAGGTGCCATGCACACCTCCTGTGTCTGCTCAGGCCCACGCTGCTCGTGCTCTGCCCACCCAGCTCCAGACCTTGCCCTGTACCCCAGTACCAGCCTGCCCGCCTGTCCCAGACCCCTCACCTGACCCCGAGGTGCCTTGCCCTGCCCTGTGCCCCCTACCTCAGCCCTCCCTGGCTGGTGGCACGATGCGGGGTGCCCTGAGCAGGGGGACAGGAACAGCGGCTGGGCACTCACCTTCCTCATGCTGCTGTAGTGATAGGGCTTTATTTATTGATTTTGGGGAGAAGGCATCTGCTCATTCCAGTCCCCATTTCTGTTCCTTCCTCTCTGCCGGGCTCTGGAGTTGCAAATGTCCCCATGGTTTGGAGCAAGCAACATGCCAGAGCAGCAATAAAGACCCTGAGCAGCCCCTCCAGTTTCAGTGCCTTCCTGGGAGGGAATTGCATGAGTGTGAAGTGCAGCCCCTGGTATCTCGGGAGGGTCCTTGCCCCAACACTTAAGGACCCAAGTTCAGAAAGGATTCCATTGAGGCTGGGCTTCCATGTTGGAAACTTGGTGAAAAAGTCAGAGAAGCTGTGAAGCACTCGGGCGAGTGCATCGGGGCTGATTCACATGGCCCTCACGTCATGGAGTGAAAATCCGGAGTGCCAAAGGGCCCGATGGTGGCTGGGACAGCGGGACAGCAGGGCAGGGCTCCTGCTGCGGGCACGGCAGGTGCCGCTGAGGGACCTGATGCCTGGCTATAAATATCCGCTACCCATAAGAGGCCGTGCCGTGCCGTGCCGGCAGAGACCGCTCCGGTTACAGCCCGCTGCCCCCCCAGCCCCTGGGTGCCGTGCCCGCCGCGGCGGGCAGGGGCACACGCGTACGGCCCGGTGCCTGCGGGCAGTCACACGCTTCCAACACACACACACACACACACGTGGCTGCAGACCTGTGCCTGTCGCAGGCCCTGCGTCCCAAGGGCGTGTCAGAGCCCGTGGTGTCCCCGCACGGCGCGCCGAAGCGCTGGGGCACACACACACAGCCACAGCACCTGCCCTGCACGCTCACGCTCACGCTGCCCTGCACAGCCGCACACGGCCACAGCCGCTACCCGCACACCCGAATGGATCATCGCACCCCGCAACTGAGCACCTCACCCCTGCACTGATCATGGCCCCCACACACTGACCATGGCCCCCACACACTGACCATGGCCCCATAGTGACCCTCGCCCCCGCCCGGCCGCAGCCGCCCCCCAGGCCCCGGTGCCTCACAGCGAGCGCGGCCGCCCCCTGGCGGCGGGCGGGCGGCGGCGCAGGGCCCGGCGCGGCGCTGACGTGTCCCAGCCACGTGCGCGGAAGTGGCGGCGGGGCCGGGCCGGGCCGGGCCGGGCTGCGGGGCTCGGTGGCGGAGCTGGGGCTCGGTGCGGAACGGAGCGGAGCCGAGCCGCGATGCCGCTCAAGGCCGTCATCCTCATCGGGGGCCCGCAGAAAGGTAAGTGCGCCGGGCCGCGGGGTGTCCCACCGGCGCAGTGCCCGGCCGACCCCGCTGTGCTCCGCAGGGACCCGGTTCCGGCCGCTGTCCTTCGAGGTGCCCAAGCCGCTGTTCCCCGTGGCCGGAGTGCCCATGGTGCAGCACCACATCGAGGCCTGCGCCAAGGTACGGAACCCGGGGGCTGGGGCCGTGGTGCCAAGGGAGAAGTGCCATTCCTTTCCTTTCTGATCCCTTCCTCCGTCCCTCCCCAGGTGCCCGGCATGAAGGAGATCCTGCTGATGGGTTTCTACCAGCCCAACGAGGCCCTCAGCCGCTTTCTCGTATCAGCGCAGCAGGAGTTCAAGGTTCCCATCAGGTGGGCAGGAGCTCTCTCACCCCTAGGGGACACACGGTGGCAGAGCCTGGCTCAGTCCTCACCTGCCTGCCCCAGCCTGGCAGCCCCCAGTCAGTGCTCTGGCACTGGGCAGGTCGATGGGCACAGCCTGGTTCCCCCATTAGTTCCACCACCTTTCCTTTGCCTTGGCCCCTGCCTGGATGGTTCCTGCTCCAGAGATGCCTCTCTAGCACAGCTCTAAGCTGCAACAGCCTCCTTCTGTGCAATGCCTGCATGAAACCCATCACTGGATGGCAGGATTATGTCTCTCCAATCCTTCCCAGCCCTGCCAGGTGCCACTAGACACCTGTTTCCCTAAGCCCTCCCTTTTTCCTGCTTGGCTTGTAGGTATCTGCAGGAGTACGCAGCCCTGGGCACGGGTGGTGGCATCTATCACTTCCGAGACCAGATCCTGTCAGGTGGTGCTGAGGCCTTCTTTGTCCTCAACGCAGACGTGTGCTCAGAGTTCCCCTTACAGGAGATGCTGGAGTTTCGGCAGCAGCATGGGGACATGCACAGCTTTGTCATTCTGGGTACCACAGTGAGTGGCAGTGCTGGGGAGCAGAAGAGCTGCAGTGCTCTGCCGTGGGCTTAGAAGCCAGCAGCTCCTGTGGTGGGTGGGTCCCAGAGGTCTGGGGTTCATCTGCTCTGCCTCCCTGTGCCTACTGCTCCACCATTGCTAACACCGTCCTCCTTGTTTCTTAGGCCAACAGGACACAGGCACTGAATTATGGCTGTATCGTGGCAAATGCGGGCACACAGGAGGTACTGGAGGGCCTTGGGGAGTGGAGCACAGTGTGGGCAGCAGGTGCTGTGTCACCTGTGTGGGCCTGTGGTGCCACAGAGGGTGTGGTGCTGGATGGAGGGGCTGCACCCTGGGATTCATGTCTTTTCCCTCGCCTCCAGGTTCAGCACTACGTGGAGAAGCCAAGCACGTTTGTCAGTGAGATCATTAACTGTGGCATCTACCTCTTCACACCTGCAATCTTCCAGCACATTGGTGAAGTCTTCCAGAGGAACCAACAGGAGCTAGCACTGTGAGTGTCTCACTCTGCTCTGTGTCCCTCCCACCCCCCTGCTTCCTGGGGCTGCAGCAGCACGCTCATCCTCCATACTTTCTCTATCTTTTCTCCTCCTCTGCCATCACTCACTTGTTTCCTGGTCCTGCACCAGCTGTCCTTACCTTGGGTAAGTCTCCCTCTGTGTCTGCACTCGCTGCTCTCTGGGCTGGATTGCTCCTAGTGGTAATGCATGCTTTCCCTCCCTTCTCCAGGCTGCTGTTTCCTGTGCTCTGCTCCTGGTCAGCTTGAGACTTTCCCTCTCCCTTCCTCTCTTCCCACCCCATTCTCATTCAGCTCTGGACTAGAGGCTGAGCAAGCCTTTCACCTGGGAATGCTCTCCTCCCCTCTCCAGCTCTTTGCACCAGCCAGCCTGTCACCTCACCCCTCTGCCACCACCCAAGTTAATATCCAGCTGTGCAGGCTCTGGACTGGGGACAGGATCATACACCCACCTGGACTAGGTGGGGCTCTTGCACCATCAGCTTCTGGCTCAGAGCTTATTTTGGCTGTCCCTCTGCTGCTCTGGGGCTCAGTGGGACTGTCCCAACCTAGCCTGCAGCTGGCCCTCTCCCCACTTTCAGGGAGAAGCGCATGGCTAGGTGGGAATCTGGGATTGTCAGAGTCCCTGAATTTGGGGAGGGTAGGTCTGCTGGGGTCCTTAGGTGAGGCCATGGCTGGGGTGGGTGTCTAACAGGGCTCTTGCTTCCAGAGAGGAAAGTTCCAATGGCTGGCAGCGTGCAGAAGTGATCCGGCTAGAGCAGGATGTTTTCACGGCCCTGGCTGGGAGTGGCAAACTCTACGTCTACAAAACTGATGGCTTCTGGAGCCAGATCAAGTCAGCTGGGTAAGTGCTGGAGCTGCTGTAGCAGGAGCATCAAGTGATCTGTACCAGGGATGGAAGTGATTAGTATCACGGCTGGGAGTACAGGGTGCTCAGAGCCGTGGGTGTGGGTGGGTGGTGCTGATTTTGGATCCTCCTCTGCCCTGGTAGCACCAGAGTGACAATAACAATCTTCTGCTTTTCCTCCTCCAGCTCTGCTATCTATGCCAGCCGCCTTTACCTGAACCAGTACAGCAAAAGCCACCCAGAGAGACTGGCCCAGAACAAACCTGGAGGCCCTGTCATCCGAGGTACCATTCTGACACACTAACACTTTTGGGGCTGCCTGGGAAGGCAGGGGGACCCACGAGTGGGACCTCCCTTTATCTGAGAGGCAGGTGATCCTGTGGGCTGCCTAGAGAGGCAGTGGGATCCACAAGTGGGACCTTTCTTTATCTGAGAGGCAGGTGCTCCTTGGGCTGCCTCCCTTGAATCCACTGCCTTGTGTTGCAGGGAATGTGTACATCCATCCGACAGCCTCCATCGACAGCACTGCAGTGGTGAGTCCAGGCTGGGGGGGCCCTGGGGCAGGGACATGCTCAGGGGTGCCAAGGGCATCACTGTGCTTGTCCTCATCACCTGCCTCTGTCCTCACAGCTGGGCCCCAACGTCTCCATAGGGGAGGGTGTGACGGTGGGCGCCGGTGTGCGCGTGCGAGAGTCCATCGTCCTGCACGGCGCCTCACTCCATGTAAGTGGGGCTTGCCTGAGGGAGTTGGTGTCAACCCCCACCCCGTGCAGGGAGGCAGCAGCACCCTGCATTCCCCTCTCCTTCATCCCAGGACCACACCTGTGTCCTGAATACCATTGTGGGCTGGGACAGCACGATCGGGCGCTGGGCGCGGGTTGAGGGGACACCCAGCGACCCCAACCCCAACGATCCCTATGCCAAGATCGACAGTGAGACCCTGTTCCGAGACGGGCGCCTCACGCCGTCCATCACAATCCTGGGTACGTTGCTGCTGTGTGGAAGCACCCTGGGCCTGCTCACCGGGGCAGCTTCTCCCCTCCAGCTAAAGCCTTTGCGTTCCCCTCCCAGGCTGCAGTGTCACCATTCCGGCTGAGGTCGTCATTCTCAACTCCATTGTCCTTCCTCACAAGGAGCTGAGCCGAAGCTACAAAAACCAGATTATCCTGTGAGTCATGGGCAGCACCAGCCCCCTGCTCCCTGCTGTGGCCCACAAGAGCCTGCACTGAGGCCTCACATCCTGGGAGTTTCTCAGCATCTCCAGAGGGGTAGGTGCAGGCCAGGAGCCCTGCAAGTGCCTGACTACTGCTCCAGACAGACATTAAAGCTGATGAGCATCAGCCTTGCATGCTGCTTCTCTTGCAGCCCAGGGACAAGCCCTGGGCCAGGGTGAAGGCTTTGGGGACAGTACATGGCCCTGGTACAAGCCTACGTGCATATGCAGGGAGCACTTCTTGCCTGCAGTGTCTTGGGTCCAACTTTGTGTGTTTCTCCACCAAAGGGCACTACCAGCACCACCTTGCCACTCCTCACCAGGCTATCCCTGCACTATTTGCTGTCTGCAACTCCCTGGAAGGTCTTGGCCCATCTCTAAGACCTGGGAGCTTTGAATGTGCCTGTCATGTGTAGGCAGCTCACCCCACAGGAACAGATTGAGGCTCTTGATTTCAGCATGATTGCAACAGCCTAAGCTGGCTCCATCCTACTGCTGAGAAAACAGCAGTGCTAGGCTGTCCTAAGGGCACTGGCACCCACACGAGGGCTGGGTCAGACTGGGGGCCTGCTGGCCCTGGAGGGAGCTGCAAGAACACCCCTTCCCCCAGTACCACCTCTGCCCCCTGGGCTCAGTGCGTGCCAGGAGAGCTGCCAGCCCTACCAAGCCTGCTCTTGTCAGGCTGAGACCTGTGCCTGCTGCCTAGGCAGGGCTCAGAGTGAGGGTAGCAAGCCCCTGCTACCCTGGTGGGCCAACAGCCTCCTTCACACCAGCATGGCTGGAGCCTGAGGGGGCTCACTGCATATCTCCCCTGTCACCAGCCACATCCACTTGGCACTGGAGTAATCAACATACGTGTGTGCAAGTGGCAGAGATTTAGCACCTCACCTTGCCTCAAAAACCTGATTTTATGGAAGGCAATTTCTTCCTGAGCCTGGCATAGATTGTCTACAGTAACCAATGCTGCCCTTTATCCTTTTACCTCCCTGGTTTTGAACTCTGTGCTAAAGCCCTGCACTCCACCAAGGGCCCCATCATGCCTCTCATTTTCAGCAAGGCACTGTATTAGGTATTCTCCATCCATCCAGTACCATCCCAGTTTGATGGATTTGGAGTAAATCCTTGCTCCTAGCCCTGTGCCTTCCTGTGCCAGTTCTCCTGTGGTCCTGGGCAGGGATTAGCTGTTCCCTAGCTTTAAGCACATTAAACTCCTTGAGTTTTGCCTCTGCCTTGGATGTGTTAATTTCCTTGCCCTCTGGTGTACACTCCTGTGCTGGAGAAAACTGAGCCAAAGTACTTGCTTTCAGGATCGCACATGAATTTTCTCTCATGTGCCCCATCTGGTCTGGTTTTTAGTAGGGACAAAGGTTTATTGGCTGCTTGACGTGGCACAGGGGCAGTTTTTATCCCTGTTGTGTAATGCCTCTTTTCCCAAAAATCCCTTTGCACTGGTTGCCCCTTCTGCAGAGTTGTCTGGGGGACAAGCCCTGCCTGGGACATCGCTCCATTACAGCATGATCCTGCTTCCCCCTCTTGGAGGGAAAGAGCTGTACAGCCCAGCCCTGCTCGGGCTTTGCGCACCTCTAGCACTGCCTGAGCTGAGGGGAGGAAGGAGTTAAAGAGGCCTCCACTGAGGTGCCAGGAAGTCTGGAAACACTTTAAGGTTGTCCTGCCCTGAGCGGCAACGGCTCCAATTACTTGAGGCCAACATCTGGGCTCAAAGAGGCGCCTCCCACATCCAGGGCTCCAGAGCAGGAGAATAGGGCTTCAGCTCGGGTGGGAGGGGGCTCTGCCTGCCCTCCCGAAGCGCGGGTTCTGTGGAGCATTGCTCAGCTCCTGTCTGCTGCACAGCCAGGCTCCAGTGAGCCCAACCCCTGGCAGCAGCAGGGCAGGACAGACAGCAGCCACAGCCAGGTGTGTTTTGCTGCAAACATTTAATACAAACCTGATTCAAAGTACAAGCACTAGTGTAGTCTCCCTGCCACCACAGCTGCCCAGAGCCAGCTCTGCTCCCCAGTCCCCAGGGAAGCAGAGCAGAGCTTTGAGTCCGGCACTGTCACCCCACAGGCAGCTGCCTGGTCCTGCAGTGTTTGCTCCTCCTCCAGTGCCAGCTCCGTGTCCCGAGGGAGCCACTGCTGCAGGCTACACAGGAGAAGGGAAGAACCGGCCCACCTTCCTCGGGGTTGGCCCCTGCCTGCGTGGGGAGAGATGAGTCAGGGGTACAAAGCAAGCTCCCCTGGGCCCCACCCGCGCCCGACAGCACTCACGGGGGCCGGCTGGCCTTGCCCACGCAGCTCCTCAGGGTGCTGGGGAGGCAGCAGGTGCCAGCTGGGCTCAGCTGGCCTGACTTGGGCTCTGGAGAGCCAATGGGCTGGAAGAAGGGTGCTGCAGGACAGATTGGGGACAGCTATCTCAGCCGAGCCATGGACAACCAAGACCTTTCAAGGAAGCCGAAGGCCATGATGGGTGGGGGCTGGGGCTCGTGTGCTCACCACGTTCACATCCCAGGGCTGGCATTGGCACCAGGTTCTCCTGCTCTGTCTCCACAAAGCCTCTCCAGAAGCTGGGTGGCAGCGAAAGGAGACGAGCCACCACCTGGGCAGAGAGAGGTGTAGGATGGGGACACTGGCAGTGCCCAGGGTTCACCCCACACCTCAGGGACCCCTCACCTTGCACTGCCGAGGCGTGTCCTCCATGATGGCGAGTGGTGTGGGGTTGGCTGAGCTGTATCCCACCAGTGTAGGGCCAAACACACGGGACAGGTTGAGCACATCCATCTTGCAGTCAGGGCTGTGTGACACCCTGCAAGGGGGGACAGAGGGTGGTGTGAGCATGCTGCCCAGCCCAGGGGCTCCTCATCCACAGCTTCCTCGCTCTAAGGCACAAAGCCTGGGCGATGGGCAGAGAGACTGGGAGAAGGGGACAGACCCGTTCCAGGATGAGCCACTCACCTGAGCAGGTGCAGCATGAGGAAGGCCAGGGTATCCCTGTTGGCTGGGGGCAGCTTGCTCACCACATGGCGCAGGGCTGTGTCACTGGCAGCATCATCAGGGATGTCTGTGGCAGCGCCAGGGAGCAGTGTTAGGGGAGAAACAGTCCCTTCCTCCTCCCTCACCTGGGGACCCCTGCTCACCAGCAGCCTTCAGGAAGGCAGGGTGGAGGCTGAAGGTGACCAGTGGTTCCTTGAGTCCCCGCAGAAAGTCCTTGAGCACCCCGCACACCACGTGGATGTCAGTCACAGTGCTGAGGGCAGGCAGCGCTCCCCCAGCCCGCAGCAGCTTCCGCTTCCACTCCCGCACCAGCTGCTCCGCGCCTGGCACCCGGTACAGCCCTGTCTGGGGCACAGGGAAAAGGGCTCAGCCCCTGGGAACCACAGCACTGCTGCCTTCACCATCCTGGCCCCTACCTCTGTCAAGCCTCGTTTCTCCACCTCGGTCACACACTGCACCACCAGCGTGGGCACCAGGGGCGGCGTGGAGGGCGCAAAGTCAGCCAGCACACCCTGGGGAGAACAATGCCAACCTGCGCTGTGCCCACCAGCCAGCCCTGCAGCCAGGGTGGGCAGAGGCTCAGCATCCTAGGGCCAGTAGCCCTGAAGCCTCACGAGAACATGGAGAGGCCCCCAAGCACTGCTGTGCCCCCTCACCTCCCGGGGCCAGGCGTGGTGGTGAGGCCTGGGCGTGCAGAGGCTGGGGCACTGCTCCCGACACTTGGTGTGCAGCAGCAGCTGGCACTGGCAGCACTTGATGGCAGTCTTCCCAAAGCGGATGCGGGAACCACAGACACCACAAGGCTCAGGGCGGATCACCTGGAGAAGGGGAACAGTATCAGGGGCTCCCCTTCTTGCAGATACCCAGTAACACTCCTTTATTTTCCCCCAGACAGGTCCCACTGTCTCCATCCATTCCCCTGGCAGGTGGAGCTAAGGGGTTGGGGAATGAAGGAGAGCTTTGCCCTCCCACCCCATAACTCTCTCCCCTGCCCACCTCCCCAGAGGAGAGAGAGGCTGGGTCACGCACCGTTTTGGAGGTGAACTTGTGCTGGACTGCTGGGAGACTCCGTGGGGGTGAGGGCAAGGGGGCTGGTGCTGGCTGTCCCACTGAGCTGCCCTCAGTGTGGCTCTCCTGCCCCACAGCATGGCAGCCCAGATCTTCACTGGTGCCCCAAACTGTGGTCAGCTCTGCAGACGGAGGAGGCCGTGGAGGGAGACCTGAAAGGCAAGCCACTCTACCAGCTAGGATGTGAGGAGGCTTCCCACCTCACAGCGAGTCTCTGCATGAGACAGTGGCATCTGGCATGTCCAGAGGGCCCCAATACCTCCACGGTGGGGACAAGCATCCCCAACAGATCCCCTCCGTCTCCTGTGACAGCAGCACCTTGAGGCTGGTCCCATACCACCCATCAAACCCCTCCTCAGCCCTTCCTATGACCTGCATGTGCAGAGACACGATGTCCCTGGCGAGAGCGGCGTTGAGGCACCAGAACAGCAGGCAGGAGGTTGTCAGCAGGGCCTGGGACCTCAGCAGGAGGCGGCATAGAGGGGACACTCACCTGCCAAAATGGGACACCAATAAGACATGTGACTGCAGCCCCACAGTTCTCCAACATCTCCCACATGATCACTGGTCCACCTGATCCCCATCCCTGTGGTCCTGCACAGCCAGGGATGCTGCCACCATGGGTACAGGGGGATGCAGGCTTCGGGCAGTGGTCCAGCATAGCCAGGGATGCTGTCCCCACTAGGACCAAGGTGATACAGGCTGAAGGACACAGGCACCCAGAGCAGACAGCTGTGCACTGTCCCCACTGCATCCACAGGACTGAGGGCTGCAGCATTGTCTTCTGGCACTGGGAAAGCCCATGCACCCCATCCCTGCCCAGGGCACGCTGGGGTCTCTACTCACAGCATTATGGGGTACCACAGAAGAACGGTGCCGCTTTGCCATCACCACAGGGCCAACCTGAGGGGCCAGGGACACACGCTGGAAACAGAAGATAGCGTGAAGAGCAGGCAGAGATTCTCCCCTCCCTGACATCTCCCCACTCCCCAGTGTACCCAAGCCAAGTGGCCTCAGCCCAGCAAAAAGTCCCAGTCTCACCCTACTCCCCAAGCACTGCCCCACATCAGGCATCAAGGGGACTGAGGCTTCCCCACCAGGTGAGAGCCAGCCCTGGGGCTGGGGGAAGCCAGGTCAGGCCTGCAATGCAGAGGTGCAAGCAGAGCGGGGTGCGGGATGCCCGCACATGGTGATGAATTATTGAGGAGCCCAGCTGGGCGATGGTGGAGCGTAATGGAGTTTCTATTGATTGTGGGAGGTTTGCCGAGAGATGATGCTCCCAGCACAGCATCAATAAATTAAATTCCCTGCCAGGCTCCTTGCAGCCTCCTGTACTGGGATGGAAGAGTATCTGGGTGTCCTCACCTTGCATGGCACACGGCCAGCACCCCAGCCTGGGATGCACACTGGGACCTGGGTGGGCAGAGGAACCCAAAGGGCACATTGAAGGAGTGTGATCAGAGTTGGGGGATCCTCAATCACACAAAGGCACAGACACCACCTCAACACCAGCCCTCAAAACTGCCACATCCCAGCATTTCCTCATACCTGCCTGTCCGGAGCTTTGCGCTTCAGGGTCCGCACCAGCGTCATATCAACATCCTGAAAGGCAGCAGGGAGTCTGGGGCTGCATCAGGCCAGGGGCATCCCCAGCATTCATCTCCAGCTCTGATAGCAGCCCACCCCTAACCATGGATATACAAAGGAGCTGTGCCACTGCAGAAGTGGGGCAAAACAACCCCCTCACTATTGGGGTAAGCCCTGAGACTGACAGCCGAACACTTCTTACCACGTCATCCTCAGTGCGGTCATAGCTGATATCCGAGTGGGACAGGAGGGACTGGCACGACTCGTCCACTGCAGATGACCTGCAGAGTGAGTTCAGCTGGAGCAATTCCCCCCTCAGCCAGCACCTACTCCTGGGAGCCCACAGCTGATGCCTCTGCAGAGCCCAGGCACCTCCTTGCCCAGCCAGCCCCTCAAGCCCAGCAGTGATGAGGGGGGAGAGGGGCACAGCTGACCCCAGGGCTGCCCGAGGGGTTGGGGTGAGGACCTGCTCACCTCCTGCTGGGTGCCAAGGCTGCCCCAAGGCGCCGGCCAGCCAGGGCACTGAGAACAGAGCACTGCTCCCTGCTCAGTGCCTCATTGCCCCATGGTTCCCGCATCAGCAACTCGAGGACCAGCTGAAGTTTTCGCTCCTGCAAGTGAAACGGGGGGGTGGTGAGCAGGCTGAGGGCCCCACAGCCAGCCCCACAGGGTACCCCTGCGGCCAGCCCCCTGACCTGCTTCTCCAGCTCAGCCTCTGCCCGGTGCCGCTTCTTCATCTCCACCTCCACTTGGTTTCGGGCGTGCTTGAGCTTCACCTCCAGCGCTGCCCGCTCGGCCTCCACACGGGCCAGCTGCTCGCGGGCACGACGCCCATCCTGCTCCAGCCGGCAGCATCTCTGGCGCGTCGCCTCGAAGCACCGAGCGATCCGGATGCAGTCTGGGCACATCAGCAGCGGGTGGTCAGCCGGGACGGGGGGTCAGCCCCCAGCTTCCCCAGACCACCCCAGAGACGAGGCTGCCAGTGTGCCCCGGGCCGAAGGGTTACACGCACCCACCTTCCTCCACGCTGCCGCCGAGCTCCAGGAGCTGCAGCCCCCGCTCCAGCCGGGCCAGGAGCCGCCCGCAACGCTGCCGCAGCATCCCAGCGCCCGGGACGGGACGGCGCCGGGGCCCCGCAGCCAGGCACCCCCTTTGCACGTCTCCACGCGCAGCTCCTGCCCCACGCTTTCCGCTGAGATACTCCGTGGGGCCTCGGGACGGCGCAGGCGAGGGGGCGAGGGGCCCTCCCGGCCGGCCTATGTGGGCCGGGGGCCGGGGTGGAGCCCGTCCCGGCCCCGCCTCCGCCTCCCGCCGCCACCGGGCTCCCACCGGCCGGGCCGGCGGCTGCCGGCGCGGGGCAGCATTCCCGGGATCCTAGGGTGTGGGATGCCCCGGGGTGCGGGTGGCAGCACTGGAGCGGGGTGAGGGTTGCCTTTGGGGGCGGGGGATGCCCAGACACTGGGTGTACCTGATGAGAGCACTTAAGGGGTGCACGGGCAGTGGGTGCGAGGTGCTCGGGGCGTGCAGGGGTATCCGGGGGGATCAGCGGGCGCGGGAGGCGCTGGGGGTACAGGGATGCTGGAGAGGGCACCGCTTTCCCACGGCCGCATCCCGGTATCGGCGCGGGTATGGCCGGAGGAGCCCATGTCCTTGTCCGCTGTGCCCCAGCGCCGTGTCCCGCACACCAAGCGGCGGCCGGGGGCGGCGGGGATCCCCCGCGCCGGCTCTCCCGGCCCGGCCCGTGTCCTGCAGATGGAGCCACCTCCCCGCAGCAAAGCCCCGTCGCTGTGCGCGTTGCCCGTACTCTGCCCCGGGTCCCTGGCCCGGGGGTGCCCAGGGCTGCCCCCGGCCCCGTGCCCCTCCCTGCCGCAGCCCCCGGGCCCTGGCGGCCCTGCTTTCTCGCAGGAGGGATGGGCAGGGTGCGGGGGGCGCCGGTGAAAGGCAGCTCCCCCTCCCCGGTGTCTGTCCCGACCTGCTACAAATACCGGGAATAGCAGCAGGGCTGGCGGCAGGGCTGGGAGTGCGAGTCCCTGTGCGCGCACACACACACACACACACACACACACAAATACTCATGAACAGCTCGCAGGATCCTCGCGGGCCTTCACATCACCCTGGCTGACATTGAGCTGGAGAAGAGGTTCTGCACCCTGTGGACACACAGCACAGCACCAGGTCCATCCCAGCACCTTGGTGACTCTTGGGAGTGGCTGTGGGCACAACACGCTCCTCTCTGCGTGCCAGTTCCTCAATCAGAGCCTAGATAGTGACAAGAAAGGACTATGGGAGAGTACTATTACATGCCAGGGATGTGTCTCAGCCGCTTGGTGAGAAAATAGCTGGGATCTGTAAAATAACTGTAGGGCTCGTGTCACTCCAAGGGCTGAACCTAATCAGCATTTGTGACCGAGGTTGTGTGGCACTGGGGACACTGGCCAGGATACTGCTGGATGGGTGCTGCTGCCTGGGCCCCAGACAGTGCCAAGGCATGGTCCCCCTTTGGGACAGAGACCACTGGGGGCTGCGACCAAAATTTGGCAGGAGACCACTAGGGGCTGGGAGCACCCTGGCAAGGCTTTGCTCCATCCTGTGCCAGACCATGGGGAACAGAGGGTGCTTCTCAGCAAAGCTCCTTCCTCCCAAGGTTGAATATGAGTCAGGTTTTGGAGCGACTTTAATTACTACTGGATCGATAGGCTCAGCATGGCCGAGCAAAATCCAATTGCAGCCCCGGGGGCCTGCCTGCTCAGCCCTTCCTGCTCACTCAGCCCTCCCTGCCTGCCTCTGGGAGGCACGTGCTCCCACTCTGTGGATGCTCCTCAATCCCACTGGCCCAGCACCCAGCCATGGGGGGTAAGACCCCATCCTGCATATGGAGCCAGCACCTGACCTGCTCAGCCCTAGCAGGGGACATGGATTCCTGGAGCAGGGCAGCAGATGGAGATGCCCCAGCCTTGCCAGTGCTGCCCATGGGAACACACACACACCCCTGAGTGCTTTTCCATACTGAATGCATGGAGCAGGTCTGTGGTCCTGGACCCACCTTGACCCTGGGCACAAGCCTGGGAACCCTCAGAAGGGCAGAGTGGCCTTGGCAACAAGCAGACATCCCCTCTTATGCCCAGGGATGGGTGGGGAGCACTTGCCACCCATCCTGTGTCCCCATCACTGCCTGCTACCCCCTCCTAAGCCACCCTGGCTTGGCCAGGTACTGCATAAATAGCTGTTTGTGTCTCCACTCGGCCCCTGCGTGGGAAATAATATCGGCTGATGGAACATAATGCCCTGCTTCACATGTTCAATTTTATCATTTTCCGAGGCAGGCAATCTTCGTTTAAAGCTGAATGGGTTGGGGAATGTTAATGAAGCGCCGGCGCTGCTCTGCACCGCGCTTTATCTCTCGGAGAATAATTTGGGTGAGCTCGGAAATAGAGTTCCCAGTCCCAATTCAAGTGGCGGCAGCACCGCATGCCGATAAAAGTGTAATTCCTGGCCAGCGCGTGGCCCTGAATACATGACAATTTAACTCTTGGGGCCCCGCTGGGATGTGCTGCCTGCAGCTGCCTGCTGCCTGCTTTGGGCCCCTGCGCCCTGTGTGCCCAGCACCAGCGTGGGTGCTCAGCCCAGGCAGATGCCGTCTGTCACTCCCACTCAGCCCAGCCACAGAGCAAAGCGTGCAGACCAGGGAGGAGAGATAAGAGGGCTGGAACTGAGCTGGAAGAAATCAGTCTCCCTGGAGAGGCAGGACCCCACAGGCAGATCCACAGGGTGCCCTAGGATTGGGGCTCTCTCTGCTGGGAGAGGGATGCCCAGGCATTGAGAGAGAGGGATGATGAGAGGAAAGGAGGGAGGGGCTGGGTTGGGGATCAGGCTGGAGGGAGAGAGGTCCAAGGGAGCATCACATCCAGACAGACTGGCAGAGCCAGGTGGGTGCTCATGGGCCAAGGGCACATGGCTGAGTGAAGGACTCCCCCAGGAGTCCCCCTAGGCCGTGGTGATCATTGAGGGGAGCAAAGATACCTTGCAGAAGGTGTTTGCTGGTCCTGGAAGGAGAAATTCAGGTTAGCAGGAGCAAGCAGCCTTGGCCACAAAGAGAAAACCTTGGGTGGTCTGCCTGGTCTTGCTCTAAGCCCAGCCATGGTCTGTCTCCAGCTCTCTCCAGCTGTGCTCTGGCAGCAGTTTCCTGCACAAGATGATCCTCGGGTCCTGCCTGAACTTCACTGTCCTGGACCCAGCTCCTGTGGCCTTCAGAGGTACTGGGTTGGTGTTCCCAGGGCAGCACAGTACCCTCAGGGCAATGGTGCCTCATATCCTCAGCCACCTCACCCTGAAGACACTGGGAAGGCGGAGTCTTGGCCAGTGAAGGGTCAGCAGGGCCTCTTGGGCAGGACTCTGGGCCCCCTCAGGTGGGGCAGTAACAGACCCTTCCCCTGGGAATGAATGGGGCGGGCAGGTTTCCAGCACCGTTAATCAGGGCTGCAAGAGCCAGGATTAATGTGCACTCCAAGGCTCTCCAGTCCCAGCTGTGATCCAGCCCTCTGCTCTCAGCCAGAGCCGCCTCCACGCGCTGAATTATCAGCCTGAGTAATTAAGTGGAGAGCTTTGTTTTAATGCAGACATCTGATGCCTTCACACCGAGGAGCACAACAACTGTCGCGGGTGTTTATGCTCCATGCAACACATCTGGCTCACGGGGAGAAAATCCATCTCCACCGCTGCGCGAGATTAAAGGCAACGCAGCTCGGCTGCGGGGAAAGGGAAGCACAGCTCTGCAGCCAGCATGGTGGGCAGGTCCCATCCCCCTGTATCATCCCACAGGGTCCTTGCACCCCGCTGGCAGGAGGCGCTGGCTCAGGGCTGCCCGGCAGAGCAGGCGTCGCCTCCGCGCTTCGGCACGCAAGGCAGCACAACGCACTGCGAGATGAGGGATAATTACGAGCTTGGAGATAAATGGAAATAGGGCAAAATACAACATGGGTTTATCGGAAGTAGATGGTGCTTGGCTCACCTGATACCTGCTCCTGATAAGAGAACTGGCTGTTGGAGGAGGAGGGGTGCAGATCTAAAAGCAGCCACTGTGCCATGCAGAAAATTATTGCTTTGCACAGATTAGGGGATTAGCACCAGTGCAAGGAGCTGGAAAGAGGCTGGTGTGGGAAGAAGCCAGGCTGTAGAGAGAGAGGAGATAGCATGCAGGGGAGCAGATCCTGCTGGGACCACTGTGGATTCGCCTCATTTAGTCGCTTCCTCTGTTGCCCCAAAAATGGGGGCTGTGAGGAAACCTGCTGATGCTGCACAAACACAGATCTCCTCTCTCTGCTTGGCCCCTGACTCACTGTGCTTTGTTCATCACACTCACTTGAGATGTCTGACCAGTTTCAGGGATTTAGTGCTTTTCTTATGGGGCAGCTTGGCTGGTCTGACACTGGGGTGAGCTGTGCTGTCATGAGCCCCTTCTCCACAAGCTTACCCCAGCATCTCCTGATCCCCAACACTTTGTGAGTGCTGCCAGTGGAAGGATTCCCTCACTCACTGCCCTGTGGCAGGGCTTTTTCCATCAGAGAGCTTGCCATTGCCTCCCATCGTCAATGAGGGGAGAGGAGACTCCAGCTGGGAGTGTAACTGCTGCATGTGGTGCTCCCAGTGTGAGCATCAAAGGAACCCCATTGAGAAAAATGATCTTAAAGAAGAAAAGCTCCAGGTGGTTTCCAGGAAAAATCACGCTCTGGGCTGCTCCCCCACTGAGAAAAACATGTCAAAATTTGGCAGGAGACCTCTGACCCTGATCTAGTCAAGAAGCAAATGCCGTTGTGGTTGAACAAAGCTGCCTTGCCGAGGCTCATCTTACTCCCCGTGGTGTTGAGCAGTCGGGACTGGTGCAGCTCTGCTCCCCAGAAGAGCTGCCAGTTGGGATCATGTGCTGGAATACGCTGTGCCTGGACATGCAGATACTCGAGGGGCTTTGGCAAAATCTGGCAACAAAAACAGAGCAGGGGGTGTGTGAAGGAGCTGCACAAAATAATTCCAACTCTCTGGCAGCCTGGGGTAATTTGAGGCTGGGAAATGTGAGCTGAAGCAGCAGGGGCGACACAGCCACCTCAGGGCAAGCAGGCTGATTTATTGCTTGCATGAGCCAAAATTGCAGTCCATGCTGGGGGGAGAGGCAGGACCAGATCCCCTGCCTAGAGAGGCTCATTGCAGAACAGCAGAAATGCCACGCATAGTAGACACATGGGAACAGCTTGAGACATTCCATCCAGTCATGCCTGGCTGGGCATGACTGCTACCTACGCTCAGTGCCTCCTCCCAGCCAGAGCTCTGCAAGCAGAGCCCATGGCAGGGGCGGACGAGCCCTGAAGCAGCCTCAGGCATGGGGACATGGTGGCCCCAAACAAGTGCAATGGGGGCACTGGGCTGGCTATGGGCACTGTCCCATAGGGACATCCGGATTATCCATATGTAACACTGCTGCTCCTGTCATAGCCACCCCTGGAGACAGTCCATGGAGCAAAAGCTGCAGCACCTTCACCAGGGTGGGAGAAGAGGGGCTGCCCTGCTGGCACTGCAATCTGGTGGCACAGGATGCCACCACGCTCCCCTTGTGCCCAGGGCCACCCCATCTCCCTCGCCTCCTCAGCTGCACCCAGCCCAAGTGGGAGATGGCTGGCCAACCAACTGGAATTAGCTCCCTGAGATGCTATATCAAATGCTTTAATAAAAGCCTGATATTTCATACCTCTTGTCCCTTCACTATCTATTTACTTAGCAATTTTACCTAAAAAAATGCTACGAAGATGGACTGGGTAGATTTATTCTGTGTGAGCTCCAAGCATATCTTTATTGCTCCCTGTTCCCTTGCCCTCGAGGTCCTCAGCAGCATTTTTCTCTTAATATTTGCTCTATTATGTTACCAGGGATGAAGCTCTGTTGATGGGCAGTAATTGCCTGAACTACCCTGCCTTCCTGTGATGAAGATTGGTACCTTACCAGCAGCTGCCTCCCTGCTCTCCTGTCCTTCATCACAACATTATTGACTAGGAAAGTTCATTAATGAGACTCCTAATGACTGCAGCCGTGCCAGCCCAGCCCACAATGCTAACCTCCCATGTTTTGCCTTGGTGGCTGATGGTAGGAGGAGGCACTGCAGGATGTTTTCTAGATGTTTTCTGCATCTTTGGAGCCATGTGGGTGCCTGAACCACTTCTAAAACCCTGCTGACTCCTTTGCCAGAGAATGCTGCTCCTGCTGGGCTCTCATTCCCCTTGCTTTTGGTGTCCAATCCCTCCATGCAGGCTGTGCTAGCCAGACAGTGAAGGGGAGGTCAAGGTCAGCAGTGGTTGAGAGGTTTTGGGGCGTCCTGGGAGCATTCCTGAGGCTCTTCTGTCCTGGTGTTTGCTTTTCTGCCCACTGTCCCAGCACCAGCAGCCAAGAGCCAGGCTGGCATCCAGCCAGGCATGATGCTGGGATTAGGCACTGCCTCCTACAAATGAGCTGTTAATTATCATAATCTGGTAATTGAGAAAAATCTAATTATGCAAAGCTAATGGATTTAAAGCTGTGCTGGGGAGCACAGGCCAGGGGAGCACAGTTGGGCAGGGCCAGTGTCGCTAGCCCGTGGCTACAGACACCGCCAGAGTCTTGCAGTGCCTTTTGCTGCACTCTGAGGCTCTGTGGGTGCCCAGCCAGGGCCAAACATCTGCAGGAGAGAGCCCAGTCCTCCTGCTCCCCTCCAGCCCCACTGGGCCTGGGAAACACCTCTTCCCTGTGCCTGAGCATCCTTACCTCTGATTTCCCCATCAGCTCTCCTGGGAAGCAGGAGAGCACAGCCTGCTGTCCCAGCTGGTGTGCCCTCCCTGGCCTCACAGACACAGCTCTGCTCTGGGCCTCTGCTCTGCTCCCTGACAGCAAACTGGGGCTGGGGAATCTGCTCAGACAGGTCCTGAATGGTGAGCCCAGTAAGAGAAAGCAGCATCTTTTACTAGAGCAACTGAGATTGTTCAGAAAGGGACACAAGCTTTTGGGTACACAAGGCTTCTCAGCACTCACAAGCAACTGTTTCTTTCAGCTTCAACACTGGCCTCATAAAAGATTTTGCATCTTCCTGTGCACTGTGGACGTGAGGGATGCTGAGTGGTGCTGGGCCCTCTGCTGTGTGAGATGTCCTGGCCTTGAGGTAGCACCATAGTAGAGATCCTGGCACCATCCCTGTGGTGGTGTGCAGGTGGTGCCAGCACCTGGCACTCCCCTGAGGTCTGTGTCACTGCTCCCATGTGCTCTGCCACCCCTCACTCTTGCCTGTGCTTGTGGCAGCCTGGGCCCTTTCAGCTTTTGGGGATCCCAGAGGAGGTGTTTGAGTCCAAGGGCACAGGAGCTGTGGCAAGAGTGACAACTGACATCTTGACTCCTTGGCCAGCCCCATGAGCTGTTCTTCAGAGCTGTGCTTCTGCAACACTGGTGCAGAGCTTGGGGTTCTCCCACATCTCCATGCCCCAAGACAGGCTGACCCCCAACACAAGCCTGCCCAGGCATCTCTCCTGAGCCCAGGGCCATGCAGCCCTGCCCAGGTGGCATCTACATGTCCTGGCAGGGGAAAATGAGGAATTTGCCTGTCTCCCCCTTCCCCGGGGAACCCACACTAAGTGCACGGAGAGGGTGGAAGTGAGCAGGACTCCAAGTAATTGCCCACAACCCCGGGGGACAGGCAGTGAGAGTGCCCTGGGCTTTGCAGGATGTTTCAGCCTCTGGCTGCAGTTCCTGCAGGATGTGGTGATCGCTAAGTACATCTGCGATCTCGGCACTCGGCGAGCTTCCCGCTCGGGGCACGGTGCGGGCGGCACAGTCCCGCCCCGGCTCTGCTGCGCATCACAGCCGCACCGCCCGGGGCTGGGACGGTCCTCCACCCCTGGAACCTGGTCCGGCACCTTGGTCTCAGCGCGGAGAGGCAGAGCCGGCCGGCAGCATGTGGCTGGAGGAGGCTCAGCGGCCTCCCCCACGCACCTGGGGTCACCCCTGGCCCTCTGCAGCCCTTGCTGCAGGGGACTGCCCTGACAGGCAGCCAGCACGCAGTGCCCCAGCCCCACGGCAGCCCCCGTGCAGCCTGGAGGAGTTTGCCAGCCGTTCCACCCTCCACGGCATCCATCACATCTTCCGGCACCGGCGCTACACCAGCCGCAACTTGCTGTGGCTGCTGGCCTTCCTGGGCTCGCTGGCCCTCCTGATTCACGCCTATGCCAAGTGTGTGGGCTTGTACTTCCAGTACCCCCACAGCACCCAGCTGGAGGAGGAGACGGAGCACAACAAGATCTTCCCCGCCGTTACCATCTGCAACCTCAACCCTGCCCGCTTCTCGCAGCTCTCCAGCCATGACCTGTACTGGGCAGGGGAGATGCTGGGGCTCCTGGATAGCGCTGGCCGGCCCCTGGTGCCGGAGAGCCCTGAGAGGAGAAGGCTGGAGGCTCTGCTGGGGACGCTGGCCGTAGGTGGGGAGGAGAAGAGCCGTCCCTTCCACCTGGAGGAGCTTTATGAGCGTGCGGGCCACCAGCTGGAGCTGGGCGAGATGCTTGTCCGCTGCACGTTTGCCAAGGAGGACTGCAACAGCAGCGACTTCCAGACAGTGAGTGGCCAGGGCTGGGACATTCTGGGGGCAGGGAGGGCTAGGCATGGCCCCTGGGCTGGCACCACAGCCTAGTGCACTGCTGTGGTGCTGATAAGGAGATCCTAGCCCCCAGTGACCAGGGATCAGGGAAGGGGAAGGATGTCAGGCACCAGTTTTGGTGGGCTGTAAGGCCTTCGGTTTGCTGGGGCTGGGGCAGAGCCCGTGCAGAGCTGGGGTGCACCAGGCTGGGCTGGGGGGGCTCTGGCAGTGCTTGTGCTGTGAAGCCAGGCTGAGAGGCACCGAGAAAGGGTGGGCTGGGGGCCCAGCCTTGGGATTAGCACAAACTGGATCAGCCCCAGCAGAGGCAGGCTGTGACCCGCAGCCTTCACCAGCCTGCCTGGCAAGCCTGGCTCCTTTCTCTGCCATGGGCTCTGGGGGAGAGCCAGGCTCCTGAGGGTTTGCGGAGGGAGGGGAGGTAAATCCGGGCCTGGAGGGTTTTAGAAGGAAGCAAAGCATATTCCCTCCTGGCAGAGCAGGTACCACGAGATGAACTCAGGCAGTGGTGTAAGTGAGCAGAGGAAGGCACAATCCTGCCCTTCCAGTCAGAATGGGGACATGCCAGGGATGTGGGCACAAGGAGGTGGCTGAGCCCCTGGTGTTATCAGAGCCAGAAGAAGTAAAAACCTCATGGAAGTCCCACTGATGGACACCACACAAGTGCTCTTGGCACAGACACCTGGCACAGGTTTGTGGGATCTCAGTGGGGCCAAGGGTGAGAGAGAACTACAGCCCTGGCCCAGGGCTCCGAGCCCTCCTGGGCTGGGGAGAGCTGACACACAGCTGGCAGGACTGTGCAAGGCCAGTGCCCACACCCAGAGTCCTGCCAGCCCTGCCATGCCACTGCCTGGTGGGCAGCCTGGGGGCTGCAGCCTCTCCTGGCAGTGCAGGAGTGCCCACTGCCACTGGCTCTCCCAGCTGGCAGCTGCTCCAGCTTGGCATATGCAGAGCTGTGAGCTGGGAGGGTCTCTAATCTAGCATGACGCCTCTGCTCATCACCCTAATGAGAACAAAGCGGGGCTGTCACACTGGGCCCTCCTTCCACCAGGTGTCAGGCAGCAAGCGGGGACCCAGCCGTGTGCCAGGAGGGCAGGGCTGGGCAGAGGGGACCTGTGTGAGCCATGGGGCCATGGCTGCTGCCACAGGACTCCTGCCACTGTGCCACCTTCCCACGGGCTGAGAGACTCCAGCACCCAGCGGGTGTGGCTGGGTCAGCCCAGTGTGTCGGCAGGCTTGGGTGGGATGCAGGCAGGGCAGGGGCAATGCCCAATGGGAGCCATCCCTTCCCTTCTTTCCTTTTTGCTCCTGAGTCAACATAGGAGGATTACTGGGCTGTAAACAAGGGGATCAATGGTGCTGATGGGAACATTTCCTGGTAATAGCTCCGGCCTGTAAAACACAGCGCAGGGGGAGGAAGGGGAGGCTCTGCTCTCACAGCATTAACCCTTCCCACCCATGCTCTGGCTTCTTGGTGCCTCGGCTTGGATCACTGTGGCTGGGCTGGACGATGCCTTGGCTTGGGCAGGCACTCAAGGTAAACCCTGTCAGAGGTGATGCCAAGCTGGCAATACTGGAGGAAGCATCCTGACCTCTATGACTGTGGCTGAGGTGGCTGGGCCCTGCTGCTTGGAGATGGCTGTGAAGAGGCAAGTGTCATCCCAAGGAAATGCTTCCAGCACTGCTGGGAAATGTTAAAGCCACTGTAGAAAGATGCCCAACTCTGGTCTGTGCATGGGAAAACAGAGCTGCTACAGGCAAGTGCAGAGGTGCTAACAGCTGCTGTAGAATCTCCTGGGTGCTTAGGAGAGCAGAGAGTGCCATCAGCCCTTCTTGGCAGCCCAGACTGCAGGGCTTTGGACAGGTGAAAAGGTTTCCTCCTGCTGGTTGTAGGGAAGGATGCCCAGGTAAGAGGTTTCTTTCAACATCCTTGAGCATCTGCCTGAGCACCTCTACTGTGGATCTCAGCTCTACCTGCTCTTCTCACCACCACCCCTCTAGGAGTAATAGCACCCAAGTGGCCCCAGGCTCAGGCCCCAGCCCAGTCTGAGCTCACTGCCCTTCCCATGCCACAGCTTCCCACCTCACTGCCAGCTGCCCTGCTGCCCACTTCCACACACAGGCAGCCCTGAACACACCAAATCCCCTTCACACAACCTGCTGTGCCATTGCCCAGCATCCATGCTTGTGTGTGCCCAGAAGGCACTCCTGCCTTGGCAGGACTCCCCATCATTGGTGCTGCCCTGTGACACTGTCCTGCTGTCACAGCCACACTGCTGAATGCCCCAGGCTGTCTCTGCAGTGTGGTGGTTTGCAGGGGTCCCAGGATGAGGGAAGAGATGAGAATCTGACTCCATGTTTCTGAAGGTTGATTTATTATTTTATGATATATATTATAACTATACTAAAAGAATAGAAGAAAGGATTTCATCAGAAGGCTTGAAAGGAAAGAAGTGGAATGATAACAAAAGCTCGTGACTCTCAGAGAGTCCGAGCCAGCTGACTGTGATTGGCCATTAATTAGAAACAACCAACATGAACCGATCAAAGATGCACCTACCTGTTGCATTCCACAGCAGCAGATAATTATTGTTTACATTTTGTTCCTGAGGCCTCTCAGCTTCTCAGGAGAAAAAATCCTAACGAAAGGATTTTCATAAAATGTGTCTGTGACACTGCAGCCTGAGCAGGATAGAGGGTGACGAGTGCCTGGCACTCGAGTGGATGCCTGCATCCCTCTGTGGACACAGGCTGGTCGTGGTGCCCTCTGCCTGCCCTGCTTGGGGCTGGCAGGTAAATGTCAGCCTATTTTTATCTGCTCCCCCATAGGGTGGCTGTTCCTTCCATCCAGATGAGCAGACGTGCCTCCATTTTCCATCCCACGGGGAACAAGGTTAATCTCCCTGATTTCACTTCCACGCTTCCTGGAGCTGCCCTCCCTGGGTCCGGGCAGCGGGGGATCACGGACTAATCCTCCCGGAATGAGTCAGGCTGCGGTGGGCTCTCGGCATCGCAGCACGGTGGCTCCCAAGGGCAGCACCTGCTGGTGGTGACGGCCAGCTCCCCGCTCCAGGATGGCAGGGCTGCCTCCTCTCGTGGCTCAGCTAGGCTGTGTGGGGCCAACCTGGCTGCAAAAGGTGGAGAGGGCACTGGGGTGGGGCAGATAGGTGCCATGGGATTTGCACAGTGCTGGTTTGTTGTGGGACTGGGCACACAAGACCTAGAGGAAAACAGGCAGCACTGAACGGCATCAGTGCATCGTGTAGCCAGCAGCACAGGTAGTGGAGCTGCAGCTGGGACACTCCTGGTGGGCACTGTCTCTGTAATTATACCTGCTTCCAGTGGTTTTCCCGGCCAGCACGGACCGCCAAGGGGCGGGCGTGGTGGCCGAGCCCCGCTCTGAGTGATGGTGTGTGTAATAGCAGGGCTGGCAGGTAATAGCAGCCTGGGAGTCCATCAATAACTGCACTCTCTGATGGATGCCGCCCTCCCCTCTCCTGGCACAGCCCACAATTAGCTACAGCAATGCTTGCCACTCTCCCCTCTGCACTGGAAAGGTCCCGGTGGGGGTTTTGGCTGGAGCAGGAGGTAGCTGTGCAGGTCATCCAGGTAGCCTCAGCTTCACTCCCACCTTCATGCATCACACAAGAGCAGATAGTTTAATATTCTATTAATAGTTTTACCCCCTTAAATTATTGATCAAAATTTACAGTCAGAGCTGCCAACTTCAGGGATCAATGTGGCATCCTGCATAGTGGATTGGGGGCAGAAGGGAGGCAGAAGGGACAGCTGGCCAGGCATGGGGCATGGTGTGGGGCTGGGCAATGGGGGCAGCACGGTGTGGGGCCGCCTGGGAGCCCTGCTCTCCTCCTGACTCTGCTAAACTCTCTCAGAATGACGTGCTCAGTGCTTCTCCTCCGTGAACAGCCCAAGCCCTTCCCTCCCAGCTGGCAGGTGCCAGCAGGCCCTGGGCAGCTGGCGGGGACAGCAGCGCTATCTCTGCCACCCAGCCGTGCCTGCGGGAGCACCTGTGCCCCCGCTCACCTCCGTGAATTATTTACAGCTTCTCCGGGTGCTGCAGGAAGATAACATCAGAACTGGGGAAGAATGGGAAGCTGGAGGCATTGGGCAGCTGGTGGGGAGCAGCTCCTGCCCATGCTTGGGGTCTGTGGCAGCCCTGGAAGCGTCCCTCTGCAGGCAGGCTGGCCTTGGCGACAGGAGTCACCCCTCAAGAGCAGCTGGCGTGGGACTGCGACCCTGGAGCTGGAGAGGAGATATGACCAACACAGGAGTTGTTACCCCTCCCACAGCACCCAGGACTGTCCCCAAGGGTGCAGGCAGGGACCCGAGGCAGGCGGAGGTGTCAGGGCCAGCCAAGGTGCCCCAGCGTGGGGGCGGTGAGGTGGAGGGGCGCAGGTGGGTGGCCCCCGGCCCTCTCGAGGCTGATTGCAGATCCGCCTGGCAGGGGATGCGGAACCTGCCGAAATAGCGGATTTAATTATCTCCGCGGAGCAGCGGGAAACCAGCGAGCAGGGAGGGGGTGGCGGGGACACGGCGCTGGGGCGTCGCAGCAGGGGAGCAGTGAGGGCTTGATCTAGCCAGGCTATGCCCCACGCAGCCCCCAGCCCCACAGCAGCCTCTCAGCAGCCCCATGCCAAGAGCCCCCTTCCCGCTTCTCCTGTAGGAAGGATGCAGCCCCGTGCTGCAGAGCAGCCCCCTCTGTCAGCTCTCTGTCCCCACAAGGCTGGGGACCCCCTCAGCCGTGCGCCCCCCTGCAGCCCCCTCCCCAGCCCCGGCCCTGCTCAGTATGCTGCACGCTCCCTCTGGGCACTGGGCAGGAACTCTTCATTTCACACATCATTTCCTGCTGCTGCTGCAGAGCCACCTGCAGCCCCATCCCCGTCCCCCCCCGGCTGCCCCCATCCTCATCCCCTTGGCATCAGCCCCCAGCTGGCCCTGGGACTGCTTCCTGCACGCTGCTGTCCGTGTGCCCTTGGCACTGCCCGTGGCCATCGCACGCTGTCCCCTGGGAACCGCTCCTTTGTCACCACCTACCGTCCCCCTACGCTCAGCCCTAATCCTTGGCACGATGCCTCATCCCCTCTGCGCTGCTCCCTTATCACTGACTGCCATCCTTGTGCCCTTGGCTCCTCCAGCCCCTCTCTGCCCCCTTGGCCCTTCTCCTTTCCAAGGGGTGCTCCTAAGTGCCAACCCAGCCAGACTCCCCCTGCCTGCTCTGCTCTGAGCCCCAGACAGGAAAAAAACTGCTTTTCTCCTAGGAGATGGGCCCTGGCATCCCAGGCAGCCTGGACCCGGCGTGCTCCTTGCTGCACCAGCTGCTGCAGCACAGAAGGGTGCCTGGCCCCGGGGGCCCGCCGGTCTGCAAGGGTTAACAGGCAGGGGCTGGGAGGTGAGGGAGCAGCAGGAGCCACCAGGAGTGATCAATACGGTGTGCTGGAGCCGCGCACAAATCGCGGCTCGGAGCCATAAATCTGCCTCCCGTCACATGCGATGAGAATGAGCAGCGAGCTCATCTCCTGGCTGCGGGGCCGCCTCTCTGACAGGCGCTGCCGGGGGAGCACACCCAGCCCGGTGGGAGCACCCCACGGTCCTCACAGTGAGGGCTGGGTCAGGGGTGGGAGGCTGGCACCTCCCAGGGTTGGTACGGCCCGGTTGCATCCATGAGGAGCGCTTTTGTGGAAGCAGGCATGCGGATTCATCCTGGAAGCCAGGATGATGGACTGGCTCTGGGCAGACATCCTGAAACAGCTGAAGGCACCCTGGCTCTCTGGCTGCTCCTGCCAGCCACCTGGGATGAATCACCCAGGGCGAGTGAGTCACCTGCCGGCCCCCCTGGCCTTGGCCACGCTGGCGGCAGAGCCTGGCAGCAGCACCCACTGCACTTCCTCACCCTCCCCTTGGCACAGCAGCAGGGCTCTTGCTGCTCCGCTTTCTGCTAGGGAAGAGCAGTGAGGAGATGTCCAAGGGCTTGTGGAAGAACAGGCAGCACAAGACACATGGCAGGGTTGCCAATAGTGACTCCAGTGCCCTGTGTGTCCCTTCCCTGTCACCTGCCAGATGCCAGGTGACCCCCATCCAAGCAGCAAATGCTCCAGGCAGGCTCGGACAAAAGGCATGTGGCAAGCAGCCTGCTGCTGGCGTCTGGCCGGGATCAATTTAATCTCTCCAATCCAAGGAAATCCAGCTCATCCAGATCTGGAAAGCACCAGTGCCTGGAGCAGCAGGCAGGCAGGTGGGCAGGTAGGCAGGCTGCACCCACAACCCCATTCCATGACCCTGGCCAGGCTCCAGCTGCCCCAGTGCGGCGGGGCCTGTCATTTATGGGAACTGTGGTGAGGCCAGGGCTGCTCTGTGCTGGCAGGCTACAGCCCAGAGCATCCCTCAGCTGAGCCAGCTGATGACCCTATGGCCAGAGAAGGGCATATATGCTGTCACCTGCACCAGTGCCTGTGAGCCCAGAGGCTCCTGCAGCCTCCAACCTGCAGTGCAGGCAGCACTGGGCAGTGTGCCCTGGCCAGGGCAGGACCAGGACGTGTCACCGGGTGCTGCCCAGACCCCAGCAGCAGACAGGATTGGCTGCTGAGGGCTGGCAGCCATCCTTATCCTGCCTGAGAGCCTGGATTGGTGAGGTGCATCACTAGCCCAGTGTGACATCAGCCAGGAGCTGAGGCCCTGGAGCAGGCAGGCATGGGTGCCAGGAGGTTCCTCACCAGGATCTCCCAGCCGAGCTTACTGTGCAGTCAGCAGCTGAGCTGGCATTGATTTATTGATCCAGCATCCATAGGGGTGGCAGCTGGGAGGGGCTCAGGCTTTGATCAGCCTCCTGCAGAGGAGACAGGCATCAAAGGCTGATGAGTGGGCAGCAGGGGCCCCGCTCTGGGACAAGGGGGAATTCCGGCTGTTGTCTTGGTGGGCATGGCCTGGGCTGGGGGCCTGGCTGCTCAGGTAGCCACAACTCTCACCCACACCTTTTCTGGTGCTGCTGGGGAGGGGAAAGGGCTGGCAGGAGCCAGGGAACCCCTGGATGATGCTGAACCCCAGGCAAGCAGGGGTGCCACAACAATGGGCAGACAGTTTCTCTCCAGGCAGCAGTGTATCTGCCATTCCCAGCAGAAGAAGCAGACCTGGCTTCAACTGCATTCTGGGGTACAACAGGCAGTGATGTGGGGCACTGTGGGCCCCATGGCTGTGCCCAGCTCTGCCCTGAAGGTAGATGGGCAGGAGAGGTGAAGGGAGCAGGGCAGATGTTAGTGCAGCTGCTGTGCAGGGGTGACAGGTGGGATAAACGATCCTGGGTTCTCTAGGGGCCAGTAAATTAGAATCAATAGGAAGCAGGAATAATTTATTTGTTTGACATCGCCTGTTAATTAACTGGGCTGATGAGTGTGATGGGGAGTGGCAGGAACCCTTCCACCTGCTCATTTGGTACCTTTCCACAAGGGCTGGGAATGGCATGGGGGAGTTCCATTCTCAGAAGCCCAGCATCCATCCCCACCCTCAGCAGTGGGGAAGGAGGGGACAGTGTGCAAGAGCTCTTGGTGATGGCCTGACCAGCTGTGGCAGGACACAATGTGGGGAAAGGCTGAACATGGGGGTGCTGCACGGCCAGTAGGCCAGCAGTGCACATGGCCCCTGCGTGGTCACCTTTGCTCAGCATTTCCTCCAAGCCCAGGCACTGCTAGGCCTTGGCTCCTGCACCTCCCTGGCTGCTGCAGCTCTGGTGTGGCCCATGTGTTTGCCTCACCAGCCAAGCATGCCTGCACCCAGGGCTACCTCTGCAGGCTGCCTCCACTCCTGCCCTGTCCCCAGCACAGCTGGTGGCTGCACGGGCAGGGTCACTGGCTTGGCGCTCCTCCACGTGTTGTCCACACTCCCAGCACACATCCTTGGCTCTGCCTTGCCTGCATCCTGCCAGGCTCACAGGAATCCTTGGCAGCTCCATCAGGAATGGCTGCAAGCACAACTGGCTGGGGATGTGTGCCTAGGCAGTGCCACCCCCACCAGGGCGCGGGCACAGAGCTGTCCCCAGCTCCCCGCTGGCAGGGTGCTGGGCTGTCCCTGCTCCACAGGCCTGCCTCAGCCCCAGGCAGCGCCGTCACCTCCCTCTGTTTTTTTAAAAAGAATAACATTTCTGCTAAATACTTTAATCAGATTAGTAGCAGTGTGTCTGCAGTGCTGTTAAATCAATGCTCCCCAACACATCTCGGCGGCTAGAAATCAATTACTGTTTAAGCCGTGCCTTGGTCCCTGGCCTGCGATCAATATGGGAGATGTATTACTCTCCCAGAGACTTTCCCACTAAAAACCTTTCATTTGTATAACAGGAGCTCAGGCAAAGTGCTGGTGCCCTCCTTTCCCACCTGCCCCTCAAGGACCAGGCGGCCCCATCCCACCTTCACTCAGGGTGGCTGCTGGGGCCAGCTGGCTTGGGGGCTGTATGATACAGGATTAGGACAATCCCTGCTCCAGGAGGAGAGGTGCAACACTGGGCCAGCACAAAGTGTGTGAGACCGGGTCCTGCACACGATGGGGTGGCAGGTTAGAGACCCACAGGCAGGGCTGCCTGGTGCCCCTGGGGCCTCCTGGGCCCAGTTCCAGTGTGGCTGAATCCTCTGCCAGCCCCAATGCCCACTGCCTTGGCTTCTGCCCACCACTGCATCCCAACCAGGGCACTGCCAGACCCACGCATCCCACAAGGAGGGTATGACCCTACTCTATATGCCCCTTCCCAAGAGCTTTGCCCCTCTGTAGACCCCTCTCAAAGGGCATTTCCCCCCCTCCTCCATCTTTGTCCCATAATTTGGAGAGTGATTTCCATTATTCATGATAAGGATCTTTAATTAGCTGTGAATATTAATGACTTACTCTGTAATTAATCATGCTTTGCATGCTGGGGGGGGGGCAGCTCCTAGCACCACCTTGGCAAAGTATGGGTGTCTCCAGCAGTGGCAGCAGCCCCAGGGTCTCACCCCATCCCAGGTCAGCACCCCCACCCACCCCGTGGGGGAATCTGGCCCTCCATAAACACACTGGCAGCTTACATTTGGGCACTCAGCCCCACACCCCCAGGCCAGGGCTGAGGGGTGCTGTGAGGCACTGAGGGGTTGCTCTCACCCTTCTCCTGACCAGATCCTGCTGGAAGGCTCACAGCCTGGGCTGTGCTGGGATCATATCTCCTTGCCCAGCTCTGAGGGTGCCTGTGAGGAATGGAAAGTGGCTTTTGGTGTGTCACCTGCTCTTCTGCCCCATGCAGAGTGCTCTGACAGGCTCTGGGTCCTGCTGGGGCTGCTGGGCCAAAGCCCTGCGGGGCAGCTCTGCAGTGGCCAAATCCATTGACCAAATCCTCACCCCTACACAGCTGCAGGTGCCCTGCCTGAAGCAGACAGGCACCATCCTTCTTGCAGCTCCCTGCCCTCTCTGCCTGCCTCTCTGCACATTACCTCTCAGCCTCTGCTCTCAGGGAATTTATGCAGTCCCAAATCTTGCCTGGTCGCCCCAAATTTAGTTCTAGCATTGTCTGCACTGAGGAGAAACTGGGGCTGGTAGTGCAGGGATCACTGCCCATCCCCATTCTGACATGGCAGGGATGTCCCAGGTGCCAGTGGGAGTGCCAGGGTTGGATGTGCCAGGTGCCAGTGGGAGTGCCAGGGTTGGATGTGCCAGGTGGGAGTGCCAGGGTTGGATGTCCCAGGTGCCCCAGGTGGGAGTGCCAGGGTTGGATGTGCCAGGTGGGAGTGCCAGGGTTGGATGTCCCAGGCGTGTGGGTGACGGATGGCGAGCAGAGGCACCCGCTGGCCACTGGAGGCTTCTGCCTGCCTGCGCCGAGCGCTCCCACGAGGGCAGAGTTTGCTTAAACAGAGACAGATTTAACTATTTCCATTACAGCTAAATGATGAGCCCCATAAACTTTATGGCTCCATGCGCATGAGAGCGGCTCTAATGGCCTTCACCATCTGGAGGAGATGGCTCCGTGGGGGACCTGCCGCCCGCTGCCTGCCCACGGCCAGGACCTGCACGCAGAACCAGAACCTTCCCAGCTCCAGCACCAGGGCTGGCACGGGGCTGCCAGCACCTGCAGGTGGCACGGTACCACTGGCTGTCAGTGTGGGGCTGCCTGTGTTTGACCCCAATGTGATCCTGCTGTGAAGTGCTGAGCTGTACCTGCAGGTGGCCCAGTTAGCTCTGGGGTGGCCCTGCAGCCCTGCTTGCCCCCACACTGCAGTGGGTGGGGGAGAACACTCCTGGGTGCCTTTTCCTCCCATTCTCTGCCCCACAACTCTGCCGGGGCAGGCTGGGAGCAGGTACTCACTGTGGTGCTGCCTGCACCTCCAAATGCTTCCAGCACGTTCCCTGTCACTTCTCTGTGGGTACAGTGCTGCAGGGTTTGTCACAGGTGGGTGCAGGAAGGCTGCCCAGCAAGGCTGTGCTCTGAATACCCAGCTGCCCCTCAGCACTGCCCCTCCAAGGCCTGCTGCTGGCTGATTGTGCCAGGTTTGTAGGGGGCTGTGGGGCACCTGTATCAACCATCCTCTACAGAGGACTGTTGGTATGACTGCAATCCTTGCAGGGATTGGGCTGGTGATTCCTGATGGAGCTGCCCAGCTGCTGCTGGGCTGGCAGTCCAGGCAGGGTACTGCAGGGACAGCCCTGAGAGGTGGAGGGATGGGCAGGTGCAGGTGAGGACCCAAAAGCCATCGCCTCTGTGCTCCTAACCCCTGTTTTTGTGGCTCCCATGGCAGCCACCCCACGGTGCAGAGCATTCCCCACGTCTGTGGCTGGTGGGTGTGTGGCTGCATGGCCATGGCCAGCCAGGGCAGGAGGGCTGTGGGGCTGCCAGCTCCCAGCCTGGAGCTGAGAGTGAGGAGGGCTGGGGCTGCTGGCACAGTGCTGCAGTAGAGGATTAGGTTTGGTGCAGGAGAGCCAGAGAGATGCTTTGAAGTCTCATGAATATGAATCAGTGGCTTGGGGCAGGAGCGGAGGGTCTACGGCTAATCTCTCCCTTGCCATGGTGACAAGTGTGACAAACAGTGTGTGGGCCTGGAGGCAGGGCAGGGAGCAGGCAGGGGACAAGGGATGGCAGGAAGGGCAGCCCTGGTGAAGGGGGGCATGCTGCTGGCACAGGCTGGAGTGCTGCACCAGGTGCTCTGCAGTGCCCCCCGCACAGCCTCCCCCATCCTTGTGCCCACCTCAGCTCTGGAACCCCACTCTGAGCAGGGTGCTGTCCCCAAGGATGCTGGCACCCCGCGGGGCTCTGGGTCCCAGGGCAGAGGTGCTGGTGTGGCTGCTGGCAGTGCCCATGTGGCACGGCACTGCAGGTGCCCCAGCTTGCCACTGGTGGTCAGGCAGGGAGTGCAGCTCTCAGGGCAGGCAGGATGCAGCTCTCAGGGCAGGCAGGATGCAGCTCTCAGGGCAGGCAGGATGCAGCTCCTCAGGGCAGGCAGGATGCAGCTCTCAGGGCAGGCAGGATGCAGCTCTCAGGGCAGGCAGGATGCAGCTCTCAGGGCAGGCAGGATGCAGCTCTCAGGGCAGGCAGGATGCAGCTCCTCAGGGCAGGCAGGATGCAGCTTCAGGGCAGGCAGGGAGTGCAGCTCCTCAGGGCAGGCAGGAGTGCAGCTCCTCAGGGCAGGCAGGATGCAGCTCTCAGGGCAGGCAGGGAGTGCAGCTTTCAGGGCAGGCAGGATGCAGTTCTCAGGGCCAGCAGTGTGGGCAGGGACGGCTGCCCCAGCTCAGCCCTGCTGGGCATTTGGCCAGAGGCTGGGGTCAGGTACCACAGCTAGGAAAGGAACCCAGCCCTTTCCTGAGCTCATCCCTCCACCAGCCCAACCTTGTAGGAGCTGGTAGAACCCCCCTGGGCCCCAGCCAGCCCCCATCGATCCAGGTCCTGGTGCCATCTGCTCAGTGGTGCTGTGGCCCTGCCTGCCATAGCCTGGGCTCCATGGAGATGTCATGTTTGGGTCTGCTCCTCCTGTGACAGCCTGAAGGCCTCGGTGCTCTCCTAGGAGACAGTAACTAGAGCAGACGCTTGCTCCTAGCAGGACATGACTGGGGCTTGCAGGAGAGTCTCTGGGATCAATTTGGAACTTGTTTTGATGCTCTCCTGTTGCAGCATGGCGGCGGCAGCTGCCTGCTCTGCCCAGGGGAACTGTGCATGGACAAGCACTGGCTGGCAATGCTCGGTGGGGCTCAGAGGAACTGTTTGGGCTGGTGCAAGCCACAGAGAGGCTGTTGGCTCTGCAGCCTCTCAAAGACTGTGGGTGCTGGCAGTGAAGCTACTGTTTGCTCCGAGGGTGCCCAGAGCTGCCATCTCTCTTCCAGCACCCATGGCCCAGGATGCTGTGGCTCAGGGCCAGGACAGAGCACTGAGCAGGGAATGCTGTCCAGACTGATTGCCAGAGGACAGGGAGGGGGGAATGAGGGCTGGAGCGACATTGTGGCAGGAAGACAGACAAATGCAGAGCAGATGTTTAATTATCAGCACAGCGTTCTCCAATCCCTGAAAATCTCTGCATCCAAATGTAGATATTTTATGGGAACATACGCTTCTGCTAAGAGCTGGAGCTGTAACACAGTGCCCACTTTCCCATGGGCTGTGCATCACCAGGGCTGGCACTGTTTGCTGTGGATGGGGCAGCTGTAAGGCTGGAGGTGGGCTGGAGAGGGCCATCAGGAACTGTGTGCCATTGTGGGGATGAAGCTCACAGCCCCAGAGGCATGGTCCTCCATCCATCCTTCTTCATTCCTGTGCAGGGATATGCTGGGATGCAGCAGCTGCCACCCATGCCCAGCTGGGGGCCTGACCAAGCACAGGGCCAGGCAGGGGCTGGAAACTGCCTTCTCCTTACATCCATCACCTCTGAAAGCTGGTCCCTACTGGCCCAGGCAACTTGCAGAGATTTCTTAAAGTCCTCTGAGACCTCTGTGGTCTCTGTTTTATAGTGTAAGACTTGCAAGGTGTAGGTGTACATGTCATCCCTGCATGCAGGCTGTCTCTGCTCTACCTCACGTCTCTGCCCTGGCCCTTGGCTGTTCTCTGGCAGACCTGGAGCAGTTGGAGAGCTCTGCCACTGTTAGAGTGGGAGCTAGGGGAGGCTCAGGCAGAACAGGAAATGGAGCCACCCGGGGTTCTGGGCTGGCCTGAGCTTTGTGCACCACTTGCCTCTTTGCTGTTGGAGGAGCTGGAAAGGCTGCCTGCCCTGCCACGGGCTCTGGACCACTGTGTGTCCCTCAACACAGGGATATGCTGTAGGTCCCTTGAGATATTCCAGCTTGAGGCTGCAGCCAGACATGGGGCTGGTCTGCAGCACAGAGCCCAGTGCTGCATCTCTGTAAGAGCATCCTGCAGGAGAGGGCTGGTGGAGGGCAGCCCTGGTCTCCCTGCCTGAGCACTGGGGCATGGCTGCCCGACTGTGCCAAGTAATCAGCGAGAAGAAACAAGTACAGGCTGGTCCTCACCCACAGGCAGGTGTGAGGGGCTTTGGGGCAGAAAGCACTAAAGACCCCTCTCTAGGATCACTGTGAAAGACCTCTGCAATCCAGGAGAGCCCCCATGCTGGGGCTTTGCCACAGGAGAGGGTTCAGCTCAGGGGCAGTGGGCTTCCCTGAGTCTCCCCTGGTCTCACATCAGGTACCAGTTCTGCAGAGCTGCTGAGGGGATGCCCATGCGGAGGGAGAGATTTCCAACAGCACATTAGGGATGGCAGCAGTCTGTCCCCAGCATGGAAATCTCATCCCAGGCAGCCCAGCCTGCCTTCACTGCTCCGCAGTCCCTTGAGGCTGTAAACATTTTGGATTCCCTGCCTCGCCTGCTCAGGCACCTTGTAGATTCAGGGCATGTTGCTGTCTTAAAACCTATCAGGTTTCCTGTCACCTCCCAGGGCCCATGAATCTGTGGGCTTGATGTAGCTGGGACTGAAATGGTCCTGCAGGCGAATGGCTCTGCACACCCTGCACACCACCACCTGCTCCCCGCATGGCTCTTCCCTCCACAGACCTAAAGTCCCCCCAGCCCATGGGAAACTGTTCCAGCATCATCCCCAGCAGGCTGGAACTGGCTGCTCTTCTCTAGGTTAGCTGGAGTTCCCAGGGACATCCTGGGCATCAATCAGGTACCACATCCAGCTATAGCCAGGACTGTGCCTTGCCTGCCAGATCTGCCAGTGGGCTTAGAGCTGGGGCAGGCAAAGGGTCTGTCACTCTTGACAGCCTAACAACCAGGACTTAGATTCTGGGACATTTTTCTTGCCACTGCTATGCTGTTTCACTGTGTGCATCCCTGCTCCTGGGGAGGGGGGAGCTGGTGATGCTGTGAGTGCTGGAACCCCATCAGGCAGCGGCCAATAAGGGCTGCACGTGCAACCGACAGCTCCAAACCCTCATAAATCTCCTTTGCATGGCCCATGGCTCACCTAAGTAGATTTGATTTGTCAAATATTAAAATTAATTTAGAATTGAGTGGCGGCCTGTGTGCGCACCCTGCTCCCCTGCCTTCCCCCCGCCGCCACCTCTGCTCCTGCCCAATGCATCATCCCCGGCCCCGCGCTCTCGCCCCAGCCGGGGCGCCGGGAGCCGGGATAAATCATCCTGCCGCCACGCTCAAAGATGAGACGATTGCTTGCTCGGCGGCAGGGGATCACAGGGGAAATCACACCGCGTGCCACCCGCTCCGTGCCGGGGGCGGGGGAGACGCCACGCTTAGGCAGAGATTTATTTATTTGATTTTACTGGGCTGGGATTTTTTTTCATCTCTCAAACACCCACGAGGGAATTGCAGCCCCTGGAATATTAATGCCACACAGGACGCCAGCTCGTTAAAATGTCACCTGGCTGTAATTTCTCCTGTGTTTATTATTCCCCAGGGAGGGCGAGCTCCCATTCCTCCCTGCTCGCGGTGGTCCCGGCGCACGGGGCAGCCCTGCCCGTCCCCTTCACTGCAGCATGAGCGCTGCTCGATCACATCACCCAAAATGTTTCTGGCCCTCTTCCACCACCGCAGAGGTGGGCTGCACCGTCTCCAGCATTTCCTGCTGAGCTGAGCCCCAGGAGCCGATGCTGTGAAAGGCAGCACCGGCACGGTGCAAACCCAGCCTGGCTGGCACAAGGGATGAGGGGTGGGCAGAGCTGGAAGGGCAAGGGGTCGGCCAGCGGCCAGTGCCGGCATAGGCTGGGGACGGGGTGGCACAGGGAACAGCTGCCTTAAGGAAACTTTGGCTCAGTTCCTGCAAATTGATGTTTTTTTCCCAAACAGTTTCCTGGCGCTAAGCGCGACGCGGGGAGCAATTATCTTTAGTGTCGATGTTATTACCATAAAAATTGCATTGAGGACTTTTCTCCTCCGATTAGAAAGTTAACGATCATCACTGCCTTCATTGTTCCCCGCACCGTGCTCGCTCTAATAAAGAGTCTGTGCACTTTACTTTTCACTTAGCATGAAAATTACCCAGCTGCTGCTGTGCACGGCTGTGCAGCCCCCGCGCTCACCTCCTGGTGACGGGCCCTTGGCAGGTACTGGCACGGAGCAGCCGCCAGCTCGGCTGGGATGGACGGACGGACTGCCTGGCGGCTGCCCCGCCTGCCGGAGGCCAGGGCTTGGCTCAGGGCAGGGAATGCTCGTGTCACGGCTGCCCAGCCTCTCTCTGAGCCTCAGGGAGCGCCTGAGGAAGCTTTTCCATGTGCTCTCCTTCAGGGATGTGCTGTCAGCAGTCCCTGCCCATGCTGGGCATCCTTGGACCCACAAAAGCCAAACCCATAGGGGATCACCCCTCCTTCTCTTGCCAAGGGCTTGGGATGGGTCCAGCCTTGCATGGTGGCTGCACTTCTACTTGAGACCCCACCATGGCTCTCCATCCACGGCCAAGCTGGGGCTGCCTCCTGGCCATGCTCCCATTTCCTCTCACGGGCAGTGGCACAGGTGAGCCCTGCTGCTGTCACCTGCTGCTGGCCTGCCCTGGGTGCCCTGCAGACAGCACAGCATCGCTGCTTGCAGCAAACCAGTGCTGTGCCTGCCTGTGGACATCCAGGCTCTGGCACTTGCTGTCAATCCCACCACCTCTGATTTTCAGAGGGAATATTTGCATCGTTTTGCTCAATACCAGCATAGCTCTTTAAATGCTTGAAGTGCTGTAAAAATCTTAGCTAATCTTCAGAGAGCTTTTTTTTTTTCCAAAGCTCTTCATTACTCCCTAATTGTTCAAACTTCTCTTCTTTTCCTTCTGATTAAAAGCAGATTTTAGAAGTGCCGTTCAGTTTCTCAGCTATTTTCAAGTCAAATGGATTCCATCCCCCTCTCCATGTATTAATAACCTGTTCTCGTGCATCCCCCAGTGAGCCAGTAAAAGCCCTTCTGAGCAGAGACAAGGTGACAGCAGCGCTCCGGAGGGAGCGATTGGAAGGGGGTTACAGCTTGGAGGGAAAGAGATCCATCCATCCAGCTATCTATCATCCATCCTGCTATCATCCATCTACCAGAGAAATAACATTTGCAATTCTGCTTTAGCTCTTCCTAATAATCATTAATATTTTCTTTTACCTTCCCAAGCAGTAGTAGGAGGAGATGCAGGGGTTTGGGGCGCAGCAGCTGCAGGGGCTGGGGGTGTGAGAGGAGGGGGTGCAGTGTGTGTGCCATGCTGTGTCTGTGTGTGCTGTGTGGGATGGCTGCACTGCTGGGAGGGGAGAGCAGGGCAACCCAGGGCTGGCCACCAGCACACCCTGCAGCAGGAGGGACCAAGTGCCAAGCAGGAGAAGCACCTTGCTGAGGGGATTTTAGGATTCTGGAGGTGATGATCGTACAAAATGCTGCTCTGGGCTCTGCCCCTGCCCAGCAGGGTGAGCTTGATGTCAGCTGTGGATCCAAATGGTGCAGTGTGGTCACCCACAGCACCCAAACACACTGCGTGCATGATTCTCTCCCTGTCTCCTGGAGTCCCACTTTCTCCAGCCAGTCATGCCAGACACCACACCCATCCCAGAGCCCCGTCCTTGGCCAGCTGGCCTGCCACAGGAGATGGGACAGTGATGGATTGCAGCATTTACACATCTTCCCAGGGAGGAAATGCCAGGTCCTGCAGGGCTCCATCAGCTGTCAGCAGCAGGCAGGGAGGAACCGAGGCCATGCTGAGGAGTGGGTGCTGATTTCCAATGAGCAATGCAGATGGCAGGAGGGGGAATCCCGTGTGCCACTGCCCAGGCTGAGCACCTATTGCCTGTCTTGGGCACATTCCCTCCTTTTAGTTATAATCAATCCCACTGCCTGCCTGGGGCTGGGGCCATGGCCCCATAAAGCATACCTGCTCATCTGGAGGGGTCTGGGGGAGACCCCAGCATGGCACAGGGCATGAGCTGATGCAGTTAATGGCCCTGCTCTGCAGTGGGCTTCAGATCTGCTCCCATGTTGGTTTGCATCATCTTCGAGCCACTTGTTACTCTCAGATCACCTGCCAATACCAGCAATTATAAAAGTTTTAGAACTTGTGAGCAATCTCTTTGGCTGCCAAGGTTCTTCAGACCCAAGCTAAGGCACTGTTCTGCAGCTCTGAGCTTCAGTGTTACCCTGGATGAGCACACAGCAGCTCTGGATCCCCAGCCACACCCATAACAAGTCCGAGATGTTTCCTGCCCTGCTGGAGCGATCTCTTCTTCAGGCCACCCATGCCTCCCATGGAGCACCATGAGACAAAACCAGGGAGCTGATAGAGCTGGGAGGCTGGAGAGCCAGGGGTGGTAGCAGTGGCTGGCACCTGGTGCCTGGCACCTGGGAGAGCCTGCCAGCAGGGTCACCCACCCCAGCCTTCAGGAGACGCCAGCAGGCTCAAGGCTTTGGCCAGTTCCATGGATGGAGGGATGCTGGTGGCCCAGGCTGGGAAGGGCTGCTGTGTGCCGGGTGCCAGCATGCCCTGAGCTGGGCTGTCCCGGCAGATGGCAGCAAGGATGCACCACAGCCTGCAGCGCATGGGGACCTGTCTGGTGCCCCGACCTTGGAATAATCTTCAGTAGGATTAAGAGCTTAAACGTATCCGTGTAATTGCCAGGCCCCTGCTGAGCTGGAGAGAGTGTGAGTGCCAGCACAGGGAGGCAGTGCCCAGGAGTGCTTGCTCCTTCCTGCTGCCTGCTGCTGCCTCCTGCCATTGCCACCACTGCGGGCACCACCAAGAGCCACCAGCCACCCTAAGCATGGATGGCAGGTGGCTCAAGAGAGATGGTGCCCAGGCACTGACCAAGAATGGGCTCCAAAGGAGAGTTTCAAGAGTGCAGAGCCCTGAGCGTCCTGCCTGCACCCCCCTGGCATGGCTTCAGTCCTCCTAGACATCCCTCTGGATGCCCCTCTGGCATCCCTCCAGCTCTGTGTCCAGGAAAGAAAATGGATCTTCTCCTGTGTGTGCTTTGAGGAGTAAGGAGGATTGGCTGGGATGCCAGGGTCCAGGAAACTGTCCTGCCAGGCTGAACCTGATCCTTTGGTGATCCTTTAGGGTTTGTTCCTCTGCCAGAAGGGAGCAGAACATGCAGTTCACAGTGTCTGCATCTCTAAGGTGTTTGGTGTGGGTTTTCAGCCCCCATCAGAAATCAGAAGATATTTGGGGCTGACAGAGGTGTCAGGGAGTCTCAGACACCCCCAAGGAGCACCCAGGTGCTGGACTAAGGACACACAAAGCACTATTGTGAGCCATGCCAGCAGGGTGCCAGCACCCCAGTCCCAGCCCCTCTGTCTGATGCAGGGCTTGGCACAGAGTGGGGAGCTGCCATCCCAGCCCCCTCACTGTCTGCCTAATGGTCCCTGACATTTAAATGAGATTTAGTGCTCAGCCCGATGCTGAATATTCATGAGCCCATGCGGCCCTGACAGCCCGGCTGGGGCTGCTCTCATGATTAATAATTTGTTTTTCCCTTTACTGTAAACCTCACCTGCACTCGCTGCTTGCTCTGGCACTGCCAGCTCTGTCGCTGCTGGGAAGCACCCATGCCCTGGCCCTGCAGGTCCTTCACCCCCCTGCCTGCTCTGGAGCACCACTGCAGGGCCAGGCACGCCCAAGGACCCAGCCAGGGTGGCATCTGCCAAGCACCAGGAACCTCTTCATTGCTCTTAGTGGGCCAAGCCCTATGCACAGGAATGAATATCCTGTGTGCTACCGGAGTACAGGCCGCCCTGGATGTCTGGCCTCTGTAGGAATTCCAGTTGTCCTCACACAGAAACCCCCTGGAGAGATAGAACCAAGTTCTCCTGCTGCTTGCATGCCGGGCTCCCCCTCAGCTGCAGCAGCTCATGTGGTGCTAATGCTTCCAGGCTCTCCCAGATGAACATGCAGGAGGTGAGTGGTCCACAAGCCCAGGTTCCAAGACCTGCTTTTGGTGCTGTTCATCGGGTTAGTGTCTAGTCCAAACGTTCCCTCTGCAAACACAACACAGCATTGTCCAGCCCCACCTTTGACACTGAGGTTCCTTACATCCATTCCCACTGCTCCCAGGACCCTCATGTCCCATCTTTCTGCTGGCAGTGGTGTCCTGGAGGGGTGTGCAGCAGCCCAGACAAGAGGGACCAGCCCCAGGGAGCTCCCCAGGGGACCCAGGGGCCCAGGCTGCCATCTCCCCTCTGGCTCAGTAGATCGGCTCTGGCAGCTCTGCACAAATTGCATAAATATTCATGGCGAGCTGAAGGAAATGTGACTGTCCTGGCTGATTATACGCGCCTGTCCTGAGGGCTGCGGCTTCTCTCAGGTGCTGCTGGCGCAGCTGCTGTCTTACAGTGAGATACAGCAAGGGTGCCCATGGCGCCCTCCTGCAGCGTGGGGCTCGAGGCTGCTAGGGCCTCACACAGGGCTGGAACGAGGCCTGCGAGCTCGAGCCAAGGATGAGGCTTTTCCAGAGAAGGGCCAAGATACCCAGCGTTTTCCCAGAGCATCACACCAGTCTCCACACACAGCCCAGGGACTGCCCTGCCTGTGGTCATGGTAAACCACTCTCCAGAGAGATGTCACATCCACTTTGGTGAGTCTGGCACGTTCAGCACTGCCTCTGCTCCCTGGTGCTTTGGGCAGAGAGTGGGACAGAGCTTCCGAGAACAGCCCAGGGAGACTTCCCAGGGAGAGAGCCCAGCTGGGATCTCTACACGCTGTAGAGATTAATCCCCTGCAGACCTGAGCAAGGTGCTGGGCTAATAGCCTGATTTATTCCTTCCCGTCTCTCTGGAGCACGGGAGGTTCCCCACTGTGTCCTGAACGACCTCATGCATAATACCATGCACAATCCTATTAATGCCGCCCCGCCACGCGCTCCCTGCTTAGTGCCGCCACTCGCCAATGCAATTTCCCCATGATATATGGGAAAAATAATTGAAGTATATTTGAAAATATATTGAGAATTATGGCACGCACACGACGGGATTTATAGGGGCCATATTTCACAAAACCATAGCCCTGCACACCAAGGTGCCCGGTGTTTCTGGGGAGACACCCATGGTCGTGGTGGGTGCCTGTCCAGGGCAGGCAGTGGGGGACCAGGTGCCACCACCCTCGTGGGTCTCAGTATGTGCCCGTGGGAGTTGGTACAGGGTGCAATGGGATCTGGCACAGACCGGTGCCTTGGGAGCAGGGGGGCTTGCCCCAGGAGCAGGCGGTGGGTGCAGCAGGATGCAATACCCGGCTGCACTGGGAGTGGAGGAGGCAGCTGCAGCCACACATGCAGCTGTGTGGGCATGGCCACTGCCAGCCTGAGCTTGGCTGAGCTTAATCCCCTCCCAGTGGGAGGGAGGAAATGCTCCTGGCATGGTGCTGCCTGCTCAGCTGCATGGCCTGCTCACTGTGCCAGGTGGCCAGTTAGCCACATGCTGGATCCCCTGGCCTGCCCTGAGGTGTCTCCTCAAGGGACTGGTGGCTCCCCACCCTGAAGGAGGTGGGGAAGGGGCTGAGGGCTCTGCACAGAACTTCCAGACCTGTGATCCTCTGCAGCTGCCTCTCTAGCCCCTTCAACCCCTACCCTGACCTGTCTGCAGAGGAGCATTTCCCTGCCCAGCACTGGATACACAATGCAGTGACAGGGCACAGGGCACATGGCACATCCTTTCCCTCCTCATGCCACCTCTGCCCCCTGCATAGCCCCCCTGCTCTCTGGTCAAATGCCCCAGGCACCTCTGCCTGCCCACCGCCCCCCCAGCTCCCAGGTTTCCATGCTGGGCACGTCCTCAGCACCGTGGGCGCCGCTGGCACAGGTGCCGCGGGGAACATTAATCTTTAATTTCCTGTCAGAGCCTCTCGCTGGAGAGAGCAGCACCTGGCACGGGGGTACCACAGATGCCCGCTGTGATGGGGGGCAGGAGACAGGGTGCCCCGGGCACACAGGGTTCAGATGGGGCACTCAGCCCTCCGCTGGGTCCCACAGCTGCGCAGCCCTGTGCCCGAGGCAGGCAGGGGAGCAGCAGCAGCAGATGTGTGCTTGCCTACAGGAATGAAGAGGAGAGAGGCAGCTATGCTGCCCAGATGGAGAAGCTCCCCCAGGACCACTGGCTGCCAGGGCTGGGTAGGGAGATGACCCTGTGGGAAGCCCACTCTCCCCCTGGCCCTGGCTGATCCAGCTGTCCTCAAGGCTGTCTCTGGAAGGGGAGCATGCAAGGATGGGATGGGATTTGCTATCAGCTCTCAGGGCTGAGGGGTCACAAAGCCTTCATCTCTGTGGCCCATTGAAGGGATCCCAGGGCATCACTGTCTGGAGGAAACTCCCAGCATGCCCTGGGGAAGGGGAACTATAAATAGCTGCTCAGTGAAGGGCGGAGGGGGACTGTTTGGGAAGCTGCTTTGTGAACAGGACAAAGAAGAGGCGTCTTTGCACTCGCTCTTCATTAGCTGCCTTCCTCTGGCTGGCCGGGCCAGGATGCGCTCACATCGAACGACAGCAGGATGTAGCTGTCGGTGTCAAGGACGCGAACAATAAGGGCTTTAAATAGCAGCACTGCCTTTGAAACCCACTCGCCTGCGCCACAGACAGAGCCCGGGAAAAGCATGCGGCACAAGAAACTGGGGATGTGGGAGCTGAGGTGCCCCCACCCCAAGGAAGGCACCCCCAGTGCCACAGCTGCTGCCCGTAGGCAGGTGGTCCGTGGCCAGGACATGGGAGCCCTGCCCAGAAGTGCCACGGGATGCCTGGACAGATGCACCCAGCCCCTCTGGCAGCTCCCAAGCAGCAATGTCCAAAGCTCCCACTGCACGGTCCCCTGAAAGTGGTTAACTGGCAGCACCTCCTTGTGCTGCCAGAAAGGTGACTCTTGGTCGCTGTTTCCTCTCCTCCTGCTCTGGCTCCTGGGCTCTCAACTCCTCCTACTTTCCAATAGGAGATGAAAGAGCCCCGAGGGACTGCCGGTGGCATTCCTTCCACACAGGGCATGGGGAAACCTCTTCACCTCCATGAGGATGAGCCGAGCAGCCAAGCAGCATCACTTGGTGGCACGTGAGATGGATAAAGAAGGTGCTTTGCTTTCCTGGGGAGCCCAGCTCCATGGTGTCCCGGTGCAGGACATGGGGTAAGGTGCTTGGGAGCAGCACGTGAGACTGGTGGAGACAGATCGGAGCCAGCGAGCCACGTGTGAGCACGTGTGTGTGCACGGGGGGGCCCTGGCTGTGCGTATTAGCAGGCCCTTAAATCAACACAGCACTTCAGACAGGAAGGAAATAGGCTTTGCCGACGGCAGGAGCGGCACTTGCTTTGTGCACATTACAGAACATCAGGAAAATGTCAAATTTACATAAAAATGATACAAACTCATTGGAAGAAACATGCATCCAATTATCGGCCCCAGCGCTTCTGGCGCGGCTCCGCAGCCAGAGGCTGGCCAGCGGCTGGCTGCAAGGGACCCAGCCCCGGGCCATGCATTTCATCTCTGGCTGTTTAACATCAAAGCTGCAAACAGCCTCAGCTCAGCTGGCCTCCGTGCTCACCCACTGCCTCCCACCATGCCATGGCCACGGCCACTGCCATTGCCACGGCCACAGCCACTGCCACAGCCACTGCCACAGCCACAGCCACAGCCACTGCCACAGCCATTGCTGCACCACTCGGGCATGTGGGGGGCAGGGCAGGGGTGGTAGTGCCCAGCTGAGGATAGGTGGGGTTCGGTCCCGCTCCTGCCATCTCCAGTGGGGAAAGGGCTGTGTGATTGCAGCACCCCTGTATGGCAGGGGCTTTGAGGGGAGCACAGCTGAGCAGCCTGGAGTAGCAGGAATGGAGATGGTTTTGCTCATACAAAAACACCTAGAGATTTTTCTGGCACCAGGTTGGGACCCTATTCCTGGCTCTGCACTAGGTTGTCCCAGTAGGCCCTTCCCTCCTTTCTGTTCCCACAGTATGGCCACTGGCATCCCAGGCCTGGGGAAAGCCACATCTGGCCCATCCCTCCTGCTGTGGCCCCTCAGCTGGGCAGCGTGGACTGGGCACAACAGCCTGCATTCTCCTGGGGCTGGGGGCACCCAGGGGCACCAGGGGTAAACATGGGGATGTGGGCAGGGGCTGTCTCAGTGGGTGCCCTCCAGCCTTGCCTGTGCTGGCATCTCACCCTCCTGCCCAGGACTGATGGCCCATCCTGCTGCCCCTTCCTGGCACGCTGAACTCTCCATTTCTGTCCCCGCCACCCGACAGGATTGATGTCTCACTGAGCACAGGCAGCAGCTGTAACTCATGCCCGGGAGCTGGGCTCTGGCTCGTTGCTCACTGGGCACTGTCACCACTTGAGTTGCAGTTCTGCCTCGTGCTGGGCGGGATCAGGGCAGGGTGAAAAAGGCTGAGGCAGGGCTGAGGCAGGGGGCAAACCTCTCTCTCCAAGCCATTCCTCAGGCTGGCATCCCCGGTACACCCACATGCAGCCTGCTGACTGCCTCCCTCCCTGGCTGGGAGGTGGGCACGCATGGCCCTGGGGTGTGATGGCAGGGTCCTGGCAGAGGTGGAGGGTGGCACCACAGCTGGGATTCCCCGTACCACACCCGCCAGCTGGTGCCCAGGCTGCAGGAGTGGGGGAGGCTGACGAGCTGTTAATTACAGGTGCTGCTTGGCTGGTGCAGCGCGTCGCTGCTGCTCGGCTGGCAGAGCCGTGCGGCGGGTGACACACTCCATGATAAATTGATATCCCGTTTAGCATCAATTTTCCCTTCTCTGGTGGCAGACAGCTGTGCTAATGGGATGGGACAAGTGAAAATGAAATAACAGGCCCTGAGCACACCGGCACACACCACACTGTTGGCACTACTGCATGGCTGTCGCTCCCCAAGAGACAGGCAGGACCCCACGCACCCTGGTGTGGGAGAACCTCCAGGCTGAGCTGCCTTTGCCGTAGTTGCTGGGGCTCACCTGGGGTGGGTTTGTGACATGTGCTGTGTCAGCACTTGGTGCCACCAACTCTGGTGTTCGTAGCACCTGGAGAAGCTGCTCCTTTCAGTGGGCATTGAGGCTGGCACAGGAAGAGGTCTGGCTGCAGCATGACCAGTTCTCAATGGTCAGCGTGAGACTGCGTGGTGTCTGCATCCACTTGGTGTTTGTATTAGCATTAGAGGGTGGTGACTTGGCACGTTTCTTATAGCACAGCACATAGCTGGGAACCAGTGAAGGATTTGGTTGGCATTCAGTGCCCGTGCTATATTGGGCATTTGCAACGCACACAATGCCTGAGCTGATGTGTGCAGCATTCCCAGGCATTCTGCCTGTGCCAGATTTGGTGTTTGCAATAGCCTGTGGCACTCTGTACCCATACTCACATGCTCTTCAGTGCCCTCAGCACCAGCCACATGCTTGTTATCAGGAGTGTATTTGTCAAATTGGTGCCTGCAGTGTGTTTGCAGTCATGGCGTGTGCAGCGCTTGATGCCCACAGTTTGCTTGATAATTGCAGAGTGCTCAGCACTTAATACCTGTGGCATCATTGTTATTTACACAGCCCTTGCACTCAGTGTCAGCAGCACTCGGCATACACAGTGTGCTCAGGATGTGCACCCCGCCGCTGATGATGTTTGCAGCACCTTCAGTATCTGGTGTCAGCTGTGGTTTGTGTTTGCCAAGCGCTCAGCAATCTCTCCATTCAAGGTGTGCCCTGCGTCTGTTCGATTTGGCTTTGGAGCACAGCCCGTGCTCCCACCAGCCAGCTCTCCATGCTGTGCTCAGTGTTTCGGTTCCTGTGGTGTGATAAGTGTTCACAGCACACTGCTGGCACTGTGCTTGGTGCCCAGTGCCAGTGCATGTGCAGTGCCCGTGGTGAGCTCAGTCTTGGTGCCCGTGGTGGGCTCAGCCTTGGTGCCCGCAGTGGGGTGCCCACAGCCTGCTCCCGCTGCCTGCACACTCCCGCTCGCTCCCGCAGGTGTGAGCTCGTGCCCTGCATCCCTCCCCAGTGCCCAGGGTACTGCTCACTCACAGCGTGCTCTGTGAGTGCAGCCCATGATGTGGTCAGCACAAGGTTCCTGATGCTTTTGCCATTTACAGAGCTTGCAGCACAGTATTAGCGGTGTTCCTGCTGTCCAGCTTGTGTGTGGTGCTGGACACTGGCCTGCTTTGGAGCAGCTGCACAGTCTGTGAGCACTGCTAGCACCAGCTCTTGTGTTAGCAGTGCCAGCAGCCTGTGCTGTCCCTGTTGAGGCTCACTCCAGTGCACTCAGAGCTCACAGTCCGTCACACATCCCATGCTCACAGCACAGTTTTCAGTGTCTGTGGCACATGTGGCTCCAGCAATGCCCTCCATGCTCAGCACCAGCTGCCAGTCTGCAAGGAGATGGCACTTGGTGCCTGATGGTGACATGTTTGCAATGGCCCAGCTCACCTTTGAGGTCGATGTTTCCAGGGCGCTCCACAGTAGGATGTTTTCCCTATTTGCAGAATGCCGCAGATGAAGAGCAGTGAGATGTTTGGAGTTTGCAACATGCACTTGGTGCCAGCAGCGTGCCTGGGGTTTGGAGCACACAGGGTGATGAAGGCACCAGTTCCTCAACCCCTGGCACAGCATCTGTGCCGTGTTTGCCATGTGCTCTACAGCCAGGTGGGCACTTGCCTTGCCCTCAGCACTCATGACCAAAGTAGGGGCCCATGCAGTGTGCTTGGTGGCCACGTGTGTGCTGTGCCTATGCTGTACTCAGTCCAGGGTCCCCTTCCCAGGGACTGTCTCCAGTTTCCCACTCACCTTGCAGACCCAGTCTGCCCACCACATCTTCGTCAGCCATCAGGGGGCAGGGGCACTCCTGGGCTCCCAGCCCCTTTGCCCAGCAACCTGGAGAGGGCAGGCAGGGTGCCCCCACCATATATGCCATCAGTGGAGCTATGGCATTAAGGTTGAAGTTTTAATCACACAAATGTTGGAAAATGGGGAGCGATGGTTCCCATGGTAACACTAACTCTGCCCCTTGCCCGTGGCGCACGGCTGTGCACACGCAGGACCGTCATGGGCACCATGCAGCTGAGCTATGGCTGTCTGGGGAACCATAACTCCCAGCCTCCTGACTTGGGTGCATTTAAAACCTCAGCCCTATTGCTGTGCTGAGGCAGCTCTGCTGGCAGTTTATGACTCTGTTGTTTTTAGGAAAGCCAAATGGGAAGCAGGAGCTGCCTTGGTGAAGTACAGCAGATGGTGCAGGAGGAGCAGTCCAGGGCTAGGAGGAGTCACAGGGTGCTTGACCCAGCACTGAGTACCAGTGACTGCAGGGGTTGGGGCAGGATGGGGCCTGCAGGCACAGCTGAGTGTGAGGGAGCAGCTGAATGATGTCTCTCAGGGCAGATCCGCATGCTCCGCTGGCTGGGCACACTCCTGTCCAGCTTCTCCCATCCCTCAGGGCCAGAGATGGGATGGAGGAGTGGGGTGCAGCCCTGCTGCCCGGTGTGGGTGCTCCTGGAGTGCCAGCATTTCCTGTGCCCTGCCCTGGGGCTACTTGCAGGCTGCCCTTCTCCAGTGAAGAACCTGGTGCTGGGCTTCCTGACACTGCTGGGTTGGCCTTCAGCCCTGCAGCGTTCATCACCCTTCCACTCTGCCCACCCTCCAGCCACCTTTGCTCAGCTGTCACTTGGGAGGGAGTTAAACAAGGGGTTGTCCCGCTCACAGCAGGACCTGGGTGAAGCTTGTCCATCTCTGGCTGCCTGACTGGAGCATCTCCCAGTGCTGCCCTCTCTGCCCAGCTGCTGCAGCTCCCATAATGTATTCATCCCAGGATGCCCCGCTGCAGCTGCAATATAATTATTGGCGTTTATTACACCATTAACTTTAAAATTTTATAAACCGCCAGGCAGGTGACAAGTGGTGGAGGTGGGGGGTCTCAGGCTCTGGACAGAGGGGCTGTGAGGGAAATAGTGCTGGGGACTGCCCCAGCAGGGGGCTGAGCCTGTTTCCCTGCTGTGCTGGTGTTTTTGCTAGCAGTGGAAGCCCAGTGGCACCCCAGGAGGGTGCGCCACTGCCGAGCTGCTCAGCACAGTGTGGCCATGTGCCAGCCCACCCCACTGCCCTCCTCAAGATGGCAGGGAGAAGGGAGCACCAACCAGCTGCAGCAATAAAAGGCTGTAAAACCAAATGGCTGTCTCTGCACACTGCACCGATGGCTCCCAGGGTGCCTTCCCCTTCCTAACAGTGCTGAGGGCAGGAGGGACTGTGCACATCCCATTGCCCATGCACAGAGCCAGGGCTCCTGCTGCCATGCAGCCGCTCCCTGGTCACGTCTGCCACAGCCTTTCCAGCCGTGGGGGATGCTCTGAGGGTGGTGAGGCCATTTCCTCCACTCCTCCCACGCAGGATTGGAGGGCAGCGTCAGCTGAGCCTGACCTCCTGCTGGTCATGGGCCAGCGAGCATTGCCAGATCCGGAGTCAGGAGATGGGTGCTGGGTTGAGCATCCTCCTGGGAAAGCTGAACACCCTCTGTGCTGACATCTGGGCATCCTGCTGGGGAGGATACTCTGTTTTGCTCTTCTGCATAGATTTGGGAGGCTTTTAGATTTGTTTTCTTTCTATGAGAATGTTTGTGCCGTGCAGTCAAGTGAATGGCTCAGTTTGGGGGTAGTTTGTACTGACAGGGTCAAAGCAAAACATGGACAGGGGGTGCTGGCTTTCAGCCTGGCAGAGCCAGGACAGCATGGGTCTGAGGCACGTGGGTTGTCTCAGGTGGAGACCAGAGGCAGGGGCTGCTGCACATGGGTGGGAACTCCACAGTGTCCACTGCCGCTGCCTCTTCCTGGGCACAGGGGCAAAAGCTGGCTGGGTGAGCATTTCTGGGAAGAGGAATTCAGGAGGGTGACAAGTGAGATCTCACCACTCACCAGGATTAAATACCATGGAATCAGCCTGGGCTCAACCCTTTTCTCCCATGATCAGACAGGGATTGGACCCATCATCCCATTGAGTGTCCATGGGATTTAACCCAGCTCTGATGCAGGCATTGTCCTCTCAGCCATCAAACAGAAGCTCCTACACTCAGATCCTACCGAAACCCACTCCTTAAATTTCTGGAGGCAGGACCTCAAAAGCCATATAAACTCAGTGCTGCTTTCCTGGCAGCAGCAAAAGGTGTCCAGGGCACCTTGTGCGAGCTCATGCACACAGCTTACAAAAGAGACTTTGTAATTGAGGTTTTGTGCTTAATGAAGGAATAAATTGAATGGGAGTGTTGTCTTTAATTGGGGTGTTGCATTAATTAAGGTATTGCACTTAATTGGGGTAAAGCATTTAATAAGGTATTGTGTTTAATGGGGGTAGTTTACGTAAATAGGGTCAGTGCGTTAATGGGGTGCCGCATCTCCCATGTGTCTGCTGACCCTGGCGGACCCTTCATCTGTCACAGTGGGCCAAACTGGGGACCAGGGCCACCGGTGAGGCTGGTGTGCACACTGGAGCTGCCATCTTCCCCATGCCAGCACGATGCAGCTGGTAACAGTGCTCACATCAATGGCTCTGCTCCTACCCTGGTGCGTCCAGCTCCCTCCCACCACTCCCAGTGGGTGCAGGAGGATGCTGCAGAAGTTTCAGCAAGTGGGGTGCAGGCAGCATTACTGCTCCTGTGCCTCCCCCCAGCCAGCTCCACAGCAGGCACTGATGCCTGGCATGCTCATCACACTGTCGCCAGCCCTGCTCTCCTGTAATTGGAGTGGACATCTTGTCATCCCACATCTCCCCACAGCCGAGGCACTTGCTGTCCTTGCTGCACAGACTGACCTGCTGGGCAGGCGCCGGTAGCATGCCGGGGAGGCCATGGAAGGAGGCTGTTCTTGTTAAGCCAACGTGTTTGCAAGGGTCTCAGAGGATGCAACTTGCATGAGGCAGAGCTGAGTGCTGCGGCCAGCTGGGCTCCGCAGTCACGTTCCCTTCAATTAGATCAAAAGTAATGATTGCCCCAGATCCACTTCCCTCTGGGCGTGGGGCCGTGGCCAGCGCCAGCTCTGGAGTGTGAGGAGCTGGCGAGGAAGACGTAGCAGCCAGCTCATGGCTTGGGCTGGCAGTAAAGCACTCAGCAAGCTGCATCCATATCCTGGCCAGTTTGGCCAGCAGGATATCAGGTGGGAGCTCCCTGATCGGAGTCTCCCGTTGGACAGCTGCCTGCTGACCACCCAGGTCTGTAACTGTCTGGTCACCCATGTCCCCCACCCTCCAGGGCTGCCCCTGCCACGTCACTCTTGGTGCCCTGAGCTGATCCCCTGTGCCCCTCCTGAGGAGCTGCAGTCCCACAGGCTGGCTGGGAGGGTGAGATCACTGCAGTGGCACAGCACCAGTGAAGGAGTGCAGTGGGAGTTTGGGTCTTGGTATGGAAGAGTCAATCCCTTGGCTGGGTGACAAGAGAGGGAAATCACATCCAAACCCTCATCTGGACTGGGCTAAGAATAGAAACAGCCAGTGCCTGTGTCTTGGAGGGGATGAATCACCATGAGGGTGCTGGAGGGCACCACAGCAGGGTTAGGTTCACCAAGCATCCCTGCAGACTGTGGGGCCAGCTTCTCCCATGTGTAGGCTTCACCTGTCTCCTGCTGTGTTCTGTGGGTGTGTCAGAGCCCTGATGTTGTAGAAAGCCCCCTCCTTCTGTGCTGTTATTTTGTCCATGGATACAGCCTCTTAACCCCCTCTGCTCTCACCCAAAGCTCCAGTGTCTCCAGCCAGTTTCCATCACTGCTCTCTGTTACTGCCATCCTCTAAACTCCATACAATTAGTTTGGATTTTTCTTGATGTGTGTCCCAGACCTGACACAGGGCTCCCAGTAAGGCCTTGCCGCCAGCAAACGCCTCAGATGCCTCACGCTGATTCTCCTTCTCACGCAGCCCTGAGCAACATTGTCCTTTTCACTGAGTTCAGTGCAGTTGCAGGGCTGCCAGAGATCCCACATTAAACTGATAGATCCCATATCCCAAATGAAGGAGGTTTCTCCTATTTTCTCCTAACTCCCAGCTGCTTTTCCAAGCATCTGCCTGGCTGCTGGGCATCTGGAAACAGCTCCTGCTCACACAGATAACTGCACCTGCAGAACATGTCCTGCCTGAGGGTTCCACCCCTCTGCATGCCTTGTTTATCCACCTGGGATTGTCCTGGGGTCTGGTGTTAAACTCAGACAAGCAGATGTTGCTGCCCACTGCTGGGCCAGGCTCTGTCCTGCCCTCCTGCCCACTTGGCAGCCCTGCCCTCCAGCCGCTCGCCCTCTGCTTTCTGGGCAGATTTGCTTCCCACCCCAGCCCAGCTCTTGTCCTTTTGAATTGTATCTGATTGTTTTCAGGCCATTTCTCCGATTTGTCAACATCATTTTGAATTCCAGTCCTGTCTTCCCTGGCACCCGCAGCCTCCCCCATCTGAGTGTAGTACATGGGCCCTGTGCCAAGTCCCTGACGATCAGCATTCCCCTGGCTGGGGGGCACAGGGGTAACCAGGAGAGACTCCACTCTCCCAGTCTGCTGGCAAGCCCTTGGCTGGCTCTCCCATCGTGTTGGCTTGCACAGTGGCTGGTGAAGTCAGCACAGGAGCCCAGGGCATTGTGTTTCTCCTGACTGTTAGCATCCTATCCAAGGAGTGGATGAGGGAGCATCAGGGGGTGAACAGACTCTGTAGCTGCATGTGGCCAGGTGAAGGGGCAGATGACCCCCACTATACACTACAGAGTCCCCCCATGTGGCCTCATGCCTCCATGTGCAGGCACTCAGCCACAGGTGAGAGGCTCCAGTGTGGAACCTTGGGGACCTGCAGACGTGTCAGCAGCACTGACACACTGCAGACAGCACCAGCCATTCCTAGCGCATGCTTTGTTCTTTGCCTTGTCTGGGTAGAAAGCAGTCCCTAAGCCCTACTGCCTGGCTTCCCAAGCTATGCTGCTTCCCCACTCCCTGCACCTCCATCCCACTGTCTCTCCCAGCATGCTCTCTCTCCCAGAGCTCCCTGGCTGTGAAGCCATAGTCCTCCCCTCTCCATGGCTTGTAAAAGGCCTGCAGCTGCAGCTGGGCATGGGGCTTGTGCTATGGGTGCCACTCACTGGGGCACAGCTTGATCCCAACCCACCCTGGCTGCACTCTAGCCTTGGGTAATCCTGCAAGGAGATGAGTCCCCAACATCCCTTTGCCCTTGCTGGATGGGCAGGCAGAAGCAGAGTACAACACGAGAGGAGAGCCAGGAAAGGAGATGGGAGAGGACTTACCTCTTTGGTCACTCAGGAGGGGATCATGCTGTGGGGATGGTGCTGAAACATGTCCCCAGTCCAGGTGGCAGTTAATAATGGAGTTGAAGACGCCCAGAGAAAGCAGGGGGATGTCATCCCCTTGGTATGGGGGACAGAGAAAGCAGGGGTATGTGATCCCCTTGGTATGGGGGATAAAGAAAGCAGGGGTGCGTGATCCCCTTGGTATGGAGGACAGGGTCCTGGGGGGAGTTAAGGGACAGTCCTGCTCCTGTGCCATGACTGTCCAGCACACAGGACATTGAGCTTCAGCTGGTCCCACACTCACACAGCTCAGTTTGCCCTGTACCTCAGGGTCTGTGCTTATGGGGTGATCTGCCTGGCAGACCCTCCATGCCCTCATGTCCCTTGCCACCACAGCATCTGAGAGGTGCAGGCAGGGTCTACACATCCAGCTCTGCAGACCAAAGACGCAGGGCTGGCCATTGCTGACTCCATGGAAACTCCTTCCACAGGATCAGGCTGTTTCCGCCCATGGTCCCGGCTGGGCCAAGCATCCCCCAGGGAGCCAAGGGTCCCTGTGGAAGCATCTGGGCCCTGGTGGCTGTGTGGCTGGGGCACCTGTGGTGGCAGCAGTGCTTGGGTCACCTGCCCAGCCTGCTCCTACCACGTCCTTCGGAGCTGGAGGTGCAGGGCTGGCACGTGCATGCTGCATCCCCTGGGCAGGGAGAAACAGGCAGCTGGGGCTGTGCGTGCTCCTTGCCGGAGGCAGCCTATCATGCTGTATTGACCCACAGAGAGGCAGAAACATGTGTGCCATGCACAGATCGATGGGAAGATTGAAGATGCATGTGCGCTTGCCGGACGGCTGGGGAAAGCTTTGCCGTTGGCATTGGCAGCACAGTGAAGGTCACGCTGACCTGCGGCGCAGTCCCCGAGGAGAGGCGAGGCCTCTGTTGCGCTCATGGGCGGCTGTCTCATCACTTGTCCTCCGGAGACCCTGGATTCCCTGCCAGGCACGCACCTTCTCAGCAGAGCCCTGTCTGCTGGGGGGGGGTACTCAGTGCTGGGCTTGCTCTGGGGACAGGGAGATGGCGTTTCCCCCACCACTGTGCCACAAGGCAGTGTCACGGAGGGTTGCTTGACTTGTGAGTGAGTGGGTTGGTTCAGCAAACCCTCCGTCCCCAGCTGGTGAAACCAAGGCAGGAAACTGGGAGAGATTAAAACTTGCTGGCAGAGATGTTGTGCATTGGGAAGAGACAGACCCAGGTGCCATGTGGTTGGTGCCTCAAGGTTGAACCCATCACCTCATGACCGAGCCAGGCTAGCAGATCCCACTGCCACGGGCAGGACAGGACGGGGCAGGAGGACACCCTGCTTGTCACGCTGCGTGCAGGGCAATGCTGCCTCGGGGGCTGGGTGCTGATGGGGCTGTTCGAGGGTCGACGGCAGCGTGCCCTGGAGGGAGCAGACCCCGGGAGGAGCAAGGGCTCGGCAGGGCAGGACAGGGTGAGGGCTACCCCGGCTCAGCCTTTCTAGCAGAGTTGGTCCCTGCCTGTGGTGCCCCCCACATGTGCGCTGCCGTGGAACAATGAGGAGCACCGAGGGAGGGAGGGAAGGGGGCAGAAATGAAGCCGTATGAGCCCATCCCGAGTGCACAGCGAGCGCGGTGGAGAGGAGGGCGGCGGACACGGGGCGCGGGAGGCGATACTGCCGCTCTCCTGGCTCCGGGGCACCGAGGAACACGGCGGGGCCGGGGGGAGGCACGGGAAAGTGCACCCCTGGTGCCCCGTGTTCAGCCCCGCTCCGGGGGCGTCTCGCCGGCCGGATCCCGCCGGGACAGCCGGGGCCGGGGCCGGGACGGCCGTGACTCGGCGCTGGCCGCCGTGGGTCGCGGCGGGCCGCGGCAGGGAGGCGGTTAACGGCCAGGGAGCCGCCGAGGCAGGAGGAGTCCGCAGGCGGGCGAGCAGGAGGGGGCCGCCGGGCGAGCTGCCCGCAGGCTGCCCGCCCCCGCCGAGCCGCGCCGCGCTCTGCCCCGGGGCGCACGGGCCGGCGGGGCACGGCGGGGCCAGGCGGAGAGCGCGGCGGCAGCGGCGACGGCGGGGGACAGGCTTCGTGCCCCGCCCGCCACGGCTCGGCTCGGCACGGCTCGGCATCGCACGGCGCGGCGCGGCACGAACGACTCGGCATCGCACGGCGCGGCACGGCTCGGTTCCGCTCGGCACGGCTCGGCTCCGGCGGCTCCCGAGCCATTCAAACAAGTGGCTCCGGCAGCACTTCGGGGCCGGAGCTGAGGAGAGGGCGCAGCGTGGCTCCCTGCCCCGGAGGCGCCGGGCCCTTCACACTGCCTCTTTTCTCTGACGCTTGCTCTTTATTTGACGATGAAATAATGTTGACATGTCTTGAATTATTAAGTATTCCCTGGATTTTATTAGCACATGATGCCTAAATGCTGCCTGTATCTGCTGGGGTCTTAACCAGAGAGGAGCGAAGGAGAGAGGCAGAGAGACAGAGCGAGGGAGAGGAGAGAGAGGGGTTTTTGACAGCTGTATTTGTGCTGATAAGCGAAGGCACAAGGAGACGATCGACTAGTGAGACAAGAGGGAAGCGGCGGCTCGGAGCTGCTGAGAGGGGCTGCGCTTCCCTCCCGAGACGGCTCGGCCCTCCCGGTGCCGTGCTGGGGCTTGGGGGGGACCCGAACCCCCTCCCAGCGCCTGGCCGGGCTCTCGGCCGGTGCCTGTGCCAGGGGGCAGCTCGCTGGCTGGGCACACCAGCTGCACGGGGCAGATGCCGATTGAGATCGTGTGTAAAATCAAATTTGCTGAAGAGGATGAGAAGCAGAAGGAGAAAGAAGAAGGGGACAAGGAGAGCCTGATCGAGGAGCCTGCCCGGCCCCGCTCCCGGGATCTGGCCACCTTTGCCAGCACCAGCACGCTGCACGGCTTGGGACACATCTGCCGGTCGGGACGGCTGGGCGTGCGCCAGACCCTCTGGGCATTTGCCTTCCTGGCCTCCCTCGCCTTCTTCCTCTACCAGGCGGCCAAGTCGGCGCTGCTCTACCTGGAGCACCCCCACGTCATGGCCCTGGACGAGGAGGCCATCCGTGAGATGGTGTTCCCGGCCATCACCATCTGCAACATCAACCGCTACCGCCACTCGGCACTCACCGACGCCGACATCTTTCACTTGGCCAACATGACCGGGCTGCCCCCCAAGGACCGCGATGGTCACAAGGCCACGGACTTGCTCTACCCTGACCCCGACATGGCTGACATTGTCAACCGCACCGGCCACCAACTCGACGACATGCTCAAGAGCTGCAACTTCAGCGGCGAGAACTGCTCATCCCGCGATTTCACTGTGGTGAGTGCACACCTGGCTCAGCTTCCCTAGGGGCCCCTACCGGCACGGGGGGCACCCACCCGATCGCGTCGCACCGGAGCAGGGCTCCCTGGCTCACTCCGGCTGCTGAAGTTTGCAGCTCTCTCTGTTTGAGTTTCCCTCCAAGTTTCACAGGGAGAGAGGGAGAGGATCCTCCGTGGGAGCTCTCAGCAGGGCTCTGCGCCACAGGACTGGGCTGTCGCAGGTCTGTGACTGAGGGGCTCATGGGCAGGAGCCGCGGTGGGTGAGCAGCAGGGTCCAGCGGTCCCCAGGGTGGGTGTGCGGCGGCCAGGGGGAAAGCTGTGGCAGAGAGTCCTGCTCCAGCCTGCTCTTCCCCCGGATCGAAGTGCCCTGACACAGGATGCTTCACTCAGCGAGAGGGGCTGGAACAGGGGGGCAGGCAGAGACCCTTTGTACGCAGGGGAACCCTCCTGCATTTGTGGGATTAGCACTGGGATGTGTGTAAATGTGGGGACTGCAGGCATTGCACACGCACGTGTGCACATGCCGAGCACAAATGCCGAGCCGCTCCGCTCTGGAGGCACGGCTACAGCCGGGCGAGCGGGGGCTGCCCGGGGCTGCCACTCACTGCCCGGGACTGGCAGCACGGCCTCTTCCAAGCAGCGCCCAGTCTGCCCAGGCACAGAGCCCCTGGCCGACCGCCGCCAGTGTGCAGCTCTCACCAATATTGAGCCTGGAATCATAAATCCCTGCTGTGGTTTGGGAAAATAAATGTGCTGAACGGGCGGAATACCTGATGGGACCCTTTTCAGACCTTAATGACTCTGGAAATGAGCCGCCTCTCTCCTACGGCTGCCAGGGGCTACTGCTCAGCTGGCTCCCGCCTTCTCAGGAGCGGCGCTGCCAGCCGAACCCCGCTCGTGCCGGGGAGTGGGGTGTGATGCCATGGGCTGTGCAGGATACTGGGGAAGAGAGGAGGCTCCGTGGGGCTGAAAATGGCTGATGCAGCATGTTCCGTTTCACTTCGTGCCCATCGGTACAAAGCCTGCTCAATGTGCAGAGTGATGCTGTCCCTGGGAAAGAGACTTTGCAGGGGGGAGCTCCCTGTGCGGGGGGTTGGTGGTGGCAGGGGACACTGCAGTGGAGTGGGAAGAAGGAGCCGGGGACAGCAAGCGGGCAGCCCCACTCCTCCTCCTGGGGATTTGCTGGGCTCTGTGCCTGCTCTACGCCAGCTGCTGGAGTTTGCCAGGGAGCAGTGTGGTTCAGCAGGGTTTGGAGCAGGAAGCTCTGGTGCTGGACCGTCCTGCACGTGGCTTGGCCATGCTGACTCCAGCCCTGGGATCCTCCTGGAGGATCCTGCACAGCCTTGGTTTGCGGGGGAGGCAGCGAGCCCAGCCTTGTGCTGGGCAGAGGCACAGCGTAGCAATGGGATTTGGTGTGTGCTGAGCTGCACTGTGATGTTGGCAGGGCAGAGCTCAGGTGGATGGAGCGGTACAGGCTTCCCACAGCGTGGACAGAGTGTGTGACATGTGCTTGTGCTGTGTGGCAGTGAAGGGTGACCACCAGGACAGTCACTGGGACCCAGTTTCTCAGCATGTGGCTGTGCAGGACCAGCTGGCCTGCCTACCTCATCTGCTTATGAGAATGCCCTGGGGATGCCCAGGCAGCCAGGCTCTGGTGTGCTGGCACTCTGCACTGGAGCACGTTTCAGGTGTAAGAATGGCTAGTGCCAGCCGACCCATGGGCTTATGCCCAAAGAAGGGGAGTATAGGGCTCCTAAACCCTCCACCCACCCTGTCCACAGCTCAACATTTCTGGCCTTTGAGGTATCAGGGGCTGTCAGCAGAAGGGGGCGTACCTATCGCCTCTTACTTGCCTGCAGCAAAGGGGTGAACCTGGGGCAGGAGAGGCTGCAGAGATGAGTGTGGGGAGGGATGGTGAAGATGTGATACAACTCTCTGCCACATAACATGTCCCAGAGCCCTTCCATGCAGCAGTGGGACCTGTCAAGGCATCACACCATTTGCAGCTGGAACCTTCTACTCCCATTCCCTAAGCCAAATCGGTCCCTTGTGCCTCCTGGGAATGACTGAAACACAACACAGGCTTCTTGGCAGGCGGGTTGAGTCCCAGCTGTGCTGTGTGGGCTTGGGTACTCCTGTGCCTCGTAGCTGTGGCCCCAGTGAAGGCTGCTCATGTGGTGGGGAGCTCCAAGCTTTTGGTCCCATTTCTGGGTCCCCATGTGAGCCTTCATGTTCAGCAAGCTTTTGTGCCTGCTCTGCTGTGGGCGAGTGTGTGAGTCACAGCATGTCCTAGCAGTGATGGGGGGCTCCCAGACTGCAGCACATCCCAGTAGGGCAAATGGCTTGGGGTCCCAGGGCACTGAGCCCACAGTGAGCAGCCTCTGTAGCAGAGACTGTCCCCCAGTGACACTGGAGAAGGGAAGGAGCTTTCCCTGCAGCCATACTTGCAGGCGTGCTGGAGTCTTTCCTTCCCTCTGGGCACGAGGTGGACTTTGTCCAGAGGCTGGAAGTTTTTCAGCATGAGAGTGGCCAAGCTGTGGGGCTGCCGCCGACTGCCTGTCCAGGAGCAGGAGCAGTGCCAGGGCTGGAGCATGTCCCCTTGCACTGCTGCTTGCAGCCCGTGCTCACGCAATAAATAACTTGTGCGGATCCTTTAAGTAAGAGCCGTGAGTGCTAAATGATCTTCCCCTATTCAACGTCACAAATCCACATTCTTTATGGGACAGCAAATTAAGAAACTATCGGGAAAAAAAAAAATCCCCAGCGTAAGCATCTTCCATGTAATAAAGCCCGGCTGGGCTGTAAATCTCCCCAGCGGCGGGGACAACCCTGAGCCGCAGCGAGGCTCCCTGCAGCCCTGCTGACAAATGTGCCCCCGTGCTGGCTGCTAGAGGGCCGTGCTGGAGCCTTGGCAGAGCCTCTTCTGACCCACTGAGCTGTGCCTACCATGCTGCACAGCCCCCCAGGCCCTGCAGTGCTCGGGGCACTGCCCAGTGCCCGCTAACACGCTGTCCGATGGGTGCCTTGGTGGGGAGCACTCCTGGCTGGGCAGTGCAGCTGCAGAGCTGAGGGTGCTGGTGCAGGAAATCCGTGGTGCTCTATACATGCCACTCAGCAGGAGGCTGGGAAGTGTCCCCACGGGGCTGGGGCTGAGCTGCCGCGGGTGGCTTGCATCCCCTAAGCTCCCTGCCTGGCACCCCGGTACAGCCACAACCCGAGGCCAGTTCTGGCCATGTCAGGTGGCACTGAGGCAAGGGGGAGCCTTCCCGACAGTGCTCTGGAGATGGGGGTGCAGCCAGATGGGGTGTGCAGGAGTTTGGGGCTGTGGGAAGAAGCGCATGGAGGGGCCCCCCTCAGCTGGCAGCAGCATCCCGCCTGTTTGCCGGCAGTGGCTGCAGCAGGAGCCTCCGCTCTCGCGGCCGGGAAGGAGCCCAGTGCCTTTCTCAAAACCTCATTCGTTGTCAAAAGCCTTTTGTTTGTGATGTGTGGCTGCCGAAGCCAGTTGTGCCGGGGCTGGAAGCTGGGGGGGAGCAGGGAGGTTGCTGAGAGCTGGCAGTGCCTCTCGGAGCTGGCAGCGGCCCCGGCTCTCCATGCTAGGCCTCCTACCTGCCCGGGATTTGGGCTGTGAGAGGGATCTCCCCAGCACCCCATGCCGACCCCAGAGGGGGAAGCCCTGTGCTGAGATGGGCAACATCCTCAGCTGCATTCCACATGCACACAGGAGATCCTGGTTCAGGGGGTGGGCGGGGGCAGCAGACTGTCGCCTCCTCCTAGCAAGGCTCTCCCACTGTTCCTGACATGGGAACTCTCTGACCTTTCCACCAGAATCGTACTTAATAAATGTCACATTTTCAACCTATTTTTACTGGGTAAAAGAGATGGACTGATTGTTTTTCACCTGCCCTGCCCTGCCCTGCCTGGTGCCTGCTCAGCCCCTGGCATTCAACCACTCCATTTTCCCTGTACTCCTGTGCAGGGCTGGGCCTCCCTCAGCTGCTCAGTGGGCTCCAGGTACTGCAGAACCTGCCCTGGCTGGGGCACAGAGTGGCTCTTGGGGTCCCAGCACAGCATCACCTCCTTTGGAGAGTGACATGGCCGTGACTGTGATGGGTGTCCTGCCATGCCTGGCAGGGACTGGCTGGGTTGGGGCTGGTGGTGTCATTGCCCAGGAGAGGCTGAAGCATCCCTCACTGATCCCATGCCCGCGAGCTGCTCAACTGAGCCCATCTGTGCCCATCTGGGTTACAGCATTCCACTCACTGCATCCAGTCCTGCAGTCCCAGCCCAGCGCCTGAGCCAGCTACTCAGGGGCTCACAGCCCATCTGGAGCCCTCCATCCTCGCAGTCTGGCCACTGTGCTTGTGCCTTTCCAGCCCTGTGTCCCGGGCAGTGCAGACGCGTCGCAGGTTGGCCGTGCTCTGTCCGGAGCAGCGCAGCGCCATCTCCGGCGCTGTTACACATGAGCCGCCTGGGCACGGCTCGAGGCGCTGTTTGTGCCAGAAAACGGGGGACTTTAATGCAATTCGTTGCCATTTAATTTTACACAATTCCTGCTGCTTAATCCGCTGAGAAATGCTAATTTATACAATTCACGTCTAAAAATAAATGTCAGTCCAGCAGCTCCCAGCAGCGGGTAGCTGCTCCCACCAGCCCCCACTGAAGCCTTCTGCAGGGACCCCAGTGCGGAGCCCACTTTGCTCCCTGCCAGCCATGCTGCTGCTCCTTGTCCCAGGTGCAAGTGTGTGGATTTGGGGATAATGGGATTTTGGGACACTGTTGTAGGAGAACAAGGGGTTGGCTGCACCTAGGGGTGTCGCTGCAAAGTCCCTCATGACAGTGGGGTGGGGTGACAAGGGGACAAGCAGGCGTTTTGGCAATCTGACTCTCTTTCAGATGGCTGGGAAGACGTTATTGGTGTGGGGGTCATGAGGTATCTTTGAGACCACTGCTTCCTCATGGATTCCCCCAATAAATCTGGGAACAGCCCCAAGTGCAGCTGCACCATGGGCTATGGCTGGGGGTGCATGGAGCAAGAGGGGTGCCTGGTGCAAAGGCCTGGCATGCACATGAGGGATCTGGCCATGGGTCAGGGCAGGTGCCACCTAGTTGAAAGATACTAATTGGTCACAAAGTGCCATTAATGAATGTGGGATGGGAGGCAAGCATGCACCCCTCCTGCCTGGGGAGTGATGCATCATTAGGTGTCTGAGGAGGCTGGTCTGCAGGGGACAGCAAGGGGGCTGGATCATGGGGACAAGGGGATCCATGGCTGGGAAGAACCTATACGGAGCTCCCAGCCTCCTGCCTCTTGTGCTTGAGCATCTCCACACCCTGCTGCCCTCTACCCCACTGCCACTGCCCCTGCCATCTCACACCCATCGCCTCCCCTTCCCCTTCCTTTGCTAAGCGGACCCCCATGCCACCTCCATCCAAGTGGGGTGGCACTGACACCAGCAGCAGCACTGCAGAGAGGGTGCCAGGGCAGTGGGGTAGGTATCAAGGGCCATGGTGGTGGGTGCCAGCTCCCTGCAGGAGGGGGGCGAGGCGGGGGAGCAGGGGGGTGCGGAGGCGACGCAGCGGGGGAGCAGAGATGCTGGAGGAGCCGACGGCTTTCCCACCGTCTCCCTGATTGAGATCGGATCACCGTGAGCATAAAAAAGCTCTCTTCATAATTATATTTAATGAATTGACTTTAAAAGCTCTTATGCTCTTATCTGGGTAATTTAATATCACACACTTAATAAGCCTGTCTCTGATACAGGGGGAGCCAGCGGCCAGGACGCCCGCGCCTGGTGTGTCTCCCCAGGGACGTGGGACGTGCCGTGAGGCTGGGCCCACGTGCCAGGCTGAGTGGAGGGGGACAGTGGGGACAGTGCTGCCCCCTGGGGCCAGGGCACCCGTGGGGTGACTGTGGGGCACTGCTGGCTGCAGAGGGGGCTGGGCACCTCGGATGGCTGCGAGAGGAATGGGGACAAGATAGCAGAGGGGATTGGCTCCAGGAGCTGGTGCTGGCTGGTGCCTGGGGCCACAGTGGGACCATGGGGCAGTGGGAACACAGGGCAGTAGGGCTGACAGGGGGCAGGGTGGCAGATGGGGCAGGGGGGTTCATGGGGTGCTGCATGGCTGGCTGGGCATGGGGCAGGGCTGGCTGTGCCAGCGGCATGGGTGGATGACATGTGACCCCACTGCTGAAGGGCATTGCTGTGACCCCATCCTTTATGCCAGTGCCAGCTGTGGCAGGGGACCCATGGACAGCGCTGGGGACAGCCATGGGTCAGAGTGCACCACAGGCTCCAGTGCCATGATGCTGTTAGATCCCTGTCTCCTTCTGGCTCCAGCCCCTGGGGTAGTCAGCTGGGATGTCGTGGAGGTAAAGGAAGGCTTGTCACCACGGTCTCTGCAGCTCTGTCACCTCCCCACCCCCCCACCCCCCCCCCGTGCCCCCCCCAGCTCCTGGAGTCCCAGAAGGGGTGTGGGCTGCCTCCTGCAGGCCGGCATTGCTGCAGCCCCAGTAGGAGTCTCTGCACCCCCGCCCCCCTCGCCACCCCGCCACGATCCATCGCTGCGGGCAGGCGGGTGCCTGCGGGCGAGCCGGAGGGAAGGCTCTGCCATATGGAGCCAGGGGCCCTGGGGACTGCAGGAGCCTGGGGCTGGGACCTGTGGCCATGGGGGCAGCCCCCAGGATCCTGCACTACAGACGTTCACTGGGCAGTTGGGTTGAAAGCCATGGCCAGCCTTGTGCTCTCTGCATGTCAGAGTTAGAGCTGCTGTGAGCTGGTCCGTACCCCCAGCCTGGCACCGTGTCCCCAGTCACCCTGCGCCCTCAGGTCCCTGATTCCCAAGTGACAGAGGACAGAACAGCACCTCCCAGCATCCATGACTGTGCTGCCCCAGGACAGGTGTCAGGGACAAGGTCACAAGGGCACAGTGAGTGATGTTGGCCCTTGGCCAACCATCCCCAAGCTCTGGAGTGCCTGGCAGTGCCGGCTGCCATCCTGGCACTTGGTGCCAAGGCTGGGCGGGCTGGAGGGAGGCACATGCCAAGGCTGTGGGGTAGGGGAACAAGGACCCAGCTGCCACCTGGCCCTGCAAAGGCACCGGGGTACAGCCCCAGGCAGAGAGGGGATCCCAGCTCCTCCCTGGGGCATGGGGCAGCCGTGCCGGGTCTCCCTCCATGAGGGAGTGTCTGGGGAAGGAGGTTTACGGAGCTGCACTAAGTGACGCAAATGGTTTGAAGCCCATAAAGAGAGACGGTTTTATGTAAGACGACTATATAAAGCTCTGCTGTTCTGCCATTGATGAGATATAGGCCTTTATTTATAGAAGGCAATGTTTGCGGTGCGAGTGCTGAAAGCCAGCCAGGGACCCGCAGATAGGGCGTAGAGTCATTTGACATGCAGCTGCCGTCGACACTGTTCACACATTAAAGAAAAAAATTAACAAGTTTGCAGCCAGTCAGGTGGAAAAAACAATAATTGTAGAAAAACGTATTTCCCCCTTTTTCCAATAACAAATAACTGGAACGCTGTTGGGGAGGCTTCAGCTCGCTTTCCCTCTGGGAAAGGATGGGCTGAGGCTCCAGTCAGGCTAGTGGATGGAGTGGGCAGGGGGAGGCAGACAGGGTGGGATGAGAGCTCAGACAGGGGATGCTGCCACAGGGTGGATGTCCCTGCCTGGGCATTTTTATGTCCACGACTGGAATAACAGGGCCTACAGGCAGGGATGAAGGCACCAACAACTCAACATGGCCATGTGTGTGCTGGGGGATGAGGAGGGGGGAACAAACACCAGGAGCTGAAGGTGCTTACTACATGAGGGGCTGCAAACCAAACCCCACTGGATTTTTCTGCCTGGCCTAGCATTGTCTCTCTCCACCTGCACACACAGGGATGCTCTGAGGTTATTTCTTAGCCAGATGTGGCTGGGTTTTTACTGGAGAGCATGCAGCCAGTCCCTGTGGTCAGAGTGCCCTGCCAAATTCTGTTTCATGCACGAAAGGAGGAAAAACTTCTCATGATTAATTGTGCAATAGAGGAAAACGTGCATCTCTAACCTGCTCCTTGCCAGTTCCTGGCCTTTTCTCCCAGGCACTGCCAAGGGAGGGTGAGAGGACAGGAGGGTGCTGACACCTCTGCCATGTCCTGCCCTGTCCTGACTCTGCCATGACCATGAAGGGTTCGAGCAGGGAGCAGGCAGGCTCAAGGTCAAGTAGCTTCCCTGCAGCTCCCTGCACTGTTCTGTGAATGGCTGTCCCCTGCTCACATTGCAAAGCCTTCCCCCACCATGCCCTCTGTGCTGTGCCAGGCACAGGCAGGGCTCTGCCAGCCCCATCACCCACCATGCCACCATTGTGCCAGCAGAAGGCAGAAGGTGAGGGTAGAAAATGGCACTGCTGGATTGGGTCAGGGGACTGGACCTCCACCCTGGTGCACTGGGACTCAGGGCTGCTGCATGTGCCTGCTCTGTCCCCAGGAGATATCACTGGCTGCATGGCTGATCCTCCCCTGCCACCCTGGTGAAGCCCCTCTGCAGATGCTCTCCAGATCACTTGGCTCATCTCTGGGCTCTCAGACAGAAGCCTGAGCACACTCTGCACATGATGAGCATCAGCTGAGCTCAGCTGGGCTCAACAGGTTTTCTTCCAGCAGAACAAAAGGTTCTCACCTGATGGCAGCTTGGGGGAGGTGAGTGGAGGAGGAGCTGGGGGACAGGAAAGCCAGTGGCTGGAAGGAGCTGTAGGCACTGTGTCCCAGTGGCACAGGGGTTGGGGACCCCTCTTTGTGTTGGAGCCGAGTCAGGCAGGGAGCAGGGTCTGAGGACACCCTGGTCACTGCTGGCCACTTGCTCTTGGATGTGCAGGGCAGGAAGGGAGAGGAGGCACAGCCTTGTCAGAGTAGAGCCTCTGATTAATGACTAACTGCCGGCCCTCCAGCCAGCAGCTCATTAGCAGTTTAATTCCCGGTGCCCGGCATGCAGGAGGGCTGTGCAGCTCTGATTGAGCTGGATGCACTCATCTGGGCAGCTGCAATCAGTGTGACCCCACTCTGGTCACAGTCACAATCAGTGGCCACGTCCCCCATGTGCAGGGTGGGCTGGATAGCAGGTACTGTAGGTGATGCAGGTGCTGCAGATGCTGTGGGTCCTCTGGCCAGGCAGGGGTGGAACACATCGGTGGCAGGGGCTGCAGAAAGCTTGTGAGCAGGGCCAGGGGCTGGAGATGTGCCCATGTCTCGCTCTGTATCCGTCGATAGTCTGGCTGTGCCTGGAGTGTGGCGGTCCCTGCGGTGTCACGGGGCTGGGAGCAGCTGTCAGTGGTGTCAGCAGCCATGCAGAGGCACTGTGCTCAGCTGCACGAGGATATGTCACCAGCCTGTCATCTCTGGGGTCAGTGACACCCTGCACATCCCTGTACTGCCCCGTCCCTCTACCCCCCCACAGGGCAGCAAGTTGAGGGCTGTGGTCCCTGCCTGCATCCTGGTGTTCCTGCCACCACCCCAGGGTCTTTTCTCCCCTGGATCTTCCTCCTCCCAGACCCCTTTACTGATGAGATGGGGGGATTCACCTGGGTCATGGGAGCAGCACTGGGGCAGGAGGGAACTGAGTGTTCCAAGAAAGAGGCACGGTCTGTGGATGCTGCCTTTCTCTCAAGGACCTTAAACTCCATCTGGGCATACAGAGGTGGGCACTGCCATGCCCCTCCCAGCTGCCTGGGGGTGTTTGCAGCTCAGCCTTATCCCTTTGCCCTCCAAAACTTGCTGCGTCCTTCACTCCCAAGCTGCTGTCTCCACAATTTCTTCATAGCACAAGGAGTGAGGGAGAGACCACAGCAGAGAGAAGCATCTCCATCTGTCTTCAATGCTCCAGTGGCTGGAGCAGGGCAGGGAAGGGGCCTGCAGTGCAAGGAGGGCTAGGGTGCATGTGGGGGCAAGTCAGGGGCCATGCTGGGGCTGTGACTCCTGCAGAGGAGGCAGGGCCAGCCCAGCATCTGGTGCTGCTGCCCCTGGGAAAGGCTGGGAGCAGCCTGCCTCCCTGAGCAGCCTGGGACTGAGGGCACTATGCAAATCCAGCTGAGATTGATGCAAGTATTAATTATGTCCCATCAGCTCAGCACTTGCCCAGCAAGGCAGGGCAACAGGTCGTGCTGCAATTTGTGCAGGAAAGATGGATTTGCACTGGCGGCATGTCCCCTGTGCTGTCCCCCTGTCCACAGCCTGCTCCCACCACCCTGCTGTGACTGTGGTGTGCCATGCCAGGTCAGGCTGGCTCTCCCAGCCCCATGGCACTGCCTGGCTCGGGGGTGAAGTCATCACTGAGCAAGAGGGTGAACAGTCTGAGGCAGGAGCAATGCAAGCACTGTCAAGCAGTCTGCCATACCCAGCTCTGAGATCCTGCTAATTAGAGAGTGTCTGCAATTACATGTGCTAATTATGGGCAGGGGTTCACGCTAATTCCTGCCCTGTTGGCATGACACTGGTCACACCAAGATGCATTGCTTCTTCATAAAGACAGGAAGAAGTAAACAGGACTGTTCAGAAGGCTCTCCTGGCCCAGGAAATGGTGTATTACCAGGCCTCCTGCCCATCCCCATTCCCATCCCATTCCACCCCATCCCCACCCCACTCCACCCATCCTCATCCCCATCCCGTTTTACCCCATCCCATTCTCTCCTGTACTGGGCATGGTACAGCATGTACAGTGCCATACATGGAGCCCTGCCTGTGTGGCCATGACAGCTGCTCTGTCCCCGAGCACCTGGCTGATCACATCTCAGTGGAGCTGCTTTTCAGAGGGAGTTTTTCAGGCTCTGACCCCCCTGTGCTGCTGCTGCTGCTCTGACATCCTGTTTCCTTATCGCCTGACATGACCTTAATTAACTCCCTGTGCTGATAATGCTCTGGGCTTCTCCTCCAGGAGCTGTATCTCAGCATTGTGTCCTGTCTCATCCTCTTATGGACTACTGCAGAGACTGCACAGGCAGCCTGGAGCAAGGGGGAGAAAGGGATGTGTGGTGCAGGCAGGGCAGGGCAGTGATACTGGGGCCACTGGGATGACATGGAGTGGATGCCCAGCGCTGGAGCCAGGGCATTGGTGCTGCATTGAGAATTTCAGGGAGATGCTGACGTGGTAGAGATGGCTGTCATGGTGCAGAGGTGGGGGTTCTGGCAGGAGGGGGGGCTGTGCTGATGCCCAGGGCAGGGTGGCAGAGGCAGTGGTGCCCTTGGCAGCAGCATCCATCCCAGGCTCCAGAGGAGGTGTGCACCAGCATGGAGGGATCCTGGCTCTCCTTGCACTGCTGCAGGGGGCTTGGTGGGCTGAGCTGGCAGGACCCCCCACCCCTGGGAGCTGCCTGACTGCCCGGCTGCCCCTCCACTGCCAGCCTTAGTGGACTGAAATTCCGGCATTAATGACTTGTAGCCACTTTATCTCCCATGCTTGGCAAATATTGGCAAAGAGGAGATGTTTCAATAGTGAGGTTTGTCGATGGGAATCTCAGTGTGTGATCCTACCAGCTCCATGCTGTGCAGCAGCTCAGCGGCTTCTGAGGCAGCTGCTCACCGGGGTTGAGCCTGGCACGGGCACAGTCTGGGGCCCATGGGGGGCTTCCAACGCCTTTTCCCCATGGACTGGTTCCCAGCAGGGTGCTGTTCTGAGCTTACCTGTGTTGCAGGTCATGTGTCATCCTCCAGCACAGGAGCAGGGCTCTGGAGTAAGGTCCCTGATCAGGGCTCCTGTCACCTGCAGGTAGCTTTGACCTGGCAGCAGCCGGGCCAATGCCATGAGCCCTGCAAAAACCAGAAGTTGCAAAATGCTCTCAGACAGTCTCCTCCCAGCTTGCAGCCCCACAACCCTCATCTTCACTCATATTCCCCACAGCTCCTAGTCCCCAAATCTTTAGTCCTGCCTGTCTCAGGTGCTCAGCTCCCATTCCCAGGCCCACAGCCCAGGCAGTGATTAGGAGGAAGGACCAGCTGTTCCTGGGGCAGGAGTGAGCAGGGTGCATTTTGACCCCTCTGTTTCTGCTGCCTGCATACACAATGGGAATTGTATTTTTCTTAAGCTGGCCATGCAATGGAAACCTCAGACATTATGGAAAGTGTGCACAGATATACCTGTTCCCAGCATGTGATGTATGGAATACTGGGAGCAGCATACAGTCCTAGGAATGAGGCACTGGATCCAAACAGGGGCAGGAGGAAATGGTCTGAAGAGAGGAGGTGGGAGCTGCCAGTGCTGCTCCCCTTTGAGTGGGAGACAAAGTGGTGTAAAGAGGGGAGAAGGAGGTCCCCAGCTGCAGGGGCAGGTTGCCTTCCCCCATTCCTGTCCCTGCTCCCACAGCAAGCCCTGGGAGCTGGGAGGAGCTGAAGAGGACAACTGAGGAGCTCCTGCAGGTGCCAAGGACCATGGGCAATGTGACCCAAACATGCAGGAGAAGCAGATGCCTTGGGAGTCCTGAGACACACAGCCCATCACCTCCATGGAGAGCAGACAATGGGGACGACAGGGACAGAAGGATATGGGCTGCAGGTTGTCCCTGCCTGCCAGTACTCGCAGCTCTTCCCCTTGCCGGCAGCCCCAAGGAGGGATCCCCTGTCAGTGCCCGGGTGCGGGGGCTCTCTCCATCAGCCCCTCTGCCCAGGAGCACCCAGGCTGGGGAAAGCCAACCCCTATCATGTTTGTTCCATTGATTTAGCACCGCGGAGAGGGTTTAATCAGCCTTTAGCCTGCACGCTCCGGCATTAAGAACAAATCCATTAGCCACGAGATAACCACAAAGGGCTGCGCTGAGGCTGGATGAGGTCCCAGCGCCTTCAAGATGCAAATTGGCAATCAAAGATCAAAGCAGTGCAGCTCCCTAATCTCTGCTAAAAGGGCTCAGCTATTAAGGAGCCCTTTCCCACTGAGCTGTGATCACCCCACTTCACTAGGACTCCCTGTGTGCTGTCGGGTTGCACCATCATCCCCACTGGCCTCTCGGCCCCAGGAAGGGGGTGCATCCCTGGCCCTGAGGAGGAGGGTACATCCAGGGCTCACTCAGGCTGTTTGCTTGCATGTTGTTTCCTTCAGTTCTGACATATTGGAGTCAAATTCATGTTGTCAGAGAGAGCAAAGCCCACAGCAGTTTCGGGGGTCAGCGGCTGGAGGGGAGGAGAAAGGGAAGAGGTGGGAGTTTGGATGGGGCAGGGAGGTGTGAGAGCTGTGTGGGGCTTATGTGGTGCCTTCAGAGATGGGGAGGATGCTGGCAGGTGGCTACCCCTCCTGCTGCTTGGGGATTTAGCCTGGTTCAGCCCCTGCCTGGTTGCACCAGGTGGCTCAGGGCAATCCCTGCTGGCCCCAGGGAAATCAGTGGTGGGGAGCGTGGCCTGGGGGCAGGCAGCAGGGAGCGGGTGAGGGATCATGGCACAGCAGGGTGTTTTGGAGCCAAGTTCCCCTTTTGAGGGTATTCCTGCTTGTCCCATGTCACCCTGGAGCACAGGGGTGCATGAAACCCTGGTTCCCATAGCCACCCTGCCAGTTTCTGGTGCTGAATTCAGGCTGCAGGATGCAGTCTGCCCCCTGCTCCCCACCCAGGCCATATTGCCTGTGGTGGCTGCACACATGGCTGCCCCAGCAGCCCCATGAGCCCCGGTCACCTCACACTGTGCAGGAGCGCCGCAAAGCTGCCGAGCTGTGACAGGACCTGCAATGCCAGCACTGTCAGCAAATCTGTGGCAGCACAGATGTGTCCTCTGCTCTGCATGGTCCAGCTCAGGGACCAGTATCCCCTGCATCCTGCTGAAATGGTCAGAGAGTGTGTGAGGCATCTTGCAACAGGTGGGCAGGGAGCCCATCAGCCCCGGCAGCGGGGAGCAGAGGGTCATGTCTGGCTCTCCTTCTGTTTGGGGACCCACTCTACTGGCAACTGCTCATTGAGGTGCTGCTCATCCCCCTCACAACACTCCCCGGCAGGCAGCACAGCCTTGCGAGAGCAGCAGGCAGAGAGGTGCTGGCACCTCCGCCAGGGTGACAATAAATCTTATCAGTGCAAACCCATCCGTAGGCAGGAGGATAACCCCCGTGACAACCCGGCAAGAGCAGAGGCTTCATCTTCACCGTGTCAGTGCTGTGGATTTACAGATAAATGCCACGGCTGGAGGGACCCCCTCCTCTCCCGCCTAACCCGCCCTGAGGCGGCGGGAGCTGCCAGGTCCAGGCCGGTGTGTCCCAGGGACAATGGCCATGGTGTGCCTGGTGGGAAGAGCGGGCCTGGTCTGGGACTCGGCAGGGGGATACCTGGATGGGTGAGAGTGGAGATGCAGAACAAGATGGCATTGCCCTGGCTGCTGTCCTGACCCTAGGGTGCTCTACATGGACTGTCCCATGGAGCCCTGCATCCTTCATGAGCCCATGGGGGCTTGGGCATCGTGCTGGCTGGACCACCGAAGCTCAGTGATCAGGAAACGTGTGACTGAGTGTGTGACACCGGCAGTGTGTCCCCGAGGCCGTGTGACAGCGCCTGGCGTGAGCAGCATGCTTCGTGGGCGCAGGCTGAGTGCCCATCCCCGCGTGTGCTCCCCCCGCTCCGGCCGGGCTCCGAGGGGTGCGGTGGTGCCAGGAGCGGGGGCTGCTGAGCGGGGCGGCAGGCGGCATCCCTGCCCCGGGCCCCGCTCCTCGGCTCAGCTCCCCCATCTCCCGGCAGCCGTGGGAGCAGTAATGAGATGGAGCAGCAGAAGGACGGCGAGATAAGGCTGCCTGCGCTGCCCCAGCAGATTAAACGCTGGGATTAAGCAGGCGGTGCCAGCTCTGCTGCCTTTTTATCTCGCTGCTTCTCCCCTCTTATTCTCCCGCAGTCGATAGAGAACGGTCTCCGAGCTGTCAGCAAAGGAAATTGCTTGTTAACCCTTTGGGGACGGGCGGCAGAGCTCCCTGTACGGCTGCTTTCAAAGAGAAGCGGTCCCCGGGGGATGCGCTGCCCGCGGAGCCAAGGGGGGATGCGGGGCCACATCCCCGCAGGGCCCCGCATGCGAAGGAGAGCAAGACAGGGCCGGGGGTGCCCAGGATCTGCAGCCAAAACCCACCAGCGCCCAACCAGCACCATGCAGAGGCACTGGGGTTCCTGCGAGGTGACAACAGTTGAAGAACAGAGGCTGCCTAAGCTCCACAAAGGAGCCCCGGGGACATTGCATACCACGCTTTCGGGTATCCTTGATGTTCCCTGCTTCCTCCAGCCTGCAAGACGTGTGGGCTCAATGCTACATCTCTGTGAAACCACAGGGCTGGGGATCTTTCTCTGGTCCTGAGGACAAGTGGCATGGGCCAGCTGTGTCTGCACAGTACCGTGCCTGGTGCTGGATCTCCTCCAACTGCCAAGGGGAGCCCGCTACCCAAACCCATAATTATTGCTGTCCGTGTATGTGAGTGTTTTGTTGGGTTTGCAGCAGGGAGGCTGAGCTGCAGCCCATCCCAGTGCTTATCCCTAGCGTGCTGTGCTGTGCTGTGTGCCCAGGAGCAGCGTGCCTGGCGCGGGGGTGTCTGAGGGTGGGAAGCCGGCTGGAGAGTGCCGGAGGGTGCACAGAGGGATGGCAGGAATGCTGCTCAGCACACTCCAAACCCAAGCTGCCAAGTCTTGGCAGCTCGACAAACTCGTTGTGGCATTTTTGGGGGTGTAGCTTTGGTGCAGTCTTTCCCGTGGGGACCCTGAGCACCTCCTGAAGCAGGAGGCAGAAACATGGGGCAGAAACCTTCTGCAGCTCCAGCACCCCACTTGTACTAAGGGAGAAACCAGGGTAGGTGGGCAGCATGCTATGCAATTCAGAGGGGTTTTCTGGCTGCTAACAGGATGAACTGGACTTCCCCAGCCCCTGCCCCCTCATTTCACTGCTCTTGCCTGCCCTCCTCCTCATATCCCTGCCTTGCACTGCAGCATGCCTTGGCCACTGGCACTTCATCTTCTGCAATTCCCTTGGTGTTGGTTCCTTCACCTGCCCAGGTGTTGCTTTTGGTGGATTCTTACAATGAAAACAAGCTGTATGAAAGCACAAGCTGCCAGGAGATCTGCAGGGAGCAGGCTAGCCCCAGCTGGGGCAGCAGTCCCAAACGGCTTGGGATGCTGCCCCATGGCTGCTGTGGAATGAGGGGCAGAGCTGTGTGCGAGCTCTGGGCAGGCAGGGCTGAGGAGCTGGACCTGATGCTGTGCTGGGCAGCCGGGCTGTGCAGGCAGGCAGAGGCTGAATCAGGAGAGGAAACCAGAAGCAATTGGCACGTGAAGGCTGGCAGGCTGGAGACTGCGAGGGGATAGGATTGCTGTTTATAAATACATCAAGGGAGTAAACACAAGGGAGGAAAGAGAGCTATTTAAGCTAAGGGACAATGCTGGCATGAGAACAAATGGTAAAAACTGGCCGTGAATAAATTTAGGTTGGAAATGAGTGAGATTCTGGGACAAATTCCCCCCAGGAGCAGCAGGAGTAGAAAGTACAACCACATGATGGCACTTTTCTCTGCTACAACAGGCTGTCATGTGTGCACAGTGTGCTGCCATGCCTGTGCAGTGAAGTCAAGAGATGAGGAGCTGGGGTCCCCAGCTACTCCCCTCTGTGTCACAGCCACCCTGGCTCCATGTGGCATGAACAACACAGCTCTCTCCAGCTTCTGGCTTGGCCAGGGCAGGACTCCTGAGGCAATGGTTTGCAGAGAAAGGTCTTTCTCTGGCACACGAGTTTGGGCATGCTGTCACAGGTGCTGATCCTGAAAGCTGGATGGTGCCAACATCCCCCTGCTTTAACAGCCACTGGCAGTACTGGGGCAGATATTCCAGGAGGGTGTCCTTGCCCATGTGCATGGTGCACCCCTCTGCCTTGCATTGCATCCCTATGCTCCTGAGCCACTAGGAGCAGGAAGCCTTGGCCTAGATCCTACCTGCTCCTGGGGACATGGGTTACACACTGTCCCTGATGCAGAAGGCTGGTTGTGACATGCTTGCCCTGCCCAGTGCCGGGGCTGGGGTGTCTCCCCCTGCTCTGGCTGGCCAGCAGCACAGCCTGCAGCACAGCTGAGCTATTGGTATTCCAGCAGCGAGCCTGCTTGGCATGAAAAGGGCTCTGCCAGCCCCACACGCCCACATCTCCACTGCTGGCTCAGGCCTAGCCAAGGGGACTCAGCTGGCAAGGGCTGTCCTGTAGCACAGAGAGAGGCACAGCTGCAGTGGCAGGAGGGGTCCTGGCCTTTCTGGGATATGCCTGCAGCAGCCTCTGACCACCTTGCCCCACACTGTTTTCCCTCTTTCTTTGGAGGTAGATCAGGGAGCCGCAGGAGATATTCCAGAGCTTAGTCCTTCACAGGATGGGGGAAACAAGAAGCCTAAACCATCAGTTGTGTGTGCTGTGCCTAAGGTGCCCTGCTCTGTTTGGGCTGAGGATGCAGAGCCTGGTGCCCTGTGGAGGCAGCAGCCCCAGACCCCATATGCAGGGCCATGTGTCCTGCAGGAAGCATCCCAGCAGCTCTTTGTGGGGCAGGGGGCTGCACTGAGGGGCTGCTAGTGTGGGAGATGGTTGTGCTACTGCCAGAGCTGGGGTCGAGCCAAACTGGCACCGTTCCCCAAATCCTCCTGGGAGCGGGGAAAGGAAATGGTGCGACCATGCATGAGAAGGGACGTTTGCAGTGGCAAAAACATCCCACTGGCTCAGAAAATTGCTGCAGAATCGGGCTTGAAATGAGTTGAAATTGCTGAATCCAAGCGGATCTCATATCCCGGGCAGTTGTAATGCTGGCGTCAGCGCTGCGGCTTCCCTCCCGGGGCACCCAGGCGGGGCTGGCTGTGCTGTGCGGGGGGGAGTGGGCTGGTGGGGATGGGGGCTGCCTCAGGGGGGGCCTCTGGCATGGGGAGGGGCTCCAGCAGAGCTGGGATGGCCACAGTGTGGGGCAGGAGCAGAGCAGGAGGCAGGGTGCGTGGGTGTGCCATTGCCCCAGCTCTACCAGTGTCATACCAGTTTGGCTCCGGCTCCTGTGCGATGTCTCCTGTCCAGGAACATCCCTGTGCTCCAGCTGCCTGCACACAGGCAGGAAACAGCATTTCCAGTTTTGGAGGCTGCTTTCCTTTGTGCCACAGCCTTGCTCATGATAATTTGCTCTCTGGGCTTAGGTACCTGGACATGCCCCTCAAGGTTACCCCTGGGCTGGCATCCCCACCAGGTCCAGGTGGGCAGCACTCCGGTGTCCTCCCATTCCTGTCCCCATCCCCATTATGCCCCAATGATGACTGTTCTCAGGGGTGCTTCTACGCTGGGGTGATTGCTCCTGTGTGGTGTGCCCATGCCCAGGGCCTGCCCGTCAGCTGCATGTCCCAGTGGGGATGTGGGAGCAGGGCAGGATGCCCCTGCAGGTATGTGGGAACAGGGCTGGCTGTCCCAGTGGGGATGTGGGAACAGGGCTGGCTGTCCCAGTGGGGATGTGGGAACAGGGCTGGGTGGCCCAGGCACACAGCAGCAGGACCCGCTGGCACCACGCATGTTGCAGCTCGTTCCCCTTGCATGAAAACATTTGGCTGGAAGCTTAGTGCGGCCTCTTGTCTCCTCAGAGCAATCAGGATTTGTCACTGCCTGCAATGTTTAACGTCGTCTTCCAGAGGCTAAATACCGTGGGGAGCCGTGTAAGCCATGGAAATACCTGCATGAGCTGGGATCAGCCCGAGGCTGGCACAATGGGCTGGCAGCACTGGGGATGGGGGACTGGGAATGCCTGATGTTGGTCCTCGCCCCCAGTGCTCACGGGTGGGCTGGCATGAGCCAGGATGAGGATGCTGGCGGTCAGCATCTTGCTCCCAAAAGGCTCCCTGCAGCAGGGGGGCTGGGAGGCAAGTCTTGGGAGCGTGGGGGGCACTTGGGGGACCCTAGAACTGTGTGGGTTGGGGAAGAAGATGCTGGGGTCCCCAGCAGTATCTGACTGGGATCTGCCTGCCGAGGCGCAGGCAGCTATTTCTGTCAAGGTCAGTGTGTCTCCATGGGAGAGAAAGGAAAATGAGGAATCATGTCAAGAAATTACCTCCCTAATGGGGTCTCCCCTGCATGAGAGCATGGCGTGGGGATACCGGTATGCACTGGCTGTGCAAGGAGACAGGCATGTAACACGGGAATGCTGCATCTCTGGCCCTAAGACTGTAACATGCTTGGGTGCCCAGCAGGCAGAGCCAGGTGCCCAAGGGCCCATATCTCAGTTGCTATCCTTGGCTGGACATGTGTGCTTCAGTCCTGCAAGGTATTTTTCTGGGTCAGCTGCGGGAAGAAAATCCTGTTCCTGGTACAGGCAGGCTCTCCTCTGCTCTTCTTCCTCCTCCTCCTCCTCCTCCTCCTCACGCGCTCCCTGTTATCTAATTGGATTTGTCATGCTGGAAAGGCAAAGCCCTTCAGGACTGCACTGTGCTCTCACCAGTGTGATTTCACAGCTGGCCTTGGCACCCCAGTAGCCGACAAGTGAGTAACTCAGCTGGACACCATGGGCACCCCTGCTCCCCACCCTCCCCGACAGCCATGCCCACCTGCCTGGAACACGGCCACCACCACAGCTGGACCTGGGCCTCCAATCCTGCCCAACACTGGTCCCTGTCCCTAAGATCTGTCCCCATATGCCCCAGCCTCTGCATCCCATCCCCATCCCTCACCCCCTCCAGGGTGATTGCCATGCCGCCCGGAGATGTCTGAACTGACACGAGATGGAAGCGTTCACAGAAATGACATTTTCTCCAGCCTGGGGAGCTTATCCTCCGTTTAAAGAAAACTAATATAGAAGCTGCCCTGTTGTGCCGTGGCTGATGGTATCAGGCTGGCAGCCGCCGGCGCTCAAAGCCGCGATAAATCTCAAAGAGCCGAGCTGGCTGCAGCCGCCCCACAGAGAAGGGCTGAGCCGTGTCCTGGCGCTGCTGCGGGGATACAGCGCTGAGGGGACAGCTCAGGGCGGGTACCGTGGAGTGACCCACAGGGTCCCGAGCATGCAGGGAGCGGGGAGTCCGCGGCGGGGATGGTCCCAGCGCTGGACTGGCCGGTGGCGGGGCTGCAGCAGAAGCCGGAGAGCTAAGCAGCCGCCCGGCGAGGCTCAGGAGCTGCCTTGGGGCTGGGCCGGGCCGGGCCCGGGGGTGGCGGGGGCGCGGGGCAGCGGAGCGCGGGGCGCTGCTGCCCCCTGCCGGGCAGCGCCCGCCGAGCACCCGGCGCCGCGGGCGTGGCCTGTGCGGGACGGGACGGCGGGCGCGGCCTGCGAGGGACGGGACGGCGGGCACCGCCTGTGTAGGGACAGCGGGCGCGGCCTGTGGAGGGACGGCGGGCACCGCCTGTGTAGGGACAGCGGGCGGGGCCTGTGGAGGGACGGCGGGCACCGCCTGTGGAGGGAAGGCGGGCACCGCCTGTGGAGGGACGGCGGGCACGGCCTGCGAGGGACGGCGGGCACCGCCTGTGGAGGGACGGCGGGCACTGGCCTGTGGAGGGACGGCCTGCATGGCCCTGCCGCCCTTGGGTGCTGCCCGCTGCCTCTGCTTGTCCCCCTCGGGGCCTGTCCTGCTTCTGACCAGCCTGAAGTCCTCCAGCACCTGTAACCAAGCTGCCAGATGGGATCCTGGCCGTGTCCCCATCATGGCTATAGTTACGTGTTGCTCAGGCATCAAGGCCTGTGGCAGGGATGGTGCTGGGGAGTCACTGCTGAGGTCATCAGGAGTTCCCTTTGTTCCAATCTCTTCTGCCACCACTGGCCTTTTCCTGCCCTGATGCTGCCCTTCACTGGGCCCAGTAGCCCTGACTTGTCCTGGAGCTGTGGAGGATGAGGGACACCCCCTCTCCATGCCGGCCCACGCTGGGTGAGTGCCAAAGGTGGATGCCTGGAAGCAGCAGCAGCAGGAGATGAGAGGCTGAGGAGAGTACAGTGCTGAGCTTTGAAGGCGCCTGACAGGCTGTCGGGGCGCTGCCAGCCACGCTGACAGCTGGGTACAGACACCCACCCCCCGTCCCCGCCACTGCTGCGCTCTGATCACAGCCTCGCCGTCACTTCAAAGCACCCGCCAGATGCAGGTGGGTTGTCATGCAGCCTCCCACCCCATGGTTCCACTCCTCCTGACCCACAGTCTTGCTTCTCCCACCCCACCTGGCCCAGATGCACTGAGGACCCCAGCTCCAGGGACAGGGAGACCAAGGTACAAGGTAGACAAGGTCCCAAGAAGAACTTGCAGCAGGTGATGGCCTCCCAGTGCTGTCACTGTCCTGTCTCTGTGGGGCAGAGTCCCCAGCCCCCAGAGACAACTGGGGACCCTTGAGGTCCAGGCAATATTTTGTGGTGACAGCGAAATGCATGGCAAGGGACAAGGAGGAGGAGCTGAAGCATGACATTCCTAGGCACAGGGTTCACACAGTGTGCCTGAGACAGGTCATTGCTATCCAGACAGAGATGCCCACCGTGCTGGGACGCTGGGGGCTGCCAGTTCAGCTTGCCTGGGGTAAGACAACACACACCCCTGTCCCAGCCCAGCTCGAGAAGGAATTTTCCATTCCCGAATGCAGGTTGGGGAAAGGCGTGTTTGCAGCAACCCCCTCCTCTCCCTCCCCTCACCCATCACTGAAGCAGCTCAGGAAGGCGCCTGCCTTGTTCATCTCCAGGAAGGTGCAGAGCAAAAGCCTCCCAGGAGAGAGAGATCCCTGGAGGGGAGCAGGGACCCTGGGCAGCTTCAGGGGCAGTCTGCAGCCCACTTTCCAGAGGAGCCACCCTGAATGCAGCCATGCCGCTGCCCCTTGCCTGCTGCCAGGACGGGGAAGTTCTGACACGACCCCAGGACAGCAGCGCGCCCCAGCTCGTTGTCGGCATCCTGCGAGCCACCCGGATCCCCGGGCTGCACTACATGTGTACCCGGCCCCAGTCCCGCCTGCGCCGCCTGCTCTGGAGCCTGGCCTTCCTGGCCTCCGCCGGGCTGCTGGCCACCGGCACCGCCGACCGCCTGCACCACCTGCTCTCGCGCCCCGTGCACACCCGCGCACGCCTCGCCTGGGCACCCCAGCTCCGCTTCCCGGCTGTCACCCTCTGCAACCCCAACCGGGCACGCTTCCTGCACCTCACCAAGCCCGACCTCTACTCGGTAGGAGAGTGGCTGGGGCTGGCCCGGGAGAACCACTCGCTGGTGCCCGAGATGCTGGCCGTGCTGGGGGAGGACCAGCGTGCCTGGCTGACACGTCTGGCCAACTACTCGCGCTTTCTGCCACCCCGCCGCTCTGAGCGCACCATGCAGAGCTTCTTTCACCGCCTGGGCCACCAGATCGAGGACATGCTGGTGGAGTGTCGCTTTCAGGGAGAGCGCTGTGGCCCCCAGCACTTCACTCCTGTGAGTTCCCTCCTGGAAGGTGCAGGACAGCTGGGCTGCCCCATGGGTACTGGGAATGATGCTTCACCTCCACTCCAGCAAGGGTGGAGGAGTGGTACAGTCAGGAGTCAGGCTGAGATGAGCCTTTCCAAAGGTCATGAAAGACTGTACCTTCCTTCCATCACCTCTATGGAATCAAAAAGGAGTTTCTGGACCTCATCCTTCTTGCAGAATACTTGACTAGATCCCTGCCTGCTCCCTTACCACTGCTCTCTCCATCCCCAGGTCTACACACGCTATGGTAAGTGCTACACCTTCAATGGGGATCGGAGGAATCCACGTGTGACCCGCCAAGGTGGCATGGGCAACGGGCTGGAGATCATGCTGGACATCCAGCAGGAGGAGTACCTGCCCATCTGGAGAGAGACCAGTAAGTGGGGCTATGGCTCAGGCAGGGCACAGGTGATAGGTGCTAGGATGCAGGGTTGCTGGGCAGGCAGAGCACCTTGTGAGGGGATTATGGATAAAGCAGGGCATCAGAGGGGTGCAGGTGCTGGGTCAGTGCAGGCAGGCATGCAGCACCTCTGTACTCCCACAGATGAGACATCATTTGAAGCTGGCATCCGGGTCCAGATCCACAGCCAGGATGAGCCACCCTATATCCATCAGCTGGGCTTTGGTGTCTCGCCTGGCTTCCAGACCTTTGTGTCCTGCCAGGAGCAGCGGGTAAGGCGGGATGCCCCACAGCCTGGGGAAGTGCCTGCTGGCACTTAGCCCAGCACAGCCCCGTAGCAATGCCCTTCTCACCCCAACAGCTCACCTACCTGCCACAGCCGTGGGGGAACTGCCGGGCCAGCATGCAGGGGGAGCAGCTGCTGCCTGGCTATGACACCTACAGCATCGCTGCCTGCCGCCTCCAGTGTGAGAAGGAGGCTGTGGTGCAGAGCTGCCACTGCCGCATGGTCCATATGCCAGGTGAGGGGTGTGCATGATGGTGTTAGGGGCACCCCACTGCCCCAACAGTCCTGCTGGGGTTGCTCCAACTCCCTGCAGTCTGCACCCAAAGATCACCTCTGCCCCAACACTCTGTACCCAAGGATTCCCTGGGTCCCATCTCTCTCCACCCAGGGACCACCCCATTCTCTCCACATGTTGGGTCAGCCCCCTGTCCTATCCTCCTTACACCACAGGTCAGCACCTTCCCTGTTTGCCTTGTACCTGGGCCACATCTGCCCCAACCAACCTGCACCCAAGGGTCACTCTTCTCCATTTCCTCTGCACTCTGCCCTCGGCACTACGTCCAAGGGAGTGAGTTAAGAGTGGGGGGCAGAATCTGCTGGACTCCCCCCCTCCCAACCACCTGCTTCTCCACAGGCAATGAGTCCATCTGCTCCCCTAATGTGTACATCGAGTGTGCTGACCACACGCTGGGTAGGTGCGGCAGTGGGTGGGCATCTAGGGGCTGGCCGAGCGCCCCAGGGAGGGGCTGGAGATTGTGGCTGTGCCAATGGGTGTCTGCCCCCAGACGCAGCAGTGGAGGACAGCCAGGAGCGCTGCAGCTGCCCCACACCGTGCAACCTGACACGCTATGGCAAGGAGATCTCCATGGTCCGCATCCCCAACAAGGGCTCAGCGCGCTACCTCGCCCGCAAGTACAACAAGAACGAGACCTACATTCGGTGAGTTGCCAGCACTGGGGTATTCCAGGGGGTAGGCAGGGGGCTGGGGACCCGGGGAACTTCCACTCCACTCCTGGCAGCATGCAGAGAGAGGGTCCTGGCATACTTGGTTTCTGCAGCATCCTCTGTGCACGGGTGTTTTCACTAGAGCTTCTTCCCAACTTGTCCAATCTTCCCAGCCCTCCTGCCAGCACCTGCCCACCCCACTGTCTCTCCTGGCCTGGGACATGCCCCATCCATGTCCCCACTGCACCAGCCCAAATATTCACGAGGGCCCTGGGAGCATCTGGGAGCACCTGAGAGCTGGAGGGCTGGGTGACACGGGAGGTTTGAGGGAAGTGGTGCAGGAGGGTCCAGACCAGCCCTTTTTGCTCAGCATAATGGTGTCCCCACAGGGAGAACTTCCTGGTGCTGGACATCTTCTTTGAGGCGCTCAACTACGAAGCCATTGAGCAGAAGAAAGCCTATGACCTTGCTGGGCTTCTCGGTGACTCCCCTCACCTTCCTCTGGGGCCCTAAGGCGTGGAGCTCTGGGTCCCAGCCCTGGGAGGATGAGGGTCTGGTGGGGAAGGAATCACACAGAGCAGCAGCCAGCCACAGGCTGGCTGAAGGGTGGAACACTGCTGACTGTCCCCTATCCCGCATGTCCCCCACACCCTTGGGCCTGCTGACCCTGCCCCCATGGCTGCTCTGTGCCCCACCATCTGGCAGCCTTGGCACTGCCCTGCTGGCCCGCCCCCGGCTTCCAGTGGGCTGCACAGCATCTCCTGGTGACCATCTTCCCCTCCTCCTCCACAGGGGACATCGGGGGGCAGATGGGCCTGTTCATCGGTGCCAGCATCCTCACCATCTTGGAGATCCTGGACTACATCTATGAGGTGTGTTAGCCTTCAGGGATGTGTCTCAGCAGTGGGTACAGAGATAGGCTTCCTGGGGAGGGCATAAAATGTGTGGCCACCCCAGAGGGCTATAGCAGCTCCCAAATTAGGGAACACCCAGAGGAAGGCAGTGGGAGGAGAATGGGTCCCCCTGCATTCCTCAGTGACCTGAGGACAGGGAGGGTGGTGGGCCAAGGTACTGTCCCACTATCCCTGGGTGAGAAGGGGAGCAGGCAGCAATTCTGTGTAGACTGGGGTGTGCGCACACAGAGTGCTACCTGTGTGCAGGTCTAGGTCTGACCCCCCATCTGCACCCAGGTGATCCGAGATAAGATGAGCCGGGTCCTGCGCCGCTCCAAGCCACCTCTGAAGAAGCCCTCAGGCAGCATCGCCACACTGGGATTGGAGGAGATGAAGGACCAGGTACCCCTGCAGGGCTGGGCTGCCTGGAGGCTGTGAGGACAGGGCCTGGCCACTGTCTGTCCCCACTCCACAGGGAGGGGACATCATCCCAAGATCGAGGGTGGCTCTGCATTTAGGTGCCTTCAGGCTGCAGAGTCAGGGCAGTCCCAGGGGGGCAGGGAGCTGGGTGTCCCCTGAGGAGCTCCTGTAGATAGACTGTGATGGGTGCGAGGACTAGGGAGGTGGCAGGATGCATGGAATCTGTGTCCACCCTATTGACTGCCTTCTCCACAGAGCCCCTGTGAGACACTGGGTCGGCACGTGGAGGGCGCCTACAATGCGGGCATCCTGCCCAACCACCACCACCGCCACCACTATCCTCACCAGGGAGTCTTCGAGGACTTCGCCTGCTAGGCAAGATTGGGTTTGGGGGGCAGCCCCCTGTCACCCCCCTCCCCAGCGTTCTCATGGAGAGGGACTGTGGCACTGGGTGCGGTGGGCACAGGCCCCTGCCTCCCCCACCCCACTGCCAGCACCAGCCACACCGTTCGCCCCCAGTGATGCCACTGGAGCTGCCTCAGCACCGGCACTGGAGCAGCCCCCTGGCCCTTTTGCCTGTCCCCTCTGCTTGCCCCAAGCACGTGGGCTCAGCCCAGTTTCAAGCACACAGCGTGGAGGGGGATGGGCATGCCAGGGGGTTTGGGGGAGCAGCAGGTGTGGGCTAGAGAGGCCCTGGTGCTGCAGAGCATGAAGGGGGTAAGCTGAGGTTCCTGTGAGCCCCTCCAAGCCCTCCCTTGCTGACCCCTCCTGGGTGGTGGTCTTTGCCCTGCATGGTTTTCCTTAGGAGAGAGACATGCCTGGAACAGCTTCCTTCTGCCCAGGAACCACCTCCTCCCCTTCCTGCTGCAGGGCAGGGCAGCATTGCAGGGCACCCCTCTGAGCAGCATGGCCCTCGTGGCCAGCCCAGGGACACCCCAACTGCAGCCACACCTGCATGGCACCACCCTGACCCCTGGCACTACCACCACCACTGTGACACGCCCCTAAACATCTGCCCACCCTTGCCCAACCTCATGCAGTCTCTCAGGGCTGCAGCCCCTCCATCACTGTTCCCAGCCAGACCCCTGCACTGTGACTCCCCCTGCCACTCCAGTATTGGCCCCCAGTAATTCCCCGTCATTTCAGCACTGCAAACCTACTGCCTCCCCCGTCTCCTGCCCCAATCTGTTGTGAACCCATCCTCTCCTTGCCCAGCTATTGCCCAGAGTGGCTCATCCCTTGGTGTAGCTGCCCGGCACAGCCCAGGCAGCGTGGCGGGTCCTGCCCTCACTCCCCTGCCTGTCGCTGCTCTTTTGCACCATGCACGTACCCCTTGCCATGCTCCCAGCCCCAGGTGCTGAGCATCCTCTGTGCCTCCCCCAGACTGCACATGGTTAGGAGGGTGCTCTGTGCCCAGCCCTGTCCAGACAGCCACAGTCCAGCCCACTGGCCGGAGCCTTGGCCAAAACTGGCACCCACAGTCCTCCTGCCTGCCCTGAGATGGTAGGACGCACAGCAGGACGCACGGCAGGACCCACAGCACTTCCCCTGTCCTGTTCTACATTGCCTCCACCCCCTCCACTGTAGCAGCAGACACCAGCGCAGGGCAAATTGCCCCAAAATATCTCAGGAGGGGGGGCGAGCTGGCAAAGCCCCCCTCAACACACACACTTGGCAGAGGGGGACCCCAGGGCAGGAATTTGGGACCTCTGGGGAAGGCTGGGGCTGAGCCAGGCAGCCTCTGGCCCTGCTGGTTTGGTCCCCATCCTTGGTGCCCACAGATGGATCACGGCCATGTTGTGCCATGCCCAAAGCCATAGATGCAGGAGGAGCCATCATCCCTGCAGTCCTCAAGGCCCCACACATGGGAGGTGCAGGACAGGAACCAGGGCACCAGCAGCCCTGGCTCTGGGTCTGCATGGTCCAACAGCTCCCCTGAAGTATGCACCCACATGTAAGCATGTTCCCGTGGGTGCAAGCACCCAGCTGCGTGGTGTTCCACGTTCCCCTGTGTGGGGGATATACAGTGAGCCTCCCAGCAGGTGAGCCACACTGATGCTCCCCAGGGAGCCCTCCAGAGCACCCTGTGCCAGCTCCCCATGGGGTTCCCATGCGCCAACCTGCAAGCAGTAGGGTTCCCACAGGGGTGCCACATGTTATCCCAGGAATGTGCCACGGCCATGCCAGCCAGCCTTACACCAAGGTCTCCTGCAACAAGGAGGGGGTGCAGGATGTGTCCCCTTCTTGCCAGTGGGAGCAGCAGGCCCTGAGCAGGGTGGGCACGGACACCATGGTGGGAAGGCCAGCACAAACTGCCCTCGTGCTGGTGAACGTGAGATGTGCGTCACTGTTTTATAAATGTACAAATGCTCCCTAATAAAGAGGCACAAGTAGGTCCAGAGATGCCTGTGAGGGCTGATGGGGCAGAGAGATGGGTGAGACACCATCCTAGAGGAGAGGTGGCGGTGGGACCCAGGGAACACTTCACAATCTTGTGCTCATGTACAAGGGGTGCAAGGTGAAACTGAAACAGGGGAGACAGAGGATGGGTGGAGGGGAAGGGGGGGCCCTGCTGGGGCTTTCCCTGGCAGAAATGCTCTTCCAGTTCCTGCCTTCTCCAAAACTTTATCCATCTGCCCCAGCTACACTGCAGCACAAAGGGGACACAGGAGGAAACAGAAGCTGACCTCTTGGAGAAGGCTGCCAGCACCAGACACCACAGGTTTCCTTCTAAAGCAGTGAGGGCTGAAAAATCCTGAGTTAACTGGGTGCAGCTGGGATACAGGGCCACATCCCACAGATCACGCCATGCCCTGTGAAAAAAGCATTGAGCTTGGGTGCTAAAGGGAAAAGCAGGGAAATAGCTACATGTTCCATATCTTGTTATCATCAAGTAAGAAGATTGGATCCCTTTAGGATGAGACTGTCCCTGCCACCAGACTCTGACCCATCTGCCCCTCTACAATGCCCTGTCATTTCACCTGCACCAAGACAGTAACTGGGAGCTGATGGTGCTTCCTGTTCTACTGTGAAGACGTGTCACAGGAGCTGAGTAAGGAGAGCAGGATTGTGTGGTGGGCCCACAAGGTCGTTCCTCATTATGTCCTCCAGCTCCTCCAGCACCATACACAGGAGTGAAGCGTGGCAGAAGGAAAGGCTGAACTTCATGCATGGCCCATCCCAGCTTCTATGCCAACAAAGCAGCCTCAGGACCATTCCCAGGAGCCCTGTAGTGATGATCTAACAAAGATTTGACATGTATTTTTCTCTATTGCTCTCACCACCTTTATTCTTTAATTTGACAACTTCCAGGTGCTATCTGGAAGTGACAGCTCCTGTCACTTCCACTTCTCCAAACAGGACAGGCAGACGACATGAACCGAGCACCACTCCCTGCCTACGATATGCCTCATGTCCCAGCACAGATGGCACTGGGCTGAGGAGGGCCAGTGGGACAACCCAGGTTTAGCACCCCAGGGTCAACCACAAACCCCAGTGCTTTGGCTCCTGGGTGCCCCCTCCCATGCTGTGCCTGTTCAAGGGCCAGCAGGGACTTAGTCCTGCCCAGAGATGGAGATGCTGCCACCTGGGGCTCACCCAGCACAGCACCGCTTGAAACACCTGTAATGAACCACATGAAATAGCTGGGGCATAATTAGAAGGAGATCCACTACAGTGAAACAGGCCCTTAATTTTAATGAGCACAGTGCTCTGGACAAATGCCAAGTACCTGATCACAGCAGGACCGGCTGTACTGGCGACAGCTTCTGTCACCACAGAGGTGACAACCCCAGAAGACACAGCAGGAGTGGCAGTAGGGAGTAGGCACCAGGATGGAGCAGGCAGCAAGGATCTCTTCTGTCTATGAGGCAGGCATCTCCTCTGGGCACTTTCCAACATGCCTCTGCTGCCACGAACAGTAATTACATCTGTTCTCATAGAAAAGCTGCATTTCAATGAAAGAAAAACCCTCCAGCTTGGGAGCAAAGGGTTTGAAAGTAAGCCCTGAAATGCAATGGGACATGTAGCCTCACTGCTGTCACCTCCTCCCCAAGCATGGAGATGCTGATGGTGACAGGCAGCACCTGGAGAAAGGAGTGACTCTCAGCATGTCTGTATGGCATGCAAATGCCAAGCTCACTGCTTTGCTCTTTGATCAGTTGCCCATGACCCCCTTGCTGGAAAAATGGATTGGTGGTGCCAAGCAGTCAGGCCAGGCAAGGGACACACAGCATCCACTTTCCAGTACTCAGTTCCTGACAGTAGGCAAGGAGGCAGCTGGAAAAACCAAGGAAGCAATTAAAATAAAAATCCAAGCAAGCTGCCTGCCTCTTCCCCCAGTGCCAGAGCTTCAGGGTCTTGCATTCTGCCAGTGCTGGGGTGGTGTGTCCCCAGAGGGGACATCCCTGGGCATAGCCAGATATGCCAACACCCCATGGAAGGAAACCCCTGCAGGAAGGCACACGCTGACAGCAGCTGTGCCTGCACCTACAGCTTTCCCTCTTCATTGAAATGCTCTGATTTCCCTGAGCTTGGCCAGAAAACCCCCTAACCAAAGCCCCACACACCCTTCAGAGGGGCTAAGCAGTATGTTGGACATCCAAGGCATTGGATGCAGGCACAGCTTGGTACCTCCCTGTCTGCTCCTCCTCAAGCAGACCAGCTTCTTCTGCCTTCACTTAAAGACAGGAGGAAATGTTTGCTGGAATTGGATCTTGGCCTGTGGTCAGTAGAGCTGCTCCTGTGTGACAGGCACCCCTGGCCCCTTCCCAAAAAAAGCACAGGGAAGAAAGGGCATTGCATTTCCCCTTGCCTTCCAGCCCTTTAGGGGCATGGCTGCAATTCCCATATCCTCCCAAAGGTCAGCCATCAAACTGATTAATACTGCTGGGCCTGAAGTAGCTTTGCCACAGAGTTGAGCACAGCCTGAAATGACCCAAGCAAGGCTAGAGAAGTAGGTTTTGCCTTCCCTGCTCACAGGCTCACTGTTGTGTTTGCATACACAGGAAAACAAACCACGGGGGGAGGGAGAACAGCAGTAACTTGGGTTTTCCCCAGTTTGAGTCTCTTTCCTCGCTACAGTGCAAAAATGAGAGGAGGCAGGAGAGAAGTCAGGTGCCCACCCAGGCCCAGTGTATTCAGACATGCCCTTGTGCTTCAGAGCGCTCCGAACCACCTCTTCACTCTCTCTTCTGAAAAAGTTCCCAAGAGAACATTGCTCTGTCTCTGTTGATTGCTGTGGTGAGCCAGTAACTCTTAGAAAATTTCTGCAAGGGAAGCAGAAGTCTACAGTGCAGGAGACAAGTCTTCTCCTGCCTCATTTGTAAAACTGACCTTTCACTGCCCTGCCTCTGCAACTGGATAAGTGCAAAAATCCACACATTGTATGAAAGTACAGGTCAAGCCCGAAGAGGGATCACAGAATGTCTCTGTTTTCTCATCTGCCCACATCAGCTGTTCCTTCTGCCCCTTTCAAAGGTGTCACTGTCCCAGTCTGGCCCCTTGCCTGCACCTGCTAGCCTGATGAGGGCAGGAGAGGGGCAGTGCACCTGTGCCCACGCCCCTGTTGCCACAGGTCTCTGCCACATCCCAGTGAGCACAGCCAGTACTCACTTCACAGCCAGCGCTCACCTTGCTTGCGTCACCAACCCCCTTCCCAAAGTTTTGCACATCCTTCTTTGTGGTTTAATCATGTTTTGATGCTGCAGATAGCCTGGCAAACACTAAAACAGCTTCAGACCCTGCGAGCTCCCTTGAAAAGGGAGCAGTAACTGTGCTGGGAGTGCCACAAGCAGTCATTTGCTCATACATATGCCAGAGCAGGGAGCCTCTGCTGGTATTGATAGTGCAGAGTGTTAAGTATGCAAATACCTCTAACTCGTCTGGGCGAACAGCAGTGAGGCAACAGCAACTTTATCTTGACAGTCTCATAATAATTAAATGACAATTCTGGGTTTCTTTTCACAGCCAACTTGATTTGAAGCTGCTTTATTACCATTTGGATACTCTTCTAATGCCTAATCACATCTTACTACTTGGTCCACTTTTCAAAGGATAAATGTATCTGTAACACACCTGCATCTGCCTCACTCCCTCTGCCCCAGATTTCCACTTGAAGGGAATTAAGGATGTGCTCAGGGAAGATCAAAAATAGAAATACTCAGAACAAGCGAACAGTTACTGCCTGAAATATAATAAAATTATATTTAAACATATACACTCCTACACCATGGATACAGAGACTGGAGCAGGAAGAGATGAATGAGGTATCCTTGGAAAAGGCATACCACACAGCCCAGGGGCCTCCATGAGTTTTGCTGAGCACTAGCAGCCTTGATAAGTAATAGTGAGTAGGTTCAGTTAATTTTCTTGAGGGTGTCTCTGATACGTGTATTTCATGAAGCAGTAAAACATGATGAGTAAAGGCCTGGTGGGAAGGGCACATGGAGTTATGAAAATCATGCCTGAAGCAGGAAGCACAGGCAGGGGACACAGTCCCCACACCTCATAATGTAAATAGGAGTGTTAGGTGATGAAACAGTCCAGGACAGGACCACAGTGCTCTACCCAACTAAGAACTGGAAAACACAAGTGCTGAGAAGCCCTGAGATGTAAAACAGCTCCAAAAAGAGTGAGAGCAATGCAGAGAGCAGATCCAGCACCAGTGATCCAACGCAGTGCTCAGATCAAGTTTTTAGCCTGGGAGCTCCCTTCAGAGCTGATCCCAGATCCTGGAGAGCAGAGTTCACCTCACTTGAGCAGCCAGCTCAGTCTGCTCTGACATGGACCAGGAGTCCCCCATGACTCACATACAGACCACAAAGGCTGTTACAGACATAGCAGATGTGGGAGGACACACAGCTCCACCAGCCCTTTACTAGTGCTTTTCCACCCACAGACAGGGCTGAGGAGGACTGGTCAGTGGGACCACAAGTTTACAGCAACAGGAAAGACAGGGCAGTCTGCACTGGACTTCCCACATCAAGGGGCTCAGCATCCTGCCACACAACCAGTGATGGCAACAGGCAGCTACAGCAGGACAGCCCCAGCTGACCGTGAGCATCAGAGGAAGTGCAGGACTCCTGCTGCAAGCTGCAGGGGTTCAAGCAGGTATTTCCAAGTGTCTGCTTGGCACATCTGCCAGCCTGTCCATAAGGCAATGGGCTCCCACAGCCTCCTTAAGAAGCAGGCATCTCCCTGCTCAGGTAAAGGATGTTGCAGGTGCTCGGGGAAAGAAGCATCTCTGTAAGGAATCTGTCCAGCCAGCTGCAGACAGAACTTATACAAGCAGCCAGCACCTACCACCACAAAGACCCCCAGCAGAACACCCATAGTTGCCTCATGAGAGAATTAGCCAGACCCACAAGGTACATCTCTCTCCATTTTATTAGTGTAAATGCACCCCATCCCCCCTCCTTTCCCCCCTATTAAATACAAACCAGGAGCAGTGAGCGGCTCCTCAGTCGCTTTCTCCTTAGGAGATGCACAGCCAAACCCTCTGCCATGCCCATCAGTGTCAGGCACAATGTCCCTCGACCCTGAGGGCAGCCCCACAGCGGGGAGGGATCCCACCTCTGTCAGGAGGCTCTCGTCTGAGGGCTGTGACCTCCGACGTCCTATCAATACTGCAAAGGCCAAAGCGGCCTGGGTCATGGTTCCCATGGGGAGCAGCTCACGGTACATGAAATCAGCAGGATCCCCTCTGGCACCCCCTACACCCAACGGCCTCAGGGGCCCAAGTTCCTCACACCCCAACCAGCCAGGAGCACTCCAGCTCATTGCCAAGTGTCAAACCCCAAAACCAACATCCTTATTGCTCTTTTGGGATGGGATGTGCCCCATTCCACTGTCCAAGCTTGTGGCGGGCACAGGGACATGATCCTCCCTGTACAACCAGGCCAATGCTCCAAAGGAGCAAGGAGCACATTCCCGTCCTAGGACACTGGGAGAACTATGAGGGATCACTCCAGGCCCTGTGGCAGTTACAGCCCTGCAGAAGGGGGACTTTGGGCTCTACATTCCCCCAGTTAAGGGGGAACAGCAAGAGACACAGTAGCCCATCTCCCCAGTGCTCAGCAGCAGGGCCAGGACAGATGAATGGGGCCAGCAGCCACCAGCTCTGAGTGAGGAGCCAGGTGTTCCAGCTTGCAGCTCAGTGACTCTGACCCCATCTTGCCCGGGGTCTGTACAGCCATGGCTGCTTGAGAAAGACCCAGGCACCCTGGGCTGGCAGACCCCGGCCTGGGGAGCCCCAGTGGGGCAAGTTACGAGCTTGGACACCAGCAGCCGCTGCAGCCGCTGCAGAAGGAAGACAGATTAGGGCAGAAGAAGAAATAGAGTGGGCAGGCAGGCATAACATGGCAGGGCCAGCCCCTCCACCATCCAGGGTTCAGGTGCTGTTCCCCTGCTCCTGCTCAAAAAGGACCATGGCCAGCTGGGAGCGAGAGCCTACGCCCTCCAGGCTGCTTTGCACACAGCGGTGGTAGATGTCCTCACTGAGCCGGGGGTTGCAGGCCTGGTGCCGGTAGCGCTGCAGCAGGGCAGGCTCCACAGCCCGGAAGACATGGAGGTTGGAGTACTTGATGAACATATCGTAGATGTCTAGGGTCTCCAGGATGTCCTCATTCTCCTGCACGTCCCCCGCCATGCGGGTGCGTGCTGCCATGTAGTCAGCGTTGTAGAAGCAGGCTTCGTGGAAGACGTCACGGTCAAAGCGCCCCATGTCCCTCAGCAGGTCCAGTGTGGTGGGTGGCACCTGGTTGTGGTAAGCAATGGCTGGGTTGTAGCCCTGGAAGTGGATGGGGAAGAAAACCTGCCAGTTGTTTATGGTGTTCATCCGGCAGCGGTTAAGGAAGTCAATGGTGACCTCTGTCCCCACACCAGCCACAAAGAAAAGTGTGTCCACAGGATGCTTCTTGGAGATAATGTCCATGACCTTGATTTGGGAGGGGGCGTCTGTCTTAACACTGATCCAGGGGATCTTTACTTCTGCATACTTGCGCTCATACTCAGTGATCTGGGACTTCACAGAGGCAAAAATGTCATTCTGGGTGACTCGCTGGGCCTCAAAGGGGTCATAGATGAAGAGGAAGGTGAGCACTGCATTCTCACTGCTCTCAAAAGCGGCTGCCGCATAAGCCTCCAGAAAGCGGGCAGCGTAGTCCCGGTCATGGGCTGTCAGCGGCAGGATGACATTGATGCGACTGGCCTCTGTCACATAGGGCATGGGGATGATCTCCACCTCGCTGAGGGGCCGCACCAGGTGCACTCGCTTAGTGATGGAGCGGCTATGTCCCTTCTGGGTGACCACCTCCACCTGAAGGTCCAGCGTGTACTCCATGCCACGTGTGGGGTCGAAGCGCCGGTAGCCGTTCACCAGTTGCTGCTTGCGGACGTGGAGCACCGGCTGGTACTTGCGGTTCAGCTCCTCCATGGCCGTGGCCACCACATCGGCCACGTCTGCCAGATCCGCACCATGCAGCTCACACTTGGGGGAGCCATCCACACAGGCATAGACCTGCTCCTCTGTGAAGTAGTCCCAGCGCAGCACCTCAAAGCGAGTTTTGGGCTGGAATGGGGGCGGGATGCCAATGGGCCATGTGGCGATGTGGTCCCCATCCACAGACAGGCTGCTGGCGTTCTGGATCTCCATCTGCAAGATGAGAGACAGACAAGTGAGAGCCAAGGCAGGCACAAGCAGGTCTTCCAGCTCTGGCAGCACTCAAGCTGATTTCTGATACACAGAGATTAGCCAGAGCTAGCTCAAAAAGCAGTGCCAGAACAAGTGTGCCCTCAATCGGACTCCTGTCCAGCACCTCAGATTTTCTCCCCCACCCTACCCAGCCTTTGTCAGGTAGTGCCCCTGCACTCTGCACCCTTCTGTCCTCATCACCCTGAACCACCACTGCATCTCCAGGACCCATCTAGGTCCAAAGCTGCTTTCCAGACAGCAACACTGCCTCTGTAGCCACATGAGCTCAGCTGATCCTGTCTAACAGCAGGATCAGGTGAGAAACCCACAGAGAAACTAGAAAGCCCACAGGGATGACAAACAGAACCAAGACCCTCCCAGCCAAGCCAGGTCTCACCTGGAGCTGCTGGATCTCCTGATAGGTTCTCTCAAGCTCCACCTGTGCAAAGTACTTGTGCAGCCGGTACATCTGGAGGGGATCCAGCACAGGGTGGACAGTGAAGGCGCTCTGGAAGCGGAGGTCGGTCTCCCGTTCAGGGTCTGCGTTCTTCCCCAGCTCAAAATAGTGGTAATGCAGACCCTGCGCCAGCCAGGAAAGATAGGTCACAGCCAGCCCCAACCTGTACTCCCACACCACCAGATGCCAGCACAGCAAACTCAAAGGATGTCAGGGTGCAACAGCTAGTCCTCCCAGGATTGAGAGAGCCCACAGGGAGGAGGGAAAACACTGGGAATAGATCCAGACATCTCTGCTTCAGGACCTACCTCGTGTTCCTCAACACAGTTGACACCTGTGTAGTCAATGATGCAACGGCCCAGCCACTCATCAGGCCGGGCACTGAGGATGTCATTGCGGCAGCTCTCCAGGTGCTGCTGCAGGAGCAGGAGGAGGCTGCGGGACAGCAAGTAGCCAAACCCTCCATAGCAATAACGTCCCTCAGTGTCCCCACCAATGAACTCCTCAGGACGACCCAGGTAGAGGTGGGTGTCAATGCTGAGGTGGGCAACCAGGCGGCTGATGCGGTGTGCCTCTGTGTAGGTATCGTCCTGCACCAGGAAGAACCAGTCGAAATCGTTCACGTAGTGGTCCAGAAGGTATCTGACGGTCTGGTACATGTTCCAGATGGGCCGCTCGTCACTGTGTGTCACCACCGTCATGCCATGGGGCACCTTGCGGCCCCGTGTGCCGGTGAAGTACACCAGGCGCTCCAGGCGGTGGGCCAGCGTGCGGTTGACAGCCACCCCCAGAGTGTTCAGCGTGCTCTTGGAGGTCAGCACACCCACAAAGAGCCGCTGGCGCATCCCCAGCTCGGTGCTAATGTACCGGGTCCTGCAAGAAGAAGACAATGTAAGGCCCCTAGGGCACTGCAACCCATCCCAGCCTGCACCTCCCTGCTGTAACCAATGGTATCGACCTTGGTTCCTCTGCAGGAACTGCTCCCAGGCTTCAGACACAAACAAAAGACATCACCCCAGTATCACCAGCTGCCACTACACCTGTCTCAGAGGCACTGCAGAGCACTTTGCTGAGGTCCCCGTCAACATGACATCAAAGGGGACCCTACCTTCCCATAAGCTGGCCAGTCCAGCTCAAAACAGATGCTCTCAAAAGGCTGAGCACAGCTAAAAGCAGGAAACAGGGCTGTACAATCCAGCTGTAGCAGGGACATGACCCACCAGACACCCCAACCATGAGGCTAGCCCCAGACAGGTCTGAACTGCGAAGCACCTTCCTGCCACCCCTGCCAGTCATACTACTCTAAAGCAGGCAGGCAGGAGAGCCCGTGCTGCCCTCCCTGGGGAAGCCAGCCCCCACACAGGTTGCTGAAGCCAGCAAGGGGGCTGGTTGTGTCCCCCCGCCCAGCATGGCCCCCAGTTGTCGTGCTCACAATGACTTTCAGGTTTAATTCTCCCAGTCTGGCGCAGTAGCAGGAAGCGACCCCCCCCAGCACGTCCCCCCACCGCCGCCTGGTACACAGTGGCCTCATTCAGCCCCCTTCATCCGCCCACCACCTCGCCAGGACAAGGAGGCCCTTTCACTGCCTACTCCCTGTCATCCAGGGGACGCTGGGATGGGGCTGCAGCCGACTCCGGAGCGGGCTGGCGTTTGTAGCACTGGGTGGGGACGTGCCACCACGGCAGGGGTCCCTGCTCAGACAGGAGGGGACGGTCGCAGGGTGCCCGGCAGCACGTGCTGCAGCAGGCAACCTTCGCACAGCGGGCACCGGCATGGGCAGGACGCTCTTCGCTGCGGGCTGGGGTTAAGGGGAGTCGGGCACAGGGGAGGAAAGGAATCAGCTGGGAAAGGCACTCTCAGTGAGAAAAACCCGTCTAGGTGGCTGAAAGGAGGGCACAGCATACCGCTAAGCCTTCTGTAAAGCCTCCCTTTGAAGCCCCCCAGCCCCGCCAAGGCAGGTACCGGAAGCTCGCCCGCAGCTACCCCCAGATAAACCCCGGTGAGCGGCGGCCCAAGTCCCCCAGCCCGGCCCGGCCCGGCCCGGCCCCCCCGCACCTGACGGCCTTCTTGGCGGCCCTGCCGGGGCTGGGCGGCCGGTAGGGCACGACGCGGGGCTCCCAGTTGTCAGCGCCCAGCGCGGCGGGCACGGCGTTGGGCCTGCGCGCCGCGTTGCCGTTGGCGGGGCCGGGGGGCGGCGCGGGGCCGCCGTCGAGGTGCGGGCGGGTGGCGGGGCGCGGCGGCGGCCCGCAGGGCTCCTCCACCCAAGTGACGCTGAGCAGGCTGAGGGTGAAGCCCAGCGAGACGCCGATGGCGACGGGCCCGGCGGGCCGCAGCACCGACAACACCAGCGACAGCCGCATGGCCGGGACGGGACCGCGACCGGGGCCGGCAGCCGCTGCCGCTGGCGGCGCCGCCGTCCGACGTGTCACCCGCGGGCCCCGCCCTGCCGCGCGTCACCCGCCCTGACCAATGGCCCGCGCTGCGACCGACGCGTCACGGGGCGGGGCGGCCAATCGGGGGAGGGGGCAAGCGTGGGGGCGGGGTCAGGTTGCCGGGAGACCGCGGGGCAGCGGCCGAGCCGAGGACGGCGCGCCGGGCTGTTCCGTGCCCGGCACCCCGCACCCCGCACCCCGCATCCCGTGCCCCGCACCCGGCACCCTGCACCCCGTACCCGGCACCCCGCACCCCGTACCCCGCACCTCTCGGGGCTGTTCCGTGCCCCGCACCCCGCAGCGGCGCCGGCTGGGCCGCCGGGAGCGCCCCCGGCTCTGCGGGCCAGCAGGGCAGCGCCTCAGGCCTCGGCTGCCGGCTCATAGAGCGGAAAGCGCATCTGCCGGGGACCGGCACCTGAGAGGGCTTTAGGGAGCATTTACCCGGCCTTTTGTGCCCGGGACACGAGGACCTCCGCGGGGCCGTGTGTCCCCTCCCCGGGACAGCCCAAACCACGGCGCTGGTGAATTCATAGTGGAATGTTAAATTCATGGTGGGCTTGAACCGCCAAGTTCCCCAAACCGCTGCCCGAGGGTCGTCCCTCGGTGTGGCTGGTGGCTGAGTCGTCGGGAGGACTAGCGGGGGCTGAGTGTTTCAGGTCAGAGCAGCACAGTGCGGGCTGCGGGCTGCAGGAGGCAGCTGGGCATGCCGCCTGCCTTTGGAGCAGGCATAGCAGCAGAGAAACGGCGGCTGGAAGACCTTTAGATGCACAGAACCAAACCATCCCGGGCAGTTAGAGAGCAGGCAGACACCAGGAGATCCCAGCAGCAGGGGCCTTTATCATGTGCTTCAAATGGGAGCAAAGGGAGCTCCTCCAAGTGGGGTCAGGTCACCATCCCACTCTGAGCTGTCTTGCAGCATAGATGCACCATTGCACAGGCCGCCAGAAAGAGCCCCTGGGCCAGACAGAGCTGAAAGAACCGTATCAGGACTGAGTTTGCTGCACAAACGGAGCTTCCAGCACAGGAATGATCCAACCCAGAAGCTGCAAGGCAAGCAGCCCTACATGGCTGCTCAGTGCCAGGCATTGCTGAATAAGGACAAGAAGGAGGACCTGGCCTTTCCGCCCGTTCCCAGCCCATGGCTTCACTTCCACAGCCTTGCAGCCGTTGGGACTCTCAAGTGCCCCTGGATTTACTCTGGGTGGGCAGATCATTCCAGCCTCCCATGAAACACAGCCCACTTGCCGTGGGGAGCAGCCAGAGCACTGCAGGGCACTGAGGGCATGTGGGGGCCCACTCAGCTCCAGGATCTCTTTCATTTTCTGAAACAAAGCAGCCTGTTTTCATCGGAAAGCAGTTGGCAGCATCCCACCTCCCTGAGATACTACACCATCATCCAAGCCCGGCTGCTTTTCATAGGCCTTTTTACTCTTGAATAGACCAAGACAAGCAATAGGCAAAAGCAGTCACGTGGATGGCAGTTTAATGAAGAACATATAAAAAGTAGAATCAGAGAGAACGCAATGGGATGAGGAGATACCAAAAGGAAAAAAAGATGCAGAGCTAAGAAAGGAACAGAGATCTTCCATGCACAGAGGTCAAAAAACAGTTGTGATGATCAAAAAACCAAAGTATCCTGTTTTCTGTACATAGCAAAATGCATTAGAAATAGATGTATTTGATTTCTTTTATTGGTTAGAATATTTAACTTTAGCCACCTTACACAAACCCAGATCATTTTATGCAAGTGATGAGAGGTTTCATTCTGAAATGACCCTGTTGATCTGAACTTATATTCAGATAGAGGTGCAGATCAGAGAAAGTAATGAAGTTTCCACAGTCTGAGCTCAGGAAACATGCATGGGAAGCTGAGGGCAGAGCACACACCTCCCCAGGGCTTGCTTGGCAGTGGCTGAGCCCAGGGTCCCCATGCCTGGCGGCCCTGGAAGATTCTGTAGGGAAGCAGCAGGAAGGCAGCAGTGCCGTTCCTCCAGCAGCCCCTTCTCAGCCCCCTGCCAGCTGCAGCTCCCGCCTTTGTCTCCCCAGTGCTGGCAGGGGCTGGGAAGGGGCTGCCAGAGGGAACGGCAGCTGCTGCCAACAGTCTTCTGTGTGCCAGGATTTCCCGGGGGTCCCTAGGCACTACAGCCAGGAGGTGCCAGCTCCAGAGAGCTCTGCCTCTGCAGAGCACCATGTCCCCCCACCTGCTTGCCATGGCTGTATCTCTCATCCACTCATGGGGGACGGGTCGGCAGCTGCTCCAGATACCCCTGACATGTGCATTTGCCCCTCTTGAACGCAGGCACTCCAGTCCCCATGGCCCTGGCACACTGCACTGTCAGGTCCCACCTGATACAAGATTATCCTGCAGTGCCCACATCCATACCTCGGCACCCTGTACTGCTCTGTCCCTGCACACAGTGCCGAGGGTCTTGCAGCCCTCGCAGCCGCTGCACACCCAGCACATGGCACACATGGCCCAGCGCGGGGTGTGCTGTGCCACAATGCGCGCGCGCACACACAACCTCGGGCTGCGGCCCCGGCACAGGGCATGGCACCCCAGTGTACCCCCAATGGGCACCCCAGTGCACCCCCAACTTACCCCACCTCAGCCCCGCCCCCTGCAGAGGCCCCGCCCCGCCTCCGGGGCCCCGCCCCCGGCGCGCGGTGACGGCGCGGTGACGTCAGCGGAGCTGTCCGCTCAGCACCGCGCGGCGGCCGCGCCGCCACCATGCGCGGGGTCCGCGGCCGGGAGCGCCGGGAGCGCCGGGAGCGCCGGGCGCCGCGGGGCCGCCGCCGCTGCCGCGCCGGGAGCGCAGGTGGGAGCGGGCGGAGCGGCAGAGGGGGGGAAGCACGAGGGGATCCGGCCGGCGGGTGACGCGCCGGACCCCTCGGGGGAAGGGCTGGGGCACCCGGTTCCCGATCCTTCCGTCGTCCGGCGGAGCGAGCGCGGAGCCCAGGATGGGCGTGCGGGGAACCCGCCGTAGCGCCCCCGGGACCCCCGCCCCGAACAAAGAGAGGGGCGGAGCGGCCCCGCGCCCCGGCGGCCTTTGCGGCCGTCGCTCGGCAACGCCGCGCCCGGCCCGGGGCCCGGCAGCCCGGCGGGTGCAGCGGGGCCCAGCCGGGGGGCGACGATGGGGGCGCCGCAGCGGGGCTGTGCCCCGGGCGCTGCTCTCGGCCTCCGCCGCGCTGTGGCCTGCGGGGAAGGGAGGGGGTTCGGGGGCCCGGGGCGGGCGGCAGCAGGTGGGTAAGTCCCGGCGCCAATGAGCAGGCGCTGGGCTCCCCTAGCAACAGTGCCCGCGCCAATGGGCGCCGCGAGCCGCCCGCACCGCTGCCCGCAGCCCTGCCCCGCAGCCCGTGCGGCCCATGGCATCCCCGCAGCGGCCGGCCAGCCCTGCCATGCCGCATCCCCGGTGCCCCGGGTCGGCAGAGCCCTGCTCTCACTGCACACACCATCGCCCATCCCCAGCAGGGCCGGAGCGTCGCGCCTGGGCTCTGCGGGTAAAGTCCAATCCTGCTTAGCGTCCCCCCGCGGGCTCGAGAAGAGGCCCAGCGCTTGGCTGCCCACTCCCTACCCGCCTGCTTCCTTGGGATTAGGCTCTGTGCTCGACTTCCCCACGGGGATTTGCCGTGGCTGGTGTTGCCTTCCCCAGCCAAAGGGAGGAAGGAGGTTGTCGGCAAGGGATGAGATGCCAGTGGAGCCTGTCTGGGCAGCAGCAAGGTGCTGGGCAACAGGAAGCCATGCCTGCAGCCTTTGCCCTCTTCCCAGCTCCTTCCCAGAGCGCTGTTTTTGTGAGCTGTCCTGAACTGGCCGCATAAACTTGGCACTTGAAAGGAGTGATGCTGGCCTGGGGACAATTTGTGACAATAAACCCATTCTAAACCAACTGAGCCTGTAAAGGGACTAGGGGAGTGAAGGGGTGATGGAACTGGCTCCAGGTGGGAGCATGCAGACGGACACTGTAATTAGGTTTAAACTGAAGCTGGATCAGTCTTTGCAGGGGATTATGACCCCTCCATCTGTGTAGGCGCTGCAGGGGGCCTGGTAACTGTTTGCTCAGCATCCCAGCATAGCCACAGTGTTACGGGTGAGCCCTTGGATAAGGGGCAGTGCCAGCTACAGCTGGTGCCCTTCCAGCCCCATGGATTGCTATGGGAGGGCTAGATCTAGTGTGAAGGCCCAATTTGTTTTTACAAGGACAGTGGGAGCTGGAACAGAGATGAAAAATAGCCAGAAATATGATTAGAGGATTGGAGAAAATGCCTTGGAGTACAAGCTTAAAGAGCTCAATCTGTTTAGCCTATAAAAATAGAAGACTGAGGGGTGACTTAATTACTGAGCATAATTACTTCACAGGCAGAAAATACCAAGTTGTGGAAGTCTCCTATTAATCGAACAGGGAAAGGGTACCGGAGAGGCATGGGCAGGAAATTGAAGTCACAGACAAATTATTAAGCGACACGAAGCTCCCAGGGATACAGGCAGACTCTCTGGGGACAGCACATCCCTTCAGCCACAGGTTGGGTGACAGTCTGCACCCCCACTGATGAGGCTGTTCCCCCATTCCCTCTGTTCCTACCCACATAGTGGGGGGACAGAGCAGGATTTCTGGTAGCCAGTGGTGAGTGGTGGGATGGCTGCCGGGCATGTGCCACCAGTTCCTCCATTCTCCTTGTCTCTCTCCCACCAGGTGGGGCGGGTGCCAGGACACAGTTCTGCTGGTGGGCTATGAGGCAGGAGTGGAGATTTTGATGCCTCTCCCAGGAGTCCCCAGAGCCATGACTGCAACTGTGCAGACGCTGCGGTTCAAGCTGCTGCCGCACGAGCCAGGCCAGGAGTGGGGGCACAGCTGCCAGCAGGAAATTGAGCGTCGCTACCAGGTGGTGCCCTCAGTGGTGTGCGCCATGTGCTGCCTTTTTGGCATCATCTACTGCTTCTTCGGTGAGCCAGGCCAGCCCAACTGCTGGTGGGGCAAGTGGGGAGAAGGGGAGAGGGGAGCTGGGGGGTGCTGGCCATGGTGGTCTCCCTGACTATGGTGGTCTCTCCACAGGCTACCGCTGCTTCAAGGCTGTCATGTTCCTGACGGGGCTGATGTTCGGCTCTATCATCATCTTCATGCTGTGCTACAAGGAGCGGGTGCTGGACACACAGCTGAGCGTGGAGGCCTCAGTGGGCATTGGGTTGGGCATTGGAGTCCTGTGTGGGCTGGTCACCATGCTGGTGCGCAGCGTTGGCCTCTTCATGGTGGGGCTGCTCCTGGGGCTGCTGCTGGCGGTGGCCACGCTGGTGGTGATGGAGCAATTCTACCACCCACCAACGGTGTGGATCCCCATCGCACTGCTCTTGGGTGTGGGCATGCTCTTTGCTGTCCTCACACTGCAGTGGCAGCGCTTCTTCACCACCCTCTCCACCGCCGTCTTCGGCAGCGCCATCATGACCGTCACTGTCGACTACTTCATCGAGCTCTTCCTCCTGGTGCAGTACATCTATGAGCGCATCAAGGTGGCCCCTGCTCGCCCCGTGTGCTGGTACAGCTGGGTCATCCTGGGCATCTGGCCGCTCCTCACCACACTGGGTGTCCTGGTCCAGTGGAAGGTCACAGCCGAGGGCTACTCCCATACAGAAGGTGTGTGGGTAGTGGGGCAGATGGGCATGGCACAGGGTGAGTGTAGGAACTGGGAACCTGGAAACCGGGGTGGATGTTTCCAGCATGGGGTTCACAAGATGAGATATGGGGTTCAGGACTCTGTGGTGGCACACCACCCAAGGGAGACCTGGTTGCACAAAGCTGGTGCTGGTTTGGCTGTGGGGATCATTTGGATGTGCTCCCCAGTGCTCACAGGCCACTTTGCTCCACAGTGATCATCAGTCGGCAGCAGCGCCGCGTGCAGCTGATGCGCATCAAGCAGCGGGAAGACCGAAAGGAGAAGAAGAAGAAGCGGAGACCCCACCACCCCCCACCCCACCAGCACAAAGCCCACCCCCCCGAGCCTGCTTACCGCCGCAAGCCCAACCCTGTGCGCCGCTTTGATGGGGACGTGCTCTCCCCCGTGAGTCCCGCAGCCAGGGTAGAGATCTCCCCCAGTCTCCACACTCATTCCTTCGCATCGGGGGGCTGGGGCATGGAGAGGTGCCAGGCACCAGCTAACATCTGAGCTCCTCAAGGGATGAGACTAGGGTGTCCCAGGGACTGAGCAACTCAAGTTGGAATGGGCCATTCCTACCATGGAGCACTTCAGCCTTTTCAAGCAAATGAAAACTGCTGGCCAAGAGCACTGTTGGCATAGCAGAAATAAGCAGTAGGCAAGGTGCAAAATGCCCAGGGGAGGGATAAGGCTGTGCTCCCTGCTGTGGCCAGCCACTGCAGGGCCCAAGTACTGGGGATTTCACTGGGTTGTTTTTGGGAGGGGGCAGGGAGGGGGGCTGCAGCAGCATTTAGGATGGGGTGGAGGGGTCCAGGAGCAGAGCCCCCCTCACTTTCTGTTCCTCTCTCACAGAGCTACATCCAGAGTTTCCGAGAGCGGCAGACAGGACCGTCACTGAACAGCCTCATTGCCAGCTCCCATGCCGTGGTGGACCTGGACTATGACTGCAGCTCCACCGTGCCCCTCACCTCGGGCTCTGGCCCTGCTGTGAGGGTATAAGCCAACCCAGTGACCTCGAGCAACACCAGCACCCCAGCCTGCTCTGACAGAACCCTTGAGACAGGCAGGGCTTTGTCCTCGGCCCCAAGTGGCCACATGCAGCTTGGGGCTGCAGATGGAAACCCTTCTTGGAGACACATGGGACTTGTCTGGGGAGGCCCCAGCTGCCAGTGGGGCCCAAAGGTGCTGGGGAAGCCCTTTGGCAGGGACTCAGCCCAAGGACCAGAACCCATGGACGTGCAGTGCGAGTGGCTCTGCTGGGGTGGTGGGTCCCCAAGCCCCCACTGCTGTGCATTACCCTATGGCCCGGGCACGCTCATCCTGCATCTTAACGTTTCCCCATATTTGAGTCCCTCCCCTTCCCAGGAGCAGCTCCCCACCCCATTGCACCCCCAGCAACTCCCCAAGTGCCTGTCCCCTATGTCCCTTCCTCAAAGAGCAGGTCCCATGCCCTTTTCCCAGCAGGGAATCCCCTGAGCATGTGAGCCCTGTCCCACCCTGTCCCCAAGAGCAGCTCCCAGGCAGTGCTTCCCAAAACCTGCCTCCTCAGAAGATCCTCCTGCCCTAGCCACCCTCCCTACACCCCAGAGCGGCTTGCCACTCCTTTTTCCCAAGCTGGACCGGGGTGGTCCTGGGGCAGAGACTGCCACGGCCAGGTGGTTCCCAAGGTGATGCTGGCAATTGGTGCCTGTCCAGCAGGAGCTGCGCTGGCAGGGTGCATCCCCCACAAAATGTTTTGATGGGAGACAGGACATTGGCTCCAGCCTTTGGGCAAAGGCTGGGCTCCCTCAGGGATGCGGGGACCCCTGCAGCATCAGAGACTGTCGCTGTTTTGTTGGCGACTGGATTTTTATAGTGGCCGGGGGACCCTGGGGCAGGGCAGGGCAGGAGCCCCTGCCCAGAGCACTGCTGCGGGCAGAGGCTCACGCCTTGTATATATTTCTCTTGCTGTGATTTGTATTAACTTATTACAGAGTGAGCCAGGATTTCCCCATGGCCAGGCAGGCAGGATGGTGGTGAGACTGGACTGGGGAGCCCTCTGCTTTGGGAACCCCCCCAGCCCAGCCCAGCTGGCCCCGCTGCCCCAGGAACTGCATGTTTCTGCCAGGCACCCCCTTCCCGCAGCATTGTGCTGCCATCCCCCTTTTCAGTCTCTTTTGTAAATGTGCCAAACGCTGTCGAGGCCTCGGCCACACAGTAAAGAGCCTTTCGGAGTCTGGCGTGCAAAGCCAAGGGCTGTGGGGGGGGCAGGGGTGAGGGTGGCCCAGAGGGCCGGGCTTCCAGGGGTGCTGAGCAGGATGTAGAGTGATGCCACCACTTTTCTCTTAATGAGACCCCAGCTTGCTGGTGTGGAAGAAGCCATGTCAGAAAAAAAGGCTGTTTAATGCAGAGCCCTGAGGCTGGAGCAGGCTGGGGATGGTGTCCGTGTGTCTGTCTATGCCAGGGGGAGCATGACCCCATCTCTCAGCAGTGGCATCTGTCAGTTTGCATGCAGGCCCTGAGAACTGCATCCTGGCTTCTAGCTCCCTGTGGGAACAATGGGAGTCAGAGTGAGCTGGGGCATTGCAAGAACAGTTGGGCCACCCAAAAGTTGTGTCACAGACAAGGAGGAACAGACCCCTGGCCCTGTATCAACCTGCTGCCTCCAGCCCAGCACTCAGACTCTTGCAAGCAGTGGGGGACAGGGGCACGGCACAGCAGCACTGGCAGCTGCCTGCGGTGTCCCTTAGGTGCCCACTCACCCTCCACAAGGAGCCGGGCAGTGGAGCGGTCGTCGAAGGCATCACAGGTGTACGAGTCCTCGTCCTCGGGGCCCACGCGGTGAATGATGAGTGTGCGGTAGCAGTCTAGGTTGCAGATCTCATACTTGTCACCGGCAAAGATCTCGGTGTCCCCACGGAGCCAGCGCACGCGGCCCCGGGCGTGGGACACGGTGCACTCCAGTGTCGCCTTGTGCCTCGCCAGCACCGTCTTGTCCCGCAGTGGCTTCACAATCCGGATTGGCAGTGCTGGTAGATGGGGGCAGGGCGTCAGCACCATGGGGTGAGCAGGCTTCCATGGGGACGCCGCAAGCTGACCTGGTACACCCCAGCCCTGGTGCTGGAGCCCAGCCAGACCTCGCAGCCTGTACTGGTACCTTCCACCTGCAGATTGGCCTCCGAGGTGACTGTCCTGGCTGTGAAGCGGATGAGTCCCTTGTCCTCAGGGCGCACACCACAGAACAGCAGGAAATGCCGGGTCCCTGGGGAGAGAGAGGCTGGCTCAAGGTGACAGCAATGCACACCCATAGTGAGCAGGGGGGCAGGGACCCCCCTTTGTCTACACAAACTCCTCTTGCTTGAATTTGCCCTATCCCAGCCCCAAACCCGTTGTGGAGCCACCTGCATCCCCACCTTCTTGCCGTATCTTCACTGTGCTGGAGACCTTGATCTTCTCCTCATCCCGAAACCACTCGCCCTTCACATCCCCATGTGACACCTCACAGGTGAAGACTGCATTGTCACCCTCCCGGACCTGAACGTCCTGCAGCTCCTGCACAATGTGGACCTGGCGCTCTGCAGGTAATGGACAGGGTGCCAGGGCAGCCAAGGATGAGGGGAGCAGGCAGCGCAGAGTTTGGGGGTGTACACACTGCTGGGAGCTGGGTGACCGTACCCTGTACGTGCAGCATGGCAGAGGCGCGGCAGTCACCTGCATCGCAGGTGTAGCTGCCGGTGTCGGTCAGCTCGCAGCGGCTCAGCTGCAGGATGCGGCGCCGTCCCGCCGAGTAGATGCGGCAGTTGGGCCCTGGCCGCAGCTCCTGCCCGTCCTGCACGATAGCAAACAGGCAACACCCCACTGCTTTGGCCTCTCTGCTCTGTCTGCAGCCCTGGCAGGGAGGGCAGTGGCCAGGGGACAAAACAAGGAGGAGGACACAGCCAGGTGCTGCTGGAGGGGGTAAGGGTGAGCCCTCACCTTGAACCATTTCACCTCTGCATTGGGACGAGACAGCTCACACTCGAAGCTGGCGACTCCCGTCTCTGGGACCCCCAGGTCTCGTGGGACCTTCACCATGGTGACTGGAGGCTCTGAGGAGGCAGGACACAGGACAGGAAGGCTTGATTGGACAAAGGCATGGATTTGGGGCTGCAGGGAAGAGTAGCTGTGCCATTTCAGCATGGGGTGAGAGTGGCACCACCCATGGGCAAGCACTCATGAGTGGTGTTCCAGCTGGCTCTGGACCCAGACCCTGGCCAGGTGTCCCCACTGCTCAGTTCACATCTCCTCCCTGAGGACAGGGGGACACTTGCCAGCACTATATTACCCCTGCTGAGGACAGGAGGACACATGTGCCCAGGGTGGCCCAGCTCAGCCTCGGTGTCTCCCGGTGTGCCAGCGCCAGTGCCACCCACCCCCAGCCTGCCCCAGGGATCGTACCCCGCACCCGCAGATGGGCGCTGCAGCGCAGAGTGTCAGCAGTGAAGGTGACGGTGCCTGAGTCTTCCAGTGCAAGCCTCTCCAGTGTCAGGCTGTGCCCGCAGCCTGTGGCACTGATCCGGCACGTACTGCTGGGCTTCACCCGGATGCCGTCCCGTGTCCACACCCCGGTCACGCCAGGGTGAGACAGTTCCAGGTGAAAGGTGGCCGTCTCCTTCTCGAAGGTCTCCACATCTGTCAGTGGTGTCCGGATCGACACCTTCCGGGCTGTGAGGGACCCATGTCTGTGAGTAGGTGTCTGCTGCACCGCAGAGCCCCTGGCATCCCAGTCTGTGCTTGCTGGATTGTCTAAATCTAGTTGTTTGTACCGGACTCCCACCCCTGCCCACACACCCACCTCTCTGAGCACCCCTTCCAGCAAGTACCAGCTCTGCCCACATGCTCCCATTGCAGCAGCAATGGGTGCCCTCGCTGTCCCCATTCCCAGCCCCATTGCCTTCCATCCCCATCCCCAGCCTTGTACTCACGCTCCACGTGGAGCTTGGCCTGCGTGCGGTCGTGCAGGCTCTCGCAGCGGTAGGTGCCGCGGTCAGCGGGGCCAAGGCAGCAGATGGTGAGGGTGCGCCGGCACCCTGACTCCTGCAGCTGGTACTTGCTGCCCGGCTGAAGGAGGATGCCCTGCTTCAGCCACTGCACCTCGGCAGCCTCGTGGCTCACCTCCACCTCCAGGCACACGTCCCCCTGCTCCTCTGCCACCACATCCTGCAGCTTCCGCACAAACAGCACCTGTGCCTCTGCATGGCCCATGTGCTGGGTCAGCAGCCGGCCCCAGGGCTGTGTCTTGGGCTGAGCCCCAGCTTTGTTCTTCCCCCTCACCTTGTACACTCAGCCGAGCTGTGCTCACCAGCCCCTCGGCATTGGCTGTCACAGTGCCTGCATCACCGGTCTGGCACTGCCGGAGGGTGAGGCTGTGGCACAGCCCACTCCTTGTCACCAGCAGACGCTCACTGGGGACCACGGACTGGCCATTCAGCTGCCATGTCACAGCCACATCTTCGGGGGATACCAGGCACTTGAAGGTGGCATCCTCCCCCTCCAGCACTGTCAGGTTCTGCAGCTCCATGATGATCTCCACCACCCTGGGGACTACAGCCAGGTTGTTAGGGCACGGCATAGGGGACCCCCCGTCATGTAGAGACGCTGAGCATTCCTGCAATCCTGGCATCACTGTGCCAGCATCCCTACCACCCCCATGGAATAGGCGTCCCCCAGGTGGTGGAGGAGCCTTGGGCTCACCCTGCACCGTCAGCGTCGCCAGGGTCTGGTCGTCGTTGGACTCGCAGCAGTACTCGCCGGCATCCCCGGGCTCCACGCGGCTCAGCACCAGCGACCGCTCCCGTCCCTCTGCCGTCATCTGCCGGCGGGGGCCAGGCGCCAGCACCCGTCCGTCCTTCCGCCACACCACGTCGCCCCGCGCCTTGCAAAGCTCGCACCACAGCACCACCCGCTCGCCCTGCCGCGCTCGCACGTCCGACAGCCCGCGCAGGAACTTCACCCGCAGCTCTGCACAGTCAAACCCCCCATATCAGCACCCGCTGCTGCTGCAGGGGGATCCCCGGGCACCCCCATTGCCCCCCTGCCGCCCACCTCGGACGTTCACGTCGAATTGCATCTGGTCGTGGGGGGAGAGGCAGGTGTAGGTGCCAGCGTCCTCCATGGCCACGTTGTGGATGATGAGGCTGTGCACGCGGCCGTCCCGGCGCAGCTCGCAGCGCTCGCCGGCCACTGCTGCCTGCCGCGGGCCCAGCCAGGTGACATCGCATCGCTCCGTGGAGGTGATGGCAGAGAGCACGGCACTGCCGCCCTCCAGCACCAGCAGCTTCTCCTGCTCCTCTCGTTTGTTCACGAACAGCACGGGTGCCTCTGCCGGAGGAGCACTGGGCTCAGCTGTGGCCCTGCCAGTGGCACCAGCATGGCGTGGGGGTGCCAAGCATCCCGGTGTGAGGCAGGATGAGACTGCTCCTGCCCCTGGCATGGGCGCGGGACACCTCCAGGCTCACCTTTCACATGCAGTGTGAAATGCACCTCATCATCACCAGCGTCGCAGAGGAAGATGCCACCGTCACCCAGCTCTGCTTGCTTGATGGTGAGGCTGCGCGTGGGACCCTCGCTGCACACCAGCAGCCGCCCACCTGAGCACAGCATCTGTCCATCCTTCTGCCACTGCACTGCCGCTGTCTCCGGGGACAGCCGAGCCACCAGTGTCACGCTGTCCCCCTCCTGCACCTCCAGCGGGCTCTGAGCCTCCTCCTTGTTGACAATGCACACAGGCCGAGCTGAGGGGCACAGGGGACAAGGCAGGGTTCAGGGATGTCCCCACAGTGTGGGGCAGTGCAGGGATAGGACTGCTTCAAGAGGAGGGGTGATCCCTCAGTGTTTGGCAGAAGGGCTGTGGGGCTGGCTGGGGGTCATGGTGGGACTAGACAGGGGTCCCAAGGGGTAGGCATGCAGGATGGAGAGGTCTGGCAGCTCAGGGTTCACTCAGGGAAGGGACAGCAGCAGAGCCCATCACTCCCACATCACTCCCTGTACAGGCAGCACAGCTGCCATGTTGAGACCATTAATTTCATTGTACGCCCCCCACCCAGAACACCTTGCTGGGGAGCCAGGACACCCGCCTGCAACAGGCCCCCTCCCACCCTGCACAGCCCTCCATCTCCAGCTGATAAGGGTCCAGGCTGAGCTCAGCCTTTGGCAGCCAAAGCAGGAGGAGCGGCGCCTGGGAGCCAGCCAAGGCTAAATTTAAACAGCCCCTGGCTGGGGGAGGCAGCAGGGACATGTCTCGCCACGACCCTGACATGTCTCTTTCTAACCAACGGCTCCTGTAGGGTTGGGGACAGGGCTCCCACCCTTCCCTGCCATGCTGCCACCCCGGCCTCTGCATCAGCAAGGTCACAGAGGCTTCCCCTCCCCTTGTGTCTGTGGCACGACCCCACCATTCTGGGGGTCCCTGGGTTCTGAGCCAGCTCACCCATCACCTCCACATTTGTCACCATGCGGTCGCTGGCAGCGTCACAGATGTAGCACCCTGCGTCGCCGAGCTGTGCCCCAGTGATGGTGAGCTGCCGCAGCACCCCGCGGGCCTCCACCTGCACCCGCTCACCCGGATGCACCTCCTGGCCATTCCGGAGCCAGCGCACAACGGCGTCAGGCCGAGAGAGCTCACAAGCCAGCACCAGGTCTTCCCCGGCCACCAGGCAGAGATGTGCCGTGGCACCCGTGCTGCTCACAATGGTCACCGGTGGCTCTGGGACTGGAGAGATGGGCTGTCACCACAAAAGCAGCCTGTGCTGGGCATCACAATGGCCAGACCCTGTCCAGACTCCTCTGGCTGCAGCTGAGCAGCACAGGGGTTTCCACAGGGCCACCACACAGATGCAGCCCACTCCCCATGTGCCCCCCACCAGCCTCCCTGTGCTCACTGCCACCCAGCCCAGCCTCACACCACCCTGGCAGCAGCCACAGACCCACCTCACTCCTCTCCCCCTACCATCCCCACCAGGACCTCCTGCTCACCTTCTACAGTGATGAAGAAGACAATGCTGTCATCACCAGTGTCACAGAGATACTCCCCAGCGTCCTTGCCCGTAGCACCCAGGATCACGAGGGATCGGCGCACCCCGTCCTCCTCCAGCCGCACACGCCCCGTGTCCTGCAGCTTCTCCCCGTCCTTGTACCACTTCACCTCCCCATGGGTGTGTGAGAGCTGCACCTCCAGCACCAGGTCCTCCATGGCCTGGCAATGCCGGTGGGTTGGCAGAACATCCTTCTCCAGGATCCTGACCAGCGGATCTGCAGCATCCAGCACCAACAGAGCTGAGGTCTCTGGGGTTTGTGCATCCAGCAGCCCACACCAGGCTCTTCCCTACCCTCATGCTCACCCAACACTTGGATGGTGAAAGTCACTGTGTCATTGGCCGTGGCACAGGTGTATTTTCCAGAGTGCTCAGCTTGGGCAGCAGGGATGAGCAGCCGGTGATGGACACCCTCCTCCTCCAGGACCAGGCCGCCCCCAGCCTCGAGCCTGACACCCTCCTTTGCCCAGCACACGGGTGTATCCGCACGGGACAGCTCACAGCACAGTGTCACCGTCTCCCCCGGGGACACCGTCATGACAGGGACAGGTCTGCAGGGCTGCAGGATCCTCACTGGGGGCTCTGCAGGTATGGCATGTCTGTGATACAAAGCAGCGCAGGGACAACGCAGCCCTGGGCACTCCTCTGCTGCCAGCCCCAGGTAAGCTCCTGTGCTGTGTGGCCCAGAGGATGGGCACCCACTGGTGGCCAGAACCACATCAGCACTGACCTGACACTTTGACATCGAAGGAGACGGCCTCGTCCTTGGTCTCGCAGATGTACTCGCCTGCATCCTCTGCACTGCTCTTGGGGATGAAGAGGCAGCGCCAGGCCCCCTCCACCAGCAGCAGGAGGTTATCGGTCTCATCCACCTCCAACCCATCCTTGAACCAGTGCACCGGAGCATCCGGCACGGAGAGCTGGCACCGCAGTTCCACACACCCCGGTGCCTGAACCAGCAGCTCCAGTGAGTGCTGTGGAGGCTGCAGGATCCTCACTGGTGGCTCTGTTGGGGGTGTAGAGGAAGAGTGTGAGACCTGCTCAGTGCTCTGCTCCTGGCTCTGCTGTGTCTATTTACTGTCACCTGTGTCCCTGTCCCCATGGGGCTGTATGGAAGATACATCCTCTCACCCCAGGGCAAGGAGGTTGGAACTGCTCAGGGGAAGGGGCACAGAGATGCAACTGCATGCCCTCCTCCACAATGCTGAGGGCAGGGAGTAGGGCTGGGGACCCTAGAGCACAGAGATGGGGCAGTGCTACCCTTTCCAGGATGTCCCTGCTGTGCCACCAACCTGCCACCAAGATGGAGTAGGAGACAGATGCATCGCTGGCATTGCAGAGGAACTCCCCTGTGTCTTGTATCCGGGCACAGGGCAGCACCAGGCGGTATTGCAGCCCTTCCTGCTCCAGCACCAGGCTCTCGCCCACCTCCACTTCTTTGCCATCCTTGTACCAGCGCACGGGGGACACTGGGCGGGACAGCTGGCACCAGAGCTCCACGCGCTGCCCGACCACGTAGGAGTGAGAGGCCTCCTTGTTAGAACTGACAATCCTCACTGGTACCTCTGCTGGGAACATGGCAGGGCTCAGCTGTGCTGCTGGGTGAGTCCCACGTGAGGACAGGAATCCCCTGGGCAGCTCACTGCTCACGGTCACCCTGAAGCTGGCAGCACCGTCCCTGGCACGGCACATGTACCCCCCTGGGTCAGGCAGTGCAGCTGCAGCAATGTGCAGCCTCTGTGAGCATCCCTCTGAGCAGATGGCCAGGACCTGCATTGGGACCATGACCTCCCTGTCCTTCAGCCAGTGGACAGGGGCATTTGCAGAGGACACCTGGCACTCCTACACCAAGGGCAGCCTTCTAGCACTTCCTAGAGCTGCTCTGCCTCCATCACTGGGGTGAGGTGGGCCTTCAGGGCTGAGAGGACCAAGACCTTGTGTCACTTGGCCTCCCATCCTACCTGCTCTGGCAGCAGTGGCCATGGGTATCCCAGCCCTGCAGTGCTGGTAGCTGCAAGCTGAGGGAACAGCAGGGCTGGGGTGTGAGGTGCATCACCCAGAGGCAGGCAGCTGGTTGTGCTCTGGAGTGTAGGGGGGCAGTGTGACACAGAGCTCTGGGAGGAGACAGACCAGCTTGTATGCTCCTGCCCACATCCCCTTCCAAGCCAGGGGCATGGGCAAGGAACTACTACTGAGGTGCTGAAGCCACAGTGTGAGCAAGGAGCTGGGGCAGAGGGAGAAGGGGGAGAGGGATGTAGGTGTCTGTTGTACCCACCTGCCACGGTGACTGTGTAGAAGACAGAGTCCTCGCCAGCATCACAGACGAACTCCCCTGTGTCCTGTGGCTGGGCGCAGGGCAGCACCAGCTGGCACTGCAGCCCCTCCTGCTCCAGCACCAGGCTCTCACCTGCCTCCACCTCCTCCCCATCCTTGTACCAGTGCACGGGGGCTGCTGGGCGGGACAGCTGGCACCACAGCTCCACACGCTGTCCAGCCACGTAGGTGTGGGAGGCCCCCTCGTTGGAGCTGACAATCCTCACCGGCTCCTCTGTCACGGAGAGACATGGGGCTCAGCCAGGACATAAGGACCAGAGCCAGTGATGGTGGCCATCACAGCCCTGTGTGGAATGATGGCTTCACCATTTGTTGGCTTTAAGGCTGGAAGGCACCAATCATCTACATTCTACATAGCACAAGCTTCTGGACCATCGTGCCTGGGTCTCCCTCTTCTCTCACATATTACAACCAGGAGGAGCACCAGGCTTTGAACTGGCTGTAAATTGCTGCAGTGCCCTTGCTCCCATGGTACCTGCCCTGCTTTTCCCTATGGTGGAGCTGAAGGTTGTGGAGGGAGGATGCACATAGGCAAGCTCCAGCACTGATAACCACTGTCTGTGGTGCCAGCACCAGCCCCTGCAGCTGCTCTTCCAGGGGGTGCCCTCCCCTCTGCCTATCTCCCAATTTCAGAGGCCACCAGGTGCCAGCCAGTGCTTCTGTCATGGCTCAGCCTTGACATTTGCTTATGCTGTGGCCCAGGAATGTGGTTTGCTTGCAGCCAGCAGCCCCATCCCTCCAGCTTACCAGGACCCAGGACCCAATTCCAGATTGCAGTAATCACTAAAATCACCATTAATTTGCTATATAAAATATGTGCCACTGCTCACACCGCCCCTCTGAATTGAGTCAGAGCTCTAAAAACAGAGGGGCTCCTAGCAGAAATTTTATCTGACCAGCCCTCCTCTCTCCTGGGAAAGTTCAGGATGCCACCTAGAGCCAACACTGCCTGTCTGGCTGTGCACACTGCAGCCAGCCCTAGCTGCTCCCGACTCTGGTGCTCACAGAACCCACGGCTCCGTGCGGGCACAAGGTACAGCCAGCTCTGGGCCACAGTGGTGGACAAGCACTACCTGCCCTTCCACAGCCCTCATCTGCTCCACGCTGGGTGTCGGGGTGGAAGCTTCCCAGACAGCTCCCAGCTGTGCTGCCCAGGCGCAGGTGCACAGCGCTGCCCCGCAGAGTGCGGAGCGGTGCGGCGCCGGTTTGCAGCGATTAACCTGCCGCACGCTGAGCCTGCATCCGCCCAGCCCCCTGATCAAAGCACTGGCGGCCGCCTCTCTCCCTGGACCTGCTAAAAGCAATCACATTGCTGGAGTGCAGCTGGAGGTGCTGAGCAGCACTGAAGTGAGGGGATAATGTGCCAGCCCTCAGCGGGCAGCATCGCTCTGGCCTCAGCCTCTCACTAGTTCTGAGGGAGCTCCAGTGCTCAACAGCTGATAGAAAACCCAGAGGATGCTGGGGATAGCCGAGCTTGAGACAGGCAGGCTACGTGCCACAACAGCCCGATGGGGGATAGCTGAGATGCCTCAGGGAAACCCAAACGTGCCACAGCAGTGCTTGACTGCAGCAGCCAGCCTGGCACTTGTGCCAGAGAGGTGTCAGCCTGAGCCTCCAGGCACCCACCCCCAGCCCTGCCGGTGACATTGATGTCCAAATCCAGATTGAACCAAGACAGCCTCCCTAAGACCCTTCTGTCAAAGTGATGCAAAGCTGCTCAGCCAAAAGGCTGAGCTTCAGCAGATGGTGTTCCCTCTCCCAGCCTAGGGAAGCAGAGCTCTCCATGCCCCGCACTCCCACACAGCACACGACTCTTGCCTCTTCCCAAAGCCCACACTGCCTGTCCTTCCCACTGGCAATTTTGCCTTTATCTCACTAAAACCCCCTCCCTTCCTCACCCTCCTAGCAGTCACCACTCCACTGACTCTTCAGCATCTCTTATCACTCATCATATCTTCACTCCTGCGTCCTAGGCCATCAAGTTTGGCCCTTTGCCATGTGTTAACACCACAGTGAGGCTTTACCACTGTGGTCACATCACCTTTCAACTGGGCTTGAGCCCTGCCCCTGCTTGCCTTCCTGTGGTTGTGGGATGTGGGTTTTGGGGCCAGCAAGGGGAAGCCTTTCACTTGCTTTCAGCTTTCATTATCCTCTGCCAGGCAGTGATGCCAGCAGCTGCTCCACAGCCGGGGCAGCCGCCCCAGGGTGCTGAGCCCTGCTCCCAGCCAGCAAACAACTCCCAGCCATCGGTCTCCAGGCAACTGCTAATTTTCAGGTCAGCAATTAACGCTGTCCATCAGAGCAATGACCATCCATGAGTCACCCCATGCCAGGTGCCAGGCCCACTATTTTTAGGACCTTGGAGGAAGGCTTGGTTACTAGCCATGGCAGAAGTCCGGCAAACACCCTGGTGTGGAGGTGCTGGGTGCTCTCCTGTGCTCTAGTGTTTCAGACAGGCTGAGTGAGCTGTTCCCTCTGGCAGCTGGTCCGAGTCCCACAAGGACCCCAGCAGAGCAACCAACCAAACTGCTGGTGAGCACCTGGCAAGATCATGTCTGACAAGTATCCCATCACAGCAGGTGACAGCAATACTGACACCAGCACATGCATTGTGGCATCCTGCTCTGGCAAAGAAAGCCCCCTGTGACCCTACCAGCCCTCCTGCATCACACTCACCTGCCACAGTGATGGTGTAGAAGGCAGAGTCCCCACCAGCATCACAGACAAACTCCCCTGTGTCCTGTGTCTGAGCGCAGGGCAGCACCAGCTTGCACCGTGGTCCCTCCTGCTCGAGTACCAGGCTCTGGCCCACCTCCACCTCCTCTCCATCCTTGTACCAGCGCACTGGGGCTGCTGGGCGGGACAGCTGGCACCACAGCTCCACACGCTGTCCAGCCATGTAGGTGTGCGGGGCTTCCTCGTTGGAGCTGACGATCCTGACCGGCACCTCTGCCAGGGATAACGTGGGCCTCAGCATGACTGGCCTCAGCTTTCAGCCACATGGTGGAGGCAAGAAGCAGGGCAGGAGCACTATCAGGAGGTAGGGGCCAGGCTCCCACACAGTCCCCAGCTCACCAGTCACGGTCACCACAAAGCTCACGGCATCATCCCCAGTGTCACAGGTGTACACCCCAGTGTCTGAGGGACACGCTGAGCGGAGCAGCAGCCTCCGCACGCAGCCTTCTGCCTGCACTGCGATAACATCATCCAGGGGCACGGCCTTGCCATCCTTCAGCCAGCAGACAGGGGCATCCGGGGTGGACACCTGGCATTCCAGCAGCACAGGCATCCCTGCTGGCACTTTTCGGAGCCGTTCAGCCTCAGACACTGGGGCGATGCGGACCTGTGGGGCTGAGAGACATTGAGAAGCAGTGAGAAGCATCCTCCAGCATGACACCCCCTGCTGCTGGGGTCCTGGTAGGACTCCAGGGTGAGTGCCCTGATCACCTTGCACATGCAGGATAGCTGAGTCCCGCACACCACCAGACACAAAGGTGACCTGGGCCCCACTGTCAACCAGTTGTGCTCCCCGGATCAGCAGCGAGTGCTCCATCCCACGGTGCTGTACACTGCACCGGCCGCCCGCGTCCTCCTCCTCAGCCAGCCTGGCACCGTTGAGGAACCAGGACCCATGCACCGCAGCCGACAGCTCCAGGGAAAACTGTGCATCCTCACCATCCCTCACCCACGCGTCCTGCAGACCCCTCTCCAGACGAGCTGCTGGGGCTGGAGCACAGTCGGACTGAGCCTCAGTGGCACTGACTGCCAGCACACTGTGGCACGACATCCCAGCTTTAGCCTGACTCCTCACCAAGATGCACAGATCCAGGGAACTCCACAGGGCTGCTCCTGCCGTGCTTGTTGGCGGCAGAGATGCGGAAGCAGTAGTCGGCCTCGCGGGGCACGCTGTCGCCCAGCACCCGCACGCTGCTGGGCAGGTCGGTGGCAAGGCACTGCACCCAGTCCCCTCCCGCTGCCTCCCGACGCTCCAGCAGGTAGTGGCCGGCAGGGCGGAGGTGGGAATCAGGCGCGGGACACCAAGTCAGCAGAGCCGTGTTAGTCTCCACCACGCTCATCTCAGCTGCCACCGGTGCGCTCGGAGGGTCGTGCTTCACACCTGCAAGTCACAGCCCAGGTTGCCTACTTGGGGAGGCTCTAGGTGGGGTGGCAGAAGGGCTAAGTGGGGATACACAGCCTGTTTCTTTGGGGATTCTCTCTCTGATGGAGAGGATGGTCCTGCTCCCATGTAGCATGCTGCTGGCTACAGGGGTTTGTGAGTGCCTGTGAAGCTGGGATCCTGGAGCCCAGCTCGAAGCCCCCTTCCCAGAAAACACATTGCAGCATCACAGCCCCAGCATATAGGGTGCCTATTCCATCAACCCTTCTGTATCACCCCTCTTGAACAGGCAGGAGAGAGGACACAGGACCCCTTCAAGGCTGGAGCTTACACTTGACTCGGAGCTGGGAGGATGTCTGCGACTCCCCGACAGTGAAGGAGATGATGCCCGCGTCCTGGCGGGTGACATGCACCAGCACCAGGAGGTGTGTCCTGCCGAAGCTCTTGAGCACGGTACGGGGTGACTCCCGCAGCTGCAGCCCATCCCGGCTCCAGCAGCTGCCCTCCACCACATCCCGTGTCTCCACACAGAAAACTGCGTTCTCCCCCTCCATCACATCCAGCTTCCGTGGCAGCCGCTTTGCAATCACCCCTATGGGAAGAGATATATTAGGGAGGAATTCTGGGAACCGGGATGGGCTCTTTGAGGTGGGAGAGGAGGAGGAGGAGGAGAGGCAGCAGCAGGCACCAGCCAAATGGAGGGAAGGCAAATGCAGGGGGCAGTGGGGATCCTGGCAAGGAGGGAAATAGGAAGGCAAAGCTGTGCTACCGGTGGCCTGAGCCCACCTCGGACAGAGACCTCGGCGATGCTGCGTCCTTTGTCCTTCATCTGGCAGAGGTAGATGCCGTCATCATCGATGCGGGCATCGCGGATGGTCAGGCGCCGCACCACCCCCTGCTCCTCCATCACATACTTGTGGCTGGGCTGCAGCTCCCTGTCCTCCAGGTACCAGGAGGTGGGGATGGTCTCCAATGGCACCTGGCACTCCAGCACTGCATCCTCCCGCTCTGCTACCTCCACGTCTGCCAGCTGCACCTGGAACCGCAGCCGGTGCTCTGCCACAGGAAAAGACAGGAGCTTAGGGCATGTGGGGTACAGCATCCACTGTCAGCCCTTTGCTCAAGGTGCTCCCAGCTCACAAAGAGCTGCAAACCCTTGTCCCTCCTTTGCCCTCTCCTTTGGCTTGCATGAGACAGACACTGCCCTGACAAGGACATCCCCCAGAGCAGGGAGGACCAGGGCACAGCCTGGGGAGACACAGGGATGCCTCCAGTATCTCAGCAGGAAGTTCTGGGGGATGCAGGAGCATGGAAGCCAGCATGCTGCAGCAGGCATCTCAGTGGAGGGGAGCAGTGGGGTGTAGGCAGGGGCTGCACCAGTTCCTGGGTAACCCCAGCCACGGCTGTCCCCAGCTGGCTGGATGGCTCGGGGGGAATTGGGCAGCTGCCAGTGCAGACTGTTGGAGCCATGCCCTGCAGGGCTGGCTGCCAAAATCACTCAGCACTTCCAGGGGAATTTGTCACCAAGGCACTGTCCCTCTTCCCTGTTTGTGGCTGGACACCTGCAGTCATCCTGAGAAGCCACACCTCTGTTTGCAAGGAGAGAGACATGGACCAGGACACAGCTCCTGGAGAAGCCCAGCGTCCCCTGCTTCCAGGCCACAGCTCTGTCCTGAGGAGCCTGGGGTGACCCTGGCTGCACAGGGCAGGAAGGAGCCCAGAGATGCTGTGCTCCCACACAGACACACCCCTGCCAGACAAACTTCCCTGAGCCCCCCCAGGGCCCGGCCACCTCTGACACTCCTTGGATGTGTTCCTACCTTTCACCTGGAGCTGCACTGCGCTGAGGGTCTGGCCAGCAGTGTTGGAAGCAGTGCACATGTACAGCCCCTGGTCCTGAGGTTTGCAGTACAGCACCTTGAGGATGAAGTAGCCCTCCCGGTCCTCGTAGATGAGATGCCTGCGGCCAGGAGCGAGGGGTTCACCATCTTTCTGCCAGATGATCTCTGGCTTGGGCTTGCCAGTAACGTAACAGCGAAACTTGGCGTGCTTCCCTGCGCTCACGGCAAATGCCTTGGCCCCTGGCACCCTGGCCGGCGCTACGCCATTGGGCACCCAGGTGTCCGGTGCCAGGCGCCGTCCCGCTGCGTGCCGCCGCCACCGCTGCCGCTCCGCCAGTGCCTCGGCACCATCGGCAGGGCAGCCATTGGGGAGCCCGTCCGGCAGCGCCTGGGGCTCAACCAGGAGCACGGCAGCAGCCAGGGCCTCCTGGGAGCCGCTGCGTGCCCGGCAGACGTACACTCCCCCATCCTGGGGCCGGGCACTGAACAGCTTCAGGAAGTGCCAGTCCTCCGGTTTCTGCCCCACTGCGAAGTGGCTGCTCTCAAAGAGTTCGGAGAGCTTGTGCCCGTCCTTCTCCCACTCCAGCACGGGGCAGGGCTGCCCAGACACCCTGCAGGTGAACATCACGTCCTCCCCCCGGCACACCCGCAGGGAGGAGGGGGCAATGAGGAAGGCAGGTGCGACGCTGCCTGAGCATCCCTCCTCCTCTCGCCGCTCCGCTGGCTCCACCCTGAGCATGGTGGCAGCGTAAGTCTCACCAACGCTATTCTTGGCCCTGCAGACGTAGAGTCCACTATCCTTGGGGGTGGCACAGGACACCAGCAGGCTGTACAGGTCCCCTTTGGACTCCATATGGAAACGGCCCGAGGGCTCAATGGCATTCTTGTCCTTTTCCCAGAGGATGCTTGGCTGGGGATCACCCACGATCTGGCAGCTCAGGACCGCATTGGTGCCACTTCGGACCGTGAAGGCGCGTGGATAGGCCAGGAACCTGGGGGCTCCCCCGAACCCCTCCATCACCAGCTCCCCAGGGTCACGGCAGGCAGCTGGCTGGAGCAGCAGTGGGGACCATCAGCCTGGGGGGACGTACACACAGACTAGAGTGGGGGCTCAGGCTTCATCAAAGAGATGGACCAGTGTGGAGCCCCCAACCAGGAGGGACCCACACCTGGAGCCAAATCCCCAGCATGGACCCCCTGCTTCAGGAGCATCACCCTCATTTGGAGCAGAACAGCCCCACTGGATCTGCCCCCGAGTCACCCAAATCATGCATTTCCCAGCCCAAGGCAACAGGAGAGGTGACAAAAAGTGGCTCTTTGCACCCCGGGGGGCTGAGACACTTGAAGCTTATCCCAGGGCTGCAGAGGGGACTCCAGTTCCAGAGATGGGGGACCCCTGTCTAGACAGGGAGCATGGGCAGCTGCTTGCTGGGTGCTGGGGCTGGGGGACAGCGGAGGCAAAAGGGCCCCCGCCCGCCCCTTCCCCACCCGCCGGGCATTCACATTCCTGCAGTATCGGGTGGTGGCAGAGCCGCATTCCTACAGCATCTGGGCCGGCTCAGCGGGCAGGTGCTGACACGGGGCTGTCACGGGCCCGAGGCCCCGGCTGGAACCGGACTGGGACTTCCTCCCAGACCTGGGTGGGCAGGGGACCCACTGTGCCACCCCACAGGGCAGTGCCCTGGGGCAAAATGGGGCTCTGGGAAAGGGTCCCCCTCCCAGAGAGTAGCCCCACAGGCAGGATCCAGCCCTTGTGCACTCAAAACTACAGCTGGAAATCATCAGTCCCAGGGGAAAAAATGAAAGCCGGGGAGATGGGTCCTGCTTTTGCAGGGCACTGCCTCCATCCCCGGCTTTGTGGGTAACCGTGCCCACCGTCAGGGGCAGTAGTGGGCAAGGTGCTCTGTGCCTCCTCCCGGTGAGTGCACCCCACCCTCTGCCCGCACCATGGCTGGGACTGGGGCAGGGTCGTCTCTGACTTGCTCAGGCAGGGGGAGGGGAAACAAAAATACTTCTTGAATGAGCCAGAGGGTAGGAGAGGGCTGGTCCCCAAGGAGCTACAGGGACTGTGGGCTGGTCCCCAAGGAGCTACAGGGACTGCGGCCAGCTTCTCCTCCCAAAGCCCTACCCCGGATCAGTGCACCCATTCAGAGCCATCTCTCCCATCCACACGGCCCTGACCCGTGGGCCACCCCACAGCAGCCCCTTTGGACACAAAGGGAGGGCTCTGATGGCTCAGCCACACCATTGCACCCTTCAACCCCTCCCTTCCCCAGCCACCCTGCCCCAGGCAGCCCCCAGCCCAGCCCCTGCCCCACTCAGGTACCTCGCTGTGCCACCTCTCCCCTGCGTCTCTCAGTGCCGGCACCCAGCTCCTGCTGCTTCCCCCAGCTCCCCTCCGGGGTGTCAGTGCGCAGGGACCAAATGTTACAAATGCCTGCAGCTGCTGTCCCCAAAAATACCCTCTGATGACACGCGGGGTTGATAAGAGCGAGCCTGCTCCGTTCAGCGCCGCGCCGAGGCTGGGCTGGCCTACCTATGTATAGCAGCCACCCCAGAGAGCTGCAGGGCTGCTGCAGGCCTGGCTGCGCCTCTGTGCTGGCTCAGCCAGCAGCGAGGGACAGCGTGCCCTGTGGAGAGCATGGCATGGGCTGCAGGGTGTGCTGTACCCTGAGCTGGACACCAGACTGCAGTGAGACAGGACGTGTCACACGGGACATGCTGCATGGGGGGATGTGCTGCACTGGGTGCTGCATGAGATGCCAGGCTGTACTGAATGGGATGTGCAGGACGCTGGGCTGCCAGAGATACAGAGGGGATGCACAGGCTGCCCACCATCCACAGGGCAGGCAGGGTTAGTGGATAGGGAACACCTGGCACTGTCCCCTCAAGCAGTGATGAGAGGAAGGGCATTTGGTCTCCTTACAGCCCATGCCTCTTCTGCATCTCCCACCCTGTGAGCCAGCCCGTGGCTAGACTGCCTGAACAGCATCCTAGGATACTTCTCCTGTACCTGCTGCAAGGTCTCCAGCTAGCCTGCCTCTGTCTCATCTGCTCTTCTCCCCCTAAAGCTGGGCCAGCCTTCTGCAGCGCCAGGTAGAGCAGGAACCTTTTTGCCATCCCTCCTGCTTCATGTCCCCAGGACCCTGCCAATCACCAGACTGACATGGAGATGCCACAACCTCCCTGCTTCTCACCTCGCCCTTTTCAAGGCCCCATCCTCACCTTTTGGCCACCCTGGGGACTGCCACCTGCAAAGTGCCTCCCCCATGCCAGATCCTCACAGTCCTCTGATCCCCACCAGGTCCTTGCCCAGATTTCCCTGCTGTGCACAACTGCTGTCACTTCCCACTAGCTCCCCAGAAGCCCTAGACCTTCAACTCCTCCACCTGGGGGGCACCCAGCATCAGCAGCTGCAAAGCTCACCCAAGGTACCCCCCTGCATCCCTGCCAGCTTAGGCTTCTGGCAGCACCCCAGCCCCAGGCACCCACTGCTGCCGGCAGCATCCCCCTCACACACCCCCCTGCCCGGCCGCCAGCCCCCCCCAGACCACACTGTCCTTGCAGTCCTCGCATTCCAGACGTCTCAGCGCTTTCACAGCTCAGAGATAATATTCACGGCGAGCAGACGTTTGCGTCAGTGTCAGATAGATCTCAATGCCACCCTGCCCCGGGGGGAGCGCCGCGGGCAGACGGGCTGGGCAGGCAGGCAGAAGCCCGCGGCAGAGGAGCCCCCCGAGCTGCCAGCCTGCCAGCCGTGTGCCCCACGGTCATGCTGCTGCTGCTGCACCTGCTGCCTGCCATGCTGCCCAGCGCCGCCCTGGCCAGCTGCACCGCGGCCGGCCCTGACCGGCAGCTCATCCTGGCCAAGGTGCGGGCCCGGGTGCTGGAACACCTGAGCCCCCCCCTGCTCCAGGAGGAGCCACAGATGGAAGCGAGGAGGGTGCACCGGAGAGACGTCCTTGAGAGCACCCAAGTGGAGCCAGAGGAGCTGGAGGACACCTCCCAGGTGATCTTATTCCCTGCCACAGGTAAGGATATCCGATGAAAGGGTGAAGCAGGGTGGGGGGTTGGAGCAATGCAGATGCTGAATGATGGAGAGGCTGATGTGGTGGTCTGTGGGACAAGGGGAGGAAGGTGTGCCAGGCTGGGACATGGGCATGAGTGAGATTTGGTGGAGACCCAGGAGATGGAAAGGTATGGCACACAGGGACACGCAGAACAGTTCAGGACAGACAGCTGAGGGACAGGCAGCACAAGAGGGTGCTGAGAGGCTGGGAAACAGCTGGCCAGGCAGGATGCAGAGACATGGGGAGGGCTGAGGAGCAGGGTGGAAAAGGATGGGATGCTAGGGAATGGAGCAGGATACTGGAAGGTGGCTTGGGATACTAAGGGACAGGGCAGGATGCTGAAGCATGGAGCAGGATGACCAGCTATAACAGCAGGAGATGGGGCAGAATGCTGGGGGATGGGATGGGATGTACATGCTGGGGGAAAGGGGAAAGGATGACCAGGTATGGGACAGGACTGGGAGATGGGCCAGGATGCTGGGGAGGTGGTCAGGATGCAGAGGATGGGAGAAGGGGACAGGATGACCAGCTATGGGGCTGAATGCTGGGGGACAGGGCATGATATGGACTCTGGGGGAAAGGGACAAGATAACCAGCGATGGGGCAGGATATTAAGGGACACGGGTGACAGTATTGGACCAGCCTAGGGCATAGCAGGGATCAGCTGTGGGGCACACAGCTGATATGGACTCTGGGGGAAAGGGACAGCACAGAAGCTGCTGCACAGCACAGCAGCTGCCCTGCACCCTGCCACAACCTATGCCAGCAGCCAGGTGCCCTGCCAGCACTCCAGGGACCTCTGCAACATCCCACTTGCCATCTGGCATTGGGGATTCTCCCCAGGTTTGGGTACACACCCTGATCATCTTTTCCCCCCCGACAGATGTTCCCTGTGAGCCCACACAGCCAGACAAGCTGCTGGAGGAAGAAGGGATTTTCACCTACCTCTTCCAGCCCTCGGCACACACCCTGAGTCGTGTGGTGACTTCTGCCCAGCTCTGGTTTTACACAGGCCCCTCGGCTGCCCCCAACCACTCCACCCCTGACGTGCTGACCCTGTCACCTCAGGGCCGGGTGCCAGTGCCGGCCATGGTGGAGCGAACACCCGAGCACTGGACCGTGTTTCACTTGGCCCCGGTGCTGCTGCCCCAGCTCTGGCAGCCGCTCTTCGTGCTCCTGGTGCGCTGTCCTGGCTGCCCCTGCCTGGCCGAGGGGGACAAGATGCCTTTCCTGGTGGCCGCCACCCGGGCCAAGGGCAGCGAGAGGGCTCGTCGCTCTGCCATGCCCTGGTCCCCAGCTGCCCTGAGCCTGCTGCAGCGTCCCTCCGAGGAGCTAGCTGCCCACACCAACTGCCGCCGGGCTTCCCTCAACATCTCCTTCGAGGAGCTGGGCTGGGACAAGTGGATCGTGCATCCCAGCAGCTTTGTTTTCCACTACTGCCATGGGAGCTGTGCCGCAGGGCACGGGCTGAGCCACCGGCTGGGCGTGCAGCTCTGCTGCGCTGCCCTGCCGGGCACCATGCGCTCCCTGCGCGTCCGCACCACCTCCGACGGCGGCTACTCCTTCAAGTACGAGACGGTGCCCAACATCCTGGCCCAGGACTGCACCTGTGTCTAGGGCATCTTGCAGCCCAGCCCCAGACCGTGAGCCCACCCAGGAGGAGTTGCTTTCCCAGTGGAACCCTGGCCACTGGGATGGGGCAGTTTGGCTGTACCACCCTCCCCTGCACAAGCCAGATTTTTGGGCTGGCCCAGGTACCATCACACTGCCAGACTTGCCCTAGGGCCAGTCCCAGCTCAGAGCAAATCAGGGCATGGCTGGGCATAGATAGGCACAGCCTATGGCAAAGGCATCGCTGCCCTGCCAAAGCCAGGCTGCTGTCCGCAACCGGTTTAGCCCTCATCTCTCCCACCTGCTTCCCTCCTGCAGTTCTGCACCCCTACGAAGATCAGTGTCTTCCTCCTGCTGCAGAGTTCAACAGCATCCCCCGTGCTCCAGGCAGGGCCAGGCTGCTGCAGCAGGATCAGGAGGTGCCTGGGTGAGCCCATGAACCTCACACTGGTGGGCAGGGCTGGTAGCACACATGGCACCACAAGTGAGCCCTCTCCCAGCAGCACAGCTTGTTGGAACCTTCATGGGATGAGTGAAATAAACCTGTTCCCTTTACTAAAGCAGCCTGGAAACACCAGCTTCTATCTAGATGGAGAAATGAGGGGATGGGCAAATACTGTTAGAGGAATCCAGCTCTGATTTGGGGTACCAGAGCGGGGATTGGAGTATGCTGGCCAAAATGGGCATGGTGTGGCTGGGTTTGATCCTGCCCCAGGCAGGGGTGTGCAGAGCAGAGCAACATCCCTTCTGCTCTAGGCAACAGGTTGTGCAGGAACAGGGGCAGCGGAGGGCTGGGGAGCCAGGGGCATGGTGGGAGGATGGGGAGGCAGAGGAAAGCCCCTCGCCTGGCCCCCTGACAGTGATAGGGCCAAATGGGAACGTGGCCAGTGCAATCCCTCTCCAGCAGGATGATGACGGCTGCCCCAGCTGGCCGCAGCCGCCTCCTCATGGCAGGAACAACTGAGTCACCCTGGGCAGCAGGGAGGTCCCAAGGCACCCAGGGCAGCGCCAGCCCAGACGCACAGGATTCCCTTCCCACCCCTTCCTCCCAAATGAGCGGATGCAGCAGTTCAGTACAAAACGTCTTCAGCCTTTACTAATATAGATATTAAAAAAAAAAAAAAAGAAAACCAGAGTGACAATCATTTCCGAGTAAAAAACAACGCTACAAAAGTCCCCATGTGACCCAGGCTGAGATGATGAGGAATGCTCCACTGGCTCCCGGCCGAGCCCAGCTCGGGGCACCACGTCCCCACACTGTGAGGCCAGGGTCTGGCTCTGTGCAGGGGGTCCCAGCCCTACAGCCAGAGTGGGAGGAGACAAGTTTTGGTCCAAGGGCGGCCTGCCAGGACAGGGCGGAGGCAGTGGGAACGACAGCCCCTGACCTCTGCACAGACATTTCCAAGCAGGCCAGCCACGCAACTCACAGCTCCATGCCAGGATGCTGTGCAGCACAGCCCCCCAAGCTACAAAGTCACTTTCTGGCAGTGCAGTGCCACCAGGACCTCTCCCACCCCCTCCAAAAGTAATGCCAGCCTGGCCCTCTGTCCCACAGCTTGGCCCGGCCAGCCAGACCCCCAGCTTGCTCCCCTAAGTCCCTCACACCTCAGGGAGCAGTACCAAAATCACTGGCATATGCACAGCACCAGCCAGTGCTGCCACAGGTGGCAGAGGGCATGGGGGGGCACAGGGAGGTGTGAAGACAACATGCTGGGGAAAATAGGTGTGGGAGGAGGAAAAGTGGGTGAAACAGGAGATGGGGGGGCACAGGCCCAGAGTGGAGATTGGGATGGAGTATAAAAATGCCAGGGTGCACATGTTGATGGGTTTATAAAAACGTACAAAAATAAGATATTCCCTTTTTGAAAATTAAGTAGGAATGAACCCCATGGCCCTCGAACCCTCTGCTGCCCACTGGGACAGGGCTGCCCAGACTGCCCCGCTGGGCAGGCGTGTGGCATCCTTTGCCCTGTGCTCCTGGCAGGACGCCTATCCTGCGGTGGCGGTGGCAGCCACTCCAGCAGACACCGCTGTCATCCCTGGCGACACTCACAGCCCTGTGGGGAGCAAAAAGCAGGTTAGCACCCACCCCAGGGGGAATGGCATCCTCTCTCCAGGGGAGCCTTGGGGCAGCCCCCCATGCCTCCACCCAGTGGGCAGGATCCATCCCCCGTCCTGGCTCACCCGTGGTCCTGTCGCAGGTGGCGGTCCCCTTCTCATGGGCCAGGTTGAGGCGGTTCTGCTCGGCAGCGATGCCGTTGGCCTCGGGGCTGCTGCTGCGGGCAGGGCTGGGGGGCCGTGGCGGGGGCTGCAGGTGGAAGGCCACCTCCAGGTGCTCCTGGGCCAGGCGCAGGTGCTCACGCAGCCGGTCCAGCTCGTGCACCGGGGGAGCTCCAGCCAGGGCGAAGCGCCCCTGGGCCAGGCTCTCCCGGTAGTCCAGCTTGCTGTTGGTCAGTGGGGCTTGCGGCAGCTCCTTCTTCAGGGAGTGGTAGGTGGGGGGAGCGCTGGGGGCTTTCTTGGGGTATTGCGGTGCAGGACTGTCGCCAGTTGGGAGTGGGGGGCCATCGGCTTGGCTCAGGGCATCACGGATACGCCCCACGCCAAGATGCAAGAGCTCGCAGAGGTTGAGGAAGAGGCAGAGCCCGCTGACGGCGTACATGATGAGGAGGAAGATGGTCTTCTCAGTGGGGCGGGAGACAAAGCAGTCGACAGTGTGTGGGCAGGGGCTGCGGCTGCACACGTAGGAGGGGCTCACCTCAAAGCGGTACAGCAGGTACTGCCCGAAGAGGAAAACCATCTCCAGCACGGAGCGGCACAGCAAGTGTAGCACATAGGCACGCATCAGCCCGTCCTGCTTGATACGGCGCCGGCCATCGTGCTTCTCTCCGCCCTCTGGGCTCTTCTCCTTCTCCACCTCGATCTCCTCAAAGATCATGGGGTCTTCTTCATTGTCATCTTCTGCCTCCTCATAGTCTCGCCCGGCTCCCCGGCGCACCATGGGCATGCGTGCCCGCTGGGCTGCCGGCGGCCGGCGCCGCGAGGCCTCGGGCATGCGAGCGATGCGGTGCATGGCAAAGCCCAGGTAGAGCACCGACGGCGTCGCCACCATGATGATCTGGAAGATCCAGAAGCGGACGTGGGACAGGGGCGCGAAGGCGTCGTAGCAGACGTTCTCACAGCCCGGCTGCTGCGTGTTGCAGACAAACTTGCTCTGCTCGTCGTAGTAGATGGACTCTCCCCCCACGGCCGTCAGCACGATGCGGAAGACAATGAGGACGGTCAGCCAGATCTTGCCCACGAAGGTCGAGTGGTTGTTGATCTCCTCCAGGAGCCGCGTCAGGAAACTCCAGCTCATCCTGACCAGGCAGTTGACTCAAATCCTGCAAGGAAGGGGCAGGCAAAGAGGCACTGAGTAATTTCACAGGCATCTCACATCTCACCGGGACCCTGAAGTCTGCCAGCTGCTAGCCCAGCTCTGTCCCGCTCCCTCTTCCAGCACCACTGTCCCTTCCCTTACCCACAGATCCATAAACACAGCCCTGCTCAGGAAGCTGCCTCCCCAAAACTTTATTCCCTGCTCAGCACCGCCTCCCTGTGCTCCCATCTGCATCCTGCTCCCATCCTCCTGCCGGCCAGGTGGGTGGAGGGATGGGGAAAGGCTGGGACATCCTGGTTGCCTGCAGGGACACATCTAGGGGAAGAGTGAGCACAGTCACAACCAGAGCAAACATGCCAGTGTAGGGCAGTACCAGCTGGGGACTGTGAGGGGACAAGCAGGAGCAGAACCACTTCCTTCTCCCCTAGTGACACGACATCTATTTATCACCTGGCACTGAACAGGTCCCTAACCAGCGTCATACCCTGTGAAAGCACTCACACCCTCCCACAGGGGTCCACAGGCCACTGGAGGAAGGCAACACATGGCAGCTCCACTGGCCCACTGCAGCTGCCAGCCCTGAGCCCTGGCTGAGGGGGGCAGGTCCCCAGAGCAGCATCCCCTGCCATGTGCTAACCAGCCAGGTCCCCTTCACTCCACAGAGCTCTCCTCCGAGGGCCAGTAGAGATGCAGCATCACTCTCCCACCAAACCTCAGTGGTGCACCATCTCTCCTGCAGGACCCCAGCCCCAGAGCCTGCAGTGGCCAGTGCTCACAGCACCCTGCATCTTGATGGAAAGGGCTGGTGGGAGAGTAGAACAGGGAACAGGACAGTGATAGCAAGGGGCAGTGTGAGGTAGCCAAGGAATTGCACAAAACCCTGGCAAAACAGCTGACACTAGAGATTGGGGAGGAAATTACAAGGACCATGTCACATCTCCTGACCAAAGAAGACACAAGACACCCACACCCACTGCCCACCCTGGTTTCAGCAGCTTGTGCATGAGATGATGCAAGCCAGGGCAGCAGGTGGCAGGGATGGCCCAGAGTGAGCAGAAGGTATGTGTCTGCACAGAACCTCCAGCAGCCCCTGCCAGCCCCATCCCATCACCTCTGGCCAGGGCATGTCCCTGCAGATAATGATTGATGCTGCACTGATTCCACTATTGTCCAGAACAAGAGGATCTCTTACAGTAAGCTCAGCCAGCCTCCTGACCAACTACACCAAAGCAGAACAGTCCCTCCAGCACAAGCATCTCTGCTGGGGACGTGCTCTTGCTGCAGGAGGTGGCACAGGCTGGTGGCACCAGGGACCCAAATTCAGCCCATCAGGGCCACCATCCTCCCGTGGTCATATGCCCTGCAAGGTTTCACTGCTGCCCTGTCTCCCAGGTGTGAACCCCTCTCCCCCAGCACCTCCCTGGAAGGCGGGTGCTTTGTGTCTGCCTTTACCCTAGTCTCTAGCAGCACACCACCCTGGCACCAGGGTGAAGAACAAGGTGAGGGGACAAGGCAGGAGGACAGTTCCAGGAACTAAAACCCAAGCTATGTCAAACCACGACAGGTACCAAGGCCAAGGAAAGCAAAAAAATAGGGTGGCATTGCTGTGGTGGCTATGGAAGTGTGGCATGGGAATGGCTGGCAACGTGGGATGGCAGCAGCAGTGGGCATAGCCAGGGCAGAGCTACCTGCAGCCTGTCCCCTAGCCGGGGCAGGTGTCCAGAGGCCAGTTTTCAAAGCAGCACAGCCACCCAGGGCCTCCCGGCCACGCTGGGAGTCAGGACTAGCACTACATACCTTGGCTGGGCCCTACACCCAGCCCTCAGTCCTACCGACCCCAGTCCCCCCGCGTGGGGCTCCCAGTCCCCTCTGCCCTGTCGGGGACCCCCAGTTTCCCCTGCCCAGGGGCACAGCAGCAGGCATCTCCCCCTGGGGCTCACCGGCCCCTGCTCATCCGGGGTCGCTGTCCGACTGACCCCTGCCACCCTGGGGACGAGCCCTCAACCCCAGCCTTCTCCGGGTCCCCGGTCCCACCGATTCCAGCGCCCCGAGGGCATCCAGCCCAGCTGGCCCCGCCTGTCCGAGACCCCCAGCCCGCGATCCCAGCCGCCCGCGGCCCCAGCCCACGCCTGGGGCTCCCGCCGCCCGGGGTACCGTCCCCTGCCCACCTGCCTGGCCCTGTCCCGCCGCCCCGCTCCCTCCCGCAGCACCCCGGCCCCACTCACGGCGCACCGGGACGAGCGGCTCCCGCCGGCAGGGCGGACAAAGCGGTGGGGCGGCGCGCCGCCGCCTCCCGCCGAACAAAGGGGCCCGGGGCCGCCCCGCCCCGCTCCCGCCCGCCGGTGCGCACCGACCGCCCCGCTCACATCCCCCCCCCGCGGGTCCCGCTCCGCAGCGGCAGCGCCCGCGCCACGCGGCCCGAGCGGCGGCCCCGACCCGACCCGCCCCGCTCCGCTCCGCGCGTCCTGCGCCCGTCGGGCGGTGCCGCCCTCGGTCCTGCCCGCCCGCGGCTCGGGGGGCCGCGCTGGGCTACGGGCAGGGGCCGGCGCTGGCCAAAACTCTCCCAGAGGCGCCTCCCGCCCCCGCAGTTCCGTCCGGCCCCGCTGACCGGCTCTGTCTCCGCGCCCCCGCGCAGCCCTGGGCTCCCGGGAGGCCGCTCCCTCCCGGAGCGAAGCGGAGGCTCCCCGCCCGCTGTTCGCTCCGAACCGCGGGTGCGGCTCAGCCCGCGGCCTTTTCAGGGGTGAGTCCGGCCGCAGGGTCAGAGGAAGGAGCCCCCGCTCCGGCCTGAGAGTCTTCTGCACAATAACCTCCTGTTCCTTGTAGCATTCTTCCCCGCCCAGTGGAGAGCGAGGATGGAAGAAAGGAGAGATCTGGTGGCGCAGAAGAGAGGTGACCCCACACATGGTGGGAACGCAGAACAAGACATGCCTGTGTGGTGGTAATGTGCCTCAAGCCTTTTGAACCCCGTGCTGCTTCTGGTGTCCCAGGCCAAGTTCCTGCAGCAGGATAGGGCTGAGCATGCAGCACCTCGAGATGTGCCCTTAGAGTCACCTACTGCACCGCCAAGGCCAGCACAGTGGCAGCAGCGGCTTTGAGTCACCACCCTGGAGACGTGCCCTGTCCTTTCACCAAGGGACCCTGGCCACTCAATTTCTGCACTGCTAAAATTGGCTCTGTGGGAATTTTGTTGGGGCTGAGTTTCCACACTGGGCCAACCACACCCTTGACGTCCTGGGCCCCCAGGAAGGGATACTGAGCAGTCTTGCACAACCTGAATCATCATGCCAAAGCTGGTGTCTGCATAAGCTCATGAAGGACTGCTTCTCCTTACTGAAACACCTGCTCCTTCTGCTGAAGGGTTTCTATGAACTGGCGCTCTGGTGCAGCACTGGGGCTGGCTGGGGCAAGGAGAGTTATGGGGACTGTGGCCATCACATCCAGTGTGGGGTCTTGGTTATTTTGCTGCAGCCCTGCTGCTTCCCTAAATCAGCAAAGCCACCAGGGCATTGCATCAGCACCCACAGAGCCTGGACACAGGCTTATTGCTCTTACATGGGAAGGCAACTGGAACCCCTCAGAGCAGTGATCTGTATCCTGACAGAGATGCAGGTGTGTGCACAACAGGCTGGGGAAAAGGGCCTTGCTTGGTGCTCTTGCTCACTCCTTCCTTCTCCCCAGCTCATGGATGGGTCAGTCCCAGGTAACAGATTAAGTTCTATGGAGGGAGAGCTGCAGCAAAGGGAGGGGAATTTGACCAGAACATGAAGAAATAGTTTTCATTGAATCCCATTCTCATGCATGCAACTGTGGGATTAACATTTCTGTAAGGGAAAAGTGCGTTCCAGATTCAGCACAGACACTTGGGTCATAATCTCCATCCCAGGCCAGGAGAAACAGGAAGAGGTGGATGCAAGGAGACAGCAAGCTGTGCATGGAAACTCAAGCTTTTTCTTTTGGAAGGATGTAGGGGAGGTTTCAGCTCCAGAAATGAAACCCAGAGCTGCAGGGAAGAGACACCTGCAGTGCAGCATGGAGAGGTGGGAACAGGGCAGTGGGCTGCCAGCATGAGGACAGCATTCCAGCATGCTGGGGAGGTCAAGCAGCACATGTTCAGCCTCCTGCTCTTGCCTGGCAGTTGAAGTGACTTGTGGCTTTCCCCACAGTAACCACTTGTTTTCTAGTGTTTCCAGCCTGGAAAGCTTGCCTCCAGCCTGGCTTCAACCCCAGGCAGCTGAGCAGTTTGCCAGGGGTAAGGGACCTATGTGACCCCTTGACTCTGTTGCTCAGTGCATTAAGAACAAGCCCCTGTTTCATCAGCCTCACGTTAAACCGGGAGTGTGACCTCCAAGACGCTGCAAAATGAAGCCCTTGTGCCCAGAAAGAAGGTGCTTGTTGCACTGGGGTCAGGCACCACTGCTGCAGCATTTTTGCACAGCACAGCTCAGCCCATGCCTGGGCTGCAGGGTGGGGATGGCCTTGGCAGGCCAGGCCTGGGGCTGGTGTCACACAGCCCACAGACAGGCATTACTGTGCTTGTCAGCATCCAACCATTGGCGTCAGAGCCCTCCAGCTTCCCCTGTGATGCTGCCCTGAGTGTTCCTGCACTCTACCCTTTTCTTAAACTTGCATAATCCAAATGCCTGCAGAGGCATCATTCTTTCAGCTTGGGGCAGAGGGGAAACCCACATCATCCGGGAAAGGAAGACAGGGGACGAAGGGCGTTGCCCACCCTTATCCCTTTCCACATCAGCTGAGCCTGACAGAGCATAGTGGGCAGGAAGGATGTACAGACCAGCAGTCTTGTGGGCTCTGGTCAAAGACCAGCTTTGCAGAGGAAACAGGGGCACTGTCACTATCCGCAAAAACCGGGATCAGCCCCAAACCTCCGAGTCTGTGGGGCAGAGCCACGGAAGGGCAGCTGCACAGCCTAGTGAGAGCAAGGGGAGCTGGCAAAAGAGGAGATAGTGGCTGAGGGGGAGTGTAAGCAGAGGGATAAGAAGAACATCCACTTCTTGGACAAGTGCTGCAGCTCAGGATGGACATTGACAAGAGCTGGTGCAAGAACTCCCTCTCTGTTTAGGCACAGTGCTGCAAGAGAGGCACCCTCTGAGATGCCAGTGCCAGCCCCTGCCTTGGCCACGAGACACAGGGTGCAGGGCCCAGTCTGGCTCTTGATAGCAGCCTCAGTTTCTGCTCTGATCAATACAGCAGGATGGGCTGGGCCCTGCCGTGACTGCCTCTGCTTTTGGGGACAGTGGCAGTAAGGCAGGTGGTGGGGCTGGGCGCCCTGGGTGTGTTTGCTGTGGGGTGACATGGACAATGCCTGGCTGCTGCTTGGCAGTGGGCTGAGGAAGCCAGCTCCACCCTCTCCAAGCAGGGCCGAGCAGGCAGCACTAGAGGTAGGTAGCACTGCAGGTAGGCAGAGGTAGGCAGCACGCAGCCCTGGCAGCAAACATGCTCTTCCCAGATTAAACAACTTCTCTGGCACTGGGACATGGAGCAGACAATTCTATTAGGGATTGTTTGTCCTGATACAGGACAGCTCCATAATTAGCTTAATACCCTTCCTCTGATAAGGGGCAGAGGCACACTCCATTGCAGCAGCACAAAGGGCAATGACCGTGCCCTCCATCAGAGGCTGAGCAAAGGCTAAGATGGCTTTAAAATAGTTTCCTTCCCTTTTATTCCCCCACTTGATTATGCAGCACAGTAGGGGCACAGCCCCTGCTCTCCTCTCTCATGCTACGGTGTCCTTCACAGTTCCTGGGTGCTTCTGGTGACTTCTGCCAGGACCATGCACAGCACTGGAGCCCAGCCTGTGTTGGCTGCTCTTCCCCTGCCTGCCAAACTGGAGGGCAGCCCACAGGGAAGGGCTTTACACAGGCCCCCGACCCTGCTCTGTGTGCTGGGTAAGGATCACTGGCACCTTGGAGAGATGAAGCTGGCCAGACAGGTCCATGACAAATGAGGAACATGTGCTCTTTGCTGCTACATCTCACATCCCCTGGAGATGAGGCCAGCAGGGATATTCTGCTAGAAGTAAATGACCAGTCACTCCAGTCACCAGGCTTTGCTAGTTCAGCACGGTGCAAGGGAGCTATGAGCATACAAGCTATATGTGCTCAAGGCAGCACTGCTTTAGAGGGCAGAGATGCAGCAAGAAGCACTGAAATAGCCAAGCCCATGACTGAAGGCATCATTTTCATTGATAACAGCAGAGTGAAGCAGGGCTGGTATGTGCCCATGGAGCAGTGGTGGTAGCTTCAGGCTAGTGGCAATGGCCCGCCCGAGCCCATGGCTGCCTGCAGCCTGTCTCTAAAGCCCTGTGGCCACCCTAGCCTGGGAATCCTTGCAGCTACATACACCTCGAGAAGAGACTGCTGCAGGCAAGCACAGGCAGAGAAACAGAGGTTCAGACCAGCCTTACTCGGTGCTAGCAGCTGAGTGCTGGAGCACAGTGCACCCAGAAAAGGAGAAGAAGGAGCAAAATCCAGATTGTTTAAGAGCACAGCTGGGGGATGGCATAATCAAAACTGAGACAGGCAGAAGGTATCTGCAGCTGGTTCAATGTATATTCCACCTTTCTGCAAACCCCAGCTGTCCTACACAGGCCCAGTTCCCACACAGCCATCAGTGGGATGCCTGCAGTGCTGGATGGTGGAATGTGTTAGGGGAGCCCTTGCACACACCCAGCTGATGCAAGGAGACCAGTGAATGTAATCACTGCACCAGGTGCAGGAGGCCCTACAGCAAAGCATTTGTGATCATGGAGTAACCAAAAAGGGGTTAATCTGTAATAACCAGGAGAAAATGCTAAGCGAAAACAAATCAAGTGTTTCATGAAGAGGCAGGAGACAGGTTGCAGCAGTGCATGTGAGCTTTCCTGTCAGTGCAGCAGCCAAAGGAATGCAGAAAAGCAGGGTGCTGTTAAGGGGACCAAGAGGCTGGTGCTGAGCTGGGAGCACAGACCACCAGAGACATGGCAAAGATGAGAAGCAAATAAGTAGTTACCTCTGAAATAAAACGTGGGAAGAGCTTGAGAAGAGCTGTGGACAGGCACACAACCAAAACCTTTGGTTCTGGCAGTCCACACTTTGTCAGGCCCCTGAACACATACCCAGATACTGGAGTAGCAAAGGTACAGCTTGGCTAGGACCAGAAAAGCAAGTTCCAGGGATGAGTGTTCTCAGGGAATCAGCTGGAGCAGAAGAGACATCAACGAGCTGGTCCAGTAACTCCAAATTTGACTCTTGCCCTTTGTGAAAAACGCAGCTATAGAAGGTGAAGGCAGAACTTACACAAGCTCCTTAAATGGCAAGATGAACACATAAATCCTTACTGGTGTTTACTGGCTCAGCTCTCTCAGAGTCCTTGAGCAGCAGCCACATGCTGATTGAGGAAGAGGGGAGAAAGTGGGATGAATTGTGACATCTGCCTCTGGACACTACAGATCTTATCAAGTCTATAGATGGCTAGATAAAAATATTGGCCACTGTGGGCCTTCAGCAACTCAACTGCCTCTGAAGTGACAGAAAAATGTCCAATAGTACAGTGACCCCAAAAAAGAGTGGCCTTCAGACCCAGGATGGAAACTGAACTTCCTGCTCTCCTAAGGCTATGAGAATGGCATAGATGGGTTTGAGCAGGAAGGGAAACTTTATTGCATCTTTCCAGGGAAGCAGCAGGATGCAGTGAGGCCAAGTCCCTGCTGTTTTCTTGATGACAGAAACTGAAGCCACTGACACCAACTTTGGGCATGTGGAATGTTTAAATGTCATAGAGACTACTGTGAATAGCTGCCATATTCAATATCCAAAGAACACAGGCATCAGGTCACTGAATGTCAAAAGCACATCTTTATAAAAATCAACATCACATTGACATAAAATACAGGTTTGTCACTAAGGACTGAACAGTCAGAAAACTTGCCCTGAAGCTGCAGACTGAACATTCATAGGAAAACAGAGATGCTGTTCTGGGAAAAGCTACCATCAGTAAAGGTCCCTACTTAGGGTATCAGATCCCACCTATCAGCACCTAATGTAACAGGTCCATTTCTGCCCACCCCCACAGGGAGCTTCAACTGCATCAAAACATCACACACAGTTCTATCTTTGCTCTTCACTGGGCAGGGGCAGAGACTACGAAATTAGCAAAGCCCTGGCCAGGCAGCAGCATTTTTTGAGGCACATTTAACTCTGTAGGAGAAGTTGAGACAAGGTAAAGCTCTATTTGGGGAAGAACATAGAGGCAGGCAGTCCCACCTCTACAGCCACACCAACAACAGCTCCTGAGACAGGTAAGCCTCTGAGGGCCTGTGCAGCCAGTAAGCAGTGTGCTGGGGCTGAAAGGCCACAGGATGCCCACATAAGGGCAACAGTCAAAGGAGAACACCACAACCTGTATCTGGTGTCAGTCTAATCCTGTCTAAAATTGTTCCTTTATTGCTCCTTGGAAGAAAGTGGAGAAAATTAGCCTAGCATCCCATTCACACCCACCCTGAACAGGACAGGGAGAATGGCCTAAATCCAGTGAGATGTTAGGGAACCCTCGAGGCAGCAGCAAAGCTAGTATGGAAGCCCTTTGAAAGACATTACACCACTGCAAAAGAATGAAACAAGGAAAACATGACAATTCAATAAATATAAGCTTTTATTACAATAGAAAATAGTAAAACTCATGTTAAAATAGACTCTTGCTCTTGGACTTCTCAGAAAAAGCTTAAGCCTTGCTTATTCTTGTTGGTGCCCATCAAGGTCCTGACCCCTAAGCAATGAGCAACTCATTTCTGTGCTGAGAACCTCGAGGCTCCTTCCTCCCAGTGACAGTGAAAGACTACAGCAGCAGACTGAGCCATGCCCCATCAGGCACAGAGGCAAGGGCTCTCTGTGGGGTTGTGTACAACATGCTTCATCCCCTTGTGCAATCAGGCTCCAGTTTGAAGCAGGTAGCTTTAGGGAAACCATGGACAAGAAGGAGGGAGAGGAAAAAAAAATCATCAGCATATAATGATAGCTGTCCTGAAACAGCTAAGAAGGCAGCAAATGCATTTGCCAGAATTGGCACCTGACTGCCTTTGTGTACCTTACACACTATTACAAGGAACACTCTCCACCTTCTCCTTGGGTGTCCAATCCAGTGCAAATAATTGACTGTGCAGTCTGAACCATCATGTGCTCCCCTCTTACTGACCAGAAGGGGCCAGGGGCAAGAGTAGAGTGGAAAACAGAGGCCACAGGACAGCAAGGTCAGATGGAGTGGGAGACACTTGTACACCACTGCTGGCACAGCAGCACTTGGCTGCAAGTCCCGCCTGCTCCAGCCAGCAGGCTCACTCCAGTGCCTCATGCACAGCCTTCCGGAGCTCGATTGAGAACATCTCCTCCCAGGGCCCGCGGATCCACTCCACCAGCTCCACCAGGAGCTCAGGGCACTCTGTGCGGATGTGCCACGTGCTCTCCAGCTTCAGTACCTGGCAGGGAGGAACGGCAGGCAGGTGAATGAGCAGACTGGCCTGACAGGCACCAATCAGCCCTGAGCCACCATCCCCCAGCACAGCTGCCGGCTCCTCCTAATTCCTCTGTGACCTCCTCGACCCTCTCTGCTGCCAGCAGCCGAGTGTCCCTTGCAAGACTTTCCAGTGTGCTCCCCTGGCTCTGTGGTACAAGGCGCTGGGTTAGGATGGGAGATGACAGCCCCAAGACACTCTTGCAGGAACAGGATTTGAGCACAGTCAGCCCCCAGCACCCTGACCCCATGAGCACCTCCCGCTCACCTCATCGTAAAGCATCAGCTTGATGTCACAAGGACAGAGGCGATAGGTGATGATATTGCTAATACTGGTGATTGGCTGCTTCTCCTTCAATTGCATGTTGCTCCTAGGAGGCATTTCTGCCTCATGGTCTTCATCCAAGGAGGGCTGCACTTGCCACTGGTGATTCTCCTCCAGCAGAAATAGCATGCTTCGGGTACTCAGCAGGGTCACAGGAAAAGCAGATGCCCCTAAAAGGATATGAGGGAATAAGAAATGCTTTGCTGAGAGCCTGAGTCACCACAGAACCAGCTTTGCTCTCCATTCCTCCCCTAGGGAAATCCTTTACAGCAGCAGTAACTTGGGTGAATGACTTTATCCAGTTTCCTGACTGAAGAGAGGACCAGGGTACTGAAATGTGGCTGGGCTTGAACAGCTTATCCAAGGTTGTTGCAGGAGCATGCACATGAAAGACAGTGCCCAGCAAGGCTTGTCCAGCCCATGCCCCAAGTGAGGCAGGAAGAGTCACCTGAGTCCTTTGACCTCTTAAACAACATTTTACTACTCCTTAGTTAAAATTTGACAGCTGCAACTCAGAGCCTGCCTTTTTTGGCCTGGATTTGTCTGGCTGCAGATATCTGATGGGTGGAACAGAGAGCACACACATAAAGTTTAATACCAAGCTGGGATGCATCATAAATATGACGGGAAGTAAAGTAGTTTTGATAAACTTTAGGCAACATAAATATAATCCAGCTATTTCAGTTGATGCAAATTAAAAGCACTACAACTTGGGAATAAGTTAGATGCACAGTAATAGAAAACCACTAGCAAAACTGGCTGAGGTCACAGGGGATCACAAGCTGATGCAGCAGTATGTTGCTTTACTCATCACATCTCACTCTTGGGAATTAGTAGGACTATCAAAAAGGGGATTTTAATTAATCCTGTCCACTTGGTAATGAGATCTCAGCTGGAACTGTGTCCAGTTTTGGGCACCATACTCTGGAAGAGGAGAAAGCTGCAGAGTGAAAAAAATGCACTGTAAGTTCTCCCTCTCACATACTATTTGTTCAGCTTGAGGATAGCAATAAACATACTTCCCACAGATTCCTTCTGATCCTCACACTCCCATGCCTCCCCAATGGCCAATGGTGACCAGGGGGGCAAAAGCTTAGCAAATTGGTCAGAATGTGATTAAAAGCCAGGTTGCTTTTTTTCAGTGTCCCAAGCTATGACGACACTGGAACTGTTCACTGAAGACTCAAACCCCAAATTTAACACATCTGTCCCTCAGCAAGGCCTGGAACAAGACTTGAAGGGCTCCAGCAGGCTCCTCCTGTACTATCATCTCAGGTTCTGGACACCTACTTCTGTTTTCTCAAATGAAGAAGCCTTTCAGCAACTCAGACAAACCATCTGTTTTTATGACTCCTCATCTTTCCCTCAGATCAGGGCAATGATCCAGCCCTCAGATAATCTCTAGCTTCTCAAGCTGTCACCAAAACTGGTGTGCAGGACCAGCTGCTCCCTAGAGCTTAGACTTCCATGTAGAAAAGGACTGGGAGATTTGCTGGATGAACAGAAGTATGCTGCTATTCTACACAACCCAACACTAGAAAAGAGCCCTCACCCATGCCCCCACCCAATTTCACTGCTGGAAAAAAGGCACAGCTCTTTTCCCCCAGACTGTGCACTAAAATCACAAGCATGTAAGCAGACAGCACAATGTGTAGGACATCTGGCTACTGAAATCTCCTGTACCTTGGATCAGGTATGCCAGCAGGTAGAAGAAACAAGTGTCAGCTGCAGCTGCAGAATCTGTGGTCTTGGAGTCTAGCAGAGGCCTGGAGGAGATACAACATTGGGCTGATAAGGAAACAATCTGTTTCCAGTCTAGGCTTGCTGTGAACTAGCTACTGTTCCCAGTCCTTCCAGTGAAGGGAAGGACCCATATCTCCCAGATAATGCAAAATCCTCCTTCTCCTGGTCCTCTGACTACACCTTGCCAGCCAGGAGCCAAATGTTTCTTGCAAGTAAGAAGGCCTCCCACTTTTACTCCCTCCATTATACCCTGGTTCCTCCAGAAGAGCTGAAGTTGCCCTGCCTGGCTCAGCCCATGACACCCCTTTGCCAGCTCGCCCTCTGTGCAGTAGGCACTTGAGACAGCTGCCTTAAACCACTAACATAGGCCTGGCTGCAACTCCAGTAGTGCCTCCTTCTGTGCCACCCCCAATGCTTCCCAGGGTCTGCTGGACAAGCAGACATCCCTTTCTACCTCAATCCAAACCTCTTACAGGCTCTTACCATAGCCAATGCTGGGGATTCATTTCCACAGTGGAGATTTCCTTCACCTTACTCCTGTGCTTAGCAGGCAGTTCTTGCATGAGATCTAAAGAGGGGGAGAAGGCAGCTGTCTTTTATTGCAAACCCAAGGGCAGTACATAACAGTTCAGGACACTTCTCTACTGTTCAGAGAGGTGTTCCAAGTTATGATGGCAGTGAGATTCTCTCCCAGCTCTTTGTCTGACCTGTCAAGAAGTTTAGTTCCAACATCTATTCAACAACAGCTGTTCCCCAAGAACAAATCTTTCAAATCCTCTCCCCCATGTCCCTACAGCTCTACTCTTACCTGTCAGGGTCTGCAGGAACTGGTCACAGCAGCTTTGGTTCCGGATCAGCAGATTGTAGGAAGTTTTTGGGTTCTCAAACTCCATTCGCAAGGTCTGGTGGCAGAGTCCCACTTCCAGATGAGAAATATCAGACAGGTAGTGAGAGTCATTCTTCTTCAGCCAGTCTGCAGGTTGTCCCCTAATCACAGAGCACAGCCCTCAGCTGCAGCAGGCTGCCCCATCTCCTCTCCCACTGCAGCAGGGGGTTTGCCAGAAGAGCCTGCGCATGTCACCAGCCCTCCAGGGTAAGGGCAGCAAGGCTGGCACAGGCTGGCACTACCCAGCACTCACACACTTGCTGCAGGGTCCTCACCTGATAGCTCCAGTGACTTCCAGCACGTAAATCTTGAGGTCAGAAGCAACCAGGATTGAGAGGAACTCTCCTGGCCGGCCAAATTTCACCAGGACCACCTAGAGCACACAGAGGGTGGGTCACAGCTTTTGGCCTGCCCCTTGACAGCTCATCCACAGAAAGGCCAGACTCAAAGACACTTCAGCTCCCTTCACACCGCCAGTCTCTGAGATGCCACTCAGTGCAGAACTCACAGGGTGGGCAAGAGGGACAGCAGAAGAGCTGTAGGAGTGGTGCTGTGGGAGCTCACCTTGAGGAAGCACTGGAACTCCTCAGCATTCTCCTCAAAAACTTCCATGTCCAGGTAGAGCTTCAGGCGATGATCCACTGAGCGGAAGTCCCTCGTGTTCAGGACGCTGTTTACAGCTGAGGAGAGCAAAGGGCAGCAATGACACTGTCCCCTGGCCAGGGGCTGCCCGAGCATGCAGACAGGCACCTGGGCACAGTGTCACCCCCTCTGCACACCTGCTTCCAGCAGGTCTCTCCTCAAGACAAAGGGCCAAACCTGTGGGCTTTACAGGCCACAGGTCTCCATGTGGAGATAAAAGAGGAATTAATTGCTCCAACACTTGCTTTTTTTTTCAGATATACAAAGCTTTGGTCTAAGTCAGATTCAAACTGTTCTTGGCTGTTTAGTCACAGAAGGACACTGCTTTGCTGCTGGATTTGGCAGGAGGACAATTCTTTATCACAAAGCCAGAAAGATAGTTCTTATTTCAGCTGGTGTCAGCTCAGGTCAACTTTTTAACTGGTTTTGATCGTGGCAAGGTTAAAGAGGCCTGAGGAAGACCCCAATAAAACTGCTAAAGAGTATAATTAGGTTTGTCATGAAATTGTATAACCAAAAAATTTATACAACAGCCACAGTACTGCCCAAGAGTTCACACTTCCCAGCAGAGCCTGTTCTCCACCAGAAATGCTACACTAATCAACCACTCCTCACCAGGAACTTTCCATAGGCTCAGTTTTAAATTGGGACCTTGCAATTTGATCCCAGAAAAGAGACTGCCTTATTTCTCATACTTCAACTGTACAAGACTGAACATAACAACCTTAAAACTGTGATTCTACACAGTCTCCTCTTCTGAGGCACAGCAGTCTTGAAGGACTGGGGGAGACCTCTATAGATCAAGAAAACAACAGGTTGTAAATCAGAACTACACTCAGCTGCAGTAGAGTCACTTGCTGGGCTAGACCAGATAACCTCCACAGCTCCTTTCCAACTTGTATTCTGTAAATCACAAGCTGCTACCCAGGCAAAGGCAGTCTGCTACATCAGAAATCCAAGGTCATTCAGAAAAATAATTTGTGGACCTCCCGTCTTGCATGACAGCTCTCACACAGCCAGCATGCAGTCTCTTGGACAGGTTTTGTCATCTGAAGGTCACAAAAAAAGTGAGGAAAGCACAAGCAACTGTAGATCCACAAACCAGAGCCTCCTTCTAGCACACCAGCCTCACACTGCACTTAAGCCAAAGAATAAACAGAGAGGAATTGTGCACACTATTCTCCAAAGGTAACGCTCCAGCTGGCAGCTCATGGATGCCACAGGAACCCAGTCTGTCCATAACTGAGCAATGCAGCTTCCAGAGCAAGACCCTATTACTCAGAGTCTAAGCAATAATAGGTATTAGGAGCTGACTCACTTTTCCTACCTTCAGGCATGAGGATTTAACAGCGAGGGGAATGAAAATCTCTGCTCATAAGAACCGTATGTTTATGGCTGCTCATACTTGATGTCCCCCTTTCCCATTAAACAGGAGAAAGTGTACCATGCAAGCACCAGTGATAAAACCAGCAACAAGCTGTCAACACCCCTAAACCCTGCACAGCTTCCTCATACTCACAAGGACTGAGATTCCATGTTTCCTCGGACTCAGAGTTCACAGGGAGCGGGGAAGGCGTGGGCCCCCGAGAAGTGCTGTAACGGCAGCTTCCCACCAGGCTGCCCCCATTGCTGTCCGGGTGGCTGAGGGACAAGGACTGGCTCTTCACACCCTGCTCCTTCCCAGAGCCAGCCTCTGATCCATGGCAGGTGGGATGAGGAGTGCTGCCAGGCTCAGGCTCAGCGCTCAGCTCCGGGCTCCTGGCACTGTTGCTGGTGTCTATCTCCGAGCTGTCCTCCCCACCAATGTAGAACTTCCCGCTCTCAGTGGCCAGGACAGACGTTTCCTCTGGGCCCTCCTGCTGGCTGCCTCCCTCCAGCACGGAGTCTGACAGGTCCTCACTCGTGCTGTCGGCACCGGGCGGCAGAGGTGTGCTGGAGCATTCCTCTGAAGGCAGAATGACCACGTGGTCACTGGAACAACTGGGACAGGCTATGGGCTCACCAGCTGCTGCAGGACCTGTGAAAGATTTTGTCAGGTATAAAGAAAAGGCAGAACAGCTCTCCCCAGCAAGATTTTACTTACCCCACCCCCTCTGCAAACCATGAACCCTCCCTTTTCAAAGTAGAGAATAGTTACAGTCTGACTTGAGCAGCTTGTTGAGCAACTTGTTCAGAAGCATATCCTACATACCTCCCCTCACAAATCAGCTGGAAATTCTGGATCAGTGCCACATGAAATAGTTCTGCTCAGATTTAGGGCAGCCCAGTGTGTGCTGTGGTTGCAACTGAAACTGTACCAGGGCTTTGTCTTGTGACTTTCCTCCACTTCACATCTGCAAGTGCCCACATAACCTCAGAAGCCCAAGCTCATGACCACTCAATCCAATCTTCCTTAGCCACCTCCATCCCCAGCATGCTGTGTCCCTTCCCCAGCTGTCCTCATCCCTTCTGACACTGATTCCTGTTGCTCCCTTCACCCACACCAGAACAGACTCCCAGCTGGATCATGGGATTCCCATTACTCTGGCAGGGACAAGAAAGTATCCTGGGATGGAGAAAAGTGCTGCAGCCAGGACAGCACTTCTGTGTTCAATGCAGTACTTCAATCCCAGGATACTTTCTCAAAACAGCATCTTCTCAGCTATGGCACTCCCCACTTGGAATATAAACTGAGCTTCAAAAAACACAGCAATCACAAGATGCCTACACAGGAATAGCCACATCTCAGCTGAAATACCACATCTAGTTTTAAACAGCCAAAGAAAAGCGTGGACAAATGGGAAAAAGTACAAAGACTAGCAAGAAACTGAATGTATGAGATATGACTGACAAGCAAATTATCTAGAGAATTGAGCTTATTTAGTCTAGAGGACAGAAACCAGGAAAAGTTGCCAGGGGAGAACAATGGCCCTCAAGTACAAAGAAAGAAATAAATTGCTCCTCCGAAGTGGCAGCAAGAGTGGGCTTAAGATCACAGACAGGGAGACTTAGATTAGGGTTCTGGTTTTCTAGTTTTCTGATGTCTAACAGCAAAAGTTTTACCTGAAATACTGATGCAGATTCCCTGGAAGCTTCCATTAGCAAAAGCTCTTTAGAACAAATAAAGTCTCTGTGGCAGAACTGACTACATGACCTTTAAGTCCTCTCTCAGACTTCAGTTTCCAGCACCCTTGTGTTCCCCCAGGCCACTCAGCACAGGAGTGATGTTTGCTTAACCTTAAACCAGTGGTTTATTCCTGCTAGGAAACAAGGCAGGCTTTTCCCAGTCCAAGAAGGCCAAGTGAGAGTTCATCCCACAATAGGTTTTAAATTCCAGTACAGACAACACATCTCCTATACATTTCATGCTCTGCACCACAGCTGCCACCCTGGAAGTCTGCCTGGCATTAATCAGCAAACATACCCTCTTCTGGGCACTACAGCCTACCTTGACCTGGGGCAACTAGAGTCTCCAGGATTTTGGTGTCTCCAAGCTCTGAAGAATAGGAACCTTGATGCCAAGGGGGCAGGGACTGTGAAAACTCCTGCTTGCATTTCAGGCACTGGAGCTTCATGGATCCCTTCTCTTGGTCCTGATTTCGCCGATTCTCCTCAACAGCTGGGGACAACACTTCAAGGATACACTATAAATAGCAGCACAGGGAAAAGGATCAAGCTTCTGACACCTGCAAGTCTTTTCACGTGCCTCACTATAGCATTTCAGAGTGTAAGGGGTGCAAGATTATTTCCCAGCTGTGCAAGACTTGCCAAGGGCACGGAGCTTCACTGCAGAAGACCAAGACAACCTGTTTTTGCAAGTCTGTGCCTGATAGCTACATACTGACAGGCTCCCTCTGGAACTCTGATCTCAAAGGTCCCATCTATTTGTGTCTTGTCTCTAACAACTTGTTCAAATGTACTTAAATGGTATCTTGAGAGAAATTATAGAATGAGAGACCAGAGTCCCTACAGCAGCTGTGTGGACATAGCACAGACATTTACTGTCCAGAGGACCAAGCACAGGCCAGCACATCACTCAGCACTCACAAAAAATTACATTGCATATGCACAAGTAATGATCACTAGCTTGACTACAAAGTTTTCATCCCAAGAGGGAGGAAACTGCAAGACTCTCTCCTTGAGAGCAATGTTTATGCTACAGGAGCTCCACTGCCCATGGCCATGCTCACAGGGCCCTCCACAGGTCACCTGTGCAGAAGAAGAAATCCCTACAAGCCAGACACGGGCAGCAGGTGCTCACGTGCTCTGAGAACAGCAGCCCTGTGCTGGCTGGAAGAGTTCAGTGCCTTGCAGTAACAGTGCTCCCTGCCCAAGCCCCCACCTGCAGACACTGCTCCGGGCAGTCGTCAAGCACCACATATCTGCGCTTCTGCCGGTCCTTGCGGATGTAGCTGAAGTGCAACGTGAGGACAGGGAAAACTCGCTCCAGGTCCTGCAGGAGACAGAAAACACCCTTTCTAGGATGAGGGAGAAGCTTTCACAGACTACATTTGCTTGCAAAAGGCTGAAACATGGCCATACAAGAACTTAATTTAGTGAGTCCTAAGCATCCCTCCACAGCTGATAGCATTTGGGAGTCTGGTAAAATGGGCAGAAATAAATAAACAAAGATAAAGCTAGTGAGTGCTGACAAGATTTGCATTGAGTGCTTGAAAAATTGCATGAGCACTTGAAACTTACAACAGTAACTCTCAAGGCCTAGAACAAAGCATTTCAAACAAAACACCTTTTTCATAAAGGTATTTCAGAAGAATATCAAACCACAAACATTCAAAAAGGCACAAGGACAGGGTTTAAAAATGAGTTGGAGCTTTTAGAGAAAACAGAATTAGAGAAACCTGTGAACATGTCTGTATGCAGACTGAATGTTAAAATCTTACCACATGGAAAAAGGGATTTCCAGACTCCCTTTCTAAAGAACCACAAAAGCCAAAGAGGGCTGGTAATGCTAAAGTGTGCACCTAGAGCAGATGGCACACTGCCCACTGAGCTGCTAGACTAGACTCTGTGCTGCTCTAGAAACAATGCAATCCACAGAGTCCTCCAAACCCAAGGTGATATCCCAGTGAGGAATGGATGGGAAGGAGATCTCCATTTCATTTAAGTTCCTCTTGAGAAGTCTCTCATTCCTCCACACCAGAACAACTCCAGCCATTGTCTTTAAATTCCAGCTTTGGAACAGATTTGATGCTGGCTTCTGCTGCATTATCACAGGTAGTCTAAGCAATACAGGTGCCATTAGATACACATGCATTGGGTTGAAGGGATGCTTAATGAGGCTTTGCAGGAGCTAGGAAAAGACCTGCAGGATTCTTGACAGGAGCCCAAATCCAGAATGCTGCCATACACAGGGAGTAAGATGACAAAGACTCACAGAAAAGTGTAACTCACCATCCTCTTCCAGGTCAACTCAGAGGTCTCTACATTCTTCAGGCATTTCAGCTCCAGCTTGTGGAGGACTCTGGCAGCCTTCAGTTCCACCTCAATCACATGCTTAGCTGTGACTCGCAGGAAGATCCACTCTGGCTCTGGGTCCCCTTCTCCTTCTATTTGGCTCACCAGCACTGGCTGGCACAGGTCCACTGCCAAACAAGACACAATACAGGTCAGTCCATGCAGTATGCCTTCAGTCCTGCTGGACCTAGGTGCTTAGCATTCGCACAATACTGGGCACCATGATACAGCTTCAGAGACAAATCACATTTGATTGATCTATTTTGTTGTCATCCAAGCCCTTAAAAACAGCAGTGAAAGGACCTGTTTACCTTCTACCTTCTCGTCTTCTTCCTCTCCAAGCATTAGCTCATCTGCCTCCTCTTCTCCTCTCGGTTCTCCTTCCATAGGCTCATCCAGCTGTACTTCAGGCTCTTCCTCCTTTGCAGTGTCATCCAAAGGAAGAGAGGATCCTTCTTCCTGGGATACTTGGGGCTTTCCTTGCTCTGGGTCAGAGCTCTCACTCTGCAGGTCCATTGCAGCAGGTCTGCCTGTGATCTCCTCTGCAGAGCGGCTGCGGGACATGACGGGCACTTGGTCATGCTCCTCCAGGTGTCGCTTGTACTGCAGCCAGTCAGCACCAAAGCGATCCCTGAAGCTGGCCAGACGCTTCATCTCCTTCTGATGCTCTAGGACCAGACCTGCAAAGAGAAAACTTGGGAAGTATGAAGGTAGTCACCAGGCCAGAGCACCCTTACTGTGGGCAGTTTAGCTGTTATGTTATTAAGGAAGACAACAAGGCTCACCAGCAGAGAGGGGTAGTGCCTGGGGCTCGTGTTCTGTGTCACTTGGCTCCGAAATACTTGCTCTGCGCACTTTGACTTTTCCCTGGAAAAAGCCAGGATAAAAGTAGTTGTGAGGAACTAGAACAATGAAAACAGCACCTGATGAGGGGCTCTACCAAGCTGAAGGGTTTATAGCTGTTACAGTGTAGGGACAAACCCTGAAACACTTGTGAGGATATATGAAGATTAATATTAAAGCCCTTTCCTAACACACAGCAGTGTAGAGGCTCATTAACCATGCATTCAGTACCAGACCACATCTCACTACAGGAGGCTTCACATCAAGGCATCCTCTTCACCCAACATGCCAGCTACATGGCTAAGAAGCTATGTCAGTCCCAGACCTTGCTTTTCTTTCGAGGGACCCTGATGGCCACATTCTCTGATGGGGACTGGCTGTCGCTGAAGTCTGCAGCACAGGAGCTCTCCAGTGCACTGCGGTCCAGTGCAGTCTTCTCTGAGGTAGAAGTGTGGATGGACTGGGACACACTTTGCACAAGTCTTGGAAGGTGCTAAAGCAAGAAAAATAGAGTATTTCCAGCTGAGTGCAAAGGGCAGACAAGGTAACCAAGCCACAACTCAAGCTGACAGCTTTCCTGCTCCTCACCCCAAGCTTTCACCATCTCAAAGCACTGACAATAGATCCTGCCTGATTGATTGGATTGTTTATCACAACCACTCTCATTTACCTCAATCTCTGCCTTTCTTAAAAACAGCAGATGGGAAACTGATAACTATTTTGCTGACATGTAGCTCAAGTGTCAAGTACCATACAGGACCTGAAGAGGAAACAGGCAAGGCTCCAAGTCCTGCAAGGCTATATAAGCCAGAATAAATTACACTGGCCAGTTCCAGCAATTATTAGGAATTAGCATGAATTGAGACAAAATGATCTGTGTCAAAGTCAAGGTAGCCCATAAAGATTTAATAGGACACATGACAATGCAAAAACCTGTCAGAGTTCCCAGTCCAAAAGCCAGTAAGATCAGTTTTTAACAATTATACTTACCATTAGGTCTGAGGAAGAGAGTGGCTCCCCGTCCAAGAAGAACTGTAATTAGAGACCCATTTGCAGTCAGATTCCATTTGGCTGGCACATACTCAGGACAACTTCTGCTGACTCCTACTTCCCTCAGGCCACCCTAGGGTTGGGATCCCTGGCAAAAAAACTGCAAAGAAACAACCCTGTTCCTGCCTATCCACCACTCCTTTAGTTGTAGCTACCTAACAGCATGTAGGCCAGAAGGGACCTTGTGGTTTTCCTGTTTACAGACTTTATAACTTCCAGAAACTTATCCAAGACAGTTCGCGGAAGAGGTACAATGGATTATTCTACAACAACTCAAATTGTTTTGAAAGGTACTCACTTTCACATCAAAGCCTTTATCCTACTTCTAGCCTGACTCCACATAGCTTCCAGTAATTTGAGCTCAGTGAAAGCTTTTTCCAGGAGGCAGTTTGAAGACAATGAATCCAGCCATTTGCCACTGATATGAACGGCAGACCAGCTCTGGAACACCTCTGACCCTTAGCAAGTAAGTTTATTCTGCTAAATTGCCAAAACACTGGATTTGCTGGCTTCTTTATTTGAAATCAGATTACCAAGAACTGACCTAAGCACTGGAGTGTAAGGGAACAGTAATGACGCCTGACTGAGAGCAGAGTGAAGGAGACAAAGAGGTGGCCATGGCTGCCAAAGTTGTACATACTTTGGTAAGGTGGGCAAAGATGGTGAGTTCCTTCTTTGCACAGTTCAGCTACATTGTTACTTATCTAGCATGAACAAGGTTCCATCTGTGAGCAAAACTGAAGAAGTAGACAGTGAAGCCATATTAAGACTTGAAGTGTTGCAAACCAGAGATCAGTATTCAACTCTGTGCTGGCCAGCACATCACTTAAAAATTTAAGGTTAAACTACTCTACTGCAGGTAAAAAAAAAAAAGAAAAAAAGAAGCAACCACAAAACGATCACCACTGTTACACAGCCGGAATAAATTTGCAAGTATCTTTTCCCTCATTTGCCCCTAGTGTTAGAACACCCTATGCCTTCAACAGCAGGGGCAGAAGGCAGGTGACTAATACTCACATTGGAGAAGGCTGCCCTGGGAGACACATGGACAAGGGCTGCAGATCGGTGATTTTGATGGAACCATATTGGGTTTCCCTCCAAATGCAGCTGGGTGAGGGAAACACAAGTTGTTACTAGAAGCAATATTCTCTACCCCAGTCTATCCTGCCTGCAGGCTCCAGTCTTTCTCTCTGCTTCAAGAAATATCCTTGCAGTGGAACAGTTATCAAGCCAGGAGAGGACTAGGCTTTTTAAAATTATTCCTGAAATTAGTTCAGCAAATAGAGAAGCAGATTAAAGTACTTCCTACTCATAACCTAAATCTGAGTTTTTTTCACTAATTGACTCTGAGAAGTGTTGGAAGAACAGTCCTGTGCAGGCACAGAGAAGCTGTAGATAGATGTCCCATCCCTGGAGGTGCTCAAGGCCAGTTTGGATGCGGCTTTGAGCAACCTGGTCTAGTGGGAGGTGTGTCCCTGCTCAGGGCAGGAAGGTTGTAACGAGATCTTTGAGATCCCTACCAACCAAAACCACTCTCTGATTCTATGATCTTCTTTCACAAGCACTATAGTGACTGCCATGCTCCTTCAGACTTCTCTGAACACATAAACCCACAACAGGATTATGGGAGGATCTTTATTGAACTTGACAATGTTAAAATCAGAAAGGATGAGCAAGGAAGTGGGGATGAATGTATGAAAAAAGGTTAGCTTGAGGAAGGGTCACTAAAAATGAAGGCTGAAACACAGGTGTCTATGTAAGGCTCCCCCATCAGTTTCCTGCAATAAAACTAAATGCTCAAGAGTTGAACTTATCTTTCAAAACTCTCTGGTTACTACAAAGTCTCCATCTTGCACACCCTGACCATGAAATCCCTAATTTACCAGCCCATCAGGCTTTATGCTTACTTTTTTTAAACAGTGCAGAGTGGACAATGGTGCCAGCTGGTCATGTTCCAGCAGCAGGTTATAGGCCACATCCAGGTGCTGCAGATTCACAAGCTGTTCCACCCCTGTGAACAAAGCAAGACGCCATCAGCATGCTAAACAAATTAACTTAGGAACCTTCCCCAAAACTGAACCCTAGTCTAAATAGTTGTGCCCAAGCTTTCAAGTTCTGTTTGTTCCCAAGGACGACAGGAAAGCTTCAAACTCAGAAATGCTTCTCCCTTGTGGGCTCACCGTTGATGCTGTCGAGCTCATTGTTGCGCAGGATCAGAGTCACCAGCTTGGATCGGCTGAAGATGCCAAGGTTTGGCACCTTGGACAGGAAGTTGTATGCCAGATTGAGGTATTCTAGCTCTGTGAGGGTCTGTTCAGAGAGAATAGCAGCATTGGATCAGTTGGGACGTTATTTCAAAGCCTGGACCTGAACTCAAGGCAGGGCACTAGCTTCTACCATTTTTTTCATCCCAACAAGGTGAACCAACAAGTGAGTTTCTTTAGACTGTTTCTGCAGGAAGAGTTTGATGTTCACATTGGGAGTGGCTTGTTTAGGGGCACTCAGCATCATCTGACTGCTTTACAGAATTTGCCAGGAGCACCTTTCTCTTTCCTCACCAACTTCGATGGAGCATAGGAAAGGACTGGACATCCTGCCTCAGAAGAAAGGAGTGAACTACCAAAATAAACCCTTTCTTACCTTTGTAAAGAAGATGGGCAATGATACATTGTGAGCCCCACCAACTCCAGGAAAAGCTGTTTCATAGCTTTCCTTCAAAGAAGCAGATCCAGCCCAGTAAAGCATGGATTTCACTGCTGTTCCCCAGAAACACACATGCCATTGTGATGGACTATTCCTTTTCTAGAGTAACTGACTGGTTTCTGAGAGCAGGAAGTAAATGCTGCTGGCAGTTTGAACAAACTGAACAGCAAGCTTCTACAGCCCCATGCCTGGCTACATAATTCTCACCTGCTGCACAGATTACAGCAAAGTCTTGGCCACAGTGGAGTGCCCACCCTGTGAGGGGCTGTACACACAGAGCACCCTGTGTGTATCAGTGCATTTACCACTCAGCCATGCTGGGCTGCCAAGTGACAACTAGAGCTAACTCTCTGTCTTAGAGGTGAGGAACACTGCCTTCCCTGCCTCAGTGGCACTAGGACTGCACACACAGGCAGTGGTTTTCAGGCTGCAGGCACAAGCTCTAAGCCACACCACATCTGTCATTTATTTTATTGTACGTCACCTAGTAGGAACGCGATGTCAATGATTACAGAATTTTAGCAGTATCCTCTGCACAGGAGGAAACTCTGCTGGTCAGCCCAAAATACTCACCGTTAAATAGTGTTCACAATCCTGGATCTTGTTGTGACTCAAATCCAAGACCCTCAGAGCATTCAATAATTGCTGAGGGACAAAAAGATACTAGATCAGATCCTACAACTGCCTCTGTTACAGCATGAAATGCCTCTCCTGCTGGGAGAGGCCAGCAAAATTAACACTGCCCGCTTCCTCCCACCCAGACCTAGCAGCATCAGTAACAGAAGGCCTGGCTCTTGGCTGTGATCATCTCCTCTCTTCTCCTCAGCCATGCAGGAAGGATGCCCCACTCACCAGTGAGTCATCCAAGGCAGTGATTGAGTTATAGCTGAAGTTCACAGTCTGCAGTTCCAACCACGGGAGAGCACAGCTCAGATCTCCACCGCATGCTGAAATTATTTCCTAGGAGAGAGGATCCATATCTTGGTGAGTACTAGCTGTTAAAAGCAGATGAACACAGGAGAACAGTCTAGAAGATGGTTGACATACTGTGCTTTACGGACCTTGTTTTGCTTAGAGAGGCAGTGACTTTTATGTCCCTAATTCAAGTATTTGGAGGTGATGGGAATCCCATGGCCAGATATTTAGAAAGAAGGGAGATGCTTTTGTTTCCTATTCTGAAGTGGCAATAGTTAACCTAATCTGTTAGATTTCTTAGGCTCAGAACACTGAGCACAAAGATTCATGCTAACAAAATCATTTTCAGGCCTCCCTCAAACAAAAGCAAGATACACACTTGTATCTTAACAGATAAAAAGCTCTGAAAGCACTCCCTACCATGAGCTCCTGCTCTCCAGCAGGTGTCTGCTTCCACATCCCACAGAGAAGCCCAGGGGCCCATGGCCAGCACAGCCCATGCTACTCAGCTCTTTGTGGCTGGAGCTTGCCTTCACGTCTCAGAAATGTGCTGGGCAGCAGTGTAGGTAAGACACTGGGGCACAGCATTTCCTCTGACAATAAGCTCTAAAAAGGCTGCTGAGGTACAATGACATAAACCTTGACCAGCTGCAGTCCTTGAATGTGGAAACAGCCAGATACGCAGAGCTGTCAGACCTAGCTGGTACAAATGTTGTCTAGAGCCAGAAATTCTCAAGAAGCTAAAGAGAAGATTACAGAGCACATGTGCTTGCAAGCAGGGAATCCTTCAACACTGCTTGAGACAGGAGAAGGGAGATGAAGCCATACACAACATGGATGAATAAAAGGGCTAACACCATCTTCTACATCTTCCCTGTGTGAAGAGCTGTAGGATGAAGACAGCCTTTCTCTTGCAATTTGCCCCATGAGCTGTGTGGACACTCACCTCCAGTGTACTGATACATTTGCAGCAGGTTAGAGATTCCAGCTGAGAATAGACAAATCGCAGTCCCCGGAGGCAGTGTGGAGGGACAGACCTCAACTGCAGCAGTGATGAGAAAGTAAGAACAACATACATCAAAATATTACAGTGGTGGAGCAGATCCAAGTTTTAACCCAAGCAAGTGTTGCAGGAGTTTAGTCTTAGCTTTCCAGGGAAGCCACAAAAGCCTACCCAGTTTTTAGGAGTAGAGGCAATCTGCAACCACAAAACTAGCCAAGAAAACCCAAACAGCAAGACTCAAAACCACTCTTGCCATCTCTACTTACTTCCAGATGCCGGAGGGACTTGAAAGGGAAGATCTTCACAGCAGATTGCAAAACACAGTTTGGAACATGAACAAGCTGGAGAAATTAGAAAGGAAGTCTCATGTCAAGCTTGATTTGTGCTGCATTACCACTTTCCTGATGCACCAACTGGAACACCTTGAACAGGCTGTCCCTCCAGCTCGGGTAATCCCTTAAAAGCTCTCTCCCAGTGCTGGTAGTGGCACTGTCCACTGTCTCCCTGGATCCATAGTACAATAGAGGTCACAGAGAATAGCATGTTAGCAAGTGTGGTCTGCCGGCCCACAGAGCTCCTCTTCATCTCCCCTGCCCACATGGCTACATCACTTTCAGCACTTTCAGTGAAGCTGGATTCCTCATCAGCCACAACCAGCAAATCTACTCAAGACAAAACTAACTGCTGGAGGTATGTTTATCAAGCAGCTGAGTAGAACTAGCACTCTGGTGGGAGGCGTGCATGTACATTTCACCACAAGAGGCCAAATAAGGCAAATCACAAGCAGATACAATGGAAAACAGAGTTGGTCTCCAAGGCACTGTTAGTGTTAGACTGAGGTGCCTGCAAACCTCCTCTTTGTATTCTGTAGTTCAGCACAAGGCAGTTAGGCTGTGTCCATGCACCATAAAGCAGCTTATTAAAACCACCTTCTTACGCTTTCTAGCACATAAACAGTATTTCTGGCTGCTACTGAAAGTGAGTAATGAAACAGTTACCACTTCCACTGTGGACAGCAAAGTACAACCAGAAAGACCATCTCTGCTAGTTACATATACATTCACACAGAAGTGACTCATCAGATGCCAAACAGACATCCTAAGGCCTCATCACCACTACTGCATCCACAGCGACAGCCCTGCCAGGAATGAATCACTGCCCACTGCCTGCCAGCACTAATGCTGCATGTTGAACAAGAGCATTTGTAAGGGGAGCTTGCACTGGCAACCTTTAATGACCAGTTCTAGCAAAGTTTATTTCAGATACCATTCTTGCTGTGTGTCTTGATCATCTCCTCTCCCTCCACTGTCTTAAAAATCTGTCAGGCTGATATAAATTATTAACTTCTCTAAGTAAACAGTTACCAGACATTAATGGGCAGAGGCTTCTTTAGAGGCTTGTTCCAGAGAGAGCACATTTTCCAGTGAACAGGAGCACTCACCACAACATCCCTCTGATTGCAGTGTCCCTCCCTGCCTCCTCCTGCCAGGAGACCCAAGTTTCTCCACTGACTCTGGGCCCCACTCACTACACTGTTACAAAATCCTCCCTACAACATTCTGATACTGCTCCACTCTCACAGGGAAAACAAGTTTTTAAAGACACCACAGATTTTAGTGCTCAGCTGCAATACCTTTTGAGCCCCATTGCAGAACCCAAAACAGCTGCTAATGCCTCTTCCCCCTTTCAAGCTTCTTTCACCTCTACTACCCACCCAGCATGTCTCAGTGCTGAGCAGAATCATGTGCAGCATCATTGCACATGCCACCTTTCAAAAACCTTTAGGAAGAAGTTCTTGATCTGCAGTTATATCTTTATTACAGCCTCTTTACTACAGCTTATTTGTTGCTAAAATTAATGAGGATATGTTACTAGAAATATCCCGTGCCGTGAAACAGACCAACCAGAACCACTGCCCAGGCTGCCGAAGTAAGCAGCAGCCTCAGAGTGTGCACAGCATCTGACCCCTCTGCTAAAGTTCCCTGGCTCTGCTGCCTTGGGCACATCAATCATCACTCCAGGAGCACTCAGCTGTGCTCAGGTGCCAGATACAGCCTGAATTGCTCAAGCCCTTCAGGAAATAATAATTTCCCCAACAATTACAACACCTTACCAAGGTCAGAACTTAATTAACTCCTGTTGCCCCCGTTTTTAACTCCGAGAAACTTTCTGCTGAGTTGCACGGCTGACCCTAGGTAAGCAGCTACAGACTATCCTGCTAAGCGACGACTCCACTCCAGAGCCCTGGGAGAGCCCTGTGACCCACGGGGCCCGCAGGTCACACGGGGACAATGGGCACCAGAGGAGGCAGCTCTGAGGCTGTGCCTGCCACCTCCCCTGGCCGGCCCTGCAGCACGCCCGGCCCCGCTGTGTACGGACCTTCAGAGAGTGAGTCTTCTGCAGGACGTCGAAGAGGAACTGCGCCTGGAGGATGGCGGCTGTCTCGGCGGGGTGCGAGGGCAGCGCCACGAAGCCCCGGTTCTGGTTGCGGGAGCCCAGATGCTGTTCGAAGACCTGCGTGAGGTGCTGCAGGGTGGAGGTGAGCAGCGTCAGCGTGCTGGAGCCGTCCAGGACGAGGTCCCCTGCAGGACAGGGAAGGGACGGGCCAGGCCGTGAGTGCCCACACACCGGGGGCACTGACGCGACCCGGCCCGGCGGGGCCCGCGGCGGTCGCCACTCACCGGCGTCCTGCAGCAGCCGCGCCAGGCCGCGCACCAGCGTCTCGGCCGCCGCCATCTGCAGCGGGGAGGCCGAGGCAAGCCCGGCCCGGCCCGGTCGGCCGGCCCGGCCGGTCCCGCCGCCGCTCCTCCGCTCTTCCGCGTTGCCGCCGAGGCGCGCCCTTCCGCCGCACCAGCGAGGCGGCCGCCGCTCACATCCGGTTGCCATGGAGCCCGCCCCAGCGTCCCCCTCCCGCTCGGCGGGGCCCTCGCCCCCCGGCCCCCGCCCCGCCGCCGCCCCGCGCCGCCGCCCCGCAGCCCCCCCGGTAAGCGGCGGAGGCCCGGCAGCGGCGGCGGTCGGCGCGGAGCGGGCCGGGCCGGCGGGAGGCCGGGGAGCAGCGCCGCCCGCCGCCAGCGCGGCGCGGCACGGCACGTGTCGGGCGGAGCGCGGCGGCGGGGCCGGGGCGCGGCGCGGCGGCGGCGGGCGGCTCTCCTGCTCCGGCGGTGCGAGGTACGGGCCGGAGGGAGGGGGTCGGGGGTGGGTTGTACCTGCGCTACTGCCCCGGCTGCAGCAGCTCCGCCTGGCTGCCCTGCCCCGGCCCGTCTGCGGAGCGCTCCGGTGCTGCACGGTGCGTGGCGCGGTGCGGGTGGCTGCCGGTGCGGGGCATGGTGCATGGCACGGCACGGTGCGGGGCGGTGCATGGCACGGGGCACGGCACGGCACGGCACGGCACGCAGCGCGGTGCTCGGGGCTGGATGCGGCGCGGCTTGGAGCAGTCCCGCGCTCCGCACCGTACGGGCTTGCAAGGCTCGGCACGGCACGGACGTGGTGCAGTGACCCCGGTGGCTGTCTGTCTGTGTCCCTTTCCTTCCCCGACTGTACGTGTGTCTGTCAGAGCCGTCCGTACGTCCAGTGGAGGGGTGGCTTATTGTTACTGTCTGGTGTTGGCACTTCGTTCTGGAGTGAATTTTGTTCCGTGTGTTCGTTTGTGTGTCTGTGGACCGTGCAGGCTCCGTCCCGTCTGGTACCCTATGAAGGGCCTGTTGAGAGGGAGAGTCACGGAACAGACAGTGCTTCAGGAGTGAAAGGCTGTGATGGTTCATCCAGGGTAGTTCAGTGGAGTATAGGATTCATTGAAATATTTAAGCCTTCTAAAGTGTTTGTGTAATAATACAAATTTCAGCATAGCCATGTGGGAGAGAGATCTACAGGTTAAAACCTTCGTGCCACAAAACTTTGTGTGTTTACTGTCTTATGTGTTGCCTTTTCATTCTGGTATGTGTGTCCTGTTCCTCGGCCATGACAGAGGAGAGGTAGGGGCAGCGCAGCCCACTCCTGTTTTGTTTGGCTTTGAGGCTGTGAGTGTCACAGTAGCATCCGAATGCTTTGATGTATGCAGCAGCACCCCTCCTGCTCCTTTTCTCTGTGGACATGCACATCAGTATTTCTTCCCAGGAAAATCTTCCAAGGCCTCTAATCCTTCTCCTTTGTGAGCTCTCCCAGTCTGTGTCTATCAGCCAGAGTCCCTTCTCTTCCCCTATCCTCAAACCAGCTTTGCCCCTGTGGCTTTATCCGTATCTTAACATCCACTCCTAGTCTAGACACTCCACAACTAAATTATTTTCAGCCAATGGCCAAGGGATTAAGGAAGAGCTGAGGAGATGGATGTGGGACCTGATGGCTGTCTCCATGCAGCTCCTTGCCCACGGAGCTGGGGCAGTCTGCCTGCAGCCTGACTCATCTTTGTTGCAAAGGGACAGTATGAACTGCTCGCCTCGGCCCTCAAAGATGTGCCAAATTTTGTTTTTCTCAGCAAAACAGGGAAGCACTGGCACTGTGAAGCAGCCTTTGGGGATGAGGGGGAGCCCCACTGGAGTCCCTGTGAGCAACATGTAGGAGATGCTGTAGCTGCCAGCATTGCAGGGACGTGCCTGCTCACTTTCCTTCAGAATCCCTTAAGCCTAGGTGGTCAGTACAATGGTCAGTACAAGGTATGGTGATTTTTGTGAGCCAGTTGTGTTTACTGATGTGCTCGTGGAGAGAGCAGGGATGAGTGAGTGCACACAGGTTGGCAGGCTGTGGATTTTTCTGGCCTCCCTTCGAATCTGGCCTGCTGGCATGACGCTTCTATTACTGAAAATTACTTCTAGCGGGAATGCTGAATCACGTACTCCCCATAACCAGGAGATACAGTAGGATGAAGGTATCAGTCATTTACTTTTCTTTAGTGGTGTTTGTTTTTTTATTTTCCCATTTTATCTTGTGCTCTTCTTGTGGCAACCCAGGCAGTGATGCCAGCCGGCTGGGCACTTCAGCATGGTGCTTATTAGCAGAATTTTCCCTGATACTCCTTTTAAGTTTCTATTTTCAATTTTAACCTATTCTTAAGTCTCTTTATGAAGGGCTGCCTGACAAAAAAAATAATCTTCAGTTGTGTTTTACATCCTTGAGATCTTTCCAGACTGCTGGTTTGTTCTATCTCCATCTTAGTCATCCCATATTGTGCTAGATAAAATTAGCTCCTAACCTTTCCTTATAAATCAATCCCTCTGGCCCACTGGCAAAATTTTGCTCTTCTCTGAACTCCATCTGTTGAGGGTGATAGAAACGCCAGGCAGGATCCCGTAGGTTTCCATCCCACCTTCCTCCAGAGGTGGCACAAAGTGGGGGGCAGGTGGCCTCTAGTGGCCGTGGACAGCCGTGAATGTGCTGAATGGGAGCAGCAGTGCTTTTAGGCTTTGGGCTCTCCATTCTTCAGGAACAGGAGAGCTGGTAGGGTTAGAATCAGCGAACACACCTCTCATCCTCACCTCCTCTCTCGTCCCCAAAGCGTCAGAGCCTTCCAACAGCTGGGCCCCAAGTCCTGTCAGATCAAGGTGCCCACACATCGCATCATGCTTTCATTGATGGAAACCCCGTGGGTATCTCCCAGTCCCTCTGAAATTTCAAAGCAAGTCCCCAGGGCTCTCTTACTGCTACTACAACTGTCTGGCTTTTAGCTGTTCAGCCTCATTAGAGAAATGGCTTCAGCATAATTTTGAATGTGCTGCTATGATGGGTAAAGAAAGACTAGGTGCTGGACTTTCCCTCCCTTTTAACTTCATTTAGGCAGTTGGGCTGTAGTTTTAAACTCAGTATAACATCTTAGAAATCTGGTGTCAGCAGAATATGTTGCACCCAGTAGTTCTCCAGGATGTAGGTTTCCTCCCTCCCAGAGCACAAAATGCCCCTGGAGCCTCTGCCTTGCTTCAGACATACCTAAGGTTGCCCTGAAACAAAGCACATTGCTTCACAGCCCTGCTGATAGTTTTAGTTTACTTCGAAGGCCCCACAAGGCATGTTAGTGGCACAGAGGTGAAGCTGAGCATTAGCATTTCTTTTGTTAAATTACCTTACCATTTTGCTAAGTATTAGGGATTCTGCGTCTACAGGAGCTGCTGTCCAAAGCTTCATTATCTTTTTACTCCCTAAGTTATAGTCCTTGCAACATGTTTTTTCAGTCATTCTGTAGCTGTGATTGTTCTGTTCCTTAAAAATGTCCAATCCTTTCTTTAACAGTGGTGATTCCATGGCCCTGCAAAGTGAGGTTCCCCTGCCAGCTCTTCCCACTGGAATAAAATGTTCCCTGCCTTCAGTTCCAAAATTACTGCTGTTTGTTTTCATGGAATTATACCCTTTTCTTGAATTAAATGCAAAAAAAAAAAAAAAAAAAAGCAAAAAAGCTAAAAAAAGACAAGTATTAACCTTTTCTCTATCATGTCTCCTACTTAAAGGATGGCCTGGATGCTGTATTTGCTGCTTAGATGTCTGTCTTGGCAGCCTATTTCTCTTGAGCTGTTGATGTCTTACTGAGGATGAAATTAGTGATGAGTCCAATGAAGTGTGTTTCAGGGGCTTCTTCCATTATGTTTTGCCTCATTCCTGATAATTAGGAAGGTAGAGCAAAGGACCATCGTTCATCAGTGGTCAGATTAGCTCCTCAAAATCTTGCCTTACAGATGGCCCTGGGATTTTTGGTTTGAATAAGTTCTTCATGTAGGCAGAGTAAGCAGACTGTAGACCTTCTGGAGATCTTCAAAGATAGAAGGGATGATGAAGTGGCCTTACTGCTTTCCTCCTTAGACAACCTTTAGTGTTTTAGTCACCTGTCTTGAACAGTGTCCCATGCTAGGTACTTCAGATGAGATAGTAAGAAGCCCCTCAGCAGATAGCCAGGACATAGACTGTAGTACTTACTCCAAAGCTTTCATAGCTGGAGAATAGCTTGTTCTGGAAGATGGGTTTAATTTCTCTTAATTTTATTTGTCATAAATACACAAGTTCTTACCAGAGAGATGGCCAAGCTATCCTCTGACATTGCAGTGTTTTGCTCCTCGATGACATCACTGAAAAAAAACATTTTGTCGATTTTGAATTCATTTGTATTCTACCCTTGTAGTTTTAACAAGTGTCCCTTTTCTTCTGCTGTGAACTGAGGACACTTTGCTTCTCCCTGTGCCCAAATCACATATATGTGTATATGCTTACATCTTCTCTGTTCCAGATGAGTTTTTTGGGATCAGTGTCTTCCCAGTGCCAGCCTCTGTACTATCTCCAGTTCTTCCTGGAGTGCAGCCCATGCTGTTTAGGCTGTGCTGCTGCTGTAGATGCTTTGACCAGAGGTATTTCTGTGTTAGTCTGTATTGCAGTCCTTGTCAAGCGTAGCACCTCTTTGCCTTCCTCACCTGCAGTTGTGTATTGAGCAGATTGTTCCTTTGTGCTGTCCTCAGGGACTTGTGTGTCCTTTAGCCCTGGCAGTGCTGACAGGGCACAGATCTGCATCCTTGGTCTCTTTGCCTGTAACATGTATTGTTTTGTGTGTGGCGTGTGAATGATGAACTGTTTGTCCTTGTCCTATTTCTGTGGTCTGCACAGCTCTCTCTGTGGTTCCTTCTGGCCTTTTTTGGGATCTGTCCAGTTAAAGCTAGGTGCCACAGGACCACTCTGCTGCCTGCTCCTGGCATGTACTCCCAGCACCTCATCTCTCCGACTTTTTCTTTCCCTGGTGGTCAGTCACACCCCAGCTTTGCACTGGTGTGCTGCTGTAGAGGTGGCTGAGCAGGAAGCTTTCCTTTCTCTTGCACAGCCTATGCAGGAGCTATATGTAGCTGATGTCTCCGTTGGCCCCTCTGACCTTTCAGAGAAGGACAGGATCCCATCTATCCTTGATCAGCTGGAGCTGGTGGCCAAAGCAGCCTGGGCTGGGCCACTTGCCCCTGCACACTGCTGGGGACAGGCCTGTCCTAGTGATGCCAGGGAGGTTCTTCAGGGGCTGCTGAGGTGACCTCTGGATCAGGAGCCAGGGGCTTGAGGGCAGTGGCCAGCAGTTTCCCACGACATTCCCTTGTCCTGCCCTCTCTCCACAGGTTATGCCACTCTCCAGGTTTCCTGGGTGCCTGCCGGTGAAAGAGAAGGGTTGATATTTTGCCCAGGCCCTTAGGTCCTGAACCAAAATGGCAGCTGGAGAGTCCCCTCCCGTAGGAGATGTCTTCATCGACTTGCAGCAGGTGAGCTGGGAATCCAGCAGCAGCAGCAGCAGCAGCAGCAGCAGCGGTGGGGCTGTCTCTTCCCCGGGGGCCGTGCTCCTGCTGGCTGAGAGCGGGCCCGGTGTCCTGTGCTGCAGCAGGACAGGAGACACAGCCTGCGCTTACAGGGACAGGCTGCACCGAGCCCCGATCCTCTGCACACAGACAGCAAACTGCGGCCCAGGAAAGGCCAGGGATTGCTCTGTGAGGTCCCTCTGCCTCCACATGCCATTGGGTAGGGTTCACAAGTGGCAGGAGGAGCTGAGCAGCTTGAAAACAGACTGTCCCTGTTTAGGCTGGGCTTGGGACACCTGTGCTAAGGTGAGAGGCGAAGCAGTCTCACCCACAGACACAAAGCTGCTCCTAGGCCACAGCTAAGAACAGTGATGCGAGGAGAGGGATCTCTCAGCTAAAGCTGCCTTGCTCCCTCTTTCTGCCTAGCAGATTTGTCACAGTTGGGCCTCCTCCTGTTTCCATGGAAACACGGGAGTCCACAACAGCTCCACGCTGGCATTTCGGCTATATTGATGGAAAATTTTACCAGCTGCAGCTGCTCAGGAGAAAGAAAGAAAGAAAGAAAGGCAGGCCGGCTGGCCGGCAGGCACCTGGTGATGCTCATGTCAGGGCACTTCCACCAGCAAAAGGCAGAGAAGTTCCCATTGCCTGAAACAGGAGGAAAATAGGCAGAAAAACCTGAAGAAGGCATCCAAGAGGAACGGGGAGTCTCTAGATTGTGGAGGGGAGGTGGGAAGGCACAGGGTGGTCACTGACCCAAGGGCAACTCACCAGAGCAGGGATGCTGTCTCCCAAGGGGAAATACAGAGGAGGCCTAAGAATTAGAGAGATGGCAGACTGAGCAAAAGGAAGACCAGAGAGCAGCAGTTAAATGTGAGGAGAGAGAAATTCCAGCCAAACAAAAGCTACACATTTCCTCTAATGGGAAAACTGGCACTGGCATATTCCCTTGATACCTGCCACTCAAGACTGGTGTGGAGGACCACTAAGGTATCCCTGCAGAGTGTGCCTTGGAGCTTGATGGTCCATTCTGGCACTTGGTTCTGAGCAGAGCTGTGCCTCTATGTGAGACATTGTGCCCCAGGCCTGTTGTATGGAGCCTGGTGCTGTTGGAAGGGCAGGAGGATCCAGAGGGCTTTAGGGGTCTGCCGTGTTTGATTCTTACCTGGCGGTTTCTGTGCAGGGCAGAGATGACGCAGAGAAAGCCTCTCCTGGTGCCGAGGACGATGAGGACTTGGATAAGACTTTGTCAATCGAGAGATTTGGGGACCTGATAAGCAAGTCAGCATCGAGCAATCTGGAGAAGCAAAGTCGCAGCTACAGTGAGAGAGATTTTGAATGTATGTAGGTTTTGAAACATTGTACTCCCTTCCACCCTCACCACCAGCCCTCTCTCAGTCCCACATGCTCTGCAGCCTTGTGCCAGGACTGCAGATTGTATTAGCCTGCTATTCACTTCCTTCCTCCAGAGCGTTCCCAAGGTGCTATGAACACACAGTTTAGCACCAGTGCCCACGGCCTGTTTCCAGTCTGTTCCTGTTTTCTCTGTCTCCATAGGCATAGCTACTGCACAGCCCACCCAGCAGCCGTAGCTCAGCCAGGGTGTTCGTTCACCTCCTAGACCAGTCTCTGAGGCCTCTGCAGCTACTTCCCCAAGCTGAATTTTCCAGTTTTGAAACAATTTTTCTTCCATGTGGCTGCAAAGAGACAACCAAACATGACCAGAAGCCAGGCTGTCCTCCCCAGTCTGAAAGCAGATGGCTCCAGTCAGACATGCCTGTGTATTTCTAAGTAGCACTCAAGAATCCACTGGGCTTATCTGATCAAAGAAAGGAACTGCAAAATAAAAATGGAGTGTGAATTTAAAGTGCTGTAGTTATCTCACCTGAATTCATCTGAGCAGTGTATCTGTTCCTCTATCTGCTCTTTCACGATGAAGGCAACTGGCCTGCCCAAAGTCACTTTGTATGTTAGATGAGAATGTACTGACAAGAGTGACCATAAGCTGTTGCCTGGCATAGGTGTGTTATGTTACTCTGTAGTAACAGCAGTAAAGGGCAGGAAGAGGCCCCCATCCAGCAGCCTGTTTGTGTGGCAGACACGTAGCAGTGGTTGGGAGATTTTCCCAGTCTGTGGCTCTCCACAGTCACATATTGCTTCTTTTCCAGCTTGGCTTTGATGAGCTACAACCTTGGGAACATTATGTCCCAAGTACATCACCAGGCTGTTTTCTGCTTGGCCACTCATTTCCAATGGCTGTTATAAAAGCTTGCTGGTAAAAGTCTATTACTGTAGTGCACCTCAGCTGCTGTTTTTTGCCTGTGTCATTTCTCTACAGAGGCTCCATTTAAATAACACCTCCCATCTGGGCTCACAGTCACTCGTGCACATGGCTGCAAGGTGCTGATAGCTTTGCTGTGGGTTGAATTCCTGTCCTGTAGGACCTACCTGCTCAGAAGCTCTGCCTGTGTGCACAGGTGTGCGGATTGGCTTGGAGGACATGGATGATCTGCTTGAGCATGCATGGCAGAAGCTTTTTGAAAATTTTAACTAGAGATTTGTACTGTTTGGGGTTGGGTTTGTTCCCCTTATTAATAGGAGAATCATTTTTCTTTTGTCAGAATCAAGTTTGTTTTCCTTTGAACTCCTGAAGTATTTCTGTTGTCTAGGGCTACATCAACCCTGGTTATCAAGAGTTTTATGCAGTTTGTATTTATAAAGCTGGAAGATCTGGTTAGGTCATTAGACTTTTAAAGATAACATACCAGCCCATAGAGGTGAATGTTCTCTGGGCTTAGAAATGTTTCCTGCCTCAGTCGAAGCCAGGAATTCCTAATATGTAGGCTCTTCCTTCTGGGCTCCCTATCTAAATTACTTTTTCATATCTCTTGTATCAAGTTCACCAAGAGATGTAATCAAACATCTGGGACACTAGTTTGGCAGTAACTTTCCATACAGGCAGGCAGTGCAAGGAAGGGAGCAGGGAGGGAGGGCAGGGACTGGATGCACAGGAGGACAAGGAGGAAGAAGGGGGAGGTATGAATCCTTTTGTGTTTGGGAGAGGTGTGTTTTTCCCACCTCCAGACCACCTCTGTGGAGATGTGATCAGTTGACCCAAGGAAGGCCGAGTGCAGGGGTGAAGAGGAGAGCAGTGCTCCCCTCTTCTGTGCCAGATCACTCACCATCACTGCCCTTCCCTGCAGTTTCCTTCTGATCCAAAACATAAATGTTTCTGTCTTGGACTGAAGTGAACAAGCCAGAAGGGAAAGATGGGCTGTGTCCTCATCAGCAGCTTTGTGCTGTTGAAGGAGCAACGTGTGTATAGCTGGGGTCTTCCTTGCTTCTTATATTAGAAATTCGTGCCTGACCTACCTGTGGCATGCTGTGGAAGTACAGCAGTAGGACAGGAGGGTCTGTCTTCCACATCTTGTGAGTGAAATAGGGTACACCCAGTTAAGTCAAAGAAAAAATCACTTCTGAGAGAAAAGTGTTTCTAAAGAGCCCAAACTCTTTCCAATGTGCAGACGTCTGACCATTCTAAATCTCCTCTAATCTTGCCACAAGCTGCTTCTTCTGAACCAGGGGGATGTGTGAAATATCCCTGCTGTTCCCAAGGGGGGAAACAAGGAAGAAAAGACTTGAGAAACCAAAGGAAAGGAAACATGACAGCAGAACAATGAACCTGCCTGGCTCTCCCAGGGAGAAGGTTACAGCCTACATTGAAAATGTCCTTTGAAGGTAGTTTTCACTATAAACAGATTTTGCTGCCATGTCACAGGAAAGCTGGGAAGGAACCAAATCTAAACCGTCTGGAAACAATTGCTCAGGAAGAGCTGCCGAGCAACACCCCCTTGCCAAGTGGCTGGTGCCCCCTGATTTCAGCCTCTCTGGGTGCAGCCCCAGGACCTGTGCATCCTGCAGACTGTCCGTGGGAGGCTTTGTGCCTGCAGCTAGCCCTGGCAGCAATGGCTTCTCTTTCTCTCACAGTGGGATGCTGAACTTACCCTCTTCCCTGCCTGGTGTGTTGCCTTTGTTTTGGAATGAAGGCTCAGAAATGTCCTTAATTTCTTCTCATTCTGTAATTCCCATGACACCCAGGTCAAACCTGTATGAATTTCTCTTTGTGGATTAGTTTAAAGAAAAGTCCTTCTGCCCTGTTTCTTTACCCTGGTTTTTAAAAGACAGCCTCCTAACTGAACCTGAATTTCAGAGGCTGGTACAACACATGCCCTCAAAGTACCTGGGATTTGGACTTAGGTTACTTCTGCACTGTTGTTTCTATGGCTGAGTAGAAGGAACTTTCTGTCAAAGTCTGGGGGATAAATAAATTACATCTATTCAACTCAAAGAAACATTATGCAGAAAAGAAATCATTATCATTTAGGATGGAAAGACCTTTAAGATCATTAAGTCCAACTGTAAACCTAACACCAAGTCCACCACTAAGCCATAGCCTAACCACTAACTAATGTCCCTAAAAAGTTTGTAAAGGACCCAAATTTTGCTTGTTTGAGGATGCAAGAAACATTTCCCCATGTTTAGGAAGAGGATGTTGCCCGTGGCAGGTCACTGCAGCTCTGCACAGCCATGCAAATGGCTTTTGGCAACACAGGGAGAGTGCTGCCTTCCCCAGGGCAGTGGAGCTGTATTGGGGTCGTTTGGCATTGCACAGGGGCTCTGTCCCCACCTATCCCAGGCTGGACACAGCCTGCCACATCAGTGAAAGAGCTTTGCTATGTCCCTGTGGGCTGGTGGCTCTCCTTGCCCTTCCTGGCCCTTGATCTTCAGACCATGCTGTTTCCTGGAGGGGCGCCTGGCAGGTTCCTCCCAGCCTCTTCCTGCCCCTGACTCTCTTTTTCTCTCTCAGTCCACCGCCAAACCTCGCACCACATCCATCATCCCCTTTCCACTCACCTCCCTTCTGCCCTCAAGTTCCAAAAGAGGCCACCCCGTGCCAGCAGGAGGAAAAAAAGAAGGAGGAAAAAGAAGAAAACTTCAATACCTCCCTCAGAGGTGACCCCCACCATCCAGGAAGAGGACGAGGAGGGAGGAGAAGAGGAGGAAGAAGAGGAAGAAGAAGAGGAGGAAGAAGGAGAATCTGAGGCAGAGGAGGTCCAGGAGAAAGAAATCTCTGCAGAATCTGAGGCCGAAGCTCGTGGGAAGGACACATCCCCTAAGCTGGAGTCCCCAAGCAAACCAAAGGCAAGGCCAGGACGTGCCTATCTGGATGGGGCTTGGAGTCTGGAGGGAGGTGGTAGGAGGGTGCCAGCAAGTATGCTGCTCAGGGATAAGAACTTGTAGCTGTGCAGTATTGTGGGAAGAGTGTTTTTGTCCTTGTCTAGTAGAGATGGCCACCAAAGGACAGTGACAGGTAAGTCATTGCTTGGTGTGGATGCAGGGGTGGGTGTGCATGAGCATTTTGAGGCTGTAAGACCCATGGGGGAAGATGAGTGTGTCTGTTCTTAAGTTTTATAGTACAGTGGAGGGCTCAGTATGAGCAGTCCCAGGGTATGGGGCATGTGGGGAAAGCCACTGTGGCCCATCTTGGGTAGGACCTGTGTGCCAAGGATTGGGGTGAAGGCTGCCTGCCCAGCTCTTGCTGTCAGGGCTGTTGTCTCTGCAGTTCACCGTTGGCAGCGATGAGGAGGAGCCCAGCAGCACTGCAGCCCCCGCGCAGTTCCACATGGAGGAGGAGTGTGGCATCCTGTCCCCCATGCCTCGCTTTGCTGACCTGCTGCAGGACAAGGGCCCTGCCTCTCTCCACAGGTAGGTGAGCGGTGCCAAGCTGCCTGCTGCTCTGCCTGGCTCAAGGTCACTGCACAGAGTCTGTCCCCAGGGGCAGTGGCTGTGCTTAGCCCAAACTTCCCTGATGAGTCAGAAGGGACATGGCCCCAGAGGGAGAGCATCTGTGAGCGAGAGGGCTGCTCTCTGGTGGGATGATGATTCCATGGGACTCCTGCAACCTCCCTGGGTCCATGGGATCCCCATAGTGCAGGGTTAGAGGCACTGGGCTGCACACCTGGAGTACCCTTCCTCCCAGCTAACTTGTGCTGTCATGCTGAGCTGCTGGCTGGGAAGCCCCAGGAGGGGACCATGAGGCCATTGACTCAGGGGTAGGTCCCTGACACTGGGCACAAGCTGATCCCACTCTGTGGTAGGGAAGAGGAGGAGCAGAAGGAGCAGCCTTCAGGTTTTGCAGAAGATGACTCCTGGCCCTTCTCCTTCTCAGAGGCTTGCTGGTCAGGGCTGGGCCATGGGACCCCAACCCCTGAGGCCACTGGCCATTGTCATTCACCCTGCTTACTACTGTCAGTTTCTTTGGTTCCTACAGCCCCCCTGGGCCTCGAGAGCGTCTGTCCCGTGGGTGGGAGAAGCGCAAGGCCTGGGGCCAGGTGGCGAGTGGCCAGAGGGGTACCTATGACTTGAAGGAGAGGATGTGCATCGGCAGCATGACCACCCTGGAGAGCGCGGCCTACCAGCGCGTCCCCACTGACGAGGCCGAGGCCCAGATGCTGGCGTCTGCTGACTTGGATGGCATGAAAAGTGAGGCTTTACAACACTACCTGTGTTACCAGTGTGTGTGTCCCTTTGTCCCGTGCTTCTCTTGCTCTCCCCTAGCAGCCTCAGGCATGGTCTTCAGCCTGCCACAGGACCTCACCTTCCTGTTCCCCAGATCCTTCTTTCCCAGCAGTGTGTCATCTCTGTTAGCTTTGCATTGTCCACAGTGCTGATCCTTATGTTTTCAGCATCTCTACTCCCACCTACCCCATGGATGCCTGCTCCACCACCCACCCCCCTGTCCTCTCCAGTTCAGGGTTCCCAGCATTTCCCTGAGACCCAGCTCTCTCCTCTCCTGACACACTTTCCCAGCAATCAGCCCTCTGTGTGACACGCTGCCAGCTCTGCTATTGCAGAAAACCTGAGGTGAGGAGCCTCCCCTCTCCTCTGCTCTCCTGCAGAGGCAGCTGCCTCCTCTGGAGCGCCTCAGAGGGGGACTGCCCCTGTGCGTGGCACGAGGACAGAGACAGAGACGTCATGGAAATGCACGCTCCGGGCCTGAGGACATGGAGAATTCAATAGGTTGCTCTGCAGGCTGGAGAGGGAGGGAGACACCAGAGGGGAGTGAGGGAGAAAAGCAGTGCTGCACATGCAGCCTGGCTGTGCCCGGGCCACGGGTGGTGCATCCCTGGGCATCTATCACAAGACCCCACGGAAAGCGAGGACCCTGCTCTGGAGGAGCTGGTGGGCAGCCCCCGGCAGAAGCATCCCTGGGTGGAGCCAGTCTTCCTGGAACCTCATCAGTCCTCGGGGCTGCTGCAGCCGGCACCTTCATGCCCCGTGAGCAGGGGAGCGAGGCACCGGGGCTGGCCCCAGAGCTGTGCTGAATCCCCCGGGGGGCAGCTTGCTTCCCACACGTCAGCCTGGCTGTCCTGGCTCCTCATCTGAAGGCGTGTCGTTCATGACACCTGACCCCTGACCTTCACAAGGACAACATGACAACCCTTCAAGAGCGAGAGGAGCCAGCAAAGGAATCAGAAGGGGGCAGCAGCCCGGAGGTAGTGATAAGCACCTGTATTCGCAACTCACTCGGCTATGAAGACTTTGATGAATTTGCCTTCAATTTTGAAGACTATGATTTATGGGAGGCCATCAGAAACCATCTGGGCTACCCAGGCGGGGAGCCCACCTGTAAGTACCAGAGCAGTGACCCCGTGATTGCAGCTGTAGATCAGAGCCCCCTGCTACAAGTGCATAACCCCCCTCCTGTGTTTGTTGTCTGTACCCTCTCCATGTCAGGTTGGTCTTCTGGTTTAGAGGAAGTGCAGTCTGCCCCACTGTGTGTCTGGGGACACCAGAGGAGCTGCCTGAGGCCTGTGTGTCTGTGTGAGGTCTTACAATCTGTGTTGTAGTGCTGAGGTGCTTTCCCCTGTGTGTCTTGCTCGAGCAGCTCCAGAGACAGCTGCATCTTGCTGTTTGTGCTTATCAGGATGTGGCCCATGCCGTGGCCAGAGAAAAAGCAGCTGTTCTGAGGTGGGTAAGGACAAAGAGATTTCCCCTTCCATTTGTAGCACAAGGTGACAGTGTGCTGCTGCTCTTTTTCCTGGAATTTGAGTTGAGGTGCGGATCTGACAGCAGAGGTGGGTATCAGGTTCTAGCTCTGCACCGTAGCCTAATTGCCCAAAGGAAAAAAAAAATAACCTAGGCTTTGTATCTGCATGCTTGAACATGGCTGTGAAACTAGCTGATAGCAGGCTGGCTGGTGTGCCTGGAGAAAAGAGGAAGAAAGCAAGCAAGAGTGGGAAAAGCAGGGAAGGAGAGAATAGGAATCTTGAGAGTCAAGAATGTCTTCCTGTTCTCTGCATCTGTTTCTGTACCTTCACATCCCTTGCAGAGCAGTCTCTGAGCTGTCTCAGAGACCATGCAGAAACCAGAGCCTGACTCCCATCTCTCACAGGGCTCCTTCCTTGGTGCATGTTGCTAAAAGGTGGCCCACCTTGGCAGTGGTACTGTTCATAGCCATGGCTCATGGGTGATTGTCCAAATATCATCATCTGGATCATGTGTTAATTTTTCAAGGGATTTTAGGAGTGCACATGGGAGGGTGATGTCCCAGAACTAGCCCACTAAACAGCTTTACACAAAAGAGTGGGAAAGCAGAGTGATTGTAACTGGAGCTCAGGATGCCTTGGTTCAGCTTCTGCCTCTGCCACAGACTGTTTGATCTCAGGCAAAAAACTGAATTTGCCCTGCCTCTCAGTCCCAATATTGTGTTCTCTTTGTCATCTGTTCCATCTTTACAAGCCCTCAGGAAAAAAATGTCTGCCTATGTGCTTCTGCAGGGACCAGCTAGTGGGGATTAGCTTCTGGCTGTTACAGTAACAACTCTGCTACTTGTTACTGTAAATTGATCGGGCATATAATAGTAGCAAAGTTCAAAATAGAAACCTGGAGCAAATTGGTCCCATCATCTGTCCCAAGCTGAATGAGCTGTAAATTAAAAGTGTGAAGAAATTGTTCTAGGTTCACCTTGGAAAACATGGATATTCTTGGGAAGGTAGAAGGGGCAGATCACTCTGCAGGGTGTGATAATGCATCACTTACAAAGTGGGGAAATTGGGCTTTCTAGTATTTAACACATTCATTGATTGCTACAGCTAATACTGTAGGTGCTCTGTACAGTAAACTCTTAATTGTATAATGACTCCACATTGTGGATTAATCCTGCAGAGAGGTATGGCAGAGTTAGACATGGCCGAGACACCAGAGTCTGTTTTGTGCAGAGCCAGCTCACTTTCAGCCAGTGCCACTTGCCCAGCTATTTACTCCATGGCAATGCCTCTGCCAGGACCAACTCAGATCCAGAAGGAATATATTTTGAACAGAATGGAGTCCTTGGTCTCCTTGCATTCTTTAAAGTGTTTGGAGCATGGGGAGTGCTGGACCTGGCTCCTGGTTGGCAGCAGGGATGAGCTATCCCTATCACATTGAACTTAGCATCAGCCAGAGAGACTTGGGCTCTGTGCAGGACAGGACAGTAGCTTTTTCCAGAAGCCAGCATGGGGCTGTGTCTTACAGTATGTTGATTAGCATTTCATTTAGTCTAGTTTTAAATATTTCAAAAATCTGAGTTTTTAGTATCTTTTCATATATTTCAAGAGTCTGAGTTTAAAGTCTTTTTTCTTGCTATAACTTAAGCATTAGGGTGGATGGGCAGTGTGCATTATCCTTGTGATGCCAGGATAGCAGGTTGCTGTCTAGTACTGATACAAATACTTGGATGCCTCTTTCTGGTCTTCCTTCTTGTGGATTGAGGGAAATGAAAGGAGGGGAGCAGGAGCTATTGAAGATCTAAATTGAAGGCAATTGCCTGCTAGCAAAGGCATTCGTGGGGAAGACTTTAACCAGTGCAGTCATATTTGTCATATTCAGATTTAAGCTGGTGGAAAAGGAACTTGTTCACCTGAAGAAATCTGACTGTGGAAGCTAACGTGACGAGATCATCTTCTGGAAGAGACTTTAGGAGATGCTGTATGGGAGGGTGACATACCAGTTCATTGTAGTGGAGCTACCATAGGAATTGCTCTCTGTCCTTTGACATCACTGTCTTCACACTCAGATCCTGGGGAACACTGGAGAGGAGCTACAGCAAGAGCAGCACTCCTTGGGGAGTTTGGCTTCAAGCAAGAAGGACAGACATATGCCTCAGCATATCACCCTTTGGTCTCAGTCTAAGATCCTGTCCTGAATAAAGACTTTTAGGTGCTCTCTTGAGCTTGACTTTCATTGGGGAAGGCACCAACCTTACAGGACACAGAAAGGGTCTCTGTAGAGCAGCCTGGACCACTTCAGCTGGGTTCTGCATGGGACTCCAAAGCCAGTGGTTCTCCTAAATTAAGATCAGGTGCCCATCCTGCTCCTATAAGTTGTATCCCCCAGCTGGCATCTCAATAGCCAAAACACTACCAAGGAAGAGCAGCAAAGTAGATCTCTCCTTAGTCTGCTGTAGGTAGGGCTCTGGAGATGTGCCTTCACCGATGCTCTCTGACCCTGCAGCACTCTGATTCCTGTCCCTGTCAGTGAGTGTGGGAGTCACTGGAGGTGCTGTCAGGGAACGTGGCTCCTTGCTTTTTATCTGTCCTCCAGCCATTGTCTGGCTAAAACTGTGGATACTTTCTAGGGCTGTTGTTGAAGAGCACTGTGTAATAAGTTGTCATTGCTGAGAGTAAAGCTTGCTGTCCTTTGTCTTGCTGGGTAGAGTGTACTTGGAGCCTGGTTTCCCAGGGACACAGAGAGAAGGAGTCCCAGGGTGCATAGGAGAATCAGAAGCTGCAGGGGTTGGAGCAAAGGTGCCAGATACCAAGATCATTTGCATGCTGGACTGCTTGTTTCATGCATGAGCTCATACTGAGTGTGCTGAAGTGGCTGCTGTGCGTGCAGGAACTGAGAAATCCATGTGAAACTCCATGGAAGCCCCACACGTGCCCGGCTCCCAGAAACGTTCGTAGTGGTTATTGGGCTGGTATTGGCTCCTATCGACATTGCAGGACAGTAAGTGGAGCAGGGAGGAGTCCCACCATCAGCAGGACGTGCATCAGCAGGGCAGCCAATGGGGGAAAATGCCCTCAGGCTCAGTATTGATTCCTTTTATATTTAATTTAGCGACCCAGATTTCCAAGGTGCAAGACCATGGTATGCCTGGCCTGATGCTGGGTGTGTCTTTCCATGCCAGAGGTGTACAGATACTTTTCTGCAACATCAAAGAGGCCACTCAGACTTAAAGCCCTGTGCTTTTTACTGTCTCTCATACCCTGAAAGCTGCAGGTCTTGAAGCTAAGTGCAGAAAGATATATGCAAGCAGAACATTCACCCCGGCCAATGGAAAACTGCCCTTGCTCTGCCAGGGAGGAGACCTTGGCATTGTCTTACAAGCACAGCCAGCAAACCTCAATTGACCAAAGCTGATCAAAAGCCCTGACTCCATAATCTAGTTGGGTGAGCCTGCCCATCCTGTAATGAGGCTCTGAGGGTTTCCATATTCCTGTGGGTTGTCTGTGCTGAGAAAGATACACTTGCTGTCCCTGGGTAGTGTCCAGGGAAATCCTCCGTGGCAGGCTGTTGCCTGGTGCTGTTTTCTGGGTTTGCAAAAAGGCTAGCATGGTTGTGGCTGCATTTTGGTGGGCACTGGCTAGCCAGCAGCACAGTGATGGGTCTGTAGAGCAGCCTTAACAGCCTTTGTGAGGCTTTGTGAGGCTTTGCCTCAGCCAGCCAGTCTCTAACTCAGACCTTTTTGAGGGCATTACAGCAGCACTGCGGATCATTTAGAAGCAGTGATAGCTCAACTTCACTGCCAGCCTCCGAGCCAGCCCCAGGCTGCAGTGTTATCCTACCGTCTCGTCACACAATTAAATAAAACAGACATTGATATTTCCTTATGTCTCCCAGACCAGCAGCTAAATATCCTTCCCTTTCACTGCCCTTCATGCTTGCTGAGCACCAGGCCTTCCCTGGTGCAAGGGGTGAGGCCCAGCCAGGTGCCTGCCTTTGCTGTGTGGGTGCAGAACTGTGCAGGAAAGGCTGCAGGTTGCTTTTTGTTGGGGGAATATGGGGAGGATTCCCACACCACTTTCTCGAGTACCATGAGTAAAAGCATTTGTGATGAAGCCCCAAGTGTAAGCACAGCCTAGGAGGAAGCCTTCTCTGTGAAGAGTTTAGCTCACATCTCTGGAAGAGATGAAAGTAGGCAAATAAGGCAGAAAGGATCTTCAGAATTCTGGCAGAGGATGGTGAGTTCTCCAGTTGCCAGGGCTTTGATAGCCTAAGTTAATGAGCAAAGGACGTGCTTGGATGTGTTTCCCTGCCAGACATTGTATATCCATTAGACAAATTGGTGGCTTTTTTTCCTTTCCTGTGTCTTCAGGCCACCGCTTTGAAGATAACCCAGGTGTGAGGAGACATCTGATGAAAAAACCATCTCGGAGTCAGGTCACCAGGACAAGTAAAAAATTAGCATCAACTCCATCTGTCAAGAAAAAGAAGAAGAAGAAGAAGTTGGATAGAAAGCCCCACGAGGTATCCATGTGCTGTCCTCCCACACTTGTTCAGAAGCCAGAAATCAGGACTAGAAACATGCAATTTATAAAGTGATGTGTTTCAATATAATTATTTACATGACCTTGAGGGTGACATTTCCTGCTGTTATCCATTACCATGAGAGCCGAAAATACACTTTTTTCAATATAAGGGGAGATTTTCCTGTAACCACAAAGCTCTGACTTTAGGAAAGACATTTAAAAGTCACAGAAATGATGATGTTGTTGTGGAAGTTGGCAGCACAGTAACATCACTATCTTTGGTAAGTGTGGGAAATTTAGGGGGACACCAAGAGGAAGGCAGAGGACAAAATTGCAGCAGTTTGGTAGAAAGGGATGCCGCATTGCATTATTCTCTCTTTTCTGCCCACATCATGTGACTTGGAGCTTTCTGGTGCTCCATGTGCTGATGGAAGCTCCTGCCATGCTGTCGGTGGTATTTATCCTGGCTGCTTCTGTGCAATAAACCTGTGGTTAAACCGTGGAAGGTTTGTTCCAGTATCATGTCAGACCAGGCAGTACCTTGAGAAGAGAGCTGAGGCTTCCTATGTGCTAGTAGAGCTGTATGCATCTCGTGTCCTTGTGATCCACACTAGGTGTTTGTGGAGCTGAATGAGCTGGTGGTGGATAAGAACCAGGAGATGCACTGGAGGGAGACAGCCCGCTGGATCAAGTTTGAGGAGGATGTGGAGGAGGATACAGCAAGGTGGGGGAAGCCCCATGTGGCTTCACTGTCCTTCCGCAGTCTGTTGGAGCTCAGGAAGACTATTGCCCATGGTGAGTGAGGAAGAGCAGACCAGGGTTTGTCTCTTGCTCTAGGACAGGTTTTGCTGGATAGCTTCTGTCACTGTTAGGTCCCTCTCTGGAGGCATGAAACAACATCTGTGTCCAGGCTTCATGGAGGGTCTGTGGAGACAGACAACCTGCAGCCTGTTTTCAGGGTTGCATTAGCTCAAGGGTGCCTGTGTTGGTTCCACACTCTGCTTCACTGGTCTCAGGCACATGGAAGCTGCAACCCCCAGCTATGCCTTGGCCAGCAGGCCTTGGACCCATCTTTGACGTGGTTAGCAAGTTTGGTCAGAGTGGGAGACTGAAATGAAAGGAGATACCAGAATTACCACTGCATCTTGGAGCTTTTGGGTTCTCTTGGGGCAAGGGTTTACAGAAAGGACATGGGGCATTTGGGCATTTCTCAGCTGAATCTGTACCCCAGCCAAAGCCTGGCTCCTGGTGGAACAGCTGTGTCCCCAGAGTGAATGCAATGGGGAATGTTGCACTCTAGGAGCAGGGCTCTTCCCCTCATGCTGGCAGGTGCCGTCCTCCTTGACCTGGAGCAGACCACTCTGCCTGGCATTGCTCACCTCATGGTGGAGACCATGATCATCTCTGACCAGATCAGGGCAGAAGATCGAGCCAACGTGCTGCGTGCCCTGCTGCTGAAGCACAGGTGGGTGCATATGGATGCGGGCTCTCAGGGCCCGGGGGTTATCTGTGAGCCCCAGGTGGCAAGGGAGGCACGTCCCCTCATGGCCACCACTCTCCCCTCAGCCATCCCAATGATGAGAAAGAGGGCTTCTTCCCGAGGAACCACTCCAGCTCCAGCATGAACTCCATCGTGGGGAACCACCATCACAACCACACCACGGACACGTGTGTGCCCCTCATGGGGGAAGAGCGCATTGAGATGGCTGACCCCAAGGCCAACGAGACCGAGTGCAAAGAGGTGAGGGTGACCTGGGCGGAGGGGGGGTTACTGTGTCTTTTTCCACACTCTGAGGACAGCTGTTGGCTGCCAGCAGGCCATGGTGCCCACCTCTGAGCCCCTTTGTGGGGAAACTTTGTAATGCAAGGACTGGATCACCTGGAGCACTGGAAATCGGGTCGCTGCATTATTATTTTGGTACCTAGTCTTGGCTTTGCACTGTATGCAGATGTCTGCTTGAGCATGTAATGGCAGCAGCAGCTCTGGGGCTTGCAGGGTGGCCTTTGCTGTGAGGATGCCTTGCTGTGAAGCAGGCGTTGGGTGTGCAGCCAAGGCAGGCCCAGCTGCGTTTGTGCCAGTGGAGTGCGAGGCTGTGTAGGGAGACCAAAGCATGGGGACTTCACCCTTACTTATTTGTATTCTTTCCTGGCAGAAAAACCCACATCTTCATAACTCTGAGGGCCATCGTAAATACTTGAAGCTGATGGAGAAAATCCCTGAAGATGCAGAGGCCACAGTGGTGCTTGTGGGTAAGAGGTGGCATGTAGAGTCCCCAGTGACTAGTGCAGATCCTGGTGTGCCCTCACTCCCCAGGGATATTTGGTCCTCTCATACATGTTCAGCTGGGGAGTGAGCCTGGTACACTCCCTCCTTTGGTGATGGTTCATCTTCTGTTTGTGTATAGCAAATATAAGGCCTGCCATGCTAGTTCTTTTCCTAAATTAAAAAAGAGGTTGATGGATGCTGCTCCTGGGAGCTGGAGCCCAATTTAGGGGTGGAAGTCCTGCCAGGCTCACGGTATGTCTGGTTTTGCAACTCAGAAGTAGGTGAATGGTGCCTGAGGGACTGATGGCCAAGCCATGACCCTTCCCCTTGACCATTGCTGCTCTCTGTCTGGCTTCTTAACACCTTGCCAGCAGCTGGGCCCTGTCCCTGACCAGTGTTGGCTGCTGGCTGTGTGGCCAGCAAGCTTTGAGTTGACAGAAGCAGGGCCTGGCTAGTGGCAAGGTCTCAGGTATTGACTGTAGCACTACCAGGACATATTTCCCTGTACAGGAGGGCCGTGAGCAGACAGGCTTGAGCATCAGTGGGCTTGGTGCCTTCTGATTGCAAGAGTATTCCTCTTGGCACTTTGCTGGCTTTAACTTCTCAGCAAACCTAACTACACTACAAGCAAAATAAATGTCATTGTCTACCCAGTAGATTAAAAGCTCAGGCAAAGAGGCTTGGCAGCTCAACCAAACTGATGCTTAATCATGATGAGGCCAAAGCAGGTTCATAAGTGCATTTTTGAGTACTTAAATAACTAAACATTGGCTTGTTTCTGAGCTAAGGCTGTGTCTTGGGATTTGCTTTGACTCTCAGAAGGCCCAGATTTGCCAGCCTGACACAGAGCACAGCTCTTTGCTGGACACAAATGGCAGAAAGATCAGTAATAATGCCAGTGAAATACCAGTATTCAATAAACATTTGTGCTGGGTATGTGAAGGAAGTGGCTGGTGTGCTGGAGGATGCAGGAGTACTTCCCAATCTGTTAGGAACCGAGGAGACTGCCAAGCACTGACGAGATGCAGACAAAACAAAATGTAAAACAAAATGTGCAGTTTGCACCTATGAGTCTTTAGAGCACTGACTTACTTTTCTCTGAAAAAAATAGTTTAGGAATACAGGGAAGGTACCAGTTAACAGAGAAAGCTCATAGCTCAAGGAGGAGAGAACAGTGAGCCAGTTCCTATAGGCTGTTTAACCTGACATCCTTCTCGGCCAGCATAGTGGCAGAGCTAATATGGGATTCAATTATTAAAGAGCTAAAGAATATGAATGTAATTATTGCCAAGCAGTAAGGTTTATGGGAAATAGGTCATGTCGAACAAACCTGATTTCATTCTTTGATGAGATTAGAAGTTTGTTCGATAAAAGCAACATATAAGAGGTTTCCTTCCATAAGTGGGAAAAAACCTTCTGATTTAAACTTAGAGCTTTATAGTGTAAGTAGAGCCCATCTGTAAGGGACTGAGAATGGGCTAACTGGGAGGCTAGAGAAAGTAGCACTGCTTTTGAATGATCAGTGAAGCACTTGGAGCAGTCCTCAGTGTGAAGTTCAGTGCTGTGTCAGTGGTCTGGAGAAAGTCCATGACTGCAGGGCTTCTAGGAACCTCCAAAACCCCTGTCTCTGCTGTTAAAGGCAGCCCAGTACAGCTCACTCCAGTGATTAACTCTGCTCCAAACATTGCCCCCTGGTAGGTTGTGTGCAGTTTCTGGAGCAGCCAACCATGGCCTTCGTCCGACTGAATGAGGCCGTCTTCCTGGAATCTGTCTTGGAGGTCCCAATTCCTGTCAGATTCATCTTTGTGCTGCTGGGACCTAGCCAGGCCAACATGGACTACCACGAAATTGGCCGCTCAATCTCCACCCTCATGTCTGACAAGGTGAGGAGCTGATGGGCAGTGATGCTGTGAGGGAGCTTTGCTGGCTCCTTAGAAGACAGCCCTTAGATGAGAGCTGTGCAAGGGTTCAGATGGGGTAGGGAGGTGTGAGCACCTGGGATTTTTAAGATCAGCCTGGCTTGGCCAAGGTAGAATGCTCCAGTGGAGAGGAAAGAGTAGGACAGACACTTATTTGGCTGGGACAGAGTGTGCTAGGCTGGGTGAGAAAGGGACCATGAGTAAAAGCAGGAGAAAAGGATGTCCCAAGGTTAGAGGAGTGGTGTTCAGTTGACATTTCACAGAGAGGTGGGGAGGCTGAGTGATGCCTGTGACCATGGCACCTGGCCTGGACTACACTAACAAAAAACCCAGCAGTTCCTGGGGACCATTTTCAGGTGTTTAGATAGAGCTTTTTTAGCTGAGTCCCATGGCTGGGGCATCCATGCAGAGGAGCGCATCCATATAGGAGAGATGAGGAGACAGGAAGGTTTTTCTGCCAAGCAAGTGCACTGCTGGAAGTCCCCCATCTGTCTAGATGGCAGTGAAATTGATTACCTTGGTAAGGAATTAAATGCAAAGAAACAATCTGAGCATCTGCTGCATACATCCAGCACAAGAGGATCAGAGGTTCACAGGTTCTTCCTGCTGGTGCCATGTAACTATAAGCAAGTAACAAACCTTCCTGTACTGCCTCTATTGCACAACTTTCACTGAACTGGAGACTAAAAGGCTCAATCAGAAAAAGTGCATTGGAGGCAGCAAGACTGAAAGATTCCTTCCCTGAAGTTGTGTGGGGCTCAGCTGAGAATGTGCTTTTAGCCAGAAGAGGTGAGGTGCCATTCCAGCTCCAGTGCTGTGTTTGTGGGCTGACCTCATTCATTTGAGTCTCTGGTCCTCTTGCTGGAAGGGCGGAGCCAGCTGCTGCAGCCAGGGCTGGCCACAGCAAGGTTACACAGTCCTGGCGCCATGGAGAGAGCACAGTATCATTTACATTGAAGCTGTGGCTCCAGGGAGTCTGTGTGCTGCAGGGACCTTAGCTGTCCCCTACCTCTTTTACAGGCTGTTCACTCATTCATCATCCTCCAGCCTTTTCTCTGGAGGCATGTTCCAGAGGCACTGCAGCACTTCCACCTGTTTGCCAGCAGCTCCCTGACTGGTCTCCTTAGTCCTTCCTTGCTAACCTGCTCTTGCTGTCAGAAATACCTCCCCTTTTCTGTCTAGTTTCCTTTGCATGGCTTCCCTCATGCTGTAGATGCCTATTTTCTCGCTCTCTTTCTGTCTCCGATGTGGAGACTCTCAAGAGTTTCTTATGCTCCCTGCTCAGTTCAGGGTTCTTGTGCTTTATAACTGTGATGCTTTAGGGCTCTACCAGCTTCTCCCTCAAAACAAGTGGTGGGATTCAGGAGTGTGGGTCACAGAGTGGCAGTAGTGAGATGAGTAGTGGATGGAGGGGGAGAATGTTACTCTAAAGGTCACAGCAAGCATTGTCTTTCTGGGCTGTAGTAGCTGGATCTAGTCTTGGTCTGAGCCTTCTCCCTCTCTCTTTTTCCCTGCCCCTTCCAGCACTTCCATGAGGCTGCATACATGGCAGATGACCGTCAAGACCTCCTCAATGCAATCAACGAGTTCTTGGACTGCAGCATTGTCATTCCCCCATCAGAGGTGGAGGGGAAAGACTTGCTCAAATCCATTGCCACCTTCCAGAAGTTGCTACTGAAGAAGAGGAAGGAGAGGGAGCAGAAGTCCATGAAGGAGGGCACTGCTCAGGAAGCCAAAGGTCTCTCCATTCACATTTGGGCAAGTTTGTGCCTAGTGCCCTGTGTGCACCAATGGGCCCTCCCCTCCCAGAGCCTGGTAGAAGGGTGAGCAGGGCCTGGCTCCTGCAGTGGGGAGTGAGGAGCAGGCAAGGGGAGCAGGGCAGTGACTGTGGGCAGCTCTGGTGGCTGGGGACAGCTGGAGGCAGTGGGATGTACTGTTGCAGGGGCCCACCAGGCTAGTGCTGCTCTGTGAGGTACTGGGGAGAGGGACAGCCCAAGGGCCCAGCTGTGTTCCTTGCTGAAGCCTTGCCCTCCATGCACCTCCAGAGCTGTGTGAAGTGAAAACTGAGGAAGAAGAGGAGGAAGCTGAGGATGACCCTTTGAAGCGAACCGGGATCTTTTTTGGAGGTCTGGTTCGGGACATAAAGCGCAGGTACCCCAAATACCTCAGTGACATCAGAGACGCCTTGCACAGCCAGTGTCTCGCAGCCGTTCTCTTCATCTACTTTGCTGCTCTCTCTCCTGCCATCACCTTCGGGGGACTCCTAGGTAATGGGCCTGCTTTCTGGTCTGCTCTTTGCACTCTGGGACACTGGCTGTGTCTGTGTGATGCTGTTCTGGGGTGGGCTTTGGTGCTGTTCACTCAGGGAGAGTGGTAGTGCTGTGCCTCGGCTGCTGCCTTGTTCCCTCCCTGCCATTTGGCCTCTCCAGCCTCGGCTGCCAGGGCTCCCTCCATGCTCCCTGCCTAACACAGGGCACCTCTGACTGATGGGATGGGGACCTGCCTCCTCTGTCCAGAACTGCCTGTCTGTGGTGATGGTGCCTGTGTCCAGGCTGTAACACTCATACATTGTTCTCTTTCCCAGGAGAGAAAACTGAGGGTCTCATGGGGGTCTCCGAGCTGATAATCTCCACCTCGGTTTTAGGGATCCTCTTCTCCCTGCTTGGAGCCCAGCCACTCCTGGTCATTGGCTTCTCAGGGCCTCTGCTGGTGTTTGAAGAAGCTTTTTACAAGGTATATGTGAAGCAGTGTCTGTGCTTGGCACCTGCTCAGTCTGTTCTTGCTCTGGAGAGGGCAGCTGGCATTTCTCAGCTCTACAAAGGGTCTTTGTTACTGTGAACTATTTGAGTCCTTCCAGGCTGCTCTCAGCTCAGCCAGGGCTGCCCTTGGCTCTGCTGACCCTTGGCAGGTCTCACTACAGGGACTTCTACCTCCCACTGCTGTATCCATTGTATCCATTATCCCTTGAGGTGTGACACTGATAACAGCACTCCTCTACATGCTGACTGTGAGGAGAGCACTGTCCCCCAGCCCTGTGCTGCAGCTCATTGGGATAATGAGCACTTGTAGCTGCATCCTAAAACTTTATTGTTCTTGGGGCTTCCTTTGAAGTCCATTTCACCACTTTTATCTGTGTCCAGGTTTCCTTTTATGGGAGCTCAATAACATTGAGTGTACCACCCATTTGGGACGTGCCACATATATTACTCCCACCTCGAAGGATGAGCCCAAGGGTGTGTGGAGAGATATCCTGGCCAGCCAGGATGGATATGTTTCTTTCTCAAGTAGCCTGACCTCTTTGCTCTTGAAAGCATCCCTGTATCACTGTACTTTCAAGCAGTGGATCTAATTCTTCTCCTTTTCTCTGACTCCCAGCATGTCTGTGTCTTTGAAAAAGCATGGTTTTTTCTACAGCTGGATTTTCACCTTGTCAAGAGTTTGGAGCTGGTGATGCTATTGCAGAGTAGGAATTTCTCTGCTCTCCCGTGACTGCACTTCTCACTGACCACTTTTGCTTTGTCCAGTCACTGTGTACAGAGGAGTACCTCTGCCTGTGCTGGTACTGAGGAAGGCTGCAAAGGGAGGGGTATGATTTGTCCTGGAAACAGCTGGGGTGTGTAGATGAGAAGATGCAGTGGAGATGGTCTCCTCTGTGGTGGCAGCATGGGGCCTTTTCTCCACACACATACAACTGTCTGTACACAGGGTGCTGTGTGAGATCATGGCCTTTATGCAGTGGGATGTAGCAGGATGCTCAGGCTCTCCTTTGTAGGGAACAGGCTTGTGCTGGTGAGTGCATGGAACAATGGAGAGCTGTGTTTGAGCAATGGCACCTCCATATGGGTGGGATGGGGAGTGTTATGCATGGGCTGGCTTCAGCAGAGCATGAAGGAGGTACTGTTACAAAGACTGGAGCAGTAAAGACCTGCTTTGTGGGAGCTGTCAGGTGTTAATGCAAAGTCTGCAAATTTAATTGTGATTCTAGCCATGAATTGACTGATTCTGTGCTGGATGCCCAAGCAGATGTAGATGCCTTTTTTCCAGGACAGTCTTTGATCTTAATGGGGAGTGGATGCAGGAGGCAGCCTGAGGAGACATGAGTAACTCCTTCCCCTTTCCATTTCAGTTCTGCCAGACACAAGGCATTGAGTATCTGACAGGCAGAGTGTGGATTGGTTTGTGGCTCATCGTCTTCATCTTCATTATCGTGGCAGCAGAAGGAAGCTTCTTGGTGCGCTACATCTCGCCCTTCACCCAGGAGATCTTTGCTTTCCTCATCTCCCTCATCTTTATCTATGAGACCTTCTACAAACTGTACAAGGTGAACCTTCCCTGGGGAGATGGGCTGCTGCATCTCTTAATCCCTTAGGAACCTGCTGCTTTAGCACACAGGAGGCGAGGGAACAGGGCCAGCTCAGCCACAACTTTCCTAGACATTCTGCAGAGCAGTTCTTTGCTGGTCTCACGCCTCAGCCCAGCTGGCTCCTGTGCCACTATGGAGACTGGCAGGAAGAGCCCTAATGTCTCTCTCCCCTTCTCTTCCTGCAGGAGGCATTAAAGAGGGGCCACTTTTCTCTCCCCAACCCTCTCCAGCTGGGTAGGTTGCGAGGCGAGGTGACGGATGCTGGGATTGTCCGTGCCCACCATCTACTGCCCTCACCTCTCCACAGAGCAGGACAGCTCCACTTCCCCCTGCCCCAGTAGTGACAGTGCCCCCTGCCCCTCCTTGTGGTAACTTGTCTGCTGCTTCTCTCACCCGCTCAGGTGTTTGCAGAGCATCCTTTGCTGAAGTTCTACCCACCAAACGTGCAGAGCAGCCTGAATGCCAGCGTGCTCTCTACGGATACAATATCAATGGGAACCAGGATGCAGCCCAACACTGCTCTGCTCTCCCTCATCCTCATGCTAGGCACTTTCTTCATTGCCTTCTTTATGCGCAAGTTCAAGAACAGCCGCTTCTTAGGAGGAAAGGTGAGATGTTTGTGGGATTCACATGTCAAGGACAAGGGACACACCAAACAAATAATAATGCTTCTGGCTACAGATCTTTATTCTCCAGAACACTTGGACGTTCCCCAAAGAAACACCAGAAACCCTTTAAATACCTTGCAGGAGGGATGGTAGCCTACCCTAGGGTGCAAACAAGAGCAGACTGTTGATGATGGTATCTGCACTGTCCTGCTCCAGTGAGGCTGCTGGAAAGTCCTCTGGACCTGGGGAAAGCTCATTGGACTGGATACAAGTCTGTTAAACTAGAATATAAGAAGAAGAGCCTACAACTTTTTCTCTTTGGACATCTCTCTACATGCAGGGTATCTGTGTAGTACCTCGAGCACTGTCTAAATAGGCCAGGAGGAGCAATTAGCCAGTCATATAAGAGTATATTGTGTGGGCAGTGGGATGCACAGCCCTGTGGGTCAAGGCTGAGTTTCCTTGCCCTGCCCGTCAGGAGTGCTCAGGTTTGGAGTGATGCTGGCCCCATCTGGGGCTTCTCTTTGCCATAGTCTCCCTGTGCATGCACGGAGCTGGCCTGTTCCTTTTGCTAATGACAGGTCTGTGTTCTGCAGGCGCGGCGGATCATCGGAGACTTTGGGATCCCCATCTCCATCCTGGTCATGGTGCTGGTGGATTACACCATCACTGACACATACACACAGGTAGGTGCCAGCACTGCCCTCGGAGCCTTTCCTGCAGCCCAGCAGTGATCCCTGTGGCACTGGCCTGCTCTTGTGCAAAGGGGAATTAGTATTTCCTGCCTCTTTAGTCATAACAGCACAAAGCAAACAGAAACATTCTCCTCATCCTCACTCCCACGCTGAAGGGAAGGTCCAAGGGTCTTGCTGAGGCTGAGGCCAGAGCTACAGGGACTGGAGTGCCCTGGTATCCTTCTGCTCTTCTAGCTGCTAGTAGGGGAAAGTTTAGGGGCTTTAGGGAGATTCAATGCAGCTCGTTCCTTCTTTGCAACATTAAACACTTGCATTCAATCAACAAGACATAAACTGTTTATGCACACTGAAGAAGGTGGCATGTAGAATAGCTTCAATGGGGTATTTGTCATGAGTTTAGTACTCAATGTACTTATTCTTTCCTTGATGGTAGGATACTAATATTTTGATAACTTTATCTCAAATACAACTTTTTTCCCAGTTTATGCACAAACTTAAGTTTCATAACTTAATGTTATCGAACAAACATATCTCACAGGTTTTATTTTATTTTTCTCTTTCAGTAGATATGGAGTTATATATTGGGTTGGGTTTTTGTTTTTTTGTGTTTGGTTTTTTTTTTTTTTTTGCACTAAGATTGGGAAGAGGGTGAAAAGTATTTCCTGTTCATCATGCAAGCTTTTTATCAAAACAGCCCAAGGCTTGGTGGAATCCAAATGCATTTTTATTCATTTGAATTTCAATGAAAAATTTCAGTCTATCAGACATTAGTAAAATCATGCACTTTGTTACATTCTTTTCATACCCTTCTACACTTCTACAGTTAATATCAAAAGCATTATCATTTTAGTATTAACTCAGCAAATGTACAAAGCTTTCCGAGAAAATGGTACTTAGTTACACAGCTTAACTCAAGGACAAACATTCCAGAAATATTATTCATACTTATGCTGATTAACATAAATGCAAATCATAAACTCTGCCTGCAGTGCAGATAGCAGAAATTGCTGTAGAGCAGCACAGAGCCAAGGGTTCAAATGCTGATGAACGCAGGGTCAGGATGATGTACAGCTAGGAGTCTGTGTGGTCTGATGGGAGCACAAACATGATATTTCCTCTGAACATGGTCAGGGTGAGGTCATTTCACAGAATGTGGCCACTTCTGGGGTTTGCACTTCAAAAACAATGCTGTAAAACATCTCAGAAAAGCCTTGGAAAGTCTAGAAAGCTACCTCAGAAAATGGTAAGCAGTTCAGAACACCTAATTTGTCCAAGCAGAGGTCAAGGAAGCATTTTAACCATGGTCTGCAAGGACTGACATGGGAGCAACGTTCCTGAGAGAAGATATTTCCTTGGTCTCTTGGAAAAAATGAAGGGAATTTATGTAGCTGAAAGGAAATGACACAGGCCTATGTTAAGGAACATGGGGTTTTTTATACTGAAGGGGATTATCCATGAGAAAGTCCTGCTCAGTTCAGGGTGGCTTATCCCATCATCTGAGGTGTTCAGACTAGGGAGAGCAGGAGGATCAAAGCTGTGTGAGGCTGTGGGCTTGTTTGTATTAATGAGTAACTGCTGGGTTTTGCAACTACACCACCAGAAGCTGAATGTCCCCTCCGGCCTGTCGGTCACATCCCCTCACAAGCGTGGCTGGTTCATCCACCCCATGGGCAGTAGTGGGACCTTTCCACTCTGGATGATGTTTGCCTCTGCCATCCCTGCCCTCCTGGTCTTCATTCTTATCTTCATGGAGACACAGATCACTACGTGAGTACCTCCCCCTCCAACCTCAACCACTGCTAACCCCTAGACAGGCAAGGCCAGGATGGGTGCTGGTTCACTTGGAAATGCAACAGACATCCCAGAGGAACAGCAAGAGCAGGATCCTGGCCATTTCAGACTGTACCTTGGCTTCTCCTGTCATCTTTTGGTTCCCCTCTTGGCAAATAGTGTGGTAGAGACTGCCTCAGCCAAGCACAGGAGGAAACTGCTAACCTGAGGCTGGCAGCCACCATGCCCCTCCTCAGCCATCTTCTTGTTATCCCCATGTGTGCTGTCTCCAGAGAGCGAGTTGTCCCCAGCTGCAGGGCTGTCCCTGGGCTCTGACCTGGTCCTTGCACTGACCCAGGCTCTATTTTCTTCCAGTCTGATTGTTAGCAAGAAGGAGAGGAAGTTGCTGAAAGGCTCTGGCTTCCACCTGGACCTTCTGCTCATTGGCACTATGGGGGGCCTTTGCGCTCTCTTTGGGCTGCCCTGGCTGACGGCGGCCACGGTGCGCTCCGTCACGCACGTCAATGCCCTGACCGTCATGAGCAAGGCCATCGCACCCGGGGAGAAGCCCAGGATCGAGGAGGTGAAGGAGCAGCGTGTCACCGGAGTGCTCATTGCTGCCCTTGTCGGTGAGCCTCTGCTCAGGGAGCAAGGGAGGGGAGAGGTCAGCACCAAGCACTCGAACCTCCTGGCAGTGTCCCTGCCCCATGGGCCTGTCCATGCTCTGCCTGCTCACTGCAGGAGGACCCACACCTACCCATACTGAGCTTCCTTTCCCTTGTGCTCCAGGGCACAGAGGAGGTGGGGAGGCTGAGGTGCCTTGTGGAGGGGCTGGTGTGGGACACACATGCCCTGAGCTCTGTCTGTGCAGGTCTGTCCATTGTGATGGGGAACATGCTGAGGCAGATCCCCCTGGCCGTGCTCTTCGGCATCTTCCTCTACATGGGGGTTACATCGCTCACCGGCATCCAACTCTACGAGCGCCTGCTCCTGATCTTCATGCCATCCAAGCACCACCCTGACCACATCTACGTTGTCAAGGTGAGCAAAGGCAGGTTGCACAGAACGAGGTAATGAGGAGAAGAGGAAGAAGAAACAGGTGAGGAGAGGATGGCATTTTGTTAGAGTGATACTTGGCTTTGTGATCCTGCTTGGCTGCAAGTTTGTGCTGAGAAGTGCAAGGCGTGCAGAGAGGTGGTACAATGCTGGCAGGCTCCACCCAGGAGTGTATTGCCAGGATATTGTATGGATTTGACACATGATTTGTAGGATTGATGCACTGCTTGAGGGGGTAGAGGGACACTGCCTTGCCTGGTGGGTATGCTGCCAGGTAGCACAGAGGCTGATGCGTTATGGAGTTCTACCTGGCTGTAGAGTAAAGGAGGATAGACTCTGCAGCTGCAGTACTCTGCTGTACTATGCTATGCAGAAGAGTTTTGTTTTGCCAGTTAGGTCTTTGTTAATCTGTGTGGAAAGATAATGTGTTCTTAGACTGGATTTACCTACTAGGTGAAGACCTGGAGAATGAATCTCTTCACCTGCATTCAACTGGCCTGCATTGTACTGCTCTGGGTGGTGAAATCTACAGTGGCATCGCTGGCCTTCCCCTTTGTCCTGATCATGACAGTGCCATTGCGACGCTTCGTGCTGCCCCGCTTCTTCCACGACAGGGAGCTCAAAGCGGTGAGCTGTCCTCAGTCTAACTTGCAACACTGGAATGAGATTGAGGAGATTTGGCAGCCTGAAAGGCTGGGAGATCATGGGCCAGCAAAGCCTTGAGGGTCTTTGCTCAATAGCAGTAAGTGGGTGGATGGCTTCCTTGGATCTTGTAGCCCTGGGAGTGCAGTAAGAGATGGATGGGCAGCCTGGGGCAAGGAAACAGGTTCCTACCAGGCAGAGGCCTGGAATAAGGATTTCCCCTTCCATCCTGTGGCTCATTCATCAAGAAACACACCAATTCCCCACTGAACCAGCAGCAAGAACAGCCCAGCAGCACATCAGAGCCTATGGCTGTAGGCACTTCAGCATGTAACCACAGTGCCAGGGTGCTGGCAGCTCTTCAAGAGCTGGCAGCTCCTCTGCTGCTGTCAACATCGTGAGCTTTTGTTGGAGGAGAGCCTGGAGCAGCACCCAGAAGTGAGTGCTGCCAGCAGGGGGAGAGGAAGGAGCTGCAGTGCTGGACCAAAGCCCCAGGCTTTAGAATAGAAAGGGCATTGGGCTGGGGACGCATGGATGGGCATGAGGGTTTAAAGAAGGAGCCTGTTGGGAGGGGAAGGAGCAAGAGCTTTGCTTTTCCCAGCACAGCTCAGCTGACTGGGTGGCTGTGTACTGATCCCTCTGTGCCAGGCTTGACCCCACCGTGGGGGCAGCTGTGGCCTTCATAGCCTGGTCTCTGCCTCTTCTCAGTTGGACTCGGAAGATGCGGAGCCAAATTTCGATGAGGATGGCCGGGACGAGTACAACGAGCTGCACATGCCTGTGTGAGCTGGGAGCTGCCCTCCCAGCTCGTGAGACAGGCGGCTCAGGCCTGCTCACCCCTCCCAAGAACTAACTGGAGACTTGCCATGAGTCACACTGTCTCTTGCCTGGACCAATGAATGGCTGTTCCATAGTCCTGCAGGATGCAGCCCGGCTCTGGCTGCCCCATCGCTCGCTCAGCAGAGGCTGTGAGTCTCTCTCCTCTTGGACCTGGTGTGGTGAGAGATGCCTCTCACATCCCAAAGCTGTGTGGGTCTTGAGTGCCCCTGGGTCAGGGGTCTGTCCCCTCCCTGCTGGAGGCAGCCTGTGCCTGGTCTCCAGGCGGTGAAGGGGAACCATGCCAGCTGGTGCCACTGCATTCCCCTCCACTACCATGACGCTTGGGTATCTCAGCATGTGACACTGAGCACTCACAGGAATGGGCTAGAAGCTGCCTCTTCTCCCAGGCCAGCAACCTCCTTACTCAGCCGGCAGATGCCTTGCTCTTGCTCTCTCTGCCCCCTTCTAGGAGTGCTCACACTGGGCCTCTGCCACAGCTTCTGGCCCACGAGGCTGCTGCAGCCTGGCAGACAGGCAAAGAGGGACTGGCACCCTAACCCAGTCCTCCAGACTGTTTTCTGTCCAGTCACCTTCCCACATGACTGTTTTCAGCTCTTGCTTGACATGGAAGAGGCTGTTTGGCTCCTCTCCCTCTCAATTTTCCCAACCTTATTTCCAAAGGCAAACTGCACAGGGAGGGAAGGGTGGAGACAAACAGGTATTCAGAAGCCTTGAATGCTTGCCCTCTTGCAGGAATTAAGAGGAGTCCTCTGCCATTCTGCACCTCCACAGAGGTTGCAAGAGTAAACACTCAACACAGGGCTGTGTCCCAGTTCCTGATCCCCACATTCCTGTCTCTGAGAACAAACCATATTTAAGAAGCTACACAAGAAATGTAGTGCTGCAGCACAAAACAGTCCTTTGGGTCCCCTCTGTTTCCCTGTGCAGTGATCCACTGAGTCTGGCTCCTGCAAGCCTGCAAGGAAGTCACTGAAACCCCAGCCCCAGTTTTGCTGCCATACTGAGATTGCCTTTCATGTCCAGCGGTGTCCTCCAGGTGGGAAGGAGCAGCACTAAGGGTGCCCAGCACTCAGCCCCTATCACCTCTGGGCAGCTCCACAGAATCACAGAATGGGTCAGGTTGGAAGAGACCACAGTGGATCATCTGGTCCAACCTCCCTGCCCAAGTCGAGTCATCCCAGAGCACATGGCACAGGATTGTATCCAGACAGTTCTGCAATATCTCTAGGGAGGGACACTCCACAGTCTCTCTGGGCAACCTGTTCCAGTGCTCAGTCACTGCACAGTAAAGTTCTTCCTCGTGTTCAGGTGGGACTTGCTGTGTATCACACCTTCCCACCTGACAGACCTGTTCCCTGGGGTGTCCCCAAGCTGGCAGCCTTTGTTCAGAGCTGGCCCAGAAACTGTTTGATGGTGCCCTTGCTCCCCCTGGAAACTCCAAGGTTAGTTCCAGGAGAGAAAGGCAGCTCAGCCTCTTCTTGATGGTCAGAGCTGGACTGTTCTTCCAGAGGAAGCTGGGATGCTCACTTCACCATTGGATTTGGGAGAAGATGCTGCCCCCATTCCCACGTACCAGCCTGGCTCCTGCGAGAGATGGTGGGTGCTTCATTACCGGGAGGGTCCAATGCCTTCCTCGGGAGGCTGCAGAAATATCCCATCAGAGAAAGAAGCCTCCCCCACAGCAGGTCCTGCCCACAGCCTGGCCCCCTACAGGGCCCAGGGCAGAGAGACGAGTGTCTCTGTGTGTCTGTGGCCGTGTGTGTCCTGTCCTCCCTGTGTAGTGTAGGAGGCCTGTTGTTTCTGTGCATTGTGACTCTTCTGACTGTAGTGGAAACAGCTACACCAATAAACTCTTCACAGGAACTGTGCCTCTGGCTCTATGCTTCTGGTTTTATCACCAATGGCAATAAATTAAATGGATTGAAATTCCCCAGCACAAAACTTCCTTGCCCACCACAGCCAGCAAGGTAGCAAGCCCCAGCTGGAGCAGGGACTCTCACCATGTTACCAGCATGGAGGTGGGCTTTCTGTCATCATCATTGAGCAGGGTGGTTACTATGCACTCAGCCTCCACACTGGCTGCTGGAAACAGGAGGCTGAGCCCCATGTTTCACCACATGAACCACAAGAAACACATTCTCCTGCCTGTTTGCCACCAGTTCTCCAGGGGGTGGTCTGGGATTGAGCTAGTGTTCACTTGCTCCCTCATAGGGGACTCAGGCTAGTCCAGGACTGCACTTCTACCAGAAGTTTCTCCCTCTTTTCTATATGAGAAGGGGTTTATTTTTACAAAAGTAAACCTGTCCAGAGCCTTTAAAATAGAAGTTCTTTTCCCAAAATTATCAACCTTATTATTTCAAGCAATTGTGTTTTTTAAGCAAACTGTTTGGGTTTCTGTTTCTGCCACCTGGGTTCAAGTACACTCAAGTTATCTTCTCCAGTTATTTTTGTTCTCTGCAGCCAGGAGGGACTGGCACACCTCTGTCAGATACCACTGGCAGCCATTCACATGGCTGTGTGGCTGGGAAGTTAAGGAAACGGCTAGCTAAAGCCATTTCTACAACAAAACTGTGAACAAGGGCCAGTGGCAAAGTTTCCCCTTTTCCTTGCCTGAAAGTTCTTGCGGAGGGTTTTGTCTCTGCTTTTCAAACACTCAAACTTCATTACAAGAAAATGTGAAAACCTTATTTCCTCTTCCCCATGAGGAGGGGTTTGGGGGGTGTGGGGCAGGTAACAATGGCAGGAGGTGGCAGCACAGTGCATTCCTCACATTGGCAGGAGTGAGAGTGGCTCTGGTTTGCAATCCCCAGCACAAGTGGGTTTGTTCAGATGTGAACTGCCCCATTTTGGGGAGGGCAGAGCTGATGCTGAGCAGGACAATGGCTGTGTGTGAAGCTCCAAGAGCAGCCCCAGCTCAGGGGTGCTGGGGTCCTGCTGGCTGTTGCAGATGCCGAGGACCACCCTCAGCAAGTGCTGCTGAACACTGGGGACCTTGCACATCCCTGCCACGGCCCCAGCCCAATGCTCTCTGTCTGCTGCCCTCCATCCACCTCCCCTTTGTCCCTTCAAAAGAAGGGACTCACCAGCCCCAGGAGAAGCACCAAGAAGAGAAGAAAGAGCTGTGCAGGGCCCTGCTGACCTCCAGGGGAGGAACATGCCCTCTCCAAGCATGGACACAAACCTTCCTTCCCATGGGAACAGCAGGTTTGGACATGTCCCTCGTGCTGCAGCCAGCCTTTCCCAGAGCCAGTTGCCGGGCCCACAGACATTGCCACAGAACTACAGGGAAGAGATGAAGCTCCATCGAGCTCTTCTCCCTCACACAGGTCTTAGCAAATGATATTTTCCTAGCAGGGATGTCTGAATCCTGGGCACAGGCTCGGACAGCATGTTTCTTCAATACAGGTGAGTGCTCCTGTAATTTGTCTGGCCTTCGCTCCTTTCCCTGGGAGGTTTGCTTCCTGGCTGCTGCCCTGTGCCCCTGCCCCATCCCTCCCAGCTCATCATCCCCTCAAGGCTCTCCAGCCCTCTGGCTCTCTGAGGTGCCTGTGCTGGGACTGGTCTCCAAAGGGACTCTTTGCAGCAGTGATTGAGTCACTTCTGGGACAAATCTGTGCCTGTGTAAGGTTCCCCTGTCCAGGTACATACTTTTATCTGAGATATACCTGGTCACAAGCTGCTGTGTCTTGCTCGGCAGAGATGGCTCTCATGAGCTCCCATGCAGAGAGGAGGCAATGCTGCTGTGAGGTGGGGACTGGGAAGGCTCAGCCTGAGCTCTGAAATGTGACTGCCAAAGCTTCTTCCCTGCAGGGAGCAGCAAGGAGGTGGGCTGGCACCCATGAGTGTCCTGCGTGGCTCAGAGGGGGCCATGCAGGAGTCAGAACAAGGAGAAGTGCTGAGCATCAGTGCTGCACAACATCCCCCATCTCTCCTGCCACTCTGTTCTGTGACCCCCTGGGCTGCCAGATGTGATCTTGTCACTGAGCAGGATGGGAGAATAATCCTCCTCATGTGATTTCTGCAGAGAAGGGGGGACCTTGTGATCTCTGCTGCAAGAGCCCAGCTGGATGATTTCCTTCATCCATCAGCCCAGTGTCCCTGGAGGATGTCCCCCCCTCCAGCACACAGTACAGCAGCCTCACTGAGGCTGGGGGAGGCTGAAGCTGCCTCCTGCTCTGCCAGGCTCTCTTCCTCAGCACAGACACCTGGCCAGATGCTGGGGCCAGCTACTGGTGCTCTGAACTGGGGCTGCACTCACTTTTTGGCCCTGGAGGTGTTAGCACAGCCATGCCTGCTTTTTTCCTTCACTAGTCCAGGAGCGCAGCATTTCAGGTTGCCTCCCAGGACTTAAAAGGGACAAGCACAGAACAGGGCAGGGATTGGCATCATTTTGGCTGCAGGTGCACAGCAGAGAGCTCTCTCCTTCAGCACAAAAATTATTTTGCAAGCTGAAACTCTGCAGGCAAGATCAGGAAGAGGAAACGTGCACAGCTCAGGCTACCAGCACCCATCAGCAGAATTCAGCCACAGCCAGGGGTAGTGATACGACACCATTTAACCTCCTTGCTTGCTCGCCGGGGTTGCTGGTTGTGAAGGAGACAAAGAACTCCCCTGGCAAAACAGCCCAGTCTGGGAATTGCCTCCACCACAGCTGCCTGACGTACTTTCTACAGCATGAATCACAGAGTAATGGTATCTGCAAGCAAAGCCCTGCTTATGCATTTAATTGAGCAGAATCCACAAAGCTGCTTGTAGCAGAATCAGCTGTGACCTCCACAGCATTGTGCCATTAATAGCAAGGTTTGGTCTGGGTCAAACAAAAGCAGGGCAGACTTAATAGGAGAGGAAATGAGATGGATGCGCTCGGCTGGCCTCTCCCCACATGCTCCTACTGTAATTATAGCCTGGTGCTGTTCAGCTCCCTCATTCACAAGTCTCATCACTGGGGCTGCATTTCTCGTGGCCAAGGTGTAAAAGCCACACACAGATTTGCTGTGGCTCCAAGCAAACCAGCAGCAGCACAAAGGGAGCAGTGGCAGGGAACCTCACCTCATCACTTCCAGGAGCTGGATGTGTGGCCTGGGATGTGGAAGGGAAAGGAAGGAAGGGTTGGGCTGAAGGAACAGGAGCAGGACCGCTATCTGCAGAGAAAGCTGGAGATACCCGATTATGGGTTTGGTTTGTCAGCACGGCCAAGTGCAGATGGGGCTGGTAGAAAGTCCCAGCTGTAGTGCTTGTCCCAGTGATGCAGCTCAGAAGGGTCCTTCAGAGGGACATGGTCACAGTGGGGTGGATGTGCCCACCATCCACCCTCTGGGCCCATCTGCTCCAGTGATCTGCTTTTGTGCTCAGGCTGAAAATGAAGACGACATCCTGTTTTCCTGACCTACAGAGAAAGGGCAGCCCTGGAGGGCATTCCTGTGCCTGGATAGGATAAGAAGCTTTTCCCACTGTGATCAAACTAAGCAAGGGTGTAGCCACCCTTGTCCTGAGCTCTGTAGTGTGCAGAGGCAGCGCTGTGCATTGCAGTGAGACGGGCTCACTGCTGGTGGCTGAAGTGATACAGGAGCCAGAGGGTGCCCAGGACAAATAAACGCTCCCCAGCCCACACCGTGCTCCCTTAGGAGCAGGACTCCCTCTCAGGCTCTGCTCTCTGGGGGAGCAGGTGCCGCAGTGCTTGGTGTGACCCTGTGAAAGCCTCTCCAGACATCCTTAATCACATTCCTCTGGAACAGGGACACATCTGGTACAAACATGATCCTGTCCCCAAGGAGCTCAGGCTAATTCCTGTCACAGAGCCTCGGAGCAGCCCCGGGCAGGGAGAGCTTCAGCAGAGCTTTGATCATCACCATTGTCACTTTGCAGGGGATGGGGCTGCAGGAGGGATCCACAGCTTCATGAGCTGAGTTCAAGCAGCCCAAGCCTGAGCTGGCCTGGCCAGACTGACCAAGTCTGAGGGGTAGCTGGGCAATCCACAGTGTGGGAATGGGAGAAGGGAGGACCTGCCCTTTGCAGATGTTGATTTATAAGCTGATTTCAAGGAATTGTGAAACTAGAACAAGGAAAGGGCCAGAACTGTAGGATCAGTTTGCACCCTACTGCATGGTCTGTGTTTCCCCTTCCTCTTGCATACATGCAGGCTGTGTTAGGAGAGTGCTTTGGCATCAGGGTCTGGCAGTGGGTGGCATGCTTGATTTTTGGCTGCTGTTCTCAGTAGTTCTCCATCTTTGGTGAACACATTCCTGGCTGCCCTGTGCTTTGTGCAAGGCAGAATTTGCCTCGGTGAAGCAGCAGGGCCCTGGCAGGGGGGGCTGTGATGGTGGCAATGCACAGTAGAGAACGGGTGCTCCCCTTCTGCATCTGTGCCTCCCTATGCCTTTGTCTGGTCCAAAGTATCCTGCCTCTGCTGCTGAGTCTCCCAGATGAGATCATCCCAGGGATGACCGTGGAGGAAATCAGTCCTCCACCCTAGGAGCAGAGTTCTGATGAGCCATTGAGGACCTGCAGCCAAGGTGTCACAGCTCGTCCCTTCACAGCTGATGGGAGAGCAAGTCTGTCAGATTCTTCCCACCCACAGCGGGGCATGCCGGCCTGCCTGCCTCCCAGGAATGTGCCAGACCCGTGGCAGAAGAGGAAATTAAGATATTGTCTGGAGTCCAGGAGGAATTCCTGCCTCAGCTTGTTCCTGCCAGTCCTCTGCCGACCTTCCCTCGGCGTGGAAAGCCCAGCAGGAAGCTGACTCACTGTCTGCTGCTGCCACGGCTGGGTGCGGGGCCCGGCTGCCTTTCAGGGATGCAGGGATAGCTCACTGCTCAGACCCACAGCACCTGCCTGCCCTGGCTGTCCTCTCCCCGGGCCCAGCACTCTGCTGACAGGCAGAGAACAACCATGGCATCCTGGTTCTTGTGCTGGCTGCAGCTGGGCTGGGAGCTCGCTGGGTTGCTGACATTGCTGCCAAACACTCAGTCAGCACTAGTGTGCCAGGTTTGGGGAAGGAGGCAGCCCCGAGGCTGGGGGGGAGGAGCGGGGGGCTGATGGGCTGGAGAGAGGTCCTGGGCTTTTCCTACACAGTGGGGCTCATGTGATAGTGAGTCAGCAATCACCTGCTTATCAAAGCTCTGTGAAGCAGTAGGTGGTCACAGCCAGCCCTTCCCAGGAGCAGCACCTAAAGCCAGCTAGGAAACAGTTCAGAGATTGCAGTTTCCAACTGGGCTGTACAAATGCAGGACTAGTGCTTTAATCCTGTAGCAGAAAGGAACAAATTTCAGGTGTAAGTTTCTTGTCAAGATTCTTCCCACCTTTTCTACTCAGCTGATTGAGTATAGGGCTTACAGCGTCAGCCACTGATGCCCCATTTGGGGAATCCAATGTTTATTGACTGAAGAATTGGAAAGTTACTTTGTTCTAAGGACTGGGTCAAGGCATCTTCCATTTCCCTCTTGGAAAGTGTCAGTCAACAATAGTGTAAACGCTAAAAACCTTGCCCTTTTGAAAGGTTGTATCCTTCTCTTCTATCCTGGATGACAGGAACCATGGCCAGAGTTTCTCCTGAGAAGTCTGGGAGGGGATGTCTGGTGGCAGAGATGCTTGCTGGTGGAGACTGCTGGCTGGCAGGCAGATAGAGGAGAAAGAAATGCGCTCCTCAACTTTCCCGTGGTTGTGAGGAGCTCCACGGCCCCCTGGTGACCAGCCAGAACTGAGAAGCTTAGCAGCCAAAACTGTCTGCAGAAACAGCATCAGCAGGAATCCCCTCTCCTCCCGCGAGGAGAAAGCTGGCTGTGGCAGAAACAGCCTGGCAACAAATGTGTGGCTGTAAGGAGGACTGTCAAGGACACTGTGAGTAGATCTATCCCCTTCTCTGACACAGCGATTGGCCTTCTGCATAGAGGTATTAGATGTGAGATAAGAACTGCAGTTGGGCTTCTGGTGCCATCTTGCATGGTGCTTTCATAAGACAGGGAAAGTGGTGTAGATTAAACTAATCCAGCACAAGTACAAAATAGCCTGGATAGTCACGCTCAGGATAGCTCTCAATAACTTGGTATCAAAATGGAAGGACACATTGACAGTGACTCATATACCAGGAAACTACCAAAAGGCCCAGAGTGTGAAGGTGGAAGAGTGGTGGGAGTGGTCATCACAGGTAAGGCAGTGGCCTCAGTGTGACTCTGTCCAGTGGCAGATGTTGAACAAGATACTGCCAATCTACCTCAGAACCCTCTCTGTGTTTTAAGCAGTTTAAGACCCTCCCATTATTGACTATATAATAATAAATTAAAAAACCCTTCCCCCACATCCTCCATTACATTTCCTTTCTTTCAGAAAAAAGAAATAAATTCTGATGGAAAGAAACACCTTCACAGAGCACTTGTGAACTATGATCTGGACACACTTTGATCTGTGATCGAGTTCTATCTTTGAACTATGATTTGGAGAAACTTTGCCCAGAGTATTGCTCTCTGCCCCCTGTTCCAAATCTCAGAGACATAATTTCAAAGCTCTGTCAGGATTCCTGTTAACGGTCCCTCTCCCTGCATCATGCTATGATGGTCTGCTGAAGGAGCCCCAAACCCGAAACGTTTGCTGTTCTGGGTGACATCAGTAGTCCTTACAAAGGTCCACACTTGGTTCCTGTGCCTGTGTACAGCAGTGGTCCCCCGTTCCCGTCGCATGCCCGAGGGTGGCACCGGCCGTTCGGGCCTCCCCCACCCCAGCCCTTCTCAGTCCCCTCCTCTCGAGATGCGCTCCTCTTCCTCGCCACTCTCATCCCGCTCCTGAGCGCTCCGGCACGGGCACGGCCCCGCCGCTGCCGCAGCAGCCGCACTCCCGGGCGGGCGGAGCGGGGCGGAGCGGGCGGCCCGGCCGCTCCCCGCTGCCCGCGGCCGGCGAGGCGGAGCCAGCGCGGCGCGGGGCCGGGAGCCGTGCCCGCCCGGCCGCGGCGGTGCGGCGCTGAGAGCCGGGGCTGCGCTTCCGCGGGGGCTCCGCCGATGGACGCCGCTCTGCGCCAGGTGGGCAGCGGCGGGACGGGCGCGGCGGCGGGGCTCGGCCCCGCTCGGGGCTGGCAGAGGCGGGGGCCGGGCGGGGGCCGGCAGGATTGGGTCTCAGACGGGCATCGGGGTGCCGTGCCCGGGCCAGGAGCGCCCCGGGGCCGTGGGATGTGCGCTCCCCGCGGGCCGCGCCGCGCCCCCGCTGCCCCCTCGCCGAGACGGTCCCGGCTGCACTTTCTCTGGAGCGATGGGATGCGCAGGGTTTTGTCCCCGAGCGCTCCCCAGCCCGGCGCGGCACCGCGCAACCCAGCGAGGGGCTGAAGGGGTTGCGGGAGCCGGAGCCCGGCCGATGTGCGGTGTCGGCAATGCCGACCGGGGGCTGCTTGCGGGAGGAGAGGGTTTGTCGCATGATAGTCATGGCTGCCCGGTGCTGGCTCCTTAATCCTCTGGAACGACTTCAGGGTCCGGAGCCTGCTCCTGCCTGCATGTGTGTGTCTCAGAGCGGCTGGCCTCGGGGGCACCGGGCCGGTGGGCAGGCGGGCAGCGTGCGGCGGGAGCGCCCTGCTCTTCGGTGCCGCTGCCCAGTCACCGTCACGCCGGCGGGCAGAGCGGCTGCCCGAGGCCGGACCCGTACTGTTACCCGCGGCTCTGGTCCCGCCTGGCCGCGGTGCCCTCCCCGGCTGAGCACACGGCCGTGCGGGCGCGGTGCTGCCGTGGGGAGCGAGTCACTGAGTGCGCGGGGCCAGGCGCCGGGCACAGCCCAGACGCTCCGAAATTCTCCGTGCCGTTTTTCGTGCCTGAGCAAACACGGGTCTCCAGCCCAGCCTGGTGATGGCTTTAGTTGTGAAGGGCAGGTGGGTGCAAGGCCAGGGCAGCCCATTTTGGACCCATGGTGACAGTGGGTGCCCGTGGCATTGGCAGTGGGCATGGCAGACATTGTGGGGTGACGGGGCCTTCTGGAGGTCTGCGGCTGAGGTCTGAAAGCCTCCTGTTTGGGGCATGACACATCTGCCCCCTCCAGCCCCCAGATGGTTTCCAGGCCATTAACCCCAGTGTCTGGCCTTGCGAGTCACGGGTGCGGAGGGGGAGCTAGCAGCGCTCCGGAGCAGCCCGTGGTCGCTGGGCTGGAGCAGCTGATGGGCTCGGGCCTGCCCCCTCCCTGGTGAAGCGCTTTCTTTATCAGAACAGATGTTTTCCCAGATCTGGCCGCAGAGAGGAAGGAGTGGCTGCCCCCGGGCTGTGCGGCTGGGGCTGCCCCACAGCATGCGGCAGTGCATCGCCAGCATCCCCCAGCCATTAACTGATTAACCTGCTGCTCCTGGAAGTCTGGGCCGTCTGTATCTAATCAGATGGAGGCCAGAGTTTCCCAAAGGGCCATTTCACCACAGCCTTTATGCCCACCCCTCTGTCAGGAGGAACCTCCTGGCCTCTTGCAACAGGAGTAGCCACTTTGGAGCCTGAAGGAACTGATGGGAATGGGAGGCTGGAAAGGGGATGCCCAGAGGTGCACGCCTCAGCAAGTAGCACTCTTCAGAGAACTGCCTGCTTTGTCCAGCTCCAGGACGCTGTCCAGGCATGATTCTGCCATTATCTGAAGAAGCAGGGATTTCCAGGGAAGGGCTGAGGGGCAGTCCTGGAGCCAGAGTCTCTCTAAGAGTCACACGTCTCTTGTAAATCACTTTAATCCTGATGAAGCAAGGTAGGCAAGGCTGGAGAACTGGGGTGAGTGTGTGCAGGAAAGCATCCGACTCTGCTTTGCAGGAAAGGCAGTGGGGGTGGGAGAGAGGGAATGTGACTTCCCCAAAGACGGAATGTTTGGCATTTGCTGCACCCCAGCCACTCTTCCTCCTTCTCCATGGGGGTTCTTAGTGGGAGGGAAAGCCTGAGTAGAAGGGAGTTGCTTCACTTCTTTCTGCAGCAGCAGAATAGATCTTGTCCCAGGGGATGCATGTCATGTCTTAGAGTGAATAGCTTAAACCCCAGTGTTCTCTTGGTCTTGCCTTAGCAGGCGCCCATGCTGTGCTTGCAGCATTTAGATTATCACACTCAGCTGTGGATCAGTATTTGGGATTAGGTGGGGATGTCATGGGTCTTCACAGCTCCCCTAGCTCCCCCTTTGGCATGCTGGAGACCAAAATGGCTTTGTGGAGGGTTCAACCCGCTTGCCATCCTGGTTCTGCAAGGGAGGAATAGTTTTAGCCAGTTGTGCCAGCTTGACACTGTGGAAGGGTTTCCCATGTGCTGTGCCCTCCTCTGCTTGCAGACCCCAGGGACAGTGAGCTGCTGGGGAGTGTGCTGCTGCTGCTCTTCTCCCACAACGTCCCAAGCGGGTCAGATTAGAAAACCTTCATCCTCAGTGAGTGGTACAGCACAAAGATGTGTGTGTGCCTCTGCCATGGGAGCTCTGCTGTGCAGCATGGCTCAGAGATGTGATGGATGAGGCCTTTGCTGCAGCAGGGTGGGAGTGGAGGAGCCGTGTGTGTGTGCTCTGCCATCCTTGCTTGGCTGCTGCAGGGAGTCCTGTGCCCAGGCAGGAGGAGGGGCCCTGCAGGCCCGGGCTGTGGCACAGTGACAGATGATGGTTTCCCTGTGTGTCTGGAGTGTGGGCAGGATGTGGGGTTGACACAGAGGATGTGACTCGCTCTCCAATTCCCCCTAAGGGGCAGGAATGTCATGGGCAGGGTTAAAGGAGACACTTCTCCCATCCTGTCCTTCTGCACTCCAGTTGGAGTGACCAGTTAGCAGGATCCCCTAGTCAGTCAGCACGGAGGAGCAGCATCCAGTGGAGTCACAGATGCTGCTCTCCTTCTCACGTGCCACTGGCCTAGAAATGCTGGCATTTTAAGTGTTAAACAGTTTTCCTCATTGCTCTTGTGGTGAAATCCAAAGCTTTTCATCTGTGTTGTAAAATAAATCCCCTGAAATTCTTAAGCTTTCTGACATGGGGAGAGAAAGGCGGGGTAATTCTGTGTTCATTTCCTGCATGGCTGTGGTGATTGGAATTGTCCTCTCTACATCTGTCATGGTCTTGACTCACTATTCCCCATGTTCCCCATCCTTCCCTGGCCACAGCCCTTCTCTTCTTTGTGGCCTGGGGCATCTGCCATGGAGACAGGGAGAGGATCCATCTCTCTGGGGAATACTTGCAGATCAGGGAGGAGCCTCAGAGTCAAAGCTGTGAAGGAGTACTAAGGCTACTGGAGCTGCCACCATGCATGCACCTGAGCTGCTTTCTTGGCCTCAAACTGAGGTGGAAAGCAGCTACCTCTGCCAGGTTTCTTTTGCTCTGGCAGCTTTGCCCTGACTGCTGACTACTTGATGCAAGTGGAAAGTGCCTGACTGCTCCACAAAGCCATCAGGGAGTCTACAAAGTGTGGCCCTTTACTGGCTCCAAGACACTCAACTGAATTTGCTGTGCTTTGAGCATCTAATGGCATGAAGTCATGTGTATAAACATCTGCAGGCAGATGGGGAACATGGGTAAGGGAACAACTGAAAGGACTTGACTGTGAATGCACCTTTGCGGTGTGGAGCCTGCCTGATTCATGGGTGCAGCAGGTACAGGACTGGTCTGATTTTTGGTTGCACATGCAATTGTCACCACCTTTGGGCTCTCTGTTGAAGCTGCTTGGATGCATCATCCAGAGACCTGTGTCCCCAGGGAGCCCAGGTTGTGCTGGGTGGGAAGGGTTTGTACATGGCTGGATTAGGTTTCTCAACAGCTTGGTTTGCCTTTCCCATGCCCCCTGCAGTTGGGAGAAGGAGGAGCTCCTGTGAGAGAGGAACATGGCCACATGTCTAGGAGAATCTATCCAGAGACTCTTGTCTGAGATAAGGGAAATGGTTCAGCTGACGTGGATGATGCTGACCATGAGTGATGGGCTGTCTTTACAGATAACAGTAAGCTGAATGCCCATGGGTTAACAACCATTGTCTTAGGAAAATGCCATCTTGGGAAGAAAAGGTACTAGAACATCATCTTCTTTAGCAGTGAGGCTGCTCTTTGAAGGAGTATTCTGGCCAAGCCTCTCTCCACCTCTCAGGAACATGTGCTTTGCCAGCTTCCCCTGACAACCTCCTCTCAGTCTACTGAGAATGTTGTGACCTCTCAGAAAGAGAACCCGTAGGGTTTAAGAAGAGACAGAGAAATGCTGACTGTAACATCCATCTTGTGTATGTAATGCTCTCTGTATGAATAGCACACAGAGCACACCCCCTCTGTTTAATTAGCCTGTATAGTGCAGCTGAAGAGCAGTACCACTGTCCTTGAAGATATCCATGCAGCTGGTGTAGCATGGATGTTCCTACACACAGAATCCTCCATCCAAGCTGTTGGATCCTCCATCCAAGCTCCCCCAAACCATTCAGAGTGATAAAGAGGCAGATATAGGACAAAAGGGTTCGACTGCCCTGTTTTGGAGCAGCAATTGCAAGGAAGAGAGCTCTTGTGCCAAAGGTGACAGGAAGAAGTGTCTGGCGGAAGAGAGGGAGTCCTGCTAGCTCCCTCCTTAGGGCATTCATCTGGAGCCAGGCTGTGTGAGCTGTGACCTTGTCACATCCCATCAGCAGCAAGAGGGTGGGCTGGCACAGGCTCTCAGTGAGAGCCCCCACATGAAGGGAAGTCAGGTTGCCCTGGGCCAGCATGCAGCTGCCCCATTGTGGCCTCCAAAACCACCTTATTCTGCTCTGGTTTCACTTCTTGCCACACTTACATTTAACAGAATGATCACAAATGTTTTGCAATTTCTTTTTCCCATTTTGCTGTAAGGAGAATATGCAAACTATCTAAATGTGATTATTAAGACTGAAACTTGTGAGAGTCTGGATTTCCTGGTTATCTTTCAGTTACCTCAAACTCTGCAGTTCTGCCTCCTCATTTCCATCTGAGATCACCCACAGTTCAGCAGTGCTGCAGAGCCTAGTCTCAGGAAAAACACCTATGGAGGGCCTGTTATGCCTCACTTGGCACAGTACCCAGGGGACTGAGGGGTCCTGTCATACAAGTGCAATAATTATCACAGCAACTGAACTGGTGGTGGGGCCTCTCACAGATCCAGTCATCAGTCTATTTGATGAGAAGGTGGAAATTAGGATGATGGGGGGTGTATTAGTGCTCTTTATTCCTCTTACTTGCATCTTGAGCCAATGATGAAGATTTGGCTGAATCACACTTTCTAGAAGGGCTTCTTATTTCTGGAGGATCCCTTGCTTTTTGCAGTTTCTGCAAGTGGTTACACAACCTTGTTTTAAAATAAATCCTGCTTCATTTCTGAAGCGTCTGGCAGATCCATCCGTTTTCAGGTCCTACTTTTCTTCTGCTTCATGAGAGTCACTTTGTCCCAAATAGCTTCTCTGTCTGCAAAAAATTATTTTCTGGCACCAGGTTGCCTCTGAGCTGCTGGCAAAGGTGAGCCAGCAGGTAGCAGAGAGGGGTCTCAGTACTACTGTCTGTCGTGTCTCTCAGCAGGGCTGAGTCAGTTGAGGATGCAGGGACACAGATGAGGTTTGCAGCCCATGCTGGGCCACATGCTGCTCTAATCCCCCCACTATCACTGTCTGGGCTAGATAGGTCAGCCCTAGCTCTGGCAAATCTACATAATGACATTAACATCTTCACAAATACTTTTGCACTACAAGGGATCTTTCTGAATAGCAAAAATGACTGAGCCTTTTATGTTGTCTCTGGAAGGCTTCTTTCTCACACCTCAAAGCATAAGTAAGCAGTAAACTTCCTTACTCCTGTTTATACATCCCAGACATGCATCAACTCTTGTTGCCACCAAATGTCCTGGGAGTTTCTGCTCAGCAATTTGCAATCCTCTTTGGGTCTGTGACTTTCCAGAAGACATTCCTCTGTTTGAAGTACTCCTTGCATTCCTTCTCTCCTGATGATGACCTTTCTGTTTGGCTGTACTTTAATCCTGTTTTGTTCTAACAGGGGGCTGTGGAATCCACACTGCTCTGGTGGTCACATCCTTGTGGGGACTTACTTATCTGCCAGATGTTGGCATCTGCTAGTACTGTCAGAATTACTTTAGATTTTAGGTCCTTGATGAGAATATAAAATACTACTGACCCTGTCACTGCAGACATTTGTTGGAAACTCCCTCAATTAGTAGTGATTTTCCCCATCCATAACAACAGTTTTGAGATCCCTTTGCTGCTGTTTGCTCCTCAAGAGCTGACTTTTACTGAAATTCTGTGTTCTACATGGCAACACCACGAGAGTCAATCATGATCCTATTTATCTTGTGTGCTTGGATGCTAAGGAAGAAGAAGCCTTTTTGACTCGACTTCCTTCCCCATGTTAACTGGCACTGGACAGCAGTTAAAGCCAGAGTATCCTTAAGATGGAACAGCAGAGAGCAAAACCTCTGTATTTTCCCTTGGGTTCTCAGACTAAGCAACCCATGGTTGCTAGGGATAATCCTGCTATCACTGCTATTTAGACTCTGACTCTTTCAATCTCTTGGAATTTCCTCAGCATTACCAGACTTATAAAAAACTAATAGCAACTGTTGAGAAACTTTATTGGACACATCTCTGGGAACTCTTGGACCTGTTGATTTTTAAAATGTTTTGTGTCCTTTCCATTTACTGAAAGCACTTCAGCATCACAATGTGATGCAAGATGGGTGCTTTCCAGGGATGTTTATTAGAAACTTCTGTCTCCATCACCACAGCACCAAGCCTGCCAGAGTTCAGGAAGTGTTTGGACAATGCTCTGGAGCACATGGTGTGACTCTTGGTCCTGTGCAGGGCCAGGAGTTGGACTTGATAACCTTTGCAGGCTCCCTCCAACTCAATTTATTCTGTAATTTTATGGTAACTCCCAGTGTTGCCATCCACATCTAGTAGTTGGATGCTGCTACTAGCACATGTCTTTGTACCCAGTGATTTTAGAAAAGAGTGAAACAGACTCTTCTGTCTTTCCTGTCTCCCAGCTTCTTTCTTACATGGGTTATTTGCCCCATTTTTCCCTATTTCCACTCTTATTTCAGATTGAAACACTGCAACCCAGCTCAGAGGCACTCCACTTGCTTTCTGAGTGGTATTTGAAGGAAGGACACAGAGGACGAGCAAACACCAGGAAAATGTCTCACATGAAGAGTTTAAAAACCTGAGATTACTTTATTAGTGAAATGACAAATAGGGGGAGACATGGCAAAAGAGCAGAAAATAATGGATGAGACAGAGAAGGTGGATTGAATTCCTCTGTGCCTCTACCTCTGACTGCAAGAAAAAGGGATTTTGTGCTTCACAGTGATGAGATTGGTTTAAAAACACATGTTTCTGTATAATGTGTGAGTAGGTGGTAGAACTCCACAGGGTAGGGAAAGTCAAGGATGTGGCAAGATGCAAAAAGTTATTGGGCATAATCCCAAATTATGCATAATAAACATTGCAGAAGACATACTGTTTCAGGGCTCTTTCTGAGATTTTTACAAAACATGTGGCACTGGGGCTGCCCAGTGACAGACCACTGTATCCTTGTGGCTGCCTGAGGCCCTGGGCTCTATTCTGTGGACCTCCAAGACTTCTCAACTGTCCCTCAGCCCAGCCTCACCCTTGAAGCCATTGGCTGAATTTGAGAGAGGGAGGGAACTGCAAAGAAGCCACCTCGCTATATATTTGGTGGCAAGTGGGAGAGGCTTCTTTGAGAAGCACTGCCCAAGTTGAGAGCAGGGCAGGAATACCTTTTACTTGCTCAGTTTTGAGCTGCAGGCTGGTCAGGGGAAGTTTTGCTAGGGCCTGGCTGGGGTTTAGCAGATGCCACATTACCTCCTTTCTTTCAGGGCTACAGAAGGGATGTAGGAAAGCCAGTGCAGCTGTGATGTGACAAGGAATACACATCTGTAGATACCCGTGTGATTAATGTGCTTAGGGAACAACGAATTTTAATTCAGTTCCTAACTGAAGTTTTAGGCAGGGAAGAGCTTGTATGGAAGGCTGGAAGTGGTGTTTGCTTTTATGAACTTTATGAAATTCAGTATGCATTTTCATGACTGGTGATAATTGCTCAGGTGGTTGCAAGCTCTGTAGGACTATTAGTTCATCTGAGGAGGAGAGTGACTCCACTGCCATGGTGGAATTGCAGGGGGCAGCTTATCTTAAACTGAGCTTGGAGAGAGTGTACAGTGGAGTCTGGAAGGATTCACACTTGCCTCCTTTCTGTGGACCTTGTGCTCATGGCAAAGGGCAGCTCTGAAGTATGTGGAAAACAGCTGGGGGTTCATTCCCTCCCTGCCCATGACAAGACAAGCAGTTTGTGTGGTTCCTGTAGTGTGTAGCTCCTTCTTTGAGAAGATTAAGAATTACCTCCACAAACCAGGCATTTCCTGGGAAATATTTGGAGATGTTCTGGAGAGTGAGAAGAAAAGCTGTGCAGCAGCCAAACTGGGGGAAGAGACAGGAACAGAACAGATGGGAGGGGGAGGCAAAAGGGGAGTGGGAAGCAGTGCATATACATCAGTGACCAGAAGTGAAAATCTCTTAATGCTCTTAGATAATTTAAAACGCACAAACCTTTTCCTGATACTGCTATTCTGCAAAGCTGCTGGCAGACTGAGGGCTCTGCTCCTTAATTAGTGAGGAATGGGGCTGCTAATTGGCAGAACTAGAATGAGTCATGGGCTCAGCCTGGGCTGCAGCTCTGGAGTAGCAGGACCCATGGCTGCAGTTTGTGCAGCTCTGAGCCCTGCTGGCTTGCAGGGGCTGCCCGAGCTCAGTGAGCTGCTGTGTGGGAATTGTGGGACCAGACAGGTACAATCCAGCCCCTCTTTGCTCTACAGTGTGTCTCCCTCGTGCCTGACAAGAAGTAGACTTCGGTTTCTGTTATCCCTACTGCTCTTGCAGGTATTGTCCCTCTTGCCAGCTGCTCCATGCTGGCTGCTGCCAACTGAGCTGGTGCTTCTGTCTCTCTTACCTGTGATCTCTGGGCTGCCCCTCCCTTCCAGGAGCTGGTCCCAGTTTTGCTGATCAGATACAGCCCATGGCTTCATTTCAGCCTGCCATCAGAAAAACAGCAAAGTTGCATTCCTTGCCATATGGGGCTAGGCTGCCAGGGACTCCCCCTCCCCACCAATCCTACATCCATTAGCTAAGGCTCTTTGTATTTATCCTATCACTTATTCATGATCATTCAGATCAATCTCTTGGAAAGTGCATTTATTGAAACCTGATTCCGGCTTTGTCTGAATTGCAAGGGCCTTTCTGGCCCAGTCTCTGCCTCGTGGTTTGCAGCCACAAAGCCACTGAGGCTGGGAAAAGAGCTGGCTCAGCGCTGTGCTGCCAGGAGAGCCTTTCCTAAGCCTAGAAGCATATGGATCCATTGCCAGGAGAAACACAAGGCTTGGGTGCCCAATACCCACTGAACAGCCTCAGTGTGCTAGGAGGACAAAGGTAAGTTATGTATATAGTACTTGTAGTTGAAAACTTGTTGCACCCACAGAGGTTTTTGTCTCAGACTCTCAGTGCAGGGGTGTAGGTTTTTGAGACATCCCTGCCCCTTGCAGAAGGGCTGATTTAGTACAATTACCTAAATCAAGGAAGGCATTGCAAGAACCTCTTGTAGTGTTGTGTTTGTAGGTAGATCTGGAGGCTGAGACAGTCAAGTTCAGACACAAAGAAAACATTAAAAACATCCTGTACTGGAAAAAGCAGACAATTGTATGCTCCTTTCACACTGAAAGGTGTCTTTCAAACAAAACCACTTTTCCTCTCTGAATAACTCTGGAAAATTGTTGCAGCCATCCTGGTTTAGCCCGTCCTGAGCATGTTAGTCCTGGCAGTTGTGTAGGTTTGTGCACAGGGGTAGTGGGATGTCTAAGTGCACTCAGAGAGGGGCAGCCCTGCTGTGTCCTGAAGTTCAGCTGAGACAGCTCATTCTTGCTTGTGCCTGGATAGAAGCAGTTCCCAGAAGACAGAGGATGTCCTGGGAAATCATGAAGATTCAAGGGTAGTCCAAAACACGGAGTAAGGAGAACAGAATAGCAAGACTTGTTTCTGAAGAGTGATACAGCTGTGGAACTGCTTTCTCATGTCAGTCCCTAAATGGGTCTCCTGCTGGACTGGGAGGCCCTGGAGAGGCCAAGGCACCTGCATGTATGGAGTTTTGTGTCTTGTGCTCTGGAGCTTACCTTGCTGCCTTCAGCAGCTGATAACTGATGAGGATGTAGCTGCTGGCTACACACTCTACTTCAATGTGTGGATGCCTTGCTGCTGCAGTAAGGGCTGTGTGCTGCCTTTCTGCCTCTCTGCCCATTCCCTGGGTGCAGCACACGAGATCTCCCTTATTCCTTCCCTGCTGACCCACCATAGTATATCTCCTGAGGTGAGATACAGGCATGTGAATGCAAGGGAGAACTTCTGGTTTCAGTCACTCTTAAAAAAAAAAAAAGGCAGAAAAGGCCAAGAAATCTGTGGCTTCAATTGAATTTTGATATCATGAATAGCAGGAAATGTTATTTATTTCTGAGTCTAGGATCCAAAGTGCCATGTGTTATTTGAACTGAGAAATGACGTCTTAGAGTTTACTGTCCACAGTGGAAGGCATGATGGTGTGACCATGGGCCAGTACTGATGAAACACTGCTCTCTGTATGCAAGCAACTTTATTTTCTGAATTACAACCTCGTGGTACAAGATCACTTTTCAGGATTGTGCTTTGCTGTGCACTTTGTGGCAAGGCAAGTTCATGGATAGATTGTTACTGAGGCCATAGGAATGAGGATGTTGGTCTCAGAGTTTGTTTAACATCTGAGTGACCTGCCCTTGATATAGCAACTGGTACATTACTGTTTTATTCTTCCTTTCTGTTCCTGCTCTTGTTCCCTTTAAAACCAAAGCAGTAGACCAACCTAATAAACTCCTAGTAAAAGAATAATTGGGTGGGGATGAGCTCATTATATAAGGGGCTTGAGTTAACTGCATGATCAGTATTCAGCCAGCTTTATTTGATGGAAAGTGATTACACAAAATTGTCACTGCTGTTCCTCCTCTGTCTTAAGGTGTTCTCAAATTGGTGATTGCTTGTTGCTTCATTTTGTTAAGCTGTTTTGTCTGTGGGTGAGGGTGGATCTCCTGTATCCCAGAATGGAAGTTGAAGGGTTTTTACTCTTGTCCTGGACGAGCAGGGTTTCCCATCATGGTGCTTGTGGGAGCTGGGGCTCCCCGAGCTGGCACATCACTGCTCAGTGCTACTGACCTTGCTTCTCCTATGGAAGTTCAGCCTTGCTGCCTGGCAGTTTTTGGAAGTTTTCTGCTCAATTTAATCTTTTCAATGGATCAATGAAATGTTTGGCATTGGGGGACAGGGGAGTAAAGTGGGGCAGTCTCTTTGGTGCCACCATCTGCTCCCGTATTTAGTCAAGGCTCCTTGGGGAATTTCATGTTTAGAGAAAAGGCCTGGTGGAAGGAGATGCACTAATACAAACTTTGCCTTTCAGGAAATGGGGCTATGGCTATGCTGGGCAGAAGTTAAAATAATTATTTGCTCTGTGGTTCCTTTTCTGGCTGTCTCAGCAGAATATTCCTTTTGGAAACAGCATAACTGGGTGCAGTTACTCTGCTGTGCAGAGGCAATTGCTGTTGTACAAATAGCTACAACATGAAGTAAGTCTACTACTAAACTGAAGTAAGTCATTCTGGGCAGCTGGAATATCACAGGGCCTGGGAGTTTCAGCATGTTGCTTTCTATTCTTAGCAGCTCACAGAAGGACCTGCCATAAGCTTGTGTGGTGTTGTACAAAAGAGCTGTGTCTCCTTGGAGGAGTATTTGTTAATACTTTTGCACATGGACTTCTGCTGGGAAAGGGGTCTGAATCAGTTGGACTTTTAGATAATTTCTATGTGTTGAAGATAGCTGAGTGACCCATTGCCTATCTCCCCCTTTCCCTTCTGAGTGGTAGCTATTAAATAACAGTGTTCATGCCCATGGATTGTCTCTTCTGTGTCAGATTATCAACTGCCTGTAGCTCCAAGTTAATTTCTGAGCTCAGGGAGCAGGAAGTCTGTGTAACCTGGATGCCCCTGGTCTCCAGGGGCAGAGTGTTTAGGGTGCCATGATGGTGGCACACTGCCATACACAGGGTGTGTGTGCTGTGGCACTGGGGCACAGTGTGCATGGCGGGGTGCAGACTTGTCTTCTGATTAAACTGCACTTGCCTCAGGCTCTCATCCCTGCCATCCTGGCTTACTGGTGTCTGAAGGCATTGAAGTGCACTGTTGGGGATGTTTACACTAAGTGTCTTATAAAAGGCTTTCTTTCATCCCTCTGTTTGGAGACACATCCTTCCTGTTTTCTGACTCTTTGCTTTCTACCATGGTGGTAATAGGAGTCCGGTGAAAGTAGCAAAAAATTTTCAAACACATGTTGATGTGCATATGTTTATGCACACCAGTCAAAATGTGATTTGGGAAATTGATGATTTCTCAATAGCAATGTCTTGCCCAGATGCCTCAGGACACTTTATTTAAAGCATACAGAGTTTCAGAAAACTTAAGGGGATGTAACAAATCCTCTGTATAGTTCTTCAAAATCTGTGTGTGATGTACTGTCCACACCAGCACTCTGGGATCTCAAATCTGTAATGTAAGATTCCATTTTTTTCTATTGCTATTGTTCACTGGCCATGAGGTTGATCTCTGCAGACTATCCATGGGTTTAGGTGCTGATCAGATGCAATGGTGCTTTTCATTCACTTGGTGAGGGGAGATTAATCTGCTTGAAACTCTAGACCAGAGCACAGCAGTAAAGCTAGAATTATGTACACCTTTTTAACGTCATTAAACCCAGATCTTTTGTTGGGAGGACTGGAGATTGGCCTATAGATGTATCTCTTACAGCAAGGAAAGTCCGGGGTACTAAAGTGTTTAGAGTGACTTAAGTAGTTTAAAAAAACCCACCTAAACTAAAAACAAATCATTAAAAATAGAATTAGTGTTTCACATTTTGGATAATGTAATATAGAAACACTATTCAATTTCTTCAAACATATTAAGCCTACAAGCAAAGAGCTAATGGTGCTGATGGGATTAAGAGGGTAGGAAGGGCTTAAAGCTCACAATCAATAATTTAGGGGCATTAAAAAAAATAGGAAGAAAGTCAGTATATGAATCAATGAAAGGCAGCATGGCCCTAATGTTACTCAACAGTTGAGCACTTTGGATTTTTCTCAATATTTATCTAAGCAGAGTTTATGTGATTTCTATGGGAAGACATGGAAGTGATTAGTTTGCAATAACTGAAATGTGGTGTGACTTCATGCCTAGCTCTGTAATTGCAGGTCATGCCCTGATCTGCCTTTGTGCTCCTGTTCTTTCCCTTGTACCAGGTCCACAGGCAGAAGAGGCCAATCCAGCAAACTTGTTTTCCTTAATATTTTGGTAGGCCAGCTATGAGATCTACCTGTCCTGCAGATCCCTGCATGTGTGTTACCAGAAGTCTGGGTTTGTGCTCAGACTTGTCTTGAGAGACATGGAGAAGTTTAAGATGTTGTAGTGTATGTGCAACATCATATAAAAAACCCAGATATAAACACCAGTGCGTACATACATCAGGCATAAGGACCATCGTGTATACATCTGTGTGTAGATACATCAGAGAAACACTCAGGTCATGTCAGTTACCAAAGGAAACTCTTGCCAGAGTTTGCAAACAAAGCTCTGTGAAATCCTCTTAGCTGGTGATTTCTGGAAGCATTTTGACTTACAATGATGCGTGGGTGTATTGTTTACATTGTAAACATGCTTTATTTATATTTTCTATTATTATTATAGCATGGCTTTTAATGACCGGCTATTCCAAGTTTTAAAATATTTAGACAGTCAAACCAACTATTCTATGTGTTGGTATCTTTCCATGACACTTTCTATAAAAATTGGTGTTTCCTTACTTTAGTTTCCGCATGAAGCTCATTAAAACTGCTTTTTCTTCCGCTACTGTTACATAAGGAAAAAACAAACCCAATTTCTCTGAAAATGTCAGTAGAACTTACTTAAATATTTTAAGCAGCTGTAGCTTGGAAGTAGCCTCTGAATACTGCAGCTTCCCCCAGCTTTCCTTGGGTGCAGATCTCACAGGCTCCAGTTCTTTCTAATGGGATGTCTTCTGGTTTTTGCAGGGTGCCAGGGTATGGCTGCAGGAGCAGGACCAGCTGCAGCCATGCACTGTTGGCTTGTGTGCCAATGGAAATGTTCTCTTCACCTCAGATTATGGCATGGTAAGTGAAGTTTGCATGAATTTGTACCCTCTGCCAAGCTGTAAGATGGACTTCTTCATTTTGCATGACCATCATGTTGAAATTTATCAATGGAAATGCTGCAATTATCTCTGAAAAGTGACCTGGCTCTGTTACACCAAATATCTAACAAATGTTAAAAGGAGAAGATTGTTCTTCTTGTTCTCTTCATTTCTCTGCCTACCTCACTTTTCTTGGTTTCCCTTGTGCCATCTTTGAAGGAGCTGCATTAACAGCTGCCTAACAAAATCATTATATTGGCTAAATGCTCCTGGAAGGAGGCAGCTCCAATAACCAAGCAGCCCTTCCTGCCAAGCTGTGCGACTCTAGGGGTGCTTGTGCTCACCACCAGCTGCTTCAGCAGCTTTTGCTGTCAGCCCTTTGGCCAGGGGCACGTGGCAGTGGGCTCCCTGTGCCAGTCAGTGTGTAAAGGCTGCAGAGATGCACAGGACAGCTCAGCAAGGCAGCCAAGCTCCCCTGAGAGCAGAGCTCTCCAACAGGGATGAGAACAAGCTCCTTTTCTGCCTGATTTCCAGCTCTGTGCTCCTTGTGGTCCCCTGGTGCAGTACTCATGGAATAATATTGGTAGGAAGGGACCTCTGGGGATCACCCAAGTCCTCAGTGAGTCAGCTCGCTTGGCTAACCCTGGGAAAACTATCCACAGCCTTCAGGGAGGTTCTGGGTGAGTCAGACTGGTGCCTGGGCTGGGAGGAGGATGGGGAAATGGGCAGGACTGTGCCCTCCAGCAGTGAGCAATTAGACCTGCTCAGCTGTTCTGGTGCATGGGCCCTGCAGGTGGCTGCTTTGTTACAGAAAAATGGATAGGTTTTCTTCAGCCTCTTACCTGGCAAACAAAGGAGGGCACAGGGGGAAAGGGGATTTAGAGCCCTGGTTTGTGGAGTCAGTGGTAAGACTAGTTTTTCAGTCTTGCCTTGAAAGATTTGAAGTCATCATTCTTTTATAAAGAGCCTGATTTGTTTCTCAGAGATGGAAATTCCCCTAGCAAACACAGATTTTTGAATCTGGTTACTGTGGTCTTTTAGACCCCTTCCTGAGGAGTTGACTTGTTTTAGGAGTGCTGGATATCACTAACACATTTTAAGGGATCACAGGTAATGCAGCAGCCTCCAGAGGGACAAAAACTGGTGACGGTACTTCTGTGACTTTCCCAGTTCTATCTCTTCTGACCTGCTGCTGTGGCCTTGTAAAGTCTTTCAAACCCACCTGCCACCTCTAAAAGAACACCAGAAATCCCACTTTAGAGCTGTCTGTCCTCCTCCAGCCTGTGCCCTGTATGCTGGAAAATATGATCAGGATAATGCTTGGTGGCTTACAGGTGTGGAAGAAAAAAGCTGGGTTTGGGTTTTTTTCTTCCATGAAACAAGAAACCACTAGGCTGGAGGAGCATGTGCTTTATGGCTCGTGCAGTAAAAGCTCATGGTGATCATTAAAGGGCTTTCTTTGTTCGGTGCCACCCACAAGAGCTGTCCTGTGTGCTTCCCTCACCTGCCACATTCATTGCTTCACACCTCTAGGAGAGACTGGCACTCCTACCCCGGATAAGGACTCTGATAAATGTCTTCACTTTGGGTTGGGTGGGGCAGTTGACCCCTCTGATTTTTAGCACCCCCAAATCTAGCTGTCCTCGTGTTTGCTCTGGCCCAGCATCCCTGCAGCTCTTGCAGCTCTGAGGTAAGAAGTCCAGTCATGCTTCAAAGCTTTTGTCATTTGTTTTCACTTCCTTAAAAACACCTCAGGCAGTAAATGCATCAGAAATGTGACTTCCTGGGAGGAAAGGAGGAGCTTTGCTTGTGAAACACAAGATTGGAAAGCACGATCCAGACAAAACAGCCAAATGCTTTATGGATAAATATAACTTGGATGCCAGGTGGGAGCTTTGCTTATGTGCTCAGCATGGCACAATGGATGGAATTGAGTTTGAAAAGGAATAATTTCTCCCTTGCTGAGCCTGGTGAGCAGCACTGGCAAGCCTCATCTTGGCTTGTTTGCTGCCCAGATTTTGCTTTATTCCTGACCATTGCAGGGCCTTGGAGAGAGTCAGGGTCATTTTACCCTCATCTTGGCTTGTTTGCTGCCCAGATTTTGCTTTATTCCTGACCATTGCAGGGCCTTGGAGAGAGTCAGGGTCATTTTACCCTCATTTTGGGCTAAATTTGAGGCAAATTGAGTTTATCACTGGTAAGAAAGTAGAAATCTTTGGCTGTGAGGTGCCTGTTAGACTTAAAGCTGATTATTTTCCTTCCCAAAAATAAAGATCTGCTTATTAACACCTATAACTTTGTGGTTTATATATTAGCTTGTTAAAAAAGAGATATTCTGGGGGCAACTTTTCTGAGAGATCAGTTTGCCTGAGTTCTGACTTGCTTCAGGAAAAATCAGCTGTCATATTCAGCTCAGTAGTGCTAAACACCAGCCTGGCATACCCTTCCTGGAACAGGATGATGGAGGAAAATCCTTGAAATTGCTCTCCTGCAGATTGCTGGAAGCATCCAGGGGTGAGCAGTGGGATAACAAAAGCTTCCTTATGGGGACTCTGAGGATGGAGCATCATCCTGTTTGTGTCTCAAACCTCTGAGCTCCTTGAAGAAACTCACTTTGACAGTCTTAGGACATGTGTCTGTGTCCAGGAGCATGGATGATCCTTGCAGCCTTTTGGTGATACAGAGACTCTGCCCCTGGAGGGCAGAGAACAAATGAAAAGTCAGCTTTCTTTCAGTGCCAGGGATGACCTGAAAACTCTCCCACATGTCACAAGTGTCTTCCAGAGGCACAGAGCCATCGCCTCCCAAACCTCAGTTATGCTGGAGGCCCCAATCAAGTGGCTCAAGACAGGTATAATGTGAGTTTCTAAGCCCTACTAATAATTTACTTGTGTATTTAGGACCCCTGTTCCTCTTCAGGGTTCCATTTCCTGCCATGTTGTCATCAGGAACCAGGAAATGAGCTCTGACCCATCACTTTTCGTGCATGGCAGCCTCTGGGCACAGGTACTGCCAGCTCCTGATATCTTTTAGGACACTTGTCCACTCAGCTTTTTGTCTTAATGTTTTCTTAATGTTTCTCTTCTGGCCCAAATGACTGCAAGTGCTGACAGAGCAGTAGTAGATGAGTAAGTACCAGGCAGATATAAGGGAAGATCACGTCATGCTGTTTTTCACTTGTCCTATTCCAAATTTTGTGTAAGTCAGCGGACAAGAGAGAGCCAGGGTCATTTGCTGCCTCCTGGTTTGAAAGTGCTGTACTGATTTTGTTCCTGAGAGTCCAGATGTTGTACGTCTGCAGCTTGTACTCTCTCCTGAATTTAATTGTGCCATTCTCCCTTTCTGCTCCCTCAGTTTTCTGGTGAAAGTGCCTGAGGTCTCTGCTCTGAAGAAGAAAAAAAAAGTTTTTCTTTTTTAGGGTCATGCTTGCAGAGTGAGGGTCCTTCTGCTGACAGTCAGACCTCTCTGACACCCAGCAGCAGAACTGGTGTGGAGAGGCCTGGAGAGAGCATTTTTGCAGGACTGGGCTTTGTTTTACACTGATCATGAACGCAAACTGTGTATTTTTGAAAAAAATAAAAAAAACCACAAAATTTTTTGAAAAAATTTTGAAATTTTTGAATTTTCTTTTTAAAAATTTGAAATTGAATTTTTGCAATTTTTGAAAAAAATACACAAAATTCCTGGCTGGTGAAAGAAGTGGGCTGTGAAGGAGCCTGCCAGTGGAAGAGGCCGAGTAGTTCTTGCCACACAGGTGTGACTGGTGAGAAATGGGGCAAACACACCTGAAGGACTGAGCCAGCTTCTCCTCCCCAGCTCCCTCCCAGAACAGCTCTTGTGGCTGTACATCGTGGTGGTTTGTAGGGGATGCTGTGCTGGGTTACTGCTGCCCTGCACTGAGCCTGGGGGTGAGCACCTGCAGTGTGCTGCAGTGTGAGCGCACTGCAGGGACTGGCAGGGGGGGCTCACTGCAGGGGGCTGGGTGACCTCATTCTGTCTGCAGCCTGCAGCTGCAGGGACGGCCTCTCCCCAGCACAGACAGCAGCCTGAGCAACCACGGAGGTGGGCAGGAGAAATTACTTAGGGTAACACTACAGATTAGAGCTGGTTCTCTATGGAGCCCATCAGTTTCTCCCTGGCACTCAGGAAGGCTGACAAGCAGGGGGGGTGGAAATGAGGTAGAGACCAGAGCCCCAGGAGAGGAGGAAAAGCACAAGATTCTTTGGTGGGGTTACTGTGGACCGGTTTCCTTCTCCAGGATGCCTATATGAAGTCTCCCATCTGTCTCTCTTTGGGTCTTACCATCTAGCACAGCTTTGGATGCTGGGTGGGAGATGGCACATGGCTGAATCCAAGAGTGGGAAGCAACTGAAATAACTTGCGTGAAATGCCAGCATCGTGCTTGAGGAGGAGGAAAGGAGGGCTGGGATGTGCGTGTGGTGGAGGGGAACAGTCACATAATCTCAGGGGAGTGAAGGAGATGACCTGATAACTGAAGAGTGGGTTATTGAGGAGGAGAAAGCTCTAGAGGAAGAAGGATGCTGCAATTGAAACAAGATGAGTGCAACTGCACAGAGAGATGAGCACTTCCTAGAGCAGTGATAGAAGTTAATAGGTGTCACTGTACAAATATTTTGAAAGCTGTATCATACACATATGTGTCATCACACAGAGAGAATGTCACTACTTTATTTGGCTTCTCATGTGCTTTGCTTTCCTTTGCTCTTGAGATGACAAACTCTTCCAGATGCTCTCTGGCTGCTGCTATGGAGAGTGCAGGGCCAAACTTGCAATGTGAATTAGCTTTTCCTCTCCTTCCCCACGGTTGAAGACATGATCTCACCTTTGTTTTTTGTGAAAGACTGTTCCTGGTCTCTTGGGAGCAGCTGCCATCATTATTCACAGTCATGAGTGCAGTGTGTAATACCTGTCTAGCCTAGCAGCTGGAGGCTGGTGCCCTGCTTCTGTTAAGGGGAAATTAAGTAACCTTGTGTTGATTTGTCCCCATCAGTGGTGAAAGTGAGAGATTGACTGTGTAGCAAAAGAAGGGAGTGTGCTGTATAGTTTCTGGCCAGAGGTCTCAAATATGTAGGAACAGGAATGGAAGGGTTACTGTAAAAGTAGGGAGCAGATCTCTGTTTTATTAATTTCCTTTTCCAGTGCCAAAATACAAAGGTGTACATTTCTGGTAGGAAATCAGACCATGTGCCAGGTGTCATTAGACTATTTGTCCTTTTCTCCATTCTCCCAGGTGTTCCAGTACCCCAAAGCCACCCTGTCCAGAGAAAAGGTCTTACCCATGCACCAGACCAGCATTGATGGGGTGGAAGACATGTCCATGCTGGGAGATCTGCATGAAGCTGCCATCCTGCTTAACCTTCACCAGCGCTACCAGCAGGGTAACATCTATGTAAGTGCTCTTCCCTTTTGCCTTAATGGTTTTTGTTTAGCTTCAGGGCTGCTACTTTGCATGTGAAGTACTGATGTTATCCTTGTCTCTTGAGGATAGGAACTGGAGGGGATTTCCTGCCTTGCCAGCTCCATCATCCCTGTGAGATCCTACCCTTATCAAAGGGGCCTCTTTGCCTCTATGGAGGAACTTCCAAAACATGAATGTTCACCTCTGAGCTTTGTGGTAATTGCACAGCTCTGTATCCTCTGTGAGCATCCATGTTTGATGAGCTGTCATTCACATTCCCCAGGTTCTCCATTATGGCTGTTCCATGGTTTTTAGGGCCAAGCAGACTGGAAGATGCAATGTACACAGGGGGTTGCTGAGTATCCCTCCTGAGCCAGACATATGATACTGCCTAACAAAACTAGCAATGCAAACCTGTTGCCCAACTCTTCTGCTTTTACATGCAGTTGTGCCTTTTGGTTTTTTGGTTTTTTTTTTTTGATTGCTCTGCTCTCCTTGCACAGATGAATGAATGCTCACAGCATCTCCTGATTTCCCTCTCAGGAAGGAGACAAGTGTTAGGAAAGGGACTTGTGAGAAAAAGCACACCTGGGACAAGACATTCCTGAACTGCTGGGATGGCAGTGCTCTGCTAAGACTTGGAGAGAGCAAGGAAGATAGATTGCAAAGTCTGTCTTACCTTGCTTGTCCATGCTATGTGCACACAGAGTTTTCAGAATATGACAGAAAAAATGAAAATCTCTGTCTGTGTTGCATAGCAACCGTTATCAAGGCAACCAAACCATATGCACCTGTATTCCAGTAAATTATCAGTAAAGTGACCCTGTTTCTGAACCATCTCCTGTGCTGGATGCAGAGGAGACTGTAAATTCTTTTTCTTTTCTTTTTTTTTTTTTTTCCTGTAGACACGTTTGCCTGTCTGTCAGCACAGCCTTGTGACCCTATGACAGTAGCCACGTGCAGACATTATTTTGATGGTCCATATCCTTGCTGCTCTTCTTGTCCTGTGTTTGACACATGCTATGTGTTTGTGTAGCTTTTGACCCCATTTGGGCATATTCCTCCTGTTTCTTCTTCCTCACACCTTAAAATGCAATGCAGGATTCTCTTCCTTTTCAGTCTGTGCCTTGCACCAGAAATGCCACAACACCAGCAGTGTCATAGCAGCTGTACCTCCTTAAGCCTTTCAGCTAGCTCTGATATGTCATTCCTTCTCTTATTCAGCATTAGTTCTGTGCCTTCTCCATCTCTGCATAAAGGTGTTAAAGTTTAGCACCTTTACACCTCATTTTTTGCCTTTGCATCATGCATGAATCTCAGATGTGCATCTCAGGTCTGAAATTTTTGGAGATGTATGAAGGGGCCTGACCTCTGTAACACGCTCAGCACTGGGAAGAACCCCTCAGTGTAGGATTATTAACCCCACCATGAGCTCCTAAAGGGGATTCTTTCTGATCAGGGAGGGTAGGTAGCAGTATATCTAGACTGCTCTGGCACCCATAATTAATTTACTACAGTAATACTGACAAGTTCAACAGTACCTTTTGTTTTCCAGATAAATACTATTCAAGCTCTACCCAACCGTTGAAGGAAATTATATGAGCACAGCAACAACCTGCATTTTCCCTCTTCATTCTTACAATTCCTGTATTCCTTAATAAAAGTAGACCAAACATAATGAGAATGATGCAGAAATGAGCCAGGGGCTGTACTGCCACATTTTGTGCTGTCCTTAGCAAAGCCATGCCTAACCATCCAAGTAGGATCTCTTGTCCTGAGAAGTAGACTTGCCACATGTGGCTTGTCCTGCTCTGGAGAGTTCTTTGGCGGCAATTACTTTGCTGATAGAGTAGCTGCTATGTACATGGTTTTACTGCCATTAAAAATTATGGATAGAAATTGTCTATAAGGGAATGCATGTGATGAGGAGACTGCAGGTGGGTGGTGGAAAAGTTTTCTAGGAACACCTTTGAAAGAGATGGCTGTAGTGGAAGAAGTTCTGGAAAGGAGCTCTGTTCTTAGTGAAACTACAATTGAAAATGCAAACTGAAACATCTGGGAAGAGATGCTGTGAAGGACATAGAAATGTCTTGAAGTCTCTGGACAATGCCTGTTCCTTTGCTGCCTGTACAATGCTTTTCCCCAATTCATGTTTTAACACTCAATGCTTTCTTCTCTCTCTCTCTCTCTTTCTCTCCACCTCTCTGGCCAAAGATCATCTGCTTCTTATTGCTTTCATTACCAATTAATTATATTTCTGCCCACAAAGGTCCCTGTTAGAAGGTCCTCAGGACTTGATCCATGATAGTGTGTTTATACTGATAATGCAATTTGTCCTAGGTGATTTTCCCTCCCACAATGATCTCTGAGTGCTGCTTTAATAAATGAGTTTTAAATATTTTGGTGACTACAGCATCTTATCAGTCTGGCTTCTGGCTTCAGAGCTTGGCATTGCTATAGGCTCAGATTTCATTTTGCCTGATGAGTCTTCCTTGTGACCACTTGTTTAATTTACAGCTTCTCCAGTAGATACATTCAAGTGCTTTTATATCTGATGGGTGACTTGTAGTTAGTTCATGGTTTGGAGCTAATGCTAGATGTTGTCCCTGACCACAGAGCTTGGCACCTCCTGCAGCAATCTAAGTGTTTGTTTGGTCATGTCTGCTGAGAATGGGTATTCCTTGAGTAGGGCAGTCCAAGATGTCCCTGTGAGGGAGGCCACCACACCAGCAGCATGGATGTTGACCATATTACAAAGCCATCATTAGGAGAGAGGTGGCACCATTGCTCTGAACTGCAGCTCTGAGAATAACTGGATTTGAGCTGGTTGGCTGAACCGAAAAAGTCATGCCCCAAAAAGCAAAATTAATTTCCTTCTCACTACACAAAATAATACATTTGAAATTCAATGTTGTTGTCTGGGTATTTTATTTTAAGTCTTGCTACCTCCTTTTTGGACTGTGAGATTTTCAAAATAAATATTTTCAAAATAAAAGGTTTAAAAAATACAGAAATGTTTTGACTTGAATTCTGGAGCTTTATCCTCAGCTGTCAATTTTGATTTGGTTTGCCAAATTATTTAAGCTGCACCAAACAGCATTTTTTCAGCAGAAGAAAAATTATGTGCTTTAGTGGTTCTTTGCACATGTGTGTAGTGTGTGTGTGTTTGTGCTCCGACTCTGTTCAGGAGGTTCTTGAACCCTGCCAAGCCCCCTTTGCTTAGGACTGTGGCATTGAAGGTATCTCCTGACACTCTTTCAGTCCTGGCTCTGCTGCTCAGCTTCAAGCACAGTGCAAAGTAGCTGGGTATGAAGATGGCTTCATGTTTTTTAGTTGTGTAAGCTTAATTTAACAAGGATAATAGGATAAGAATGTTATATTATAAAGCAGCAAAATTCAGATTGCCCCATCCATACCCAGCTGTACAGCTCCTTCTCTGGGGTTTGACATCTTTGCCAAACTGTGCAGCTCTCTGCTGAAGCTCAGTGTCCTTATTTAGGCTTTCTCCTTCGCCATGACTTATTTCAGGGTCTGGCTTTGTTGTGATTTTTTTTTTTCCCCAGGAGCTTGCTTCATTTTCTTTCTGTGTTTTGTTTTTTCCCCGTAGACAAACATTGGCTCCATCCTGGCATCAGTAAATCCCTACAGAGCCATCCCTGGTCTGTACGGTGTGGATGCCATGGAGCTGTACAGACAGCACCGCCTGGGTGAGCTGCCTCCCCACATCTTCGCCACCGCTAACGAGTGCTACTGCTGCTTGTGGAAGCGTCATGACAGCCAGTGTGTTCTCATCAGGTTAGAGATGGACAACCAGCTACTCCACGGCTGCATGACACGCCTGGCTCCTGCCGTTCCATTTGCATTGACATCTGCCTGAGTACCCACACCACCCTCCCTGCCTTTGCCTGATCCCTGCTTGTCACAGCGGAGATGTCACATGTTTGTTCCTAGAGATCACTTCTGTGCCGCGGGTAGGATGGTCATCAGCTCTGTCTGTCCTGGATTTGTGAATGAAATGTGTGTTTTTTCTTAACAGTGGAGAAAGTGGAGCTGGAAAGACTGAGAGCACCAAGTTGCTCCTGAAATTCCTGTCAGCCATGAGCCAGACCTCCCTTGGGGCCCCTGTGTCTGAGAAGAGCACTCATGTGGAAGAAGCCATCCTGGAAAGCAGGTACAGTCACCCCCATGGGCACCCAGAGTGCTGGGTCAGCCTGCTTTTGGGGGGCCCTGCCTTTGGGGGGCTCTGCCTTCTGGCAGGGATGGAGCCAGACCTGGTAGAGAGGATGACAGAGCTGAATGATATCACATCAGGGAAACACGAAGGTTGCTGTCTTGCTGGGATGTCTCACCCTGGCTGCTCTCCCAGCTGTCCATGGATGAATCAGGCTTCTTTCCAACAGTAATGTGGGATGTGTCTCCTAAGCTGGAGAATTAATGCTCTAGCTCTCAACTGTAGCTGTCCTCACAGTGAGTCTCTGTCATAGTCCTGGTTTCCTCCATGAGCCCCTGCTTTCCCCCAGCCTCCCTGTGTTCCAGGCTGCTGGTTTGTCTTGCCCTCAGGAGTCCCACGGGCAACCTGGCAGCTCTCCTGCTGTCCTGGCAAGTGATTTCATGGAGAACCATCCATGGGAGCTGGCACCAGGGAACAACCACCACCCACCTAAACCCTGACGAGGCATCAGGCAGGCAGAGAAGCGCCTGAATCAAATATGTTTGAGAGAGAAGCTGGCAGCAGTGAGGGAATGGAGACACATTTCAGGGAAAATACTTAATGCCAGAAGAGGTCCTGACACCCCTGAGGGACCATAGCCCACAGGTGACCTACTGGAACAGACACATGAAAGGAAAAAGTATCTGCAAAACCTGAAGAAGAAAAGTGTGGCTGAGGAAAACTAGTAAGAGGCAGAGAGCAGCAGAGAAAATAAGGAAGCAAAGAATGACAGAGAGAAGAAGTCCTGAGTGTGACCCCAGGCTCCTGTGCTGCAATGCTGGGGGAAATTTTGAGGGAGTGAGTGTAACCTGAGTTATAAAAGAAAGCTGAGGCTAAGAAATGGAGGACAGTAGGTGTTTGACATCAGGTAAGCCTGGGGAAGAGGCAGGAAAGATACATCTGTTTTGTTGTTTGTGTCCTTGTTTTCCTTAGTACCCGAATTATATTAAACAAATTACATTAAAATTTCCTGACTGTCTTGCCTGTGGCTGAAGGACCTTGCTGGCTGGTCCTGCAGTTTGGTACTGTCAAGGCTGAGCCTGCAGATTAGTCCCAGATGGAGTCTGTGATATTTGCAGAAACTTCCAGAGGAGGCAGCTGTGAGCGCACTGTGGGTTTTAGGTCCTTATAAAGCAGAGCAGCCTTGAGCAGAAGGGCTGCTGCCCTTGGACCTGGTGTTCCAGAGACTGTTGTTGGATTGTTGGATGATTTATCCTTTGCAGGTGTGCAGGTCTTAACAGGCATGGAGGCAAATTGGACAAAGCTCTGAAGAGCAGTACAGTCATGACTTAAGATCTGCAAAATCTGCTTTAAGGCAAGCGGCTTAGAAGGCTCAAGCACTATTAGCAGTGAAGTGATAACTTGACAGTGATCAGAGCTTATGATGGTGGGTAGGTGATCCCTGAGTCTGTAAGATGCCACAGCTGTGAGCTGGAGTGAAGTTAGAGATCACAACCTGTTCTGTGTACATCTCCAGTGCTACATGAACTATTGCAGTGTGAATGCAATAGAATCTGATTTGTCACCTTTCTCTGAAGACAAGAAGCTGAAGGCCTGGCCCAGACCCAGAAGCTGCTGCTGCCTCTCCTATGGACCCTGCCTCATGTGTTTGGAGTTCAGCTGCACTTGCTCTAACATTGGCCCTCCTCAGGTCCACTTATGGTGGATTTTCATGCTTGCAGCCCAGCACATACCAAGGAATAACACTGGATTCTTTCTCAGTTTCATACAGCATTGCAAACAAAGTGTTCATCAGCTTTCTATGATTTGCCTGTGTTGGTGTATTTCTCCAACTTGGTGTATTTCTCACAAATCAGGCTCTCAAAACTCCTTTGGCACTGTTGATTTTGTCTCCTTTCTTGAAAATATCCATCAGTTCATTAAAAATTCTGCTAACTTTCAGCTTTTTTTCTTGCTTGCTTCACTCTGAAGCTCCCTTCTCCATGTTGGGTGCCACTGCTGACAGCATAACCACCTTTCCTGCTATTCACCCCACAAGTCTTCAAATCTTTTTGTCTTCAACTGTTCATCAGAATCCTGAGCTGCATATGGTGCAGTATTTCTGAACTCCAGACTTCTCTTTCTGCTGCCCCGCTGAAACTGGTTCCCATTATTCTGAATGCTGGAGTGCATCCTGCCCACACCCAGCGAGCAGCCAGCATCACCTTCCGGATGTGCTGCTCCCCCTTGCAGTGCACTTCTGCCTCAGGTGCCACACTGTGATGTCCTGCAGGCACAGGCCATTTGCTCAGCCCAGGGCCCCTGCCCTCATTCCTGGCCATTCCTGCTCACCCCACCCTCTGCCTTGCAACTGCTCAGACACCCTCCTGCTTATTTCCCCTCCTAAGCCTGAAAGACTTTGCACTCGTGTGTGTGAGCCCATTGCCAAACTGAACTATAAAGATATTTCCTTGTGCTTTTCTTATATAATTTAGCATGATTTAGAGCCATAAAGATTGGCCAGCTGGCTCCTGCACTCTCACTGCATCTGTGGTGGTCATATAACCCTGTTGTCCCTTTTCCTGTCTGTCTCTGTTAATTTTGTTGATTCATGGCAGTGGTGTGGATATTTCTGTGCAATGTCCTTATTTGCATACTTGTTTCAGAGGTGTGGGTCTTGGAGTTCAAATTCTCCAGGGCAAGAAACTTCCCTGATCTGTGCACCCAGATTTCTCTAACTGGCATTTCAATGGTTGTAGTATGTTTTAACAGAGGAACTTTCATTTCTATCCTTGTCACTTGAAAGTGATTGTTTCAAGAGGTGTTAGGAAAATACTGCCTGGATTTTCCTGAAGGTTGTTGACTATTTCATTAAGCACAGCCCTCCCTTAGCTAACACTTGCAGGGTCTGAAACTCTGCAAACTTCAGGGTATCTCTAGTTGTGGTTATTTTTTATGCTGTATTTACTAATTTGTGAATAATCCCATATCTGCCCCAGTCTCCAGTGGGACTGCACAATAGATCTGTGGAGATGTTTAAAAGCCAGTATTTCTCAGGGTAATAACAGCAATAATTTTTGTTTAAAACTATGTATGTTTTAAAATTAGACATGAAAACATACAGGCTGTTCTTATAGCACCTCTGTGATTCCTTGCTTGTCAGCCCTTCAGATTATTTTAGGATTGGTTTAATTGCAGAAATGAATATTTTAATCCTGGATTCTGTGTGTCAGTTTCAGTGGTTTAGGCTTTTCCCTTGTACTGTTCTGAGAAGCAAGGACCAAGCATTTTAACTGTTTTTTCCTGAAGATGAGAAGGTGAACAGCAGACAAAATTCTTCAATTTATGGCTGGTCTGATGTTTGGTGATAGATTTTTTTGCCCTATTTTTTTGACCTGAAGTGGATGATGATACTCTCTTAGAATGTAATTTCCAAATCTATAGTGTGTCTATAGTCCCTCTACTTGGAAACCATGTAGCTTATATCAGCCTAAGCAAGATTTAGGTAACAAGGGCTTGTGTGTTCCAGTATGAAATTTAAATAACAAACAAATTGTTTTGTTACTGTTTGTTTGTTTGAAGATGTTTGCCTGTAATTTTAAGAGTTAGATTATCAAAGGCAGAATGAAAAAATGTAGAATGAATATAGAAGTACGTGGTTTAAAGCTACAGAGTGTTTGTCATATATGTCTGATGCTTCTGAAAATCCTTGAAAAAGTACACTTGCATTCATGGGATGTGCTGTATTGAGGACACAGCCTGGCTCTTGCCACCTTTCATTTCCTCAAGCCACACTGGTGGGGAATGCCCTTGACAGTGTGAGCACCAGCTGCCCATACAGACTGGAGACTGATTTAATTAACTGCAGTCCCAAAGGTTTCAAATTTATCTAGCAGCATGTTAAATTGCTCTTGCCATCCTTCCTTTCCCTTGAGCTCTTCCTTCTTGTCCAGGCTGGTGCTGTAACAAATAAATCTCTTGGGGCAGAACACAGCATGCAAATGTCAAAAGACTCGTTTTAATCGTATCCCATCACTAATCATATCTTCATTGCCTTGTTTCTACAGCCCCATTCTGGAGGCCTTTGGAAATGCCAAGACAGTTTATAACAACAACTCCAGCCGCTTTGGCAAGTTCATCCAGCTGCACTTCTCTCAACATGGGCACATCCAGGGAGGCCGAGTCACTGATTGTATCCTTTTCTGCAGTGCACCAGAAATGGATTTGGATTGAGTGAGCAAAGACCAGGACGAGCTCAGTGTAGGTCAGGAAATCCCTCATCAAAGTTCTTCAAAGTCAATTTACAACAGTGGGCAAATTTGCAACTTAAACAGGGAATAAGTGTTTGTTTTGTGGCTCTGCAGCACCTAACTCTGGGAACCTTTTCTCTCAGTACTGCATTAGGTAGGGGCATAGTTTGACTTTTCACTTCATTAATCTCAACACTCGGTACTTAAAGCCCTGGAATTGTCTACCTTGGAGGATCCCCTAGGTTGATTACATTCTGTTTGCTCCACATAAAATTGTTCACTTATCTTAGCTCTACCATCATGAATTTGTGATTGAGAAAAATGAGACCAAAGTAAGAATAAATATATTCTGCAAAATATTTGGGTGCAGAAGAGAATGTTTTGGGCTGCCATCTTCAGTGGACCTTGGAACCCTAGTCATAGAATCAAAGAATATTTCAAGTTGGGAAGGACCCAAAAGGATCATTAAGTCCAACTCCCTGCTCCTCTCAAGACTACCTAAAATGAAATCATATGACTTATGAACACTGTCCAGATGCTCCTTGTACTCTGATGAGCTTGGTGATGTGACCGCTTCTGTGGGGAGCCTGTTCCAGGGACAAGAAGGACAGTGAAGACTGGATATAGTCAAACTGTGTTGAGCCATGATGACTTTCTTCCCAGTATGGCCAGGTACTCCTCTCCCAAAGGCTTTGACACATCTTTTGTCTCCATGAGGGAGGTAAAGCTGCCCTGGCTACATTTCCTGATGTATGTTCAAAGCTGCTGCTGACTGCAAACCACACCAATTGGCTCTGGAGGAGCAGCCAGATGAATTTACTGCTGTTGTAAATGACAGGCTTGGATTGTTTGGCCTCTGCTCTTTGTGCTGTCAGGAGATTTAAGATAGTGGTCTCCTGCAAGAGCAATGAGAACTGATGCAAGACTTGCTGTGTGCAATGCAGGCTTTCAGATAAGAGTGGCCTCTAATCTTTCTAGGTGTCCCTAATGTGGCTCATATTTTGTTAGGTTATCTATGCTCTACCTGGTCCTGCCCTTTTAAATATCTCTTTGGCACATCATACCTCCTTGGACAGTGAATAGAGAGGATGATCTAAGATGATGTTTAGCACCACTCAGTAGAGGCTTTCCAAAGTGTCAGTTATTTCATGATTTGTTGCTGGTTGCAGGGTTCATCCCAATGTGTCTGGAAGATTTTTTGCCTATCATCAAGAAATCTGTGCTTCTGTCACTTGGATGGTTTTTCCTTAACCTGCTATTCAGATTTACTGGAAAAGGTAGGTATCACCTCCACTGAGTGCTGGGTGAGCCCTCTCCTCAGAGAAGGTGTGGCAGTGCCAGATCACTTCCTGGATGAGGCTGTCTGCACTGCAGCATGTAGACATCAGCTCCTGAGCTGTTACTACTGCAACTGTCCCAGCTGAGGAAGAGGCAGAGGAGCAATGTTTGTTCTGTGTCTATCACAGCCTGTTCTCCCATCTTTGATAAACTCTGTGCATTACAGAGAGGTTCCAAGAAAGAACTGTTTACCAAGGAGAAAGGGAGAGAGAAGTACCTGGAAATGTAGCTCCACAGAAAAGCATATGGGGTACAACTCCAAAAGCAGGCATCTCTGATTGGATGTAGTTTACTTTGGAGTCAGGAATTCACTGAGGAGCAGGGCCAGAGCTGACAAAGTTCAGTTTGTTAATGTGTATGCTCAGTTGCACAGCCACAAAGATCTTGATGTAGAATTTACTTAGACAAAACCATCATTAAATAGCAAGAAACCCCTCTTGTGCATTGGCCCTGGAGATTTACCTGTGTTCTGGTCCTCTCTTGGTCTTTGCAACCACAAGTCTGATCTTTTCCTGCTGGCTACTCTTGTATTCTTTGTTTCAGAACAGGGTGGTACATCAGAACCCTGGGGAGCGGAATTACCACATCTTTTATGCTCTGCTAGCTGGTGTGAGCGGGGAGGAGAAAGGTAATTTCATTTTCTGGGATATGTCTCTTGTGCTCTTTCCAGTCCAACATGTGAAGCAGGTGTAAGTCAGTTAGAGCATGGATAGTTCACGTACTTGATATGTAGCTTCTATCTGGCCAGCCATGTGGTGATTTTGTGGGAAACAGAAAGGAGAGTTAAGAGAAAGAGGCTGAGGATTACACAAATTCCTTATGAGAAAAGACTTCAGGCATTCTCTGCTGAAGAAAAAAGTATGTGCAAAGTCATGAGGTGATGGAACTGGCTAGAGGCAGAGGAAGGGTAAAGAGTCTTGATTCAGTTGCTGGTGGGAGCTGTTCAAGGAGCTCAAAGGATGGACTGATATATTTTTAGAACAAATCTTCAGTATAGGTAATAGTAGAGAGAAGAATTACAAAGATCAGTGATGTAGTGAAGGTACTAGAGTACTACATAAAACATGTCTTGTGTCTGAGCAAAGGGTTTATAGCTCTATATCTGGAGAAGAGAGGTGGGTCTGAAAAAGTGCACACAGAGACAGTGGCAGCTGCAGCCTGTGGACAAATCCTCCCTGTAGTGCAGCATCCCCCTAACAACTTTTGTGTGTGTCTGTCCCAGGCATTGCTGAGCACTGATGGTGTTTCTGGAGAGGTCAGATAGGCAGGCAGGAACATGTTACAGTTGTACTCTGGTTTTGAGGGCCTGGGGAATTTCTTTATGCTTTTGGTTTCTGTGTGTTAGGATAATCAGATGGAATATTTGGGCCTGACAGAGTAGAAGGGAGTAGGATTTCAGTTTTAGGGGGTACATGCAGGAATGGCTACTTAGGTCAATTCAGAGATCAGTCTAAAGCAAAGGAAAATAGTGGGGATCGTGGTTATTATCAATTGCTTAGGGAAAACATACAGAACAGATTCCTGTCTTCAGGAGATCTCTGCTATTCCTCCCCATCTACTTCTCCAAGCTGGCGTCCCAGGCAGCTTCACCTCCCATCTGTAATGTGGTTTTGGCTCTTGATCATCCTTGTCTCCTTTCTCCATTGATCTTTTAGTTCTCTACATTCTTTACAAAATGGGGGATCAAATCTGCAGATAGTGTTTAAGTGCACAGCAAATATACAGAGACCTAATTCTGGTTTTACATTTAGTTTTGTGAACTATGCTCAGTTTTTAACTACTGCTTAGTGCTGAATGGCTTCAGAAATCTGACTGTGACTCTCTGAACTCTGTGTCAAGTGATGATATCTAATTTAGAGGTCATTACCATATGTATACAGTTAAGACTATTTTTCTGTACACTTTTGGAGCTAGAATTCAAAGTTTTTTTCTTGAGTCAATTCAGTATTGAGATATTCCTCTGAGACTCTGCAGCTTGGGATTTGACTGTTCTAAATTACTTTGCATACCATCTGCAAGCTTTGTTACAGCACACCCTCCCACCCTCCTCTTCTATGAACTTAAGGACTGGTTACTAAATAAATTGTTGTCTGTCCCCTGCCTCTTTTTCTTCTGTTGCAGAGAGCCTTTCCCTGTGTGAGCCAGAGACTTATCGCTACTTGAACCAGTCTGGCTGTGTGACTGATGAGAACCTGAATGATGTAGAGATGTTCAGGAAGGTCATGGTGAGTCCAGTCCTAACTCCTCCTGAACTTTTGGGCACAGTTTCATGGACTAAACATGCTGCATGGTCTAGATCTCACAGGCAGAATTGATTTGCCTTAAGCTAAAATTTGGTGTTCAGCAAGTCCAAAACTCAGCTAAAACAAGACTCAAAAAGCTGCTTTAGTGTACAGAAATGGGGGGATTTGGAAAACAGTCAATATGAGTGATAATTTAGAATGATAGAAAATTTGGGGGAGCAGAATCTAGGTGCCTCCTAGATTCTCTGATTTGGGGAACCTCAGACTGACCATTGGAAAGGGAAGAGTTTGGTCTGAAGGTACTGTTCTCCAGAAATATTCCAGTGAAGTTATATCACCTGGGCAAATCACCTATTCTGAAATATCACAGAGATTTAACAGACACCTGTTTATCAGAGGTTAAGGGATTAGCAAGATGAATGTGCAAATTCATGTTTTGTTTGATAACACTTGTTGGCCTGAAAGCTTTAATAATGTCGGTGAAACCTGATAGGCAAGATGAGTAGAGTCAGTTTAGGATTTCAGTACCTCCTGGTTCGGTGTGATTTAAGGGAGGGAGGCTCCTGTACAGCAGAAGTTTCAATGGCAATATGGCATTTATTCTTCAGCTGAAGAGCTGCTGGAGGAAAAAAGGGAACTAGAAGCCCAGAGTGCCCCACTGACAGGGTGCATGCATGAAGACTAGGCCCTACCTCTCAAAGTCAATTTATGCCCCAAAAACCCTGGCTCACATGCAGGCATTAAGAGGGAATGTGCCATACTTCCTCATTATCTGATAATCTCTTTCCAACCATCTAACAGTTAATGCTGAAAGCCTGGTTTTAAATCTTGCTGCATAAATCTACTATACTGAGAATGAATTAAAGGGGTTATGTGGCTCAGAGTAAATTAAGTATCTTATATGGATCCATCCTTCAGGGAAGAAAACAAGTGAGAATGTGGAAGCTATCCAGTAACATCAGTAACCTGTTCTGCCAGTGTTCAGGGTAGGATTTCCTCACACAGGCACAAACATTCTCTTTCTTGTGACAGACTGTCAGTGGTGGCAGCAAAGTGCAACCTGAGGATGGGGACAATGCCCACCTGCCTTAGGTGGCAATAGAGTAAATGTAAGAGAGAATGGGAGACAGTAAAGATCATTGACAAATGTATAGCTCAGAGAGGTGCTGTGCCATCCCATTTCATTTGTATTCATGGTGACTGTAATTCTGAGTTTTACATCTTACACACACTGGACCTGGCTCCGGTGGTTGCATTGTACCTGGCTGCACATACCACTAACATTAGCTGTTTGGTTTTGCACAGACTGCCATGAAGGTGGTGGACTTCAGCACTGAAGAAATCAGAGACATCTTCAAACTTCTTTCTGGCACACTTCATTTGGGAAATGTTGAATTCATGACAGCTGGTGGGGCCCAGATTACAACAAAAGCAGGTAAGTAGGACCTTAGCAACTTGGTAGACCATGCAAAACCCCATAAGGTGCCCAATAAAGCCCTCTCCCTATTCCTTTCTCTCTCTGTTATGCTGGTCTGTAGTACCTTCACCAGCAGGTTCCCTGTAGTTGAACTCTACAGAAGCATTGCCACAGGATGCATTGCCCCTGGGTACCAGTGGCATTTAGTTGGTCTGTGGCCCTGTGATCCATTCGTGCTCCTCGATATTCTCAGACTGAGTCCACAGCCTCACAGTTTCTCTTTTGAATTGAAAGAAATGGAAGAAATAGATCAGGAAGGAGTTTGAGATAAAAGTGCTCTGTTAGAGCCTGTCCCCCATCTTCATTTGAAGCAGTTGCTAGTGTGCACTTTGTTACAGTTATTTAATCTGAGATGGTCTGCAAAGCAAGTCCCAAAACAGACAGAAGCAATAAAAATGTATTACAAGTGTTTCAAGTCTTAAGTTAATTGTCTCCTTAACATCCAAGTTTAGCAATCCCATGCTCAGACTGCAGTATTGTGCTTTTACAAAACATATCTTCTCATGCAGTGTTTTGCTGGTGCTGAGTCTTGCACATGGTTTTGCTCTTCCTGTTGTCAGCAGGAAGGCTGACTTATATGAGTACCTGACTGTACTCTATAATGGGCATATGAGCCTCAGACTGGGAATGTGAGCCTACAGCTTTGGGTCTGCCCAGGAGAATCAAGTAAGAGGGAGTGTGTTTTGTGCTGGAGTTTAGTCACCTGTTTTGTAGAAGTCCCTGGGATTTCCTGACCACGCTGTAAAAATATCCCTATGAGTGATGGGGATCCATGCAGGAGAAAAACGTGTGTCTTCCTTTTAGTTCTGAATGTTGCCAGTGACCTCCTGGGCTTGGACGCCTTTCAGCTCTCTGAAGTGCTGACACAGAGGTCCATGATTCTGCGTGGGGAAGAGATCAGCTCCCCTCTCACTGTGGAGCAGGTAAATGTCCTAGTGTATGCTTCCACTTCTGCCACTTCTGCATTTCCAGGTCCTGAGTCTTCCTCTGTGTCACCCATTCCAACCTAGGGCCTCCTGTTTCTCAGGTATTTTGCCCTTATTGGTAGCTCAGGTCCCAGTGTTGACTCTGCTTTTCAGACTTTACAGGGGAGTTCACCTGCACAATACTGGTTTTAAGTCACCTTCACTCACCAGGAGCTGGTCATACTTGTGTCATGCAGCCGGTGCATCAGATGTTTTGTGGTAATTGCATGTGTGCGTGCTTTAACCTGCAGAACTTCCAGGCTGTGCTGTGTTTACTGGAAAGTAAAAGCTGGCACACAATTCCCACAAAATATCTGGCAGATGTTGGGCTGTTACCCCACAGCAGCTTCTTTCTGGATCCATACAACCACAAAGGAGGACCACATAAACTGATATGCAGCTCTTGTGGTGCTGCTGATCACTTGAGGGCACTCTTGGTGTTTTAGGCCATGCACAGATAACTGTAGAAAATCCTCTGTCATTAATAAAATGCAAGACACTGGAAGACAGGGAGTACTATTACTAGGATGGAAAAGGCACCATGTTATAGCAAAATGAACATCTGTAATGGAAATCATGTGCTGGCACAGACTGCAGAGGGTTATCAACCCAACACCTACATTGGCAGAGAAGCCAGAGTTACTAGACTCTCTCTGATGGATGTCTGTCTAACTTTCCTTCAGATTTCCCATGGAAGGAATTTCACAGCATCTTTAAGTATCCTGCTTTAGCTGCAGTGGAGTCTGGAGTTGAAAAGATTTTCCTCATATTTTAGATTACCTTTGACATCCCAGCTGTCCACCTTACAAGCTTTGGCTTCTGTGAAGTTTTTCATGTGGTGTTCTCTTTTCTAAGCTAAACAATCCAGTTCCTTCAGTGCTTCCTTGTAAGTAATTTTCTAAATCTCTTTGTCTTCTGTCTGTTTTCCCACATCTTTTAAGAAGTGGAGTGCCCCTAACTGGGCACTGTGTTCAAGCTGAAGTCTCAGCAGTGCTCATTATGGTAGTGTAGTTGCTTATTTTCTTGCTGTAGACACACATGCTAATATATCACAAACAAAGCTTTGCCTTTAAGAAACGGTCTCCTTTTTCTGCATAGTCTGTGACCTTTCTTTGCAGTGAAATTTTGTGAAAAATATTTTCCAGCCTGTAGTCTGTGGTAGATATTTTCAATATCAGACACCACAGTTTTTTTCTCAGCTGTCAATTCTAAATAAGCCACATCTTTCTCTAGCAGTGTGTAAGGCTGGATAACAGATAATACCAGAGGCACTTCATGCAGTCCACAGCAATGGCATGCAGTTGTAGGATTGACAGAGTCTCCCTGAACAGAGCTTTCCCTGATGGTATAGCTGTTCCTGACCATGTGTGTGTATTGGACCCCACACTTACTGCTTGGAGCCCAGTGAAGTACCAAGGCTACAAAAAATTGTGATAGCAAATGGATGCTGCCATTTAGCTGTGAGCCTGTTGCACTCAACACTGGGCCTGTAAAGGCTGTTCCTGCCTAAGCCCTAAGTGCTGCACCCATCTATTCCCACTGGTGGGGTAGCATTGCTGGGGATTTCTCATTATGTAATGGGCTCGTTACCCATCTGAGCTTTGACATTTCAGTGGGCTGAAGGATGAACTGGCCTAAAGGCAGGCAAAGCTGGCAGGATGAAAGGCGCCTTTGAGAATCTCATTTGAGCCATATTGTGGGGAAAGTGGCTTTGCTTACAGCTGGATGGGGAGGTCCTGTTCCTGGAAAATGTGTCCAACTTACTGTGTAGCCAGATACACTACAGAGGCATGGCCTTGAGGGCATTCTAAGTCCCAACCAATAAGGCAGATCATCTGATGGAAAGAAGAAATAGCCAGAAAAGGCGTGTGTGCCCATGCTTTGAAATGTTCTCTTTAGTGGAGAAGGGAGGTTATTCTGTGTCAGCTTTGAGCTGCTGAAGAGGAAATAGTACCAAGGAAGAGAAAGGAGGAGAAATGTGGTTGGGTGAAAAGGAGGGTCTGGCAGGCTGGGCCTCAGAAGTTTGTGAGACACTGGAAGGGATCAGAAACAGTTGACCTGTGCCATTAGCAAAGAGTTCATGTTATTTAGGGTTGTAAAACTGAAGGGGGCTCGGATGTATTTGTCATTGCTGGTCTGGCCTACTGAAGGAATTGCCCTGCTGGTGTCACAGGCAAGACAGGGGAAACAACCTGTAATCTATTTACTGCAGTTTATTTACCAAATGACAAGATTACAGCTTTCACCCTACTTGATTATTTCATGTACTGGCTTGCTCGCCCCTCAGCATTACATTCTCTGGAACTCTCTAGATGTCAACTCCTTTTCTCAGTTGGGAGTTTGCAGCTTGTCCAAGAGGGTTGGGCAAAAGCTTGTCTGGGTTTATATTGTGCAGTTGCAGTTATCAGTCTCAGTACTACCAGCCAAAGTCCTTGGGCCCACCCTGACATTTATCCCCATATTTCTGATCTCCAGGATCTTTCCCCCCTTCCAGCATCTTTCTTCCAGTCATGATCTTTGCCATCTTCTCTCCTGGCTCCTTTTTCTGTCCTCTGAGATCATGTCTTCTTGTTAGGGAACCTTATTTTTGGCCTTCTCGTCTTTCCAGAACCCTAAACTCTGGTTTCCCATTCTAAATAGTGTATGTGCAGAAGGACAGCACATGACATCAGACTCCCAATTTGTGGTTCTGTCTCATGTCTCTTTATTAATTGGAAGATTTAAGGTGTGCCTCTTTTGTTTGTCCAAGTGTTATCAAAATATGCAACCAGCCCATTCCTTGTGCAGCTATCAGTAGTAGGCTTTTGCTTGAGATACCAGAAGTTTGATTTTGGATGTTCATCCACATGCTTACATACACTCAGTTATCTACTGCCTGTTAGTGATTGCAATTTAAGTTAATTTAAGATTTAAGTTATTTTTCCCATGTGTGACACTTGGTTATGGTATCTGAATGGGATGTTGGGTCAACTGCAGCAAAGTTTCAACCCATGAACTTCTGGGGCATGTGTCCTGGCTGTTGGCCAGCCTAATTGGATTCCAGTAGGATAATGCTGTTTGCAGGAATGTTTTGGAAACGGAATTTTTGAGGGTAACTTAATGACAGAATATTCTATTAAATCCTGCCCTACCAGTTTTTTGAAAACTGAGCAGACACCCATTTGACAGCTCTGCTAGGGGTACTGAACCAAGACACCTTGCCTGTCACTGCAAATGTTGGCTCAGGTGATACAAATTACTCCTGTGGGCTTAGTTGTGAGGTATTTTGCCACCTTCCCTGTCCCAGCACTTGTTCCAAAAAATGTCACTGATTTTGTTACTTCCTTCACCCTCTCAAGTGCAGTTACCCAAAGATTATGGCTTGTCTGTGTGTGGCCTGGCTATTTGAAAACTTGTTAAAAATAAATACTGCACTGTACACAGCCAGTACAGGGGCTGAGAAACCTGAACAGGAGTGGAGGAACCTGAAGTTCCACAGAGATTCGTGTGGCCCTTATGTCTTCTGTCCTCTTTGTGACTCATTTTTTCTCTCTGTATTTACAGGCAGCTGACTCCAGGGACTCCCTCTCTATGGCACTCTATTCCCAGTGTTTTTCATGGCTCATTAGCAAGATTAATACAAAGATCAAAGGCAAGGAAAACTTTAAGTCTGTGGGCATCCTGGATATCTTTGGCTTCGAGAACTTTCAGGTCAGGATTTTGTTTTTTGGGGGGTGGGTTGGTTTTGGAGATGTTGATGCATATTGGAAGAAACTTTGGTGGGTTTGCATCCTGGTAAGGATAGCATAGGGAATTCTGGAATCTCTACCCTGCCACTTTCCCCTGAAAGCAGGAAGACATATTTAGCTGCCCATTTCTGCCAGCCATATTCATACAGGCTGATGTTCAAGCCTGTATGGTTTGTGATACAGACCCTAAGGAGATCTGCTGTGATAGACAATACAGAATTTTTTATTTGTATGCAAACCAACTATCCAAACCCTACATGTACATTGTTTGTTTACATCTGTTTGGCATTGTGTGGAGAATCCTGCATGTGATGCTTCTAACTACAGCTGATGTGAGATGTATGTTGAACAGTCATAGAGTGACTGCTCAGATATTTCATAGAAGATAAAGCCCTGTGACCTAACAGTTAGGGAATTTATTTCTTCCAAGAAGAGAAACATAATTGGCATGCTTTACTATGAATTAGATTTACTGAATTAACCTTGCATGGGCTACAAAAGCTGTTCTCCTAGTGGATCTCTCCATACTGTCCTCCTCATATCCACCTGACACCACTATGTTCTGTGCCTTTACTCCAAGCCTGGCACCTTCCCTTTTGCTGCTATAGATTCTTTTAGAGCTCAAGAACAAGAATGTAAAATTTGATAATTGTTTCTTCTTGCAGATGAATCGTTTTCAGCAGTTTAACATTAACTATGCAAATGAGAAACTCCAGGAATATTTCAAGGAACAAGAATGTAAAATTTGATAATTGTTTCTTCTTGCAGGTGAATCGTTTTGAGCAGTTTAATATTAACTATGCAAATGAGAAACTCCAGGAATATTTCAACAAACACATCTTCTCCTTGGAGCAGCTGGAGTACAACAGGTGACAAACAGTGGGAGTGGGGCCCCACTGCTTTCATGGGTAGTAGAAGGAAGGACATCATTCCTCCCGTGCTGCTCAGTCCCTACCACTGAAGCAGGAGAGACAGCTGGGCCTTAGTACAACCCTGGCCGTGGATGTGTATTGTTAAGCATTGTCCATGTGCTTTGCCAGAATAAGTCACTTGTTTTCAGGAAAAAGCATTCTCCATTGTAGTGTGCAGAAACTCCAGATTTCCTTCTGTCTCTCAGCTGAATGGAAAGTTCCTGGGCTTTAACCCATTAGACTATATGGTCACTGGGTGTGTTACTGACTTTGGTAATGATTTATCTATGGCAGTGGTGGTGCAATGCAGATGGAATCCTGGTGTGCAAAAAGGAAATTCCCTAAAGATAGAGATATCTGACAGCTCTTTCTGTCCTAGAGATTCCTATAGTGTGAAAAGGACTCTTTTCCTTAGCAAGATTTACATCAGGCTGAGCTTGGGACCTTCTGCAGAGCTTTTTCCTCTTCTGTGGGCTTCATATTGGATTGTATTTTGTGAAGTACCTGTGATGTTCTAGAGTATTTCTGCTTCTAGAGAAGGCTGCTAGTCAAATACTTCAGTTGTTGCTCTGAAACAGAAGCCTTTATGTTTGTGAATGAAGGAATTGAATAGGGTCAGTGAGGGCAAATGAGAGCAGCCTTGTAAAGGGAGACGGTTGAATAGGCAATTCATTAAATTCTAAAGATTACAAAATTGCAAGGCTATTTATGTGCTCACTTCTCAGGCCAGTTCCACCATTGCAGGAATCTTGTATTAAAAATGGTGCCATCACGACAAATGATTTTTTCCTGATGGTTGCATAGATATTTAAGTTCTGTGGCTGAACTTTGGAAGGAATGACTACATGTCAAATAATTCTAAGGCAATATACCTAAAGCTCATCTTTCACCGCATAAGCTCTGCTCCCTCAAGCTTAGTAAGTTAGTTCATGTATCGCATCTTGATGCTTTGAACATTAAAGTATGAAGCCTGGGCTGAAGCATTTGAAGGCAACAGTTCCACTATCTTCAAAATGTTAGTCTCCACCTGAAAGGAGGAGTTATCAGAATGTCAGTAAGTAGCTTCACACATAGCCTCTAGTCTTCCTTGTATTCTTAAGATTTATTCTAGGCTTCTCTGAATTCTGAAAACAGACATAATCCTGTACTATGGGAGTATAAGAAGATGGTAAGGGGAAGAACACATTCAGCATTTACAGGATGTCATTGGTGATTTTCAAAGCACATTAATGCACTACTGTACCTACATCAGCTCCTACTCTGAAAGATGCAGGGCCACCCTCTAGGCTCCCTGCATGACAGGCTAAAGCTTATCTGTGTCATCCTCTTCAAAACTCTCCCTAGAAACTCTCTCCACTCTCTTCTCCTGGTGGACCTGTGAGCTGTGGTTCAGTCTTCTGCCAGATGTGCTTCAGGCCTGCTTTCCAGATTAGTGGGTCAGCATCTGACTCTTGAAGCTGTGTAGCAAACTGTCCATCATCACTACTTTGTGGGCTGCTGCTTGTCACTCCAGAAAGGGCACAGTCTTAAAATTCACGTGAAATTTGCTCAATTACTATAAGAAAAGCATCAGTCTATGTCACTGGTGTGGATAAGAAAGGCTGCCTCTTATTTCCATCTCCTTGTGTTAGCAGTACATTGTTTCCCTTATTCGTCTTCCTCAGCCATAAGCCGTAGCAAAGCCTAATTCCTGCAAATCACCTTGAGTCCTGGGACAGCTGCCAGGCTCAGTTACTTCTGCTCTCCTACACCCCAGGACATTGGATCTTGCATTTCACAACTTTGTTCTGTTTGTTCTTGTCTGTCAGGGAAGGGATAAGCTGGGAAGCCATTGACTGGATGGATAATGCAGAGTGCCTGGACCTTATTGAGAAGGTAAGCAGTTACCTGTGACACTTTCTAGGGATCAGTGGGGACTCCTGAATGTCTTGAGATCTTCCCTGACATTTCCTAGTTTTAAAAGCAGATAGCTGCTTAGATCCTCTTCCCATAGTGACCTGGCAAAAGTATGAGCTGTCCTACCCATGGTTCTGTCTCAAGAAAGCAGATCTCTGCTTATTGTTGAGAGTAAGCTTAGGAAGGGTGTCATAGTTTTAGACAGGGATTAGCGTTCAAGTAAAACCTTAATGTGAATTTTTTATTAACAATCTCCACTTATGATGTGCTTGCTGAATGCATTAACTGTCCAGAATTCTGCTTTCAGTTTGAGTTTTGCTGGGTATAACTCAAGGGTTATTGCTCAATGGTCTGTTCAGATCTCCAGTTCTTGGCTTGGTGCTGTGTAGTGAAAGCTTTTGCTGACTGTAAAAGCTTGTTTCTTGTTTGGCTGTAGAAACTAGGTCTACTGGCTTTGGTGAATGAAGAGAGTCGATTCCCCAAAGGCACAGACAACACCCTTCTGGAAAAACTTCACAGCCAGCATATGGTAAGTAAGAAAATAACCTGGCAGGCAAATGATCAGTATGTTAGCCCCATCAGCATTTCAAAACCTAAAGTGAAGGTTTTGTTGATGTAAAATATGTGCTTTGTGCAGTAAATTTAAAACGCCTTAGGCCCGAACCTGCAAGTGTTTAATAAGGCTGCACTGAACACCAGTAATATGGAAAGCAACCTGAGCTTGGGCTCCTGTGCACACAGGGAAGAGGGAGTGTGCATTCCACAGGCTGCAGGCACAGGAGGTTTGACTCTGCATGGGATGGGGTCAGGTTCTGCTGCTCTGCGCCGGGACACGAGGCAGCACCCCAGGCACAGGATGTGGTTGCACAGTGTGTGTGGGTTTCTCCTGCCAGCTGACTCACAGCAGTCTGCTCCAAAGCATGTCAAATCTGTCTCCTGGGGCTGGGGACGGCTTTTGCCTCATGACTTCTAATGAAAGCTCTCTTATTGTTCCTAATTAATTAAATTCTTTCATCCTCTGTCTTGTGTTCTGGACACAGTAGTGGAACTTTTTCATGCAGGTCAGAAAGCTATCCTGGGGACACAGAAACCCCACTGAGATCACTGCAGCAATCCCTTGTTGTCTCTGGTACAGCCAACACTTTGTTCTAAATAGCAAATAGACTGAAAACAAAGCAAATTAAAGCCTGTAGCATGGACTTATGGAATAATTAACTACTTCAGTAAGAGCATTGTCAGCAAATATGTTTTCTAGTCATCTAATTCAGGCTTCATCCAAGCCCGAAAACATACAAATCTGTATCCTTTATCTGAATTTTAAAAATTGGCATAGATGCAGATATTCTCATTTTTCATATATGCATTGTAACTCTGCTAGTAATTCTCATTACTTAGTTAGAAGAAATAACAATGACTTTTGGTTGGCTACATACAGCTCTGAGGAAGTATATACTTTCCTTGGGCTTAAATCAAGACCTTCAATTTAGTCCACTGTGGCTTTGCCTTGTCTTGCAGGTCAAGAAATGTGAGAATGCCTGTTTTACTTTATTTTTTAAAAACTGTTGTTGGTATTTCTTAATATGGAACTAATGAATATTTTTAATGTATCACTTGTTATGAATTTGCTTTCTCAACTTTCCCAAACTCTTTAGTTTGTATCCAAATGGAGAAGTTTCAAAGCTCCTCTTTCTTTCTGCTGCTCATTTCTGAATTTGTCTACATATTTTTTTCTCTATTCTTTTCTGAGATAAATAATCAGGCCAGAATGCAGTTTCCTTGGTAAGAAGGTACCTGTGGTTTATTGTAAAGCAGCATGAGACTGCCAGTATTATTTTGCATTCCTTTATGCCCCACTACATTTTGGCTGCTATTTTTGGTGATTTCTGTGCATTGAGTAGCCTTTTCATTAAGCTGTCCATAGTGTCACCTCTGTCTGCTTTAAGGCAATAGCAGTTAACGTGGAACCCTAGGAAGCTTGCAGGAGATGGAAGAGACTGAGTTATAAGTGCAGGGAGGAACAGTGGAGAGTGCTCTAGGACTTGCATTTGCTGAAGGCAAAAGCATTTTTTATACCAGTTAAAGTCTCTAGTGCTGGCTGGAAGAGAATTGGAAGACATCCAGCCAGCATTGCTGGGAAGCCTGAGGAGAACAAGCCCTCTTCTCTGTTATTTTCTGTGGAATGCTGTAGTCTTAAGGAGGAAAAGCCTAAAGCTGGGATTTAAGAGAATATGACCTCTGAAACAACTGGAGAGAGGAGCAATAGGGAAGATAGCAGAAGGAACCAAAAGTGTTGTGAGCATGGGTGAAATATAAGGGCTTGGTGGAGAGGAGAACAGGATGCCAATCCACATGAGAGATCCAGTAGCAGTCATTTTTGGAGTGGAAGGCAGGGAAGTTTGTGGTTGGAAAAAGATGACAATATGGGGGAAGGGTAGAGCAATGAAATGGGATCAGTGTGAAAAGAAAAACACATGAAAAAAATTTCAGTAGCACTAACAAATTATCAGCATCAGAAGCTGTCCACCTGCTAAATACTGCTAAAAGATCTTGAAGATGAAAGAGCTGAATTACAAACAGCATCATGCAACATGTTACTTAAAATTGTTTTAGTACTTTTGTCTGAGGAGGTGGGGGATTATATTAATTTTTAGAAAGTGTTGTAGGAAACTATAGGCCTAATAGTTCTGATTTCACAATTGGGTAAATTCACAGAATGTAAAAGGTCAATTACCTTAATGACAGGAGGGCCTGCAAGTGAGACAGTCTCCTACAAGCACTGAGGATTTCTGCTGACTCACAGGGAAGGCTGGTCTGAGAGGGGCCTCATGAGACTGATTGTGTTGTAAAGTGAAAATGAAAATGAAAAGCAGAATAGATAAATTTCTCTTGAAAAGAGTCCTGATTTCACCTTTGAAATGATGGTCTCTGAACTGACTGTTGCTCTTCAGGAGTGAGACCCAGACAGAGGCTGTGATGGAGTTCCATAGAAATACCAGCAAGGGGCTCAGCAGTAATAAAAATCCCCAAAAGAAGTAGTAAAAGCTCCCAGGAAACTAACAGTAAAAGTAGAAGCATTGCTTTGGAACTGTATAGTCTGTAGATCACCTTCACTTTGAACCACGTACACCATGGGGCCCCTCCACTCGTGGAGAGCTTCTGTCAGACCTGGTATACAGCAGGTCTGGGACAGCTTCAGTGCTACAGAAAACTGCATTGAAGGGACCTGCAGTGTGGAGACAAGACATCTTGGGTGGGTGTGATGGGTGTAAAAGTCATGGCCTATAGAAGATTAATGGCACTAATGGAAGCCAGGCTTAAATCCAAACAGCTCTAGTTCCACACATGTAGTTGTTTGAGAGCTCTCTGTGAAAGGACACTCCAGATGCAAGAAGTCTGCATGGGTTCACTTGTGGAATGAGCAAGTATTTCAAAGAGAAGTCCCTTTGGGGTTACTAGTTAGGCAGGCCTCATAGAAAGAATTAGAGTTTGAGGGAATATTAGGATGAAAGTATGATTTACTTTCCTTTCTTTGTACTCTATCCTACATAGCCAGTGCTAGAGGCAGAATACTGCTGGATAGACTGTTGGTCTAGAGCAGCATGGCTGCTCTTAATCAGTTAAAATGGTTTTCACAGAACAGAGAAAGGAAGGGGAAAATGAGAGAGGAAAAAGAGAAAGGAAAACTGAATATTGAATGTAGGGGAAGAGAGGTGCAAGGAAAGATAAAATGTAGAGGAAGACAGGAAATTGGTATGTTATTTCTTTTGATGAAGAAAAGGTGTGGAGGTGTTATGCAAAGCTGCCATCTTCCCTGCATCCTGATCCTGTGTCCTGCACCACATGGTTTGTGTGGAGCTCAGTCTCCTCAGGTGTCAGACACACAAGAATTAACATTTCATCCATGGCATGCCTCTGCAGCCTTGATTCTGCAAGCCCTTGCTCACATGAGAAATGCCTTGAAGGGCTGGATATTTCCATCTTAAATTTGAGTAACATATTTGCAATGTAGCTGCAGACAGCTGCAGCAGATGTGGTCGGGCTCTGCAAGAGCAAAGGTCCTTGCCCATCCCAGCCTTGTCATAGTCATGGCAGAGTTCCTGACTGACTTTTTATTCTTATACCAGCATTATAAGACAACTTGTTTTTCTTTCATTTCAGAGCAACCCCTACTATGTGAAGCCTCGGGTGACAGACCATCAGTTTGGCATAAGACATTATGCAGGGGAGGTAGGTGCTCATGATGTGTTTGTGAGATGCTTGGTATATTCTGGACTTGAGGTCCTCAATTCTAGATTCCAAAAACCAAGAACATCTCTGAGCTGTGTGTTTCCACACATTTGATGTCCCATACCAGAGCACAACAAGTGTGATGGCCTTAAAATAACACGTCACTCTTCAGTACCATATTCTCCAACTTGGATTTTTGAGTTTCTCAGGTAACTTTTTGTTTGGGGGATAAACTCCTTACCTCTGTTATTCATGTTACCTTTTCTTGGACATTCACAAACAAACAAAACTTAAAGGAAAAGTCACAAGGAAAATTTGACTTTTCAAGAGGAGGAAAGACTGAATACCTATTGCAGAAAGAAAAAGGTTCCTGACCCTTCAAGGTTAAACGTTGCTCTTTATTGTGAAGAGATATGAAGCAGATGAAGGTGTGTCAAGGGAGGACACCTGCACATTAAAGAAGGGCTACCCTCCTCCCAGAATAATCTGCTGAGCACTTGTGGTTGGGAAGTTGGGGCACTGGGTGGCTGTTCTCTTCACTCTCCTGAAGTGAATAGAGTACCTCACACCTTGCAGAGGATTTCCCCACAGACCTTTTCCTGCCAGGCAAATCTTTGCAGCTGTTTCACTTGGCTCTTGTTTTTTAGGGGTTTTTTTTGTGGGTTTTTTTTTTTTTTTTTATTGATGGCTAAAAGCCACTGTCTTGCCAGTAACTGCAGAACTCTGTAGCTCTTTGACCCCAGAAGTTCAGATCTTGGCACATACCTGCAGTGTTCCTGTGTAGCTCTGCTGGAGGCCTTGTACATTGGCATGTAAATGTGGAAGGACCTTGTGATCTGTAAGGTGCTGCTCTAGTGGCTGTGTCTGTGTTGCAGGTGCTGTATGATGTGAGAGGCTTTCTGGAGAAGAACAGAGACACCTTTCGTGATGACATTTTAAACATGTTGAAAGACAGCAGGTATGCTTGTCAGGAGGCCACATCTGTTGGGCAGAACCAATTGCATTCATGTAATAAACCAGACCAAGGAAAGCAGTTGCTTTTGCCAGAGCATCAGGCATAATTCTTAATCATTCTTCTCTTTGTGCTGAAATGTCCTGATAGAAGAAAGGAGAGCTGGAGAAGTCAGATGAGGCACAGATTTAATCAGGACTCATGTTGTCCCAGTTTTAAAAAGAGCTTTAACAGCATGAAAGGCATCCCTCCAGGCAATTTGGTTTTTTCCCTTTCCCCTTCCCTTTTCTTTCTTCCTCTTATCTCCCTATACCTACAATGGCAAAGCTTCCCCTGAATGAGTCAATGCTCTTTGCCATGCTGTCAGTTGCCAGCTTTTGTACAGATGCTGCTTGTTTTCCAGCCTGCTTGTTAGTGGAAATCATCTGTCCTTATCCTGAGCCAGACTGAGCTGTTGCTGTGGGACTGGGCATGGACTCTAATGTTATATCCCAGAGCTGCAACATGATCTTAGAGAAATGAGCTAATTTTGATCTTGAGCAAGATCTGGGAAACAGAAGCAGGGCCTAGTAGGAGGGAAGGATTTAATACTACAGAGGATCCTACAAGTCTTTGAGCAGCAACTCTACCATGTGCCTCTTAGCACAGTCCATGTATTGCCTTTGGGCTCCAGCCCGATGAGACTGTTTCAGAACTGCATCTTCTCTGAAGCTGCTGCAGAGTGTGCAGTGAGAAGCTTTGAAACAACCTGAGGGAGCTGAGACTATGAGCTGCTCATAGTTGTGTTACTTGGACAGTAGCATCTGGGGAACATTTTACATGAGGCTTGAGGCCAGAATTGTGGTTGTTATTGTCCAGCATAATAGATGGACTCAGGCTTTTTCAACATGCCAGAAGGGAGCCATAACAATAAACTGGTACAAGCAGCTCTGAAGAACTTTGTGCAACTTTGTAAGAACCAGCACTAATGTGGTTGGTTCTCATGTGCCACTCAGGAGTGGCAAAATGGTGGAAGATTCCCTAGAACTGGAGGGCTAGCTACATGGAAGGCAGCTCTAGAACTCCTCTGGCCACAGAAGAGCTGGGCTTCCAATTTTGTGATCATGTCATGGGGGCTGATCATGATTTGGGAGGCATGACAGTCCCAGTGCAGCTGGCATATCTTCAAGGTAGTTTTGCCTGGGGACATATCCTTGCTCAAGGGAGGTGTCCTAGCCAGTGCAGAAGGGAGATTTTCCTTTGTGTAATATCCTACTTGAAAGTGTGGGAGGGGACTTCTGGCTTTGCAGCTGAGTGTGGCATACAGGGCAGCCCACAGGATCTGGGCAGCCACGTGGGAAGTATTAATTTCCTCACTGAAGTGCCAGCTGAACTGCTTTCTCTGGCACAGCAGGTATAAAAATGAGATGTTTCACAATAGGACAGGGCAGTAGCTGACAATAATAACCATCTTCTCACAGGTGGTAGGTGCCTTGCACCTTCTTTAATTCTTTTCTTCTCCCTTAGGCTGGACTTCATCTATGACCTTTTTGAAAGGGTCTGCAGTCGTTGCAGTGAAGAGACACTGAAGATGGGCACCCAGAGGCGCAGACCGACTGTCAGTTCCCAGTTCAGGGTATGATGTTTTCCAAGAGAGCAGCAGGCTTCTGGGGAGGAGCAGATGGGTAAAGCAAGGCCTGCAGCCAAGAGGAGTCATTCATCCTTGTTTTGTGTCCAGCGCTGAAAATGTGCAGGAATGTTGCAGTGCTAAAAAAAGACAGTGCCACTGCCCCAAGGATTTCTGTCTGGTGTAAAACGTGAGATGATAAGATGGAGCAGAGTGGCAGAGGAGAAGAGTACTTTGCTAAGTATATGAAGTTCTTGAGGTTCTTTGATCTTTCATATTGGTTGGGTGTTTCAGCTAAGTGTACGTGTCCTTTTAGGCCATATTTTTACAGGTATAATGACAATTCCAATAAAACCTTATTAGGAGGATCTTGCAAGTATGAATCTCACACACTTGGATTGTCTGCAGACCTTCTGTTCATTTCACTGTTTTGTTTTCCTGTATTTAAAGTTTGAGAGACTTGTAAAACTAACTCACAAAAGCTATACAGCTCCAAGAACAAGGATAGCCATAGTCTTAAGAGCAGACTGTGTGGGTATGTTTTGGACAGGAAGGAATCTCGTGGGTTAATGAAATTTTGGTAGGCAGAGTCAAAGGACATTAGGAATGGGAGGGCTGCACGAAGACCTTATTGCATCAAATGTAGCCCCTTTCCCTTCTGTAGTGACTGATCCTTTGGGTCTCTCTTGCTGATCTTTAGGATTCTCTCCATTCCCTGATGGCCACGCTCAGTACTTCCAACCCATTTTTCATCCGCTGCATCAAACCAAATACAGAAAAGGTAAGTGTGTCCCCCAGCCATATGTGTGCATGTGACACAGCCCTGCATGGGCACGCCCTTGCACAAATGCCTAGCAGGTGCCTCAAACTGAGGGTAAGAGCAGTTCCTCCCACCTTCCCTTTTTAATTCTAGTTATCTTTCAGTTGAGAAAAAACACACCCTTGTCCTGGTAATTAGATGGAAAGACTGCATTCTGAATATGAGATTATATAGCCATTCCCACCTCTTTCAGTGCTTATGAAGCCTGGAGGATTAACCAGGCTTGTGCAGAATTCAGAGCTGTGCTAGAAGAAGCAATCACTCCTGTGTATAGTGCCTGTAGAGAAATCTGTTCTGGAATGAAGAGCTTGTGCAGTAGGCACTGTCTCCTGCAGATCCCTGGCTCTGAGGCAGTGGAAGTGGATGCATCATGAGCAAGTCACAGTGCTTAGGGACAGGCTGGCTCTTGCTTGGACTGTGAGCTGTGGCGGGAGGACATGCTGCTAACTAGATCTGAACTGAACCTTTTCTTTGCGTGTTTTGAAACCATGAATGATGTGGCAGAAGACAGACTGCTTAGGGGATTTATGCCAGAAAAGAATTCTATAGTTTGTCTCCAGTTTAACTGAAAAGAGAGACTACAAAGAGAACTGAGTCAGGGTTCTGCACTCTGTATGTGTTCAGACATTGTATTTTTGCTTTCCTACCATAGTCTGACTGTGAGTGCAGTCTGCAAACTGTTTTCCTTCTTCCAGAATCAGCCCAATTCCCTTTTGTCCCTTATTCTGCACTATGCAGTGCTGTGAGGTTGCTTTCCCTTTGACCCAAACTTTCCCCTTTTTACCTGGCATGCCCAAATATGCAGGGTTGGCTTTTTACACCAGAACAGATACACAGCCTGTGACTGCCTCACTTACTTGGTTTTGATTCTGGATCCCTGTTTAGGCGCCGAACCTCTTTAATCCAGATGTGGTGCTGAATCAGCTCCGCTACTCAGGGATGCTGGAGACAGTGAAGGTTCGGAGAGCGGGTTTCCCTGTACGGCGCCTTTTCCAGGACTTCCTCAGCAGGTAATTGCTCTCACTGTATTGTATGCTGGAACAGCCCCAAAGTATTGAATTCTACATGACTGTTCCCTCTTTAACTGCTTCTTCTGGTATGGATCATCTGTGGGATGTTTTTCTAACTGTGGCCTTAATGCTCATATCATCGACTGATCTGGGAGGCCTTTTGGAGACTTGCCTTTAGGCTAAAAGTCAGAATGGAAAAATAGCCAGATGGTCTTTGGTCTTTTTTTCTTTGTCCTTTTTTTTTTTCTTGGTAGCTTTGCCAGAGATTTGCTAGTGTGATGCTGTGAAACCCAGCTGGTCATAATATGTAAAAGGAAAATACCATGCTTAAAACCTTTAGGCAGCTGAAGAAAATTCTAATGGACAGTATAGTTGATGATTAATATTGGAAGAAGTGATTATTTCTTTTAATGAGCTACATCAAAAGGATTTTTTTAAAGTTTAAGGCTAGAAGGGACACTGAACATTGCTTCCTTTGTCTCTTGGAGCACTAAATGCCACCCCTACACTGAACAAAATAACTTGTGTCTGATGAAAGCACATGTTTCAAAAAGACAGTTGTTCTTTACTGAAAAATTCTGTTGAGTTTGTATTCTTTTACTGGGATTGCAACAATAATTGCCAGTGTGGTAGAAACAGATAAAGGTTGGGGGATGGAAATTTCCAAATTGGAAGGCAAACATGAAGAAGGAGGGTCCCAGAGGAAAAAGGACTAATGAGAGGAGGATAATTAGAGTTAAAAGATTGGGAAGAGAGAGGAAAGGGGGCAGTTACTGTCATCTGTAATCTGATGAGATTCTGTCTTGTTCTTAGGTACAAGATGCTTGTGAAGGGGCCAAGCCTCTCAGACAACAGCAAAGCTGTATGTGCAGGTTTTCTTCAGACCTATGACAGCAGCAAGAAAGAATGGCAGCTGGGTAAAACCAAGGTACTGCATCAGTGTGGGGAAGGGTATGGCTTTGCTCCAGCTGCAAGGGGACGTGATTGCATCTGGTCAGATTGCAAGGCAGTGCAGTCATGATCCTTTCAATACACTGGCCTGTGCCACTGACCTGCAGCATCTCAAATATTTCCCATATTATGCACCTAGAGACAAAGCAGTTTTTTTTTGATTTTATCTAAACTCCTAGTTGACCAAGCCAGATTGATTTTGTTGTGTCTGATCCAATTTAAAGATTCAAGGGGAACAAGCATGGCTCTCAATTTATGTAATTGTGATGTGTGCCATTAACTCTTGCCTCTTGTGCCAGGTATTTCACTCAGCTTGACTAACTGAAATTCTTGCCAGAGGTAGTGAACTGAATCTTGGTGTATATCTAAGCTGTGAATAGCTACATCACCAGATGTATGACAGCTTTCTGTTGGGGAAGCTCAGATGATGCTTTTGCAGCTAGCCCAGATGCTAGCATACATTTTCTGTGAAGAGGTATCCAAATGCTTCTGCCCATTTGCGTAATTCAGATCTTGCTTTGGTGAATGTTTAACACTCCTCTCTTGCCTGGAATAGTCTGGATTTTCATGCAGAAATAGATGTGAGCATTTTGAGGTATATTGCTATAGAAATCTGGGAGTGTGAAGCTGTCTCTATCACAACTTTCCACATACTCCAGTAAATTCTTCAAAGAATATTCCAAGATGGATGGTGTCCAATGCAGGCAGCATTTCTGAATAGTGGGTATGCAGTCCATATCTAGAGCAGATGGTAGCAGATGGATCAAAGCAATTTCTTGCTTTTTTTTTTTTGCCCTTAAGCCTTTAGAAAAGTACTTCAGAATATTTCCAGTGTCACAATAAAACCAGAAGTGATTCAGTGATTCTAGTGAACATTTGATTTGTCCAGGAGATCAGATAATGACATTTGTTGCTTTGAGCAATTATTTCTCAACAAGTGGATAGACTATAATATTTATTAAAGCAAAATCTCTCTCCTCTTCCTAGCAGACTGGTGGTAGTCCAGTTAAGAGTCTGGGCTATGAGCTCTGTGTGGCAATCAAAGAAACCACTGGCCATTATTGTGGGAAGGACATGTATTAATCTGGAGTTTGGTTGGTTTGTTTTGTTTTTTGTTTTTTTTTCCCATGCCTCCACTGATGTTCCAGAAAGATTTTATCACTTAGCTGTATTTCTGGTCTGTGATTAAAGTGTTCCCCATCTTTGATTTTGGAATCAGGAGTTTCCTCACTGGTGCCTGCAAACCAGGAAGCATTTTGGTGATTCCTGTCCTTGGATAATCCACATTGCTTGGGTGACTGCCAGTCTCCCAGCATTTCAGTGTTAAAGCCTATGAGGAGAGTGTGTGTGTTGCAGACCTGTCTGGAAAGCTTAGAAAATGGTGGTTAGAGCTGGTAAACACAGAGTTTGAACTTTCTTCCTAGCATGACAAGAGCTGGAAGATTGCTGCACTATGGTAAGGGCAGCAGGATGGAGGACCAAACTCACATGCGCATAACTCACCTTTTAGAGTACAAAAGGTTATAAGCTATACAGCTGAAGTCCAAAGCCCACTGCAGACTAACAACAAGCAGGAAACCCAGGATGCTTTGAGCCCCTGGAAGCTCTAGGTCCCTTTTCTCTTCAGTCCCCATTGTGCATCATGAAGGACTGAGTCCATCTGCTTGTTTTCACTCACTCCTTGACCTGCACAAGTTATTTGGAAAAAGACAATATGGGTGGTAACTGTGGCAAAGAAAATATGTGTGTGTTTTGTCAAAACTCTGGATATAGTCCAATGTATTTATTTTTTCATGATTGTGTCCTGTAAACTAAAACTTGACTGAAGAGCTGTATGTGGCATGTTGGTACACTGCAATCTCTCTGCTTGGGCGCTGGCTGCTGTGAGTCTGGATATTGTGGAAAGAAAGAAATGATTAAGACATGCAGTCTTTGTATTCCTGATGCCTGAGAAGCAAAATTCCCTGAAGCTGGGAAGCAGCTGAGCCATCTTGTTTGGCTGTAGATGTTACTTTCTATTGGGCATGGTTTGTATTAGAGATGTGTGTCCTGGTAGAGGGGAGCAGTTCTGTTTATTGAAAGAATGGATCATTCCAAGGCTGTCCTGGCATGTTCCACACTTGCTGCCATACTGAATGGCTGGCCAGCCCCTGGCTGCTTCAAGGTGCTGTCATTCCAAGGTGTATTACCCTGCCATTACATTCTTCAGATGAGTTGCTTGGCATTCTTTCCCATGCAAAGCCATTTCCTTCCTCTCTTGGAGACCACTTTGCAACTCAGCTTTGTCACAGTGCCTCCAGAAAGCCTGTCCCTAGGAAAGCAGCTGCCTTGCAGAGGTGAGGCCTTGCAGAGCAGTGGTGCTTCCTGATAGGACCTTCCCTGCTGTCTGGATCCAGCTGCTATGCCTTGGATTACAGACTGCTTTGTCTGCATTCATGTTTCAGCTGGTGCTAGGTAACATAGGCCTGGAATACTTGGATTGATGGAGAAATGAGCCTTATTTTTCCAGAGTCTTTCAGGTAAAGGTGAAGCTACCAGCTAGGGGGAACAGAGCATAGGTCATTGTCCTGAAAAGGAAGTCCCCTGCATGGCCTTTCTGCCACTTCTGCTGCTACAGGTGCAGATCTGGGTACTCAGGTTGGTATTCTCAGAACTAATCTTGGCTTAGTCAGGAGTAGCTACTGAAAAAGGTGTGACAAGCCCATGGGGATGTAACCTAGGAAGAAGTATAAGGGGTGGGTGAAGAGCAAGGCTTATAGAAGGGGGAATACTTCCTGCAAAATGAATGGAAGGATAATTATATCCCTAGCAATTGTTTGAAGGAGGAAGGAAAAGACTCTGTGAATTAGTGCAGGGGATTGTGAAGCTTGGGAAAGGAAACAGAGGAGGAAGGGCAGGATGATCTTTGTGTTTTTCATTAAGAATAGAGCAGCTGCTGTGCTGTCAATTGTCAAATTAATGTTTATAAGAGGTATTAATGTATGCAATACAGGTTTTATATGGTGGTATGGCAGAGTTGAGGGCTTGGATGCAAACAAGCAGTGTGATCATGAAAGAGATTGTGCTAAGGTGCCTTTGCCTTCACTGGGAATGTGCAGGGATGGGGCAGCAGCTTCCATATGACCCTTTCTTCAGTGCACCTGGGCCTTCTGCCATACTTGCCATACCCACAACACAGATTTCCTACAGTGGTTTAATACAGTAACCTTTGCTGTTTGAAGGCATTAATTTCCACATTTCAACCTGCTGGTTTGCAGAGCCTGTTTGGAGGAGGTTGCTGTACACTGTTTGGCATCCAGGTCACAGTGACCCACTTCCTGCTTTCCCAGTGTTGTCCCCAAGAATCATATGATCCCACTTATGTACACATGGGTACCCAAAGAGTTACATTTGTGTCTGCTGATCTCTGTGACACCTTAGCATGTTCACTGTCCCACTGATGGTGCATGCAGGCTTTGAGGTTATGTGAGGAACAGCGTGGTGATGCACTGTGGTTTAAAACCTGGCCAGTGTCTAGTACCAGCAGAATATGATAGATGTAACCTTGTAAAAATCCGTGTAATACAACATAGCCTTGTATGTTTTGTTCAATCATTTTTTTCTCAAATGAAAACAATCCTATGTTTTCAGAAAATGACTTTGAATAATGACAAAGAAACAGCCACTTTCTAGTTTATTTCTGCAAGGTATCAAAAAAACTTCTGGACTTGAAATGCATGTTATTCTTCCTTGTCATCTCATGGAGTCTAAACAACCTCCAAACCTTCAAAATGCCAAAAGTTTATAACTAGACATTGCTGGTTTTTTGAGATTAACCTCTCACTCCAGCATATATAGATCCTGTAATCCTATAGGATTAGGGTTGAGTCTCATGGATCTCTGCATGCCCTGAAGTTCCTCCCCCACCCCAAACTGGTCTGGCTCAGCAAAGACTGTGCTTGCTAGGGAAATACTGATGGTCTGAGTATTTTTACAATTTGATGAAGATAATGGACCGAGACAGTGTTTTGCTGGTTGCATTCTTGAAATGGGTGACTGCTGCTTGGGTCTGGAATGTAATGGAAAGAGCAATCCCTGCCTCAAAGAAATCTTTAAAAGATTGTTGAGTTGACAGAGGGAGTGGATGTACAACTTGCAGGGAAGGATGCCAGCTTCATGGTTGGCAGTACCTTGATAATGAAGCTTCTTTTCAGGCTACCCATGGTTATTTAGTCATTGCAAAACAGCTCATTTCTTAATGGAAGCTGCTCCCCAGGAGAAATTTAAGTGCAGGAAAGCCACTGGCTATGGGTACTAACTCAGGGAGAGGTGTCAGTACACAATGGTAATTGCAGGGGGAAGGAAGAGCCTTAAGGGATGAGGCCAAAAGCAGTGATGGAGGAGAAGGTATAGAGGGACATAAGAGGGGAGATAAGTGAGAAAGAGGGCAATTGGTGCAGGGCACTGGACTAAATGACTGTTCAAATCTTTGGCCTCTCAGCACAACCACATGAATCCAGTACATTTGTAAGGAGTTTCTACTGATTAATGTGGTTCTGAGTTCTGCAGACTGATGAATATCAGCTCACATTCTGTGTATATGAGAGTGCTTTAACAAGTGGGGCTGCACTTCCCTAGTGTAGCCTGTTCTGCTGCTGGCCCTGGCAGGGATTTATTCAATGCCAGGCAGCAGGTCACACGAGCATGGCCATATGGCACTTGCTGCTGTGACTGCAGCTTGTATGGACATGTCTCACCAGCTTATTCTAGTCTGGGTACTGCTAGCAGTGTACCCACAGCACCGTGGAGCTCCCTGCAGGCTGCAGTCCGTCTCAAAAAGCAGCACATTTATTTCAGGAATTTCTGCTGAATCCTGTGCTAACCTAATGCAAGCCAGCTGATTTAACATTGCTTAGACGTGTCAGCACAATTCCTATAAACATGGCCTTATCTTGCTCGTATCTCAGTTCTTTTGTCTTTAACGTAGCACCTGCATTTTTCACAAGCATTTAGCACCGAGCAGAAGTTGTAAATACAGGCGGTGAAAGATGCTTGAGAATTAAAATACTGGACACTGGGGTGCAACCAGTAATACTTGGAGAGTTCTGTGGTCAGAGCTCAGTTGCCCCTAGTCATGCTCCACTGTGGAACCTCTTCAGCACGGAAGCATCTCACCCCAGAGTGTCTGGAGGTCGGTGGAGGGCTTCAGCACCGGTGGGCGTGAGAGTAAGCTTTCTGTCTCGACTGGGCTTTTGGCTTTTCGCCTGCCTTCCATTAAGATTCCTGTAAAAGTTACTTCCTGGAGTCTAGAAATCGAGAAGTTCCTCCCTTTCCTTGAAACGCGGAGGAGTTTCTTCGCAAAATATTTAATCACCCAAGCAGGTCCCAGTGCCTGCTGCAGGGAGGTACCGGATTGCGCCGGGAAAGCTGTCAGCTGGGAAAGAGTTAAGCACAGGCGCAAACTTGGGCTCTCCTCCTCCCTCCTCTTTCCCTCCTTCCTCTGCTCCCTCCCTCTCTCTCTTTTAAGTCTTGACCACCGAGTGAGGGCGGCGGGGGTTGGGCTCGGAGTTTGGCTCCCGCCGCTGCAGAACTTTTCCCGGCGCTCGCAGTGCGGGCGCCCGGGGCAGCGCGGGGGCGGCGGCAGCGGCAGCGCAGCCGCCCGGGCACGGAGCGCTCTCCGCGCCGCTCACCCGGGGATGAAACCGCCCGGCTCTCCCGGGGACTGACTTCTTTCCTCTCTTTGTGTTTACTGAAACTCCTCCCCGTGGCGTCAGGTTTTCCTGAAGGAAGCTCTTGAGCAGAAGCTGGAGAAGGATCGGGAAGAGGAGTTGAGGAAAGCAGCTATAGTCATCCGGGCCCACGTCTTGGGCTACATGGCAAGGTCAGTGCTGGGGGCTGCCCCACCATCCCTGTGCTTGCGTGCCTGGGTTGCCCCGACACCCTGCTTTGCTCTCTAGTCCCTAGCATCCGTCCCGTCTTCCCCTCCTGTGTTCTAAGGGAGAGTTGCAGAATCTGCCCTCCCTGCCAGCATCAGCTCTGCTGAAACCTTCCTGCACCCTTTGGCACCTCTTTTTCAGTTATGTGCACGTTTGCACCTTCCCTCGACGCTACTCAGCAAGGCTTCCCGTGGACTTTTGTACCCATTGCTTGCCTGTGATGACACCTTTTCCTTGCCTTCAGGGCTCTCCTAGCTGGGCCCCACCTACGCTTTGGGTCCCCTCCTTTCCCTTGTGCCTGTCAACTCTGTTTTCTGCTCCCCCTGCCAATTGCTCCTTCCTCACTTGCAGTTCTGCCTTTGCTCACCCTCTTTCCTCGCCCTGCCTGTTTGCCTTGTGATCTCCCCCTCCTTTTAATTAACTGTTCAGAATTGGTTTTTGGCCAGCTCTGCAACAGTAATCTCCTCTTGCCTCTCCCTTTTGCACCTGACCAGTGAAGGTTTGGGAGAACCAACTGCAGACAAACGGCCCCTCCTCTGCCCTCGAAGTCAGTGCAACAGCTGACTCCTTAATGGCTGTGGTATGCACACTTAATCCCAGTAAGATGCTCTTTCCTGGCTGGTCTTTGCTCCAGACACCTGTCAGTCAGGGTTGTGAGGAGGTGAAATCCCTGGCTAGCAGAACTGTTTCAGCAGGCACTCTTCTTAGAGCTCCAGTTACACCAGGTAGCTCATTTTTCATTGGGAAATGTGTGCAAGGGTTGTACCCTGCCTTGCCAGTGTGGAATATCAGCAAAATACACATTTGGTCTCTGGGGCTTTTTATTCGTTTATTTATTTCCCTCTAGGAAGACAAATGAGCTCGCTCTATTGTTGGTGCATGAGATTGCAAGTTCTTCATGTCAGGGCCTCTTCTCTCTTTTACTTTTTGTCTAGCGTTTGGAGAGAGGGGTAGGGATTAGCACAGGAAAATTGATTTGCTGGAAACACCACTGCAGGCATACTGGATTACTGCTTTTCTGAAATCCTGGTGAGGAAGCTGCTGTCCTGCAGGGCTGTGATGGAGACTGTGTGGCAGCAGTGTTCCTCTTGGTTAGAAATCTTGTGGTCCTTCAGCCTCCACACTTCTGAATTCCTCATCCCACATGTTGCTGTTATGAGTCTCATCCTTAAGGACAAGCTGTGCTTCTGCAGCCAGACTGTAAATCTTCACAAGCAGCTGGAGGTAACTGGACTTCACAGGGGAGGAGAGTAAAGAAGAGCTGGAAAGGGGGTCTGTAAAACTTTCTGTGAAGAGAGTTCCAGTTGCACTGCACCTGGATTGAAAAAAGTCCCGCAGGCAGGAGTTCATCTGGGCAAGTGCTGAATGGTCTGTGCAGAGTTGGGCAGGAATACCAGTATGTGTTGCCTTAAGCTTGTACCATTTCTGTTAGTTTTGCAAGTATAAGTGTATTTAAATTCATTTGGTCTCATGCAAAGTAGACTGGCAAACGAGGGATTTTACTGGTTTCTCCCCCTTTGTGAACTTGTTCTGAGCCTGGAGAACCAGATTTTCTTTGCTCTCATTCCCTGCAGCCTATGCAGCTTAGTGTCTCTGATCACTAAAATGTGAGACAAGAAAATCAAGCCCACTGAAAGGACCCCATTCTTACGTAGCTAATCTGGAAACTCTGAGATGCAGGTGATAGCTTCACCAGCTAAAAACCACATAGTACAGGATCCATGTGTGAACTTGGCTGTGCCCCTGGTTTCTTCAGGACTGCTCTTCATGGGAAGAAGACAGTAGCAAATTGCTCTGTAACCCTGTGATCTCTAGTCCTTGGAGGCATAACTGCTAACTACAGCTCATTGACAGAATAATTAAGTAAATTTCAAATACAGCATCGGAGTCTTGCAGCCAGCCTGCCCTCTCTGGTGTGCTGCATGGTCAGGAGATCTCCCAGCCCGTTTGCTTGGTCTGCAGGTTGAACTTCTTTGGCCAATGCAGAAGGGTGAGTGGAAGCTTGAACAAGGGGAATGAGATTTGCAGCCTGTGAGCAGCAATTCCAGCTGAAGGGCATCTGCAAGCTTGGCTGTGGTCATGAGGAATGAGGGGGCACTTCAGCTTGGCAGATTAGCAGGCAGTGCTGGCCTGGAGCTGGGCAGGGCTTGGCACATGTTGCACTTGAGAGAGTTTCTGGCAGATGCATTTTGTAAAAGTCAGAGCACCCTTTTTGATGCACTTAGTCTGCCTTGGCAGAGAGTGCATGTGCAGCTGTTCACACCCCATGTGCAGGGCACAGGGTGGACAGGAGTGGGGATGAGGGGACTGCAGCCCAGTAGTAATTAACCTAAAACCTCCTACTGCTTACCACCTCTTGCTTTTCCTTTTCTTTTCTCTGTGCTTCCTCCTTTTGACTTAATACTTATGGAAAAGAGCATGACCTCGGCACACTACATCTATTAGCATCCCTCTCCTGATTTTCTTGACTGGGCTGATGGATCTGATGTACAGGGAGGTGGCAAGCTGTCAGCATAGGTCCCTGTTGCCATTTGAAGGGAATTTCCTTGCCAGGAGAGGGATTTTAAGGTGTGTCTTTTCCTCAGGGTGTTGCAGAAGATCTGTGGGAAGTTTGTGTGAGAATACCATGCTTTTTCCACTGTGCTTTCTAGGACTGCAAGACCTCAAGGATTACTGTAGCCTTCTGGCCCAAGATCCTGTGCAACAGCCCCAGAGAATTTCTCTCTACACATTTTGTTTGGATTAGAAAAGTTTTTCATTTGACTAGTACCAATGGTTGTTTCCCCAGTGCAAGATACTAAGGCATCCAAATATATTACATTACTTTAAAAAATGTCTGCTTATTTTCAGCCTTAATAGATGTCAGCTTCAGGTTGGTTAAATCTTATGGCCCCTGTTGGAAAAATAGAAATGTGGATACTTTAACTGGGGTAAAGCCTTTCCTTAGGCTTTTCTGTTTCTTAAGGTCCTGCATGGAGCAATTGCTCTCATTCTGTAAGCCTGAATTTCTGGTTCCAGTCCTGCTTCCTCAAAAATCACTTGAGGGTCTGACATTGTTCTTGAAATGGGGGTGCTAGCACAGAGCACAGAATAAAAGCAGTATTCTATACAACAGTATTTCTGCTTACAAGAATAAGAATCTGAGTAGTATTTTTTTCTATAGCATTGTGGTGGGAGTTTGCCTTTGTGTGATGACCCAGGGCCCAAAAATCCAGTTTTGACTTGCTGCGTCCCAACATAGTCCCACATCAGTTGTGTTTGGCCTTTGATTCTTCAATACAAAACCTTATGATTGGCTCTTTTGGATTGTTTAATGTTTGCTTGAATCTAGTTTACAAATTGATCCAGATTACTGTGTAATGCTAACTCCTGTTATTTGCCCAGTTTATGTATCATGTACAAACTTCTACCAGGAACTTTTTTCATGTCCTTGATAAAGGTAGTCTTTAATGCAGAGGCAAAACCTGGCTTTTCTACAACATTACTAGACTACAGAAATACTAAATGATGATTGTTGTGTTTTGGGGCCCTATCATGTTCTTAAAAGTGCTGTAGAGTTGATTTTGATGTCATTGATGATCCTTGTGGGTCTCTTGCAACTCAAGATATTCTGTGATTCTTGTTTAGGCAAAATGTTGTGCAATACATTTGTTTATGTGAACTTGTTATGATGTTTGATTCAGCCATCAGTATTGTAGTATCAGTGTGTTTTCTCCCAGACAATGTGAAAGTAATGTCACCAAATCTATTTTTGCACTGTTTTTGCCTTTCCTGGAGTAATTTGCTTTTGGCCACTTAAGAGATGGACCAATATTTGTTCTCATATAGTAAGGGCATTTGCATGTTTCTATTATAATAAATCCATACTTAGTGATTATGCCCACTGCACAGTGAATGTGTTTATGTGCAATGCAAGGAGACTTTGGGCCAGAGGACTTTCCCTTTCCATGGCCAAATACCTCTCCCTCATTGTCTGAGAGTCTTCACAAAAGTAGGTGCCCATTGAAACAAACTATTGGTAGATTAGGAGGGAGAACAGTGAGGTGAATATGATTTACAGGTAGTGAGTGGCAGGAGAGGAACAGAAATCATGTCACTTCTGACCTGTGTTTTTCGAAAAGGACTTTCCTGTGGATGTGGTCAGTGTGCAAGGGCATGAGGAATGCAGAGCACGTATGACTTAGCGATGCATTAAGTATGTGGTTCTGTTTTCAGGAAGAAGTATCAGAAGGTGCTATCCAGTGTTGTAATAATCCAAAAGAACTACCGAGCATACTTCTGGAAGAAGAGCCTGCAGCGCCTGAAGGCCTCTGCAGTGACCCTGCAGAAGCACTGGCGTGGCCGCCTGGCTCGCAGCCTCTACCAGCACCTGCTGCAGCAGGAGCTGCGGCGCCGGCAGGAAGCCGAGGAGAGAAGGAGGCAGGAGGAGGAAGAGCAGATCAGAAGAGAGGAAGAGGAAAGACAATGGCAAGAAGAGGAGGAGCGTAGGAGGAAACAGGAAGAGGAAGAGGTGAAGGAAAGGTACAGGATGGTATCTTGCATTCTGTCTTGGGTTTAGGCAGTTTAAAGGGGAACATTCTAGAATGGGTTCTCCCCCTTTGTTTTAACCAGTCCCAATACCACCAATAAAGAATGAATACAAGTAGCTATAAGCAAAAAAATAAGTTTACTAACAAGTGAAGCTGCAACAGGCAAAAACCAACAGTAAATAATCACTATATACAAAATTGCTAAATCTCACAAACTCCCTGAGAACAATCTGAAACCCAAAATGGTGGAAATCCCTCTTTCCAAGATGGCACCCACCACATGCCATGGTGCACAGGGAGTCAAAGGGAAAATGGCATCAGAGCCTCCCACTCAAGATGACAGCCTTTGCAGGTGACCACGCTGTTGGGAGACAAAGGGGAAGAATGGCAGGAATCCCTTATGGGAATGAAGGAACTTACCTGGCAGTTCTTGCAGCAAATGGGAAGTGCTGCAGTCTGTAGGGTCAGCACTGCTGCTTGCTGCACTTGCTGGACTCTGCTGGGTTTATTATATATAAATTTCAACATATAATGGTGTGGTAGTTTGCTTTTCAGGAGTAGTTCTCCTAGGCTTTTGTTATGTACTTTCCCAAAGGGGGATCTCATCAGACTGTGTGGCAAGCATCAGAAAATTCTAAGGTTAGAAGCACTCACCTTGAATCCAGTGTGCAGTTTTGGGCACCAGAATATAAAAAGCATTAAACTAGAGAGTGTCCAAAGCAGGACAGTGACGATGGTGAATGTCTGGAGAGGAAGCTGTATGAGGACTGACTGAGGTCACTTGAGGAGACTGAGGGAAGACCTCATTGTGGTCTTCAACATCCTCATGAGGGGAAGAGCAGGAGTAGGCTCTGATCTCTTGACTCTCATGCCCAGTGACAGGACTCAGGAAATGTCAGGAAGCTGAGTTAGGGAAGATTCAGGTTCAATACCAGGAAAAGGTTTCTCACCCAGAGGGTTGTCAGTATTGGAACAGATTCCCCAAAGAAGTGCCCACAGCACCAAGCCCAACAGAGTTCAGGAAGCATTTGGACAATGCTCTCAGGCCCATGGTGTGACTCTTGGGGTGTCCTGCACAGGACCAGGAGTTGGACTCATTGATCCTGATGGGTCCCTTCCAACTCAGCATTTGTTTCTCTAATAGAAGGAAGGACCTATCTAGTTTATTGGCTATGGAGTGTTTTTGCCCTTCAGTTCCCAGAGCATGAGAAATGTGTTCAACCCAGCATCATGGCAGAGAAGTGTCAATGTTTCTAGGAGTCAGGCAAACTCATTTTATTTTCATTTTCTAATTAATGTTAAATGGCACCTGAGTGAGTAGCCAGGACGGTACTAGCAGACCAATGTGTCTAACTTCTGAACATCCATTTGACCTAAAAAATGAGGTGGAAGTCCACTGAGAACAAGCAAAAAGCAACACAAATGTAGAGACAAAGTCAGAAGGACCTAGGCATGATTTGAGCTGTAGTGAACCAGAAGTTGGCATGCAGTTATTGTACATACAGTTTTAGCAGAGGGGAGACACGGAACAATTTGGTCTAACATTCAACAGGAAGAAAAATAATAATGTTGAGAGAAATGAGGTATTTGATGCTATTTTCATCTTCCCCAAAAGTTTAACTGTTGGATATTAAATACGATTAGGAAGAATGTGCAAGAATTCAGAACATGTCATGGAAATAAAAGTTAGAAAATGCTCAGATAAATCAAATTACAAATTATAAAGAAGGTATGGGGATTTGGTGAAAGTAATGTTTGGATACTTCAAGAACTAGGTAAAGCAGTTTAAAACAATAGCTATTCTCTTTCTTCTTCTTTGTGGATAGTAATGTGGATAGTAATTTTTCCATAAAAATGGAAAATACCAAACAATTATGACCCCCTTTTAAAATGGGAAAAGGAAGATATATAAATAAGGGAAATGTGGACCAGTCAGCCTGACCTCAGTTTCAGGAAAATACTGAAACAAACAATCAAACAGTTGTAAATGCTTGATAAAGGAATTAAGCCAATGTGGATTTCTGAGAACAGTGTTAGAGTTACCTGTTTCCTTCTGTGGTGTCTTATGGCATGTCTTGTGGACAGGGAAAAGCCATGGAGGATAGGTAACTTGACTTTGGGTAGATAAAAGCTTGGTAAGGGCTTTGAAATGTTATGCCAATACTCTAAGATGCTTGAAGAAATTTGCTTTGGGAAAAAGTATGTGAAGCAAGATTAGGATTTGTATTTTTTCTGCATTTAATTAATAAACAATAGTAGCTTTTTGTTAAATAAAAGAGAACTCTTGAATGGGATTTTTCCATGATCTCTGCTGGATATGGTCCTTGTGCAATGTTTTCATAAGAACTTGGATAAGGAAATATGAATATCCTTATTAAATTTGCAGATAAAACCATCTGCTGAGGGGCTGTAGGCTTATAGCCTAGGATTACAGTTCAGATAATTTTGGCAAGTTAAAGGATCTGAAAAACAGGATAACTTGGGTACAGACATATGCAGATTTACAGTCAGGAATAATCAAATGCACAGGGAGCGGAGGAGGAATGCTTACTTCAACAGCAGGAGGAAGGTCTGGAGGCTAAGTTGAGTGTATCACCAGTGTCATGCTGTGTGAGAGGGGAAAGCAAATGATCTCTATAAACAGAATTGTTTCTGTAGGATGGGGTGATGCTTCAATACCCTTCAGTTGGAGTACTGTCCCTAGTTTTGGGTATCACATTTCAGGAAGAGTGTAGATCAGTTGATGATGACTAGAAAGCAGGAAGAAACACCAAAGGTTTAAAAACTGTGAGCAACAGTTGCAGGAATTTTTATGTAGATCATAGGTGGCACTCCTAATGTGTTTTAAAATGATTGTGATGGTGTTGCTTTTGAGCTGTCTTGTAATTTAAGGCAGTTGTTTTACTCATGATGACTGCTAGGAATCTTTCAGTGAGTAGAGTTGGAACCATCTGGATCTCACTTATGTCAGCTTTCATTTACAAATATTTCCTGGATTTTTTTTTTTTTTGAGAGTGTGAGCACAAGAGTGAGAGCTTTAAGGACTTTGTGACTTACAGCTGCAGTTTAGAATTTGTCTGGGAAAATCTGCAGGGCCTGGGAAAAAAATACCATTGCCCTTCTGTTCTCCCTGGGATTGAATTATAGGTTTGAAAGTCACCACTGGCAGTGGTCACTTTCTTCCATCCAGCAGCATCCTATTCCTGCTCCCTAAGCATGACCCTGGCATTTGTCTGTCTGCTGGTTCAGTTGTTTGTAGCATTCTTGCTCTGGAGAAACTGGCCATAGTGATAGCTTTGCTATGGAGTGTAATCTTTTTGAACTGGGTAGACCTGCAACACTGTGGGATAGTTTTTTTCCTCTGCTCACGTTTACTAACAAACTCTGACTCTTACAGTCTTCACTAACTGGATTTTGCATGCCACTGAGAAGTTATGTGAGTTGGGGCTTTAATACAGTAAAAGCAAAACAAAACACAGATTCAGTGCTGGTATTGCAATAATTCTATTTTTAAAAAATGAACAGTTTCCTGATATCTGTCAATTACACAGCCTCAATATGCACAGATTTATTGTACTTCAGAAGATTCTGTTTACATTTATCATGAGTCTGATTTGTCTTTCTGTCACTGTTTACAATGTCCTTCCTGGTGTGTTCCAACTAATCTAATTTCCTAATTGATCTGAAAGTTAAGTGCATGGGGAAAATCTGTTACATCCACAAAGGTCATGCCAACCACAGAGAACTGGATTTTTACTAAATTGCAAAAGCTTTTAAATCAGTCTTACAGCAAGTACCTCATTTTAACCTTATCCATGGAGGGATGATGTGTCCATGTAATTCTGAAAACCTCATGTAGGAGAACTAGGTCTGTCTCTGACTGTTATGTTTTGTTTTTGACAGAGAAAAGGAGCAACTGAATGCGCTATTGCAGGTGGCCCAGGTAAGTTTAAAAGTTGTTCTTTTCACGTGGTTTCTTGTGAATATCTGTGAAATGCCCTTCATTGCCTCTGCTTTGCCTGGATACTGATACTGTTGTGGCAGCATCAGTATTATGACAACACTATTTAAAAAATGGGCTTTGTTCACGCAAAATCTGCAGGCAAAGGTGCACAGAGTTAACAAGGTAGGGCTTTTTTCAAGGCTCTTGTATGAGCCTGCACTGGTTCTATTTGAAAATTTCCATATTGAACATGCAGCATCCTATTTTTATCTCTACTGCTTGAGCTTGTTAGATAACCTTGTGATGTGCTACACTGTGACACAGTCTGTTTCGCTGGATTGTTGCCTGTAACAGCCGAAATAAGAGTGCAGCCAACTGCTGCCATGGCTAAAATAAACCCCTTGTAACTGATCTAATTGTTGGTACTTGACATACCAAAGAGCAGACCACCTACCCTGAGGTGTGTGAAAATGGCTGTGTATTTCATTGGTTTTTTCCCATACCACTTGTTCCCCAGTTTCAGGCCATCTTTGTTCAGGAGAGGTTGGAAGCATAGAAATGCATTCATCCACAAGTAAGAGTCAAGTAGAGAACCAGCAACTAGGTAAATAAAGAAAACAAGGATTAAGGCTTAAATAAGTGAATATATTGACTGCATTGTCATAAGTCCTATCAGGAAGTACAAGAAATCCTATTGGAATTTATTTTTACTTTTTCTCATGTGTGTATCTGTTCTCTGATGTGTATGTTTTCAACATCCTCTGTGGAGGGGAGGATGGCTTTATCCAAAACATCAGTGAAAGTTACCAGAATCTTCCATCTTCCAATTATCATGTATCTGATAGAAATTTCCTGTTACTTCAGTGTGGAAAAGATAGAGTAAGACAGAGTCTTCAGCAGTCAGCCATCAGCCATCTAGTGATGGTAAAGAATGCAGAGAAATTCTGGGTGGAGTTTTGTTGGGCTGTGGTTGGAGTGGATACAGTCCTGCTTCATGCAAATAGCCCTTCCAGCCCCAGATTCTGATGGTCAGATCCTCATTTCAGGAAACAATGAAATTTCCAGACCTCTTAATGAATTTCTGGGAGATCTTCAGCTCTTAAGTAGTCTATACATGTATTCATATATAGTTGCTTTCTCCTATATGTGTGTGAGTTGAAAAAGAGAGAACAGACTTTGAGGCTGCTTTTATTCGAATTGAAGTGTACAGTGACCAACAGATAGAGAGGCTTTTCTAAAAATTCACTGAACCCAGTGAGCTTCTTTGTATGATTCATAATGGAGGTAGATTGCTGGGAAAAATGAGGTACCTATGTGCAGTTTTGGGCACCAGAATATAAAAAACATTAAACTAGAGAGTGTCCAAACTAGAGAGTGTTCTACCTTTAGCTTTTATACCATGAATGATTGCAGGATGCTTGGAGTCATCTTTCTGCAGATGGTAAGTATAAGGCAAGCACAGGAGACAGAAAGAATGAAGGGTCCAGGCAAGGAACACAGACAGGTTGAAGAAAGTGCTTTAACACTGTTCTAAATTCTTTTAAGGTGGAAACAGTAAACACTGAGGAGGTGGATATTCCCCTGCAAGAAGAAGAGAGACGTCAGATGGAGGAGATCTTAAGACTGGAGAAGGAGATTGAAAAGTTGCAGCAACAGAAAGAGGATCACATGTCTGTCATCTCTGAAGACACCAGGAATGAAATCTGTCGGCAGCGAGAAGAAGAGATACAGAGGTTGGAAAAAGAGGCATCAAGGGTTGCCCAGGAATTCTTGGAGCTGCTGGATTTTGGCAATCTGGATGAAAGTGTGCAGAACTTAGAGCGCTCACTTTCTAGTGAGGGGACACTCAACATTGACTGCAGCCTGGTGGCACCTCTGGCTGAAGAAGAGGTGGATGAGGGTTTTCATGCCGATGATGAAGGACGCCCAACTTCCAGTTTGGTGGTCTCAAATCAGCATGGCACGAGAAATAGTGGTAACTACTCAAAGGAAGTTGCAAACACAAGCCTTTTGCTTCTCCAGAGGGAAGTGGGAGAGGTTGCCCCTACTCCAGGGCTGCCTGTGGAAAGAACCACTAGTCCCAAGGAGCAGAGAGCCCTGTCTGACCCAGCAGAAAGCGTTTACAGCAGTGTCTCTGATACACAGAGGAGTAACAGTGGAGAGGCAGGAGAGCCCATTTACACCTCCCCCCCTGATGTGGAGTCTGACTATGACCATGAGGAGTTTGATGGCTATGGAGATGCAGGTAACGCCTCAGCTGAGCCTCTGAATGATGAGGAGGGTCTGAGACACTCCCATGGTACCAGCCTGGACTCCAACCGTGGCAGCCTGGACTCGGTGAGAATCTCTCCCTTCACCCTTCTGGACATTAGTGTGACTTTGTTGATGTTTATAATATCTTTGTCTTCTTACTGTATGCTTGCTCACTCTGGGTGTAGTTACTGATATGTAACTCTCTCTTATATCAATAATCAGCTTGAAAAAAAGGGAAGAGTCATAGATAGGCTGAAGGCCAGAGGGCTTGTGATTGTCTGGTGTCTGCTGGCACACAAGCTAGTACATGTGTACCTATTTTAGATTGTTTCCATTGCCATATATTATTGTAACACCCTTTAGGAGAAAGGAAAGCAAACAACTGGTATTTTGTAGGTGTATATTCTACCTTAGAGAGATTTCACAGAAAGGACATTGCACATTCCAGTGTGCAATGACAAGAGGAGATGGGAAAGGCTGGGAAAGGCTGATATGTCTCCATCACTAAAACTTCTCTTGTTCTAAGTCTGTTCAGAGTCAAGGGTTTATTTTCAGCTGCTGTGTACAAGTTAAGCTATTCTAAAGCTGGAAGAAATTACTGTGCTGATTGGGCTGGGTCCCAATGCACACAGCCAGGATCACTGAACCTTTTCATTTCTGCTGCAGGGACAATGACAGGGTGGTGAAGCTGGGCTATTGGCCTCGCACTTCAGCACCTCAGCTGAGATCCCGCACTGGGTCTGGACCTCCTGAGTGCTCTCAGGCCAGCAGCTTAATAATGCAGTGATAAATCCCCTTACAGGACCAGGATGTCAAGGCCCACAGAAGATAGTGAGGAGTTCAGGTGTGAAGCCAATGACAGCCACAAAAATATTTCTAATAAATGATATCCCTGAGAAGAGACACTTGAACTACAAAATATCTTTTTTTTTAGGAACTCAAATTTACTTCCTTCAGTGTGTTTTCTCAATGACAGATTGTGACCTTTCTTTAAAAAGTTGCATGGTTGTCTTGTTTGCATTTCCCTAATGTCAGCTGCCAGCCATCCGAATTTTTTATGTGATCTGCTTGAGTAAAGGTACCTTCTCTGTGGGCAGGTACTCACAGATCACTGTCAGGTAATCTTCAAATCATGAATCATTCTGTCACAGTTTAGGCTGGTTCCTACCATTAAAATGCAAATAGAAGTGAGGGTGGGCTCATTGGTGAGTAAGACTAATGAAAAAAACAGTTGATATTTTGTCATAGTGTGAGCCACAGGAAGTGATAACCTGCAGCTGAGTCAAGATCCCATCAGTAGCTGCTGTTTGAATTCTACCTGGTTTTTGAAACTTAATGCCAAGGGAGGGAATGAATGAGTGGACCAGGGATGAGACAAAAGGGTCACAGAGAGAAGACAGAAGGGAACTCAAAAGAAGCAACATGCATTTGAGGAAGGAAAAGGTCTAAGGAACTGCCTTCGTTAGTATTAAATTAATAAAGCAAATCAAAGGAAATTGTATTTTAGGTAAAGGAAATTATTTTGTGCGTGAAATACTTTCTTATGGCTGAGGGCCTTTATCTAGTTGGAGAACAGAGATGAGTAAATTCAGTACTATTATGTCAGTAATTCAGATTGATGTTTTTAGGGCTCAGTTATCCTGGACTGTGCTTTTTTTGTTAACCCAAAACAAGTAATTTCCTTGCTGGGGTTAAATCACTGTTCCATCTTGTCTGGCATTGTGGCCAGAAAAATCAGAAAACTTCTCCAAAATGAAAAATTCTCTCTTAATCCCATCAAATTAGATTATGCAAGGTGGGTAGTGCCTTGAAACAGGGAGTTTTGTTACTGCAGGGAACTGGAGCTTTCTAGGCATGTCCACTTCTCTCCTTTCAGGTATGAAAATTCCATGCTCTTGCTTTAGGCATTAATGGATAAGCTGTCAAGCCTCTGCTTTTACCGTAGTGCTTTTTTTGCAAAGGGACTGTGTGTAGTTTTGCACCTTTCGATCATGTGACTTCTCTAACCCTGTTAACTGCTCCAGTCCTCCTGCGACCAGGAGAACCCAAGTAGCCTATAGCTCTTCTTCTTTCTTTAGTTTCTGGAGAGTGAGGAGGAAGTGGATGTTTACATTGATACAGATGAAGAGTTTTGTAATGGACGAATCACTATCTTCAATGGTTCAGGTCCGCCCTATTTTCACAGTTACCTCTACATGAAAGGTAAGTGGATTTTGCCAGAACCATGGATAGATGGGATCCAGGAAACCTGCTTTCCTCTTCTGTTTGTCCAGAATAATCATTTTTATTTGCTCTTAGTTCTCAGTTTATTCTTCTTTTTTTATTCTTCTTATTTAAAAAAGCAAATAAAGAGAGAGCTGGATGTCAGAGATATCTTTGCCACTGAGACTTCATTGTGCCTACTTGGTATGGGCTTAAATGATTCATTCTCAGCTATGAAACTGAACTCAGAACAAAAATACTTGAGTAGTGCATGTATTTCTGTATTTTGCTTTTGTTTCACTAGTTTTGTTCTGTTTTTTCTGTGTTTGAAATTAGGCACAACTTTGTTTCTCTCCTTCAGTTCCTTTTTTTGATGTAGGAACTGAAGTGGCAACTGTTCCTGCCCGGGGGCAGGCTCAAGTGGAAGCATGGCCCCTGTTGTGTGTGCTGAAGTTTTGCTGCCTCTCTTTTGCAGGAGGTCTCATGAACCCATGGCGGCGGCGCTGGTGTGTCCTGAAGAACGAGGCCTTCATGTGGTTCCGCACCAAGCAGGAGGCCCTCAAGTCAGGCTGGCTCTACAAAAAAGGCGGAGGAATGTCAACCCTGTCACGCCGCAACTGGAAACGCCGCTGGTTTGTGCTTCGGGAGTCCAAGCTGATGTACTTCGAGAATGATAGTGAGGAGAAGCTGAAGGGGACTATTGATATCAGAAAGGCAAAGTGAGTGCAAAAAGAAATCCCTTTGATGCCTAGTATTCACTCTCTAAACCAGTAATGAAGGGTCCAGTGCTGCTGTTCATTGTCCTGTGTATCTCCCATGGTGCTTGGAGAATCAGAAACAAAGGAAGGAAAAGGCAATTACAGCATCTAGTTTTACTCTGGAGGGAGTCTGTGATTACTTGATAGTTCTTTTCCCAGTCTTGCCTTTCATAATCCAGCAGCAGCTCTTTCCAAGCCATGGATGGAACCAGACCAGGAGGGGCTAATTAAGTACATACCCCATGCATTCTCTCCTACCCAGACTCCATCTGTTTTCTGGCTTCTCCAGGCATTTCACAGAGGTATTATGAAGCTCACAGCGGGATTTGAATTTGGCAGCATGTACTGTGCCTTTTCCTGAGTCCTGAATGCTCTTTCTGCTGCCATAGTCAATTCCTCAGCTCCTGCTGTAAGAAAGGACAGACTGGTCACCTATTAGCATTATGCAGGCCTGTAAAGTGCCAAAAAGAATGGCGCACCCGACTTTGTAAACAGATCTCTATATCAGCCTGCCTGTTATCTCTTCTTCCATTTAGTCTGTTGGTGTCTTGAAAATCTATATAATGCCTTAAGCTTTGGTTTTTAACTGTACAGATCTTTTTAAACATCTTGATGTGTACTGGCGGAATTTTGTATTTCTGTCAGAGTTACAAGCCATCTGAACCAAGTGCTTTCCCTTCTGTGTGGTGAAGGGTATGATGTGAAAGAATCGACCAGATGGAATTCAGGCCTGTGAAAGGTTTTTAGCTTTGGCTCTTGTGCTTTCTTGTGTTCCAGAGAGATTGTGGATATTCATGAAAAGGAGAATGCCTTGGACATTGTGACAGAAGACCGAGTTTACCACATTGTTGCAGAGTCACCAGAAGATGCCAGGTACAGCAGGGAGTTTTGTTAGGTTTGTTCATTCAGTGCAGGCCTGACCCAGCTACTCATGGGAGAGTTTTAGAAACATAATCAATTCACTTTTACTGGAGAAAATGGGGGATTTGTTCCAGAGTGTCATTTCGTGCTTCCTGGGATGCATCACACCTACTTTGGGGACTTGATGTTACAGCTACCAAGGTTGTGGTTCAGTCTGGCAGTCACAGGACTGCCAGCTTCTCATGTGGCTATGAGCATGTGGAATTCAAGGGTTACTTCAGCAGACACACAAACCTTAATATAAACTGGAACATCTAATAGCTGATTTATTTATTTAATGGAATCTTGAATCAAACAAAAAGTCTATTCATGTTGTCTGTAAATGATTGCGAGAGCAGCTGGGTTTTATCCAGGAGACAGAAAAAGGCTGCAGCTTATCAGAGTCTGTAGTGTCATCTGATAAAATCTTCCAAGTGCAATGCAAACAAGTGACTCATGTCCTTCCTTCTTGGCATCCTGGCCAGACAGTGGGAATCAGTTGTTTAAGGGCAGGTTGGACAACCTGTCCTGGCTATGCAAAGCCAAGTTAGGAGGTTACTGTCCCCAGCCATTCATGTCTTCCCACTTTTACCAAGGCTTTTGCTCTCTCAGCCCTGACGGTGTAACTGTTTCTCTGATCTACTGGTTCTGTGAAGTTATTTAGGGTTTATTATTATTTTGGTGTAGGAGAGAAAGGGGCAAGGTGTTTGGATACAATTTAACAGAAATAGACTGAAGAACAGCCACATGGACAAGAAAGGGCAAATGTAGGGAGCAGTGGTGGAAGGAACGAACCCAGAACTTCCACAACTGCAGTAGGCATGCCCTAAGATAACACTGCAGAATTGTTAGGATGAGTGTAAACCAAATGTGGCCTCTGCCTATGCCCTATCAGTCTTTCTTCTGAGGGAGAAGAAAGCACCAGCACTTGCAGTAGCAAAGGGCAGATTAGCAGATGTTGCAGAGTATCCAGTTTGAGAATCCTCCATGAAGTATGGATGTTTGCTGATCTCACTGGAAGCTGCAGATAAGAATCTGCTTTTTCTGCAGCAGTGCTTAGCCTCCAGATATGTCTGTAAGAGAAGCCCTTTCACAGACAAAAAACTTCACTCCCAATTCACTTATAAACAAACCCATGATTAATTGCCAGCCATATGACTTTCAAGTTTATTAGCAGATCAGAGAGAGACTAATCAAGAAGACTCCCAGGCGTCTCTAGGACTCTAGTCCAGGAAGATTCCCAGCTAACCCTGTTTTTACAAGTCCTGTATGCTCTTCTCAGTCTGCTGACATGGGCTCCCTGTAAAGCCACTGCCTACTTAAGAGTTCCTTGAATAACAAGTGGAAAACTGGATTTTGCAGGAGCAGCTGTCAGTGGGTTGAAGAACGTGCACAGAATTTTCATGGATAAATAAGGAGGAAGGAAGACATTGGAATCTGGTATGATCAGCCCAAGAGATATTTTGACATAGTATTCAGGAAATTGTGAATGAAGAAATTTTCCCACTGAAATCTTTCCAGGTTCCTTGATCATGTTCTCAAGCCAATTTCACTACTGAAAGTTTAACTGTGATTCTGTTTTGGTTGGCAGCGGTTGGTTTAATGTTCTGAGCCGAGTGCACAGCGCTACAGCACAGCAGCTGAGGGAAATGCAGGATGAGCAGGCCAATCCAAAGAATGCTGTGGTGAGTTACTGTGCAACCAGCCTGTGGGCATGCTTGGAGCCCTCTGTGTTTAACTCTTTGTGCATGTTTTTCCAGCACGTGCAGTGCTGTGCTTCTTAAGCAGTGTAAGAAACTTGGACATTGGTAATTATAAAGAAACAGCAAAGCTGGTAGCAAAGAGGGTAAGCAGTGGGGAACATCATGGTGCTTGTTGAGGGTTGCTCATCTTGATCACAGATAGCTCTTTTCAGTTGGAGGAGAAGGGGGAGGCTGCCTCACACAGATAAAATGTCTTTGGATGGGACTAGTCTGGGTCACAGTTATTCCAGACAGAAGAGAGCAGTTGGGAAAAACGGTGTATTTATGTATTTTGCCAGTACAGAGATAATAGTTAAGGTTATTTCAGACCTTCATAATACCCTCTGGAAACTTGTAACTGTTTTTCCTCCAGTCCTGTGGAGCCCCTTGTATGTCTTGTACTCCTGTTTAAGGAGCAGAGATGACTCACTTGTGCCTTTCTCGTGTGTTCATTTCTACTCAAGCTATTGGAAGTCAGATGAATGGTTTCAATTCCAATCCCATTCACAGAGGAGAACACCTGTAATCTAAAATGCAATGTGTGTCTTCTTCACTCTGCAGGGAACCCTGGATGTTGGGCTTATTGACTCTGTCTGTGCTTCAGACAATCCTGATAGGTAGGTACGACAATCTGACCATCTCTTAAATCAGAAACTCCCTGCAATATTTTTGTGGGTAGGTCCAGGTTTCCTTTGGGGTTTGTATTTGTTTCAACTCATGCATCTCTTTCTCCAGACAAATAAACATAGCTGAAATCTTTAGCTTGTTTCAACCAATGTCACTTCATAGGCATGAAGTCCATATATGTATTGTCTTCAAGTCAAAGTTTCTCCTTCAGCTCCTAAAAGTGAAAACAGTATAATGTCAATGTTAGAAAATTATAGTTTTATCTACCACTAGCACTGAACAAATATGTCCAGCAAAAGCAGCGCTTCCATTTTTTCAACAGAGTAATTTTGAGTTAATTTTGTAGATTCAGGGGAAAGAAACAGCATTGTGGAAGAATAATGGATGAATTTAGAAATATGTATTATTCTTGATATTTGCAATGCAACAGAGCACAGACCTTTAGTTAGTTTCAGAGAAGAGATGACGGGACATTTCATATCCCTTTATGTTAACATTTAATTATTTCCCACATATTAACAGGTTCAGCCAGGGCAAAGATACTCACCACAGTGCTGAAGTAAAATGTTAGCTATTAAGTTATTTATCTCTGTAGTCTGGGGACAGAGCTCTGGGCTCTGACACAGGTTGCTAGGACTTTGTTTTTAGTAGTTTAGAAAATGCATTTCAGAAATGAACTAAGATTTCATTGATGAAAACATTTTAGGCTGTTCTCAGCCTGTACTCCTCATAATTAATCTGTGAACCCATGAAAACTAGGAACAAATAGTAAGCTTAACAGTGAAAATTTGTTTCTGTGTGTGCTGATATATGCTTTTCTGGAAAATCAGTGCTTGAAGCAATGTTAAACAAATTCTGAGGAGAATGCTTATTCTCAAACAACATTTTTATGCAGCTTATTTTGATCTTCCATAGATTTATGCAGTTTTCTAACAGAGCTTGATTGCACCTTTTGCTTCATACTTGCATTCTACTTTTCAATTTCTCTGTTTTCTCATAAAAACCTTTTTTTGCTTTCAAATGTTTCTGAGTCTATCCTCTTGGAACTGGTCATACTTCTATTTTTCTATTTTCCTGTAAAACATCAATTCTGTACAGAATTGTGAATTTTCCTTTTGTAAGATACAGTTGCAGGAGAAGGACAAAGTCATCCAGGTGCAACACAACAGTTTTTCCTCTGTTTTGTCAGGATCAGCCCATCCTTTGTACAACCAATCTCAAACATGTTTCAGCTGATCCTGCTGAGATCAGGGTTTGCTGTTGCATCACTGGTTTTAATAAGTACAAGGAGAATGGCTGTACCAGCTCAGCCCAGTGGTACAAGCACTGATTCACTCCAGTCAGTCAAAGTCCTTTGCTAATGAGCCAAGAACATTTAACAGCTGCTTATTAACGATTAATATTTTCTAGTCTTTGGAAGTAGCTTTTGAAATATATTTAATTTCATTTAGCTGGTCTCTGCAGTCATCAGTTGACAGAGCAACTGAAGAAGAGATGATCTTAAGTATTTCTGCACTCCTCTGTAGTTTGTATTCAGAAAGTCTTTCTGTTTATGGGAAGGTAAAAAACATGACTCTGGGTGTGCTGTGAGTTATTTGTGTGGTTATGACTAATTTTAATGCTTTTGTTTTCTGGCAGACCGAATTCTTTTGTGATCATCACGGCCAATCGTGTGATTCACTGCAACAGCGACACTCCTGAGGAAATGCATCACTGGATCTCCCTGCTGCAGAAACCCAAAGGCGAATCCAAGGTGGATGGCCAGGAGTTCCTTGTGAGAGGTGAAAGGAAATACATGCCATTACATGTGAAACTCATCTTCTGCTTATAATCTGACAGGGAGACTTGGTTGTTGCTAACTCAGTCTAGGGTTTAGCTGCTCCCCAGAAGCTGTCCTTCTCTGCCCCCCTCTACCTTCCTGCCTGCTGCTTGCTGTGTCACGTGTGTGCTAGCCTTGGCTCTTACCTAATTCCCTGCCAGGTGGGGGGAAAAAAAAGCTTCATATGTTTCTTTTTCTGATGATAATTCTAGCCTATTTAAACATGTCTGGCAAATGCCACCAGGGGATAGGAAGGAGCATGGCTGCTGATGAGGAGCAGCTGGCTTAGATGGAGTAAAACATGACACTGTGGCTTTTGTTGGCAGCTCCTTCCTTCTGACACCTGTCATGTAGAGAGGGAGGGAGGGAGGGAGAGAGATCTTTGTGGGATTGCTGCTGTCCTCAGCTAAACTAACTAACCTGGTTATGGTAGACAAAGTGAAATGAGAGAAGTTGTCTGAGGTTGAGCAAAAGCTTTGAATTACATCCTTAGTCAGAGCTTAGTTGAAGATGGTGGAGCCTGAGTAGGGATCACACATATATTGCAAAATATTCACCCATTTGTTTTAAATATTTTTAAATTTCCTCTATACTTTGAGCTCATCACATGGTCTTAAATGTATGAAGACATTCCTGATCCAGTCTGTGGAAAGCAAGTGGATGAACAAATTGCCTTGCATCTTCCAGAAATGACTATGAAGAAATAAAGGTCGTGGAGTGGTCATGGCAAGGCAGAAGGACAGGAATAAGAGGGTCACCAAAATGTGGCAAAAGCCTTCCAGCATAGTCTTGAAAATTTCAAGGAGATTGAATGATACAAAGGAGACTATGAGACAACAGTTTGAGTACCTTAACTTCAAAATACTTAATTTCAAGTCAACAGTTCCTTTTATCTGATATTGTCCATTAGTCAAAGAGAAAAAGAAATGATTGTTTGCAGAGTATGCTCTGCTCTTCTTATTAAGATGTCTCTGGTACAGCAGAGTAGACACAAAAGCCTATGTTCCGTAAGATCTATATATTTTTGTTTTTTTGAGCCTCTTGGTTCAGCCCCACCGTTTCTGAACATTTTGCTTTGTGGGTGGACATTGCTTTTTACACCTCTGAGTAGAAAATTATCTTTTTGACAGCTTTAGCAATGCAGTGCAGGCTGTAATTTTTTTTCTGTTGAAGTATTGAATTTTCTTAATCTTTTTTTTTTCTTTATTTTGCAACAAATCTAAAATGACAGTGAAATTATTTGTCCTGACCATGGGAGCAAGAGATGCAGGTAATGACATGTTTGTGTTTCCATGCCAGGCTGGCTTCATAAGGAGGTTCAGAGCAGCAACAAGATGTCCTCCCTGAAGATGAAGAAGCGCTGGTTTGTCCTGACCAACACTGCCCTCGACTACTACAAGTCCTCTGAGCGCACAGCGGCCAAGCTCGGGACGCTCGTGCTCAACAGCCTCTGCTCTGTGGTGCAGCCCGATGAGAGGGTCTTCAAAGACACAGGTGAGAGGGAGAAGGTGGTAAAGAGCAGACTCCAGGTGTGCAGCTCCTGAAGAGGGGATGGTACAGGACTGTAGGGGTGTGGCATGTTGAGAAGGCAGTCTTGATGTCACCTGAGGCTTTGTGTGTGGCTGCGAACATCTCTGCCCATAGACACTGTAAGAGATTTGCAAAGTGTGCAAAGTGCCTCACACCTGACACAGGTACACAGTGCTGATGTTTCTCACTGAGTAGAGCCACTGCTTATCTCAGTGTTCCCCAGGCAAGGTAACAGGTGTGAGTTCCTGTAGTTGACAGTAATTATTAGTACATCTCCAGAACTGTCACTTTGTAGCATGATCTATGTTTGTCTCTGAGGTCAGTGTTAACATGTTCAGTAGCAGCCATCCCATACACTGTAAGGGATGTACAGTGCATGTGTTATGGTACCACTCAACTTGATAGAAACAAAAGATAGCAAAGGCCCATTTGCTTTCTGTGCAACATGACAGAGTTCTGGGAGGGCAGGATCTGGCATGATCCTCCATTGCTTGCCTTAGGAGTTGGAAGGGACCCCAGGTTATCGGATAAAGGGTGAATCCCTCATACAAAGATTGTGAACCTTAGAAAAATACTTGAAATACTGGACATTTGAATGCTGGAATTGTTTGGGATACCTTTTAAAAGGGCTGGAAGCCGGAAGTATTTAGTAAAGGGAGATGAGAGGAAATTTATTCTGCTCATTCAGAAGAAAGTGTCCACATTTTTGGTATCAACAGATGTCTAGAGCTGCCTTTAGCAGATAGAATTGCCATCACGTTGACACATTCTCTCAGGTTGTCAAACATATTTTTAAAAGTTCTAAGAGTTGATTTGGCAATCTGACTAGGTGTGTAGAGTGGTCATTTTCCAAGTGATTAACAGGATGGTGTAGTCCAAATGCTGTCTGTGAAAGTGAGCTGCCTGGTTGGCAGGCAGGTAGTCAGGTTACAGTGCAAGATACTTCAATCTTGGAAAGCTGTCTTTGTACCAAACTCTGGACTGGGACTTGCCTATTTATAAATCTGTTTTGGCAATGGGGCTGTTAATGTCTACCCTAGTGGATTTTAACCAGACATACTGTATATTGCTATGAAAGCAGCAGGGGTTTTACATCAGCCACAAGCTACAGGCAAAAAGAGAATCAATGATCTCTTAATAATCAAGTCCAACCACTAGCCTAACATTGTCAAGTCCACCACTAAGCCACCCTAAGTACCACATCTACACATTTTTTTAATGCCTCCAGGGTGGGTGATTCAACCAATTCCTTGGACAGTCTGTTGGCAGTCCTTTCCTCTTGTCCTATTGCTTGCTACCTGGGAGAAGGCACAGACCCCCAGCTGGTTACATCCTCCTTTCAGGTAGTTGTAGATAGTAATAAGCTCCCCCTTGAGCCTTATTTTCTCCAAGCTGAACACCCCCAGCTCCCTCAGCCACGGGACTTGTGCTCCAGCCCCTTGCCCAGCTCCATTGCTCTCCTTGAGAGCTGATCTGGTCCATAGCCTTCCCTGGTATCAAGGCTGACCTGATGGACCTGTAGTTCCCCAGACTCTCCTTCTGGCCCTTCTTGTAGGTGAATGGCACAGTTCCTAACCTCTAGTCAGCTACATAATAGGGCAGCCAGTTTCACCTTCCAGGTTTGTTTCCCCCTTTGTTTCTGCCAGGCTACTGGAACATCATCGTGCACGGGCGGAAGCACTCCTACAGACTGTACACCAAGCTGCTGAACGAAGCCATGCGCTGGGCCTCTGCCATCCAGGGGGTCATCGACAGCAAAGTGCCCATAGAAACACCCACACAGCAGCTCATTCGTGACATCAGGGTAGGTGGCAGCCTGCTAATTCCCACCTGACTTGGGAGCAGCCAGACCACCACTGGCCTAACCCAGTCATTGCTGAGAATGTGGCAAAAATGGGGTTACTGTCTTAAGGGGAAAATGAAAAAGGGTAAAAAAATAAATTCACACAACTGTGCAACAAAAAAATAATCAATATTACATGAATTTTATTTTGCTAGCTGGTCTCCATAAGTCTAGACTATGACTCTCTGCAATTAAAAATTGCATGCAGGATTAGACCATCAAGTTATTTGCAAATCTCTGCTCCATCCTTTCCGCTCCTAAGCATCTGTCAGACACAAATACAAAAAAATTCATTCCTACCAGCTATCTGACTTTGATGTGCCCTGAAGATCTCTTCATACCTTAGGCTTGCATGGTTAAATATCAGAGTAAAGGGTGGAAAGATAATATCCTTCAAAATAGCAGAAATTGTACCACAGGAGAAATTTTTGAGAATAAACTTGCCAGAAACTTTGGCAAATAGACCTAGAATCATTTAAGAAGACACACCAAAGCAAATTTCAGAAGTGTGTTTGTGATGACCTCTAAACTAGATGCAATTAGATAGTTTTTATTTAGGAAGAAAGAGCTGGGAGTGATTGTAGAAAACGGTCGGAAACTTCAGCTCCGGTTTCAAGGACAAAAGGAACATAATTTATTGTTAGGAAGAAGTCTAGGACAAAATGCAGAAGAAGAATGTGATCCAGTGTGTATGGTAGTGACAGGCCCAGATTTTGAGCACCATGGAGCATTTTGGTTGTTCATTCTGTAAACCATGTAGTACAACCAGACAAGTTGAGAGCAGGCTCATTATTACACACTGAAAATGGTTGTAGTCAGAAAGTCCATTAACCATGTCCTGTTGAAAGCTTGAAGGACATAGGAGAGAGGGATCATGCCACATGTATTATGCAAACCATGCTTGAAGGCAAGATTCTGTGCTTGGTGACTTGTGGGATGATGTAGCATGGCTGTTCTTGTGTTTAATTTTCAGAAATAATGTACAGGGTAATTTTTAGGTACAGATTATGCTTTGATCACTTAATCCCCCTAGGCACCTCAGAAATTTAGAAAAGGTGCTTGAGCTTGAACCTAAATGTGTAAGGGCATCCTGCAAAGGACTGTGTCTGTTTGAGGATAATGACTTTTTGCTTTCTTTTCCAGGAAAACAGCACAAACTTTGAAGTAGTGGAACAGACGTATAGGAGGAACCCAATCTTGAGATACACGCAGCACCCCTTGCATTCCCCACTGCTCCCATTACCCTATGGGGATGTCAGTGTCAACTGTAAGTATTTTACCCAAGTGACAGAATCCACTCACATTTTGAGGGTCATTGAGGAGCCTGAGCACCACAAAATGGGCCTGTAAGCTCTCTCTGTGCAGGTGAAGTCTGTTTGGGGCAGTGTGGCCCACAGTGTTCAGAGAGGGAGGGGGCCCTTTCTTTTCCTTTCTTCTCTGCACTGTGTTCATTTTCACTGCCTCTTATCATGGGAGCATTGAATCTTAGGGTAAATGGGGGCAGATAGTTTTATCATCCATCCAGGGGGCATGCAGCCTGTCATCCTCTAGCCACAGCTGGGTTGTGAGTGGCTCCATTGGAAATACTACAATAGGATTACATCTTGCAGCTGGCAGTGGGGTAGTCTTTCTTCAGAAGTTTTCTTACAGTTCTTACCGTTTTCTGCTGTAAAACCAGATTAAATGAACCCTTTTTTCAAAAGTGTCAGAAACAAGAAAGAGCTAGAATAATGGGCCACCAGAAACCAAAGTGATTTGTTGATGATTACAGACTGTTTGACATACTAAAACTGAAAGCTGGTGAAGAACTATAGAAGAATGTCTCATTTGGAGAGACTGAGCCACAGAATCTTTTAAGAAATTAATTTCAATCAAAGCAACATATTTGGGAAAAACAGTCTGCCACACAGGTAGTGATCTAGCTGTGCTTAGGAAAGTGAACATCAATTTACATATCTTATGAAAATGTCAACTCTAGTGGTACAGTTCTGAGTACAGAAACAAAACAGCTAATGTAAGGTTTTGAAAGCTTAGAAAAGGAAAAATAAAGTCTTTGTGCAGCTGTATATGTATCATACACCTGCATCGTGAGTACAGGAGACAGTTTTGCCTTCTCCATCTCATCAAAGATAGAGGAGATGTAAAAACCTACCCAAAGATGATCAAAGGTATAGAAGAACTTGCCTACAATTATGTGACTAAATAGAGAGCAGGATTCTTCAGCCTCAAAATGAAATTTTTAGGATCAGAAGAATGTCATGGAGAAAGTGAAAGGATATTAGGTCTGTCACAATCCAATTACTTGGCAGATTAAAAGCACAGAGAAAGAAATTCTGAAATACAGGAAAAATACAGAGCAAACACACTGTGGAACTTACTTTTTAGAGCTGTGTCTTTGTTTTGTATAGTTAATACATGGCCATTGGGGAAGCAGTGGCTGTACAGGAGATTCAGAAGGACCTAAAGCCCAAGATGTGCACAGGAGGATGCAAGCCTGCATCTGAATGTTATCACACGTGTCCGAGCAGTTCAAAAAGCAGACATTTAGGTGCTCAAAAAACTCAGGTTTTGGGCTAAGCATTTTAAATCTAAACAATCGGTATAAGATGCATTTGTGGTACAGCAATTTGCCTAAGTTCTGTATTGGCCCAGGGGTCAAAGCTAATACAGACACAACACAGAATTTGGAATTAAACAAGCCAGGCTTCAGTGGCCACATTCTATTACTTTGGTTGCAGACACTGAAGCCTGAACTAGATTTCAATGTTCAGTTCCCTTAAAAATATTACTCTGCTTTTCTGCGCAGTCTATCCAGAAATGGATCGGGAGTGGTGACAAATCAGATGTTGGCAAATACAAATTAAAACTACACTTGAACATTGGGAGAGGAAGCATTGATGAATTTAAAGTATAAATTTAAGTTCAGGATATGCACTAGTGCTCAGGTTGCTGTTCTTCCATGACGGAGGAGTAGAGTTGACAGTAGTAATGCTGGGCCAGTAGAAAATGAGGGAGATGCTCACCTCTTGTCATCTTCGTGATTGTTCCCCAGTGCAACAAGAGAAGGGTTACAGCAGCTTACAGGATGAAGCAGTGAAGATCTTTAACTCCCTTCAGGAAATCGAGACAGTGTCTGACCCCATACCCATTATCCAAGGCATCCTGCAGACCTGCCATGATTTGAAGCCCCTCCGTGATGAAGTGTACTGTCAGCTCATCAAGCAAACCAACCACATGCCACATCCCAACAGTGCTGGCAACCTGCACCACTGGCAGCTGATGACCTGTATGAGCTGCACTTTCCTGCCCAGCAGAGGGATCCTGCGCTACCTCAAGTTCCACCTCCGAAGGTGAACGTCTCTTTCGTTTGCACTTGTTTCCTTTTGCTCTTCCTGATCTTCCACTGCTTGTTGTAGTTACCTGTCTCACGCTCTTGCTGTGCAAACATCTTCCTGTGGTGTTCCAGCCTCCTACCTTTGCCCAGTTCTTACCACCAGCTTTTCTGTGTACTCGGACTCCCTCCCCTTGCCGCCCATCTGTTGTGTCAAAAGGATGTGGAATAAATGTAAGTTACCAAACAGAATACCATGAGACTGTGTTGCAGTGGATTTACAGCTGATGACCTGCTGCTTACTAATGTACATATAAACATTACCAAGCTGCTGGTAAGGTGAAGTCTGTACTTTCATGCTCATGGAAATCTGTCCTACCTTGCAGCTGGCACCGGCAAAAAGCATACTATGAAGTAGGAGAGATACTGTAAATCCAATTTATAATTTTTCAAGATTTCTTTAACTAAGCACATAATGCTTACAATTAGTATTTTTAATCTGTTTTAACCTCCCATTTTCATGAATTAAATAATTTGCATTTCTTCCCAAGTCATCTTCAGCATCTAATGCAGCTTTACAAGGCAGTCTGCACTGGGCCTGATCTGCAGCTGTGTAACTTTACTCCATTCCTAATGATGAGCAAGGTCAATAAAATCTATTTGATTCCTTCCAAGCTAGGAAAGAGTGAGATGAGTTTTGTGTCAATATATCAAATAGGTATATCCATGGCCTGGGTCTAAGAGATTCAGATACTCCATGGAGCCATTTCATTCTTTTATCACTGGAGTTGAAAATAGTGTTATACTTAGACATGCTGGTCTTGGAGGAAAGAGAACAGTGTACAGGTATCTGCTTTCTATCTTCTTAATTCTCAAACATACTGTAGATATGGCTCAAACATAGCCAGCAAATTTTAAAAAAACAACCGAAAACATTAGGAAAAAATAAAAAAGTTTACATTTGATTTCACAGTTTTTATTCTCAGTGTTGTAAATTGAGATTGTCAATCCTGCTGTCTTAAGCTGTCACTAAACTCCTGAAACTTTGAACTGCTTATTTCATATATTGCTGAGAAATGCCACTGAAATGACTTTCAAATTACTAGTAAAAGCAGATTGTATTGTTTAGGAAATAAACTTGATTTTTGTGTGGTTGCATTTGACATCAGCATCTCTACCAAGCTCTTGCAGTAGTCTCATTTCTAAGGTAACATGTTGTTCACTGTGTAATGGGATTTTTTTTTTTTTTTGCTTCTCTTTACAATTAGGGTAAAAGATCTCTTTCCAGACTCAGAAATAGATAGGTATGCACAGTTCATAAGTGATTCCCTGAAGAGAACAAAGACAAGGGAGTTTGTGCCCTCCCAGGAGGAAATACAGGCTCTTCTTACCCGTGAGGAAATGACCACGACAGTGTATTGCCATGGTGGTGGCTCCTGCAAAATAACCATCAACTCCCACACCAGCGCTGGGGAGGTAATGCATCAGTAGGATTAACCAGATGTGAGCACATCTGTGTCTGGAGAGTGGGTCTGTTGACCCAATATTTTATTTTTTTTAATGACAACTCTTTTGCTATTTCTTTGGGAAAAGTTCAGCTTATTCTACAAGGCCAGGTTGTAGAGTATCACTTGAAAACTGTGTTGCAAAATCTAAACACTTCTGGTGTTCTCCCCCTTGTCTGAAATTTGCTAAACAGTTTTCTGGACAAGGAGAGATTGCAGTTCATAATGGAATCCTTCTGAGAGGGTTATTTCACCAGTAACTTAATCATTAGCAGGTCAGAAGCAGGATTCCAGGTTGCAGTAGTCATGTCTGTGAAAACATTAGTGCTAAACAGAGCAGAAAGTGGAATTGTTACTAGAGGAACTGAGAATGTCACCGTGACATCTGAATCCATTATGTGCCTATATCTTGTGCAGAATTCTAATTCCCTCCTCCTCAAAAGGGTAGGGAAGATTGAAAAGATTCAGAGAAGAAAAGCAGGGATGATCAAATACAAGTAATGACTTCATTGCAGGGAATGATCTTTTAGGGTTAGAATTCTTTAATCTGAAAACACAGTAATTAAGGGAGATTAAATGTGCTGGAGATGTATGAAATGATAGGTGTCCTGAAGAGGTACTGATTCTTCATTGTGAAAGGGGGAGTGATGCCCACTGTGTGATGTGTCTGGTTTTGCAGGTGGTTGAGAAGCTGATCCGAGGCTTGGCGATGGAGGACAGCCGGAATATGTTCGCGCTCTTTGAACACAACCAGCAGGTTGACCGTGCTGTGGAGAGTCGGGTGATTGTGGCTGATATCTTGGCCAAGTTTGAGAGGTAAAAGAATGCTTCATGAACCCTTTAATTCCTAGTTGGATGTAACACTGGGTTTCAGAATCCAGGGTTACCTTCAGATTGTGATTTGCACTGTGAACATTCCAGTACCATGGTACTTCTCCTTACTGGGTTTTTCCCTTCTCATTCTCTTGTATATTTTACAGACTTGCTGGCTCTGAAGAAGAAGAGGAGGAAGGACAGTGGCAACTGTATTTTAAGCTTTATTGCTTCTTGGATATTGAGAATGTTCCCAAAGATGGTGTGGAATTTGCCTTCATGTTTGAGCAGGTAAGCAAACTCTGGGAGAATGATTTGGTTTCCAGGATGGCAAAAGCACACAAGAGGATACAGAAAACTGGTTTACCTTTCATTAGAAGTGGGAATTCTGGTTGTTGCAAAAGAATTTAGTGTGTTGGATTTTTGCCTGGAATCTACTAAGCAGATAGACCATGAAATTTTCTAGGGAACATGAGTATTAGAACAAAGGCAAGAAAAGCTAGCAAAGACTTAGAAAAAATGAAACACTAATAATTTTTTTTTTAAACTTGGTCTTTAACTTTAGAAGGCAGAGAAATTCAGGTACTGATTTATGAGAATCATTAAAAGTAGCTGCTTGCAGAACATAGATGTAAAGAAAACTGGAACATCTCTCTGTCTATTACCAGAACTAACTAAGAACCATCTTTTGGGCAATTTCTTTTGATTAACAGAGAGGCACTAGAAGAGTACTGCAGACAAAGGAAAGGAGAATGTAGTTGACAATATTTATCTGCTGAGTAGTCTTACTTTTTTAAGTCACTGTACTCCATGGCACAGTGATACTGGCAAGATCAGAGGTCACACTGGTATGAAAGAGACTTGCAGCTGGAATGTAAAACTAAACCAACTAGAGCACCCAGCTGTGTGATTTGTCCCATCTGTATTACTTCAGTGAACACTGACCTTGCCTCAGAAAATCATAGAAAATTACTGAATCTGTGTTAATGGCAGTCAGTCATGAAGACTGAAACTCACTCATAGTCAAATGCATGGCATTTACATCACTCAGATGATGGTTCCATTCTTGAAATGAATCAACTCCCTCCTGACAGGGCTTTCAGTCTACACAGCTTTAACTGGCAGAGAGAAGTAACAGTAGGAGAGTAGGTGTTACCCAGACATTAGATGGATGTGCAAAAAGCCCCATTAATAGATTTCCCAGAAAAACAGGCAAAGGGAAGCAAGAAGATTAGTGGAGACATCAGGTGAAGGAGGAAGAAGTGGGAGGTGCTTTTTTGTAATGAAACTGAGGTTGAGAATCTTGAATTTATTATCTATTACTCTGGTGTTGAATATAATCTTCACACAGGAGCTGTAGCTGGTACAGTGAAAAACAAATTGCTTCAATTCTGGTCTCTCTCATCTGTTCCAGACCTAAAAGGATCTCATTGTAGGACTTTCTGTACAGGATAGGAGCCCCTCAAACATCTCTGTCCTGTTCAGGCTTGCAGAAAGGGTTGTTCCTCCCCATATCAACCACTTGGGTTTGATATATTTGACATATTTATTCCAATGTCTGCTCCAACCTCCTGAATTCTGTGTATCCTACTGGGATCAGCAGAAGTGACAGGACCCAGATGTGAATAAAGTGTGCTTTTGCTTTCTAATGGGTTTGGGCACTTTCTGTTTGTAGGCTCACGAAAGCCTCATAGCCGGTCATTTTCCTGGGCCAGAGGACACTCTGCAGCGTCTGGCAGCTCTGCGGCTGCAGTACCTTCATGGAGATTATTCCAAAATAAGCTGGACCCTTGATGGAATCTACCCAGTTAACAGGCTGAAATCCAAAATACTGCACTCAACAAAGAGCAGCAGCAGTACCAGTCACACTCTGGAGAGGAGACGGACCAGCTTCCTTGAAGGGACATTGAAGCGCAGCTTCAAGACAGGGTCTGTAAAGAAGCAGAAGGTAGAAGAGGAGCAGATGATGGAGATGTGGGTAAAAGAAGAGCTTTCAGCTGCTCGGGCAAGCATAGCACAAAAATGGACCAAGCTGCAGGGGCTCTCTCAGCATCAGGCCATGGTGAAATACATGTCCATTGTAAAGGAGTGGCCAGGTTATGGGTCAACCCTCTTTGATGTTGAGGTGAGTGATTAATAAACTCCTAAAACCACAGCTGAGGAGAGGTATCAGTCTGGAGAACGGATAAAGCTGTGTGTAACAGGTGGGAATTTTGGGAACTGGATACATTTTGCCTTAGTAATCTCAGAGAAAGCCTGCAGTATCACAATACCCAAGAGTTATGACACAGAGAGCACAGAGCAAGCAAGGCAGGGCATACTGGTAAATGAAGGGAGACAATGGATTCCCACTTTGTTAGAATAGTGGTGGAATGGGGGAGGAGAGAAGAGTTTAAGAAAGCGGTGGCTAGTGAAAGTCAAAGTAAAGCAAAGCTCTGCTGTTCTTGCCAGCAAACGTGCAGTCCTGGTCTGCAGCAGTACAACAGAAACTGGGCAGACTGGGGCGTGTTCAGCACTGTGCTCAGCCTGCTACAGGCAGAGGCCACAGTTCACTTCTGTCAGTTTTGCTGCTGCCAAGGTGGATCACCATGGAAGTTGCTTGCACTCATTGCATTATCTGTAAAATAAGAAGAATATTGACTTGCTGCATCACTTTAAAAATCTGATGAGAGCTGTCCCTATTACAATTATTTATTTCTCAACTAGTATTTGACTCACAGCTGTGTCACGTCCGAATCTTTGCAGCAGAAGTGCCTCCAGCATAGATTCTGCAAGTACCCTGGTTTGTGTATTGAATTGAAATGTCCTATAAGAGCTAGAAACAGAGGGCTTTTTCTTGAATGGAAAGTTATGTGATCCTCCACTGCATTTATGCAGAAGGTCGTGTTTCTCTTTCTGCAGTGCAAGGAGGGTGGATTCCCCAATGATCTCTGGCTTGGCGTCAGCACAGAGAATGTGTCTGTCTACAAACGAGGGGATCCTAAACCACTAGAAACTTTCCAGTATGAGCACATTGTTTTCTTTGGAGCACCACAGCCCAACACCTTCAAAATTACAGTGGATGAGAGAGAAATGTTCTTTGAAACCTCCCAGGTACGTGAAAGCACACAGCCACTTCAGTTAAGCTTCAAGGAATAGAAGAGCTCTTGACTAGTGGACTACACAGCCAAGGGAAAACATGAAGGGAGCTTAAGCCTAAAGGGCCTGATACCTCTTCTTGAATACAGGGATGAACAAAATAATAGGCTGGTTAGAAAGTGAAGGAAGTTGATTGGTATTCCAGTGCATCAGGAGTTTCCAGTTCTGGGTGCTCTTCAGTTTGCCTGGTTTTTTTTTTTTTTTTTTCACTCCTTTCCAGTAGATGAATGGGGAGTTTCACACTTAAAAAAAGATTTTGTAGAATGGGAGTTCCTTTTCTTTGAGCTAAAAATATTTTAAAGTGTTGCTACATCAGAGTACAAACTTGTCAAGCCTTTCTCTTCTTACTGTCATGTTCACATTTAATACTAACATGCAAAATTGATTCTGTCATGACTTTGGAGAAGGGAAAGCTCTTTCAGCAAAATGTCCTGTGTGTGTCAGTGCACTGAGGTTTTCAGAGTGCTTATGCTGTGTGCTGTGTTCTCTCCCCAGGTGGGTGAGATAATAAAGATCATGAAAGCATACATCAACATGATCGTGAAGAAACGCTGCAGTGTCAAATCAGCCACCAGCGTGGACAGTCATGCAAGCATCTGGACTAGGTGATACGGATGAACTGGCACTAGTTTAGTCATGGGTATCTGCAACTTGCCAGCACAAGTGTAGCAAAGATGTTTTTTAAGAATTCAACTGACTACTGTATTTAAAACCTGAAGTGACATCTACAGTACCATAGGATTTGCACCTCTGCCCAAAGACATTAAACAGTTACAACTGTTGTGAAATACTAATGGCCCAAAACTTGTTTTCCCCTTGATTGTTTGATGAACAATGTACCTTAAAGAAGCAAAGTCAGAAGCATCTTCCTCCTCCGTGTCCTCTCTGCTGCTTTCACTATCACCTGTAATACTGGCAGAAAAATTTACAAGGATCATTTCTGCAGGACAGGAGACAGACTTAAGCTTCCTTAAGAATTTTGAACATGCAGACATCTGGGATCATGTGATCACAGCATGGTCTGCTGAAAGAATATTTATTTATTTTGCAAACAAATCTAAAATATAAATCACTGTGGGTTTTGTTTGTTTTTTTTTTTTTTTTCAGGATATACTAACAATCTGATCTGGTCTTAAAAAGAAAAAGCCTTTGTATAATTGAAGTCAAGTGGTCCAACAGAGAGGTCAAACCCTACTCGAGAGAGCATTAAACAAAGAAACAAATAAAAACACCCAAGGTGGTTCTTTACCTTCCAGTAAAAGTTCACAGGTACACAATTGTAGAAGTGGCACTTTCAGTTAAACTATTAAATACTCCAGTCTGGGAGAAAACCTCTGGGACTGGCACCACTGAAATAGGCCCTAAGGTCACACTGCAAGCAGTGCCTCTTGCATAAAAAATGATGACTGCTGTTCTCCTGTACAGCCCATGAGAGGACATGGTTTTAGTAGCATTTCCAGAAGAGCTGCTCTTCACAAACTCCAGGTATTAGATGGAGGTTGGAGATTTACGTTGAGCAGCTTGCTTGCATTAAGATCCTTCTTTCTTTAGGGGGGATTTTAGGTGATGGGGCTCCCTGAACTTAGTTGTAAGTGAACTGTTTCCTACTGAGTAAATAGGTGCCTAGATAAATTGTTACAGGTAAGATTTTTAGTTCCTCTTTACTGCAGTAAGCAAAAGCCAAATCCTGCATCCATCCCAACTTTTAACAAGAACTGCTCACACATCACTGAATCCCCACATCCCCATCCAGTCTTCTCTAGGTCCTTAGTCCTCGGCAGAACTTGAAAACAATTCTATTTTGCCAAAACAACTGCTTCTTGGAGGTTTTTATAGCTACCTGCAATTTGAAGAAGCAGAATTTTTTTTCTTCTCTATGAAAAACATTCATCTTCAGTTTTTTTACTTCAGAAAGGTATTTAATTGTTTAAAACAATATTCACTATCAGTTCCATCATAAATTAGTTGCATTAACAAACAAGAAACCTGGTGGTGAGTGATTTCAGTGACCTTTTGTCTAGTCTTGGTATCCCAGAATGCAAAGGCGCATGAAACTGCAGAGCTGTATGTAATGTGGGCCTTCCACATTTAAAATTGGCTGTCTCCATTTCTGTAGTAGCAGCAGCTAGGGCCTGTTAGCTGTGAAACAGAAATTGCATAGTAAAGTAGGAGTTAGTATGCAACAGGTTCCATTCCAATTCATCATCAAATTGTGCCAATATTACTAATGCTGTGTTGCAGAGCACTAGTTTTGAGGGTGACAGTACAAGAAGAAATACTGTACATAACCCCTGCTCCTCTCTCATTTCCACTACACTGCAGCATGTGCAAACACACCATGCACTTGCTACACGATCAGTCAAAGAGGGTGGCCCGTGCTGTGCATCATCCCTTCAACTGGAGTTTTGCCTTAAATAGCATCACTGATGGAGCCCACAAACACCCCCTTGTTGTCACAAGGAATTAAAAGATGACCAGGTCACAGATGGGAGAGAACTGGAATGCAGAGGCCACCTGAGAAGCAACACTTTGTATACACTGCATACACTGGCTTGATCTCTAATGTATCAGACTAGGCTTGATTATCCATGTCCTAACTCTGCACTAGCTCTGTGTTCTGGCTCTTGGGTTGCTGCAGGCAGCTTGAACCCACTTGAAACATAACTCTCACTACTATTTGTTGTAATTCTGCTCATTTCTATAATAGAATTCCTTCTTCTGTCTTTTTTAATTTGTAACTGGCTTTACAAGATGAAAGTTTAATAAATTATTGGATTGCACAGGCTGTATTCACTTACAGGCATTGTGTGTCCATGTTAAGGGGTTTACTCAGAGCTTAACACTCAGAATGTGCAAGTGAAAATCAGGCGTCACCGGCATGAGGATACAACAGCCCTTCCTCCCAGAAGCAAGTTTTGGGGGCAATAGAAAATAGTTTGCTGCTAAGATGGGGAAGGTTTGTTTGCAACTTCTGCTTTTCTCTCTGGGGCTGTCACACCCTTGCTCAGTGGGAGATGTCCCACTGGTTCTGTGACATCCGAGCAAGGAATTAATTGTCTCCCAAGGCCCAATTTGTGGAATCAGCTCCATACCTTCTCTTCAGCACCTCCAAAGTCACTAATAACAGAAAATCACTTCTGGCTCAAATAAGCTGCCAGTTTGCACTTCCCACACAAGTGCATGGCCTGACCACGGTACTCGCTTAAGAGCTTGTGTCACTGAAATTGGAACTGGTAGCAGCTGTCAGCAACACAGACAGACCATCCCACTAGCAGACAAAAGTTCCCTCAATCCATACACAGGTATGGAATCCAAGCAGTGATGCGTAATCTCCATCATTATGCTCCCCTTGGTCAGATGCTCTGAGAGCCTCGGGACCCTGGAGATCAATCTATACAATATCACTTCCAACTGTTCACAGATTCTCTGTTCTCTATCTTTATCCCCTTTCATAGATTTTCCATGTCTTTATTGGAGGCTGCAAATGCCTCTGCTTACTGTCAGCTAGCCAGTCTCCTTTCTGGGCAGCTGTTGAATTTCAGACTGCACTTGTTTCATTAATACACCTCTATAAAGACAACAAACATGCACTGCTGCAGGTCCAGTATGACTACAACAATGCACACAAAGGCATTTATTGAGTGCTAGCCATGAATAACAACCCAGAGCGGTGCCCAACTAAAAGCCTTTTCTGACTCCCTTTTTAAATGTTTGATCACCCTGTTAGGTTGATATTCAGTCCCTCTGGGTCCACACCCAAGTATTTCTGTAATAGTTAATTCAATTTTGAATGCTCTGTTTATTTTATATGAACTAGTTTCTAGACAATTTATAATCAGCACCTACATCATAAACACAAAATGGTTTATACACAAAGATGCTGCGTCAGGTAAGTTGTTTCACAAAGTCATGTGTCTAGTTATTATTGGCAGTAAACTTGAAACATTTATTTGTACCTGGTTTTAAAACACACAGCCTCTCCCTATGTAGGCTGTGTATTCTATTATTACCCTGTGCATTTGCTTCAAAGTAACATGCTCCCCTTGGGCCTTTAAACAAATCTCACACAAGAATTCCAGCCCCCTCTGTAAAATATGAACTCCTAAATTGGTAGGATGTAAATTTGCCAGGCTCTTGGCTACTTTTTTGACCAGGGATTCCTAAAAAGCTGCTCTCAGCTTTCTTGCTTGCAGAGGAGGGGGACAGACCCACGCTGCCAAGGTTGTGGTGTTCTGTTGCTACAGGATGTTCCAGCTGTGCACAGTGGCTGTTGCAGCCCTTTCCCTGCAGCCCATGACAGGGCTCCATCTAGTGCCCTAATGGTCAGTGCTGCAAAGAGGTGTGAGAGAGGAGAGCTACAAAGAAGAATGGTGTCCACAGGAGAAAAAAAAAGATGGAATTTTAGAAAGCCAGTCTTTCCTCAAAGCAGCTCACCATGCAAGCTGTGGACAAATGTGATTTCCCATTATCCACACCCACTTATAATTCACACTGTCATTTAACACAGGACACTCTTCAAATACCCAGATTATGTTTATGAAAAAAAAGACATATCAATGAAAGTACAGTTGCTAATGGTGATGACATTCAATCATGCATATTTGAAAACCATCTCAACCCACTACTTTGTAAGTTTAATTCAGATATGCATATAAGGCCTGTTAGCTTAAACAAAGTGTAAGCACCATGGTTTTATACAATTATCTGCTCTGAATAGTCTCCTTAAAGGGAACATGACACATGGCATTTGAAAAGAGAAGTTCTATAGAAAGCAGGAGCAGTACTCTTACAATCTGTATGAGTGTCCCAAGACACAGCATGCAGAAAAAGATCTCTGTTCTCATTTGTTCTAGCACAAATGCATAAGAGGCCAGCATAATTCAGGAAGCACATTTTGAAATTATTATTTTGTATTGCTGGAATCCACTCTTTTAAAAGTCACCTCGGAGTAAATTACTCTATTTATGATGAAAAGTATTAAAACAAAGAACTGTTGTACTGTTTGTACTTATAGTCCCTTCTGCATTGGTAAAGAGAAATCCAAAAGGACTTCCAGTCTTTGTTGCAGTACTGTGTCATCACAATAAAAACCTCGTCTGGTATCCTCCCCTAGCCCCTCAAATCTGTAAAAAATCTTAGTTACTGATAGATATTATGATAAAATGTGCAGGAATTTTCAGTGTGCAAATACCATTCCTGTGGTTTAGCCATAAAGAATACACCCAAGATGACAGTATTTTATAAGGGCATCTATACTGTGCACCATTTGCAAGTTAATTTGCTATTAACAGAATATTCCCTCTCTTGTACTTTGTCAACTCCCATCATAAAACTCAGAACTAAATGGGAAAGGTCCATTAGAGTGGCAACTGAATTTATGCTCCAGTAAGGAATCTGTTTTTCCTAAGCTCTGTTCTTTAAATTGCTCATAGGTCTTCCTTTAAAACTGTGCAGTGTCTGTTCAATTTGGTCAATAAGAACTTTATGTACTTCTTGACAACAGAATGAATTTGACTAACTTTTAGAAACCTGGGTGTTATATATCCCACTGTGCTCCATACACACAGCAACAGCAGATGCATGAAGGGCCCAAACAGTAGTTCCAACTTGTAGCAACAAAAATTGTAATGTTTGGTCTTCATTTTTTGCAGCCACACCAAAACCAAAGAATCACTAGCAGGCCATGAAATTTACTTACTCCTTTCAAAAATGTTTACATGCGTAACATATGTCCAAAGCAACAAGCAGATGGTGCATTTGGTTTAAGGGAAAAATGCTGAGAAGTACAACAAAAGCATCAAGCCCAAAGAGTGCTCATGCATAAAGACTTGTTGATTTTTATGTCCATTAAGTTACTGACGCAGAAACACTTTTAAAATAAAAATGCTGGCTGGTGTAAAGGCAGTTGTGGATTAACCTTTCCGTGACCCAGAGTCTCCAAGGCCTGGGCAAAATTCAGGAAGAGGAACTGAAGTAGTACACTTTTTGCCTAAAGCTACCACAGCTGGCAGATATTCTGTGCTCTGGGATGAAGGAGTTTTAGGACTTCTCAACTCCATTGCTCTGGGACCTGGGAAAGCATTTCTCTGCTGCCATTTCCCTGTACATCATCTCAGTTAAGATTAATGTTTTTGAAGCAGATGACCTCGTTAGTCATCTTGCACAATAGGATGTTTCTCCCAGCAAACTAAAAATAACACTGCCCTTTGACCAGCAGTCAGAGATTTTGGGCATCTGGAATTCAGAGCTCAGACATCACTTAAAATGAAGACATCTTATGTTTTAATGGCAAGTGTTACTTAGCTGGAAGTAGTTTAACTTTGCCTATATTTTAAGAGGCATTATGGAGGGAGCCTTTATACACTGCCTTAATCTGGGCCTTGAGGTGCTAATGAACACCCTGATTAGAACAAAAAGGCACAGGGGAATGTTCTTTGTGTAAGCCTGAAGCAGCTTGATAAAAGCTAGGTATAACTAAGTTTTCAACTGCAAAAAGAAAATTAAAGGCATTCTTTTAAAATGCATCAAAGATGATGTATTACCTCTAAAAGTTTTCTTACTGTAGTAACACACATTTACTGGCTTTAATTCTGATCACAGCCCCTGCACTGTGCTTTTTTACCCAGTGATTAACGACCCATGACTTAGCTCTGATAACTGCTTCTATGGAAATAAAACCAGTGTAAGCAGTTCAGTGGTTTATTTAACTTTATTCTTTCAATAACAATACTGCCAAATAATCTTCCTGTGTATTTCAAATGAAGTAGGTTATTCACCTGCACTAAGGCCATAGTGCTTATGCACAAAGGAATTACCAGTGATTAGACAACTTGGGTGTGATGAAACAAACATGAGAAATGGGGCCTGAAAAAATTATTTACATCATTTATAAGAATAAAATATACAATTTTTAACAAAAAGTATATATCCTTTTGTGTTGAATCAGGATCTTACTACTAATTTCCACTTTTCATTTCAGACTCACACCTAAAAATGCTCAGAGTATAAACATCTATAAAACTATTAAATCTCAAAACATGGGAACGTGTAAATAATTTTTCCCATTTATTACCGTAGTTAGAAAAAGACAATAACCAATATTTATTTAGTCCATTAAGTTAGAAGTCATTTGGCAAAGCACTTAGGCATAAAAGCGAAACCAGAAGACATCAGGAACCAGACTTTGCAGCATTTCAAGCACTTCTCATACCAGTTAAAGAATGAGAGTCATTTTCCTCATAACGACATTTTCTACAATGAAGTTTTGTTTTTACCTCAGGAAAAGCAAATGTTCACAATTGTGCCCAAAAGTACCAAAACAAACAACAAAAGTGCTTAATTTGATCAGCAAACTACCACAATGGCTCCCTTACTGTGCCCCTTCAGGCTGCTCTTTTAACAAGCTCAGAGTGTATCTACAAGGAGTTCTCTACTTCTCAACACAAATGATAAACACTTCCTTATCAAAATAGTGCAAACAGGAACAAAGAAAAGTGCCATCAACATAAGTAAACTGCAGGAAAAGAAGGCAGTTGAACACTGTGACCTTGCTCTGCTGCTTCAGAGAAATCAGTAGTACTCTTCTCAGCACACCAGGCCAATGTATTCCTATTTACCACCTCATGCCACCACTACATGCAGAATGGATTTGGTCTTTGGCATATCCTCCTTCATAAAAGTAAATGCACCTGTTCTTTGTACTGTGCATTCAAAAACATCAAAAGACTTTTTCAAAACAATAATTGATCAAATCATTGAGTAATTAATATATACAACTCTGTCTTCCCTTTTTCTCTTTATAGTGTTCTTTGGAGTGCATAGGAAAGTCTACAGTGACACATCACATACAAAAATCAAGTTTCAGTTTTATGAAAAATACTCAAGTATTTTTAGCATTTATGTACACAAGTTTGTTTACCATATATTCTCAGTCTTTCCTTAGACATATCTTTTATCTTCTTTCTTGGACAGATGACATATTTCACCTATAAAGTTATAGATTTACTAACTATAAAATTAGGCATTTAATTCTAGTAGAAATAAGAGTATTGGGAGAAGTAAATTTTAAGTGTATTCATTAAAGTGATGTTGCATGAAGTACTGTTGGCATTAATTTGTTCCATCAAAAATTCCAGTAAAGAGAGAGAATACTATAAATTAAAAAAATACAACCGAACTCTAAACACCTTGCATCTTATAAGCCTGAGGCCAAATATAAAGAATTACCATTAAATTGAATAAAAATTGCACTTGTATATAAACAAACTAATTTTAGCCCCCATTAATAACCTTGTTGCTTTTCAAAAAAGAAGTAATAAAACATCAAGTAGCTCATTTCTTATGGCTTCACATAGTGAAGTTCATGCTTAAATTGAACAGAAGAAAGCTTTTCAATAGCCATCTTTCAGCTATCTGTGAACATATCATCAGTTTCATCATCATTCATCCCTCTTTGGTAGCGTACAGAAGAGAAGGCACTCCAGTGAAGACGCTTCTTTTTGTAGAGGTAAAATACCAGTCCAACTATTAAAACCAAGATAATTAGCAGGGCAAATGCTACAGCCACACCAGTATGATTAGAACCTGAAATAGAACAAAAGAGGAATGGTTTTTATTTAAGAGTTCTGGCAAGAACATTTTGTCATAGGGTTGATGCTTAGGTAGCTACACATTAAGACTGCACAGTTAGCTCAAGTCAAGGCAAACTGCTTCCTATCAATAGTCTTCACTTCATCACATGGGAAGTTAGATGTTGATTCATGCAGGAATGCATCAACCAATTTTTGATCATTCTGTTGTTAATTTACTAATATTTAGGTTGGAAGGGACCTCTGGAGTTCAAAAAACCTACTTGCAAAGCTGCACTCATTTAGAGGTTTGTATACTTCATAAATCTAATGAGATCCTAGGCTCTTGGAAGGGAAGGTAATTATACTCCCCTCAGACTGAAGAGATCTTGTTGAGGTCTTCCTTATTGGCACAAAGTTTAATCTATTCCTGCATTTCCACTTAAGTGAAAATGTATACAAAATCAGAAAGATTCCACTGCTTCTCGAGAACTGGCTTGCTTAATGCTCAGTTAACTGCTTGCTTTCCTGTACAAAGCCAAGGATGAGGGAGTAAAGGCTTGAGTTTTTTTCTGGAGTTATGGGGTGACATTTCCAGAAGCCTCCCAAGACTGAAACCACAATGTGCAGTACTTGCTTACAAGCAGAACTCTTTCTGATTCCAACTACACAAACTCACCCACAACAGATACCCTGTGGTAAGAAGCAATGGCAACAACTCTACGCTTTCTGGACATTTCAGTTCTGTTCCTTACCAACTGAGTGGATAGTGAGAGCCAGCAGAAGTAAATTCCTAGACAATTTGCCACTGAATGCAGTTTTATGGCTAAACAACAAAAGACTCTTGCTTAGGCAGAAGTACTTGATGGGCTCTTTTGTGAATTGCACTTCCAGTATTTCAACACAGACTTCATCCAATAAACCAGAAATTCCTGAAAACAGTCTCTACAAAATCAATTCTCTGCTAAAACAACACTTTCATACCTAAAGGTGCTTTACAAACCACTCTGCTTCGACTACGTGCACAGTCAACTTTGGACCACATGCCAGTTGTGGACAGGATAACACTGCATTTTTCATTGGCTTCTGCAGTTTTATTCTCCCAGTTGACATATTTAACAGATGAGCCATCCAGCCAGTTCAGGGACCGTCCTGTTGAAAAAAACATTACTTAGGCTAGATCACCAAAACATCCTGTAATGCTACACAATGTCATTCACAACCTATTGATCTCTTTGCATTGCTAAAAAGAAAAGGGCTGACTAGCCATCCCACATATTAAAAGCAGTAAATATGAACACAACTTTTAGCCACCCCTCTTCTCTAGACCTTTAGCAATTGATGCTGTTGCATCAAACATTAGAGAGAAATAACAGAGGTGGGAAAAATTAATTTCAGGGACTCCTGATTACCCTAACTGCAACAGGAAGAGATTTAACTACAGTGAAGTCCTAAGTTCTTTAAACTGTTAAATGACAGATTCCAACGTCAAGTAGAAATTACTGTAGGCTACCAACGCTACAGAATGTTCTTATTTGAGGATTTATGCATTTATATTTACAATATGAAACATTCATGCTCATTCATTGTTGCTACCTCTTACCCTTAAAGCTCTGATCCAGGCCAAGCCATACATTCTTGGTGATGAGATCATGTTCCTTTATGTGTGTGCTCACAAATGCATTTTCCTCAGCATCCACTATAGTCAGAAGTGTTGCTGAAGGATCTAAGAGGCAGAGGAAATCAGTCAGAATTGCAACTTACACAATTTTTCATGATGCTGGTACACTGAATCTATTTGGGAACAATTACTATGGGAAAGGGCTTGTAAAATTAGCTTAGAATAACCTTCTGAATAAAGACATGAACCTCCCATCCCCTAAAATACAGCATGTTTTACAAAATGGCTTCAGATGGCTTGTTATTCTACCAGGTCATACAGAATAAAATGGGAGTAAACTTACTGCAGCTGCAGACTACATACATGGAAGATATCAAGAGATATGCCTGATTACTAGTCTTGCCCAAGTAATAGGCTTTCAAAAATATAGTTGAACAAAAACTCAGCATTTTGCTGAGTCTAATTTCTAAATCAATCCTCCCACCGTGCCTCAGGTTTTTATGTACAGTAATTAAGGAATAAGAGGGAGGAAAGGGCATGCTAGAGAGGCATGCTCAGAGTGTACCCATCCTCTACAAGTATATATAAATATAAGCCAGGTGCTTTCTCTTTCAACTACCAGAACAAATTTGACTCAACAGAAAACTGCATCCAGGACTGGGTTCTTTAGATTCTAAATAGTGAGTCCAAGGTCACACCATAAAATAATTCCATAAAAGAAAGTTACATCAGTCACTAACTTCTGTGTTAGGGTGATTAAACCTTCTGTCCATGAAACTGATGAACATTGTCTCTGCAATACAATTCCCCATGCAGCTCAGCAAAGACAGACAGAAAATCCTTTAATGTGACATAACATTAGGTTTGTTACATGCTTTAATATCTATAACATACATACCCTTTGAACCATTTGATAAGTCTAGCAAGCTCCCTATTAGCAAGCGGCTATGGCAAAGATATAATAAGAAAGCCCTGCCAACAGCACTAACTTTGCATGCAGATAAAATGTCTTCCGTCAAACCACAAGCATTAAACCTCTGACTCTTCAACTGGCTACCTGCATTTTATCTACTGATACCTGTGTGCCAAATGATCTGTAGCATGTTGCAGTATTTTATTAAGACTTTTCCTCAGGTATTCAAAGATAAAGCTTGCTATTGCATTTCCTAAACTCAAGGAGCATAAAAATGGCAAAGCTGAAGTACAACCAGTGTAAGATTTCAGGTTGTTGGGTTTTATTTCTTCTCAAATAGTGGACTTCTATAACAAATTGTAATGTGATAAAGAGTCTAAACCTACTCAGCTTCTTGCAGATTCTCTTAGCCTCTTCCACGTTATACACGGAAAAATTGTAGAATGCCATGTCAAAAGCATAACAGTGATCCCTGTACTGTTCCCACTGCAGGGAGCCACTGCTCTGTGGGCATCCAGAGGCTCTGCTTGCTTGCTTTGGCTCTAATTTTCTTTCTGCAAAGACAAAGAAATTGATGTTATTTCGGCTGCAGCAGTTTGTGCCCAGTCTCTGGAATAACACGACAATAAGTATTAACAAGGGCTACTACTCCAACCAACAACCACTATTCAATTAGTTTACATTCCCTCTTCTTGAGTCATGGATGAATTTATTTAAAAATGAGCACAAGACAAATCCCAAATGGTTGGAAACAATTTTTATTGTTTTTTTGTGGTTTTTGACATTTATGGTGTATATTTGATAAGTATTTTGATTTAGAAAAGATACATATATTTGATATTCCTATCTCAGGTGCTCAAGAAGTAACCAGATTTGATTTAAGTTTTCACCACTGGAATGATGAGAATTTATCTCCCTGAAGTATTAAAAGTGTTTTATCATTCCTGATAGAAAACTCTTCTTAAAAAAGGAATCATGTGCAGTATTTCAAACTTGATTTCTACTTCTAAATACAACATGTAAACACAACTACACAAAACCTTAAAAATAACACTTACTGTTTGGAGGGCTGTAGCAAATGGCACCTTCAGCAACATTAGTACATTTTGTACGGTTCCAAAATCCTTTAGTATCCAAAAGAACACAGTTCTCAGTAGTATTTGAGTTTTTTAATTCCCAGGGGTAGTAGTCAAAGTCACTTCCATCTGACCATTCAAAATTAGCTTTACTTCCCTAATAAAGGAAAAAATGAAAAATTTTAAACCACATATGACTGTGCTTTAAATCTCATCCATCGTGAATTAAGTCATGTAGCAATATTTGTCCCTTGTAGACTGATAAATTAAAGAGCAGGTGGTCTCATCTAAATTCACAGTAAATAAATGTACAACATAGTTTGCATTTTCTTAACATAGAAATTTTTATTATTTGTGGGAACTGAGAAAGTACAGCATGTTCACATGCAAGTTTAAACCTGCAATGTGGCTGTTTTATCCTGCGGGGAACATTTTACTTGGTTCCACCCTGCTGTTCCATTTAAGCAATCTGCCTTCCCTGCTATGAACACTAGTGGATATGTTGCAAACTGCTAAATTGTTGAGATGGCTGCAGTGAGTAGAACTGGGCAGCTCAGGGATGGTTTGCAGTGCTACCTCCTACTTCAGATACCCTCCTGGAAACCCATGACAATGAGGAGTCAGTTGGGAGGGACCCATTCCCAGGTATGCATAGAAATGACACACCTCTGCAGAGGACTGTTCCTGCCAACTAACTACCACTACCAGGTCTGCCAATTAGTGAGGGGAGCAGGGTCAGGGCCACAGGCTTTTGGCTCCACAGTAAAGCAGACAGAGGAGGAAGTAGATCTGCAGCTGCCTCCTGCTATTGTGTTTTCTGGGAGGATGGACACTTAACTTACTGAGAGCCTGTTCCTGAACTGCTCTGGAGAGCCAGTCCTGACCTCAACTAAGCAGGTTCCACACAGCCTTGCCTGTCTCTATTTGTTAATGAAATCTGATTCTACAGAAGGCCATAAAGTCTGAAGCCTCTAGAGATAGCACTGCAGATCATGCTTCCTTGTGCTGCAAGGAGCAATGAGAGAACACTCTATTATTTTAAACTGTCAGGTATTAGGAAGAAATATCTTAGTGTGCCTACATTCACCAAAATTTAATATTAACACATTACACAGGGTTGAAAATATACTACATGGAAGAGAGATGCTAAGAAACTGGAAAAAAACATCAGACAATATTTCATATCTTGTCCAAAACATTATTTACAGATCTGTTACTGACGTCCCCAACAATATATACTTACATCATGAATTGACAACCCAAGCCACAGAGGATAACCATCCTGTTTGACAATATCTTCTAGAAATAACTGTTCTGATTCACTGTGTACACTTGCTAAATCGCTGTTATTTTGTTGGCACAATCTCAGTGCCTCATACCACGTTAATTTTTTCTGAAGGATCCTGTATGTTCTGTTTCCATGTGGAATAGTGTCGGGCAATGGAGGTTTGTGCTGTTGGTGTCCTATTTCAAAGAATAAGAAGATAAGTTGTGTGCATTTCTTTCATGTTACTAGGAAAAATACAGAAAGCATTAAAATCCATCTATCTCAGTGTAACTCAAGCATTAAAGTGCTCACTACAAGCCACTTCTATCAAGTTAAGTTTACTTTTGCTACTTGGAGCACTGAGTTCAGCAGTTACTGGATGAGCACAGCAAACACATTTCTCCTGATCAGAGTATTACAGCAGTGATGCAGACTGACCAGATGACCCCTCAAGACAGCTGTGCCATGTGTTTCACTAGGAGCAAAACCAAAGCCTTATTCAGCAGGAACTATGATTTAAATTATGACCCCTCACCCAACACTCCAATACTACTCACCCCTTTCGATTTTACAGGCGAGAATACTGTACATGTTGTAGTGATTAGCATGCCAACTTTGAGAATAATTATAAATATCCCAAAACCCATCAAGATTTACACCAGCAAAAAAATTGTTCTTCTTTATGATAGGTCTTCCCAGCCTCCAGTTATTGTAAGTCAGATGAGTTTCATCATACCACTTGAGAACTTTATCTGTGGAAAATATTTCATATTTATTAAGCCACTGGCATTATGTATACAAACACCATTTAACTTTGAATATATTATTGATATTAAGAGATCTTCACTTTGGAAAAAATGCTGGGATACTGAAAATTATTCTAAATCAGTTTCATATCCAATGCTAAATATGTTAGCATTACTCATCCTGGCCACTTTACATCCTGCTTTCCAGGGAAATTAAATCTAAACTAAACAGAACATATTGGATCTAATTATCACTCAAACAGAGAGCATGTCAGGTTATTTTTTCTAGAAGATAAGTACAAATATAAATCATTATTACAGGTTTGCATTCACTTTTACTTTAGTTATAAACTGAAACATGCAAGGAATGTACACTTAACGCTGCAAATTTTGTCTCTGATTCAGATAATGAGAAAAAACCAAACCCTTAAATCTTACCACTGTCATCATAAATCACACCCAGCCAGACCCACAGAGCCAGACCGCTGAATGAATGAAGCTGCTCAGTAACAAAGTTATTCTCCTCTTCATCTCGAACACTCAGAACAAATGATTCGGGGTCTGTTGAAACATTTTTTACATTACTTTCTTACAAATCCACCTTTAAGTTAAAAATTAACTTTTTTTTTCTAATAATGTTAACAATTATTACAGATAAGTCAACCTCTGTAAAGGCCAGATCTTTACAACATAACTAATTGAACAGTGCAAAACCAATTTTCAAATGTATTATCAATGGTTCTATCCCTGGTTTTGTGGATAAGTGAAAGATTTCAGCTCCACAGATGAAGTGACAGTAGGACCCACAAACAAGTTGTATGTAGCAAAAGTTCTCTGCATAGAACATAAAAATACCAGCGAACTTTCATGCTTGAACTGCTCTATCAGAGAAACAGTATTAGGAAAAAGACTGAATTGAAATCAATTAAAAAAATTAAAATAATTTTTGGAAAGATGAATGTCTGAAGGTTTAATACAAGAGGAAATCTGTTCCTGAGGTTATACTTTACTCAGGATGTTCCACACAGCAAAGCTGGAGGTAGCAGGAAACCACGAAGTAAATGTAACTGTAAAGCCAGAATGTTGCCAAGGGTTTAACAATTACCCAAACTATTTAAAACTGGCACATTATAATAAAGCCCCCAAACAAACACAAAACCTTGCCATTTTTCAGATTTCAGAGCTCAGTAGCTCCAAGCTGCCTCTTTCCTCAACTCTCCTATCCATGCTCTGGCACTTTTTATCAGGGGAGTGCAAAAGCAAACAGCATCAGGCAGTGCTACACTGCTGCATTACTGCTACAGCCTTTCCCCACATTCACTCTGCCCTCTGTCATTGTAAGACAGTGACTCAGATCTAACACTCATCTCCTCCAAGCTGATCCAAGTCCATAAATACCTGCAGTATGACAAACTACTTACTCATGTTCCTGCATAAATGATGAGCTTCGTGAGGCTTCAGTTCTCTCCATCTATTTTTTGTTATCATAAAAGTGTAACAATTGTTTCTAAATGATATCCAGGGTGTATTTTTAATCTTATGTGGGCATTTCACTTGTGTAACTTGTTCTTTTTCAGTCTTCTCTAAAAAAAGACAAGACAACATCAGGACATGAATTACTAATAGCACCACCTGGCCTGGCATCCCACAAAGCACTTTCAGGTACCACTTAAAAACATGTAAGACAAATTAAGTTGTCATCCTTTAAATGTGTTATTTTCAGTTTCTCATTATAGTGATTTTTTTAAAGTAACAAACCAGCAGTAAGCTCTACTAAAGAATACAGATACTTGCAAGTTTTCACAGTTATTTTAAATAGGTTTAAAAACAAAATCCTTTCATAAAAGTGCTAAGTGTAGGCCAATAATCAAAAGCTCTCACTGCCTCTAGTGCAGGGCAGATCACTGTAACAAATAAGCTACTTCACAGCTAGCAACACCTCTTAGTTCTAAGGCTTTATCTAATATTTGAGGAGTGGGAGTATGACATCATTAACTATTCCTGCAGTTCCCTGGCCTGTAAGCACAAACCAGTTAATGATGTCATAACACCACACTTTACTGTGACTCAGGATGTACAGTGGCTTGTGTCCCCTCAAAGAATAAAACCAAAAGAAATCATCATGGTCTCATAGAGAAAAAGTCTGTGATGATCTCTCAGAAAAATCTTTTTCTGAAGGATACATAACTAGCACAGCTCTTTCCTGGAAGTAAAAAAACCAAATCCTACTACATTCCTGTCTTGTTATAATTAGTAGGTATTTAGAAAGGTTTTGTGAACTTCAGATGATGATTTTCAATTCAGTGTCAACCTTCTACCCTTCTCCATATAGCCATGTACCTTCTCCCTGTAGAAGATTTCCATGTCTGAATAGATTTCAGGAGGTTCCAATATTAAGATGTAAACAGTACAGAGATATTTTAATCTTCTCCCACAGGCAAGTGGGAGAGATTAGTATGCAACAATCTTAGAGAAGCAGTGCAAAGATAGGATCAGTTGGCAATAAGGGCATTAACCCAATGCATCCATGCTGAATTTATTTCTAAGGTACAATTAGATTAAGACCAACAGGTGCATGTCCCCTGCCTTTGAAGCCAGTTTTTTTTTTTTTTTAAGGGCATAGAAATCAGACTGTGGGAGAAAATGTAAGTTTTAAAATGTTGTAATTTTGAAGTTACAAGCTGAAATCATTGAATTCATTTCATAATAAAATAAAAGTCAACTTTTCTAAAAATGATGGTTGCATACATACTTTCTGATGCATAGCAAATAGCTCCTCGATTTTCAGAGGAGCAGTCAGAAGTTTTCCAGAAGCCATCAGTATCCAAAAACACACATTCTTCATTTGTGTCTTCATCATCTTCAGACCAGCGACTAAAACTCACATGCTTCCCATCCAGCCAGCCATAATGTTTTCCACCCTAGCATTATTTAAGCAAAAGGAATGAGCTTACACAGAAAAAAAATATAAGGTGCAGAAAATGGTATGATAATACATTTACATTGGCTAGACATTTTCAGTGTCTCTGATGAGAACTGTAAGTGTTCCACTGCCCTCATGAGCTGATTTCCTGCTCACAATATAACAAGCTTTGTTATTTTAAGTTCTGCAGTTGGAAAAATACAAATTAGCTGAATGGTAAATTATCCAAAGGTAATGTCTCACTACTGTTCTTAGGGAGGCAGGCCTAGCAATGGGATGTCCAAACTGCATCATTTGCATCTGCAAAGCAATGGTGGATATCATCTCCTAATCTTGGAAAACTGCTAATAACTGAGAAGAAAGTCCAGTCTCAGTTACTCTATATTGAGTTGAAAGTAATTATTAAATACTTAATTGATGTTCCTGCCCTGGAGGATGTAGGAAAAAAAACTCCACATAACAAGCAGCATGCTATCTTTAAAAAACCTTACATTTGAAAGTCTTTGGGAAATCCCCCTACTGTTGTGTAATTTGTCTTATATCTTTCTTTTGTGTCTTGATTTCAGCACTGGAGTAACAAGTTCTGTTGACCAGTTGCATTATAATATACTTTCATGTGACATTTTAATTGTGCCCAAATAATGAAGTGTTGCAATAGTGAAGAGCCAGTGCATGCCTGAGCTATATGCCACAAAATGAATCATTTGATCTTCACTTACAGATAAAAAAATCAAAAGAGATGGGGAAAATAGGTTGTCTGGTTTCCCCATTTTCACTAAGATTAAATGGTTGTTTCATTTAAAAATTTAAAAATATTCTCCATAAAGTATATACTCAAATTTCTGTTTTCCCCTATTTGCTAAAGTATCCAGTAGCCCAGAAGTGACAATAGCAGAACATAACACCAAGTGCTGCATGAACACCACTATACTGTGTAGGTAAGGCACCTCTAAAAAAATTCTAACTTTTTTCTTGCAATTATCTCCAGACTTATGAGTGTGACAAAAGAGATAAACCTGGCCAGAAAGCCCAAGCCATCCCATTAACAGCTGAGACACCTCTCAATCCACAATAAAGATTTTCAAGAGGTCCTCCAGCTAATAAAGATAAAAAGCAGCCCCTCCTGCATTATTTTATTTTTTTTACCAAATAAAAACCATAGGGAGAAAGAAAAACACACTAACCTGTCTCAGAGATGCCTCCCTCAGACTCACAACACAGGTATAAATAACATCAAGTAACAATAGAATCTAAGTTAAACTTCAAAAATGTATCTCCACAAATATTCAATGATTCATTTTGAATTTTATTTGCCACTTGTAGTTTCGCCCTTCCAAAACAGATTTTTGGGTCATCTTTCTAGAGTGGTACTGTAAACAGTGGTGATGATATTAAATGGCAACACTCATTACTCATTTGTAAACAAAAGAGATGACTCAGTAACCTATGTTGCTGCCACCCTACAATATATCCCTTCATCATCAGTGTTTTAAAATAATTTTATCATCATCATCAATTCATCCAGCGGAGTTCAAGAATATGTAACTTGGAGAACTGAAGGTTCAAAACATTTATCTTGAGATGGTTATCCCTAAATTAAAACAACTTTTAGCCCAGAGAGTAATTTGTTACTGAATTTCTTTAACTCAGGTTTTGTTTCACACAACTGTAGAAATTACCTTAAGCCACAGTTTGAGGAAAAAACAAAACTTACATCTCTGCTGAAGAGTCCAGTCCAGAGTGGGTAATTATGAAGAGCAGCCTGAACAGCAAGAAAAGCCTGCTGGAACTGATCTGTAATGCTAACCAGCTGCATCTTGTTATTTATGCATGCAGCCATTGCATCATTCCAGGACAAATTCTTCAGAATTAACATGTATTGAACATTTTGATAGCTCAATGTTTCATTAATGACTTGCTCTGTCTGGTTATCAGCAGTACCTATACATAAGAAAAGAAGTCCAGTAATTAGGTAGTTAAATACTGTAATACATTTTAAACTCCAAATATCTCTGTAACAATCAGAAAAACCTGTTTGACTACACTTGGGAAAAAAATCTTAGATAGTAGATTATGCTGATAATTATAGTTAGAAGCAAACATCATTGATATCTTAGATAGAAAAATATATATTAAAAATAATTATTATTTTCAGCCAATGTATTATTAAATATCTTTTTCTCAATTTAGGTTCATTTATTTTTATATGTTATTTTAAATTAATTGCTAATTAATTTATTGAATTAAAAACATATTCTATAACTTCAATTATACACAAACATGAGAGAGCAAGTGCTCTCTGCTGTAATGTAGCAACAGCTAAACATGACTCATTCATCTCTGTGGAGCCTGTGGATTTATGGTTATGCAAATCTATTGGGCCACAGAACCCGTCTATGCAGATCTTGGTACAGCACAGTCCCAGAACTCCTTACTGCCATCCATGAATATAGTGAGAACTGTTTTCACCTCCACTTAATTAACTGCAGAAAATCCAGCTTGCATAGGGAGGGAGATAATTCACTATTTGTGCTCTGAGCACAGAGTGTTATCACAGTTACCTGCACCACACCTGAAGGTACAGCTCAGTGATGCTTGGCTACTGCAGTAAATAGAAGGTGCAAATATTCCCATGGGTGGTAGGGTTAAGCATACAAATGGTAACCCCGAAAGCTTTATACACAACCAAAAAGAAACTCATTCTGCAAAAGGCAGAACCCTCCCAATATTTAAAACACTTGAAGTAGAAAAATGCCCGCAAGGGGTGAGGGGAGGCATCACTATAAATACCAGTATATAAATGGCTGATTGATTGGCTGACAGGGCCATTTTCCAAAACACATGACAACAGAAACACAATATTAATTTGATATTTACAGCTTTCAGTAGATCAGAAAACTGACAAGGCTCAAACAGATTGTTTCAAGTAGTTTGTCTGCTGCCAAATGCTTTCACTTAGTAAACAGCTACAAAAGAGAACCATGGAACCCAGGGTGCCATCACACATCAAGGGGTACCAAATTGGAAACAAGGCAGTAAGCAAAATGTTCATTTCTGAAAAAATAATTGCTGATGATTACCATCTCAAGAAATTCTGCAAAACACAGTCATGCCAAGATTTCCAATGAACATGAATCATCTTTTTCCTGATGATAAAGCCCTAGACAGCTTCGACTCTCACACAGCTGTCCCTACAACCTGCTGAGGTCCCTCCCAGCCCAAACTATGCTTAGATCCCTAACACAGTATAAGACCAGACCATAGCAGGACACATTCTCTGTCACTCCAAAAACCTTTCTCATTAAACCTTCTACAGCTGTGGCAAAGAAACATTGAGTATTTAGTCACTCCAGACTAATAAGAGATTGATATAAACAGATACATTGTCAACCTCCAATTTGTATAAGTCTCCTTTTCACATTTTTATGACATCTCTTCCATCCAAACTTCTAATCTTAACACTTAGAATTTCTGGAGTATTTGGCACTGAGTAAAGAGGATTTTGTATGTTAAATGGAGGTGGGAGGTGGAAATCTCTGCCTATTGGAGACTAAAGAAGGTGGGTGTAGTCTTGGGCGTTTTGTACACCTAGGTTTCTTTGTGTTTGATTCTTTTTTAGAAGATAGCATGTTCATCACTTAAAAGGATTATTTATATAAAGGAACCTACTCAGAAGTGGGTATGCTGAACATTAGCCCATAGCAGTAATTAAATGCACATAATAACTATATGTGTTTGATCTTATTCCAGTAATTGGTATTTGCCAACCCACATGGGGACATCTGAATATTATTTTTAGTTCAGATTAAAAAATCCCACTCACACCAACTCTCAAGTTTTCTCTGGGGAGAGACCAACTTCAACATTTAAAGTCTATGATACTTTATATTCTCATAGAACTAAAAGACAGAGGATGTATTTAAGGAGGATATAAATATTGTGCGATTCCTTCCTAGGGCTTCTCACTTCCACAGTTCTGAAAAGGAATCACTTGTTCCATCCCTCAGTGTACATGACCTCTATACACACAGAACATTAAAGACCCATCTGCTGAAGTGTAATTCCACTGAGACTGCACAAAGTCTCTCAGGAAAAGAGATTCTCCCTGAGCTGGCCTATGAAACACAATAGGGAAAATTCTGAATGGCTGATAAAACAGGCCCCAGATCATCCTCTACACTCTGCTTTTCTAGAATTTACCTGCTCAGTCTCTACAAGAATCTTGCTCTTCAAGTGAAATCATTTACATGCATTGAAGTCTCCTGGCACATGCACCTTTAAACTCTGGCTGCAATTTATTTTGACTCTTCAGACTTACCTACAGACCGCTGGCATATACCCAAGAAGTGCCTGTCAGCACAAGCAGTGAAATTCCATGTTCCAACATATTGTGATTTGGGATCATTGAGGATTACACCACACTGATTGTTAAATTCTTCATCAAAAAGCTGAGAAACAGAAATATCCTTATCAGACTCAAATAGGGTAAAAACATACTTGTGTAGAGGTGAAGTAACATGAGTCTAGGAGATCCCCAGCTGTCTGAACTTGTTTAAGAAGTTTCAAAGGAGTGGTGCAATACAGCTTATACAGCTTACCTGCTTTACAGACACTACCAGGTGCCTGGACTCAAAGTTTTCCTAAGCTAAATACCTTTCAGAAGTTGTCATCCAACTAAGGTAAACAGAACTCCAGTACTGTCAGCCACCCTGTTGGCCAATTAAAATGACTAACTGGGGAATTTGGTCTGTTACACATGGGTTTTTTTTTTTGACACAACATTCCAAATTTCATTACTCAATAGGCAAAAGAAGTCAAAAGTCAGAACTTACATCCAGTGGAATTTTCCTTAACCTCCCTGTCAGGAGTGGGTGAAAGTTACTATATAACAGTCTACTCTCATCTATCCATTTATTTTCCCTTGTACTGAAGAGGAACTGTAAACCAATCCAAATATCTTTTGGCAGGCCAGGAAGCAACGATGTTATATAATCTGTTGGACAGAAGAGTAAATGTACATATTGTGGTTAGGAAAACAACAGTAAACCTCCAAAAGAAGACTTCATCTAAGTAAGACAATGTAATCCCTGTTTGTGTTAATTTAATTTTTCCAGCCCTTCATGACTGATGAATGCTTATCATTCCGTCCTTCCATTTGATAACACCTTTCATAGTGATTTTATCTGAAAGGAGCAGTTGGTATTTGCCCTTCAAATTCTGAGCTGAGGAGAAATTAGGTGATTAAAACTGTTCCTTTGCCCACTAATTGGCAGTCTTATTCACACACAAATTTAAGAAGCTGCTTTTCCACAAGCCTGCAAGATCTTCTCTTGTCTTGCTGCCCTTTCTGAATTGATGGACAAAGTCTCCCATCTTTCTATTTTACATATCATAAATCAGAACGTTTTTTGGATTCTGGCAGACTTTGTCCACTCCACCATCAGAGACAGCAGGACAGGTCAAAGGAAGTCAGATTTAGCTGAAAAAAAATTCAGCCAGGTAAATCTTGTATCAGACCCCTCTTAGTGAGCATTCTGGGAAGAAACAATGGGCTCTGGTAATGCCCCAGGCACCAAAGACATTCAGTAAACTTGACTAATTTAGGAAGACAAATCAAAGCTGTGTAATTAGCTACTGCTGACATGTTTCAGCTATTGGTCACATGCCAGACTAGCCACAGCCTATTTTCTGAACAAGACAAAGCCACTGTAGATTTGCAGGTCAGGGCTAGCCCCCAATACCACCAGGAGGGGTAGAGGCAGCCCACAGAAAGAAGCACATTTTAAGAGGACTGTGTCTCCTTTCCATATAGGTGGTCTCCACTACACAGAGAAAAGAAAAACAAACAAGACAAAATAACAAACACTTCCAATTGCACCAAATCACACGAGGGATCCTGCTATGTTACATTTCAGAATGGCTGTGCTTTTCCAACCTTAAATACATACAAAAACACCCAGGCCTGAGACATGTATATTCCTGTACATAACCCTATTCCTCCCCAATAACAGCAGTGAAAGAAAATTACCATTAAGCTGCTGCCTGCAGGTACACTCTTGACTTCTCTAGTCTATTTACCATATTTTGTTTGGCAAGAGGTTATTTGCTTATAAAGAAAATATACACTGTGGGCACTGCAGAATTCAACTGAGCTACTTCAGATACACCCTCAAGAGAACTCTTAATTATCAACAAGAATATAGTTGCAAATTCAGCCATATCATTCATCAGTTTATTGCTGAACATTACTTGCAGCCAATGTGAACCCATTTCTTCCTCACTGCATTTCTCTCATTGACCTTAGTTGATTTAGGTGAAACAGTTCTGTCTTCCAGTCCTCCTGCTTCCAATCCTCTCATCAGGAGCTCCTGAAGAGCTCAAAGGGGGTCACTTTGGACACATTGCCACATTAAGCTGCACATGCAGAAACAGAGGGTCCTGTGCTCCAGCTGGCACTGTATTTGCCACCTCATTCCCACACACACAGAGCTGAGCTTCTCTTGGAAGCAGCTTCTAAGGTGGTTTTTCACAGTGCAAAGTCTACAGTCTCAGTTATGCTTAAGCTAGGAAAGCCAAACAATTCTTCATTCAGTGATGACCATTTTATGCTCAACTCTCTCAACAAGGTTTTGCAACTTTTTTCTTTTTGTAATGGGTTAAGATCATATAAAGAAGCTGCTCTTCAAACTGGTTCAAGTATCTGGTAACTGCATTTCCATGTTATGTTTCCAGTGATGCAAACAACAGACAACACATTTTTAATCAGTCCTGGATTTTTAGAATGCTCCTAAGTATGCCTGTGGATAACCAAGTGATTTATGCTCAAGCTCTTAAGCAGAACTATTTTGAATATAGAAGAGAAGCTGCACACTAAAGTGCCCCCAGTCCACCACCATACCTTGGTCAGCTTGATCTGAGATAGATGGAAGAGAGCCTCCAAAAGTTACACATTTTTCATTAGCTGCATTAAATGTTAAATGTTCAGGTTTCATCTTTAGAAAACACTGCAAAATAAAGATAATGAAAATTATTTTTATCATACTATTCTGCCTAAGACATAAATCAAAAATCTTAAACCAACCCTAAAAACTCACTTCTCATTTCCTGCAATAAAATATAACATTTTTTTTTGCAGAAAGCAAGGGACATGATAATAGTTGCAAACATTTATTTGGTTCAGCAGAGTAGTTAAATATAAACAATCTCCCTGACTAATGCCTCACTCATACTCAGTAATTCTTATTTGCCACCTCAGAATCATGTACTGTTTTAGGAATGACAACTCACACATGAACTCTGCAGTCAAATAGTGCTGGTCAGGAACTTGAAATAAGCTACCTTTAGGGAAAAACTACTTGGGAACTCCAAGGTCTATTCTGCAATGATGTGAAGTAAGTTTGCAAACCTTGGCACAACGTAACGTGCAGATTTGAAGATTTGATGCACATGTAAAGAATAATGGTGGAGCAAACAACAGGAATGAGTCTCACTAAGACTTTAGATGACTGCCTTAAAACATAGTACTGAAATAATTAATTATTCTATGGATTCTGACTTGTTGGTTAATTCTTAAAAGCTGCTCACTGATTCTTACGTAAATTTAATCATTAAGGCAACTCAGGAAATAGTGTCTGCCAACTTGCTGCCTGCCTATGATTACTCCAGAACAGACGCAGCATGCTTCTGCCACAGAAACCTCATCCTCTCCCTTTCAAATCCTTCTCTTCATCCAAAGAAGGAGCCCAAGACTAGATACTACAACCAATGTTTTTGGACCTAAATGTGTGGCAATGGGAAAGCAAAACAATCTGAAAATGAATGCTTTGAATTTAAGAAGCCGTCAATCCTGAACAAGGGACAAAAAGGGGACGAGATTATTTTCATCACTACAGTTAGTTTTCAAAAGTCCATTTCTAGTCTATTCCTCAACAGAGGGGCTACCTCCTCCTTTCTTTCAGAAAGGCATTCCAGCTTACTGGACTGTGAAGAATAGGCAAGGATGATGAATCTGTGTTATCTCTGTACCTTATTCCGGAACTGATGCCAGCCTTTAGGGCAACCTCCTTGGACTGGGCGGTAACTGGGATCATGTTTCTCTAGTAAGGAGGCATTGTTTTTTTCACAGATGAAGGGTAGTTTCACATTACAGTTAACTGGGTAGTCTGCAGAAATAAAAGTTTAAAAAACAGTTACGGTAATGCCTATCACACTCCAGTTGCTCTCCATACTTTATGACATGACAAGGACCAGTCTGAAGGGAAATCCGTTTTGGTGGAACCACAGTGAACTATTGTGCAATTGAAAGCATTAAAAATAGCAGTAGAGCAGAAGGCAAGCATAAATCATTTATATCAGACAGTAGTACAATATTCCTAAAGATCCAGAGTCTCACTCTTACTTCCAGTATTACCAGTTTGTATAGGCAGAGAGAATTTGAAAACAGAATATTATTGAAAAAAAGATTTTGTATATGAGGACTAACCTTGTATTCTGGCAAAGAGGGTACACCTAATTGTCAAAAAAAGCCAAAAGGAATCCTTCAACATCTACATGGAGAGCATCTGACCTGCACTGCTTTACATGACTCCTGCAGTCATAAATGGACTGACTTTCTGGTCTAGAGCAATTTTTAGCTAACAGAGATGAAAACAGTTCAGCAGCAAACAACTGAACAATGGGGGAAACATGCTTTAAATAGAAATGGTAGAAGACAGGAGGAGCCTCTTGTTCTCTGGAGGTTATACATTTTCCTCAACATAAAAGTGTTGAAGAAAGGAAGCAATACACTTCAAGTACCACCAGGAGGCTTTTTCATTACTCTGTCTATCCCTTACAATATGACTCCAACAGTTAATGGAATTTGTGTCTTCAGATATGTACACGGTTGCAAGTACAGAGTTAAGCTCTCTAACAAACAGCTCTCAGACAAACTCCAGACCTCAGAACATGTGGCATAAACACAAAAAGGTAGCCACCAAAACCAGATTTATTTCTGTTGCAAAAAGAGTGACAAGCTATCATAAAAAATTGCCATTAGAATTCAGGTTTGCCTCTGGCCATTAAGAATTATTACCATGGATTCTACCATGAGGAAGTAATAAATGATTCAACAGTCAATCAGATTATCATGAAGAAGCCATTCACTCCTATTAATTGCAGATTGATACCAAAATAGAAGAGCTTGGGTAGAACAGTAATTACTACTTTTTTCTTTTCAAACAAACACAACAATAGGAGAGGGGGTGAAAAATAAAAACAACCTTACCTCTATACCAGTTCTTTCTGGAAATGTACCAGCAATCTCTCAGTAATCTATCATGGAAGCGTGGAAATAACTGTAAACTGGATATAAATATTTCAGTTAATCTCCAATCCAATGTGACCTTCACGGAGAAACTCTGATAGCAACAGTGTCAGTGCAAACAAAAATTTGGGCTATTAACTGTTTCTAGATGCCCTACACAAACTAGGCTAGAAATAAATAAGTGGCAGGTTCAGCATTTATATATTGTTCCCAAATTAACTTTTTGAAATGTGCAGAATGAGATTATTTATCACCATGCTGCAATCACAGCACATTGCCAGGACAAGTGAAGGGAATAGGAAATAGCTCTGGTTTCCTTTTCACAATAGTGCATTGCTATAGTATTTTGGAAAGTGAAGGACTTTCCTTGTAAGAAGCCTATGAATCTTCCCTGCAGCCAAGAAGGGAATGATGCAAGATTTGCTGTGAGTCATCCCAGCTCTACAAGGTTATACTAAAAGTCCTCCAACACTTTGGCATTACCTAACTAGAAGAGTGATGTCTTAAACCAATTTCCTATTTCCTGCTCTTGGGTATTCCTCAATCATCAGAGTCAACAGACTGGGCACTTTTTTTTGGTCAGTTCTCCAAATCTTAGCAGAACACAGAAGTTTGCCCAAAACCCCAATAAAAGCATTTCAAAGATCAAGGGAATACATTAGCTACTAGGATCACACATTTCAAGGATTCACACAAGAAGACTAAGATGGCCATGCCCAACAGCCCAAAATCTAGAGGCTCTGATAACACGCATAAGAAATGGATGACTAACTCAGTTACAATAAAATTACTATGAATTAACTACTCCACTTAACAATTCCTAAAAAGCACAAAATAAAGCTTACAATAAAGCATCTCATAATTATTCTACATACGGTGAATGATAGCTGTAGCCATAATCAATAAACTTCAGCCACCACTTCTGTTCGCTGTTTGATAACTGTGGAAGGAAAGAACAAAACCCAGTGTTTTACAACCCACAGAGAAAGAGCTCCTGACTCTACCAAACATAGAACAATGTGACAAAATTAGACACAGAGGTACTGAAACTTGACATGTTTTTCTCAGATGCCTTACAAGAATGTACTTTTATGCCATGTACAACACAAACCCCTTCCATAAAGCCTATCAGATCATCCAGCATTTCTAATTAAATCCTCTCACCAGGTGAAAAACTATATGTTGTCCTGTGCACAAAATTAAGAACTAGCACAATTGTTAATGAAATATTTGCAGACAATGGGATGCTTGCATGGTGGGCCTGCTATGATACTTTTTCCCCATTCAGAGAGCTTTGTGTTTTTTTAATGTTGTTAAACCTACTTTTAAATTTAAAAATTCTTTTACCAGACTGACATTAAAATAATTCTCTTTTATCCCATCTTTTCCTTTTAAGTACAATTGAAAACCATTCAGGCCAACAGGAAAAAGAAAGAAATTAGGATTAACATTTTCTTATATTGGAAAACTTGGCAAGTAAATTTCCCTGCAAGGGAAAGTAACTGTAAAAACAGATTACACCCCCTTACCTTTTCTATTTGAGATAGTATTGTCCTGAATTTTGGGTAAGACTCTATAGAGGCTAAATCACTATCATTTTTTTGACAGTAGGAAATAGCTTCCTGGTAGCTCAGGTTTTTATCTGGTACAAACCACAGCTCTGCTCCATCAACAACAAGTGGGGGTCCATGAATTCCAATTTCATCTACACAGAAGAAATATCACATGAGTAAGAAATGAATTCTGAAATACAAATCTTTTATTTTTCTGAATTTATTAAGGAATCTCAATTTGACACTGGGAAGAGTCAATGCTCTGCATTTTGAACTTTCTCAAAACCAAATTCTATCAGTCATAATCTTTTCTGGAATGAAACGGGCATTGCAGTAGCAATGTAACAAACCTAATAAAAGATACTGAGTACAAACAACCCTACAACATAGTGGAAAAATACAGAAGAAGTCAAATTACCTGGTATATACCACTCTGGTGTCTTTGGAGTGCTACCTGTTCAGAAGAAAAAAGGAAAAGTCACTGAATTCACTTTCTAACAAGACTGTGGCCACCAATAATAGAAGTGATGGTTAGCACTCATATTCTCAGCATTCATGATGAAAAGAAAGGAGAATGAAATCATACACGGGTTTAATAGTTTAAAATTAGCTAATATAAAATTAATGGGAGTACTGCATACCTCCATCTTACATATCTGTGGTTCTTTCATCTCTCAAGCATCAAAGTAGTATTTCCACCAGAATCTCACCCCAACAAGAAAGTTTCATCCCAAGACACCTTTTAATCAACAACCCAAATGTAAAGGTCTACTGGATTACATACTGCATGAAAAAACCTGGATCTGTGCAGATATACCATGCTATTCTTTGGTATTCCCACTCCTCACTACAATGAGGAGCTACTACACCTGTTCTACAAGAAGGCTAGTTGACCGAAGGTTGAAGCAAACTGTACGCCCAAAATACTTGTGGTGATTTAGTTAAAAATATCACTAAGAAACATTAAGTCAAGTCCACAAGTGCTGCAACTCAGTGGCTTATATCAACACACAAGAAACCACTTACTTCATGGGACTAGAAAGAATACAAGAGCAGTGATACTGCATTCTCCTCAAGGTCAGTTTCTAAGTGTACATCTGTTTGTATGTGACATCCATGAGACATTTCATGTACTGTCCTCTTTAGCAGTTCAGAGAGGAAACAACAAAATACTGTTTACAAAGTTTCTATTATAGGGCAATAATTACAACTCATTGTATTAAACTCTTTATACAAACAAATGGATGTAACTGCAGTTTACCTTTTGTTATCTGGCAGACCCATTCAAGCCTAGCTTCACAATCAAAAGGCCTGAAGTAAAATTCAAGGTCTCTGGCTTCATGGAAGTAAAATCTCCAAAATGATCTCCGTGAAAACTGTGAGGTCTGCATAAAAATAGAAACAGAGAACTGAGTTAGGATAGCATAAGCCTTTGAAATGTAAAATTAAACTGTAATAAAAAGGTCCTTTGGCAAAGTCAGTGTATTTTAGTGTGTTGTTAGCCACACAATTTATTTTGCAAATAAAAGAGCAGCTATAACTTCAACTATAACTCTTCATGTTAGCTAATGCTGTGAAGCAATAACATAAAGGGCTTAAGATCATCTACACACAAACATCTTAGAAGGTTTTTCTAGAACTAATGTTTCTTAGGGTTTTTGTAGTGCCCAGTTTCTCATAGATGCTTATTATTAAATTATCTATTGCAACTTGTTCCCCTGAAATGAATCTCATATCTGCTGAAAAGAAACCACCATCTGAACTGGCACAGAAACAATCATTCTTATTTAAAATTATTTCTTACAATCAAACTTGAAGAACTGACTTCACTCCTGCTGGTCTCTCCAGTAAAGAGAATTTTTTATCACTTACTGAAATGGCATGTCTAAATCTAGCAGGCAGGAGAGGAAAGTTACTATGTTCACAGCATTCCCTTCAAAGTGCTCTCTGGGGTCTAAAATTTTAGGAGCTCAGTGCTGACCAGGTTCTCAGTCTGGGGTCATGAAGACAGGAAAAGCAAATAAGGGAAATGGCTGTGAACAGAAGGAAAGGGATGCAATTATCCTTTCCCCCAGTAAATCCTAAAAGCAGAAGTGGTTCTATTTAGGTTAAAAGGGATGGTAGGTACTGCAAAAAGTCAGATGATACTTCAGAAAAATAAAAGGCTATTTTAAAACTCATGCCATCAAGACTAAATTAAGTATTGAAGAGCTTAATCAGGAATCAAGCTGAGGTCTGACATTTGAAATTAGAAACCAACAGAGAACATACAGTCTATTTCACAAGTAAACAAGGAAATACACACAATAAACATGAACACATGCTCTGTCCTGGCTACTGCATTCCTCTTCAGGCTTTAAATTTTTTCTTAATCAGAAAAGCTAGTATAGATTTTTTCAAAATTACTGGTAGGGCTCTCTGTGCTTTTTTCTTTTTGACTCCATGACACATCCTTAAGAATTATATGTAAACAAGAGATCCATAGTATGGCACTAGGCAATACAAAATACCATTGTTACTAAAATCATTTGTAGTTAAAAAGATACAAAAGAAGTCCTATGAAAGGTTATCATTAACATAGCACTCGTCTCATAAAAATACTTAATTAAGGGAAAGTTTGTAATAGGTGTAGATTGATAAAAGGAACAATACAGCTTTTTCACTATCCTTAGAAAACATCTAAACCTAAATTCAGTTTGCAACTGGAAAAATTATTTTTTCCAAGTACCTCCAAGTAAAAACACACATTACTAAAAACCTTGAAACTAACCTTTAATGCAGCACAGTCTCTTGTATCATACTCATCTTCCAGATAGTCAAGTGGCATAACAACACTGGTTACCTACAGGATGAGTGACAGGGTGAAAGAATCAGCATCTGACATTCTGCTGTGGCAATCCCAAGAGATAACCTTTCAAACCTGGGGTCCCATTATGTTTATTACTATCAAAATATGTGTTGAATGGCAGTTACTCCTTCAGTTTTGAGTCTCCATGTCTGTTTTTTGGAGGGGAGGAGGAAGAACTCACAATTTCAGACAAATAAAGCAATTACAGTGAGGAAGATATTTTTGGAAAAGTCTGACAACAAGGAAATGAGCTGATAAACCCTCCCTTCTGTTGTGGTATGAAGACACCTTGTTTTCTCCACCATCTCTTGGATGTTTACTACTACATTTCTGTGAAATTACTTTAATATAATGGAGATGGAAATCAGGTTAGCCTTGTTAAAGATACGTTTTTAATTGGAAATCTGCTTGCATGACACAATCTTCTTCTGAATTATTAATCTGTTGAAAGACTTGACAAATTTTAATTAAAATATTTATCAATTTACTTTCAATGCAGTCCTAGTTGAAACAAATCAGTATGTGACACTTCCTGATTAAAAGTTAACTTACTGGTTTGTTATCACTCCATTGCCAGGTTCCCAAAGAATCAGGACTCCTCTTATTCATTCCAATCCAGACCCATCTGTCATTGCTGTAAATAAATAAGATACAATCTTATGCCAAGCATATGGTTCAGCTCATTTAACAGGAAGACTGACCGATGGCATGGCATTATTTAGGAACAAGCAGCAAAACCAAGGTTTTAGTTGTAGCAGGCCAAAGAGAAAATAGACAGAAGGGCTGGGACCTCTTCTGTACAGAAGAAAACGAACTTTTTGTGGGCTGCATCACCACTTCATCTGTTGTCATTTGATATAATGGTCTCTTTTCTTCCAGAACCCACACACATGGTGTTTATATAGTTTGGTTCCCTTTCTCTTGTCCACCTTTGGGCTATCTCCCAAATACCATCAGCTCAAATTCACTCTTCCTCAAATCACACAAAAGCTTCTACTCAAAGAACTGGCCTATTTTCCTTAACTTTGTAAGTGGTATAAACACACTAAACATGGGCACCTATTTCAATTATGAACCCTCACAAATGAGGCGTAGACATAAATCAGCACCAACACCACTGACTTCAATGGCTGCATGAACAAGTGGCAGTAGAAATTTTAGTCCTGTCAGAACTGGGTTTTTTCCTAGATTTTACTTCCTCATTTTTCAAAAGCAGCAGACACTTAAATCTAAAATTTCAGTTATGTTCAAAGATACAAAATTACCTGAAAAAAACAGGTTTACAATGTAAATACTCAAATCTGTAGTAAGAACCTTTACAATAATCTTTTGCTTATGAATCTAAAGATCCTGTAACAAAGATAAAGGTGCTAGTCCAACTGCAAGGTTAGTTTTGTACTGCAAATTCTCAAAGATTAAATTGTGCGCAGGGCCCATAAACTGAACTTTATGATAACTCACTCCAATCCAATACCCTGCCCAGTAAAGTCAATAGACACTGCTCTGAATGACTGTATCAGCTGGAAGCAGCAGAGGGGAGAAAGATCATGAGTTTCTTCTGAAATCACAGACTACATCAAACCCTACTGCAAAAGAGCTGTGGAAAAGGCACTCTCATCAAGATGGTCTGAAAGCAAAAAAAAAGCATTGATGCCAAACTGCAGGGCTCCTGTAGAACTGTATCAGGATGCACCAAATACAAAGAAGGAACACAGGACATTTGAGGAAATTAGGAGCTTAGGCTATTAACAAGGATTAAGGATTTTCTTGTATAGTCTTCCCAAAGAAAGACAGGGAAAGGATAGAATAATTCTTTGTAATATATTTTAGGAGACTAAACCTGCAAGAAGAGGAGTGATTTGAGCAAAAAGAACATCACATGTGAGGGAACCACAACTCAAAAATAAATTTAAGCTCAAAACTGGACAGAGACATTTGACCAGCAGAGGTCAGAGTTTGTAAAAGACTCCCCAGAAAGTAGTGCTGACAAACTTTGTGATTTGAAGCCAGAATTTGGAAAGTTTATGAAAATTACTTACTACCAAAACAGCTTAACCCAGGGTTTGTGAGCTAAGTATGTGAAATCCAAGAAGGGCAACAGTACTGTACTTGGTAAAGTTTCCTTTAGGAAGAAAGTATCAGCCATCAACAGATTATTTTTTTTTGTTCCTTATTCTCAACTCCAGTAATAGTTTTCTGACACTGGTGAGATAGTGTGATCACTCTAGTGTGATTTTATCATATTGATCAATCTTTAGTCTTTCAATGATACAACTAAGGAGCTTTAAAGAGCTTAAATGCCCCATACCACTGCAGTGGAAAACTGCAGTGAGCCAAACATTCACAGCTGTCAAACAGCTAAGTGACTTTTGGCTATTTGCCTTTAGGAGTTCATTTTTCTGTGGCTGTTCCTCCAACTAAGAGGCAGAGATCCTGTCCTAAATGCAACCTACAGACTTAGCACAGTTTAAGCAGTTGATCACCACACAGGAATATCTACTAAAAAGAAAATTGGAGACACTCATTTTGAAACAATTTGCAGCAATTACCTGAGGATCTAGAGCAATTTTTCAAACTCTTTAATTTGTATCTGGCTATTACACAATAAATAAATTAAAACCAAGAAGGGTTCCAGGTCAAGAATTTCTCCAGCTTATCTTCCAATTTACAATCACTAGCCTGCAAACAGAACAATATTTTCAGCTGACTGGGCTCTTATACTTTTTTGTATAGCTTTTGCTTCTTTTGGAATTGTTCAGACATGACCATGAGTAATTTAGTAACTGCTACACCACACTTGACAGTACTTTTAAGCTTCAGTAAAGCCTTCTGATAACCCTCTGAAATTATACTGTCATCTCATCATAGGAAAGAATCCCAGCAGCTATTTAAGACAAAGATAAATTCAGACTCCCTATTGCAATTAAGCTTGCAGCAAGGAATTTGCTTGTGCTTCGAGTATCTGTCTCCTCATTGCATAGCATTAAAATTCATCCTGTGGACTGATATCAAAATGGATTTTTCAGTGACAGAGTATTCTTTGAGCTACACTCCTGGAACTGTGTCTAAAAACCTAAATAAAAAATCCTGAGTTTTAAACTAAAACATACATGCAATTTGTGCTTTACAATGGACTCCACACTGACACTGAAAGACCCTAAATCTCTAGCATCCCCTGCAGAATACTGCTGGTTTTTCTTTACACAGAGCTAAACATTCATAAAAGTCAAATACTGCAGGAGTGAATAAATACAGTTCAGATGCTGAAGGGACTATAAACCTGTAATTTTTCTGATCATATTCTAACTGCCAAAATAGAAAATTATTTTCTCTGTCCTTTATAACAGCTCCAACACAAGATTAAGAGTGAAGTTTTTAGGGCTTGTAGGTCAATCTAGTTCTTGACAAGAGGCAAAGTATACATCTGGGCCAACTCCTTAATGGTGCAATTTAAGGCACATTTAATCTAAGGCAGTGCTGGCCTAAAACTCTGCATGAAGCCCATTGGGCCACCTTGTTATCCCTGCTGTAACAGGCTACTGCACTAGCTAAATCACATCCTGCTAATTACCTGCTTTTGAGTGGAAGAAAAGAGAAGTTGAATTAATGCAATTACTACAGCTTTCATCTCAGCTTTATTGCTGTTTTGGCCATTCTGTTAAGGTGATTTTTTTCTTTCAAACTCAAGTGTTTGTGAGGCTTTCTAGATGCAAATAAATTACAGCAGCAGAACCGTTCATATAAAAGGCAACCTGGATTTCTTTCCAGTAAGGCATCCTTGCTGAAATGTCGCTTCTAACCAGTCCAAGCTGTTTCTCCTCCTGTGTCCAGCATTGCTGCCAGCTATAAGATGCAGAATGCTCACACAGTCCAAAAAGAATGAAGTAGCTGAACTGCCTGTATCACATCCCTTAAAGCCAAAAGAGGTTATCCTACTTCTTCCAGAGAGGGGAAGGCTGGCAGGCAAATTTTATTTTCCTTTCCAATGGCAATAGCCTGACTTGGCTGGAGCGATTCTGGCTCTTATTTGACTCTAAGGTGGAATCTGAGTAAAGAACAGAATGGACTAGGCAAGCTGCCCTTTTCCTGGTGAACCAAAATGACTCCTGCTAACATTTAAAAACAAACAACTCTCAATGAGTCACCAGAGAACTGTGCAAGGGGAAAAAACCTGAAACCAAGAGAGTCGAGGTGTGGCTCCTTCCCCAAACTGAAATGAATGCACTGAATGAATGCTTTAGGTTGGAGTTTGCACTGAATAAATACAGAGAATATGAACAAACTGCATGCCAGCACACTCCAGCAGCTAATCATATCTAATATCACCTTAGCGTGATTTCTCCCAGTTAGCTAAAGTATTTGCTCTTGGTGAAATAATTCACATGGTTTCCTATCTCAAATGAGCTTGATTTTTATATTAACTACCCTTGACACCTGACCTCCAAAATATTTTATGTAATCAACACCTCTGAGTAATTTAAAAGCATAACTATCTTCAACAATTCATCATATTATCTAAACAAACATTATTTAAAATACCTCAGGCAATATCAACTATGTAGTATTTCAGTTCAGAATATTCTGAAGTGCTCAGAAAGGGGTTAGCCCAGAAGAAAATACTGTGTTTTCAGTTATATTTGATATGAGCAGTTACTGCAACACTAACTGCAGAGTCAATTTCTACCAGGTTCAATATATTGCTCCTCATTTTAAGTTCTGCTGGAATAATATTGAAACAGTGGGACTTATTAGCTTTCAGACTAAGTTTGAAATTTCTGAACTATGGGAAATGCAGGAGCATTCTGTTTCAACTGACTTCCTGGAAAGACAGAAGTCTCCACCTTTAAACTCCTAACAGAAAATGTAATTAATACCTCAGACAGTCTTCAAGCTGAAAAGCAGCTCTAAGTACTTGTAGGAAAAGAAAATGTGACTTCTTTATTCACATATCATTGTAGATTAGGTGCACTAAAACAAAATTTGCAATTGAAAAACCATCTAATAAAGTCTGCAGCTAGAAATAACTTGCGCACTGATTTTTATTGTGGGACTTCAGCCAGTTTAGCAAAGGAATTACAAATGGATTTTACACAAGCCATGCTATCTATATATAGAGCATACAAGTTTGGTTTTGTCTCTTATTAACATAAACACTGAGTAATTTTCATGACTTGTGCACTTCTAAAAAAAGTTCACTGGTTTCTCAAGAAGGCACCACTTCAGTCATCAGGTCTAAAAATTTAATCACTGCTGTATGCTGGCAGCTTCTGCAATAATCCTAATTTAGTTTGTTGATGAAAAAATTTACATCACATAACTGGCAGCATTTGATTTTTAGAAGGCAAAAAATTCTGAAAAAACACACTGTCAATCAAAAAAACCATATTACACAAGGATCTGACATCACACCAATGCCCAATAAAGCTTTGCAGTGACAGTTCATTTGATTAAAAATAAAGCTTTAAACTCATAAATTATTTAGCATTTAATCTGTTGATACCAGAACAGTCAGCACACCCATCTAATGCCCATATAGTGTCAGTGTAGCTATGCCAAATAGGATCTGTGCCAACCAGATTGCTGGACACTACATTATTCACATTTTCAAAAGTTAGCACCCAGTTTATTCAGGAAGCATTTCATGAATAAAAATGAGATGTGTTTGAAAAACTGAAATAATAACTCATCTCTAAAGAATGTACCAGTAAAGAGTAGGTACATTTACCATCTAGGTGTGCCAAAATTCAACACAGAGAGGAATAATTTATTGTAACAACAGACTTAGATTTGAGCTTTGAGCATTTTCTATTACATAAATTTCTCTTCCTGTGCTGCCTCTAGCACTGTGAAATATCAGCCCAAGCTGTACTCCTGTGACATTTTCCAGCAAGGCAGTTCAAATGCCACATCAAAGTGTTCTGTGGGAAACACAGGTGTCACACACTATCTCGTATTTGCCATTTTTGGTCACCAGCAGCATTTGCAATCCACTGCAGAATCAAAACTTCAGAACATGGCTAGTTTGTTACCTGATCATTTTCCTCAGGATAGAATGAAGTGCCTTAATTTCTTCTGAGTGGCTAAAACTAGGCAGATGGCCTCCAAGGGCTTCACAGAACCTTTCTGCCTCTTCCCAGGTCCTGGTTCGCAGCACTCTTTCACTATGGAAGAACTTCACAACAGCCAAATGTCAGAGCAGAAAATGACACAAGGCAGTATTTTTAAAACACTCCTGTTCTACTAAAATATGGCCACCTGAGAGTCAATAACTGGTATTTCCATAGGGAAAGAACTTGACTTTTTAACATTTTTTCTTTCACTTTGCTTGACAGCAGCCAGACTCTGAAGTTTAGCTGACAAAATTTGTTTCAAACACAACATATTCCACATGACAGACTTTCTCTGCTGTTCTTTACCAGAAAGATTTTAGAAACCACCAGCTAGCTCATTCCATAACTGTAAGCCAAGTTATAAGTTTTAAGGGATGTTGTTCTTTCAAATTTACGGTGAACTACAAAGGCTAATGTTCACTTAAACTAGTCTCACTTAAGTGCTGTGCATGAAGAAAGTTCTTTGGCACACCCTTGGAAACCTGTATACATCTGAGGTGCAAGTTTGGCTCGTACACCTCAGCTAACACATCCACTTGATCCCCTTGGTTTCAGTCCAAGACAAGTTCCATCAGCTGGATCTCTCTGCACAGACATGCTGCATTTGGTCAACAGCAGTTGTGGAGAATGTGCCAGGGCCAGCTGTCATGTCCATCAGCTATGGGACAGCTATGCTGCACAGCAGCACAGACCTATCCCTTCAGAGTGCTTCCCCACACCCTTGTTATTCAAGCTGGGTTTCCCCACTTTGCTATAAGAGCTGTTTACAAGAAACAGTTCATTGCAGACACTGAGTCAAAAAATAATGAATCCAATGAACAGCCTCAGTTTTAACTTGATTTAATTTTTAATAGAAGGGAAAAACCCCTGCATTTCTAAATAAAATTTTATTTAAGCCATTCCAGCTAAACAGCACAGCTGCTTGCTTCCAATGGTCATCTCAAAACAGTAAAATACAGCTGAGGCTGAATGTTTCTATATATTCGTATTCAAAACAGAGAAAATCCTACCTCTCCTATGTAGGAGGTACAGAAAGGAAAAGGGCAAGGGAAGGTGATGCAAAGTGCTTTCCTTCCCTAACCAGGTGTCTGTGCATGCCTGAGGGCAGCAGTACAGGGCCAGTGCTGTGGCCCCAGTCAGCTGCCCACAGAAGAGGCACAATGCACCTTCCAGGAATGGCAGAGGATGATGCAGGGCAGTATCTAATCTACAGGCAGCCAATCTGAATCAACACCAATTCCCTCTCCTGGTGAGAGGCCCTTGAAAATGCCCTCAAGAACTGCTATGCCCACAAAATGTCTGATCACTCACTTCCTCCAAGACAGTAATCAGCAATTAACAGCAAACAGGAATAACATTTTACCTTGTAGCAGGCAAGGCCGGATCCATTATGCCACCCGGGGGGACAGGGATCAGTTGGCTTTGGGAGCACTTCTGGCTCCTTGGGCTTCCCAATATATTTTTTGCAGACAGAAAATGCTTTAGTGGTTTTACAATCCTTAGTTTCCCACTTTCCAAGAGAATTTCCACTGGACATGGCCACACATCCTCCTGAAAACTCTAAAATTAGAGCCACCAAAACCACATTTAAAACCATTGGCTGGTTTCCAAAAAAAACCTGACATAATTGTGAATTACTACTTTATTGCATGCTTGGAGTTCTGTAACACGGTACTCCAGTGCTTGCTCAATAGAAAAGGACAGTATTTTTATGTGTTTTTAGTTTTCAAATTTACCTGGTTGCATGGAATTCCAGTTAGTGTATGCCACAGCTTCAGGTGTTTCCCCATTCACTGTACCCCAGGAATATATTCCTGACTGGCTGATATCCTGCAAACCAGTCCAGAAGTATTTTTCTTCAACTTTTGTGTGCTTTCTAATTAGACTGTTAATAAATTCTTGTTCAAATCTGAAAATTCACAGATTAATCAGAGTCAATATTTTAAAGATACCAAACTACTGAGAAAACTTAAAAATCAGTTCAAGCAGTCATCCAGGAAGTCCCATATTCAACATGGGGTCAGCAGGCTGGGAATTCTCATACTTCCAGAAAGGTTTCACATTGTAGTTTTACCATTGTTACACATTTCTAGTTCTTGGCAAAAGCAATTCTCTCTCTACATTTTCTTTATAAACCATTAGTTATCATAAAACAGTTTTAATCTCTGATTTTATCTCCAGGATTGTGATGTTAAATTTGCTCATAAATTACAAATGTGCTTTACCTGTTCATCACTGTAAGATTGCACTGGGCTCCAAATGAAACTTCCATTTTATCAATCTTGTAACAGTAGTTTCCATGTCTCTCCCATCCCTGGTTAGAGAACAAAACCCACATTTATACAAAACAACCTAATTTAGGCATTACCTACAGAAGAAAATAAATCATTGCCAACAGTGGCTGGTGCCCACAAGCTGGCACAGCATATACAAGAAAGAAATGCACTGTGTCGCACACAAGGTCCACTATCATCAACTCTCAGATTCACAGTTATAAAAAATAATGCAGCCACAGGAATAAAATACACCACTGTTTTAGCTTGCCTGGGCAGAGTCTTCTGACCACTATTGCATTTACAGAGAAACACAAGGGCAACAGCCCAGTCCTATTCAAAACAATAGGAGTTTTCATGCTGTTCCACCAACGCCAGGATTCAAACACAAGAATACTAGGAAGGCATACACCAGTGTCTCTTTACTTCTGAGAAAAATACTTGATACTGAAAATGTGTGAACTTACAAAATTTCTCTATTGTTCAAACATTTCTCCCCATATTTACACTGAAATTTCAAGAACCATTAATGTGTTAACTCTTTTCTAGCCTAGCAATGCCACTGGTGTCTGAATAGCACAGAAAGCTGTAACTCTACGTGCTGGAAGTCTCTGAAAAGACAGAGTAAAAAGGTCATGTAGAAAGAAAGATAAGGGGTAAATATCTTTCCTGTTGCAAGCAATATGCCACACAAAACTGAACCAAGTAACTCTGAAATAGCTAGCAATACCATCCCAATCTAGCTCAAAAGACAAGAGCTTTATTTAAGCAATAAGATGTTGTACTGTAAAAAAACAAAAAAAAAAAACCCAAAAAGCCCCCACCTTAATTCAAGTCATAGAACAAAAATGAGAGCCAGTGAAGTGCAAGAAACATAATCCCAGTTAACAATCTCTGCATATCTTTACGTTGTAATGTGCTTATTCTAAATTTTAAAACATAACTTGAGCAAAAACAACAGAACAAGTGGTGTTATCAATAATATTTCTAATAAAATCAAATTCTTTTAAATAAATAAATAAATAAAACACAACCTTTCCTGGGTCCAAACTCATAATACTTTCATCAATAAACAAACTGATAATACATCCTGAGCCTGCCTGGAAGAATGTGAAATTTGGTTTATGCTATATAAATGTCCTTTTTCAAATAAAATGTTTTACAGACTTTACTGAACAGACAAGAAAGAAATTGAAGTAGAGGAAGTAAGTGTTTTCAAGCAAGTTTCAGAGCTAAATGACAATAAAAGAAATAGAAGCTTCCTATTACCTCTTCCAATGAACAACTTTTATCTGATTTTGTTTCATTCAAAATCTCTCCATTTTTCTTGCAAACATATTTCAATTTTTCTTCACAGGATTTGACCCTCCACTGTCCCAGCTGTAAGAATGAAAGGAAAAAGAATTATTTTAAATTCTAACCATCTTTGAATTTCTGTGTTTGCAGGGGCTGTTTCCATTGCGAGAAAGCCAAAATGCCTCCAGTAGAGATATTGGGTGGGATGCCCTGGATTATATGCACAGGTACATGTTTGGAAGGGAGAGAGAAAGCTGACACACATGCAGATGGGAGGATTCTGGATCACACCCAGAAAGGAAAGAAAAGGTCAGGGTGGTGCAAACTCTCTTAGATCAGCAAGGGAATAGGTGCACGAGGTGTGCTCAGTGTAATGTGGAAGTAGCTCAGAGACAGCTCAGAGGAGCTGAGCACAAGCTCCAGTGCCAGGCTGCTGACACAGCAGGCAAATGCATGCTCCACTTTTCTAATGAATCTGCAGGATGGGATACAGCCTGCTTCCCACTCTTAGTGACCTCCTTCCTTCACCAACACCCTTTTTAGAACATTCCATCCTCAGACTGGGTGACCCAAACTGCTCTGGGAGATGACTGAACACAGATATCTCCTCCTTCCCACCTTTCTGCCAGAGACATGCACAAATACAGTAACCCAAAATACAGTCTGGCCAACAATGCGTTAGTCTCAGAGCTAGGAGTCATTTCTTCCATTCTTTGCAGAATACAGCTACAAAGTTCCAGCTAAATAATTCTAAGAAATTTGCTTGTAGAAAAATGAATTTTAAAGATTATTCCAGAAATAAGATCAGCTAGCTGCTTTGTCCCCTCCTTGACTTTAACACACACCAATGTTCCCTCTACTACGATGAAAAAATACCAACTAAAAAACAAACTCAACAGTGTATTCCTACCTTGCCTGAATATGACACGCAGTTAGGAGTGCTGTTAAAGGGAACTCTTGGTTCATTCTGATCCCAGTAGGTAAAAACCACAGGCGAGTGATCTGACCACTTGAACAAGGTTGGCACATCGTCATTCTTGAGACCCAACCAAATTTCCTCTTCAACATCTGTAATTTAAAATTAGGACAACATTTCTGTTTCAATATAATATTCAAACTAACAGGAAAGCAATGTGTTATTAGCAAAATTAAATTTTTCATCATACTGTGCAGCAGTATAGTGATACTATTACAGTGAGAAGAGACCATATGTTTGTTGACTTGTTTCTTAACTTATAGTCACGTGACCATGAGTAAGCTTAACAGAGACGGAACAAACAGGGAAAAAAACCCAACCACAAACAAACAGAAATAAGGAACACACAAGAAAGCAAAAAACCAAAATACCCGCAACCAAATTTAGAGTGTATGCAAAGACATAACATCAAACACTATCAGTACTATTTATTAGTGCAGTGACTCAGCAGTCAAAATATTGACCCAACTATCTACTACTCTCTTTGAATGAGCAAATTAACCATAAAGTATTACAAAACTAGAAGTAGGTTAGGTCAGTAAATAAATAAATTATTAGACTGAACCAGAACAAGTCCTAACACAGGGGGCCTGGATCTGCACAGCAACATTCAACAGTAGCCTGGGTACAAGCTCAGCTTTAACACCCACTCTTAAAAGATAGAGATTATGACAAGTGTATGCTAGAACGTGGAAAGCAGTTTGTAATTTATGGCGTGCAGCACTTGGTGCTTGACCCTTACAACTACCCCAACTCACCATTATGGAGCTTTGTAACAACCAGTTCAACATCTGCTAATGAGTGAATGCTGATGAGGTTACTCTTATTTGCTTTGCACAACTCATCTGCTGAACTCCAAGGTGCCTGGTTGTTTATCAGCAAGTAGCAAAAGCCATCGTGGGGGAGCCAGCCTGGATCACAGCGAGTATCCAAGTGTCTCCAAAACTCTAATAATGAAGAGAAATGGAATTAGAGGCTTTTGTTTTACATTGCCTAGTGCAAAGGGTTAGCTTTAAAGTCAGCAGCACCTTGAAAATAGCCAGAAGGCAGCAATCAGAATGTGTTCATATCCCTCCGTTCATGAAAGAAAGGGTCACAGCTTAGCCAAACAAACAGACTTCAATACAGCATTAGGAGAACTCATAATATTTTGGGGCCATGAAGAAGACTGAAGGAGAAAGAAGTTAGTGGGAGTGGAAGCAAAAGGCAGGAGTGCATTACATTAAGCTAGTCTTAGTGTAAGTGAAAGGTTCAAAAGTAATTGTAAGCAAGATTTCAAAAGCAACTGAATACAAATCAAGTTGATTCATTGCAGGAAAGAAACACACAACTCAACAAATGCCTAGATTTAAATATTTTTTTTCTTCTCAAGATATTCAAGAATTCTAACTAGTTTTTGGATGCTGAAAAGGTATGTACTAATAGCCTTTCTGGTTCAAAACACACTATAAAATACTCCAGCCACAGGAATTTTGTTTTTTAATAAATAAAACACTATATAAACACTGGTAATAACTCTACATACCCCACTGAGGAACCAGAGAACAGACAAGAATTGTTAACTGACAACTAGCTTTCAGAGTGTCACTGCAAAATTTGAACCAGCTCAGTTAAATTGAAACTGATTACTGTCTCTTCTTCAAATGCACACACCTCTTCAGGGGAAGCTGGAGACAACATGCCTTAGCCAGAGATACTCCACACCCCTTCTCCTCTAGACCTCCCTGTCATTCAAGGACAATTACTTTTTACTAAAAGTTTTTGCAGGAGAGCCCTGGGAACTGGCTAAGGCCAAAGCATGCACAGAAGAACAGGTCATGGCCATGGGAAGGGTTGGACATTCAGGTGTAGATAAATGGCCAAAAGCATGGAAGCAGTTACATGTCACTGTAAACACTGAAGGCCTCTGTCTGTGTGTGTAGGTCGAGATAAAGGAATTATTATCTTGTAAGAGCTGTTATGGTCCAGTAAAGATTACACACTGAGAAAACTACCAACTCCTGCACTCTGATTTTCAGTGCTTGGCCTGGTTTCAGAGGACAGTAAGGTTACCTGACTGCTTCTACTTGAATTTAACAGAGTTTGATCCAAGACCCAGGTAAGTCCCACTTCATGTCAATACACACCAAGAGCAAGAGAAATGGGCTTAAAGCAAAGGTGGAAAGGTTTGGGATGCAACTGCCAGTTCCAGACTTTCAGTAATACATGAAAGAAGGCACAAGCCATGGAGGAAAATGTGATGAAAAGGGCAGGACTGCTGCAAAATGCTTTATGTGTGAATGAGAAAGCTGCAAAAAATGAAAACTGTTTGTGATGCATCATCTTGACACTGAAGAAACAGAGTTTGCTTCTGCTCTGCTAAAAAACCAAAGCTGTTGTGAAAATGTTTTGGCAGAGATGCCTGAAAAGGCTTGGGAGGGAAAAGAATGATTCCATAAGTGAACATTATACTTGCATTAACATACAAAACTCAAAAATGCAAACTGTCCTACCTGGAACGCTTGAAACTTCATTGAGTGACTTCTTGCAAGCATATGGAAGCTGAGCCCCACAGTGGTAACTCTGCCACTGCCCTGAAGCAGCATTCATCACCACACAACTCAGCCCATCCAGTGGGGATGAACTCTGCACATCTATAGACAGGAACAAATGAAAACGTAACAGCACAAGTGATCACACAGTAAGGCAGTGACTGCTTCTTTTCACTACTGGTGTTCAATACAGGAATAAGACTCTGGATAGTATGGCGCCTTGTATTTGAAGAACATAATTTGCATCAGCTGAGGGCAGCTGTCCTAGCCCAGGTCCCACAGGATGTTTTCTCTTAGAGAGAAAGTTTCAGAATCAAGGAATCTTGACTTCTTTTCCAATGTTTAATCATAGAACCAGGAGGAATGTTCTATTTACAATACAAGAAACCCTTGGCTGAGCACTTTCCCAGACTAGAAATATCTCAGGGGAGAGCCGTTTTCGCAGCCCTCAGTTTCCTTTGGCAGTCCCATTCCACACCCACTCCAAACACAGTTCTGCACTTTCTCTCAATGCTAACCATAACCTTTACCATAACATAAACCTTAGACAATGCCCCAGATTTGAAACAGCACAGACAATAACTCCTTTTTGCAGTCTTCAGCTTCCCTTGGAGCTCCTTTCCAATGGAACTTTTTGACTTTTTCTTTGAGCCTCAATGCTGTGACCTACACAGACCACCTCAGCTCCCCCTGTACTGGGTTAGTTCAGGCTCACAGAAAAAAGGCTCAGGGTAAATCTCAGTTCTCCATGAAAGAGAACAGACAGACAGGGTCTTTTCAGAGGGGAAAAGGGAAAGGAAAAAGTAATGGGCTCAACTTGCAGGTATCAAAATTCCTGTAAGGCACCAGTAAATACTTTCACAAGAGGAGTAGACATGAATATGTCTGCCATGACTGCAGACTAAATTATGCCACTATATCTCAGGATAGTCTGGCCTCTAGCTCTGCATTACAGTCCCACAGAGTGGTCACAGCTCCAGAAGAAGGTGCAGTCCATAGTACAAGCAGTAAAGTTCTTAACCTTCCCAAAAGACAGAGTACATTTGAAAATCCCACAGAAATTTCTTAGCCAAGTTATCAAAGAAGTAACAGAAACCACTTCTCAATTTTTCACAGAATTCCAGTTTCAGCACTGTTCTAGAAACTAAAGGAAAAAAGAGAATTCCACCTAAAAAAAGCTCAAATTCAGCTTGAATGACAGAACAACATTAGCTTCAATATTCCTGACTATGACTCTGGGATTCTCATATACACATTAATTCATAAAATATTTGTGAGAACATTACAAATTAATCCTGGAAATTCCAAATAGTCTCTCACTAATCTTATCAGCACCTCTGGAGTAATTAAAAAAGGTTTTTCAAGGATTTTATACTTCTTTCATCTTCACCTTGAAATTTAGGCAACCTTGAAGTTCAAAAACCCAAGTTAAGCTTCTAAATAACATCAGCCCTTGCATGAACACAAACAATCAGAATATCTGAGGGAAATCAGTGTCATTCTGTCAGTGGGAGGAGAAATTTAGCAGCTAAGAAAGCTGCAGATACTTTACTAAAATGGACTTCAAAAATACTATTTAAGTTTTACCTTTTTAGAGATTTATTAACCTAATCAGCTGTAAATATAAAATGAGAACAGAAATATTTGCTGGCTAGGAGGAAAAGATGCTTCTGAAAGTGGAATGAGAAGGAAAAAAAAGTAATACTAGTTACTGTTGAGAATATTGTCAATACCATCAGAAATATCAGTACCTGGATGCCAGTTGAGAAAATTCAAAGGCTTGTGATCTGACCACTGCCAACCACCAGAAACATCCAGTTGATTTAAGCCAATCCAGAAGATCTCAGCAATGTCATCCTTGCCTAGAGATATTTTTTTAAAGAAAACAATTAGTATAAAATGCTCATCCTTTATTGGTCTTCTTTAAATTGAAAATGCATTCTGAAATGGCATGCATTTCAGGAAAGAAAGATTGCTAATATAATTGGGCATGCAAACTTTCTTGAACTGAGGAGGAATTAACCCACACAAGCCTTCCCTCCCAGTGTCATCAGGTGTTTCTCCTTTGGTTTCATAGTCCCAAAGGCACTTGGGTAATTTCTCCACGTCAAGACTGAACATCAGGGAGGACAATTTCATAGCAAGAGAGTAACATGTTGCTAAAACAACAACTGCCACTCTGGCCTGTATTTAATATTTTAGGGATATTCCTCATTAACAATATGAACAACATCTAGCTGCTATAAGGAAATCATACAAACAAATTTAAATAACTCCCTAAAATGAGATTAGTACGTTAGTTTTGCTACACAAATGAAAGCCAAAATATTTGAAGTACAATCAACTTTTAATCCCAGAGATTTAGGACAGAAACTAAAGTGCTGCCTCCACGTTATAAAGATTTCCCAGTATTCATATGTGAATAATTACACCTACCTTGTATGTAACTTAATTCAGATGCATTTTGGATGCTAAGTAAATCTCCTCCTTGCCTTTGACATGAAATATAAGCTTCCTTCCAAGAAAGAGCAGACTGTGTATTAAACTGGTAGCAATTTTCAGACCCTGGATCATGTTCCCAGCTATCATGACAACCATCCTCTGTTTAAAAGAAGCAGAAGGTACTTGTAACTACAACTATACAGAAACATTATGAAAGTTTCAAAAGAAAAGGTTTTGAATATAATATGTAGAATCTATTGGTTTTTATATTGGTCATCACTAATACTTGCAGTTTAAGCCAATGCTGCAACAGAAAAGCTTTGACACAGCTTTACAGCCACACGAAGGTGGAGCTGTACATCAGAGAAGTGACAAAATGCTTTTAGGATGTCTATTTAGAAACCCAACATGCCTGGCTGTAAGCAGATTCCCCATTTTCCATCTCGAGAATAATCTTCAGAAGTGGCGCACCATTTCCCGCCCGTGTGAGTTTCATCCTGAATGCAGTCATGATGCCAAACCTTGTTGTACAGAAAGGGGAACTCACAGGGTCTACCATAAGAGTTGCCATCTTTGGTATAGACCTCTGCAGAAAAAAAAAAAAAGTAAAAAAAAAAAGTAAATACATTCCCCTTCCTAGACATGGAAAGTACAGCAAATCAGTGTTTCTTCTTGTACAGACACAGTTAACTTAATGCATGCAAATCACACTTGTGGTCTTAAAATACCATATCTTCTTGTTACAGATAATATACAGCAATGCCAGAACTGAAAAACTAAATACATTGAGAAATCTTTTTCTGTACATTTTCTTCTGAGAAACAGCAGAAACTTGTCTCCCCCATCCTGGTAAGATAGAGATAATTCATTGTCCTATTGAAAGCCAGGTGCTTTTCAGAGTCCTACAGAATGAAGACTTTTAACAATCAACACGTACAGGAGAGGGAAAAGGCAAAGCACATTTTCACCACTTCTTCCAGGAAGAATGAGATTTCAGACAAGACTGGCTGCCATGGCAAGTGCACACACTACCATACCAAAGCTCACAGGCCAGCAGGCTGTCAGCTGGCAGCATGCTCTGAATTTGACTGTGTAGCCTACCAGCAAAGAAAACATCCTCATACCCTGCTAACAGGAAAATTCCCATCATGGTGAGGAGGGCAGTGTCAGTTCCGATAGAAGGTGGTTGGTATTTCATAATTAAATAGGTTTGCACTGAAACATGGGGAAGGGGGGATTTAAACCTGCTAAGAAAGCCACTCAGTACCAAAATTTCTGCAGTTGCGCTCTTATTTTTTATTAAAAACCTTTGCAGTTTCTCTCTACAGCACAACATTCTATTGTTTTACTGATCAATCTTTTCACATAACTAATTTTAAGAACTTATTGGCTCAGACATACTCAAAAAGCCCTTAACAAATAAAAAAATCTTCAAAGTGCAAAGTTACTTACCGTGGTAGGGATACCGACATATATCACTGGAGGAACTGTTGCTTTTCCACTGGTCTGTCGCATTTATGCTTGCAGTCACATAGTTATTCATGATAGTTACTTTGTACTGAGAGGCACCAATGATGCAAGCATCAGCACATCGCCACCACAGCATCAATTCTGAGTTACAATCCACCATTTTCAGGCGAGACACTGATTTGGTGAATATATCAAGTCCCAGGCACTGCTTGGACCCCAGGTGAAAGAGGCGATTCTGGGATACCCATTTCCATAAAGCTTCACTCGTGTCCCTGCAGTCATCTATGACTATCAGCGAGTTTTTAACCTGTATGCACTTGTTCTGCTTGTCATGGCGAATGGTAAAAACATCATTGCCTGTGTAAGAACAAACATATGGCTATGATTCAGTATCATTTTCACAGGAAGCTCGTTTTTAAAAGGGTAATCACATTCTGAGCAATGCCTTCAGAGAAGTACCACAACTGCTGTTCGTATGTAAAACCCCCTCTTTTGCAGAAGCCACATTCAGTGAATTTTCCTGCTCTTTAGTGAGTCTTAACTTCTTTGGAAAAAGACCTCTTTCCAAGTCTTTATAAAATGAGGAGAGACAAATGAGACTTCTAAGTCCAATTCTAGTAATAAGAATTCTTCCTCTATATTTAACATATACTGATTGCATCAGCCCCTGATTAATTTGCAAGCTTACTGGGTAAAGAATCTTGTCTTCATGCCTATCTGCAAACACAGTAACACACACAACAGACACCATAAAATATAATTAATAATAATATTAATTTACTAAGCACTTTTTTCCTAAACTGTATATCCTATATGATACACAACATGAGAGGTTTACATTTGAACCAGTTTGTGGGTGCAGCTGCAGTACTACTAAGTTAACTAGCATTGCTTTGAGGAGAAAGTTTTAGGATGAATATCCCACCAAAGACAGCACACAACAGATTAGGAGTATAATTTAAAAAATTATATAGGGACCCTAGTTTCGTTTTCAGTTGTGATGAGTTTCATTTTATGTTCTGGCATAGTTTGTGATTAAAGAGAAAAATTCAAGTTGATAAAGCACAGTATACCATTTAAAAAGCATATGGATCACCCTACTAAGAAAAGCTAACACCTCTGTCAGTATAAGAACACTTCTTACAAGCAGCAGTAGGTTTGAGCAGACCATGAAAAAATGCCCTAAAACTATTTCTATGTCACAATAAAGATGGCTCCACAGTACAGAACTTTCACTAATCAGGCTGAAATGGACCATGGCTGTACCAGAACCAGAGGGCTATTATTCTGCTGCTTAAATAAGGAATCTGCTGAGTAGTATTTTGTATTTTATAGTAATGCACTGTCAATCACATTCCTACAGCGTTTTTCTGTTATGACTTACTAAAAGGTTTGGCTGAACAGGAAGGAAAATATTCAGTGATGTTAATGCAGTGAATTTTACCACTACTTCCCAGTATACCCATGAATTTTCCACTGTGTAAGTGCCAAACAGTATTTAAATAGTACCTAGCTGATCACACTGTAAAGAAGAATCTGTAAGTCACCCACCTACTAAAGTGATTTTTTTTAAGGAGCACACCAACACCAACTGTCCCTTTCAGCCTATTAACTAAGACATTTCAACAACCAAACCTGCTTCCGTGGTATCCTTTAACCCTGCGCTTTATCTGCTTTTGCTTTTTATTCTTCCCTCATGTCTTTCTCACTCTTTTTTATTTCTTGTAACAACTTTTTAGCCTCTTCTCACATCTTCTTTCACTTCTTCCTCCTCAACTCTCATGCAAATGCCAAGTGGAAAATCACTTTTTAAAATTTCCCTGGAAAAACCGCTGATACTGTCTCACCAAATCTCTCTGGCAGCAATGTATTAATAATTACTCCAGTTCAATGCTCTGGCCATGAAATTTTAGTGACATCTTCAGCTACCAACCTGAGCCTGTTACTATCATAGGTTACAAAAAAATATGTGAGGTGCAACTTAGCGAAGAGCTCAGCTTGTTTCCCAGAAGCTCTGACTGTGCGGCTGTGCCTTACAAGAATTTGCTCAACGTGAAACTTTTCCACCTGCTTCCTGCTGGGAAAGGCGAGCTCCCTTTTCTGTCTCGCTGCGCACACAGCGGCGGATAACAGCGACGGCGGAGCGCGCTGCCGGGAACTGCCGGGGCTCGGGCACCCGCTGGCCCCGAGCTGTCAGGCCAAAGGCCGCGGCCCGGCCCCGCGGGCACCGGGAACGTGGCAGCCGCGGCCGCCGGCGGCTTTCGCGACGCCCCAGGCCAAGCGCACGGTCCGAGAGGGAGGTCCGGGACTTTTTCCTGCCTTCTTCGCTTCTCCTTCTAAGTTTCCCAGGTTGTTTCCACGCAGTCGGACTTTGCCGCGGAGCGCAGCGCCCGAAGGAGCCGCCGGGGCGGAAGGCCCGTCACGCCGCCCCCTGACCCGCCCAGGCGCCCGTCGGGGCGCTCCAGGACCCTCCGCTCCCGCAGCGCACCCGCCTCCCGCTCGGCCCGGCGGCGCCCGGCTTACCTGCGGGGTGGCGGCGGGCCGCGCAGCACAGCAGCAGCCAGGCGAGGGCGAGGCCGCAGGCGCGCACACAGCGCCCGGCGCCCGCCATCGTGCCCCGCGGCGCGCAGGCTGCGCGGGGCTGCCGGGCTCGCCGTGCCCCAGCGCCGCGCCACCGGCGCCGCCCATTGGCCGCCCCCCGCGCGTCACTTGTTGCCAGGAGGAAAGCGGCCCCCGGGGTTGGGGCGAGGCGGGGCCGGCCCGGCCCGAGCGGGGCTGTGGAGCCGCGAGCGACGACGTGAGAGGGAAGGTGAAGGGAAAAGGCGGGGAGGAAGAGAAAAAAGAGGGAAAGTAAACGGGGAAAAATTAAAGGAATTAAAAAAAAAAAAAAAAAGGTGGAAAACCCGAAGAAAGACTGGAAAAGCAGATCGAATTGTCGCATGGTCAGAAAAGTTAAAACTAAAAAAAACCCCAAAAAAACTTAGAAGCTCAGCTGGGGGAAAAGGGAAACGCGTAACTGCTAAACTGCTAGAAGTGAAGAAAAGGCAAAAGGTGAATAGAATAATCTAAAATTAACAAACACATAGAAGTAAAATATTTCAAATGGTACAAATAATGCACATCACGCTGCCATCCTCGATCCCCCCTGGCCGCGGGGCCAGGTGCCGCCGCCGCGGCAGGAGCTGCGGAATGGCAATTGGCCTTGCCGGGGATGGGCCAGGAGGGGAGGGCGCTGCGCATCAGTGCCGAGTAACTGTTGCTGAAAAAATTTTGCAACAGAAACCAAAAGTAACTTGCGTTACACAACTAACCTGTACATGGCGAGAACCAGGTGGCCAGAAGGAGGAAAAGAGAAAAAGGGCAAAACTGACAGAAACGATGTGAAATGAAATCAAGTTTATAGCTACATGCTGTCTGATTCAATGCTTACCTGGACAGGCTGTATACCTCAAGCTCCAGCTGCTTAAAAAAACGATTTGCAAAGTCACAAGAAATAAACTTTTTTTCTAGGAAAATCCATTTTGATTAGACTTGGAAGAACCATTGTTCATGGAAAGAAATACTAAATTTACATAAAGATGGGAAATGCAATGTGCAGTCTGTTTTATATGCTTCCAGGCTGCCCATCATGTAGGAATGTGTACTCCTGGGGACACAGGATTTGAAGATATGCCCGGCTGGGAATTGAGTGGAAATGCAGTGAACAAAAACAGACACCTGCAAGTTAACAAATGTTCTCTCCTGCTGGAAACTGCGCATAGCTGCCAAGGCAGGAGCTATTTGAAAAATCAGAAGTCAGATCCAGGAAGAGAGGAGTCTGTAGACGTAGCAAAATCGAATCTGTGTTACCAGAAATAATTCATTTTCAGGAAGAGCAAAGCTTTAAAGTCTCCACACAGAGAATGGGAAGCAGAAATTCCCCTCTGGTGACCCTGATGCAAAAGCAAGCTATTGAAACTAAAATTAAATATGTGGTGGGATGGCGTGGCTCTTTTTAAATAAAACAAGAAGCAGGTGTGAACCCTGAGTCCCCATCAATCTTTCCAAATGTGTGTTATTATTAATGCACTGACTGTCCCAGTTTGGGAATGGTTAGTAGCAGAGTTTCACTTTGAAACTCATAGCATGCAGTGCATATTTACTGAAAACATACCAGCAATTCTGAAATTACCAGCATCCAACTTACTACAATTATATCAGCAATATGTGTATTAATAGAGGGGAGTTCTCTAAGGTATCTTAACATATGTAACATATGCTTTCAGATACTTCTGATTTCAGCTCCTTTTCTGTTTATTGGTTTATACAATATTATCTTTGATAGTACAGACTCAAACTCTGATCCTGGCTCAAAAATTAAAGAATGCCCAAGAATAGGAAAAATTGCAGTTTGCATTGGTGCCTCTTAGTTTCGGTTTGGGGTTCATGTGCATATCCTGTACTTAAATTCTGTTTTTACATTAATTTAAGAGGAGATACAAAATATACAGTCCTGGTGAGCCCACCAACCAACCAAAATTTTTGAAAGAACATGCAGGAAAAAATGAGATTTGTTGTATGTCATGTGATAACCTATGGAACTCTAGTACAGTTTTCTCTTGTTGAAAAAGTGGGTTTGTATTAAAGCTTATCAGAGTTGTAACCCTACTTCTTATAGGATTTATCCTTTATTAATGAGGCTTCTGCATTTAATGTGAGCTGCACATTATCACTCAGCATAATCAGTGAGCAGTTTCTGTATTGCAATTCACAAGCATTATATATCCCCATGAATACCTACAGCTCACTTCAAAGCAGAGCTAATGGCTGAGCAAATTTCAACCATGCCTGTAGAGATAACCAAATACAGAATTTCAGATACAGGAAGGCCCAACCACAGAGCTCCCAGTAATGCACAGCAGCCTTTTTCTTCCAAGAAGACTACTTTGCCTTTCTGAACAAAAAGCCTTTCAAGGTGCCAACATCATGACTAAGAGCCTTGTATTTCTAGCAGGAGTCTTTGTTGCTTATCAAAGGATAATTTTTTGCCCTTATGCCCATATGTTTTTAACAATAGCAACGCCTGTAGAAAGTGTCAACACCTATCTATCCATAAATCTCCACCCCATCTCTGCTCTGCTCACCACATGAAACAGATACTTTGCATGAGCAACCTTCCTCCTTTTCCATTCGACACGTTGCAATCCAGTTTTTCTGGCTAAGTTGGGTGCATCCACATGTGCCAGAGAGCACAAAGGGAATGGTGGAGAAGGATTTGCTGCCTACAGCATCTCAAGAGAATAGAAAGAGGATTTGGAGATGGTAACTTCTGCTTTTCTCTGCTTCCTCCAGCAATGACTTTGAGACTGGGACATCTGAACAGGGATCACTAGTTATTTACTGCCTTTTTAACCTTGCAACATGGGTGCTTACAATACCTAAGTCCTTACAGGAGAAAACAAAAAAAACCCAAAACAGACAAACAAACAAAAACTCAAACAAAACCAAAAACAAACTAAAAAAAAAAAAAAAAAACAAACCCCAAAAAAGAAATAAACCAGACCAAACCCAACAGTCACATGAAGGCTTACAAGAGTTACAGGAGCAGTTATTTCCTGAGGGAGAGGACTCTCCAAAAAAGTGATGGTACCTACAAAGCAGCCAGCACACAAAGATTTCAGTGCTACCTAGACTCTGCTGCCAAGTTTAATATTAGAATATGGCTCTGGTTTGAGTAAAGTCCCTACTAATAATATAAAATATCAGCCCTGGACATGTTTAAAGATAGTTTAATGGAGAAGAAATTTGGACAATTGCAACTTTTACCATAAATGCAGCTAAAAGTCAAATGATTCTTTTTTGACAGATACACAAGTTTAGTTTGATGGAGTTGATCCCATGCATGGCTATGAAAAAAGTCACTAAAAAGCAACTGATTTGGATAAAGAGAGACTGTAACCAGAGTGGTCTTTAAGCAGTAACTTAAGCTTTGCATTAACTCCAGCTGGATGGTCTTTTCTTCGTGGACACTTACTTTGTTTGCTGCCTTGTTTTTTTAAATGGATATTGAGGACTTAATTGTTTTTAAACATCAAAGAATGTTTTGCTTTCAGCAAAAAGGGAACACAAAGGAAGATGGCTTTTCTCCCTTGTTGCTCTAAATTTCCTGTTTCCAGTTGCAGTGGCCTAACCTTTCAGCTCATTATGAAACTGTCATATTGCACAGTAAACTTAAGATGAATCAAATGCTCTTTCAGCTGAGTTTGTGTGTATTTCTTACATCTCTTCTACAATCTCTGTATGCATCTTTGGCATGAGTTCCAAAGTTTTGAGGCTTTTGTTGTGCTTGAAGGGTTTATTATTGCTAGGGACCCTAACATCTCATTCTCTTTAGGTGTCACCATTCATAATAAATACCTAGATGTTATTATAGCATTTTAGAGACTGTTCTGTTTCTTCTACTGCATGTGGTAGATAACTTTCAGAAATAATAAAGGAATTACAGACCTTTTTTCTAATATCAACCTCCTTTTTCACTCAAATGTGACAATGGTAACTTCTGTAGTGCTGCCTTCAGCTCTGCCCCAATGCATATTCAAATCTTCATATGCAGGCCCACTGAAATACTAGAAATAGGTTTGGGAAGTAAGACAAGGAAAGAAATGTGGACACATCCACATTGCATGTTTGTTGAGAGCAAGGAATGTCTTTCTCTTGGTATTGGTTTAGCTTTGACTCCTGTTAGGATCTCTGTGTGCTTCTGGAACAACGACAAAATAATATAAGCAGTACTTTAACATTGAAACAACTGCTTGAAATTGTAAAGTGGTAAATGATATTCTTCTGTCACACTTTAAAAAAGGGTCTCTGACATCTGTACTGTGCATTTTCAACAGAAAGTGTGCCTTGGTTTAGTAGGTCTACTGGCAGAGTTTGTATGCTCAATCTCCTCAAAAGTGGTTCTCTCTTGTCACTGTGTCAGTATGGGGTTATTACTTAAATTAGGATTGTGGGAACTGGCAAATAAGATGATATTTTGTACCACGTTATATTTGTTGCAGAAGGCATAATTTGAAGGATTTAAAAGAAAATCAGTTATCATTTGGAAAATGTTTTTTGAAGCAAATAAAAATTAATTCAGGTAGAAGAGCTTTTAATTTTAAATTTGAAAGGTGTTGGTGGGGGCTGTTTTTGGTTTTGATTTTTGTTTGATTGTTTTTTGTTTGGTTTGGTTTTGTTCTTTAAACATGTAAAGCTGAACAATTACCTAAAAGTGCTGGGAAAGAGCCTGTAGTTTTGGGTCACACATGTTTTGGAAGCAGAATTCATTCCTGACTAATAGCAATCTCTAAAATGCCCCCACTGCCTTATGTTTGACCAGGAAGGAGCAAACTTTCAACAGGTAGATGAGAGAATGGTTTAAAGTTCAAAATTCCAGATTGATCTAAGCTTGGGAGTACTTCTGAGATAAAAAGGGTCTGTACAGAAACAGTGAACTCACTGAGGGCTAAGCTGCTGGTGTTTAAAGGTTGTGATTGATTAAGATATAAACTGAGTAGCAGCAGCAGTGGAGAACACACAGTTCAATATGCCATAAGCAAAAGTTTGGAAATTGTGCCTTTCTGAGTGCAGAAGAGGCCACAGAGCAAAAATAAAAAAAAACCAAATAAAAAATAAGAAAACAAATAAAATAAAAATAAATAAAACAAATAAAATACCTTCCAAATGGGAAATGAAGGAGGAAACAAATATCAGAACAACATATACCTCTGTAATAATTATAAAACATCTAATGAATAAGTGGAGGGAAATCAAATGTCTGGTCTTAGACAAAGGCAATGGCATGCTACACACATGCAGGACATTTTAGCACCAGAATATAAAATATACAAAAATGGTAGGAGTCACCTCTGCTGGTAATGGGATATTGAAATTATATTTATATAATCATATTTTTATAATTATATTTATATAATTATATCTATAATTATATATTTATATACATATAATTTATTAATGTGATCTTGTAAGCAGATCAAGTAAACAAAACAGGAACCTGGCAGGTGGCACAGAATGCCAAAGCACCAAAATGTCACCTTTAAGCATATGTAGTCCTGAGTCCCTCACTTGCCTGCCTGACCAGAAGGACAGAGAGAGCATGCTGAGAATGATCAGATGGGCAAAGAGGGTGGGAAATGTAACCAGCACTGTACTTCATGTAACCTCCATGCTGTCTGGACACTGCAGCCTTGTTATGTAACTCAGGCTACATCAGACTCCATCAATATTGCTTCACAGAGCAGTGGGACAGGGAAGCCACAGAACAGATGCAGCCCCGCATTTGTCCTCATTTATGTGCAAGATCTTGACCTACATCTTCAGCTCATGGTTCCTACTCCTGTGTTCACATTCAGAATTCCCAGAGGCTTGACAAAGGCCAAGCATTCACAGCAGTTGCACCCAGTTTCAAAAGGGAGAGAGACATAGCAGTGAGAAAGCTTGTGAAGAGGAAACAAAAGGCAGCTGCAGGAACAGCAAATTCTTACCAGTGGAGCTGAACCCCCTGAAGGATGCACAGCACAGCATCAGTGTGTGCCATCTACTAAAGTCTTGAGAACTGGCAAAAGGAAGTGGGCACAATAACTTCACCACTGGGTAGATTATTATTAGAAATCAGAAGTTTATATCTTCTCCAAGTGCTAGACCACAGAAAGGATCACAAACCAAGGATCACATGTTAATGAAAAGCACAGTGAAAGAACAATAAAAAACTGTGAGCAGCAACTCACAAAACAAATCCAGACTAATGTTTAATCTTGCCTTAGGTACATCAGGACCAAGAAATCCACTGGATTCTGACAAATCAAAGGACAATTGCAGGGCAAAAAAAGAAGAGAAGCTAAATTATCCAGAGAAGCTAAATTATCTATTTGCATATGTTCACTGGAATAAGCTGATGATCCCCATACTTGAACTCTTCTTTTTGAGAGTCAGCACACACTTGTCCTGAAAGTGTGCTAACTGGGAAAAGCTACAAACCAAACTAGGCAAAGTAACAAATCTGCAGATATCTGAGTTTTTTAAGGCAGTGTTGAGCACTGAGTGAGAGCCTACAAATGGACCTACTTTTCTCTTCACACTTGCCATGTGCCTGTGGTCTGGAGAGTGGCAGTATGACACTTGACATCAATCTCTATAAAGAAGATTCCAGAGGGTAAATGAGGTGACATGATGGAAACACTGGCAAGCCTCACATCAGTAGTAGGCAAAGCAGTAGAAACTGCAATCCAGAATAAAATTCATGTGCACCTGGATAAATATGATCTATTTGGGCAGTGCCAATGCATCTTCTCTAAATGTAGTATTTACCATCTAGGCCTCTAGACAGCTTTTTGATGAGGTCTGCAAGCATGCAGATAAGAGTGACCTGGTTGATATGGTCCACCAGTTATTTCTTTATCTGGATGAAAGCTCCTGCTGGGTGAACAAATCAGCAAGTCCTCCTCACAAGAACTTGCTTTTTGCATTTTTCTGTTGATTCAAGGGGCCTTTGTTGTAAGGAAATTATTTGTACCTTAGTCATTATTTCTGTGAGACTGAAATAGCTTTTGTTATTACCCACAGCTGGGACTTGAACAAGAACTACCTGTCTGTGACTCAACACTCACACAACCTGAGATAAAGTTAGTGGGTGGACAGTGCATATAAATGAGCTTATAAGACTTCTGTCTGTGCTTGATACCATGGGTGAATCAGGGAGAGACTGTGAGGGCACTGCTATCGGGCTGTCATCACTGCACAAGTACTGCTGGTGAGCTGGTTTCATGTGCTTGACACAGAACGCGCGAGGGAGAATGAGAGAGATGAAGATAGTACAGAGCAGCACAGATCCCTCATGACTCACATCTGCAGTGCTCTGCCAGACTAACCAGTAATGAGCCTCTAGGCAAAACTCCAGAGTAGATTTTAAGTTAGACAGACTTCAGGATTTGGTCACTTCAGAGATCACCTCTGTGTGTGACATATTTCTATTGTAGAGATGATAGTTGTGTCCAAGCTGAACCTGCTCCTGGCTTTGAAAAAGCAAAGCCCACTCTCTTTCCTTTCCTGAGGTTGTCAAGGAGTAATGCTGCTCTTTATGGCAGCTTCTGGAACACATACTTTATAAAGCTGCATGAGTAACTCTAGTTATATTTCTAAATGTCAAAAAGAGAAAAATGAAAAGTATAATAACACTGTATATTCAGCAAAATCCCTAAACAGTACTATTATCACTCTTTGATTTGTATATGTCTTAATTCTCAATATACCCAAATTACAAAAAACCAACAAAACCAAACCGAACAAAAACTAAACAAGAGTTCATAGTAATGAAGTGTGTGTAGATTTCTGATTAGTGATCTATTTAATTGATGTTTACCTAAATAGTCCTGTTACTTTAATGAATGCATCTACATTTCTTGTTCTTTCTTGGAAGCAATAATATGCCCATAGTACTAAACCATCTATTTTTATATACATTCTATTAAGCAGTGACACTTCATTCTATGAAGTCCATAAGTTTCTAAAGATTTGTTTTTATTTCAAAGTGAAACAGTTTGGCCATGCAGAATGGCCATGCAAAGTGGGCTGGATCTGTCATAGGCAGTATTTAAATGACCCAGCAGGAACCTGTGGCCCACAATTTAAGTCCCATCAGCATGCAAAACTTTGGAAGCATCAGAAACCTCTTTATAAACAGTGAACCTGATAGAAATACTCAGATGCTATTAAAATAAATTAAAGTACCTAAGTCAGAGAATCACAAGATCTGAAGAGATCAGTTAGTGCACCTTCTTGCTTAAAGCAGAGTCAACTAGAGCAGAGTGCTCTGGGTTGGTTCCACTTGCATTTTGAATATCTCTATGGATGAAGATTCCACAATGTCTCTGAACATCTCTCTGATGGTCACAATAGTAAAAAAAAAAACACCTTTTTTCTTTTATTAAAAAAATATCCTCTGAATCACTTTGTGCCTATTGCCTCTTGTTCCTTCACTGAATGCAATTGAGAAGAGTCTCGCTTCATCTTTACTCTCTCTAACTTTAGATCTTTAGATACATTGATAATATCTCCCTGAGGCTTCTCTCCTCCAGTTCTCAGCCACTCCTCACATGACAAACACTCCAGTCCCATAATCATCTTTGTGGCTCTTTGCTGGATTCAATCCAGTGAAACCATATTTTTCCTACATTGGGAAATCCAGATATGGATATCTAGCACTCCAGATCTGTCTTAATGCCAAGTAGGGGGAAACTATCACCTGCCTCAACCTACTGGCAATACTCCTGCTGCAGCCCAGGATACTTTTGGCCAGCTGTGCCAGGAGGACACAGCACACTGCTGGCACATATTCAAGCTGGTGTTCACCAGGGCTCCCAGATACTTTGCTGTAAAGCTACTTCCCAGCCAGTTGGCCCTCAGCCCCCTGTAATATGTGTGGGGACACTACTCAACTGGTGCAGGATTTGCAATTTTCCTTTGTTAAACTTCATGAGACTCCTCTCAACTGATCCATTCAGCTTGCCAAGATCCCTCTGAATGGCAGCATAACCATCTGGTGTACCAGCCACTCCTCCCAGTCTTCAAGTCAAACTTGCTGAGGGTGCACTTGTTCTGTCATCCAGGATCATTAATGAGGGTGTTCAACAGTATTGGCCCCAGTATTGACCTCAAGAGTACATCATTAGTGACTGGCCTCCAGCTGGATTTTGCACCACTGATTATAATCTCTTGAGCCTGGCGTTGGAGCCTGTTTTCAATCTATCTACTTCACTATCTACTTATCTAGTCAGCAGTTGGTTAATGAGGATACAGCCAGTGATGAAAGCCTTTCTGGAGTTAAGACGATTAATGTCCTCTGCTCTCTCCTTGTCCACCAAGCTAGTCATTTAATCACAGAAGGCTCTCAGGCTTATCAGGCACAATTCCCCCTTTCATATATCCATACTGATGATTCCCAACCATCTCCATGTCCTTAATATATTATGAAATAGTTTCCAGAATGATTTGCTCCCACACCTCTCTGGGTATTGAGACAAGGCTGACTGGCCTGTAGTTCTCCACATCCTCCCTCTTCTCCTTGAAGCAAGATATGGCATCTGCATTTAATTTCTAGTCCTCCTCTGATCACTGTGACCTTTCAAAGATATGTGACACTGGCCTTGCAATGACATCTGTCAGCTCCCTCAGTGCTTGTGGATGAAGCCCACTGGGTCACACAGACTTGTCTGCGTCCAGTTTGTTTAAATGTTATGATGTACTCTACTGAGGGTAAGCCTGCATTGCTCCACTAGGAGCTCCCACTGGTTTCAGGGCCTGGGATTTTTGAAAACAAATCCTACAGACCGGTGAAGAAGGCATTGAATATCTCTGACTTGTCTGCATCCTACGTTACCACAACCCCACTCACTCAGCAGCAGGCTCACCTTTTCTCTAGTCTCCCTTTTTCTGCCAATACATTCACAGAAATCTGGACAGTGCAGAGCTATTCAGCTCCTCACTGTTCTCTAAACTGTCAATGAACTGGTGCCCTAGGAAAGTTCCCAAACAGTGAAAGAGAAAATGCTGTTGTCCCCTTTTTAATCATACACAACAGTTTGAGCATATTTGCTATTAAAAACTCAAATGCAATCCCTTTTTTAGAATCTGAATCCACATTGATCCAGATTAATTCAATAATTACCAAGTTAAAGTAAGGGCTCAGTGTCTCCTTTTGGAGCTGATGCACTTCATTCAAAGCACTGAGATATTTACTAGAGTACAAACTGAAATTTATGTACCCCTATTCTGTTTCCCCATGAAAAAGTACTGCTACTAGTGGAGCACAGTCTCACTCATGTTCTTATAGTGAACTGTTGAATATTTGCTTATTGGTATAAAGTCCAGCATCTGGACTATGCTCCCTTCACAGACCCAGCCCTTGAGTTGACAAGCTGAAGTCTTCAGAGAGATAGAGTGCTAAAAGTATATTGATTTTAACTCAAGCACAAATATGGAATGCAATTGAGATCCTACCTTAAAAATAGGATGAACCAAACACTAACTTCAGAAGTCAATCCTTATGGCAAGAATAACCATATTTGTTAAACCTAGTATATATCTTTAACCTTTACTCCCTCACACTTTTATAACCACGAGCCCTGCCCGACAGGATGTGACAGCGATGGCAAATTAGAAACGAGCAAAAGGGAAGCCAAGAGTCTTGACTTTAAAAGCAAAGGTTAGTGGAGATTCCAAGTCCAAGTATGTTTTATTATTCTAACAAAACAAGGTCCAACACAAGTGTTGGACATGAAAACAAAGCCTGAGCAAACACAAATAGTGCTAGAGATCACTTTGCCTTCAATTAGTTTATTTTTATAAACAGTACCATGGATTTTGACAGATTGCTAATGCTGTAACATAACACCATAGGAATACTAATAAAAAAGTACAGGATGATAGTCTCAAATTTTTAACCCAACACATGCCTGAAAATAGACTTAATTTTTCCATTTCTTCACACTACCATTTTAGCCCCTACCTGTTACTGCTATTAGTCTGAATTTAGAACTAAAGTTACTTCAAGTTTAGTTTGGAAAAAAACCCTTTGAAAATTAAATTTCACCAAAAAATTTCTAACAAAATATGTATCTGTCTGGCCTTGGAAGCAGCCTGCAAACACTGATGGAATGAGGCACTTCACACTGTTGCAAGGGGGTTTCCCTTTAGTAACAGGATGTTGATTTTGCAGCTTGCATGCAATTGTGTACTTAGCAACCTTTCTCAAAAGAACATTGCCAAAGAATAAGTTTTTTTCTCTATTTTATATGTGGAGAACTCAAAGCAAAAACCAGGTGAGTTGGCCAAAATGACACAGTGATAGTGAAGCCAGGAAACAAAGCCTGGACCTGCTCTCCAACTCCCTGTGTTGGGCAAATTCTTTTGTCTGTACCTGCCAACAAACAGCACAGTCTTCCTTTCACTTAGCCCAGTTTTTCTATGAAACAGAGAAGTAAAATCTGGTTTATTCATGGACTCAATCACTAACCTCTCATGTCATTTGGCTACTTACTAGTATTGTACCTATCCAAGCAAAGAAACAGCAGAGAGTGCCCAAACACCCTGAATATTCCACCTGTTGGGTTTGTTTGCTTAGCTGGAGGCCTGTTCTTACTCTCCCATAGGCAGGATGAAAGCAGCAGGACCCACAACTGAAGGCATCTCATACAGCTGAGATTCAGTCAGGGCTGGGTCCCTTTTGCATTAATTCCTGTGCAAATGTGTGGATTTTCCCTCTAATCTTGAAGTGCGTGGTAACAAACTAGGACTCTCATTCGTGGTCACTCTGGGATACATGAATTTAATTAGCTTTCTGCCAAAAATACTCTAAGTGTTCACTTTACATAACCAGTTGCAATTTTAAATCAGTCCTTGGAGGGACAGACTGCTGTTGCAGCACTCTGGAAATGGCACTCCCCATAATTACTCCAGTTCATCGTTTGTTACAGCTGTCAGTACACACATACACACACCAAATACCAAAGCAACTCAAGAATTGCAAATAGTCAGAGAATGAACAAGTTTAGAAGGTACTTTGCTATCTACCACTTTCTCTACTGGAGTGAGTACAACATTAAAAAGACAAAAATATGCACAGTTCTGATGTTAAACTAATTGTCAGGGAGCTTAACTTTAAATAGCTCCTCTACACTAAGGTATTTCTTTAACTGGCATCGAATGGCATCACACTGAACTATGGGGAAGAAAACAAAAATCAGTCCAGCATCCTACATGACCTATTTGTTTTAAACAATAATGCATTCTACTACATCTATTTTGGCACTTACTTGTAACAGCCGATGTCTCTGGGCTGCAACCAATGTGTCAAGCAGGAAAATAGCTCCAATGTTAAGCAAATTGTGAAAATTATTCCTAAATTTCTTTTCATCTTCGATCTTTTGTTGTTTTATGTTTCTACCAGGATTCCACTCCCTGCCTCCCCATTATTTTCTTTTTTCTGTTTCCATTTCATGCTAAAATTTTAGCTAAGACTGGCATTAGTTAAACACTGAACTGCACTGAATTTTGGTGTAGTGCTCATATCTAACTCTTTACTCCTAAAACTCCTGAAATGGAGGAAAAAACTGCCTGTGCTTTCTATACAGCCATCTCTGGCCAGGTTACACAGGAAAGATTAGAGCATCCAGGTAGAATGAGATGTAAATATGTCACAGCAAAGCCTACAGTTAAAGACTATAATACTTTTTTTCTTACTTTTCAGGATTGATATTTTTACATTTGGGTATCTGAATATTCATCACAGTAGCCTCTGAGTAATATTTTGTAAGTCACAGTATGAAATTTGACACTTTCTTCTGCTTAACAGTTTTGAAAATCCCTGCTTTTTTGTTGAAAAATGGTCAAGAGGCTGACAGCAGCCTTTTCCCCCTTCCCCTATGATTTCTATCACAATAAATGTACAACCTCTCCTCATTCCCTATTGTCATTCCTTAATGTTAGATTTACTTCAGTCCCAGGACTGTTGAATCCTACTAGAGGGAGAAAAGTCTAAGACTGAATTTTTACTCATCTTGAGAAATTCAGTCATATATCACAAGCTGTCTCCTCCCTTCCTCCTAAAAATACAAACCACAATGTAAAGTATTTATTTTCCAAAGAGATCTACATTAGGTTTTATATTTTCCCAGAATGTTTGGAATGCACATTTCTGACCCAGTCTCTTCCCTAGAGGGTTAATAATTAGCAAACTGACTTACCCAGCTGGTTTTGTTCAAAGTGCCGTCATCCTCCTGAATTCAGTCAACATCTATCAGAAACAAAGACGTCAAACAAAACATATTAGGCTTCAGTATTCTCTTGTGAAGTTTTGGCCTCCAGCCAGAATATTTTGTTATTTTCTGTGTAAGCTTTATTTTTCTTTCCCTGACCAGCAGTTAGTATGGATCAAAAGAATGACTGCTTAAAAATACAATCATAAAAACAATAAACACTGGCCCTGACATAGCACTGTGCACCTTTGGTTAAGTTCTGCATCTGTACTGGATGTCCTTATATTTGGGAACGTGCTTCAGTGTGAGGTTTTTAGCTTTTTTCAGCATCCCATGAATGTTCCTCTGTCCCCAGAGGGAGACAGAAAACCTCCAGGCTGTGTTAGGGCTCTGTTTAAATATCTTTTCCAGAAAGACTGAAGAATGTGCACATCAGAAATAATTTTCTTCATTTTGCCGTTGTTATCTAAATGGATTAAATGTATCGAATTTCATAAAGGAAATTTGTAAATGATTTTATGATTCTGGTAGAACTGGGGTCAACCATTCCTGCCCTTTCTCATAGCTTATGGCTTTGCTTTAAGCGTCATGGGCTTTGCAGTGTATCCCACAGCTCCTGAACCAGATTTGGACACAGATCTACTTCAGCAGATCCACATGGAGCTAGGAGCAGATATTTGTAAGCCTGCCAAAAGCTGTCCTGTCAGTCAGATCTCAGTGCTCTGAACCAGGCAGTTGCTGTGCAGGAAGTTGATGTTTCCACTACCATGTTACACAAGAGGAAGAAAGGGGAGTTTGTGACATTGCTGCATCCTGCATAGCAGGGGGGGCTGCTGCTTCTCCCCACAGGCTGTCCCCACCTGGGGTCCAGCTCCAGACCCACTGAGGCAACGAGACCGCTCAAAAGTACATCACAGAAACATCCTCAAAGTGCAGCCCGAGTAAAGAGATCATCAGGCATCCTATTGTCAGGGTCTGTGACTTCAAGGGCTAAAACCAACCAACCAAACAAACGAACTTAATGTCACAGAAACAAAAAAAAGGTTTTCAATTTTTGCATATATCCTTCTATTTTTGTGCTCTTTATGTAATGATTCTAGACCTTCACCCTTTACCCTGGATTCTAGACCTTCACCACATCCTTTACCCTGGATTTGGATTTTAGGTACCCAGGACAAGTTGGGTGCCTGTGTCCCACTGGCTGATGTAGTAGATGAATTGGATGATTCAGCTTCACTAATTTTGAAACAACTTCTTCTCTCTGGAGGGAAAACACAGATTTAAGTGGAGCTGTTTCTTATGTCCCAGTTGCATGGAATATTTGCCCAGACATCCTGAATTCTGGCTGCTAAATACTTGTGTGGGTCAGAAAGCTGGAAGATAGGTTTGGGCTAGAAGGCAGTGGGATGATGCATCAGCAGTCCCACAAACATATACAAACCAACATTTTCAGGTCAGGCTTACTCATCTTTACCCAGGGTGACCTGAAAGAGCCACCAGCAGTGCTGTGAATCAAATCCCCAGCAGCTGTGGTGGATTGATTTGTTTATTTCTAAATCACAGTTATTGAATATAACAGTGCACACTGACCCTACCACTTGCATTGGCTGCTTATTGTCAGCCCAGCTAGCCCCACAGTTACCTACCAAGTATTTGCTGCTGCTGTTCAGTCACTTAATTCTCTTTCTAGTCTCACCAAATAGCAGGAATAACTGCTCCCTGTTCTCTTTATACTTTTGCTTTCACCAGTGAACAGCTCCTCCTTTCATCTTTCCTTCCATGAGGGTTTGCTTGGTGCTACATCAGAGCGAGTGGTTGAACAACTTGTAAGGGCAGCTGAGACTCATCCAACTTCACCTTTACCTTCTTTCAATCAGACAAGAATTAAGCAAATTGACATATACATAGCAATGAAAGACCATATCCTCAACCCAGTCTTGATTCTGGAAGGTTAGGGGGGGTGGATGGTCAAGGACAAGATGAAGAAAAGAGCTTACATTGGCTTTCTTCCTTGTTCTATAACTTAGCTACACCCAGATGCCCTGACAGGTGGTGTGTATGTTCCAGAGGTGCCATGTCAATGAGACAGGCACTCCAGGAGCCTGCAGGGATAAAGGCTCCATCAGCTGTGTTCCTGGATATGGTGAGAGGGGAACAGCCACTCTGCTATTTATAATACAAGTATTTTTAAGGGTAAAGTAGCCACTGTTTCTGTAGGTATTCTAAATATCTGTTCTTTCCAGATAGAAAGCCTCACAGAGCTGTTCTGATGCATTTCCACATTTAACTGAATGGTAGCTCATGCCTCTTATAGCCACAATGTATCCCAAGTTTATAATTCCATCTTTAGGATGTGCTTTTGAAACAATAATTAAAGTAATTCAATTTGCCCCTCAACATAATTTTCATCCCACAAGACTAACAGGGCATGATATGCAGCAGCAGAAATTTTACCTTCTTACCTTTTCAGAAAGTATCCTTCTGATGTTCTTGAATATTAAACACCAGAAATATCATGCCTAGGTCCTGTGAGCCTTTAGATAGTTGTCACATTTCAGGTATGTAACAGGTAAGCCTGCTAGCATGAAGAGTAACTTACCAAAAGAAACTAATTCAGATGAAGCAGATTTGGATTGGGACCACAACAAATGAAGCCTTACATGACTTAGAATATTATGTTACTTTGTTTTAAAAGTCTGTGTACTCCAGCTCATTGGCAATGTCCAATGTTAGGGATTCTGCTTGCATACCTCAATGAACCTGGAAGCATCAAGCTCTGAGATGATGTCCCAAATCCAGCGTCAGTAAAGCAACACAGCCCAAAACTGCTGATGAGGTGGAGTCTGTCTGTTCTCAGCTTTGTGGGGACTTTCCAGGGGCTTCTCACCTACAATTCCACACAAGGTTTATGGCAGAAATAAGTGGCAAAGCAGATTTAATCAGGTTATGGCTGGGATCAAAGGCCTGAGATCACACTTTAGAACAAATGGCCTGAATAAATAGCTGCAGAAGAGGATTTGATGGGATAATTTTCAGCATTCAGTTAAAAAAAAAAGGATTTTTTTGGTCCAAAATAAATGGAAGCTTCTACTTTCTAAAGATGAGCATCCATCTAGAAAAATCGGAAAAGATGCAGGGATGCTATTGTTCTTCCATGTTTTCTGAGACACTGACTCAGCTATTGCATTCTCCTGGTCCCACACGGTGGTGTTGGACATCCTTCATGCACCCCGTGACAATCACCACTGCTTCTGGCCATCCACCTCTATAGGCAGCAGGTTGTTAGTTTTGTGCCTTTCTGTGCATGGTTCAGAAAGATAGGCTTCCCTATTTTCCTTTGCTAGCATGCAGAGGAGAGAAACTTTTGGCCCACTCTGAATTTCAAAATTTATTTTGTATCTACAAGTTTAGCTGTTGTGCTCACTAAAAGAAAATGTTTTCAAGCATTTTTTTCTGAGAACCACAGCAGAAATTTTGTCTTTAGGCTAAGGTTAAGAAAAAGGTAGGATAAGGTAGTAGAAGTACTTTTGCTGTTTCCTAGCTGCGCACTTTTGGGAACAATTGCAGTTGAGAATCACTTCCATGCATAAAGATAATGGATATAGAAAGGGATCAGGAACTCCTATGCTTTGGGCAACTTAGAGAATAAATCGGGAGAAGAAGAAAATACTACTTTCAACAGGGCTGTGGAATGATTACTTATGCAGTCATTGCTATGTCTTAATTTTTCATATCCCCTGAAAAGTAGTAAGCAAATGCCTGTACTGATAAAATACTAAAATAAATCCAGATACATGGCTGAAGCATTTTCAGTGAGTTGCCTTTCCATGAAAGGCATGAGAATCAAAACATAACACAAAGATATTCTTATTTATTAAGGAACCCGACTGGATTTTCACTTTACTCACCATAGAAATGAAAAGCCCCCACACCAATGTAAGGACTTGCATTTTCCCTTTCTGAGCATCGATGCATCCCATTAATGTGGCTGAGAAGGAACGCTGAGACTTGGAAAGCTGTCTAAACACAGTTCTGTAACATGGTGGCCGGGGCTCTGAATCCACACCTGTGCTGTCCTGTGACTGGGGAGTTTTGCTGCTTGTTTAACTAACTTCTAAAGGATCCAGAGCAGATCCCTGTGCTATTTTCACTTCCACAGCTCGTTTTGTCAGCTCTGTGTGTACCACTACCATCTACTGGCCAAACCGAGACTGACTGTGTTTCCAAGCACCATGATCCATTTTAAACCATTCCATCTCAGAGCAGCAAGGACCTTCAGCCTGTGGGTTTGTTCCTGATGGTTACTCACACATCTGCATCAGGGCTGCACCAGACTGTAAGATATCACTGCTGGCCTGCAGAGGTTTAACATCAACATTCCACCTATTGCCAAAGGAAATATTATAGCTCAAGTAGAGGCCTCTATTTCTTGTGGATTTGTTTTTTCGTGGGTTTTTTGTTGTTTTTTTTTGAGCTGAGGATTTAGAGCCCAGTTAAAGAATGTGTGCAATTTAGCTTTTAACCAAGCAAATGCCCTGGAGGAAGTGTATGCCATGGTTTTCATTACAGTGGGTTTATTATTACAAGAGACTGAGGATGCATGTTAGTACGCTGAGGGAGGTAACATGATGAAAGAAAAACGCAGGGGGTTAAATTAAATGGGAATTTGTGCAATGGGAACCAGAGCTTTTCAACTGTCAACAGAGCATGCCAACCCACTATTTTTTCCCTATGGTCCCTCTGGACTGTACAGCACAAATTTCAAACAGCCTGTGGCTCCTTGGTCATGCCCCAGCTACAAAAGTGTGTGTGTGCAAAGGTAGTGGAGGTGGGAGGGCAGGAGGGAGGAGGATCCCTGCACAAGGAAGGGCAGTGCCCAGGCACAGCCAGAAAGGACTTAGCTGAGGAGTCATGCTGCCCACTTAAAACCTTGTGCCACAACCACCCTTTGCTGTGTCCTGCCATGCTGGGCATCACCAGCATACAAATGTTCCCATCACAGACTTATGTCTACCTGGAATATGGCAGCTGCACTGAACATCTCTTATCCTCAGAGACATGCTGCAAGAATTGCTCAAGGGACCAGGAGGTAAATTTTCTCCTGGAATGGCATCTGCAAAGACAAGCAGATGGAGATTTGACAAACCCCAATATCTGGCAGAGAAGTTTGACCTGAACATACCTCTCTCTTTCCATCACCCAAGAAAGATGTGGTATGAAAAGATGTAACACTTTCTTTGGGTAAGAACACTGAAAGAAGCTAACATGGCAAAAAACCTGCAACATTCACTGGCCTGTTGAGGCCCTGTTGAACCCAGTTCTTGCACACACAAAGCATGTTGGTGCAATCCATGCAAGCTGCTGTGCTGCAGTCCATATATCTCTACCTCATTTGTGGAGGATACAAATAGGCTCCCACACAACACACCCTCCACAATTCAGCAGGAAAACCCTGCAGCCCATCACTCATCACTGGTGGCCTCAGCTCACGACTGCAGGGAACAGGCAGTAGGCTGGGAGAATATCTGTAAATTAATGCCGTGATTCCGTCCACCATCCTTACTGTTGGTGCTCTGGCTCCCACCTCCTTCCAGCACCTCTTACACACACGTTCTGGGGCATCCTCATCCATGCCCTGGAAAATGCTCAGACCACCCTGTGTGTGGAGATGGTGGGCAGTGCCCAGGTCTAGTCCAGTCACAGAGCCTGAAAGGAGGCTGGAGCCAGCTGTCCTCACGCAGGATGAGCCAGGGAAAAGCCTGGGCACTGCTCTCAGGAGATACCAGAGCCTCTCTTCTTAGTAAAGCTGGGGAGAGATTCAAGACAAATTACAGCATGGACAACTGTCAGTCACGCTTTAATTTTCCAGTTGAAATAATACAGTGAATTGCACTGCCAATGTCATCACAGTCACCATACACTCTGATCAGTATAAGAGACCTCTGATTAAGGGAAAACAATTGAAAGCCATTGATAACAAAGTCCAGTAGGAAGACTAGAAAGAAATCATTGACTACATTCTTGAGTGAATAATATCTGCAGTTATAAAAAAGTTAAATGATGAAAGATTTAAAAATAAATATCCAAGGGTCTGTTCCTTCAAAACCATTTCAAAGTAGGAAGAAAACACTGTTTCAACTTTTTTTCTTTAATACAAGTTCATCTACATCAACATTAATCAACAATCACTATTTTGAGGTTAGGTTTATTGATTATGCCATTACCCTTCAGATATATTTTAAGGAATAAAACAGACCTCAAGGAAAATTGATAAAACATCTATGTCAAGTTTTGTGAAAAAATACAGCTTAATTAACCACATCAAAATCTGATCAGAGTCTGTATAACTATCAATAGCACTGCAGCCCAATAAACACATGTCCCCAGAGATGGCACAGCTTAGTCCTGCAAACAAAAACCACCTTGCAAGCCACTCTGCTTGCTGTACTGTAAGAAGGCAGATTTACACACTTCTCAGTGAATGTGATGAAGAGGGTTTACTGCTTTGAGTTCCTCTAGCTGTAGTTTGAATAGGTGAAATAGTCATCGGGAAAGAAGAGTTCATAAGCTTTTTTTCCTTTTCTTTTGGTGGTAAAAAGCTATCAAAGGTAATACATATAAACAACAGATTATCTGGCAATTGTACTTAAAAGTTGCAGTCCATAAACTCTAATAATGGACTGCAAATAAAAACAGTCCAATAGATAAATCTAGAGGACTAAACCAAAACTTAAAAAATATTACCCAAGACTAATGTATGGGGTCAAACTGCTAGATAGAATGTACACAGAAAAGCTATTTATATTTTATATGATAGAAAAATTTGAGATAAGAACTTGTGATAGCTACAACCTTAGAAGTCATCAAAAAGAGTAAACCAATTCTGTAAACCAGCACAGAAATATTTTATGTATGAAATAATTTTTAAAAATAGCCCTACACATAATTATGGCATGAACAGGCAATTTTTGGCCATGTGAAATCTAGCTAAAAGGCAGTCATACATTCCTGTGCATGTGCACAAATATTGTGTAAAAACATTTCATTTGGCCTTAGCTGCTTGCTTCAGTCTGAGGAACATAGCTCCATCTCAGGGCTCTTGCAAAACTTTTAGAATGAGTCACCTTAAAACAAGGAAACTGAGAAATAGAACAACAAATGCAGCCCTTTGGAGCAGCTTTTAGAGATGGAGGAAATGACATTAAATCCATTGTGAAGTAACCATCACTAAGCATTTGTTTTTCCACCCTGCAATAAAAATAAAAAATAAAAAAGCTCCCAGGTGTTTTCAGAGTGTGTATGGAGGACTGGTTGGATTGGTGGAAATCCCAAGGAGAGTAAACACTTCTGTCCTGAGCTGCTGGAACTGAGATAGAAAAGAGACCTAAGCTGGCTCCTTCACATCAACAGAGCAAGGGGTCAGCAAAATTCATCTTCTTCCTTAGCACCTTGGTATGAACACTGAAAGGGAAAGTGTCTGCTACACAGGCATAGAGGATTAGCACCCTTGGGGAACAGCAGTGTGGCTCCCCCACATGTCAGCCCTAGATTTGGAGAGCAGGGTCTCAGCAAAGTGTCCATGAATAGTGCTCACAGGAACACTGCAGGTGAACAGTAAGGTCATTTGCTCCATACCTTCAGAAAGATTTATAACAGGGGTTTTTCTTCAAACAGATATTGCCCAAAAATGTTTTTAATGAAGGCTGATGGGAGTCCACGTCTGAAATAATCTAGGTGAGAGATGACATAGCTAAATCTTGAATAGGAAGCTGGATGCATCTCTAATGAGTACAATAAGTTCAGAATGATGAAGCCATTATATCTCTAGACTAATTTATTTTATAACATGGACTAGACATCAAACTTCCAAAACTGTGGCAGTCCCAAGTCAAGAGTGACTTCATCTCCCTGCAAGCTTGGAAATCAATGTGGCAAGAATCTATTGTCTGAAAAATAACTGTTCATTTTGCAGAAAAAAAGTCTTCCCCATAATTCTTGGAATGAATTTCAGAGTTCCTAAATTCAAGGCCAAATTTTAACGCCAGCTCATAAGCAGGTACTGCAAAGTATAAAAACAAAACACAAAGGCCCAAATATTCCCAAAGGAAAAGGTTGCATGAAAATGTCCACTGCTCTGGGACCTTAAGCATGTCTGCTCCAAGTGAGTGGTTGGAACTTTATGGTCTGTGAGTATTTTCAATTCCTGTCTTGTCTCAGAGAAGAACATTTCTCCATGGCTCTGCCTTGCATCCTCACCTCATCCTGCCACAAAGCAAAAGCTCTCCAGGGTAGGGAGCTCCTCCAGCATTGATATTGATGGCCATGAGGGTTCCTCAGGATATGGGCTCTCCAAGAATAAGAAATCCACTGTAGGTTGTGAAGTTTCACATGGAAGACAATACCACTTGCGACTTCTGATCAATTAATTGCTTTCACTTCTCTCAAAGTCAGAAATGAGGATGCTTTCTTCCAAAGCAGGACTATCAGCATTAATCTGTGGCAAATAGGCGTTTCTGACCCACAGTATCCTGCGGAAGAGTTGGTTGTTCTCTTTGTGCAGGCACCACAGGAAAAGGGAAATGGCAGCCAACATCACCAATGTCACAAGAACAGCCAGAGCCACAAGCCCACTGTGTGATGCTGAAAGGAAGAACAGAAATTGCTATTAAGCAAATATAGTTAGAATTATAAGTAATTTGAAATATAAACATATAGCTCTTTTAAGGAAAACATTACTACTCCTTATATGTTACATATTTCAAATTACATGTTTAACAGAGAAAAATATTGTCTCACAAAGTATCAGCTCAGAATGTATATTATTCCTTATTCAAAAGTACAGAGTTTACCTTTTCCAGAGGATTCTGTTGTATCAATATCTGAAATAAAATCCAGAACAGTCACAAAATGACCCACAAAGGCTATTATGCATATTCACTTTAAATAACATACTAGATTATGTTTAACTTGGCGAATTGGAATAACATTGACATGAGCCAAATTAAACAAAGAACAGCCTATTTTTGTTGGTTTTAGGTAGATTGTCTTCTCAGTATCCATTTTAAAATCCCTTTAATTTGGTGGAATATATTAATTGGCATTAGTGCAAGGATGAGCAGCAGTATTTACCCACTTTTTAAAGCACAGAGTCACGAACAGAACGATGCAGAGGCAGATCAGCCTGGTTAGAGGGTCCTGCAGTGACTGAGGGATTTGGTGTGGGCTCTGAAACACTTGAGCTCTCTCACAGACCCACATTCCTGCTGCTGTGGTGCCTGCACAGATCTCCCAGGCTGGACCTGCCCTCCCCACGGGGGCTGTGGAGGTCACCCTGATGTCACAGGAAGGCTCCTGAAGCTGGCAGGGGCTGCCTGGGCTCCCCAAACAGAGGTCACCCCAGCTTCCTGGGGATTTCAGAGGTATTTTTTTCCCCAATGCCAAGGGATAGAATTAATGAAATGAAAATTGACACCAAGTAAGCAAGCAACAAGGAACAAGTAAAACAGTGGTTATAAGGACAGAATTGCCTTCTTTTATGGAAGCACATACCTGCATCCATTTTACATACAAAACCCTTTTTTTCTCTGCATGGAGATAATTGCCAAACTCCATCTGTGGTCCTCAAGCTGATGCAGAAATTCCCTTTGAGATTATCAAATTCAGGCTCTCTGATGCCCCAGTTAGAATAATTTAAAGGAGAACCATCAAACCAGGAGATTGTCTCATCTATGGGCAGAAGTAAAAAATTATTACAAAATAGAATAGTATTTTGATAAATATTTCTGTTTCAGTCAGATTTACCCTCACATGAAAAAAATACAGTATTACAGAATACCAGGATTTTGTCTGTTTGGACATTGTATTACTTTCTTCTCTTGAAGGATTTAAAAAACATCCTATGTAGCTAACACAGAAGACAGTCTGCAGTGTATCTTTAAGAAGTAATAAAGGCATTTACATGCATGTGTGCATACTGAGTACTCAGAATACTGGTAACCATTGCAGAAAGCCTCACTGTTTTTACTACATCATAGACAGGCACAAATCAGTGAAAAAAATCTCAAAAGACCAAAGTGTTTTGAAAAATGGTTATTGAAAATGATTTCTGGAAAATAACCAAAACCCAAACCAGGTTCTTAAATGCAGTTCTATTCTTCCCCAAACTTACTGTCTGTAACAAGCAGAATGTTCAACCAAACCATTTGTACAGAGTAGCCAAAACTGTGTAATTCTTCCAAAATGAAGGCATTTTCATCTTCATCTTGAATAGTCAGAAGATCTGATCCTTCAAATTAAACACAGAACAAATTTTCAAGCAATCCTTGCCATTAAAACATTGTACTTCAAAAAGTTAACATTATGAGTCTTAATTGAAGAGCTTGAAAAGTCCGGTTATACATTATAAGTTCTTAAATTTGTAATAATTTTGAAAATGCTCAAGCAGATACAAAACTGCTCTCACATGACTTTAAAACAAATTTGAAGGGAAAAATGTTCATATTATGCTTTATTGTAGAAACCAGTATTTTCACACAGAAAGGAACATTTTTTTTGATGCATGCTGCCTCCAATTTCATAGTTGGCTTATGAGCTCCACTAACATTATCTTGAATCAGAGAAAACATATGCCATGATTTCAGTCATTTCAGAAAATAAATATTGATTTAAGATATCACAATGACATTTGGTAGTTACAAAATAATCACTTACCTTGATTTTTGCAGACCTCATATGCTGTATCAAAACTCATGCCCTGAAGAACTGTGGAAAAGCTGTAGCAACTGTTTTTGAATTTGATCCAGGGTACAGTTTTTTCTGAACATAAGCCTTTATAGGCATTGAGTTTCTTTTCTGTGATAGAAGTAACAGCACAGCTTTATTGGCACAACAAAATACACATTAATATAACATTCCACACACTGTTTTGGAGTAATGCTAATAGCATGTTATTGTGTTATGCCTCTATTTTTTCAAAGTGAAAATCTAGCAGTTGCATACATTTGTATTAAATGAGTACAGCTGGTTTTACTTCTGATCAAAAACCTTGCTGGATCACAACAGCAGGATCAGGACAATCTAACTATAGTGATGTGCATGAGCTAACCAGGGGCCCAGATGACCAACACCACTGAATAGGAATGATTTGAAGAATTGGATGCTGCCACAAGACCCTGGAGTCTGGCACTGAATGGAGTTCCATGCCTGAATTCTGGATTTTACTAAACCCCAGATGACTGACAGAGCATTACAGGAAATTCAACTTTTAAGATACAGAAAAATATTCTCACCTTTACTAAAAAAAATTTGCACAGTCTTTGATGTGTCCATCAGAGAAGATACGATAAGTATTTCATTTTGCTCTAAATGCTTCCCTCTCCCATCCCACAGTTAATTTCAGCAAACTGGATTTATTGCCATTCAAGCTAGGTCATCAATCCTCATTTTTCACATATAATATGATGTTCACTGAAGAGACAGAGTAGGTAATTTTCCTGTTTCTTTTCTATTATGAAAGTTCTCTTTCATTCTCCTACAGATCAGACCTGATGGCCAATATTTTATTGGAAAAAAATGGCTTCACAAATAGGAAATACAGAGAAATACACTTCAGTTTTAAGTAATAGCCAGCCTTGCTTAACATTGCTCAACCTCTAACCAATTAACCTCCTTTCACATATTTCCACTGTCAGTACACACACTTGCAGATGCAAAGGTTGAATATAAACCTTGAAAGACTTACTGGGTGGCACATGGCAAACTGCTCCTTGCAGAAGTTGTTCACAATTTGCACTTTTCCAGTGTCCTGAAGTATCAATGTAAACACAGCCGCCCAAGGCCTGGGACTCATCGTCCTCCCAGAAGGAAAACAAAGACCTGGTCCCATCTGACCATTCAAAATTAAGCCCATTCTGTCAAAACAAATTTCAGGTTATTTTTTGGATACAATTCAGCACCACACAAGTTAATCTTCTTTTGGTGGCATCCTCACCAGAATTACAGAATGTCTTGATTTTCCAAAAGCCCAGCAAGGATCAACAAAAGGCAGAGCCAAGGATCCTCCCGACTCCTTTTGGAAGACTACAAACTACATCTAATTTTCTGTTTTCAGCTAGCAGTTATTTGGGCCATTGGGCTACTATGAATGAAACAATGAAATTTCAATGTCAATGTTTCAAGAGATTTTTTTCCCCAGTGTTTTTAAAAGTTATCTGTGGCATTTAGTTTTCAGTAGTTGTTGTACCAAACTGGCTGTCACTGGACTTACACATTATGTTAAAAGAAAAAAAAAAAAAAAAGAAGTAAGTTTAAGGCTCAAATTTTCCAGTGTTTCACCTCTAGATGCAAACTTTCTGTGACTTCAAATCAATGACACAGCTCACTAGTTTGTTACTGGAAAATCTCCTTTGCAGCATCCCACTGACAGTCGGGAGCCTCCTACGTACGTCGGAAGTGAAGAGGCCGATCCAGTGGCTGTATCCCAGGCGGTTGATGATGACGGTGAGGAAGGCCTGGTGGTACTGGTCTGTAATGCTCACCAGCTCTGCACTGTTTGCCTTGCAGGCTTGCAATGCTGAAGACCATGTAAAATTCCCACTTATTAGTTTATACATTCTGTTTCCATATTCTAAAGTATCGGGCACAGGATACATATCGGATGCATTGATAAGATGTCTGGACATGTCTGTTACAAACAGGAAAGAAAAAGAACTTATTTTTAAAACAGACAACTTTATCATAGCTGAGCAGCTTCTAAAATAATCAGAACTATTGTTACAAATAAATTAAAAAATTGAAAGCTCCTTGGTTTTAGGAAGGCACTGTGAAATTTAAAAAAGAAAGCTCAGTTCAAATCCACTGCTGCTTTCTTTCATTTTAGTCTCCTTCAGAAAATAATTCAAAAAAAGGGGAGATGGAATGCAGGCAGGATGGCAGAAGCAAAGCACCAACTCATCTTTCCAGGAACTGACACATCTGTTTGGACACTTGAGCAAATTTAGCAGTTCACTACTGCCAGCAAGAGGCTGTCTCACTACTCCCTTCCCTGCTTCTCTGCTCTTCTTGCTGCAAATTCCTTGGTCTGGTGTTCGCCTGACCCTGCACAAACCTGACACAGCCTGTAAAAAGCTGCAGAAAATGACAGTAATTAGAGGAAAATTAAAAAAAAAAGCAGGAAACAAGAAAAATACACGGAAATTTTCTGCTGACTTAGCAAACTGAACTGCCTGATAGTTTGGGAAAGTGCCATGGGTGTCCCACTGGGGAGGCAGGATGGTCCATTTAGCCCAGGAGCACTCTGCTGTGCACGGGGCAGTGCTGAACTGCATTACAGCCAGGCCCATGGGCCACTATCAGATCCACTGCCCTGCTGGGAAAATCTTCAATTGTAACAAAAAGCATTTGAACCTTGTGAATTCCTTTAGCTTTAACCAACAGTGCTTAGTGGGCAAGTGGTCATCTGATATATGAAAGTATATCTTGACCAGCCCACATCACGGGGATTCATTCCAAGAAAATAAACTTTTTTGGAGGGCTATGACCAAAAATAGATAATTAGAGGAATGGGATGTTCCCCAAATGGCCACCAGAGACCCTCAAAAGACCCCTACTCTAAAGTAATGTAATATAAGCTCCAAGAAGTGATTTAAATATGCAAAAGAATTCACAGAACATTTAGCATATATGTATGAGTTTGGGGAAATGTAATGAATATGTATAAGTTTCACAGATTTCAACTAGTCTGTTGGCTGGCTGCAGGGCATGGAATAGGAGCAGATCTTCCCTGCACGCCTGGCACCGAAATAAAATAATCCAGCTTTCTAACACTGAAATTACAGTGTTGGAGAGTTTTATTCCTGACTTTCAGTGACACAGCTGAGAAAGGTGGGTAGGATCCTGAGCACCCACTGCAGCCCAAACCCTTGCCAGAATCCCGGCCACCATAAGGGAACTGTTTTCCTTCCTGCCTTTCCACGCCTCCCCTCTCTGTCTCAAGCAGCAGCAAGGGGTTAAAATACAAACGATTGGGATGTAACTGAAACAAACCAGCAGGAAAGCACGTTTATTTATCTTTTCTGCACTGTGTGCAGGATCACACCAGTCCTTCTCACAACTGCAGTTCCCAATAAATGTAAAATCCAGCTATGAGTGACACGTAAGCAGTGCCCTAAGCTGGTACTTGTTCTGCTTCCCAGCTGGCTGTGCCTCCCCTCCCAGGCAACAGTAGCAGAGTGTTGTCTCTGCACTTTAGGGTTAAATGTAAGGGTGATAATAGAATATAGAGCTGAGTCATACAAAACCACCCTGCAGCAGAGGCAGCTGCCAAGGAGACTCCCCACAGGCTCAGATGTCAGCTCTCCCTCACCCCAGGGTCACCAGTGTGCTGCTGCCCTGTTTGGGTGCTGTGGCAGTGTCCTGCTGGCAGAGGGGCTGCCCTGGGACCTGGGATGGGGCTCCAGAGCTGCCCACGGCCCCCAGCCCAGAGGCAGCCCTGGAACATGGCTTGGGGAAACACAACAAACCCTGTTCCTCCCAAACATGAACCCTGTTCCTCCCCAGCACGAACCCTGTTCCTCCCAAACACTTCATGCTTCTGGCAAAGGAACTTTACGGTACCAGAATTAGAGAAGTGTGTACTAGAAAACAGAAGCCAAGCTCTATTCAATAAGCCAGTCAGATCCTCACTGTTCAGAAAAATGTATTTGCTACAGTCTCTTCTGATCTAACGTTGCAAGTTACAACCCCCCACCCTAAATCTTATTTTCATCAAAATCATCCTCAGTTTAGCATTTTGTGGTTACTCTGCAGCCATGAGAGAAAATACAAAATTTCATCTCTATTTCTAATTCAAAGATACACTACAGAATGCTCAAAGTTAGGAGGAAAAGTTAATAACAGAATGTTTTTTAGCAATTACTTCTACATCCCAGCTACTGATTTATTAAATAGTGTAGAGCTAATCTGTCTAAACATCAAACTGTCTTAGAAATCTTTTATGTTCCTTGTTTTAGAGACACTTATAAAAAGCTGCTTCTAGATAAAAACAAAGTAAGACAAATTCCATATAGTAAGAAAAGAGAACAGAAGCAAAGCAAGACAAAACCTTACCCTGAGTCTTTTGGCAGACAAACCCATAATTTTTCTGACAGTTTTCTAAGTACCATTTTCCCGTAAAATAAAAATTAGGGCTATTTGATACCAATGTACACAGGGGAAGTTGATCTTGAATGTTAAAATGCTCTCTCTGCAATCAACACAGAACCTTACATTAATTTAAATATACACAGTGTAAAACAATACAGCATTATTAAATTAAATTTAAGAGAATAATTATCTCAAAGTCTCTATGACAAACATTTAGGTAGAACAATGAACAGTCCCATAAATACAATTTGAAACAATAAACTCATAATTAAAAAGCCACAAGCTTTCAGTGAACAATCCAAAATGCTAACAATAATTGGGACCAACATGTTGTAAAACAATGTATTAAAATAGGAAATTAATAATCTTGTTCCTAAACTTTGCTCAGACCAAGCATGTAATACTAACCACATGATTCCAAGTTTGCTGCTTAAAACCAGCTGCAAGAGAATGTGAGTAGAGCCACAAATTAAGTGAATGTCTGTCTCAATGGTGCCTTGTTTGCTACTTCTAGTTGTGCCTGTAAATCTGTACCTACAGTTCTTCGAAGTTGCAAAAATTAAGAGCAGCCTAAACTGCTGTAACAACTTTGGCCCTAACTTATGGAAGTCATGATTTTTATGGATAAAACCAACATCTCACTGTCACAACCCCCTGAAAATACTCACATCCACTAGTTCAACTGGTGACCAGTTAGAATACATCTGAGGATTTTGATTCAACCATTTTTCATAATCGTCACTCTGGAAACCTATCCAAACGCTTGTTTTCCACCCATAGAGATTCATTGTTATGAAAGCTTCAAAATGAAACAGAAACAAAAAAATAAAATAGACCAATAAACTTTTAGGGATAGATCAAGTCTCTTGCAACACTCTAAAGCATTGAAAAAATAATTTCCAATCAATGATGTTACACAATTACCAGAAAATAAGACTGAGTGGCATTTCAGTATCATCTTACCATAAATTCAGTTAAATTGCTTAATTTCAATTGGGTTAGGATCTAGTACATTAGCTAATAATACCAGCCCAACCACTATACAGTCCAGCTGAAGAAGCTTTTCCCAGTTTTAGTTGAAGATTTTTTAACTAAAGATAGCCAGTGAGATTCCTCCCACATCCAAATAAGTGGTTTTACAAGTGTGTGTGAAATTCACCTACAGGTTTTTGTTCATAAATATTTTCAAATTTGATGGCATTAATTTCTCTGACAGTTCCAGCCTGGTGCTATACTACAGATAAGATTTTAAGTACTACTGAAAGATAAATATTAGATAATGAGGCAGAAATTTTAAACTGCAAATTTTTAAATGGGTATTCCATTTTTGGGAGTATTTTTAAAGCATGGTAAGCACAAAAGAATTTGCCATTATTCCTTAAAATGTACCTGTCATGTATCTCACTGAACCTTTAAATTTCATCAAACTGAGAAACATTAATGTGTTTAAAGCAGTGGAACCATGGGTAAGAGCTGAACGATCTTCTTTCCTAAATCTGTATCCAAGATTAAACTTTACTACAGCATCCTAATGAAAATGATGTGTTATTTATTTAACAATATTTCCAGCACTCTACCTTGCTCCAGTTCATCTTCCAGGATAGCAAGTGACCCATCATAGTTACTGCAGAATTCCTGTGCAGAGTACCAGTTTCTCAGATGTTCCAGATCCTTTGGAATTTGTATTAAAAAGCACTGTTTCAAAAAACAAAACCAAACAAACAAACTTGCTTTGTTTGCTTTCCTCCAGCCATTTATCAATCACTAAGAGTGGTCACTAAAACATTTCACATGCTGTTACTGAATGTTAAATATTTCACTGCTTTCTGTCCTGCCATGGACATCTCCAGCATGCTCAGTGTTAGTTTCCAGCTGTGATATGGATTGCATTCAAATCAGTTGTTTCAAGGCAAACAATCGAGGTTAAATTTATCCTTGCAGTCACTGCAGTGAGCACTGGGATAAATTCAGTCACCTCAATGCATGTTGCTAATAAGGAACTTAGGCATTTAAGAGAAGCCAGATGAAATAGTCACCTTTTGACCCACAATTGCAAATTCACTTTGGTTTATAATTACCTTTAATGAAGGCCATTTGAAACAGCATGTTTCAGAGGACAGCAGCAATTAGGGATCCATTTAGCACATCAAGGGGTTAGAGACCTCTTTTGAGATCATAAAAGACACTTGAAATTGTCATATATGGAAAAGAGAGGATGGAGCAGGCTTTTTATGGCAAAGGCACAAATACAATTGCATAGCTTTTGCATACATGAGTATTTACTCCCTGAAACTAAAGTAAAATTTTTAACACCTTGTTAAGACAACTTCTTAAAGTTGGGGGCAGCTATTTAACTGCAATAAATCTTGGGTCACCATGTCAGTGGTTATAAACCTAAAAGCTCTCCTTTCAAAAAGCAATAAAATCTTCAAATATTAAGTAATCCTTAAGTATGATTTCTGTCCTACATATGGAATGCATTTTGAGCAAAAAAACAGCATAAAAAAAGGTTTTACTTTGAATCCAAAGTGCAACCAGCCTTTGGGACATGCTCCTTGTTGGTTTGGGTCTTTTGGAATCTCCTTCTCTATCTTCTTTGGAATGTTACGTTTACAAATGCAGGGAAGAGAAACAGTACAGTTTTCATCACCCCAGAGTCCTGAACAAAAAGAAAAAACACAGTTCAATGTTGGTTTGAGAATTGGAAAGGGTTTTTTTTAGATAGCTTGGATATTGTTTATTATCTGAGTAAAAAGACATTCTACATCAAATACATTTGGACATACTGCATTACAGTGGATTTGATGGTTCATGGGCACAACCTTTTATTTCCAGTTTAATTTTATCAAGTAAAACCAATTCCTCTACACTAAGTCACATAACATGTGACTATAAAACTATTTATTAAAAAAAAAAAAAAAAAAGAGAGATGCCTTCCAGATAAGATAGTTTGACTTCCTTACATTGAAAATTTCTGGCAAGATCCAGGTGATGATATGAAATGCTGACCTGCTTAGGAGGAAAACACACTTTTCAGGAACTCAACAAATTTATGGCCAGCCCCCACCTTTGGCCAGCTGAGGGGGGAGGGTGGGCATCTCTTCCTTTTATCTGATACTAAATATGGCAATGGCACACTCAAGCCTTCATAAGTCATGAATCAAAACCCCAAGATAACATGTGGAAAAAAAGAAGGTTTTATGTTTTTTCAGTTTTGACTTTCGAGCCTGGGATTACAAGACTGCAGCTGCAATAATCTTTTTCAGCACTTCTCACAAATGCAAAGCTGGCTATTTTTATTTTTCTTGGAACCTGACCTGTTTACTTTATCATATGACTTGCAGATCATCAGAAAACAGACACTGGAAAATGATAGAAGTCACTAAGTCAGCAGTACTGTGACTTTTTTTTAATACCCCAGTAAAATATAAAGCTTTGTCATGATTGAAAGGCTAGCACCAAAATTATGGCACCCAAAAATCCCTCAGCAGATTGGCCATGGGATCAAAAATAATGTAGAAATCTGAGTACTTAAAGTCATGTGCTGATAGAAAAACGGTTTATAGATGTAGGAAAAATTGTTGCTAAGTGCATGTGGGTCATTTGGTTCTGAAAACTGTGAACACAAGCAATGCATTAACATTACTGCTGTTCCACATAAAAGCCCAATTAAAACTGAGGTATCAATATCACTGGAATCTTTGTTTTTTGACATTAGAGAGCTGTAACTATTAATATACTTTTAACACCTAAAACCTAGTCTCTGAGCATGTTAATGATATTTCATTATTATTTTCTTAATCACAGAAGGAGTCATGCAAATTATAACTATGGAACAGGACTTCAATATGGATTGCATTTCTCAAAAGCAAAGAAAAAATAGAAACCCTTTGGCCAACAATAGAATAAAGTTACAATTACTGCAGCAAAAGGAAATAGAAAAGAAACCTGTTTGTGATGAAATGAAGCCACATCTTTTCCCTGGTTTCTGCAGATCTCTTTCCCTCCCTTCATCCCAGTTCTGATACGTTACTGGTGATTCATCTCTCCAGCTGCACAGAAATATTAAGAATGAAGTTTCACTTTTCCCCCTTTGTCCTATCCTTACCTAAATTCACACCCTTCATCAAAGGGTTCAAAAGGTGATGCAAGGGAGAAGAAAATAAACAAACAACCACTGTGACCAAGGTCTATATAAATGTCTTTCACAACCTTGTCAGAAGGAATTCTGCAATGGGGAGATAAATTAAGAGCAATATTATTCTGAAGGATATTTACATAGGAATTTAAATTGTCTCTTGAATATCCCTCAGTCACCAAACTGCTCTGGCCCATCATAGTGGGACAGGGCATGCCAAGCACAGCTCACAGCACTGTGGCACACATGAGTTCTTACCGAAACTCCTCGCTGAGGTTTTCTGCGTGCAATCCAATCCACCAGTGAACATCAGTAGTTGAGAGCTACAAAAGAAATGGTTTGCCATGTGTTTAGATGTTGTTGCCCTCCTACCAATGGATTACCAAACTCCTAAAGTCAGACTGTGTATTCAAGTAGCATCTCTATTGGGTTCCAATGGGAAGAACAGGTGCTAAACCCTGCCCATGTTAATTCATATAACTTCAGTGGGATTATTCACTTGAGTAGAGCATGATTTAGCTCCCAAATTTCCACAGGATTGCTGATGTGTCTTCTATAACCCAGGAATTTACAGCCTATCTGGTTTGAAAAGACTGTCATGTTATGTTAGACCATAATTTGTCTTCCCCCAATTCCTAAAATGAAACAATAGCAAATATTTCCTTTAAGCAGTAATATAGTGCTGATCCTCGATGTTTCCAAAATGCTTTCTGAACATTTACTAATTTTGCATGGTTCATACCAGAGTACTCTAGAGATGCTTTCCCGATTGATTGCTGCTCTCATGAAAGGATCTAGACCTTTGCTTCTAAAAGGCCAAGTGTTACTGAAAAAGCATGGAAATAATGTAATTCCAACAGCCATGTGTTATTGCTTTGTTGAATTGATTCTAGTTTCAGCTATGAATCAGTTTCACTTCAGGGTTAGCCACTCAATCACAGTTTGGGAGCTTTTGGAAGAAGAAAAACCAAAAAATTCTGAATGTACAGGACACTAGAGAAGCCACCCTGTATCAGTAAAACGTTTATTTTTTGTCAGAAAGAACTGATGTCCAGCCTGTGTTGTGCCTCCACACTGTCCTTCAAGTTACAGTTAGGATTTCTCCAGCTCACATCTTATTTAGTAAATGAAGGAAACATATTTCTGACAAAAGACTCTGGAATGCTCTCTGATTTGGTATTGCCTGGCCCCTGAGTTTAAATTTTCTAATCACAGCACTCAGTCTACATATTACAGTTTTTAAAGAAATAGTGAAAAATGTGATTTCAAATTCCACGCTAAGAAATTTTGACCAAGTTTTCAAATGATACATGCAAAGTTTATTTAGACTGCTGAGTATTATTTTAATGATTGCCATTACTCCTACTTCCACAGCAAAATAATTACAATCACTCAGGGACAAATGTGGCTATGCTGAGAAAGCTCAGCCAAACCCAGCAGGCTTTAAAATACCTGTGTATGTTGTATTCTGAGACAAAACTTCTAGGAAGTTAAGCAGATTTCCAGTATAAAGAGACTAAAATTTGCTTTTTCACTGCAGAATGTTCATAAACTTTTGAAATATCCACTAACTTTAATGATCAATCCACTTTTGAAAGACCTCATGTACGTAAACATTACTAAAGCGGCATTCTGATTATCCATTTTAAGTGATCTTAAGTTGGAGAAATATATATTTTTAAAAATTTATGTAATTTTTTAAAAGTCATAAATATTCAGAGTTAGGTGACGTAGTAATTACATCTCATCACAGTCTCTGGTAGATGTGGAAGAAGACAAGACAGTATAGCCATTTATGTTGCTTTTCATGAAAACCTTTTTCTGCCATGATCTATTAGTTTAAATCTATTTCATCATGCTTTAATATAAAATTACTTAAATAGAAGATAAAAATTATACATAATTCCTTGGAAAGTGAGAGACCCTATATTACTACAACACAATTCTATTTATGCTTTCTGTTACAAGTTAAAGGCAGAGAAGGCCTGTACACAGTAAGTGTGGGTCAAGAGCTTTTCTACCCAGAACCAGATGTTCTTTTAAAGATTACACTACAATATCCCTTTACATTACAGCTGTAGAATTTTGTCCTCAGTAAGGCAGACAGAATATTTTCATTAATTTTTAAAATTGTCATTATTTTGGTTTTACTGAGAACACCTAAAAGGAAACAGACTCAGTTTCTTGGGAATTAATCTGCTTGTGAAGCTATTTCTCACTTTCAAAGCTGTTTGTTACATCAGAAAATTCTAGAAAAATTCTGCTGTAAACCAGAGGAGGAAATTTAGAGGAAAATGTCTTTTTTCTCCCCATATAAAAATCCATAGTCACAAGGGGGGTAAATTCAGTAGACATAATACAAATCTGTGGACAGAAACACTGTTGGAATGTGAGAAACCATGATGGCTTCCCGTGGACAGAGAGGGGTGGGCAGAGAGGGATGTACACCACACATGAAACACACTTTTCTCTTTGCCCCCAATTACCTTCCCAGCTTTGGGATAGGAATCTGGCTTTTGCTCCTCTTGGGTCTTTTGAGGCAGATTGATCAACCTGCTCAATAGTAGAGCTGATTCTGCAGATTTGAAATGTTATTGACTTCTTAAGCTAAATAGGGCTTCAGGGAGAGATATGGGAAATGAAGACAGCCAGAAAATTATTTCTAAAGTAAAATGTCTTTTAGATTCTACCTGGAATAACAGGAGACAGATTCTCTGTAAGATATGACAGAAAATAGCCTGAGGGTTTATTTTTTAAAAGGGGTGTTTTTTTCTTACCTTCCTTATTTTATTTTGAATAAAGGTTTGTTCACCAGAAGAATTTACTATTGCCAATCCACCACGAAGCCAGCCACAGACAAATTTACATGTTTCCCATTCTGCAGGGCTGACATGGAAAAGATATTCTGCTCCTTGATAGTATGACCAGGGCAATTCTAGAAAATAAGCAAAAGAGTCAATGGTGTGCAGGGGTAAAAATCTCATTTCAAGTCTCATCTTTTTTTACCCCCATGGTCTGCCTGCAGCTACATGTCAGAGGACAAATATACCACAAGGAACAGCAGAACCATTTTTAACATATCAATTTGTGGTGACAAAAAATGGACTATGAGGTTTTTTTTCCCTAATACTCTATCCCCTGAGACTGCAGTGATATCAAGAGCAGTATCTGATGCTCTGGTATTCCTAAACAACAGTGGCAGATTTGATCTCTAACAAATAGTTCCTACAGAGATCCTTACTGTAAATTTTCAACATAGAATATTTTAGTTATTTTATTTTTAAGAAGGCTTAAATTGTATGTCTAAGTGATATTGTTTCAAGATGAAAAAAAGAAAATATTTTCATACCAGCTGTGTACCAAACTGGACTCATTGGTTTGACACCTGCAAAAAAAGCCCAAAAACAAACCAAAAATCATTAAGAATATTGCTATTCTTGTTCAGGGATAAAAAAGGGAATTAAACATGGAATTAAATAAAATAATTGCCACACTCACTAAAAAATACAGTCGTTTTTATGAAGAACAACTTTGAATGGGTATTTCCAATTAACTGGTAATCTTGCTATATGACTGTTGACATTACATCTGTTAACTGAACAACAAGTGGAATAACCCATTTGGGTTATTCCATAAGTGGAATAACCCATTTAGCTTTGCCATGATTCCATGCAGAAGACCAGTGAGAACTCCAGAGGTGGCTAAAAAGGAGATTTTTAGATATTTTTTTCTTTGTCTCTACTGAATTGCAAGTAATGTGTGTAACAGACAGTGCATGATAATTAACATTCTACCTTTTGGTATTTTGCATATCCATTCACGCTTTTCTTTGCAGTGTGCTGGAAAGACTGTTCTGTTTACTTTGAACACACCACAGCTTCTTGAGTCATCTTCAACATACTTGTCCTCCAAAAATGAAGATACAACCTGAAAACAGCACATTCATTCTCTTTCACTGACAGCCCAAGATGAAGCATTTAGAAACCTCATCATGGAGAAAAAGGAAGGATTTAGACATGTGTGTACAATAGGAACAGCTAAGCAACAACTAGAGGACTGCCTAAATTATGATGGTAAAATACAAATAATAGGGTCCATAGTCACGGTCTCCCGATGTCCTGACCAACTCACTCGTATCAGACTTCTTCTTCATAAAAATAAGGGAATAGCTATGAAACCTAACAAATTTTGACATGATTAACAGCAGCTGCCCACATCTAAAAGCCTTTGCCTTGGTTCAATGTATGCTCAGATGTGACTTGAAAGGTTACTGAAAAACAGAGTAAACAGATAGTTACAGGTGTTCTGTCAGACCACTGCCACGTCCCTCCAGAAAGTGCATTTCTTTTATTAAATCCAATCCAGAACTGTCTCTCTTCTGTTCTATAACAGAAACAAAGAAAATAACATTTCTCATGCACTTTTTCCTTGGCCATTTCAGAAATAATTTTTCAATAGTACAAATACACATATTAATTTCTTCTTCAATTCAATATATTACTCCATAATACGTTTCTTAACTTTTTAGAATTCTTGAAGTAAACTCTTGCTTTCCCACTAAAATGTTAGATTATGTTTTACAAGATGAAAACATTTAAAATAGGATTAAAATGGTAGAACCTCCATTTCAACAAGGAATGTTAATTCACAAAAACACCACCTTGACAACAACAGCTGCTCAACATTTACCACAAAGATCATCTTCAAAAAGAATCACATTGAAATGCTGCTGATGCATTTCACTCAATTTTTAGTTCATGTTAGAGTAGGGACTTCTTTGGACACTAGCAAAGAGGATGGAATAATGTCAATTGTAGATTAGTACAATTATGATAAATCTTGTTGGTGTTAAAAATATATTTACCTATCAAAAATTGTATATAATAGATTGTTTAAAAATGTTTCTTCATAGATGTGGCTAAAACTAGCAAGATGGGCTCCAAAATCTCGACATAATGCTTCTGCTTCATCCCATGTTCTTCTCATCAGAACTTTTTCATTGTGAAATATCTGCAATAAAATAACCATTGTCATAAATTTAGTTTGTTTTAGAGAGCAGTTTTTTCAGAAACCCATAAAAATCAAATATTAGTCACAGTTTTTCCTAACCAAACCAGGTAAATTTCAAGCAAAGCTCTGATTCTTGTTACTTTCTTTCACTTTCAAATGCAGTGCAGGATGGTAACAGGAAACTTTTGTTTGTTGAGTCAAAGAAATAATGCCTCATCAAAAATGTTTTAGGAACAGCATATTCTTAAGCTGATGTAGAATCAGAAAAACTCAAAGCAAGTATGACATGTACCTTGTAGCAGTTGAGCAGATTAGGTTCTGACTCCCATCCAAAATAGCAGGAACTCGAATATTTTTGAAAAGTAAGCTCAGGTTCTTCATAAGAATTGACTTTTTGCTTGCACAATGACATGGCTTTGAAGTTCTTACAGCTTTTCACCTCCCAGTAACCAACAGGGTGCTGCCCTCGCATAGCCACACATCCTCCAGAATGACCTAGACATGGGAATAAGTGCTGAATATCAGAATAGAACATCTGAATTCTGTGATTGCTTTGGTCAAGTTGCTGTTTTGTTGACATGGGTTTCTGGATAAAAGCTTAATGAACTTACAAAACTAGCAAATTCTTTGGTAAGCAGCCAATTTATAAGCCTCTCTTGGCTGGCTTGAGCTTGTAAAATGAAAAGGACAAACAGTTCCTCTCACAAAATGCATGAGAAGAAGTGCAATTGAAAATATTACTTTTGCAAAATGCACTAGTAAAGCAATACATGTATAGAGTCCAAATCATTATTGAAATGGATTATCTTTATATCTCTATTTTCAGGTATTCCTTAGTGGTTTATGTTTCAAAGGTTGAACAACTGTTGAACATTTTCACTTTTGTTCTTGATATTTCCTAAGAATTACTATGAAACAAGCAAGATTAAACTCAAGGGGAAGAAGAAGAAACCTCCACACTGTTATTCACAGAAATGTTTCTGGCAACCTCTGGCCTATTTTTCATATAGAACACAATTTTCAAACTGTGACTGTTACTGAATAAGATTCATTACTTTTCTAGGATCTTTTGCTGGGAGTCTCAGAAAGCCCTTGAAAAGCTCACGAAGAAATGTATGGAAAGCATCAAGTTTGGTTTTTGACGTTCTTTAAAAAAATATTATGTATGCAACAAATGTATTATAGTTCATAAAGGAATGTATGAAAGACACCTCATGGGAAAAGAAAAATTTCAGGGATTAGCTGTGTCTGTAGGGAGAACCTGACTGTGAGCAACTTCAGGTTGTGGAGCCAACAGCAGATGCAAATTTATCTCTCTGCTCTCCTGGCCAAGCAGGGAGGAAAGGACTGGGACTCTTCAGTCCCTGCTAAGCCACTGGTGCTGTGGAGAAGAGAGCACCCTCCCCAGTTTCCATTTCCAGCCACTGCAATTTTTACCAGCATGCTACTCACGTGGTTGGTACTTGCTCCAGTTTGTGTAGCTCACTGAGTGATTCTTGCCTGCTGTACTGAGCCAAAAGTATTCTCCTGTGTTGTTAAGGTCTTGCAATCCTATCCAAAAATAAGTTCTCTCAGATTCTGCCATGTTGCGGATCATGCTGTTGATAAAAGCTTGTTCAAACCTTAATAAAATAATCAAAATAAAGGTAAATTGATATTTCAGTGAATATCTCTCGTGATATCATTTAAATTTTCTCAGAAGAGAAAAATATAATGGATGTACTTAATTTTCTTTACAGAATGCTGTGGGGAACTTGAGGTATAAGTCTGTACCCCTATTTTTTCAGCACTTGAGCACATAAAAGAAACAGTAGAATCAGATCTTAAAACCTCAGTGCTTGAATTGCAAGATGTAAAGACAGAATGTATTAATGATGCACAAATTAAAACAAGAAACTCCAGGTATGAAGGAAAAATGTTAGTGGGGTCTGAAAAGGCTCCAGAAGAAAGAAAAGAAAAACCTCTGCACAGAAGTGTCCTACTGAAACCAGCAGATACACAAACCAGCACTAAGAAACCAGATCTGAAGGACCCAAAGCACCAACTGAACTGACTACAAAGAATCTTGCTTTCTTCACTAAAGTTATCTAAGAGACATGCACCTTTTTGCAAGTTATAACTGCTGCGCATAGTAATCCAATTTTCACTTAAATACAATTAGTTCTGATATAATTGTTATACAAACTCAGAAAATAATGGCTAAATATAAGGATGACATTAATGCAAAAGATGGAATGTAACACTGTGATCAGTGTTACAGTATCTGTAACACTGTGAGGGACTCCGAACTTGTATTTAATTTTCATTTCCTCTTTTTATGTCTACTCTCCTTCCTGTACAACTTACTATCTCATGAACATTTTAGGATCAGTAACTGAAAAAGTTTTGCAGTTTTCACTCCAGAACAACAAACCCCAGCAGTAATTTAACAAAACCACTAAACTAACATGCTTTTGCTACTCCTTGCTACTGCTGCTAACTGGAACTGGGAAAAAACGTAATAATTAGTGATGGCTACACCAAGAAGTGAAAAAATAAAAATAAAAAAAGCAGAAAAGAGAAGACATTATTCTAGTGATGCGCAGCATGCCTACAGCTCCCTACCACATTTGAGCTGCCAATGCTCAGCTGCAAGAATTTGTCCCTTATTCCCCCTGAAAGGACCTTTGTCACACTACAGCTCAGTGCTGCACACCCTGTGCACAATCCTGGAACCACTGGGCAGAGCAAATTCCCACTGATGTCAATCTTTATGTAGGGTAGCCAGTGGTTTCCTAAAATACCTACTGACTCTTTATCTGATTGCTGAGGGTTACTTTCCCTGGTCTAAAGGGAGTAGATATTTCCTCCTTGTATTTTTAGGGTTTGGGTTGTTTTTGTTTTTTTTGTTGTTATTTAGGATTTTTTTAAACTATAAATAGGCAGCAGTCACAGTATCGATGTAATTTATCTATTAGTATGTCAAACTTTAAAGAAAAGCCATCATGAAGGGTGAATAACAAAGGAAGCAGAGAAAACTCAAACATCTGGACATCTACAGAGGAGAAAGCTCTTCCTAAAGCTGGAATAGAGGCAAATAAGCACAAGGCATGGGAAAACAGCAACAAATGCTTTCAAACATTTACTCTCTTACCCTATTTGCTGAGAAACCACATAAAATTAATACATAAATAGAAACATTTATAAAACATTAATTGATTTGGATTAAAATTTTATATTTATCTCATTATAAAAATAAGTATATTTTCATCTTTCAGTACACTTTTCAAGTACACTAATAAAGTTTCTCAAAGATGTTACATACCCCTGCAGCAAGCATTTTCTTTAGATTTCTGCATGCCCAAATGGGCACATTGCTGAAAGTGTTTATTAGCCTAACAATTGCTTGTTATTAAATTTATTTTCAATTAAAAAGTAAGGCAAAGCACACCTTTGATTTCAGCTGATGTTAGTAATTATGCTCACCCCTCAAGCAAATATTATTTCACAATGGTGATATGTTTTGCCATGCAACGCTTTATAAAGTTAGAATAGTTCTTGTTAGAGGTATCTTCACACTGTCTAACAGCATTAACTACCTGTTGGTTACTGATACAAGTGCAGATGGGCAGAAATAACCACTGGAAGCATGTTCAAAACTTCGAGGGGTACTGTCGATTTTGTAACAATATCCACCATGTCTTTCCCATCCCTTAAAAGAAATGAACATCATTTTATGGATTATTAATTATTGTATAGTTGTTAAAAACTTGGCCCCCTTTTGTCTGATGATTCCTGGCATCCCTGTAGATCTTTTCTTTCCTACCATGGTTGAAGAGCAGTAACCCTCAAGATCACTGAAAATGTGGATATCAGATGAGCCAGAACACTGTGTCCATGGTCAGCCTGCCTCATTTCATCTCATTATTAGTCTTTTACTTCATTCACCCCTGGGTGTCCAAGAGACACCACCTGGACTGGTGTAAGTTCTGCTGGTGCGAGCTCATGCAGCATACCTGCCTGGATTTATGATCAACTGTTTTAAATAAGCAAGAGAATAAAGAGATAATACATTCTCTCAGTTTTTTGATTAACTGAATGTAACTTTTTTCACATTAGAAAGAAAAGGATCAAAGCCAAGGGACTGTAAGAGGGTTCAGCAAATGTTTTTACAGGGTGTGAAACACCAAGAAGCCGAAATTTATCCTGAGTAGAAGTTGCCAGAGTGGGTCAAAATACTTATGACCAGTGGCTCAATACCTTGAGACTCAATCCTGAGGGGCACAGGACTGAGAAGAAGTTGAAGTGCTGTCAAACAAATTTCCTTACACTAACAATACACAAAATTCTTGAGTGACAAAATACATTGGTCCAAATGAAATAAATGCAGTCACCCTAAACTTCTGGAAATTTTAAGCTGGAATCAAGTAGTAATGTCCATAATGGTATGACAAGAACTCTGGATCTGGACACTACATCTGGCAAAAGACTGCATCTGACTCCGAACAGTTCAGTTGCAACCTTCTTATAATTCAACTGAACTGGCTGCGTTTCTTCATTTCCCAAGAAACAAAAGAGGAAATTTTAAAAAAGGAAGACAATTAGCTAAATAATAAAGCAGCTTAGAAAAGAGAGATTTTTTTTCCCTCCACAGTTTTGAATATAACAGAAATTCAACAAGTTTTCTCTTTCCACACTGTGAAAAGGAACTGATGGCAAACTAAGTCATACTTTAACATTCTTCCTTTTACTACCAGAACACAGAGCCTAAATGCCTGAAAATATGATACAATCTCCTAGTTAGATAGCTGTGCTCCTTCCCATTTGTGTTTGAAAGCAAATGTGCAAGTTTCTCCGAGTCAATGAAACTGGTAGGTTTTCACCCTGACATTCCATTTCAATGTATGAAAACCATGTGTGGGACGAGGCATCATATAACAGCCATTATTTGCACAGATGGTGGACAAAAGGGTTTCACTTTTGATCTAGAAAAAAATAGGAACTTGGGTCACAATCACTGATGAAACAACAAGCCATGAAAGGCATCTTGTGAAGGCTTTTGATCTTACATTAAAATTTAGTTTACATACTTTTAAAGCAAACAATGTGATTTTTCCAAGCAAAACATGCATGTCCTTAGGATGAAAAACTGAAATTATCTATTTGCATCCACATGTTCTGTAGCTGTATTTAGAAGTTACCTATATAATTCTATGTCATTAATATAGTTCTAAAACAACCACAAACCCACTTACCTCTGGACAATTTGATTCCAGTTCAGGAGAGACACTATTAAATTGCCCTGTTTTTTTGCAGATATAGAAAGATTTGTCTTCACAATTTTTAATCCTCCAATGTCCCTCCTAAGGAATAAAAGAGAGTATATTCCATATATACCGATATTCTCATGCATATCTATACAAATATTAGATCACTCTCTCTCTTCCTCTTTTAACCTTTCACTAAAAAAATTTTTCTCACCCCATTTACTTATCCGTAGATGGTCCATTTATTTCTACCAACACTCTCAGCAGGACACCCCAAATCAATCACACAAATGGGTTTGTCTCTTTGACTCAGTCTTCAGGATGTAAAGCATCTTAATTAATTAACACCACGGCCATGCCAGAGCACTTTTCTTTCTGGCTATCACAGTTCTTTGTAAGATTAATCTCTATATTTGAACAGTCCTTACTCAAGATATTACAAACTGTGTATCATATAATTTTCACATATCTGTACATACTGGACATACATCAAAAACAATGCTTGAAAAATTTTATCCCAAACCTACTTTTTCCTTGTATTACACACTTTCGTTTATTTGTTTACACTTGCAAACTGAGTAAAATATTACTTTGGAATCTAAAATCCCCCATTGATCCAAAGTCCAATTTTCTGCTTCCAGTAGGAACAGACTTTTCTCAGTCACTGTAATTGTCTTGGTTTTCTCCTGAGTTAAAGACTGTAACCTACTGGACCCACTACTGTAGAGACAGCAGAAACCCTTGATACAGTTTTCACACTCAGACAAAACATATTTTGCAAAAAAGTTTTTAAAATTATAGTGCTACTTATGCAAGTCATGTATTAGTGAGTTTAAGAGCTGGTAATTGCAAAAGTAAAGTAAATGCATGACCACATTACAAAAGAATTGACACTGCCATGAATACCAACAAGATAGGACAGTGTTGTTTTAACAGTACTCCCTGTTTTACAAACCCTGACTGATCTGGTATCAGTCTCTCTATCAATCAATCTGCTATCAACTTCTATACTTTCATGTAGACCTAGACTATTGTTTTGAAAGACACTCCATAAAATTTATAGATATTTACACAAAGATAATACAGGCACAGCTGACAGTTTTTCAAAACATAAATTTGAAACTTTCAAGACCAGAACTCATGCATCATAAATTATGATACACACTACTTGGATTTTAAATTACTTTATCAAAATACCCACTCATATTTGTTCTCTTCCACTTGCCAAGCTTTAAATATTTAGTACTTTTTATTTAACATAAGCTCTAAATCTGTGATTAATTTTCTGTGCATCAGTACTGCAGAATGCATTGGTTTCTAAAGGCTGTACTGCATTTATCATAACATGAATACATTAGGAATCAAAAACAAAGTCATACTCCAGGTCATGGTTTAAAAAAGTATGCACAGCAAGAAATAAAATTATTATGAGCTAAAATAAAAGTGCCTAATTCTTTTAAAAAGAAAACTTACAGGTCCTTGTGCCAAAACACAGAGTTGTCCTGTTCTTTGAAAGGTGTTAGGTTCTTGTCTGTGCCAGTTAGAGAATTTTGCTGGGGTGCTATCTGACCACTCAAAAACAACAGGGGTGTTATTACTGTATAATCCAATCCATGTCTCTGTTACATTTTCTGTAAAAGAATTAAGTGAGTTCAGATTTTAATGGTGAAGTGATAAAGCCTGTTTTTCCTCTAACATGACACCACCATTAAAAGTTATTCATAGGATTTTTATAGGAATGTCCTTCTTTCAGGAAAAAAATAAAAGCTCTATAAACTTAGGAAACCTTACTGATGAGACTAGGTTCTATTGCTCTTGAAAGCTAACTCATTTCAAAAATAGAACCAACATACATGATAATATGCTTTAAAATCCTAAAAAATACAAAGTAAGAGCATATGCACTTTCTTGAAGTGTATGGGGAAGAAAAACTGATGTGGGAGTGAAATATTTCTCCTATAATTTTCCATGCCACACTCAGCTTTAGGATTCTCTGAGAGCTATATGGTCCAGTGACAGCACAGTTGTAGCCAGTGTCTAACAAATAAAGGAGAGGCAAGGCTTGCATTTTGATGTAAAGTCTTATTTTACCAGCTTCTACAGGAGAAAGAGCACTCAGGCTTTCAGGCATGTAAGCCTTTCTCCTGAAGAGAAGCCTGAACAGGCTGGAGTGAAGCAGCAGACTGAAGCTGAATTCAAGGTGAGAACAATTACATATATCCATTTTACATATATCCATTACAGCATCCCTGCCAACAATGGTATTTGTTATCTATGGAGGGTCTTCATGGAGGTGAGGAAGATGATGGAGGTTTATCTCCTAATCTCCACATGACACTCTGCCCCAGCTCTGTGAGAAAAACTCACAACCAAACTGTGCAGCTTTGCCAGCACACTGGTGTCAGTGGCAGGCAGAAAATACTCACTTTCCTTTGCTGCTGATATGAAAACAAAAGTATTGGCATTGCTGCATCAAAGAGCTTTTGTTCATTAAGTTCCTTGTGCAATTGTGCTGCCTCTCAGGACAATGTGAACCAGCAGAAGTGCTTTGATACGCCCTGCTGACATCAAAGGGGACTCTGCCCTCACAGTAATAGCAGCAATTTTGCAGAGTGGATCAGGCCAGCTTGCAAGCCAAAGATACACTGAATTGGTTGTGCTTCTAAGCACAGCTCTAGTATAAGGTTGATGACTGAATATTTTGCAATAGTTTGCAAGGAACCAGGCAAGAACAGGAAAGGACAGAAGCTAGCATGTTTACTATGGCCTCACTGTGTCTGCTTCATGGAGTCGTATCTTTATTTTAAGAATAGTGATTGGAAAAGGTGTCTATGCATTTTTAAGACTCCTAGAATGGGCATGCAACATGATTTCTTTTTTTGTAAACATCATTTGGGTGTGCCACATAATATAGTGCTTAGATGGTTCCAAGTTAAAGAGCTGCACAAAAGAGCAGCACAAAATGCTTCAAGAAACACTTGCACACTTAAACTCCTCAAACTCACCACTTTCAAGCAAGTTAAGGAGCAGCTCTTCATCTGCCATGGAGGACACACTAATGAGCCTGCTATTTTCTCTTTGGCATGAGAGAGAAGCATCGTTCCAGCTCTTGTGCTCTTTATGAAGTCTGTAGCAGTTGCGATTGTGCGGGTACCAGCCAGCGTCACAACGAGTGGCATGATACTGCCAGGTATCTTGAAATGAGCACACCAAGTTCATGCACATTAGAAAGAATTGCCAATCTTATGCTATGTTCATAACACATTCAGAGATTGTTTCTTAACCCTAAAATGTTGAAAACAGAGTTTTCCAAGATGACTTAAGGTGGCCAAAACACCTGCTCTACAGATCATCACCTACCAAGCAAACTGAAATTTCTTCCACTTTATTTGATGATTGAACTGTTTGGGCTGCTGGACTAGTGGCAAAAACTAATTCAGTTTAAAACACAGTTTATCTCCCTTATTACTTCTGAAACTGGTTCAAAGACAGATAAAGCTTTTTCAGATACATTACCTACAGAAAGTTTGGATAGCCTTGCTTTATTATCTGAAAAAAGCTGCTAAACTTTCTTTAAGTTACTAGGAAGGAGCTGAACCTATGCAAGTAGCTCATATAAAACCAAAAATTTACATAAGTAGCTCTTATAAAACAAAAAATCTATGTTAGAATAAAGTAAATTCTGTTTTTAACTTTCTTATAGAACAGAGAGTCATTCTGAGTCATTCTATGCACTATATATCCTTTACTCATTGTATAAACACTTGAAGTATATGTACAACACTTTTTGGCGTATCAAAAATACAGCACATCATAAAAAACCCTGCAAATTTTGTGCTACATTTATACATCTTTCTTTTCTGTGTGGCACTGGTTAATTCCATTTACACTGAAAACCTATTTTGCAACTTAGTATGTCTCTTATTGTAATATAAAAGAGAATGAGCATACTGATGGTGTAAGGAATCAAGTAAATGTTATTTGTATTAAAATTGTTTGTTCTAAGACTCTCAGCAAAGAGTGCTTTGTTTTCAAAGACTGAATTTAAACAGAAGAAAGTGTTATTACATCAGTTAAAGTAAAATGTAGTCAACTTAAACTAGCAAACCCACACATTTACTGCAGGTGCAGCTCTGCTGTCCTTATAGTCAGGTGGCTTCTCTTGCTCTCCTTGCACCCCCACAAACAAGATACAGTAACACTGACACACTTACCCAGTGTTTCATGCTCTGTCTTATTTAAATATTTTTTGCATACAAAAGGCAATCCAGATTCACATAGATAACTGTTCCAGCCATACTTCAGTCTTGGATTAATCACTGCACAATGATTTTCTTTATAACGGTTATCAGAGATATCTGCAAACACATTTTTGAGAAGCACAAAATTACAAAAAAATCAGTTCTTAGTTGTAAAATGGTGGTGTAAGGTTCTCTGCAACTTCTTGAATTAATGTATAAACAAGCCTGCATACCCAAACTTCTAGTAATATTATACCAGTACTATGGACAGTTGAACATTTACCATTAACTACATGTGTGGCAATGCCTCCTTGGCTGCTACTCTCAGATGAGAGACTGAAACAAGCTTGAGGGTCTATAATTAATTGTGGTGGACAGGCCTCAAAATTAAGCGAACCAAGCCACGAAACTCATGTTAATGTGCTTATGGTAATTACAGCTTGTTAACATAAAAAAATTGAAACTCCTTTCCTCCATGAAAGTAGCTACAGTTTTTAAATATGTAACAAAGCAACATCTTTAAAAGTACAAAAGGACAAGACCATTACTGCTTTGAAGAGACAGATCTCACTTGATGTTGCATCCCTAGAAAGGCTTTCAGTTCATGAATATGAATAAATATTTCTAACATAAAGAAGTGCACTCATTCACTTAATTCAGCTTTCAAACATAGCTGTGGGAACAGCAGTGCTGTATCAAGCTGCAGTTATAGAGAGCATATAATTATGCTGCTATAACATATGCAAGAGGAGCATCAAGTACTTGCTCTCCAGTTCACAAACATCAGTGGTGCTCCATCTGACCACTGCCAGCCAGTGTCTTCATCCAGGCGATTCAGGCCCATCCACAGCATCATGTCTGTGGAATTTAACTGCCCTGAAACAGAAAAAACAAACAAAGTCATACTGCATGCTTTCCCCAAGCTTTAAAATATCTACAGGCATAGACCTGCTGTCCTGACTTGTTACAATTGGAATAAAACAAAACTTCAAAGCACTCTCCAGAAAGTTCAGGCTGGTTGGTTTTTTTTCCTGTCCTTAGAAAAAGTAACTTGCTCTGTTAATCAACACAGAGATGAAAAGGAATAAACTGAAACCTGAAATCCTTCAAAAGCCACTCATTCTGCAAACCCTTCCTGCATAAGTTGTTGCTGGCCTTCAAAGTTAAATCTAGAACAAGCAGCTACATAAATGCTAGCCTGTTTACATAAACACTAGCCTGTTTCAGCTTTTCATAAACCAAACAACTTTCAGAAACCTTTACAGCCTTGCAGGCATATCAAAAAGCCAATGAAATATTTTTAAAACTTCCTGTTAGCTTATATCCTTCAATTGAAAACCAGCAATAGTGGGAAGCAATGAAAATCTGAGGCAAAGAAATCTGAGGCAACCTTTGCATCAGAGCTCCACCACCCATTCCTCCACTTGATTTTCTTCACTCACACTAAAACACCCATGAAATCCTTGCTTTCAGAAGACTCACAATTTGTGTGACACATTTACTCCAAGGGGAAAAGCAAATTGCTTATCAGAGAAGGAGTAACATGTATTTATACAGCTGGTATTTTTTCCATACAGGACATTTACTTTAAGCCTGTAGAAATGTTCCTGTCATTCTCATTTACTGAAGTCCAGCTTACAAGGAAAACTTAGCAGGAGAAAGGGACACCAAGGTAGATTGCAGAGAAGGTAAACACATGTATAACTCTCCAAAGTAAACCAACACACTCCCTAACCACAGCTGCAGGATGAATGGGAATCTCTGTGGGGAAGGAGAATTGAGAAAATGACACCCTCAAGTAACACCACCACTTCTGCCCTTCAGTTTATTTAGGTGGGAATTTACCTTCATCCTTGCTCTTTCAAATAGCTCTACTGAGGTGTGTTACATGACACAGCCCCACAAGCAGCAATGGGAGAGACATCACACAGGGTATTAGGCTTCAAAACTTACCCCTTTGCACAGGTAAGGAGGAAATCTAACTACAGGTTTCCTACAAGGTGCCCAGAGCAATGTCTACTCACTGCTTAAGTTACTTATGTAGTCCTGCTCCTCGGGGTTGGTGACACTGAGCAGGTCCCCTCCTTGCAGCTGACAGGCAGCCCGAGCCTCAGGCCAGCTCAGCACGGATGCCAGGTTGAACTGGTAGCAGATGTGTGTCTTGGGGTTCTTCTTCCAAAAGATGTCACAGCCACTCTCTATTCAAAAACAGACTTGTCACCAGCTGCCCAAGACTCCAAACCAATCAGAAACACAACAACTTGAAAAATTTAATTAATTAATGACACCAGCATCCCAAAGGAAGCACAATTGTGATCACCTTTTCTGTTACTTAGTTAACACAAATAGGAAAATAGGGCACTAATGAAATAAAATATTGCTCCAAATTTCATATGGTAGATAAAACACTCAGGAGCTGATCTGCAGCTGATGGTGATTTTCACAACTCCCTTGAAGCCAACACAGCTACATTTTAATTCATTCTGGCTAATCATTTGTTTCTAAAGCTGAACGTTGAAATATTCAAACTGTGAACACCTCACCGAACTTGTGGCAACACTCACTGGATCTCCTTGGTCCTTCTACTCAAGAGAATAAACTTTAATTAAAAAGGATAAGCAAGGCTACAAATACTATCTATTTTAAAGGCTGCCCAGAAGTACTCACTACAAAGACACATTTACAGCTGTATTCAAGATGCTTTGGAACACAGATCTGAAATGCAGCTTGAGCAGGAAAGGCTTTTCCAAACCACTTCTACTGATAGAAGACACTATTGCTTACTTACACAAGAAGCTGAAATATACACAAAGATTATACATCCAAAATTTTTTCAACAGCAAGTATTTTTAAAGCTGTTGCTTTCTAGTATTTTAGGCCCAAGACATATCCAAGCAGTGCACAGAAGAAAAGGAATGTGCCAGATGCAAGGCAGTCCAAGCAGAAGGTTACTTTGCAAGAGCAGTCCTTAGGTAAGGTGTTCCACATAAGCTGCCTGCGTATCACTAGGACAGAGGGCTTTGGCTGCAGGGTAAGGCCAGTGGACCCAGAATAAGGTCCTTCTGCTGGTCCTTCTGCTGGTTTTGCTGTTGTGATGAGGACTTTGAGTCTCAAAGGTCAAACAATAAACTATAACAGATTTGCTAAAGATCTTCCTTTGTTCTTTTTAAAAAGACACTCCCTTCTAACAGAAGAGAGGTAATCCAAAACCAGACTGTGTCCTAGTATTACTAACAAAGAACCAACTCATGGAGGGGGGAGAGAGAAGACAAGCAACATCTTACCAGCATTTGGGCAAAACCCCCATTTTTCATCTTGTTCATAGTGAGTTGTTGTGGCACACCACTCAAATTCCTTTCCATCTCTGGTACACTCATAATACCACTTGTTGTTATATTTAAATGGAAAAACGCATGGAAAACCAAAAGAATTTCCAAGCAAGGTGTATGTTTCTGGAAAAGAAAAGCAGAGATTAGAAGAACGCAGACCACAGAAATTTTTTTTGCCCCCATATGTCATTATTCCTGTATTTAGCAGCAGTGATAAAATTAAAATGTCTAAAATGACTTTTAAATTTTAATTCATAATTGATAACGGCATTACAAGTGTGAGCAGCATAATTTCAGTAAACAAAATGTGGAAATAAGAACTTATGAAATTTGTCACCATGAGGTGCATTCCTGTAACTTACTCCATTTACAAAAAAAAAATCCCCAACAAACCAACCAAATCTGATCAATTAACACAAAGTTACATTTGTGTTACATCTGCATCTACATTTCAGAACAACCACATAAAACAACAATTAGTTAGATCAGTACACACTCAGATGCAAATTCTACTTATTTATTAGTTTATGACAGAAGAGTAATTTAACATTATTCCCCTGCTTCTCCCACTCTTTAGAAAGTGGATTTCTAATGTGTTTTCCACTCTCTTTGTCATTCTTTGGGAAAGGAAATTTATAAGACAAAGGAATATTAAATAGACTTTTTACTTTTCATCCTGTGGAGAATAATAACGTAGCTAAAGAATTGATGCTCCATACATTGGTTTCCACAATCAATGCCTAAAAAATATTTAAATATTTTCCTACTGTACTTTGAGGACCAAAATATTGAGAGAATGCAATGCAATTGAAAGCTGTAAAAGCTTTACCTCACTGAGTGCCTCCTAAACCTCAGAGCTTCTAAAAAAGGTCAAAGAACCACAATCACTCTTTGAATGAAATTGTTTATCAAAGATTCCACATTGATAGCTTTAAGACCAAAGTCCTTCAACTACAGAACCAATACATACTGCCAGGTTCCTAGAGGTTTCTAGAATTAATGGCTGGCTGTGCACTTATAAAAGAGCAGTTTACACATTGTAAATCCCCTTCTGATGTGAATGAACAGAAAATACAAGGAACAAGTAAAAAAATAAATCAGGATTGCTTTTCTGTCTGCCTGCTACCATGCTGCCAGCTACAGAGGGATTATCTCAGTCCTGGCAAGAAACCAAATTCAATTACTACAGACCTCTTACCACAGTTACATATATTTTAATTTTTTTTTTTTTGAAGGTAGCTATCCCTCACACCCCTTGCTTGGTGGACTAACAGGCTGGCTTGAGCCTTTGCATGTGTGTAAGAAGGTATTTGCATTGTAGTAGAAGGTGGAAAACAGAACCTAAAGAGATTTTGCCAACACAATTCAACACTTTGGTCCTAAAACTAGGCTAGAAGTACCTGCCTAATGCTGATCCTCTCCTCACCTCTCTGAGAGGTTGCAGTAATAGGGCTAAACCAGGTCTACTTTAATCTCACTGTGTGTACACAGCAAATGTGTATGACTTTTCATGGGTTTATATCTTTTCTGTCTGGTCTTAAGTATGAATTCCATTAGGTTTTAAAAAAGAGGCTGGGCACTGTAGTACTTTCCCAGTTATCACAGGTCTCAAAGAAGGAGTTTGGTGAGAGCAGAGGCTGAGCTACATCTACAGGGGAAACCACTAAGACCAGATCTGGAACCCAAACACCCAGTTCAAGAGGGGAAAATCAACAGCTTCAGTCTGAGACAGTGTGCAAACATCAGGCCTCTCCCTCTTACAGAAATGCTGAGGAAGGGGACAAGGTTCAGGCTGTCTGCTGCTGTTTGAAGTCAGTGGGTTTATCTTAGTCCTTAAACCTAGAAAACTGTTCAGGTCTGCAGACCTGGATCTTGATGTACATTCTTACACCTTAGCTGAACAGCTACACACTAGCTGAACAGCAGGATTTATCAAACTTCTGATCTCTGTTTCAAAGTTTGGCACATTCAGAGTCCAGGTGCAAAATGTGGCACACACTGGTCCATGAACACTGCAATTACAGACTGATTTTCAGTGACAGGAACTCCAAATAATTTCTTATCTCTCTTTTGGTTTATCTGATAATGGAAGATGCAGCACAGGCAACAGCAAATCCTTAGTAACCCTTTTAATTTTACAGGTGATTTGAAATGAGCATTTCCTGGTTTGGAAGGATACTGGTGGGTGTGGGGGTCAATTTAACAAAAGAATATCAATTGTGTGGTATGCTCATCTCAACCACTGCACATAAAAAACCCCACAAACTCTGAGGCCCAAACTGCAATAGAGACTGGAAGGGGTCATAAGCACCTGATCTCCCTCCAACAGAACTTCTGAAAATTTTCCCATCTAACACTTCTATGACAAAGTTTTATTCTTACCTTGGAATGGGTGTTCACAAAGGTCTTCATCATAGGACATATACTGTTTCCATTGACAAGTAGATTTTTTTTTGGCCACAATATATTTACTGTTTTCAACTGCTAATTTGAATTCTGACACACCAACTAACTCTTTTCCATCACAGTTCCACCACAATGAGTATTGGGTTGAATCACATTCAAGCATGGTTAGTGGCTGCTCTGGTTTGCTGATGTTCAGCCCCAGACATGTGCTGCTGCCTATGTTGAAAAGACGACGATTGGACACCCATTTCCATAACATCTTTTCTGAGAGCTGACCACAGTCTTCCAGAACAAGGCCACCTCTGTCCACTTTAATGCACAAGCTGGAAGTTTCACTCTGGATAATAAATATTCCTTTATCTGCAAGGGGAAGAAAACACAACAAACTTTCAGTCTGTAGAATTCTGCAATTGATTAAATATTATTAAAAGACAGATGTTTTAATTGCAGCTACTTAGGAAGAAAGCTGAAAATATCCATCAGAATAACTGACACTCCAAAAAACTAAGGAGTACTGGTCTAATTTTACTGCCAGCTGATTTTTGTAAACATGTAGGCTACTTGCAAGCTCACAAAAATAAAACCAGATAATACTTCTCAAGCTGGATAGCCAAAAATAGCCTCAAACAAAAACAAGAGGTGCCCAAAAGCATCAGTCACGTTTAAAGAAAAAAGCCACTGCTCACCAAGACAGAGTAAAGGTCACAGTAATGGAGAAAAGGTTTAAGTAATACAACAAGTCATGCTATATACTGCAAAATGATTCCCAATCTAGATGGGAGAATGCAATTAAAGTAAAATATAAATATTTTAAGACTGACATTGCCATATTCTTTCTTTACTCTGCAACTACAGAGAAAGAAAGAAAATGAGTTGCATTGTCAACAGACACAGGAATAGCAGGACTTATCTATGCCATTAGAACTGGTGGCCAAGGGTTAAAGTATGCCTTTCCTATTTGATACATATTGTTCAGCCATCTGTGACTACCCTCCACAAGAGCAGATGTTGTGGAGCTAGCCTGACATCCCAGATTTTTTGGAATCAAATAGAAATTCACTGGAATATGTGACATCATGTTGTAAGTATGTGAAAAAAGTCAGCTGTTTAATGTCTTGGGAGCAAAAGTTTAACTGATCATATAGACTGAACAAAAGAGGGCAGATGAAGAACTGGAAATCAGCAAAATGTAAGCCTGTAACAGCTCAGCTACTCCATTTGCTCAGAAATCCAATGGTAAAAACCCAAGGAGTTCTGCTCACATTATATGTGAGATATTTTATGCATCAGGAGATTATGTGTTGAGAACCTGAGCAGCACCTCTGTTCTGCCTTCAAATTGTGATAATTTCAAAGTGATAATTTCTGGCATGCATACTTTCAAGTTTCTGTAGTTCACTACACCTAGCATACTGAAGCACTAAATATGACAATAAAAAATCCCTCTCAAATTGGCACAGCCCACAAATGAATTATGAGATGCAGAGGACCACTCAGATGCTATGTCTAAGTTTAGTGCATAGAGCTTAGGTGTGGCCCTAAAAAAGGAAGATGTTTCAAGCAGCACCATAACAGTGCTGTCTAACAACCACACAGGAGATCAACTCTTCAATATAACGTGCATACAACAAGCAGAACCGAGAGGATATGCATTATGGAGAGGTTTTTGGTCACAGATTCTGCATAGAACACATTATGACTTACAGAGAGGTGGCACCACAGATTGTGGCACTGCTGAGAGTGGCTGTTTCCCCCATAGCTATAGAGACTGGCAGTCTGATGGAGCAGGAGCAAGCCCTTCTGACTGGCAGCTGGTGAAAACCAGTGAAGTTTTGCAGTTGGTACTGGTTTCACCCTTCTTATCCAACCCACTCCTCCATAGGCAACACAGGTGTCCCTTTTGTACATGGCCAGAAGTTTCTGCCTCTCATACTATGGGTATGTCTTTTCCACAGCAGTCTTATCTTTGCTGAGCAGAAAATACACTGCTAATTTGCTAGGTAACTAAAAACTGGGATATTAGCACTAGTAAAACCTGATTAATAAGGTTAATTCACCAGGATACTGGGATCCACATGTAGATTGTGAGTTTGAGGAAGTTTATCTATATCACAGCATGCAGCATCTCCCAAACAGCGCCTTCCTGGGATGGGGGAAGCAAAACCACAACCCAGAGGTGAAGGATTCTCAACCTTTGAAAGCCTTTATCTGTAAGGCCCTTAAGAGTTGCAGTAACTGCTGAGAAAAGATAAAGTTCTTTCCCAGTGTACACAAGTAACCCATCTGGATGATCTCTGTGAAAAACGTCCCTTTTTCATTCTGGGGCAACTTGTGCCAAGAACAGCCAGACCATAATTCTTGAGCCCCCTTCCAAATGTGGTTTCCATTCCCCACATACAAAATGCAATTGGCAAGAGAGCTGTGCTTGCTTGCCTGAAGACTGCCAGGAAACAGCCAGCTCACCACAGAAGTAAGACATGAGAGATGGCAGGCTCAGTGACAGCTCCATGAGCTCCAGCTCAGCTCTAAGTGGGGCAATGAGACAACTGGAGCAACATCAAGCCTGGGAATGTCACCAGGCTCACCTTTTCTGAGCTTGCAAGGCTACACCATTCATTTCACAGCTGCTCACACAGATGGGTTTTGTTACAAAGCTCCTGGTGTCAGGGAGAGGTCTGTGCCCAAAGTCCTGCAGCTGAAGAGCTGACACGGAGCTCTGTGGCCCCAGAGGACTCTAAGAGGAAAGGAGATAATCTATGCTTTAGAAACTGAATGGGTGAAGGGAAGTCCTAAGAACAGATCCACTTCTCTGCATCCGTGCCCCTCCACACAAGGACAAGGTGACAAGAAACCTATTCCCAGAGAGAAGCCTGGAGCTGATGTTCAGCCGCAGATGAAGAGCTAATTGCTGACCAGCACCTCCAAGTTCCTGTTTACTTGGGCTCAATACAGCTAATCGGGAATAAACGGCTGTAACAAACCTAGGCGAACAAGATAGCTTCATTTCCTTCCTCCTCACCTCCCATTTCCTTCCCTCCAAAGAAGCAAAGAGAATTGCTTATGTGATAATAAAGGAAGTAACAGGATTTATTGGAAATGAGAATAAAACTATCGCTATTCTCTCCGGGTGCACGGAGGGCGGCGGAAAAAGGAGCAGTGAGGACGCCAAGCAGAGCCAGCGGGGCGGCCCCCGGCCCCTCGTCCCGGGGCGCCCGGCGGTGCCGCTCGGCGGCAGGCTCGGAACGCCCGGGACTCGGGGCTGTGCCCGGGGCCCCCGCCCGCCGTGCCGCTCCGCTCCCCACCCCCGGGCCACCCCGAGGCGTCACTCACTCCGCAGGGAAGGCACCGCGTCCCGGCCGAGGGCGGCGGCGCCGCGGCCGCCCAGCAGCAGCATCAGCAGCAGCAGGAGGAGGAGGAGGAGGAGGAGGAGGCAGCCGGCCAGGAGCCGCAGCCGCACCGCCAGCATCGCCCCGGCGCTGCGCCCGCCCGCTGCTGCCCCGCTCGGCTCCGCTCAGCCCCGAGAGCGGAGCCGGCGGCCCGGCCCCGGGGAGGGCAGAGCGGCGATCCCACCCCGGCGGCGAAGGAGGGGCGGCCCCGGGGGCGGCCCGCGGGCTCCCCCCGAGAGGCTGCGGGGAAGGTCGCGCCGGGAAATGCCGCTCGTGCAGCTCGGGCCGTCTGCCTACGTCAAAACTGTGGATTCACATGGACAAAATACTCTGTAATGACTTTATTTTCCATCTGAAAACACCTACTTTCTTTTGCCTGTACCCCAACTACTTTTATCTTAAAAAGAACCAGAAAACATATAGAGACATTGGCGGTGGGAGGCCACCGTCAGCGCACTCCGTGCTCCCAGGTTCGCTCTTCTGTACCTGAACTGTCCCAGACCCCACTTGGAGACTTGTTTTTTGCTAGGTCAGCTTTGACTTCGAAGTCATTTTATGTTTGGGCATGGGGAAAAAGAATTGCCATCTTCCATTTTGTTCGTCTCTGTATTCAGAATATTTGCAAGAGCTGCCCCCCTTGGGCTGAGTTTCAGTCTTGCAGAGTCAAAAGCAGAACCTCTTGGATAAAAATAGAGTAACTTTAAGGGAATCCACAGGACTGTTTATTTTTAATCTGCAAAAAGCATGTTTCTGGTGTCTTCTATATGCATAGCGGACAAGTAAGTATATAAACATGTACATAAGTGTAAAAAAAATAGATGCAGTGCTGGAATCGAGACTGTTCCCCCCATGTCTAATTCAATCATGATAGAAGGATAGAAGAGAAGCCTCTGGGCTTGGGGAAACGTCTTTCTGTTGGTTGGTAGAAGAAGGACTTGAGAAGCACGAGAAAACACTTAGAAAGAAGTAGATAAGTGGAAGAGTTTCTCCCCATTTAACAAATGATAGAAGTGTCTGACAGAGCAAACAGCAGGAAATACAGCTGCAGAAGTGGGTCTCGAGTGATCTGACTTTGCAAGGCAGAAGGGCTGTAGCTCTCAGGGGGCTGTGGTGTCACTCTTCCCAGGAAAGCTGCAGCCTTCTGGAATTTTCAGATTCTGGGAGACAAGCTTGTTAATGAGCCCTTTATGAAATCAGGTCATTCAGACCTGTCTACATCTCTTCAGAACTGTGTGGCCACTGCTTTGAGTACTGAGCTCCATAAAAGGGCTCTCTTGCTGGGTCACACTGAGAAATTCAGCTCTCTTCATGATAGAACAGTTAAAAGTAATAGTGCCACAGAGCAAAAATGAGGCTGCTGGAGGAAGGAGTCACACTTCAAGTGGATTTTTCTGCTGATTTCAGCAAGATCAAAGTAATCACATTCTAATTATGTATTCCTAATAATTATCTTATCAAAGTATTTTGTAAATATTTTGCTAAATGCAAATTAGCAATCTTATTAATTCTAAGTAGTCTTCCTTGCTATTTTTACTTGCTATCGACTTCTTTCTCTTTGAATAAACAGCTTTTTAGTGTCCTCAATCTATTTTGTTCTCACCAAACTGGTAAATCCTTTCTAGTGCATACTGACCTGGCTATTTATAGCTAAGGTATACTTATTAATTTAAAATAATAAGAATTCTTGGCTGGAATAATGGCTTGTAGATCCAACATGACTGGCAACATTTTCTGAAGTAAAATCGATAGCAGTTAATAATACCTTGCTCATTAAATGGTATAATTTTCCAATTTTTGGGGATGGGGCATTCAGGTTTGAGGCTTTGTCTGTCGTTTTTAAGGCATTTGCTGTATTGATTTGGCTTCTTTATTTTATTTTCTGTCTGGAACCCACTTTCTGTAAATATTTTTTCTTCATTTCTTTGTTAATGGCCTGTTCTCTTCCTTATTGTGCATACACATATACATATGTAGATATATATATATTTATATACACATATACACTTGTTTGAGCTTTGCTATTTAGGTACTCTCCACAAATGTTAATTCCTTCCCCTGTCTTTTCTTAGACTTCACCTTCTGTGTGAGATCTATACAAAGATATGAATCCAGTGCATGTTCATGATCTGCATCCACAAATAAAAGCCATCATTAGATTCACACTAATTCAATTTCCTTACAGACCCATTGCTTTTGCAAGGCACATGCACAGATCCACTGTGTCATGTGTTCAGCACCTCCTTACACGGTAATTTGTGCTCAAAATCTGGAGTCTGAAGACAGGTCTCATTTTTTCCCCAATCAGCCAGAATGGGAATACCAAACCAGAGAGCACCTAGGAAAGAAGAAGGCCCAAAATTCCTTGCACTAGCAGTGCCCAGCAATCCATAATTACATCTTTTTTGGAGGCACTGTCCAACATCTTATTTGGATCTGAAAAATGACAGTTCCTAGGCATCCTGAATCCACTCCCCAGCAGCCTTGGGCTGAGGCTGGTGCTAAGTAGAGAGCTGTGGAATGAACCACAATGTCTTGGCAGTTCTGTGTTCCCCTTGGCATGCCTTTTGTAGCTGTAGTGTGCTTGGAGCTCTGGACATTGTGGCTTTCTGAACCCTAACTGTAGGTATAACTCTAACTCTAGTCTGAGCAGCACATTCACCTTCCCTTTCCCTTATAAGTTTTTCTTTTTACCCCAGAGACAAAACTACTCTCATTTATCAGCTCCTCCAGTCATGTTACAACTGGATAAAGTCACTGCAGGCGCTGCTCCCACCTTCCCTACCTCCTCTGACACATCCCAACCATGACCAGTGACACCTTTTTCCCTTCTGCAGCCCCCCCTGTGTGTTTCTGTCACACCACTCCAGTCTCCCATGCTCCCAGGCAATTGCTGCATTCACCAGGCTCTGCAGTTTCTGTCCCTGTCAGCTCACCTGGGTTAACACAACCTTACAGAACAGCCTGTACTGGCCAGTTTCAGGTTAAGTCAAATCCCCAGTTGTAAATTGCCAGTTTTATGTTCATTAGTCAGAATGTGGGTTTTTTCCCCCTAAATGTGACTTTTTAGTTTTATTTGTTAGCCAGTTAGCTTTAGGCTAGAAACTTATTTTTTAAAGTGAAAAACTCCTTTAAAAGATGACAAGAGCATTACTATGAGTTTTTGCTTCTAAATTCTGCTAAATAGCAGCAGCTCTTTCACAGGCACGAAATGGAGAGAGTTACTGCCTATGTGACTCTTACTGTGCCACAAGAGCCATCCCCAGGTGAACTTTTACCTCTCCAAGCCCTCCATCCTCTTCCCCCAGTAAATGCTCACTTGGCACAAGTCTGGAACAGTTTGTTATGGTATATGATTCAGTAATAGATAGAAATTTTATTTTTACTATAAATCTAGCATGTCAGACTGGCTGTTGATTGGCAGTTATATCAAATTCAATAGCAGGCAGATATTCATGTAGTTCATTTGATATGGCATTAAGGGAAAAAACCCAATATTTAAATACTTGCAATAAAACATAAATGGTTAATGGGGCCAGAGCTGCCTCTGGCCTATCCCTCTTTGTTTCTAAAAGCCTTTCTTCACCTTATCCTTTCCATTTGAGATCCTTGGCAAAACTATACCTGCTGTGCCACTCATCCTTCAATGTAACACAGTCATTTTTTGACATTCTTTTTAGTACTGTTGCTGTGAAATCAACTGAAGAATGAAGCAGTTTTTTGCAAAGATTTGCCAACAAAAGAATGCCTAATGTGTTCCCAAAATAAAGCTATTAATATTACACTCTAGATTTACTAGAAGACTCTGAACAACTCAGGAAGAACAGACAACCACTAACAAAGTGCTATCAGTCTAGTTGGAAAAAAACTTGACTGGGTGTAACACTTGGAACAAATATATATGCTTGCAGAAATTCTAGGACATAATGTTTGCTCAGTGCTGACATGATTTCACAGGTTGGGAGAGGGTGTGCCTTTGCACCTTGTACACTCCTTCCCACAAGAGCTGATCATGTTTTCTCAGCCGTGCTTACATGCTCCAAAATTAGACTCCAAAATCCCACAGCTAATATAAAATACTTACTGTGTTCATTAGAGAGTATATGCATGGGGAAACCCAAAGAAATTTACTTTGCCTCTTTCATTAACCAATCTCTTCTTAGGTGAAATAATCCTTCTGTTAGATACCTTACTTTGTATTCAATAAAAATGAGTAGACAGATTTTTTTGTTATCTTCAATATTTTGCTTTCTAGTAAATCAGATATATAGAGTCAGTCTCCTACCAGAGGATTTATGAACTAGCATTCAGGAAAGGGCTAAAGAGAAAATATGCACTTTGCTGTGTATTTCCAAAAAGATATTGCTGCTGTTACCCTGACAGAATGGGTAGATCTTTAGCTTTAAGTAACTTGTGCTATTTAGAAATCTGTACAAAAGAATCATAGAATGGTTTGGGCTGGAAGAGAACTTAAAGATCATCTAGTTCTAAAGAAAGAAAGAATGACATATGTCATCAATCGTTGTTCCAGAAATAGGCTGCTTGCAACATTCATCCATTAAGTCATTTCCTTGAAAAGTAAAAGGATCCCAAATGAAAAAAATCTAGACATTAAATTTCATGTACTGTCTTTTGAAGTGGGGAGGAAAAGAATTTCTAAGGTATGCCAAAGCATAAAAAATTTGCTAAGATTTGTGAATACATATGAAAACAGTGATAACAACACAGGCTAAAATGGAAAATTAAGAATGAACAAAAAAACCCCTTATTATAAAATGATTCAATTTTACAATCTTTATTCATGGTCAAATAACTCCTTTTTACACAAACAAGTTGAATAATTTACTGGTTTCTTTCAAATAGATGAAGGTAAAATTTGTCTCTTTTTATTTTTAGATTGTATATAGTGTGATAAGTTTTGGGGGCCAATAACTCTGTTATACACACTGCATAACAAACTTGAACTTTTACATAAAGGCAGATGAAGCATGAAGAATATTGCACTTGACACCCAAGTCTTGTATCCCAGGCTCATTACCCACTAGTTACATTACAAAACAAACTTGAATGCAATCTGGACATTTACAATACAAATTATCATGCACCTTTTATTAATAAAATGAAGAATTATCCATTTAACATACATTACTGAAATTACTATTCTATACGGTGTATGAGATGTACAAACACCATAAAATTACTGATGATTATTCTTTTATTCAATTTAATTCATTAATGAATAGAAGTATTACTATTAAAAAATGTTTTGGCCAATCTCAAGGTCCAGCCTCAGGTCAAAACAGTGTTTGTGAAAACAGCAGAAAGATTTTTTCATCCCACTTACGACACACAAACTCACTTATAGCTTGGTAGAGGAAAAAAATTTAAAAAGGGAAAAATATGAACTCTGATGAAAATGATATAGTTAAAAAAAAGGGATGAATACCACACTTGTTTCGAGGGTGAATGCCAAGTGAGATCTTCAAAGTTCTTGAAATCTGGGAGTTTAGTCAAAACCGTTAATGCTGTTAAAGTATGGCTCATATGTATGAGTCGAGTTGATATCCCTCAATAATAGAAACCTTCCTCACCAAGTCCTTCTATTTTCTCTCTTCTGATGAATTCTTAATTGTTTGAGTGATTTCCATCCAGACAATTTGGAAGGTGCACAGAAAATTTATAGTACAGTCAGTCACAGCAGGGAAACTGCAAATCATCCTGCCTGGCTCCTGTACATCTTTGATAGTTTGGAGAGAGATTGTTAGGAGGAGCAATTGGACTGTAAATATAACAACTTAGATCTCTGTTGATGATCAGAAGACACAAGTGATGGGAAGAGGGTGAGAAGGTTTGTGAAATGAGATCTTCTGTAGGAACAGGGAATGTAGAGCACCAAGCATTTGATATGAAATACAAACACCACTTTGTCATTAACTTTTGAAGGCTGAGATATGTTGGAATATTGAAATGGGCAGCCTACAGGAGAGGCTTTCAGCCCTAATAGTGAGAAGCAAAATCAGATCTCAGAAACAGAACTTAAAAGGCATTTAATAAACAGTATAGATTTTTATTACTTGAAAAGTAATAAAAATATTTTAATTTCTTTCAGAGAAAGTTTATGATTTGATATTTCTACGTGAGAAATAAAAGAGTAACAGATAACCTACATGGGTAAAATCCAGATTTCCCTAGTCCCTTAGGCAACCCTCACCCAAGTGGAATCTGAGCAGATTCAGGGGCCAGCTTTGCATGCCATGAGTTTACCCATGTGCCAGGAAAACAGGATTTGGTCCCACGTGTAACTTGTACTGACATCTGTGGGAGTCCAGTGGTTGGAAGGGCCACAGATGTGAGCCCTTATCTGTGCAGTTTCCACTGTGAGATATGCAGGAATACCAGAACACAGATGTGAATCTGTTCCAGTTTAGTCACAGCCATCATTTCCATCACACTGCTGTAATTTTGGTGGTTCTAGCATCACCTTCTTTCCAAAGGCATCTGATACTATTTCTTTTTGCACAGATATATGTATATAGGTTCTAATGCGCTAATAGACAATATTAACCAGTTTGTTTAAACAAAACAATCTTTGTAAACCAAAACTAATAGTTTCACTGAAACTAGATTCACATCTGTAGCCATTGACTCCAGTAGGCTTTGGATCAGGCCCTAAAACAGGCATGGGTCAGAGCTAGCTAATATACCAGTCTCAATTCCAGAAATTGTGGAGGATATGGAGACTGAAGTTGCACAGACTTGGTAAATATTTATAACAAAATGGACATCAACTTTTTCAGATCAAATACATTCAGATCTATACTTTTTTGGATCAAACTCCCTATTTACCTTAGAGAATTAATGTGATCATTTATAACAGTGCCAAAGTACCTTTGATTTCTAAGTCTTCATTTCTAAGTACCTTCATATGCACATTTTGACCATCAGTTTCAGAGTGGCAAAAAATGCAGCTGAAAAGTGATATTAAAAAATAAAGTTCATTATTGTTACCTTAAAGTACTCCAATGTTGTAATTTTTCTTAGCCAGCATGTTAGTTGCTTTTATACTTTCTTTATCCAGTGCCATGCATGCTAACAGATTACAATTAAAAATTGCAAATAATTTGTTATTAGCTAAAATGGAGATTTAAAAGTCCTCATTAACATAATGGAAATGAATACTAAGTGAAATCCATAGATATTTTTGTTGTTCAGTTTGAGGGGAAAAAAACCAAACCAAACCTAAAACCAAACAACTTAGCCCAGAAGTACTGAATATGTTATTGTGCACAAGAATAAGCAGTTTGGCTGTTGGGCATTGAAAGAACCTCACAACTATGGACATATCAACAAAAAAGTACTGTCTTTGTGTGTGGTAATAAACCTTTTGTGTGAATATTTCTGCATGAAAAGGAGTCCTGAGCCACTTTGTGTGATGGCCCAGCATGTGAGGTGTGTTGTGAGCACCTAAATAATTTACAGGATATAAATGGTGAAATGGAGTTCTGCTAATCCTCTGGTTTAAAAGTGTGTCAACTGGAGTCTCTAATTTACAAATATTTATCTTTTTCTCTATATCCTTTTTACTAGATTTAAAAGGAAAAAAAAAAATCAGTCTGGAGCAGAAAACAACTGCAAGTGAATAAGGCTTGATTGGCTTGATTTAACTTTCCCTGAGATAATCCAGGGCTAGGTCCTTAAAGAACAAGGAAAAGAAAGAGAGAAACAGGACAAGAAAGAAGAATTAGAGAAGAAATGTTTCTGTATAACTTACATTTACAGAAGACAGGTAATATCACTACTTTTTTTTTCTGGTTTTTCTGGAGAAACTATTCAGTCACACAGGTGATATCCTCAGTAGTTTAAACTGCATTCATGAAAAAACAATGATTTCTAAATTTAAACCAGCCCACAAAATAGACAGGTACAAATACATTCCTAAACACTAATTTATGAGATTGTGTGTATGAACAAGGCAGTATAAAGTTCACTGTATATATCTAATTTAACAAAAAATAAGCTTACATGATAATTTAGAATCCTCAATATTAAAGACAAAATTAAAATTATTTTTATGCCATTTTTTAAGACAGGGGCTGTAACAATAAAGGGTCATTTAAAAAAATACTTCTATTAACCCTTACTACTAATATGTTATCTTTATTTGTCCCAACACAAGATATATATTTTCTAACAGAATGGTTATACCACTACAACTTGTAAACAAATATCCCATAATCAGCTGAGAACAAACAAGTTTAGATTTAGATTTCCTGCCAGTAAAACTTAAGTTTGTAGTGTTGGAGGTGCTAATAGAAGTCTGCAGCCATGGGTCTTTTATGCATATCTTGATTCTTGTAAGTCACATTTTTAAAAGTGGTTGTTGAGCCTCTGTACAGTGGATTTGTTTCCTAAAGAACACAAAACAAAAACAAACAAACAAAAACCCAAACAAAAACAGATTAAATGGGAGTCACACAATGTTTGCATAGAAGTAATGTATCTTGGAGGATTTTAGAATAGCTTTTGGTAGCTCACTTGTGTTCCAAGCCACTGAAATCCAGACTGATCTGAATTCAGGCAGCACAAAGTAGCCTGGGCTCAGCAACATGCTTCCCTTCACATCAGCCTCACAGATTAAAGTAATGCACATCATCAAACAATACCTCATCAAATGTGTCCCATAACATTTGTGTATCAAAGCTGGCAGTTAGACCTTTATAAAACCACAGAGAGTGTCTCAGCAGTTGGACATGACTTGTCATGGTGCTCTTGTCACATACAATACCTACTGTATGCTGGGAGAAGGGCAAGTCTCACCTGAGCTTTCCATCCTGGCCTCTCACCAGTCACTCTCTATCCTTTCCTCTTGTGACAGAAAAGAAAATGAAAATGCTTCTATCAACTGTATCCTTCCCTTCATACCATACCTAGCTCTCCTGAAGGATCAAAAAAACATTCTCAGGTGGCCTTGCCTGTAAGTTAGGGATTTGTCCCAGGTCAAAAGCTGAAAGGCTGACAGTGCCCATTCTTGGAAAAAGTTGCAATTGCAGGACTTTGTAGGAGAGTGGGGCTGTGTGAGCACATTTTCTGCTTACTTGACATGCTTTTTTTGAAAAGATCCTCAGAAGCCCTAAAGCTTTTGCAAAAGAGCAAGAAAGTCAAGGGCAGAAAGGAAAGAAGAAAAGGGAACATGTGGTGCAAGCTTACATTAGGTGCCCAGAGCTATAGATAGAAAACAAGGCCTGGATTTCTCTGTCCTTTCCCCTGCATTTGGGACAGTTCCATTCACTTCTGCTTGGTGGGAGTGGGCTTGGATCATGACAGAGGCCAGGAACAACCTCCCTTTCCTAAACAGCTCTAAACAGGCACAGGGCTACACCCTGGATAATCATACAGGCAGACAACAGCATTGTTAGAATTAATGGAAGACTGGCTGCTAATTAAAAACTATTAATAAAAACCCAGTTGTCTACACATTCTTACATGTGGAAGAAATTAAACTAGGAGATGAAACACTAGATTATTTTCATCTATTAAAGAATCATAATTTTACTTTATAGAATAGTAAATGTGGCAAAAACCTACCAGCAAAATCTATCCATTTAAAAGAACAAAATCAAGATCTGGAATTTTAAAGGCATCATGTAACCAAACTAAAGAACCTTTATAAAATCAATGTATTTCACATACCGTTTGCCATTTAACTTTTGATTTTTCTGCTTCAAACTTGGCCACCTCTTTTCGGTCTTGAAGTGACACCAGTAATTTCCATATGCAAAGTAAAACAATGCCAATGAGAAGGATAGCAAGGGTGACACCCACCACTATCATTGGGATATTTGGATGCTGTGCACAATCTGTGGAAACAAAACCAGTTATGTCTGTGGATAACCAATCAATAAATTTTAGGCAATTAGAAACAGTCAAGAGATGTGCTGAGATTCTCATTTGCCATAAGCTGGGCACACTTTTTTCTTCAAGTTCATGTTATTTTTCTCCTGCTAGCTTCCTAAAGGGTTTGTGAAACCAGCTGAAAAATATTGCATTAAAATGTTTTAAAAATTATTTGTTAACTTCTTCCACTGCTCTTTTACCGTGACAATTAGCAACTGCTGGATACACAGACTCTGAAGAGAAAACTCAGAAAATTGATTTTAGATCTGTTTCAATATAATTATAAAAAAACAGGGCTGAGTTTACAAAATTATGAATTTTACAATGTTATGGCTGGAGCTCTATTTCAATTAACTGATATTCAGTGAGTTGCAGAAGAAAAGATTCTAGTGAAATCTATGTCAGGGTAAAGTGACCAAAGATATTGCTAAAACAGAGGAAACTGCATATCTCTCATGAAAACAATGAGGAAAAAAATTCCTTGACATTTGTTGAAAATGTTGGACTGTGGACTTGGAAGGAATTTTGCATTTCAAGTTCTGCAATAAATTTTACAGTAAAATATTTCAGAGGGTCAGACTTAAAACTGAAATTTTTGCTTCACCAAAACCCAAAGAAGTTTGATTATTTTAATATTAAAAAGTACTGTCTATGAAAGTTACTGAACACTACTATTTTACAAAATTTTCTTCTGAACCATGGTTTCAGAACATTAAAAAATTCATTTCAGTCTGGCTTGTCTTACAGGATTGCATTTCACATTCAGTTTTTGCTTGATGGCCTCAGTTAACTAATTCTGAGGGGCTCTGTTTTGAGCCCTGGGCTGGTGTTCTGGCTACTGGTGCCATATTGACTTCAGTTCCATGAATGAAATTGTATTTCTAGAGAATTTCTTGAGGTCTCATCCCAGTTCACATTTTAAGGTCCAGGAGCAGAACAGCAGATGACAGTGAAACTGGTTATTGTAGTGTTGTGGGAGGCTCATTACACAGAGGTCAATGAACTCACTGAGGTCAGTGGAAATAAGATATTTCTTCTTCTTATTTTTTTTTTTTTGGCCAATCTACTTAAAATACATAATAAACTATTTAATAAAGATAAAATCTTACCTTTAAATACTTGAATCTTAGGGATTAAGGGATGTAGTTTAAGAGGTGTGCTTCTATAGTACTACCCTTGTTACAAGCACCTTTGTATATCTAATTTCAAAGTGATTTATAGTTTTATCACATAATGCAAATGATGTTTGGTATCATCCTCTTAGAACTGCACAAGCTGTTGAAAAAATTAACTTATTCTTACAGCCCAAGGATCATTCTGCCCATTTTTCATGAAAGGCCAAGTATTCATGTCACTACTGCAGTAAATAAGTACTTGAGGAGATCTTTGGCTGGGCAGAGAAGAACTACAAACACAAGGAGGAGATGTGCTGCTTTAAAGAGCTCTGCTTCTAGATTGCTAACCTTGTCTGTGGTTTTAAATCAGATTTCACCTACAAAAACCAATATTCACTGCTTACCTTTCCTTTCTATGTTGTGAATGACTGTCCTTCCCTGTTCATCCACAGCCAGTAGAAATGTGGTTATACATTCATTTTCCCCCTGCAAAGAGCAGGAAATGGATTTATCCTCTGAATAATCTGCAGAGGAAAGGAAGAAAGTAATTCATCAAATCAAATGCAATTTAACCTTTAATAACCAGAGAGACTGCTGGCATCACGTTTGTCACAGCCTTGTCTGCAGATGGTAAAGAGTGAAAGACAAAAACAAAAATACTGTCAGAATTTCTACTAAATTTAATGGCTTTTCTTCCAATCCCAATTTTGTTTAGTTTCTGATTTTTCACTTATATTTCCAAAGAACTGATCCAGATGTTGTCAATCTGCACTGACCATCTAGTGCACCTTGTAACTTTAGTGTACTGTGAATTTCAATGAATTGGAAGTGCTCCCAAAACTCTTAACTGGCAGCTGTCTAGGAAATGTAATAGCCTCAAATGATGGGGCAAAGTAACCAGTGGAACAAAGTATGTTCCTTTGGTGTGCAGCTACTCCTGCCACCTGTAGATCATGTTTCAGGGGTAGATATACATACATCAAGCAGCTGTGGGTGCTGTTAAAAGGGCTGCCATTCATTTCCTACACAATAGGCCCCTCAAAGGTCATTGTGTCCAGTACTGCTACAAGAATAACAGTAAATAAAGATTAATAACAGGATAATAACAGAAATTAATAACAGAAAACAAAAGATTAATAACATAAAACTGCCAATCTGAGATTTTTGTAACAGGATTCCGGATGAAGCAGATAAAGTGGCCTGAGATGACAGTCTGACCCCATTTATTTATCCCTCCATTTACTGTTGATTGCAGAAAAATTTAATCCATTTTTTCCTCCCAGGTTATTCCTAACTGGGGAGCTGAGAAAAATTCATTCAAAGGGAACAGAGAGACAGAAGGAACTGACTTTGAGGGACAATACAAAGCAAATAAGCAATCAGAAAGTGAGAGTACAAGTGCGGAGCTGGAAATATCATCATATGGAGTGTAACTATAATATAATATTTTACAGAGGAAAATATACTTTATACCTGTGTGCAATAATACCTCTGGGGCTGAATGTTTATGTTTTCATATAGTCCATGATTTGAGATGTCACTGGAAATCTAGGTATGATTTTCAATATATTTTAGTCAACTTTCATAGGATTTATTTTTAGAAGAAAGAAAAAGAGTAGGCTTCTCAAATATTTCTTTAAAATGATTGTCATTACCATTATTTTCTACTCATTCAAAACTCTTAATGAAATTTCATAAGCAATTGTGCTAAAAATCTAAAGTCCTCAAACTTTAATATGAAGAGTAACTGAATAGAAATCAGACAAGAATAGAGCCTTTTAAAGAAATCTACGCTACATTTAAAAAATGCTTGCTCTATTCTTTTCTTCCCCATACTGCTTAATAAGATTTGGTCTTATAGAAAATACTATTAAACACCGTAGAAAAGATGGAGCTATTGACTACCCTCCAGTCCTTTCCTCTGCTTGTTATAAAAAGAGAACGCTAGCTGGCTGGATTTTGATTTGAGCCTTGTGTTTAACCTGTTGCTGGCCCTTGGTGGCAGCACCTTTTGTTATCTACCAAGGGGACAGGCAGCCTAGACCTGCTGATTTAACAAGATCTGATTTTGTTAGAAGGGCCATGAACTGCAAACTTATGGCTCTTGTTGGCACGTCACAGTTCCAGTAACACTGACAAAAGTTTTGCAATGTTTGTACTTTCCCAACTCTTAAGCAAGCAGACTCAAAATACTAACTTGCTTACCAAGAGGAAAAAAAGGGATAAGGATAGTCGATAGCTATCCTGAAAATGGAGAACAACTTGCAAGCATTTACCAAATATCATCTAGAAGGCAGTAACTGCACATAGATTAGTTATTTTTACATGGTAATTTTTTGTTTAATGTCATAATTTGAAAGCAAGGGGAGCAGAATACTGATTATGTGCAATGATGTAGAAATGAAAGCGAAAATGCCAGTTCAAGCTATTCAGAATCCAGCTTATGGTTAGCATTTTTATTTCTCTAATATTATTTTTAGAATGAGGGATCACTAAAGAGAGACCATTGCATATGTTCTTTGCAGTTCATCAGCATAAAAATTTGCCTACGTAGGTAAATTCCTGTAATTTACATCTGTGTAATCTTCTACATTCTGCAGAGAATTTTCACACTCTTCTGCAGCCTAATTCTGGCAATTTAAATTGTATTTGAAATAACTGGAGTCACACTGGAGGAGAAATCAGGTAACAGTGGCAAGCAGGAGACTCAAAGCATGAAAGACTCTTTCATAGCAGATACATTTATAAAAGATTTAACAACAAAAATGTTGACTGTAAATTTAAATGTCATTATGCCCTTTTGTGTTTGCCTTTTGCTCAACAAAATGCTTTTTTTGAGCAGAGTTCACCTCACCCTGACTCATAACAGAGCTATGCTGACAGAGAGGTTTATTCAGCCTCCAGTAACCACTTTGCTGCTGCACTGGGAATTTGTGAGGTGTCAGCACTATGGGGTAGGAAAAACTCAGGTTCTCCAAGGAAAGTATAACTGTCCCTGCTGGGCTTGTGGCAGGAGCAGCCTGGTGCCCTGTGGCTGGGGTGCTGGCAGGAGATGCCTTTTAGGAATTTTGGTTCCTCTTGCCTGGTGAGTAGAGCAACAAGAACTCCTCCACCTATGTGGCAAATGGGTGATTAGCCTAATTTAAGTGTTCAAGTATTAAAAGTGAATAAAAATAGAAGTTTGAAAGTGGTGCCTGCTGTGGAGATGTGGAGATAAGCCCAGCAGATGTGGAGCCATCAGCACCTACAGAGCTGCTGGACACCCCAAGTCCTGGCAGATCCCTGGGCTGACCTCACCTGCTGGTGGGGAGCAGGAGAAGAAACCCCTGGCAAACCCAGAACCAAAGCAGAGAGGTGAAAGGCACAACTCAGAGCCTAAAATGGGCACTCCCAGGAAACAGGAAAACGTAAAGCCCACACTTTTTTGTTGCTTCACACTTCCAGTCATTGTATTGCAACATCCATGTACAAATAGAAACAAAATTTTTGAAGTGCTAATGTTTTATTTAACCCAGAGCTTTTTTTTCTTTCCCCAAAAGCCTTGAAGCATTAAAGAAACTAAAACATAAACCAGAAAGAGGTATACTACCCCATGAAGTTGCTCAATAATATGTCTTAAATATTATGTGGTGTGCTACTTATACCACTTTCAGATGGGTGGATTTTGTTCAGATAATAGTTATTATTCTATTATTATATTTTAGCTATTATATTAAAGGTTAATTTTTTTCTTTCAGGACTTCTTGGTGAGGCTACCCAAGCATTTCAGATTTTCAGATGAAACAGTTTGCAACAGCTGCTTCTTTTTTTTTTTTTTGAGGCATCTGGAAGGTTGCAGTAACTGCTGTAAATAAATTTTAAATCTAAAGAAGTACCTGACAGTCCCAGTCAGGGAAGCACAGGATATGAAAAAAAGGAAATATGCAGGAATAAGAGATGATATTGCCATGTTTGTATTCCTGTGACCTCTGTATGTGAACAGAACCATATAAAAGGCTGTTTTTGCTCTTGATTAGCATTCATTATATTTAAAAGTATAATGTTTTTTATATTCCTAGCTACAAATATCTTCCATCTTACAAAAGCAACTTGAAAACTTTACTAACTGAAGACATAAAATACAAGTGCTTATATGTCTTTTAAGCCTGTAAAGATAGTTTTATATTTATAAATATATACTGAAGTATTGCCATCAAAAACAAAAGGTGTACCTTTGCTTGAAGGATGTACACCAGTGACATTTCTGCATGCACACAGCTCTGGATGGGTTTCCAAGAGCTTGCAGATACAAACCTTCGACATGCACACATGAATAAATGAGGATTCATCTTCATTCTTACATCTGTCTTGTTTAATGCTTATGGTACATCTGTGATGTGGATATAATTAGCCTATGTCCTGCCTTACTTAACAATTGCTTGTGCCATAGGGTTGGGAGTAGAATTGCAGTAGAATAAATACAGGCTGCCTGCTGAGCAGGCACCTCGCTTTACAAAAAAAAAAAATTTGCCCTTTTTTAAAGGTTTGTTTTGGTTCTTTTTGATTGTGGTGGGGGTTGTTGGGTTTTTTCCTGATAGTACTATTTTACTCAAGATTAATTCCTATTCCAGAAATTTCCATTGATGAAAGGCACTTTTTAATTAAAGCAAACAGCTGAAAGATGTTCTTAGCCTTTCAGAACACAAGAAATGTCTTTGCCACTGGTTAAAGGCTGTGTTTAGTCACCAGCTGTAACCAAGAATCTGCCTAAAGACAGGAGTCAGGTTTTGTATTTGTAAGGCTGAAGAAGCCCTGCTGGAACTCATGGTACAGGCATAACTTAAACTCAGGAGCTTTAATATATCACTGATTTGCAGGGATTGGTATCTATTCAATTCTATACTTTCCTGCATAAACTACTTAGAAAACAGGCATGATCTAACAAGTTAATTACCTGGAAGGCTTATACCAGCCAAGTTCTGCATTTCCTTCTTGCCTCAAAAGAGCCATAGACAGACAGTAATTCCCTTATGACCCATAATATAATTCCACAGCAGAAAAACAAGGCTACTTTCAAATATAAAATTACTGAAAGTGGAACCTCCTGCTAATCACACACACACACACAGGAGAGGAAGATTGAGTATACCAACCCTTTTCGATGCTGACAGCTGCATCAACCAATTTGCATTTTTCACTGCAATCTCCCAGTGACTTGTCATCAGCAGCCAAGTGACATTCCACACAGCTCCTGTGGAAAATAATTCAGCAGCTCATCAATCTCTGCCTGCCACAAAGCAACAATACAAAAGCCAGCATGTGTGCATCTGCATTTTAAAAAGCAGCTAAATAAAAGGTCTTCTGCTATGGATACAGTTCTCAGGAATATGATAGGTACTGCCGCCAAAAAAAAAGTCCTAACAAAACCAAAGAAAAAAACCCGCACCTGAATAAAGGTACTGTGGATAAGCTCTGTCTTGTCCTCTATTCTCTCCCAGTTTGTTAGCTACCAGACAGAACCCCAGGCAACTTTATTCATGTAGGTCTATCAGACATGTGATTACTCACATGTAACGTTCCTCTTCAAAAATTAAAAAAAAAAAATATTCTGAACAGCAAATATTCTTACACTAAATACCAGCTGAAGGAATTCCTATCAGATGAACAATATCTGAAATTGACTTCAAAGAGATCAAGCTGAGGCACCTACTATGAGTTTGCCTTTGTTGCAAGTCTATTGAATAATGCATTAAAACACTTTCCAGGTGTCTCAACAGTTGTCTCTTGAATATGTTTGCTTGTCTCAGGAATTACTTAGATCCTATTTATACTAATGAAACTTACAGGAAAATTATTTTTTATTCAGCGGTGGAATGATTGAAATACTATTTAAAAACAGAATCTATACCAATTCCTTTAGAAATCTTCCTGTAAATTCAATGAGGATTTTAATAAAACCAGGGTTTACAAATGGAAAATAAAACAACAAACAGAATTCATATATGAATATTTCTGATGGAAAACGTGTTTGCTAATTTTTCACAAATAGCTTCAGCCATATTGAGTGGCTGAGACTCTGAGAAGCAGCCTGAAGGACTGACTTCATTTAAAAAAAAAAAAAGGGAAAGAAAGGAGAGGAGAAGAGGGGAGAGAAGAGGAGTGGAAAAAGGAAAGGAAAAAGGAGAACTGCAACAAAACATAAAAAAAACCCTGGCTATCTCCTGTTGTATTGAGTTACATACATCCATGGGAATAAGCTGAGGCTGCTGAGTTTATCTTCGGGGATGGAGGTGACCTTATCCCTTGCTCTGGAAAAGGTGAATAGTAAAAGTGAGTGGGTAATGGGATAGCCTCTATCTCATGGAGATAAATTCAGTATTGGTGGTGGTTTTGTCATATTCACCATGTTTCTCATGCTACACTCTCTTTCTCAGCTGCCTTGCCATTGATCTCCACCCCCTCTGACCTGGTCTTTCAGCTCTCTCAGTTACCCTCCCAGGTATTCCCAGTGTTCTCTCTCTCTTGGCTTTTTGTGCCCTGAGTTTCAGCATGGGAAGACACTGAAACAGAAAGAAAAGATCCAACACTGCATACAATATACATGTTTAAACGGGTTAATGTAATGCCTATCATGTAACTTTATATTTCTTATTCTTTGCCAAATTGGGCAGAGCAAAGCAGCAGCATTGTCCTTTTTGTTTAAAGCAGTTGCATGCAGAAATTCTCTTTGAACATGCTGAGAGGCTCAGTTTTCTTAGGGCAAATTTAGCACTAACAGAAAGAGATCAATGAATTAATCACATCATAGAATAGCTTTTCACTCAGATACACTGTAGACTCCAGTGACAGGTATGAAAATATAGGTGTTGGAGAGAAATGGATCTCAACTCTGAATAAGGAGACAGGACATCATCATGAACCATGCAACCTAAACTGCTCAGCACTCAAAAAGCAAAGCCAGGGTCATTAAAAACGTGTGTTCTGTGAAGTCTAATCCACCTTCTAGCTTAATTTCTGCTGAAGACTGCTCCATTTGGACTGCAGCCCTACAAGAGCTCATGTAATACAAGCATGAGCAATGGTGTACTTAGAGTGGTCATCTTCACAACCTGAGTATTTTTGGTTGCTTTTCCTGTCATGCACCATAACAGACACCTTGCATCACAGCAAGAAAGCTACATAAATTGTGTATGCTCAGTGGACAGAAGACATTTCACCACTGACAATCAATTTCTCATCAACTTATACAATACATACAGCTACCCATTTATTCATTCCCAAACTATTATCCAGTTTATTATATTTACACCTTTTTAATTCAGTCAAGCTTAACTGAATTTGGACTATGAATTTGGGAAGGTGCAAAGCTTGAGGGGACAACATGACCTTACTCATTCATATTTATGAGAATGGTAATACAAATGCCAAATTTTTCTGTGAGGCCATATAAGTGTCAGATAAGGCCACCATTCTGATTAGCTGTACAGCCAGGGACAGCAGTGGAAGTGTAAAGTTTTACCTGTGCTGACTTAATTGTTTCACATAAAGTCCTTTTGTACAAGAGTAATGCTCATGAATGGTTGATGTATGAGTTGTGACTACCCACCTCAAAGGACAAAGAAGCTCTTGGGTTCTGGACTGTAAATCCAGTCTACAGACATGGCAGTAAACACACTGCTGAGGCTGTGTAGGAAACAGATACCTGGATGATATAAACATCAGAGGTTTAAAGCCACCACATTACCATCTAGAACTGCAGGGGTCACCGCAGAGAGGGCATTTTTCACACGTTTGGCCTGAAGCCCCTGGATGGGTGCAAGCACACGTCCCACAGATGCATTCACCTCTCCCACTGCACAGTGTCCCATCCTCAGCAATGCAGGTGCTGGTATCAGTTGTGCAATTACAGTATTCACCAGTCCATCCACTGTGGCATCTGCATTCCCCACAGTCACAGTCACCATTGCCTGGAAAAACATTTATTATACTTCAAATCAGTCACTGGTATTTCAAAAAGAATCTGAAGGATGGTCTTTAAAATTATTCTCTTTAACAGAAAATATTTTGCTCTCTCCAACTCTTCTTCCTAGCATCTTTCTCTCTCTCCCAAAATCTTCAGTTTTAAGCCAGAGGATCAGATTTTTGCTTATCCTGGCTGTAAGCCAGTGCAGCTCCATTCTCTTTACTGGAGCCCTCCGTGCAGATCTTGTCTCCTGACAGTGCACAACCTAATTTGTAAATACTTCCGATTTATAATGGCATAGCTGAGACTATTTTAAGTCTAAAGACCTTTCATAACCAGTAACTCTTTAAACTGAATTGACTGCGACTGAGTATATGATGAAAATACAAATTGACAAGCTACCAGCCGAGGGTGAGCCATAGAGGCCTAAGCGGGGACGCTCCCAGCAGCCATGAGGGGCCGTACCTGCGCACTGCAGGCCGCGGTGCCGGACGCATGAGAAGTCATTGCACTCGCAGCGGGGCCCGTAGACCTTTCCGTAGGGGGACGGGTGGCACAGGCACTGCCCGCAGTAGCAGTCGCCTCTGCCGCTGCAGGAGCTCAGCTCGGCTGGGCCCCGGCAGGAGCTGGCACCGAGCGAGCTCTCGTGGCACTCGCAGTGCGGCCCCACGTAGCCGGGGCTGCACACACACACCCCGCACTCCAGGGAGCCTTTCCCTTGGCTGCACTTCGGGCTCTGCTTCTCGGCCTTGGCCTGGCACTCGCAGCTGCAGAGGGGATGAATTTCCATCTCCAGCACGTCGCTGAGGCCCACAGGTTTTATCTTGATAAGCCTTCTGGTTTTTTCACAAGAAGAGAGACTAACAGTCACATTGAAAGAGACCTGGAAGAGAGAACGGGGCTGCTGGGAGCACAGGGAACTCTGCAGGGTACTCGGGAAGTGCATGCACAGGACAGAGCAAGAGGGTCATAGATACTGCCTGCTTTTTGGTGACTTGTCTGGAGGAAGATCGTTTAATAAAGAGCAAACTCTACCTTGGTGCCCTAAATTATATGAAGTTCATGTCTTTGGATAATACATTCTTCACTTACTGTATCTCCCACTTTCACATGAGAGCATTTCCTCTGATGTGGAAAAAAGGTCCCGTTGTTACAGATGGCCGTGAAGGAGAGATTGAGCCCTTCCGTCTCTCCTAGGATCTCCAACTCAACCTCAGACCTCAGCTCCTTCAAGGAAAAAAACGTGAGATGAATGGAGTGATAACACTGCCATGTGGTGCCACTGCTCCATGCCTGAGGAACGTGGACTGTAATTTATCCTGACCTACACAGGAGCACACTCGTGCTTTGGCACTTTGTTTACAGAACCCTCGACTGCAAGAAAAATGGGGAACGAGCAAAATAAAGCAAATGCTGACAGACCCAGTGGGAAGCAATGGTGGTATCACTTTAATATCTGCTATCACGGGGCTTATTTCCTGCCCTTCCAGGAGAACAAATTCAATGTTTTATTAAATCACCTTTCATAACTCTGCTGACTGATGCAGGTTTTAGGTCTGGACTTTCTGAGGAGTGGATTTGCGTCCCTGATTGCATTGCTGGGTTTGGGCTTTTCCTGATTAGCCAAACTGTGTCAATATTTCTCCCTCCCTTCCTTTCTTCTCACAATGGAAATTCCTGCTTCATGAGCTGTTTGTGCTATTTTAACCTGTATTCAACAACATCCCCATTATTTAAATCAATTTCTTCATCAAACTTCCATTTTGTGAGTCACAGGCTGTCTTTCTGAAATCGCTTGTACTAGGTATCTACATTTTAATTCTTTTAAATGTTTTATAGCAACTTTGCTTGCACAACCTTAATCCAAAGCCTATCGCAGGCCACAGGGAAATTCCCTATGACTTCATTATTCTGTGGAGCCAGTAAGTGGAAATTTTTCAAAAGTACCTCAGCAACTGCTGAGAAAACATCTCACTGACTTGGCTTTGTGCTCATAGAAATTCAATTGCTTGCAAAATACCCCCTGCCCTTCAATCAGAGCACAGAGAACTTGCTGACCCTACTTCAGTGAGTCATTCTACTCAAGGTAGCACGATAACTCAATGTAGTAAAGGTCTGGTGGGGTAAATCAAAGTAAAAATAGAATAGGTAAAAACCTGTATAGACAACTCCCTGTCCTGCGTACATGTTCTGGATTCCTAGGAAATTTGTCTTAGGGTTGTAAAATTGTGCCCTGGGCATCAGTTTTGTAATGCTGGTAAGTTTGAATATGCCCAAATTTCCATTTCCCTTTGATTTGGAGGTAGGTGCTTGTGTCGCTATCGAAACAATGCAGAGTTGTCAATAATAATTTGTTTGCCATAGCTGGGCTCTCCCAAAAGGACCCAAAACAGCAAATCTCTAGGTAAAGCTATGACTGTGGGCATGTGCTTATGTTGCAGGATATATCACCAGTACTCTCTCTTCACTAGCTGCAAAATTACAAGGTGCAGAGTGCAACAGAGAGAAAATTAAATGCTGCTGAACACCAAATTGTAATACTTTGAATTCTGGAGTCTGTATTGGGTCATTTGAATGTCCCTTGCTGTTGTGAGAGATCAAATTATTCATCTTACAGCACTGAAAGTGAACACAAACTGTGATAATTTAAGATTTTTAGATTCTAATATATGTCAGTACTTCTAAAGCTTTAAAACTACTAAGCTGTCTGGCCATAGTTTGAGGACAAATAGCAGACAGTAAATAGCAAATAGCAGCTTTAAGCTGCTATTCACAGAGAAACATTTGTGGTTCAAAAAATTTTTTGAATGGAACAACAGACAAAGAAGTGCTAAATACTTGTGCCCTCGTGTAGCCTGTCCTTTCTAATACATTATTTCTTTGTTCTCATTTTTGGGTAAGTGCAGGGATTACAGACTGGGGAAAAAAGGGTAATTTTTCTGAAATTTTAAATTCTTGGAATGGCTTTAATCAAATGGCCTGCTATCTGTCACAAAGCATTTTGGCCTACAGCTCTGCAACACAAAGATGTGCAGAATTCAATGCTAAACAAAGCAGGCAGAAATATGCTTACAGAAGAAAATAAACTATACTTGGAAAAAACATGAGAATTCCTTGCAACAAATATTTTGACAGCTCAGACTTTCTTAACTTACTTCCTCTCTGAAGCTCTTATATGGCAACACATGGTGAATGGCATTAGCAAACCTTGTGTTTGCACAGCAAGTAAACACTCAAGAAGACTTTAAAAGTGTTAAAAGATTTAGCCTAACTCTACTCCCAGGGAGCAAAAAGTTATTTATTCCTTTTCTTGTGAGTGAAGAAGAGAGACACAGGACATTGAATTACACTTCTGAGAGCATAATGAAAACTTTCTAACAAAAGTAGTATTAGTTCTGTTTTGCATGTGATTTTCAACTGTAGGTCTCCTGTTATTTCCTTCTTCACAGTTGAAAAAAATTCAGATACCTTTACTCCTGTCAAATAAAGGGGTATTTAGTGCTTCCTGCTTGGAAGATTTTTCAATCACAAAACAATAATATTGTTAACCTTTAAGGTTAAGTGTAATAAAATGGACTTTGGGAAATTTTGAGTGTGACATGTTGCTGCTTGCACACTTCTTACATCATGAAAGAAATGTGGGATTTTAAGAAAGTACGTGCAGCTCTGCACCATGTCTGGTGCGTGGTCCAGACATGCTGTGCCTGGATGAGGTTGTGACAAGTTATGGCCCAAAGGCAGGAGCACCCTTCCTGCACCCTCCCTGCCACTGCTGCAGGGCAGCAAGCACAGAGCTCAGAGCTCCTCCAAACCGTGCCCGTGGAACAGACGGGAACAGGATCAGCTGAAACAGCTCGGGAACTGCATCGTGGTCACCACTGCCAGCTCTGGGGCCTGCTCTGCTCAAAGCATGCAGCAGCTAAAAAGCCAACAGAGCCAGGAGGCTGGAGACAAGGCAGAGGACATAACTGCACCTTTGTATAAACCTTAGTGTGCCCTCACTGTGTACTGCAAGCTCTTGTGGGCTTCACATCTCAGGAGGCACTCGTGAGAGTCAGGGAGGGTAAACAGATGGCCAGATAAAGCTACCAAGGGGATGGAGCCGCCAAGGAGAGACTTAAAAGACTGGGACTCTAATTTGGAGAGAAGATTGGTGTGTAGAAGGTGTCTCAGTGACACAATATAATGAAATTATGAGGACACAAAGATAAGGTGAATGCAGAGCTGTTATTCACCGAAACCTACAACTTGGGAGCTAAGGTGCACTCAGTGAATATTTAAAGCATTAGAAGTAAGTTAAAATAGGCATAAGAAAATTGTGCCCTGGGACAGTGGAACTGAACCCCTTCTTGTCATAGAAGACAACAGAAGCCAAAAATATCAGCAGGCTTAAAAAGGAGAGCAGGGAAAAAATCATAGGCCATAGGAACATAAGCAGATGCTAAGAAGAAGAGGCAAGGATTCACTCCTTACATTTTCAATATTCCAGTGAGGCAACTTATGTTACAGCAAAAGCACCAGGACACAGCACTGGGACAATTTTTGTGTGTTTTTTCCATTACTTACTGACAACAAAATGATATTTCAGCAACTAAATGTAGGAACCTGTGTCTATACATTAGACTGCCAGCTTGAAGAAATGCTGATAGGAACCAGATGTGACTAGGAGCAGGTTGGAATCCAGAAGTGAAATGCTATTGCCACTCAAAGTTTAGCAATAACTTTGTTCATAAGAAAATTTCCTCACCTTTATTTATTAAAATTTGTACACTCCCAAGATTAACCCTGAAGTTCTCCCTTTATAATTTTTCATAAAATGGAGAAACTCCTGGTATTTTGCACTTCATTTTCAAGGGTTGTAATTCAGAAATTGCATTGCCTTCATTGCTTTTATAAGAGTTAGAAGAATTTAGTTTCCTTCCTATCACTAAGACCAAAGTAATTTTGGCACAGTGATGATGATCTTATTCAGGTGATAGAAAGAAGAGCAGGAAAAAAGTAAGGAAAGAAACAGAAGCTATTTGCAAAGGGTTATTCATCATTGTGGACAACTGGTAGAGCAGGTCTTTAATAAAAATGGGCTGAGACGGAACAGAGTAATCTATGGAATATCAGTGTGTTTGTAAATTGATGTATCTGCGCAAAGATCTGTACAACTGCCTAAAAACATTCCTCTGACAGAAGAGAGCTTGGCACCCAGGATGTATTTTATAAACAAAGCTCTGAAGAGCAGTGCTGTGTTTATGTTCCTGACATAATTAAAGTGTTTCTTTGTATTACTTAAACAAACCCATTCAAGTCCTGGCATTACCTAAACAAACCCATGTTGGCTCCTATATTGTTCTTGAAAACCCCAGAACAGCCTCACAGAGGCAGCATCAAATTGCTAAAGCAGAGAAGAACACTGAGCATAGAAGAGTGTTTTTTTCCCCAGATATTCCTGCAAAGCAATTGTTTGTCTGCTCTGGTGGCAACTACCAACAGGAAGAGACTTGAGTCCCTATTGAGATGTGGAACTGAGAGACCTGAATATTAAAGAAGCATTAAGAGTAGGTATAAAATACAGGAATATGAAAAAGGCAATGCAGATGACACAATGACATAAATTCAGCATTCCAGCAGAACTAAAGATTGACAGAAGGTTATAGGAATTTGTTTCTGTGGTTTCTTAATCCTCAGAGTGAACACTTTTCCTGTTAAGGTCACCACCTAACATAAAAAATGATGTAATCATTCAGTTTCATAAAAGGAATCAAAGACATATCTTTTTACCAAACTGCAAACTAAAGTTGAATATGTAAACATGAAAGAAGAAGCTGCATTGCACCCATCTTACCTGATATGCAGAAATGATCAGCTGGAGAATATTTCCAGAATCCTTCTGTAGTCGTCCAACAGTAGCGCCAGGAATGAGCTTTGCATAATTCTGGAAATATAAAAATTAATTTAAAGCACAACAGAAGTCTAGGTGACAAGGAGCTACCATCTAAAAATAACTCCAAACCCAAAAAAGAAAAAACAAAAAAACCCCACCCCAAAACCCCAAAAAACACAAAACAAAGGAAAAAAAACCAAAACAACAAAACAAAACAAAACAAAAAAAAAAAGGACAAAAATGAAGGAGCTGACAACAAAACCAAGTAGATTGAAGCCAAGTGAAATAAATAACAATAACATTTTCAAGAATTCTTGCACTCTCCATTGCATGTGTCTTAATGAAAAAGTCAGATGGAGAAGAGCCGGTTTCATTTAAAATTCATTGAACATATATTGTTAAATCACATCTCTGTGATTGGAAGTTTGATACTATAGTATCCTTCAAGCTCTAATTTTTCAAATTTAGAGGGAAGATATGTTTTATCAACAGTTGTATTTCTCTTTAATAAAAATATCCAGAAAGAGATTCAGCTGCTCTGCTGTTGTTGCAGAGCTCGAGTCTTGGACCCTACATTCAGCAGCTGCAGTCAGTTTTTTATCTTTGCACACGTATCTCAGTGCTCTCTGGCTCTGATGGATTTTATGTTTGAATTTCTGTGAATAATACAGTGCCGATTTAGCAATTTATTTCAGTGGAAAGTTTTCTTTTCTTATTGCATTAAATTGCACTGTGACACTAGCATGATATCTGACATCTAGATTTTAAATACCATGAATTAAAATTTGCCTTGTCTGATTGTTAACTATGTGAACTTCCCTTGCTTTAAACCATGCCTTTGGAAAACAAGGTGTTCATCTTTTTAAAAAAGCATTGTAGCACCGGTTTTCCTTTACACACTATTATATCAATGCTGTTATTTTAAATAAAAGGAAAATATCCAGAGAACTATTAATAAACATGGGAAATTTGATACTCTTATATCCTTCTTAACCTTCATCTCTCCAAAAGCTCTGTGATTATTTTATGTATTATGTATGGAATAGTTATCATTCATTAGATTTCTAGTGCTATTGTAAATCGGTGGGATTAACTGCATTTTATGTTACAGCTGGCAACTTTGCATTCCTGACCTCTCCTGTGATTAGTGCCCTCTCAAGTATTCTTGGAATATTGAAACTCTGTGTTTGGTACATGTGGACCTTCTGAGAGAAAAGATTACAAACCTGGAATTTAAAATACAGTCCCCTTTAATCTGTGGTATGCAAAACAAACAGCAGGGATGTGCTCTTCTGAACACTTTGGTTGATCTCTCCTCTAGGAACAAAAATTTTCTGCATGGTGATACAAGGATGGTATTTCAAGCCCAGGCTGAGTGTGTGTCTCCAGTCCATTGGTTAAACCTCACTTCTTAGCAAATATTTCTGTTCAACCATTGCCAAAGTGAGGCAGACAGATGCTTTTGGGGTGCTGCTATTGCTAAATATCCAATGGATATGATGGAATTTAGTCCGTTGGCAAATATTCATTAAAAGGTGAACTGCCATTTTATAGGGATACTCTGATTCATGTAAAATAAATTTGACAGTTATATATTTGAGCTCAGTGGGGTTATGTCTATATTTCAGCAGTGTAAATGATAGAAGAATTTTCATCATAGTGTGCCACACCAAATATATAAAAATAATTTCAAATTCTGTATGAATGTGGAGAGTTTTTTTAGTTCAATTTTCAGCAGTGCAATACAGCCTGAAACCCTAATTTTCAACCTATTTCTCCTGTGATATAAAATGAAATAATTCCTCCAAAAAAGAGCAATTTTTGTTTCAAAAGAAATGCTGCTTAATCAGGACTAAAGATTGAGTCTTTTCCTTATCTAAGTTTGAACACATTTTTAAAGAATTTTCTTCAAAACAAATAATAACAGCAGTAGTGGCAACTACTTCATGAAAGCTTAAAGACCAGTGTTTTCTTTTGTACCAAAGTAGGCTTTGTTAAAATATAATTATTATTGCCATATTCACAGATGCTTTTTGAGTGAGTAGTTTTTATAGAATGAAAACATCCCCTGATGCATGGACAAGACTCAGCTGAGACTAATGATGCTAGAAGTTAGACATAGATGAATGTATTATAAAATACCTTTTTTTAAAAAAAATCCTTTAAAAAATAATCTCCTGTTATCAGGGTTCAATGTCAAGAAATTTCGCTCTTCTCTTGCCTCAGATCTAAATAATCTCTTGAGGTTATATGCTGTAGCTTTTTAGGTGTGTGAAAGGTTCAAAAGCAACACCAGCTCTGTTACAAGCATAGGTGTTCTGTGCTTGTGCACCCCTAAGATTTGTGTTAGATAATAATATACATGTAAGTGCATAAACTGAAAATTCAGTCGAAGAGGATCAAGAATATTACATGACTGAATTATTTTTGGCTAAATTGTTGGGGATTATGCAGGGCTAGAAATACAAAATATATATTTGACAGTCTGAACACTGCACTTAAGACTAATGGAATCTATCAAGTCTATTTAAAGAGGTGCTTTTTAAGTCCTCACAGTAATTTTAATGTAAGCTTGTCTCTGAGAACTCAATTATAAATAGTCACAGTCAGTATTGGTATCTGATGTAATTAAAAGCTGAGTTCAAGTAGATTTGAGATAAGATATTTGGGGAGAATCTTTCCACCTCAAAGGATAAATGGAAGGGGTTTTTAAGGGAGACTACAGAATCTCCACCACTGAAGCTTTTCAAGAGAAGTGAAACACCAAAACTTTTAGAGTCCTCTGCCACCACTCCAGGCTACCTGAGCAGGGACCTTACCACAAGAAGAATTCTCATTGTCTTGCTTTGTTCTTTTTACATTGTTAAGCATAGATACGGGTCATTTACCTTTATATTACAAATTTGCATCACAGAGATGAACACTTGGCAGTGTGTTCATTTATTTCCCTGTGTTTACACCCTACATAGACCCTTTAAAGGTAGTTGCTGTTTGGAAAAACTGCACTGTGACACTTGTGTATGATTTTTGTACTTGCTTTGACTGATTTTCCACATCACCTACAGGACAAAAAGCAGACCATAACAAGTATAGCTATCCATTAGTGGAATTAGTGAATATATAATAATATATAATATATAATATATAGTAAATATTCCATTAGTGGAAGAAAGCAGTATTAAAAGACAAAATCAGCAGGTAGATTATATTCAGTGGGATTATTATACACCCTGTAAAAGAGAAGGCAGTTGTACCTCCTTTTTTCTAACAAAGAAAGCAACAAGAGCAAACCATTCCCTAGCTGGGTTAACCATGATTCGTATTTTTTGTTAGCTATAAGCCCTTGTTTAGTGTTCCCTGTTACCAAAGGGTTCCTCTTGGTAACCTTGATACTGACACAGGGATACTGAAATGGAAACATCTTGATAAGAATGCTGGTGGTCAGCTTCAAGGGTGACCACAAGCGATTTCCAAGGTAAACCACAGTGCCATCAGCAAGAGAAATATTTCTTTGGACAAAAAAAGGCTCTGTAAATCAAACAGGTATTTCTCAACTACCTTCCTATAACAGCCCCTATTAATGAAGCACCTATTAAAAAAATACCTGTAAGGAAAAATGTTTTAGCTGTCATTAATTGGATCTCTACTAAGAAATAGTTGAAGCCACTGCATTTGTAAGTGGCTGACTCCTACTGTTATCAATCTAAATGTTTATGATACAGCTCAGTACTCAATACAGTCTTCAAAAATGCAAGGCAGTCAGTGCTTCAAGACAGAGAGTGTTACTTCCCTTGTCAAGGCTGTAATCTGAGAATCAGTTTATGCAGTTTGTGACTCTTGTTACTTTTGTTAAACAGCTGGAGCATCAGAATTACCCAAAGCAACTCCACCCCTAGAATCAGTTGCAGAAGTACTTGGGGGGTCTTCCCTGGGTTACACAGAGGATAGAAATAGAAAACCTACTGGTGACTACCTCAAGGACTCAGCTGCTCTCTCTTTTCCTCCCCTCTTTCTTTCCTATCTTCCACATGGCAATCACAGCAGAGGAGCACCTCTCCTCATTACTCTACTTCTGGTGATAATACAGAATGTTTTGCAAAGGCTTCTCCTTCAGAAAGCTGGTCTTATTCTATCAGCAGAATCATCCTTACTGGCTTCCTCTCAACCAACCTGAATAAATTTGGGCAAGCAATTTCTCTCTGCTTGTCCCCTTTCACACAGCAGGGTGTAGCCAGGCAGCCAAGCTTAGGCTGCAAAACTACTTATTACCCACTATGAACTCTTATCTAGAATCTCTTTTAGTATGTGAAGATAACTGCATGTTTCAGGTATATTCTTTATAAAAGTGAGAAAAGGTTCAGCTCTCCTCTAGCCTTATAAAATACTAAAGGCTAATCATAATGATGATACTGAATAGTTTAGCAATGCATAGTTTGTCAATCCTTGACTTAAAGGATTAGTGTGATTCAGCTTGAAATCTGATTTAAAAGTTACCTTAGAATACCAAAATCAATACATGAAGAAGCACTTAAGCAGAAGAGCTTTCCTCTGATTTACAATTTCCTAGTTATTTTTATCACATAAATATCTTTTAGAATTCAGTCTTTAGTACTAGAATTACTGTGTCAGCTGTGAAAAAAAGGTGAACTTTAAAACAAACATTGCAAAGCTGATCATTTTAGATTGCTCACCTCATATATGTGAACTTGCTCATTTGTTACAGCAAAAATTAATAGTACATTGTTTTGCACAAGTTTGTCAATTAATTGTCCAATTGTTGGATACTCCTGCAAACAAACAAAGAGAGGCACATAAATCTGTTTCACATGTGCTTTCAGTTCCTGTCTCCCATGAAAGACACATTCAAGTATCATAATGAACACTTTGTTCTCTGTGTAGTATAAACTTTAATTAGGAATACACATATACAAAATAAAAGATAGTGCATATAATTTCCTGATGTTGTTTTTAAGGAACCCCCTCTGTGAAAAGTACAGAGCCAGATTCCATAGTGGGGGCTTTGGCTCAGTAGCATCTGTGTTATATATACTTATTTAATCCAAAGAACTGCACTGCACCAATGGCATTTGTCCTACAATGAACACTATAGAGTATATATTCAGTATTTTTGAACGCTGAATCTTAAACTCGCAAGTTCTCATACAGTAACAGTGTCCTGCAAATTCCTGAACTGGTCCTGAATTCACACCCTTTCAGGGAACATAATTAATGCAAATCTTGCTTTCCCTGCAGAAGGAAATACTATTTAGTCTAATTCCATGGGCTTTCCTGTTGTAGAAATTGTATTTTTTCTTTCCCTTTTCTTAGTTATAATCTATCCTGATTCCATAGAAACACACTGTTCTCTCTTTACTGAAACATGCAGTTACAAATAAAATAGATTACATGAAATATCTGGATTCCCTAGCTTTTACACATTTCAGTGCTAAAACTGTAATTCACTGTTGCTTGTCTTAGTCTTTAAATTTCCAGAATGTGAGAGTGTACAAAATTTGTAGGTAATTACCTGAACAGTTGACATGGAATATTCATTATTGTGGTCCAAATGACAGTTCCCATCATTAGGAATAACAATCCCTGCCAGTTTACTGTCCATCCCAAAATGGGAATCAGCATCACTCACAAACACCAGCAAATGTAGAGAATCATTCCTCCAGCCAATTTTTTCCTGTCATTTTAAACACATCAGTTTAGCAAGATATACTGCATCACGACATAGAAAAACAGCAAAATATTTGGAGAACGGCATCTCAAAATGAATGAATAGCATAATTCTCAAGGAAGTATCAAAGACAACACATCTCCTAAGAGATGATTTTCATTCCATTGTCTTTGGCTAACATTTTGTTTCCCCATCCCTGTGTTTAATAACATGGGTTGGCCATGTTCATGTCAATCTGCTTACTACTCTAAACATAGTTAATAAAAAATATTTAAACAGAAAAACAGACACAGTAATTATACTGGTATTTGGGCTTATTTGTCCCTGGCAATTAAAAGGAAACTTAGACTAAAATATTGCAATATGCATGTTTTACTTGTACAGCCAAAAGTATTTTCACACAAATTTAATGAGGCTCTTGGATTGTGTTAATAATTTTCAAAAAATAATCTGTCACTTTGAAATACCAGCATATAATACTAGAAGAGATAATATATGGAATAATATATGTAGAAGTTACAATTACCTTGCAAACAGCTGCCTGCATAATTGCATCAAATCCTCCCTCTGGAGTGTCTATATTAGCAGAAATTCGCTGTCCTTTCACAATTTCGTTGAATTTTTCAGCATCATTTGTTAGTGGCAAAACATTTTTATATCCAAAGGTGGGTAAGCACTCGTAGGGTACACTTCTGCAAGAAAAGTGAGACAGCTTATGGATAATAGAGAGTGAAAAATCACTGGAATGGCTGCTTCAGAGGGCTGCCTGGATTAGTTTTGGTCTTCTGTCTCTTGTCTCTGCCTGAGAAGAATTAGTGAAAAACTTAAGATAATTAAAGAGAGTTCAGTGTCTTGGGCAATGGAAAAAATCTGCATAAAGGCTGGGAAATGCTTCCTGGAGCAGAGTAATTGAGCCAGTTCTCAACGTGCAGCCCTTGCCATGCCTCGTGCTGTGCCTTGATCTCATATTTGGAAGAATATTGGGATCTGTAGCTCCTTAATGGCACTCAGAGACAACCACCAAGGTGTTGCAGTCCTGCTCCAGGTTGCAGAGCCCAGCTTCTCCCCTACACAGGTTAGCTAAGGGCTATGCCAGCCAGGGGCTGGGGAGATTGCTAAACCTTAAGGGGGGGGGAAAAAACCAGGAGAACAGCATTGATGGCTAAATGAAACTGGTATTCCATGTTGGGTTTGAGTTTGCAACTCCTTAGTGTAATTCATAAAATTCTTTTATATATATTCTAGAAAATTAAAGAAATTAAAGAAAAATACAAAACTTCATACCACATACCTTTTTGTTAACATATAAAACACATTTGTAACTAGCAGCAAAAGCTAAAAGGCAGACTCACTACTAGATTCCTCTATCCTAATAACTTAAGGCTCAACGGAAGGATCATCAGAAGGTGAAACTAAAAGAACCAAATCTTGTTCCACAAACAGACTCATTTACAGCTGGAGGAGGGGAGAGTTTCCAGTGAAGCTGCTGAAATTATCAGCAGTGAAACTGCTGAAATTATTTTAGCCTAAAGATTATGACAGTGTTGGCATGCAAACAGATGTTGGGATTTTCCCTGCCTACCTGCAAGGGTTGTTTATTTCTGCAGCTGTAGTTTTGATAAATGGTGAAACTGGTTTTTCAACAAAAGATCCAAACCCCAGTCTAAAGTTGCTTGTCAGTTTTGACATCTCTTTGGAAAGAGTTGAACCCAGTTCTTTGATTGTGTTCAGATCATCATCCATGGAGGCTGAAAGATCCATGAGGTAGTAGAGATCAATTGGATAATCTTCAGTCTGGCGAACCTTGATCTGTATTGTTTCTTCATGTCCTATTAAGGTCAGGGGAAAGTGAGACACATATCAGCATTTCTGTGCAGAAACATGAGCAATGCCAATTCCTTCATAAACTTCAGTATGGTGACAATTATCTGGTATTTTAAAGCAACAGTAGCATTAACAAAAATATTTCAAAGATTGTCTGTCAACAAAAAAATCTCAAATAAGGGTCTGAAAAATTAAAAGTAGTTCTAATGTTTGGGGTTTTTTTAAACAGTTCTTCAGTAATGCCATAACCACAGAATTAAAACTGATTGCTATAATTTGAAAAACTGATTGCTATAATTTGAAAAAGTATGAAAACATCTCTTCAGCAGTATGCAGCTTTAGAAAATTTAGCTATGAAGCTAATTAAAACTAGAGTTAGAACTTTGGGGTCCTATCATATTCTTTAAAATTTTAAACAATGTCAAAGTGTATACAGAGATTTTATTCTCATTTCCAACACTATGACCTGACCTAACTGATTGTCTCTTACTTTTTTTTGTTCCAAATTTTCTCCAGGATAAATTCAAATCTGAGGGACCCCAAGGTAGTTCTGGAATGCTACCATAAATGCCACTGGTATCTTGTAAATCCTCAAAGCAAGATTTTATGTTGCCTCTGAGATATTCTGCTAGACCAGCAGGGGAGAGGCACGGGAGCTCAGCTGGGCAGGAGCCAGGGGTTTTCATTCTCTCCCTGCCACCTCACTGGCAAGAGAAGAGAGGAACTAAAAATATATATCCTTTTTTTTATGATGTACCCAGCACTTCTGAAAATATTCTGAACGCAGCTGAACCTAGTTGTCATGTGATGAGTCAACAGATAATTTTGACTCAACACAGGTTTTCATCTTTATTCTGTCAAGATATTTTTGAGCTTGTTCAACCCAAGAAGCTTCAGTTTATCACACTGTCTGAAATTAACCTATGATCTGTGACTTACCTGGTCGCAGCCTCAGAGTTAATTTCTGGGGAGAAATCTGTGTGACATCAGAACTGTTTTTCTGGGATGATGCAGTTAGGGGATCATTTTTGTGAATTTCTACTTCTGAAATGGGAAACTCAATCAAATTCAGCTGGCATCCTTTGGACAAAAGATTTTCCAGGGTATCACACCTCCCATGAAGTCCAGATGAGTCTGTGTAATTCTAATGCAAACAGGAGAAGGAGGGATGAGTTAAATGTTTTTACTGACTAGCCACCAGCACCTGCCCCACAAAAGGTCAGTCCAACTCAGGGAATGGAAACAAAGGTGCAAGTTTGTGCAAACTAGTGCAGAACTAGATATAGGTGGCACAGAAACCCAAATTTGCCCTTCATGGGTCATGTCACACAGGTGTATAATTAATGTAACTTACACCGACTTGTTATCCTGGGAGAAACTGCTCTATTGTTGGGAAATGGGAATTGTGCCACTCACTGCATTTGGTTTCTCACAGTACTGGGAATGATAACACAAAGCCCCTCTGAGCCACTGGTTTTTCTATCACAGGATTATGCCACAAATTCATGAGTGTTTCCTATACAGTTTAGAACTGCAGATTGAAGCACATCATTCAATAAAAGAAGAAGTCTTGCTGATAATAAACTCCTAGACAACTTGTGACAAACAGATTGTGGGTACCCAGTGTTTACTAGTTCTTTTTTTCTGACCTGCACTTTCTCCTCAGCTCTCATTTAACCTGTTTACTGAAGCAGGCATCAAGTCCTTGTTCCTCTGCCTGGTGCCCAGCAGCGGCCACAGCCTGTCCCCACTGTTCCTCAGCACCAGTGGTGCTCTCAGCATCCCCACACCTAAATTTGGCCCAGCATCCTCCTTGAACTTCTACCAGCCAGAGGAAATCAAAAGCCTACAGATATCAATTGGATATCTCACAGTTTATTGTCATTACTCAATTCAGAGCATTGATATGCATTCCTTTCCACAGCACTGCCTACAGGGTGGGTACTAACCTCACATGGTGGTGAAGTTAATGGTTACTTTTACAAAGAGGCTTCTGTGCCTTATTACCATTTCCCAGAGCTATATCTATAGTTAAGATTCTCAAAATCAGTCAGGTGTGTCCTGGAAACTGCTCTGGCCTGCAAGCCCTTTTGACCAAAGCCTGGGCAATGCCTGCAGAATCAGCTCTGAAACATTCAGTTCCTGGCAGAGATTCATGGGCCCATACCATGCATCTACTCTTTTCTCCTAGGTCTGGGAAAGCAACCCATCGATCAGCCATTAAGCCACAAATATTCTCAGTCACTGAAAAACTTTCCATGCAAAACAAAACAAATTTACTTTAAACCTATTAAAAACAGAACTATGACCATTTTCCCACCAAAATATCACCCTTCATGCCTGAAAATTGTCTGGGATCTTATATATTTTGGTGGAAGTGCTGAGGCATCTGCTGGGAACAGTGGTTCATTATTCTCCAGACTGAACCTGATGCCTTTGCTCAGGCAAAACTCTCACCCACTGCTTCTACATAAATTACGTGTACCATTATAAACCTTTCACAGGGAGATCCATGTCGTCTCCTTCAGTTACACAGTTTGTAACTTTTCAAAATGTGTGAAGAGACAACCTCATATTTCAAATAATACAATTACAAAGTATGTTCCTATCCTACAGGAAACGGTTTCCTTGGAGGTGGTTTTGCTTGCTCTCACACTAAAGCTCCTATGCCTTTTGCACGCTTGATCTGCTGTTTTTTAACAAAGAAATGAATGAGCTTATGAACAAAGAAGAAAAATCATGTTTACTACAGTGATGCTTTCAATAGTTCCACAGTTTTGTTTGGTTTGGTTTTGGGGTTTTTTAAATCAATAAATTATATTGGGCTCTTTTTTCCCTGAAAATACATGGCAGTAGTCAAAATGATGTGATCCAATTTCAACAAAATCCTGTTTTATAGTGCAGATATAAAAACTACTGCAAACACACTAATGTGGGGTCTTTTTTACCTCCATGGTAATATATTTTGCAAATGGCAAAAGACGTTTTTTTACGATTTTTTTTTAAAACATGCAGTTTTCTCTTGCTGAGCTATTTCATAAAGAGTATTTTAGTCCAATGCTGTGTCATATTGCTGTACCCAAAGCCAACAAAAACTATTAGCAGCAAAGGTACAATCCAGAAACAAAAATGAAAAAGACTTTATTTCTCTAATATTTCTGTCAAGTTTTTGTTGCAATAGCTGACTATCTTGTTAATGCTAATGAACTAAGAGCTAGAGTATTTACTGCGAACTGGGGAGATATTATTTAGCACCATTTATAGGAGAAAGTTTTAAAAGCAGAAATGTGAAGTCACTTCCTTAGGGTGGCACTGAAAATCTGAAATAAAGGTATAGGAAACAAAATCCAGATATATTTTTTAAGTCTAATGTTTTACCAAAAACACATCTATGTCATATGAATTATAAAGCCAACATTATTGTAACACTTAGAATCAACCACAGATTAATAATTCCTAGATGGAAGTTTTACATCTGCAAACTTTTACAGTGTCCATACCTGCAAACCTTCTTTTTACACTGTCTGGCTTGGCACACAATCTGTAAGACACAGTCTGGCTTCTGACTTTGTGTCTGGTGCTTCACCATCAGTGCTGGGGGTGAGCCAGCCCTCGGGCTGATGACCTGAGACCCCCCTTATTTCTGCCTTAGATTTGGAAGATTGATGTTTGTGTGTTTTTTCAAACAAGAAAACAATCAAACAAACAAACAAACATCCTAAAAACCATACTATGAATAACAGATCATGTAGAGTAGATTAAATTCCACTTCTGCTCCCCAGGAAGGCTTCACTAAGCGCTGCATGCATTACAAAACCCCAGGCTGACCCAATTAAGTCAATACTTCATCACCACTCAGAGTGACTACAAAGACTTCAAGTCTTACTTTGAAAATTTTTTTTATCACTCTACCTCTTGCAAACACCAAGCGCAGTGTGGTCCGGAAAGCAAACAATCTTCACAAGTCACTGTGCTTTCCTGAGAACAGGTCCCTGAATTTAAATCCAAGAAGATAAAAGGCTGTTAATATTATGCTGAATCATTCAATTTATGAAGAAACTTGTCATTTAGAGAATGTGGGTGGTGAAAAATGCACATATTTAGCCATATTTAGGATTACTGATAAAATTTCTTCTTAACAGTAGTTCTATTGGTAAAAGATTAACTCTCCAATAAAGATTAAAACCTCAGAATTGCTGGCAATTAACATACCTCCTTTTGCGTGCTTTATGGGTGGCATTCACTTAGAACATGTTCCCTCCAGTGCACCTGATAGAATGTTACATGTGTTTCTGGTATGGTGTAGGTAAGTCATTTCCCATATACACAGGGATATTAAAAGAACAGATTTATGCTCACTCTGTATGCTTAATATTGCTTCACTCAGCTCTGTAGATACTTGATATGATTTTTGTCCATTGTGTAACTACCAGAGGAACACTCAGCCATATGTATAATAGGAAAGATTCTTAGCAGATCAAACTGTGATTAATGAAAACAAAATTGCTCAAATGTCTGTCTCTTTCAAACCTGTTGTGCTATGTAATAACCACCAAATTGTAGATGAAATGGCAATGCAGCCCTACAGCAGCCTGTCAAATAAAGGTCATTAAATAGAAAGGAAAGATTAAATACAGAAGGCAGAAAGCTATTTTGTGTCAACTTCAAGCAAGAAACAATGCAAAATGGTTTTGAAATTGATCTCCCTGCCCCTGAGCCTTACCTTGCACATAGTTATTTCTTTGCAGAAATAGGAAACAGAGGCAAAGCAATTCAATCCCCATTCGTTTTCAGTGCTGGCTGCATGACAAAAAATAATAGCTTGTTAATTATGGTCTGCATAAAGGTAGAATGTCGTAAAACCCATGCATTCCTGGAGGGTATGTTTTCAGATGTCACGTACACCGGATCGCGAGGAAACTTCAACCCCAGCGGGACGGACCATGAACAAAAGTGAAAACAAGAGCTACCTGGGCAGGTAGAGAGGACAAGCTGTGCACACAGTAACGTGAACATGGTTATCACTTCCTTGTTTTCCTGGACTCCTTATAAGGCATACGGGGAAAATTCATTCAGGTGAGGATTTCTGTCCGTCCCAGTCACTCTGGGTCCTAGAGCAACCCAGCCCAGAGACCATGTTTGTGCTGTACAACAGCCCTTCTAAAGCTCCTTCAAAATAACACCTTTAATTGTGCCCCAAGGGGAGATGGATCATTAAGATTGCCAAGTGAGTATACCTGGAGGAAAGAAAAAAATCCCGGTTTTTAGATATCCTGATATGGAGGGAATCTCATAAAGGGAATTGTGAAGGAAAAAAACCCCAAACTAATCACAGATTAAAACTGAGGACTTTGCTTCAGTACTTCAAGATACCAAGTACATTGATTTTATTAACACTCCAAACTGAAAGGGAAATGCTGCAGTTGTAGATTTTTTTAATATATAGAATGGGGAATAATTTTATTCCAGTACAGCAACTGACTTGAAAAAAGAATCATGTCAGCCTTAACTCTGCCCAATAAGTGGCCAGATATTCTGCAGCACAGAAACAACTGCATAACAAGTTATTGCTATCTCTCCTCCACCTTCCCAGCCTGAAATGAACACAAAATACGTATTTCTTACCACCTTATTAAAAGGAAATAAAATTCCTTATTTCCGGATTTCATGTCCTCCCATCTTTTATGCTCTGCTATTGTCTGTTTTAAAAATAATTTTTTCAAGACGAGTCCTGTCTTTTCATAAGGATTTGCAATAGTCAAAGTAGGGATGGGTCTGTATTAGTTAAATTCAACATGCCTGAAACATTCCTGGGCATTGAGGCCAACTGGCACAGAAAGACTTGAGTTTATGATTGCAAAGTACGTATTGGGACCATTCTAGCAACCAAATTGTGCCCAGAAATTGTTTGCAGTGAGTGTAGATTGGAAGAGGTCAAATTAATGCCAGGGAGCATTTTAACAGTCTAATAGCATAGACAATCTCATTCTAGTGCCTGGAAATATTCCCAGGCACATTCAATTTTACTAGTATTTACACAGACTATGGGTAGTTTGAATAGCAACTCACTCTGGATTACATCAGAACCACCTTTGCTCTGCCCTTGTGTTCCCACCCCTTTGCTCTCACTAGTCATCACTCGTGTCCAAACACGCCGTGTCTCAAACTGATCCAACCAAAACCCAATCACCTTCTGTGGGGAGGGTGGAGGGCTGGTTTTCATCTGGCTTTGTCCCTTAAACCCTGTGGCTACTCAGTCCAGATTCAAGGCAGAACTGGCAGGAAAGGTGAGAATGTTAGGCCAAATTTAGCCCAGTTTAGGCTGTCGTGGAACTGTATCTTAGCATTTCTATTTACAACAACATTCCTAAATCTCCTTCAACTGCTCTCTATGCCTCAGAGTGCCCTTTGTAAAGCACTTGCTCAACTACAGCAATTCTATGTGGCATGAAAAAAGCATTGATTAGATTACGTTCCCTCAGTTTGTGAAGACACAACTCTGTGAGAACACTCTATGTAATTACATAAGGTCAAAAAGAAGTGGAATCAAGCAAAAGTGTTTGCCCTTGCTAAGAAAAACATCCTCCTGCAATATGCCACTCAAATATCCTACTTCCTGGGTCTGACTGACATTTGTGTATGTCCTTTAAGATTGTTACTATATCTACAGTCTTGCAGCTCCCCAAAACCCAGTGCTTTCTCTTTCAGTGTAGAAGGTCACCTTGTAGCTCCTACGGGCTACTGGCCCTTGGTAACAGCAACACTTCAAAGCCCAGGGCTCGGTGGCAGTGCTTCAGCCACCAGCAGTGTCTCAAACTAAGGACCAGCCAGCTGAACAGCTGGCAATTAGCAAACACTTATTCTTGGATTCAAGATATGAAACTTTGAAGTGTAGAGAGAATTAGTAATACAGCCTACATAAAACTTACAAATTCTGTTTGATATTATCAGTTCTCACTTGCGTGTGAGGTAATATTTTATATAGGTCCTGGCAAGAATAGCACGGTTGGAGGCTAAGTGCCTGCCTCTGAGTGAGGTGGCTGCCAAAGACTATCTGAATTAATCCTTTCCTTAATAAAATAGCTAAGTTTCTGCAAATTATTAGGAATCTATTAGATTATTAAGAGATCTATTAGATCTCCCTGGATTATCTGGAGAGAGCAGAGAAGGAAAAGAAAGCAGCAAAATAAACAACAACAAAAAACAGACAAGGAAAAAAAATTGAGAGCAGGAGCCTAAGAGAGGTCCTGAAAGAGAGACAGAGTGCACCGAGAGTAAACCTTGGGCCAGGTAAGAATACCTAGACAGGAAGGAGACAGATGATTCTTGCTTTGAAATATCACCTGTGCAAATGAAAGGTAAGTTGACCAGGAAGTTCCTCTACTAGATCAATGCTTTGTTTGCTTTAATTATCACTAGAAGAGTAAAATCTCAATCTGGAGTAGCTATGCTGATGTGGGAAGGATGTGTAAAAGGCTTTGGGGTCATGGCATTACTTGATTTGACAACAGGGTTCCTTCCCATTCTTCACAAGGTTTGTAATACAGTCTTGCATCACCCACCCAAATTAAAGACATTGGTTCAATGAGATACAACAAAAATGAAGTTTATAGTACAGAAAGAACACAATTATGATTGCTTCCATCAGCCACTATATAATTTCAGAGCAAGTTCTGGTCTCTATTAAATCAGAGTTACAGTTTTTAAATGACACATCAGAACAGAAAACAGCTGTTTATCATTCAGTGTAGGCAATGCTGAACAATGCAAATCCTCTCTCCATTCCTGGCACAAATATAGCCTGACCTCTCAGCTTCACACACAAGCCAGCTCTTGATTCCCAGTGATCTAGTCATACACACTCACACCCTGAAAGCCTGGAAAAACATGGAACAATTTAAAGTCTGAATGTCCCCCAGGTGAGATGATTCTCAATATTTACAAAGGTGCAGGGAGGCATCTCTTGCTCTTGAGAAAAGCTTTCTCAAGGTCGTGAGGTAGAATCTCCCTTCTCTCCACCCTTTTCCTACTCATCAGTGCATCTGGGAGAGGCAAAGGGCTGCACTCCTAGGTCAGAGGCAGGTTGCTTTGTACTTGAATCATCTGGTGACTTTATTCTCTGTCTGATTGGCTTCCCAATCAAATCCTCAAAGCTTCTGACAATCTCTAGCAGGGAATCAAAGTAGACTTTAAGGCTTAGTCAAACTTTTTAACCTGAAAGCAAGTAAGTGAAGATTCTACAGAAGTCTACAGGTTTAAAAACACTTCTCTCCCAAAGAAGACATATGTTCCATAGCTGCAAAGTCAAGTGCTTCCATACTCTTGGGCCAGCAGAAATGGAAAGCATTTGCTCTGGAAAGTCTGCACAGAAATATATGTCCCAGCAGCCTGACAGACCCAGTTCCAAAGAACAGCAATGGCAGATGTTTCAGAGGATGCCTGTCAGTTAGCTAAACAATGAAGGCTGAAAAAGTTTCTAAGCTTGAAACTTTGATTCATCTTTAAGGAGCTAGAGATGATGTGAATATCCACGCAGTGGTGTGAGAGCTCTGCACACAGGGCAGTCCAGCACAGACAGAAACCACACGCAAGTACTGCATAGATGCTCCAAGGACTGTTCTGTCTCTGTCTCTACTGCAGTACAGATCTGACAATGCTTTAGGGAGAACTGGCAAAAGCGTTTCAAGAGGAAGCAACAATCCCTAACAAACAGTTGTATTTAATGGGGAAATTCACAGTGAAGGTGAAAGTGACAAATCAGCAAAATCAGAAACTTTTGCTTCTTTAATTATTTTGCTGCTTTTGGTTTTTTTTAGTTGATACATCTGCTCTGTCTTTCTTTATTAATCATCATGATGGGACATGGGTATTGCTCCAACAGAAAATTACATCCATTCAACGAAACTGCTGTAAGCATTTGAATCCTGTATGAGTGACCTGGAGCTTGCTGAAAGCAAAGATCTGAACATACAGTGATGGAGCTGCTTCATTCCAGCTCCTATGTTTTGGGGTGTACCAATGTCATATCCCATTAGGATATGATATTAGTATATGCTAATATACTAATAAAACACTGCCACAGAGCCCAGAGACATGTGGTCTCTCCTACCCTCCAGGTGCTGTTTGCAAGCATGGCTACACATGATGGAGTGCAGTTTTGGAGGAAGAGGGGGGGTGTCTGTAGCCTCTTCTGGAGGGTCACAGGAGAAGGAGAATCACGCAGAGGAGAGGAATTTTCCCCTCCAGCTCTGAGCAAAACAAGGTGTTGGGAATTGGTGACTCAGGTTGTGATTCATGCTCTGGTCTCCTGTTGTTTCCGGAGCCGTGTGCTGCTGTTAGAGGAGGGCAGGGAATGAAGTCAACAACCTGAATCTGAGCAAGCAGAGGGGCAGAGGAGGGAGGAGGGACTGCTCTCCAACTGTACAGTAAGCAGCAGGCAGGAAACTCAGGGTGTTTTCATCTTGTATTCACCTTGCCCACAGCTCTGACCTGGCTGGTTCCAGCCAACGGCATGACGAAACCTTTGTTCTCAGGTTTTTTGGCATGGGTGAGCAACGTGAAAAATTTGTTTGCTTTTCAGATTTGAAAACACTCTTACACTCAAAGAGAAATTATCAGACCTCTGAACTGCAGAAGGGCTCAGGTGGAACTCGTAAGGAAATGGAGAGGGACAGCCAACCAGCCCACGACACTCAAATTATGCCAGGGACTTCCACACATCCCATCAAATCTCACCTTGGTTTTTGTTTGCTTTTCTTGGTTACATGGTACCCCTTGCTTTCCCTGCACTATAAGAATGTGGGGCAGAGACAGCAGAGCAAGATCAGTGCAGGTGGGTGATCAAGCTGGGGATGGAAACTACACTGAGCACTGACTCCACAGCTCCTCAGACCCCTGCACTTTAGCTGAAGAGCTTTTCATAACTTTGTTCAGATTAATGCTAAATTCAAACCAGATCTGCAGGCCTCATCATAGAAGGGACAAGGTGATGGCCTTGCTGTTGCAACAGCACCAAGGGAAAGTCAACCCTGTGTCCCAGCCCTGCAGCAGGCCAGGCTTCCTTTTGGAAAAGACTGTAAGGTTGGGTAAATACAGTGTATTCAGGCCTGACCACCCATACATAAATTCTGAACTATGGAACTGGGATTAAATCACTTGAAAAAGAGATTCTGCTCTGGCTTTATGCACAGAAAATAATTTTATAGCTAACCTTCCTAGGCTTAGACAGAGGTATAGTGCTTTGTTAAAACACAGGGTTTGAATAAGGTTATTTTAGAATAACCAAAACAGAATGCTTAGCCTAGCACCCAAGCAGTTGCTAAATAGTGAGGAAAGTGGGCTCAGGTACTGCATGAAAGCAGCTCCATTTCTGGAGTTGTTCTGCCAGTTTGGTTCCATGTACAGACACCCAGCGCTCAGGCCACGCGTCCTCGCCAGCAGCTGCCGTCTCGTTTTGGGAGAAGAGCAGAATTTATGGTTTCAGAAGCCTTTTGTGCAGAGTGCTGCCATCTTATGGCTACTATGCTCTGGAGGAGGAAAATGAGCACTCTCAAACTCAGGTGCGAAAAAGGTGATACTGAGAGTCCTATTCCCTTTTAACAATATTTTGCTTTGTGACTTATATAAAAATCTTTCAAGATGTTCACGTTTTTGTAAAACTATGTATTCACTTATATTAGAATTTTAATTTTTTTTTCATCCTTTTTTCAAATTCCATCTCTCATATTAAACAGAACATTACTTCCATTGTCTTTGTTATAAGATTGGTTACAAGCTTCTGAAGTGTCAGGAATCATTTGCAATACCTTTATCAGGGTAAATTATTACTGTACTTTATAAATCTTGCCTTATGTGTTTCTTCTGAAAGCAGGAAGGAAATTTAAACCAACAGTGTCTGCTCACAAGCAAACAGGAACATTGGAAAAACAATATTACACAGAATGATTACTGCTTCTAAAATTCTTAAAGTCGTCATCAGAATTGCCAATATTAAATACCTAATAAACCCATGCAAAACTAGAAATATATAAATAGAGACACCTCTAAATAAAAATAAAATCAAACGAAATCAATTCCAAGTATTTTGCTGAGTAATACCAAAATAATAAAGCAGAGCAAATTTTCTCTAACAATGTTTTCCAAGAGTTCAAAATGATTAATCATGTAAATGCTGTCAATAATATTAGATCCACTGATACCTCATTCTTCTTATCTCATGTTTTTTTTCTCTAGTTTGACACTTAACAAACAGATTTATCAAAATTTTAAACCACTCTTTAAAAATAGCTAATTCTTAACATTTTGCAGCATGTCAGTATGACACAGGCCATAGAGTCATCTTTCTATCAGAACCAATAAACCAACACAAATTTCAAAAAATACTATTGCCACAGTAATAAAAAGGAGAGGGCACAACACTGCAAAGGCTCTTATAGATACTGAAAATGGTCCTTTCACCTTACACAGCTGCCTTAATAAACTTATGGAAATCCATCATAAATCTTGTCAGACTGCTTGACTCTCTGGCAGAGAGGCAAAGAGAGAGTGGCTCTACTCACCTTTATGCAAGAGCTATGTGAATTCTATCATCCAATTTGCAAGCAAATAACTTCCATTTTACTGTGATACCCACACCTACAGTGGTTTGTCCCTGTCACTCTTACTAGAAGACTGTTTCAGAGACTTTGTTCTTCTCATGGCTGGAAACTGCCTCAGTTCCAGCCTGGATGGACTAACTTTCAATATATATCCATTTATTTTAATGACAACATTGTCTGGCAACTTAAATAGCTTCTTTCCTCCCTAGTATTTGCCCTGCCCTTCTTTCCCCTCCCCTTGATGTATTTATAGAGAGCAATTGTATATCCCTCATTCTTAGTTTTGTGCAGTACTGCTTTTCTGTGTTTCCTTCAATGTATTTTCCTAATTATGGCTGACAGATTGTTCTCAGTACCCAGAGGAGCTCTGACCAGGGGAGCCTCCTGCAATGGTGTTTGTACCCAGGTATCCCTTCTTTAAGTCTCCTACATGGTATCTAAGGAGGACCATTTTGGCTTTTCTAATGGCTCCACCTCAGTTCTCTCAAGATTCTTCCATGACTGACCAAGACCTTTTGGTCTTCCTCTTACCCAAGCAACTCACCGCAATTTACAAGAGAAATAATTCCCACCTCAGTCTGGGTGTGATCCAGCACTTGCACTATTAAATTCTACCTGACACTTCCAGGTCCCTGCTCCTTCATAGATTTCTGTATTTTATTTTCATGCAATTGTTTATTATTTCTTGCAAAATGCATACAAAATTTCCAGATTACTAAGGTTACTTAATGAAGCTGTAGGTTACTTTTTTGTCTGCCTTTTCTCTCTCCTTTGTTTTGGGAGATCTTTAAAGCAAAACTTCCTGATCCTTCACCCGAAAATTTATTTTTTCTTCTTTGAGCAATTTAGGATGGAAAACAAACACCTCTTCACTATAAGCCTACTGCACCTTGTTAATAAATTTTTCAAGTTGGTAAATGTTAGCTTTTATTTTTACAGATGCCTCCATTTTTCTCCAAGATCTGGACCATCATCTTTACAGAAAAAAAGAAAGAGCATTTTTTTGGTTTGGGCAGTACATACACAGTCTTTAATCTCTACCAGAGAGAGTACTTGCCACCTACCAGACTCCCTTTTACTTGTGTGATAGGAAAAACTTTCACTTTTTCAAATATTGTTACAGATGGTCTGTCTGCAAACTTGACAGATCTGACTGCACCCTCCGCTTCCAGGTTCCCAAAATACCATTTTCACTGATGATCTGGTATGGTGGGGGCTTTCACTCTCTTTGCTAACTCCTAATATTTTTATTTCTTTTTTAAGGATTTGTAAGGTGCTAGCACTCTTCATTGTCTCCTTACAAATTAGAGATTTTTTAATTCTTATTTAAATTAAATTTTAATAGGTTTGGAACCTTCATCCAGTTAATATCACTAATTAATTTCTTTAGGTACAATGCTTCGCAAGGACAAATTTTGGGAAACCAACAGGCCTGTTCTCGTTCATTCTTTCATTTATTTTCAATTTAACCAAGCTGGGATAACTTTAGCTAGGTTATTTTCTACCACCAGCTGCTCTATGTCATCACTACCTAACAAAGATCACCTAGAATAGCATCATGGCAGCTCAGTGATTGCTTGCTGATGAAATCTGCCAGCTATTACACGCTGGAATAACTGGCTCTACTGTTATCACAAACATTTGCTTTATACTCTATTTCTGACGAGTTAAAATCTCCCGCAGTGAGGCAATGCTTGGGAGCTTCTCTTTCGTGCTTGCAGTCATCTGAGTTAGACCTCTCTGGAAAATGTTGCTCCTTAGTGGCCTTTCAGAAGACCTTTACCTTGACAGATTCTGTTCTGCCCAGGCCACCTCTCTCTGGTTTTATTTCTAGTTTTCTTAAAAGACTACTCATTCGTTTAAATGTGTTTCAGTCATAGATCACACATCCACCATCCTTCACTAACCATGGAAGATTTGGGATCACCTTGGATCCTGCAGCTCTAGCCTGTGTTTGCAGTTTTTGTACACAAACTTCTCAGCTCATCTTCTATGACAATGTGCAAATTATTTTTAAAGTGTCACATCCCTTTTATTCCTAACACCCAGGCCACACACACCACATTCCCACACATGGACATGTCAGTGTCCATTTTTCTCCCATCTGATATTTCTTTCCCAAACTTATTCACCATGCTTTGCTTTTCAGAACCAGGCATCAAAATTACTTACAAGTGTCCCCCAACATCCTCTCCTATTTCTTAGAATTCTTTTACTGATTATACTGATGTGTGTGTGTATGTGTATATGTATACGTTGTTATCATCTATTATTTTGTAACATTCTACATGATCTGTTATACTATAACGATACCAGTTATAGCAATCTTGGTTCCAGAAAATCAATGCCATGTTTGCTCCAACAGAGTTCATCCAGTTTGTGTGAAAAATCCTCCTTCTTCTCAAAAGCTGAATTCCTTACGACACTCCTCATAACACCAATTTTTAAGACATCTGCTGCTCTTTATTATCTTGCATGCTTTAACACACCCTCTTCAAGAATGAAACCCTGCAGTGGGAGCTTTTCCTTCAGGACAAACCTACTCACACAGATTTCCTCTAGTTTTTGTTTTTTCCATGGCTCATTCCTTTAGTTTTTTATTCTACACTGTGATCTGGTACAGCTATATTTCATCCCATAAATGATTGCACTGCCAGTGGCACTAAAACAGCTTCTGTTTTATAAATGGAATAAATAATAAACTGCATGCACATACTATGTGTACATTTTCCTTGAATACAATAATTTTAGCTTAAAACTATGCTCAGTACTGCTGAACTTATATTTATGAGGCAGTTTTAAAATAGCTTCTGGTAAAATAAGTATTTTTGCATGAAAGAGCTAAAGTGATAGCTTGAATATACTTTTGAACTTGAGTAGCTTTGTGAAATGTCTCATCAGTTCTCCTGGAGATATTTTAGTCATTGGGAGTTAATCATTACCTGAAATTATGGGACAAACCTATTCAAAGGCAGTCTACCATGTAGTGTTGTGTTAGGGAAGAAATGCAGACATTGACTCATAGGCGTCAGCTATTTATTCAGTCAGTTATGATGTGATTCTTTCCAACATTATTTTTCTTTTGATCTATAGTAAGATACTGATCTTGTGGATGAGATTTTCTCAGTTAGAGCAAGACCCTGTCTACCCCAATCAATAGAGACATTTGAGTGTCAAACTACCGGGGGAACACCACAAAATTTTAAAACAGTACAAGAAGAAGGTAAAGAGATCAGTGAGTTAACATTAATCTGGAAGAGGCACCTGAGCACCCTCTAAAATCAGAAAAATTGTGCTCAGCAATGTCTGAGAGCAACAGAAAAAACCAAGAAAAAATTCAAACAGGTCAAACACTGGTTTGCTCCCAGGACCATGCCAAGTCATGGGTATGGCAACAATCAAACCTCCAGGGAACAGCAGGCACAGGACTTGGGCTGACACACAGGAGGTGCCTCACTCTGCAATTTCCATAGACACAGTCAAGAGCAAACTGGTTCCTAAATCAGGCCGATCAGATGCTCCAGAGCACATTTTCTTTCTATACTACAAAGCCAGAAATGTTCCCCTCTAGCTGTGTAGTGTGTCAACTTTCTTGCATGTAGGGAAAACAGAAACACCTTCTTCTGCCTGTGTCATATAAATATGAAGATTAGACAAGATGGGTACATGAAATAACAGTCAAAAAACCAGGGTAAAAATTTGAATTTAGATTATCTAATAGTGTCAGCACTTGTGGAAAGTGCCTATTTGTCATGTTCTCATGACATCATAGTTTTCTGTCTAATTTTGTGAAGTTTGATCAATATTCACAGTTTTAAGCAAACAGGTAAGTAAACAAAACCATTGCAGCTATTTATTGACTGTGCTGACACACAGCTATTCATGATGCCTGTGCATCACATTACTGATAAAAACACTCATTTTTACTGTCTCCCACATCCTCAGCTTGCTCAAGGGGAGTAAAAAAGCCTATTTTTCCTGTATCCTGAGCTGATATTTATGTTCTCATACATTACCATCTGATTTGTCCCAACCACTTTAAAAGGAGTGCTTTTCTCTTCTTTCCCTGCTGCTTAAAAATCCCCTGTTAGGTTTATTTGCTGTACTTGTGGGTTGAACAATGATAGTTTGATTTAGCTCATGCTTCTGAACTTGCATATTAACTAATTTTTCAAGACTTGGCCTTTTTCTGACATTCTTCTAAGTTCATGGTTTTTAGGGTGCATAATTTTTTTCATGAACCTGGTATTGTGCTGCTTCTGTTATTATAATGAAGCTTGAGGAAGATCATTCCTCAGAAGTAGCTTCTCTCCTCTTACAACTAGAACAAATCCAGGCTCAGGGTCAGACAAAGCATCACAAGCTCCAACCTGGGCAGCCTTCCTGGCTGAGGAAATTCCTCAGTGCAGTTCTTGTGGCAGAAATCTGACAATCTCTATCTGTTTACAATGTCTATTAGCACTCTGAATAACAGCACGGGCACCACGGAAGCCTTGACTCTATTTCACAAGGATGGCAGGTAAATATTGCCAAAAAACCAGTCCACTGTCAGGAGCAGGGGATTTCCAAATCTGAGCCTGAAAGCCTGGGTGGAGGACAGCCAAGCACAAGAGATGTGGAAGCCAGGAAAGGGTCAGAAAAGGACAAATCTTGCTGAAGCTGATTTTAAACAGCCATTTGAGATATTGGCTGTGGTTGTAATATCCACCACTGTTGGATGAGATTAATTGCTGCTAGCATGGTTCTCAAGGAAGGAAGAAGCATCTTCTAAAGATGCCAAGGTTCATCATTCCAAGTAGGTTTTCTGCCCTGGGGAGAAATGGCAGCATTTGTATTCTCTACCCCCAGACAGTTCCACTGAGGGAAGAAAAACCAATTTCTCCATGATCCTCATAAGACACTCCTGCAGACACAGCCAGAAGGCTTTATCATACAAGTGCCATCCCTAAGTAGTCTGGCAGAGCCTCATTTCAGGGGCAGCTATTGCTAAATGAAACCTCATTTGGACCAGGCCCTACCTCCCACACAAGTGGCTGCAGAAGGCTGAGGATTGCCTCACCAGCCTTCAGGCTCTCTGGGTCCCAGCAATGGGAAACAAACCCTAAGGAGATGCCTGTCCTCAGGTTCACAACTCTGTACCCCAGGAAAAGGATGAGATCCACTGCCAGAGCACCACTACTCCAGTTCTGCTCTGCTAAACACTCTCTGCTTTGGGTGTTACTGGAAAAAAGTGCTGAATACAGACAATCAGATGGAATTGTGTTTTCTTATGTATAAGATACCAGAGAGCAAGACAGATCAGAGTTTTGAATACCATTGAGATGCTAACCAGGTCACAGATGTCAGATTTAAGAGGTATATTCCTATCTTCCTAAAGAAGAGATATATAAAAAGAAATATTGTTAATGGCAGGACTGGCATTTCATGCACTTCCCCAAGCTCCTTCACTCTTAACTGATAGCATGAATGTTTAATTAAAGTTTTGGCAGAGAAGTAGATCAGGACTACAGTGTCATTTTCCCCTCAAGGCGTGCTTCAGCAAGCTGATGCAGATTGCTTGGTCGGTGAGATTTATCAATATTATAAGGCACCATGTGTCAGGCTGAACACATTAAAGGCTGTGTTAAATTTTAACATAGGTCATGAATCACTTAAACTAATTCAGCCAACCAGAATTAGTATGAAAAGTATGAGTAACAAGGGGCTAGTGTTTGTTCTGGTTTTATATAAGCAGGAGGATGAGGCACCTGAGCAAAGGTTCATATGCAACAACAATTGTAACTCTGTTCATGTAGGAATGATTCAGACATTTGGATCACAATGCAGAAAGATCTTCATTTTGTTGAAAACCTCATTATAGCTTTCTGAGAATTAAAATTTTGACAGCTTGGTTTGGGGAAGTCTTCTAAGAATATTAACTCTGATATAAAATAATAAACAGTGTATATGAAATGAAACATTTTTAAATAGGTCTTCCCTGACATCTCCTGAAGAGAGATGTTCAAAGTGAATGCTGCCTTAATTAGTTTTTCTCTTTTTCACCATTTATTGGCATTGTTAGCTAAATTTTCTTACGAAGGTGTTCAACTGCAAATTTATTGTGGGTTAAATTGCAAACATAGTCATTAAAGTGCACTGAATTGTCTTTTGGCTTTACTTGCACAAATAATGACTGTATGCTCTACACAGCATGATAAGTATTTACATGATCTTACATACTTTGAGCAATATGTCATCATGATTCACCATTCTTTACCTCTATTTATTTTTGCTGATTTTGCTTCTTTTATAGCTCACCTCTGTCTAGACCAGCACACAACTCCTCTTAAACACAAGCTTAACCACACCAAGACATGCAAGCTCAGCTGGGCTAAGAGGTGATGTTTTCATCATATTAACAGTTTGCCTTTCTATTTCAGTAGCATGGAAATAACCTTGTTCTCTGAAAAAAAACCTTTATTTTTTCCTCCTTGTTCTAGGATGTGCATTGATGAAGCATCTGACAATGACGTTCACTGAGGACTATTATTAAAAACACTTGCTGCAATAAATTTACTCATTCACTTTCTGCACATTCTTGTGGTATCTCAGAACCTGTGCCTGTCACTGGGGACAGCACAGAAGCACTCACTGAGCTCTGCCAGAAGGAAAGGCACCGCTTTTGGCATTGGGAATAGCAGTAGCTCCAGCGTGAAAGGCCATTGTTCAGAAGGGGCACAATCATCAGAGCTGGTGGCACAGCAAAAGCAGGGCTGAGAGCACTGCAGCCAGATCTGCAAGTACCGGGTCTGCTCATAGCCCTGCTTTTCCCCAGGGAATGGCGTCTTGCGAGCGACTTCATTAACTGCTGACAGCAGACAGACTGCGCGCGCGGGGAGCGAGAGGGAAACACTCGTCAGATGGCCCCAGCCACAACTGAGGAAAAGCACAGAAGAGATAACTGGCAAGTGTGGAGATTTCCTCGCTGTTCAGGAGAAGTTAGGCACATCCCTGAATGCAGCGCTCTGTTTCTTTTCTTTCAGCAGGGCGTACAGAGTTGCCCAGCACAAAGGGTGCTGCTGTCAATTCAATGCGCCCTTGGAATCTGCCCAGGCTGTAGAACATGGCATCTGAATTCCAGATTGGTTGCTAGTTGTAAGAAAATCCCCCAAATATCTTGGCATTTGTTTATTTTAATAGTCAGGAGAAGAGAGCCACCAAGCCTCGTTACCTGCCATTGAAATCCTTGCTGTGTGGGACCTCTTGTACTGTCAATGGAACTTGCCTCACTGCGTGGCCAGCAGGATGAGTGTCCCCAAGGCATTTACTCACAGAACAGGCTCACACAGCCCAAATTGCATGTGTCCTTAAAACCAGGGATCCTCACTCCATCCACGAGTTTAAAAACTTCCATCCTTATTGAACCAGCTCTGAGGTTGTTTGCCTGCCCGTGCCCTCCACCCTTCAAAAGGTCTTACTAACAGCTAAAGACCCGAAACACAAGGCTTTCCACACACAGGCACTTCCTCATTTGCTCCAAAAATTTAGAGAAAAATGTGTTGCCTTACCTGCTGCTCCCAGTGCACTTGAACATTTCTCGTGTGCAGAGCAGATTCCCTGGCACTGCAGACATCCTTGCACTGCAGCCCGGCTTTCTGCAGGATCACAGAGAGCTTCTCTTTTTCCACATGGCAGCTGCCTTGCTTCTCACCAGCCCTGAAGTCAAGCCTCTGTTTTAAAAGCACTCCAGCATCCTGCTCCTTCAAACTTCACTTTTCTCTGTGGATTCTCCAGGCTCACCAAGTGCCTGTGTTTCAAACATTAATACTTTGTTTACTGTCTTTCTTTAGCAGACATTGTATTCTCCTAATCCTATCTCCTATAGAAAGTCTGACAAAAACTGGCCTAAAATGCCATTAGTCAAAATCCTGTTCTTCCCAGAGGAAACACTACTGGTCCTTCACAACCAAGCAGCTATTTATAGGAATGGTGACAGTGTGTCTAACCCCACAGTACAATGAGAATGAGGCAGTCCAGGCAAGACAGGATGATAGAGGCTGTTCATAAAATCAAAACTGGAATTCATGTGCTGTACATCAATAGGGATTTAAGCAACCACTTTCTTTTCCCATTTCAGAGGGAAGAAATAGAGGCCCTCTTAGCACAGGGATACACAGCACACTGTCACTGGAATAATTAATCCATTATTTTAAAGAATAATGTTGAAGTTTTGTATCTGTTATAATCCTAATCTCCCCTCTTTCTGCAGGGCAGTGCTTCCACCTCACAGGCACCTGCTTTGACACTTCCCAAAGGAGCTTCTTCCTCATAAACTGCATTGTATGTTCATCTTGATAGACATAAAGCCAGGTTCTTTGATCTGAGCAGCAAAACACAATTAGTTTGGGATAGAGAACAGAGGAATCCCAGACAAGCCCCAGACAAAAGCAGAAATGGCAGGGAGGCAGAATTACCTTAGGGAATGCACAAGGAAGCATCAGTGCCAGCTGGGTTACAAATCAGAGCAGCAAGCAGCTGTAACACTCTTCTAAGGAACTGGGTGGGAAGCCAGGCATAAAGAGCAGAGGCAGCCCAGTGCTCACATCATTTCCCTGAGCAGTAGTTAAGGAACTGGGGGAGCACTGTAAGAAAAGAGAAAAGACATAAAAAATAGCCAGAGATGGAGTGAGGATCTAAAATTGTCCTAGGAATGCACCTAGTTGAGAATTAGAAAAACCTGTGAAAAGGCAGGGAAATGGCATTTCTTGGGGTGGGGCTGGAAGCTGCAGTGCCTGGGGCACCCCACAGTGGCACAGTGGGCTCAGCAGGCCCCTTCCCCATGGCCAGGCTGCTCTGACATGGGGGCAAACCCCACGGGTCTCAGCTGAGGACCCCTCACCATCAGTACTGACACTTTACCTACAGCAGTGAATAAAGCCATCAGCCCATCTCTTCAGGACCCACAGAGGAAGATAACCAGCTCCTGTTCCACCCTGTCTCAGCATGCCTGACTGGGGCACAGCCCTTTGGGCTCATGCACGTAGGTGGGGAGGCAAGAGCCCCCTGCGCTGACTCTGGCCATGCTGAAGCCCTGTGGGATGTGCTGCCATGGAACTGACACCCTGTACTGTCCTCTCCCCCTCTCCTGCCTGCAAAGCAATGAAGCCCCTTAGCAAACTTCACCCCCTTAGCGTGGTGCTGTGCCCAAAGCCCAGGCTGCTCATGGCAGCTGGGGAGCACAAAGGGAGAGGGGCTGAGCTGCCCTGACAGCCACAGGGGAGAGCAGCAGCTCAGCAGCACCAGAGATCTCCCCTGCCTCTCCCAGAGCCAGCAGCCCAGCCTTGTGCCAGGGGCTGATATGCATTTGGAGATATGTACATTACAGCAGTCACCAAGAACTTCCTGAGCTACCAACAATAATGAGGCACTAGGTCTGTGACAGACTAGGGAATTCTATTACATACCTTTAAAAATTGAATATAAATAGCTACAGAACAGCTTGCTAATAGTAAATAGCAATAAAACTTCTCTACCAAATATAAAAAAATCACATAAAAAGAGAAAGACAAAACTCTTCCCCATTGTGCTTGCCTACTACACAACTTCCAAAAGACATGGCTGGATTTTGGCCTTGATACCTGGAGGAATATATTGGTAATGACTTGAACTGAATTTGTACTTAGGTATGTTTTCCTGTATACCAGGAAAAAAATATTACCCAGGTTGTCTGCAGCTATAGCAACTCATTACCATAATTTTTTTTTTTCTTCATACAGGCACTGAATTAAAAATCAATTTCCTTCTTAAATAAAAATCTGAGGCTGGATACATCCCATGCATAATTCTGTATTTCCAAGTCCTTGTGATTGATTATTTCTTCAGTAATCCCTAAGGATCTAGAGTAGAAAACTTGAAGGGAAAGAAGATATTTGTTAAACACAACTATGTGTGCCTTAATGCACAAACAATAACTAAGACCAGAAAATATTTTGCCTGCAATAAAATGCAGAGTCCCTTAATCCCCAGAAATTCACTGCTTTTCTTCAGAGCAAACTTTTATTGGTAATATACACTTCCCTGAACTAAGTAAAACTCACAGCTGTAAGAACAGTGGTGGTAAACCAGAGGACCAGACATGAAATGAGCAAAACCATGTGTAAAATTATTTTTGAGAGGCTCAGTGAAATTAAATGCTGTCATTGCTTAAGACAATCTACCTCACTGACTATATTAAATTTGCCTAGATGCATCCCTGAGAGCAAAAAATGTAGCTCCTGGCATAAAACAGAGATACAGAAACCAAACAAACTCCCATGTGAGAACTTTATCAAAGCAGGGAGAATAAAATCCTTCATACCCCTGTTATACAAAATTAGGTAACAGAAGTACCTGAATATTTTATGGGACAGATTCATCTGAGATATATTTATACAAGGCCAAAAACCTCAGGCCTATGTCCTTGAAGATATTTACTTAGTTTTGGTTAAACCTTTTGGTCAAACAAGTGCTAAGTTAAGTTATATTACTTTACATCCTGAAGGACAAATACTGCCTTTACAAGATTTGTAGTTATAAAAGATGCTGGAGGTAGTGATGGGAGCACTTTATATGTTTTTACTTTTATTACAGTGTGGCTTCAATCAGAAACAGAACTTTGTGGTAGAAATTGAACAAATATCATACCTATATATACAACTCATACCCAGAAATTCAACACAGGCAAATTAATTCCATAGCAGGAGAGGTAAATTTTACACAGAAGTTGCTGGAGAGGAAGCATGGCAGTGGGGATGGACTCAGAGCATGGTGCAATCTGTAAGGAAAGAGCACCTGAAGGATGTATGGACTGAGGAGGGACTTTGTGAGGCTTCAGGAGAGGATGAGCTTTGCCTCTGCTGTCGGTGAGGGGACTGCTGAGCACTGTGCTGGGGAGAAATGCAGGCACCACTCAGGGTCTGCCCCAGACCCTGAAATAACTGCTCAGAACAGAACTGAGCAGTAAATACACGACTTTTATTCTATCAGTCATAAGCCTGAGTGAAGTGAAATGTAATGTACTGCTAATAGACTCAAAATACCAGTAAGGAAAATTTAGATCAGAATATGATACTCATAATTAATAAAACAGGTAACTATTGTACCATGCAATAAATGGTTACAGATCTCATGCAGGAATGGATTATTAATAACACCACAGATAATTTCATTGCAATGCTATAATTTTTTTAAACATTCTTAATGCAGTAAAATATCTGAATAAGTCAGAATGAGCAGCATTATTATTATTAACTAGGCTGCATAAATGAGCACTAGTGTTTTAAAAAATCAAAGATAATAAATTCATGAATAGTAGAGCAACACTGACAGAACAGCTAAACTTCGAACACACTATTTTCCTAGCCAAATCAATTTCTGAAAAATCTTACAAGATAAAGGATATACCACTAAACCTTTCATGTTTTTTATGCAAATTATGAAAATAAATGATTGTTAACTAACTTATATGTATTTCATGATGAATTATATTCTCTTTTGCAGCCAGCATCGTATTTTATTAAGAAATTTGTTGGAATCACAGGGAAATTGTTTAAGAAATATTTTTTTAATTCATCAGTTGAACATACTTTTTAATATTATTAACTGCAAATTAGAGTGATAACAGGAACAGACCTAGAATATGTGCTCTGAAGCCTATAATGATGCATTGCACTACTTACCATTCAGGACAGACCTTTCAATTCAGAAAGTGCTGAATGCATTACCAGGCCCATTGTCCAGAACCTCAGCCAGACATATAATTTGTCTCTATTGTGGTAATAAAGAGATTCCTGGCATTCTGCTATTAAGAAACCAGAAGTAATATATTAGTTTTACTTTACCTCTGCTACTTAATAAGGAGCACATACAATAGAGCACACACTTCAGAAGACTATGAAGATAGTATCCTATTGAATGACAGACTGTCTGCTTGATTTACATGAAATACCAAGTGCTCGTATGAGAAAAGGTTAAAATTAGATTGACGAGCAAATGTGCTACCAGACTGCTGGCTGACAAATGGCAAAGTTATGCCAACGTATTACTTATTCTGGAGGCGCCCAAGAAGCAAGCAGGAGGATAGTAATTCATGTGCTAAAATATATTCACATTTAGCATAAACAAAGAGTCCTCAGGGTCTGCAATAGGAACATATTAGCTACATGTAATTTATGCCAGCCAGTAAGTCAGTGGAACAATTTCCTTATTAGATATGGAATTTGAATGACTTGTATTTTCTTAAGTCAAGAGTGGGCTGCTCTACTGTCATTTAAATTATTTCAGAATAATGCCCTGATGAATGATTACATTGTTCTTCCAATAAATTGACAGTTGTGCTACATCCTCCTTCCTGCTACCAACCACACACAATGAAAATAAAGATTAGTCATGTAGCTTTTCACAGTGGCTCTTGGATTATAGTCTGGCTGCTTCGTGGTCACCATAAAGAGCAGGCTGGTTCAGTAATGGTGACTCCTTTCCCTTTCTCTTTTCCTTTCAGGAAGCCCTGTTGAGATCCATACTAAAACTTGTTCCCTAAAAGGTGTGAACTAAGGAAAAATTTTCACTTGCCCAAATAAAGGTGGTTTGAGCTCTGAAATTCAGCGGCAAAGATGCATCACAAACTGACCATCGTGCTCTGGGCATGTCTGCAAGTCTGGAAGTAACGTTTTATGATTCTATGGGTACAAATATCAATCCACCAGAGATACAGGGCACCTCTGTAAGCATCAGCTTTAATGACTAGAAGCTGGATTTGGTGATAATGAGTAACAACCAGTCAGTTGTGCCTCAATTGTGGTTTATGAACAAAAACCAACATTCTGAAGGAGATGGAAACAAATTACTGATGCCTGCCAATTTTAAACTCATTTTACACAAATCAAATAATTACACAGTGAAAAGCTGCTACTCTATGAAGTGGACAATGCAAAACTGTATCTTTCTCCCATAGCGGCCAATGGCAATCCTGCAGTTTACTCCTGTGGAATTAGAGGTTGGCTACAAAGTGAATTTTTCTGCATGTGAACCTGAATTAAAAAGGAATTTAAAAGCAGACAACATGGGCTTGAACCTGCTCTTCATTGGAACAACTTTTTGATATTTTGTTAATACGAAATTTCAGTAACACTAAAGCTTTAACAGACCCAAACCCATTTGCCAGCCTGTTTCCTTAGGGAAAAGTGCTCTTATTTCCTTTCCAATTGCCATGACAGACAGCAAGTTAGGGGAGGGAGTTAATTGCCCCATTAGTCATCACCTTGTCAGGATGACTGGCAGCCAGTAGCCTTCAGGCTTACATGAAAAGCTAAAGCCAGTTGAGATCCTTTCAAGTCTGGATGGGAGAGACACCTCTGGACCTGCTGCCCCTCAGTGACACCTGGAAAGCTGGTCCAATATTTTATGCCAGGTCTTTCATATGTCTGTTAGTTCTTCCAAAACTCCTGTCAAGTAACAGGAGAGGGAAACAAAATGGAATTAAAGGTTTGAACCCCATCAGGTTCTCTTTCTGGCCTCCTCCTCCTCCTGCAATACTAGTCTTGCAAGTCATTGATGACCAAAGATAAGATACACAGGGACAATTTGTTACTATCTAAAATAATCCACTAGAGTGCAAAATAACCTCTATAAAAAGAGCAGCCATTTCTGGAAAAATCTCTGCTTTAAAGTTATGATATATTAAATGGAGTTTACCAGCAGAGCCTTCACAAGTAGCTGCTGGAAGCAGTTATTAAAGTAGGAATTAGGCTAGACTCAGACCTTGTGCAAACAGTTGTAGCTCCCGCAAGGACGATCGCACTGACAGGCTGGTTTCCGTCCTCTAGGCAAGAGAGAGGCAAAAAAGTGAGAGACGCTAGCAGAGCATCTGCTAGCTAGATCAAAAAAAGTCTGTCTTGTTGGCAGAGCTATTGTCCTTTGGTCACACCAATCCTAATTTGAGTCCTGCTTGCAGCAGCATAGAAAACCTGTGACAAACATAGTCATGCTGACGTTGAGCTGGATGCCAAAAGAAGATAATCACAAGTACTTGAGACTGCAAAGAAAAAAAAATTAAAACCCGAAAAACCAAACCAAAACAAAAAAATCCAAAGCCACACACAGGAAAGGAAAGCTTTCAGGTCTGAAACTGATTGGGGGGGGAATTTTGTCTTTTCCTCCCCATCCCTCATTCAACCCTAAAAAAAAAATCCTCAAAAATTGCAAACACATGCCTGGATCAGATCTTTTTCCAGAAACTCAAGTCTGTGTCTGTGCACTGTTTAGCCCAAAGCTAGCATGTATGCAAAAAAGAGAAATACTTTATATTTCCAGACTTACAATATTTTTATTCATGACTGTCTGTGAACTCTCCTACTTGTTCTGACTGCTCTTTGGGTCTTTTATTGTGCCTGATACAGCAATCTGGCCTGGTCCAGAAGTGACTCATCTAATTACTTTGACAGTATCCCTGGCAGAGATTAACAAATGCTTCTTGTAGTCCACATCTAAGAGCAAGTCTGTGCAGGTCAAAGCCACTGGCCAGCCCTCAGGCCCTGCTGATGAATTGCAAGGCTGTGTCCAGCAGAACCAGAGGGGAACAAAATAATTCAAAATGCATTGGCAACATGATTCTCCCTGACCAAAAGGGATCCTGCAAAAAGCTTCCAAGATCTGAAGCACTAACTGAAGCACTAGCTATCCCCTGTGGGTTACGATTAATTGGTTAATTATTCATTAGATTCAAGCTGTACAGATAGAGACAAGCAGCAAAAATACCTATTTCTGTGGGCCCCTTCGCCCACTTGCCACATCTGTATTAGTCATCTGGATTAATATGTAAGAAGTCCTCTTCAGTGATCACTGACAGGTTTTCTTGAACGAACTTTGCAAAAATGAGCTGCCTTTTCTATATCACTTTAAATACTTAGAATAATTTTGGTTTGTAGTATGGATTTTTCATTTAGCCCCCAAGACACCAATTTACATTCAAAACTTTATCTATTTCCTGAGAAGGTATTTGTTTGTTTTACGCTGTGTTTGGAATGAATATGCTTTCAATTGTCATGGCTCTTATAAAGATATAGCAATCATAAAACAGATTCTCCCAAGAGTACGTGAAAATAGACAGGCTTTGAGTTAATGGGAAAAAGATTTCTAACTCTGGTCTGGGTTGAACCTTTGCAGGCTACTTGACTTCTCCAGAACTCCCTTGCTGTTTGTCTCCTTTTGTGTTTGTCTGTCACAACCTATTGACCGATTCTCCCTGATCTTGTTTGGAGCACTTGTGTGGTGACATTGTGGTTGCTATTAGATTCCTTTATTTTTTCTCCCCGTTGGCTGCTGTAGGTATCCTTACCTGTTTCATTATCCTTGCACTGAAGGTATCCTTACCTGTTTCATTAACCCAAAAAACCCTAGTTTTTATTTTCCTCTAATAAAGACAACCCTATTGTTATCTTAAAGAGGACTAAAAACACCTCTTAGAAATGTGAGCACTTGCATTGTATTGTGCAAAGGCAGGATGAGGCTTTGCTTTTAATAACAGGTAAATAAACGCTCCATAATGACGTGCTGTGAATGGGTGTTTACCTTTTGTGATAATTTCGGTTTATCCCGATGCCCTCTGGCGGCTGCACAGGAGCTGTTTAAGCTCTGGGTAAGATCAGCGGCTGTGGGAGGCTCTGCCCTCCCTGTTCCTCGCCCAGCACCGACAGCCAAGGGCGGCAGCAGCGCAGAGAGCCCGAGTCGGGCCGCACAGAGCATCCCTCGGAGCCCGGAGCTCTGCACCCTCACTCACCTTGGGAGTCCAATGAAACAAGGGCAGCCCCAACACAGCTGGCTTTGCTGATGTAGCACAACACTGCTTAGGAAACTAATTGCAGGCTTGAAGCAGGGCAGCAGCATGCACTGCAGGGCTGATCAGGTGATCCCCACTTGGAAGAGATGGGCTGTGCATATGTGGACTGTAGGACATGGAATGGTATGGTTTGTCCTGAACTGTTTTTCCAGAGACAGCTGGCTAGTTTCATCTGCAAAATACTTCTGAGGAGAGGAATTTCTATAACTGCCTAATTTTTTTTTATTTTTTTTAATAACTGAAATCTGGATTTTCAATGCAGTTGTACAAAATTCACCCTAGAATAGAGGGTAAGGCTTGCTGCTTCTATGCTTCTAGAGACACCACAGCAAAGATAGAGCTAGACCACTCTTAAATATGAACAGTTTACCTGGAAACAAATGTTCCCACTCTTATGCACAAGCTTTCTTCCCTACTGCTGGCTTTGTTCCATAACTTCTGCAGCTCAGGGCACAGTGACTCGCTTGAATGCACAAGTGGCAAAAGGCCTTTGCTGTGCGAAGCCTGTGAGCTGCTGATGAGCTGCCTCCTTCCCACTCACGTCAGAAGCCTCTGCCTGCTGGCAGCTGGAACTTGTTGAAGTTTGGAAAGTGAGCAGAGCAGGGCTGAAGGAGGTCAGGAGCTGACGGTCCGTGCAGCTGCTAACTTCTGGAGCATTTCATTCTACTGAGCTGCACTGGCCTCTTAGAGCTGTTTGAAATCTAGTTTTCATTCTGTTCTGGCAATGACAGCGACACTTGGAGCTCTTTGAATACCCTTTCTTCCAACTGCATTTGAATGTTTTCCCGACTCAAGAAAGACCTGGAGTATGTCAGCCCTTACTGCAGCCCCTGTCCTGTGCCTCCCTTCCCTCTCCACAGCTCCCTGCATATGAGGGCCCAACTCTGATCCAGCCCAGCTGTGTAACCTTGCTCAGAGTCCTGGAAAAAAAGCTGTGAGAAAGTCTGGAGAGATAAGAAAGGTAAAATTATAGACAGAGGTAGAGCTAGTGGGGCAGGACTGCCAGGAGCTCAAGGGTTTAGGAGGCAAAGCAGCAATGTAGAAAGGGTATAAAATCTAAAGGAAGAAAAGAGCAAGGCAAGTCAGGAAGCATCAGGTCAGTCTGCTTCTTGGGGCAAGGCACCCATGCCAGGGGCCCTGATGGAGCTTGGCAGAAGATAGAAATGTGGCAATGTTGAGGGTCTGCTCCTGGGAGCTGCAGGGACTGACCCTTCCCCTCCTGCCCAATGTCTGCATGGCCAGCAAAGCCACTGCTGGTACCTTGCTGGGTGAGCAGAGTCATGCTCAGCCCAATGGCTTGTGAAATTCTTTCTTTTCTGTGGGCTGGTCAATAAATAACTGCTTCACATGCCTAGTTATGTATATTCTGCTTACAGATTATCTTTGAGACTGGCTAAAGGTACCAGAACAAATTGATGCAAAAACAAGCTGGTAACAAATGCCTGTAAATACATTTTTGGTGTTTTAACATTTAAAAAAAACCAACCAACCAACCAAAAAATTTAGCAGTGTTTTCTCACTGGTATGAAAGTATCTCCCATTGGGAAAAGGCTGAAGCACACCAAGGAAAGGTAATTTTCTATTTGTACTTAGAAAAAGCTAAAACTATTTACCAAAACATAACATTTACTAGTAAATTTTCTCTTGGGCTCATTTAATCATTGCTTTATTCCATCACCCTTAAGTGCTTCACAGACATTGCTTAAAACCATCATCCCTGTGTGTGAGTTTCAGGTGGTTAAAATACTTGGGAAAACTTCTACTGCAGATGACTTCTTTAAAATCAGCAGAGTGCATGTGCAGAAACCATTTTACAAATATTATTCCCCTTGATAAGACTTGCATGTGGGGCTCTGAAACAATGACCCTTCTCAGAAAGCTGCCTGAGCAGGTTGACCCGAACACCTGCGGGGTGCGTGCAGGAAGTCTTTAGGGTGCCACATACCTTCATTCCTTCAGTGCTCCAAAAATCCCTTTGTATTACACTGAAGCTGTCAAAAGAGGTCAGTTTATTCAGCTGAAGGGAGACCAACATAACACAGCAGAATTCAGAACACCGCTGTTGTAGATACAGCATAAGGGGATAGTGTTGAAAAAGGCAAGATATCTTGAACAGTTAAGGCTTGCCTGTGGAGAAGCTGGCCTTTCTTCTTGGACATGGAAAAACACCCCAGTAGTATTTTCCTGTGATATGATTTCTTCTTTACTACAGAAGTGGGCTGCACAGATTTGTCAGATGGTAGATGTGGTTAGAGCTGTCCTGAAAAGGAAAGACTGACTCATTCCACATGCAGGCTTTTACACCCTCCCTCTGATCACTGCACAGTAAATCTCTGCTGTTCTGACATCAGCTTGGCTTCTCTTAGTCACTGAAAGAGAAGTTGCCAAACAGAATAGGTTTTGTATATCCTAACCCCTATTCTGGAGAGAATTAATGGACTGAGTCTGAAAGCCAAAAGCCTCAGATTTGTTTGGGTTAATCAATGCCAGAATTTGTTGGCGGGGGAAGGATACAGATGATCTTTCACAGTTGAAAGAGTACGTCAGTGTGGCAAGCGTTTGGAAGGTAACACGTCTTAAATGCCACCAAACAACACACTGGCTCTCACAAGAAGGCACTGCTGGACAGGACAGATTATCTTATTCCAACACATGTGGAAGTTCACAAAAAATTTTGGAGTGGTTGACTACAGCAAAAGGAACAAATGCAGTGAAGTGTGCACAGGAGGAGTAGGATACAAACCCATACAAATACTCTGGCACATAAAATGCATTTCTGATATGATGTTTCTGTGGAAGATTAGGTCAATCATGACTTTGTCTGGTATGGCGGAGGTACCACGGCATAAATTAAAGCTAGAAGGGGAGAGCAAAACAGCACTTACTAACTTTTTTCCCTGAAAAGCTAACACACAGTACCAGCAAAGTGCTTTAGATTGCTTTGACTTACTCTGTTCTAGCCCAATATATCCAGTCATTAGCAAGGCTCAGTTGCTCAACAGTACTTGGTTATACTCCTTGTTAATGCATTGCTTGCACTTGTCTGGCACCTGCTCAGAGTAGCTAATTTAGAAAATGGAGAAAGATAAAAAATTATGTTTAGTGCCTAAAGAAAAGCTACCATGTAATCACTAACAACTAAAAAAACAACAGGGCTGGTGCATGATCTTGCACAAAACATTTATATTGGTACACAATCATCCTACATTAATCTGATACTTACCCGTATTTGTTAACAGGTAAAAAACATTATTAACAGCAAGTTTGCAAGTAGGGTTCAAAACAGGTTGTATGCAAGAGGATGGAGTCAATGTTGAACAAACTAGTTGGTAATGACTTTTATTATATACAATAAAAGTATATTATATAAAGACATTGTATTACTGCAGATTGCCTGATAGGAATGATACACACAACCTTATCAGATCAGGCAAAAGATACTAACCTGAAAAAAGCATTCATTCTTATCAAATATACTAAGAGAGCTGAATTTATCATAGGAATAATTAGAAAAGCAAATAGAGAGATAGAGAGCAAAAAACATTTCCAGCCTGTATTATTCTATTTACATACAACTTTTGTGAGGAGTATTCATACCTAATTTAAAAATAATGCTTATTAATCTGAGATTAATTCAGTATGGTGATGAACATGAATAATATAACAAAACCCTTTTAAACTCTTCTGTATTCATCTTCTTATGCATTGCATCTGGGACAGGCAACATACTGAGCCAATATTTAAATGACCCCCCCAAATGGCTAAATGGTATTTTTTTTCAGTTACAGGAATTGAGTGTTAAGTAGCACAGGATGACTTTTTTTCTCTCCACTAATCACAGAATATGCTGATTTAGAAGGGACCCACAAGGATCATTGAGTCCAACTCCCCAGCCTGCCCAGCACCATTCCCAAGAGTCACACCACGTGCCCAAGAGCATTGTCCAAATGCTTCCTGAACTCTGTCAGGCTTGGTGCTGTGGCCTCTTCCTAGGGAGCCTGTTCCAGTGCCCAGCCACACTCTGGGTGAAGAACCATTTTCTAATATCCAACCTAAACCTCCCCTGACACAACTTCAGGCCATTCCCCAGTGTCAATTAGTGCTATAATTGTTGAGGATGTCTTCATTGCATAAGCAACTGTAAATCAAGTTTCCCATTGCCCAGACGAGTTGCTTTGCCAGCTCCACTGGAAACACATTTATTCTCAATATCTTGCACGAGTCCTGCATGAGTGAAAGTTCAGGCTGAGCACTGCCAGCTGCATGAGCCCACCTGCCATCCCCAGCAGGCTGCCTGGCCTGCCAAGGCACTGGCAAAGCTCTTGGGGTCCCTCAAAGCCAGGTGAGCAATGGAAAGAACCGTCTCCCAGGCTGGAGAGGGCTCTCCAGAGCAGCACAGCCTGGGGCTAGTGAGCCTCCCCTTTGCCTATCCAGCTCCCACAGCAAGGAGCAGGAGCGCTCTGGATCACCCAGCCCTGCTCTGTGCTGCTGGGCACACCCTGAGGCGTCCAAGGCTATGCCAGAGCCCCCTCCTGCCACACACACCAATCCAAAGCCATGTCAGACCATGCAGCTGGTAAAGCATTTGGCTGAGCAGACACAATAGTTTGACTTTTCCCCTCTTGCTTTCCCTAGCCTTACTTTGGTCAGAGCAGTCCTCTACCTGAACCCACCACCAGCAGTACTGATCCTGCCAAAAAGATAATAAAATCAGAGATTACCTTTAAAGAAATGCAGGGCTTAAAGATGGCAGCTGGAAGGCCAACACTGGAGATCTCTTTGAAATCCAGTGAAGTGTCACCTCTGCTCTCCAGAACTGGGTATTCCAGCCAATGTCAGCACACATGGGAAGACAAAAGCAGTTGAAGGCAGCGAGCCTGTGCCACCAAAGTGACTCTCCACCTCCAACCTTACCTCAGGAAAATGGCACTTACAGCCCCAGCACACAAGCCTGGTTACACACAACTCCCTGTGTGGGCTGGCACACAGCAGAATGGAATTCTTGCATCCAAATCCGACACCTCATCATAGATTTTTCATATATCTTTTCCTGTTGTGTTTGAAAGAATTAGTGACTTTGTAGTGTGGTGTGAAAGAGTTAAAATTTGGTTTTGATGAAAGATAGAGGAGAAAAAAACCCCAGGCTGTCAAGCAGAAAGCAATTCCAAACATTTCAAAAATAAACACAGAAGTTTTACCATAACCTGTTTGGGTTTTGCCCCAATAAAGGAAGGTCTGAAGGAAAAAGACGATACATTTTCATTTTTTTGGATCTTTTTTATTCAAAAGTTTTCAAAGAAATAAAACAGAAAAAGCTAACAATCTAATCAAATTTACAGTTCAAAAATGTCTTTTGGCGTTTAACAACAAGTCCTAGGAAACAAAACTACAGAGTTATCTTGAACCGGACAAATAAGTTACCACTGGCAAGTTTGTGGCACTAGTAAAACAAAAATAAAAAATTAACTCTCTTGATCATATAGATATCTCTATGAAAATCTTTTTTTTTTTTCAATCTGTACAAAAGGTCTTTCTTCATAAATTAATTTTTTATAATTTAATGGCTGTCTACTATGTGATGTTTAAGTAACTGATTATTTCTTTATGTACAGAGGTTAAATTTCCCAAATCTTACCCAGACAATGAGTATGGCACTTAGTTCAGACATTTCTGGCAGCAACTCTTCCCTCCCTCTAACACAGCTATCATACTGCAGTTTTTAATTAATGCAAAAATAGCAAGTAGTGAGAGATCCAGGTTTGGAAAGTTACCAAATACAGGCAAGGTGCTGCAGGAAGTCTGGACTTTTACAAAGCAGTAATATTCCAGGGAGCATAGAACCAATAATACCACAACTTTTTAAAAAAGAAAAAACAAAAACACATCTCTTATGACTATGCATTTCACTAGAATCTACACTTCTCAGAGCAGCAATTTACTTTTGAAACTATGAAATGTCACCGACATCTATACTCCAATACTCACACAAAATTTAAAAACTAAAAAATACTTGAAAGAAACAACTGCTTAGCCCTAGCTCCTGAGCTAGGATGATTTGGTCTGTGGAAACAGGGAGGGCCAGCAACCTGTCCCAATACAAAAGGAAATAAACTTTGAGGTAGATAACTGATCATATACAGCTGACCAGAGAAGTACACAGTTTTGGAAGACAACTTAATTTATCATTCAATTTAAAACATATGCAATTGTAATAAAAAGCTTTAGTAGCAGTGAATTATCTAATATGTGAAGTACAAATAACTGTGTATTTATGAATCAGGAATTTCATAGTTTCAAAATTGGTTTTCTTTACACTTAACACTTGTAGTGATGATGTAAAGTGTGGCACTGCTTGGATCCAAGTCTTCCTTCATGCTTTTGTGTCCATACATCAATTAAAATTATAAAACCTAAATGCAAATGTACAAAAAAGGCACATTCTCTTAACCGCAAACTGGTCCGGCAAAAATAAAGAGTACAGAAGACGCAATGCTGAGACAAATCAGAATTATTGGTTACTGGCTCTTTGTTCTTTGGTAAAGTTACCTTTTAAAAGTGCCAAGTCTTTTTATTTTTATTTACCTACTATAGAGAGCTAGTACCCAATCAATTATGTTTCTACTTAAATCTCAGCATATGTTTGAAAACGAGTCCTTTAGCTTTTGCCATTTTGCTGTAATAGCAACTTTTCTGTTTGCTACCTCTCAGCACAATCCTCATCCTAAAGCACTATCATTAGTATAAAGGAAGGACAAAAACATTCGGTGATATCTCCACCCCAAACTCCCTACTCTACCTATGCTAAAACTAGAACATCAAGTTAGTTTCTGAAAAAAGGCAAAAAAAGATTTTACATTGCATCATACAGCAGAGTTCCTAAATCATTCAAACTACCAGAGGGAACTATTGGCATATGGCCTTACAAACAATTTATACTATTAAAATTTCCCCAGTCAGAAAATGTGTTTCACACAAAACATTTTTTCCCCTCTTGCATTTCACTACCTTACATATTATGTGAAAAAATCATTAAAAACACTTACTACACATTAAAAAAGCCAAATTTTCAGCAATTTTTATTGACTACCTTTAAAAGCCCTATGCTGCTGTTTTACAAGGCATAATAGACCAGCTCATTTGGTCAAAGCATTCTACACCATTAGTTTGGACTACTTACTGAAACAGCTACAGCATTGAAAGATTTAAGGCAAATTGGAATTTATAGAAAAGGATAAGACACTTCACACTACATTAAAAGAAAAACAGAAAGCTAAGAGACCAGACACTATAACTGCAACACTGCACTAAAGCAACACTCACACACTGCAAGCACAGAACATCATCTTAGATGTTTTACTATTTTAAACTTCAGAAAATCCATTTCATACAAAAAAAAAAAGATAAAAAGAAACAAACAAAATAAAAATAAACCAAAACACAAATTCTGTCATGCACGTGAGTAAGTCTTCGTGGTCATCTGTGCATACCCAGAAATTTGAAGGTTTTTTTTTTTTGCGTCATAACACTTGATAAAAACTTTTTTTTTACTAAAATAAACCTGTTCATGGGAACAGCTACTAGATGAATTTAAGGTTTTTCTTATGCACCTTATAGAACTTATAGCAAAAATAGTTTTAGTTGATTTCATTATAAATAACATTTTCAAGAACCTGTGCAAAACTGTCAATAATTCCTAAAGCACAATTGATCAGTAAAATCCATGATTGTTTCAGCCTTTGCACCCTTCTCCAGGCCAGGTCAACACTGGACATCTGTAACACAGAAAGGTCAGAGCTAGAGCAGAGTTACAATCACACACCTTTTTTCTAATGTTGCTGTCCACAAAATGAACTGATTTCCTATTTTAGACAGCTGTGAGAAGACTCAATGAATCTGAGTATAAACCTGGGAAGTAACACAGGCAGCACTGCAGGTGCTTGGCCCTTCCCAGGATAAGGCTCTCCACCAGGACAGAGCCCGTGCTGCATTTCCCCCTCTCTCCCTAAAACGTGCTCAGCACACAGAGCTCCCATGGGGGAACTGTGAGGCTGCACTCAAAGCTCTTCCCTTCTTTGTTGTTTTCTTGTTGTTGTTGTTCCTTTTAATCGACCAAAAGTGGTTGTGTGTGCTACTCTTGTGCCATGTCCAAGGCTCTGGAAAAGGAACAATAACTTTCTTTTGGTGCAGCTTCAACGAGGCTATGTATGACAGCTAAGACAGACACAGCTACTGTGCCTCCCTGATGGTAATACTGAACAGCAAGTCAGGGCTCATCAAATTTGAAGGCAGACTTCTTAATGTACTGGCTTATGTTGCCACATGGGTTTAAAAAAAATACCCAGCTAATGACAAAAAAGTTTAAACAATTTTTTAATTTTTCAAAGCAAGGCAAAGTTTGGTATTTTAAGGCTTGTACATTTGTAGGTGCATATAAAACAGGTTTGGGGTTTTTTTTTTCCAAGTCCCTTTGACTATTTTTCACATAGAAACAACTTTTTGAGAAGAAACTATAAAGTTATTAAATGTAGCTGCCAGAGGAAAAACACTGTGTATTTCTGAATGACTGCATCCCCTCATGCAAATGTGCTAGTTGTAATTTACCCCTCGAATTATGGGAATATGGGTACTGACTTTCAACAGGACATTCCCAAAAGTGCTGCATGTGCATTTAGAAAGAAGTTTCAGCTTGACAACAGTGACAAAGCCACAACAATCAAGAGACTGCAGTGTTGCCTGTATTTAGGGCACAAAATAACTCTCGATTCCCTCCCCTTCACCTGTCTGAAACAAGAAAAGTGCCAGCATGTTCCAGGACAGAAATATCAAACGCCATGCTCTGAGGCCGAAATCAGCTGGGTAATATTAACCTTCCCCACGTGCCCATTGCTACAGCCTCTGCTGACGCAGATTTCACTTGCTCCCACTGCACATAAATACAGGTAACAGTGCCTCTCTGAAGAATAAAACAAGTGGAGAACTGACTTACAGCAAACACACAGAATTGTTCACAGAGCTTGGATATCTACACAGAGTCATCAATACAAAACGTGTCTCAGATGGCAACAACAACTCATCCTTTCAGGAGACTTAAGGCTGTTCCTCCTGCCTGGCCTCAGTCTATGGGGAAAGACACTGACAGGCTGGGAGAGAGAGGCAGGAGGGGGATGTGACATGCAGGATTCCGCTTCGCTGGCTCCCACAGATCTCTGCTGGTAAGGAGGTTTTACATGCCCACGGGGAAGACTTAAGGCAAAACAAATAATTCCTTGAAAAGCGGTTAACACCAGGCAACAGCCTTGGCATGGGAAACGTGCAGGAGTCATGATTTTAACACCAGGAGATGGATAACGAGAAGAGCCTGTGGCTTTGCTTTCTGCCTGCCCTGGAAGCAAATCAAGGATGTGGGCTTCCTCTAGATGCCAGCATTTGGCCCGACTACAGGAATAACACAGGTCATATGCTGTGCTACGCAGGCTCTGCCGTCTGCTGAACGTGCCAAGTTTCCCCATTGGTTTGTTTCTATCTTTCCGTACAAGAAGCTGTTATGCCAATAATGGGAATGAGAGCACTGCTGTCAAACAGCACAGCTGACCTGCAGGATCAAAGCTAATGCCAAAATGTGTGTTTTGTTGGATCAATACATTTTAGAGAGAGATCACACAATGGTAGCACATAACTGATTTTGATTTTTCAGTATCAAATAAATGCCACAAGGGCTGTAGAAAAACCCTTCTAACATGGCCTCCAGCACATTATTGCAGATGAATGGAATTTTTCAGTGTGAGGTCTTAGAAAATGTGATGTAAAAAATTATGTAGCCAAGTTGCCTGGCTTACAAAGCACTCAAAAAAAAAAAAAAAAGATGAGTTAAGGAAGAACTAAATTCCAGAACTTTAAAACATGGATCATGGAAAAGGGAACAGTTAGTGCAAGTAACATTTTTAGGACGGAAATGTACAGAAAGCAAAACAATTTTGTATGAAGTAAGTTCAGGTAAAGCTAATGATTTGCTAGTAAAAAAGGCCATGCAAGCAGAACCAGAGGAAACCTGGAGTACGAAAAGTAAAACCCTGGAATTAAAGCCAAATGAGGACATGGATTAAAAACAAATTGACAAAACTCTGGGCCAAACTGTTTTTTTTTTCTAGAAAAAAGGATGAGCAGGGAAGTCTTCGGGAGAAAAGGTCAGCAAGGATTTCTACCAGAATGCCTCCCTGCCTGTGGTCTGTAAGTCGGCCACCAAGCTGCTTCTAATCTTACATGTACCACAAAACTAGGCATGATATGTCTATCAGTACAATTCCCTTTAGCATTTTGATTCTTGTATTTTTGCATTAATTCATTGTTGTTCTGTATACAACACGCTGCTAAAATGAACAAATTAAAATCCAACATAATCCAGTTATGGTATAAAGAAATTATTAAAACAATATTACTCAGAATTCATTAATTCATTTCTGGATCCCAGGTTTCCTTCCCTGGCTTTTGACTCTGGCCAAGTTCAAATCAGCTTCACTGTCCCCAGATAGTATCATCAATATTATTTATATGACATTAAAAAAAAGTTCAATACAGAGTACTGTAAATTATGAAATAAAGCATCTTTGAATTCACATCTTTCATGAGACAGGATGAGCCCCTACCTCACAGTTACTTATTTTGCTGATACGTATATGGAGAATGGTCACTGGATGTCTCTACTGTAACCTGTTGCTGGCCACTGGCTTCCTGCAAATAAAAAGGAAGGCAAGTCATGAGACACAAAATCAAGCAGCATTACCTGCAATTTGTATTTCCACTTGACTCATGCAATTAACAGTCTTCAAATCTAAAATCTTCATCACATTTCTCAAGTGAGGTATTCTAAATCTGAGGTGTTAATTTCACCTCGATGAATATTTCAGCAAACAGAGGAATTAAATGATCATGCAAACTTTGTACTTCCTCAGATGCTTTCATGATAATGAAAAGAAAACCCCTCAAACTTTTGACAATATATAAATAAATAGAGAGAGCAAATAACTGCTAGAATATTTTCTATCTGTAGATGTAAAAGAGCATCCTGTCCCTCTCCTTTTGAAGGGGAGGGAGAAGAATGAGATCTACTTACCACACAAACACTATGAGTACTGTGATGGGGTTGGCACTAGGCAACACAAAGAATTGTAGATGGGACTTTGCACCAGGCTCCCCAGAAACCAGGCAATTAATTCAGCTGAGAGTGCTCTGGCAGACAGAGCAATCAGGTAATTACCAGAAGAACTTCTCTGATCCACATGGGCAGATGCACCAAAATGAATCAAACAAATTCTGGAGTTTCTGGATAAACAGACTTTGAAATTAAATGGGTTTTTTTTACAGGCTCTGGAAGAGACTGTCTGGCACTCATTCTGAATATATGAGCTGCAGCATGCCTTGTCTAGCTCCTCTGTTAAAGCAGTACTGACCTATGAAAGGCTGTAAGGTAAGCCAAAGTAGGAGATGAATTATTCAGTTATGCTCTCCAACAAAAGTAATAAATTCCTGTTCGATTGAGAGATATATTAGACAAACATGCACAATCTCCTGAGATGCCAGGGTCAAATCAGGATTCTTTGCAAAAAGCTACAATCAAGGTCTGCTGGCAGATAATTTTGTACACAGGTAAACTAAGTGAAAGATCAAAACTACAATACATTCCCTGGCTTGTTACTACTGGAGTTATGTTTGACAAAACACAGGGTTTGCCTGACCTATGCTCATGGAGCAGATTGCTCTGAGTGTGTACTGCCATAAGTACAGGTAATTCTTTGTTGTAATACTGACTATATTAGTTGAGAATAATGACATTTCATAGTTTTAATACAGGTGGCATTCACAGTACATTCACAGTTACAATATTTGCCTTTGAGCACTAATTTTCCTAGGAAAAAAAAAATGTGTTAATATTTCTTCTCGCTGGTCTTTTATAAAATATACTGACCTCAACAGGAACTGCTGCTGTCTGGACATGTGTGTACTGGGGGATGTAGGCTCCTTGCATAGCTGTTGTGGCTGGCATGTACTAGAAAGACAGATACCATTACATTGAGTGAAAGCCCAATATAAAAGTATTCAAAATACCTGTCATGGTATTGCTTAACAGATATTGACTGTTTCCCTAAAGCAATATACAGGAGAGAAAGACTTTTGTGTCTGAAATCAATTGGTTTTCCAGAAAAGTCATTTATCTATTTTAAGAAAATATAAACTTGGACTTCAAAGACTATGTAAAGGACTTTTCCTTCTCTGTTAATCCCAGCCATAATATTTTCTTTTTTTAACCCCTTCTGGTCTGAAAAGAAGGGTCTTGCAGTTTAGAGGCAAGTCTGAATCTCTTCTGATTTAACTTCTGTTCCACACTTCAAGAGATTAGAGTTGCAGAAAGAAATATAAAGAGTAAAACTAACTATTTTTAATCTTTTGAATGCAACTCTGAAGTTACCTCCAGGATGCCTTTCATTTGTTTTGGTCTATTTTTATTTACTCGTTTCCAATTTCTGATCAGTTAATAGACTGAATAAAAGCTGATGAATATAATTTTAAAATGGAGACAGATCCTAATAATTTACTGGACATAAAATGACTTATAGGATTACTTTTTCCCACATGCAAACTGCACAGGGATACTGTGATCTACATGCAGTATTTTCTACTTGGGTAAGTTCTATTTTGTATGAAATTGCTACATACTGTTCCAGTACTGCCTAATGAAAGATGACTCATCTGCTGTGTCAGAGGGCTTATCATTGATGCAGGCTGTAGTGACATGGTGTGGTCCATGGAGGGAGTCAGAACAGCACCCTGTTAAAACAGAAACAAAGAAATGGTTGCAGCACTCAGATTTAATTTTTGATTTGAGAGTCTAAGTATGGAGTCTCCTTCTGAGGGGATGTACCACGAGAACTCTCCTTAATCCCAGGCACTGACTTGAAAAGCAAGTCTGAGGCATTCTGAATATTTCACTTGAGCATCTGCAGATGCTCAAGGTGGAAGACCTGCTTTGACTTCCTGTTGGACATTCAACTGATGTGCAGTACACTTGAGAGATCTGCTGAAAATGCTTTCCAAAATATGAGTTTAACCAGATGCTGACTTGAAAGCAAAAATTTGCACATGTTACCTGGTACAGATTCACTCAGCTTAAGCTTTGGAATTTCATGCTTCAGGAAGAAACTTTTATCTCATCTTTAGGAATGGTGGCTTTGGAGTTTGTGTTCCTACCCATCACACACAATGTTCACACACGAGGCAGCTGCCCTGCTTAGTGGCTGCTTTCATTAGCACACACATTTCAGAAGAGTGATTTAGCAGTGCTGATTCTTTGTCTAAATACCAGCTGCTCTTGATGATATTTCTATTGCTTCGCTACCATTTTGTTAGATTCATAAAAATTATACTCCAAACTTCTAAACACTTTAGATTGTTAAATATGGACAGCACACAGGTTTTCAGAGTTAGCTGAAATGGAAAATTATCAAGAAATTTCATTTTATCATGTTCCACAAAAACACATTTCCAAATATTTTGTATGACTTATGCTTGCAGAAGGTGTTGATTAAAATTAATGGAGACTCAAAACAACAGAAATAATTGCAGTGTACTGAAAGCAAATATTTTGAATCAATAACTAATCCTTAAAATGAAAAAAAAAAAGAAAAAAAAAGAAGTATAGAATATACTTGGAAAAACAACCATGTGATCAGTGTAGATGAAATGAGTCACAGGCACATCAAACACTGAAAGAATTTCCTGTCTGTAGACTGCAGGCTTCTCTGAAAAGCAAATGAGCAAGACAGCACCTGTCTTTGCACAGGCCAAAACTGAACTTCAGTCTAGAATCTAGGTCTTTATTTGCAACTGTGAAATCTCATCTTGTGTACCTGTGAAACTAATACACCTAAACTAATACCCCATTATATCAACTCTTGTCTTTCACAGCATTATCTGCAGGATGTTGTTCTATGAAAATCTGTGTTGCTAGAGAAGGAAGTTAAAACCTACTCTGTGTACGTGTATTTAACATCAAAAACCACAAATACAACAACAATTAAGTGTGTGAGAAGGTGTTCTGGTTCAACATCACCTTCTCTGCATGCCCAAGAAGAAAATGTTCTGCCAAGATGATTTACATTCTATAATCTGCATGGAGAGGTTAATTAAAGTCAAGACCATATCCCTTCTGCATCTGGAAACAGACCTGTTTGTTAACTGTGGGAGTGCATGTATTCAAGTGCCTGTTGTTATTAGTAATGCTCATCTCAGGAAACCCAGTAGGTCTCAGATGTAATGGTACTTAATTGGCAAATGACACAGACAAGAAGCGAAATGTCACAGGAGAGTAGAGATCAGAATGCCTGACAGTCTGGTTCAGATGCCACAGCCAGAAGTGTAGGGAGACCAGCATTACTCAGGAGTGGTGAAGCCAGAACAAGCTATGCAGGTTTTCTCAAGTGAGTGCCCATAATGTCATTCATATCACCACATCCATCTGTCTTTCACAAATTACCCGGTCTGAACTATTGTAGACCTATTCTAAAACACTGGGTCTCCAATTTCAGCTCCTGAAAGGTAGACAGTATGTAAAGCATTTGGCATTTGCAAAGTGGTTTCCATTTCAAGTAAAATAAAATAAAACAAAACCAAAAAAAACCCAACACCACTACGTTTCCTCTTGGAAGTTTTCTCTAATGGTCCTCATCACATTGATACTCTGAAGGTAGCTTACTTTTTTTCCTAATAAAATGAGGCCCCAGTTCAGGTTACTGTCTTTGTTTCATTTTTCATTTTGATCCATAGAAGTAATTAAGCAGGAACTGACATACTTCCTGTGGTTTAAAGTATGTAAAGTGTTTATATAATAGATAAACACAACAATGGAGAAGCATAAAAACTTACTGGGTGCTGCATTATATATGGTTGAGGCTGCATCCAAGAAGGACTCTGAACCTAGAACAAAATTGGCATTTTATTTTTCATTTAACACATTACTCCAACTTAGATATAGTAATAACCTAAATCATGTTAACATGCCTCCTCCCTTATTTATTGACTTTTTAACCTAATTAGTCCCTCTGTGGAACAACATGGATTTCTATGAAAAATGTATTCATTGTAACCTGTAAATCAGAGACAAGATTTGGAGACCATACACCACATACACCTTTCAGAACAGAAGACAATGTTTTTAGTGCAGGTTTCAGAAACAGTGAAAGGGGTCAAATAGATGAATGGCAGATTTCTGCTACATTGAAAAAGGAAACTCCTTCTGCCTCAGAAATTCCTTTGTGCAAAAGTAATTGGGATCTCCAAAAGTATAGCACCATTTGCCTTCTGGTGTGATCTGATTAAAATAAATTATTGTATTTTCACAACTGAAAAAACCCCAGGAATTCTGCTGTAATTCTGCTGTAAAAAGATCAGGAATTATTGTTCCAGGAAAAAGGAGATTTAGGAGTACTGTTTTCTGAGACATTGTGGTGTGTTATTCCCAAAGCACAGGAAGAGGAGGAGGTTCTGATGAGAGTCCCTGCTCTTGCAACAAGCACATTTTCTCTCCAAAATCAGCGACCACCCAAATACTTCAATTGCAAGAGAATGCCTAACTTTGCATGACAAAGTGAAATATAAAAAGGGAGTGTAAAGGTTATATTGTTATCCTGGTTAAAAAGAGCTGGTTGCAACAGCTCTCTGAAAAAGTGTGCAAGAAAAACTAAAGGTAAGGACAAAAATGTTTCCTCTCCACCTGCTGTAGGTATGTTGGGTAAGGCAGGAATCTGACCTGCACACAGAGCAGGCTCACCACTGCTGCTGGACATTTAAAACCTTTTAAATGCCTCTACCATCATTCCCAGAGTTCTGTGAACAGGACAGGTAAACACACAGCTTTGAAAAAAATCCAGGTGAGGCATTTTCTGGAAGATGAAAATATTTCTTGCCTCTTTTTGGTACTTAGTTTCAAAGCAGAGTTGGGTTTTGGTTTTTTTTTTTTTTTTTTTTTTTTTTTCAGTCAGGAAAAGAGCAAACAGGAGTTCAAAAATGGAATGGAAAAGACTGGAACACTCCCTTTCCTCAGGCAAAATCTTAATGGCAAAAATACCGGTACAGCCTGACTAAAGCTTTGGCTAATCTCACACTTTGATAGTAACTGGCTCAGTGCAGTCATTTGGATATACAGGGGTTGCAGAAACAAACACTAGCCAAAACTTTATTAAATTTGTTTACCTGAATAAGAATAAATCTAGCAGCAGGTTATACCATGCCTCAAAGAAAAAAATAAAACAAAAAAAACTCCAAAAAACCTTTTGCTTGTGTGAGACATGCTGTTGTGTAGAAGACAGAAAGCTGCAGGTTTCAGTGAGAAGGGATCAGTTATAAAGATGTGACTAATACTCAAATTGTGAAACTCTTCTGGCCACGAACCTCCTTCCTCCCCAATACAGAATACTTCAATTTAATTTTCAATTCCAATTACTGTGTCACTTCAAGCATAATGATATTAATAACTCCATCCACAATAATTTAAGCTCCATGCCATGTATATTGAAATCCTTGTAACTACATTTCTGGAAACATAATGGATTGTGGTCTGTCTATCTCAATAAGCCCAAAAAATAATACTGTATTGCTAAGTAGTATGTTTCCATGCCAACTTCCAATTTTTACTTGGATTCTGAATATCAGAGAGTCATATATTGATAAATAATTTATATTTTAATAAAGAATAGCAGTTAATTTTACTGAAATATTTTCCTGGGTAAGAACTTACTGTAATTTCTGAGGTAATGCAGTACCAAGCAGAATGATTCAGTATACTGACAAATACAGTCTAGCACTGTCTGCCAAGAGCAAACATTGTGTTGCATAAGTCACCTCAGAAATTAATATAAAAATAATGCAGCTGCCCTTCAAACCAGAGAATGCTGTTTTAACTCCTACACAATACTTTGCTCATGCAAGACGGCATTAGATGTCCAGACTAATATGAGACAATTCTTCCTCATGCTCCTCTCTTGGAATTGAAGGCTACATGGAAATTTCTGCAGGATACAGCTGATGAAATGGCCCACAGTGCCTCTGCCAGCCTCCTACCTCCCTTTACACACCCTTCCACACTCATTCACACACAGAGCACATCAGAAAGCTCTGCATGTCTCTCTCACTAGAAAGCAAACAGCCTCTTCTTCCCCTGACACATAGAGGTAAGAATCTTCTAAATTTATTTAGTTTGGGTTATTTATGACCTGAATCACTGCTGTTTACTCCATCTATGTGTTAAACAGTAAAATGCCAAAAAAGCTCATAATTTGGCATACAGTGCCATAATTGGCATATCTCAAGTAGTAATTACAGAGCACACATCCGAGACTGCCATACTAGTTGTATTTAAAGCGAGTTCTTTGTAAACTGAAATGTACAATGCCCTAAAATTGAGGATTGCTAAGAGATCTATATCAAAGTGCTAAAACTGTTCCATGTAATTTCCCAATGTGTTGAATTGTATATCAATATCCCTTGCGAGGACTCAAGATGGCACCTATCAAAATCCCTCTTCAGAAAGCTTTGGACTGAAAACGTCCACAATTTATATTTTAATTCATTATTCAAAATAAAGTAGCCTTTGGTTTAGAAATACTGTCCTAGGCTATTAAATGCTTTACTCCTAATACAAAAACACTGAATTTGAATTCCAAAGTAATTTGACCTCGGAGCTCTTTTTTTAAAATTTCCTTCTCTAATGTGAAGAATGTTTCTGTACCCTCTTAGTACAACTACATAAGATATTATTGTTGGGCTTTCTGAGAAAAACACAGAGAAAAGCTCAAAATGCATGGAGAGCATCTTTAAAAATAAATTTAATTAAACCAATAAGGCTTTAAATAAAGAATAATTACTCATATATAGTGGTGACATTAAAATAATTTGCCTGAGAGAAAATGAAAAATCTCCCATGAAAGGCAGAAATGGCTACAAATCCCTCAGCCATCAGCACAAGTTGGGGACTTGGTATTGCAAGACACCAGGGTCTCATTAAAGCACTGTGCTTCCTGAAACACACACTCAGGTTTTCAGGCTGTCACTTTCATGCTGTACAGCACAAGGAGGCCACTTCATTAAAATGTAACATTATTGGAAACCTCATAAAACCAGATGCAACAATTGATAAATAAACATAAGCTCCAATGAACCATTTCAGCTACCAAGCTCTAAATACAAACCTGGTATGTAGAAACTGGAGAAGCAATATATGGCGTAATAGATGTCTGAGTGATCATTCTGTTTGCTGTAATACTGTAGGGTGATGGATAAAATCTAGAAAATGCAGAAATATTTATTAAATGCTAGTTCTGTGCATCTTTCATAATGCAAACATATTTTTTCTTAGTGTGACATTACTCAACATACCCATTTTGTAAAGCAGCTGTGGTTGGATCATATGTGAGTGTCATTCCAGCCTTAAAAAAAAAAAAAAGTGGAAAAGAAAGAGTGGACAAAATAAATTTTAATTGTAAATTATTTCTCTTTAGTTGTCTCATTTTTAACTGAAAATTTGTATTGAAATAATTTATTAAAACTTAGGGAAAGGTTAATTGACAGAAGTAAGTATACAGTGAAGAGAATTAGCAATATTGTTTGTGAATACAAGTTTCCATGTTCCCATTATGAGGAACAAAATGCAACCTATTAAACACCTGGCTAAAAGTACATGTGTGTTTGAGATTCAGGGCATGCAGATGATTATGTTAGGGTGTTGCCTACAATATATGACCTATAAGGTTGAATGGGGACTGTAGTTTTTCAGAAGGCACATTTGAATTTTCCTGTGTAATATAAATGAGGCGTTTGGGCTTGCTAGCCACAGTAAGTCTATGAAACTATTATCTTGAACATTAAAGTTTAAAACAACTGTTGACTAAAAACAATAATGCTGCATGGCACTGGTATACTATTTTAATCTTGTGAAAGTGGTGTGCATTTTAGTGTTGCATAGATCAAAGGATTATTTCTGCATGTAAGCACAGTTATGTGCTGGTAGTTTAATAATATGAGAAAGCTGAAGTTTATATAATGACCAAGTTGAAGGAGATTTTATTGTTCACTTCAATGAGACAGGACTCGGAGTTTCACATTTTGCCTTTTCTCCTCAGAAAAAAGACATGGTTAAGTGTTTTGTTTTACAGACACACAAACTGTCAGGTAAGAGCTGCTTGCACATTTTTAATATGCCAAAGACCCAAGCCAAGAAGTCTCAATGCCTATCATTTTCCTAAGTATTCATTATTGCACACCCACACTAAAGCTTGAAGAGAGGACTTACAAGTCTCACCTCGCCTTCTCTGTGCCATGCTCTTCCATTCTGTATGTATTTATTCTGATTCTGCCTCTTCTTCTGTCCTCCATCAGCAAACTTGCACAATAAAGGTTCTGCAGGAGCTGAGAAGAAAGAAGAAAAATTAGTTGAAGCAGCATTGATACCTAGGTGCTCAACTCTCCAAATGAGGTATGGTTTTAAGTTATATTCCAAATATGACACTTAAATAACATAGAGCTGTATTACAGCATCAACAGCTGTTCAGCATAGCACAAAGACAGCTGCCACACACAAACAGTGCATCTGGAATGCCTTATCTATTTGATTTTGAACTACTGCTGTAAAACCTGTTGGAAGGAAGCATGGTCTGTATATCCTGAGTATGTGTCTCTTGGTCTGGATTCAACAAGAACTGTCATCTAAATTCTGAGCTTTGTCTCTTTGGAATTGTATCTAAGGAGGATGGAGAAAAAGTCTGGCCAAAGGTCTGTAATACATTCTCCCCACCCTTTGGAGGTTTCAGTAATGTCCCAAAATGTACAAGTGCTTTACTCATCCAGAAGAGGCATCTTTATGTCCTGAGGCCTTGCTCTGAGAAAATGCCACAGTTGTCCATTCCCATTTTATCCCTGCTCTATAAAGAGCACCCAATGCAACCAGAAATTCTTCAAGATTGTCCTTTGGGGGTTTTTTGCATACTGCCATGAAACAGCATCACCATACTTTACTATTTTTCCTTGTTGTTGTTATTATTATTTTTCCTAATACAATCCTGACCATGACCTCAATTTTTAATGTCAGAATTGAAGCAGTGAAAAGGTTTGCATAGCATTCTTTTTTTCCCTGTTCTTAGCTTCCACATTTCCAAGTACCTATGGCTGAAGCACAGCTCTGCTGCATCACACCACACCCTCCCTAATCACAGGGTGGAAGCACTGTTATGACTTGGATGTAAACTCTTCTCTGCCAATAATTCCTGACACATGAGCTGTCTAAGCTTTACCATGACACTCCTCCAGTCACTCTCTGTTTGGAAACATCTTCATGAGACATGGCTGGACCTGAAAACATACAAGTTTCCAAATGCAGAGTAAACACATGGGGTGGGAAGGCCACCTGCAAAAAAACAACCCCAAGAAAAATTTTCAACAAAATCTATTAATATAACCATGGTGAGTGCTGATGTCTCTTCACCCTGTCTGCATTTGCAAAAGATGATTGGTACTGAAAACCTCAGGGATGCGTAACCTCACAAAGAGCTTGACTTTTAAAACTTTGGCACAAAACAGGCATTAATGGCCCAGTCATCCCTGGCTTTGGATGTCACACCTAAAACACTAGCTCTGTTTCTACTGGAAAAATATCCACTTCCTGCATGACACATCTTTTGACAGCCTTCTCTATAAAAAAGGAGACAGAACTGGTGTGTGGTTCCCCGTCTCACCTCCAGCAGTGACCACACAGGTCAGAGACCTGGACGTCTCCTACCTGGGTGCTGTTATACAGAGTGTCAGACTGTAACATTAAACATGACAACCAAATAAATTTAAAATGTATTATCCTTCAGAGAATGGTAATTAAAACTCTATAATCATAAAATAAACCAGGAAAAAGCTAGGTTAATGCCACTGGAAAAATATAGGAGACCTATGGATGATGAGTAAATGAACAAGGAAATAACAGAAACCTTAAAGTAGGAGAAAAAATGGAAAATATTGTCTTCAAAACCTTGTATTTCTGAGGGGATCTCTGGCATTAACAAAACTGACTTTTGTTTTGAGGTCTTCTATTATGTGAAGCAACTTCTGTTTCAACATATTTGGAGCAAAAAGGTACTATATCAATATGGTGATGGATGATTCGATGCTGCTTTGTAAAAGCTATATTCAATAACCTTAGTCATAGCACACAGCATTTCAGTCCATACAGTTTGGCTGAAATAAGAGGAGGTAATCTCAGAATATGTTAGCCAATATGGATAAATTTCTCAGGTTCTGATCTGAAATAATTTTGGTTGGTTTGACACAGAGTGGAAAACAAAAATCCATTGGACACTGAGAGAGGAGGTCCAAATACTGAAGTTAACTGCCTTAAATTAAAAAAAAAGCTCTTCCCCAAGTTGAACATCTTTGTCTATTTTTACATTATTTCAAAAATACTATTTTGTGAGGAGCATATGTGACTTCCAAAATATGCATATAAAATTTTGGATGAAAAATCAAAATTTCATTTCAAAATTCAATTTCTCTGGCATGAGAACAGTACAGAAAGACATCAGAAAAAGATTTCTGGCCCTGACATTCTGTATTATAGCACTCACAGGTAGTAAATGCTTTATTTAAACCTGCATTATGCTTTCTTCAAAAATCCCTACAATGAATTATAAAAAAACTTTTTAGAAAGCATCATTTGTGCTTGCATTTCCCATCATTGTCTCAACATAAATATCTTTTCTTAAAAAAACAGAGTAAACCCGTCCAACTGTTTGAATAAAATGTTCATAAAAACCTATTTTAAGAATAAATCTGAATTTTTTTGTCAGTAGATAACTCAAAACAGCTACATTTTCTATGATTAAACATCTTCTGTGTTACGTTGTAAAAATTCTCCAACAAATTTAAAGAGGAAGAAAAAATGGAGTCAGAATTATACACATATACTGGATTTTGCATACATAATATCCAAAACCTGCATCAATGAAGAAACCCAAGCATTTAAAGAGCTATCGATTTGTGATCTACTAGAAGTTAGTGCTCACACTAAAAAACCCCTTGCAGACCATCTATTAAACACAGCACTTCTGTGAGCAGGCTGTACAGCATTTGCCTTCCCTGATTCTGCTTCAAGATCTGGCTGCTGACACTGGGGACAGCTCCAGTGGAAAGCCCAACTGCAATTTTTGGCTGCTCTTCCACACACGTGACCTGAATAACACCGTGTTCACTCCTGCAGCAACACAATGACTGATGGTCACCAGAGGGAGGCTCGTGAGAAACAAGACAAACCTTCTTGGGTTTATCTTGACCCACTGATCTCCCTCCCACCAAAGAATGAACATAGACCTTACTCTTTTTGAAATTAAATCTGAACCTTACTTATTCAGCTTACTTTTTCTCATTGTTTACAAGAATATGCAACACATTCTCTCTCTTGCATATACGTGCAAGCATGTGACAGAAAAATATTTGAACAAAAAGCTCTCACAATTCCTACAAACCAGTTAAGCAATCTTTTGTAGTACAGGAAGGAAGGGAGAGTCATTTTTATTGTTTAATTGCTGGGAACTATGCAGGCCCAGTGATGAAGCAGATCATTAATCATTCAGTGACTTGTCTGTATGTGCAAGACAAAGGCAGAGTACAAATATTCAGAGTTGCATTCACAGCTGAGAGGTACCTGACATAAAAGGCTACAACTTATAGTGGAGTTAAGCTTTTGCAGCTAGGACAGCACATTTGACCTGCCCACTCTTCTGACACCCAGGGCAAACCAACACTGCCAATGGTTTGCAGGTGCCTGTTGAGCTGCAGCTACTGAGGGGATCTGGAACCACAAGCTTTCCTGGCCTTCAACATCAGGGCTTTAGAACTTGGGTGTGGAAAGTGCTGACCATCTCCTCCCACCCTGAATCACCCTCCTCTAGGGTTAATGTTTTTCCATAAGAGAGATGTGAATGTGATATTAGTCCAGAGAGTAAATTCTTCCTTGTTGTAGACACTTTGCACACATCTGTACATTAGAATTCAGTTTGTCTTTGTTCAGTGTCTACCCAAATTTGTACCAGGGGATACTATAAATGCAAAACCAAAACTCATGTTCTTTGTTGGACCTTGAGTTTGCACCCTTGACTTTACATGGCTAATTTTATCAACTTTTTAATAAACCCTACTTTCAGTTACTGAAAAATACAACAAAATAGTTTAAAACCACTATTCCTTTAGTCAGTTTTCAATTAAACTGCATCTTTTAGAGACTTTCATTGCTTATTTTCTAGTGCAAAACATATGGGACCTAATGAATTCTGACATTAAAACATGATTTTAATGATAGAGCCAGCCTGTACAGCTAGAAACTTTTGCCAAAGGCTGTGGGAACTAAAACAGAAATTGTGCAACGCATGATCAGGGTAGCTTTATATGTTTAAAGAGAAATTCAATATTATACTCTTCACCATCCTAGTCTTCACTTAAACATAATGCTCAGGATTACATTGCTTTAATAATTTATACAAGGTTTAATAATTTGTGACAGAAAGATATTTTGAGTGGTTTTAAGAAGCATTTTTCTCTTCTAATCCTATGTTGCTTCTTAGAACTAAGCAGCAAATTGCAAATTATGGGAGTTAGAGCAGTAAAACCTCTAATTCACAGATTTCACAAAATATTCAGAGTTGATGGTCCTTGTGGGCATCTTCCAGGTCCAAATCTTAAGTGAATGGCCTATACAGGGATCAAGCGTACAGCTTTGGTACCTCAGCACCATGCTCTGAGATCAGCTAAACTAATCTCAGGGTCTTGATAAAAGAATGAAATTTTTGTTCCTCTGCCTTTAGTGTGGCAACCACTGTCAGCCCTTGATATCCTGTAGGAGTGGTTTTTAGACTATGGTTCATGTGTTTTTTCTAAAGGATCTGTGAAAGATATTTGAAAGAAAAATTGAATTTATGGTCAAGTAACTTAAATTCATGAGAGATCTTTGGTGCTGGATACTTTGTAAAGGAAAGAAACTAGGAAGCACTAGAATATGACTGACAGGAGCCAGCTACTTCAGGGCTCCATTTCCACGCCTCCCCACCCTAGAACGATGTCCAAGGCCAGATAATTTCAAGCCATAGTCAGTATCATCCCTGGTGAACCTCTTCCCAGTCTAGTCAAGCACACAGGCAGGAGCAGGGCTTTTACACACTCAATTTTCCCCCCTAAAAGAGAATCTGAGCAACCAATCTCTTTATCCTAAGTGGGAAAGAGAGGGGTGGGCCATGGAAAATTTTTGATTTTTGCATCATCACCATAACCAGCCATTACTGAAGTAAAAACGGCATGGGCTGCTCAGCAAAAACGCTCTTACACCCATTAAACCAAAATCACCTAAGTTCTTTTCCAGTAAAAGGAATATTAAAGCTACATGCTACTGTGACAGGGAGGAGATGCCTTTCAAGACATTGCCCAGAAGATCATTTCTACAATCACTATGGATCCAACACAAGATTAAAAGCCAGTGAACACTGAGTATCATCTTTAGAGGAGGAAGGCTAAGTATGCTGCTGCTCTGCTCTCACTGCTCATCTGCTGGCTCCTGGCTCTTGATACCAGTCTGGTCTGTTTCCTCCAATTCACGTCATACATTTCACAGGAGAATAGAAAAGTTTTAAATATTACATTCTTCACTGAAAACAATGGTTCTTTAAGGAGGAGAGTGAAACTAAATGCAAAATTTACTTTAAAATTACTGAAACTAAATGCAAAATTTACTTTAAAATTACAACAATCATATAATAGTTATATATCATAGCTGAGAAGATAATTAAGTACAAGAAATAAAGTTCTGTGTTTGGTTTTCGGTGACAAAATGGAGAGGAAGTCATAGTCCATAAAACACAACCAGCTAATACAATAACTTACATAAAAAAGGACCAAGCCCAACAACAAATGGTGAAACAAACACTTCACTTCTAGGAGTTTCAGGGTTATACCAACTTGCAGTGCATTTCAAATTGCTCTCTGAGCTAACGTTTCTTCTTCTTTACTGAAGATAAACAAGGACACACTAAATACTGAATATATTTCATTAAGTTAAATAAAGCCTGAATAGCTAGTTATATCTGGGTTTAGCTTGCTTAGCATCACCAATGCCCAGTAACTCACCTAACTCTGGAGCTGACACTTTTGACAGCACCCTGTGTTAATCCCTGGCCTTCCCAGATTCTTAGAGGTTTTATTCATTGTGTCTTCTCATGCTCCAGAGGAGGTTTCACTTATGCTTTCTATAACTGTTTAACCCATTCTTCCATTTAAGCCCAAACTTAGTTAAAATAACAAAGCTGCATTATGAAAGCATGTTTTTGTTGAACAAATGTTCTTCCTCCCACACCTATTTCATTACAGGCCCATCTCTCCTACCCTCTTCATCCTGATAACATGGATGTTTTTAGAGCCAGCTCCCTTTGCTGATTTTAGCCAAGTTTCTAGGACACAATGTTTTAATTTAAACACAGATCTGGTTTTATGATTTTGTTTTGCATGTGTTTGAAGTTGATCCTTTATAATCCCAATGGTCGCTAATCTATTTCAAAACAGTTTCCTAATCTTTGCTTGTTCAAGAGCTTTCCTACTGTCATCCAGTTTTCTCTCGGCAGGCAGTCCAAAATCACAGTTGCCTCATGACCCCACCCCATGTTTTGGCAGACTGCAGTATACTATGATGCATAAATTGAATTCTCGACTAAGGCTGCATTATTGGACAGGTGCTTGCTATGTGGTATGGAACTCTGGGAGGAATTTGATCTCCATAAAAACCTTTGCAAGGAGCAATGAAACTTCACCAGCACAGAAACATAAAGCTGAGACTGTGCCCTATACAACAAAATTGAGGGTCTTTAAAAACCAAGATTCTCACAACTCCCTTATGCACCTGATTATTTGTCTCATTTTCAGTATAATGGAAAGTGAGACCCATCCAAATTTCAAACATTTGGAGTTATCTGTTTCTGAGTGACTGAGCTAGACACCCTTTGTAACTGCAAGGACACTCTCTGGAGGTGTGTTTTTCTTTTCTTGTTCTGGACAGAGAGCCTGGACAACTGTTTTGCAAAGGAAGCATTAGAAGTTCAAGCCTGTGAGATGGATTATATCTTGAGAAAACTGCTTAGTTTCCACTTTCAGAAAATTGACAGTTCTCTGCAAATTTCTTGTCCCTAATTCATCATATTTTTATGTTAAATGTTTCCTTCAGACTGCAAAAATCATTCCTGCAATTCCATGCATGAAGCTTTTATTCCAACCTAGTTGAACCTCATCATGTAAGGGTGCAACTCCAGCTTCAGCCAAGACCCACTGGAGACAGATCATGATTAGCAATGACATGCTTGATGGCTCATTCATTGAGAAGAGGAGAATGCAAGTGAAAATAAAACTTAACAAACTAAAAAGCACTGATAGGAGCTTCTGTTGCAGATGTTTAGTGTCGTTACTGTCTGTTTATACATAGGTTGTAACATTTTTACTAAATGTAACAAAGGAAAAATATAACTAAAGCAACAAGTGCAACAAGTGCTTAAATTTACCAAATCTTTGTAACAAAGTTTTAACTAAATAATAACACCAGCAATTAATCCTTGTGCAAAGGGACGGCAAAAGCAAGGCTAGGGAAGTCAAAACACTGCATTACATTAGTTTTGCCGAAGGGAGTGGTTTCCTGTGCTCTGAAGCATTTTCCATACTTCCAGCAGCACAGACTGCCTCAAACTGGAGCAATCTTTCAGGGATGAGGCATGTTTGGAGTTTTACTAAACAAGCCACATTCTTGTCTGCCTGCCGAGGGTGACTTTCCTCCTCCTCAGTGACAGGGTCTGGCTGTACAGAACATTTCACCACTGGGATAAAGGCAGCCTCCCCAACCACATCAACGCTGTAATTTGCAAAATTCCCACTTGGGATTCTCAATAAAATGCCCACTGAAAGCTGCCTGGAATGCCAGGCATGTATTCTTTCCTTCTTTATTGTCCTCTTTACTTTCTATTTTACTCAGCAGCACTGAATTTCCTCTCCTCATTTTTCAGTATTCATGGAATATACATTTTGTCTCTTAGAAACAGTGCTGACAAAGCAGACAAACTGATGAGGAACTTGGTGTGACAACAAAATTGTACTAAGCCTGCTCTGAATTCTGCCTTGCACAATATTTCTAGAAGCAGCATTCTATGCTGATCTCCTTCCATTTTCCCGAAGGACTTTAAAACCTACACTGACTTGAGGGTTGCAGCTCCCCAGTGAATGATCATGCCAGGCACTGCTGCAGATTCCATTTTTTTCCTAAGCAAATATTTTTTTGAAAATGCTTTGAAAAAATCATCAACAGATGACAAAACCAGCCCATTTTGCCTCTGAAAAAAGCCCTGTCCATGGAAAAGCAGCCAAATTCTGTTCAGATAGATATTTGTTTCCTCACTTCAACTGGGATTACATTGGATGCAAATTTGTACATAGCTGGCATCTTAGCTGCTTGTTTCTCTGCTAGGAGAGAACACTACTAGATTCCTAGAAAAGGTTTACAACAGAAAAGCGATATACTGTGTTCCAAGCAAGCATTACAGCCATCCAAAAAGACAGAGTTTAATTTTAATAAGCTTGCCTCTAAATGAGAAGCCAGATACAACAATCAGTGTAACAGGCTTCCACCATGTAAGCACTAACCCATTCATACATCTTGTAAGAAATATATGCAACATACCAGAAACTCCGGTGGTGTCTTTATGAATTTTCCATTAAAATGAGCAATCACTGCTTCACATTTTTCTGTTGACTCCATCCTTTGAAAATAAAGAATAATTTACATAAATTAAACACTGAAACAGATTCCCATGTTTGTGATTTTTTTAAAGCACATTTCTTGCTTTTTCTCAAATCATATTTCTTGTTTTTCCCCTCATCACTGCTCTGGCTTGCTTTCCCATGTGTGAACAATGGAGATGATGTTTTCTAAGAACATATAACTTCAGAAAGGCAAAGCCAAACTCAATTAACATTTTATGCACTCTGAGACCAAAGTCAGTGCCAAACTGAAAATAATGTTCCTGTATACTTCTTATATACTGTAGCTGTCCAAGCTGCCTCAAGTCCCTCTCTTGTCTTGAAAGAAGCAGAAGGACTGACTCACCATCATTCATAACTGAATCCTTACTGTCCATGCTGCATGCAGCAAAGGTTAATGCCACTCTTAAGAGAGGATTCAGAGCTGTCTGTACAGTTTAAGGGTAATAAACTCAAATAGAAACCTGCCTGACTGCATGACCCAAACTGACTTGGCAGCTTTTAGCTTATACACATCATCTCCACTAAATGATGCACCTGGCTCTTTTTTAATTGTCTCCAAGTTCCAAACAGGAGCCAATACCAGCAGAGCTGTGTTGGCTGTTGAGAATGTGTCCAAAATCTTGAGCAGGTTTGTGCACTCATGCTATCAGATCTAGACTGAACAGACTGGGCAGGGGGGCTGGAGAGCCCCTGTTGGCCTGGGAGGGGCCTCACCTGCAGTGAGGATGTGCCAGCCCTGACTGTCACCTTGGACTCAGTCACACTGAGCAACTCAGATGTGCAATTACAACAAAATATATTTTAAAAGAACTGTTTTTGCAGCCGCCTGCAAGATGATGTTTGGTTAATTTGAACAGATAATTTCTTTTCAGTTGCTCATTAAGTTCTGTAATTCATATCCACAAATTAGGCCAATGGCCTCAGCAGCAAAAAAAACAGGACTAAAAATTCCTAAGTCTTGGCATCTCTTTAATTCTGATATCCTTTCTGCACAGGCTGACAAAATACAAGTATAGATAACAACCAGTATCACCAAAAAGCCAGATTGAACAAGAGGTTTTCCTAATGATTCCAAAAATATCTCTTAGAGAATTTTCAGAAGTTCTGGATTATTGGATCTGCATCAAAGAAATCTAATTTTTTTTTTGTCTCACATGAAACAAACAATATAATTTAGTTTCAGACTCAAGTCTCGACTTGATAAAATACATTACTCCCTATTAACCTAATAAAAGCTTCCCAAAGGCAAGAAATTAAAATATTTATTTAATGTCTACAGGGTTTTTTTAATTTTAACTTTAATTAATTATCCAAGAATTTTCCAATACAAGAAAAATGTTCACCTTGTTGAAGAAAGACGTTCTAACTAGATATAGAAGCAATACTTATCCTATAAGTTAGGATATATACATATTTATGTATATAAATTAACACCTATATAAAAACAACTTCACTCATGTATATATAAAACATAAAATGCATAATAGAATAACTATTGAGAAAGTACTTTAAAACTATTCTATTTTAATGTCTTCAATACAAGTGAGGTCTTGGATACACACAAGTCTTTTTGACTTTTGCATATGATTCCAGAACACTTCCAGCTACATTAGGAAAAATACATCCTACCATATTTCCTACCTTACCACTGATTCAAGGTAGTGGTGGTAAACAAGTTTAGGGAGAAGAGACTGAATGAGAGCAAAATGCCAACTGAATTTTATAGTGGATGTTAGTGGATTCTACTCTTCACAGTACCGAAAAATGAAAGCTACACATAAAACCCACATATATTAATGAAATTAAAATGCCCAGTTAATTTTACCCCACTTACTGATTTTTTCAAAAGGGGATAGGAAGAAATTTTAGCAAAGCCCAAACTTGCTGGTTTTCCCCTCTTAAATAATGAATATTTTTCTATTATTTCTAATTTTGTTCCTTTGTTATACCTTCTTGAAACTTGATAGTTTGACAAGCATATGAAGTTTGGGTTCAGGAGGCTGGTGGGGGAAGACATTTGAAAAAAAACAAACTAAAAATCACAGTGCCGTGAAATATCCCCCAGCCAACTCACAGGAAAACCAATTCCTAAAAATTTTGGCCACATCAGGAGATAAATTTGTTCAGTTCTTTTCTGTGCACTAATTTTAGATTCTGATATTTGTTCAAATACAAAGCTATTGTAATATTGGCTGAACATCTGAATTACTGAAATTTGATTTCAGTACTTTAAGAATGCCAATTCTTTGCTTGAAGCATGCTTTTATTTTCGATAATAGAAACCTTCAATTTAAAGCCTCTAAATTTTGATTGTTATAGTAGGTTTAAAGCAGGACTTACATAAATAAAAACAGCACAGAAAAGACTTTGATGAAGAGATCCCAGAAAAAATAACTACATTAACTAGAGAAAAAGTAGATTCATATGGACAGAATATTTAGGAAATATTTCCTAATTTATGGAAAATATTTGTTCTTGTTGATTTGGGTGAGATATTTCACTTAGCACACAAATATTTTAAGATGAGATTTACTGTAAGTGAATAAAAAATATTTTCTTTCCCAGCTGACATCATGTTAATGAGCCTGAAAATTCAAAGGGCTGATGTTCAAAGAGCACTGATGAGTTCATTTTCTCCAAGGAACTAATGAAGAAAAATAAAAAAAAAAAGGCGTGGGGGTGGGGAAGAAGGATACTCCTTCTGGTCTGCTGCCTGGGATTCAAACTTCACAATCCAGCAGTCACAGAAGTCTCTGTAAAGCATCACGCAACCCTTGCTTACTGACTCAGGGATAGAGGAGAAAGGAGAAGTACAGAAAAGGGAAGGAAGTGGTTTAGAGTGAATTCTTACTCTAGATAATTGTCCAGTAAGAGCAATAAATTTAGATTTAGCCATCTAAGCAAGATGAGGCACAGCTCTACCAAAGGAAGAATCAACAAAACCCTGCTGGATAACTCCATTTCAATCTTCCTTCTCTTTACAAACTTTATCATTTTCAGTAATTTCTGCCTTTTCCACCTATTCTTGCATTTTTAATCAAACAAAGGAAGAAGGCTGCCAGCATGGCTCACAGCCCCGAGGTACCTTGCAAAGCCAACGCCACGGCTCGTCCCACTCGAGTCCCGCAGTATCCTGGTGGAGATCACCTGCCCAAAGGGCTTCAGCATGTTCTCAAGCTCCTGCTCATCCATTGACAGAGGCAGGTTGGAAATGTATAGGTTAGTCGGGTCTTGTTCTTGTTGCTGAAAGAGAAGCAAAACCAATTGTTATTGTTGTTTCCACTGACATTTTGAATTTAAAACAAACAAGTTCATATGAATTCCGGCGCAGATTTTTACTTCTCAGGCCCTTTGTTAAGTCTACTCTTTCCTAGTATTAGTGACCTCCATCTTCTGCCAGTGCCTGCAGCATTCCAGAGAAAGTTTCCTTTCTCCTATTACTGCTGACACTGACATTTTAAAGTAGAGATAAAGGTGAATAATTGACCAGTTTATAGTTCATGTTAAAACTCCATGTTTCAAATTTTTCTGAAAGGAAAAAAAAAGTAAATATGAGATAAAGGAAAGAAATTAGGAGAAGAAATGCAAGAGTGGTGGAAAGCACTAAGAAAGCCAGATGTAAATTAAGAAGAGGAAAGATTGGGATGACAATCAGAAAATAATATAAGGAAAAAATGAGAAAATGGATTTAAGAGTATGCACATTGCCATCATAATACCAAAAGAACAGTGATACAGAAGCAAGTGGGACACTGTCATCGCCTTCCATACGTGAGCATTTTTGACTTTTCACCAAACTTTTATGTTATACATTCAGACAATAAAAAAGTCCTGCAAAAACTTTCTCTAGAAACAGACAAAATGAGAGAGGAGGGCATCCAGGAGATGAGCAATTAGGGAGGTGACAAATGTAGCCACATCTTTGCCATTCCCCTGATCTTAGGCTACTCACTACTTTGTGTTATCTATGTATGTGCCATGAAATGACACCTCTAAGAAACCTTTTTGGTGAAATTGATGATTTCCAGTGTTTGTCTACATATTTCCCAGCTGTGGCAAGGGAGCATCTCTTTCATGCTGGTGATCACTGCCCATGCTCTGTACTGAAGCACATTCTTGATCTACCAGATTGATGTGACACAGTCCTTAAAGTTGTGCAGAACTTCAATGTCATCACTGTCACCCTGGTATGAATGTAAGTCTCTGCAGGATGCCCACATTCAGTAGCACTTTTCTGGCATCAGCAGTGATATGATCTGAAATCAATTTTATTGATATATAGATACAATTTTCATAGAATCACGGAATGGGTAAGGTTGGAGAGGACCATGTCTGGTCATCCTGGATCACATTGCACAAGCACTGCACAGTAAAGAAGGTCATCCCCATTTGCAGGTGGAACTCTCTGTGCATCAGTTTCTGTCCATTGTCCTAAAATATTTATTGGTCCCAACATATTTGATGGCACAGGCCACAATGTATTTTCCCTCTGTACAAGAGGGCTGACTGGCTTGCAGGGAAGTTTGAATCAAACTGGACAACAAAAACAAAACCATACAAAAACACAACACTTGCCTCCTGCCATTAAAGCATTCTTAAAGTGATTATACTGGATGGATGGTGATATCCTCTCATGCAGAACAGGATCAATTTGTCATTAAGACCCCCTTATATAAATAGTATCTCAGTACTTTTAGTAGCATAGTGCATAATTTTATAACTTGCCATCTTAGATATCACCTCTCAGTTTCAGTTAGTTTTTCCTAGGAGGGGAAAAAAAGAGAAAAAAAAGAAAAAAAGAAAAAAAAGAAAAAGAAGTGTTTGGGCTTGCGGGGAGGTCACTCCTTTTAGGCACAGAAAGGAATTATCCTGTTCCAAAAACAGTGAAAATTAAAAATGGGAAAGCAAATTCTAGGCTGAAAAACCTTTACTTATTTGCATTTTTACCCCAAGCCTCACATTCAGTTCAAAAGAGTTAATATTTTGAAGTTTTCCAAAAATGTTTTTAAAGAAATTGGAATAGAAGACCTATAGGAGGGAAATGTTCTTCCATTTCATCCTCCTGATGTGCATGCCTCTGCCACTGGTATGAATGTAATTCCTAGCCACACCAAAATCCCACATACCTTACAAAACCTTTTCCAGCTCCCAAGTGTTGCCCTCATTGGCCCCTTTATAGTCCATTATAAATGGCATTTGATTACCCTGTATGATTTTTCTTTTGTTACCTAGTAGAGACATTCCCCTTCCAAAATAAAACCGAATCTATACAGTACACAGACAAGTTTAGGGTTCAAATTATCTTATCATAGGGTATCTGAATCCTTTTTCATATTAGAAAAATTAACAGAAGGAGAAGACAAGAAAATGGATTCACTGTGAGGCCACAGCTGACATTAATATTAATTGCTGGGCATAATTACAGTAGTTACATCTTGACATTCAGCTCAAATTTCCTCAGGCAGGAATGTGAGATGAAGAACAGCTTTCACAGTGTTAGAACTGGTTTGTTACTTAGATAGTATTAGGCAATTTTGTTTTGCACCTTGAGATGTGTGGGCTTAACTTCCTTCTTTAATCAGTTATATCAGCAAAAGCTTTAAAGGAGGTTTCAAGCATTGGCATTACAAAATTGCACTTGTAGCCATAGCAAGATTTTCTGAAATTACAAATAGTATTTGAAAGGAAAAGTTTTGAATGTTTTACTTTTTATTACAGACTGCAAAATATATTGTAGGCAAATATCCTAAAAACTTCCCTAAATAATCTATAACAGTATATCAGCAGGAAAGTCAGACTCTTTGCATATTTTTATTTAATTTCCTAATGTTTTTATTCTAGAATAACAGAAAGTATAAAAGTATTCTCATAAAAAATTCTAACATTTTAAAGATAAAAAAGGCCCCATTTTGTTCACAGTAGGTAACAGTGTAATTTACATGCAAAAAACAAAAGAACAAAAACCAACCAACCAACCAAGCAAGCAAAAGATTACGTTCAGAATAACCCAGCAGAGAAATAAATTCAGTCAAGGCAGAAACTCAGAGAATCTGTTCAGGTAAGTAAGTAGAGCACACTCCCCTTCTCTCAGGCTCCTGTGGCAGCCCAGGGCTTACCAGACTCCCACATTATCCTGGCACTATATCCTGGCATGAGACCATGAACTTTTCCTGCCAAAAGGGGCACAAGGACCTGCTGCCATTCACTGCACACGCTGGGCATTAGATGCTTGTACTTACCCAACTACCAGAGAAAACTTCCTGCCACAAAATCATGTAACACTACTGCTAGGGAAGGCAATGCTGCACTTTGGAAGAATATGAGCAACTTCACCACTAACCCACATTACAAAGCTCTTGGGGAAAAAAGAGAAAAAAGAAGTGCATCTGAGGAAATTGTTCTAAGGAAATTGTTTTCTCTGAACAGAAAGCATTTTGTGATGGAAAAATTTTACTTGTGGCCCATGAAACAATCTGTATTTTGCATTATTAATTATTGGGGTTTGGTCAGGTACATGCTGAATGGCTGACTGGAAATGACTTCTGTTTTCCTGACCCTATCTCCACATCAATCTAGTCCAGCCTGAATACTCCCAGGGTTTCAGTTACTTCTGGTTTGATTCTTTGATGGAACACCCAGACCACAGCAGACGAAGGGGAGTTTGAAGATACTTCTACACATGTCCATAGCTAGGACTGATAAAGATGGAAGGCAAAGGAGGGAAACAAAAAGCAAAGAAGCTGCCAACAGATGAGGATGTCTCACTGAAATCCTGGAATAAAACCTGAAATTTCTTCCATCTGTAATTCTTCCAGCAAAATAGTTGAAATGCCAACAACACATTCCACAGTGCATTGAGGTGGTATCTGCACTGCAGGTGCAAACCCATGACCACCCTGCAGTTCAGCTATAAGGATAAATCACAGAGCCACAGAATAGCTCAAGTTGGAAGGGACCCATAAAGATCACCAAGTCCAACTAGGTCAGGACAGATTAATTTAATCCACTTCTTCACTTTTCAAGAAAAGAAAGAGACAGCCACTGATTCACAAAAGGGCTCATTTACAACACTCATTTGCAACCCTTACTACTGTTGGCATAGATGCAAAGCAAGACTGAACTTTTTAAAGAGTGTATTTGGAATTTTGTATAGTTTGATACTGGAACATTTATACCAATTATTGTGCAAAACACCTTCTCTCTTCCTTTGAATAACTTGCTTCACCATGCAGCTCCTGTCATGTCCAGAAGGCTATTAAACCTTGAAACAGATAGCTGGGCACATTTTGGGAGACTGTAAGCAGCAAGTTAGCTCCTTCCCCTTGGGTTTCCTAGCTGACTTCCCAATAGCAGCCACAACTAGGATTCTCCTTCCATGTCTGTGCTATCTTACACAGAAGGCACTGCACAAACAGATGTTTGCCTTTATACATTTTTTTGTCATGGAAAATGGTTACAGGTTAACAGTTAAAACTCAGGAAGTTAGGAGAAAGACAAACTATTTAAGTCATCCCTTTCTCTCTCTCTGGCAAGCAGGAGTTTAATACTTGAAGTTCTGTGAATTTTTCCCTTACCAAAACCTGTCTCACCATTGCTTAATTCACAGTGCTATTACTATTCAGTCTCAGAAGAGAAAAATAATTCCTTTGACACATGAGTTTTTAATTCCTCTTCTGGAATTAAGAAAAAAAAAAAGTGAAACCAGCAAAAATACCTTCCAACATAACTCAGCTCAGACCTTGCCTATACGCTGTAATAATTCTTAGGATTTAAAGGTAGGTGTTCCTCTGTTTAAAATCCATGATTTTATAAGCCACTTTTCCTTATATACCTTAAATATCTTGAAATTATTTGCATTATTGTATGGAAATAATCTAAAAGATTTACTAAAGTCAGTGGGAAGTTCCCTAATTTTGGGCAGCAAGCCTCCATTAACATATAATCTACTGAATATAATATTTTTTAGAATTCTATACAATTTAGGAAAACTGCTTAATTTGAGTGTCTTCATATTTCATGCAGGGTTTTCCTTAGTTAACAGAACCTTCAGCAGATCCTGAAAGATGCTGGAATCGCTCAGCATTTTCAGATTATGGGCAACATCAGGGAATTTCTGGGCTACTGTAAGTTTCCATACTACTGAGAAAACTAGCAAGTCTTGTTTTCAGCAATGCAAGTTTCTATCAATCTTTTCTCTCCAAACACCTTCAGCTATGTCTCCTGAACTTCTCTACCAGAATGTAACAATATAAAGATGGAGAGAAGAGCTCTTGCAGAGTAATATGCTGCTTTTTCCCAAAGAGCTCCCAAAGATCATAAGATACAGCATTTCTTACAAAAATGACAGGAATGATCAACTGTTAATATTTATTTCTGATCAGGATTCCTACATAATGTGAAGTGCTCTACATCATCTGAAAGAAATTAACAAAAACCTCCCTGTGCGTGTGGAATTGTTCCTAAATTGCAAGCAAGAAACTTGGCAAAAGGCAAGGACATCTGTTTTGTGTTGCTGTGTGTAAGGTCAGAGTGAACAGACAGCCATTCAGAAACATGTGACTAGGCACTGCTCACAGCAAGGAAGATCCTCTGCCTGATAGGGAAGGGATTAAATGCTTGTCTGCCTTCATATAGATACTACTTCAAAATTTACAATTGGCCAGTGTCTCACTGAAATATGTCTGTTTTAGCCACAGTTTTAATGCTGTCTAACCACAGACTGTTAACAACACAATTCAGGGAAAAATCACTACCATAATTTTCACTTGTTCTCCAGAATTGCATATGATTGACACACTAAACATTCAAATTTATTTTTACAGGCACATCTGTATTAAGAAGAATTTAACTGCAATAAGCTTTGTGATCAATCTATCACTTCATGAATACATTCTTTTTTATTTCTCAGTGATTTTGCTTTCCCTTTGCTAGAAGGGCATGAAGGTGCCCCTTGGGAGCCCTGAATGAGCCCACCACAGCTCAAAAGAAGGCACCAGACCCTTGTCAGAACAAGCCACAGCATAACTTAGCAACTGAGATAAGACTTTTGTGGGCTGAAGCTTTTTACTCAAGGCAAGTGTTTGTTAACTGTTTATTTAGAGCACTTGCAAGTCCTGAAGTGATAGTCATGTGGCTCCCAGGTAAGCAAAATTTGGCTTACATTCAATTTATTTTATAATGACTTCTAAGAATTTTTACAATTATAAGGAGAAAAATTTATTATATTTATTTAAAATCTGTTACAGTAAGATTTAATACTATTATCTACAAGAAGTAGTACAAACCAGATAAAAAGAAAACTTTTCAAGACAGTTGCTAAAAACTGCTGTAGAAATCTGCTTGAATTAGCTCCAGTTTGCCTGTCATCTGTTCTTTGGCATTCAGAAGCCCAGATGCAGAATAAAAAAATTGCAACATACCTACCTTCTCCAGTTAGATTAAGTGCTCTAGCTACCATGGTAACCTAAACTATTTTTCTTACTTTGCTCTATAGGAATGAAAACTGATTTATTTCTCCAGAAGGTTGTCACAGTGAAGACAAGTACTATAAGCAATACATTACTGAACCTCAAAAAAGTTAGCTGTTTCTCATTTTTGCTCATTTAAAACCATGCTCTTCATCAGCAACATGAAGGAAGAGCTGTCTTCAATACATTTTGCTTATAAGCTGTGGAAAAGCCTTGATTTCTCTTACAGAGATGAGGACAAGCAGCTAAGCAGCTTTTCCCTCCCAAAGTTCACACTTTATATGATGTGACAATTCATCTTTTCCAAATACACTTGGGGAAAAAAGTCACCTAGAGTAAGTTTAAAGTATGAGAGCTTAGGAAAGAAAGATAAAGCTACCTGCACATGGAGTGTACATCACAATTCTGCCTTAGTACCTTTGAGTGAAAAATATTAAGATTGCAAATTCAGGTCATCTCTGTACTCCACAGGATCAACATGAACTCAGACAATGGGCTCATATTCATCATAAGCTAAAACCCACCCCCACATAACAAGTTTCAGAATTTGATCTGATGCTTTGAGGGCCTGTAGACCACTCCAGAAAACACAAAATGTGTCTTAAGAACGGTGGAAGTCAGTACCTGATGGGAGAACATCCTTTACATTGTCAGCACATTGTTGTTCTGACACAATTCAAATAAGAAACAATTTTTTAAATGGTCCTAATTTTTTGCACAAGCTTAAAATATTTGAAAGTATTTAGTGATAAATTAATGTGAGAGCTAATACCAATAATCAGGACCACACTTCATTGTGTCAGCGGAAGCGAAGACTTTAAGGAGGAGGAAATTGTAACATTATGAATCTGAAGTCCTAAGTCCTAAAAATGTGCAACTCTGGGGAAATCTTCTGAATGGATAAACAGTGAGTCTTCCCACAAAAATGCACATTAGTACATAGAACAGCATTCCTTGGCTCAAATTAACAAGTCTCACTGACCACAGAAATCTTCCATGTCTGTGGACTAGTTTCATGGCTTCTATTGTAAGTTGTATATGTTTTCTAAAGGTAACTTTATCCTTCCATAGGGAAAAAAACCAGGAAAACAAAAACTGGAAAATAATGAATATCAACCGTTTAAGTCATAAATTATCTTGACTATCTTATAGTGAAGGTGTACATATAGAACTACAAATCTCACGAGGAGAGAGAGAATTGAAGAGACAGGAGAAGACAAGGTCTTCAAAAACAAAATGTAGGGAATCAGGGTCATTGAGTCCATCACAACTGTGTTGGACTTGGATGGCCTAAACAATTTTAAAGACTACACTGATTTTAAACACATGGTTGAAGTTCTACTGTGAGAATGTCCATTAATACTTGTGATGCCTAAAGTACATTGCAAGCTCTTTGCAAAAAGTGGTCATTCCTTATGTAGATATAAGCCTTTCACTATTATCTCAGAAATCTGTCAACCTACCAGGAGATGGACAATCTGGTTGTACAAATGCCTCTGCCAGGCCAGGAAGGAGTTAACACTCAGTGAAGTCTGAGCTGCCAGAGCCACACTGCTGTTCTAGCTGGCTTGTGCAGCTCTACATTGCTGTCAGTATAATTTAGATATTCTCTTGCTGACTTTATCTGGGCTGCAAACTCAATGACTCTCTTCCTGTCTTAAGTTTGCTAGACAGAAAGATGAGAAGAACTGTGGGTTTTATTAACCGTTCTTAGTAGCTCTTTTTTACCTTTTTTGTTTATACATTAGTTTACATCCAGAAAGTAAGAATTAATCAACTTTCCATTTGAAACAGTTGCTTTAGTAGCTACGGTTGAATTCAGTTAACACCATTTGATGAGACAGAACTTGGTCTGAGCAGTGACTTGGATGCTTTACGTTAACCTCAAAGTTAAAAGCCTATGAGAATTTAGGTGTCTGATATCTCCATAGCATTTATACCTCACCATTTCTAAAACATCCTTAAACAGTCTTAATATGTTAAATCTCCATTCAAAATGCCAATATATAGTTGATTTTCTGTGTGCATCTATTTTCCTATAAACAAAGTCCCTTTCTGCCCACTCTGAATAATTAGAAACCTAGAGCTATCTCACTTTTACTTGTGGGTGCAGGGAAGAGAAGAGGGTTCTCAGAAGAACCACTCTGACAGCAACCACAACTTTTCTAACAAACAAAATTGTCAGAGCTTTCAATACTACTACTAATCTTACCTAAGACTGCTTGGCTCTACAAAGTCACAGCTTTTGAACTTAAAATTCTTGGTTTATAATCACTCCTCTGGGAGCAAGAACATAGAAGCTAAGAAAAGAAATTTTGATCAATTAAAAGGAATTAGAATAAAAATTGGACAGTTACTAACTAGTTTAGAAATAACACTAGTCTTGCAAGACATGTATTTGATCTGTTGAATAAGAGCTAATCTGCTGCTTTGTACTGGTGGATCCCGAAACAAGCTGGCTACAGTAGAGCTCACATCATCTGATCCCCTTCCACAGCCACTTACATATCCTGAAAAAGATGGACTTACCACTAGCAATACTCAAGTGGAAGAGAGGAGAGGGGCAAGAACTTGTTAAATCCATTTTTAATTTCCATCCAAAAACTACTCCCATCCCCTGGCTAGGCAATTATCATCTTATGCGAGGTCTTAGCCACATTTTCTGGCCAAAAGGAAATATGGGAAGCATTTGTTTCAGCAGAAGACACTGGTAACCAGCAGAAAGGAAAACTCTTCCCAGGCTGCTTTGTCTTAGCCAAGGATTCCCAATTTAGATCTCAGAAAAAGCAGAACAGCTGAAGACATAGTATTTCATGAGCAATGAAATGACACAGGGTTCCATTATTGTGGCTCAGCAGTAGCAAAATATAGCAAGTGGGATTTTTTTCAACTCAGATCAACTGGGAAGCAGACTGCCAAATACAGCATGATTTTACCCCATGGATAGGATAATAATGATAATGATAATAATTTAATATTTTTAAAATAATTTAACTTAAATTTGAAGTTGCCTCTACAAAACAGCAAAAATTTTAATATGTAAAAATCAGAACCACTTCCACTAAAGCAGTATGTGCAGATGAACTTGCTGACGTGTGTAGTATTTATCTCACTGACCTAGAGCTACAGCAGGACACTGCAAAAAGGACTTTATGGCAGCCAGAGTCAGAACATAGCTCCAGCAAGAACATTTTCCTCCCTGTTCAGCTGCTGTGGGTCAGGAACCACGTCTGGGGGGAGGGTGAGAGCACTGAGGAGCTGTGCTGCTCCTCACACCCTGGGCACCAAGTAATTACAACACCTTCCCATGAATAAATCACCCCAACAGGCATGGATTTCCTCTTTGAAACTGCAGCAGCTGCGGTGGTCAGTAAGGAAATCGATTGCCCAGACAGGCAGGAAACGCCTCAAATAATTCTCTGTGACACTCAGGCTTAAGCCTGAAGCAGTGTCACTGCGGGACCACCACCCATGGCACAGGTGGGTCACGTGCAAAAGGATAAAATACTAAACACACAAACACAAACTTTCAGAGCATCATGCATGTGAAGGGTGTGATTTGCTAATCTTGCCAAAGCAACTGTGACTGGCCATTCCCAGACTGGAGCATCTAAGTGGAGATAGGATTTTTCAGACAAAAGGAGAGCAGCATTGCCCAGGGGAAAAAAAAAAATCGAATGGCTCAAAACGGACAAAAATCAAAGCACTCAAACTCATAGTCACTAGTGGCTGTTCGTTGTGGTACTGTTCATTGGACTGGTTTTGGGGGTGGTCTTTTTAATTCAAACATTCTCTCTGTATTAAGAAGCAGAAGAAGTTTCACTGGAATGCAAACCTCATAGTTGCAGGTTTCCCACAGGTCATCAAGCTTGACACAGGGTCAGAAAAATACCCAAACCTTTGGGATATTTTGATGCACATTATTTCATTAATGCTAACAAAAAGAAATATTACCGGTCTTGCAACTGTCAGAGGAAACAGGTCAGAAATATATGCTGTAAAAGAGATTAAGAAACTATTCATTGGGTTACTAGTTAATTATTAGAGCTTCTCCATCTACTCAAGAAAACAATTAAATCAGACATCAAAGTTAATTAAGAAAATGAATTTACATTACTTCAAAATCTCTCTTTGGCCCTCCCACCTAGATATCATATTCATAGGATGGCAGACAGAACTCTGAAAGATCTGGGGTATATTTTAAAGTGATCACCTAAAACCTAAAGATTTAATAAATGGCCTTTATTAAGCATACATAAAACCTTGTAAAAGGAAAAAACCCAAGTGTTTTCCAGTAAGCATGTATGTTTGTGTCATGGCTGTAATGAAACACGCATTAAGTATGAAACATATGGTTTCCATTTTGTTGCCCTGGAATCCATCCAAAGACATTTATGTTGTTAGCTTAACTGTTCTCTTTAGCTGAGAAGCTGTGGAAAATATCTCATCTGAAAAAAATCTGTACCTAGTGGATAACTATAAAAGATTTGCTAGATTTTTAGCAGACTATTTTAATAAAAAAGCCTCTGAGATTACTAGATTTTAAGTTTTTTAAATTAGTATATAATTTTCTAACTGAAAACAAATTTGCTTTAAGAGGTACCAGAATTCTATCAACAGATTATGCTGGTAATATTTTTTTTAGTTAACAAATTTGTGGAGGTGTTTATGGCTGTCTTTTGGAACCAGGCCATCTGACCCAACAAGAATGAATGACAGTATCATTACTAAAGTATCATCTCCCTAACTTCATAAAAGAGCACTGAAGATACTCTGAAGATCACATCTGGCTAATAAGCTGGTTCAGAGGCAAGGTTCATTAAAAATTAGAGAAAAATAAGATAGTTTTCATTCTGCATTTTTTAATAATTCCTGGGTTTGCCTTGATGCAAAAGTAGGTCAGCCAAGAGCTGGCTAAGAATTTCAAAGTATCTATCATGAATGCTCAGATTCAAATTTTATTTATATTAGCAGATAATATACCAGAAGGGCTGAAAAAAAAGTTGAAAGGTTAAATTTTGCCATGATATACTTAAAAATTAATTCCTAAATCTTAAGACTTCTAACCTCAGTAACAGACAATCTATTAAACCTTTCATACCTTTGTGCGTAAACCAATTCATTAAGCCTGCTGTAGTTTTTACAAACCATTGCTAAATTTTTGTTTGATGAAGCCAATGGAAAAGACTATTATGAATAAATTGATAAATGCAATGAGATCAGTTTGAAGACTTTACAATTTCATGCTTCTTTATTTATTTAGTTGAGATTATTTGGGATGTGGCAGACAAAAATCTCCATTTTGTTACCTTAATGATTACATGGCTTGAGGATTGTGCTCTCTGTAAAGGGCCCTGCAGCTGGAAATTCCACACTGCCCTTGTTGTGCCACTGTACAAGCTTGTTCATCTTCACAACCCATTGCAAGAATTAGCTGGTTATTCTAACTCACCTTTGCCATCTGTGCTTGGACTCCACTGGCCTTTAAAGCAGAAACCGCCTTCTGAGCAGCTGCTGGGCTGTCAAAGTCAACAAAACCATAACCTGAAAGAGAAAACATCATTTTGTTAGCAAGACAGCAACCAGCTTACAAACAAACACTTCGCAGCCAACAGTCGTGCTACTGGCACGGTTTTTAATACAATTTTCTTGTTGTTCAACAGGGACAATTTGAACTCCAGGTCCTCATGCAGTGTCATCGACCCCACCCCCCCCCCAAAAAAAAAAAAAAAGGGAAAAACCTAGAAAAGTTCTTGAATCTTGAACTAGTGGAACAAATCCATTTCCATGTCCACTCATTATGAGAATTTTGGCCAAATTGCTAACAAGCAGTGCAGTGCTTTGCTTTCTGTTATCTGGTACGTAACTTCTAACACCAGATTATTTCAGAGATCACCAAATAAAGCATCATCTATTAATTTTTCTGAAGTAAATTCTTATTGCAGTTTGAATAAATGACAAGTAAGTCTGTAAGTTACTTTTTGTTTATTCAAATTTTTTAGGAGAGGAATTTAGTTTAAAAGACACCCATGTACCCAATTTTTGGTAAATTATACTTATCTCATAGTGTATACATAAAAGACAGTTAAATTTAAAAGCGGGTGAAAACCCATCTTCAGTGAAACCAAATGTTTTTTCCTATTATTGAAAGAATGTGAAAAACTGGCCAGAAAGCATTTTCTATGCCATACAATGCAATCTTTAAATATTAAAATAAGCTCAACATCAATTGAAACAAATTGAAATAAATTATATTTGCAATAAGCTCTTTTCTTATTCTGAACAAGAACATGTAACTAAGGAATTCCAGGATGCCCAAATTGCAATACACCTTGGCCTTAACAGACACTGGCCTTACAGGCTGGGATTTTTAATCCAGCCTGGGAATTGGAGGCTCAAGGCTCACCACGAGGCAGTCAGAGTTTGGAAGCTACTTCCACTAGATGTTATTGCAAACCTCATTATGCATTTTCCAATCCCCCTCTTTTCCACCAGTGAGCTGCCCAAGTATTGATAAAACCCCTTTCCAGAGTTAAAGTTGGGGTAAAAGAAAGCAAACAAAAAAACCAACAATGAGATAACCTCTGGAGGAGTAGAAAATGGAAACATTTCTTCAAAATATATTACAATCCTCTTACAATATATCTATACTGAGAAAAGGTTGTCTAATGTTAGAACAGGACAAGCTTTAAAGCTCTTAACTTGGGAAAAACAACTCAAGCGTCCTTGTACATCACGGCAAGCTTATTTATGCTGCCAAGAAGCTGAAGAAAGCAGCATATTGTTTTGTGTAACACGTGGTGGTGTGGATTGTTAAATCCTGACATGAAACAAAGTGAATTAGTTCGTATCAAGTTTTGTGCTGCCAAGGCAAGACTAACTTCCCATACCCCAAACTGGCTCTCCACACCCATGGCAGCCTGGGTTATCACCAACACACTGCCGGGTGTAATACAGATAAAGTTACATACTGACACCAAGCATGCCACCAAAGCTGCCTCTGCCACCTTCCAGATGATAGAGAAACTCAATTACTCGCTGTTCCAGTTAGTTTAAACCCCATAGTGTATTTTTTGGCAAAAGCCAGAGATACTGTCAATCTTTTGGTTAAATTCCAGTTAGATATTTACATTCTGCCTACTTGTGTTCCCACTGCAATTTCAGCAACACACAGTGAGCCTCCCTGGAGCCTTACCTTGCAGTGTACTGTCACAACAGGCTGTTAGCTACCACTTCTCATCAGTGAGATTTAAATTCTCTATTGAAAAAAATAATCTTAAATCTCTTAAAGAATTAATGTGTGAATTTCTGTATCACTGAAAGGCTTACTGAACACTTCAGGAACTGACAAAATGGACAGACTAAATCTGTTAACTGCAATCATATGCATTAACTAATTAAAATAATTGCAAAGGGCACCTCCTCTTTCCTAGTCACAATGACATCTGCATACAAGCTAGGAAAAAAATTTCTAGAAATTTCAGTTTCTGAACTGTCAGTGCCTCTTCAATTTGTTTAAGATGGGGAGTTGAGAAGCTATGTCCTTGCACTGGTTCCAAGTTCTGCACAAAAGCTTTGTCTTAATTAATGATGGACTCTCCTCCTTCTGTCTATCAGCTTTCTGCTCATTTATGGGCATTATGCATATTAACACTGCTTAATCAGCTGACTTAATATTTCACTTTGCTCAGAAATTATCTCCTAATTGTAAAAAAATTAAACTCTGAATTCTGGTATTTCAGTGTCTGCTACCACACCTTCTCCCACCACAAACATGCTGGGATCTGAATCACTGCAATTGCAGTGAGCGATGAAAACCCATGAACTGATACATTCAGCTTATCTAGAGGAGTTCTAATTTTTTTTTCCAGCTGCAATTACTTCATTGAAAATGAACCCTCTCTTTGCTCCCAATACATTCAATAGAACATAACAAAACACAATTAGAGTACTGGAACATGTAATTAAGTGCTGCTTCAAGCTACACTAATCAATGGAGCTTATTTCCACAATGTATAATTTTTTAAGATGCTTAGTATAGTTGAATGGTCATCTGCAAGCTTCCCTAGTTTCTCCAGGCAAAAGGGGAAAAGCTGCTTTTAACTCCATTTTTGTTTTTAAAATAGAGGCGAGCTGCCAGCCAGCACTGTGCATGTCAGCTTCACTCTGCCTTGGCTGCGCCACCAACACCGGCTGTCTGCCAGCTCCACTGGAGGCAAATGCATTGTATACACCAACCACCAGCAAGAATGAAACTCATTTAGGAGCAAGAATGGGAAAAAAACCCCCAAACCAAACCAACAAAGGTAAAATGAACTTAAAATACAACATTAATGCACTTTATAGAATCAGTTATGACTTTCAGGGGAACACAGTATAAAGGAAAATATACATACCTTTGCATTTGTTTGTAGTCTTGTCCAAAATAGCCTTCGTGGATACAATTTTCCCATACCTAAAAAGTATTATACATGTGTAAGGAAACTGAGAAAAGAACATCCTATTATAACAAACACACAAATCACTTTATTTTAGCACCTAGTACCCTTTACTCTGTGCAAAATGAAACAATTTATATAGACTATAATTATGGAATGCAAACTCATACATAGATGGAACTGACAAAAAACATCAACAATTTCAAGCACGATCTCGTTCTATATTCTCAGTGGCACCACAGAATAAGCCAGAAAAAAGTTCTTTATAGAAAAGAATTCCAGGCATTTAAAATCCTGGTATTTATAAGACACTATATTATAGATATAAGCTAGGACTCTCAGTACATAGACCAGTTGCCTTGTCAGTGGCAGGTTTGCTGGCTAGCACAGTATAGAAAAAGAAAAAAAAAAAATAGAGAAAAACCCAGCAAAACCCCAACTGAAAAACACAAAAATATTACACCCGATTTAATATTATTCTGTTCTGGAATGTGACAAGTAGAAGACTAAAGAAAGCTGTTCAGCAAAGTTGGCGAAAAAATCTGTACATTTCTGTAAATATAAGCAATTTCAACTAAAATAAAAACATCCCTCAGGAAAGTTTCAATTTTCTTTTTCTCATTGCCAGTTTCTCAGCACGTGGTAAGCCCAGTCTGCTATGCAGCCCAAAGGTGAGTACACAGAGATCTCAGAAACTAAACTTGGAAAACAAGTGGACAGCAATCTCAGCTATAAGAACAATGACTGTTTCGGAAGCAAGTTTATCTGCCAAGTTTATCAGAATTAGGTATTTTGATCATTTCTAGAGTAGAATTGTTCCTGTTTGCAATTTCCCTCCAAATAAAAATCCCAGATTCAATTTAAAAACAGCAATTCTCTTGGCCTGCATACAGGGCACAGGTTTCCCAAGCTCCTTCCCACGTCCTCCTGTTTGCTTGTCAGTGACACTTGTTAGGGTGCCCTGAGCATGGAAGAGAAAAATGATGCAAAAGGAGTTTGCTTTGACTTGAGAATATAATGTAACTTATTACACTAACAGGTATACCTATGCACCGTGTGCTAAGAGGCTCTCTGTCATTGTACAAGAACCCAGAATTATGAGACGTGTTATCGGTATACGAAAGGGGAATTTGGGGACAAATGAACTTTTGTCATCTTATCTGCTAAACAGAACTTCAACAGTGTGAGTATAATTTCAAAACATACTATGTCAAAAGACAACTAACTCCATTTCTGCAGTAGCCGTATTAGTCTTAAAAATTCTTCAGATTATACTAGAAGCCTAATAAATTGAGCTTTGTTTGTTAAGAGTATTCAATTCACTGTTCACTTGCAAAGTCACAGTTATTCAAAGGCAAAGCCTATTTATAAAGTACTTTCCCCACAAAGAGCATTGAAATACACCTTTCAGTATAGCTAGCACTCTTTGTGACCAGTTTCAACACCCTGCTGTTTATGCAATAGTTATTGGGTGGCTTCAAATAATTGCAAGGGACTAAACCTGGGACACAAGCCATGAAGTGGGTGATTCCTACTTTTATCTGAAATTGTGAGCATCTACACTGATATAAAATAGAACTATCCCTCTATAGTCTAAAAACATACAAATATCAATGAAAATCAGCGCATACCCGAATTTACCATTTTAGAAGCTGTAATAAAGCAATAGAAATTGTGCATAATAGTTGGAGCAGGTACTTCGTTATTTGTACCACTTATTTTCCAAATATGTCATTCCATTCAGAAAGCTTTATAGTCCCTAAATCAAAACTTCTCATTTTCTTCAGAATTTTTCTGAGTGCAGAGTAAAAGCACATGCTATAAACGAGAGAGGTAAACTGCTCAGGGTGCTTGGTAACCAGCATGACATTCAACATTCAGCATTCTCCATATCCTATCAGGCTCCCTAAAGCTTCTTAAAGTGAACAGCTACATAGCCTTTTGTGGGAAAAAAATCCCTGGAGGATGATCTTCTCTCTGCCACTGTGTCAGTTCTTGGAAGTGCAGAAAGTGGTGGTAGTGAAGAACCCCAGCCCTGGGTATTTCTGTGAGCACAATGACCTGGCCAGCTGGCTGGGGGCTGCTTTGGACTGCTCCAGCCCACGCTGCTGATGCTCAGCAGCCCATGAACAGGTCTCTGCACAGCTGTTCTTTACAGAAACTTTGTGGACTACCTTCCACTGTGCAAAGATGGCTTAGTGATTTATTGCACTGTCCTAGATAGCACGGCTCCTGCAAAGAACCAGCCACCAGGGAAGGCTGCCAAGAAATTTCAGCAGTGTGAGTCTAGGAACAAACTGGGAACCTGTAAAACAATAGCAGCTATCGCCAGGATTTCTCCTATGATTTTCCCTCCCATGTATGAGTTGCTCTCCACTCATGCCATGAGGCACAGAAAAGCAGTTTACCCACTCTGAGCCTGGCCAGCAGGATGCACCCCCTCCTTGTTCCCAGCATGTGATCTGATATGATCTGAATTACTCCTTGCAGTTTCTCCCAAGTGCTTCCTTCAAATTATGACCATTGTGAAAACTTTTCCTCCCCTTGAATTCTACAGTCGTTATACTCTGCTTTGAACACGAGCTCCTGTCTTCAACTGGTCCTTTATTGGGTGCAACTGCACTCATGACCCTGCAGAAATCAATGAGCTATAAAACACACCAGTCATGACACAAACTGCTATGTATTGCCTGCTTACAGAAAGGATTATAGCAAGCAAGAGAGAATTTGTATCCCAAAGACATCTATGATGTTAGATCTTGCTGAAGATCCTAACTCCTCTCAAAGCCTATATACCTCTAGCTGTCTAAGGCACTTGCTGAGGGTTCTCTCCTGCTCCACAGCATGCTTGGTGAGATTTTGTACCTACAGCAAAGCACTGTTCCATGGCTGGCAGAATCACTTCTACAGCAGTTGGTGTTTGCTCATTCCCTTTCAGCTACAACAGTTTTTTAAAGCATGCTTTCCTTTAAATTAAGTACTAGTCTTTAGAAATAACTGCTAATCTGGCTGGTGACAAGCAACTAGGTATTTCTTATTAAGTGAGTTCTTTTTCTCCCCAAAATAACATCAAACTCATGTTCAACAGCAATAGAGAGCTCAGGTTTTGTTTTTTTTTTCTTTTGAGTGCTTTTAACACATTCTTCAGTCTGAATTATGTTTGGAGATGGAAAGATGTTTTCAGCTTTGTGTCTCTTTTCTATAAAGCACTTGTACCAATATCAACTCACACATTGAGAAAGAGAGAGCTTGGGTAAGAGGCAGGTAAATAATTGCCAGGGTGCACTGGGTATGGGATTAACAGGGGTGTGCTCAGCAACTGCCTGTGACCCAGTGTACAAGAGGTACAGAACACCAATACAAATGTCTGGCTGGACAGAAGATAAAGAAGAAACATGTTCAAAGCCAAGCTAGGAAGAAATGCAGTACAGCAACTCACCAGGATAATGTTTACTACTGCTTATTACATCCTCACAGCACAGAAATGAAAAAATAGCCCTCACCTGGCTCATGCTGCCCCAAAATCTACTGCCAGGAGATAAGAATGTCAAACACTGCGCTATACCTTTGTCTTACATGCTTTAGAATTGGGAGACTTGAAGTGAAGCACCACCACATATTTTTTTTTATCATATTGTTCAGCAACATGGTCAAAAACAGTGCAAACAATCATCCTGACAGATTCACTGAAAATAGCTAGGGATACATTTGACATTTAAAACATCTCTGAAGCCTAATTTTGGCAACCTCCACAATGCTGAAAGAAAAGGGTCTTTAGAAAACCAAGTACATGAATCAACCTGAACCACTATTTATTTTTCTCCCTTTGTACATCTGGCAGTATGATGAACAGATGTAGAAATGTGAGTGTGAAAAGACACCATCGTGAGCATGACAAAGAATGGGGAATGAAGTAGTTTGAAGTCTCTGCCCCAAGTGCTGTTTTGAGTGTTGAAAGAACTTATCTGTGTGTGCATTAGGGGAGGTACAGTAAGAACAGGCAGTGAGAGGCTTGATAAGATTTGTCTGGAATGAATTGTTCAAATCTGCATCCACAACATAATGTAATATACCTCATACCACCATGCTTACAGTGCTTCCCTTTGCAGTACTCTCAACCTGTCTTCCAGCTTTTGCTGTGAAGGATTTCTCTACCACAAGATGTTGACTTGGACAAAAATATGCCAGAAGGATCTCTGCTACCATGGAAAGCCCTTGCCTTTAAATGCTGCTTAGGTCCTCCATCCTGAACTGTCCAGAACTTTGTGTTGAAGATGAACAGTGATCTCCCTTTGTCTAAGTCCAGTCCACCTTTAAAAGAACATTCCTAGAGATCCTGCTGTTATAGTTTGCATTACTGTAGTGCTGTCAAAACTCCTCTAATATACAGAAATGCTGCATATTTTCTGTGTTTGTTATAGATTAATTTTTACATCTTAGAATCTTATCACTGCCCTTCATGGAATGCTCTTAGTTTTAAGATCCAGAATTGTGTGGTAAAGCCAGACACAGATTTCATAACTTGTAAGTGGCTCCAAGTACATGAATTAACTTTAAGGTAGAATTGTGAAAGGAAAGAGAACCTGGCTGAAGATAAAATATTCTGACAGGGGGCCAATATTCTCACCAGGTGACTCATAGACTGGAGAGAGCACAACAAAAAGGCAGATCTGACAAGGAGTGTCATATAGGAGAGCAGATCAATTAATCCTAAAATAAAATGCAGCCACATAAAAATAAATTGTAATTTTGACTAGGGCAAGTAACTAGATGAAAATGCATAAAGCAAATACTTCATAAGCAATTTCTATACATTAAGTGTAACGCTAAAAAGAAAAAGCAGGTGGGCCTGCTTAGTCTGTAAATCAGCTTTAAAAATATAAGAGACAACAGCAAAAACCAAAAAAATATTTCTTATTCAAGATGGCCTTATTCACCACACAGCATGGCCAGTGGGTACCTTGCATGTACTCTAAATGCAGCAAATTCTTGTTTGAAATGAAATCATGTTGTCTTTCAGTACGACCTCAAATCAATGCACACAACAAACATGGACTTCGGCAAATCAGTGATGTGCAAATTTTAAGATCCTCACCTCCCCAAACACAGAGTATTCTGTTTTGAACACTGTGACTCAAAAGATTTATATGCAACTGATGGTCTTACTAGCCAGACCCATACCACCATCTATCCTGCTTGTAGAGTGTGTGGAAGCCATTACATTCATCTCAGTTGAGACATGACAAGGAAAAACCCTAACAGCCCATGGGAAGGCCTAATCTCTGCTGGAGTTCCCAGTTCCTCTGTAACACCTGGTGCAGGAGGAGCAAAAAAAATTCCCTGGGTCTGAGAAAAAGAGCCAAGGGAGTTGTCAGCAAGAGCTGACTTGGTACAGTTCGCTCCTGTTCCTCACTGGTCTTGCCATGCTCAGGGCATTTCTAAGCCAACAGCACAGCCAAAGGAACATGATCAGCACCATCAATCTTTTCTTCTGGATCCAAAACCCAAGCATAAAAAGTTTTATCTGGCTCCCATACCTCTGCCTCTCTGCTGCCTTTTGGGAAAGTGGTGTACTGAATCTTAAGCTCTTGGTCCCTTTTAAGCTTAGACAAACAAAGGGAGTTTTTGTTTCTCTATGTATCAAATTTTCAATTTTTCAGTATGGGGAATTTTGGAAAATAGTTGTCAACACAACACTGCTAGTCTTTGTGACAGACAACTCTGATCCCACTCTTTAGTTGTGGGTAAATGTTTCTTACAAAAACTTGATAAAGAAATTTATTCAATCCAGCAGAAGACTGAGTTTTAAGAACAGAATCAAACCATATGGTTTCCATTTTAAAATTCTTCTTCACCACATCTATGCTGTCGCTCAGAAGGAAACATTGCTGAGAACATTTTGTCCGTATTTTGTTTTCTGTTGTTGGAAGACACGCTGTTCTTTGAGAAACTCTTTGGAATACTCAGTGCCTTCAAGGCCATCATGCGCCTAAAGGTTTTCTACCAGAACATAATAAAGCATCTACCACCAAAAGCTGGACCAATCATTTTAAATGCATAATAAAACATTACATGAAAAGTTGCAGTTATAGTTTCATATTTTTACTTTCCAAGTTAATGTGTATGGATATTCTAGCTTTATCCTAGTATGAGTTCTGTCTCAAAATTGTTAGATTTGGCTAATTTATTCGATTTAGTAGTCTTCTTTCCTAGTTTCAGATATTCAACCACTGGGTTAACCAATGCCACCAGATGTGCCTTGTTTCCCACATTAGACCATATTTTTCTGGTATGCAAAACAGAACTTACTTGAGTGCCTAAATTAAAGTGTTCTTTTGATGACATGGTGTTAAATGATCATGTGGTTTTGATATGAAGCTAGTTCCTTCCTTTCTTAATAATTGTCCCTTTGACCCTCTGTACTTCAGAAGAAAGATGGTATTTTCAAAATACCCAAATATCCAAATAGTTCTCATTCCCATTTGTTATTATTTTATTTTGGAGATAAATAATACCTCCAAATAAATGAGAATTTATTATTATAAAAGACAACTACAGTTTTGTCTTTACAAAATTACAAAAATTACATTTAGTCTATTAATATAAAGACTACTTTTGAAATCTGGGTACTAAAAAAAAAACCACCAGAAAAAAGATCCCCCAACTAAAAAAGCCAAAACATCCTAGGCTCCTAGGAACTTTGCCTTTACTGACAAATCAATATTCTTATATACTGCTGTAAACTCTTCCTTAAGATCAGCAAAGCTTTCTTCACAAGATATCTGTGTTTAACTCTTCTTTTTAATTTAATTCCTGTTTTTAATAAGAATCAGTGTATGTCATCATCATTACCAATGTAACTACCAACACCTCCACAGTGCAAACCACTTTTATTTTGGTACAAATAATCTGTTCTTCAGTCTCACTAGGTCACAATTCCAGATTTCCCTGAGAAGTAATCAAAAGCAGTAAAACCAGATGCAAGTCCAGATATTTTCTCATCTCTTACCATTGTCTGTCCTCACAGGACCAGATGCTTTGCACAATGGACATACACAAATTAGTAAAGTGGGAACAAATGCCTTGTGAGTTTCTTGGACAATGTTAATTTCACCAGATAAAAAGCAGTATTTTATGAATAGGTATTTGGCTTGTAGTGTACAGGCTGTACACAAATGTAAACGCTTCTTAGAACTAAAAATAATCAGGAATTCAAAATCTTAATCGACAGTGACACACAAAAATAGATTTTGGAAATTATTATTTTTCAGCTACCCAATTTGTTTTTCCCAAGAGTAGTTATTTCCTTGTTCAGACAAAGATAAGCTGTGGGGATAGGGAAGATATGTTTTTAGCATCAGGAAATGTTTGCTTCCTTCTGCTCTTGCTTTGTAGAGATGTGAATAACCTCTATCCATTCCTTAGAAGCTGACTGAAATTCAACAGGAAGTAGTCCCATTAGCATCCTACAGCTATTTTTAGGATGTAGGTTTTTCAATTAATATGATCCTTGTTGCACAACAAACTGATTATTTTAAAAGCAAGAACCACTGCAAAACATCTTTAAGCAGGACCGACTGCACATCATCCTGCACAGCTGAGGAAGACTTTGCATTTTAATATCTCTGGGCATTTTAAACATTTCAGAAATATTACAGCTGACACTAAAGCAGCTTTCCCAATGTGGCTTTTTAGTTTCTTAATGAACAGACTTTCAACAGCTGCTTGCAGAGGTGTGTACTCTGTCAATTTTAAACCAACAAATATGTAAAGGCATGTTTATTTAATTTTACTTTATAAGGTTAAGAATGTTGCAATATGTGAAAAAGCAGTACTTAAAAAAAGTTATACTTAAGTAATATGATGACACAGTCATGGGGGGGAAAAAAAAATTAAAAATAATCCGTTAAGTATGCACACACACATATGCACACCCACTCCCAGCAAAAAGCTTTTGGAGTTGGAGGGGAAGGCTCTCATATTATGCCCTGTCAGGCATAAAGAAAAATTCTGCTGCTGCTACTCTGAGAAAAAACACAATCAATTTACATTAGGGTTTTGGGGGCTCTTTTTTTTTTTTTTAACTTTAAAAGAAAGAAAAAGGCAAATTCTGAAGGATGAACCTGCAACTTCTGTTCTAGGCTCTGACAAGTTTATCAGTATCTGCAGCCCCAGCCGCTCCACTGAGGATGTGAATTCAGATACTTGGCAGAGCTATGATTAATAATCACCCTCTCTTCAGGGAGAGATTTTTGTCAAAGCCCTCAGTTTTGGCCTATCCTTGCTCAGCTGCAACATGATTTTTACTACTAAACATATGGCACCTAATTTCCATTTAATCTTCCATAGGCTAACAAGAGAATGCTGCTCAGTGTTATGGTAGGGAGAGACAACAGCTCCAGACACTGAAAAAGGAGAGGGCAATAGCAGCTAAAGTGGCAGAGTTGACCTCTTGCTCTGCACTGGAGATCAGCTTTCATATTTCACAGACTCCTAAAGATTCTCATCAACCTAATGACTCTTATAAAAGCCAGAATACAAACATGCTGGTCCTAAATTTGTTGATCGCATAGCTATTTTAACTGTAGACACAGGATGTCACATGCTGTGAAGAAAAATGGAATTTCAAGCAACAAATTGTGAAAAATGATCCTGTTCTGTCCTTCTTGCTGCCTCTGCCCCTGCAGTAACCCAACCTGACTTCTGACAAGCTGAGGTGATTTTGCATAATCTCTGAACCATCTGCTAGGCTATCTGTCAGTTCAGTAGCCTTGTTACTTTACAGTTTATAGGTTAAGCAGGATAAATAACTTAACAGAAACACAAACAGATTTGCCTCTTTGACACACTTTGAAGTGCAAGTATTGTCTAAGTAATCATAGCTTGCTTACTCGTAAATGGAAGAAAAAGAAAGTAAAAATCAAAGTAATGCATTAAAACAAATGTCTATTCTTTCAGAAAAGGAAATTGTTTATCATAATCTTCACAGTTTATGAAATCAATAGCACAGCAAAACTGAAGTGATTTTTCCTAACTAATTTTTGCCTTATAGAAGATTTTTTCTACACTTATAGAAGATTTTTCAATTTACCCGTTTAAAAACACACATATGAAGTATTTTTAAATGTGTAAACTGTGCAGAGTTATGGTTTTCAAACATCTGTTTGCAGGGACACAATTGCTGGTTGACATTAAAAGTGCTGTTTCCTGCCAAAGATCTATTGAGTTTGTTAACCAATGAGAGCGAAAGACCACTCTGGTTTTCCTTATAAATTATGTGGTATTGTTCCTTACAGAAAAATTTTTAAATATGCAGAGATGTGTGCAAATCAGATAGAATGGTTTAGAAACTAATTTGCTACTATTCTGCTTCTAATATAGAATATTGTAATTTATGTGAAATGCTCTTCCACTGAAAGCATTACAGAAAGTTTCACCATAAAAGACAGAACTGAGGATCCTTTGCATGAAAACAGTTTGCAGTTATTCAGATAGTCAAACAATAAATCTCAGAATTATCATAAATTATAATAAATCAACTAAAATGCATTAAGATGATTCAAATAAGAAGTTGCCAGTAAATGCTACAACATCAGAAAAATCAAGGAGTCTGCTTCTCAGTGTCTGCCTCACAAACCAGGCTGCACTTCCTAATCTCTACTGTCCAGCATCCAGTTCAGCAGTTCTGGAGAACCCTGACTTTACAAAAAGAAAAAAAAAATTATTCAATTAAAAGATACTTGGAATTCTTGGCTAATTCACTTCTTAGTACTACCATCACTCTTACTTAAGAAAACACGGGATCATCTACATTTTCGCAGCAATTTGATGTGCAACTACTGACAAGGCTATTCCAGTATATGGGAAGAGGTTACAATTTCCTACTGTTAAAAGATGGAAGAACAAAACCATGTTCTTTTTAGAGAGCAAATGGTCTCAACCCTGTTGTTCTCTTACCCTATTGCTACAGAATGGACACAAATTATGTACTGAAAAAAAATCTGCATTTTTCACCCAACTGAAAGCTTGAAACAATATTATTTGCTAATAAATTATCATCATTTCTGTGACTCCCAGAAAGAATATAAAAGACATGAAAGCATAGGGTTTCACATGGGCACAAAAGATACAGGTGTTTTTTTTTAATAATAATTCATTTGCAAGCATAGCAAGAAAGTAACAAAAAGGTTCAAATTACAAAGATGAAATGTTGTTTCTACAGTCTAGTGATTTTTTTCATCCTTTTCTTTATACTGAGAAATGATCACTACTCAGGACAATGATTTGGGAGGATGAGAAATTAACCCAGATGAATGTTAATATGCAGTTATAAGCCAAGCTCATGGCAGGTCTGCAGATGTGCATGTATTGATTTACCACTGCTTGCTGTTTTAATCTGAAAGTACAGCACTACTTCCATGCTCAACCATAAATCTTGGCAAATTTCAGCCTCACTGATTTTGCAGAGCCTACACTAACAGCTTGAAAGAATAAAAGCATGAAGACATAAGAGAGCAGTTCTTGTTATTCATAACTCTTTCCTCTTCCCTCTGTTAAAGAGTAGAGATCAGCTTGGGAGCATAAATGAGCCTCTCTACCTGAAGACATTTTATTTTTGAATTCCTCCTCCTCCATCCAAGGAAGCCAAATTCAGTCATTGTCAGCACATGATGCATTGTCCATTATTTTGGCTATTCCTAAGCATATTTCTTTTTCTTGTGGGAGGGAATTAAGGAAACAGGCGAAGGGAAAATAAAATCATTTATCTACACTTCCCAATACTTTTTTCTCTTGCTTAGTCAGAACAGTGTAAATCAAAATGATTTTATCATTTGGCTACAGGCTTAGCTAGTGTGAGATTACCTCCTCTCTGGATAGATAGGCAGACACCTATTAATACCACAAGCCTACATACTTGCAGAAGATTACTCTTTAATTTATTCTTGCAAATGAATTTCATTTCTGGTGAAGGTTGCTAACCAAGTCTTATACATTCAGTTTAAACAGACGGTGCCTCAAGGAAGTCATCAGTCTAGAAAACCATGAGATTGAGGACTGCCATAAAAGGGCACTTTCAACCACACCCCATTTCCCAAGCCCTCATTCATCTGCCAACTCCGAACTACAAAAAACTGTTTCACATTTTGTGAAAATTACATATATAAAAAGTACATACATCTATATGTACATGCATACATAATGTTTTTTCTTGCACTGAAGATGTTTTGTTGCTAGTATAATGCCTAGCATTGATAACTTTTTTTAACTACATCAATGTATTTTGTATGTTTTGCCCTCTGGCTTTGTAACATTAAGACAACTGAAAAGACAAGAGGATTTCCAACACTTGGTCTGCCGGGTTAAAGTACACTACACATAAAGATAACTGTTTGTCCTTACCTCTAGCTTGCACTAATTTAACACCCCATCTCAGAAAGTGTTGGCTGCCCCTCTTCTGTCTGGAAGGCTGGAGAGGGAAAGTCTCTATATGTTCAGATAACTTCCAGTTTCTCTGAACTGCATTTTAAAGTGATTCTTCTATGAAATACTCATAGTTACATCCTGCCTTCAATAGCTATTCTATACTGGGATTAGCACCTTGTAATGAAGACACTACAATAAATAAAGTACAAACTCCTTTAATTTCTGGTAACTTAATGTCAATCTTATTAGAACAGAGCTAAACGGACAAATTACTCAAAATCACTGCTAAGCCTTCCAGATGCCTTGTCCCCTTAATAGCATGGCACGTAGACTTTATCTCTATTTGAATCTGCTTCTGCAGTCTCAAGTCCCAGCTGTGCTGAATAGCAAATAACTCCATTTCAATAGGGAAGATGGTTGTACTAAAGTAGTTCTCTCCAGGGGTCAATATACTTCAGAAGGGCATTTAAGTGGCTGTATGTTATTGAGCAGAAACATCAGCTCACATATTATTGATTGTAACTGCACGGCTCTGTTGAAAAGATGCTTGCAGTAGTATTAAGTGCTGAGACAGGGATAGAGGAGTGTTATGCATTAAAAAAATACTATCCATCTGTTGCCAAATTTTAGATAGATGAGCAATCACAAGCTGTAACACAAAATCTAAAGTGCAACCTCTGTAGCTGATGCGTCAGGGTCATATTCAGTGACACTTCCTCAGTTTCACACTGCTTAGATGATCTTTTGAATATTGACTGAGGAAAGCAGGAGGCAGAGTTTGATTTCTGCAAAGAGTATGTAATAGATACTTACATAGAAATCTGCTTTTGGTAGCTTAAATGTACCCTTTTCTTTAAAACATCATTAATCTGTTCAGATCCCATCACTGCAGCAGCCCAGGACAATGAAAGCTCTCTGGAAGCACTGCACCATCAGCCCACTGGGCCCTGAGCAGCAGCCAGGGCTGCAGGCCCATGACCTGGGCACCCCCGACTGCCCTGCAGGACACACAGAGCCCTGAACCACATGTGATCCCCAGCCCCTCATCTCCAGTGACTTTTGCAAAATGACCATGTAAATACCATCATGGAAGGGTAAGCCCAGTGTCCCAGACTGCACTTTTGGCAGTGTGCCCAAGGAAGCAGTCGGATCACTGGGCTTCACAGTGAAGAACACAGATGATAGAGGTTAATCCTGGCCTAGCAGGGAAAACCCAACCCAAAAGTATTTGTGCAAAGGGAGGAGTCAGCTGGGCTCAGAGAAAATTAAGATCTTCCAGTTTGCTGTGTCAACTGCAAACCTGGATGGAAACTACATGAAGCAGAATAAGATATACAGTCAAAAGTTTCTTAAAAGGAGCATCTGGGGGAGCTTCACAAACCCAGAACATCAGCAGCCACAGAAGGCATTAGTCAAAAAACCACATTTTTACAGAGTCAAGAAAAATCAATCAAACACTGCATGACTGCAAAGTTGACAGGTAAGCCCAAAGTCAGTAAAGTCAATCCATTATCACCACCTTTCTTGAACATACTCAGCATTACATGCCAGCAAGGAAGCTTGTATGACATGATCACAGTGTTTCTGGGCTTTACAGACCTTTTTGTTTCAGAGAGCCTGAGATGACTATTTCTTTGCCTGCAAGAGGGCAGCAGAACAAGCTTTTCTCTTAGAAGTGATAAAGTACTACAGGAAAGAAGCTATAACTCCTGAGGATGAATCTCCATGCCTGCACTTCAGGTTTTAAAATAGTTAGTTTTCTAATTTTTCCAATCAATTTAATTAAACAAGATGCTTAAAGCAATTCAAGTAGAAACTTTAAAATACTTTATATAAAACCCACTAAGAGGCAGAGAAATAGAATGGATACAATTATCACATAGGAAAAGACTGAGACTGGAAAGAGGCAAAGGCTATACCCAGTGTCAGAGAGCCACCCCCTAGTAAAGAGTTAAATAGTATCTAGGTCACTCTAAAGTCTTTCCTGCACACCCTCAGCTCACTGCATATCGGAAACGCTGTGTGGGAAGGCCAGGGAAATAAACTCACAGACCAAGTATGACTCAGACTGCAGTAATTTAATGGTACTTTTATTCCCTTAAATTATCTTTGGGATTAAAAGAATCCCCACCCTTAACATGGAACCAAATCACAATGAAAGGAAGAAACCACAAATCAACAGATCTTAGTGTTAACAAAAGGTATCTAGAAACAAATTAATTATTAATGGCAAGGAGCAAAACCTCTCCTAGAACATACTATATGGTCAGAATAGCAGAAGGTGAAGAATTTGAACCCCAGTCAGATGTTCTTCTGAAAGCCTAGTGAGGATGATCTCAGTAACAGGAATGTCAGAGACCTGCCTGCCAAAGAAATAAAGGAGAACTGTCATAGCCAAATGCTGACCTCTACCACTAGGGGAAAGCAGCTTGAGAGAAACAGCCTCACATTTCCTCCATCACTGAAGAAGTTGAACTCAAGAGCTGTCAAATCTCTTTGGCACAAGCATGAACAGAAGTATTGAGTCCTAAAGAAGGCAGAACACCAGTGACCCAGATCCAAATACAAATCTAGCAAAATTCTTGAGGGGAAATTAAATTTCTTGTAAATTCTCTCCCCTTGAAAAAAGCAAAAGTTTGGAAAAAACACTAGTGAGCAGAAGAAAGTGTTGTCCTCAGAACTCCCTCCTGACTACAACACACAATTCTGAAAATTTACTCTTTCCTCTGCACTTTAGGCTGCCTTCCCATCTCTCACTTACGGAAAGGACAAAACAAGGCACAGTAACTACCAGAAAATGATGAGCAAATCTAAGATGCCCTAAAGGCACTCAGATATTTTCTATCACAAGGACTTGAAAATCTTCATAGAGAGAAACAAATTAATTTCCCCTTTTTCATGGCAAAAAATTAACTGATTTTGTTGTAGTGATATAAATAGCAGTGGATGCCCTTTTCAGTAGAGTTTCTATTAGTATATCATTACAACATTCTAAAGAATTGAGCATCTGGCTTTGCAGCTATATATTTAGATCTGCTCTGTTTCTAATTGAACTATATTTTTTTAAATCCCATGAGATAAAGAAATGAACAATGTTCCCAAAACCTATATCCACCGCTAGGATACCGTTCAGTAACAAGTTACCTTTAAAAGTCAAGTTTTTCTTCTGCTCACCTTTCAGCTACATCCAGACCAGTGAGCCTCTGCTCCTCAGATTATCACCTCGATCTCAGTTCAAGTGTTAGATGGGAAACAGTTAACAGTGCAGTCAGAGCTGTCCCCTCTTCCAGGAAGGGCCACTCTTTTAAAAATATTTAATGGCATTTGTGAAACTGCATAATTCAGAGTAAGTATCCTAGACTTCAAAGAGAATTAACAAATATATAATTATTTAAGGGATAAATAAAATGGGAGGAAAAAACCTTCAGAATTTCCCATGGAACAAAGTAATATGCAATTCACTTGAGAAGAATAGAGGATTGGGACATGTTCTTGTGTATTTTTAAAATGTCATAACTCTGAATATTTGGAAGATGTTCAAAAAGAATTGATCCTAATTTACATTTTAGAAGTACATTCACGCTGAGGCCTTTGTATGATGATGGACTTTTCAGCAGCAGTCCTGGCACAACAGGCTTTCACTGCTTGTACTGTACCTCTGTTCTGAAATGTGGAAGCCCTGTAAGCTGCCACAGAGAAAAAGGAACAGAGAGCAAGACTTTCCCTCTCATTATTTGAGATCTTCAAAATGTAGCACACAGACTTTTGGCAACAAATAAGCCTTAGCAATAAAACTTAAGACAAAGCCTTCCATACAATAAAAAACATGTAGCTTCAAGTATGGGAAATGTAAGAGTTTAAATACAGGATCTCTGGGAAGGAGGGGAGGAAAGGCAAATCATTTACAAAGAGACCTTTCCAGATCAAGAGTATCACAAACAGTGATGAGGAAAGGAAATGCACACTGCTACTTCAGCTCGGCTGGGTACCCCACCATGCTGATACCCTCAGGCCTTGAAGGGAAAGAGTCTCTCTTCTCTCTGCCAAATATCTTCTCCAGAACTCAGCCAAGGCATTCAGGCTTAACACAGGGGAGATTTCTGCCTGGGGTACTGCACAGCTACAGGTTGAAAAGAAAAAGAAACCACAGTGCAGTGCCAAAAGAACCAGACATTGTGGAGTTCATCTGGCACTCAGCACCACAAAGCTCAGCCCTCACCACCAGACGAATCCTCCCTGCACACTCTGGAGCAGGGAGTGATTTCCAACCCTTGCTGGCAGCAGGAGCAGTGGGTCCTGGGTGCTCTGGGCTTTCCAAGATCAGGCCTCTGGGAGCACACTGCACACAGACAGCTTCAGTCAAGCTTGCCATCATCTCCGGGGCATGGGGAATCATTTCTGTTTGTGAGCACAGCAGTCTCTTTGGGCTTTGATATATACACTAAATGAAATTATATACTGAACTATAAAACTGTGCTTGTCTCCACACCCCAAAACCTCTTCAGTTACCCTTTCAGCAAAGTCCTTGAAACCAGAAGTAAGTAGTTTGGATATTTTTAAAGTCTTTAGATTTATTTCTGACATTAAGAGTTTGAAAATAAAAGATTTGAGGTTCCTCATGTATCTGTACTACCCTGTATGAAGCTCTTTTCTTACCATTTTAGATCTTTCATTAACATAACACTTATTTCAATATTGCATTCACTCAGACATTAAAGTCCTTATTAATGCAACAGAATAATTGTTGATACTTTGAGAAGACTTGTGAAAGCTTATTAGTGACTACAGGTAAGCCAAAAAGCAGCACTAGGATTAGAAATATTAATGATGTGTAAAACCTAAGCCCACAATGTTTTCCTAGGAAAAAATACTGACTCAGACTCTGTCTTCTAAAGACATAAAATTACAAACTGCAAAGAATATGGAAAAAAGCATTTAAGAACAACACATATTTTATGCTAACATATTTCAGTTAAGATGTCCAAAACAATCAGTTAATTAAAGGTAATTATTTATAACTAAAAGTGAAGTTACACACATTTTGGTGGGTAATTTTTCTCTTCTGGTAAAATAAGTAAGAGAAGAAATGGAAATGTAAGGTGCAAGACAGGAGTAGAAATCAGAACGTATTTCTTCCACTGCAATTGATTCTGTAAATGATTAACTCAACTCACACAGGTTATTTCAAGTAGAATATTTGTACTAGTAACTGTGTCAAAACAGACCCCAGATTGAAGTATTTTCTTTTTGAGTTTTCACTTGTGGTTTTTTTCCTGTGTCCATGTATCATAACAATATCAACATTCAAATTAAAACTTGACTTTTTTTCCAAGGTACAGCACATCTATCTACAAAGATCAGACACTTAAATGATGAAATGTTAATTCTTCTCTCAGTAACCCTTTAATGATCTAATTTTCTACAGAGTTTGTCTGAGCCTTGAGTAAGGCAACTGCTCAAATTGAACTGAGGCAGCTAATATTTTCTGAATGTCAGAACAGGGTAAAATTTTAGGAGTTGGGGGAAAAAAAATGAGGATCAAGTCTTAATATTCTGTGGAGGTTTTTTAAAGATAAACACTGTTTTCTCTATTTCCTCAGTTACACATTTCATTGGAGGTAGCAAGATCTGAATTAAATTAATTAATTATATTCAACTAGTTTACCAATATTTGCTACTGCTTTCATTCTGCAGGTAAATATGAGTATTTATTATGTGGGTTGCAAAGTGTTAAAGGCCATTGTTTGTCAACCCAAAATGTAGCTCAGCAATAATGAGGGTATAAAAAAGGTTAAAAGTTTATAAAAAAAAGAGTGGCCTTATAACATGTCAACATCAGATGTCTCATTTTTTAATTTCAAGGAGTTAGCATTAGAGAAATCAGAGCTAAGCAGAATGATCCTTTAGCAAACAAAGTCAAGACTTCACAGGATTTCTACAAGTTTCGTGATAACGGGGTATTGGACATTGGATATAAGAACCTGCTTGCAAATACTGATCCTGATTTCTACTCTGAATGGTTTCCTGAAGAAAAGGACAAGCTTGATGTAAGCACACTGAGGCCAAAACCAACTTGGGCTCTAAGCTGAGTCAATTCTGGACTGGTTTCTGACTGAGACGCCTGCCTAAGAGGTCTCTGACAGAAGGGGCAGTTTTTGGCATCATGGAACCCCACCAAAAAGCCTGATTTGTACTTGTTAACATTTTTAGTAGTCCACTGGAATTAAACTATCCCCTTCAAAATGTTCTTGGATTACTGGTTATGCCAGTGAATAACTGCTGCTACCACTTCCCATCTGCATCAGGTCCCAGCCATTGTGGAGCTGGGGACTGGGACCCTGATCAAAGACATTCCAACAGCTGCCACTGGACATTTCTTTCCTGCAGCTCTGCGGTTGCATCTCTGCACAGCAAATACCCAGCCCTGCACTACCAAATCAGCTTTTTGTTTTCCAAGAAGAGATCTTAAATGGTGGTAACTTTTACCAAATCTGTTTTCCTAGTGCTCCTTTTACAAGCAGCTGCGGCTGAAACATTCCTTCCACTCTCTTCTCCCTCGCCCCCACTTCCTCAAGGAAATTCCATGGGATCACCATTCCTCTGGCCCCACACTGCAACAAAACTCTCATCTCCCAGGGGACAGGGAGTTTTGCAATCACTGGATCTCCACATCTGCGAGCACAGGCAAACACAGAGTTCCTTCGCAGTTCTCTATTTGGATTACTTGTTTTTTAAACAATGTGCTCAGGGGAACTGCTTTTAAGTTAGGCTAAGCGAAATACTGACTTAGAAAAACCACAATCTTTGCTTAATAAAAAAATGGAAAGAGAAAATTAAAACTATATTTGTTTTAAATTTGAGGCATGTCAAGAGACTATCTGCATCTGGAGGATAGGACAACTTTTCTCTCAACTGCAATTTCCCTGAAAATATCTATGGGTCCCTAGTAACATTCAACATGAAAGCATTACTGTAAAAAAGCACCCTGGAACTTCTCAGAGAGAATTACAGTGTAGATTTCATTTGATCATGAATGTAAAGCTGTCTGAATTTTATTTCTAGCTAATTAACGTCCAAATATTGAGGGGAAGATAGAGTCTTCCTTCACATCATGCCAGGCTAGACACTTCATGACATGACTGCTGAGATGTGTTGCTAAACAATAAAAAGGAAACATTTAAACCAAACATCACATCTCCAGGCCAATCACAGTTCCCATGGCATACCAAGCAAATGCCTCACTACGTGTGGCAGTCAAGCCCTGGCAAAAAGGAGCATTTCAGCCTCCATATCAGGCCTACATCTCTCTGGTGCATCTGGCAAAAGGAATATACAATAACAAATTCTATTTCTCTTCAGCTGTAGAAATGGGATACATATTTTTGACAGGAACCTCCCAGGAACCTCACCAGCTCAGATAGAAACCAGCAGAGCCAGTTTACACACCACAGTGGCAGGCCACTCCTCCTCTGACAGTCTGTCTGGTTGAGAAACTGGGTGCATCAGCTGGGCAGAACACAGTGGAGATTAGCTAAATCTGGTCCCAGGGTTCCTGTGGGTGTTTCTCTACTGTGTTCCACACCACTGCACAGGCAACAGCATTGGCACAACCAGTGAATGCATCCAGGGAGCACACCTTCACCATCCTTGGGGATACATTTGCTCTGAAGGGCAAAACTGAGTGAAAAGTGCAGTTAAGGAAAACCTACTGCAATTAACACAAACCCCAAAGCATGCCACATTCCTTCAACAGGGAATAAAGGTAAAACGTGATGCTGGTATTATACAAACAAGCTGAACAGTACAAATCACATACTGCTCAATCACTAAGGAATCTCTCTCCTCCTAGAACCAAATATTATTTTGTAAACCTGGTGTTATTTATTCAGATGTGTATGCAATCATACTGTTTTTAAAAATGCGCACATAACTCTGAAAAAAAGAAATTTGCAGAGGGCTTCTTTCTACCCTAAAAGGTAGAACAATAGATAGGCTCCTGCTACAAAATAATCAGTATTAATACTGTTCTCAAAGGGAACAGTTTCAGAGACACTGATGTATCACATTTAATTATATGACATGAAATCATATTCCACATAATTATTAATGTAATACCTCACTGCAGCCAGCAAACCATGAAAGAAAAATGCAAGAAAAATGGAGAAAAAAGGAATAAAGAAAAAATACTTTAAAGAGAATTGGAGAAGTTGGCTTTGAAAACTTTCATTCCACTTCCACTTAGCCACTTAGGGATTGTGTTCATGTGCTATAACTATTTCTAAGCAGAAATGACCTGCCCAGATCACCCTCCCAAGGAGTTAAATGCAAGAGATGTTCAGACTATTTTCTAAAGTCCAGCCTTTTTTTTTTGTTTCTAATGAGATATGCTGAGTAAAATTAACAAATTTCTTGATCTTAAGTGACCACAGTGGTGCCAGCTCCCTGCTACAGTAAATGTCTGAGCTCCAGTTCACTTCTTTTCAGTCCTAAGTATGTTTGAAGGAGATGAGAAATGGCAACATGGGAGAGGTCACAATTACACAGCAAAGAACATAGAAACATTAATATGTTAATGAATGTCACATGACAATGAAAATACGTCCTGTATTAAGAACAGGGAATTGAAACAACTTTCAAGTTATCTTGCCTCAAAACAGGGAAACATTGGAGTATATAACTAAGTATGTTTTGGAAACAAAGCTGTATATCACATCTGGGTCATATGCTTCAACAAAACCATTAGCCTGCCAGGTGTTTTAGCTATGCCTGTGTTCATGATGCTGAGTATTTAGCAAGGAACCCTTAAATTACTCTCTCAGCAAGACAGGTGATTTCAGAATGCACATATGCAAGGGCAGCCACTGCAAGGTTCTATTTCTGTGTGCAGACCATCCTGGCAGAGAACAATGGCCTGCTGTGGTAATTCTATATTTTGTTATCTTAAAGCGGCTGTTTTCCTCAATGTAATCCCATTAAAAACCCACATTATGACCCTACAGTGATAACTTAAGGGGGAAGGCCAACTAAGTGAAACTGTCCAGAGGAAAAAGTGATTTCAAAAATATCACATAGACTACAAACAGCTTGATGCAAGTAGCAGAGTGTGAGAAAACAGCTTGGAACGGAAAATACCAAAGGGTAGGCTGACCAAATGATTTATGCTGAACTGAACAGAGGAGACTTGGGTTAAGCCTCAAAGCTTGAAATCTCACCCAGGGACTGGGGATTGTCAGGAGGATGAAGGGTCTGCTGCATCATTCTCATTTAATGATGTACACTTCACAAAAGGAGGTTTTTGAAGAAACAGCATTACACAGACACAATGCTGCTGCAGGCCAGCAAGTAAATCATAAGCTAGACAGTGGAAAGTACAGGGCTTTGGAACCATGTGGCTTCAGCATAAAGGTCATCCTCAGCAAAGCACAGTGCTTAGTGAGAGTCTGGAAAGCACCTAGAAAACATGTCAAAGCAAGTTACAAACTCCTGGCTGAATTTGCTAAAACCCAATCACGTAAGTCCCTAATCAGATAAGCAGGCTCAACAATTTCAGTGAATAACTGGAATGGATTTAATCTTGTATCTTCAGATCCAGATATTCAATAAGTTAAAAGAAATGATTAAGAGTCGCTAATAAGAAAGTATAGTTAAAGCCTAAATAATATATTCAAAACCCATCTGAGCTGAAGAAAGCATATCAAGTACTGATATCCACACCAAGAGAAGGGAGTGCAATTAGGCATGGCTGAAGTAAACACTGCTTCAGCAACCCTGTCAAACCAGCTCTTCGTGGCAGAGGCTTGCTCAGTGCAGCAGGTCCCATGCAATGGCACTCCAAGGTTGTGAAAAGAAACCACACAGCAGAGTCAGGCAGCTTCCTGCAGACTTTCCCAAACCTCACTGGCTCCTGTCCTCTGCTCCTGTCCTATGTAGCTGATTGCTCCTGTCCAGCCTCCCACAGAAAAGACAGGACCTGTGGGCCACTGCATGGATTGCTTTGCCTACTCCCACATCCCTGATGGGAAGCTCTTATGGCCAGGGCTGACTCACATCATGTCCCCCTGACACTCCTCTGGTTCTGAGCTGACTGTTATGACATCCTTGTGACAAACAATACCTACTTTAGTCCTCCCCACACTTCTGCCTCTGGCACAACTGATATGAAGAAATTTGGTTTCTCAATGCAGAACTGGAGTAGCAGGCTCAATTTTGAATGAACTATTCAGAAATATGGCAGCTTCAGTTCCCACACAAAAGCCAGAAATATGCTCTGAAAAACAGCCGTGCTCCCAAGCCCTCACAACAAAAACACAATGTGCTCTTTTCAACCAGGAAAAGAGGAAAAGAGCTTCTCCTGATAGAAAAACAGAAATGACCAATCAGTTGAAGGTGAAGACAGATTTGTGGACATGTATACTGGCAAATTGTGCTCTTGCCAGGAAAATACTTTTCCACAAAGCTGGTGAACGTTTGTTCACTGTGTTCATAAATACTGCACAGCTGTGCTACAACAGGAGAGCAAGCCCAACACTTCCATAATTGATAAGGGGTTTTTCTAGTGATTCACCAAAAAGAATAAAATGAAGTAAAAACATGGCCAAAATTAGCACTGCTGTCGTGAGAAGAACAATGTAAATCCTGACTAAATCAAATAAAACTCACAGTATAACAATCCCCCACACAAGAATTCTGTAGATTATTTGAGCTTGTATTCTGAGGGATTCTGTCAAAAGCAATCTTTCTCTACCATAACCATCATTGAAAATAACTTTTCAGTAGGGCATATATGATACAAGTCCATGACAATCAGAAAGAAAAATCTCTGCAGATAGGATGTTTCTGGTACTTGCAGTGACATTGATGTTCTTCAACCATTATTTCCTCAACCCACAGGTGTTTCTCTGTCTTGTCTGACATCAGCCAAAAGACACAAAACAAGCCAGTGACATTTTTATGTACATCCACCAAAAGCTGCTTATTGCCAACTAGCAAGATCATTTCTACAAAATGCAGAGCAACCTTTCCACCTATTCTTAGCACCAAGCACTGCAGTGGACACCCTCTTAGGATATCAAGGCCTACTCTATGGAGAAAAGGAGCTAAAATTACTCTAAAAGCCTCTCAGTAAAATCTTAGGAATTTAGAAAGAGACAAAAATATATTTCAGAGACCTGGAGTAAACAACAGTCTCTTCATTGACTTCTGTGTGTCCAAGATTCTATTCTCCATTTATTTTGTATTATATCAGCTTAAACAATGAACATGGCAGGTTCACTTTGAAGAATATCTTGCCCTTTACATCCTAGAAGCTTAGGCAGATTTACAAGAAGGAAAAGTTTTGCATCTGAAACTTCACATGGTCTACAGAAGTGGATTACTGAGCTTTGGTGAAGAGGGAGAGAGCTGCCATTTCTATCTTACTGCCAAATCCAGTTAGTTGCTCAGGGATCATGTTGTCCTACCTAAAGTTTCTGGACATCTCACTTGCTTCCTCAGCAGAAATGGAGAATGGAGACAATCTCCTTTCCTCTTAGGTAAAATCCTTAGGAGGGAAATATCTCACAGGAATAAATGTCATAACCTTCCACATCTGTAAATTCACATCAGAATTGATTTAACAAGTTCATGGCTGAAGTTTTTGCCTATTCTTTATTTATACAATTCATACTATTCCAACTACAATTATATATTGAACAGCAACAACAAAATTGGAATCTTTGGTTATTTAAGAGGAAGAGGACCAGTTACAGCAAATTATTAAAAATATTTTTTCTGGGCTGTTCATGCATCAATGACATCTGAGACTGTGCAAACCAAAATGTCTTCAGAAAGAGATTAAGGAGCTATAGTAACCACTGCACAAATAGTAGCTACTGGGGTGGTTCCAGTGCAAAATAGCCTCACAGCTCTGTCCTAACATAACATGAGTGCACAAGCCAAGGTTTCTTCATCAGTTCAAAAGACAAAAACGGGAAGGAAAAATCCACTTCTGAAAAACATGCATTTGCAACTAAAATCCAAGTTACAAGAGGTCATTGTCACATAGGGAGCTGTAAAAATGCTTAATTTATCAACAAGCCTTTTCAAAGATTGATTATCTATTCTCTTCTCTGCAAAACACAAGGATTTCATTTGCTATTGAAGAAATAAGAAAATAGAATTTTTTTTCTTTAAAGATCTGAGAGCAAGCTGTTTTTATTATAATACTAAGATGCCTTCTATGTGACTACTACCCTGAAAGTCCATTTTTTTAAATCAAAAAAGAAAGCATCTCTATAAATTAGGTATCAGATTTTTTTCCAATATACAAAACCAAAGTACTTCACATAAGCTCGGATCCAAATTTTACAGGTTTTGCTATCAATTTTTATTACTGGTGTTGTGCTTTATTTTTGTATACTCCTATTTACTTATCTGCTAAATGGAACATAAAATTATTTTTTAAATTGTAGCAGTAGCATTAAATTCAAATCTTAATAATTCTTCATTCGAAATAGACAGATTTGGATGTTTTCCTACATGTAGTATTGAAAATTTATCTGAGTACTTTTGATTTCAAAATAATCCAGACAGTGCACTATGAATTTCAGAAGTACTAAGACATTTTAAAAATCCAGTAAAACATTTAGGCAGGTGATTTTAAACAGTGTATAAACAACCCAACTGTACAGTCTTTTGACACAGAACCCATATTTGAAAGTAAGGGGCATGTGCTGCTGTAAAAATTCAAAAATAGAACAAATAACTCTCTTAAGCAAAAAAAAATCTTAATTTAACAACGTTGCCTAAAAGCCCTCTGCTAAACCAAGTCTACCCAGAACTTCAGCCACTAGACAGGATTCTTACAAGGACCACCTATTTCTAATCTTAAAAATAACTGTGCAGCAAAGTACAGCCATTAATTAGTCTCAAACTAGGATAAGCCTTCAAATGCACATTGTAGTTTACAGTGATTCAGAACAATTACTCAAGTTTGTATCAACAGATTATCTCAGCAGTGAACAGAGGAGACCCTCTATGCAGGTTCTCAATAGCAAGTTTCACATTTAGGTATTAATTTTATCTGTGATTTCAACAGCACAATGGGTAATCACAGCTTTTACAAAAGCAGCGGGTTGCTTTAGTTCACCACTGTATTCTCACTTTCTGTGCTTCTCCAAAGCATCAAACAATCTTTTCCTTCTGATTGCCAACAAAGTTGAAACATGCCACCATATCACAGCATGAAGCTGTCTGTTTATGTATCTGGTTTCCTTCCCTCATAATCCAAACACTCATCTTGGGTACCTACTACAAGCTTCTAAGATACGACATTATAATTTACATTTAAACGTTGTACTTACGGTTGGCATAGTTTTACCAGGTCCTGATCAGTGGTGTTTGGAGGCAGTGCTCTGATGTAGAGGTTAGTTTTACTTAATTGATCCCATCCTGAGTTGCTGCTGCTACTACTGTTGTTATTACTGCTGGTGGTGCTGGGACTAGGAGGAGCCATTGGATGGGCTGGTACAATGGACTGCTGCAAAGGAAAAAGCAGGTTAGAGTGAAGGACAGGTAGCAATCACAGCATGCACATCAGCTCATCCACAGCAGCCTGCTTACCTTGTGGAGCGCTGTGTTCAACCTGTTCGTAATTACCCACGGATTTTAAATACAACTGCTTTCACACCACACTTGGGACAGGATTCACAGGCACATCCTAATATCTCCAACCACCACTTGATGCATGACACAGGGTCAAATTATATATAACCTCCACTGAATATTACTCAAAGGATTTTATCACTCTTCATTGTTTCATCTCATGTGAAAATGAAATAGCAACTATTGTTCCTCTAGGTTCCAGCACGTACAAAGTTTGTATCACTACGACTGTTTCACATGTCAAATTGTGGCAGACACAAAGACCATGCACTTTCCTTAAACTATCAAAAAATACAAAAATAATTAGAAGCCTCTTTTCTATCTCTTCTGGCTTTTAGTACATCATATAATACTGCTATTATTTTTTTACAGATAGGGAAGGACTACAGGTAGCTTAAGGAAAATACTTTAAATGAATGGTGTGCCTTGGGAGAACTTTCATACTGCTGTCTGTCTCCATATTTGTGGATTACTTCACAATTATCAAGAAAAGAAAGGCTCTATATAATGAGCCTTTATATACAAGAAAAAGGCTCTATATAATGGCAAAAAATTCAAGTTTCAAAAGGAGAAAAGCACAGAAGCACTTCTACCTACTCCTCAAGGTATCTAACCTTATTGCTCTTGCAATCAGACCCCAATGGAACATAAAAACATCCTAGAGGAAATCTAGAGTAGAGAAATCATTTGCATTAAGAGAAGTACAGCAGGGCACTGTACAAAAAGTACTATGAACCTGTCTGTGGTGTTGTAAGAGAGGAATACTTTAAAAAAAAATATACTAGAGAACTGAAGTTGCCTGTAAACATCTTGTGACTCCATGGTTTTCACTGACAAAGTGGCTGCATGTGGCTCCTTTCCTGCAAAAGCCTGAGGTTCCACCACAAACTCATAGCAAAGAGCTGCCCCGTGAATACAGAGGAAAGGCACAGGAGGGGGAAAAAATAAATTAGAATATAAAGTGAGATGTCAATGTAGACTCACTTGTTCCCACTCTAGCGCCACCCTCTTCCTTGGATTAGTACAAACAGTTGTATGGCCACAAACTGAACCCAAAAATGATCTTCCCTGATCTGGTACACCACATGTAGGCTTTGCACTACGCAAAAGCTTTGGCTGTCACAAGGCAGGGAGCGGGAATGTGAAAGCAGAGAGGAAAGGATTAGAGTTTACCTCTGTTTAGAGCACTCATGAAACTACACGCAAGAAAAGTGAAACTATTTTGGAGATAACCTCAAGAAATTGGAATGGAAGTGTGAGTGGGAGAAAAGTACAAAGGCATGTCTTATATCAGATACTTTATGGTAATTATGTGTTTCTTTTTTGTGTTTCCCTAGGAAGGTTTTGAAATCTTCCAATTTGGCATGTTGCAAAGTTTATTATGCAGCTATAATGGCCTGGAACAGCCAACTGCAAAACTTGCTATAAAATCAACATTGATAAGTAGTAACATTGTTGCTGCCCAATTTAATTGAACTGAAAATTACAAAAGAATGAAATACATTCCTGATCATTCAGCATTTCAAAACTAAGTATCAATATTTCATTGCCATAGGGTTAGAGATTTTTGTTGTTTTTAATAAAGATTTTTAGAAACATCAAATCTCTTCCAAAATATTTATATTTGGAATTGAAGCACTGATCTAGAATTTCTTCCAGGGAAAAAGATTAAATGCTCCCTTCCAAGTTTGCAATGGAAACACTGACGGATTTTAACAATAGTAGCACAAGTCAGCCTGTCAGACCACTCTTCTTCCAGTAACGCCAGGCAATTATTTTTAGGGTTACAAGCAATGCGGAATGACAGAGCAACTAGTTTCAAAACATTTTCACAACAGAAGAAACTTAGTCTGGCACAATGAAATTCTCTTCAAAAAGCCTTCAGTGAAGTTCTCAAAATGCAAACAGTGATCAAATGCAAAACTGCTCTGTTTACGGTTTCAAAATGCGCACGCGCAGCTGCCAGAAAACTCAACATACACATACCTGTCTTCATCTAAACTGGTTTATTTCTAAATTACAATGAAAGGCTAAGAGCCTCTATTAAGTTTTTCAGTATCTTTGGTTTGGTTTTGCTTTTATTTCTTAGTGTTTTCCCTTAAAATCTTTGTTTTTCTATGTTATGAAGAACTGGAGTTTTGTAAAATCTTGTCACCAGCTGGCCAAAAGCAGGAGAGGAAAATGTGTGTCTGTGTGTAGAGAGAGCAGGAATCCTAATTCTGTCTGTCTGTAAAACATAAACACTCCATTCTGAGAAATTTAAACTTCTATTTAAACATGAAGATGTTCTAGTGCCAGTGGTCACATTCAAACATGATGGGAATGTAAATGGGACTATAGTTGTCTTCCTAAGTTTACAGACAGAAGGTTTTTCAGTGCTTCCAGAGAGACTCATACCTTCACAAGCCTTAAAGGCTTTACAAAACCCATGTGCTGAGTGTCCTGCAGCTCTCAAAGCCTGCAACCTAACGACAGCCAGCCATTAAAGGGACAGTGACATCTTAAAGCCATACAACTAAAACACGTTTTTTACATTAAAACTTTAATTTTAAAATCTGAATCACTTTTTCCACTCTGTTCTTCATCGACGACTACTTGTAAAAACTCAATTATAGCGGTCCCTGTGTTGTTCAAAGGGGCCTTTTTTTCCAGTTCTCTTGCTGCAAAGGGTTGGTTGGCAGCGCAGCCGCGATGCCGTGACTGCGCTGGCGGAGCCTCCTACGCGGCCAGCGCGGGCCAGGAGCAGAGTTGTCTGCTGGCCGAGTTGCATCACCTCCCCAAACAACATCAGCCAAGCCGATAAAAGCCCTCTTCTGCCTGCACAGCTGCATCCACACCTGGGCTTTCGCCAACATATTGATGTCAGCGGCGATGTATGACTTTTTTCCACACCCCTGGCTGATACACAGTGCTTTGCTGGCAAGACATTCTGCAGTGGAGACCTGGCCAAGGTTCGGGGTTGTTTGTTTAGAAACAACTTTCACAAACCTTAACTGAGTGCTCTGTCTAAAACCTGAAATAAAATTTGAAAAGTTTTGGTTTACAAACTGTAGTTTTTGCTAAAAATTCATATCAAAAGCTGTTCTTAAGTTTTCATTACATGGACCTCACAATAATCTGCAATATTGCAACATCCATAAAAATATATTTATTAATTTTTCTTCATAATCATTGCATCTTAGATTAAAACATAGAACTCAAGGACAGGAGGAATAAATGTAGGCAACAGAACATTATTTCTTGTGGCAATATTCCTGTTCACAAGAAATACCATTGTCACACTGGTTTGCCATTTCCTCCTCAGTTTTCACTCCAAGAGGTAATTAGCGATCGTTCTTTTTACACAGCAGTTTCCTTCCTGTCATCTTCAACAAACATCTAAGCAAAAAAGGCCAGTGACAGAATAATCAGCCCATCTGCTCTATGATCTCCCCAGCCCATTCTGGAGCCAGCTGTGAGGAGCCTGCTCTCTGAGACCTTCCCTCCAGCCCTCCACAGCCCCACCACAGCAATGGGAAAACCACAGGTACTTATTAGGAAAACTAAAAGCTCAGTGACTGAACAGTCCCTATGAAGTGCCTTAAAACAAGGAGAATTGTTTGTCTGTGTTTCATTCTCAATATAAACCCCAAATGGGAATAACTACAAGTACTGAAAACCAGCTGGAGAATATACTCATCTTATACGAGCCATTCTGTCTTTCTTATAAAACATTCTATGTTTAAGGACTGCAAATAAGTCAGAGCAGGATTTTGTCTCCCTAAGAACAGAAGAATCTCTTTGCTGTCAACAGATAAAAAGAATAAAGACAACAAACCAAAATGGAGTAACCCAAAGAAATTCCTTTGACCTGGGGGTTGGGAGATACTGACCCCTGCTGCCTTCAGACTACAGAATTCCAACAGAACTTCAATGAGCAGAAGACAACTTGGACAATGACTGCAAGTCATTATCCCAAAACAGAGTATGATCACTACAGTAGCATTCTATTTAAGTCTCTTTGTGCAATAAAATATGCATATAAAGTTATATAACATGCTAGCATTTAATTATGAGTTTAATCACTCAGCCAAAGTTCCTAATGGGAAAAGTACCATGACTTTTAACAACAAAGTTCTCACACATCTACTCTAAATTCAAACCATAAATTGCAGCCCACATTAACTATCAGATTTAGCCAGAATTGCTACTTGGATCATCTCATAGCATCAAAATCTCATCAGCAGTGTTTCCTTAGCCTTGCTCAGGTGACTAAGCTACAAGCACCTGCTTACCCAGCCTGACTTTGCCTAACCTCCCTGATTTTGAAAGCAGCACCTTCAGTAACTGGCACTGATATAAAAATTATCATGCATTCTCTGTGGATGTGTGTAACAGTGAGGAAAAGTATTAAATCTGGATTTATTTTTTGTTAAATTGGGCCTTGCTTGTTTATTTATTAATCTACCTAACACTTTAGGTTAGAGAGAGCTTTACATGTAGAATGAAAGCATGGGCTCAGTAGAATAGAAGATGCCATACCTAGTGGAGCAAGACACTACAACACTTTGTGCACAGCTTAGGAAATAGGATCTCATTTGGAATTAAATCATGTCCCTAGAAGAAAGAAGAACTCCAAGTGTTTAACAGAAATGAGTGCTCATGGATGAAGACAGTTGCTTTATTACCCTTCTTTAAATAAGGTAACATTCAACCTTGATCACTTATTCTAAGCCAGCAAAGTGACAGCTGCACCGGAGATGCCATTTTGAGTGTCCTGCACTATTCTGCTTCATGTTTTTCCTCATCATGTCTGAAACATTACAGCAAGCAAAACTGAATTTCTGGAGACCTTTCCAAGTTCAATTCTCAGTGGACATGAGTCAACCAGTAGAAACTGAAAGCTTTGCTGCTGCTTTACTCACATCTCCTGCCTTAGGGTAGCTTCTCCAATTGCTCTTCTTTAGTCTGTAAGCACTTGCCACAGGAAGATTCAACAACCAAATCGAAGCATTTTCAGCATGACACCAGTATAAAGAGTATCTCAGAAGCTCCAGACTTCTGTTGAAAATCTCCTCAGGCAGGAAAACCTTGATACCTGCTCCCTTTTTCTCCTTTAAACCACTGCCCATAATTTCTCCTTGCACGGGTGAAAAACATGATCTCATAGTGACACTGTAAGAGTCAACAGGACCATTCCAGAAAGGACTGGTGAACTCCACAAGGCAGAAACTATGGATATTGTGTTTTGTGATCAGAGCTATCTGCATACTGAGGATGCAAGGCTATTCCATCTTTCTTAAGGTGTTAGTGGTTCAGCCACGCGGAGCAGAAACAACTACTGAGAAGATGTGGGACCCTGAGGGTGGATGCTGGCACTGGGCAAAGACTCTGCCTGTTACAAATCACAGGCAAACCAGGAGCACCTGGAGATCCAGCCCCATGTTTCTCCCAAAACCCCCACTCTAAATGTTCCATATCTTGGTATGAAAATACTATGCCCAGAATACTACAGCTGGGATCACAGCAATGATAGACTGCAATAAAGAGAATGAAAATTAAGTAATCAAGGAAAAAAAACATATCTACTGAACAGGGAAGCCCCCTTGCCTTAATAGATAAGTTTTAACAGGAGCTTTACAAGATAAAAAAACATAGGGTTATACCTTTTTTCTTGCCTGTATTTTACAGCCAAGTCCTATGGAAACTGTTTTTCTAAATACAGATAAGTCTTTTTCATACTAAAAGGAAACAAAACCATAGGTGGATATCATCATGCATCTATGAAGATAATAATACAAAAAAAAGTTATTTTCACTCTGATATTTGTTTTTAGTTAACACTCTCTTTCTTCTTTGTTGTACTTCAACTAATTTGAACCAATTTGCCAGTAAGAAAAATGTTTCTGGCAAAATCCAAGGAAGCGGTTAGTACATTTTTTTGAGTCATCTGAAGAAGCCCTTCCTCGAAATACAGAAAAGCATGAATGAGTAGGTACTTCTCACAGCTTCCTTTTTAAAATGCCTTCATGAAGAGTGGCTCTACCAGCAATGAAACAAGACAAAGTCTAGCACAAACCCCAGTCATGACTCAGATCCTCCTAACAATTTCACTTCAAGACTCACCTGATTACAACCCAAGCTCATTCCGCACTGAGCTGTTTTGCTTCCTTTCCTCAGATTTTATGGCAACATAGCAGGACTGAACCTGTTCTCACCAGAAAGCAACAATTACTGAAACCAGAAAGTATTGAAGTAAATCATTCCAGCTTCTTATAAAATGTCACATTTTCATATTTTGACAGGAAATGGAACCAGTATTATTTAAATTATACATTTAAAGCTTAATGCAACAGCAATCTTCTGCTAGCAATGAAAGCAAGCTCAAAAATCTATCTATATCTTTTCTATGGAGACACTTGAGAAAGTGTGAGCATAATCCTGGCCACACTGAAGTTTATGACAAAAGTCACAGTGACGCTTTGAACAGATCTTTTTTCTCCAAGAATAGGGTGTGGAGAATTTTTTATTGTTATTACTCAAGAAAAAAGCTTTCTTACTTGGAGTTGGCAGGCAAGATGGTAACAATAAAGCAAGCAATGAGCACAAGAAACTCCTCCTGGTTCAGGGAGCTCTTTTAGAGTCCCAGAGATAAATGAAAAATTTCAAAGTTCCCAGGAACTCACTTACTCCATTGACTCTATCCCTTGGCAAGGATTTTTTGGTGCTCCACTAACTGATTCCCCTAGTTCAGAGACAAATAAAAAGTGAAGAATACACAAACCTAGCCACACTACAGCACAAAAGCTATCCCAAAGGAGAACAAGGGGAGTGCTGATCTGGGCCACATCCTGTTCCTTTCCAGATGTCATGAACCCTCCCTTTCCCTTTCCACCTGCTCATCCTGAATCACAGCATCTGTCTTCCCTGTCAGTTTTATACCTGGATTTCCTGGACAATCCCCTGAAACAATACCTTGTTACTGTGCCCTAGCCATGACAGACTTATAGACACATATAAAGCAAAAGACTTAAATTTCTGAAATATGAACAAGCTGCAATCCAACAGCTAGGCCACATTTAAAGAATCTGAAAAGAAAGTCAAGGTGCTGAAGTACCCAAAAAAAGAGAGCATGGTACTAAGATCTACCAGACAGACAAAAAAGCATGCATATGTTTTTGTGGTTAGCACTTCACTGAGCAGTAGACACAAAAGAATTCACTGCCAACTCCCTTCTTGATTCTAGTACATACACAGGCCTATTTTCTTCAGTGAAACCAGCTAAGGCTTTTGCTCAGAAAGCACCAAGGACTGAATATCTAGACTATGTTGAAGTTTTTGCTCCAGCCTGAGGAGTCAAATTACAATTAGAAGAAAACATCCATTTTCAGAGAGGTGTAAGTTGCATACTGATGGCTTATGTAAGCACCTAAAAGGTAGCAAGTCCAATATGTGGCACAATCCAAATAATACAAAATTCCTCCCTTGCATTACACATCTCTTGGTACGTGTTAATAGCAGGGTATAAAATCTTACAATGTTCTCCACAAGAAGAAACATTCAAGATACCCTTTGTAGGAGAAATGCTTCACCTGAAACAGCCATTACCTTAGAAACTCATGCAGTAGTTCAGACTAGATCACAGATGGTCACATCATAGCCTGCAAATCACAAGCTCACAAGCACTTCAGTGGCAGCTCAGAGGACAGTACTCATGGAATTAAAGTAAAAAATTATTCAATAAGCTCTTCATAAGCATTAAGAGGTTCATATTGGTCCCTTTACATTGTAAATAGAACTCTGCTTTAGCATTTATTAAGCAGGAAACTCCTACTCACTACCCCCATTTAAAATCTCTTCAGATGTCACTCACTAAGATCTGAAAATAAATAATATTATTCTCTGACTGCACTTACAGTGTAATGGAAGAAGTGGGACTTAAATGTATGGAAAATGAGAGACATGGCTTTATCCTGGACATTTTTTGGCTCCCTTGTAGGAAAATACAAGAGAGCAGGTAACCATTTCTCTAAGTAAATCCCACAGAAATAAGCTCTGGCAGTGAGACTTCTGCACCACTTAAGGCAGTTACTTCTGTTCAGAGGACAGACTCTCATTAGAAGAATGTTAATCTCCAGTTCTACTGCTGTTCAATTTCTTTGTCATTATCTGTTGTGAACTTTTACTTCCAGTGCCAACAAACAGGGCCATGGACAATTTTCCATGTGATCAAAAACGTGCTACTTTCAATAGCTTCTGTTTGTGACGTTTAAAATGGATCCATTTTATGGTTGTAGGTAGCTACAATTTTAATTTCATAAAGCAGTAAATATGCCATCTCTTAACTATTATGGATGCCATCCATCACTGTATTTTGGAGGTTAATCCCGCTAAATCTGTAAAGTAGCAGAATATATATACAGATATTTTGGCTTATTCAAGAACTGCCTGAATATCTGTATTACAAAAGCTGACAGTACAGCAATAAAACAAACAAAAAAGCATGTTAAGAATGTTTGGCCATTTTTTAGTTATTTAAAATAATGGAGGAAGAAAAGCTCTTTTTAAAAAAAAAGTTTAAAACTCTGCACAGAAGTTTCTGAAGTATTATTTATTCTTCTTTCATAGTGTATTAGACTTTAGATTTCTGATAAATCCATGCAAGTATTGTCTCTTACTTAAGAAGTGTCACAGATTTCATGATGCACAGAGGAGAATTTTGCAGCTTCTTTAAAATACTTCTTTGTCTTTTATACTTCTTTGTCCTTTTTTATTATTTTCCAAACTGTTGGCTTTTCCCCCAAAAACTACAATGTCACCATTCTGCTCATCTGGCTATCCTATCCACCCTCCCTCCATAGACAGCAATTATAGGATAGGAATGGCACTGTATTGAAGATGCATGTCAAAAGAAGCATCTGCTTTTCTGGCAAACTCCACATTGTTGGTGGCATTGGAATTATTGCTATACTGTTTGTCACAGGGTTAGACCACAGATGGCTCTTTTGGCTCACATGGGATCCGCTATGTCATTTTCTGTTTATTCAAGTTAAATAAATTAAAGAACTTGTGCCCGACCGTGCATGAGGGAGTCAATTCCTATCAAAATCCCTTTGTCTATGATTGCTGATTCCTTATGGGCAACATACTGCACCCAGCCTAGCAGCAGCACTGTTACTGTGAATCCCTCTGTTCTTTTCCAAAGAAGAGAATGTATGTTCCTCCTGGTAAGGCCATTACACAAGTATTTAATAGGTAGCCCAGTCTATTCCTGCTGCTTCCTTTGACAACATCAATGGAAGAGATGAGGCAGCTGGCTCTGGTCCTTTCTTCTGCATTCCTAAATCCTCATCTCCTTGAGAGACCACACCCCCTTCACCACAGCCAGCATCTCTAGCTGTTGGAAAGGTGGCACATCAGACAAAAAAAGGGTAGAAAAAGCCACTTTTATATGACTTCATCATCAAGACTGAATCTTGATGCCCCCACAAAAAGGCTCTTTGAGCTGCACAATTCATACTTCCAAGTACAGATCACTTTAGATATTTTGTCCTTCCTACTCACTTTGCAAATGTTTTTTCCTTTTCTGTCTCCAGGCCTAACTAACGTAATCAGGAAAGAACAAGCTGGTGTAGATACACTGCCTGAGTGCAACACAAAGGTTACTGTAATTTTGATACCAAGAAGGTCCCATTCTGCTGCTCAGCAGCTTGTTATGTGCCTGTGTCAAGTAACATTTGAACCAACATTAGTGAGAATAGCATCTTGCACCACTTTCCATGGGAATAAATGATTCCTCCATGAGCTGAAGAAAAGGAAAGCAGACACAGAGCACCACTGTCCTTCCTAGTTACTCCACTGCAATTATTTCCATAGTCTTTCACAGTATTTGCCATAGAATTGAGGTCAGCATGACCTGTGCTGGATTGAAAGTTCCATTCATCTGTTTGCTCCTTAATTCTGAAATTTCAAGATGTGTCCTTATGGTTTTTATATTCTGCAATATGATAAAATGCAGCAGATACAAGTCATTATAACCAACACACTGAAACAGGACATGCACAACATCGCTGGTAAAGGATTAAAGTAAGTCTCAGGTATAACTAAAAAAGTACATACCAAATTCAAGACATACTAACAGTGTTAAATTCTTCAGGCTTCATACCCCACTGCCTTTTACAATCAAGAAAAAGGGAAGCATAAGATAATTTTACAATTATTTCAGCAAAAGATGAACTGTCAACTGAGCTAGGAGTTTGTGCTAATTTGTCATGGTATTTTGACAGTCATGGAGTCCATGAATGAGACTGTGTTGCTGCAAGTGGTGCATACACACACTATATATATATATATATATATATATTAATATTTGTTATTTATATATTTATTATTATTTTTATATATATAGTCTAACACTGAACTTGTAATTTGCTATGGACATAAATGTGATTCTCCTCCATGGCAAAGCTACCAAACTGAACAGAAGCAGGCAAAACCACCAAATTGTACAGAAGCAGCCAGGTATTATTAAAATAGCAATACAGTTTTAAAGCATGAGCAAGATCAGTAGAAACTTTTAAAACCATCAGACTCATTATGTAAGGAGTTGTCACTTTTCAGCACTTGCACATATCGGCCTAGTTTCACTCTGATCCGGTGGTTCGGCATTCATCTGCACAAGCTGAAAATCTGTCCAGAAGTTTTATAAATATCAACATTGCACAGAACTGACAGACCAGAAGACAGCAGTGTATAATGTTGGCAAAACTTCTCTACATAGGGCTTTTCTACAGAGCACCAGGGAACAAACTCTGCTTGGTCTGCATGCTACAACATGCAAACCAATTTTCTTTGGATTGTAATGAGACTGCATGTAGCATGTATGAGACTACAAATGACATTCCCAAAGTCTTCTAAATGACTCCCAACACTCTACATGGTTCCCTAGAATGAAACACAGAAGATCAAATCTCATTAGAAAAGAGCTGGAGTTTAACTTCATTTCTTCTAAAACATCTGCTTCCTGCATCATTTCTCATTTGGGAGGGGAGCGTGTCCTGGCTGCAGCGCCTGCAGCGAGGGTGTGACACAGCAGCAGATTTACCAAAGATTTTCATTAGTTCAACTGTATCAGTGCAGTAACACGCACAATGACACCTCCAGGACAGACAAGGTCTAATTTGTGCTCTCGTGGAAGGCAATGAACACTGCAGTGGCTCTAAGTTCGCCTTATACCCAGCAAAAGTGATTTAAAGTAAGAGCTCTGAGGTAAAGGTGTGTGCAGGCAGCACTGAGGACAATATGCTACTTTTGACATTTCTCAGAGATGATCGTGCACTATTAGAGAGCCATACTAAAGCCCACCATATCCAGTATTTTTGGCCAAATGTTCACTACAACATATCCTGCATAGCTGACATTAAAAGTCCATTTTCTCCAGGTTTATGATGTAATACAGTCCCACACAGGATAGCCTTGCTCTTCAGGAAAAAAGGAGTGGTCTGTCATGCTTAGAACAATTTGTACAACTTTATCCTATGTAGCACATAGAGATTTACACCCATGAAGAGGACAAATTACAATCAGTTTAGCATGACAAAAGCAGCTATGTTTAACGCTAGGAAAGACGGAAACAAGAACAGCTCACTGGGCCAGTGAACGGTTCAGACAGATACCTAACACCACCCTTCCTGCAGCTGCTTTACTACAGAAAATGCTGCTAAGATGGTACAGACAAATCAAGATATTCCCAGCTGATCAGGAAACACTAGCAGCAGAAAACACAGCTTGACAAACAGCAATAAATACACACAGTTTCTTTCATTTTTTACCCTTTTGCCCCTGGAAGTGTGCGTGTTCAAGTGTACACATATAAAGGAGTTCTACATACATTATTTTAGATCTGTGTACCTCATATATTCAAATCTTGAATTAAATTACAGACTGTTTGAACACTATGGGTTAAGATATTACCACCTATTTTTTTTTCTTCCACAAGCCTTTATGAGCTTCTATCTTGAAAACATCTGCTACAAAGAATACTAGGAAAATATTGACATTTGGACAATTTTATCCTGGAAAAGGTAAGAAAGTAATAATTTTTGTCTTTAGATAACTCCAAAATCCTAATCTACTTGGTTGGGATTGGTTTAGCTTGGTTTAGCTTCCTAGAAGTTAGAGGGAAGCATTTTCTGCTCACATTTCCCTTCAATACATCCTTTTTGTTTCCCAGTACTCAGTGGCTGTGCCCTCTTGACACATTTTTCTCTCTCTCGATAGACAAGTTTTATGCACAAGAGTGAAAAAGGAGCATTGCTTCATTTTTTAAGGAGAATTTTAGATTTTACAGTAAGACAAAAGTCGCTTACTTCATTACCAGAATGCTTAATGAAGCGATCACTTTTCCAGCATCATTTCAGGGAAGTGGGACTAGCATACTCCAGAGCACAATGCTTAGTATAGTACAAATACTATTTAATCCCATTCAACTCGGATCAAGCAGGGTTTGTTGGCATTTGCTCACCACCAGTCTCAACAGATCCAGGCTATTTCTAGCAAAACCATTCTGTTGTTTAATGAAAGCCAGTTTGGGCATCCATGGCCTAGAGAAGCTGATTTTAGCCCTGTTTAAAGCACAAAGTTGCTGAACATTCAAGACAATCTATGGGTGAACTCTTGAATTTTAAGACCTAGAAAACAGGAGTATGAGACATTTAAATTAGAAGTAGCAGCAGTAGTAAGAGAATCTAACCAATTAGTAAATGTAATGCTCTTTATGCAAAGTTATGAAAAATGTAAATATTTTCCTAAATGCAAGTGATCAAGGGCGCACAGATGAGAAGGAGCTCTTTCATACATTAAGGCAATTCACTACAATACTGTGAACACAGCAAATCTGGGCACTTGATGAAACAGCAAGGAGTTTGCTAAAATCAGCATAGGAAAATCCAGCACATGAGCCTACTTTTATAGATTGTAGTTTGCTTCTCCTTACAAATAAGGAAAATGGTATTCCTTCAGTAGGATGAAATTCTCAAATTTGTAAAAGTAGGCCTTTAATTAAAACTGAAGATTCATCCACAAAAATAAGAGCAAGACTTCCAAGGGCAGGTAATTTCTGGTGGAGCTTCCCAGTAGATGTCTAGCTGCACGTTAGGAATTATTTGCCTGCACTGACCTTTGATGGCCTGAATGTAGCACCAGGTCAACTAAGAACAGCATGGAAAGCTGAAAGCTTTCAAACATTACTGGTTGGGTGTGTTAACATGGAAATTCAACTCCTGATAAAAATGCCAAGTAGAAACAGCACTTTCTAAGTTATCTAGGATGTGCAGATAGTGAAAAGAGTGGTACAGGGATGTCAAAAAGGGTGGTTAGAGCTGCTGGTCTGATAAAATGGCTTTGGTGCAGTACCAAATAAAGAACAAAGATGGCTTTGCTGGTCTTGCTAGTAGCTCAGCTTTCAAGTCAACCTTTCCCTCAGTTTGGCTGAAAAGATCCAAGTGCAATGGAGGCAATTGTGGAGCCACAGACCAAGATGGCAGTTCAAGGAATAGCTTAGGCTGGCATTACTCCAAAAAGCAGCATCCTTGCCCCTATGGCTGCTTACTCTTCCTCCTGGTGTCTCCCCCTTGCTCATCAAAAGCACAAGGAGAATTTAAAAAAAAAAATTTAAAAAAGAAAAAGGAAGTTCAGACCGCTTTATTTACCAATGGTGCTGACTCATGAAAGTGGTAACAAAACAGCATTAGGCTGTCAAACTATACAGAAGTAAACCAACTTTGATTTTTCATACACAAAGTAAGAGAACTGCAGCAAACACACATGGTACCTCTGGCTAACTGAGTCTTACAAGAAAGGCAACAAGCAGCATGCACAAACTGGTCTGCTAAAAGTAAGTGAAATCCTCTGTACATACCACAGGCAGCAGTGTTGCTCTGGCCTTAGGGTCAGATTTTCCTTACAGCCTTATCTGAAACAAACCCAAGTTGGTCTTTTCTCATTCTTTAAAGGATGATGCTTTGGTAGATGCTTATCACTTATTAGATCCAATACTTTCTGACTGCTGACTTTTTACAAATGACAATCTTGTCCAGAATTCTTGTGCATGCAATTCAAAAAAATCCCATACTATATTACTTTATTATTTCCTGTTCTTTTAGATAGCTGTAATTTATATTGAATCATACAAACAAAAGTTGTTATAAGTCACTTCTACAGCCCTCATCAATTTTTCTCACATATTGTCTTCTAATTTAAAATTTCACTCTTGATTTGAACCGAGACAAAACTTTTTTTCTTTTGCAAACTATTGTTCTAACTCATGCAGCTTTTTAACTCAGATTTTGAATTCTAAGAGAAAAGTGATTTTAAATGGTTAAGAATATCATTCAGATGGCAGAAAGTCAAGCCATAGGATAGGATGTATTCTAAAATTAAATTGTTTGTGACTTCACAGTGAATGATAATGAACAATCCCTTTTACACCCAGAATCTTATTTCTGAAGATCAGTTACAAAGATTTAGCAGCTGTATGCTAAGCAAATGTGGGATGCCATTCCTTAGTGCATCCAAATAGCTGCTGGGGAAATGTCTGACTGCACAATGAATCATTGTCAATTCTGAAATGAAAAACACAAGAATTAGATAACACCTAGGAAAGCTTCCAGACGTACTACTAATACAACATTAATAATATATGAGAAATTCAACTGCCAGGCAGAACTGGTCGTGGCAGTGCAGGCAGCAGTCTGACTCAGGAGTGTGAGTTACTACTGCTACAAGCAGAGACCATCCAGGAGTGCTCCAGCAGCCATCAAAGGGTTCAGAAGCCCCTGCAGCCAGCAGGCCACGATCAGCACAGCTGGCACAACAGCTGCAGCACCTGTGGGAGACAGCCTCCACCTCTGGGTGGTGAAGGGACACATGGCTTGAACCACAGCTGGTGCTATGCATGGATAGATGACAAACACTAGTCAGGAATAAATCGGTTCATTTGGGCACAGAGCCCAACTCATCCACAGTTTTAATAGTCACGCTCTTATCCTTGGTACAAGAATTCAGCTGAGGAATCATACCTCTAAACACACCAGAAAGTTACAGATGAAGGAAAATACTTCTAATAAGTACATCTGGAATTGATAATTAACTTTAAAATACGGCAGTGAAAGAGAATCTGCCCAGCCATTGGTTAACTTTTTAAGACAAATTAATCACTTGCCTCTGCTAACTGCACAACCCCAGTGCTTAGAAACTGCTTTCAGGTTCATCTTACACTGTGGACAATTTCAAGGAATCACATTTTCAATAAGTACATTCAATTGCACTTTTCTTAGCAGTAATTCTACCTTTGCAGCTTATCCATCTGCACAACAGTTGGATATTTAACACTAATAATCTTGTACACTAGCACTGGTTCACTACAGAACTCACCATAAGTTGAATGATGGTGTACTGCATTTCCTTTAAAAAAACGTAAAAACAAACAAACAAAAAATCCCAAATATTTGAATTTTGAATTTATGCAATTTAATTTGATTTCAAAATTTAAATGGGACAACAGAATAATGGAGTTCCCAGCAAAAAAAAAAAAAAAAGGGGGGGGGGGCAAGGGGGGGGGAACCCCTAAACTCTAGGGAAGTTCATTTCATAGGAAAGATAAGGACATAAAACCACTAAAGATAAGTAGATTAAATTACTGTAAAATCTTAGCCACTGAACTTCAGGGAGTTATTCCTGTTCTCAGTAATATTTTTATGGCTGATTGCCTTTCTGCCCAACAAACATCTGCTTAAATAAAATAAACGTACCTATTGCTAACAGTAAATCAACCTTTGAAAACCAGAGTTCTTCGAAAACTATAGTTTCAACAATCCAGTTTCTTGCCAAAATGAACTTTGCCATTGCTAATTATCTGGAAATAGCAATAATAGCATTCAGGTGAATGTTCTCACAGACCATAAAGAAACTTACACAGTATGTGACAGGCAGAACTTGAACACAGTTCTAGCATTCCAAATAAACTGCTCTATCCTGAGCTTCAGGGGACAGACAAACATAGACTTCTATGTAGGTATGTGTGCATGTGTATATAAATAATTTTTTTCAAGATATTTAGTTCTAATTGCTGTAGTATTTGAACCACTTGTAGGTGTTCGTATATTTCTGTGCAAAATCTGAGATGTAGGAAACTAATATTAACAAGTACCTCTTGAAGAGTGAAACCTTAACAATTTAGTTAAGATTATCCAAAATATCAGTGACAGGACCATTTTGAACTTCAGGTCACCATCTTAATCCTTATGAATAACCTTTATAGGTGTGGCTGACCTTGGACTTCTACTATTATCCAGGACAATGACACAACACAGCACTTCTTTCAGGGAATTAAGAAGGTGGAGATGGATTCTGTCATTTTGAAAGAGGGTCAACAGAGAAGTCACATCAAAATAATGTTTTTTGTCAGAAGGATAAGACACATAGGCTAGATGTTTCTTTACATCATCTAATATACTGAAATCCAATCCCTACATTAATAATATTAAAACAATAATAAAGTGGCAACAGAAACTGTAAACCAGAAAGCACCAAATTGTCAGGAGCCTCAGAGCAGGGAATTCCCAACAATTTACCAGAATACACAAAGAACAGTTACATGAAAATCCAGAGCGCCTTTTCCAATGACTACACCAGTCTGCAGCCCTTAGTGACTGAGACCATGACACTCCACACCTGAGAGACCCAAGAACATTATGTTTGCTGGCAATCTGACAAAGTTTGCTTCCAAAGTTAACATGATTTTGTCACTACAGCAATTAAAATATTGACCTAATGCTGAAACAATGACTTCCTTAACCATTTCCAACTTGCATTAGCCTCCACAGCGTTGTAGAATATTGTATCTGGGAATGGGAGCAGCTCTTAGAGCACTTTAAAACAAAAAAACCTAAAAAGCCCCTGCATTCTTCTACTGGTGCCACAGTGTGTCCTAGGTATCACTAGCACCTTTAACCAGCTGAAATTCTATATACCGAATTACATCTTAGTATTATTCACCATTAAAATTACTGAAGATTTCAAATGTATTCTATAGCTCCTCAGTACTGCAGGATATAACTGGTTCTCTCATCTCAAAAAACGTCCCTAATTCTGGAATATTTACATGTATATGTATGCATTGGAGGCATTGATACCCTAAGACTATAAAGAAATCTTATCATTTATATTTTTGTAAAGTGAAACATTTTTCTGAAACCCCAGTTTTGATAAGTGTTTCCCACAAGTAGCATTCAGAGATATATCTCCTGGAATGCTAAATGAAAGCCAAAAAATGCCCCTGTTTCAAAGGTTAGTAGATAATCCTATTTAATACCTGTCTCAAATTTTTTTTCCAAATTACACAGAAGTATTTTTAAAAAGCACAAGTACTATCATAATAAGGAACATGCAAACCAAACAGACTGGGTGGAATAATATTAAAGCAATTTAAATACCATTTGATTCTGAACCAGAGTTTAACACTAACCCCATGATATACCAACTATTCAACTCAGGTTTCTCCTAGGGGAAATTCAGAAGTATTCTGGTTCTCTGTCTCAATAAACACTTTTTGATGTCAGCAGTCTCACCCCATGCAGTGGCACCACTGGCTATGTAAATATGAGCTGGCATAAGCAAGAGTCTTAAAATTCAGACCCGCAATTTTAAACTCTTCTTGAACTTATCTGGAAGACAGACCACTAAACACTTCAAAGGATCTTGTCTGCTGGTGGTTGCTTTCACACAGACAGAAATCCATGGAATTGTGTGCTGGCTCTGCCAAAGCCCAGGTTTATCCAGCATGGCTGCTGCTTTCCAGGGCTCGCAGGAGGAAAGTCCCTGGCCAGGGCATGGCACAGCCACCGTGTCTCTCCTCTCCCACAGCACAGCCACAGGGTCCGAGTTAACACAGACTTGTACTGTATGTTACTTCTACACTACATACTTCAAAGAGTTTCATGTTGTAATAGGTTATTTAAAACCTTGGCTAAGCCAGAACAGCACACATGCATGTGGCAATACAAACAGTTCCAAATGGGTCACCATGGCCATGCTCAAAGGTGGGCACACAGGTGACACACACCTGCCAGTCACCTGCAGCAGCTGGAGTGACAGGGTCTCCCCCACACCCATAGAAGACCACCAAAATATCTGCTGCACTACTGTTTAAAGCATTATTTGCAAATTGTACACATAGGCAGAACAGAAAGAAAAGCATCACAAGACTTGAAATTCCTTCATAATTTCACACATGGGATCTCCTTTGCAACACACCAACCATCTCTTTAATGCTCAACTAAAGAGCACTCCGAAGCCTGGGCAGCATCGCACCTGGGGATGCCCAAGAGATATCACTGCTTCCAAAGCAGGAAAAAACAACCTATGGTCTTAAAAGAGGCATCACCAACTTACAAAATAAAAAGCAATATCTATCCCTTACCCCCTTCAGGTGGGTTAAGTACAAATAAAATACAGAGCCATAGATCAGAGTCTCTTCTCTGAACACAACTTGAGGTGACAGGGTTGGACAGTAACCAGTCTCCCTGAGAAGACTGGGGGTTGTGTGTCACATGCCTGCATATTAGGTAAAGGGAACTTCCAGCTACTGTACTACTATATTGTTCGGGGTTATTTTCGTTCCTCCCTTTTAAGAATTCTGTATTTTTATTTGTGGACTTGTTAACAAGGATCTGCATTTGATTTTACCCTTGCCTGCCTGGTGGCTGGAGTGATTTTGGATTGTTGCAGCGGCACAAGCGCAACCTGATAAAATTTCTGCGGGTCACGTAAAACTTTAAGCAAGATTGTGAATCACCTCAGAGTAGCCAAGAATCTATGAACACTGCTTCGGATTATCAAAGATACCTGGATAATCCTTTACCAAGTTGCAGCAGCCTTCCTGGGAGCTGGTAAGACCACAGGCATGAGAAGTGCCCTGTGGTGACAAACAGTCCTGAGAAAAGCTCCCTTGTAACGCTCATCCAAACTCCCACCTGAATCCTTAGATTTCACTTCTCAAGCACAGTAAAAATGGAAGTGCCATATACATACCTTGAATATCCTAAAGGGCTGAATTCTAACATTGTTATGCTGTAGTTACCCAAATGACAGAATATATGAGCTGTAGTTAACCAAAGGACTCATGTTTCCACTTTATTGAACAAAGCACCATACGGCAGAGGAGATTCTGATCTGAGAAAACAATAGAAGGTAAGGAAAGAAATAAATCTCCTTCTCATCTAAGCAGAAAAAACCCCACACAATAAGGTGTGGAAGTGCCATTGCCAATAAGAGACACTGTAAAGAAACAGAATCAATGGTGAAATAAAGTTACACATATTTAGTTGCAGTAAAGAAGCATTTCATTTCACAAGCAGGTAAGCATCAGGCTAGACTAAGTTTGATGCTCACCCTGTCCTGGTGTTTCTGCTGTTCTTCAACAAAGGAAAATGAAGCCCAAAGGAGGCTCCCCAGAACAATGTGTTGCTTGTTTCCACTGCAACCTCACAAAGTTCTACAATTCTATCAAACAAGTAAACTCTAAATATCCACTCTATTTGACACATCATTTTTCTAGAGCAGAATACTTTAAACAAATAAGACACACATGAGTGATTTCCTAAACAATTATAGTTAAGCATACAGCATGGCTTTTATGAGGACATATGAACAAAAAGGTATTATTATAAATCCTATTATTATGTATTTATACATTTCTGTAGTTGTCAGCTATTATTTTGCAACAGACCCTAGAGCTGATACATCCTTACGCTGCATCATAAATTCCAAAAAAGACATTGTTGAAATGTTGTAACTATATTTTTGTTTTGAAGAGCTTCTAAGAGTTCAAAATACTAGCTAGATATTTTTAAGCCAAGACATCTTAGTGCACAGGTTAAGTCTTAAAATTGGTATAGAGTTTCACTATTAAAAATCAATTTACATAAAGAATAATAAAAGTTACTAAACTTAAATTCCTAGAAATAAACTAACTCAAACTGCCACAAACCTAGGTAATCTTGAATTTGTCTAAAGCAATCTCTCACCAGCATTCAATTACTTCAACTGCAGTTTAAAACTACTTTGTGAGTCAATACACAGCTGCAGCTACACTGCCTTAACTGCAGTCTCTTGAGGGAAACAGCTAAAGCTGTGCTAATCACAGTAACCAGCCCTTACAGCACATGATTTTTTTGTTGTGTGTTATGTTTCCTAAGTTGCTGGGTTAGGAGGCTTGTGCTTATCTAATCCATGGTTCCCCTCCTCGTTTCTCCTCTATTTCTAACTCATCCCTTCCCTTTCCTGTTGCATCAGCAAGCTGCAAATACAGTGGCTTCTGCAGGGCTGTTATAATTACCACAGTACACTGCAATTCTGAAACATATGCAAAATAACTCACAATTACTTCAACAAGGCTCAAGAACTTTCAAATGTGCTTCTGCTGGCTTTTTCTGACCAACACTTCTTCCAAGATCAAAACATCTCCATGCACCTCTTCATTAGGATTACAGATTTATAAGCCTTCACACTGCCCCCCAAGTAAGATGTCTTAAAACAACTGGCTGTAGGAAAGGAGAAAAACATTCATAAGAAGTTGGAAACAGATCCGTGAGGGAAATCCACTAGAGGTTCCTAGTCTCCACTGACTTCTTTTGTTATACACCACCTCGTGTAACAAACAAAGGTCAGTTTCAACCACACATTTAAAACAGGGGCAAAAAAGCTTACCGAAATGGTTATAATGTCAAACGACCATTATTTTTATTTACTTGGTTGCAGCACTGTGCGGATGTTTTAGGAGCCATCTCAAGCTTGCAGGAAAGGATTTTCCACTCCCTTCCTTCCTTCCCCTCTCCTCCCTGCCAGCAGTTACAGTTTAAAGGATCTAACTCTTCTGAAATGTGTTAACTCAAGCAATTTTTTTAACAGTTGGAAGTTTCAGGGGAAAAAAAATGAACCCAAAACAAAACAGCAGATGTTCAAGACACAGACTTCTATCTTCCCTTCCATGTGAAACTAAATGGCAAAGACACATACTTTAAACAATAACACTTCCAAAGAGACAAAAATATATTGTTCACCCTGTTAGAAATACTAAACAAAAACTTCAAATTGCCAAATACAGATAAGACAATTATATCACTTTTTATAATCTATAACATCATGCCTGAACAAGATAAGATGTTTCCTTTTATTACTTTCATTCACATTTTGCTACAAGTATAGAAACCCACTGACTCAGTAGGTTCGCTCCCTCGAGAATAAAGCAGAACTTCACAAACAATTTTATAGATGCACTGAAAAAATTAAAGTAGCTGGTACTTAATGTAGTCGTTCAGTTCTGTGCAACCTAGGTAGATCCTTTAACATTGTATACAATGTAATGGAAAATAGCCTGTCACCTCAAGTCAGTGATACAAAATTACAATTCTTATAGTTCTCAGAAAAAGAAACAAAAAGAAACGAATCCGTTTATTTCTGTAACCACAGATATCTGCTCAATCCGCGGCACCTCAGCCTCCCCCCGCAGCACCATCCACACACAGGAGGTGTTGTGTCAAATCCCTCTGGGCGCAGGCTGCTCCATGGAGCTGCATGTTTTGAGTTATGACCATGCCCAGGTCTTGCAAGTTTAATGAGGCTCCTTCTCACACACACAGACACCACACACAGCGCCAACTGGGAAATCATAAAGTAGGATTGCAGGTGTAGCTTCTTGAGAGGTTAAACCTATAGACAGAGTGAAAGGCTAATCTACACTTTTAGCCTCACACTGGCAAAAGCTTTCTCCATTTAACTGTCAGAAACCAACCCTAAACTTCAACTTTTAGAAAACCTAACCTGTGATACAGCACTTGGTATTACTAGAGCTACATGAAAAGATTGATCAAAAGCTTTGTCTGTCCCTCCATACACAGGCCAAACCTCAAATCAGTGTTAAATTCCTCACGTGCAGCTACACCCAGTTAATCTTCTCGAAAGCAGCAAACTATGTAAATCTCCTCATGCTGGCAAGACAAACATTGCACTTATCAAAATGCAACAAGAATCACCCTTACAGGGCAAAGCTGTTAAAAGGCACAGAGACACTGGGCTGAGCACCCAGGCTGTGCTGGTAGGACCCTGCACTCGTCTCCTTCCTAGGCCTCCAGAGCTGCTTCTGGCTTCCTCTTGGAGAAACCTGAGAGCAGAGGAACCTCCCTGCACAAAGCAATTTAAAATCCCTAATCAAATAGCTGGAGTAGCTCTGTAGATTCAAGGAGCAGATGGCAGGAGAAAGCCTAATTTTCCATTTACGATAATTTTACAGAGTGTAGAAATATTTACTTCAGAGGAGCGCCTCCCGATTTACATGAGAATGACAAAAGTGGGAGGAGGGACAGAGAATCATCTTGTTCTCAACAAATCAAGAGCTAAAAAAGCTTGTATTAAGCAGAATATTTTATGTCATTTTGTTTCCTTTTCATTACAGATGCACACACATGCATTCTTTACAATAGCTCAAATAACCTTGATAGCAAAAGCCTTAGCTTACACCTTTTTCAGACAGGATGTATGGCTATGAGTGTTGTGATAGGTTATTACTGCAGATATTGTGTGGCTTTCATTCTTTAACAAGACCTACATCTGCATTTCAAATTAGCTCTCAGATGAGCTGTCACTCATTTAAGCAATGTCTCAATTTTAAGCCTGGTAAGAGTATTTTTAATATGCCTGTCTGTCCATAATGCAGGAAATCCTTTTGAGCAGAGACCACATTTTAGTATTCTTACAAGTACTCTAGAAGAGAGAAGATGATCAGGCCAGTCAAATCTGATCTGAAATTGAGAATGTTAACTCACTTCTACATGCCAGAGATGCACAGTGTAGATACAACAGGTAAAAACCATAATATTATAGGTACAGATTTGTTTATAAAACAGAACAGAGTTATTTGGGAAAACAAAAAGAGAATATGGGTAAAGATCTGAACCTACTCTACCTATATGGCATTTTGTCAATGTTTTAAATTAAGGTAGAAATCCACATTATATTACAATGTCTTAAAAATAAATCAGGTTAGTGTCACCTTGCCTTTTATCAGTTAATCACTCATTTTTTCAACTGAATCTTCTATAGACTCTTAAAAATGAAACATGAAGTGTTCTTGTATTATTCTGATATGCATTAAAATACCAACAGAGACATACAAGCTGCTCAAAACATTTTAATTTCTCTTACAAGTTATTTAAAATTGTTTCAGCTTCATATATGACACACTGTTAGCATAGGAAATCTAGTTATTCCTTTTAGAGTCATTGGTTGAGAACTTTTCCTACACTAACAGTACCTAGTGTCTCAGGCTAAAGCTGAGCTACAACACAATTGTCTGAATATGGGTTACACAGAGCATACAGGGACTTAATCTCCACTTTTCTTAATTATGATGGGTTGAAAAATTAGTCTTGCAGTGCTGTTCAGCACTGTTTGACATCAGCTCACCCCTGCAGGTGAAGTCTGAGTGAAAGGGAGATCAGAAAGCCAATGGCTAATCGACGTGAGTCTATATGAATGAAGCTAATAGGCATTTTCCATGGACTTAACTGGAGAAAAGCACAGACCCTGACTCCTTATGTAGGAAGTGTTTGAGCAGAGAATAGCTACACACTAACAAAAGAAACCTTTGGTACCCAGGGTCTTAAGCCCACATAATACCCCTGCATTCATTTCTTTCTCTGCCTATTGGGGAAAAAGGGTCTGTTTGTTTTTCTGATTCAGTCGGCCCTTTTAGCTCTTTGAATCTAAGGAGTGCACTGTGAAAAGAAGAGCATCTTATCAGCCTGCTCCAGACCAGCAGGCAAACTCACATCCGCACATAAAACACAGCCCTGCCAGCACGAGGCCTGGCCCCACTGCCCTCGGCTCCTGCCAACACCCTGCCCCGCACCCGACACGCTGCACAGCCACACAAGGGGCCTTCCTTGATTAATGGTCCTCTCAGGGCGAGCACGAAATTGTATCTGATGCACTGGCTTCATTTATAAAGTATGCAGGAGCACCAGACAAGATGATCAGCATGGGCGTATCCAGGACATTTATTAACAACAAACCAAAACCAGCTCACACAATAAGCATGTTTTGTTATGTATGGACTTGAACACTGATGCAAAGATAACTCCATGCACTGCTGGGCAGCATCTGCAGAGTGCTGCTGAGATAACACACCAGTGATTCTTATCAAAAAGATATTTCTATAAAATAACAAGGAGAAAAAAGGAAATAGCAATTTTTACTTAACCTTCAAGAAAATATGAGTCCAACTTTCACTGTTAAGCAGGTTAGCTACACAGACCATGTGTCATCCCAACAATACACCAAGAGATCAAAATTTCCAAGCCTATGTCCTCATGATTTATATGAAGCCCTCCACTGTGTGCAGCAGTGATATCTGATTTCCTATTTCTACCCTTAATGTATTCTGACCCCAAGCAAAATAGGACGAACTTCCCCAGTATTGCTGACTGAACCTGTCAAATTACTCGTTTCAGCTACTAAGTGCAGCAGACGCAGAAGGATTTTTTCTCACCTGGAAAGAAGCCTGCCATAGTATTTTTGGCATGCTTTGTCAAGCCGGTAGCTTGTCAGTGACCTCTACTCCATTTACCCTCTGGCACACACACACAGAGTACACTTTCCCATTAACTTGAAATGTAAGGGGTTTTTGTTTCTTTTTTAAATTTAATCGAAGAGTCAATGAAAAATAACACACTAAGCAGTAAATAATGTAAGATTAATACCAACATTGCATCTTGTGTGCGTAAAAGTGCAGCCAAAGACAAACGGTCCAGCAAGGTTGTAATACAACTATTTCAAATATTTTATTTCCAGAGACTAAACAAACAAACAAAGAAATACCTCTTTCAGTACAGCTCCATAGATGCGAGTGCTCCGAGCTTATCAGAGAGATCACTCTGCCCGTAAAATGTCACAGGGTCGCCCCTGTGCCCCTCTCGGGGGGAGCTGGGGCGCACCCGAAGGGCGGCGGAGGTTTTCTGGAGCGTTGTTTGAAAGAAAAAATGCGCCCGGATCCCCTCGCTCATTTCACGCCGAGTGAAAAACATCCAGCCCCAAGTTTCGCTGTTGCGACACCGGGTCCTTTCTAACCTGTTGCCGAGCCCGGCGGGGCCGGCACCCGCCCGGCCCCCGGCGGCCGCCCCGCACCGCCCCGCACGCCCCGCGAAGGTGACCCGGCGGCGGCCGCCCCGGCACTCGCCAAGGTCACGGCGCAGCTCTTCAGAGGAGGTAAAAAAAAATTAAAAAGGAGATGAGAGTTTCTTTTTTCAAATACCAGCTCTCGAGAAGTGAGCAGGCTGCAAGCCGCAACTCACGCCACTCCTCTCCCCACTCCTCCCCCAGCACCTCGGGGCTGCAGGGGGGGACGCGGGGGTGCCACAAACCCGCACACCCCCTCCCTTACCTGCTTCCGATAGGGGGTCCGACCGCCGCCCGCCGCGCTGCTGTTGCTGCTGGGGAAGATCATCGCCCCGCCTGATCCCCCGCTCCCCCTCGGGATGGGGAGCAACTTTGGCGGCCGCCGGGCTGCGGCGCGGCGGGGCTGCAGGGCGCTCTCCGCCTCCGTGCCTTCTCCTCCGGCTGCGGCTCCTCGAACCCCTCCGCTCGGCCCCCGCCCTGCCCGACCCCGCTCCGCGTCGACCCTATCCCGCGGCGGCCGCCCAGGCTGCCATCCACGGGCCCCCGCTGACCGCCGCCGGCTGCCCCAGCCTAGCCCCAGCCCGGCCCGGCCCGGCCCCACCTCCCGCCGGCCTCAACCACCGCCCAGCAGAGGGAGGGAGCGGCCGGGGGAGCGCCGAGCCCTGGCGGGGAAGCGCGGAGCGGGCGCGGTGCTCGCGCCCCGCCCCGTCCTGCGCGGAGAGGGGGGCGCGGAGCGGGGCGCGGCGCCAGGGGAGGCGCGGAGCGGGGCGGCGGGCGCGGACCCCCCCGCGCCGCGCAATGGTTGCGCCTGAGAGGGGCGCGGGGGGGCGGCGGGCCCGCGTGCCGCGCATTCCGCCGCGGGGCGCGCCCGACGGGGTCCCGACCCCCGAGCGGCCGGAGCGGGACATCCCGCGGAGCCCCGGCTGCAGCGGGGACAGCCGCGGTCGGTGCACCCCCCAACTGCGGGGCTGACCGCTCCGAGGGGATAAACACTGCGCCCTTTAACTCTCCTAAGTTTTTCTTGACTAGGGATGGGGAGGGGGGAGGAACATCCGGTCACAGCCCTCTCCGGTGCCTCAAGGCAGCATTTGGGAAGTGAAGGGAAATTCTTCAGTTTCTTCACGAAATTTAGGCCTAGGAAACGTTACAGTTCTTAGGCTCCAAGACAGGGACATACAGAGGCAAGGAGTTCCCAGCTTCACTCCTGGTACTCTGCACTGTTTACATTACTATATTTACATTACCCACTGATGTTGACAATCTAGTTTCTAAGAAAGTCCAGAGCTATAGCTCTGTCAGGCCACTGACTGATCAGTGACACTGTAGAAGAACTTCTGCCACGGACATGCATCATCAGGCACCTTTTGGTTTCTCTTCCTCTTTCTGACAATACGGTGGCCCCGATCCCATACACCCCAACGTGGCCATAGGAAACAGCTGGGAAGAAACAGAAAATTGCCAGGTAGCTCATTACTGAAAAGCCAAATAACATCTGAAAATGTTACTTACAAAAACATATAATCTTCAATTACTGACTTCCGTATAAATAATCTCTAAGTATTTTAGCATCCTAATATATTTCTACAACATATCAGAGCCCATCTGAATGCAGCAAACAACAGGGAAGCATCAACACTTGGCAGAACTACATTCTGCGTAACTTTCCTTTTTTCCCTCTTTCAAGTCCTAAAACAGATCTCATTCCATTTGGTCTCAATTTGATAACACAAGTTTAAGGTGTACTCGTACTGGATGAAAAGCACTGCAGCCACATGGTGATCACTGGCACTGGAAATTATTTGATGGAATAAGTTTGTACCAGCAGACTTTATGTCAAGTCAGGTACTGTCTGTCTGTACTACCCTAACTTCATGTTGGATCACTAACAGTTGTATTCCCACTGCTGGCATAAAGCTAATGCCAGAGGCTTAATGCTAGGGTAAATTCAGACTCCCTGGCCTGGTGAAGGTCTCATGCCTGCTTCACAGCAACATCAGTTGGCATCAATGCTGAAAAAGCAACAGTTTAGCAACTGATTCTGGATGAAACCTTTTTTTTTTCTCTGATCAGGTTAATTTTTTTCCAGATCATTTCCTTTGTTGGCTTCAGCATGTGGCAGTGCTGCTGCTTGTGCCAGTGTAATGGAGGAGGTAGCAGAGAGCAAAAATAGGCAGGGGCAAGAGGGTAGATAGGAGGGCTTGTTTTGGCAGCAGTACTGGATTATATTAGCTTAATATGTTCGTGTACCTGTGGCTTAATTTGACAGAAATGTAGCTGTGTGCTCATGCCTTCCTGAGATGTGGCACACACAGCAGTCGATCTGTGCTCCAATCTGACTTATTTCAGAACCCTTGGTCACAGATGTCACAATCACACTCAGTGCTGGAGAACTGTCTTAAAGCAGTACAAACTGGAACAGTGACAGGCTACTTCTGCTCAGATTTCTATTCCCAACTGAAAAACAAGAAAAATATTTTCTGGACAGTGTGCGGTCACCCCAAAGGGGTGACAAAGCTTAAGTCTGCTCGACCTACGGGAGGGCTTTGTTAGCTGGAGATGTGTACAGTGACCACACCTTCCCCTCGCAGGGAAAAGCTTTTCAAAAGCCATCAATCATCCCTTGCTTCCTTCCCTCTCCTCTTCCTGCCCCACCCCCCAAGGAAGAGGCTGGAGGGATGTAAACACTACATGCTCGACTGGGTCTCAGTCACTGTCACACCAGGGAAGGCTCTCAAGAATATTCCAAAGCAGTATCTGAAATGCTGCCGTCTTGCTCTCTCTGCTGTCACATGTCCCAAGGCTTCCTGTGATTTGGACATGATTTCCCTCTCTTAGATTCAGTATGTGGCCCATTTCTCTCAGTTACTAGTACTCTCTTTCCTAACTTATTAGGAAAACACATAACAACAAATATGATCATGTAAACATCTACTAGATCACAATCTAACAGTATCTGATTATTTATTTTTGTTAAGGAAAAACTCATTACAGAATTTTCTGGGAAGAAAACTTGATATAATTTCCTAAGTGCTAATGTGCCTATCAACATTATCTGTTGTTTTTAAAAGGCTTGATTAATCTGTCTCCATTTTTGTCTCAAACAGGGAAATAGCTGCCTTCCAATAGATTTGACAATGTTATCAAGAACACAGAGCCAGACTCCTTACAGCAGCGTGTCTGGAGAGAAAGGGACAGCAAAGCTAAATTGAAACAAGCAAGTTTCTGACTGGACATCAGGACAGACAGACACTGCTCCAAGAGGCTGTGCACTCTCCCTTCTTGAGCATTTCCAAGACCAGAATACATACAGCCCAAAGCAACCTGACCTGATCATTTTGCTGATGCTGAGGTTGTACTAGAGATCCCCTGAGGTCCCTTCCAATCTGAAGCTATGCTCATATGGAAAAGCTGCTTTGCTCTTACTCCTAAACATAGGCAAAATTATTTCTCTGTAAAAGCCTTAACTTGAGATTATGTTTATAAAGCTCGAGATAAGTGCCTGGACTTTTCAGTCCTTGTGCAGTGATATATCAGTTCAAGTACTGACAACATTTTTCCTACATATTTTCTGAGATGCAAGAAGCATGCCTTGTTTGCAAAGAACAGTCTCAATCTTACTGAATTAGTAATGCTAAAACTGAGATGCCTAATCAGTAAAATGTATGCAAATATGATCATAAAAATCATATTTTCAAGGGCTTTGTTATTAACTGCATACAACAGGTGTGAGCAGACTTGCAGGTAGCCAGGCATATTGCTGCTTGCAGTTATAAATGAGCAATTCCTTTTGATCCTGAGGGAAAAAGGTGACCACAGGGTCTAAGAGTGCCTCCTCTATAAATCATTCAGAGCTTCTTTAAGTTACCCAGAGTTGATTATTCAGGAAAAAAAGGTAAACTTACAAGCAGCTTTGGTGCATTTCAGAAATACAAGGTAGCAATTCACATGTTGTGTTTTGTTAGTTTGCTTGTAGGTTTGCAGAGAGATGGTTATAAATACAGAAAGAAAGACTTGTCTAAAAACCTGGAGACAGAATCTTTCCAGTAATGCTTATCAATCTTAACAAACAGTAGACTGGCAAAACTAAGCCATAATTTTCAAAAGAGTTCTATGCATTTAAGCTGCTCCTTTACCATTTCTGTTCTAAATCAAATTCATGGCTCCCCTTACTTATCTCAAAATTCAACCAAAGTAGCTATTTCCCCTGAGGGCATTCAGTGCCTCTGCAGGGCAGATGGTCTCTCAGCCCTGGATCTGCTCTAAATGGGAAAGTTGCAGTCTATTGCAAACCCCTGTGAGTCCAGGCTGGATCTCCTGAATTTCCTTACAACTCTGCTCTCCTGACCACTTCACGGCCTTCTGAAGACCCACTAGCGGAAAAGTGACTGTGGGCACCTCATTTCCCCACCTTGAGGGTACTGAGGAGAACTGAACAGTTGCCACACTGTTCAGTTCCCTGAGCATCCATCCTCTCATGGCACATGGTCATATGGAGAAAGATAAAAACCACAGTAGGTGGAAGGTGAAGGCTCAGGAAGCTGAGCCACAACAATGCAAAAATACTTTTAAATGCCCTATGCAAGCCAAGGAAGCAGAATGCAGGGCTGAACTTTGGGAGATATTAAGCATTTCCTGTAAAGTGTTAATAAAGAGATACATTAAGCTGAGTATCAAACAGTAGCAGATTTTTAAATTTTGGCTTTAATTCATCTATTAGAACTTAAAGCATGAAAAGAATTTCTAACAACCAAAGGAACACAGTAAACTTCATTACATGGGAAGCTCCTTCAGAGATAAGTTATCTCATAATTAATTGTTTTTATTGAAGCATTCCCAGTATTCAGGTAATGAAAGAAATCTGTATCTAGCTAGGGGAGAATGAGGAGAAGTCTGTAGAAATGGGACATAGTAATGTCGTGAACATGCCAAATACTTAATATATAAAATCTTCTGTAAATTTTCCTTTATATTAGAAAACAAAATTTATTATTAAACAATGACTTCTGCAGAAGTATATGATCTACTAAGAGTGAGGCATTGCCTACACAGTGAGAAACTGGTGTTTAAGAATGCAGTCTTCAAAATACTCACATGAATATATTCAACAATAAGAAAAAAATCCCCATGATGATCTGAAAAGGGAAAACAAATAATCTTTTCCAGCTGTACCATTTCAAATACTGGTACTAAAATACCAAATTACTTACACTCTACACTAGAATACAAAAAAAAAAAAAAGAGTCATATTATCACTCATTATAAAATATGTGTGCACAATCACTGTAACATTTTCTTTTTAATCTGAACGCATCAGCTCATTCTCTCTGGGAGCCCTCCAACCTGTCTCTGATTTTCCCATCACCTATACTGCAGAGGTTTTTCCCTTAAATCCAACAGCTCACTGTGAAAAAAGAGCAGTCCTGTGCTCCCTGCAGTGCTCACAGAATGCATCTGCTGTAGCCGCTGGAGTTGTACCTCCAGTGATATGCTTTGACTCCTATTCATTTTGGCTTGCTGCTCATTCCTTTCATGCTTCCTTAAATGTTCTTGGAAAGACACTAAATATAAATTGCACAATTATACATAATTGTTGCCATTCCTTCACTGATGACTGGTATTAAGAATATGAACATAGTGAGCAACACAATCTCCTGCTAATGCCATGCCAGCATTTTATATTATGGAAAGCACTATTTATTATTTGAAAGACACAACAAGATACTTCTTTATAGAAGCATTTCCACTGTCAAACAAATGCCCTTCCTAAATATACCCTGTATATTCTGGGAAGCACAAGTATGAAACATAATTACTGTAAAGGATTACTGTGTAAGAGAAATTTAAGGAGGCTGCTCATAATCAGTAATGAAAACACAAGACAAAATCCAATCCTCATTTGTGGAATGAACTGAAATGACTCTTAAAGATGTCATTTCTGCCATTAGCCTGATAATGTTGCTAGACACTTGTTTGAAACTATAAAGTAGTCAAAGTGTGTAAACAGCTGCCGAATATATTATAGAATAAAACAATAAAGTCTGTCCAAAATCACAAAGCATATTGCTTTTTCTGCTTTGTTATTAACTATGTAGAAAGCTCATCAACATTATATTGGATAATATTTATTTTTTAAAAGAGACTACTAAGAATAGCTTGCTGTTTTGACATGCTTTTTTGACAGTGCATTTTTATATTTTGTGCAGAACAAATTTATGGATCAATAGAAGAAGAAAGCAAAAATATTTGCTAAGTATTTTCTAGGAAACAATGACTTCATGCAGCTATTTGATTTTTATATATTTACTTATTTACATTTGAATACAGATATTAATAAAAGAAGCAAAATCTGGAAATACACAATTTTTCTCTTAAACTTCACTTTGTGAGGTTCTAAAGCAGGTCATATATTCTGGTTTTTAACCAGAAAAAATGCTTTTTCTAGCCACATTACATTCAATGTTGGTGTGCTGGGTTTTCTTGGATGACATTATTCACCATATTGACCAGGCTTGAATGGTTACTATTTCATGAGAATTTTAGAAATAAGAAAGAAATTAAAAGACTCCTACAATTAAAATTTGTTTGAAGATTGAGAACAGTTAATGCCAATGAAAAGATAAATCACTGCACAATGGTTAGAGTGGAAGGTGTGACCACAAATCAGCCAGACATAATTTTTTTCCTTTGTGTGTTGTTTTTTTGGTATCTAAGGCCAAGAAATAGCTTCAGATTTATCAGTGCACTACTGCTATAGAAAAAAAAAAATTCAGCCTCTTGCCTGGTCTTTGCACATCTATAAATAGGGACATACATTCTGAATCCATGAATGAAACAGGCACCATTTGCATTGTAAGCAATTTTGGTACTAATGCAATGAGGAGCAGGCAGGAATCATAACACACATGAAAAAAAAGGAAGAGGACAGAGAAAGTCATGTATGATATGATACATCAAGAAGACGGAGTTGTCATCACTTGTGCAAAATCAGGCTTGTACACTCAAGCACGGGCTTGAAGAATACCCGAGGAAAAGCCAGAGCAGGTCCTGTTCTGCAAAGCTCTGCTGCAGGGAGCAGCCTCACCAGCAGCAGCGACAAGCCAGACTGGGGACTGTGTACAGCAGCTGCATACATGTGGGTACCTTGGAACAAAACCACAAAACACCACTCTTTCCAAAGTTGTCCTAAAATGACTCTTCTTGGCTTTTTCTCCTTTTCCTGAAATGAAGTCCTGTCGTGTTTGTTCGACAAATACTAGTAGCCAAGTGAAGAACTGACAGCTCTACCCACCGACAAGCACTGTGCAAATTTTTCCTGTCCTCACACACTTCCCTGTCAATTAACCTCATTTCTGACCTGCAAATGTCTTTACAGTGCTCCAACTCTCCTGAGTACACCATCAACACTGTACCAGCTCTCTGGGGTCCGTTTACATGATCTCGGCTGGAGTGTGAGAAACTAATTTACATACAGATTCCAAAGGGGCATATAAATTTTATCTGTTTCAAAATTACAGCCTTTACCCTCTGTGTTTGTTTTATAATTACCTATAAACACAAAGATGTTTGTTTATAATGCACAATCTGATTTTAATGACCTAATTTAGAGTACAAAGTGAAGAAACAAAGTCATGTGTCAGAAGTTAAGCAAATGTTCAATAATGACCCTTTATCTTATCTCATTTTCAATATCTTTAAAATAAAAATATCCACATAAAACTTGATAGAATTGTTCCTGAAGTACCTGGAATAGCTTACATTTCTGAGAGGCATTATGTATTTTGGTCTGCCAAAGTAGCTGCAAATTGTATTTTTCCTCTAAAAGTACATGCTCTACCCCTCTGAATTTTGAAATTGTGTACTTGCTACATCTGCAGCACCTCCACAACATCAATATAGCACAGAACAAAATGATCAACAGATACATCTTAAAACAAGAAAATTCTTTCTCCCATGTAAATTCAGTGCTCATAAAGGTCATCTGGCTCATGGTTATGGCGATGAAGGACCTCCACCATCAAGGCACTCAGCACTGGCATTGGAAGGTTCCCCACAGCCCAGTAACCTGCAGAGTCCACCCTCAGAGGTGAAAAAAGGGTGCAGCTCCTGCTGATGCAGCCCTTCCTCTAAGGGCTATAGGATCCTGAAGGTGTAGGGTGTTGCTGATGTACCACAGACAGGTGAAAAGCAGGAGCTGAACACCAAAGCCCTTTTCTGACACACTGTCTATCCATCAGCTGCAAACAGGGGGCTTCTGCCACTTCTGCTCTGAGCTAAACTAGCAACCAACTGCATTGCTACCCCAAGTCTGTGTCCTCACCGTCAGCATTTGAGTTTCTGTAATTTAAATTCAGATATGATCTGAATATTTATGTTCAGTAATCAGTAAATTAATCAAGATGGCTAGGACAATTTATTTCAGGGAGTAACTCATAGACTTATTTACTAATGTTCCATACTAAGTGTCATGGGCTGGCAGCTGCACAAATCATGGTGGGAAAATATTTTATTGCATCATAATTAAGTTTTACATTTATTTAGGTAAATAGATTCTTAGAGTTGTTTTCAACACATTCTCTTGAGTTGGATTCAAAGTATTTATCAGATACTGCACAACCATATTTCAAACGTCTGCTCACGAATATCAATGCACATAAATCAAAGATAAAACCTGAAATGAAATCCTGGTCTAATCAACAGATTTACCAGCAAGTCCCAGATTTCACCCAGAATGAAAGCACTTACATTGTGCTTCTGTGATTTACTGAGTTATTCCTCAATATAATTAGTGCTTAGAGATGCTGAAAAGGAAGACGGCTTCTATTCCTTTCCTCCCTCCTGCTCTAGCTTCGTGGTTATGAGTCCTTTGCTTAATCCACTCTTCCTTTTGCTTACTGGTTCAAGTCACTAACTCAACAGCTTTTCTTTCTGCCATGGCAGGGAGTTGAGTTGGGTCACTGAGGTGTCTAACAAAACCCTCACAAGTTAAGTGGCAGGAGAACACAGCTGGGGGAAGGGAAGGTGTGTGTCCCTCCTGGGAACAGGCTTGGGTGGCTTCACTCAGTCTAGGCCTCCCTCATGGAATTTTACTTGAAACATTTTCAACCAAATGACAATAATTTTTTTAACAATACATTTTCAGTCATATTCCAGAAAAGTGAAGTTATTGCAACAACCAGACCCAGACGTGTTATGCAGATGCACTGCAAGAGAGGTGGGTGAGCGAGTTCAGATAACACAAGAATTAGGCTGAACTTTCGCCCCTAGTTCCAGTGTTCTTTGAAGTTCTTCACTGCCTTGGCAACTCCTCCCCCTATCTTCCACTATTGCAGCTTCTGTCAGAGGCTCTGCATAGTCAGGATTTTCTCCATTCTGGGATGTTCAAAAAGAATTTTGCACTAAGCTCCCCAGGGGCCTGAACTTCACAATGTTTCCGTGCTTGCAAGTACAGCTTGCTACACTCATTTCTCAGAAGAGCAAAACTCCCAGCTGTGTTTGCTGAATGGGGCTCTAAGACAAAAATTATTTCAGCAAATGGCTATGGGAACTTTCTACAAGTACTTACTAGAAGGAAATAAGATGATCTTCCTCTAGCAGGACTTAAATTTGGATAATTTTCTCAACAGTATTTTAACATGAATCTGTGACTATATGCTCATGCATACACACCAGGCTTTTGCTATTTATCCATCAAAACCACAAGTAAACAACTGCCCACTTCAGGACCTGATCCACTTGTCCCCTAATATAATCCATAAGTACATAATAAAGACAACTGGGCACTATCATAATATTGCTTTTGACCCTAAGAAACAAATTAACCATTCACTATTCTAAAGATCATTGAGAAGTTTTCATGTCAATGTTTGTTTATATAATCTGTTTACAGACAGAGCCTTGTTGTATTTTCCAAATTTATCTGTTAGATACAGTATTCAACCCAATTAGCTGAACTCCAGTCCAAAATACCATCTGACTATATTTGGTGAAGTACACAAAAATGTGTTTGGACAAACAGAATGCTTTTGGAGACCCACAGATACCACTGCTCCAGAACACGGGCTTAGGTACTGGAGAAGCAAGAAAAGGGTAATGAGTTGGAAAGGCAAACATCCCTGCTTCTTATACCTTCATTGTAATCAGTTACTCTACAGCAGACAGTCTCATTACTATAAATTGCAACTAGAGGCACTTTTGCCTTGCAAAGGAATTCATAAAAACATGTCAGATCATGTCAGCTGAGATGTTATATAAATCACATTCTGCATTAAGTGAAAAAATACATTTTGCATCCAAGGAATTTTAGATTGTTTTCTGAGTAGAGCCCACTGTTTCACAACTCAAGAAGAATTTTCATCAGAATTACAGACATCACTTAAAAGACATGAAAGTTGAAATCTAAATATGCCTAAATGCTTCCATTTTAATCCCCTTGTTCATTATATTTCCACTAAAGTTGCTACTTCATTCCGCAGAGGGGTTGTTCCCAACAGTGCCTCAGACTGTGTAAGCACACCATTAACTTCTGTGCGTGCAAGTATGGAAATGACATTACCCAGAGAAAAAGGAGTGCTCTGAAATCAACTACAAATGTAATGACAGGAGGTATGAGTAAAGAAAAATCCTTATATTTTAATCCCAAATTCAACTGCTCCTGCCACCAGTAACCAACTCCTAACTTTTTCTGACACTATGAGGTCTTTGACTTTTTAAAATCTGATTCAGTATTTAGTAACTTGAGACAGAATAAACCTTTTTTTCCTAGCGACGACATACAATATGAGAGTTCATGGGTGTAAATCATGTAGGCACATGATTTTGCAGGATCTAAGCCAGAGTGAAAAAAGGACAAGAGAACTGCATTAATCCCTTGGTGACTATATTCAGTGGGCTAAGCCTTAGTTTCACCAGCACGTTTGACCAGATTTTTCTTTCTTCATTCTCACAGAATGAAAAAGAAAAATAGGAGAAGCCGAGTCTTTGAGATAAAAATGACTTAAACTGCAAAACAAAGCCCAGTTTGCATCTTTGTTAAAAAAACCCCCAATAATATTATATATTTTGTACCAAAATATGTAATTATATATTTTGTATCAAAATATGTAATACCTGGCCACAAATCAGCCTAAGCAGCGTCACAACAACTCATGTTGAGCTTCCTTGCTGTAGTTTTTACTAATGTCTTCGTAGGATACAGAAACAATCTGTTTATTTCCACTAAAAAAAATCAGGTTAGGTCTTTAAAATGTCACCACTGTAGACGACCTTTAATTTTTTAACAAAACAAAAGGCAGTCTTAAATTAACTAAAAGGTTAATTCTAGAATGTATTACCATAACATTGCCATTTAAAATAGTACATCCTCTTATAATCTATACTTCAGATTCCTCAACTACAGTTGCTTTAAATGCTTAAAATTGTCTAAATACTAATTTCCTATTATGTTTGGCTGATAAAATTCAAGTTGAATCAAAACTTTGCTAGAACTCATTTGTTGAAATGCTAAACCAGCCAGGCAACGTGCCTCTCATTAACCACAGCTACTTCTTGACTGTCACTGTTGATTGCCTTCTAGGCAGTTCACCCTACAATGGAAATTATTTTATGGTATCTACCTACAGATCTCAGTTTGTGCTGGACTTCTCCTCCTCTTGCTTCTTTCATGAACTGTAAACCATAAAGTAAACATATGGGGGGGGAGAGGAAACCCCGCCTCTGAGAAACTCCAGGCTTCCTAAGATAGATAGTGCTTAATACTATTTACTGTACCACTGCAATTATTTGGTAGCTGATTAAACCAATAAACACCGTTTGGCAGAATGGGGACTTGGGACTACTTGAACAGATGTGAGCTCCTTTTCTTCACTGAGATTTCATTTGTATCAGACCCGATGTAAGAGATGTCTCTCCCTGCCATAGCATTCCCTCTCCACATCCATGCCAGTCACTTGTTCCACCCTTTAAAGCAGACATTGCCACACTCCTTAGTGGGACTGAATCAACTGCTTTATGTGGGTGTGCTATGAAGTGGAAAAGAAAACTGATACAGTTTAAATCCGTAGATATTCATATATATGTTTTCCTAATGTTCTGATGCAGAGAGCTGCTTAACACAACAGGATTGGCTAGACCTGCAAAAAGAGGCAGAACTTCTAAATCCCACCCAACTGCCGAGGGAACAGCAACATCAAGATGCAGTCTGACTGCAGAGTCCTGACCAGCCTCAAAACTGAAAGCAAGCAGTTACACAGGCGTTTACGTAGCTGCACATAAAATGTTCTCATTTTGAGAGACATTTGCAAACACAGAACGTCCTTAGTTTTGTCTTCAAATCTCAAAGAAACTTGCAAATGAAATAATCTCTTGTTTAAAACCATGCTTCAGTGAAAGACACTGTGGTACACTACATACTTTGAAACAAACTAATCAGCCTCCACAAAGAGAAGGAAAATGGTGTGATTCATTAATATGAATATCAGTGGTTTAAAAACAATATGGAGATGTTGCACATTTAACAAAAAGCTTAGGTTCACAAATTTCCTCACGTGCAGGGCAAATCTTTCTTCAACAGCTGAAATCATGGTTACAGTAACTTCCTATTCAGTCATTTCCTTAATTAAACCATTGAACTTTAATGTGAAATGCAGCCATTACAAAACAAGAAAGGAATCTGAACAATAACAATCCAGTCAAATGGGCAGTGCAATAAGCAACAGCAATGTCAAGAACACTGGCTGGCACGTTTTGGTTGGAATCAATGATGCTGTAATTCTCTGAGATGTTAAATGAAGTTCAAGTAAACTCTATGCTGGATCAAAGCTGCATGAGCTTCATGATACGATGCAGTGAAAACTTGGCACAAATGGGCTCTCCTTGGTAAAGATTACTTAAAAACCAAACTGTATGTCATCTTTTCCCCAAGTTTTTGAAAGGTGACAACTTTAGTCCAGCAATAGCTGTGCCTTATCATTGTCTCAAACGTGTCTCCTGCTCTGAAACAGAAGATTACCCAAATGGACACATTTTTGAGCCCCTTTTTCCTCCCTTCTACTCCAACCTTGCAGTCCCAGTGGTACCCAAAAGGCCAATGTTCTCATTTTAAGCAGGCTCTTTCCTGTGGGCAGTAACTACATTCACGCCTGTCTTTGCCTCCCACAAATGGTCCAAATGCCCAGAGAGCCAAAAGCCAATCCCTGGCAGGATGCTGGTCACCCCTGCTCTGCCCAGGGCAGTGCCTGCTGCATCAGCGACACTGAGTGTGTTCCGTGAGCAGTGCCAGGAACCCCGCCTGGCTCAGGGCTGTGACACTGCCGGCATTCAGCAAACGGGGCACCAGCGCAGGAAGCTGCAGGAATTCCAGGTGGGCTCTAGGTACCACAGTGCCTCCACAGTGCAAGCCCTGCACTGTGCACCCTGCCTCAGCAGCAGCAGCAATGCAGCTGGTGTGTGCTCCTACCCGACCTGGGCCACATCTGCATAGCCACACAGTCCCACCAGGTATCCATCTGGTCACAGTGTTAGGTTTTGATAGAATTGGATACTCTTAGCTCTTCCTGCTACCCAGACACAGTAATAACTTTGTGGGTCTCTAGTTACACAGCCAGCTCACACCCCGGGTAGGTGTGAGGGGTCACGGAGTCACTGCAGGGAGAGACATAATCTGTTTTCCAGGATGGTTTAGGTCTCAGGGCATAGTGCCTTCCTGAAGATGCAAGGCCATGAGCAATCTAAACAGGCAGTACTTTAGCTTTTGAGGCATCAACAGGTCATTAAAAAGTAAGAAGGAAAAAAGAGTTTACAGAACAAATCAAAATCCTAGTGCCTACTATCTAGAATATAGATATTCTTAGAGAAAACCTTTTATTTGATCAGGATGGTTTTGACTGGTATAATCAAAGATATTGCAAAATAATTGTAAATAAATATATACTGCCTTTTTCTTTTTTTTTTTTTTCCTTAGAGTTTTTACACCCCTTAAGTCAAAAGTGAAAGGCATGTTAGGTATGTGGAACTGACTGCCCCAATGAATCCATGTTTACCATACCTGGATTACCTTAAAACCTTAAATTGGGCTAAAGAAACAGTATTTAATTGATAAGTGTTATTGCAGAGATTGATGCTCAGTGAAATGGGCACAGTAAAAACTTGTGATTATTCCAGGTATCACCATACCTCCAAGAATACTTAGTTAAAAAACCAAACAGACAAAACCTCAGTTAAAAGATTATTTTTAAGACACTGATTTGTTCAGGCTGTGGAATAAGACACAATGGTGTTCTCTTCTCTGCCTCACACAGGACTCTTCTAAATGTTTCTCCTAGATAATTTTGTTCTTAATTGGGAAAAGAAAAATCCATAAGGATAAAAATCAAAAAATCCCTTAATTATGCATTTTAAAGAGCATGTTGTCTGCAGTCTGATTCAGCCAGCAGACAGTGGGATTTTTTTTTCCATGTAATGGAATGATGGGTATCATGTTGCTAACTTCAATGCTGCAATCTGATTTGTGCAGGCCAGCCCAAGTGGAGAGCTACTGAAATCAGCTGGATTCTTTTAGGGTACAAGATAAGAGAGTACAGATAACGCCGAAGACTGAGGGCTAGGCCTAGAGCCTGCTGATTTATCTGACTGGCTGCACCAACATTCCAGCAGAGCCTCCGTGGCTCTGCCAGCAGAGCTCTGCAGGGCCCAGCCTTCACCTTACACTGGAAATGCCCTGCGGCTGAGCGCTCTGGATAAACAGAAATCTTGTTTTCACAGGTGTCAATCCAAAGTGACTTTTTGGTCCAGTTTACAAAACCCAGTGGGGAATGAATCCCGGATTTCTCTGGTGCTAGGTGCTCGTAAAACACCGCATGTCTCGATGAGCTAGTGATAAAGTAATAATAGCTGTCATAAAATTGCAAAAATCCTATATACTAGATAAGAGCATAATCCTGCTGGGTGATATAAAGATAACCAACTGCTTTTTCCTTGAAATTAAACATAAATGTGATGGTGCATTCTAACATGCTATTCTTAATTCTGCTTTTACTTTACAAACTGTTAAGAGAAATATTTTTCAGTAATTGTTTAAGAAAACCAGTACTTGTATAATAACTCGGTTAAACAGACTGACACACAGAGATACGGAGGCTTTGTTTGTAATGAAGATACTTTATTAAAGGGAAAATAAATCTGCTTCTGGGATGGATCTCCAAATTGAAGGGGTTTTTCAGGTGATGGAAGTGAGTATTGTCCTGGGTCTCCAGCCTGATTACTTCCTGCAGGGATGGTTTTGTCATTGTGCCACCACCACTCCCCTGTGACTTCTAAACAACCCAGGGTCACTGTGTCCTCTCTTTAATTAGTATCTCACTGCTGGAAGGAGGGAAGAATGTCAAGGGAAAAAAAAAAGAATGAGAAGACACTGTAAACAAAGGTCCTCAGGGGCATCTTAACAATTTGGACCAGGAATGAAAAAAATGCTCTTTTGTTGGCGGCAAAACGAAAAGAAATAGTTGGGGTGGTCCAAATTTTCATTTTAGTTACATGAATTTGGATCAAATAAAGAGCAACCATGCTAAGAAAAAAAATTAATTCTGTTCCCAAGAGGGCTTTATCACCCAGCAGATGAGGATGCATTCTACATTTTACAAGAAATCCAACTCAAATATGGTGTTCCAACCATAAGGCAACCAAAGCCCTAAGGAACAGCCTCTGGTTCCTTAAGTACTATGACTGAACTCAGTTGGGGTGATAGCAATTATTTTTATTTACATTAAAACAAAACTTCCAATGGGTATTTTTTGTACAAATATTTGGACTGTGATTTATACCTATATTTTTCACAGAAGAATTCATATAATCCAACAATAAGGTGAAATAGCATATAAAACAGTAACAGAACCCCACCACATTCACGCTAGATAAGATTATACAATATTTTGTAAACTACTCTTTTTCCTGCTGTATCCTGGTAAATCAGGAAGTGAAAATTGATTTTAAAGCAAAACTCTGCTGACAGGAGGGTTTCTCTTTAAAGCTGACAGCATGAGAAGTTAAATGGCACTTTGTCAGTCACTTGGCCATTGTAACACATAGGAGGTGGCCTTCCCCCTCCTGGAATTTCCTGCTCCAAGGTAGGCCCTCAGGTTACTCATGCCATGAGTAAAGGGAAAGGGGAAGAGAAACCACACATGCTTCTGAAGAAAACCATACATGCGGGGAGCTGCAGAAGAAACAAACATTTGGAATACCCCATAGAAACAGGAGCCCCAAATTGAACCTGGAGCCAGCACTCAGACCCCATTCTAGTGCCTGCTGCCTTGAGCACTCAGGAATGTACCTCTCTCAATTTCTGCTATCAATATGGCCACAGATTTATATAAAATAATGCAATAATGCTTGTAAGGAAGAAGAGGAATAGACTCTGTAGCCTGTGGCTATTCATTCATCCCAAATATAAGAAAACCACATTTGAATCTTTTCCCTTATATTCTGTTTCCAAACTACTGAATGAAGAAACACACACGGAGTATGTTTTGGTCCTTAGGTACCCACAGAATTAGGCACCAGTTAGGGCAGGGTTTTACTGGAGTGCCGCAATGACAGACTCAGCTGCTCAGCCCCTATAAGGATTCAAACATTCCATTCCTCTAATTAAAAACATTTGAGCAATTTGGGTTTGGTGACTTGTCTTTTTGGTCTTGTTTTAAGGCCCTGGATCATGAAGTCTCATGAACAATACACTTGTGTCAACAACTCTAACACATTGCTTCAGTTCATGGATACTTTTGGTTCTGTTTTGCCTCTTTAAGTCCCTGTGCCTTGAGCAGTGCAGTCTCCAAAAGGCTGGGTTCAGTCTCAAGGGCCTAAGTCTGGCTGTGAGCTGAGCATTATTCCATGGTTTCAGTCTGTACCACAAGAGTGACACTCACCAATATGCAGTTGAGCTCAGATTCCACCTTTAAATCACAGCATAAATATATAAGGAATCTCATATTTCATCTTAAATGCATTAAAAAATACAAAACATCTCCCATCTCTTCTGTGTAACACTGCAGTATTAAACTGAAGAACAGACTGATTTTGTAATAGTTTTTTTTATAGAATGAGATGTAGCTTTCTCTTTTTTGATCAGTCTTATGATTTTCATGACCTGACTTATAGTGCCAAACACTTAGAGCAGGTAACCGTGCCATTTTATGTGCCCTAACTCTTCTACCTCACACAACCACAGCAGAAAATTCTTTTTAAGACATAAAACAAGCAAACCCACCAAACTCTCTGTGTGAGGGGAAATAAAAAGCACATTTGAATCATATTAATTTTAGCTTTAAAAACATTGACATTGATTAAAGATTTCCATAGTGTACAATTTACAAGAAATTACCCCAGCAGGGTGAAAGGATTCAGTTTCATAATCACAAAGTTCCCTAACTCCATGGTATTATATTCCAAGCAAGCTTGTATATTAAGTTTAATTTCACTTTTTTCAGGAAGTGATTTTACTCAAGATTGAATACAGCTGTTAGCAGAGCTCAATATTCCAAAAATGCTTCAGTGGAAACTGAAAAGAGATGTTTCTGTAGGTGAGGACTTGCAGCCAAGCTCCATTTTCAGAAAACACTACTGAAAAAATACAGTCTTCAAATATTTAAATACTAAAGAATGGGAGAGGTCTGTGGAACCCATTTGATGACTTAAACTAATTGCTCCATCTTCTTTGACAACACAAAGCTAGAAGACTCCCTGCTTTTACAAAAAGAAACATGACGGTAGATATACCTCTTTTTATTTTGTGCCAAGCATTAGTATCAAACCCTCACTTTTTGGGGGGTGGGGGGGATTTAGTTTCATTTACTATTTCATCTTGATTCTGTTCTTTTAATATACACAGAAATGTACGCTGGCATACAGAACAGGGCCTCTGCAGAGGAAACGCTGCCAGCTAAAAACACAGGATGTAATCGAGACCACAAGAGACACATACTCAGTTATAAATGTAACTATGCTGGAGGTATGGGAAGGAAAAAAAAACCCTCTTATTTTTTGCTGCCAGTTTTAATTGTTTCAGTGATATTTTCCCACTCTCATTTTGTGCCAGTATAAGAAGAAGAAAAATAATCAAATTTAATTACTTTAGTAGCTAAAATAACTGCTGGATTCAGTATTCAGCAGCCCAGCCGACCATTTCTCCTTGTGGAGAAAAAAACCACTCCGCGGGTGTTTTACACACATCTCGGATGACAAGCACACTCTCCGTGCAATGCGAGCTTGAGCAGGGCCCTATCTGGTCAAATAAGAACCAAACGCATAATTAAAACCAATATTAACATGGTCTCAAAAAAAAAAATTACTAAGGAAACTACAATTTAAGACTGGTATAAACGCTCAGTAGTAATCCATTTTCATCTCTGACTAGCCTGCTTTGAGACAAGAGAACCGGGAAGTAAAACAGACTAAAAAAACGGGGGGAAAGTGAAAAAAAAAAATAAAAATCTTGTCTTTTCTACAACAAAATATTTCCTCTGAAGCAATCGAGAGTAAACGAGGTCTCTAAAACGCTTCCCATTTTAATAATAAACGGATTTCATTATAATAGGACTCAAGACTTTCAAAATCTGCTGTTAACACGCGGCCTCGGTCTCCCGCCGCGGGCCGGCGAGCGCGGGGCGCGGCCCACAGGCCCCGGGGCGGGCTCGGGCCGCGCCTCCCCTCATCGGCCGTGCCGGCGCTGCCGACCGCGGCGGGAAACACCCCCGGCTGCTGCGGCTCGGGGCGGCCGGGAAACAGCGGTGGATGAAGCAAAGGCAGCGGTCGCTCCCATGGAGCGAGCCCTGCAGAGCCGTGGCGTTTGGGCATAGCGGGTGTTAACTTTTCTCTTAACTTCACGGCAACAGCCCGGCCCAAAGCGCGGGAGGAGCTCCAGCTCCGGAGGCGCTCGCAGCCATCTTGTCTTTCAGCTCTGAACTCGCCGAGCAGAACAAGCCCCTAAGAAAAGCTCCTAACGCTAAAATTCCCCGCTAGAGGGAGCCCCAAAACCCCGCGGCAGGAGGAATAAAACTATTTAATTAGGAAAATCGCGTTTTGACTTTTTCAGAAAGTTTGTGTGTGATGTATTTAGAAGACTCCACCGCCCGCCCACAGCCCCCCGTGCTGCAGAACTGCCGCTCCGTTGCCAACAGCCTCCCTGAGTCACCGCAATATATAAAGCAACCTTGAAGTTTGGAGGCTATCACTGTTACGCAGTATTTATATAAACTCACCGGTTCATAACGCACTTCAGAAATAGCATGGAAGTCAAAACTCCCTCTAAAATATTTTCTATATATATGCTCAGTCTGAAAGGCAGATGCACGTCCACATGCACAAGTGGAATGTGTATCACAAAAACCCTTTTTCCAACCCTAATGAGGCTTCCCTGCTGATGTGCAGTAATAAGGAATAAATTCTGGTTTTGCTTAAACCATCAGACGTTTTACCTCTGAATCCAATGGGGGCAGAGTGAGCTCTACATGAACCTAACTGGAGGGGCCTCTATGCTTCTCCGTACTATGGCTCTAGAGTTCCACACAGTTTGCAGGAATGAAGCAGCTCTTGGGTATCAGCTCAAAAAGCTGTGGGTACAAAGAGATGGGTACAGTCCTGGGATGCATTTGTCAGTTAATTTCCATCCATTCAAAACACTCTACAGCCCCTTGCCAAAGTATGATTTGTGCAGAAGAGATGTGTTTTGCCTTGAACTAAGAACACCACCACAAGTTTCTTCTTTGCCTATTTAACATTTTTCCTTAGAAAATACAGTTCCTACAAGAAAGGAAAGGAAGAGGAGCCCACTTTGCACAAAAGCTTGAGACCTACATTTGAGGAGTAAAAAGGCCCTATTTGTGATAATAGACAGGAGTCAAACTTCAAACATATGAAGTTTGACGACACATGCTTTTATTTCTGCATCCACTGAAATCCATATTGTTACTTATTTGCTTAAAACTTCAGTAACACATTGCTAATATGTTTGGAATATCCTTTATAGTTTTAATTGTGTATCAGATACCCAACTATTACAGTGTACTATGCTTAGATTCCAAACTGTGCACTAATTTTGAACTTATGTTCTTTCAACAAAAGAGCTACAGTACAAATATCCAAGTTTCCAAAGCCAATGTAAAACTTAATAGTTTTGAGTTTGTCCCCTTGAACACCTTATCACAAAAGGGCACTCCTGGTAAAGGGCTCTAGTGGTTAACACACCACAATAGGATGCAAGAGCTATATAGGTTCTATTCTGCTTCTGCCACTTTATAATTCCTCCACTGTGCATTCATTTCTCTCTCAGTGGAATACACACTGATAATCCTGGGATACTTTAAAGCTATTTTGAACCTACCAATGAAAAAGGAGGCATTAATACTGTGATATTAGAACTTTGGTTGTTCCTTATCAACTGTTAGTTCTCCATTCTTATTTGAACATTTATAAAAAACCTGTTAGTGCATATATTCTATCAACTTTTTTTTACCCTTGGAATTTAAATAAGATTTGATGTACTTCGAGCTTTTTTCTGATCCATTATTAGTTATTACAATTAATTTCAAAGCATTCTGCTTGTACACTTGGAACACGATCCAAACAGTTGGATAGTTTTGCCCCTCTTTCATGTTACCTGTTTGGAATCTTGATCTTTATGCCAATTCTTTTTTAAATAGTTGACTCATACAACATTTAGGAGATTCAGTTAGGTCTTCTTCTCAATACTGCTTTTGATCATGACAGCAGAGAGAGTCAAATACTTGCAGTACTTCAGAAACAAGACCTACTATGAAGAAATAACAACTAAACAAAATATTACTGAAACATGCAATCAATAGTTGTTGGACAAGCACTGCTTTAGGCAGGGTCAAGAGAGCCACTAGGTGGAATGATGTTTCAATGCTTTTTCTGACCCTAGGTCTTGATATCTATATAATTTTGCACATAAAATTTTGCACATAAATATGCATTTAAAAATAGCACATAAAACAGGTATTAACCATATAAAGTATGTGAATACTACTCTTCTGGTGATTATGGCAGAATGCACAGCACCCTGATTGCTGTCACCTAATCCTCATTGTAGTGTCTTAATGACTCAGTAGTCAACGCGGCATACATGACACATCTTCAAGTGGGACAGGGAAAAGTTCCTTGCACTGCAGAGCTGAGTAAACAGAAGAATCTAAAATATTAAAATATAAAATATTATATTATAGAGCTAATACACAAGGAAATAAAAATATTATAGAGCTAATATACAAGGAAATAAATATAGTAGTGATTTGTTATCTTATTAATGTTAAATTACTGCAGGTTTTAACTAGGAAAAGTAAGGGGAGACAACAGAATATGTGACAGGCACATAGGGAAAAGTGACATTTTTCTGTCTACCTTCCTGAAGTGATCTGGCAGGCTACTTCAAATATTATGAAATACATAATGGCTAAATATTATGAAATAGATAATGGCTGTATGAAATATGGAAAATAGAAACATGGAGGCAGTCACCAGACAGAAAAGTCTGCATCTGAAGCCTGCAAACATTCATAATGGGGACTAGATCTGATCTAAGCATTTGACTGACAAAATTTTTTGTATATTTATGTATCTGGACCAAGTCAGATTTTTAGTTTAGCCAAGAGAACCAGACATTGTGTTGACAGGCCAGCCTTGCAACAAGAAAGCAAATCAGAACTTTCTTTACCTGTAACAGGGAATTACACAGTTACAGTACCATTCTTCCAAACACAGAGTCAGGATTTATTTATTTGGAAGTACAGAAGTGTTTTAACTAAAAGAACAGTTTAGGGACTGTAATGTTCTAGGAGGTGGCCCTGCTGCTAGACTTTCTACTGTCTTGAGTATTATTGGAACAACCTCTTGTCTTAATTATTTTCATTCTACCCAAGCTATCCATTACTGGAAAGTGGATGATAAGCAGGTACTCTGGGATCGGGAAGATGTGGGACCAGACTCATGAATTCCCTATGCTCTGGGTAATTACTTATTCCAGTGTTAGAAGACTACTGAAGATTTGATTTAGATTTATTTGAAGGCTCTGGGTAACAGACACCTTATGTCCACTTTGGTTTGCTATAAATACTTCCACAAGGGGCAAGGCAATGAAGAGTAACAGCCCCTCCCTGTCTGTCCTGGTTAGGAACACACGGAAAACTCATGATGATCATCAAGCAGTAACAAGGACATTCCTTGTTCTCTTCTATACTTGGTTCCACCCTTGCAAGGAGGTGGAAGGGGTGTCCACCAACACAAATCATTGGGGTTTTTTAAACACATGTTTATTTATTCTTTTCTACTTTCAGAGGTATATCAATAGATAAAACCAATCCTAGAGATAAAACATCTCCACAGTATCCCATTCTTCCAAATTCCTAGAAATAACATTGACTCTCTAGATCTGTGGACAGATTCCTTGCTCAGTTGGCCATAAAGCACAGAAGTCAGGTCAGAGGGGAGGAGAATTATGGAAATAATTAAAAACTGATTTGAAAATGGTGGCTGAATAGCAGAGACAGATTTAATTTAAAAATATTATCCTGCTGTGGCTACTATCCTAGGCAGCTTTAGGATGCATTTGCCTATTCTTTGAGAATAAAATGGTGCCTTCAGTTGCAGAATGCAGAGCTTTCCTGACAGAAGAAAAGAACTTTGCCCCATGTAAGCAAAAATGGCAACATGGATCTATACAAAAAGGAGACAATTGCATTAGCTACAAATTCTTTCTCCATGCCCCCCCTCCCTCCAGCCTGTGTGTTTGCCATTTCTGTGTGTTTGCCATTTCTGTGGAACACAGAGCACACAGATCACTCTTAGGGAGGAAGAGATTTTTGCTGGGGTCAGGCACAAGGTATTTCCTGAATTCATTATTTTCAAGTACAAAGTTTTGCAAGCCTGTTGTCTGCTCTGTCAGACAGCACTTTGTTTTCTGAGTATTTGAAATGTCAGATTTTAACATGCAACTAGAAGTTGTGCTTTAGAGAAGTTGTACTTGTATGCAGCATTCAAATATATAAGCACATGAATGTTTTAAAAAATAAAAATACATTACAGTATATTATTTATATATACATTACATTATCAGTATACATAATCAGTATATTATTTGAGACAAGTTTTTTTTTTAATATTTATATATGACATATATACAGGGGAATATCATAGTTCCATAAATGCATGCTAATGAATGTGGTGTGTTGTCAATGAATTATAAAACACCCATTAATTCTTACTCAGTTTTCACAGTGTACAAAATAACAACCCAGGGTTTCATCTTTCCACAAAGAACAGACTAAAGAGGCTAAATTTTGACTAACTGCTTTCCAATCTAGGTCACTTGGCATATTTTTCTATTACATGCACAAGCTTTAATTACTAATTGGATTAATTTAACATTTTTCATTCTTGAAGCACTGCACAAATAATGAAGCTCCTCAACACTACTATTACTATTCATATTTATTATTTAGTCATATTATTATTATTGTTAAACTTTTCATTTACAGATGGTGGAACATCTGTAACCATTTTAGGGAGCTATTCTCAAGCGTAAACAGAAGACAGCAAGGTTTAAAGGTTTTTCCCCATTTCAGCATTGGTTTTTAAAAGCCTGTTCACTAACACAGCATCCAGTTAAGAATTCAGTGTCTTAACACCTTCACAATAAAATCTTTTGCTCATCCATTGCCATACTCAACCTCACTGACAAGGGCCAGAACATAAACATCCTCTAGCCTTAAACTTGCTTGACTAAATAGGAAATAACTACGAGCTATTACCAATAGCTCCCCAGTCAGCTGCAGTGGATCATTCCTGGGCACCAGGAATGTCCTTAAAACCTACCTGATGGCACAATTCTGTCATTTTTTTTTTCACTGAATGTGATCCTACTTATTGTCTTTGAAATCTCAAAGTTTGGTGGTAAGGCAGTTACGGAAAAAGTGATCTGCATCTGGCTTGGACCCTCAGTTTTTGCACCACAGACAGCAAGGCATGATTTTCACATTAAATCTCAAAAGGTTTGGTTTTCAGCAGTTAAGGACTTGCTTAAATTTGGATTAAGACATTAATCCCAAAGGTAAAACTTAAATTCTTCTTGAAGTTAACATCAAATCCTTCCTTTTCTACCATAAAGGTTTAGTAGCTCTGTAAATGCCTAGATCACATTTTTCAATATGGGCAGTGAGAGAGGAAGCTTCCCCATCTGCCCTGTGAATTTACTTCAAACCTGCTTTTGGAGGTTTGCCTTCAAAAAGAACGAGTGTGCAGTTCCCTTTTCTGACTCTGCCGAGTGTTTGAGGAAGGGTGACAATTGAGACGGTAGAGTCTGTAAATACAACAAACACAGGCTGGGACCAGCATCTCATTTCACATCACCAACAAACAGCCATGGAACACTGACAACTTTGTCCCCTTCCTACTGGCTACTATGCCTTTAGACAGTAACATCAGATTGGAAATTAGGCATGTTTGGGAGAAAGAAAGATTTTTCTAAATAAAGGCATATGAAAATCATTCACGTCTTTATAAATTAATTACACTCTCATTCTAAAATCTTGAGCATTATAAATGATGAGACAATTTGCCAGATGTAAAATAAGTGAACTCTCAGAAACCATATAATTTTTACTGAAGTTACTTGCACAATCTGTGAAAAGCAAAAGTATAGAGAGCAGGTCACAGATGCAGCACTTGATTAAAAATTATTTATCTTACAGCAATCAACCCTTTTATTAGTCAGGAAGAAAATAGAGGATTTACCCCCTATCTTCCATAAATCAGGGCATGGAAGAAAGGGCAGAGTTTTAAATATACAAGGAGGCGTTTGGTCTGGAAGAGGGATTCACAAGGAGGGTCCGGAGACAAAACACAACCGATCTGAGCTAATCTCTCCATCAGTATCAGGGATAAACACCATGCAGCAAAACCAACAAACCTCACAACAGTTAACAACAATAAAAACCTTTACTTCACTCTGAACTTTTTCTTATTAAATAGTTAAATATATAATTTCAAAATTATCTTCACTTCCTTTAAAAATCTTGAAAATTAATTGGGGCAAAGAAACAATTAACTCAGCCTGAAGCGGAACACTCTCAACTTAGTGTTGCATTGAAATCTCTAAAAATGATACATTTCAGGTGAACTAAAATATTCCATTGCAGCTGGACTCCAAATGCATTGCCTTTCACTCCCAGTTTCCAAATTCCAGCGCCTCAAAAAATTCTTCAGATAGTTCTTGCCTTATCAGATAAATGACAGTCCTCCCAGTCTTTTGATCCACTTTATAAAGCCCAGACAGATAAGATATGATTATGTTTGAAACTAATGAACAGACCCATGCTTTAAGGCATAGGTTTCTTCGAGGTGTTGGGATGTTAGAAGAGGTGTGGAAAGACCTGTGTCCCCTGCTCCACCACACACCCACTATCTCAACATGTGTGCACTGGTTGTTCGCTGCTCTGCTCTCCTTTGTTTGTTTTTAACTGCAAATATGAAGTACAGTGTGCTATTTAGATGAATGAAAAGACCTATTTACAAATACATCTTAGCCTTTGCAAGTCTGATTTCTCCCTAAATTTTACATGCTTTCCTCATTCCATTTTCACTTTATGAACTTTTTCATGTCCTGTGATATGAAGATGGCTTCACCAGTAAGAACAGACTGACTCATTGGATTATTTCCTTATTCTGTACAACAGCAGTCATTGTTTACTCAGAAAACGTAGCTCATTTCCCCCTTACTTCCACACTTTGACATTAAATTAATTTCCTCATTTCATTTGTAATTATGAAAATAAATATGTGTTTTTATATATTCAACCTTTATCACTACTGTTGGCTTATTTTACACCAAAGACTACAAAATCTAGGATTGAAATACTCTAATACTATGGCACAGGATTTTCTTTAGAAACCTCCTAATTCTAATTTGAGTTTCACAATTACTTTTTCCTCTACTGTACCATAAAAGTAATATTTAACTTCTGAAACTCAATTTTTACTAACAGATTACAGAAGTGCCTGACTCTAGGCAGTGTTCTAGATGGCAATAACATTTATGTAATAAATCAGTAGTATCTCACTTTAATATAATCCCTTTTATGAGAGATAAAGGTAAAAAATAATAGTGATTGCTTTTCTCAGACTGCCAGGACATCGATCTCACATTTTACTTTGCACATCATTAGTTGTTTTCTCCAATAGTAAATGAGAATTCACTAGAGCAAAGTTTCTTAAATTTCTTTCAGCAACAATGCTAGCATAAACATTTTCCCCCTTATCCTGCTTGTTCCTAGTATTCATTTTTGCTGTTTATTTTTAACCTGGACTGGTTCCCAGATCTATTTCATTGTATGGCCCCACTAGCAGCTCTGCTGGCATTGTTGATGGGGTAATGTGGGGAGAAAGAATGCCTGGAGACAAGAGAGATGCTCAAAGTTAGTACTGCTACAAAAGAACACATCTGAAAACACAGCTTTAGCTTTACAATGTATCTTCTGTGTTACAGGATACTGATCTGAACTGAGCTGCAGACCTTGGAGCACAAATTACGAGCACTTAACGTTCGTCTGCTGTTCATCTCCTTTAGAGCCTCTACTTGCACCAGCTGCTTCTATTGATACCATACAGCAACGACTGTTGACTACTGGAGAGCAGTGAATGTTCTTACTACAAGTTGGGCTTTGGCAGATGAGCAAGCCTGCCTCTAGTAATTTGAGGTATTGCTGCCTCCAGGTGTCCTTTTTGCTCTTCTGCCAAAAATGCTTGTCTGGCAGAGTGAGCAGAAGGGAATGCTTGAGCCTCAGCTGCTCCAAATACAGCACGTAGTATCTCAGCTCAGCAAAACTTTCCCCCAACATTTCCTCAGCCTCCTGCACCACTAGAATTACTTTTCAGGCACTCCAACTCCTGACTGCGAGACGAATTTTATTCCCATAGCATGGACTAAGGAGGAGGCTGGAAGGTGAGCTTCCATGTGCTTGCAAGCTATTCTTTCTGTTGCTGCTCTCCTGTGCTCCCTTGGCTGCTGTATCCTTACCCCCTGTCCCAAACAGATTCTCTTCAGTGAGGCTCTATGTCTGTCCCAGATGCACTGCTCTCTCACCTACTGCCCACAGCACACTTTCCTCTCTGGTCCTAGGTAGTTACCAAGGTGGGGACGCCCTCCAAGAGGCAGTGCTGATGATGATATATGATCAAGCAAGGCAAATCTGAGTGGCAGAGCCAAACTCTTCCAGGGAACAGAAGAGACATGGGCAAGTGTCCCCTTGCTGCCCCCACTGAGGTGTGTGAGCAGGGAGAGGCAGGGCAAGGAGGGTATGTTTAGATGGGAAAAGTAATATTTGACATCTGTGCCAGATTCACTAGAGTTAATCCCTAAACCCCCTTAAATTATTGTTTGCATAGGAATAGTTTAAAAGTGCATTTTTCTCATGTTTCTCCATTCTGTTACTGATCCAGAGTCAAGAGGCTTGTGGTCAGGATTAAAAATAAGGAGGCTCAGCCTCTGTCTTTTTCAATGTTGATGGCATTTATGACACATCCTGAGTTATGACTGTAACAGAAGAAAATGTCTTATGACCAGAGTCACTTGGGTGGAGCCTTTAGCTAAGCAAAAGCTGAAAAAGAGCCCATCAGTGCTTTCTCTTGATGATTTGAAATTGTAATCTTGTTAGGAAAATTAACCTTAGGAAGGCAACAAGGAATTTCCAGAGGAGGACTGTTGCTAGGCACTTGCATGGTTGGGCAGTAAAATACTGCAGTTTGTAATAAGCAATTTTCTACCGTTGATTCAATAATATTTAATAGATGGTACTCTAAATGTCTATGTTATTCGTAACACAGTTACTGCCCCTGAGCTTTCCTGTCGCTCTCTCTGTATAAGTTTGGAGAACACAGGGTATATCCACACAGACTTCTCCATACAGACCTGGAATTACACAGCCTGTGCACCTGGACCAGCAGCCACCTCACTGGCACCTTGGCAGGATTTGTCCCAGCATATTATCCCATTGGCTCTGGGCTGATGCAAAGTGATATCAGCATGATAAAGAAATCATGTGAAAATACTTGCAGACATCCCTCAGGGGTATTCCCAGCAGCTGCTCTGCTGATCGAGGAATACTGGGGGACATGAGGAAATTCCAACTGCCCACCTAGACGAGCTGCATCACATCTCCCACAGACTCCTGCTCTGCCCTTTGCCATGCCAGGTAGGTGGCGGTCCCTGCCTCTGGTGCTTTTACTGTGAAGCTGGAATGTGTTGACTAAGCTGCAGGAGAACACACACACACATCCCCGCCACTCCTGTTAAAGAGGGGTGAATTCCATTCTCTCTAAGAGAACCATACCCCAAGGATTAAAAGAAAAATATAAAATATGAGAGCTCTTTTTCTTTGCAGCATTAACTTTTCTGGACCACATTTCTCACTGGTTGTGCTACCATAACAGTTCACAATAAGAAACTTTCAGCCTTCACTGCCTCACTCCATTTGCCATTAAAACTCCCCTAAAAGGCGACAAGCATCTAATTTTCTTCTCAATCCATCTGCGACTTGTATCGGCGCCATGCTGAGGGCAGCAGGAGCCGAGGGTGCCGGGAACACTCGGCAATACCCAGAACCTGGAGCTTGTGTTTAAGCCACAGCTCCCTGCCAGCTGGAGACACATTTAACATTCCCTGCATGACTTCAGCAGTTCAGCCACTTTCCCACATTCCACAGCTGGCCTCCCACCACCGCTCAGCCTGCAAGCACACACCACACCGGGGTCATATTCTTGCCATCAATTCTCAAGTACAACTTGCTAGTGAAAGCACTGGAGAGTTCTGTTTAAAATGTGATGGCACCATAAGACCTGCATGTCCTGGCTACATATAAAGAAGTACTTTCCCTATGCTCTTCAGCTCTTCTGTGTTTTATAAAGCTCTGCATATCTTGGGAGCCACAAAATGGTTGGGTGGCAACCCTGTAAAGTCCCAGAACAAATCCCTACTACTATCCCAGTGCTGTATTAATAGGACACATAAGAGTAATCCCAGTGCTGTATTAATAGGACACATAAAGTCCTTCAGGACTGCATCCACAGAGGTTTATTAACTCCATTGTTAATAGTTAATAGTTAATTAACTATTAGTTCTCTTTTCTGACTGTAAATTCATGTTGCTTCACATGTACACCACATCCATTTTTGTCACTGTGCAGAAGTTAAAAAAGGAAGCATGAAGTCTGGAGACGTCAATTTTTAATACCATAATTAGCTTGATGGATTACAGTGATTTGTAATTTTTTTATGTCTACAAATTGAACTGGCTAGTGCCTTTTTTGTCATGCTTCTTGTGTCATGAAAAAATCAACAACAATTTTCAGAAAGAACTGAAGAAATCTAAATTCAGTAAATTTCAGTAACAATTCACAACAGCAACATTCCAGCAATTTGTACTTAGAATTTATCTTAAAAGAAAACCCCAAACTATTCAAACAATTTCTAGGTTAAGCATCACAATTTTATGGGGATCACTAGAAGGGAAGCCTATTGTACGATTTGTATCTGGATTCCTCATTTATCTATTACCAATCACATCAGTGGTTAGGGACTGAGCAAATAAAGAATACTTGCACTAAATTAAACCTGCACGTCTGGGTGTCTTGGGCAGAAAGGTCTACAAGTTCATGTTAGTTTTCCCTGGAAACAATGAATAAGTGAACATATATCACTGAATTTCTGTATGCAACACAGGAGTATTAATTCCGCTGAAATAATGATTTGTGTAGCTGACGTGCTCTTGACATGAACATACAGCAACTGAATGTATTGGATCTAATGGGATAATCACAACAGTTGTGAAACTGGACAGGGAACAATGCAATGCTTGGGCATTTCTCATTTTAGGCCTGTTTTGGTACATAAATAGGACCTCATCATTCTGTAGCATCTTAAAGCAACATGAGTTAGATCCAGAAAATATTTACCAGAAGATGTATTTTATTTCTATTTTATCTTTTTATATTTATTTTAATACTTACTTTACTAATGTTTGAGTGAATGCCTTAGAAAATTAATCCAGTCATTTTATCATTGAAGTATTTGGCCCACATTTTGAAATATCAAGTACCATCTTCTCACTTATTTTAAAAAGCTAAGTCACTGGTAAAAGACAAGTAACACTCAAATAAGATGGTAGCTTCCTCTTAAAATAATAAAAAAATCAGAGAAGCATATTTTGTATAAATTATTTTCTATAAACTAGTTTTGAGCAAAGTCCCAGTTTATGAGTTAACATGACAAATGAAACAAATGAAACATGCTCTGGCTGTAGTTAATACAAATTTATCATGGAAGCAGTGACAACCCCTGATCTGCACCAGGACTGTTGACACCAGTACACAGAGGAAGTAGCTACAAATGCATACCATTATTAGAAGAAAATAATGTCCTGCCAGCAAGGTAGATTTATATTGGCAAACATAAAAATTTTATTAAGGAGTATTCTTTACAGCCACAAGACATGCTGTGTAGCATTATATTCTTGCAGTCTTAAAGGAAATGTGATAGTTGCAATTGAAAGTGAACTCTAACAGCTTTTGGAGTTTTTCCCTCTCCATTACCTGGGCATAAGCCCATTCAAGTTAATATGGGTGATACCAATAGCAACAAAAATTTCACCAAAGCCCACAGGAAAACCTCTCCACAGCACGTGGACAGAGCTTTGACTTTACTGATGTGCAGCACCATGTGCCTTTATGTCTGGCATTTCCTTTTGCTATGATTCCTGCACACCTAAGCACCAGCCACTGTCTAAACCCAGGGTGTCCCCACAGGGAGTCTGTTTACACCTGCAGGCACAAAGCTGTGTACCAGCAAATGGTGAATTCCTCTCTACCCAGTGGCTATCCACCAATTTTTGCACTAGACCACCAAGATATTCATTTGACTTTTCAAGCCAGGACCTTTCTTTGGCTTCACAGAATATAAAAAAAGCCATCTAATTTAAAAAGAAAGAACTCCTTAGATACTGAAGGAACTTTTTTGTATTAAAAATAAGAGGGAAAGGTACTGGCAACAGCTGGCAATTTAACATGATAACATCTGACAGAAAGGTCTAATTCAAAGGACAGTAATTTAAGAAAATATAGTTCAAAGGTAATAAAGTCCCTGTACATTCACTTCTTGATTGGGCTGCTTGGAGGAGCACTTTCTAATGCTGTTAGCAAACATGCCACAAGATTGCTAATGAAATTTTTTATCTACTTCTCCCACAAGAGTCCATGCACTACTCCTAAATTCTGATTTTTTAAAGCAATAATACTGACATGCCAGTGTTCTCCAGCTGATTATTTGTCCAGACAAATGAGAAGCCTTTTTTGAAAACTGAAAGTTATTCACCACTGAGGGACTGAGGGTCTTGACAACATAAAATGATTATTTTTCCTCTTATTATCAGCTCTAGTATAGAGTAGAATATAATTATTCTATCACAACTGTAATAAACTGCAATTGCAGACAGGAGTGTGAGTAATTTTTGGTCAATGAGGAGTAAAAACAGCTCAGTGAAAGTGAAAAAAATGTATAGGTTAAACACCTTAATTTCAAGTCTGCAAATAACACAAAAAACTGTTTTCATCTCTGATGAGTGAGTGTTGTGATTATCTGAAATTTCACAGGATTAGTACTATTCCAACAGAATGCAAAGGTCAAGAGGTGTTGATTAAGAAAAAGGATTTTTGAAAGAAAACATTATCTATTTGAAACAAATGCAGGCTCCTGCACCTGGAGAGAAATAACCCAGCACAGGCTGGGAGCCAGCCTGCTGGGAAGCTGCTCTGTGGAGAAGGACCAGGGGATCCTGGTGGACAAGAGCTGTCCCTGAGGCAGCAGTGCCCTTGTGACCAAGAAGGCCAATGGGATCTGGGCTGCTTTGGGAAGAGCATTGCCAGCAGGTCAGAGGAGCTGATCCTAATCCTGTCCCTTTGCTCAGCCCTGGTGAGGCACATCTGGAGTGCTGTGTCCACTTCTGGGCTTATCAGGAAAAGAGACATGGAGCTCCTGGAGCAGGTCCAGCAGAGGACTATGAAGATGGAGTAAAGGACTGGAGTATCTCTCTTAGGAGAAACAGCTGGGGGAGCTGGGCCTGTTCGGCTTCCAAAAGAGACAACTGAGAGGGGACCTCATCAATGTCTGTCAGTGTCTGAAGAGAGGATGACAAGAGGTTGGCCCAGGCCCTGCTCAGGGGTACCAACCAACAGGACAAAAGGCAAAGGGCAGAAATGCACAGTGATGCACAGTGATGCACAGCAAGTCCCACCTGAACACGAGGAAGAACTTTACTGTGCAGTGACTGAGCACTGGAACAGGCTGCCCAGAGAGACTGTGGAGTGTCCCTCCCTGGAGATATTGCAGAACTGTCTGGATACAATCCTGTGCCATGTGCTCTGGGATGATCCCGCTTAAACTGGGAGGTTGGACCAGATGACCTAATCTGGGCCCTTCCAAACGGACCCATTCTGTGATTCTGTGATTTATGTTTAAAATTTCTTTGTAAGCTTTGAACTGTTCTCTTCTGGATGTGGATGAATATTTTTCATATACCATTCAATTAGTGTCCATTTTTCTGTAGTGTCATTAACTGCACACAATCTCATTAATTGTTGTACAATTAAGTCAACAACTTACATTACTTACTGTACATTTAAATTCATATCCTACTTTACCTTCCATTTTTACATACATCCATTAATATTAAGTTTTTCATTAAAAATGTTCATTTGTGTATAGTCTCTACACAAAAATAAACAGCTTAATAGGAACTAAGGGTGGCCAGTTAATGAAAAACTGAAAAAATAACATTAGTTGCAAGCAATACAAGAACTATTATGATGTATACGTATGCAAAAGTATCCAAAATAATTTATTTTGAAATAAAAAATTAAAGATAACTAGAATAAATAAAAAATAATACTGGTGATTCTGGAAACTCCTAGTGTTATAATGTGAAACACAAGTATTTCTGGGACTAATGATATGCTGAGCTGCAGTTACAATTCAGATTATTCACTTTCAAAGTCCACCAACTGGCTTGTTGCTGTGGCTCTCCTTTATTCCTTCAGTAATTTGTGTTTGCCTTTCATGGGTTACTACACCAAAGCAAGGATGAGTACATGGATGCTTATTAGTCACAAAAATAAGGGTGCCCAAACCAATCAGAATTAATTTTGCAATATGTTAAATAACTATTAGTCCATGCTTACAACTCCCAAATTCAGGTACACGTTCACGTGTCCAAAATGAGTTCAGGTTTTGCTATACCCTCCCCATTATTTTGTATATATAATTTACTCCTTAAGCTGTACAGGTGAAAATGCAGTCCTGCCCCTTGATGCACTCAGCCACCATGGCATTGAATTACTCATCAATGTTCTCTCCTCTTGTTTATGTTGTAAGTTCCAAGAATGACTATCATATGAGTACAATGGAGGTCTTTTTAGCAGTATGCTGACATGAAAGAAAAGTTCAGCTATGTTGTTTAATTGTGTATACACTAGTGCTAGGCAACTCTCCAAACCTTACTGTAAACATTGTTTAAGGTTCATCCAGATCAGCACGATAATGAGGCTTGTGCTTTTTAGGCTTAGCTTTTAGTGACAGTTGCAGTTCTTTATAGTTTTATATTTACCTCTTCTGAAACACAGTTAGAGGCATCATACCAGGCTGACCTTTTTCTTTTACGGATTGATAGGTTGTCCTCTAAAGCCCTTGTCTAATATTCTGTTTACATCATGTTGTTTCCCTGGATGGAGAACTGATCTATTGTCTTTTGTCAGTCTGTCTGGAGAACATATTCATCGCTGCCTAACAAATGGAAATACTAGATTAGTCAGGAAAAAAGTGCATATTCAACAAATGTGGTGTTAAAGACTTTAAGGGAGCCAAAAATACTTAAAAGTTCCACGAAATGTATGGTTACTCTGAAAATATCATTCATGCTCTAACAAGTGTGTATGCACATAATAATGTAAAACTGGCACCATTAGCTCTAATGTATAATAATTATGAAGTTATTTTTGATAATGTAAAGACATCTTCAACTACAAAAATACACATCTGAGACCTAAAATACAGGACATGTGCTTCTTCAGTGGCGAGTTGTTGGAAGTGCAGACTGAGTGTGTGTAGGCAGACAATTATGAGACAAAGAACACTGCATTCCTAAACTTCAGTTTAATTTAAGAAGAAAGTTCATTTATTGCTGAAAGAACACAATTTACAGTGTTCCAAGTTTCTATTATATAAGTGCTGCTGCATTTTATTTTTTGTAAATGGCTTTTATTTTGCAACATACCAGAAAAATCAGTATAGTATTTATCCAACCCCAATTATATATTTCTAAAAGCTTACACAAAGTACAGCACATCAACATTTTAATCTATGTGCTTGTCAGAATCTAAGCAATTCAGAGCTCTGGTAAAGACAGGCAAAATACTTCAGATTTGATCTGCAAAGGTAAGATAGAACTTCAGATTTTAATCATGTGAATATTCTTAACTACATTAATAATTTCCAAATGCTGTTTTCATGATTAAGCATTTTACAAATTGTGATGCAGAGCTGAAGGTTGTTAAAACTGACAGAAATAAAGTATTAGCAAAAAATACCATCTCTGTTGCAGCTGAGATGTATATATAGGTCTTCTGACAATGAGATTAACGTGTTGCATTTCTCTTTATCAGGTCTGTGATGAGCCTGACATTATCTCTGAACATTGCAGATTTCCTTAATAGTACCCATTAGTCACAGGATATTGAACTCACTGAATGCAACAAAGTTTAAAAAAAGTAATAATCTACCTTAAACCCAAGGATTATCACACAAAACACTTTGACTGTCCCTTTTGCTTATCCCTAAGGGCACTTTGTGCCCTGGGTTTCCCTGAGGCATGAAAGTCTCCTGAGCCCTCACACTGTGCATGGATGCCCAGCCTGTGTGCAGGGCTGCCAGCCTGCTCCAAGGGGACAATGAGGAAGGAACAATAAACTGCATCAATTGCCAGGTACCTTCCAGTGTGCCACACCCAGCTTCCTTCCAGAGACAACCCTGGGCTCACAGGAACACAACATCAAACAAAAGAACAGTATAAGAAAATCTGCTTTTCCTTTACTATGCATTTCATTTCAAACAAACATTCTCTTCTATTGCTTCCTGAAGGTTTGGCTGGATGCTCAGCAATTTCTTAGATTGCTCAAAGGCAACAGAGAAAGGTCTCCCCAACTATGAGAGCTGTTTAGCCAAACCACGACCAACACCTTCCCTGGCACAGCAACACTCCGGGAAGGCAGGAGTATCATGGGAAGAAAACAAGATAGAAGGGGTCCAACACCCCTCATTAAATCTGTCCAGTCTGGGGCTTCAGCTTGTACTGGGAATGGATTCAGGAAGAGTGAGCAGAGTTGACAGTACAGAAAGAGCCTCCACTTGAGGACCAAACAGCTCCCTTGTACTGCAAGGGTCTGGGTCACTGTGAGAATGAAAAGCCAGCAAATTATTGTATATCTTAGATGCAACAAAGTTCACCAATGTATTTTTTGTTCTCAGTAACTTTTTTTTTCATAAAAGACCACTGACAGTGCCCTAGTGAATGCTTCTGTGCAGATGCTAATAAGATTTTAGGGATATTTGCTTCTTCCTTGCTGGAACATGTTGGTATGTTTGGAAATTAATTGCCTAAAATCAGAAATTCCAAACTTAATTGGAATGAAAAAAGAAAAGAAGAATGTAAAAAGAAATTAAAAGTAGATACTTCAAGAGTCAAACATAAAACTCTAATAAATTAACTCAAGGAAAAAATATTTTTTTCTTAAAGAATTATTAATAAAATCCAATAAGGACCAGGAAATACAAACATATTTAAATGCTCTGTATATTTATGCTCTGATGCATCTCTGGAAAAAGAAAACATAGATTGTTTATCCAGCATAATGCTCTCTTTAACTAGAAAAATATTTAATTTCAAGTATTCCTAATGTGAAACTTGATTCTCAGTTCTTAGCTACATATAAGTCATGGGATACATTCCATAGTTATGAAGTATTACCTTGAGAGATTTCATGCTTCCAAGCACATGGCCAATTTCTGCCCTGGGATGCAAATGTACAATTCTCTTTGAAGTCTGTAAAAGTCACAAAAGTAGAACATGCTGCACACTGCAACTGAGTTTTTTCTGTATTTAGCATCAAATTCTACTCAGCATTACTTATTTAATTCCACTCCCCTCCAATTTTCATTGGAGGACTACAACTGAGCAGAGTTGGTCTCCCATGCCAACACTTACTGTAATTAAATTAAATATATGTCTATATATCCATCATAGTAAATGTGGCTTTTATAAAACTAAGCAACTTTATATTCATTCCTCTGCATAATATAACTTTTTACTTCTAAAACTCCTGGTATTTAATTAAATGTGTTAATATAGTTATGATATACTCATGTAATTACTTGTGTTTTGCACTACTGCACAACCTAGAAACCTTTTAATTTAAATTTAAATCCAAGATACCTGTGGAATTTCAGTGCTTATAATTCTCAAGAAAAGAGACATCAAAAAGAATGCAGAAAAATCTCATCTGTGTTCTGCCAAGTGCTCTGCAGCCCAGTCCCAAATACTGCAGGCAGGCAAAATGCTCACTTAGTGAAGTGAATAAATATTCATTGTGCATTTATTTACTTCTGCTATTGCTGGATTTAGTAATATAATTAAAACTATTAAAATCATTAATTAGAGGACAATATAGTTAATAGAGTTTTAGGTGACACAAGTTTAGCACACTGAGTCAGCTTAATTAAGTCTTGTCTACATTTGGAAAATTACCAGAACTACTCTGAAACAAACCTGGATAGGGATGCGTAGATACATGAACATCTATATGGGAATTTAATATGCTCAATAATTCCAGAAAACATTTCCTTATAAATTCCATTATATTTTTAAGTGCAGACAAGCTCTATATCTTGTTAGCATCAATATTCTGCACCGTTGACAGCTTTTACTCTCTAACACTCCAGCATGTTTACTTCAGTATCATCATACCTTTAAGGCTTCATCCTGGAAAGAAAGGCACAGAAACCTCATGCATCCATTAACAGATTTATATTTAACAACATCTACAAGTAACGCTGTGACACGGCAATCACCTTGCAGAAGAAGAATTCCTTTTCTTGTTTAGATGGCTTTGAAAGTGGATTAAGTTGTTTTGGACAATGGCACTATTTTTTTCAGGAAGAAAGTTCTGTCCCCTTGAAACTACTTGAGGACAGGTTTTCCAGAATACCTAACAAATCCTCATACCTGGCCTTCCACCAGTGCTCGCTGTGCTAATGCTGTGCCCAGTGCTGGCACAGCAGTCACCGCTCAAGGATCCCTGCTGTCAGAATCAAGGAACTAGATGCCAAATGTCATTCTCAGGGGATGATGTCACACAAGACAGATGCAGGATGAAACTATATGCTGCAAAACCCTGAGATTTTATCATTTTTGAGTGTTAACATCACCAATATAACCTGTAATTAAAAAAAAACAAAAAAAACCAAAAAAAACCAAACATCATCCAAAAGAAAGAAAACCAAAAGCTACAGAATAGAGTCATTAAACCTGAACAAAATAAAAAGGATCTTCTCTTGTTTACATGTAGTTATAGTTTCAGGACAAAGTGCAAAATCACTCTGCATTATTCGCAACTCCCCATAAAACCGAAGCCCTTTTGTGTGCTGTGTTACTCCACAAGGATAGACTGTGACATAAAACAAAAACTCTGTGTGCCACTCCTTTGGAGTATCATGATCTCCACCACCACCAAAGGCCATAACAAATATTAATTCTGGCCACTTCACATAAAATGAATTAAAATATACAGATCATTCTATTTCAGTTATAGAAACTACAAATGTTATTCTGCAGTGATGACTTGAGCACTTCTAACCTGCTCTTGGTCCCGCTTTTTCCTCCAAGTGATCTTAATTTAAACACAAAACTCACCTCTCTGCTCAGTAAGCAGGCTAGAATCTTATTTCTAGTCCGAACACGGGATCTCCTCAGCTGCAGTGATGGACCTTAGCCTTGAGCTGACTGACCCATGAGCAAAGCAGGGTGTTTGGATACATAAGGGTTCTGGCATAGTACAAACAGCACAAATGAGCAGTAAAAACTTTCATGCCAGAAAGCATGTCTCTCTATTCATGAAGTCTAAAGACAAAATAATATGTTACTGTAAATTGTAAGTTTCACTCTGACTGATAAATTGCATAATTTCAACTGAGCTCTATTCCCCATGCATACTCTTCTGATCTTTTATACTGAGATGAGAGCCTTTTGGGTTTCTTTTTTGTTTAGCCACTTCTGCTAGGAGCAGTGATATCCTATCTGCTTAGAGGATACTAACTCCATTTAGTCTTTGCTATACTATATATTTTCTTGGATTCAGATTCATGCCATGCCTATCAGGATAAGAGAATTTATGAACATATAAAATATCCAAAAAAATTGCAACACCACCACATCACTTGAGAAAGTGTTCAGGAAGTTCTTGCATTTACTCTAGTTTCAGTGTAATAAGAAAACAAATGTATAAACTACAAGAAGTAAAAAGGAAACACCAAACTGTTCAGTTCTGAGAAGTTTACCTCTGTAACTTTACATCCACTATCAAAACAGGACTGCAGCAGATAAGGGGCAAAGGTAACTGACACATTTGCCCCAGGAGCACCTTCTGTCCTCTCACAATCTGTATAAAACAAGGCCTTACCCAGAGGTCTTGTCTGTCTGTTCCCTCCAAAATCATCCTTTGTTTTTGTAAAAGTAACCTTTTATTCTTGCTGAACTTTAGCAGTCCCCAAACCGAGTTCTTGCAGAATACTGCCTTCAATCTCCTTTTGTTGGAGATGGAACTCCCTATGGATGGCCTGGCAGCTGGAGGTGCCTTCTTGTGCCATGCTCTGGCAAACATGCCACAGCCTCTCCACTGAATTTGGCTTCTGCCCTTCTCTGCTCTTGTCACTTATTCTTTTCCCTTATCTGTTCCCTGCAGCAATTTTCCTCTTTGAAAATTAATTTTCCTTGCATTTTCCCTTCATTTGGCTTCGTACTTTCCAGTTACCTTTTCCTCTTTTCCCATCTCAAATGACAACACAAGGCTCAAGAGACAGGTCTACAGCCAGCTTTTCAGTGCCTATTTAAGCACTTCCAGAGACAAGCTCAGTGCTGGGGGCAGAGAAATCGAACTGGAACAGTCCCATGGAACCACCTCTCTCCAGACCAGACGCTTTGGGCCTCAATGTGGCAGCAAGGACTAACAGTGAGTAGTTCTAAAGGTCACTTCCATGAGGCCAACACTAAATAAAACTACAGAACCCAGACTACTTCTCTGCTGTTATCTCTCTCAGTGGCATTCTGAGACATGATTTCCTTTCCTCGTTTCCAGATGTTATTCCTGTAAGTATAAATTATCAAAAGATTCTCACTAAAACTGTGAAACATTTGTCACTCCCAGACATAGCTCTCAGCTTTCTACTCCCAGAAATCCCAGCTCAGTCTCCCAACATCCTCCAATAATTAGGCAAGCCAGAGTTGCTCAAATTTGTACACAACCCTTGATACCGGTGAGCCTTCTTTCCTCTGTCTCCAAGGCATCCAGAGGCTCCTGAGCTCTGCTTTAAAGCTACAGGCTGACTGGTACGGTCTGGAGATTTTCCAGATCATTTAAACTGAAAAATGGGGGGCTGCAATAAAATAAATATTCAACTTAAGATTATGTTTATTATTTCTTCACATAAAAGGAATATTCTGGTGCATGATTTTTCTGCAAAGACTAGATTTTAGGGACATTTAAATTAAAGAACACATGGAGCTCTGTATCAGTGTCAAGAGAAGGACTGAGGTCCTAATTTATGAACAAAATCACAGACTAGTGCCCATTTTACACATGAATGCCTTCATTACACAGACAAAAACCCAGAGTATTTTATAAATAATACAGGCACATCCATACTTCACTAGTTGCCCACTATCTAAATTACTTGAAGCACAGGCTATCCTGCAGAGGAGGCACCGCATTTTCAAAGATCAAAGAATAACAGTAACTAATCAATGTCAATCAAGGAAACGGAACCAACTATGAATATTTTTTAACAACTGGTAGGTAAATCTAAGCTAGTCTATATATCCAACACATTTTAAAAATGCCTGTATACAACCACCACCAGAGCACTGGGATGTGCAGCATCCTCCCTGGATGACAACAGCAGCAGTTTCCATCAATGAGAAGACAGAATACAGTTTGGAAGACAGCACTCAGATAAACGCCTACTTTTAAAAGGTGTGCCACACCTTTTAAATGCCAGGAGTTCTGCTGGCATATACACATTTCTAAACTTCATATGGATATCAATAAAAGAGCAGCCATTTAAACTAACCTTGACAGAGCTGACTAGAGTGTAAGTAAGCTGGAAAATGACCCATTATACTTCATATGAATAAAAAGGTATCTATTATTCATTTAATCATTATTCAATTATTCATCTGACATAGAATTCCACTTTCAATTTTAAAAGAAGGAAAGGGGCAACAAATATAAAATATGCGTAATTGCTTTTCTGCCTCTTCTGGGGGCAACATGGCAAAGTAAACTTTTGTCATTCTCCTCCATTTTTACTGTGGTATTTTGCTATTTCTCCCAGAAAGTAGCACAGCTACTCAGCATGAAAGTATTATGTGCTTGGTAACATTTCTCCCTGATCCCAGGCCTCAACTAAATAAAATTCCAAGAATAGCATCTAAAATTCCGGAAACCAAAGACAACTCCAATACACAAATATATCTTCATTTTTTTTCCTAATTCTATATTTTTGGAAAAATCTGCACTTTTTTTTTTTTTTATATTTGGATAGCCCAGTCACCTTCAAGGTAAACATCCCAGGATGAAGAAAAAAAATAAAGAAGTATTCAACTGGTAACTTCTTTGGTAACAAGTTATAATGACTTGCAGTGATAATGCTGCTATCTTTGACTTTCTGAGAATGAAAGTCATCTTAGGGCCAACTTAATCCAGTGTTGGGTCCCTAAATTTATATTCTGGCACCTAACAAGAAACCTTATTTTCAGAATTAATGGACAACTATGATCAGTTCAGTTAGCAGAGTAAAAATGAACTGGCATTTGGTGGGTTTTACATGTTTTTCTCATCACCAATCTGGCTGACAACCATAGCTGTGATTTTATTTTTTTTAAGATCTAGTAAAAGCAGCATATTTAAGATTAACTCCAGGATCTGGGAACATGTGAGTTCCTATTATTATACCTGCCATTGAAAATCCCTAGAAAATCTGGGGGAGAGTATATAAAAGACACTGGAATGAAGTGCTAATAAAAGCAGAGCGAGCTAAAGAAGTTGGGTGGGTGGCTTTGGAAGCCTTTCACGTATCCATAGCTCCTGCAGCTGATGAACTTACTGTAATTTGGAAGAAAAGTCATGTGAAATATAGCAGAACTGTTAGTGAAAAGCAATAGGAACATGTCAATTCTTCCAATTTTTTCTACTAGAAAGAATACTGCCTTCCTCAGTATTCTGCTGTATCTCTGTAAAGTGTCTGCTTGGAAAGAGACAAGATTTGGGGGTTAATTATTGTTTTATTTAATTTTTAATCCATGCTCCAGACAAAAACTTATCAACACATTCAGATTTGATGCAGGAACAAGAAATGTCAGCCTAAAAAAGTGGTTTGGTATAAGAATGTATACAAGTCTGTCACAATTTACAGCATAATTCAGTAGCACTATAATCTTCTGCCAGGAGAAAAATAAATAGACAAACCTAAAGCCTCAAATTTTAAGCAGCTTAAACAAGATATTTGCTAAAATGGGATAAGGGAATTTGCATGATTTATGATTATTGAAATATCATTTGCATATTTGTATAATGCATGTTCTGTTAAAGAGAAAAAGGGATTTCCTTCTATACCTTTCCTTTCCAAATTCCATAGCACAGCTTACAAGGATGGAGCATGGAAGGAACAGTAACAGTTTCTGTAGAGCCTCTTATGCTGATGGATGGCTACCAGGGCCAGTCTTACAGAATCACACACTAGTTTGGGAAGGACACCTGGAGGTCATACAGTCCAACTTCCCTCCGAGAGCAGATTGCTCAGGACCTTGTCCAGTTGAGTTTTCTACCATCTCCGAGAGATTCCAGAACTCTCTCAGTACCTTCAGGTCATGCTTATGGTGAAAAAAATTTCTTCATATCTAATTACAATTTTCTTATGTCCTAACTTGTGTACCTGTGTTGCATCCTATTGCCTATTCCCCTCTAGGATAAAACTACCAGCTCTGTAGACAAGGGGAAGGCAGTGAATGTCATGCCTAGACCAAGTGGAGCACTACCAGTCACCATACTGGGACTGGTGTGTTCAACATTTTTACCTCAGAGAAGTGCAAAGTTCTGCACCTGTAAAGGAAGAGTCCCTTGAAATGATGTCAGCTGAGAAGTGACTGGCTGAGGAGCAGCTCTGCTGGAACAGACCTTGGGGCTGTGGCACACAGCCAGCCAAGCACAAGCCAGCAGCTTGCTCTGCTGCTCCTGCTGGGCTGCATTCAGAAAGGGAGGTGACTACCCCCCATTGGAAAGGCTCCATTCAGGATCCCACGTGCAGTTCTGAGCCCCCAGTAAATGGCACTGATAAGCCAGAGCAAGTTCAGTGCAGGACTGTCAAGACAGCTGGGGGCTGGATCACATATTCTGTGAAAAGCTGAAGGAACTGGGTTTGTTTAGGCTGGAGAAATGGAGGCTTTGGTGGGAGTTAATAGCAGCTTTCCTTTTATAGAATGGAAATTTATGAGGAGGTTATCAAGAGAAGGGCCCAGGTTCTTACAAGTCAATGAGCCTAAGTTGAAAAAAGAGAGGTTCAGACTAAAAATAAGGGGGAAAAAATCACTACAAGAATAGCTAGCATTGAAACAGGTTGTGCTGAGATGCTCTGCACCTCCATCCTTGGAGACTTTCTAGAACAGACCAAATACTGCTCTAAGCAACCTGGTGTGATCTTCTAGACAAACCTGATTCGAGCAGAAGGCTGATTTAGAGAGCTCCTGGTATCCTGTGATCCTATCCCCATGCATCTCCAAGAAGTGTCTGTCTCCACTTTTTCAGTGCATTCTTATTTGATACATTTAGACAGCAATTAGATCTCTCCTTAGCCTTCTCTTCTTAAAATAGCCTGCTCTTCTAAATAAAGCCATTTGTAGGACCTGGGCATAAAACAGGGAAATACCCATATTCATCAAAGAAAGGAAAAAAAACCTCACCCAAATACAGATGTGGAAAGAGAGAGAACAGCCTAAATATAAACACTGTGAATACAGTCCAGTAAAAGGCCTGAGCAGTGAGAATAGTGAACTGGGGAAAGAAATTTGGGACTGTGAACAAAGAAACTGCTCCTATGATCCAAGTTTCCTGTGTTCAGGGAAACTGGAGTTTGACTACTCTGTCATTTGTTCAAATGCATCACAGAAACGACTACATATAGCCCTTTTTCCAGCGACCTGGGACAATAATAATCTGAGCTTTTGGACAACTGACTGGGTCAAAAGAAGTAAGAGGCACTCTGGAATCTTTGACCCTGATAGGAGCCATGTTTCCCCCTCCAATATCTCCCCATGTATTCTCCTCACTTTCATGAGCAATAGTCAAAAGCAAATGGTCACTAACCAGGAAAGCTATCCAGAGGAAACCAGAGGGTCGCTGACACTATTCACAAAATTCAAAGTTTGTATCATAAACCTTTCTTTAATGTTTTTTCTAGGAGACAGAATGTTTTAGCTAGTACTTTTCCAAATGAGTCACTAACACCCTTGTCTTAATTCTGCAGCTGCTGCTAATTTGAAGTGCCAGCCTTCTCCCCTCTTTCCCCAGAATGAAATAAAATATCAATGTTGCACTGTGCTGAAAATGGAAAGTTAGATGTAACACTATGCTACAAGGCCTCTGGAAGTTTCATTTACATTTGATTCTTTCTTTCCCCCCAGGCCTATACCTAACTTAAGCCCTCTCAGCAAATTATTTCACACTTACCTCCACAATCATTGGTCCTAAGAATGAAAGATTGACTCAAAAGGTTTTTTAACACTTAGTGCACCAACATCTAACACAATTTAAAACAACAAAAAAAGAAGATAAGTCATAGAAAAAAGTTTTAACAGTTATCTGCATTTGTAATCAGCATTATTTGCATGTGTAATCAGCAAATTTATGTGTAATCAGCAGCCCTGCTGGCCAAGGCTCCAGAAAACCTTTTGTCCAGAAAAGCTCCACGGCCCCACTGCGTGAGACAAAAGCGAGACCCAAGGGGGTGGACCTCTTTTGGAGACAACTTCACCCACAGCCATGCAAATCTCAAACTTCTTAAGTATCTCATTAGTTGCTCCACTGTAAAAAGGTACTGCAGCTAGAGGGTTTGGGCTTAGTACTCAGCCAGACTGGTTTCTTGATTCAGCTCACTGACCAATCACACAAATGCTAGGGCCAGCACAGGGGGAAGAATGGGTTGCTGGGAGCAATGGGGGAAGACAAGATTGGCCCTTTTTGGCTGCTGTGCATAGTTATGTAAAATTAAAGTGATTATGTAGCCATGGCCTGAGGGATAGAAGAGGTCACAGATACTACCACAGCCTATAAACTGCTGTGGAAATTGTGTCAGTGTGTGTTGCCAAGAGACAAGCACAGGAATTCACTTCTTAACCTGTTGTAAAACCCACAAAGTGAAGCCTGTTCACTCTACCTCTCTAGGAAACCTCAAGACTTCCCTCTCAATGCACAAGACATTTTGTTCCATTTTGTATCAGTAAGCTCTGTTTATCTACCTGGAATGATTCTGAAGCGTTTCTCACAGGCCTTACATGAGATTTCAAAACCTTAGCTTAAATATATTTTGAAATGTTTTCATTGGAGCAACTGAGACTAAATGTGCTCTTACAATCTGAGACTGTGAACAAGAAGATGGTGCTCCAAAAGCTACCATGCAAGAAGAGAGCCCTGCATCTGGTTATACCTACCCATGTCCAAGCTCTGACTTCCTCAATTCTGAGATAACATAATTCAGCTTAGAACTTACTGAAATAACATTTCAATGCAGATCTTGATATTTTCAGCTGAGGAACACTAGGTAGATGCATGAAGTCAGAAAATTATTATGATCTATTTAACCACAGTAGATATGACCAGAATCTGTTTTGTGTCTGTTTTGAATGAAATGAATTAAACTCAAATAGAAGAGATTTTTATCAACACGCTTTTCCACCATTTTTCACTTTTTAGCAAAGTAGGAGTTTTTCCAGCAGAAATAGTTGTGAACACTACTTTGCACAGGCCACAAAGTCTATACAATTGAACAAAAAACAAGTATGTAATTTTAGCTAAATCTGAGCATACATCTTCAATGGACTATTTCTTAAAAGAAAAGCATAATTTAATGAAAAATAACTTATTTTTTAAAACCATTGTTAATTGCTCTTGATTATGGAAGACTGGAACTGAAATACCTAACCGTACCAAGATATACTTTCCCATTTATTAATACACCTTTGTTCAAACTTCTTTACTACTATCACAATCACATTTCTTTCATTAGGAGTACTGTGTTAGTAGCATCAATTACCTTTCCAAGTGATGCAAATACTATCAACATCGATAGCTCAAACTTTGCTACTCAGACTTCAAAGCGGATGAAAAATTGTGTCCAATGAGTTTTTTTGATGTATGTACTAAAAAGATATATTTCTTAGAGGCATTGTTTTATAGTAAAATAGATTTAGAAAACAATGCTTAACTACATTGTATTATTCTTCATTGGAAAACATGAATAATTTTGCCTACCTTTTCTTTGTTCTTTCAACATTGAGTGGAAGCTCAGAAATTTACTAAGGAAATTTCATCCTTGAGACTGAGACCTAGAGACTTCTGCTCTAACAAGAAGCAAAGTACTTAAAAGTATATAGCATGCTCAATTCTGGTTTAAAAGTAATGAGAAAAAAAACCAAACCTACTATCATTATTAAGAGTACCAGCTGAGTTTTGAAAAAAACATACTTTAAAGAACTGTTTTATACGGAGAAAATTAGCTTCTCCCCACACAAACTTATTGAACACCTTTCATGACTGCCTTGGGATCCTGTGCTGAGAGTAAAGCTAGAAAATACACCAGCACAAGTCAGACATTGTGTAATTCTGCTTCTTACAGCTATTGCCTACTGGTTATAAACTTCACATTCGCAAACCCGGTGCCTGGAGGGGGTTAACAATCAAAATACAAAAGGAAAACAGCCCTGAATAAATGTCTCAAGACTATTTCAAGTCATATATAGGTTTATCACTTTTCTGTTAATGTCAGTCCCATAAGACCATCAGACTCAGGATCTGCTCATATGTCTGCAGTAAAGTTACTACAGAATCATAAAGAGGGTCCGAGATTTTGCTGACATTTGTTAAATGACGCAAATCACACAGTATCAAATTAAGCCCCAAGTATGGGGTACTTTAGGGATGAGTTTAGTCTCAAACTTCTGGAAACTACAAAGCTAATAAGAACCTGTAATTTCCACCATTGATTGAGTGGAGAAAATATTTTTAACTTTGTCATCTGCAAATTCAGTCATTATATATGTATACATATACTATCCCTCTCCATAAGGAGGTTGGATTCAGGGAGGAAAGTTGTGGCTATTTAAAAACTCTTTTTAACAGAGTCCCTAGGGAAAAAAATACAAAATTAACACACCTTACAGATGCCATTGCTGCTTTTCCTTGATTCCAGCCCCAATCACACACTCTCTAAGTTGCCCTCCCTAACTTTTGCTCCTCTGAAGTGAAGATTATGACCATCAGGGCATTGCAAATCACCTCCAAATTAGGCATGATCAGCATAACCCAACAATAAATCAAGATTCTAGTAAATTTTGCTTATTTGAAATGAAAGGCAAGACTCATGTTGGCTTCAGTGAAACCAGTATTCGAGATGATGGTGGTGTGAAGTGTTTCTACAGTTCATGTTCCTTTAGCAGAATTGTTTAGAGAGTTACAATGATGTACACAAAAATACGTGATATGAACTCTTGCAGAACTTTGTATGAACTTTGCTCAACCCATTTCTAGAGAGGCTTTTGAATATATAAGCATTATTCCAGCAAAAGTTTCTAGAAATACCTCATAAAGGGTATATTTCACCAAAGGCTACCTGAACCAAACTTTAGAAGTTCAAAGGAGCTATAACTGGGACAAGGATAGAGATGCCCTTCACACAACAAGCTGGCTGGAAGAATTACGAACAATCACTGTGATCAGTGACAAAAAGTTACTGGTCTGATGAATGGATGTTCTCAGTTTTGGACTGAGACGTTTGGAAGAACAGAAAATGCTCTTTCTAGGTAACACTCTTCATTTCTCTCTATTTTCCATCCTCTGAAATAGTTCTATAGAGTCAGAGAGATTATCTTACCACCAAAATGCTCAAGTTTTTCTTAAAATTGGTAGATTTTTACAATTCTTTCCCTTCCACAGTAGAGTTCATTTTTGGAAGAAATTGTCTGCACAGTTGCACAATAAACCTCCATCCTATCTGGAATGGGAGAGAACACATTCAAGAAGCTGAGGAGGACAATGGGATCAGGTAACTGTGTGGAGACAAAAAGCTTGCCTGCAACTAACCTGTGCTTTTCTTTTATTTCAGTGAATTTCTAAGCTCAGCCAAGAACCACAGAGCTCACAACTAGGGACAATGAATACAACTTCCCAGAATATAAAATGTGCAAATTGCTTCTGTCCAACCTTACAAACATGCATACTCTCCTTTACTGCAAATTTGTCTTTTACTATGTACAGATTTTGCAGTCTTAGTGCATATGAAATAAACCTAACTAAAGTGATCAGAATTAGTAATCATTGATACTGATGAAAATCAGCCCATAAGCTCCTGAAACTTTTTAAAGGATGACAGACCTGTGCTTGGTGAAGAATGCAGTGCTGAGGCACACATAAGCAGCAAACAATTAGCAGGTTCTTCTTCTTCTGCTTTAGAAGCTGAAGGTTCTACATCGGTCTATTAATTTCATATACTGACACTAAACTGCAGCTTATCCAGTGTCTGCTGATAAGACAATTTCAAGTCTACTTGGTTTAATACTGTTAACTGACTTCCTTCTTACTCTGCCATCAACAGGCTTGGATAAAAATTAACTGTTCCCATTTTAAAGTTTGCTCTCATCAACCTGAGAATAAGGTTTTGTCATGGCAGAATCTGCCTGCTCACTACAGTTAATATCAATCTACAGTCCTGCCTACAAACCCACACAACTTCTAGAAATACTGGTTCTTCTCAGAGCTGCCAAAGCAGCAGTTTTGCAGCTACCAAATGATAAAGTTCAAAGCCCACTCGAAGGCAATTTAGCAAGATTCACAAGACTTCATTAGTTCTAGGTTTTGTTACCTAATACCATAGAAAATAACTAGAATTCAAGTATCACACAGGTATTATCTACGACTACTACATGCTTACACTTTAGATAAGCCATGCTATCTATAGGAAATGTTGCCATCTTCCATGAACCCTGTCTTACACAAAGAGCTTTCCTTTATGATACAGAAGCCTACTAGTGGAATTACTCATATTGCCACATTACTCTCCAAGGGAATACCAGTCATACAGGCAGTTGTCACAATTTAGTTGTAAACTATTGTGTGCATTGTGACCCTGAATTCCATTTGATATGGGAAAACAAAACATAGACTCACTTTTATTTCTTACTTGACCAAAGCAAACAGACTGTGGCCTAAGCATGCCTCTACACATTTGTATTTGTTTATGTGTACTCTGTCTTGTTAAATATTAAAATACTTTGCCTGGCACAGCCAGGTTTTACTCCTGGGCAGACAGGCCTTTAAGCACTAGTAGAGCACATGTAATATTAATGAAATAATTTTCCAAAATGTTGAAATACAAAATCTCTCAATTATAAGTAAAGCTTCAAGCATGGAAACCAGATACAACTGAGTTGAAATTTGAAAAGCAATGTTACAGAAATATGGTTAAAGAAAGCACCTAAATCATTAGAAACATCCATTGAACTTGGAAAATATTTTTGATGCTTTCTGACAAGCCATACAATGCTGCAATACGGGAACTGTCCTAAAACATACACTAATTAGAAGACACAAAATTTACCAAATATATCAAGCATATAATTCCAGAGTAAAAACTGTCCTAAAAATGAAGGTTTTACAAGCTTCAACTTAAAGCCATTTCAAACTGTTTTCATTGCCATAATGATATTTCATTTTAAGTCTTCTTCCAATGGTAATTTTGTTCTTTTCATTTAAGTCCATGGTTTCACTAATCTCTTTTGATGCTGAGTTCCCTAAGACTAGAGGATGGGAGGTGCTGAATCACAGCAAATGTTTATATTTCCTCACAGAATGTATCACTGAACCAGCTTGAATACTTCATGAATAAGACTGTGAAGATCATAACAGTCAAATACAAAATCTGTTTTTTAAAATCTGTAACATATTAATATCAATTTAAATAGTTGACCACATCAACATTTTAACCCAAAGAGCCATTAGGAATTTATGCAATTTATCTAATGAGTATTTTTGAGCACTCCGCAGAAAAATCCATCTTCAAGGAATTCCTGTCACCTCCTAGTTATTGATTTGCAGATTATTAGTCAGCAGATTTTCCATCTTTATTTAAATAAAGATAAGATTAGAAGCAGAACTTCTGGTTTAGGAGATTTTCCTACCTCCCCCAGTATAATCATGTACTGTTACCCATTGCTCATTCAGCAAAGGCGAATCACTTCTGTTATCATTTGTGTTTAACAAAACCCAAAGATTTCTCCAGAATTACTGAAAGAGTGGACATAGAGTGGACAGTGAGCTGTTTTAGGGCCCAAAGAACAGAACAGCTAAAAACTATGAATTAAATGAATATTTCTACGTGTCCAGAGGGGATCCAGAGTGGGAAGATTGCTTATGTTACTGGATTCTGCATACTTGAGTACCAAAACCTACAGTCACTGGTCCCTGTATCTATACCAAGAAGACACCTATTTTTCTTTTATTTCTTTAATAAAATCAAGATCTCTGAAAACAGGAAACTTTCACTGGATCTCAGATATTTCATTTCATGTATGTAGGTCAAATGGCTCTGTGTTCTCTCTGCTGAAACAGAGCAATGTAATTTCAGGCTGTATAATTTTATAGCAAAGACTGCAAGGCAGTTTGAAGATGTCATTGACTGTAAAACAAATCAATATTAAATTATCTGTACAGGAAACATTTTCAAAAGACAGTCCATCATGTTTTCTCATAGGATCATGGATTTCTAGGATCACTCTTTACTAACTACTATAAGCTATCAGAGTTTATCTCCCTCTCCAATTATTTACAGGTCAAAGCAGCCAAGTGATACTGCTTTATATATATTCCACGTTATGTACTTGGTTTGTAATTTACAATTGCCACACAAGATCATTAGGATAAAAGTTTCTGAATAAAGACATTTGTTTCATTTGAGAATGTAAATATAGTCTTACAGCTATGTGATGCAAAAGGCTGTCCTTTAGGCATTCCACCTTTCTTTAAAATAATACATTAAATATATGCATACACATATATATATTAAATATATATGTAAACAGTTACTGCAGTGATTACTCTGCAGCTAAATCTTTAAATGGCTATAGTCTGTCCATCTTTAGCCTGATGTCGATTACACATTTAACAGATTAGTCATTTCAAATCACCCAAAGACCTTCGTCACATTTCTATCAATTTCTGTACATATGAAAGCACATTTCAAAGCCTCCTCATTACTGCCTTGTAAAATGTCTCATGACTGTCAAATGGAATTTATTTTTCAGCCAAGCAGTCTAAAATACATTTCACAATACAGTAATACAAACACAATAAAAAGAAGAGCCTATCAAGTGTGCAGATAAAGGGAAGGGAATTCTTTCCTGTCATTGCCAAACAGGCAAGACAGTTCAATAGCAAAAAAAAATAGAAAAATCACAACCAAACCCACACCACAGTAATAACCTCTAAAAAAAGTTCACACATGGAAGCCTCATATGGGTCTGTTTTGATTTGTGAGGAGTGTCACTGGTGGTTGGAAAGGCTTATGCTAAATGTTCCAGACAGCTGATGCAACCACCTCTGCATCTGCCAGTTTGCAGCATGATGCTTCTAGAGCAGTGGGGCTGGCTGCCCTTAAAGACTTGAAGGAGAAAGGGAAAAAGGTGGAGATCCTCTGCCGCAAGAACTACTAACATCAGTATCCCCACAAACAGCAGCTACCCGTGTACATTAATCATCACGACCTGGACCCTCAATGCGTTTTTTAATCCAGTTTGAAAACTGTGAGGTGGCAGCTCACAAAGGTCCAACTCCGCAGACAATGAGTATCCACCCGAATCCGACAGCTTCCCCAATGCCCGTATTTAATTGGAATTACGGCCACCTCCATCGCAGCAGTAAGCGCGCCCTGCCACCCCTGGGGATGTCACAGCACCCCCGCCGCGGCTGAGGCACGGCCATGGCAGCCCCCGCCGGCCGAACTTGGGCTGCTCTGCCCGCGTTCCAGGGGCTGCGCCGGGCGAAGGCAGCGGGAGCGCGGCCCGCAGCGCTCCGCTCTGCGGCGGGGTGGCCGAGGACGTGGTTGGGAAGGAGGAGACACGCCGAGAGCCCCGGGGAAGAGGAGGGACCGACAGCGGGAGGGGAAAGGCGAGAGGGGAGTCAGGTCGGAGACTGCACGGTCGGGAGCGAGGAGAAGCGGTGGAAGCCCGGCGGGGGCTCCCGGGGCGGCGGCGGGCGGCAGGAAAGGGCCGCCGGCTCTTTCCTGTCTCCGTCCCCCGGTGCAACCCGACCGCCTCCCCCGGGCCGTGCCCCAGCCGCGGAGCTCCCGCCCGGCTCGGCCCGGTCCGGCCGCCCGGAGCGGGGCCAGCCCCAGACCCGCCGCGCCGCCCGGCGTGCCGGACCCTACCTTCGCCTGCAGATACTGGGGGTAGTAGTAGGTGGTGTACTGGGGGTACATCTGCTGTTTCCACACTTTGCCCATGAAGCTGGAAATGTAGCCTGCAGTGCAGGGATGGGGGGGTACTTTGGGGGGCTCCAGCCGCCTCTCCGTCTCTCTCTCTCCCCTCCTGCCTCTTCCTCTCCGGCGGCGGCTGCTGCTGCTGCTGCTCCTCGGCCGAGCTCAGACCTTCGTCCACCCAAAAGCCACAGCGGAGCGGAGCGGGGGCAGGCACTCTCGCTCTCTGCCCGGGAGTTCCTGCCAAGTCCCCGCCCGGCCGGGCCGAGCAGCAGCGGCAGCGGAGCGGCGGCGCGGGGAGCGCTCGGGGCCGGCGCGGCGGTGCCAGGCGGCGGGGCAGGGCTGGCGGAGGGGCGGGGGACAGGGGCGAGGGGAGGCGCTTAGCCCCGCTCGGCGCCCGGGGCGAGCCCCAGCCGTGGCCCCGCGGCGGGGCAGCCCCCGGGCGGGGGGCGGCGAGCGGCGCCGCTCGGCCCGAGGGCCGCTCCAGCGCCGGGGAAAGCTGCGGTGCCCGGCGGGAGCGGAGCGGAGAGGAGGCTTCCACGTTCTGGAGGAGAGGAGGAGGACGGCTGCAGCGGCCGCATCGCGCCCGGTTCGGCTCTGACCTAATTAGCCTGGTTGTGCTTTGTTATCGCCTTCCCTCTTTTGTGCATCCCGCTGCTGAGCAGTGGTGCAGGGCACAAGCTGGAGGGGAAAACTGGGTACAATTTTGGAAAAACAAATTTGGCTTCAATTCCGCCTGACGGTACAGGGTGCATTTATCTGCCGGAGCAGAAGAGACTGCAGTGCTTAAATCAGTTTACAGAGCAGCAACCACAAAGCCAGACCAAATTCTCCATCTGGCCCATTGCACGTTCTTAAATTTGCACTTCAGCGAGTTCTCCAACAGGAAACATTCCTGTTCTAGACAGTAATAACTGTATTTTTTCACTTGAATATTTTCTCTGAGAAAGCTGGTTTCCTGAAAATTAGAAGGACTGGCAGCATACTATGCTCTACTGTTGAGTGTAAAAAACTCAGTCCAGTGGGTTTACTTCTGACAAATCCATCTCTTTTCAACCAAAGATAAGCTGATCCTCAAAGCATTAAGCAGATGCCATTTCTTTGTCACACTAATCGCAATCGTTTTTGTATTGCAGCACTGTTTGATTAATAAAACATGTATATAAGGCCCACCAAAACTCCTGGTTTTATTAACATCCCCCAAACTAAATGTGATAATAGTGGAAAGAAATATTAAAAACCTGAAGGATGTACAGGCATCCCAGGGTGATAGCAAAGGCAGCCTTTGTGCAGCCATGAATCCCTGGTGCAGGCTGAGCAATGAGAGGTAACTGCAGACAGTCTTCCAAATTCCAGCTGAGCAGAGGACAATTACGCAAATGACATTGCAGCTCTCCTTGCCAGCTATTAAGATCACTTAAAAAGTTTGGGTTTTTTTCTTTCCAGGGAAGAGAACTGTACACACTTTGCAGTCTACACAGATTAAAGGACTAGTGGCATCTTTGGGAGAAGGCGTTTTCTCCAGAAAAGGCATGGGAGCTTTTGAGAGTTGGTTAGGTTTGGGGGGTTTGTTTGTATTGTTTTGGGGTGGTTTTTGGTTTGTCAGCACACAGCTAGAATGACTATGAAAACAAGGAGAAACAAAAAACATAGGAGTTGGTAATGTCTTCTGTGAGAGGGACAAAGATTAAAGCTAGGGGAAAGCTGAACAGAACAGAAATATCGGGTATTTGAGGGGGTTAAGATGTGCATCTGGAGAAGCTGAAATGGCCATGGCTAAAATCAGCTGTCTTCTGTTTACTGGCGTTTATGCAGTGGAAAAAGCACACAGGCAGCAATTATCTCCAAAGAATGCCAGGTAATGTGGCTCCAGGGTAGTGCGTTGTCAGAGGACAGCAGAAATTAAGTTTCAGAACTTCATGGGGAAATGTGTTACTACAGCCCAGATACGTGAGGATACTGTTGTAGACTGCTTTGAGAACTGCCAAATTGTGGTCTGAAGTTCTTGGTTGAACTACAAAGAATGTGGTGCTGGCCTCTCATAAGCTGACAGGTTACGGGTGCTAGTACACTTAGTTTCCTTTAAAAAAAAAAACAAGAAAAAGAAGAAATAAAGACTGATTGATGCACTTGGTGGGGATTTTCCTGAGGAGAAGGAAAGAATGAGATCTGAAAGAAAACATTATACTGAAGACATCTGGAAATTAAAAGTGTTTTCCTAGAATCCATTTTCATGTAAACAGCAACTGTGGTAGTCACAAGTACATTGTGCAATCCTGAATGAGGAGAGAAGCATCCAGAAGGGAAAAAAAAACCAGAAACAACCAAAACTTCAGGAAATGAGGAGAGGTATGCAGACTACATAATTCCAGCATTTACAACAGCAACAGTCTCCAGCTTAACTGTGTCAAGTTATAGGTAATGGCTGATGGCTGCCAGCAAGAGGAGCAGCAATGCACTCTGCCACAACAGCTCCTGGAAGTGATGAAAGAGCAAATCTGGCTAAGAGAGTATTTGATTTCAACCATAACAGCTAAAGCTGATCTCCAAGTTCCTTCCCAGTCTCTCCTTGTAAAGACTTAGAACTTTCTCAGGCAAAGTCTTTTGCTATAAAGATTCATCTCATCCCCAAACATGTGTCACTGTTAATGTAATGATGAAACCAATTTGGTTCCATTTGCAACCAGAATATTTTCTAATTAAAGATCTCCTTCCGTTGGAATATCTGTGAAACTGACATTAAAGAAGTTCAAAATCCATAGTTTAATATTTACCATTGAATTTAAAAAATAAGCCTGCGGCTTAATACTGCAAACTTTTACAGTGCAGTGATCCCAGTGATGATCATTGAGAGCTTGAAAATAATACTCAGCTTTTATTTAAAAAAGCTTAGAAGATATAATTATTGTATTGGAATCATTTACATGAGCTTCATTTAGAGTATTTTTTTTTTAATTATAGTTAAGGTGTTTACTGAATTAATCAATGTAGAATTCTTGGGTCAAAAAACCCCCAAATCTAGCACACAAGGCAATCTCTGCTTCTGTCTTTTTAATGTGTTGATTATTCAGCCAGCTTAGTAATATGAATGCAAGTTGTGCAATACAGATAGGATGTCATTGCAAGTGAAACTTTAAATCAAATTACTAATTCCTTAACTCTTCCTACTAATGGAAATGTTTGGATTTAATTACTTATTTTATGTTAATTGCAAGGACACATAAAAACTTTTAAATTGAAATAATTTATGCTGTCTGGTGGTACCAACTCTTTTCATCATGACTAAATACTCACAAAGTTTAAAATACTTCCCCCGTTTATGCACCACCAAGGTATAGGATTAAGAAAGATAAACACTCAGGTGTGTTCTGGAAGCAAGTAGATACACAAAAGAGTAAATGCTGGCTTCCTACAAAATGTTAAGGAAAACAGTACTCCCTAATTTTGTCTATGGCCAGAGTTCACTAAGTATTAATGAAACAATATTAAATTCTATTAAATTCTAGAGGTTTTTCCTTTACATTATTTCTTTATCATGGATATTTTCTAACTGCTCAGGAGTGATTAAAATATGATGAAAACACAGTTGAGTTCTTGTTGCAAATGCCTGACAAGTGCTGTATGTGCTGCCATTCAGAGGAGTTTTAGGGCAACTCAGTTCAACCTAATCACTGGTTATGCACTGACTCTAACAGTGTTGTGAGAGAAATCCCATTCATGCTGTACAGATTAACTTAAACATCAGGAGTTCTACCCTAAGGCAGAAAAAGACAAATGCAATGCAGAATAGGAGGGAAATGTATTTAAACCAACTCTCTTCAGGAACCAAGGGAACTGCTGTACTCTGCACCGTTTGTGGTCTTTGCATCGGTTGAGTGAAAGAGACAGACATGTTAATGCTGAAATCTTTATTACTGTGACACAGTCAGGGATATTTGAACAAGATTTCTTTTTCCAGTTAAGATATTAGCTTGAGTTTTGGGAGATTTTTTTGAGTTTCTTCGAAGCCACATGTACCACAACATGTGGGTGAGAGGGTGTGCAAGTCTCTAAATTACCCTGTGCCTTACTTCTGTTTGCAAACTGTGTCAAACATTTACCCCATTCTTTGCCTGCACAGGGCACCACAGTCACTCCCTAAGAATCTGCGGGGTTCGATTCACATTAAAGGACTAAAGCAAATGGAAGCAGCGGCAGTGCATCAGCTGTGAATGCAGAGAGGCCAGGTACTGCATCCTAATTCACATACAAATGTTAACAAACCAAGAGTCTATTCTACATCCTCAGACAGCACGGTTAGGGCTACAGAAATGCGGTGAGGTTTAAGCTGTCCACCAAAACTTCTTGCTTTCAACACACACTATTCCAATTACTTGCAAAACCTCCTTGTTGTAATGCCACCCTTAGCCCCATCACAGGGCCTTGACTGCTTTGGAACACAAATGAAAGACTCTTCAATTTAGGTCGCACTAGGCCACACTCAAGCACAAAGGCTAAATAAACGGCCATTGTTCATGGGCCACCAAGATGAAAAGCACTTGATTGTTGTCATCAATTAAATCAGCTCTCTAGCTTTAGTGGCTATTAACCCTTTCAGCAAATTCTTAAATATTTATTTCAACAGAGTGACTACGACTCTGTACTTTTACAGTAGCTGTGCTGGTGTAAGAGCATTTCCCTGGAGCACTGCTGAATGCAGCGTGCCCTTGTTTATCCTTACAGCTGAGCCATGCACTGCACTGGCTCAGCTGCTCCTGACAGCTGCAGGCAGCGTAATTGACTTCTGAAAACCTACAGGGATATACAGTATTCTGAGATTGTGCAAGTGAAGTATTTAACAGGCACTAACATGCAAGCATTTAACATATTCTGCATTTGAACTGCCCCTTTCATGGTTTCATGCAGCACCCAGCGATGCTTCCACTATTGGCAATGGACGCCCACAAAAGATGCCTCCAGACTGCCCAGGTTGTGTTTGCAGCTAAACATATCACCACGAATTTGGGTGATAACCTTTTCCTCATGTTTAGATAGGTCTGAGAGTATCTTTTCCCACATAAGTGCCCCATTTTCTATATTTTCTATATGCTGGTTTACCCCAAGATGCCCACCTAACAGAGATGATTGCATACTAAAAGCAATTTGTTTTTTTCCAGCATTCTCCATAAAACCTTGTGAGGCACCTCTTGTTGGTCCAGCTCCATAGATCTTTTTAATACATATTTTATGCAAATAGTCTTCTCACTGATGGCAAAAGTGAGTTGTATTACATGACTATGCTCACTTTAGGGTGGAAGTAGTTAAGAATCCCACTTCTATTCATATATTATTTATCAGAAACTTCCATCCCACACAGCTCCTAACTATACTGGAGTCTCTCTGGCAATAGTCTCTCTTCACTGCGCAAGCAGATGAACAAGGAACAAAATAATTGTACCTCTATAAAATATTGACCAGCTACAATTCTTTCATTTAGACATTCCCTTTCAGTTTTCTCATCTCAGTTTCAGAGCAGTATTTGCCATTCCTCCCCTTTCTCCTTAAACACCAAGGCCAGCCTGCTTTCGCTGCAGTATAATAAGAATAATTGTGGATGTCTTTTTACCAGCTTGACCAACCAGCCATGGTTGGTCCTGATGGAATTCAAACCATTGATTTTAAATATTTATAGATAATTTGAAACAAATGTGGGGTTTTCGTGCCATGCAAACAAAAATTGAAAGTTTAATTAACACGGACAACAGCCATCTTGTTTCTACAGACTCTAGGGACATATTGCACTGTCTTTAGCCACATCTTAAGCAAGTGAAGGATACAACATCCAGGCTTCATTCCAATATGACCCTAAATGCCTCTAAATTTTCCTTTTTTTTGGAATAAAACTATTCCAAAGCATGAAATGTCCACCTTCCAATTTATACACAATTGTATTTTAGACAAGTTCTACAGCTTATAAACCATCTAGCAAATCTTTCCAGTGTCTCAAACTCCTCCTGCTGCTTCCATCACACACAGCAACACCCTGAGCTGCCCCACACCCTTGTGTGGTCCCACATAAGGGTGAGCTGCTTTAATTCAAGTGCTGGCTGGCCAGATGGCCCAGGCTGAACCCCACCTGGAGGCTCTCAAGCAGCACACCAGCTTCCTTGCCCTTTCCCATCTACTGACTTTCAAGCAGCCTTCAGGGTCATCCTAGCTGTGACCTCTGCTCTGCCATCATCTTTCACTGAAATCTCCTGAAGGCTTCAAAAATTATGATTGCATAAGGGATGATGAAGGTGAATAGGGAAAACAATTGCATGAGCTTTCTTTCCTTAAGAAAACACATGAATAATTCAAAAAGCATAGGCTATTTACCCATAATCATTAGGTTCTACATTTTTGATGTCTTAAGTTTGTAATTTAATGAAACCAGAGAAAAAGTCATTTTATTGAACATTTGAACCCCCTTTTTCACATGAACCAAACACAGTATTTATCTCAACAGACACCTATCAGTGCTATTTTTATTTGATTTTCTTTACACAGAAAATGACCAGACCACATTGCCATTTTGAATTAGTCCATGTATTTGAGCTTCACTCATAATTTGTCATGTTTATCACAGACTATTTGTAAATGCTGGACACTCTGTCTGTGTACATGCAGATTAACATAGTGCAATATATTGTCAGAACTAATAGGTGATGTGTCTCTACTGCATAATTCAGAAAAACATTAAAGTGTCAGCACCCTTGATCTCCTGTAAAAATGGAAGCTTTGTCCTTGGCTTTGGATCCATCTCTGTGGTCTAGATGAAATGCCAGCTCTTCAGGCAAGCTGGGGTGATTCCTTCTCTCTGATGACGCTGCTGCGGGAGCCCCAGCACTCCCTGCTGAAAGAGTCCGCAAGTCATGCTACACTGACAAAGCAAAGCTGAGCAACTTCATTTATCCTTCTCTGTCTGGCAGACAGCAATGCCAGTGCTGATGGGAATCTGTGGAACTAAGAGCAAAGCCCAGGTAGATGTCCCACTTACAGTGTATTTTTCAGGTGATAAAAAAGGTTTTTTTTTATTTCTGAAAATTGATAGAGGAAGAGTGTCAATCTGATAAATTGAGATTCTTCTGGGTTCATTTTGTGATGTATCAGGACATGCCAAATTCCTGACTGAGAAGACAAAAAACTTTTGCATTTAATAATAAACACTTATTATATTTATAACCCATCCTTTTACTGTGAAAATGTTACAGCATTTTTTTGATTCATCTTCACAATACTTTTCTGAAACTAATTTTTAGTGCATTCACAGACATGAAACTGGGATGAGAAAGGTCTGTGTGACTGTTACAAGATTATAAAGGATATAATTTTTGTTGCAAACAATAGAAATAAAATAACAATATATATTAGGGGAAAAAACCAAAACAAACAAAGAAAAAAAAAAACCCAAACAAAAAAACCCCTATAATTTTGGATTTTCTGATTCCAAGGCTAGTTCTCCTAATGAAGCCTAATGAATTTGTTGTTTCTAACATAAATAAGTGAATGCACTAAAAAAACTTTTGAATTCTCATCTGTAGGTTTAACTGTTTTGTATCTGTCTTGTTTCCTAAATTATGAGTCTTATCTTAATATAGTTCTTCCCTTCCATAAGATTTCACGTCTGTCAGAAACATTGTTATACCAAAAAAGTGTTTCAGATGGGCAGCAAAATGGTCATAGCATTTAAAAACCTTTCCAGGTCTTGTGTTTCACAACAACTCTTTATAAACCAATGTGTATTTATTTTGGTGGAAAGCTACCCAAACAAAAATATTGCATTTGCAGTTCTAGTCTCTGGGGCTTTAATCCACTGAGAAACTTATGAAAGTACTCACTGATTGTGGGATAATATTTCTATTAGATGCCAGCAGTATTTATTGCATCATTTTATGAATTTTGACCCTTTTCAAAAAGAATTTGATGTATATAAAGTACTTTTGCTTCCATTTTCACTAGTGGAGACATAAAGACATTAAATCTCCAAACATAAGTTCCAAGGGGACCTAAAAACTGTAAATAAACAAGGCAAAGTCTGAGCTGTAATCAACACATCTCTAGCAATGAAGAACATTAATAACTTTTTCCCAGAGGACTTAGAGACTAGCAAGTATTTGATAAACCTTGCAATCATCTTTAGAATTTATAGTTCCAGATTTTCATACTTTATTAGTGGCTTACCAAATATATTAGGAATTCACAAAGATTTTATAGTTACAGTTTATTATGATTTCTAATTCATTTACAACCTTAGACTCCCTACAAAACCTAAGGAACCCCAGCATCCGTGACAACAGCTGTAGGGCAGAATTTTCAGAGTGTCACACACAGTTCTGCGCGTGGGCCAGCCCTGGCAGGCAGGAGCAGCCGTGTGTCGGACAGGACATGCGGGCACTGGATACTCGGACCTCATCAGAGCCTGCAGCTTCTTCACAAGGGAAAGAGGGGCAGCGCTGAGCTCTTCCTTGTAGCGACAGTGACGGGGCCCGAGGGAAAAGCTGCGTAAGGGCAGGTTTAGGTTGGATATTAGAAAAAACGCTGGGACAGGCTCCTCAGGGAAGCGCTCACAAGCGCAGCCCGCAGAGTCCAGGGCGCGTTGGGACAAAGCTCTGGGGCACACGCTGCGGTTCGTGGCGATGGTGCTGTGCAGGGCAAGGAGCTGATGATCCTCGTGGGCTCCTTCCAACTCGGCACATCCTGCGGGGCAGCAGCAGCTCCTGACGGGCGGGCCGCGCCAGGCCCTGGCCGCAGTGAGGCGGGCTCTGCCCTGGCCGGGCCCCGGCGCTGCAGCCGCCGCTGCGGGCGGGCCCGGGCGGAGCGGGCACAGCGCCCCCTGGCGCGCCGGGATCCCGGGCCGGGGCGCGGGGAGCTCGGTACCGGCAAAGGCCGAGGGGCTCCGCTCGGCACCCGGGAAACACCGGCCCAGCCTTGGTACTCCAGTCCCGACCGCTGAAACGCTCCATGCCGCGAGGTGCCGGGGGGGAGATGGTCTCCCACGGGGACAGGGAGCAGCCCGCAGCTCCCACGGCACCGCTCCTGCCTGGCTCCAAGAGCCGGTGCTTCCCATCCCTATAAACCGGCCGGATTTTGGCCTTCCCACACGCCCCGTTGGTGACAGAATCACAGAATGGTTTGGGTGGAAGGGACCATAAGGTCCCTTTGGGTGGAAGGGACCTTAAATATCTATTTCCAACACTCCTGCCATGGGCAAGGACAAAACAACATCATTCTGAATGCTAAATAAAATAAAATAGGCTTTGTTCTTTATTTCTCATTTGTATTTAAAAAGAAAGAGACAGCAGACCATGCTGAAAGCCCTTCTACCTTTTAATTTTTTTTCATACTATTTGTTTTAATCACGGTCACCACATATAATACATTTAACTCTAGTTTCTTTAACGACTGATTGTGTGTTTTCTTACCAGCCCTGGACATTTTCCTCATCTCAGAATCCAATTAAGCATTCAAAACACCCACAAAGGAAGTAAAATTAATCTGAGAGAACTGAAATTTTGAATAATTAAAATTACTGAAATGAATACTTGTTGATGATATGTTTACATGAGTATTTAACAGAACTAAGGAAATTTGCCATATATTTTTAACATATTTATACAAGATATTAACCACTTTAAGATTTTAAATCTTTTAGTACAGGGCATGGATTCTTGTAACCAGTAAAAGGAAAAAACCCATATCTTTTAAAAATATAGATTGTTAAATCAGTGGAGAGGTTGCTTTGTCTTTTCATTTTCAATTTTTTTCTTTCTATCCAATTCAAGTATGTTCTTAGCAGTATATAGTAAGACAACTTGTTTCTTAGCAGGATAAAGAGGTGAAGATTTTCCTAGAAAACGTATGCTCAATATAAAGTTCTTTTGCAAAATGTAGCTGGGAGCAGTTAAGCACATTTGTGTGTGTGGTGGGTATTCCTGTAGGCATAAATAAAAGGCCTCCAAACAGGGAGGAGCTTTTTTTCAAAACAGCATAGTTAAAATGAAAAGAAATTACAGGTCTGCATGAAGAACGCTGATATTTGACTTCACATTTCAGCTCAGCCTCTTCAGTTTGTCAAAGGAAAAGGTAAGACATGGCTTTAGTCACAGTTGCCCACATAGCTGCTCACAGACAAGACCTTCATAATGACCTTTCTTCAGTCTGCCATTCAATCATGCATGATTCAAATCCAAGAGTCAATTTTTATGTTTCAATTTTTCCATCCTTGTGTACACTCAGGAAGCTGAGAAAATTGCTTAGGAAGGATCATATCTTCTCATGAACAACATTTATTTTATTGCTCAAAGGTAAGCATTACACATCTTTTAACATGGGTCATTTGGCCTTGCCTTGTGTCTGATGATCCAATTCTTATGAATAGTCCTTTTCATAGGTGTGACAGTCACCCAGTTACTTTTACTTGCACAACTCTTTCCATGCTGCTGTCCCTGTTTATCTCCCCATCTCTGATCCTTTCCTAGTAGATTAGTTTAAATGGTTGAGGGATCAGAGATAAGGGGTCACAAATACTATGGTTCTTTGGATCTTAAAAATATAGATGTTTGCAATTTATGAAAAAAATGAATGAATAAGGTGCCACTTTTATCCAGAAAACGTGCTTAACTTGTAAAGAGCTTATTCATAAAGAGGAAGCAGATATGGTAGACTTTGGACTCCATCTCTCTGGGAATAGACTGACAACCAAGAAGATGGAGCACAGGATCCCAGAAAGCTGTTGGTTTTTTTTAAATGCACCTAAGCTCACACAGGATGGGAAAAAAATGGCTTTATTTCCTCTTTGCCACTCTGTTTTTATAGTCTGCTGTGTTGCTGTATTGACTCCCTTCTCCAGGAAGAATACTAGCAGGCTCTTTTCTCTCTGGAGTTCTGCAGATCTGGAGTTTGGTTTCTGAAAGTTATAGATGGAAAAGGTGGGGATGGGGCAGACCTTACTGAGAAAGAACTGTTTTCCCTTTCAGGCTTGTTACTTATGAATCTTTTCTTTCCCTTTTCACTTAAACCTGCTCACAAACAAAAAACCACCTAAATTAGACCTGTCTTTCTCTCAGGTGGAGACGCGAAACACTATTTTGTTGGGTTAGAAAAAGAAGTTGCAAGATGTGCTCTCAAATAAATTATATAATGATCTCACTATCAAGTCTTGTCTTCCACACAAAGGTAAAAAAGCACTACTCTAAACCACTGGATTGTCCTGAATTTTGCATAGCATAGAACTCCATCAGGCCTCTATCACAAAAATATTCTTGTAAGTCTTATGGAGAACCATTTTTACGCAGCACTGGTGTCCACAGTAATAATTTGCCATGGAATTCCAAATTCTTACAACCTGTTTCTTTCTTAAAGAAGGCTCCTTGAGACATCTGTCCTTTTCTCAGTAGCTGTGCACTCACAGCAAGTGGAAATATTATTTGTACAAAAAACCAAAAAAACCCAAAAAACCCCCAAAAAAACAGAGAGAGAAAAGAGAGCTGCACAGGGGTAATTATCTTTCCAACCATCATGTTTGACACTTCTGTTTTACACTTGTGGAAGATTCTGAACAGTGCCTCACCCTAACTTGCTTGCAAGTGACCTACCTCAGTCACACCATAAAGAGTTAGCAAGCTCAGCTTAAACTGTGACTTCCCAAGATGCTTATTTCATGGTTATTCCAGGAAATTAATTGGGATGCATTGGACAAAAATTGCAAAGAAGCTGGAGAACTGTGGTTGTCCCACTGAAAGAACAAATAAGCACAGGAGTTTAGTCTTCAAGGACAGCCAACAATTCAAAAGGACAAACTGGCACCATTTTAGGCACAGTGCTAATAGCAGGCAAACATAAAAAAACCCAGCTCAGTTAGCATTTAGCATCCAGAAAGCTCAGTGGCTTTGTTGAACAGCTCTGGGCCATGAAACTTGAGACATTTCTGCAGGGGTGTTAGCACTTCCTGGCTTTGGCAAGGCAGGAAGTATTGCACAAAACAGCCCTTATCAGGGTATTTTGGTGCTGCCAGTCCCAGCGCCAACAAAGCCCAAGAAGTCTCAGGCAATTATAAATGCTAACACAGAAAAGAAAAAAAAAATTGAAAGTCTCTGAATATAGAGAAAGCATAAACTTAAATGCTTTTAAAAAATTCAAACCAACACAAGTCTACCCTGAATTAATGTGTTTCCCCTTAATTTCAATAGTGTCATGCATTAAACTGTGAAACAGCAGAGAAATACTTGTCCTGTAAATATTTTAGCAGAAAACATGCTTTAAATAATTGGCCTTAGTGAAAAAAAAAATCCAGAACTATGCACATTACAAGGCAAACATTAATAAAAACATCTAGTGTATGATAATAGTAGGGAGCTAACTGATCTCCCAGTTACATTGTCATTATTACTTGCAACATATTAATGATGCTTTGTATAAGATGCTTTATTTCTTCCTTCAAAAGGATTACAATCTAAACTAACACAGACCCACAACAGATGGTATAAACAGGGAAGGTAAAAGTAGAGAACAATAGGCAAGCCCAATTTACATATATTCCATCTGTTTAAAATTAATGCTTTCATCACATTTTGTTGGAGACAAAAATTAATATCTTCACCTGGTCATGAGAGAAGTACATGGATGGAGGGGAAAAATGCTGACTCTGTGGTCTGCTTTCTTTCAACAAAAAAATATTCCCAGGAATCCTCACAGGAGTAGGAGCAGGTGAAGAGCTGACAGAGTGAAATGTCAGTCATGCTCCATAGCATTATCTCAACCAGCCCAATAGAAATTTTAAGCACAATTCATTGATGATATATAAGAATTAATTATAGTGATTCATTCACCACACCTTAATCTGTCCAAACATGGACAGTGCATCTACACTTTCAAGAAGGGAGATAAATTTCTGCTAAAACCTTACTTACTTTTCTTTCTTTCTTACTTTTTAGCTTGAAACAGCTCTTCAGTGGTGAAGAGCCTTATAGGTATGAGGTGTGGATCTCTCTTTAGAGCTGTGGAGGGCCCTTTCAACAGCATGTGAGCATTCCATGATGGCAAGTACTTCACCTTTGAAGGCACAATCCAGAATAACTCAAAGCTGGTGTGTCCACATCAGAACATGTGAGATAAATGAGAATGAGTGACATAGAGGGCATAAACCTTTTAAAGCTCCTCTGCCTCTTCATTCAAGCTGCAAAATACAAGTTCTCCTGTTACAGCTGTCCTTGGTTCACTGCTTCCTTACTAACAGCTTACAGCACTCAGACACTGTGCAGTGACAGCTTCCTTTGCAAAGCACTTCCCAAAAGCCCTGGAGCAGAGTAGGATTTGCAGCACACTGGGAAAGCAGGCACAAATGCTTTCATACATGGGACAGATCCAAATATAATTAATGTAGGAAAAATTGAAGCCATGAAGTCCACATCAACTTCTACTCAGAGATCTCTATACGGATAGAATGGAAAACAAAGAAAATCTATATCTTTCAACAAAGTGGAAGAATTTAAGAGTGATAGGATAAAAAGAAAGTGGGCAAAAGAGGGAAGTTTTTCAAAGCAATTTCATTACTGCATATATTTGAACAAAATTGAAATAAAATTCTAAGTATTCCATGAACAGCACACCCACCAAAATTTGATTACCTGTGTGTGCATCGGAAACTTCTCATCACCAGCTACCCAACCTCATGTCCCTTATGACTGCACAAGTCCTGTGACAAAGCCAGTTCCTACTGTGTTCCCAGCCAGGAACATTCCCTGACATGACCTCCACAGAACTCCTCTGCCTCCATCTACTGCTTCAGCCAGGGGCACATGATCCAGCCACTGGTTCCTAGTCAAGAAGTCATTGCAGGCCAGGCAACTTTAGCTGATTGACTGGTGACAGTCTGACAGCACTGATCACTGCTGAGCTCATTGTGTAGCCTCTCCCTTCCTGGGGGCGCTGCTTCGTGTCTCTTTCCTTCTCCCTTTCTATTCATCTGATTTTCACTAAACCTGCTGGAATTTGATGGGTGAGATTTCTGCCTTTATGCCTAATTTCAAGTAATCTTCCACAATTTCAGCACCAGGGCCGAGAATTACTAAGGATGCACACAAAGTGCAACTTCAGAGCATTGTTTCTGGATGACACCCAAGCTCTTAGAAAGACGTGTAAAGGCTCTTCGGGGAAAATGTTGCTCTCCAGCATCGGTACCAAAAACCAAGAACGATAGGATCAGTGCTGATCCTCCCAATTGGCCTTGGAGTTTGTGATGGGTCCATGACAACTCAAGTATGTTATAAAACAATAGTAGCTGTATTGAACATAGCTATTCTATAGACCATGGTAAATTCTCATAGGTGAATTGTGATGCTATGAATTATTTTCTGTAAATACAAAGACAACTCTTACACAGAGCAGTCTCACAACAATGAACCTCTGTTGCTAGTTTCCACATTTATTTTAATTCAGTGCAATAGCTCAGCTTCAGCATAACCCAGCAACAAGCTCAATTGATGAAGTCAAACTGAAAAAAAATTGTACTCTGAGCAAGTTAGTTCTAGCATCTCTCTGAATAGGATTTAGATCAGTGAATCTTTGTAATTCTGCCATTTGGTCTTGTGCTTACTGTGGGTTCTACAAGCATATGTGCCTCCAGAGGAGAATTTTTCCATGTCTCCATTGGTTGCTCTACAGGAACTATTTGATAGAGCAAATTGATGAACCTCAATTAGAAAAAGATATATTTTTAAAAAGAAGATCTATCTTTCTTCTCATTCATTCCTCAACTCTTTGCAAATATTCTTAGCTACAGTATCTTAGTTATGGTGTTTATAAAGGATGAGTGATCTCTTAGAATCTTAATGAGATCTGCAGCAACCAGAGAAAACAAAATGATAATCAAAGGCAGGGTGGAGTTCTGATTACATTCTAACATTAGCTTTTTCACAAGAGAAAGGCCATTCTCCCTTATATATAGGATGGATTTTTTGGTTTTGAGGCACTTAAAAAGCTGAAAAAATAGATAACAAGATGGGAATGATTATGCAGTTCCTAAGAAATCTTTTGAGATAATGAGTAGGATACCAGTCTACAAATTCTGCAGTCTTGGTAAAGGTAGAAGAGCAAGTATTGCTGCTTTTCAAAGGATATACAAGAAAAGAGTGTGGGATGTCGATTTGCAAGGAAAAATGATAGTAACAACTTTTTATAGCAAGAACAGAGATATTGCTGGACAAGAATGTTCCCACAAATCTTCATTTGCAATAAGCTTTTGAGTGTTGAAGAATAATGGGTAGGATTTTATTCTATAGAAAATTTTAAAGGTTTTTTCTTTCCTTTTCCTTCAGGGAATTTGGTTGAAGATGACCTGACAAAAAAATTTACATTGATTTGTCAGCAAAAATTGAGATTTGTTTTGGATTCTTTTTGTACCATTTATGATATATGTAGGGAAATCAAATATTTTTTGGCTTTAAGTAACAACTCACAAAAATGGGAGTTTTCTTCTAAAACACTTCTACTATATCAGAAGTGTCAGTGTAAGCAGAGCACTGAATCCATGTCTGATTTACTTTTGGGAAATTGTGCATAAGCTGCTAAAGATACAGACAATGTGTTCTGAACAGATATTTAGTGGATAGTACCAAAACAGAAGAAACTGAAGCTTGTGCTGGTATACCAAACCTATCTCCAAGTAGAATAAACAAGATAATTTTAAGAAATTAAATCTAGCCATCCAGTTCATTAGAAAAGGTGTAGAAAGCAAGGCTGAAGGTATTAGCTGAACATTATAGAAGACAAATAAAGAGATAAATCTGAGAACTCTTGTAAACTTTGTGTCACAGAAATAGACAAGACAGAGCACAGCAATCCTATAAATTCTAGAAGTTGCACTCTAGGAATCTATTCAGGCATTAATCTTTAGACACTAAATTGACATAAATTTGGAGTTTTGTTAAAAATTCCAGGTGGTGACATATGATCTCTAAATATTTATGAGAATGCATTAGTATTCAGAAGGGATTAATGGATTTCCTGCTGGAGGCATTGGAAGCCTTTGGTGGTCAGATTTTTAAAATCAAGGTGTTTATTTTGATTTTAAGGACTGTGAATTCAACAGCTTGTTCAAATAGGTAAATTGATTATGTAATTGTACTGACATCTTAGAGTATATCCTTTTCACCTGATTATGCTGTAGGAAATAAATCACTAAATGGAATCTACTAGCTTTCTCTTTTTTTTTTCTTGACACAATGTTAGGTAGGAATTTGAAAATCTACATAGAAATGAAAAATCCCTTTGTCAGTGCCTAGTCTTACTTACTTTTTAGAAAAAGCATTAAATTTAATATTAATTAATATTCAGACAATGTTGATACAAAAATTTTGAAATAACACTAAAATATTTACAACATAATTTATTTTTTCTTTGTGCCAACAGCTGCTTTGTGCTATCAGTGATGAAATCACATACTATAGAAAAGGAGAGGCCTATTAGATCATCTTCTGCATCTGCTTCCCTCCTCCACAACCAAATTGCTCCTCCCTGCTTGGAATTTTCAGAATGGCTCCTATGTTTGTTTATCAACCTGAATTCCCTGTTTTTCAAGACTGTGGTTAAAATTTCTGTACATTTTGATAACAAAGGCTTCCATAAGAAAAGCACCAGAGCTTCTACCTTGCAAAGCTATTAAAAATATCATTAAAACTTTTTACACCCATTTTCAATTTTCACAAGGGTTAGAATCAGCAACAGCATAAAGAGATAATTGCTGAGTGACAATAGAATAAATTCAACCAAACTGCAGTATGCTAATGTTATGCAATGCTACTCTGTACATATATTTATTAATATGAGAGACCTTTCCTTTTTTACCGCAGACCACTTTCATCAGATTCTTGGCGGAAATGCTGTCATCTCTGGAAGGAATTGTCTACATGGTATTGCATGATGCTGTGTGTCTCTAAATGCTGATTTTTTCCCCTCCTCTTTACCTATTATGCTTGTCACAGGAGTCTCTAGCCTGAAATCAGCATAAATGAGTGTGGCTGGCACTGTGTGCATGCACAGTCACACGGCCTCATCTGTGAATCTGCAGCAATTAATTATATTTATAGTGAAATATCTGCAGAACATTTGCATGTATGAATTATGTATTGAGGAAAAAGCAGTACACTATGGTTTATGCATTTTTTGTTCTCATGAGAGTCCCTTTGTATCTGTAATATATGCTATGAAGCAAACCAGATTTTTATTAATTTGTCTATCATCTTAATGATGAAATATAATTTTAAATAAAGACATTATTTTTAGAAGTGTTTTTCAAATACCTATTTGTCATTATTTTACCCTTACATTATCAAATAAATTGTCCATTACTCTTCAATGTATTTTTTCTTTAAGATTAAGTTCTTCTAGCAAACACCAAGGAAAAAAAACAGTGAATCATCAATGAGCACAGGCCAGAGTTTAAGGCAATGAAGTATGCATGAAATATAAGCGTGATGTGATTATCCCTCTTATTATGGTTATTACAATACATAATGAGCACTGTCAGTCTGTTATCTTATCATTTTATTATTTTGTGGATTCACCCAAGAGTAAAATTTAAATGTAGTAACAGAAGTAATGAGTCAATGGGCTGGGAAGCATGATAAAGAAATAATAAGAAGGTAGTATGCTGCAAAGACTGTTCTGAGCTAGACTAATTGTATGCTCTGAAATTAATTATCTGCTACAAATATGACAGGTGGCTAAGTTAGCTGTGAAAGAAAACAGGTCAGAATATTCAGAAAGCCTTTTTTCTTTGCTGAAGAACTTTTGGAGACAATATTGAATTAAAGATTCATACATTAAAATTAATCTGCTTGAAGCTCCTGTTAAGAACTTATTTTTCACATACTGTCCTAAACAGAGGTGCACCAAATACAGCTTTAACTTTTTCACGATTTAGCTCCTGCATGTGAAACACTAACTTTGATTTTCAGTGTACATTATATTTTTACAAAAAGCAAGAAAAAATACCTAAGAAATAACAAGAAATCAGATAATTTCTTTTTTAAAATGGTATAACATACAGTAGCTTAAAATATATAAAAATAAATTTTATTAAAACCCCTATTTCTTTAATGATAGGGCCAGAATCTATTGCAGCTCTCTCATGGTGTGACTATTGCATATACTCCATGCACCTGTTTGCTTGGGTATAGTTTTACAGCCTGGAGAAAGGTTCCAAATATTAAAACTGAAATTATTTAAATTTAATCTTCTTTGAACATTGCTCCCTAATTATTCTAGTTGTTTACAGTTACCACAGAATTTTCACAGATTATAGAAACCATTAAAGACTAATAATTATTACAACACTTGAGGAGAATTCTAAGATGAGATTTTTTTTTTCTTACAAAATCACCATCAGCATAGCCACACACTCCAGTATTACTTAATTTATTTTGCTGTATAACAGCACTCAGCCTGGAATTATCTTAGTTAGAGAGGAGGAGGGGATTATATTATTCTTCTAGGTTCTGTTGCAGGAAACATATTAACATTCATTGACCTTGCAGTGGTAATTTGTACTGATGAGCACCATTATATGACTGGTATATTAAAGCAGCCTATTAGAGATAGGAAGCATCCTATGCTATTCAGAGACACTATTACCATTTGAGATGTGGCTGTCATGGAGTCTTTACATACAGGAGATATTTGGAACAGTGGAAAACTACTAGAATAGCCTGGCTAAGCCATCAAGTTATTGTAGCTCACAGCTCAACCTTTAAAAATTACATCATATGAAAAAATCACATTGATACCTTTCTGGTAAATAAATATCACATCTTCCCAGTTTTAACCACAGAGCTACCTTCTATTAGTGGATGAGTAAAAATTAAATCCTAGAGTGAATGAGAAATCCATGTTTGGGAGTACAGAGTCACTCTCCGTTCTGACCATGGAGACGCTGGCCGAAAATAGAACTGTGATTGCAGTATTCTAAATAGAGAGTCACCCTGCAAGCTCTTCTTAGGAGGTGCAACACATCTCATTACCACATTTTGGAAGAAATATGTTCTTAACAGTGGATTTTCTTCTTGTATTGAGGCCATGAATATAATTACCACTTGATAATTTACAGTGTGCCAACTGTTTTACTGCATCCAGTAAGCAATAAAGCACTAAAGAGAACATGAAGTTTGTGGCACCTGCAACTCATTAAAAGGGCACTATCAGAAACAAAGTGTTTAGTTGTCATGTAGTGCTTGGCTATACACAAGCAGCATTTAGGATTGATCTAGGCATCCTTACATAAAGGACCACTGGCAACATAAGATGATCAGGGAGTCTATGTTCAGAGCACAGAATACAGGAAGCCATACCAATTTATGAAGGAAAATTGATTTTCTTCAAAAGTAGAGCAAAAACATCTCTGGCCATAGGAAGTTATGTTTCCTAATAGGCTTCTCTGTGTTCTCTCTTGCCCTTCATGCTCTGAACACACTTCTACTAATAAAAGTGTTTGCTATGCAACCACAGATGAGAACATATCAAATTAATAATTTCACTAATTAAACAAACAGGTACATAAAAAGAAACCTCAACTTTTATTTCTTAACATAATTAAAGCTTCCCTAGAATGAAGTACTTAGCTTTATTTAGCTAAAACCATACAAAGTATTTGAGAAGTGCTGTGGTCACCTGTGTGTCCCCAGCTCCTGTGGGTATGGGTCCTCCTGCACGAGCAGTGGAGTGTTCCTGACACCCTCCCTGTGTGCTCTGAGCTGAGAATTGTATGAATTGAGCTGGGTATAGAGCAGGAGAAGGATCCTCGAGGAAGTATCCTTGTAAGGTGGACTACCTTCTCCAAGACTGTCCTGTTGGCACTCACAACATGCACAAGGAGCTGCAAGATACAATGCAGGCAGAATACCAGAGAGCATATGGAGGTAAAGCGGGAAGAAAATCCAGAGGAAGGCATCTGGTGATACTGAAACTGGGTGGTTAAATGGAAATAAATAGAAAGACTGGTTGTGTTAGAGTCAGAAGTTTTAATATGGATTGAGGAGGCCTGGGAATTGGTTGACTGGGAGAGAATGATCTTAAGGTAGAACTGACCAAAAAAAGACTGCTTCAGTAAGTAAACTGAAAACAGGAAAGCAATAGAACAACTCAGACATGTTTGGTGACAGCCTGGATTATAGGCCACTCGGCCCTATCCCAATCCAGCCCAGAATATTGAGATAAGACTGACTGGACAAGTAGACTGAGACCTCTAGTGAGCTAGACTCAATGTCAGGTGAAGGCTGAAAATGAGACCTGAAGGGGAGATGGTGAGGCAGAGTAAATAAAGATGTGAAGGAAGATGCAGAAGAAACCAGGCCAAAAATAAGAATGAAGAAACTGAAAAGGGAGGAGAGAGGTGAGGCAAAAGAACCTGGAATGATACAGGTAGTAGCAGACAGGCTAGGAAACTGTGGGATTAGTGCCAGGAAGCAACACTAGGAAAAACAGGTCTCTCTCAGGAAGAAGATGAAGGCGAGGATGAGAAAATAGGCAGATTTCTTGGATGCCATAGTACATCATGATGGAACAAAGAGATTGGAATAGCTGTAGAAATCAAGTATCTGTGCTTGCTGTTCTGATTGTCACCCGTTACTGGATGCTGCATGCTGGAGCCAAGTGTTTTAAAATCTTGCGTTTTCTCTCTCAGCAACATCTGTAAATCCTACTGAGATTCTCTCCCAGCCTCAGCTGTCCCTTCACCATCCAGTGGAGCATCCTACTACCAGCTATGCAGCTGAAGCAGCTGAGCAGTGCATCACAAACTTCAATCTTGTAATGACCCAGGTACACAGTAAAAACACTATGTGGCCATGGACAAACCTTTACATTTTTCCTTTTAACTTTAAAGATGTTTGAAGCTACATTCACAAGAATCTGAAAAGATTGGCTAAAACCCGTGCGATGGTAACTGGTTAGAAATATTTCAGTGCAACTTTTAAACCAGTAATTCTTCAATACAATATTGTGAGCCTTCAAGCTTTTAAGAAGAAAGCAACACTAATGTGAAACATTGGAAGCATCCAGTAACATGGAAGATATTAAGTCTTATGGGTACTGCCTGTAGATAGTTTGTTCATGATTCACAGTTGCTCATACTGAATGAGTCATCCTAAAGTGGATAATCAGCAATCTTTCAGCCATTTTCCTTTTCCACCAGCAAGGACTTTGTAGGCTTAAATTAATGAGAAGCTTTAAAAGTAGTTGAGAGATGAGAATTCTGTTTTTATAGAGATCAATGCAAGTAGAAATTAATCTTTTTAAGAACTAAGTAACTCACTGTTGAATGCTTTTCCATGCTTTCTACTGAGAAACCAGTTAGGGCTCCCTTTTCAGAATGAGGTGCTCAGTTTACAGCAACAGCTTTGTACTCCAGCATTCGATGCAGGCATGTAGTACATGGAAAGTAGCAATTAGAGTTAAGTGAAAAAAGAAGAGACCCATATTTGTTACTCATGGTTGAAAACTGATCCAATTAAAGTCTGTTAAATTGACCCATTTTACACTAGGCTAACCCTGAATAGGGCTCTGGATAGAGTTTTTGGGTGTGTGCCAGAGGAGGGACCATTGAATACACACTTTCACATAGCAAGTGGCAAATATCCTGTAATGGGATTGAATGATATCAGGATCAACTTTCCAAGAAAGAGTTTGAAGCCTAGCCCCCTAACCTTACCATAGTCAGAGAACACTGACATTTTTTTCTCCTTGCACATTCACTGCACAGTGCAAAATATTTTGCATTTGTGAAAACGTATGCAAATCCTTACCTGATGCTATTTCCTACCAAGAAATTATTCTGGTCTTGCTTCTTTCCACACTTTTGTTCCTTTGTCCTTCTTATCGTGAGGCAATTGTAAGAGAAAAGCAAAGAAGAAAAGATTGTTAATTGTAGCAGACTGATTACTATGGAGATGTGTTAGCATCAAGACAGAGCTGATCACGATCAGAAAGTCCTTTCTGTGGATGTTTTGTGGGTTTTGTAAAAATAACAACAAAATCAAAATGAAAAGAATACAATTTATTTTTTAAATTATCCTCAATATACTGGATGAAGAATGAACGTACTGGACCAATAATCTGTAAAACTTGCTTTAAAAGAAAACAGCCATTTCACAGATTTTTTTTTTCCCTACTGCAATGGAAAAACAAAATAACCCTATAAAAATAAACCCTTCCCCCTCACTGTTGCATATAGTACTATCTCAATCCTTTTAAGTGCTGAAAGAAAAGTCATTATTACAGAACAACAAGGCATCTTCTGAGGTTTTTTAATTGCACCTGGTGAAACAGGGACAGATCTGTCTCCCAAAGTAGTGATTCAGCATTTAACTCAGTGAGCCAAATGTAGTCTTTGTGACTCATAGATCTTCAGCAGGGCTGTAGTGGGAATTATTCTGTTCCAATAGACTTCACTGTTTCTTCAGAATGTCACCTACTTTTATCATTTTAATTAATATTCCAAGGCTAACCTCCAACTCTCAGCCCTCAAGCACTTGTTGTTTAATTCATCATTTATTGCTCTTGCAATATCTCTTTTGTCATAGTCTATTGTTCAGATTACTGTTCTCAACAATGTTTTATAAATTGCCCAATTTCCTAAATAACAGCAATCATTTTTCTTAGTTACATCTTAAAGAAGCCATGATACAGAATTTCCCCCCTTTTTGTTGGCACAAAGGAAGGGGAATTCCTCTCCTTTATGGACAAAAAGCAGCTTTGAGGTTTCTCCCAAACATTGTACCAAGAAGTTGCACTGCAGCAGCTTAAGTAGGAATAGGATTTTCTGTTATCACAGCAGTGAACCAATTGTTTGTAATATTTGCTTCATGGCAGCAGAGAACTCAGGCTGGATTATATGAAATTTATCACTGAGGAAAGCAAAGTAACAATAAAACTCAGAGAAGGAGATTGCTATTTCTTTGGCACAGTCTGGAACAATTATTTTCTAATTCCTCTGTTAATTTCCTTAACTTTATCATCTTGAAGCAAAAGAACCAGTTTTCACTTTTGGGGGCTGAATGTCCTGTGCAAAGCTCTCAACTTTACCATGCTTTATAAAGGAGAGGCCTGAACTCCTTTGAGATCCATGCAAAAAAATCCCAATCACTGGACAGGTACATGAATATCTGATTTGTGCCAGAGCTTGGCTTTACCAATTTCCAGGTACAGGGAGTCACAGGGAAAAAGTGCTATAAAAGCCCATAAATCTTTGCTAATATTTAGAAACAAGAACAAAGCAGAAAACCAATATCTGCAAGATTCAATCTATTCACGTTCTTGTCTTTCTCCATATGAATTAGAGACGCCCAAACACAAAACCTCAGACCATTCCACCCATGAGAAGAAAAAGCCTCTGCTAAGCTGATGTTCTGCAGCACAACCTTGTGTTGGTTGCCCACACAGCATCCCCCCCACTGCAGTCTGGGTGGGCTTGTGCTCAGAGGAGCACAGATTGCAGAGCACTGCAAAGGCTTTTTTTATCTTCTTACTCTCATTGTACTTATCCACTAATGTAAATATTTCCAAAACAATATCTGACTTGTACAGTCATAAATGCATAGGTTGGCAAATCTTCTCAGCTGCATTAGTCACTTCAACTCTATGTCTGAAAATTTGGTTTGGAAGAAAACATTTACAAGTCTAAATCCTAAACTCTGTGCCTCACCATGCTGCCATTGAAAATTCCAGCCCCAAATATTCTTATCAGATACACCCTAATGCAGCATGCTTTATTCCAACTGCATACCAATAAGATCCTAGGAAGAAAAACTGCAAGGATGAGTTTTCCAAAGAGGAGATTCAGAGAGAATCATTGCTTCTTCAGTCTCAGGTTGTAAATGTACATCCCATTACTGACTCTGCTAATAGCTGCTAGGATGGATTATTGTTACAGCTGCTAATTGAGAGCTGGATTTGAACACCTAAACAGCTTTGTCATTGGTTGCCATCGAGCTATTAGACAAATTGATAAAATGCACCCATGTGGTATAGCTGCAGTAACATAAAGCTCATTTGTAGCAATAGAGCAGATTTCCTCCAGCATTTATCTCGCTGCTTAGCAGTTCAGAAGGCGCAAAATGGGACAGAGAACAGGAGGGAAATGCCCAGAGTGTCTGGAAAGTCTCTCATTTCAATCTTTGCATGTGCCCAAAAGGTGAACACTAACATGGGTTGGAGACCCTGTTCTCCTCGGAGTGAATGCTAATTTAAACTTCCACTGTGATCTGATATGCTTTAAAATGCAGCAAATCCCTTATTTATGAGTATAAAGGCCATGAAAGGGCTTTAGAATCTAACCCTAGGGGGCTCTTCAAGTACATGAACCCAGCAATGTTTAACATTTACACTTAGTCTTGAACAGTTTCTTGAAAAGAATAGAGAAAAATACCTGGTAGATGCCCTCTTTTCTGAACAGTTGAGAAAGCTTCCTGCATGAAATGAGAAAAACCCATTTTCTTAAGGAAATGCTTTCTGGTACTGTAGCTATTGCACACTGCTATTTAGAATTCACATTCCTAGAACAGAGATGTTGCATACATTTTTTATGACATAATCTTTCACATAAATGCAGTTCTTGGAATGCTGACAGGCCAATAAAGAAGCCTTGCTGTATTGGGGGAACAAAAAACATTTCAGGTCTAATATCAAAAGAGTTATTAAATGCCTCCTTTGATTTTTGTGATGTGAGCTTTCCCAAGTCTATAGCACTGGCAATGAGACCTTGTATAAATATAAAAAGATGTATTCTAAAAGCTACAAGCAATAAAAAGGCAGTGTATTCTTCAACTAAGATTTGAAATATGTTCCATGAAAAACAAGCATAATAAATTAATTCTGTTCAGCTGATGCAGAGTCAGATAAGGTACCCTGAGATCAATAGTTACACTTCTCTAAATCCTGGTTCGAAACGGCTTCACTGGCCTTCATTTTGCTTCTGAAAGTGTTTGTGTTGCTCCTAAGAGGACTACAAAAGAGTTCTTTCATAAAACTCTGGTGATCCTCTGAGATGGTATTAGACACCAGTATGGGGTGTTCCCAGCAGTTTGCCTTCCTTCCTCCCCCCCTCCACTGCCCAGGGATAACATCCAGACCAGCCCCAGTAAAAATTACATTAGAACCTTCATCCCCAAGGTTCACAGCCTCATTAGCATCTGCTGCCATTGGTCTGGGGTTAAAAAAACATGCCAAATAGTGAACGTGGAGAACACTTGGAGACTGACATGGAACAAGTATTTGCTTTTGCCTTCCTTGTTCCAAAGGAAGCATTCTCTCCAGCATAGGGACAAACTGTTGCTGGGACTGGGAAATGCTCAAAATATCCCTCTCTGCAGGAAACCCTTGCAGGGCTGATCTGCAGGCATCCCAAGAATTGTGGTTCTTGACAAACTTCAGTATTAATTACTGCAGCATTGCTCTGACTCCTCCTGAAACCACGAAGCACACAAGGAGTACCATAACTGCTCATTTTCATTAGTGCTTCCTTCTTGAAAAATAAAAGAAAGCATTATAATAGCACATGACTATGCAGCACATTCAGACACATTTAATTAGTAGCTGCCTCACACTTATTTCTAAAAAAAAATGTAACAAAATAAAATAATTTCTGGTATAAACCCAGGCTACATAATACAGGCTGTTTGAAAGGGGAATAGTTTCCCTCTTTAAGAAAACTATCTAGCTGCTATTCCACCTGAAAGCCATGGCAAGGGTAGGAGCTATCAGTAACTATTCTTTAGCTTTTTCAACACAAAAGTAAATATTCAGTCCCATTTAAGCCCAGCCTTCTTGTGGAACCAGTCCCTCCTGAGCAAATTTACCAAACCAGTAAGCAATATCTTTCTCAAACAGAGTGCTCTCACCTGCAGTTCTTGCTCTGTTTTTCCCCTGACAGCCTACAAGTGAGGTCACTGATAAGTCACTGAGGACAGCAGGCAGCTCCAAGTCTGTTTGGGAACTTTATAATGCTGTCCTGTTCTAGAAAACTAGAAACATATAATGCAGTCCCATCCAAGAACAGGAGCATTATCCAATATGTGATATGCCAAATTAATTAGCAGAACTAATTAGCAAAGCCATTTTCTGTATCAGACCCACTAGTCAGTGGAAATCAGCATTTTACCCAACCAATATAGGCATAATGTCACAGAAGAAACATTGTATCAAACAATTCATTTCCACACTGAAAAATGTACAAATGTGGAACATAGGGTTTGCCACACCATACAGGATTCAGTCCAGTGCTACAGCTGTCCCACTTTAGACAGTGGTTAGTACTTCATCATCTGATGACAAACTACTGAAATAAACAATTGTGGATTTCACCATGAGAAGGAGATCCTAAGAACTCACTCTTAGACAGTAGAGCCTGTCTAAGGGATCCAGAGAAACTTAAAAAGTTCAGGGTATGAAACATTTCATAAATTTGTACCAAGATTGAACATGAACAGGATAAGGAGATTTTTAAGAAAGTCTAACATTTATATTGCATGAAAAGACAAAAAATATTCATCCTCATCATGCAATCAAGTTGCAAGCAAAAAGAACTAACATCCATTCTGAATATAAACTGATTTATTTACATGGGACAGCAAAATTACTCTGAAGTGATATTAGCTACAATCGCATAAGTGACACAATTAGAAAGCAGGAGGGCTCAGCAGAGGGGGCACAGCACCACCTGTCATCTTGCTTCCTGGACTGAGTTGGCTCAATTATCTTTAGTTTGGCAAAGAAGAAATACATAACAAGGGAGGTGAAAAATATCCAATTCATCTCAAGTCACATAATTTACAAATTAAGATTAAAATTCAAGGCCTGGATGCATCAGAAATCCTTAAGGGATTTGAAACTGTTGTGTAAGAGAATGTCAATAACAAATACAGGTATGTAAGACTACTTGATATCTACATACAAATATATCCTAATTTAATTTGCAAAGTCAGAAACTAAACTAAATTGAGTGGTTCCAAGTACTGACATACCAGCATTTATATTTCTGTGCCAGATTTATAGGTTACTTTTGAATGGTATTTTTTTCCTTACTCTCAAAGAATAATGGTTACTTAATTGATACTCGTATAATTTCACAGAAATAAAATGTACTACATATAAATGAAGAATTACACTCTGATGAAATCTTAATTTTTAAAAATAATTCAACATCTTGTTACTGAGTGCAACATGAATTCATGACTTAGGAACCTCATTCACAGCATCCTTTTGACTTAGACATGGTCTGAAAGACTAACTTCTGGTTACATAGAAGGCCTCATTACATATGACAGAGACAACAAACTGCTTCCCAATTCTGTAAGTGCAGACCAGGCTTTGCACAGCACTGTCCATGTTTACTCCACGCCTACTCTTATGGGCTAAACAGGAAACACTTCATTCCCATATAAGTTCATTTTACTGAAGAATTTCCCAACAATATCTTTTCTACCCTCCTTTTCAAAACTACCAGATTAAAACATGACAGAGCTGAAATGATAAATGAATAATGAAAATGATAAATGATTAATGTCCTGATTTTCATAGGAACCCTTTACTTAATACTGCAGACCTAAGTATGTAGACAACAGGCTAAATCCAGCCTGGGTATAAAAGCTGATGTAATTTACCCAGTAGCTTACCCTGAGTGGAAATTAAAAGCATGTACTTTATACTGACTTGCTATTCAAATGCCAGTTGATAACTACCCTCACATTGCATTCCATACTACAAAGACAGAAATCTAAATCTCATAGAAAGAAAAAAAGATATCCACATTGCTCATTGCCATTTGACCATCAACCTGCAGATTTTCTCAGAAAACAATATTGTATGTGCCAACTACACAGTTGTAGACTTATGAGAGCACAGAAAGGAGACCCTTATTAATTTAACACTTCCTTGATTTTCAAGTCATCATTCAATCTCATAAAAGACTAATCATCATAGGAACATATTCTACAAACACATAGCAGCCTTTAAAATGATTGAGAGTAATTGCTTAGCTCTATGCAAAACCGATGTGTAGACATACAGGAAGAATTACTTTTTATTCACAGAAGGTTGATTAAATGGAACATACTGTGGTTCTTCATATAATTTTTTGACAAATTTAGTCCAGGCTCCATCTGGAAGCTGCATTTACCTATTTTTTCTATCTGTCCTTGAAAAATATGATTTAGAAACTAGAAGAGAGTTTCATGCTGTGAAAAAGTGAAACTCTCTACAGGGACTTTTTGATTTTTCTAAAGACTACTTTGCTTGAAGTTGTGGATTTTCCTATTTACCAGCTGGATTATTTTATCAGTGAAAACTCTTAGTTTAGGTGGTTCAAATAATAATTCATACTTGGAAAGCTTACTCAGGTTTTTGGAAAGGGTAAGCTGTAGAGAGTGAGGCATGATGTTGTGAGATGGCATTGTCTGAGGTAGTTTTACTACTCACCAGAACAAAAGCTAATTCTCAGTATAGACCATGCAGAAGTTATTGCACAGTGTGAGCTTAAGTTTCCAGTAAGGACGGAAGAAACTGTCAATAAATCTGAAATTTGACAAGGTTTTATCAGTTCCTTTTGCAGGGCTACTTAGAATTTTGCTCTGTGGAGTATTTCAAGCCTGGCAATATTTTGAAGGGAGCAGCTTGCAAAATCAAGTTTTAACTTGGAGTTTTATCAGCTGATAGTAGGGAAACTGTAGCAACACACTTCTGAGAAGTGGTATCCCATGAAGCACGTGACTGAGAACAGGATGGGAAAGAACCTGAGAGTGCCTAAATTTTATGTCCCAAACTGAAGTTGATGAACCATAATATTCCAAAGTCACACAATTGGTGTGCTCTGGGTCTGCTTGCCCTTAGCCCAGTCCTGCACCATCAGAAACATCTAAAAGAGAGTGCTGGAGCCTCTGTCATTTCTATTACAGTTCTTTCCTGCTCCATCTTCCTGTGTCTGCTTGTGATTCCACCTTTTGCTTGCATGTTGGGCTTTTAGAACAGACATTGTTGTATTGAGAATAGACAGTGGCACTATAACAAAACACAGTGAAACTACAAAGGAGAGACCTAGTCTGTGATTAAAGAGCCAAGGCATTATGACACTATTAAAAAATCACTGGATAAATAGATGTGGGAATGCAGGTAAATGCTTGTAACATCTTCCATATTGTTTTAATGTAATATGTTATAGTAAAGTGCCTTCAGATTAAATGGTGCTTTGTGCAGGCACCAGCACTGGGCTGAAGTTTTGCTAAATTTTTAATTCCTTTTTCTAATGACTAGAAAACCAATAGATAGATACTATTCAGAATGACCCTTCTGTTTTAGGACAGCAGTTACTAAATTAAAAGGAAATAGCCCACACCCCCCCCCAAAAAAAATACTGAAAGAAGTCTCTTATATCTTCATCACCCTCAAAAGGAGCAAATATTGAAAGATAAAACCAGTACAGAGATAATCCAAGATATCCTACAGATATCTCTTCTCAGTATTCATCAGTCATCACTCATGCAAGCACATAAGGAACACTGAACAGATGCAGATAGGACAGCTGTGACCCAAGGCAAAAAATCTTCTCTGGACATTTTAAGGGAGACCTGTAAGGTGTCTTTTTTAGGGTTTTCACTTCATAAAACAAGGCTTCCAAACAGTATTTGATTCTAAACATGATTACAAATAATGGTACTTAATTATAATTATTTTTGTTCAATGTTTCCAACATCTGAACACCCATCTGGCAAAATACCCCTACACTGAATCCCTGCTGAATTCAATATTTTGATCTTGATGTCTGAAGAACTTTGGACAGATTATTTTGAAATGGTCAAAGGAACTATTCGACCATGTTATGAGAATGGACTCCTAGAGAAGAAGTGTCCCTCAGAAACAAGAAAGGATTCATTACAAATGAGAAAATCTGTGACTAGAAGACAATAAAAAATGTTGGGCATATATCAACAGCAGCATAACAACACTCATGAAAATTAGATGCACTTCCCACATTCCTCTATCTGAACAGAAGAGAATGGGAGAACAAATATTAAAACCCTGGTTAAAATTTATAGCACAGCTATCTTCTTTTTAAGGTACTCACACACTCTAACACCTGCAGCTGTCAAAATGCTTAGAAAAATTGACTGATCAGGTAGGCAAGAGCCATTGAGTGGAAGACACATTGAAATTAGTAGTTACATGTTTCACAAAGACTGCAAGCTAATGCTGCTCTTCAATAGCCTCATCCATCAGTGGCCACCCTTTGTTAGAGAAGGCCCACTCTCCAGCACTTGTACCTAAGGGGCTTATTTCTTTTGTTTGTTTCCCTACCAATTCTCATAAGCTAAACCACTTTTTGGCAAGGAAAGAAGCTTTACGTATTGTAAATATTTTGTTTTCTGTGCACTTTTTTATAGCCCACCCCTAGTTACCCTCAATAATATATTTCAAAACAAACAGGAGTTTTAACTGATGTAATTTGATGACTGCACCATTATGTTTACATATACATGTCTGAATATAATTTTCAGTGCTTTTGGGGATTTAGAGCATTTTTTAAAGGCCCAGAAAGTCTTAACTAGCTACCCTTGTCTAAACTGTTAATGCAAGGTGCTAGTTTGGGTCAGGCCCTTTTTTTTCTCCTGAGTCAAACATAGTACATGACCTTTAAATTTCAGTTATGCTCTCAATTTCTTCTTTGCTCCTCAGTTAAAAAAAAAAGATTTTGTTTTCATTAGGTTGTTAAAAATATGCTTCAATATTTAATTAATAAATATTTTAGAGATTCTCAGGTGAGTTGGAACATGCACGTATACATTGGTTTTGGAATAGGACAAATTAAGCATCTCTTCAGTGTTTCCATCTAAGCATAAAACATTGCATTTTGAGTAATCTTGACCATAGGGAACAGGAATTTGCTCTGTTTGAATTTATGATGCAATAAACCCATTATTATCTGTGACACCTATACACATGTGCAACATGGAATTAAAATTGCTCCTGGGTCTCAACCATCACATATACATGCACAGGTGTGCAGTATTTATGTATATAAATCTATGCCACCAAAAAAATCATAATATTCACTTTAATTCTTCACTGAATATATTTGGCCCTCATTCTCAGGTACTTCCATTTAAGGCTGTAGCAGTGAAGAGAGCTATATGGAGTTTCTGCCCAAATTACATCCAGGAAAAGTAGTCTATGTTGGAGCAGCCAGCTATGTTCCTTCAGACACTCCACTGTAGCTGAGAATTGCTCAAACAGCCTGTATTACTTATTTTGCTTGGCACAATCTCCACAGCTTGGAGATGTAAGAAGAAAAAATAGAAAGTGTTTTAGGAATGAGCTGTGCTGATCCTAAGTCTCGTGAGGACGCCTCAGCGCGAAAGGGTGACACTCTGCAAGAATTCTCTGTGAGAATGCTCAGTGCTGCCTTAACACCAGGAAAAGAGAGAAGAATCTTAATGGTTATGAGTTGTTGGTCCAAGGAAAGGAAATATTGCCTCACTGTTCATATGGATCTGACCCAACAGCTTTAACGCAGTCTCTTCATTTAGGGCAACTAAGGCTCATGTCCTTAAGTTAACTGTGGGACTCATAGCTGCAAGGAGGGACCTGCAAATCAGCTGCACAAAGAACACAAGCCACAGATGGAAGTACACAGCTGAACACATAACACACGTGAAAATGAGTCTTCTTTTCACAACCATGTAAATAGTTCACAGAACTGTCCTTGAAAAGGATAAAGACTTCCTTCACACATGTGAGAATATCCTATTTACTATCAATTTATCTTGATTCTGTGCAATTAGCATGCTATCCTTCTACTCTGCTTTACTTAACAAGGTATCTTAGTCCAAAGACTGCAATCCTAGGGTTCTTTCAAACTATATTAGGCAGCTAAAATATGAAATTAAAAGAAAACAGAGTTCCAGCCAACAGAAACAAGTGACTCATTTCCTTGTGAAAACACACAAGGTTTATGTTACTCTGGCAACAATGTTCACCATTCCAGAATAAAGTCTCTTTGCTCCCTTCAGAGCTTTTATATATTCCTGTTACAATCTATGTTCCACAGTGACCTGACATTGAACCAAGTTATTCAGTTATTCACAAGAGACTGTAAGTTATGCTTTAATTTAGACAGATTCTAAGTCTACTCCTTTGACAATGAATTAATAAATACATATACTCTTCTTCACAGTGAGGATTTCAAAGAAGAAAAGTTATTTCTGGGGCATATTGGTGATATATGCCTTTTCAGAATTGTGTGTTGCCATGATGAACTGGAATGGCTGTGGCTGCATTCCCACAACCCTGCAAGCAACACACACATCAGCATTCCAGCTGCTGGTTTTCACCAGGAAGTTGATTCAATTGTATCACATATGTCAAAATGCAAGCTAGGGAAAGAGCCACCTAATCTCATTGTGAAATTAACCACAAGTGTCAGGAGAACACCAGCATAATAGGGATACAGAAATTCTGCCCTTTGGAATCCATGCAAAAAAAAGTTTCTTAATTACAAAAGGTTCCCTATATATGAAGTTGTGACAGCATAGGCCACAGCACACGCTGCAGTTGAGATGGCCACAATACACAGAGTGCCACCATACAAAATCAGAAGACTTCAGCCTGTACAGAGTATCACCATACCACATCAGAAGGCTTCAGACATCTGCCCATAGAGAATAACATCATTCCACTTCAGAAAGTTGCAAGGATCTGCCCTTCTTGTTCTTTAGCCCAACGTTTTATACCCTCATGTTGATGCATTGCACCTGTGTGCCCTCTGCTCCCTTTGGGGGTTGGTCAGTGCCCCTGGGCACTCCATGGCTCAGTGCTGTCAATGCTGCTCACCTGCTTCTCACAGCTGTGCCTCATTGAAGATGGGGCTGGGCTGCAGCCCCATCCCAATGACCACAAACTGTATACCTACAGAAAGTCATAACCCTTGTGAAGTGTGAAAGAAGTACAAAGTTCCAAAGCTATAATTTGGTATTTGTTACTGATTTACTTCAAGATATGCCCTTAAAAGTTAGATGAGAGATTGCAACTCAACTGACAAGGCAAATTTTCTGCTTAAATTTTGAAGATGTTGCCCATCTATTTGGAGATTTCTTTGGAGTTAAAAAGGAATTCAGGAGATTTTGTCTGTTAGAATTCTTGCTTTCCTTGATAGCGTAGTAAATTTCAGTCTTAAAAGAAGCATTTTCATGGGAGACTGTGAACATTTTAAAGTTCTAAAATACTGTGTAGGAAAACTCCCACAGAACACATGATGAGCAGAAATATATTGCCATAAACTTCTGTGGAGTAACTGAATTTGAAAACCATATGCCAAAAATTGAAGCTTTATGACATTTATATGAACACATAGGTGTTTAGCTGAATGGCTTTCTTTACCCATCTCTTAGATTTTTGTCACTCATGTACAGCTCTGTCATGTAAATTAAGTTCCTTCTAAGTCCCTGAAAGCTTTGCTGTTACCCTTTGAGGGATCAGGGTTTGGTCCCTGCCCCCTAAAAGTACCAGGAAAGAACACACAAAACACAATGTGCCCAAGTAATAAAACATTTTCATTTGTACTCAGATTTTCCACATTATATTACCTATATTTATATTAAGCTGAAGATTCATAAGAAGAAAGTGGAACATTAAACATAATTTGGATAAAGATAATGAAAGTTCTGAAAGGTTTCCTTGAAAAACTATTGCTTCTTAAATAAAATCTTCCCAAAAATCACTGACACTTTTTAAATGTTTCCTGGACTTGGCTAGAATCTCATAAAGTTACTGATCTTCATGATGACTGACAATGAATTCTATGGTTAAGCTGTGGAACCCTCAGCCATGAGTTACTATTAAAGCCAAACTCATAGCAGAATTCAAAGCTCAATTACACATCTTGATCCAAGTTCTTGGCTCCAGTTCTTTCTGTTGAACATTGCTGAGACAGCACAAAAAAGACAGAAAGAAGATTTAAAGGGGCAGAATCCCTGATACTGAAAAATCTTTGACTGAGGCAATTGGAGATTGATATAATGCCACACAACCCTAATTTTAGTTGCTAAGAGATGGCTCAGGATTGAAAGAAGGCAGGGAAGTGGGTGATCCTCGGCTACCTCAGATGCTGAATCTCACATGCCACACCTTGTAGATACACTTCTATTCTCACAGTTTGTGGAGCATATTCTGAGCACTGCTGAAAAAACCCAAGGATTTATATAGATACAAAAAATGAGGATTAGATGGGATAAGTTCAAAGGGGCCATGCTGTTCTAAGATGTATAAATACATTACAAAACAAAAGTTGCCTGCTAGTTATCTGTTGAAAATCAAGATGAAGACTCTTTTCCTATGACTTCCTCCTTGCTTCACCAAAATACCTGGAACTGATCATTAACAGAGGCCGACTACATATTTGGAATACTGGAGGGATTCCAGGTATCTTTCCTCATGGCTTTCCTCTGCAGCAGTACTGTTATCACATAGTAATGCAATGCCTTCATGGAGATAGGAAGTGTAAGAAAGAATATTCTGCCTCTTTTTTCATGTTTAATGATTGAAACAAACAAGATATAGCAGAGTCAGGCAAAAAACGCTGGTTTATGAAAGTCAGTAAAGGGAAAAGGCTTCTTTCATACTGTAAGATCCAATCCCACAATACTGAATACTGCCATAAGTATTCTTGGATATTACAAGGCATTGAGAAAATACTACATAAGCAGCATGTGCTCCAAATACTTGTTATAAAATATGCATAAGCTGTAATTGCCTGTGAAAGCTGAATTTTGATAAGAAGAAGTAATAATTGTGGTTTTGGCCTTGATCCTTAAAAAGACGTCTCACAATAATAAAATTGAGTAGCTAATACAGAAATCATTATTATCTTATGAGAAATGTAATAATTCTGCCTAACTAAATTGACAGACTATATCTGGAGTATATAAATGCATTAAAACAGATAAAATGGCACCAGTTTACATGAGGTTGATGCATGATGTTCATTGCTATAAACTCACAAAACAGTAAAAAAAGAATTCATCTTAAACTGTCACATGCTGAATGCCAATTCTGTTATTCAGTTACTGTTACTGGAACGTGCTTCTCATAGGACCCAAGTACACAGAAACAAAACATGGTTTGAGTGCAGTCACTGGCAAATGACAGCAGCAGAGTCTTACATTGACATCTCTGATTACAGCATGAGGCTCAGTATGATTAGCAATAGCTTGCTCATTACTGTCATTTCTACATTTCTTTATATCTTTACAGAGTGCATGTTGTCAGGGTAGTAAATATGCTAATATGCTAAAAGATAGGAGACCATGTTGTACAGCAGCTGTCTTTCACAAACCTCCCTGCAGCATTATCCACAAAGTACCTGCTTGAGAAACAGAATTGCTGTGAGAGAGAGTCACAGTTATGGCTGGAGAGGAGATTTCTTACACGTATCTTCCAATATGAGGGCAGAGACATGGGACAAATGTCTGCCCCCAGGAGACCTGCACAGGCAGAAGAGCACTGAGGTGACTGGTTCCTTTAGACCTGTTTTGCTGAGGAAACAAGCTGTTATTTTTTTACTAGCTGGGTCGTTTGGGTTTTGTGGGCTTGTTTGTTGTTTGGTTTTTTTGTTGTTGTTTTTTTTTTTTTTATCCCCAAGCACCAGATAGCATTGTTAGGTACAATAAATTTCAACAAATGCACAGATCAGAAACATATTACATGTGGGTCCTCCCAGGTCTTCACCATTTTCTTTTTTTTTTCTTTATTGAAACACTTCAAAGGACTGTTCTTACCTGCAAAAAACAGCTCTTTTAACAGTGGTTATCATTGCCTCTACAAAAAGCAAGAATACAGAGAAATACTTTCTTTTTTCCCTGATTTAAATAACATGCAAAGTTCAGTTGTCAAAAGACAGTAAAACCAACATTACTTGTGCCCTACAGTAACCAGTGCCTTGAGTGAAAGCTTGTGTTGGAAAGAAATGCACACACAGCTTGGTTTAGGAGTGCCATTGGAGTCACTGTTATGATGTTTGCATCTTTGCACGCATTTGTGGTTAAAAGAAACGTTCTGCCACAGCAAGTAGTAACTAAAAATACCCAAAGTTAGTTATTTGAGTAGGTCAAAAATCTTGAAAATGCTTATTTAAAATACTTGATGGCTCTTCATACCTTTAAAGGCAGGAATAGCATCCTTTGGAGATCAGTGTCTGAATACCAGAAGGGGGCTGTTCACTCTGAGCACTCCTGCCAGAAGTGTGAGTGCTGAAGAGGCTGCACCCTCCCTCAGTGCCCAGAGCCCCTCGGTGTGCACCTGTGACTGTGCCCTGGCTGCCTTCTGGCTAAAGCACCTGCACATCCATCCCATGGAATCCAGGGAAGGAGAAGGTGTCAGTGGAGAAAGTTAAAGTGCACCTTGGCTTCCCTGGTTTATGCAGAGCTCTGTGCTGTCAAGAAGAATCTAAGCTCTTTCTAAGCTGGCTGGCTGGGAACTAGGTAGTTGGCTACCTGGAAGCAGAAAACCACAGAGCTCTGTGCAGGTGTATTGCCCTTTTGAGAAGCATTTTCTTCTGGCTGGACCTCCCTGCACAGTCAGAACCCACCTGTGGAGCAAGTGCTGAGGGTTGGGAAGGGAGCTGTGCTCACCATACTCTGCATGCAGGAAAGGAGCAGTTGGCAAAATCTCAGCAGAACAAACCTCAGTTTGCTGAGAGCAAAGCTCAGGCTGAAGCTGGTGTTATCTTGGGATTCATTACTGAAAGTGTAGTTTTGACAGTTAAAAATAGGACTGGAACCCAAGAACACTTTTACTTACCTTTAGGATTTTGGGGTGGGTTTTTTTTTGAAATGTGCCTTTGTATTGGTTACTGTTGACTGCATATATATTCAGCACACTGCCAAGAACTGACAACAGTTTTCTCTGTGCACCCTGACAGCCATTCTGCAGATTCTCTCCTATGATTTATTGAGTAAGTACCACCTGCTCACACTAAATAAAGGGTAAAGTGGGCATAGATGGCAAGAAAAGGCAGCTCAACAATTGAAATAATCTCATTATCCCTTCTGAATTGCAGAAAGGGTTCATAGCAGAGATATGGAGAAGGTGGACAAAGGCTTTAAAAAAGTCTATTAAAATACTTTAAATAATAAGCAAAAGAAGACAGAACTTTGAAATCTAAGAACAAGGAAAATAGAAAAGGAAATACAGAATGGGTAAGAGGAAAAGAGATTTGCATTAGCAGCAGATAAGAGAAAATACAGGAAATTTATTTTTAATGGTGCAGATAATAGAGGAAGAAGAACTGAAGGAAAAAAAATAGAAGCAAGCACACAAACAAACAGGAAGAATCTGAGAATACACTTGGTAATACATTAGGAAATAATATGAGGAAAACCTCTGCCAGTATAGCCTGACCCAGCCTGTCTCAAGTCTAAAAAAGTACAGATCATTTACACAGACTATCTTTTCAGCTAGTAACTTCTCACCCAGGCTAAAGCAGCTGATATTTTCCTACAGTGCAAACATCATCTGAGCAGAGTTTTGGGTCACTAATATCCCAGCTTACATTCAGACCACCATGAAGTCATGTTTTTAAAAACACCACATACAGATAAGTGCTTGTGAGATGGGAGTGGGCTAGAAGAGGCAGGTTGGATACCTGGCTTTGCCTACAGGTAAAAACATATCTGTAATCAGTTTTCTTTACCTTGAACTGCAGTTCTTCAGTACTGTGAGATTATTTTAAAAACACTTTGTATGTTTTTAAGAAGGGGACCTCTGTACTGCAGTGATGATATTCAGGCTCTACCCAGCAAGGCATGCAAGGAATATTGTGGTTTTGAGTTTATCAGTGATTACTGCACAGCTTACACAGACAGCTGCCTGTGGCAAGTCCACATCAGTGTGAGGAACCACCCACATAACTAAACATGTATAAAGCTCCTGCTCTATGACTCACAAGATTCACTTACCATAATACTGAGCTGAGCAAAACGGGCAACAGGACTTGATGAATGCTTGCCTTTGTATTCTACAGAAATTTGCCTGCATAAATATTTTATTTTGTTTAAATAAAAATATCTTAAAATGTTTTTTCTACTGTTCTGTTCAAATGGTATTTGGTTCATAAAATGCTAACTGTAAATTCACATCTGGCTAAGCTCAACATTTGTCTTTGTGTTCTTCATTTTATTTTTTCTTTAAGGGATTTTGAGTGTTAAGGATGATAAAGTGCTGACATTTATGGGAACATTCCATTATTATAGTTTGTATTTGATAAAAGTATTTGATTGAACTTTACAAATAAAATCCCTTCATGCTCCAGCAACTCTAGTTTATAATGGGAAGTATAACATACTATTTTTAATATTTATTATTTTGAGGAAAAGAAATTAGATAAAATTCCACCTCAAGATATTCATATCTAGGTGGCAAGCGGATCAACTACAAATAAGACAGGATCCTGGTATAAGAATCCAGAAGTGAATGTTTTTAAAACACAAGTTGATGTCATATTAACTATTGCTCATCAATTGGCAATGATTGCTGCATGTCAGTTTTGCATAAATAAAGGGCAATTATCCCCCATGCTTTCTGTTTATGATAACTGTCATGAGAACATTAAGAGTACAGAATATATATTTTTGAATTTGGAAATATACCTTTCAGAGAAAATGTAAGAAAAATCATTACATACGTGCGAGTGCAGAAGCATCACTATGCTGTTTTCTCCTGCTGCTTGGGGGAATCCCAAAAAGTAATCCAACAAGATGATAGGATGGGGTTGATATGGTTGTTGTTGATACGTGTAATGATTCTTGAAGAAGATGCTCCTAGTATCTACTAAAGAATAAGTTAGTGGTATAAGAAAGTAAGACAGCACTTGTCATTCCTTGTGTTCTAGATTGTAATTTTCATTATTTGTTGCATTTCAAGTAAGTGATTTTCTGCACTTGTTACTCTCTCCAGTTCAGTGGAAGAAGTTTTGAGTGGGGAAAGCAGCTCTTAAACAAGTACTTTCTTTAGTGTAGAGAGAGAATAGTGACTTCTGAGACAGCAGCTTACAGTGGGTAATCTCTGTTATATGTTGTAATCAGGGGGAAACGGCCCTGAGGAGGTTATGTGTGAATACTCATTATCTCACTGCAAGGTGAGAATTGCAAGTGCAGGAATCAGATCTTGCAAAACATTTGCTTGTGACTTCCACAGAGATGAGCTACACAGTGAGTTGAGGTAGCAACATGAAAAGTGCTTTACTTCAGTTTAGCTTTACCACAGTAAATTAAAGTAGTAATATGAAAAATACAAAGATTTCACTAATGTAAATGTCAGTAATAGGATGATTTCCTTCCAAATATGTCTACAGAGACAGAGATATACAGATACTCCTGTATGCAGATGATTCACCCTGGAATAACTGCCCAGATAAATACAGGCAACCTGCTGACACAGTCTTTTTAGAGTGCTGCCATTGCAAGAGTCTTCTTCTTTCAGATTGAAAAGGCTCCATTACACATCTTGATTTGTGATGAAGAATGTTAGGCTGGTGTCAGAGAGCCTCTTTGGGTTGCCAGAGAGATAAAGAGATGTTAAAGACCTACAGGATGTTTCTAAAGGAGAAGAGAAAGCAGGGATTGTTCTAGCTGAGCTGCTAAGTTTTGCTCTAGGCCCAGCAGAGACAGCACAGCCTGAAGACCTTGTGCCTCAGCTTACAGCATTATAACTACAATGACACAAATAGAATTGCAGATCAGAATTTTGCCTAAAAACAATTAAAAATATGAACCTTGGGAGCCATGCCAATGTACCTGCTTGTGAGATAAAATATTTTATATTTTAGATTTATATGGAAAGTCTTCTACTATTTGAATTTTGCACAGCTTGAGAAATTAACAAAAAAACCCAATCCTAGACTGTATCTCTGCTCAATTTTAATTTAAAATTTATGATTTTTGGTATAAATATATAAAAATATATATATGTGATATATATATATATAAACTTTTATACATTATATATATATATAATGCACTTTGATTATACAATTTTTAATAGCAAAACACAAGTGTGTTACCAGCTTTCTGAAAAAAGTGTACTCTCCTGCAACAGAACCTGTTCCAGAACTCTTGTATATACTATAAATATATTTCTACTGCTTAATCACTAATTTGCAAGCCTGATTTTGTACTGGTTTGGAATTCAGTATTTTCCCTCAGTTATGATCAATGCTGAACACAGAATCCCAATGGAATAAAATTATTATTCAAAAAAACTCAAAAAACAGGGGAAGCCCTTTGACATTTACATCAAATGATGGCAATTGAACCATTAGATAAAAACAAGAAGATGAAAAAATAAAGTGATTGATTCAGTGCATCTTTCAAGCTGTGAGATCACAAGTTTGTCACTGAGAGTAGGGAGAGAAAGAATTTTCATACTAACCATTTTAGAGTTTTTAATTTTTAGAAAGTTTTCTGACATAACAATTTTGCAACAGTCAGATTTAATTTAGTGATGGCTCTGGCAAAAATTCTTCTTGAACATTTACTTCTTATCATCATAAAGTTTCAACTTATTTGCCAATATGTAACCAAAGAATAAAACGAGAGATGGGCTCAGATGTCAGGGAGAATAAATGTGAATGCTTTGGTTTCAAGATACTCAAACCAAGATACCCCAGAAGAAAACTTCAGTCCCTGAGTATTTCGTGCTCTTGAGATCACTCAAGAATTTATATTTCTTCATTTTATCAACTTTAGAATAAAATGTGATTCATACTTTCCCAATCCAGTATTTAAATAGACAGATAGATAGATTAGTAGATAGATAGACAGACAGATAAGTAGATACATATAGCTTGTGTTTAAGCTTCTTGTACATCCAAACATAGTTAAAATTTTATTTATCAGATATAAGTAGAATTCCTCTTTTGGTGGTTATGGTATGCAATTTATTTAAGAAATTCTGTTCATCTTTGAAATTACTCTTTTTGCTCATATGTCATACAGTCAAGATATATTTAACATCTTTACTATAAATAGTTCTATGGGGATGAGGATGTATCTTCTAAATTAGTAGAATTTCAAGCACTCATGAAGTTACAAAAATGGATCCCCAGTTTATTTTTTCAACTTGTTTTATGAATCACAGTTGTTTTTTTCTGCACCATAGTGGAAAAAAATAGCACAGAAAAAAGAATAAAAGTTATAATCAGATTAATAAAGTGACACTATGTAACTTTTTGCCTATGACTAAAGGTAGGTCACAATTTACTTGTGGTTTATTTAGCCAGTTTCATTTCTCAGGTCACAGTAAAATGATACCAGTATCTTTACAACTGCTGTCCAAAGTATTTCCTGCTATCCAGCAAAAGGAGAGTTATTTGACTGATCTTTCATCAAAACAGACCTACAGCACTTTGTTTACATTACCAACCACAGGGACTCTAACAGCAGCCTTTGACAAAGACATGTTGCTATGTAGGTTCAATGCATTTGGTTTCCTTATCAAAATTAACTCTTTTTATAGATGCAAGAACTGTATGTGCAGATTAAACAGATTTTGTGATGTGGAATAATTTGAGCCAGGTTTTAACTTTTCTTAAAACAGTTCTAATCTGGTGGGAACTTCCTCTAACTTGTAAATAGCCTTTGAAAATAGTTAGCATTCTTTGGCAAAGAGACAAAAATAAAATAACTTGGGCCAGGTTTTCAAGGCACGTGTCCATTTTTGTATGCCCTCTCTGTTTAAGAATGATTTTGATGACTCATCAAAAAAACAAGGAGAGGAATGGATGCTTGCTTCATACTTTTAGAACTAGCACCTCAGAAAGTTACATATCCTATTACCTTTGTTAAGGATAAGATAATTGAGAAGCATGACACTTGACATCTGAGGTTTTTACTTGCTCTTTGTGGGAACACAACAGTATAGCACAGTCCCACCATTGATAATTGTCTCAGATGTATTATTTAAACCCATCCAAACCAGAAAATTTGCTGCTTTCTACTAAAATTTAAACTACTTTGATCCCATCAACTCAATATTTTCCTCACATGATTTTTCAAACTGCAGTGGTGGTGACTTTTATATTTAATACATAAGAGGCCTGGATTGTTTATTTGATTGCACTTAATTCAGCAAACAAAATAGTCATTACTTCATCCAAGCCAATGAACATCTAATTTTACTAACTGGAAACATAAGTCAGATTTAAGGAAGTCTTTCATATTACAAAAAAAAAAAAAAAAAACCCAACAAACTGAATGGAATGAAACATTTGTGTATATGCTCAAAATATTGAATAATAGTAGAAACCACCACCAAGCTGAATTATGAACTGGAGTTTGTATGAGATCCTTCGTATGAGATCCATTTCTAAGTGGTTACAGAACTCTTGGAAAAATACATATTCATAGACCTACTTTGATCCTAAACTCTCTTTTCTAGTCTGACTGAAATGATGAGAAAATTTCTACAACTGATGAATTAATTTCTGTTAATGAGTCTCCAAGGTCTGCATTAAAACTGCAGGTCATAAAATAAATGCAACACCTTTCCTTTCTCAGTGAAGGATTTTCATGATCTTTCGTGATCTAGGAAGCAAAGTACCTAGATTAAAGCAGGAATACTGCAGGCTATGCATCATGCACCTCTGTAAAATCCAGTTAGGGATGTGGCTAGAACATTTTATCCAACTATGCTGTTATTTTTTGAATTTTAACAATAAGAAAAGTATGAAGCAGGAATGACAGATGTCCACCAGTATACAACAAAGCTCTTGGAAATCCTAACTGATGTATATCAGTTAATTATCTACACGTCCTCAGATGTGAGGTTCAATGGCAATAAGCCAATGTAACTCTGAAGAAACCAGCAGAGCAATGCTGATTTTTGCTGGTAGAACTCAAACTCCACTGGGGGGTTTAAATGTGGAGAGCATGAATTTATATAACATATAGTCAAATCAGACTTGCAAAGCCCATTGGTTTTGTAGTGCTGTTTCCATAATTCCCAATTTCTTTTGGGACACGTGCTTCAACTATGAAAATAAATTTTGGAGTCAATGTTGGCATAAATAGCTGACAAGTCTATTTTAAAAGTTTCATTTGATAAAATGGCTTTAGTAAACTCAATATTAAAGAAGCACATAAAATTGTGGTTTGAGAGGCCATTCCCTGATAAAATCAACTTTGTTTTAATGAGCAAGAGTTGAGAGAGTGTTAATGGGACCTAAGCATGTTTTGAAAATAACAGTAAGCAGTAATTCACACTGGCATTTCCCTGTGTGGCATTTGAGGGTGGATCAGGTCACACTGCCAGCTGTGAAGTGACAGCCACTGCAGGCACTCAGCTCCCTCTATCTACACTGTGTGATGGCTGGGCCAGCCCTGGTGCTCTGGGCAGAGGCCCAAAGCCTGCAGTTCCCTCTCTATGATCATGTGTTCCTACTACCAGGTTGGAAAAAGATGGATGCAGATGCTGAACATGTTGCAGATCATAGTTGAGCTGGAATAAACTGAGATCACAGTACAGGAGAACATGACCTGAAACACATCACCACCAAAGAGGGGAAAAAAGGCATAATTCAAAAGGAAAATAACTACTCTACAACAGAAATAAGTAAAAAACCTCCATATGCATTTTGATTTGTGGGAAAGCTTGAGCAGGGGCCATTTCAGTTTTGGTAGAACGGATCCTACTTGATGAAATCACCAGAGAGCAAAGAAGAATTTTCATGACCTCCCACTCAACAAGAGGCCCCACAGCCACAGAAATAGTTTGTATTGCAACGGAACATTGCACAATGCACTGCATGGTGCAAAAAAATCATCCTTCTGGAGAGAGAAAAACATTTCATAATGATCTGTCTGCAATATTTGGTTAACCCTTCTGCTCTGAAGAATGAAATATAGTAGCCTGATATTCTAAATTTAGAAAAAAATATTTTAAAAGTGTTTTTAAAGAAAAGTTGCATTTTATTTCTGGGTTTATGTGCCCATAACCCCATTTTGAAAGTCTCTCAGTCATTGCTGTTGACAAATCCAGCTAATAAATTGGAAGCATATCAAAAATAGGGAGGAATTTAACTTACAAATCATAGTGCTTTAGGCTTTAACCTTCAAGAAAAATTATATCCCCCACAAGAAGACATTTACTTAGTTATTGACTCTTCTGTGTTTTCAAATCATGGTTCAAACTTTTTGAAACCCCTTGAAAAGAAAAACCCAAGAATAGATCAAATTTAAAGGAAAAAAATGTGAGAGCAAATATGACTGAAGCTGCTTTGCTTGATTCAAGATTGTTTTTCTGTGTCTATATTCTGCCTGTGAAGGACAGAGGAATAATTATGTCTCTGACAAGCTCATTAATTTTTTTTTAAATTCTAACATTACTACTTAGCTAACTTTTTTTTTCTTTTTACTTTTATGGAGATACATGTACTAAAATATTGAGAAACTTCTGTGTCAATGCATATACTGATTTCCACTGAAAATCATTTACATCTTTGTTTCAGTCTCTATAAATCAGTGAGTGGTCCATCAGGCTGTGTCTAATTCCTTTTTCTCTGCTGACAAAAGGGTTCTAGGATTCATTATAAGATTCTACATCTAAATTTGGACAATAAACAGTGCACTTATATGTTGGCTACAGTTGGTACACAGTAGGCCACACAATTTTTGTCAGCTCAGTAGACATCAGTAAAACACTTGTGGTAGTAGTCTCTTACTTAGAATATATTTTTAGTACTCTTTTGCATTTATCTGAAGGATCTTCAAATACAACTGTGAGCTTATATAACCTATATGGAAGTATATAGCTATCTAAAATATTTACTTTATAAACAGAGATACTGAGGCAGGTCGGGTGAGATTTTTCAATGTGATGTCACTTCATTTCAAACTTTAGACCCTGGGGGCCTTGCTGTTCATAGGTTCACATAAGGAAAGCTTTCATTAACTTACAGGGCCTTTGTGTTCAACACATTTAAGCATCTGTCCTCCTAGTTGCTCCTAGAAACCAAGGCATTCAAAATCAAATACATAATCCAGCATTTCTTTGTCAAACATGAGCTGTAGGTCTCTGCACATTAAGTTATAAAGCAACATATACTACTGTTAGCTACACTAACATCAGTTTTAATCAATGTCCATCATCCTCACACCTGATCTCTTCCTTTCCAAATCCTCCAGGTGATCTTCTGCCCTTTCAAATTTCTTCATAAACCTGATCCAAAATTGTGTCCAGTTTATAGCAAGATCTTTTTCCCAATGGTACTATTAATCTATTCTGAATACAAAAAGATTCTTAATGGTTTTTTCCTTTCTAGAAGATAACTTTTAGGCAGAAGGCCAGGATCCTAGCTCAGGTCTCCCTCTCCTGCCCCTTTCTCAGAAGGAAAAGTAAGTAGCTCTTGCCTTTTTGCCTGCATCCATTGCTGACTGCCAGAAGAATTCCTGGAGGCCAGGGGCATCTGAGCACACTGACTTGGAACTGGATTGACTTCAGCCAGCTTGGAGAGGAGGGAGCCACAAAAGCTTTAAAGCTCTCACTTCCTTTTCCATTTTCAAATCCTTTGCCAAGGGCAGTGCATTTAGTCTGGGGAAATCTAGCCACAGGAATCTGAAATCTATTTAAAGATGTACATTCCTGAAAGAATAGTGATCCAAATCTGATTTTAACTCAAGCACAATTTGAAGTTTGACTTAACCAGGGTCCAGAACCATGGAGTTTCAGATTCCATAAACAAAGTGAGCATTACTACCTACTATGATGGGGTGAACAAAGTGCTTTCTTTGAGAGTGTAAATGTATTAGTTCTACTGTTTTTTTTTTTTAGAAAGAGTTTGCAGGCATTTTCTGTTCCTGGAATTAATTTTCTTTGGGTTTGGGAACCAGACTGGGAACTTGAGGAAGAAATCCTCACAACTACAGCCTTCCTTTTTAGTCTCTGGCATATTTCCTTTACCCCTCTTTTCAAGTGGGAAAAGATCAGGAAAGTTTGTTCTACTAAGAAGAAGCCATTTCCACTCATAAGCTTGGGTTGATAACCCTAAAACACCAAACTTGTACTTAAAGTGCTCAAGTGCCCTCAGATTTAATTCTAGCCAAACAGTTGTAAAGTTTTCTGAGCTACTTTGATAACTAATTTTTATCATGGGATTATATAAGTAAAATTTTAAACCCCATAAAGTTTACAACTTTCCTGCTGTTACATTGTTTGAAGAATATGATAGGACAAACTCTTAGACACTAGAATTATGTGTAATGAGTGTCAATGGAATTAATCCTGACAAATACAAGATTATGTTTTCGTATGTTTATTAGCCCTGTTTATATTGCTCAACAATTTGAAAACACAGATCGTTCTTCATGTATGTATTTCCAGATTTAAGGAAGATAATTTTATTGTTAAATTAACTTATCTTTTTGGTTTTAATCATTCCTAAAATCTTTTTTCCCCTTCAAATAATTTTCATTTCAATGAAAACAAATATTAAATCATAAAATTCCCTCTAGTTTATTAATAAATGTAATGTCACTTCTCTGTCAGAACCAATACCAAAATAACTGTGTGTGGATTGCTTAATTTCAGGGCTTCACTTGGAAAAAAATAGTAAATCTGCAATAAATCTGTTCTCAAAAATTATGTAACATGGTCTTTCCCAACTGTATGCCAGCAGTTCTCAGAGCACTACAGAGACACAGGCTTTTTGATTAAATGCTGAGACTGGTGGAGTTCAAATGCACTGGGCAGTGTAACAAAACAAAGAGCAGTGAAACACTAATGACTGACAGTGGCATTAGCACAGATTTTTACATACAAAGGGGACATAAAGCTGATAAGCTACAACTGACATACTAAGACAAATTGTTTGTGGGATTTTAGGTAATTATAGAGATTTTTACTAGTCCAGATAGATTTCCAGTGCAAGATGTCTGGGGAAAGCTTCTTGAAATTTACATCATCAAGGTTTTTTGATGAGCCAGCTGGCTACCGATTTCTCTCTCTTATGCGGGTAATCCCATAAAGTAACCACACTTAGATGAAAAGCTTCCTGTAGGGTTGTTTAAGGGATAAGGTTACAAAATTGAAAATGGTTATGGCTTGCTTGTCTTTAATTTCCATCTCCTAGTTTCTCCAATCAGTCTTCCTCTTCATATTAAAATGACCTCACTAGGTCACTGCATAAATTTGGCTGTACTGGATTAGAAAAGTCTTTCAGAGTGATTGGATTCAGTGGTCTTTACCTTCCAGGTCTGGACTCCTCTCTCAGCCCCACCTACCTGACATGAACATGCACAAGGATAACAGAAGAGTGCTGCAGAAACTGGACCTGCTGTCCTACATCCTATTTTTCCCATCTAGAAAGCACATGATTCTTTTTCCTCAGTTTCAGACAAAAATAATTTCTGGGCTATAATGGTCTGAACAACTGAATACACAAAGTGATTTCTTCAATGGCTACAGTAGATCAAGCAGAAGAGAGATGTTGCTTTGGTATACAACAATTTTATGGAACAACTCAAAATGCGCAGGCTAAGACAAAAACATATTCAAGATCTAAAGGTAGTTTGAAACCAATACACATAATGAAAAGCCATTATGTAGCCCATTTTTCAATGCAGTAAGGATTCCTACAGTGTCCTTCACACTCCAAATTTCTTGAGCTGTTTTACACTAATTCAGGACATTTGTCTGAATCCCAGCATGTGTAGTGCACTTGCTGTAAATAGTAAAATGGAATAAGCCATTTCTGGATTGTTCACCAACACAGAAATACCAGCTGAAAAACAGTGGTAATGGAAAGTGTAGTGTCTCTCACATTCTTCCCAAAGTAAAATGAAGAATGCAAAGGCAAACAGGATTACCATCAATCCTCTCTACTGCAATCCATCAAGCACTCAAAAGCAAGTACCATTTCCAATGGGTACTTCATAGAAGAAAATTAGTTTTAAAGAGAACATGACTTGCAACATTGCCAAGTAATGCACTGTTCCAGGACACAGCCATGTGCTGCAGGGTCTCACGTAAAACAGGAAATATTTGGCTCCAGTTTCAGCCTTAGGCCATGATCCAGAAATCTGATCCATGTGTGTACACTACTCAGGCTGGAACTTCTGCACCAGTTGGATTCAATTGCATCAGACTTCTGCAGACTTCTTTAAGAGAGGACATGGAAGCAGGTGGTGGAATGTGGGTGGGGGAATGAGGGAGGCAGGGTACTTCTGAAGAGTGATGAGTATTGAGGAGATTTCACAGCAGATGGGTTGAAATGCTTCAGTAGAGGTTAAGGGCTCTGTAAAGGGGTTCTTTCACTTTCTCACCATACCCTGGACTGGGATTCCCTCCAATTTATCAAGTTCTGAGATATGAGATCCCACCTCAGACTTCTTATGCCATGTATTCCCCACTCTCCATCCCTAAAGTGACCTCTGCTTCCCTTACTTTTCCATTTTAATTTTATACAGGATTGGGCTGTACTAGACCTTGACAGATTGCTATCCTCACTGAAAATTTCTTACCTTCACACCAGCAGCAATGAAAGGAGGGCTATGCAACAGAAAACAGGGGACCATTTCTCCAGGTATGAGTAAAGCCAGGAGTCTCAGGTTCGAAAGCCTGCTACCAGTCACTCAAATAGAAATATCAGCTACTTTCTAGCCCTATTAGCAATACATTTTGTCATTACAGTTAAAAAAACCCAGTCCTCACAGGTATGCTCAAGTATAATGTTACCATTGTAAAGATTCTGTTCTAAACACCAGCAAGAGAAGAAAACCAAAACTCATACGTTTCCCCTTCATGTCTGAGTGATTCTGCACCTGTCTTGCATGGTCTAGAAAACAGTAACTTGTAGTGCATGTTGTTTACAGGACTCCAAGATTTTCAGCCTCTCTCCAATGTTCACAGAAGACAATTATATGAACTTGTATAAGACAACTGATACACAAGCGTAAAGGTTCTTTACGTCCACCTTATAATTAACTTTGATAAAACTGCAATACTGCAGCAGAAATTAATTAATCCAAAAAAGGTCAAATGGTTACCCCAAATGATTTTTCTCTTCAATAAATTAAACCCATGAAAATACAGATAAAAGCTAACACCAAGTGAGCAATTCATAAAAACCCAGAATAACTATTAGAATACAGGATAAAACTCGCAGTGCTTTCTGTCAATATTTTAAAAATTCTGCTAATACATGTTGCAACACTTGCCCATAATTTGGCTAAAGGGGATGGGTTTTGGTATTCACCTCTGCTCTATTTGGGACTCATAAAGCATTCCTGTGCCAAGTTTTAGATCAAAATTCCTCAATGACCCAACCTAACAGTACTTCAGATTCATAATACACAGGATGTATTTCATTTTGCACAAAATCCCCCACCCACCTATTCAAAAAGGAGAAGCAGAAAGGAGACATTTCTTACAATGTAGTGTAGCAAACAGCTAGAGAATTTGGCCAGACAATAAAAATCTCAGTGCTTCTTTTGCCTGAGGAGGCTCAAATTGTAGTTTTGATCTTCTGGAACTCCTAGGCTTCTAAACTCTTAGGCTATATATCTTTAACAGATACAGAGTACTCTGCAGCCCTTCTCTTGAAGCTGAGTTGACACATAGAAAAGAACACTGAATTTTGGGGCCAAAAGCAGAAAAAGAAAGGTAGGCAAACTAGCCACATGGGTTGATTGCTCCCACCTGTTTAAGCTACTTGGTATTAAGAAAGCCAAGTCAGCTAAGCCAAGTTAGACTAGAAAGTACATAAAAATAAAAACAAGGATAAGGAGTTATGTTTGAGGAAGATGTCTGTAGAGTGTCCTTTTTTCCAGTGTCCAGGGAGTGTAACTGACCTGTGGCAGTTCTGTTTCTTCTGATACTGGGGAAGTTGAATGTAGGCACGTGAAGTTAACCCTGTTTTTACTAAACACATGCTCTTGTCCCTGAATTCTGTCCCAAAATAACTTTCTGGAAGTGTATCTATGTTTGTGATTTGTTTAGTTAATGTACTTTCAGTGCTCTGGATTTTCACTTTCTCATGATGCCATACAAGTGCCATTGTGAGGGACTGCCAAGAGAACAGTAATAAGATAATCTGTCTAACAAAGCCAGGCATTTCTTAGCTCAGCTTCAGTAAAGAAACAACTTGCCACACCAGCAGCTGAACCATGCTGTGTCAACAATATGGAATGTAACTTATTTCATGCTGCAATGTGCATTAGAACAGAAATCAAGGCATGATTACTGCTTGGTGTGTGGGTTTGTTCAGGCATAAGAACAGCAGTTTGAGAGTGTGCCATGATGGAAAACATCTGGCCCATTTGGGCCTTCACTTGCACAGCCAACCTGGATATGTCCACTGACATATCACTCATAATCACCGGCTTTATATCTCTGCTATTTATTTAGGAAACCTGTTAAATCTGAGAGACATAGGCTCTGTGTAAGAGAAGCTATCCTCAAGAAACTTTACTGTCTTTTTCTGAATCTAACAGATCTAACAAATCACAAAACTAACACTTTTTGCTGTCAGACATGAGGCATGCCATGGTGATGCCTTGGGCATAAGGCTTTGTAAGCCAGAAGGAAGAGGGTATTCTGCAAGAAAAGTAAGAGTTTGTACTGGTCTTGATTCATTTTCCCTCCAAAATTGCCACATCATTTATAAGGTAACAACAGGCAAGAAATTCAGATAGGTTTTTTTGACTGAAGGAGACAGCTCCATGCAGGAATAAAAACAGAAGAACAAAGTCTGTAGCAAAACCAAAACTAATTGTGAAGCAAAGTCTCCCAGTCCTAGAGTCAGAGAAGAAGAAATTAATAGCTGGGTACTTGGCTATTTTTCCTTTATTTTTTTTAAACTTTAGTTTAGCATTCTTCCAAAATATTCCCTTTCTCTTCTTGAGTGACAAATCAAACTTTTTAACAAAAAAAAAAAGTAGATAAGAACAAATCTACATTCTTCTGCAACATTTAGCAACTTTATGAGAGTCTAATCAGACTGCTGACTCTCTGTAGCTGTGTTTTTCATCACAGTGCAGATTTCTACTGCATTTCCTACTTATTACTTCAAATTATTTCTTGAAAAAGAGATCTAATAAAATTTTGATCATTTGCCCATGCTGTTATTTACAGTCACAAGGTCTCCTGATTAGTAAAACTTAGTGCACATATTTTACACATATTTTGAATACTATTTTTGTCTGACATGACTTTTAGAAACACAAAGCAGAGATAAAATAACTAGTGATACTGTCACATCTGAGATCCACAAACTGAAGCACCCCCCTCAGAGGGAGCTGAGGAGACAGAATAATTTATCCCACTGCACTGAAATAAAGCAGATGTGTTTTCAGTCAGTAATGCTGTAACCTAATGTAACTTTTGGCATGACATCTGAAGTGCCAGTGTGCTGTGTTCTGCTTCACAGCCACCCTCACACCACTAGATACCAAAGTGGGTTCTGAGAGAATTTTTATCCTTTATTTTGCTGTCTGCTTTCCTTCCCTCATCATCATACCTTCCCTCTCTCTTCTCCAAAAGGAAGTCTTGCAACAGAATCCAAAGATAAACAAACTCTTCCTTACACTAATCACTACATAATAAAAATAAAGAAGCACTAAAGAGGGGTTTTGTAGCAAAACATTGTAATGATATGAATAGAAGGCAGGATCATTCTGCTTCACTTTCTTCATGGGAAAAGTGGGAATTAGTAACAACAATAATGAAGAACCAGTACATTGGTAACAACATATGATGACTTCAAAAGAAGGGTCATAAAGTAGGTATATCTGTTAAATAAGCTCAGTTGTTCTGAAATAGTTCTCAGAATCCTCTGGTACAGCTGCAGTCCTGTTAAAAAAAAAAAAAAACCAACCAAGGAAAAACTTGCAAAAACACTTCCAGTGGTTGTAAGATTGAAATTTTACTTCTAGGGATCTGAGCCCTTAGGAAGCATGGGAGTGTTTTTAACCAAGCTTGATACACACAATTTCTTTAGAGTGAAGATAAAGAAGTTCTTCCACTGGGCAATTCAAGCACTCAAGTGAATATTTGCCATGGATCTGCACTGAAAGAAAGCCACTTCTCAATTAATTTTATAGGAAGCATGAGGACATTAGCCAGCTAATCAAGCCGGGTGAAATTAGGACCTTTAATTCAGCTGAACATTCTGTCAGGTTTTCTGCCAGCTGCTGGTGCTCATGCTTTCAATGTGTCTCAACCACTTTTTTGAAATGTATTTAAACTTCTATGTACTTCAACAGTTACTGAAACCTTATCACTAACATTTTCTATACATGAAACCTCTTCGTATGAGAAAGGTTTTGCTGGAAATATTTTACAAGAATTAACTCCTCATGAATTTTGTAAGAGAGCTCTCCTTTATAGGCACAGATAGTTAAATGTAGTTTGCACATTAGTAGTTTGATCACTAAGACATTGGAATGCATTAGGATTCCTGCAAAGCAGAACATTTTCTGCCTTCCTGTCTTCAGAGTCTGCTGTGTAAGTTAGCATTTTGCAACTATTTCTTAGAAATGGTATTGTAAAGAGGTGCAGTAGATTATTTGAATGAAAATAAGTTACTGTGTTCCTTTTCTTTACTTCCAAGGTGTGCCAACAGCAACAAAAAAAGGAGGAATATATTGCCTTACTGGAAAGAACAAAAATACATGCAAAATTCAAGAAATCACAAATTCAAGCCTTTATGCCACATAAATCCTGATCATTATCTCACTAAAAGCAGTGGAACATCTACCACTGATTTAATTGAAACCAGGTTTCAGACCTAAATGATCTTGAATGTAATTATTTTCTACTTCATGATAATATGAATAACTATAAAACAACCTAGAAATCTGAGAGAAAATAGTCAAACTCTCCTATAATGTCCTTTCTATTATATCTATTGACTACATAGGCACAACCAGTGGAAGTGAGAATTGTGAAATCCAGCAATGTATGGGGAAAAGGAAAAGAAGATGCAGGCACAGTTTTTAATTCATTATAATCAATGCTCTGCTGCACAGTGCTTCTGCCAGTTATTGGGAGTATGCATTTATAATTTGAAAATAGAGAAACAACACTATAGAAATACCTAGGATCCATGGGTGCTTGGCACCAAACCAAAAAGTGAATGCTTATACTAAACAAGCAACTACACATGCCCTCACTATCACCAAGAGAACTCTCTAGTACACAAACACTTCATATATAAACTTTGGCAGGGCCCTCATTTTTCTAAAGTTCCTGGCCAAAGCTTACAATGACAATATTTAATGCATAGTTAAAGGTTAAGCAATGTAACAATGCTTACAGGAGTCTACAAAAAGCTTGAAATTGTAGAACTGGCAAGGAGGATTGCTGACTTATCGTAATTGATTGTGAAACCGTACTGCTCTGGAGAGACTTCACCAACGCTCTGTCACGAGGAGACTTCTGAGCTCAGCAGTAGATGAAAGCAAGATCATCACCCATCAAACTCTGTAGGTTCCAGCTGTTGGAAATGCTACCTCAGAGGCTGGAACTCTGGAGCAGAGAGAAAAAGCACTCAAGAAATGGCTCCAAAATGATGAAATTTTCATTCTGCTCTTGAGCTGGGACTGGGAGACCAGGCAGGGGCATAAGCAAAAGCCAAGCTAAATCCCTGCAGCCAGCAGGGCCCTCTGTGAGAGTGATCATGAAGAGCTTTTTAAAGGGACACTCTTTAGTTAAGGACAAAGATGAAGATATATAAGAGGAAAATGAGGGAGCTTAAAAGGTGGGGAAAAAAATGAAGAGGATTCATTTGCCTCGAGGTTTCCTGTTTCTGAAGACAGAAGAGAGTTTCTGTTGAGACTTTTTGAGAGCAGACCACAGGATGAGTTCTTCAGTTATGTCTGCAGTTCACTCACTTTCTTAATTCAGGAAAAACTGGAATTTCATTCTTCGCTTAAAAACCCAAGTAGACAAAGGTGCATGCCTCCCCAGCAATGAGAATGTGAAGTCAGGGATTGGGCTAATTGTCTGGATTAACTTGGTAAAAGTCTGGAAAGTCCTGCTCTGCCTAAATAAGATGAAAAAAGGTACAAGTCTATAAGTAGGGTTTTTTACTCGTTGTCTTCATCACCTTCTCAGAAACTTACCTAAATGATGGCAACAAAGACTTACTAGGGAATATGCTATGAAGACACTTTAATATCAAAGCATCCAATTTATTTTCAAATACACTATAAACAATTGAACATTCTAACTCTGTCATTTGAGATACACAGATATGTACACTCAAATTTTAAAATATTTCTTATGTAGAAGTGACTGAAAAACAAAGATATTTTATTCAAAATGTCTTACCTTTCACAAAGAATATTCACATTTTTATTTGGTTTTGGTTTTTTATGAACTCTTATTGTAGGATGCTGATAAATTTTGAAAAAAAATAATCTTGATAAGTAAATATGAATCTTAATAAGTAAATATTTGGTATAGCAGATATACTTGTTCCAAAATAGTTGGTTTTATCTTAGAAGTAATTTTTTTAAGTCAAAATCAGTCATGTCTAATGGGTCTTCTGGGAATTCTTCAGAACTACTTCACTTTTTCAGATGTTTTCAAGCTATATGTTCCCCTGCATGATGGAATATATATTAATCTTCACTCATATCCTGTTAAATAAAACAATGTGTGAGTAAGAGTTATGACCACATTCTCTGCTCACATCACTGATTCATACAGAGAAGTTGCTCTACTGGGTTCTCTCTGTTTTTCCAAAATTATTGAATGCTATCAGCAAACAGCAGGCAGCAAGACCTGGAGCTTCTAGATCTAGTGCAAAACTCCATAAAATTGATTGAATCATCCAGCAGCTTTAATGAGATTTGGGTCAGTCCTTTAAAACTCTATTTACCTTCAACAGTAATTTCCTTGTACTGGCTGCAGTTTTAAATCATACCTCAAACCTCAAAACCTCAGCTCAGGGGACCACCATTTACTTAGGCAGTAGATTTTCTCTGACTACATTTAGAACAGCAAATACTGTGGTCAAACAGAGAAGAGTCAAATAGTTGGGACTGAGGAGATCTAAAGGTTCCATAATGTATTTTCCTTATTATCCGTTTTTTTTCCTTTGGACTCTCTATAGCGGAGACCCCTTAACTGAATGTCCTTTTGCAGCTGGAGTGTATTGGATATGTTCCGACTGTGCACCTTGCAGTTCAGTTTCAATCCAGAGGAATTAATTTGCATTCCTTGTATTAACTAAAATGTTACACAGAGAAAAATCAACTTCCTCTTGCCACACACACTCTACATATCAAAGCAGGAGGAATATTCCCTTTTCCTCCAGTAAATATCCTGAAAAGTAACATGTTGTGATAATACAAATTTCCCACTATTCTACCTTGGGAACATCACATTTAGCCAAACTCAGAGCTCTGAAAGATAGGAGGTGTAGAGTTAAGGTGAAAAAACCCACAACTGAGCTATTAACTACTGTTCTGTTTATATATTAGAAAAACTAATATGTGCTAAAGTCAGAAATATGGTATCCTCTTTGTAAAGGCAAAGGGATTGTAAAGTTCCAAACATACAAAGCACACTGCGTATGTGGCATCCATGTGGTGCTGTAGTTCTGTGTAGACCAGCTCTGTTTGGATGGGGTGAATCACCTAAAAAAAATATGATGATAGCTTGTCCTAGATTGATTTAAGTATCTTAAGTAAGTAAGAACCAAGACTGAAATATTCAAAACACATTGTTAAAAAATGTGAGTTTTGCTGAACTCTGTAGTTTTGAGAGAGGCAGGAATCTTCCCAGCAACTTCGATTCTTATTAGGCTGTTATTTAATTTCCAATGTCAAAACCAGAAATGTTCTTGGTGGCATCAGCATCCAGTTCCCCATTTTTGTTGACATACAGATGTGTAGCTAAAGAGCCAGCAAGTGGTACAGCATGCTTTACACTCCCTGTGTGCTTCTCATCCAAACTCTACACCTGGAGTACTGGAAAGCAGAATTGAAATGGGTTTTGAGGACAGTCACTGAAGAGGAGGTGAAACTAGAGAAAGGCTCATGAACTAAAATTTTTATTCCATGGTATTTACCATAACTGAAATATATGAGAGTACTTAAGATTTTGTCTTTTTTTCTCACCTTTATCATACTCTCTGCATCCCTCTGTCTCTGCAAGGGGACTCTCTTTACCCTCCAGTCTGAAACTGCTGCTGCATTTTCTGAGCATACATGATCAGGGTTAGGTTGCTCATGCACTCAGTCTAACCAGCATCTTTAAAAGTAGATTTGTAGGTGGTCACTGAATGTAAAATTCTGTTATACTTTAAGTTCCTGGGAAAAATATATGTCATCAGATACATTTTACAACAAGGTAGAAAAATGCCAGCTGCCAGAATTCTAATGATTTTCTAATGTAAAAGTATGTATGCAAAGCTATTTGCACATTTGACTCATGTGCTTCTTGAACTCACATTCTATTTGTTTCCAGTTTATACTGTATCCTTAGAAATTGTAAGATCAGAGATAATTTTTTAGAAGAAGTTGTTAAATTTAATCATTTACTCTTACTATAGAGTTTATTTTTAATATCATTAAAGAAAAGTACTCTAAAACACTTATCTTGGACTTGACTTTCTTTCTTTAGGGCAAATATCATAGGCTCTAAACACTTACAAGTGTTTAAAGAAACAAATATTGTAATGCAAATGCATACAAACATCACAAATGCCCAATCACAAGGAAGTACAGAAAAATACTTTGGATTAAACTAACTACTCCATTTTGATGTGACTGTCTTAATATTGTGTCTAGTAGGCAAATCAATGTAAGATAGTTTCAAAATGTTCTGTTTTGAAATAGCTGGAATCAAATTAATTTAAATTCTTAAAAAATATTTTCTCTCTAAAGAAGCTAAAAGTACTTGAAAGTTTTCTCAAAGCATACTACTTCTGATAAATCAGAATTTTCCATTTAAATATTACCAAAATATTACACCTAACTCCTAACATTAATTTAACAATAATGAGTTTATATTTATACAACCTTCCACCCCAAAGTATTTTATGTTTTTCACTTACTGAAAAGTGAGTATATTGTGTATATTTCCATAATTTTATTGTACCTTTGAGACTGCACTGAAGTGTTATTTGCATTTAATATCCTTAATGTCCATTCTGATTTCAGTTTCTACTCATACTCCCTTTGAAGATCAGGGTTCCAGGCAGTAAAATTCCCTTAATATTATCTGTTTCAAATATCTCTCTGAGAGAAGACATGTTTACTGAAATCTTATACCATTTGTCAAACCTGAGCATTTCTGTGTTGATTATACTTTCAAATACCAATGCTAGCAAAATCAAAGATGCAATCTCTTTATGTTTGAGAATTGCAAACACAGATCAGAAGGCTTTTTTCTAAGTATGCAAAGAACATCAGGGTCATTTGATGAAGGATATCAACTTTTTTATACAGCAAAACTGCTGAATTTCATGATAGATTATGTATTGACTGTGGTTTTTTCTGAATAGCTATGTGTAGAAATTAAAAGTTCAAGGTAATATCATTATGACATTTGTCTTTCAAGTAATTCTATTGCAGAACTACTGCTAAAAGATGGTGTTCTCAGGAAAAAATACAAAAACACTATCATTTATACAGTTGAAAAGGTTTTGTAGACAAAAGTGTTTTGTATTTGCAACTCAGAAGTCTGCATCCTCAATACATTTAAGGTATGCTATTAAAATCCGTTCAAGGTATCAAATTATTTTCAATTGTGTCTGATGATTAATGCTAGAATTTTTGTTCTGGTGAAAAATTTGAGTACAGTAAGAGACATCAGATAAGCTCTGTGTGATTTGAGTGCTACACATGGAAATTCATTCCCTCCCATCATCACTTCCTTGCCTTCTTACCAAAACCAGAAGATGAGACAAATCACATACTACCCTCATGGTATCTTTTTGCTTGCCTGACAGTTTACATCAGCTACACTTCAGTGCTTGTTAATATTCACCAAACACTTATCAGATAGTCAGAACCTGAGAACCTCAAAGAATTCAAGGGCTGAGTAAGATGTTGAGACCATCAAAGCTACTGCACTGCCCAGAGACAAAACAAACTATCCTTATATCATTTCTGATAGATCCTTGTCTAACTATTAAAGGGGATTGCGCTATATTGACAAGCTTTCTATTCCTGATCTTACTTATCTTTATTATTAAAATTAATTATTGAATGCTGACATATAATGTGCAGATCATTTCTTGTTGTACTGCCCTTCACGAATGTGGAATACATTTTAATTGTCCTTCACAGCAACTTTGTATTGGTTACAATTGCTGAGTTCTGGTGAAATGTGCCTTTTTCCTCTTGAAGGCAAATATTACTGCAAGACACTGTCCAATGAGCTGCAGTTACCTGCATTGTTAGGCATTTGGCAGGTTTGTCTCTAACCAGTTTTTTCCTACTGACACCTCAAAAATGCCCAAGTAAAAATTGTCTGTATGCAAGAAACAAACAGGATAATAGTAAGGTTTTACAAAACAGTTGAAAAAGGGAAGTTCTCTCTTGGAAATCCCACAGTATCTAAATTCATGGCTCTCTGTATTTATGAAGTTTCACTCAGTATTTATGTTAATTTGCCAGCATCCTATTTAAATAAAAGATATTTGTAACATTTTCAGTTCACCTCAAATTTTACTGAGCAGATAGCAGGCAATATTTTATAAATCTACCACAACTGGACAAGCTGTCAATAAGTCATCACATGACGTAAAAAACCCCCCACAATCCTGTTTGTAAGGTGGTAAAAACAAAAGGTATGCTATAATGAGCTTATCTACAAAACAAAAAAAATTTCCCCAAAGGCCAGAGACTCCCCACTTTTTCTTCAGTTTCTCTGGGAACCAATTACATCCCTTGAGTGTGCAAGCAACCTGTTCTCATCCTGTTCTAGGTCCTGACCAGCTTGATTTTTCAGCAATGTGACCAGGTGTGAACACATATCATCATCGAGGTGTAAGTGGCAAAAATAAATGTGTACCAAATTTACAGTGTCCACTCTGGCACATGGGGGTCTTCTGCTTTCTGGGGAGCAGACTAAACATGGACTCCATATGGAGCCTGGGATCATTTCTACCTGCTCCAAGTGATTCCTGATCAGCACTGTCTGCAAACACCAGCCATGGGAACAGCTTCAATGACTGCACCATTATTACTCATTCAGATCTTCTAGAAGCACTAAACTTGCCTACAGCTAATCATTAGAACTGCAAGATCTTACCACTGTTAACTGCTTCTCCTTTCTATTTGTTTCACTGGCAAAATATGTTTTCCTAGCTCCCTGACAGGCAGCTTCCTATTCCTGATTGGAGAAGGGAAATCCCAGACAGTCTTTGCTGGAAAGAGCAGCTTCCCTTCCCTCTCATCCTCCTATTAACTGAATAGAAACAGGAGACCAAGCCTACCATAGAATCAAAATTTAAACTCTAAATAGTTTGCGCTCTGAAGACAAACTGAAAGGCATCCACAGAATGATATGACTCATGTCCTCATACATGTGCCAAACCACTAATCTGCCTGTAGATTATATTTGTAGTTATACAGGGAAAATATACTTATCTCCTGCAGTGTTTCAATACAGATATTTTTTCCCTACCCTGGGTCACTGAAATAAGGGGTGTAAAGCCACAAACAGAAGTTAATGGCAAAAATTCAGTCTTGTGTGTATTTAATATTTAAACTCCCAAAACAACCTTGTTGCAGACATTTAAATGCATGTGGTATCAAATCCCTCTGTCTCTTACAACTGTCATGTGTAGTGTTCCATGCCTGAAATTTATGAAAGACTTAAAGCAGTTATGTGAGTGAGAATACTGTGATCATATGATACTGCTGTTTCCAATTCTTACCCTGTGGGTTAAAAATAAAGGGGATTTTCTCTCTAATTAAGAAGCAGTTAAACACCACCCCCCAAACAAATAAAGGTTACTCAGTTGTAATGTTATCTTTTGATTTGTTCTTTTGTGACATAACCAGATGTGAACAGCCACACAGCAGCAAAGATCCCAGACCAGGCAGGAAGAAAACCCAAAAGTCTCAGAATTCTCCAAAAGCAAGTGAGTCTCCAGACTCAGTTACTATGTAAACTCTATGCTTCTTAAGTCTTTAAAAGACTTAGTACAAGTGGCTTGTGGTTTAATCTTTTAATTCCATTGCTCCACAAGTTTCCTTGTAGGTTCATTGAGCAAGGAATTCAGCCTAGCTAATTGGGGCCCTTTATTCTAAAAGGGACTGGGTATGAAAAAATCTGCAGTACTGAAGCTTCTAGGAGAGTTTGGAAACTAACCTCCAAATTTATGTGACATAAAAGCCATTATCTTTCAGGGATTCCTGCGTTTCAGACTGTTCACATTTACAATCAGATGCTTGCCATAGGAGACACTTCCTTATCAGCAAACATCTGTGGAATGCACTCAAGCAGTTACTGCTAAACATACAAATTTGTGCCACCAGGTGAAAAAAAAAAGGCAAGAAGAAAATAACTTTCACATTTTGAAGATGTTTTATAGATACTGTGCATGGTTGTAAAATTTGCCGATTTGTTTGCTGAAAATCTTCAAAACATGCATACATGCATTCCTGATTGTTCTAATAATAATTCCAGTTTAGATTATAAATTACTTCAGAAATTAAGTAAATCTGGTTTAACATAGGTAGCCAGGCTTGGTTAATACCCTGAAGTTAATGGTTGTACGTTGAATAACATAATCAAGGTGGATAAGGTACATGAAGAAGAGAAGCTTCTACCTTGTGATTTCTTGGAGTAGGAATACACAGGCAGTAGCCAGAGGCAGACTAGAGGCTGGCAAGAAGGAACCAATAATTTCTGCTTTTGATGTGATGTTTGAAATATACACAGGGAAGTTTGTATGTTCTTTGTATGAATCTAGAATATTTTACTGATTTACATATATTTAATTCCAAAAAAATTAGGTTTGTAAATTTGAGCAAAATGAATAACAATATGTTATAAAAAACATGTGACAGCTATCCCAATTGTTTAAAAGTCTTTAATAATGAAAACAAGTGTTGAGGTATTTTATATTAAAAGGTACCTTAGCTTTATCCTAAAGCTGTTTCAGAGACAAAACAACATAGGTTGTTTTTGTTTTTTGAAAGTCAATATATAACATGATTCTTCTTAGATTATATTTATTAAAATTTTATATTACTATAAAATATTTAATTACTACATTAAAATAGGTATTAATGCAAAAATTTAAATATTTTAAATTTTGAAACTTTTTAATCCATTAAGAAACAACAAGCCCTACAGACTACAAGAAAAAATTTGACTTTTTTTGTCACCCTTGAGTTTGGATTTTTTTAAATAACATACCAAAAATGTAAGTGAAGTGATTACGCAAACCTAGTTTTACCCTAAAAATTGTTTGCCCATTGCCAGTATCCTCGATGCTGTAGTGAACATGAACACACAATTTCATGTCACAGACACAGTGTACACCACTGAATCATTTGGAGTCAGCATGGTTAATTTTCCTCAAGAGAAAATCCCATTCATGCAAGAATTTTGAATATGGTTTTGTTTCAAAGTAAATCCATCTCCTAATTTTGGTGTGGCTCTGCCTAGCCATAATCTATGATTTGCATTACAGTCCCTTCAGCTCAAGTTAGCCAGTTCCAAGGAGGTTTCATTTGATGTGATCTGGTGCAGTCAGAACATGGGCTGGTCTGTCTAAACAGCAGGGCAGCCGCTTCCCTCAGCTAAACCCTGCGTGCCCAGAGCAACACAGAACATACTCAAGAATTTTACTGGCAAAAGAAATGTAGAAAACTTTTTTAAAATGTGGGTCACTACACTTCTCAGAGTACATGGCATATGTTCGCAGAAATCCCAGTGAAATGCACAGGTGAACAGAGTACATCCAAAGTGACATTGATATAAATTTAGGGCTCACACCTTAAGGAAGCTGGTTGATGTCCTCATATGTATCAGCAGTGACCTGAGGTAACACTGCAGTGCTGACACTCATTACTATGAAGCACATTTCCATGCTGTCATCCAAGCTTTCAGAAGATAATCTCGCCCACCTTCTCCTTTAATGTCATGTTCAACCACCTAAGATAATTATGCAACCTTCTACTCAAGTGTAGGAAAGTATTCTTCCAGAAAAGTGCAACTCTTACCTGGCTTGTTAGCTTGTAAGATACTTTTAGCTATTAAGTTTTTTCTTAGCCAGAGTGCCAGCATTAAGCGCATCCTGGAATCAGCAGAGATTGCTGTTTTTGGAAAATCTGATTATGAAACTTTACTTCTGTTAAATGATGGTGAAACACTTTAAAAGTCTATGCTCTAGTTGCACAGTACAGTTGAACACAATGGAACAATCCACCACAGTGCTCAGGGATTGCTGCAATTCAACTACAAAATGCATGGCAAAGGCTATAAACTCTTATTTATCTATCTCAACACGAGGCCTTATTTTGGCTCTTTTCTATCTGTTTGAAATGGGGACTTTTCCCCTTCAAAATGACATCTTAGAAGGCACAAGGCTGTATTATTTCATAAGTGTTCATCATAGAAAATAAAAACCAAGATTATGGAAATGTTTTTCATTAGATCTTCTCAATGAGTATTGTTAAATTAATGACTGTGCAATTCTAAGAGAGCTACCCAATTTATCAACTACCTATGATGTTTTTCAAATCACATTTATCAAATATTTTATTTATATGTGAACTTAAGGAAGGAGATCAACTTTTTTATATTACTATATTGTTCTTCAACTCAGGATTGCAAAGCACTGAGCAACATTATCCCCAGGTGATGAGAGCTAGAGTTTGTGCATTCTGAAGGGGAAATGGCATGAATAGTCACAAGGCAACCCCAAACCTTCTAAACCTCAGTTTTTGGGACCAGAATTGGTCCCTTGGTTCCTGTGTTTAAATTAAAGGCTATATGTATCAAGTGTGCGGCTATATCATGCCCCATAGGGCTCAGAAACGCATGCAAAGTTCTGAATGTATGAAAGTTCATGGGTGCATTAGTGTTAACCTCAATTTATCACTTACCTAGAATCCCTTTCACTAAATCACGTGAGCCTCTCATTAGAAACTTAATTGTGTTCCCTTTCTAAGTCAACTGTTGTTTGCTAATGTATTTCGAGTATCTTTTTCTAAACACTGACTAAAGTCCTCCAGTATCTTTCCTAAAGATGGGTTTCAGCAACCAGCTCTGACTCTGTCTTCTACAATTAACCATCTCTGCTTTTCCTCATCTGTTTTGGTTTGTACACGTGAAACTCAAGCTCTCCTCAACTGGAAAAAAATGTTAGATACATCTCATTGACCAAGCACTCTTTTTAAAAGTGCAGTTCAATGAAAAACCAGAAACATTTTGTGGTGATGCTTCTTAAGGGATTTGTGATAAACCCTGTGGAGAGGCACAGAGCATCCTTAGTGCCAAATGGCGAGAGCCATGAGTTCTGCAGCTCTATGCAGCATCACATTAACATTTGTCACTCACATGTCCCCTTCACTTCTTTTACAGATATTTTGAAAATGTTCCAGTACATGCACAGGTTTCTAGTAAAAATGGACTTTCATATGGATGGTAAATTAAGTATTTTTTACTTTTAATAATTCATATAATTTGGGAGCATATTCTTGTACACTCTCAGGCAAAATTCCTATCCACCAAGTTAGTCAGGCATTTATAAAAATTAATTTCAAGCCACGATAATAAGACTTATTTTGAAATGAAAGCTGAACACATTTGTTTCTGGCATGGTCACACATTTGTTTTCATGCTGTCAGTTTGGGTTTGACATTAAAATCTCACAGAAATACAGACTTAGACTTCAAATATATTTTGCATTTTTCTTGAGTAGCTTTTTTTTAAAGAATATATTCATGTGAAACAGTTTGATTTCAACAGAACTGTATTTTTCCAACAATTAAAATATTGCCAGAACATTCTTAGCACTGCTGAGAAGGAAGGTGAGATGGATAACACTTCTATGTGAAGCTTCTGGTTCTCAAAAATCACATATCAAAATACTTCTTTCCTGTTCTACTTGCTTCTCCAACTGCATTATCACATAAAAAACTAAATTCTACTGCCTTTTCCCTCAGAACTTGGCCATGTGAACTAGGAAGACTGGCTGCAGGACTGTGAGACATGAAAACAAAAGTGGCATCTCTCTATAAAGTGAGGGTGTTATGGGACATGAGGATATTGCTACACTGCATCCACAAGACAAGCAGTACTCAAGGAAGTTGGAATAACAGAGCTTCCCCTTGTGGGAGCAAATGCATGGAGGCTGCCATCAGGGAGAGGATTTTAACTCCTTAACCCTTAGGACTATAGTGATCACAGTTCAGGTGTTCAGACCTGCACATTTACCCAGGGACACTGATGCTGTGCAACAGGGAAGATGCAGCAGGACATGAGAGTAGCCCAGCGATGAGAAGCATCCTCCACTGAACTCTCCCCTTTCTATCCACACTTCTAATTAGGCTACATTTGTTCACATACAGCTTTGCACCCCAGACCCACAGATGATTCATGTAACATAAGTAATCTCTAGATGGAAGGAAAACTTAAAGTATCATGGAAGAAAAGTGTAAAACACCTGGAAAGTAAACTAACAGAAGTGAGTAATTCAAATGGAAAAATAAAATTACTGTGAAAATAAAGAGCTAATATGAATAAGCAGCTAATCTTGGTCTGCAAGCCCCATAATGAAGTTTAGACTACTTTTAATATTTTTAGAATGAATCCTAATTTTTCAAAGTCGGGGCTGAGAGCTTAATTCTAACTGCTAATCTGTGCCAAAAATTCAAACATAAAAAGGAACCGCATAACAAAAAACTCATACCCTACTTTCAGAGTTCAACATAAAATATTTAAAGAAGAATTATGGGGATTTGTTTGAGCTCTATCTAATACAATTGCTACTTGAGTTTGGTTTTTTTTTTGCCCTAACATATTCTTTAAGAAATAAAATGAAGGAGTTCAAAATGTACATACATGTCACCACACATGCTGCAGTTGAGACAGCCACGATACACAGAGCATCACCATATAATAGCAGAAAGCGCCAACCCATACAGTGTAGCACCACTCCAGAAGGCTTTAAGCACCTGCATCGACCCTCCCTGTTCGCTAGCCCAGCCTTTTATACCCACCATGTTCATGCACTGCACCTGTGTATCCTCTCTACTTTGTGTGATTGGTCAGCACACCTTGGCACTCCCTGGCTCATCACCTTCAATGCTGTTCACCTGTCCTGCACAGCTGTAGCCCACTGGGGATGAGCCCCACTCCCAATCACCACAAACTGTGCCTAACACACACATTCTTTTACAGTTTTCTTAGTCACAATTTTCCCATTCATATCAGTAAGAATTTATTCACCAATAAAAAATGTAATCTGATGTAATTTACCTACCATTTGAGTATAGAAATATTGTTCTGTCTATTAAAGTATAATTTCATTCCACAACAGATTAGTTTTTGAGAGCCCAATTTTTGAAAATATTTTTTTTCCTTCCCTTCTCTGTGAGCACAGGGAATACAGAGAGTCTACTGTTCATTCAAATCTTTTCTATCCTAGGACAGTGCATTCACATTTTTTGCAGATTTTATCTTTACCATTCATGTTTTGAGATGTTTATGAGCCTATGACTTTCTCAAGAGCAGGAAAGCTACATTTCAGGATGCAGAAAAGAACTGTAGTACTGGTAGTAGTGTAGAAAGTCACCAAATATAATCAGCTCTCAATTACCAGTAGGGGATTATGTGAGTTACGGATTTACTGTGCAACCCTGAAAGGGAACCTGCTACAGGATACATTCTTGAGTCTAGCAGAGAGATGAGCCTTCTTCCCTGTCATGCTTCTCACCCAGCAATAAAGTCAGCACAGACTACTTTCTCCCAGATTAATTTCCATGTTTTCTTGTGTTGCATTACTGACTTATCCCACCATCCGCTGCCCTGGGAGTCAGAAACAGTGTGGCTATAGCACATATTTTAGAGAAATGTGGATAACATTCTGACATGAAAATTTGCCTAGGCAGAATCACAAGTCACCATTAGACTTCTGCACAATATTAGGAGGATTTTGCAAGCTTTTAGAAAGAGAGGTGATTATAATCCTCTCCTAGGACATGATTATCTATGTCAAATTAATTCTATATTCAAAAGTACAGAAGTGCTGTTAGGATCACAGAGAGCGTTAATATGGTTATAACCGTCTGTATGCCCCAAAGGTAAATAACATTTGCATGTGGTGCTCTGACACTTTCTTGAGGCATGTTCTTCCTTCTCTGTGCATAATTCTCACCACTTCAATTTTCCTTTGAAGTTTGCATCTCATTAAAACATTTCATTTTGCCTAACAATGTGTGAGCAAAACCATAGGTATGACAAATCAGCATATTGACAGCGAAGGAACTACTGCATTGTACATACAAAAACTGAGTTCTATGTGTTTTGGGGTTTTTTTTCAGAAAGAGAAGAGAAGCCATGTTACCATGAAAGTGGTATTTTTCTTAATACTTATTATTTTTTTGCCTCAAACATACTATTATGAAATATATCTTCTGAATTTCAGATGTCTGTTAGTGTAAATTTCAGTCGGATTTTTCCTTAATGTATCAGAATATTTAGAAAGTGGAAATAGTGAAGTCAAATAGTGTCTCATTGGTAAAATGAGAAACAAAAATGGGAGTAGTGCCTATCAGAAATATATACCACCAGTAATGCTTATCACTTTCTTTTCTAAACCCTAGGGTTCACCCATTAAACCAATATTTGCCTATAAAGTTAAAAGGCAGATTTAAAAAATCATGTGAGTTATAGTTCTTAGTTTGACATTAGAGCATTGATGGTAAAAGCAAAAGAAAATATCCCTAAAACTGGGAACACTGCTACATAGAGTTCACTTCTGCTTTAGCAGGTTGTTTTTTATGTTGCAAAGATTATATCAGAAACATATTGATCTAATACCTGATTTCAAGAGTCAAAGAATGTTCTTGCAAGTGTGGACAAAGAAAAGATTATTCTGTGAGCAACACTGAAAGTTCCTGAATAATCTATGGTTTAGATATGAGTGCTTAGACATTACAAGATGGCTAAAAAAGCAAATAAATCAATAAAAGCTATGTTCTCTAGCTCACAGTGATAAGATTTATTTACAGCCAAATGAAGGATGATTTTTTAAGAGAGAAGAGGGAACTCTTGGTTTTCCTCTGCAGATCAGTCTGAGCAACTGAACACCATATAGTTATAAATAAATAAAAAACTTTAAAGTGCATATCATTAACTTTTTCAGTTTAATGAGAAGTTTTAAAAACTACAATGACTGACAGGTCTGTAGGAGTGTTTTTTGTCTTACCAAAAGCAGGTTGCTATAACTTTATCTATAAGCTCCCTTTATCTATAAGACCATGCAGAGCTGTTCTTAAATATCATTAAGAGAGATTTTAAAAAGGCCATCACTATTTCTGGACAGAAATATTATTGTACATATATAAAGATGTATGATATATATTTATAAATATATACAGAATGTAACACATAAAAAAACCTCCTAAAAATATGAGATAGTTCACATGTACATGTGCTTCATGTCCAGTCTTGCAAATCTGAAGGGAAAATTTTGATAGATATCTCAAAAGACCTGTGGCTGCATAAAGAAAAACAAAATTGCAGGTACTTTGTCTACAATATTTTGCCTAACAGCCAGACTGTCACTAAATGTACTTCAGAAAGTTACCTAAATAAATGCCTGCATATCTTCTACTTTGGAAGAGCTTTGTCAGGAGCTGAGAAGTGGTTTCCATCCAAGCAACAATGTTCTGAACCTTGCCATGTCTGTGCTCAGCAAGTGCCTTGCTGAATCAAGGGTATGACAGTAAGATTCATTAGGCAAAATCTTACTGATAAACACACTGAAACAGCAGATTTGTAGCAGTATAACAGCGCAAAATATGTCTGATTTTTAAATAATAGCTTGAAATACAAGTGGGATTGTGTGTTTGCATTCTGGATGTTTTTGTTTTTATTTAATAGTATCCTTTTAAATTACAAGAGAGACTATACTTTCTCACAACAGATGAAAGAATGTTGTTCTTGTTTCAACACCTCAATAATTAAAAGCGAAACAAGTAAATTTAACCATACAAAGTTTTTATATAAAAATATTTTACAAGTTTTATTCTGAGTTTTTGTTTAGTTGAGATTTATTTTTATGAAGTGCCATAAACCTCTGTCATATTATAGCTACAAAAAGAGAAGGCAGTTTTTTTTACAAAAAAAAAAGTTAAAAGCTAATCAGATTTTTCTGTGTGTCTAGTGATCGATTTTTGTTGATGTTGATTAGCAGGAGGAAAACATCAGACAAAAAGACTTTAATTTCATACCAGTAGTGTTTATTTTGCAACAGGGCTATGAGTTTTGTGAAGACTGGAAGTATAAAAGCAGAGTGGACTCAACGAACTGAAGAATGCAGTAGGAGGGGAGGTAAGACGAGCTGTAAAACTAATTGGTGTCCAACATGTTTTGGACTGCATTTAATTTTCTTGAGGGGAAGAGAGGTCAAGAATGGAATGAAGTCAATGGGAATAGGAATAAGAAAGTGGAAAGCAAAATGGCCAGTATTAAAAGGTCAGCGAATATCCCAGGGACAGGAAATGAACTTTAAACAAAAGTATAAGGTAGTATTTCTATCCACGTTTGGGAGTTGTTAAAATTAGTATTAAAAGAAGGAAACTTAAATAACCAGATGTTTCTTGTATGAAAGCTCGTTTCAGTCTGCTTTCAATTTATTGGAGGCCTTAGTAAGACCAAGGTTTTGTGTGCAATGCAATTAGGAAATGAGTATTTCAGCAGAGTGCTAATGTTATTTAAATATTTTTAAAGACTTCGATATTTCACAGTGATTTGCTTCCTGTTACAATTTTATATTCTTTCTCTTGAAAGAAATCTCCATCCTGAATTGGGAAAGTGAATGTCTCACAAGTTTTAATACAGAATTTAGTCACAACAGCCAGCCTGCCTGCATCAAGCTCATACATAGGCACTTTGCAGTCTACCTTAAGATATTTAGGCTATATTCATAAATTCATACATGACCTGTAAAGTCATGAAATATTTTAAATTATGTTACTTGAGGCATCAGCTTTACCCCATAAAGGCACAATTTTTCATTTGAAATAGTTTCTGCCACTAAAGCATTGGCTAAAATTGAGTCCAGAGAGGGTTTATTCTTGTTCCTGGTTAATTTGTGTGAACATCAGAATGAAAGAATTTCTTCCCACCATATTTACGTTTTCATCCAAAGCCTGCTAGTTTTAGCAAGAACCTTTCATTTTCCTTAAATTGGCTCTGAATCAGCATCTTTGTGTTCTGACCTGGCTGGACAGCACATCTGCTCCAGAGCATGTTTAATTCAAAAAATCCACTATTTTTATCACTTGCACAGCTCCACTCTTTCCTTCTCAGAGCAGCAGGTAATTTATAGATGCTGTAATCATATGGAGTAATTCTGTTGAAGGCACTGTCCTGGAAACAGCAAAAAGGGCAGTGAATGGGCCACTAAGAAGCCCAGAAGAGGAAGGAGAGGTCCTAGAGCATGAGGGACACACTATAACTGGGATCACCAGAAGTAGCACACCCAGGAGAGAATATTTGTTTTATGAACAAATCTCCCTCTGCCATGGTTGCCAAAAAGCAGCCTCAGCTGTTGGAATTACAAGTTTACTAAGAATACTTTGTAGTAAAACCACCCAAAATAGAAGAAGCTAGTTTTTAAAAAATCACTGCTAGACCATGTCAACTTTTACTCAGGCCAAATGTGAGAACATGAGGTTAGTTATAAACACATCTCATTTTCAAGTGAAATTTTTATTTCTTTTCCTTTCAGTGTCTATAAATTTCAAACCAATGGATCTGAAACCATACGACAGCTTTGTAAATACAATGCCATGCTTCCTTTAAAGATTTAAATGACATTGGTGCTAAAAACTGGGTGTTAGGCTTCCAAATTCTATTTCTTATGCAGTATGAACTCATGGAGTGACCTCATAGCGTGAGCAGGGTAATTTATTATCATTTCTTTTTGAGACATTTCTGATAATACTTCAAAAGAATGAAGATAACAAGTACCATACCCAAGGACTATGTGGATTTATGTTTACATTCATGTGGCATCTTCTCTTGGAGATTTTCCAGGAATTTTATGAAGGTATTTTTGTGGAAATTTGAAGAAGCTTACCATGTAAGGATCAGTACCTTCAATGTACCAGTAATGCCTTAGTAATTTTTTTTTTTGTGACGGAAGTATGAAGCATTTGAATGTGAATGGGCCTGCACCAGATTATCTCATGTTCAGCAAGATAACATTAAGGGAGACTTACCCTTTAGTCAGATCTGAAGTAAATACTTTTTAAAAGGGCAGAAGAATAACATACCCAGCAAGAAACTGCCAGGGGATTTTGCTAAAAAAGCATAGAAGGGTCATTGCAAAAGAAAAAAAAGCAACCCAAACTTCAGAAAAATATTTCCTGTGTAGGCCTGAAGAATAAAATGGAATAGTTTCAAGTTAGTGTAAAGTAATTTGATCCCTTCCTTTTCCCCATTTCCCTCTTTCCTCTTCCTTCCTTTTCCCCTCCCATTTTTTCTCTTTTCTTGACCAAGTTCAAGGCTTGCAAGTCTTCACACAAATTTCCAAAATGCAAGTTGTCTTCCCCTGGGACTGCTATGGCTCATATCTTCCCACAAATGTCCCCTGAAGTCTCTCCTTAAACATAACTCATATAAGTGACCGGGCCTTTCCTACTGGTATTAAAGACCCATATGGCACTGAAAATGAAAGCTGGACAGATCATTCTTCCTAGAGCCATAGTGCAAGGAAAAACATCTAGAATTTATTTGTGCTGTGCTTAAGAACATCACCGATTCATTCTTACTCTACTTTATATTCATAATTAAGCAAGAAGAAAAGCTAAGAGCAATTATTTTGAGAAACTAAATAGATCCCTCATTACCTAGCATATGCATTTCACTCAGTGAAGACTAAGAAACCTCAAAGACTAATCTCTCATTAATACACGACATGTTCACAGAATGCCTGCCAGAACTGGGAAGTCAAGTTTAGATGGAAACTTGGCATGGAGTTACTGGCTTGTCCCTTTGAGGGTTGGGAAGGAAAGGAAAAGAAAAAACAGTGAATAAAACCCTGTTTGCATGCTTGCATGCATGTACATATGAGAAGACTTTTTAACTTCATTTTCTCCTTTAAGTAAAGAACAGTGAAACTGTAAAGATTCCATGTGTGTTCTTATAAACTGTGCTTTTCACACATCTTTTGTTAGACACATGGAATGTTAACTGAAAGGGCTTATCTTAAAAATCAGCAGGGTAGTTGGAATGTAATTTTACAAAACCTGGCCATCTTTCAACAAGAGTGGGTGGATTTTCAATGCAGCAAATGTTTGTGTATTAAAAAGTATTTGCCATGGTGACAAAGCTTGGAGAAACATCCCATTAGCCACAGACGGGAAGCCTTTGCAGATTGTTCTGATTATCCATGCCCAAAACTTAGTCTGGCTCTGTTTATACGGCATTTCCGATAAAAAAAAAATAATTCAACATACCCCTAAAACCTGAGCAAACTGTTTGCACTTACTTACACATGCCTTGTGCTGTATTTTCTGGCTCAGATTCAACACATGATTAGATTCTTACTTTCCTGGAACTTAAAACATGTGCTTACAGCTAAGCATATGCTTAAATATTCTGCTGCTCTGGGACCCAAGACGATGTTCCTATATTCATGGTACAGCCAGGACATCTTGTGAGACAAATAGGAATTTTAGACTAAGAACTCTAATCTACAGCTCAGTAAAGAGAAGAATAGAACAAGTCAATAAGGGTTTGTGGTGAGGTGAGGGAGTGCATGAGGGAGCATGGGAGAGCATCTGGGCATACTTTGCATGTGTCCTGTCCAAAAATCTTGTCTGCATGGATCTGGGACAACTGCATTTATCATGGTCCCAAGATGGTGTCATTAAGAGTTGGTGCATTCTACCATTGTGATTTTGGTTTAGAAACCTGGAACAAATAAGACATTAAGTTGCTAGGGCACTGCCATTTTCTCATTATTCTTGCAACATGGCTCTTCTCTCCATGCAATATAACACTTTTCAGACCAACAATTTGGGATGTTAGAATATTACATCTCACTGGAAATTTAGGAGTCTCCCTCACTAGAAGTATGAAGTTCTAATTTCTGCTCCTCTTGAATAGTAAGCAAGCAATGTGGAACCTGCAGAAGTTAGACTGTCACCTGCTGTGGTAAAAGGAAAGAAAAATCACTGTGTCAATTGGTATCCCCTGGAAAATACTCAATTCTAGCTGTAATTAATAGGTGCAAGCAGAGTGGTCAGAGTAGCCCTGTAAAGTGCATATGGGATCATTAGAGATGAGAGAGGAAAAAATTAGAGGTCAAACCCAATCTGAAACACATGTGAGTGCCTGAGCCAGATATGAACTCATTGGTTTGATACCTCTGGCTCATATGTAATAATCAGAGATGGATTAAAACATTCCAAAGAAGTGTGAAAACCTTGAAAAAAGTAAAATGTCTTTAAACACAGTAAGAACTGTATTAAGCCTGGTTTCTTGAAATACAGCACAATGGATATTCTTTATGTCATATATACTTGGGTTCTTCTGCAAATATTCCTACAGGAAAAAAACTAAATAATAGACTTAAATAGTTGAAAGTGTGTGTGCCTCCTATTTTATTCATTTTGTAACATTCTTCCGAGACACAACCTGGGAAGCTTAAAAAAAGACTCATTTTACTCCTATTTTCATCAACAATCTTTATAGGCAAATGATCTTTTATGTGCTGGAATGAATGACTATGCTATAAAACTAAGAATCCTACAGAACACTGCTTTGAAGTTTTACTTGTCTGCCCAAGGTAGATGACAGACAGTGTCAGGAAAAGGGATAAAAAATCTTAAAGGTCATAGTAAGGTCAAAACAAATAGGTCACAGCAAATTAATCCTGATCATCTGACCACTGTGGAGCAAGAAAAGGGCAGTGTTCAAGCTCCAATCTGCTAAAATTTAGTGGAAAGGTATAAAACAATTAGCTGTGACACTGACTTCTTTCTTCTCTTCTGTTGCTGGACATACAAATTCCCCACGGAGGACAACAATAAATACAATTTTAAAATAGTCTACTTAATGATTTATGTAACCAAAAGAAGTTTTTTCATCACAGGTAAGCCCAGTTGGTCATTTTTTACTCCAGTGCTAGTTTTGTCTGAGTAAAATCCACAGAACAATCAAAAATATTTTATCTTTTCAGTGAAAATTTCATAGAAATTATTACTTCTCTTCCAAATTTGGTTCAAAACTTGGCTTTTATTGAGAAAAAAAATCAAGACAGTATTTTTTTTTTAGAACATTTTTTCCTCACAACTGATAAAATGTTATTATTGCTCAAAGTAACGCTATCATTTATGATCAAAATGACCAGTAAATCCTTCATGGAGTTTTGAATAAATCTATTAGACTTTTTGTCAGAATATAAGAATATCTAGACACTATGTCATGTTTGCATGTCCATCCATACTTGCTGATTTCAATGTGCTTAGATGTACAAAGCTTTAGTAGATGCATTTACTAGATTATATAAGTGATGCTCTTTAGAAGCAGCAGAAAGGAAATATTGCTCCTAAAAATACATGTACTTAAGCTAAAACTACTTAAATTGAAACTGCAAGTTGATAGGAGCTGTAAAGCTCTCTGGAAATGGATGGAATTTTCATCAGAATCCCCTTTTCTGACTATGAGTCTGTAGGTGCTCTCTCTGATTTTCTTTTCTGATCATGCCTACTAGCTGTGCTAGAAAGAGAAATTATTTTTTCCATAACTTCCAACTCTCCTAGGTCCGTGGGAGGCAGGCAGGACTGAGTCTAAGCAAGCTGGATTGGAAAACCAGCTCTGAGTAAAGCTGCTCAGAGCTGAGAGCCCTTCTGTGTCAGAGCTGACTCTGCTCCTGGTGCCCTGGGCCCCTCCCCTGCCCTCAGCCTCAGATGCTGCGTGTGTACAACCTCCTCCAAGCTGTCCATGTCTCTCCTCTCGTTTTTTCTTTGCTTCCTTTCAGGCAGCCCACTCACTTTGTGAGCAACTGTTCTCAATCATTTTCTTATCTGAGGTATATCTTTCTCAGGAATATTTCAATGGCAGGGCTACAACTCTTTCTGCAACTTACAACATTCATGTAACAGAATGTAATACACAAAATCTCTTCTGTGCTGAACAGGTACAAAATGAACCTCTCAAATTATTCATCACTAAAGCCTTCATTAAGATTAACCTGAAGTGATTGCCTGGTGATCTCCTCAGACATGCCAAAGTCTGTCAGAATCAGCCTGTGGGCCCTGACATCTGGAAGGTTTTGCATGCTTTCAAACTGGTTTCTACCACGCCTGCTACTACCAGCTGCAAAGTCCTGAGCGAGACAGAAATCCATTTGAGACCAGTGGAAAGGTAGTAGAAGAGCCCAGGTTATTTAGCTGAAATGGGCCAGCTAGAAGGAAAGTAAATAGAACAGCAGATACATGTAGTCCATATTCTGAAGAAGACTACAAATATAGGGGCAAGGATGCACAACTAAGAGGCATTAAAAAAAGGCATTAATGTAGTAAATACATCAATTAACAGTGTGATCACTTTACTTATGTGCTATAACTCTTCCTGCCCAGCACTGAATTCCAGGACAACGTAACTACATTTTCTGCTTAATCTATCTCCTAAAGCTTGTAGATATCCTAGGAATGAAGAGAATTTACAGTATTTGATAATATATTCCTGTAATAGAGATTGTCAGCTACAGCAAATTCGAAATCTACAGCAAATATCCCTCTGTCAGAAGAGGGAGCAGACTAAGTCAAACTTTTAAGTAAATGTGAAGGAGGATTACCTTTGGAAAAAAACAAACACCCCCAAAACATCCTGATTCCATAAAATCAGAAATACTGCATTAAAATTACAGCATTCCAAAATGATTTTAGAACTTATTTTGTTTTCTGAGAAGGACTTTACATTCATCATGTCTCTGTGATATTTTATATCTGCCAAAGTAAACCAGAGCATAAGAGGTTGCATACCGGGAAGTGATAACTTGTGGTGTCACATTTCAGTATATAGAGTTTAAATATTTATGTGCAAAAGTAATTTAGCTATAAGCCTGTTTCCTGTTTTAAACCAGATGCTGTTGCACAGGCTAAAAATATTTAAGAAAAAGTCTAGAATGATAAGAGATTTAATTTGTAAATGTCCCCTGCACATAGTGTCAAAGGACAATCCCGTGGGTTTGAAAAAGCAATTGTCTAGTCTTGTGTGTGCTTCAGTCTTGATGCTGAGATGTAGAACTCGTTTCTGTGCATTTGCACAGTGGCACTTTTAATACAAAGAAGAATTTGCATTTACAATGGATACATTTCCCTGAAAATCATTATATTTGTACTTTCCCCTTGGAAAGCTTGGGGTGTTTTGTTGTTGTTGGTTGGTTGGGTTTTTTGTTTATGCATGTGTGAGTTTAAAGTATAAAAAGGAAGAAAGAATGAGAAGCAGCAAGATATTTAATCAATGATTAGAACATTCCTTCCAGCTCTCAGCTCCTGCAGGTACTGTGGTAAAGAACAAAAAAAGAGTTAAGCATGACCATAAATTAGGCATGTCTTTAGAAGGCTGGAGTTTGCTATATGATATTAAATTGGAAGAGGTTAAAGCTCCTCATAGAAAATATAGACCTTATTTGAAACACACAGAATTTAGCCTTAACAATTAATTAAAACAATGTAAAACCTGTCACTAAACAAAATTAAAACCAGCTTTTCCATCTGTATTTCAGTATTTCTCTTGAATTGGGACAAAACTATCTTAAAATCAAAACAACTTTGAGGCAGGGCACAACTCAAACCTGCAAACTATCTACCATAAATAAAAGCCACTCCATTTCTCATAGCTGTATGCAAACTCTGATGATATTTCCTTCCAACTACAGTTAACTGCAAGGGGTGTTAAGAATGACAAGAAGCTCCAACAAAGGAATATGTACCATGTGGTAATATGACACTATGATATCAAGGCACTGGCTTATCGGCTTCTTTTCCTTTTTTCCTCCATAATACAAGTGTTTGATCCTTACAGCTCCTATTCTCCACATTCTGTAGCTAGTTCAGGAACTATCCATTTTTAACAGGAGGGTCCAGATACACTCCTCACTTGCCATCCTCACTTGCCATCCATACAACCACAGGCAATAAGGAGCTCTGCATAGGCACTACTGGGAGAAAACAAAGCACTGGCTTGCCCTGGTTTGTACCATGAGATTTTCTCATACCTTACCACGTATTCATATACTTGTAATCTTGGATGACCTACAAATATTCCCTTTGTGTCACACAGACCTCCCACCTGAGAGAGGACAGTAGGAGCGCAGTTCAGTTTGATTCCAGTGTATTTGTACATCTTTCCTGAAATTAGATGTTGTTTCTGGTACAGTACAGTATGCAGTATGCACTGGTCAGCTTCAGTCCATCTACCACCACTGCCATACCCAGCCAGCTGACATCTGAAACCAAACTGGTTTGCAAGGCACCAGCTGTGCCTGAAGGCAGGAGTGCAGTCTCACCCCTTTGATGCTGATGCTGGTTCCTCTGAAAGCTTGCTCTGTCATGGAAGACAGAAAAGGTTGCTCACATAGTTTCATGTAGAAACTCTGTAGCCATTTCTGGCCATGCTGTATGTGTACAGAATGGCATGTTTGTTATCAACACAATTGTTCAGGCTGATGGAAATCAAGCGGCTTTTATGTCCTCCCATTTTTTGCAAGTGGTCACATCTCCATACCATAAGTATTTCTGAACAACTCACTGAATGTCTATTCTGCTGTATAAACGACCCCTTTGAAAGCAAGAGCAATTAATTCAAAGGATCTGTGGCTTTCTCCTTCATTAGACTGAAACAAAAAGGTGCAGGGTAAGATCTTCTCCAAAAAGCGTGTTGACAAGATAAGCTGCTTCTGCACATGCTTGTTTAGGTTGACAACCTCTCCTTTGAATCAATTTTTAAGGCTACTTCTCCTGACAAAGTGCTGAGAAAATCCCAGAATTCCTAGAGCCGAATACACCCCGGTTCAGTACCTGTGGAGCTGGGGAGATGGTTGCAATTTTTTGCCTTTGTTTATTCCATTGTATTTGGGACATGCAATATGTGATGTTCAGCAACCTGAAATCTTGGAAGCAAATTGAATAACATGTGCCTGCCAAGATACAGCACAGCACAGTGTTTATACATGTCATAGAAATGTGATTTATATAATTAAACCAATAGAAGCTTCTGTACACAGACAAGCCTTAATAAGTTTTCCCTCCAGACATGGCTTTCCAAATGAACATGACAGAAAGGAGAGCTCCTTGGCAGAGCAGGAAAGCTTTGCTATTTTTTATTCAACTACTTTTCTATTTCACTCTCCACAAACACTGAAACAGCAGAAAGTACAACACACTCAAACCCCAAAGATAGCAGTTCATATATGATTTAATTTAAAAGCATTTTGAGACATAACTCTTACTTTATAAAATATTTTCATTATTTGCAGTGTGTGGAAGATGCATGAGATAATATTATTTCCTAGTATTATACAAGGGAAAAAAATCTTTCCATCAAAATAAGCAACAAAACTTTTCTCTTAAAATTAAATGTTATAATGATTCACTTTTACAAATAGGAGACCAAATCTTGGAGGAATTCATTCAGTTGCCCCCAAATCACTGAGGAAATCTGAAGATTCCTAAACCCTGATTTTGAGGCTGAGTAAAATGTTTTAATAACAATGACATCTTCTATTCTTAAATACGTTGTGTCTTTTCAAACTAGGCACTCACATCACAGTGAAGAAAAGGCCTGGTCAGTAGCAGATGTGGGAGAAAGGAAAAGGGGATTATGTTGAGCAGCAGCACAAACATTTGCTTTACTACAAAAAGCCAGAGCATATGGGTAGGAGTTTAGGAAGATTTTTTCAAATCTAAGGCTGTAATAAAGGTCATAAACCAGTAAAACAGTACAGTGTTTCTTGACATTTCTATGTTAAAATATATTTTCCTTCCTTGGTCTTATCAAGGACTGTGGGCTGTGATCTGGCCAGCAACAAGTCATGGCTGGGGAGCATAGTGCCCACTGCAAAAACAGACTGCACAGGACTTCTCTAAGCAAGTAAGTATATCCAGAGAGAGGAAAATAATGTGAAAAGCTCACACACACCAGATTTGGTTTTGTTCATAGACTATTTCCAAATTGACATGTTCTAAGTGAAAATAAATCTTAACTTTCTCTAAAAAATGGGGCTTCAGTACATACAGGTCCATGCCTTCTCACACATAAGCATAATTTAACAATACTTCACCATGATAAGACTCTGTCTTGCACTTCAGTGAGTTTTTCAGCATTGAGTTTGCTTCTACAGAACTGCTATTGTACAGCACAAATATTTAATCATCCACTAAACCTTGCTAGAAAGAAAAATTAAGAGTCAATGTTTTAATTTTTGTTCTGTAGCACTAAAGAAACATGGAGGAACACGTTTCTGCAGCATCCTTCAATTTGATGCAATTTAAATTCTCAGAACTCACTCTTGCAAGTCAGGGAAGATTTAAGGACTAGACTCCAAGATTTTACAAGTTGCAATAAAAAGGATTTTTTTTTCTGTCTTTTATTCAGACAAATGTCTATTAAGTGCAGTGGTGAGTACACTTTTTTCTGAATAATGATAGCAGTAGACATTTCAACTGACTGAATAGTTTGCTTTTATGCATGTATTAATTTACAATATCAAAAAGAACTAATTCAAAATTTAAAAGTATATAATGAAGTGATTAAATGCTTTGAAAAAGGACTACGCATTCTAGTCATTATGTCAATAAGTCTTATGCATTTGAAAACCAGAACATCTCATCATAGAAAAGTAGTTTGATTTTAATTAAAATGATACTCCCCTTCATATATCTGAGATTTAAATCTGGACCTCTGTCAACTCTGTAGGCCTTGTTGCAGTTTGTGAAGATCTGGGGGAGAAGAAAAATTATATATACTAGCTACACTCACATGAAGCTATTTTTAAGTATATTATAAATAACTGAAGGGAACATAGCTGTTTATACTTGAATCAAGAACAAAAGAAATTTAGGAAGACTGTGGTATAAAGAGATTTTGAGTACATGTCAGAACATTGCTTGAAAACCTTGAAAGACCAAAAAGATTTGATCTGTGAAGAGAAAAAAAAGAGGAAAAAATCAAAGTTGTTATTGACAGTTCAGGTTCAAAAAATTAAAACAGAAGAAAAGCACTAAGAAAAAGAAGCAAGTATGACTGATTAAAATAAATGGTGAGTTTATATTAGCTTTTAAATGCTTCCAGACAAATGCCCTACAGTATATCCTTTAAAGCAATTACAACTGTTGAAAAACATCTTTATACCAATTGATCTTTATATCACATAGTGACAATTACAACAACAAATGTAAGGGTTGTTACAGAATGAGGAAAGTATCATTAACATGTACAATGTACAGCTAGCCCTCAAGAAACGAAAAAAATATTTTTCCAGAGATAGGTTATGAATACACAGAGTCCAACAAGACTCTGTCAACATACAGGTTAAGTTACAATAGTCTCCCAAATTTAGTCTCGTTTGCAGCACTCATGACACTCAGCAGTATGAGAGCTGTGTTTATATCCGTGACTCTCCTTTAGAGGTGGATAACCAGGAACACTCAGTGTCCAACAGTGCTGGATAGATTTGCAAGAAGAAATAAGTGTATGTTGTGCAAGAGGAGAATCCTAGAATGTTTTAAAGAAGTAATCCTAAGGAACCGTAGCTTTTTCTTGTAATTATATGCTGACATTCCATGACATGGTGCAAAGGACTTAGGGCAAATTTTCCATGTGAAGAGTTTCTGTTTGTGCTTAGCAAACGTGATTACAGGTTTGATACCAAATGCCAATGTGTACATCCTTAATTTGTAGTAAGAATGACTTATATAGATGAGGTCCACCCAAGAATGAATAGAGGATTTGAGGATCTAATATCTAGGATTGGTGTGTCCTTTTAGGTATGCTATTGACTACAGTATGCTTCAAAGGAGATAAGAAAAGGAGCTGTTTCAAGACCTGGTTTTAGATACAGTTTGTTCCAGGGGCAGAAATGCTTGATTTCAAAAAACATACAAAGCAGACATCTGTGTTGAATGAGGATGTCATGCTCCCTTTTCACTTCTGCAACCATTTGCTCTGGAAAGTTTCTCCTGGATGTAAATAAAAATGATGGGATTTGGTTTTCTTGTGCACATGAATTAAAATTCTAGTGATGCTACAGGTGTTGACATGGACCTGTTTAAGAACACTGGCTTTATAAAATTCTTTTTTGGCTGTTTTTGTCTTTTTTTTTTTTTTTTACTTAAATATCTTGACTCTTCATTGCCTCACTCATGCTTTAAAAAAGTAATTATTACAATTATTTGCACATTCAACAAGTGAGACTCTTAAGTACCACAGACAAAAGGCTTAGAGTCTTTTTGGTCACTATCATTATGAATTGGATATGAAATTCATAAGGTAAGACAATCATTAGAAACATTGGAACTGGAAGAGGTCAGATCTGACTATTACATTCTGAAAAGTCAAAGGCTTAAAGCTCTCCAGGCATTTGCAGAGAATAATATTGCTTTGATGAAACCTGCCTCTTCATGCTAAGTTCAACTGCAGTGCCACATTTGTCAGTGCTGTTTGCCATGAAAACATGGTCTCACATCAAGGCAGAGAATGCTACAAGGAACTCACTCAGAAGCTTCAGCTTTCTCAAACCATCTCAAAATGCAGGTTTCTATGCTGTCTCAAGTTCCATATAATGCGCCCGCTGGTCAGATATAAAAGGCAATTGATCAGCTTCACTCAATCAGAACTTGTTAGCAGAGATAATACTCATGTAATTATTCCTGTATCTTTGTTAGTTCAGCAGGTCTAAGTTACTTTAGCTCTCCAAGTTCACCAGTTTAGCTAGAAAATTTTTTGGGCTCACGGTCTAAGTGTGTGAGACTGAACAGTCCAACATTAACTAATCAGAGTGAGTGGTTTGATTACTCTTGTATCACTCTTGAAGTGATACATTTTAGAAATGCCTGGATAGCAAAGGTCAAGTAGATATGAAAGTCTGGTCAGAAGATGAAGCAGCCCTTTACTTCCCACTTAAATATTTCTCAAAATCAGACAGTGTTTGGACACTTCTAAAAACAAAATATAGCAAATTTTGTCTATTTGGTGAACATTGAGTTCAGTAGAAAGATTACTACTATCTTCAGCAGAATGTTTTTCTGGCTTTTGATAATTTTTACTCAGAGATTTTGAGAGAAAACTTATGAAATGTTTTTAAATTTGCAGGACAAATGATGTGTATATCTTAATTGAAGAACAACCTAGAGCTGGATTAGAAAAGACTGAAATAGCTGATCTGCTGAACTAGCTCAGTGAGGAGCTGTGCATTTCCTTTAACTACTTCAGTGTAAAGCTAAGTTTTCATCCACTTAAGCTTATATGGTCTGTCCTTCAGAAAGTTATTCTCTTTGGCTTTTCTTAGATGTAATCAGAACTATTCTGTGTTTCCCTAATTACAAACACATTTCTTTGTCCATGCAATATCCCTAAGCACGCAGCAAACATCATCTTGCCAAAGCTTTCTGGCATTTTTATTCCAGTTAGATTCCAAATCTACATTTTTCTGTGAGAAAAGCTGTAGAGAAGACTGTAAACAGGATAATTATGTAGCAATACAATTTTAAACGCAACTTTTACTTGCATATTATTTTGAACGTATGGGTTTTAATTTCCTAGTGAGTTGTGAAGAAACAATACTATTGTTCCTGAAGCTGATATGTTTTTATTAATGTAAATTTCAAGAACTGTGTGAGATTTAAACAGCAAGTATGAGGAAGATAAAGAGATATTACAAAATGTTACAAAAGTTGCTTACAATCATTGTAATGGTCTATCACTTTAATCTCTAATCTGTGTCAATTTTGTGTGGCCTCCTTTATCTCACCCTGTGGAATAGTTCTGTAAAGCAGCCAACCAATAAAAAAACCCAGAAGGAATGTAACCTAGTTTTCTTTGTCCTTTGCACATGCCAGAAGCACCTCATATTAGACTTTTTCTTCATAGTTTTAGAAAATATTAATAAAAATATTTTTGAGAGGTAAGTTGAATAGGGACTCAATAACTGTCAACAATATTTGACATTTGGAATAGAAATCTCCAGTGACATGTTAGAACAGAGGAATTTTTTTGCCACAAATTTCCTGGGCGATTTTTGTACTCATAGTATCATAGAATATTTTGGGTTGGAAGTGACATTAACAGGTCATCTATTTCAACCTCCTGTAATGAGCAGGGACATCTTCAATTAGATCAGGTTGTTCAGAGCCTCAGCTTTTTACCATGAGGGTGAGAAAACCCTGACACAGGGTGCCCAGAGAGATGGTAGGTGGCCCATCCCTGGAAACATCCAAAGTGAAAAACTATGAACAAAGTAGTCCTTCCTTACAGGCCATGGAATGAAAACACAAGTGGTTTAGAGCAAATTTTGTCATGTTTTCAGTTATTCTATTGCCTGACCAAGTATCCTTGGATTGTGCTGCCGCTCACTAATATAGACCCTCCTTTTGTTCAAGCAGGCAAATGGCATTTGCTTTTGAAGCAACATTATCTGAACTACATTCCAACCCCAGGCATTAAATGTCTGGGAGCTCTGGTGTATAACCTAATGATTAATACTACATTATTGGATGGCCCCTGTGTTAACTAAAAACTGAATGACTCTTGGAGGATCAAATTAATACTCTCTTGTTTCCATTAAAGCATTCTCCAAGAACAGTGATTAGTTACTTTCCCCTAAACAATCTGTGATTATAGCCAAGGTTGCCTATTTCTTCTTCTGGGAAATTCAGGTTTGCATATAGATTAACTACTACTTGCACCTTGACAGAAAAACACTCATCGATCTATCATGTTGCCCAAACAAAGTGATTATGCACAGATTTACAGCTTTAAAATTAATTCAGGTATTTATATATTCCTATTAATTATGCAGTCATTGCCCATCAGTAAATATCAGCATTATAAGAAAGTCATATTAAATTAAAACGTAGCAGAAAACTTACTAATAAGTGACCATATTCACATACAATTTTAAACAGCATTCATTCACCTTTCTATAAATTATGTATGGTGACTAAGTAATCTCATTCTCCTTTTTGTCTTCAACTTAAAGAAGAAAAATAGAATATCTAACCTCCCAGAGGGGGAAAAATTATTTTGTTTTATCTGAGATATTAAATCTTGAAATACTGCAGGGAGAAATGTAGCTTTATGTACAAAATAATGTAGGAATCAGTCTGGAACCACAAGCGCCTCTCCAACAATACAAGTATAAATGTTGCAAGGACATTTTTCTAATGTTATTCAAATGTATTCTGTTTGTATGTGTTTGTCAATATTCCCCAGAGAGGCAGACACAGGAATGAGGACTTGGCTCAATAGGCACAGCTGCTGGGCATAGATGATCATGAGAGGAGAATTATAAAGATGAACCTAGAACAAAACCAAATACTAATTCTGTCCCACTAGATGAACTTTTCCTCACCACTTATCTATAAACATGAATTCTTATGTCACAGTTAATTGGGAAAGAATCAAGTGGAAACACAATGTGAATACAAAAGAAACCATCAAAAAACTGCCTACACAGGCACAGGTGAAATACAGAAGTACCACCCATATGCAATGCAGTGTATTTTACATGGTGTTTCCATAACAGAAATAGAAGCAACTCTTTAAATGCCACAATATATATAAAATACAATACAATGTTTCCAACACTTAATAAAAGTACTTTGTATTCAAAATGCAGCAGCTAACATACCAGCCTTGCAAAGGAGTTTACAGACCCTTTCCAAAACTTGTCATCACTTACATATCTGCTAAACTGTTCTCCTAAGCTGCAGCTCTTTAAATAATATTTTTCTGAGAAGCTGCTTTATTAAGCTGGAGAATGGAACATTCAAGAGATCCTGATTTCCTGTCTTTCACCTGTCTTCCAAGATCATAATCAGAAATATCAAGGGCAATCAAAAAAAAATAAAAGCATTGTAAACGTTGACATAACTTCGTATGTTAGCTGCACTGAGAGGATTCATGCATTGAATGAACAACAGAGGTTATTCTCAACTGGGGTTTAATTACCCTGTGTATGAAGCCTAAGGAACCTGAAGCATGAAAAAATAACATCTTTAGAATTGCTACAGACCTATTGAATGTACAGTTACACATTTTCAGTGAACATAGCAAGTTTTAGAGCTTATCAAGTTTTCAGTTTTCCCAGTGATACTGAGAGACCTTTGTGTATTCAAGTTTAATGCAATCAGATGAATTAGAAGTACATAGAACAATTGCTTAATATTTGCAAATATTTGAACTTCACTCACTTGAACATATTTAAACTGCTTTCAGTTTAGTCTGCTTTACAGGTGTGGACTGATTTTTTGGGGTGTGGATGCTTCAGGGAATGTCAAGTGTCTTCATAAGAATGGTGCTTTTCTTGTTGTGCTTGAATCTTTTGTTTGCTAAGTTGTCTTTAAGGCAGTACTGGCAAGTGAATACATTCTTCGCCCTGACCCAGAAAAGACTTATGAACACAGTTAGGTTTATGTACTGTGAGTGGCCTCATTGACTGGTGATTTAATGCAATGCTTCACAGACTTTTTTTACTTAAGTCCCTTGAGAGGATGTAATAATATGAAACTGCCTAGCCATAACTTTTTGCTTTGAAAAGAACACAAGCAAAAATATAAGCACTTAAAACTAATACAGAGTTTATATTCTGTGTTTTAAAGTTAGAAACACTTATGAAAACAACTGAAGTAAGCACAAAATAAAAAATAAATAATACATGCATCTTGTACTCTAGAAAATATGGTGCTTTGGCATCTGTAATTTATATTCATATACCCTGAGTGTAGGTACACCCCCATTTCTAGGTTATCCTTTGAAGTAGGAATTATCAAAATGTCTGGCTAAAACAAGACCTAGAGGATATTGCTCTTACAAGGTAGAATGATAACTAAGTGGAATTTCATGTTTGTTTTCTACAGACCATATAAACCCCACAGGAGAAGCTTTCAGTAAGTATGTGGGAAACTGTTAGTCCCTCTCCATTCAATTCTGTACATAAGAGCAGATTAGTCAGAGTTTTATAGGAAAAGAGAGAATGCTGAAGCATTGCCTGAAATGGCGTGAGATATTATATTTCACAATAACAGTTTGATATCAGAGAAGCCAACAGCCATGGGTGATCATGGCAGTGGTGTTACTGTGCCTTGAAGTCTCGTGGAGCTGGGTTTGCTGGAAATGATGATTCCATGGTCATACCTCTCACCTTTCTAGCCAAAGTCTTTGTTAGGAGAACCAGACAATGACAACTATTTACTGCAAGACCTGCTTCCAAACATCCTTGTTTGTTATGCTTCTGAAGCATCATTTTTGTCTTCATTCTTGTCTAGAGTGGAAGAGTCTAGAAGGATCAAAAGCCTTCCCGTGCAGCCTAGCCCAGATGAGTCTCACTGCTGCATTTCCTGTACAGGATTCACTTAAATGCTTAGAAACTGTTGGCAAATTGGTCTGAAAATGGGGGGGGGGGGGGGGGGGTGGTGTTATGCTGAGTCCACAAGAGATTTCATTTCTACATAAATGATGAATAAAGAAAGATGTTAGGGACACCAAAGCAAGGGAAACAAAAAGAGATGAAATTCTACTACAGCTGCATCACTGTTACTGCAGTAGTATGACAGTATCCAGGAACTTATCAGGTCCTTGCACTGTGTGAAGGAAATGTTTGTCCTTGAATAATGCATCAACACATTTGCAGTGTTTTTGTAAACAGGTCTTCCTGCCATCATTATTTCCTTTCAGTTTCTGCTTTGAGATGTAATCAATTTAAATTACAAATGGAATATTTTTACAGTATTTAAATAAAATGTACAAAAGATTTGATTCTTAGAGGTCCTGTAGAAGGATAAAGAAAACATTTACCTGCAAACTAATTCAGGAAAAAGCAACTGACTGAAAAAGAAATCTCTGCATAGCCCTTTTGTTATGAAAATAAGTCTGTGGAATTAACAATGTCTGTAGGAAATGTATCAAGCAGTTAATACTTGATTTTTATTGAATCTTCTCTCTTCCAGAATACATCAAGAATTTCCACCAAAATAGGGCGAAAACTGGAAGTTAGAGACTGTCAAGATGCTAGAAAGCTTCTACCACCACAGACAAAGGTAATTGTGGGAACAAGAGCACAGGGAGTGGTATAAAGTGAGCAAATATGGGATTCAGTAAAGACCAGACTATGTATGGCCTGAAGATGGTAGAGAATCAGACATTACATGGACCTAACTGACAAAGCATTTTCATCAGTGTTGGACCATCTCATTCATCTTCTTTCTTACTTCTTCTCATCTTATTCCCCTCTAACCTGACATAAACATAATTTAAACACCTTTAGTTTATCATCTAAACACCAGCAGAGGTAGAGAGGAAGACATGTAATGAATTAGCAGCATGATGCTGGAAATAGCATAGGCACACTAATTTAGAGATCATTGCACCTGTGAGTTATTTTCTGAGTGTGATATCTGGTAGAGAGGATCTGATATAAAATGATTCTTTGTAGTAATTATATTAAAACTCATAAAAATCTCTTTCTACTATTAGTGGATAGCAAGGGTACAACTTTTTTGCCAAAACAGATTCAGGATAGCTTCTACAAAATTAATTCTTTATTTTGAATTTTCCTATTTACCAAAAAGTATTTCATCTTTCATGTGGGATGAACAACCAGGGCAAGACACAACAACAACAACAACAACAACAACAACAGCAATAATAATAATAATAATAATAATAATAATAATAATAATAATAATAATAATAATAATTCCTAATTTTTGATGTTCCAGACCCTAAAATATCAAAATATCATTGAGAAATTTATGAATTTCAATTTGACTCTATTATCTTCCTACCACCAGGCTCTCCATCACTCCCAAGGCATCCTTCATGCAAACACCTTTCCTTACCTCTCCTTGCTATTGCACCAATATGGAAATAAATTATACAGACCTCCAAACTCTTTAATTGAATGATTTGGAGGAGGAGTAATAAAATAGACTTTGACAATCTAGCTTTCAGTGCAGACACAACCTCAAAAATGTAAAGATTCCTTTGCTGTTTGGCTGTCTTTCATTAGGATCAGTTAGATGGTATTTTCACTTTTGTCTCCTTTTTCCAGTCAGCAACAGTAAAAAATTCTAAGCAAACATATTGAAAAATAGTTATTTATCTATATGACAACAGTTAGCACCAATGAGTTATTTCCTCAGGACAAATGAAATATTACTGACATATATCATCAGACATAGTTTAGTCTCTAACTTGACAGTAATAGGCAGCCAAATCAAGTAATCTTGTAAAAATATTAAATAATTCAAAATCCTCCAAATTTTCAAGATCTTATTTTGGTCCTTGTTTCTTTTTTTGTTAAGTTGCTCACTTGAATTTTTTCCTTTATTTGAAAAAAGCAGAAGAATTAAAATTGTCATTTAGTATAATCCAGTCTTCAGTAAAATCATGTCATTGTATAATTAAAATTCTTTAAAAACTTCTAAAATAATTTAATGGACTCAAAATTTCTATCTCAATAAAATCAACATTTTAGAGAGAAAATAATCCATTATTGTGAAATCTTTAGAAAAGATCTGTAAGAAATCTAAAGGAGACCTTCTGCAATAAAAGAGAAGCAACTCACATTTTGTTTTGGTTTTTTTTTATGTACAAAACATGACATATTATCTACTTTCTATTTACATGCACTTACAAAAATGATTCCACAGAGATTTCTGGGATTTATTTATGAGTTAGCAATCACCCATATGAATCAGGACTACACAAATTCAGATCTTAGCATATAAAGGAATGAGGAGATCAGGTTATATTACGAAAGATTTTATGCTTGCAAGACTTGATAATTTTAAATGCTGCACAGTCAAAAAGATCAAGAACATTTAGAAGTCTTAAGGAACAACTCCATCCAGTGAAGAAGAAAATTTCAAAAGAGAAACAAATGGTAAGGTATGCAGGCAAATTTGTCAGATTATTAATGTAAAGAAGGTAAATTTAATTGTCTCAGAAGAATTGCCTCTGTTTTGAAGAAAACCGTATATCTTTCCCTTTCAACATGGCAGACCTAATCCACCTCCTGAATAAAATCTCCAATCTCAACATGGCAATGCTATTTACTAGATTTTTCAAGGAGGATTCTAATATGTACAGAAAGGCAGCATCATTATTCAAGTTGACATGAACTCCCTAGATAGCCTTTTTAATTAACCAGATAAAGCAGTGTAGGAGCAGTTTCATCCTGATGCTGTAGCTCAGGATGAGCTTCTCAGTGATCTGATGTGACAAATGACTTACTAATTTTACCTTACACCCACATTTAAAAGTATATTGTAAAAAGCCATAACCCCTTAAATGGAGAGGACACATCATTTTGAAAAATATCTTGAAAAATCAAAAGTCAAGGTTTTTATAATCAGATAAGTAAAATATAACACAGACAATTAAAACACTTGGATATAGCTTACATATATCTCTGAAGGAAAAGGATTGGGATTCCCAGTAAGATAATCCCAAAAAGACTTCTCTAAGGCTTTAAAACTGGAACCTGAACTTCAGTGTCTGTATTGCCCTCTGTGCTAACTTTCATAATCTTGATAAGATATTGGTGACCTCCAGAGCACAAGTGAACCACAGAAAATGCCTTTATCCCACAGAGACCTACAAAGTGTATGGCCATCCTTCTTCTCCCCTCCCTTCCTCCTTCCTATCTGTACTTTTATAGATGAGTCATTAGGAATGGGAAGACATGAAATATCTTCATCACCAATAACACAAGAGTAACATGTCTCCAGCAGAATAAATCACTGACATGAAATAAATGCCATTTTACATTAATACTCCCAAGACTGGAATGAACAGTGGCTGGTTTGAACTGAAACTTCACCAAGACCTAAAGGAAGATGTGTGGCCTCTCACTGAAAGGATGGGCTCCTCCATTGTCAAATAAGCTTTGTCATTCAAAGTAACACAGTGGATCATATTTGCTAAATGCTAAATATTTAGATTTGAGAAAGGGTTTGAAGGATGAAAGAATGTCTTATGAAATAATCCATTTTCTTAGAGAAGTCACCTCGTAATGACCCCTGCAATACATTCAGAGCAGACTAAGGCTAGCTAGTAGTTAAAATTCAGTATAAAATCTCCACCTTGTATAAAATAATTCAGCAGCTTATCACCTTACCAGGACACCTGAGAAAACAATACATGTATTATTGCATACCTTTCACTGGCTTGCAGTTCACATTCAGTGCAGTTCAAGGCCATGAACCTGCTCCTCAGTATATACACCTGTTTGATGCCTGCATTACTTACAGACTTCTGCTCTATTTATGATCCAGAGAGACAACAGTGTTCCACTGGCACAACACAATACTGATTATAATTTATAATTACTGATTATAACATAAATTTTGATACATCATTCAGAGACACATTCGCCCTTTTACTTTCTTTTTCTGTTATTGACAAAAAAAACCCCAAATGCTCAATAAAGAAAACCAGACAAACCAAGGGAGGATGAAGACTCTATTAAGACAATCTTAGCATCATTCTTCATTACTTAATAAATGCTTTTCTATTCTAGCATGCAATCCTTCAGAAACTAGTCTGGCCTGGCAACCTAACTAAACATGAATTTACACAAATAAGGCTTAGCTTGAAAAACAGAATATGAATGAGAAACAAATTTTGCACAATTTTTATCTTTAATATATAGTTACTAACTATGTTTTAACTGAGAACACAGTTACTGAAAAGCAAACTCTCTGGACACTGGTACCACAACAGTGAGGAAAATGACTTACTGTTTCTTGAGTGACTATGTAAATATCACATAGATTTTAGGAACCATTGTTCACTCTGATTCCAATGCAGTATAAAGGTATGTTTGATTATTTGTTATATGATACTTAAGGTATTTTATTACTTATTTTTATTTCATTTGTACTACCAGTGTGGCTATAGTCATTATTTTTTTTCAGAAACTATTTTATTAATTGTCAGAGTCCCCCTGGTGCTCAGCCCAGCATTCCTTCTCTGAATCTACAAAACATTAGTTTAAGGTAAACTAGAACCAGGAATGCATCCCAGCATATTTGTGCAAAGCTTCAGAGGAGTTAGAAATGACCCATAGTCACTCAAAACTTAAAGCCTCTCATATCACATTTCAGGAATGACCAAGATATGATGAACAGAAACTGATGATTTTTTCTTTCAGTTGGAGCTAGAAAGTGCATATAAACACAAATTTTAAAACAGCTTGGTTACAGTCATTCTAAGGTTGGGTTTATATTTACTTCAAGCTCCAGTTTCCATATTCAGCTGGAATTTCGATTGGAATGCTGTGAATGTAAGCTGATCAGAGACAACTGAGACACAGGAAGACCACAAAAGGTTTCCATTCCCGTTTGCAGAATATTTCCCCCTTAATTTGCTGACTCCTGGAACCAGTACCTAGAATGTGAGTGAGCTCCTCGGAGGTGGGTAGGTTGTGCATCACTGCCATCTTCGGTACGCGGGAGGAATCGCTGGAGTGACGGTCATTTAAATGAAACATGTTGAAACAACTCATTTAAATATAATCAGATGGTTGAAATTTGACAGCAGAATGGAACAGATTTTTCCACTGTTTGCAATGCTACAGAAATCAATAGACACAGCTTTTCTGTGCTGTATGCATATTTAAAAAAAATATTTGGAGATTGAAAATCCTTGCACAATAAATAGGAAAATTAAAATATCTCATATCACATTGCCAAATGATGGGGTAATAGACACAAACATATTGTTCTGTAAAAAACTGCTTTAAGAAGAAAAAGTATGAATTGATTCATTTAGTCAAACAGTGCTCGAACAGATGGTGTGATTAACAACTAGTATGTTAGCCATCTCAGGAGCTTACAGAAAAAGTAAACAAATGCCTTTAAAACATATCACTTTATTCCCCAAAAGGTATTTTCATTCACTTATTAAAAAATGTGAAAATCTATATATTTATGAGAGATATATGAATATTTGGAATATAGCAATCAGACATGTCTGGCAGCTAAAATTGTTTAAATTGTAAAGTAAACTTACAAAATCTCGTAAGTTTTGGGTTCCACTGGCTGAACTTTCACACCAATTACAATGCATCAATATATGGAGAAAAAGGTGCAGGAATGAAAATTCATCATTCAAATTTTAATGAGTGATCTAGTACAAATGAATCAGTATTTTATGAGGAGTTGTTCAGAACAGGCCTGATTTTCATGCAAGAAATATGTTGTAGTATTTTAACAGGGCAAAAGCTCTAAAAGCAGCCTTGGGAGTGAGGTTATACATGCACAGAAAATGCATGTGTATTTTTCACCACCAGCAGGAGATGGAACCAAAACAATATTGGCTTGTGCTGTGCTTTAACAATTCTCAGGTATCCATGACAGTCAGTATAAATGAGAAAAGTATAAACTTTTTCCCCACTCAGTTGGACAGGATTTGGAAGAGTCTTTCTGCACTGTGTTAGTGAGAAGTGTCTCAGACAGTTGCTATATATCACCTTTCTCTTTGGATCAGTTTTCAGTAAAGACATTTTGAAATGGAATAAGAAAGGGAAAGAATGATACAAACAGCACTGAGGAATGATACTAACACCATTGTGCAGCAGAATAGGAACAGAAACAGAATTTGTTCTTGTGATCTAGGAAATGCATCACAGGCACGATTGTATTCCACAATAAAGGAGGAGTCAGGCCAGAGCCAAAGGCTGTAGGACCTTGCTAATGTGTTGTCAAGACCAAGGAAGACACTGCCCAGCAAATCAAACTGAGAGCTGTGCTCATGCCATCACTCTGCTTTGTATAAAGCCTGAATAATTTGTGCTGCATTTAACCTCAATCTGCCATAAATAAGTTTAACCTTAAAACATGTACAAAATACTTGAGAAGAAAATTTCAATATAGTCCATTAACTTTATCTTGCAGCAACGTATCTTTCCTTCAGTAATGCAGTTTGGTTAGTCTGTGGATGAAAAAGGAAGTTGACCATATTCTTCTGATGTCTCAATTGTTCAAGACACCTCTTGATGAACAATTGAGACATATATTATTTATTTATTCAGCTAGAAAAAGGGAATGTCAGTGTAATTAATACAGAAAGTCACTGCCAGCCAGTTCATCTTATATAAATATGGCAAGATCAGAGCCCATAAACAATTATTCCACTAGCAGAAAAAGATTAAAATATTCTGAAGTAGTGACTAAAAATATATTTTCTTGTTTCTAATGTAGCTGGCATGTGAGAGGGAAGCATATTATCAAAGCATTTGTAAAGACCTGTGTCTGGTAATATTGCCTAATTCTGGCAATGCATAGCTTAATCTAATATGATCTCTGCTGAAAGATGAGATAATTCATTTAAAGTTTTCTTGTCTTCTCCCATGGTCTTTTCCTAACCCTTTCATCTGCCAGAAGATTTGTTTTAGAACAGCAATTCTGAATAAATCTTTGCTGTATATAAACAGGGCTGAAAGTTTTTCAGAAAAGACCAAGAGACAAAAAGTATAGATTAGTGCATTGGATTGAACTTTCATTGTTTAAATTGTTTTCATTTTCACAGATTAGTTTTAAAATAGCAACGTGTAGTAAATACAGGACTGACCAGGATGATGTTTCTGATTATGAGTGAAATAAGGACTTGCTTCTGTGTGATATAAAAGTGCTTGCCTAAATCTCTAAGTGCCCTCAGTTGTCTTAAGAATAAGCTATTAAATAACTGACACATCAAATGCAAAGCCCCACACAATAGTCTACTCTCACTGCTCAACCTTGCTCATCAGTGATGCAAAGAGATGAGGGGATAAAAAAACCCATTTCAATACATAGGTGCCCAAATGCACATAGTCATAGCTCAAGCAACACATGAAGAAATCAAATATTGGAGATGTAAAGTACCCTTCCAGCCACCAGCCCCATTAAGAAAATTTCCAGATAGGATATTCTCAGTGGATCACAACTGCAATAGCTTAGGTAAGGAAATGAGCAGCAAATAGTTTGTGGCTTTACATATTCAAATACACAGAGCTGATCAGTTGGTACAGGTCTAATACTCTGGTTCACAGAGCTAAAATGTATTACTGTTCACCCTAAGGTAGTCTCCAAACCTCAGTGCCTCAGTGATGTATTAGGACCTTACTTTAAAATTAGTCCTTCTTAGAGTATGTCAGTTCAAGAGTGAAAATATTGTGGACTTGTGGGTTTGGGTATTACTATAACTTCCTGAAGTTTTAAAAGGTGGAGGAAAACTGACTGAGATTCACAGATTTTCATATATTTACCTACAAACGAAATCCAGCAGACAGGTCATGTGCTCTTTTGTAAGACACATTGAAACAAGATCATCTTTAAGGTCCCTTCCAACCCAAATCAAAACATTCTGCGATTCTATGATATTGGAAGAAAAGAAAAGAAAGAAAGAAGGAAATTTACAGAAATGAGAAGTAATAAAATAATTCATTTGAACTATAATGAATCAAAGTTTACCCTTGCTAGTCAGACCTTCCTGGGCTTTCTTTTTAATCACTGAAAAATTTAAAATCTCCCTTAGAAGTGATGCTTTTCTCAAGTTCAAATATGGCCAGCTTTCCCTCTTCTTCATCTCTGTCTTGTAAGGGAGTCTGGTTGAGTGACACTGCTAGAACATGTGTGTTTGGTGTTGAAATCAAGTTGATCTACCATTCCTTCAGGCTTTTGAGATGATAAAAAACCCAACAAAGCTGTAGGTACAGATTCAAGAGCACTTGCAATTGCAAAATCTGCTCACACAAAATTCAGGATCACAGATGACTTTCCATCAGCTAGAAGCCACACTAGAGTTCAGTGACTCCCACACAACAGAGCACAGCAGATCTGCTGGGGAAGCAAAGCAATGTATCTGCACCACCAAGGCACAGCTGCAGCCAGGACTTACTACTGGGAGTCAAAGATTTCACTGAAGTGCAAAATCACGCTAATGCTGCTGCTCAGTTTGTAGGCTGCTCAGCACTAGTTCAGGGATATCTGTACTGTGTTTAATTGCAGAGTGCAGACATTCCCTGAGGAACCTGTATTCCCTTCATTTTCAGTCCTTTAAACTTAAATCTTTGAATATAGCAGAACAGACACTAACTGACATCCACTGAATGAGCCAATGTGAATAACTGCCCTGTCTGATTATGCAGTCTCCAGATATGAAATTAACATAGTAACACCAAGTGAAATTTTTCTTAAGAAGATAGCCTTTTCAAGGAAACTTGGATGAGCTATCTGTATTGCGCACCTGTAGTTCCTGATGAAATAATGGAGAACCTGACAGTGAAACCATTGTTACATCTCAAATGATCAATAAACTAGATTGCCCAATGGCAAAAATGACTATACAGCTTGATTGACACTTGACAAGAAATTCTACATCACCACTGTTGACCAAATAAATGCTGCTTAAATAGCTAAAGACACTTTTTTGAAGACAGGGAGTATGTAAATTCTCAGATACAAAAGACCACTATTATTAGTATAATAATATAAGAGTATATTATTATATACTCTTTATAATAATACTCTAAGAGTATATTATTATATACTCAAGAAGTATAAGACCTTATTTTGAGGATGACTCTAAAGACTGTTACTTCTATTGAAAAAAGCAATATGAAAAATACAAAAAGAGAGACCCATTCTTTCAGATAAATATTCTCAATATGTACACAGATAAATATTCTCAATAAATACTCTCGATATGATCAATATGTTTCCCCAGGCATAAATCCAGTCTAAAAATTAGAAGTGATTTATTGCACCAGTTCTAGGGCAACATCAGAATCAGTCTGTGGGAGTAGTTAGCTAACTACCTATGGAAAGTTTGGCATTCACTTCAAACTAAGCAAAGCTTTGGAATAGGCTAAAAATCAAAAATTTTAAAGTTAATGCTGTAAAAGTGTTGCTGTAAAACCAGCACTTTGAAAAGCTTTGGAAAGTCAGATGGACACCCTACTGCTTCTTCCTGTAAGTGCTTCAAGAACCTTGTGTCAGCAACTTTGTACACCCTGGACAGTTTTGAAGTAGAATGGAAGTGCTTCAGTGACATCTTCTACACATCTTAGAACATGCGTACTTCTTTGAATACATTGGACTTAATATTTTGGAAACATCTAGACTAAAGCAACAAAAATATAGAAGAAGCAAAGAAATGAGAAACACTGTCTAGGCATTTAACTTGGGTGATGGAAGGTGTTTTAGCAGAATTGGTCAGGGCAGGGCCTGGTGCAAGTGATGACCATGGCTCCCTGTCAGATTCAAGCAGAAAATTTGCAGAATGGTTCTGCAGTTTCTGCTGAAAATCTCAGAGCTCTTCTGTATATTCTCTGCCACTATATGATTGGGATCTTCATAAAAAAGATTTTGTTTTCTCATCCTATTCTCCAGATACTACATGACTGATTTCAAAAAAAGCATCTTAGTTCTCCTGTCTTATCAACTGGAAGAGAAGGAAGAAGACATTCAGTTTTGGCATTTTTCCATACTTGCCATTCCCTCACATGGTAGCAGTCAAATGTGTTGCAATCTGCATCTATGTATTAAACAGTGGTGCAATTATTCCCTTAAAAGAGGTGGCACAGGTTGTTTTCAATCCATAAACATCCTTTTTAAGTACCTTAATCTAGGTAGAATTACAGTTTGAATGTCTTCTACCAATATTGATAGCATTGCCTGTAACTGATAATCCTCCCCATCTCTAAATCTCTGTAGATATCAAATTATAATGCTTCATTCTTGCCAAAGTTTGCTCTTGCTACATTTTTTCAAGCTAGCAATCATCACACTCTGTTGGGATAAGAACCAAGGATATTTGATTTATTCAATAATTCATAAAGAAAAAAGTTCTAATCCAAAGCAAACTTTAAGTTTTCTATATTTACCCTTAATCTCTCACTTACACTGGCAGGAAATAGGTATATTTATGCCGTCAGAAAACAGCAATGTCAAAGCAGAGCTCAGATGATACAGCTGGTGTCTTTACAATTGCTTTTATACTGCTGTTTTAAAAGTTGGCTGATCTATTGTTTGTATCATTTCTTTGATGCAGTGAATGATCAAGACCTTGCTGTTACAGCCAAGGAATACACCCCAGAGAAGCACATTGTCATATTAGAGCTGTGTCAATTTGCCCTCTTCCATGGAGATGACCAAACAGATTAAACTCTTCCACGGTATTTTACAATGGGCGAGTTATAAAGACCAAGCAATTTTTGTTGTGCACTGCAGCTCGTTAGGCACTTCAGAGATCTAAAAATATTTTTTTTACAGCAGCTGTTATATTTTACATATTTTTTAAAAGAATTGTGTGTGTAAGTAACATAGTCAAATGAAAAACATATGTCCATAGTTAATAGTATACAAAAAGAGCACTATGTATATCACTGAGAAATGAATAACATAAGCTTTGGTTATTGGCTTAAATGAATACTTTACAATCATTTTCCCCCATAAAAGGTGTGAACTCTGAGGGAGGGGGGGAGTACTGCTGGGAATGGTGCCCTCTCTCATCTTAAAATGTGTGAGAATCCAAACAGATTATTTATATGCAGCTTCTTGTATTGATTACATTATGCTACATACTGTGCGATTCAATAGGACTCCTAAAAATATATTTTAAAAGAGCTTATGGTTTGTAATGGCAGAATAGCAAAAAGGTTCAGCTCTCACCATAATCTGAAGGCTCAGGATTTACACTCTTATATACTTGACAGCTCAGAAGGAAGGGTTTGCAGCACACACTAGCACACATGTACATGGGGCTCTGCCCTGAACGTCCTTCACAAACCAAGACAAAATTCTGCCAAGATTTAAGTCGCTGATCTTCCAGATATTCCAGCTTCACAAAACAAGAATTTAAATTATGAATAAAATGGACAAAGAGGGATGACTGAAGAAAGGAAAGCATGTTATTTGGGTTTTCTGTGCCATGTTAAGGATTTGCAGAACTAACAGTGGCTTCATGGGATGACAAACACTAGGTCCATCATCTATGTAGAAAGGCCTCTCCATTCTACCTGTACTGGTAGGGGGGAGGATCTCATAATTTCTTCAGTGAAAGACAGGAAGAATCACTAGAGGGCTCCCAAACTATTTAAAGGGACATTCTCCTTCCTGTAATGTGCATTGGATAACATGAGTTAAAGAAAAGACTTCAAGGATTCTCTTTTTACTTCTCTCATTGGCTCAAATATTCTGTCTTTGTGTTCAAATTCATTCTTTCTGGAGGAGAGACTGCAAAAATCACTTTGAGGGTGATATAAAGTAGGAGGGGGGAAGCTTTCAGATAGATTTAACAACTGGAGGATTGGCACTGCTGTCATTGGCTGAGCAGAGAGACAGAAACGAGAAATGTGACAAGGAATTGAAGTTGAAAATGTAGCTGAAGGCTGAATTTATACAGCTTGCAAAGAAAGGACAACATTCTGTGGGATGGGACCACCATAATTTGGTAAACTGTCCTATTTCTAAGCCACTTTCCACCCACTAAATTCAAGCACCTTGGTTTTCTTCTGCAATTTTTGGGGAGTCAAGGCATCTCTAACAAATGCACATTTGCACATACTTACATGTGTGTGTATAAATACACACATATATACACATATATGCATGTATACACAGTCATATACAAAAGTGGGCTTTAAGGGAGCCCACCGAGTGATCTTTAAGAATGTCACCATATTGTGGAAAGGACAGAAAAATACTGGTATAAAAAGGAATTACCTAAAATGTTCTCTTCACTGACATGGCCTGTCACCAATTCCCTGCCAAGTCCCTTGGGCAGGAGAGACTTTGCTTCCTAAAGAGAAACATCTTTTTCCCTGTGAGTTATCAGCAAGAAAACACAAGTAGGATTTCTTCCAGTGCTCCAAATAAGTTGTGCTTTTCCTTTTTATGTGCCATGTTGAGGTTGCTGCAGTACAGGTTCTTTTGACTTAAAAGAATTTTGCCCAAATTATCAGTTATTTCAGAAGAAGGCTGAAAACCTGCCTATATATTTGGGCTCTGACACCTACTAAGATGGAAAGGCAAAAAACTTCCTGTAAAATAAAGAGGAAGAATAAGCTATCTCCTGTATGTGAGTTAACTGGGCATGAAAACTTTAATGATTTTGCCACATTCTGTTATGATTTTAGGAGATGAGGTGAGGGAATTTAGTTTTTGTCTATTACTACATAACTCTCATTGTTCCAGACATACCGTTCTGGAAAGATAATAGCCCTCTGAGAGTCTTGGCTTTCTGTGACTGTTGTCTCTTCACAGGCTTGTTCCTCTAGGCTAGAGTTTAGTGAAATTATTCCTTATCAGCAGTTCAGTTTTGCTTGGCTTTTTTTTAACATCCCAATTTGATTTCTAACTGGTAGGCTTTGCCATCAATATTTAAACAATTCCTTATAAGAAGTTCTGAGTGGGGAAGGCAAGTCTGTAGCTGTCAGACTTCTGTTGCAATGGAAAAACAGTATCATGGTGAGCAGATATCAAAGATTAATGAGCTGTTTAAAAGTCTAGAAATGACATCTGAAAGCAGCAATTTTTTGTTTGATTCTGAGCTTGTTCCTTGTGCTTTTCTTCTTTTGGATATTTTGTGGGCTCCTGCAATATTTTTGTAAGTCATCATTTAAGAGGAATGAAACACTAGTACATATCAAGTAAGTTCAACAGTAATGAAGTGGTGCTGCAATGCTTTGTATCTGATTTGTAAATGATTCAGGAATGGAAGAGTTACCACTATTAGTATTAAAGTGGTCATAATTATATTTTGCAGATTGTGCTGAGGAAAAGTCCACATCTGTCTTTGGTACCACTTTTCCAGGCTATCTAAATGCAGACTACCTGAGATAACTGCATTCTAATTTTCTTCTACATTTCCCTGGAACTGTACAATATCCTGCACTCGTTTTTTATCAGTTTGACAACAGTAATTTAACTTTCTTTTTTTTTTTTCAAGTTCTGCTGTCAGTATGTCAATTTTACTAAAGACAGGATGCCTGACTTGAAGTATAGGGGACATAGATTGTTGCCTATCAGAATGAGAGGATAAGGGGGGCAGGAAAATGTTTTAAAAGTTATTATTTGCTATCAGGAATTGTTTATTTTTACACCTAGTATGCCAGTGAGAGTAATGCCTCTACTTTTCTTTGGATTCTATTGGAGAATGGAGGAGTCAGCAGAAGTAAATAAAATATTCATCCAGTGCAGATAAAAACACAGAACTGTTTGTGTAGACATTATGCCCTCTGCATCATCATGCACTCTTCAAATGCAGCCTCCTATCACTACACTGTTTATTTCTATGCTACAGCATCTATTTTGATGTGTACAAGTGTCTTGAGGCATAGTTTTTCATCCTTTGTACAGTAATGAAGGACACTGGTGATCTTGATGCTCTGTAATTAAATGCTAAGTGTTTAGCTGCTTAACTGTCTTGATTTATAGCCTGTGTTTGTTTTGTGCATTCTTTAAGTGCATCTATAGCCAAGATTTTTGTGACTGACCAGAAATAATTCCATATTAGTTTGTAAATATAAATTCAGAATATTACTTTGTAACTCTGTATTTCTTCTAGTTGTTACATCTTTGTGCCAGTTGTCACTTGAGGTATTTACCATCCAGTTACAGTGTATCTCTATAACCTTTTGGTGATTTCAAGAGCAGTTTCATTGCCACTGAAAAGAAAATTATTGACAATTCATAACCTGTTATAGTTCCTGCTCCACCTGCCATTTTCTAACTCCCTAGACTATTGTGAACTTAAAGAAGACTGCTTTTTAAAAATCTTTTACCATCTGCTGTATACTGCTTAATGCTTGATATCCTGTTAGGGCTTTTTGAACCAATTTTTGCAGTCTAGTTCTATTTGCATTTTCCAAGCTGAGCCAAGAGACAATTAGACAGCAGACAATTTGTTGAGCCTCAGTCCTTCCCTACTGAGCTAGGAATGTTATGCTTAAGTATTCCAGGTAACCAGGGAGTCTTTTCTTCATTCTAGTCATTGTCTGCCATTATAAGGTCTTTGCTGTATGATTCTGACATTTTGAAAATTGTATTTGTGCCATACTTAAACCTGTGTCCCTTACTATTCTTTCCTTTTTCTGTAAATCCATACCAGGGTTCTCTGAGACAATGTGCTACTATTTGCCTTAATTTTGTAACTACAAGAAGTCTTTCCCTATAATGCCAAACTTATTTTCCATTGGACTTGGAATCTCTGACTAGCCATATGCAATATTACTGTATGAAGTTAAGTAGTTGTTCCTACCACCCCCAAGTCATCCAAGCAATAATAGAATGTATGTCATACTGCACTATCTCTCATTCCAAAGTGTCCTGTTGGATACACATCACAACAGTCAAGACACCATAGGGATCTGATTTACAAGTGGGAATGGTTTAAGTTGAGGCAGTTTCAGTGTTTTGCACCCCTCTTTTTCTTGCTTCTCTTAGAGATTCCTACTCTGACTACTGAGCTGGCTCCACTTCTCACAAAGCAGTAGTTGAACTGCTAAAGTTTATTACACAAATGCCAAGCTCTTATTTGCAATTCTGTAGCTGTTACATCAGAGTCTGAACTGTTCCTGCAGTGTGGGTAGGGAACTACTGCAGCCATTCCAATATAAGATATCCCATCCTTGATCATGAGTCAGTCCAAGCCTTTTCTGGTGAAGAAGAGTGTCAGCTAACACATTTCAACTAGCAAGAGAGCATAAATTTTCTTGAGGAAAGGCCACATAGATAAAGCAGAGTTTGGCTTTTTATAGTACCTCATAAAGGATCACTGCTGAATATACTGCATGGAATCTTTTGGCTTGGAAATTTGAAAACTGACTTGATTATACTAGGTTTAGATTACCCAGTGCCAGAAAATTTGAAAGGCTTTGAGGCATATATAAATTAACAGGACACTATTCAGTTGAATATCAAGACACAACCTTCCGTATTTTCAAATACTGATCTGTGGGTTTTCTACATGTAGGTCATCTATTTTACTTGAGTTCTCTTTGAGTGCAGTAGAAATAGACCATTACCTTGACTCTTCATCATCTGGCACTGCACTCCAGCACTTTTACAGGAGCAGAACTACATACAAGAAAATAGATCTTCCAGTATGATACTTTCATTCCTCACCATCCCAAATTGATGAACAATCACTGTAAGGTTGGGAAATAGTTTTCTTTCCATGAACATACAGACCTTTGGATATGCTGGTGTATGCATATGGCATATGCTCTCCATTTTAGTACAAAGGTCAGTCTTGCTATATAATGTCAACTATATAATGTCTAAAAACAGGAGAAAGCAACCAAAAAAAAATCCAAAACCAATCAATCAATTAAACAAACAAACAAAACCAACACCAACAACAAAGGGAAATAAAAACCAAAATAAATACACTTATATAAATAAGTGCAAATAACAAACTTACCATGGCAAACCAGCAGTCGAAATACAGAGTGTCTGTCCAGGGAATGCTGTCAGGCTTGCAACTGGGAATCTGAAAACTGTATCTTGTTTATTCTGACTAAATTATAGGATGATATTTATGTAGTCATTGTAAATCAACTGTTGCTTTTTTTTTTAAACCCCATGATTCATATGGTCAACTTCACATTCAAATAGAGAGATGTCAATGAGACCCAGAATACTGGCTAGTCATTTTGCTTAGAAGTGTATTATCTAGTTAAGAGCTGTATAAATGGAATTTACAGATTGTCACATGAATCACATAACAAGAGACATAATTAATTTTGTATTGTCCTAAACAATTTCAATTGTCCTAAACCAAAACACTTCAGGATTCTTCCACTTTAATGATTTTTTAAAATAAAAAATGGACCAATTTTTAAGGGAAAATATTAAGATAAAAAATCCATTTTTAAAATTCTGAGTATTAAAAACCCCACTCAGTATTCTCCCTTTCCTTTGCCTTTTCTCCAACTGTCAGTTTTTAAATGAAATTGCTTATTCAATTTAATTTACATTTATGAACAATCCTGTCATCCCCAAAATCATCTCAATGAGCTGCATTCAGCCAGCTTCTCACCTGCTCTGAGCTGGGTTAGATTAAAATGCTGGAAGTCAGCTATAAATCTCAACCATTGCACAATGATGGAAATGTTTTTGGCAAGTGGTGATAGTGTAGACATCGCCAATAAGTGCTTCAAACTGGACGCTTTGTCTCTTAAACCCCATTAACACTCATCAGGATTTGATATTTATTTAGCAGCATTTCTTTCTTTCCAAAGTACCTGATCCAAAGCAAAAGGAATATTTGTTTGACTTCTTTCTGATCAGGCCTCAACCTCCTGAATTCTTTTGGAAAAATAGAAAGGCAGTGCAAAAACAGTGTAAAGTTTCTATTTTTTTTTCCTGGCCTTGCTTTGTTCTGGATTTTTTGTGGGGTTTGGTTTTTTTTTTTTTGTTGGTTTTTTTGGTGGGGTTTTTTTTGGGTTTTTTTTTTTGTTTGTTTTGTTTTTTTGTTTTTTGGTTTTGGTTTTGGGTTTGTTTTTTTTAATGAAGCTAAATAATTTCTTCTCAAAGTCTGCCTTGTTCCTCTTCCATATGTTCCCTGCCTACGTAAATACCTTTAGCCTCTTTATTAATTCTTTCACAAATGTGTTTAGACCTCCTTCTCACTGTTCCTTTTTTTCTAGCAGGTTTTAATCTAATCTAATGGTACTTAGTAGCCGGTTCAGGTCCAGCGGAAGTCTGTGCCACTGTCCTGGCATTAGTGGAGCAATATAGCTTATTCTGGGTCTTGCTTTGACCCTCCCTTTCTCTGCAGTTAACACTTTCTCTCTGCAGCTCTCCTCCCACTAAGGCTTGAATAATAAAACATGCTGCAAAGCAGTGGTGTTCCTGAGCGTTAGCATTTGGGGTAGCAGATGGGGTGATAAAGAAACTGTTTGTGGGGGCGGGGTATGGCCCCTATTACTCCACACCCACTACATGTATTTTTAGCCATTAAATATAATGTGGAAATGTAATGCATTTCAGAACTGTATTTTATCAATATATTATCCCCTTAAGTACAGTACTTTATAAATATTGATAAACTTGATTATAAACAAACTCATTGCTAATTCCTGGAGAACAGTCATCGTGATGTGGCAGTGTTTACTGAAGTGGCGATTGGCATGAAGCTGTGATGCAAAGGATATATTCCTCTGGGTTAACAATTTGCTAGAGGACATATCTCTGTGCATATATTCAGTTCAGTGGGTCTGCACCAGTATATGCAAAAATACTATTTGACAAACAAATGCTAATGTTTACATAATATCCCATCTAAGAGGCATGATAGAATTTTTTCAGATTCTCAGTATCTGTAAATATATCAAGTACTAGTTATGAGGCTTATAGGAAGAAAAATAAACTGCCTGCACCTCTCAAAAATATTCTCAGTGAAAATGTGCAATCCCTATTTCTAGAATTTTATTCCCATTGGATCTAATTCAGAGTTAATGTAAATTACAATACTTACTAAGTTGAAAGTGGGTGCAACACACTACTGTTATGATTGGTATTGCCTTACAGCTAGTGTTAGCACTTCACAGTGATAATGCAAGGTGAACAAAAAGCAGCCCTCAAAGTGATTCCTCACCCTACAGTGAAACACTCTGAGCAGAGCTTTTCCACCAAGCAAAATACAGGTCAGCATGGGAAAAACACAGAACAGAATCTCATAGAAACAATACTCTGAATAAGATAAAATGTTAGCTGCAGGAAAAATCTGAATTCTGTAACAGTTCTCACTTTTATATTTGTTCCATTAAAAACAAACACAGTAAGTTCCCTCCTTTTTGCTTCTATATTCAGAGATTATTGTCCTTGTAGGTTTTATTTCTAGCAAATTTTCTCTATCACAATTTAAACTCAAATATTTTTTTTACTACCAAGAGAAAGTAAAGCTTGTAAAAAAAGCAAATCAAACATTCTATTCCTTCTTTAATTCCAAGTACACTTTAATTTCTTCTTCAGCTAAGGCAAATGATTTTTCTGAGAAGAAAACTGCTTGGAACTTAAGCAAATTATCAGTAAGCAGCTTACATTTTTTTTTCCTTCTCTGTTTTGTTTTAAATTATGTTTCAGATTAAAATTAATATGATGAATTTACTTTAATTGGAGACCCTTTATTTAAAGACTAGTAAACTATTGAGATTACTTTTCTGAAAATTCAATATATGTATATGTCAAAAAATTACAGGCAGGTGATTATCTGCATTCCCTCTCAATAAAACAGGTCACAGGTTCCTATGTTCTATGTCTTTGTGTTTCTGATCACTGTATGGACACAGGGGACTCTGATCTTCAGACACAAAGATAGTTAATGAGCCATGAAAATAGTTAATGCATTTATGTAGCAGCACTTTTCATACAATAAGGGGTTGATGCATTTTTTCCACACACCCTCCGATTTTAAGGAGAAAAAAAAGGAAACAAAAAGAGAAGAAGAAAAGCTTTGCTAATTTGCGCAGTTGCTATTGTCCCATTGTTATCTTTAGAGATTGACAAAAAGGACCCTTCTGCACACACAAAAAATGAGGAAAACAGATTTGTTTTGACAGGCTATTATACTACAAAAATATTTTTGAATGTAAGCTGCAGCAAAGTTCAGTCTTAGAAAATGCAAACCCAGTAAACTATTTTCACTAATGTTATAGGGAAGTATGAAGAAGTGAATGTAAAAGATTCTTTTTGGGTTTTGCTAAATAGGCAAGTAGCAGGATAGCCTAACAATTTACTATTGAAAGAATTTTCCTAAATTTCATAATTTTCACAAAATTACAATATTTCTTGCATACACTGTGAAGTGACCACCCTTTATTTTGCAATCAGAGAGCAGAGCTGGCAGAACTGAAGTGGTTTGGCAGCTGCAGAGATGAAACTGAACTGAACAAACAGTTTCTTAAGTGATGCTTGGATAGAAGAATTTGGAAACAGTTCAGCTTTAAAAAAAATCATTTAAATGTGTGAATCCTGCTTGTAACATTCTTGGGAGTAATTTCTATATATATGGCACAGTAGTTATTATACCGCTAAGGAAAGAAAAGTATAAAAGTATTAGAATAAATTCCTGTTGCAGAAAAAGTACAGCTCTATTTACAGAGATAACTATAGTTAACACATACAGACAAAAATATATAATTTTGGCAATGTTTTTACATGCCAAGTTACCAAGAACAATCACTTATTTCTTTTATTCTGACCCAGGGCACAGTTGTGCATAATAAAGAAATCTTTTCCTGTGCTGGCTAGATTTGAGCTTCTGAACATCTATATTCAGCAAAAATGGCTTGGAGGGCATGCTGAGAAATAGTTGGTGCGTTTTACATTAGCTATCCATCAAGGGCTACAAGCGACAGCCTTATCAACCACTTTGCAGAGCATCCTCCTGAATGGCAGAGAGCTCACTATAAAGAAATTTCATATTACTTTCTGCAGTAGGAAATGTCTAGTGTAGTTTTCAGTGAAGCCAGTATTTCATAGAGTCAAATGTCTCTACAGTTTCATAGCTTGGATGCTTCATTTTGATCAACTTCAGCTCTTCAAAGTGTGCACATTCTGAGCTTTTCTGATCTCAAAGGGACAGGCATAATTTATTGCTTAAATTTCTTGTTCTCTTGTGAGTCCAGAAAGAAGAAAATGAATATACTTGCAAAGAGTATCTGTATCTCAACAACAGCTTCTCATTCAGCATGAGGTCTTCAAAGCAAGTGAAGATTTTGGGTTTGCTGGCATTTTGTCACCCTAACAAAGGCAGCCAACTGGCTCTGGTTTTAACACATAAAAACTTCTGTTAATTTTTATTTTTTGCCTAGATCCACTATATTGTTTGACAAGAAAAAAATGGCTCTTCAGATGAGGCTTATTAATTTTATCCACCATATTATGGACATTATCCGTGTTATGGACTGTGGACTGTTTACCCAACATCCAGTACTATGTACTCATATCTAGTGTGATTCAAGGAAATAGACTGCATATGTTTGCTATCCAGAGACACTGCTAATTATCATTAAGTTGACATTAACCAGAGGTCATAGAAAATTCAAAGTTTGGAATTTTTTTACTTATGCAAATTAGCAAGAACTTGCGTGCCTCAAAAGTATAATTGCAGGCCCAGCAAATGTGCTTCATCATGTGCTGTCTAATATAACGTAATTGTTCTTCAATTACTTTAGATAGTGAATATATAATATATTCACTGAATATATTCTATATATAGAGTTTATATATTCAGACACATATGTATATATTCAGTGAATATATCTATTTTCACCACCTCACTATTTAGGGATTGTGGAACATCATACTTTCTATCTTACCCTCTTCAATACAAATGATCCTAAATCTACAAATTTTTTCATCAGCAGATCTCAAAAGTAATGCCTTCATTTCCAGAATGTATTCTCTGGAAGTCTTCAGTAAAATTTAATAATGATTATATAAAAATATTTATTTCCTTATGATATTTCAGATTTTCCATTTTAAGTAGCTCTGTGCATATTGCATCCCTTTTAAATTTAATAGCTGAAGGATGGCTATTTGATAATTTTGCTCAGGATGATTGTGTTATAATCCAGGCCAAACCCTATATATAAATAATGTTTTAAAAGCTTCCTTCATCTCATTTTGCTGGACTTTTGTACAATCACATATGAAAATAGATGGACAAGATCAAAATAAAAAAAATTATATAACACAAGCAATTAAACCAAAACGAGCAGAAATGAAATTACTAACTTAGAAAATATTCAGAAAAATGCACCAGGTGCCTGACAGTTTAAAGATTTACCTGGGTGCTTGCTTTTCAAACATATATTTGGGTTTCTGTGTCTGGGCTGTCACCTATCCTGCCCTTTCCATCTCAGCCAAGCACATGTTGTATAGGTTTGGGGTAGGAAGACTGGCAGATTTGATGTCAAAGTTTTCTGGCAATTCTGTTGTACTCTACCTTTGCACACATACATCTATTTGTTTAGTGTAGGATATTAATTTTCAAAAGGAATGCATTTGTTTTCAATAGCATTGTCTAAAATAGACTACAGTGATGGTAAACAACAACAAAATCCCACAGTGAACAGGTACTGCTAACCTTTTCTGATTGTCCAGGAATCAGCACTATTGTGTTCTTTTACTACATCTAAGACTGTGAAGCACAGAGGATTCATACCCACACTCTCTGCTGTGCCATCAAAGACCAGCAAGCATCTACAGACAAGGCTGCAGTAGTAGGATAGCAAGGACAACTTGAACAAAATTATCCCCTATGTGCTCCTGCTTTGGGAAGGTGCCACTGCCCATAAGTGAGAGTGCTAACAGTTGAGGGAAAAGGGACAACACTAAGTTAGAGCACAGCACTCTTCCAGAATATGAAACTGAATCCCTGATTACCTTTTTTTGGTACGCTGAAGATCTATTAGGGGTATTCCAAAGAAACTTTGAGGAAGGGGATTAGCACAAAGATCTTTGTCATATGTTAAAAGTTCATTGCTGTATTTCTTATAGTAAGAAGTAAATTGGAATTATTAAAGCTAGAATTGTTACAACAGAGATTTTTTTAGAAGACGATGCAAGGCATGGTATAAGCTTATCACTTATCAAGAAACCATATCACTTACAAGACCCCATATGTTTCACTCATATGAGCAAAACCAGCAACTGGTTAAGACTAAAACACAAACATCTCACAGATTTTCCAATTTTGCAATAGTTATTTGAAACAAATATTAAAGGATCATAGGTTCTGTGACCTGATGTTTCTCTTCATAAAGAGTCTCCTTTGTAACACAGTCACATCAGCATGAGCATACAGATCTATGGGTGGTAAGCAGTAAGGCACTGCTCCAGACACAAGAATTACAAAATCCAAGTGGCTTTCCATGGCAATAAAAATCTCTTCAACCCTCATTACTAGACTAATCTAATTTGTATAATATGTTCCTTCTGCTCTGGGAACAGCAGTGCTGTTTTCTTTGGTAGTGGGGGGCTCCTTCTGAGCTCAGCATCCATTTATGTTTGCTTGACTTTTCTTCTACTGGTGGCAGAGAAAATCTACTCTTTAAGAGGAGCATGTGTGGTCACATTCCTATGTAGGAAAGAGCTCATTTGGTCTCAGTGTTTGGGCCCTAAACTCTCCTATTCATTCTCTAGATCCTTTGTAAAAGCAGTGTGATTCATTCACTTGGTGGAAAAGATGTTCATTTCCCCTTTGGATCTTCTCGCTTGAAAGGGTCTTAGAATCAAGAATCATAAATGGGGCCTTAGTACACTTTGCTTTCTCTTTCATTCTAACCTGGCTGTAGCTTTTATACTCATTAAACATGCATCTAACTGCGACCATAATACACAGAATCTTCTGAGCAGTAAAAAAAGAAATAAAAGTATTCAAAAACCTCCTGACGTTTACTCAGACACTTTGAAATATGCCTGTACTCTGAATCCAGCATTAATTATTTTCCAAAGTTGTTTCATACAATTCGGCACAGTAAATGTAGTTTTCAGAACTGGATATTCATAATTCAAAATCCATGCTCACTGTTTGACAGTGATTAAACTAATAAAATACTGGCTATTGTGAGTTAATATTATTCTTTGAACAGAAAAAGGCAGTTCTTAAAGACTATGATAATTAAATATTTTCTAAAATGCCACAGGCAAATTTATTCCACCTAATCACAAACTGTCCAATATTGTGTGAATATTAATGCGATCTGTATTCATTTTAGGCAAAGTAGAAGGAGAAATCTGGGAAAATTCTATAGAAATCTAAAACAAATTTGGATTATATTCAGGACAATGACCTATGTCAGTGTGATTTCATTATCTTCTTCTAGAACCACAGCTTTCTGGCTTTGTCTCTCATTTTTAAAAGTATAAGTAGCCAATAATCAAAGAAAATAGCTGTGCAAGGTTGGCACCATCTGCCACTGTCATGAATATGCTTGGCTTTTTGTTTTCACTTCTGTCCTTCGAGTGAGATAAAGGAAACACACATTTTACTTTTTTTACATATGCAATGAGCTAGTCACCTTCTCCAGGCTGCTCCTTTATCTCCTACTTGATGAAAGAAACCAGTGCAGGCAGTAAAATACTGGCTAATACATGGCTGGCAGCATTTCTTGAAAGTTACTTTAACAAACACTTTTTGGTTACAGGCAGCTTTACTATAATTACTGCTTTTCTGTACAATTTAAGAATCCGATTATGCAAAAACTCTCACTTTTGCTGTTATTGATAAACAATTATAGGAAAAAATATTTTGTACAAGGAAGACAGAGCTGGTGATCTTCTGTTACATGTCATGCAAGAATGACATGTGGGTGGATGCTGCAGTTCTAACGTTGAAATATCTTTAATTAGAACTGTTGGGACTTTCCCTCTCATGTTTCATTTACAGTTTCTTCTTTCTTTTATCTTTTGTTGCTTTTTTCATTTTTTTTCAACCAAGAACTCTCAAATGTCAGTTTACATTCATTTCAAATTATTGAACTAGAGGGTTGCTGCCTTTTATCTTCTATTAGTATGATTATAATGTATCATACAATTCACATTCCACTCTATAAATATATATTCATTACTTAATATCAAAAAAGAACTACCAAAGTAAAAACATTATTAAATCATTGTACTAAATTTTCTGAAAAGTAATATCCATTTCACCTTTAACTTAATATTAGTGGAGTCAGTGCTGCACAAAACATGAAACAAATATTGAAGTATTAACAGAAGAAATATGTCTAAAATAACAAAGACATTAATGAATTAAGATTACTTACATTATATAACTACAGTAGGCACAGCCAATTTTAAAAATTAGTTTCAAGGCTGTTAAAATATACATCAATTCTACTGCTAACTGCTTTTTCTTAGAATGCTGTAAAGTATATTCAATACTTTTATGCTACCATGAATGTTTATTAAACAAACCATCAAGCAGCAAAAAGGCAAGTATTTTAAAGGTCTGGCATTAAAATATTCATATCAATTGCATTACTTCACAGAAAGTGCTGTTAAATAGCTTTTAAATATTACAATTTGAGACTAAATTTGAGGTTGATTCTGTGATTTGTTTAGTTCAGGTTCTGCAAAACTGCACACCAGTGGTTTAAAATTTTGAATCCTTAACAGTTTCTAGATTACAGTGTGAAAGGTAAAATAATTCACATGCTTTTCTTTGTCTATCAGAATGATGAATTGCATACTTAAAAATTTTAATAACAACCACTTATCCATCCTAACGATGGAGTATCCTTACAAAGACAAGAGTTTTTTGCAAAACAATTCATTTAGGAAACAGTCACATGACCTTTTTAACTGCCTTTAAGATAGCAATAAAATTGGCTCAGTCAGCCAGCCCTAATGAGGAAGAGAGAGAAAACATCAACCTTTTCCCTTTCCTCTATCTAATTATAAACAGCATTGTCAACCGACTCCAAGATCAACCGAATCCTAATTGACCCCAGACACTGTACAATAAAAGATAGTGAGAACTGCCAAAATGAATGTTAAAAACATAAACTGTAATTAGTGTTTAACTCTTCATTTTTCATTAAATTTTCTTGCTCTTCACAATCACAGCTTTTTCTGTAAAAGTCATTTTTAGGCTGAAATTTACTAAAATTGGGCACATTCTAGAAAGCCCATATGATGTGCCCCTGGAAAGGAGAAGTCATTGAGATGGTAAAATTCAGGGGGAAATAAAAAATGCTGACTGTGAAGCATATAATTTAAAACCCTACCAGTGATCTATGGAATTATTAACTTTTCTTTGAACACAGAATGCTCTTATCCAATCAGCTAAGTTTTAGTTATATTTTCAAGAGTTTCTTCAAGGACTGCAATCTTCCAAATATTTAAATGAATGTCTTAATTTAATTCCATATTGCTCTCCTGTGCTTAATATAAACTGTTGAAACTATTAATATCAATAAGAAGCATGACTTAGTCCTAAATCTTCACAAGGTTTTACAGTTGTAATATTTTTAATATTAGTTAATGGAATTGCCATACACAGAATTTATACTGGTAAGTAGTTTTTCTAGATTTCTAGCTACATAGATGAGGCACACAGCCTCATAGTTTTTATTACATAATTGTATCTGCCATAGCTACTCCAGTGACAAACTTATAAAGGCTGAAGCCTTTCTCAAATCTTGCCTTACAGATGAAATCCTTAGCATGGGTTGTATTCTGCCCATATTCCTTATATTTACTTTAACCTATATATTTGTACCTAATATAAATACCTGAATGGCTTAAAAATGTAAACATCACCTTCCAACATTACACTCATGACTTGCACCTAGCATCCATCTTAATGCAACATCCAATTAGATCTTACACATTTGCAAGGTAAATATTGCATTAAAACATAGCTAAGTTTTCACAAGCAGACTTCTTTTTTTTAACTCCAGATCTAAAAAAATGGCTATTTCTAGTTCTGATCAATAACTGACTAGGCCTCTCAAATTTAGAAATAGGTTGCTGCAATTCCATATGTTTTCATCTCTTAGCCCTCATTACTCATTATTGCTGTAATGATTTCTAATTTTATATTGCCATCCTCCTCCAATTTCATTTGTTGTATTTTTCTTCCATTGCTACCTGAATCTCATTACATATTTTCCTACAGGGCACTTCAGTAATGCAAATCACCCTCCAGCAGGGACGATGCTTCTAATCTCAATTTGCATGATTATTCAGGTAACATGATGATGAATCTAGAAAATCAGGCTAAAGTGGTCACTCTTCTCTAGCCCTTGAAAGACTGAAAGGAAGATGCTTACTTGAGAAAAAAAATGGTAATATGGAGGAAGACTACTTTTTCTAAGTTATTACCCCTTCAAAGTCTCCCTGACATAGTCATCTTCTCTGGATCTGTCATTTCAGAATTCAATTATTTTCAGAATTGCTAGAGCCCCAGCAGACTTCATTTGCATGTAGGTTATATTTTTGCAGGAAATGAGACCACAGTTTGATAATACATTAAATTTAGTGGTGTTATTGGCTCAATACATCCACTTCCAAAAAAAAAAACCAAAAAGGGAAATTTGCCTTATACTCCACAACCAACTGCACGGGCACAACCCAGAGATGGTTATGGAGCAGGAGCTGGTGCTGAGAACTGGTGCAGTCATAAATCAAACTGGTCTTAGTGCCCAAGGTAACCAATGCTCAAGCCACAGTCTCAGCTGCAATGGTAATATGCACTACTGTAATCTGCATTTCTTATCCACGTTACCTTACAGAAATGCAGCAAGGATCTTATCCTTCAGCAGCAAACAAATTACAAAATCTATAGGGATTTTTGGTGGCTAACAAATACTATCACTTTTTCTGCTGTGTTTTCACCATGATTATTAGGTTTGCAAAATAGCATCTACAGGAATAAGAGCCCCTTTCATTACAGCAGAAATACATATCCATCTTTCTGTTCCATCATGCTTGTAAATTGGTTGGCATTTCTAAATTTTTTAAAAAGTATGGTGGGAGTGTTAGTAATTATTACTTCAGGTAATAAGTGATCGTTGACTATAATTGTGTATATTACTGCCAAGCAAATAAATAATAGCATAAAGAAAGAGGATAAATTCATAGTGAAATCATAACATGTATATTTCTTACATTAATTTATGTAAGAGAGAAGTTCCTTTAAAAATGCAGATATAAGCGTTTTTAAATTAAGCACCCTTTTTAAAGCGTGCATTTTACATGGATCAAAATGTGTCTTGGTATTTTTAATCTTAGGCCAAGTGGTTAAAGATATTTTGACACAAATGTTTCAAGTGTGAAATCCTCCACATAATTTCTCAACAATCTCTTCTGAGTTTAAAAAAATAAACCCCTTATTTCTGTAATTTAAGATGTGCAATACTAAACTTTATAACAACAAAGTCATTATAGATGCAAAGATCTCTAGGTAAATACCAGCCACAGATACTAATGTCAATATTACAAGCACAGCTAGTAAAATAATTTCATATGAAAATAAAGCTATCTATAAATTAAAATCTTAGGTTTCACCACATGACAGTTTGCACAAAAATCTTATGTAAGCCACCACTTTGTTTCTTTTTTCTTCCCCCTCTAACGTGACATTCTTTGGCTTACTCTTTTGAAATCAACAATATAACACAAATGAAATTATATGAGACCATTTTTTATGTTACAGGCTATAGTCATGCATTTACATGAATTTCTCAAATTGTATCTTTTAAATCATATCTAATCAGTCATAATGATTGTAAAATCAAAGCATTTTTTTATTATTTTAGTTTTATTTTCCAGTTTATTGCACTGTCTCTTCTAAAAAATCTTATGATTTACTTAATAATAATGTGAAAAGCACAACTGAAAGTGAAGACACTTTGTAGTTAAAACAGAGAGATTCAGAACGCAGAATTTCTTTTCTGTGTGCCTTCTCATAGTTCTGTAATGCCAAGTAAAATCACAGCTAAGTATCAGGTAAATCCAAGTTTCTAAATGCTTCCTTCCAAATGGGAGAATATATGTTATTCAACACTTTTTTTAGTATGATGATTCTTTTCAGGTAGGATAGAGATTATAAGAAAAATGAATATCAGAATCAAATCCTAGCATCAGATGGAAAGGAATTTAAAGATAACAAGCAAAAGAATGACTATGGGTATGTGAAACATTTGTTTGCAAGATACAATGGTGTTTTAAGCACATACCTAGTGCTTTCTCCACATGCTGAGTAACCAGGCTAATTAAAAAGCCCATACAGCTCTTGTTAAAATCTGTTCAAATTTTTGGAGCACCTGTTATAACAGAATGCCCACAGACTTGATAGTTTAGAGCCAAGACACCTGCTACCTTATGTCTCACAGTATGTTCAGTTTTATACTGATAGTGGAAAAAAAGTCCACTTTCTGACATTTAACAATCTCATAAATGATGAGAAATAAATTGCAAAATTTCGTAATTTAACCCTTGACTGTCACTTCTCTTTACCTATAATTTCCTGCGAGCAGGCAATACAATGTACTTTGGAACTATCTCATTTCTTTGTTGCTGAATTTATTTTATGTTATGCTACACTGAGCACAGTGTGTAATTCTCACTTTGCCTTGCTCCATACATTTTAAAGGTATGGCTAGTATATAAGTAAATGTAGCTTTTCTGAAAAGGGAATGTGCTTCACACCTGCAGCAAAATCCAGTAGTCAGTATTTCTGCCTCCTTGAACCAGACTTTCTTCTCCACTACTGATCAAAAACTAAAATACACTAATTAAGCAATCACATTTTACTTCTAAAATTTGTTTAAATATGATTTGGCAATATTAATAGAAATGTACCTCAGCACACAATATTGTTAATAAACACATATAAGCCCCGATCTCTTGAGAATGGAAGAATTTATGGAATTCCAAAAAAAAGGGGAAGTTACTAACAAGCAGTTACCAACAGGTGTAAAAAGTAGAGAAAGATTTTATTATTTTAAAAAATCATCACAATAGCCTTTTGACAGTGACTCAAACCTTGTCAATATTTAGGTATATGACTAATTTTACATCTATATAAATAGAGTGTATGAATATCTTCAGGATCATGACAGTTACCTTTGTAGGTATCTGAGTCATGCTGGAATCACTTTATGTAACTGATTGCATTGGGAACAGGATTTCATCTATGGATTCCACAAGAAACTGTTGTACTTATGTAGCCATAGCTACTGGTTTAATCAGACTTTAGTATTTAGAAAAAATGGGAATGAAGAGACTCCATGAGCACATCTTGAAGTCAGCTTACTTTTCTATTCTGCAGTTTAGATCTATAAAAATCTGGATTTAAATATTTTTTATATAATAATGCTTTAGACATACTGATGAACAGAAATACAAACCTCTAAGGTTCAGAACTACATTTTGCTGGATGAATGGTCAAGACCTCACACACTAAGTACTAGATATCAAGCCATTCCCATATTTGAATATACTACACACTTGGACAAAAATGTGAAATGACACTCTTTCAAAGCAAAACATCTACTTTTGATATTTAACATTTCTATATGAATACAAATAATACTAAATGAAAACCTTGTCTTCAAAGCATAACATTAAAAAAAATACATGAAAGAACAAAAATGAAAAAAGTAATAGAGTAATAAACCAAATCGCATCAGCACAGTTCTTCAACAGGTAGATTTCATTCACCCACAACACTTACAAGTGCACATTGAATATTTTACTGAGAATAATCAATTATAACTTAAGTAATTATTTAATTCTTTAATTCTTTAACTTTCTTTGTATTTCAAAACTCATTTTCACATAGCTTTTCTATGCATTAGAATCATAAATGCTGTTGGTTTGCACATCCCATTTCCATTTAGAATTTATCTTAATTTAAGCCAGGAAAATTAATTGGTAACAGATATTAAAAGTTCTTGCAAGTTTTGTTAACTGTTAGTTGTGGAAATGGCATTTTTTTCCATATTCTGCCTATTGGTTTGCCTTGGAGATAAAATACAACAAGAAAGCAGGTGATAAGCCTTTGTTGATGTCTCTGGGATGAAATGCTGCAGCTACAGACTACTGTTGATAAACAGATTTTGAATTAATTACTTCTGCATAATTATCTGAGTTACCAAGTCTTAAAATTGAATGCAACTGGTCTTCATATATTTGTTTATATACCTCCTGCCAGTCATGAAAAATGTTATTATTTTATAAAAGATCATCGATGAAAAAATCTAATTTTAAATAAGGTAATAATAGAATCATCTGCTACTGTACAATGGCATATGGCAGAAGAAATATTAATTGCAGTTATTTTTGTTGAATTCCAGAGGCAAGTAGGACAGCTAGCTCTGCAAAATTCAGGTCACTCTGTTGGCAAATGAAAATGTGGGCTCTCTGCTGGTAATTCTTTTAGGATAGTTACACTGAAAAAGTGAGACATTTAGACTTTAGTATTGAAGGGAATTAAGAGAAAGGAACTCTGTACTTTATTGACTTGGACATTATGGATTTGAACCATTCCAGACTGAAGCAATTTTGAAATACTGACACATTACAGCTATATCCTTCATACTGTTTTGAAAGGTTAGGAGTTTGGGGGTATTTTGCGTTTATTTATTTCTCTGCTAAACCTGACTCCAAAGCTCAGGAGGACTCTTGCCAAAGATTAGAAGGTTGTCAATATACAAAACAAGAACAGAAAGCTGTATTCTGCAACCATATTCTCCATTTTAAATTGCTTGCTATTTATTCTTTTTTTTTTTATATTTTTGTATGTCAAAGATAAAACATATGGAAAAAATTATTTATTCAAAAGGGTAGCACATAGGACATGAAGTCCTGACAGATATAAGCAAATATTTTAAATATTTAAATTTTAGTGTGCATATTGCAATTTATATAAATTGCATGTCCACTAATAATTAGGATATAAATCCCATAAGTTGGAACAGCATTTAGGTCCAACTTCTTTGCAATTACAGGAAAAAAGTTTACTTGAGCCTCATCAATCTCAAAAATTTCAAGGAATCATTGATACCAAAAACCATAAGAAGACTGTGACTTGTATTTATTATAAGTAAACTCTGAATTTCTCTTCAACACTTTATACTGAGTTTGAGCAATACACATAAAAACAAATCAGGAAAGGAATCAGAGTGACCTTCACCCCTCATGTAAACTCAAAGAAGAAAATCCCATAATTTGTGAGTAAAAATGTTGATGACATATTTTATCCATTAAGAAACACAATATTGGGTATAAAAATTTTCTGTGGATCACTTCCCACCCCATCTCCTACTCTCAAGTTTTCCTTTTCTGCTTATTACATTAAATTTTTTCTCCAGTTCTCAATTCTCCCACTTATTCCAGCTGTTGCTCTTTTTTTCATTCAATTTTTCATCTTGTATTTTCTTCCTTAATATTCACAATTATAGTAGTTGTTTTTTCTGAACCAGAAACATCATAAGAGAAATATGACCACACTAAACACAAAGGAAATGTTCTTATCTCAGGCCAGTTGCACTGGCCTACAACATAAATAGTCATTTCATGGGGATGTTAGTCTGGTCATCATTAAAAGCCACAATGCCAGAATAAGCACAAATATAGATTGGTTTTAAATTTTAAAAAATTATATCTAGATTGAGATGTATTCAAATATTTACACCTGCCAGAATGTCTTTAAATAACAGTGCTAAACACCAGACCCTATATTTCAAAATCTGCCCATATAACTTGACATAGTCCTTTACTGTACCAGCTATTGCCAGGATATTATTTTCTTCTGCCAAAAAACTTCACTTTCAAAAAATTGGACTTTTCCAGTTTTCAGCAGGAACTATTGGGACACAGTGATCCTGGTTTACTTTGTCAAGTAGCAGAATAATTTGCAGTTTAATGTGGGTGTTAGTATTCATCATTCAGTGAGATAAAAACATTGCATACTTCGTACACTTTATGCTCTGTAAGTACAGAAACTGGACATTACATCAATTAGATTTAACTGTAAAATTAAGAAAAGATTAGAAAAAATACATTGAAGTTCAGTATTTATACCACCATATATGCAACCATATGTTGAAAATAATATTCAATTATTTTAATTTTAAATATTTTCACATTATTATATAGCTTAGCTGATCAAAAACATCCTCTAATACAGGGCATTCTTAGGTAGTTGGTTTTGTGGTTTGCATTTATTTGCATATGTTAAAGAAATGGCAATTTTTGGATATAATTCACCCCATTTGCATGAAGTTGGTCTTTAAAAGTGTTAATAGTTTGAAGTACTTAATATTTTTTCATACACTTTTCAAGTTACCTCAAATTATTGTAATGTATATATTGGCTTGATAAGAGTGACTTACTGATTTGTAAGACTCTATAAGAATTTTATAAAAATATTCACCTGAAGATACACTTTTGCTGTCTTGGTATGTGGATACAGAAGATGTTTTGCCCATGTCTACAGAATGACTCCAGTACTACAAAGCCTGGGTGCTCAGCAGTTACCGACTGCAGGCTCTGATGATGCCTGCATGGCTAGGCCTGGCCTGGATTTGATGTGCACATGCAAACCACACACAACAGCTCAAAGCCAGGAACTGCTAAGGACCAATAAAAAGCCCAGTTTGTGCACTAGAGTGTCCACATTAACTGACCCAATGGAAAAAGCAAAAAAGATATGCTGAAGTTCAGTCAACCAGAAGAGTCCAAGATGAGGAGCCGGCAGAAATGAAATAGATCAAGACAGGATGATTACAGTTGGAATTAGAAAGTCACAGATCAGATTCCAGGATCAGGACTGAAGGAAAATCAGAAACAAACCAATAGAATGGGTCTTTCTCTCTGGGAGCTTTTCTTTAGACCAATTTCATCTCTGCTGACTCACTGTGAGTTTTGAGCACAGACATGATCCTGCTGACTGCAAGTTTCTAGGAGCCAGAAAAGAAACTTATAAGCAAGAGCCTGACTTAGGACTAGAAACAACAGCATTTCTTTGGGAGAAGACAACCTGCACATAGGTCCCTAATCCATAGGACTGCTTCTTTTTTTCAGTGTTTGTAGAGAAAAACACAGAAGTAAAGTATAAGTTCTTGGGACATTTAGGGAGAAAGAAAGGTTTCTTTGAGGAATTTTGAAATTTAGGAATTTTGACTATCTAAGCTTCTAACATGGTTGAGGAAAAAATACCTCAAATGTAAAGTTCACAGATTTTTAGACAACCTTTCTCCTTTGGCACTTATGTAAGTGTGTTGTCCCATTCTTCTTGTTTTAGTTTCCAACTGTGTCCCAGTGTCCCAGCTATTGTGATTGCCATTGGGATATCTGTATACATTAAGATCATTTCCCCCAGTCTGCAGGTCTTAGAGCCCTCTGAGAATTGAGCTGCCTAACAGATGCAATACGTTAGCACAAACTCCTGGATCAGCAGCAACACGCTGAGTCCTGAGGACTCGGTGCTGCTCTTTGGAGCTGGATCCCGGCTGCAGCCACACTCTGGTGCTCAGCACGCGATGGCAGCAGCTTGCTCACACAGCACTGCCTGTGCAGAGGCAAACTGAGTGGGAGGGCAGTGGTTTCCTGGGACACTGAATGTTAGGCAAGGCCTCAGCACTTCCCTTCACATCTTCTGTGAGTCAGAATAAGAGAAGTGGTAAAAATAGGCACGTGGGAGGTGGGGAAAATGCATTATAGTTCTACTTTAATTTCAAATGGATCACTCAAGTCACAGTGCCTTTACAGATACACAATTTTGTATTGTGCAGAAAATAGCAATGGGAGGTTTAAGGAACCGAAGAAAGTAGCAGTGCTAAATGTGGGATAATCCTAAAATGAGTGGGTGTCAAATGTGTCTACAGGATGTCAAGGGATCATAATTTTTAACAGAAATCATGGTGGTCATCAGGTTGTTCTTCTCTGCTGGTTTCTTCCTCCCTGGAGTTCACACTCACAGACACATAAAACAAAAAAGATACCCTCAACAAATTGATTAATTGCTTACAGCTCAACCTTCTCTTGAGCTTCTAAGTCTCTGAAGATCATCAGATCTACCTTTAAAATATATGTGTTTCCTATATTACATTTTGAAGGGATCAAAATGTATGTCATTGGGATTTTCCAAAAGAGGAGACAAGGTATACAAGTTCTCCAGAAGTATACTGATGTTCCACCACTCAAAGCTTTAGTCAAGGGTTTGCTCACAGTAGTTGAAGCCAAACCAGAATATTTTCTTTTCTAGAGCTATTGCAGGGGCAGGAGATTTCTCTCTTTACTTTTTAAAGTAGATCAAAAAGTCTATTTCTTCCCTTTGATATGAATATAACATCTAGATAAAAATTGGTTTGCACTATGTGTACAAACTAGATGTCTGTTGTTCATTGAGAGATGATTCTATTATTCATCATTTGTATGTGCTGTAAATAGAACATTGTAGTTCAAAGTGAATTATTTGCTACTGAAGATTTATCTATCTAAATTAAATCAAGAGCTCAAGCATGAAGCATTAGCCAAAGGAAAAGCAGAAGAAAAGAAAGATCAGGAAGAAAAAGTGGTTTTTACAGGGTCACATGAAAATTTTATCCTGGTGCTAGGTGGCAATGAAAACTCTTCATATTAAAAAAAAAAGAGAGAGATTATTTATAGCTTGTGGTGACAGTGTGACTATCTAAGCTCTTGGTTTCTCAGCATTACATCTCTAGCATGTCTAAATATCTATAAAAAGTACCCACAAAATTCTGTTGGGCTACCTAACTGAATCTTCTTAAAGACAGACTGCTTTTTTCTTCTGAAAATCTCACTGAAATAAGAGATACCAAGTAAAAAAGATAGCATTTGAACCTTGCAATGAACAAAAGCACTGCCAGAGCTCCCTGCTGCCTTCTGAAGAAAACTTACATTAAAGAGCAAGACTTGTGCAAGATGAGTACACCACTCAAGTATTTAACTCAACATGCTTAAAAACATATGAAATCAGAGTTGAACCATCTAGCAATACAAACAAGATTAGTGTATGGGTCTGAAAGCCAAGATCTGAGGGATATTTCTTTTTTAAAACTCATCATTTATTTAAGCCAAAGATTATGCTTAGTGCTTTACAAAATGGAAAATAAAAGAGGCCCTACTTTGAAATAGGCAACAGACAAACCTTGGCTACTGGAAAACAGAGCTAATACAGAGATTTGAACTACCACCTCTCTAATCCTGTATTCATAACATTTGGCAAAACTTATCTCAAAACCAATGTGAATTACACTTACATAAAAATCACAAAATTACACCCCTGCTTTGTTACACAATTACTACTTCAGTTCTTATCTTTGTTGTGATAGTACAGCAGAGGTCTCAGACTTTGAGAGTTCACATACTGTACAAATACACTGAAAACATCGCTGACCGTCCTGAAAATTTTACTTTGATTCGAAGAAAATGTGAAGACAGGAAGAGAAAAATGAAGAGTAATTTTTTTATGCAGGGAGAAGTGGAGTATTAGTATACATAAAGGTATCAGAATGCGGTTTCTATTTTCATATGCTTATAATTTCTATGCAGAATGTATGCCTGGTTTTTGTAATTAATTTATTGTGATGGACAAAAATTTTTTTGGGGAACATTTGTGGTTGTTTTTTGTTTGAGTTGTTTCTGTAGGGTTTTTAGTTGCAATTACTCTTTGAATCCTTACTGATGCATAATGAGGTATGTTATTGCCACTGCTTTTCATGTCTTATACACATACATTTCTAAATGCCTTGTGCTCAAAGATAGCTTTCGTTTTTGAGGGAAAATTGTATTACAGTGCACAGAAAGTACATTACAGAGGAGACATATGTAGGGATTTAATTCTTTTGTTTTCTGTTTCTTTTTTTCTTTTAACTTAAAGGAAAATTAATTCAGACAGAATGTCTAGAGTTGATCTCTGGTAGGGAAAAACATGATTATTATTCATGCAGCAGTGTTTATTTCCATCTGTCACCATAGCAGTTCTTTTAATAACTTATTATACAATTAGTTCAATAACCTTTCTGCTCCTTTGCTACCACTGCAACATGAAACTCTCTTATTCCTATAATATTTTCACTGTCCACATTATACAATCCATAAGTAAATCTGTTTTCAAGGTTTTATTGGTATGCTGCATGTACTTCCTGTGTAGTTTCTGAGATTAATCTCCTAAACCTTAACCTGTTAGCCTCTAGAAACTACATATGAAAAATACATACGTGGTGAATTGTGAGAGATGAAGCCAAGGACAAGTTTTGGAATCTACTCAAATAGTGCTAACCTCTCAAATAAAAAATAAGTTTTACGTCTGGAGAACTTTTCTGGAATTCTTCTTGAGGGCTTTCATTCAATCTTCAGGGAAGTGGCTGAGCTCCTTCAGATCAGCAGCTTCACCAAGGGAAAACTAATGCACAGGCCTTGCACTCCTTCCCAATCCCGCAGGCTAAATAGGAAGTTTTATTGCAAAGAAAGGGCATACAGGATAAGTTTATATTTACAGAACCCAGAGACCTTACCCAAACAAAACAGCAAGTACCAAGAAAATGCCTGAAATGTTATTGGGAAAGGAAGGGAGAAGCTGGGAGTGGAGGGGAGAAAGAACATGAGACCAACAGCATCTCTGCGGAAAGGATCTGGGATCCTGCTGAACATGGAACATGAATCAGCAGCTGGGCATTTGTGGGGACAAAGGCTGTATTAGCAAGGACATTTGGAAAAGCAATGTAGCATTGCTGCTCAGAGAAGTTAGGGAATTGCCACTTTTTTGAAATTTTTGGAACTTAGACGGGTGAGTTCCTCATGAACTGCATTCAACTTTGAAGTTGACTCTTTTTTGAGCATGATGTTGGTCTAAATAATCTTCAGAGACCTCTTCTAACCTAAATAACCCTCTGATTGTAAATATAATGCTACAGAGGTGCATCTTTTCTCATCATTGCATCTCATCTTTTTGTCTAGGTCTGCTTCATCAATATTCCTGCCCCTAGAGGAGAAAATAGGAACCTGAGAGTTTACTCTATCAGTTCTGTTCTTAATTTCCAGCCCATGTATCTCTAAAGATCTGATATCTCAACAATAATTTCCTGAAAAATCTCTCTCACAGAAATACAGAGAAAAAAAAAAAGTATAAGAATGTATTAGCTAAGGAAAAATGTTTTACTTCTACTTGCCTAAAATGGTTGGGTTGGGGAGAATATATTTCCTAATATATTTCCCCTAAAAAAATAGGGGGGGTTTGATATAAATGTTTTAAATGATCGCACTGTGCATGAGATCCATTTAAAATCTGTGTATAATTTATAAATACAGAACATGTGAAAAAGCAGTTGTGACTGCCATCTGATTAAAAAAAAAAAGAGGCCAGGGACATCCACGGCCTGTGGAGATGCAGATGAACAAATCAGATTAATAGATATTGACATTTCAATAGTTGCTATCTCAGTAAAAAAATACAAAAACCTGTTAGTGAGTGTTGTACTGCTGCTTTTTACTTGTCATTGTAAGGCCAAAAAACCACCCGTCTGCCATTCTGAAACTTTAAACAGTCTCTGAACAGGAAATGTAACTAAAAGTTTTAAATCTGTAGCACAAACGAGAGCATCACACTACCAAAGAACCCAGAGCTTGCAGTTTTATATCTGTAGTGACTGATTTCTGCAGTACTGGAAGACTGAAAATGTATTAAAATTACTCATTGTGTCTGGTGTACTCCAGAAATGGTAATAAGCTTCTAAGTGACTCTGTGGATGGTCATCACTGAAGAAGACAACTTTTCCTGAATTTACCTCTCCTCACTCAGTGTTTGAGAAGCACCCCTGGTTGCCTGAGATGAAAGCTAGGGGATAGATATGGTGCTCTCCTCCTATCTCTCTCATAGGTCAGAATATGACACTTAAAGCTGCAGCATATTGCTGCAAAGACATTTCTGTTTTGTTTAGTTCAAAACAATTCAAAACTCATGATCTGAAATCTAAATGTGTTGAGAGATAAGAGAGGAAAGAAACTCAAATAAAAATAGCCATGCGATAAAATATATATGTAGTGTTTCACTAAAAAGGCTTTCTTCCTGTTGTAAAATGAAGATAACCACGGTTTTATGGGCAGCTGGTAGCCCATATGCCAGAACTACCAGATTTGAGTAAAGGAATTTGGACTAATCTAGTAAGTGTGCTATGGGAGAAAAGGGGGGAGATCCTGTAGCATTTTATTATACCAAGTGAAATGCCAAGAAATGTAGCTATTTTGGCCTGACCTGAACACATCACTGGGAAAAAAAGGGACCCTGACCATATGAAACTTGATTTTCACCAAACCATGTATGATTTTTTATCTTCACTCCTTTTGTCAGACACAGATTCTTTTCTTTATCATATGTTACAGGACTTCAGTTCTTCTTGCTCTTCCTGGGTTGGGGGAGTTTGTTGTTGTTTGTTTGTGGTTTTTGTATTCAAGATGTTATCTTCTTTATCCCATTGGAACTATAGAAAAAAAGGTACTTAAAGCCATGGAATTTGTGAATAAATAAGTTAGCTTTTTATAAAATCCATAGTTGATAGTAAAACTTTTAAGTACTAATGATTATCCTTGTGCAAACATGTTTGGATTAAATGTTTTCTTGCTATTGCTCCTTTTCCTTCAGAAGTTCTTTTCAGCATATACCCACAAACCTGACTTCCCACTGAAGTCTCCAGCCTGTATTATAATCTGCAAATAACAAAAAAGTTCTCAAAATGTCAACATATAAAATGATAACACAAATTGCTGTACTGAAGAGAATTTATAAACTGATTTAGATTTCTCTAAATTTCTCTCTATAGAATAATTACTATTTAATAGATGAAACTGAGGCTTGATGAATGTAAAGGAAATGTTTTCAAAAGCAGCTTAGTCAGTCACCAAGAGATTACACACAGCAGGCAAACTTATCACACAATAAATTTACACCTTCATCAGATATCTTGTGAAGTCAATCATTCTCGCTTGAACATTGATTTGCAGCACAGTGTTGATGGAGTCTTTTGAGTATTCTTCACTGGTGCAGGGCAAAAAGACCTGAGCAAATCACAAAGCCTGATTTGCTGATCTGCCTGGAGGTTCTCCTGCTAGTACCAAAAGTACAGGTCAGATGATAGCAATGATGGAAAAACTTGGTAAAAAAATGCCTACTTTTGAGCAGGTTAGAAAGTCAATGGCAAATAATGAACAGAATGTTCAGAATGTTTTCATTCCCTTGTGAATAAACCACAGAGCTTCCTCTCAAAGTGTGCCCAGGTAAAGAAGTTGTCATCATTGATACTGGTACACTGAGTATAGGCAAAGAGAGCAGAAAATGTAGTAAGCATCAAGACAGAGTGTAGTACAAAACAGGGGTTATACCCATCTGCTGTTGCATACTAAATTAAAGAGTTGAAAAAAAAAAGAAACCAGAAGAAGTGAAGAGGAATAAAGAGCTTCTGTTTTTGCTGTGAAGAAGTGGAATCTATGTACATTTCTGTGCACTAGAAACGTTTAGGATATATTTATACTGGAAACCATTAAGCCATCAAGTCTGTGTTTGATCTGCAAGCAAACAGAAACCTAATTAGAGTCAGGTAATTCTTGGTTATCCTAATTGGAAGAAACATTTTAATGAGACAGCTAGAAACTATCATGGAAACAAATGGCACTAGATTGTACACAGATCTGATAAACAGTAATGCTCTAAGCCAAGGTTCCTCTTTGGAGTGGCTGCAAAATTTAAAAGGGCAAAGTGTGAGACAGTCATGTGCTAGACCTTAGAAGGGAGTCAAAGCAGCTCCCTCGGGGAGCAGGAGTAACTGGAAAGTCAGACAGAGACACTGTTAGCAAACTGTCTGTTGTTGTTTATTCATAAAGTATGTACTGAAAAAGACTTTGTATTACCTGACCAGAAAACAAAAAAAAAGAACCCCAAAACATTCTCAACCATTAATTAACTTCTTCATGTTATCATAAAAGGTCTCAAAACACTGGCTGTTTGCTTGGGTTAGGGAGCAATAATAAAGCCTTTTGCTAAGAACTACCTGGTTTTGAGAAATTTAGAATATCTGTTCAAAGATTTTTTAAAAAAAAACCTTAATTTAAGACATTATCAAGCTTGGTAATGTGATACTCACTATAAAGGACCTAGCAAGTCCAAGGCTATCTTAGCTCTGATGAAAAATCTCACAGATTGTTGCCAAAAGGAAAGAAAGATAAAAAGAGGTTGCAGGTAGTACTCTATCCATCTGTGGCTGGTGAAAAAGAAGAAAAGGAGACAATGTAGACCAGGGTTGGTCATCTCTTAAGCAGAAGGTAAAATGGAACTCATTTAAAACCAAAATAAAACCTACTCTCTCTCCTTGCTAGCTCTGCTTTGTTAATATTAGACCAAATTCCAAAATGAAATCAACCTGCTTCTAGACCTGGCAAGTGATTGACTGAACAATGTCAGGAGTTGAATCTATAATTCAAAGGGCAAGTTATATCCAAGCTGATGGACACCTAATAGTATTTAGTTTGTAGTCCTTGCCATCAATATTCTGTGGAAAAGACTCAGTGTGGAAGCCAGCTGTCATATGGAAATATTTTCAAAATATTTTTTTCAGGAAGAATTATGACAGGAAGAAAATCAAGTGTCCAAACCTATTTATGAAAATGCAATAAAAAAGCCTTATGAAAATGTTTGTCTAGATCACACCATCCTATCTCTTTAGAAATTATGAGTTTGTAAATACCTCATTCTTATACTTCATGTAGGAATACAGATCTGTAGTTCACCAGATTCTCCTCCATTCCTTTTCAGAAGATGGGCATAATATTTTGGGGTTTTGCTAGTCAGCAGGAATTTTCCTTAATAATCATGACTTTTCAAACTATTTTTTAGAGACACTTTACATTGAAGAAAACCAACCAGCTCCCTCAGCAATACCAGATAAATCCTATGGTGTTAACACATGCCCTGTTTCTCAAGCCGATTCTGGTTCAGTTGTCTGTTGTGGACAGTAACTTTCTGCCATGAACTCTGCTGCTGGGAACAGAGATCTGTAGGGCCTGAGAGCAGACCTTGCCAATGAAAACAGAAAGAAACAAGACATCCTTGGTGTCATCCTCAGTATTAGACTGCCTGCCCCACTCATCAAGGGGACCCATTTTCTGAGATTTTCCATCTCTTGCCAGTGTACCCCCACAAGTTTGTTCAGCTTTTTTTTGCTGCCCACATTTCTTTCAGTTTCAGTTCCAGCTCTAGCTCTGGTCTTCCTAATTCCATCCTTGCATGCCCAAGCAATGCTTCCATTTTCTTTCTTGATAGCCTGTCTGTGTTCATACCTACTGTACACTGCCTTTTTGTACTTGAGTTGCCAAGAGGAAATTATCAGAATGTGAATGGTAATTATGTGACATTACGAATGACCAAGAGACAATCCAAGTTTCAAGACTGTATTGACACAAAATCTGATTAATCTGAGAGCACCATCCAGAGATAAAATTTAAGTACTCTGTATTATTCCTTCCCTAATAACTCTGGGTTTCATCTAGAAGTTCACCACTGTCTCAATGGCCTAACACAAAGTCTTGAAATCCATTATATAAGAAAATTATTGGGAAAACTACAAACCTGAAATTTTGTGAGCAATCAAGAAGCACCATCTGTAATATTCTCTTAAAAGCCTATTATAAGGAAAAAAAAAACCGTTGAGGTAATATGTCTATTGTTTTGATATTGAGAAACATATGATGAACCCAAATGCCAAACTAGGCATTTAATGAATCATGCTGTTTTATGATATACACACAAAAATTATGAAAATTAAGATCATAAGAAGGCAGCACTTTTAATAATTTCCAAAAACACCTTTAACAGCATTTCAAATCTTTTAGTGCTTTTGTATTTTCCAGCAGCCTATTTATATCCTTTGCATTATTCATGTAGACATGATTACTTCCTTACTAGCAATGTATGCATGCTCATCCTCAAGGATTAGCAAGAAAAAAGTTAAAAATAATAGGGAAATGGGACCTGAAGCACAGAGGAAAAATCCAAGAAGAACGGGATAAGCTTAAGGTAAATGTCATTTTTCTAAATTAATCCCCCCCCAAACTTCAAGTCAGTTTTTGTTTTCTAGAAGCCCTTTACTCAACCTCAGCAAAGCTGCTTGTTTGGGTTATTTTTAACATTCCCCTACCACTAAAGACAGCCAGATGTCAAAATGAAACAGGGGGAGAGATAAAAAAGATAAAGAAATCTGCTAAAATAAGTAAATTTGGTAAAATAAATAAATTCGATAGTATAATAATTGTATATTCATTACCCTTGCTGCCAGGCCAACATTTGTAGGGCTCTCAAACATTGAAAAAATGTAAATAGATATTTGCTTTGAAATAAACTCATTTTGAAAACTTACCATTTTAAACAACAAGAAGAACAATTTGGTCCAAACCCCCATCTAGTATATTCTGAATGCTGAGTGGATTTAAAGGTTCAGTTTGAACATTACACTGGAGGTTGTGAAGGCAGTGAGATCAGACAGTGAAAAATTTGCACTACAGAGAAAAGGCAAAGACGGCAGAGAAATAAAGAGCACTATGCAGGCTAGAACCCAAGAAATCCTGTCTTTACTTACTATCACTTCTAGAATCTGCTTCAACATATTCTCTTTTATTTTCCACAATCCAGTGTCCTTTCTTATTTTAATAGTCAAGAGCAAGAGAGCATCTTGGCAAATAGAATTTTTCTTATTACAACTGCAGCCACTCTTTAGAAAGAACTTAAAGCTAACAACAATCACAGCTCCTTCAGGTTGCTGGTTGAAAAATCAGAGAAGTTGCAGTAGCTATACCATTCAAAGGCTAGGGGGTTTCTGAGGTACAAGAAGCAGAATAGAAAGGAATGACTGAGTTAGAGAGAGTTGGTGGAGTCTGGGTAAAGGCAGAGCAAAAACTGAGAAACTCTTATAAGACATGCAGAGGCAGCAGAGATGAAGACAGGAGGATCTAAAAGGAATGGAAGGGATTCTAATGGGAAAAGAAACAACAAAGAAATATCAATGCATGCTGAAAGAAAGAAAGCTTTACCTAGCATTGCCCAGCTTTGTTGGCAAAAAAATCCCAATATAGAGTATTCTTCCTAAAATACCCTTTGCATATTAATTGGTCACCAAAGGTAGGAATACAAGTGAAAACTCTATTTGTAATGTAGCAAAATACTACTATTATAGATGAAATAACTGCTGACATCTCTCTGTAATTAATTTTTTTCATTATATTATATATCCATATTAACCTTTCATCAACTGCTGTTTTTTCCTGTAGTGAGATATATCCTCTCATTTCTTTTAATATAAAAGTGGCCAAGAGATTAATTTTCACTGTTTATTATCATTATTCCTAATGATATGATGAGGTATTACTCATGGCATTTTATTGCATGTCTGCTCAAGTGGACTGGGATTTGCAGCAAGGTCCTGTTTAGACACTGAATGAACCCAATAGTCATGTTTAATAAGTCTTATGTTCTGTCAGAAAAAGCAGCTTATTACTAATGAGATGTATTATGTTATTTAATACCCAAATAAAACTCTATTTCTCAAGTATGCATGCCTGGGGCACAAATCTGACAAACACTTAGGGAAGCAAAATCCTGTCCAAAGAGACAGTGATTAATAAAGACCAGTTGGGGGGGGTGTTGTTTCCATGTTCTTAAATACTGGCTTTGATATACTTATTTTTTGGAGTGACTCCAGTATGAGAAAAGAGTGTAAGCATGCTAGGGAGAGCTTCAGGAAACCAAGGAATATTCACTGAGTCTCTGCCTACTGGCTGAAATGCTGACATCTTACATGGTATGTTGCTGGAAATAAGAAGAAAGATTTGCTTAACTACCAAAGTGATGCCTGGGTCTTCTGTTTCTTTAGCTGGGGTAGAAGCATAAATAAGAATTATGTTGAACTAGCATTACATTTTGCATTTCATTTGCATAACATTTTAGCCTAGCTCCACACTATGGATATGGCCTTTACTCAACAAGAATTTGTATCATTCAATCAACACCAATTTTCACAAGCTACCCTATGGAACAAAAACTGTAACTGATTTCCCCCTCTGCTAAGATATTAGTGGTAAAACCTAAAACCTGGTATATAGAATGATCTTACCCAGCTTTTTCACACCTTGGAACAGTCACATCTACAGAACTGAGTATTGGTTTTGTCATCTCTTTTTCCCTTGCTTTCTTCCACAAAAGTAGAAGTTCCTGCATGGCAAAAATCCCTAATTGATCCGGAGATCCCAACACCAACTAGAAATTGATGTTGCCTCCGGAAGTGAGTTTTATGCATAGAAGATTCTCTGAGTAGTTAACTTTACCTTTCCTACTTCTGCTACATTTTATTTAAAGCTGGCCTAAACACTCCTGCCAGCTGTCCAGAAAACATAGCACAGCCCCCACCACAGAGGAGTCAAAATACAGGAGAAATATTCTGGGAGAAATACCTAGTGGGTGTAATTACTGTTGATAGTTATTTTCAGATTATTTCCATGTAAAAGGAAAAATTCCTACAGAAATTAAAAGAAAAATTATATATTCTATAGCAGTTACAAAGAAAATTAAATATAGAAAAATGCTATAATCTACTTTAAAATTATATGAATAATTATCTCCTATTTAATTCCTCTACAGCAAATTCCACCTAAAATTGGAATTTTATGAAGGTTTGTAACTTTGTGGCTTTTTCCTGTTTCCCAATTATTTACAAACTATTCAAATATGTTTAGTTATATTTTTAGCTATTTTGAATACACATGTGGTTTAGGTTTTTCCTTGAGACTGCCTTTTTTTTTCTGAGAGAATGCTATTTTAACAATTATTTACTTTGTTATCTAAATCAGTGTAATTGTACTGACTGATTTATGCATTTTATTGAAATGACAATCATTTTAAAAATAACATAATTAAACCATACATCAGTTTTTAAATGGCTGACTTTTCTCTTGACACAATGGAAAAGAAACAGAATAATTATGTCTTTGCAACACAACTGCTGTAGCCAGACATTTGGGTTATGAGTTAATACACAACACATTGTCTGTAAGTGGGTTTATAGTGGAAAAAGAGGTTTAATACTCAAGAAAGAGAATAAAATTATGCTTGATCCAGTCTGGTATTGCCCAAAACTAAGAAGGAGCTGACCTTTGGAATTGGGAAAGCAGAATGGGCATTGCATAAACTCTGGGGAAAGAGTAAGGAAAAGGTTGTACCTGTTTTGCTGCTTTTCATTGTTCCCAAATAAGGAATATTAATTAAGAAGTGCTGTTACATATTTTATGGCATTCTGAGTACACGTTCTGAAATCCCACAAGGCCTTGTTTAAATACAAATTAATCCTAAACTACACTTAATTAGCATTGCTATAGTTGATTTTGCTTTTTCTGCTGTAAGGAAGAATACCATATCTTAGACTTTTGCTTTTTTCAAATGTTAAAATATATGATGGAGGTGAAGAAGTGATTTCGGAGCTGAATGACTTCCTGGCAGGAGAGAATCTGACAGGATGGCATTTTACTAATTAAGAAGAGTGCTGGACTAACCAGATGGGAAAAATACGTACTGAAACTTTTTTTCTTTCCCACAATACAATGTAGAAATAATCAAGGACAATGAAGGGCACGCAAAGAAGAACTGGTAAGTAAGGAAATTTGCTAGCATAAAATAAACCTACAGAAATCAGATAATAGCCAAATACTGCTTTAATAAGATCAAACATTAAGTAGGAACAGAAGCCACTGATGTGAGCAAGATGTTTCTATGCTTCAGACCCATCTCTAACATAAATGCACAGTGTGATTTCTGGCAAGTTAGTCAGGACTACATCTACACAGACATTTTAGCTCCTAAACCTAGTATTTAGATATCATCATGATCCCTGAAAAAAATAAATGAAGGAGTTTAAGAGATTTTCCACCTCCTTTAGAGAAAGAGGAGATAAAACAAACCCCCCTAATGCAAGGAACAAAGCAATAAATACACTTCAAAAGATACCAACATGCTAAATAACAATAAGAAGGTTTTTCTAGATAAATTAAGCTCAATAAAGTTACTAATGAGTGTAAAAGAATGTAAAAAATGGCAAAATTGGAAAAGTCAAAATGGGATAAATAGCAATGCAGAAGCAGGATGTATTCCTGTAATACATTCATAGCAAGACAAAGACAAAGGAAAGGGAGGTCTGCTACTCAGTGGAGAAAAAATATTATTAGAGATGATGTCAAAGAAGTTCATACCTTTTTTACTTTTTCTCACTAGAAGGGTCAGCCTCAATCAGTTGGCTAAGTAGTCTCAGAGACAAGGAAAGAGAACACAGGACAGGGCAATACCTTAGATAAAATATTTTCAAACCAGCTGAGTTCGAACAAATTCCTTTCAGGATACTTAGAGTACAGAATAAAAACATTTTGGAGTCATTAGCAATAAATCTTTGAGAACTTGTGAAGAACAGATGAGCTTCTAAAAGAATGAAAAAGGACAGATGTCATATTTATCTTTAAGAGCAGAGAAGAGATCAGGAAATTACATACTGTTCTGTCTTTCTTCCTGAGAAAAATACTGGAGCAAATAATTGAACAAGTTTCCTTAAAAACTTAAGTTTTTGTCCCATTTTACAGATATAAAACAGTCAGCATGTATTTGTTGAAAACTATGGTGGAACGTCAGCTGGATCATGTAGTCCAGTTTGTTCATTGTACCTTGTGGAAAATGTGGTTCAACTGAAGAATAATTAGAGATTTAGAAAAAAAAATCTGTAAGAAAGAACAGAAGGTCCCTTGGGAGGCTGTGAAATCTTTATCACCAATATAGATCTTCAAAACAGGCAAACATATGTTAGAAATGGTTTAGGTAAAGCTGATGCTGCCTTTGGCAAGGATGGTATCTTCAGAGGGCTGTTCTAGGCACCAGTAAAGTACAAAATCAGTCGGTAAAACTGATTGTCAAAAGCAGAAAAGTGGGAATGACCTACTGCCTACTGTGCCAAAAAACATGTAAACATTGTTAAAAGGAGACTGGAACCCAAAGATTGTCATAGCCAAGAGAGAAATATAGTCTCTGTGATCTCTCCCAATTAGTCCATGCAAAATCTAATTCTCATCTCCAGGAGATGTGACTAGAAAGGATTCAGAGCTACAAAGTATTACCCAGAGACAGCAGCTATACTTAAAACACTGCTTTTCAGCAAGCTCTACATTCTGTGTAGCAAAGTTTTGTACCAGAGGCTGTAGCAGCCTCCGCAAAGCCACCGGTACCATAACCATAAACTCCTTTTCTGATTCTTGTCTTTAGCTACTCTACCATCTGTCAACAAAGTAGGAAGGGATAGGTTGGAAGATACAAGTGTGTGAGGGGTGGGAATGATAGAACAATACTTTATCTGTCCATTGCCTCTGAAGAATTTGGACAAAAAAACTTGAGAACACTTCTTGAAGTTCCAGGCCATAGTGTAGGTCACATCTTTTAGAAGAGAGGTTTAGAGACAGCTGTCAGTACTTCAGAGTATGGACAGAAAGGTAAGGCCAAGCACCAGGGAAGGAGTTCCTCTGGTACTTCATTTTCTTACTCCCAACCAACCTGACACGTATGATTTTATCTTTCCTGGTTCTATCCCTCATATGAAGAGCTGCCAAAATGGCCAAAACCTGTTCAAATAAAGAGTATTTGAAGGAAGAAAATAATATGAGCAAAATGCCACTTTGAACATGCCATTCTAGACCCTTGGTATGTATCTAAAGAAGTAAATTGGTAATTAATAAATACAAATTAATGTATAATTGCTTTTATAAGACTGGAATTGTCCCATTCTAATTCAGATCTCTGCTACAAGCCAAAATTCTCTTACATTTTTGCTTCCAGAAAGCCAACAATAAGTAGATACAATGCTAGAAGAGCAGGTGTGTTTTCCCTCAGAGGAAGCAGCTACGGATAGGAAAATGTCTTAGCAGCTGATGTATCAGAAGACTGAAGCTGTGCCAGACGAAGTGAGTGTGTGCATGTGTGTGTGCACATGCGTTTTGCCACTAATTATGCAAAAAGGCCCAAACCCATTGATCATGTGTTCCTCTCCCTACTTCACCAGGAATAAATCTTGAAGTGTGATAGCTCATCTAGAAAGTCAGAGTTATTACCATTGATGTAATTTCTGTATTAGAACTGACAACACACAATGAATAATATTTTCTTTTCTTTATGTTTTGTACATATATTCCTGTTTACTGCATGGTAAGAACAAATATCATTTGCAAGAAGCTGGGCTGAATTTTTATTATCATTAACTCCTCTTAGCTTCACAGATGATGAGACTTTATTCAACCCAGCACAGTGTCAAAACACGATGAGCTACACAGCACATGGCTTCAAGCTTTCTTTACTTAGTTGGGAAAGATTTACCACAAAATTCAGCAGGCACAGCTGCTGATTTCTCCTTGGTGCATGCAGATATCAAGAAATTTTAGTTAAAACTTGAGCAGCCTGACTGCTCAAAGACTGCTCAATTTTATTTATTTTTATTTTGGTTTGGTTTTGGGGTTTTTTGAGTTTTTTTGGTGTTTTTTTTTTTTTGTTTGTTCAGTTTAGAACTCCATTGCAATGGTACATTTTGAGACTTACAGAAACATTAATCTGAGATTCTTATTTTGTCTTGCCACTCTAAGTAGTCAAGCTCAGACCCACCAAACTCTCACAGGAAGATTATGAGTGAGAATCAAGAAAAGTGCTTTGTTAAAGTCACAAAACCACCTTTTCATTTATACAAAGATTTAAAAATTAAAATGAGGAGTTAAACTATATCACAAAAAAAAAAAAAGATGACAGAGGTGAATAATTCCAAAAACTTTTTTTCACTATAGTGGTTTTGTTAAAAGGTTACACAGGAGAAGAAGGTCACCTGTGTATTTACACAGACAAACCTTCTGTTAAGCCTTGTGAGCAGTTACAATGATATTATGCAGCTATTATCTGTTGGTCATCATAATTCAGTTAGAAACACAGTCAAATTATACACAGCATATTTGAGAAAAACCAGAACAAATATATTTTAAAAACTTGCCCAAAGGTTCTGTCTTTCAAATGGATATTCTCAAAATATTCAGAAATAATTATGAATGGATTTTCTAAGATCTTTTGGAGCTTCTGCAATAGTAATGTTCCCTATACTTCTACAGAATCCGGTCTTTTACAGGAGGTTGTTTAATGTAGAGAAATTCCTACACATTTTTATCAGCATGAAGTCATTAACGTAAGAACATATGCCACATTGGTTCAGACCCATCTTCTCTTCAGCAGTGGCTAGAAATCAATGCCCTGGGAAGAATGAGAACAGGGCAAGCATATGTAATACTTCCTCAGAGTCTTCTCCCAGCTGCCAGCTATTTTCAGGTCAGAGAACTTCCTGAGATTGATGCTGCCTGTCTCTTTAGTTTCCCTCATTGAATCTCTCAAGTATTTACTTGTCCAATCTCCCCCTGAACACCAAAATTTTCACATCCTGAACAGTTCTGACAAGAAATTCCAGAGGTATACTAACACAGGTCCATTAATGTAATGACTTTGCATCAACAGCTGTCTCCTCCTTCTCCCCAAACTTTGGAATTCTATGACACTACAGAAACAAAAACAATACTGTGGAATCTGTGGTCTTGCTGCAGGACACAGCTCCCCTTTTCGTAGAAGAGCAAAAGAGGTCATAAGATTCCAGAAATTGTATGTTTCAATTCAAATACATCTTCCTTGACTTCTTCCACTCTTACTCCACACTGAAAACCTAAATACAGGCTTGGGATCAAGAAACATTAAATAAATAGTGCAAAGGCTCTGTTTATCAATCATGTTTTCTTAGATACTGTATATAATGTAGTTCTATACAAATGAGTTATCAAAATTTAATGAATTTTAGCGTGGAACAAAGGAAAAAGAAAAACATAATGTAGTTAATACCATAATATCTCACTTTTTCACATTGACAGATCCAGGGAATTAATGATTACATGTTAAATTTCCTGAATACTTGCCTCTATGGCAATAAGGCACTCATACTAGAACATTAATTTTTCAAGGTGTTTTCCCTACATTGCTCTACAGAACTCAGTTTCGGTGGTGTGAGGGGAAGTGGGGAGAGACACAATTACAATAAAACAGAGCTTAAGGGTCTGCCTAATAAAGTTTATTTGGAGCTTAACTAAGAATCAGTGGATTGGCAATTCTTCTCACAGAAGTATTACACTCCCCATTTTTACTCCCTCTATGTGTAACACAGGTTATATTCTATATAGAGGAATAGCATTTGTTTTCCAAAGCTATTACTACTTTCTTTTGGTGTCATTATCATCATGGGCTTTTTCTTCACAACATATTAAAAAGTATGCATTATATTTGGTCCAACAGTTGCCCTGTATGTTAGCTGTTGCCATGCATGCAGGGCTGCCTGTTCATGCACTGCTCCTTTTTCATGCAGGGTAACCTTTCTCCAGGGTAGGGAGCCTCCAGAAATCATTGACGTCACTTACAGAAATAAAGAATGTTGCACTGGGTCCAAAACCGGTTTGCAGGCTGTTTCTGCTAAGGTCTCTTTTCAGAGAATGACTTTCTGCACACTGTTGCATTTAAGGAAGTTCTTCAGTTGGGTATTTCTCAGTGGAAGTTCCCAGCTAATATTAGTCATAAGAAGCACAAAACCACATTTCATAATCCTGTTGATACTCCTCCAGGCAACATAAAGATTGCCTATACTGTTACTAAAGAAATGAGAAAAGGGAATCCAAACTTCTTGTTCCTACACTTTGCAAAGGCAATGAGTAAATTAGACTTTTCAGCTTCAGCATTCAGATACATAGAAAAAGTATATGACATTACTTTTATGTTGCTTATAGTGCTCCAAATCTCTGTGTCTGCATTTTGGTTAAATATCCTTTAGTTTCTGGAATACAGAAACTAATTTTGTCTGTTACAACCTATAGGCAAATGACATACTAAGGTTTACACAGGCTCATCAACCACTATTCTTGATGCTGGGAAAAAAATAATCAGCCTCAACTTCCTTCACACTAAGGAATGACAGCATTTGGTCTAAATTAATCCACAGTTCTCATTTTCTGACCCGGAAAGGCATTTCAAGATCAAAACGCGTTTGTTAAAGCACATTTTGTTAAAGCAGCAACAGATTAAAAGAACGGTGAAACAGCCCAGAGCAACAGAGACTCTTTCAGCACCTAGCACACTCCTTTGGGACCACAGTCTCTAAGTTCTAGAAAAGGTTTAACATCTGACGTGAGCCACCTAGCGTCTGAACGAATGGCTACATTAAACTTGCAACAAATATTTTAACCTCTTTCTAGCAGAAGCCAATTTGCATTTATAAGCTTAGAGAATCATAAAAAGGAATCAGATGAAACCTTTGATGAACTACAGCCCTTTGCCAGCTGCTCCAGCAGCAGCATCTCCCGAAAGCAGTGAGTTCCTCCCCAGACCTCAGCGCAGTGTAACCAACGAGAAGTGTTAACATATCAGCACAGACTAAGGAAAACTCCTGTTAAAATACCATTTCAGAAGTAATGTAAAACAGTAAACTGGATATGCATGATGTAAGTATTTAAATAGGCTGTTTGACCCACTGAGCACAAACTCGAATTTTCATGATGAAAAAAGTATCAACTTGCTTATTCCCAATCACCAAGAACAAAACAAACAACCCAAACAAAACCCCCTACCAACAACCAAAAAAACCCCTCACTCTAAATTTCTAAGCATAAGTAGTCAAAGTAAGACTTTCTCTGACTCTGAACACAAAGGGAAATAAAGTATTAAAATACAAGAAGCCCTGCGCCACCACTCCCAAACCCCAGATAAGTGGTTTGCAACTGTTTTTAAGATCAGTAGATTCCTAAAATCCTAAATCTTTTTTAAATACACTGATATGTGCTGCCTCTTTCCAGCTATCTTGTGAGGATTACATATAGGAAAGCAATCCTGCCTTGACAATGACATAAAAGTGTGAAATATTGATGTGGGGCAGAAATACAGAAAACTGTTCCTGAAATAGCTGTAGGGAAAGGATTACAGAGACGGAAGAGGAAGGAGCAGAAAAACAAAGAAAAAGAAAGCAAGATGAGGAAGAAAAGGACAAAAAGTAATTTAGTCATTGACCGTAGAGCAGAAAATGCTCAAAAAGATCAGAGATCAAGTTAGCTATGAAATAGAGGTTTTGTATTATTTTCACGGGTATTTTTCTTTTCTTCTATTTAATTTATTCAAAGGTTTGAAGTCTCTAAGATTATCAAGATGGGTTACTGTAAAGCTTGTAAAATATACCTTATTGTTTTGGGGGAGGAAATGTAAAGAAAGAAGGCACTAAATAATGAAGAGAGAGGAAAAAACAGTTTCTCCCATGTTTTACTCTGAAAGAATATTACTGAAAAAGCACTAAGAGATTAATGCATGTGATTTGAAAAGTCATGTTTGTAGACAGTCGCCAGTTTTGAGTTGCTGAGTTTAAGACCTTCACAGCAAATTTACATTAAGCACATTCCTAGAATTAAATAAACAATTTTCCCCCTAAAACAACTAACATGCAATGATAGTATTTCAGAGGTGGTATATATGTTATGGCTATTTGAATTCAGGTAGCCATGATTTTAGTTGAGGCATGTTTATCATCAGACAACACCTACTCATACTTTTCTGCACATTATCCATTTTAAATACAGCAGCAGTTAAATTATATTGCATTTATTGATCTGAATTTAAGAAATGCAGGTTATATTTCAGCTGAATATCCATTATAATTTTAAGAGCATAACTTGCCAAAACTGACTAAAAATTTAACATGTTGAATTAAAAGAGAAACAATAGACTTTTTTCCCTACACCCTATTTTATTTTTTTAAGACCCCATTGAATGAAACCTTAACTTGGACATCTCAAGCACTGTCTCTGAAAAAGGAAATTGAATTCCTCTTTCTTGAAAATGTGCTAAAAGAGCAAACTCTCTCTGAATCTTAATAGTTCATTAGGACCTCACCTGAAATTCTTAAAAATGGCCAAACAGGAAGTATATGTATAGGCTCATTAAGCTATCTGCCTGTAAGTCTCTTTAGCCTTAGCACAGGCCAAAACAGACCAAAAGAGTTGCTATAGTCTTTGCAGGAAAAGATAAATTATAAGAGAAATAATCTTCAAAAGAGCACAGAGAGCAACACCTGGCTACTTTTTCTGTGGCTATGTTTGAGCTCAGTCCTCAAGCTTCCAAGGGCAGGTGCCCAGGGTAGATAGGTTGTAATAGCCGGAATGCAAGTTCTGATCTGTGAGTGGGCAAAGCAAAAAGCTCTGCCCTAGAACAAACACCACAGCTCGGCTGCATGGGTATGTTCACTGGGGTACAGAGACAGCAGAGATCAATTCAAAATCTGTAGTGCTTCTCTGCCGCTGGCTCTGTGATGGTATCCTGCACAAGTATGTAGCAAATGCCTCATGTTCTCCCATCAGCTCCCATCCTCCTACACACCGTCAGGAAAGTAAGTTGTACTTATACATGTGACCTAAAGAGAGAAGGGCTTCAGGCAGTAGCAAAATTAAAACTGTTTGTTTCCATTATATTCTTATTTATAGTATTCATTGCCTGCATGAAATAAACGCAGGCAGGGAAATGCCTCTCTAGTAACCTACAAAAGACCCTTCAGAGAGAAACTACCGTGAGCATGAAAAGTATATTACAAATGTAACTACTGTTATTTACAAATCACTCTAAGTCACGGAAAGACAGAAATAGGAAAGGCCTGGGGACGTCGGGAGCAGCACAGAGGCTGCTTGAGAAGTCTTCTGCAGCCAGACAGAAGAGGCACTGCCCGACAGTCGGGGGCGAGCGGACAGGCTCCCACCCTGGCGCGGGGCGGACGAGGAAGGTGCCATCCCTGCGCGAACCCGGCGGCTCCTGCGGCCGCTGCCCTGCCCTGCCCCGACCCGGGGCCGGCGCGGGCAGCGCCCCGTCACAGGGCGGGGAGAGGCACGGCAGGAAGTCGGTTCTGGTTCCTGGGTTAAGGCGCCCGGGCAGGAGCGAGTGCCCTGTGCCGGGAGCGGCCGCGGGCTCCGTGCGGCGCTCGTAAGTCTGAGTCGCTTTGGAAACCACGCGCTCCGGCGCTGCCGCGGGAGCGGCGGGGCTCGGCCCGGGGCCACAGTGCGCGCCAGGGCATCCCGAGCCGGGGCTCCCGGGCCGCGCTTCCGCCCCCCGCTCCCGGCGGCGCCGCTTCCCCCTCGGCGCCGCTCGGCCCGGCTCGGGAGCGGAGCCGGGGGCGCGTCGTTTGCGTGCGGAGGCGCTCCGGGAGCGGGGAATCGGGGGACGGGATCAGCGGGCTCGCTGCCGGGAGGCGATGGCCCGGGCGGCGAGCGCAGGAGCAGGAAGAAGGCGGCTGCCCCCGCGGGCAGAGGCAGCGCGGCGGGGGGAGCGAACCCCAGCGCTGCGGGAATCGCCGTCCCGAGCCCTGAGCGCACCGGGGCTGCCCAGCTCTAACCCTGCTGTGCCATCAGGGGCTTCTGCTGTGTTAACGACGCGTCCCGCCGTCGGGCAAAGCAGGAATTGTGTCTACTCAGAAAAAAATAAGGGAAAAAACAAAACACAAAAAAGTTCAATGAGCTCTCAGTCTCTCACAAATGATTACCTCAACAGGCTTCCAGTTCCCAAGATGATGACAGTGTAACTTAGAAAATATAGCAATCGAAACATCTGTTTTGAGAGCAGAAATATGTAGAGAAGTACTTTCAGTTGGATGGCACCTGTGTTCTCATCTCTCATGAAACTATGAGAGGTAGGAAAGTGTATTATGAATTAATGTGCATATACACGATTAGCTAAAACCTTTCTTTCATAATTTAATGGCAATATGAAAATAGTATGGCAATAGAGGCAATATGAAAACTAGTATGAAAACTTTAGTGAGCTGTGAGCTGGGATTGCAGCAAAAATATGTTGCTAATCTTTGTGTTGGAGCTTTTTTGGCATTTGACTAAGAAAATGCATATTACTACTTTTCTTCCCACCACCTATATCAGCAAAATGTTTCTGATTTTAAACAAGAATTTTAATATAATTTGCAGGTTTCATTTGTTGTTTACTTAGAAGTTTGTCTTACAACATTAGCTGTACTCAGTGGTTATCCAGTGTACAAGTCTTTACTCAAATATGAAATTCCAGTTGTCATTGCCATAGCTCCAGCAGCATAGCACTGACAGGTATTCACACTTGCAGGACAACTTCTCTAACTAATCTCTTAATTCTGACCCTCTTGGAATAAATGCAGCATTTTGTAGTGCTGCATTTCTGCTGACTATATATTGCTGTTAATGATTGTGAAAGCCTTTAGGATCTAATGAATATCCACAATGTAAGTTGCTGAAGATCAGGATTGTCAGCTTTGAGCTGAATTATGTTCCAGCTGCCATTTGGATACAGCATAAGTAATCATAACTGATTAAAATAGTGGGGATATTTGGGTTGGGTTTTTTTGGTTTGTTGGTTTTTGGGGGGTTTTTTTAGGGCTGTTGGGAGGGAGTTTTTTCCTCTTCACTGGATGCAGGGAGAAGGGTAAATGACAAGGAACAGTTGGCAAATTCCCTGATAAATATTGATGCCTATGGAGGAGAAGCAGGAAAATGAGCCAGTTTTTCTAACTGCAAGGAGTTCTGGATATGAGACAGATAACATAAGAAGCAGTTATTTATTCCAGCAGCAGGCAACCTGGGGTGTGACTACAGAGTAGTTTAATCCAATCTAAATCTAGACTGCGGCAGTCCTGCCCACGGCTAGTCGCATGTTCCCACTGCCTCCTTGTGCTGGTAGTAGTGCTCCAGCAGCCTTGCAGTGAGCTAGCTCCAGTTTTAATTCCGAGGTTGGTTTTTTTAGGGGGTTTGTTGTTGCTTTTTTGAGGAAGTAAGGAGCTACTTTGGCATACTCAGCTGTGTAGCATAGAAGTACTGATAGCGGTACCAGTAAGCAGCAAAAATGTGCGGCCAGAGGTGTGGGAAGGCTGGCCTATCCTTCTCAGTGCAGACTTGTGACACTGTTACACAACTGTGACTTCATGTTACAATTCAAACACATAGAACAGTGCTGCTGTTGAACACAGTTCTGTCTGCCTATTGCTGATTTCTGTCCCTGTGCAGGCTTCCTTGTGTTACCGTGCCATTTGAAGTGGTCTGTGGATCTGACCTGCATTAAAACTAATGCGGCAAAAATACATTTAGTGTTTAGTTTTAAACTGGATTGGTTTACCGGTACGGTTTACAGAAAGGTTGCTCAGGCAGGAAGAAAGGGAAGGGTAAGGTCAAAGAAGAATGTCTAGGGTATGGGGCAAATGTAGGACCAATTCTAGTTACAGTGCCATCTTAAAGTGTCACTAGTAATGACTTTCATTGACCTTTCTTTGCATGGAGTCTGAAGTTTAGGGAGCTACCAGTAAATTATTTTTCCATCCAAAGTAGAAAATCGGGCACTGTGCTACAGTTCTGCCTGTTGGATCAATTACTTTTGATACCATCAGTCCAAATGACAGAATCACTGTTTGTTAATGTTCCCATTTACAATGAATGACTAAAAGGCTGGAAATCAGGTATAAGTTTTAAATACTGCAGTTCAAATGGAGATTTGAGTTTGCATGAATGAAATTAAAACCTTCATTTTCTGTGAACTGTGAGTCACATGGAGCTAAGCCCTATTCTCTCCATTAGAAGCTGAACATAGTTTTTTAGATCCCATTGTACTCATTTTTTGAAGTTATCTCATATGTACAGGACATGCCATTTACTAGGCAAGTTGTTAACATTGGAGGTTTTCAGGCGAGTACAAAATCAATACTGATGCAAACTTCACAAGCTTTTGAAGATTGTGAGAACACGCTTTCAGTCACTTTCAGCTATAACAATGCTCTCTGCAGTTTAGCACTGTCCCTGAAGGCAGATATAATATCTGATTTTATTCATTGAACTACACAGAGCAGTCCTCCATCTGAAAAGGAAAGAAAGCCTACTCATTTAGTCAAAGGTGTGCCCCAGATATGAGCATGAATATTCCATTTATTGAAGGAATACCATTTGGAGGAGGAAGGAGGTGGATGAAGTAGCCTGTGTTACTAACAAAGCTTTGAGACACTATGCACTGTCGGGGATTATAAACTACTGAACAAAACAAGTCAAACAAACAAAGCCTTTCATGTGAAACAATGTAGGCCTTTTATGCAAAATTTGTAAACTTGGATTTCAGTAACATTTATGACATCAAAGGATCCCTAAAAAATTCCAAGTCGTTAAAGAATTTGCTTCACTGCTATTGAAGTACAGCTAAGCCAGAGGTGAGATACAATTGCTTTTCCTGTCAGTAAAATAAAATTGGCAGGACAAAAAAGTGTGATGTTCGTACAGTAGTCTTTTGAGCCTTTTAGAAAAGTTAGAGCACATTTGTGTATTCAAGCCCTGTGATAGGGAATATATTCAAAAGCAGGGAACAAAATCATCAAGCTGCAATCTTCAGAATTTTGAGCAGTGTCCAAGGCAAGTTACCCTATACTCTTCTTGCCGGGTTTATCCTCATGTCACTTTCTTTAGTAGTATTTGTGGTTTATGCATAATCCCAGGAGATAGTGAGAGATGATAGTGGCAGTCCACACTGTTTTAAATAAGAAATAGATGAGAGATGAAATTGCTATTTTGTTTTTTGCTCTGGGGTGGGGGTTGAGACTTGACTAACTTGTTCTCTATTGTACTTTTATTATGCTAAATTTTGATCTTAAAATTAGTATCATATATTACTATAGAAGTAAATGACCTCTGTTTGCAAAGTTCTTGAAATTGGAGTCTGACATTTAGTAGTGTTCTAGTCTTATGTGTCAAAGTTGATAGCTGTAGTTTTGGCAGTTGTTACTGAAATTGTACACAAAGTGTAAAAAGTTCATAATATTGGATAAAAAGGTCCAAGTCTTGATAATTTGTACTGGTTGGTATCATTGATTTTTAGATAAAAGGTGTTTTAGCTCTACCTCAGGGTAGCTTGTGTTGACATTTTCAAATTTGGCACAGAATGGGATAGGTTGTGACCTAATTGAGTTTTTATCTTTTTATATCTTAATGCTGATGGGAAGGATGTGTGCTAATGTTTTTACAAACAGTTCCATGGGTGAATGGGTATGGATGTTAAGATCTTTGAAATAGATCTTAATGTCTTTACCAACTTCAAGCAGCAAGTTTGTTGCACAGCCCAGACAGTTTGACTCCTAAAACAGATAAATGGGTCCTTACAAGCTTGAGTTTCTGAACTTCGGGGTAAAATGACAGGTTCAAGGGGGAATATGTGGTAGGGAGTCTGGGAAGGCTGTACCTTCCTAGTACTTCAGCCATGGGGTAAGGAAGAGGGCATCATGCAGCCAGGAGTTCAGGATAAAAGGAGGCTGCGCTCTCCAAAACAGAGAGAAAACCGCACGGGCGTGTGCCCCAGGGGACTCTCCCTCCCTTTATTCTAATCAGGTTCCAGGACTCTGTCCTGGACACTGGCTTTTCATAGCATGATTTTTCCACACAATGCCAAAAGCTGAGTTTAGCTTTGGTCATTAATGCTGTCTTTATTTCACAATTATGCAAATGTTAAACTTTTGGAGATCATATAAAATCTGGTAACTGGTAATCTGCACCAATTTCAAGTCTTAATCTTAAACACTGTAACTAAAGATACATTTATACATTCTATACATTCAGAATTGGATTAAGAGTTAAGCTACTTTTGTTTGTCTGTTGTTTAAACCTATCCCTGGACATAAAATTAAACATTGAGGTGAACAGAGCTATAGTTCAAGTTATGCTGTTAATGGTCAGATATACTGCACATATCACTTGAATACAACAGTGGTACAAGTCATGCTATATATGACTTGTATATACAACTTTTAGTTATATACTGCTGTTTCTTAGTGTTCTCTCTTTTTCCTTCTGATTATTTTTCAGGTCTGTTAACTTGACCATGTGATGAAACAACATTGGGAATTATGGACAAAAACATTGGAGAACAGCTTAACAAAGCTTATGAAGCCTATCGACAAGCATGCATGGAGAGGGACCATGCTGTGAAAGAACTACAGCAAAAAGTAGGTGTTGGAAGCTGAATTCTATCTTTAAAGCCCTCCTTCCCATGGGGGATGATAGTATATGTAGATGCCAGTTTCACTTTAACTATGCACACTTTAGTGCATCTGTTAAAGTTGAAGATTGCCATTATGAAACCATGTCAATACACAGCAAAGCAAGTTACTAGGCTATGAATTTAGTAGGTGGGTTTCTGGTTTTTGACCTTAGAATTTCTTTTTGTACTTTTAATAGTTTTAAAGGTTGGAAAAGTGTTGTCTGTTTTGGAGTGTTAATGAAGTCTTCTAATGTAAACACAACAAAAATGTATATAAAATTCTCCTTATTTTAACAAAGTACATTTTGGAATTTAATTTGCATTCTTAAAAAATAATTTTTATATTATTAATGTAAATAGCTTAAATTAAACCATCTTTGTGACAAATGTACCTGAAAGTTGCTAGAATAAGTATTCTCTTTTATTCGTTAATGGAGTAACAGAAAGTTTCTGGAGGCATTCTGACCACTAAGAAGCACATTTGAAGTTTTAGTTAGTCTGTTGCAGAAAACATTAGTTCAGTCAAAACTCCTCTGGAACTTCTCAAATAGGACAGCATATTTCAAAGCTATCAGGTTTGGGCTTTGTCATAGTTTTTTTATCATACATATTCTGCCCAGCAACGGAACCTCTGTTACAGGAAGGCTTGAATGTTTTCATTACTACAGGATTTTCTGATACTCAGTAGAGCTAGTAGGCTGGGACTTAGCTCAGAGGCCAATGAACCATATTCCATGTCAAGTTATGGAGCAGTAGTATAATTGGAAGCAGAGAAGGATCTAATGGAGAATATTCTGATATCTGGGCCCAATCTTGCTATCTCCTTGCATGGCAAAGTAAACTAGCCAAGGCATCACAGAACAAACACATTTCAAGTCAGTCATGTGTGCAATCATCCACTGTACAGTCTGTCTCTATTCATAGTCTTGCAGCAGTGCTGGTGTAAATCTGTAGAGGTCTCTTTACATAACAAGTATAAGTAGTGTGATTTTTGTGCTGAAATTACAACTAATTAACAAAAGGCAAGACATTTTAGAATGTTTAGGGATCTTTTAAATTCTGTCTCTTAGGGTGAGCTATTAACTATTTGAAGAAAAGCCTGTTAAGTTAATGCCCTTGAATAATCTAAAACTACATGAAAGAATCTTCTGACCAAGAAACAAGGCATTGAGTGCAAGATGAGATAGTCCTTCCAAGGTCCATACAAGAAAGCCAGAGAAGTGTGAGATCATCAGTGCTAAGTGAACTAAATGCTTGCAAGATTGCTCTCTGCATTTTCACTGGTTCAGAAATTAAAAATGTAAGCCTTTGATAAAGGATTACTACCAGTTTAAATCTTTGTCCTAATCGAACTTTCAGTAGTTGAATTTTATGATTTCAAAAGAGAACAAAAGTATTTTTTTCAAGAAGAGTTGATACTAAAATTACTTGGGTTTTATTATTTGTGTTGCTTTTTTTGAACCAAACTCCTCTGTTTTTTGAATGACCTTTGTACAGTGCTTTACTCTAGTAACTTCCTCTGTTCATTGTGTGGCCTCCACACACTGTTGGATTGTCCACCATGCTGTTGTTAACAGTTTACTACTTAAGTTACCGATAGGCCACTTGTTTTGCCAGTCTCTAGAGCTGGGAGCCATGTCAAGCACACAGAAGCCAGAGTCATCTCGGCCAGATGGTGTTTGATACAGATGGATGGTTGGTTGTCATGCAGATCTTCTAGTTGGTAACTTGTTGCTGCCATCTGACTCAAGGAATAATTTGTGCACACTGGCTGTCAAAAGCATCTTCTCTTCTGTCTGTTTTAGCTGTCATGTCTGTGCTCTGTACAGAAGTGTTGACAAGACATTGCTGTTGTACATTTTCAATTTGGTTCTCAGTGATTTTTCTGCTTCATGAGGTCTCTTATAGCTGCTGGAGTGTACTGCTCTTTGATCACTTTTTTTTTTTTTTAAACACACCAAAAAAAAAAAATCATCCCATAGCACAGCTACTACCTGGCCTTTTAAAATCAATTTTGCTTGTAGATTTTTTTTCCTGCCTGCTTTACAGACAAACACAGCGGACAGTAGGAGGGTATAGAATTTAAATGTGTCTGAGATTTGAGAATTAGATAGCACTATGGCTAACCTATGAATAGACATGAAAACAATGCTGAGTCTTGTCCCAGATGGTGGCAGGTGGTGACCTCTTCAGTAATAGACATATTCCGAATTGCAGAAAAATTCAGTGCATTCCTGAAAGTTTTCTTGTTGGGATTTCACAAGTTTTCTTGCTTGTTTTTAGCACTGCTGTAACTGCAGCATTAGGCATGTGCTAATGAAATAATAGTTTTGAATATTAGCAACTTCCTGCCACCTGGCCATTCATTCAATTAATGGACTGTCTAGCAAAATTTACAGTTTGATGAAATACAAGCAGTATTATTAAAGGAGTCTGTGTGGCCTTTTATAGCATGAGTTGTAGTATTGGAGACAAAGGATGGGGCTTTTTGCTTACCTTCCTCCCCAGCCCCGTTATGTAGGCTAGGAAAACTAGTCCACTACATTCAAAGAAATGTACAAAACTGTTCATAGGCAGTCAAAATGGTTTACAGAGTATCTGTGCTATGGAATAAACAATGTTGTTGTTTTCCATCTAAAATCTACATTTTTAAAAGCCTATCTTTATATTATTTGTTAGAAAATATCCAGGGGAAAATGACTTTTTTCTATAGATAAACTGATAAGCATTCTGAAGAATACTAAAATTTTAATTTGAGCACAATGTATTCTACATCTGTAAATGAAGAATCCTAACTTAAAAGTTACCCTTTACAACTGCCACAGCTGAAATAGTTATTAAAACTCAGAGGTTGTTTCCTATAATACCTTTTCTAATCAGTACAGTCCCAAAAAGATGGACTTGCCAAAGGTTTTTACTCAGACGACCACAACTACTGTTATCTTTAAAAATCAGAGCTGCTTTTTATATGCCGAATAGGAGACCCCTAGTCAAAACAGAATAAGATTAATGCTAATTAAATTATATTTGCAGACAGAAAACTACATGCAGCAAATACGTGAACAGCAGGAAAAGATAGAGCTTCAAAACAGCATTATTGCAAAACTGAAATCACAGTTGGCTGCTCTGAATGCTAATAGAGGTATGTACTCCAGTTTGCACATGATTGCTTTTTATGCTGTGTTGCACTGATGAATAGTTCTGACTTTGTTGCTTCAGTTTTTACAATATACATATTTCAAATGAGTATCATACTTTCCTGTGAATGTGAGAGTTAACACAAATGTGCCGTTTCAAGATCTATTTATAAAATTCAACACTTCTGGGGTCTCTCTTTATCCTCTTCAAGAAATGGTGAGATTTTCTATAGAGGTAGAATCTGCTTACACTGAAGCCAATAAAAGTTATGAAAATATGGATTCAAATCATTTGCTACATTTTTTTAAATTGTTACATAATTATTTTTACATTTACCTGTTAAAAAGTATATCTCGGGTTGTTCTAGATGTGAGTACTATGATTATATGTCTTTTATGTTAGATGAATCTTGTGATGCTAATCTTACTGCATAAGCAGAACTTTATAAGCAGGTAATTCTCTTTCAGATCAAATAGTCATTGATGGATATTTTTCACTGTTTGACTGTATTACACAAATAAGAGAAAAGAGTCAAAGTAACCATGTGTTAATCTGCCATGCTCATTAAATATTTATTCACACTAGCCTAACACTCCTGGTTTTCATAAATACTAGCAAAGTGGCTGACTTTTATTTCTAAGAGTACATGTACATTTCTTTATTGCCGATTTAGTCTTGCATTGTCTCTAACCACAGAATTTAGCATTTCTTGCTTGTTTAATATGAAGGCTTGCTCAAAGAACATAAAGAAGTCTATAAAGAAGCTATAAGTCTAGCTTCTTTTAATTTTGCTTTTACTTAGAAGCTGACCGTGAAAAATGCAGCAAGAGTCAGTGGCTTTTTTTTTTTTTTCTTTAAGGCAATGCGCATCCTTACATTCTGATTCGTGAAGACATGGAAACATCCAACTTGCCTTTCAGGCAGCTCTCTGAAAAACTGAATATAGCAAAGCAAAGAGAAAAACTCCTAAAGGTATGTCACCTGCAGTAAGTTCACTTTTGTGCTGTGGGAACCTAAAAGATAAGTGAGATATTTATGGGTGCCTATGAACAGAACCATCACATGCATTAATTCTGACCCTGGCAAAAAGAAGATAAGACACCACACATGAAGTGCATGAGTGTTGTGCCACTGCAGCCTGTTTAGGTGAACTAAGCATTATCTTTGGTCCTTCCCAGTGAAATCTCTGTTTGGCCATCAAGCTCTCTAGAACAGTTTTGACCATAAAGCAGGAGCTTAGTTGATTATTTATTTCTTAACTTGCCAAAACCCATAAAAGGGCTTTTTCTTTCTTACAAGAGCATTTCACATTGCAAACGGTCTCTGTGTTTTTGCAAGAAATGGAGAATCTGCACTCCAAAAGTTGTGGAGTGGGAAGTGAACAATCCATTGCTCGGGAGATGCTGATTTGTTTGGGTTTTTTAAATAGCCAGAGTTAAGATGATGTCTTTTCTGCCTCTCATTGAAGTAACATTAAGATTTTCACTACAGCCTATTAAGTGTAACAGCAATGAGAATAAAGTAATAGCCCAGAATAGCTGGGAAATGCCTTGAATGGATTTTACATATTGAGAAAAGACAGTGACAGAAATGCACAAAGTGGCATTGTTCTTATTGTAAGTCATCTCACTGTGGTGTTTGAGAGCTGTCTTGTAACATAGAGTCTCTTATTTTTGAATGTGAATCTCCATAGCAGAGACTTCCTAAGGGTCTTTAAAAGACCCTTGTGAGAAATCAGGCATTAGAATTAAAGAGTCAATTTCAGGATTTATTTCCTAAGCTACAAACAAATTAATTGTGATAAATTCACAGAAACACATTTTTTATCAGAAATGCAATTCCATTAGATCCAAAAATAATTTCATTGAATTACTGGTGCTTGCTTAGTTATCCTGAAGGAATCTTATATGAGACTAAGCCTTTGCAAACATTTTAAACATACTGCCAGCAAATATTTCTATACGCTCCTTTTCTATTTAAAATAGTCTTTTTATATTTTTTCTACACCAGAATCTGTAATTATAAGATATCATTTCTTTCCTTGTCTTTGCACTTACTTGCATTAAAACACAGCTGAAGGGTTAATTCTTTGATGGAACATCTTTGCCTATTTTTGCAGTTTGCTGTCTTGAGTTGGATAAAAATTATGTCTTATGGTTGCACATGAAGATCTGACCAAGTCTAGTATTTCATAGTCTTCTTTCTGAATGCTTACTACAGAACAATAGTTTTAAGCAACTTAGTCATATAATAAGTTAGGAATGAAAGGAAGATGTGTTACCTGCTCATCTTATGGGGAAACACTGAAATAATGTGATCTCTACAGGAGATTATAGGCAATGCATGAGAAGCTGGAATCATCATTTCTAGAGCTATTTTCCTAATGGAATGTAGGTTATTTTCTTTATCTGCATATTTGTTTTGTGTAGCCCATTGCTGCAGTTACCTCTCAGCAACAGGTATTTCATCTGGATTTTGCTTCTTCTATTCCATGAACAGAAATATTTCTGAGATACCTCCATGCAGAATGAACTATATTAAGTCTGTCTTTATGGTGTTGCATTTAAACCCAGGCACACTGCTATTCAAATAAGGTCTTTTTAGAGGGGATGTGTAGAGATTTAAACCCATGCAAAGTTGGGTTGACCCAGCCTATTCTCTGTTCCCGTTACTGGGAAAAAGCATGGAGCTTGAGAAAGTATGTTTGACTGGACAAAGGCTGCCTTCTACAGAGGCACATGGATATATTTGCACCATCCTTCCAATGCAAGGAGGACCCTAATGTTTGGCATTGTGTCTAGTAAACTTGACTGATCTGGCAAGTGTGATACAAAAATGTCCAGACAGCACAGCAGAGGCACACACACTTGTACTAGCTCTGGCTGTGTCTTGGCCATGCAATTCATGGCTACGAGGGAAGATATACAGCAGTGTCTCTACACAAGCTATCTTTTGATTGAACAAAAAAAAAAAAACCACAGTAACCCAGTGGAATTCATGCTTCAAGGGAAAATTGGACAACTCTGTGGAAGAGACATCTGTTGAGAGTTAATAAATAGATGGAAACTATAACTAAGAAGATCTGGGAATTTATTAACAGATATATCATGCATGTCTCCTGTTTTCTTGTACTTTTTTTTCCTCAGATGTCATATTTTGACATCTCTTAAACTGAAAATCCACCATCCTGTCACTGACCCAGTATAGTTTTCTTGTGTGTAATTCAATAAAGTATTGGCTTTTTCAGGTATTGAAATTTGGAAGTTTGAATATTCTATTTTGAAAGCCTGTATTTTTCTAATAATATTCTATCCACAGTCTGTTCTAAACCAAATAAATTATTCCTACAGCCATTGTCCTCTACACTGTCCTTGAAATTCAGTCTCCCATGGCAGAAGATGCTTGGATTTATTGAAACCTTTTGAAACTCTCATTTGCTAAGTCCAGTGGGATTTTTCAGTGGACTGTATTCTGTCCTGCAGTAAAGTCAATAGAAATCCTGAATTGATTGTAATAGGTGCATGATTAGAGCTTGAATTTCAGAGGTTTAAAATGAGGGAGGAGCTATCTTTTCTTTGTTTTCTAGTAGGTGGTCATACATATGTATTTTATATGCTATTGTCAAGGTCTCTTGCCTGTGTGTCATAAAATGCTTTGAGATTTCTTTTGTTCCCATTTGTCTTCACTGAAAGAAGTGAGTGGCCAGATTGGCTTGCTGGCCAGTACCCAACTATATACATCATTACCAGAATTTTTCAGCCCTCTGCCTGAGAAGACCAAAGGTGCCTGTATTGCTGCCTAGTTTTGAGACCCTGGCTAAACTTTATTAAGTAGGAAGAACTGGGATCCAACCACTGTCTCAGAGCCAAAGCTGTGCAGCAAACTAAAAACCTTAGAGATGAGATGATGTCAAGCTTCTACTTTTTAGAACAGTCAGATATCAGAATCCTTATGAACTTAATAAGACATGAAGCTAAAGTCAGCTCCTGTGACAAGAAAATATGCTTATGATCCCATTTTGCTGGTTCAAGAACCTCAGTATTAAACACTGTCTGGAATTGGTTCGTCAAGAGTGTCTTGTGCCATGAAAAGGAGGAAGAAACTGTATGTCAGGGATGAATGATACAAATGTTACATATTTCAAAACTCTTCATCCTACAATAAATGTTTAGCTCTTTTGTGCAGAACATAGGCAGAAGAATGGCAGACATATAATAGCCATCTTTATGTTCTAAATTATAGGGCTAAAATTACTTATGTAACCAAGAGGAACTACTGCAGCAGTCTTGTGGAGTTCCATGTTCCAGTCCATACCAGCTTCACTAGTGTCACTTTGTTTCCTATCTTTAATGCAAAGAAAGCTGGACTTGATTTTTTGGTGGCTGATAATATTGTGCATGTAGCTGTTATTTGCTGCTGATACAATGTATGCAGCAGGATTAGGCCGTAATATAAGATATAAGAAATTCTGGTATTGAAAGCCTTTTCTCCTATTGCTTCATCTGCTTAATTTATCTCTACCCAATAATAAAGAAGAGTTTGTGGGGAAACTGTTAAAAGTCACAGTTAATATTCCTTGAGACCACTTATAGTAGTCATCAGTTGAATAGTTCATCAGTTGAATTGTGTTTTTCCTTGAAACTACCTGACCATTTGTTTGTTTTAGGAAGCCACGGAAACAGGCCATTATAGCACACTTCAGGGAAAAATAAAGGAACCTGCCTTTGCTGCAGTACAGTCTGGGGGCTGACTGGCTGCGGAGCAGCTCTGCTGGGAAAGGGCTGGGATCTTGTTAGACAGCAAGCTGAGCATGAGCCAGCAGCGTGTCCTGACAAAAAAGAAGGGTAACAGCTCCCTGTGTTATATTAACAGGAGCACAGCTAGCACACCCAGGGAAGAGGGTATTTCCCTCTATTCAGTGTTCACTGGACTGCATCTGGAATAATGAACTGGGCTTAGGGATCTCCAGTACGCAAAAAACATTGACAAACTACAGTGAGTTCAGCAGAAGCCCCACTGAGCTAACTGGGGGCTGGAGTACATATTCCAAGAGAAGGTGCAAAATCTGCTCTTGTCCAACCTTTCCCCGAAGGTGGCTTCAGGGAAAGCGAATAGCATTCCAATACCTACATTCAGGTTATCAGGCAGATGGAGCCAGGCTCTTAATGGTGTTGTTGATGCCTAGAGAGGCTGCCTAGGCCAGAGGCTAGACAGTGTTAAAGGAATAAAGTAGGTGTTTATTAAAAGGCCTTTAAAAGATACACCTTGGGCAGTCCAAGAGCCTGGCTGTGGCTCCACCCAAGATGCACCCCAACCACGAGTTTTCACACTTTTATAAGTTTTGGTCCATTTACATATTTGGGTTAATTGTCCAATTACAGCTTCAGGTTATGAAGTCGCATCCTCCCAGATTGCTCTCCTCAATTTGCCATTGTTTACACTTTTTGGGCCTGAAGCCACAATGGTGTCCTTGGTTCTCAGGCTGGAAAAGGATTGTTTTGTCTAGCAAAACTGTGAAGAGAACTTGCTAACACTTTATATGAAGTTCAGAGCTACATATTAATACAGTGCAGAATCTGGAAAATATGACAGTTAAAACTTAAGACATCAGTGCATGGCAGGAGGATAAGAGACAACAGGCAGATGAAACAGGAAAGGTTCAGACTGAACATAGCGGAAAACATTTCACCATGAGGACAGCCAGGCATGGGAAAAGTGCAGTCTTCATCCTTGAGAAATTCAAGGTTAAATTGAGTAACCTGATCAGACATTGTAACTGACCCTGATTTGATTAGAAGCTAGAGAATCCTGGAAGTCCCTTCCAATTTCAGTTATCCTCTGATCCTATGAAGTCTCTGCAAAAGAAAAGATACCTATCTGTTCATAATATATACATGACCATTTTGCTGACAGCTAATACCAGCATGCTTAAAAGACCTGTGCGACATATTTATAAAATTTATAAAGTTTATGAAGCTTATCAAGCATTAGCTTTGTAATCTTCAGCCAGTTTAGAAGGGTTACCACATCATTGCAAACTGCCAGGCACAGTATTGGAAACTCTTAAGAGCATCAAGCTATGAAGGGTTGTGTTATTGAAAGATCCCAAAAGGTGTAATTGCTTCTCCAGGGTTTTTCCTGGTATCCCGATGGTGCACAGGAATGATGATTTCCATCAGCATGTACTGATATGTCTTCACGGTAACACGGCTCTTCTCATGTGGCTTTCTTCCCTGCTTGCTTAAATCTTGTCCTTGCTTCCTGCAGATGTAGGAGAAATGAAGGAGAACTACTGGCCATTTCTGCAGGGTCTCCAGTTATCTGAGGGCCTTTGCAAACCCACATGTGAATTGGAGCTGTAATAGTCTCACAGACTAATTATGCTGTATCACAGGCTCAGTGAGTTATTTTACTGTCCTTAAGATACAATTGTTCCTCAAGGGCAAGTACTATCTTTGATGAAAGCTTTTTCCTAGGTGTTTGGATTTCCAGCAAATTATGAAGGAAAACACAGGAGAAGCTGTATCCCCTTACTTTATATTTAAATAATATATTATATTTTAAAACAGGTCAATTGAATTTGACCTGTCAGAAATGCAAAGCATAGTAGAGTTAGGATTAAGGAGTTTTTCTGGGATTGAAACATGCCATTTTTAGACAATGTTTTGAAGTCGCTGAGCAGAAGAGGCTTAATCTGGATCTTTAAGATGCCACCCAAGTCTGGAGTTGCATTGAAGGTCTTACTGTAAAGACTGCATGGCTGTCTTTGTCTAGCAGGGTAGCCCCTACCCACCTGATCTTCAAATGCACAACCTCACCCTATGTAAGTTCCATTTGAAAATAAAACAAAAGATCTTGAGAAAGCATATGGTTGCTCCTTTCCTCTTCATCTTACCCTACCTGTCTACAGACTATATTCTCATACATTCTTCTTTAAGAGTTCATCCTTTGGGCTTACTTCTCACTCTTACAAAGTGTCTCTTTGGGGACACTTTCTGTGACACTTGATACAGTTCCCTAAATTGCATAAACTAACAACCATAACGTTTTCATAGTAGCAGTTTTTAACTGTTGGTTGTTTCTTGAAAATTTTTGCAGCTACTATCTTTGAACATATTAAAAAATTTTGTTTGTTATTTTCTTCTTTTTTCCACAAAAATCCCACATAGTTAAAAGTTCCATGAATTCCTAGATGGATCATCAAAGTGAGAGCAGCCAGGGCGTTTTATTCCACAAATCAGTCTTTATAGGACTGAAATATTTGCAATACAATCCTGGTTATACATAAAGATTGGAGGATGAGAGGCTGGAGAGCAGCCCTACAGAAAGAGACCTGCACTTTGGGTTGCTGGCAAGTTGATAGGAGTCCACAGTGTCCCTTGGCAGCCAAAAGGACCAACTCTGTCCTGGAAGGCATCAGGCACAGCATCGCCAGCCAGGCAAGGGATGGGATTGTCCCACTCTGCTCTGCAATGCTGTAGCCCCACCTCAAACACTGTGTGCAGTTCTGGGTGCCACAAAAAGGACATCAGACTATTAGAGCATGTCCAGAGGAGGGTGACCAAGATGGTGAAAAGTTTTGAAGGCAAGAATTAGGAGGAGCAGCTGAGGTCACTTGTTTGTTGAGCCTGGAAAAGAGAAGGCTCAGGGGTGACCTCATCGCAGTTCACTCCCTCAAGGGCAGCGGTGGACGGGGAGGTGCTGCTCTCCTCTCCTCTCCTCTCCTCTCCTCTCCTCTCCTCTCCTCTCCTCTCCTCTCCTCTCCTCTCCTCTCCTCTCCTCTCCTCTCCTCTCCTCTCCTCTCCTCTCCTCTCCTCTCCTCTCCTCTCCTCTCCTCTCCTCTCCTCTCCTCTCCTCTCCTCTCCTCTCCTCTCTCTGGTGAGCAGCGACAGGACACAAGGACATGGAATGAAGTCACATCAGGGGAAGCTCAGGTTGGACATTAGGAAAGGGTCCTTCACTGAGACCATTGTTGGTCACTGGAACAGGCTCCCCAGGGGAGCTGTCATGGCACTGAGCCTCTCTGGACAATGCTCTAAGTTCTGTGGTTTAAGTAGTCCTGTGAGGAGCAGGGAGCTGGACTCAATGATCCTTATGGGTCCCTTCCAATTGAAGGTATTCTAAGATTCTGTGATTGTGTGATTGTGTTCTTGGGTTTGCTCAATTTGCAGAATTATCAACATGTTCAAAATGGTATAAGATTGAAATTAATTAAATACTATTTGATGTATCATATATGCAAAATATTATACATAAAATGTTAATGTAAATGATATAGTAAGTGAATCAAGAAAGTATCTTGATTTTCTATAAACACTAATATGACTTTGAGAAAGATACAGTTGTTTTGAGAATCACCTATGATGAGTTACAGCTATGTGTAGAGGTAGAAGATCTTCACTATCAATTGAAAATTATTAATGTAATAATCAAGACTGACCCTTACTTGCGATGCAAAACCTACATTTAGCTTATTATAGACTGCTGAATAGTGATATTCCACAAGCCTCAAATTTATTAATTGTACTGGTGTTTCTAAAATTATTTTTTAGGAAGAGTTAGACAGTGAGAGCATGAAATTGAAGCAACTTGAGGACAAAAGCAATCAAAAGGAAAGGAAGCTTTTATCTATTATTTCCAATCAAGATGATAAAATAAGAAATCTGGAAAGCAAATTGCAAGAAGTAAATGAAGCACAAAAGGGTATACAGAAGCCAACATATAAAAGGGAGGTAAGATAAGAAACCAAGTAGAGATAAAATAAAGACAAACATTTGTAAATTATTACTTCTTTCAAACATGAAATGTTTGGAATTCATACTAATTATTCTGATAAATTTATTTTAAATGTCATCATTCTATAATTACTAGGAAATTTTCAAATTATACAAAGCACATAGGGAACACCATTAAATACTTATTGGTTAGTTGGTATGTTAATTATTTTATGTTATGTATTGAAAATTATCATATTTGTCAAAACTCCAGATTAGCTCCCTATTTTTATTGCAGAATAGCATCCAGGGTGCTGTTCTGTCATTGTGGGATAGCTAGAGTACAGTCGTTGATGTGACTCTAACCACGTATACACATATTAGCTACCTAATTTAAAGTGAACACAGGTAAGCATAAGAGCGCAGCAACACAGAACTTGTTGCTATTAGACCTCCTAAGCATTGCTTAGTTTACTGTAGCAAGGACTTATATCCTGGGTTGCTGGGTGTTAGGCAGCTCAAATGAATCTACAGGAGCTGCAGCTGCACTTCAGCCTTACAGGTAAGACATGCCTGTGGTTATAGGCAATGGATCAGCTTATACAGATTTCTGAGCTTACACATCTTTGAAATCAGCTGATTTGGCAGGCGTGCTCAAGTTCGTGTCTGACTTGGAGCACATATGAACTACTCAGGCCATCTGGTAATGTAGCTCTAGTGGAACTGCAGCTTAGTGACTGGTTATTATGAAAACTTCCCTTAATGCCTGGCAGATGTAAAACTATGTAATACTGGAGTGAACCACACGGTGGTAGTCAAAGTTAATAACTTATTTTAAAAACTGCTAGAACTCCTAACATATTAGCTTCCGATGTGTTCATTGAAATTTTCAGTGAATAAATTGATTTTTAAGAGGTAAAATAGCTTGGTAACAAGCTTATACAAAAGACAGAATCTTACCTTATACATGATTGAAAACTAATTACAATCAAACAATATTCTTAGAACTAGTTCCGTTTCAAGGGAGTATGAGCAGAGAAATGCCACACTGAGTTAATAAGTTAACCTGAAAGGAACTAGGAATTTCACACAAACTGCTTTTGTCATTTTGACAATGCTTTGAGAGCTTTCAACAGGACTAGGTGAAGGACCCCATGACATTTTCATTCATATCAAGGTGCAAAATTAATATGCTAACGTGCTCAATATTTTCATCTTTTACTTCAAGGTGAAAAGTAAGAAAGTTGTTCCAGATAAGCCTGAATTATCTCTAGGGATCTCTGGTATTTCACCTGAAAGGTAAATACTTCTGCAGCATTTTTCAAATTTGCTTTTGGCTTTTCTGCAATTGAGTAAGGCCAGCTATTGCCCTCTTTTCTGCACAGAGCATCAAGAACTGGCTGGGCAGGGAGTCGGGAGGGGGCAGCATCAAAGGTCAAAGAGTTAATGCAGGAAGATAATAGAGCCAACAGCTATGTGGAAGCATAGCTGGGGCTTTACAAGTATGGAGGGCTAAGCTGGGAGGGAGGAAGGTATCCACTCGGTTCAGCAGGAGGTTAAACTCCAGGAAATGGCGGTGGGTATTAATGCTGGGGTTTGGATAAGCATTCACTGCCTTGCATTAACTCTTCTGGGCAGGAATGTACAGCCATTATGGATTAACTGATGGCAGCACAGCACAGGAGCCTGCTGTGCTGCCAGGAAGCGCTCTGATAGGCAGCATGAAGAAATAATTCTTGGCCTGATCCATCCCAAATGAGATAGTTTGAAACCAAATTTATCTGTAAGCTGAAGGCAGCGAGCCCCTGCTATGACCAATGCGTCAAAAGCAGTAGATTTCCCTTCTGCCAGCGATTTCAGGATAATATTGAACAAAGTCTTAGGTTTGTATTTTTCATAGGACAGCCAGTAATGCCACTTTTAACAACTTTTCTGGGGTCAAATAGAAGATTCTCTAAGGTGAGATTAGGGGAGTTATTAAGAGAAAGTATCAATTTCTTGCTTTCTTTTTATTCTCTTGCCTAGGCATCTGCTTTTGACCACTCCCATACTTAGGCTAGGTGAACCACATGGATCTTTAGTCTGGCTCACTACTCTTTTGTGATAAGAAAGAGAGGAAATAAGACTGTAATGTGAGAAAGATTTGTCTTTTTGATTTATATCTAAAAAATGAAAAACTTTTACCTGTCTTCTGTCCCTCTGCTCTCAAATAGCTTCCTTACTTTACTGTTTTCTTGGAAGGAAGTATGTGACTGGTAAGATTGCTGGTAATCTTATAGATTAAGATTATAGTATCACAAATGTCTAGCAAATTAAGACTGCTTCATCTAATCATAGCTATATTTTAAAGTTCTGAATAGAAACTTTAATTTTTTTTTATTTCTTATTTATCAAAACTTCTGGAAAATCATCAGAATGTATTAACAGTAATAATTTTAACTACTTCTGTAGATCTTTTTTTTCAAATGAGATACAAATAGACATTTGTGTCTTCAGAAAGAGAAACACAACAGAAGTAGGAACACAGTCAGATTGCTGTATGAATAAGCAATAAAAAAGAAAGCAATTCACTGGATTAAAGAAAAATCACTTTTGAGATCTTTTGATGAAAAGATGCAAAAGAGAACACAAATCCAACTTCACTTTTTCATCTTTGAAGTTCATTTTATAAAATCCATTATATTGTGTTTAAAAATATAAATTACTCAGCAAGTTTATCAGAATTCCACAGTGGAATTTTTTGGAAGCATCAGTAACTAAATAACAGTGCCTTTGCAGAAATAAACTCACACCAGCATGAACTATTTTTACCATTCTCAGTGCAGATAACTAAATATCAGATTCCCATATGATACTCTGGAAAATATATAATACAATAAATGTCTCAGAATAAAAAGAAAAGTTATATCATATTGTATGAAACCAGAGGGCATGAGTTGACAAACTCCAGGTTTTTCAACTGACAAAATGCCAGGTAGAGAGAGAAGGAAAGAGTCATAACAAATGCTTGTGGGTTCCTTCTTCTGCAGTCTGGAGTGCAGTGGCACCGACAGCAAACAATGTTCATAGTGGCAGCATCTTATTTTCCCTAGAACTGAGGTGGAAACAGTACCCTTGGGAAAGATAAACTCTTCCACAAAATACCTGAAAGACTGAAAGAACTGAAAGGCTGGATTTTTTGGGGGTGGTCCTTGCAGGGTCAGTTCCTGTGTTCAAATATATATGTGTATGATATGACTAAACAACTCTTTGACAACATTTCCTTTTCCTTTTTCTGCTTGCTTTTACTGAGAACAAAAAATATGTATACATATGTTGAGGAGCAAGATATCCAAGAAAAGTAGCTTATACTATTGTTCTTCTCTGGTTTGTGGGTGTGACTAGATTAAAGGTCACAACAAGCTGAATTGGTTGACTCTTTAATTTACCATTTTGATCTTCCAGAGAGAATCTGGAGACTATTTTCCAGGACATGAAAGAAGAGTGTCATCGAATACGTATGCTAGCCAGAGAACAAACAGACCAACTGAGTATATTTAAGATAAAGCCAGAACCTGAAACTGGTAATATCATACTTAAGCTCTTATTGTGATTCAACTGTTTGAAAGCTTTGCTTTATATTTGAAAATACTGCAAATTACACATACATAGAAGTACTTCCACTGTTTACCATCTGCCTTTTTCAAGTCTGTTCACATGGTGCTCAGTATTTCACCAAGAAAACGCACCGCCAGTTTTGGCATTCTATGACGAATGCTCCAAATCACATGCTATAAAAGACAGTCATCACATCAATGGCTCTTGTAATTGTTTTGTCCCTTGGAGTGAGAGGCAGGCACTTACTACATGTGATATCCCATCATACTGTGTGAATGACAGCACTTGCTTGCTTTTAATTTAGCTGTCAGTTCAAAAGATGTCTGCTATGAAATTCTCTAGCCCCATATCTGTTAGAGGAAAACTGCAGGACTGAGGAGAGTCAGAGGACTTAGTTTCTAGACTTCCTTGTGCAGACTTTTAAATACTCTTTTCTTATATGGGACAAGAGCTTAATCCAATACTTCTTGAAGACATAAGGAAGGCTTGATTTTTTTGGAACTGTGAAAGATCCCGAATGTCCAGTTCTGCTAATGCTTACCTTTAATAAAATGTAAGCTATGGGTAATACAATGTAATACTATGGGTATTCTCTACTAACTTTCCTTAATAGTAGGATCAGACTCAATATATTAAGTGATTTCAATAAAGACCTGCCAAATGCACACAGCTGAAGTAAAAGATGCTGATTTCAGCGCTTGATTTTAATTTAGGTCATCCATTACTGAAGTTTTGTTACATGAAGTGTTAGCATTGCTTCAAATTGCTCTGAACTGTACTGTGGTAGTCTGATTGTATGCTAATAACTTTATTATTTGGGGGTGGGAATTTTGGGGGAAGTGTGTTTGGCAACTTACTTTACAAGGGTGGTTTTGATTCCCAACAAAGTGCCTAACTCCACTGTGTGATAATCCATACATGACGTAAGCATTATAGAGAATAAAAGAAGTGCTTAAATCACCTGTGTGTAAAGGTATACATGACAAAAGCTATATAGATTTAATATTTGATTTGTTACTTCCATGTTCCACTGCCAAAAGGCTGCTGTACAATCAGTTTTTTACCTAAGTTACTCTCTGACCTGGTTAAGGGTAACTATTACCGTTTTTATTAATATAGTGCCAAAAATGAAGGGTGAATTCTCAAAACAAAGGGAAAACATGGTCCTATTTCTGAATAGCTATTCAGTTTAAATATTTAACTAATTTGGAAACCAGTGGGAGCTGGGTACCTGAATACCTTCTAAAATTGTGCTCATGGTGCCTAGCATGTTCTTGGCACTATGTGAAGTGGTTTGGGTTCCAGCTTCTATTTCTGCCAGAACACTTCAGTGAATATGCAAGTATGTGTTAAGAGTATGGGACAACATAATTTTCAATAAAATGAAAATGTTTATAGCCATAAATCAAAGAGAAATATAATTACTGGAAGGGAGTATTTCCTTCTATTTCTGTTCTGATAGTTTTTGTGTCAGAACTAATGTTTGTGAAAGAGAACTACAACTCAATCTGATTTTAAAGAGAAAATAAACAGTTAAAAAAGCAGGGAAGTAAGAAAAAAAATTCACAGTTTAATAACTGTATTTCAATGGACTATTTAATATTTTCTTCATTCTTTCTTCACAGAAATACAGTTTTCCATGCCGATACAGTGCACAGATAAAACTGATGAACAAGCAGAAGAGCTTTTTAAGCCTCGGGTTATAAAGGATATAAATAGAGGTGCATCATGCATCACATCTATCACACCAAGAGGAGTGGGCCAAGATGAGGACAACAACTCTGTAGAATCACTTTCTAAATTTAATGTCAAGTTTCCACCTACAGACAATGACTCTGCTTTCTTGCAGAGCACTCAGGAAAAACCAACAGTTCCTTGTACTGGTATATCTGAAAACATGCTTCAAGATCATCATTTTAACCTGGAGCACAGAGACCGTGCTGTTAACCTCAGTAAATTGGAACCTAACTCATTTGAAGCTCATGGCATTGATCTCATGACCTCAGCTTTACAAAGTTTAACTACTGTTGACAAAACAAACCCCTCAGATCATGCAAAGATGCCCATAGAAAATATCTGTGACAAACCATGTTTAAAAACAACAGACAGTGGTTTGACATTTGTACCTAAGCACACAAACCAGAGTGTACCTGAAGTAATTTTTTCTTTAGAAGCTGCTGGAACAACCGTCAGAGGTCCTCATCAGGTATCTTTCTATAAATATTCTACATTTCAAAAAGTTATAATGATTCAGACACATATTTTGCAAAGATCTTTGAGACTGGATTAATATATTCTCTAAGAAAGCTGATCAGTCTTTTTTTAAGACAATATCTCTCATCATTTTTTCTTCCTAATACTGCAGAATGTGTTCAAGATGCTTTCCCAGTGAAACATCAGGAATATAAGCAGACATAAGCACTGGATGTTTTTACAAATTTCAGTTCATCTAGATATTAATTGCTTCTATATCTATTTCAAAGCTGTCATTAATCCTAAATTGTCCCCTAGATTGCTTTCTTTCTACCCTTGATCTCAGTTGTATAGGGCACACATTTGTTTTAATTGTTTTTCATGTACAGCAGAGAATTGGAAAAATAAACCAATTAAAAAGCTAAACAGATAAATACTTCCACTATGAAAAAAAAGCTACTTTTTGTCTCAATCTGAGGGATCAACAACATCCTATTCCTCTGCTCAAAGAAGCTTAAATTTTTTTCATTGTAGGAAAAAAACATAATTATTTTTTTTTTAATTAAGGAAAGATCGCTAAAATACTTCATTTTAGGTTTATGTATGTAATTTGGGCTTAAATTTCACTTATAGCCCGAAGTCCATGGGAGCTTCTGAAAACAAGGCCCAGTAGCTGTAATGCAGTAAAACATATTGGCGTGTTCTTACACCCATGTCTCTGAATACTTTGCCTCTGTCTCAGATGAAAGCTTGCAAAATTATGGAGCTTTATAGACTGATTTTGTGTTTGTTTGGTTTTTTATTTTGGTGGGGTTTTTATTTCTGTTGTTTTTTTATTTTCTGGTACCTTGTGAAAGGACAGATTTTCGAGAATAAGCAAATAGTGATAATTTGGAATTCTCTGAGAGTGGAATTAACCTATTTTAACCACTTGCATGGATGAAGTTTATGTTCTTTCCTAATGGCAAGGTACATGCAGCAGAAGAGCTTTACCTCTCCGTTTGGTCACTGCATGACCTGCAAAACCAGCATTTAGAAAGTGTTGTAGGCCATTATAGCTTGAATGTTTTCTTCTCCTAAAATTTACCCAATCTAGTTTAATTTTCTATTGCAAACCACTTTTTGAGTGAAAATTTTAAAGCGTTGAAAGATTGCTGCTATAAGCTTGATTTTTTCAAAAGCTATTTTAAATATCTATTTGTAATGTAGGAGATCTCAATTCTTTACCAACTTATTAATTACAGTTTTTATTGTATTTTTCATTGGGTCCCCCGTTAAAGTTGTGACTAAGTTAAACAAATTACCACATTTATTTTACGGCTAGTAGAATTCCTGTGGAACTGCAAAGAATTCACTCCATTGCTTGTTACTATCCTCCTTTTTTGTATTCCCTCTCCAGCCTGTTCTTTTACTAGTTAGTCTGTGTATTCATTTTTCAATAGATGGCACCCTGCATTGTACATTACAGCAAGTGAAACAGCTGGTATGTGGTTATAAATTGATAGGGGAGTCTGCAGCTTAAAAAAGTACAGAACAGTGGTTGAATAGCAGCAAGTCTTTGACCACTGGTATTTCTGCAAAATAAGGAAATTAATTTGGAGCCAGCATTTAAAATGTGAATGATCTGTTTTGTGGAGAAAAACATACTAATGCTAGCACACAGAGAAAAAGAAAGCTAATGGTGAACTGTTAAGTATTTGAAAGTCATATCTACAATAGCACTGCATTGATTAAAATGTTATTTCTTATTCAGAAGTGTGCTTAAAACAAGCCAGTATTGCTTGAGAATCCGTTAAATATACATCTGTGTATATCAGTATATTTAAATATCCATCACCTTTATTCAGCTGTTTTCAAACTAGGTTTTAAGTATTTTTCCCAATTAATTGGACTCAGCTCTAGGGGTTTTCTCTGACTGTAAGTTTTGCTAAAGATTTGGTCACAGATAATATATATGTAGATTAAAAGAGTATTTTTTTTAACTTTACTTGTATGCATGCCCTTTTCCACTCTGTTAACCTTAGCAAAATTTATGTATAAACTTGTTCTTAGTATTTTTACCACCTTTCTAGGGGGTGATTATGCTGCTTGCAGCTTCTATCATCCCTTCCAAAAATGAAGGAAAAGCCAAAAAAGAGAGAATTATATACCTCATTTTTTTTTTCCTAGTGTAGATAAAACTTTCAAGTATTTACTACATATGTTAACTTATAAAATGGAAAACCCCATAAATGCAATAGATTTGGCAACAGCAAGTTCTTGGAACTGCTCTCAGTTGGTGTAATAAATTTAGCTCTTTCCTTCTATGTGGATACTAAATCTAAAAACTCAGTACTGTTTTCTTAGAATGTAACTTTAAAAAAAAAACGTGACTGAAAAGAGCAGTAGATTAAAATAAACATGGATATTAGTGAACCTAGGATTTTACAGACTACATTTAGCTGAGACTTTCATATAGATGCGCATGTTTATTGGTATTTGCAGTTTGAGGGAGTTGTTTCCACCAAAAATACTTCTAAGTCTGTTCATGATTTTAAAAGCAATTCAGTAGTCTATTAATCTCAATATTAATGTCTTTGAAATGGAATGTGTGTTTAAATAAATCTCTGTTCTGACAAGGATATTAAGCACAAGCTTAGCACTCAAGAAATGGAAGTTAAGTGCCTGTGTGTGTGGGTTGCTGGATGGGTACCTCCCCTTGTTATGTTTCCAAGATGCCAAATAGTTTTTACAATACTATTTTATCTTTTTTTCAAACAGTGCTTTACATCATATCAGAAACAAATAATTCTAAACACATTTATGTAGTGTGTTTAAGTGTGTTAACTTGTTTAAGTGTGTCAGTGTCTAGATAGATTTAATATGCAATTTACACCAGCAACATACAATAAGTAGGCTCTTTGAGCTGAAAAAAGTGGTGTGATTGCACTTAATTACTAATTAGTCAATTTAATTATATGGATTGCTGACCATAATGAAAGACAGTAAGTCTGCTATTGCTATGTGATAAGCTAAACACTGTTTAAATACAGAATGGGCCAGGAAATTGACTCGCAAGAAGTTCAGGGTGGTTTAAACAGAAGGTTTAACTTCTGTGAAAGTCAGCTTAGTTGTACAGTGGGTTGCTGTGGGAGAAATAAACAATAGATTCTAGCTATTTGGCATGATGAAATTTAAAGAAGTGCTCAAAATTAAAAATCTTGGGTATCAGTAGCAAGAAATCTAAAACTTCTAAAGAAATTACTTTGTATTCTTCCTTGCCTTCCAACCCATGTATGAGTGAAAAAAGAGGAAGAAACTGAGCCAAAAAAACCCCTGTAGGACACACTCTCTTCTACGTTCCATCCCTACATAGAGCTCACAGCAGCTTGCTGCCATTCTTTCTACTTCGTTCTCACCACAGGATGCATTTGGTTTTTATTTGACTCAAAACCTGATTGTCCTGGCCATATAATGTAACTATTTGATCTTGTGTTGCTAATACTAAAGTTATGAAACTGAAGTTTTAACTTTGAAGACTGAGAGAAGACTTTTTGATTCCTAGTTGGTACGATTCAAAATAGTATACACTTAGACTCTGGGCTTAAGTGCCTTGAATTCCAATGTTGAATAAACAGACTTGCTGGCTTGAAACTAACTAGCTCAGGGACCAAGAGCAGTGCAGCTGCTGAACGAAATACAACGTAGTTTATATGGATAGAATGCATGGATAGATATTCAGAATGATTCCGGTGAGTTTGACACTGTCATGGCAGGAGGAATCCCAGACAAGATTATTTGTGACACATTATACTAAAAGGCAGCCAGGGCAAATAAGTACCTTAAGCCATGACATGGTAGTTATTTTGGAAATAAACTGAAAACAAGTTATATGTGAATAAGAATGGAAATAAAATATGAATCGTATTAACTCAGCACAAGAAACATTTTATTCTAAGGTAAAAATGTAGTTTCTCATTTCTGCTAAATGGCTATTGTGTACTATGACTTCTTCAGTAAAATACTGAAATGCAAAGTTAAAGAAAATCTTTTGTATGTACCAGACTGATATTGCAGACTTCTGCTGATAGCAATATAGCAATATTTATCGTTGATAGATACCAAGATATTTTTAAATATTTGCAAGGATAGTGCGTTTATAGAACTTTAAAAAAAAAACCAAAGTCTTATCTTGCTTTTCTTAAATGAGAACTCTCTAGTTAACGTCTCTGGCCAGGCAGGTGTAAAGGAATCCTAATTTAAAGAGGCAGGTATTTTTTTAATATAAATATAAACTACAGCATAATGTATACCTCAGCAATAATAATTTTCTGTTTCTTTTAGCCCATTTGGCAGCCTCAAGACAATGATTTGCTGGCACAAGCATATGCAGACTCTGAACTGAATCAGTGTGGAATATGTGAATTCTGTCGAGAAGTTTTCCCACCATCTCTAACATCTAAGGAAGATTTTCTTCGGCATCTCAATTCCCACTTTAAAGTACAGTCTTAATGTATGAGAATTCAATGGTTCACTGTTTTTGCATACATTTATACATTTTTTTATTCAATAGATACGATAAGAGTTTAAGAATTAAGACTTCTTGTAACAAGAACTCATGACTGAAATTGTTTGTCAGATAAGCACATTTTTAGTTGTATTTTGACAAGGCAAAATGAAACTAAGTCACTCAGTACTGTAATTCACATTATTGCTTGTTATGCTTCACTATTAACTTTGAGAGTGATGTCAAACACTTTTTTTTCCCAATTAATCTTTGCCTGAATAGGCCTGAAGTTGTGACTATATTTATGAATATAGACTTGCAGGATTAATGCCTTATTCTGGCTGGCAAAAATGGGAGTAATGCAAGGATTTTTTTGACAATATCCAGTGATGTGATTATGTTCTCCCTGAAGTAAACAGGAAAGAAATAGGCCCTCATTTTTCATTTATATTATATAATTTCCAAATAGTGAACCTCTTAATTCAGATTCCTGTAAAATTATCATTACAGCTGAATCCAGGTGTGCCAGAATTAGGATAGGCTTGTACACTAGTAACATAAATGAATGGTTGACTTTCCCAGATGAATTTTTTACTGAAGCGAGTAATCAAAAGTAACATATAAATGACCCTTTTGCCAAAATGCAGCAGTAATGATTTTATGAATATCTGTTACATGTTATAAAAAAATAATTATTATCTTGTTAATGTACCTTTATAGCATTAATAATTACTAAAAATGCTTTCAGTGAACAGGTATGAAGGATAGAAAAGGTTAAACTTTCCCCAAAACTAATAATACCGAAGATTATTTGCCTTCCCTTCTGGTCTGCTATGGTGGATTGCCCAAGTCTGGTACAGACTAGAAAGGAAAGGGGAAAACTTAATCATCCAAATCTCAGTGAATTTATTTTTATCCTGAATATAGTGGCTTTCTCAATGCAATTAAAATTTGTGTTTAGTTGAAACATTGAAGTCTGATAAAGTTTGCACATTTTCTGGATTTACTGATATCAAATTTATAAATAGGGGTGTTGCCAAGTATTTTAAATTAATGATAAAGGGTGCTTGCTTTTTGCATTTGAACTGAATATAGAGTTTAGCCCTGATATTGATAATTAGCATTAATATTTTCATAGCAGCAAAGCAAAACACCTTTTCTTTTTAAAGATTTGTTTGCAGGTGACAAATTTCTGGAAGAATTAACACCTGTGTAATTTTTAGAAATGGATTTTTCTGCAATTATTTTCTCTATTTTAAACATGTCATGTTTGTGACGGGCTGTCAACAGAGTGTACTGTAATAAGCAGCACTGTACAGTGCACGTCTGCTCCGTGACCTGGAGGAAGAGTTTGTTACTCTTCGGAGCTCTCAACCGGCCGGTGCGCAGCGCTGAAGAGGCGATGCTCGGCCGCGGCCACGCCGTGCGGAGTGTGAAGCACCTCCCCGGAGAGCACGGCTGGGGGTGGTGCCCGGGAGAGGCACAAGTTCCAGCCTTGGGAGGAGAGAAGGGGATTCGCACATCTCCAGCCGGCCCGACACGCAGCACCGACTCGCGCTCTCAACCGTGAAATTCGAGCTCAGAAGCTCGCGTTATTAAGGGATGCACAAACTGCGAATCACCTTTGAAGAAAATAAAGTCATCTGTTTCTGCCCCCCGCCCCCAGGCGTGGATGCGGTTCCCCAGGAGCCCTTGAGCTGGCAGAGCCGGGAGCCCCTCTCCGAGCCCGAGTCCCCGCGCGGGGACAAGGCTCTTTGTTGCTGGAGGCAGCCCGGGGCAGCGGGGAGGGCGGCAGGAGGTGGGAGGAACACGGTTGCCCAAAGTCTCGCCGACCGGCCGAACCCATCCATCTCCCACTGTGAGAGCTCCTGCCTAGTGCTGCGTTTTAGGAAGCTGTTTAATACTGCGTGCGTAAAACTGTTGCTGCCTGAGGGCATCCAGATAGGCTCACCGATCAGACCACTGCGAGGAGTACTAGTTTAGTTTTTAAATAAACAATAAATAAATAAATAAATCTCACGCTAAGCAGTTGTGAGCGACTCGAAGTGGGAGGCGAGTGCGGTCCCTGAACGGGCCCCCCTTATACAGCTTTCCTGGAGGCGGCTGCTGCTGCCAGCAGGGACATCTGCTTTATTACACTCACCAGAGGAGGCTCAGTAGTCCTCCCCTTCCCTCCCTCTTCCACACAAGCTCAACCCGGCAGAGGAGGTTGAATCCAAATGGGAAGTAGAATGTCATTAAAAATCATAAATATGGTGGAAGGAACTTGAGAGGACAGGAAGAGCAGCAAACTCGTGCCAAGGTGTTCTACCGAATTCCAACTCCGCCAGGGCCAGCGGAGCCCTCGCCAGGGCAGCCCCGGGGCTGGAGCAGTTTCAGGGCTGCCGTACGAGTTCATTGTCACCCCGCCCCGCGCTGACGGTGCGCGACGCGTGAGCCCCCCGCGCTCACAGGCAGCCCTCGCGGGGAAACAAACTGCTCCCGTTTCCTATCGGGAGCTCTCTGAGGGACACTGCGGCGCTACGGCTGCCTCAGCCTGCTGCGAGGGCTCGGTGCCGGCGGCCGGCTAGAACACATGTAGCTCCTCTGTCTCTCCGGCTAACTCGACAGCTGCTCGTAGCTCCAGTAATTAGACTGTCACTGCTTGTTAGAGGAGAGGAAAACGCTCCTATGACAGATTCCACGAGACCTCTGTTTTTTTTAAAAAATCTCGCAGAAATCAGCAGAGCATTAACTGAGATTTCTTATTTCTCTAGAATCAGAAGGGAAGTTCCCTCTCCGATCTTGCACTCCAGTGAGATCTTTCTTCCGACTCCCATGAAATTGAATTCGCTCTAAGAGGCTTGAGGAAGTTACCTTCCTTCCCCTGCCTGCCCGGGAGAAAGAGGGAGCTTCCTGGCCTTGTGAACTTGTTTTTAAAATCCCTTCCCGTTATGGCTGTATCTAACCAGATAATACAAATGCAGTCTTTTCTTCGTTAACTGAGCGGAGGAGTCGCTCAACACACAACACGCTCAACACATCCTTCCCCATCCGAGATAATATTAATTCAGAGGATGCTCAGGAGAGGCTGTTACCCCTTACGAACAAAAGCAGTGGAGGATCAAGTCGAGATGCTGCTACCCCCACCCCATGGTTCTCTCAGCAGATGAGACTCAGAGGAGGCGATTTCTTCCCCTCCCTACCGTACATTCCCCTTTCCCCCGCAATCATACAAGGTTAACTCAACAGAGGAGTCTCAATCCAAATGGCAACTGGGATTGCATTAAAAAAAAAAGGAAAAAAAAAAAGAAAAAAAAAAGAAAAAAAAAAAAAGAAGGAAGGGGGAGAAAAAAATCAGAAATAGGGAAAGAAAAGAGAAAAAGCAGCAGGCTGATTACGAGGTGTCAAAACTGCCAGGAGCAAGAAGGTGATAGCAATCAGGGGTGAGAAGAGTGCGCCATTCGTGCGGGGCAGCTAATTATCCGTCTCATTTGAGAAGAGCAGCATTCGAGGCAGCAGCGTTCGCCTGCTGAACGGTGACAGATTGGCGCGGAGGAGAGGGGAGGTGTTAAAACAATGGAGCCGGGCTTGCGAGCGCTGCTGCATGCTAATCAGCCCGGCCTCCTTCCTTCCTTCCTTCCCTCCGCCTGCCTGCCTGCCGCGATCCCTCCTTCTCGCTGGCCGCATGGCAAGCCCAGCGCTACCCGGCCCCTCCGCAGCAGGCGGCACCGCACCCGGCATAGGTGGTAACCCAGAGAGAGTTCCGGCGGGGCCGCGCAGCGGGGCTGGCGGCACCCGGGGGACCTGGCAGGCTGCTGGGTATCAGTGGTAGATTTCAGAGCTCGCCCTCGGCGCCCGGGCTGGCAGTAGCCCGTCAGTGCGCTCCCCGCAAGGGGCAGAGGCGAGGAGCTCTTCGTGCGAGTCCTGCGGGTTCTGCGGGCTGAGCTCCCGGCGGCCCTCCCGCCAGAGGCCCGGCCGCAGCCGGCAGCGCCGCAGGTTGCCCAGTGAGAGACCATCTATTGCCGCACCCCAGACCAGGCCGCCGAGATGAGGGAAATGCAGAGCTGTGCCAATTACTGATGGACTCCAGGGGCTCCATTGCCCTCTCAGCTCTGCACGGGAACTAGAGACCAGAATGCTAAAACATGCGATAAGCAAGTGGCCTCTCTTCACCACTGCCTTTTGCCTCTCGGATTGCTTGGCCTTGCAAGCCTGAATGACTGTGCATGTACACAGTGTGTACCTTGTGAGGAGGTACTAAAAGGTCTGGCCTTCTCTCAGACCAGGAACCACCATTCCCTTTCACAAACAGTGCAACAGGGTCTGCAGAGACAGCAGAAATGCCTCCTGAGGGATCTCTTGGCCCTAGCTTTCCCGGGAAGCCCATGCTCGGCAGGACTCACAGGGCAAGCCCCGGGGCTGGAGCATTAGCAGCCCAGCTACTGTAAGTGCTCCACTCTGCCAGGGAGAAGCAGAGGAATGAGCGTTGGAATGTTTACTCTCCAATATTTCTCAGTTTCCATTCCATCCTGCCCTGAAAGATTTTTGATTACTATACACTTCAAAATAGTATTTATTACAGATTTACATAATCTGTATGTTTTATGTTAAGGCAATAACACATTGATGCTGTACTACTGAAAGGAGTTAATCTAAACTATGTAGTGTCTGTTATAACAGAGTTCCAACTAAAACATATCCTTGCTTTCTGGCATTGACAAGAAACACGTATCCAGAAGGACATTGCCCAGCACATTAGCTAAACTGCCAGGTGAAGCCATTGCTCAGCTCCTGAACCTTCACTGGGTTATGGATCAGCTCTTGGCCAAATTAAATCATGTAAGTCTGTGTGTAACCTCACATTTAATTAAACAAATGTTATTTCAAATAGCATGTGTCTGGTTTACAGCAGGATTCATGGGGATAAGAAAACATTGAAAGGGAATAAACTGGTTTAGGCCTGAGGTAAGCAGCATGATAACTCAGGTTGAATGCTATTTAAAGTAGATTTGAGTGCATGTACAGCTAGGCGGTAGTAATAGCGTTTAAATTTTGTTATTCTAAGTCTGTCGTTGAGTGTACTTGATGAGATTGTCCATGAGCATACAGATGGTGAGATTTTCATGCTTCTGTGGCATACTGACATCTCAGGCTGTAAAAATAAATTCCCAGATCGCTGTAATACCTAAGAAATAGAAAATTGCAGTCCACCTTAATGCTCTACATTTTAGTTCTTTATGCTTTAAGAGATTTTATATACTAGATACATAAGTTTGTGCATATTAGGAAGACATTTACAGTATAAAGCAAAATTCGAGATAAACTCTGCACCCTTCTTTATGTGCTTCTGAATTTAGAGATATGGGGGATGGAAATAAAAACTTGCCTTTGCTATTATCTGTATTTTTTTAACTGTTGTCATGGTTTGTTTGTGGCGCCCTGCTACCAAAAACCAGGCCGTGCCAAACCAATACATTTGTATGTAAGGATAAAAGGCAGAAATAAGTTTTCATTAGGTCAAGTTTACTTTCCATTAAAAGATTCTTGGATTGTTTCTTGATTTCATATAATTTTTCAAGCTGGAAACAAACTATTATATCTATTTTGATGATTTACACTGCACCAAAAAGGTATTTGGATCAAAGATGAATGCCAAGATATTTTCTCTAATATAATAAGTTTTTCCCTGCCTAAGAAGACATAACGTGGAGCAATCCATGCATCAGCCTGTTCAGCCCAGAAACCAGCACTGATATTGCTCATAAATATCTAGAGTAGGGCATCCCTATTGGTTACTGCCTGGCCACAGACAAGGTGCTGTGCTTATCCACATTTCTGAAGTGACCAAATTAAAATTTTAAATAAAATATATAGCAGGGTGATAGGGTGCAAATGAGCTAAAAGAAAAACATTTTGCAGAGACAAGTACATAGTTTAAAAAGGTTTAAAATATTCAATTGGTGTAAAAAATAACTACTTGTAAAAACGTGTGTATTTTCATTATGCTTAATTTGCCATTCAAAACAAGTTTTTCTTAATAAGCTCTATTGTTTCTATCTGTTTTGTGAAATGTAATACGTGTGAGACAGAAAGCAGACTCGGAATGTGAATGAGTTTTGTTTTCTCTTTCTCTTTTTCTTTCGTTTTTGAAATACAACTTTATTCATATTCACAGGGATCTTTAAGTCGGGAAAAGGATTAATGGAAGTGGCATGACACTCCTAAGGTCACGATCTGAAAAGATGAAACATGAAACTCTATCTGCTAGTCTTTTCCTATATCTTATTTGCGTGCAATAGAAAAGTCTCCATAAGCAAAACACTCTATAGTTAATAGTTATGTTTTCGCTCTCAGCAATGACACAAGCTTTGCCAGGTTTTCACTGTTTGTATAGTTCATTAAAATACTTTAATAAATGACTCGTTGTTTTAAAAAATCACCATACGATCACCCGAGTAAAAACATCTATATCCTCCCAATTTCTGCAGTGTCAAAAGTACAGTCTCTGAGGGCAAGAGGTTATGGAGCCTTCATAAAGGTTTCCCATCTGTCATCAAGCACAACATCGAGCCCTCTAGGTGCTGTGAAAATGATTTTCTCCGGAATTCTCCAGCCCAAAGATGCCATCCTCTTAATTACAAGCTTTTGAGATAAGGAACGCCACTGAATTCCCTGGAGATTCACAGAAGATGTGCAAAAATAATCTCTTCTCTTGCTTGCCTGCCAGGGCTTCTGTACCTGCCCACAAGCTAGTCGGCTTATTTGCTAGGTAATGATGGATGAACCCAGGCAGTACATCTGCACTGCTGCCCCTCCTATCCTTGCTGACATGCAGTCTTTCAAAGTTTCTTCTTTATAATTGACAAATAACGATTGGGGTTTGTTTTTTGGTTTGCGCTTTTTTTCTTTTTGGGGAGGGGTGTAGTTTGTTGTGAGTTTTTGTTTGTTTGTTTTTAATTGATCAACTTCCTTTCTCACCATCACAAGGGTTACTCCACATACACAGGGCAACAGAATAAAACAAGTCCTTGAGTTCATGGACTATAAGATGTTCTTATAAGAACATCTGCTTATAACAGTTGCCCTGAAAAAACCACAGAAACTATTCCTGGGGTCAGTGTGCATGCAAAAGAATATACGGACAGACCGGGTGTGGATTAGAGGCTTTGTGCGACAAGCCCATGCCTGCACAGCAGAAACTGAGCCTCTGGTCAGGTCACAATCCTATCTACAAATGTCCATTAGCACTTTTCCAGCGGTGACAACCAGGTGAAAGGCCATCCGACCTACCAATTTATCAACAGTAGAGTGTTGGAGGTTTCTGTGGGGTTAAAGGGATTACAGCAATTGTAGGAGGAGGTACAGAACGTGAAGTGAGCAGGAAAAAATATCACTAGTTTTATGCAAGTTCTCTGCCAGTACAGAACCAGCCCAGAGGAACTAGCTGGCTGGAATGGTACCATTCAGAGTGTACATAGACTTTGGTGATGGGTATGTCTGGAGAGGCTTAGCGTTGTAAATCTGAGCAGTATAGACTGCATTTTTAATATGTGGAAACATGTACATAACTCTGGACATAAGGGTGGGGGCGTAGAAAAAGCCACGTCCAAGCTCAATAGGATCACGGGAGAGAAACCTCGGGCTCCATGCCATCCGAGATGCGAAAGCCCACAGAGACTCAGCAGCCAAAATCGCATACACTGATTTTTTAATAGAGTTCTTATCCATGTGTCCATTTAACTGCAGTTAATACAAATCAAATAAGCTTGTTACTTATAGATTCCCAGTTGCCTCAAGTGATACAAGACAGCAGCAACAGGAATATCCCTAATTAGAATGGATTCATCTGATTTCTTTATTCAGGGAGTTTAGTGTCCCTAAGTATTCAAAGAATGATAAAAATCATCCAGATTAAAGCTGCTAGGTTTAGACCTCCTTCTGCCCAGGGAAGAGGAACAGCAGGCTTGCTCCTACCTTTAATTTACTTCTTCCATACTTCTACCATTACTTCTAACATACTTAGTCTCATTCCTATGTATCATTTCTGAAATCTCTTTCAGTACACTACTCCTTGCATTTTTCCAAAGTTTTTATTCCATATAATTCTATGCACACACACAGGCATTTCAGGCAAGTAATACTGAGAAGAATACGCAGCTGGAAAGTAATATGAAATGTTATATCAGCTGGTTATGAAATATCTTCCTACACCTTAGCAAGAAATTAAGAGTCATCATTTTAAAATTTACTTTGTGTAGTGATAACTTGGCATTATATGCCATGACTACAAGTGCAACTCTTTGAAGACGTGTAGTAACCTGTGAATGCCTCCTCTAGGAGAAGAAAATGCTGTATGCTTCACAAATTCTTTTAAAGTTAGTTCAGTTCTACTTTCTAAATTTTATTATTTAAGCATGTATGTGTTGCCCCTTTATGTGTCTCACTGACCTACCCATGAAAGAGGTGATCTAAACAGCACCCACAAAGACAATCCTCAATGTTCCACACAAAGCTCTGTTATTGTAGCATGTGGGGTGATCAATGGTCAAGTGTGCAAAAAGACCAACATAGATGTCATTGGCAGAGAGCCTGTAGTCATGCATGCAAGATCACAAACCCATTGAAACGTGACCAGTGCAACTGCAGCAACCATTTATAAGTTAGTCTTGTTTTTTCTTTCCTGTAGAATAGCAGAATGCCAAGAAATGCCCGTTGAACACTACAAACACAGAATGAAAAGGCAGTCCCCTCAGCCTTTTTCGACCTCACCATCCAGTGGAAAATGGAGACCTGTCAGATCTCTTATAGGCCTCAAAAGAATCACAGGGCCACCAAGTTCAGCTTCACTTTTTTTTAGTAGCCCATCACAGAGATCACCAGAAAAGACTATCACCAGAATGGCAGAACAGAAATTTCCTAGCCTTTGTGTGAGGGTAGCAAGATGATAAGGATTATAAGACTCCCACTGCATTTCAGAAGGTCCATATTTCCCACTGGGCCTAAGTGACTTTTCTATTAAAATAGTTATTATAAGAAAATGTGAAGAAAATGTTACTGTGTAACAGGCTGGTTGCATCTTCTGATGAAGACTCTGGAGGAAAGAACACCGAGAGTGAACTTGCCAGCTTGCTTTCCTCAAAACTGGTACCTTTCCTCAAAACTGGTACAGAAGCTAAGAGGGCATTAGCTTCCCTTTAAAAAAAATACTCGTGGCATGCGTGGGTGTATTTGTGCTGGGAGGGAAAGTTTCTTTCTTTAAAAATAAAACTGTTCATTGGGTTGGTTTTTTTTAGCCTAGGCTAAAGGACACATCCCTTTCTTTGTCTTCAGAAAGTTTGAACCTTCACGCTTTCTCTTCCCAAAATAAATGCCTTATTAAGATCAGATATATGATGCCCTAAAATAAATAAGCAACAGCTTCCAGGTCCAAGCACACACACACAAAAAAACAAACAAAAAAAAGAACAAAAAAACCCCAACCACCCCTTGTTCAAAATATTTTTGAAGAAATAGACTAATCTCAACCTTTATATTTACAGTTGCAAAGCCGTAGTGAAATTCCTTTCAACTGGGTTCTGAAAGTTTTACTCGGTGGCATTTCCTGAGGTTAACTGTTCGTGGTGATGAGGTGCTGTGAGCAATAACGCAGCTCCCATAGGGACCCGTGCCGGAGAGCACTGGTGAATAGTTGAACTTCCATGTCTGCTATATCAGAGGCTGGGATGTACACTGGACTGATTTTACCATCTTATTTAAATGTGATGGTTTTCTCATTTGTTGCATTGTTTGTATTAATACGAATATCTTGTTATGTTTGTTTTGTCTCCTGGGAGCCAATAAAGCTGTGAAGTTTTTCTTTACACCAAATGCAGCTCTACGGGCGATCAATCAATGGGTAGTTTTTGGATAATCTGTGAGAGTGAGAAATCTAATAAAGCAAGAAACTAAAAAGGGAAAACAAAGTCTATTTTCTGTTAGGTTAGCTACGTCAGGAGTCAGGCTTTCCACCATGCCTTTATAAGATATTTAAGCAGCTACATTTTACTATCAGGGTAGCACATCACTAAATTAACTTTCTGACATATAAAGGAAAAAGTTTAGACATCATGACCTCGGCATCAATGTGGGTTACTTACTTGTACAATTAAATTTACTTTGACACTTGCATTTCTCCCCACCTCCTCCTCCTCCACAGTGGTATATGAAAACACATTAATGCAAAATAAAGACTAATCATGAAGTGAGAAAACAAATAAGTGACATTTTAAAATTACTATTGCTTTGCTATACCAGACATAATGTTAAGAAATAGGTAGACAAAGATTATATAGTTGGTTTCTAGGTCGCAACAAGGTCCATAGGAAAACATGCCATTTAATTTCAAGGCAGCAGTTCTCTTATCACAACAAAATGAGTTATCAACAGATCAAAATAACAATCTGAATTATCTAGCATTAGTGGCCGAACTGAACAGCCCGAGATTACGTGATGAATTGTTAAATTGTGGTAGCATTGTTTTGGAATTGCTAATTAAAAAACAAGTAAACCCCCATGACTCTGGATATGACAACTGAAAATATCCACAAATTATTTAATAAATGAAGCGTCTAACAACTCTAACACTTCCTGCTCTCCTTGTTAATAAATGTAATTTGAGGTAGATTTAAAAAATCTCCCATCTAAACAGTGAATTCATTACGCGACGTTCAGATCTCCAGATGCCTATGGACTCCTCGGAATTAGGTGTTAAATAGACAAAAGTGAACCAAACTGCCTTTAAAAGCACAGCATGACCATGTAATTCTTTTTCCAGTTTGTGGTAAAAAATGATGAAACTTCTTTCCAAGTAGCTATCACCCAGATTTAGTGTGAAAAGTAGTGTAATTGTAATTCACGCCATCAGGGTCTATCACTGATAGACTATCAGCTGTTCTGTAGTTAGGAAGGCTTTCTTTTCAAATAGGAAAGCTGCCAAGTGCTCTGTGATACCTCCAGCAAGCTTATCGGATGGAAGATCGGAGCCAAAACAGCAGCTGCACACATATGCAAATTGGCAATTAATAGTATAACATTCTGGGGAGGGTTGGTTTGGGTTTGTTTTTTTTTTTTGTTTGTTTTTTTTTTTTTTTTTTTAATATGGGAAAGTATAGCCGAGCTACCTTAATATTAACCTTAAGAGTGACAAGGAACTTCTTGCCTGAGCGGCCAAAGAATAATTATCCTCTGGAGAGACTTTCACTCTATTACTTTCTTTCTTCACACAAAGATCAAAGCTTTGTTGTCCTGCCGAGTTTTTCTCCATCATGAAAGTTAACTTCAGGGATAAAAAAAAAAAAAAAAAAAAAAAAAAAAGGGGGATACCTTGTAGCTGCAACTCTCGAAAGTAGGGAATCGTGGCGATTCGTGCTTCCCTCCGCCCCCCACCAAATGTCAAAAAAAAACCCTCCCAAAAACTTAGGTCGTTTTGGTTTTTGTTTAGGACGCTTGTCCTGTTCCTTGAAAAGATGTTCTGTGCTACATGGGACTCTTACATTTGTTATGGATACTCTAATCAGCGACAAAATAATTGAAGGGTTAGTTTTATATATTTTCCCCAGTCTGCCGCAGCAAACCAGCTTGCTTTATTTAGCCCAGCATGTATGAATACAAGACTTCCAATTAATGCAGTTGCTTGCTTAAGTCAGAACATTGCCTTTCAAAGGATCCTCACATGATCCTTTTCTTGTAATAGCAGGCTGGAGCTGGAAAGACTTCGCAAGGCTGCTGCATTTCACACCAGCCCGTCCCCAGCGCTTTCCCCAGCGTCTGTCTGTCTCTTCTAGGACAGGCGTGGGGTGATTAACTGATGTTTTCAATAATCTGTGAATTCTTAATAGTCTTTTTTTCACAATTAAATATCTCAGCGTCTTTAGGATTGGGATTCTCCACGAAGGCAGGCCAGAAAGTTTGCTCCTCTCTGGAGTAGGAGCCTCGGGAAGGGATTTGCGTGGCGCGGTTTGCGCGGCGCCTGCCGTGCGGCGGGAGCCTGCCTCCGAGCACCGCCACTTCTGCCGTCTTTTCCCGCGGCCGCGAGCGCTCCCGTCCCGATCCCTCTCCACTCCCTGGCTCGGTAATTCCCGCGGCAGCGGGGACTCGCCGCTCGGCCCCGCCGGCTCCCGGCGCTGCTCGGCGGCCGCTGCCGACGGAACCGCAAGCGGCGCCGCTCGAGCCGCGCGAGGGGCGCGCCACAGCCCCGCGCCCGGCTGCGCCTCCCTCCCTCCTTCCTCCGGCCCTCCCTCCATCCCTCCTTTCCCTGCCAGCTCCTCCGCGGCTTTCCAAGCAGCGCCCGGGCATTCCGACAAACAATGTACGTTTAGATTTAGACGCTAATTCTTCACCGTTCTCTTCCATTATCAACATCGCACACAACTTAGAGGAAAGCTGGGCTATAAAAAGATCCATACGTTCTGGTTTTCAGCAGGAACTGGAAAATATACCATTTATATTCACAGATCCTTAAAAAGTCAGATCTTTGAGAAGGACGATCTGCCCTGAAATACCAGGGTTCCAAAAGCAGAACGATACAAATCCTCACCTGAAGTCCACTATAGCAAAAGGAAGACTAGCTTGACTAAAACATCAATTCAATCGGACACAGACAGAAAAATCCGTGTGTAGGGTATTCATCAAGCAGTATTTTCATTCAGATGGGTTACCATCTCCCTTCTTGTTTGGATTATCATTTGTGATGCCTTTTTCCAGATTGCAACACCTTTGTCAATTCACTCCTTTATTTTCTCCAGTGTCTCACAAACACATAGAATATAGTCATCCTTCAAAAGTGCTTTAGTTTGTTTTAAAGTTTCCTACTATTAGGCATTAAGCCATGCCAATATGCCAAAGTTTATAAAAAATATAATAGGACCCAATACTTTCCCATAAAGTAATTTGCTTTTCAAGTTTTAGATTGAATAAGGAATTGCCTTCAACTTTACTCATGAATATAGATGGTTGTGTATATATAATTTTAAAATTTTGCCTTCACACAAATCCTTTTGCCTTCACAAATCCTTTGCTGCTTCTGTTTTAATGATAACATAAATCTCATTAATCAGCTAAATTTAAAACACAAGGCATAGATAATATTGAACACATAATTTCAAACCATTTAAAGCATAACCTAATCAAAATAATTCTGATGTTTACAGTGTCATGTTAATCTACTGCATCCAGGAAATTCAGAACAAAAACAATGTGGTTATTTTAATTATTAAGGAGAACAGGGTTTGGACCTTCATCCTGTGTTCACTTAATTAAAACTGCATACTGGAAAACATGTGGTGCTGTACAACTGCATGCACTGCTTTGAGAGTTGGGTGACATCTGGACTTGCAGAACACAACCTCTCTCTCAACTTTGGGTATGGTTTCCACATAATTGGCATCTGGCAACACTTGCATCAGATATACACACACACACAACTGTGCAAATAGGATTTTAAAAAAAATTTCTGAGTACTCTGGTCATACATTTTTATATGTTCATTTATCTCATTTGAGGAGACAATGTTGGGGGGTTTTTTTTTAATTCTCGTCTCCCGATAAAAAAGGAAAAAGTGGGTTTATGGCCTATTGCTTGATAATTTTTAAACTTGTTAGCAAAGTTCAACCAATTGAAAAATACACAATAAGGTACTGATTTTTTTTTTTTTTACTTTTATAAATAAGGACAAGCTTTGTTACTACTATGTGAAGGGTATAAAGAAGCCAACCTTTATTAGGCAGCAGTTGATTGATCAAAAAACCTGCATAAGCTCCTGGACCTGCCTCACCATGTGATGTCTCTTACCTAGCTAGAAGGCCAGAATTCAAAACTAGAGGTTAAGGGAAAAACCAGAAACATTCTGGGGATGTTCCATTAAAGGAACAGAACCTGTCTTGGAGGTCTTAAGATATAGAACTAACCTAAGGATAACTTGGGATACTGAAGAGAGGGGAGTAGGTAGGGCAATACAGGAAACAGAACTATAACAAACCAGTTTTAATGTTAATTCAACAGTTTTTCACTTTAAGTAATGTAATATTTCATTATTCATTATTGGACTGTTTTCCATGGTCCTGAGACAATAGGAAAGAAATTCACAGTGAATTTTTTGTGCTGCAGAAAGCAATCCTTCAACTTTTACAGCTGTTCATAGGGGCAGGAGAAAATTGGATGCACTTTTACAAATACATTCTCCAGACATTACTAAAGAGAAGCAGTGAAGAGCAAATATTGAAGAAGAAAATAAGTCCATTAAATGTGATGGTAAAAGAAGAGTCACAAAGCCAGCTGGCTCTTATGCTGGCTATTTCCATTCAATATGAGAGATGAATGGAAAAGACTGTTTTCTTCCTTTTGCTTTTCTTACAATATTTAAGCATTTTAGTAATATAATCTTCTAATGTCAAAGGGTGAAGGGATATTGTTGCACTTGAAGGATGTGATTTGAACACTGTAGACTAAATTGCTTATTAAAGTTAAAACAAAAGAAAAAAAGATGGGAGAATTCTGTAAAAGAAGAGCCACAAGGCATTCTCTAGGATATTGCCTTCTGGAAAGGCTGAGTTGCTCTTCAGTGAGACAGAGTAAACTTCAGAATTGGATTTTTCTTGAGAAAGAGAGAGACGAAAGAAAAAGAAAAAGAAAAAGAAAAAGAAAAAGAAAAAAAGAAAGAAAGAAAGAAAGAAAGAAAGAAAGAAAGAAAGAAAGAAAGAAAGAAAGAAAGAAAGAAAGAAAGAAAGAAAGAAAGAAAGAAAGAAAGAAAGAAAGAAAGAAAGAAAGAAAGAAAGAAAGAAAGAAAGAAAGAAAGAAAGAAAGAAAGAAAGAAAGAAAGAAAGAAAGAAAGAAAGAAAGAAAGAAAGAAAGAAAGAAAGAACTCAACAAACTCTACAGGAAAGCAATTCAGGAGGACAGAACCAACATTTCTAAATAATATTTGCAAAACTGTACTAACCCTGGCTAATCTGTGGCTATTCCAGCAACTGTAGGCATTTCACTGAAGATGCTTTTGCAGAAAGTGAAGAGATCACAGTGGAGATTGATAACTTCCATATTTGAGAGATGAAGAAAGCAATGTCTATGGATATAAACCACTGCCGGGTTGGGGGGGGGAATCCTCCGAATACTAAGCAAATTAGATAATATAATATTAAAACATTAAAACATTAAAATTAATTCACTTGGTTTGTATAAGCGATTTGCAATATTATTCACTCATACAGAACATTTTCAGAAATAATTCTAATAAAATTTTGAATGTTCAATTCAATATATAAACCCACATCATCCCTACAAAACATTACTGACAATGAATCAACCCTCCAAGAATAAGTAATGGGAAATTAGGAAAAGGTATGATACAGCATACAGTACTTACTAACTAAAAGGCAAGAACAATATTGTATTACTAGTAGGACTGCTACTATTTGTCTCTGTCAGATTTAAAGAGACAGCTCCATATGAGAAAACAAGTATCATAAACATTTCATCTCAGAGAGACCTTAACTGATCGGGAAAGGTCATAGCAGGAAAAATCCACTTTTGTATAATCTGAAATACTGGAGCTGGTCAGATGTTCACAATATATTGCTCACCAAGAAACTGAGCCCAAGAACTATTAAGTTTTTTGGTGAATAACTTTGAATAATTAATCCTTCTGAGAAAATCACAATCTGTTCACCAAGAGTTCATGAAAAAAACAAGGTGAATAATTCATTATGAATTATTTGACCAGTTTTAGCAATGAGATTCTAAATCTGTCTTCTTATGGATATTAACCTCATTAATACTATTTAGATACAATGCTAAAGGATAATTTAAATTATTAAATACTGCACATCTAATACGATACAATTTAAGCCAGTGACTTTTCTATTTCTTGTCATACTTTGGAAATAAGTCTTTAATAATAAAAATTTTAAAAGGCTCTGTGTATCACTTTAGAAGCACTGTTAGTCTAGGAACAATTGATGCAATAACAGGACACTTTTAAATAAGAAGATGATAGCTTTGATGGAAGACAGATCTAAATGTTTAGAATCTGAGGGGGTATACTGCTATAACATATAGTTAGGTGTCTATAGTAAGATGCTGTCACTCATGAGTTTTAGGGAATTTGTGAGTTTGTCTAATCCTACTCTGGGAAACAGAACTTCCATGGATTTGAAGGAAGACAGGTTCAGAGTTCCATTCTTAAATATTTACAAAAGATTATTTATAATAATAGTGATTATTGTACAATAATTTAAAATCTGAATGATGTTACAACTGGTTTCAAATTGTTCTAATGTGTCATCCTAAATTAACACATTTAAACATTACTACACTATTTCTGCTTAATTCTAAACATGACATTGTTTTAAATTAAAAGCTAACATATCCTTTGCATGATGTAGCCAACTATACAATTTCATTAGTTAAAGCTGCAGTTTCATGACACTTTGAACTGCTCTGCATCTGAGCTGCCACTGTGCCTTGTGCCAAGTGTTTCTGGCTTCTCTCTTGTCACAGAGCATGGAGGCCACTGTCCCCCCACAGAGATGAGATGTTTCATGACAGAATTCTATTCAGGGTGAAGCTTGACAATACAACTAGGCTGGTCTAAAATCAATCCGCTATAAAAAGAAATTATCCAGCTTCTGTTTCATTCTCAAACCTGGCTCCATCCTCCCTGGCAGAGGTTATGATCTGACCCCACGGAGAAGTCAAAGAGACATAAAAAAAAACTTATAAAATATACTTCACTATACTAGAAGAAAGCCCCTGAGCTGCAAGACGTTCGGTTTAAAGTCAGATGAATGAAGGTGCCAGTGAAAATGCTGGAGAAGAGCACAGCAAAGAGAGCTCAAGGGAAAGCGGTGGTAACATATGGCCAAAAGTAGGGTTTGCAGCAATCAACATTTAGATTGGCTTCAGCTTCAGTGGAACCACAGGCTTGGATTTACTGTAAATAAGATCTAATTCTGAAGGAACTTCCTCAAAACAAACATAAGGCGAGTCATTTCATACTCCTCCTCCAAGAAAAAGAAACCCAACAAGCACATCATTTACAGTGATAGTAATAGTAATAGTAACTTACTTCACATAATGTATTTTCAGCCACTTGGCATACAACATGTGAGTCTACTAGTTGATTATACTTGATGCTGAACTGAGTTTTACCAATGCAAGATTTAATCTGACCCTTCAAAGAATATTTTAAAAACATTAACTGTAAATGCAAAGCTATGCATTTTAAAAGTTTTTTAGTCTTTACTATGTGTAAATATGCATCACATTACTTTGAAATGTCAGTAAAAGCCTCTTAAAAGAATAGGTCTCTCTGGAATAAATTTTCCATTTAAGCAATGCAGAAAGAAATCCTCTATTGGGGGGCATGATGTTAAAATCAGTTTATACACTATAAAACTATTTATTATATACTATTTATATACTTCATTAATGTTTTCAGTACTACTGTTTAATTTTAATATAGATTTTGAAATTATGTAAAGAGATAAAACTTTCAAGCTATTTTCTTTACATTGCATGAAAGTATATGCAATACACATATACATAGTAAATAGGAAAAATAATCCACTGTTTGACACTTTAAAATTATGCTAATAATTGTTAATATTAATAAATAAAGCAAAATTGTCATAGCAGTACGTTGACAGAAGTCAGAAGTGTGTACAGGTGGGATTTGGCTACACTGTTCCTATTTACACCAATCATTCAATTGCATATCAGTTCTAGGAATTTTCTTCTTATTAGCTGACTATTAGGTTTTTCATCTCTGTGCATTTTAAACTGGAATTAAAGCCTGACTGATCTCTTCCAGTTTTCTTAGATGTGGCATCCAGAAATGGAATCTTCCTAATTTAATTTTTTTCTCCTTTGTATTGAAACAGAACTATTACAAGACAGGATTGCAACTATTAAAGACTAATGGCTTTGTAGTTATAGTTACTATTTCAGCTGTACTAATGTATTAGTCTAATTTTCATTCATATGACACCATAATAATATAGTAATTTTGAAGCTATGTAGCTTTTTTGAAAGGTTAGTTCTTTTCTTGCTGTTGGATGAGTTTCCTGGCCATGAATAGAGAGTGAGACGAAAGGTCCACAGAAATAAGTAGCAAGTCTAGGTGGGCATATCTTGTTGCCTTTCAGCATGAAAGAAAGGGGATCTAAATGTAAAAAAACCTGAACCAAGCCAAGCCAAAACAAAACAAAACAACAACAACAAAAAAAAACAACCCCACAGCAAAAACCTTGCTAAAACAATAGATTATCATCCATTTGTTTAGGTAAGAGTGTGAGATGAGACCTCCCATCACCTACCAAGATATTCCACTTCAGCTTTAGTTCACTAAGCTTTCAGCTGTTTGCTAACACTCATGATTTTACTGAAAATTTCTCAATATTGTGTGATGGATTTCATTGAGAATCTCAGCTTCCATTAAATCAAATCAAAACATGATTTTTCACACAAATAACTTTAAGCTTACCTTTAAAAAATATCAGTGATTTAATAGTACAAATGTGACAGCAGTAAGAACAAAAATGTATCCCTTTTTGGCACTTTCTCTAATCTCTCTCTGATATTCTGTGAACTATCTAAAGGGGTAGATGAAAATATCTCCGTTTCAGACTTAATTCCATTAAGCAGCCTGATGTTTGATATATTTTTCAAAACTTTGTGGTATCTTTCCAGATCTTGTGGTTGAATTGCGGTCTTCCAAATATTATTGTTCCAAAATGACCACATTAGTTATAAGGATAAGCAATTATTATGTTTAGTCTCCCTCAGTTAGTAATTTCAAATGCTCAAAATACATACATATCAAATTTCAGAAGTTCTTTAAGTTCAGGTACACAGTCTTCTTCTACTCTATTTAACCAGACTTGTACTAAGAACTAAGATGTTATGTAATTTCCATAAAGTGTAGACAGTTCACAACAAAGCCTATGATATGTTTTTTTTCAGTACTGTGTTGTTCCCTCTTACATACTTTTTTTTTAAGGATCAGATAAATATGGGCACTGTGTGCTAAGTAATCAAGTTTGCAGCTAAAATACGGAGTCATGGCTTTTGAGATAAAAATATTATGTCTGCGTTTTATTATTTTTAAGGTTTAAATTTTCTATTAGTTTATATAGGAACTATTTTAGTATCTGTGATTGTGATTTAATTAGTAGTGCTTTAGAATGTCTACTATGGAGGAAAGAACAACACATAGCACGTAAAGGAGTGAGCTCAGAAAGTCTGTTGTTAACACAATGTGCTAATACAAGAGCAGGACTGAAAATTAGGCCATGCTGTTTCACACTGGGAGAAGCTATTGAACTGTTTAGATTTTAGAGGAAGATTATTTTCCTTATGAAGCCAACAGTCTCCCTTTTGTTCTTGTCTCTCTTCTATTCCTTAAGGCCATGGCTTGATCATGCATTCCAGCATCCTGTTTTCTCAAAATAGCAATTTAACTCTTTAAACAATTCTCTTCTTGGAGGAGCAGACAAGAGAAAGTGGCTGCAAATGGCCAGTAAGGAAGACCTGTCAACTTTAGATAGGCACAAATAGGGGAATTCCATAAAAATTAATGGGAACAGCTGATCTGTAAGCAGCAAAACCAAGTCTTCTCCAGATAAAAGCCTTGTTCAGGCACTCTAGTTTTAACTAAATAATACCACTTAATTGATTAAAAAAAAAGTTTAGGGACTTGCAGGCATATTTAAATTAAGTAAAAAATAAAATGTAGAAGTTTTGAGAAGTATCTAATTGAATACGTTTCATCTCCTCAGTTTACCCATCAAGTGCTCTATATTTTAAGAGTTTATATTTAAATATGTATCTTAGATTCTGCAAATTTAAAGATAGTCACTTTGGTCTCACCACATTATTTTTAACAATGTCTTTAGTGTTTAGTTTAATATTAAGCAAGATGATTCACTAGTTAGTTCAGCAAAGAATTCCATAAATGGTAATAACTGTGAGATCACTCTTGCCCACCCTCCACTCAAGCAATCAGGACTCCCTGTAATGCAGTTTGTAAGTCATTGTCCAGTTTAAATCTGTCATGCATTAGCGCTTTCATCCATCATCTTTCAAGTCTGAACGCGTAGTTCAGAATTAATGAAACTAGGCCTTAGTCTTATAAAACAACCGAACATTTCACTTTGAAAAGCAGATACTGCAAGCAGCCTGACTTAAAAATACAAGGAAATTCTGGATCCATAATTCACCCTCCACCTTCCGACCCCACCAACCACCATATTAGTGTGCCCCCACCAAAATACCAGCTTGTGTTTACAGTTTCGTTTCTCCTGATGGTGGATGGGCGCGTGTACACGCACTCGCTCTATGTGCACTCAATAGGATCATGATCTGGAGAGCTGAAAATGTAAACACAAGCTGGTATTGTGGTGTGACTAGCGGTTTGTGGTTTCTTTGTTTGAATATTTCAAAAATGGCACACTGGCCAGAACTTAAGAAGAGAAAAGCAGAGCTGCTACTTAGACAAAAAATTGATGGTTCCAATGCTCAGATTTCCAATAGATAAAGTGGGCTGCACAATACTTAGGTTTTTACATAGTTGACTACGCTCGAGGGCAGGAATTTTGTTTTCAGGGATAGAAAAAATACACTTTTGTCCTTCATTTTACATAAGAAGGAATACCCTGCTTGTTCAAGTGCCCATCAAGTGATTTCTTCAGATTAGGAATGCTCTGTTCTTCTGAAGCTGTCTGTAATCATGTGGCTGAAGTAGACAATATGGTCAAGCATTCACAGGATTAGCACATTTTAGGTGAGCCCTTTCTTTTCACAAAAAAATTATTGCATTAGAGAGCTAGTAATTTTCTATTATTTAAGCTCAAACATGGATTCATATGTGAATCCCACAGAGAGCCCCAAAATTACATACCTATTGAGTTACAAGAGCACAAGCTTAAATTGGTGTAATTTCAGAATTTTTCTTTCTTTTTGCTTCACTGAAAGTAAGTGAAGCAGAATTACTTTATGAAATCACCATGAGTCCAAAAGCTCCTCTATTTCTTTCTAAGTATATCAGCCAGTCTCAATAAAACCTCATAATATCATTTTGCTACTGTTCTGAACATAGAGGGGAGGAAGGAGGGAGAACTGAAATTCATCTTACAAAGCACTGGATTATATCCAGCTACATTATATTTTTTATTTTTATACATTAAAAATGTTTTAATAAGCTTATCAGAAGTAGATGTTTGAAGTAATTTTCCCCCACAATAAATTATTTTCATCAGTTGAAGACTGGTTATAATACCTATTACACACGCTATACAAGCTCATCACAGGAAATTTAAACAAAAACTGAAAGCAAAATTTAAGAAAAGATAGAAAAAAGCAGGGGGGTCTTCTCAAAACAGTGGTAAAAGTCCAGAAATTTCACCAGTAATAATGCAACAACTCTTCATTCAAGAGAGGGGCAGTTCTAACATCTATGTTCTCTATAAGAATAGTGGTGTTATTCTTGTAGTACTCACAACTCATGAAAAGAGCATCTAGTTTATAAATACTTATCAGTTCATTTGATTGGAACATATCTGTCCCATAAAAAGCAGGAAAATCTTTCTTAAAGTATGAAGTATTACATTACACACAAAACCATATAAAAATATTAATCAATTTTCCTCTTCAAATACTTTTCATGTGTGTTTTAGAAAGACTTGATTACTTTACACAAACCACACAGCTGCAATGCCATCATAAGGTAGAACATCTTGCCTCTTTTTAATACATTACTCTATATAAGCACCCTCACAAAGACAGCTTGTGAGCTTTTCACAAATTATAATAATGGAACCACCTACATGTATATCAGTGCTGACAGATCTGGATCATCTTATTTTCACCTGCAGTAAGTTCAGAGTCAGCTAAAAACTAAATTATACAATGAACAGCTTTGTTGTAGGAATATGCATGGCCTTATTTTCCACCAACATTTGCAGAACAAATGCATGCAGCTAGCATAGATATTTAATGTAAATGGTAATAAATACTAGTGAATTTACAATCTCTTTTTTTTAATCCAAATTGAAGATAAAGTCCATCAATTTGGGGTTTTTTACATGCTGCTCTATAGATGGATGGTTTTGTCTATATAGATGCACACCTGTCCAGCAGCCATTATCTGCAATAGATTAATGAATAAAAAGGAAAATGTATCCAAAAAGTTCTTGCTGTTAGTTGAAATGAGTAATTTCTTCATATGAAGAATGATGAAGAATTAACTAAAGATGAAGAATTAACTAAAGCAGAATTTTGTGTTCAGCTACTACACTAAATGCCATAAAATTTTGATGACTATTTGAAATCAAGACCTTTACTGTGTGCTCTTCTGAAAGGCAGTGACACTTTTCTGGTCTAAAATTAGAGGACTGCCAGCTGACATGATCATGCCACTCTGGAAGACCTAAGTTTTAAATACCAATAGTGACCAAATATAGACCAATAAGACCAAACACTGGTCTCATGTTATGCCAAGGAAGGTTTAGACTAATCATCACTGAAAGTGTGGCCAAGCACTGAAATAGGATGCCCAGGGCATTGGTGGAATCACTGATGAAAAATCATGTTGATGTAGCACTCAAGGACACGTTTTAGGGTTGAAGGTGTTAGGTTAGCTGTTGGGCTCAATATTAGGGGTCTTCTCCAACATAAATGATTCTGTGATTCTTCTTCCTTGGGCATTGTAGAATGATTTATGCAAGGATGGCTTCAGTCACATAGAACATGTTGTAATTCAGAGGGGAAAGAAAGCATTACTCACAGTGTTTCCTTGTTTTTGAAGATGTACCTGAACAATTTTTTCTAAAGAAATGTAAATATATATTTATATTTCATGTTTTCATTTATTTAATGAAAACATGAAATAAATTTGTGTGCAATACTGTGTAATAATACATGCCTTCCCCTCCTACTGGCAATGTAAAAAACCCCAAAACTATTGTTCTTCAGTAAGCTCTAAGAAAGAGTCTATTTAGCACTCTTAGCTTCTGGGGAAAAAAAAGCACCGTCTTTCATCAACTACACTAAGATGAAAAAGACTTCAAAGGGCAAAATATCTGAATGTCCAAATTTAGGGAGAGTGCATTCTTCCTCCATAAAAATACCACTTCATTCAAAATATTAAAGATAACTCCTTCTTCTGTCACAAGAAAAACTTGATGTTAAGTTTTTTTTCCTATTTGTGCAGTAAAAATGCTAGAACCAATGAGAAACAAAACTTAACTACACCACACAGCACATAATTATAACAACACATGAGTTAAAAAAACTCTTACACTATCGTATTGATGACATGAATATAATCCACATCAGCCCAGTATATCTAAAACCAAGTTTCCATTACAAGAGAAGTATCTAAACTAGCTAGAACTTTACTGGTAAGCAGTGAAGAAAGTTTAACAAATGTTCAGGAAATGAAGACCTCAAAGAAGCACCAAAAAATTAGAAGGCCTACACCATGTTAATAATAATAGCTTACCAGCTTTAAGTATAATGATTGTTTGAAAACTAACTGCAATATCAAAAGTATTTTCAAGGAATTCAAACCACAATTACTTTTCACACAGTGAGAGACCCTATTCTTATGTTTCAAGACAGTTGGAATGGCTTGCATTTTTAAAATTGTTCCTTAAATATTTGTGTGCATAACAATATCAGTCACATAAAAGTAGAGATCTAGACTGGACAATTTCCATATTGTCAGCAAAATAAAAATTATGAAAGCTTCAAACTGTTTTCTCAAAAATTACAAGTAGAAAACATTCCCTTAAAAATTGTGTCCCACACAGGTGGTCAGAAGAAATTATTTAAAACACCTGGACTTTAGACCCAATTTTTATGCTTATTTGAACACATTATTTGATAGTCTATATGTGATGATCATTACTGGTAATTATTTTTCTCTTACTTACTTGAGAAATAAAACATAAAAGATTGCATAAAGAAAATTTGAATGAACTGGATTTGAATGTTTTTCACTGGGATGGAGATCTTAAAAGGTTACTGCTTATGTACACCATTAACAGTATATTTTGCTGTCTTCCATTACACAGGAACAGAGCCTGGTTTACCTACCACTTATTTAAACAATATTAACTATTTGTATATTACTGCTACTACAAAATCCCAGATCTATTACTGAGAACAAAGTCAATGGGTAAAGTGGAGCACATTTGACCTTTAAAAATATTTGTAAAGTTTTCCTCTTTTCTAGACGGAGAGAGATATTTTGCTGAGTGGTTAATGAATTCAGACACTGACCATTTGACCTGGGTTTTTGAAAGTAATTAGCAGCTCCAGTTACCTGAAAGATGGAGCTAAGATGAGCAGGCAGTTTTAAATCAGCACATTTCTAATTAAAAATGATGTTATTTACAGTCACTCGATAGACGTTGTAAGCATCTGTGCTCATAAAGAAATATGCAACAAAGGATTGATGATTTCTTAGAGGCTATCCACAGTGCCTGAAAATAACAAGTGAAGGATGTTGAATATAAAATTGTTATAAATATAAATAACAAATATATATGTAATTGTTAGCTGGAGGAGATTCTGGCTCTTGCTTAAACATATTTTTCAGGTAAACTGAAAATGTGTAATTTAATTAATTTCTATATCCAAGTTTTGTGGAGAAAGGAAAGGTTTTCAACAATGAGTGTAAAATTAAGCTAAAAGGAGCAGATAGTTTATTGGCTTGTTGGACTAATACTGAGAAGGGTATCACAAAAGGACAACAGTGTAAATTTTAAGTATACAAACACTACTCAAAAACTCCAAGTTCCTAAAATACACAAAAGTAGTATCAGGTTCTGTGGCATGAGGTCGTTACTAGGGAGTATAATTGCTGTTACAAAAAGATTCTCGGGATCATCACCATTGCATTTATTCCACCCTAAATTCCCTACTGCAAATATGCCATATGGATAATCACATTATATTTCAGATATATTAAACATATGTGAAAACTAGTCAAATACTCCAAAGGATTTTTAAAGTGCTGACATTAACTTTGTGACCTGTGGACTACAGTAAAAAAGTGTCTGTGGAGTATTCTTTGTCCTCAAACTACGTTTCTGATGCAACTCCTTGTCCACTGAAATTTTGATGACTTTCTGACTCAAAAGAGATTGAAAACTACTGCCATATACTGACATACATAGTGGGAACTAAAACAAGAGCCAAAGCAAACTTTAAGATTTGAGCTAGTATCAAGTTTGAATATGACCAAAACCAGGTAGCAGATCCTGAAGCAGTTTCTTGGACTTCAGTAATTGGCCATTCATGTTTTTGGATTAAGTTATCTGGGTATCAAACCAGTTACATTGACTTAATCAGGTGGGTAGAAAAGCCAGTAGTCTCAAGACAATTCAAGATATTTCTCTACTGTAATAATTCAAATCCACTTTCTTCAAAATTAAAGAATGTGTATTGTATTACATTTTAACAACCCAGCCACCTAAATACCAGTAATACAACAGTTAAAAGGTCTAATGAATACTCCTTTTTCATTATCTGGTTTCAATATTTTTATTTAATTACAACAAGCTTTTGTATTTACTTTTGCCTTGAATATTGTTCTTACTTGAATTTAGACTCATTTTTATCTGTGAAATAAAATATAATAACTTAGACAGTGCTGTGCAGACTAATTTTTAAACAGTAAGCATAAACAAGGGAAGTGCACTTACTCTTTTTAACAGAGTAACTAAATATTAAATAGAAATAAAATAAAGTTGAAATTTAATTTTAAAAAATTAATTATATTTAATTTAATAAAGTATTCAAAGAACAAATCAATGATGCCTTAAGCACCTGATACTGACAGCTGCCTCATCAGTTCTCAGGAATTTGAAAAAAATTTGCAAATCATTTTATAAAACAATAGCATGTGCAAGTGTAATATTTGCATCCACCTTTTCTGCATGGATAAAGTGTCTCACTCTTTGATCATCTTAGCAAAAAAAATCTGGAATGCATAGCATTTTTCACATCCTACCTTTGCAGAGAAAAGGCTTAGGTTCAATTGGTGCTTGAAATGATCTCTGGACCTGGAATAAGACAGGAAAAAAAAGTATTTAGTAGCCAAACTAAAAGAACCATGACCTCCTAAATGAATAAAAAACCCTGGAGGCATATTAATTAAAAAAAAAAAAAAAGTTGAAATTAGAAATCTGGGCAGTACTAAAAGCTTCTCCAGATCCCTTCTACAATGGAGACTAAAACTGCCACCACATGGATCCAAATATTTAGGTCTCCAAATACCAACTGTTACAACACATAATTAAAGTCAGTTTATAGCCTTTAATCGACATAATCAAGTAAGCTAGTGAGATGAGAAATCACTACTGTGTTTATTTATGGCACATAGCCAATATAACTAAAATAAGGATGTAGCCTTACCTGAATAGTTTATTGCCAATTGCAAGTACTGTGCCTATCCAAATTACATTTCTCTCAGTGTTTGTAAGAAGCTTGTCTATCCAGTGTAATAAAGTCAGGAAGAGCTACATTTCTGATAATTTGGGTACTACAAGAATGAAAGTAACCTTTTCTATCTACTTCTAGTATTTTTTCTGTGATCAACACAGAGAAAAAGGCACAATCACAACTCCACAGACTGTGCACAGTCAAAAAACAATTATGTTATATTTTATTTTGCTTTTCCTTCTACCAATGCCTTGTGTTTCAGAAAGCTGAACTGGATGAAGTATAACATATATGTTTAATCAATAAAATAGCTGTTTTTCTAAACCAATCAAGGAGGAGAAATATCTAATTTATCTTAGCTAGCTATTAATAAGTTGTATTATCTCAAAAAAATTCCAAATATAACTGGGCTCAATAATGACTTAATGTTTATAAGGACAGTAGAGAATTCTATAAAGGATGACAGAAAAAAGAGCCAGGGGAATGAAGAGGAAAAAATGCCACTGTGTGTACCTTGAGGGGCTGCAAGAACTGAAACCATCCTAAAGATAAGAGTCAATATATCTGATTGATAACTTTCATAATTATGAAGACTGTATAGAAGTCACAAATTTAATGTCTAAGTTTAATACATTATTTTGTATTTACCTCCAGTTTCTATTTAAGTAGAGAGTACAGGTTCCTCACATCCCAAGTCATAGGGTAAATTACAAATTATGAACACACCTTATTTTGTAGTGGTACCAAGACTGCAAATACTTTATTCTCTGCTATATTTCTGTGATTAGTAGAGTAATGTAATCTCTAAATCTCAGATTTATTTGATTTATGCAGAATTCTGTAGAATGAAGCTATTTAGGAATTCTTTATTACTTTTGTATCATCAGAGAATTTTCAAAATCTGCAAATTGCAATCCTGTTTGTGAGGTAATTTCAAAGGTAAATGTTCTGGCCCAGCAGAAAATCTGATTTTATAGAATAGCATCATCCCTACCATCCTTTAAATCAGCCATTGTAATCACCGTTGTCACCCGTTATGTCCTCCAGCAGCGCAGTCACAGAAGCTTTGCTTAGGCAGATCTTTATAAGTTGAGTTGAAAGCAATTTAATTTTGGCAAAATGGCTGCTTTCATTGTATACAGGACACCGAACCTCTTGTGTAGGACCTTTTCACCATGTTGTGATTGATTTTACATCTATTGAAAACAAGTCTGGTCTCTGCCATTTGTTTACCCTTGTATTCTCTCTTTATGCTTTGGTATGCATTTTTAATTAGATACACTCCAGTTCTTTCACCACTAGCTAACACTTTTATTTGGGAAGCAGTCTTTACTAGCCCTGCAAATATCCGCTGTTCTTTGCAATGTCAAGTCCTTTTCTCACCTTGCTTTGACTTGGTTATCACTTATATCACAAGTAATTCATCCATCTGTTAACTGCTCCAATTCACATTACTTGGCTTTATTTTAAAGATCTTAACAATGGTCAATGGTCTCATCTGGCAGCTGGTTTCTTGTAAAAAATGTGCCTTTCCCAAGTGACATTCTTGTGAGGATCAAAATATTCACTGAATGGGTTTTTATCTAGCAGTTTACAGGTCCCTCAGGCTCTCCATAGAACATATTGTATATACCCAGAGCTTTGGGCATGCCATGTGTAGCAATGTAGAGGACTTCACCTTCTTCAATTTTATTTCACTCTTCTCCAGCTTTCTGTCATGTTATCTTTACACATTGTTGGTTAATTCCTGTAAAAAAAAAAATATACGTATCATGCATCTACATGATTGTTTAAGTTTGCATCCAGAGTGTGCCTTTAAAGCAAAACCTTCCAAGAAGCAAACTAAAGTTTGGGAGTGCTGGAAGTAGATTCTCTCATTGAAACATGGCAGAGCAGAAACATGCTTCATACAATTTGGTTGTAAATGGGCATTCATCCTTGGGACACAAGTAGAGCTATCCAAAGTAGAAAATGCTAACAGAAATGTATCATGCCAATTTAGCCCCACACATTTACTCCTAGTCTGTACTACTCCCTAACACAGACATAACCACCGAAATAATTGAAATTGTCTTTGTTGGTTTGCTCTCACTACCTGAAATTGGTGAAAAGCATTATATCAATTACACAGCACTTCTATAAAAGTAATGTTCAGCCCAATCAGAAATATCTTAAGTACTAAAGGAAGTACAAAATTAATTTTTATTGTGCCACAAATAAGGGGGAAATCACCCACTGAATAAAGGGGACGGGAAAAAAAAAGGTGTAGTGGGATTGCATCCCACAGCAATCCAGAAAAAACCCACAGTATGTCCACTTTACATACCACCTTTCTCTTAATTTACAGTTTTCAATTTACAGTCTTCTACACAGTTATTTAAATAAACTGTCTCTCACAGAGTAGCACCTTTGCAATTGCCAGGGACACAAACCCACTTCTCTGTTTCCTCATAAAAATTTTCCATAGACACCCCCAACACAAGCATTTCCAGCAAGACTGATTTTTTTCTTGGCCTTATCTTCTCCAGATGGTTTGTAGATAGTTCTCACAACTCAGCCATCACTTTAAATAGACTTAAAAAGACAAAAGTCCAGTTTCCTTTAGGACTGCATGTGCAACTTGTGGCTGGTGAAATTTCCAATATAAACAAGATCTTTTGGCACCAACTGGAGGGGGGCTGGGGCTGTGTATGGCTCACTGTAAGGAATGTTTGCTTTCTTAATATCCTCTCCCTTCTTAAATGGGATGGATTATATCCAAATACATTGTTACCATTCTTCTCACTCAAACTGACTTTATACTTGTCATACTTTAATGGGCAGGTCTGTGCTCTGCAAGAGATGCAAATAGTTTTGTTTGCAGGTTTTCAATAATCATATGTTTCATGATTAATGAAGCCTCTGTCGAGCCTCTAACAGCCTTCTGCAGCTGATTGTAGAATTGTTGAGGAGTCTAAAAAAAGTAATCTCACTCATATACTATCTTTAACTAATCCTGTAAAATTTTATTCATTGTTTGTGACAAGACTTGCTATTACTCTGCGTGCAGCAAGGAGTTGATCAAGCATTGTACAAGCTGTTGGGGATGTCACAAAGGTCACCATCAGCACTTCTAACGGAGTGAGTGCTTGCCAAGGATAACAGAAGAAACCATTTCCCCATTTACAGGTTTGCCAAGACAGAGTTCCAGTCCATTCCCAGGGTGAAAGGCTGCAGTTTAAAACACTATTATTCCTTCATTACATTTTCAGTGTATAACTACCAAACATAATTCTAAATCAATCAATAAAATAGTGTGCTTCTGGCTCTACTACCCTCTCACAAACAGGATGTCAGTTCTTCCACTGCTTGAAGTATAGTCATTTCCCATGCTCTGTTCTTCATGTTTAAACATAGAAAACAAAAATATCCACAAGTCCAATGTTTTGTTCAACCCACAGTGCATCAGGTATTCTAACACCAGGCTTTCTGAAACTGTAACTTCTGTTGGGTTTGTTTGGGATTTTTGGTGTTATGATTTTGGTTTTTTTTAATATTATAACTTAGTCCCGGAGAATTCCTCCTGTCCTAGCACAAACAGCACTCTCTACACAAATGATGTGCCAGAAAATTGTGTCCAATCTCTCAGTGCATTCTTCACGTTCTACACGCCTTTCTTAAATTTTGCCACTTAGCCATGTGAAATTGCATTATTTAATTACAGAGCCTCAGAAATATTGCTGCTTTAATCCAATCACAAACAGATTTGAAGGGAAAATTATATACCAGGAGATAGGAAAAAAATGATTGAGCAAGTCTCTTAGCAAGTCTGATCTCTGTTGATCACTTCACTACAAACAAGGACAGGTTAGCATGTGGAAACCAGGAAAAATGTAAGGGTCCAATCAAAGCTAGTTTTTACCACTTATAAGAGCCATCCAAGTAATAAAAAAGGGAACAAACCTTGAACATTTTCTTGCACTGCATTACTGCAAATCAATAAATAAAATCTTCTATAGATTAGCACTGGTTAGACCAAAACAATGAGGGATTCGGTAGCATGCGAGAGAGTGCCCTTCAGATTAAATGACAATTTGGAAGTGTTTAACAACATATGGTCTCTTTTCTTTGACATATATGATTAAGAATATATCATTTTTATATAAAAATATAAAATACCATCTGTCATAAGTTCCAACCATGATACTGCCTCTATATATCCAATTAATTCACTATACTTTCTAGTGTAAATATTTCTCCTATTTTTTCATTTTTCTTTTTCTGTAACTATATTTATTTATAAAATTTCAATAAATGTATATATTTAAAAAGTCAATACTATGACTTGAAATGTAATTAGGAATAACAATGAAAGTCTGTTTCACTTTCTATTTCAAAGAAGGGCCAAATTTTCAAGTGGTTTGAAATGTCATTGCTCATTTAAATCAGTGGGTATAGGCATATTATAAAGATTTAACTATGTTGTTTTTCCTTATTATACACATCAACCCAGAGAAATACTCACTTTTCACAAATAAATACTTGTGTTTCTTTCTTTTTTCAGAAATGCAGGGTACTTTAAAGACACATGACTGCAGAATGAGAACCCAAATATAAGGGTATTGCTCCTTAAGGTGTCAGAATTCTAGTGAATATGGAGGAATAAATGGATTGCTCTCAAAACCATGGCAAAAACCAGCAAAATACATAATGCATTTCAATCCACTAAATTAATACTTGGGCTCATTAATTTGATCCAAAAGAAAAATCTTTGACCACATAATTATTACAATGACTTCTGAGAACATTAAGACATGCACAAGTCTCAAAGTACAGTCTTAAGACTATAGGAGCTAAGCTTTGCCAGGGTAAAAGAGGAAGGACTGTAACAGCCTGTTTGAAGCAGGGCGCAAGATTTCTTCTGTTTGAGACAAGCATACCCAGATAAACATATACATACATACAGACACACATATGTTTTGCTTTTGTTTCTGAGAAATTTGGTTGTGAGTGCACCAATAAATTATGCTAATAGGTTTAAGTAACGTGAGAAAGAAATTACTGACCCACAATTTAAACCACGTTTTAAATCTTTAGCTTTTAAAGAATCTTTTGGAAATTTTGACTCTCGAGATTCCCTCAGCCTAGCCCAAAAACAAAATGGAAGAGAAAATTATTTTGCTTTTCAAAAACATTGCCCCTCTTAAAAAGCAGAATACCATATAATGGTAATTCCCTTTCTCTTTCTTGGGATTAATTTTATACTTCATGGTATAAAAAAACTAAGATTTCTGTGTCTGCTGCAGTGTTGTGGAAGTGGTGACTATAGCTGTCTGAGGTTATTCCCATGTAATTTACAATTTAGTACCTTTTCACCTGCTCCTTGTAGTTGGTCTATGAGCAGAAAATGCTGATCATCTTCTAATATTAGATTCTCGGTCTTTAAAGGAGCTTTCAAATAAACCATGACACTCTTCTTGGTCATTCATGGCAGAAACTCTGTAGAGAGTCTAATAAATTGCTTGTGTAGGTTCTTAAGCTGTCCCAATACTTCCTAAAATACTTGCAGTATTTCAGTAACTACCTATAAATCAACTTCTAAGAATTTTTATTGCATTAGGCATAATAAGTTCACAAGGGATACTGAGATCTCTAACTTGTTCACGTGCTGTCGGGTAATGTACTCCTTTGGCTTTGTGTTTTCCTCTTTTAATTTACAACAGAGTTTTTGCTCCAGGGTTAACATAAGGGTAATAGAAATTCCAATTTGCTTCTCTGTTTGCACCATTCATCAGCATGTATGCTTTAATGTAATTATGTCCCTATTGTTTGGCCACAATTCCCATGCTTCTCCATTTCTGCTTGTGCTGATTTTACACATATGGTCACTCATATTTCTCTTGTCTAAATCCTCGTATTTTCTATAACACTGTTTTTGAGAGGAGTGCATGTGATACTGTTCCTATTACAGTAATCATTGTTTTATTGATTTGATGACTCAGTTGTTGGTTCTTCTGCCATCCTATGGCGTCGTTGCTTCAGCACTGGTGGCATTGGGCTGCAAAGGGACAAAATTAACCCGCAGCACTTTACAGCAAAGCAGTCCACGACGTTCGACTTCGGCCCGTTCCACCCACAGGCCGCGCCCCTCGGAGCTCTCCACGCTCAGAAGCTCCTCCCCGCCGGCCGCGGGGCCGGAAGCCGCTGCCGGGTGCCCTGTGAACCGGGAAGGGCTCGGTTTGAATGAGATCCGGCTGATTCACCGCGGCCCGTGCGGCTCTGGCCCAGGTGAGGGCCCGGCCGCCTCCGCGCCAGGGTGCTGAGGGGCCCCGCGGCGGCCTCTGCGCGGCCCGGGAGTCGGCCCGAGCGCCGGGCAGGGCCGCGGGCGGTGCGGACGGGCGCGGGACGGGGCGGGTCTGGCGGGCAGGGATCGCGCTGGGCCCTTGGCCTTTCCGCTGGGAAGTCCGAGCGCTTCGGGGTAGCGGGGACAGCTGCCAACGGGCTGGGGTGAGGCGGCGAGAGGGGCCGGGGAGCGGCGCCGGGCGGGGGTCCAGCCGCTGGAGCCGGACGGGCCTCGGCGCCGCACGGGCCCCAGGGCCCGGCCGCCTCCGCCCGGCCCGCTGCGGCCGCCCTTGTTCGGCAGCGCCCGGCGCGGGTTCGTGCTGCGGGCAGAGCGGGGCTCTGTGCTCTGTGCCCTGCCAGAGGCACCTCACGGGTGGCAGCGCTGCTGCTCCCGGGGTGCAGTATTGCCCCGATCCCCGGCAGTGCAGCTGAAGTTAGAGGGGCACGGGGGGAAGTGGAGGCAAAGCACTGGTTGGGATACCCGAAGGGGGAAGAAGCAGAATTAAGTAGAGAAGAAGCAATAATCAAAAATTAACAGCGCTGTTTCTAGTATGTAGCTGATTTAAGTAATGTTTGTGTAACAAATTTGTGTCATGTAGTTGGATACTTGTAAACAGTGTGGTGGCGTCATGTCTTAAAGTTGCAGTTGTTTTCTGTATGCCGTGGAAAAACAGCAAGCCAACAGGGATTGAGATTTACTTTTTAAAAAGAAGTTTTATGTAAATATATCTCAAAGCTATATAGAACTGAAATGGTACTAGGCAAGCTGAAAAGTCTGATAGATTTGTGTCCATCTAAAAGCTGTCAGCCCTGGGAGTCCAAGATGTCCTGTATGCCTCAGGTGGGGAGTAAACTTGGAAGAAGATTCTGTGGAGCAGAGCATTCACTGTTTGTGACCATATTGAGACAATGAAAAATATCTGTTTGTGAAGAAATTCAGAAATTGGCTAGCATATAAATTGCTTCTGAATCACTTAGTGTGACTTTGAATGGCAGGGTTTAACCTGTAGCTTAGTGGGAAATGTTGAGTTCCGTCATCTGTTGTAACATGCCATTTCAGTGATACTCATTTGAAAACTATGATTTAGAACATTATAAGTTAGAGAATACTTTAAAAATAGTATTAAATAATACCAGTATATAAATTAGTTTGTCAACTTTCTTGGAAGTGATTCACTCCTGACAAAAATTATGGAGTATAAACTAGTGGTTCCTGTAAGTACCTTGTAACATCTAGGATGATGGGATAGGGCAGGTGTTAAGGACACTGAATAATAGACAGCTGGTATGATGAGTACTTGCTGGCTACTGCATAGTTGCACAATAGTTGTGTGTCTCCTTGCCTTTCTGCAGAATTCAGAGAAAGCCATTACTTCATGTACTGCATAAAATTAAAATTATTTCTGTTGGTTTCTATGGCGGTGCAGTTGTTAATGAAACTTTGCTTATCTGTAAGTTTGATGTGAATGTACTTCAGTAGCTTTAAAGCAGTCTGAATCTGTGTTACTGAAGTAACTCCAGCTCAGCAATGAATGTAGTAGAATTAGGTTTGCTGTACTTTTGGAAGTCAGAAAGCAGAGTCTGGGAAGCTGACCTGCAAACCACCTAATCCAGCTTGGGTCTACTGAGAGTCAGGTCTGTATGAAATAGGGCCTGGGTTTACAGAGCTGAGCACATTATGGAAGCAAAGCAAGAGTCATGTAACTCTGGGCTTGCACTACTGAGACTGCATTCATGCATAACATGATTAAACTCAAGCTTTAATGAACAGATTACTTAGAATTGATGGTAACATGTATATTTTTTTCTTCTTTTCCTACAAAATATATAGGAAGATAGACTAGCCTACCCCCTCCTCCACCTTTTCACATGTGAAGTCTCTGTTCAGGTTTGATGACTTTAACTGCAATGAGTTTTTTTTCTTGGTGAAATAACGTTTTTCTGCAATGTGCACTTTCTCAGCTGATTTACCTCTCTAGCTGTTTATCATCCCAAGTGAAGCTGAAATGGTTGCAGTTGCACAAAAAACCTTGAGCCATTTCTGAGCACTGTTAATAAAATTGTTTATCATCTGCTGTGTGTAACTCCTCAATAGGATGTGGAAGTGCTTGTACAAAGCTTGTTGTGTAGTCTCAGGTGGAGAAACAGAGTTACCGAAGATGAAATGATTTGCATCAAGTCTCTCAGTGTACAAATTGCAAAGTAAATTGCTGTCACCTGTGTGTAGCCTGATACTCCCTCCACTAATAGGGCAGTTTAGTAGCCATTGTTTTCTATGTATGTCAAAGCTGATTTTGATATTTATTTCTCTACTAACTCAAAAGTTGCCAAACCAGGAGAACCCTCTTTCATTGAGGGATCACATCGTGGAGTGTTAATGCTAGATAAAAATAGTGCACTGTAGTGTGAAACTTATGTGTCTCATGCAAGGAGATAGAGTAATTTAAGACTGTTTCAAGTTGATTTCAAAATACATGCTGCAACATGCCAAGTATAAACACAGTAGCTATTGGCTTATACCTATATGTGGATACACATTTGTGCATGATCCTTTTATATAACTTCATCCCTATGCTACCCAAGAAAAAATGTTTTCATTATTAAAAGTCTGAATTTAAGTGACTAGAAAATACCAATGAACAGCTGAGTGGTGAACCAGAGCTCTCCAAATGGGCAACTCTTTCCAATTATTACAGTTACCTAACAGCAGTATTAGGAGCAAATATTAGACATGGGTTTTAAAATTTCTGTTTCCCAATCAGTTTTGAGATGCTGTCTGTATACTCTCACTGCATTATTAGTATTAACTATTTTTCCCTTTTGAGGTAAGGACAATTAAATAAAAATTGCAGTAATGGAAGTCTGGATTTTTAAATAACATCCAATGACCAAGCTTATTTTAGTTATGGTGTTTTGAATCATGGACACACACAGAGAAGCTATTTAATTCTTTTTTTTAACCATTAGTTACTGTATTAATTTCAGCGATGAGTGCATGTCATCCAAATCCCGCAATGCACCAAAATGCAAGTTAATTATGATAATTGTCCTTCTGTATTTTTTCTGATACAGTTACTTCCTTAAAGTTACACTTTAAACAGAGACTGTTAACTCTTCCTTACAGACAGAAGGAAACAATCAAAATACCTTTTGCCAACTTTGGAAGGAAAAGAGGTGAGATTTACTGTGAACTGTTTGTTTACTTTTCTGGCTTTTTTTTGTATGTATATATAATGTATAATGTAAGTATATGTGTGTGTGAAAGAATATAGGGTAAAAACCAACAGAGAAGTTGCTAATCAGCCTAGCTTTTTGCACTTTGTTGCACAGATAAGATTCTCAGCTGTAGGTTACCTTTTGTGCCTCGCTGGGGAACAGACCAAGCTCACAGAGATTTGTTTCTTTCATGTCTTTGTAAGTTAGTGGGGAAGGGAATGCAAGACCTCTGGGTGGTCAGGTGGCTAAAGGTGAATAACCCAGGCCCAGTCGAAATAGTAGCTGCAGTTCTGTTGTAGCTTGTGCTACTGGCCCTTGTGGTCTCTCCTGGATCATTTCCTTCTGCAAAGCTGGCAGGAGGATAACTTTCCATTCCACTTGTCAGTGATTTCCACTGTCAGCACTGAGAAACTCTGACTTGCTCTTTCTCTTCCAACTTTCTGGGAAGGTGAACACATCCTCCTTTGCTCTTGTGCTACTTTGAGATAAGCTTCAAAAGGGTCTCAGTTAAATTGCCACAGTTAGTAAAAAACAAAACAAATCCCCCCACCCAAACAAAAAACTGAAACAAACCCCCAAAACCCACAGACATTCTTTGAGCAGCTTTAGCTTAAAGAATGATTTGACAGAAATGTCTTCTGGAGCCTGTATTAGTGTTAAAAGCAATCAGCTTTTCCAAGACCTCTTTTTCTGTTATGCCAAGACAACTATTTCTGGGATGCAACGTGAAGCCTCTCAGAGAAGTGAACAGGGTTAAACCCAGCGTTTTTGATAGCCTCTCAGTTTGCTGCAGGGCTGCACAAATGGCTGTCCTGGCAGTACTGAGAAAGCAGCATCAAGTTGGTGAGCAGCAGCAGCTTCCTCATTGCTCCTTATGTTAACACTGACATTGAAAAAAAGTCTATCAAATCACAGCCACAGATCATTTCACAGATCTGTTTCAAAACACTGCTCTATGAATGATTGAGTGGAGGCAATTAATGGGCAGTGTTCTCAGGGAAGAGGATAACATGAATTTTAACTCCTAAATTGAATGTGAAGCAGCCTTTCTCTACCTGAATTTGGGCAAATCTAAAGATCTTTATCACTTTTCCAGTCACACCAACCACTCCTGCAGAAATAAACAGGAAAGCTTTCTGTACCTGCAGACTGCTCTCACCCTTGGTGCTTAGGGGCATCTTAGCTACAGCAAGAGCTTCAAAAATAGTAAAAAACCACAATGGTTTCAGTTTCTAACAGCATTTAAAATGATCAATTAGCTTTAAATTGCTTAAATGAATTATTAAAATATTTTGAGCATTTAATATTAAAAATGTTGAGAAAATTGGAAGCTTCTTGCAGGATTATGGATACTTGAGTGAGACATAGCATGTACCACTTCTAGGAATTGTATGGTAAAGGGGAAAAAAAAAGCCCAGTAAACATTCTTTGGGTTATTCTTCAATGGTGCCTTGTCCTTTTTCAGCTTATCAGTGTAACATTTCCTTTTTACATGTGCCATGGTTTTTAAATTTTACTAGGTTTCTACCTTTCTCCTTTCTATTTCCTTCTACAGGAAAGAGACCTACTGGTGTCATCTTTACAGTCAAAAAGTGGGAGCTGCTGCCAAGTTTGTTCTGTGAGCACCTCTTGCTGAGCACCAGGTCAGAAATGTATAGTTGTTTTATTTGTAAAGGCTAAAGTTAGCTTCATTAATGTCTAAAAATTTCCCTTAAGCTGTTGTAAGGCTAACAAAAGCATTGTTGGAGAAATGGAATTTATAGCTGAAATAATATTTAGATGGATTAATAAAAATTAAAATCTGTTTTGGTGAATGTATTTCATTAACTTAAATTTTTCAGACGTTTACACATCTCAGTAAACAAACATGTTTAGGTCCATATAGACTATAGCCTACTAAAACATATTCAGTTACAAATAGGCAGGTAAAGCATTAGCTGCCAAAACTGTAACCAGAATCTTGTCATGGAGCTAGTGAAATAATTTGCAGTGCATCTAGAACTGTGTTTTGGAGATTTTCTGTCTGTTCTGCTGTCTTGAAAATCTGAATATCTCAGTTCAGTGGCTGTTCTGTGGGAAATGTTAGGTGTCTGTAATACAGTGAGATGTTGTTGTAAAGTTATGCTGATAAGTAGTCAGTTTGTTTAACACTTTTATCTAATCCAACTCTGATATGGCAAAATATATGGCTTTTATAAATGATGTACTATACTGTTGGGTTAGAAACTGGAGTAAACTGTGTAAATGAACTATTAATTAGTATGAGCTATTGCTTTTCCCTTCTTTTATAGGATTTGTTATTTATTTATTATTTCTTAAATGTACATAGGTAATGTACCTCATCAGTTGATGGAAGTTGCTGTAATTGTCAGAACTATCAGTTTTAGGGTTACCAGTGTAGAGACCAGAAGTTTCTTAAAATAAATGAACAGCCATGATGGATTAAAATAATAGTTTTAGGACCTTAAACATAGTTCTCAGTTACTCTTCAGCCCTCTTTAGTGACACAGAAGATGAATCATTGTGAGTTTCAATGGAGGAGTATCTACCACAGAGGAGTAACATGAACTGTAGTTGGCGTTAATTTGTGGTAACATTGTGACTGTTTTATTGAAGCCATTTAACATATGCTTACATAATATCTTTAAACAGCAACTTAACCTTTCCAAGGAAATCCTCCAACTTGATTTGGAATTTATTGTAGTTCAGGATAGAAAAGCATATACACTGTGTGCAGCTTTTGCCTCTGAAAAAGAAGCTTGGTGTCAATGACTTACTGAAGAAGTTAAGCATAACCACTGACCCTTTAATAAACTCCTTTTTGATTTATATGGTGCCAGTGGAGTTTTAAGAAAGTACTTACTGCTAGGTGAGGCTGCACTTGTTGGATTTGCAGGTTCTACAAAATCAAGAGAGTGAATCCTATTAAATGAATAGCCTGATAGTTGACTGAACTGGGAAAGTGAATTTAACAAGTCAGGCAGGTATTTCTGATCAATGTATCTTGGCTATTGTTAAGTTATTGAAGTAGGAAGAAAAATGCTGCTTCTTTATGTGTTTAGCAGCTTAAACTATTTGTTTTAACCTTATACTGAAATAATACTTGTTGGTCTTTAGCCAGTAAGAATTCTAGCAAATATCAGAAGAAATTATGAAAATGATGGTGACATTCACCTTCAGCATGAAGATTTTTTCATATACAAAGCAAATATATTTTTCAAGTTCTTTTGCATAATTATTTCAAAAGAAGGCTATTAAATAAGTATTGTTAATGTAATCTGAACTCATGTATGTAATTATGTGTAATGTGACATCTGCTTGGAGGATGAATGTATTTTGGAAATCTTATTTGGTGTTCTCAATTGCTTTCAAAGCCTGAACAGGCTTTGTTGTGTTGTATTAAAACTTCTCCAGTTAAGACCATAATTTTTGATGCTGTGCTTTGTATCTTCTATTTGACAAATAAAATAAGCTAGTAAAATTTTCTGATTTTGGCTACAAATGCACCTTGGAAATTGCTTGATTTGATGAAAACAGCTGTTTAAAAATTAATATTTAGTAGGCCTTTTAAAAATTTTATGGATAAGTTTTGTTGTATAGAGCTAAGAAGTTGAAAAAGCCAAGTGGTAAAGTTCTGTTAAAGCTGGGGCAGAACCTGTACCTAGGTATCCACCATGAAATTGTAGATGTCTTTTCAACAAGAGAAAATGAAGAAACTGTAGAGAAAGAAACAGCAGTGTAATTTTTTTGGTTGGGCACCTTAGCAGCCTTTATTCCTGGGGATCACCCCCTTGAAAGTTACAAGACACACAAACTGATGCTTTTTATTTTTTTTAAGGAAGACGTTTCATTGATTGGAATAATCTTGCACTAAAGCACTGACACATGCAAGACTGGGAATGTATTAAATGACTGTACTGTCACTAGTCTTCTAACTATATACACATTAAATGTTTACTTTACAGTATTTCTTTTAGTATAATGAGTTCATTAAAAAAAAGCTTTTGATGCTAATTCAGAGATCCATAATCTGCTTAGTGTCTTTCACATGTAGTTTTGATGATAACTGACAAGCTGTAAGTTAATTAGCGCGGAACTTACTAATGAGGATGCTAAAATCCTTACTTTAAGATTTTTATTGATGATTTCTGAGCAAACGAAAGTAAATTCAGTTGTATATCTAATAAGTTTTAGGAACTTTCTGGCTGTAGGTACTGATCATAAGTAACAAAAATCCCCCAATTAATTGACTGATTGGAAAGTTTTGAGAAGTTTGACAAGAGTGTTCATCTTCAGAAATGGGGATAACCCAAAACCAAAGCAATAAAGCAAAGTCTGTTAATTAGCATGGAAGACAGCTTCTTGAATTAATATGTGGTGTTAATTAACAGGAAGTCTGATGTTGTGTTGTAATTACCACCAATATTTTTGACATACTGAGTGACTGAAGGTGAATTATATAGATAACAATTTAGTAAACATTTCGAGCTTGGGAACATTTTTCCTTTGTTTCTGTTTTTCTAGAAATATGGATAGACTTCTGCGACTGGGAGGAGGTATGCCTGGGCTGGGACAGGTTAGTATATAGCTTGTCAATCTTTTCTTTAAAATTAATAAATTCTGGAGTGTTTCTTCTATTATGCTATCATATTTTAAAACAGCATCAAAGAAACATTGTTCATAGTAATAATCTCTGACTCAAGAGATTTTATATGTGTATGCATATTTTTGTTACAACCTGGCCTTTTTTTTTTGTGAATCAGTATGTGTGTTGGCACTAAGTTTACAGAATGTCTATAAACCTTTATTTTTGTGTCTTGAGCATTTTAAAATTCATATTGAAAAGCATTGGAAACACATAATACATTTTTTTAAAAAACAGTTTCCAATTATATGGATTTCCAGTACATGAAGGGTATTTATTGTAAATGGCCGAGCACATCCACTGCTCTTTATAAATAACATATTTCAGCTCTTGGATCGCATTGGGAATGGGGCATTATAAGATACTGAAGTGTATGTACATTTCAGGAGGTAATTTGAATTGAGTTTATCACTTGTGGGTAGTTGTAGCTTCCTGTATGTGTGTTTTATTGTGTCTCCTCTTGTCGATTGTTCTCACTTCTGTAACTACTCATGGCAAGAAGGCCTCCCTGACAGCTGTCCTGTTCCAGTGAGAGACCTATTCACATTGTATGGCTTCTCCTACCTCTACAGCAAATCCTAGTGCTTTTTTCCTTGATCAACTGACATGGCCAGCAGTCTTCAAAAATAAAATCAAGTTGATCTTGTTACATTGTGCTGATCGCTGTGGATACAGGGGGAAAATAATTAGGAATGTCTTTGTTTGGGGTCTGTAGGAAGAATTATTTCCTTAAGGAATTGGCTTCAGTGTCATTTCCTTTGTAGTCCTTTCCTTTGGTTGGCTGCAGTAGCTTCCTGGTCTCTTTCTAAGTCGAGAATCCAGACTCCTGTACTGGAGGAATCAGTTCTGTATGTCTTGGGCTTCAGGATGTGTGTTCAGGGTTGAAATTGCTAAACCCAAAGCTTCTTTTGGTTGTATATATTGTGTTTGTGTCCAGTATAACTACAGGAGCAGTTTAATACTGAAGCATTTGGTGAAATATTCTAGGCTGATCTACAGACTCTAAATGTTTTGCCAAATAAGCTGTAACTTTTGGTGCATAATTTTTTTTCCCCTTTTTATAGCTAAAATTCTATTCACGTTCTCTTAGTGAATCTTCAAGCCGCCCTCAGTTATTTTTAGTTTCACTTTCTTAAACAGTTATTTCTCTTGTTCCTCTGAGCTGCCAGCCTGCTTCATGACTCTTCATTTTTTTAACATCTGTGCAGTCTAATCTCTCAAGCTTTCACTTCTTAGTCCTCTCTGAACTTGACGCTTATCAAAGCTGTTTTTCAAATTTACTGTTAACTCTCTGCTGTTTTCTGAATTTTTCATCTTTAACTTGAAGCTTGCTAGAAAATTGTGGCAGACAATAGAACATAACATTCTGAGGAAGCTTGCTGAACTCTTCTGGTAGCTTTGGCCTGCAAAGCTGCTCTGTGTTTGTTTAAATATGGAATTGTCTCTTAAATGAGTTGATGAGTATATGTTAGATTGAAAAAAAAGCATAAAACTGAATTGCTCTTTACTCAAGTTGCTGCTTGCACTAGATGTCTTGACTACATTTGTAGTCTTTTGGTTTATTGAATCAGCAGGAAGGCTTTTCAAATAGGATATTTTTATGTCCTTAAAATAATGTGTTTCAAAGGACCTTGAAAAGTCACTTTATATTCTGAGTATCTATTGATGATAATTGAGATTGAGAGAAAATCCAGAGTGAATCAGATGTCTTTGAGATAGAAGAGAGGAGGAAGATATTCCTTGGATATATTTTGTAATGCTAGAAAGCAAAATTATTACCATTTGTTTGCACTAGAGTGTTTTAAGCAACAGAACTTTTTGTTCTTATTGCTGTGTCACAGTTGTTGTAAAGGTTGAATATAGTAAAAACATCTGACTGAGCCATTCTTGCCAGCATAAGAATCATCCGTATATATAGTCTGGTAGAAAAAGAGGCATTTTCAAAGTAATTTTATCACATAGTTTGGAGATTGCTTTTTCTTGTAGCTTGGGATCTGCTTAGCAAGAGGAATGCATCACATAAAGTCTAGTAAGGGTCTGTTTGATTTGCTTTGTAACTGATGTTAAAGTACTGGCAGATGCTTGGTGAGCACAGTTTCTGTTTGATCTCTGCCAAGGCATTCTTTCTCAGTGACCTGCTTGAGCTTCTTCAGCAGCAGTTACTTGGCTCTTTCCCCTTGGCAAAATTATCTCTTCTGGTTATTGTCTCATTTAGGGTTTCTTGGTCTTCCTATATTCTAACTCAGATATGTTATCCCAAATGCACTTTAAATTCATGTGTTTGCAATATGCTTTTCAAGTCTTTTGGTGTAGTGTATTACACTTGAGAACTTCTGTCACTGAATTTGCAGTTCTCTTTCCTTACTTCTTGCTCCTTCAGGATGCCATTGAGGGGTTGATTGGCCTGCAGGTGTCCAGAGGTGGTCACTGCTAAATCACATCTACCTTAAGCCTGTCTTCAAATGGCTAATAACCAAATCTTTAAGGAAGTAATCTTAAGCTGATACTTCAACAATAAACTTTCCTTCCAGTGACATGTGGCTTAGAAATCTTGAGGCATTTCTTCTCTTTTAACCATAGGTGGACAAAGGGCTGTCTTAGTAGGGCAGGAGGTGAACAAGAGAGGAGAAGGGAAGAGACTCTTAGAACTTTTGGCATCACATAAGCCATTCACTGTATTTTCTGGCAGTATGCTTGGTCATTAACTGTGTGTTCTTTTTATGGCAAGGTACCTGTGTTTAGTTTTGAACTTGATGCCAGAAGTAAGACCTCCTTTGGAACACTTCTTCATGCAGAAATTGTGTCTTACATGACTGGTGTTGTACCTGGTCCACAAGCTTGTTTTGTCTTGAGTTAAGGTTCTTGTGATAAATGCATAAGATGAGTGAATAAATGAATAAATGAAGCCTTTTAGAAAAGATGTAAAAAATTGAAAGGGTTGTGATGTCTCAAAATCTTATGACTTCAATGTTGCTCCTGTAGTTCATGGGAATTAAGATTTTGGCAAAGCCCTTGTTCTGCTTCACTTACATAGTCTCCTTTCTCTCTCCTTCTGCCCCTTGTCATGTTGGGTTTTTCTACTTATCTTCTTTTTCCTGAATCATTCTTTTCAGTTTGTCCCTCTGGAATACTGCCTACCACAGAATTTCACTGGTGGTTTAGTACTTTGATTTGCATTGTACATTTGCTGCAGACAAATGAACAGGTTTGTGGGGTACGTAAAAGCATTCTGCTTATGTAGCAGGCAGGAATTTGGAGCAACACTCCTCTTCATTTTGTATGCTGAACTATTGTTTGCTGGTGAAATCAATTCCACATATGCCTCTATTAGGCAATCCCACTGCAAAGGGTGTGAGCAAATTAAGTGCATTTGTAGCCAAGCTTTTCTCTTCATCACTTACAGACTAGTAATTCAAGTTGAGCAAGTTCTTGTCCACACTAGCACATGCTGTCTGTTTTTCTGAATCCAGATGTGATAGAAAGCAGTGAAATAATGACACTTTAAAAAGGGGCTTTCAAAGTAATTTTTCATTGCTTCTTAGATTTTTGAAAATATTCATTTACACTGCTCTGTTAGTGCAGACAACTGTTCTAGTACAATAAATGAAAAATAAAACTGATTCTGTAATTTTGAATTAACGTATTTGATGACAGAGGGGAAGGGGAAAATTTCCACTGGGAAGGGAGGGGGAGACAGAGAACTGACCTGTGTCTTGTAAGGAGTGTTTACACCTTGACTTGGAATATAGAAAAAGAAGTGCAGATAGCTATTTTATTTGAATCGTGGACTTGCCAATTAGCCATCAAGTGCTTCCATCTGTGAAATAGTTGATCAGATGGGTTAGCTGGGATGTTTCCAGATTAGGGCATTGTAAATGGCACTTGAAAACTGTCACTTTGATTAGGAGGTTTCAAATACTGCACTGCTTGGTGCTGTGGAACCTTTTTCCCCTCATAGGATCTTGGGTTTTTTAGAACATGCTTTTCCTGTTTAGTAAATCTGTGGCACCATTGGAACTTGGGAGACCTGCTGCTGATCTAAAGTTCTGCTTTGTGTGCTAATCTAGTCAGGGTGGTTGTTGGAGGACAGCACAGTGCATTCTTTTGTGGGGCTTCCAAAGAGGAGTTGATGGTCTGGCAGACAGAGGAGGGTCAAGCTCTGTGTAGATCATCTCCAATTAACAATTAGATGCAAATTTCCTTGAGTTACTTAATTAAGCTGATGTGTCATTTGAGTACATGACTTTTTCTTGCATCTTACATCTTTCATATGTAAACAAAAACATCCACCAACAATAAAAAAACCTCAAACCCAAAACAAACCCAGACACCCCCATCCTTCCTCTCCAAAAAAAACCAAAACAATAAAACAACCCAAAACCACGCCAACAACCCAAACAGGAAAAACTGCAGCACCTTACCATCTTACTGAAAATTATTTTGGTTCATTGATTCTTGAAACAGCTTGTGTTTTAATTTAAAGGGTGTAAATGTGTTGTCTTTAATTAAGTACCTTTTTCATTGTAAAGCTGTAGAGTGTCTGGTATCTCAGTATCTGTTTAGCTATATGACTTTCTCCTTTCTGTGTCTCCTGGGTGGTTTATGTGGTTTGAATTGTGGTGGTACACTGTTGTCTGCTTCTCATAAGTATTTGAAGCTTCAGATACACCTTTGGAGAATATTTTGCCAGGGGAATAAGTCTGAATTATAGCTCGTAAAATTGTGCATCGTTTCTGTGCCATTGCTTCTGAGACATTTTCCAGCAAAGTTCTCAAGTATGAAGAATGTTACTATTTCTGGAACTCAAATGTAATTCCCAGTAGATGAGATGGTGTACAATTTGGATGGGTTATTCCAGTTCTACTTTTTTCCCCTGAAAGCTCTCAACCCATTTAAGGAATAAAAAAATTTTCTCAATGACAAACATTTTTCATTTCATCCATTAAAAATATCCAACATGAAATTCCAAAGAAAGTTCAGAAGACTTAATTGCCTGCATTATCTTCCACAGAAAGTCTCAGTGTCAGTTTTTCTATACAAAATATATGATTTTGTTTTAAGGACAAGAGAACCACCTTAGAGATAATAGACTGTGCTGTTTCACTTACTTTCACTGTCTGGGATGAATGTTTTACTGCATTGATTAGTGTTTTAGTACAGGGCTGTTCAATGAAAGCTTCATATCAAATTTAGGATCCAGGTGTGGCCACGGGTCACAGGCCAGGGTCTGGTTTTGCTGGAGAAGGTAACTCCATGGGTCATGTTAGGCTTGTTTGAAAGTTGCTGGGGATGGCAAAGCAGAGTATAGTTCTCATACATTTGAAGTACAGTTGAGTTGTTGTAATGTGATTTGTCTCCTAAGGAGCTAATTGGGAGAGGAAAAGAGAAACCTGCTAAAATTGGTTTAGGAGAAGCCATAATTTTACTTAAACCCTCTGTGTAATTTGTGTTATAAAGGCTGTCTTGAAGTAGGATGGCTGCACTACAGACATGTCTTACCTATTCATCACAAACAAATATAAAACTAAAACTAAAAAAGCCAGTGGGTTGTGTCTGAGCATTACAGTTTCCTCTGATCTGCTATTTTACTCTGGAGAACATTTTTAGCTGCCTCTTCTTGGCCTCAGATCTTAAACTTCCATATTTCTAATAATTAGGCAATTAGATTCTCTTCTCCTCAATTTAATTGCCAGTGTAGTCCAGCTGACTTTTGACTTTCTCCAAAAGAGACAAAGGAGCTTGGACAAGGAAATGAGTGTAGCCATAATGAGAAAGAACATAGGGAAGAAAGGGTAAAGAAGAAGAAATATCTTTGTGCATTTGGCATTTCACCTATTCACTTGTAATGTTCCTTTCTGCAAGCAGGAAACAGCCACTCCTATAGCAATCAATTTAATTTATTTCTCTTGGAAATTGTATCTTCCTTCTGAAATCCCATGCAATTGCATATTAAGTTGCAATGCTACTATGCAGCACCTTTGAGTGAGGGTTTCTCTTTTCTTCCTGCTGTGTAGGAGAGTCCTCTAAGTTTTCCTATAAAGTTGGAAGTGTTATAGTGGTGTGGTTTTGAGGGGGCAGTGGCTGTTGGCTGATCAGTTGTTTTTTGAAGTGTTGCAAACAATTGACCTTGCTGCATCTTGCCACTGAGTTTCCCAGTTCACTTGCTTGTATCCAGAGGAGCAGCTCTTCACAACACTGAATCTACAGATACCTAGAACCCAGTGCATTGTTCTTTATACTGAGGAGATATCTTTAACTGCTTTGCCTACAAAGTGTACTTGAGGGTGAGCTTAGGCAGAACCTGCTGAGGGCCATCCTGCCTTCTTGGCAGAACTGTATTTAGAATAAGGTAATTCAAAATCTACATTGAAGCAAGACTACAGGAGGCAGACAAAATTACAGGTGCTGGCTCATCATCTGCATTGAGGTTCTCAGTTCTAAATCCCAATACCTTCTGTAATGCTGATGGGAGTGGATAACAGGTTAGTCCTGGCTTTTTTCTGGAATTAAGTTGACCTCTGTATTTTCTTTTTATTTCCAGTAGATTGAGGCTGTGAAAAACAGTAGCTCTTTTCAAAAAGATGTACAGTGTTACTGAGAACTTGTTTTATGTCCCTAATCTTAGGGCTTTTTTCTATGACATTGTCATAGAATCATAGATTGGTTTGTGTTGGAAATGACATTTAAAAACATTTAGTCCAAATTGTCCTTATGCTTGATAAGGAATTTTGACTGCAGTAATAAAGCACACCTACCCCTTTGAGTTTTGTGTCTCAATGAATGTGTAGATTAAATGGGGTAAAGATAAATGAAACACTGACCCAGGGAAGATTACACTTAAGCAGCCATTTCATATAACAGTTGTGTTTGGAGCATTGTAGGAAGTCTGACTATTGCAAATTGCATCAAAGTTATATATATATATATAAGTAATTTTACATCATGAATACGTTATTATTGAGTAGTAAATGTTTATTTCTAATAATAATGTTCTGTAGTTAAAAACAATCAAATAACAAACAAACCAACAAAAGAAACCCAAAAAAGGCAAAAAGACAACCAATCAACCAAAAAACAACCCCTCCCCCCAAAACCATAGCAAAAAATCAAAGCAAACCCCACCCCACACACCCTAAAAAAGAAAACCACAGAACACCGCCCCACAGAAACTAAAATCCTAAATAAGCAGAAAGCTAAGCAGTGAAATTCTGGCTCTGCACCAAAGAGGTGTTGGCAAATTTATGATCCCAACCCGTTTAACCAACTGCTCAAAGCTATACAAAGTTCTGTGTTTTGTAATTTTGGTTTTGAAGAGGAAGGGAGATGGGAAATGTTATATATTTCAAGTCCATCTATATTGCTGTTGGTGGAGTTCTGTTGTAAATGTGAACCTGGGTAAGCTTTTTTTAGGAGACAGAATTTTGTAAAACATACTGAGAGAGTTTTTATCTAGCCTGTTAAGGTGAGGGTTTTTTCAGAGATTTTTCAATTTAAGGTAGCAGTTGATGCCACAATACTTCCTTAGTATCCCTACTCAATTTTGGAGTCTCTGAGACCAAACATATTACTGCAATTTTTATTTCATCTGACATATGGTGTAACAAGACAATGTGATCCTTCAAGAAATCTAGGCTGTTTGTTGAGACTTACGGTATTTTGTGGTCTGTTATGCTTGCTTGTTTATAATTGGTATAAAAATGGACCTAAACATACAAACTGTTTAGACATAATGGTAGCTTCAAAATCTAATCCTGTTGATGTGGAACTAACTACAAAATTGTGTGCGTAATAGCTTGAAAATAGCAATAAAATTTCAAATTGCTACTAGTTTTAGTGTGTGATTCACAATGCAAGTAATACAGTTTTCTCTTTTTTATTGAGCTCACTGATTTTTTAATATTTTTGTATGACTGGAATAATTTTCTCTGTCATGACTGATCATGTTAACTTCCTGTACTGCAGAAAATGCAATACATGGTTTCGAGTGCTTGTCATGACAAAGTTGTTGGAACCATTGAGATCACAGAATATGCCTCTCTCCCTTTGCCACTTCCACTGATGGAACATGGGTTGGTAATTTCCAGAAGTGTATTGTCTCAGTGCGGGAAGAAAATGGTTCCACAATCCCAACTCTGCTTAGATTTTCAGGCTTAACAATGTGTAAAAAACACTGTGCTGACCTAAGAAATTTCTTATACTTTATATCCATATATATCAGCAGGTTGTACCACTTACTGGCAAAAAGTAGAGAAGAACAGTGGTACTCTGGACTTTTAAGGCCTTACTATCATTAACACCTCTACCTCCTTTGCACACTTGCTTATGTTTGTCCTCTCTGCAGATAGTATTTTGTAGGTTTATTTCCCTTGTACCAACTTATACACACAAAGTTGAATTTACCTCCACAAAACAGAAGATTTAAGCTCACTTTAGGTGTCTCATCCTTCCATGCATCTTTTAATATGATAAATTATTATTTTATAATGATTGTCATTGCATTTATACCTCAGTTGCCTTTCTCCCCCTTACCTATATAATAAAATGTCATCTTTACTTGTAACACTTGTTCTCGAGGAGGTAGAGAAGGGTAGTGAAGAAAAATTGGTGGGATTAATAAACTCAAAAGTAATCCAAGGGAGGTTTTGTCTTTTTTTTTTTTTTAGCTAATCTTTCTCAATTGTCTTTGGATATAACAGCTGAAAATATGTAGTGAAAGGGTTAAGTCGGCATGAAAGAATTCATTTCCACTTTAATGACCTAGCCTTGCTGGGTTAGGACGATGGGGAACATGCTTCTGACTTGTACTCCTATTGCCAATTAACACCTCCTATAACAGGTTGCCTCAGCTAGTCATTGAAGCAGAGGCAGTAGAAGTAGTTTACATGCAGCTTGTTTTTCACACTAGTTGTTTAATACTCACAAAATTAAACTATTAAAAGGTTCTTTCTTAGCTTACTGGGAAAGAAATAAAACATGATAGCAATCATTGTTTGCTTGTGTGTCCTATGTTTGTGCTTAAATTGTTCCAGTTACAAAAATAATTAGAAGTAGTAATAATTCTTTTATTTTACACAGTAATATGTTGTTTGGTGTGTTAAAGCTGAGATGTGCTTTACAGCACTTAAGTTCACTGCCTTTGGATTTTTATTACTGCAAAACTAGGTTTTCTTTGAAACAGGTATGATGTATTTCAAAATCATCTTTTGTGCTATTAACATGAAACCAGAGCAGTGTTTAAGATCCATTTAAACATTGGAAAGTGTATCCATTTGTGGAATATTTCTCAGTTCCTTGTGTAATTAATCAAGTCTGCTTCCTCTAGCTATTTGAATAAATCTAAAATAGTACAAATAAAGAACAGTGCTCTAAAATGACACTTTAGTTCACATTTAATAATAAAATTGGCTAAATAATTTATATCGGTTCACACTAAGAGAAAGGTGAAGTAATATACCTAAAAGTGTTAACAAATTTGCTAAAAGGCCTGAGTAGGTAACACTTCAAGGCGTTAGTTTTTATCCTGTAAGAATGGCAAATGCCTTTAACACTTCGTCAACAAGGGTTACCCAAGTAAAGGTCTACTTTTTATATTGGATCATCTCTTTAACTGTTTGAAACAAAAATAGTAACATGCATAATTTAATATTACAATGTAATTTTCTGTCCATAACTTGCATGCGATCCTTTTTCCCTTACAAGTCTTACTTAAAAAAAATTATTTGAATAGTGATAACCTAATTTTATCAATTATTATTGACCTTGGAATTCTGCCATTCTAAACAAAAACAATCCTAAAGCTTGGTTGGGTTTTATGACGTGGCCATCAGGCAGCTCATTTCAGTGACTGGAAGCACAGAGTTGATTCAGAAGAAGCATCAATTTTTCAGTAACAGATAACAGTATTTTTTACAGCAGTTATTTTATTTTAATAATTACTGTATCCAGCTTATACATGCATGGTTGGGAAAAAGAATGTTCAGTAGTCCTTGCAGTTTCCAAATCTAATTCTCCAGTTCTCCAAGAAAGAATCCAATAAAGCTGTAGGTATGCAATATTCGCTACTTTGCAGTGAGATGGACAGTCTTCTAAAACTATGTAATGACATAGCTGTCCTTTGAATATGATAATGTAACCAAAAACACCAGCAGCTCTTTTGCATTGCAGACGCAAACGCTTTCTTGTCTGGGTTCCTGATACCAGTTAATTTAATTTGGTGCTCTGCTTCGTAAGGCTGGTGCTTCTTTGTTAAAGTTGGCAGGCAGTGAAGTTTATGAACAGTGGTAATAGCACATGCTGTGGAGGGTCAGTGTAAAATATTTGCCTCCATGTAGAGATTAGCTAATAAAATCTTTCTTCTTCTTTGCTTGATGAAAGAAGTGCGTAAACTTTTGTGAAAGACAACCAGAAACAGGCCAAAGAGGTCTCAAAACACATAACTCATAGGTGGCTCCCACATACTGTGTAACTAACACACAGAAGCTGGGGCTGGCACTCCAGGGCTGTGTTACATTATCAGCCATTTGTGGAAATGGAGGTGATCAGAGATGGAAGAAATTGGTTCCAGTTTCCAAACGGCTCTCTCTTTTCAAATCATCTAAAGTCAAGTAAACTACTTGGAAGACCCAAGTTCCATTTGGCTTTATCTGTTAAATCTTTGAAGGTTTTATGTCAAGAATTTGATGAACTTTGGTTTAGAATTTTCTGTAGAAATACTAACGTACTAATGCAGTTTATCTTTGATAGAAAAATATGAAACTTGACCTATGGATCATTTCCTCCTCAGGATTCCTGAATCTCAGTACTCTTTTGAGCAGTTCGTTGTAATTGATACTAAAAACAAAAGAAGGAATATTAACATGAAAATGAATACACATAATTGGTACGGTGCAATGAGGACTTAAGTTTTCCCATAATCTAGCTGGTAATTAAAATCTATAAGAAGAACAGAGCAGATGGAAAGGAGATAGTGAGGTCACACAAAGAAGCATCAATGACCAAGGAAATACTTGGTATGTGCTGTGTATTTATAAGATGACTGAGAGTTAACAAACCTGCCTTGTGTACTACCATTAGCTAATTTTTACAAGTTCAGGTAAACTGGTTGAACTGCACAGTAAGAGTGGAAACTCAGGTTTGATATTTTTACTATGTCTTGCATGTGCTTAATATGAAGTAGTGAAGTATGCTGTTGATCCCTCCTAATCCTTAATGTAGTAACTTCTATGTCTATTTAAACACATTTAGGATTTAAAATCCTTCACAGTGAATGCTATGGCTTTTAAAAAAATAGCAAAAGTTAATCAAGTTGGCTTGCACCGATGAAGAATTCCTTTATGAATTAACAGAGTTTCCTATGCTGAAAATAAATTGTTGACTATGGGTGCTGGCAATGGGAATTCAACGTAAGTTTTGAAAAAAACCCCTACTTTATCTCATAGAATGCCTAAAGATTAGATGAAGCATCATATTAGGTATGCCCTCTTCTGCACCATCATCACAGTAAATGAACATTTGGATGCTCCAAGGAATATAGAAATCATAAGGAAATATAAGGAACACCCTGCTTTAGTTCCTACCTTCACTTAAACTAAAGGTGATTCATCTGCCTTCTTACAGAAACAAAATGTATTCATATTTGTTTCCTCCCTGTAAGTGGTGAATCTACTGACTGATCTCTAAAATGAGAAAAGTTTTGAATAATAAGCTTTTATAAGTTGAGGGCACAGGCAGCTGTACAGAGGACAGAGCTTTGATTAATGCCTCAGCTGCAGGACAGGTGTCAATGTGATTTTAACAAACACTAGAAATTTCATAGAGGAGGGCTCATCCAAGAGCCATAGTCTGTGGAGTAAGCTTCAGTTCAAGCCTCCTGATTTTGGAGAAGCTAGTCTCAGTCAAACAGCAAGATTAACCTTCCAGAAATCGTGGAACTGTTTGTGCTAATCTGGGGAGATTTTTATTACTCTATTCTTTATTTTAAAAATTACTGATGGTGTAATGGGATGGTTGCTTACAGTGAAATGTTAAACAAAACGTGGAACAAATGTAGAATGCATTTGGTGATCACAGCATGGGTATTAGGGCTCTTCCTAAAGCACAAGGTTACTATTTATTTTTATCTTCCCTTCAGACCATTTCTGGTCTACAACTGGTGGAAAATCGGGAGAGTGTTATGCATGAAAAAATGGTTTGGTTAACAAACTAGTAAGTTACTTTTAAATTAAAACTCAGGTTACCTGGGCTTTTTTCTTTGCATTGAGTAAGTGGAAACATGAGTCTTTGTGCTTTCCAAATTCTAAGCAAACACTTCTAAGTGAATAGACTTCAAGTAGAGGAGATAGAGTTTAAAAAGTAAACTGACATGTTTATGGAGAAAAAAACATGGGAACAGCATTGCAAAATGTTTGGGCATTTGAAGCTTTGCCAGTCAATTTAATTGCAGAAAATTCGGGATAAGTGATGCAGGTGCTCTGTCCATCTGGTTCTGGGCAATGTTCTAAAGTGCTGCTTTTGGTGTGTTTCAGTGTGGATGCTAGAGGAGTACATCTCAACTGGAGCATCTCACTGGGCTGGGGCCAGGCCAGGGAAATACTTGATAAAGGGGTGAGGTTGATGAAAAATGGACCTTTGGTGAGAATACTATGGAAGGTGAAAAGCAGGGAAACCTGCTGGAAGCTTGCGGATGAAAAGACTAGAGTGACAGAAGAATTAGGAGTGAGTAGTAAGAAGTGAGGAAAGGCAAATACTGATGATGGTCAGCAGTATCAAAGTTGGAAATAGAGGTTTGAAGTTTTTAGGAGGTGGGTACGGTTGACAGATCCATGCATATATGTGATTTTCAAAATACAAAGATTGGATTCACAATACAAAGAGTGAATGTAGAACTCATAGACTCATTGACTTTAAGGGGGAAAAACCCCACAACTGAATTTTCTTACTCTCTTTAAGGCTTTATTCTGAATACTGATGTTTTTCTGTGTGCGTGAAAATCAGAGTATGCAGAAAGGATAATTCCTGTACAAATATAATGTGTTGATTACTTAAGTATCCAGTTTTATCTTCAGGAAGTAATGGATTTGTGTTGATCGCTGTGTCTTGTTTGATGTCATGAGGATGCATGTTGTGTTGAATTTTTTCACTTGAAGTGAAAAATAAGAATTTATTCAAAAGTTTTTTTTCCCCCAGTTTTTCTTATAACTGTGGACTCAAATTTCTAAATCTGTAAAGGGTTCAGTAAAGGCACCATTTTCCTCTTTTAACTTGATAATGGAGTATCTTTTTTTTTTTCCATAGTTGCTTTGTTGCCCCTCTAAGTTTGCATCACCTCATGCAGAAGTAAGCTATGTCTTTTCAGTGGAAATTGGGTAATAAAGTAATCAATGTGCTTTTAATTGGCTGTAATGAGGGATGCTCATGTGGAATTCTGTATATAACAGCAATATTTCTCTTGTTCCTCAAGAAAGGGACATTTAAACTGCTGCCTCCTGTGTTTTTCAATTTCAACATTACACAGAACCTGTTTCAACCAATCATTCACACCTGGGACAGTTGTGCTAATTTTTGAATAACTACTCATAAGGCAAAGAGCAAAGTATTTTGTTCACAGCTTTTCCACCTAGGGATCAGAGGTCCGTTTTTTCTCTCACTGTACCAGTGTATCTGCAAAGTACTCCCATAGCCTTTATCTGCAAGTCCTCTTTAGCTGAAAGCTGATGAAGCAAAGGGAAATTGCTGTTTGTGTTGGTGCCAGTTAATCATGCTAGCCCAGCAGCATTTACATTCACACCACTGTAAGAAACACATAGTTAATTGGAGAACTGGCCATATTTTAGAGCTGACGAAGGTTAGCATTGCAGCAAGGCTGACTAATGGAAACTTATCTGACTCTTAGCCTGAATGGCTTGTAACAGGTTTGTATCCAGTGTAACACTTGCCTGCTTTATATTTGACTGGCTCTGGTAAGATTGCTCTATAGACTGTGTTGTTTGAGGTGGGGGGTGACAGGATGATGGCTGGGTGACCTATTACAAAATAATGTTAGTGACAGAAAGTGCTGTAAACAAGGGTTTGGGGATTGGATGTGCAATTTTTTGTTTTGTTTGTAACAACTACATCTAACTCATTAAATCAATTACATATGCATTTTTCTACAAGTTTTGCAATATGCAAAACAAAAGAAAATATTCAGAAACTGCAGAATAACAATGATGATGAAAATAATTGTTTATTCTTTTTACAGGGACCACCAACAGATGCTCCTGCAGTCGATACAGCGGAACAGGTTTATATCTCTTCCCTTGCACTGCTGAAAGTAAGTGTTCTGTGTACATACTATGTCTGAATATAATGCTGGAGTTAGAGCACCTGGCAGCAGTCCAGAGTTAATGGACTTGTGTTGCCTAAGTGATGGCCAGACTTATTTTAAAAATAAATTAATACTGATTGGAACCCTCAGAAACTTATTTTAATTAGTTCTCTTTTGTTGGGTTTGTTTTTACTATTTTATAGTTTGCTACAGTTTCCAAAAGTGCTACAAGTTGCAAATTAGCTAGAGATCAACAAAGGCTGAAAAAACTACCTCAAATCAGACTTGAATCATCGTTTAAACATATGGTGTCATTTGGTCTTAATTCCAGATGTTGAAGCATGGTCGTGCTGGTGTCCCTATGGAAGTTATGGGTCTGATGCTTGGGGAATTTGTTGATGATTATACTGTGAGAGTGATTGATGTTTTTGCAATGCCACAGTCTGGAACGGTGAGTTCTTCGCATCTAGACCTTGATCATTTTATTTGCTTGTTTGTTTTTTTCCTCAAGGTAAATATATTTTTTAAAATGTTTTTGTGCTTTACCTCATTGAAGCAATCTGAGGTATAAGCTGTGAGTTATAATACAAACAAGTTTAATGGTTAAAGGATTTCAGTAAAAGAAATGTCGTCAAAACTTCTTTTTGAGAGAAGGCTAGTACTTAAGTGTGTATAGCAATATATGCAGATATTGTGTCCTTTTTTATGTACAAATATAGTGTATTACATGACTTATAAGACTTATAAATTGATAACTTTCAAAACTCATGTAGTATGAGCCAGCAGAAATATTCAAATGTAAGAGGTTTGATTAGAAGAGTATCATGCCCTTAATTGTGATATACTTCAAACTTGTTCTCTTTGACAGATCTTAGTTGCATGTCTCTTAAATGATAGTTCTGTGATATGAAAAACAAAAGTGGTTAAATTTTGAGTAAGAATATCCATTTTATGAACAGATTAAAGAGGTGAAGAGTCAAGGGGCATAATTGGAATTTATGGTGCTTTATTTCATGTAACTGGAATGAAATGTGCTTGAAACAGGCATGGGATAATTCCTTTGTTACTCAGAGCTGCACTCCATGAAAATTTTAAATTCTTTTGTCCTGACTTTATTCATGTGCATAATATAAAAATCTGCAAAAAGTAAATATATTATATTTATCTTGAATAAAACGTGTAGAGCTGAACTTGGGACAAACAACAGGCCACTGTTTGCAGACCAAACAGAGGACAAAAAAGTGATTTCCTATGCCTATTTAATCATGTTTACTCATAGTGAAGATTACTTAAATAGCAATTCAAAATAATCTTTCAGGATTTAAAAAATCACATTGAAATACATTTCTAAAAATTATATTTTGTGTTTAAGGGTGTTCTGTCATGTAGTACTAAAGTATTTCGTTATTTTTTTAAACAGATGCTTATGAATATTTTTGTTTGTGTAAAGTTACAAGTTACAAGATAATATTGCGTCATGTACAGCTACTATGTCTTTTAATAATATTGCTTCTGTCTGTCTTTTAATAATATTGCTTCACGTACAGCTACTATGATTTTTGTCTGTTTTTTAAATCAGGGTGTCAGTGTGGAGGCAGTTGATCCTGTATTTCAAGCAAAAATGTTGGATATGCTGAAACAGACGGGAAGGTAAGGCACTGTAAAGAGGGCTGACAGTCACAAGTACTCCCTGCACGGTTTTCAGAAGAAACGGCTGGCTTTCTGCAAAACTTGTGATCTAAGGGCTATTGATAATGTTTAAAAATAAGTAATTGTCCCAAAAATTAGGTGAGTAGCATAGCATGTAATTCAGTCTCCCTCATGCATTTCAATTGTCAGGAGATTGTCACTCCTGTTAAATCTACAGCTTTGATTATCACCCAGAAAGATTAGAATGCTGCTCAGTTTAGCATTGGCGATCACTACACAGCACCTGCTTAAAAGATTGATTTTTTGATTTAACCCTTCAAATAAAATTTTAAAAATTTTTGAAGTTATAGCTTACTCATGAACAATTTTAGTGAAAAGAAACGGAAAATAATTTTGCAAAGATCCTAGTATTTAAACAAATTTTTATTTCACTCCTACCTCTCAACAGTTGTCGTCTGCTTGCTCAAATTCTTTTACTGTGGGAAAAACTTCAAAATTAATGTTAGCAAAAGGCTCAGCAGCTGAACAGAACAGTGCAAATTGCTTTTTGACTGAGTTCCTAGTTCTACTGCTGGTTTAATTGATATTTAATCCTTTCCCACCGTTGGTTCCCGTTGTCCATGTCTGAAATGGACTTTCTGCCGTGAAAATTCAACCTTCGATGCCAAGGAGTTAAAGAGTAGATATTTACTCAAGTGCTGAAAGGGTAAAAACTGGTTCAGGGAAGGTGTGGTAACAGGGTGAAAAACTGAAAGCATGATCTACCACTGCTAATGTGTATCCCTTAATGATAGCCCTCTTTTGTCTCATTTATTCATGTCCATGTTTTCACCATACTATGGTGAGTAATTTAAATATTACTAATGGTGTTTTTTTCACAGCTCATCACAATTTATGCCCTGATATGTTCCTGTTTCTTCTTGTGATAAGTGTTTATGTTTTTAAAAATCTCAATGTCCTCTTTGTTTCAGACCTGAGATGGTAGTTGGTTGGTATCATAGTCATCCTGGCTTTGGCTGTTGGTTGTCTGGTGTAGATATCAATACTCAGCAGAGCTTTGAAGCCTTATCAGAAAGAGCTGTTGCTGTGGTGGTGGATCCCATTCAGAGTGTAAAAGGAAAGGTATAGTAGGCTTGCTTTTTATTTTTAAGGTATTTCAGTAAGATTTAATACAGAAGCACTGTAAATAAATGTAAGTACTTGATTTTTGGAGGCCCATAGCGTATCAAAAAAAAAAAATTAAAACCAAAATTTCATTGTAAATTAAAAGATCACTTCCAGTTTGTTCTGCAGCTTAGATAAGTAGTCTTTAAACAGGCTGGAAGTCTTTGATATTGTCAGTACACATAAACAATCATAATCCTCTCTTAATATTTTGCTATTCAGGTGTCACTCAACAGGTTTACAACTAATAATCCAAGTATACACTGTTTTATATATTAAATTTTAGCTACAGATTCTGAGATCAATTACTAACAGATTGGAATAAGTTCAGCCCCTTAACATGGGTACTAAGAATGCATTGATTTCCAGGCATTGCATATGACGATTTTTATTAAAACTTCTATTCCAAATGTTTTGGGCAATAAAACTTTACAGAGAAGTTGATATCAAGCATTTGAATTTTTAGGAAGCATGCAGATAAATGATTAAGTACATTAAATTATTATGAAAAGAGATTTTAACTTGCAAAGCATATTGGGTTATAGTTGTCCTTTGTTGAAATCTCTTTTGTTCTTGTTTAGTTCTCTTTTTATTTCTTTCTAGCCCCATATGCCATTTTCCTATTTCCTGCCTCATGACAGCAGGGAGCAGCTCTATTATCACCTTCACAGAGCTGTCTGCAAATGTGAGAGGCAATTCGATTTTGCTCAACCACAGGGAGAGTGGATTAGAAAAACTACAGAACGTACAGAAATTGGCTAGGTGGTTTACTGCTTTAAAATACTGCTGAGGTGTTTTGTTTGAGCATGCACTCCCATTGTACTGTAGAATAATTATTGAAATGCGTCATGGTATATATGGATGATATTCATGTAAATTTATAAATATTTCAAAAGTGTTCATCTTCTATAAAACTGTACTATCATATTTCCTGTGAGGCACATCTTATCTAAGATACCAAACACTATGAGTTCACTTAATTTCATAGCAGAATGTTCTGAAGCTACAGTTGCTGTTTCGGTTGTTTTGTTTATTTTTTTTAATTCTGAATTTTATAGCAAATACCTTTATGTAACGGGCAATTGAAAAATTGTTAGCTTCTGGTTGTTTGGAAGATATTAGACATCTGTGGAAATGTTGTTCCTTTTTAAATTGCTTAAAGAGTAGAAGAAAATACAGGTAGTCTGGGGGGCGGGGGGGATAAGATGCAGTAGAACACTTAATTATTCCTAACTTATTTTTCCTAGAACTTTTATTTTCCCACTCCAATAGAAATGTTGAAATAGGATTCTTTTTGTTTTGACGAAAAATAATGTCAAGACTATTACTAGTAATTAATTTAGACCTCACTAGCTATTAAATCCATTAGGAGGAAAAGCCTTCTAATAAGTCACACTGCACACTTGCTCACTAAGTGCTTCTTTTTATAATAATTTTATTGCCACTGTTGTTTGACATAGATGTCTAGATTTGAGATCTTTGAGATCTTCAATAAAGTAATCTTTGGCATATTTATTTTGAATGTGAATAAATTTTTGTCCATCTAAGCATTTCTCAGTTACAGCTGCTCTTATGGCATTGCTGCCAGTACTTGAGATTACTGGAAGTCTTGTAATGTTTGTTTTTCATACACATTTTTAGCTGCTACAGTCAGATTAAATTACGTTCTCAGGTTTCATGTTAAAAAAAATTTACATCTGTCATGTTTCTGGCAAGTGCATCCTTTAAAGCTTAGAAATAAAAAGAATCTCCTAAATTATGAATACCACTTGTAATTAACTTCTTGGTTTGGAAGATGTGGAATGTGTTCGAGTTTTGTGATCCTGGTTGGCAAGATCACTTACACTAAAAAGTGTTTGGATTGTCAATGAACTGAGAGAAGAGCAGATATGTTATTGTTCAAGGGGGGTTTCTCAGGTGAGGTTCCAGTGCTTCATGTGCCTGGGTAACTTATCATGGCACCCAGAGCCTCTTTGTGTGTTACAGAGCCTGAGCTCAGCCTATTTCAGGAAAGTATCTGCATTTGCCAGCATGAAGAGCCACTTGCAGAGGTAATTTTGCTGGTGTAGTAACCATTATACTGGTGAGCTTTAGCTACGTGAGTCCGAGATCATTACTCATTATACCTTATACTAGCAGGACTGTCTGGCAAAAAAATATAGTGAACATGTGGCATAGAAGATTTTAATATGGCATGTTTTGTCTGAGATTAGATGTATTTAAAAGCAAAGCCCAAAATAGCACATTAGCTAATTTTAAAGCTGCCTCAGGGCAGGTCCATGCCCATATAAATTGCCATAGTTTATGGTCAGTGAAGCAGTCATGGCTTGTGCTAGTGAAGAATAACTGGGGCAGAGGTTATTTTCATGTGTCAGGAAGTTGCAGTGAATTCTGATGAGGAATCTCAGGTTCACCCTGACTAGCTAAAACATTAAAAAGCAGTTTGCCCTGTTACTATAGAAAAGGAAAACTTGTTAACTTCTTTGTTAACTACCTTGTCTCCATACACATTTTCTGCGTAGCACAGGGATGTATGATTGCAGTTTAAAAATAAATATACCTGTAATTCTCATCAGTTAAAAAAAAAACAAACCAGTCATTTTATATCTTAAAGCCAATGAGCAAAAATAAAAAGTCATATAAAATCCTTATATAAAAATAAACCCCCTCATATAGATCTGTGGATTAAATGCCAACTGCTTTAATGACCATTTTAGGTCTGGGTTATTTTTGCATAAATATAGTAGGACACATGAAGGACAAGTAATTCCAAATTACTTTACATACATATTCTAGCATACAAATTAGGTTTTTTTCATGTCTGTGTACCATATTTTTCAATATTTAGGCTAATAGTGCTCTAGTTGTCTGTAAAATAAACTTGCAACAGTGCAGTGAATTTTAACTGAAGGTCAGTGTTCTCAGAACCCAGAAAGGAAAAGCATTGTTCTGACTTTTTTTTTTTAGCTTGATTTCTTTGAATGAAGTCAAAGTAAGCATGCTGAAATATGGCCATTGGGGCAAGCTGGCTAGCTGTTGTTTCATTTTATACTTATTAATAAACTTTTCTTTTATCCCCTACAGTTTTCCAGTCTGTGCAATGGAAGCTGTAATACATATTTAGAAGTAATACATATTTCACAGAAGCAGTAATTTCATTAAAGATCTGGAATAAAGCTAAATATTGACATTTCATATTTATTTCCAACATACACTTTGAAATGTCTGTACAGAGAACCATAAACCTTTGCCAAATGTTAAAAATAAATGTGGTTTTTTGGACCTCAACTTAGCAGCTGTTCATCACCTCTTAAGGAAAATATAACTATACTAAACCCACTGTAACATGGTAGCTTTAACTCCAAAAGCATTAACTTACGGCATTGCACTCACTGTATTGTTAAATTAATATTAAAAAAATAAAAGGGTGGTGTTTTCTTTTTTGACGTGTTTTAAACTTTGGGTCTTTATTATAACAAAGTCACCATTTAAAATGTTTTGTTCTTCTGAGAGAGTTAATTGGTTTCCCTTGATTAATAATTGCTTGCATAAGGATCGATAAAATATCCAAAATTGTCAGAAGTCCATTTTGTACATCTGAGAAACTTGTTGGCAGTTGTGGTGTTTAGCAGGGTTGGTAGCAAAATCTCCTACTCATACAGCAAACTTTCATTTCTGTTAAACCATATTTTTTTTCTAGCAAGGCACTGTCTGGAAGATCTGTTGGTTTATGGCAAAATTCTTTTTTTAATTGTTTGCTGAGGAAAATAGTTGTCTTTGCAATAACTTTTTTATAAATTCTGTTTCAGTCACCTCAGACAGATAGAAACAAATCTGCTATGCATCTTAATCTTGTGCTTAAAACCAGATCCAGCCACATTAATAAGAGGATTTTGCTGTGGTACTTTATCCTTATCTTAAACTCATTCAGATGGTAAAAGAAAATAAATATGTACATTTAGGTAAATCAAAGTAATTCTACTTGATCTCTATAGATCATTTTGCCCAACTTTGTGGTGAGCACAGTTTCAACGTTGAGTTCAGATCAGGTCACTTAGTGTTTTGTCCACTTGGGTCTTGAGATTCAACAGCCTCATGCCAATTCCTGTTCCAATATTTTATTTTTCTTGCAGTTTGTTTTTTCCCTTTGTATGCATATGGTCAGCAGCTGCTCTTTTCAGTTTATTACTACTGTCTCTTGCCACATTCATCATTGAAGAACCTTGTCCTGTGGTCCAAGCAACCTCTTCAGGAGCTGGAAGGTTTTTTACTTCAAAGAGACAGAATGTGGGCTGTGCTCTGAAACCATTTTGTGCATGCGGTTTCTTTTTATTGGTAGTTAAAAACTGCTTTCTTTTGTTCAGCTTATAAGATCTCTGGAATTTTATTCAAAAAGGAGTAAAAAAGGTGCTGAACTTTATAATTTGTTATTTTAGTAATTTTTGAAGTATGAAAAAAGTTACTCTTATCATGCTGGAGAGAGAGAAAGATACAAGCTTCTTTTATCCTCCTTATACAAATGAAAACCCTGAGGAGAGCTGGAGGACTTATTGCAGCAACCTCTCTCCCCTTTTTTGTCCATTGGTACTTGTAAATCTAAGTGACAACCTGTGCATAATTAGTGATGTATATGAGCATTACAGGGCTGTTAATAGCTGGTTTCAGGTTTTTTTCTCTTCAGAGTAATAGATGGTCGTTCTGCTGCATGCTGACCATAAAAATAGTGATTTCCAAGTAGTTTTGATCTCTTGCTACTTTTATGTTCCAGTTTAGATTAAATTTCCTGTGTATTACACTGTTTCAGATGGGTGACTTCTGTTTTTGTGCTGCAGATCTTCCTAGTTTATCAAGACAAATGTGTGTGTGAATGGTTTCATAATTTGGTAATTACTTGTTAGTCTAAAATACTGAAACCAGTAGTAGACAGCAATTTAACAATTAATTTCCTGAATATTGGAATTACCATCTAGCTACAAGATTTTCTTCAGCTGAGCATGTTTTACACCAGTTTTTTGAAATATTGCATGGTTTTAAAACTCCACTCTTTTATCAAAGTGCTGTTCTTTTTCCTTTGAACTTGTCTTTTTCCTTTCTTTGTTTGAATTAACCACAGGATTTAAAGAGGCTTTGTTTTTTAAGAAGGCAGAAAAAGAGCAATCCTTGAAACAAGATGTGTGGAGGCTCTAGTGTAATGCCTGAAATTTAAAATATCTCATTAAGAATAAAGTTTGTGAGAAGTGTAAGCAGATTGGAGCCACCTAACATGACTTTTTTAATATACCTAACTCCTCCTTCCCACTTCATGCACTTGTTTTGATCTTTAGTTTGACTTATTCTTCCCTAGACACAAATGAATTCAACGGTCTTCAGGGTACAGTTAAAAATAAGTAACACAGTTGAAATTAGTAATTAAAAGCAACTTAACAAAACAGTGAATTGACTGTATTGTCACTGCTTTGGAGACGTGTCTATTTATTGTGAATCATTATGCAGATAGCATGTAGAGGAAAATGTATTTTAAAACGTGATGCCTACAATTTTGTCAGAATCTTTTATACCTGGAACAACTTCCATTGTTAGAACTGGATTTGCTAATACTTTCCTATTGTAAATGGAAGAATTCTAAAATGGATAACCTAACTGTGCAGTATGTAATTTTGATTGACGTATCAAGAGTACCTTTCTGGACATTATGCACAGTGTGTAGTACATTTAGGTACTCTCAGTAATGTGCGATTTCTTGCCATTGACTGGACAGAAACATTGTGGTTTGATCTAGGCAAGAACTGAGTTTCCATAGGAGCCTGGTTTGGAGAGTAAGGAAGTTGTATGTTTGTGCTGGATTTGATCACTCTTGATTCAGTAAAGATTGATGTTCCTTTGCTTGGAGAATCATATTTGTGGGAGATGAATTGTGTCTGCATCACAGTGTGGGCCACTTGGCATTTTCAGTTCAGGCTGTAGAAACCTAGGCATAAACTACATAGTGTTATTACTGCCAGTGCACCACTGTTTTCTTACATTTTCTAGAGTGGTGATACATATCCAGATTCACATATTTTGCATATTTTACCTCCTGTTTTTTTAATGGAGTGCTGAAATTGTTAGTATCAATCCTAGTGTTCCAAAATTTGTTCTGTAATGTCCTTTGGACTTCTGATTTAATTAAGTCATGTACGTTTACCTATTAAACCATTTACATAGGTTACTTGAGTTCATGCCCTTCCCTAAAACAGAAAGTTTTAAGACTTAATTGAAAAGTATTAAATGTTTAATTTCCTTTTGCTGTGGTGGATGTAGAATAGTCCATTTATCTTCATTAAAGCATATAGCTTTAAAACTTGTGGCTCAGCTACATGGGAGTTATGGATGCATGCCCTCACTTGTCAAGATAAATGTATTATGCTGTAGTTCTCTTCCCCTTCCAGTATGGATATTGAAGTTGTACTGCAGATTTGACCACAAGTAAATAATTCTCCAAGGATAGAGAAGGAAAATGCACATACTCCTAGGAATATGTTTTCCAGAGCTAAAATTGATATTTTATAAATAATTTCCATGTTGCAAACTTCAAACTCACAATCACAGCAATTCAGTGATATGCATTTGGCATGAGTCAGTTTCAGTTCTTAGTGCTTTTCATTGGAAATGGCATAAAAAGTACGATTTCTTTGAATTTTTTATGTTGTGGGCTTGCAGGGGACAGAAGATGTTCTTCACTTGTAGCTGTCTAACAGTGCATGGCAGCATAAATAACGAAATGGTCATAAACCTGAGCTGCACTTCTCTGGTCACATGTTCCATTTCATTTTTAAAGAATCTAGAAACAAACTAAGCAGTTGATAACAGGTCAGTTGCAGGTGATAAAAGAGGTTTTAGATGGGACATTACTTCTTTTTCCACACCTGGCAGAACCACACTATATCCTTTGCAGTTGTCTTTAAGGACTGGTATGTTTGTTCATAAACATATGGCATAAACAATACATCACTATTTGAATTCCAAGGATACAATGCATTTTTAAAGATAGTCACCATATGCCATAGATTCTTCACTGGAAAAATATTGATGTTAGATTTTTTTTTTTTAATTTAAACAATAAAGGCTGACTTATGCCTAACTGAAGTTTACCACTAAAATATAGTGGGACTTGAAAAACAAAGCTATTTTATTCACTATTGTTTGGATATTTAATATTGGAGGGGTTTCAGAGTCAAGTGTGTAAAGTACTCTTGAATTAATCTTTTTTTTTAAATGCCCCACAAAGTTATGACAACTGTTTTAGAGTAACTGATAATATTCAAGTATGATCAGTATCTGATAGTAAGAAACTAAAGAGTGACAGCATTCACACTTGCAGGAGAAGGTAAAAAAATCTGGCCATTAAATACCCTAAATTTTCATCAAGCCATTATTTTTAATAACTGTGGAGACTCTAAGAGGCCAGATTTTTGTCTAGCTAGCAATTGAGGTGTCCAGTGCTCATTTTATGTTGTGAGTAAATTTTAATCATATTAATTATAGCTGTCCTGAAATTTACACAGGACATAATTGTATATTTTCTTCCTAAAAATAGATTCTATGGACTCTAGTGTGGGCTGTTGACCCCAGGCAAATGCTAAAAAAAAATGCTGTATAGTTATTGTTTTTTAGATTATTATGCATTTTGAAGCTAAGACAGATGTACAAAAAGATGCAGTTTTTATTTTGTATTGGCAGCTTCCAAATATTTAGTATCTATTTCCAAGAACTGCAATTAGTAAAGCATCCATGGTACTGAAATCCACACATCCCACAAGCTAATTATATTTGCAAGGTCAGATTGAATACATATTTTCAGAAAAATAAAGGGTTATATAAATGTGTCTTCTACTTGGCTGTTATATCACAGTTTGTTGATCTGGAGTATAATGTGTACAATTCACAAATTTGTCTGATAACAGAAAGTGGTGTGTGATTGTGTTTATTTTACTAACCAGTATATTCACAGCAATCACTTCCAAATATCTCTCCAGTAAAGATGTGTTAATTACAAAACAGACAAGGTCTTCTATTATATTAAAGCTACTAACAAGAAGACAGCAGGAATCACACATGTAAATAGCATCATCAACCCCTATTTTAGTCCTCTGTTTTGATCTGTGAGTTGCGCATAGACCAAAGGTGCTATTAAAGACTCAGTATATGAAATAGGCAGCATTATATGAACAAAATTTATTCAACAAGAAAACAGACCTTTAACATGAATTTAACAAGCCTGAGAAATTATAAACTCTCATATGCTGCAGATTCATGCAGTGATAATAAACAAAAAAGGAAAGTAAGAGGTTTCCTTAAGCTAGCCAAACTGCTAATGGTTTTGTTATAAGCTGTCTGCTGTTGAAATGACCTCTGAAAAGTCTGGAGACACTTACACAAGGAAAAATTAAATGGTCAGAGTGGTGAAAGAGTTGCACTATGGAAGTGCATTTAAAAAAAATTACCTTCAAATTTCTGGAAAGCATCCCAATAACATAGACTTCTGGTTAACTTTTTAATGCCTTTTTAGGAAAGGAATTTAGCATGAAGCTTGGAAACAAATTTTTACTAGAAGAATACATGCTGTATTATATAGGTAATTTAAGTACAATGAAAGCTTAAATTTTTCGGTTGGGAAATACTGACATTTTACAACAAAAATCTAAGCAACGGAGTGGTGATTCGTGCTGGGATTAATTAATCCCTAGAAGTTCTTTGTTCAAAATACTGTGTCTAAAGTTTCCATCATAGAATAGGGGGTGACCATGTTTCTGTCATCAGTCTGCATCATTCTGTACTTCGAAATACACAAACATAGAGAGGAGACTTTAACTTGTACACACCTCCAAGTGCTCACTGGGGCTTTTTTCTTGGATCTTACTGTGGCATAATTAACACCTACTTCACCCATTGCTCATTAGTACACTGGACATTAATGAGTCTATTTATTTTTATGTAATCCTCTAAAGGCAGGACTGATTTATGCTCACTGTGAAAAAAGCAACTACATTTCATAGAAGTGAATATGTAGAATTTATTGTGGTATTTATGTTTTTATTATGTATTAGGTCTAAATTTAGCCTCCAGGTTGCTGAGCATGTTAGTTTCTTTAAGATGGTTGCTATAGTGATAGCAGCAAATTCCTTTAATCTTAGTGTAGTTAAAGTATTTAGTTACTATTGGTCATCAGAGTGCAACTAAGATGAAAAATAGCATTTGCAAATCTACTTTTTGTACCCCTCTGAGATTGTAAGAATTGCAATTTTATCCCTTTTAAAAGCATAATATTTGGTATTTGTGATTTTCATACTGCTTTCTGTTAGATTTATATTTGTTCTACTTAGGAAATACTTGCATGTCATTCCTTCAGGAAGAGAAATAGAGAGTGCAGTGTATTCCCATGCTGCTTGTACCAAAACACAATGAGAGTTAGTTAAGAATTAGTCAGAATTAAGATGTTTGAGCAATATTCAGTATCACTCATAACTAATTCAGGAACTTGTTCTTATATTTTAATGTGAAATTTAACTAATCTGAAAACTCTAACCAAAATGTTGAATTTTCTTGTAAAAAAGGTTTACTAATATTTTTATTTTACGTGGCTCAAGCCCCAAAACAAATCTATGCTGGACAACGCCATTCTTTCTGGATAAGCTCAACATTGTCTAGTAAAGTTCTCAGTTAAATTCAGGTCTAGAAGCAGGGCTGTTAGTAAGCTATAAAGCAACTCCTTGTCATTCTGGTATACTTCCAAGTTCATGTTTCTTGCTCCTCAGGGTAAATTTTTGCTTGCTTAGGTTTTTTTCCATTATCTAGCTAGTCTCTGGAGAACTGCTGGTGTGCTTTTTTGGTGGTTTTTTTTTTTGTTTTTTTTTTTTTTTGCCTTGCTTTGCTTGACTTTTTAATTTATACTGCCTGTTTGTTATGGTTGGACATTTCCAGATGTTGAAAAATTAGAGCATCTGGTTAAAAAGGAATACAAAGATACATACAAAAGCTTGTCACAAGTGTTCTAAGATAGAGAAAAATTGTAAAAAATGAAACAACCCAATTACTTCTTATGTTATGAGAAGTAATGTATAGATACATAATAATTGTTTTAAATATTTTTGAGAATTATTCTAAATGTAATTCCTTTTTCTGTAGCATTGGCATCAGATAGCGTACTTCTGCTGCATTCTAAATCTGAATTGTGCGGTTTTTTTGTCAAGAAAAAAAAATCACTGGTAACTCACTTTAATTTGGTCACAACTGAACATTGTTAATAAAGAAGATCTTTTTTGGAAGGATTTCTGCAAGCAGTTTGAAAACATGGCATATGCAGGTGGATCTGGCCAGCAGCTGAGAGACCAAGCAATAGCCCTTAGTGGCACTCAGTCAACACCACTGTCTCACTTGGGTCTCAAAAGTAAATCACAACTGGTGATAAGTTTGTGGGTTTTTTCTGTTTACACCTGATTTTTTTGTTGTTGTTGTTATAAATACTTGCCAATTAATTTCATTTCCACATGAAGGACCTCAGTGTTTTTTCTTCTAATCCTAAAAACTACACATTATTTAGTTATTAGTATTTGTGTAAATGGAGAGGAAAATGCTGGAACAAGGTGGGAGACTGTATCACTTTCTCTGCAGATTTCAGTGACAGTGGTTGATTTCTTGTTTGTTCAGCATAAACGAGGTTCAAATCTAATTCCTCAAAATATCAAACCAGCCATGTAAATGCTTCTGTTGTCCAACTCACAGAGAAGAAAAGAATAAAAATTATTATAGAAAAGCTGTTAAAAGGAGATTTAAGTTAATAACTCTCCAAAGATATGCAGACAAGATGCCTGCAAAGTCTGCCTGGTACTGTTTTAGTGGATGTGCAAGGCTGTACCTGCACTGGTCCAGTTAAAAGACTGGAACCTAAACAAGAATTATTCTTGCAGTTACAAACCTGTGCTGGTCAGCACACAGTAAGAGTGGGTTTGATTGTATTGTTGGTAGGTTCTTAGGTCTGTCTCAGCTCCTATAGGTTTTGGACAGGAGTGAGGGTTTTATTGCATGGGACCATGAATTTCTCTTTGCAAAAATTTTTATAGACAAATATAGCACAGGACAGAGTAAGAATCAGTGATGGGTTTACATTATTTGCAATCAAATAGCACTGAATACTGCCTACCGTGTACCTTTAAATCATAAATGACCTTGGTTTTCTTTTACTCTATTTTTTACTCCTGAGCATGACACTGACAAGGACTTTTTAATCCATCAGACAGTTTATAGACCCTTTCGTAGTCACAAGAAGCAAAAAGCATCTGACTAGAAGGGAATACATGGGGCAAGTTCCTTGCTGGCTATAATTTTGTTGTCATTTCAAGTATTGTGGTAGTATAATTGATGTGACAGGACTGGGCTTTAGACTTGGTCCCTTAGCTTGTGCTCACTTTCAGTTTTAGTCTCTCTCTGTCATTCATTTTGATTGGATAAGATTTAGGTGACAAACATATGCATAGTTTTGAGGCTTAGAGTAAGTGCACATAAAATTCAATATTATATGGTGATATAATGTATATAAAGCTTACAGTTCCATGGAAAAGGTAATAATTGGTGTCACCTTACAATACAAGGCAGTGTAGTGTGCTGATCACATAGCCAGCAGGAGGTTCTTTTTTATTAATATTATAATTAAATGATTTTCTGGATAAAGGCCAAAAACAGATGAGAGTTGATTGTGCCTTGTCCACTGTTGCTTGGCTCTATTAGTTGCATTTTCTAAAAAGAATTGACTTGACATCTTGTTTTTACAGGTTGTTATTGATGCCTTCAGATTGATCAATGCTAATATGATGGTCTTAGGACATGAACCACGACAAACAACTTCAAATCTGGGTCACCTAAACAAGCCATCTATCCAGGTAAACCTAGTGCTGCTAGTCCTGTAAATTGCAAGATTTATTTATCAATTTTTGGGAAAGGTACTTAAAACAGTAGGTTACAAATTATTTATTGTTCTCCCTGTTGCATTTTTCCACATGCATTTATAATTGATGTGATTCATCAATGGACATGTGTATGTGAGGGGTTTAAAATTGAGCCCTAAATTAGCTACCCAAGGGTGAATGCATGTATTTAATGTGTACAGCAAAGACTGAAGTATAAATTATGGAAATGCAAACTTTAAAAAGTGACAATAGATGACATAACATGTGATGCAAGACAAGTGCTGTTTTCAGTCCTGCTGAAAAACTGCTGCTTATCAACATCTCATCTTTCTTCAAGTTAAGTTACTCACAAATAAATTATGGAAAAAGTTCTCTCTTTTCTTTTTACTGTAAGTTTCTAGAGGTTCTTACTCATTATGTAATCTAGATTAAACCTTGTGTCTTAAATAATTAATCCTCGATTTTTATGTAATGCAGTCATTTGCTGAAAAAATGGTGGAGGAGGATATTCAATGGATAAAATAGATGCTTGATTGGCTTCTGCTGTAATGTTTCTTTTGAATACTCATTTGTGAAACTTAAATATTCAGAATTTGATTTCTGAAGTTGACTTTCGCTAAAAAACCAGAAGTTTTGGTCTTCACTGAAGCAAGCCTTGATTTTCAGAAATAGCTTCTATCCTGAAATAAGTATCCTCTGGAGTGATTAATGCTTTTATCCCTGTCATTCTTCTTCCTCACTGTTTTTCCTTTAAAAACTCTTCCCCCTTACTATGGGTTCTAAAGGCATGTGTCCTTAAACCATGGAGCCCAGTTCCTGCTTTTGTTTCCATTACTTGAACAATAGAAGTAATATCTTGCTAGGTAAACATCCAAGAAAAAAGACCGTCCACTAGTCAGAGCAGAACTGAAATAATGGCTGAATTTGTGCTCTGGGAGAGTCATTCTTTGAGAGGTCCTAGACCACCATACGCTTATCTGGTGAAAGATAAGTTGGGTTTTTTTTTTACTACTACGTTGAAACTCTTTGCTGTTAATAAAAATGCTAGCAAAAAGGCATCTTAAAATTAAATAGTGTCTGCTTCAGGCTGTGTTTTACTTTTGATTTTTGAATTGGTCAAAACTGCAGACAATAATGAGTATGAAATATGCAGCTAATACTCTTGATTGGATGTAGACAAGCCCATGCTTGCATGTTTCAGGGCTTTTCTAACTGGGCTTTTCTAGACCATGTGTAATGCTTTCCCTTGGAAACCCCTACAGTATTGTTCAGCTTCATTATTTTAAGATCACTGTCACTACAGCGTGGCATATTTTGGCCATGGGATTTTGGGTTTCTGTTATTAAAATGGATAGTTTTTGTTTGTGTTGATTTTTTGCAAGCTGGCAATGAGCTGTTGCAAATGTCACTGTTATGATAAAAATCATAATTTTAAATGGTACTCTATTTCTAAAGCTGCAAGAGCTCTTGCAGTGTTGTTTTATTTTTATTTTAAGCCTTGAATAAAATTCTGACCCAGTTGAGGACAGAAGAAAACTAAATACTGATTTCAGCTGGGCTAGAAGCAGGAATTACTTAGAAGACCTTACTTAAAATCTCAGGAAGAAGAATAATAGAGTAGTACATGCCCTTGGTTCACTCCCTTTTTGTACGTTTTTTTCTTGAGTTCCCTTATCAACAGCCTTTTTTACAGTTGTTTACCTTTTACATTTGCCCACTCTTTTAAAGGGTAGTTTCTGGAAGGGGGGAGGAAGGGAGAGGATAGTGGGAGAAGTCAAATCTGTTTGTCAAACTTTAAGAACTTGAGGAAACTTCCTAAATATCTACACATGAGTTTATACACAAACACCAAAACCTCATATGCAGTAATTTTGAGTGGGATAGGAAAATGGCAGTGGAAATTACTTACAGTTAACAGTTTAAACTATAAATTCTGTTATTGATAATAAAATCTGTGTTTTACAAGCTTAATTAAAATAAGTTGCACAAGTAATGGTTTTATGTAAGTGCTAATTCTCGTAACTTTTCAAGTAATTTTTTATCCTTGTATATGTGTTTGCAATAGAATTCTATTTAAAATGTATGTATGAAAACATTTTCAGCTTTCATAGAGATAATTCTGTAATGCTGAAATATTAAGTTGCACAGGATGCAAATACACATTCATTTTGTGTAGCTGTAAATATATATTAAATTTAAATAGATGGAATGCTTGAAACAGAAGATTTATCACTAATTCAGCATATTTATGTATGATTTATTCTATCTTGTTCATAAATGTAAACTTCATATGTGAAATTCTATTTGAAAATAGACCCTATTAGTTGTGATGAGGATTGATCATAGAATTTTACCTCCCCAAATATTAATACAATTCACCCTTAAGTCATAAATGTAAAAGGAAATGTCTAATGCAAGTGAGCAAAACAGAAAATACATGCATACAGCTACCACTAAAACTGATCTCAGTTGATCAGATTGTATTTGCAGAGGGCATACTTGTAGTGAAAAAGGTGGGAGTTTTTTCCTTCATTTACAGTTAAAAAATAAAATTAGTGTCAGTATCCAAGGTTAATTTGATACACATTGTCTAACTGAGGTTTTTGCTTGCTTCAGTTAATCCCTCTTCATGTTGTACCCTGGAGAATTAACTTGGGGATGTTGACAGTGGTTATAAATAAATAGATAGCAAATAGTCTTTTGTTAGTAACAGAATATTTTAATAGGAGTGATAACCACATTTATTGAGAGAGGAAGGATTTGAGAGAAATATGTTTGTGCATATGTATCGGTCAAATGTTTGAAGGCAGTTACCATTTTTTCTTATTATAGTTGCTACTGTGTGAAAAAAAATATCTGTGGTTTAGAAATAGAAAACATAACTGTCAGTTAATGAACACAAAAAGAGAAATAGAACCAGGTATATTTACTTCATATCTCCTGGTAATTTCTGCATTTTTTTTCTTGGTGTTTTTCCCTTTATTTGAGTCATCTTTTAAGGTGTTTATATTGAAATGAGCTTTCTCCTTCTGATATTTCTTAATTTCAGCGGTGGGTGATTTTAATTCAATTTCTCCCCTAAATTTTGCAGGCACTAATCCATGGACTAAACAGACATTACTATTCCATCACCATCAACTACAGGAAGAATGAACTAGAACAGAAGGTAATTGTTTCAGCTTTAATTCAGAGTACCACAAGCATTATACAAACTGTTGTGGCAATATTCTGATTTCAATGGCTGTTACTTTCAGAAATTGTTTAAACTCTCCCGGAATAGGTGGCTTCTCTTCCAGAAAGCACTTGAATGAACAGTCATTGTGATAAAACTTTCTAAAACCACATTCTAATGACCATATTAATAGTTTGACAACATTTTTGTCCACCTCATTGAAAGTTGTCATTCTGTTCTCTGTACCTAAGTTTGTGCAAAGTTTCAAGTTTTCAGTGATGAAGCTGAAAGACATACTAGCTGCCTTCAGTTTTCACAGGCTGGAATTCCTGAAGCTAGGAGAATTTTTAACTGTGTTTTCCAAAATGGAATATATAACCAAGGGATGTTGGGTTTTTCCTTGCTGTGATCACTTTGACAGAAGGTACTTCCAGTTGGTATGATTGCAACTCCCCAAGACGTCACTGAATATCAGGAAGTAGTGATGTCCTGCATTTACAAGAAGAAATATTTTGGAGTTACTGGCAACAAACATTTTTTGCTACTTTTGCATCAAATGTCTTCAGGTTACATGCAAAATCTAGCTTGAGAGTCTCAACCAGGAAAACAAAAAGGAAGGAACAAAGCTTATGTATCATCTACAGAAGTTAATTCTTGAAAAGCCAGATTCTATCCTCTGTATATGTTCTCTGATATGTCTGTGCATTTTCATGGCCTTGTTAGGGTTATAAATTGATATCAAAGCTTATGATGAAATGATCAGAATAGTTTTTTTACAGAATTCAGACTTTCTGAGTTACAAGTAATAAGAAAAAAAACTAGTTTCAAATAGTGCAGGAATATGTGTGCAAATTAAGGAGTTGGAAAGAATGTGTGAAATGCACAACCATTTTTAGTGCACTATCAGACTTCCAAGACCTCACTGTTACTGAGATGAGTAACTGATTGAACATAACCAGCTCTCTCAGGAAATGTCCATGAGGCTTCCAGGGGGTTATTGTTTCCAGTCAAATGCAACAATTGGCCAAATCCAGTCTTGTCTGAAGTTCCAAGTGTGTATTTTCGTCAATGGCTTTATAAAAGTGAGTTATTACCTTTGCAAGTAGGAGAATAATCTTGACCAAGTTAGAAAGACTTTAATCTGTGAGGTAACAACTCTCTCTCACATCTTTCATGAGGCAGCTTCATACATATCTCAAACCCCCCTCATGATGGTGGTGATCTGTTATCTCCATCTGTAGTAACAAAAGTACATGCTTCATGTATTAGATTAGGAGCTCATCACACCAAACCTTAATTTTAAAATCAAGATAGCCTAGCTAAACTGTCCATATGCAGTTTGCCTACGACTCCTTCTGTCAGCAGCTAAGATCTTGCTAACACAAATTATGACACAAACTTTCTTCTCAGTTCACATGTTCCAAAGCTAGGTTGCTTTGGAAGCTCTACAGAGGATGAAACAGGTACTTTTATTCAGGTGATAGCAATTACAGGGATTACCAGTTCTCAGAAATGTCTAGTAAATGTTCACAAATTGAAGGCAAGCTGAAACTGTTTGCTGAAGGGGTCCTCCCTATAGTCATCAAGTGTGCAGGAGATCCACAAAATACACTTCCTTTATTCATGAAAATAAAGAAATTGCTATTGTAGCTGTTCCTTTGCTCTTTCAAGATGACATGAAAGTGTCAAGTAAAACCTTTCAAATATATGCATTAGTGCCTGCCTTTATCACCATCAAATCTCTGCACATTTTATCCTATGTTTTTTATGCTTGCTTATTCTTTATGAGGCAAAGACACACAAGTCATGCTTTGGTCACTTTCAAAGTCTGTTTTACTGTCAGTTGCTTGCATACAGATCAGATAATCAGTGAAGCCTGTGTAACTACTTTATGAATTTAATCCAAGCATTAAAATCTTTTTCAACTTCATCAGAGGCCAAAAGCTTCAGCTATTCAACTATATGGCGGCTAAAGTATTCAATTTTATCTTAGCTCTGCTACAAGGCAATTGTGCATTCTTAACCTGCAGCAAAAGTAACAAATCACAGAAAACAAATCTATGTATTCCTGTCAAAGTTAATGTGACCCATGTTTTCATGCCTCATTTTCATATTTAGGATTCAAGAAGTTCGATCCTTTAAAAGTATGCAAATCTATCTTCTACTGTAGTAGAGTACTCTAGTAGTTTATCATTGTATTTCCTTTATTTAAACACTGACATTTTAAGATCTATTTTTTTTAATATTCTTCTTACTATAAATCAGTTGGCTGTCAAAGAGATCTTCATAGTATTCTGAAAGTATTTTGTGGTGAATGCTCTAAAGAGGTTTTGTTTTGCAGATGCTGCTAAATTTGCATAAGAAGAGTTGGATGGAAGGTTTGACACTTCAGGACTACAGTGAACATTGCAAACTCAATGAAACAGTAGTGAAGGAGATGTTAGAATTAGCTAAGAATTATAACAAGGTATTCATATCCCATAATGATAGTATAAGTGTAGCTGTGTTTACGAAGTGAAGAAATTAGTTACCTAATTTCAGAACAAATTGGTTATCACAAGCTTTGTTCAGAATGACTGTAGTTTGTACTAATCAGCTAGGTATGGTTTCTGTGGGAAGTTGCCAGATTAGCTCCTCAGGCACTGCCACCAGACTTTTGCCCTAAACTTTTGTCGAAGTGTTGAGTTACATGCTTTGCTTTGAAATGTGAGTAATCATAATCATGTTGTGTTTTTACTTAGTGACAAGAATATAAGATTTCTGTAGATCAAAATGAGCAGTCAAATTTTTCAATCCTTCAGTCAAGGATTGTTTGATCACTGTGGCAGAGTAAAGGTTATTTATCTGTGTCAGTCTAGTAGATAGGCTATAAGTATTTAGAATGCATTCCAGAGCCCAATTCAATGTTCTGTTTAGATATTTGTTATTGGTGAAGAAGAAATTTGTTATTGGTGTTGTAAGAGGAATCACAGCTGCTTGTACTGTTTTAATACTGACACACTTAGAAATATTTCTTACAAATACTAGATCTCAACAAACATTCTGTGAGTAGTAATCATGTCAGTATTTCTTAACAAGTGTTTTTTTTTTAACTCCTCAGAAGTCCTTACAACCAAAATTCAGTATCACATTCACTAGTTAAGTTAGTGGATGAACTTCATGAAGACACTGTACTTGAAGGCAACATAACAGTATCAAAATATATTAAAATAAATTACTTTAAACAGTACAAAAATTGAGATCAAATCTCCAGTAGTTGAAACCATATAGAAATGCTGGGTTCAGTTCTATTATTTTAACTGCTTTCAACTATCTTTAACTATTGATACTGCTCATTTAAGATTTTTGCTTACTAACATTTTGGTGAATGTGTGACAATAAAACCATTCATAAGTATTTGCCTTGATCTTTTGCACTAACACTCAGTAATTAAAACCACGTCTGCTGAAAACCTGAAGTACCTTTCCTTTTGACTTTCTGAAATGTGTTGCTGTTTGATTTTTTTTCCTTTTTTTTTTTTTTAAGGAACGGAATTGTATTTTGAGAATCTGTGGCTTGGGAGAAAAGTAAATGAAATCTGAAACACTGACCTTTTCTGTGTTTCTTTCACAGGCTGTTGAAGAAGAAGATAAGATGACACCTGAACAGCTGGCAATAAAAAATGTTGGCAAGCAGGTGAGGTGTGATGAATTAGAGTGAGGTGGAATGATATGCTTCGTTCATTCTAAATACTAATTCTTTACATGTGCGGAGGTGATTTTAGTTCTACATGTATGATATTCTCAGTGCTTCAAATGATAAATTTATTTTTGTTGGAGGTCATGCAATGAACAGGTCTTTGACTGTAGGTAATTGGCAGAATGTCTGCAAGCCGTGTTCTATATGTGTTTTTATTACATGCTGAGGAACAGTGTTGAAATTTAGTAGTTTTCCCTTTTCCATCTTCATTTGTTTTAACTTCTACTAAGAGACATAAAGATATCCAAGTCTGTGTCAGAGAGACCCAAACTGTGAGACACTTAAAAATGGTGATCATGGAAACAGAGGTTAGGGTGGTGTGTTTGTACATTATCATGTACATTGTCATGTAAAGAGCCAGCTCACCCCTGTCTTCAGTTCATGAACACACTGTCAGTGCTTAGCTCTCAGACACACTTGGGAGGTAGGCTCGGTTCCTTTGTATTGGTGTTTGAGGAAAACTGTTTAGGACCACAGCTGAAACTGAAAACACCCACTCAATTCATTCCATCCCTTTGCAATGTTAGGATATAATGTCTTCTTGAAGACTCAACAAAAAACTATTTCTACATTTGATTTGAGGAAGGTTGAGGAAATGTGCTCTTCTGAGCAAGGGGAGAGTAAAGGAAATTTTTAAGAGCTTGTGTTCAAGAAGGGCAATGAAAACAAGAAAGAGCTTTTAAAATATCAAGTGTGTCCTTAAAGAACCAGTACTTATTGTATTGCTAGTAGCAGTAGCAGAATTTAAAAGATTCTGGATTGCTCTTATGTGTCAGCTTCTAGCAGCAATGTCATAACACATCTGCACTATTGTTCAGTCACTCATGTATTTCTGTAGCATTCAGAACAATGGAGTTTATGCACACCTACACATACATAAATATATACATATAAGTATGTAAGAAGACTTGTATTTTAAGGGTTATGATGTCATCTCAAACAGAACCTGAGCTTCGCTAGTTGTTACGCATACGTGAAAAAACTCTATTTTGGAGCAGTTCTTCAAAAGGAAAAGAATTTTTTTCCTGATAAAATGTTTAAGTTGCTTTTAAATTTAAAAAATGGTTCAGTGAAGTAATTTTCAAGTGGAATTTTTTATGCAACTTAGATTAAAAGCTTTGTAAACAAGCAGCCACTCACACTATAGGGATATTATGTTACTGGGTGTATAATTTGTTAGGAACCGAAAGAATGTTGGACAACAGGTCTAAACTTTGAAAAGGAGTTATTTAAGAAGGGCAGCATACACAGATTCAGTAGCACTCTTCTATATAAATTTAGATGTTCATTACATTTTGACATAATTCCATCTTTAAAGAAGTTACAATTCCCATGCATTATTGTCTTCCATATTTTAATTTCTTTACACACAAGAATTGCTACAATAATACTGTAATAAAGTTTAGACATCTTTTTGAGGTATGCCTGATATTTTTGCAGTATTTGGAGATTAATTATTTCATATCAGTGATGAAACTGAAGAAGTGCATGGGTATGATTTTCAACCAGAAATAATCTTATTGTTGCATGCAGATGCCCACAAATGCCTACATCAGTTGAGTAATAGTGTGTAAAAATATGTATTTTCAGAAAACTGCTCAGACTTAACATTCAATTCCTAAGAGCATTTGACAGGGCATTGTTCATGTTTCTATGGGTATGGATACACTCATTTTCTTGCAGTCAATGCAACTATTCAAAGACTATGTTAGATTATGCCTGAATCTTCACAGGATTAGAACACACATTTGCAAAGATCTGAAAACAAATTGCAACATACCAGAACTAAGATTAAAATATTGGCCTTAGCGAGATGTATAGAAAAATTCACATGTTGTGTGTTGTCCTTAAAACTAACTCAACAGCTGCCACAGTTACTCTTGATATGCTGGATAGAAATTTACTTCCTAAGCCTATCCTCAACTTAACTGTTAGTACAAATTAATAAAATTTTGTTTGTGGGAATTCAGTCATTTGCTAGGTCTTCCTAGAATGGAAAATTTAGGAGCATTACTGGCCTGTGTTCATTAACTCACAGACATCTTAAATAGACTTGAAGTAAATGAAATATTTCAGAGACGTGTTTCAGTCATCCCTCTCATGGCATCCTTTGTATTTCAGGACCCTAAACGTCATTTAGAAGAGCATGTGGATGTGCTGATGACCTCAAACATTGTCCAGTGTTTAGCTGCTATGTTGGATACGGTTGTATTTAAATAACTGATTTACCGTTGGTGATACTTTCTGTGTATATTTGTTTATTGTTTCTAATACAAAACAGAGACTGTTGAGGCTCTATTTGATTAAACGGAGACATCTGACTTCATTTGCAATGTAAGTGCAGCACTATAACACCTCTCAGTCTCTAATTGTGCATTTGCTTCAGTTTCTTTATGTCAAGGTCCTCACAGATTCCAAAGCATTCAAGAACACAATGTGGGGAAAAAATTGAGTACCTTTTCATTTAATATTTTGGGGGGGGGGGGGGCGGGAATCAGTAAGACATATATATTTTGATTGTTGCAACACAATAAAAATACATTTACAAATCTGTCTTAAGTTCTGGACAGTGTTTTTTGAGAAAGGACAGCGGGAATTAACAAACTAGACAAAGTGTTAGTAAACATTCATTTTCCCCCACTGTAAAACTACTGAGATACTAATTGCTAGGAAAGCAAAAATTCTCTACTGGAATTTGGCTCCCATTGATTGCCAGTTACTCTCATGGAGATTAAAACAAAAAAATCATAGTGCTGAATTCTGAGGATGTAGAAAACCAAAAATGCTGAAAATTCCTCTGTCAGTTCCCTTTGAATATTATTCAAACCCTAATATCTACACAAGACAACTGACCTTAAGAAAATTAATTCAGTTGCTGGTAACTGAATCACAGAACTCTCACAAGCAGTGTCATAAATAGCAGTATTCTGAGAATAAACATTAAAGTGACAGAGGCTGTTCTATGTTACATGAACCCACCCTCCTGTGAGAGAACATACATGAGATGTCCATATATATAAATATGTGGAAAGAGTCCCAACTAGAATATGACATTTTAAACCATTTCTACTGACTGGAGAGGGAAACGCTTGCAGGAAGGCAGGTGGGTTGCTTGGTTTGAAGCAGGCAAAGCCAAATATCTGGGTTTGGAGAGTGACTCTGGGTTTTGAGAAGGGACTGACTGGAATTTTTCGTTAGGGTTCTTTTTTTCAAGTGTTGGATGTTGCTTATGTTGATTTGATTATTTTGTCTGGGCAGAAGTTTTCTTTTTCTCTTTACTGTTGGTTTGGGGCTTTTTTTAATAAAGAGCAACAGTAGTGGCAGGCTATCTGCAAAACTATCTCTTGTTGAAGATAATTTTTTTAAAATTCACTTCTTATTTGCATACTAAGGAAATAACACTTAAATTGTCTTATTTTCTGGCTTATGCCCATATTTACTTACACTTTACCATTCAAAGATTTTTCTTTTGTTTGAAATTTCTTATTGAAGCCTTTTAATTTACTATTTTAGACTAACTCTCTCTCAAAGTATATTTAGCGTGCACTTACTTCAGAGGGAAACATGCAGATTTTTGCAGCTGCCCTCCTTATGGCCTTCCCTCTGCCCCCACAGTAGGCAGTGGAATATCAGACTGGGAAAATGGAGACATACCAAACCACATTTGCCTGCGTGTAGTTAAATGGAAGTTCTTTCTGGAGATTGCCACTGCAAACCTGCGGGTGGTTGAGGAGGGCTGCAGTCAGGCCTCGCATTGCCGGCTGCGCGCCCGGGGTGAGACGGGGCAGGAGCTGATCGAGGAACCTGCCCTGGGGCTCGTCTGCCAGGGGGGCTCTGCATCCCTGCCGCTCTCTACTCCCACACACACGTGTAACACCACGAGGGAGACAGAGTTTGGCAGGTCGTGGGTAACATGGCACTGCAGAACAGGAGAGGAGCTAGCGCAGTGCTGCAGTGTATACATGCGTGAGAGGCTGGTGTAAGCAGGGAGACAAACCAGTGAGTCTTACATATTCTAAATTAATTTTGACAAATGTACATCTTGCAGAGGGTAGCTGAAGGGAGTCTGTTGGAGACGCAGATCTCCCGTAGTATAAGCTTGTGCTGTGGTACCCTGCTTTCTATTCACTCCTCAGTTTAACTTGGAGACACAATTTTCCATTTACCAAGATGTTACATGAATAATAAAAAGGCAGGTTTTTGGGGCATCCTTCCTTATTTTTGTCCAGTGCTTCAGGAGCTACACAGCGGATTTGGAAGAATTGTGTGTATGCCGTAACCTGAAAAGCAGCAGCCCATATATGATGTTGGAAGAAGAAAGATTTTCAAGCAGCCACCTTCTGAGCCTCCAGCCGCAATGGAGCAGACCTTCATTAGCAGCATGACCCCTTGTCACCTGTCAGCGTGAAGGACGGGCATATTGTATTAGCAAACCTCACTCCATTCTATGACGATTCTGTAACACCACCTGCCATATCCCCCCTATTATACCAGTTTAGGAGTTGTGCACTGAAGATTTTTGGCATATATTAGCACTTCCATGTGATTGGCAGTATACCACTGAATTCATTGCAGCTCTGCATCTATATGGCTGTAGCTCTGCAATTCAGGGCAGCGTTTCAGAGGGTTTATCTGCATTTCGGTCCATCTCCTGCCTGTATAAGTCCATTAATGTTCTGTTGTTGCAAACAGGGAAAGGGAAGGGTGAGCACTGGTGAAACAAGTGTTGGAAACATTAGTTAGAACTGATAATAATGAAACCGTTTTCTTAACACTGAGAGAAGGTGTGTATGGAAAGTTGCATGTGCTGAACCACTCGAGTAGAACAGTGAACTGCTTGCTTTTTGCTTCATAAATTGTCTTATTAGAATAATTTCCTTGCAGAGAGTGTGTGTATGTCGGCATCTATGAAACACCAAATAACCAAAGTAGTTCACGGTTAAGAAACAGAAAAATAAATGGCCACGGGATTTGAAAGCAGTGAAATACACATTCTGTCAAGTCATCCTGGTTCTAGTCTTCTCTGGATTTGAGTTTGCAAAGTTTCAGTCTGGCTTCAGGCAGTTATGCCGTGGTTCGGTTTATTATGTGGTGGTTCAGGCTGCATTACCTGTCAGTGAAATTTGAAGCTGGCTGCTGATGTCACCTGGGAAGAGATGTGGTCTGTAAAATACCTGAAGTCCAAACCACTACGGGGACAACACTAAGAAAAATGGAACAGGAGAGCTCCTGCCCGGTCAAAAAAACCCGAACCCCAAACGCACAAAAAAAAACGAAAAACAAACCCCATGCTTTTAAATTCTCGGGCAGGCTTCCCTAGAAGAGAAACTGAGACTGGTGCTTGGCCAAGGCGGGATGGCGAGCGGGCCCCCTGAACTCTTCAGGCTCATCCTTGCACCTTGGAGGGTCCCGCTCTCAATAGCGGGGGGCTCGGCCGCGCACCCCGCGGGACCCGCGGCCGGTCCCTGCAGTCACCGGGAGCCCCCGCCTGCCTGGGAGCGCAGCCCGGGCCGCGGAGACCCCCCTGGGCAGAGGGAGCCGGCGGCTCCTGCCGCAGCACCATCGAGGTTTGGGTTTCTCAGCTCCGATCGACCCCGCGGCCGGGGCGGGCCGCGGCCCCTGGCAAGGGCGCTGCCAGAAATCTGCCCCTCCCGAGAGCTGCCCGCGGGACTGAGTCACTGAGGGAAAGCAGGCACCGAGAGGAAAGAAATCCGGAGACGGGTGGGGAGGTGGACGCCTTCCACGCTGTTTTGCTGATAATCTCAGGCATTACGGCTCCCAGATAAAATATTTATTTACTAAAGAACCCGTAAACATCGCGGCAAATACATTAGGGCACTTCGGCTGCGGGGCTTATGATTATTTCAGAAGTTAAAAGAGATGATACGCGGCCACTGTCAGCGGGGACGGAGGGTGTATTTTCCCCCGCGAAACAGGCACGGGTGGGAAGGGTGGGGGCGATGCGCCGGGGATCGCTCAGAAGAGCTGGGGGAGAGGGACTGCGCCCCGCTGGGGACAAACCGCGGGGGTGAGCTGAGGGCAGCGGCCGCCGAGCCCCGCGCTCCCCTCGCCATCGCTCCCCAAAGCGCCCAGGACCCGCTCTTCTCCCTGACGCACAAAGGTGGGGTACACGCGCGCAATATTTGGGGAATCGCAGGGTTCGGATTTATTTTGCAGCCGTAGTCAAAAAAAAAGCAAAAAAAAAAAAGCTAGAAAGGTCACACAATAATGAGCTCTCACAGCAAACACACTATTCCCTTCCCCCTTTCCCTTCCTTCTATCTCACAATAAAATCATCTCCTTCAATTTGCCATGATCGTCGCGACCAGGAGCCAGGTGATTATCCTAATTAATGTCTATCTAATTAAATTACTGTCAGCGGTTAACCAATGGCAGAAGCCGTTTCATCCTCTCCACAAGCAGCAAGATCAAAAGTGAGTCTTTCCTGATTGCTGCATAGTGTCAATTGGCCAATCTCTTCTCCCTGGGAAGGGAGGAAAAAAAAAAAAAAAAAAAAAAAAAAAAAAAAAAAAAAAAAAAAGTAAATCAAACGTTTGGGAAGCATTTGGTAGATGAAGTGCTTTCTGCCTAGTGTGGGTCCCAGGATGTCTAGCTTCTGATACTAGGAAGCCCTTTCAGATCCAGGGACTGAAGGGTTATTACTGTGGTGCTAGAGCTATGCAGCTGGAGCATTGTCTTTCTCCCTCTATCATGCTCTCCAAGAAATTTCTCAATGTGAGCAGCAGTTACCCACATGCAGGCGGATCTGAGCTTGCCTTGCATGATCATCCCATTATCTCGACCACTGACAACCTGGAGAGAAGTTCACCTTTGAAAAAAATTACCAGGGGGATGACGAATCAGTCAGATACAGACAATTTTCCTGACTCCAAGGACACACCAGGGGACGTCCAGAGAAATAAACTCTCTCCCGTCTTGGACGGGGTCTCTGAGCTTCGTCACAGTTTCGATGGATCTGCTGCAGATCGCTATCTGCTCTCTCAGTCCAGCCAGCCCCAGTCTGCTGCCTCTGCTCCTAGTACCATGTTCCCTTATCCCAGCCAGCATGGACCTGCTCACCCAGCCTTCTCCATCGCCAGCCCCAGCCGCTACATGGCTCATCATCCTGTGATCACCAACGGAGCTTATAACAGCCTCCTGTCCAACTCTTCTCCGCAAGGCTACCCCACGGCGGGCTACCCGTACCCCCAGCAGTATGGCCATTCCTACCAAGGGGCACCTTTCTACCAGTTCTCCTCCACCCAGCCGGGGCTGGTTCCCGGCAAGGCTCAGGTCTACCTGTGCAACAGGCCACTCTGGCTGAAATTTCACCGGCACCAGACGGAGATGATCATCACGAAGCAGGGAAGGTAAGCCACCACGCGGACCTTTCTGGGTGTCGGGGCTGAGCCGCGGACTTCGCCGGGGGAGCCGCCCGGAGCCTCCGCCGCCCCGGCGGAGCCGTCCCCCATCACCGGGGCCCCTGCCCTGGTCGCCGGGAGCTCCGGTGCGGGTCCCCGCCGGAGTCGTTCCCGCCGGAGCCGGTCCCTACCGGGGCAGCCCTCTCTGCCTCCCCGCAAGTTCCCGCGCCCGCTGCGCTCAGCCCTTCCCCGCGGGAAAGCTCGGCACTCCGGGGAGCGGGCTTCTTTTGATTTTTATTTCCCAGTTGCTATCGGGAGCCGTGAGGATAAAGCACAACGGCTGGGTGCTCCGCGTGTGCCTGTCGCTGCCGATGGCTTGCTTTCCTTCTTCCCTTTATTTTTCTTTTTTTTCCCTTTTCTTTTTTTTTCTTTTTCTTTTTTTTTTTATAGGCGCATGTTCCCTTTCCTAAGCTTTAATATTTCTGGTCTCGACCCTACGGCTCACTACAATATTTTTGTGGATGTAATTTTGGCGGACCCCAATCACTGGAGATTTCAGGGAGGCAAATGGGTTCCTTGCGGCAAGGCGGACACCAATGTACAAGGCAAGTTCCTCCAATTAACACTTTTCCCGACACATATGTAGGTGAGAATGATTAATTAATGCCTTTGCGGACTGGCTCTGGCGACTTCTTAAACGCAAATGGGCCAACGATGGTTTTTTTTAAAAAATAGAAAAAAAGGAGGGTGGAGGAGAAAGTAAAAGGTGTTCGGAAAAAGCTGTTTTAATCCTTTTCGTTTAAAATTAAGGGAGTTTTGGCAGTAAAATATTGCCCACTTAACGGGGTTCTTCACCCTCGTGTGCAGATGCAGCAGCAGAACCGGGGTACAGACTAGAACTGTGATGTGGTTGTGTTTTTTGTTGTTTTGCTTAGGAAACCGGGTGTATATGCATCCCGACTCCCCCAACACGGGAGCCCACTGGATGCGTCAGGAAATCTCCTTTGGGAAACTAAAACTTACAAACAATAAAGGAGCATCAAACAACAACGGGCAGGTCAGTGGGGGAATGCAGACGCTGCCAGAATTATTTTTATTTCTTCAGTTAAAATCCTATCGTTTCCGAAAGGACGTGTATTTTTCTTTTTTCTTTTTTTTTTTTTTTTTGGATCGTGTCGTTAGGTGAAAATAAAAGGGGGGTGGTGGTGAGAAAGTCCTCCCATTTCATTTTGCCACGGGCCTTGTCGGCCCTGAGCGCGTTGCCCAAGCTGACACCGCTGTCCAGTGCGGCCGGGGAAGTCCGCAACCGTCCCGGGGAGGCGGCGGCCAGCGGGCATCGCTCTCCTCGTCCTTCTCGCTCTAATTTCTTCTTTTCTCCCCGCGTCCCCCTCCCTCCTTTTGCCATGCCTGACAGATGGTGGTTTTGCAGTCCCTTCACAAGTACCAACCTCGCTTGCATGTGGTGGAGGTGAACGAAGACGGGACGGAGGATACCAACCAGCCGGGCAGAGTGCAGACATTCACGTTCCCCGAGACACAGTTCATTGCCGTCACCGCCTACCAAAACACCGATGTAAAGAGCTCCCTGGTTTATTCCCCTCGCGGTCCCCCCGCTACCCGCAAGGCAGCCCACCGGGGATGGCCCGGCTGCTGCCCACTACCCCGGGTCTCCGGCGCCGGGAGATGGGGCTCCCTGTTCCCCGCTTTGTGCCAGCCCTCCCTGGCCATCTCCAGGGCGGCCGTAGCCGCTCGGGCCGCCTTCGCCTCAGGAGCCCCCTCCGGGTGCCCGCAGCGGCATCGCCCTCCCGCCAGCATGGGCGCGATCCTGCCCCTCCGCCCGGGGCTGGGCGCTGGCCCGCAGCGTTTATCTCCCAGTCGGAAACAGCTTAGTTAGCTGTTAAGCTGTTAGCTTAAGCTTTAAGTCTGCAAAGATCAATTAACATCCTCATTGATTGCGCCGGGGGTGACGGAGCAACTTCCTCAAATTAAAAGCTCGTTAATGCCTGGATGCGTTTCGGAGTGGTCTGGCTTTGCTACAGACTGGTGCCCCCTTTTCAAATGACATATGTTCAGTCCACGTTCTCACTTTAATTATTTTGCTCCATGCAAATGCAAACTCCTAGTTATCGTTCTGCTGTACGTTTTGCCTAATTTCTGGATTTCAGCATATTCATACCCATGCACTAGGAATGCTGAACACATCTCAAAATATGGGGTTAAATATTGATTTTTTTCGTACTTTTTACAACAACGTAAATCTTAAAGTTAGACTGTGAAGTCTATAAGCATGCCAGAGCTGATTTTTCACGGTTAAAAGGCAGTATGATTGACTAGAGTAAAGCTTGGTCCTTTAAAAACGTGTTGGCTGCAGTGTGGTATATTTTTCAGGCTTTCACAACGTGTGCTCTGCTTCTCTCTTTCCCTAGATCACACAGCTGAAAATAGATCACAACCCTTTCGCAAAAGGATTCCGAGACAATTATGACACGTAAGTAAACCGGATTTTTACTACCCTTCTGCCGGCTGCACACACATGTCAAAGGGGGGAGATTTAGGATGAGGGCTGGCTCATCTCACACCGAGATGTGTAATGTCAGGCTTTCCTAGAGCCCTCCGGGAGGGAAGCACACGCCCGCTCCCGCACAGGGGCTGTCCCTGCGGCGAGGCCCTGCGCAGCCCTGAGGCCGCTGCCGCGCCCGGGGCCGCGCTGCCCGCACCCGAGTCCGCATTTCGCTTTGGCACTTGCGGCGGTTTTGTTGTTGGTTTTTCCTGGCACGTATCTTGGCGCCTCTTTCCAAGCTTCCGTTCCACTTGCGCGTAAGGGCTCCGAAAGAAGCACCGGAGCAGCAGGGGCTCGGTCCCCGGCAACCCGCCGGGTCTGCATCGTTCCGAGGTCCGCAGAGCCGGGGTCCGGAGAGAAATGTCTTCGTCTCGTTTTATTCTTCGCCGGGGTTGAATTTTTTTTCTCCTTCTCCCTTCTGGGTGGAGCTAAAGCCTCGGAAGTTTTAATCGCGGTTTGTCCCTGTTCTGCCTCTGCCCGTCCGCCTCCGAGGCGTCCCCAGCGGTCTGACCCCGGCCCTGACGCCCGCGCCGCAGGCGGCCGGTGCCCCTCCGACTGCGGCTGCGGGGCGGCATCAACACTCGGCCCCCGCCGCCGCCTTTCGCGGCCCTCGGGACAAAAATGGGGCAATCCCGGCCTGCAGGCCCTGCAGGCAGGCTTCCCCTGGCCTGGGCTACTACCCGCCCGGCATCCCCTGCCCAGCTTGGGGCAGCGGGACGTGGCGGCCGCAGGGCTGCCCGTACACCCGCAGGAGCAGACGGCAGGGATTTTGGCTATCCCGCAGCAAGCTCTGGTCTGTGGGACGGGCCCCCGGCTTTGAGGAGGAAAACCTTTTCGTCTATAAACTGTGGGGGGAAGCGGCCTCAACTGGCCTGGAGCGCCTTGTCCCGTGCGTATCTTGAGCGCCTGCTTGAGCCTCTGCGCTGGACCGCGGTCCGGCAGCCACCAGCAGCAGGCTTGCAGGGCAAAGGTGGAAACGACGCCCAGAGCTGAACTAGTGCGAGAGGGGCCCGGGGCCGAGCTCCAGCTCTCCCCAGGGAGCCGCTTGTGGTGCGGTCGCTTTCCCCAAGGGGCAGGGGTCGCCGAGGCTGTGGCGGAGAGCAGGTCCGCCACTGGGAGGGCAGCGGCGGTCCCTGGTGCCACAGAGGGCGGCAGCCGAGCCTGGCTGCTCTCCGGGAGCTCTGCGAGAGTATGTGAGGCCTTGGGAAAGGCCTTCGGCCCCAGCCAAAAGTGCTTTTCCCTTTTTGATAGGAAAAAAACTTTATAGGGCGTTACTTGAAAGGAGACGGGGGGGAGGGGGAAGCTTCAATGTTGTCTAGCACGTTGAATTTGTTTAAGGGCCAAGTTTATTTTGGATAAGAAATTCCAGGAGGCGTGGAGGGTTAATTAAAGCACAGTTTTAGCCTGAATTAAATACAGATAGTAGTTATTCATCCATTAAAGTTTTTATAATGGCAAATTGCAGCCCAGCATGGGAGAATTATATATAGGCCAAGCAGGGAACACTGGAAGTGTCTGGCTTTACATTTCCTACAGTAGGTGTTTAAAGATTAGCTTAATTTAAACTCAGTAAAATGTTGATGGTTCGTCTGTGACTCCCAATAATAAGTGTTAAACAGCCGATAGAATTCCGTAGTCTGCCACTCATGCTGCTCGCGGCAAATGACCGGGCTGGCTGCCTGTTGCACGTGTGCTGGGACCGGTCAGCGTGTCACCGCGCGGGATTCCACGCTTTTGGGTTGTGGGTTCGGACCGGAGAGAGGGATTTCAGCCCCGTCAAGGAATGGCCAACCGGTTCCGAAAGATTTGCTCTCCATGCTTGCCCCCGTCTTTCCTCTTCCCCGTTAAAGGCCCTCGGCACTGCTGATGCCAAAGGCCAAGCCCGGAGGGGAGCTCAGGCTCCCGGGCAGGGCCGGAGCGCGCTGGGACGGCGCCGTCCCGTTCGTCCCCCGAGGGCCGCGTTCGGCCGGGTGCCGCGCCGAGGAGGGCGCCGGGCTGCGGCGGACACCCAGCTCTCTCCCCTTCTCTTGGGCAGGATCTACACGGGCTGCGACATGGACCGGCTGACGCCTTCCCCCAACGACTCGCCCCGCTCGCAGATCGTGCCCGGGGCCCGCTACGCCATGGCCGGCTCCTTCCTCCAGGACCAGTTCGTGAGTAACTACGCCAAGTCCCGCTTCCATCCCGGGGCAGGAGCCGGCCCGGGGCCCGGCGCCGACCGCAGCGTGCCCCACACCAACGGGCTGCTCTCCCCACAGCAAGCCGAGGACCCGGGGGCCCCCTCGCCGCAGCGCTGGTTCGTCGCCCCCGCCAACAACCGCCTCGACTTCGCCGCCTCCGCCTACGACACGGCCACCGACTTCGCCGGCAACGCGGCCACGCTGCTGTCCTACGCGGCCGCGGGCGTCAAGGCGCTGCCGCTGCAGGCGGCCGGCTGCGCAGGGCGGCCGCTGGGCTACTACGCCGACCCGTCGGGCTGGGGGGCCCGCAGCCCCCCGCAGTACTGCAGCAAGTCGGGCTCCGTGCTCTCCTGCTGGCCCAACAGCGCGGCGGCGGCGCGCATGGCCGCCGGCAACCCCTACCTGGGGGAGGAGGCGGAGAGCCTGGCCCCCGAGCGGTCCCCCTTGCCGGGTGCCGAGGACTCCAAGCCCAAAGATTTGTCCGACTCCAGCTGGATCGAGACGCCGTCGTCCATTAAGTCCATCGACTCCTCCGATTCTGGGATTTACGAGCAGGCCAAAAGGAGGCGGATCTCCCCCTCGGACACCCCGGTGTCCGAGAGCTCCTCGCCCCTCAAGAGCGAGGTGCTTACTCAGCGGGACTGCGAAAAGACCTGCGCCAAGGACATCGGCTATTACGGCTTCTACTCGCACAGCTAGGCGCGGCCGCCGGCCCGCCGTCCTTTTGCACAATAACTCCTCCGCGTTAGCGCACTGACCCCCGCCCCTAGCTGCCCCATCCGTGCCCCGGCCCGGCAGGGAGGCAGGCAGGCTGAGCCGCGGCCGCCGCCGCCTCCCCGCCCCGCTCCCCGCCCGGCCCGGTCCGGCGGCGCCCCGGGGGCGCGGGGGGCACTGCCGCACCGAAACCCACTGATCAGTAGGATGCTTAGACTCTCAAATCGTACAGCGCTTCCTTCCTTTTACCACGGATGGATTCTAGGGGAAACAGTAATAGTGGGGAAAACAGCCTGTGAAATGCCTGTACATAGTATTTATTTTATTGTAACAGATTACTTTTCTTTGGTTCGGTTTATTTATTTGTTTGGAATTTTTTTTTTTGTTTTGTTTTCATTGTTAAGTCACAGAACTTAGATCCTGTTTAAATTTCTTTACCCCATTCCCCGCTCCTTGCTCCCTCTTCCTCGTGCCCCTCCCCAGGTAAACACTCTTCCTAAATGCCTCTGGAAATGTCGGTGGTCCATAGCTGTAGCAGCAGGTAATGGGTTTCTCACTTTCTCTCCAATTCCTCGCATGAAATAATTACGTGGCGCCCTGGGCTAACACAGCTAAGGAATAGCTCAGCTTTCCCTTCAAAAGAACAGAAATACGTCTCATAGGAAAGTCGATTAAAGGGGCATAACGCCTTCCGGAAACAAAATTAACCGCCTCTTATTTTTTCTTTGAAAGGAATAGCTCGAGATCAGCAATATTATTATTTTTGTGGAATCCCCCTTCCCCTGCCCCCAAGTGCCAAATCCATTACTGGTCCCTGCAGGTGCCAAATATGCTAACAAACTATTTTCAAATTTCTTTGCAGTTCCCCCGTCTTTCTTTATATTGCTGTAAATCTTTGTAATGAATAATCTAAAAAAAAAAAAGAAAAAAAAAAGAAAAAAAGATATAGACGACTGAATTGTTGGTAACCATAGTGTAGTCCAGTGAAGATGAGTTGTGAGTTGTATATTTTACTGCATTTAGTTTTGGAATTGACTTTTTCATAAAGTAGCTAACCGAGATCTGACTTCCTGGGGAATCAAAAGCACATCGAAAGAGTGATCATCCTTGTAAATCTCTTATTATACTATTGAAGGAGAAGTAATATCCCTCCAGGACTCCCTCCCCGGCGAAGCAGAATAATAAGTCTTCGAATTTTGAGTAGCAAATCTATACAATTAACGCATTTTTATATGGAAGAAAAAAAAAAAAACAAACCAATTACGAACTGAAATATGCATCGGGCTAAATATTCAGTCTAGATTACACTCGACGGGGAAATTTCCTAATAGAAATTCAGGGTCATAAACGTGTGTATATTTTTGACTCTTCTGTAAATCGAATGTTGTGATTTTTATATTTGTTCTGTTACGTCTGTGGAACTGAATAATTTATACCAGTACATGCTCCATTGAGAAATGTTTCGGTTTTTGCCCGTTTGTATCGTCTGTGTATAACAAGTAAAATAAACCTGGCAAAACGTTAACGTCGTGTTGGAAAAAGCACATAGCCGATTTGTAAGGGCTCGGGTGGGACCAGGGGGAAGAGGCTGGGGGGCTCTTTCGCTCTGGGCCCACCGCGGGGCTCTGGAGCGGGAGTCCCTCCGCTGCTCTCCCTGACGGAGCCGGTCCGCTTGCCCCGCGTTTGTCCTTTTTTGGGGGGGTGGAAGAGCGTAGGGGACAGCGCTTATACCGCGTGGCCAAGCGTGGAGGTTTGCAGTGGGTGAAAGAGGGAGATGAAACCCCGTCGGTTTTTAGAGGTTTATAATTATCCCTGTGTTTGACGCTTAAAAACCCTGACAGCATTTTGCAGGCGGGAGAGGTGCCTGGCGCGGGGCGGGGGGTGCCATCGCTGTCGGAGCAGAGGCGAGGGACGCCGCGCTGCCCGCCTGCAGCCTCCCCTCGCCTTCCCCGGGCGGGGGCTGCCCTGGCGGAGCCCCTCAGTGCCCCCGAGGCGGGGCCCCTTTCGGGGAGCAGCTTGCCCTATGCGCCGGAGCGGAGCCCCCACTCCTGCAGCGCCGCCTCTCCCTCGGCGACCTTCCCGGGACTCTGCCCCCTGTAGAGACAGCCACCTGTGGGCTTTAGGACAGGCACCTGCGCGGACCGGGTCCGCAGGGGCTGGGGTAACAGGCCGGGCTTGCTCTCGGTTCCGCGGTGGGTAAAGCGCGGTGTGGAGCCGTCAGAGGTATTCTGTCCTGCCGCGGTATTGACGGGGGACACCTGAGAGCCCCAGCTGCTTTCCGTCCCCTCCATCCCCGCCAAGGTGCGGGCCCCGAGCGGGGCCCTGAGCTCCCAGCGCCTCCGCCGCCCTCGAGGGCCCGGGCGGCCGCCGGCCTGCGCCAGCTGCGGGGAGCGGCGCCCGCCCCGCGGTGCCGTCGGGCTCAGGGCCCTGCCCCGGGACCCCACCCGGAGAGGGGCCGTGAGGGCAGTGCCCCCGGACCGCCCCTCGGAGCAGCGCGGGCGGTGCTCGCCTTTCCCCAGGCGCCTCTTCCCAGGCGGCGGGGGCCGGGGCGCCGCACGCGTCCCCCCGCGCAGCGCCCGCACCTCTCCGCCTCCGGCGGGCCCCAGCTGCCCCCTCCGCGGCGCCGTGAGGGGCTGTCCCGGCGCTCTGCCCGGGGCTTCCCGCACCCTAAATAACCCATGGCGTGCTCCCGACCCTCCTTCCCCGCTCTCGGCCGGCAAAAGCCGCCCCTGCTCTCCCGGCCGCTGCCAGTCCCGCTGCGCTGCCCCCCGAGAGGGCAGGGGGAGCGGCCCGAGGCACCGCGGCGTTCCCCGCCCGCGTCCCCTCTGCCGCCGCCGTGCCGGGGCTGCTGCCCGCCGGGCAGTCACCCCGGACAGACCGCTTTTCAGGGAGCCTCCGCCAGGTTTTATTTAGCGGGGCTTATCCAGCGGGTCTGGAATAAATACGTAACTGTGACAGGTCTGAACAAAATTCTTTCCTGTGCGTGAGTGGCTGATGTTATTCCATAACTATTTCGACAGGATAATTCCATAACTATTTGTGCAAGAGACTGGAAGAGATAAGGGCTGCAGAAGTTAAACAGGCTATTTCCTGTCGGTAGGTCACTTTATTACTATTATAATTTTTTAGAATAACATTTTTAGAGGTGCACCTGTATATTTGCTAAACATATGTTTACCAACCCGTTAAATTGTTTGCGTTCACTGAGGAGTGAATGCGCGGGTTCTGACCCGGCATGTTTAAAGTGAAGCGCGTGCAGTTTGGTTGAAGCAAAGCCCCGTGTATGAATTTGTTAGAAGAGCAATTAATTGCATGAATTTTACGTGTAGCTTGTATTATTATTCTAGGTATGTTGAATAGGTTTTAATTTAATTATTGTGTAAAATAATCTATTCAATTGCCCTTCCTTTATTTAATATAACACAAAATCAAGCTTCAATCTGTAGAAAGTAATTCAAAGTTCCTATTGGTAATACTTTCTATGATGTTTCACATTAATACTATATCAAATGTAATACATTACTCTCTACAGATTTTGCACGAGTACGCTATGCATATTTGATGACACATTGCATATTTTAACAAGGTTTTTAATGACTGATTGAAATGTTTGCTAAGATATTTTTTAAGAGCTGGAGGAGAAATGGTTGTGGAAAATGTGTGTAATAGAATAGTGATAAGGATGGGAGGGTTTTGATTGACAGTATGAGGAAGCAGATGGATGACTAGGTAGGTCAGAGGTAAAGATGCCTTTGACAGCTTTTTAAGTTCCTTTGGCCATTTTGGTCCAATGAATCATGCAAAACATGTGTACATTACCAAACTGATGTCTCTGCATCGTTTACTGTTGGAATCCTCATCTTTTCAAACCCACCCTAACCTTCTTTCATCACCACTTGACGCGCTATGTCTAAACTAGATTGCAAGATCCTAAGAAGGCAAGAATCTGTCTTGTATTACTTGTCAGCATAAAAAAAAAAAAGAAAAAAGAAAAAAAAATAGGGAAAAAAATCATGTAAACCTATGGAGCTAGAAGAACAACTGAGACAGATTGGCAGAATAGGCATAAGGTGGGACACGTTCTTCTTAATTTTCACTGTCTGGTCATCACTTCCCTCCTCTAGGTAGTGCTGAAGGGAGATGTGGTGAACAATGATTTTTCTTTTTTTTTTTCCCCAAATGGCATAGTCTGAATTTTCATAAGTCTGATAAGAGACCTAATTGCATAATTTTCCTTTTAACATTATGCAGAGTGCTGTTGCTATAGTTAAAATGGTTTTCATTGCAGTCTGTTTTTTCAGGTGCTTTGCATGGCCCTCACAAATTACTTTGTCAACTGGAATTGCTCTGATTTTTCCCTGTAAAAAGGTTACCGTTTTTGGAAATCTTATTTAAATTGCATAAGACAATTTTAAAATCTCTGTGATGCAAAAAAAGAATGTGTGTGTATTGGGAAAAGCAGAAAGAAAGGATTTTGCACGAAAGTACACTTTCCAGGTACTTTCTGTGCAGAATGGACACAAGTTTTCCTTCCAAGTATTAAAACTTGTCATAAATGTGGTTTTCAGTAGGGAATGTGTCGCTTGCTAAGATACGGGGGCAAAGTCAAAGAAAAAATATTGAAACAGCAGAGTGATAAGTAGAGGGAAGGCAGCAGACTGTTTGCATTCAGTACCCAGCTCTTTCCAGATAATATATTTGTGGTAGGTCTGGAGAGCCACACAGCTTACTGGTAACGTTTCATGCTTTTATCAGAATGGGTATTAATCTGGAAATGCAGACAAAAGCATTGCTTATTTCAGAGCATGGTCCCTTGAAGCCCATTTGTTCAAAGATTTATGCCTGAAAAAGCCAGATATTGTTTGAAATATATGTATTTAACTCTTAAATTTTTGAGCACATGTAATATTTTACTTCTTGGATGTAGGATAATTATGAATCCATTAGAATCCAAGGCTGCCATTGCTGATTAGATGTAACTTTTGACCTTATAAAATATATTACACAATAAAGCCAGCGATGTTTTATTCATGCTATCACTGTGATTTTTCATAGTTGGAGTGTTTCTAATTCTAAGGGCCTGATATGAGTATGAATGATCTTGGTCTTAAGATGACTTTTTAGGCCAATTTTTTTTTTGAAACCAAAGGCAAAAAAGATGAAAACCTTCAGATATTTCTGTGTAAAACTGTCTATACTATTACACAGATATTAAGCTTTAAATAAGAAACAGCTGATAATGACTTTGAATCTGTTTTAAGAGACATTTTAGGTAAAATGTTGATAGCTTGTAAATGTGTATTTCTGCCTTAGTCTCTGATCGTGCATATGAGTTCATATGTGTGAACAACGTAAAGTAAGAGGTCAGTCCTACAAAGACTATTCACTTGTCTAAAAATTCACAGACATAAATGTTTTCAGGATCAAGGCCTTTTTCAATAATTGTGATAGTCGTGTACCTTGAAGTGACTGACTGATTTAGGATACACTTAATAATTTGATTTTTTTAAAAAATATAGTAGAAACATTGATGAGTTACCAAAGCACATCATCCAAGCTCCCACTTCAGTAATTTGAAATATAATTTTTTGGCTTGTTTGAGTAATTTTTTTTAAACTGATGGCACTGGCACATAAATTAAACTTTCTAAAAGTCATGTCAATTTCTGTGGGCCATGCTATGAAATTCAGTTTTGTAAGTAAGCTTCTTTCTTTAACCATATTTGGTTTCACATTGGCTGCTTTTGTTTATCCAGAAAGCAGATAGTGGTCTGGGACTGAAGGGTGAAAGAGCAACACGGATATTTTGAGTTGAGAGAAATTTTATGCTGCTGAAAGGTGTCCTAGTTTAGATGAAGACACCCACCCACTAAGAATTAAACTGAAATCATAAATGTAAGCTAAAATATGTATTTTATGATTGATCAACATCCTGATTAAAGCTTATTTCCCTTTGTGGAAATGTTTGCTGTCACATTTTTGACTTCCAACTCAAAAATATCGGTGTTGCTCTCTCACCCTTCAGTCCCAGACCTCCTGCTGGAGACACTGCAGAAATATGGTGGCTGCTCCCTATCCCTGGGGAAAGTTGTGGCTCACCCTGCATTGTCTGGGAAGTCCACTCGAGGGCCTGGCAGGAGCAGCTCCTGTTTTGCCTCTTGCTCTGCGGTCGGTGCCTGCACATCACCAGCTGAGTGACAGAGACAGAGCCCCTCCCCGCACTGCAGCCCCCCTCGGCAAACCCTCGGGGCATCTCCCCTCTCCCCACATTCCCACTGCTTTCCCACTGTGCTTTTAAAGCGTGAGGGGCTTGTACATAGGTGTTACTTTAAGCTCTGTGTGAGCTCTTTCCTGGAAGCTCAGTTTGCTCTTACATAAGGAGAAGGAAACTTTCCCTTGAATTAGATGCAGGCTACTGAGGAAGAGGTAAAGGGCTTTGCTTTCTATTATTGGTTCCTGACTTTCCTTTGGAACCTATCATGCGTGAATGATGAGGGTAGGGACATTTTCAAAAATCTCCAAGTGGTTTAGTCACCTGTGTTAAGAAATTATGAAAATCTCACTGAAAAATCTCCAGTGCTTGTGGTTCTAAATGACTATTCTTGGGCACAGTATTGAGCAGTTATTTCAGTTATGCATTGAGCATGACATTTGTTGCAGAGTTAGGGTCAGAATAGCATGAATTAAATCCTCATCTGGTGCATAGTTATGTCATTTCATGGGCTTCAGTGGTTCAATACTGCTTTGTATTGAAACAATCTGATTGTCTTCTCTTGTGGTTTAGATACTAACCAAAGCAGGTGCTGCTTGATGGAAAGAATAGGACCAAGTACTAACTGATAAACAACCTGACATACAAATTTGTTTCTCACGTGGTAACATAATTATGAAATCGTCAACAGATATCTTACTCTACTTACATTTTTGTTTTTCACGGTTTAGATTGTAAGAAAAATTGAAGCTTCCTTTCTGCTTATTGTCAAGGTCAATTCTGATGAATTAACTGTCTTAATGATTGAATCAAAAGCAAATTGTTTGGTGTGTGTAATACAAGAACTTGCCCCCTTTTGGGGGCAATATTTAGGCCAGCTATATTCTTTTAATCTAAAAGCGTTGCTCAGAAATTGAGTAGAAAGGAGTTAACCAGATATTTCAATTCTTCTTCTAAGTGTTTAGGATTTTGTAATGCCCAAATCCTTTTCACCTTCTTTGAAGTGTTATCTAGTGTAGCTCATTTTTTCTTTGTGTTTAATACTAAAAATCTTCTGATGCTAACATTTAGCATTGTATTTTTAAATCTTTCAGTGTTTCAGTTGCTGTATTTCTATATACTGTTCACTTATAACTTCTTTCTCATCACTATATAAATAAAAATTATTTTAAAATAATTTTTAAAAACATTGCAAATGGGTTCATTTGTATAAGCAGATATAAACTGAAGTAATGTGAAATGCAATGGCAGAAATAAAATATGGGCCTATAAAATGAATGTAATTTATTTTAACGACATGTGCAGGTAAGATTTCTTCAGGACTATATTGCCCCATAAGCCATTTAGTCAGATGTAACCTAAAAGGCCAAACCCCAAATCAGTCCATTACTGATATATGTTTATTTTTAAAATACACTGTAACTGGAGAAGCAACACAAATGATTGTCCTGTAACAGTGTAAAGTTTAGTGTATATGTGCACATAAGTTTTTTTAGGATCAGGGCCCAAGTCTCTTCTGCTTTGGCAGTACTCTCTGTTGTGGGTTTTGGGGCTTTTTTTTTTTCTCCCGGTAATTAAAATGCAGTTCTGTCACTGCGGTCACATTTCCCAGTTATAGAGGGACAAGGGCAATGCCTGTGCTAAATACACAATGTGCTAAACAGTAGCTATATTTAATTTTGACTTTGTTTTAATATCTACAGTTGCCTCAGGATAAGGATCTAGGAGATTTCAAGTGTAGTTCTGTGTACTCAACCCTTTTCACGAGGGTTGTTTTGCTGTCAGCTCAGCTCTCTGAAGTCACTTGGATGGTGACGGTGCTATTGCATGGGAAAGGCTGCCAGGCTGGTGGGTGCAAGGGCAGGACAGCAGGAAGCTGGTGATCCCTTTCACAGGCAGGTAGGAGACGGGCTTATCGCTAACCCCAAACCTGCTCTCCAGAGCTGTTTAGGATAATGCATGCGATCGCTGAGTTCCTGCGCGGGGAAGCAGCAGAGCTCCAAGCTGATGCACATACACCAGTAGTCCCCAGGCAGCCTCTGGTCTCTTCCCCTGCTCGATGTCCAAAGCTTCCCAGGAGCTCCAGACCCTGCCTTTCTCTCCACCATCCTTTTCCTTACTGGGGGGCACTGCACTGGCTCTTCCGTGCTTCTTGTGTTTAGAACCAGGGCATGCAGACGAGTGCTTTCTCTTGCAGCTCCTTCTGTGGAGGATGCTCAAACCAAGAAAGCCTTGCTCAGGATTACTGAAGAGGAGGAGATCCATGCAAGGCTGTTTTCTTTTGCACCCAAACTTCTAAATTTACATTTACATACATTTTTTTTGTGATTGTAAAGGGTTTACCTCATATAAGACATTTAACATGACATATTTAATAAGAATCTACAATGTAAAACATTTTTAACATTTTTAATTGTATTATCAATGTCCGTTTCTGAGTTTTTTCTTCAGCAGCTGGTTACAGGTGAAGTCCTATTTTTATGGGTGTTGCATTATAATTTATGGGGCCTCTGCTGATCTAACTTTGATTTGTAATAGCTTTTTGACTAAAAAAAAAAATAGAATTTTAACACCATTTTCAAAAAGGTTACTGGCAAGAGAATATCTTAAAATAACCTACTTAAAATTTATTATTTTATAAAAATGTTTAAACTTGTGAAAAATTGTCATCCGCTCTGTAATTGCAAGAGAAGCGTGTCATGTTAAGCCAATATAGAGCCAATCTATAGGATTAAATATTGTCTCAAATAATATTACTTCTGAATGATAGAAGAACATTCTATAACTATTATGCATATTTTTTTTGGTTACACATATGTGCTGTTTTGCCCGAGAAACACTGAGGTTCATGTTTTTTGGTTTGTTTTTTTTTCCCATAGAAAAACAGCATAATGCCGCTTTTTCTTCTGTATTTTTCCCAACTTGGTGTCCTCTTATTATTCATCAGAGATTTAGGAGCATCTCAGCTATTGCTTTTATTCCATGCCATCATATTTTTCTTTCTTTTTATTTTGTGCAAGATTAGGTTGCTATTATTATATTTGCAATGTCCTTTGCAGAGTTTAGTCTTGTATTACAATGCCTGCAATGACAAACCACAGCTAGTCTGAGACTGGGAATATTTTTCTTGAGTGTCTCCACCATCAGTCTATGGTGTGTGTATGTCAGTTTTACCGAAAGCTTGGATAGGGTATCAGCTGTCACTGAATCTTGTCTAGATTTATATTCTAGCTGTAAACCTCACAACTGTGTGAAGACTAGCCTCTGCAATCTAGGCGATGAAAATTCGAAATTCTTCCTCGCGGCTGTTACTAGTGGCTTTGTTTCTGACAGCTTCTAATTTTCTGTACATAATAAAATCAATTATTTTGCATGTATATGCTAAAGCTAGAGGCTGTTTTTTGACTGTGCATGCTACAATTAGTTATGTAAATAGCAGCATATGCTACAAGTTTTCAGTGCTCACCCTGTCTTTACAGAAGTGTTGGCTCAGGCTCTGCTTCGAAGTTAGTTGGCAGAGGTGTTTGGTTCTCCATGGCTCAGGCTTTGAAGACATTGCTTTCTTCGGCAGCTCCCTCTCATGTTTAGTGTTTCAGTCTGTAGTACCTGTGTGTACACCAAAGCCAATGCGTGCCTTGAATGCCTGAGGAATTTTGGTAGTCAGACTTTTAAGCTTCCATATATTTTCCTTAATTCATAATAGGGGTAGGCTGGTAATTGTGTGCTATTGAACACCGGCTGTTTGTGTACATCCATCTTCTCCCTATCTCATTTAGACTATTTCTTCAAGTTTGAACTTACGTTTCTGCTTCATGATTTCTAAACCAGAACTTTCCAGAGATTCTGGGGTATTTAATGAAGTTAAATTATAATTTATTCCCATATGAAACCCTTATTATTGCTGTCTTTTCAATATCATCAAACATTTTTGTTTATATTTGCAAAATACTTCATCTGCAGAGTATAATCCAAAAGGTAGGTTGCTCTCTACAGCTGCTTGAAAGGAGGTGGTAGTGAGATAGGGGTTGGCCTCTTTTGTCATGTCCCAAGCAAAAGGATGAGTAGAAATGGCCTTACTTTGTACTGGGGAAACTCCAGATTAGATAATGGAAAAGAAAAAAATCATTGAAAGAGTTAGGCATTGGAAAAAAATTAGGCATTGGAATAAGTTTCCCAGGGAGGTGGTGGAATTCTTTTTGGAAATGTTCAAGGGGATTCTGGATGCGGGATATGGTTGAGGGGTGATTTACTGTGGTGCTGGGTTGGTGGTTGCAGCAGATGATCTTGAAGGTGTCTTACAGCCTTGATGATTCTGTGATTCTGTAGAGCAGGATGTTCCAAGTGGTGTTTAAAACATGCTCACACGCAATTGGCTTTCTCTGGAAGATTCTTCTGGAGCACTGATAAAGCACCCAGTGTGGAGCAGGTTTTGACCTCTGAATCTTAAATTACAGACTTTATTAGTATGAGTCAGAAAACCAGACAAGTTTGTTAAAGTCTATTGTCTACCACTTTTCTGGTAGCTCCTTATATAGGGGTGATACTATTTAAAGAAAATTACGGTTAAGAGTTTATGTTGTGGCACCTACTAATAGAGGATATTTGTTAGATATGCACATTCCTCCAGAATTCTTTAATAAGGTCAACTTATCTCTTAAGTTAGCTCTGTGCTAGGACTTTTGAGAATTATGTATCTTTTGCATTTATGTGATAACACCTTACTGCTGAGGGCATATGATAGTAAATCCACTATGCAATAGTAAACAGGAGCTTCATGGCTGCTGTCAGACTGAATTTAGGTGCTGTGAAAAGCCTCTGAAAAAAATAATTCCAACAAGATGTGGGAGAAGCCAAGCCCCTACTGTGGATTGACCAAAGAAATCATTAGATGTTTTGAAGACTGATATGCTCATATCTAAGGAGTAAATAATTCAGTCTGCTGGGGGCGTAAGACTGAAAATATGCTGAGTCAACATATGTCATCATAGGTGAGGAAAGATCCTAAATCTAACACAGCAAAATAATAAAATTCTTTTTCTGATAAAAGGAGCTGGCATAGTCTGAAATGTGAGAAAGAAAATGCTATAGCACAGTTTAATTGATGAGCTGGGTTAGTAGAATTGCAAAAGGAGAGATCAATCATAACCAATACAAGCCACTGTCTTCCATCAAAATCCTTTGTCTGCTGTCTTCTACCAGGGACATTAGCTAATGATTATATGCATGGGACCTCATATTTTAGAGAAAGACAAGGGTTACTCCTTGAGCTGAAGATTTTAATTCCTGCAATCTGCTAAACTGTTGCATTTCTCTCTTCTTTGAGGGAGGGTTTGTTAGCACACGCCTTCTACTTTGTCATATGTAAAGTATTCACATCTTTCTATTTCTGAATGTGTATGGTGGGTCTTGAAAGAGGAAATTCCAGTGACAAAGTGATCTGTTGATCTAATAGCAGTTAGTTACAAATCACAGAATCATAGAATATCCTCAGTTGGAGGGGACCTACAACAACTCTTGAGCCCAAATCCTGAACCCAAATCCCAAATCCAGGACAATCCCAAAACGCACATTATTTAACTAAGATGTTGATAACTACACTTCTTAAAATTCATTTTTTAGCCCTTTGTTCAACTTAAATTTATCTTTTAAAACCCATACCATTAAACATGCACAACATCTATGCATATGCAAATACGTAGAAACCAACTATAATTATGTTAATTATATTATTGATAAGGTAAATGATAAATGTAGACATCAGTACATTAATTTGGTCTGATTAATGGCTCGAAATGCTGCTTTTGTAAGTATTTTTTTTCTCTGAAATCAAACCTATTCTCCAAATGTATTTAAAATGTTAATAAACTATTAAATGAACAAGTAACACTATATTCAACATTTTTACACCATTTCTACAGTGGGTAAAATTGTAGTATAAAGTTGGTGTATACTCGATAACAATTTACATGTTTATTTTACCATCTGGTAAATGTGTAAACGATATTTTGAGAAGCACATTTCAAATTCACTTTAACAACTTATCCCCGACAATATGTATCCTATCTCATGTACTGACTGGAAGGATTTTGAAAACCTCTCAGAGAGAAATGCAGTAACAAAACATTTATTTTTTTTAGTGATGAGTAAGATCAAGCTTAGCATCAAGTTGGAGGTCTTTCAATATTTAGGAAGGATTTTAGTGCATTACTGGTGTCAAAGAGAGATTTCAGACTGTTTTACACACTATGGTATAAAGATATCATATCATCTTCCCTAAAGAAACCATAGGGTGCATAGGTAGTAATAACAAAACAAATAGAGTTTGCTATGTTGTTGTATAACTGTATTGTATCCTTTCCAGGGGGTTTGAATTTGCTATCTCTTGTGTCTAAATATGGGAAGCTCATTATTAGAAGTGTTACATTGAACCCCAAGTGAATTGCTTTTCTCATGTACTTTAACAGCACTTTGACACTGCAGCCTTCTGCCTTTTTATTTTAGTCTTCTGTTTATTGGTCTCTCTGGATTAAATTGCAAGCACTTTCTTAAATACACCAAACTAGAGAATATACTGTTGTAGCTCAGCTTTTATTCACCCTTTCCTAGCTGTTACTAATCTTAACTGAAAAACAAAAACTCAACAACCCTCCCCCCCAAATGAAAAAAAAAAATCCAAACCCCAAAAAAGATTTCCTTTTCTGCTTCCCCAACCCCCTCCAAAATTTAAAAAACCCTGCCCTGAAAGCAAGTCTGCCTGGAGAACACCTCCACACTAATGACCATCTGGCCAATCTGCAAATGAGGTTTGAGAGCAGATTTCAAATGTAGGCACCAGCTAGTCTGTGCCTTGCATTAGTCCATTAGAATTTAAAAGATTTGAAAGCATTTATGCAGCTAGAGAGCAGGCAGGTACCCTAACTTTGGGAAATCAAATCTTTGTTCCTTCCAGGGCCTAAATGCCTGGTACCTGATCAGCAATGCTCCTTCAGAGTTTGTGGCAGCCAGCTTTGCTTGAGTGTATACACATTATAATGGGCATCAGTCTTTGAAAAAGCATTGGTGAAAAAACCCATAAAAATTATTTGTACAATTTCTAATTAACTTCTGTACCAAAGTTAATGAATTACAACTGTCATATATTTTTATTTATGTGTTATTCAAAATCCTGAATAGTGCAGTCTAATCCAGTCCTGGTCTTGAGTAATCTGAGAAACCTGTGAGCTGCTCTGATTTTATGTACGCTCCTAAAGTCAGGTTTTAGCCCAATAATAATAATAAAACCAGGTTGTCATTAAACAACAACTTTAAACTTGAAAAGATGTTTCTATTTTTGAGGTTAATTAAGCCCACTCAATTTAACATTACTGTTTTGTTTCATTTCGTATTAAATATTTCACTGATGAATTTTAGGCTTAGCATGTATTTTCTCTTTTTGCTTGCAGATATTAGACAGGACCTTTCCCATTTGTAAATGAGCACAATCAAAGATAATCTACTTAGCAGACTGTTAAAGAAATATCTTTACTGTTTACCTCTCTTCCCTTTGCTTGCTTCTTGTTTTGTCTCAGCTCTTTGATAAGTGCTGTCAACCTTATGTAAAGAATAATTTGTTATTGTGTTTCCAATGATAAAAAAATGGATCCACAAACCCTTTAAAGAAAAGAGCAGTGGTTGTTAGGGACACCTACTGCTACAAAAGAAGTTACTACAGGAGCTAATTATTCGATAGGTAAAGCCCGAGCTGAGAGCACCTGGAAACACGCAGAACTGAATCTGAGGTTTGTAGGACCAATAGAAGTTTTAAATATGTACTGAATTTGTCTTTCTTTTAAGATTGGCTGCTGGTGTCTATATTTCAGAAGCAGGTGTTCACAAAATTACTCAGATGCTTAATATGGTGCATAACTGGAATCACCTGGAAAAAATGAACAACACTTGGAAAATCTACTTGACAGAGATCTGGAGAGGCATCCTGAAATGATACAGGTTTGAAGGTAGGCAGTAAATGGACAAAGCTTTGAATAGTGGGTAACATTGCTTCTATTGTTCTGTATTAGAATTTTAATATTGCAAGTTGTAAAATGGAAAGTAGTTTAGTCTGTAGCTATTTACTGTCAAACATGGTGCTTGCAGCCAGGAGTGCACCTTATCCCATGATCACACTTATCATGGTGCATTTCAAGAAAAAGGTCTCCTGGCTTGCAAAATGTAAGCTGTTTCCCTTTAAGTGAAAAAATATCCAAGCCTACTTAAGAATGATTTAATAAAAAATGACCTTTTAAAAAAGTAAGTTAAAATTAATATTTATTTCTTGTATTGTTAATATCTGGTATTCGTTTGCCTCAGATAATCCCCTTTCCCATGCTTTTCTGTGTGTCTGCTTATTTAAAAAAATTGCAAATATCAGACTATATATTCGGTACTCAAACTCTTTTAATTATAATTTTAAAATTAAATGTGACATTTTATAGATTTTGATATTGACTAAAATGGACCTTTTAAAGTGACATAAATACATAAATTGAGATTGATAAATTTATTTCAGACTACCATATGGGAAGGCTGATTACAAGGGCATGTGGAGCACAAAGCCAATTAAAGATATTCTTACTTCTTACTGTGGACCATTGCTGCCCATGTTCCTTGGAAGCTAAACTGAATAGCATTTACAAAAAATATTAAGCTAAAGGTATCATAATAAATTCTTCCTTTATGTAGTCCTGTTCTCTATTGACAGTCAGATTTGCATCAAAGAACATGACACCAGTGACTTGCTGGCAGCTTAAGTAATTGGGGAAAAAAGTGGTTATTCATATGGAAACAGGAGTTGGCTCATAACAGCCAATCACCTGAATAGCAAATGGTATGGTTGCCAATAGATGGAGAAAAAGGCAAGTCTAGTGGAAAATAGGAGCATTTAAAGGCCAAGAAAAGACATATGGTCTGTCTATGCTTGCCTTATACGCCTGGAAATTATAAATTAAGCTACAATATAGCCGACCACCTTAATGTGAAAATTTTCCACTTTTTCCCATCTTAATCTTAAGAAATTTATCAGATTTGGCTAGTAAGATTGACTGGCTCTTGTGTCAGCATTTAAGTTCCATATGAAAATAATAGTTGAATTGATATTTATCTAGTATTTAATTATGTTATGACATAAAGAATGTACTTTTGAAATAATCTCTTTCATGGCAATTGTAAATGTGGATCTGTTTTGTCCTTTACAGATGTCTATATTTCCATGAGGGTAGGCAAGAAAAAAAGAGTGAATAGTTCTTGGCAGCCACTTTTTGTAAGGTAAATACTGTGGAGATGACTGGAAATTTGTCTTTAAGCACTGTAAACACTTCAATGTCTATCTTTCTCATTCTCATTCCTTGTTGGTTGTAGCAATAATTTAAATTTATTGTTCTAATGCTCTCCTGTACTCTGTTATTCCTATAATGAAATAGGAGTCCAAGTTTAAGGAACACTGTCAAGGTGGTTACCTGACTGCTTTTCTGTTAAAGCATTAGTAAATGTTGAGAGTATTAAACCTTCTTAAATGTGCTTGTAAGGACACATTTCACTTGAGACATCAAGTTCTTGAACATCTCAGGGCAGTCTGAGTTTTAACAAGATTTTATATAGCCTCAAGACTGTGAAGGCTTATAGCCTTTTTTAATGTGGGTTTTTTTTTTTTTTTAATAGATTCCTTATTCTAAACCATCCCATGATATTCTAAACCATCCCATCTCACATGGAGAACAGATACTGAATTCTGCCCTTTTTTAAACGCCATGTTCTGAAACTCTGATGGTTTCTCCTTTTCACTTAGAAATAGTGACAAAACAACCAATGCAGGACTGTGACATGACCTTCCTGGCCATTATTTCTCCATTTAATGTACCTGAACGACTTAATAAGTTTTTATTTCTGGTTTCCATTCATGGGCTCTGAAAACTTAGCATATTTTACGTATTCCAAAGTGTCTTTGATTGTGGCTGAAAAAAATACAAACCTCTGCTTAGTGCTTAGCTGTTAAGTAATTTCTGCCTTCATTGTAGTGCTCTAGGAACAATGAAGTTTAAAATTCTCTTTTGAAAAAACTTCAGATTTAATGGAGGACAGCAAAATGATTATAACTAACATGCATTTAAGACTTTTCACATGATAGGTCTTGTCAAAGCCATGGAATTTGGAGCTGCATAAAAATACATATAGGCTTACCTGAAGTAATTGCATCTACAGTTTCTAAAATGGGTCCATTGGTGACAGAGTACACTTGGAGTTCTTACCCCACCCTCTCCAGTGTTGGATCCCTTCACAAGTGCCTCTGTTCTCCTCTTTCTTGCTCTTTCTCTGCAGGTGAGTGGCCTGATGGCTTCACTTCCCTGTTTCATTTCAGCATAGGCACAATCAAATCATCCCAACTGGTGACCCTTCTGACAAGCAGCTGCAGAAATGAAGACTTTTAATGCACTTTAAACCTGACACATGTCTCACACAGTTATTTTGGGCTTTTTGAGGTGTAGGACAGAGTAAATGTTTGCACAATTCTGAAAAAATGCCACTAGGGAAAAGTTCTTAAGAAAACATCTCATTATTCTGGGATCACCCTGCACTCAAAGTAGTAGAAATTTTTATTTCTACAAGTTCTATCTTGGTGACATTTTTCATTTATATCCATAAATTTCCCCATAACTCTTCGATGAGCCCTTACCAGGTAAGACCAGACTAGGTAACAAGAATCTTTCCCCACGGGTATGCACTGGCATCACTCATTTACTGTAGCTCCAATTAATGGTAGTAGAAGTTACACTTGTAAATTCCCCCACACATTAATGAGTGAACAGACCCCCTCTGTTTAGTTAACCATCTTCCAGTTACCTGGCACTTTCCCCATCCCTTGTGAGATCTCAAATATTTAATTAAAGCCTTTCCTTTTTTTTCCTTTTTCTTTTTTTTCCTCCCCCCACTCTCCTTCATTCAGTTTGTTGAGTTGTAATTCTTGTTGGCCTGATGCCTTGGCAACATTCAGCACTTCTAATTGCCTGTATAGTCTGGCCTAGTCATGGAGCCTTTTAACTTTCATTCAGGCTTCCAGCAGTATCAGCCTCACTGGTCACAAGCTTCCCACTCAGGTTCCGTTCACAGCCCTTTTGCTGATTACTTGTTATGTATTTAAAGAGCTCCATACTGTTTATTTCATTTCCTGTTTGAGATAGTCTGTTTGCTTAATTTTTTTCTATGCTAATTTAATTTTAAACATATAGGGCTGTCTTCCTGGTCAAACAAGCCAGAATTTTTCATCCATATGTTACATTAAATAATAATAAAACAACAAATAATAGTCAATGCTTTCTACTTTTATAATGTCTACCATTCAGTGATCTCATAGCATTCTTATTTTACAAGTGGTAAAATGGTGTCAAGAGACATGAACTACTTGTTAAACAATATGTATGACATCTGTTACAGAGCCAGACACAGGATTGAATAGTTGGGTTTTCACTAATAGCAGTTAGTCTAAAAATTGCAATATGCTATAGGAATTATTAGGTTAAAATATGCTTCAACAGAGTGGGCTGTACCCTGGTGGAGACACGTATTGTAGAGACTTTTGTTCTCAGAATATCATCTTTATTGGCATATAAGGTGCAGAATGGACTGGGGAATCGAATGGATATTCATGTGGACTCTGTAAAGGTTAGTAACCTATGTAATTATAATTCATGTTGATTTTAGAGGCACTACTATTAATCACAAATAGCCTGGTGCATTTTTGTTTCATTTTGTTATCTGTGTGAAGATCTAGCATTCCCAATTCGCTTTGATTTCAGCAAACCTCTGGCTTACTATGGCTACAATAACTCATTTACGTCTCTGCAGAGATAATATGCTTAAGTTATGACATGTGATAATATTTCCTGAATGTGTTCTTTTTCAATGTCAAACAGCACACACAGATAAATTGAAAATGGTCACTATAATTCTTGTTTCTTAAGGTTGCCCATGCCCAGCAGCTGATCGTTGCTCTGTGCTGTGAGTACCTCATCTATGGCAAGGTCAAATTCCTTTGATCACTCTGCAGGAGTCAATAGCTGCTTTAATGCCTGCACTTTGTGTTCAGAATGTGCATGCTTGTATTCATTGTTTAAGTGCACTTAAAGGAAGATATTACATATGTGTGTTCTTCTTCCCAAGGTCAGAATGCAAGGGCAAAGAAGAACCAGTACTATTGTATCTGTAGCAAGTGTGAGTGGAGGCCAGGCTTGAAAAGAAGAAGGAACATTCCCTGCTGGCTGGGGTAGGTTCCCTAACATGGTGGTAAGCAGGGTGAAATGATCTTTCATAGGTTTCGGGAATGAAATCAGATTAATTCTTCTGGTTACACAAAGTTTACCAGGGGCTCCATAGAAATAACAAGGTGGACTAGAAAGCTAACAGCTGAGATATGTGGAAGTAAAAAATCTTAAAATATTTAAATGAAATCTGATTGTTTCCTTAAGAACAACTCAAATTGTGATCATGTCTGAAAAGCAGCAATATACCTAACAGCTTGCTCCAAATTAAAAAGGATTTAATTTGTAACACAAATGTATGTCCAATTATTTCTATATTTCTACTTGTTTGACCAGCGTGTATTCTAAGCTAAGTGCTAAGCATAACTTGGTGCCCATGGCTGCATCTGGCCTTCCTTTGGATAAGGAGTGTGTGGGTTTCTGAACAATACTGTGCCAAGCAACGTAACATGAATCCTAATTGTTTAAGAAAACAGTTGTTCTTTTTCTTCAGCAAATACTGTTGTATCCATGTTATTAACATAGATACATATAATCGTTTTGAAAATCATTCTCGGTTTGAAGAATTCTAATGCTTCACACAGTGATTATGCAAAAGTCTCATGTATAAGCAATACCGATGTTACTGGAAGCGCCTCTTACAGAGTCCAAATATAGCAGATCAAATCAAAACTGTGCTACATCTTAAGCAACTGTTGACCCATTTCCATATCAAATTGGTTTCTGTTTTAGAAGACTTTGCTTTTTCTTTTGGAGATATTTACTTGCACTGCTCTAGCTCAAGTATAGTAACAGCACATTTTATTCTAAGGTCATTTAATAGGCAGTCAATTGTTTTGTTGTTTTAAACTCGGTTTATTAACAACTACTAATTAGGGGACGGTTATAATAAAAAGCTTGTTTCTGCTCTGTGGTATATGAATGTACCACCGGCTCCTGTAAATTCAGATGCCATGATTCAGCACATGCAGGAAGCTGGTGCTAGGTGCTATGCCATGTGCAGGATGCCCACCAGTTGGCTTGATAAGCTCAGTCCTAAATATCTAACTTAAATAAACTGAGGCGAGGAAATTCTATTTTAAAATTTTCACTTTGCCCCTTGTTTATCCTGCTTTTTTTTTGGGGAGGCGAGGGGTGGGGGGGATCAGCACAATTAATAGACTATGGTATATCAGTCAAATTCAAGACATTGCTATAAATACCTAGAGTAGGAAGAAGGTGAGTTGTTAGAGGTGTAACTTGTTTGTGTCACTTTGTTAGAACATTAGCAGTACCTCAACATAGATTTCTTTTTTGGCTTCTAATGGTCTATTCATTTCACCAGGGAGAGGATGGGGAGAATGTGCTGCTGCTGTTTCTCTGGCATGAACTGCCATTCCCTTTGGGGGCTCCTGGAGTGTCCCTGGGCAGCAGCAGTCCCTCGGGCAGGGACTGCTGCCAGAGCTGGCTCTCTCTGCTGCCCTGTTTCCTGCAGCTGTGCCATTGTGGGTGGACATCGGTGTAGGTGACATTGCTGAATAGTAAATCTCAGGCCCAAGTAATGTTTTAAATCAGATTTACTTCTTGCACAAAAAATTTATAGCCCAGGCAGCAGGCCAGCTGGGACTGCAGCAGGCTTGCCAGTGCCTGTGCTCCAAATAGTCTATTATGTTTTAGATGATCAAGCCACACCTACAGAATTAATTACATAGTAAGAATAATATTTCAGTGTTACTAGTAAATTTTCCTTTTTCCAATGGTTGGTAATTTTTTTATAGAAAAAAAAAGTCTAAGCATCTTAGACAACAAGATGCTTGTTTAACATGTGAGTGTTATTCACACTATAAATACTACAGTAAATAATATTATTAGAAGAATAAATGTAATAGATTATTTAGGTGATTTTGACACCTTAACAGTGGTTCTTTGCTGAGGTAATGGATTTTTTTTGTCATCAGTGACCGTGCAAATATACAAGAATGATTTGTAAACTTAGTATATTTGTACTTTTGCAGTCTTTCCTTTGAAAGTATTTTCTAGTAATTTGGGAGAGCAGTGCTAGCATCAGAGTTTTTAGTAATAACTAAACATCTTTTCTGGGGATATGGTTTTACATGCCACCTCTCAAAAGACATTTCTGATCTATGTTAGCAGAAGCTATTCTTTCCTCCTCAAGCTCCACATCGGTATGTTAAATATAGAAATGACAAACATGTGTGGTTTTATGTCTCATGTCAGAGATGATGCCTTCAGAAAGCACAGCCGTTTCCATTACAATGCCAGGGCAGGGTACAGTATTAGCTGACAGGCATGAGAATCTCTTACAAGGTCTGTCCTCATGGCAGAGCTGGCAGGTTACAGCCTGTTCCAGCCTCCCTGGAGCTCCTGCTCCTCAGTGGGGCTGAGCTCTGTGTCCTCCACCTCTGCAGTGGACCTCCAGGAGCATGGGTCTGCTGAGGGCCTGGTGGGCCATGAGAAAAACTGCCTGTCCTGACAATAATCTGTAAGGGAACATTTTCATATCAGAGAATGCAGATTTTTTGGAAATGGCTTTTTAAATGGAGGAAGTTTGATTGAAGAAGCAAGCAATGTTAAGAAATGTAGCTGATTCCTGAAGGTTGCTTTCCAGGCTGGTATTCCAGCTTTATGTTAATATGTGTATCAGGTTGCTCTCATAACTGGACAGTTTTGGATCCTCTCTGTCTTACTGATAAGCCTTTTAAGGCAGAAGGACTCAAGTTTGTTGTTGAATTGTTCCTGTTAGAAATCCAAACATCCTGATGGAAACTCAAAACCTGTGAGGCTTTGAAGTTACTGTGCAAGCCTGGGCTTATTATCTCCAAGTTTCTCAGAGTAAGTGGCCAATTATAATTCCTTTCACCACTGATTATCAGGCCTATTGTAACTATGAATGACCACGATTAATTACAGTATTGAAACTGTAATTTTACAGTGCCAGAGAAACAAAACCCACCTTTGTAATCATGCTTTAGGCTATCTCTGGCTGCAGACTGTGAGTATGCTAGATGAATTTGGGAATTTTAGGGCAAATGCCACCTAAGGGGAACCTGAATCTAGGCTTAGGTATCCAGCATTTCATCTCTGTGGATAACAAATCTATCTGAAAGCAGGGAAAGAGAAACAAATGCTTTTGTAAATCAAAAGTGGTATTCTCCAGCTGGAATCCTGTTATACATCAGACACTAAAAATACTATTTTTAGTGAACTCCTCAAATTAATGTTTTGTTTTTTTTTTTAAATGTTCCACTGCATTTGGCAAAATGAAGAGAAGAACTCCATGTAATTGAAAAATTCTTTGGAATAAATAAAGCAGCTGTTATTAGCATTTAGCTTTGTATAGTATAAAACATATTTATGTGCAGGTTTGGTGATTATGCAACTTGAGTCATTCTTAAATGAGAGACACGGGTCTGAATCATAACTAAACAACTCACTTTTGTTTTCCTTCGGGGATCTTCAGCCTGGCTTTGTTCAATGAAACTGAATATGCCACATTAGAGCACAAGCAGATGATTACCAACAATGTTTATTGATGCTACCACTAAGAGAAAATGGCAGACTGATATAAAATAAAGAGACTTAGCAGATGGGATATTGGCATTTGAATTGGTTGAAATAGATTACTGATTTTACCCCAAACCTGCCCTTTTATGAGCACTACTGTATCATCGCTTGTTGTAGAACTGTAAATCATATTCATCCTCATAAAATTATTTCCTATTCCAACTCAGAGTATTTATTATTATAAATGCAAACAAGATTTTATTATCAGGGGAATCTAATGCAAGGTTTCTTGTTAGAGCTCCTGTCAGCACTGACTTGAGACATCAGCTGCCAGCAGAGAAAGTTAGATTAAAAGAAACGTTTATTGTTTCTAGGCATTCCCTTAATATAAAACCAGCAAAAACGGATCTGCAAACATAATTAGACACATGGCTCTGATTGAAATAAATGGGAATTAGAAGCAACATCAAGGAGCCTGCCTTTCAGTAAGCTCCTGTGACTGAGCAGTGCTAAGAACCACATGAGTCTGAAAAAGGATTCAGACAGCCCAGCTCAGGGGCAGAGCTGAGACCTGCCTTGAGTCTGCTAGAAAAAAAATGCAGATGTAGCATAGGCTAGGATAATTGTAAGAAATTAGGGAGTTTAGGTTCTCTGAATGTGGCTCTAGGTGCCTAAATAAGACTGCGAGGTCTTGATTGTGGTAATTCTCATGGAATCCAAGCTAGTGTGAGGAGCCATGTGATGATAGATTAGAATTTTGGTTTTAATACTGAGCATTTTGTGCTATGAACATCCAGCAAGCCCTGCAGGCTTCATTACCCTTTGTTGTGGGTCAAGACATGTTCTTTACGTGTAGGTCACCAAAACAGTCTGGACTTATCAATATTTGTTCTGGAGGCTTTTTGCACTGGATATGGCTCTTGATGTATTTGAATTAACAATGACCCTTAGTACCCAGGATGATTCATCACAATTGCCAATGCATATTTATAGCAGCAAAAATTCATTCAGTGCTAGTCAAGGAAATCGTGTGTGAATTTAAGTCCAGTTGGCAAGGTAGTACAGTATCTGAAATGTTGGCTGTGCAGCAGCTGTCATTCTATGCCAATCTATTCTATCATACAGTAAGCAGGTGGCTCACACATATTGTTTTTACTACATATCATTTTAATTTTGCAATGTCTCACTGAAATAGGAAATGTGTGCTACTGATTTCAATAAGATTTTCTTTATTGAAGCCAGGAGAGCATGTTAATAGCATGCAGCAATTTACAGTGTAGTTAAAGTAATACAGCAGCTGGTGAACCTGTTTATTCCCTATGGCTGTAGCTGTATATCAGTCTTAAGTGTAGCTAATTAACTTCTATTCATTAGAGATTTTACATAAATTCAAGCAGAAAAGAGAATACAAGCCTCACACAGTTTGTGTTCCTTCAGCACCCTTTTGTGATGCCATACTGCAGCAGCCCATCTCCTCTGGCAGACATGTGATGTCCTCAGGCCAGCCGAGGGGGACTTTGTGCTCTTCCGTGTTTCTGGGTTTGGTAGTTTTGTGAGGGCTTAATCTGCTAAAGGAACTGTCTTTATTGTGATGCTGCATGCTAGCTGTTGTGTGTGATGATGGTGTCTCCACGTATTATAAATAACATTTCTCACAATGCAGCCCTTTGGTGATTTGCCACTTGCCAGCATTAGTGTTGGTGTAGGTCAGGTGAGGCTGGCAGGGCAGGGTGTGACAGCATCCCACCATGGGCAGTCTGAGCATCCCTGTGCAAAATGTTTCTGGTATTTTATGGTCACCTTGGCTTGCTTGATTCTCAGGACATTTCTTAGCCTCATCTTATTTTGTTTGGACAAATAATGTTTTTCTTTTGCAATAAGCAGGAACTCCTACTCAGTTTTAGTTTCTGCTCGTGATTTTAGTTTTTGGATATTTAGTGGCCTGGGAGAAAATATTTTTTTGTCTGATTGTAACTTCTACTTATGTTATGGAAACGTCTTGTAAGACATTTCTTTTTGTGGAAATTACTGTTGCTAGAACTGATAATTTTTTTCTTGGCTAGTTGTTGGTTTGCTTTTTATTTAGAAAGGATATTGATAGCAGAGCCCTTATTTTGGCAAGGTGTTTAAAAAGTGTATTATCTGAGGGGGTTTTTAGGCTAAAAAAAGAGAAAATACCCATCCTAAAATAACAAAAATAAATAATGTGAATCAGGAAGGAGAAAGAGGCAGAATAAAGAAATATACTATATGGGATTGCTTCCATATCTTAGGTTAAATTCAAGACATATCGTTGCACTGCTGCAACATATATTTTGGCAAAGATGAGTTTTTGCCCAGGTGAGCCACAAAGCAGTAATAGCTTACCTGACTTCTCCTAATAGTTTTTTACATTGTCCCATTCTCTCTGTGTTCACTTGGTCCTTCTCCTGCTGGCATGTGTTTGCTGAATGTCTCTTCTTGCTTCCTCTGACTTTGTCTTGTCTCCTAGGTCCTGCAAACTTCTTTCACTCTCCCCTCCTCTCTGCTGCCAATTTCTTTACTTTTCATGGCTGTGACCTGCCATTTCAGGCTAAATGCCCATTTCCTCTGAAAATCCCACTGCGGCTTTTAAACAGAAGCACTGCGGCTAAAGATGAGATCAAACGAAGGCTCAACATCAGCTTCGTTTCTAAAATCCGCTATTCTCTATGAATTAGTCAAGTGCCATTCCTCCTCCTATCAAGCTGCCGGGTGCCCTGGCGGAGCAGCTCCCTGCAGTTGTGCCTTTTGAACGCTGAGTGGCACTAAAGCCCACGGCACCGGCAGCACAAGGCATCCCATCCAGCATAGGTCTTTAACTCAGGAGGATGAAAAAGACAAGGTAACAGCTGAGACTGATTTTTGTATGGCTGGGAAGGGAGGTTTTGTAGATGCAAACTTGTAACAGGCACATCCTACATATCTCAGACATGTTGCTTCTCAAGCTGCTTTTGAGCAGAAATTTATCTTAAGCTTTGCTAAGGGATGATTCCAGAACTGCTGAAGAATTCTTCTGACTTTTTTTTTTTTTAAATTTGTTGACCTTAATTCTTAGCTTCAGGCAGGTGCAGTATATTAAAAACAAGCCATTCTTCTGGAAGTATTATATCAATGTGAAATTAAAATACAATTTCTCAGTTTGTTTAGCTCAGGGAAAGCATGGAGAAAAGCCTAATGCTGTAAGTACTGTTGAACAACAAATATGTTGTTTTTAAAAATGACTTGTGGTCAACAATTCATATTTTGCAATACCCCATGGTTCTGGGGAACTTTGGTACTATTTAAAGTTATCTGAGACCCAGCTCCTATCTGCTTTAAAGGTACAGTTTGATCAAAGGCTTTTAATCTTCCTTCAAAAAGAAATAGCTCTGCTTTTATTGTAGGAACCCTGTTTTTTTTGACTAGGCCATGACATGAATGTTACATTCCGTTTTCTTGAGGTCAAGATCATCTGTGCTTTACTTGAACGAAACATCTGGGACTTGACCTTAGACAGCTGCATTTTGTGTTTGACAGTTTTTACTGGCACTTAAGTCAGGGCTGGATTTGGCACATGGCCCTCAATCACTGTGCTGAGGGCAAGACTAAATTCCCAGCTCTGACCTGGAGGTGTAGTTGCAGTATGTGCTAAAAAGTGTGATTGTGGGGAAAACCATCAGTTTTAGGCATAGTGTGATGGTCTTATTTCAAGGTGTGACTTAGATGCAGCAAACATATGAGGCAAATGAACTAACTATAGAAATAGCTTCTATCCCTCTTTTTATTTTCCATCTTTCCCTATGATACTGCAGCCATTCAAACTTATTTAACTTAATGCACTTAATCAGTTTCTGAGTGTCACAGAGAATTGGCTTTGTCTTCTAATCCTGTCTGAAGGGGGACAGGACACAAGGTAATATCAGTATCTTACTGTTTTTTGTACTCCATCAGACTTCAGTTATTTATTTGTGTATACGAGTGCCACTCGCTATTCATTTAGTTACTAATCAGACTGTGTATTACTAATTGGAGTGGTACCTCATTTCTCTTCACGGCTGGCAGATAGTTGTTAGCTACAGAAGGATTTTAAGTGGGCAGGGAGTGATGGTTGGTGGCATGCATAACTTTTTGTCACCTTTCACCGTCTTGCTTCACTGCCTTGCTTCTTCACACTACTTTGAGGCAGGTAAGAACTTCTTCCATTGAAGTGAAACTGGGTCAGCTGGATAAGGTCTGGCATCATCTGGAAAAGTTAACAGTTTTCATAATTATCTACACACACTTTGAGAGGAAACCCCTTAACTTTATGTCTAAGTTTGAGGTGACTAATCAAAAAATATTACTGTGTCTTGGGTTGATTTTTATCAGGGAAGGGTAAACCAACTTCAACATACTGCGGGGTCTTTCAGCTCTGTGTTTCTGGTTACCTTTTTCACTGTCTCTGTGTTAGAAATAGGGGAAGATGAGACTTCAGAATTCTGCACCCTGTTCGGCAGTATGGAAGGAGTCTGCTGACACCTCCTTTGCTGTGTCTGGCCACTAGCTAGCAAATATCACAAGTACAACCAGTGACCAATATGTTTTCTCTTGGAAACCTCCCATAATAATGCCATGGAAGAACAACAGCTAATCTGACCTTTGCATTCATACACTGCAAAGATTGCATGTTTTTACTGCAATTTGCAGTAATGAAAGAAAAAGCTGTATATATAGATACATATATCTATAAAAATAAATAGTTATTAAAATAATCTTGACTGTATGCAATGGCAGATGAGATTTACTGCAAGGACCCTTTTGTCAAGTGTTCTGAGCCTGTCAGGCCTCCATCTGTGGTTACACAACCAACTTATTCTTGTAGCTCCAAATGTCATGTTTCAGATAATTCACCAATATATGGACTTCCAGACAAATGTGGAATTGCCTTTTGACATGACTCTAAAGCTCTTTGCTCTAAGGTTCATGGCTTTGCACAGTTACCAAAAGCTGTGGAAAGTACATTTTGCGAATTGAGACAAGCTGCTTTTGTGATGTAATCATTATTGTGTTAAATGACCATAGATGGTAGTTGTATCCCTGCGTCTCAGAGTTCTTCATGTTTTTTCTACAGATAAAATTTGGATAGTGGCTTCTTTTTTTTTTTGACAGCAAATTCATTAGTAGTAGGAAAATCTTCCTTACCTCCTTCTATTTAATATCCCCAGCAGGCATTTACTACAGTGTGGAAGGTTTTCATGTATTTAAGCCAGCCTGGTGATCTGTTCCTGAATTGTCCTGCCTGGAAAATGGGCAATTTATACAAGGCACTTCACAAGGGAGAGAAAAATGTCTTCCATTAAATTGTTTTTTACTACCTGTAGGCATTAAATTATATTCTTTTCTGATTGATGGTAGCCTTGTGATTTGGACAAACAGGAGCAATTGGCTAAGGTGAAAATGTACTCACCCGAGGGTTTGTGCACAAACGAAAAGAAATGGCAGAACTTGTGACAATTACTCACAAGGGTATCTTGGGCTGGATTTGCCTTTGTTATACAAGCTGTTTTCCTTTATGACTATTAGAAAATCTGTTTAAATTTTGTTATTCAAATTCAGTATTGGATAAAATATTACAATATGGGATTACATATTGTCACACCCTTATATAATTTTTCTCATCATAGGCAAATGTCAAAGCTTCCATGTTGAATTTGCTAAAACCCTTTTCAGTAATTTTTTGAAGTTTTTGAAGATGACCTACAGAATCACGTGGAAATGTGTTGATGTGATCTTCATTGTGTTTGCTCCTTTTGCATGTTCTCAAAACACAAATGGAAGATCATGGAAGATCTTACAGGGAGTTGCTCATCAGTTAGGCTGTCATGGCAGCTATCAGGGAAATGGAAGTTAGACTAATTCCTCCAGAGAAGGATAGTTTACAGTGTGCCTGGTGCTACTGCAGTTCCCTGCCATCTTAGTAATTTAGGTGTGGATCAGATATGATTGAGTGTGCTGCAGGGATAGAAATAGAGTTATACTTCCTGAAATTACACCAAGAACAACATAAATATAATATATAATAAATATAGACTATCTCCAATGCTAGGAGCACCTGGCATACAAAAAACTGCTCTTCCCCTAAACATGTTAACCTCCTGCAAATCCTGAATATGATTCAAGTTGTGTAGTTGGACAGAAAACACCTCTCAGTGTGGTAGGCAAAAGTATTCACTGCTGCACATGTTCTCTTTTAATGAGGTCTAGCAAAAGGCAGCAAACTTCAAACAAAATACAGGTTTTGTGAAAGTGTTCCAGGTGTGTTGCCAGACATTAGAGATGTGACTATCTTACAGCTGAGACCTGCAGGACTGTCCTGATGACCATTGATTCTTAGGGTAGGGCAAAACAAATTGTTCTCCTGAGAGGACTCTGACTTCTATGCACTTTCCAGTCTCTCTGTTATGAGTGCTTCTTGAGGTAACTGGGATCAAGACCTGCACTCTTGGTGTCCCTCTTCTCTTGCCTGTGATGCACTACAGCTTCCCCATGACAGTTTCCTCTTGGGAATGAGGACACCAGGGGGAAATTGTGCCACGATCATGTTTTGATATGGACCTGTCAGAGTGGAAACCACAGGAGATGAGAAGCTAGCTTAGTTCCTTTAGCCAGTTTAGATACTAGTGTCCCACAGTCTCTGTTTGAGATATTAATTATGACAGTTTATGTCATAATTTTGGTCAAGGCTTTAATCAGTCCAACCTTCTTTTCTCAACATGCAGCCTGACACCAAGGCTGAATTATGTGGCAGTGCCTCAAGGCATGTTTGCAACAGTGCAGTTGTCTCAGTGTGATATTTGTGTTTGATACTTCAGGTGGTCCTGATAACCTCACACTTTCACTTTAATGTGTTTTCATGTCTGCAGTGGGAGTACTAGAGGAATTCTGGAAGCTTTGATGGCTTCTGGTCCTGCTGGCAGGTGGTAAAATATTTCACCTGTGTCCACGCATTGGCCATGATTTTTAGGAACAGGCAGTGATTCCTCAGATTAGAGCATTGCTGGTGTAATTCAATGGCCACAGAGTGGATTTGCAGCTGGGTCCTGACAGTTACAAATCCACTAATAATGAGGTATTTGCAGAAATGTAAAGAGATTGCATGTACTAAATTGCATCTCTCTCTTTAAAAAAATCTATTAATGGTTTTAAACACCCCATAAATAAATAAGATACAGAAACCCTACACTCACTGTCTTAGAAGTCCATAGACATGCAGATAAGATTTCTCAGAACTTGGATAGGAATTCTCTACTGCTCTGGTAAAAGTTCATATAAACAATTTTATCTATATTTTTAATGTCACAAAAATAATTCCTGAATAGTGTTAGTACTCCTCAGTTTTCTCTTTATAACTGGAATTTTAATTTTTTTTTTTTTTCATCTCAAGGAGGAAAGTACAGGGGTACTTGAGTTTAAACTTTCTTATCATAAGCACAAGTTTTGAACTCAGTTCTGTGGTTGGTGTGTTCACCTTTGGTCAAAATTGGATAAACAATTGGAGTTCAGACATTAAGCTGCTATTTACTTTGTAAAGAATCTCTCTTTTTTCATGTATAAGCCAAGACAGCTTGGAGCAGGTTACTCTGACAGTGTTAGATGACTCAAATGTGGCTAAAGGTAACTGAGAAATTTGTGTGAAATCCTTCTGAAGTCTTTGGAGAGGAGCAATACTCCTAGGACAGGAATCATTTTAAATGTTTACCTTAGGGAGATGTGAGTTATTATAGCTGAGAAATGCCTTTTTCTGTATATAAAATATATATTGTTCTTGTAAATTTAGGCTGACAATGCTGTAAGTGTATAATTTGAACAGAAGTTTGTTAATCTTCCTCTGTGTACGGGGGGCCCAAAACCAGAGCACTTTTATTTCAGATGTGGCTTTGTGAGTGCCAAGGGGAATAATCCCATTCCTGCACTTGCTGGCTGTGATTTTGCTAATTCACCCCATAGAGCTGGCCCATCCCAGGTACAGGACTCTGCACTTCTTACTAAACTTCATGAGGTTTCTGTCAGCCTACTCCTCCAGTTTGCCATGAACTCTCCATGGGCATCAGGAGGACTCATTCTGTCCCATCATGGAGGTTATCAATGTTAAAAACTTGAAGCATTAGACACAGGATCCATCCCAAAATTGACTGGCTGGAAATGAGAGTCACTTACACACTGTCTGCAGTTAGGTTTTGAATCACTGATTACTACTCTTTAGGCCAAAAGTGTCTTCTTAATGAGGCAAAATTCTTAAAAAACCAAGGAATTGGTATCACTGGCTTCCATGAGGCGAGTAATTCAAAGAAGATTTCACTTTCTGTGTCCCCACTACTTGCCTACTGGGGACCATGGGTGAATTTGTTCTCTTTGCACAATCTTAAAGCTCAGCTTTACAGTATTTATCTTTAAAAAGAATAATTACTTCTTTGTAGCTATTCTTTTCAAATAGTTACTTTTAAAATTCCTGCTTTTGAATTGAGTTGGCTACTTCAGTAAGGAATGCACTTTCATCTCATAAACCCCATTTGACTGTATTGGAGCTCTGCCAGTTTATGCCAGCTGCTGCTCTTGTGAAATGGCAAGCCAGTCAAGATCCTGGATTCTGGATTTCAGGTAAAATTTTTTTGTCTGGAAATGTAGCATGTGGAAAATTAAGAAGGACATGTATTTCTATTTCATTAGCAGGTCAGTATAAACACAGCAAAGGTTTTCCCCTCTATGTAGGGAGTTTGAGCAGGAAAACTGACAAATGTGGTATTTTGAAACAAAAGAAGCATTTGTAAAGCCAGCGCTGTCATCTTTATTAGTAATGCACTACATGTGGATCTAGTTTTTGTGAAAATCTAGTACAGCACTGCAAAAACAGTAATTATGAAAACAGTAAGACATGCTTAGAATGCAAGGAACAGTTGTCATGTTTTAAAAATTTTAAAATTTTGTGCATGGCAAAAAGGCTTTTCATGAACAGCAACATTTTGGGTGCAATGAATGTGTGCTTAGAAAGTATAGTAAGTATAGTTAATTTAATTTTATTTTGTATCTCAGAGATGCTCCCAAAAGACGAGAAAATGATCTCACCTCCTAAGGAAACTTCATGATACCAGGTTTGGGTTCCTATCAAAGGTGATGGATAGAGAGGGAATTGTATTGTCAGCTCCATAAATTACCTGTAGCACTGCTTTGATTTACTGAGGAACTTCAGGGTTATATGCAGTCTAGACTGGGATTTTTACTGAAATATTTGCGATTTATGTAGCTTTGTTTTCAAAATTGTATTTAAAAGATAATTTTCCATATTTTCCATGCAGTTTTTTTCCTCTCTCCTTTTTTTCTATTTAGATTTGAAGTGATTTGAATGAACTTTGTACTTGGAAAACCTGAGGAGGAGGTGGGTGCTTTTTCTGCCAGGAGTGATTGATTTAGCTGAAGTAAGAGATTGTTGCAAACAATCTCTTCAGTTGCCTGCAATTCAAGACAAAGTTGAAAATCCCAGCAGCTGGGATAATGCATCTTACCCAAGATGTAATGAGAAAAATGGGTACAGGATGACACAGCTTAGTGCTTCTGTTTCTGGGACTAGCACAGATAGCTTTGCTGTCTTAGGTATATGTGCAAAATATTACTGTTCATGAATTTTATATAGTTATTTCTATAGTTCAATGAATACCTACAGAAAAGCTTCTGTCTGAAGTTTTGTGCCTTTGGCGCAACCACAGTAAGGCCACATGATCAGTCTGGTCTGCCATGGAGGCTGATAAACTCTCTGCTGAAGTGATTACTGTCTAAGGCAAGGAGCGGACAGAGAATATGACTGGGATTCAAAAGCTGAAAGTAGATATTTGCACTTTGTAACACTTACTGTAGTGTGTACTCGCAAATTTCAGATATTGCAAACAAACAAAACCGCAGCCAGCCTCATCCATCTCTCCCAACAACCATCATCTGACCCTGCAGATGCCCCAGTTAGGAGCTCTCCTCATGCTCAAGGGAACAATCATGGTTCATGAAGTGGAAAACAGGGAATGATCCGGAGGTCAAAGGCGCATGGTCTGGCTTCCTGACGCCGCATTGTCAGGCCAAGCTTTGTAATGCTGTGGTGTTCCTGTGCAAATTGGAAGCTTCAGAGGAGCCATGATGGTGGTGCAGAGGATTTTAGGAGCAGAGAATTAGAAGCACCATAAAGGAAGAGAAGTATTTACACAGTCCTTACCTATATAAGGAAACCATTCCTCATGCAAGAGGACTTGTTGGCTTCAAAGTAAGACTTGTGGGAAAATCCAACCACTTGAAGCTTAATCTAGATAAATGTTGTCTTACATCTGAAAGATACATCTTTAGTTATAGTTTACTGTTAGAGTAACTGAGCAAGAAACAATATATTGTCCCCCCTTGCAGGTTTTAAATCAAGATGGCTTAATCTTTTTGAAGGATTATTTAGGTCAGTGACTAATTAGGGCCTGATTCAACATATTTGATTTACAAAGCAGGATTAAATGGATGATATGTCTGAGGAATTTCTTTCACTTGAAAAATAAGCCTAGAAAGAGTGGCTATCTTAATAATTAGCAAAATAATATTATGACTAATTACATGTATTATTTTAAGAGTCTCTACCACATCTTAATTTTAGTTTAGATTTTAAAATAGTATTCTCTAATATTGACCTTATAGCAAAAGTCAGAGGCCTAGCTTAGAGTCAGAATACCATAAAATTCATAACCTTTGGTAGAGGATCCATTTTAGGGAAAATTAAGAAGGTAACAAATATTTGGTGCTCTTTACCAACACAGATTGTCTCCCTGTGTCATAGGAGTTGTAGGATTGGGCTGTGGACACAGACATATTTCATTGGCATTACTTCTTTTGGCTGAACAATGTGAGAAGTTATATTAGTGAAACAATTATTAGAGTACTCTTTTCTAATTTGAATGCCAATAGAAAAAAGAGATTATGTTGCAATTGAAGAATGCATCCCAATAGCATTGAATCTTTTTGGATCATATTTCAAATGAATTAACTTAGAGTAAATTATTTCAGGCAGAGTATATTAGCAAAGGAAAGAGCTGCTAAAGAGCCATTACCACTTTCCAATCAAATGAGAAACATAACTGAGTACCACCTGTCACAAAGGCAGTACAATGATCCAGATGGTTATTTATCTTCACTTAGGGAGGAAGAATGGAGAGAGGAAACAGTGCTGCCAGAATTTGTTTTTCCCCTCCCCTTTTTTACCTTTTTGTCAGAATAATTTCTCTAATTACAGAGAAAAAAATGCATTAGGAATAGGTTATATCGGTGGGCTGTTCCTCTCCATATGTATGGGTAGTTCACATCTTTATTTTAGTAGTATGAAATGCAGTTTGAGAGGTCCACCCATTACTATTTCATCTTCTATGGTCATTAGGACAAAAATAGAATGAAAAGGATTCTGACTGCTTGATAGTTATTTTGTTTCCCCCAGAAGCTTAGGAATTAATTTGCTGATTTACTTGAAATACGAATAACCTGTAACCAGCTGAAAATAATTGGCAGTTTTTAAAAAGGTTTCCCTTCATCGATGAAATATGTTTATGATAAATATGCACAGTATGAGCATTCAAATTAATGTGTATTGTGCATGCATTTTATTTACCAGTGTATCTGAGGCTCGAGCTTAGGCAGGAATCAAGAGAGGGCAAACTGATCTAACCCCAGTCCTTTCTGATTCTGAATATTGTGTGAAATTGTTCACAATGTTGCTAAAATCTACTGGCAACCACATTAGGTCTGACAGAGTGCAGGTTCTTTTTGGAATTAAGAACATGCTGAGACTATTGGACATATATGTAAATGAATGAATTAGGCTTCAAGCATATTTCTGCTATGGGGATATTTAAAAGTAAATAGTTCTCATGTTCAGGTTTGTAACTAACAGCTCTGTGGAGTTCAGTCTTGCTTAGTAGCAGTTCCTACCCCCCTCCATCCTGGTAGAGTGACATATTTTATGGCTAAACTGGGAGATGAGCCAATACTCCCAGGATGTCTTCCTAGAACAGGAATTGTATTCAGAGAAATGGTTTAAATAAAGAATTTCTTTTAAATTATAGCTATATATTGATCACAAAATGAAAACTGACAGAAAGGTATGACAGTAAAAATGTGAGTGGTACTGGGCTAGTAAGTGATGCTAGGACTCTGTGACAGCTTTTATGAGCATATAAAAATACACCCATATATATAGCATCACTTACTATATCAGAATACCTTCTAAGGTCTTAGGTGGAGGAAGCGATAATTCCTCCACCCTCCAGATAATTTGGAAGTGCTCTTTAGGCAAGAAAATCTCTCATGGGCTTGAACTCTGTGATTTCTAGGCCTTCATTATTGTTTCTTATCACATATCTATTTTTGTATAAACAGGGCTGTGTCAGTGATGCTCAAGACAGTGGGAATCATTTACACCCCTGACCAGTTTTATGTCAAGCCCAGATAGATGGGTATGTGCCTACTAAATCTATGCTATATGCCTACAAAGTACTTTGAGAGTGCTCTGAGCCTTTTGAATGTAATTCAGCTTATATACAAAACATACTCCTTGTGAACAGCTTCTGAGGATCAAAACCTCTGTTCAGTGGGGTTTAACACATTGACTGTGACTTGGGAGAACATCTGAGGTATTGGTTTGCTGTAGGCCAAAGGGGCAAAAGGCAGCTTGAGGAAGGAGAATAAAATTCAACTTTTACTGTCTTTAATTTCTTATGAAAGCTGACACCAGGCAGGGATCAGGTCAGTTTCTGACATAAATTCAGAATGTTATTGAACAAGAACAATATTTCCCCTTTTTTCCATTGATGTTTGCTTTAGGAGCTTTATCACTGTAAAAGTAAATGTAGAAACACTCACTATTTCGTTTATCCAATGCACTAGAAATATATATATATAAAGAAAAAAAAAAACAGTCTGACATAAATATGCCACAAAATTATTTCTTTTTATAGCAAATCCTAAGTATTCTTTATATTACAACTGAAGTGGATCTGCATGTCATGATTTCACACCTGCTTTTGTGATGAAGTTTCTCCAATTATTGATGATTTGAGAACTTTTTTTTACCCTTCATGTACAAAAGCTTGAAAATAACACCTAGTTGTGTACTGAAAGTTGAAACTGGAAACTAAGGCTGCTCTATTTTAAAATTTCACAAATTTAAAGCTTATTCTTTTGGGATGAGAAATGAAATTACTACTGTAATAGAGTAATACTAACAGAATTGCTGGACATGGAAGTATGGCTTACAATCAAATGCAAGAGTGAAAGAAGCCAACTTGAAATAAGGGAAAACAGAATTCAAATTCAATTATGAATCAACTAGAGAATAAATACTGCTTTCTCTTAATTCTCTTTTTGGTGTGATATACTGCTATAATGTTACAAAAATAGCTTAGTTATGTTTGATTAAAAAAAATGTCAGCCGGGTCCTTTATGTTCTTCCACATTTGTATATGCCGAGCCCTTGGCTTTGGAATTTTGGATTCAACATTTTGGACCTTCATACTGAAGCAAAAGAATGACTTGCACTTTGGCTATCAAAGTGTGGCTTTGTAGCTATGGAAGTCTGTGGTGTTTTTATGTGTGTGAAGCAGGACAATACAGGATAATTTGGAGAGGTTTGTTATTTAACCAACTTTTTCCATATTTCATCTATTATTCCATAATGGTGAACTCCTGACTGTAAAGCACTCTGACAAAAAACCTTTGGAAAAACAATTACATGGCTGATCCTAACTCTCTTCTGATGGTCCATTCAGTAAGTCACCTGTAACTCCTGAGTGTGGTGCTTGTGGTCTTGATCCTGTTTTTCACTGTGAAGTGTTGGGGAGCAGTGTCATGTATACAGCACCTGAGTTGGTTTTGGGCTTTACATTTATTAGATGTGTCTATGTGGACAAGTGTGTTTTGAGGGAATATTTTGGGGAGTGAAAGATGTATAAATGCCATTGAGCTTGAAGAATTGCAGTAGCTATTGAAAAAATGCTCTTGGACAAGCTTGAGATATTTAGACAGAGAAGACTAAGGTGATGAATAAGATCAAGACTAATGAATATTATATTAATGTTCATTGAAATCGCTGTCTGTAGACCGAAACCTTTTGGTCTTCCTGATTTCACAGGTGGCATATTCACTTTAAATCTATTTTCCTTAAAGGAGAAAATCACTTTTAAACACACTCCTTCCCAGCTTCATCATGACTTTCATAGCTTAATTATAAGCTCCTACAAATAGGGTTTTACTGCGCAAATGCTGACACAGCCTTACCTCTAGTGACCTGAATGGCCTCCAGTGTTAATTACTGAGATCTGTAACCACTTATGAAAATACACATCTTGCCTTTGTCCCAGAACCTGGACCATATCTGCTGTCTGTCTTTCTGTATAGTGTTAAATGTATGTGTCACTTTAAAGAACAAAATCTCAGTTGTAACTCAGAAAATAGCCCCCTTCTTTGTAAGAATCAGCTTTGACTCCCCTTTCCTTCATACTGCTCCCCCAGCTCTGTGTCTTGCTTGGCTGATGTACAAGTAATTCAACCTGGAAGATCTCTGGGAGACTTGAAGAACAAGTCCCATGGCAGAGGAAATTAATCAGATTTAGTGAAGCTGTTTATTGATCTACTTTTAGACTGCAAAGGATATCCAAAATGTAGGGCATGGCCTGCTGCTTTGGCAAGGAAATTAATTTAACAGGGAGAGAGGAGTTTACTTGCTAGTTCATTTTTCATAATTAAATCTCTGGCCACTTTGATTTTTATGCACACCGGTTTGAATGGCCTTGGGTTTTTTTTTTGGAAGATACAGTGGGAAGTGATGAAAATATAAACTTCTCTAGCTCAGTTGTTTTGGTAGGCAGTGTTACACTTGTTCTTAGTATTACAAGTACTGTGGGGACTCAACTTCTTATTCCCATTTGTACAGCAAATTTAGGCTTTGACAACCATTTGTGGAGCTTGTTGGGGTTTTTTGTATAGGTGAATGTAACCACTGAGATGCAGAGCCAGATAGACTAGGAGAAGCCAAATGTGTGGCAGGCTTGAATGACAAAATTGTGTGAAAAAGAGGGTAAAACTCCTATACCGAAAAAGATGATATTCTGATATGTTTGTGATTTGCAGGTAGAAGGGGATGGTGGGGTTATCGTAGTGGGGAGAGGGGCAGAACTCTCTTTTGAAGGTGCTGTCTGTAACTAAGGGCCAAAGTCGGGCAGGACCGAGTGAAGGGTCACTGTTTTCTGGTACTCTTCTGGTGTTGGCTAAATCAAATCTTGGCCCAATACTGCCCTGAAGCAGCAGTGCTGGGAGCCTGCGGCTGAAGCTTGGTGTGAAGCGCTAAGCTTCTGAGCCGTGTGTGGTGTTTTCCATAGTCTCACCCGGCGCTTAGCGGGGCCCGGTCCCTCTGCTCCCCGCTCCCATTGCAGCGCCCGCGGGGTGCCGGTGTGCAGGGGCGAGGCGGGCCTGGCATCATCCCGCACCCCGCACCCCGCATCCCGCACCCCGCACCCCGCATCCCGCATCCCGCACCCCGCACCCCGCATCCCGCACCCCGCATCCCGCACCCCGCATCCCGCACCCCGCATCCCGCACCCCGCACCCCGCATCCCGCACCCCGCATCCCGCACCCCGCACCCCGCATCCCGCACCCCGCATCCCGCAGGTGGCTCCGGCTCTGCCCCCCCGCGCGGGGCCGGCGGTGCGCGCGGCCATGTGACTGGCGCGCGCTTCCTGCCTGCGCGCCGGGAGCGCGGAGCCGGGAGCGCGGAGCCGGGAGCGCGGAGCCGGGAGCGCGGAGCCGGGAGCGCGGAGCCGGGAGCGCGGAGCCGGGGAGCCCCGAGCCCGGCGCAGCCCAGCGGCTCCCGCAGCGCCCGGGGAGCGCCCCGGCCCGCGGGCGGCGGGGAGGGGGCGCCGCCGCAGCCCCGCCGCCGCCGCATGGAGACTCAGGACCAAGGGGCGCAGATGGAGCCGCTGCTGCCCACGGTACGGCTGCCGCAGCGCGGCCCCGGCCGGGGGGATGCGACGCGCCCCGCGGGGAGGCAGCCGGGGAGGGGGCGCGGGGGGCCGCCTTCCGCCCGCCCGCCCGTGCCGGGCACCGCAGCCGGTTTCTCGGTGCCCGGGGACACAGGTTGGCTCGCTCCGGTGCCGGGCGATGCCGCGGCGGCGGGAGTGTCTCGGCGCCAGGACGCTCGGGGATGGAGCGGTGTGTGTTTGTGCGTGTGTGTACGTGTGTCCCTTCAGGGCAAGCACCTTACCCTCTGGGGCCCCGCCTCAGGCATCCCCTTGCTCTCGGTACCCCCTCTCTTCGTGTCCCCCTGCCTCCGACATCTCCTTCCTCAGGCTCTCCTGCCCCCTCCTCCCCGCGGTGGGGCAGCGCAGGGGAGAGAGCACCTGTGGGCAACCCCGCGGGGATCCCGCTCCGGGGCCGGGGCAGTGTCCGGGGGTTCCTGGCCCTCCTCGCTTGCAGAGCGCAGAGGAATCTGCTGAGAGCTGGCACTGACACGGCAGGGTCTGCCTCCCGCCGGATCCCGGGCTGTGCTCCGTGCTGCCGTGTCGCAGTCCCTTGTGCTCAGCCGTGGAGCTGCTGATCCGGGGTTATTGTTGTCTGAGGGGGACACGGTGCCCCCTCTCCTCGGAGCACCGTGCGGCTGCACAGCTACGGCTGGGCAGCCTTTTCCGTGCCAGTAGGAAAGAGATCAATTGGTGGGAGGCTTTTAACATCGTTAGACCTGTAGGGACCCTTTTTCCTGCCAGGCCTTCCCCAAACACAGGGTTGCAGACACACAGAAGGTTTAACTGTGGGTGTCGATCTAGATTTCATACTGAGATTCTGTTTGTGAATGGTGGTTCCTGCCTTGCACAGGAAATCTGTCTGGGGCAAGGAAAAGTCTCTCATGTACATACACAAGTGTCTGACTGTGCGTACACATCCCTGTCAACACACTGCATAGGTCTGTAGAGGCTTTGCTGCTCCTGAAATGGCTGTGTGTTAGCACGGCGAGCTGCACAACATTGACAAAGCTTGAAAGAGACAAGTCTCAGCTGCTGCAGGTTGATGAGTTGCGCTCGTGGCAAGCCCATTTTTCATAGGGTCTGTTCCCATCATCTGTTGACGTGGTCCATTTTGCAATCAGGTGGCAGGTTGCTACGCAGTGTGAGGTTATCTCTGGCATCATCTTTCTCCTTGTGGCAGGGACAGTTTTTTCCCGTTGCTTTCTGGATCCCTTTTATGAATCTTACATCCTATTACTGGCTGCTCTCTCAGTTTCTGACAGTGGAGTAGAAGGTCCTGTTGCTTTCACTGACAGACTGGCTGCCGAGTTCCTTTCTGTAGAGAGACAATTAAGTGTAAACCAAGTTTCCATCTGTAGTTCATGACAGTGATTCCATGGAAGGCTTAGTCCTTAGTGTTTCACACGAATGCAGCAGTCAGTAGCAGTTTTGCTTTTGCTCATACCTTGTTGGCCTGTGTGCTAGTCTCACTTTGTCACCGTGCGCTCTCCCTGTGCGATGGCCACTGCACAGGGAGCCAGAGGAGTCAGCTTTCAGAAGGCACAACGTGCAGGATTGCCTTGGGCTGTCTGGCTTTAAATTTTGTTGCTCTGGGCTGTGCCCAGAAAAAAAGGCTGTTGCTGTGGTTGAGAGCACCTAAGAAGATAATATTTCTTATGTGCTGATGAGGGGACAATTGTCCCTTGTTCCCTCAGGAGCCCTGCCCTGGTGCAGTACCTCTCTGCAGAGCTGCAGGTCCCTGTCCATAGAGCTGCAGATCAGTGCTTGCTACCTTTGTGTCCTTGTTCTCACCTCCATTTACTACAGCTAATTAATTCAGTTGTATTTGCTTCAAGTGGGCACGGGAGACTTCTCCATGTAATAAATATATTGTGGCATGTACCCCAGTCCCCTCTTACTCTTGTGATTTCTGAGAGGGCCTGTGCACCTCAACAACGCAACATTGATTTCTTGCCACAATGATGGCAAAAGGCACAGCTCCTTCAGGATTTCTGTTTCTGGTGATGTTTTCTCTGTGTGCCAGGCAATAAAGTGTATGTTTGTGCTGTGGCAGTCTCAGCCTGGCTGCTGTCTAAGGCCCTATAAGGCAGAAATGCCTTTTGCATGCTGGCGGTCTTATACCTGGAGTCATGGCAGAGTTTGGGGAGCAGCAATAGGTGAGAACTGATCGGTGCTAAGGTCTGTTAGTCTGGGAGGCAGTGTTGTGACACAGCTTTAGAGGACTTCTGTTCTGGGGATCCATCCTCATCTTGACTGGAAACAAACAGAACAGGAATGCAAGCTGTAAGATGAATACAGGTCTGTTCCCAAGTGTTGTCCCAGTTCAGTGGGCTCTGGGTATGAAGAAAAGGCTTCTAGCAGAGTTTTTTCCCTTCAGGGGTTAGTCTGGGGGCTTTGCAATATGCAACAGAGTTAAATTTTTTTTCTTTTTTGTGAAACTGTAACATACTATATAGTTTAATTGTTATTTCTAGTAAGATTGAGAATGTAGTCCTTTATTAATATTATCTACTAATGGTGCTCAAAGATAGTGAAGCCTCAATGAAATTTCCCACCAAAATCCCACAGTCTGTACAAACTGGAATCTACTTTTATTCTAGTGTTAGTCATGTGTTATTTATTTATTATGCAAGCTTTTAATTGAAAACCCCAATTCCTAGCAATTTGAAAACTAATAAAGTACATTGTTACCTGTGGTTCTGAGGAACTAAATAATTTCCTTGTCAATTTCCTGTCACTTTTTTTGAAAACAGGTCTTATACAGAGACAATAGCCTTGTTAGCAGTTATGCTAATGTGGGTTTTTTTTTTTTTTTTTTTTGCAGCATGGACAAGTTTTGGTGAAAATAATTAGAAATCTATTGCTAATTTACCATAAGTGCAATACTGTATATATAAACAGAAAATTGTTGAAGCTGCTCTTGGAAATGCAAATATAGTCTTAATTTGTATTGTTCAGTGCCTATACTAATATGTTAACAAAATGTAGTTGTATGCTTTCAGAATCATCTGGTGATTTATGTATCAGTCATCAAGTAAGTTTTTTTCAGTGATTATTCAGAATGCTTTAAATAGTTGTGAGTAATTTAAAGATTTCTGAGGTGTCATCGTTTGTTTACAGAACAGGAGAAACAATCTGCAGACCTCCACAAAGACCTTCTGTTGATTTCCTAACAAAGAACTAAGTACTGCGAGTTTGTTGTGTACGTGTATACCTGATTGCATGGAAATTATTTTGAAAATTGTTGCTTTATTGTGACTTTATTGGCAATTTATTCATAGCACAAGTTGTTCATATTTGTTCCTGTAGATTCTGGATATCTCATATGCAAATCAAAATTGGTTTTTAAAATAGGGTGTTATTTGGTAGAAGTTTGATATTTTGGCATAAAAGGCAGGATGTATAGATAAAGTGCAGATATTTTTGCTAACTATTTTTATGTTTGGCATGTGATTTTTCTGTGTTTTCTGAAGGTAGCAGTAAAACCCATGTATAGAAAGTGAAATTGACTTTTTCCTTTCTAAGTTCGTGTTCTCTCGCCCTCCTCATTCAGTCTTGAAATTAAAGAGCTATTTTGTTGTATTTATTTGTTTATTTATTTTTAAATTTCTTGCTCCAATCTGGTAGATACAAGGCCTTAAAGCATGATGTTGCTGTGCTATATGTGGGTGCTGCATATGCACACGCTACAGTGTATGATGTGTGTGCTCTAGGTAAGACAGTGTTTGTATCAAGAGCACTCTGGTGCTGCTGCAAATGGCACGCAGTTATTGCTGCTTAGGACTCTGTATGTGGGAGAATGGTATAGCAAGATCTTGGGAAGTAACTATTTTTAATGTAGCAGGTGAGTGTGGGAAGCTGCTCACACTAACAGGCCAAATTCTTTTGCTTTTGTTAATGCTGAGTGGGCCCTTGGATGAGACTTGCAGATGAAATGTATTGCTCATTGTGAGAAGGGGTGTCAGAGCCTGACCCCGTGGTTGGTATAACAGTACTCATTCCCAGTTCCCTTCTCCAGAGTACAGCATTATAGCAACACTTAAGGCAAGTTTATAGAGACTGCAAGAGTGCTGTGATTCTTTTGGAAAAATACAGAGGCAGTATTACATTTTCAAGACAAGAGTGATGAGATAATGGCAACAATTGAAATTAAAACCCTAAAACTTAATTATAAGTATAAATTTAGGACTGAATTTCTGCTCTTGGTATTTTCTTTATTATTGCCTGATTCTGAGTTCTAAATGAAAAGAAAAAAGAAAACTTGTCCCAGAAAATGCTAGAAAGAAATGAAGTAACAATCACAATCGCATATTTATTTGAGCACCCCCAAATGCTCCCTTATATTTGCCAGTGTCACAGTTAAAAAAAAATACATCTGGATCATATGGTGTTCTCTGGTGTTTCTTCTTAAGAATAAATGACAGCCTGAGATATATTTGCACAAAAAAAAAAAAAAGTACTGTGTGGAAATCATCCCACCTTAATGCATCTATAAATTGTTTGATTTTTTCTCACAAATTCTACTTGTGAAATATATGCTTTCAATTTCCTCTGTTGATAATTGTATCTTCTCTCTACTTTTTCCTTTGGAAAAAATATAGAATGAATTCTAAAACAAAATACTTCCATCTTTTGATGCTTCTTAAATAAGTAATGTTTACAGTTTCAATGGTTGAGAGGATTTAAGTAGGTGAGGGAATACTTAATCCACTGTGAAGTATCTTAGACAATTAGTTGTGTGTCTGGTATGAGAAGGGAAAGCCATAGGCATTGCATGTTCCTTTCCTAGGTTCAGGTCTGCCTTGCAAAAAGCCCAAATATTGAAGAATTGCATCTATCTGACTCCTTTTGCAATAATAATGCCATTTTGATGTCATACAAATGTGTTCACAAATTTTCAATGTTGGTGCAGTTTAAAAGTTCTTCTCGTGAAATGAAAAAAAAGCGTAGCATACTTAAAAGATAATTAAAATCCACCCTTGTTCTACAAGGTTGTTTATTAGGATAGGCAAGGTGAAAGTTGGAATAGCTGATAAAGGCTATTGCTAAATATAGAAGAAATATCTTGGGGAAAAAAGAAGTTGCAGGGTGAAATGAGGGTAAATGAGGTGTGGAGTTTTGTGCAAACTTGGAGAATCGAGGGCATTATGGCTGACTGGTATGAAAGGCAAAAGGGAGCTGACTAAATTTCATGAGCAAAGAAGTGTAGGGACAGAAGCAGGAAAACCAGGGCCTTTGCCTCCTTGTACAGCAGGCACAAAATAGTATCTTGAATCCTGCATCTTCTCTGTCTTTGCCGATTTCCCTGTTTTCCTACTTAGAGCCTTTCTACTTTGTTTGATTAGATATTTGTGAGACATCACAAAGTTTATAAATAGATACATATTGAAATTTGGTGGAGATGTGAAAGATAAGGTCAAGATTTGCAAGATCTCAATTTTAATCAAACTGACCAGGAACTTGCTGCAAGAAAACTGGCGCAGTAACGTCACATATTTAGGAGAAATTCAGTGTGCTAGTTACGGGAGCTAATATTTGGCATTTGTAAGGTATTAGTTGACCAGTGCAGTACTATATGTGTGTTTTGAGAAAAGGGTAGCAATTGTAGAACAGTTCAAGAACAACAAAAATGAGCATGGGCCTAAAAATATGAAAGAGCATTTGAAGAAACTGGGATTCCTTAGCCTGGACATGCATGTTTGGTATGTAATACTGATGCAAAAAGGATCAACCAAGGGAAGGGATCCCTAACCAAGAGAAAGGTTATGGGACAATTTTAAAAGCATGTTCAGGAAAGCTGTCTAATGATAAGAGTGGTGTAGTAATGGGACAAATTGTCTGGTATGTTTGTGGAGTCTATTACCCCGTCTGTAGGAATAGGTAAGACAGTTATTGCTGCTTTAGATCTGAGTAATGGACAAGAAGACCTCATGAGATCTCTTCCAGCCCTATCATTCTGTGAGAAGAGCTCACTTTTGTCTTTTTGGCACAAGTATGTTATAGATGGGTGATAGACTAAGTGCAAACAAAAGAGAAAGAAGTAGTTTGTCTGGATTATAAATGTTGATACCCTCAGTTAAGTCCACCTAAATAGTGAATTTACTATAAACATTTACATTTAGTGTAAACATATTCAAAGAGTATCTTGCAATGATAAATGCTCACTGTTGATCCATTTTGTTTCAAGCAGGTTTTAAAGCCATAAAATGCAACATTATTTATTAATTTGTGTCTGCAAAATGCCAATCTGAAATGTAGATTTTTAAGCCTTTGTGGAATCCTCTTGACTTTTTAAAGAGTTTAAGACTCTGTCTGCATTAGTGAGGCTGCAAGAAGTTCCAAGACAAATTTCCCTGGGAGCATTTACTGTCACAGCAATTAGATGTGACACAAAAATGACAGAAAATATTGCATGTTTGTGGAGATTTTGGAGAGAGATTAAAAAAATTCTGCACCTTTTTCTGGAAACTTTTATTAATAGTAGTTAAAATGCTATAAATTCAAAATACCCTTGATCTGAGGCCACTATTTTGAAGAATAGTTCCAGATACCAGTCACTAGCAATCGTGCTAGGTTATCTCTAGAGCCATTCATAGTCACTGAACTATGTAAGGATGGAAAAAAGATCTAACCCTACTATTAGATCCTGGCAAGAATGAAAAATAGGTACTTTAACTGTAATAAGTCTGGCAAACAATGCCATTAAAGTTGAAAGCAAAATGCCATGTCTTTTCCAGAGAGAAGATGGTAGGTACATATAAACATCCCTCTCATATGAATGTGCACAGGGGTTTTACTTTAGAGGTAAGCACGCAAAAGCAAGAATGTGACTTCATGTCTCATCTGAAAACTTTTGAATTCTGAATACCACTGAAAACTTTGTGGTGGTTGTGTGGTGTCAAGGATATTCACAGTGTTGTAAATATGATTAGGAATAAAGGCACAATGAGGGAGATTGTGTGTAAATTTTAAGTGCTTTAGATGTTTTTTTTCTATGGTACTGACTAGTTGTCTTGATATTTTTGCTTTATAAAGTCAAAGAAGAACATACATAGGGGAATTAAATTATTCTCCTGCTATACACTATAATATGAAGAATGTAACAAAAATTAGAATTTCCTGTTTCCTGTGGAATAGTGGGCATTCGTCTACCTTTAAATTCATGAAAATGGGATAACCTGTATCCATTTTCCTAAAAATGCATTAAGCATTTCTTTTAATCATTTTTATGACCTATTTAAGTAGCTACCAAAATAGAACCAGAGTGTCCCAGAACAGTACATTATCATGTCAGCAGAAGGGATATTATATGTATTGGTATTTTAAAAGAATTTATAGAATAAAATTAGTTCCCTTCTGCCCCCTCATCCCCAAGTCTGTGCAGCAGTTGCTGCCAGCCTTCTAATGCTGTTCCTCAGAAACAACTTAGTTTCAGTTCTTTTGAGACTATTGCTACTTCGTTTGAAGCTTGTACGTGTTTCCAAGGTACCATCACCATGGCAAATCTTCATGCAGTATCTGCAAATCTGCTCTGGGCTGAGATTTTAGCATACTTTACTTATTTTTCAGTAAATTTCATAACTTGGATTGTAACTCATGTTATTTGTCTCCTTCAATTGGTGTTATCCTTTCCCTTTATTTGAAGAGAAGATAGAAATACTCAAACATAAGACTTCACTGACTGTATAATTGCCTTTTAGAAAACTTCCACTTTATTATGTTTTTCCTCTTTATGTCTGTGCTATAGTGAAATACCACTATGTCCACTTGTTTTTATTGCAATCTTATAATAGCTTTTGAAATTAAATGTAGTAATGAGCTGTAAAAGCACTCATAAAGCTGTGTTTCATACTCATCTGAGAGTCTTCTCATGAAAATTCTAATAAGTGAATTCCTTGTTTTGGGAGGAGCAGCTGAATGATTTCTGATCAGGTGAATATGCTCTCAAAAAATAGCATTGAGCAGTGCAGAAGCCTTCATGCTTATCCTCACCAATTTCAGAAGAAGGAGTTTTTTCTCTAGGGATCTGTCTGGATTTCCTCATCCGCATCAAATGTGTCTCTTGCTTTTGGAATAACCCCTCACCCTCAGTCCTCCTCTTGTAGGGGAATGGATTGAGAAAAACCCTGCTGTGGAGTATACACTGAAAACTCATGTAACTCACGTGATTTTGTCTAAAACAACATAGGCAGAAAAAGGCTTTTAAAGAATCTTTTAAAGAAAAAGCCGCATTCAGCTTTAGAGAGGATGAAATGTTTTTTAGTGATCTATAGTTTGTGCTGTTTGATTGTGTTCATTTCAGATTGTCTTACCTGAAAGTTCAGGGCTTTGTGTCTGCTGTATCTGAATTGATTTACTTTGGCCAGCAAATATGTGAACATTTTTTTCTATTTGCCCAGCCCCAGGTAGATGAGAGGTTTCTAAGTGTTAGCAGTAGTGCCCAGAGCAACACAACTGCAGTTGCCTCTGGAGTGAAGACAATTTGAAAAGAAGCAAATAACTCTCCACTGAATATTTGTGAATGATGACTTTTTTTGCCCAAATTCTCTGTCCAGTGCTGGCCAAATTTGGGCAAAAATAGCAGAAGCAGCAAAGCCCTTTTTGCCTTGAAAATATCAAGCTACTGAAGAATGTGCATCCTTTACCAAGGAGTGCTGCTGACAAGCCAGCTTTGGAGGACAAGAGATGTTTTTGAGAACTGTACCCATGATGAGGGATTTGCCTTGGTCTAACTTCTGCTACAGGAACTGTGTTCCCATTAGCAGATATTGTGGGACTGTACATGGTAACAGAATTAGTTATCTCCAGTAAATTATAGCCAAAACCCACCAAATCCCAAAGCTATCTTACCCTGCCTCCCTCTCCCAAATTTCTCCATAAATGTGAAACTTGTTAATATATGTATGCCTATGAAAAACGTTGAGCTAGAAAGTACAAATTGAACTATGTAAAATAATCTTTTGAAGATAAATATGAAAATATTTAAGCTAACTAATGAAAGTTATTATCAAAACATGTGAATGTGGAGATATGTAAAACCTGACTAAATTGTTTTGTTTATTCTTCTTTGAGTGATTCAGACTTATACAATCCAGTCTGTTACACATTCATATGACTAATATGTCTTGGGTAGCTCAGCACAAAGGATGTAGGTTTTGATGATGCATCCAATGCAGGATCTGAGAAACTCTGCTGGGAAAGTAGCATTCTTGCTCTGAAATAACTGTTTTGAAATCTAAAACAGTAGAAATTATGTTTCCAAAAGTGGTCTGGTATTAAGATCAGCTCATCATATGAAAACTCTGAGTAGTGTTTCAGTGGCAATATTAGAAGCAGCTATCTCTGCAAAACCAATTCTTGGTGAATCTTAGACTACTAAAATTGCTAACTATGACACTCATCAAAAGTTATTAACTATTTAATATTTATTTGCTTGTGTCTGTCTCTTCTCTCTTGGTTTGCATATGAAGGATGGCTGTACAGAAACACTCCTGCAAGGTAGACAGAATCAGAGCCTTCTCTTCCAGTCCCTTAGTTCTGTGAGCTGACCTTGCATAAATGCCATGTTTACCCTTGAGAAAATTGGGCTAATCTGCCTTGTGCTTGGCATCCCACAGGAATAAACATGGTAAGAAGAAAGAATATTAAAGCATGGATAAGATGCTGTAAAAACTTTAGGTGGTTATATTTTATGTTTATTTGTTTGGGAAAAAAGTGGTGTGAACTTTTTGGGATGAAGACTGTGTGGGTGCAGGGTCTGTTGCTCACTGGTCCTGGTCTGTGACAGGGGCTAGGACAGCACACATATGAACAACAAGCCTGCTTAGTAGCCTGATTGCAAACAAATTCATCTCTGGCAATACAAAAATCTACTTATTTTCTCTAAGTTTGTTACTCTCCAGACTGCTCGTGGAAATTACTGAGCTACTGTAGCATAATCATTATTACTGTAATCACATAAAGTGCTTGCTCTAAGAGTTCAAATAATAATGGTTATAAATTGTCAATGGACGGAGTTAAAAATACCTCTCAGTTTGTATTTGTTTTTTTATAGAATAAGATAACTTCCAATTTTTATGCACAACAAATATAAAATTTTATGGAATAGGGCAAATGCTTTTTTATGGATATGAAATTAAAAAATTTCTAGAGGATTATGATTTGTCTTGTACAAATACTGTAACTCACAGACTTTTATTCTAGTATCTGCTATACTTTCACCTTTGAGTTTTTAATTTTTCATTTCACAGTGATTGCAGAAATAGCTGTTTAGATAGTGCTTCCATTATGCATATTTATTAAAAAGTAATAAAAATCATTAATGTAAGTCTGACAAAATTGACTTGAGCAAAAAGAAAATATTGATAGATACCTGTAGTAAATTTTTAATGCTTCACAGTTGTAGTACAGTTTTTAATAACTCATTCCTAGAACTGGGTCTAGTTCTGCTACTGATATATTTTACATGGGAAAATAATATAAATTTGTAGTTGTTATGACTTATTTTTTTAATTTGCCTTTTTTTTTTTTGCAGTCCATAATGAACAGATTATTTTCTGGCTAACATTTGATATTTCTTCAGCAGGCTTTGCTTGTATATTTAGAAAGGATGTGTTTTCTGTCTCTGTGTATACAAATATGAAAATTCATTCAATTCTAATGGGAATCCTTTTTAAAATTTCTTCCTGGTATATACAATTCAATTGAATAGTTTCAGCTTTCAAGAAATACAAGACTAAGTAAATTTTCCTTTGAGTTTGTTACTAATTCTGTGGTTAGTGCTTGTTCTACTCCATTTCATAGAACCATAGAATAGTTTGGGCTGGCAGGGACCTAAAAATCATCTAATTCCAGCCCCCTTTGTGCCATGGGCAGGGACACCTTCCACTAGACCAGGTTGCTCAAAGCTCCATCCAACCCTGGCTTTGAGCACTTCCATGAATTGAGGCATCCACAGCTGCTCTGGGAGCCTGCTCCAGTGCCTCACACAGAATCATGGAATTATCCAGACCCAGGCTTGGTTCTGTGTTGGCAAGTGCTTGACATTTCCTATTGACCAAACTTTTTCAAGGCACTGAAATCACATTGAGGTTTATTACAATATTTTAAGCCTTAAAGCAGCTTCCAACAAGTGTTAGAAATGGTTGTAGAATTAAAAAAAAAAAAAGAAGAAGAAGAAAAAGAAAAAATATGTCTTTTTCCTTTATTTATGTGGAATTGGAAGATGTCTCAATCCACAGTCAGCAGCATGATTCCTTTACAAAATCTCAGTTTTCTCGATAATCCAGAAGGCAAAAATCATCCTATGTGTGCTTCTTTCTGTATCTCATTTTTTGAGGCAATATCTTGATTTTTAGGTGCTACTGCTGGCTATCAATATCCTTTGTCTGGAACAAACTTGGTTTCCCTGGACTGGTTTTCTCTCTTCTGGCCAGAGTGTTCATTGTCCAGGATACAGGATATGCCTCTCTCCAGTGCTGTGCTCTACTCAGGCATTTCTTCCTGCTCTTCTGTTTCTTGTGCTGCACACAAGTGTGTGAGTGTGTGTCTGAGAGTTAAGTGGCTGCTGATGGGGACTCAATATAAAAAGATGTTTCAGAGAGCTTTCTTCACATTATTTTTTAATTTCTTCAAGGAAAAAAAAAGGAGAATACTAGATGTTATCTGACCTGTCTGCAGCTTTCATGGGGTAGTGACAGTGACCATCTGGCATGATCTCAGACAATGTCATTGATGGTAGCCCTGAGGGCTGGCAACCTGAGACTGGGCTTTCAATTTCAGGACTCTAAAGTTCATATTTTGGTGTTACATGAATCAGGATTTCTTGGCTAGTGGGGAAATAAATTCTGTTCAAATTGAAGCTTTTTAGATTAGGAGTTGTTCTGGAAATAAAGCAATTCAAGAGACAGAGGATATGAGACTGAGAAAAATAAAGAATTAAAAGTGAATACAGAATAAATCCAAATATTTTCATTATAGCAGAAATAGTAAATTTCATTAACATTTATCAATTACATATCATTTATCAATTACAATTTAACAATTACTAAGTTAAAAATGAGAGAAACATTTTTGAGAAAGTATAGAGTTCAAGTGCAGAAATTACAGTGATGAAGGGTATTGTGGAGGCCATGCATGTAAATAGGTTAAAAAGGAATTAGGTAATTGAGCACAATGATCCTAATTCAACAGATGCAATCACCAGCTTAGGAAAACTTTAAACTGCTGATCACCAGAATGAGGGACTGAATACCAGAGGAAAGACCATTTACTAGTTCCCTTTTCCCCCTTGTGCAATAAGAACCAAATAGTGGGGTAACCTGAGGCAAGATACTGGATTTCAAAGATTTCTGTTGTTCTGGTTTTGTTTTCCTTACTGGGGTCCTTGAAATAGCTTTTCAGGGATGGGGTATCTCTCAGATGGTTCTGTGTGAAAGGAGATAGTTCTCTTTGGTCTTACCAATTACTCATTCACCTGTAGATGAGATAATTTAAAAATAGCAGGTTATTGTTATATAAAATGAACCTTTTTTGTGCCAAAGAGTTAATTTTCATTCTGATCAGTTACATTTTTTTGTTGGATTGGATATTTCAGGAGAAAGTTCCTGGTTGAGAGGTCCCAAACATAGGAAAATGCAGAACCTGCAGAACCTCAGATGTTTTAGTAATGAGCAGCAGTGACCTGGGAGAGGCCAGTCAGACTGTTCTTGCTCAGTTCAGTAGCAAAGGGAGCTGATCTGCTCTACTTGTGCATTCTCATTTTCACACAAGCAAAAGAGACATCTATATGGGGATGTCTTCCTGGGCTTGCGAGCTGTTGTCCTTCCCCAAAGCACCTCCCTTTGCTGAATTTTGGGGGTTTTGTTGAAGCCATAGCTCTGGTTGTTATCACAGATCTGATTTTTGAAAAATCCATGTTGCTTGCAAGAAGGTTCTGTGATCATTGAGAATATGCTGCCCAGCAATTTATAGGCTTCAGCTGTGACAAGACTTGCTTTGTATAATAAATAAAATACTTGGTTTTTACAATGGGCAAATAATTGTACATTGTTTTGCAGATTCAGGGTTGAGCTTCAGAGGAGGGCACAAGGCTGCCCCTGAGCCAGGCAGAGCCCTTGAAGGAGCTGCTGATGGACGCCAAGAGCTTTCGCTGTAATTGCATTAATGTCAGGCTGCGGCCCTGGATGTTGCTGGGACCAGCTGTGTGTAATTCAGCTGCTGGGCCCTAGATGGTGTCAGGCTTGGCTCTGCTGCTCTTCCCTCCAGTCTTCATTGCGAGCTTTGCTTGGCAAATGAGGAGAGGAGAGGAGAGGAGAGGAGAGGAGAGGAGAGGAGAGGAGAGGAGAGGAGAGGAGAGGAGAGGAGAGGAGAGGAGAGGAGAGGAGAGGAGAGGAGAGGAGAGGAGAAGAGAGGAGAGGAGAGGAGAGCGCGTTGCAGGCGTGGCGACAGCACATGGCTCTTGTGATGTGAAACCAACTTTGAAGAGTTTCCAGAAGTTAGGAAATCTGTTAGTTTCAAAGATCCCCACTAATTTTGGTGCTTCAGTATTTGGATACTGAAACAGCTAAGTTTTTGGTCTCCTGTTACTCTGCGGTTTCACATAAGAGCATCTGTAATAGATGTGTGTATATATATAATCAAGCAATATAGTCATGCATGCTCTTAGAAAGATCTATTTTTCAGATGCATAAACACTTAATATGTTGGAAAATCAGCAATTGTTTTTATGTATCATTATACATAAACACTCAGTAACGCTCCATGCAAAAATCCTGTGTCTTCAGATGGATCAGAATAGACACATAACCAGGTTTCTAATTTACACCATGGCAAATACTAAATAAATTAAAATTATTTAAAATATTTGAATTATTTAAAACAGTGTTCAGAAGTGCTAGACTGAAAATACAATGCTCACATCTGTAGTAAAGTGATGTTCATGAAATGCGTTTCTTGCAAGACTAGAAACTAGATGCTGTGTTGAAACATTCATAAGGAAATCTAACAGAATACTTTCTGTGTCAGGATTAAGGAACTATGTTTTCAGTTTTGGATTGTATTTTGCTGAGAAATAAAATTAAATTCTATTTTAAATATTAATTGTTCAGGTTTGGAAGTTTGGGCTTAAAAAAAAATCTCAAATATTTTACCAATATTTTGGTCTCAATCTCTAGGTTGGGACTTGACCTATAATAAAGAAATAAACAGATACAGAAGGTTCTCCATACATATTTTTTGTTTAATGAGACTGTAAGGCTTCACAAATTTTATTTAGGAAGGCACAATGCATTGTAACTTGATTGAAACTGATGAGGTTGCCCAAGATTAATATTAGAAACTAAAAAAAGAATTTCTCTCTCTCTCTCAAGTATTTCTGTAGTACTTTTACAGTCTACACAAGCATACATCAGCATCTTGTTTTCATATGCAAGTATCTTCATCCTTTTACTTTTGTTTTCTTTTTTTTCTCCATTTCTTTGGTTCTCTCTTTATCCATTGTGCCCCACCATCAGGAGCAGATTACAACCTGATTGTGTATATGGCTCTGTACAGAACCGGTTTTTGAATCCTGTCAGCTGAGAGCTACAGTGGCAGCAACCTGAAATTAACTTAGAGACTCAGGATCCTAATCACTGGGTTTTGTGCTGCTTCAGCTGTCTGTGTTTTTAGCCAGCTAAACCAAGTCTGTGTTACTTGCAGATGTGTGATAGAGCAGATGGGTGGGTCAGCTCAGGATTCATTCAAAGTTGAGAACCCAGCTGGGAGTAGAAAAGGCAAGAAAGCCTTTCTTCCACATAGTACATGGATGTACTAGAGATGATGGGTTCTAACTTTTGAAATTTAAAGGATACGTACACAAAATTTCAAAGAAATTCAAACATCAAAAATCCTACTGAGATTTCAAAAAAAGACATGTAACTAGGTTTGGTGCAGTGTTTTCACGGAATTAGACTCTTGGAAAACTTACCTGATTAAAAGCCCCACAGAAACAAAACAAACAAACAGATACCCAGCTATCCTTTAAATGCTGTAATTTTCTGACAAAATAATGCAAAATTGACACTGATCAATATGTTAGTGCACGTACAGCCACCAGATCTAATACATCTTGTTTTCCTCTTCAGTATACCTGCATTGTTAAACTAACAATTGTGAATAGATCTCCCTTTTTTATTTTGAAAATATCTAAACATCTAGCTGTAAAGCAAGATTCAAAATAGACCATTTAACTAAAATGACCTAAAAGCTAATTTAAATAACGTTTGTATGATTTTTGTTTTAAATTGATCTGCTTTGCTTAGGGCATGGTACAAAGGGGCAGAACCTGGAGACAGAGAGCTAGGCAGGCAAGATGCCGGTGGCAAAGTCTGCTGTACATTTGCTTTGTCAAATGCCTAAAGTTGTTTATTTCTCTAGGTGCCTTTTAGCTTTCATCTCCTTCAGCAATGCTGAATCTGTTCTCAAACTGTATTTTCTTTGTGATCTCTCTAATGGGATTCTTTCTGCTACTGGTTTTCTTTTGGAAGAGACAAAAAAAAACCCCAACCCTGTTCTCTCATTTACTCCTTTCTGTTACAGATGAGCATAGACTAAATAGGAGTGCACTCTCGACAGTCCATTTATGGCTTGAGAACATCTTCTGGATCACTATAGCGTGAATAGACTAATATGATCTACCTAAGGTTCTAGGTAATCAGTCTCAGTATTTCATAATTTGGATTCTTTACAGAGTGTAGGGAGTTTTCAGGTCATATTGCTGAAACATAATATCTGAATCGCTGCTATGATTTGTGCTGGCTTCCAAAATCTTCTTGTTTTCTAAAACAAGCAGGAAAAAAAGTAGAGGGACTCTTTTTTTTTTTTTTTTTAACCTCTCAGTATTCCCATAAAGCATTGGTCATATAGCTGCAGTTTCTCTCCAGCACCTGTGAAAGCACTTGCTCCCAATTCCAAGGTGAATAACTGATCCACCCCAGTGAATTGCAGCTAGACCTCTTAGTGGAACTTTTACAGGATTGTGCAGAAAATAGGGATTGCTAGTGCATTGCAGAGGTTTCATGAGGCTTCATGTTGCATTTGCTGAAGTTTCATGTTGTTGCATTATTTATTGAAGAAGTTCTTTTCTTCTTAATTTGCTTAATTGGTTCCTTTTTAACATATGAAACTTCATCCAATTCCTATAGTAATTGGAATCTTTACTTTTTACATGTTTAAACTTATTTTTGAACTGATTTTTTTTTTCTGTTAAGAATTTGACAACAGTTTGTTGGCTGTTGTTTCAAAATAGGAATGAAATGTTGGTTTGCTTATTATTTACATAGGGGAAATGTGGTCATTTTGGTGGCAGATATAGCAAGACTTTAAAGGCAAAAAATCTTCGCATACTGAAGGAGTTTTTTCACTTAAAGAGACAGAATTTTCTCCAACTAGTTATGATCAGAAAATGGGTTCAATAATCTTTTTCTCCCTCTGGAAGAGATTTTTTTAAGGTTGAATGATATAAAGTTTCTGAAAATAGGGCAACTGTTATTAGAATAAATGACAAAAAATGTAGTGAAAGACATTTATCATCTGAATAATGTATTTTTGCTTGGAGGCTTACTTATATTTAGTCTGTGTTATAAATATCACAGTTGTAATAATTTTTTTGGTCGAAGAATCACAGCAGTAATAGTTCTGATATATAAGTAACAGAGTTTTGGGCATATTTCCCAGCAACTTGTTATAAAATTTAGATGACTAAATATAAAGATGGACATTTTTGTGATGTTGCTGAAATAATTTTGCTGCTCATTGGGTTTTACTGACATCTGATAATCACCTGAGTAGGTATCTTTATTCTCTTGTTTCTAAATGTTATGTCCATTCAAAAATGCTTCCAAATTTAATTTTGTTGTGAAGTTGTAAAGCCTCATATAAATCCCTGCAGCAATGTTTTATGATTTTTATTTTCTTGTCTTACTGACAAGATAAATTTGATTTTCTAAGTCACCTATCAGGAAGATTTTTCTCTCCTCATGTCGGTGTCTCTTGCTACTAAGGAATGAACAAAAACTTGATTATTATGTGATTAGGTCTCTGTACCTGATTCCTTTAGGCCAGAAATGTTCTTACCCTTTACAGTTAAAAGCTAATTTATCTGTGAGCCATTATCTGGGAAATGGCTAAGATCAGCAAGGGTATTTACCTCCTGACAATGCAAATAATTTCATTATTGTTTCTAGCAGTTGTACTAAGAAAAAGCCTGTTACCTTGTGTTTTTTCAGTCTAGCATTTCTGGGTGTCTGGAAAGTTGCATATTTAATTTGATTCAATTTTTTGAGTTCTAAGGGCTTTAATAATTTAAAAGGATCTTCACTTTTCAAAGGATCTTCAAGTTTAACTTGAATTTTACAGTGGAAAACTTACTCCTGTTCATTTGAATTATGCCTTCCTAAACGATCCTAAACAATTCACCTCAATGGTCAGTTAAAGTGATACCTTGTTATCTTATCTTCTTAAACCATTTAAGCTTTATGTTCTTAATCTCTTTTCTAAGTGAACAAACTTGTTGACAACTTTATGGATTTCACGAAGCTTTTGGGAAATACACCTCTATCTCCTTGGTTAGATTTTTTCAAGTCAAACCCAAAAGAAGAATTTTAAGAAATTAAATCCTGGTGTACAACCCAAATGATTCAGATTTGTAAAATGCACTTAGTACAGTTAGAAATAGTTAGCTGTCCAAGCACAGGTAGTGGTAAAATATGAACAGAATGAGAATGATCCATCCTTTACTGGAAAGATTATTTGCCACATTTCTAAATTTTTAAGGCATATTATAATGCTTATTATCTTTGTACCTGTGCTCCTCAGACACTAAAAATGGTGGTGTTACATCATTGTCTGTCAAAAGCAGGAGCAGCATTGTTCTTTCATTTATTTAACTTATTCCAGAAAGGATACTGTGTGATTCTCTTGAGAGACTCTTGAATTTCTTGGAGTCTTGATGTTTAATGTGATTTTGAAAATTAAAACAAAAATCTTTTGCTGTTATTTTGCACTGCTGAGCAGTCAAATAGTCACTCACTGTCTTTTATATGTAATGGAAAATGCACTGGGGAAACACATCCTGTGGAATTGGTTCAAGTTCTGCTGTTTGCGAATCTACAGGGCTTCATTAAATCAATACCCTTGTTTAAAATAACTATATGCATAATTGGACTCACTTATAATAAATCCCTTGCAGATAACTGTGTGAAGCATGGAGTAAAAGGACTGGAAAGGGTGCATGTGCCAAGGGAAATACTCAGCCAGCAGAGATATGTGAACTCTGGTTAGAGCACTTAATTGCAATTGATGCCATTCATGTGTTACAGGAAATGTTGCAACTTTCTCCTGACAAAAGCTCTGTGGTTCCAATGCTGTGAGTTATTCTGGAGAACAAATCATAACAAAAACACAAAACCAAAACAAAACAAGCTTTTTCTTTAGACACTTCAGTGAATTTTTAGGATAAGAAACTTTACACAACAGTTCTGGTTCTTGTGAATTTGAGTGCTGCTTGTGTTAATGTGGTCTGCCCTGCATACTTAGTGTGTTATCCTCTCTAAGTAGGTATTTGTTAGTGCTGGGCAGTGGCATGGTATGTTCTTGAAGGAACTTGCGACCGCATTTTCTCACAGAGGTCATAACTAGGTAGAGGTGAAAGACCTTGCAACTGAGTGCTCAGAAGTTGTTTTTAATGAGCTTAGGGTTAAGCAGGGAGCATTAGGGATAATAATGTTTGTGAACCTTGTGGGCCATTGTGAGTTTGAGCTGGTTCCAGCAGTTCTCTTCAGGCCTGGCATGAAGCATGGCTGCCATCTTGATGTGGGAAAACTTTTTGCACTACGGCAAAATTTGAGAACCCGGTTCACATATTTTTGACCTTGTGTGGATAAAATAAACCCAGAAGTGGAGGCAGTTTTGCCACAGCAGCATGGCACTGTGCCTCTGCTCTTGCTACATCTGTCCAGGGGAACACCTGGTCAGCCTGACCACAGCAGGACACGTGTGCGGCTGTGCTGCCTCGGGGCTGGCAGCTGATGCACTGCTGTGCCTTTGCACCAACTCACCTGAGATTACCCACGTCTGACATTTGACAGGACAAAGCTTCTAATTTTCCTGGCCATTTATGAAGGTTTTAGCCTTATTTTCTGTAGAGTCTCCTGAACTTGGTGCAGGTGTTGGTGCTCAGTGTGAGGGTCTGGGTTAGGTGTCTCGACAGGATGTTGGGTGTTGATGTGCTCCCACAGCTCCCTGACCTTCTCTGTGGGCAAATGGTGGCCTATGCTGATGGCTTTCTGTGTGTCAGTGGTTCAGTGATTAATGTAATTATGCAGGACATAAGACATGACTTCAACTCCTTTTGCTTTTTCAGAAGGATAACCCACTGTTTCCATTGTTCCCAGAGAGTTTTGCAGCTACGAAGCAGCTCTCACCTCCCTTCCCAATGGGGCCATTTTCTAGAGAGGTGTGGAGAGAAAGTCCCTCAGTTCTTTCAGGTAGAGATGATAAGCAGACCTCTAGGGGAACAAACAAGGGTGTATGGCTTTATAGCATTTTTAGAAAACAAAGCAGTGGCCGTCTCTGTCTTTCTGGCATTGGACATGTTTTTTCAGAGAGTGGAGGAAGGTGAGCAGACAGATGTGAGAACAGCACCAGAGCTCAGGCTCTGGCTGCTGTTGGGCTCTGGTGAGACCTCAAGTTTCTTGGCCCTGTAAAGACTGATATGTCTCACAGCAGAATTTTATCCCTAAATGAAACTTTAATATTAGAAAACCCAAACAGAGTGGCCTCTAGGCCAGGTGGCTGCTGATCTTTCTGAATTTTTTTTCAGTTCATAAGCTCGTGTGTGGTGTGTTTTTTGTTTTAGCTTAAGACTTGCTTTTTATCTAAGTTCTCTCCAAATTTAATTGTGAGCTTTTTCTCAATCTGTCTTTCCTAGTCTTTTATACTAGGATTCACTTTTTAATGACTGCCTAATGATATCCAAAATGTATGCTGCTAAGCTTAAGAAAGAACTTAAGTACTTTGCTTTTATCCTGAGTAGTCTGAGATCACCAACATCTGTCCTCTTTGTTACTGTCATTATTCCACTCATCTTCTGAAGACAGTATAGGCCTTTGTTTTACTGAGAGCACTAACTGGATTTTTTTTTCTTTCCAGTAACATACTTCAAGAGGCTTTCTAGGTTTTATTAAGCCTTTTCAAATCAAGTGGAAAGTAGGGAAATAAGATATGGAATGAGAAAAAAATTGTTTTAACATAAGCCCAGAGTATTTTTTAATTGCATGTAGAGCATTACATGGGCATTTTTTTTCAGTGCCAGACATATGCATTTATATTTCCCACCAACATTTGCCTGGTGTGAGTAGGAATTTAATCAATAAATTCTTGCTTCTAATTTTTTTTTCTCCTAGCTAGAGCATTTGATATGAAAGCCTTACTCTGAATTACCACAAACCAAATGTGAATCTAAGAAAAACTGGGGAAAATGTTTACACTGTACAGGGAGAACAGATAACTTTTGCAAATAAAATCAGATTTTTGTCTTTTTATTAACATCAGCAATTAAGTATTGCTTCCTAGAATCTGATTATGTAAAATTCCCAGTGACAGCATGTTGTTTATGAGTTTTGAAATGATACTTTCTTTGTTAGAGTGCCAATTCCTTTGGTTAGTATTTCCTCTGTCACCTGAGGCTATTTTTCCAACACATAACACATGTGATTTTTTTTTCTTCTTTCTGAATAATCAGCTTTTCCTTTTGCTCATTAAGCATAAAATTACAGCCAAGGTATTAATGCAGTACAATACACACTGTATTAAAATTGACCAGTCTCTACCACATACTAAGTTCTTTTTGTCTATTACCTAATTAACATTAATTAGTTCACTACATTTAATGAATTTTATGTAAAACTCAACATTTTTTACCTTTAGGATAACTGTGACATACAATCTAATGTGTCAGACTGGGCTGTATGAATAATTAATGCACTCTATATTTAATATTTTAGTGTACGGACTACTATGACAGACTGGGTGCAGCCACAGTGCTGGATGTGGGGGCTCTGCTGGAAAAGGAGCAGCAGGAGCCCCCTGTGAGAGCTCTGCTTGGGGAGAAAAGAAAGGATGAACCTGAACAGATATCAGAACCTTGCTGATGCCAGGTATCCCTCAGCCTGGGTTCCCAGCTGGAACAAAGGAAAAGAGATCCTTGGCTCTGACTTCTGCTTTTTGCACCTTCCACCTCCTTTCACTGCTTTGCTGGTAGCCCTGGTTCAAATCAGAAGTGCTAAATACTACTATTCCTGCTAATGTTGATGATGAGAATTAGTATAAAATAAAATAGATGTATTTCTTAAGAAAAACCTTGCACTTGGGCTATCAAAATCAGGAAGATAATGGTTGAATTCTAATTTCTTAAGTTGCTTGAAAAATCGGTTTTACCAAGATCCTGCTGTTTTAATACTTGTGATAGCTGCCCTAACTTCGTTATATCTTGGGTTAAGAGAAATGCAGTTACATATAAGAAAAATTACGGACCTGCAGAAGAGGTCAAGTTGAGTGGAGATCAACCTTTCTCTTGCAATCAAGTGTTTTCAAAGTGTTTTCTGTGACCTGCATGACCTGTTGTGCTTTGGTAGCATATGAGAATCTTTGGCTTCCTGAGTATGGGAGAGGCTGGTGGTCAGCCTTTGGCATTGCCTTGTGCACCATCTGGGTGGAGTGCCCAGTGCTCCACACCTTCCTCTGTGATTGACATGCATGAAGGTGTTTTTACAAAGATTAATATTGTCAAAAGCTTCTTTTTAGAAAACCCAAAGTCTTTGCTTACCTCACCAGTACAAAAATAATAGACAGTTTAAGTTTCCATGTGGGCATAATGCCATCCAGCTATAAATCCCGCTGGCTGCAAGGCTTTGCACAAGGTCACACTGATGACCTGGAAAATAGGCTTAGATGCAGGAATGTCAACTTGGTAGAGTGGCTTGAGAGCGTGAGTGAGGGAAAGCAAAATGCATTTTTCTTGGAATGGATATGAAGGTGCTAGGAATTACAGATTCAGAATTTTGCTTACAGTGTGGTGTTAGTCATTGTATTTTTGGGAGAGGTAATAAAGTGCGTAAATGGAGCATCTGTTTGAGTAGAGAACTCTTTTATTCTAGTTAGACTAATTCTGTTTTTCCTGATCGTGGCAGATATGTTTTGTTTTCAGGGTGAGAACGAGGCAACAGGCCCAGATACAATAGTAACTTAAATTCAAGCTCTGATTTGGTTTCCCTTGCTTTCCTAGTTTTGTTTTCGTTGTCAAGTGATTGAGTAGTTTCTGAAGTTAGAATAGGCTATAGATAAGCCTATGGTCTATCGACTGCTGGAGGCTAAGTGAGGTAAGAAAGTAATTTAAAAAAAATGAAACATTTATGAGAATTTTCTTTTTATGACATGGTCTGAACTGCTTTTCGTGGCTTATAATGCTTAGTACTGTCTTTTAAATTAGTATGAATTATTTCTATTGCATTTAAGTACTTCTCCTGTTATCATTGAGCGAATTTTAAAATCTTTTGTTGCTAATTAATTTGTTGGATGAGTTATTTATAGTGATTCATGTTACAGCTGTAATATTTAAAGTGAGTTACGGTAAACTTGGTTTTTGTATGTTGTATGATAAGAGCTTTAGTGATGGGAAGAATTGATGAAATAATGGATAGAAGTCTCTGTTCACCTTGTTACTAAGTGGGTGCTGACTGCCACATGTTTGTTTTCAAAGGAAATTTGTTTTCTTTGTTGTGTAGGAAGAAGGCTGCATTTAAGATTTACATTGCCTCTGGCCAGCCATAGCAAAACATTGTAGATAGTTGAAATATTCAAAACTTTTACTAGTAGTGTGTCAGGTGCCACATTTGAATTATTCTTTTCATGGTTCTCCTTTTGCATACTATTGTCCTTTAAGCTGGCACACAACAAAACATGTTAAACTGTAGAATTCATCCTTGAAGACAAAAATTGGGTTGGTGACTTGAAGTGAATCATTCTGTATAATGATAATACTATAAAAAGTAAGTACTATATATGAACTTGAGAATAGCCAGACTATTGAAATAATACATATGTTATTATAGAAATGACAATAATAAATTCTTGGATGTTCTTGGATTATATCTGAGGTGGATTTTTTTGATGTAATATATTACATTGAAAGGTAGTAAAAAACTAACTGAAAAACAGGTTTTGGGGAAAGAACAAAAATATTATTCCTTACATGTACTTAATGAAGTCAGAATTCCAGTTATTTAAAACTAACTGAAATTTTAATGTATTTTTAAAATATCTTCTGCTTCACTTCAGCAAATCCTAACTTTTAGTAATTTATCTGAAAATTCTTCAAATTAATGAACATGTTCTGTAACATTTCATTACCTTTTGTTTTTGCATAATAAAAGTAGAAGGGAATCCAGGACTTGGAGGTCATCCATTAGAATGTAAACTGAAATCAAGCTTGACAATTGCAATTCCAGTGCTACTGCAAATGATGTCTCTGTGGTGTTACCTCATTAAAAAATTGCAAGCAGCTGGCAGTTAAAACTTGTATCAGTTTCCTACAAGTTTTTTCATAGTAAACTACATTTATTCTTTTTACTTAAAAGACTCTTCATCTTAAGCCAACCTATGGACCAAAATAACTTAAAGAGTTGTCTGGGTTGGTGTCATTTACAGGGATCACAGAATCACAGAATATGCTCAGTTCCAAGGATGTGGTCTCATATTCATATGAGGTATTTAAGTTATCTGGTACTTGTGACTTCAGTGTATGGCATGGTGCAGCTGAACAAGCCATGAAGTGTGACACTAAGTAGAATTTTTTAGTGCATTGATAACAGAAAGTGAATCTGTGTAGGAGATTTACAGCATTTCATCCAGCTGAGTTTTGAAAGCGCCATAGCAAAGGTAGCACTGTTTCCTGTGTGAGACTGTTCTATAGGTGACATATTTCAAAGTCAGTTTTTAACGGTATCGTATCATGAATTTCATGGTATTAAATGTCAAATTTCTTCTACAAAGAGGAAGCAGCACAACATTTTTGGGTCAAATTTGGAAACATTTTTTTCTGAATCTTTTTAGCAATACTTCAGTGTTTCTCCAGGCCTTCATTTTGTTCCTGAGTCTGGTCTGAGAACCCAGTGATCAGGTTTTAGTTCAAGAACATATGTGGTGTCTTTCAGGACACTGGAGATAGCACAGGCTGAAGCCATGTAGCTTCTGAGGAGGAGACTGCTGGGCAGCTGTTTTGTGAGGAGAATGCCCTTGCTTTATAATTACCCTTTTCTCTAAAATTTCAGTGGAAATGGCTCACAGTTGTAATTTAAGAAGAATCCTAAGAAAGGGTGTTGAATAGGAGAGATTTTCTTTCTCACCTAGTCTTGTATTTGCTTCCAGACTCATCTGACTTTTTTCTCATCAACTTTGAAAATGGTAAGACTTCAAGAGAGCAGGAAGGCCTGAGATAGGGCTGTACTGGTGGTGAATGTGTGGTGGTTCCACTGATGTTCATGGGGAGCAGGTGAGAGCAGGAAAGAATTGTCTAAGTTGGGACCCAACCTTGTGTCTGCCATCCTCACCCTCTGGGGAGCTGCTCCCAGCACTGTTTTTCTTCCTGATGGAGAGAGAGGAAAAAGGTGAATTGGCTGCTGCTGGCTTTCTCTTTCAGGACAAAGGGGAAGGTTTATTAGCCTGGGGATATTTAGTCATGATAGATCTGATCATTTAGGTTTTGGGCTCTCTAGCTCTATTTTTGTGTGTAATGCACAAAAAATCTTTTATGCTGTCCAGGTTCATGTGATAGTTTAGGATGACAAGTGATAGGCTTTCCTCATGTCTGTCTGTATGGTGTATATGTATGCACTGGAAGGAAAATGACTGCTATTCATAGGAGTGGACCTTTTTGCTTTGTTTTAGCTGCTGTTTATCATCATACCACAAGCAGTTATGAAAGTACCAACTCCCCTTCAAAACCAGGAAAGTCTCCATGATGGGAATGTATCTAAGTTTTACATATTCTTCATTTTAGTATTCTTTTATCTTTCATTGTCCTCTATACCTTTACACTTTTGCAAGTATCTTCTACCTAAGTAGGTAGCTGAAAGGCAGTTTAAATAGAAAAGCAGGCAATGTCTGACTTTTTAAGCTCCTGTGGGAGACTCTGTAGTTTCCAATGACCATTTTGTCCCAGTTTTCTACCTTTGAAGCAATCATTGGCTTTTTTTTTCCTTGAGGTCTTAACGTTTTTATCTCTGTCCTTGCGCTATTGAGCATAAAATTTGGTTTTAAATATTCAGAAAACCCCATATGGGCAATTTAAAACATTTTGAATTGTCCCTGGAAATTATACCTTTTCTCCCATTTAAATCCAAATACATATATGGATTTGTCTTGTTTAGATAGTTTGTGTCTCTTATTTCATAATTTATTCCAGAATATCCCAACACCAGCTTTATGCCCTGCTTCTAGTTTTGGGGGGGGCTGTTCTTTCTTCTCTCCTTTCATTATTCTTACATAAACCAGAGGAGGCTGCCCCCAGCCCAGTGCCTGTTTAGGCTGTGGATGCCTCACCTTGCACCATCATAAATAAGAAGTTTAGCTGTTAGTGATGTGTGTGCTGCTTGAACAGCTTTTCTGTGTCCCCTCACAGAGAAAAGATGGCAAAATAGATCAGGTGCAGTTAATCTTAGCTTGTTTAATCTCCATGTGAAATCCTTTGTTAACTTTTTGAGAAAGCAAATGTTTGTGTCAGTGATCACATTTTAGAATTGATTTTGGAATAAACTACTCGTTAACTTTTTTTTGGTAGCTATAAGTGTGATAAAATTAGGTACTAATCTTTCTGACAAATGACATATTTTTGTGATAAATTGAATTCATAAAGCATTTTTTACTCTCTTGCATTTTTCTGTTGTATGGCTTTCTGTCAAAGCTAACCTAATCCTAAATTATACTCTAGTAATATCTCCTTTCTTCCAATGCCTTCTTTCAAAGCAGTGACCTTGCTTCCCAATCCTTGCAATTCTTATCCCACATTAGTCTTTTAAGATTCCAGAGGGTATTTTGCATAGGAACAATATTAGGTTTGTGCTCCAATATTTAAACATACAAACCCACTTGTTTCACATGGCTGAAATAAACAGTTAAAACAGCCTGGAAATTTTGGTGCTAACTGATATATCTAGCAATTTTCTTTTTGGATGAGCTTTGATTGAGGAATATTGTCTAAAATCAATCTTTGTTTATTGTCATTCTCTTCAGAATCAGTATACTTTACAGCAAATGAGAATTTTTGAAATCTGTGCGTTGATAGACGAGTTTTTAAAATATCTGTATTTGTATCTATATTTTATTGATAAAAGTAAAACTTTCAAAGGAGCATGATGTAAAAATGATGTGCAAATAATCTGGTATCTGGGGTTTGGCAGAGATATTCAGACATTTTGATTGCCTAGAAGTATAGGTGAACTAATGAGTAGTGCAAAGCTGAGTTTGTATTCAGATTATGCCAATATTTTTTTAAACAGTGAAGAAACTAGACTGAACCTGTTCTGTGCCTTCCCCCCTTTGTTTGAACTGAAGCAAAGGTTTTTTTCTGATTTAAAGCAAGTTCTGAATATGTTGTAGTTGGACATAACCTTTATAGAGCTCTTCCTTTAAAAAAATGTCTGGGTTGTCTGCTCATGATGGGTGTACTGCTGCCATGGCTCAGTAGTGTGTCAGGGTAATTCTCTCAAGCTCTACACAGGTCAAAAAGATTATTGAAGAATGCACAGGCACTTTTCTTTTTGCTAAGTCTGAAATAGAAGGGGCTAAATCCCCAGGGGATAGAAGTTATATAATTTGGTGATGCTATGCTGATTTATGCCTCTTGAGAGTTTGCCTGCAGCAGAAGCTGGAGGTGATGAGAAGAGATTGGATGAGAGAAAGACCATCCAGGAAAAATTCATCAAATTTGTCATTCTTGAAAGGACCATCATAACATATGGTAAGGCATATCATTTACCTCAGGCTCGGAGGAAAATGATTTCTTCTAGGAGAATATTAATTTTATTTCTTAGAGGATCAGCTGACAGGGTAGGCTTTCTCCTGGCTGGTCTTCCCCTTCTGTTTTCTCTGAAGGGAAGGATGGAAGCTTGGAAATGTCTTATCTGTAGCAGACAAGCAAGTTGGCATTTTGCCATCATTTTCTGCTAGCAGAGAGGATAATGGTAATCATATGTCAAAATTTAACATTTCTCTTCTTTGAAAGAGAACTTTTTAATGCAAAATATTTAGAAAAGTCAGATCTATTCTGAGGCAGATAAGGATCTAGGATTAGTGAGCTGACAAATTTTTCTTATGGAAAAGGAGTTTTTCTTCCTCTTCAGGCACAAGAGGAGATGAAAAAGGATCAAAAGAAACAAACATATGAGGTGTGTAATGTAACTAGGCTGCAACTTCAGTATTGTGTAATATCTGGGAGACAGGCAACATCAACCCAGAGCAACATCGCCTCTCCTGCTGCTCCTTCTGTGGGAAGGCTGTTAGAACTTGCTTTGCTAATGAGTTCCAGCCTGTTTAATTAAATTGGTATTTCTTTATTACCAGGAAAGTAAATTTCTCTTGTGCTATATAACATTGAGTCCAAATTCCATCATCACCTTTTTGAGGAAGGGGAAGTGTTTTCCTATAATCAATTCCTATAATCAACATCCCCAGTTGTTGCAAGTTAAGCCCTTGGTCAGCCATGTCTTAGTCAGTTAATAAAAGTAGAAAGGTTTTCCCAGGCTGTGGCACGAGTTACCACACTGGTGAGATGCTTAAAAACGTGGAAAGCTTTGCTTTCTTTTTAGTCAGAAAAGGAAGGTATGGTTATTTTAGATAGAACCTATTCATCTTCTATTCACACATTTAAAATTGGCCATTTCAGTCTGATTTTACAGATAATTTTCTAGAATACACGATTTATATAAATATAATTTTGCTTAGAAAATAAATGTATGATTGCAAGCTTTGAGATTTGTATTCTTTATTTTCTGTATTTTTCCAAGTACAAGTGTAAGCAACCATCTGTTATATACATTATAAGATTGCTCCTCAGCAGTCTGAGAGAAAGGAGATGTCAGCCTTCTCCTACATTATCTTCTGGGAAATGGAATGCCAGACATTTTAAAATAGTTTTTGAAGGTAAAATGTTGGAAAGAAATCTTGGTTTGAGGCTGTTTTTTATAAATTTATTCTAATTTGTCAATAATACGTAATGTAGTGATCTGGATCATCAGGGACTGGCCAGAGGTACAGGCTTGGGTTTTAAATTTAGGATTCAGCCACACTACCAGTGGGATATTTGGGAAGGCAGGTTTTAATACAGCTGCATTATCTGCTAGGCAGATTTGGAACCAGGCAGTTAATTTGCAAATTTTGACTATGTATCCACGGTTCAGGTCTGCCTCTACTTGTTTCTTATTTTGTTTTATAAATGTTTTGAGTTTTCTTTAACCACAGTCATGGCTGTCCACAGATGAGCTGATTTGACTTATATAATGCCTGCTGACATAATCCCAGGAGAGTCTTTGGACAGTATCTCATTTGAGATGCCCGTAAAATAAAGCAAGTTTAAACTGAGTTAATAAAAATGAACTTCAATTTCCTAATGATCTTCCTTTTTCCCTAAAGAAGGATATTAATACTTTATCCAAACCTCAGTAATATAATGGTAGAATTGAGTAAGAGAGACATACATAGACTAAAGAAAGCAATAGAAATAGTCCTCTCATCAGGATTAAAGGAGAATGGCTATAATTAATTACTTTTCAGCTTACTCCACTCAGCTACAAAGATAAAATTTTAACCTGATCTGAGCAATCAGCTAAAACTTGGATTTTTAAATTTATTTTGGTTAAGAGAAATTGCTGAGCTTTTTATATTGTTAATACCATTCTATGTATCGAGATGAAGGTTTGGTGTCTTTAGTACATGAGAAACCAACTGTTATCATGTCTTTTTTTTAAAATTCAGGTTTCTAAGCCAATTAGTGTTGAGTCTCATTGCAATCTATGCATTTTCCTTTAGGTCCTGTCCTTGATACCAATTCTGCTGTAACTTAAATTTCTGCATTTTTCATTTGTCAGTGTTTTCATATCTTTTAGAAATAGAGGTGTGCAAGATACACTTTTGTGTGTTTTCTAATTTTGATTTCCTCCACTTTTCAGGCCTCCAGCCTCTGATAGTTAAACCCCCCGAAATTATTGATGCCGTAGTATGGATTTGTGCTTGTTACAAATTTGTACTTGAGTTTCTTTTTCCTTGGCACTTCTTTCTTGACACACCTATGCAGATCTCTCTTTTAGTCTTTGGTGTGTTAAGCTAAACAAAGCAAATGTTTTCAGTTGCTTCTCAAATTTTCCATGACCATTGTGGAAATCTTTCTCTTCCAGACAATAGATCATCAAAATCAAGAACAATAGATTTTTAATATAATTTATTATTGCATTAATGTTGATATCTCTGTACTAGAAATATATTACCTGATAAATTAAAAATGTCTTTTCATTTCCATAGGGACATCATTTTGATAGGTCATAATTATTTGTGATCTACTTTGTACCCAAAATTTCATCCACTGTAATTTTCAACTGCTGAGGTCTCAATTTTCAGCAGAAACTTAATAATGATCAAGTTCACATATTTTCATTTTGCACTGTTAAATTTTACCTCAGTTTTATTCTTGTGGTCCTATATGTAATCCATGTCTTCCTGGTACTGTTCCAGTCTTCATATATATTAGCAGTGCTTTCCCATATCAGAAATTTCTCAACTATGATTTTTCGGCTGTAATTCATCCTATGTTCTGGTAATGTATAAAAATATGTAGTAAAACTGATCCCTCAAATTACTGCTGAGAAATATGCATTTGTATTGTTCTTCTGGCTCTTTTGGTGCAGCACTACGTAATTTCACCTTTCACAGTCTCCAATATCTTGCACTAATTTCAAATGTTCTTTATCATGATCATTAGTACTAGCAAACACAGCTTACACTTAATTTAAAAAGCTGAGTGACAGAGCTTCTGTTGCTTGCTCTCTCACTGCTTAGGTCAGCTCTATTTGATAAGAAACTGATTTGTGGTGAATTCAAAGTGACCATTATCTCACCTTGCATAATTGACAAGAAATGAATTTTCTTTCTTTTTGTCCTGTGAAGAAGAATTATATAAAACCAAACTATATTTGTGTGTAATTTTTTGTATGACATAAAGTGGTACTTGTTGATAATCTAAAGGGGAAGGGTTACAAGACTTTTGATTTAACATCTCAGAATAAGTATCTATATTTTTTAAAATGTTACTGTATTTCTACCCTCCCTCTGCTTTAATATTGTTAATGAAATGTTAAAATTTTCACTTTTGCAAAAAGGTAATAGTATTGACATGAGGAAAAGCATGGAATAAGTTAAATGAAAGTATTCCATTAGCTGGGATAATGTGCACAAAGAAATAATATTATATTTCTGGGTGCATTTATAATTTATACTGAGATCATAACCAAATTCAGGAAAATAGTCTTCTACCTTGTGTTTTGCTAGTTCTTGAATTCTTCATGTGTCCAGCTGGAGGAGAGACCATGTACTCTTTGTGGGCAGAAACTCTGCAGTGATGCATTTGACAGCTGTGGGGAGAGCCCCTGGCTGCCTGTTTTTCACTCTCTGAGTGGGGATCATCATGCAGTACAAAATTTGCACAGGGAGAACCTACATAATATTTATGAAAGGTTGCTTGGCAACCTACATTTTTATATCACTTTTTACCATCTTACTGGCCTTTGTATCACAGCAAGCAGCTTTTGGGGACTTGGAAGTGGCAACTTAGAGATGTGGGGTTGTACTCCCTTACATAGTTGTGAGTAGATACTGGACAGAATGAATTCAGAGCTCACAGTTTGTACAGGAAAAAGTAACTTAATATATAGTGCTGGTGTATCATTATTTTTGTAAATTACCTTTGGAAATAAGAATATTACTGTTGAGGATATTCCTATTCCATACTGGTGCCGGGAAAGCTGTTTTCTCCTTTCATTGCTAAATTGCTCTTGTTTGTTTTTTGAAGGGCCTTTTCTCTTCTTGTGCATATGCACTTATTTTTGTGTGTGTAGATTTAGTAATATTTTCTGGTTTGAAAATGAATTACTGAGTTAATCTGGAGCAAGTTGAAAAGTGGCAGCTTTTGAGAACATTCCCAATGTTCAGAAGTGGCTCCCTGACTGCCACTACCAGCAGCAGTAAAAAGACAGTGTCAGGTTGTTGGACATCAGGATTAACTCTCAGAGAATATAAAAAGCAGCATCAACTTGGGCCTTATCTGGTTCTCTGCCGCACTTCAAAGCTTCACTGACTGGCTCTGCCAGGCTGCTGGACACTTCACTGGAGACCCTATAGCAGTGTGTGGCAGACAGTTCCCTTTCCCTGGAAATGTAGCATCCTTATGCTGAGGCAGTTGCACACTGGATAAAGTGGAACCAGTTAAAAATGGTAGCAGGTAGCTTCTCCCTCTAAAGGGAAATATATGGTATTAATGGGTGAGACCAGTTTGCTTTTATCAGTGCCATAATGTGAATTACTGTAAACCAAATTTGATTAACTCTTCAGTTACACAAAGGACAGATTACTACAACTGTATAATAATAATGTTTAACAGGATAGGATCTGGGTGAATTAATTTGGAACTACTTGCTTCTACTTTCAGCTTCTGCTTATATTTTAAAGTAAAGAAGGACATCCAAATTAATTTGAATAACACTTGAAGCAAGTTGAAGTTAAATTAGGGTAGAGTTTTTTCTTACAAGTTTTATTTGTCAGTAAAATTCAATTGGTAGCAAAGTGTTTCAATATGTCTTGACAGAAAATTCCTGTGTGTTTAAGTAGATGAACTGAATGCCTCAAAATTAGTATCTCACTAAGTGAACACACATAATTGTTCTATGGGTCTGGAATTCAGAGAAATTGCAAAATGATACTTCTACCAGTTTGGTGGCACTGTTTCATCTTAGGTCTGTGAAATTTTTTTTGTTTGTTTATTTGTGTGTTTGCTGCCATAATACCAGCAATAGCAAATATAAATAATGGTTTATAATAATAAATTCCACTAGGAAATTTCACTTTGTGTAAAATATATGTTTTAATAAAAAAGTCCAGTTATTACTTCATAGTCCTAATAATTTTAAAATTATTAAGGAGGTTACTGTACATTGTTTGCTTGAAAGGTCTCTCTTATCAGAAGAAATTCATGCATGATTGTTTTGTTTGATATCAAACCACATTTTTGCTGTCATAACACTGGCACATTTTCAAGTCATGCTGTTTTCTGGCTGCTAGCAGGGAGTAATGGAAACAATGCAGTGATCATGCAATTTATTAAAAATAGACACTAAAATACTAGGGAAGTGATGCTTTTATTTTATTAGGGACTAGGATTCACAAGGCTTCGTAAAAATAGCTGTTTCAGTATCACAGAGAAATTAAGATACCTTGCTGCCTGTGAGTTGTTTATAATTTATTTCTGGTGATTTTCCTTTAGATCAGATTGTGATGCTTGTGAATGGTGACTGTGCTTGCTGAGGAGTGGTCATGCAAGCAAAATCTGATAACCTCGATATGTCGCTTCATCTGCCGTTTTTCTTTTGTTAATGCAAAGCTGGTTACATAATATCTAATTTCTCCTTTAGCTGACCAGAGATGAAAACAAAATCTATAATGACAGTGCTAGGTTTTATAAAAAACGCGAGTGAGGAGTTGAAGGATGTGGCTTGTTCTGTTTGGACGCTGCAGGATTGCTTTAAGCAGTAAGCTTACTGTTTTCAGATGGCATTAGCAGCATCAGTGATATAGCTGTGTCAGCCTCCTCGACTGCTGGATGTCTGTAATCGCACCGAGGAAACTATATTTAAGATCTGATATCTTGAGGGTAATGACTCCAGCACTTACTGATGGACAGAATGGCTGTTAATGCTTTCTTCACTAGCCCAGAAGATTTTGAAAGATAGATAGGTCTGTGATGTACTTTGATAAGACAGGAAATGCAATTTTTGGGGGTCTCTGGAAATAGAAAGGTCATGCAGCTTGGAACCGGTGAGACATTACAGTCCCTAAGTCATCAGGTATGACCTCATGATTTATACAAATATTTCTAACACAGGGTTTGTTTTACAGTTTTAGGTCATTTGCAATCTCTTTGTCTGTGTAATTGCTTCATGTTGGATTTGCTACAGGATTTATAGGGTAGACTGTTTACATAAGCAGAGCAACGTATATGTTGGAATTCTAATGTGCTCATTTATATTTGAAAACTGGAAGATTATTCTCTATATATTTTCAGCCCGTTTTGTTGTGAATATGTTTTCTTTTAACTAATTAATGGTGAAAGGTTATCCCTTTGCTGTAATGTAAAATGACAAGATTGTATTGCATTTTTATTTTGCTTTATCTTTGCATGACACACAAAAGCTATTGTGATTGTGTTTGTCATATGAAATGCAGTATAAGGCAACTGTTTACCTACAGTGCCAGATTATTTAAAACAACGTATCACATTGTGTAACAGGACAGGGCTATTCTGCAGGCACAGATCTTGCTTCATTTTGCAGCAGTAGATTCTTTTTATTTTTGCTTCATTTGAAATCAGTTTCAAAAATAGCTCATGGAACATAACAGTGAAAGTTTGGCAAGATAACTGTCCTCTTTTTAATTATTACACTCAGTGACGCATACTAATGCTAATGGGTTGTAGAAGAGAAGATTAATATCTTAAAAATTTAGAATGTTATTAAAAACCAGAATAATTTTATTGAAGCATGTGTCTTTTTTTTGTTTGTTTTGTTTTGTTTCTGTTTTTTTTTGGTAACTGCTGTCAACTTTATTGCAAGGGTAATACTTGTGGATCTGCTAATGTGTTGTGATGATGTATAGGAAAGTCAGAGTACATAAAAGAAAGCAGATAGATGGGTATTTTACATAGGAAGATAGTGGCCTAATTTCATATATGGAACACAGAAGAGATTTGGAGATACTGTTAGCACTTTAGGTGTTATAAACGTTAGGTAATGGCTGATGTATTCCCTTGAATACATCATAGAGCAATTATATGTAAAATTGTAGGAGAAATTTATTTTAAAAAGGGATATTCGACTCCATCTTAAGAAATTCTACATATATTTGCAGAACATTTCCATGGCAACATGTTTGACCATGTGTTTTAAAAGCTGAGCTGAAGCCTGAAAGTAGTGGCAATTTTCTGTCTCTTGCTTTACCCTGTGGAGCAGCAATTTTCACGTATAACTGGACAGCAGATTGGCAGGGGCGAGAGGTATTTTCTGACCACAAAGCACAGGATTAAGTGATCAAGATTTAAAAATATTTTCATGTATCCACCTAGAAATGTAAACATGTAAGTCATGGATTTGATTTTGCATTTGGAACTATATTCTGGTTTCACCTCATTTAATAACATTTTGGTGAAGCCGTATGTGTGTGGGAGGCAACAGAAGATCAGACTTAAGTTTGTACAGCAATGGTAAAAATGTCTTTTAATTTTTAATTAAAAACATAATTGTAGAAAATATTGTTACTTGTACTGACCATAAATTCCAGTTTCACAGTCTACTTTATTCATTTTACATTCTTCTTAATAATGGGCAAAGACTGCCCTGCTCTTAAGCTTGATTAAGTTTGGCATGATTTAACTATACCTTTCTCTTGCTACAAGATCCTTTTAATCTGTTAGAATTTATTTTCAGTATTTTGATGTATTAGCCATAATGAGTACATTCTGTTTCTTGGCATTGGAATGAAATTCCTGAAAGTATTGATTTCATGGTATTTTGGTGCTTTGCAGAGTATTTATAGACCTTTTAATCGGACCAACCCTCCCCAGCTTCTTTGTTTTCCTTATTCAATTTACAATCTTGACTTAGCTTCATTTTGAAGTTGCTTCTTTGCTCATTTGAAATAATTAGATCTCCATGGAATTTTGCATCTGGAAGCTACAGCAGTAGGTTGTGCTTGTCCTGGACTCTCATCACTTACACAAATTCTGCAAACTGCATTCTGTGGATGGTTTTGGAATGTATCATTGATATAATCTCCAGTAGAGCAGTAGACATCCGTTCGCAGCCTTTTGACAATGGAAACTATCTACAGAGGAAAATGAATTGGTGAAAAATGTTTGCTTGAGGAAGTTTGTGCTTAGGTCATTCTGTTTTGAAGCAACACTGAAACTGACCATTGCAAGTGAGTTTGAATATGTTTTTTCACTCAAAGGACATAGTCCCATTAGGACATAAGCCCTTGTTCATTTGGAGGGGCTAGAGAGTAACACCCCAGAAGAATATATTAAGAAAGTAAAGCTGTTTTGTAAGAGAGGAAATTGCAGCAAGATTGAGTTAGACACATGAGAACATGGAATTGGACTGAAGTGATCTGAAAACTTAAAATTACAAACTATTTTGCTTCTTTTACTTGTTTAAGTCCCACATCCAGCCTCCTAAAAAAGAAAATTTTGAAAGATTGCTGATATTTTATATTTTCTCTTGCTGCACAAGAGCAGTCATTGAATCCAGGGCACTGTGTTAGTAGCAACTTAACAGGAAGACATTTTTGTGCTTTCTTCAAAACTGTATCATTTCTCTTCAAGATGATTGGTACTGTCAGTATTTAAAGAATGCTGTGTAAGGAAGGATCTCTCTAAATAGAGAATTCTTTTCCCTTGACTAAGCATAACGAATACGCATCCATGAGTATGAGTTTCCTTATCTTTAAAACATTGCAATTTACAGGACTCTCTGATAAAGATCTCGCAGCGAAACACTATTTTAAGAACAGTTGGGCAAGAAGCCGAATATTTGTGTAATTTACCAACTTTAAACAAGAATGCTCTTACTCATGCACATAGACAGTTGTGGTGCTTTTACTTGTTACTGGTTGCTGTCCTGATTCCACAGTGCTGACTTTTTCTGTAGGTTGTAGTACCAGTTTTTAAGGAAAAGAGAACACTGGAACAAATGGGAGATTGTGATCATACATTTGCAAAACATTAGAAGCAAAAAGTACTTTCAGAGTTTGCTGAAAGAATTCAAGTGTTTTTGGTGTACATAAGCCTCCTTCCTAAGACATGACCCTCTTCTCTGGTCAAATTCTTCTCAGTATTTTAATTAATGTTTCAAGTCATTGGGCCTAATGACCAGAATTAGGGAAGGCTTACTATAAGCATATAAGAAAGGTGTAAAACATAAAGTAACATAGCATAAATATGAAATAGGTAACTGCATGGTCACAAAATACATAGCTACACAATGAGTGGAGTGTTCTAAGAATGTTCCAATCTGTTTAGTGTTCCAAGAATATCATCACATGGTCATTCTGAATAAAGATTATTCAAAGGAATTTTTGCTAAGATGCAGTCTGAAAATGTGAATAAATCAAATAATAATAATCATAATACCAAATTATACTATGGTAATATGTTAAAAAAATTAGAATAGAGTCATATTTAGTTCCCAAAAATTCCTGTAGAGGTGGAACCACCTAAGATGAAGTAGTAGGGAAGCCGAGCATATTAATGCAGTAAAAGAGAATATGCATTACTTAGAGTGGCATTTTTGAGAGAAGAAACTATCATAGTTCATTCTCTCTCTCTCTTTCTCCACCCTGTGCCTCTCTTTTCACCCTCCCATCCCATAATGAGCCTCCTAAAGACTATGACTTATTAAAGTTATTTCTTGTTTCCTTGCAGGACCATATTTGTTTTGCCTTACTTAAATTTTCAATAAATGTTATTAATGGAAGAACCCCATTAGCATGAGTGCTGTTACACTACAGCAGCCAGTGGCTTTGCTGTCAGTATAATTTCTTTTAAGTAGAAGCTGATCCATAGTTCTGGTAAATTTGTATAGATTGCTTCATTAATAAACTCAATATTAACTACAGCTCACACAGCGTAAACTCCACAGTGCTTGCCATACTGTTCTCAGTGTGACCCTAAAATCACTTTTCTGGGTCATTTAAACAATGTATGTACCAATAAGGAGACCACAAGATGTGACTGGTGATAAGGTGGCAAAAAGCTGCTATTCCCTTATTATTAAGGGCACCAGGTTTTTTCTTATGTTGAAGTGATACTTCTAATATTTCATTTGTATCCATTTGCTCTTACCCTGTCACTGGGCAGCACCAAGAGTCGGGCTAGGTCTTCTCTACATTGCCCCCAGTGAGGGAGTTGTATATTGTGATAAAACACCTCTGAGCCTTCTCTTTTCAGGCTGAAACAGTCCCAGTGCTCTCAGCCTCTCCTTTGATGACCTTTGTGTTCCTTTACTGGGCTTACTTCATTATGTCCATTTCACTCATGTAAGAAGGGAATCCAGACCTGCTCAGAGCTCTCCAGTTATGTCTCAACAGGGCTCAGCAGAGGAACAGAATCACATTATCTGGTAAGGAATCTTGGATTGTCTGTTAACTAGTCAATTAATTACAGAAAATTTGCACAGAAATCCTTGAAAAATGAGTACTGAATGCACAGGAAATTATAATTGGTAATCTGGTGGGGAAGGAAACTTTGAAAATAGCTTTGCTTCATTCATAGCAGTCATTTTAGTAATGAAACCTCCTGTTGTTTTGAAATGTCTTATGTGGAATCTACACCCCCCAATACTAATTGACATAAGTAGGGACTAAATCCTGAAGGGAAAGGCTAGACTAATATTTTGAGCTGAGCAAACTTCAAAGCAACTGAATAAAAGGATATTAACTAGTATGATATCACTAATCAAAAAACTCAAAAAAGGTAAACTAAATGAAATGTGACCTAGAGGGATTCAAGAATTGTGGTTTAAGTCAACTTGACAAAAATAATTTGTTATTTTCTAGTTTTGCTTGAAAATCAGAGTAAACTCAGAGTTCTCAAATGTTCTCAAGCAGCCATTAACTGATAAAAAATATTCAGCGTGGTATATTGAATGATGTAAAAAAAAGGAATTGAGGAACATGAGGGAGTGTTGAGGTATAGAAAATTTTTCTCATTTTTATAATAGCTTCCCTCTGTTCCCCCAGGCTGCTTAAATGAAACAAAAATTTATATAGGAGCCTTCAGTGATTTAAGATCCATCCGTTTCTCTCCTGCTAGCATAATGAGTTCACTTGTTTAAATTTTCTTTATTAAAGATTTTATGCAGGCACGCAGAGTCATTAAAATCCATGCAAGGAATCATACCCATATGGTTTGTATCCACATTTAACGCAATTAAAAGTATTCTAGCCAAAGCAGTATCAGTTTTATGTCCCAATCCTGTGATTAGAACTTTCTGGGAAAGGCAGTGTCATATTTATGTCTGAATCCTGCAAGTGGAAAGGGAGAGAAATACCTTGTCCTTATACTGATTAGGGGAGTTCCAGTTATGCAAGACCATATAGATGTGTAGTTCTGTTTTGGAGATAGGACTTGGTGTGGTGGAGAGCAAGTTTATGATACGAGGGGATGAACTACACTTCAGGTGAGTTTCTGTCTGAGAGGTAACCATGTAGGTCAGTTATACCAGCTGATGTCACATTTTAGTTCATTTTAAAAGGATATTTAAATGTTAATGTTCTTTTTTCCTGCTAAGGTTATCTGAAATACTTTAAACTTGAAAAATAGCAGTCCTTCTCTTTCCCTGTTTTCTTTCCCATTGTTTTCTAACTTTTCTAGTCTGTTTTGGTGAATAAAGAATTTGAGACTCCATACAAATATGTGTGTCTTAAGCAGTGGTTGTGCACATCAGAACTTGTAATTTAAGGTCAGACAACGTCTAGTTTATAAGAAAGTTGAGGATGATTGGTGTTACCTCAGTGTTGTCTTCCAGGTAACATTTGTAATGGAGTTCACTGAATGATCAATAGAAAAATCTAATACATACGAAAACCACAAAATGATAATTTCATAGCAGTGATAATAATACAGTGATTTTTTTATTGGGTTTTATGTGCTGCTGAAGATATTGCTGGGAGCTTAGATTCCACATGACAAGCGTAGGCCTAGCTCTGTGAGGACTACTAAGGATGAAGCTCAGTGTCTGATAACTGTGACTTGATCTTATCTTTAGACTATCAGTTGAGGTGGTTGTACTAATACATGTCAAAAATAAGATATTTTCAATTACCTGGGCACGGGATTTAATGGCAGTGGCTGGATAATGCCAGTGAAGTTTACCTGACATATGAAACGTGAACCATATGGAAATGGAAAGCTGTGTTGGCGTTCTTGTCTTCCAGAAGGAGCTGAACTTTCTCTGGGAACTTGGTTTCTTTGTTGCCTTCGGCAGACTGGATCCTCTGCTGGATCTCAGTGTTCTGTCACCAGTCCTTCTGCACGTAGTCATGAGTGAATTTCTCATTGCTGCTCAGTGAATGTCTCACAGTGACTCACTGGGTTTTGTTATTGCCCAGTCTGCCTTCTGCTCCCCTCCTCCTCTTTCCTGAGTGATTTTCTAGTTTCTAGGGTGCAGATGTGCTGAAATTTCTCAGCCATTTAACTTCTAATGCAAACACGCATATTTGCCATGGATGTCAGGGAAAGATGTAATTTGTGCTGTCAAAAGTAGTTACTAGCACTGCCTTGTGTCCTGAACATCTACAGCAACAGAAACCTCAGCACAGAAGTGAGACATGCTCTGAGTCCTTTTCTTGCCTCCTTCAAGAGATAAGAACTGTTAAGTAGTTTCCTTTTTAGTATCATTTGCAATTGCAGAGACAAGAATTAAATATACATTTTAAGTAATGTCTGTATCATCAGCTATAAACAAATTTTGCTGGTAATTACTTAGACTTTATTTCCCTCATGGGCTTCCTTTCATGTTCATAGAAGTGTCATTATCAATTTCTACTTTAATTTCCATTTAATTTTCCTGTCTTTGCTTGGCTACACTATGCACACCTATAGTTCTCTAATTTAATTTAGGAATGTAAAGAATGAGATCTTTCTCTTCCCAGAGAACTGAAAAATCTCTTATTCTGTTTATTTAAGTCATAGTAAACAAGATTTAGGCTCTTTTGCTTTGGACACTTTTGGCAGCTTCTTCCTTACAGAGCTGGGCAGCAGGGATCCTGTAAAGTAAATTGGTTAAGCCTTGGAGCCAATGCTGTTCCCATAATGGATGTTCCTGCCTTCCCAGCACGTCCATCACCAAAGATCTTCCTCTCTTGGTTTGCAGTCTGCCATTTGGGACAGGCACATACACTCATCTAGGGGAACACCACCACGCTTCTCAGAGAACAGCAGGTTTCCAGTTCAAAGGTATGAAGGGAGATTTCAAATAAGATGTTACACACCATATAAAGTGTTTCACCTGTAGAATTTGGGATTATAAGCAGACTTTTGTTGACTAAAATGTATTCTGTTGGAAGGATATGCAAATTTGATACTGCTTCTAGGCTGGCTAGAAATATAAACCAGCATAAGAGTAAGAAGGAAACTGAGCAAGTAGGAATATTCAGAAAATGTTTAATACAAGACACATCAAATACAAGGTAATAATATTACATAGAATTTCATTTTTTCTCATTGACCGATTAAAAACGCCATCACATTGTTGCTTATATTTTTTCATAATTTGCCATAAGCATTACTTTTGTGATTCAGGATGATGGAAAATCAACAAGAATGAGAATAACCATAAATAAAATTTTCAAGAAAATCATAGCAGTATCTATTAATAGAACTATGCACAAGATTTATTGACTTGATCCTTTGCTGTTGAAAAGGAGAATTTCTCATCTATTACTTAGTAATTAATTAGTACTCTCTTGCTAATCCCGTCCTCTCCCCCCAGTACTCTTTTTAGCAGATAAATAGTAAATGGGCATAGATAGAGTGATAGTTAAGCTAAATTTGATGTTCCAGTGCTTGTGAGTTTGGATGATCAAGCTCCCAGAGTGCCCTTGCAAGTCAAATTCACTGCTAAAAGGAGAAGTGGGGACATTTGCCTTTTTTGGTTATCTTCTTTTATTCCTCTACAAAAAGTACTTCAGTTTAAATGTAGAATGTACAGGGAGAAGCCATTTCAGTCTTTAGTGGTCTTATAAAAGGTTTGGGCCTTCTTTGTTTGAAGGATAGACAAAGATTCAAGGAAGACATCCTTCTGTTCTTCTGGGTTCCTGTTGTTGCTTCTCATCTCTCACAGAATTTTTCTCTGCACTGTGCCAGTTTAAAATATGCTCATTCTAAGCAGAGCAAAGCTCTTGTGATATGCACAGTTTAAAGTGTGCTGTTGCAGTCCGTGGCAATGCTGTATTTCAAGATAATTTTTATCTGGACTCTCATCTAGCTCCCATTGACTACATAGGAGTTGTGCAAGGTGCAAGCTAATGTAGGATTTCATACACCTTTTGAAGAATAATGTCTTTGTGTGTTATGTTTTCATCCACTGAGAATTCTACCACTTGAAAATGGATTTGTAATCCTGATGGGTTACAAACCTACTTCCTAGAGTCTTGTATTCTGGCATCTTTATATCAGCAGATGAAATTATCCTAGAAAATTAATTTTTCAAAGAAAATAAAATGATTCTGTATTTCCATTTCTAAGTGTGGGTGCTTCTTTGTTTTTCAAGTGTGCATACTTGTGACTATAATAGCATATCAGAGTCACAGCAGAGGAATGGTTTTCAATTAACTTTTTTTCCTTTTCTTTTTCTTTGTAGATGAGTCAACTCCTATTTTATGTGTTAGCTGAAATCTGTGTATGCTATTTAGCAGATCTGATTACACCCTTATTTGGGGACCAAAAGTCCTGTGCAACTTTCTGGGATATGTCTGGTTTAAAGTACATTAGCTGGCCTTATTCTGTTTACAGTCCTTTGCCTTCAAAAGTCTACTTGAACTTAATCATTGGTAAAGTTATGTATCACACAAGCTGTGATGTTCAGCTTGGAAAGAAGAAATACGCTTAAAATAACAGAGAAATCTCCTTAAGAAAACCTTTAACATTCCTCTGCAAGAACCCAGACATCTGTATGTCCAAGGATGCATAAGAACCAGTGATACTATTTACTCCCAATCACTATACAATTCTGGCAAATGATCCATAAATGTGATTAAAATTCCAGTGAGAATAGGACTCAGATTAGTCCACTTCCACATTACAAAAGATTTATTAGCGTGGCATGAACTTTTAGTGTTGTTACAGAGTGTACAAGTATGAAATGCTTTGACCAGTACTGCTTATATGGACTTGGCATGCTGTATAAGCTTCAGGGGATTAAATCTTTCTAGTATAACTATGTCACAGCAAAGCATCCTTATCAACTAGCATTTGAAATCACCATGTTGTTCGTTAAAACAAGTAATGTATGTCAGAGAGTATATGTGTAACAGCTTCAGATAACAGAAGTTTCAGGGTATGTGAAAGAGCAACAATTAATATGGTGCTGTTTCCTTTCTCTTGAGATTTTTGATTACTTTGTTGGTGCCAATTTATCTCTGTGTTTTCTGATGCTTTTCATGATCTCATATCAACCTATGTCTGGATTACATTTTGGTGTAATGTCCTTCCCTTCCTCTCTTAAATTACATCTGCCTCTTGTTCAGCTTGTGAAATTCCTGTAACTCCCTTGTTTCTTTGAGTGCAAAACTCTTTATCTCCTCTATTATTTGGTATTGTTTTAATTTTCTTGATGTTTCTAGAATGTTACTGATCTCAAAGAATCTAGAGGTTTTCTTTCTACCTCCTGCCATTCCCTCTAGCCCACAGATTTTTCCCTTATTTATTAACACTGCCTCATCTCTTGGCCTTTTTGTGGAGATTGTTACCTAAAACATTATCTGCTTTGAATTTGGGTCAAAGAATTAGGTACTTCTGTGCTGTTCTGAATTCTTCCTGCTCCTATTTCTAATTTATTTATATAGCAATAGGATTTCCTTCTGCCTCTCTTTCTAATATTTTTATGGTGTATATGCATACAACTACACCTGTTCCCATCTCTCTCTGACTTTGACTTCCAACTTTCTTCCATTCATAATTTCTCACCTTTCAGTCTCCATATGGATAGCCATCCAGCTCTGTAGCTGCCCTAGTACTGTTTCTCATTTGAGCTATATACCATGCCAAATCAGCCTCATGCTTGAGTTGGTCTTTTCCCTGCACTGTGTTATCCAAGTTCCTTTTCTGTAGTGACTACTGGAACTTTAAAAAGATTTTTATTCTCTCTCTCTTGGAATGAGACTTCGTAAAACTTCTGTTTTATTGATCTTGATGATCTCGATTTCCTTTATTCCTCTTTACTTTCTTCTATCAGCTTATCAGTTCCCTTTAGGCACTATTTTTTGTTCTTCTCATACAGTTCCAAACCCTTCTAACATTCATGGTCCTGGCTGACTCCCAGTATCCATTTTCTCAGTTCCTAATGCCATCTGCAATGCCTCAAAGATACTGCTGACTATCTCTGGTAAAAATCTTTTGATTCTGCTGACTTTCCGTATTTCTTAATCTCTGGGATTTCTGTCATCTGTTATGAATATTTTTGCTTGCAGTTTTGCCTGTTCTGTATTTTTTATTAGTCATACAGCCCTCCATTTAGTTCATCTATTACCCCATCTTTCCATGTGAATTTCTTAAAACTAACAAACTAAAAATTCAAGCTTTTTTTTTGTTTCCTGAAACAGAATTTTTTGTTTTGTAGTCTTTGAACCTGCTCCAATTAACTTTTTCTGGTTCCTTTCCATATTCTGACTTTTTAAAAATTTTTGCTTCTCTCTTTGTATTCTTTCCCTTTCACAAGAAGTATGTCTGAGTCTCTTCATATTAAAAAAAAGAACTCAGCACAAGCCAACCCTCTACTCCAGAAGTTTAAATTCACCAGATTTATGTCCTAACCCTTGACCTTCTTCATCTGCTCCCACTCCCTACTCTCCCTATTCATATGCTTTGTACACTTGTCTTAACTTCTCGACTTCTAATGCCTTTCTAGAACTGCTTACTTCTGGTTTCTGTCTTTTGCACTGAAATTTATGTCACTAATGTTCCACTTGACTTCTTCCTGGAGGAATTCCAGTCTAATCCTTTATTCTCCTCCACTCCATCTGTCATCTCTCTGTGATGCTATGTTATAGTCTTCACTAAATTTTGTTGTTCTTAGACATTTGTCATTTTGTCCTTGTTGATTGTTTCTCTTTACAGACTCAGTTTTTTATTGGGTGGGTCTTCCTCTCCCCCTTCTCTTTCTTTATGTAGGTGTATGTTTAGATCTCTCAGGAATTCATCCTCAGCTTTGCATCCTCCTCCACACCTTACTTCAGATAATTTAGCCATGAGCATAACCTTTATGAAGGCACCACTGCTTTTTTTTTTTTTTAATAGTCTTCCCCCAGTCTAGTTAAACCCTGCTTAGCACAGAAAATTTGCTTGGTCTTCAGTGATCACCTGAATGTAATCATGTCAGAAATAATCTTGAATTTTCTTTCCTTTTCTTTCCTGATGTGCTCTTTTTGCTCTATGTGGCTCTGAAATCTGACAGTTCCTGTTTGGTCATGTAGCCATAAATCAGATTGAGGTCTGGCTCACCTCAGCACTGTGACTGTTATGATCTCATCTGTCTGCCTGACGTTAATACTTACAGCTTTCCTTCACTTGATTACTGGTGTTAATATCATCTTTGCTTATCACTCTGCCTACATCACTTGCTATTTAAGGTCTATTTACTCATTTACTCAAATACAAATACAATACATCTTGTCTTTCTTTTAACAGCTTTTTAAATGGCCTTGTCCTTTCCCTTCCAAGAGAGAGATTTTACCATGAGGTTGAATCTTGTGTTAGCTCTACTGGCAGTATAGTATCAATTTTGATTTCCCAATTGCTATTCATGTTATAGTCATTAGTGAACTTTCTTTTACAGCACCCAATCTTCGAAGATCCTCATCAAAACTCTTTCTGCAGTCTATATAAAGTGAATAGTCACCTGTTAGTGACTTGGCAGATGTGCTAGTTGTGTTCATCTTATTACACTTAGGTTGCTAAGTACCCTTAACTCATGGCTATTTGTTGTTTGTATTCCTGTAAGCTGTTAGACCTCCTTTAAGTGATATGATTATTGCTTTATAAATTAAGTAATTTTTTGACAAGCACATCATGCCTGTATTTGCAGCATGTATATCAATGGAGCCCATAAACGTTTTTATTTCTCCACATATTCATATACATACTTATTAAATAACAATGCTAGTCAAAGTAAAAATAGGAAGAACTTGCAGGTCTGAGGAAGAACGCTTGTATGAGTAAATATAGATCAGCAGGTTATTATTAATTTTTAATAATAATTTTTAATGGGCTTGAAGAGGAAGTGCCTGTTACACTAAGCCTGAAAGATTGTTTAACACTGAAACAGACTCCACAGAGAAGTAGTGGAGTCACTGTTCTTGGAAGTGTTCTAAAAATGAGTGAGTGTTCAAGAGCTTTGTGTATAGTTAAGTGCCTATGGTGGTATTAGGTCAAAGTTGGACTTGATGATGTTGAAGGTCTTCTACAACCTCAATGATTATATGATAAGCCTGGTACAACTTGTAATAAATCAAAGATTGATCCAAATAGCTTGTGGCATGTTTAAATTAGAAGAATTTTCTTTTTGTGTTCACCACAAAAGAGTCCATGCTTTAATGATAGGAGACAGTGTTATCTTGACAAGGAAGGGTATGAAGGATATGTGTTGGATATTATTTTTTGTCATCGTGCTTGTAACTGTTTTCACTTTAGAGCAGTACACTGAGATAGAAGCAATGATATGTAACTCAAAAATTTCATTACCTGTGATGTGCCAGTAAGACTTTATATCTAGCAATTTCTGCTGTTTTCCTTAAGTACTGACCACTGGGGTCATTTAGATAAGTACCCTTCAAAGCTCTGTCTGATGGACATTGTTGTGTCCTTCCTTGCTGTTTTCTACATTTGCAGAGGAGTCTGTCAATTAAGTAGCATTATGAGAAAATTTAAAATGAAAATAATAGTCTTTTCTAAAAATAAAACATTTTCATGTAGAAGCACTGACAGAAGATGTACTGCCATGTTCATACCTACTTTCTACTCTATAGTAATACTTGCCCCTTTTCCTTTCCAAAAGTTACATTCTATAATTTCAATATGAAGCACACTGTTGAAGTTATATAAGGTGTTTTTAACTTTTAGCTTGTTTTTATTTTCAAGTGTCTAGACTAGTGTAGGACAACCAGATGTTGTTGTCCATCACATGGAAGTGATGATTTTAAAGCTTACAGATTACAACAGGTGGGCAATGTGTACAAGTTTAATTCTTGTATCTGAGAGGCAGGAAGACCAGTTCAACTACTACTTTAATTCATATTTATCTTTGATTCTTTGGCAGCACGTTTCAAATTCCTGACTATTTATGTTGTGCTGTCTAAAGTTGTAAGCTATATAAATCCCTTCTTATCTAATCCACTGTCATGATCATTTTCCCAATATATTTTGAATGAGTCTTCAGTATGAAAATTTTCCTTACAGTGCAGTGTTTCATTGCCAAGGGAGAAAGGATGCACAAGTGACTTGGCATTTGAAATCTGTTCATTTGTCCTGTTATTTCTCAGAATACATTATCAATTTCATTAGCTCACTTATTTCTTTTCTGCCTCTCCCTTCCCTGTCCTCACTACTTCTGTACTGTTTCCTGCTTTTCTTAATGCCTGTGTGAATTAAGAAAAGACCACCTGAGCTTTCAGATAGCTGATAGTATTGTAAGTGGCTTGGAGGATTTAATTATTTTTTATCATCTTGTGAACAAGGGGCTCCTAACTCTTTTCTCTAGGATTACCCTTCCTGGTCACCATGGCTTACTGATGATCTGCGACAGCTAAAGAGGGAGAGCAAAGATAATCATAATATCATTGTCTAACTATGAGATGAAAAGTTTCTCCTTATGCTCTGACTGTATTAACAGTGCAAAAGGTCTCTTCATTTCCATGGTGGTAGCTGTTCATTTGCATGCAGCAGAACAATTCTCAGTGGTACAAATTTGTGCTTTTCAGTCACATAAATTACAGTTGCCTTGATAAAAAATTTACTCATGAGAACAAAATCATATAGATCAACCTAAATCTTTGGAGAGCAGAAACACTGGGTCATCAGTTCTAGATTTTCTGCTGAAGTTACTCCCTGAAAATATAGATGACTTGGGAAATCTTTAGACTAAACCCTACAGTTCAATTTGATTAGGAAGATCTTTCAGTTTTATTCAAGGAAACTATTTACCGATTTCAGTTTAAAAAAAGCCAAACAAACCAAACACAATCTTCTTTTCTCTTCTGGAGCACAAATAGCTCATATAGAAGTCAGCTCTGAAGAATCACGAGGAATCTGATTTGATCTTTGGGCTTGTAACAGGAAATTTTATAGTATTGGATGTTAATTTTTTCCTGAAAATGAATGACAAAATGGCCACACTATTTTTAACACTTCAGTTAGATTTGGTTCAGCCAGGCTACCTCCACTGCTAGAAGGGAAACAATATCACTAGTGTTGGCATACTTCTGTGGGAGGTCAGCATGAGAAACCTTCCTGCTGCCTTCATATTAATTGTATTTGTATTGTGTTGGAAGGAAGTGTTTGTCAAATACAATTGAAAGTGGTTTGAGAAACAGAAGAATTGCTGAACATTATATTGGTGTTTCTGAGAGAGTGATTTAGTTTATTATTGATCTTGCTGGCTTATAATATCAAAAAAGGTGGTTTTGAAATGTGGTTGGCATATATTTGCATCTAAAAGATGCAGTGGCCAAACAACATAATTTTTGTGGCTGGCTGTAAAGGAAGACAAAAACTCCTGTCTCCTGTGTTGTAGTTGTTGCCAAAATGTGTTCTGAAAAGTTGGTCATGACCCTTTTTCTTCTTTGCACTTGCTATTTCCACATGAGTAGTTGCTTCAAGAAGACTGTCTTCTATGATTCCTCTCCCTGACCCTATTTTGAGGTGAAGAAATCTGAAAACATGTCATAATTTCTGAGCCTGAAAGGAGACCCCTTAAGCTGGGAAGCGTATCCAACTTAAAATCAAATACATCTTACTGCTGATTAAGAAACTAGCAATGACATATTTTCTTTCCCCTTTGCTGCCAGGCAGCTAAAATCCTATTGCATAGTGGGATAAAGTCTGCATGTTCTGCTTCTAACTACACCTAAATAGGGCTGTTATGCTGGGTCTGTCCTCACCTGTCACTGGGACAAGAGAGAGGCCAGACAACCTAAAATTAAATCTCATTTAGGCTTTGGATAAAGACTTCACATCCATCTTCTTGCTGTTAGACTTCTCAGTAGTAGTTGATGTAGCCATTGCTATGAAGTGAGAAAAGAGGATTTCAGCTAATGGCACCGCATCAGAATGACGCAAGAAATTGAAACAATAACCACAGAGGACAAAACAACCATCTACGCTGTTTTTCCTCTCTAGAACTTCTAAGTATTTCACAGTGTAGTAAAAAATACGAAGTAAAAGGAATAAAATCTCAGTCATAAAGGTATTACCCTACTTTTACATCTACATAGCAGCAAGGAATACTGTCTTTTATTTATTCAGACATCTGGCTGAAACTAGCAGTTGAATAAAGATTAGCTTGCAGATCTGGCAGAAGTGATAGGGTGGAAGGAAAGGAAGAAGTTTTGAGACTCTGAACATGACTGAAAATATTCAAGGAAACACAGTAACCTAAGTGCCTTGTTTGGGTTTTTTAAGGTGTTTGCATCACTTGGGCAGTCCTGATAAATTTATTCCAAGACATACAAAGCATGGTAAGCAGCTGCAATTAATTGTGCGTGCTTTAAAACAATTACCAGAAGCCAGAAAGGATTTAGCAGTTCATTATTCTATTATTATACCCACTGCTCTAACAGGTTTATCAAGTGTTTTAAGTGGGGAAGTTTTTTTGTCCATGTTCTGTTGCAATTGTCCCCACTCCCCCACCCCGCTGTGTTAGGCAGACAAAGTGGGGCACCTGGCCGTTGCAACAAGCTAAGCTCCTATTTTGCCTCGATTTTTTGTTTAATCTTTTCAAATAGAAATGTTGTCTTCAATTGGATAGGTCTATGGAGAATAGATAAAAGAGTGTATCATGTTTGCCTTGCAAATGGAAGGAATGTATTGTTTCTATCTAAAATGGCTTTTCTAAAAAAAGAAGATTCCATATCAAATATGAAGGAAATATTTATGTGTCAGTTTATAGCTGTTCTATTGTTCATAATGATATATAACAAGTACAGGATGCTTTAATGCAGATGAACACAGGAATTACAAGTATTACCGAGATTTAATTCTGTGTAAAACTGCTTTGGTTTATTTTCTGCGTGTGTTTTGTTTTATTTATAGCAATATTTTGTGCTTAGAGTTAATGTCTGAAATGATTCTCTAAGCTTATATGTTGCAGAAATTGCATTATAACATTAAATATGTGTTCAGTCTCAGGCCAGTATCAAATCAGTTCTTTGAAGCCAGTGCTGATTAGTGCAATTTTTAGCAGCATTGCAGAACATGACATTTCATTATTGAGTCATGCTAAACATTATCTTGGGTTTTGCTATAAAAATAGAAAAGAGGAAAAAAAGAAGACAGAGAAGGATGCTTTTATGCATATGACATGCAGCCCTGGGGAAGATGCAAATCTGGGATGAAAACTAATTGCTTCTTACTTTGTTGCATAGCCTGAACTATGTGGAGAAGAGCTGGCTAAAAGGAAAGCTGTGCTTTATGTTAACCAGTAGTGATTATTACAGAAAGCTGCCAGAAAAGCAGTGCCGTTAAAGGGACACTTAAAAAAATGATCCTTCAGACCTTATAGAACAGACCTTGTTGCATTATAAATGTGTTTTGATGGGTCTTCTTTGATAGGTAGATAGAGAGGAAAAGGATGATATAATGTAGCTAGTGGAATGGAAAAGCAATTATATTTCATCTGAAAGATAAAATTCACTGTATTTTCCACCCCAGAAGATTGCTATATATGGTTATATATAATATAAGCAATTAAACGTGATAATATTAAAAAGGTTGTTTTTTTTAAACCCTGTGTGCTTGTCTTCAGAAAGAGAAAAGAATTATAGCACCTAAATTGTGGGCATACACATTGTGCATTAAATCCGTTTTGTGTGAGCCTGTTTGCTCAAGGACATTTTAAAGGACAAGATTGAACATGGCAGTCACCAGTGATTTTCCTCCTGCAACAGGGAGGCAGGCATCTGTGTGCAACAGCTTTTTAGCCATTTAGGCTAATTATCTTTGCAAAATATTTCCAGTATGCACTTGGTAGCTCTTGAGTTCAAGTAACTTCGTTTTCCATATCTTTAGTAATGCCATCTTTATGAAATGTTAAGCTGAACTCAACCAAAATGACCTTAAAAATACAAATACTGTGTAATGATTCTGTAAAATGAATATAACACAAAACAGTAATGTTGGAACTGAGACGATAATTGTGTGTGTGGTATCTGCAGAAATATTTAGTATTTCATTACAGGCCACTGGAGATGTAAATACACAAGGTTTATACCACTAACTGTATGATAATAGGTATAAACTGAAATGAACATGTTAGGGTTCCATCTTTTAAGCATATGCAGTTATTGATAATATAAAATAAATGAAATAATTGTATGTTTGTCATGGTTAAACCCCAGCCAGCAGCCAAGCCCCACGCAGCTGCTTGTTCACTCCCACACCAGTGAGATGAGGGAGAAAACCAGAAGGGTAAAAGTGAGAGAACTCATGGATTGAGATACAGTTTAATAGCAAAAGAAAAAGCCACCCAGACAAGCAAAACAAAACAAGGAATTCACTCCCTGCTTCCCGTGGGCAGGCAGGTGTTCAGCCATCTCCAGGAGAGCAGGGCCCCATCACAGGTCATGGTGACTTGGGAAGAAAAACGCCAGCACTCCAGATGTCCTCCCCCTTTCCTCTTTTTCCCCCACGTTCTATGCTGAGCATGATGTCACATGGTCTGGAATGTCCCTTTGGTCAGCTGGGGTCCCCTGTCCCAGCTGTGTCTCCCAGGCACCCCCAGCCCCTCTCCAGTGCGGCCGTACGAGGGGCAGAAAGGGCCCTGGCTCAGAGCAAGCCCTGCTCAGCAATAACAAAACATCTCTGGATTATCAACCTGTGCTCAGCACAATCCAAAACACAGCCCCCTACCAGCTGCTGTGCAGAAAGTTAACTCTACCCCAGCCAAAATCAGCACAACATTTCAGCTTTCTGTTGTTTATGGGAAGGCAGTATTTCATGGTTTATGCTGACAGGCGTTCCTGAGTTTCAGATGGCATTTCAGAATTATGTAGGTTGTCTAATCATCAATAAGGGGCTTATATGGAGAAGCAATTAATACCATGATTATTTTCCTTATGAGTCAGCAGGTGTGTCATATGCCTAATTTCTAGTGTCTGAAAAATCAAAATGGCTTCTGCTCTGTTATATATTTCACAGAAAGAAAGATGCTGGAAGAAAGGTTCTTTAGGTTATGTTGATATGATTTATTCTGTGAGTATATTAAGAATGTAATTTAAAAGGGACAGGATTTGACTGAGAGTCTTAAAAACTGTGAAAAAAAAGTATAATATTAATACTCTTTGTAGTTGGTTTTTGCATTGTATTTCAAAGGGAAACAGTCTTCCAGTTTATTGAAAACACTGAACAAATAACCAGGATAGAAAATAAAAGTAGCCAAGTATGAAAAAAAGTAGATAAAAAGAAGGATCAAAAATTTTTTTGTAGTTTTCCATGTAAAATAAAAATTTCTCTGTTATCCATTTTGATTTGTCTACTCAAAATATATTAGGTACAGATGTCATACTGGTGGATCACTGAACCTACCAAGGGAAAGAAGTGAGACACACTCTTTGCAAGTATTTAATACTTCCTTGCTGTCCTATTTTCCTGTTTCTTAATGTATATTTATTGTTATGCTAATATTTCATTTGCTGTAGTGATCAACACAGATGATCTTTAGTAAATGTTTGCTCAGTATCCAAGTTGTTTTTATGATGTATGCAATTGTTCTTTTAAGAGAATATATTGATTTTCCTCTTGAAGTAAATACATATAATACCTGTATAGATAACTTCAAAGATTGTCATCTGGACTTCAGCCTACCTTGTTGTGATCCAAAAGATGTGGAATATGTCCTAATTCCATCATCTGCAAATGTACTGAAGTTCTACAAGAGTGTGTGTCTACGTTAGCACATACATATTTAAAGAGGTTTGTCATGTGCCTTTGTACAGATCCACCTTTGAAAGTAGTTAATTTCCTTTTTCTCTCCACCCAGTCATCTACAATGTGATGAAAGCATAGACAGTAAGTAAAAAGGCGCAAAAACATCTGTCATAAAATGATGCTTCTCATTTTTTCTCAAAGTGTATTTTTTCATCAACTAAGTTCTTCTGAGGTGTGGAAGGGCAGTGCACAGTTTTGGAAGGTGGCAAATTGAGGACCAACCTCTTTGCAACCTGTTATGAATTGTAGTTAGGGCTGTATCATAGCTAAAGAGGGTCACTTCGGGAAGTTTTCCAGAAGGTCATTTTTATATTGGAATATCCTGGATGCTGAGCTTTATTCATACATAGGTGGAAAGGGCACTTAAGGCAGTTGGTTTTCGTTACTGAGTCATGGGCCTTTTTATTCTTTCTAACCAATACACTTAAAATTCCTGGCAACAACTTTATCCTCTGATAAGCAGGTTGTTTATCTAAGGGTTGAAAATCCATACTCCAAGACTCATGGTGACCCTCTTCCTTTGTGATTACTTGCCAAAAAGTAATGTCTTTGAAGGTGGTTTATTTCCTTTTATTTTGTTCAACTTCAAATGCATATTTTCAGTGCAATGTGGTAGCAATGTAAAACATGCAGAAGATGACTCTATTGTCTGCTTTTCTCTACTTGCCACTGTGTTTGAACTTCTAGTATGTAGAGACAAATATACTTTAATGAAAGTTTTTATAAGACTTTCATTAAATAGACATTTTCTGTGAAATATGCTGCTGCTGCATGTTGAAGGTCATTCCAGCATTCATTTGGAAAATGTAAGACATGAAAAAAATTATGGACTGAGTAGGGTTGCTGGGCCCTAGCCTCTAAGGATCTTGTGGTTTCCATGTAAAAAGCTTTGGTTTTTTCTTGCTCTTTTATATCAGATACATTATTTCTTCTACTGTGTGTTTGCTGGTATTTTATTACTGTAGGGAAATAAATTTTAGATTAACTATTGTGTGATGACTATGTAAAACCATAAGATATTAACAAATATTATGAAAATGAGAGTGAAAAAATGTTATATTTTTTATTAAAAGTTTAATACACTCTGATTATACCTTTACTGAAATACAATTCCACTGGCTTCTCCAGCGTTGCTCTTAAATTAGGCTGTCAGAAAAAAAACCCCTACATTTATTCTTATATATTTTTGTTGGAGTTGTGCAATGTAAAATTATTGCAAGGTATTAATATACATTGGCTTGATGTAAAAAAAGAGAAAGTTTATGCCTTCATGTTTTTTTTGTCAATTTCTTATTTCCTATCATTATCTATTCACATGGGTAAAATTTCTTAAATTGAACGACTTGGCACTTCTGTAGTGCCTTACAGCTCTGAAATGCTGTGTGAAAATTTATTTTGGCACAGAGCAGCCCAGTGAGGAAGGTAGATGAGTAAGTATTATTGTCCCTATTTTACAGATGGGGAAGCTGAGGCACAGAGATTAAGTGACTTTTCCAAGGCCACACAGCGAGTCAGTGGCAGATCCAGGATTAGCGCTCGGGGACTTCCTGGATCCCTCTTCCATGCTTTAAGCAGTAGACCACAGTGTTCACTGGACTCAGCAAGCAACTCATTGCAGTAATGGACAGTTCCAAGGACTTGCACATGGTCAGTGTGTCCACACATTTGTTTGCAGACTGCTGCTGTATGTCTGTGTGGTTTCACTACTCAGTCCTTGCAGATTTGTGCCCTATGTAAAATTTTGTACCTTCGTCATCTTCAAATGGTGTAGAAGGAAGAAGTGGTAGAATTTTGAGATGAATGTGGCATGGCAATGAAGAGGTTTTAGTTTTCCTGCCTTATTCTGAGCCTTCTAAAATTGATGGGCCAAGATGCAGATTGGCCCAAGATTCATGGCTTTGAGGATGCTAGTCTGGAGTTTGGTTGGCATGAATTCTTTCTTCCATGACTATATTATGGTTAGTCTTGCCTATACTTTCAGTTTCAAACTCATTTATTGCAACACTTAAAAATAATAAGTTTGTAGTTTTCCTGAAATTCTAATAAAGAAGCCTTACTAATTGAAATTAGGTTTCCAGTCTCTATTAATCCAGAGGAAAGTGGAGTGGGATCTGTTTTTATTTGTATTGCAATAGACCTCACTGCCCAATGAGTTTAAGCACGAAACTGCAAGTGAACCTTTGTCTCACCTCTCCCCTCTTCCAAGGGAGCAGTTCAGGGTCAGAAATTACTTCTAGAGTAAATGCAGTACAACTCTTGTACTGGTAAATGTGAGGTGGCTCTTATGCTGCTCCCTGGGAAGTCAGCATGTTCAGTGCCAGGCCTGTTTAATTGGACTTTGCTCAGAGTTTGACAAGTGAATTGCTAACAACACAGCACTCCCAATTAAGCTGTTTTTTTCTGTAATATTAATGGAATAAACCCACTTCTGAGAATGAGGCAAGGCTGAGACTTGCTGTGACATTACAGGAAGAGGAGGCAGAGAAGTAAAAGTCTGCCAGAAGCTGAAAATTGAACACATGGGAAAGGAGAAGTCAAAGTGTATGAGCATATTTTGATAAATATTAATGAATTAATTTGTATTTAATTTACTTGGATAATCAGTAAAGGCTTTAAACTGCCCAGCAATTTATTATTTTCCCCACTGTAAATTCTCCCTAACATTGCTTCCTTTCTGATGTGAATGTCGTATGCTAGAATAGCATTATTTATGATATGGCTCTAATACTTGGACTTTGACATCCTGCCTAATCACTCACCCAGAGGCATGGCATTGTTATGTCTAACTGCTTTAAAATAATGGATTCATTTCAGTAAAATGATCAAATGGTTTGTGCAAAGTTATACTTTCCTGGTACATCTTAATGGGTTATTATCTAATTCTAAATTATTAAAAGACAAAACAGTTTCAATAGAAGCCCATTTCTTATTGTCATATTTTAGTTATGTACTATTATCTATGGGAAAGCTCTAATAAAGACATTTTAACACTTGGTCTTTCTTTCTTTAACAGCCCAGATGCTTGGTGCTGACACATTTGTAGGATTTTTCTATGTAAGATAGCTACAGCATGACAGCTATTTTTAAAAAAGAAAGGAGCATGAAACAAAAACTCACATCCAGAATGTACCACATCCAGCTATATAAGTGAATCTTTTTGCCTGGGGCATCTGATATTTAAGGAGAGGTGCTCAAAGACTTTCATTTCTCATTATATTCCATTGCATTATATAAATAGATGTGTATTTATCATGCAACACTGGTATTTAAATCCCCTTGCTTCAGACTTGCATTAAGATACCAATTTTATGTATAGAAATCAAGTAGTTCTAGTTCTAATATCACTTGCTGAAACCCCTCTAGTAATGACAAGTAAATATATTAATTGTTACTTTTGTATAATGCATCATTTTTCATAATAATTTAATGGAAATTAATATTTCATGTTGTGAAATACAGACTGTATTTAGTAGCTGGCTTTTTCACAAGTGATGTCAAACTCGTAGTGAACCAGATACTCATTTTAGCACAGCATCTAGTGTCTTGTTGCTGAACCCCCAAAATATTTTTCTGTTCAGGCAAATGAGTTGGGTTTTTTTCCTTCATGTCAGAAATGACAAAATCACTGATTTCTTTACCTTACCTGGCCTGACTACAATACACTTATTAATCACGTACTACGTTTACAGTGCAGTAGAGAGTACAGTTTAAATGCATGTATGAATATAGGTTAAAATTAAACATGAAATATATGTTCCTGAGGAAGAATAGCTTTTCTGTTTTCTGCTATTAGTATATGCTGCCTGCTTCATTCTAAATTCAGCTTGGTGTTTGTAAAGCAAAGCAAAGACTTTGCAATTCACCAGTAAGCGAAGTCAGTTGATTTCATGGTGTTAGTTTTATTTCTTACCATATTGTCACTGAGTGTTATTGTCTAGCTTTGCTGAAGTATAAGGAATCTTAGTAGAAATAGTTAGGGAATTGTGCATGTAGCTCAAGATCCTGATCTAAAGACAAAAATACATGTGATACCCCTTCCTTAAGGTGCGTGAGAATAAAGCTGCCTTGATGAGACTTTTCTTCTCTCACCTCTTTCATTGTCCTATTGGCTCATGTTTTTCTTGGTTTCCAGTAACCAGTGTTTACTCATCATCTTTCAGGTTTTACCAGAAGTTTTGCATGTCAAAGTTAGCTGTAATCATACCTCAGTAAAAACTGATGCAAAACAAATAGATTTAATAAGTAAAATTAAATTCTTATACCCCTTTTTGTTCTTGAGTTGAAAAAGTTGAAATATTAAAAACATCTTTGTTTTATAGCACTGTACAATCTTGCCAATAGTTTCCAAATGAAAAGTAGCTTATTTGTCTTTTTTTCTGTTTTGTAGAGAAATGATGAAGAGGCTGTTGTGGACAGAGGTGGAACTCGCTCCATTCTCAAGACACATTTTGAAAAGGAAGATCTAGAAGGTGAGGGATGATTTTTCTGTACTTTATGTTGTCACTTTCTTCTGAGAGTACCGAAATGTAATTCCAATGTGTAAACGTATTGATTTGAGCAGGGATGCAAAGAGACAAGAGAGTAGAATATTGTCATTTATTTTAAAAAAAGAAATATTGTTTTCTCTCACAGCAGTGTCCAGAAACAGATGATGGTGGAACGGGTTTGCTGGTTTTTGGTGATCTGTGGTCAAGTCCTGTGCATATGCATGTGTGACTTTAGATAAGTCTTTTAAGCTTTCAAATATGCAATTGCAAGCAGGACTGCTGATTTAGTACTTATAAAGGCTTCTACATTTGCATTACAATCCTCATGTAGTTGCCTAGCCACATCTTCAGCTGAACAAAAGTATTCTGGAGTGTCAGAGGTTGGATACATATTTACTGATATCCACTGCAGAAACCACCTAACTTGACCATGTAGAATAAAGTGAGAAATTATGAGAACTGTTTAGATACTGGTCTAATGAGTCAGTTGTATTTCTGTTTGTGGAGTGTATCCCAAGCTTTGGTTTCTACTGTACTTAAACTCTTGTATTGAGTTGTATGAGCCCCTAAGTCATAGTTATAATGAAAATTAGTTTCTGTTGTGTATGTGATATCCCTTTCCTGAGACTGGAAATGGCTGATTTTGTTAGCTTCTTGTAGTGGGATATGGAGGTTCCTGTTTTTGCCACACAGATCCACACATGAACTAGCCCAAAAGAAATACTTAAATCAACATGCTACATCTGAAAATTTCCCTGCCTCAGGTCTAGAGAGAGCTATCTCCATCTGTGCAGGAACTTGATTTTTCTAAATGCCTACCATTGATTACTTCATATTTCTTTTCCTTTTTTTCTCTCTCTGTATGAACTTTGTGTTATCTGATACATGTTGGCCATATTGATGATTTCATTGGAATACCAACATTACACAGCAACTCTCTGTTACTGCTTCCTTCAGCAGTGCCTCCCTCAAAGAGCAGATGTAGCTGCATTTGAGAGGGGCCTGGCTGTGTGAGGTTGTCTCTCACAGAAGGATGTTAGTTGTTGTGCAGTGTGGCATGGATGGGGTAGGTAGCTCTCTACTCAGCCTGGGGGAAGTCTGGGTGTGTGCAAGGATAGATCTCAGGTAAGATGTTTCAGGGTGGCATTTAGAGTTTTGGTGTCTCCAGGGGGAGAGTACCAGTGGGTCAGGCTGGCAATGCCAGTTTTGGGCATAAGCACAAAACCTCCTATTTTGAATCTCACATTTAATCTGTGGTCTTCAGTTTCTTGATTGCATCCTTGATCAAAGAGAAACCAGTGTATCTGGTGTCCTCAGAAAAACACCCAGTAAAAGAGTGGGAGCTTCCTGTTTCCCTTTCTCCATGGTACTGACTCACAGAGATTTTGTGGGGTGAGTCAACCCACAAAAATATCCTTTTGCTGAGTCATTTTATTGATGATAGTGAGGTGGCATTTTAAAGATGGACAGCTTTCTGCAGAGTGACATCTTTTTCTGCAGAGTGACATCATCTCAGTCACATAAGCTTAAGTCACGTTAAGGTTGTCAGAATTACTGTGATGTTCCACATGTGACTTTGTGAAACATAATTTAAGAACTGTTAATTTAATTACTTTTCCCCCACCATCCTATATGTGTAGAGTTGCTCCTGTGAAATATCAGTGAAAATCTTATTTCAAAGATATGGTCTTAAGATGTTATCAGTAGAAATTGGAACATGGCAGTGACACTCCCACAATCTTCCCATCAATTTAAGCTGATTTAAATTTAGAATATTGAAAAATTCTGCAGTTATCAAATGAATCTGCTTTTATTAAAAATAAAACCCTATTGTTTCATAATGTTCTAAGAAAACAATTTTTCTGTGTAGAATCAATCCTTCATGATGCAGTTAGCTTTCTCAGATAATGTCATGCTCACTCTAAGCTCAGATCAGTTTGTCCTTAAATTTATAATCACTACATTCAAAATACCAGGTGACATAATAAGTTTTGAAGACATTGCAGATTTTAATATCCAGTTGCTGTTAATAGCATGTCCGTTTGTTTTGCAGTACAGCTAGGCACTTCTCCCCCTGGAAACAGAGAATGGGACTCACAAATACCTGTCTCATTCACTGACATTGTGTTGGGTTTTGCTGAAAAATTTACCTTTTTCCTAATGACATAACAACTATGAAATATGAAATTAAATAATCAGATACTAATTGCATATCTTAGAAAAAGAGTATAACCAGGCTATTAATACGTATTACGTAATTAGCTTTTTGACAGGCATTTAATTGGGTTTATGTTTTAAAATGTAAATAGCTAGTTACTGAATATTCTAGGGAAGAATAGGGTGTAAGTTTCAATGTCAGCAACATTACAAAAATTGCAATTCATATGAAGAGCTGCAGGTTTAAATCTGAAAATCAGTATTCAATTTCTTCTTATTAAATCTTATAATTCTAAGTATTTTGTCTTTTTAAAAATATTTAAATTATCAACATTCAAACTTCAGAAATACAGATTTAAATGTGTACTAAAATTTCCATCTGAAATTTCAAAGCCTAGTAAATATTTGGACTTGCATATTTTAGGCAGTCGTTGTGCAAGTATATTGCAAGTACATTTCTTGCTGAAAGCATGAAGATATGGTGTTTAATCCTCTCTCAAAGAATGGGCACAAGAATAGATTTTTTCCTCAGTCTCTCTAGATCAGTATTTTCTTTCCGTGAGCAGTATAGTAAAACTTTGAGAACATAAGACAGGAACTGCAGTACCTATGGGAACAGAAGAGATTTGATGCTCATCTTAGTGCAGTAAGTGCTTCAATTGTATCTTTTTACTTAAGTTTTGTAGTGCTTCAGAGGAGAATTGTTGGAGAGCTTTGGCATTCAGATTTTCAGCACAAATTATTTTTCCACATAGTTAGTTTTTTGTGAGTTGTAAAGTCAGGATCAGTCACTAATATTGAATAGGTCATTTGTCTGACTATTGCATTGATAGAGGGACTGAGAAAGCATTTCTAAAAGCAAAAAAGAGATTATATTTCCTGGTTATAATCACATGTTTTGCATGTAATCTTTGAATGTGTGTACAGACAAAATCCTACTGAAATAAATATGCTGTCATTTTTATCAGTGGTGGAATTCCTAAATGAGAATTGGGCACTGATTCTGGCTGCTCAAGTATTTAATTGCAAAATGACAGGTTGTACATGTACCTGCACTGAGGGCAGCTAGGCACGTTTTCCTGGACAGATGTGCACTTCAGCAGCTGCTCTCAGCTCATTCCATGGGGTTGTCTCTGCCTGGCTGCCATTGCTTCCATGTATGTCCAGTGAGAACAGTTTCTGATCAGATAGATACACCTACTGCTTATCTCATAGGTCAAAAGTACTTGGATTGCTCTGGGCTGGAGAGCTCAGATTCTCTCAGGTCACATGCTGACTTTAGGGCTATGCAGATATGCAAAGGGATTGACAGTAAACACACTCTGGCCAAGGTCTTTTCCTTATGGCCACTGTGTTAGCTGAGGGGAAAAGTGGCCATTCCATGAACTCCTTGCTGGAGGTGCCCAACTGCAGATTGAGGATTTTTGTGAGAGTATTTCAGAACTGCTGTGGGTATGACTGTGGCCTGGTTTGAGAAGCAGCTTCAACAGGGAGATGGGTGGAGATCAGATTGTTAGGTGAAGGTCCCAGCATGAATCAGGGATGAATTCTGGCTCTGTTGGAGAAAATGGCAAAATGATCCTTGATTCAGACAAGTCAAGACTTTGTTTAAGCTTTTTATGTTTCATTCATTTAATCTGCCTAAGTGGCATGGGAAAATTTGCCTCAGGGGAAATCAAGTTTGCCATGTTTCATATCTCTGAGGATACATAAAACACTGTATCCAGTATATGCATGAATATGACTCAGGATATGCCTCCTGACACTTTTTACAAAATTCAGATTACATGGATTGCTTACTGAAAGTCACAAAAAAACTTCAAGCTTAATTAGAATATAAATATGGCTAGCACAACACAGCATGATGCAAAAGCTGAGACTTTAAATTTAATAAACGAAAAATTTATTGTAAATTTTGTAGAGATATTTTGTAATTAACAACCTGCATGAATGATAATTTTGATAGTGGATGCTGAACAGAAACAGTGAAATTCTAGAGCTTCCAGATTTAATTATTCTCTTTTAAAAGAATTATTTTAGCTATTTTTCTTCTTTTTAGATTTGTTCTAGCTTGTGACAATAATTTAAAAATTATTTAAATGAAAAATGAATAGGACCTAGCAGCTCATAGGACTGAAAGGATATAAATTTTAATAACCTGGCCTTGATTCACCCATGCCTCAATATGGAAACAAGTCAGACACCGGCTCTGTTTGGTCAAACAGGAGCATCAGCTGAGATTTCCCTTCCCCTTGGCTCCCAGGATGCTACAGCCTACTGCAAATAATTTGTTAGCATGTCAGTACAGATTCCCTGCTCCCAGCTGCCTTGCCTGTGCTTCCCTGGGGTGCCCAGCTTATCCTGACGTGGGCTCTGACCTCGCTCGTGCTCCTTGCAGCGATGCTCGCCGCGCTTCGATGGGAACAATAAAAGCTGTGGAAGCACAGGCCAGAATGATTTGGCTTTGTCTGTACCTGAAAGGTTGCTCTTTCATTTTGTTGCCTACCAGGTATCACATACTCAAGCTTGTTCCCTTTGTGATTCCTAAGGCACATGTTTCTGTAGTGCCTCTCATCTAGTTTTGTTTTCTTTTTCCTACGTAATTCAATATTGCTTGAGATCTCACTTTTCTCCTTTTGTCTTGGCAGTCACCTGGTTTGATCCCTTTGCTCCCCTTGTCCCTCCTCAGCAGTTTCTGTGTTAGTGGAAGGTGGTTCACCTTGAACAATCATGAATAAGTCTGAAGCATGTGTTCACAGAATCTCTTTGAAATGATGAATAATGAAATAATGGAAACAAATAAGTGCCACAATGTTGGTTGAACACCACAGTCTATAGCTGATAAGGTTTGGTTTGAATTTGGTTTGAATTTGCTCTGAGCTTCACAGACAGAAAACCTTTTCAGTATTTGTTGGGACTAATATATTCAAATGCTTCACTTTGTGAAATCCCAGATGAAACTGACATAAACCAATTTGCCATTGTTGGTGAAAGCTGCTAAATTGCAGCATCAGAAGATAGAAACATTCATTTTTTAACACATGAATGTACTTGTACTGAGGTTGCTTTTTCTTTTTCTTTTTCTTTTTTGGCTTGCTGCTAATTTAGAAATATAGATCAAATTCTTCCCTCCAATAACCACAGCTTCACTCTCCATCAGTGGAAAGAGTTGTGTATCTGAGTAGGTTCTTTTATATTTTGTGTCTGCTGGCTTTTTTTCTTCTATCTGGCAAGGTCATGATCTCATGATAGAACCATACATACAACACTCTGGATTCCTCTGGAGGAATCTAGGAAATTTGAAACAGAAGTGCTGGTAAAAAAGTATATTTTAGCCCACCCTACAATCTGGAAAACTCTTTTGTTAAAATGCAAGATTTTTTTGGGAAGGCAGTGAATGATTGAAGCTCTTTAAAAGGTCCTTAACTTTAATGACTTCAATGAGATATTCTTATCCTCCATATTCAATGTGTCCTTAATGTTATTGTGGGTCAGGGATATTGTTTTTATTTTCTCTATATAATTTTTGTTGTAATCTACTCTAGAATATAAATTACATGTATAATCTAAAAGAAATTTTGAAGGTTTTCTTGTCAGTTCCTCCAAATTATGGCACCGCAAAAAGGTAAAAAATGGGTTTTGGGCAAACCATAACCACAAACAGCAATGTAAACTGTTGATTTTGAAAGGATTGCTTTTGTCCTTTCTGCTTTTTCTCCAGCTCTGCCTCCCTGCTGCACTACAATAACGAATCATGAGTCATGTACTTCTACTCCTACACAATTCACCATAATCACTTTCTTTCCTGTAAGGAAAAAGGCAATTTTTTTAACCCTACATGGACTGATGGTTTTCTGTCTCTACCTCACCATTCATTTTTGAGAGGATGAAAAATTGCATTTGGTTCAGCTCTAGCTGTCAGTGCCCAGGGGAGGCTTCAAGCACTGAGTGTTTTCCAGAGGAGGGAGAAAACCCTCTGGTCCTGCTGAGGTCAGCAGTCAGCTGAGACTTGGCTTGAACTACCGGCAAAGTGTTCTTTCTCAAGGCATCTTGCCTTTGCAGTGTGTTTCCTCAGTAGGTCACAGAGCCTGCCTTTGCTCTTTCTGGAGGTGTTTCAAGACCCATCTGTTCCCTTATCTGCCCCTTCCCTCCATGCCTGTGAGCAGGAATCTGAAAGCCTTGGTGTCAGCAGGTGCCTCAGGCAGATTCAGATGATCCCAGGTGGAAGGCAGCACAAGCACATGGACCCTGAGCAGCTGGTGCTCATGGATGTTTGGATCCAGGACAGTCATTTTTTTACACAGTTGCCACCAACTGGGCTGGCTCACTAAGAAGCTCTAAAGTACCTACTTGAGTTCCATATTCCTGGTGTAGTATGGAGACCTGAAAGAATTTCCATGCTGAGAGAGGCTCTTCTCCATGGTTTATGCTGTATTTAATTTATGTTACAATTTAAAAAGTCAGAATTGGTTTAGATATCAGTGAGCCATAGGATTTATCTGATCTTCCCGAGTTTTTCTATTAACCTTACATTAGCATCAGTAGTGTTTTATCATAGAAAGACTATGATTTTGTCCTTGCAAAAACACCCTCTGAACTCAGATGTTGATTTATTCCAGATGGGCTGCTAGGAAAGCAAAAAATGAACACATCCATTAATATTTTCAGTATTAAGATTTAGGAGCAAGTAATTTTTTAAAACAGACCCACTGAGAATATACAATAATACACAAAGATTATTTACAGTGTGAAAGCTTGCTAAAGAAATGCAATGCACTGAATTGATCTGCTCTGCAATGACGTTTATACAGTGCTACACATCCACTGGTAAATTGTAAAAAGATTATTTTTAATAAAAGACTATTCTGAATCAAATTGCATATATCTGGGGAAAAAAGCCCAGAATATAAAGCTAGTTCAAATTTATAGCATAAGAAGCTTGTAGTTTACCTTCAAAGCATTAAAACACTCCTTGAGTTAAAGTATTTAAGGATTGAAGAAATAATAACCCTTGTTATGAAGCATTCTTTTTTAATTTTTACTGGATTACATTAAACGCAAATGATAGTATAAAATATTTAAGAGGAGTCTTATTAATTATTATTAGCTTTGAGACAGATGAAAATACATACAAACATGTGGAAAAATCAGGATCTCCCCTAAACTTTTGAAGAAAAAATTATTGTGCTGTAAGTGTCTTCAGTTTGTGGAAGTATGAAATCATTGTCTTAGAAAAGACAGATATGAAACATATATTATTAATATGAATACGTCTTGCAGAGACATTTCTCAGAATAAAATCTAAATAGAAGTGTTGTTTGAGGTTGCTGAAAGGAGAAAGGAGAAATTATTCCTAACTTAAATTTTTTTAAGAACCCAATAGCAAATTAATAATCTAAAAACCCAGGCTCAGAATAGGAAGAATTTTCTGCATATCCCTTGAGAATGACTGAAGTAACATCTAGAAATGGTTTTCAGAACCTGGCATTCTGGATCTTTAAAACCTGAAGCTTATCCTAGCTACCTATCTTATGCCTTAAATAAATGGAAAGAAAAAGAAATGTAGTGGGATTTCTAGAGCTCTGAAAACACATAACCGATTATAATTGATGGTGCTTGATGACTTAACTTAGGTACTTCTGGAAATCCCATTACAATTCTTTAGTGATATGACATTTCAAGGGAAAATGGAGACGGAGAGAAAGGATTTGTAAATATTTCCCTTAATTTAGTAGAAGTAAGATATTTTTAAAGGAATGCTAAGAGTACAGATTTTTTTGCCCCAACACTTCCCATTCTTCCAAAAACAATTTTAACACAAAAAACCCACCCATTTGGTAGGGAGAGCAATGTGTTATGTTCACCTCTTAAACCATATGTCAGCTCTGTGTGAGAATGGCTGTTAGGTTGTACCCGATGTCAAGGATTGGTACCTTGATGTAACCTGCAGTTGTTACTATTTCCCATACTTTAGTGTCTTTGTAGCCTTGCCAAAAGAAAGAGAATATATAATCTAATTGAGCTAGGTCCTGTGAAAATGTATGTCAGAGCAGAATTATTTTCCAATATTTGAGCAATATTCAGTCATTTGAAGTTGGCATCTGATGAAGTAAATAATAAAAGACACAAAAAAGTTCTTAAAGATAAATGAAAGAAATGCCCATATATGATCAGTTATTATCTATAAGGATAGCCTGGATAGTGGATATCCTGGTTGATCCTGAGTTCACTCAGTTGTAGATGCCCTTTCTTGTTAGGAATTTTAGTCAGGTTTTCCTGAGATCTGCCCTGCTCTGTCCATGTTTGACCTTCAGTCTTGGCAAATTTAGAGAGCTCTCTGGAAACTCTTGTTTAATAATGCCTTGGACAATTTGTACAGAAAAATGGACATTACATTCTAGCTCATAATACTTACCATGAAAAGGTTACTTGAAGTAAGGTAAAACAGTAATTGGATTTCTTTTGTATTTCCTCTTTCTTTTTTTTTTTTGCTGCTTCTATCATTCATTGTCATTTTGTCAGCAATTCAGAATTCATTACTCTTTTGTTCCCAGATGGTCTCTTTTTGCTCCACAGTTGTGATCTTTTAATAAACCAGAACTACTTAACTCTCATATTTTTTACTTTTTGCTCTATGATTTTTCTGTAGAGAGCTATTGCTTTTCCCCTGTCAGTTTCTTTGCCTCTTATTTGTTTGAACCTTGTAACAAACACCTACCTTTCTCCATGTGTTTATTGAAGTTATGCCTAGGTAGCACTCTGCTGGTCTCAGTAGGTTCACACAGAAAGAGTAAAATCCTTTTACAGGAGAAAAATTTTTTCCTGATGTCTATTTAAATTTCCAGGTTCCTGTTTTGTTTTTTTTTTTTCCAGTGAACTGATTTTGTCTGTATAAGGAAAATTGCTCTGGCATTCAGACACACACACACACGAATGTTCTGGCACTGTATCTCAGTGTACTGAATAAAGAACAGTCTGGACTCAAGTACTGCTTTCAGCCCTGGAAATTAATTGAAATGTGAGTCTCAAACAGCATTTCCTGATGCAGGTACAATCTGATCATTGACGTGGGAGAAAACTAGGATAAGCATGCCCACTTCTCTCACAAAGCAGCAGGAATCTACTTAGTAACTAAATTAAAAAAGCAATCTATTTGCACCTCTGGAAATTACTGAAGTCTTAGGAACAGTAAACCTTCCTTTCAAAATGTTGTTTTGCTTTTTCTTCTATCCAAGGAGGGGGATAAGGAAATGTAAAGTACTGCATTACTCATGTCCTTCAGTAGTTTTTAAATGAGTTTTTCCTTGTGTCATGCACTACTGACTGCAATGCATTTGAAATACACAAAAGGCAGTAGTTCTCTTTAAACCATTTCTTGGGTTACATGTGATAAGCAAGAAGAAAGAGGTATATAATAAATAAATAAATAAATAGTTTTCAACTCGTGGGCATTGCATTAGGAAGATCTGACTCTACAAGAATAGTCTCTCAAAATTTATGCCTCTGCTTTCTAGCCTCCTCTACATGGATCAGTGTTAGGGAAGTAACTAATGTGGTGTCCAGACTCTTTTCTCCAGGTTTTTTAGCTCTGCCTCTGCAGAGAATTCCTGTCAGTACTGAATTTCTTTGATGTTTTGTGACACATGCTGCCTTGCTGTGTTTTCTGCCTCCTCTGGAGTCTCCATGGGATTAGAGGTCACGTGCTACCTTAGCTTAGTGTTCTTGACCTTTTTCAGATGATTGACACTGCTGAATGATTACAGCAAAGCAGCAAATATCCATGAGCTGTGTTATGTTCATTTCAAGGAGAAAGTAATGTTATTTGAGATGAGTAATCTGGGCTATGTCTTTCTGCTGAGTAAATGTAGAAGACCTGCCTGTAGTGAGTCACAATTCCTTTCCCATTTGTTCTGGTTAGTGCACATTTCTGCTGTGCCCTCCCCCTTCTAAATGCTTTACTGTACTCTGATCCTGTTAGCCCACATAGCTAAGAGACCTAAATATTTTGGGCTTGATCAGCAACATAAAATTTGTCAGGCTTGAAGGCAGCAGGCATGCAATATGTACCTTCTTATGTATTTAAAAAAATACAACAGAAGAAATGAGAGCACCCTAAGATACCAGCAATATATTTATGATGTGAGCCTGTAAAGTGGTATAGGGATTTTGTGCTCTTGCTTACAGCGTGTTTTATTGTTTTTTCAGTTTCTTTTTTTTTCCTCTCTTCTTCGTTTTTTATTCAGTGAATTTCCCACAAGAATTCTGTCAAGGTTTGGCTCATAAATAGGAATGAGTTTGGTAAAGTTCTTGTACACACAAAGCAAACAGCAACTTTACCAAATGTTCAATCCAAAGAGATCCATGTGTCTCTTTATGTTACTGTTTTGGAAGACATTTAATGGAACACCTGTCTGGCTTTAATGAAAGTTCAAATACAAAGATGCAAATTTGAAGGAAAAAAAAATCTGGCACTGCCTCACAAGGACCTCAGTACTGGAATTGCTTCCTGTATCAAGGGGTTGTGTATCTGTGATGCTTAATCATCATTATTCAAGTCAGTACTCTTATGACTATTAACTTTAGAATCGTAAATATTATATAACTTCAAAAGTATCACAAGAATGATACCATGAATGCTATTAAGAATATTTATATTGTTGTTATAACATAGTTCCTTTCTCAAGGACACCTTTTTTTACCTGTAGGCCATCGAACATTGTTCATTGGGGTTCATGTGCCACTGGGTGGAAGAAAAAGTCACCGACGCCATCGGCACCGTGGGCATAAACACAGAAAGAGAGACAGAGAGCGGGACTCAGGATTAGAAGATGGGAGAGAATCTCCTCCTTTTGGTAAGACAAATTTTATTTTTGGATAGGTCTTTAAGTAATAAATGCCATCATGATTGTGCATAATTTGTCCTGTTATCACTTGGACATGATTAGCAGCAGGGTTTTGGAGAATCCACCAGAGCCCCTGCTGGTGATTGGTTCCTTTGAACAAATCCACTGAGAGGCAGCAGCCAGTGGCAGTCAGTACATGAGAAGGCTCAGTGGTTTCCAGCACTGAAGGAGCACTGTGGGAGCTGTTCCTAAGTGTTCTCACAAAGACAGACTGTGGCCACCACTGAGGAGGGCAGTGCTTTATGGCACCAGCTGCCCTCAGTATAGGCTCTGGACTATCTGCCGCTAAAATGTAACAGAGAAGAGCTGTAGTCCTTTACAATTAGTTTTGTAATAATGTTGATGTTACTGAAGCTGCAATGTTTTATCAGATTCAAACCATGATCTAGGTTGTGTTTACCTTTTTCCTAACATGACTCTGTAAATGTGCCATTGTAACATGGATCTTCTAACTGTGGACTTGAGGAAAAAGCAGGGAAAAATACCTCTCAGTAAAGAAATCTGATATGAAACTCCTAAAGTTATCAAAATTTTAAGTTAGAAAACATTACAAAGGACAGAAGAAGGCATTCATTAATAAATTAGTCAAGCTTCGTCTCAGAACATGAGAATATTACATGTTCAAAAATAAAAAGTGCATGTGATGAAATGTCCAAGGCTATGGAAAGTGTTTAAAATATAATGGAATCGTGTAGAAAACAATTTTCTAGTGTGTTTTTAAATCATTAAGGAAATGTACCGGTGTAATTTCAGGTTACAGAATAGTAATTATAAGACTTTCTTTTAATCAGAAATTTGTCTTATGTATGTGGAAAGCTTTTGAGCAAGTATTTGTAAGTGGTGATGGTTAGAGCTTGAAATTCTCAAATCTTGCACAATGGTTTATTATACTGAGAGTAAAACAAAGTCAAGACTTTTTCAAACTTAGCAGATACGAGTTATGTTTTGAAGACTGAACAGTGAAGAAAAAATTGGCTATGGTGGTTCTGTCTGGAATGGATTTTAAATGTACAAAGACCCAATACTATATTGAAACCAGTTTCTTGGAGAAAAACAAAGTTCATAAATTATTAAAACAGTTTTCAAAAAGAATATGCATATATACATATAAAGTCAGATTAAAAAGAAACAATTGAAAGTTACATTAGCCAAGAAGTGAGATATCTTGAACTATGAAACAGTGTCTTCTGTTGAGTCATCTGGTTTTATTTAAGTGCCAGTATGTGACACATTTTGGCTGAGAACTTAGCTCTGTTCTTTCAACTTCTGGAGACCTAGGCTTGTGTCCTTCTTAATGTCAAAAGTAAAAAAAAGAAGAAATTAACTGGCTGAATCTGTTCTTAATAGTCTTTGACATTTGTGCATGCAATAAAATGCAATGTTTAACATAATTCTGTGTTAGGTAAATCAGCCTATGTTCAAAGGATCTCTGAGGGTGAAACAGCAGTAATATGAAAAAAAGATAGTCTTGAAGTAGATTTGTAGCATGATGGTCGCTGCACTCATCTTCTAGTGTACCTCAAGAAATTAGTAGAGATCTGCGGTTTTTAAAGTCAAAATTTCACATTTAAAGGTATTATAGTTACCAGATCAAGGGTGTGTGTAAGTGGTGTCACTTGACAGACAAGTTACAGGCCAGAAACATGGAAATCCTTTCTGGATTCAGATTGCTGAAGATATTCTTCAAAGTGCTTGGTTGCTAAGAATTCAAAGAATCCAAAGATAGAACCAGAAATCTGGAAATATCTAGTCTTTTCACCCTGAATAATTATCTGAATAGTAAATTTTGAGGGTTTTCCCCTTTGTCTATCTGACTCCTGGAAGCTGGGCCAGTGAAACAGATTTTGAGCTTTGACATTGGTCCATCCAGGCAGAAATGTGGCATTCTATAGACAAGAGTGAAAGGGATTTGCATAATCAAGGCACGTCTGAAAATGCTACAGTGATGGTGAGGTGAAGCACATACAGAACAGGCAGACAAAATAATACAGAGATTAATAGTGGTCAATATACACCTCCTTCTTTCACTATGGTTTTTCCTTACAGGAGTTTCAGACAACTTGCTGTGCTGCCTGGGGTGAAGCATTGCCTTTAGAGAGAACATAAGCATGATTTTTCTATGCTTTATTTGCACAGAGGGAGCAACAGATACTTCCCACACTAAATCTGAACCTACTAAACCTCTATAAGCTTTTTAGCTATTCTTCCCCATGACTCCAAGTTTCTAACAGTAACCAGAAGTGAAGGAAGCTCAAAGGAAGACAATACACTTCATTTTTTTGATGTGTAACTCAATATGGGGGACTGTATTACCTGAGAGAGTAGATCCAAACTAGTCCCTTAATTTATAAATCATTCTGATTTAATTGAGCAAGCAGAAATGCTTAGCTCCATCTTTCTATTGACACCTTTTAATGCTTTTCTGCCAAATAGTAGAAGGCTGTATGCTTGGGAACTGTGAAGGAGGAGGGGAAAGAAAAAAACATTTTGATGAGCAGGTGCAAGAAGAAAAGATGGAGAAAATAAGCACTGTGAGACCAACTGATGGAAAACAGTGCTTTGAAGTAAGTCAGAAAAATATATAAGGATTTTTATGATACAAGAGAATAAATTAGCAGTGTTTTGAAGCAGTGAAGTATGAAAGGAGATATAATAAAAGCAAAAGATCCAACCACTGAATAATAGAGATTCTGGAACAAGTAAAGACCTGAAATATTCAGACATGAAGTGCTCCACAGTGCTCAGTTAACCCAGCATGGGATAAAGCATTATTTTCTGTCATAATCTATAACTGTATAATATATAACTTTATCTGTGCAGTACCATCACGTGCAGCCCTTGCTCTGCCGTCACTGCTGCAGGAGCTGTGCAGTGCACCTTGTGCTGGGGCCTCTGTGGGTCCCATGCAGAGTCACAGGTGCCACCTGGTCCCTGTCCAGTAAAAAACAATTCCTGTAAGTGTTTTCTCTGTATCAGCATGGGTAGAAAACACCTCTAGTCAGTGCAATGACAATAGGGGGAAGCTTCCTGGTAATTCCTTTGAATCCTGGCTGGGAAAGCTGCAACAGCTACTTTCTGGGAAGGTTTCTGCAGAGAATAGATTTTTTTTAGAACATTCTGACATTGGCTCAATCGCTTTTTTTTTTTAATCTCATACTGTCATTTAAAAAAAATAACCCAAGTGATCTCAGTGTACAGATTCAGAGATAACTCCAGATTAGACAAATAATATGCAGAATATGTACTTAGTGGGATGAAAGAGAGTCCTGTCATTTAGGGGCACAGATCAGTTACTCAGGTTTGGGTTTTGTTTTCCCTACACCTGATTCTTGCTCTCGGTCTGTTGCCTCTTAATGAGATGAAGTTGTAAAAGGTGTTTCCACTTTGCAATAATCATGTGCCTGTAATGGCACAATTTACAGATTTGATGGTTTGCACATTGGGAGGGTTTTTTGGGTAGTAAAAATTGTAAGCTAAGTGATTTCAGTGGTCTAGGTTTTCACCATCTGGTCTCTTAAGTTTCTTCTTTTTGAAGAGAAGGAGAAATTCAGTGCATTTATCCACTCTAGTTAAAAATGCAGTAGTGCTGTTTGTTTTACTGAAGAGGTTTACTATTCTCAGCTGAAATGCTGCTGTTGTAATTAAGGCCCCAGTTTCATTTCTGCCTTAAGCTCCCCTTCTCCACAGTTTTCCTTGTGGGGTAAAGTATTGCGACTGCTTGGGAATTAAATTAGGAATTGATGCAAATTAAAACTTATTTGGTAAAAAAAAAGGCTCTTTCTAGCCTGGGGCATCTCCTTGGTGCTGCTTGTGAGGGCAGTGGGTGCCAGCCCCTGTGAGCTGCAGGGCCACGAGGCTCCATCAGGGCCGTGGGTCGTGGTGGCACTGAAAGCCTGGTGCAGATTTCCCTTTGGCTGCTGGGGTTGCACTTGCTTGTGTGCATGTGGATTTTAGTGACAGTTTTCTGTGCCTTTTTTGATGTTTGTTGTTTGCCTGTAGCCAGTGAAACAGCTTTTTGGTACTCATCAGTTAAAGATATTTAATAGCTTTTTAAAATTGTGGAATAGGGAGACTTTGGCTCTGAACAGGGTGTCTTTGAGGACAGGTTTTATTGAGGGTTAAAGTGAACACAGCTGTGAGACCTGGGGTTTGATTACAGCCTCATGTGTGTCCTGTATGAGTAGACACTGTTGAAGCTTGTGAAAGGTTTGGTGTGTTCTTTTAAGAAATCTGGATTTAGTAATCCCTAGTATTAAAGAGGCTTAAATTTGTAATTCATGATATTGGACGTGGCAAGGCAAGCAGAGCAGCCCTGGAGGTGAGCCTAGCACAGGACTGCACACACAGCTCAGGAAAGGCTCGAAGGCAAAGCAGACAAAAATGTGAGTTGCCAAGTGGGGCTTCTTTTGGTTGGTAGAAGGACCTGAAGAAAGTAAATCTAAAAGACTCAGCTGGATGTATTTGGTACCTAAACTCAAGTGCTGAAGGGCTATTAGTGGGGTAAATTTAATTATTTGTAAAGAGTATGGCTGTTAAGAGAATTCACCTACTCTTAACTGTAAGCTTGTATGAGGAATGATGGACTCAGAAATTTGAATCTCTGGGCAGCTGTGGCACAGATTGCTGCAAATCTGGATTAAAATAATGTATCATAACTGCAGTTTTAAGAATCTAGCAAAAAAAAGAGGATAATTAAAGCTTGGGAATTGTCCATATTGTCAGATGCAAAAGATATGATTATTTGCCATAGCCCTGGGTTGATGGAAATAATTCATGTCAAGAAAATGTTGGGATAGTTCCCCGAAGCAGATTGTACCTGCAGGGATAAAGTGCCAGAGCATAACCAAAGGAATGTTATGTTGGTTTCTCCCAACCCAACATGTGACTTCTAAGGTCTGTGAGGAGACTTTCAGAAGTGTCCTGTACGGCTGTTTGCCGTTTTATGTGCACTTTAGTAATGCAAATTTAGTTTAAACTTTTACTAAGTTTTCTAATTAATGAATTTATGATCCTTACCTGTACTGATTGCTGAGCTAAGGGGGGGGGTCCAATCTGCAAAGGAAGGAGGTTAGGGGAGAGTCCCCATCCACCACTTCTGTGGTGAGTGCAAGCAGGAGGATGATGAATATTTGTGTCTGAAATGATCCTTTGTTTTTTCTGCTCCTGTGAATTTCCCATACCATTTCCACTTGGCTTGTGAGGGATTGTTATTAATGTCAACTGTGTTACACTTGCTAACTCCCAGTCTGCTGTTTGTCCTGTACCTAGTTCTAGCTGGTCATGGAGGATTTCCTGAATTGGTGATGAACAAGTTATTTGGGAGAATCATCAGCTGCTTATTGTGATACTTTAAGTTCATGTTGCTTCTGATAACTCTGATATAAAACAATTAGAGTGATAGAAATACTACTGTAACTGATTAGTCTCACTCATTAATTTTTTTAAAGAGTAATCTAGATTGTTCTCATTACTTTTTAGAAATAGCAATAATAGTATGAAGGATTTTTTTTTATGCTGGCTGCGCTACTTGAAGTAGGGATAGACAAAAATAATATTCAAGCCAATTTCTGTTTGACTAGACTGCAGAAAATATTGTGTCCTAGTTTGCAAATATTATGCTTCTGCACTGAGGATTAAGTTATCACAATTTGACAGTCAGCAATTGAAGTATTCTTCCATACTGATTTTGAATCACATATTAGTAATTTTCTATATAACATATTAATGGCATATTTGGTATTTATTACTCCTATGAATATGAGCCAAATCTCTCTGGCATTGCTCATGAATAGTCCTGTTAATTCAGTTTTATCAGTGGAACCAACAGATCTATTGTTTTTATTATTATTTTCCTATTGGTTATATCTTTTAGGGTTTTGTCCTTGAAATAAAGTTATTGTATTGTAAAGCAAATGATAACTTTTTTTCAGTTTCAGCCTGTTGTCTGAAAATGAAGCTGTTGACTTGCAGGTTTCAAATATCAATAGAAATCACAGCAGTAAAGAAAGACGGCATCTAGCAGCTTTTTTTACTGCTTTGTTAACAAGGAAGAAGATAATTTAGTGCATATTTCGTCATTTCTATAAATGTGGTGCTTAGGGGTGTGGTTTGGTAGTGGACTTGGCAGTGCTTGGTCCCCATGATGGTAGATGTCTCTGAAAATTCTGATTCACTGTTGTCAGTCAAGTAGCTTGTTATACAGAAGACCCAGTAAGAGCAAATTACTGCAGTGAGGTGATTCCTTGTTACTGCTCACCTGACTTCAAGAGGTTTCTGATCCTCTGCTTTCCTCCCACGCTGAAAGCATGTACTTGCATGAGGATCATGACTGTCACAGAGCTGCAGCTCTGCTGTTCAACACTGCTCATTTATTACTTAACAGTAGCAGTTGCTGTAAATCAGTTCTGGTGCTGATTTTATCAACAGTACAGGATGTTCCTGGCAATGCTTATTCTCAGATTCTAGCTGCAGTCCAGCTCTCTACCAAAGTAGCTTGTTTTCCATGTTCTGTTAGTAGTCATATGCACTAATCCATTGTAAATTCGTATCTCACTGAATTTTGTCCTTCTGGAAATCAGTTTTAGGAAGTTGCACACTTCTTAACTAGAATGTACTTTCTGATTTTAAAGAAAAAAAGTGAACATTTTTAGAAAAAAAAAAAAAGGACTGAACAGTAAGAGAGAGACGAGAAAGCAGAGAAAGGGTGAAGTGGAGGAGTTTCTTGCTGCTCTTCAGTGATTCACCAAGAGTAATTCCTTTAGCTGTACCCTTGCAGTTCATCCTCTGGTTCTTTGTAGTACCCGAGTCCAAACATCTCTTCCTTCTCTCCTGTATTTCTCCTTGGGTTTAATTTCCTTGCTTTGTGAAGGAGTAAATAGGCTTTTCTGCACTAGATCTTTACACTCTGTAAAAGCAAATAAACCTCAGGTGAAAACTGTCATGTATTGTTTGTGTTTCCTTGCTATAGCAAGTTTAGTACTGCTATCAAAAAGGTATCTCTATTGTTAAATTTAATTTTCTGTGTCAATGGACCATTTAATTTGTTTGGATAAGAGCTGTGATTTCTCTTTAATTAGCATTCAATGGGTGCTATAATCTCATTTTTTTCCAATATTCAAAGAGCTTTAGGACCCTGTGCAGTGATGCTCTTTACTGTTAGATGGAACACCGTAGCTTGTCTTACAAATATGTTATAGAACTGAACTTCATTTAGACAATGATTATCCAGCAGAACAGCTCAGTGATTCCTTGAACAGTTTTTCAGTTGACTGGCAGCCTGGCCTCTCTCAGCTCTCACAAAGGACTTTTGGTTCCTTTCAGAAATCTAAAATACATTAGCAGAAAAAGCAGCCATGTACTAAAGAGGCTGCGCTTCATCAGAGTTTGTTCATTGAGATTTGCATTTAAATAGTCAAATGGGATATAGGATTTTTTTAATACAGCACTTGAGCTATGAACATTGAATCTACATGTACTTTAAGATGCTCTGTGAATTTTTTGAGTGAAAAAAACAATAGTATGTCTTCAAAAATATATTTAGCCATCTGCACTGAAAGGTTATGAAGAAAATTGAAAGGGAAGTAAAAAAAACTATTGAAAGGGAAGTCGGGAAGAATAAAATGAGGAAGCTGGGACAGATTAAGAAGTTGTGTATCTCAAGGAGCCTAACCAAGTTGAAAGAGTTAACAAAGGAGCAAGGGTCAAATCTGCAATTGTATATTCACATTAGGCAGGTTTCATTTGGTTTATTTCTCCTACAGCAAAGATTTCACATTCAGTATTCTATCTTTATGACCTGAGCTAGATCTGCAGATGTAGACTTATGAAATGGTAAAGTAGATTTTCCTAACACTGGAGTAAAAGTCTTTTATCAGCTTTATTCAGCTTTATCTATGCTTCTGTGCTGCTTTCTGTATTTTCTTTTTTCTGGGAGATACCATTCCAGCTTCCAATACACCCTGTTTCTATGCATCAGGTTGTATCTTTGGAGGAGTTTTTTTGAAAAGTTGACTTGACAACTACAGTAAATGAAGAGATCTCAATCTGAATGTGTTTGTGTGTAATTGAATGTTCTTACAGCAGAAATGTTTTTTTTTTTTGTGTGGCAGTAAGTGATATGCATGAAAACATCTGGATAATCTCATAACATTTGTTTTCTCAGGGCAAGAAAACTGGTGTTTTGGACTTGATATTTTTATTTTTCTCAGATACCCCATCACAAAGGGTGCAGTTTATTCTTGGAACAGAAGATGATGATGAGGAACACATTCCTCATGATCTCTTCACTGAGCTTGATGAGATCTGTTGGCGTGAAGGAGAGGATGCAGAGTGGAGAGAGACAGCAAGGTGAGCATTTTCATAACTTAAAAATTATCTGTAGGTATTGATTTCCGGTATACTGAGGAATGATTTCAAAGCTGTAGCAAGCTCAGGGACAGATTTTGGATATAAAGTTTAAATAAAACCATAATTTTAATCCTTAGTCTGCTAGTATTACAACAGCATTTATTGTTTCCCAGAGCCAAATATTTTCATTTGGATTTATGAACATAGGTCAGAGTGAACACTGATGGAAAAAAAAGTAAATATACCATATATATTAATTAAAATAATTGGGTCAGTTCATATTTTATCTTCTAATTTAAAGAATCTTTCAGACTCCGTATTTTGTTTGAATACTCAAGAAAGTGATAAGAGAACCATTATAAAGAGATTAAAGCAAGGAATGAGATTACTTTTGGAGCAACAGAACTTTTACATATTCTAAGTCTCCATGAACAGTTTGAAAATGAGTATACAGTGTTGGATCATTTTATTTCTGCAAAATTAGTGGGAAAAACTTTTAGATTGCATTTCTGCTGTGAAAAAAAATACTGGTACAGAACTTTTCTTTTAATTGTATATTTTTTACCTTGAGCATTTACATGGGAGATAATTTGCTTAGTTTCATTAAGAATTTACATTTACAGCAACTTTATTTTTCATCTTGAAACCTTAGTTCTTCCTCTCCCTCTCAGTTGTTGACAGTGTTCTTCAATGGTGCCCAAAAGTCTGTGTAATATATATATTTGGTAGAACATAAATTGCAAAATTTCTGGAAGGATTTTGTGAGTAACTATGTATGTGGGGTGTCTGACCTGAACATGGCTGGTAGTTTTCTTTCTAATTTTACTGCAAATTTCTGCTTTCCCAGAGGGCCAAAAAATTGTCTATGACCTTCCCTTCCATTATCTGTTCATAGGCAGCATAGACAGATGCTAAATATAGATTTTTATGTGTAGAAAATTCTCATATGGGGATTGTGCTGCAAAAGGAAGACAGTGATATTCCTAAATAATCTTATTAATATTCAGAGAGAGAAAATCTAATCAAGGTAATCGTCTGCAATGTTCTCATACTGATTAGGAATACATAGAACTTCTCTGGGAGGGGTATCAACTTCTGTTGAAATTTAAAAGTAAAAATCACTGTATGTTATGTTATTTTAAAGCAGATAAATAGCAACTTCTTTAGTTCAGCTTAAAATAAAAAATCCCTTTGCAAATTATTAAAGAATTGTGTTTTTGAAAATTATTACAATTTCTGTCAGCAAGTGGTTCTGATGAAGATAGAATTCAAAAGGAGTAGGTGAAATAAATTTCTGTTTTGGTTCATCTGTTTATATGTGCAGCCTTCTCAATTGTTGTTTGTGAAATGAAGAATTAAAAATGTTTAATAGAAATGAGATTGTTGAAAAAAGGCAGGGCAAAAACAGCCAATAAATAAATAAATAAAACTACATTTTTGGAGCTCAGAAAATATAAGAGCAACATAATAGGTGATAGTAAAATTTTCATGAACTTTAGCAGTAAGATGGAAAGAAAGGAAGAGTGGGGCTGCTCTTCCTTTGGTCAAGATAAATGGTCTTTTTCAATTTGGATCCCCAGATTTCAGACTGCATTTGGCATGGGGTGACTGGTTAGAAAAAGAGGACATGGAAGGAAATTACCAAATTTAAAATGAAGATTAGACTCAAAGTGCTTCTCTGTGCAAATAAGAAGGTGCAATAATTTCCATCCCAGAAAGGTGAAAGAACATGTATTTAATGGGTAGGGCAATTCCTGTCTCCCTGAGTTTGTCATGTGTGCTGTGATAATCCAAACACAACAATATTATTAAAGAAAGGACAAAAATGGCTGGGGCAAACGGAGCCCTTATAGTCCAATTTCAGAGCCAGACAATGCTTGAAGGAAAGAAAAAGTATAGACTTGGAGATAAGTGGAAAATTGGGTAAAATGCAATACAATGGTATGTCATGTCAGACTAAGTTAATAATGCTCTTTAATTTGGTAATTGATTTTTGTTTTTCTGACAAAGAAAAAACAGTGAATCTAAATTTTTTTGAAGTAAAGCATTTGATATGGTACAGCAGTGGGAATGTATTATTTAAACTGCATTCTAGTGTAAAAATTCTATTAGCAGGTCAGGAACTATTTGAAGAGGTGCAGCAGGCCATGCTGAGGGATTATACTATTAGTGTGAAAGGTAGTGACAGCTAACTTCTGAAGAATGAGGCTTAGTAAATAGATTTATTATTGAATAAAAAATGGGATTATAATAAGGAAACTTGCTGATAATAAGAAATTAGGAGGTATTACTCCTCTGGAAATAGATAAAGGTATCATACACAAAGAACCAAGTGGCTCCAAGTAATAGAAATGAGATGGTGTTTAATATGCAAGATCATGTGCTTAGAAACTAATACACTGGGTCATTTTAAATACCTGTGGTTGATTCAGGACTTCAGAATACTTATTTGACTAAAAGCATGGTATGGAGAAGATACTACCCAAATTTGTTGCTGTTCCAGGCTTACTGTATGTTTTTCATTTGTGTGCAAAATGTCACTTGGAAATATTTGTAAATCTTACTGTTTGGATTTGGATGTAGTTTCAGGTAAATTACATTTAATGAGAGTGATAGCACTAAGTGGGCATGCATTCATTTCACCAAGCTCTGCACTTGGTGCACCTGGACTGAAGTGTTGGATTGCCTCTGAAGTACATCTGTATCTTGGTATTTTCAGTTTGATTGAAAGTGCACTGGACTTTTCTGTTTCAGGATCTGATTGAGACTGTCCCATCCATGGAATTAGTTTGTGAGCAGAATGGAATGAATAGCTTGGTTATGTTGATATAGGGATAATTTTTTTTTCTCCATCAATTGATTTCAAGCCAGAAGAAACACATACCTTTTAAAATCAATAGTCATTCTTACAACAGTTTTTGTATGTGGCACAGCTGTACAGTTGTGCATTCTCTATGGAGATGATACATAGTTTCTATTCTGGAAAAAAAAAATTCTGGTAAGTTTGTGGAGAAACCTGCTGAAGTGTAACAGTTGGGTTTATTTCATATGCCCAAATAGTGTAGCTGCAAGTTGCAGCTGTTGGGAAAGCAATTCATGTGTCATGGGTGGAAAGTGGTGCCTGATTTGTAGCAAGTTTTACCCAGACTTTTGGAACTCATTTGTTTGCTAGTATCAACCAAAAATATCTGGACAATATCACTATCTTTATGGAGCAGAAGATATTATGTAGTAAGGAAGAAAATAGAAAGAACCTTGGAACCAGGAGGAAAGTGCTTAAACTTAAATTTCAATGCACAGTAAGGAAAATAGCCTCATGTCCATAGTTTAGAAAGTAAATTGTTAATAGTGACTAGAAAATGCATGGGTTAGGGAAAGTTAGGAAGTGTAATTCATTTTCCCTGGATCAAAACTATCTTCCAAAGAAAGTGGGTCACAAGAAACATAAGTTTCTCACTGCTGCTTTGTTCCTGACATGTTTGTGTTGTTTGGTTGGTTTTCAAATCGGTGTGGGCAGGCACAAGCTCATGTGGAAATTGATACAGATTGAAATATTACATTGAAACCATTAACTGTTGAGCGGGTTGTGAGTACATACTCCATCTCTCTGCTGCAGACATACCACACTATAAACCAGATAAAATACAGTCACCCATTTCATGTTGTGCAGAAAATGCAGTAACTGTGTTGAAAATGAAGCATGTGCACTCTTTTATTGATGCCTGAGAAAGTGATGAAGATGGTGTTAGAAGCTAGGACATGTGCATTAAGTGTGTGTACCCACCCTAGCCTGAGTTGTATTTTTCCTATAGTAACATGCCTTGCTGAAACTCTTGTTGGCATATTTTTTTTAGCAAGCATTCTATCAGAGGAACTAAACTGTGTTATCAGTAGACCCATGCCAGTCTGTAGCAGTAAAATAAAGCTGTAAGGATGAAAGTGCTCTTCCATGCAATCACACACAACAGAGATAGCTCCAGATATGTTCCAGTCACAGGGGATGTGTGTGACATGAGCTCAATAGGGGACGATGGTGTTTCCCAAGAAACTAAGAAAGGCTTTTATCTCTCAATCATACCAATTTAAGGGGTTAAACTGCAAAAGTAAATATATTTAAATTTGTCTTTGAGAAACTAAAAGAAGTACAAAATTGGCAAACTGGGATCTATGCCCAAGTTTGTATTTCAAAGCCACTTTTGTCATGGAGCCTTGCTCACGAATTCAGAGGATTGATCAAATGGTGTTATGATTTTTAAAACTACTGAACACATAGAATTGAAAGACTCCGCATAAGATTAGATTTGTTTTAGGTTTACTGCTACTGTTTCTCATTTGATATGTTAAATAAGGATTATCTAACAACAGGAATATTTCTGAAAAGACAAAAGGTGATGAATAGTATAATGATGTTCCCTCGATGAAATTAGTGAACTTATGATATGCTTATTGATGCTTAAAATCAAAATAAAAATTTATTCTAAACATAGAATGTTCTCAGCTGGACATGATTTAATTCTATGTCCTGGCTTGCTGGCTCATTGAGTAACAATGTATGATAATGTGTTTAAACATCTGAGTTTCAGCCACAGTAGGAAATGGGGTGCAACCCATGCAATTATACTATTGCAATTCATGGAAATGCAGAGGATCACAACGGCAAGTAAAATTATTTGAGCAGTAGCAGTAGTTTCCTATGGATTTTTATGGACCAATGCCTAAGCTTTAATGTCTGACACTATAAATGCTAATTAAAGCTGTTTTCGTGATTTAGACTTCTCTGTGTCCCTAGTGTGTTACAAGCTCTGATAGTAAGCCTGCCTCTGTCCAGTCACATGTCTTAGATTTTTAAGAACATGCTTGTCTTTTATTGTCTTTTCTTGTCTTTTATTGTCTTTTCTTTTCAAATCTGTTTACAACTGGTCAGTAGATTTAAATTAGGAAATATCAAGGACAGACTGCAGCAGCATAATCAGATAAGCAGTGTTGAAGACTGACATGAACAAAAGATTATGACAGTATGAGGTTTCTGATGATATTTTGTCAAACTCTGAGCTTGGATCATTGTTTTTAGAATATATGGAGCATGATTTTAAATTTTTTTTTCTGAATCAGCAAAAAAGATATAACAAGCTAAGCATAGAAATAATAAGATATATAAACACTAATAATAATACATAATAACAGAAATAATAATACTCAAACATAAAGATCTTATAAATTAGAAATATACACAAAAATGGAGGTATGAGAATAGAAAAATGCAGGTATTTTGCAGAGTCTTGGGAGACAATGGTTTAAACAGGACAATAAATGCACCATATTTGTGATGCTGTGGGTACAAATAGGTACTGCACATTTTTCAGCTTGGAAACAAGAGTGCCATGAGTAAGATAGGAGCAGCCTCTTCTTAAGGAGTTCAAGTGTAAGTGCAAAATGAAAAAAAATTAAGAACTATTTTTTCTTCTCACCTGCTTCTTCCCTGAGTTGTTGTAGGCCTCCCTTTAAAAGTATAACTTTGAATTTGATGGGGAGAAGTGTGTGTTAAATCATGTTTGATGTCCCTTTGGAAAATCTAATTTGCATATGCAAATTAAATTTCATGATTTGGCTTTGCGGAAGCAAATTTTTGTGCTGTGTCCTCCTTGCTGCTTCTCTGGAGGAATGGAAAGGTGAAGGGGATGGGCTGAGAAAACAGAACAGAGCAGGGAGTGGGGAACAGGTCTGATGAAGAGGAGAGTTCTCATGGGCAAAGACAAAGTACAGAAACCGGCTGGTTTCCTCACAGAGGAAATGGAGGGAAAATATTTAGATGCAAAGAGGAGGAGAGGGCTAGACATAGGAGACTGGAGTTTTGAAGGACCCAAGGAGTTGAGGCAAATTGTCTCTGTAAATAATGAGAGAATGATTTGAAGGCAGCTGGGACAGTTCCATCAGGATGGGAGCAGGTATGCTGGTGATGATTGGGTCAGTGAAGTGGTGGCTGCTTGCAGGATGGCAGCAAAAGGGGAAGAACTTGGTACACAAGGACTGAAAGGAGAAAAGTGTCTAAAATGTGGGTACACCTGTGTATTTTACAAGTAGGAGCAGAGCTGGATGTGTGGCCCAGGAACAGAAGAGAACAGCTGTGCTGGCTGCTTTGCTGGGCTGTGAGGCTTGGTAAAACTGGAAATTCCTCAGCTTTAAAGGTCTTTAGGCTTTACATTTCCCTGCTGCCTGGAAATGTGTGAGGATGCTGTCCAGGTGTGAGGCTCTGCTTGGCTTCTCTGCTGCCATGTCCATATTAAACAGCTGAGAGCTGTAGAGTCAAGCACTACAGGCATGTGCTGTGCCTGCAGCTGTTCAAACCTTGCTAGGCTGGCAGGTTGCAGGGCTCCTGCACACAGCAACATCCCTGTGTGATTTCTCAGATGTTTGTTTGTTTGTTTAATATTCTTTTAACATTTTAAGTGCAATATTTATCAGTAGAGAATTCAGTCTCAAGCAAGTTCATCTGGCTGGATGGTACAAAAGACTTGAGATCCTTTTATGCCAGTTTCTTATATCCTTTTACATTTTTGAGGTTTCTCCAGACTCCTTTCCATACAACTTATTCTATCACAGAAATATCATTGTAGGCCAAAGAATTAGTCAAAGTTCTTGAAGAGTACAAAGAATTGCTTGATATATTTATCTCTTCATCTCTGTGGTCAGAATTTAACCTCAAAAATGATATAATACAGCATTATTAAAGAAGTAGACAATGGAAGTTTCTCATATTTCCTAAAAATAAAGAATAAAATGAAATCTAAAGACATGCTTAACGTCTTTGTCAGTACTTTCAGCATTCATAGAAATAATTAATTTTTCATTTCTTATGCACAATTGAGTTATAAAATTGATTGTTTGTATAGGTGGTTGAAATTTGAAGAAGATGTAGAGGATGGTGGAGAGAGGTGGAGCAAGCCCTATGTTGCCACACTGTCACTTCATAGCTTGTTTGAACTGAGGAGCTGCATCCTGAATGGCACAGTTCTTTTGGACATGAGAGCTAACTCCATAGAAGAAATTGCAGGTATGTATCGATGTTTTATTTATTGGTTATAAAAATCATTTAATAAAAATGCTTACCAAGAAAGTTGTTGCATAATATTAATTTCAGTTTAGAAACTCCTCGGAAGTGTTTTTCTCAATTTACTAGAGAAGAAACTCATGTCTGGCACAGTTAATAAATATTCTATTTATATTTTTTATGTGGAATCTGTTGCTTTAAGAATCAATTTTTGAATAAAGAAGAGAATTAAAATGGAAGAAAGAGGATAGTTTGGTTAGATTTAATTAGAGCTGGCATGTTCTCTGCTCCTGCTATGCTGCCTCAAGTGAATGAGGCGTGTGCTAACTTTCACAAACTTAATCTACTGCTATGCTAATTACAGGCAATCTAGCTTAAAAAAACCCCAAAACATAGGGAAGTATTTATTGCAATTAAGTTACATGAAAACAGATATGTCTCTGAGTTGAGAATGAAATCAGGAGTAATGATAGTGTATGTTTTTAAAAGAAATTTTTGGTACATTAACTTAAGATAAAGTTGAGTGCATTTTTTTTTCCAATAGAAGTTAATTTGGTAGTTGCAGTTCTAGAGATTGTGTGAGCTTCTGAGCAAGACAAAACATAATAGATGAGACTTCTCTTCCAAAATATAAGTGAGATTGAGACTAAATGCCATTTCCTCCTTTCCTGATGTTTTCCTTAAAGACTGTAAATATACAAGGGACAAATCAATAAAATTTTCTAACACTCAAGATTATCAAGAAAACTGCTTTGTGAATGATATATAAATCTATGTAAGTCCCATATAAAATTAATTTTACTTATTTTAATTGTAGGGGAGATGTTGTTTGGTGGACTGTATTTAACAGTGGAATTAAAGTTGGCTCAGATTGTGGTAGTTGCTTTTTGTATTTACTTTTCCCAAATCGTTTATGTCAAACTGATGCAAGATATTATTAATATAAATCTGCAGAAACTTGTGTGGGTTTCTACACTGTGCCGAGATCTGATTCTTCCATGACTCATAGTCTGAATAGATCTTCAAAATTTGTTGCCATAAAAGATAAGCATGAAGAATAAAAAGCAGCTCATTTGAAAGAACAAAGGTGTCTATCAGTATGTTGCTTTATTATTTATTTATACATAATTAAGGAGTACTTTGGTCAGCTGCTTAATGTTCTTGTATCATTTTTTTGCTTAAATAGTACACTGGGTTTTTCAGTCTTGAGCTTTACATTCTTAATCCAGAAATCACTCAACTTAGTCTGTATTCAGCTAAGAAAGCCCTTCCAGAATTGTTTCTTTTAGTAGGTAAAAAAAGTAAGGATGAATGCAAAAACCCCTCAACTTTTGAACATCCTTTTTTCCCTGTTTTTGAAAGATACTGTATATTTTCCAATATAGTGAGACTCCAATTAATTACTGCTATAATCTCAATCCTTAGTTGTAGTGATTTTGTTTCAGTTAAGGTGGCCAAGGATTTGAGCATTTGTAATGCTAATCTTGGAACTCACCACAGATGTAAGTTGTTCTTCAGCAGAGAATTTGGGGAGTTGCCCTCACACTATTATAAGTCAGTCTTAGTTGTGGCTTATCCTGGTTTGTTGATTAGGAAAACCTATTCTGAGAAGAGGCTTTAGGATTGCTTTCATTAAATGGAATGTACCATTTTCGTTTAAAAAGTGTCTGTTGTTGTGGCAGATTTGGATGCATTTTATTTGTTGTATTATTTGCTTGAAGTGGTAGGCATCCCTTTCTGATAAGGTGACCTGACACATGATAAGGTTTGCATGAGTTGTGCTTGGTCTCCAAGAGAAGATTATATTTTTCCTCTGCAGATTCAATAAGCAATGAACTATTCTTTTTTTAAAAAGCTTTGCAGCAGGTGCTTCAGGCAAGTGAATCATTCTGTAAATTACTCGCATTCTGTCAGGTTTCTTTGAAGAGATTTGTTTCTATTTTCTCCAGAAATAAAGTTGCTACTCTGGTTGCTTTTCTCTGTTGATATTATTTGTGCAATTATTTTCTCTGTTATTACTATTTTCTTTGTTAATATTATTTGTAGCAATGCCATTTAACTTTTCTTCAATCAAGTCCCTTTGTAATTTGTTACTTTACAGCTATGTGTGTAATTCCTGGTCTACAGTGATTTGACAATGTTACGTAGAGTGTGGCACACAGTAGGCAGCACTGCAAGAGGGAAAGACTGATAGTAGTGGTAATAAGCACACCACCAGGGCCTGTGTGCTGGGTATCTTAGAAATATGACCACTCCAAATAATATGACAGGGAGCTCTTTTTGCTTAAAAGTGACTGCTGGACCTGAGATTAGGCAGGACTGATAGGTCTCAATTTGTTGGTTTTGCATCATGGAAGTGATGCCACACTCATGAAATCCTTTATTGTTCCAGTCAGTTTCCCTGTTAGTAGTTAGAATCCTACTTATCTTGTGCTATAGAAGGCAAATGCTGTTTTCACCAGGAACTGTTATGTATTCCATTTGTATCTGACGGTCCTGACACTTTAGAATTTGAAGAAATGGCTGCTCTCACCTGTCAGCTTCAAATTTCTTTTCAATATTCAGCTCTTGCTCTTTGGCTTGCCAGCCATCCTCATGCCAGGCTTGTCCAGCAGTCCTGGTGGTTACTTTTGGTTTTGTTTCCCTGTTACTGTGTATGCCACCTTTAGGAGAGTTTGTGAAAACAGGTTATGCCTACGGTTTTAAGGGGTACTCCTGAATTAAATTTGATTCTTGTGCTTCTGATTAATAGTTTAATGTTTTGGTTTTTTAATGCAATCTTTTGATAATTTTACTGCATTGCTATAATGCATCATCTTTTGAGAACAAATACATTATTTGTGCACATGTACTTTCTTGCCTTTGTTAGCAAGAAATGTGTGCTGTGTATTTATTGGTGATGTCTTGCTATCTGGGCTATATTCCAATACCAAATTACATTGCTATTAATGCAGTGCCAGTCTTCATATCCTTGAAAGAGATGTACTTAAACTTTATTTCTAAATTGAGACTAAGAATTCCTATTTGTTTTAGTCAAGGCTTTTAATCTGTAAACACTTACTCACTAATGCATTAAACTCTTAGCGCTTAACCCTTGAGAATTTCTATTATTAAAGTCTGTATTTTAAAACATTATTGGGCTTGTGGTAAAATGTACAGATGAAAGCCACCTTTTGTAGTGTTTGCATGGTTTCCAGAACCATGTATTTTGTATTTTATCTTTAGAAACAATGACAGTTCTGCATAAAAATATTTTGGTACTGTTTATGTGGTGAGAATTTTAAAATCATCCTCTATTCCAGTATGTCCATTCTCTATTAGGTCTTTTTCATTCCAGCTGTCATATTTAAAAATTACTTCATCTACAAGATTGTATATTTCTTTGGACAGGCACACAATTTTCCTTGTTGCAAAAGAGCTTATTCATACCTACTATGCTGAATTCACTGACAGCATCTTATTATAATAGAGACTTCTGAGATGAATTTCCAACACTGTCATCATACATCAGAACAGCATGTTTGTTCCTGAATTTCTGAAATTGTTCTTAATTTTTGTAAGATGGATTTTGCTTCTCTTGCAAAGAGCTCAGTTCCTCTGCTGAACTTTATCCTGTTTAAAAATGCAATTTTTATTGCACATATTTTGGGGGAGTTATTACTGTTTCTAATATGTGATGTTATTTTTTCATATGTCTTTGCAGTGACTCCTGTATCAGTAAGTTAGCACTCCATGTACAAGGAATTCCTCTGAACATTATGTAGTAATATTTTATCGATCACTTCTGTATAGAACATATGCTAAAAGGAAGTCTGAAAAATCTATGTAATCAAAACAGTTTATTTTGGAACTTGTCTCTTGAGGATGTATTTGCCAGAATCTGGCGGTACCATTAGAGAGCAGCTTCACTGTGTTGTTCAAGTTGGCAGATGAAAATGTTCTCTTTTGATATTTTCATTTAGTTCCTTTGAAACCATGTAGATTCTCAGATTACCATCTGGTTTTTTGATTATAACCACTGAATGAACCCAAAAGGTTCCTCAATTTAACATATGATGCCATTTTCTGTTGTTTGGTTCAAAAACTATTGAGTCCAGCCTTTAATGGCAATACTTTCTTTACAGCATGAGCCACAGAACTTACACATTCTTGTAGTTGTGCAGAGTGTTCTGTGAACAAATGTCAAACCTTGTCAAATACAAAGTGTGGCCTCACAGTGGAGCTTTGGTGACTTGCACATATTTGAAATATTCCCATTTATTTTAAATGGTTTAATTGTTATAATGGTTTCTTTTTAAAATTAAGTTTAAAATCTACCCTTCCTTTCCAAACCCAAGGTCTATTTTTTCCCAAGCAGTCTTTTGTATGTTCCTCACGATTGAATTTTCAATCTGTGTAACAGCTTAATCTTGTGATTGAGGTCACCAGACTCTGTGCTCAGCAACTCAGGGCATTACATCCCAAATGTGCAATTTTATTGATTTTGTTAATATCATGTTAAGCTTTCAATCTGAACAAGTCTTCTTTTACCTTTGTTTGCTTTAAGCTATATTACTCCATAATAACCACATATTTTAACTGGCTCAAGTTGAGATTTTATTTCACTGGAGCCTTTTGTTTCATCTGCAGCACTTACACTGTGTTATGCTTCTGACAGTGCTTCAATGGTACATTTAACTTTTATTACAAACACTGTAATAAAGCGTGGGATTGCCTGTGAGTGATCTGCTTCTCTGTTTGACCCTACACCTGTCTTTTGTTCAGCTTTCACCTTCTCACTTACCCAGGTTCCTGCATTTGTTTGCTTTATTTTCAGCTTAGCATGTGGTAATAACCTTTGCAGAGAAACTGTCAGATTTTGCTCCTTTGGCTGTGGGTAAATTGTAGAGCTTCCAACTTCTAAGTAGCATTGTCTTTTTGTGTGGTTGTTTTGTGTTTTCCCATGTTAGCCACAACTGTAGGAATCCTTTTAGATTGTACGAGTCAATCTCCACTTGCAAAATTTATTTTTTATGAGGCATTTACTGTGCCTGCAGTTCTGAACTGCAAGCTGGGAATTTTGGCCTCGTCTCTGCAATTTACGGTTTTGTGAAATACTTGCTCTTGTTCCTCAGTAAAATTACGCACTGTTATTTTAAAAAGCAGACATTTTTCATTCTTTCTTTCCTTTTCAAGTATTATAGACTTGAATATTTGAACCAAATAATTTCAGGTAATGCTGGAAATGGAATCTGTGTCTCGAAGCACTGGAGTGCTCTGTCCTGTCCTCTTGGATGAGCCGCTAAATCTGCCAGCTTAGATAGCTTGTTTATAATCACCATTGTAAATGATGTCAATGGGTCTTGGTTCACAAGTGCAGCCCAGGAACCCTAATTGCTGGGTTTATATTGCTCCTCCTGCCTGACTCACTAGGGAAGGATATATTTGTGTTCCTCTTTAGAGACCCATGAAGATAAAGGACGGTGTTCCACCTGATTGTCTTCCACAAAGCGATGCATTAGGGTTGCTTGGTTTCTTCTTCCCTGTCTTTAAGGGCAACAACCACAAGCCAGAAAAACTTTGGCTTTTAAATTAGGCTTTGTAGTCAGCTATCACTGCAATCACGATGCACACAAAAACCTGTGTGTTTTATGTTTTGTCACTAATCTCTCATTTTGTCCTACAACTGTGTAGTTATAAAATTTGGAAGTCTGAATACCAGCACCCTCGCTGGTATACACTGAATTAAGTTTCTGCTGTAAACTGTTAGTGCTAACCTACATCAGGAGAATATGAGCCCAGTAATTTCTTTTTGGACTTCACAGATATTTTGATAGAAATACAGAATGTTTTCTATAAATTTATTCTATGTTTCACCTGAGTATTCTGTGTATTATTGCACATGAGGTAATGAGCACACTGTGAACCTGGTGCAGTGAGGAGTGAGCTGTCACCACACTTGAAGCCTCCTTATTGTCCATTTTCCTGGACCTGTGGGGGCTCCACGTGGGTCTGGCCACGTGTCTCTGTACAAAGCTGCAGAGTGTGACAGACACCTCCAGAGTGAGTGGAAGCAGCCAGCCTGCTTTTGCATCCTTGCTGACTCTAGAGGTAGGACAGATGGAATTTTCTCTGCTGGGCCACACATGAGCCATGCTGCATTTGAACTGATACAAATTGTCTGCACCCCAGTGCTGTAATTCACAGCCTGGGTAAATTGTTCACAGGTGGTGATGAGTTATAGCTCAGTTACTGTAATAGCTTGTTAAAGTACTCACATTGCTCACATTTACTCACAAAATTAATTTTATGCAATGATATATTTTAACTGAATATGAATGGAGAAAACATTCTTGAAATACATGAAACACCAAGTTTCTTTGAATTCTTTTAAATGACCAGGTCAGGGAGAATATCCGTCTTTAACAGCTTGAGAATATTATTTCGTGGTTCCAGTATCAACCAAGATTGACTAAAGTAGGATGTCATCCTACTTTAGTGTACTTGATATCAACAAGTACACTGTCACACTGCAGTGTGAGCATTTTACAGAATGGGTAACACTGTGCTGCTGGATATTCCACAGGTTCCACATCCTTCTGAAAGCTTCATATGGTAGTGAAGTATCCTGGAAAAATGGAATGGTTAGCTATGTCTCTGGCTACAAGGGGTCTGTGCAGAATTTAAAAGGGCATTCAAGAGGAAAATTCTTTAAAACAAAGATTCTTTACTCAGTTTTTTTATATGGAGTGTGAAGAAATGGCTGCCTGTTCTAGATACAAAAGTGAAGACCAGGTCTTTGGAAATATGTACAGCTTCAACTGATGTCACCATGTAGGCTCTTCTACTTACAGGATTAAGTGATTACAGTCTATTTTGAAAATTAAATGTTTAAAATGTTCCTTTTGGCCATTTAATGTTGGAATTTAACCATGCTGCTCTTGTTTTCAAGACAGTTAAGGGTGTTACTGATATTGCAGGGGCCTGGGCTTTTAAAAAATATTTTGAGAAGCTTGGGAAGAAACTGAAAAGGAATCCCATAATGATAGGGGTGGATGGACACAGTCTTTCTTATTGCAACTCACATCTACATAGGGCTTGGAAAAAAGGGTCAAAATACAGCAATCTGTCAGAAATTTGACGGTATTTAAGCTCCTGCAGCGACTACTGCAACTGGGTCTATGTTAAAAGAATGACAGCTGGAGGGAAATACCAAGGCAAGAAAGCCCATCTTTCACTCTTTCAAAAACTGAATGCATTTTCCCTTATAACATGTGGCAGCAGTGCTACAGTAAAAGGGAAGTCATTGTAAAAACCCAAAAAACTCTAGGTGTAAGCCACTTTCTTCTTTCTGGCAGGAAATAAAAACTGATAGTCACTACGCTGGCACCAACCCTGTGGCTTTTGTGGCTGTTAACAAGCCTAGCAGAGCATCCTAGGGAAAGGAAGAGGATAGGGATTTGATTTTCTTTTTCCTATAATTTTCCCTCCTAAGTGGATAATCTTAAATATTGAGATCATCCTCAGCAGTTAATATATTTTAATATTTTATATGAAATATACTGTTATTCCAGGAATGGCACCATACAAGTAGAGTTGCACTTATCTGTAATCAAATAGTGTTGAATATAAATATGTAAAACTATTTTCTGCTAGTCCACTGCAAAAATGGTTGTAATTTCTTAGCAGGGGGTTCAGTTTCACTCTCACCTCCTTGAAATTATCCTCTTGCAGTAACATGTACATCTGGCAGTAGAAAAAGATTCTATTTGGTATTGACAAATAATGCAGCAATTTTTCTGTGTTGTCTTACCTGAACTTTCTTTGCATTGCACTGAAGGTATTGTAATTATAGCTGCAAGAAAGAAAGACTGTGATCTCCTGTGGTAAGTACAAAGGGAATAAAAAAAAATGTTTTCTCACAGCCAGTCCTTTGTAGGAAATAGAATAGGGGTTATTTGAAAAAAAAGACATCTAATCCACATCATAACCCTGAATTTAAATATATTATATGTAAGAGTGCTTAGGAACTGACTTCAATGACATTGCATAGGTGACCTTAATTTGTGAACAGCATAATTTTTGGAGGATTTTTTAATATCAATAGCATCCTTTTGTCCCTGCCCTTCCCCTGTCTCTCTCCCCCTGGAAGTGAAATACTTCTAGATAAAACTTACATTAAACTCTGTTGCATTAAAGGAACTGGTGCACTTAATTTGTAATCCTATAGGGTACTAATCATTATTATTATTGCAATTTAAGAGATAAATTTTTTCCTCTTTCCCCTCTTTTATTATGTTTGTGCATATATTTTCAGATATGATTCTGGACCAGCAGGTGGGTTCTGGGCAGCTCAGTGAGGATGTTCGTCACAGAGTGCATGAGGCATTGCTGAAACAGCATCACCACCAAAACCAGAAGAAGCTGAGCAACAGGATCCCAATTGTAAGATCCTTTGCTGATATTGGAAAGAAGCAGTCTGAGCCCCATTCCATGGATAAAAATGGTAATGCTTTATTTTGCATTTTGAGCCTTCAGTGGCATCTGCCTGTTTGATATTGCATGTGCTTTGTACCCACAGGTTAACAGTGTGATTCTGCTCTGAAAAGCTACCCTGTAAAAATGATACTTTTTGCATGAGAGTGGCTCCTCTTAGGCATTCAGAAATATACCTGCTCAAATTTGAAATCTGGTTACTTTGCACAACTCAGGGCAGGGCAGAGCTATTCAAGGGAACTCTCTGAGGTGTTGGAAGCTGTGCTGGGTATCCTGGGTGGCTGGCATGGTGGGTTATTTCCAGTGCAGCTTTGGTGTCCTGTGCAATTTGTCACACTGAGCTTGAGCATCTTTGCACAGGGTTGTTCTGAGCTGTGGACAGGCTCCATCAGTGCCAGGAATGTGGTAGGACTATTTTTGACTTCTGTTGACTATCCAGGACCTATTTATTTAAAATGTGGTGGATTGCTTAAATAGTTTCTAAGTCTACAACAGTATATGCATTAGCTAGAACTCAACTGCTGCTTCAGATTTTATAGGTGAGTTTGAGAGCTTGAAAAATGCGGCAAACATTTCAAGATAACACTGTTGGAGAGATGTCACAAAAGCTGTACCTTGTTCTTTCAAAAAATCCCTTTGGGAAAATCAGGATAATGCAAATGAGAAATGTTTGCAGAATGGCTCTAGAGTAAAATGTTGGCATAACTTTTTTTCCCCTTGCTTTTATGGAAGACCTTACAAGGTGTATTATTTTTATAGGTCATCATAATGAAAGATAATTTCTTATTTCTCCTTATTTGCATAAACAAAGATCTCTGTTATGAAATTGGCAGCTAAATTTTGCAAATATTTTTCAGTTAACTCTTATTCCAGAAATCAGCTAGAGTGGAATCCTGGTCCCTTCTGCTGTCACTCTGTTTCAGAGCCCTGCTGAGCTCCCCATCGCCTTGGGAAACAGGGAGTGAGGAAACAGCCATAGCACAGGGAAGATCAGGATTGCAAGAGGAAATCTGTGTACTCTGAGGCACAGGACAGAATGCAAAGAGCTGTTGTGTGGCTGATTTGGGAAGATGGCGCTGCTTATATATAACAAAGGTTAACTTGATTTAAGGAAGAAGGTTTTTTTCAATCATTGCCATATAAAGTTTAAAGAGATCTAAATCTAGTTGCTTCCCTGGGGAAGATTCTAGACCTAAAAGGCAACATGTAATTTCATCTGATGAGGATATGAAATTGAAACCTTAATTGTGGCAAAGTGTCACTCTAAGAGTGAGAAAAAAATAATATTTACTAAGATGTGCGTGATCATGCATACTGATGCACAAGAATAAATGTAAGTAGGATGATTGTCCACCCTTTTTAAGGCAACTTTCCTGTTGATTTATACAGCTTTTGCTGATGACTTTAAACAAATATTCAGGAGACACTAGAGAAAGTTAATGATATAATGATCCTGTACTTAATTTCCACAGGATGTAAGATGGCAGCTTGCATTCTATCAAGCTTTTTGCACTAGATCTTATGTAATAAATAGGCATTAGTTGCCTTAAGAAGAACCTTCAGGGCAAGCTGTGAAATTATCATAAGCTCAATTTTGGTAACTTTATGTGTCTGTGAGTGGATCTGATACAGTAATTCACTGCAGAAACATCTTGCTTTTGCCTAAGTTTCTTCTGGCAAACTTCCTAGCTCTTCCTAAATTCCCCCCCAAAAATAAATTCTCATCAGGATAGCTTCTAAGTCCATATTAAACACACTAATTTTATATACTCAGTGGTTAAGTGATTCTCTTAAGTAGGGAGACATATTCTTACAGTTTTTCCTTTGTTTGTGCCTATTTTGCAAGATGAAAAAATGCCAAGTGCATAGTTCATTTGCTTGTGTAGAAATGTCTCAGAGTGTTCTGACCTCTGTTAAAAAAAATCTTGGTCACTTTTACTGTGTTAACTTAAAGTAAGTGTACCAATAGACATAATAGAAATGATATATGTTTGTAAAAAATAGAATAACCTATAGAGATTCAATAATTTTCAGGAAGTTTATGTGAAAGTATATCAGATTTCTATCTAAATTACATTGAAAAATCCTAAGCATGAACTTTTTGGACAGAGATTTTTAAAAATCAGTTTGTGGCATTGTTCTACTTGCACCCTTTAAGTGCTAATGCATGTTTGGCTGTCTCTTGCCTTGACCAGGAGCTTTGGAAGGGACACTTGTTTGTTCCTGCTGAAATGAGACATGGGAACTTGGACACTTTTCCTACACAAAAGGAAGTTGTCTCTTTGTTAAATTTGGGGTTAGTGTTAGACAGTTGAGCCGGAGAAATCCTTAGCAGTTTGTTGATTGTTAAAAAGGTGATTCGGAGCCCCAAGTCCCTGATCTGTAGGTTATGTGGTACAGCTGAGGATTCAAACTCCCTTCTTTGTCCAAGTTCTTGACAATAGTAGCTTATCAATGTGTCAATTTTCAGATGTTCAAGAGCAAAGTCTGAAAATGAATACATAAATTAATTCAATATATGGCAGCAGTACTGACAGGCCATTGTGATATCTTTGCTGGAAGATAGTTGTACATATGTTCTCCCTCCATTTTTCTTTGTTTATGAATCTGTCAGACCATCTAATTAATTTGCTTTGTATTTAGTAGCATTATCTTTTGTTTACAATGGCTTTTCTTCACATCCTCTGCAGGGCTAAGATGTCAGGGTGCTATGGATTTACCATGCATTTTTAATGCTGCCATGCTGTGTTTAACTTTCACTTTTCATTAGGCATCAAAACTGTGAGAATTAAAAGCCTGCTTTTGATGTTCCAATAAAAAACGACAGTCAAATTTGGCATAAGAGGAGAAAAAATGATTTTTTTTCAATGGGCTAATTTGACACCAAATACCCAAAATAGAGGGTGGCAAGTGATTTTAGCATAAATACTATAAAAGACAGGTAAAAAAAATGAAATTTTTCATTGGTAAATCATCTTCAGAAAGTTTGCTTTATAAATCAATTTAACCTATTTTTATTGAGATAAGTAGGTTTCACACTCTGATACCTCAGAGCTGTGTTTGTAAATTCCTATGACATGGGCCTAAAAAGCCAAAGACAACTGCCAATATATGACACCTCTCTGTTTTATAGGAATGCTAAAATAATTTCATAAGCTTCTCCCCTTTTATAAAAGGGGTTCTGAAATTCAGAGTTTAGGCATGTGTGGCATGAAAAAATAACTTATTCTGTGAAAATTTAGTTAGGAAAAGAAGTTTTCATCATATAAAAATTTAAAAGTTTTGACCGGCTATTTCACTTTTAGTCTAGGGACGTGTATATTTTATTTATATATTATACATATATATTTATAATTAAATCTAACAGACATTATACTGGTTAAAGCCCTAGAAGAAGTAATTTTGGAGAGGAGTATGACAGGCTAAGTTACTTTTATTTTCATGCACCTTGCTGAAGTGTTCTTTACCCACAATAACATGATCTTATGCCTGTTTTCTGTTCCATACTTATGCCATTTATAAGAGTTTCTTCTCCCATGACATCAGAGCAGGCACATTATTAGTGAAAAAATTAGGTTGCACTACGCGTCACGTCTGATTGTGAGAAATTCTGAAATTCCAAGCAGACGTTTATTGGTATTCCAAAGAGCTTGAAGGAAGCAATGGCATATTAAATTTGGGATCTCTGGAGTTAATAGCATGAGCTGCTGAAACTGTTCATTTTGACATGTTCTTTTTTAAACCTTTTCCCAGTTATTTTAGTTAGTACAATGGGCTGGTTTGGACTTCATTGTTTTGTGGCAGTATGAGCACAAGCAGAGGTATTGGAGCCTATGCTTGTCCTAATTTAGGATAGCACCCTTCAGCATTCTGGAAAGTCAAAATTCTCGGTTATGTTATGGTGTTAGTTACCTTCTTCAGTTTCCCAATCTTTTCTGAAGATCAGTTCAAAGATTTATGTCATAACTCAGAGCGAGCTTACAGCATGTGAATCTCCCATGTCAATACTGTCACGTGGAGAAAGCTGGATATGACCTGGAGCCCCATGAAGAGGGTGGGGAGGCATTCCTAAATATATGACCATGCACTTTGATTTTGTGAGTAAATCACGCCCAATGCCATCGATATACTCACAAGCTTTCTGAAGTATTGGATCTGGATCAGGGGAATTGCTTCAGCTTACCTTGAAGAGAAGACAAACTCAACGATAGTTAATTCTGCCTTAAGATTGCTAATGCTCTAGTTTTGTTTTATATTCTTTTCAGATGTATATATTTTAATCAGGTTGTATTTTCCACAGGTTTTTATACTACTAAATTATAACTTGTATTTATGAACATTTTCATCTGATATTATTCTTTCTTTCTCTACATTTCCTTGTACCCATGATAAGATGTGTAATCTGTATGTATAAAACTGTATCATTCATCTTTGTATTTCTTTATTTTGCTCTGTCTTTGTTGTGTCTGTCTCTAACAGGCTCATCTCATCTCTGTACCTTCCTCATCTCCTATCCTTTGGGTTCTGTAAACTCCCTGAAGGTTCAGAGGTAGTATAAATACCTATTCTTGCTTGGGCTTCAGACCATTTCAAATGTACACCCATGTCTTCATATAAATTTCCTGTCAGCATGCAACTTCTTGCTATAATGATTTAAAAAAATACCTCAGGCCTTTGTCTGCAGCTGTGGCACACTGAAGAGAAGTTTGTGTGAAATTTGTTGTTTTGGTGGGGGGACGGTGCCATTTCTTTATTAAGTTCATTTTCTTGCATAAAGTTATAAAACTGCAAATCACAGCATTTTAGTTTATACTGCATGACTTCATGTGAATTATGCTTGAGATATTCAGGCCTAGCATTAGAAAAACAGCTAAAGTGACTTCTTCTTCATCTTCTTAAATTGTATAACATCAGTGAACACCAAATCTCCCTGTAGTTACAGAAGTACAGTGGGAGTGACATGATTCCCCACTGATTAAAAATGTTCATCAGGAGGCCTAAATGCGCACGTACAATTCAGCCTGCAGAGATGCTGTCACTGCTCTGTTATATAGAATTTTATCATATACTGAATAAAACATGCTGTTTTTTCAGTCTTTGAGTTTTGACCCAGACAGTGTTTTCCATTTAGATTTAGAAAATTGGTGAGTAGTTGCAGTGAACAGTCTGGAGATTGAAGGAGTTTGAAAATGAGGATTCTTTTTTTTTTTTTTCTGAATGGTAGAAATATGCATGGTTTAGAAAAATAAGCAACTTCTTTTCTGATTTAGTTTTCTTTGTTGTGTTGATTGCATCCAGTTTGTTTCCATTAACTGTGATTTGTGTCTGACTACATTGTTCTGCGTTTTTGTCATTGATGTTCTGGAGACATCTTGGATTTTGAATAACAACCACAATAAACAGTTAAATGTCTTAAGTTCTAAATTTTAGGGAGGAAGATTATGTTACGTGTGAGATTAATTTACTGAGATTATTTTTTTTTAATTTGCCAGGACTGTCTCAAAAATGGGAAACTGTATCTACAAATGCAAACTTCTATTACTGTAACAAATGTGGACCTTATTTTGATTTATAAGTGGCTTGACTTTGCATGCAAGACTGCTTTTTGTGTGAATTCTTGCTCTAGTCAAAGCTCTGGCAATTTCACATTATCTAAAAAAAGACACATTTTTTATATATGCAATTTTTTAAAACATTAATTTAAAACTGTGCTGATATTGACTTTTTATTACATAGGAAAGCTGTTACTCCAATTATAGCATGGTTTTATCTGTTATGTATTAAGTTCCTTTGTATGTACCTTGGATATTTCAATTATACCACATTGCGCATTTGATTCCTAAAATTGTGTGAATGGCTCTGATGAATTCTTGAAGAATGCAGCTCTTCACGTGCTTTAAGTAGGTGGACTGCGGGAAAAATCCAGGCTTCAGCTTTATAGTGACTAAAAGTATTACATTGCACTCTTGAAGAACAAAAGTCTGTATTTACCCCATACTGTGTGTAAATAACCATTTTGCTTGGAGTGTTGAAATGGAGTTGGTGAGGAGAGGGCAGGAAAGAGTGGAATGATGAGGCTGTTGCTACTCTTATTCCCTCTTGTAGGGAGTTGATGGTTTATGCCTTCACCATTTGTAGCAGCCTAAACCCCTTATTTTCAGCTCAAACAAAAGAAACAGTAAACCATGACAAATGTTTAAAATCTGGCTAGAGTTTGGGGTTACTTTGGTGGTGGTGGTTTTTGTTTTTTTTTTTTTTTTTTTTTTTTGTTAAAAGAGATTACCTGTTGTCTCTGCCTTGTATCTTTGATTGCTACTCAATACAGTAAAAAACCCAAACTTGCTGTTCCATGATCCAGAAAGCTGTCCGAAGTTGTAGAGCTATTTAAACATGTCTTTCTGCCTTAAGGTAAAACTTGTGTTCTTTCAGATTACTCCAGCATATGGGTAAATCAAAGTTTGAGGTCTTCTGTTGGCACAGAAAAAGAACATATGCTATTCTTAAAAACTTCACATACTTACTGGTGGTGGCTTTTTATTCCTTATATGTATATCTTTGCATATTTTTCTCCTAAAAGAAAGGTGGACACAATGTTTAAAAGTCCTCTGGACTGTTACACTGATTGCTTTTGACACCTCCAATTATGATGTTAAAACTTCAGTATTTAAACATGTGTCCATGCTTTGACTCCTTTGTTGGTCAATATATTTTTATCTGGCAGATATTTCTGCTCTCATTTTCTTGAATTTTTGGGTCTAGTTAAAAAAAGTGCAAATGCCTAATTAGCAACAGAAAGATAATGAACTACTATTTCTGTTACTTTCCTGTAGCTTCTTTCTAGTGTAATATGTATATTAGTATGAGTAATTATTACAACTATTTCCCTTTTCATACATCCTTGGGTATAGAGGAGTGTTTAAGAAGAAAAAATGAAGAGTCAGCAGGTTTTCTATTACTACTAGATTTTAAGTTTTTTGGGAGTAAGTTAAGACAGAAACTTTCCCTGAGCACTTTATGCCTTCTCTGTTTGAATAAGGGGAAGGATTATTTTTGTTACATTAATAAAATCTCCAAAATAGAATAGAAATAAAATTTATATAATTTTTATATTAATGATTTTTAATAGCTGTAATACTACAGGATGATTCCTGTGAAAATAATTCAAGGACTGCTAAACAAACAATACAGAAAAAGAATTTCAATGTGAAGTAGTGCCCTGGAATACATATGGTAAAGATGATGGTGTAACAATGATGGAACTCTGTTTTTCTTTCAGTTCTAATTAAAACAGACAAATTGAATGACTGTTTGTAAATACCTTGCATATGTAATAGTTTCAGGCTTCTGTTTTGCAAAAGATTTCTCCTGTGACGTGTAGGAATTAATAGCCTCTTTTTATATTCCCTTAATTTACATTAATATGTGGATTTCTAAAATCAATCCTTTCTTTTTGTCATATGTAAATTTGAATCCTGACTTTATTTTTATTCTACTTGCTTAGATATACATGTTTGTCATTCTCTGTTTATTTCACTGCAGAGCTGAACAAAAGCTCTGATTTCTATTCTTATTTTGATCTGTCCTTGCCCTGAATCAGAGAGAAAAATGGAAATACTTGCAGTTTAAAGATAGGATTTCTAGCAATATATTTTTAAACATTCTGTTAATGTACTACCTAATCAAAGTGCAATATCTGTCTGTGCTGCCAGGATGCACACATGAGTCTAAAACCTGTTTTGTGTCATGGGAGATTTGTCTAGTAGAAAATGACATGTTGATTTTCATGAAAACCAGCATTTTCCTTGAGCAAGTGTTTCAGCTGGGAATTCATGACCAGACTTAGGGTTCCTGTATTGCTCAGCTGTGACAGAAACTGGATCCTTCAGCATTTTGGCAGTGGCTGAGGGGCTCTTGCAAGTGTCTGGTCCTGCTCAGTCTGGATCCTGCGAAGTGCTCGGTGTCCAGGCTGAGGCTGGGGACGAGCCTGGGCTGCAGGAGTGAGCCCCAGCAGTGTGAGGGGCCACACTGTGGCTTTTGAAATTGCCCAGACAATGTGCCTAGCTCAGGACTTCCTGACTGTCTTCATCTTCAAATATCATGAACATATGGTCTTTGTTACTGTGCAAGTTTAGGTTGATTTTCACCAGAACCAATGTTTTCACATCATCATTTCTCAGTCATATGAGAGACTTTATTCGCTATGGAAACAAATATATGCTGGGCACGAGATGCTGACTCTGGGCCAGCTGGACTCTGTAGTTATTCCTGGGTATGTGTTAGGGCAGTAAGAGATAGTTGGCTCATACATTTGGTACTTTCTCTTGTACTTTATTGTGGTGCTCAGAGCTGTGTGTGGCGTCTGACATGCCAGAGAGGGAGAAAGAGTGAAGGCAAGGAGGGCATGGCCAGTGCCCCTGAGGGCTTTGTGCCCTGTGGGGTTTGTGCCTGCCCCACACCCTCGGTGTGTGCACGGTGGGCTCTGGCCATGTGCAGGGGCAATGTTGGCTTTAAGTAAAAATATGCTTCATATGACATAGACTTGTTATTTGACTTTGTGTTTTCTTTTTGAGCTTTTGTTGGCAAAATTCTGTTTGCCAAAATACTTGCTCTTTGTTTCCACAAGACTGAGGTGTATTTAAACACTTCTCATCTTGAGAAAATTTTAAAACTTCTTTTAAAATATTTTACTAAATCCTCATTGGAATTTTTTTGAAAATGTGTTTACTGAAACATTTGTTTTATACATGTCCATAATCACATTTTTCAATACTGGGCTTATAAATCAGTTATTTTCCAATATATTTATTTTTACACCGGTCCACTTTTATGTGATTTTTGTAGTTGTTATAATCAGGACATTCTTAATACACATGAGTAACTTTGTGAAAATTTGTAATCCTATTTAGGTCAATGAGGATTACTTTTGTAGACAGATATTACCCAAAATTGGCAGACCCTTAAATTATTTACAAAAGCTGTGTGAAGGCAGGACTTTCCCCAAATGTGTATCTTTAGAATTGTACACTTTAATTGGTATAGAAATTTTGTCTTCTAATATCCAACAGTATCTTTTATATTTTTGAAATTGCCTTCTCACATTCCTAACTACACATGATGAATGTTCTCTCTTTTGAGAATGCGCTATTCTGAATAAGTTTTTAATTAAAATGCTATGTGTAGGTGCATCATATATCTATGATATGAAATGTATGCAGAGCTCTAATAATTGTGTCATTGGATGTTGCTTTATTTATAGACCTGTAATAATGATACTTTTTTTAGCAGGTCAGGTTGTTTCCCCACAGGCTACTCCAGCCTGTATTGAAAACAAAAATGATGTGAGCAGAGAAAACAGCACTGTTGACTTCAGCAAGGTAAGTGTTCACTGATGGTGAAGAGAGCTTCCTGGCTGCCAAACAGATATTTAAAATTAAATAAAATAAATCCATGCGAGTCAGGAAAATCTGTAAAGTGTAGATTTTACTTTAGCATTGAAGTTTTGTGTGCACCGCAGTTTCTGTATGACAAAACAGAATCTTACATTTTCTTTCGAAATTATATGTAAGAGGAAATCACAGTTTAGGAACACAGATAAATTTAATATCATAGGTGTATATTTGTAGGGGAAATGTTACAAATTAACAGAAAATTATCTAAGTAGGAAAGTAATTCAGAATTCCTATAATTCACATTTACCTCAGATTTTTACTTTCTGTAGAAGTGATGTGTGAATGCAAACTATGCTTTTTATAACCTGAACTCGTGGATTCCAGATGTCTCAAACAGAATGTGTTTCTGTAAACCTACAACTTAATTCTTCTGGCAAGCCAAGATCTTTCAGTACACTTTACAAAAGATGTTAACTGTTCAGTAGTGGAGATTGCAATGACAGTTCAATGTTAGATAGCAAAGAAAAGCAAACAGCTCCTCAGCTTTAATGTGAAGGAGAATCCTCGTTTGTGTAAGAAGTCTGTATGTACCTAAGGCAGTCACAATGGGTACAGATGACAGGCCTGACAGGGATAGATGACTTCAGCTGACACATTAGTGCAACAAAGGTTGAGTAAGTGAAGAAAGGTGATTTAAACCAAAATTCTGGAGAACAGCACTTTGAGTCTGTTGAATTTTAATGTTAGTGCAGCTGAGCTAAAAGTAGAGTTATGTGATTGCTCCATCTGGTGCCAGACTTATTTCCTAGCAGCAGTAGCTATTTGCATCATTTGAATTTTTGACTGAACATTCCAGACTAGGAATTGTATATGGCTGAAATGAGAGGGGAAACTGATCTTTCTGTCAATGACAATGAGAAAAAAGGAGGCTGGCTGGGAATGTATTATGAACCACATTTCTGTAGAGGCTGTGAGAACATCTATAAACAGTGTCAGGTTGTTAAAATTTGATATTAATCCTTTAAACACATTTCGAACTAAAACTATGCTTTAAAGAGTCAAGTACAATATTGGTTTAATGATATTTATATTAAAGTGTTAAGTAAAACTAATTGGTTTTGCAAGTATTCTAATATCAAGATGTAAAATTTGTAAAGGTTATAAAATATAAATAAAATTATCTATTCAAAATTAAGCTATGCAGAAGTGAAGGGAATGACTTCAGTTTCAGTAGTGCTTTTCTTGAACATTTCTCCAGTTGCTTTGAGTGTTTTAGGATCCAAATCCCAATCAGTTCTCTAACTGAAATTCTGTTTGTATTAAGCAAGAATGGGAGCTGCATCATTTGATCTTTCACTCATTATTTTTGTAGTGCTGCAGCTTTGCTGATCAAAAGAGCTATTCCCATTTAAACTAGCTGGAAGAAATCAACATTTCATCTTTTTCTAACCTCAACAGGGAAGGATACCAACAAGGAAGTCAGGAATATGAAAGGAAGAACTTTTGTTAGGAGGAATGAAATAACAGTAAAGGATTGTAATCTAATACCTTTCTTTTTGACTGACTTTAAATAGATCCATTTATCCGTTTGAAGATGCATAAGTGCAGTTTCCCCTTGAAATGTGCTATTGCAATAACTCCCAACGGTTATAATTGGAATTATATGCATAGATTGAGAGGAAAGTAGAGCAGTACAGTAATTTTCTCTTGAGTATTGTGATTTCTTGCTCTAATTTCGTTCCAGATATTAATTTCATTTATCTTCTACAAAAAAAAGCACCTTTGACTACCTCACATATTCTCTCTTTGCTAATCTGTTTCCCTTGGGCTACGTCTAATATTCCAAATTTGGAGCTGACTCAAAAAGCTGACTTAATCTGGATACAGCATTGAGACTGTGTTGATTGTATTGGTATCTATCTATGAAAAATGTGAGACAGGCACTGAAAGCTGTCTTGAGTGTTACTTCAGGAACATGGAGACATGCTTTGTGCTGTTTGTAAATGTGTCACTCCTCTTCCTCTGCTGCCACCACCAGGACTTTGTGTTCTCAGGGTGAGGTGGAGGTGATCTGTCCCAGCACCACTTTACCCCCTGTCTGAGCAGAATGGGGGTGATGATTTAAGGACTTCAGCTGGCTCATTTCTACTGTTTATGCCAAAGACTGAAGGGAACATTAATTGTCCTGAAACACAAAATGGATAAAAGAGACTGTACCCACATCCCTTCTCACAGCAACATCCCTGTGCTCTGTGTGGAAACATTATTTCTGAGACAAACCCCTGTCCCATACTGACAGAGTTGGGTCTTTCAAATACCATGTGAAGCAACTGACTGGTGTTGAATGGCAGTTGACCCTGCTTATAAATAAATTTGATTAATATGTTTTACTAAGAAGGGATGTTGGGTATTTAGTTTGTCTTCATGTCAGTTTATGTTTGATTTCAGGTTAGATGTCCACCACTCTTCAGTCTTTGACTTGCCCTGGAGGGACATGGTCTCTGCATTAGTTATTCAGTTTTATATTTAATTGAAGCTTGCCTGGACTATTTAGGGTCAGGTCAGGAATGTGGCTCAGGTTACAGTGCAGATTAAGATGCACATCAGGTCTCTCCAGCTAAAGACCTGCGATAAAAGATGTATTATGCATAGGTTAGATGAAGCATTCTACATATGTAGCTTCTGCCACTGCCATAAATTCACTCCCAGGGCCACCTCCACTCTCATTATGCAGTGAAAGCAGTGCCTTTGGGATTTGGGTGTGTTTGCTCAGTTTGCTTCTCTGCCAGCTACTTTCCTTTTAATGGCTTTCTCTTCACTACCTAAACAATATTAGACAGTATTAGAGTCTCAAGCTGATAAATAGTACAGGAAATATCTGGAAATACTTTCTTGTAGACAGGACACAGAATGTTTCTTTCAAATTTGAATCTTATGATCTGTATGTTAGAGGACCTCAATGTCACAACTGTAGCATATTGTATATGGGACATTAATTATTAAATGCTAAATGCATTTAAATGTTTAATCCATCCATTCACAAGGTAAACTCAGCACAGAATGCAAATTTCTACATGTCTGAAAGACTACTTTCTTCCTCTCAATTACAAATAAACTGTGACACCAACATTAGGTGCAGAATGAACCTTAGTTATATATTTAATCCTGAAGAGTTATTTCATTATTTGAGTGGAGAACAGAATTTACCTCAGTTTTTCAATTTACCTTGAAAAGTACTTGGTCTCCAACCTTCCAGGTTTATCTGTTTCTTGTTTGTGAGGTGTTTAGTCATCTTTGTAGCTTAAGGAAGCATTAGATATCTCTTTGTGATCTCAGCAAATCAAGATTTCATTACACAGGCAACTGTGTTATATCTGAATTCTGATTTAGTGCCAGAGCCATTTGCAAGAAAACAATTTTCTAAATATTACCAAAAACTATGCAAACTAGTACTGACAGATGGCTGTAAGATAGACATTAAAATGGTCCACTTTAACAGTTTATATTGGATTTGGTTGCTGTTGTTGTGTTTAGATTAATAAAAGGAAAGCAAATGACAAAATTCATGCATTTTGAAATGTAGACAATGCTGGTGCATAATTAAATCAGACATACATTATATACTTTATTACTCCATGTCAGTCTTTGTTACAGAGAAGAGTCTAGTCATACAATCCTTCACAAATACCTTGAGCTTATTATAGCAATATCCTGATGAAGCTGTGTCTCTGTTTTTCTATCATCCTGCAAAAAATCAACATTGCTGCCTAAAATTCCAAAGTTTTTCTTCTGCTTTCTTCTTGCTCTTGAGGCTGTCAAAGCTCATGATAGCTTGTTTTCTGTTACTTCAGCAGAAGGGCAACTGTCTTCTGTTAAATCTGAAAACAAAAAAGCATCTCAGAGTAGAAAAAGGAAAATTGTGTGTAGTGGAATCTATTGTTCTTCTCAGTGAGATAATAATACAACAACTATGAGCTATGAATTAATGATTTCCAGAATTGATAATTATGGAAAAATAAGGTGTCTTAATTGCTTCTACTTTTATGATTGTTATTAAGTATTCATGCTGTTATGAGTATAAATAAAAAGTATTACTAGGGGATTTATCCTATATTCTTAAAAATATTTTGAATTTTATTTGTTGTCTTTATAAATTAATTCTGCTGTGCTTTGTTTCCAAGAAAAATCAGTCAAATAATTAATGTCTAGTTTGATTTAGAGAAACATTTTTATGAAAAGAAAAATATTCAACAGACAAGAACAGTGGAACTGTACAACTGAAATAGCCAACGTTATAGTGCAGTGATCAGAAAGTCTCTGTCAACAAAGCAGGGGAAAGAAAAAACCCCTGTGAGTAACTTTTAGGTTGTAATTTAATATACTTTCCCCAGGTTGACCTACACTTCATGAAAAAGATACCACCTGGAGCTGAAGCATCAAACATCTTGGTTGGTGAACTCGAGTTCCTGGACCGTGCCGTTGTGGCTTTTGTTAGGCTGTCGCCTGCAGTGCTGCTTACGGGACTGGCTGAAGTTCCAATTCCAACCAGGTACAGCTGGGCTGATCCTGCTTCCTGTTTCCCTGAGGACCTTGGGGGACAGGGTGATGTGCCAGTTACTGAGTGAGGAATTTGGTTTGCTCTTTAACAAAGACATCTCTCAGCCTTCCACTCACCCTGGAAATGATGTGTGGGTATATTCAGACACATACTAGTTTTGAATACCTCACAGATGTAGAAATGTATGTATAACACACAGTTTATCCTAGACAAACTGGTATTACTCCAGATGAAGTATCTCACTAAGGTGAAATATTCAACTTCATAGAATATTTCATCTGGAACTGAAACTACTTGTGTGATACTGCATAATTATGTGCAGAACTAAAAAAAATGAAGATGAAATTGAGAAAAGGCAAAAAGCAAACTGTTTGATTTGGTTGACTAGGGAAAGTGAGTGAATAGATGGAGAACATGCTGTAAATATATTCTTAAAAAATTTTTACTTCTTCAAAAATTTACTTTGCATGGTACAAAATGAGACTTTTAACCATAAATTTTTTTTAAATTTATTTTTTCCAAGCTGAAACTTTTTCTGATGGAGTACTTTGATTCTGAAAACAAATTGAGGAATTAAAAAAAAAAAAGAAGTCTAAAATAGACCTTGTATTCAAGTAGAAGAAAATTGGGATAGATCTGTGGTTACATTGGGTCCTGCTGAGGTTAATTCAGATCAAAACTCCAGAGTGATTCTCCCATATCTGTGTTCACTAACTTAACTATTATTGCGGAATCCACCCCCTACTCCCCCCCCCCTTTTTTTTTTATTAATTTGTGCATATGTTTCTACACACATTCTGTCTTTCTTTCCCTTTCCCTCTTTTAGTTTCTATGAAAATAGAATTCCAACAGTAGGCAGTAATGTATTCCAGTTTGTGATGCTCAGGACACTCACATATCACACTCATGTTACGCTATGAAATGCAATGCTGAGACTCAGATCCTTGCTTCTAACCAGATAAACATTTTCCTTGAGTTGTACTTTGTAGTTACAACATACTTTGGATGTTACTTTTTTGATGTTTTCTAGTTTTTGCATGCGTATAGGAAACACTGAGGGAATTGGCTTTGGAAAAAGCTTTTCCTTGTAATCTCCCTCAAATTCCAACAAGAAAAAAACCACCAAAAGGAAAATAACAGATTTCTTGATTTTTGGTCAAAATAAAAATAGTTACAAATTAGGACAATAAAATGTTTCTGCAAAAATTTGTATGCAATAAAAAAAAAAATCAGTAATATACATCAAAAGATTGTCTTTTGCATTGTATAAATCCTCTGCCTTTTATAGAGCTTTACTTGCCTACACCCTCAAGTAGAGACTGTCCAGAGACTTAATGGGGGTAAAAATTATTTAAAAATTATTTTATTTGGGTAAATTTAACATCTCCAAGATTGCAATAATTTATGTAACCATAGCCATTCTTTTGAATTAGCAGAATTAAATAAATTAATGTGTTCTGTACATAGATTACAGTTGCATACATTTATTATGTAAGTTAAGGTTTGTTATGTAAGGAGGTTTTGGTAGCCTCAGTCAAGACTGACTGTTAAGCTTATGACATATTTTTGGAAGCTATTTTCATATTCTTTTTCTAAGCAAAGCTTCATGTTTAAATGCATGTGTGAGGATCTTGAAGGAGATTATATATAGTGTTTATCTGAGAGATTCTTCTAGTCCACATTTTAGATATTTCTGTAATATTAATATTAATTTTGACCATCTATGCTTTACAATTTCCCAAATTTACTTTTAATTTGCAGATTTTTGTTCATTCTTCTTGGACCACTGGGTAAAGGCCAACAATACCATGAGATTGGAAGATCAATTGCAACACTAATGACAGATGAGGTATTTTTATTCGTGGTTCAGTTTTGTACTAACTGAAGAGGTGTAATAGGGAATCTCCAATCCTTCAGATGAAATGTGGCTAATCATTCTGGTGATGACAACAAGCATTCTAACTCATTTCATGTTCTTGTGACAGCCCAGATTATGCTGCTGTAAGGGGGTAACAAAACGAGAAACAATATTCATAAGCGAAGATGTCTTCACCAATAAGGTTCCATTTTACACAGTTGCTTTCCAGTGGATTTAATTTTGTTTAAACTGCAAAATCTCTCAAATATTTAGCAGCCATAAGGATGTTTTTCTGTAGCAGCTGGAATCTCTATGATAACTAAGTACCAGAAGCTATTTTCAGTTGAAGCTGAGATTGTTCAGTGGGAACTTTACAAAGTGTGTTTTATTTCAGATAAGTGGAGCCATTATTTTAGAGGGAGTTCCTTTTCAATCTCTTTTTCCTCCCACCGGCACTTCTCAATTTTTCACAGGTATTCCATGATGTTGCTTACAAAGCAAAGGACCGCAATGACTTGGTGTCTGGAATTGATGAGTTTCTTGATCAGGTTACTGTTCTCCCTCCTGGAGAATGGGACCCAACAATTCGAATAGAACCACCTAAAAATGTTCCCTCTCAGGTTTGTACAGTATAAAATTCAGATCCTTTTATAAGTTGTGATGAATTTTTATTATGTAGATTTAAGTCTCATTAATTTAGCATTTAGCAGAGTCACTATGTTTTGCATGCTGTTTTTATTTTAGGTTAATTTTCTTTAGAAGAACCCTTGACTTGCAGGCATACAGTATAGTGCTGACATTTGGTTTAGTTCAGTACTAGTTCTCTCCTGAGTAAATACAGGCAGTTGTATCTAAAGATACTAAATTCAGGGATAAGTGGTCTTAAACATTCTTGATTATTCCAAATAGCCATCGTTTGCTTTTGTTCTAAGCTTATTGCAAGAATTGATCAAGGCTTGCTGCTCTTTAAAATGTTTTCTGATACAAGATATTTTTGGTGATCAATTCTTTAAATTTCATAGAATCACAATTCTTTTCACTATTAACTGTCTGGTAATAGAACTCCTTTAGAGCTTATGAGAAGGTTATGCTGATGAATCTTAAAATGAGATTTTTATGTTTAAGCTTTTAACTTTCAGAGCCTGTTTCAGTACTAAAACCCACGAGAAATATCTTTTCCTTCTGGTAGGAGAAGCGTAAGATCCCAGGAGTGCCAAATGGAACTGCAGCCCATGGGGAAGCAGAACATCCTGGGGGACACTCTGGACCAGAACTGCAACGCACTGGAAAGTTAGTGAAAACATATTCCAAATCTTAAGTGTTCAAAGTGATGTTCAAAAGGAATCACAAGGGTCTGGTTCTCTCTCAGAAGTGTCTTAGTGCATAATTTCTTTCAGGCATTTGTCCTGATTTGCAGGTGCCACGTAGCTGAAGAGGACAATACATGCTCATTTGCAGAGAGCAGGAGAGGGCAAGAGGGTTTGAGTGTTCTGATTGTGTTTATTGCAAGCTCCTTTCTCTAATATTTATGAAGGCCAGACCTTTCTTAAACTTGATTAATGTTTCTTGGTTTTGTACAGGATGAAGGGAAACTTGATATAGTGTTGTGCCATATATTATGAATACTTACAGCTCTTTTGTAGTTGAAGTTTCTGGGTTGTGCAGCTTTAGCATTTCTTTTTTACCTCAGTAAGCTGTGATATGTCCTGGTACATGAGGCTGTGGTTACCCTGGTGGCTGCAATATACAGAATGAAGAATTTGCCCCAAGGAATACTTGTTTTCTCTCATCTAATATGGTGTGGTGTAAGTGCATCAGCTGTCAGTGCTTCAGGCTGCCTTAGTGTAGTGTAGCTGGGCAATAGATGTTTCTTTTACTTTGCTGCCTCCTGACATTTAAATACTGTTCCTACCTTTAGCATGAAGCTAAAGATTCAGCTGCAGTGCTGGTGTGCACTGGGGCAGGGGAGGTGATGGCCAGTCTGGCTGGAAGTTGTTCTCTCACCAGAGAATCTGCTAATTGACAGCTTGAAGGATTGTTTTAGTATTTAGGAGGTAGTAGCACTACACCACCTTCTTTACCTCAGCATGATCTGATACATTGTGTGCCTGTGAGGAAAAGAGCATTGTGGGGTTATTTACTTTAGCTGTATGGTATTTTGTAAGGGACCGTCTGTTCCTAGATATTTGATTATACTTGACACAGTGTAAATGACAAAAGATGACAGCTCTTGTCCTTGAAAAATGGTAGCATATATTCATTTCTGTCATCAAGTGTATTTAGGAACAGGTTCTCAAATAAAGAATGTGAAGCTGATGTGGGCAAATAGGCACTGTGATACCTCTCTAATTAAACAAATGTAAAGACTTATTTCATGTAATAAACAGTTTGGTTTAGTGCATGGGAGCAAGCAATTGTTCAGAACTTTGGTGTCTGGATGATTTGATTCGTTGAAGAATTTATAAAAGAGACATGTTAATGAGTTTGTTTTAAAACCACAATAATTTCCTGGTTGAAGTTACAAAGACAGGCTTCCTATAAACTTATTTTTTATGAAGGGTGAAACATAAGAGTATGAATCATTTGATCAAGGAACAGTAGCATCTCTGCAGTGTGATTGAAGCAATACTGTAAAAGAAAGTTTTGTGTGCCACCTTAATTGATTTGAGCTCTTCTATGTTTTCTTTAGATTTTTTGGAGGATTAATTTTAGATATCAAAAGAAAAGCTCCCTTCTTCTGGAGTGACTTCAGGGATGCTCTCAGTCTGCAGTGTCTGGCATCATTTTTGTTTCTCTACTGTGCTTGCATGTCTCCTGTCATCACATTTGGTGGTCTGCTGGGAGAAGCAACTGAAGGTCGTATAGTATGTGTTAAATCTGAACTTTTAAAACAAACTTATAGTCCTAGTTTCGTGGTTTGTATTTCCTTACTGTTGCATGAATCACCTTTATATATTGGTGTTTCAATGTTTAGAAGGCTATGGACTAAGACATTGCAATAAGAACCTGTTTGAAAATTTATGGACACTTCTCTCTGTGTCGTATTCAGAGTGCAATAGAATCGCTGTTTGGAGCATCCATGACTGGAATTGCCTACTCTCTTTTTGGTGGACAGCCTCTCACTATACTTGGCAGCACAGGACCAGTTTTAGTGTTTGAGAAGATCTTATTCAAATTTTGCAAGTAAGTGAAGATCATGATATTACTCATCCTTCATTTGTTTTCAGGTAAAAGTAGAGACACCTATCCCAAAGTTGAAATTCTAAGAAGTGCACTACAAGATAAATTGTTGCCTTTATCATCTTGCAGAGTCCAAAAATTATGCAGTGAATTGGTAAAGCGGAAAGGTGAATTTTCTTAAATTTAGGGCTTTTGTTTGTTTTAAAGCCTTCCCTTCCTTCCCTTCCTTCCTCCCTTCCACTCCTGTTTTGAAGGGAATGACTGCTTCAGGATGTTTGTGGGGATTTTTTTGGGTTTTCTTTTGAATATTATCATTCTCTACTCTGAGGTAATATATTTAAATCAGTGGTTTATCTCATCCCTAACTTGAAAGGTGTTGTTTCTCACCAAGAAAGTGCAGGCAGTAGAAGTGGTCCCTCTTTCAATAGTCACTAATACAGGCCATGCCATTCCCTCACCTGGACAGAGAGGGGGTGAGGCGTCATGCTACAAGAGCCACATTTAGGCTCATGTGCTGTACTTGTCATGTCTCTGCCACAGTGTGGGTAAAAATGATGTCTCCATTTGGAAGCCATCATGCTTCTCTGCCATCCAGTCTGCTTTTCTGCCTCACTGCTGTGACAGGGACTTCTGTGGCAGGATCTCCTGCACAACAGAGAGTAGGAAACCCCGCTTAGCACTCAGAATTTCTCGCACCTTCAGACAGACCTTTCAGTTTGCTGTGATAATGTCACACGGTGTGTTTGGAGCTCTATTATCATATGCAGTAAGCTTACAGAATTTTGATGAAAGTTGTTATAGCTACTCTTTCACAGCTTAAAAAGAAATTGACAGGTGTTGGCTGTTCACAAAGCAGGATATGGGATAAAAAGTGAGTGGACCTTACACACTTTGTGTGTGACTACTCTCAAAGCTGCTCACGTGATTACTTTAGTAGAGATAGAACTCCTTTTGTCCTGTTAATTGGGAGAAGAGCTCTGGTCAGGAGGTGACTTGATCTTCTGTTCACATTAAGTACATAATTTCTGATTCAGACTGTCCCCAAAAAGGAAATTTTGGAGCTGCTTTGTCTCCATTTACTGTGACTGGACAAAAGGTTGAGTGAGTTGGTGTTTTTTTCTCTCCTTTTTAGAGAGTATGGGTTGTCATACCTTTCTCTGAGAGCCAGCATTGGGCTGTGGACTGCAATCCTGTGCATCATCCTTGTTGCAACTGATGCAAGCTCCCTAGTCTGCTACATTACCCGGTTTACTGAAGAAGCCTTTGCTTCTCTTATCTGCATCATTTTCATTTATGAGGCCTTAGAGAAGCTGTTTCATCTCAGTGAGACATATCCAATCAACATGCATAATAATTTGGAGCTGCTGACAAAGGACTCGTAAGTAAGATTTCTTCTCTTAAACTGTTAGGGTTTTTTATCCATAGGTTGTTTTCTCTGCAAGGAGCCCTGCAGGAAGAGTTTGCAGTAATTGCAGCATGTAGAAGCTACTCAGTCACTACGGTGTCTTATGGAAGTGGTAATTACTGGGGGGATGTGTACAAGCAGGACATATTTACTTTAGATAAGTAAAAAATTTATTTCCAGACTTGCAGTTTGGAAAAGCTTCAATATAATTAACCTGGAAATCCTAGAATTAAAAATAGGACTTAAAGGGACCTTGGTTTTAGGTCTCTATTCATTCTTATTTAATGAGACTTAATTCATGGTCTCTTCCTGTAACCTTGTACTTATGATTTATAATCTTTAAATGGCAACAGGATATTCAGGTAATGTTTGTATATCATATTTATCTTGTTTTGTTTTGGGTTTTTTTTTTCCCAAATTGAAACATTCACCTTTCTAAAAGGTTGTAAGTAGATGTACCTGCTTTATTTTTACCTCTCTGGCATTTAGGTCCAGGCTTAATTTGCAAGAGCTGAAGTGGATTTGGAATTGTTAGATGGATCTCAGTACTTCACAATCAGTTTGTTCTTAATACAAAGATTTTTAATCTCGCTCCATTTAAACAGCTTTACTTTATTGTGAAGTTTAAACAGGTACTAATCTACTTGGGGAATAAAAAAAGTGAATTGCTTTTATCGATATTATTTCATTGAGAAGTAAACCCTCATAGACCTCTTTCTGTGATATGAGAACAAAAATGTTGTTCTAGTAAAGGACAAGATCCTAGTCTGTCCTGAGGCCAGTTAAGCTTGGTCACATCAGTAAATAAAATTTACTTAAAAAGCATTTTCAATGAAAATCTCTCTCCAGAAATGTCTTTATTTCATTGAACCCATTTGAACCCTCTGCATGAGCTGGGTGGGGCCCTAAAGCAACAGTGCTTGAACAGTGCCACATCTTCTGTTCACTGGAAAAACAGGAGTGTCTCAACCAAATGTCTCATTTGCATTTTAAGCTGGGAAAAACAGAACACAGCAACAGAGAAAACATTTGAGCTTTGTGTATATTATCACTAGAAAAATAGTTAGCAAATCCTGACTCTGAATGTACATTATGTACCTTAATACACAGAACAAGTTAGAGAAACCATAGTTCTGCTGTGACATATTCTCATCATGCTGAAGATTTTATTATTCCTCTCTAATAGTTTAATCAGTAGACAAAGGAATATTAATTTGAAGACATAACAACAGACATCAATACCATGCATGCAGTTGAGGTTATATCCTCTTATATAACTTTAATCACCTTCTATGAAGTAGATATTTTACTCTGAAGACCTTCATGTAGCAGAGTCTTTGCAGATTTTTTTTCTTTTCCTTGAACATGATGTCCTCCCATCGTTTTGAAAATCAGATGTTGAAATGCTAGAAAAAGACAAAAAATTATTTAGAAAAAATTTACCAGGTGGAGCTGAGATATTAAAATATATAATGGAAAGCATGAGCACAAGTAGAAACATGGGTTCCTGGGTAGCTATATTGGTGGTTAGCTGAATCCCATAATATTGCTAGAGATTTCAGAGAAATGAGTTTAACAGTCCTGCTTGCAGGGGAACAGTCATAGTTATGTCTATATTTTGTCAAAATGTTTTCTCATTATAATCCTTGTGTTAATCAATAAATGTTGTTGGTCTTAGTTAGAATGCCATACAATAATCAGAATCCCAGACTGGTTTTTGAAGGGTGGTGTTTTATTGCTGCCTGCTCTTGGTAACTGAGCAATGAATGTAAAATGTGCAGAATACACAGAATGATAAAAAAGTAGCCTTTGTCATCCTCCAGGTACACCTATTGACCTGTCCTGGCCTACAGTGTTGGAATACCAGCACAAGAGTTTTAGATTTTTCAAACACAACTTCTGAAAGAAAAGTGTCTTCCAGATGTTTGGAAGAAAGATTTCACCACTGCCTGGTGTTTTCAAACACATATATCAGAATTGTTTGATATCACTTCAAACACATATATCATTATTTGATATCAAACTTATTTGAGATAGTTTTTTTGTAGTTATTTGAGTTTATTATTTCATACCTATATTTTCAGTTATTCTTTCACTCTGTGTAGATAGTACAAATAGATTGCCTTTTAAACTCTTCTATTAAATCTCACATTTGGCACTTATATTGTATCTTCTACTTGCAGCATGTTCCTGTTTATTATCAATGATGCCTGTAGCAACTGACCCCACTAACAGCAAAATGCCCAGCTGTAGACATATAGCTCTTATGGGTTGGGACTTACATTTTTTAGCTTTGAGACTGACTTTTAGAAATGGCAGTGTACTGACAATCAATGCATTACCTTGTAAGAACATATCTGCTGCTGTCCAAGGATCTGTGCTGTGAACACAGCAAAAGGCTAATTCCAGCCTCTCCTGTTCTCTCCATTCCTTTCTCTTTCATCTGAGATTTCTTAGTTATTCAGAACCAGTCCCAAAAGATTGGGAGAATTGAAAGATGTGGTCAGTTGCAACAACTCTACATCAGGTGCCCAAGTCAGCTTTCACACAGACTTGATGCAATCTGAACTCCGTGGGCTTGCTGTGCAAATGTGCACATATTAGTGTTACTCTGTCCACATACAGTGGCATTTTGCCCAGAAGGTGAGGTGTCACAATTTTCATCCCCATGGAGTCATCAAAAAGCATTTCAAGTACTCTGAGTCTCTGCTCAAATGTCTGTACACGACTCAGTTCTGGAAAGATAAACTAAAAGATGGATAAGCATGAAAGTTTACTCAAAATAAATCTCTCTTGTGTGTACTTGAATTTGGGAAATACTGATTTCACAAGGAATTAGCTTTTCCTGCAGCATCTGATTCCAGTCCTTCTACTTATAGCTTAAACGGGTAACAAACTTGGGCTGAAATTGGTCCTGTCCTTAAAGGACCAGCATACTCTGTTACAGAAGCTAATTAGTATCTGCTGTTTTGCTAATTAAAACAGCTGTTTGCATTTTCCTCTTTGGGGATTTTAAAGACAAGTTTTTAATTGTTAGTAAAGCCTTGGCAGGTCTTTAATTAGCCATGGGTGATCTTCAAAAGGTTGAGCAACTCATTTCTCTTTGAATGCTCAACCAAAGCTTATGTAAAACTTTATCTTGGATCTGCAATTCTATGCTAGAAAACTTGGGTTGCACTGTAAAATTTCTGTGTTTTCTTTGCCCACTCCAAAAGTTGATGATAAATTGGTCAGAACACTGAATGTATTTGAAATTTTTAGTATATGCTGTGGTCCTCTTTTCTCCCATGGGCTTTCTGAGGATGCTCTGATATCCACAGGTTGTCTGTCCACATGCCAGTACTGTTCCTTTGCCCTGGTGAAGACATGAGTTTGACCCAGGAAAAGTCATTGTCATTTTGTTAGTGCTTTCTTTGGAGTACTAGAAAGACAAAGAAAGCAGTAATTTTAAATGGTTGGTGTTTCAACCAAATTGAAACCATATTTCAAGTGAAAAGAAAACCCATTCTGTATTTTTGGTGGGCTTGAATTCTCTCATACTCTCTGTTGAGAGTTATGTTGAGAGTACTCATAGAGTCTCTGTTGCAGCGATTTCATGTAAAATGCATGCATCTCTTATATTTGAGAGTACAGGAGTCATTACTAATATCTGCCATAATACACCTTAGAAGACAAAGAAGAACATTCCAAACCGTTTGGATTTTTTTTTTTAGTTTTTAATCAAGCACACCTAAATATTTGAAAATCAACTGAAAGTCCTCCTAAAAGATTTCTTAAAAATTACCTTTAGTATTTTACCATTTAAAGTAGAAGGTAGGTTTTGAGTTTGTTACAGAATTCTACCTCAAAATGACAAAAATACCTTTTTGCATGATCTTTTTGCATGATGCACTTTTTACTCATTTTTAAATTTTATTTTTTACTCTGTATTGAAATACAGAATAAATACAGTGATCTACTTAAAGGCAAATCCATTCAGCATTTATATGTAACTTTTTCCTAAAACATCATATTTTGATATGGATGAGAAAGAATAAAGCATTTAAGTGATAAATCAAAGGAAGGACAAAGACAGCCTGATTTTCAGTGTGGTACTGTGCTGTATTTTCTTATTTTTAAATTGTGTTGTTTTGAAGGAACTTGAATAGAGTAGCTACATTGTTTATTAAATTAAGTACAAATACTTCTTGATCAGAGCATTTCTTTTTTTTTTTATGTGACCTTTTCGTATTTGTCATGCCATTAGCATTTGTAGGTTGGCATAGCAACTCTCTTATTTCTGCACTCTCCTCCTCCTGTTTTTATCCTACCCTGGTAGCAAATATATCTCCAGTTAGTGAAACCTGTCTGGAACGCTGATGCCCATCAGTTTTAAAGTGTATATTAAATATTAGAATGTTATTTTTGCTAGGAAAAGAGAACCCCATATTGGAGCAGATAAACCCCCCTGGTTTTAAAAGAAAACAGAATAAGCATTGTGGATGAAAGGAATATGATTTAGAAAGCAGTCCAGTAGTCTTTAAAATATGAGCATTTTAAGATAGTTTTCTTAGAATACAGAAGTTCAGTTATTTCTCAGGGTGAGGTTGCTTACATTTTTATATACCTTTTTGGTATATAAAGGAATTTTATATACCTTTTTGGTTTTTATTAATTCTTTTTTCAAAGTGATGAATTCATGTTGTTTTAATAATTCTTTACCAGAAGTTACTCAATTATTAACAGATTACATTGAATAATTTTAAAGTGATTTCTTGGCATAGTAATATGCATATTGCAATCTGTCTTGGTATTGACATGCACTTAAGCATTAGGAGTAGAAAATCCCACTCTGATGTAATTAGGGAGCCAAGATCATGTCAATCTCAGTATCATTTCAGGCTATAGAAACTACTGCTTCTAGAAGGCATTGTGAAGATTGGTTTTGTGCATAGCACTGTTTGCACAAGCAAGTTTTAAACCTTCCATTATCTATACAAATTAATCTAAAGACATCATTATTGGATGCAAATTAGGTTGGTTCATACCCTGTATCTCTTAAGCTGCAGGTGGAATGGGAAGAGTCAGCAGTGATGAGCACAGTGGTGCTCATTATGGTCCCAGGCATGTAATTGAATTTCAATTCCTGAAATGATTTCTTTGAGGTTAGATATGAAAATAGATTTTCTGTTTCCCTTCTTTGTAGTTTTTTCCTACAGTTAAGTAACTGTGACATATACTGTGTGTCCTCCCCTAAGAATATCCCTCTTCTTCCCAGAACCAACCAAGTGCCATCACTGAGTTTAACTGCTGGTTGCCTTTTGCTTCTTGACAAACCTTGGAATCCAGGATTTCTTTTTCTTTATTCTATTTTTTCCAAGACTTCTCTGTGCCTGCCCCACTCAGCCGACTTGTTTGTCTCTTTCTCCATCATTTGAACCCAGAGAGTGCCCACCTTGTTTTGTTCTTTCCTACTACTTGTCCCCTCCACTTTGGAAATAGATCTCCTTGCTAAGCAATTCTCCACAGCATTCAGTTTGTAGTTGGTAGCTGGTCTACACAATGCCTTCAAAATCTAGGAAGGCTTACATAAAATCTGTGGGTGGATTTTTACAGTACCTTTACGTGTATTGATGCATTGCACCTGCACAGTTGAAACTCAAACTGACCGTGTAGCACTGCAATGTATTGCAGTAATTATTTCTGTACCAGCATTATACTGAACTTCTTCTCTCTTAAGTATATGCACTCTTAACTTTGGAAGTAGGGTGAAGTGACATCCTAGAAGTATTTCACAGTGGAAGCTTTCAGATGAATTGTCAGTATCCCCAGAGTTGCACTGCTTTTCTGCGCAGGAATTTCTGTGTATGGCAGTTACACACCATAGTGCTGCTGCAAATGCAGGGACTGCATACTGCAGCAGATAGCTAATAAAACCCAACCTTCAAGGTTAACAAAGCTACAATATGATTATAAATATGTTTTCTAGACTTTCCCCTTGAAAAAACACTGTTGTCTTCTTTTGTGCTATCCAAAAGAACCTGATTCTTTGAGATGTCTTCAGGCTAACATCAGTTCCCCTTCTCAGATTTATCTTTGTTTCTTTCTCCATCAAACTATTGTACTGCTGAGTGCATTGTTTAGGTGCTTTCATAGGCTTTTATATTTTCCTCCTGAACTTAACCAACTAAACTATACAGCCTTGAACCTTAGAGAATATTTGTGGATGCCTACTGATGTTCGTGACTGTCAGAGATGGGCCACATAACAGTGGTTGTAATTCAGGATGGCAGAGCTCATAAATAAATGAAGAAAAAAATCTTGTCTTGCCATGACAGCTGCGCTGTGAAAGGGTTTCATGATACTGAGAATAGAACTTAACTGACAAGTCCATTTTCCATCACTATTAATTATTTTGTTTCCAGTCTTTTATCCACCGAGGCTTTGATTTAGTTGGTATGAAGGTTGGCGCAAGGAATATAAGGCAAATAAAATGCCAAGGTCTGCAGGTATTGTAGGTATGAGATAGCAGAGAAGATATCATTTTATGTTACTGTTGTTGTCCTCTTCCCATAGAAGTTGTTGGACAGACAGAAGGATTCTGTGAATGCCCATAATTCCCATGAAAATGGTGTATTTGCAGAAAACCTAAACATGCATAGCATAGTGCCATTAATATACTTCAGCCTTGTAAATGCATCATAAAGAATACCTATACCTTACTTTAAAAACAAACCTAGGGATGTTATCTTCCATTTCATCTTCCTCTGTCTCTGTTATGTGATCAGTGCAGAGCACGCTCAGAGCATCCTCTGTGCTAGGGGAAAACCTTCCTACTCATACTACCAAATATGTGCTCTGATATTCAGTGAGACATATTGTTTAAACAAGCACATTTTGCAACTTATTTGTCATACTTGCCTGCAGTTTTTTAAGTATTATAAATATTCATATAGAGCAAATCTCATTCTCAGGCTATCTTAAGTGAGCCAGAAAGGCATTTTTCCCTTCTAGCAAGGGGAAATGGTATATTGACTAATCAGGAAGAAGCTGCAGTTGCATCTTTTATAGATCATATCCTTATCTAGTATAAATAGGTGGAGCATACAATATGTAAATGCTGGAAAAATAAGAGATCCAAACCAGTGCCTGTTGAATTTTATAAAATCATTGATAGTAAGTGCCTCCTAGTCTCGAAAACCTGCTACTGAAAAATGGTGACTGCTGTGGGATGAATGGTCATGGGGCTTTCAAAGGGAGCTGCACCGTTTAAGTGTGGTTTATTTACTCACAAAAACACTGTCTGAGGCTCTTTTTTGAAGCTGGACAGGCACCATACTACATTAAAGTCTGTGTGGGGAGCAGAACATGCAGAGTAAAGAGAAGAAAATGGTGAAGAAGCAATCTGAAGAAGCAGGAGTAAGAGGTGGATATTGTAAGACTAGACTGAGGTTAATTTGAATTGAAAAACTAAATGTAGGAAATAAGTTTCTTGTTTTTCAGTTAACAGAAAATTAGAGTCAGGATGCAAGTGGTTTTAGTAAAGAACCTTTTAGCTGTTGAGCAGCCATGATATTTGTATTTTATTGCTAATCTAAAAGGAGGGGGAAAATATTCCCCAACATGACATATAAAGTGATAGGTTTTTAATTTGCTAACTAATATTCCCTTTCCCATAGTCCAGAGAAAGAGGGATAATACAGACAGTCTTTTTGGTGCTATTAAGGATAGTAATAACTGTTCCTTTTGTGGAACAAAGAACACTGATAGTTATCTGAGATTTCCTGAAGTTGCTCTTGTGGGATGCTAGCTCCGCTCTCTGAAAACAGGACAAGTTTTAGATGTTGCATGCAGCAAAGTTAGGATGGCTGCCTCTAATTAATGAAGTGAACGAGACTGAGACTTATGAACCAAAACCTAAAACAGCTAAGAAATTGTGAGGAGTTAAGGGGGACAAAGAAGAGAAGTGGGGAGTGACCTTATACTGCCTATATGTTACAATTGAATTGGTGCTAAAGATTAAGATGAAATTTTGATCCTCCAATAAAAGGGAGAGAGGTACAGGCTCCAGGGGATACCTGTCTGTCATGCAGTCCTAAAATTGTTTATTTCTAATCTACCCTTGTTCTCCATTCTGATTTGCCTGAGATTTCTTGAGTGCTTTGGAAGGTGTATGGGCAATAAAGACTCCTTGCTCTGGTTACTGTTTCTAGCTAGCAGGTTCAGGTTATTCTTCATTCTCATTTTGTCAGTTCTCATCTTACAACAGTTCTGAGTTGTCTGAAGACTATCTTGTCTGAAATGGTTCATTTATCTACCTCAGAAGTATAATCCACTTTCTATTAGGCTGTATTAGATTTTTAAATACTCTAAACGAAAACAAGCTCCCCTGATATCTGTCTAGCTGCAAAATATGGACATTTTAAATACAGGTAGGGGCCTGTGACTGGGTATCTAGTGCCACTTTAGATCTCTCAGCCTCCAGCTGCTTTGAAAACAAAGGCATGAGTCAACGAAGATCCTCTCATATGTCCCAACTCATCATGGATATCCCAGACACCATGGAGTGTACAGTCACCCATGCTAAACATCTGAATTGCTACCAGGAGATCAGAATGTGTTGCCATATTCAAAAGGGTAAAGATAAAAAATTATTTATTTCTCTCATCAGTGTGATGAAATGGATGTGTTGAGATTGGCAGCAAAGATTGCCCCCCCCCAGAGTGACACCTATGCTTTTGCTACCAAAATCAGTGTCAGATTGTTCCCTGCCTTTGTTCTAGCCAGGAGGAAAGAGAATCAAAAGAATCCTTTAGAATCTTTTAGTATCAGGAAGATCATTGCTGACTTATCACTCAAAGACACAAGAGTACCCTGCTAAGTTGGTACTGTATTTAAAGATGAATATGTTGCTTAGAAAATACAGGTGTTTGTATAGTCAATTACTCATTTGGTAATAGCATAAACTCCCCACAGACCCCTTGTCGTGGGCAAGTGCTCAGCACTTTAAACAACTTATAAGAATGTAAGAGCATTTGAATCCCCAAGAGGAAATAATTTTTTGCTTATTCCAGCATTCTGAGTAATATTTTATAAGGAAAATAGAAGGATGTGTTAGTGTTAACTATTCAGTGTATTTTGGTTTTTCTGGCAGAACTACTCAAAGTAAAAATGGCAATGAGAGACTAAAATACTAAAAATATTAAAGTAGGAAGCATAATTTCATTAATGTGAGATTATTCTTGAAGGTCAGTTACATTGGGAAATAGTTATCATTGAAGCAATTAAATCTGTTATGAAACAAGACATTTTGGTAGATAATGTTTTTATGTTTTGGCACTGAATGGTACCTTCATTTGTGTTTTCTGGGATGGACAGGGAGCGTTTTACTATCTCACAGTTCTATAATGTTAAGCAATTAGTGGGATGCTGGAAGACAGTAATACCATGATACAATCTCGCATCAAAATGTCAGTGTTGCCAAAACACGTACAATATTGAAAGCAATGCAATGTTGTATATATCAAAACACTGAGATCATTGTTTGAATGGTCTTCTGAGTAGAAACAGGATCTGATCTCCACCGTTAGGGCCTAGCTCTGCCCCCATTCAGTGACAGAAGCACTGTGCAGGGCAATTTTGGTCTGTGTGGGTGTAGTTTGCACAAGTCTCTTATTTGCTGATGATCAGTCTGCCATTGCTAAATGCCTGTGAAACTTGGTAAAGATCAGACTGGAATGCTGTGCAGGAGGAAAGTGATATTACTATAGAAATAAACAGATGATCTCATCTGAAGGTGATTTACCTGAGCTGTATTAAAGTATAGCTTCAAGCGTCACGTTTCTGAGGAAATAGAAATGTTGGCTCCTCTAACGTTTAAATGTAATTTTGCAGTTTGCAGCAAGTGTAGCTGTGCCATGTAGTGCTGGCGACAGGCACAGTCTCCCCTTCTAGTGAGGAAGTGACTGAATGAGCAGCCCCTGCCACCCTGGCCTGCTGTAATCAAACCCTGGCCCGGCGTCCGGCCAGCCTGCGATCGGCGATGGACACCAGGGCCAGGGAGCTCCTGTGCTCCCAGAAAACAGCAGTAACCTCACACAGCCACCTCTGTACTGCTGCATGAACATCCAATACTCCCTTGCAATACATGATGTAGCCATACTGTTTGTTGGCTTTATTCTGCTCCTGTAGCTCACTGGTAGTGATGTGCTTCATTTAACACATCCTCTAATACCTTGGACTACACATTGAACACGCGTTCATTCTGCACTTAGGGCCTGATCCAAAGCATATTAAATATGTTTGAAAGATCCAGTCAAGGACTTTTGGCTCAGGCCCTCTACTTCTCTGAATGCAGTTGCTTTTTTTTCTTTTTTTTTTTCTTTGCTTTTTGTTCATGGGGCGTGGGGGGTTTTCTCTTTCTTTTGGAAATAGCTGCATTTAAAATAAAAGCAAGGAGTTGCACAAAGACAACCTGCATCTTTTCTTCTCTATGTATTAAATGCAGCTGTTGTCACATGTATAGTATTGTAATTGAAATAGAATGTCAGTGTTGTGTCCTCATGGTGTAGATGGTAGAATTTAATATATAGAAAATCAAACAAATCTAGATGAGTATTGTCATTTTGTGGAGAGATAAACAGTCACATAGAAAATAGATAGCATAGGTAAGTGCATAAACTGATATTCTGCTACAGCTGTAATGCAGTTTATATTTAGTGGCCTGCACGCAATAGTCAGATGTTATCCTGTCCCCAGCTACTCTTGAAAACTTTATCAGAGAGTACACAATTTATTTAAAGTCATCATAAGCACATTAAAATACTAGCAGACTCGATGGTGCTATAGATTATTAAAGGAGAATTAATTTAAAGCGTATTGCAAAGCACACTTGACATCTTGGATCCTACAGAGTATCCTGGATGTTTTGAAGGCTTTGTCAAAGAAAAAGCCTCCCACAGTTGCTTCAGAGGCTTTAAAGATTTCATTTTGATTTTAAATTACTTATTTTTAAATTACTTATTGTCCTCCTACACTGCCTCGTCACATTTTGCGTGTTAAAATACACAATCTAGAATGAAAACTGTGCTTTCACAGCAGCTATGGGGAAAAGAGAAACAAGGGACACAGAGTCCAGAGAGCGTTTGGTGCTGGTGATCCTGACATTCAGAGCCCTGACAATTGACTGGGTAGTTGGGCAATTTTGCATGCAAAGGCATATTTCCATCTAGGAAAGAAAGAGGACACAGAGAGTTTGTTATTTGGGAAATGGATCTGGCTGGAGCTGTACATAGCATCTAATGTCCATGTAGAGAAGTGTTAGGTGTAAGAGGGTGGAACAGGGCCAGCATATTCTCAGTATTTCAAACTGTGCTCAGAACTATCAATAGACAAGGAAGAAAACAGGTGGTAAAACTTAATGTGATCAGTGGTTGGAATATGTCACGTTACGTACTATATATGCATATGCACCTCACAGCAAATGATACTCCAGTAATAGCACTGGCTACTGAACTACAAACTGCTTCAAAGCATGCATTTACTGAACTCCTTTGAACTAAAATTATCTGCCAATGTAGAGCATAATTTTAACGTATCTTAAAATTGATAATTAAGATTAATATCTGATATATCTTTCACTATTAAGGAAAAATATATTTCTTTTCAGATGCAATTGTGTGGAACCAGAGCATCCTAGCAATAAAACCTTACAATACTGGCAGGACTACAATATATCTGCATCTGATGTGCCATGGGGGAACCTAACTGTGTCAGTAAGTAAATTTTGGAACTTAATAAATAAAGGCATAGGCATAAATAATCCATCTTACTGCAACAAAAATATTTTAAAAATACCAATTTTCCTGCTCATATTTGTTCAAATAAATAATAAAAGATACTTAACAAAAATTAACATGAACTTTATAGTGTTATCTCATTTTGTAAGCTTTTTGCAGCAAGTGTGTGCATTTTATGCCCTGCTTTGGAACCTTCTTGACACACTAGCACAAGAGCTTGGCTGAGATTAAGTCAAACATGTCAAATGACAATGAATTTGTCCTAAATTCTGCCAGATGGCAAAACCAAAGTTCTCTTGTGTAGAAAGAATCAGATGCATTTATTTCCCCTAAAACACTCTTGCAGTAGTTCAGGCTATAAAAAAGAGGATGGGGAGAAATTTTCTCCTCAATGACCACTTTTTTCTCACATAAGTTCTGTAATTTCTTTTCCCAGGGGAGGAAGGGGATAAAGCTACAGTTTAGTGAGGCTTGCATGAATGTGTAACAAGTTTCTTAATGGTACACTTTGCTATGTTTAAAGGATTTTATAATTCAAGTTTGCCTTTTTCAAAGTGACATTTACAGCTTGATTAAAATGTTGTGTTGAGATTGGGCCACCACTTTTTTTTGCAAAGGGATCATTTCATTACACAGTCAAAGAGAATTGAATGCAAAAGACACCAGACTGAAGAGATAGCTGAATTAACCAAATCATAGGCACAATCAAATTGAACACTTAAAAGCCAATCCAGTGGACTGTCTCCAGAAGATACTGTTCTTTTTTCTTTTTTTTTTTTTTTTTTTTTTTTCTAAAGGCAGGAATGCAGAAGAACTCGTTTTAAGTAAGAGCTGTCTTCCATGGCTGCTCTGTCTTGCTTCCATGCCTTCCTCTGAGCAGGGACTGCTCCTCAACTCTGTTGGTGTGGCAACAGCAGAAAGAAAGTTGAGAACTGCTGGCCTGAGGGATTCCAGCAGTCCAGAATGAATATTCTCAAAATTGCAGCACACTCTAAGAGCATCTGTGCAGGAGCAGACTCCTCCTCTCACTTTCTCAGATCTCTGACAGTGTTTTTCAGAGTACATTTGCAGCTGAGGAGATTTAAAATAACAGATTTTGTTTTAACTATAAATGTAAAAGACTGGCTGCATTATATAAAACCCTTAAAAACTTCTGTGAAAGCTTATTACCAAAACTTGAGTTTACATAGGTAGCAGTATAACTGACCAACTTTTCCCATGAGTCCCTGTAGTTGTCAAAGAAATAACTGATTTTTTTGTACTTTTGTGTCTTTGTTTCTTGCAAGCACCATCAAGAAACTTCTGCTCTCGAGAACTGCAGTAAGAGATTAGACATTGCTGTCTGTAAATATTTGGTCAGACTCACCCCATTATGTCTCTTTTACTGCTCATATCTTCTTGTATCTAGTTGAAATGTTTCAAGTTTCTGAAGATCTGGATTCTCATTCTCTCTTAAAACCCAATGATTATTTTTTGCTTTCAAGACAAACCAAGTGTGAGCAAAGGATTTTGGACCAAGTATTATAAGAGGATTTTGGACAAATGTGAAGAGGATTTTGATGGTGACAAAATCTCTTCAAGAGGCATATGATGAACTTCATCCCAAGTTTACTACTCTAGCAGTATAAAAAACCTTGTGCTCTTTTGTCTCACAGTCATCAAATAGCAATTGTGTTTTTTTCCAAGACAATCTTTTTTCAAAGACAGAGTTTCCCATATCAGGATAATTGCGCAGTGAGTGTGATGCGCCAATGACACACTTGATTTAATACAAAAAGATCCTGATCTGGCAGGATATTTCTTTCTGGAATCCCTGATTTCATGGGTGCTGCATTTAATTTTTCTTAATAAGTGTGGAGGGATTGGAAAGGAGAAGGAAAGGATTGTGAGTCCAGAGCTTGTAGCTCACATTTCTAGAGCTACTCTTTATGATTTTAGATGACCAAGGGCAGTAGTGGAGAAGTACTGGAAATGCTTTCTACTGTATCTGCATATTGACAAAAAAGTATATTAAATATAATTGATGTTAAAGGTTTAGGGTTTTCGGGCATTTTATCAGCGCTTGTTGTCAGAGAAAGATAATTTGCAGGATGTGCTGCCCCCGTGTGGTATTAAATGTATTGGCTTCTTTTAGGCCAATGCCACGCGTCCTAAATAGCTTCTTCAATTGCTGGGGCTGTGAAGGGAAGACAAAAAAGCAGTTCTTGAGAATGCACCAGGGGCAGACTTTCTCTTTGTGCCTTTTGAACTTTGCTTTCCACATTTGGAGAGCGTTTGTAAGTGTAAATCTGTATTTGTACACAGAAAATAAATCAGTGTACTTTCTGAGTTTGACAAAACCCTGTTTTTATGTTAATGACTTTATTTATGGTATGTCTTAGCGACTTCATCATTTAATATGGCTAAAAAAGAGATTCCTTTGGGAATTTTACATGCAGACTAGATACACACATAGTGAGTTTTAAGTTTTAAAAGAATAAATATCTAGAAATTGTTTTACTATTTCTAGTAATACAAATTAGGGAAGAAATTGGGAAGAAAATGTTAGTGTAAGCATGGATAATTTTTAGAACAACACTGTTTTTCTCTCCCTGATAGGAATGTAAAAAGTTTCATGGCGAGTTTGTTGGGCGAGCCTGTGGTCATCATGGCCCTTATGTTCCAGACGTCCTCTTCTGGTCTGTCATCCTGTTCTTCTCCACAGTAACGCTCTCATCCACTCTGAAGCAGTTCAAAACCAGCCGGTACTTCCCAACAAAGGTGTGTGCCCTTATTCCAATTCCAAAGTTGCCATTAGTCATGTCCAAGTATGAATTCCCTCTGCATTGCAAATTCAGTTAACAGCTGGTGAAGTAGACAGGGCATCTTTCCTCTGTTATAAACTCATATCAGAATAAGCATGGTTTTACCTGTAAGCTAAAACTGTAAGCTGTACTAAAACTGTGAAGAAAAATCTTAAGTCATAGCTGAATGTTTTAGTTAAAATTGTAATTTCTCTCAATAATCACAGGTACGCTCTGTTGTCAGCGACTTTGCTGTCTTTCTCACTATTTTGTCCATGGTTTTAATTGACTACGCCATTGGAATTCCATCACCAAAACTTCAGGTTCCAAATGCTTTTAAGGTAAGTTGTTAAGAAATTGCACTGCTTTATCATTTCGCAAAGTAATCTACTCTGATGGGTTTATAATTTTTTGTTATCATTATCGGGGAGTAGTGATTGTATTTTAAAATTTTTGTGTTCACAAGTAAATATGCAACCTCTCTGATTTATGGATCATGTAAGTGAACCTCTCCCATCAGGCTCTTTCATGCTTCTTAATGTTTATTTCTCTGTAGAAATTAACAGGACTTGAATCATCCAAATTCTAAACTATTGTAATGTTCTGGGGCTTCCTCCAAATTTTGGGTTTACTGTATCAAGTGCAACCAAGTCTTTAATAATCCAGATGATTTTATTATATATTTTATTATATGTAATTTCTTGGCTTGGCATCAAAGGAAGTCTAGCATGTTTTTAGTGCTCTATATAGGTTGATTTTAGAGGAAGTCATATCCTAATAAGGTTTTGTTTGTATTCTTGTGAAATTGAAATGTGAATAATCCTTACAGTTCTGACTGGCCATGCATGACTGTTTTTGTAGCCCACCAGAGATGATCGTGGCTGGTTTATTACTCCTTTGGGGCCTAATCCTTGGTGGACAGTGATAGCTGCTGTAATTCCAGCCTTGCTTTGTACTATCCTTATCTTTATGGACCAACAGATCACAGCTGTCATTATCAATAGAAAAGAACACAAACTAAAGGTATTCAGTCAAAATTTATACTTTCACTGTTGTTTTCTGCTTCAGATTATGTAATGTGCATCCATCTACTTTAGTATGCTAGTTTGTTATATATTATATAGAACTCCTTTAAATTTTTATGCTTTTTTCTTTGTTGGTCTGTGTGGTACCTGTGCCCTGTGTCAGTGATCCACTGCCTTACAGAGGACTTTATGAATATTATTTGGAATACAGATTCTGAGTTTAAAAAGTGCTGCCTTCTGTGCTTTAGTAGAAGTAGGATTCATTCACTTAAAAAATGACTTCAAGTTAATAATCTCCTTAAATACCACAATATTAATTGCCTCCTCAGGTATTGACAGTGTTGTTCTACTGGATGGATTTTTAAAAACTACTCAGGGGTTATTTCATAATAAAAGATTTTTTTTCCTTCTCTTCATCCTTTCTGTGGTTCTACCTATCCTTTTTTTTAATGCCCTTCCTATGTTAAAGAAGGGAGAAGAATAAAACTGAGCCTTAGAGGCACAATGGGTTCTTAAAACAACATAGGACAACTTCCTGCTCTGTTCTCTAACACTTTAGTTGCCTACAGATGGAGAGAGAAAAAGGGACATCACCCCTCTGAAAAACTGTTGGGCAAAATCTAGCAGCAGGTTTCTGTACATGTATATGCAGCAAGCTTAGGCTTTTTTTTGACATACTTTTAATAAGCAGCAATCCAATCCCAAGTTGCTTTAGCAAATGCATTTGCAACCTTCACTTTGCATTGCCTCTTCTTGGATGATTGTGACATTTGATATGTTCTTTTTTTGCCCTCTTTGTCAGCCTGGCTCTTCATGTCAATCCATAGCATTGCATGTGGTTAACTTGACAGATGCAGGAATTTGCTGCCAAGCTTTGGAATGTGTTTTTTCAGCACTGGCATCTGGGAGTCAGATGGTCCTCCTGGCTGCCCCCTTGTCTTGCTGCGTTTTAGTTTTGCTGGGGTCTGGTGTAGCATCACCTGTTGCTATGCTTCCTTTTCTTCCCATATGTCAGGTTCCTCAGATCATGTATGAATGTGAGGAAATGCTCTCGGTTTCTGTATGCATTAGCAGATACATTCCTCATAAATGTGTCAGAAGGTAAAAAAAGGTGTCTCTGTTAGGATTTAGAATTAAACTCTTTCTTTGAGTGCATTGTGCCTGTAACTAATATCTGTGTTTGACACATCTCTGAGTTTGTCAAGATGTGTCTTGGAGATAAGACTCATAAGCACTTTTGGGGAGTGAGGGAAGGTTGCTAAAGTTGATTCTCTTCATTTTCTTTACTTTTCCCCCTTTTTAAATAATGTAAGCAAATAAGATGGCATTTTCATTTTGATATATGGCTTACATTTTCATAAACCCAGACGCTTCCCATTTTAGAAGTAAAAGTTGTCTTCATAAAGAAATGATTTGTTTGCTTCCAACTCATTTTCCCCTCTTTTTTTATACTTCCCATAGCAAATTCTGGATAGTGCACATTTCTGCTTTTGGCAGTCTCTGTAGCAAACCCTTCCAAGTTTAGTTTAGTTACTTTTTTTATGTCAAAAGGCATTTGCATGGGTTTACAGGCAAAATTATGGTTCAACATATTCACATTGTTTGCATGAACATCACTGTTTCATCAGACCATGACACTGGATTTGTTGCCATATTGCAAAGTTTTGTGGAGATGGCTAACTACCTGACTTTTTAAAAGAAAATAGCCTCAGCTGCAGCTTGCAGCTGTGAGGATGTCCTGGATACTTGCTAAAATTGAAGTGAAATATCCCACTCAGCTATGGTTCAGCTATGGTAACAGATATCTATAGAACCAAGCTTGATGCATTTTTCTTTTTCAAGTGAAGGCAGTCATGGGAGGGTTTATCTAAGATTCGACCAAAGGGTTTTATGCTTGAAAGCAAACCATTATCTACCTGTTGGTAAATTTATGTAGCATTTGACCACTACAGAAGTGATCCAAACCCAAAGGTTTTATATTGACTTTTCCTATGGATATTATGATGCTATGTTTGAATAAGGAAACCATCAAAGCAGTTTTTATATTTTAATTTAAATTTTTAAAGTTTAATTTTAATGTTTTAATTTAATAGATTTTATATTTTAATTTAATGTATCTTATTTTCTAGCTATCTGTTCTTATCTAAGATTGAAAGTATGTTACTGAAAATGTATATCATGTGCTTACCATCTTAAAAAACTTTAGAAGGAACACTGTGGTTTTATGGCCCCTTCTAGCATAAAGGGACTTAGCAAATGTTGTGGATTTTTATGTAGGGACCAGTAAAAATACATACTTTTCCATCTCTTTGTAAGAATGGAGGGGAGGTCTACTTTGATTAGTGCAGTGGGAAGTTGGCAGCACAGCTGGATGTTCTACTCACTGTTATCCAGAGAGGAGACTTAGTTAAAACAGAAAATGTATGTATTTTCCAGTGTCTCACCAGTATCCACTTTATAAGCAGGAAAGCTGTTTGGTGCCCACTGTAGAGTGGATTTGTGGTACATTTGACTCACAACTGGAAGGACTCTGGTGACATTGAGCACTGAGTGTGAGCCAGTAGGAATTCCCCTTAGATAACCAGTCTGCATCCCTACTGACCCAGCCTGGATAACACATAGAAGGAAGCTCTATTTTTCCTACAAGTCTCAAAATTTTCAGTTGTCTTTAGCTGTTCATTAGGAATGCCTGCCAGGAGCATTCTCCTTAATTCAGATGTCATTTTACATCTCCTTTCCATCCTTACTTTCTTAACAGAAAGGATGTGGATACCACCTCGACCTACTCATGGTGGCAGTGATGCTTGGTGTGTGCTCTATTATGGGATTGCCATGGTTTGTTGCAGCCACTGTGCTCTCCATTTCCCATGTGAACAGCTTAAAACTGGAATCAGAGTGCTCCGCTCCAGGGGAGCAGCCAAAATTTCTTGGAATCCGGGAGCAAAGAGTCACAGGGCTCATGATTTTTATCCTTATGGGCTCATCTGTCTTTTTGACAAGTATTCTAAAGGTAATTTGGGGAAGTAAGGGAAAGTTAAAGAATACTGCACTGAACAGTTCACTGTTGTTACTGTATTATCTAATGAATGCTCTTTCCAGGCACATTACTAACCAGCATAATGTTACAAAATGAGAGTTTAAAGTGGAATTCTAATTTTGCTTAATAAAGTGCCTAGCATTTTTAAAATAAAAAACTTGTAATGAAAATCTGGCCTGACTGAAGTCAAAGGGAATTCTGCCATTGGGCTGTATTCACACTTTGTCAATACTTTGGGCCCATGGCAAATTACCATGAAGCAGTCTCGTTATACCAATTTAAAATTTATTTAGATAATTTAAAAACATTTTGTGGTTTCCAAGTAATTTAAAAATATTTTCACAGTTGCAAGAGAAGTTCTATGATTTGTTTCTTGGAAATGAACAGAAAAATTATCTCATGCTTCCTGCATACTCAAGACAGCTCACCAGTGTCCTGAAAAAGGGTGTCTAGTCTAGTTACAATCATATATAATACCCTGTATACATGTAGTACTTTTTAAAGAATTATCTGGCCTCTGTGAAATCAGTGAGATTTTTGGCACTGGCTTTAATAAAACCAGAACTTAGTCTTGAATATTGTCGCAGTGAGGGCAATAAGCCCTTAGAAATTGTACTTGCCAGCAGTATTTTATTAAGTATATCATAAAGCCTTCACTTAGAAAACACACAGAACATGCATTTTGTGATTTAGTATTTCTAACAGATTCTATGGACATACCCATTTGCTTACACCGTTTATGCTGTGAACCTGAACATTTAAATAGTCTCTTTAAAAATCATTCCATCCATGGAATCATTCACCCATTTTAAATGTTTACAGGACAAAATATTACTTTTAGCAGTAAGAAGTATTTTGTGTCTCTTGAACAGTTTTCTGAGCTGTCTTTAAAGTAAAGAATTTAAGTATTAAGAATTAAGGCTTTCATTTTTTTGTGTAGTTCTGTTAATTGTATTAATAGGGAATTAAGTATATTGTAATAACTGGCCATGAGAGGAAAATAAAACTACAGAGCCAGATTCTTCTTTTGCTTTATACTCTGAGAAACATTATTAATTTATAATTGAGTGACTCTGAATTTACAACTTGTCTGATTAATGCAGGCATATGGCACTTCGTATTTCAACTGTTTTGAATGTCTTTCTAGAAGTGTTTAAAATTGTTAAGTAGTATTTAATATGCTCTTCTCTTTCTCTGCTTGTTTGTGCAGTTTATTCCTATGCCAGTGCTCTATGGAGTGTTTCTTTACATGGGTGCTTCATCTCTAAAGGGAATTCAGGTAAAATGGATTTATGATGAGTGTGTTATCGATGATGCTTTCTATAAAAAAAATTACCATTCTTCTTATATTATTGTATTAGTTTTTGTGTATAATCTTAAAGGAATGTTGCCAACCTTAAATTTTTGAAAGTGTCTTCCTAAGAGGAAAATGGATTCTCTCTAAATAGAGTAGAGGTAATGTGTTCAGTTTTACCCCCCTATTTTTGGGTGCTGATTTTTCTGTTCTCTCTTGTTATCAAGAGAATTTTGCTGAGCCTAAAAACTGAGTAATAACTATCAGGGGCTCTTGCCTCTCTGCTGCCTGCCCATTCTCTTGCTTGCATGCTGCCTTTTCAAGCTCCTTTGCAGGGCTACATTTATCTTGAACTTTGCCTTTAGGGCAAACTTGCCCTAAAACTAACATAAGTGAAATTTTGAAGGTCTTCCCTGTGCAGATAAACACTCCAGGCAGGGAGGGGGAGCTGTTGCAAGCCACAGCACCTCAGGGGTGAAGGGTCAAGTCCAGTGGAAGGGCAGCATTCCTGCAGTGGCCTCAAGTAGGAGTAGCTGGCAGAAAGCTGGCATTCCAGCACTCAGGTTGGGGTTGTGCTGTGCTCTCTTTCTCCTGGCTGACTGCAGCATGAAATGGCACAGTGTCAAATCCTATAGCCCACGAGGCATCAACACACCTTCTGAGACAATTGAGAAATCACACAGTGAAAACACAAGTTACACTGTGTAAAAGGTCAAATACAAAAAGCAAAGAAAATTTCTGATTTTTTTTTCATTACATTTGGTTGCAACTTACCTCCATTTATAGGCAAAACTGGGATTATTTTTTTTTGACTGGTGGTCTCTATTCAGAGACCCTTCTTTTATAACTTTGCCTATCTCTTATCCTTTGGGTTGATACTCTCAGAAGTGGAGTTTGGCTTTTACTGAGGTTTAAATAATTTCAATTTAATATGGTTCAGCTGTTTCTCAGAACAGGGGTATGAGAAAGTACACTACGCTATTGAGGAGTGTTTTTAAGACATGCTGAAATCTGGCTATCTTTACTTGGAAAAGTGATAGCATCCCCCTCCTTATCTTCCTCCTCCATGCTGGGATAAGGAATAAAGATTTGATAAGATGGCTTTTGTGGGAGGATGTGCTTTTTGCTGTTTCTGTGAAAAAGGAATATACTCAAATCTGGCTAAATTATAAGCCTTTAAAAAAATGCAGTTTGCACATGCTCAATAAAAATTTCCAAAACTTGTCATTGTTGAAGGCTGTGTGAATATAGTATGGCTCATCCATGCAGGGAGAATTGGTGTATCACCATAATCACTGTGCCGTGACATAAATGTCTCAGGTCAGTATGGAGCCAAATAGGTCTGAAAAATAGGACCTCTCACAGACATTCCTAGCAGCTTTCTGGCTTTCATTCCTTTTTTTCTGGTTTTGTGAATAAAGTGAAATATGGAGAAGAAAACAGCCTGGGATAAAGTGTCTGGTGAAGTAAAAGAAAATTGTTCATTTGCCGGAAATAAAAGACTGCAGAGGTCCCTCCATGAACAGCTTTTTATGTGCCAAAGGAGGTAGAGCTCAGTTGTTGAAAAAGGAGTCTAGGATGTATTAGGAAAGGAGTGTGACAGTGCACATGCCCAACAGGATCAACCAGCTTCCATTCAGTTGGAGTCACAATTGATTCAAGACCACTCTGGAGTCTGGCTTTGCCTGATGTTAAGAGTTCATGATTTCAAAATAACCACCTTCTTTTTGTGTAACACCCAGTGTAGTAACAATGTGTGTGATGGCCAAAGAACAGGGTATTTCCTGCAGTATAGAATGGAGAGAATGTAAGTCAGCAGAGTTCAGTGTCTCAGCACACCTGCAATACAACCTGGGGAGGCACATGTGTATTCAAATGGAAAGGCACTGAAGTATGACTGAGTAATTAAACTCTGCTTAAGTGACACGTTTCTTGTTCTTACTCTGATGGCTCAGTGGGGAGAAGACAAGTCCTTTGCCACTGCTGGACTAGTCTAGATTAAAGCCTTATGGTTGTTACTGAGGGACTCTCTTCTGTGCTGCTGAAATGATGCAGTTTTTGCCTTTAGAATAACAAGCCAGATTCTTTGGATATTCAGGATCTCTTAGGCAGTGTGTGAATGCCAGCATAGATGATCCTACACCTCCTTTTGATCCAAACGTGTAAAATTTTCTCTTTCAGCTTTTTGACAGGATAAAGTTATTCTGGATGCCTGCAAAACACCAGCCAGATTTTATTTATCTAAGGCATGTTCCTCTTAGAAAGGTCCATCTCTTCACTATAATTCAGCTGAGTTGTCTTGTGCTTCTCTGGATTATAAAGGTTTCAAGAGCTGCCATTGTCTTTCCTATGATGGTATGAATTTTTTTATTTCCTCTAAAAATTCCTAATTATTTTCACTTGTGGATAATTATTATTGAAGAAAAATATAATTTTGGACAGTTAATTATAATGTTGCTTTGATTCTGTGTTCAAGGAAAATTTATAATGTATTAAGTAGTGAAAAATTTGACATTTAACCTGTGCTTTGAATCCTATGTGTGGATATCCCAACTTATATTCTCTTAGGGAAAATTCTTCTCTTAAAGAAAAAATACTAAGATTTATTTGACATTTTTTATTTAAGGAATATTACTAAATCCTGTTACAGAAAGAACATTCACTCATTAAGGAAGACTGCTTACTGAACTGAGGAGCCTAACAGTTCTGTGTCTTGGGATAAATAATGGTTTATTTATCTGCTGCTTAAGGGATTTCTCTGATGATAATAGGAAATAGAATATATTTACTGACCTCAGTGATTGTTATGCTTCAAACCATACTTCATTTGAACAAAGAAATAGCAGCTGTTAGCTTATTCAAACTAAAGGATAAAATTCTAGCTACAAACTGGTCACTTTTGAAAGAATTCCTCTACAAGTCTATTTGTCTGTTTTACTTACTTAATTTCCTAATTCTTTAAATTAATATCTTTTCAGGTCCTAGCTTTGGTATTTGTCCGAAAACTCATGGATTTCTTTTTTACCAAGCGGGAGCTCAGCTGGTTAGATGATCTGATGCCTGAGAGCAAGAAAAAGAAACTGGAAGATGCTGAGAAAGAGGTAGGTCATGGTTTCAGGTTTCTTTGTCTGTAGCAATTTATCAATTTCTCCTTCAGACATGTAGAGAAAATTCTGTAAGGCACATTCCATGTACCAAGCAGACTTGTTAACAGTATCTAATTGATACTGTTAATTGATCTATCTACTTGACATATATGACAACTCTATCTAATTGATACAGTTGTCATATTTTGCATGAGTGCTTTTAAGGTTACAAATCTGATAGGCTTAGGTGGGGATGTAGATTCTTAGGCTGCCATACTGTCATATAAAATATTATCCACAGTACTCCTGGGGATTGCTTCTGAGACCCACTCAAATGGTGTGCAGAGATGAACCTATGCCTGTAGGAAAGCCCTCAGATCCCAGCTCTGGGGCACTTGGACGCTGCACTGGGCTGGGTCTCATCCCTGCAGGAGAAGCTGAGGAAGGCAGTGCAGATTTTAAGGTGTGTGGATGTTCCAGCTGCCTCTGAGCCTTACACAGGGCACAAGACATCACGCTGTGCCCTTTCTCAGCAATGTCATGACCCTGTGCAGTGTCCCAGTTACACTCTGGGCCAGAGCTGTCCTTCTGCTCCTGCAGAAACAATTCACTTTGAAATGAAAAGGTCAGTGACCCCGCTAACCCCGTTAACCAAATGCTCAGACTTGCATCCTGTGGCATTACCACCCAGGTGGTTGTTTCAGATCTGGACTCCTAATCTATTTCAAAGAATATACTTTTCAGATAATTCCTTATCAACTTGAAAATTATCCTTAAGAATGCCCTGGGACATGATCCAAGACCAGTGAAATATGTGTGTTAAGGCTTCCCATTAGTAGCTTTATTTGCAGAAATAGGACATCAGCTAATAATTTGAATGGGTAACTACACAAACTAGATTACTCTGCTTTTAAGATTGATTCTTCTGTGACCTTTGACAACTCCCTGCCTCATCCTTAGCCTGGTAAACTCTTACCTTTGATTTCCTTGACACATTCAACATACTGTCATGGAATATATTTTGGGGGAAAGATTTTACCTATAAGAAAAAAATCCAGATGATTATTTACTATTTAGTATGTGCCTATAAAACTACCAGGCTGAAATTAAAATATGTGAGTCATTGTTTTCTGCCTTGAATCAAAGCAGACCAGAGAGATGTTTCATCACGGTGTCTGTTGTCATCACAATTCAGAGTAACCAGAAGTAACCAAGGTAGCTCTCTTCATGTGGGTCTGGTTATTGGAAAGAATTCCTTGTTATACTTATGTTTTGCTTATATGTCACTTTCCTTCCCTTGCTTGATAGGATAGCATCAGAAAACAAAACTGGGAAAATCTACTGGCGTTACTTTATTTCATTCACTGTCTATTTTGAGAGGTTATTTTTACATATTTTGGCATTTCTAAATATTTAGAGCTATTATTAAAACTGTTCAACTGTCAAAAACTTATGAAGCTGTGAAGCCTGGAAATGACAAAATTAACTAGTAATAAAAAACTTCTGACATGTAGCCTAAGGAATTAATTGGAGAGTTGCTATCACACAGCTTTTAAAAATAGAAGTATTCTACCCACAAGAATATTCAGAAATGTAGTTGACAGGATCTGAAACTTACTTGATTGGATCCTAATTTCATCACTTAAGTTGTTTTTATATTTTTAGGCCATGTTTTTTTCAGGGCTTTGTACATTATAGTGGATATGATACGTGCCTTCTCCTCACAGACCTCCTTTGGAAGCCACTTTGATGTTAATCAATTAAGTCTTTCTGAGACAAGAATGAACAAAGAACTTTCCCATTTGAAGAAAAAAAATATTGTGACTTTTGAAATAGTTATAATAATCAAGCATTGAAGAAACAAATTTCTGAGCAGAGAGAACTTAAATTCTACTATTTTGGAAAACTGTACTGGCTCTTGCTGCTAATACCAAAAACCAGTGTTTGTGATGCACGTGGGGCTTTGGTGATCTGCCAGAAAATGATAAACTCTCTTTTTTAGCCAACCCATGCGTTCAGACAGGCACTGGTGAAAACTGTTACAAAGGGAAACTGTTATAAAGGGAGGAAGCTGTGGAGGTCTCTGGGTGTCTGTGGGGCTCACACACACACTGCAACAATTTAGAGCAGGATTTGATGGTCACCTTCCTGCCAAGGCTTGTTAACTCCTAGCTGTGCTTATCCTGACCAAGGGTGTGGACATTGGGAATCCTCTTCTGGAGGTTGTTTTCCTTTGTTCTTGCAGGCAGGACATGGCACTTGAGAGCTGCTCCATTCTTCTCCCCTCCTGCTAAGGCAGATTTGCTAAATTTGTAATTACTTTACATATGGTTTTTGGTAGACTTATCTCCTAATTCTCTTCAAGTGAAAACTAATTTTGGGTCTCTTGTTTCATTACCTTTCACTGAAAAATCAGTATTAAAATCAGTATTATCAGTATTAAAACTGTGTGTACAAACTTAAATAATCTTCCCTAATTTTTGCATGTAAACATCAATGCATGTATACTGTTATCAGTGTTATTTAAAATTCACCAGACAGTTGTTCACTCACTGTTAATAATTCTCCTCTTTATTGTTATAAAACAATGCTCTATTTGGCATTGGAAAATACCATTAAGTGAAGATACAACTTTTAAAATAGAAGGTTTTAAATGTCAACTATTTAAGTAAAAGTTGAAAAGTATCTTACTTTAAGAATTTCAAATAAATACTTAAAGAAAATGGAAAGATGATTAAAGTACAGAAATTTTACCTTTCACAATTTCATATCCTGTCTCATGTCTAAATTCCTTTGTTCCAGGAAGAGCAAAGTATGTTAGCAATGGAAGAGGAAGGGACTGTTCAGTTACCGCTAGAAGGACATTACAGGTAAAATATACCTTTCCTCTTTTAGGTGAGTTGCAATTAAATAAAGTAAATTTGCCACAATATTTATTCATAATTCTTACTGAATATCAGGAGAATGTTTGGTACAGATAGGTGAACTGAACCATACACTGCAGCATTTAACAAGGTCAGCTCTTTTCTAGTCTTTCCACACGATCTCACATTCCCTAGTAAAAAGACACGCTAGCTGGAAGCCTTCCATTGGACAGGACTGCAGGATCAGACTGTTCACAATGAGCTTTGGCTTCTGACATGCACAGTGCAAAAGGAAGATGTAGAGCAGGTCAAACCCTTCACCCTGATGCAAGCAGGGATCCAGGAAGGATTTTGAAAACGCTGCAGAAAAACTAGGTTCTTACAGTATTACATTGTAAAACATTCTGATTCAATCCTGTTATGTAAGATAATGAGTGAATCAAGAGCTGTCCTGGGTAGATAAAGCATAATGCAGGGTTGACACAACTAAAAAAGCATGAACATCTACGTTATAGATAGTAATAATACATGTTGCTAGTCCATAAGAATGAATATAATTTAAAGTTTTCAGAAATAAATTCTTAATAAAAGTTTTGAAATATCTGGTGACAGAAACCTCTGCGTGAATGTGCATTCATAGGAACATCATCTCTGAGTGGCCTTCTCTCTAATATTTTAACACAGTTACCATAATGTCTCCTAATGCAAATCAAGAGATTTGTAACTGTCTCTGAAAAATCCCAGCCTATTCCTTTTAACTCATCACACTACTAATGGTCTGGTTATTTTCTTGTTTTGTCCATACGTTCTTGTTGTAATTTATATTAGCAATATGTAGCTTAGTTTATCTTGCAGTGTGATCTCTGTTGGTCTCCATTGTGTGTTGACATTGGTAGAGTTGCCTGAGTAATACCTAACTCTGTACTGTAAGGGTTGCAGTCCTGTAGCTAAAAGCAAGAGTCAAGATACTGGTGATTAAAGTGGTTCCCCAAAACAAACAGCAAGTTTACTGAGGGCTTACTGAATGCTAAGTAACCATGAAGTCAGGAATAATGTACAGGCAACCCCTTAAAACATTTAAGTGTATAAATACATGTTTGGAGCAGTCCAGGTAAAGCAAAGAGCATAATGGCTACAAAGTGCTACTTAATACTACTGATTTGCTTAATTTGGGCATTTTTATTAGCTCTATTAAATTAAATATAAAAAATTTTTTTTTCTTAAATATTTTATTTTGTTAAGGCTTTTCATTGCTTTTAAAATAGTTTTAAAAGTAGGTGGAGTTTCAGAGCATAAGTAGGACCTTTTGGGATTGTGTTTAATCCAGTGATGCCACTTTCATGCTGTGAGATCTTAGGCAGTAGTTAATTTCACACTTCTTTATTTTTCTCTTCTTTATTAGTTGGTAGTGACACAATAAATTTTATTGATGTTACTGTGATTAATTGCTGTTGGAGGAAGAAAATACTTTATAAGATGCTAAGATGTTCTGAGAGAGTATTTAAGTAATTGTTCAGGACTTCTGAAGTTTAACATAGTCTCTTAACTTATATTGCACTTATTCTCATCACTATCAGTTTTCAAGGATTTTTATTGAGTTAATAAGTAACAAGACTGATTGCTGATTGTTTTATTGTGTATTTACTTTCATTCTTGTCTAGAGATGACCCATCTGTGATAAACATTTCTGATGAAATGGCAAAAACTGCTGTGTGGAAGACATTGTTGATATCCTCAGAGAATGCAAAAGATAAGGAGTCAAGCTTTCCTTCTAAAAGGTCTTAATTTTTTTAAACTTCATTATACTTTATATATTGATGTCAAACCAATATTATAGTATTTTACTAGGGATTAGAAAGATTTTTAGCATTTTGCAGTTTTATTTCTTATGTCCAGTCGTAATATTCTGAGCTCAAAACACAAATTCACTATTTATTTAAAAACATAAATCACAAATATTTGCATGGTACTTAGTTATGCTCCAGTGGAAAATGAAGCTGAGCATGCCTGATGCTTGTGTAATGAACCACCAGCCTCCACCTGGATATTGCATTTGTTCTGCTTGCTTTTGTTCTTTCCTCTTGAGAAAAAAGTGATCATCACTGCCCTGGAAATAGCTGTATGAAGAACCCAGTACTCTGAATGCAATCTAATAATATTTGGAGTGAAAATAATTTTATGATTGCATTATTTCTTTACATTTTTCTGCCTACTTCACTTGTACTCAAAACAGTTAAAGAATCTTAGAATTTAGTCCAGTAAAATGAAGACACATTATTTTATCTGTGCTACAGAGTTACGACAGGAATAAGAAAATATTAAATTCAAGCATAGTGTGATTTTCTAAGAGAATTTTTTCCTCTGCTTCCATAAATTTAAAATGTAACTATTTTCTATTTAATTGTTTTGTATCACACTTCTGTCATAAGCTCCCCTTCCTAATCACTCTAGAAGCTGATTCCCCAAAGGTAAGACCCCGACCCCAACCTTTTCCTTGATTGTGTCTTCCAATTCAAAATGGTGTCACCTTGGAACCCAAATGAGTTGACTTTGTGTAGTTTTTGGGGAGACAAGATGAGAAAAAAATTCAAATAAGAATGTAAAATGTCTTCATTAAAGTCCCAAATATAGAATTTGAAATTTAGCCTGTATTTAAAATAGTGTATTTAAATAGTGTAGTATATCAAATGTCAAACTCCATTTATTCCTAGTCATCTTTTTTAAAATGCAGAATTATATTCTGCCCATTTCTAAATATACTTTTCAAAAGCCTATGTTTGAAATAGCTAGTCATTGTTTCAAGGTGAACAGATGCAGTAAGAGAACACTTATACTGATAGTGTTTTTTAATTTTGTTACCCCAAAATGGCATGCTGCCTTTCAGAGTTGTTCCTTTCCCTGTCTGCATAGACAAGACTGAGCAGTTGATGACCAGAGAACCTTCATTTCAGACACCCATGGAGCAGCCCACTAATGTGGTCATTTTGATAATATTTCACTGAGAGTCAAAATAGCCCAGTTCTTGTTTGCCTTCCACGCAACACATGGACTGAAAAGGATCATGTCACTGAAATCAGTGTGGTGCATGGGAGGAGGATCCACTGGAGGGTTTTCTTATCCAAATGCCTCTGCTGTCCAGGCTGTGAAAGCCTGGAGAAAAAGAGAAAAACCTGATGTGGTACATTCACAGCCGCTGGGTACAGAGGAGTCTTAATTTTCCTGGTGGATGTTGCTTTCGTTGGTGGTATGACAGATGCTGTGAATGTGACCCTCTGAACAAAGAGCATCCACATAGATTGTGGCTCAGATAAGAGATTTGCCCTTTAAACTGCAGTGAAATAGAAACTAATGAAATAGAAAATAATTTTCTAAAGATCTAATTTTCAATTTGTTCTTGTATCTTTGCTCGTGAAAACCAAGACTCAGGAGATAAGATTTTTCTGGTTTTAGATATTAGTGTCCTATTATAAACAAACAGCTTTAAAGACTCTGAAATCCTGCATTTTCAGGTACTCTAGCTTGTCTCAGATTCTGAGAGAGGAGTAGATTCAACAAGCTTTAACCCTGAAAGACTTTTTTTCTGATAAGCAAAGCCATAAGCAACTTTAATCTTAAGTCATATTAGGGACAGAACTACAAAAATATTATAGAACATAATGCATGTATCATTAAATAAGATATAATTCAATCCTAGGTAACTAGTAAGGAAAAAAAAAGGCTTGGAATGGTAGCAGTTGTAAGGATAATTCTTGCAAATGATCAAGATCAGCAGTATTAGATTAACAATTTCTGCAGTGATGGGGTACCTTATCATAGAGAGGGAAAAAAATCTCATTTTGAAATAAATTTTACTGATACTTTGTGAAGTTCAACTACATAACATTTAGTATTCCCTTTCTGCTGTCAGTTCTGCTTCCTTATATCTCAAAATATTATAAGATGGGGATAATTAAATTGTGATAGTATACTATGATTTAATGTAATGCCTATTACGCAAGGCATTGACCAATTAACAAGAAGTTACTCATAGTAATTAAATGCTGAGTTGACTTGGCCAATTATAAACTAAGATCATCTACAAAAAAAGATTTTAGACAGGAAGGGTTTATACAAATGACTTCCCAGTCTGATGCATGGATAATTTCTATCACAAGATGTGCCCTGGCCCTGATTCTGTGAAGTAGCACAGTGTGAGAGAGATCTTACATCCCAGGCTCCTGAATGCTTTTACCTGTCTAAAGAGAGGACTTACAAGGGATTCAGTCAAGTTGCCTAGCCATAGAGGCACCTGAACTTTACAATTCTCCAACCTTTTTATTTTTGAAATTCTCAGGGACCTAAAAGTCTGCTTTTGAGCCTTTCTTGGTAGAATGGAACACCAAGGCACTTATCTGAAGCACAGCCCTCTTTGGTACATATAAATAAACATTCCTCTGTCTTTGCTCACAGTATTAAGCCCTTCAGAGAGCAATTTCAAAGCATATGCAGATCTGACCATGGACAGGAGATAGCTGGTCTTTTAAAGTATTTAAAAGACCAGCTGGTCTTAGCTAGTCTTTTAAAGTATTGGAGAAAGAGGCATCTGTCACTTTGTAGATGATATGAGTGAGTTTCCTTTTCCACCTGAAGATATGAAAATCCCACATCCCAGACCTTCCTGCTCAGGCGAGTTAGGCTACTCCCTTGGCAGGGAGGAAGAGAGCTCCAACCCCTTTACAGATCCACCAGTGAAGCGTTTTACTGGAAAAAGACTGGACTTGTCCTTTTTTTTTCAAATTTCTCAAGGCATTAAAGCCCACATCTGCAGGAGCTGCTCAGAGATGTGAATCCTAAATAGAAGGAAGATTTTCCTGGTATCCCAGAGGCACCTAAAACGTGGAAATATTGTAGACTGTAAGGCACACAACACCTCAGTGTTTGCTTGTACTAAGCACAGGTAACTCCCTGCCTGCTGTACTGCTGCACTTACAATTCACCCCCCTTGGAATTTGTTTGCATACCCTTTGTGTGCAGAAAGTGTAACGTACCCAATTCTATCACTGTTCTACAGAAGGTGACAGATTTGGCAGTTGAAGTGGCAGAAGTTGGTATTCTTTAGCTATTTCCATTAACACCTCTGGAAGCTGCCATAGGCATAGAAGTAAGCTTTGGCTGAACTGAATTGTATCCTTAAAGCAATTTTTACGTGAAGAAAAATGTCAAATGATTGTAGAATCGTGCATGAATCGCCGTAAGAATTTGAGAATTGATCTTGCTTTCTTTAAGCCTTGCGTAACTCAGCCTATTTCTCATTCATTCTAGTTAAGGAATTATTCCCATGAAACCTGGTAGGTTATGTGCTTGCTACAGGTTTGTTCTCAGAACCATCTGGTTTTCTTTAGATACCCTGCCACTCTTTGTTGAAGGCTTGATTTGCCTGTGTTGTGGAAGCCTCTTTGCATTTTCATGCTGTGATTGAGACTCATTGGAAGAACATGACTTTTTATTTATTTACACTGTTGTAAATTAGGACACTCACACACACAAAAAATCATCTGCTTTGCACGTATATTGCTTTCTGTAGGCAAATCAACATTGTTTTAACTGGAGAAAAAAAAAGCTGAATCCAAATTTGAACTCTGGTTTAGTGTTCTGAATTATACAGCTTGTGTCTGATCTTTCAGGCTTTTTTTTATTTCCTTATAATGTATACATGAAGAAGTATGTATTACACTCCACATGGGGAATATTGTCTCTGCCCATCCTCCCCAGACTTCTGCTCTCCCCAATCAAGACTGAAAGCCAAATATTTGTTGGATATTGGCTTGCATTACTCTAGTTCAGAAGCATTCCTCCTAAATGTACAGTTGAACAAGAGAATACATTTTAGAAACAAGAAATACTTACTGTGACCTCTTGTTTGTTCCATTTAAGAATGTCCCGGTATTGTCTGAGAACTGTACCATTACCATTATTTAGTAAATTAAGTTGTATTTGCCAAAAAAGTAAAAATAAGTGGCTATCTTTGCTTGCATGCTGGCTGTCTGTACATCTTAAGTTCTTTACCTACCTTGTCACTAAAATGCTGCCTGATGTCTTCTACACCATTCAGCACAGAAATTTTCACCTGCTTTCCCAGTTTGTGCCATGAAGCATGAAAAATAAAGTATCTGTGCAATGTTGGTTTTCAGGTAGATTATATATGTGGTTGTGTGTGTGTGATAGTGCTACCGTAACTCTATTTTTTTTGTTTCCCCTTTCATTTCCTAGTGCTGAAATCAGAAAAGAGAAGAAAGCTGACTCAGGGAAAGGTGTTGACCGAGAGACTTGTCTATGACTTGCTCTTCAAGTAATTTTTTACAAACGAATTAAAGGAGTGCCACAACCACTAAATATAAATTATTTACCTTGTAACTTTTGTCTTTCATCTCAAACTAGCACAGGTAATGTAGTGCAATACTTGTCTCATTTCACCTTGTCTACCTTGTCAAGTATCAATGTAAATGTCTGCAGTAGCCAATGCAAAAAATCTTTGTGTTCGTTGCTGATCTTGGCCATTTATCAGTACTTGTATCAGAAATGTAAGAAGCAAATTTCTTTCAAATTCAACTTTCCTCTTAATAGGTTTGTACTGTATTTTGCTACTTTTTCTGTGTGAGAATACTTAATAATCTTAATTCAAGATGAACTTGAAAACCCTTGTTCCAATTTTTTTTTTAATCACCTAACTAGTAAATGATTTCAAGAGACCCAAACTGACGAGCAAACATTAAGAAGTTTATAAAATAACAAGTGATCTGACCCTGTGAACAAACTAACAAGGATACAATTTCCTCCCTAATCTGTCCATTTGAAGTCATGGATTCAGTTTTGCAATGTGAATTGCAGGGTCAGATTATGTATTTGTGAAGTTTTCCTTGATTTAATACAGTGTATTTAATATTAAAATTTGTATGTAACTGGAACATAGTCCTATATATATATAAATATATATATATAAAATTATATATTAAAGCATTTTCTCACCTCAGCTAAAGAACACCACCACATCCTTTGATGTGAAACATGGGTACAGTATTTCTTAAAATGCAATTTGTGATTACGGTATCTTATCTTGTATTGTATGAATGTTGCCATGGTAGGCCAAACAAATGCATTTTGTCATTAATCAATCCATTATTTTATAATAGGGAAATTTTTGTAGATACAAACTATACCCCACATGCAGTTTTATCACCTGCCCAATAATCTTCCTTTTTATTGCCTAAAATTCAGCCACATAAAGGACATATTTATATTGTCTTCTCTCCACTAACAACTGTAAACCTCTTAGTTTCAGAGATTGTGTATAATAATTAAATGGGTATCCTGCTGTTGTTTTGTTACAGCTCTTTATTATTCCATCAAGTACATATTGATTAAAAGATAAAAACAACATTGCAAAGTAAAATGTGGCTTTAAGGCTATTACATTTTTTGTAATGGATTTTGTTACTGCCTGATCCTTCAAGCTGTTCTTTTGTGTAAAAGACTGCGAGATTAGGTGTTGAATGAATAGGGATGTAGAGCTGAAGTTTTATTGTGTTATTTGGAATTCACTGATTTTTAAATTTTTTAAGATAAATTTTTAAATTATTAAAATGAAAGCTAACTCTCAGTATTATGCTGTAACTTTGAATCCTAAAAATAAGAATTGTAGTCTTGCAATCTTCGTAAGAACTTATCCATAGGGCTCTAACATTCCCCAGCTTTCCCAAATATGCAAATTTTCTATACACCTCATGAACAAGTTTTCCCATTCAGCACATTTAAAGTATTCCAATGTTTTTGTGTGTGTGAATATGTATGTTTTACTACTTTAGCCATAAATAATTGCGTTTTGCTGCAAACTTAATAGGGTCACTGTTCTAAATTTACCTTAGCATTATCAAAGCCCATTAAAAGCCATTTTTATGGAGAAAAAAAAACATCTAATGGACGCAAAGAAGAATTCACATCTAATTCAATGTTTTGTATATGTAAATTTAGGAAAAAAATGCTGATGCATTAAGGTTAAATGCTTTGTTTTGTGTACTTGATGATAAATTGTAAGATACCAATTGTTTTAAGGTTAGTATAGAAGCTCAATACTGGTTTGTCCTGAAAGCAGCCTGATGGTGTTTTAACATGTTGCTGACTTTGTTACAGATAATGTATACAATCAAAATGTATTAGCTTCACTTGACCAACTCTTAGAATATTAAGAAATCAATGTATTCAATGGCATTCTGTATTTCTGTTCAGTATTTCAGAGTGGTTTTATTTTAAAACACTCTGGTTTTGCGTGAATTTAAGTGCTTTTCCAATGTTAATCTTAACGTTCTGAAATCACACACAATGTAAAGCAGATGTAGTGCTATATTTACTTCTAATTTCATATTCCTGCTCAAAATTACTCAACTTCTTGGATGTAATTTATTACAAAAGTTTATGTGTACATGTGAATAGACTACTGTGTTTTTCACAATTAAGATATGTTATGTGAAAATAAATATTTATCCTAACTAATTTTCAATTTTATTTTTATACTGCAAAACCCAGAAGAGGTTTACAATACCATGCAGTATTTGAAATGTCTACCTGACCTGAATGGGCATCACAAATTAATGAGTGGTAGTGCCCAGCATGGCTCTCTTTTCAAGTGGAATCTCACAGAACCATGCCAGGCTGTGAGTGTTGCTCCCTGGGTGGAGTTGGTGGTGATGTACTTGGTCTGACCTTAGCAGTAAGTGTGACACTGGGGACAGCTCAGAGCTCACTGTTCCAGGAAGAGAATGGGAATGAAGCTCCAATTTACTACTCATGATTTGGTCCCCCTTCCTCCTGAGACAGATGATGCAGACAAAGCAGGAGTAATTGGATCTTTTTAGAGATCAATAGGTAAGGTCACACAATTTAAAATGCTTCTGCTCTTCTCAGAACCCTAAATTTCTGCTACTGAAAAATTTAAGGCCACGAATCGCAGTACTACATACAGTATTGACTCCACCTCACTAAATCCCTTTTGAGCTTCTTCACCAGTTATTAAACCAAAGACTAGAAGTCTTCTAGCCTAAGAATGGTAACAGTGACACCTCAAGATTCTGCTGCTTCTCTTAGGATTTTACACGAAGTGTATTGTGCAAGAAACTTAAACATCCATTTCACATAAGAAAAAAATACAGAGAAAACCTGTAATTGGTAGATGTGCAACTGACTAGCATGTTGCAATAATTCAGGCACAACTGACTTCTAGCTTTGGACATTAACTGGAATGAGTTAAGTATTTTCTGTGGCCTCAGTTTTAGTTATTTACCTGTGCTCATGCAGTTCAAGCAAGTTGTCAGTTCCCTGAGGCAGCTCTATCATCGTATTATTTTTGGAGCTGAGGGAGTTCGACCACAGTGAAAAATTAGACACCAAATTGATGTTAATTAGGACACTTACTATAGCAATGAAGTTTTCTTTTGTTTTGAAACTTGTATCATCGTCTATTAGCAGCGTATCTTAGAAGTTGCTTTCCAAAGTAAGATAATTAGCATTGCATTATGTAATGCCTCGCAGGTAAGACAGTTAAAAGGGGATGAGGTATTGAGAGTACAGAAGAGTTTGCCAGGGAGATGCTAGAGTCCATTAATGTAGGTCAGATGTAAAGAATTGCATCTTAATGAAAGACCATTTAATTTCTAGTTTCACTTATTTTTTTTAATGTTTCTTTGATTATACTAATTCTTGCACTTATCTAATAAGAGCCTGGTGAAAGTAGTTTTTTGGATTACAGAAACACTTTTTTTTTTGCTTCTATGACAGTGTGAGTGATAACATTAAAAGAAATCCTAATTATTTACCCTTGCATACACAAGCCATATCATAATGATAATCTTTTCTTATAACCTGTCTCTGTTGCTGGGATCTACCTTATACTGATATAGGTTTCTTTGCCTTGAGTCAAAAGAATGAGAGATGTGATGATAAAACCTCTTGGAGATAACTGGCAACCTGTAATCCTGTAGAACTTAAACAGTGGTGCCAGTCTACATTAGAGCCACTACTCCCTTGAACCCAAGATGGTATTTGTAAAATTCAGCTCCAATGTGCTTCAAAAAAATGCCAACAAACAGAACAAAATCACCCATCTTATTTTGTGAGTCAAGGAATTGTTAGTTTTTGAAAACAAAATCTGATTTTCTATTTGAGACTTTCTCATTTAAGGACAAGCTGCACAAAGTGTCTTAACATTCTTCCCCATGCTTTATCTGTCTGCATGAGTACTTTTACATTCACACCTAATGTCACTAATAACCCACAATACAGACATAATCAGATGCTGGCATGTAATACCAAGAAGCTAAGTGTTAGATAATCATGTCACACTCCATTACATGATACCATTACGCAAAATCAGAAGCTTCACTGTAAATCATCCTCAAAATTAATGGGATTAAAAAAAAATCACGTGTCCTTTTTCTGAAGCAACATTTTCAATGATATGGACTACACCTCCTTTCATAAATGAATGTCTTTATTATTTTAAAGCAGCACAATTTTTAGTACAAGTGGATTGCATTTTTTCTATGCAAAATTAAGAAAACTAATCCTCAGATTAGATGGAGAAGCCTACCTGGAGTGCTGTAAAGAAAGCAGGTATTTATTGGTAGGCTGTAAGGTTTTGCCAAAGAGCACGTTCACAGGAGAGTGACAGTCCAGCCCTTGCTGTGACTGCTAGTTCACATTGTAATGTTCTATGTTTCAGGGTAAGAACCAGTTCCTATTCATCAGTACATGAGCAACTTCTACATTAAAAAAACAGGGCTCTTGCTCCCAGAGGAGATTTTGCAGTGCATATTCCCAGCGTAGCAGCCATTTTTAATATAAAATAAGCAAAAAATCACAGTACTATATGATAGCACACAAAGAAATTCAGTGGCACTGGTTTGATTAGGTATCATTCAAAATCTTTGGTGAAAACTGGTTATGTGCTTGCCTTGCAAGAGTTCTGTAACTGTAATACAAGAGATTGCAGAGCAAACACACTCTCTTCAAGAACTGCAGTGTAAAGTATTTCATTCTGCACATATTAACATTGCAGTATTCCTGATAACCATTCTAAAATAATAATTATCAAGCCTTATGAATTCCTGCAAAAATGTTTCTTCATTATTTTCACAGAAATTACCCCAGGGTTCATTTCATTTTTGATGGAAACATTATTATTATTTTTTTTATTCTGTGATGTGACATTTTTATCATTCCTTTCTCTAATATACAAACTGGATTGTTCCTCTTTTAGACTGAAATATCAAAAGATAATTACTCAAGCAAGTACCATGCTTCCTAGAAGTCTGCAACATCATTCTGGTGATGTTAAGACCTGATTAAACAGTCAATAAAAATGCAATAGTTGCTTGGCAACAGGAATCATTACAAAGATTAGCACTTCATTGTGTACACCGGTATCCCAAGAGCTGACTCGTATCTCATCTTGATTTATACTGGCTCAGAGTACATTATGTGAGAGTTTTCTGGAGAAGTACCATCACTAACAAGCAAAATGCTACTGCAGTGAGAAACACTGCTTTATGAAGTGGGTCATGTGGGTGTAAATATGCTTATGTGCTTGACCGGAGATGGAATGGTCTTTGTCAGTGTACCACTGTGTGAAAGAGAAATACAGAGAATATTAGTTGCAGCTACATCTAAATGATATAAATCAAACATGACAGACATAAAAACCTGTGCAGCCATTTAAAATGATCCTAGCATGAGGCTTTCAGCATAGAGGCAAAGACATGATGGGGTAGGAAGCTGCTATGACACTTAAGCTCCTTCTTTGCGTGTGGGACATGCTCTTTTTATACTGAAGCTGTAAAAACAACATGTGGCTTGTCCACATGGAGGGTAGATTCAAATGTTCAGTTACAAGGGATGCCTGACCTCTCCCTCTGTATGTCCTCTGAGTTTGGCTGAAAGAAATCATGCACTTGGCCTCCTTCTATACACCATCCTCTCTAGCACTGCTCCTCTAGGGCTAAGAGAATGTAGGAAAGGAAGAGCTTGCACCTTAGTCTGAGAACTTCCACGCTCAACATAAGAAAGGGCAAATAACTGCTTGTCTGATAAGTACAGTAAACACCAGATGAGATGGACAGGCTATCTGGGATTTTGCTGAAGCCAACCTTTCCTTTTACCCTATCTCTAAGACAATATTCATTGCACTTGGGTATATGCAAAGGCTGGGACTGGCTATTTGTCTGAGACCTACAAAAATTTTAAGAAAATAAAAGATTAGGTAAAAAGAATCAAATATGAGAGGGTGTTGCTTTACAGTTTTTCTTGTGCAAAAATAGAACACGTGCTTTATGTTCACATTTCAGTTACTGAACATGAAATGCAACTTTATGAACTATCATTTAAGAAGGCAATGAATCTATACCTTACCACAGGGAGTTTATGTTATTATTCCCATTTGTATAACGATAAACAAAACAGAACCATACCATTGCCTGAAAATCCACTTCAGCATCAACAAGAGCTTTGGAAATCTGTGCTGCTTGCTGAAAGTGAACATTATCTGAAAAGTGGAAGAGGAAAAAGGTAAACAAAAACTGCTTCTGTAATACTCTGGGGGAAAAGCAAAGCAATGTACACACTAGACTCCCCAGCACTGCTGACTGAAACACAGATTAGTTGCAGAAATCGGTATTATTTTATTGACGCAAATGTAACAGCCTTGCCCCTTCATGCTTTTGTTTTGTCAGTAGTAGAATTGCGAACCTGTCTGTAATACTAAAATGTCTAATTAACTGCAACTCACCATCTGCTGTTCCATGAATAAGGAGATATTCAACTTCCCTGAATTTTTCAGCTCTGGCCATTACTGTTGAACTCTGAAATTAAAGGAAAAAAAAGAAAAAAGGTGCTATGACTTGCTACCAACTGAATTTGATTCGTGTTGACACTGTCTGGGGTCCCTCAGCTCAAACCAAGCACAGCCCTGCTTACCCCCCTCTGAAGTGCCATGGGACACGGTCACACATGCAGGGCAGGGTGCCCACACTCCAAGCACCCCACACCTGCCTGCAGCTGCTACCAAGGTCATGGTGCCAAGGAACAGCGGCTGCACAGGGGAAGAGCTCTGCAGTGAGGTTCACGTTCAATCCATGTCCAGCATGGTGGTAGCCTGCAGCACACCGTGTGCCATAGGTTTTCTGTTTGACTGCAGACAAGTTAAAAAAAATGTTGCCATGGCAACAGCGCGCCCCGCGAGAGCAAGGAGTAGATCTTGCAGAGGCTACACATGTTATCTTCCCCACAAGGTTCACCTGCAGGTAAGGCACCAGAGCTAATACTGCCTCAGTCTCCAGTAAAATTGGGTAACAAGAAGTTTAGAAAAATGTGCTCTCCAAATATGAAAGAGAAATGCCTGAGCAAAAATCACTAGACCAGATCTCTAAATAGAAGTCAAGCTACATTTTGGGAATGGAAACACGATACAGTGATGAAAAGATGAAATAATCAGCAACTATGATTAATCAAAGAATTTAAAACATAGTAACAACTTATTCCCTAGAACATTCTAGCCCACCTAACTTGCTACTGTGACTAAATAATGAAGACAGTGAGGATTGCAGATAAGATTTTTAATTTGGGCAAGGAAAGGGAGTAGGATGGTGCTCTGCCGTGAGCAGTGAAAGAAGAGGAACAACAGGGACAAGAGATTTTAGGCTTGATAAGACAAGCAGTTAATCTGGCAAGAAAAAAAATACTTAAAATTATGAACAGAAGAATTTAGTGACTTGCTTTTCTTCCTAGTTTTGTACTAAGGCTGTATCCTTGCACAAGGATTAGTACCCCAAAAAAGTCGAATACATTATACTGCCAAGACAAGAAGCTTTCTGACTTCCTTATGTCTCTTGTACACTCATGAATCATTAAAACAAGTACAATTATTGAATCTCCTTTGTCATGGCAGAATAGTGTACCAGAACCCTTCCATACATGAAGTAAGTTCTTTGCATGTATTCAATGAAATCTAAAAACCAAGTTCATCAGAGAGGGCAAAAAACCCCTACCCTCCAGTCTGTAACACTGCAGTTGCCCTCTTTTGATAGTCGTAGGCTAGAGAGCACCAGAAATCCAATATATGGAAATCCACCAAGAGTGGAAGCATGATATTTTCCATTTAGATGATTTGGTATCATGGAGTAAGAATAAGTGCCAAAATATGGAGAAAGCACTTTGATGCACTGAAGAGCACTGGTAAACCAGCTGACCAAAAGAACAAATGAGAAAGAAATGGCCCAGTGAGATTAAAGACAAAAAAACCACCAACACCAAAAAAAAAACCCCAAACCAACCAGTATCCTTTGAGTAAATAATTTCCCACATGTGCAGAGGGAAAATGGATAGACCACCTTGCTAGGCTTTCTTGCAGAAAAGCAATGCTGTTTTAAGTAAACCTTCTGTGAGTGGAAGCCTGATTTAAGCTACACTTCTGAGAACTTGACTTGGCAAAAGCAGTTTTAGAAAGAGGATGTCACCATTTTTCCTCTTCAGGCATTAAATAAAATAAAGTTATTTGTAAAAATACTTCAGAAAGAAGAAGCATATGAGATACCTTCTCTGCTTTTTTATCACTGGTGATAGCTCACTTGCTGTACTCACACTTGACATGAAGAGTCCCTTCCCTAAAACAAGCTTTAAGGACACAGTACCTTTGTGTCCTTAAAGAAGGTTGCAAGATAGGGAGCACTCTCAGGTAGGCACAGTTAGACAACAAAGCAACAGCAGCTGAACAAACCTTAAGTGGACAGCAAAAAAATACAACTCTATTTACCAGCTCTGTTTTACAGTTACACTGCTAGGACAAAGGCTTTGAAAAGGTAACATGAACAAGTACTGAGAATTAGGCCCTGCTGAGTGTAACTGGCTTTTCTAAAGATCACACAGCAGTCAACATTTTATCAGCACTCCACAAACAAGTTAAGGTTTGGCTGAAATTGAAGGTCTCTCTCCCTTTAGCATATTCTCAGATAATAGAACAAATGTCAAATCAGTACAAGATGGCATATTTACAAAATTGTACCCTGTTTTGCATAACCTAATGATGCAGCAGTTCTTAAGGACTGAACATTTCAAATCTGCTAGAAAAAGATTGCCAAATCTATGACTGTTTCAAACACTTGCCAAAAGCATATCAAATTCAGAGTGAACTGCAAAATAATGTTCTCACAAGTTGAACAGTCTCTTCAGTATGCTTTACATGGCTACTGCGTCTGACCTCCAGAGCTCTGCCCTGATTCAGTCTCAATGAAACATCAAAGGGATGTTTCTTCCAGGCCACCAGATTCTCTGCCATTCAGTCTAGGATTATATTAGGAGCACTAGCCATGCTTGTTTCTCTCTTTTACAAAGCTCTAATTTTTAATAGTTTACAACTACATTAAAGGTACTGAACAGACCTAATTAGCCCACTTAGGAGTGTGAGTCCTCCCTCAGACTTGACTCCTGACAAACAATATTTAACATCTCACCTTCTCTGCCTTCCATAAAGTAAAACCTAATGTCACAGTAATACAAAGGCAGGATGTACCCCTCTTACCACACCTAGTTTCTTGAGTCTATATATTCAGTCATTAATAATACTCTACATGTTAGGGATGTGCCTAGCAGTGCTCATCTTCTCCAAGCAGGTGTGTATACCATCTCATTTCTTTTAAATCAGGGTGCATACTACAGTTTATGCAACTTTTCACTTTTCATGCCAGCTTTACAGCAATGCAGCAGGATAGAGAATATATGATGCAGCACACAAACCTGACAGCCAGAGTTAGCAGTGCAAGCTTTAACAGCTTCAGCTGTATGTACTAGCTTTCAGTACAGATTCTGCATTCACCTCAAAAACCATTCATTTCAGCAAACAGCTCTTGTCAGTGTCAAGGGGCCAGGAGGCTGGCTATTGGGACTGGGACATGGATCAAAGGGGCTGTAAGCCAGGAACATACTGGGCTGAAGTCAGTAAGGGTCTTCAGCAATAACAAAATCCGGCAACACAGTCACTGAGGCCACATGAAACAACAAACTCACTTCTCAAGCTACCCCACCCTCCAGGTTAAAAGTAAAGTCCAAGTACCATATTTGGAGCTTTTAACAACAAACAAGGATTTAAGTTGCATTTTCCTTTCTCTAGGAGCAGCAGCGAAGTGTGACAATCTGATCTAGGCAATTACTCCTCCTCCATCTAGCCACCATTCTCCCCAATTAGTCCTCTGAGTAACACATTTGAAACCTTTAGCTCTTTGGTACTGGCAGTTTCAACGTGGCCATTGCCAGCAATGGATACCATGCCAAGAAAATCCGACTCCTGGCTTGAAAGGATTAAACAGTCCTCTGTTGCCATCTGTGCCGTGAAGCTGGTGAGTGACTTTGTGCACCCAGAGCGTTAACGTTCGTTCTGCACAGCGACAGGAACTCATATTTACACTGCTACCTCGCAGACCTCCTACTGTTCCCACTGCCTTAAAGAAACACATTTGGAAAAAGGCAGGCAGGAGGCTGCAGGCTGCTGGTCAGTTCCTGCTGGGCCCAAGAGCTCAGTGGTTAGAAGAGGGAGACAGACACAGTACCAAGTTGTCCAGCAGTCACCACCATTGTCCCCAATCTTGACCAGAATGTCTCATATAGCAGTTGACAACGCTAGAGTACTGTAAATATATGTCAAACCACATGTTTCAGTACATATATGTATGTATTTATATGTGTTATCATACTTTTAAAACATGTTATCATACTTTTAAAACACTGCAACAACCCCCACCCTTTCTTCTACCCATGACACCTTTTTAATGCAAACAACAGTGCTATCTGTCTTCTACCCTGCTTACCAACCCAAACACAGAGAATGCTCTATCTCCTCCTCTAACATCAATGTTTGTTCCAGTATCACCATGGCTGGACTGTGAAGCAGTTTTCTGTGAAACATTCCAATAACCAGGGCACAAAGTACCCCTCAGATTCCTCACAGTTCTCCCATAGCCACTGTGTTTTCACCTCAGCCTGAAGTTTCCAAAAACGTAACAGAACATTTGGCTGCTCTGCCCTGTGCCCAGACTACCTCTGATACCTGTGACTTCAAAAAGCCCTTGAGGCAACAAAAATCATCTGGCACATGGAAGAGCAAGTCAAATTAGATTAGAGCAAGTCAATTAGATTAATCACACTGCAACAAGGACGAACAATCTACATGCAATTTGCTTTCAGCAGGACAAATGCAAATTCCCTCACTCCTGTGCAAACTCTGGTCATTTTAGAAAAAGCTTTGGACACCCTCTGTTTATGGAGATGGGGCCAACATTTCAGTCCTGACAATGCTGGCTCTCAGTTGCTCTGCAATTTGATATCATCATGGTACAGACAGATTAGCCTACCTGTCAAGGTGTTCTAGTATTGAGGAGATTTTGCTTTCCCTGAAAAAAACCTGCAGATTCCTAAAGCAGGGAAGTTCACACAATACCCATTTAAAAAAAAAACCTTACATTTCAGAAAGAATGGGAGTACATTTGTTTTTGTGAAAAATGTTTAAGATAAAGTATGCTAAAGTATGCTCATGAACATATGAATTTTAAAACAAATTTGTTTCTTGGTAGTTAAAATAAAAGTTTTTACAGCTTATTTTACAGTCTGCAAAATAGACAAATAGAAGTGAATGTAAAAATAAAACCCAAAACACCAACAGACCAAACAAACAACAGAAACCCCACACCATTCACCAAGAGGAAGCTGCCTTGTGCAAATTCAAGCACATGAGACTACAGCCTCTAACAGCACAATGCAACAGTTCTAGCAGGAAAGAAGAAAAAAACTTATTTCTCCCCACAGGGAAAGAACTAAACTGTTTAAAGAACAATATACCAGTTTAGAAATGAAACAACACACAAAAAAGTGATCTCTTTCTTACATTATAGTTCTTCAGATTATCATTTTCTGTAGGAAGGCCCATGTATCGCTCTGTGTATATTGAATCTGAAATTTAAAAAATCCCAAAATTAGAATCTGCTACTTAATTTTCAGTCTGTCTACCATCAATTTTACCCATCAATACAAGCAGTAACAATGCATACTGGAAATCAGGTTTTCCACAATGAAGGATGTAGGTAACCATCGTTATTCAGAATAGTTAATCTTCTTGTTGCCATGGACACCTGAATGCTGAATATTAATATAGCACTTTGTGTCAGTGTTTCCTTATTGTTATTCTTTCAGTAATCCTAAAAAAATGACTGAAGATGTTACAGTAAATAACTAGCATCTGAAAAAAAATCTTATTTATTTTATCTAAATGTTTACTACCAAAAATCTATACTATGACAATATAGTAGTATATTAGGATTCAGCTTAAATGAAAAAAAAGTATCTTTGCCATTTTACCATTTGCAGATTTGCAGCTTTGTTTTAAACCATACAAATGAATGCTCTGCTGCCGTATTCTAATGTCCATTTGACTTCTCATCAGAGTTGTTGCACTAGAGTTTTTTTATGCTGAATATGCCTCCATAATCCTTCATTTAACTAGGTAAAAGTGGAATTTTAGAGATCTAGATCATCAAAAAAATATATCTGGTCATACTGTAATATTCATGTCCAAAATATTATGAAGACGTCGCTATGTCCCCTACAGACTACTGCTACTGCCTGGCAGCATGATCTGATCTGCTGAATTAGCATTATACAGCCTCTGTGCTAGTTGCAGAATGATAAATTATGCCTTCTTTAGCAGAGGTTTGCCAGGGAAAGCTTTCCCTTGAATGTTTTTGGACAAATAAAAATGAGGAAAATGTTAAAATGTGTTCAGATTGTGCCAGCACCGATTCACAACTTCATATAGTCTTTTTAATCTGGGAGGAGGGCCCCTATAACTAGCCCATTTCTAGCCTCATGCAACTACTTAAACCTTATGCTCTAAAGGTTTGAAACATGTAGACACTTGTCCACTTGATCAGGTTTTTCTCACATCAAGCTATTCTCAAGATGAATTAGAATTATAAAATCCAAATTTTACATGCTAAAAAAACCCCTGACCAACCAACCTAAGGCAATTCAAATCCTATTCTGGTACTTTTAGAGAGCAAATTACAATGCAAGTTCAAAGTTAATCCTCACAGTTCATTCTTATAAGTGAAGTTTCATTTTGAAGACACAAAAGTTTAACTGCAATGGATTTCTGACACACAGTACTGTATGTCATCAAAGCAAATGCAGATACATTACAGCAGTACTACCAATATTACAATGATTTAGCCTTCATTAATGGTTAAAGAGATTACCCGAAGTTATGGATCTGACTTTTCAAAATGGGAAATAATATTTAGCAAATTGGTTTATTTTCAAAATGCAGTGGCCACGAGCTCATAAAAACAGACCAAGTGGCATTTACATGGCATCTAGTAGATAATCCAAAGTTCTGTGCTATGAACCCACACTTTGCAGCGTGTGCACTGGAAGACATATGGGAATCCTTGTAACGAGGAAGCCCTCACATACCATAATATTGCCAGCGTGACACGGGGGCAACCGCTATTCCACACTTGAACACGCCGCTCCCAGAGCCAAGCACCATGGAGGTCGCATATCCCCCATAAGACTGAGAAGAAAACATTGCTGTTATTTTAATCAGAAGGGAAAGGATGGGGCCCATCTGCTACACAGTTCATCAGGCATTTATAGGATCAGCGTTTTTCATATTAATGAACTCCATGCTGAATTTGGGTCAGATCTCAGCCAGCCTGCTCGGTCGGGGAAACAGGCACCAAACAGCGCATGGCAGCTGTGGCACTGATGAATGAGAGCCTGATGGGGAACAAGGGCGCAAACGCTGCCGAACTGTGACTCAGCTGGGGATGACTGTGCTTGGTAGCACTGTAGGCAGCAGCAAAAGACAGGAAACGAGACACTGCTGAACCGCTGTGTCCCTTCCCGTGCTGGGGGAGTGGGTGGAAGCAGAGCTCTGGCCCACAGTCTGCTCTGATGAGTAGTTGCAACAGGGCGTCCAAAAATTTCCCGCTCCCTTGGAGCAGGCCCATGGTAACTCGCTCCCTAACTCTCCTCCAAAGTGTCAGGAGCAAGACTGTGACTGGAGAGTGTAGGATCTGCTGAGTCTGTGGGAGGAACTGTGCAACAACACACTCTTTGCTATACACAGAAAATTTACTCACAGTCTAGCCTGATACACTGAGTAAATATCTGACACACTTGAGCATCCAGGCAGCAAGATACCTAAACACTGTCACCAACCGCCCAAATGACTGCCCTCACAAGAGTTTGAATGGGTTATTTAGGAAAATGTGCCCACCCACATTCAAAAACAAGAGCTATTTTTGAATCTCATTCCTGTCTTAAAACCAGATTACAGGCAAAGGGAATTGCATCTTATTTCAAAGTCCTTAAATGTTTGCTCCAATTTCAATTCCTAGGTCCTTCCAATGAGATAAGCAAAGTAATGCATACACTTAGTGATTAAACACTGTATAAATGCCTAACCTGGTGCCACAGTAAAGGTATTACTGCTGAATCTATGGCAAACAAAATTCATGCACATAGTGAAAGGCTGACAATGAAAGGCTGACAATCTAAAAACTCAAGATATAAAGAAAATCTGTTTGCCAACAGGTTCAATGTCCAGGATCCATAACCCAACATAGTTCCAAAGAGGAATATTCTTCTACTATTCATCCTGAGGGTCATAAGGACTTGAAATGGGATCGCATCAAATAATCAATTTCTGCAGAAAGAATTTTCCTTTCACTACAGTTAATACCATTACATGTGATTTCATAGAACAGAGATGTTTACCCCCAGAAGAAAAGCAATTAAAGACACCATATTGCCATCAAGCAATTTATTCATTTGTGCCTGTCACCTGCAGTGCCCAAGTTTCAGTTAACAATTTAATTCAGCACTGCAATCACTAACACTATGTATACATTTAGCTTTGTAGCTGAGGGTGCATGCTATTAAACTATTAAATATTTCCATCTACTGTGCCAGGTTTTAAAGATGCATCAAGTTAGAGAAATCTGGCCTGTGGTTGCAAATACCACGATAACCATCCCACACAGCTGGCTCGAGTGTAATTTCACATCTTTTTTAAAATCAGTCATCCAACTGAAGAAATGTTGTTGAATACATACTCGGATTTTTTTTCTTTTTAAAGGTTCATACTGTACACAGGAACTTGGCAGCATCTGTTTAAATTGGTTTTTAATCCCTCTAGTAGTCCTAATTTCTCTTACAAAGGCTCCCGAGTGATTGCAAAAGGGTAATGTATAAACACACTTTTAGATGAACTTATCAGCTCAAGTACTGGATTGTGCTGTGACTCCAGAGGTGCCTCACATGAAGCACTACAGGATTTCATGCACATGACACCACAATAAATAGTTATTAAATTAAATACTACTCCAGCCAAAATTTTTTGAGTACTTACCCAACCCCAAATAGCTATTCTGTTCTTATCCACAAAGCTCATTTCAGAAAATTTTCTGAAAGCAAACAGAATAATTAAACACTTAACAGACAGCAAATATTTGCCATTCTACAGATGTGCCTATTTCCCATCAAGTCTTCCTCTTTCTATTGTACATTTCCCACTTCATCATAGTGACAGCACATGAAAACATATGATAATTCAGGCACGAGTGTCGTTAGGAAATTTAGAAAAATTTAATTTAATTTAAAAAAACATCTGTACATATGACACTCTGAAACCTCTCAATCCATAATCACTGACATTTGTATTGTATTAGGTCAGATTTCACTATCTGCGTTGTTTTTTTTTTTTTAAAGATGCACTAAAATCAAATTGCAGAAGTAAGGAACAGACCAACACATGGAAATACATAGTCAGCATGTCACCATAGTCAGCATGGAAATAAATAGTCAGCATAAAAAAAAAATTAAAAAAAAAAAAAAAGATTGTTAAATTGTTTAAACTCCTTAACATTTTAAAATCCCACATAAAAAACCCTGTAAGATCAAATTTCATTGCAATTCTGAGAGATCTATACTGGGATTGTTTGTTTTAGTGAAGTTCTACAAGCATAAACCAAGTGACAAATGTGAACTACGGTTTGAATGCTGAGTATTTCTCATAATTCTGTGACAACAGAAACTTGCAAATGCTTGAAGTAAAACTTCCATCTCCAAATTCCTTGGTAGCGTGTTCTTCTACAGTATGACACATTTCATCTCCATAAAATCAGAGATATGGTTAAGTGGTATTACAGCATTAACTCTCCTCTCTTTTTAAACATAAAATGATGGTTGGCATATAAATGACACACTTCAGTGTACAAAATTAAGCAGAATGCAGTTATTTTTTGCCAATATTTTCAAGATGACGATTTGAAAAAACCTTCAGCTATTCTTCCCCCTTACACAATAAGAACATAAAAGAGGGAGCAGGTGTTGACCTTTCCCTGTGGCTCACCTGGCTGCTTCTATCTGATCTTCCACTTCATATGTTCCCAGCCTCCTGTTTATGGCGTGCATGATCCGGTCGCCCTGGTAGCCGCTGCCCCTGCCGTCGAAGCTGGCCACGATGACGCGCTCTGTGCTCGCCAGGTACGTGGCCCAGCTGAGCCGGAAGGCTTGGTCAACTTTCTGACTGCAGGGTCCTGCATACCTAGGGGAAAAATGCCACAAAATCCAGGCATTTATTCTCCACATATTCTCACATCAAGCATTTGAAATATAATTTGTGCTGACAATTTTGGCCTTTAAAACAGGATAAACTTTCAAATTAAACTGAGGAAACAAGGAAAGCATCACTGACTGACTTCAAGGTGCCACTAAAAGCAATATGCTTTTTTGAAACTTCAGCTGTTAATCAAGAAAGCAGGATTTTTTTTTGTTTTGTTTTTGTTTTTTGTTGTTGTTTTTGTTTTAATTCTTTCTGCTGTAATAAGAAACCTTCATTATTTTGACTTAAGGCAGCTAATCAGAAATCCAAGCCAAGTTTTCTTCTGTTTTGGCATATCTAGTCACCTGAGTTTCAAAGTGATGTTCTCTATTTCTGTTCCACTCACCCATGATTTATTTGGTTTAAGTCTGAAATCAATGAATAGCCTTCAACTGGAAAAATGAAAAGTACCATTTTCTATGTCTCATCAGTCTGAACTATTTCTTACGCAGGCTGAGAAAAAGGAAGCAAAACTATAATTGTAACTTTTTACTTGAAAATATTTCAGAAGCACTTGATCATTATGAAATCATACTCTGAGTGTCTTGATGGTAAAATTCTGTGCAGTGAAGTTCTCTAGCCATTGCTCAACACTGTAAGAAACAGAAGAATGGCTCATATGCCTCTATAGCCCACTTTAATCAGTCTTAAAAGCACAGAAAAAAACCACTGGGAATTTAATTCAAACTATGGATCCATATAATACCAAAGTAATTTCTGATATTAAGATCACCGTGAACCAGATGTGATCCTGACAAACATCACGGTAAGTCAATAAAAATAGTATCATAATCAAAACAAGCCTTAAGAAGCCAAGAGCACTGGCTGTTTATTAAAATGTTCAATGTTCAGTGGCACATCAAAAAGTGCTACCAAATTGCATTATATAAAGATGTATCTAACAACTAACAGCCACTTTCCTTATAGAGTCACCTTTTTGTAAAAAAGGAGTAACTTAACATTTTTCTTTTAATGCATACCTAAAATTCAGTAGTTCACATTTAGAAGAAAACATACCAGGATGAACAGAAGTGCCTGAGGAAGACCAGACCAATCAGCACATGCCCATGGGCTTGTATTTATGAAAAAAAATACACAGCAAATGCAATCCTGACCACAGGATGATGTTTGTCAACATTGACTGACAGTTAAAGAAAACATCCAATGTCACACACACTACTTCAGCTTTAGAATACAAGACTTATTCAAGGTTTCATTCTGCATTGTGATTTCATCAAAGATTACTCCTAAGGAACATCATGAGCAGAGGAGGAGGTAAGCTAACATGAACATCCTGGCTGTTAAGTCACATATCTGCCTCAGTGCCAGTGCCAGAGCTGTGCTCATTAAACATTACATCATCTTAGGGCACAGGAATCCACCATGAACTGGGATAAACCCCTATTTTCCATTCCATCTTAAAAGTACTTCAAGAAGTAATTAGAAAACATTCCAGTTTTGTGTTTCCTTATTAAGAACATTTGAAGTAGATGAAAGTGATTATTAACACAACACTGCCATGTGGTTGAAAACTTACACATCAAGGAGCAAAGGATGCTTCTTTGATTCATCAAAATGGGGAGGCAGAATCATTTGGTACCACAGGTCTAAAAGCGAAAAGAGTTTTGACTTAGGTCAGCTCTCCAGTGAAATTACTTGACATGCATTACAATTCATGCAAGAGAACATTTGAGCCACCCCCTAAAGATTATAGAGCAGTTTCAAGTGGACTGTCCTAATATACACATGTAGAAGTTCCTAGCTATTCATTTTAAAAAATGTTTTACAGCTAAACTAGCAGAAAGTAATAAAATCTGGGGAATCAACATGCCGTCTCATGACATTATTCTAAGCTTACATGTGAAACTTGTTATGTCTCTACAGTAGTAAATCTAACACAGGTTCAAAAATAAAATTTCTCTCCCAGCAGAGGAAAGAAATTCTATATTATTTTGAACCTGCCAGATAGACTTTGCTTGACAGTTTGTAAAGCATCCCAGAAACATATCCAAGTATCTATTATTTTTGAAGCAATATTGATTCCAGTTCCATTCATTTTATTCGTCCTACCCAAGCTGGCTGTGAGCTGAACATTTTAAAGGCACACCCTGTAAGTTTTGCAAACTGAATGACTCAATTGTTCACTCATGAATTTTAAGTGAACTGATGCTGCAATGCTGACGGACTGCACTGCAGTAATAGTCAGAATGCAAATCTTACAGAAACTTGCCCAGATACAAATATGCAAGGCATCAGAACACTGAAACATAAACAATCTAAATGGAACACATTGAAATACTAATTTTAACTTTTGCATACTCTATAGTCACAGATATACTCACTCTAATAACCTACATGGATTTGTGAGCAGACTTGAAGTTTTAAGTAGGACTACATAACTGGATTTGCTTCTCCTATTTTTGATATTAAAAATAGATTCCCCTTACCCAAAAGCTTTTACCCTGAAGACATGAAGTAGTAAGAACAAAGAGGAATAAAAAAATAATGAATATACAACTGATAGCATGAAGAACATCTTTAAATCTCCATCTTGCCTGGAAGATTTCATCTTTAGCCCTAGTAAAAACGTGACAGAAATAAAAGACAGAAAACACAAAGATAAAGAGAGTTATTATATAAATAAGGTAACAGTGAAAGAAGGGAGGCATCAAAAAGAACAGTTAGCAATGACTGACCCGACTCAATACAGTTCATAAAATGGAATTCCATTAAGAATCACTGCTCATTTTATCAAGAGGAAGTTTGTCATGAAGAGAAAAGCTAGTAGCAAAGGCTGGAGCAAGTACAGTTTAGACAGGTACCAGGCCTCCCGCTGCTGGGCTCCTTGATGTTGCTCAGCCTAAGAGCACACCACGAACACTTCTCTACCCTAATTCTGAGGGGCACCACTCACAAGGCATTAACAGTTCATTTTCTAGCATTTTGTTCCGGTCCGTACCAAGGTTTATGCAGTCTCAGAGCATGAATGTGCTTTCAAGAATGATTATTCAATCCAAATCTATTCAACCTATTCAACCCCCACACACAGTGTCAAAGGTGATAGAGTTTAAATGTTGCTTAAATGTTTTTTCAAGATTTTTTCATTTAGACTGCGTCTGCTTTTTCATAGTAACTGAACTTCTCCACTCTCCCAACCTGCTAACACAAACCAAGGGGAATTGCACCTGTAAATCAAAAAGGCCTACTTGATTTTATAATGTAATTTAAATTCAACAACATTAAAAAGCTTTGGGTTTGTGCCCCAACCTCATTTCTCTTATTTATTTATTGCACTGTTAGAGACTTCTGGTTTCTAGTTTATTATAAAGGAAAAAGGAGTTAAGCCACTTCATCGTGAAAACATGAAGATACCACACTATGGAAAAAGCACATTTTAGATAAGAACATTTTGGAATTTTAGAAAATTACTGAGAATATTTGGAAATCTCCAAAAAAAAAAAAAATCACCTTGCCTGTAAGTTCTGAATAACTGCAAGAATTCCCATTACACCCATCTGTCCTGTCATGTCATGTCATGCTCCACAGCAGAAGACCTTGAACCACTTGGTAAAAAGGGGGTGGGGTGGGGGAGGGGGAAAGGTAAAAGACATTTTTGAACTTACTGTATCCACCTATACTAAGGGAGCCAAATTTTTTTGAAGGCATCTGAATATCTTTCAATGAATTTTCCAGTTCAGTGTTCTTTTCCAAGCATCTGAGGACTAAATAACAGAGTAAGTAAGATTCAAAGACTAAACAGATTTTTTCAAATGCACCACTTTAAATATTAAACCTGAGATGATGGCAACTTAAATTGCAGTTTTAGTTTACTGCAGTTTTTGTTTTTCCTCACAGATTCAACGATTACAATATAGTTTTCCTTCAGTTCTTTTTTCCCTGTTTTCCACCTAAATATTGTTTCAGAAAAACCGAACAATTATTCAGTAAATAGGTCATACACTACTTACTGTATTCTAGCCCTGTGTAAAATAATGTTAAATACACTCTGAATAAATATATATCAAGCTATATAATTTATTCTTCTGGTAATTATTTGAAATTAAATTTACCCTTTATAACTGACATTTTTATTATTATACTAGGCAATGAGAAGAAAATGATAATAAATTCACAGTGCAATTTTCTGGCATAATATAAATTAAAGACAATCCCATACCTTCATCATCAGTGCTTCTGTGCAGGGTAGACATGGGCAGGCCAGGACCTGTTAACAGGGCACAAAACCTTCATGTTTGCATGCTGGCTTGAAGCACAGCCCTCGTAAAGTAATTGGAAACGGGTGAATCATAAAAGCTCAGAACTTGTTCAAGTCTGCTCAAGCTAAATTTTAGGTTAGCAGGGCCCAAATTCAAGCCACAGGATCCCACAGAATGTTTAGGCTGTCTCAGAGATGAGCCACATGACTGTGAGGTACTGAAGAACAGAATTTCCCCTCTTTAGCGAAGCCCATGCCTTGGTTGTGGAGAATGGTTTGGCCATCAGGAAGCTTTGTCACGGGGACCACAGCAGCTGTCTTCAACCACTTTTACAATCTGACAGAAAATTCTGTCTGCTGTCTGTCCTCCTAGCCCATGGATTAAGGAAGATCTTGGCATGTTAAAAACAGCATACATTTAAATTTAAAGACATTTTGGAGACAATTTTATTTTTCTCAGCTGTCGATTAATTTAACCCTTGTACTATGTGGCAGGAGCACTTAGAGGTCACAGACAGACTACAGTCCACCTGCTTACCCTATGATTACGTTACTTGGATTTTCTTCTTGACCAGCACTATCTTAATTTTATTCTCATACATAAAGCACTGCTCTTTACCCAGTCTGTTGCTTGTCACACTTTCAAAGCCTCCAAATTCCTCCTGCAGGCAGAGCTCCCCATACATCTCTCGAGGAGATGCACAGTGGACAGGAGTGTTTTGCAGCTCTTTCAGGTCCACTGACAGATAGAACTAACAAGTTTTATCCCAGTTTTATCCCTTTTTGTCAAGGTACTTTTGAGCCTAGGAGGCAGTATGTTTTTCCACTGCCAATACATTTATCCAATGTTATCAACACATATCATTGTTACACAGTACATATCAAGATCCTGACGAAGTGAACTTCACCACCCAGCTAATCAGTGAGTCATGTTTATGTCAATTAATTCGGGATATACTCACCGAGACAATTTAGCTGATAATACTGTGTGTCTTTGCTGAAGGACACAGAATAATACTGGCATCTTTTTTCATCCAGATTACAGCTAACACATTTAGGCAATTTTGGACTGCTTTCCAAGAGCACTCTGCAAAGTAAATGAGCTTTATCTCAGAGATATTTTTTTAAGCTATGCTAAAGCAGTATATGCTTTTTAAGTAAGATGGCTGAATAAAAAAGGTAAAATTTGGAAGTGATAGAAACTGATTCAAAAACTAGAGAAAACAGAGTTTCAGCTTTTGAGTTCAATTAATACTGAAATTATAGTAATAGGAAAAAAAGCATGAAGGTTCTCTTTAGTTTTTTTTGCTTGAGGATTGGTTGTTTTTTTCACAATTTCCCTTTATTAACTGAATTTATAGAAAAATATTTCCATTATTTTTGCAGTTTATACTCTTACATTGATTTTCATTAAATATCTTAAAGATGACCCCACATTAGGCTGAACATACGAATCTTTAAGTTTTCAGTGATTTTTCCTTAAAGTTTCTCTTTTTCATTAACAAAAATTTTACTCATGCTGCAGAAAAAAAAATTTCTTACTTATAAAGATTTCTTCCTCCTGGCATTTCATTATTTTCATTACTGATGTAGTATCTATAAAAGCAAAACATACTGGTTTTAGTAAAATAATCACAGTATAATTAAAAAATTTATCTGACATATTTAAATCAGATTTTTAATAAGTTAAAAGCCTTCTCCCTCTTTTCTCTCCATGCTTGTTTAGACCCTTGTTACCAGTCTTAGGGAAGAGGTACCTTATTTACAGATACTTACAAAAATTGATCAGTTACAGCTTCTATGCTGATTACTTCCCAATTTCCTGAAGTAATAGCTACTGGAACCTGGAGCAGGGGAAAAGGCAAGCCAAGAAGTAGGACATGAGACTCCTGGATCACCAGGAGAAGCACAAGCCAGCAGTGACTGTCCTAGACAAAATTCCTCACCTGTGAGCCATTTATGTAATGGATGTGCTTGTAACCTGCTGTGTCGCTGAAGACTTTGTAGTAGGAAGCCTTGTCGGGTGCAAAGTGAGGGACAGATGGCTGAAACTTGAACATAAGAGAGATGTCTATTAAAGCAAAAAACAAAACTCCAGATCCTAGGCGATAAATTTAGGTTTTAATATCTCTAACCAGGACTCTCAATGCTTACAACAAGGCATCAATGAATGTACTGCAAACATTTTTGCCTTCTGACTTAGTAGGTAGAACCAAAGCCATCACTCTTAAAATAAACATGCTTGAAATATTTTCCTGCTCCTTAAGCAGCAGAAATTCCTAAGTATTAGTCCTGGCAGTGATCCACAGCCCCCCAACTCCCTCTCCCCCACCCAGAATTTGAAGTACTTTTGGGGGTCTTAGTTTTCTACAATTTTAGGAAAAATATGTGCATCTACTTTCAAAAGCACTCTTTTATTTAATCCAATGCAGCTGTAACCTATAAAAATGCAAATTTTGCAAATTCATGTTTTTCTTGAATTTCCCATTTTAAAACACATACTTGTGAACAAATTCTTTGAACTCAATTTTTTTTTTTTAGCTTAACAGTGAAAAATGTCCTGCTCTATTCAAAAAAACACAAGCTGCTTTCCAAGAGGAAATTTTGCTAGCAAGTAGGTGATTACAGAATGACAGAGAATTCAAACTGGAATAATATTTTCATGAAGTAATGATCCATTTATCAATTGAGAGTGACAGAAATGAATCCATTTCTTCTATTGATTGCCATTTGAATGTGCTACATATGGTAGAAAAGGAGAGGAACGAAATTGAGCTGAATGAAATAAAACTTATTTCTGTGACAAATGCCCAAAGGATCTAAATGCTAATTAGGCAACTGACACAATGTAACTGCCTCGGAGATGTTATACCCATGGCTGAAATGGTGAAACAAAGCTGAAGTGATTTGCCTCTGGTCATTCAGAAAGCAATGACAGAAATTAAGTCTTTCTAACTGTGTGCTCCAAATAACCTCTCCTTGTTCCCAAGCAATATTTTTGCAAAAATTAATCTGGCAAATATTTTGCTAGCTCTTCCCTTATTTTTCAAAGTGTGACTTTCCTTTAACTCAACTGGCAAGCTCTAACAGCTGATGACCTGGAAGCCTTATACAGCAATGCAGGCTTTTCTGAGCATTCTTCATTTAAACATAATTTCATCTCTATTAAAAAAAAACAAAAACAAAATACCAAAAACCCAAAAAAAACCCAAACCAAAACCACCAACAAAAAACTTAAAAAGCTTTCCCCACCAAAACCCACAAAAATATTATTACAAAGAGAGGACTATATGTCTGTATTCTACACACATAGATAATTTACTTAAATTTTTCTACACATGAGTATGTGCACATATATATATATATATATAATCTTGCAAATGTATAAAGATATTCCTTATCAGTCAAATATCATTTTATCATCCCTAAGAAGGTGAAAAAAATAAAAAAGGAATAAATATACCTATCCTATCCCCTCTTCAGTCCTCCCTACTCTCTATTTCTTTCTCAAATCCAAGAATTGTACAGTGAGATTATCATTTCTTCCAACAGCTCCTAAGAAGTGGGTTGTCTCTTTAAAAGAAACAAAAAACCAACAACCTAGTTTAGTGGCACAGACTTGCATTTTGCCCTCTCATTTTGCACAACTGTTTACAAAGTCTGCAGCTTGATCATCACATTGTCTAATTGTGAAGCCTTTGCTGCAGAGAAGCAAAATGTGTCAGCGTTAAGGCCTTCCTTTCCATATCAAATTTGACAGCAGGTGGGTTGATCTCTCATCTTCATACTGCGGATGATTTCATCCCTGCTGTTGCCTCCCTCTTTGCATTTCTTTAAACTTTCATTTTTGACTTCAAAAGTGAATTAGTGACTAAAGCATAATCAGTGTGTGGAAAATGCGGGAGTGGAAAGTGTACTCTGTGTTCTCATCAAAAACTCTGAAACTCATTTCTCCCTCCAAATCTGAACTTTTGCATCTCTGCTTCACTTCCCCCAGATCTTCTGTGTGGTTCATTAGGTGCCTACTCCCTACCATGTACAAAAGGACTGAGAGGCAGCTTGGAAAGCATCATCCAGACAGTAGCGGCTGGTTTGGCAGAAGTGCATGAAAATTTTAATCCGGCCAGTTACATTCATCTTGTCCCCACTTCTCTTCAGTGGATATTTTATGCAGGGGAAAAATAAATAAATGAGTAGCCCCAATTAAATCCTGGAATGGTTTGTTGCAACCTGATTGACTAAGAATTACTTTTGTCCTTAATGCCTTTATTCCAATACAATTCAAAGGTTACAGAATACACTTCTAAATACATTTTATTCCCTAGATCTTTCTGGAGGTAATAGGAAGACTAGAAAGCAGGTAAACCAGAATAGCTGGCAACACCCCAGAACAAAGGGAATTCTGAATCTGGGCTCCTGCATTTTCCCCCTACCTACTGCTACCAAAGAAGCAGGTCAGAAGCAGAAAGGAGTCTGGAAAGGGCGCTCTGCTTTTGGTAAGCTGAACAAAAAATCATAGCATGGTGTGGGTTGGAAGGGACCTTGAAGTTCATGTTGTTCCAACGCCCCTGCCATGGGAAGGGACACCTTCCACTAGACCAGGGTGCTCAAAACCCCATCCAACTTGGTCTAAAACACTCCCAGAGATGGGGTATCCACGCTTCTCTGGACAACCTGTTCCAGTGCCTCACCACCCTCCCAGTGAAGAATTTCTTTCTAACACCTAATCTGAGCCTACTCTTTCAATTTAAAGCCAGAACCTCTTGTCCTGTCAACAAGATGCACAGGTCACAGAGGGCATGATTAGAACTCCAGCTACACTGCCCTGTCAGCCCAGCCTGGGAGTTCAGAACCCACTACCCACAAAAAAATTAAGCTTAACCCCAGGTATGGGGCGACATTTGAGATAATTTTTTCCTGTACATGTAAAACACAGCAAGCGAGAGGATTGGACCTACACACAGGAGGCACTGCAAAATGCAACAGGCTCATATGAAATTTTCATAATTATCAGAATTATTTAGCATGTAGCAGTTTTAGAAATTGAATACTCACTCTGCCAATCCAGCCAGTTGTACTTTCTTCAGTAAATTGTTTTTCCTAAGAACAAGAAAAACAAACAATCCCACAACAATTATGTTTATTTTACATCAGGCTTTATTTCTACAAAGATAAACATAGAGATATATTCTACTCCTTTCTAGTTTCATCTACCATTGCAACTCTCCCACCTAATTTCTCTTACCTTTGGACACGACCAAGTAGCATTTTCAAAGTCACAGACTGTGAGGACTGAAAAATTTTGAATTCTTCTGAGCCACTGCAGACAAATCCTTTCATCTGTCACCCATGTTACAACACTCAAATAATGATCACTGAAAACAGCAACAACATAAGATATTTAAAATCCTCTCTATAATAGCATACCATACAATTGCATTCAGCAATTCACTGAATGAGACTCATCTGGCTATTTTCATTTCAATCTACTCTTCAACAATAAACAATGATGCAAATGTAATTGAGCCATTTTTTCAACTGTTTTTGCTGCTAGTAGATGCCTTGGTTATTTTCAGAGATACAATAAAGAATTAGATGGCTCATACAAACCCACTTCCAGAAAGACTGCAATTAAATTTTAACAGATATTCTCTAATGCATAAAATAATAGCTACTCCAGGCTGTTCATAAATCTTGTACTGTGTGCATCTAGAGGAAATTCTTCTGAATATTAAGCTGTATATGCCTTAGATTAAGCAATTTTATCCTTAGCTGCCTGAAGTTGGTTGCTTGTAATTATTTTCTGAATGATAGATACTTTTGTTCAATTTAGTAGTTATTTCTTTAGTTACAGTGGAGGGAGAGATCATACCAAAACCAGATATGACTATTTGAATATTTTACTTTCATCTTCAGAATACCACCCAGCTGACATGAAGGATGAAGTATCAGAAAAAAACCCCCATTTTCATGAATATTCCTGTATATTAATTTTAAAAATGCACCACATAAAATTTAGTGGCTTTGTTTACCATAACGATCTGTTAGATGTACTGTCTTTTCTTATTTTAGATCTTTCCTATCTCCTTGAAGCCTTATGAACTAAAATAAAACAAACTTCCCCTCCAAGGCAAGTATACATTTTTAACCGTAATTTGCACATTTGACTTAGTTCCAAGTTCATGTTCCCTTTTCCCCCAAAGTTAGTTAACAAAAATGTGTGGGAAGTCTTGTGATAAGAGTATCTTTCTGATCACTGCAGTTTGGGGAAGGAAACACTACAATTAGTGTGGATGGATTAAAAATATGTCAGCTGGGTATCAAAACCCTTCAGATTTATTTCTACATTATAGTTTCAAATTCATGTTTGTAAAAGGTCTATTTCTGCATTTATATTTGACTGGGATGTCAGCAGGTCATTTAATCGCTACTGCCATTGAGTCTGCAGGAGCTTGTTGGTGAAAAAAAAAACCAAAAAACCATCATTCTTCCTCTACCTATAATAGTGGTTTCCCTCGTTTTATATAAGGGGAATTAGTCCCACACTTATCACCCCTTCAAAGTGAGAGTCGTTAACAATTCTGGTGACTATAAATCATTAATCAGACAAGATGAACATTACAAGGAAAACAAACAGAACAAGTATCATTTATCGAGCTATTACAAGAACCATCTCTCCCCTGTGAGAGTAGGAATGCACCTTCAGTACTCAACACACAAAAGGTTAACTAAGCTGCAATTAACTCAAGTATAAAGTACAGTAGTTTTGCACTGCCCTTCCTCATTTGTTGTTGAAAAGGGATACTCTGCAACTATTCTGCTTAGAAGTCAGCTTATTCTGGGTAGATAATTTCAGACAAGAAGGATCCATTCCCTTCATCCTCCTGCTGGCCAACAGGAACCCCCTGTATCCATGGTGCCAAAACCAGTGTTTAAATGCTGGATGGATTTCATGCTGGTCATTCAAGCAGTGTCAGGTTTCAAGTACCATCACATGGCAAAGCACTGCCATTCCAGATTCTGGCAGTTTTTCTTGACAAATAAAACTCTTGCTCTGCAAAATAAATGAGCTGTGCCCCCTTCATATGTAGGGGTAAAACTGATGCTCATCCAAGCTCTGGATAGTGCTGTAGCAGGCAACCATTTGCTGAGGCACTGCCCTTCAACATCTCCAGCCAGGCAGGTGGAGTGAGGTATGCCACCAACTGATACCCAGTTTTGCTCAAAATTTAGCTCTGTGGAAGTGAAAATAGAATTTTCCATCACAAAAACTAACCTTTCCTGTCATACAGTGGTGAACATATAAATACAACGTAAATATTCAATATTTTGTGCTTCCAGAAAAAACTCCACCCAACAGCAACACTGCAAATTGCTCACCTTTTCCTACCTGTGTACTTTGCTCTTGCAAAGTTCCCCAAGACTTGTTCTGGCCACCTCAACTTTTGCAGGACACATATGGTGAGACTTGACCATTATTTGGATCAGCCACTGGGAGGAGGAGTGAATTTTGATCCTTGAACTCATAATTCAAAATTTATATCTGTATTAATCCTGACTAACAGAGTGGCAAACCAATTTTAAAATGGATGGACTCCATGTAACTCACACCTCTGTTAGCCAGATGGGTGCGAGGCTGGAAGGTAGCTGATGGTTATTCTCCTCCCATCAACTTCCATAAGGTATTAACAAAAATTAAAGAAACCCTCTAAGACAGCAAAGATCTTAATCAGTACTGAGCAAAATGTAAAGGACTTTTAATTCTGAGGCACTGGAATTCTAGAGGAAAACAAGGCACGACAGCTATCTAACATGCAGCTATGGCAGTGTGACTGTAAGGGAAGGATAAAGAACAACATATTCATAAGAACTTGCATCTCTGTTAACACATGGATGTTACACTGTAGTGAGGTTGAAACAGAAGAGTACTGATTTTCCAGTTATAGGCCCCCACGTATAAAATGCTGGTTTTATGCATAAGCTAACAGACCTTTGGTTTTTTTCTGGTTTATCAGTAAAACCTGTGCTTTCATACCCATAATGTTTGTAAGTGCAAACCTCTAAAACATTTCCACAATACTGTTAAAAAGAAAAAAAAACAAACCCCAAGATTTGGGATAGCAAATTGTGAGCATGCACTTTAAATTGATGTAGCTGCTCTTTACAAAATACATTTATATCATGTTGTGCATTTCCAGTGGCATTTTGAGGAATACAATTTTCCATTTACTCTGAGAGGTGCTGATTTTCACCATCTTCCCAAAGAAAACAAACATTTTAAGTATAAATCTGAAGACATTAAAATCTGAAGACAACCATGATACCTTGCCTTAGCAAGGAATCTGCTTCCAATGAAATCAAATCTTCACTTACCATTAAGGTTTTGTTTTGTTGGTTTTTTTTTTTCTCCAGTGAATAGAAATACATATATTATAATTTGATTATACGAAAACTTGCTCATATTAAAGTTGTACTGTGAAATGACTTCACCATAGTTAGACTCCACTGAATGTGATGAGCCAAGAACTTGTCACATTCTGAATATAACATACATGGAATATGCCATCTATATATAATCACTAGGAGGATAATCTCTGTGCAGATTTTCTCTGGTAAATCTTGTTGCTACCAGAGCCACATTAAATGGAAAAACTGCCATATACACTGAATACAGGGAGGTCACATATAAAAGCTCCTCCTCTCCCATCAAAAGAAACAATCAAATATCAAATATTTAACCTAAATTTCTCACCTTGATTCTATTTCTGCAGGTGGAAAAATTTCAACAGTCTTGAAAGCTGGAAGTAATGTGGTATCCACAATAAAGAACTGTACAGTTGGATTTGTAGCTCCTGCCTAAAAATAAAATTTTTCATTGTATTTTTGAAGAGAAATATTCTTTGTGAAGCGTTTGAAATTATAGATGAATAAGTCACTACAGACAGAAAAGCAAAACCAACCAACTGCAAACATGTGAGAAGACAAGTTCCTAAATGCAGTTTTATGACTGGTACATAAATTATCCTTTGTATTTTTTACACAGAAGTGTTAGTTATGAGTTTCGAGATAAGAAGGACTACTACATTTAGAAACAATCACAGGGCTTGCTGTATTTGACCAGATCTCATCCGACATACCACACACAGTACCTAGAGAGGATCAAATCCATTGCTAACACACAGGGAAGCAGCACCTTACATGAACTAATCATGTCACAGCTGCCTGTACCACAACCAAATCTGTGACTGCAGCATGCACTGCACTATCTCTGGTGTAATGCTGCTGACAGCAAAAGAACTCTGTCAGCAAGGGCTGCTTCTCTTGTGGTTACCCAGCCAAGTCCTCGTGGTGACAGCTAGGTAGCTAAACTTGATCCACCTCCAGAAGTCAGCAATATTCCAAACAAAAGGGGTTTGTAATAAAATGTGTAATTTAGATTGGCAATTCATTCTACACCTTTGTCTCTTCTCAGGGGCGATGCTCAGGACTGCAGCTGTCAGTGACCCTTCTGGGGGAGGCTCCAAGGGCACAGGCCACGTGCTCCAGGACCTTTGGGAAGGGTAGGGAGTGACCATGGCTGCTGCTGAGAAAGCTGAGCTTGGCATAAAGACTGCAATTTCTCCAGCAGACAGCTGTACCAGATAAGATAACTGGCTGTATCATCTGTCCTACTCCATTAATCAAAACTGAGAATAACTTCCTGGGAGGGCCAGATCATCATGGATTGAGGCAGGCAGGGCATGCCGATGCCTTAAACCAACACAGAGTATAAAATACCAGGGGTGAACAGAAAGAACTAAAATGATGGACTTGAGATGATTTCAACCCATCTATTCCTTCCCAGCAATGGAGATGCCCAGCAGTGTGATGGTGAATGTATTATGGAGGCCAGCTATGAGAACATGCTTGTATTGACACTCAGCAGGGTAGTGCAATTGTTGTACTCTAAGTGTAATTTGTACTTGCTTTATGTCTTAAGTGCATTGCTTAGATAAATCAAAATCCTGTATAACATCAAATAAAAGGTAAATCCTGTATTAAATACGAAATCCTCCCCACATGGAGCACATGAAGGAGCACTCTGCACTCTGACTCTCATCCCATTCAGCCCAGTGTCAACTGCGCCATGAGCAGTGGGCATAAAGTCATGTGGAGAGGAGGGGCAAGGAGCTCCTTGCACTAAAGCTTTCACTCTCACAGCTAAAACTGGAAGAGCTTAAGGTGTGGGCAAAGGAGCTCCTTTAGCAGATTCCTCCTCTTCCTCTCAATACAGGAAACTGAAAATGCTACATTAGCTGAAGAAGATTCCATTATCAATACCATGCACAACACTAAGCTAATGTACTTGCCTGATGCCTTGTACCAACTTAGCCCCCTGAGAGATTTTTTTATCTCAACATCTACTCACTACCCCTAAATTTTATAGTGAAACAACAAAACCTTAAATCATACTTTTTATTCCTCCCTCTTTTTTCTTTCCCCTGGAGATAATAAAATACTTTAACATTGCCAGATGCTGTTGACTTCAGAAAGAGTAATCACAGCAAGCTGTTGAGGAGAGACAGACAATATTTTCATTAGCAGAAACTGATTAAATGAGACTACTCTCTTAATGAAACTGCAGAACAAACATGTTTAATAAATAACACAGACCTTGGGATATGGGATTTTAATGGTCTTTGGATACTGCAAGGTGTCTTCAGAATAAAAGGAATACTCTATAACAGGGACTTCTGTATCATTAAAGGATGCATATGCCAAAAAATTGCCATTTGGAGACCACCACAGAGCAGAATGGGTGCCAAACATTTCCTCTGAAAGAGATGCAAATGTATTTAAGTTATAATTGATAAGTTGGCTCTTCAATCCTAGGTGCTGTTCTCATTAGTTTTTAATAGGACTTTTTTAAATTGAAGTTCAGATACTAAAATGCAGACTGTTTGTTGGGGTTCTGAAATGAGACATTAGGTCAATGTGTATAATCTATCATGTGAAGCTAATTCACAATAAAATTTCCAGTGACGCAATGCTAACTAGGCAACCTCATATATATTCTTAGATCACACTAGTCAGGTATTAATCCCAGATAAGGATGCATGTTTCTTTTAAAATACAGAGTTTGATTAATTTGAATTTTTCAGTGGTAAGGAATGAGATAACAATTACAATAAACCAAAGTTTTTACATAATAATGGAAAGTAAAACTTGCTTGATGTGATTACCTTCATAAACCCAGTCTGGTATTCCATTGAAAATTTTATTTTCTTCTCCATTTTTAGTGATTTGCACAGCTTCTGCTGTTGGTGAAGCTTTTACATAAACATTATTATTCCAAACATATGCCTGCAAAACATCATTGTGATAAAAATTACTATTACAGTAAATCTTACTTCCTTTCTTTATTTCATCTACTGGGCAGTAGATTTACAACAGATGACAAAAAACATCTTTAAAAGCTGCATTTCACCAAACAGCCTTGATACTTAACAAACTTGGAATTACTAATATAAATCAGGGTGAGCAGTATAACTTCAGGCCACAATGCAAAACACCAAACCAAATATGAAAAGTGATATGACTACTCTATATTGAGTTTTGAAAATCTTGCAACTCATTTTCTCCAAAATACAAACTCATTTTCCTTCATCAGGAGTTTTCCACTTATTTTTCTTTCAAAAAAAAACTATCAGGGCTTTGCTAAAACATTCACTGGGGTCTCAGTGCTGCCAATAGCTCTGCAAAGCTGGTACATTTCTTCAGCAGCACTCAGAACTCTAGTGTTTGGCACCTGCCTGCCTCTCTGATCACCCCTGGTACTCATCTCCAATAACTGAACAACACAGTTTCATTCCAGAACTTTGCTCCAAGATGCAGAAACTCTTTTCATCTTCCTTTGCTTCTGTTGCTGGTCTTTATAATTGACATACAAATTCACTAAGCAATAAGAATAAATGAACACCACATTGCCCCGTGGCAGTCTAACACACAACACAAGGAAGGCACAAGCCTTGCAAATGTGGTGGTTGGCACCATTGACATGGACTGAAGAGGAGAGGAGAAAGAAAACAACAGTGGGAAAGAGTACAAGACAGATTTTAATCCTCTAATCCCATTACATGCATCCATCAAGTAAAACTTCATCAATTTCTCTGTAATTAGAAGATAAAAATCACAGAGTGATGATTAAATAGACAGTTGTAATGCTGCTGTCTTTGAAAAGGATGAGCTACTGTCTGCAACTGTAAAAACACAAAGTTCCTGTGCATTTGTGCATTTCATGACTGCTGGGGCTACTAGTTACTTTCAGGAATGTATTTTCATTAAAGAACAAAAGAAAACACAGAGAGGAACTTTGGAGCCTTTCCAGCTACAGTAGTCAATTTTGAGACTAGTTCAGCTACTTTACCTAGCAGTAGGAAAGTACCAAAACTTCAAGGGTACAGACAACATGAGTTTCCATGTCATGTGTAGGAAAATGACTCTATATAAAGTTTTATTTTTCTTTACTAACCAGCTTATGACCAACAGGTGACCAGGATATATACTGCGTATCATTAGGTAGTAGTCCATCATCTAAGATAGAACTGGAAAAACAAAAACAAAATGCAGCCAGGAGAAATCAGTGAAATTACATTTAGTGCAAAATGAATGTTAAAACAACATTTTATGTGCAAAAATTACTGACCTGCTACTGAAATTATAGATGTGATACGAAGCTGTAAATGAATGCCTCCACAACTGCAAAAGAATTATTTTAATAGTAAAGAAAATAAATTTCACCAGGTTTCACATCTCTTGCAGCCTGAATTACCCCTAAAGCTCTCCTTGTGATTTTTATTAAGATATTTAATATTATTTTTATTAAGATTAGAGAGAACACAATGAACATACAAGGGTAACAGATCCCTACCAGGTTTAAGGAAAGACTAAAGAATTTCCAGTCTTCTGGGGTCATCACTTAAATACACTGACTGAGGCCATTGACCGATTAATGACAGAGCTACAGATGCCATAGATGCTGCAGATTTTCAGAAACCCTTGTAGCTACATGGCAGACTATCATCAGTGTGCAGTTAACCCTCCTCCTTGTGCTTTACTGGCTCATTTCCTGTTTCCTGTCTCATTTTTCATGTTGTATTATTTAACTTGGCATCTTATTTTATAATAGCTCTCACAAGTCCCAGCAGTATGTCTGCAGCATTTCCTCCACTACCAGGGTGACCTATTCCCATTCATACTGTCACAGAAATAAAACCCTTCTTTGAGTAATCTGCCTCTTGAAATCTGTATCGCTCTGTGGGCACTTAACAGAGAGAAGGATGATGATGATAATGCACACACATTTAAACATGTTCACTATGTGGGGCTGGAGAGGTTTGATTCAGCCCACAGCACTGACATATTGCAATAATGCTCCCTTCTAAGAGGGTTCTTGGATATTTGTATGAAGATATAAACCAACAACTTAGTACTATACAGCCAGATGGCTATTACATAACAAGTGTCTACATCCTCATGATTCATTTTGTTACTCTCTTCCTTTGCAATAAAGATTAATAATAACAGAACTTTCAATCACACTGTTATATAAAGGTTAAAATATCTTGCTTCAGCATTGAAACAAAATTAACTCTTATGAATGCAACAAGTAAATACTACAGAGCAATAAATTACAAGTAGAGGAGATATGTAGGGTGGCTGGTAAAATATTAGGCATTTTGTGGCCTTTAATGATGAGTGAAGAGCGAAATAATTCTGAACAATTCAGAAAAACAAAAGTTAGGAGGCTTAGGAGGATCCAGCATGGAAGCTAAAACTGAAAAAAAATTGATGACTGAGTGCACAGACTGCATCTGGCACAGCTCAAGAACCACTCTGGGACTGCAAGGCCAGGGCATGTAGACAGTGTTCAGTGACACAGTGCTCAAGTATTTGCACAAGTTAGCGCTGAACTTTTTACAAACAGAACAGGCACCTCTCTAGAAAAAGGAAAGAACAACAAAGTCAGCCGTTTCTCAGAGCACAAACTGCACAGCAAACGATCACCACCGTTAGGCTTCTCAGTTGGCACCCAGAGCCAGGTTCTCATGCCACCTGGCATAAATGTGGGCTGACCTCTGTTGCACGGTTCAGCACCGTGCCAGGATGAGGCATTCTGCTGCAGGCTTTTCATGTGCTCGCTGACAGGAGGCAACAGGGATACACAAGCCCACTCCAAGCACAAGCCTTCTTTGAAGCACATGCAGATTTTCATTCACCTCAGTTTTAAACTCTTACCTCCTACCACCACAATGTAACAACCACATATATATATATAGCACACATATACAAGCAGATGTATACCAGCATATCTACTCATCACTTCTCCTTACCCACACAACTCCTGGGACAGCCATGCCTATCTACTCTCCTAGATTGTCTTCCCAGATAAACCATCCAGCCTTGTTCTCCTTGCAATAACTCTACATCCACTTTTTATCCAGATGATTTTTTCCCTCGGGCAGTCAGCTCTCTTCTGCCAAGCTCACAGATAATACCAGTCTAGTCTCCTCCTGCCTGCTCAACTTGACTGTGCCCTTACATCCATCCATCTTCCTGCATTTCCCTCATGTTCTCTCAGCCTCTCAGTTGTTCCCAAACCTTTATTTTCCAGTTTCATCCTCAGTTGTAAAGTGCACTTGTACCTTTGTATAGCTGTATTGCAGAAGAGCAAACTTTAGGTCAGGAGACAATATAACAGTGCTTGCCTGGTACTTATCCTGTCAACAAAGGAAGGGCAAAAGAAACACATTAAGCACTGATTCCAAAGACTATGCAGAACAAAATATGAAATCCAATACCTTTCCCAATGTCTGCATATATTACATATAAGTCAACATACTAAAGTTGTATTTGCCAGGATTAATGTGGATGTTCCATTCTCAGCACTGATACACAGGATGTCCCCATTATCTGTTTTGTGAAGATACTGATTTCCTAAAAGCACAAGAGAGATGACAACAAGAAGTAAGTAAAATGCTCATCAGTTACTTCTATTTGCCCTTTATGCTTTTAAGCAGGAAATAAATCCCAAAAATCTGCTTAATGCTGTGTTTCCCAATTCTATAATGAATGGATGCTTATAGCAGAAGAATGTTCACAAAACGTAGTCGTGGAGCCCACAGCATCCACCTCCCAGCATCCCTTTCCCTTGGGGCACTTGACATACTCAGAAGGAAAAGCAGCCTGCATCTCCCTGTTCTCTGGCAGCCCAAAGCACAGGAAGCTGACACACCTCAGAGGGCATCATGCTTCTACCCTAAAGCACAGGAGTAAGTATGCTCTTTTAGCAGTAGGAGAATATCACTTGCCATGAACATGAGCACGTTTCTAAGGGAAACAAGGAATCAACCCTTTGAGCTACGTGCTGTTCTATAATGGCACAATTAAATAATTGACTTTTTTTCAGAATACAGTAGTCACCTCAGCATGAGGTGACTGCTAGTGGTACATTGCTGAAGGTAGCACATTTTCTTGACATTCAAGTTGTATGTATAAATGAATTACCTGAAATCCACTCCAAATTATGTGTTTTGTACTTATAGTCATTGTTCAAGTAATTCTGTAGAGTGTACGTCTTTCCTGAAGGGGTCTCTTCTGAAAGAAACAGACAGAAGAGAGATTCTGATCTTTGCTGAAAATTGTTTCACCCCAGCTTCTTAACCTGGCTACTGAGTGGATTTTTGTTGCTGGTTATTAAAGTGTTTTAGCTAACCGTCTCTAAAGTAGTAGCAGTGGGAAGGCAATAAAACTTTATTGCAAGGTAAATTCAGCAAGCATAAAATAAAGGAGCGTCAGCAAGGTCACTCAACAAACTCATGGAAATGAAAATACCTTTCTGACAGTGAAAACAATTACCAGAAGACCTCTGGCTCTCTTACCTCAGCAAACATGTACTCCTCAAAAGCTGAAAAGAAGTGATCTTTGTGCCTTTCTCCCCACGCTCACTCTAGGAAGTTCACTGCAAAGCCCCAGTTGCTAATAGTCGCAATTGTGAATCATTTGCTAATCCTTAAGCTCAAATTTCAGAAATGCCTCAAATAAAAAAACCCTAAAAATCTGAGAAGCAGTAAAATATTCATGGAGGTCTAATTAAAAAAAATAAATAACAAACACTTCCTGATAAAATTATGATGAAATAATTGATTAAATATTTATCCCTCTTTTGATGTGATTTTCACCAAGGTATCTTTAAGTTCAATTTAGCATTACGATTTTGATGGGAGAATTAAAGCTAAGTAACTGCCTTAGTCTGAAAAGACCAAGTGAAACTTTGAATCTAATTAAGCTAATGAGTTTGGTCATCAGCTTCAGCTGCAGTCAGCTTCTATGTAAAGTATTTCTTTCTCACTGCTTGCAGTGCACAAGCTACTTTTTCCAAAGTATGACAAGTAGTAACAACAACAACAACAACAACTCATTCTGTGAGTCTTTGTGATTCTTTTCTTCCAAACAAACACTACAGATTTTAAATTCAGGTGTGCAATTCTCTCCCTGCAGCCTCCCTTTTTTTTTAATGGAAACCTAAAATCTACCTTCATCTACCAGCATATACCCTTTTACCTACAGGGTCCAGAAAGGAAGGAATTTTAATTTCAATTGGCTAAATCAAAAGACTGGAAAAAAAGCAACTCATAAAAACACTCAAGTACAGATGTGGTGACTAATCAACCAAGGTGCTAACCTGCCCAATCAATTCTGAGACTCATCTTTTGGATACTTTTAAACACACTGCCTTCACTTTCCTGCAGGCTGGATACCTGTGACATCTGGAACAGCACATGAAGACATTCATATCAGCTATTACAGCTTTACTCTCATTTCCAAACAATATAAACTGTATATATACAGCACAGACTGTACAACTACCACTGCAAGAGAGGTAACAAACAATTATTTTAGCCTAAAAAATCCTCAGAAAAGATTAAAAAATGCTTGCCCGTTTCCCTTTGAAATGTGACTCTTTAAAAAAATTACTAGGCTGGATTTATTGCTCTTGAAGTTTCTGTGAGAATATTAATTTCTCAGGTTATTTATTTAACTGAATATTTAATTTGATGGATTATGAACAAGTGGGTATTTAATATTCATACACAGTTGTCTAGTTGGGAATATGACTTCTTCCTAATCGAGAAAGTGTCATTTTCAATCAGAGGGGCTTCAGAAAGCAACAAACTCTCTCTTGGAAAAGGAGAAGCAATTTAAGACAGGTGGCTGATGAACAGGTTTAGGGATTTTTCCAAACTGATGAATGTTTTTCTCCGTGGTGACATACATATTTTGCTAAGGTCTCATTACTAAAAATCAGGACACTATTAAGATTTGTTGGCTATGTATAAAATTAAAATTTCATTTTCTGTCAACACCTTCCACATAGTATCTGAATATGAAAACACACGCCAAGCTGTAAGGGTACAGTCATAGAAGTTCTAGTTGAAGCATTTTCTTAATCTACAAGGTAGGCCATTACCAGTATATTCTTACTTATCCACTTTTTGCCACTGACCAAAGATACTCAACATACATTGAATTCCAAATTTTGGTTCTTATTGTTCAGATTCCATTTGAAAAGAAAGGTCAAACAGGATTATTTTGACAGAATAAATCAATTGCTGACATTCAAGAGCATTTTATTTGCTTTGAAGATGGTATACAGGTCAATGGATGTTTATATTTTAGCAAAACTGCTTCTTTCACTCTTAGGCTCCTCAGAGAGGCTGCATTTTCTTGTTATTTTTCTTTTTCAACAATTCAACATACAGACTTATTTTTCTAAACTCCCAATGATGAGCTTCCAATGATCAATACTTGGGCCAGTTCTGTTTAATAATCTTTATCCATGCTTTGGATGAGGGAATTGAGTTCATCCTCCTTAAGTTTGCGGACAACACCAAGTTGGGCAGGAGTGTTGCTCTGCTGGAGGGCAGGAGGGCTCTGCAGAGGGATCTGGACAGGCTGGATCAATGGGCTAAAGCCAACTGCCTGAGGTTCAGCAAGTGCCAGCTCCTACACCTGGGTTACAACAGCCCCAGGAAGTGCCACAGGCTGGGCAGAGTGGCTGGAAGGCTGCCCAGCAGAAAAGGACTGGGGGTGCTGTCAACACCAGGCTGAACATGAGCCAGGGTGTGCCCAGGTGGCCAAGAAGGCCAGCAGCATCCTGGCCTGGATCTGGAATAATGTGGCCAGCAGGAACAGGGCTGTGATTGTCCCCTTGTACCTGGCACAGGTGAGGCCACACCTCAAGTGCTCTGTCCAGTTCTGGGCCCCTCAATTCCAGACAGACCTGGAGGTGCTGGAATAGGTCCAGAGAAGGGCAATGGAGCTGGTGATGGGTCTGGAATACAAGTCCTATGAGGGTGGCTGAGGGAGCTGGGAGTGTTCAGCCTGAGAAGAGGAGGGTCAGGGGGAATGGTATTGCTTTCTACAACTACCTGAGAGGAGGCTGTGGTCAGGTGGGGGGCTGGCTCTTCTCCAGGCAGATAGTGACTGGACAAGAGGAAATAGCCTGAAGCTGTGCCAGAGAAGGTTCAGGCTGGACATCAGGAAGAATTTTTTCACTGAAAGGGTTGTTAAGCATTGGAAAGGAGTGCCCAGGAAAGTGGTGGAGTCACCATCCCTGATAATGTTTAAAAGATGACAAGGATGTGCTATTGTTTAGCTGATAAAGTGATGTTCAGTCAAAGGTTGGACTTGATGATCTTGGAGGTTTTTCCCAATCTTAATGATTCTGTGATTCATCTCCACCCTGGTCTGACTCCTGACAGTACATTGGATTTCCACTGGCATAATGATATACAGGAATAGTTACATCATAATACCCCTGCTACAACAGTAAAACTGTAAGGCCTTCTGCAAAGAAGTCTCCCAATCGTTTACATAAGCAGTACTCATACAAAGTTGATAACCAATTCTGTTTGAATTTTGAAATTTCCTATTAATATGCCACCCTCTCTTAAGAGAAAAACTGAGTTGGTTTCTGCAGGTGTGAGGTGCTGACATTGTTTAACCCAAGTTGGCAACTAAGTACCACTCCCTTCCTTCCTCCCTCGCCCTCAGTGGAGATGGGGAAGAGAATCAGAAAAGATAAACCCATAGGTTGAGGTAAGAATAGTTAATGATTGAAATAAAAATAAATATAATACTCCTAATAATAGTAATAATATTTGTAATGAAAAGGAAAGCAAGAGGAATAAAACCCAGGAAAGAAAACTGATGCAAAATACAATTTGCTCACCACCCGCTGACCAATGTCCAGCCAGTCCAGGCAGCAATGGGCACCTGGCAGCCAATCCCCCAGTTTATATGAGCATGACACTATGTGATGTGAAATACTCCTTTGGTCAGGCTGGGTCAGCTGTCCTGGCCATGCTCCCTCCCAGCTCCTTGTGCACCGCTTTTCTGGCAGAGCCTGGGAAACTGGTGTCCATGACTTAAGGGTAAGCACTACTTAGAACAACCAAAAAACATCAGTGTGTTATCCACATTATTCTCATACTGAATCCAAAACAGAGCACTGGACTGGCTACCAGGAGAAAATACCTGATTCCCAGCCAAAACCAGGACAGGTGTAAAGCAAACAAGAATTTAACAATTGTGTAAAGTTTATGGTATGTCATATCACCATACCAAAACGGAACCATGTTGAGAAATTACTTTTGGCATATGTTTTGGTTATTCTCCAGTGTCAAGGCTCATTTTCCTAATTTCCATGTGTAATTTAAAAAGAAAAGGGGCAAGAAATGGATGGACTTTAAACCATGCTAAATAATAAAAGCAATAACATTGGAAGCTTTACTGCATATTCACCACTACCAAGACAGGAAAAACCATATAAAGGGAAAGACAAGTGCAAGCATGATGTTCATGTAATAACAAGAAAGGGATAGAGAAATTATAAAAAAACAGAAAAGGTGAATGGTTATTGCCATTTTAAAGTGAAGGCAGAAGAGCAAGAATGATCTGCAAGCAAAGCATGTAATTTAGGAGCAGCAGGAGAGATGCAAGGGAATCCTGGCTGATTCAGTGGTCAGAAAAGTAAGAGACATTTCAGGCTAGTTTTTCCAAATCTGCTGTATCCCCATTTCTTTTCCAACCTGTAAAAGAATACTCTAACTCTTCCCCCCTCCTGTATACTCCAGCCCCCAGTTACTATGTGACAGTTAGAGACCTGATTTTCAGCAAAAAAAATTGGTAGAAACTACTTTGCTGGCTCAGGACCAAGACTCACTTAATCCAGAATTCTATCCAATACCCAGGGGCTGATACAGGACATTCAGAAGAGACCACAACCAAATGTGAGTGCTGTGACACCTCCTGGAGCAGTTCATCCAAAAGCCACTCCATGGGGCTGCAGAGAGCTCCCTGGAGGGATTTAATCATTAACTTGGTAAATCAACCTCTGGAATCTCTCTCAAATTTACCCCATCTCATGCAAAGGGAGGAAATAACAGCAGAAGCGTTCTATAGATAGCAATCTACTGTTGATAATGGGGTTTCATATTATTGTATTACTCAGCATTTGAATTAGGGTAGATAACTGAGTTAAATGACAGTTACAGAAGTCAAGGACATGTAGCAGGAAAACATGTCCATTCCCTATCTTTTCACACACACACAGAACACTCAGGCACCTCAAGGTCATTAACTTCTCCAAGACCTGCTGTGCTCTTCCAGCCTCTCCTAGGCACACTTCTATCAAAAGACCACAAAAGCTTCTCATTTAGCGAACATCTCACCTTTAGAGAATTACAGCTGTGAGTGAAGAAACCTGGTTTGTGGACAGGCAGCTGTATGGGACCCTCACTCTAAGGCTGCCTATGACTTGCTCATGGCAGCAGAATAATAGCAAATATTGAACTGTCTCCTTGCTGCTCCCAGCATTGCCTGCTCATCCTCCCACCCCTGGTGTTCCTGCCCAGATGTAAGGAGACCTGCAGTCAAAGAAGTGGTAAAGGTAAATACAGACATGGGAGGTTTCAATCTGCCTTTTGCATGGAAGGTTATAGGAGAAAAAAAACCCAACAACTGTGAGAAGTGTAAGCAAATTGGTGAATCATGAACAAACAGACCAAATATGTTTTTATAAATATTCATGCTTTAAGGGTAACAACTTGTTGCTGTAGTCACCTGTTGGATAGTTCCTCAAAGCACAACAATGCTTTGATCAACAGACTTCAAATACAAACCCCAACGCTGTTTTGAAATTAAACTGTTTGATGAAAGTAGCCCCATGTGGTTATTAAATATAAAATGAAGTGTCAAAATAGGCAGTGGGCCTAAATGAAATATAGAATTTTGTACAGAGTTCTGTCAGCAGACCCTCCAAGTAAATGGCTGCACCTCAAATTAGGGAACTACTTCACAAATTTAAGTCATCACTATTTGTCCATGCTAAGTGTCTGCAAGAAAAGAAGCAGAAGTTCTGCTTGCAAGGCCTACAGGCCAGCCAACAGGTCAGAACTCTGCTGGAGAGGCAAAATTCCACTACCTTTCACTGCACTGGAGACCACTTCTCCAACTAATTATGTGCTGCATGAATACTAAGCTTATGAAATGAAAATAATTTGAGAAGCATGGCAGGGAAAAAAGCTGCAGACCATAGGTAAGAAGTTCAAACTCAAAATTATCTGTTTATATCAATAACCGTCATATTCACTCCCTGTACAATGCTTGAAACATTGGGATGAAATGAAAACTATTTGACTGCAATTGGAGGGATTTTTATCAGAGCAGACTTTGATTTCACATAGTCACAGTCACATGAGCTGCTCCTTCCCAAAGCAGTTTTACCACTTTTCATTTTGTACTCAATCATCTGCATGGCCCAAGAGGCATCCATAGCTACATGTGCTGTGGTTGTTCATTAAAGCCATATAATCAAACTAGTGATTAATTGCCCTAACCTATAAATTACTACTTTATGAGTACACCACCTGTACACTCTCAGCTAACAGAAAACATCTGTTTAGCACCCTTCAGTCAAAAATTCAAAAGAACTCTGCAGTTCCCAAACTACAATGGTCACAGTTGTTCAGATGTTACTGCTGGCCTGATTTGTGAAGAGACAGGAATTCAAGTTTTTGAACTGGGACCACTCCATCTCAATCCTTATTTTACCCAGAGGGACTTAATGAACCACCTGGGTGTGTTCTCTATGCCTTAATTTGAACCAACAGTAAGAAGTCTGACACACTGTTGTACTCTTTTATAACCAAAGGAAACAAGCCAAGGCTGACAGCATAGTGGTATTCTGTGTATCGTAGAACAGAAATGCCTCTTTGAAGTAAAATTAATTTACTATGTAACTGAATGACTGATCTTGAATTGCAGCCACTTCTAGAGGAAAAGAACTCCTATGCTACAACTCATGAAAGAAGAAAACCCACTTTATTTACAGAAAGACATAGCATTGGCATCAAGATAGACAAGTACGAACTCTTCAGCAGAGTTCAGGCCTGCATACTGAATTCTTTCACTAGGTGTTACGCCTGCACACATCCATCTGATAAGTTATCAAGACCCTTTCTCTTGCTCTTCCCCACTTGTGAAATTCAGAGTATTTTTTGTCACCTCAAAAATCTGCTTTTTTTTGAGATAAGTGGCAAAAAGCTGCCCAAAAATAAGAGAAAACAGACTCAGCATCCACTAATGGAAGTTTCAGCCTAGAAGGCATGTAACTCAGATATCTGGACTTTGAAAATCCAGTTCTGAATGACTGTGATATTGATATTAATATTAATAGAACTGAACTGCAAAACAGTTTAATGTAAATTATGCCACAGGAGCACCAGTGACACAAGCTCCACCTCTTTAACCAACACAACAAAACCTCCCAACTTTCTGCACACATAAGCAATTTCCCAGCACATCGTCAAGATCCACTTACACATCTTCACTTTTTTTGGGGTGCACTTCTCGGGCCTAGGTCTAGTCTAGAAACGCCCCCTTAGAGTGTGCTGTGCTGGCTATGCATATCCCGACGGCTCAGCTGTTAATCACAGCACAAAACGAGAGCAGCTCTGTCCTACCAGCTGAAAGCACTGCTTGATCAGGATTTAATGCTGTTCCACATTAACCTCCAGAGCGACCAGGGTGACCTGGAAAGTGCTAACTGGTCGGAGTCCAAAAACTCATTCAGAACCTTTCTGTACTTTTCTGACCTCTGTAACTGTGCTGTTTATATAATTTCACTTAATGGTGTTAACAAAATTGTGCAAACAAAGCAAATGAGAGGGAATATAATCTTTTCAATACACTCTAGAAAAATTAGTAATTGTCAATTTACTGCTGGTTCGAGAGCCTTTGGCGACAATAAGAACAGAAAATGGTGAAAACGACAATGCTTCTGACTATTATCAACAAACATGAAGATTAAGAGACTTTTTAATTGTCTCTGCGCCCCCCACCCCCTCAGGTGAGACGGCCGTACCTCCCGCTTTCCCAGACCCCGTTCCCTGAGGCAGAAACTTTCCGCAGAACTTTCCCCGCTCCGCAGCGCGCCCCCCGCCCCGCTCCCCGCGCACTTACGGCGGGTGAGCAGCACCAGGGGCACGGTGATGACCACCACAACCACGGCGACCCCCAGGATCCCCAGCAGCCACTTCAGGAAGCTCTGCAAGACAAGTCCCGTCAGCCGCCAGCGGCGCAGGCCCTGCCCGCGCTGCCGCCCACCGCGCCCTCACCCACCGGCATCGCGGAGCGGATCAGAGCGAGCCGAGCCGAGCGGCGAGCGAGCCGGGCGGAGCCGAGCCGAGCCGAGCCGAGCCGAGCCGGGCGGAGCCGAGCGCGCTGTGGCTCCGCAGCCCCCGCGCTGCCCGCGGGGCTCCGCTCGCGAGCGGCGCCGGGGCGGGGGCGGGCTGGGGGCGGCTGAAGGGGAGCGGCAGGCGCTGGGCGTTGTGCAAGATCCCGGCTCTCCGCGGGGGGAGCGGCGCTTTCCCCGAGTGCTCGCAGCCCGGCGGCGCGGTGACACAGCTGGACGCGGCAGGAGAGACTTGGGACAGCGGGGGGACTTCTGTCGGAAATCAGATAACGGCCCAGAAAGTGAAATGCCTTCAAACGCTGATGGACACTCCCAATGTTTTGATAACACCGTCATTTCTTGTTAACTTCCTGCTCTTTGAACTTCTTTTTCTAGCAGTCATGAAAAAACAGATAAAATTGCAGGAAGGGCTTATATTTATAGTTTTTTGGCACTGGAGATAGATGTGTAAGTCTGCTAAGTGGGTCTTTAAATTAAAATCAGAAAATGGAAATATAGGACAAAAGTTTAAAATTTAGTGTTGAAGATGACCCTTGTGTATGACATAAAACAATTCCCTTTCCAAGGAGAGTTTTGAGTATGTGCTGAGAAAGTAAGACAAATTGTGGTCAGAATAAGAAAAAAGACAGAATAACCTGTAAATCAAAACTGTAAAGCCTTTGATTGTTTAAAAATCTGAGTCCTACCAGTTATTAAAAAAACTGTCTTTCTAAATTATTTTAAGAGCTCTAGCCTCCAAAACAATAATTGTAAGTCATGCTTTTTGTTTTATCCATGTTAGATTTTCCTCCTCTAATTGCAGAACACTAGTAGCTACCAGAGACAGATGCAGGTATTTTACGAGTTGCGAAATGTAGCAGAAAAAGTATGTGATCTGCTGAAGCAAGATTTCAAGTCAAGGGAAATAGCAAATGTTCTTAGTCTTGCCTTCAAAGAGCTTGTCAAAGCTTTCAGAAAGGTAATGCTGCTTGCTCCTTCATTCTGCTTCTGCAGACGGAGTACAGCATTTAATATTTTACTGCTGTTTCTTAAGCAAACCATGTCTGGAAGCGGGAAAATAGCTTTTTGTGATAAAAAAGTCTCCTTTAGTATAACCAAAGTGTTTACAAACTTTAAGGATGTGTCTAGGAGCTAACAGACTTCATCTAGGGACAAACGTGTTCTTGCTCATTGTTGTATACCATGCTCCTCGAAGGTAGCAGCTGGTACTAGTTACAAATTTATGCTGTGCTGGCAGTATTGGGTTACCTTAGGAAGGTCATTAATGTGCCCTGATAGTGGTTCCAGGTAGCACAGTGTACATTTACCATGCAGCATCCAGCCTGCTGCAATTTCACAGCTTGCTAATCACTAATCTCTGAGTGGATAAGGCCTCTTCTATAAAGTAAAATCACAGTGAAATAACAGTGCTTTACATTACTTTTCAAAGTAGCATCTCATTATATGGTGTAAGATGCATGACCAATGTTTCAGAATGTCTTACAGCTCCACTTAAATACCAATCTGCTATACTGTGCATCTGTTTGTCTTATCAACAATCAAAGAGGAAAATAAAACACCACCACCCCTCACCCCAGGGTGAATTTTCCTTTTCCTAGTGAGTAGGAATCACAACATAGATATAATTCAGTCAATCTGTGCATTTTTCCCCCCTAAACATTTAAGTAGTGATCATCACAAGGTCTCAAAATGTACAGTCAAATTATGTCAGTCTTGTGAAAAAATGTACCTGAATATTTTGTAGCTTTTCACAGCCAATTTGCAGTTTAGTAATATTTTGAGAGATTATCTCCCATGTTTTAAAGTTTCTCAGTGGTGAATTCTAAGGAGAATAAAGGAGCAGTACTGTCAATGCATATGGCTGGTTTCTGTGGGAACATAATTTTAAGTGCTTTTGGAAATATTGGTTCTTATGTCTAGATCAAATTTTTAGTAACCTACAGTGCCTCTGACTGTGGTCATGCCAGAGGGATTTACAGGACCCAAATCTGTAGGCAGAACCATCTGAGTGATTCAGTAATAGTCAGTAAAGCAGAATATGTTTTCCATTGAGTTGTAATAGTTCCTAACAATGATTCTCTACAACTCGAAAAAAATCTCAAGTTCCTCCTGACTGATCAAAACACTCATGATCCCAAAAAAATATTGTTATGGTCATGCTTCTGGTTCTCAGTCAGATTGTCTTTTGTGATAGCCTGAGACTTAAAAAAATTCTTCCAGCTAAGTATTTCAAGTTACTTTATACTGTGGTGTTCTTTTGTAATCAGATATGTATTAGCACCATGCCAAGAAATTAAACAAATGACTATCCAGCAGTGGCTGCTACATGATGAAATTTGAGAAGCTGTAGCTTCATATTGTATGTTCAACACAGTGATATTCATAAAGAAGTTGCATGATTGCAAGGAGCTACTGACTAGAAAAGAATGAAAATGCAGCTTTCAGCCTGAGGCTGACCTCCCAAACAGCTGGGGGATCTGCCAGATGCAATGTCTTCCTCACACTTCTAGCCTCAGTAAAACTCAAGACTTTGTTAGACATCTGTTTATATATACATCCAGAGCCTTTCCTCCAGAAATATTTGGAAAAGCCAAACTGCAAAAATGAAAAACTTAAGCTCTCTGCAGAGTAAAAAAAAAGTGACTAAAATGTCACTTTAAAAGTTTACTTTACAGGTGCAATGATTTGAAATCCGATATTCCAGATTTCTCAGTGTGTTCCTGTGGGAGACAAAATATGGGCTGGATAAAGTTTTGTGTGGATTCAGTGGCTCCAGTGAATAGTGGAGTTTCATTTTTTCTTTGCATTTGAAGTTGAAATGGCATGACAGTTTTGTAGCAAATCTTTGCATTGGTTCCATTTGAGAGGATTGTGAAGAGAGTGTTAACTGTAAATCAAGAAAGAAAAATCCCTTTTTTATGTGATTATGTCACTGGGACATCAATTTCAATGTGGTTAGTAGCAACTGTCACTTAGCTCTTTCAAGTTTGTATATTTTTCTTTAGAAAATTGTTTTCTTGGGAACTACAGATTCTTACATGTCCTCTGAGCACAGTTGAATGGTTAGAGAATCTCAGGTATCTCAGTTTCTGCTGTTTTTTGGTTTTTTTTTTTTTTTTGGTATTAATTCCAAGTAGTTGTCTTGTTTTCATGAAATATGCTTATTTTTCCAGATATTTAGTAAATAGTATGGAAGAGAAAAGATGCTGCACACTCAGCAAATAAAATACAGTGAGGGCATTTTTAAATATAAGGCCACATGGAAGTTCAAGGCAGCACATGTGCAATACACAGAGGACTCCAGCTATTGTAGTAAAGACAAAGAGATTGTGACTTCTTTTTCCCTGTACTTATACTCTTCACTGAATTTCATGTAGCATGTGTGAGAAATATCCAGGGCATACCTTATTACTGATGCCATATGGACTTGTTCTATGATTTCAGGATATGTAAATCCTAGTCCTGTTGAGGTGAAACATGTGTTTGATATTTCTTATTATAAGCTCAGCTTGTCTCATTTGTGAAGAAAGGGTTACTTTTGATTCATGCTCTAGATCAGGACTTAGAAAATTAGAGGTTAAATGTTTTTCTTGTGTTCCAGACAAGCTGCATAAACTTGAGAAAATAATTCATATCCCTCTGTTCCTAAAGCATATCATTTGTAAAAGTGTGGAAAGCCCAGTATTTTCATAGCTGACAAAGTCATCACCAGGAGGGGCTCAAAATCCCTGGTGACAGACACTGCGAAAAAATGGATTTGTAATTGAGGAATCCTTCCTTCAGAACACCAAAACATCCTGGACAAAGTGAAATAAAACATTTCAAAGGCAATAGTTGAGTCTGTGGGAGCAGCAGAGTTACCTTGTACCATTTTATCCTGGGCCATATGTATCCAACTGTGTAAAACTGAATCTTTTCCAGTTCCGCTTGGACCCAAATCCCACAAATGGGATTAAATAAACAAATAATATGTATACACAGCCTCCACCTTTTTTCCCTTTTTCTTTTCTTATCTCCAGTGGTATTTTGGATGTTATGATTTTATATTTTCTTTAGTGCAAGATTCTATTGAATTTAAATTGTTTAAAGTTGGGATGTTAGCAAAGCTTTCTGTTGTTGCCAAGAAGCTGATCAAGATGCCAAGTTGGGTATGATCTGTTCTGATCTAAAATTACAGAATATTCATTCCTATAGCACTTTGGAAGAATGATCTAATATTTTCCCAGAAATTTTAGATTATAAGTGGAAGTTTCAGATGCTTTTAAAAAACTTATTCCCATAAAAATGTTATTCCTAGCAAAATTATAGGTACTAATTCTGATTCAACAATGGTCCAATTTCATATCAACTTCTACTAGATACTTGTTAAGACCATTGAATTTCTCTTAGACTACTTGCCCTTTAGGACATTTTAATATAAATCCCTCATATATTGCTAAAATAGCAAGAGGAAGAAAAGGGGCTTTGTGTAGTCAGGAAGTAGTTTGGAAGCAGGAGACAGCAGCCCATAAAAGTGATCCTCAGAGAAAGAAGGAAGGAAGGAAGGAATATAACACAGATTAGAGGGTCTTGGCTTGGTTTGGCAATCCTAGAAAATTTGAAGGTGTTCTGGGGCAGTTTCCACACTTATGGAATATATTGCACTTAACATTTTCCAAATCTGTCCTCCTGTTCTGAGCCAGAATTTATGTTAATGAAGAATAATTGTCTCTTCAGTCATGTTTCTCCCTCTAGCTTCATCTTACATGATTTATTTTTCACCTAAAGATAGTTCAGAGTTCACATAGCTCTTTTCTGGGAATTATTGCAGAGAAAATGTGACCAAACAATGCTGAGTTTATCATTCCAAACAAACCACTTCTAAAATCTCATAGACACTAAAATATTAGAATAAAATGAAATGGAGTGCAAAGAGGAACATGGCATATACACAATGAGAAGTCAACAGAAAAGAAGCTTGAAAAAAATTTATTTTAGGCTATAATTTAATACCCTTAAAGCTTAGCCTTTTTATAACAAAGGTTTTAAGAGGGATATTTACTTCTCAGGCATTTGTAACTGCCAGCCCCTTATGAATAACACGTATAATTGGTAATTGAATAATTTGTGTGTAGAAGTAAATTTTTTAGAAAAATAATTTTATCCTTAAATATAAATGGAGTTACTTTAGTCCTAATAAATGCAAAACATGAAGTTATAGAACTTTCACATTCTTAAAGCTGTTAAGAAAACCATCCCTTAGACAACAGGTTTTCCATATATAAACCTTTGGCAACACTAAACTATAGTACAATTATTTCCTGGCATGCAAGGTGACATAGCTTTGTTACAACAAATGTAAATGACAGAATACAGATTTCAGAATCTCTTAATAACTGGCAGTTGATGAAATGAAGATCTTCATTTATCCCATTTTATTCTTCATTTTTACTGGTATTCTTCCAAAAGGTCTCTGGGGAAAAAAACAAAGAAAAAAAGCAGCAGCAATTAGGAAAAATTCTAAGTCTCCCAAGATTTATGAAATATGTGTGGAACATATTTTTTCTGTTTAAGAGTGAGCAGATGTTAGTTTCACAGACCTCTCAATGCCTCTCTCTAATAACAGATTGAAAACAATTATTCCTAAAGGAAAAGCATTTTAGTAGTTTCTAATAGATTCTTTTCCTAAATTGTTTGTTTCAACGCTGAACTACAAACATAAAAATAGTAACATGTTAATAAAAACTGTATTTTAACTACACCTTCTAAATTTTTTGTTAATTTTGTTTCAGATTTCCAAAATCAACTGTCTTTTTGGGTGCTTTAATAATGCAAATGGGATATCTAACATGCTAAAAAAATCTGGCCACTCACATGTGTCTTGTGTTGGCATTTAATGACTTCTTAAAATGCTTTGTTAATTTTAATAAATAATTCCCAAATATTAACCTGTTCACAGCGCTCGTTTAGAAAATGCTGCTTTGCCTATATACAGGCAAACGAAAGCAGGGGTCCCAAAGAGTCACCTGGCAGGAGCTCAGATTACAGCACTCTTCCCTAATGACAAGCCACAGATTAAGGCAGTATTTTATATCACAGTCTTTAAAGAATAATCAGTTTGGTGCAATTTTGCCAATCAATATTTCTGATTTTATAATGTCCCATGCAAAGCAAAGTTTTATTTTTCAGTATTTAATATGACCTTACTTCTGGTAACATTCAGTGGCAGAACTACTTTCAAGTTAAATAGGAAATTATTAGAGAGGTTCACCATTGATAAAAATTCAGATAATATTTGGAATGAGTTCCATTTAGTGTCTTATCCTTCTTTGTCTGTAACAAAGTTTGCAACATACTACAGATATATCAGCAGCTAAGAGAAAAATTAGTAGTATTTTCCCCCAGTGTGACAAATGCATTTAAAATATCAGTATATTAAGAATAGTATAAAATTCAGGCACCTTTGGGTAACTTTTGTGTTAATGAGCCATTTTAGGAACTCTTTGGCAGCCATGTCATCAAGGACTTTGTTGATATCACTCGTGAAAGTGCCATCTGCATGTCTTCGACCCATTTCTTCAGCCACAAGAGCTTTTTCTGGGAAACTTCAAAAATAAGAAATTATCAACACTGTGTAGATCAAAACAAACAATCCATTTAAAAGGGCCTTGTTACAGGGTTCTAATACACTGCACATTCCCTGTGATTTTAAGGAGTTAAGGGTTGAGCCTGATGTTATGGCTCAGTGCAGCACAATGCGTGTCAGAACATCTTTTGAGGCATTATGTTCAAAACACACAGCCATTCCTTCCAGTGAGCCTAAACTCCTCTCCAGCAGTTTTGAAAAAGCCATACATGCAAAAATATATCTCAGTCTGCAATGTCTATGCCACGTATATTAGGAACTAGTACATTTACTAAGAATTGCTATTTAAGAAATACAACTAGTAAAACATTACAGTCAAATTTTCATACATTTTTCTGTTTTATTTGGACATAAGGCCTATTTATTTACTTAAAATATATTTCCTAAGAATTCTTATTCTTAATAAAAATTAATAAGGGCAGTAATTTCTTTTTTTGCAGAAGAGTTGTTGAAATAGCTCACTTAAAGCACCTGTATAAAACCTATGTCCTTGTTTGATGTAAAATCATAGAATGTGGCATTTTGTACTTGGAATCAGATCCTGATTATTTTTCCATTCTTTTTTTGACTGCTGGAAAACCAGTTTGTCAAAACCAGAGTTTGATTTAGAAAACTTTCCTCTCTTGTTTCATCCCATCAAATATAGGAAGATTTTGATGGATTTCATTAAGATGGGCTGATCCTGAAGCACCCTGGGTTCTGGATCCAATGACAGGCAGACTGGATCATTTCAAGGAAGGTTGTATACAAGTTCAACCACAAATGGTACTAAATATTGGAAAGCAGAAGGGTTGTCTACAATTAATTGCCCATCTAGGTTTCTAAGTTCAGTTGAGGTTGTATTTCTCTCAAATGGATACAGACATACTCTATTTCTGCTCATGAAAATAAAACATGACAGAAAAACAAGTGGATGTCTGAACATAACTAAGAAGGGGAACCAGCTTTTCCCTTCTCTGTATAGCTGACCTAATTTATTTAACTCCATTTTTTTTCAGGAAATTGTCAATATTTACAAAACTTAATTTTTCCTATTTAGTCTTCCTTAACTACAACACACAATCTTGTCTTACAGATTGTATTTTATTATTATTTTTTATTATTATTATTTTTATGTAAAGTGAGAGACTTACATAATACTTTACAGCTGGTAGAATATTTAATCAGAGGATGAACTGAAATCCCTGCCCCAAAGAGCTTACAGTCTAAAGGCACAAATAAGTACAGAACAGTTGAAAGGTGGGCAGTGGCAGCTGCATGGTGTAGCTCCTAACCATGTAGAGTTGGAAAAAGATGAGCAGAAGATGCCTGCAGGAGACTGAAGGCAATGCCATTCTAATTGTAAGACCATCGTGACAAAAGATGTAAAGTCATGAGGGAGTACATGAAGTGGATAGGATAGAGAAATCTGCAATGAGTATGTGGAGAACAAGGTAGAAATTAAAGAAATCATAGGTAGGCAAAACCATTAGTGGAGCTTTGTGTCCAGGGAACTGCAAACCATGGCAAAAGAATCAGAGACATCTTAAAAAGGAAGATAAGCTATAGCAAATGATAGTTATGGCAGCAGCAGCTTGGGGAGACTCTGAGAAGCATGGGAAGAGGAAAATAAGTTCTTAGTTACTCCTGGGAGTGATCATCAGCACACAGAGTACAACTGAAGACATTGGTAAAGATTTAATCTTGGAAATATTGCAGGGGAAAAGATGGACTGTAAAAGGAAAAGAAGAGAAGGCAATTTAAGGTGATAGTGACTTGAATAATCTCAGTGACAGTTAAGGAGACTGTAAGCAATGTTATGTGAAGGGGAAGATCGTAGTTAGAGGAAGAAGGTCTGGTTTAGTTTTAGATGTGTTGACTTTAAATAAACTTCACCTTTTAGAGTGTAACAGCATACTGAACAGATTTTAATCTGTATTTGAACTTAATAATGTAAAGTGGTAGTCAATCACCAACAGAATATCTTCTAATACAAAAGAAAGACATGAAGTACAGCAAGAATGATCAAAAGCACATCAAAGTTTCATCAGACATGATTTCTAACCCCAAATGCTAGGCAAAATTTAATAAGAGGAACAGATGGATTCTTACTCTCTTCTTCCTCGTCCATTCACTAACCAAGCAATGAACTCTTTGGCAGCTTGACCTTCCAAATAAGAGGTGATGTCACTGGTGTAGGTGCCTTCAGCATGTCTCTCATATTCAGCGTGGCGCTTGGAGATGGCATTGCTGAAAGGAGAGCAGTACCACAGGAGCAGACTGTAAGAATTGAACTTTTAAACAATCTTTATTGATTTCAATTTCCCACTTGCCAGACTAGTGTTTCTATAGGAAAGAGGGGTTCTTTTTGTGCCTCAAATTGATCTTGACATATTTTTTGTGGTTAGGTTTCAGTTCTGAAGGTATGCCTGTACTATGCAGTACAGTTTTGTGCAGAGATTCCTGAACTAGTTCTGAACAACTCACTTCAAGTGTGGAAAGCAATTACAGCTGTATTGGAATGGTCTTACTAATTAAGTATGAGCTAGAAACTGTATTGTATTACACAGATATGCTTTTTGTTGCCCTTTGTTAGCTGCTCCCCCTACCTTCACCTTCATTATTTCTAAGCCAAACTATTCAGACTTAATTCCTTTCAAGTTTACATTTTGAGTTGTTTTATAAACACCTTTAAAATCATCTCTCTGAACAAGTCATAATCTTGAAAAACTTTCAGGCCTGATCAACTCCATCTTATTAAAGGCATTCTCCCTCCCTACACCTCATTGTGGTTATTTCTCTGATATAGCACAAAATTATGTTACAGTGGCTCCTGGGAAGGAAAACTGCACTAAGAAGTAGACATATTATGGAATATTTTCCATGAATAAATTCCCTAGCATTTCTGTTTCAAAATTTGCTAATTTCTGCCCAAATCTAGCTCTTTCTATTATTTTTTCTTCTTGGGATGTCACCATTCCTCCTAATTTAGTACCATCTGCACTTTTCATCAGCATGCTAACTAGAGTTGTTTGGAACATTTTTAATGAAATGTTAATTTTTTTTTGAGATATGCAGTTTCAATGAAGCGGAAACATTATTACAAATTTGTTATTAATATTGACAGTGTGAATGTAAGGGTCTTTGTGATCTGGCTATCCTTTTTGGATTTTATGATGAGAGAAAGAATTCATATAGGTATTTTAATCTGTTTTGCAAAAACACTCAGTTTCTCCTTTATTTATTTAAGATTTCCAATCTCTCTGACCTTTTCTCAAAAACACAGTCAAGAAACAGAATTCTGGCCTTCACAGGTCTTCTCCTTTCTGTAATAAGTGGTTTATGAAACATTGGACTGAGTGCTGAGGGCTGAACATTGCATCATGTTTAATCAGCTCTCTGCAAATTTTCCTGGCCACCTTCCTTTCACTAATCTTCTCAATGGTTTTTTATTCTTCAACATAATGTGGTTGTTTTTGTTTATTTTTTTTTATCAGACTTCTCTATACCAAGTTTTTCTTTTTATGTTATTCTCTACTCTCCTTGATTACTTGAAATGTGCTTTCCTAAAACCTATTCTCATCCTGTTGCATTCCTTACATCTGTAGCTATAGAACACAGTGCAGGAATAAATAACATAGAGACATATCCTATTTCCTTGTCAAAAGCAGGTGTGAAATAATGTATTTGATTGATATTTCTTTGATTGTGGTAACATTTCAAAGAACACTAGTTGTTCTCTTTCTTGTTTAACTGAAAATGAACTCAGACTGGTTTAGAATAACAAGTTGTGACAAATAGAATACCTTGAGAGCTGGTCAGGGACTTTGTTATTTTCTGTGTCCTCCTGTGCTTGTTGGCTGTAGTGAAATTGCACAATCATTAGATCATTAATACCAGTACACTGCAAAGCCTGCATAAGCTTTATAAGTTATTATTTGAATATTATAGTGAATCCTCATGACTCATAGATGAATATTATATTCATTATATTTCATATTTTAAATTAGTACAATGTGTAGAAGTTGTTACTTTATACTTTAAAGACTTCCACAGAGATTTAAAAGCATTAATGTAATAGATTCTTCTGGATATTTCTGGATTCTTTTGGGGCAGATTTTCTTTAGAACACAAGACTGACACACTTGTACATTATTCTTGCTCTCAGCTTGCTAGCTTGAGTTTAATCAAAGTATATTTGAAAAAAACATGCCAATTTATGATGATACTGGTAAATTGTCCAGTGGTCAACAAAATCTACACTTCAGCTGCCTTTTCACAAATGAAACTTCAGGATTAGAGTATCCACAGATAGGAAAGTTTTGATGAGGCCTAATGGCCCAGAATTGTGCATTACATTTAAATATCTTATTCGTATTGAACTTAATTGATTCACTGAGAAAATCTGCCTCAAAGAGGCTGAGACAGTCTTTTTAGGTGGCATATAAGACAGTACATTTTGATTTAGCCAAATCCTTTTGATTGATTTTACATGTTTCTCATTTCTAATAATATATTAATATTCTGTTAATGGCTGGACTAGATCTTAGAGGTCCTTTCCAAACTAAATGATTCTATGATTGTATACACAAATTTTCCTCCAATACTTTACTTATTTGAGGTTTATCCATGGTCTGGGATGGGAAGCTGGTACCCAGAAACTGAATTGGCTAGATTCTTGGCTGTTTCTGCTTTGGAGCTCTGTATCAATGTGATCAAAATGCTTACCCATTTCTTTTAGTGCTCATTAACCATTGCACAAAGTCCTGAGCTCGTCTGGTGTCCAGGTACTTGGTGTAATCACTGGTGAATGTGCCTTGTGAGTGACGTTTCACTTCATTCAGTGGTCTAGATTCCTCTATTGGCTCAGAATGAGAAGCTTTGAATGATCTGTGAAAAGTTTAGACCTTGTTAATCTGCAATGGTTGCAGTACAGTCTACAGGTGCATTGATTCTTCTTTCAACAATACTATTTTTTACTCCCACGAAGTGAAAGCAAGTGGCATATTGATCAGTAGCTGTCTGGTAAAAGGAATCTGTATAGCAGATTGGACACTGCCCAATTACACAGTCTGCTTGGATAAATAAGGTAGCCATTGTTTTAATACCCCAGATTTCTGTGCTCAGGTTTGCAATATTAAAAAACCTGTCAATTTCAATGGTAGATCAAGTATGCATAAAGGGGTCTTCAAATTATAGTATGTTTGGCTTCAAAGTGTAAGAAAACAAAGCTCACACCAAGTATTTGTAAAAGTTTGGTCTACTAAGAATTTACCTTGATTTCTCCTCTGTATCCTGAAGAGGATTTTGCCAGCTGCCTTGAACTATCATTAAAAGGAGACCAGCAACAAAATAAATGCTTTTCATTTTCATTGCCTGTCAAAACAGAAATAAAGCAACAAAGAAAAATGTTATAATGTTTCATGTCCAGTGGATGACATTTCAGGGCCTTGGGTAGGCATTCAAAAGATGTAGTTTCTGTTCCAGTCTTTCAGCTCTAGTCTGTATTCTAGAATGCAAGGAGAGCTGAGAGCAACTGCATCCTTGCTGTCCTTTGCAATGTGAGGATAAAGGTCTGTTCTTTTCTCTGGGTTCTGCTGATGGCAAGCATTAGCTCTGTGATACTGTTCTATTGCAAAACTGGGGGTAGTGATGTGGCTGTGATTTCTTTTCCCAGGTCATTCACTAGAGAAAAAACAAAGCAAATCTTTGTCAAGAATACTGTCACATTAGCAGCTCTCCATACTTTCTCACAGAAGTTGCAATGAGTTCACATCAGCAAAATGTCATTGGAAATAATTTTGTCATGTACTTGGGCTAATACTTGTGTATTTGAATAAGCCCTTCTGCCATCCATGGCATTTTCCTATGGAGGTTTATTATACAGTCTGGAAAACAAAGGGAGATAGGACACATGAGTGCCTTGAAGCAAAGTGGTAGCAAAGTAAGTCCCAGTCACAAAACACCCTCCCCAATAAATGTAATTTGTACCCTATTCCTGTGGCTCCACTGCAGGAATTTCTTACTGAAGCTGATTTACTTACTGCTTACTGATTTATAAAATAAGGCAGTCTGAGTGAAAATATATATCTTCTATATTTTAATGCCTTGTCACAAGAGGCTGAATTTAAATATACTATGGGCTGCAGGAAGTTTTAGAAAATGATGAGGGAATGATGTGTAGTGAAGGTGCAGATTACTCCATTTTGGGATTGAGACTTGGCTCTGCACTGAGCAACGCAAATGAGGGGGCTATATGAACACCTCTGAAAAGGTGATCTCCTGCATCAAAAATCCTACTGCTGTAGGACTTCTACTCTGCCCCTGTAGTCTGCTCCTTCATAGCAGATTTTTTTTGAAACCTGTTTCTTCCATCTGTTTTAAAGTAACTTATAGTTGGAAATGCAAAGCTTGACTATTGGCAGGCATTTTACCAATGGTTAGGAAGAATCTATTGGACTGGTATTTTGTGAGGCCTGATTTTTAAGAGATTCTTACTGAATAATATGAATATTTTACTAGAATACCTCAGTATCTGTTTCCAAATACTTGAGGCAATCAAAATCTCAATAAAATATTGATCAAGCTCAGGAAAATAAATGTGTAGGTATAATATTTTCTGTAGTATTTTACTATTAGGCAATGGAGTCAGTTTTCCTCTCTCTACCAGAAGCCACTGCCAGTGTTACTCATTTTTTCATCAATGTCTGTTCATTCTGCCTTGTGCAATGTCCTGGTATATAAGAGTTGACCCCTTCACTTGAACATACCCTGCTATAGTACCAACATATACCACAGTGGTCATGTAGTCAGCCTTATTAAAACCCTAACTCTAGTACTGAACTCTGTTTTCACTGTTTCATTTGGAGCTGTAATTTGGTGGTGCAACACTGACATCCAATGTTTATCTCAAGGAATGCATAATTTCACATTTCATAGGCTTCTAGCAATGGAACAAAAGCTCTGCCTGTTCTTTGGGAGATGACTCTGTTGTGGTCATTTCAAAATGGTTTGATTGACCCTCTGGTAGCTGATACAGCTGTAAATGAGTTGACCTGGACTTGGACACCAGATAAAGTCTGGCTATTGCAGCACACATAAGTAAATTTGCCCTGCTTGATAGTCCTAGTTTACAGTTGTCTGTAGCTTTATTAAACTGTGACCCAGATTAGCCATAAACCCAAGTCACTGAGTTGGAATGAAATATCCAACACCAAAAGCTTTTCTGTTATATTAAAGTTATTAAAAAATAATTCAAAGTCACTGTAGTCAGTAAAGAGATAATTTCAGTTTATCTTGGCTCTAACTCTAATGTCTCAGGCCTATAGAACTTTCAGATGTAAACAATCCCACCGGCTACTTTATTCCTTAAGTATTAAGATTAAAGTTAAATCCATTTTCAACTGCTTTCTAAAATTTTCAGAATCAAAATGGTGAGATTATTAAAAAAGAAATATGTATAAATGCAGTTTTTGAAATTTAGAAAATTTTAGAGAATCCTTATTAATAAAATAAGCTTTTCCAAAAACTATTGACCTTCTGTCAAATATGTTCTTAAAAAAATTAGCATCAGTTTTGTTTTTTCAGCATTTAGTATTTGCTATTGGTAAGTCAAACCAGCAACAGAAGTTCTTGACAAGTTAAACAGGATACAGCTTCAAAAGAAGAAGTTGTAATTTTATTCTTGATAATATAGACATGTGTTATAGAGAAAAAGAGATAATCAGAAAAATGGTATTTTCTTAGTTTATGTTGGCTAATCAATTAATTTCTCAATCAGAAAAAAGGTTTTATTTGCTGTAAGTTATTTAGGTCACCAGTAGATACTGCTAAAAGCCATGGAAACCTATTGTCAAGGCACAGGAAAACTAAAGCTAATCTCACACAGAAAATTTTTATTCCTATGCATATTAGACTAATGAAAATATTTTCATATCTTTCTGATTGAAAATGAAAAAATTAAGACATTTCTGTTTGAACCACCAGAAATATGTAACAAATATACCTCTCAAATCTTGATCAGATATTTATTTGAATATTATTTCCCTGACCAATCAGATTTTTCTAGTTTTCTAATATATTTTACTACAAGTGTAGTAGATTTTTTGTATCTATGTACAATTTTAACTAGCTTAATTTAATTGAGTTTTCAAAAAAACTTTCAAAAGTCACATTTGTATCTCTTTCCAGTTAAAAATAGAAATTATGAAGTTACATTAAAAAAGCAGTAAAAAAGGAAATATTTTCATATGAACATGCATTAATGAACAAAATAGGTTTCTATTGAAATGAAACTGTCTGCAAATAGCAATAATTTCTAGAAATAAATAAATTACTTTTTCAGGTAGGTGTATTATACATATAATTTATCCACCATGCTATAATGCCTTGTAGAAAGTTCTGTAAAATCCAACAGTTCTAGTCTAAGGAATTCCATAGTAGGATGGAAGATTAAATTCAATTTTATGCAATAATCCCAATAACTATTGAAAGGCTTTAATTTTACTTCTGTGCTATAAAATTTCCTTTTCTGATCTTACAGTGATGTGGAAATAATAGTTGCTTGAGACAAACTAATCTAAAAGTGGGGCAGTGGAGTGACAGTCTGTAGGGTGACAGAGTGACAATCTGTCTGGGACAGTTTAAAATCAGTGTCTACATAAACCCACTGAATTTGTTTCTGTGCTTCTAGCTTAATCCTCATTGATTCATATTTAGGCAGTATCTATAAGGAGTGAATAATTTTAAACTCACATAATCTATCGTAAATACCCCACATTTATTAAATATTTCTACAGAAGGTACTAAAGAAGATAAAAATATAAAAATCACTAATTGTGTATCTCATTTAAATTCTTACTACAATCCTTGTCTTTCATGTTCTCATGGTTAATCTTCCTTCTTTCAATTAATTCTGCAACACAAACTGTTGATTTCCATTTATCGGATCATTCTCTGTTGAAGTAATCAATACATCAAAATATTTAAATTATGATGTCATTAACTCCAAATATCAGTGAGTATAACCTCAGAAGAAAACACCAATTTGCTGAAAGATCTGCACCTCTACTGCAAACTTTGGGCAGCACAATGCAGATAATGCACTCGGCTTTCTCAAACAAATAACTGGTAGTTCATATAAATCTTACCTTATTTTACTTAGAGGTGATACGTGGCAGCTGCAGAAAGAGCTACTCTCTCTTCTGCAACTATGGCAAGCCTTGAGGATCCTGAGCTCTGCCTAGCTGCCTCTTTTGCACAGACTTATATATATACTGTTCAGCTCTAGTAAGCATTACAGGAGTGCATCATTGCTGACAGTTTCCTTATTCAACTTTAAAAAAAAGTCATCATATTTGCTATTCATTTCATTTGATAATTTTACAAGCAATTTCACACATTCATTCTGCTTACTTTATGACATCAATGCTAACATGGATTTGCAGAAGGAGTGAGGTAGCAATGTCCAAAGTAGTAAATATCAAACAGAAGGGCATTAACATGACAAACAGTGGGCAAAAGGTGCCTGGGATCAAGGCAGCAATTTCTCTAATTTCTGATTTGCCACATTTAATAGTTAGAATCCTGATTCTATTGACATCAATAGCATTGTTTTCACTTATCAATTTTAAATCAGAGTTTATAAATTTAATTCATTGTTAAAAATAAGCACAACTTTTCCAAAGACCTTGAATGATTCTTCAGGTAATCTTGTCCCAGTATAATGAATATGAAGAGATGAGAAATATTGCAGTGATGGCTACCCACTATGCTAGCACAGGTGAAATTTAAAAAAAATGTTTTGATTAGCCCTAGATGTAAAATTCCAAATTTGCTACTGTAAGAAAATTCACACTCACTTGAGAACTATATGCCAAACATTCACCGTATACTGAGTTTCACACCGTGGCCTATAGATTTATGCAAGATAAACCATTTGCTCACATTTCCATTCCCTACAAGGAAAAAAATTAAACAAAATAGATTTGAGATGTGTACTACTGCCTGTTCAATGCAATTACTCTTGTTCAGTGGAGACAATTTCATAGCTCTGGTGGAGCAGCATTGCCAAAGAAAGCCATGGTCATCCATGCAGTGACAACACAGAGACAGGTAGGGGAGATAGTCAGGTAGGAGGAAGGTTCTGGAATCACAGCAGACATCTCACTGAATGTTAATGACAGCCTGTGTCCCAGTCGGGAGTGCCTCACGGTCTGGTTTGTGGCACAAGGCACATACTTATTACAACAAACCTTATTTCCCTTAACACTGCTCCTCAAAGCCAGCAAAGAATGTGCTTCAGTGAGGTAATTTTCTGCTGATTGATCAGATTGGCATCGCCCATAAGATACAACTGAGGTAATGTATAATCTTAATAACCATATTAGAGTGGCAAACAAAAATTACTGGATCCTTCCTAGTGCTCTATCGTAAATACCTGGCTGTGGTACCATGGTATGGGTTCAGGGAAACATTAAGTCTCACTACACAGTCCCCATAATCAAGTTTAATTTTTGCTTAGTGTAATTTTTCTATGCTATTGAATCAATCGATGAGATTCATGGTTTATTTTTTCCATTTGTAGTCCTCGGGGTGAGTGAGCCCGCGGCTCCCGCGGAGGCCAGCGGTGCGTCCTGCAGTCCCCGGGCAGGGCAGCAGATGGGGATCAAAGGGCCCCTTCCACCGCCTCTGCACCGGGACCAGCACGCACACGCTTTGCAGGGATCGCTACAATCAGCGCTCTGCGCGCTGAGCTAGATACTCTGGAAAGAGGCAGTACGGAATGTGAGACAATATCCTCTCCTCCAGGAAACAGACAGCTTTTCTCTTTTTGTTTATCTCAGTTTCTTTTCTTGTGTCATATAAAGTTCCTTGTTTACAGTAGGATGACTTCAGAAAAAAAAAAAAAGAGACAAAGCACCTCAGTGCACCTGGTTGGGCAGGTTGACACAGAGCTGTATCATCTAGCAGGTCATCTAGCATCTAGAAGGTGACCAGTTATTTGTTTTTCAAGTTGTACAGAGAAAATAAAATGTACAGGAAAGAAGTGAACTGCCATCAAGGACCATGCAACCCTCAGTTGTCATAACTGAGTCTATAGTACATATTTCAGGAGTACAGCAGAGTTTCCAAACAAAAGCAGAATATTATATCAAGTGTATGAGACATACACATACACTCAGTTTTGTTCCTCTCACATTTTAAAATACACCAGTTAGATGGTACCTCTTGGCAAAATCAAGGGCAACCTCACTGTCCTCTATATCATTGTTCTCAAATGAGACGATACTTTGAGTCAGACTAAAAGACAGAAGCTGAAAGGGGCCTGCCTTCGGGAAATTTTCATGTTTCTCATGATTCAATTGGAGTGGTTGAGTTCACTGTATCTGGAATTTATCAAAGTTTCCTGCACTATCATCTGATTAAAATTGTTAAGATTTGAACATTTTAATGAATTAGGAACTTGCTGGCTTTTGACAGTAAAAAGTAAAAAAAGCCTCATCAAATGCTTTCAAAAAAGTGACCTCCCCAAATTCTTCTGTGTATTTCTTCATTACATATTTATTGCTATTGTATTATTATCCACTACATGTCTAAAGGGAGGAGCATGTATCTTGGCGTATGACTATGGGCCCACACCCTTTACTTTCTTATATTATACAGAAAGCATTCTCTCTTAACCTTGTCAGCTGTGAGCTCAGAGGGCTGTGCTCTGCAGCCCCTTTCGTTTTGCTATCTTTGTTACACGATAATCACAAAGAGCATTCCCCTCCTGAGAATGGGAACCAATAGAGGAGGAACATATGTGTAAACACATGCACACGTAACAAACCCACCATGTTGCATCCATAAACCTGTGCCTGTACATAACACACACAGTGTGTGCCTGTGTGTGTATACAACTCCACGGCCGCCCTTCGGGGAGCAAAAATGGCTTTCTGAAATGGAGGGTGAGTTTGGGGTCTCCAGGCCTTTCCACAGCGCGCAGCTCCGTGCTCTCTGCCAGGGGTGATGAGAGTTTTGTACCTCAGCAGCCACAGCCATTGTAGCTGAGCTGCAGCCCACACTGTCTGCTCAGAGAAGTTGGAATCGCTCCACTGGAAGTCAATGGAGCTGCATCAATTTGCGCAAGCAGAAGAGCTGGCCCAATATGTACTAGTTGTTTTACATTCTGAGAAGACAATGTTCATAATTGAAAGTAATACCAAATGCTCTTTGCAAATACTATGAATTATTCAGATTAAATATAGAGCCTTCAAATGACTCTATAAAATGTTCTAAACAGCTGTGCCTTGTAATTGGAACTGCCTGGCAAACTGGGAAGTATTGAATGCACTCTGAATTGGACTTGATATCTGAGTAAAATGAGTATAACACTAACCATATTCTAGAACCTGACTGGTTTTCTGCGAAATTTCTCTTCAGGACTTTTCTTCTTTACAGCTGCTGTAATCCTGTGTGAAACAAATCATGTAGGTCTCTGTTTGAAGTATAAGGATTGCAGGTTCTTTCATGTGCACAGCTCACACAGCATGAATAAAGTAGATGATGAGAACAGGTTTGGAGTGGAATCAGTGACTTTCTACTATTTATGTACACTTCAGCTTCTAGAATAAAGGAATTTTTCATTTTCAGCTCTAGTTTTGATTTTTAAAAGCTAGAAAGAATTCATAGTGGAAACTGACTTGTAAACAACTGTATTTGTGGTTATTTATCAAGGGCCTGTCTACCTAATTCAGAAAAAATATATTCTACCTTCAGAGGCTTGGATACCTTGTTTATATGACAGGTATTTGAAGACTTGTGTTTCATTGTCTGAAGTGGTGTGTTTGAGTATCTGAAGTGTGAGAGCGTTATCCAAAAGAGAAAAGAACAGAAAGTGCTCAGCATTTTTTGAAAACCAGATTGTCTAAAACATTTGAAAGCGGGAAGCAAAACTTTGAGCATGTTAATTCTTGTCATAAGAGCCTAGCTTAATTCAAATTGTGTCCTGGTGTTGGCTCTTACACACCACATTCCATGTTTGAAGTATAGTTATATATATTTTCATTCACATACTTTGTTAGCTTCACCTTGATACCACAGGACAAGCCCTTTCACCTTGAACTACTGAAGATGTGTTACAACAGAGCCTGTCCTGTAGCCTCTTAAGGCTCTTCTCTCTGATTGAAGTGTAGTGGGGCAAATACCTGTCCAGTGAATGTTTGGGGTAATGCTTGTAACATGGATTGTGTTTGTAGACAAGTCAGAATGGAACATATTCTCTTTCTAGAGAACAAAAGGCTTGGGAGAATCTCATCACCATATATAAATATCTGAAGGGATGGTATCTTCCAAAGGAGACTGAGCCAACCTCTTTCAGTGGTGCCCAACGACAGAATGAGAGGCACCAGGCACAAACTGAAACACAGGATGCCTGTCTGAGGAAAAGGAAGCACTTTTTTACCATGAGGGTGACCAAGCACTAGCAATGGTGGCCTAGGGACATTGTAGAGAATCCAGATGGCTTTTAGTTATTCAAAAGCCACCAGGATAAAGTCCTGGGCTACGGGATGTAGGTAGCCCTGTGTGAACGGGGAAGTGAGATAAGTAGGCCTCCAAAGTTCCCCTCCAACCCCAAGCATTCTGTGATTCTGTTAGAGTACAAGGGTATGTTTGCAGTACTCTGGACCCTTTCTAGTGACTGACTGTGATATTACCTGTTATAAGCACAGGCCCAGCCAGCAATCTGATGTTGATGTATTTTTAAGAGGGTTTTTTTGACACTCACAGCATCCTAGGACATTTTCTCCCAGGTCATCAAAACACATGGTTGCTCTATCATAAGGCTTTGAGGTTAGACATTATTTCAGCAATTCAGTGTAAATGTCACACTCTGCTGGAGACATATTCCCATTCTTTGGCAAGAACATTGTGTAAGGCAAAGAAATTAACAACGTGAAAAACAATGAAGGAAAAATGTTGGCAGCAACTGCACTTATTTTTTTTTTTTTTATCCCCACAACTGCTGCCTACAAGCCAAAGTAGATGGTGAACAATTTGGAAGATGTGTATTATGATTGCCTTAGGAAACAAACAGACCTCAGGGCAGATGAATAATGAAATAGCTAATGCACCACTTGAGAAAGATGTACCTTCTGTTATTTTATTCGACTGATTTTCCTGAAATGTCCCTTATTTCAAATACTTCCAAAAGCTTCAGACAAGAGACCTGTGGGCAGGGTGTGGACAACACATTGCATCATTTTATTACTTACAGTACCGACAAAGGGCCAATCTATCTGCCCAGATTTCCAGAACTTAGATGATTTTTCAATAGAATAAATAAAATAAAGGTGAAGAAATTGAAAGTGACCTTAATATATTGATATTTATGTGTGATTGATACCATGCTTTTTTGGAAATTACTTAGGTTCTCATTGACATATTCAGGTATTTTAAACGTATAAGCATCTCAGATAAGAGCTTAATTTTTCTCTCTTTCACCACAAGATTACAATTATTTCCATGGTGTTGTATCAATAGAACAAATTGAGAATTAAATTTCATTATTTCAACTGAATTGTATTCCTTATTTGTAAGATAACCATATTTCTGAGACTACTGTTGTGTGCAGCAAATGCACATAGGACCATATAATCAGCATCTAATTAGGCCCACTTCATGTTATATTTGCTTAATTTTAACTTTCTTACAGCTATAATTTTTTCCTTTAGCCATTATAGCAGTTGAATTTTAATTACATTACCAACAAAAAGCTCATTAACATCACGTAATTGGCAGCATTTCCAAAAAAACCTGAACTAATTGAGTGTTTTCTGAAGAGTTCCCATCAAAGTATAATTTAACCATTACAAACAGCTTGGCAACTACATTTGCATAAAGATGTATCTAAGGAATGTTCTCATGTGTGGAAAATCAGATTTGATATTGCCATTAACAAACGAAGGAAGCTGTTACATAGCAAATTACTTCCACATTTTAATTATTTTGGCCAAACCCCATGTTTTTGTCAAGAAAGTCAAATGAAACCCCTTGCTTTTCCACAAAGAAGCAGCAACTGGTCTCTGACTGAGAGTTATGAAGCAGCTTGCTTTGTGGGAAGGCAACACAATCTATTTTAGGTTATTTTGCACTCTCAACAGCTAATAGCAGAGATTGTGTCAGAAAGACCATGGTTCTTATGCAGTAGACTAATTAAACACATGACCAAGCAATTGTTTAATGTACAATGGATCTCTTGCCAATTATCTTGTTAATATTCTTATATTATGACAGGACTGATTTAATTACTAATGAAAAGAATACAAGTATTCCAATAATTTTTAGCTTCCACCATTTTTTAAAGACTCCCTAAAGTTGTTGCACTAGAAACAAAACAAAGAAAGCTTGCACAATCCTTTGATCCTTCCCCTCCAGTCTGTGATGAATGACACTGAGATCAATTTGAATGCTGAGGTGATGATTAGAAATTAAAAACAGGTCAATATGGCTCACGTACTTTGAATACAGGTGAAAAACCCACTGATATATGATAGTCATTATGAGTGTCCTGCTTTCATGTTTAAACCTGAACACTGAGAGTTTTGCAGAATCAAGGTTTCAAAGAAGAGTTGAATAAAATTTGAACACATTCAATACTGTCAATAGGTATCCAAACTTCAGTGTTAAATATTGTGTGTTCCTATGTCTTCTTGGATTCTTTACAAAAGGTTGGAAATCAATTTTGAGAAACTGGTTCTTGTTAGAATGCTAACTAGGTGCTTGCAGTGCTTCCTTTGTCCTTTCCCACTTTACAGTTCTAGTTAACAAATGCAACCATATTAATCTGACAGTGTGCATTTGCAATGAACCACCATTCTTGGACTGCAGAATGTAAGTTTAAGCAAGTCAGCAATAGATGCACAAGACCCTTTACATTCTGATTTTATTTCTTCTGTCAAAAGATATCAAATGTGTCAAAACATTTGTTACCGTAACATTTGCTAATATACAATATCAAAAGTGGATGTAAACATGAAGTTTAAAATTTCAAAGTTCCTGTGATCAATTCACCTGAACACTATACAACTTGGGCACTGCTGTCTTTTCATTCTCCCAAAGATGTCTCAGATGCCTTAGCATGCTCTGAGTAACCTACTTATTCTGACAAAGAAAAGCATTGTTTGAGGAAGTGGGTCATATGTGTGTAGAGATGTTTGCTGGAAAGGCCTGGAATTCCATGGTTCTGATCAGTATACCACTGAAAGAAAAAGCAAAAACAAAACATAAACCCCTTATGTCATGTTTTCAATTCTGCAAGAGTCAAACAAAATACAAAAAAAAATGTATTTTATTGATACACATAAGAAAGTGGATGGCTCAAGAAAAATGAGGAACCTGATAATTTTATTTTTCATCAGTTCCCAATATATTCTTATTCTTGCTGAAAAAAAAGTTTCTAAGCCTTCTGTTATTTAAGAGTAAGCATTACTGCCTCAGTACTTAGAGGCCAGTTGTATCAAGTCAGGCAAAAGAGCCTTGAGATGCTGCTAGGGATGAAATCCCCTTGGCCTGCTGCATGGCCTGGGTAATAAGGGTAAGAGTCTTGCTTAGGAATAAGTACTGAGCTCTAAGCAACAAGATTTCAGCTAAATGTTAGTTCTATCCAAAACAATCTGCTTTATAGCAGGGCCATGAACCTTGTAAGTGATGATCTGGAAATAAAACACACATATGAATTATGCTAACTCAGAAATATCTGCCATTCCACTGTAGCTGAACCAGAATGACTACATCTGCATACAGTGTTCCAGATACTTAAGATATAACCAAGATTTGCTAAAGATCAGCAAAGGAGGCAGAAAATGTGTAACACACAAAAGGGCCTATAAACCCCTATTATCCCTTTTTGGGGAGTTCATGGCCCTGTGAAACCAGACTCAGGCAGAAAATCAGTATGCTTGATAGCAGGCAAACACTTTGGTTATTAGCCCTGAAGAAAAAGGTTTGGAAGCAGAGGTTAGCATATAAACCAGATCTACATTTCCCCTGTTTATTTCTCCTTTATATCCTGCAACCTCTTGCCTATGTGTTTCTCTCTCTGCCTGTGCCTGCTATCCCATGCAAGTTTTTCAGAGAACTTTTTTTTTGCTGATTCTGGATATATATTTGGATATCTTACACCCTTTTTGCTTGTTTCACTTCTTGTCTGTGGCAGGCAAGTCTAATTCAAGATAGACTCTTCCATAACTAGTGACAATTTGGCCCCAGAACTCAGCTCTTTCACCTTCCTCTTTTACCCGGTATCAAAAACACTTATAAGGAGGCTGAATTCTTATTCTTCTCCCTGGCTCATTTTAAAAGCCTCCAAGTTATTCTTGACAAGAGGAAAATCCTGCTAGCATGCAAAGGGCAAAGAAAAAAAAAAGAGCGGAAAAATCATTTGGGGAAGAATTTGAGAAGTTGTTTATGAAGGATAACAAATGCACTAGCAATTGCCAAATTTTGAAGCATGTTCAGTTGAACAGGGTAGTTAAAAACAGTGCCAAATGTCAGATAAGCTTATTGATAAAGTTATGAACCACTTTTCAAAATGAAAAATAGTCTATTATTTACCATTGCCTGGAAATCCACCTGTGCATTAACCAGAGCTTTTGCAATTTGTGCTGAGTTCTGAAAATGTACATTATCTGAAAAGAAAAAAAAAGAGATTGTCTGTTGAAACATGTTAATACCACAAAGCATAAAGTTATAGTGCATTTAGCTGTGTCCACTAATTATCAAGTGATACAGTTGACATTACTAAGAACGAGTAAGCATCTTATGATAGGTCATATGGAAATCTACCAAAGATCTAAGTCCTGACCCAATCAAAGATAGATGCTTAATGTTTTTCAAACAAAGTGATTCTGGCTCTGTGTTTGTTCTGCCATTTGCAAACCTCACCATCTGCTGTTCCATGGATGAGAAGATACTCTACATTTTGGAAATTCTTTGCTCTTGCCATCACAGTTGAATTCTGTTGAGAGGAAAAAAGAACAGTTCAGCAACTTTAATTTAAACCACTTATTATAGTGCTGAAAGGCTTTCATTACCTAGTAGAAAAACAAACGGTTGAACTGATATGACAGCAGTGACTTCATATCAATCTGAGAATAGAAACTATGTACAAGGCTGTATATGTGTGTGTATATATATATATATATGTATATATATCAGTCTCTACAGTGGGATCTGAACGATCTGGATCAATGACCCAAAGCTAGTTGTCTGAGGTTCAACAAGGGAAAGTGCCATGTCCTGCTCTTGGGTCACAACCACCCCTATGCAGCACTGGGGGCCATGTGGAAGGGTGGCTGGAAAGCTCTCTGGTAGAAAAGGACCTGTGGGTATTGGTTGAAACAGCTGAACATGAGCCACTGCATCCCCAGGTGGCCAAGAAGGCCAGAGCCATCCTCGACTGTACCAAAAGTAGTGTGGCTAGCAGGACCAGAGAAGTGATCATCCCCCTTACTGGGCACTGGTGAGGCTGCATCCCAAATCCTGTGTTCAGTTTTGGGCCCAACACAGACACTGAGGTGCTGGAGTGTAACCTGAGAAGGGTAATGGAGCTGGGGAGGGTCTGAAGAGTGAGTCTTCTGAGGAATGACTGAGGGTGTTCAGCCTGGAGAAGAGGAGGCTCAGGAGGGACCTTAACATTCTCTATGACTCCCTGAAGGTATATTTTAGCCAGGTGGGGGTTGGCCTCTTGTCCCAGGCAATAGTCAACCAGACAAGAGGAAATGGCCTCAAATTATGCCAGAGGAGGTTTAGACTGGATATGAGGAAAAATTTCTTTATGGAAAGGGTAGTCAGGCATTGTAACAAGCTGCTCAGGGCAGTGGTTGAGTCACCATCTGGGAAGGTATTTTAAAGATGAGTAGATGTGGCACTTGGGGACATGGTTTTGTGGTGCACTTTGCAGTGTAGGGTTAATGGCTGGATCTGATGATCTCAGAAGTCTTTTCAAACTAAATTATTCTGTGCATCTGTGATCTGTGACTTTGGCTTCAGGACAGGAATACCTATAAATAAATACTGTTTTTTTCTTACATCATTTGCATGTGTTCTGAAAAGCACCAGCAGAAGAAAAAATATTAATCTGCACCATATTGATGATATCTGTCCATAGAAGGTCCCTGTGCAAGGCTTGGCTTGCAGCAGGTAGCTTTCTGTGCTGTCACAAATGTCTCTACACTATCAGAAACAGATTTGATATTTAGTGTCTTTTCTATGGGCCAAATCATACAAAGAACAGCACTAGTCATGTCATTCCCAGAATGCTCTAATTCCTGGCGACCCAGACAGCTCCACCAGGGCTGTTTGGTTCGAGTGTTTCTGTTCTTCGAGTTGGGATGGAAATACGTACCAGAACACGATCCAAATCTTTAACAGAAGTGTTTCCACTAAGTTCTTGGATGTTAACTCAGGCCTCTCTGTATCTAGAGCTGGCGTGTGCTGCTAGAGGAAACTACAGACTTCCTATCAATGTGAAGAAAAGAATGGCAAACTGTTCTAGGTAGGGGAAGCTGCTCTGATCATTTAGTATGCTTATGATCTTATTATCAGAGAGCTAAATTTGGATGAAGCAGTTTGCATATCTCAGCTAACAGTACCAACCAAAACCTTATTAACATCAACATTTTAATCCCTCTCACTTCAGTTCTTTTCTAGGCTAATGTTTAGCACTGGCAGAACAGTATGATTTGTCCAAGTAAGAAAATAAGGACTTCCATTTAGCTTTTTTGGGATTTATAAATACAAACCTACAATTAATTCATGGCAGTAGCTTTGCTACAAAAGGACTGTGTCGTGGTGAGGGAAACTTGGACACTCAATATGAGTGTTTAGCAAGCTTCGTTTATTGAAGAGAGCATCACACTTTTATGCACAACAAGTAATAAGCTCATATATATTCTGCAAGCTAAGCAATTTATTGGCTATACTACAGTATCAGCTCTTCTTCATACCTTAGAGGTTACATCTTTCTTTTCTCATGTCTCTCTCACTACGTGTTATTGTACTACAGCTAAGCTCAAGGACACAGTGTTTTGCAAGTGCAGAGACCCAAATTAGCTGCATCCTCCTGATTCTTAGTCCAGAACGTAGCCCCTGTCACGTAGCCATTCCTCCACAGGACTGTACCATGAGAGCTGGTGGGCCACTTTCTTTCGTCACAGTTCCACTTACCCATAGAAGTGTTATTCAAATTTAAGGCAGAACAGCACAGAAACAGAATTCTCACCTTATAGTGCTCAAGATTATCAGACTTTATAGGAAGACCCATAAATCGTTCTGTGTAGATTGATGCTGAAATTAAAGAAGAAAAAAGCTATAGGTAAAGAAAGTGCAGATATTTTGTGGCTTCAGTGACACATAGGAATTAAATGATGTTTAACTGTGTCTGTTCTTGGCTTCCTCATAACACATCAAATTTTCACATATTTTAAAAATCAGCTATGAAGGCTAATTATTCACTGTTCTCCAAACCATCTTTGCAGAAATAGTGGTTTTATACTCATCTAGGTTTTGGGGATAAAGGTAATTAATTTATATGGCTTTATGCTGTTGGGTTGAACTCCAGAAGTCAGTTGAATAAGGCAATGAGCCAATATGAGTGCATGGTGGAAAGATGACACAGACTAATTCTGACACCTTAAAAAGAGGAGATGAGGATTTGTATGTGTATTTACAGTAAATATGGATATGCATGTTGTCATTTTCCTATTGAATGCATATATGCAGCAACTAGAGAGAGCAGGAAAAGATGCAGGCATGAATGAAAAGGTGGCCCATTGCTTTCCAGGTCTCTGTTCAATTCCTTTTTCTAACTACAACAAAGACTGGTAACAGATTTGACAAAATAAATGTGAATAACTGAACAGTATCCATCATCAAGAAATCAGTGGAAACATCTCTCTTTGAGCTGCCTTGGTATTTGTAATTTAACTAGGAGCTGCTATGAAAATTTATGGAAAACTGACACAGCAGCTGCTACTACCAGAAGATTACTTTCTTTATGACCTTGCCTTGAAGGAGGAACTGACACATATTGAGCAGTTAAGCTGCAGAATTACAAGGACTTTATTTATTTAAGGAAGTCAGGGCTTTCTGACAAAGAAGAGTTGTTATCTTTTCCTCTCAAAAGACAGGTGATGGCCATTGTAATCATTAAGGAATTGGGATTGTCTATCTTGTTCAGTTTGATACCCTGTATCAGAAGAACTTTTTGTTAAAAAATAGAAATGAGAATCCTCCCAGGAAAAGAAAATGAATCAATATACTCATGTTCCCATAGTTTATTATGTATCGTTTACATGTGCTACCTCTGAGAGCTAAAGACATGTACTATGTCTCCCACATCAGCCAAGCAAGGCTTCTGAAGATAATTTGTAATATAAGTACCAAAAAAATTTAAGTAGCCTATCTTTTATCAAAATCCTTTATCATTCCATGAAAACAGAAAATGTGCAATATCTGTTGTCAACACAGTGTCAAACAACCATATTGGGCTTAAGTTTTCAATAAAATAGACTCTTTCTGAATGGCTGGCATTTCTACAGTATTCTGAGCCAACTTTTCCACCCTCTACTACCAGTATAGCTACAACAAGTCCACAAAGGTCAGCAGAATTGCATTATAATGACTAAGTGGAAGATTCAGCTTGTCAATTATTGAGGAAGGAAAAGGCAGATGAATTTAAATAAATTTTAATAAAATGGTCACAGATACAATGCTTTTAACTATACATTATCCCTGAATGGAACCTTCCTTTCCATCTTATAACTGTTCAGCTCTGACTCAAAATGGAGGGGGGTGGGACAGTTTCTGACAAAAGATTATGGCCCAGAATCTCATCTGTGCATCTAAAAGAGGGCTGGACAGAATTTAGAAGCTCTAGGGGCCAGTACATCCTATGACATACTGATACTACTTGGAGACTCAAGGAGCTAACATCCTGTAGTTTTACTCCTAACACAGTTCACCCTAATGGTAACATGATCTATTTGCCAAAACTTATGACTCATGTTTCCTTCCTTCCTTAGTGGAGGTACATTTGCCTGTTTGGATTTTACAGTGTGTTTTCAGCAAGATTCTTTAATTGCCACCTGAAAATTCAGCTGATGTAGAGATTGAAATGGTGCAGGTCTAATCTGCTTAAACTTAAAAACTTCATTTGAATTTTGATGCTGGGACAAATTTTTATAACATGTCTTTTATTAAGGGACTTTTGCGAAAGCAGTGCTTTATGCCTGCATTCTAGAAATAATTTTGTGATCATGAGTAAAAATGCCTTAAAAAAATCTTGATGCCAGTGAAAACACGAAGACTATGCTTCCTGTGTCATACAAATATTTTCCCCTTTGTTTGCAAAACACCATAAATACAAGGAATGTCTGTGCTAGCAGTCAGGGAAGGAATCTTTCCCATTTAACCAAAAATTTTTCTCATAACCAAGACTTCTTAGAAAACGACCATATGCTAAGTAAATGTGTTCAAAGTGCTACATTTTACTCATTGAAAATATTCATGCCATGATTTTTTTTTACACTAAGGTTCCTTAACACCATGCCAAAAGCTTAGCAGGTCGGCAAGTATGAGTATGTGCCTGCTTTATTCACACAGGAAGGCCTTGGGAATATACACCCAGTGTTGTTTCCTCTCAACAGTTTGCAGCCTAATTCCATAAATATAAATAAGAATATGTATTGTACATATTGTACAACAATACAGGCATGGCTGAGAAACATTTAGAGGGAAAAGTATTAAATTAAAAAATATTATATTGAACACAATAGTCTTTCACTTTTTCCACTGCTTTTTGGAAACAACTTTGCAGTCATCAGAAATACTGATTCCTGACATAGGTCATCTGTGGTTTCAGAAGTTGAAATGTACTATGATTCTGTTGCTGGCAGATAAATCAGTTCAGCTGTTTCTGAATTCAGTGATAATGCTTTAATAGGACTTTAAGGCAGATCACTCCTTAATAGCAGTTTATTGAGAGGGCTTTATACACTTACTGTTTTAGAAGTGCATATGGAATTATCCAGACATACCTTCTTTGTGACAAAATCAGTTCCAAACTGCCAGTTGTACTCAGTTATTTTCAGCAAGAAAAACATTAAACTTAAGGTCTTAAAAGTTTTAAATCTAGGTAATTTGAATGTCTTTATGTTTCAAATTGCCAGTCTCCTGCAATGATTTAATTTAAGAAGTCATTAAATGCTACATCTTGCTTTCCAAGTCAGTATTTATGACAAGTTTCCATACCGTAATATTCCCAGCTGGAAACAGGAGCCACAGCCATTCCACATTTAAATACTCCACTGCCAGATCCAAGTGCCAAAGAAGTTACATAGCCACCATAGGACTAGGAGGAAATCACAGACGGTTTAAAATTACTGGTGAAGTATCATTCTATTTTCTGAATTAAACTCATGTAAACTAATTCCAAATGAACTAATTTGCTTTGCATGCATGGAGGACAAAATAACAAAAGGTTGAGGGTTTTTTGAAATTAATTTATTGATATCAAATGGATCTGATGTAATTTCTTGTGAGACAGATTAGACAAATTAATTTCTTTTTTTTTGCTGCTTCTTCAATGTTTATCACTGTTTTCATTACCACTTACAGTCACAGAGAAATTGAATTTTGTAGCATCCTTCACGGTAATCTAATGCAGCCTATAGCTCAAAACAGGACTAACTTCACACAGAAATGACACTGATTGCAGTCTCATCCATAGTACACATCCTCTCCACTCTATCTGCTTTAACAGTGATCAATTTTGTAATATTTTTTCCCCTAAAACCAAACAGAAACTTTCCTTCTGGTAGCTTGTTTTCATTGTCTCTCATCCTTTCAACGTGCACCTCCAAGAAGAGTTAGAGGTTTTTTTCCATCCCTTAACAAACTACCTAGGTTTTGCTAAAGATCAGCATGTTGAACTGACCCAGTCATCAGTACTAATAAATATACTCATTACTTCAGGATGGAGCAATTCTTCCCTATGGCTGCCTGTCACTGTTCTTGGTATTTTCTGGCCTGATTCCTCAAACTGGGACCCAGAAAGGAAGAATAAGTTCCCGGCCATAGGAAGGGTAAAGCAGTAAGTAAACCTGGATATAAGAATAGATCTGTGAAACTGAATGGGGCTAGTTGCTGAGACAGGAAAATAATGTAAATAAAAAGCCTTTGGTTTGGCTCTCCACAGGATGTGGAACTGAGGTTGGAAAAACTCATATAAGGTCTTTGCAAAATAATGGGTTTCTGTTTACTTGGAATGGAGGAAGGGATAAAAGTATGGCGTGTCATGAAAAATTCTGAAGATTACTTCAGTAGTATATGAAAGACTAAGGGAAATAAGCAGATTTTTTTTTTTTTTTTTGTACAGAAGTTAACTTAGTCCATCCTCTTGGCTTTTCAGCTTGGAATGATAGTGAGGGATATAGTGGTAGAAACACTAATTAGTAGAATTTTTCCAACTCATCTGATTTGCTCATTTGATCTTTCAAAAAATCAGTCCACAAGGCTAAAAAGTAAGGGATTAGGATTGGGCGATAAATATGTTCAGTGTAACAGGCTGAGAGAGTTCACAAGCCAAATTACTTTAGTAGTTATTTAAGAGCTTTTGCCATCTTGAAGAGTTTGTTGAGTCTGAAAGCACGAGTTCATGCACACTCATCAATCTGCAGCCTACAAATAAGAAAACAGCTTTCAACTCCTTTCAAAGCTTACAGACTAAGAAATGGTATAATAAATTGCAAATAAATTGGAAAAAAAGGTTGATAGGTTTGGCAGTAGTGCCTTTATTTTAATATTATATGCACTACTGGAATACAACGTGTCCAAGCTCTTAGTTGGTTCTGGAAACACTGTGGTGAAAGAAAATATGATGTGACTTAAAAAAGAAAATATTTTCTTGAGGCCTTAAATTACCTAATGTCACTTTAGAATTATTCACTTCTAAGCATCTGTGTCATTTAATTTCACCATATGATACCCATTTTATTCTGGTATTACAGTAGTAACTGTACCAAAGTAACTTAAATATTGGTTGGTAGAAGCTTCATAGAAAGATTTTTAGCAACTCTGCTCACGTGCTGTCTAAGATGAGGCAATATATCTGGCTATTAAAGGTTCTGGGAGCATTACAAAGAGAAATACATGATAAAAGCAAACATGAAAAATAGACTAGCTAATAATTTGGAATGACTCCCATACTGCCTAATTTTTCCATGTCTTGGTGAAGCTGTCAATGTTGTAAAGCCCTCAGATCCAGATTTCTCCCTGATGACCATTGTAAAGCCAGACAAGTACACAGTGATTCAGGATGATGCAGGGGTCACATTTTCTGATGAGAGATAGTCATAGGACTTTTCTCACTATCTTAAACTCAGATCAGAAAGGACAATACTTGAATTTTGGCAGTAAGTCCCTAAGTTAAAACTAAAGCCAAATAAAATGTCTTAATTTGGCTTGACTTCCAGTCCAAACAATGTATTAGATATGAGCTTTTCAAAATTCCCTCTTGAGCTGCCAAAGGTTCATTTTTGGGGGCTTGAACTGTTGCAGTTGCATGTATATAAGTACCCGCAGGAACCACCCCCTTTGGCAATACCATCATATATTTGGAGAAGAAATTTTATATATACTTAAGACAGAACCAGGAATAATAATAATAATAAGAAAAAAAAATTATACTGCAGGATTATTTAAAGATAGATCTAAAAACTCCAAACACTTACCCAGCCCCATATTGCTATTCGTTTCTCATCAATAAAGCCCATTTCTACAAATTTTCTGTGGAAAATAAAATCACAGATATAAATGCATTATTACAAAAAATTGCTAGTACAATAACAAATTAGCAAAAAATAGTTTTTCTTGCACTTTTTTTTCCACACATCCCACCAATTTCAGCAAACTGACAATCAACATAGCATGCCTGATTTCTACAAAGCATCAACTATTCAATCAATAGGTGTTGAAAGGGAAGAGGAAGAATTTTTCCTGAAAGAAAAGAAAATACTGAAATCAATACTTTCATAATAATAATTTTTATTCCACTGGATGAGGATAATTTTCATTGCTTTAGTGCCAGTGGTGCAGGATTACCATTAACATTCAAACTTTATCGTGCAAGATACCCAATATACGGATGTCACAGTGAGTTAATACTTTGATTTCTCAACAGGAACAGTATTGACTTCTGAGGAGATTAGGGATTCCCTGCAGAAATAAGCGGTTTTTTATGTGCCTGAAAAGTAAAAAGCTCTTATGGCTACTTTAATAAAAAATAATAATGAAGGAATCATCTACTAATGCTCCAAGTAGGTAATAAGTTTGAAATGTATAAAAGGTGCAAAACTTACGCTCTCAAGAGTCAAACAGGTCAAAGAGAACCATAAATATTAGGTCTCCTACAAATACCCTGAATCAGAGTGTGGAGACTGTATTTCTAAGGAAATATTAGCAACAGCAAAGAAGAGAAGATGAGGCAAAAGACCACAAAGGATTGAGAGTGACAGATAAACACAATAGGTTTGATACACATCAGAAACACAGCAGCCTTATTTACCAGGACAAGGGCAAGTGGCTGACAACACCCAGAACGTGGGATACTATCTGGGTGGGACAGAGTTAGAAAAGCCAAAAAATTATTTAGTTTTGTTATATTACTGTATAATCCCTGGGGCTCCACCTGCAGTAAAAGCCCCCTCCAAGAACTTCCCACTAGAGTATAGAGGCTCTCTAAAAATCATGCATCTTAATCCATGTGTTAGATCAGGAAGATGGAACGCACTACATTTAACTGAATAAAAATTTAGTCTGGGTGCTGACAGAAAACTGGGAAGTGTGAAGTCTGAGGTCATTTTTTCATGGCCTGTCTCAGCAGATTTTGCAACTGCAGAATCCATTTAGTTTCCCTCTGATATTCTATGTCTGAGTAATGATTCAGAATCATATAGAAACATTCTTCTTATATTTTGAAGTATACCACTCCTCCTAAAATTTTCAAGATAAAAAACCAGAATAATAGAAAAACTTGGCATGATATACAGCTATTCTGTTTCATTTATCACTGAAAAGGATAATGGTGCATTTATATTTATAACATTGAGGAAGAAATGAATTATCACAAAGCAGAAAGAGGAAGGAACAGATATCCTTCCCACACACACTTGTAAGTACAGGCAGCGCTCTCAAACAAGCAGAGAAAGCTGTGAAAATCTGGGTTGCTACATCCAATTTCCAGCTAAGATACTCTAGTATCTTCGTGGAGTCTGGAGGAAATAGGGTATTTACTGTTGCACCTGGAAGTCTATCTATCTAGATAGACTGGAAGTCCATATCTATCTATCTATCTATCTATCTATCTATCTATCTATCTATCTATCTATCTATCTATCTATCTCTAATATCTCTGAAATCTATCCAATCTATCTCTGATGGGCCAAATTCCATACCAAAGGCTAGGCTAAATTCCTGCCTTGCACTCTTCTCTGTGGGGTTCAAACTAACCCTTCTTTGAATGCTCACTTTAACAGTGCTACTGCATCTGTAAAATTAACAAGTCAATCTTTCTTGGCAATCCTCATCTTTCACTTTCTCCCAAAAATCTCTGCATAGGGAATCAGTTTCCCCTGGAACACTTTCAAGTGTTTTCATGCAAAGGAGCAGCTGTTGGGGAACACTTATCAAGGGACCTCAGGTACTTTCTGTGCTTAACTGTCCTACAACAGCACAGAATGCAGGTTTGTGACTAATTGACCTGCAGAACATTTGTGTCAGTTTCAGTTTCGCTACCGAATTCTCATTTAACCTTTAGCTAATCAGTGAGGTAAATCCCTATGGATCTCTGGCTAATCTCTATGGTCACCGAGACAGGCTTGCCCTACAGGAAATAACTTCAGAAAAATGGATAATTGGCTTAACTTTCACCACTGACAATTGTATTTCTTTAGGCTTAGGAATGAAGCCTCTGATGATTCTCTTATGCAATGCAAATGGTGAGGTCCAAATGTGGACTTACTGGTATATGGACTTAATATACCAGACAAAACCTCACTGACAGCAAGCAAACACTAATATTTTATTTTTACAAGTGTTTTCGTCTTATATCCTGGAGACCTCCAGTCTTCAGAAGAAAGGCTGAGAATTCAATATTTCTTTCACCTTACTACTTCTTGGTATGCAAATACAACAGCTATACAGGGAGATAATCTACTTACTTAACTGCTGAGATTTGGTCCTCAACTTCATAGACTCCAAGTCTTCGATATACTGCATGCAAAATCTTGTCACCTTGATAAGCTGTCCCTCTGCCATCCACCAGAGCAACAATAATTCCCTCTTTGCTTGCAAGATAGGTTATCCAGCTAATGCTAAAGGTTGCCTTTACATTTTGAGTGCAAGGTCCTCCATACCTGAGGATGAAAATTCACAGATTTTCAAATCACAGATTTATAAATGGTTATTGGACACTGGACAATAGCTATTGGTACTGATAACATGTCCTCCACATGTATTTTGCTACATGACTGTGGTTCAGAGAGCTCAGTAGACAAACAGTTCTACTACTATTATCAAGTAGTTATGAGATTTGTTATGCTATCTAACATCCATTTTAATAATTTAAGTCTTATCTGTGAGGGAAATAATTAGTTTCAGCTTAGACTAAATGGTGCAGTTTCAGCTGCTTGTCCTAAGGGGAATCCTTGGAAAAGCTATCCCTAAAAGATTCAATTCTTTGCTCTCTCCAAATTCCTTAGGAGTAACATCCTTTTTTGGTGCTTTTCTGCTTTTTTGCATTTGATTCCAAATGCAGAAAAAAAAAAGCAAGATTAAGAAGTACAGTTCCTTACACTTTTTGGCTATCCCCAGATCTTATTTGTTTCAGTAGGGAATAACATGTGCTGTTGGAAGGGTGGGCAGAACACACCCCACATAGCTGAGGAAACGGAGACACTCCTCATGAGAATGGCCTAATGCAAATTACACATTTGACCTCAAGGACAGGACTTTTCTACTCTAAACTTCAAATATACTTAGCATTCTCGGACCTTTGGATCATCACAGGTTATAAAATAAAAAATTATGTAATTGTTTATTACACCCACTCAGCTCTCCTTTCTCCATATTTTTTCTTTTTTCACCACTGCAATTTTTATCGCTTTTCTGCTTGCAATAAATTATGTCAAGTGCTCTTAACAGCTTAGTTTTCTTTTCATCTTAAAAAATGAAGCAGGCTCTTGTATTTTTTTCATATTAGCAAAGCTGAAATCAATACTACTTCCGACTACCTCATGATAAACAGAAGAAGCAACAGGGCTAAGATCTACAAGGAATAACCCAAATGATTTTAGCCTTTCTCTTTCTCTGAGAAAGTAATCCTTATCATGCTAAGATTAACACTAAAATCCTTATCGATCTCCATTGGGATGAATTTCTATTCCAGAAATACATTGAGAAAACCGCAACAAATGAAACAGAACTAAGTAGTTTTGCTTTTACTTTATAAAATGTTGCAAATGTCCCAGGTTTGTTAAATTAGAAAACTTATTTTTTCTAATGAAACAACAAGATTCAAAGAAAGGAAGAGTTACATACACCTGAATAAGCAGAGGGTACTTCTTGGATCTATCAAACTGTGGAGGTAGAAGCATTTTGTACCACAAAGCTAGAAAAGACAAATTAAAATTAGATTCTTAATGGTTGAAATGATTCCTCTAGGCATAATCCAGAGTCTGGGGTAACAGTATATGAACATGAATCAGCACACAGTACACAATGCACAAACTGTGAATCACAGAACTGATGCAGTTAACTGTTTATATTGAGCTGTTGAAGAACAGCTTTGAAGAAACCCACATTTCAATTTAGCTATGCTAAATTATTACTTCACAAAAGTCTAGGTTCTCAGTTTTTCCAGGTGCCTAGAAAAGTATAACCATTTTAAGATTATCAGATATTAGTTTTGGAAACTTTATACTGATTTATTACCATGGGATACTGTTGGTAAGTCACTACTGAAAAGAACAGTGCAAGCAAGTCAATATAATGCATAACACATGAACAGCATCTTACATTTCCCATTTTATTACCACCATATTATATCGTTTTTCACACGATATTTAAAATCTTTACCAATAGTATTAAAGATTTTTTAAAAATGTGCATTGTGAACCAAATGTATTTTAACTACTATTTTACAGAGAGATAACCTGAGGCATAGACAAATCAGCTGTTATTGAACAGGGCAGAACCAGGCCTCTTCCCAATCCGACAGGCCAACAACTCTGTTCTACAGAAAGACAGTATTTACTATAATAAAATTCAGGCAAAATATTAAAATGGTAAGAATAAAAAGCACAATAAAGACGTGTAATTCTTACTTATACCATCCACTTCAAGCTTATTAATTTCTTCTTTTGGCAGTCTGATATCTTGCAAAGCAGACTGCAATTCCCAATTGTCTTCCAATACTTTGAGCTCTAAGTAAAAGAAATGCCTGAATTATTAACTGATTTATTGTTAATTTCTCTTCAGTAATTAAGATTCTTTTACTTTGTGTTATTAGAACAGAAAGGAAATCTGTGAATTTTACAAGTAGAGTAATGAAATCCACTCAGACACTTCTAATTGGGCTTGATCACATAGCTAAATGAAAGAAAAGCACTGGCATTGCAGTGCACAAATACTTGTTAGATTTTTATAGGATGTACATTTTGCAATGCAAATCATTTCACATGTTGCCTCTGAGTGTTAGAGTCCCGCTTGTTAAGAGGAAACAGCTTTCTCCTGCAGATCCCTCATCCCAGTTTTGTAAAATGGGGGAGCTAGAAATGCAAAATTCATAGCTCTGTGCAAAACACAGTCCTGTGTCTCCGGTATCTCCTCTCTTGCCTATCAGACTAACATCAGTTTAACCTCCAAGACCCTTGGGCAGTGTGGTCAAGCACATGGTCATCAGGGAGTATCTTGGTTCTGGGTAATACAGGAAATTCAATTTCTCAAGGGGTTATGGCAAAGCTTCACTTAACCACTGGACAAAGTAGGTGTCTTTGTGTAGGTTAATTCCTACACAAAGACACCAGACTTACCATCTCACTGTCCTTATTACTGCTCACTTAGTAAACATTTTTTTTCCTTTTTACTTGCTTTAGACCAAATTCAGTTACATAATTTAAAAATTACTGTTTAAAATTTAATTAACTTACAGGACAGATTGCAGAACTGTATATTATTAATAATTTGGTTCTCGTTTCTTTATGTGTTTTCCCTGTGAGTATTGCGGGATGAAGAATATTGAAAACATAATGGAAATCTGTGACTTTTAGCTTCACTTTCAGAATGAAAGAACCTTTTAAAACTGCAGGAGATTTTTCTTTTTTCCTTTACCTTTCCCTTCTACTTGTTTCTGGAAATTTTCAAAAAAGTACAAGAAGTATTCTTCTCTCAACATATATTGAGCTAGGTAGTGCTTAGGACATGCCAGAAATATAATACTGAAATTCGTTCTTTCAAAGTACTCTTGACAAGTTTTGCAGATTCAAGTGGGTTTTTTTTATGGCTGAAAGACCATCCTGCTCTTGGATGCTCATGCAAACTGAGCTGAACCCTTTTCCAGCCTTCCCCTCAAAACTCCTGAAACTTTCCCATTACCACAACTGAATTGTAGGCATCGTGGAAGGAACTTCCAAACTGATCTATGTCAGTTTAACTGTCTCCTACTAAAATTCATGGGTGATATAGTTTCAAAATGCTGCCAACTGCAATGAAAATGGATTTACTAAAAATAGTTTTGCACCACAGAAGAGATTATGAAAGCAAGGAACTGAAGGAAAATTAATTCTAAAAATGTAATGAAGAATTTAAGGAGAAGCCTGAATTTGTTTTTGTTCCTGAGAATAACATCACAGAAGAGAGAGGCATGATGAAACCTCCATCCTTCAACCTCCAATGGTGAAAATCCATTACAAGAAACTGTTCTCTGCTGCAGAGAGTTTAAGAAACACATAACTGCAGTTGGGCACTTAGTTATATTTCAAGCAACGCATAGTTTGATAAGATAGTAGGGGCCCTTTACATAAAAGGTAACTGAATCAGAAAAAAACAGAGGTATAAAAATTGATTAAATTAAAAAAAAACCAAACACGCATGCATTGTATTTAAACCTTCTGCAAAAGAAATACCAGCACACAGTGTTTGTATACTGTAAGTGCAATACACATGTTAACCTATCTTTTCCATTTGCAAGAATTTTTAAGTGGTTATAAAATAAGATGTACCAACTGCTACTGGAGTCTAAATAATGTGATGTTGCAATTCACTGACTTCTACATGAATCACCACAGATTAAGTCAGTTTAACAGTTTAGCATTTGTCCTCCTTATGTTTTTGCATGTCTTTTGGTCTGACAACTCTCAGTTAACAGTGGGTTATCAACGCTGGCTGAACTGTAAGGACCATTACAACTACCAGCTCATTTCCACTGATTGTTGGGGAAGGAAGAGGATGCTAGATCTCTGAAGTTTATACAGAACCATGCTAGTTTTCATTAAATTCCAGGAACTGAAGGCTTAAAGTCAGAGAAGAACTTTTAGGGAAAAAAAAACAAGGGACAGAAAGAGAAGATTCACTGCAGAACAATTTATATTTTCATAGTTAGAAAGTTCCTGCTTGGCTTGGTTGCAAACAGTCTTCACTAAGAGGCTACTTAAATAATAAGGGCTCTGAATATTTCTTGCTGAAGATCACACTTTCTATCAATAATTACACCTCGTCTGAAGCAGTTATTTGAACTGATCATCTGAAAGAGCTTCTGCTCTTCTCTGACATCTCTACTGATGGCTGAAGAAGTCATTGATCCAAATTCTAATTAGTACAGCACAACAGGCCAAAGTGTAAACTCTAAATAGTATGCTATTGTCTTTTGTTTAAGGTAGTGTTGCCTTGTGAAAAAGAAAGTCTTGTGTTCATCCAAATGTGAAAAGGAATATTCTGGAAATCACAATAATGCTTTCTACAAAGTTTGACTCAAAATTTGGTAGACAAAGAGTTGCCCATGTTACTTTTATCTATATTGTGTAAACAGTAAAAACAGCAGGATGCTATGAAAGTGCTGGACTCAGGAATTGAGATAAATGCATCAGTGTGTTCATTCCCATTTGGGTTTTACTCATGAACATATCTAGAAAGACACTAGTTGTTTTAATACCAAACAAGATGAAAGGCTTCTTGATCACAATCCTAAGTATTGTACTAGGAGACCTTGATCTGTAAAGGAGGTAAAGGAGTAAACCAATTGCTCAGAAATAGGCAGGACACTTGCGGTACCTCTATCACCACGGTTCTCAAAAAGAGTAGAAATGGGAATCCCAGGACCTGTTGAAAGAATGATAAAAAGTCACTTTACAGTTTGAAGCTGGAATTAGGTGATGCAGAGTGTATTACATTAATATTGATAACCGGCAGGAGTTAAAGAGCTCAAAGCTGATGCAAAAATCTGAATCTTCTCTGCTGTATAAGTCACTATCCCTGCTACAATACATAAGGTTCTGTGTGTACAAAGACTTGGCATTGCTCAGCAAATGTAATAGAAGCAACTTTAAATTTACTAACGCTTTGTCCCTAGAGATGGAGTGACATCTAGTTAATACCTGAGATGTGATTACATAAGGTGAATGCAAAACTAACAATGTGAAACATTCTTCTGAGAACATGTCACATTGGATTTGTGAAGGTGAGTGCCTTTCACATGGTGATGACCTTACTGACTATTTTGTGCAAGAATGATTGAAAGGTGTTGTTATTTGCTACATTTGGTTCTCTCCTCCACAGAAGTTCTAAGGAACTTTTCAGCTGATCAGTCAGCGCAGAATCAGAAGAATAGTAAACTTTATAAGAAGTACACAAAAGGAAAACCTTGGATCCTTTTCCTCTTTTTTTTAGATTGTGATGTCACTGATTTTTGAGTACAGCAGTGGATGAAACCTCAGATCACTGAAATCACCTAATTTATTACAAAAGAGCTAAGACTTCCTTTAATACTTGTGTCTTGCAAGCGGATTCAATGATCACTGTCTTGAACTGAATTTTTCTTAGATCATTTATTAAAAATGTCCTCAGGTGCTAAACGGCCAACATTTATGGCTGACACAGGTCTTTATTTCAACTGGGAAACAAAGTAAAGTAGTTTCTCACAGCTAACTTTGGTCACATAAACTGAGAAACAGTATTTGTTTCTAAATCCTGCTCTGGCTGCTGCAAGAAAAAACATGGCTTTCATGAGCTGGATTAAAATCTGTTTTGTGACATGAAGGACATTCACTAATTCATTTTAAATTCTCAAAATCCCAAGCTTTTTTTTTTTTTTTTTTTGAAAAAGTAAAAAAAAAAATCCTGAATATATCTGTATTTACTGAAACATCACAACATTTTTGAACATGGGAAGTCTCTTTTTGGAAATCTTTCCTGGTTATTGTGAAATTTCTGTGAGTCATACAAAAATCATTTGGGTAATCAGCATTAACTACAGTGCTGATAAATTCCAAAGAACAACTGATTATATGTTCAGTCCCATGCCATACATACCATAACAGATCAAGGCATAATACTTTGAATGTTCACTGAATCTTGCTGTATAATACTGACATCTCTCTTTCCTTAAATTGCAAGTAATGCATTGTTTTCTCATAGGTTTACTTCCAATGCTGATTCTAAGAGAAAAATCAACAAAGCAATCATTATTTTGCTAAAATTAACTTTATATTTGTCTGTCTCATATTCTTGGATGCAAGCCCTGTACTTTCAGAACAGCTAATTTAAAAATAAATGCTTGGTTTTTTAAATCAATTTTCCCCCAAGAGTATACTTAAATGTTAGATGGCATTTCTCTCCATTGTCAGATAGAATCTGAGGTTAAGATTTAGTTAAAATAGCTTGTGAAATTACACATTAAACATCTTGAAATGAAATTGTTTTATTGACAAGTCCAGAGACATCTTCTAATAACCTACTATCATTAAGATAATGTTAATAAAACTTACTTGTAAATATTCCTTCTTCCAGGATAGCCTTCAAATTCATTGCTTGAATAGAAACTGCAAATTCATTTATATGTTAATAAATAATCCATAAAGTGATGACCTATGAATGAGCATCAAGATGAAAAGCTGTCTTGGAAGTTAATTAAGACTTTTTGAGATTTCTGCATGCGATGGAAGAATAGTTAAGCTTATATACCTTTCATCTTAATAAATCTTTGCTCAGACTATGATTAAGTGACACATAAGCCATATAAATAGGACTTCTTTCTTAATTCTCATGAGCTAATCTCTCCAATTATTTAAGCTGCCTCTATCTATACAGTAATGAGAGATCATAAAAAGAGAAGTAACTGCAAATTGTGTGAGGGTTAGCCACATGATTAAGTTAGTGTTTTTAAATAAGCCTCTCTAAGATGGGTGATAAAAATAAATAGAAAATTGAGGGCCATTTGCAAAGAATCTTTCATAAGTAAATAATTTTTACAAACCTATGCAGTACCTTAGCATACAAATTTGTTGTGGATGCATTCAGATAAAAAACAAATTACACCTAATTATAATCTGACAAGTTAACAAATTGTGTTCAAATTATTAAGTGTTGCTTTTACTGACAACATTCCCAACCTTTTTACTTCATGACACTTACATTGCATCATTTGTTACTCTGAAAATGTATATTGCCTCCCATTCTCCACTTGTAACTTGGATTGCATTCTCCTGTGTAGGGAGACATTTAAGTTACTGAATATTGTAGAATTCCTTTAGGACAGTAGATCAATGTAGAACACTTGGCTTGACTTACCACAGAGCCATTGATGTAATGAATATGCTTATAACCATTTTTGTCACTAAAAATTTTGTAGTATGAACTGCTGTCTGATGTAAAATATGGTGCAGAAACAAAGAACTGAAACAATGGAAGAAAAACAGCAGATGAGACATAAGGCTGTCCAAACTGTTTAGCAGATTATACCTCACATTACTAAAAGTAACAAGACCATTTAATCAGTTCAAATGGGACAAACTACTTTGCACAGGTTTGTACCTGTGATATTCAATCTTCCCGTGATCACATGTTACAATTTCTTTAATTTAGGATTTCTTAAATCTATAATATAGATACCACAAGAACACCACAAATATGAGCTCTCTACTTGTAAGTGGAATAATTTCTATATTCTCAATGACCTTTCTTTAGTTATTTAAAAGCAGGCAGAAATTATTTTTAATAAGAAACTTTCTGAATAATGCTGATGTTCAAGAAAGGTGCCAGACTGAGTATCCTGTGGACCTCAGTTTGTCTGCTTCACTGAGCAAGCACACCATCAAAGAAATGGATATCTGAAGTTTCCCATACTATTCCACTAATTTTAAAGAACAGATTATTCCAGATAAGATCATTCAACTTTTACTTCCTTTTGAAGAATCACATCTTTACTAAAATTGTCAGTCAAGGTTGAATTATTGCAACTCTAAGTTTTGTTTTCAAAACATAAAGATATGAAGATATAGGAATGACTTGCAAGCACTTCAAACATAGTCAAACATTCCTGAGTGAGTATACCTTTTGAATAATATTAACTCAAGCTCAACTAGGACTTGTGACCACAAGTTAAATTCCCCCGGAGACTGTATTTGTGATTCCTAATACTTGAAAGCCTATAAAGGCAAAATCTGGGATTTATGCATGTGTGCAAATTCTTTAGCTCTAATAAAAATGTGTCATCAGAACTTCAAGTGAAGTGTCAAAAAAAAAAAGGACCAAGTAAAATAACTAATTCATCTAAACATATGATCTTCTCATTAGACATCTCTTAAGGGACAGTGCACTGAAAATTGAATCTCATTGTTAAGTCCACTACAGGACATTCAGGCAGTGTGAGGTTCACACACTTGATTCTGTTAACTTCCCCTGCCTGAAAGTAAATATAAGCAACACTACATATTCACTGTTGGAATAGTCTGTATGACTGTAAATACTGATCTCATGATCTTACAATTTCCTTGCAGGTTTGTTTTTACTGCAAGTTGCTGAAGGTATATGGTTGTCCAGGGTTACTGGGCAGAGAAAACATCTTTTGCTAAGAGGTAACTCCAAAGAAATATCACCTACCATTCTAAGGAGGTTCCCCCTTAGCTTACCTTGAAGGTTCCCCCTTAGCTGAAGATGTGCACACACCTGGCACTAAAACTGTTCTGAGTGGAAGGCTTTTATTCTAAAGATTCTAGATAGCCCATTTTATCCCTTGTCCTAATGCCACCAGAGGAATTTTACATCTATTCTTAGGCTCCAGAATGCTTCTAAGGATTACACTGCACTGTAAATCCACCTCTTTTCATTAATTTCCTCCCTTCATTAAATTCTGTCTCAACCAACTTTCCTGTCTAGTCAGTTGGTCAGGACAGAAATAGGTTTTTAAATTTAGAAAGCAGATAGCCAGATACTTCGTCTAGCACAGCATTAAAAGCTTCCGTCCTACAGCGCAACAAGTCTAAGCAGTAGTGCCTCAGAAGGCTGCTTCATGTTTCAAAACACTGATGGCAAGATACAGGAAGCTGTATCTTCTAACTGAATTAAAATAGAGTGCAAGAAGAAAACCTACTCCGCCCGCCCATCCTGTTTGACTCTCTTCTATGTGCTGTTGATTCTGAAAAACAAAAGCAACATTACACTCTTTAAGAAGATTGAGTTTAAGGAGATTGGAAATCTTCAAATAAATCAGTAGCTGCCTGTAAAAGGGAATTTTAGAATCTTTGCTATGAAGGTTCAGGCCGTTGGAGGTTGTCTATGTAAATAATTTTGCTGTATTAAGGTTGTTATGTTAATTAAACTATTGTTTTTAACAGCTGACATCAGACCTAAAAAAAATTTAAAGCAATTATGCAACTTTTTCACTGAAAACAAGAATGAACAACTACTTGATCTCATTAATTTTTTGGCAAAAATCCACGTAAAATAGTATCAGGAATGTTAATACTAAAAATTTGGTTTAGATTTTCAGCTTTTTTGTATTTTCTTTGATTTCAGAGTTGAGATGTTGATTTAGAGCAGTGGTGATGTGACTATTAGGCATTCTGAGACTAGAATATAAATTTAGAACATCTTAACTCCTTGTTCTTAGAGCTGATTTGGAAACAGACTTATACTGAGCATGAATGATGCAGCTAAAGGTGCTTTTATATTTGTACTTATGTTTTGCTTGTAAAGTTTCTAGTGATATATTTAAAAAATCTGCATTCAATCAATGTATTTCTTTTTTATCTTGCAAACTTTTCTTTATACTCTACATTCAATATAGTATTTCTTCACAGTTTGAAACGAATTTAACAAATTTGCTTTTTAAGGAATATGATTTGTATTTCTTACCCTCAACATAATCTACTACTTTTTAAAATTATGTGTTCTTCCTTCTAATTTATTCCCCACAAAGTAACTTGAGGAAAAGTTGCAGGTCTTTGCCCCTTAGAAGACTAGCACTTTGCAAGGGCTCCACTGAGCTACTAACTGAAAAGACAGATTTTATTTCTTTTTAAGATGATAAAAATGGGATGTATTGTTTTATATCTGCATCCTAACATTATTTTCCATTCTCTCATTTGAGTAGCCCCCATTTCACAAAGACATGCCTACCTTTTACTCACATGAATAGTTCCACTGCTCATATTGGTTTCTGTGGTCTAGTCACATGAGAAAGAGTTGAACATGTGAACGTTTCTGATGAATCCATACTTTGGGAACATCTTGTAGATTATATTTTGTTATTATTTTCAGATACATAAAACATGTACAAGCTTATTGTACATTAGAGACTCAATGCAATCTGAATTCAACAAGAGAACTATTTTTGCCAAAGGAAATGTTCAGAGATATACTTTCTGATGGCAAATAGAGCTAATGCAGCAGTCCCATCTGTTCACACTCCTTTGATTGGCCATTTGTGCAAACTTTAATGTGATAAAAGCATTGTATCACTGTTTAAATATAGAATTATAGAAACGTCAGTAGTGACTCCATAAATAAGGTTTCATAGAGAAATGCAATTAAACAAGGATCATGAACAAAGTCCTGAAAGATGTTAATTGGTCTGGTCTGGTCTGGTTCCAGCAAAGCAATTAAGCACATGCTTAATTTTAAACACATAAACAGATCTGCTGAAGTAAATAAAACCAGCTACGTGCAAAAAGTTAAGCTTGCGTTAAAGTACTTCGCTGGATTGTGGTAGAATCCTAGAAACCTTGTATCTTTTTTCTTTCCATTAAAATATGTAATTATTAAAATATAGCTTACTGGCAGGCAAGGTAGAGATTCATTCAGTGTTAATGAACCTATAAAATGGAACAATTACTTAGGAAATATAGCAAATGCTGCATGAAACATGGCTTATTCCTACTAAATTACAGTATTTCTCTGTGGACTACTACTTCAATGACAATGTTTTTGAAGTAACAGGACCTTAAATTCCCTTTAAATTTGCAACAGTTTTCATGTCAAAGAGGAGTAAAAATTATTTTCAACTTGAAAAAGACTGTGTCAATAAACACTGAATTTATAATTTATCAGTTATACAAAATGCTTTAATAAATATTCTTGCCTTTTATTTCCAATTAGTTCAAGGTTTCATCTAATGTTAGCTTTAATAGGTGTACCATGAACCCTAAGAACAAGACAAGCCAAAAGCGCCGATACTAAAAGACAACAAATGGGATCTCTGTACTAGAGTTACTGAAATTCAGAGTTGTCTTTCCTTCAGGATCTGTATAAATTTATCTGTGTGTACACTTTTCAGGCTTTACAAAGCTCTGCTCTGTTCAGCAGAGCATAGTTTTCTTTCCAACTGACTAAATCACAGAATGACATATTGAAACCAAATGTAGTTACTGTTGCAATCAGCCTGAAGTTTTCTTTTTCGGATCTGATTGTGTTTCCGAAAACTTGCTTACTGTCTAGAACTGTATGATTTGATAAAACAGAAGACTTTCTTCTTCCAGAAAACCTGCCTTACAATTAATGTGTATGTTCTTTCAAATAATCTAAGATTAATCTAAAAGAACATGATTTAGTCAGACTTAGTATGGAATTTCAACACAGCATAATAAGATTTTCTTTAAAAAAATACAGATCCTATATGGTTTTACTTTTGAAGATGCTTACACAAGAAGGAAATAAAAAACATTACTGAAAGCCTCTCAACAGCATTTTAGGTGGTTGTTTTTGTTTTGGTTTTTATTTAAGTTTCACAAAGAAAAAATGCTGTGCTTTTATTTCCTGGAGTAATTAGTATTTTTCACCCCTCTTCCAGCAATTAAAATATTTAAAAATGTATCACTATAGTAAAATATTATTGTGATAAAACACTGAAAAATATAATTAGGGCAGGGAGTAAAAAATGCTAATTTCAGATTAGTAAAATTCAGTAATTTAAGATTTATATTTCAAACTTCATTACCTCTGGACAGTCCCAAGTATTTGAATGCTCTTTGAAGTCACAAATAGCTAAGACTGAAAAATTCTGTATTCTCTTCAGCCACTGCACACAGATTCGAGTATCTGTTACCCAAGTAAGCCAAGTAAAATAGTGATCACTAAAATATAAAAAAAATTAAAAAGGAAGAAATGGCAGTTATTAAACAACAGGAGTATAGAAGCATTGCTAAAGATTGCATTCCCCACATTTCTCTCTGAAAAACAGCAGCAAAGCTTTCACTGTTTTAGGGTACTTTTTTATCCTCTGTAACAATGTATCATATGGACAGCCGAAAGAAAAATGCAATATTTCTAGTTAGCTTCTGATCCTTCTAGGGGTTTAATATGGCAGTACACTGTTAGATAAAATACAACTCAGAGGTTCAAGCATTTAAAACAAATAGACAAAACTTTTTTTTTTTTAACCAAGAAAAGACATATTTGAGGGCACACTACCTGGATGCTATGATTGCAGGAACTGGCACCTCCTTAGGACCAAATGCTTCAGAGTTAATAGTGTCTACAATAAACACTTTAACAGTAGGATTTTTAGCTCCAGCCTTCAAAGAAAATGTTTTAGGTTATTAAAACCAGGCTCTGAATAATTCAAATTGAGGAAAATCAAAACACTTTTTGCAGGAAAGTATACAGGTAACAAAATATTAATTCAGTTGAGTATATAAGAGCAAATAGTCTTATAAGATCTAAGAGTGATACTGCAGCAGTAGTACATACTTAGTTTTCTATCATTTATATTTCTATATATAAAGAAGAAAACCTTTTAAACATTTGAGTTTAGTGCCTTTCTCTACAGAAAATGTGCTTGGTGGTAACGATTGTTCTGTTTGCAGTGGGGCCCTTGCAGCACACATTACACTGACTTCAGCATAAAACTCCAGTTTATTCACATGATTGCAAGGGCTGTTTGACATCCCAACTGGGAAATGGTTGCTTAAACTGATTTCATGGTTGCTTCTTCACTGCATACATTATCAGTTTTTTAATTCTTCTCCACGTGTGGCCTAAACCACCCAGTTTTACTTTAGAACTGTGAGCCAGCTGACAGGTGAGCAAATTCTTTAAATACATTAGCATGATCCCTTGCAATCATATGAACATGATAAGAGTCAGGAGAGCTTTCTAATGCATGTTGAAGAAATGCCAACCCAAAACCTTATTGCCTTAGATCTCACACTTGAAAGCAATTAAAATCCAAAGCCTCTTCAGATCAAAAAGCACTATGAAGTGTGCAAATAAAGTGAAGACTTTATTTTAAAAAATATATATAAAAAACACCTTAGTCTCATAATTTATTTACCATAATGAAAAATAACAACTGCATCATTTACACACCAGAATAAGTAAACGGAATTGAAAAAATATTGAGTACTTTTGCACATGCTCTTTACCTACATGAGTAATTACATTTATTTCACTGATATTATATTTAAAATATATAAAATACAAAATATATTTTAATATTATATTTAAAATTGTGTCTGTACCTACAGCTGTTCTGAGCTTAGACCAAGCTTGTTTTCTTTTATTTAAGTCACAATGGATTGAACCATGGTAATACTTAAGGAATTAAGCACAGTTAATTTTCTCATTGTCATAACTAATTTCTCAACAGAAAAGAAGTCAAAAGAATGATAAAACATACCTTTGGGTAAGGGATGGTTATTTTTCTAGGATACTGGTCCTCACCAAAATATGAATATTCAATAACTGGTATGTCAGAATCATTAAATTGTACATATGCTAAATATCTTCCACTTGGAGACCACCACAGTGCATATTTTGTTGCTAGCATCTCCTCTGGGGAAAAAAAAATTGTTTATAATTGTAATCTACCTTCCAATCTGTTTTAGCACTCTACTCAGCACACGTAAGGACAGTTACACTAAATAAATAACATCAAACATCTCCAAACATGCACACAGATTCCACTTAATTCACTTGGGATTTTCCTGTGTGCATGTTTTTTTTAATTTTTTTTTGGATGCACTGAAGTGCCAAATTTTCACTGAAATTAAAACTTTAAATCCTAAATCCCAGCCTCTGCCTTTGCAGAAAGAAGACAACTTTGCAGAGGTCTGATACGGTTTCAGACTCAGGATTTTGGTTATGTGTTACAAATACAAAATTCATACATTGTACAGTAAATACAATATGGAAAAAAGAAGTAATGCTTAGGGCTGAAAAAAAAGAGTATAATCACAGACATTTTAAATGGATTGTGAAAACCAGAACCAATCTAAACAAAGCATTTATCATGTTGCTGCCCTTCAAGATTTACTTACCTTCATAGACCCAGTCAGGAATCCCATTAAATATTTCATTCTGTTTTCCATCACTAGTTATTTTAACTGGTGCCTCTCTAGGACTTGGTTTCAAATAGATATTATTCTGATAAACATATACCTAAAGACAAGAAAGTTTTTTTTAAGAGTACAGGCAACAGGATTAGAGCAAGATCTTCTGCAGTCAATACTCCTACATTACAATAGCAAGACTTAATGAATACAAAATGGGAAATGATACACTAATAGCCCTTGTAAATTCTGCAAGAGCTGGTACCTCAGCAAATAAATTATACATTGCAGGCCAAGTTCTATGTTCAGTAAAAATTTTAGAACAGATTTTAAATCCTGTATCTGTAAATCTCCATTTTAAATTCACTTGTTACACAGCATCAAAGGGAAACCAATTGGTTTTCAGGCCTTGAAACAGCATTAAATCTTATATAAAAATTATGTTGGTCAGTTCTGGATAAAGACTAGTGAGCAAACTGGAACACATAATGTACCTGAGAACATGGATTATTCTTCTCTTGAGACACAGACAGTAAAATCTGAACAAGTTAAAACTGTTTTCTTTGTCATAACCAAGATTAATAAACAGGCCTGTCAAAAATATGGCCTAATATAAAAAAAAACCAAAACAACCAAACAACCAAAGATAAATGTCTTTAAGCCATACAAAGTAAATTCATTCTAGGACTTAATTATCTTTACTAACCAATTTGTGTCCAACGGGTGACCAGGATATATACTGAATTTTATGTGGAAGCTGATTTTCTGTTACAAAACCACTAAAAAAAGGAAAGAAGTTGAAATGGCTTTTCGTGCACAGTGCAAATGGATCATTATACTGTACATTAATAAAAAAGTCACAAAATCATTTTCTAACTGCTTATTGTTTCTCGAGCAATGCACAATAAGGCAGGCAGAGACATGCAGTTAACAGGATGGTGTGCACCAGTGCTGGCAAAGGCTTAAACTTACTCCTTTGAACACCTATTCAACTGCCTAAGGAGCCAGCCTTATCTGTTTCCAAATGCTGCACAAGCACGTGCAGTCATTTGCTGTAGCTGCAGTCTGTGTTACAGTCTCAGCAGGTTATTGGGAAATGTGAACTCAGCATGCACTGAGGCAGGTGCGACAGCAGCACCTCCAGCACTGGGTGAGGATCCCAACTCCCAAGCAGTGTCTCTCTACTCACAGCAGCTTGCACCAACTTCTTCCTGTCACCTTGAGCCAGCAGTTGCCCAAGAATGATGCAGCTCAGTGCAGTCCCTGTTGCTCAAACTAAGCACATTTGGTCACACTGCTGCTTTCAGCATAAAAAGGGATTGCAGAGGCAGATGGCCTCCTTTGGATTTGGTTTGGGCAATCTTGGGAAAGGGACCAAATGCCATGGGACAAGCTATAGCCCTTTAAGGAATGCAGGGTTGGCTGTTAAAAGAGTTTTAGGGAAGCTGAGGATTAGATCAATGATAAAAAGAATGAATTTTTAGAAGGGGATGGGGACCAAAGGGAATATTGAGCAGTGAAAGTTTTAGGGCATGAAATAGAAATCAATCCAGATGAAAAGAATGTATGGTTTTTCCTAGAGAACATTTTCTTTCTCAAGCAAACAGGTAACCTGACAGATTCAGGCAAAAGCAAAGCAAGTTGGTAGCTCATTACTACAGTTTTGGAGTGAATGCTTGCAAGCACATCACCACAGTGTATACACCACAGCTTTCTGTAAGAAATATCAGGCCTTACCCATTTATGAGATCATAAATGTGATATGATGCTGTATAAGAGTATCTCCACAGCTGCATAAATGAATAAAGATAATATTATTAACCTTGAAAAAGATAATCTAATTACAAATAATCAGCTGCCTCTTCACAGCCTATCCCTTTCTCAAGAAAGTACCAAGAAACATTTATCTATGGTAACGCAATTAACAAAATGCTACATAAAATTAAACATTACATTAAGAGGTAAATTAAAATAATTACCTTTGAATAATTGCTTTCCAGGGCTATGAAATATTTGTCTGATGACATCACATAATTTGAAGCATTAACTTGTTTCTGAAAAATTAAGAAGTAGATTATATTCTAGTCTTACTCACTTTTAAACTGTAACTTGAAATACAGCAGCACTTTTTTGCTTTTTTTTTAATGAGAAACGTACATACCATTGTGCTGTTTGTCAGGATGGTGGTTGCGTAGTTAATTTCAACATTGTAAAGGATAATATCATCCTCTGCAGACTGATGAAGATATTCATTATCTTCATAAACAAATAAATGATTGTTACCTTCACAGAAGATACTACACAACATATCTTTTTATCAACAAATTCACACTTCTTTCAAATAATAGGTTTTAAGCAAACATCTTTTGGCATCTACATAAATGTATTCCTTCTAATGAATCTGAGGTACCATATTCATTAGAGTAACCAAGAAACCATCTTCAGGGTTCTTGAGTACATTCTTGAGACTATACACTGCACAGAGGATCAACTATTTAACTTCACAAGTAAATGCCAAGAATGCCAGTGACAGACCCATTAGAAAGTCAGTATCAAAATGTAAATGTTTTAAAGAAAAATATCTTTGCTTATCATTTTACCAGAACACTCTCATTTGTATATTCTGCAGATAAAAGCAGTACCACACAACTGACACTGCCTGATTCTGCCCTTACTCACAAGAGTCCTATGAAATAAAGGTGAGTGGGCTTCATTGAAAATAGAATTTACCCTGCCTTTGCTCAAGATCTGAGCTACAGTTTGGTAGAGAATAAAGACCAGATTTTTAGTTTCATATTATTATTTTCACTGCTATAAACAGAGAGAATGAATTACATATTTGGTGTAGCTAGAAAACAAGACTAAAAGTTAAATAGGAGGCTGAAACATTGTGAAGATGTTCATTTTTAGGAAATTAGATCACCCTTGAATCTTCTGAGCACTCTTGTGTGATTTTTGTAACAGTATTTGTGTTTAAAATCATCCTTAGGATAAGATATACAATTTTGACTCCTTGTTTCAGAAGAGAAGCAGACATATGGAATGCTGTAGGCATGGCTATCTATGGAATCTATGGCATGACTTTTGTGTGAGTTTGTGACTGTTAAAAGGAAAGATAAGTCTAAGTGAGAAAGCTATAAAGAGAGAAGAAGAATATTAGGTTTAGGTGATATGCTGCCTACATTCTTCAGACATTCAGACAGAATTCTAACAAACAGTGACCTAATTTTTAAATCATACAAGCAATATCTACATACTTCAAACTGCTCATTGTAAAATTGAACCACTCAAGCAATGCCTCACTCATAAGGCTTTACTTCAGTTCTAAAATTGTGGGCTAAAACTAGCTTGGTGAGACTCCATGTGAATGGGCACTACTGGCAGAGAGCAGTGCTTGAGGCAGCACAGAGATGGGTGTAGCATGTGTGCTAGAATGTAACCAGGCTAGCTCCAGTCTCCCTGGCCTGTGCAATTCAATGATAACAAGAGCAGCACTTCAGCCACACACAGACACATTTATATCAGCAGCAATCAACCTCATGTCTCCACCTTAAGGAACTTAGAAAGTCAGCTTTCTTTTCTATGCAATATCCTGGAACTCAGGAATTTCAGCAGTGTCAGCACTTCCTTAAATGAAATTAGAACAGCTGGCCTCATTGCCGAGCCAGGTACTACTGAAAACAAAGAACAGGACCTGTAAGACAGACTACCTCAATCATTACAAGTGGTAACTCAAAAAGTGCTGTGAAAAGCATGAAAAGAAGATTGCTTAAGGAATGACTGACACATTGACAAATTTCTTTCACTTGCTGTAGTGAATATGACAGTAAAAGAAATAAAACACTGAAGGCCTCTGTAAAATTATAGTTTATACTTGACTCAGACATGTCTGTTGAAGCATCAAATACCTGGATTTTCTAGAATGACTGACAGAACAGTAAATTTCAACCATAAGTTTTGACTAACACATTGTTTAATTTCATAGTTAGCATTCATTCAAAGTAAAGCTGGAAGGAAAATACATTTCTCAGTCTGTGTAAACCAGTCTGGAAATACATATTAGAAAGGCTTATCTATGTCTGAGAAAAGGTTTTACTTACCTGACACCCAATATGGAAAAAATGTTTTATATTGGAAGTTTCCATTCAAATAATCTTCCAAGGTAAGAGCTCTAGGACCATCATCTGTGTTGACAACTAAGCATAAGACAAACATTTTCTGTTAATGGCAAGAGGGAAAAAAATTGTAGTAGAGTGCTTTGTTTTTTCTTCATTTAGTGCCATGCAACAGTGAGGATACCATACTCCTGGAGATATGCAAATCGTGGGTGCAGCAGAAAGGGAAGATCCCTGTTGCTGTTCTGATAAATTCCTTCAGTCTCTGAAAGACTCATCTTTGGGAATGCAAAATTAACTAGACAAAATAATTTATTTCAACCATTTATTCATGCAGACACATTTACCTGAAGACACTGTGAGTCCAAATAAGCCTTTTTCACACAAAAGCCAAATTAAACGTTGCTTGGGTTTTTAATTTTTTTTTTTTAAGCATGGATTTCACGAACTTGTAGAGGCAACTATTTTAATCAGGACCTTCACACGTCCAGCAAATGGTCAAACAACAGGATGTAAACCCTAACTTCCAAATTTTGTACATGCTTCATTAACCACTGTTAGAAGATAGCTTGCAAAATAATCACCATCCACATATATTTCTTAGATTTCTTAGTAGTCACATGAAAAACTTTGATGAAGGAATCCAGATAAAAAACAATTCTGAAAAGTAATGATTGAGTGAACCCAAACTTGAACTTTTATTTAATGCTGCAAAAGAAATGATTCTTGTAAGAAGACAATGATTCTCGTAAGAAGACAATGATTCTCCTAAGAAGAGAGGTACTCAAATATTTGATTTCTAAGCAGGTCAGATAACTTTATTAAAATAATACAAGTGGAGGCTGGTTTCCTGGATCTTGTCTGGCTATATTTTTCCCCAAAGCTAAACTACTTAAGTTAGGGCAGATTGTAAAAAAAATTTCAAGGTCAATCAACTGGATAAGAAGAGGATTATGCTGTGCAGTTCCTGTGTAGAAGCCTATGCAATTCACAAGAGTGAGAATAATCAAAATATTTAATCCTCAAAAGACACATGAATTGTTCTGATGAAGGCCAATTTTTAAAGTTCAACAGCATAATGATGGCAGCTTTCAGGTCTTGGCATTCTGGATGCTGTGCTTTCTCCTTTAAAATCAAAGGGTCTTCTGCCAGGGTATTCAGAGGTAGTGGAGATGTCACACTGCAGCTTAGTAGATCTTTGCCTCTTCCCCTGTTTGTTCCTTCGGAGCTCTCAGATGACAGTCAGATAATCAAGATGACTCGTTGCTCTCAGGTTTCATATCATGCTCCATCACTTGCTCATTAGTTGCCCTCTCTGTTAAGATCACACTGACTTCCTGGGAAATGTTTCTTCATATTGCCTTCTATGCTGCTTTGTAATGATAACACATATTTTCTTCTGCTAAGTGACTATTATTCACTGTAGAATACACATGTCAGGTTGACTGTTGACACAAGCCTTGTCTGCACTAATGCAGAAGAAAGCTGTCACAAGGAATAAAACTGAATGCCAATCCAGAGGCAAAAACCTGTCCCTATAAACTCTGAGCTAGCAATATGTCCAGAAAATATCCCAAGAAGTTCAATAAGAAGTTAATCCCTCTTGCTAATACTATGACTGCTGTGTTACAGATCTTTGATACATTAATGATAAACATAGAAGATGGCAGACTTAAAAAAAAATGCTCAGAAGATAATTCCAAAGAATCCAGTGCTAGTTATGTTGAATGATGATTACTTAGCACTATCTCTCAGTTAAAATTCTCCAAGTGAAGAAGCTTATTAGCAAAATAAATCAGGATCTATTTCCAAGGTTGTTTGTATAGAAAGCTTAAAATTTGCAGTCCTTTTTGATACCTTAATCTGGTAAAATTACCTGGTTTCTTCTCTCATCTTAAGAGACAAGCAGTATTGCAAACTTCCATCACTGGTCTAATTTTCACATCTCTAATTCAAACCTTACCTGTGTTAGATATTTCACCCTTACATACTTAATATTCCATGAGGATTTATTATGACTGCTGATTTCAAAATGTGCCCACTAAGGTCTGAACTTCTACCACTGTACTGCCAAAAAATTTAAAAACAACTATTTCTCACTTGAGTACTTACACTTTTGAATGCTTGTTTTTAGGTAACAGCTTCGTTTGTATTGCCAGGATTATTCTGTTTCAAAGACTGGATATGGGGAAACCAACACCACCCTTTATATCTCAAAGCTCTCCTGGTTTATGGCTTATTCCACATGTTCTAATGTGCATCCTTATAAATTGTGTCTAGTCTTGCCAAATTACAGTAAGCATACATAATAATCAGAAGGTATTGCTGTTTCTGTATATGGTTATTTTTATAGGTATATATATATATATGTATGCATTTTATATGTATTTAGCATATATGTATTTATATAAGTATTTTATTTAGCATCCACTGCTAAACATCAAGTAGATGACATGACAAATGAAAACTGGTTAGCACAGTGTTATTGTCTGCTTCTGGACTAGAATTTCCATTCTCATCTCTGTGGGCTGATGCTGAATAGCTGAAGCACAAGCTCCTCCAAAATGAGGAAACATAAAACTCAGTTTAGCACCAGAAATTAATTCCAATACTCCTGACCCTGCTCCAAAACTTTGGTCACACTCAGCATCAACTCACATCAACTGAACTTGCTTTTCCACTTTGGATTTGGCTGAGGTGTTGCAGAGAACACAACCTCTTCATAAGAAACTGGCTGCTCACCACTTTGTGGCTGAGCAGTAAGCTCTATGACCTCACCTGTGAAATCAGAGAAACGGGGATTGGGCCTCAGGCCTAGGCCAAGAGTACACAGGGAACAGAAACTTTGACAGACATGACTTTGGACATTCATTAAAAATAGCAGAAGAGATTAATTCAAAGCCTAAGCAATACATACAGTGAATTGTAACCCTGCGGGTCCACTATTGCTTCTCAACTGCAGACTGGTATTTTCTTTCTTTATGCTGCAGAAGAAGAGGACTAGGTACACCAGTGTACAAGTGAAAAGCTCCTTTCTGAACCATTTGGAGCTGCAGTATCATAGCTGGGTTATCACTGTCAGGTAAATCCCACCACATATTCCTACCTCAAAGATGTGTCAAAAAATGGTCAGTGATTTCTTAGGCATGGATGCTATTTGCTACACTGATATTGCCCACCTTGCTCTTCTGAGCCCCACAGAAATTGTCTAATACTTGCAGTTGCAAGTATTTGCCTCTTAATATCATCTCAAAAAAATTATTTTCCAGTTAACTTTTGAGAATTTTTTGACATTTTTATACACTTGCATGTGTAAATCCAAACCACCTACCACATTTTGAGAAGTCTGAAGAACATGAAATGACTAGAAACTTAGCAGACAAAACCAGAACTAAATGCTCGTCCATTTTTCTTTGCAGATTTCTTAAGTAGAAATTTATTTGGTCTGTGTCTATACATTTCTTATATGCAATTAATTGTCTTTCTAGATTGCCACATCCTTTCAGTTGAGCAGTGGTAAAGCCGGAATGTACAAACAACATTCCAGCGCTGTAGCCATTTCCTGTCTGTCTCCAGCTTGCAAAATTTGTAACTGCAAAATTAATTTATATTTCTTCTATTTCCAACTGATCAGTAGACTACTTGGAATTCAAAAAGGTTAAGGCATTTGAACAGGTAACTGCAGCACTTGCAGTTCCACCTGAGAATAAGAAGCCATAATCTGACACATCCAACACAATTGTCCAACATATGTGTTGGACATAACTGTGTGTTTGTCAATTGTTTAAAATGCTCCCCCAAAAGCATCCTGTGAAGTAAGATAATTTCTTTATCATCCTACTGGATCTAAATATGATCTTTGGTATGACTGGTTATTGGTATGACTAGTGTCAATATTCCAAGAGACACTACAAGAGTTCTCCATAATTGCTGAGGTACTCCAGAAGAGGCCAGAGAGCAGTATTTGACAACAAAAAACACACATTCATTTTTTCCTACAGTACCTTCCATCATCTTTATCAATTTCTTCAGGCTGCCAAACTGATCCTTGGTCTCCAATCTCTTTGTTCCCTCACTACTATTTTTTAAATTTAAATCTCATAAAAATATTCTGCCTTCCCTGTCATAAAATGCAGATCTGATGGGAGTAAGTCTGACTTGATACCATGTAGTGAAAGCTCAGATTTGACCACGCGTAGCTAGACAAAAAATCTGGCACCCCACTATTGACACTAAAAGTCAAATCTGTCTCTCTGAGGTGCTATCTCTTCCAGCACTGCATAGTATATATGCATATCTATATCTATCTATAGATGTATATAACTGATATGCATCTATTCTCATATTAAAATGCTACATAACAAAATCATCCCTAACTGCTTCAGAAGCCTTCAACCCTTCTCTCAACAGCCCAGGATAAACATTAGCCACAGAAATGTCAGATATGAAAGAGATTTCACCTTTCACAAAACCTGCATATTAACTGCAGGACTTAACTTTCACAAGACTTAAGCAGATGGTTGATTTTATAACATTTAGTTGTAAATACTGTTTCTCCATCTCGGTCCCCCTGCCCACACACATAAAGAAGAATAATAACAGAAAAAATATCCTTTAAATAGATAGTGTTACTGGAATATAAGCCTTTTATTAATATTTTAATTATTTCAGAGGCATTAAAGTAATCTGCTATAGTGATAAGGTCATGTACATACTTCTATTGCTGTTACTTTCTTGTCATAGAAAACAATAACCACCAAGTCAGTGCCACTCAGTTCAAAATTTCAAAACTCATTTCAAGCTTCACCAGAGCACTCAGCAGACCACACTGGGTTGATTTACCTACAGCTGGCATTATAATACTAGAGCAAACTATCCATCCCTTTTTTATACAATGCTGACTTTAATTTTCAAATGCAAGCTTGAATATATTCACAAGTAATTCATCATACCCTATCTACAAAAAAAAAAAAAAAGAAGTTTAACTTGTAATTGGATACAGAACTTCTGTAATTATTACACAAGCATTTAAAACCAAATGCAAGTTCACCAAGCTAATGAAAATTACTAACAGTTTGGGAAAGTCTCCTAACCCCTCAAACAGAAAAATAATATGGGAAGATCTGAAAGATATTTTTGCAGCGGTGACTAAGAACATTATATATCATGCACAATGAAGTGAATTCAGGTGCTTTTCACTTCAAGGAGTTCCTTGTTTCAACATCTGCTGGCATTTCAATTCTACCTTCAGGATATTTCAGCTGTCAGTACATTTCTGTAAAGTGATAAAGGCATAACAATTCTGACAGGACAATCCTAAACATGATTTGATAAACTTTTGTGAACTTCAGAAGCCACAATAGCCAAAGATACTGCATTTTACACAACATAAGTTTAGAAATACCTTACCTCTTGATGGTAGCAGTACAATACACATAAGTAATAAGGAAAGCAAAAGACATATAACCACGCCAAATATGATTTTTAGCCGGGTCTGCAGAAGAGAAACAAACAATAATTACATTTTCAATATTGTCTCAAGTTTGTTTCCATGGCTGGTAAATAATGAAATCCTCCTTCCCTCTAACTGCTGTAATCGGTCCTAGCAACAAGCAAAAAACATCCCTGCAGTACATATGAAAAGACTTCCCTTTCCTTCTTTAAAGCAAATATTTTCACATCAGAGCCAGCCTTGTCTAACAGCTGACAGTTTAAAACAAAGGATGTAAATGCTACCAAAAGTTGAATTCAGGAGCATACAGACCTTCATTTTCCTGTTGTATTCTAAAGAATGTGAATTCTCTCTTCTGGGTGTTGGTCAGTAGATCTAGGAGAGGAGTTCGAAAAGGCAGTGTCTGTTTTCACAGTTGGAGGCCAAACCTCTGGCAGACTTTTTTTTCCTACATACTTTTGGAAACTGTGCCAAATTTCAAAGGCTTTCTATAAAATTGAAACCACACTTTTGGGGAAGTTCTTGGACAAAAAATGGACAGTGGGAGGCTATCGGGGTGGTGATTATGTACTTCCCCTCAATGTGAGCTGTAACCAACATCTGCTTACACTAACTTGAGGTTTTATGACTCATCAGATACTTGACATGCACTGTTTTTCTCTGAAAAGTATCTACTGTGTTTTTTGGCACTCCCCGTCATGACCGTATTTCTACTCTCTACAGAGAAATTAGAAGAAAATCCCATAGCTTTATTGCTTATGTGGAATTCACATACGTTTACTTTTAGAAATAACAAATGATGGCACAAGAATGCAAAACAAGCAGCAGAAACAGTACTGTTTAATGTCTTCCACATGTGAGAAGAATTGTTGTTTTCCCCTGAAAACTATGCACATCTATAGGCTACGTAGGAGAGCTTACAGAAGTAAATACATACAAGCCCAGCGGAAATTCTGAAATAGTTCTCCAACCGCCAATTACACCTATTTTATTTAGCCCACTGAAATGAGGTCAGCTGAAAACTGGGAAAACTCCGGAGACCGCAGTGTCAGGTTACATAATCCATCCCTCAGGAGAGCGGAAAAAGGCTGGAAAAGGGAAGAAACGAGCCCGCCGTGCGCGACTCCCGACGTTACCCACACGGCGCGGCTGCCGCTGGCCCCGGCCCGGCCCGGCCCGGCCTGAGGGAGCCGGGCCCGCCCCCGCTGCCCGCCCGACCCGGCCCCGCACCGCGCCCCCTGGCGGCACAGCGCGCACACACACAGGGACAGGGACACACACGGGGACAGGGACACACACACACACAGGGACAGGGACACACACACACACAGGGACAGGGACACACACGGGGACAGGGACACACAGGGGGACAGGGACACACACACACACAGGGACAGGGACACACACACACAGGGACAGGGACACACACACACACAGGGACAGGGACACACACGGGGACAGGGACACACACACGGGGACAGGGACACACACACACACAGGGACAGGGACACACACGGGGACAGGGACACACACACACAGGGACAGGGACACACACGGGGACAGGGACACACACACACACAGGGACAGGGACACACAGGGGGACAGGGACACACACACACAGGGACAGGGACACACACGGGGACGGGACAGGGACACACAGGGGGACAGGGACACACACACGGGGACAGGGACACACACAGGGATAGAGACATGCATGGGGACAGGGACACACATAATGATAGAGACACGCATGGGGACAGGGTCACACACACGGGACAGGGACACACACACAGGGGGACACACACGGCGACAGGGACACACACAGGGACAGGGACACACACAGTGGGACAGGGACAGGGACACACACAGAGACAGGGACAAACACATGGGGACATGGACACACAGGGAGGCACACACCTGGACATAGACAATACATACACATACACAGGGGCATACACACAATGCAGACACACAGGGACACAGACACACAAATAGACACACCAAATTTTCCAGCAGCACTTGGGCCAACTATGATGTATTTATTACAGAGTATCACAAAGAAAAAACATCTATTACCCCTCAAGTGGCCAAGTTACCACCTTAGCTTAACAGTACGGGCTGGAATTTGAATCCTAACTGTTACACCAGACTTGGTGAGGCAGAACTGATCTGGCCAGTATTTTGGCAATATTCATTGCATTAGACTTGGAGAGAGAATTTTTGAAAATATTCAAATTTATTGTGTGGAAAAAACAATGATATGAAACATGCCTCATTTTCTCATAAAAATTCAGTTCCCCTCTCTCTGCAATTCTTGTCACAACAATAAATTACAAGTTAAACAAGATGAGATTTCTGAACAAGATCCATGTTGGTCATGTAAGAGATGCAGGACAAAAAGGCTGAGAAGGCTAAAATATATTCTTTATGTGTATATTTGTTTATACAATGTTTGTATATACATTTTTTGCATATACATTGTTCATGTATATTGTTTGTTATGCTAAAATACACTGTCTAATAAGGGCAGAACTCAGCTCAAAACCAGTGGTTTTCCTAACAAGATAAAACTGCAGCTACTCAAAATTTCCATAACAGAAAAGAATTGTGACAAACGAATTTTTCCCCTTGTAACTCGTGCTTCATATTCATATTTCCAAACTGCTACTTATTTCCTAGCATTCCATAATTAATGCTGTTTGTATTTTCAATAGCATGGTTTAGAGAAATACATTTTTTCCTACCAACATTGGTTATTTCTGACAACCAGAACATCACAAAATTGCAAATAGAGGTTTTTGATCAGGCTAGTTTTCCATTCCAAATATGCAGCTTCTTCTAATGAATGCATACTTAGAGAATGCTTCAAAGGAAATGATTCAATCTCACATGATCTAAAAGGCTTTACAAAATGACTTTATGCTGCATACCATGTATTTGTCTACTTCAGGAATCAAATTATTTAGGCATGAGTTTAAATGAGATTCACAATGGCTGCAGATTAGAAGAAAAAAATTACCTGTCAGAGAATGACATTTACAAGCTTTGTAGAACTGCTGCTAATTCCTGAACTCCCTTCTCTGGACTGTTTAGACCAGCACCAGTGAAGAAGCAAACAGCAATTCTTTCAACAGCCAAACTCTTCCTAACTTCTGCAACATAAGGAACCCATAATGTAAGAGAAATAAAAGTGTAAGAAGGGTAGAAAGAGGGTAAGTCACTTGGTGAAATGGACAAATTATGGAACAGAAAACACATTCAGTTTGGCCAGCAGCTATCCAACCAGTCATGCAACTACTCGAAGGTTACTGAAGTATTTGCTCTTCACACATGAGGAAATGCAGATTTACAGATGTAGGTTGTGCATGACAGCAGACCAAAAGGAGATACAGCAATGAACACACAACTAAGGTGGATCCAGTTCTTAAGCAGCCATACACACAGCTAGACAAATCCCCAATGACTTTCTTCTTTCTATGTTTGTGAACTAATAAAAACTGTAAGTAGTAAATACAATCAGGATTTGTCACACTCCCTGGAGGACGTTGGGTCCCTAAAGGCAATAAAAAGCAGAGCTAAGCAGAAGATAAAATACAGCAATTTAGCTTGTTTTTTTACAAATTCACACTCCCTGGATGGGTAATATAGGTGTGTTTTACAACCCCATTCAGAGAAAATAACTTGACTGGAAATTCATTACCCTACACACCAGCAGGATTGATTTGAGGTTCATTATGCATTATGCTGAACTGAGATTGTGCAAACACTCTTTAGGCTCTAGTGACAATGTGGCAGAGTCACGCTAGGAACTGGGAGTGTAACAACAGCACCCAGGTGAACTACAAGAAGCCCAGGTATGTTTGTCACACAGGTCTGTAGCACGTGTGCAGAAATTCATCTGCATCTACTTTCATTGCTTCAGTAAAGGGAAGTGTAAAAAGCTCAGATTTCAGAAAATCTACTCAGAATGGAAATTTATTTGATTGAAGACGCAGCAGAAATCTATGAAATGATGTAGTATTTTTACCAGTGTTTTACACTTATTTAAAAATAGTGAATAAACTAATTGAGATACTTGAAAATGCTATGTACAGAGTATTATATTGCATTTATTTACCCGTAACAACTCATTAATAAAGAAATCCAGAGATGACTCAGAGGATGAATGATATCTGGATGATTTCCCACAAGGCTATTCTAATAATTAATTCAGTTACTGTTGTAACAACAAATAAACCTTCCTTCCACTCTTCAATATCTTACTTGCACAATGGGGGGAGAAATCTGTCCATGAGATAAATATGGAGAAACATGCTATTTTTACAGTCAGAATACTACCACCCTTTAAATTTCTAGGATGAAGCTATGGTATTATTACTGTCTAAATACTTCCAGTGGAAGAGAATTAACAGTATCACAGTTGGTAATTGTTAGTTGTAGCAATTTATTGAAAAAAATACACACCTCATTATGTAGCCAAGCTAACAGTCCCATGAAACTGACACACAGAGAGTCACTTTGGCAATGTGCTTCTTGGACAGTAAAATAATCAATTTCACGTTAAGGGCTTGATTTCTGGAAATGTCTTCTAAGGGAAACCTAATTTTAGTCTGTCAAATTGTATGAGCTTTCAGCTATATTTATGAAGGGAGGAATTCAGTCATGAAAACACTGATGCAGCAACAGTGATTCAGAAATAATGGGTGACATCTTCTTTACGTGGCTCCTCTTTTGAGATCCTTTATCTTCAAAATGGTAATAGCATGAAGAAAATAATGACCATGGTATATCTTAAGACCAGACAACAGGTCATCTAACACACTTTTGACAGTGTTGTCATCCTGTAGTGAAAAGAGACAGGAGTTTGTTCCATAAATACACATGACTACAATGCATTTGCCATCTTTGTCCAGGAGTACAAATCTGAGAGCAGATAGCAGCTGTGTGACTTTGTCCTTCTCCCTTCTTGTTTCGCTTTTTGTCTTCAAGACAGTTTCCTTATATCCAGGAGCTTTCACAGTGCTTATGATGCAGCATGCTCTATAGGACACAGGAGCTTCTGATCAACAGAGAGAAGTTGAAAAGGGCTTTTATTTTCATTCCAAATCCTTAATCTTCATCACTTGAAGGACAATGAGCTGCATAATCAAAACTAGGAAACCTGATGGGCAGGTCTCCCCATTTCTTAAAAATATTGTTTGTTGTTTTCTTGTCTGCAAACACAACCACAAAATTTCTGATCTTTAGACAAGGCAGGTCAAGACCTCGGTGAACCATCATATTTCCCCAAGCCTGCAAGTAGAAGGAAATTGCATTTCAGATAAAAAAAGGCAAGATCATTAGACAGAAACAAATACAGACAAGAGTATGAAAATAACATGTTCCTTACTTGCCCACAGTCTTTGCATATAATTTCCCCATTTGTCTGGTAATCAGCATGCTTATCTTGCAGTGTTTTATTTTCTCTTGTATGATAAAGACTTCTGAAAAACAGACAGCAAACATCAGAATCCACTGGTTATTCCATGCTACATACAGACATATATGAACAGTGACTAAGACTGCTGAAATCAGGTATGAAACCCAAAAGTCATAGACTCTGACTGTTTGAGAAAATGCAAGGTCATGCTTCATACTCCTAAGTAATGATGAAATACACATGTACTCCCTGTCCCTCTTCATTGCCTATCAGGAGCTGCATCCTTCCTCACACATCTTGAAGTGGGAGCTGCAGGCTCTTGTTCTAATAACAGACAAATCTAGCTTGTTTTTTCAGGTGCCATGAAACTGTCAACGAAATAATACCTGAAAATAAAAGGATTTCTTTTTATTCCCTGTAGTTCAATCTTAACCCTTAACAGAATCATTTGGCTCTGACTACCCAGACCTGCAGAGTATGTGTACATTCTTGAATCATTTATTTAGAGAGTACTTGATCCTGAAGGTTACTATTGGAATATATACCGTACTACATAGTAAGTGACCTAGTTAATAGTACCACAGAAGCTGCATCTTTTTTTTGAAGTCTTAAACTCAATTCACCTTGAAATCAGGAATAAGAACAAACATTTTGTTCAAGCTCCTTAACTGTAAACTCCATAGAGCCTAGGACCCAACAATATTGGAATAATCTATTTTTTTTCTCACAGGGCCTAGAGGGTTACAGGCCCTGTTACAGCCTCGATGAAAGGAAAATCTGTTTCTGCCTGAGAGATAAAGTAGTTCATAAACACTTACTGGAAATCTTTTTTCACACTGACATGATGCATGTCTTCAATAACTTGTATGTCTTCTCCAGAACATATCGGCTTGGAGCAATTTTTGCATAAGAATTTTATTAGTGAAGGATTTTTCTTGTATGTCTTGCGCTGATCTCTCACCACCTTCATTTGTTTTTCCACTATACTTTGCAACTGGAAACCCTGAATCTAGAAACAGATCAGTAAGAGCACTGTAACATTCTGCTGGAATGACAGTTATAGTTTTCTTTCTCAGTTATTTCACTGAGTTCACTGTCAACATGACTTCTAGTCAATTTTCCCTTGCTTGTGTGTTTTCCCCTTACCAATAGAAAACCAGACTTTTCTAAAGGACAAGAAAACAGATTATAAACCAAATATTGGCAAAAGAATTCAAAGCCATATGTAGTAACAAGTATTATTTCAAGTTTTCCCCCTCTAAGTAGATTTCAAATAGAAAGTATTCTATGGAATATAAATCAGTATTCTTTAAAGGGAAAGTGAAGAGTTGTAGTGAATACCTTATTTAAATACTCTTCCTGTGGCATCTTCTGGACACGCTGAATGGCCTTATACATCATTTTCTCACGAAAAATATTAACATTTTCACGTTCAACAGCCCCTGAGCCACTTGAAGCCACAAGAGCATAGGTGCTTTCATCAGCTCGAGCTCTACCACGAGCCTACAATTTGCAAGGAACACAAAAATAAACACCACAATACTCCCTATTACATCACACAACAATTTTTTTCTTGCACTATTCCACTTGCACTATCCCCAAAATGCAGTTTTTTCCATTTAACTCAGACAGATAAAGAATCAGTGAATAATGCATACTATTTCTGCAGTATCATCCATACCTGTGAGAACTGCTCAGGAGATTTGGGATTAGCCTGTTTTGCAATGCCAAAACTACATTTTGTTCCCAAAATATAAGCGTGCATTTAAATATTAAATGTATAAATATTTGTGTTCACAAGTTAAAGGAAAGCATGTATCAAACTGGTATTCTGATATGTAATAATCTCTCTTTATCTGATGATGATGTGGTGTCCATACACTGGTGGTACAAATGCCTCTTGTATCAACTGGTCTGATGACCATATTCTTGTATCTCTTCTATTAAAAGAGCTTAACATTTGTGTAGAACTTTGAACTGATGCTACACCATTACAGAGAGAGGCAAATTTTATATTGCATATGGACTGAGAATGGAAATTGGAAATGAACCTTGTTGCAAGAACATTTTCTTTTTTAGCATTCAAGTATTTAAAAATTATTTCCAAACGCCAGGTATATGATTCACCATTTGCCCACTGCAAAAAGAAAAGCATTATTAAAATAAGGTATGTATGCAGAAAACTCCTACCTGCACCATAGCAATTTCATTGGTGACGAGGCCATAGCGAATAACGATGTTACACTCTTTGATGTCCAGGCCTTCCTCAGCTACAGTAGTAGCAATTAGTAAATTTACATTTCCACATCGAAATTTATCAATAATTTCCCTTTGCTCATTCTGCAAATTAAAATCATCAAATTAACTTTCAGTACTAGTTTCTGTTACAAGTTTATTCTAATTAGTGAGTTTCAGGAATTAAAGTCCCATCATTTCTGAGCTGAGTGCCAAACATCAAGTGGCCATAACAACCACATTTAAGCATCCTGCAAAAGAAGGAGTTTCTATTGAACATAACATGAGTTCAGCACCGTATTTTGAGGGAGGAGGGAGCAGAAGCCAATCCTTTTATGGTAACTGGGCTTGGAACTTCATAGTCTATGTCATAGGTACTAGGAGATTCTATAATATAGTTGTTCTATTGTTTTCAAAATTTTAAAGTACTTACCCATAAGACAAGATTTTTATCACTTCAGTAATTTCTGATTAAAATACACACTTCCAGCTCTAGTTCTAAAGCACTTAAAATTCTCCATAATAAATGGAGACCATAACTCTGGTGATCACAGTAGCACCAAAAAGAACAACAATGATACAATGAAAAAGAAAATATCTAAATCACAGACTTCTGAATCAACTGGATGTTTGTCACCAGCTTGAGCAGAGGAACAGAAACTTGCTATTTGCTATATTCAGTTTCAAAATGCAGAAGATATTGGTTTTGTTTGTGTAATGTGCCACAGAAATTAAATTCCAAGTTTGATAGAACTCAAACAACTTTTGGAGAGAATTTTCTGAGAGAATTTTTCCTTGAAACTCAGGGCAGCAGAAGAAAATGGACTCTGCCCAGCTGCAAAACACACCATTTTTGCTTAAATGCTGATATGGGGAGTAAGGACCAGGACAGAAGAGACACGAAGTGCTTTGATTTGAAAATGTTTTTAGTGCAAGTTCAGATCACCAGAGAGATGTGGTGTATGGAATCAATGTAATGCTACACAGATGGACACAACTGAGTGATCAATTGTTATATTTCCGGTATCAATTTTGGCAAGTTCTCTTTCAATGGTTATACATCAGTGTGAAGCATGCATATAAATTGGTGTAATTTGATTTAAGCAATGATAATACAAAAAGACAGGAATAATCACCTTTGTAATCTTATTTGTCAATTCAGCAGCTAAAATATAACGTGAATTACTGTTGTCCTGATAAGCATAAACTCATTTAATTGCATTTTTACTCTTTCCATTTTGTTTACTTTTGCTTCCCATGCCTGGCTATAACTTGGGTTCTTTTTGACTATACACTACTCCAGGCAACAGATGCTGGCTACTCCTATTGCCATAGAATCCAAAGCCAAAAATGCTTGTTACTTGTGGAAATAAAATTATTCCAGAATTATTATTCACTTTTAATCAACATTATTATTCATTTATCTTTATGAAGATAAGTTGCTGGCAGGTATGAAACCAGAACTCTGGGCTCTGAACTTCAGTTCACTGGCCTAGTACTAAGACAAGCTGTTTTCCAAAATCATGTACAAGAGGTAATGTTGACATGCATTGTTCTATACCTGAGTCATGGGCTTCGTTTCACTCTTATGTCCAGAGCCGATAAGATGATGGGCCTTAATTCCCACTTCTTCAAATTTTGGGTTGTCCTTAATCCACTGGTAAAGAGCAAAGGCACTTAGACGAGTCTTCGTGAAAATGATTCCTCTAGGTTCTTCAGTCTTCGTGAACTCCTCCATTAAAGTATTTCTCAACTTCGTTAGCTTCTCATTTTCATTTTCTGGATTTCTAGTCAACTCTTTCAGCTGTTTCTTTTTTGCTTTAAAAAGAACAGATGTAAATTAAGAAAATGTAGCTATGTAAAACAACAGCTTGAACCAAAATAAACCCCAAAACCCACAAAACAAAGAGCAACTTTCTATATAATTCTCCCAGCATGGCTATTCACATTCAGTTTGAAGAGCTGGGGCATACCAATTACTTCTGAAGTGAGTTTATAGTCACTAAATACATACTAATCAACCAAAATAAATCACCATTATCATACACTTTGCCTATATTTCATGGTAAGAATAAGCCAAAGGAAAAAACCTGCCTATACACACAAAGTTGGTACAAAGTCAAATGCACTGTAATAAAGAGTTAAATCACAGCTTATAATATTTACAAAACTATTTTAAAACCATAGAAAAAGGTCTTACAAGGAGAAACAGATTAATATGTACAGCCTTGGAGCTGGTAATGGTTTTATAAATTTAGACATAAATTGTCCATGGGACATGGATTAAAGTAGGAATCCCCACTAGAAACATGCAGTAAAGCAGACACCAGCATGGGCATGTTATTGATATTGCAGCTCCAAGACATTTCAATGCACTCAGTGAACTGTCAAATGAATGATTCTCTTCACCTGGCTCTATTGACCAGAAGGAAGGAGGATTCCTCTGTGTTTTATACTTTTAAAAAACTTATCATATTTAAAAACCTATGTCATTATCAGATGATTACGCAAACACAAGAAGACTTCAAGGTAGGGACTTGGTGTGTTAGAACACTGATGTCATGACCCTGTGCAGACTATCGCAGTGTACCTAATCCAAGGCAATCATACTCAATGTACCACAAACTGTTACTCTACCTAGATAGACTTTATGACTAGTCTTATTCATATTTTTTAATTCAATCAAACATAGAAACACATGCAAAAAGTAGATAAATGTAACAAACTCACACAGTTTTCCACTTTAGTTAAACCTACACTAAGTGCCCCAGGGCACTTATCACCCAAAGATGAATTCTGCTCTTAAAGCTGAGAAATTTTAGACACTCTTCTATTAATCCTAGCACTTTCAGTGGTAAAATCCTAAAAAAATGGAATTTTTTTTTCAGGTTCTTTTGACTTCATTTACCTGCAGAAATAAAAGCAACCAGAAATTACACTTATGAAACTGAGTTTTATTTTTAGTTGGTTTAAATTTTTGGTTCTCAGCAACAGCTCACTACTGAAAATCTAAACAAGGAAGGATAGACATGTATGAAGAGTCATTAAAACAATGCTGACATTATCTAACTTACAGTTTTCATTCTTTTTTTTTTATTTCTCAACGATAGTGAGAAAAATTTGTAGTTCATTGGATACATGAAGCTGGGCCACATTCTGCAGTATAATCTATTTTTTTTTGTACCACCCAAGAGCCATGGGTGATGGAAGCAAACTTCTCTAGCTCTTTCTGCTTGCAAAGGCAGTAAAGGAAAAAATATGAGTAAAAAAGATTAATGAATAAAGCCTACTTCCAAGGTGACTAATCTGAAAAAAAAACTTTGGTCTTTGCAGTTTGATCTTTTGTTTAATTCTCTAACTAAATGTTCTTTGCCTGAAACTAACTTAAAGTTAGCACTTTCCTTTCTTAGTACATAGACAAATGAACTTTGGCAGAAAGGGCTTGTTAAGAACTCATTATTTCATTACTTTTGTATTCCATTTGCTCAACCTTTTACGCCCCCAGAGTGTCCACTGAAATACGTATTTTATGTATCTGCTAAGAGTGTCCTCAGGGACACTTCACTGGATAAAAGCAGAAAACAGCTTTTACTTACTGGCAGCAAAAACAAAGGTGGCTTTATGTGGGAGGTGAAGAACCATTGTTACATATTATGACATGATCCCACTATGATGTTTAATGCATTCAAAAGTGTATGAACTAGGATATCAAGACACTGTGATAATAAACAACACAGCAGTTTCCAGGATGCAATGGGCCCATGCAAACCAGTTAGTGCACAATTATGGACTTCAAATATTAAATATCACAATGTATTTCAAACTCACCATGGAATAAACCTATTAGAAATTCATCTGTTTCATCCTGTTTTGATACTGCTGGTTCATCATCATCATCATCATCATCATCACTCCTTACTGTCTTCTTACTTTTCTCCTCTTTATAAAAGTTATTTAGGTGATTGTAGGCATCCACCATTCGGATGGTGTCATTTATCTGGAGAGCATCATTGTATTTCTTCAAGTGCTCTGCACAGACACGTTCCCTGCGTTTTTCTTCTTTCGCAGCTAGAATTGAACAAAAATACAAAAAAAGTCTTAATATAGAACGACAGAAAGAAATCCAGAGCTGAGGTATATTTGCTATGCAGTTACCTCTTCTCTCTTCTCTGATCACCCACTGCTCATATGTCTGAGTTCCAAACTCAGACTTTGGATGCAGCTGGCAATAGCTCTGTATTTCTGTCATGATCTCAGTGATTCTCTCTTTAAATGGATCCTAGAAATACATTGATCAGGCAAAGTAAGTAAGCACATTCTGGCAAAAAAAAAAAACACTGGCTAGTACCACACTGAGTAATTTTTTATAACTTAAATCTTAAATTAAAGAAGTAAGGCTGTTAAGTGTGTTTAGTGATATGGAAATATACAGTTCAGAATATCACAAAAATTATACTGAGAAACAGCACTTTTTAAAAAAACCCTGAATATAATATCATCACTTCAATACAAATATTTCAGCTTTAGAAGGTCTTTTGACCAGATAACTCAAAATATAACTGATGTAAGTAAAAATTTAGTCCTATTTGACTTTACTGTTACTTTTTGAAACAGAGGAAAGCAACAACATTCAAATTAGCACTCTGGATCATCTAAAGTCCATAGAAAAAGAGCATTAGGAAAAAGTTTTTGATACTGTACAAGACATTTTTAAAGGAGAATATAACTTTAATACTGATTTTTTTGTAAAAAACATACCCTTTTTTTGTCATCTGCAATCACAGTCTTCTTAGACGGCTCCTTCACCTGATTCTTTAGCTGGGAGGCATGCTCTTCAACAGTCATAATTCTACATGCATCAAGATTGGCACAGATCTGGGAGAAGACAAAATGCTGTTTTTTTAATATTGAATGAGATATTTCACATGAAAACTGAATTAATGCAACAGAGCTTCTTATTTAGATATTGAGGTTTATATATAACTTGACTTCCCACAAAAATTGGATAAAGGCAGTATCAGCACAAGAAAGTCCAAGTCTTTGAAAAACATTTGAGATAAACTGCACAAGTTACTTTTTAGGCCAGAAGTGATTCTTGCATACAGGAAAAAAATTGTAAATCAGGATGCAAACCAAGTATTTTGAGAAGGAAAATATAGCATTGGTACTTTGGAAGAATAGATTTTGGAGCACAAAATAAATAAATATAATGGTGAAACAGAAAAAATAGAAGATAAATATTAGGGATTAATTATAATAGTAAGAGCTGTTATGAGATTACAAAATAATTTGAGATAATCTTTCCTGGAATTAGAAGACATAGAGACAATTTCTGTGCTAAGTACACAACTGAACTGGACTTTTTTGCTTTTGACCTCTTCCAAGGAGAAAATATGTACATGTCATTAAGTAATAAGGGAAACTATAACACTATTCTGAGCAGAGAAAACAGTAAAGGAAGACTGACAGGTGAACTTTTTAATGTCGTCAGTGGTAGTTGTATATTTCAGCTTGCATATTCAGATTAATCTTCAGATACAAATCCCAGAATCCTATCACTAGGAATTCAGAGCTGATGAAAAGGAATTTTCTTTTTCTGCTAGCAAGTTTTTGTGTCAAAATTCTGTCTACTTCAATACAGCATAAAACATTCTTGCAGGCCTCACTAATTCAATATCACATTCTGTTCTGGTACAATTTACCAGTCAGAAGTTTTCATTGCCATACTGGGCTAAATTCTACTTTTCTATTACTAATGCAAAACCATTTAATTTCAAGTAAAATATAGTTTAAGTATAGAATTTAACAGACTATCTTTAGTCAGGTGTTCATGCAACCTCCATGAGTAACTCCAACAGAAAAAAACAGAACACATTTGTATGCTACCTGTATCTCACAAGTGGTTTCTGCTTTGTTTAAGTACTAAACATTGTTTTTCATTTTTTTGGACACACAAAAATGCTCATCTTAGTCACTCTAGAAACACAGATACAAAAATACGTTGTGTCTCTAGTATTTAGGAATACACAGTAAATTATAAGCCATCAATGGAATAATAAGACTTTCAGTAACCATAAAACCATACTACATTGTGGATTCCTTGCCTCTGATCTTGGGAATTTTTTTCAAATGAGGCAATTATTTAACTTCCCTTTTCAGTAACCTTACTCCTCCTGTAAAGTAACCTTTATTTGTGTATGGATTTCCATTATTTTTTAATGGTTATAAGCTGGACTTCCATGTACACAAGAAAAAAAAAATCAGATTGTCTATTTGGAGCCTAAAACTGACTTTAGAGGTTTTACTTGAAGAAGACAACATCCCTTTGATGGTTTGTAAGTGTTAGGGCTATTTACTTTCAGAATATGCTCTTCAGCTTTTGAGTAGGATGTTGCACCTCCTACACCAGGTGAGGCTGTAAGTCCCAGAATCTGAGGCTGTGGGATCAGTGGTTTGTTTTCTTTTGCCAGCTTCCTGTTCTTCATCTTTTCTTTTAAGTAACGTCTCATTATGTTATTGTAGACACCTTCCTTTTGAGTATGATGACACTCATCGATGATGATGAGGGAAAAATCTGGAAAAAAAAGACTCCTAAAGTGAATAATTCTATTTCATATGCAGAAATTGCATGACTAAATCTTGTAACAGGTAAGGATGGTGTTGAAAAGAACCCATCAGTTTGTCTGAGAACTAATGTACTACGAAGTTGAGGTACTGGAGAAAAGCGTGGATGGATGCTGAATATATTTAAAGGACTTTGGAACCTTTGCTACAGCCCTGTTGTGCCAGGTAGTTTTACATTCCATGTAATGGAAAAAAAGACTTTATATTTTTGCAAAAACAATCTGATTATATAAACAATTTCAGAGAAATATTTTTCATATCTTACCAGTGGTAAGAACATATCATAGTTGAACTCAATACTATCTTTTATGTCCATAACTGTGTCTGACAAACTACATATTTGCTTTTGAGAAGACACATAATATGTTAGAAGCCTTTCAGACATTCTTGAAAGGCTTGTTGTGGTCAAAATATGCTTCCATTTTGTAGCAACACAGAGATTTCCTCCCTATTAGTGTCCAGTTAAAAGATTTATATTACTTTATGGATGTGTTATTGGAAAGAACAAACAGATTAGTGGGAGCACTACCACTCATCTCTCTCTTGTAGCGGAGGAAACTGATGGAAATTCAGACAGGTATAATGTGCTTTTTGGTCACAGTATATTTACATGCAAACAATATACTGTACAATGAAGAAAAATAAAATTATTTTTTGTTTCAAATTTCTCAAAAGATATAGAAAACATATCTTTAATCTTTCTGCACATGCAGCCAGTGACATATATTTCAAGGTTCTGAGCTGAAAGAATCAGAAACATTTTTCTGTTTTTCTAGCAGCAAAACTGGTTTCTAGGAGCTCCCAGTCCTTCTGTAGCTGGCCAGTAACTCTCTAATTTTACATTGTTTCCAACAATTTGAATTCAGTTTGTGGACATGACTGTAAAGAAGATCACTGAAATGATCAGGGTTAAACTCTTCTACATATTTTTTTTTAATGTGGACAATTTCCATGGTCTTGTTTACACATTGATGTGTAAACATATTGATGTGCTCAAATTGTTGCACCACTATAAGTCAGTTTACAACAACTGGCAGCAGGAGCTGGAAATTAACAGAGAGCTAAATCAGTCTCAGCTGGTATTGAAGAACCTAAAGAAGGATGGAGACTAAACAAAGGAAGTTATATTGGAAGGGCTACACCAAGCACTTCTGCTAGCAAAGTAAGCCAACGCTCCATGTCACTGGGGAAAGCTGATTGCCTTCACAGTGGTTCAGGAAGCCAGTATGGACTGGGGTGACGTAGTTTCAAATCTAAATTCTTATTTATTTCCAAGATTTCTACACACTGCAAGATTTCAGAAGCAGTGCTGGCAGTTACTCAGTTCTTCTGCCAACATGACCTTACTGCCTCTGATTTTGACCATCATCTCCATCATGCATATTCTATAACTACTTGTGTAGAAACTAACCTACCAGAAAGGATGTGTTTCCTCTACTAAGGAAGTGATACATAGCTTTTAGAAAGTCCATACTAGTGATTTCAGCCCTTGGAAAAGAGAGTAAACATTTGATAAAATGCAATTAAGAGAGTCCCCGTCATTTCACAGAGGCTGGAATTCCATATTACATGCAATGCAGACCTCTGTGGAAACAGATGAAAAAAGTATGCACAGAAATCTGGAAAAAAACTTTAAACTAATTAGGATGATTTATAAAGGCTGTGAGTTACCCAAGTCACAGCCACAGAAATGGAGCTGGCTGTGCTCATGCTTGCTTGGCTTTGGTCCAGCTGAACCTACGAGCACAGGTGTAATAGAACGGAAAAAAACCCCTGAGGTGCAGGGCAGCCTGAGTTCTGGAAAAAATGTAGCTCCTTATGAAGGAAACTTCACAAAGTGTGAAACCCATTCAACCCACTTCATTACACAATCTGGTTGGGACTCAGCCCAATTCTAAACAGGCCAGCAGTTCCAGTAGAAATGTTCAGATGCCTCCATACATCATTCCAAAATGATTCAGATGTAGGAAAATTTATTAACTTAAGACGCAGTGGAGAGGAAATAAGTATAATAAAATTGCTGGTACTTTGCCTAGGTTAATAACAAGGCATTCTGAAGGAGGGAATGCAATTCTGAGGTACCCAAGTGGCTCTGCAGGAGTTAATTTGGATCAAGCAGTACCCAAGTCAGCACCAGGCACTGACAGACACAGACCAACCCCTCAGGTTTCTCTGCTGTCTCTGTGACATCCAGACCAATACTTTTATTTCAGGGCCATTATTTTGAATATCACAGTTCTCCCCCACATCCTTCACCATCTGAAAAGGAGTTGATTGCAGGCAAATAGAAGGAGAAGCTAACATCTCACAGAGGAAGGTCACTGTAGCCCAAGCCTGGGAGCTGACCTCATGGGCTGCTCTAATTGAACCTCCCTGACAGATAATATAATTTCCTTTCTGATCTTCCAGACCACCTGCCACTTCAGCATTCTGGGAAAACAATCTTGCCTTCTTTATCTTTTGCTTTCTTCAACTTCCTTCATGTGTTGTAGGAAAATTTTATATCTGCTGAGCTCAGAGAGACACAGTTATAAGCCATCATATCACTGTATTTTAGCAAAATTACCAGAGTTTAAAGAATATAACTTTTACGAAAGATTGGCTTTTATCTTTTGTTCCATTGTACTTCTCAAACTACCAAGTGCATTTGAGTTTTGACAGTTTTTTTTCTCATCCTGTATATGGCTTCTATCTGATGTGATTTAATGCTCTGCTGAGCTTGGAAAGTGGAACCAGTACAACTGCATGTGCACAAAGTTAAGAATAAGAATAAATAAGAATTTATTTAGATAAAATAGGAAGCATGACAAGTATTTAGTACAAATAAGCTAGAGTCTAATTTTGGCCTGCATGCTTGTTAATTGAGATATGATTTTACTACAGCTTGTATTTATAAAAAGAGTAAATTGAAAAAACCCTACTGAATGTGGCACATTTTTACTCTGCAATTTTCCAGAATAGAGATATACTTTTATACCCTCTGTAAAAATTTCAGAATAAAATACTTGCCTGATAAGTGGACACTTTCTTCATCTTCCTTGGATGCATTTAACAGTGAATTCTCAAGGATCTGTGCTGTACTGATGATGACATCATTTCTTCTGACAACTTCAGGAAATGAGATTTTCAGCTGAGAATCACCACTTAAACCAATAACCTGATACCAACGCTTCAGGAATGGACCAAACTCTCTTTTTAAATGCTGTTCTACCAATGGAACCTGAGCAAAAGTTTTCAAAGAGTTTAAAACATATTAAACACAGGATTAAAAATACATGCCCATTTGCCACAAATGTTGTTAGATAAACAAAAGAAAATTAGGCAGCAAAAATCCCCAAACCAATTTCCCCCTGCAACTTCTCCTGTGAAACCTTTTTGTCCCAAGAACTTTGGCTTAACTGAGCCTTTGAAAGAATGAACAAACCATCCATGCTCTGGCTATTTAACTGAGCTTATAAAGTGCTTTCACATTTATCTTATAAGAGAATATGGATATTGTTTATAATTTCAGTAAAATTCTTTAATGTATTTCTATATTTTAATATTACAATAGAAGATTAATTTATATGTGCTAAATTTAACTGAAAAAATTAAAGCAACTATCAGAAAATCTGACAATATATTACTTTACTACTGTAAGACTCATCAGGTGGCCTTCATTAATAAATTGAAACTCAGAATGTGAAAAATATTTTTATTTTTCAAAATTCATTACAAAATGAAATTGTACTTTTCCCAATAATGTGGTTGTTACAGCACATCTAAATTTGCACTTACACTGGGGGACACTAACGTAATTTGTGCTTGCACAAGGCTGATGGTGCAATGGAGATGATAGTCCAGATCTGTATGTCTTTAAAACACAATATACCTGGAGAAGCTGAGAATTGTCTTTATATTCAACATTGTCTTTGTATTTACAATGTTTGTATTAACAATGCATGATGTTTGAAAAATATTGTTCTTTAAAAAATGAACCAACTTACCTTGTTAACAAGTACTATGACTTTTCCAGGCTCTGATGCTCTTTTCTTCTTATCCAAGTGATCTTTGGTAATGTAAACAGCCACTCTGGTTTTACCACTGCCTGTAGGGAGACATATGATAATATTCTCCCCATTCAATGCTGGCTTTGCAACTTCCATCTGGTAATCTCTCAGGGTCAGATCTGGCTCAGGTGAGTCTCTCTTCTCCACTTCATCTTCATCTAAGGGTACAATGAAATATGAGTTTCAAACAGGAGGCACAGAACATGTATTAGAGGAGTGAAAAAATGTCAAAGGGAAAAATATTAATTTACTCAGAAGCATCTTATGAATAGAAACAGCACACTAGCATAGACAATGCTGCTCTGAGGACCTGTGCCACTCTGGATCAGAACTGCTTCCATCCAGTCAGCGCTCAGGGCAGGTGGAATAAGCCACAGTACAGTTTCACCCATCTATGTTGTAATGACTGCTTTTAGGTATAAATTCAAATGATACAGTTCAGTAGCACTGGGACCAACAAAGGTTGTGTTTGGAGCTGTGGTATTTATAACCTAGCCAAGCTTCTGTGATGTTCTCCTTTATAAATACTGAAATTTATTTGGTTACAAGGGAGTTACCTTTATAAATACTTCCCAGAGAATGAAAAATGGAGCCATAGAAAGAAAAATAGATATGGAACACTTAAAAATGATCAAGGGAGTTATAGAGACCAAATAGATAAGAAAATTCAATTGCCCATACAAGATGGAGCTAACTGTAGAATGTGTCACACCCACTCATGGTAGATTGTGTTGCTTCTTAGCCTGACACATACATAATGCAATTGGAGATTCATTAAAAAGCCATATACATCTGCCACCTAAGGCCAAAGCCTTCCATCTCTTATTGGAAATGCAATGGCAGAGTTTAGATCTATGGCTTGTAGAAGAAACAAAGAATGTTCTAAATGTAAAAGTGAAAAAAAAATACTGCTGAATTATTTTGAGCAGTAAGAAAAGCATATCAAGTCTCTTGAATTTACATATATTTAGGGAGTCAGAACTTATATATATATATCTTAATATCAGAAGGATTTATTTAAATTGACCTTTCATGGGTCATGTTTTTTTTTTTTTTGCTACAAATAAGTTTAGATCACTCTTCAAGTATTAACTGCCCTCAGTGAAGAAAATGCAAATTCATTCTACTAGATTAAAACTAGGGGAGAAAAACCCTAGTTTTGTTTCCTGATGATATCATTCAATGCAGAATCATGAGGATTTTATTATCACTGATACATTACACACAAAGTAAGTATATTTTCTAGTATTCCTGATTCCATTAAATAAAATTAAGCTAACAAAAAGTAATGAAGCTTGATAAAACACTGTTGATGGAAACATCTGAATGCCATTCTAAAGTGTTTTTTGCTTGTTTTGCCTTTAGTGTGAGTGCAGTGCTACCTGGACACAGGGACATTTGCACCAGAGAGTAGTTGATGTTACTTATCTGACTCTACTACTCTCTTTTGAGGAAGAACATTTGTTTGCTTTCTGGTTGGGTAAATTCAATAGCTCAATCATATTGAAACTAGCACTTTATCACCCATCTGTTTGGTTAAATTTCAGTTCCTTAAAATCCTCAATTAACAGTCCAGGCCTAAAAAATATTTAACTTAGCTCTCTCCTAGCTTCTTCAGCCCTTGTTTAGATAAAGGCTAATACAGGAATCTTTTCACAGATTAAAAAATTAAATACTTAAAGATTTTTCATCAAGCACAGTGTAGCATTAGGGAAGTTGTCTGCCCTCATACAAGGCTCATGTGAATTGCTGCTCTGGGCTAAAAGAAACATGGTAATTATTCTATTGTCCTACCTACACAATTTTATAAAATGTGAAATGAACCTTGCACATAAAAATGCAGCTGAATCCACATGATTCTTTGCATTAAAATCCAAATAATGTCACTGTATAATGAAACCATCCGAACATCTTTGTTAATACAACAGCCTTACTGTAACATTTCAAATTACAAAATCCATTAATAATGCATCTACATCTTCTTAGAAATTTTTTCTCATTATTGCTCTGAGTTTGCTAGACATGATTAAAAAGCATGGATGTTTTAAAAAACTTTTAAACTACTTGTTTTTAAAAACCACATGAATATAGAACATATAGCAAGTAAACACTGAAAAAATCTGTTCTCCATTCTTCACAAAACTGCAGTGTTTGGGTTATTTTTCTGGATTACTGGACACAGCAAATGCCCAATTTGCTTATTAAGAGGTACTTCAGGAATCTTAAAGGATGAGGCCATACGTACATGCATATGTGCTGCCAAATGTCATGAGCCTGGCTCAGCCTGAGTGACTGATACAGTGTGTCTGTCTGTCCACAGAACAGAGAAGTTCCCATGCCCAGACATTTCATGTGACAGAGTAAGCCAAGAAATACAATGTGACTGATGAATTTCCTCAGTTGCTAAAGAAATGCAAAGTGAATTCTTTGGAGTTAGCAACACACAGACTAAAATCTTAGCTGCAGTGTAGCAATTTAGATATGAGCTATCCTGAACTTTCTGTGTGCTTACAAAATATGTGGATTTTAATACTTTAAAGCTTCAAAGTATTTAAAAAGTGCTTATAACAAACACTTTGCAGGTATAGGAAATATAACATTTACAGTGACCTTACTGATGTAATCCTAGGTTTATTAGGCCCAGCTGGCTTGAAAGGCATTCAGAATTTTTTCTAGCCCTTGTACAAGATATTGTCCCAGCACAAATGTTATAAAGGCTAGATTCCAAAAAGTAGTTCTTGAATTCTGTATAAGTAAACAGGCTGATCACCATGGTGGACGCCTCCCAGTTTGCTTTGCCTGAGGTTTGGAAAAAAAAAAAAGGAAAAAAAAATACTGGGATGTCTTTTACAACAGCAATGTATAGTTTCACTCAGACTTCATACATAGCAAGATAATACTTTCTGCTAAGTATCATTTAAACACAGTCCAATATCTAGTTTAAAACTGTATTTAGAACATGCACATGTGTTTAAATGTGAGGTTCACGAAGATCCTCAGATAGCAACCCCACTGCTCAGGTTGCTTTTACAAATTGGGCTACTAAAGTACTTGGGCCCAAAGTGGACCTTCATTATTGTTCTGCAGGTACCCAAGAGATGCTTCTGCTCACCTTCACTGCCTCTAAAACATTCCTATTCCCACTCACCCTATGTAGGGGCCAGGCACAATCTAGCTCCTCTCTGAGAGCAAAAGAAACACGTCTGTGTGGCAGCATCACGAATATCTGTCCAGGTGACTGCACTGGGTGACTTCTAGTCCCTTCAGCCTATGTGATTTCATCATTCTGCCTCACTGACCAGTTCATACAATGATGATGTCTAGAGCCCTGCTCAGATTATCTCAGTAAATTGACTGTGTTGGGGCTAGGACTTAGGTCCAGACCATTACCAGATGGTCTGGACCTAAAATGCCCAAAATGGCATCTGTTTTCCAACAAAGTAAATTAATTTGAACAAACTGGCATCTAAATATGGTGAACTAGAGTTTACAGTGAAAGGAAGCCCTTCACTGAGTTTCATTTTAGCCCACTCACAGAATACTTCCCCCAGAACTTACTTTGCAATTAGTAAATAATAACAGAAGGGAAACGTACCTGAATCACTGGTTGTGCAGCTCTGTTCCAGGCTTCCATTCAAGTTACTGACACTTTCATCTCCTATGGAGACATCTGACTCTAAATGAAAAACACAAAGAAATGTAGCATAATATATTTGCTGTACAAATATTAATGGCAAAAGCATATTGTTTGCTCTCCCCCTAAGTTGTTAAAGTAGGTTAGATGAATGTCAGGCGGGGAGGGCTGAGATCTAAACCTTCTCTATTTTTGGTAGAGATTAAAAAAATGAACAATATAATTCATTTTCTTGTGGAAGAAAATATGGAGTGGAAGATTAATATCCACATCATGGCAGAGGTAAGGCACTATGGGTCATGATTTATTGCCTAAAACCAGGGGTTCCAGACATCATCACCTGCATAATCCCCTTTAGTCTTATTTTACTGTATCTTTCCAGAAAGGTGAAAAGCCAAAAAAAAAAAAAAAAAAGTTGCTGGCAAACTGAACTTTCTCTTTTACTCACTGCAAGCCATGAGAGCTACACCTGTAGCAGAACAAAAACAAAACCAGAATTGTGACTGTTTTTTTTTTTTTTTAAGTTTCTTGGTATTACATGAAAAGAGCGAAGCGTAGTTTCCGACTAATTGCAAGCAGCGACGGGGCCTTGGAATGGCGCGGAGCAGCAGCGGCGGCTCCGCTCGGCGATGCCCGCGCTCCGCTCGCCCTCTGCCGGGCCGGGCACGCCTCACACGCGCCCACCCGGGCCGCCAGCGCCGCTCCGAAAGCCGCACTTCCCTGAACTTCCAGCACACCCAGCTCTTCCGGGAAAACTGCCGCGAACAGCAGCACCTGAGCTGCCAGCCTGCCCACAGCGCTCTGCAGCTGAGCCCACAGCGCGCAGACGGAATCAGGCACAATAATAGTGTTGACCAATGTTTTGCTTAATTAGCTAGTGAGCTTGTGTTTCCATCAAGGTCTTTCCAGTGAACATCCTATTATAATATAGGATATCCTGTATCCTAATATACATATTTTTTGCAACTTACTGTCCCCCAAAAATTATTCATAAGGCAAAATAGATTATGTGAATGAGAATTTAGCACTGAATGGAAGCTATGGTGTCCTAGAAAGGAATGCCTGAAATATACATTATAAAGTGTTGGTGAGTGAGGTAGTGAGTGAAGTGTTGGTGAACCTAGTCTGCATTCAGTAAAGTTATGAAGCTATCTTAGCTACCACTAGGAGTCAGGTATTAGTATGTTTTCTAACAAATGAATGCAATCAACAGAAAGGCACAAAAAAGAAGAAAACCTCACCAGTTACAAGCCATGTTCAAAGACCTGTGACAAACTAATTAGTAGCATTAGTAGGAACTCCCAGCTATGAAGATGACACTGCTATCTCTTCCTTTTGCTATCCAGGAATCCACATAAAATAGGAAAGCGAGGACAAAATTAAAATTCTGTGTATCTATTCCATATGATCTCCCATCTAAACTGACCTTCTGAAAGTCATGAGAATATGAATCCATAAAGTGTTTTGCACACAATTATCTTAATTACAATGTGCAGCATGCATTATACAACAATCTCTCAAACAGAAAACAGCAGTGATGATGTGAAATGCAAAATACTCATCTTCCAAAGAAAGGTGAATAGAATAACGTTCTCCTTTTTCAACTGCAACTTACTTGAATTATTCTAAAGGAAAATAAATTTTAAAAAACCCAAAGCAGTAAGCATTTTCAAAACAATGAAAATAAAAGAGTTATTATCCTAACAGCTGTTTTTACCACTTCTGCTAATCTTCCCTTAGAGTCCTGCTTGCACATTGTAATGTGGAATTTCACAGGAAGATTTTCAGTCACTTTACACTGAGTACTAAATAAGTAGAGAGACAATGGAATGGAATGCAATGACAAGCAAGCCTTGAAAAAGAGAGCTGCTATTATTTAAATTGGTGTTTATATAGGTAACTGCAGCAACTTAATCCGTGTTAACCTATAGAATTTACTTGCTTTTGTGTAATTTTGTGTGTGAAGTTTCTCATCTGTTTTTGCATGCTCAATTTTTTCTCTAGTTATCTCTTAGGCTAAATGATCTACTTCTACTTGGTTTTATGGCCTTACTGCTCTCATACCTTCTGACTGTCTCTGTTTTGTCTACCTAACTAAAAGGGTCAGAGGAAGCTCCAGATACAATGCAAATGGCAGTAATTTCAAATTACCTGAAAAGCTTCTTTCTTCTTGAAATATGTCCTTTTCAAGACATAAAAGAATTGTGGGAGTGTACTGCAAAACTGACAACACTTGATAGCATCAAATTACAAACTAGGTGGGTTCCCAGCTCACTTGGAAGTAGAATCTGGGTTCCATTTGTATTTTAATCTTCCTGGTCTAAAATTACTGTCTTATGAAATCATTAGAAAGGATGGAAATAGGAAATGAAAAAAGACCGAAGTGCTGTTAAGTCTGAGTGTACAAGTGCACTGATATCAAAGGTTACTGCACTCGAGGATGGCTGAATGTGAGGCAGTTCCTCTGCAGAAATCTCCAAGCAGCACTGCCTCCTGGCAGCCCTTGTTACCCTGCATCTACACTGCTGCTTTGGTTCATCTCGGAACTGCGTATTTTCAGTGAATCCATCCATTGTCTGCACTTACACTACTTTGGTTCATAGCAGAGCTGGTGTAGATCAGAAGAAATGAACTGTCAGCTGAAACCAAATGAGATTTGTTCTAATTACTTGCAGGCACACAGTCCACATGAGACTGAAGTCAATCTGAACCAAACTGATGAAATACATGTACTCTGTATCCCCTTAGCCATTTCACTGCACAGATCTGCTCAAGTGCCCAAACTGCTAATACCCACTCTATTAATTTCAGTTCTGTGCTGAGACCATAGTTTTTTATCCACAATTAGCTTGTGGCACACTAGTTAATAACTGATAGGTCTCATTTTCTCTAATTCACAACCCAACAAGAGGCAAGTAGAAGATCAAGGCTAACAGCAATGAAAACCTACTCTTAGTAGGCCCAATAAGAGCCTTAGCTTTATCCAGAAAAAAATAATCCAGTCTCATCTACTTTGAATTATCATTAAATATTTGGCACCTCTTCTTTATACTGACAAATTATGTTCTAACCCAGGAAAACCAAGTTGATAATTTTGCTCTACTTGCTACAAAGCAGTGGGATATCCTGTTAATATGCAAAAGGAGAAATAAGCTACTACTGTTGCACATTGAAAGGCTGCAGTTTTTCAGAGATATTTAAAAAAAATTATCCATGTTTGATAAAAAGAGAGCAGCCTTAGCTGTCTTACTCCTTTGGCTGAGAAAGCCCACTGGTATAATTTCAGGCAGGATTAACCTTAGCTGTAACTATTGTTTGAGCTCCATGAGAGCCTGGAACACACATGGTTCCTCAATCATGCAGTGCATGTTTGAATCACTGGTTCGCAGCTGTGTTGGGGCATTGTTGCTGTAACTGCTGTCGTTTATAATCAACTCCCAAGGCATGTTTTTAAGAGTGGTCTAAATGAACAACAGGCCACAACCATTCCTAAACGTTTTTACTAAAAATGTACTTCTGAGTGTGTATGTGACATGAGAAAGGTTGTCTGATATTCTGTAAGTTAAAAAACCTTAAAAGGAACAGAAGAAATTACTTGCTGGACAACACTGAAGGACTTCTCAAAACAAAAATCCTTTTCAATATAGCATTTCCAGCCTTCTAGAAAGAAGTACTTTACAGCTGCAGTTTTTGTGGCATAAAAACAATCTTATCTTAAACTTAGTCGACACTGTACGGAGTTGATAATGTTAACCTAATGTTGTCATTGGGTAGTATAAGCCTATTATGGACAGGTGTGAAATAAAATATAGCCTAATAATATTAATATTTTTATCAAAAGTATTAAATATATTTCAAAGCTACTCATTTATTCACACAGGTACCAGATCAAAATACCAGTCAGTGGACAAACCTGTCATCACAGAATTCTTTTCTATGGATGTTTCCAACAGACTGCTCTCACTGCTGAAACTATCATCCACATTTTCTTCCTGTTTCGAATTCTCCTGTATGACGTATCCTGGTTGGCTTGTAACTTCTGTTTCTTCATTCATAGTCTGCTCCATCCCACTTGGTTTATTCTCTGTTCCCAGAAAATACAGAGAAATTCTAAGGCAGTTCTACAAAACATTTCATTTCTTTTAGTGTAGAGCCTAGAAAACACAGAACTAACCTGTATTTATCAGGCACATAACAGTATAACATATGGTCTTGGTCTTGACTCAAATGTTATAGTCTGGAATTTTGACCTTTATATAAATATTTACTAAGAATTTACTAATTTACAATTAGAAACTAAACTTAAAGAGGTTAATAGATTTATTTTTATGAAGTTCTCAATTTCTGTGCGTAGGTGTTTGCTAATAACAACATATCTTACTGTGAGAAATCACAGGGGGTCAAGCTGCAATGACAAAATGTAGCAGCAGTGTTCTTCATCCACAATGCCCAATGAAGCTGTTTCCTCTCTACGACCTTATGTCAGGGCATGCTCCTGCAACCATACACTTTACATATCTACCCACATACAGGACTGTGTACATGGAATATTACTTATCCTCTGGTAAGAGCAATACCATTCATGCTTTATACATCAGCCTGTACAGTTTGTTTTGGGGCCTACATCACCCAAGATTACAAAGAAATTGTGGAATAAATGTATTCATTCAGTAGTCCATAAAACAACTGGATTAAACTTCAGTTTTACCCTATATAGTCTGCACTATACTAAAAATTCAGAAATGCAAAATCTGAAAAGAATTGAAAAAAAGAAGAAAATAATATTAATAATTTATATATTTGTTACTTTGTTTACCTTACTGATGGCTAAGTAGTGAAAACAATAATTTAAACCTCACACAGTTGCAATACAGAATGGAAATCAGGATCACAATAGCTGCTGAGCTATTCCCAGCACGCGAGTTCCACTCAAAATGATCTTCTGAGGCTCTGACTTGGTTGGTCTTGTCCTGCAGACTGCAACACTCAACCATCTTTGAACTGCATCCTAAATCTCACAGCTGCCTGTGTGTGTCTGGGAGAACACTGTCTGATTCCTGCCCAAAGCTGGAAGAGACAATTACATGTCCCTCTTACCTCAATCTTAATGCTCTGACCCATATGCAGCAACTAAAAGCACAGAGACAGCTCTGGTGAGCTTCTCAAGGGAGCAGGCTGAAGCTGCTAAATGGGAATCTGTTAAACTAATTTAGTCACTAAAATTTTATAAAACATATGGGGACCAAAAATAAGGGATAAATTATTTGGGGGCTGCTTTCTTGTTCATATTTAAGAATACAGGGGAGCACTGGGATAATTTTACAGTATTATAAATATTATACAGGAATGAAAAGGAGTAGCCACATTACTAGTTTATTGCATTAATTTTAGTAAATTTTATAATGTTTTGAGACTTTTGAATGTCTTAAAGTATTCAAGGTACCTTAAAATGCCAAAAATATTTGTAAATTGTTCTGTAAAGGAAATACTTTTATTGAAGAAGAAATTCAGGTATAGTCTGTTTTGTTTGTTCAAATTAATTTTCAGAGTATGTTTTATGAATGATTATAAAAATCACACTGAAAACCAATGGGTTTTAAAAGTAAGGTTCAGTTTAATTGTAACTAAATCCATACTGTTGTAATTCTCATATTGCTAAATAAGGATTTTCAATATTTAAATGCTACATAACTTGATTTTGAAATCCCTGGAAAATCAAAAGCATTAGTCCCAGTGTCTCAATAAAATAATATGGTGGGAATCCTGCATTGCTTCTTAAGTAACAGTACAAAAAAAAGAAAAAAAGAAGAAAAAAAAAAAGAGATATTAAAAATCCACACATCTGTACCAGTGAAATAAGACGATTACCTCCTGTATTTCCACTTAAATCATCTGCAAGGTCTTCATGTTGGGTTTCACGGAGAGCAATCAAAAAAGAAGAGAACCAGTCTTTCTTTTGGACTATTCTGCTCAGTAGCTCCCTTGCACCATCTCTGTTCCCATGATTGTCAGTAACAGTCTGGATCTGGCAAAAATAAAAAATCAGAAACAAACCTCACACAGACTTTGGAAATGGTCTGAGGACGTTCATAAGAATAGTACAGGTGTAAAAAGCATTCCCCTGTCATAATTAAAGCATACTGAATAATAAAGATATTAAGTAGACCTGCCTCTCATCAGAAGAGAATTATTGCAATTGTGTCCAACCTCAGGTTCATCCCATCTGGTTTTGGGTAGGATATATGAAACCTACGAGATCTGGAATTTAATTGGGGAGACTGGTAATACTAGACAATGGTTACAAAAGTAACCACTATATAATAGTTATTAGTATTGTGGACTAACAACTAGTGTTTAGACTGGTTTAGGGAATAGGCAACCTTGATTAAGGAGAAATGGTGTCACACAGTTTATCAAAGCTCAGACTTAACCTGTAACATGACCTCATACATAAAATAGAACATTTTCCTGCTTAAACTCTGGCTTCATCATCTCAACTCCCACTTAAAAATACAATAGCTGAGCCTCTAGAAAGCGGCTACTGCCCTAAAAGAAGATATGGAACTGTGTCCCAAGGCTGTCACAAGCAGAATTTGACATGTGATTGCATGAGGAACAAAACCACGACCCCAAAGAGCAAAGCAGCTTGAGACAGGTGATCAGTCTCAAGGGCCATTTTCTCAAGGCTCAAGAATGACCCATTCTGATATGCAAGGAAATGGGCAGGCATAGCAGTGGGAACACCTGACTGAGATACATGACTAAAAGGAAGTGTGTGGAAAGTGGGAGACATTAGGAAAGCCTGAACTCCACTGGGGTTTAAACCAGCATGATTGTGAAGGGTATTAAATGGTTTGATGGAAATACCAGCAGCAAAAAGGTGACCCAGGGGAACATGAGGACCTATTACCAGGGAATGGAGCCAGAAGCTTCCTAAAAAGCCTCTGCATCTGCCTGCTGCGTTACCATGCTTGGCTTCCTACTAATAAGGGTGCATCTGATCATTGCTGCCACCAGATGGTCACAAGACAAAATTATTCTCATCAAAGGTTAACACTTGTTAGTTCTTGTCCAACTGGTATTTCTGCTCACATCATTGTCTAGTGTGATAGTCCTTAGTGAACCTATAGCAAAAAAGGGGACAGAAAATCTTGCTTTATTTTAACTCAGTATTATTTAGGACTTTACAGACCATCACTACTTCTGGTATGATTCAAGGGCCAAAAGACAATGATCTTCTGAGCCTAAGGTCGGTGGCAAAATGATAAGTAAAGTAAAGTCTGACATATTTCTTCACTTAGACACTCTCTTGGTCCAACCCTCTGTTCCTGGCATTTTTCTTTGCCAGGCTCTTGGCTGGCATGCCACCTGCTGGCCCATTGTCAAAAGTCTTCACTGGCTTACCTGGACCCATTATCTATTTCCCCCCAAGTCTGGGAACTCCCCTTTTATTTTTGCATTTACTATGCCATTTGTAGTTGTGGCTCCCTACCTGCCCCACAGCCTCTGGGGCTGGCCAGTGGCTGTGGCACTGCCTGCGCCCGGACTCACCCGATCCACGTCCTCGTCCTGGAAGATTCCCATCTGCAGGCACTTCTCGGCCACCTGCCCGGCGCGCATCCTGTCCACCAGCGTGCCGTGCAGCAGCTGCACCAGGTGCACGCAGAGGTCATGCTCGGCCTCCTCTGCCGGCGAGGGCAGCTGGCTGAGGCTGGGGTTGGCGTAGCAGGCGGCCAGGCTGCAGCCGCCGTGCTCCAGCGCCTGCAGGAACTCGCGGATCCAGCCGCAGCCGCGGGGCCCCCGCTCCACGGCCCGCAGCAGCTCCTCGGCGCCCGCCGCCGCGCCCCGCTGCAGGGCGGCCGCACGCACCCTGTCCCGGTCCTCCGCGCTCAGCGAGGGCAGCCGGTCCAGCACGGGCTGCACCTGGATGAACTGCTTCAGCCGCGGCCTGAAGCAGGAGATCATGTAGAGGAACTGCTCGTCCCGGGTGCCCTCTGCCATGGCGGCGCCCGGCCGCCGGGGCTCCCGCAGGCCGCTGCTGAGGCTGCGCCTGGGTCCCGCGAGCGAACCCTCCGCGAACCCTCCGCGAACCCTCCGCGAACCCTCCGCTGGCCCGGCTCAGCCCGGTCCGGCTCGGCCTGCCCAGCACCGGCGCCGCTTTTGGTTTCGCTTGGGAGGGCGGTGCGTGAGGGCTCGGCTCGCCGGGACGGGGCTGGCGGGGCAGGGCAGCTCCACGCCGGGCGCGGCTCAGTGCCACTCCTCGTGTTGAAAACGAAACTTTCGCCAGTAACGAAACCTTTGACAGTAACCGTGGGTCGAAAAACACAGTCATAAACGGCAACATGTCTTTCGCTTTCCAGCTCGCGAGAGCTCACTTCCCGGGCTGCTCACATTCTGAGTTTTGGGCGCTGGCTGCTGCCCTGGCACGCAGTGGCAGCAATAGGAGGTGCTTGGTTGGTGTCTGAGGCGTTGGAAGGTGTCTCCCTGAGATGAGGTTTCACCCGTATCGTACATGTCACTGAGCTTCAGAAGCAGTCTTGGTTTCCATCGTGGGGGTTTGGGGAACCTCAGTTTGATTCTGAGGTAAAGCAAAATGATAAACAGAGAGTGTCTGGAGTACTGTGTTCAGTTTTGGTCCGGGGCAGTTGAAGAGACTGAAAAATTGTAGAGGCCAGGGGCCAACAGGATTGGAGAGCCTGTCACACATTTGAAAGAACTACATTTACAAAGCCTGGAGAAAATAAGGGTCAGCGGAGATGCAACCGCAGCGATATTTGGGTGTTTTATTTATTGGTAAAATTGCCTTGTTAAGGTCTAGGGCTTAGGCATGTTTCCATGATCTCAGACCTAGGGGGAGGTTAACAAAGCCTGGGAATAAGGATGTATCACTGATAGCAGAACCAAAGAACACAATTTATAAGCCTCAAGGACATTTGGCAGAACTCCCAAGGTAAGGAAAAAAATAATGAAGACATTTCAGCAATTGTGCTGAGATCGGCTCTGACTGTGTAGAAGGTAATTCTGGCATGAAGAGGTGCTGACCACTGATTCACAGACCACCGATCCAGGAAACCACTGACTCCGAAGAAGAGAAAGACTGGGCGTGTGGACTAATCAGCATAAGAAGTGAGGGAATAGTTTAATCAATAGAAAAAAGAGTACTAATTAATGTGAAAAACTTTGTAACTTGTAGCCAATGAGTGTTAATGCATTTGTCTGATAAAATGTAAAAAAATGTTGACAGTCATGGTGCTGACTTTGTGAATTTGCCACCAAGCACCTCCTTCTGTGCAAGGCAGAGCTGTAAATAAATAAAATACCTTGATTCTCTGTGTAGATCAGTCTCTTGCAAAGTGGGTGAAAGAACCTGTCTTGGGACACCAACAGTTCTTCAGCTCCTAAAAGTTGGATGATTCTTCACTGGAGTACATAGGACAAAGGGGAATTGGAATATGTTTCTCTAGAGGAAATTTTCTCTAGGTGTCAAAAGAACATATTATGCTCTCTAGAAACAATTAGACATTGCAATATATTACTCAGAGAAGTAGCAGAAATTTCCTCAATGGAAGTATTCAACACTTTGCTTGACAGTGTCCTTGATTAAATGTCTTGCTTTTAAAAGAAAGCCAGCTATCTCCAGAGGTCGTTTCCCAGCCTAAACTATTCTGAAGTTCAAATTGTACCCTCAGCTGCTTGTCACATTGAGATGTGCTGCAGTAGTCTGCTCTCAGAGGAGCTTCCTTTAGCTGGAGGCTTCTTTTGTAGAAGAACTTAATTTGCTTTTACTTTCATTTCATCATTCTTATGCCTATCTTTAGTTTCACTGTTACTTCATCACTACTTTTTCATTTCTACTTTATGCAACTTTCCCTTGAAAGATTTCCTTCCCCCTAGTACTTTTTCTTCCGTCTCCAGCACCTTAGCTGGAAGGCACATGACCCTTCCTTGCTCAGTTTTGGGAGCCCACAGGACTCACTGTGTGCATATGGGTTGTTTGTGTATTTGCTTTGTTGTGTACACTGTGGTGGTAAATCAGGCTGTATATTAATTCCAAAACAATCCTTTACTGGCTCTAAGAGTTTGCAGACATTAAAAGGACATGTGAGACTTCCAGAGATAAAGAATGTTACTTGTTTATTCCAGCTAGTGTGAGGTTGCACAGATGATGGCTGAGCTCCTGCTCTGACCACGAATAATGGAAATACCCTGACTATCGCTCTCCTGGACATTTACACCGAATTCTGAGACCTTTGTCCCTTTCAGATGCAATTGAAATTGGTTTTAGGGTTCATAGCAGTCGCTCTGGCAGTGTAGAGGAGGAGCACTCGGCTTTCCCCTCGGCTATCAGGAAGGCTGCGCAGTGCCACCGCCTGGCCCCGCTACAGACCCGACGCTGCCCTTCCCTGCTCGGCCGGAGCGCAGCGGGGAAGCCGGGACGTGGCCCAGCCGCCACGGCTGCAGCACCGCACCGCGCCTCACCGCACATCAGCGCACAGCACCGCACCGCACCGCACTGCATATCTGCACGCAGCATTGCACCGCGCATCAGCACACAGCATTGCACCGCGCATCAGCGCACTGCACGGCACAGCACCGCACTGCACATCAGCACACAACACTGCACTGCACCGCACTGCACTGGACAGTACCGCACAGCACCGCACATCAGCTCACAGCACTGCACCGCACAGCGCAGCACCGCACATCAGCTCACAGCACCGCACAGCACAGCACCGCACATCAGCTCACAGCATTGCACCGCACAGCACCACACAGCACAGCACCGCACATCAGCTCACAGCACTGCACCGCACAGCACAGCACCGCACAGCACAGCACAGCACAGCGCAGCACCGCACATCAGCACACAGCACCACACCACACCGCACAGCACAGCACCGCACATCAGCTCACAGCACTGCACTGCACAGCACCACACTGAACCACACTGCACCGCACAGCACAGCACCGCACATCAGCACACAACACTGCACCGCACCGCACAGCACAGCACCGCACAGCACAGCACAGCACAGCACACAGCACTGCACCGCACAGCACAGCACAGCTCTGCACAGCACGTCACTGCACTGCACCGTGCAGTGTGCATTCTTACACGCTGCTCACAGTGTGTGAATATTTATAAAGAATATTTAACAGAGAGGATGGAAGATTAAGGGTGCTGATCTGCAGGTGTGGTATTAAGTACACCAGTCATGGGAGAAATCATTCCTTCTGCTGCACTGGTATTGCAGTCTCCTGAGATTCTATTTGTGTTCAGCATTTTAGAGCTCAGCAGCTCCAATAAGAGGACTTACAATTTATCAGTGGGCAAGACTCCAGTTGCTTCCCCTCAGCAGGCAGCCAGAGGCTATGCCAAGCAGTACATTTCAGCTTTTTGTATGTTACTTATGATGCTGGTGAATGAGACAGGAACTTTGATGAGTGCTCACCAGAGAGATGAAATTGCTAGGGCACAATTTACAGCAGGAAAATGGAAGAGAGGTCCATCTGTGGAGAGCCAGCAGCAAGGTGGGAGATAAGAAAATGCGTTTGCAAAGTGAACAGCAATGGAACATGGAAGAAAAGAGACGTGCAGCTGGGTGTGTGCTTCCAGGAAACAGCAGTTGGGCCAAGACATATGACTACTGTGTATTACAGTAAATCTGTGCCTGTAGATGAATGTGCACATCCAAATAGTTCAGGTTGCTTCACAGCTTAACTATTGAAAAGCATCACAACCTCTCCTTTGCTTTTAATGTTGAACTACACCTGTAACTGGTAGGAGCCAATTAGCTTCATCAAGAGCTGTGCTGATCTGTACAGTCTCACCTCTCACATTTGAAGTGATTGTCTACAAGTAGCTTTTGTACTTCAACTACTTTAGCTATTCCTGAATTTTCAGGAGACTTCTCTATATTTACAGCTTATAATTTATATTTATTTTTAGCCACAGGTTTTTAATATGCACAGCCAAATGTTCCTAAGCTCAAGCAAACCCAAAACTTGCTCCTAAAGTTCTGAAAGGTTCTATTGATCTGTTACAGCTGTGTTGGGTATACAACCCTTAACATTATTATTCTTAGTTTGATTTGGATAATACAGAACCATTTCTATCAAGTGAAAACCAGACTGGACTTATAGGGAGGCCCACCCCTTCAAAAAACCCTTCCAAAAACCCCCAGCAAAGTCACCTGCAAATAAAAGGGGCAATTTTTGCTGTTTAGAAAATTAATAGATTTCCATACTCACTGGTTTTTACCTGTTTCTGGAAGAAAAAATGTTGAAGCAGTGGGTCTTCACTGAACCTCAACAAGAAAAGAAGTTACCTGAGAAGTCAGATCTTTCGGTGGCAAGGAGGGGGTAGCTAGAGTGTTGCAACTACACTTTCATCTTTTCTGGATTCCTTGGCAGGGAGCTTAGAATCTCCATAACTTTAAGTCTCCCTTATTTGCACCTATTTGAGTGATTTTTTTCCTTTGGTACAAGGACAAAGAAAGAAATGAAGTCTCTTTGAGCCAAAAAATGGAATAAGTGTAGCTTTTCCTTCACTTTGACTGACTGCAGTAGTTGTCACTTTTCCTCTTCCCTCCCCAATGCTCCTTCCTCAGGCCACCTGTTTTGCTCAATCTCTTTGCAATAATGAGAAATACCAGGTGATAAAATTGGACAAAAGGTCTTTTGTAAAGCAATGCTCATGCATTATATTTTTTTCATTTATTTTATTTTTATTTTATACCAGACTTTTTAGAAAGTAGCATAACAAATGCCTTTTTAGAAAATGTGCTAACCTGTTTCTTGTAAAGACATGAGCATTAGTGACCAGGCTGAGATAGAGCAGAAGTCCTTAACCCTTGCTATTTAAAAAAACCCAAACAACAAAACCTCCCAGAAGGTATTTGTTATCCAACACTCCTCTTTCCACTGAAGTATATGCAGGCAGAGTTTCTGACTGATCCCTAGTGGGAGGAAAGATGTGTGCTAATGTCTTTACAAACAATTCCATGGATGAGGGTATGGCTGTTAAGGTCTTTGAAATGGGTCTCAATGTCTTTACTAACCTCAAGCAGCAAGTTCGTTGCAGAGCCCAGACAGCTTTGCTCCTGAAACAGGCAAGGGTCTACACGAGCCTGAATGTCAGGGTAAAATGACAGGTTCATGGGGGAATATGTGGGAGGGGGTTCAGAAAGGCTGGACCTTCCTAGTACCTCAGCCATGGGGTAAGGAAGAGGGCAACGCGCTGCTGGGAGCTCAGGATCAAAGGAGGCTGCGCACTACGAAACAGAGAGAAAACCCCACGGGTGTGTGCCCCAGGGGACTCTCCCTCCCTTTATTCTAATCAAGTTGTAGGAGTCCTGTGTCTCCTTTTTGGACATAAATCTCTGGCATTTGTGGATTAATTTTCCTGATACTAGGATCTGATCCTGCAAGGCACGGAGCAGTTCAGCCCTCCTGTCATCGCGGTAGAAGAACAGTCAGCCTGTTGTACCATTTGGACCTTTCAACAATCAAGAGTAGTATGAGGCAGTAGAAAATTTGATCTTGTATGGGAAGGGTTGGTTTATCTTTTGAGTGACAAAGGTATTGACTTAATTTATTTTGGTATCCTTAAAAGCAAAGGTAAAGCAGAGCCATGCTCAGTAGCTTAACACTCACACTAATTTTAAATGAGGAAAGATTTACCCACCTTGGGTTTATCTACGGGCTGTGTGTGACTAAAGTGTCACATTTGATTCTGACCCCAACATACAAGGAATGTATCTATGTGAGGGACAGTCACTATTGCATCTCTCTGTAGCACTGATTTTGGACAGAGGGTTTAGCTTGGTTTTAGGTAAAATTTATGTGCTCCCCCTCTAACTGGATTACATGCTTTTCTGTAAACAGTACTCATGCTAGAGGAATTTCACATTAAAACTATAAGATTAGAAAATCATATGGATATTTAAAAATATTTGAAAGCAGTAAGAAAAACATAATTTCTCTCTAAAAGAAACACAACATTTGAAGCAGAATAATATTTTAATAAAATTAAATCTAAGTATTCACAAAGCATTATGCACATACAGTACATACTGTATTTAAAGCCTACAGACCTTAGATCATTTTATTCTAATGTAGTCAGCTTTGGACACAAGCTAAGCTTACTCATTTTGTAATAAGAAAGTTTACAATTGTTTCTGAAAGTGATTTTACATATATACATATATATATATATATATAGCTCTATATCTATACTCCTACATGTAAGTGTAGGTATATACACGCACTTGTGTGTATGTGTGTATATAAATATATATACACATACACATACATACACACCTATGTACAGCTATAAAATACACACATGCACACGTCCACAGCACCTGTGGGGGGGGGTGTGTGTGTGTGAGCATTGTAGAGGGGCCAGTCAGTACAAAGAGGTAACTGCAAACAGCCACCCTAATAATTATATAACAAAAATGTGTAAAATATTTTTAAATTAAAACATTGTTAATAATTTGTATTGAACAAAAGGAACGCAGTCTTCTGCATTACATAGAAATTAGGTTTATTGCATTTGATTATGTTTGTGTGACAGATGAAGAGCACCTGTCTGCTCATCACAGCTGAATTCTATGATGCAATTAAAAAAATAACAGTACAAAAATCAAAACCCAAACTGTGATGGAAACAAATGATTCAATTTAATGCAGTTTGTGGATGTGACCTATGGTGATACTTTCCACCATATGGCAGTTTTCCTCTCTGTTAAAATACTACCCTACTTTAACTAGTTTGAAAGGAGGCTGTGTTCTCTGTCCTAATTGTTTCAAGCCCAGAAGATTTGGTTACCCTATTCTTTCTTTAGATTCAGACCCATTGTGATGTAGTAGAAAAAGCTCACTACAAGAAAGATAAATCAAGTTTCAAAAGTGAGCTAGAAGAGCATTTTTCTTGAATTTTAGCTTGGTCAGGTAGGAGTTTTTCTACGTGAATTATTGTTATTGGTCTCCTATTTGCTCTGAACACATATCCACAATAAAATACTATTTCCATGACAGCAGTAAATGGTAATCTCCATGCAACGTAAACTGTAATTTCAGAACATGCATGTTATTTAAAAAAAATAAAAATATAAGGTGCCTTGAGAATGCTGGCAGTTTTACATTTGGAACATACAGTTAGTGTGTGTGTATATATATATTTACATCAGAACTGCTCAACTTTACCTTACAAGCTTCAGATTTAGGAAAATATACAGTACTTTTGCATATAATGGTATATTCCTTGTAGCCCCTGAGTCAAGTATAGAGGATTTAAATACAAAAAAAAAAAAAAAAAAAGGAGAAACAGCCATTAAAAGCACTTACATTTTTATGTGAAATAATAGTATAAAAGTACTATTTCCCAGGAAGACCAGGATCAGAAACATGCCTATGAAGACTCAAGATTCCTACAGTGCTTAGTGAAGATTCTGGCAAGGAAGGGTGCCTAATTGGAGGGAGACAAGTTTTACAAGGCTGTGGGAGTGGCTCTACAGACTGGTCACATTCTTGGTCTAAAAAAGAAGCCAGGTTGTCTTCTGAGGCTGTGTTCAGATGCACTCCACTTGAGGATTCTTTGGATTTCAGTTTTGATTTTTCAACATCTGAAATTTCAGGACACTGTAAGGGAAGAGAAAAAACAAGATGGTAATAATTACATTGGTCTCTTCCAGGCCCTTGTTCTGTTCAAAATTAGCAGATTCAGATGGTTGATGGAAAATAATTTTTGAAAATTAAACAGTGTAGAAATATTTTTTTACATGGTACTGCATTTGATTTAATGTAATTGAATGCAATTCTGCTGATTAATTGTAGAAGTCTGGATATCTTTTCCTCCCCTCAGACTTGCTAATATGACATCAAGATACACATATTAGCAGCCCTTTCTGAAGGACTGATTACTCTTGAGACCCAGTCTAAGAGTATGGATATCAACATTCTGGAATAGGAAGTTCTGTTTTAGAGCATAACTCCAGAACTGCATAATTCTGAACATTCTAACCACTTGGATTCCTTTTCTGCTAACTTTTATAAAAAAAATGACAATGAAGTAAATCTGTCTGATTATAAGATCATTGTATGAATCTCTACAACCCTCATAGAAAATGTGGCCTCTGAAATTGTGGTGTTTAAGCCCACTGTGGAGGTGCTAGGTCAAAATAATAATTTCATATTCCTTAAAGTAGTGAACCAGCACCCGATTGGTGCATTTCTTCCTCGTAAGATAAGAAGACTAGGAAACCTCTTTTGATCTTATGGACATGTACTTACCTGAGATGAAGGACTGAAACTTCTGTCTGTTTTAATTGATGCTGCAGGCTGAAGCTTTTGTATGACCCGGACTGCTGGCTCTTGATACTCTGCACTTGCTGTCACCATGCTATAGGCAGGTGGAATGAGTGTTGACTGCCTTTGCAGAAGCTGCAGGATGGTTTGGATATCAGCAGTCATTTGGGATTCAAGCCTAGAGAGGGAACATGAAATCAGTTAGCTCATGGCCAGAAACAGGTGTATTTTATGCACTGCTTACAGAGGTCTTCAAGAGGGACCTGCAGTTTCCCAGTAAAACCATTGCTTGTTGCGGCTTGAACATGTCTTAAAAAGGAGAGAACAGTAGAGGGAGTACGGAGCCCTTCCAAAGCTTCTGGCTCTCCCTTTCCCTTGCAGAACATACCTGTGAGCTTTTCTCTGGTTTTTGCTATACTAAGAATGAGTTCATCACTCTGCCTTAGATTTGCAACAAGAAGCAACACAGGGGACTGGGTATCTGGTTGAAAATAACTGGAATAAATGTATTCTCTTCATTGTGACTAAATTGATTTGTGCTGGCTGGGCATGGGACATTATTTTGATGTATCTGACAAGGCATTCTGACATGCTGATACAATGCACTGAACTAAGCAGAAAGTGCATTTGTGTTTTTCCACAGTTAGAAAAAGAAAGATGCTTCCAAAACTATTAAAAATTCAACTGCCCAATTCTCATTAGTGTGAAAATTTATTCAAACTTATGCAGTCCTCAGAATTAATGTCAGCATTTCTAATGTTCAAATTTTGTACATTTAAAAATGTTTTTCACCTTTTTATAAATTTGTATATGACTTCTGAAACACTTGAGCTGATTATTTTGTTCATACTTACAACTCCATAGCACTGAAATGATTTTTAAATGGTCTTGCCAAAACCTGTGACAAACTCAGGAAAAGGTAATGCCTTTTGTACCTTCCCAGCTGCTGGAAGGCTACAGCACATGCTGACAGATGGTAATGCAGATAATACAGCCTTCTGTACAGCAACTGAGCTTCTGACAGAGTAAACAAATCTTTGTCAGCAGCCTTTAATGTTGTGAATGTTACTACTTGGGCTCCCTACAGTAGAAGAATTGATCCCGTGCTGTCAGATTTTTGCTTTTACCCTGTGCTCACTGATGTTATTTTTTATCCTGTTGTAGTTGTCCATTGCCTGTATCATTTATTTATAAAAGTATCTGTGAAATTAATCCAAAAGGTATGACTGAAGTGTATTTGGGATGTTGTTTCTTCCTTCATCAGAAAAAGATGATTTTGTGGCATCAGCTCCCAGAAAAAAAACAGCCCAAACCCAGACTTCTGACTGTTAGAGTCAGATGTGCCCTACTTGCCCTCTTGGTCAGCACCCTTGGGTTCTTTGCTACTTGCCAATGGGCTGTTCTCACACAAGCACAGTGCTGATGCCACAGAGTGAAATGCTGCAGGAACATGCCACCATCCAGAGAACTTCCATCTGCTATACCTGGGTAGGTAACTCCTCAGTGAATAAAAGGTAGCATTGGAGGATATCCATTCAAGATTATTTTTGGCTTTGAATTAACTCTAAAATTGCTCCCCTCTTACTTTGTTAGTGCTTGAATGTTTCCTTGTACTTCAAATGAAAGAGTGTCTCTGGTAGTGTTTATTTATCATCATTGCATATAAAGGTTCACTTTCCATTCTCCAAAATTTAAAACAAATCCATGCTACCCAAACAAATAGCAGAACTGGCCTAAATGCTAGGCCCATAGTGTCCATGAAATTCCAATTGCTTAAAGAGAAGAAACAGAGAGAATTCTAGGGACATATACCTTGTACATAGAGGGCTGGGAAGCCCTCTGTGTCAATTTAATAATTGAGTGTTATGCCAAGCCTCTAACTTGGCATGGAAAAATTCAGGGAGAAGCGACCATGCTTTTTAAGCTAGCAAGTCAGAAGTGACAAAGGCAGGAAAGGATATTGTCTGTTATATTAGTAGAAAACCCAGCAAGGCCCCAAATACCAAAAGCATGAAAAGCTTTTAAAACATGAGAATAGTTTAAAGTAATATAATAAAATACATAAAAATTTAATTCTTAGTTTATCAGCAACAATTATATTTTCTGACAGAATACTGACAACTTGCATGATAAAACGGTAACTTTGAGGTATAACTTCAGTTTTGAGAGCTTAAGGTTTCAGGAAATGAAATGTTACCAAAAGACTATGTACTGTTGATGGGGATCCTGCAGGCATGTAGTTATGTGACATTTGCAGCTACTTAGATTACTTGATTTTAACTAGAAATTACAGCAGTTTAGGGTTAAGTGTTAAAAATGTTAAAAATTGTGTTAAAAGTGTTAAAAATTTTTAATGCATTATGCCATATTCAGGAATGTAAAATACTATTGTTTGATTGGCTTCTGGTGGATGAAGGAATCAATATGCAGTTAACTTGGCTTTAAACTGATTGCTAAAATATACAGCGCAGAATGCCACTCAATAGCTACTAAAGTATGATTAGGACTGAGTGTGTTTCATATTATTTGTCATGGAAAAATATTAAAAGTAATGAAAATATAGAGTGAAAATAATGAAAAAATCAATGGTCCTGAGCCTAGGTCAATTTAAGTGAAGTTACATGGTAAATTACAGTGCAGGATGGATCAAAGTTTTGTAACCATATTTTTAAGATGCTGTAAGCTGTGCTGCTTAGCTGCCAGTAAAGCAAGATATATTAAGCATAATATATATTAATACTAATTTCTATTAATAATATAATAATATCTAATAATATCTATTAATATATAATAATATAATATATATATTAAGCATAATATATATATTAGGCACCATATATTAAGCAAAAGTGATATTGGATAATATATTGGAAAGTATAATTTTTCTGTTGTAACAGGTATAAGTATTGTGCTTTTGCATATTCCCATGTCTTACTTATAGAGTTGCAAAAAGAGTTAACGCATCAAAAAGGGAATTCATCTGCAATACATTTTAAAAAGCAGGCAGCTGGTGTACTTTGAGTCTCCAGGAAAGAAAAAGTACTTCACATCTTGAAGATACTGAAAATTGCTGTTTTGTGTCCCTGCCCGTGGCAGGCAGTCGGAACTAGGTGATCTTTAATGTCCTTTCTAACCCAAATTGTTAGATGGTTCTGTGATCTAGGAACAGCACTCTTGATGAGGTGAGATTTAAATTTAACAATTCGAGGCCTCTCAGTACAACTTCTTGGTTAAAAAGATGGTCTAAAACAGTCAGCTGAGGAAAAGGGCTCTACTGCAAAGCCATTCAGAGTACCTAATGTGCGTATCTAGAGGCAAAAGACATGAATATTCTGGCAACATTTAAAAACTGTGTATCCAGATTTCCCAGAATTGGTTTTTCCAAGATTCTGGAAAGCCTAACCTAGGTGATATACAGCCTCCGCAGAATACATACACACAAAAAAAGTGATATTCCCATTACGCATATTTTTGTATTTTTGAGCTTCTGAAGATCTGAATGCTTTTGGAAACTTCCTGCACAAACTCATTCCTTCTGTAGCATCTTCAATATCAGTTGTGTTGTGTACTCTTTCACACATAGGCTCTTTTCTCTTTGTTTTTACCTGTTAAGTTGTTCTTGAAGTAAATCTAATCGATTCTCCACTTCCCCATATATAAAATCACTTTCAGTTTCACAGATTCCCCATGTAACATGGGATAATGCTGGTTGAACTGGGGAGTCCTGGTACTCCTGGATGTTCTCCTGCTCCCAGTTTCTTTTGTTGATGTCTGATAAAAAAAAAAAAAACAACAAAAACAACATATAAAAGTATAGTTTTATATAAAAAAATTTAGAGAGGTTGACACTTCTCAAGCATCCTACTTACTGAGTTTCTCAAAACATTGAAAGTTAAATTGGTACATTAGCCAGAGAGACTGAACATCTCTCTTTGTTCCTTAACGCTCCTTAAGGAAAGATAAAAGTGGTCACATACATGCTAACATTTTGAAGCTGCAAATAAACAAGCAGCTTTTTCTAGTCAGCAGCATCAGAGTTCTGCCACTGAATGGCTTCTCTTTAGTTTTGTTTCAAGTATTTTACAAATGGATCCCAAATTTTCTCAGTGTATTTTTTAGCAATTTTTTTATTCAGTGAAAATAGAAATTCTTGTTCTAACCTAAAGACTTTAAATGATGTACTTGAATGTCTTTGATAGTGTGCTTCAGAGGCCTAAGATGCCTTCTCTTGCCCTTGAATGTGCTACTAAAGTGTATTCACTGCTTAGCTCTTTGGTGTGAAAGAAGGATTTGCTGCATTAAAATTGCACCACTGGGCATGTGGTACAGTGCATTGGAATGTCCCCTCTAGAGAAAGATGCCAGGCCTCAGGGAGATGCCTTTCTTACCCATTACTGCCACACTTCTTAGGGTGGTGAAGTGTAATATGTTTTCTCTGAGACAAGGGCCATTTAATGCAGCTCGTGCTGCTAGCAAAAGGGTACTGCTTATTATTCTCTTAAAGGAAACTGATTTTTATTGATGTTGCTTTTAGCATCATTACTCTCCTACCCAATCTGTTCACCTCTGTGTAAAGTACATCTCTGAAACTCCTACGGTACTGTGGGGTGAAAGGTGCCTGTTCATTTTGTTTAAGGATTTCAGACTTCTAAAAGAATAAAATATTCAGCATTTCTGGGTCAGCCAGAGATCACTTTGATATTAAATGAAGCTTCATAGTAAACATGATGTATCTAAAAATACTCCTTATATGGGTAATTTATATTTGTTTCTTTACATCCAGCCCCTTGTAAAAAAAAATGATGATGCTTATTCCAGGTCTTACCCTGTACCTGCTGCACCCAAATTTCATCCCTCTTGACCCTCCCACTTCTTGGATCTCTGTGACCAAGCACTACACATGACTACCAAACAGAGCTCAGGGACACTCTTTCCTTTTGCCAGGACTTCTGGTTTGGTCTATTTCTCTTTCCTCTCTCAGTTTACTTAATTTATGCATCTGTGGATTTATTAATTAGTTACATTCTTGGCTTTATGCCATTTCTCCTGTTCACCAAGTTGTTGAAAGGTTACACCTCAATTATCATGGGAATATATTTGTTGCACTTATTGTATAGAATGAAGATCTTGCTGGGACCTTTGCAGAGCCTACAGCTGACATAGTTGAGCAGTCCTTTTCCTACAGCAAACCCTGCTCCCCATAGCCTTTGTTTACTCTGAGTTAATCAGTCAATCAAACAGTAAAAACTGGTCAGAATCACTCATTCTTCTTTGATGTGATAAAAAAAAGTCTGTTTAAATTTTAACATCTGCTCAATACTATTCCCATTAGAGTTGTATTTGTAATTATTTAACTACAGGAAGTTATACAATAAATTAAACTTCTTGTTGCACCCAGGCTGCTGCTTCAGCATACAGCTGGGCAAAATCCTTGACTGCTTGTAAGACATCTGCAGTTGGATTTGAATCCCACATCAGTCCCTGAATGATTTGCTCAGAGCTTCTCCTTACACTTCACTTGGCACTGCACGCTGTTAACTCAGCATAGGTTACATTCATTTCACACTTGTGAAATTTTTCTAAGTAACCATAGCAGCTAGAGCCATGTTTCAAAGAGAAGAGAAAAAACCCCACACTGTGGGTAACATGTAAGAGCTTTGTCCAAATGCTAATAGCTAATCCTTTTCAAACATGTCATTGAGCAGTGTTTCTCTAAGTAAAGAAAAAAAAAGTTCCCACTCAGATTTAGTATTTCAAGTAGATTTAGCCAGGAAGGGGAGCTCTCACTACATGATTCCAAGTGTAGGAGATTTTCTTCTCTCTCTGTCTTTTTTTTTTTTTTTGTTGTTTGTTTGTTTGTTTTTATCAGAAAAATGTCGTTATTGTATTATCTGATCTTTGGTTAGCAGGTGGTAGAAGGTTTCCTGGAGCTGTAGAGTGTTTGGATTTCATCTGACGACCAGTAACTGATTTTATGCACTGGGCAGAAGCAAGAGGAAAGAGATTTCATCTTGGCTACACAGAAATCTGTTCTGCTTCTCAGGAACTTAAGCCAATGGAAAGAAAGAGATAAAGGGTGTCACAGAAGCATTTGGCAATTTGGTTTTAGGAGGCACATGTGGTACAATTTGCAGTGTCCAAGGAAAAGCTGGAAATCTCTCATCAAACTGAATGAAGCATACTATGAAAAATTGAGGGGTAAAGTTTCAAACTATGAGTTTAGGTGCAATGGGTTTTGTAGATTCAGCAGACTTATAAGCAGTGAATTTCAAAAGCATTTCACTGCTTTTTAATGTCCTGTAAAAAACATCAATGTTGTAAAAAAAAGATGTTGGTTATTTTAAACAGTAAGTCATTCATTAAAATCACAGATTTTCAATGCCATGGATTATCCTGGGGAAATCACAGCTGTTTTTTTCCCAGAATATGTATTTGGAGACTATTGTAATAGATGCTTAATTTGTGACAAAGCAAATGATTTGGCACTGAAACAACAAAATAAGTTCACACACCATAAGCAAGTTAATACTCTATAAAATATGGTGTAACTCATCTAAGTGTCTTTTCAGGTATTCCATAATTTTTAATAACCCCAGAAAACCCCATCAGCAACTACAACTGTATAACCTACTCTGGTCTTCCAGGGCTTGAAGAATCTTAGACTGGAAACTAAGTCAATAAATGTATCACTAGGTTCACCAGAAGAATTGAAGAATCAGTCTTTTAGCCCAAATAATGACCAAGTGAAAATAACATTTTTCTTTTACATAGAGCTAACAGCTACAGAAAAATTCTCAGATCTACACAAAAGAACCATATGTTCAAAATTTAAAAGTTGCATTCTAAGATTATGAGTGAGACTTTTATACTGCTTCTGCCAAATTATACAATGCATTTTTAATTTTCTTTCCATTCATTGAAGTAATGACCAAGGCTTAAAACACAACAAAAAATAATTAAATGTGTATCAGTCACAGTGGTAAGGAATTAGACTAGCTTTGTACAAGTGCATTTGTATCCAAGATTTATAAGACACTACAATATATGAGGATACATAAAAGCAGAGTGTTTTTTCACAAGTTTATTATGTTTGTAACTACTCTTATGGTAAGTTATAATCAATCTCTAATTCTAATAACAGAAGTAAAAATTCAGTTTAAAACATATATCAGGAAAAGCTAATCTTATTGACCTTGAAGGTTTTATAAATGTTGCAAGACAGCTCATTACCTTGCATAACATTACTAGAAGGGCTAAATTACAAAGTGGGAAAAAGTGTGGTCTTAATCAAAATTTGTAACCTTTAGATATGCTAAATTTAGCTCAAATAAAACGTGCAATAGGTTGCCTTGGAAAATGTTGCCATAGCTGCAAGGACACATTTCTGGCTATTGGTAGGGGGAAGGAAAGGTTTCCAATTGCAGTATGTATGCAACAAGTTTATGTGGTGTGGATTTATAGGGCCTTAACTTGAAGAGACCACACTTCACATATTCATACCTCTGAGATGTTAAAATCATTGTTTGGTCTAATTAATCATTAGGCTTATTTAAAATGATAGCCTAGAAGCCTAAAGTTTATTAAATGATGGTTAAATCGTTAAAGTGTCTCAATGGAAACTGCTGAGGAAAACAGCATCAAACAATAACTATGTGATTCTTCCCTTCAGACTGAAAGAATTACAAATGAACTTGCAGCAATATTTAAATTGTATATTAATACAGGGTTTTCCATTAATTTCCTTTCACTTCACTGAGAAAATTAATATTTTAGTATATTAGATATAATTTTAATTATGTGATTTAAGTCTATGTAAAAGTATCTGAGATTGTTAAATAGTTCCTGATCATTTGTCATCTACAAAAGCTCAAGTCTTTATTCTTGTGTGTTACTTTTGGAAGTCATGATTTTCTTCTGTGTGGTGTAATGGCACTCCTTTAACCAACAGGTGCAGCAAGACAGGACAGCCTTCTTTCAAGCTATTATGATTTTTTTTCACTTAATTTTTGTTGTGCCTTGCCAATGCAGTGAATAAAATTAGTTATCTGAAAACATATTTTTGGTGCATGTGCAACTATCATTATGTTTAGCTAGTCTGACTCTCACTATCTATAATTTTATACCTTCATCAACCCTGGCACATCAAATGTCCTTTGGGAGATACTGTATTGCTTTGAGTGCAGCTATCATCAATGGGCACACAGTGGAGTCCAACACTAGTGGACAATTTTGTAGTTTGTTTAAATTATTTATGTAGTTCAGTTGCAAGATGATTTGTAGCAAAACCTATAATGACTTTTTGGAGATTGTACAAGCCAGTCCAACAGAACTGGAATCCAGTTCCCACTGAATTAAACTATAATAATCCTCTCGAGAAATAATAATTTTTGATCTAAGATATTTTTTCTTAAGATTTTTGGAGTAAATATTATGTAAAGAATCAAGAGAACCATTCAGAAAGTTATTTTTGTTAATCAGACTAAAAAGATGTCTGCTCAAACTTTACTAAATAGAAACAGCTGGATTACCTTTGCAAGAACTGCTTCTTTTGTCAATAAGAATTTCTTCTGTGTCATGATCCATTTCTTCAAAGTCCATCTCTGTGGTTTTCTCTGTTACAGATGGGTAATCAGCTATCCCAGAGAACAGGGGCTTTTGCTCATCTTCAATGGAGGACACAAAAGATGATGACCCGCTTTTTTTCTCCTCAAAATGTTTCTTAATAGATTGATAGTATCTGGTACTGTCTCCTGAGGGTTCAGGATCACTCTGATCATTCTCTTTGAAATAATCTGTGAAAGAGAAATAATTGTATCCAAAAATAAGCAATTATTGAGAGTTTATTCTAGTTTATTATGATCTGAGGGTGGACACGATTCTTATATCAAGTAGGAAGTTCACTGTCTAGTAGAAAAAAATACTTGAAACCATTTTTTAGATTCTTCTGTCAGAGGAGTTTTATACTTCTTTTGAAGTCCTGGAAGACATTTGTATGTATGTATTCCTAGTCCATAAACCATAACTCCTCTTGCAAAACTTGTTTGTATCAAAACAACAAAGGCTTTATCCAACACAACTGTCCTGTGTACTCTTTTTTTTTTTTATAGTGAGGATGAAATTCGAGGAAGCCTTATATTCCAAAGTTTATAAAATATGAAATATTTCATCCTGTCTTCTAATTACTCTGATTATTGGACATTTATTACAGTCTTGACAGGCTAACAGTAATGTATGTTAGACTTGGTATCAGAAATACTCATTTAAGTTATTCTCACATGAGAGAATATTTGTTGATTATTCTTTTCCCATAAGAGGCATTAATCAATTACCTCTAATTAATGCTAGAGGTATTAATCAAACACTCATCCCCAAAATATGCTCTCAGAGAGCATATTTCTCCAAATTTATTACAGGGCTGATATGATAGGGAAAATAAAAGGAGGGAGTTCCTAGTCTGACTTATGGGATCACTTCAAATAAACTTTGCAAAGTAGCCCAAATTCCTTACTCTTTAGAGCTGGAATTCTCTGAACATCCAATCTTTTGAATAACAAAATTAAACAACATTCTGTGATATATATGGTAGCAGTATACCAGTCAAGTTGAGAATGAATCTTTCATTAATCATATTCAAGGTCTGTAGTGAGCAGAAGCAGGAGTAGATTTAGTCCTCTTAAGAAATGGCAAGTAAGCCTAGATTTAAAGCAGATAGCTTTAAAAACATATCGTAAAAAAGAAATAGGAGTTAAACCCTAGAATAATTATTTATTAATATAAAGAAGTCTTGATCTCTTTTCAGCATAAACTTGAAGCTAATTTCAAATTCAATATTTGGTTTTACCTATTTTTAACTGAAATGTCAAGATAATTTCAGTTCTGCTATTTATTTAAAACACATTTTAGCAGGGTAGTCTCAACATCATATAAATACTGTAACTAGTTTGCATTAAGTTCCTGGGGAGACAGCATGATTTCCCATCTGCTTTGTGCTAATTACTAATCAACATAGTTCTAGAATATCTGCAGTCTTTATAGCCTACAGCAGTGGCTAATCCAACATTCTGTATATTCCCTAGGTTTCTTCTCTCTTTTCTGGTCACTATGAGGAAATGAAACTGTGGCTTCATCTAATTGTCTTTGTCTGCACATAAAAAGAATGCAGTATCTGTAAAAGAGCACCCTTCAAGTGTCCAGAAATCTGTGAGCAGTGAGGACAGGTAATGGTAAAGAAAATAAACCCAATAACAAAGCAAAATAAACCCAATAGCAAAGCAGGCCCTCTGTACCTGTACCCTCTAGAGTCTCCAAGGGCAATTAACACAACCCCGAGCAGAGATGACATTACTGGGCTTTCGTTAAGCAGGACTACTGGCTATAAGTGATATTGGTGATGCTCAGTTGCTGCAAAATTGTCAAAACAACTTCAAATGGACTGGCAGTGTAAAAGCTCTTGGGGGATGCTCAGACTCAAGTGCCATATTCTCAGCAATTCCGTCTCCAAAACAGTATAAAAGCAAAAGAAAGCTTCACAAGAAAATTTTATTGTAGATGTGTCCCATGGCATTTCTTGAGGGAATATATTGAAAACATAGTCACGCTACAGTAAATTGCCTTAATTACTTAATATTTGACTGACTTCAACCTGTGAAAAAGACCTTCTAATGAAAGCTTGAAATTACCAATTTTTAGGGTAATTTTATATGTTCATGGGATTTTGTGCACTAACGACAACTGTAATGAGCACTCTGTGGAATACAAATCAAGCAGTGGACTAATTTTAAGAAGGGGTCATTGAGACTGTAGTGAAAAAAATCGTTTAGCAGCTGAAATATAGCAGACTGTCTTCTCTCTTATATTCATAAAATACTAAAATATTTAGAAACATGAAGCCAGATTCTGCTAATAATTACTCTGCTGTAAAACTAGGAAAATTCAGTTGATATCTCTCCATCTATATCAGAACAACATAACACATTATTTTCCAATGCTGTCCAAGTATTATGAACTCACTGGCATGAGAAGGAAGGCAGAGATCTGTTGAATGTAGGCTCTTGCCTATTGAAATCAGATTTGTCCATCAGCTGATCTATTTCAAATGAACATCTTTGGCTTTACTGCCATTGCTTTATCTTAGAGGCATCTGGCTATACTCAGAGAGTCAAAAGTTGTTTTCTCTTTTAAAGGCTCCTATTTAATTCTAAAAATTATTCTCTCTGGAGGATAATCTTGTGACACTTTGCACCTAGGGTATGAATTAAAATAGAAACAGCTCTATTTTATTGACTCTTCAGAACCTGATAACGGTGCAAGTTCTGTACCTCTGCCCAACACCTTAGCAGTGCCTCTGTAGCTCAGTGGAAAGTAAGTTACAAATAATAGATAGGCAGGGCTTTTTTTCAGAATGTGAATTTCTCCAATTTCTCCTTCCTTTTGTAATGAAATTTAGTCTTTGGTTTGGAATAGATTTTCCAGAAAATAAGAACTTATTTAACTGTGTATGTATGGATATGTTCACTTTCTGCCACACAGAAAAGGGTTTTAAAAGCTTTATTTATCCCTTTCTGTTCTTCTTCTGAATATAATCATTAAACCCCATCTTCCTCTCCTCCCCCTGTACCAGTTCTAGTGTTTTCTCTTTCCTTTTCCAGTAAGAAAAATTTCACTTTCTGATTCTGAAAGAGCTAGAAACTGTTTTACTGAAGATGATTATTTTAGTAACTTCCTGCTTTACCAAAGTATATAAACATTATTTACACTCTGTGGGACTGTTTTGGCATGCTATGTGTTTTGAGTGCTTGACAAGTTTACAGACAGTGTCCTCTGACCTTTGCTGTCTGGAAATTCCAAAATCTTCAAAGTAATTATCAGAAGGTTTTGTGTCCTGCTTTTTGCACATAGACGGGCAAAGGAAGGGAAGAAGTGGGGTTGTCACAAGTCTGGGTCAGAGAGCTATGACAGTGACTCACAGACATACTGGCATTAAAATCCTACTTCTACTTCATGGGATGGTTACCAGACATCAGACAGGTTTCTTTTGTGTGGTATGGTTTGCATATGGAAATTTTGCATTACTCAGGTAGGGCCAGTCTGCATGATCTAGAGGTATTTTCTCTTAATATATCAGTCTGTTGCAAACAGTATTGGTGAAAGTGTCAACAATACATTACCTGTGGAGCAGAATTGTTTAATACTGCTGTAATTTCATTAACTGGAATTTGTCATCATTAATCAAGCAAGCTATGTAGCCTAGTGTTTCAGAAGGTAGTAAATTTTTACTCCCATTTCAGCTAACCAATAATTTGCCAGAAGTTCCACCAGGCCCTTGAATTTGTGTTTCTAGATGTCCTGCTTCAGCACTATAAATTACATATTTGTTGACCTGTCAGTCCTCAAAATCTGAAACAATGCCAAAGACTTACAGTCCCTTCTGAAACCTGAACAGTGAAAGTTCTTGGATTCTTTAGCACATGCTTGTTTTCTCCTTCTTCCTCACTTCTACTCATTATGGTTCTCTTCAATTATTCCACCTATCTTTAGGACCCCCTACTTAGAAATGTACTGTCAGATATGTGTGTGGTATTTTGACTAACACCAAGGAAAAATGTTGTCTGTCTAGAAATTATGCAGGAAGATCCCTAATCCTAAGAAGAGTAGGTTGCTGGAAGTATTTTGGGAAAGCTTAAACATTTTGTCTTTCAGTAGTAAAAAGGTTTATATGTTTTTTTGTGATTATTTAATGATGAAAAATTTGTTTAATTCCAATTTCATTCTTAATTTGGGAGATTCTAAGTCTACTATGGGTCTATATAATAGATTAAGCTAGATACAAATATAGACGTAAACTAGTGAGATTCCATTGTTATAGAATTTCTGGCAATTTTGCTGAAAGTTTCCAGTAGATTCAATAGTGATGGTGGAGGAAATGAACTGTACTGCAGAGAGCTTGAATTACTGTTCTGTATCAGCACTGCTTGGGAGTGTTTGGTAAATTAATCTGTCCTTTGCCATGTTTTGTCTCTGACCCATGAAAGTTTAGATTATTTTGGAAATAGGGAACAGCAGAGGGTACTGAAACCTCCCCATCATGATGGACTGAAGTCCTTATTGACTTTTCCATAAGGATCCATGTCCCTATTTTTACAAGGGCCTAGAAAAGAGCTAGGTTTTGAATAACTGAATTTGAGACACATTTAAAAACCCAAGAATTTCAAAGGTCAAGGGAATATGAAGTCCTTCATTTATTCTTTTGTGCCATTTTCAGTACAATGAGATGTTAGGGATGGAGTGACAGCCCTCCATCTCCATTTTCTTTGTTTTGTCTGTTTTTGTGTCAATGGTAATCAGATAATGATGGAAAGACAATTATTAGTTTGTATTTCAGGAAATAATGCTATGGGGAAAAAAAATCGGAAACAAAGAATTATAGCAGTGCACCTTTCAGAATGGATTCAGGGCATAGATCAAAACAATTCTTTTATCAAATTTAGAACTCTCTTATCTTTTCCAAGGGATTCAGTTTTCACCATAGTACTGTTATTACTATTTTCTTCAAAGGATAGCTATGGATATGTGTGACTGCACACAACATTTTGCAGATTTGGCCTTTGGAAACAGCCTCTTTGGGAGTAACTGGAAACAAGACTCTTATGTGGAAGCTCCCTGAGGTGGCACCTAGGCAATGCAATAGCAGCAGAAACACTAATAGGAGCAGATGAACACTGCTCTCTGATGATGGGGGGCTGTCTGATGACTAGGTACTTTTTTGCTAGGGGTTTCATGATTAAGTAAAATTTTGGGGACATGAAGTCTTGTTTCCAGCCTGCCAACACATTAGTTGTTTCCTGAGTGTTTAATGACCTTACACTACAGGGGGAATACTAGAAACTCTTTGCTAATTAAGCCAAAGCCAACTTCATCAGCAAAATACTAACAGTTTAGCACAGTTAGGTAAGAGCTTCAATTTTTCTCTACATTCTTACCTGACTTTCCTTCTGGGAACATGGCACAGTGCTTGTCTGAGCATCTATTAATAAAATAAGCATTTAGATAAGTAAGCTGAGGGAGGGGACAAGAATGGGAAAGAACAGGGCAGGGGGTGTTTCCCCATTCTCTTAGTACACCATAGTTTCAGGCAGGAGAATCAGTTCCTGAAACGTTTTCTTGTCTTCTCTATCTAAATCAAGAGCCATGGCCTCTAGATACTTTGTGTAATAAAGCTGTGTTAATATGGCTTGGCTTCTTAGCCTGAAAAGCACCTACAAGCAGTGAACACTTAAGGTAGTAACATTAATCAAGATTCAGTTAGAAGTTTTTTAGAATTCTGGCTTTTGTGCTTACTTTGAGAATTGATGAGTAGACACTTTTTGAAAAGTCTGATCAGGAAACATAACTCTTCAAATTAAGCAATATATGAGTCTACTACTTAATAATATTTTAAGAATGAAACAAAATGTATTTTATATCCCACTTGATTGTTACAGTCTGTGTCGACACGGACAAGTGCAAGCCCCAGGGTAACAAGAATCTGGGAGAACTTTGCTTAGTGACAACTTAAAATCATATCCATGGAGCTAAAATTTTCTTGTTATAAGTTTCCTGGGCCAGCTAGAACAGTCACTAGAACAGTCCCAAGAAAGTTAAGATTTTAGAGCCAAGATTAACAAAAAGTTAAAAAAGTTGCTAGCAAAAATGATAATGCTTGACCTTCAGAACAGTCTTTTCAAAGCACCAAGTTTTCAGGCTTTCTGTGAGTCTCCTTACACTGTGCATTTTCATATATGGTGCAACCCATATATTGGATTTTATATTGATGTAAACAACTTTAGAAATTCCCTATTTAGCATGGGATAATAGAACTGCACTCAGAACTAGTAGAGGTAAAGAAAGTTCTTGTCTGAATGTACTTCCCTTGAAATTAGCTAACTCACACAGAACTGCTAGAAGTAAATGAGAAATGAGCAAGAAAAAATTGTATTCTGCACTGCTAAAAATGACAACTGAGTATAGATGGCATAGCTCATTGTCACAAAGTTTTCGGCAGGAGGCTAACTTGCCAACCCAGCTGAGAGCTTTGTTTGGAACTGCCAGGCTGGAATGCTGCTAATTTTAAGCAGTCTCAGAGACTTCCTTGGCTGACTGTCAAGGATCTATGGCAACTGGCTAAGTCTGCACCTGCACCTGTGCAAGAAGTACCATCCATTATTCTAAAAGACATGCAGTGAATTTCTTTAGGGTGGGAGCAAGTGCAAGTTGCTACATAGTGCGTACATTCATTTTTGCAGGGGACCTCTTCTGAAACTGCAACCGATTCTAGAAGCTGGAGAACAAGCTGGTCTCTCAAATAGTCTCGTAGCCTCTAAAAACACACTATGACAGAACCCTTATAAGCCTTCCTAGTTAAGATAGAAATGGTGGAATTATGTATATGTGGAGTGAGGTCTTGTGTGAAACTGGAGAATCAGGGGTACTAACTGCAGATGCATAAAAGAGAGCTGTGTTGATTTTGTTTAACCCCTGCTAAAACTTGTGCAGGAAGAGTTACCATGGAAACAAGGTCCAAATCAGGCTAGCATGAACTAAAGGCTGAGATAACACAATCCCATTTTTAGCACTCCAAAACAGAGAAAACATCATGCTCACACTAAAGCTGGAAAAAATGCAATTTCAAGCTGCATAATATGCTAGTAGGCCAACAGCTGAAAGCAAAGAATGCCAGCAAGAAGAGCATTTACTAAGCATGCCTCTAATAATTGCAAAATAAAATATCAAAATATAACAGTAAGAACTCTGGGAGTCTCTATCCTGTTCAAACTATAGTTCTGAAATCAAAATACGATTTTCATACAACAAGTACTTTTTTACCTTTTGGCACACTGTGGCCAGAAATGCATTTTCCAACTGTTTGTTCAGAAACTGTGTCTTTTCTCCTCCAGTTCTGAAAAACTCTGCAGGATCATCTCCAAATATTTATCATTATAGACTGACTATGCTGGATCAAAATAAGATACCACTCCCTCCTACATATAAAGGGTTGAAATCAATAGAACATTACTTTAAAAACCAGCAGTACCCCTAGTAGAACCTACATTACAACCTCAAAGAGGATGTGGGAAGGGACACAGAAAAGTAACACTGAAGATCTATGACTATGAGGTGTCTGCTGTGGCCATGGGAACATGTAGAGAATCTGGAAAGAGACCAGAGAGGGGCAGTAAGCCACTGGACCAAAAGTGTACTCAGTACTTGGCAAAGGACTCGTATTAGTTTTATCTTCTCCTCAGATGGACTTCCAATGTACCTCACTTCTGCCTAACCCAGTTATTACCAAGTGCTGTACAATCATTGCCAGGGCTAAGGAGCCTGCCAGTCTTGCCTCTTCTTCACCAACAGTGAAGAATTTTTTTCAAAGAGAAAACTGTGGGAAATTATATTCTTTCAAAAGTAATGCAAATAAATGTTTCAAAGAGGATGTTCAGTGTAATTGACTGGGCAAGAACCATAAAAGCCTAGGGGTCTTGAACCTCACTGACACCCGAGTAGCCTATTTGTAATTCTACTGCAGGCACAACATGAAAGATCACTTCCATCTTGTCTAGGTAGCAGCATATGTTTTCTCATAAGAAATGTGAAGGTTAGTCAGGCAAAGTATCTCTGTCAACAGATTCTTTGTGAAGAGCAGATTGAATATTTCATGGGGACATTTTCCTGACAGATTTGTTGTCGGTCTTGGCTTCCTGCCCTAAAGATGCATCTTTGATCGAACAGGGATGTCATTGTTCTGAATAGCCACACTCTGGACTAGAGTCTCTTCATTGAGCATTATACCTGCTATGGATATTTAAACTGTTCCCATTTATTATCAGCTACTCTGCTACTCCATAAATTGGTTATGCTGCATTTGGGACTGAGGTTTAACTGTGGAGTGTGAAAGACAGGCATAACAGAAACAGTAATTTGTCAGACAAAGCATTCAACCATAAAAGTGCAATGGTATTCAAGGAATTGTGTTTTTCCTACATAAAAAATGAAAATCCATGAGTATCAGTTTAGCTGTCTTCATGACTGTTGCTGTCTGACCAGATCTACTGCCTACAGTTTCCAGTACTGAGCAGTACTTAATAGTGGTAAAAAAGTTTAATGTTTCACTGAATTTTCCTTCATTAGGTCCCAAAAGCTGCTAATGTAAATGTAAGCACATAAAGTATTACATAAACTTTTGCCAGGACAACCTTTTACACATTCCCATATGGATCCAAATCAGACTATGGTGAATCTACAGTGTCCTGAAATATTTTAAATTTTTCATTTTTAAAATATTTCTATTCCAGGGAGAAACACTACCTAGCACCAAGTACAACAATGCACTTTGCTGAGGAGATAAAATAATCCACAGACTAGGTTGTCCACACAGTTTAAAACATGGTGTCTCAGAAAATAGATATTAAGACATAATTTACATATATATATATATATGCATGCCTCAAAGGCAATAAGGTAGCTTAATGTTGGAACAGCTCTTCACAGACAGATGTGAAGTCATAGAAGTGTAAAACATATATATTCTAGTTATACATAAGCATATAGGAGTTAATGCACAGAGAAGTTTTGCTGCCCAGCTGGATTCTCAAGGGCTGCTGCAGTAACAGCCGACATGGGCTCTAATGTACCCAGCTTTACCAAGTGAGATACCAATGAATAATGAGGCAGTGCTGTCTCATGTAAGAAATGAAGTTAATTACCTTTCTCTATTTCACTTTGGAAGGACAATTTCCGTCTCCGTATTTTGCAGTTATCTCCATCCGTATCATCAGTAGTTTGTGATCTTATTACGAGGTCAGACTTGATGAATGAAATATGAAACAAAATGACAGATTAGTCCCATCTAAGGAGGGCAGATTTGCAATAGGTGATTGACTGTTAATCATGTTCAAGCTTTAAAAAAGGCAATATTAAAGTCAGCCTGCATCAGCCTCTCCATCACCAGCTAATGAATGGAATTGTCCAAGGCTAACATGAAAAAAGTTTATGCAAATTGAGCAAAACCAACACTGTTATCACCTAATGGTGAAATAAAATTATACTGATAATAAGTTTACATGGAAATACATGTGTTCATGTGTTCTCAATTTCTCTGAACTTGCACAGACCTGGCTTACGTAACCTTAGACAAATTAATGAAAAAAATTAAATAACCTCTAACAGAGAATGCATACTATTTCAAGAAGTAAAGTGGTAATTGATTGCAATTATATTTATATTTAACTGATGGTAATGATTATAAAGGTTACAGTTTGTAATGATTATAAAGGTTATATTTTACAATAAATATAAGCCTGACAAGCATCAGGCACTTTACCTCATTATTTTATCCTTCTAGACCCTCCCTTCCTCTTTATCAGATTTAGATCATTCAGATACTTCTGTACCAGAACACAATGTTGTTTTTTTCTATCCATCTTAAGATGATTGCAGTGCTTTTTTTTTTTTCAGTAGGTAAAAGATGCATTTAACTCGTTTTTTTACTTTAAGAAATTTACAAATTAGCAATATAACACCAGTTTTGCTATTTGTGTACATACCCATGGCATTGGCTTCAACCTACTTCCATTCCCTGTGCTAGTGAGGTTTCCCTACCACTCAAGTAAGCAGATTTGCATGTGGGAGAAGGGCAGAAGGGAGCTGGGAAGCATTTACATCTTTCTCTATCCCTTCACTTTAAACCTGGTAAGTAATGTGCTTCTGTGGTGGCCCACTGGTGGAATAACTGCAGGAAGAAAAAGGTACTTTCATACAAACAAGAGAGCAGGGGCAGAACTTGAGGCAGAAGCCCGTCTTACTCTGATAACAAATTTAGATCTGACTGGTGTTTTGAAAATCAGACTGTGCTCAATTCTTCTTTTGGGGGGATGACTTTCTGGATTGCAATAGACAGTGGAAAGTAAGTGGAATTGTTAGAGAAAAACTGTGATTTTGCAAGCTCAGAAGCATGGTTGAGCCTCTCCTGCCTTTCTTGTCTCTGACCTAAGGAAAAAATTATAAAACATTGATGACGATGTAATTGCAAGAAATAACTTCTCAGACTTAAATCATTAATGTGAAATTATCCTCAAGAAATTTTTCAAATATATGGACATTCCGTTTTAACTTAAATTTATCACTAGACCATACATTCATTTTGTTGTGTTTTACATGTAATTAATAATTATGACCTTTTCAATGCACAAAAGGCATGACCGAAAAAAATAATAGAACTGGTCTTTTATTTTTGGAATGATATTTTATTAAAAAATGGTCATAATGGAAAGACATTCCTTGTTAGAAGTTGTATTTATTATAATTTTTTTAAAAATAAGGATCCACACTTATCAGCAAAGATGTCCCTATGATTTGCAGCCCACAACTGAAGTGTTCTTTTTCTCATTTTTTCTTAGAAGGCCTTTGAGGCCAAATTATGTTAGTTCATTCACACTGAACCTCTGTTTTTCTTTAAGGGAGTCAAAAAATGGCATTATCTCAGAAATAGAGAAATATAAACCAGTCATTCTGTGGGCAGTCTAGTCCCTGCCTGGTGGCCAGAGCTGGAGTTCCTGCAATCTTCTGGGGAAGCCTTTAGCCTCAGCAGCACAAACTGGGCAAGAGAATTTCCCCACTCCCCCTTTGGCCAAACACCCACTTCCTTTCCCAAGTAGAGTAACCCTCTCAGTCTGAAATTGGGAAACATTGGTAATATTTTGACTTTTCCTGAAGATGTAATTTGTGCAAAAGGGGACACTTAGGACAGTCACTGTGGGAAAAGAGACCAAGAAATGCCTGCAAATCTGAAGACTGAGTGAAAGTTGAAAAGTCTCTTGTAAGTTTTTAGTCCCCTAGGAAGTAGAGTGCATGCCAAGATAAGGGAATTAACAGTTCATATTTGAAAGGCAATTAAATATTTTCTATTGCTAGACACAGAAGAAATGTGGATAATCTGATTTATTCTTATTTTATGGATGTACAATTACATTTAGTGTCAAAAGTACCCCTTGTGGTGACCTAGGTTATAGTCATCTAATAAAACCATATTTTCCATGGTTTTAACAAAATCCCCCTGGGTGAAGCCTTAATACTATTTAAATATAGAACCAAATCCTGTTAGATTAACATCATCTGAATAATTTCATTGACTTCTGCTGAGTTTAACTGACTTCAGTAGAAGCAATCAGGAGAGTAAATTTTTTTAATATAGGATTTTAGCTTTTCATTTTGTTAGTTTTTCAAATGCTATTTTCAAGTATTGTTACTGTGGGACAGATTTGGCCCAATATTAAGAAAGAAAAATCACTTATCATATGTACCTTTGCAGTTTCATCTCTCAGATTAAAAGTTAGCTCCAGATTGGTGAGGAAGAGATCAGAAAATTCAGGGTACATATCCAAAACTTCAAGTAGATCTTCTCTCTGGATCTTATGTAAGTCACAGTAAGTTAAAGCTCTCACATCTGCATTTGACTTTCCTGGTTTTGCATAAAGATGTACCATCTCTCCAAAAATATCATTTTTCCCTGCAAAAAGAAAATTAAACAGAGATTATTATTTTAAACGGGAATAAGCCATTACATTGAATGATGTATTTCTTTATGACAGAGGAATACTTGGTTTTACATGAAGTGATGCAGTCAGATTCCCATTGTACATATATTAAAAAAAAGCAGTATTATTAAGTATTAAAAGTGAAATTATTAAGATCAATGATAATTTATGAGCATATAACTGGACTAAGTGAACGTTTCATCACAACTTTTCTTCAGTTTCACCAAAACAATATGATTTGAGCAGGTTCCTTTTTCCTTTCTTCTAAAAGCATTATTTGGTAATTTCAATCATATTACAATGGCAAAGATGTAATTTCTATTGCCAGTCCAGTACAGAACTTGTCTGGTCTGTAATATCATTTTGTTAAGAATTACATGAAGGAACTGACTGTACTTGAAATATATTTTAGTAGAAAATTACTTAATTTTTATATTTTTTGAGGGAATGCAAAGCTTCTAAGATGCAGGAGTTCTTTTGAACAAGCTCTTTAAACATGTCTGCCTCTGTTTTGATACCATTACGATTCTTCCAATCAGTGTTGATGCATTTGAAATAGGGGTTTGTTAAGATTTTCATCTCTATTTAATTGCTCATTTTTGCCAAACTGCACCTAAACTTCATCCATGCAAAGAAGTTTCAGCCATAAAAAAGTGAAAATATGCTACACACTAAGGGTTTCAGGGTTACCTGCAAAATGGGGTTGGGGAGGCACTAAGAAAACACTTGTGGAAAAGAAGGGTGATCATGGCAAGGGAGAAACAGAGACTGGTAAAAAAGAATACAGTGGTGATTTTTTGGTCTCTGTTAAACAGTTGTGCCTTTCACATTGGGTTACTAAGAGCAGTTCTGTTATTTCTATTTTCTAAAAAGGAAGTTTAAAACTGCAGCTAAAAACCCAAAAGGTAATTTAAGGGCTGATTTATAGCGAGGATCTTGAACATGGGAAGATTAAGAGAAAACCTGATTATATTGCATCTATTCTTTAGAGAGAAAAAATTACTTGGTATTCAATGCCTCTAGAATATAAGAAGGAAAGCATAGGAAGAACCAATGGAAAGGAATTGAAGCAAGATAATTTTATACTGGAAATAAAGCACACATTTTAAACAATAAAGATGATTAAATATGGAAATAAACTGCCATCAAAATTGATCCTATTTTCATCTCTTCATATCTTCAGAGCAAAACCTATTGGTTTTAATTCCTAAAACACAGTTCATTAGATGTAATGGATAGTCAAAAATATGAAATGTAACAGGAATCAGTGACGAAACAAGGGTTTGCCAATATACTCCTTCTGCCCTAAATGTTTATGAATTCAGAGGTCCCTATTCAAGGCATATAAAACCTTCTCTGCAATATTCTTATTATTAATAAGAATATAAATAAGAATATTGTGGGTAGATATTGATGGGAAGAGATATAGTGGCATGGCCTTGCAAATAGCTGGTTTTCTGCTAAGGTGTGAGAGCACAGGGATCTCATGTGCATGATATGAAAAACTTGTCCAGTCTGCATCTTTGGCCCAGGAAAAAATTGATGAATCCATATAACTGCCAGTTTGTCTTGACTGGAAGTGCAATAGAAAAAATACAGAAATGTACATGTTTTTGGTGTGAGAGATGAATTCCTTGATGAACCACACTGCTCATAATCAGGGCAAGACTCTTACAGTTAAGTAAAAACCTCACAATGTCATACTTGCATGCTCCCTACTTTCTTTATGCCTAAAGCTGGCCCGGCTGATGAGCTGCAACAGCAGGAGATGATAAATTATCTTGATAACACTATCTAAACCTAGGGAAGGATTGCTTTAGGCACACCTTTGTGCCTGCTCACATATCCACCCTGCAAAGTATAAACAGAATAATCAGTCAAAGTATAGCAACATACTGCCCCCAGCCCACATGTTGCTTCAGCTTCTTTGCTGAGTGTAAGTTCCTACAGTGGCCAATTAACAGAAAGACAATATATGAATGATACTACAGCTGGTATATGCTTCTGTACATCAAAATCCTAACTCATCTACTCAATTATTCTTTGCATTCTTATTATCTAATATAAAATTGGGAAAATCTGTAGTCATGTTATGCAAGGTTTTAGTTATTTTACTTTCCATACTGCTATAGCTAACCAGTTCTAGGTGAGGTCCCAGCTGGACTGAGCCAACTTTTTTGGGAAAGAAAACAAGTAACTCATCATGCTATACAAACAAGGATGTGTTAGTAATATAGGGGAAACCCTGGTGTCATTACTTCTAGATAAAATTAATCTGTTATTCTCTTCTTTTCCTTTATGCCTAGTGGGCAGAAACAGATATTTCTGAAACTCTCTAGAAGACATTTTGAATGCCCAGAGTAGATTGCTCCAGTTAGCAAAGAGAGGAGTCTATGTGTCTCAATACCTTCATCACTGTTTAAGAACAGAGTGGCCTTGACTTTTGATCTTGCAGTATAATCAGAACTGGAATAACTTAACTTGCAGCTTGTCTTTTACCTAGGGATTACTGTGACTAAAGATAAATCTTTAGAAATCTAAAGGTCTGGGCTCTGGTGCGCGTGAATTATTGCAGTAATGTAGATTTTTCTTCTTAAATTATTTCTTTGCTTGATTAAAAAAAATTAGTTAGTAAATATTTACAAATTTCCTGTCCCAGGAGCAACAATAAATATTTCTTTTGAAAATCTGACTCTTTTAATATGCCTTGTAATAATGTACTTACCAAGAATGGCTACAACAATGTCACTCTTAAGGATTTCAATGGAGCCTCTTGACACAAAATAAAGAGCAGTGAGAACATCTCCACAGTGCACTAAAGTGTCTCCAGGAGGTGCATGTGTTGTCTTAAATTTCATAGCCAAAGCTCGAAGACAGCCTTTACTGGCCCCCCGGAAAGCTTTGCAATTCTGAAGCAAATTTTGGTTGAGGTGCAGACAAATGTCAGCTTGTAAGCATTCTGGAAATCCCTTCAGGACCTGGAAAGACAAGCATAAGGATTTCATGCGAATGCTATGGATGTTCTTGATATAATTTTTGTTTTCTTCCTCGACAAAAAGAAAGAAGTGACCTAGAAACAGACATAAAAGGTGTAGGAGTATTAAAATTCAACAAATTCATAGTGTAATCTATATTACAAAGCTTTTACAATGTGAGTACTCCTATAAATACTAACCTATTTAGTGGTTAAAAATATGCTATTAATTGATTGCAAGAAATGGTCTCAGGGTACATGAATGACTATACTGCAGGAAAATAACAAATAAGACAGTGAAAGGGAAAGTCTTGACCGAATTTCCTTTTCCATTATATATTTCCATATATCTATTTCCTTTTTATCAATTGTCAAAGTACTATAGTTATTATATGAGAGGTTTTTGCTGAAACAACCATGACATTTGTAAAATGAGTGCTATCTGAAGAAGATCAGATATTTTTCAGAATGAGGGCATTTTATTAGGATTTTCATGTTAAATATAACCCTCTTGCAACTGTAGGACTTTGATTTTTATCAGAAAGAAAGCAACATGACCTATTGAAACAACAATGTTTGCAGATTTACATAGACGGATGATTCGCTCAGCAAACAACAGGGCTACTTGCTGTCGTCCTTGTTCATCTTTTACTCAGAACAATGGGAGTTTGCCTGAAGTAGAATCATGGGATTCCTCTTGGGTACCATGGCAACATGTTAATTTTGTTTAGAAGGAAAGGAGTTGTTTACAAAATGGTCATTATCTGTGTTTTTTTCTAAGTTCTCTGGGATAATACACCTTTGATTGTTTTAGAATCTATAAACGTTTCTGCTACTGACTTCATGGGAGTACTGTGAGTGATTCTGCACATGCTGACACAGTATGACACACCACCTTTCTTTGTTATATCCTGTTACCTGCTGTCAGTGATGTGGTTGGGTCATTGGCTTTCCCTAGGGACAGCTACAACTGCTGCATATTACTAAAGGCAAAATATGTACTGATGCTACAAGTTTTATGAATATGTGAACAGGATGTGTCTCTTTGTTATTAGATCAGTCTATTATTTCATCCTTGTTTATCCTCTGCACTGTTTTTAAAAAAATTTGTAAACATTTCTGCAGAGAAAAGATATATCCAAAATCCATTCACTTGTTGCTATATTAATTTCTACTTCATCACAAAATATCCTGTGTACTCACTCTCATTGCAGAAATTATTCATAACTCATATCCCTTGCTGGTGAAAATGAATGCATTTCTGATATGAGGCTTCTGTCTGCACCAGCTGAGTTATGTTGTAAAAATGAGATATTAGAACCTTTAACAGTATTGAAAAGTTTTTATGATTGTTAATGGAAATCAATGCTGTGAAATAACAAACAATGTTTTAACACACATATATAGAACAATTTTTTGAGCCTTATGGCATTACCATATGAAATCTATACATCATCAGAAAAAGCCAGCATTCAATAACAGTGAGCAAAATAAAATATCATAAATGAAAAGCTTCTGTGGCATCACTCTGTTTTCAGTATCTATCACATCACTAGAAATAGCTTAGTACCCAATTATGCTTTTTAGTATAATGTAATTATATTGAAATAAAAAAGCTATAGGTTGTAGGAATTTATTTGCTCAATGATACTGAAAAACTGAGAAACAAATATGTACACCAGTGAAACAGGAGAAAAAGAATTGTGTTTATTTTGAAATTGTTCTCCAGTCATGTGAGTGCAAAAGTCCTATTTTGAATTAATTTGTTTGTTATGTATGTATCTGAATACAATTTAGAAGAGCTCCATTTTTTATAGGATATGAAATAGGAAATGCATTTTGAATTCAGAAGTACTTACAAGAAAAGTGTATTTGAATTGTTAGGAAGTCATGAGCAGTTAGATTACATTTAGAATAAATAGTTTTAATTTTTCACATCAGTTGTTTATCTGATTTTCAAGGGATTGTATTTTACCATTAAGCAAAACCAATGCAGACAATGTGTGTTGGTTTATATTTCTGAAGATACTTTGGATATTCCCTTATAGAAACAATTATTTTTATAATTAATTTATATTTGTCATGAAACTGTTCTAAAATCATTGCATATCAGTTGATAGTTATTTAAATGTCAATGACATCTGAAAGATACCAGCCTCTTTTCAAGCATCTGTGACTAAAAAGTCCCTGCTCCATGGAGCTTACACTCTAAAGTACTTTTATACATCAGAGACAAAAAACATCTACTCTTTAATATCACAGTTTTAAAAATGCCTAAAAGGAAGACTAAATAACATTGGTTTCCAATGGAGTTTATTCCATTAATACAAGCTTAGAAATTCAAGAAAGAAGCTGATTGGAAGATAAATTTGTTAAAACAATGGTAAAACCTACATTACTAAAAAGAGCTTATCATATTGCACACATTGTGCATGGTGAGGTGTTTAATCTAAGTCCAATAGGTGACATAATACAGAATTTGATGTTTCCAGATGAAGTTTTATGCTGTGCAGTACAGACATTGTGCCAACCCAAACTCTCAAATATTTGTTACATTCACTCTCATATTCTGATTTCATTACTGAAATTCTATTGAAAATTATGTTATACTGTGAGAATCAACATCAACATCAAATTTGTACACACTCTGCCTATTCTAAATATTAGAAAACCATCCATGCAGTCTTCAAAATAAAAAATTGAAAATTATAAAATTAGAACTGCTGTTTAATAATATTATTATTAATGAAAACCCAAAACGAATAAATCATTTAAATACAGATTTGAGTTTCAATTGTTCCATTCTTGCCTAACATATTTCTATTGTTATACACAATATCTCCTCAGTTGTGATTCCACGGGGCTCTGGTGAGAAAAATCTTGGATTCTCATGGTTAGAATAATGTTTGGAATCAGATGTCATGCATAATTCAAGAAATACACACAGATATTTTTAAAAAGACATGTAATAAGACATAAAATCGGCTGTAGCCCTCCCCCTTGACAAAGAAAAAGTAAAGGAAATCAGTTAAGATGCTGTGACCACAGGCTTCAGTTGTCTGTCATTGATAGTTATCAAGTCCAAGTTCAGTTATCTCTTCCTGTTTGGAATGAAACTTACTCCACATCACATAATGTTGATTTATCTACGTGGCATGCTTACAGAGGAGGATAACGCCATCCAGAGAGATGTAAAACATTTTACACAGAATAGGTGATTGTTTGTGAGGATAGCAGGGACATGATTCTTACTGCCTTGAAGAACATGATCTTTTTATGAGGAGAGGGAGTCCAGCTTCATTAATTTCTTTTCTCAGGATGACAGCAAGATATCACACATTTATCAGGCACATTTGTGACAACAGATTTGGACATATCTTTGCGCCTTAATCTCAGGCAACAAGCAAATGTTAGGGGCAAAGATAACCTTGGGGTTTTTTGGATAAATTATAAAATTCATGACAATTTTTAGATTTTTAATTCTCAGTTCTTCAACAGGTATTGATATATGACTCATAGAAAATATTTAGAAAGTATTTAACCTGAATCAAACCAGGATATTAGCTAAATAGTTTTCATTAAACATGGAAATACCACATTCCATACCAACAAAACCACAGAACGATTGAGGATGGAAATGATCTTGTTGGAAAGATCATCTGGTCCATCCTCCCTGCTCAAGGAGGTCTACTTAGAGCTGGTAGCCAGAGTGATGCCAAGATGGCTTTCAAATACCTCCAAGGACAGAGATGCCACCACCTCTCTGGGTAACTTCTACCCGTGCTTAGTTATCCTCACAGTAAAAATGTGTTTCCTGGTGTTTGGTCAAATACTCCAGTTTCAGTGTGTGATCATTACCTCTGGTCCTGTCACTGGGCACCACTGAAATTAAACCTTTTTCTACATTTTTTAGACCCTTCCTTCAGGTATTCGCTCACATTGATGTGATCCTTTGTGAACCTTCATTTCTCCTATCCGGCTGAGCAGTCCCGGTTCTCTCAGCCTTTCCTAGTATGAGAGATTCTCCAGTGCTTGTTGCCTTACAATCAAAGATACTGTTTAATTCTGCATATAATCTTCTGTCACACATTTTCTCTGCTGAAATATAGGTGGGATCATTAAATACCAAACAGCAGCTGAAGAGAGCACAAGAGTGCTCTTGTGTGTTGTGCTGTGTTTGGGATATGTTGAAACTAGTGACTAAGGCTTTCTTGTCCTAGAACCAGTTAGACTTGTTTATGAGTGGCAGGTGCCCAGCATATAGAGGGAAAGATAAAGGCATACTCCCAAGTTCCTCTGAGAATTTAAGATGGCATAAATGGAAGAGTATTCTGGTCCTTCTCCACTTTGTCTGATTATTCCTGCCTTGTCATGATCTCTCCTTGTGAAATGGTTTGAGAAACTGATCCATACAAAAAATTAACACAGCAAAAAATTTGAGCAGCTGAAGGTACAAAGAGGCAAGAGTAAATTCACTTTGTGTCATGACCACACATACTTAATATCTATTTGGTTCTCACCTTCATAAGAGAGATCTCAGGCTATGTTGACATTGGCATCACTAAATGCTGAATAAAGTTCTCAAAATATTTGAATAATAAAAGCTGAACTTTATATTAAAACATTTTATTTTTATTAACCTTTTGTCTTTGTTCAGAAAGAATTAGTAAAACTAATTAATATTAATTCATATATTTGGTGAAATAACCTATGTATTTAATTTTTATCTTTTTGCCAGCCACCTAATTTTAAGGCTAACCTGATACTCTTTAGCTGCACAAATTGCACTGCATAGATTTTGAATTAGGATTTCTGTCCTCCAGCAGCTGTTTCCTCTGATGGAGAATAGTGTGGGATTTAGTTCCATTGCAAACATTTGACACTTGTAATTGAATAACACCATCCAGGCTAAACATTTCTGCAATTCAGTAATTTTATTTCTAGAAAGAATTTAGAATTTACTATTTAATATTACTCTGATAATTAATTACAGAAATTAATTATTTCTGTAAGTAGAAGTTTGAAACATTTCTAAGCATTTTCAGCATTTAGAAAAGAAAGAACAGGGTCACAGCTGGCAATAATACTGCTCCAGAAGCTCTTGGGCTCCACATAGAAGAAAGAATATTTCTGAAAAATCCTCTTTGTAGAGGATGATTTTTTAAAATGTTCAGTATGTTTCCTTTCAACAGTTGAGAGAGAGAAGCAGTATGTGATAATGAGCTAATTCACCTTTCAATGAGATTGAAGCCTCACAACCCTATCAAGAATAGGATCTTTTGTTTTCAGTCATCACCACAACACAGATGTGTGACATCTTTATGCTGGAATTAGTGAAGCTGCAGGGACCATTCTTCTACAGTCCTATTACAGTTTCTGAGTACATCTGAAAAGTGATCTCTGTGATATGATACATTGCTGAACAAGGCAGATGAAAAATTATTTCAGTTTCTTCAACTGTTGACTCCCCTACTAGAGAAAAGTTTTAAGTCTGTAGAAGTTGAAGATTGATCAGATCTGGATATTTCAAAAAATATGATAGTTGAAGAATTGCTCTTCTTTTGATATTTTAGACCACAAAATATAATGCACTGAGAAACTGATAAAGGATCATTTAGAAATAGATGGACATCCTTGAAAATATTTTTTTAATGAGGTCTTATTTTCTACAACTCAATTCAATGGAGGTGATCACATTTTTAAAATTGCCTCTTTTAGAAAATGAAAGAACAGGTTTATGGCTGTTTATATATATATATATATAAATATATATATATATATATATATATATATATATACTTTGTGGCTGGTTTATATCTTGTGATTTGTGTTCTAACTTATAGGCAAGTAGCAGTGCCAAGTTCCAACATGATTACATATTCCCTTGGTTTAAGAATTTACTGCTAGATTTTGCTCCAAACACATCTAATTTGCACTAGTCTTTTGATGGTACAAAGAATTTCTCCTTGCTGTTTTTGAAATTCTAATTTACTTCTCTAATTCTCTGCTTTCAAATACATTAGTGGCACTGGTTCTATTGCTAAAACTGGTTTTGTTGTAAGAAGTGATCACAGTGGGAGGAAAAGCAAGAATGAAAAAATGTAGTGATGTAAACCAGGTGTCAATGGCCAATTTCTTACAAAAGAAGCCTGTTCAAGGCAATGTTGAATCGGACCTTTATTTGCTACCATAGAATTACTGGTTCAAGATAGGTGTGTGTTCTACTGCACTTGTATGATCACAGTGGCCAAGATCACAACAGTAAAATGAGCCAATTGCCTGGATGCTTGCAGGAGAAATCATACACTCATTCATAAAAATTCTGGTTTGTGCTCCCCTTTCATGCTATTGGACAAAACCCAAACCAAAAAGACATCTGTCCCACACCCAAAATTTTAATTAATGTTTACACTGGGCTAAACACTTTTCAGCATGTCCCACTTAGTTACTTCTTTGAACTCTTTTCAAATGTAAAATAAACCAATAAAGCTATTCAGATGCACAGGAGATCCATGGAAAGAAAGGATGGGACAGGATTGTAAAAAATACATGCATAACTTAAAAAAAAATCTCAAACACTAAATAACTAATCTTTTTAGGGTAAGCATCATAGGCATGCCATTATCAGTGCTGGACTGATAACATAGGAATGAAAGGGAAAAAAGAAGGCAAAAAGAATTTAGAAAAACTAGAACAGGACAATTAAAATTATTACAAGAATTGGATTCTTTGGGACTGGTGACATCTTTCATGAAACAATGTGCAATGTAAACATTTTTTTTGCAATTTGACTTTGCCAGTGTATATCACAGGGACATGATTTAAATTATGCTTATTCTATAGACTCAAGATTTTTTATCCAGATTAAAACAAATCCCAAATCCTGTTTATCCAGTCCATGTATAATTATGTGAAACTTTTTATAACCAAAATACATTATGTAATGAAATATAATCAAAAATATGTAAAAATGGAGCAGAAGGGAGCAAATGAACAAATAAACAAGGTCTCAGCATATTTCACTAGCAGGTCTTTAAAGCTAATTTTAAGTTTAACCATTTCAAGTAAGCATACAGTTCTGGTTTGCAATCTAGGGTGTAGAGTTTTGTTTAAAAAATCAAGTTTAGTCCTAGTGCACAATTACTCCTGAGATTAAAAGGGTTTCTGTTTAATCTCTTCTTTTGTATTTTGCTTTCCACTTTACCTGGATTCTTAAATATATTACTGAGGATAATTTAAAACATCTTTTGAAATATATTCTCCATTTTTTATATATATATATATATATATATATATATATATATATATATATATGAGTATGTGTGTGTATATGTTGCATGTACATATATATATACAATGTAAATTATTATTCACTTCATATTTCAAAGGAGATTTCAAAGGAGATTTTTGATTTTTTTTCAGCTTTCAGTCATGAAATGAAGAAAAAAAATATTAGATGAAATTCTGCCTTCAGAATTCACAAAAAACTCCAAGTAGACATGGGCAGGAGTCAAACACAATTGTTTGAGGACAATATTAGTCCTTTATTCTGTAAATGCAAATATTTCATGCAAAATTAAGTAAAAAACCACATGCAAGTCCAACTCATATGCACATGGCTAATAGCCAAGAAAACTTCATAGGTGCGTGTGTTAACATGCAGATATGGTGTAAACCAAGAGCATTCACACAAAGGAAAATGCAGAATGATCAGCAGCATGACAACTTTGTCAGTGACATTCCTACAGAGCAACTATCTGATGCAAACCAATATGCACATGACCTTTTTTGGGCAAAGAAGCATGACTTGAGTTGTGGGGTAAAACAGTGATTAATAAACATGGTTAGATTAACATTTTTTAATGTCTAATTTTTAGTAACCATTTTGCCCCACATCTGATTCTGCTTGGATTATTTCCCTTTGCTATCTACCCCTTCATCATGCAAAAAGTTACAATTAAAATTAGAAAGCACTGAACAAGCTCTAAACCCAACAGATAACATGGATATTCTTCACACTTTATACTGGAATTAAATTTGATATAAATACCTCCTGCTCTTACCAGTGGGTGGTGTTATTCCATGTATTTAGGTGTGAAGCAGACAGGAAAGAGATAAATCTTTCATAAGTACAATGTAAATCACACAATTCTTATATTATCCTTGTACTAAGTGTAATACATTCAAACTCTTAAAGGAAATAAGGCGATTGACATAAAACTTGAGGGATCGAACTGTGAACAGAATAAGGAATAAAATACAATGAAACAAGATACTAAACTTGAGAGTTTTTCCACACTTTATTAAAAACAAATCCTCCATACTGCCTCACAATCATATTGCAGAATATGGGCTATTTAATCCATTTAATTGTTATTTCACATTCATGACAAATCCAAGACTAATTTCCATACACCAGTTTCCAAATTATGCAACTTTTCATGTGACAATATCCAGTTATAGTTACTATTTCATGTGAACCAGGTGGTTTAGTACATCCATTAGTGGCAATGAATTACTTAAAGCATATATGATTTTGTAATATCTTCAGAAATAATTCAGTGAGCTGCTTTAGGCTTAGGTTGAACACCCCTGCAGCTTAAGGGCCTGATCCTGCAAAGTGCTGAGTACCCCACAATTCCATTGCCATCAGAAGGAATTAGGGATATTCAGTGCCACACAGGATGAAGCTACTGATGCTGCCTTCCACTGCAGTAATCCCCAGCAGAGGTTTATACAATTGTCCTTGTCCTGCCCTGGACATATTATTCCTTTGGAGGGGACACATGGAAGTGGCAGGTGAAGACAAATATATTAATTTTCTATTGTATTTTCAAGATCTGCTTTACTTAATGGTAACCATAAAGTCAAATTGTCAGTGATTCTCCTTTATAAAAGATTTTAATCGAGACCATTTTTTCTGTTTGCTGCATAAAAATGTTGTACTCTGACAGTCATTCAGAAATGTAGTTATAGATATCACATGAAGGCTGTTTGAATGTATGTCAAAATTTTGGAAGCTGATTTCTAGTTAAATTGTTACAAAAGTGTATACATTTTCTTGTTCTTGACAGCTTTCTGGAGAGTTCTGCAGTTTCTAATCTGCAGCTCTGAATACCTCTGGAAAGTATCCCTACAGAGACACAGATTCACAGGTCCTTAAGATGTACAATGCCCTCAGTGTCTTCAAATTGATGTTGACTTTTCAGAAAAAATGTTTCTATCTCCAGAAAATAAGAGAGTGTTACAGATGCTTACTTTTGCTCACTAACAGATTGTTATTCCTTTTTAGCTAGCCATGTATTTATAGAAGGAGAGATTGAAGGGGCTTTTTTTATCAAAACCAGAAAAAATGAGTGTTATTCCTTGTCAGAAATGAGTTTCTGTGGATGGCTAAATGGTTAGTAGTACTGTGTTGATTTTCTGTGCAGAATTACATGGTTGTGAATACAAGCAAATTATTCAGACTATCGTGTGATTCAAATATGTCTCTTTGAAAAGAGCAGCAAAACCTGCCTGCTCCTCTCTTCAACCTGTTCCCAATATACCTGTTCTAGATTACATGGAAAGATTTGGAAAAAGAATTGATCTCCACAGGTTTTATAGAACAGTAGCTCTGTAGACATCAACAGAACACAGGTTCTCTTGTTTGATACTGGAAGTGGAAAATCAGGCCGAAGAATAAACAAAATTCTGGAACACCTATATCTGAAAGAAGAAACCTATATATTTTTTCCCTGTTTAAGCTTACAGAAGTAGCCTACAGTTCTCAAGCTTTCCTATACACAATGAGAATTCAGCTTACTGATATACCTGGCAATAACCTAGGCAGTGAAATGTTTGTGTGCTAAACATGTAGTGGCTTGATTGTAAACAACTGAGATATATATGCACCTTCTTAAACTTGTATTTTTACAGCTTAGAAATACTAAAGACTTAAAGACTTTTTCTAATTTCTCATGCATTTATCTATTGCTCACCCAGCATCTCTGCCTGAAAAACAGAAGAACATACCATGTTCATGTCAATGCCATTGGTGTATGTCCACGCATGCTGGAAGTATTCCTCCAGTCGCTGCCGCAGAGGGTTTGGGATCTGATGAAAGCGGATGAACTCCTTCACTCGCAGCATCTGCATGTGGTACCGTGCAGTTCCCGAGTAGAGTCTTTGGATTATTGCGGATACGTTTCCAAAAATGCTAGCATACATTAATGCTGGATTAAAGAGAAACAAAACTTGCTTAAATCATATCATTACTTAAGGGCTTTGCAGATGAGTACGGCTAAGCAAAAGTTAAGAACAAAGGGAAGAGTTAAAAAGGTATGCATACATTTATGGGTTCAGTTTTAAATAGAAAAATAAAATATAATTATGATTATATAAATATTATGGGATAGAATTTCCTAAATCCACTCCAAACTCACCTTCTTACCTTATACAGGATTTGCTTACAGGCACTGATATACAACACAGATATTCTGACAGTTTGGATAACAGATTTTGAGTCGTCAACCAACTTGATTACTTCCTGACACTGAATGAGTCACAACATATTTTTGCATACAACATTCCTTTCCCTAGGAATTTGCCCTTCCAGCTGCATGCTTATAATCTTATTAGTTTAGAATGTTAAGCCATTTGCTCAAACACAGAGAGAAAAAAAAGATTAAAATCCATGATAAAATTACTTACAGCCAATCAACATGACACAGATGGAAAAGATTTTCTCTGAGTTGGTGTTTGGAGACACATTTCCAAATCCTACACTTGTCAGACTGCTGAAGGTAAAATAAAGTGCTGTAACATACTTGTCCTTGATAGATGGTCCAGAGCTTGCATCACTCTTATTGTAATGCTTTCCTAGTTGTTCTCCTAAAGAATCCAACCAACCAATCTTGTGAGCCAAGTAAGGTCTTTCTACATTTCCAATGGCATACCAAATGCAAGCAAGCCAGTGTGCAATTAGTGCAAAAATGCACATGAGGAGCATCAGAACTGCAGCACCATATTCGGAGTATCTGTCCAGTTTCCGTGCTACCCTCACCAAACGCAGCAGTCTAGCTGTCTTCAGAAGGCCTATTAATGTAGTTGTCTGTAAAAATAAGATAGGAATTAATTTTCTCTGTTACCAAATGTATTTTCATGAATAGTAAGCATAAATAAACCACCACAAATTCAATTTTTTTGGGGAATCAACACAAAGAGTAGAAGAACCCATTTCAATGTAAATTTAATTTTATTATCTTTAAGCTATCAATTTCATTATAAAAGCAGGGAAAAAATAAGAAATGTGCATTTAAAATCAAGATATATTGAAGTTGTCATTATGTGCTAAATACCCTCTCATGTTGAATATTTTACTTGATCTGGACTCTTGAGTTGACCATAATGGATTTAACGATCCAATAGATCAATGATTTTTTTAACATGATAAAATGTGTAAATTATTGGAACTACTCATAATTATATGACTACATAAGTAATAAGTCCACATGGGTAATAAGTATTCTTGAAGAAAGCTGTGTGACTGTATTTATCCTGACTTAGAAGCTCCTTGCAATGCCCTGACACACATACTCTAGAAAAGTGAAGTATTAGGGCAGAAGTATCTCAAAGAGTATATCTACAAGATTCCTCCTGTTTGTAATGATAAAAGCATTCATACAGGTGAAAGAGGATAAAGCACTGTGAACAGAACATCATGTAAAAGTTCCTTCAGATTAATCTTTTTGCATCTTGTAGGTGTAGTGGCAAAAGCCAGTAATAAAAGTACTACACCATTATAAAAGTAAATAGGAGAATTTTAAAGAAGGAATGTATTTCAAGATTTTTAGTGCAGATGTGTGCTATTATCCATTGCAACCTCTTTGAGGCTTTGATCTTTTTATAGCAAAAAAATAGGTGATTAGTATAAGTTTTCATATTTAAATTAGTAAATATGCTAATTCCTTGTAGAAGGAATGGACAGCATTGTTAAGAGGAACAGCTGGATTTAAAAAACCCCTCAGCTACCTTTTTTCCTTGCATTAAGTCTGAACATATATAAAAGTATTCAGTAAATGCCAAGACTGCATACATTTTAATGTTTTGTTTGTTTGTTTGTTTGGTTTGGGTTTTTGTTTTAGCATACATGTATATTACATGACACTTAACAGGAAAAGTTTTCCAAGCCTCACAAACCACTCTGACAGTAGTATGCATAACAATAAAGTTTTTTTTGCAACAAGTACAAGACTAGTTTTTATGTTTTATTAAATCCTTGTATTTACCATGTTTCTGAGTAAAACCCCAAAGCTCTTGGAAAAAAACAAGAGTCTTTCTTGGCTGCATTTCTCAGTGGACAACTCAATGAATTGTTCATATTTTCTGAGTAAATGAGCAATGTATGGTAACATTCCCAAATTCAGTTTAATACCCCAAATAATAACTTTACATAAAGAAAATTAGTGACTCGAACAGTCTGAAAGACCACACCCTTCAAAATGTTATGCCTAGGCTGAGATTCAGAAACATGTAAATACTGTGCTAAGGTTATTTTTTCTTTGTAGATAGATCAGGTTTATATATTTATGATCCCTTAAGAAAAGCTAAGATTTGTTTTTAGTGGGGTGTTTGAAACATTCCCTACAGATGTAGTCATATCTCTACGTCATGCAAGAGACCACATATTCTTACAGTGCCTCTTAAATAGATGAGATGGTAGATTGTTAATCTACAATATGTCATCACTGTTCCACCACATTCTTAAGATAAAACTTGCTAATAATATTCATACTCAGTGTCAATCCTATACTTAGATACATCAGTTTGAGCTCTGGAGTATGTGGAAGGTATATAACATAAGAAAACTTCATCTCTTCAAGGGTAAAATCAGCATGAATGAGACTAGATATGCTTCAAGCATCAAAAAACTCATCCTCAGTTTTAATTTTCTTTAACACAGTGAGGAGGCTTTAACACTAAAACAGAGCTGGCAGCAGAAGTGAAAAGCATAGTCCACAAGTTTTGATGTGCCTTACATGCTGTCCACTTCTCAGCATAGATGTAGCCTTCACATAGTAACAGTACATCTCCCATGTGTCACTTGGCCAGGGACAGAAGTTCTTGGTTTCAGAACTACATCTCATGGAACGTAATTTTGTTGGTGTGCTGGAACACTTTGATCAGCACAATGCCCGAGGAGGCAGGGTGCCTACTCTGTCAATTACCTTACTCCATCTGGTGCCAGCCATTAATACCTGCAAATAGCAACCTGATAGACGCTGCTCTCTTTTCTGGATTGCTTGCTTCTCTGTTTCCATCATACCTATCTGCTGGACTACAAGTTCAAGAGTGGTTGGATAATCACATCAGATTTTTTTTCTTTTCTCTTCTTTCCTCTCCATCTACTCATTTTTTTTATCTTCCCAAATACCAGGGAAGCCACCTAACTTTCACAACACACACACACAAAAGAGAGAATTATTTACTACCAATCATCATCATTTTGAGTCTCATTAAGCAGAAAAAAAATTTAAAATTACATTATTTCCCTATTTTAGAAATTGGAAAGTTAACAGTCTAACTCTGCTGCTTTCTTATGGTTGAAAAAGTATGGCTCGAATAGAAGCATTTGGATAGTGCTGTATGTGGTATTTGGATTATTATCTCCTGCCCTTTCAAGACTCCACTTGATATCAAGGTGTTTTAAAGCTGCATGAACACACGTGGAGCTCTCTGTAGAGCTCATGTTTTCTAATAAAAAGGCTATTCAATACAATTTTTCACTGGGGATCTTCTTTGAAGAATCTCTAGATAACAAAAAAGAGCTATTTTACAAAAAAAGATAGCTTTTATGACTTAAAAAATTCTATTAAATGAAAAATGCTCCATTCTGTCAATTTTATATTTGCCTCTTCTTGCTAAAGTATGAAAAAGGGATCATTGGTGAAATATTATAGTTAGCAGTGTAGGAAGAAAAACTGCAGTAAGTAGCAGCTTAGAAAAGTGATTGACATATTCAATACCATGAATGAGAGAGAGAAGCTATGATGTCTCGGTGAATGGAACATAATCTATATAACATCATTACTGCTTAGATAAACAAAGCCATTTTTTTCCAGCTAGAGAAACTGGTCAATTACTAGATTTTGAGGGAATAAAGATTCAATTTACTTATATCTGAAATAGTGAAAAAGTCATTACATGGTCCAATAATTTCTGTTTCAACTTCCACATTTTCATATTTGTCTACTCATCTGCAAGAATGCTCTTCTTTGTTACTCTAATCTGCAATGTTATTTTATGTTGAAATTATTCCTTTAGCAGGACTTTAGCACCTGGCACTTTACTCTTAAGAACTTCTGTAACAGGAGAGGTGGGGAAGAATGATGTTCAGGGGCACTCCTTCAATGAACTTTGGAATTGATCCCTTTTGTAATCCTTTATGTTCCACACTTCTAATCATTGAAAATAATTTTTTGGCAATGACAAGTGATCAATGATCAGAAAGGAATGCAGACCATGCTTGGAGGGCAACACTGTAGTCTGAGTTAGAAGTAATGCCATTATAAAAATGTTGGTCTTTCATGTATCTGTGCTTTCAAAACCACAGAAAAAGTTATCAGCAGAAAGTTGGACACCCGCCACAGATAATGAATGCAAAAGGTGATCAAATTTTCTCTTAAATCTCTGAGCTTTTTAATCACCTACTGAATAAAAAAGTAAAAAAGTTCTCTTCTGGTAAGAGAACTATTAATATGTTCCCTCTGTCCTTTATATTACTCTCTGTCTTCTTATAGCTTTCCTTGGTAACATTTATTTTTAGTGCATGGTTTTATCTCATGTTTCACTAGACTCCTCATTTACGTTTTACTTAGTTTGCTAGTTTAAAAAAGGAAATTCTGTATTCTGTGCATCACAGAAAAGTCAAACCCAATTCTCTACTTTTCAGAGAAAATATTATGATTTTATCCCTTCTTAAATTAAATAAAATTTTTTGGATTAACTGGGTCAGGAATCCACAATATAGCATATATTTTATATACCTTTAGGCCAGTTTTGGATGCATATATTGAGCAGTTTCTTACTCTGTTGTGCAGATAGATCATGCTTGTCAAGGTAATCTTTTTTTTGCTTCTTTTGATAGTCCATATTCTTGATAAAATTGACAACAGCCAAATCTCTTTGATAACTAGTATAGTTTATGCTACAACTAACCTGTTTTCTGCTAAGTAAACATCTGACCTAAACATTTTGAGCATAGAAAAATTATTTTAATGATGCAATGCCAACACAGCACTTATATGCATCATAGAAAGTTTTTAAAAAGTGATAAATCAAAGCAGCAGTTCTTATATAAAACCATTTGACCAAGTCCTTCATACACAATATATTTATTATTTCTAAAGACAGTGTCAAATATAGTAAAACTGAAAAATACTAGCTGAATCATTCAACGTCTTCTCTTCTCAATGAAAGCTAACATTGTGCCTTATTCTACAAAGGAAGATGTAATTTTAATTTAACTTTAAAACATGGGATGGAAATACTAAGCAGCTATTAAATAACAAGCAAAAAATACTTTAGGATACACAGAATACTATCATGAAGTAATAAATTAAGATTTAAGATTTCTTATTCATTTAAGCTTACCTCTTCAGAGCCAGAGCCAAAAATCAGCAGGTCAAAAGGTATTGCAGCAACCATGTCAATTAGGAACCAGCCTTTGAAGTAGTGAATTGCTATTTTTGCTGGATCACTTACCACTTCTTCATTCTGGTTTACATATGTTGTTCTGAAGTTTATTAGAATGTCAATGATAAACATAATATCCACAATTAAGTCTACAACATTCAGTGGGCTGCAGGAATATCCACACTCTCTCCTCTTGCGATCCTCACTGTCGTTCAGAAGGAAGGCAGCAGAGTAAGGGGTGAATATGGCAGTGTATATGACCAGCAACAAAATGAGCCAGTCCCAGACAGCTTTGAAAGGACTGTAGTGCAATATCGTAAACTTGTTGATGCGAGGTGTCTGGAGTTTATATTCTGGTAGAACATCAGCCCCTAAGGATAGAACCTAGAATAAGAAATATCCACATCAATAATCAGACAGTGTATCTACTTCCAGTAAACATAGCAAATACAGGACAAAAAGTACTTCATTGTAGTTTTGAGAATTAAGCTTGAATTATTTAGTGTTTTGGCAAACTAGATTTCTGTGAAATTCATGGTGTCTGCCAGGTCCAATATATTCATTGACAATTTTGCACAGTCGGTTGATTCTTGTCCCCTGTAGCAAACATTAAGAAGCATATCTTATATCCATAAAATCTGCATTATTAAGCATGTCATGAAATTCATTTATCCACCATATTATAACCTTGCCAGCCTTCTCAGGGCCAGACTTTTCTTGCAGTGATGTAGTGTTTTTCTCCCAAAGCAAACCCATTATCATTGGCTTTCATTCCCTACAAAAGAGTTTACACTCATTAGGAAGTGTACACAACCAAAAATTAAAAAAAGTTAGTGTCCTTGACATCTATCTACACTTTGAGTTTTGTGGTGTTAGAAACCTTCATGCAAATTACAAATTACAAATTACACTGAGGCTATAGTTCTAGTTCAGCTAAAGGTGTGACAAAGGATACTACAGGAGTATTGCCTTTTCCTCCACTTCTACTTTTGTCAATGCCTAAAGCTTATTATTCTTTTAAAAGTATGGATTTGTTATCTGCTGGTGTTATCTAAGTTGGATTTCAATTTTATTTGGAAGGATTATTTGTAAGCACTGTTTAATTTGCTGGCTCTGGAAGCTGAAATGTTTGCTTTGTTGCAAAGAGCAAGCATTGTGTGAACACCAGATAAAACAAATTTCCTTTGGCTGCTCTTTCAGTCTGAGGAACAAAGGAACAAAACCTTTAAGGATCAAAAGGTAAATTATATTTTCTCTATTCAGTGTTTGGGATTGTCAGCAATGATGCTAATTATTGCCTTCTGTGCTGCAAATGATCTCCAAATCCTATGAGACTCAGAACACCATTTCATTTTACACAGGCCAGTGAACAAACATCAGATGGTGACAACCTTCAGTTATTACTCAGTTGGGCAATATTCATGTTCATGAAATCTTATACCCTTTTTCCACCAGTTACTTCTGCTTATTCCTTATTCTCCTGCTATTTAAAAACAATTCTATTAAAAAAATAGGTTACTTCAAAAGCTATTAAAATGAATAATTCGACTCAAATGAAATGGTGATTGGAAGGGGATATACCTTTTCAGTGATATTGCCTGCTTTTATTTGCTTTTTTTTTACATTTAGTATTCTGGGACTTGAGAATTCAGCTTGTTCAAGACTGAGGGAATCCATGCTCCTCAAACATAATCTTAGAAAATTCTAAGGGTCAGCACAGTCTTTTCTGTTTAAAATTCCAACAGAAATAGTTGTATAAATCTTAGATCCTATCCTTAGTAATATAAGTGACACTAATCTTACCCAGTCAAATTCTACTCTGAAAATATTGTGTGAACATGAGGGTTAATAACCACTCTTCTTTGAACTTGAAGAAAGAAGTGATTAAGTCATCCAAAAGAATATGTGCTAGCTCCAAGCAGCCACCAAGCACTGGGCTGAGCAGTCTGCTGAGGTAGAGGCGGTTCATCAATTTTTTGTATTGTAATTAAGACTTGCACTTAACTAATGGTGCTGGCTACTTTTTTATGCATTAAACACATTAGCTGACAGCAAGCTGAAGCATTGCTTAGTCTCTTAAGCAGTCTTAATATTTTTAGTCCCCCACCTGATGAGTTGACAAGGTTTTCTTAGTATTTAAGAACAGCGAGTATATGTGCCAAGTAAACTGCTATTTATAAAATTTATATTACTGTTCCGCTGGATTTTCAGACAATGAAGAAAATGGATTAAGCAACAAGGACAATAAAGCTTACTTCACATGTTTCTTTCTGTTGCTTGAAAATTCCAGACACTCTGCTTCATTTCAGAGCAATGCAGAATATAAATTGGACTAATTCCTCTGAAATCTGACTCAAAAACTAATTTTAGTTACATTTATTCCTAAATTGGTTTAAAATGAGTTAGGCAAAACTAGAGTTTAAAAATCCAAACAATTGGACAAAATGAGGGAAGAGCAGTACTCCCTCATTTCACTGAGTATTCAAGGCCAGGCTGGATGGGGCCTGAACAACCTGGAGTAGTGGAAGGTAGCCCTGGCCCTGGCAGGGAGATTGGAAGGAGATAATCTTTAGGGTCTCTTCCAACCCACACCATTCTATCACTCTATGATTCTACTAGTCAAACTTTAGTTTCAAGACAGTCTGAGAGACCCATACTGCTATCACATGTATATTCATAAATTTTGTTCTGAGGCATTCTCATTCTAAATTTATTAAAGAATGCAAATGCACACAGTAAAAACCAAAGACCTAGAAACAAAGAAGCATAATAGCATATGAATAAATCATAGCAGAAATAATAAAATATTAATGGCACCATGAATTGTTAAATAAATATTTCTGCCAAACCATTGCATGCATTAACAGTATGGTTTCCTGGTTATTCTACCACTTGGTGAGAGCAAGTCTAGGACAGGGCTGCACCCAGGCTCTTTAAGTGACTATAGAGCTAAGTAAAGCACATGAACATGGAAAAGAACCAGGAACCATTCCCAATGCATTCAAGAAGCACTGCACTCATCCCTTGAACATACTGCAATTGCATTGACCAAATGCAAAATGCAAGTTATTCAGAAAATATTGGACCTTTTTCACCTCTGTTAAGAAGTCACAATATTTTTTGTGCTGTTTATTTCCAAACAAACAGAAGATAGGTGACTAATGTACACTCACAGAAAGAATATGTAACGTTCACAATCTAGGTAACACCTTTCATCTCAGAGAGAAGTACTGCAGAAAATTTGAACAAAGAACAATGTTTGCAGGTGACAAAATATCAAAAAAGGTATAAAGGGCTTGAGTGAAACTGAACAGATTTTAGTTAGATGGACACAGATATCTGTGTGAAAAGTAGATGTGGAAGTTTGATGGTTGCAATCATTAATAAATTAGATGGTACTTTGCTATATCTCATGACCAAGTGTGCCTCATATGAAGTGTATGTATATTTAAATGGTGTAGTTATATTCAGTACTAAATACTGTTTTGTCACTGCTGCTTTTGCAAAAGATTAATTAAAGTAAATCTTGTACTGACAAGGTTAGCTACTGCATAGCACCTTTAATGTTAAGAGAATTTCATAAACACTTAATAAAGTTCAAACTATAAATATAGTCCCAAATTACTTTGGGAACTTTAAAATAAACATTTATCTCATCCGTAAAACATCTTGTGTAAAACTATGGAAGATGGTACCTGTTCAAATACAATGTTGCAATATTTATTTCTAGGAAATACTATGTGACATGAAAAAATATTATTTTGCCAATGTGTTGCTGCACTCACTTAGCAGTAGTCCAAAGCTAGGCACACAGCCCTGAGAACTGAGTGGATGATCACTCCTGCATCCTTAAGCCAGGAAGGATGTAGCAAATCTAGAAACACATCAGCTCCTCATCTGGTGAGAGACTCGAATATCTACTATGATTTAAGGAACTCATTGAATAAAGGATATTCAACATCAAAATATGAAATTACATGAAAATGTAAAGAAGAAACTGAACCATGATAATTGTATTGTAAACATTGTTGTAGCTAGTGGAAAAAAAGGAAAGAATTTGGAACATCTGTCTCTTTAGATCTAATCCAAATACACAATACAATGTCTTCCATTTTAAAGGTAGTTTTGAACTAATTTTCAGATCTTTATCAACAAGGCTAATAACAGTATTGAACAGGAAAAACTTGGAAAGGAAAAGAAATGAGAAACATGAATCAGACTTGTCAGCAAAGGCCATATTCTTGTAATTGACGGTTTTTGTCCTGACCTTAAATCAGAATGATAGAGGACTCAAAATGAGGCAGTATTGCTTCAGCTTTAAAATGATTTTAACAGATTTTATGGAAATTTCTTCTCTTGAAGTAACCTCTCCTGTCTCTCTTTTCTCCTGTGTATTAGTTCTATTGAAGCTGCCAAGCTATAACTAGTAAGTACATATCTTTACTTTTCCTCTCTATTCATACCATTACCATGAGACATCTACAGACTGGACCTCCTAAGGAGATTTCTGAATCTAAAACCAGCTAAAAATAAATATTACACGAGTATTTATGAACAAATGGAATTTAAATTAACATTGACTTTCTGATAGTAGGCATTACCTAATTCCCCAAAAGACTTTAATGGATTTTCATATTTCAGTCATCTTGATGATTGTCTTCCTTATGCAGACATGAACAATTAAGAAGATTACACCAGTACTAAAAGAAAGCTGAAGTGCTCTTGATTTGGTGCAAACACAGCATTACATAAGGCTTTCACATACCAGCTTTACAAGGTATTTTTACATGTAAAAGATATTTTTGCATGTCTTTCAAAGGACAGCTAAAAAGAACATCTCCTGAAATACTAATGGTAGGGAATGTTAATAATACTTGCCTTCTTGTCTTACTCTCTGTGTCTTTACTAAAGGTTTTTAAATCATGTAATGTGTCTGTTTGTATATAATGCTGAATGCTAAAACACTCTGTGAGACAGTTTGTAGTAAAGTAATGAAGTCTTATACAGAGGGTTTTTCTTTTTCTTTTTCCCCTACATCCTCATATTCACCAAATGTTATTTTAGGCAGGTATTGAAACAGAACTGCTAGTAGTGGTGGAACCTGAAAATTCAAAGATTATCTGAGTGTAATTTATTTTAATTTATTTTGTTCTAGATATCAATCTGTTTCACAGAAGCTTGTTTGAGAGAAATGGGACTTCCTCAGAGTGCTAAGTGCCTCGCTGAGGCCATGAAGGGCTGAACTTTCATGAAGTTATCAAATAATTATATATCTTATTCAGCTAAACATATTTACATACACAGCAACCCAAAATCTTCAAATGGTTAAAGAAACATGCATGTCTCATGGTCAAAACAGTAGAACAGCCTTTTTCTCCTGTTTGTTAAGTAAAATTGTTTGGGTTTCAGGGAAATAATACTTACTGACTTACAAGACCCTTTCACCAAAATTGAATACATGTATATCTCTAACCCATAATTTATTTTTATTAAGCTAGATATTAAAAGAGAGGAGGCATTTTTATAGTTAATTTCCATGAAAATTTTAAGAAATGGTGTGTAATCTTAAACCTCAAGAGCCTCTTCCTGCCAGTCAGCATGTAATTACTTCAACATTGGTGGGTAATGCATTGTCAGAGCAACACTTAGAAGCACATAGATTTAGGTAGAGCACTTTACTGCTCTTTAAAACTGAAATTAGGGATATATAGATTATAAAGAAGATATTACAAAGAAGATATTGACTTCTTTTAGCAAAAGGTAATGACAGACTATATATTAAAAGTTGCGTAACACTCTTATTTAAAATTCACTATGAGATAATATTTCAGAAGACAGCAAATGCTATCCTTCAGCATTCTAGTGAGTTTGTGAGTTATTCATTGCTCTTCTGGCAACACTAAGCTGCTGACAAGTATTTATATGTCTGAAAACAAAATATCAAGGGTCAAATTTCTTATAAGGACTTAAATTATTGTGTGGCTTTTAGTAATCAAGAATATATTTTCTATCATCTGTTCATAGTGTGACAAGAAAAGAAGCAGATTTTGAGATTTTGTGCTTGTTGATGTTATCTCATCCTTCTTACAATATTTATGAAAAAAATATTTTTCATTATTATACATTTTGACTGGTTTGCTGGCTGTCAAATACTTTGATGGGATAAAGAAAAGAATAAAAGCTATAAGAATTTCTGAAGTGCATGGAGAGATAATGAAGTAGCTGCATTCATTGTTTGGTTCTATGATTACAGTACTTACTGACATAACTGTCAGGAGTACAGGAGAAAGGAAGAAAAGATCCTTATGCATATCTTCATATTTAAGTTTAAGTTTCAGTTTCATGGTAAATATTTTTCCCATACTATGCAAAAAAAAGCTAACTTTAGTGTCTAGAAAATCTGCATTTTGCAATTAGACTCCATAGTGTTTAAAAATATATGAACTGCAATAGAAACTCTTCTGGTAGGGAGAAAAGCTTACTTTAAAAATTACCATCTTCCCTGTGGCTCTCCTTGTTTGTGCCTAATGAGCACTTGTTCACTTAAAGGAGATATTTAGTCTTAGCACTCTGCCCAGGTTGCCTAAGTACTGCTCTCAACACCACTTTTAGGAAAGTTAAGTGCATTACCCAAACTTCTATACAATTTGGCCATCAATATTTTGACCAAAAAGCCATCTACCAAGGGTAGATGGAACAGATTGCATACATAGATACAGACAATCTAATGATACAAATTACATTTCATTAGTAAAACCAACCCATAAAAGCGTGATCCAGATTTTTAGGGCCACCCATTCAATTAATGCTGGTTAGGCATAGAAAAAGGGTGGGTTTGTGACCATGGGGAAGCGAGCAGACAAACTTGCCCTTTGCTCAGCCAGTAGCTGCATCTTAAATTTTTGTATTGTAAAACTTTTATCGTTTTACAATGCAAAAACTTATTTTAGTTTTGGAGAATTGTGGCAAGACATGGTATGATCTTCATGATGATTCTTCACTAAATACTCTGATATTCCAACAGAATCAATAACAAAACAAAAATAGCACAGAATCAGTGAGACAAAAGTAAGTCCTTGGGAACCTCTACCTTGCCCGTGCTATGCTAAATGAAGCTCATGTTTTGCAGAGAACAAGAGGTTTTATTTATGGATTTAACCAGTGTCCTGATTCTGGCTATGAGAGAGTTAAGTTTTGTTCTTAGTAGCTGACACACTGCTCTGTTTTGGATCTGGTATGGGAATAATGTTGAAAACACACTGATGCCTTGGTTGCTAAGTGATGTTTACCCTAAGTCACGGACTTTTCAGTTTCCCAGGCTCTCTCAGTGAGCAGGTGCACAAAAAGCTGGGAGGAAGCATGGGCAGGACAGCTGACCTGATCAGGCCAAATGCATAGTCCATAGCATAGAATGTCATGCCAGACTAAAAACTGAGGGGGATCACCAGGAAGACAGACTTATTACGGCTTGGGAATGGGTTTGGCATCAGTCAGCAGGCTGGGAGCAATTGTGCTGTATAAATTGCTTTTCTTGGGTCCTCTTCCCCTGTGTCTCTGTCTCTCCTTTTTTGTCTTCCTCCCTCCTTTTGTTTACACATTAGTACTAGTATCAGCTCCTGACTTTCCCCTCCATCCCACTGAGGGTGCAAGAAGGGCCTGAGCAGCTGCTGTATAGTACTTTGTCGCCAGCTAGGGTTAAACTGTAACAACCAGGGAGATACAAGAATCTTTTTGGTGCTACTGCAGGCCCTGAGAGCTCAGTCTAGTGGAAAAAAAGCCTAGAAGAGAAGCCTGTAAGCCTTAATGCTCATTGTTTTCTAGATATATTGACTAATTTATCACACGGTGCAAACTGCAGTTTCCTTTCCTCACTGGGTATTGTGGGTGTAAAGAAGTGAGAAAACAGACAACACAATATATCTGCAAATAACTATCTTGGATAAAACTTATTTTTCAAGCTTTTTTTGAAAATCTGTAAGGAGGCTAGAGTCTGCATCCTATCCTAACAAAATTTGTCAAAAATAAATTAGCTGGCCTCTAACAAGTTCTGCAGAATGGCCATGAGCCACAGGCTCTGATTTTTTTCTCAATTCCAAACCAAGCAACTAACATCATCAGAGACTAAGATGTAGCAAAATGTGTTATTCTCCTTTGGTTATAGTCTTCCATTTGTAATTCATCTACAAACCCAGTGAAACTAAATTTCCTTGAACAGAACAAATTTGTACAAATATGAGCCCATATCATTCAGAAGTTATTTTGCTTTAAAAGAGAGGTTTCTTCATAATTGATAGAATTCATTTAGAAGGCAGAACATTTTCAAAGATGGATACTTAGAATAGAAAAAAAAAATGCAAAGCTGGGAAATGAAGAACTGTTCTTCCCATTTAATAAATGTTTCTCATTTATTAGTAGTAGTATACTCCACACTCTGTCTGAAGCTGAGCATACCATTTCATGCCAGCTTCCAAGATATTGAGTAGTTACTGGAATTTCCATATTTAAAAAGATGCTACCTTAATGTAAAAGTAGCAATTCTTTGAGTAAAAAAAGAAATTTTTATGCTTGTAAATAAACCTAAAGTATCTTAAGGACAATTTCACCATGTGCTGCAATGCAAGATTTATTCAATTGTCGAAAGAAAACTAGACTTACCCAAGGTAAATAAAATATCAAGAAGAAACAGGGTTTTCTATGTATCAATATCAGGTAAATGTTCATATAATTTCAGTACTTTATTTCAGATAGATTTTTATTTTATAGTATATTTTTACACTTTCAATGGTGTTGGAGATCGAATGTTATAATTTATGGCTTAAATATCTTCATTAAGGACTTTTGCCTATTATAGTAAAACTATATTAGAAAAGCTGCAGAGAAGACCACCACACCCAGAATAGGACTTCTGACTGGACCCAGAACTACTCCTTGATGAAGACAGTGACTCGGGCCTGGGCTGGAAGAATATATTCACAGCTGGATCATCCTTAGCACTTTCTAGGGTGGAGACCACAGCCTCAGGGCTATAAGCTGCCAGGCTGGAACAGACCCTCCAACCGAAGGGTGGGGGGGAAAGAGGTGTTGGGTGTGTGGTGAAAAAGCTTCTGGTCAGAGGTGGTGAACACCCGTCCTCCACTGTGCAGAGCTCAGATGTGGGCTGCTTCACCCTGGGAAATCTGCATCCACATGAAGGACAGCAGAGGGGTGTCATGTCCCATCAAAGGCCTTCCCCAAAGGGGTCCCCAGACCCTGCACCAGAGCACTGCAACAAGATACAACATACCCAAAGTGTTGCAAGGGACAGTGTCAAACTGGCCCCCTTAGGGGAGGCACCTTGGGCGTTCCCACCTGGCCCAAACATACATCAATCCACTGCATTCTGTACTTTTTGGTGCAGTGCTCCGGGGCACGGAGAGGGGAGACTCTCTCACCGCCAAGAAGACCAGATGGAGGGGGACAAAGGTTGGGACCCCAGGAAGGGTGATGTGTTTCCACCCTGTCACTCTCTCCCTGTCCACCCACTCCCCCTGCACAACTCTTTATCTCTTTCTTTCTCTCTTCTCTCCCTCTCTCTCCCCCTTTGCCTCTTTTACTACTAAATGAAATATACCATTTTTTGGTGCCAACATCTAACCTCATCTGGTTTTAATCAGGTTATTTGGGTACCTCTCTGGGTCTGATCTGTGTTATTCACAAATGCTTCATTTCCCTGACTCTTCTGTGTTTAAACTGGTTCATAACAGATTGCTTGAACTAGCCACTTTTAATAAATACTTCCTAGAGATTTTTGTTGTGCTATGCTTATTGATTTTATGTTCAGTAACACCAACACCATCTATAAATATAATTTAAGGAGTGTTTCTCCTTTTTACTCCCTTCCTCTTCTTTTTTTTTTGGAAAAGCATTAACTCTGAACTTCTCTGGGTTTGCCCTTCTCTATTGATCATGTTACCAGTTACAAGCTGAAAGCATTATCCAAGTTCTAACACATGACAGGGAATAGATGAGAAAAATGACCTTCTCATTCGGCTTATTAATTTTGAGGGCATTCAGAATTCATCAAACAACACACTATGCTGACTGGGGTTAATGGTCTTTGCTTTTTCTTACTATTTCTACTACTTTGAAAAAAATGCTAAACCTTATCAGGCCCTAAATAGAAAACATTTTCCTCAGTTGCCACTACATCAAAAACAACTAATCCACATGCTTTTTTCCTCCCCTCTGCCCAAGACAAAAGAATAATAACCTCATTGCTATTTCCTGTTAATATGCTTAAGGACCTCATTTATAATTAGTGTTAGAACATAACTGCTTTATAATAATCATCATACTACCTGCAAATTGCAGGAACTTTCTTTTTAAATTTAGTTTATTCATCAATTTCTTTCATTAGTGATGTGTGGGAGAGTAAAAATTTCCTTGAAAAAACTAATCAATCATTAGATTACCCACAAAAATTTTAGTTTGTATACTATCTAGTATTACATGAAAAGAGAAAAGAATTTAAATTGTTAGCTGACCACACTTGCCTTTTTTTTTCCTGAGGAAAGTCACTCTTAAGAGGTGCAACTATATAATTGCAGGTAAATGCTAAACATTGCCTGTCCAGGTTATGGCATTTTGTGACTAGATCCAATATTGGTCCTACAGTACGTACATGTGAGTTGCCTGGCACTAGAGCAGAGTTCAGAATCTAGACCATTTGAGGGTAAGGGCATTGAGAGAGGGAGGGAGTCCTGAGTCTGAGTCCGTGGTGCCCAGGGCTATTTTTGTGCCTTTTTTAACAGATGGTCATTTATGTAAGATAAGTAACAGTCAAATTACTCTGGAACTACAATCCAGGATTGCCTCTTTCTAAGAGGTTGTCCTGAATGTTAGTTACACCAGTGGTGTTCTTGAAAAATAGCAGCTTTTTGTGACCCATGAGATCCCTCTTCCTTTCCTCTTTCCCCATGTCAGCGGCTACTGCTGTCTATCTCTGGGAAATTATATACTTATGCTCTCCTAAAGATAGAGACTGTCCTGGGTTAACATAGTAACTACTGGACCCTGATCTAACTTTGCACTTGTGCTGTTTTGCATAGGAGGCTGGGTTAGATGGCCTCTAGAGGTCTCTTCCACACTACATTTTTGTACAGTTCTAAGGTTATGTGAAAGAGGGACTATGACTTTCACAGCTGTTTTAAGACAACTCTAACTGCATATGTGAAAGCTATTATTCCAGACTGCGCATGACAAATGTATCAGAGGATCTCACAGCTCTTTGGGTTTTAGTGGGGTTTGTCTTGCTGTTCATGGTGAGACTGTTCTGGTGAGCATTAAAACCGTTGGTTTCAGCAGAGTAACCTACCAAGTTTAGAAACTTCCAAGGTCAATCCACCATGAAGTGGGAGTTTGGGTGTTTATAGCTCCAGATCAGAGAAATGAGACTTGCCTAAATGCTGCCAGCACCTTGGTTTCTATAAGCTTTGCTTGCTTTGTAGAGTATTAGTTCTTACACCCAACTTATTATCAGAACAAATTACAATGCCATCTGAAAGTCTATTTTCTCCCAGTCCTTAGCATTAGAAGAGGAATGTTGCTTTGGCAAATGAGCTAATATTAACAAAGGTCATATGCTTTTTTCCATGTTAGCATCACAGCAGTAAACACAGAGATCAAACATTGATTACTCAAAACTGTAATTCATAGAAGATAGTGGATACTTTTCCCAACTCAGCAAAATCAGGTAATAGAAGAGCAGATCTTGGGGGAAGGACATGGACTAATTAAGGATGCATCCAGGTTACATGCTGCAAAGCAGCTGGGCTTTCCGACTGCTCCATTTCTACCATATGTTGTGAAATCTTCTCAAAACACTGCAGCAGTTCAGCTGCCTGAACCTATTCAGCTGTCACAAAAAGAAGAGGCTCTACTGTAATGAAGGAATATTTTATCTTTCATAATTGTTGTGAATCTTATTTTTATTACTTGGTGCAACAGCAAGTAATTATAATGAAGATACTATGCTCTCGTCTGAAACTGATCAAAACAGTGGGCTTTAATTTCTGCTTCCACACACTTGGAATAGCTGTTTGCTCTGGTGAAAAAGACACAACTTTCCAGTTGTGGTGACACCTTGGCACAGGTTTAAATGGCCACAGTGGGACTAAGGTATTTTTACTGATTTTAACCATGGCCTTTTTGCTTTTCTTGGTTTCACAGTGTGTCACACTTTCTAAATTACAATGAAATTACTCACATTTATACTATTTCTATAATTACAGCTATAGTAATTACAAAGCCTAATTATGTAATGACAATAAAAGATGAAAATTTATTGCATGAGGGTGCTAACTATTATTGTAAAGAAAGGGAATACTCCTGTATAAGATATGTCAATTCACAAATAACAGGAAAAAGAAGCATCTCATTTCAGAGTAAATTTAAACTTTCCATATATTAGGAAATGTTGGTCCTGCCTACCCCCTAATTTCATTATTATATGTATCTCTTGCTGTGTAATTGGAAGGCATCAAAATTGTTTCCCCTTTATTCAGAATTTTCTGCCTTATGCAGAATGCAAAATGAACAGCCTTGAAACGTTGTGTGTATGTGAGTTATTGCAGGATGTAAACAGCACAGTGTGTCAGCTGAATCAGACTGCTGAAAACGTATAGATCAATAATTTGGTTTATTTTTAGGTTTTATATTGCCCCCCTCTGTCCTAGATGCTGGTAGTCTTCTTTTATCCTGAAAACCTGAAGGTCAGTTTGAAGTCATGATCATATAATAGTTCTTTTTATATCAACAGCTTTATTGGCCTTGGGAGGATATTGTTACTTATTTCTTAATCTTTTGGGGAACGAAATAAAGTCTGGCCAGATTACAAAAACATGCAGTGAAACTACAAGGTCTATCACTTCATACATGGTCCCCAGCCTCCCCCCCACCCCCCTCACCAGCAGCTCTATTTTCAGAAGATTTGTGGGTGTTCAGCATGTCTGCAAATCAGATCACAATATTCTGTGTAGCCTGTCAAGGTATATATTTATCATTTCATAAGCCATATGACCAGTTTGGGTATATATATGTTTTCTAGAGGTGGGTGGATAATGAAACTGTTCTGAAATCTATTATTACAAGAAGTTAAAATATTACAGAGTTTTACTTTCCTGTTAGTCATTTATTGAGATAAATAATGAACAACAGATATATATTGGGCCTTTCAACCACATTCTGTATTCCTTCAGACTGATTAATTGCAAGGAGATAAACGTTCTCTGGACACTAGTGACCAAAGCAACAAAACAGTTTTTCTTAAACAACACAATAAAGAGACCAGTAATTTACAGTTTATTAACTGGGACAATTATTTGTAGACAGTATTAAGATATGGGAATTCAGGAATTCTCTCTTTTCTTTAAAAATAAAGCACAGACACTGACTATTTTAGTCTTCATGAGTCTGTTTACAATGGAGTTCACAACTTTGCAGCAGTACATCAGTGGAAACTGGATGTCTAAAAAGCTTTAAAATAAATCAGTATTTAAGCAAAAGATAAAATCAGTTCCTGTTGTGTCTTTGTACCTTGAAATTTTAAGGCCAGAAGTCCCCTTTATGAATTCATAAAAAATGTTAAGGGACAGATGTCAGACTTTTGCCCTACTGCTTTCTTTAATAAAAGTCTACTTTTGTGCCTCTAGGAAGACTTGTCTCTTTCTAACCATCAGTGTCAGGACCCCAACTGAACCTGTCAGTACAAAAGAGTGCAGAAATTGCACTGTCCTCCTGAACAGACTGTAAAAAAGAAATAATGGAAAAAAGTAAGTTGAGATTCTTCTAGAAGAGAGTGACATTAACACCTCCAGAAATTATAAGGAAAAACATTTTAAAAAACAATTTTTTCTTAAGTGGAATGGAAATGTAAATATAATTTAGTCATAAATATCTGCACTAGGATATAACAATGCCAATTTATCAATCAGGGTTATCTGGCAGCTACACCTGGACTAATTCTCTGACTAAAAGTCAGTTATGCAGAAAGTGTCCAGAGGATGGTATGCTTCTCGGCATTACACAAGGAGTTATGATCAGTGAAGCCCCAGGTGAACATCCAGGCAAAGCAATCAGGAATCTACTTATTCAGGACCATCACATGTGCAGCACTTCACTGCAAGCTATATCTTAAGGCAATTTTCATCTCCACATAATGTCCTGAACCCTCCTGTTAAGTAGAAAAACAGTATTGGAAGGTTTCTTGCCGTAGAATGCGTAACCTAGGTTTTTCTCTCAAGGTATAAATTACTGTCCCAGTGCATCTCCTCTTTCTTCTAAAATAATTTTCTAAACTTTATTCTACTTTCTATTTCTAACTTATTCCACTAAAATCTTTCTACTAAAGTATCTTACTCCTCTTTAAATGTTTTCTCAAAGCGCAACACTTCTTCTAAACACATTGGCCAACGACTTTTTTATTTACTTTATTAATTATTCTTCCTCTTCCCTCTGAAGGTGACTATGTGCCATCCTTACCTTTTCACTCTCTTAAAGACCCAAATTACATCTCCAGCTTGTGGATATTAAAGAAGTTATACAGCTGTTGTCTTTGGAAAGAACTTGTTGCATCCTGTGATGCTGATACTTGATTTATTACTGTTGAGAGAGAATGAGAGAGAATCCAGGCTGCCTGATCCAACACAAAAGCTCACTGATATATTTTGTGTTGCACCATGAGGAGCTACAGTAGTGGTATTGTCAGATTTTAACACCAGGGTTGCATTTCTCAGCAAAACTGAGGAAAGGGAGAAAGATAGAAAATAAGGACTACAAAGGGAGAGATGGATGGATGTATATTTGAATGGTACAATATGTGACCTTTCATGTCATCAAGTCCTGCAATCCCAGAAAATACAGCATCTTCTGTACCCCTTCACTACATCCTCAGGGTCTTTCTAGCAACACTTAGAATTGCTGCCCTAGCTTCTTTCATTAAAGACTGTTTCAGAATGTCACAACTCTGATTAAGGGTGACCTTTAAACTTACCATGGCTGTTTTATACTCATTTGCTCTTTTACTGATATTGCCCCATAGATTAAATAGGTCATATTGCTCTCTGTGTATTTTGATGCTGTTTGACAGATTTCCTTAGACTGTGCCAGCATGAGCATATTTTTACTACCTCATTTAACATTTCCACCATATTATATTCTCAACACTCTGCTCAAATCTTCCAAGCCCACTTTTGCACTGTTCTGCAGATAGATTCCTGATGGATCTATGGCCCAAGAACAGATTTACAAATAAATTTATATTCAGACATGAAGCAGAAGCTTCAAAGAGCTGACTCTAACAAAATATATTAAAATCACTGGGAATAGGAACATAAACAGGACTAAAACTAGCCACTTAAATCTTCTAAATGTCTATTTCTAATCTAATTAATGAATCTCTAGTTAACTAGATCCTTGACCACTGTAATACTATAGACCTACATTTATTTATACCTCCTAAGAGCTTCTACCTGTACCTAATTCTAGCATTTAGGATGCGGCAGCAACTAAAAATATTGATAAGTGAATGTAATAACAGAAAAAGCAGCAGCTGCAGGGAACTATTTCCAATTATAATGAATGATATGGCATCAAAGTTTGGTATGCAAATTGTGCTCTGCACAGTGGTTGAGATTGTTCTAGAAAAGGACATAAACCAATGTCAAATTAAATTGGAAGGCTTTTTTGAAGTGTAAAGATTTTATAGAGCATTTCAAATTTAATTTTGAATTTGGTAGGTATCAATTTTCATTGAAAGATTAGCTGATCCATGCCATTTCCATTGGATTTTTTATAAAATCTAAATTATTTGGAGAATAAACATAGATTTAAAAAAAAACCTTCTGCCCTCCCTTCCGCCCTCAGCAGCATCAGTAGTATGTAGAAGCTCAGCACCCTGGCACTAATTAGCCAGTCAGAATTCAAAAACCAAAACCAAAACCACAAACCAAAAACAAAGAAAAAACACCCCTAAAAAACTCCACCTTGTTTCATGCTTATATAACTTATAAAAATTATTCTTTTTTATGTAACTTGACTTTTTCCTGTATTATGTATGAAAAGATTTCTATATATAACTACTAATGAATAATTTAAAACATATCAAAATGGATCCAGAAGAGATTATATCTTTCAAAACTGACCACAGAAGAAAAGGCAATGGTTGCAGATTCAAGCTAGCTATTAAAGACAAAATATATGAAAGATAAAAATCCAATTACTTTTTAGGCACTAACTGATCTCAAAATAGAAATGATAGAACTTTTATCTCTATTTCTTTAGGAGGGTGTACAATACATCCCTTTTTATATCTGTCAAAGGGAGTAGGAATGTGGACCCTGTCTGGCAAAGCACCAATCTAGAGAAGCTGCAGTCTGGTCAGCCCTTGGGGACATGATTTAGTCATGGACTTGTCCGTGCTGGGTTAATGGTTGGACATGCTGGTCTAAAATTCTATTATTCTATGATTCTAAGCCCAAATATACTCTTGGCAAGATCTTCCTTATGGAATATCTAGCTGCATTCTACTGCAAAACGCTTTTTACCTCTTTCAGTCTGTCTAGGCATTTAAGGGCCAACCCTCTGCTTACTAACCTTATAAATGTTATTTCGGATACTGTCATCTCTTGGTATTTTTTTCAGAATGTTCCACATTCCTAGCCTGTCCCAGTCACTCTCCATATAAGATTGTAACACAAATGAAATAATATTGAAATTAGCTGAAAAGTTCTTTTGACTTCAGAGGGCACTGCATTTGTTTTGAGTGAAGAAACAGCTATTTAAAATTATTTTAAGGTTTGTTTCAATTATATGCCTTGTTCACAAGATATATTGTACATCCAGTCCAAAGGTATGTGCTTTTCATTTTGACAGCCTTATGGAAGTACAGATATGGAAAAAGATACCCATAAGACAGAGCATTATGAAAAGCCAAAGAACTTGAACAGAAATTATGAGATATAATTATGATACAGTGGCACAATCATCTACCATTTGTTATCATGTTGTACCCTACACTAATCAGCAATTCATAATGCTGAGAAAAAATTAAGAAGAATGAAACTAACATTTATGAATGACAGGAATCACTGAAATAAATGGTCTTATTTGGGACACATGGTGCATACTAGATTTCTTTTCCATTAAAAAATAGGGAGCAGAAGAGTTTTGTTTGTTAGCAGTATCATCTGATGTTGTAGACTACCTCATAAACAACTGAATGGAAGATAAATTACATAATGTTTTAAAGCCTTCAAATTATTCTGGAGATAGCCAAGCCACTCATTAAAAGAATAAGAATCTATTGAATACACTGGGAAAAAAAAAAAGAAAATGAGCTAAAATAACATGTATTACCTTACCTGTGTAACTTTCTCTGTTACATTGTGCGTTCGGTCTTTCACCTTAGGTGCAATAATTGCTTTCTCTGAAGAAGGAGGAGATGAAGATTTTTTTTCACTTTTGATATCTGAAAAGTTCAGTGTGAGCTGAGGAATTTTGTTGATTGTACTGTATTTATTGAGATTCGAATCTGATGTGGATCCCAACAGACTTGACTTGATATGATTAAAAGGCCCTGAAAAATCAGAACACATATTTAGTATCTGGGAAATTAAGGGAAATAAATTATCATTAATATTTAGGTGGAATATGTTAAAAGGGTGATTAAAAACTATTTTTCTGTATACTAGTTGTTAATAATAAAAATTATTTACATTTTAAAATAACTCTTTTGTTAATTAGATTGAAATCTAATATTGGCTATGAATATGACATTTGCTTTACATATAACCCTCAATATTTTTTAGAAAGTTGATGGATTCCAAATTGCATAATGCATCTATCCTTACTTGTTTTCATTTTACTGGGAATTCTGGTGAGCTCTTATTATAGTTCTGGCTGAATATAAAGACTATATGCTCATTTGTTTATGAGAGCGGAAATAGGGCACATGATTATGTAAGAGTGCCTGGAATTAGCAAAGGCTCTATTATCACATCTCTACCTTGCTCATGCTCACATGATAGTTCAAAGAAACTGGAAAATTGAGTAGACTCAAAATATGTTTCTTCAATTGTCATTACTAACAAAATATTGGAAACTATAGGGATGCTGTATATACCTATATAACCTATATAACTATAGGTAGAATATCAACAGATTATATATAACCTTCTTATACTATTTTAGTGTATCATTAAAATATATATAGAAATTAAATACTTCATGAGGTACATATTCTTTATAATTATTCTTTTCATTACAGACAGAGTTGTTTGAACAAGAAAGAAATATAAATTATCAGAATACTTGTTTTGTACTGTCATCATAAGGTCATTGGGAAGACAAAAGTATTCATTGCAAGGAAAAGTTGCTTTTTCTTGCAATGAATAATATTGGAAAAAGTACTACAAAGATGTTTAGACAGTGAGAACTAAATCCTCTTAGGTATTTAAGAAAAAAAAATCCAGGTCTTGCAGTTGGTAGTAATGTACATAAAGTGTGAGATTGAAAGGTATTTCTTAGATCTGCATGAGAACCTTATTTAAGGTTGCCTTAATTCTATTAAAGGCAACAGTGTGATGCTTTTCTCTTTTTCTTCTTTTTGAGGTTTTCTTTTGTCTTCCTGAGAGGAAAACAAGAATATGTATGTTGATTCAGGGTCAGTCAATAGATTGGATTAGGCCTATGGGGTAAATTGCAAAGTCAACAGTGGAAGAGTTGATTTTATTCGCAATGTGAGAATGAATGAAATTCAAAGCAACCCGCTGCTTGGGGATGGCTGTGGGGAAATGCTTTATGCTGTGTTGAAATTTTCTTTTTTTTCAAAATTCTTTAAGTGAGGGCTGATTTTCCATCACACCTGGCTTCAAATGCTTGTTGAAGAAGAAGACATTTCATTTTCTTTTGAAGCTGATAAGGATCTATACATGTTTTCTTTCTCCTAAACTCATAATAATTGCATGCTAATCTGGAACACAGATAGAAAATCTCTATTACTCCATTTCAAATTTTGCCACTGTGCAGAAAGGAATTTAAGATGACAAGGGAGGACATCATGCTCTAGACTAAAATTTTGGGTACAAAAAAGAGTTTGTGCCTGACTTCTCTAACCAATAAACTGCAAAGCAGTCCTTCTTTTTCTCCTAGTATAATTTCTGTGGAACAGATTCACAGGAAAAGGGAAGAAAGCATCACCTTTCACCTGCATGGAATGGTAAAAAAGCCTGCTACTGAGGGCACCACCAAGGGATTGTGATACTATATTTAAATGCCTTTTTGCTCAGGTGGGACCTGAATCGATCACATCATCTATATGAGTCTACTAAAAATTAGTGCTCAAAGTATATCAGGGCACACAATCTCCTCACTAATCAGTGAAGTGACTAATCTGGCTGGTGTGTGCTAATGGACATGTGGTCAGACTGCAGTTTTCCAGCCCTGTTTTGCTTCCCTGTTAGTTTGAGCAATAGTTTCTGAGTATTGAATCAGTTTAGATGTAAGCAGGATTTCAAGTTAAAACCATGAATCAGTTTGTCAGATTAAGAAGATTCTTCATACCTTAGGAATTCAAAGGTAAGAGGAAACTAAAATAGCTTAGGCAAATCTGTGATTAGATAGTAGGCAAGATTTTGTTTTATTAGTAACTTTGTAGATACTTAAATTGCATTGAAGTTTTGGTTTCTGGGATTTACATCTTTTGTTGCTTCCATTCCAAAGGGGATTACTCTCTCTTTTGCCACCTAATACTCATGCCCTAGAGCATGATATTAGGCTTAAGCTCATTGCACAAGAGAATAGAACCTTGTTTCTTTTCTCCCACCTTCTTTTGCTTTAGAAAGTGGTGAAAGGTATAATGCACCTCATTGGCAATGGTAATTGATTGAAAGACAGTATTAGCTTAAGTACAGCCCAGGCTGGCAGAAATTGAGCTGGTACTTGACAGCCAGTGGACCATTGCTATACTGTCATAGCAGGGCACAGGAAAAGGGGGCCATAACAAATCACAATCACAATTGATACTAATTGGCACCCTGATTGACTGTTTCAACAGACAGGTGGAGAACTGAATAAGCAGGGAGAATGAGTTGCTTCTGCCTAGCCTAAAAAGGAGAATCAGCTTAAGTTTGAGCTCCCCATTTTGATGGTAGGATTTCACTGTCCTTGCTTACACAATGTGGATCCCAACAGACTTGCACAATGCATTGAGAAATAATTTTACTCTCCTGAGCTGCCAATTAATCATCTTTCACCAGCAGTAAATACATTTATAAAAAATATTGCACAGCACAGAAACTGCATTTTTTTCCCTAAGATTTTGCCAACGTACACATGAAGCAAATGCAATGATTTTGTAGTCCACAAATTATTTTACAGAACCTATGTCATGCACTGCATGCAGTTTGGAGAGATTTTACCAGATACACACACTTTTTGCATCATGCATGAAGTCACAAACCAGTTTTCCCACAAATACAAATACGGCAATTAAACTGAACGCTTTAGTAAGTGATCTTCAGAAATTGAGGAAGTAATTCACAGATTATGTTCAAATTGCTTCTAAAACATATAGCTCAATGCTGGTGAAAAGAAACAGTTTTTAAATTGCACTAAATATTATTTAAACATGAAATCGGCAATGAAGTTCATGCATGCACATTTTGATGCTACAGGAAGCTTGAAACCATACCCCCTGCCATCCAGGAACGTGAAACTAGTTTTAAAGAGACAAAAGAGGAATAAGTGAAGATACTTCCACAAGGGTCCTGATTATCAGTTATTTAATTTTGAGAGAGTTAACCGAAAACTAAGGACCATGTAACTATGGATCATTTGCTAATGTCCTCATACAATCACACATCCTTTTACAGGTAAAGCTCCTGGTAGCTTCAACAGAAGTTTTGACTGCTTAAGGACAACAGCACTGAGTTAAGTAACTAAGATATGTTCTACCTCCCTCCCTTTCTTTTTTTAAATTAGCAGATAATGAAATCAAAAGGCTGTTTAAGTATGCATTCACTTTTTCCAGTGATTTGTAGTTAGTGTTTTGAGACAGGAGTTACATGAGTAACTATGTGTTTAACAAATATAATTTATGTAATAGACCTAGCGCTAGAGAGGTCACATGAGAGTGTTGCGTTTGAACATTTCATACAGCAGGCAAAGTAACATGCCAAAAAGTGTGGCTGATTGAAACACTGGAAGGTACAGTCTAGATGTATACTTTACCTTTGACATTGCGACCATTGTCTGGTTTTCAGCATAATAAAAGTGGAGAAAAAGACAAAAAAAGACAACTAAAATCTACATCAGAAAAAGCAGAAAATACGGCTTCAATGTGTGCATGGTTTGAATTGAAATATTGTTGCACCTCCTTGACTGTATTATGAAGCCTTTCAGTGAAGGTGAAGGTGAAATCACTCCAACGATTGAGATAATGTGTAAAAGTGTCTGGAGTAGATCATCAGGCAGTAGGACTGGCTTTATCTAACTTGCCTTAATAGAAACATGATAAAATTCTTTCTCCACAAGTCTGGCAGTGGGCTGCAGGAAAAAATTATTTCTTGGCAAAAGTGCCAAGAAGAAATAATTAGTCCCACATAATTGAGAGAAGCTGAGGCAGAAGTAGCTGCATGGAATGGGGGGCTGGACAGGAGGCCCAGCACAGACCCCCAGGCCCCCCCATGCCTGCCTGCACTCATGTGAGGAAACGCTTTTACCATGGCAGCAGCCTAAGCCATGCCCTTCTGAGCAAGTGCTGGAGAAAGACGCACCTTAAACCTTTCTTCAGCTCTTAGATGCCTTTCCTCAAGGAAACATTGGCTAAGCTTTCTGTCCTGACAGGCTCACCTGGCCCTGAATCCTCTCATGAGATGAAACCTTTTCAGGGAAAATATTATTATTGCTGCTGTTATCACTATTTTAAAGAAGCCACACAGGTGCAGAGGTAGATGCCACGCTGGTTCATGTGATAATAATGTGATCCACAAGGCACCATCCCCTTGTGTTGTGCCCTGCGGCTCTGAGGGTGTGAGGCGGGTCTGGCAGGGAATGGAGCCTTCCTCCTGGAGTGGGTACCTGCTGTGCCCAGGTTACCAGCTCTCAGATGTGCTTTGGGCTCACACAGACATTCACCTCCTCTGGCTGGGCTGACAGGCCACCTCTGAGGCTGAGGCTGTGCCACAACAGCCTGTGGAGAGTGGTCGGCCTTGCTCTGGACAGAGGCCGTGGCCTGCACGGGGGCATCGGACATGGCGCTGGGCCTTGCCAGACCTGCGCCCCCGCTGGCTTCTCCTCAGCTTCCCGAGCACAGCACATCAGGGGAAGGGGGTTTAGTTCCTCCCAGGCCAGTGCCTTCCTGGGCCAGGCATCTGTAGCAGTACTGGAGATTAGGCTAAGCTGGGCTCTAAAGCCTGCTGCTGTTTCAGAAGGCTGCAGTGATCTTGCTGAGTCCACTTTCTGAAGACAATAACATTTCTGAACTTGTACCTGACTGCAGAATCTGGATTGCTGGTGTTTCAGATGAGGCTGGCTTGGCTGCATTTTGGATGGTGAGTGTAGGACACAGTTCCTGCCCTGTTGCTTTTGCTGTCATATAGGCAAATTGATAATGGAATTTGATCCAGTACACTCAAATGAATTTAAAATGCTAAGCTGTCATTTTTACTGTAATAACTTTTGGCATATAATAGGCACAGTGAAGATAATTTTAAAGTGATAGACAACAAGGCTGCATAAATTAATTTAACACATGAAATAATTTATATTCTCAATTGCATTATCTTAAAATTTGACTGCAAGTAAATTACCCTAGTTAGTATTAAGCTAAGTAATGTTATTCTCTTCTTTCAGAATTCTGCTTTACTGATTCAATTAATATTTTTTGAACTGGAAAGGGTAGGAAAAATTTGAATCCTGACTTGCATTTTCAGATAGAGTAGTAGTTTTTGAATGATTTAGGAAAACTCAAAATAAAATTGGAATGGGAAAATATGTTAACCGTATGTTTCCTTTGGTAAGAGTTGAGCCCTTTGGGACTGTAGTTTACTTTTACTTGTTGTACTTAGGGTTTTGCATTCTCCCTGTTCAGAAACTGCAAGCTTGGAGCAGATGATTTAAGCTGAATCTTGGTTGCCTAACTTGCATGAATAATTTTATGGCAATAAGAGGATTTTATGGCTCACCGTTGAGTTAGGCAATTAGGACTTGCTGGATAAATTTAAACATCTTTTCAGCATAAGGTGTGCAATTCTAACATGATTGTAAGCAGGTGGCATCAAGGATGGTTACTAATCCTAATGCCTTTCTGAGAGCCATCCTCTCTTCTGCTGAATTTTTCTAGAATGACTATGTATGACATAAATTAGGGCCTGGTTCTCTATTATTTTGTAGTTTATGCACAGTGGAAACAGAGTGAGAGTGTTTTGTCGATTTACACTCTAAATGATCGCATTGCAGGAGAGGCCTTTGGAGTTCAATTGGATTATTGACTCCTCATAGTAGAAATCATTTTCATTAGTACTTAACATTTGAAAAAAGTTTTTCCATAAAATGGAGATAGAAATTTTTGCTCCTTCATTTTCCAAGTATTAAAATTATGTGGTAATTTATGCATTAGCTTTCAACCACTGTAATCAAAGATATTTAATATTCAAACTGACTTTTACACATTTTCATAGATGTGTAACTGGATGAAGAATGGCCATTTGGGAACTACTACAATGAAAAATTAATATAATAGCACAAGGAGAAAATCACACTTAAATGAAGTTTACACTGAGCATTTCACAATTTCACTAAGTATTTCACTATTCATTACACAAAGCATGGAGTTGCTGAAGATGTTTTCTTCAGCATGAGAGAAAAAGCATGTCTCAGTGTTGGATCAGTGAATGTAAAATCTGCACATTACAGATTTAAGAGAAATAAACTTATCAGTCTCTGAAGTAGGATTTCATACAATCAAAGACAATCTAATATCTGTAAGTATAGGAGAGAACAGTACATGCAATTATAATTTGATCACCTGATTTTTCCCCCCAAACCCCAATATTAGATTTAGGAATGCTGGCCCCAATATTTGCTATATCCCTATAGAGAAGATCAACACCATGATACCATTAGTCTCCTTGAAAATGGAAAACAATATTTAGTGTACATAAACCTGGCATATTTGGGCCCTTAATATTTTCAATGCACCATTGAGTCATTATATTTAGCTTTGTTTACAAAGTGATGATTATTACTATGAAATATTGAAAATAATCCTTTTTTAGTACATCAGAGAATAGTGATTGACTTTCTACCATACCTTCACTTGCGTGACGGTCCCTAAAAATGTTCTTGGGATGGACATTAAAGCCTTCTATGTCATGTACTGAAGAGGCTCTCCGTATACTACAAATACTTTCCTTTGATCTGGAATGGGTTAGTGGATTGCTTGTCTGTATCATGTCAGGGTAAAGTCTGTCCCACTGCTGCTTAGGTGATGAGTGGTCAAGAGGTCCAGATATATTAACCAAAGGTGAACATTTACTGTGTTGAATCAGTGCTTTTGTATCATCCACTTCTGAGGGACTACAGCTTTCTTTCGTAGGTGATTTAAAGTGCTTCATTGCCACTGAGTCGTCGCTGTGCTTGGATGAATCGATTATGACTGCATCGGGGTCTTCCTGGGGTAAGGACTGCTTTCTGTAGGTTAGAAGTCTCAATCCAGGTAGCCGGAACCCAAAAAGTCTGCCTATATGTAAATACACAGAAACAGAAGAAAATGTTACGCATTAGTGTCTGGTCATTAAAATCAACCTTTTTTCACTTACAATGAATGATAGTAGCTATTCCTAATAAATTAAAATTATTAGTAATGAAATGTGTAAATATACAAATACAATATAACTCCAAGTTTGTTAGAGTTGGGATCTTAAAAGATTTCATAATTCAGTTAGACCTAAGTTTTTGAGCTTAGAATGGGAATAACAGCATTAATTCTACAGCCTATTTTAAAAGCTCTGAGGTTCAGACGATCCTTTCTAAATTAAAAATCTATGTATCTATAACAGACTGCCAGAATATATCTAACACTTAGCTTGGTAGTTGTTATCCTGAAATAGATATTTGTGGATTCTAATACTAGTGGAACCTCGTGTGCTTATAAATGTACTGCTGATATATGCATTTATTTGCTACAGGTTAAACAGGAAGATACCAAGGCTAATTTCTTAGGATAGAGAAATAAGCTGTATATCAGTTTTGCTACAATCCTCTCCAATACTTACATCTGATGATTAGGTGAAGCAGTTTTAACAAGTTTAAAATGAAAAGTAAAGGAGCAAAGCAAAGAAAAAAGAGTGACACAGCTTTCAAGCATCAGTTGCACCAATACAATGCAATTATTGCTTACATTTGCATGCGATGGGCTGAGTTAGGTTTGATGTATTGAATGGCAGGGGAGACTATCCTGAGTGTGTGGAAAATTAACACTTTGTGTAATGGTAAGAAATGTCAGTAGCTGAGAGGAAGAGTATAACATGGTGCATAGAAAGAAACTATAGTGGAAGAATTGCAGAATTTACAGAATACCCTTCTAAAAAACCAAACCTAAATAACAAATATTGTTAGGTTTGGTGTAATACAACTCACAGATGGAGGCATGGGGACTTCAGATGTACAGAAAACATATTAAACAGTTTAGAAAAAAACAATGCTAAAGAAAGTTTAACAAAATAAAATAATTAAAAATTTGAAATGATCAGGTATGATTGTATAAACAGTTTGACTTATTTATAAATAACTTTTGTATCTCATTGCTTTGCTACATAAATGTTTTCAACAGTGAATCAATAGTGAAATGATTTCTTGGAGAAAATTTCTAAGTATATTCTTATTCTCTATTTCTGGGATAAGAAGTTCAGTTTGGGATAAGATTTTTTTTCAGTCAGTTTAAATTGCCAGAATTTGTAGCTACCTAACATTTATTAATATTTACCACTGTAATCTATCATTTGATACTGACATGTTTTGAAATAGTCTTTCTTTTATGCCTAAGGCAGACAGTAATTGGAGAAAAATAGATGACCCAGCTTAATCGTTTAATGTTTTAAAATGATGTCCTATATATTTAGTATTGAATATGGAATTGTATTTTGAATTCTAAATGAATGAAGGTGAGAGTACCCTGCTCAGGAAAACCTATCTAAGACCTATAGCTGCTGTACTAGGTGACACCAAAGGTCCACCTAGCACACTGTTGGACCTTGATACTTTCCAGTGGTGGATACATGAAGAAAAAAATTTAGAGTCACTACATTGTGTTATTTCTCTCAATAAATTTACTCAGTTTCTAGCTATCTGAATTTCAGAAAATTCCTGAGCTAGAGGTTATTTGCTCAAACCACAAACTGAATGTTTGGCGTACCTTTCTTCTATGAATTTGTCTCAGTGCTTTTATAAAATGGTTGTAGTTTGATCTGCAAAGCATTCTATACAATAAAACTCCATAATTTTAGCATATGTTTGTGAAAAGTACTTCCCCTTACTTGCTATACATTTGATGCCTTTGGGTGTCACGCTCGTTTTTTAAGATTTTCTAAGCCTTCTGATGTTGACATTCATGTAGTGAACTTTCTCACACACTTTCTGTGAATAACTCATTGTTTTGCATTCCTTTATGGAGGAGGAGAAAGTTGATAGACTGTTGGTTGGACCAGTGTCATTGGAGAGGTGGCACTGTCACCCTCCAATCCGCTGTCACTTTTGGAAAACTATAAATGTTGGAGTCATAAAATAAACCGCCCTTTTTTCTTCACCTTGAGAACAGCGGTGTGAGCTTGTGTTCTTTCGTGTCCTATAGTGACATTTGGGAGGGTTCTAGTTCCTATAGAAACCAGCTAATAATTATTCCCTTTTTATAGTCTCAATATAGTCTTAATATATTTACAGCTTTTAATGCATCTGCTGAATTGCTCTCTGTATACCTGTTCTGCAGGCTGAAGAATGCCTGTGTAACTGTATTGTGTACCTCTGAACATACTTCTCACTCTTCTCAGTTACTTTTTATTTCTGATGTAATCCTTTTTGATAATGGATTACACTACTGAGCTACTCCCAGACATAGGATCAATGCAGTGAAAGAATGGCTTTTTGTTTTGACCTTAGTTCACTTCCTTACAATTACCAATATTTAATTGCATTTTTGAATTATTTTTCTAACTGTGCTAATTTAAGATATTTTTGCAACAGCTGAGAAATTTTTTTGTTGTTTGGTAATAGATAATTTAGTCTCTAATATTGCGTCTGCAAAAAAATTGCTTTTGTTATTTTATCACTAGGCCACTCAGCATCCTTGGATAGGTCTTTGAATCTCATGTAATAGTCTGAATAATTTTTTTACATTCTCACCTCGTTGTTAGAACCCTTTTTATCAAAGTAATTGAAAAGTGTACTCTAAAATAAAAAACCTGTGAGTCTATTGATAACATCCAAGTGTTTAGAAATCTGATGATTTATTTCCACCATTTTCCCTACTTTAAAATATAAATCCATGTAATGATAGTACTTTTTTGTCCTTGACAATTTTTGAAAAAGTTTGTTGAATTCCAAATATTTAGCATTGAGTTTATCACTCCAAGCATATACACACAACAGTAAAATAGACAGAAATCTCTGTTACATAAACCAGAGTCATGCATCTTTAAAACAGCAGTTAAAAGTGTCAGTTTTCAGTCTACACAGTGATATTCACCAGCGTGAATCTTGGGAGTGTGTAGATTTCTTCTAACTTACTAAGCAAGCTTGAACACTACAACTGCTCACATTTAAAATTAGTGAAGAATGTTAAAAAAATATATTTTTTTAATCCACATAGAATTGAGCTGTAAAGGTGCTTATAAATAAATTCTGAAAGCTTATTGCATCCAAAGTGAAAAAAAATACTATAATTCTCTTTTTTATCAATTACTCTGAAATTCTTAAAAACACCATTCATAAGGATTTCTGGCATTAGACACTATTCAGGGCTTTTTGTTGGCACTCTATTTTAGTCATATTCATGGTGCTGCAGATGGTCTTTTCTGCCTCACCACGTTAATATGACCACGTTATACTGCATTACTGATTTAGCTGTCTAACTGCAGTTCAGCTGGAAAGAATACTCAGTGAGAGTTTTGCTTCTTGTTAAGAATTTTGGGCATAAAATAGAAAACTTAGATGAGCAGCTTTTTGCTTTTCTTCTATATACTGTAATAAATAGTCTCAAACCCTATTTCCTGCTTTTTAATTTGAGTATTCCTAAGAGAAGGAGTATTGCTATTATTCAGTGAGCAGGTAATGAGCTACATGGTGTGTTGAACATTCATCTCTCTCCTGTAGCTAAAGATATCAGAGGGCCCATTCAGAATTTGTGTAGTTTACTGATCTGAGCTGAGCAAGGAACTGTAATAACACAATTTGTCACGAAGCAAATTCATTCAGGCCTCAGGCCTGCTGTCCCAGTATAAAATAAAAGTGCCAGTGGAAGCTTTCCTGGCCTCCTGCCTATGGGGTGAAATCTTTTGTTTTGTAATCGACAGCCCCTGCTTTGTCTAAGCATGATGTCAGAGCAGATGAATCTTGGGTTACAATTCCCAAACACGTTTCAGATGCAACTGGCTATTTACTATGAATTCAGAGATAATATTACATTAAAATCCTTATGTTTATTAAAGACTAGATTGCCAAATTCTTCTTAATGCTGAGTCAGAGATTTGTATGATTGTGTCTTCCTAAGATCAATTGAGGAAAGCAGTTGAGTCTGAATCACAATTCCAGGTGTACATTCCACCTCCTCCTTTATACCTCACTTTATTGAATAAGTTATTTGCAAATGAGTTAATCTGCTGGTTGCACTTATTCTCTGTGCCATCTCAGCTGTTAAAGTTTCTGAATAGTACAACTCAGTCCAAAAATATCACTGTAGATGATATAGGACTCTTCTAAACTCTTGCAGATAGAATTGTGTCCAAAGTCTCAAATGCAAATCAACTTTTTTTGTGTTTGGGAATCCTTTTTTAATTCTGTCTCATATTTTGGGAGATCAAAAGAGAAGACTTAGTATTCATGGAAAGAAAATGTTTAGATTAATAGTTTTGGGGAAAAATGCAGGGAAAAATCCTATCTTGATAAGAAAACTTAATATCCTTGTTTTTCCATATGTATTGCAATAAGAAGTGCTAACATTAATAGAAAATTGTTATTCTTAGACACTGAATACAACCATATGGAATTTTGTGTCAGAAAAAAAAAGGAAAAATGAAAATTAATTCCCAAAAGACCTTATCAACAGCTACAATCATGATTGCAAATTTTCTGCCCCATCAATACAAGACGATTCCAGCAAAAATATCTGAACAAGGATTTCTTTTGTAACCCAATACACTTACATGGCTAGTGATTCTTGTGTCTGTTCTGTGAAACTATTTCATAAAAAGAAAGGGAAATTATATTTGGCCTGATCGTTGCCTTGATATAGTGAAGGTATTCCCCAAATTTCTAGTGATGAAAATGTATATTTACTTACAAGACACAGTGGTTAAGTCAGAGAAATGCCTGCAACTGAGAGACTTTTACCTTCTCTGTAATTTCTTTAGTGGTCTCTGGGTAGTGGTAGATGCTGTGTTATGTCCCAAGGTTTGTTTAGCCTATGTCAATGGGATTCTTGCAATACTATCCCAAGCACTGAAGAAGGGTAATCCTAAGAGATGGCTGCTGAAAAATTGTGATGACTCCTCAAAGAATTGCTCAGCTCTTGTAGCACCACTAGTAGTATTGTTATTTTCATGCTGATGCAAAGCAGTTATCCAAACCCCAGAATGTGAAAGCAAAAGGAAAAATATTGACTGGTCTAGCTGGCAGCTAGATTTAGTGTATTTGTCTCAACATTCTCTAGATTTAGACTTTCCAAAATCAAATCAAAGGAGCTCAAATATACAAAGAGTTTGCAGAAGGTTGTCTATGTGAGGTGTAGAAACTGTCAGAACTGTTTTCTGATGTGATATGCCACTTCTCCTGAGCTGAGAGATGAACAAAAGTGAGCTGCTCATGTTTCTGTACAACCTGTTGTCTGTGCTAGGGTGTTGAAGAAAATCAGGTCTTGGATAGTTTTACAATATTGAGTGACTGGTCTGGCTATAATATGAAACATATGTTGCTTTTTCAATATCTAAGATTAAAGAATAGAACATACATATCCGCAATGATCAACCTATCATAAACAGATTTCCTTCACAGGGGCAGGTAAGATAGGTCAATTATTACAGATTGTCCTCCAGAGCATGGGCTAATTCTATAATACTTTTATTCTGAAACCTTCCCCAAAGAAAAAGCAAAATTACTTTCACAATAGTAGCACAAGTCAGACCTTTGCTGAAATATTTTCTCATAAATGAATGTCACAGAATTCCAGGATTTAGGTTATCAGAAATATGTCACAGATAGTTATTGAATTGCTGCTCAAAGGCTTGGAAATACCATCTAGCAACTCATGTGATAATGCCTTATTTTCTGTCTGGGCAGAGCAGGCCTTGGGACAAAGAATTACAGAAAGAGACAGTTATGGGTTCTTCAGTTCTTTTGCCCAAAACATATTGAAGCATACTTAAGTGGATAATTTTCTTGCTCTGCTCATTAAATAATTTATTTTCAGAAGGAAAAAACAAGGCATATGCTATTATTAACATTATAAGCTAGAACTCATAATTCTCAGACACTGAATACCCTTATATTTTTTATCCTCTGGTGTGGTCTCCTTTAATTTTGGCACTTCTTTTAGTTTTCTGTAAAATTTAAGGTTGCATGTGTCTTCTACCAGTATAAGAAACCAGCAATCTTTATGTTCTCTTGTAAGTGAGAAAGATTTTACTTTGATATCTGCACATAGGAATCTGTCAGAATATGAAAGGAAGGGAATGAAGCCTCTGACTGCTTGTGAGGCTCTAGTGTGTGTGGTTGATGAGTGAATTTAGTCAGAACAATGTAAACAGGGTGTCCCTCAAAAGTTATAATCTTGATATCCTTGAATGTTAATACCAATTGGTACATTTACATGTTTTTCTTCCACTTGTCGATACAAATGTCATTTACTTTATCTTATTCATTAACTTACAGGAATTGAAGTGCTTTTGTAAAAAAGCTGTATGAAAAAATAATTTTTTGTCCTCTCAGAAAGAGATTTTACTTCTTGCATTTTTATTTCTTAAATATGATTAGAATTCTGTATGAAAGAAAAAAAGAAGTAAATAACTGCAATGAAAAAAAAGAGCAAGCATCACAGAAAATATTATATCTAAATTATTTATTACCTAGCACAATATTTAGCTGTCTTGGTATGACTATGGTGGTTTTTTTGGCAGCAGAGAAAAAGAATTTATTCTGTCTATTAAACCAGGCTCTCAAGAAGTTCTCAGCCCTTCATCACCTTGGCTGCCAGGCTTCATAGGATAAAAAATATTGCTTTTCTCTGAGACAGGAAGCCTGAAGATGTTTTCTATGTTTTAACACTGAATTCATAAACCACTATCCATTTCTGCAATGTGTTTTGTCTCATATATTGATTGAAGTTTTTTATGCTCTGCATACTGCAACTTTCAGTAATAATAGGATGAGAAGTATCATTAAATTTGGTTTTTATATGTCATATAATTATACTAAATTTAATAGTTTACCTTTTATATCTATATTTTTGCAGAAATAAATATTCAGACAGTGAGAGCAAGAGCCATATTATGACTTGCACTCTTCTAGAAATATATAAAGTGTAATGAGATCTTGAAACAATATAGCCAGAACAAAGCAATAAAAGGACGTTTGTAGACAGAATTTTAGAAGATAGATTTACCTGAAGAAGAGCCACTTGAAAGGTTGTTACCATCTGAAATACAGTTAAACTAAATTTACAAAAAGCTTTTGCTTGAAACAGATTCATAAGAAAACCAGACTATTAAGAAAAGAAGGCAGAATATCAAATTTCCACATATTTTAGAAGCAAATTCAGGTAGCTTAAATTCAAAGACAATATATGTAATATGCAAAATAATTGTTCTGAAAGTCCATTGGCTTTTATTTAGAAAATTTAAGAAGTATTCAATTAAGAAATATTTAATAATTACAAAATCAATATATGTTTCCAATTACCAAGTTTTGAAGTTGGCTAAGGTTCCAGACAGAAAACTAAAGTAGGTGTACTAATATGCTATTTCTCATGAAATGGAACTTCTAATTAATGGAAAATTTTTTGCTTGACAATGACAATTTTATTTGGATGAAACTTACTGAAAGTTGAAGAATTCATATTTTTCTTTAGAAGAATAGACTTTATTCACTGACTCTTGTTCAGAATATGAGCTGAGTTTAATTTTACTGATAGGCCTCACTTTTTTCAGCTCTTTATGGCAAGAGCTCTTCAGACTATGCGTCCTTGCCAGTTCCTCTCAGGTTTTGAAGTGCCCAACTTGCCTGGATGCTTAAAACAATCAAGTAATAATGATAGGATTCTATGCTTGAGAAGTAAGACATGGTGGAGGTAAACTCCCTTATTTTTATCTACGGATCTACTTCGTTTGCTTATTCTAAAGCAAGGCTTTTCAGGTTGAAGGCTATAAATAAAAAAACATATTTCTTGTAAACATCCATCTAAAATCTTCTCAAATCCTTTGGAAATTTTCCTGCTTTCTAGTACAGTCATTTTTGTCTAAGCTTGAGATACATTGATAGTTCTGATTTTTTCCTCTTCAAGGTCAAAAACTATAATTCAATTTGGCAAGCACACAGATGTGTTAAGTTCTCTGTGCTAATTCTTATTATGAATAATAGAGACGTGTCTCTTTCTTCCATCAGAGAATGAAGTAAAACTCACTACCTTTATACTTTCCTGAGGGTATGTATTATAATGTGGGATGACTTCAGAAAATCATTATCTTAGCCTTTAAATTACCTCACAGAACCCCCCTGTTTTAAATGTCCTGAAAGGAACAGCTGGATAGGAGACCTGTTAAAAATTAATAAAAATATATCATTGGAAGACCTGTGTGGTATGCATAAGTTGCCTCCACTGAAAGCTACTGAAAGCTGTGTCACTCTCTCATTTTCAATCTCTTTAAGCAGAGATTGGTTTTTTTTTACTGAATGTTTTTCAAGACATGGCAAAATAGCTCTGTGATCGTAGCTGGGTGAGGCTGTATTTTAAACAGCTAATTACAGTACATGGAATCCAGGGAGGCTTCCTTTCTGAGCTGAGCCCCAATAGCAGCCATCATGAGGAAACAGAAGTAGAGCTACCCCACTCATAATTCTCTGCAAAAGAAGACTAAGAAAAATCATTTATCTCAGTGGCTGTTCTATTAATTTAGGCAGTTAGGTATTTGTGGAGCATTGAAGGTGGTAATAGCAGAGGTTCTTCTGTCTTTTACTGGTGATTGGCGTTTGGCCATATTCCTTTGCTAGGAGTTCAACACTGTTTCAGTTTGCCTAATATTTACTGTAACTTACCTTGGAGACAAATACACATAATTGGCACTGGGGTTTTCAGAACCATGTTGCTGGTTGGCTAAATAGAAACCTTTGTCCTCCTGAACACAATTTTTCTTGACTAGCCCTCACTGAATATGAATTTGTTTCCAGTGGTGCAGCTAAAAATAAGATCCTGGACAAATTTCTCATTACATTTTGGGCAAAGTCAGAGGCTTACTCTTACTTATACATGCCATATTCTACAAGGCAAAATTGCATGCATCAAGCAGTATGCAGTATTTCATGACAACATGGCAGTCCTAATATTTCTAGGACTAAAAATATATGCTTGCCTTCCACTAAACTGCAGTATTTACTTATATAGCAAAGTGCTCTGCACAGAGGAAAGTAAATACTGTGTTTTTAAGCTAGCTCTTTTACTAGTAGGAAAATTTAAATTGCAATTGTTTTTGTTTACATCAGTGTATAGTGTTCTCTACTTCTCAGATGTAATTCCATGGCTAGGGCCAGGAAAAAGGAAAACTTGCAAAAGAGTAAGCACCTTGAAGAAGTTGTTTCAAAGGTTTTCTGATTATAGTTTTGGCCGTTTTAAGAATATTATTAGCCTCTTCATTTTATTTGAACCTTATCCAAAAAAGGTTATTTTCCATTTATTGGATGCATAACAGATCCTCTCATTTCCTTCACAGAAAGAAATGCAAGGAATTATTCTGGAGTGTCTTTATTAGGCTTACAGATTTTGAAATGATAAAATGATAAGACAATCCTGAAACATCTCTCTTTGGCAGAATGCAATTACATGTTTAATCAAATAACTTTTAGGACTTTCTCCCATGAGGTAATTAACATGGTGTTTGGGAACCAATATTTAGCTTATAAATTAGTACTTCTAGCTAGTCAAACTGTTTTGAAATTAAAAGAATAAAACTTGTGATAAAGTTACCTCATCTGACTAGCTGTTTTATCCTACTGATTAATAGAAGTTGTGATCTAGACAGGACTGGATTAAATGTTAGAAAAAGCATTATAGGTCAGTAAAAAGGTAGAATGCTCTAGGTGGAGCAGAAAATGAAGACAACCCAGAATTAATTTCTGAAAGGTTTTTCTCATTGCAATCCCACAAATGGTCTCTTTTGAGTAGAAAATTGTAGCAACATTCTTCATATTGAATTCAGGATCCTCAAACTATGGATTTCTTCAGTTTGAGCTGGCTGTTGATTTTCTGAGTTCAGTGTATGTCATGGTTGATTTTGATATCTTGTAGTCATTAGTTTTACAGACAAGAAGTGTTTTACAGACAAGAAGTATTTCACAGCTTTGAGGAATAGAATCAGGTGCTATGAGCAAATAGTAATTTATGCCACTACTTCTGTAAATTGCTGTAAAAACTCCTCATAAAATAATGGAGTGGATGGACATGCCACAGTGGAATGTTTGAGAGATTTGGGAATAAAATTGGACACTAAGGGTCCCTTTCCTCAATCATTCATATAAAAGACATATTTACACCCAGAAGTTATATCTTAACACTTTATAATAAGGATTTTAATGAAGTTTGTACCATACACTGAATGGGTATTCATATGTTATTTTGGTTAACAACTGTTACTAGCTGATAAATTTAAATTACAATTTGCTAGTGTTCAAAGAAATTTTTTGCAAAGGTGGTTTAAAATCACATCTCTTCTTAATTTAGTTCATTGTAGAAAATCTACTCAAAGCTCTGTGCTCATTTTTACAATGAATCTAACAGAAAGGAGTTCTCTTTTACCACGAGTATCTTGCTAAATATACATTATTTATTCATTATTTCAGTTGGAGTTCAAAATTTTGTACAGCTTTGCAAACGGGTAGATTCATGAAAATTTAGTAACTACATTTTTGGGAATAATTTTATATCATTATAGTGACAATCAAGAAACTGTTAGTGTCTTAGAAGGTGTAAGAGAGAACAGTCCATAAGAACAGTTAGAGATGAGTAAAATCCATTTTTAGGGCTTATGTAGCTCAAAACTATCAGTGTTAACACTTCAATGCACTACACAAATATTGCTTCATTTACAAAGCAGGTATTTATGTCTTCAAGTGTTCCACATGAAGTGGAGTAAAGTTATTAAATGCTTTTATCTTTTGGTATAGATGTTAATTTCTGGAATTCTAAAATGTTTACATAATCTAAGAAAAGGCAACACAAAAGCCAAGCAAACTTATTAGAAAATAATTGAAGTAATAATAAGTAGAATTCTCAAATATGGAAATGAGACAAAGCTTAGAAAGATTGAATGATAAATGGGCATCTCTAGCATAAATCAGTTTCTCCAAGTTTCTCTTTAATTGCACGTTGTACAAATATATTCTTACTGGACAAGAGGATGTAATCTAGTTGTGGGGTAAGTAAGAACAGAGGAAATTTCTGCATGTCTCTGAATGCAAAGATGGAACAGGGGTAGTACTAAATTAAGTTTGATTAGAAGTTTAAAAGAAAAGATGTGGCAAAAGTTTTGGGCTATACCCTTTTTTCCTCAAAAAAGAGAAGAATTATACATGAACAAAGGCTTCCTTAGTTTTGCTAGGGAGCTGGCATACACTGGAAAATAGAATTGCTGCAAACTACAAAAACAACAAAACAGAAAAGAGTGAAAAATCAGTTGGCTGTGATTTTTTTACAGAGGAAGTGCATGCTAGGATCTTCTGAAATTTCACTATTTGGGTATGCAAAAACTGTTCCAGCTGCCAGTGAGAACTGGTGAAAAATTCTTGCCAGCAAATATAAGGGGAAGGAAAGGACCAACTGAAAGAACTTTTACACTGCTATTGTGAAGCCACTATCTTCACTTTTCACATTCCTGCCTATTCAGACATTTGCTGCATATAAGATAGGAACTCTCGAGCACCAGATGAGAAAGGATTCTATTTATACTCAAATGTGCTCATCAAATTCCTGCAATATAAGTTTTCTTTTTAATCTATTATTATCATCATCTGCCAAGCCCAGTGCTGAATCAGAACCTAACTGTGTTAGCCATCATCCTGGCACATAAAAAAAGACAGGTTCCTTGTACTAGAGAGCTTACAAACACTGTTGGAAATATCCATCAGTATTCAGCTGATAAATTTTTAAATTTTTGCCTATCTAGAGCTAAATGCAGTCATTGAACTAAACCTAAAAAATGCTACTTGTCTTCCATAGGTCTTAATTTTTTCAGAGGGTTCTCAGACCTTTAACAGATTAAAATCCCTCTTTCCTTCACAGCATGAAATGCTTTCTTATTACATTGCATTAGATTTTACAGAATCACAGTGTTCTGAAATGGAAGTATCACTGAGTCCAACTCTTAAGTGAATGACCCATACAGGGATCAACAACCATCCACAACTTCAATGTTATTAGCACTCTGCTGCAATCAACCGAGCTCACCTCAGTGGCAATTTCTGTCATGAGGAACTCTATGGTAAGTGGTAGTGTTCAAGACTGTTGGCTGCAGAATAGATGCTTTTAGAAAAAAGGAAAGGCTTTTCAAAGTTACACTTGATAAATTTGATCAACTCTTGATAAATCCATTAGAGGAAGGATGAGAATATGAAAAGTTATCTTATTTTCTAGGGACTGGAAAATAGCTGCAATCTATTTGCTTCCTAATAACTTTTACTTCTCTCCTGCAACCTGACTCAGTCTTTTTTTTTTTTTCTTTTTTTTTTCTCCCCTCTCATGTTGAAAAGGCATTCTAATTTGAGAAATCTCAATCTAAGGAGCTCTGGAAAGAAATCTCATGATATGTGTGCTTCTGGGTAGTAGATGTTAATGTAATCTGAAATCTTTTGTCTTTTGTCATTAGCTGTTGCTTTTCCTGGTTGTCAGAGATGCATTGCACTTGTTATGTGTCTGGTTCCCTCTCTATTTTTATTCTCTTAATTAGTTGCTGCATTTGAAGGGATTTTGTTGCTTCCCCCCCTCCCCCCCCCGAAGCAGTACCTATTACTGTCCATTTTGTGTGTGATCCAGTGAAAAGAGATCACCTGATTTACCTGTTCTAAATAGAGTATGATGATGAAAAACTATCTCCTGGAGAATCTGCTGTGTACCTTTCTTATGCTGGGAACATGACTTTAAAAATATGTTTTCACTGGTAAACAATCCACCTTTTTTGACTTTTTTTTTTCTGGCTTATTGGTCTCTCTCTGCCTTTTCTGTATTTCAAGACTTTTTTCTGTTTTAGTTTAAAACCGCTATTGAACTGTACACAATATCTTGCAGTTATTTCTGGATGTTTTGCATAGCTTGGCCTCTTTCTTGCCAAGAGGAATTTTTGGCTATGTAGCATATTTTGTATCCCCATCCATCCCATCCGGCCCACATAACAGTCTGCTCTGAAACCATAAGCAGCTCGGGAGAAGACGAAGCAGCCATGTGCCTGCTCTAGTTTCTGCCAGTTTCTGGCATCTGGCTGTACCCACTAGCAGTAAAATGGTTCAAGCCACCTTTCCTTGCCTCCTTCTGCACCTTGATCTCTCTCTGAGAGAGATCAGTTATGTACTGAGCTTGGAGGTCCGCTTATTAACTTTTCAAGAACTCTCAGCAAGGAAATCCCCTGTGTACATCAGGTGTAAATACCACAAAACAAGAGAAGGATGTTTTGATGAAGTGAGGGTATTTTTTGCAGATTTCCTCTTTAGTGGCTTTTCACATTAAAATGCGTCAAGTGATAACACTTGAAAGGGTACAGTGATGTGTCACAGATATGAGAACAAAATGTTCTTTTTCAAGACATGAAGCTCTGTTTTTTCTACCCAATTGGTATTTTACCTTCTATTTTGTCCATAAAACCACAGTAAGCATGGCCAAGCGGAACAATTTTATCTATGTTATAAAATTGCCTTTTAAATGAAGGAAGGAAGATGTTTCAATCTCAAAAAAACATGGTATACTAAAACAAAACCAGAATATGGGTAGGGTTTACCTGATGTACTTATAATAATTTTTTTCTGATGTAATTTTAAAATTTTTCTGATACTCCTAATAGGATTTTAACAGTATCATTTGGAGAAAAAAAGTGTTATTTTCGAATCCCAAAAAATCCCAACAAAAGCTGCTCTATTGGTTATTAAAAACCCTCCACCCAATGCAAAACAGAATAAACAAAGGAAGCATAAAAGCACAAGGTTTTAAATATGTACTGTAAAGACTATTTACAAGGACTTTTTAAAAAATGTAATATTTGGGGAACAGTAATTATTTGTAGACTGCAAGGTTCCAGTAATGGAAATTTCCTTTGCTACATTCTTATGTACCCTGTCATTGTAGGTTTCTATGGATGCTTCAGACACTGTGTAGTGTTTGCATCAAGAAAGTTCTCTCCTTGCTTCTCACAGTAAGAATTGTACCAGTCTTTATTTCTTAAATAGAGAATTCTGAAGTGTTGATTTAACAATAAGAATACTTATGTTCCTTTATTGTACTAATGTTAAAGATTATCTCACTGTGAAAAGGTATTTTCCAAGTGTTAATGCTCACTGTTAGAGCATGCTGTGCTTGACTAAGAGCTTGTACATGCTCTGTGTACAGATGTGTTCTCGGAACTCTTGTAGTAAGAGTAGATTACGTGAGTGGCGACGTAAAGCAGAAGGATTGTGTGCTGTTGCTGAACACAGTGAAGGTCAGCAAAAGAGCACATGTTCTGCAGATAGTGGGACAGAAAGATACGCAGTGCACTTGTATAAGAAGTGGACATTTGTGTTGAGTTGTCTGATTTTGACGATACTTATGCTCCAGAGTGGAATGAAAGCAAAAGCATTTCCTGTGCATCCACCCATCTACCCTCCATCTTCCAAGTCAATCTAAATACTTCAATTTGATAAAATCAGAATATTTAATTATGTTTTAACTGATTGTTATATTTTCTAGTCTTATTTAATCACATTTCACCAACTATTAATCAAATGACACCATTTTTTTAGAATAAAATATAATTATCCAATTTCAAATAAACTAAGATGAAATATCTGGGTTATATCACAATGCTTTTTTAAGGTTTCCATTCGTAAATGATTTTTGTCAAAGGTAATGCATTTATGTGAAAGATTCTAGTTTTTATGAAGTTATACGTCCTAGTACTATTCACAAGATCTAGGCTGTTAGTACTACCAAAGGTCTGATAGATTATTTTACTATTATCTTGCAGTAGGTTTGCTACATTTAGCTTCTTATGATTTCGGATTATTGAGTCAGTCAGTGGGATTGCATCCTTTGCTAACCTATTGCCCATGTTGATTATTTTGCCAGATAAAAGTAGAGGTAAGCAAAAAAATTTCATTGTGTAACTTACGATTTACAAGTTTAGATGGTAATATTGGCTTGGACTTCTCAGGAGATGTCACATTCTCTTCATCTGTTACATACTCAAAATTAATAATAAACATCATTGCTACTCCCTCTTGATTTTTCACTGGAATTATGTGGGTGTTGCAAATGAAGGTAGATCCTGCAGATGGATTAAAAAAAAAGAAAGAAATATATAAATGGAAGGAAACATAATTTTTTTCACTTCAGTAAGTCTAGTTACACCAACAGACAGTGAAGAGTATTTATTTGAATTCAATAATTGAGCATCAAACATATTATTCTTTGATTTAAACAGTAATGTTTTCATAGAAAGAAATGCCACTGTTCATAATTTCTTGGAGCCTTACCTTTACCAAAAAGCGTCTCCTTTGAAATGCCAATTTTACTTTTTGGTTTCTTTTGTTCACTGGAAGTGCCTATATAGATGGACTTGTAATATGGAGACATTTAACACCAAAAGTAGAAAACTGAACACTGTTCCAACCACAGTCCTTGAGAAGAAAGCAGATCCTGATTCTTCTAAATGTTGAACATTCTTCAAGCATTTGGTTCTATTACACAGGATGAGTCATGCATTAAGTATTTATGGATGTAAATATACCAGTATTCTTATTTTAGCTCTCAGTCTTTTGGGGACGTTGGGGAAATGTTTAGATTTGTGTTAAAATTTTTATTTGTTAGTTGTTTTATACTTCATCACAAAAATCTTCTAAACTGTGCTAATAATTTTCAATAATTTTCAGAAGGGTTTGAATTAAGTGTTATATACAATTTGAAGTAGGAATTCAAAAATACCTTAGCTTTCACATGTGTGAAGCATACTCTGCCTATACTAAAAGTAATAGAGAGTGTAAACTTTCAATACCTCTGGTGCCCAGAATGTTCTTGTTTAAAAACCTAATTACAGATTTAAGGAGTTCTTTGTGTTAATTCTTCCACTATGGCTTTAGAAGTTTCAGTTGACAAGGTCCTTAGTTTTGATTTAATTCTTTCTCTTAATGTTACAGAACATAGTGGTTCCAAAAATAATGTGATTGCTGTAAGCAATACAATAATGTGCTAAAAATTTCATGCAGACACAACTGTGAGACGGGGTCTTTCTATGATAACTAGGGACTGGTTTAATGTACATCATCTGCAATTTAGGCACTCAAATGTAGTAATCACTGAAACTTGACAGCCTGTGCAGTTTGACAAAAACAGATCTTGATCTAGATTGTACACAAGTTTTTTTTTTGTTGTTTGTTTCCATTGAGGAGAGAGATAGTACAATTTGTATCATTACAACCAAGACCAGATTCTGGCCTCTAATATTTAATGCAGTACTTGCTATAATGTGGTATATATGGCAATTCGAGTTATGTATAAAATTGACATGCTGGCCTTTCAAGTTTTGCAGCTGTAACTTCCATCCATTTAATAAAATAGTTAAGCTGTGGCACTTGCCACAGTTTCCATGGTTACAAGCTCAATGTCTTTAGTAAACAGAAAATAAGCAATTTAAGACTGTTCCATTAGAGCTAAAAATAGAAATGCTGCAGGCCAACCATTGCAACACAGACTGGTTAAACAGAGGGGCTAGAGAGAATTCAGAATAATCTTTGTGGTTTTAGCTAACAAAATACATACTGAGTTCAAAAAGTCAAAATTATATTTATTGATTTGCTTGGAAGGAAATGATATGTATGGTTTTGACATGAAAATTTATAGGCTGAGCAGGTATTCCCCAATATCTGGAGGTGGGGCTTGGCTGAGGCATGCATGGCTTTGAATAACACTGCAGTGGATCAAAGGTTTGTCAGTATTTGCAAAGGATGATGATGAGGACACTTTAAAAACTTTTCTGCTTTTGAAGGCAAGGGTGTTTCAGCTTTTGAAATGCTTCCCACAGTGCTAACTAATGACACTATTTCCCATTTGTGTAGAACATTCCTCCCTAAAGAATTTACAAACCTCATTTGTACTGTATCTAGGGATTTGCATCTCTGGGGAGATGCAGGAGTTGTTTAACAGTCCACAGCTTAGGAACATGGCAAAAAGAGCAGATGATTAAAAGTTTAAGCTGTATGTAGATATATTTCAGGAACAAAAAATAGGAAAGTTTCATGTGTGGTTTTAATTAAGCATGGTTGCTTTGAAGACCAAATACACCAGACTAGTCAAGTCCACTGTAGTTCATTAGTCTAAATTTTTCCAAGAAACCCAGGCTTTTTAAGAGGAAAGGAATATTTACGTTTTTTGTAATACTGAAAGTGGAATGTGGAAGTTAACCAAAATATAATGACAGTCGCAGTCACTGTTCCTGACATTTCTAGTATTTTTCTTTAGTACAGACACTGCTATCTGCTATACACTTCTCAGTATCTAATTCTATTGAAGGGACAATAAGGAAATACAAAATTCAAAATACCAAGGAATATCCTAATATGATTTAAAAAGAAGAGATGGGTACAAAGAAATAACATTGACAAACTCAAAGATAAGCTTTGATTTGTTAGAGTTGATAGCAATAAAGAAATAATAAGAAGCTTGTTTACAAACAATCTTATTCAGTATTTGCACTCTGGCATCCCACTGCTCTTCATTGCACTCAGCATGTTTTTCCTGTTTGGTCTCTATGCTGAATATTTCAAAAGTAAGACATGCTTCCACTGAGCAATAAAAATGGTAATGTAGTTTTTGGAATTTGCATTTCTTATCTAACAGCACCGGGCAAGTGGATGATTTAATGAGAACAACTAGGAAAATAATACCTTCATAATTAATAAATTCAATAGCCAGCAATACATCTGAATTTTCTCATGATTACTCCTGAGGAGTAATCATGAAATATACCTGTTTTGCACTCTTGTTTTCATCATTGGAGATGATAGAGGACAAGTTAGACATTTTCTTATCAGCTTGAATTCCATGGTTATAGGGACTTGTTTACTTTTATTTAAGACATTGTAAAGCCCACTGTTTCACCTAGTTAAATTAGTGGAAAAATAATCATATGGGAAGAACAGATTTCACTCCCCTCTTTGCTGGGTGGATATGATTCCATTGTTATGTATTCAATAGTATGATTTCACAAGACCACACAGCCTTGTGTGAAACAAGTAACTGCTAAAATACATACACAAGTGACAATAAATATTTCAGAAATATATACCCTACTATAGGGTATAGTAGGGTTATACAAGGATCTATTGCACCATTTGAGCAATTCTGATGAAGGAAAACCTCTATATCTATCTGTCTGCATAGTGTTTAAAGATGACTTGCTTCAAAAGATCAGTACAAGGCAGGCACATCAAGCCAATTAATCTGGTTCATAAACATTTTTTACATTTTCAGTGATCATGTATGGAAGAATTTTGGGCAGATTTTTATCAGACTGCATCTTCTAGATATAACTGCATTCATTTATTAGAATTGTGGTAGTTCCACTTACAAACAATCTGGAGAAGACAATGCAGCTAATACAACAGTGAAGACACTCCAAATTCTCATATGAAAAACTCTGACAAGTAAACTTTGAAAAATGACAAACCCAAACAACTAATTTGATTCAGCCTTCCTGGGAACAAAATCTTCACAGGCCATTTTATATGCCAAGCTCAAAGGATCTCTGAAAAATGAGGCATTTAGGTAATTGTCCTAATTCTGAAGAATTGCCATGGTTCACAAAACAAGAACCTTTCAAAATTCATCACGGTTCTACAGGATGGTTCTGGAATCCTCTTGCCCTGAATGGGTTTTACAGGTGCTATCTGCGTTTCACCATATAAAAATTTAGACTCCTGCACTCAGTACAAATTTGTGGACAGCCTCCAGAAGGCAGAGACTGGTTTCAATATATTTTGGAACCAATCTTGGCTCCGTGTGCCAAAGAATTTATGACTTCTCAGATATTTTTTGTTACTAGAACTGCTGTAGACAACTGACTAGGGCTATAGAAAGAAAAATATTGAACATGTCCTCTGAATGCATGTAGAAATTTCTGGGCAGAGTGATCTCATACCCAGGTTTCCTGAGATTGTGATAATTTTTTACTTCTACAACCTACAGGTGTAGTAGTGTAGGTATCTCTACAATCCATAGCCACATCTGCTCATTTAAAACTGAAGATAACAAAGAATAAATCAAAACATAACAAAGAAAGAGCCAACAACAGCCTGCCTACTAGAACAAGACCAAACACAGTCAAAAAATAGAGGCAGAGATACTCTGCATTTCCAGATCTCGAGCATCCTGTTTGCTGTTTGCCAGACAGCTCTGAATGAAACATGTCTGCAGACCACAATGTTATGGTAATACAGGGACAAGAGACAGATACTGGATATTCTTTGCACTTTCATAAATAATCACTATTTTTATTTTGGAAATAAATACCCTCCAGTTCCCTCAATAGGATTCTCACTTTGTCATCAAAAGAAATGTTCAAAATGCCTTCTCTCAGAGGCATAAACTTAAAACTACCAATTATGGTAGAAATGCAGTTAAATATATTTTATATTCGATTGTGTACTCAGCTTTGTCTTAATTCTATCACCATTTTACTGAAACGGGGCACAGAAAAGTCCACATAGTTCCTGTTTTGTTAGTAATGCAGCGAAATGTTGTTTTCATAGATTCTTTTTTGACTAGTTACTGTGAAATTATTAGAGTGTGATAGCTATTATAATACATAAAAACTTAATATTGCTCTGTTAAGTAATAGTTGACTTCTGTAAATGCAAAGAATGCTATGCATTCCAAAACATAAGCAATCTTATTTTGCTATTCTATGTCCATGTTTATAGCCTTCTTTGTCCTTTCATCATATCATGGCTTTTGGGTTTTGCCCAATATTAATAAGATCTACGTTGGGGAAAGAAAAGAGAGATAATATGAGGGTGAATTAATGTGGAAGATCAGAAAACCTTCTCTATCTCTGCCTGTTCATAATGTAATCTTCATCTTTGGGATGAGGAGCCAAAGCATGGCTTTCTACTGACACCTAAACTTCACAAATTCAGTATCCTCTTCCTTCCTAATGGCCAAAACTCCCCATCACTTTCTACTTCTTTCAGCATGGGAATGGTCTTGGAAAGGTGTAATACTTTTCTAGGCAGGACATAAAGGGAATTTAATGAAATTAAATTTATGTGCTAGTCTTGGAAAAGGAGATACTGTCCTGCTTTGTGCAGACATTCAGGAAGGCTGAGATGGGGAGCTTTATCCACCATGCTCAGCATACAAATAGTAACAAGCTCCTTAGGGACCATATGAAATGCAGTTGATGAAAGTCTTGTTCTCTAGCCTAAACTGCTGTTTATAATCCATTTTGTCACTAAATGCTGGCAGATAAAGCACATAGACAAGCTTTTAATATGGAGTGTGGAAGAGTCACAGGAACTGTGAGGTAGAGGAATTACTTGGAAGGCAAGGTGGGAGGGGGGATACAATATCTTGTGAAATAAAGCTGCTGCTTGCACAGAGCTGCTAAGATTTTCACATTCCTGAAATGCCCTAAGAATTGGGAGAATATTCATATTTTATACAGCTTTGTGTGAGATGTAATTCTGGCTTTATTTCCTGCTGTTCCATAGCTACTTTCAGCCAAACTTTAAAAAAATTAATAGAAGCCAAAACCTTTGTTTTTCCAATGCGTTGTCAAGGTTCTAGTAAAATTTTAAAAACTTATTTTAGAAAATAAATACTGTGAATGGTGCAGAAGAATGCACCTGAAATTGACTGGTTGTAATTTATTAATGAGACCAGTATAGCAAAGCATTTTGTATTCATGAAAGATTGCAGACAAAGAAAAAGAAATTGAAAGAAAAACAGTGCCCAGGGAATATTTGCTCTGCTTTGTGTGGTTTTTGTGACTTATCTGTGAAGAAAGTCCTTTCTTTTATGCTTAAAATTCAGAAGCCTATTTACCCCCACTTTGAAGTCCACTCTAAGCAAACACTGTGTTAGGTGATGTTTAGTTGGCATTTAAGGACAATTGCACTGGGGATGTCTATTGAATATTCAAGCAAAGCCAGTTTGTCAAATAATGAGGCATGATGTGTGTTGTGATGTGGGGACTCAACATGACCAATCAAGGACTGAAAATCCAATTCTTTCTGTTTCTATTCAAGCATAAGCCAGGAACAATGCAGTATGTCATAAGGAATATTGTTTTAAACAATGCAAAGTTTTATGTTCTTTCTAAAATTATGCTAAGAAGTCTATTCCTGTAATGCTGTGTTGGAAAGAGGCATGCAAAATTTCACATGGTTTTATGCTAAAGGGCTCCTTTAACAGCAAATACCTTTGCAAATCTATTTTTCTGTTAACTAAAACTAAGATTTATTAACAGATTTTCACAGCTTAGTCTTCTTGTTTATACAATACAAATGAGTGGAAGAAGGACTGAATCTGCCCTGAGAATATTTCCCAGCACTTTGTGATGTAGAACTATGTCTCTAGAGACAGATACCACATAATTACTTGTTCAATTCAGTAACAAACCCATGAGAAAGATATTGGACAAATGCTTTTGTCTGTTTGTACCTGAAGCTTTTTGAATCTTTGCAATTAGTGTAATTTATTTAGACCTTTGGAGACATCTGATTTGTAAATACCTTATTTAAATTTTGTCACAACTGTGGCTTATAGGAATGAATTACCTTTGGATGTTCCTTTCTTTCCTGCCCAGCATTTGTTATGTAGCTGCACACATAAGGAATAGGAGAAAACTTGATACTAAGACTAAAGATGATTATATTGGTAGGCACAAAAAGCATCTATTCTGGGAATCCCAGTTTGCATTGCAATTGCTGCCTGCTGCTGCCCTTCAATTGGTAGTACTGGTGTAATGGGGTTACTGGTGTGTATATATATATATATATATATATATATATATATATATACTGGTAATTGGTGGTACTGGTATAATTTTACTTTCTTCTAAAGGTGTTAAGACTGAGACATGAAAAGGATTTTAATCAAACCAGCATTAAAAATGAATGAAGAAATTAAGGATAACTCAAAGAAACTCTTGATCCCATTTTCACAATTGAATTAGTAGATAGCAGCCCCATAATATTAAACTGTGTCTCATAAATTTCCATACAGAACTTTGGGCAATGGGTTATACAATTCTCTTTATCTTTCACCTGTATCTTCTGAGCTGTATGTCGCCATTTTCCAATTCCATCTGACTGAAAATGAGCCACCGTGAGTGGCTCATGCTTCCTATATCTGTGTGATTGTCTATTCTGAAAGACTCAATGCAGAGAACAATTAAAAATAGATGTTAGATTGAAATGTATTATATCCCTTTTCAATTGACTACATATGTTTAAGGGGGATGGGTAGAGACAAGAAGAATGTATTTGGCTGACATTTATTAGGGACCTTACAGTGATTAAATGAGACCTACTTCCTCTGACATTTCACTCCACCCTCCTTAGCAAATATTCATTCTGTCACTGAAATTGTTGCTGATACTAAGATTTGATTTATAGGACCATTTAGATTTTGTTAGGTATTAACTTACACTGTTTAAAGGTGAGGGAAGAATTGTTAAAGTAACAAACTAAGAAAAAAATTGACCTCTGGAAACTGTGGACATGTTCATTACTGGACTGGCAAATATGAATATCTATTTGCTTTCCTTTTAATCCCATTTGTAATATAATTAAATTGACAGATAAATGCTGTTCAAATCCTCATTCCAGCATTTCTTAGGCTACTGGGTTGCTGAAATTGTTGCTAACATCCTAATTATAATATCTACACCTACACTAATAAGCTATGGTGATTAATTGAAATGTTGAAAACATTTTGTATGGGAGGAAAATTTCCTGCTTTGTTGTTTAAGCTTATCTATAAACATGTATAGAAGATACAGAGCAGTTAACTATTTGGCAAGGAATGAAAAAATGAAATTAGGTGAAAAATACACAAGCAGTGACATGTGCATAAAGAAAAGACCAACAAAAAAAGCATAGAGTGAAAAATGTTGAAAACTGTACATGGAAGGTAAAGATTTGTTGAGATTCCAGGCTGCCTGTAGAATAATTCTATTGAAACCACAGCTGGGCCAGAAATTGCAAGATAGGCTTTCTTCTTTCTGATTCTGCTCACCTTAAAAACTACATTTGAGTTTTGTCAGAGGGGTTTTGTCAGGAACCTAGAATGAAGTCAGGAGGCCTGGTTCTGACAGTCAGTCTTGAACACTCAAGCTGATCTTTCTCAGAGGTGCACTCTTTGTACATACATAATGGAGGGAAAGCTGGATCTGAAATAGTTTTCTGGATGAGTTCTCATTACTAGAGGTTTGGAAAGAGGGTATGCAAAAACATGAGTGTTACTTGGAATTTTCCAGCCCCTAAACCTAATCTAAAATCTCTTACATGTTGTCTTTTTCTTCCAAAAGTATGTAGCAAACAGTGTTACTTCTGAAAAGCAATGTCTCTGAGTTGTTAATGGGGATATTTCTGTCTCTGCATATGCAGTTGAACATTTTGGGCCCAGATCCCTGCACCTGTGTAAGGTTTCTGAGTGCATTGCACGCTGTATTACCTGATACTAAGAAGTCAGACATGGAAGGTCAAGGCAGATTGCACAAAGGGGTACATCTATAAAAAGAACTTAATTATTAAGCCTGTAAACCCCTTTCAAATCAGTTGTCAAATAACTGAGGAAGATTTTTCATTCTTTTGTGTTGTATATGTTGCAGACTGTGTAAAAGAAGCAAATCCAAGTCTTCGAGTCTTATTTGCTTAGTATAAATGCTTCTTTTGCAGACAACTTAATGAATTTCACAATTGAAGATTTTAACAGGGAAACATTGCAAACAGTGCTATTTTAGAAAGAAAAAAACTGAAATATTTCACTGAGAAATTTTCAAAATTAATTATTTACTATTTTTAAAGGACAATATTAAAAAGTGATTTTTTTTCTACATCACACATGATTCCTGTGAGATAAAATTTTTTGAAATGTGTGTTTTACTGAAAATATATTAAGAAGTAATTTTCAGGATTAACAGTGAATAGCAAATCCCATTTTCTCAACTGTGTGATGCACTTGAACTGAGGTCTTTTTAAAAGAAGATTTTTTTTTAGATACCACGGTGTGGATATACTTGACTAGTGTTTTCTGTCTATTAACAAAAGATAACTCAGAATGTAATATCTTAAAACATAAATCATTCCAATGTGGGACAGGAATAAAAAATTACCAAAGTCCAATGTCATTGGACTTTGGTCAGTACCAATTGAGAAGGGTCAGTGATGAAATATCAGATTCATCTCTAAAATTGAAAAGGTGGGTTAAAAAAAACATAATAACTTGGCTCAAATAATAATAATGCAGCACTATGTTTTTAGTGGTACCAATAGGCATTTGTATTAGTTTAAGCAATTTTCAATAATTTTTCAGACTTTGTTAAGACAATTTTATTTAGAGAAGGAGGAATTACATTATTCAGCAGAATTCTGTGCAATTAGAATAGGTTTGAAAACAACTGGATTTCATTATGAAAATGCTTTGATTTTTTTTTATTTACATTTTCAGTAAGCTTATTTAAATCATTGCACCAAACAAATACCAGAGGTATAGTTCAAGTTGAAAAACATTGGTAGGACACATTTTCTCTCACAGTTTTCAACAGAAAAATAAAGAATTGCAGAATCCCAATGCCTGTTTAAATACATTTTGTGAAAATTTCAAATTTAAATATACCTTAAACATAAATCTTTGCAAAAACAATGAGGTGAGAAATAATGGCTCTAATATCTTATTTTTAGTTAGTTGGCCAAGGGTTAGCAAATATTTAATTACATGTGCTAAAATTAAAGATGTCTTTTTTTTTACTTTTCCCTCTCAATTTTTCTCTATTTCCACCTCTCTAGTTCTTTTTTTCCTCCTAGATATTCTTTTCTAAACCCTCATTAAAAGCTATGCACCTCTGGGCATTCAACTGAGAAATGTCTTATTATGTTCATGAGAAAAGGGATCTCAGGTTTGTTGAATATTGCCCATCTTGCAGAAAATGTGCAGACTAAGACTTTTTTTGTTAAAGTAACCTCATTTATTTTCCCAAATTAAACTACATAAACTATTTTAAGAACTAACTGGATAATTTGAAAAGCAGAATGGAACAGAAAAAAAAACCAAAAAAAAACCAACACCAAACCACAAAATGAAACCCACAAAATCCCTCCCAGAACTCCATTTTTGTAATATGTTACATTTATTCAAGGTATTGGTCCAGAATACAAAATGAAGTAAAAGAGTGATCCAGATTCTGTCCTCACTGACACTCTGCCATTTCAGGGAGAGTATGGGGTTTTTTTGTGATACAGTTATTAAAATGTATCAAAAAGAAGAAATCATTAAATGGCCATACAGTATGAAGGATGATACAGAAAAACAGATCAACAGCAGGTACCCTGAGGCAAAAGGGAAATGCTGTCATTTCTGCAAATTTTCACAAGTGCAATGTACATTCAGTTCCATTGGCCAGGTGGAAGGAGTACCTAAATATAGGCTCTTTTCTTATTGAAATCATACCCCTGGAAAATCATACTCATGGAAACATATCTTTCCTGATATTTTCTAAGTAAATTGATCATGAGTAGCTTGAAATACACAACCCCAAGCTTGTAGAAAAAAAAAATTATGTCATAGTATACAGGGCTAGATTAAAAGTCATTGTGTGTCTTACAGTGCTTTACTGTAATCCAGAAAAATGTATCTAAAGGGGAAGAATGGCCAGACACAAAATGAGGGATTCTTCTTGCATGCAGTAGCTATTATAAGGTCATGATAACAGGGACAATGTAGAAACCCTCTTCAGTGGGAAAGTCAACCCGGAAATCTGGTGGAAGTAGTCAAGCTACTTGAATCATAAAACAAATGGACTTACCCTCCCAGGACAAAAAAAGTAGTGGTATTTGGGAGTTCTTTTCAACACAAAATCATGGGATTTTGAATGCATATTAATAAATGTGGTGGGAGGTCTATGTACAGAAGGTTTGTGAAACACACTAGCAAAATATTAAACTTCTTGTAAAAAGAAAAAGAACTTGTTTCCTGGTGCAAAATTTTTCAAGCCAAACATAATGTATTTTTAATTCAAGTTCTCATTAGAACTGATAAATATTAATAACTTACTGGACTAGAAATTCACGGCTGCCCTAGGGGTGGTTTTCATGACCTGATTGCAATCAGTTTTGACAAACAAAGAACAATCCCAAGCAGTAAAATAGTGGTCCTTCTAAATGGGTAATTTTCTATGGTTGAGAAAAATATAAGCAGAAATAATTGGGAGGAGAAGTCAGACAAATACATGAATGAAAAACTGCAATTCTTAATGAGAATGTTAAATAACTAAAGAGTACCAGTTCAAAAGTGCTGAAGATCTTAGCAAGTCCATCTGCACTGAGTGCAAAAGTAAGGGTAACAAATAGGGATTAAAAGCTATATAGTGAATGGAGAATAGAGGAAGTAAAGACACATCTCTGGAAACTGAGAGGTATGGAATGTCTCAAGTGGACAGAGGAATGTGACAACTAAGGAGACTAATGAGAGTAAGTGAATACTCTCATTAGTGAATACAAGAAGCCAAAAAATAGCTCCAGTAATGGGAAGAAATTCTTTACTGTGAGTGTACTGATGTTCCGTAACATGTTGCCCAGAGAAGCCATGGATGCCCCATCCCTGGGGTGTTCAAGGCCAGGCTGGATGGGGCTCTGAGTAACCTGTTCGAGTGGAAGGTGCCCCTGCCCATGTCAGGGGGATTAGAAGGAGAAGCTCTCTAAGGTCCTTTCCAACCCAAGCCTTTCTATGGATCTATGATTGTGCCAACATCCATAAAAGGGATACTGTGGCAATGAAATGACTGCATGGTAGTGAAACTGACATCAGTTGTAAGCAAAATAAGGAAGGCAACCTGTGATGTTAGATTAATTTAAGAAAGAATACCTGACAGGAATGTAATTAATGTCACCCTTTGTGGTAATGCAGACATTCTTAATGGACAAGAAATCTCTTTTTATATTTATATTCTTTGTATAAAAACTCCAACCAAGTAGTCATTACAGACATATGCATTTGTAAGGTAGTCTACTGATTTTTATGCAATGTTCTAATAAAGTAATAGAACTATAATTGCAAAAAAGCTCATTACATGGTTTACAAATTGTCTGAGAGCTTCTGAAAAGTCATTAATGGAGAATGACAATTCAGTGCCATTTTCTAGTGGAAGTCCACAGAAATTACCACATAGCATTAATTTGCTTTGCCAAGATCTGAAGAAAATATAAAATCCTTCTATGAAATGCATGGATGCTTCATAAACCAGTTATGCAGTGGCTAATGATGTGCTAATGAGTCAAAATAGAAGCATTTAAATTATTCTGTAAGTGGGACATAAAATGCAAAAAATGCAATATTAAATGGTAGATTTAGTCAGACAGTTAAAGAACCAGGGCATGTAGGCTGAAATGTAAAAAGATAGCTATAGCCTGGAATGTTCTATCTCACAAAAGAAATAATAGGACAATATGTAAGAATGGTGAACAGAGCCTGAATAAAGAAATAGAATAAGAAGTCAACCTTTCCCTATATATATGGCACTTAGGGGACTAAAACTGGATTGTTGCATACAATTTCTGGCATCTGAATTCTAAAAGTCCATTGAAAAAATGGAAGGGGGCATAAAAATGACCAGAGGAATAGCATTCTTCAGAATGGTGCCACTGACATCTTTGAGATGTCAATCTTTGTTGTTTAGTGAAAAGTGGTTTGAGAAGTGACTTGCATTACAATCAGTAGCTTCATGGAAGGAGCGCTGAATACTAAAGAGATGTTGAGTCTAGCAGAAAGAACCTGAATGTCTAGAAGTTAAAGCAGATAGTTCAAGCTGTATCCTCTGGATACAGAGGGTCAGAGGAAGCAGTGGTTATCTCTCTCTTTTTGTTTTTAAATCAAGACTGGAAGAAACAGAAAAGTCCTTTTATTCAACAAAACCACCTATGTAACATTCATCTTCATAAAATTCTAATGTTTCTTCTCAATATCTCATTTCAATCAAGGAGGAATTTAATGCTTACTGTCTCAATTTTGCTCTGAATATACAGTGCTCCACAAACGAAGATGCTGCTTCTGTCCGTCCTGTACTTGGAATTAAAATTTCATATGCTCTCATTATTCAATTGGTAAAATTTCAAAAGCTATTCATGATTTTTTCAGATTACAGTGTTCTGATCTAAGTAAGATGTGGAATCCCAGTGGAAGCAAGGCCAAGTGACATGGGAAGAATACAGAGAATACACTTGGCACTGTAGGGAGACATTTTGTGTGGGCAAACCTCAACTGGAGGTTTGACCAATCCTGATAGATCCCTTCCTATGCAGCATTCTATGATTCAATGATTCCATGAGATCCCATTTGAGCATGTTTTGGCACATCCATTTGTAATTGTAGTGTAGCAGTGGATTAAATTCACAAAGCATGATTCCTAATCTCTTCCTCTCTCCTGCTGATGGACATAGCAGCAGATGGCTGTGGATGCACATGCCTGTATTTCACTCAGATACATCAGCAGTGCTAAGTCAGTACTCTCCAGGGCAATGTGTGTGGAGGTGCTGTGCCTGTTTTTCTTATTTTCTCCTCATCAGCAAAGGGCAGCAGCTCCCAACACTGACCCTCCCAATAATGGTTGCTGGAGAATGTGTTTCAGTGGGCTGCATTCATTGCTCAAATAGCAGTTTCCTGTCTCCTTTAGGAAAAAGGCATAGGACAGATGGTGATGCAGGGTGAAAGCACTGCCAGTGCAAAATCATTATCATTAAATGATAATGATTATCATCTTCCCACAAATAATACATATTTATCTGTGAAAATGAAATCTCCCTTGTGAAATGTTAGAACTCTCCTTTGCAATAATTCTTTTAGAATAAAAGCTCCTTTTATCTACTAGCAACTCCACCTGATTAACTATGAGCGTAACTGTTCCTGGACATGGCAGTGGAATTTATTCTTTATTTTTGAAAGTAAATCCAGCTTAACATCCCCTAACCTTCACAGAAAGCTCATGTTCTTAGGTTGGAATCGTGCCCTTAGTATCCATACTTGATGGCTTCACATGATGTCCTGACTACCCATATGTATGTCCATCTGTTAGGCTGGCATGGTGCCCTCCCACAAGTTGCTGGACTTTGGCCCTAGGACACGGCTGAGGACTCAATGCTTACTTAAATACTTATGTGACTTCCTGTCTGTGTGGGCGTGTGCGTGTGTGCTGTAACCCTCCTGCTTCTAATGGACAGGATGGAAGGTATTTGCCTAATTTGCTTCAGGCAAAACACTCTAAATGTAACCCAGAAGAACTTTAGATAGGGATGTTTTTGATAGAAAAATGGTAAGCAATTCCATGGAGTGAGTTGGATTTTCCAAGCTGGGTATGTAAATCTAAACAGTTTACTAGCAAAGCATTACTTTTTCTTAGGAAGAAATGCAAATCCTACAGAGGGGAAAAAAAAGTCAGTGGTAAATAGTCATTTTGAGACAGACCATTAACAGAAACAAGAATGAAGTTTTCATGTGCTAAACACTAAATGAAGATGGGTTTAGAAAGGTATCCTTCCTGAAAGAGATAGAATTTTGAAAGTTTTCACATAGTGTTTCATCTTGCTTATCATGATTTTACTTTGCTAGCTTTGTTTTACAAGTTGAAAAATTGTGCTTTTCTTATCAACTGCTTCTGGGAGGCATCTAGTTCATAGCACACATCCAGGCTCAATCCACATAAAGAAAATGTGCAATTCCAAAGTCCTGTCTCTGCAAACCCTAGACCTATTGACTCAGGCTCTCCTCCAGGAGGTGTTCTGCCTGCTGTATTTCCTTTCTATCACACATGCATGCCTCCTCAGAGATCCTATTAGGCTGCAGATCCCTTAACATCTCTTGTCAAATTTACTACACAGCACACACAGTTTTGACTTCTGATTTACCACTGAGACAATAGAGGAAAGGAAAAATATAGATGCTGTAGAGGATTTTCTGGGGCAAAATCATTTAAAACCCAAATGAATATTTTTGCAAAGGAATACAATTTTTCCTGAGATATATTTTCTAATGTTTCCTGGAAGATGAAACTTTGGTTACTGCTGACAGAAAGACTGTGCTCTGCCTCACAAACTCTCGTGGGAGGCTATGGCACATTCACCCCACTCACAAACCTTTCTGTAGGAAAATGAATGAATAAGACTCTGAGTTTAAGGTCTTTTGTTTGTCATCTTGACTTTCAGTTTCCTGTAACAGTCCATCAGCTTTGCCTGGACATCTGTTTCAAATGCCTTACAGTAACTTGCTTAAGACATAACTTGCTTCAGGTACAGTGCAAAGTGGAATTCATAATACTAAATGATGCAGTGTTAACAGCCACAGCCCACTCTTGTCAAACTGCATGTTCCATGTGCTGGTTCTTAAGACAACTTTTAGTTTGTTTAGGTATCCGTGTGAGGAATGAATTCTGCTTATAATTTTGTTCTTTTTTTAATGGGCTAAATTGTAATGAAATCCTGGCTAATGATCAAGAATAAAAAAAGTTGATGCTAAGTCATCATGTATCCAGTCTTGAAAATAGCCTTTTAGCAGAAACCTGTCAAATATAAGTCAAAGCATATTTATCTCATAATATAATTTAAACCTTGTTGATTTGGAAGTTTAATAACTCTAGACATTGGTTATTTTTCAGCTTGTTGAAATGACGACCCTTAGCAAATGAGCAATGGTTACTACTATTTTCCAAGCATCTCCACTTTGGATTTGTTGCTTCTATTGAACATCATAAAAAGTAGGGATGTGTGACTTACATGGGACTTCTTAACTCATGTAAATTGGTGCCTGGCAATTTTAAGGACTTCAGTGTTTTATCTATAGAGTGCCCTTGAACTTACACATATTGAAATTCATGCACAGCACACATAGTATACACAAAGCACTGTAAGGTCAAGATTATCTGATGCCTTTTATTGTGTAAATGTCCTGTTTTCAGCTGCATTGTTCAGCTCGAATTTTTTGATTGATTTTTTTTCTTCCAAAGCTCTACCTTTGTGGGAGTGTTGTAGAATCAGTAAGTTATTAATCATAATAAGACAAGAGGGCATTTATGATGAGGAACTGGAAACAAAACTTAACTTCAGGTATTCTGAATTATCTTCTACAGGTTATGGATGTATCTCAGGGAAACTGGTCCTAATAGGCAATAATTAAATACCCTCTATGAATTATTGAATAATTTATTCAGGATATGCAAGTTAAAAAGCAGTTAAAAAGAAAAGAACAGTACAATAATAATAAGAAACATGAGTGCAGAAAATAACAGTCAAAACTTCACATTAGAGCTTCATCATAACATTCAAGTTTGGTAGATGAACTCCAGATTTCTTTTCTTAAATGACTGAGATTATTTTTTTAAGATTTAATGAGTTGCACAGACTTTATGTCCTGATTGAGTCACCTTTACCACAAGAAATTAAAATGTGTAAATTACATTCTCTCCATGTAATTTCTGACAATTTTTAAATGGTCTATTTATTTAAAGGTAATAATTTTTTAATATACACAATATGCATTTTTCTGTGGGGTGAAACCATTACAGTCTATTGTAAGCTCATCCTTTTCAAATTGCAGTAGATAAATCTGTGGTAATCTCCTTTGCAAGTATGCCATAGAACATGTTATAAATACCACAAGAAGGGCAAAATTTACTGTGCAGTAAAGGTCAAAGTGATAAAACCAATAAAGGGTATAATGAAGCCCATTGGCTGTGATTCAGCTGGACACTTAAGCAGATGACAATTTTTTAGCTTGTGAGAAGTCCCATTGATTTAAGTGTCCTGCTGAATATGTCAACAATTTGGGCTTTGTGCAGTACTTTGTTTATCTTTATATTATTTAAATATTACAATTAAAATCTTAGCTTTGTGCAAATATCTGAAATGACAGTGGCAGAACTGAAGTATTGAAGTATTTACTAAGCCCCTTGTGAATAAGAGAAATTAATGAAGATTTAAAAAAAATATTTAGGAAATAAATCCATCCATATAAACATGTAATTGGAAGTCAAATTTGTATTCCTGCCCTGGTTTTTTTCTACTGTTGAAAAACTTGTAGTTAGGAGTTTGCTCCTCATATTTAATTTTTACTTTCATCAGGCATTGACTTCAGGAAAGGCAGAGACAGGTGGGTGAAGCCCTCCCCGTTTTCAGTGCAGCCCCAGAGCCTGGTGAGGCTCAGTCTCTGAGGCAGGATCGTGGCCGTGCCCTCCCTGAATGCCCCTGTGCCATGTTGATCAGCAGAGTATCTGCGCTTCGGCACACAGCTCTCTGTGCTTGCTCCAGTCTCTCTGCTTCTCTTTACAGCTCATTCCGTATGTCCCTATAAATCTGGATATGAGGAAACTGTAGTGATCCCTTAACTCAGAAGAAAGTCATGCTTTGTGCCCCAGGGCAAAGTGATATCAAATCAAGTCTACTGGTGTCCATGCAGCAGAAAATTTAATTCAGTTCAAGGTTTTTTGAAATCAATTTCAGTATCTGAATGATGAGCTTGATTTTCTTTTTGTTATAACAGATCTTGAATGAATTGCTCTTGGTCTGTCAAATGTGAGACAGGATTTCATACCCATGCTGTGCATTTTCAAAACCAATGTCACAATTGCTTTGTGTCTCTCTCATGATTCTAAACTAGGCTAAAGACTGGCTGAAAGTTATTACAGAAATATTTTCATTTGAGAGAAATGAAATTTCATTCATCTTCATTTTTGATTAATGTAGAAATTTCATTACATTATCTAAGGAGAACTTCTTACTTTTTCTTGGAAATAGAACCAAATAAATGTAACAAATAATTTTTTTGGGGGGTAGACTCTTTTAAATGGGAATTACTAAACTGCTACAGGGCCAGGTGTAAATTGTAATTTATTTATCCCTTCCTTGTATTTGCTGGATTCTTTGGTTGTGCTTCATCTCTCATAATGTAGTAATTCAGTGAATTGGCAAAGTACTGTACAAATGTTTCAAAAAACCCTAAACCATCCAAACTTACTATGGTTGAGGAAACTAAATAATTCTCTATGCATTGTTTTGATACAGATCTAAATAAATGTTTCCATTTCTTCTGAATGGGAAAGTATAAATTTGGACTGTCTTTATTAAACATTAAAATTTTTCCATTAATTTTCTCGTCTCCAAGAAATTTTACATTAGCTTCTTTTAAACAGGCTATATATATAGTATACACGTATTTTGTATATACAGTATAAATGTATTTGTGTGTGATTGGGCTTCCTTCAGTTTTATTGTGTTTTTGTACCTGAGACTAACAGCAAAATACTGATTTTAGTAGATTGTACCTGTGCTGTACAGTTGTAAATAATGTCAAAATTTGCATCCCTCAATTAGGATAAAAGTTCTGGTTGGGGTGAAAATTCTCTCACTGTAAAACTCAGGCTGTTTTCTTTTGTTGAGCAACTCTGAAGTCAGAAGGCTCAAGTGCAGGATGACTCTAGAATAAGTATATAAACTCTTTTGAAGAAACATTATTTCACATCAGAAAATGCAAGTCTATGTACTTTTGGAGTAGCACATCATTACTCTTCCCATGTTCAAGTTTTTTTTGTGGTCTGGCTAATCTAGTGCTGCTACTGCAATGGACTTCTAAAATTCCCTTTCAACCCTGTGCTGCCATTTGACACCCAAGAAGAGCAGAGAGAATAATTTCACTAAATCATAACTAGTAAGGGAACCAAAGATGTGGATGAAAGTAGAAATCAATCTTACATGAGAAAAAAGATTAGGAACACAGCATGTTCTGCAAGCCAGCAGTTCTCAGGCTCAAAGAGAAGTCTAGCAAGCATTACAGATTGAGTTGTCTGGAAAAGTCAATGGAAAAGAAAAGAAAATCCTCTCTCCTCCTTGCCAAAGCCTATTGCCTAAACCGAGGTAAGCATTAATCAAAATTAAAGTGTGTCTGCAAAGTAAAAAGTCAGTTCAGATCCAACTCAAAATATATTCTGCTAATCCATCCATTACTCATGTTAGCATGCTAGCATGCCCAACTCAATTTTTATGCTTTGCTGGAATTTGCTATTACAGATTGATATTAATTTAACAAAAACACTTTGTAGGTTATTATTTTACCTTGTTTAAATTCCCATTAAATAAATATTTGAGGGGTGGTGCAACAGACCATAGAAACACTTTCATGGTAATTCCTCCCCAAAGAATCTAAAAATGATATTATTTGCCCATGAGGTTTCCTTTAAGTGGTAGTAAAATGCATGCAACAAAAACCCTATTTAGGCATTTGCTGGCATTCCCTTGTTGCTAAATTGTATTTTAAAATAATAATTGTCATGGCAAGGTTTTAATCAGCAGTATTTTAGACTATGTTATATACATTTTAGTCTTAAAAATTTCTGTCATTGGATGACACCAGTGAGAGTACAGAAAGTTTAGTTCATGAGTTTTGTTGCAATGTAAAATATGTGCCTTTAAGTTGTTACCACCACAAATGATATCTGAAGTGATATTCTGTGTCAAGTTTTGACAAAGATTGAAGTTCTGCTCCTTTCAGTGGTACTACAGATGTGGAATTACAACTGAATTTTGCCTGTAATGCTCTCCTGAAACAGGAGGCTTTAAGTAGCAGAACTATGCAACTCCTTGAGTAGCAAAAGTCCAAAAACAGACACTGGCATGCAAGAAAGCTTCATTCTTTTCACCTTCTATCTGACTTTTTGATAATATGAAAATTCATATTCATTTGTTAATATAAAAATTCATAAAAGACATAAATATGTCTTGTAATGACAGTGGTGTATAACATTTAAAGTCAAAGTACATCAGAAGACCAAAAACAGTAAATGCTGCCTGAAGCGTAGACTAAAGTTACTCTAATGAGGGAGGTGATGTGGATGGGTAGAGTGGATCTTTATTTCCATTTGTCATCTGTATGAACTAAGCTTTTGGAATACGTTTGCAGTTGAAAAAATCTTTAAGTTGGTATAAAAGTTGGCAGAAGCTAAAGACTAGCACTAGAAACCTATACATTAGAAAATGAGAAGCTGGATTACTTGAACAGTCTAAATTAACATATGTAGTCTAAAGTAACATATGTGCATATATTGTTGGTGGAAATTTTGAAAATCTATTAAAATTTAAATAAAGGGAATATTTATAAATACCTTATAAAATATAATAGAGATAACTTTATCTAATGGTTTGCTACACCAGAAATGCAAAGACTACTACTAGTCACTTGAGGACTAATTTTTTTACTAGACTGATCTTCAGACCCTGTTCCTACAGAAATATCATGTGGGTTATATCTTGATGCAATACCTAGAAGGCAGGGAAATGAAGGTAGGAATACAATACTTTGCTAAGGGGTGTTTGTATTCTTTCTATTTCACTAATCCTATCCTTTTGCCTGACACAAAATTAATAAGTTTTTTTTTTTCTGTTTTGTTGTTGCCTGTATTTCCCATCCACATGAAGAGTAAACATCACTGTTTTATCAGCTGTAAATAAAGTGTTACTTTACAGCTCGAGTCCAGTCCAGTGTATGGGCTCTGTTCCAGTTTGCAGCTAGGATGCCCTGGACTAGTATCATCCAATGCGTATTTCTTTTCACATGGCAGAGGCAGAATTCTTCCCAGTTTCTTAGAATGCTGTGGGTGAGAAGTCAAAATGTGCCCTTCAAATGGCTTAGGCCTAATTTTATAAGCTGACATGGTATTTAATGCAGAGAAGGACAAATTTATATTTTTATAGTAAACATTCAATTATGTCTAATTCCTTCTAGTCCTGAACTCTTCATACTTTTGTGCCTGCATTGGAGCACAATATTGAACATCTGCAATTGTCACGCACTAAGGTACAAAATGTGAATAACTGTCTACATTGTTTTTCTGACTCACACAGAGTTGTTTTAAGTTGTCCAGCACTATTTAATACATCATTATTTATAATTTTCCCTTTACAACTTCATCTGCCAGAAATATTCAGCTTTATTCACACCCTCAGGAAACACAAGGAGAATCTTCTATACAGTCAAGATATATTGAAATTTTGCCTCTACCACAGACAGAATATTCCCTAAGGGGCAGCATAACATCTGTGCTTTCTGCCAATGTGAGAAAACTGGTCATGCCACTGAAAAGCAACGGTGGTGGCACATGCAAGGTACCTTGTCCACCAACCTTTTTCTTTCCACTGAAATAAAGAAATGAAAATTATCTTGCAAATCATCTTTCACTAATAACATTTCTCATCTGTTTGATGAGATGGAGTAAGAAATAATTTCCTTGATAATTTTCTAGGTGCCGGACTAAAGAATGGTCCTGAAAAAAGAATCTTAAAATAAAAGCATATATTGGTTCTTCTCCTAGAAAAGTTGGGGCCATGTTAGGAAATAAAATATTCATATTAATAACAACACTTACACTCTCATAACCAATATATGCTGGTATGAAATATAAGGTACTAGCTAAAACTTTAAAATTACTTCCCTGTTACCCTTATAGATAGTTTTAAAAGTTAAAAATCAGTTCCTCAGAGTAAAGGACTCAGAGTACAGTGCCTAAAACTCAGATGTGTTTTTGAAGTGGTATTTTCACAAATGATGCAGATAGCTAAGAGTCTGCCTGAATATCTCATTACAATTAAATGACAGTTCAGTGAATGGAAGTTAACTGGTAAATTCACCCATCTGCTCTTGTACCCTTCTGTTGTCTCAGATTCCTAAATTTATTGTGGATTATTTTTTCTTTATCTGCTATAGAGCGTGGTCCTCTTCTAACAGGTTGATCTTGAACAGTCATTATCCTGCCCCCAAGAACTTCTGCTATGATGCAATATCATATTTACTAACTTCCACATATGAACAGCAGATGGTTGGAGCTGAATACACATAAACATGTGTGACTGTATGTTTCCAGCCTTTAGCTCTGTTTAACCCTTCAGCAGCTCTTCGCCTTTGCCATTTAACAGTCTTGTTTTGAAATGGGAAGGAATTCAGACTGTGAAAACACTAATATTTTTCCTGCTTACACTAGTGGTTGAGGGGTTTTTCTTTATTATTGTGCTACCTAAAAATACTTTTTTGAACTGTTCAGTAGGTATGAAAGTGTGTTTTAATTCCAGCCGCTTACATTGTGACTGTGTTTAACATCACACAGATGGGAAAGCACGGTTTGGTAAAAGCAACAACACATAGCTTGCAAGACAGTGTTTCCAGACACTACTATCAACAATAATTTCATTAAATTTTAGGATTCTGCCCCACTTTACTTTGTTATTATTTTCTCTTTTGGTTTTATGCAATAACAGAAAAGCCTACTGCTCTGGTTGTTGATAAACTAGCATTTTTTTTTAATGCAGAGTCATTTTACATAGAAATATAGAAGTGCTCTACATTCTTCTTACCAAAAATACTTATGTTGGATGGTTTTGAGATAGGTTCATGTCTCAGGCGATTATTTAAAATGTCAGAATCACACAGTCATGACTTATATGAGTATGAGCTATGCTGCGTGCTTAGCAACAGAAATCTGTGTATATATCCAAAAGACACTGGCATGGCCAAAAGAAGTTGCCTGGTAGACTTGTGGTGCTTCAGTGGATGGGGTGCCAACAGCAGCATTCCCATGGAATACGGGACGTGGTGCAGGCTCACGACATCTCTGTAACTACAGTGTAAACTGGAATGTGCAGTTTGACTCCTCTTTTTGAACTCTACATGTCTAACCCACAGCAGAACTTGGCTTGAAAACATTTCGAAAAGTTATTTGCTATTACTGCTGACTTTCTAGGCAGATGCTTAACTTGACTGAAATTTTTTCCTGTATTTTGGGATGAGACACAGCTGTATCGTATCATGTTCTACCTCCGTACCAATGCTTTAGCTTCCACAGGTCAAGAAGGAGATGTTACTTTTGACCCATGACTGGTAGTGCCCTGACTGACTGCCTCAATTAGAGCCTAAATTAAAATAGCTACTGATGAAGTAAGAATAAAATAAAAGTGTAGTTTTTTGTGAAAAAATTTCCACTGTTAGTTGTTCTGTCTACACCTGCAACACCTCAGACTTGCAGTGACTCTGGAAGAGTTGCATTGCACTAAGACTTTGTATGGCATACGTAGCAATTTTACATATGTTCATATTGGAATTACCTCCCAATGTATGTTTTCCTGCAACTATATCTTTTCAATACCTTGTTTTGAGAAAGTAATAAGCACTTGCTAAATATTTGTTTTTAATATTGTTAAAATATACCAGAAGCTTTTACCAAAGCAATTGCCTTTAGTCCCTAATGCACAGATCATGGATGAACATAACTAAACAGCTATGTTTTTTTCAGCAGAAAAGATTTTTAATCATCATTAGGTGCTTGCATCTGGTAGCTGCTGCTTTAAAATAACACTTTGCACTTTTATGGACTATATCTGACTCAGTTTACATAGTTTATTTCTTTAAAAGCCTGTAAAGAAAGGCAACAACACTACAAGATTTTAAAAATCCATTCTAGCAGTGTTAGTACATTAAAAGGCATTTATAATCCTTTTAGGCTATCCATGTATCTACTCAGAAACCTTTGGATCTGCATGATGGAAAAAAATCTCATTTTGCATCTACCTGTCACTGTCACACCTTCACACCTAACCTGACACCTAAATACAACTCCAAAAGCATATTGAAGGAGGAATTAAATTTCAAAAATAGAAATTAGATGTCTGAACTTCAATTATTTTGCTAAAGAAGCTGAAAAAATTAGACACCAAACTACTATATATTTATAAATTTTCCTGCTGATTAGTATACTCAGTAAAAACACATGCTCAATCATGCTGACAAATTAAATGCCAGACTCCTTTAATATATACTAGTATTATTGAGCTATTGTAATATGGTATTATTAATCAAAAGATTACTTAATTCTATATACAGACTATTGGTTATAACATCTTCAAATAAAAATAAACATATTTTCAACAGAAAGCAATTAGAGAGGTGCTTGGGGGAAGGAGGTTTACAAAATTCAGCACAACGCTGAACAAAAGAATTAGATTCTTGCCACGAGAAAATTAATGTAAATGGACTTTTTTTATTTCAGTGTTGTACAAAAACATGGTAAGAGCAATTATTTTCTCATCAAATGAAGGATAACAAAAAATAACTACCCAATTCAAATATATTAATTTTTATTTCAAAATAAACATAGCATATATTGTGCAAGAAAGAATAAAATCATTGAAAGTAGTTGTAATGTTGTTGTGATTCTAATATGAAATTATGTAATATTCTATCTGGAATGGAAATGAATGATTTTTCTTCCCAAACCTAAAAATAAGCCAAATCACATAGTTGGGAGAAAGATATTTCTTTAATATTTTTTCTAACTGTTTAACCTTTGCTCTAGTGCTGGAGCATCTCCATCAATGAGAGGCTACAGAAGAGCAGTAGTCTGCATCTTATCACTGTGATTTATCTCAGTGCTCAGAACTACTCTATATAGCAAATTCAGAAACCCCATGGCTACAATTGCAACACCAGCTAAAGCTGACAAGTTGCTAGGTTGGTGGGAATTTTCAGAGCCACTGATGAAGCTGATGCTGCAGGACTAAGAGGGAGAGAGGTGTCTGTAAGACAGATGTGCAGACATACACAAAATGAGATTGTAAGCATTTTTTTTAATCAAGATTTTGTTCCCTAGTTAACATTTTTATTTCATGCTGTTGCCTCCACATCTTAGCCTAGATGTGCATTTTTTTTCAATCCAGTGTAATTTGTGCTTTCTTTAACATATGTTTTCATCTCAGTTTTGAACTACAAGACATCAGGGCCACTCAGATATTCTGTTTGTCTCTACTACATTTGAAAGTGGAGGAAGGATTCTAAATACAGATGAATGAAACCAGTACCCAGCATCAGCTAGTACAAATTGCAGTCATTCAAGAGTAGGCAGATTGGTGACAGTGAAAGAAGGATGACAGAAGCTTCAGGTGGCTTGCATCCACAAGCTATTATTCTTTTATACTGACAGAGCATAGGAATATACCCAGTGGTCAAATTTACTCACAAATGTATACAATCATTATACATGAGTATGTGTTTAGAAATTACTGGTATGTAATCATTGCTCATCTTTAGAAGTATCTTCTTTATTATGGATTTTCCATAAATATTTTTTGGCATATGTTTACAGTGTTAGCAATTTCAAGGATTAGTCACTATCTACGTGAATAGAAGTTTTGGGCAGTGCAGCTAAAGGCTAAATTTTGCATAAGTTTTATATCAATGTAAGCCAGTGTTTCTGCAAACAGAAGCAGTCCTGGCCAGTCTTGGGCTGCTCATTTTCACTTCGTTCAGCTCCTTTCTTTATGCAAATACAGATGATTGTGTGACTGTGAAACCATAGTGAACTAAAATTAAACTGGGTTTTGGCTGACTAGTATTTACTCAGATCTCCTCCCTATTCCAGATCACTAGAGAGATGTGCATCCCACTGAGTAAGTGGGAAACCTGGGGTCAAGAATGAGCACTTGAAGCAGACTGAGTACAAGGCTCTTTGTCTCAGTATGGCTGACAAACTGTTTATGGTTAAAGATACATTTTCAGAAACAGCTAGTCCTAATTACCTTATTAAATAGATTATACAGGGTCAATTTCTTTTTCAGCACTGAGCATTTCTTTGGCAATATCAGAAACTCCAGCTTAAGTTTTGCCCCAGCTGTGTATCTGTTGCTCCTATAATGTGATTACCTTTTGTTTGTGAAGGCAGTGTGGATTATTCCTTAAATGATAATATTTACATGAGTCAGAACTCAACTGCTTTCTAGGCATATGTAAAACTTTCATTTTGTAACACAGTTGTTGACATCAGTCATATTCCACTAACAGCAGAAAAGCGTAAATTTTGAATTAGTCTTTGATTGCTTTCATTGATACCCACAGGGTTTATGCAGGTCTGGTTGTAAAACAATGCTGCCTACTGTAATACAACACAATTTTCAAACAGAACACTTACTTTAGACTTAAAAGCAGCTCACACTGTGACACTATTTCAAGATGATTGACTGTAATAGTTACAGATTAGTTGAAATGCATTACAGGATATGCATTATATATCAAGACATCATAAGTTATGAGAAACTACTGTCAAGGAAGCAATTATGATAGTTCATCTTGCAATGCTAATTACAAAATGTCTGGAAAATATGTTATCTACATTTATGAAGCTTCCTGCATTGATCAATGAAGTAGATATGACAGTGTAAAGAGGAGTGCTATGATTGCTAAAACCTCAGTCAAGTAGGTATCTAAATGGCACTGGAGAACTATTCACAAATGCATACTGGTGCAATACTATTCTATGGAATAAGTGGTGTTTGGAAATGATTTTGTAACCTTGGAACAACTTCTAGTTCCATAAAGTAGTTTTGTTCAAGTTGTCCAGTATGTGTAATATCCTCCAACATAACTAAAGATGGTGATATGCAAATCTAGCAGCTAACTAGGAAACAAGCTGTATAAGAGACAAATGAGATCCTAAAATGTGTTTCACTTACAGAGCACTCCTGACACTTACTATGAAATGCTAAATACCATTCTGGACATTCTAGTTCAGGAAAATGAAACAGAAATCAGTATAGATGCAGAAAAAGGTAGGCAAGAGAATGAGAGGCTAAGAAAAGGTGTTATGTAGCCTTAGCCTGCATTAGTCCTATATGGAAGCACAATGGTCATGAGATAAGAAATATTTGAGCCAAAGTCATCATCAACAGCAAAAGGAATGGTTATTAACAGCTCAGATACACACCTCATCTGAAAATTAAATAAATGTACTTAGCGATAGCAACAATCAAATTCTGAAACAGCCTTTCAAGAAGTTGATTCAAAACCCCTAATTTTGTTTAAACTGAAATGATGAAAGTTTAGTCAACACCTTATTTAGTGTGATTCTCTGCAATAGAAGCAGGTTGGACTTCATAGAATCATAGAATCACAGAATAAGGAAGGGAGTTGGAAGGGGGCCATTAGGATCATGGAGTTCCTGCGCAGGATGCACCAAGACTCACACCATGTGCCCAAGAGCAGTGTCCAAAGGTTTCTTGAACTCTGTCAGGCTTGGTGCTGTGACCGCTTCCCTGGGGAGACTATTCCAGTGCCCAGCCACCCTCTGGGTGAGAAATCTTTTCCTGATACCCAACCTAAACCTCCCCTGACTCAGCTTCCTCCATTCCTTGAGTCCTGCCACTGGTGGTATCAAAGTTCTTTCAGCCTTAACATTCCTGTTGCAACTGAAATACCTTCTAAAATCCACTTTTGAGTTAGCTGTCCCATCCCTTCAAACACTTTTTATAAAGTAACAGGATTGCTTTTATCCTTTGAAATAGTATTAATGCCAAGTCAATAGTTATTTCCTTGTAACTCCTCATCACTGTCTCAATGATAATTAATATATCTGCATTACATTATATCTGTCATTACTGTTCAGACTGGAGTATTCTTTCCTGCTGCAACAATTTGACTAAAAATGAAAATAATTGAAAAATTGAGAAGTAAGTTCTTTCCATGTCTACCATCTTCGGGAATATGATGGAAAGTCTGCTGTTATTTAGAAGCTTCAGGTTATACATTATTAGAAGAGCAGCCTCTCTAAGTCCATAAATTCCCTTTATATAAATAAAGGCATAAGAGTAGTTAAAACAGTGAAACCATTTAGAAGAGAATAAAGAGGTGTGAGTTGGTCCTGTCTCCACCTGTGGAACTGTAAGATAATATAGTATGAGGGTCCTGATTAGTGGGATCACAGAATGATTATATATTGATTAGAAATTTTGAAATATGTAAAATTATTTAATGGTTTTAGATCTATTTTTTCCTCAGAATAGATAATATTGAATTTCTAGTCACATCTTCACAAATTTGAAATGCCTTTTTTAGTTAAAAAATGGTTCCTTAGTCACATAATCATACCTATGGAATATGGAATAATTGTATAAAATAATCTTTGAAAAAGTGGATAATTGAGTACTTGAGAACTTCTGCAGTCAAAATTATTAACAAATCATTCACAAATAGTACTGTCAAATTTAAAAAAAAAACATGTTTCTGTAGAATTTTGCATTATGCATTAAGAATATTTGCTAGCAGAAGTTGCTAGTGGGCAAGAGATAGAGTCATCAACCATTAGCTGCGTCCTCTACTGAAAACTTGTCAAGAACTTTAAAATACTTATGTGTCATTTGAGTAATTCTGCCATATCCTAAATTTCCAGTAATGTTAAGTGAAGCTAGGAAGGTCATTCTGCAGAGAAATAGACTCATGCACCTGTATGCGTGTTATCTTGATGCTAGTTTGAATGTATCTGATTGACACTTTCAGGTAAGCATTTGAACACAACTATTTTCCAGTATATACACATTTTGTTCTCTAATGTTAGGATACTAAAAAAAGATTTATTGATTTGAAGGAAAAATCACAGGTTCACAAGACATAAATGAGTATCATGATTGAAAATCTATTCTGTTACTTGGGGTTGGTTATATTTTTAGCTTTGGGAGGAAAGCCAGAAGGTAGTTCAAAGCCTGACCTTTACTCCTCAATAATCAGACCTATATATAGTGTTTTACTTGACATGCCTTCATAAAAGAGCTTCAGGTCCTTGGTCTCCCTATTCTGCTCATTAAACAAAAAGGTTGCAGCTATGGAAAAGGTTACTTTGCTATCAAGTAGATGTGGTAAATGTCTTTCTAAAAGGAATAGACTGCTCATCTCAGATTCCATACACTTCTTGGATTTAAGAAGAGGGCATTTTCACATAAGCACCTATTTTGCTGCTTCTCTCCGAATTGTATTTGCCTGCTTGGGTGTATAATTTTTTGCATATTCTCTACAGCAAATGAATATCACTCTCCTTCAGCTATGCAGCATTGTTCTAATTGAGAAAGGCAAGAAGCATTAATCATCAAAAAGGCTCCAAACATATTTGCTTAGATTTAGTACATTATAAGCAGCAACATATACTTGCCTCTAGGGCTGACTTGACCTATGTGCAAAGCTTGCTTGCTGTATATGTGTCATATTTCCATAACTGTTTAAAACTTTAGAAGGAAGAGAAATAAAGATATATGGGATGAGTTGAATACAAATTATCACTTTCCTATCAGTAGCTTCATCACATGGTTATCATTTTGTGACAATCTTTAAAACTTTTCACTGTGAGTCAGTACAGAATATATTTGCTTTAAAATTATTGCAAAATTTTCTAGGTAAAATCACCTGTCTTAAATTGTAGCTCTTTCATTTAGCATTTTGACTGTAATTTGATAGAAAATAAGTTGAAGATAGTCCCGAGCCAGGTTCTGGATTCAGAGTTATAAATTTAGAAAAAAAAAAAATTATAAGATTATTTAATTAGGAGTAAACTCTTGATGTCTTTCAAAGGCTCAAAACCAGATTAAAAATCTGAATTTTGTTGTGATTGGATATTTTATAAGAATAAAACCATTTTTGCAATACACAGAGTGGCTCACATATATTTACATGTGAAAAATATAAGGAAACAGAAAATGAAAATACAGGCTTGACTACTAAAAAGATTTGCTCTGTCTTCTGAAAATTCTTCTCTTGTCAAAGCAAAATATCTTTCATTGAAAAAATATTACTTGAATGTAAGATAGGCAGACACTACACTTTCCTGACCCTGTACATAGAAGAATTTTGCATTTCCATTAAAAATATATGACTCGTGGGAGTCAGCTGACAAGCATGGCCATCTTCAAAGCCTGAGGATTTGCCTCTATGGCCAACCTGGTTTGTGTGTTCTTTGGCAGCTCCTTCCTTTGTTAATAATTTACAGTAGTTCTCAAATAGTTTCAGTCAGCCTCAGTACAGAGTTCCAATTATACCTTAAGGAGAATCATGTAACAATTATGGCCAGATTCTAGCACAGTTTGAAATGAAAACGCTTAGAGGTGATTAAATATTTTCATGATCTAACCACATGCAGATTTTCTTGGAAAGAAATTTCTGTCTAATCATCTTGAAAGTTCCATGGCAAATTAATATTAATATATATGAAAGCACTATTTAAACAATTGAATTAACATAAAGCATGCTTTGTGGCAGGATCCAGACCCCAGCTTCTCCAAGAGACAGTGATATCTTAATCAAAAATGTCCGTTTCCTGAAGATCAGTAGATATAAGTCATACTACTCTTCTAATTGATAATAAGAATAATCAGTTACACACTTCCCTAAAGAATCTTATTTTTAAAATGAGATTTGCGTGTAAGTTTTCCCAAGATTCATGAAGGATACATCAAGGACTAAACTGGATACTTTGTTTTAGTTACAGAATCTCCAGCGATGCTGTAGACAAGCTTGAGCAAATAATTCTGCCCAAATTTTTCATGATTCTGACTAACTTTATGCAAAATCAATAAAAATTGTGAAGGAAATATTTATCCCAGAAAGGTTGAGTAAATTGTGTTCATTAAGAAATCAGGTGTTTAAGTTTTTTGGATATACAACTATCTGTTGTATTCCCATTCATATCTTGAAAAGACATTAATAGAGAACCAGTTATGCTTTATATGTATTTGACCAATAAGGTAAAAAATAGAGTACACAGGATAGAAAACACAAAATTATGGTTTCATTTGGGTAAGGAGAAATTTTGATGCTTCTATCAGACTTCTCTTTGCAATACTGCTAGGCTTTTTTTTTTAAAAAAATCATCTTAGTTTCTGATGTCATTCTCTTATTTTTGGCTAAAGTGGCAGAATTAAAAAAGACCCAGAACTAAATTCCTTCTGGTAGTCTTTGAAAAATTGATGTGTGTGTAAGAAACAAATATCTGGTGGTTTAGTAAATAAAATATAATGAAATGTGAGTAAAATTAAATGAAAAGTGGAATGAAATGAAATTTTGAATTAAGGTTTTCTTCAATTAAAATTTTCATTCTAACAGTTATTAGGAAGTATCTGAGTAAAAGAAAGTCTTGTGTCTATTATCTGTGAAATCTGGCTCCAGTGAAGGGACTGATCCAAAATGAACTACAAGTCAGAAATTCAGAATTACAACAGAAATTCAAACAACATCCCAGCTCAAAAGATACATTCAGAACTAAATTTCTTCTTTAAACTTCAAAACAGCATTTATCATCTGTATTCTGTGGAAAACCAGCTGAGTGTTCAAAGTCAAATGTGCAATCAGTAATACTTGCTCTTGGAATGGTGTATTCATGTGTTTTATTTTGAATTCATGTAGGCTGTGTACTCACTTGGCTTTTATGATACTCAAAAATTCCTTGTACAAGAGGAAAGCTATAGCTTCCCTGCTAATCTGATTCATTTCCTGCCAGCTCAAAAATTCATTTTGTGGCTGAGGACTGCCCCCAAGAACTCATGATGTAATACTACCCCGGGATGGATACAAGAGAAATGCAGAAATAGAGAGCATGATGAAAATATTCTGAAATAGTGATGAAACAGCAGTCCACAGCTCAGTCTCTCCCGGTTTATGCATATCAAGAGTCATAGTCTTCAGGAATATAGTAGTTCATATCATGCTTTTATCATAATGAGGCAAAGCAAGGAGGCCCCTTTGGTTCTGGAGACTGACACGAAAATATCAGAGGTACAATTTCTCCTGCAGGGTCTCTTTAGGAATGTAACCTCAGTATGTTTTTGGCTGAAGACTATTTTGATGTCTATAAATACATTCCTACTCTGATCATCAGTCTTCATATGCAAGTCAGTCTTGAGTTAAATTTTCTTTTTCTACTTTTTCCATTGAAAAAAAGAATTATATTCTCAAATGCTCTAATCCCCTACAGACTTTAAATTTTTTTTGCAAATATATAAAACATAAGCCTTTCTCCTGCTATGTGATGTATCGATATTCTTGGTTCACTGTTTGTATGTAGTAAGCAGTCTAAATTCTTCATCTAAGAAAGACCTTTGCAATTGGATGTGCATTTTTATTCCCAGAAAAAAAAAAAAAAAAGCGATGTGTCTTCCAGCTACATGTTATCTAGATGGTAAAAAAAGGACACCATTACACAGTAGTGACCTCTCTGACCACAAAAGAGAATAAAAAGGATTAGTCAAAAATGACAAATGCACATTCTAAAAATGGTTATAGGATACTATCCATAATTGTGTCTCAAGACTAGATGTAAAAGACAAGGCATTCAGACACTGGTACTATATCTTGTCACCTTAAAAAGACAACACTATGAGCAGGGGAACATTAAATTACAAAGATGATGCCCTCAGTTTCCAAGTTAACTCGTCAAACTAAAACTTCAATTCACTTTAGTCTTCTTAAACGGGGAAATTTGTGACTGAAGAAAAAGAGAAGATACTTTTAAATCCCAGTGCTCTGATTTTATTTTTGAAGATATTTTTATAATTGCTATTTACATTATATTTGATTGTGACAGTTGCAGAGAATCAGCTCAATACTAATATCTATTTAGATATGTATGCAGCATTTTAGCACATTAAACACAGCTCATGTTTTTTAACTTTTCTTGTCATAGTTCAATACCTCTTTGACATGCATTAAAGACATCACCACAGATTTCAAAATGTTTTGACAAATCTTGTCTCTATATGCACTTTATGGTAACTTGAATGCAAAGCCATTTTGGTACTGTGTTCCAATTGAATATAGTGTAAATTCTTCAAAATTTTATTTCAGGAAAAAAACCCTACTCCACCAAGGGCAATTGCAGTAACAAATACCAGAATTAGTTCATTTCTGTTCAGCTCTACTGCCCCAAATCTGGCAACCTGTTTTGTCCGTCAGAAAGACAAACCCATTATGCCATTTTACTACATGCGTGATAAATTAGATTATATAAAAAAAACCTGCTCAAAATTAATGCTCAAAATGGATTTATCATATTTTTTTGTATTAATAGTCAGCACTGGATGCATTTTTCAATCATAGCTCATTTGAGTTAGCTTAACGTGATGGAATATGATTAATCAATATTCAGGCTGACAAATCTGGTGTTTTCTGTGTTTTCATCTAGGATGATCTTTAGCTTTTGTGTAGTTCTCTGCAATATTTTCTCTTTTTTGCAATATGTTCTTGGATGAATAATGACATTTAAATTTTCTCTGGCCTCTGCATCAGAACTTGCTGAAGTAATTGGGAGTAGTTTACTCTCTTGCCTATTACTTTATACTTCTCTGGATTTAGGAAGACAGTCACATAATTTACAGTCCAGAGGGTCAACCATTCTTTTCCATGCTACTCAACTGTATAGATCTCTGTTCTTCAAACCTTGGAATTGACATTGGATAAGAAAAAGTTTTCAAAATTTTTTCATAGATAAATTAGTTTCAAAGGGCTTATATAAAACTAAAAAAAATTTCTAATTATTAAATCCTATGAATGATTTGTAAATGAGGGATCCATTCAACTGGGGCCATATCAGACAGTTTGTCAGAGTTCAACTAAAGGTGGGTTTGTGCTGAAAGTTAGGCAGAAGCAACTGATACTGATATGTGAGGGCATGTGCTGGCTTTAGATACTAAGAGACCTTCTGTCATTAGTTCTGTTTTACCTAAATCATAAGGATAATCCTTAGAACCTATCATGTCTGGAGCTGGAGATGATTAAATACAAATGTCAGAATAGATTAATCCATAGGCATAAAAGAAATTCAATGTGATAATATTCTGCAATAGGCCCATATAACTTACCAGGCCCCTGTTGACCCTGTACCATTGGCACCAGTGCTTTATATGTGAAGAGTGGATATACCATATTCAAAGACAACAAAAGAAGCCTCCATTTTCTTTAACCAATGTGCAAATTAGAGCAAGAAGATAAAATATTTCATGTATTATATGTATATACACTAATATTGATAACCACGCATTAATAACTATTTTGAATGAAATAAAGATAGCTTTATGCAATTAAGATATTTAAGTTAAGATAAACACATTTAAGACAGATTTGGAAGGGCATCATCATTGCTACTTTCTGGCTCTGCAGGAAGTCATGTGCTATGATTCTTTTTATTGCTTATGTTCACCTTTGCAAATGGGGTTCCAGACCTATTTAATAAAGTGGATTGAAGTTTTATTTCTGCAACAAAAAATAGACTAACGATAATATTCTCTATGCCTACTCCCTCTTAAATTAGGAAAAAAAAAGAATAAAAAGAGCATAAATTAATTAGCCCAATTAACTGTATTCTTGGCCAAAGTTTTCTATGTGCAGTTCCTTTGTGTCCATTATTTGAAAGATTTAATTCAATGTTGATTGCAGGAATGTGCTGTGTATTCAGGTATTTCATCACAGTGGAAGTCTGGATGATCATGAGAAATTCAGGAAAATCATTTAATTAAATAACATTTCAGAGCTTGCACTGCTTCAGAGCAAGTCTGAGATGCTAAACAATTTTATTGACAGGAATATCATTGTGAATTAAAAGTGATGATCATTAATTAGAAATAAATCTGTAATTAATTGTTTTTATATTCCCTTGATACACATTTAAAATTTGAATAAAATGTTTTCTTAAGATTACTGGGTTTTTTGAAAATTCAGCTTCAGGTCACCTTTCACCCACACATTAAATCATCAAATCCTCTAGATCAAGATGAGCTTATGTAAGTGCATCAACACTGGTTTATCAGTGTTAGTTGCCTGAATCACTGAGGTTACTGGTCTGCTAAAATTCTTGGCTAAAACCCAAGATATTTTATTTCAAGCTTAACAAGTTGTATTTTAACAAAGGCTTAGTTCAGCCTTGCAGTCCATGTGCAGCTGGAATATTGATAATGAGAAAGGAGTAACTTTAGGACACATTTTCTTTAGGCATAGGGACTGCAGTCATAGTTCATGGACCAGTGAATCACAGGGCTGGGACCTGTTGCATACTTAGAACAGAATGAGTTACATCTTCTAAAAGATTTTCTGCACAAAAGTCTTTTTTTCTTTTTTTTTTTACTCCAGCTACAGTAGTTGTTCTAATACATGGAATTTCCTTTCTTTGCAAACCATTATTTGCTTGTATCTTTAGGTGAAGTTTCTGTGACAGAAATTGTATTAGCTGTTCATGAAAAGTTTTTGCCCAACCTTTTTGCAAAAAATTCCTAGCACTTTACTTTCTGCTCTATTCATTCAGGGAGTCAACTGAACCAACATAAATTTCTTGCATGTAGAAAATAGTTTTGAAAATTCTCAACTAGACTAAATGGGAGAAGTTTTTGCACTAATTGCTTGAATTTCCCTCAGGGGAAATTCCACTGATTGAAGGGGCTTTGTAAGCCATCCCTAAGTTTAACTTGACTTCCTGTAAGTAGTGGTGCAGCTCCCTGAAATATTCTTTTACTCCAGCCATATGTTCAGGATTAGTAACTGAAAGGTTGTTGTCATGGGAACCACAAGAAGACTTTTTGTTGTCCAGAGTTATCCTAAATAAAATGGATAAATTCTGAAATGTAGTTCTCATTAGAAGTCAGGAAGACCCTTGCTCCAGTGGGGAAATACCTGAAAGAAAAGATGTGCTGCAGTGTAAAACTCCAGTTATGTTGAAATGTTGAAGAAAAGAGTTTTTGCTAAGGATCTAGAGCTCACAAAAAACTCCTTATTAAAGTTGAACAATGAGAGATTGTGTTTGTATAGCAGAAGCTTCAGAGCTGATGAATATGGAGACAGGGCAAGTGGCCTGCAGAGCCAGTTGAATGCTCTGCTTTCAATGCAGGCTTCTGATTTGTTTGTCAAAGTTACAGCACTTTAGCTGGTGGAAATTGCTTTTTGCTTTTGGCTAAATAAACTGACCCAAACAGATGGAGCATGAGAAAAGCAAACCAATGTCATTGTCTAATTTATATTTGCTTATGGAATTCTTATGTACAGTCAGTCATGTCTCCACACAGGGAGTCTCTTTGCTTTGCTGTTAATTCATAGGCAAAAGATCCATGGAGGCCAGTCAGCACTGGCTGAGTAACTTATGAATACCAGGGAAGGTAAGGTACAAATATTTAGTAGGAGTGGAGGGAGTAGCAGGGCTCAGAGAAGTTCTGAGTAGACAATTTATTTTTTGTGTTTGTTTCTTCTGGCTTCCAGTTTGGTTTGCTGAAAAGGACTTGGTATAGACAAATGTATGCATAAACTATAAAAGGATTGTTGAATGGGAAAATAATTTAAAAATATAAGTATTTAAAACACTTAAATGCTAGCTCTTGATCAACATCTGAAAATGAAGCCATCAAATTAAATAACCTGCCTTTTTTTCTCTACTTTTTTTTAACCCATGTGGAATGTTTATTCAAAACCAAGTCAAAAAATTATTGAACTTCTTACATTTATTTCTGTCTCAAAAGTTTACCTTTTTTTAAACACTTCCTCTTTATTCTTCTGCTATCTAGATTTTGGAATTTGAAGAGAAACCTCTTTCTCAGTTTGTCATCTCAGTTGATATCACAGCAGATCTAGGAAGAAGAATCAATTCCCTTTTTTTTAGTGCATGAACTTCTGATTTTACTTTTATTTCATTTTATTTTTTGGAAGATGCATGTTTAACTGTTTATTATTGACAGGTAAATTATGTCTAAATTAATAGATGATGAACTGCTTGTTTAACCTATTGAATAATTCTTATTTCTCACGAGTGAATGATGTTGTATAGTATTACATTTTCCCTTCCTGCTTAAATGAAAGTAATCAGCTTTAGAGAATAATGAATTTCAAACAGCAAATAAAGATTAATGAACAATGAATAATATTGTGTTCTTATCTGAAACCAAATATCAGTACTGGCTTATATTAGTGCAATTATTTGTAGAAAACATAAATTTTCCAAATGTTAGTTGAGAATAAAGTAACTTTGCTTATTATTAGGAAATAAAAAATCTACTCTTAAGACTCCCTGTATATTTGAATGGAACTTCTGCTTAATCACTCCCTTTGAAGAATGATTATGATCATCCTTAAAGGATTATAATAAATAAATAAATAAACACAGCAGTGTTTCAGGTGCTTAGCTACTCAGCCAGATATTTGTACTTCTGTACAAATAGCAATTTTTTCTGAACTACATAGCATGAGAAATATATTCCCTCTGCCATACTATTTAAATGGATAAGGAGAATAAACTGACAAATTACTTTAAAAATAACTTCCAAATTGGAAAAACTTTCAATTTTGATTTTATTCTGTCATACTTCACCTTCTGTGAACTTTAAACATGCCACTAAAATTCCTTTTAAATACAAGACTGGAATTTTGCACTTTATATTTAAACATTAAAAACCCCTATTTATTTAACTTCCATAGAAAAGATATTATTTTGAAATTTCAGAGAACTTGGTAAGGGAAATAATAAAAATATTTCTCATAGAGTTGTTTTCAGAGAGGAATTTTGAGATTTCCACCATGTTTTCTGATTTCTTCTCCATATCTTGAATTTTAGGGGCTAAACTAACAAAATACTTTGAGTGCAAACCTATACTAAGAGTGCCATTGCTAACAAATCAGATGTTAAAACAGTGTTTATAAAGAGCTACCCATATTTTTTCTAGTACAGTTCTCTGTAAGAAGTGCTATGAAACTATGGTTTTGGTGGTGAAATTAGTGTTTATTTACATAATCCGAGACCAGGAAATTATCCTTGCTCAGGATATAAACAGAGGATTAGGATTAGGAATGTATGATTGATCTGAGTTCTATATAGTAAAAATTACTGCATATAATTTAAACTATTAGTAGTTTTTTATCTATGTAAATTTTTTATAATTTTTGGCTAAATATAAAAAAATGTGGTTTTGAAAATTTGATTTAAATGATGTTATAGTAAGAGTGTATATCCATTGCTACGCCTTCTATAAGAATCATATAAAAAAGTAGATTGTTTATTATTTCTTTTAAGTTTCGTACAAGCATAAACTGCTTAATCTTCATGCTGTTTTAACTAGCATTCTTAGCTGAAATTTCTGCCCTGGATAACTTCAAATCTCTGTAGATTCTATTGCCATTTTTAGACTTTCATTTAACCTCAATCACTTAGTTTGGCAACTGTTAACTCCAATTCCTACCAGTCCATTCAAGCATCTGAATGTGAGTCACACTTTCTTGGATATTAAGATACATCTATATTGAGCTGATATTTTATTTTTAGCATCACCTTTCCTGATCTAGTGAAATGCAACCAAATAGCTCCTGAATAGGTTCCTGGCTCTACCTTTTTCTTTGTCATGACATCATCAGTGGGAGCTGTGAGTTAAGCCTAGGTTTGTTCTGCTTGTTTTTATGTGAGAAAAATGTATCTACTTTCTTTTCCTTCCTTTTGGGGAGGGAATTGTTTCCTATTCATCCTCTCTGGCCTTTTAGCTGCTGCTAAATATTGACAAACATATTCTGCTTGCCTATACATTTGGCCAAAAGGCTGTCTGGTTTTATCAGTTTATGAAAATTAGGTTAATTCCTGTTGTATTGCAGGTTCTGCCTTGTTTCTGAGGCTGCAGATCCTGTCCTGTGCCTAAGTATTTCAGAAGTATACAGACTTCTGCGACTTTACCAACAAATTGAAAGTATTTGCAATGGTTTCCTTATGCTCAGTAACACTCAGAGCTTGGCTGTCATGCTACGAGACAAAATCCAGCTACACAGAGGCAGTCAATGCCAAGTGGAGAGCCCTGGCTGGCAAAATCCACAATGAGTGTGCCTTACAGACTGTTCAGAAACTTAATCCCATTTCCATAAAAGCATGTCACAGCGTTCACCACTCTCTGTATGTATTCTTGACAGATAGCTGGCTTGTCAGCTGATTTGGTTATGATTTGAAAAGAGAAATAAATATAGTCCTGAAAATGGATATGCACCAACCAGAGGTATGTAACTACTACTTCTGTGTTCTTCACTGTTTAATTCCTCACTCCTATTATACTGCACAGAGAATCTCAGAGCATCTGCAGAGATACAGATAGTTTCACATGTGGGATCTGGAAGTCCTGGAACCACTCAGTCATGCTTATTTCCAAGGAAACAGATTATTTTTCTAGTATTTTCAAATATTCAAAGCATCAGTGTCTTGATGAGTAAATCATTATAATGCCATTATTATCAGTGGAGGTAATCTGGTTTATACTGGCAGAACTCGTGATTAAATAAAGATTTCCAATTAGTAGTGACAATAAGGGATAGAACTTGTCTGTGCCTGAAGTCCTCTTATCTCGTACTTAGTGAAGATTCAGTGACTCCAAAATGTGTTTGCCTAGTGTGAAAATAAAATGTTTATGCTGCGCATTCTGAACTTCATTTGCCATTGACTAGAGAATAATTCTAAAATATTCACTGAAAATAAGTTTGTTAACACTTCTATTTATGCTTAAGTTTCCTGTATTTTAGTTCCCTTCTGATTTTCTTCTTCTGTTTTGCTGAGAGCATTGCCTGAATTAAATGCTCCATTGAAGTGTGGAAAATTTCACCTGGCTCATACTCTCAGCTTGTAGGATATCTGTTGCATCTGCTGCTGGGTGTCTGTCACTTGCAAATCCACTTGTATATTGAAGGCTGCTGTCTCCTCTGTCAATCAAACACTCTGTTTGCTCAACCTTCAGTTATTTTTCCTGATCTTCATGATACCATGCTTTGATGAGCCTTGCATTCCACCTTCATAATGTCTAGCTCACCTATGTTTGCTTTGTGTGCATCTTTACCTTTCAGTATCATATCTAAATTATAGATCTTTCAAAGAGTAATAAAGTGTATCAGAGCTGTTGCATATATGACAAAAGTTTGTAATAATCTTGATATCCAGGATACTCCAAGGTTGAAGAGAAGTAGACAAAAATTTCTATAGGGCAAAGTTTCTCTTCACTTTAGAGAAAAAGCATAATACCCTTAGCGGAGTGCTCACTTTTTCATGTCCTCTCCCACTTTTACTCTGTGCAATCAGTGGTAATAGATTTCATAATTTTATTCCTTGTAGATCAGAATAATTGTTCTTATCACATTTTATTTGAAATTATTCAAAATTGGTATGTACAAGGAAAAAATGAGATATTTCTGTCTTCAGTCTGTAACATTTTTTAATAATTAAAACATTCCTTAAAGGCTTTTAAAGGAAGACAATCAGATCAACAACTATTTTTTTTAATATATAGAGATTATTAAATTCTTTTTGTTTTGACTGTAGTTCTATTTCTTTAATGCATTACTAAGTTTTTTACTTTTCTTTCTTTTCTTTTGTGTTCATAATACTCAAATTTTCATTTTGCCCACTTTGCTTCTGAGCTCAAGGTGCTTGCTATCAATCTGATATATTGCAGTGTATGCAAGGTGTATTTTTTGCATGGAATGCTCCTCTAGGGTTCCTAATTATAGTTTAAGAATTTTTTATATTCCCCAGAGCCTTCTGAACTTTGGAGCTCTTAAAAGTGCTTCCAAGGCATTATTTAAATAGACTGAATGATTAGAGATTAATAAAAGTATAATTTTAGGAGTTTGTACATGCACATGTAGAAGTTGCTGACATACAAAAGTATGTCAACAAGACATACAAAAGTTACAGAAATGAGCTGAGGAATTTGACAGTATAAATATTAGAGTAGACTATTGATTACTGAGTGTAATAGGTGAAGAAATATTTTAATAGCAACCTTGTGCAGTCAGCCATGGAAGAGCTTTGCTGTCATGGAAAATTAAACTAAGCCCTGAAACCTCTATGACTAAGGAGATGTATAAAGCTTGGATTGAACACCTGCTGGCAGAGAATAAAATATTCACCATAAATTAGGTATTTGTAGTCACAGATGCATGTTTTAAGCCTCATAAAATTACTTATTGTATGACAAAGCTGATACAAATTTATTGTTAGACAGTCTTTTGCAGATATTCGATGTGACTGCTTTGTAAGACCTGGTTCTGGAGACACCTGGAGAAGTTTAGTTCTACTGAAACCAAAGAGGAAATATGTATAAGTAGTAAGAAGATGACATGTTTGAGGCCTGAAATTAGATGAAAAATACTTTATAAGAAAACAATAGATTTGTTTTTCTACTTTGTACATTTTAGCTAAACTATTTATAATAAGATCGGAAAGTCAGGAAATGCTGAGATAAGAAATATTTGATCAAAAGAAAAACTAGTGGTAATAATTTTTTTATTATTATTTTAGCAAAATATTGTCTTTTGTGCAATTTTCATCTCTTTTAATTGTGGAAAGAATGGAAGTCTTAGAATTTTAAACATAGTCAAATAGGAAATTTAAGACCAGTGTTTCTTGTAAAATATGTTTCAGTAGGCAGCCATTAAGTTTCAGGTAGTATCATTGTCTCCAAATATTTTGGCTCTTTACAGTCAGAAGAATGTATTTTTCATCTTTCTCATGGCATATATATAATATGTGCACTTTTATTCACTGGAAGTTATATACATATTAAAGCTATATGAAAATATAGCACTTAATACCTACACAGTGCTTGTTGGTGTCTTAAGTCACAGCAGCTACAGACTTTGCAACTGATACAAAAAGGCTAAAGTATGGGTACTATGGAGAAATTGCTTTGCCATTGTAAGTTAGGAGTTTCTCAAAATATACGCTTTCCAGCCCACAAATCTTCCATGTGTAAATAATAGGGGCTAAAAGGACTTGAATTCTGGACTGGAAAAAGGACTGGGTTCAGTGTTTGTCTGGAGAGTCCTCTGTTAGCTCCAGCCCATAAAGTATTTACAAAGAAATAGGTAAATAAACTTTGAAACATTCAGGTTCATCTCTGTAATGTGGCTTCTCTTGCAGCTTTGTGCTTCTGTGGGGGTGCAGAGCCTCTAAAGATACAGCCCTAAGAGTTCACTGGTTCCCTTGAGATTTGAAGAGCTTTATCATAGGAGAAGTGGGTTGGCTGTTTGTATCCAAGTAGGGAATTCAAGGGAGCTGCCAAGTCAGCTATTAGCCAACAAATGAATGACAGTATATATGAAGTAGAGTTCATGTTTCTGGATGATGGAAATTTCATTAGAGTCTATTTCCACTATCAATTATTAAATAAATTCACTGGAGTCTTTTCCTTTCTTGTCTTACTGAAGACAAATATACTTTAAGGAAGTGTATGCTAACCCTGGTTATGCATGAGCAGATTTGGAAATAAGAGGTATTATATCCCTTTTGTGCCAAGGGGATTTCCTGGAGTACCTCACTAAAATTCTGTGTCAGATGCTTATGCTTTTCAGGAATGAACTGATGTCAAAGAAATAAAAAACTGTATTAAACACATAAAAAAGAGTTGCAAAATGGATAGCAGGGAGTAGCAAATTCTTAAACCCTCAGGCAGACATCTGGAAAAATTGAAACTGAGTAAAGAGTGTAAAATTGGGGGTTTTAAAAATATATCAGTCTATGGTAGTGGGTGTTCTAGCAATTTATCTGCCTAATTGAAAGGAGAATAAACATAAACACACAAACATAAAACTTTCAGATATTTTCTGTGTAATATGCAGAACCTACATCCTTTACTTTCTGTTTTTCTTTATCTGGGTCCATACACAAAGTCTGAGCCTTGTTCTGACTAAAAATCTATTCTCAACTGAAGCATGTAAACCTACACATTTTTAGCTGGGATAACTCACTACTTTCTAAGACAGCTCACATTGTTTCAAGTTATTTTCTCATCAAAGATGGTCATTCTGTTTCTTAATTTTCAGGTTTTGGTTCTTTTTGTGGGTTTTTGTTGTAGTAAACTTGTTTGAATATAGAGAGAGATAACTGTATAACTGATATAACTATAAAGAAAAACAGCTATGAAAGAAAGAAGGGTTGCTTTAGGATTGAACTCATTACTTACAGTGAGAACCTAATCTCAAGGCTGTGATTTGCACATGAACCATGCTCTTCTTTACAACACCATAAAGCTAAAAACATAGAAAGTTTTCTCATAAATAGTCTACAAAACAGCTTTGATTTCCCCATATTATTTGAGTTCCAGAATAATAAGAGAACTTTCAGACAGTACTCTAGGAAGAGTATTCTCTTGGGAAGCATCAGTGTGGGTCTTTAGAAGGCAATAGAACCATTCAGTTTTAGACCAACCTAATTTGTAATTACTGAGTAATAGTGTTGAGTAGGATTAAAATCAACTAGGCTGGATAGCTGCAGACTATCCTCCACAGGATATCGTTCAAAGCAATCCATTTCAATCCTTTAGTAAGCCAATACATTGCACGGAGTTTAAATAGGAATACAGTATAATTTCACTATGAGAATAAATCCATACAAGGATTCCAAACATTTACTGCTGAAAAGATTATTGTATTCTACAGGGAAATGGAATATGCATTAACCTTTACTAAAAAAAACCCCTGAAAAATATAAAGTATGTACCAGGCCCATTGTCTATACAATAAATCCCTAGGAATTGCAAGAAAACAAGAGAAGTTGAGAGGGTTCTCATAATTTCTGTTTTCTTTATGTGTTAATATCTTAATACACTATACAAGCACATAAACTTTTACCCACTTGGAATTTTGAAAACTGAAACTGAAGCCTTTGGGGCCTAGACACACTCTGGAAGACCAGCAAGCCAAGTACTGTCTGTGGCTACCAAGTACTCTGTGTGGCTAACAAACTAATCTTGAAAAAAGCCAGCCAATGCCACATCTGCCAGACACGGCTGTCAGTCCACTAGAGCAGTCTGAATCTAGAGTACTATCAATGCTTTTTTCACTGCAGCCTGTGCCAGCTCATGTTCTAATTTGTTGTACTAAAAAATCCTCTCAAAGTCCCTTGCTGCTAGTGATACTGGCCACTTTGTAGATCTGGGTCAATAAGATGCCAAATTGCTATATGGAAGCCAGAAGAGGAAAAAAAAAATGATGTAGTCCCAAAAGACAGAAAGGCTGTTGCCAAAGGTCACTAATACTACTGAGACTGTTGCTATTTGGGAATAGAGTTTTAACAGGCAATCTAGAAAAAACGCCATAGATGGGAAAAGAAATGTCCAGTTTGCTGCTCCTTCTCTGACAAACTGATCATATGCCTATGTCAATGGATAAATTTCCTTGGTGACCTATCTTTCCTCTCCCTCTCTCCTTAAAAATATGATTGACTGAAACTAGTAGAAACCAGTGGAACCAGCTACATCAACTAGAACTAGGCATAGATTGATTTGGGATGAGGAACTGAACACAGTCCTGTGCAGGTACACAGTTTGTGGTAATTGGGAGTGGGGCTGCCAGCCTGGGCTACAGCTGTGAAAAGCAGGTGACCAGTATGGAAGGTAATGAGCCAGGGAGTGCCAAGATGCACTGAACCAATCACAAAAAAGTAGAGAGGGACACACAGGTGCAGTGCATGAACATGGGGGGTATAAAAATGTTGGGCTAAAGAGCAAGAAGGACAGGTGCCTGAAACCTTCTGATGTGGTAGGGTGTTACTCTGTTTGGGTTGAAACTTTCTGAAATTGTTTGATGATGCTCGGTATGGAGGCTGTCTGAACTGAAACCTATGCTGTGAAAATTCTGCTCGTATGTTTGCTCTTGTCCTGCAGGATTCTACTTTGTTTGGACTTTGTGGGCTAAGGGGTTAAAAGTTCATATAAAAGAGTGGGAAATCCTGTAACTGTAAAACCTTTTGAGTTATCTGTGCAGTTGCTAAAAAATGTGAGTGGTGACAGATGGAGAGAGCTACATTTGCAGAACCTCACCAGTCACATTGAGGATCTTTTCAGCTGGAAGTAACAGGGATGGGACTTCCATTTTAGGATTGCCCTCTATTGTAGCATTAATCAAATACTTCAGTTAGAACTGTCTTAGCTTTTCTCCATAGCAGCTAGTGCAGTGCTGTGTTTTGGATTTGTGCTGGAAACTGTGTTAACAGTGCAGGGATTTTTTTATTACTGAGCAGGGTTTACAGAGCATCCAGGCCTTTTCTGTGCCTCAGGTGACCCTACCACTGAGGAGGCTGGGGATGCCCAAGGAACTGGCAGGAGCCATATCTGCTACAGCTGATCCCAACTGATCGTAGGGGTGTTTGAGACCACGTGGCAGCAGGCTCAGCAATAAAGGGGGCAGTTTTTCCAGGGGGCAACTGCTCAGGGACAGGCTGGGCAGTAATTGGATGGTGGTGAGAAATTTTCATTTGCATGACTTGCCTTTCCTGAGTTTTATTTCTCTTTCTTTGTTACTTTCCTTCTCATTTCCATTTACTGTTGTATTTACTATTATTGTGTTTACTATTATTTTATGTCAGATATTTATCTATTCCTATCTTAACCCAATAGTTTTCTCCCTTTTACCCTTCCAGTTCTCTTCCCCCTATCTGCTGCTGAGGAGAGAGAGTGAGCAGCTGTATGGTGCGAAGTTGTCAGCTGGCGTTAAACCATGACACTTTGTCTTTTTGAAGAACTCAGTGTAATCTTTAGATAGTTTTCAATTTTATCATGAAATGAGGTGGGAGCATGTTGAAGTTTTCTGATATGAGTGCTATAATGAATTGATAAAATGATCTTTAAGTTGTGATTAATAAATGTGGCAGAGATCTCTGGTCTTATAACTTTAACTGCAAAAATCAAATCCCTATTTGCCAAGCAGGTAAAGGCTTATATTTAGTAATACAATCCCACCTACCACTGATAAATTTACATCCACTATTCAATTTTCTCAATAACACTACTCATTGTAAGATTATTTTGGGGTGCTAGAAGGTTGTCTTTATCTCACATCTCTTCTATTGGCTGGAAAATGGTGAGCATCAGACATTTCATGACCATAGTCACATCTGAAGTCAATGGGAAAATTTTAGCTGACCTAGCAAAGCAAGGTAGTCATTCATCAAATGTGTTCTGTTCTGGATTTAGCCTCCATCCATGTGTCTCTGAGTCTGTCTTAGAAGAAATGTGTTGGTACTTTTCTGTACTTTTACTGAAGGAAAGTGAGGAGAATTGTGTTCTCAAGCCACTCTAGGAGAAAGACACTATCTCTGTTGAGTAAACAGAGCACTCATGTTAAAGAAAACATAGTAACTGCTCAAGGAACATGACTTATAATTGAGCTAGCCTGTATACTCTTTGTGGAAATTAGCATTTTTGCTTAAAAAATGGTTATTTCCAGCCTCTTGGTTAACCTTAACTGCTTATGGAAAAGCTGAATTCTGAGCTTAATAGGCTAAGTTACCTATTCAAGAAAAAAAGGTGATACAAACCAAAATAATGTTAAGTGTACTTTTAATGCAATTGGCTTCAGTTTCAAAAGAAGGTGACTGCAGGAATGGTCTGCTCTGTTACATCAAACAATGTATGCACCAAGGGAAAACAGGAGCGTCTACTTAGCAGCTTCCTGAAGTACTTGGTGTTTGCTGTAATAAAGAAATATACTCAGTTTCTACTTTCATTTTTACTTCCCCAAGCACTTATGGATTAGAAAATTGTGATTGACTTATTTTCTCTTTGTAAAATGAGAAGTTTTCAAAAGAACTAGAAAATTAGACTGTAAGATTTCTGTCTCCTTTTAACAGCAGGCCAGATGAAAAGTCTGGCAAAATTCTGTTTTGACAGGGACAATTGCTGATTATTTGGAAATGACGTATTGTTTCTAAATGATTCATTAAGCTGGAATTTAACTCTCATTTATTCTGCAATTCTTTATCCCCATGTCTCTGAATGCATATCACAATTTTAGTTGCTGATAACTTAAAGGCAGATTTGACTATCAAAAGTGATTCCTTTACAGGAGAACAATGAAAGATCAGTTGCTGCACTTCCAGTGTTAAGTGGCAAACTATTAGCACAACTTGGAAAATCTTGAAGGCCTGTAAAAGACCAATTTCCAGAATATAAATTTGAAGAAAATTAAAAGAACATTATGATACATATCTGTCATAGAACCCACTGAACAAAGGAAGACATGTAGAAACAGGAATATTTTCTGTGTTAAAGAAAATCAAAACAGATGCTAGGGACCAGAAAATAATGTCAAATCAATGCTCAAGCAAGTAAAGTGAAATAAGCCCAAGCAATTTTCTGTTCTGCAGTTAAACAGAAAATTGTCAATGAAACAACTGACAATTTTCCTATAGTTATGCAAACATATGCAGGAAGAAAAGACCAGAGAAATGGAAAGACCTGAAAAAAAAGTGAGAGTACTTCAGCTGCTAAAGCCAAGCTAAATTAAAAAAAGTCCTCAGTCATCCCAATACTTTCCTGCATTATTCAAGATTTAGAATTCCTGACTCTCTATAGTCTTAATGATATTTAATAACCACTGGATAGTGGTTTGTATACGCATACAAAAAAACTGTGATTTGAGAAGAAAAGAATGAGCCTTCACACCCAAACATCTGATTTTTACTGGGGAATGTTTTATAATTTATCACTTAACATTTATAAACAACTAATTCTTATAAGCACATGCAATTATGTGTACCTCAGCAAAGGATTTTCCTGAGATAAGTACTTATTACTGTGGGAATCCATGAGCCCCTGAGTTTCTAAAGTTGGACATTAACAAAATGGAAGATCCCAAGCTGCTAGTTCGTTTAGAAAACATCCTAAACTGGCAAGTTCTTGGCCTTGAGTTTGTAAATATGTGAAGAAGATGGTTCTCCTTTCAACACTTCCTACATAAGCCCATAGAGGTTTACTATTTTATGTAATTTTCCTGGTAAACCCCTCATTGAATGGTAAATTTTCATTAAAAAATACTGATTACCTATGAATGCTACTTCTTTCCCAAAGGGAAGATGGAAGGTTTTAGGCTTCCATACTATGTGCAATTTTGCTGAGGTAAACAAAACCAGTTTATAATGAAGTTTAGTAAACAATGCTTGAATTGCACTGTCTGCTCTATTTTTTTGTTTGTATACATCCAAAAATCTCATGTCTGTTGGGTGTAACGTGGCTAAATGTCATACATAAAAAGAAAAAGACACAGAATTTGTAATTAAATCAGAAGTTTACTTCTTGCTTTACAGTAAGGTTTTTAGAAAGAAATTGAAAACAGGTCCAGAACTATTTTTGTACGCAGCCTAATGCTACTTTTCGGTCATATGTATTTTTGAAGTTTCCCAATGAAATGCAATATATCAATATTTCCCTCTTTAATATCTAGCTTTTCTATTTCTAGTGCAGACTCTTTTTTTGCAAAACTACCAAAGTCCAGTTATACGGAATTTACCTCATAATTTAAAGAAGGAAATTAATTAGATAACTCTGTGCTGATAATATTGAAAATTACAGTTACTTTGTTGTCTTTTATTTTTAAAGAAGACCGCTCTATTCATGCCAGGAAGTCAGCTATAGCTTTGATTTAGTTTAAATTACGTTTTATTTTGATGGGAATTGTCAATTTATTGTTTTGCATAATGTCTCAATTTTTCTATATCCTATTAAATTATTCAGACAGGAATTATTGCCTCATATAGCAGACATGAGCATGTCCTTCTTTAAACCACTGATTAGACAGAATAGGCAGTAAATGTTTTCCATGCATGGTGAGAAAAATTAAGCTCTCTCTTTATGACCAGAAAGTACATTTTAAATTGAAAGTCAGCATCACTGACCAGAGACAGTCATATTTCACTGACATGGTATATCTTGGTTTTTTTTGGTTTTTTTTTTTTTTTATATGGGGTTGTCTTGCTGAATATATGGTGACAACAACTAAAATCTTGGGCAAATAAAAATTTATTTTTCAACCCAGAAGATAGTATTTAAGGTTAGGAAGTATTTAATAAGGTTAGCAACATAGATGTTTAAAAAAAAAACCCCAAAAAGGTAGGTTTGCAGACAGCAAACCAAATAGCTTTTAAGAACATTCCCCTTTTAGGATTTTATGGATAAATCCTGACTCTTCGTAAAAATTTTGAGAAAAAGGGGAATCTAATCACAACAAATATTGAAGATTCAAAAAGAAAAAAGATTGCCTAATGATGAAACATAAATTGTTATTGAATCTAAGAAAGTATTTTGGGGTTATTTCATGTGGTAAAGTTAAAACAATGTGAAATTTGAAATGAAATGCTGTTGCTGACTGGAGGAACCAAACATTTGTCTTCAAAGATGAACTGAGACTTTCAGATTTGGAGGAACATGGAAGAATGTTTCTCTCCTTTCTCAAATGAAGAATTTCTGCCAATTGATTTGTGAATCCTTCATAGCTGAACTCAAAATATACTACTGAAAAAGTATTTTTTGTGAAAAATTAGCTACCTTCATGAAGCATCTTTTAAGGCTGAAAAGGATCACATCAGGCTATTTATTTCCTGATTTATTAAACTGAAGGCTCAATATCTCAGAAACCAAGGCCTTAATAGAAAATGGAGGACTGAGTAGACATGTCTGTTTTTTTTCTTATGTTCTTTCTCTAATTTTGGTGGAAAAAAGGAAAATACTGCTTTTAGGCTTACATGCTCTTTTCTGCCTTGGGTGAAATGAGACAAAGGTTTCTATAACCATATTAAAATAGGCCTTATAAAAAAATGTAAGTTCAATGGTAAGGGTAGAGTTTCAAATCAAACACAATAATCATCAAATTGTCATCACTTCAGGACATATCATACCCTTCATCTGCATCCTTTGTAATTGAATAGAGCTGCCCACATACTCTAAGGGCAGAATACAGCTGTGAAATACTGAAAAACTTGCATATTATTCTCTGGAGATTTATGGGCAATTCAAGAATTGATTGTCCCTTAGTGCAACTAATGGTTATATTATTAGAAATTTTTTTTTAAAAGTTCCTCTGCTCATTTGTGTCAATCCTTCTTTGGATCTAACACCAAACAGGACACATTACTGAATTTGTTTACTCTGGGGGGTACTTACTTGCTCCCTGTTTTCACCAGCTACACTAATGCACATTGAATATGTTAAGCAGATGATCTGCAATATCTTGAAGCTGACATTCTCCTGTCCCTTTACTGCTAGACAGAAAAAAAGGCTACCTGAGGAAACCAAGTGAATAGAGCTGCTTGGAGAAGAGTGGCATCAACATAATCCACTGTAAGAAGTAAGGAAGACATAGCCAGCAGTTATATGTAATGACAGTATGCTTTCCAGAGGCTGGGCAAAACTTTCTTCAAATAGTAATTATGGACACTGAAACTAGGTAAGTGAACAAGAGCTCTTACTCTCCATATCAATTTTAGTTAAAGGAATGAAATCAAGAGGGATAGTGGCACTCTATGTGGGAGTAATTACGATTAGGCAGGTTGAAAGAAACACTTCTGGTTCACCCACCCTTCTTTCACTGTAGATGTACCAGTTGAAACTGCAGAGTTCATCTGTAATTTGGGTGGCCTTAAAGATTAGCTGTGTTTAGCATCCAAGCTGTACCTTGACACTGTGAACAAAGAAACCAAAAACTCTCCTTTTTAAACCATCAGGAGTAATATCAGTGTGAGGTCCTACCTGCACAGTACAAATACTAGGCCATGACTACTGTCTAAAATGCTTTGAAGCTTTCTAGTTAAGAATTACAGTTTAAAGAATATATGTTTTATGATGTATGGTGACATCAGCAGCTTGGCTATTAGGAGTTAAGGAAAACTGCAATGCAGTGATGCAGTATTTCACTTGCAGATCTTCTTGACATTTATCTTGATCCAAAGAGAAGGATATCCCACTTCCATCAACATTAAAAGATTTGCAGTTCATAATTTTTTTCTGATGATAGAATTTACAAATAAATAATGTTTTTGTGATGTAAGCAACTGTTTTTCTAGATTAATTTTGGATCAGATTATTTTCAAGGTTGTCTGGAAATAAAACATTTAAATGAACATCATTCTTAGCAGTAATTAGTGCTGTGGTTTATTTCTGTGGCAGGTTGACCTCTCTGGCTAAGATTTCTTTTGGTATTGATTAGGATTGTTTACACAGTGGCAAGTCCAGGACAGGAAATAGCTTTAACCTAGAGGAGAATTGATATTAAGGCAGGATGACACTCACTGTCAAGAAGATTTTATTCTGAATTGCATCCTTATAGTTAATTGATGTATACTCATGAGATAATAGAGGCACTTTAGTAAGAAGAAATAAGAATGGTAAAGTCTTCATTAACACTAAAAGGCATATATAGCTTTAGCTAAGGTTTTAATTTATCAAATCTTTGCAGTTGATTCTTCAGCAGCAAAAATAACAATGTTAGCGTTCCAGACAAGGTTATGTAGGTTATGCTCATCTGATTCATTGCTATGTTCTTATTTAATCAGATTGTTTTAAACTAGATTGTAAGTAAAAGCGAATTTGCTAGAGTGGGGGGAAAAAAGGCTTTAATTTTGAGTGTTTGTCTTTAGTTTTGAGTGTTTTGCCCCACCACTTTATCGATTTATGCTCAATTTCTACTTTGTGAAGCTCAGTTTCTCTGCTGGAAAGTCTTGAGTTGTGAGAAACAGGCAAAGCTGGAGTCCAGAAACTGATTTGCCTTATGATAGGCAAATCCATCAAAAACAAAACAAAAAACAAACAAAAAGAAAACGCCCAAAAAAACAAAGGAAAAGCCTTTAAAACCATCCTAGCAGCAAAAAAGCAAGGTTGTTGCCAAAAGAAATTTGAGAAGGGACGGGAGGTGGCTTTGTATTTTTCTACTTTGATACACTTTTCTCAGAGAATTTCTCTTTTTGCTTCCTTTTAAATCAGTGCTGTTTTCCTCCTACAGGAGTCAAATTAAAAATTGGGGAACTGAGCTGTTTAGATAGGTAACTTAAATTTTTTTTTTTGGAGCTAGGTCAACCAATAGAAAAATGTTTTATCAGACAATCTTGGTTACAACTAGTTTCACATGCTGTAGGTGGTACGTGATATCTGTGGTCTCTTGTTTACATTTTAAATCAGAATTTCTTCTTAAATTGATGCAATATTTTTTCTCTTCACTTTGAAGATAATAATATCCTAAGTTCCCCATACAACTGCTTTTTTTCCTAGCAAATTTATTTTCACAGTTTGGGTGAGCTAAATTGAAAAAAAACATTGCTTGATTGTCAAGTGGATTGCTGAACTTCTCTTTTGTCATTTTCCAAGTGGAGCCTTAGAAATAACCAAGCTTCTTACTAGTAACATTGTACCACCACATATATATAAATGCTTGCCATATAAAAGAACATTAATACATTTCTCTCACAGAAACTTTGGCAGCATTAAAGATATACTTCAGTTTGGGATTATTGCTACATATCAAACCATGAAGACAACTTTACTCTTCAAATAATACAAGAATAAGATGTGTTTGCATTTTTGTCTTCCTGATCCCAGGAAAGTGACACATAACTGATGGCGTGGAAGTCTCCAGCAGAACTTAGCCTTTCTCTTAGCAATATAATTGAGATAAAAGACACATTATTTACATTGGAGAGGGAACAGATTTTTCTCACTTTCTACTACAAATTGACTTAGTGCTCTAAGATGAATGTAGTTCTTATTATTTCTCATGGTTTGAGTAATTTAGCATTTCACTTTGCTGGAAAACAGCAGTCTTGAAAAATAAAGAATCTGACATAGTAATGGCAGCAAATGAACGAAAGAGGAAACTGCTGTGTCTGCTCTTTTCCTCTTTTCTTGTTAATCTGTTTTCTAAACTGAGAAAAGGTTACAAAGTGTATGACTGTTCTTTTACCTATGCACTGCCATTGTGTATATTGCAGGGTTGGGGGACTATAAGCACAATTGTGATGCATGGTTTTGTAATAAATCTTTAAAGAGCTTAAAAGTATTTCTCTAAGTCTATGTCAATAGCATTATACAGCATAAAGAAAAAAGAAGAAAAAAGGAGGAGTCATATTGTGACTCGGTCAGTGCATCAATTTAGTTTCAAATACAGCACAGTCAACGTTTTGTATCTGAAACTAAGTTGACGCACTGGACAATGAATTGAAGTATGATTTTCATTCTGACTGAGAATTCTCTTTGCATCATAGGCAAAATGCAGTCATATCTTATTTTTGTTGAATTAATTATGTTTAGGTATATGGACCCTATACCTTGCTTCTGAATTTGTTGCTCAAGCTGACTGTAGAAACAAATATAGAGCTGGAGGGAAAAGTAAACTGCATATGTGATTTGAGGACAACAGATGGTCCAGAATGGGGAAGTCAGTACAAAGATTTTTTTAGATCTTTAAACTATTGATATGTTAACACATACCACACAGGATAACACCAGGAAGCTCGAGAGAATTCACTGGAATAGAGGTCTGCAATCCTGGCATTATGTGGAGTCCTGGATTCATTCCAGAAGTAGCTCTATTAAATTCATTTCCTATGACCAAGGTTATCAATTAAAAATGAAACAGATCAACTAATTATATTTGATGTCCTCTCTCCAGCAATGCTACATTATAAAGAATATTTATGTAATCTATGAAATTTCATGTCTTAAATTTATACTATATTCATATTATTTATAGATTTATTGTTCATGTCAAGAAAAGCTGGAGTTTCTTAATTATGGAGATGTTTCTTTGTCTTGTATATTGTGTTATGAAGTTAGGAGACAGTTAACTATGGTCATTGGAAAGAAAATATCAGCAAAAAAACCAAAATAAAGTTCATTACATTGTCTGAAACAAGCCTAAAAGAAATCCTGAAACAGACATGGAGTCATGGAAATGTAAGAAAAAATTATACATTTGTTATGAAAAGGCCACATATTCTGTATAGACACTATTATCAAAATACTGGAATTAGAGGCTGTGAGTCAGGTGAGGCGAATGTGTTTTCCTGCAAGGAAATCTTGCCATAAACACACATTCATAGTCAATCAAATCTACATCAACTTGACTTTCAAATGACCTGTTGTGTGTTCCTGCAGTGGTGCAATGTATTTGAAACCAGAGAAACACAATGTAGAGCCTTCCCAGCAGACGGTAAACTTACTGTGTAATTTCACTTGCATCACTGAGAAAATGATCCAAGTGATGATTTCTTCTAATCTGTCTGCCATAATGGTCAATTCTAAGTCCTTTCTAGAAAAGCCTTAAATTCCATTGTCATCACAGCAGAAAGGATGACAGAGTCTGTTCCAGCTCATTTAAATACCCTTCAATTGAAATATTCTAGTTTTTAGAGTCCACTGAGCTTTTGGCTGATCATCATATGCCACAACTCACATACAGCATAAATAGGCCCACCCTTTGCTCTGACAGGCTTTCCTGGTTTGATACGTACAGTTTATGTCATGTATAAAACAGGAAGGCATGGACATCCTTTTTAACTTTGTCAGAGGGAAATACAATGTCTAGTTTTTCTGTTTCATTAAAGTGCTCAAATGTTGACTTTTGCAAAATAATTTTCTAGATCTATACACTCATAAAAAAACATAGAAGCACTTTTAATATTGCAGTAAATGCCCAAAACCTTTATCAAACACTCATGCATCTAAAATCCTCTGTTAGATGCTTCATTAAAAAATTTAAATTAAGACAGTGGCTTGCTAAATGCTTTGGAGATGTTCTGATAACATGGGAATAATTGCTAATAACATGACACTTTGCCATTGGCAAATCTATCAGACAGCTGTAGGGAAAACAGTTTGCTTTACTCTGCTAAAGTACTCGCATAAAATATCTGATCAGCCTGCCAAGCAAGCAAAGCATTTCAGAGGTGTTAAGCAGTAGGAAAATACATGCCCAAATAGACATTTAAAGGAGCTGCAAATAAGAGTAACAGAAAATGAATCTCCTTGACTATAACTTTGGGAGAGGAGATTTTCAAATGTTCTTCCTAGGCTCTGTTACACAAGTCCCCAAAGGATTGCTGTAGGCTAGCCAATGAAAATAGGCTCAAACCTGTCAAGCATCCTTAAGAAATCAGAGAAAGTAAAAAAAAAGTGTTTAATTATGCATTATAACTATATTTAAAATGACCATTTTTTCTCTTTAAGTCTAGACACAGTGTAGATTTCTTTTGTTATCTGGTGGGGCTGAACTACTTTCTTAAAATTTTACCTGCTTCCAGCCGACACATGCTTATTTTATTTTTTGGAAAGTTTTTACAGGGTGTAATTGTTCTTCAGTTCTAAGAGAGGATTAATGTTGTCATCCTCTTTAATTTTCCAAGTTACTACTATTCTGGATCAATAGACTAATTTCAGCATTTCTATGTAATTAGCCACCTTTTCTATTATAATGTTCTGGTGGAAGGACACATTACTTTGAACATTTTATACCTCTAAACTACCATTTTTTTAGATATAATTTTCCACATTTGCTTTCATTTTTCTTTTTCTGATTCAATCAGTAATAAGTAGGTCTTAATTTATCAATAAAACTGTTCAACTCACTTTAATTGCCAGATTAATTGATCAGCTTTCAAAAATATTCAGCTCCCAGACAGAGTGAGCCTTTTTGAAAACCTGAATGAGATTTATGTGCCCAAGTAGGAAGATTTGAAACTGACTCTAAAGTTTGAGCAGTTAATTGCTTGATTCTTTATTTTATGATGAAATATATTAAAATATAGCATGACCAAACAGATCAAAGGGTCATTGAATCTTAGAAAGCCAAGGTACATTAAATCATCTCTCTAGTATTATTCAACACACAGAAACTGTGAATATGGCCTCCTGTTGCTGAACCTTCAGCAATCTCAGTATAATATACTCTTTGCTTATTCTCACAAAACATTTGGTGTAATTTAGGTCATTGCAGTGGCCATCTAAGCTACGTAGGCCAATTTAAGAACCATATGTGTACTTCTGCATTAGATACATACTTCTGGCTTTTTTCATGATTGTCCCTATGCAAATGTTTTATAAGCACCATTCACTGGGGTCTGTGTAGCACATTTAGATCCTCACACAGGGAATGAGGGCTAAAAATAGCTTTTCATGCTCTCCGCCCTAGCCTCCTGGTTCAAGTCAGCATTTGGAGAACAGAACAAGATTTATCAAAACATAGATGGAACTTCCATACCTGCATACCAGAATTCATTAGGCAGCCTCAGTGGTTTTGAGCTCTAATTATCAGCTGCACAGCAGCTAACCTTTATTTTATTAAGGAGAAAATATTTCCAAGTTGTAAATATCCTCAGCCAAAATATTTTTCTTACCCAGAAACTGTCCATCTTTTACTGCTATTTTGGGCTTTGGAGAGCTCACAAATGGAATTGAATGTGATCTATTATGAAACATGCTGTTAAAAATAAAACATTAGAAATAGCACGTTTCTCTCTAGCAGGGAATGATTGATTATTGCAGAATATAAAACCCAGGATGTTAGCAAAATACTGTAAAGAACCATGTTAGAGTTGCTGCATATAAAGCCAGAATATTTTGCTTAAAACAGCGTATAATTTTCAAGGCAAGGAGATAGCTGCCTAGAAAATATTTTAAGATGTAAGGAAAGAAATGATGATATTTCTTATGATACATTGGATTCACTTGTCTTTTCTCAGATATATTTACAGCCATCAGTTTTTAAATGAATTATGCTGAAGAATATCTGTTGCTTATCATCTGCTGTTGTGAAACTGTCATCTTTGAAATGTCTAATGGCAAAATGTTCAGAAAATGATTTTTAAAAAGATGATTTCTTACCCTGATATTATACTAAACCTATCTGTTTTCCTTTCTTGAACACAAAAGAAGAGAAATAGTACCAAAAATGAGGCAGCATGTTTTATTTTGGCTGGTTTAGGTAATACCTACCTTTGAATTTATGGGGGAAATTTTACTCTTGATTTCAACTTGTTTGCTCTAACTCTATTCTTGGCATCATAACCACATTCTTAGGGCAAAAAATCAAGTTAAAACTGGAACACACACCTTGTCAATCCTAGTACCACTGAAAGCTGAGTTAGGGTACCCTGCTGTGCTGTTCTTGCAGTGGCATTACAAAGAACTAGGGAAATGTAAACAAGATTCATCACAGAACTGGAAAACACATCACCAGACTTGAAAGCATGTTACAATTTCTGCCATAAGGCCATCCTGTCTTGACAGTGGAACTCTGTTGCCTGGCTAAACACACTGTTGTTGAATATACCTCTCATAAATATCTGTGGGGTACTGGAAGAGCAACATGAAAATTGCAGAAACTACAAACCCTGAGTTTTAGAGCATCTGTTTTTTTTTTTCTATTATGTGGAAGTGCATGAAGTGAGAGTTTAGTTTTACCACTACTATAGGTGACCATAATCTATTGATCTCAGTTAAGTTTTTGCTCCAATGTCACAGGTGAATCTGACCTTGCATTCAGTGTGTGACTTTGCATAGCCAAACAAATAATCATGAAATGCATCTAGACAGCCATGCTGTCTGACAGCTTTCAGAACTTGTTTTTTTTTTTTTTTTTTGAATGGAAGTTGTTTTATTTGTATGGTTTTTTTACTCAAATTTTGAAAGCTGCCTAACACAGAAAGTGATGCTTATGGGGAAATACTATGGGATTAACATGATATCTGATTCTGTGAAGTGAAATTCTTCACATTCCTGCATTTACAAACATATTTTGAAGGTGACATTTCTTTCCAGTCTCTCACAGGCTTTGTATTATATTGTACCTCTCTTTGAAGCTGAAAAGCAGGCATACAAACCTAGACAATCTCAACCTTTTAGTTCAGGGGCTTTATCAAGGAATTGGAGTTCAAAATACTGAAGATTCTGCTATTGCTCTTTCTGAACTCAAATCTGCACCATGTTGGGAGCCTATAATTTCATGACTGATTTCTGTGAGCAAGCATATAAAATTAAAGGGAAGAGGAAATGAGAACTCTATGAGTTTGATGCTCTCAAGAAATGTAGATGGTCTTCACTAATATATTTATCCTTCATGGTAATTATTAATGAGTATAATTTTAAAGGCAATGTTTTCACCCATCACTTTCTCCTAGTGTGTTTTCTACCATATGTGTATCTTCTGAATACTTTTTCCAAATTTGATTACTTTTCATTGCAAACTCTTAATGGTTTGTAATTAGCCAAATTGTTTATCTATTGATTTCCACTGATTTCCAATTTGCAGATTTTGTGGACATTTGGCTTTTAGTCCCAAATAACAGTAGAAAGAGTTTTTCTTTTCTTAATTTCAAGTGTTACCAGACTGGGAAAATTATTTCCCACCTGGTTCTAATAATAGCATGTTTGAGTGGGTTGTGCTTTCAAACCTACTGCGTCTGAGTGCTTTGCCAACAGTAAAATCAGGGTAACCTACCTTAAGTTCCCAAAATGCCTGGCTCTTGTATAAGTGCACCAGAAAACTATGTGAATAAGAATAAATTCCCAGCTGGTAAACCCCCTTGGCCAGAGAGGACTGAAGTTTCCTTTGTCCCTTGGGTTGAGTTGGGTGCTTTCTAAAATGATAAAGCAAGCAGACCCCTAGCCTAGCTCCTCTCTGAAGCTTCTGGAATTGCCTTCACACAGTGGCAAGAAAGGCACAGAATCACTTCACTGGTGAATTGAAGATGTTGCTGAGCATCTTCAGTCAGGGCTGTATGGTTGAGAAACAATGGAGCTCTTATACTGCAGTAGCTGTTCTGGGTTTTGTGGCTGTAGTTGGGGGTACTGAGAGATTAAAAAGAACATGTATGAAATAGATTTTACGCTTGTACCTCCATCAGTCCAGTCAGATTCACCATCACTTTCTGCTTCAGAGAGTTAGGAGGTATTTACTTGTAGCAGAATTAAGAAATTAAAAAATTGGTTAGCGAATGTAAAACATTAAACACAAACTCTGGCTCTTTTAAATGTTGGTGTGTCTTTGTGTATCTGAGTGACAGAGTAAGCAAATCTTTCCAGCTTCTCTTTTTAAGCTAGAGAAATCTGTTTCCTGGTTGTATCTGAAATATTTAAGCATAAAAAAGATAACTGTTGCTTTCAATTTTTTCCTAACATTTGAAAGTCTGCTTCTTTTTTAATTCTGTCAAAGACTTTGGGAAAGAAAATAAAATTAAACTTCTGCTCATCTAAGCAGGTTTCATTTTTTATGGGTTGTATAAATTCAAACAAATCTGTTCCTCTCTTTCAGGATGATGGGTTTCCTTGTCAAAATGCTCAAAGATCTGTTGCTCTCTTTAAGCTGAGAAAACTGCTTAAGAGATTTAGAACTTTGTGTGATCATCTATTAGTACATTTTTTTTTCTAAGATACATGAAGCCTATCATTTGTGTACTGAGGCATTATAACTACTTTCACTGGACAAAGCCACTGAAAGAAAATCTCATCAAAATATTTGCATCTCTGATAATCACTCATGTACATTCAGAGTTTGAACAAAGTTTAATTTTTGGCATACAAATCACTCAGTGAATTTCTGTAAATAATAATCCAGTGCAGTAGCTTTAATATAAAATTTGCTTTTAAATGCCATGAAGTTATTTTTAACAGGATTTGGGATTTCTGTTTACTCAGCAGAAACCCCATCTATTTCATAAATATATTAAAACCATCTATAAAAATACTCAACTTACTAGCTAGTGCACATGGTAATATTATTTTGAGGCTCAAAATTCCTCTCTTTGTAAAGAATAAAGTGTTCAAAATTACACTTTGAATTATCTAAAAAGCTTGTACTGGAAGAAAAACCTTGAAGATAGTTGGCAAATAAAACCATATATACCCATACGAAAACCAAGTGAAACGCTGGTTATCAAACTCACACACTTCATGTGACAGCACTTTCTTTTTCCAATATTTGTTTCTAATTTCTATTTTAAAATGTGCTGACTTTCTTTACATGTGTAAGAAACTGCAATACACCAGGGAAACCTAGATCAGATTAATAAAACCTGTTCTTTCAGAATATGCTTGGTCAGGCTTGTCTCACTTAGCTAAGCTGATCATTCAAGAATGAATGTCAAGAATCTTTTTCAAGTCAAGCATCTTTGACTTCCAGGCAGTAAACTGGATGTGTCTCTCTTCCATTTTTTACTGAGACATAATCAAAGATGGGCTCCAGGAGGAGTGCAGACCACAGTGTACCACCAGCAAGTTCCTTCTCACTGCCTGCCATGTCTCTTAACTGGAACAGTTTTCTTGTTATGAGAAACACTGAATATCAAATGAAGAGTACAATCAAGAAGAAGGATTTAGGGAGCAACATTCCAGTGTCAGTCATGCTGAAATCTTTGGGAGTTTTGACACTGCTATACTCTAGAAGTATATAGGAGACTGGATTTCACTCTTAGTATTGCACTAGTTAGTTGTTAAAATTTTTAGAAACAATCTAATGAATGGGTCTTCAGTCTTAATTAGAAGCTTTATCTATTATTGAGCAAATCATTATGGCAAAAGCCCATGTCAGAAGATCTTCAAATATTTGTAGGCTCAGATAAACACTTAAGGGCCCCCCTGTGACACTAAATCTTCAGTACCCTAGATTACTGGCCTACTATGAGAAATAAACCTCATTCTTTTAATTTTAGAGTGAGCTTACATACTCTCCCCCTTCCTTCCCACCCCCCCCACCCCTGATGAGTCCCTGTCTGCTAATTACTGAGTAGGAATTTAGCATAGTTTGGAGTTCAGTGTCATTTTTCTAATTAATTCAATTTGGTTTTGGAAGCTGATAATTTCTGATTTGTTCCTCCACTGACATGACAGTGACTTGCTTCAAACCATGAAAGCCCTGAGATTTCCCCTGTAATTATTTAAGACACATTGCTGGGAATCATACCCTATGAAATTAAAATCACTTATGCTACCCTTATAAGCAGTGCTAAGATCCTGTTAGATTTAAGCTTCATGTTGGTAAGGATTAATGCTGGAAATTGAATCACCCTCCATTGAAATGGACTTAGTCTCTAGTAATCGTATTTTTCAAGGTCTGAAGTCCAATAAATTGGCTTCAGATTTTCAGAAGGTTCATTGCTCATCCCGTATTCTACCAAATTCCAGCTGTCTCTAGTAGGAGAAAAAGTATTTTTAAAAACTTGCCTTATTTGTATGTGGGCCTATACACTAAACCAGCAGACATTATGTACATATTTTTGTTTGTCCCTGTTTTCATATGTTATTCAGAAAAGTACAGTCTAAGGGTATGTAAGAGCTTATCCAGTCAAAGTCCCTGATGAGGGCAGAATCACATGTGTCAAATGATTCCTGACAATTGTTTGTATACTTGTTTTTGAGATGCACCAGTGATGAGGGATTTACAGTCTCACAAGGAGTTTCTTTCACAGAGTAATCTATCACTAACTGTGTTGCTAGAGGTTTAGGTATTTTTTTCTGGTTGGTTTTTGTTGGTTTTTTTTTTTGGTTTTTTTTTTAATTGTGTGACTTAATTCTTCCTTACTACTATTGTATCTTCTCTATTACATAGTAGACTACTTCTGTATTTCTCTTTGTAACAGCCTTTTATGTATCTGAAGAGTGTGATAATAGATTTTGAGTCAGGGAGAAGAATCAGCCCTCTTTCTCATGGAGGGTGTCAAGCTGTTATAATTTAATGGTTTAATTTCTGTGTTTGTTTTTCCTGCTGATTTAATTTTTACATTCACTGAAGTTTCACCACTGAAACATTGATAACATGTGTGCAGAGTTTTGAGGTTTAAATAGCTCTGAATCTTGAGATTGTATTGTGGTGTTTCCTAGGAATGTTCTGTTTCCAGTGACAGTTACAAACATTTGCTGTGGGGTCAATAGATCATCACAATAGATGTTGTGTGATCTATTCTTCAATTTTAAAATAAAAATCCAAGTTGTATTAAAATGCTTTCAAATGATGATTTTTAAATTTTTTTTTCCCCAGCAGTCATACAAATGACAAGCTGTGGAAAGACAGACTGATACATCTATGTATGGGTCTGTGGTCCTGAGTACAGACAATTGTCATTGGTAAGAAATCTTTAGACCAAAAGAAGATACTGAAGTTTGCCTTAGAATCTGTCAAAACACCAAAGAGTGGTTTTGGACAGGGATTGCTGGAATAATGAATTATTTGCATATCATTTGCCCAGGACTAGCTAAAAGAGATCACTTTGTTCTCTGTTTGACTAGAATTGATGACAGTGTATTTCCACTTATTGTGGCTTATAGAGAAAAGATATTTTCAACTATGGTATCTTATTCTTCAGGCCACTGTGTTGATTTTTGACTTGTAAAAGTGAAAATAAAAAAATTAACACTTGTAATCAGTTAAAATACCCTGGTGTAGACACTGCAAATAATAATTAGATCTGATTTCTTATTTGTCCTCTTAATTCGTTCTTAATCTATGCCTCTACTTTCCAAAACATTTCTTTAATTGCATTTTTATCTACTTCAGAATGCATGCTATCTGCTTGGATATAAGTATTATTTCTTTTAATCTCTATTAGAAAATGGAATGACTAATGGGAAAATTTCACCAGCTACATAGGGAGAAAAAGAAAACAATTTCTGTGTTCTAGTAAAGTTCACCTTTCAATTTTTGAAGAAGTTATCTTTGTTTTTCTCTAGCACAGCATTTATTTAAAATTAAAATTTCTATATTTAAAATACTTAGAAGAGATAAAAAATATTTTCATTAACACTTCAGTAAAGTAGGTGTTACTAATCTAACAAGTGGAGCCATAAATTAGATAACAGTATTTTAGGTAAAGTCTTGGTGACGAGTCAAACACTTGCCAAAGCAACAGATGACAATTACATGTCTCAAGAAGTCTTCATCCATCACCTATGGATCATGCTTAGCCCTTCTTATCAAGTCTGGAGTCATACTGGAGCTAGGCAGAACAATAAAGGAACAAAGCTGCCTCGTGAGAGCTCCCTGAAGCTCACACTGCCTTTTCAATTCTGGTACAAATAGAATTACCCAGTGACACGTGCCTTGGAAGAGAGCTCATGTGCTTTGCTGAGCCACAGAATTGTTGAGGTTGGAAGGAAACTCACGAGGGCATTTAATCCAAGTCCTCTGCTCCAGCTGGGTCAGCTAAAGCAGGTTTCCAGTGACTGTGTCCAGGTACATTTTCAGTATCTCCAGGGATCTGAGTGGCTTGGGTAACTTTACCACCTCTCTAAGACACACCCAAGCCTGCTCTTTTGCAGGCAAAGCAGTCAACTTTCTCAGCCCATCCTTGTATGTTAGTTACTGCAGTCCCTTAATTAGCCCTGAGCCATTGCTGGACTGGCTCCAGTAAGCTGCTATCTTCCTTTTACTGGGGAGCCCAGAACTGAGAGACAGCACTCCATATTTGTCTCACCAACACTGAGTGGAGGGAAAGGATCACCCACCTTGACCTGTCAGCAAATGTTTTTCCTAATGCAGTCGGGCTTTTTTGCTGTGAGGATGCATTACTGACTCATGTTCAGCTTGTTCTTCCCCAGGGTCCTTCTGCACAGGGCCATTTTCAAGCTGGTCAGACCCCAGTATGTCTGGGTGCCTGGGATTAGTCATCTCAAAGTTCTTCATGGTGTGCTCATTGTTTTGAATACAAGGGCATGAATAAATCACATATTCCTGGTAGAGCTGGACAGATGTTTTCACCAAAACTTTTCTAACATTTACAGCATATTGACAAAGACAAAATATCTTTCAATACAACCTTCCCACAGATCAGATAAAACATTATCCAAGTGTTAGGCCTTGTTTGTTGACTTTGGCACATGTTCAAACTTTTAAACAAACTAGATGAAAGGGAAGGAGGGTTACTCTTTTGCCACTCTGTTCTCCCCTTGTAAATTTCTTTAGTTTCTCCCACACTCTGAGTCCAGGTTTCTGCTGAGTGAAGACCAGTGTTGACTTACTACACAGCTGCCTTTAGAAATGGATAATAAGAGGTTTTGTGATGACAATGGTATCTACCACTTGTAAGACAGTCGTGTCTGGAAAAAATCAAATCCTACTTGCTAGTCTGCAAAATATTCCTTAGAGATACCATGAGTATCTTGAAATGTGTCAATCCAGCTTTTCTTGGCTGAGACTGCTGAGGACTTTGACAGCTGCCAAATAAATACAGCTCAGCCAGAAAAAAGAGGGAAAGGCAAGAGCCAAGGCCTGGGCCCTAACAAGAAGTCTGTACATACACACTGGTTGCAGGGCTGATCTCTTTGGCACTGCATGAAACAACGTGAGTAGAGAGAGATTAAGGGTTTAATGGTAGGACTGATAGCATTGCAGCTACATGGATTCAGTCTGCTGTGAAAGAAAAAAAATCCACAGAGGCAGAGTAATTATTGACTTAGTTTCTTATATTTGAGAACAGGAAGAACATACTGAACAATCCCAAATCTGTGATGCCTATTTGTTAGCTGGTGATAGGTAGACAGGTTGGGTATGTGATTCACTTCACGCCCTGGAATAGATAGTGTTCAAATGCAAAATAGGTTTTTTGTCCTTTTTTTTTGTTCCTCAACCTTTAAGATGTGCTCAGTTCAGTTTCTCAGATCTTATATAATAAATTTGGGATTTGCTTATTATTTCTCTTTTTCTAATTAACCCTGCAAATCTCCAGTGTATCTAATAGCCCACTGACTCTTTAGAATCTGACTCCTCAAGGGAAATTTTGTAGGATGCTTTTAAGAATTTATATTAGCTGTAGCTGTTGCCAAAGTCCATTTTTACTGACTTAGGATCTTTGCTTTATCCTACAGCTGAGAACTTTCCCTTCTTTTTACAAGTATGTTGACAAAGGAAACACAGACAACGTGTCCCATGAACCTCATCTGACTGAGTCTTGTTCAAGTTATGGAGTGCAGCTCCATGAGTTAAACTTTTCTAGTGTTCTTGGCAGCACAAAAGTAGATAGTACAGGAACATAGGCAAATGTCTTCTACATGTTATGGTGAGAATGATTCAGGTGCAGGTGATTTAACATTCAGGCAGACTCAGAAAGAACACTGCAGAGACCATAGAAAGATGAAGCAATTAGAGCTGCTTCAGCCTTTTGTTCTCTTTGGTGCAACCTTATAATTGAATAGCACATATTACCAGAAATGAATCCAAGCTGAAGAAAATAACCTGAGAGAATGAATGGAAGAGATAAATACTCCCAAGAAACTCTAAATGTAGGAGATCACATTTGAACTCTAGATATGGGAAACCAATGTAAAGAGATTCAGACAGTGCTGTCATTCTTTATTTGCAGACTGAGTGTACCAGAAAAACTGAAGGTAGTCTAAGCTTGTAAGAGTGTTTAATGAGTTTCATGTTTTTCAGTTAGACTTGGCAAGGAAGATGACTGTAAACTTATATTGTTATAAAAACACAGTCTGCATGAAATGATAATACACAAGAGACACCTAGCTCATTATCCTAATTTCCTGGGCATACAAAGTGAAAATGAGTTTATACAAACACTCTAATGAAAAATCTAAGGACGTCTGGTAAGATTTCAGTCTGGGGCTGGGACAGGAGTGAGAAACTGGCAGATAACTGGAAGATTCTGACTTGAAGCTTTATAATAAAAGAACAATTTCGAATTTTCAGTTTGAAATAAAATGTTATTAATTTTTAAAAGATTCTGAAAATATTAATGGCTACTGATGTCTTCAGAATCTGAAAGACATTGACAGAATAAATTTATGCACAAATAGGAAAATAGCAAATATAGTAACTAGTAAAAAAAATTGTTGAAGTACGGAAATTAGGGTACAAATTAAATTGTAATAAGGGTAAACATATATCCAGCTGTGATTTTATTAGGGATATGCACTCATTTGCTCATTCAGCAAGGTAAATAAGTGTGGGCAGAGAACCACACTAAAACAGTGACCCTGCTCCTAATTAGAGAAGTGCCTCATTCAGTGATAGTGTGTGCGTCTTTGAATATTATATTGACTGAACAGGAATACCAGAGATGCTTACTAGAGAAAAAGGTGACAGAATCTTCAGGTATTTGTGGAAAATAATTAAATAAGTATGTTATAAAAAATAGTATTTTCTGCTGCTTCAAAACAGAAGTTTTGAATCCTAAAGGGTGGTACATATTTGAAATGCTTCTCTTTCCATAAAGTCTATTCTAAAAGTAAAAGAAACATTTTGATAGTGACTTGACTGAAAAAAGAAGTAATGTTACCAGTTTAAATAGAATGCTGTGTTTCCCCTATGTTTTCTATTTTCAAAGCAACAATTAGAGAAAGCTCCCAACCTTCATCTCTCAAACTTTATACTGGTATTACCTTAAAAAAACCAAATACACAAAATGGTCCTTAGTGTCAAGTTACAGCTTAGGCTATAAACCCGTATTTAGGTACAGTATCATTAAGATATTTCTGTCTTATACTGCTCCTGTAATTTTAATCTTTCTTGATGTAAGATGCATCATTTCATCAATGACTGGTCATGTAACAGCTTAGCCAGAAGAAAGATCTAGTTGAATTGAAACAGTAGCTTGACAAATAGAATTCTTATTGTAAAATTATGTAGATTAGAGCTCTCTCTTACCATGAACTATCATGGTCAGATGATAGCAGGGCACACTAGCCCTGCTTACAATAATATTAAGAATGTGCATGATGATGAATAACTTGAAGTTTTTTACTGTACTTCATTCTTCTCTGTACAAGTAATATTTTATAGCATTAAAAATCTATGCTATCTATATTGCTCTGTTTTCCTCCTGGCAGGTTCTTTAGGTAGTGACGAGAAGGGCTAGTATTTTATTGCATAAGTCATATTGACAGCAGAAAGTAGTTTTGTCTCTGGCTCTAAGTTATTATAGAAAATTAGGCAGATTATCTTGTGGTTAAATTTCTGCAATCAGTGATGGGAGCTTCTTATCACTGCAGTGGGTTCCTTTCATGAGATTGGATCAATTGCTGAAATCAAACCTCCCACAGTGTCTTGAACAGTGTCCAGAGTAAAACCAGGCTTCTTATAAAACTCTTAGCTCATTTTATCACCTGACAAGAGCTAGATGTTCAGAGCTGTTCAAAAGCCAGAGACATAGATTTTTATGAAGGAACATAAAAAATGCTTGAGATGAAATGCAGTGCTAGTCCTTTTAATATATGAGGTCTTTAACTATGTGCATATTCACCCTTTAGTCTTATTTCCTCACCTTTCATATGGGCACAATATTGAATGTGTCTGCATGGAGGATGAAAGGAGTGAAGATGAAGTGATTTGACTTTAATGTATTTCTTAAGTGTTATGCTGGTAAAAAACTATTAAAATCCCATGTGGAGAATAAATTGAAAAACAAAGAAAATAGACATTTTTTTCCAAATATCTCCTTATTCTTTATTTTACAGGAAATTTTTATTGTCAATTGCCCTTTACTGTTTGTCTTTTCTGGGAGACTGCAACAGGAAGAGTTTTTGACTGCATTTTGCCCCCACATTCTCAGATTTTGTACTATGCCAATACCAGGGATGAATTTTACATAGTTTGCTCTTGATTGCATTATATACAGCAATATTGCTATTTTAGTCTTCCCAAGCTTCAGGAATATAAACTAGATGTGTATCTTTCTTGTCCTAATTGCAAACTCCTGGGATCCCTTTGTGTATGAGATATTGTAATCTAAGACTAGTTTCAGAAAGCAAAATGTTAACCAAGGTATGAAACTCACTGTGGATACTGGGAACCTTTTCTTGTTTCCTTGTAAAATCTTCAAATGAGGTGAATATGAGTATGCTTTCTTTCTGATTTATATGAAAGCCTAAACTCTCCCTAATTAAGAGAATGTAGAATTGCAGGGAAATTTTTTAAAATAAATCTTTCCTGACAATTATAGCTAAGCATACACTGTAAAGAGACAAGCAGAATTGTCCAGAGAACAGCTATTAACCAAATGTTTGTAGGTTTTATTTTTAAGTAGGAAACTGTGGGTTTTTTACTTAATTAGAAAACATTAAGGCAGTCGGCTATTTTTAATCATTTGCTTATTGATAACTGAGTTTGCAGATATATCTTTCCTAAATTTGCTTTCAGTGCTTCCCCTCTATACCTGCTGGTGATAAATAATGTTGCCTTATGTGGTCCATTGCAAGGCCATTTATATCATTCTCTGAATTGGTGGATATTTTTAGTCATGTTTAAAATACTAAGAGCTGTTGGCTACTGCCAAGATAAGTAAGCAGAGAATACTGTCACTGTAGGGTTTGCTTTGTCTGTTGCTGCTTAGGAAACAGTCACAAATCATGCACTGATTGACAGGGCCTCACTGCTGCTCTTGACAACTATCAGGAAGGTTGTCATGTAGTTTAAATTACTTGCATAAGAATGGGAAAAAAAAAGAATGGAGATTCATTATTCACAGTACTTTCACAGTAATCATAACCCCTGGGCTTTTCAGAAAAACTGATATATAAGCAATGAAATCTTTTCTGTGCTTATCCAAACATATCCAGAGTATACCAATCTACAGAGCAATGAACAGGTAACTACTCTAGAAGCAGTACTACTGTTCTTAGGAAAGGGGATCAATAATGGAAGTAATAAGAGCATGATCATAGGCACTGGACCAAATAATTGAAAGATTATCCTGCCCAATTTTGTGCTTACCTCAATTTCCAAATTAAAATCATATCTAGCCTAGAGCAATTGAAGCTATTGCTTAGTCAAGAGTTATACCTGTATAGAATATTTCCCTTTGTCTTGTAGGGGAGACACTCTTTAGTGTTCAAAAATAAAACCTAACACTCAGCAGCTTCCTTGGCCATGAGATCTATCCAATCCCACAACTGGCAGCACAAGCTTGTCAGAGGCGTGTGCTGCTCATTTTTGGAGGGATATAACAGCATAGCCCATAATGTCTCCAGTGATTCCCCATGGAGCCCAGTTCAGTCTAACAGTTTCTATACAAGAAGAAAGTTTTCCTAGTCTCCATGGAAGAAAATAATCTGAAAGGGATGGTGTGCAGGTGATTCCCTTGATTTGAAGGCTGTTAGTACAGATTTTGCAATAGGAAACAGATGTATACCAGCAAATAGAACATAAAGAAATAGACCTGGAGCTTAAATTTCAAGCTCATAAAGTGCCTAGAAAGGGTAAGATTTTTTTTCTTGTTGTAGTTCATAAAATGACATTAGAAAGGTGAGCTGCAAACTGACAATTCTCTGTAATGCACAGAATTGTTGTATTGGAATGATATACTGTGAATGAAACAAAACCCAGCAGAGTTGCGCCAATTTTACTTTGGTAGACCAGTAGACCCAAGATAGACCTTAGAAAGAAATAAAAAAGTAATTTAATCAAAATTTTGGCATACTAGCATTTCACTACTCTTGACATACTGATAAAAGCTTCTCTTATGAGTATTTTAAAGCAGATATGTTCTGACAAGCCTTTATTCCACAATGAGAATCTATGGAAACCATCTGAAAGCAGTTGGCTTCCAGATCATCCTAGATACATAAAATGTCTGGAAGCCAACTAGCTGATTTCAAATCAGTTAACTAGTTAATTCTCATTAAGAAGCATGATTATATTCTGCAAAGTTAGATCTGAAAGCAAATGACTTCTGATCTTAATAGCAAAAAATGCGGTTCCAGTACCAAAATAGAACTAAAGACATGGAAAACAGAATATTATAAAGTGTCCCTTCCAGTGTCCCAGGAACCACCTTTTTTTCCCATATTTCTCAAAATATCTGAACATCAAACCCTTCAATGCTCTATGTATTTGTAAATTAATTTTCACTTCTATTTTGGCCTATACACTGACAGGAAAATGCAAAGCAGTTCTGTCAAGAAGCAAAGTCTTTTTAGCTCATTTTCTTGAAATCACTAGTATCATTGTCTCACCATCTCTCACACACCTCATCATTCCCAATATCCCATTTTATGAGACCCTTAATCCCACCTCAAATACTTAATAGGCATTGGCAGTTGCAGTGAGTTTTAGGTTACTAAGTTAGGTTACATAATAAATTTAGTATCTAAACAAAGCATTCTTACATTAGAGAACTAGTAATATTTATAGTCACTGTATTTATAGGCTTTATGTCTTTCTTTTTGGCAGCTTCTCTTTAGTTGTTATCTCTCATCTTCATTATTCTAGAGGCAGTGAAAATCAACAGATTATGAGATCAGTAGGTTAATGTATGATTAAACTATTTGGGTGTCATAAGAAATGACAGTGTTTTAGGCCAACAGAAGATACTGCATTTTAATAGTTGTATTTCATTTTTTCTTCTACCTCATGCACCTTACTCTACCAATGTACTTATTTAAAAGCACTTATTTTCATAATTACATCATATATGTCAGGGAGCAACCCTTGAAATAGAAGTAGTGCAATGATTACAAAGTCTGCTTTGCAGAGAGCTTGAAGAATTTCTCATTCTCTTAACACTTTCTCTGACCATGTATGGTAGTCATTTGTATGCTTTTAAAAGATCTTTCTTATTTCTGAAGAAAAATTGCTGGATTCAAATCAAAAGAAAATTATTTCAGTGGACTATGGATCAGTGACTTTTTTGCCAGTCAGACTAAGGCAATTAAAATTTTGGTTCAAAATGGATTACTAAAATGCCTTTGAATCCTTTGGAAAACAGGTGCTTTTGTTTGAAGCTATATTTGAGTTGCATGTGAGATGCTTATAATTATTATATATTATCCTATGAACATGAATGTTGTTTTGGTTAGATAGAGTGTTTTTACTTAGATTTCACATAAGTGCATAGGTATGACAAGAAAAGAGAAGACATTGGAATAAATTCATTAACATGAATTTCCAATTGCTCACTGCTTTTCTTGTTGCTGTAATCACAGGAGTCCACAAGCTTATCTCACACACAAGAGACTCTGGTGCTCCAGTGGATGATCCAGTAGCATGACTTGAAATGGCAGCAGAAACAATGCCAGCACTGTGAAGAACTAGATAATGTGTACATGCTTAGTCACTGAGTGAAAAGTGATTATATTTAGAAGAAAAACTTGGAAGGGCTACAAACCCTCCACAGCCTCTCATTGTTTGGTCATACGTGATCAGAGAGTGACAAAGCCACAGAATCACAGAACAATTAAGGCTGGAAGGGAGCACATGAGATCATCTAGTCCCACTCCTCTGTTTGAGCAGGGTCCCAAAGAGCAGGTTACTCAGGACACTGCCCAGTTCTCCAAAGCAGAGGAAAACTCCACAGCCTCCCTGGGTTGCTGTGTTTGATGACCTTTACTCCATCTGTCAGGTACACATTCATGTGTATACACATTAATAAACATTAACATATGTTTTATGAAAATGAAATAATTGTCATGCTATAATGGCCTAATTAAAAAAAAAAGTTATACCGTGCACTGTGTGCAAGCTGACAAGTTGAGATCACTAGGGGATCACTAATTTTTACTGCTTTACTACATCATTCCTTCTCTAATTCTTTCCTGCCTCTCATTTTTAGGGAGCCAATAGTGTTTCTAAATAGCAACTTCAGTAGTAAGATGAATAAATCTCCACTTAAAACAAGAGAATACAAGGAACCAAAAGACTTATAAGTCTTGACAAGTGCACCTGGGTCTCTGCCAGTAATTTGATTATTGGGATGACATAGAAAAGACTTAGGCTTTTGTTTAAAATACCACAAAAGGCTCCTATTTGACTTTTGAGCAGGCAGAAGTTTTAGTGAGACCTTCCTGGAGACGACAACGTGTAAGGGAGTGAGCTTTGTTGCTCTTGCACAGTGTCAGCAAGTTTGGGAAATATTCAAGATGAAAGTGAAAGTCATATAGGCAAGAGGTTAAAATTTATTGAGTACATAGAAATTTCTTTGGATGTGTAGCACTGGAAGATCCATTGGCAAGTGCTTTCAGGGAGAGGCCCCCACAGATAATGGGAGATTTCAAGGGAAAAAGGATTTAAGAAGAGGGGGGAAGTCTGTATTAAATATTGGGGCTCGATAGTCACTATAATATTTATTTGTTTCTCAGTTTTGTGGGCAGAAAACTCTGAATGCTGCACAATGCTTACTCATAGGGCAGCATTATGTCTACTGCATTTAAATTTCTAGACCTACTTATTGTTAACCATACTTTACTGCAGTTGTTCATTTTATTGTTTAGAAATCAATTGAAATATGAATTTAATTTCTGTGTTGTGTCTGTAGCCCACTAATGAAGTCTTAGAGCGGCAGTTTTTCATATGCTTTTGTAAATCTCCAGGAAATGTCTTTCTTAATGCTCTTGGCTCATACTTGTCTCTTTCAATCAAGATTGAAAGATTAAATGTTAAAAAAAGGGAAAGCTCAAACCATAAATACTGTGAGTGCCTTAGTTCCCTGACTCATCAATTGATTTTCATATGGAAAGTCTGAGATGTGAAGTGTGATGCTATTACATATTTGTCCCTGAAGAATTAAGCAGCTTACAGAAAAGCCTTCATCAAGGTGACCTCCCATTCTGAGCTAACAGAAGCAAAAGCTCTTGCTTAATGTCACTAAACTCTCATTCTTTTCTGTCTTCTCCATAGTGATGACGAACACTATGTAATAAGAACGTATTTTAGGTTCAGTGTGTGAACTATGCTTGTGTTGCAATATTTAAAGAGAATTCTGATTATTGTGATGGTGGCAATTCAAGGAAAATGAGCTCAAATTAGTTATACAAGTAGAAATAAAGAATAATGCAAGTTGCCTTAGCACTGTGATAATAACATTTTATGAATTCTCCATAATCAAACAATGCTTCATTACCTGACCCTGTGAACACCTTGCTGCATGACGGTCTTCTACATAACAAACATAATCAAACATCTGTATGCCCTGAATTAACCAGACCTGCAGCTGGTCAGCCATCTGCAGTGGCTGTCCTCATGTCTCCCTGTTCACTTATTTGTTTTTCTGTTAAACTCTAATGTTTGTGGTGGATTTTTCATATCTACCTCTAAGTCAATATTCTGTTTAATCTTTTTTTGGTGGTGATATGTATGGGCTTTCTATCAAAGTGGTAGAAATCCCTAATGGTGCTGGGGATTGATGGTTGGACTTCATGATTTTGAAGGTCTCTTGAACCTGGACAATTCTATGATTCTATAACTGAAATCCTGAAATGAGGATGGGAAGGATGATGAACTTAAAGCCTTATCTTCAAGGTGAATTTTGTGATTCAAAAATACTATATGCAGCCTAGTTTTGTGCAAGTATTGTGACCAGATTTATAGACAGATTTCTAATTGGGAAGTTAATGAAATACTGATGAATATTTGGACACTGTTATATCACAAATATCTTAAACATTACACTAGTTAGTATAAATCTAATTTCCATTTACCCTACCACATTTGTGACAGTTACAGAATATTACAGGTCATGTTTCAATGCTTTCAGTTCTTGAAAGGAAGTGAACAAACATTTTAATTACCTTTAGCCCTCATCACTGGCAATGGATCAGATAGGACTTCCAGAGAGCCATGCTTTGCAAGTCATCAAAATCAATTCCAACACCCATGAACTGAGAGTTAGCACTGCTTTTCATTTTACAGTTGGCTTCCATTCTAGTATATAAAGCATCATCTCAAGACAGTAACTGCCTGGGGTTTCTGTTCTCTTGTTTGTGGACAAGAAACTTTGGATTCGAAGAAAATTATCTTCTAACATTTAGAACAGGTTAGAAGAAAAATCCCACAGAGAACAGTGGTAGCATTACAGTTACAAACAGCTGCTTTCTCTAATATTTACATGGGGGGGAAGTTTCTTCTTGTGCCCATTTTCTCATACTTTGTAGTTAAGCTCTTCCTAGGTCACCAGTGCTCTCTTATGAGTCACTTATTCTGAATTTCACATATTCATTATATTTTTTCTTTTGGAAGTTCTTCCTTCTACACCTAACATGCACTTGAATTTTAAGAATTTTCACTCTTTTCCAACTCCCACTATGATTTTATTATTTACACATTATGTTGTAAGTACTGTGAACATAAGTCTTAAGACTTTCTTTTGAATCAACTCTGATTTATTTTAGATGTGTTCAATATAACTTCAGCACATCTAAGATTTATTCTTAGTCTCAATGACTTTTGTTGGCTCTTTACATAAATTTTTCTGCATTTCCTAATTCTGCAGTTCCCTTAGGCAAATGTATGAATTTTGCATTTTTTCAGATTTCCTAATATACCAATACTGACCTGCATTTTTATCTTCATTTCTTGACAGATCTACGTTTTACATTTGGGGGCAGGGAGAAAAATGGTTTAGACCACCTTGCCAATCTAAAATCCTACATGTAGGACACATGAATGTTAATCTAAATAACTCGATATAAACCTGAGACTAGTGGATGCTAATATTATGTTGGCAATATAGATTTTTCAAACTATCATTCATAGACTAGCAAAGAGAAGCCGATAAAGCAGCCCTAGCTAACCCAGCATCAAAATCAAGTTCCCAGCCAAGTGACAATTCTTAGCCCTGTGTTTCTGAGCCTGTATGGAAGGACTAATGGTTAAATATGTACTGTCTAGATTGTTGTGCAATTTCCTCAGTAAGTAAATACCTAAGGACTCAACTAGAAATAAATATCATCTGCCCATTTCTCCTCTGCATGCCAAGAACTGGCAAAAGTGGTGGTGGAGGCAGTGAATGACAGCTTAGGTCTCCTACATGCTTTCCCCCATTCTGATCACAGCTCAGTAGTCCAAGCTGGTGCTGATCAGCTTATTCATCTCATGCATGTTTGAAGGAATATACTGTAATGTACCAGACTGAGATCTTGGGACTCAGTTTATTGGAATCTTATCTTCCAATTTATAGAAAATTTAAAGCATTCTGCCTCCTGTTCTTGAGAACAGGAACTTGATGTTTTTCTTAGTTCAAACCTGTGTTTGATTTCTTTTACTATGAGAATTTCGATTGTATAATTCTGTACTGGCAGAAGACCTTGTGTAACTGTACCTACAGGGCTCAAAAGAGTTTTGCTGTGTTAACTTTTGTTTATTTGTGACACTGGCTATAACTACTTTGTGGGAAACGGTCTTTGTCAGGAGAAAGGGTATCTGCACTTCAGGATATAAAGCTACAGTTGTAGGTATCTTCTACTGTGTAGCAGGATTGTCTGGTATGGTACCTGGAGTAGAAGAGGCTTGCTGCACAAGCAGGTGTATCAAAAGCTTGAATACCTCTGTAAGTAGAGTGAGTACATAAAAAATGAGTTCACTTGAGTAAATCCACAGTGACTTGCTGACTAAGAGCTGCAGACTGAGATAATTCATTTATCACTAGCTCTATTGCTGATATGTCAGCATATATATGGTGGTAAGAACCCAAAGGACTTGTAGGCTCTATGTAATTCATGTAGGCAAAATTTGACTTCTACCAATACTACTACTAATGGCTGTAACTTCTTTTGTTTTCCCTGTTTTGAGCAACATTATAGTTTGATTATATGTTTTCAAATGCTGACACATTTAAGAGTTATGTGGAAATTTGAGAAAAATAAATTCTAGTAAGCTTTCTTTTCTTTTCTTACAAATGCTGATTGCAAAACCTGTCTTTTTTACATTTTGTGATTTAGTATCACGAACCAATGGTTCAGACTGACCTTCTGCAACTTTTAATAAAGCCAGTGAAAAGCCTTGTAAGTAAGGAAGCTGTTGAAAAGCCAAGTGATTTATTACAAAAACAGTAGGACCCAGTAAGCTGGAAAGGTCAGTCTGACAAAAATCTAGACTCAGAAATGCTGCTACAATATAAGAAGGCATTATCAGGAGGAAAGCAAAAACCAAATGAGAGTATTCCTGGGAAAAAACATAGATCTGTTAGCGAAGGAAGCAATGTATTTGTCCTGCAATGTTCTCATTTTGAAAAGCTCCCTGTGGAGGCACTTTTCTATAGAGTAGGAACTTGAACGCAGTTGGTGCTTCTGAAAGAAAATATGGGGGAAGGCTTGAAACAAGGGAAACCCACTGCAGAAAAAACTAATAACAGTATTTAAGATATTCAGTATCAGAGAATACCATATTTAAGATTTTCTTCTAGGCTAGGCATTGTAGAAATTAGGAACCTTCTATAACCAGCTATAAGGGGTGCATTTTTGCTGATGAAGAAAGAGGGAACTGGGAGAGTGGGAAACTTGTAAATTACCCTTGATAGATCCTTAAATGATCAATAATGGTCCTGGTCAGATGACTATCAAATATTTCACTGAACATATTGATATTTCTGATGATTTTTTTGTGTGTTTGTTTATTTTACTCATGTCAATCGTCCTGGAATTCATCCTGGATGAACTGGTGGGATAACGCAAGCCAAGAGGAAAAGGAGTGTCAGAGTATGTTGTAGTTTTATGGCAATTGTAGATAGGGCAAGAAGTTAGGTGGTATGAATGGCTACTGCATCTGTTTCCATTTTAGTAACTTTACACGCAGAATATTTGAGAATTTCCAGATAAAACTCTTCTTTGTGAATGAGTTTTCTGGTTTTAAATGTAATATACTTTACTTACTCTTTATATATAAATACACTATACTTTACTCTTTCTTTTGCATTTCAGTCAAAGTTTACCACAAATAACTTTCAGTTTGGTTAAACAATGCCATACATCTCCTGATCTTTACAGGAGTTAAAAAGTGAAGATGGGACTTGGAAGTCATCATCCTTAAGTTTTTTACAATAAACAATGGACTGTAATTTGACAAATGTGTGCAGAATCAAGGTGATTCTCTTAAGAGGAATCTATCCTGTCTTGCCAAACTGAAGTGTATCACATGACAGACCATGTTCCAGAAGACATTATACATTACTGCAAGAATGATCAAAATATTCCTTTTTATGATGGAAAAGATGATTGTCAAAAATAGATGAAAAAAACTGCATTTATGTTACTAGTATTTGCACTTGAAGCCCCCAGTGGAAAACTTCAGCCTTTTGTAATATAGTCATCGATAGATTTGCCTTCATTTCTTTTCTGGTTTTTTTGGGGTTTTTTTTTTGTATTCTCTGCTTGATTTTAAAATTTTGCTATTTCATATTGCTATATGGACCGTAATTTAAAAATATATGTTGAATACGGGGGGAAATCACTTCATTCTTTAAGCATACAAGGATTCTAGAATATATTGTTTCGCTAGAACAGAATATTTGCCTTATTATCATGTAAGGAAAAGTACTATGTGCTCAGCTGCTTAGAGTATGTGCTTAGATTTGAGATCTGAACAAGTTACCCTATTACTTAAGAAAATGCACCAGAAAGTCTGGGGTAATTGTGTAAATCAGGAAAATATATGAGGAACTAGGCTGTACATCTTCCTTGGTTATTTAAACACAAAGGCTTGTCCTTGCATTTGCACTAATGCTAATGATCCAGTCAAATATTTGAGTCAAACACACCAAATCTTGCTGAAACAAACTATGCTTTGTGGATTGTCCTCTAACTACATCTGACCTTTCAGGGTGGCTGTGTACTCAATTATGTGAGCATCTGAACAGCATTCCATTGTTTTAGGCTGTTCTACAGATAGTTACTTTTCACACATTCATGTTATTATTCAGTTTTGACTTAAAAAAATGCTCCAAGTGGATAAATAGTATCATGGGTTTTAACCACAAAATGCTGTGCTTTTATTGAATGAAAATATTCATGCACCTTTACAGTGCTGAAGTTAGTTAAGTATGAGTTTGAACATGTCCTGTAAACTTGTACATGCAATTGCAGTACATTATTTAGCTAGCAGCAGTTTTCAGTGCCTTCTCTGTCTCACTAACAATATTTTGCTCCTTCCGAGATCAGTGGGAACTGTGCTAAGGATATAATGAACTACTGTGGCTCATTCTGTGAAAATGTGAAAATGAAAATATTCACTTTGTTTCAATATATGGATAGAATTTTCATTTTAAAAATAAGCTAAGTTTGTGTTGATAGTTGGAGAAACTATGTGATATTCTAGATTTTCACTTTTGTTTCTCTGAGGAAAATAATGATCCTCCACCAATGACTGATGGAGATCTGGTATTAGACCTGTTCAGGGACAGACAGTCTTTCTATGTTAAAAAGATTAAGTGATGCATGAGTGCTATGTACCTAAGAGTATCAAATCACCTCTTTAATTTTGTCATATAATTTTAAGGGCGTGGGGAGGTTCATAATCCTCATTGATGTTTTGTCCTTGTTCAGAGACAAGCTACAAATTCTTAATACAGAGAGTAATCTTTTTTTTTTCTTGGTTGCAGTCCACTGGATAATTATGTCACATTAACCAGCAGAATAATCCAAACTGTTAGACAAGCACAGCTTTTTCATCACCATCTACTAAAAGCCATTTGAACTAATGACTGATCTTTAAGCCAACCTTCCTGCTGCCCCATGACACTCTCATAATCCCACTTGAATCTCATTTCAGGTCCATTCCCAAAAGTAGCTAAAATTACACTGCCACAGATGTCTTCTAAGGTTTTGGAGTTTTTATTTTTTTCTTTTTTTTTTTTGGTTATTATTTGTTTTGTTGGGGGTTTCGTTATTATTCCATTCAGAATGTCATGTACCTTGATCTAAATACCTTGGCTTTCTTTTACAAATCCAGTTCTCTAACAGAGCCCTGTTAAAATGGATTAAGGATGCCTTTATAGCTCTGTAATAACTAAACACTGTGCAGTGAAAGTACTATTTTGGCATATATTACTACAATAATTAAATATATTATTCCTGAAAATGTATTCCTTAAGCTGAGAAATATATTATCCATGAAAGTGTTTTACTTAAACCAAACCCATGCATTCTTTTTGTGTTCCAATTAACATAGTTGCATCTTGCTCTGCTGCCTTTTACAGACACTGTATTTTTAGATCTGTTTTCAATGGAATAAACATACCATAAAAATAATGTGCAGGCATAGAGCTGAATTCTTGCTGTGTTTGATGGGAAAATGTAGTCATGAAGTCTGTTTTGTATTTAAAACATTATTTCACACATTACTAAAACTTAAAATTTAAAAAAATTGTATCAGTTTGCACTGAATATCATGAAGTACCCAACTGTGGAGACAGCTTTTTTGTTTAGCAAAAGTTTTAAAGACTCCACTTCTCCGATAATCAACCTCATGATAAGGAATCCCAATCTACTATTTGCTGGCAAATAGCAATTACTTTCTTCTTTGCATTGGATCATCTCTTCTGAATTTGCAAAGGACTGAAATTATACAACAAAAAGGATGATGACAACTCTTCATACTTGAAGCAAAGAGAAATCAGAGGAACTCTGAGTTTACTTTTTTTCACCCCACTCTGACTGTGTTGCCTGGAGCATGCTATAAATTCTCTATCTAAATAGACAGGCAATGTTGCAAAAAATTATACGCTTTGGTATTCATGAATGCCTGGAATTCTCTATTGAATTTCACCTTCAACAAAGATTTCATAAAATAAGAACAGCTTTCTTGTTTCCCATGCATAAGTTCTCCCTTATGGGATTTTAAAGTTTATGCAGACTGTTTGTTTATGGGAACATTTAATTAATTTTTATTTTTCCTGGTATGTGTTTCTATTTTTAACATCCAGTATATTTTATCATTTATCTTTTTCACTAAAATCTGCTTTTCTCAAATCTCATGCTCTGGGATGTTCTTTTCCCATCACTTTATTCCAACAGTGGATCAATCTAGAAGTGTTCATTGACATCTGCTAGACCACAATATAAGTTTTAGGCAATCTGAAATTCCCATTACATGAGAAATCTAGAACAATTCAAAGCAAACAACCAGTATGTATGCAGCAGCACCTGTATCAGCAAGGTCTCGACCTGACAACTTTTAACATTTTTTTTAAACCCTGACCTCATTTGGCTAATTTTTGAATGACTGACTTACCCCCTGGAGCACACACAAACACATATATCAAACACATATATATATATATTCTTTTTATAATAATTATTTTTTTTTCTTTCTGGTTATAAAACTAGAAGGTAAGCCTAACTATTTTTCAAAATAGCTTTGAAGGTTTGCTTAGTACACTTCTGTCCTTAGATGTGATTTATTGTCTGTCTGCCAGCAAAGATTAAAATACAAAAATGTTTAGCTCCCCTGTATTGTACAGGGTATGAAATAAAGAAGCTTATCATGAGACAAAAATTACAACTTAATCCCCAGCCAAAAATCACTGTGTCTGATACTTATTCAATGTATGCCTCGGAGTACTCCGAGAGTGGTGAGTTTTGTGGAATTTGTACTGGTATTTTTTCTCTTTCCTCTAGTTGGTCTGAGTGACATTTGCAAAAAAAAGTGGGTCTGTTCCTGTACCTGTAAAACTTAACAAGAGTTTTGTCACCCTCACTAAAGTGAGTAGATGCAAGCAAAGGTGTAGGAGAAAAAAAAAAAAGTGAAATCCATTATTATACTCGTCTGGAATGCTAGAATATTCATTTTAACCTTATTTCCTATGAGTAATGGGAAGAGTATACTTAGAATTTAGGTCTTCTTGCTGGAACACTACCTTTATGTTTTTTTCATGCTGGCTCCTTATTCCCAAAAAAGTATTATATGCATACCTAGCTAGTAAATATTCATGGCAATCTTTGAGTTGTTCCAACTTAAAGAACCAGATTTTGATTGTGATAGCTAGATTGGTATTTGAACTATCATCAGAAACTCAGAAGGCTGGGAGTAGTATGCTTCAGTTACTTTCTTGATGAATTTTTCTAAATTTTAATTTAGAAAATAAAAATTATTTATTTACCTATGCATTTCTAATTACATACTTGTTCACTTACTAAAGCAGCTGCAATACTTTTTAAAACCTGAAGTTTTTTTAATATTCATAGCCCAGGTGTTAGGTCTTAGAGCTAGGGAAAGCTGGTTGAAGGTTACTACTTGCAAGTATAAATTCGAAATCCAACTGGCTGGATGGTTCAGTCATGACATTTTACCTGTGGGTTTGTATTTTTTTCATTTAGTCACCAAAAGATATTTGTGGCAATACTGCAAAAATAGCTAGCCCTTAGGAATTCCCATATTAGTTTCAAATGCATCATATTTATGCAATAATTCAGCAGGTCCTCATTCATCAGCATTCCCTACTGGTTATTCATTACTTGCCTTTTTTCAAAGTTGATGTCATGTGGCTAATGGGAGAAATTACTTGCATCAAGACTGAATAACCAATAAAGAAGGAAAATTAACTAAAATACACAAATAGTTAATAAATCTTTACAGAAACTAGTATGCTTATAGAAGAATACTTTAAATATGTCTGATTCTTTAGCTGTCATTGGGAGAATTGTCATTTGATTAATAACACATTATTGCCTCAGAGAGGCAAGTATATACATATATCACATGGGAACTCAAAAGTGAATATGTGTTTAAATACAGAGGAAAATTACCAAATCCTACAAAATTTGAAACTCAGCTAAGATGTCATTTGCACAAAAATTTATATTGTCATTCAAGAGCTGAAAAACGGGGAAAAAGATCTCATTGTGGTAGATGTTTTTCACATGAAACTTTTTAAACTGCAACAGAATATTAGAATTTGCACAATCTCAAGGTCATTGAAAATGATAAAAAATTTCAAATTAATTACAGAGGAAAATCTTGGTTATATGCATTATGACTTGTTATCTAGTCAGATGAGAAGTTAACATGCCTTATCATTAATAATATATGAATAATCTATTTAATTTAGTTCATTAATGGTTTGAAAAGTCCACTTCAATTTGCAGATGATAGCAGGCTGGTAAGGGCCGCAGAATGTGGATGAGCTGAAGATAGTTGAGATGAGACAGGTTAAAGATAATTAGAGGTAGAGAAGCATGACTTCTGAAGATATAGCTGAGTTTGTTAATCTAGAGCAATAAAAGGAAACCAAATTGCTAACATATGTGACATTTGATGGAACAAAGGAAATGAATAAACCCATCCTTATGTCCAAAAAGACAAGATCTGCAGCTTGAAAGATTCAGCTTAGCTGTAGTAGGAAAAACTTTTGAAGATGAGGATAATTATATAACGGAAGAACTGCACAGGGGAACACATGTAATCACTGTTTTTCATTTGAATCACATTCTGCTGTATTTGTTCACCAAAAAGGCAAGTGGAGATGATAATGAAAATAAAACATAAATGTAGAAAACTAACATCTATTTGGAATCAAAATATTGGACTACAGAAATGATTCAAAGTAAAGTAAATAAGATCGTTCTGAGAAAAGTCAGCCACCTCCTTGGAAGAGCAGCCTGAGGGTGCTCTAACTTCTCAGGATTGTCTATACTCTGTACATGCAAAACTGAACCCTAGAATGAAGGCTATTGACTGGAAGGCAGTTCAGAAAGCATCTGCTGGAATCAGTAAGACTTAAATTGAAGTCAGTGATACTTGTGGATTGAGAAACAGAGCAAACAGAAACCTGCCAATGGCCAAGGAATGCAATCTTTGAAGGAAATTCTTAGGATGCTTTGACTATGCTTGGGTAATAATAGACAGAATATCATTCCTACACATGTTTGAGTGTCAGCATAAAGAGATTTTCTGAGAGTTTGTTGGCTGCTGCTTGACTTGTATACTATAAGGATTTTTGTATTATATAAAATATTCTGTGTTAATTTTTAAATTCTCTGCTATTACATTGAGAGTTTGAGTTGTGTATATTTAGGGGTTTCTTGCTAGGCTCAGTCAAGCGTTAGGATTCCCTTGAGACAGCATTTTAAAAGATTATACTCTTTTTCAATACAATGGAAAAAAAAAGATCAGTCATGTAAAAGAAATTATTTGAGATCAAAACTTGTGTAGATCATGACTCATAAAAAGGAATAAACCTGATTTTCCTTTTACTTTTAAGTTTTTCTCAAAGTAACAATAACTGCAATATGACCTGAGTACTCAGATAATAAACACAATTGAAACCAAGAAAAAGACAGTAAAGAAGTGCATTATTATCCAGCAAAACTACTAGCAATTTAACAAGAGGATAGGCCTTATTTCTCTTCCCATGTCTTAAAAGAAAACAAAAATCCTAAACTAGTGAGTTCACTGAGTGTAAGTAAAAGATGGACTAATTCTTAAGCTGTGTAGGATCTGCACAATTGGAGAGGAACAGTTTCAGACAAAATAATAAAGTCAGTCTCTGCAATATGGATTGATATATATTTCTGCTATGGATAGCAAAGACCCCTACAGAATATATAAGCTAAGAATCTGGTTCTTTTAGTGCCAGAATGGTTGTCTTCTGCTCCTTTGGAAAAAAAGAAGAGTACAAGCATGCTATATTGGACTGAAAACAGCATCAGATATTGAAGGATATGGTACCTACTTATCTGCTAAAAATGGAGTGTGTTGATGTGAACCTATAATGAAACAAAGACCCCTTTCCATAGACACAGTATAAAATAGTATAAAGTATTTAAGGACTTTTCACTGGCAATCTAGCAACCACCTTAATTTTGCTTTTACAAAGGCAAAGTAATGTTAGTATTTGAACTGACCAGAAATATTTTGTTTAGTTAGAAGCAGCTTTATTTTTATGATAGATCCTACAAATTAATAACTTGAGCTGTTGATAGAGTTGTGGTGGAGGACAAAAATGCAATAGTATAAACCTCTAAGAAGAGGGTATCGACCACCTCAAGTAAGGATGAGCTTATAATGCTCTTTATAGGAGTTATTCTATAGATAACTAGAGTTTGGCTTTGAGATTTAAATTAGTGTCCTGTAGAGTATGAGTATGTCTTCTCCCTGCTCTTCTGTGATTTTGTTCCAATACTGTCATGTCATCTTTCAGGAACATGTTGAGAAATGGTGGCCATTTGGCTAAAGTCTACTCTTTCATATTCATGTGCAGGCTCACAGAACTGAAGGGTCGTGTGAGAAATGTATCTTGATGAAACTGGAAAGAATAATTTATTCTCTTTAATACAGCCATATATTTTTCCCATGGAGTAATGGTGCTTCACACTTTTTCTATATATAAACTGTACGTTAAATGCACTGTCCAGCTTTAAATTATGGAATATAGCTCCCTCATCTGTCCAACTCAGTGCATAAAAATATGCCAAATATTCAAAAGGCAAGTAAGTTCATGCTCAGTAGTGTATCTTCCCTTTTTTAACCAATGGTTTTGCCTGCTTTTAGACCTATTTTCAATGTACACAGGTAGAATAATTTAATTTCTATGTTTCTTATTGGATATTCTCAATTTTTCTGCAAGATATTCATAATGAGAAGGTTAAAGGTGAGCATCACAGAAATCTGACTGACATGAAAGTTTCTACAATGTGTTTCACAGTTTAAAAAACAAAGAAATTTGCCACACATAGTGCTTAACTTGTCCTGTTTCCTATATGTTCTCTGGTTACACCTTATTTACTTTATTTTTTTATTTACTTCTGAGTACTACCAGCTGAACTAATGAGCTTGGCAGCCTTGACTCTCTGTAGAGGAATTTCAGTGGAAATAACTGAAGTACAAACTTACATGTCAGTGTCATTATAGCTTAGTCCTTGTCCTTCAGTATTTATCCACAGTACCCATTTCATCGTTTGGTATGTAATTGAAAAGGGTCAATAATTGTCCTAAAAGGTATCTCCTGTGAAGATGATCTCATCTGTGAATTGCTGACTTGGATATACACATCAAAATAATTTCATGGGCCAATAAAAGTCATTTTGCTGTCATCTATGTTGCTACTGTAGTATTTATGACTTTTTATTAGAAATAAAAATGACTTTAATATGACTCTTTTGTTGGAATATAAATACTGAGAATGTCTTTTTCTAGCCATTATTCTTTCTATTTCATACATTGTAAAATAGAGCACATATATTTTCTATATTATATATGTTCTTTTTTTATCTTCCTGTCAAATTTAACACAATTGTCTCAGTTTGTGGCAGTGCTGCTTCTGGACAAATAGTCCTGTGAAAAATTTTAAATATATGCCACTCAACAAAACTAAACCATCAGGCAGCATCATGCTAAAGCATGCAAAATTAATTTACTCACACAGCACTGACATCTAAAGAGAGGAAATTAATCTCATGTTTTATGATGCACTATAGCAATACCACAAGTGACTTCCATTCTGAAAAGCCAGAAAGATGTTTTGGTAGAGAAGCTGAGACTTTCTTAAATAATGAATAGAGGACCCATGATCCAAACTGTTTGCATTGTTCATGTATTAGAACTATGTATTCTAAAGATGTCCTCATGTCGAGTTGAAGTAGTACAGGAGAGGTAATGAGATGTGTTGATATGCCAAATAATGACTTTTGGATGACCCAGGGTTCTCAAAACTGTTTACTCAGTTATCATCAGTTCTGTGATCTTTGTGTGCTGACAGTCCTTGCCGTCCTTGCCACTGTAAAGATTCTTGCAATATAACTATGACTTAAATGTTGAGTGTCAGTTTGGCCCTTTGTACTTCACCTGTGGGCAAATCAAAAACCGAAACACCAGATTTTTCTCTTTGTTTAGATTACTAAAAAAATAAAGCATCGGCTGCCTATACAGCTAGGGTGTGACAAATGATGACAGAATAATAAAAACAATCTCCTTATCCTCTATCTCATCAATGAAAAAAAGGCCATTCAAAGGTCCAGGAAAGGGGATAGGAAGTTTAGAGCAGGTTCTCTGACCTAAATATGAGCTACACGGTTCTACATAGTTTACAGTGATCAATCTAGTATGTTGATTGGTGTTAATGTTTAACAGTTTTTCTCCATTGGGTAAACATGAGACTCACTCTGAGCTGGTAGTGGCTGTGTGGGTCTTTCTGTCTCAGGTATTCTGGATTCAGTGAACCCTACATGTTATTTTCACTTCTCCTGTCGCTGAAGTGAAACCTGTGTGGCTGCAGCTCTGCAAAATCTTGCTGATGTTATCCATGGGGTTTGTTTTGTGGCAAACACTTCTTTTCACCTTGGTTTTTCTTCATTCTTCCCTTACCCCAAAACAGTCTCAACAAGATCACAGAAGATCTTGGAATTTGGGTATTTACATGCTGTGACCATTGACCATCTGAGTGCTCTTGATCACAAATACAGGAAAGCTGGATTTTGTTGGTTGTTTGGTTAGTTGGTTAGTAGTGTGGCTTTTTTTTGTTTGTTTGTTTGTTTGTTGTTGGGTTGTTTTGTTTTGCTTTTAGCTAGCCATTACCAATAAGTGTGTCCAGAATATCTGAAAAATGACTGATTGATGAAATTCAGAAATTTACAATTTATATTAAAGTCTAACAAGGAATTTACCTTCTTTTCAGGCTTTGGAGTCTAATGGGTCATTTCTGTCTCCAAGACTGAAGGGTCCAAGAGCTTTTCATGCAGTATGAGATATAACATTAGATTATCTGAGCACATTAGTGAGATGTTAGCATTTTGCATTTAATTCATGTGTACCTTAAATTCCAACACCAGAGTCCCCACTGCCCTGCAGGCCATGCTAGCTGAATGAATGTGATTGATTATTCTAGTTATATTGAAAAAAAGTATAGTTGCATGACGTTTAACATAGGTGGAATGTTGGTGTGTGCCATTGAATAATAAGTTTAAATATAGTTTGCTGAACCAGCATTTGGAGTAGCTTTTAAAAGCTGTCATTGACCAGCAAAAATAAAATGTCAATTACTACATTCTTAATGCTTTCCTAATGTAGCACAGGGGTGTAAAGAGGCATGCATATTTTATCCTTTTATTCTCTCATTCTGTTCTTTTAAATTCTAGTTACGTGATAAATGTTCACGCTCTAGTTTGCATAAAACAAAGCTTGGTTTCAATCTTTTAGCCAATTGCAACATCTGCCCTACAAGGTTTTTCCATTTTGTATACAGGCTTCCCTGAAGATATAAATATGGTCTTCCTAATAAACACATTTCAAATGTCTCCAGAGAGAGAAGCTTTCATAGAGGGATTAGGATCTGGTATTACGAGACTCACTAAAAATGTTTGATTTACCTTAGCATGAGAGATGGAGCTCACCATGACTTTGATATAAACCTAGCACCAAAAAGGAGTATAAATAAGAGCAGAATGTGGTTCCTTGTCTTTTCATAGTAATAGTGCCTTAAGACTAGAAATGCAAGAGATTCTCCGTAATGTAATGAAGCATACTTGTGAGCAATGCTTCCATGGACCCAGGGAGTGGGTGCACAGACAAGCCATTCTGTCTCTTGGTATAACAAGGGGACATCCCATCTTTTCAGCTCAACTGATCCTTTATGACACTTACTATGGAAGTAAAATATGTGAAAGTAAACTGTAAAAAGTACTAGGTCTCTTGATTTTTAAAAATAAATGTATCCTTGGTAGTGCAGACTGCTATAGTGTGTCAGGGCAAGTGTTAGGAAGCTCTTTAGAAACTCAGTTAACCCATCTAAGAATCCTTACTACCTTTAGTTTAGAATGATAGAAATGCCTTAGTGTTTTGGATCTGTTTCACACTTGACTTCAAGTGAATACTTGGCCACAGTCAAACTTCCTGACCCAGCCAAAGCACTGTAAAAGCATCTGCGACCTGTTTGGTTTGCCAGTTACAGGGTGTGAATGGGAGGGTAACTCTGGTCTCCTGTACACTGTAAGTTTTGCTGTAGGAAGCTGTTGTGTATTTTGTAAGTTTGGACAAGAAGGTATTAGAATAATAAATAAGAATAAATGACATATTAGTCTTTTGGGGGGAAAGTACAGTCTTGGGGCCATAAGACACCTAAATTTGGTAAAGTTTACAGCAAGGCTTAAGATTTTTACTTTATGATTATGTTACTTTTCTGTATGCACTTTACACTTCTTTATTCATACTCTGTGCGTTTGAAATATGTCATATTTTTAGAGAACTTGCTGATATAGATTCTAAAGTTAGAAATGTATCTCACTGAAAAGCAAGAGATGCCACCACTGATGTCATGCTCAAAAGAGGTGACTGGTGGTTGTGTATTCACAGATCCCAAAGCTGAGGCCACACATTGAATCTGGGAAGTGTTTTTGAGGTGTGTCGCCCAGGAGGCTTCAGAACGTTAGTGTTCTCTAAAATTACATTTCCATAATTTAGAACAGATTCAGATCTGTTCTAAATTCAAGGCAGTGACAGAGAATGTAATATTCTGTAGTTAATAGGGTCATTAAAATAATGGTCTCTCTCTATTTTATTTTTTTCTATATAGGTACATACGTTACTTATGTATCAGCCATAGTTTGGTGCAAAGTCAATGTTTATCACTATTTCTAGGTGAAACTACTGTTTGATAGTATTTGACCTGAATGCAAATGCTATATCTAATTCCACTTTGCCATTGAATCCTATTCTAACTGAAATTTGGAAGAGTTTTTCAGCCAACAAAGATTTCTCTGAAAAGCAACTATTGGAAAGCCTGAGCATGAAATTAATTTCATCAGGTCCTTGCAGTTTTATACATTAATAATGTGGTCACTTAATTCAGAAGAAGAGTAATAATGGAAAATTAGTGCATTCACTTCTAGTTCATTGGTTTACATCTGGTCAGGATGGTAATAGCACTTTTTCTGTATAATTTGGTGATTATTTGATAATCTATGTTAAAGATTTCTTTGGTCCTGAATATCTGTTTCATCCAGGTCTTCAAATGCACTGAACGGATTTGAACTCAGTGTCATTCCATAAGCACTGTAAAATTTTTTTAAAGGAAATAGGTCAGTGACCCCTTAGATTAAATGTACTGATGCATACTAATACTAATCTAAAAATAATAATGAATCTTCTATGGTGCCTCATTTTTTGGGGGGGGACAGAAAGGCTGTGTGTTATATATCTTGATTTTAAGAACAAACTCTTCGATGTAAGGCATTAGTAGAGCTGAAGGCTTTCTAGTGATGCAGAGAGACAGGCTAGGATATTGTTTGTTTCACAATTGAGAACATTTTGGTTACAGGAGCTCAAATTGCTGAAACTGATCCTGATGGTAAGGATACTCAATTATCTAAATTTTATCTTACTGTTTGTTGAGAAGAAATGTCAAAGGGTTGATGGAAATTTTTGATGAGACATTCATGTTAAAAATTTAACTGTGGAAGCATTTGTTGTTGAACTGAGTACTATTTAAATAAATTGGAACTAATTACATTTGAGGATGTATTTTATAAGTCCCAGCAAAGGCTGGTACTTAAAAGTCCATCTACTGTTGCCTTTCATTAGAGATTAGGCATCTAATTTCTAGCTCAAGATATCAGAGACAATGAATGTCTAAAAAAATAATGACTGAATATATGAGAACTTTTTGAAAAATGTTGGTTTCACTAGAGAAGGTCTCACCAGTGCTCAATTGAAAATAGCCATCTTTATTTTGGGCCTTCCTGATAAGCAGAGCCAGCTATCAGAACCAGTCCAAACAAGCATAATGAAAATTAGTACATTTTCCAGAGTATCAGTTTTCCTGTATTCCAAGTTTTAATGTGGTATGAGCATTCTTCCTACCAATAGCTGTCTCATGACAGGCTGTACAAACTTTCAAATATCAGTGAAAGTGTTGCTACTTTTTTTTCTTTTCTTTTTTTTTTTAGTCAGTGCAGTGTTTCTATCTTGATATGTTGTGAAAAAAATGGATCCATAAAAGCTGCAATTCCTCCCATTATAATGAACTAACATAGGGTGACCATGGATTCTGAACATTTTTATATGAGTTTGTCACTGATAGGAGCCATCAACTGAAAGAAGACCATGAATTAAAATTCTCCTTGTCAGAGATATGAAAAGATTATCTGTTCACAATGAACTAAAAGTATAATGTGATATTTCCATGCAGCTGTGAGTATCCAATTCAGCACATGAAATCTCTCTTGATCATCTTCCTTAAAGCATCATGTTCCAAGCTCATCAAAATGAGGGACATTTTAGCATGATTCACACAAACATACATTTTACGTTTGAAATACCTAATCCTAATTATAATAACAATCTAAGTAATGCCATTGTAATAAGTCTAGTGATTTTTTTTAAATTTGGTGAGTTATTTAGGTCCTATATATTTGTCAAAGAGAAAACAAAAAAAAAAGTATGTTTCTTTTTTCTGGATTCTTGTTTCTTGCAAAAGCTGACACAAATATTAGGTATTGTGGATCTAGGAATGCTGTCTTGATAACTGAGGAATGAAACAAGCTTGGTGACAGAACCTAATTTATAGATGCTGAATTTTAGAAAGAAAGCATTAAAATTCACATCATGCTGTTGTATATAGTCCATCTCTTTTTTCAAAGGCTATGTATTTTTTAAAATTCAGTTTCACCAAATGGATTACCATTTACCTTACCAATGTACATGCACAATATAGATATTTAAGCACGTCCTATTGGTAGGTATTGCAGAGCTGGGCCCGTGACAAGCCCGCAGAGCCGTGCGCATTTATCCTCTGCCAGAGCTGAAGCGCGTCCGGCGCCGTTCACCTTAGCGGGCTGGATCAGCGCAGATCCCGGAGCGTGTTGTCCAAAAGGGGATGAAGCGTGCGAGGAGCCCCGCGGGCGGCGCGGGGGAGGATGCTGGGCCGTGCCGCGCCGGGGAGCTCGCTCCGGGCTGCCGGGTTGCTACAGCAACCGGGGCTTTGTTTGTACATAGCGGGAGCAGCTGCCTCCCCCCGCCCGGCTCGGCTGCGGCACGGCCGGCCCGGCGCTCCCTCGGCCCGAGGCTGCTGCGGCCGCCGATCTCTGCATGGGAGATCTGACCGTAAGGACATGAAAGGCGCTTGGAGACATCAAGTCCTACCGAAAGAAAAAGGCTGCCATCTGAAAAACAGTAGCGCTCTCTCTGGTGTTGTGCTATCTGTGTATTTGTCTCTTGTATCAGTAATTTGTTTGGGTCTTTGTGAACCAGAAGGTTTGGGTTAGGAGCCCTCTGAATTCAAGGCAGAAGAATGTGGTGCACAATGGTCCTTGTGCTTGAGGACCAGTAGCATTTCAGGTTAACAGCAGAATATAATAGGAAATTTCCTCGTTCTATAAACATTGAAGACAGTGTCCTTAATTCAGTCCTTTTTTGCCTTACCATCCACATAATTTAAGAACAGATAAATAGGAAGCAAAATCCACTAATATTTGTTCAAGAAAGATGAATATTCATCACATTTATATTAGTGTAGGCCTTGGAGAGCTGTTCTTTGAAGCAGATTTGCAGATGGCCATCACAAAGCTGAGTGCCCTTTCATAGCATGCAAACCTGCATCAGCGGCCAGAACATTCTCTTCAGAAAATGTGACTAGATAAACATAGATTAGAAGGAGCAAATTAGTTCTCAGACAACACTGTCTTTTTCATGTAACAATTGTTGTATGTCAAAGCCAGTAGGGTTAGCTCAGCAGTCCTCAGAGGGCTGATAGTAATTGAATAACCAGATTGAAAATTTGTTGACTATTTGCATGCACAACATTTGCATGTACAAAAATTGCATAACATTTGCATGTACAGCATTTGCACAACTTTAACAAGAGTTTCCCTAGAGACATAACCTCCATGTGACCTTCAGATATTTTTACCTTTTCTTCACTGTATGAAGCACCAAAAAAAGGAGAAATTTTGTTGATGTTTTTCAGGTTTAAGAGCTGGAGACAGCAATAGGAAATTATGAGGATATGACACCAAGAGAAATAGAGATTATGAATGTTTCTGCAAATAAAAGGCTTTCAAAACAATAGTAATTCAGCAGTAAACAAAAAGCCTAACTGATAACTCCTGGGATTCTGATAATTTTCAAAAAAAACCTAAACCAGGTTAAAATTACATTGAATGTTCCTGATTATGATTTCATTACAATTATGTATGGAGAGGATAGTGTACTTCTCTACCGAAGTTATACTGTTCCAGATATAAAAATGCTTGAGATCTTACAAATATGAAGGTAACAGCACAGCAAAAGATGATAATTTAGCTGACGTTTCACTTGAAAATCCCAACTTTTATGAGTAACACATTGACTCAGATGCCTAGTCTACTCACAGATGAGATCATTTGAGCCTTAAATTCTAGCCAGCTGAGACTGGTTGAGAATGATGCTTAAAATGTATTGAGGATCTCATAGTGAACTCTGTCTCAAGGGGAGGAATTGAGACTGTGAAAGTTAAAACTAGTAAGCTACCACTCAGATGTATTTGGCTTCTGTCCCGCTCTCAGTTCTTTGATGGTGCTTGCTGCCTTTGAGATTACTGGTTTCCCTGAATCTGACTGACCAATCTTTGTTTTTGTTTTTGTTTTTTTTTTTTTTTGCATAGAAGATGCTGGACTTCAATAGTGCAAGATTTATATCTATTTACCCTCACAAGAAGTAAAATATTATATATTTTTAAATGGAAGTGTTGAAAATGGTCTGATTATACTCAGTTCACTTGCTTCATCAACCTGCTCTTACCATATTTGTGATATACCTCCTACAGTGATTTCCTGATATCTAAAGGTGACATTGTCCCAAATTTTTGTTTCTGTTGAAAGTCCTTAAAGAACTGTATAGCTGGGGTTTTGTGTCAATAGTGGTGCTTTATCCATGAGAATAGAAACCCATGTCAACTAATCTGAGCAGAAAGTGGATAGAACCAACAGGCTTGTAATTTTACTTGTACAAGAATTTGCTCCTAAGAGACAGTATTTTCCTATAAACATTTAGAGTGAAATATTAATGATATTTTTAGTAATATAACAGCCATGCCTAAAGAAAGTAATAGTGAACAGTCATTCAGGAGAAGATTGGTTTGAGGAATAAAGGCTGTCTTTTCCTGCAGATATTCTATGGGGTTTAAATAGTTTCCCTGTATTTCTTATTTTATTTTAATTATTACTATACTTGGCTTCATGTTTTAGAAATTTACATTTAAAATTTTCTGACTGTGCCCTGGATGTTGAAAACCAGTTAGGGAAAAAAAAAGAGCATTTCATTTAAAACCAGAGAAAATACATTCTTCATTAGAAGTTCAGGCTCAGGACAAAAATTACAGTGAGGTTTCAGATTAATATTACCTCATTATTTTTTAGCAAAGGTATCATAGAACAACTCCATCTATGATCTGCAATATTCTAAATTATTAAAACCCAACAACAAGTACTATAGTAAATGAACAAAGTTCACATCATCATCCATTATTCTTTAGTTTTAATCACACAGGTGAAACTCATTACCCTGTGAAGAGAAACACAAAGCTCGCTTCAGTAGTGTACAGCTGAAATGGAACCTAATCTGTACATTAGTGGTGGCTTCTCTGGGCCATCATCCTACATCAAACTGAACTTGAAATAATTTGTTAGTTCATGGTATTCTGTAATTCCTGAGGGAGTGGGGGGACAGATTATTTTAGTTCCAGTGAGAATAACTAAATTCTTGCATTAGAAGCTGTAGTTGGGGCATGCTTTAGACTGGAGGAGAAGCCCCTTTAATAAAATATGGATTCTGGTGTTCAGCCTTGTTTTTAAACCCCATTCCCTGCATTAATTATTAATTAGCCATACTGAAGTGGATGCAGTTATATTTAGATCACAGCTGCCAGTAACTAAATTTCAAGTGGTCTTCTGGTTTCATATTTTTATAGGATAAAATGCTGCACTCAGAGGGGTAAAAAAAAGTAAAAAAAAACCCCACTGCACATAAAATTAATTATCATACTGAAATATTAAAGCAGAAAACAGGTACAGCAATTCTCTGAATCCCTCTTCACTTCTGAGAGAGAAATGATAGGAAAACAGGAAGATCTCCACCCTTTAATGGGGAAAGGGGAAATAAAGAAGAAAAAAAAACCAACCCACTGCTCTTAGGAGGAGAAAAGAATCGTCATCATGAGTAAGAATATCAAAGGGATTCCCTCCCTGCTCAGAGAGGGGACAGAAGGGAAAGGGAATTCCCTCTCTCCATTGGGAAAGAACAGAAGGGAAGGGAATTCCCTTTGTTGCATTTATGTTTTGAGCTCTAATTAATCTTGAATGTTTTGTACTCCTGCTAACATCAAAGCAGGTCTGTATATCAGGCAAAACTTGCTTTCTTTGAGCTGAAGAAAGTCAGTCTTGAAATTCTCATGGAACGTATGGATTTATGTCATTGCTGTCATGTGGCCAGATGCAGTCCCTAACTTTTAAATACAATCTAAAAGGGATCTTGGTTGCTTTAGCCTCAGGCTTGGAGAGATTTTGGTTACAGCTTAAGATTTGTTTTTCTATGATTTAATTGTCGCTTCAGTTAAAGGGCAAGCAGCAGAGGTGCCAGTAGAGCAGCAAAAAGCGCCAGGAGCAACATATGGGACTGAAATTCCTTATAAAGTAAGGATCCCATGAACATAGTTGCCTGCAGGGGGAAGGTTGCATAAACAAATATTTAACAAGGAAAAACAGTGAAGTCTTTGCAGCAATCATACAAATACCCAAAAATAGATAATGAAGACATATAAAGCCCACAATTTCCCTGGCGTGTACCAGCCCATGCGCACATGCTTGAAATAGTGTTGATAATGCCTCTGTTGTAAAGAGGTTTCAAGCTTTGTAATTCCAGTTTAGGGTGAGGAGGGGGCCGTGCTGGCTGCTGTGACCTACTAGAAATCCACTTGGCATCTCCACTTCTAAGCAAGGTTAGCTCTGACTAATTTTCTGAATGGTTTGATGACTGGAAAAAGTAGGAACTGATCAGATGCCATTGTGATCATGTCGCAAGGGAAAGGTTACCATGTTCAAAGACTGTTTTATACATATTTCATTGGTTAAAAGGTTGAATTTCTTATCCTGAAGGAACATCAGGACTTGGTTATTTCTCTTGCCTTTATCTCCTTACTGTGTGTGCAAAGGTAATGCTAATTAATGCCTGGATGGAAAAATCAGATAGTATATCACCATAGAGAAAACAAAACTTGCATTGGTAATTTCTCAAATTTCTGCCCAATTTTGATTTAAGTATGTGCATACCACAATCACCAGTTGATTTGGGACTTGTTACAGTGAGTTGGGGACACAAGCAATTTCAGATGTACATAATTTGCTGTACAGTTCCCAGAAGATAAGGGTGTTATCTCCACCCACAGTGGACAATATCTTAAATAACACTTATCATAGGCAGAAGAGCTTGTTTTACACAGCTGGCTGCATCTAGGCTGTGGTTCTAGCAATTCTTATAAAAGGACAGTAGGAGGTGAAGACTAAGTGTTTGCTTGGAAAAAACAAGTTTCAAGTATAGGTAGATGTGAACAGTATAAGTATTTTGACCTATTTTAATCTGTTTCACCTGTGTTTGAAGAAATGTGGGGAAACCACCTGCCCACATTGCCTTTCCTCAAAGTGAAGACTTGAGATAAATATATCACCCAAGTATATCACCCTTCTATAATTTATCAAAATGCTTTTTTTTTCCCTCCTGCTTCTGCCTGCAGAGCAACCTCTGTCTGAAAAGCTCTTCCCAGGGTAAATAAGGAAATGCATGAAAAAAATCTGGGGGAGTTACCAAGTATGATCTTATCTTTGTGTCGCTATGTTTTAAGGCGCTAAAGTTGTAGAGAAGGAAGCACTTGAAAATTAAATTGTAACATTGTTTTTGTCCCCTTGACATATAACAAACATAGTTGTGTTTGGGGTTTTTTACATGACAATTTACAGGGTGTTTATACCCAATCCTAGTTGCTGAGTGTGACAAGATCACTGAAAGGACTCTTTTTTTGTAATTTATCAATCATAAACTCAAATATATGAGAAAGAGCTTTCAAGAGTTTCATTAAACATTTACAAGTGCCGCAGCATTTGCCTGCATTAAATTTATTTTTACGCAAGGAAGTATATTTCACCGCTGTATTTGTAAAATAAACTAGTGGCCCGTTGAAAAGATCATATCTTACATATTTTAAACAGTACTCCTCCTACTCTCCTAACTTCCACTTGGCTCAAAACAAACGTAAAAAATTGAGCTAAAACAGGGAAATGGCTGACAGTGTTACAGCAGGTTCAGGGAAAAATAGATGGGTGAGGAAAAGAGAAAATAACCTCTGTGACCAAAAATAACATCCAATAATGCTGAAGCTGGGGATAAGTAAGTATTTCAAAATTTTCTAAATGTCACCAAAGTGACTCTTACTAGGTAGTTTAACTGTTACTATGATCAGTCAAGAATTTAAATTTAGCAATTAAGGCAAGATAATATTGAGACCATGGGATGAATACCTATAATTCTGCTAGGGAAAAAGAAACAGTAATACTGGAGCAACAAACATATAGAGGAAATTTTAGGAAGAGCAACACAGTTTCAAAGTGCAATGTGTGCACCTTCAACAGGAAAGCAATGACAGGCAGAGGGATAGCTCTTCTGCCACTTCATTTATGGAAAGTCACTTGCTCTGAAGTAGTTGGGATCTGAAAGGTGAAGTTTGCTACATGTAGATACCAAAAAGCTGTTTGCAAGGAAACAGTATGGCACAACAGCCTGGAACCAATCTTCTCACGCCCACCCCAAAATGCTATTTACAAGCAATTCACCCACTGCAATATGGTTATTTGAATGCAACAGAGGACATGGGAAATGTGTATTTTGCTAGAGAAAAGTGACATTGCCAGGTCCCATTAAAAATCTGTTAATGGCACAGAAGGCAGGTCAGAGCAGCCCTCTGAATTTGAGTGAAAATAGTCCAAACTCTGAGAACAATCCAGCTGGCTGGCCCTACATTGTTCCAAGAAGTTGTAGTAACCATTGGTGCTGGCACAGCTCAAATCATTCATTAACACTTGTGGTATCTCAGTTGACTGTGTCATAGACCAAGTTCTTGGGAAGCTGGACTGTGACACAAGACAGCTGTTACTCAGGATAAAGGCAGTACATGGGCTGAATTCATCAGTGTTAAACTATTATGGGAAAAGGCAAACTGTCTCATGGAATGATACACAGATGAGAGGGGAAAACACTGCAGACACAGTTTATGGTTCCCCAAAATCATCAGCTGTTACTGAGAAAATGCATTTGGTTAACTTACTCTGCACAAACTTTTGGAAATAAAGTTATATTTTGCATTCCTGAGTTTCACTGTGTTTATACAGCCACAAATTTTGGCTTCCCACCCAGGGTCTCTGTCTTGAGCTGATTATTATTGATGCTGGTGTTGAAAAAGAAAATTATCATGCCTGTTCATTAAGATATTCTCAGTGACACTAGCAAAGACCACAGGCTGTTATGCCAGTTGTTAAATGTAGAATTATTCACCCATTTTCCAATCATTTATTAAAGCTCCAAAATAAAGAGAAGAGAGAGGAAAAAAGAGAGAGTAAATTTTTGAAAGCACACAGATTTAAGGAATAATCCTGGCTTCATATTGCTAGAAAGAGAAGTTTTATGCGTGCAAAGCTACTGCTAGATAATCAGGGAATATTATTAATACTTGGTTAAGACAGTTAATACCATTAATATTTTGGTAAGGGAGAAGACTTTTTGAGATTAAGAATACTTTGGCTATATTTTTCCATCTGGTTAAGGCTAGTCAGACAATATTAAAAAGTCAGAGTAATATAAAAAATTAACTGAGATTCTTGGATGGCAGGTATCAAGCAGTTTAATACATGTTCTACAGTTAATAGTATTTATGCTTCTGGATGCTTTTAACAAGTTTGTCCTGAGGCCCTTTCCGCATGAGTTCAAATGTGCTAAAAGGTGTCAGACTTTTCCTTACAATTTTGTCTGTGCAACTCCACCATCAGATAGAGGACCGAGGAGCTGAGCAATGTACTGCTGTTATCCCATCCTACAATTTTTGCATTGTTCTTTGATTTTAAGAGCCAACCTCCCAAAATATCAGGAAAATAGAAAAATGCTTTACTTCTAATTTCTTCTCAGCTAATCCTTGTGCTTGGCTATGCCCAACCATATCCTGAAGCAAAAGCTGAGAAAAGCATTCCTGTGCTACAGAAACCATGTTCCTTGACACAGACATAAACGATTTGTAAGAATAATTTAGATACCTCTTCTGTGCCTCTTACCCAGGCACAGAAATACTGGCAACATTGCCATATTATGAAACCTAACTGTATTTAGGTAGTAATCTGCTTTTCATATGATTTTTTATGTGGCACAGAAACAGTAATCCTCTGGCTGTAACAGAGTATTTGGTGTCTGTTGTGCTTGATGTTGCATAATGTGAAAGGGAAAACATAAAAGATCAGAATATGGCCAAGATTAAGGTGTGTGTGAGAATAATGTTTCAGATCCTAGACCTCAAAAAGAATGAAAATGAACTGGTGTAGTTAAGCTGGCAAATGAGAAAAAACATGCTTAAAAGTAAGTCCTATTTATAATTTGACTGAACTAAATACTGCTTGAGAGTTAGAGGAATATTTTTTTAAAATAAATTATTTAAAGAATATTCTCCTTATTCTCTGACTCAAATGTTTTCAGTCCTTTCCAAATGGATTAATGAAGACTGCCAGGGAGAAATAGAAATTGCCATTAAAATTTAACAGCGAAGGTTCACCCCCATTATTTAGTCCACTTCAAGTGGTTTCGTAGTAAACAATAAAAAAATTATAATAATTAATGTAATTTTAGACAGACAGATTTTGATAGAAAGTTTGATACTGCAGTGCATAGATTTTAGCCAAAGGTAAATTTCATAGCTATGGAAATGTCTTTCTAATGTACCTTGGGATTAAAAAAAAAAAAAATTAGGACCACTGAAACTAAAAAACTAAAAAACATTATCCAAAAGCAAGTTATAGTTTAAAAAATATAAATAGAACCCACATATATTAACATGATTTTTAGTCAAAGACTTAAAAAGACCCTGTTTATTATATTCCCCTCCTGTTAGTGCTGTTTCTGATGATGGTAGCACAGATGAGAAGTTATGTGGCAATATCCTTATGACATGACAGAGAACCCTCAGAACATGTCTGTTGTGATACATCAATAATTCAGTAACATCAAATTTCTAACTTGCCACTTTTCCAGACATGATGTTTTATTTCAAATCAGTCTGCTTATTTGTTTTGGTTTTTGTTTTTGATGTTGGGTTTTGTTGGTTTGCTGTTTTTCGTTTGGTTGGGGTTTTTTCCATTCCAGATACCTGATATTTTGACTAAATTTTAAAAAAAGTCAATGTCATAAGTAACATCTGGATGGGGATTATCTGGCACTCCAGTCAGCAAGGAGACGCAAAAAAGTGACTAAGCAAATACCTGCTCTTTTAATCTTGTGTGCGCCCTGCTGTTCACGGCTGAGTGGCTGTACCCCATTTCCCTGTGTCATTATAATTCACCATCAGCCGTCCTTAACTTATCCTGCGCTGTACACCAGTAATGGCAGCTGATAGCAGCTCTGTCTGGGACTCCAGTTGTGTTCAATTGCTTTGCTGCATTTGTTTTACTAATGGATTTCTTTCCTGCTAAATTTGTCTGTGGCTTTAAATGTGGAAGTTCCAGAGAAACTGTGTATTGAAAAGGCTTTTATTGTGGTTTTGCTTGCTGGTCAGTAATCTATGCATTCCCTGAAACAGATCCTCACCAGTGCCTTCCTCTCTGGCTGTTTTTTCAGATAGACTCAATTTCATATCTGAGTTTCCTCATTGTATTTATTTTACTTTTGATACTTAAAATTATCTAAAGTTAAACAGAGCACAAATTAGGAGAACAGAATCACATTTGAAGTAATAACATTGTAGAAAACTGTACTTTACTTGCACATTCCTATTAAAGCCAAGGACACTACACAAACAGAAGACAGTTCAGAACAGGCTTTGATCCATAACTACTGCTATTGTGCAAGGGGATTTATAACTTTTTTAGCTGCTTGGTGTAAGGACACACGACACTTGCTTCAGTGGGAGATATCTGGTTCATTAAACTTAACAATTAGCCTCAAGAAAATCTATACATTGGATTAGTTAAATCATCTTTTGCAGATACAGAAGTGCTCATTAATTAGTAGCAGGAATAATTTGAGCTTTACTGAAATATCAATCAGGATTAAATGTGTTATATAATTTATTCATTAGGCAACACAATTATGCTGCAGTTTAAAAAAAAGGAAAAATTCTCTGGCTGAGCAACATAAAGGAAAATCTACAGCTATGCTTTATACAACAGCAAAATAAATTATTACAGATGATACAACTAGGAACTTGTGCCATTAAAAGGGAAGGTGCATTAGGGCTTTCTTGCTACAATTTTGTTGAATTGAAACTGTCTTGAATATTTGAGTATCTCCATCAACATTTTTATTTTCTTTCATATTTGCAGACGCTAAAAGATTACTAAGGCAATTTATTTTCTTTGTCCCACAAATCCCCAACTGCAAAGTAAAGCAGAATTCTTTTAAGAAACAGAATATGGGGTAAATATTTCAACAGTGCACTATACTGGAAACTTATACAAGGATACAAGTAATGACTGCTCTAGTTCAGGATGATCCACAACATCAGGAAAGCAAAGCAGCATAAGACAGTCAAGTACATTTTGATTTTAACTAATAAACAAAAGCAAATAGGCTAATTTCCAAAGCAAAGCAACTCTTTCATTTTTCTAATCCTAAAGTTACAAGCAAGGAAAAAATGCATCAGTCTTGGTTCTGATAAACCCTCTCCTGGCCTGTCTTTTTGACTTTTAAATACCGCTCCAAGTTAGCTTAATATGTTCTTGCATGCAGTTTTTAACCCCAGTTCTAATTTCAGTTAAACTAATGCACACATCTGGGACAATTTTATTGAAGTGGAGTTGCTGCAAAGATACATTCAAATCAGAGAATTACTGACTGAAAAAGGACAAAATACATTTGGGTATCTTTAGTTTTGGGGTTAGATTTCAGAATAATATTTTAAAATCCTTTATACTATTTGCAATAAAGAGATCAGAACTTTACAGGCTTTGATTGGAGATGGTAGAAAGTGCTTTTGAGCTCTTGCCTAACAGCTTGAAAGGCATTAAGTTTTAGTCTCAGTTTATCCTGTCACAGTAAAAGGCCTAAGTGACTTCAATCCGTGCTGTATGAGACTAATCCTTTCATCAGGTCTCAGCCGCATGTTTCTGCACCTAACGAAGTCTGGTATGAGACAGTTTTTCTAGGAAATTGAAAGAAGAAATGTGAATAGATTTCTTCAAAACAAGTAATTTCAATCACAGTTGTAGTTAATTAGTAAGGAACCAAACTTCTCTATCAATGTGGGTTTTGCTGTCTGTTTTTCCTCTGATCTTCCTGACTGCCTGCTGGCATAACATCCTGAACACTTTGCATTTACAATCCTCATATCCAAAGACCGACTTAAGAAGTATTGATATGGATTAGCAAGAAAACAAAGACATTTAAGCCAGGAATTGAACTACGTGTTTTTGAGCATGTGTACAAATGCGTTATACCCACAGACCTTTGAAGTACAGCTTTAGTCTTATATCAGGGCTATATCAGAGACTGCTTGACACTCAGAGCTGCCAGAAACCTGGTAGCCAGCTGTAAACTGTAACTCTTTACACCTCCCCTTTTGGCCAGCACTTTCTACATGCATGATACAAGGTCCTTATAGAGAATCTAGCCAGTTGTGTTGTCGTAAGGGATCCTGTCAATTATAACAGCACTATAAAGGGTTTTATAATTTTATTTTTACCAAATACATTGGAGGAGAAGGCTACTGCATTGATCTTTGTTGCACACAGGCCTTCAAAAGCAGGAATATTATTGAGCTGATAAGGCATTTTGGGGCTAGCAAGATTCCTTTTGACAACTTTCCCACCTTGTAGTACTGAATTTTTTTTTCTCATTGACTTTATCTTTCTTTATCACTCACTATCTCTTTTCCCCAGCCCAACTCTGGTCTTTTGTTTGACTTGGAGCAGTTTTTTTTTCCTCTCCAGTTTTCAGTTCACCAAATAGAAGAACCACCAAATTGTGGTTCACATCAATCTCACATTTGTTCATAATATGAGTAGTTCACACTGGTTCATTCCCAACCTGAGTGATTAAAACTTATCTGGAATGCCGAGGTGCTATGGTGTTTCTCTCTAATAATGCTGTATTTATCAGTGAGCTTTTGTCTGTGGCTTCTGCTTCTGGGGCAGCTTTCAAAAAAGGATGACGATGAGAGTTGCCAGTGGTAGCTTTTGATAGAAACTGCACTAATTTTGGCTGCTCCCTGTATATTCAAACACTATGGTGAAATAAGCCATTATGGTATTTGTAGCCTTAGTCAAAATTTCATTCCTCAGTTGTCTTCTCTTACTTCAATTTGGATGCTGGGATGCAGAGCTAAATTGTACCTCTGGATTAAAGTAGCTGTTAGCAGTCATAATGATCTCTGTAGAATTCAAACCAGTCACCTTTACTACAAAGAGAGAGCCGCAGTTTAGCCACATGCTACAAGTGAAGTCCTAAGATAACATACTGTGCTATCCACATGAATATTTAGCTCTTGAAGGAGGGCTGCTACATTTTAAAAGAAGCATTAAATTAAATATTAGTAATGCAGTTTCAGTAAGATGATTAAATTAATAGGTCTAGTCCTATTTCTGCAATAGGCTGGAAGAAATTACTCAAGTGATGTAACAACACTGTGCACTGTAATTTAGTATCTATTTATCTTGCTGTAGCAATACAACAAATATTCTTAAGAGAAATAAAAGTACTTAATGCAGTATATGTTAGTCTTTAAACTCTTCTGTAATATTTAGGGCCTTGTTTATTTTTATATTTTATGATTATTTCTATAAAATGTCAATTATTTGTATCACACTCCTACTATTTGTGCAACAACAGTAAGTATTTTGCTGCATAATTCAAAGTAGGGTGAATGCCTTTATGGTTGAGATCACAGTAGATTTTTAAACTCACCAGAAAACGGTGAGTTCAAGCCCCACATCAAGACTTGGACAGAAACCCAGAAGTGATACTGCAATGCAGTATTAGAGATAATACTGCATTTGATGTTCAGTCTTTAGGATGAAATGATAAGTTTGTGTTTGCTTCATTAACCTTGAGTAGTGGTTTTGTGGAAATGGTTCAAAATGATGCTTTTAAAAAAGAACATATAATAACCCTATATCCTGGTCAGCTGTCATTTCTCCTCCTACTCAGTATTCAAAAATTCTCCTACAAGCTGTTAGTGAGCACACAGTAGTTGTTCTTTTACACATCCGATAGGTATGTCCCTATTTTGGGAAGTACTCAGAGATGAGGATAAATGTATCAGGTCACATTCTTGTTTTTCACTTCCAACACTCTCTTTGGGCTGTAGAGGTTTTAACAAAAAAATGTGCACTGAAGTGACTGTTCAAAGAGTTCTGGTGATCTAGGGCATGGCAGTAAAAGTCCTGCCATCTTTGAAATTGGTAAAACATGTAGCACTGTGTTGATAAATAGGAAAGCTTGTAACACCATCCACCAACTCTTGCATAAGGGTACAAAGGATAAAGATTCTTGAATTTTCCATCTACTCATTTTACATGAGTGGAAGACTGGAAAATCAATTAACATACATATGGGTACCTAGTTGGATTTTGCCCTTGTTCCTAAAGTATCTGGATGCTTTATACAGATCTTGTTCTTAAGCTGCTGTCTGCTCAACTTCCACCACCTGCTTGTTTGCCTAAGTATGGCATGAAATGCTTCTATTCAATTAAATAATTTAAGGCATAATGGATAGATAATTTCTAAGGAAATTTATATCTGGAACAGTTTGCCTTGTAGTAGTTAGTGAAAAAACATATTTTCTGAAATTTTCTGAAATTTAGTATTAGGAAGGACATGTACAAATATTGGCTGTTATATGTTTTCCAAAAAATGACTGTTCTTGTAAATTCTGATGAGAAACTTCTCCATAGGAATATGTGCTCAATCTTTGATTTCTGTATATAACCTTGAAACAAGTACTACTGCTGATCGTGACTTAATTGTTGGTCTTGACCTGTTTTGTGCTCATTCATACAGCTCTGCAATGACCAATTGACGTTTTCAGTATTTATTAAAAGGTCAGAGATTTGTCCTGAGATGATATTTTGCTTGTAGACCAATGTGTTTTGTGCCTGGGAGCATAGAGTTCAGGGGCAGTGGCAGAAGTAGTGCTTTAAGGAATAAAAACTAGTTTTATAATGGGAATTGTAATCCAGTTTCCCATGACACTATAAAATATCTATTTACCCTGTATGGCTCTACAAAAATCTCGTTTTTTCTGACTGGATTAAAATGAAATGCAACTAAACAAATGACAACAATAAGTGACAGGTTGGAGAGGGGAGCATTAAGCAGAGAGAGGGAACTAGAAAAGATAGTTGGAAATTGGTCTGCTGTTTGCAGCATGAAAAATACCTTTAGAAATATTAGGTATCAGTACTTTCACTTAGATAAACAGAAATTTTAAGTATGGCCTAGACAATGAGGAATTATAAAACCAGCATGGTGTCTGGTGAAATAAGGAAGACATTTCAGATTTCTAAAATTTTCAAGAAGTAGTTATAAATTTTTCAGAATTATTTAATGACATAATGATGGGTATGTAAATAATAATTTTGTGTGTGTCCCATTTATAATATATGTATTAAATGAAAGCACCATAGATTTTTTTTTCCTTGATTTCTATGTAATACAAAGGATAGTACAGGATCTTACAATAAGTATATCATAGACTACTTTATAAGAATTTTTAAATATATATTAAAAATCATATGATGATATTATGTGTAAAAACTAAAGATAAAAAATGTAAATTTTATCTCTAATTGTATATCAGCTATTAAAATTTACTGAATTTCAGAGAATCTGAGGCTAAACATTTTAGATCAAAAGCTTTTTTACCAGTTTTCATCTGTCACTCACAAAAATGCTTCAATTGCTATAGAGTGAACATTTTAAGAATATAACATAGATTGTAAGGAGAACTCACTTTCAACAACATTTCCAATTTCAAAATTATTATAAGTTTTAGACTTGAGACTTTTTAAGAATGTTTTGTTAAAGAAACTCTATGCCCATGTTTTTTTGATTATAGGATGTTTGGGATTAGTGTTTGAGCTATTTATACTCCTCTTTGCACATTTCATAAAACCTCATTAATTGTTGATATTAATGACACTTATACAACTGGACTAGTCACATTTTTTCATTAATAGTTAATGAAATTAAAGTGATATTTTAATTATATATACGTCTGTCTTTCTCCTTGTTTGTTTGATTGCTTTTTTCCTGCCCAGAAGATCAAAGTTTAAGTAAAAGCTTTCATCCTAAATTTTTAAAATTTTAATCATATTTAATTCTTGTTTTGGCAGTTTGAAGCCAAGTGTTTGGGCTTAGTAGATATTGCAACCTTCTCTGTGTGGTGCAATTATACTCACTTAAGCTCTCAAGCATTCACGGAGAAATTTAGCATTTGCAAAAATGACTGAGTTGAATCATGACCTGAGAAGTTATTAGGGTGGAGCTTGAAAAAAAATATTCCTGTTGTGTTTATTCATCAGTTTGGCCAAGAACCAAATTATTTCATGCACTCTTGTACAGTAATTTATGCATAAGTTTTCTTATTGTGCTTATGTATTTCTTAGAGAACCTAAATTTGATTTCTTTCCTTTTGGAGTGGTCTGTAATAAACATCTTCTCCAGAGGATCCCCACTCCTGAAGTCTGACCAGGGTCCAATTCAATGGGTACATCAAGCTTTCTGTTTGACTTTTTCACTTTAATACAGAGCCAAACCAATTTCATGTGTAATATTGACTATATCTTTGGTAAACAGTGTTAGGCATCCAATTATATAATTATGAGTGATTACAACCCCCACAGTAAATATATCTGAAGCTATTTACTATACTTCACATAAACTGCATTAAAGTTAAAAATCAACATTGCTACCAAAACCAAGGAATATTCAGTGCTAGATTTTGCTAGCTGCTCTGAAGAAAAAAGTTGTGGAAAAGCAGTGAGTTTGTAATTTGCCCCTTCTGTGTTTCACCATACTCTGATATTTATTCTAGAGGTAAAAAAGTGCAAATAAGCATAAGTAGAAGCAATGAAAAAGATATCTATAGTACTTTTATATTATTATTCTATATTTTATATATATATTTATATTATTATTCTATATTATTTTTGAAGATACTACTGGATGCAGTATATTATTGCTAAATTTTACAATTACAGAAGATAGATCCTCTATGATATAATAAGAAAAGCATCAGTGAGCTATTCAACAAATCAGAGTTATCACTTTCCTAAATTTGTAGCTCACACTATATTTTTCTTATATTGGGACAGAATGCAGACCATTACTTTCATACCAAATAAATAATCAAAATCCTCACGAAGAGCTAAATCATTAAAATTTTCTTGAAAATCTGAAGGAAAGGTGAAGATATCTAATAATTTGAAAAAATTTACAGGGCTAAAATTGTGGGCACTCTTGTAAAGAAAGACAATGTGATTCTTGGTACTAGCAAAGATTACCACAGAACTGAGGAAACAGCTCCTTGCTAGGTGTGCTCATCCCATTCATGTCCAGCGTGTGACTATGCCAGATGCTTTACTTGAGCTGAATGATAATTTGAATAGAAGAAAAAATGTAATTCTAGGTATTCTTGAGAATTCACATTTCCCTTCTTCTCCCCACTGAAAGGTATAGTAATGTTAAAGGTGAAATGAACTTTATGCATGGAAATAACTGGAGAATTCTTTGTCAGGTTTTTGCATGCTTTTCTCTCCCTTGCTTAAACTTCTCAATAACTCTAGGACTGTAGCCCTGAGAGCCTAAAATTTATCAAAATAGTTTTGATTTGACCACCACTGATTGAAGGCTGATGCACTTGGCAAAACTAAAACAGATTTTAACTTGATTCAATCCTAGCAAAATTTTCCTTTCTACACTGCTGTTACATAATAACATTATCAATTTGCTGAAAGTATTGGTAGCACAGAACAAACAGACTTAAAAACCTTTCATTTTGTTTTTGATTTTTTTTTTGCTTGTTTGTTTTTTTCTTTAGTAATTTTCTTTTCTTCTGCAATATATAGATGATATGTCCATGGCAGGTCATAATGAACTTTCTTTACAATTCTTCAATCTGTTTTAGAAAGTTTCCTTTACAGATAATATCTCAGAGGTAAAATGTTAACTTTGATTCCTGATCTCATTCCAGCACCACTGTTCTGGTGTTTTATTCCCATAAAATGTAAAAAAAAATCAAACTCCAACAAAGATATGCGTGAAGGTCTCTATATCCCCTAAAATACCAAAAGGAAACCTGAATTTACCATTGCAGGATTTGGAAAAAGCATTTTGAGGTGATGCAAGGTACCTACTTAGCCAGAGGTTCTGCTTACCCTTTTTGTTGCACTTCAGAAAGGCTGGTTAGGTAGACTTAATGGAACTGTCAATCCTGTACTCAAAAAAGGTTTCTATTTAGCACTTACACTTTAAAATAAGACCCCATTTTTTCCCAGAAAATAGACCCTGGCTGAATGGTCCAACTCACTATCCTGATCTCCAAAATTTGTTATGATTATCCTGGGTACCAGGATAAGAAAATGTAACTTCAAAGAACAAATATGCCATAATTCTAAAGATTAGGGCTGAAGTTAGTAGGAAAATACTTCAGTTTTAAAATACCCGCCTGTCATTTTGCTCTCATAATTGCTTGCAAACTGTACATTATAATATATTGTGTATCTAAAAACAATGACTTGCTGATCATTAAAATGGTGATGTGTTCAACTGAATCACAAAAATGCATGTATTTGTAAAGCCTTTATCAAATACGTAACTATTGAATAATTTCAAGCATTTCAAATCCATATAAAAACATAAAAGCTTTTCAGTTATTCAAAAACCTTAGAAATGAAACTTAATTTCTTTGGGACATTTGGTTTACAATTCTTTTGCTATAGATAAAGACCATTAAAAAAAAGGGATGTAAACACAATTTTGAAAGTTATGTTAATCAAGGGAAAGTTGTTTTGTAATAACTGTGTGTAAAGATAACTGTGTTTCTCTGCAAAGCACAGTATCAGAAACAAGGCTAGAAAAGCCATCTTTTTGGCTCTTGCTCACATTCTGACTTTACTCAAGCCTTGTAGGGCCAACTATCTTTAACTGTTCTTGACAAAAACAAGTCCACATTTGCAATCAGCTTGTCACGGGCAATCTGACGGGGAATACTTGGTCCAGTCCAAGAATGAGAAATGATTTGTACAATCTCATTCCTTTAAATTAAAAATAAGACACATGTCCAGTACTATGCACACTAAATTAATCCTATGTAGAAATAAAGCACATAGAAGCTGCTATCCTGAGCACTGTACTATATCTGTTGCTTGCAGAAATGGGTGCATTTGAAACCTCAGTGTGTGAATCTCTCACTGACTACCTTTGATGTAGGAATGGCTTTGCATCTGAACTGAAATAAAAATACAATTAAATAAAAAGTTACAAATTGAAAAATCCTTGCATAATACTATATTTAATGCATATGCTAAATGTGTTCTCTTCTGCATCACCAAATTAACTGATGTAGGAGCAACCAACATTTGTAATGTAATGCCAGGAACTGCTGCAGTACACCCTCAAGATACTTTTACCTATCACACGGGCAGAGAGCAATTCCTTTCAGGCAGTCAATAAAGCAGGTTTTATCTACAAACGTTCCAACATCACATTAGGATGATTAAAAATAAAATCCAGCATGAAACAGAGAGATCTGTAAGTGTTAAATATGCATACAATATGGAGAGAAATTATTTTAATAATACCATTACAATATTGTCAACGCTGGTTTAGTCAGTGGAAGTATATTCGATTAAGCATATCAACACCTTCAAGCAGCAGTTGAACTCATCACTAATAATATTCATTAAATATGCTTTGTCATACTGTGTTTTAACAGTCCTTGTCTACAGGTAAAGAACAGACAGAAAACATGAAATGGGTAGGAAATTGGAATAGGCTGTCAGGCCCCCCAGCTGGGGTGTCTTAAATCAGCAGGATTATGCCTCAGCTTTCTTTTTTAATATCCTCACATGGAATCACATCCCTAAATGATGGGTATTTGAAGAGGTACTGCTTAAACCCATGGGTCTGATATCACTGCAGTGGCACACAAGGTGCAGAATCCCTGATGCTCTGCTGCTGAGGTCTGTGTTAGGGGCCGGCTCCAGCAGGATGCTGAGAGCCATCAATGCCAGCAGGCAGATGTTGGGAGGTAGCACACTTCCATACTGATTGTGGTGTTCCACAGGATAGGGGAAAGGGAGTTGATATTGTCCTAAAGGAAAAAGCTGGTATTAACCCTTGAAGAAAAGAGACTTCTATCTCTCCTAGTCACTAACCTGGAAAAAAGCATATAGGACAAATCTATAATTTTTAGAAGGAAATATGAAATTAAAAATGGCAGAAATGGCAGAAGAGAAATGGAGAGGAAAATGCTGTCTTTTGCATGACCTGGCTAAGGAAATGTTAGCAATAAGCTTTTTCTTTTGAGATGAGACAGTTTTTCAGTAATGTTACCTCACTACTGAAAGTCACTGAAAGAATTTGACAGTGTAAAAAATATTTCTCTCTTAGAAGATCTGATTTTTTCATATCTTTAGTGACGAGAATGAAGTGCTCAATAATTTGTACCAGGGATGCTCTGGTTAGTTGCCAGTGCAGTTATATTTATCTTCTAGTGTAAGACAATTGATTAGCTGTTCTAAAACTTAGTAGTCCATCGCAACTTTCTTTAGCATTAAGTTGGTTTGGATGACTGTAATCCACAGCAAAATAAGCATTAGGATTTTTTTTCTTCTAAACTCAAACACTTTTGTATGAAAAATATACCAAAAAAACCAGGCAGCTGCCTAACAGCCAGGTGAATTGACCATTATTACAGGAAAACACTGATTTCTTCATACTAAAATATGTACCAACAGAGAATTTATACCATGTACCACATCAGTAATGATATTTGGAAAAGGTATTCCATCAAAAAACATCTAGGTTGCAATTTCAGCCTTCTTGTATGTGTAATATAAAATGTTTTCCTAATGAATAAGTGTATCTAAATTATGTAAAATACAAGGTCTAAAACTTGACACATACTGAAACATTGAAGAAAGAGTAAGAATAATACATAAAAGTAGCATAGGTGCCACTTAGTATAATCAAAAATATGTAAAATACCCCCAATATCGGTTACTGAATAGAGAGGAAAAATAAAACAAGTATGGTATCTATCTCATTAGCTCTTCAAACATTGCAGAGGGTATTGCTCAAATGCTTTCTCAAGCATCATATCAGTCCATTCAAATACTCAGAAAAATGAATAAATGTATTCAAATAGCAGTTGGTTCCACAGAGAACTCATGACTGAGCTTCAGTGGAAAAAAAAACAAATAAAAAACCAAACAAAAAACAGCAAAACAACCCCAACAAAAACGGTATTTAAAAGAGGTGGGAGCAAGGACAGGCTACAAGAGAGAAATACCAAAACACTGCCCAGGCATGCTGGGATGGTTTTGGAAAAGGAAAAGCTGAGCTAGATTTGAAATTCTTGGGATATCAAAGGCAACAAGAAGAGTTTGTGTTGCTAGTATGTTAGCAGCGAAAGAATGAACAAGTATACAACTCAATTTGTATACTTGTACACAACTAGTGTACAAGCTGTATAGTCCAGTATACAACTTGAGTCTGCTAATGAGTGGGGAGAGTGATTTAGTGGCAGTGGATGCAGATAAAGTTGAGGTACTTTAAACATTCACTGCCTCAGTCTGGGAAAGGTTTGAATCTAGAGGTTGTGAAAAAGGACTCAGATGGTGATCTGTTGAGAAATTTGAGTCCAGCTGTGTGCAGGATAAAACATACTGGGTTGTATCATCAGAAGCTTTGCCAGTAGATTGAGGAAGTGATACTTCCCCTTTACTCCGTGCTCAGTTGATCACACCTGGAATAGTGAATCCAACTTTGGAACTCTAATACAAGAGAAATTCTGATAAACTTGAATGAGGCTAGCAGAGGCCACCAAGATGGATGTGGATTTGGTGCACATGTCCTTTGTGGAGTGGTTGAGGAAATTGGCCTTGGCTGTGAGCCTAGAGTAGAGAGAGCTCCAAGTGACTTAATAGAAGTCTTTCAATAGGTGCGAGGGAATTACCAGGAGATGGAGGCAGGTCTTCAATTGAGGTGCGTGGCAAAAGAATGATAGACAATGCTTTAAATTGGTGTAAAGAAAAACCAGTTTCAATATGATGGTACTGGAACAGGTTGCCCAGAGAGGCTCCATCCTGGAATCCAATTGGACAAATCCTAAGCAACCTACTCTGAATTCTGTGTTGCTCTTGCTTTTGGCAGAAGACTGGGATGACCTCCCAATTTTTCTCCTGACCTAAATGCTTCTGGATTCTATGAAAACACAATGGTTATAAAAGAGCAATCTAAGAAAAGGGTTCTTTGCTATACCAGAATGGTGAAACGCTATATACTAGAGTATGTGCCATACTAACAGAATGCTTTCTGAAAGCAAATAAAGCCCCATTTGTTGCATAATACATGTAGCACCAGTTAAACACAAATAATACTCAGTTAAGTTTTGCTTTTTTTTGAAGTATTGATGCACAGGCCCTTTGTGACTGATTAGTGCTAGCACCTGAATAAGTGCTACAAATATCACAACAAAGTTCAATGTGAGACTGGCAAATGATTATTTTTTTCTGTTTGAAAAAAGCATGAGTTTAGCAGCCACTGAAATTTCTCAATCATGCCTCCTGCATTTTTACTTGCCATTTATTTGGCAGTTCTATTTTCTATATCAAATTTGGAAAGAATGAGGGCTGAAGACACAGGAGTTGATTCTACCTTTGTGCTCTTTTAACTTTATGTCAAGAGAAGGAAACAGTTTGGAGGCTTTTGCCATTCAGTTTGGACACTTTTGCCCCAGCTATCTCTAACCCATTCTGGCACTTCAGGGTCATTTGTGATGTCTGTAAGACAATAATGCATTTCTCGGGAAATTATTGTTTATTATGACAGGAGAGAGACATGTACACAACTGCATTACCTAGGGTGTTGTCTTGGACGTGACCTGTGGTCTGAGATGCTCATATTACAATAATCCCTATTAAGTACAATTCCTATTAAAGGTATTTTGACAGAGAATAGAAAATATCATTTTCTATTCTCACTCTGTTATCCCTTTTTTAGACTTGATCATGTTGGGGACTTTTTGTGGCATTTATATATATATATGTACACTGGGAAATGTTACAATGCAACTTTGGTGTACTGCATTCGAAAAGAGAAGAGGATAGTGCAAAAATGCAGTAGAGAAGGATGTTTTGGAACTGTGAGCTTTTTCAGAATAATACATCTTTTGAGGTAAAAGACTCACTGCATTAACCAATCAGTTCATTAGGAGCCCCTCTAATTTGCTGTTCAGTTCAAACTTCCTGTGATTTAATATATTTAACAAAAAAAGTGCTTTATTAGCAAAAGTGTTGTGAACTATAGAATATCAGTTTGCATTCTATGATGGGGTAGGAAGTAATTTTGGCATCTCCTCAAAGTGGCTCTTAAACCTTCTGAGAAGGAGAAATGCACTTTTATAATATACACATATAATTGGAAATTAACTCCTTAATTTGATTTTACACGTAGAACTTCAGGTCAGTAATTTCTCTTGCAGTAACTCAACTTCAGCATGCTCTTTATAGTTATAATAACTTAGTTAAATCTGATCTTTTAGTGCCTGTGGGATCTATGGGGCAACAGCCTCCCCCCTCCCCCCCAGCATTATCTACTTTCCAGGTAATAATCGAGATTAAATGTGTAGACTTGTTTCTCCATCATTTCAAAAAGAAAATATCTTTCTTCAGATATTCCTCAGAAAGTGGAAATAAAGTCCTTTATAATTTATTTTTATTTCCCGAAAAATTATCCCAAGGTGAAAAGGGATTCAGAATAAAATTTTATTTAAAAGGGAAACAATTTGATTAATTCCCATGAAGCAGGGACAAATGCTCTTGCACATTTAAATGTTAAAGAGATTATGTTTGAAATTCAAGCAGCCACACACAATGTATTTGTCAGGCTAATAATTATGTTTTGCATATGTCGAGTTCTGCAGAGACAATGATGCTACTGGTAATTCTGCTACTGCAGGATCTGCTTTTTTTACAAATGAGGTCAAAAGACAATCAAAAATGAGTGTAAATAGATCTGCGTGGTAGCCTTGCCTACCCATCAGCTAGGAAGAAGAGTGGTCTGTGAACCATGCATTCCTTCCTCTTTTCTGCTTTTAAATAACCGTGAGCACAGGAGGGGGAAGCCACCCACACCCAGCTCCTGATCTACAAACATCACACAAATCAGACACTAATTCTGCTTGTGGCTGCAGCAGAAGTGAGTAGTTTTTAATTGACTTTTTAGGTATTTGGGAGTAGGTCCTTACATCCAATTTGTAATCCTGACATGAAAAGGGATTTGCAAGTTGCAGGATAAGGAGGAACGAGGTTTTATTACAATTTTGTGGTCATCCACAACAGTACTCAAACTCTGCTTTATCGCAAAAACTACAAAACTTTTCTTTAAAACCCTGTGGGTAAAACACTAAATATGCTTCTGTGCATTAGGTGCTCACATTTTTGTTGCAATAAACAATCAGTGTAGCTTATAGAAAGGCTAAGGATGTTCTGCAAAGGATGCTCTGAACTGCAACCCAGCATGGACTGGTTCAGGACTGACATTATACATAAGCTTTCACACCAGTTACTGAGTTGCTCCGTTAATCCACAGAGAAGGCTCACATGTTGATTTATAGGTACCTGGTTTTGTACTCCAAGGCTGTTGCCACTCTATCACGTAATATGGTTATGTTGTCCATGACCCTAGAAATAGTCCTTCTGGGAAGAGTTGTTCTTTCAGTTGAATAGACTTTGGTGTTAAATTGATTCCTGGTATATTTTATCAAGCAAAAATAACACTGGGCACTTAAAATGGAAAAATGGAACATATTCTCCTTTATTTTATTGTCATTATTTAAAACGGCATGGACTTTAGGTTCTTTCTTTCTTTCTTTACACTTCTAAAGCAAGTAGACAGAATTGCAACATTATTTTAACTTAACTGCCATGACAATAGGATTTATGGACTACTGAGTTTCATGTCCTTTTGAAAGTATAAAAAGAAATGCCATAAACATGCAAAATACTAATGAGATTATCGGGCAATTTTTTCCAGAGAGGAAGGAGTAAAGCAGATTGACATATATGAGTTTTGAAAGGAGGAAATTTGCAAGCTATTTTCAGAGATCCACTTGCATTGATTTGAATGAAAATCAGCAAAGAATGCTCTAAGAAATAATCTCAAAAGGGTACAGACTCCAAAGTCTGACAACAGCTGGGAGTAAGTGCTTTAGCACATGGATGTTAGTGATGAAACACATTTACATGATGATTAACAGCTTTTCAAGTAGCCTAGGTATAAGACAAAGACAAAACCCCCTAATATGTCCTTGTTCTGAAGTTGTCTCTGCCTGTCTATCCTGTGGATAAAAATGTAGGAAAGTTTTGTCTGTGATTTGCACGTTTCTTTCATAATTTGCTGTCTCTTTATGCAGCAATAGAGATTCAGCTAATACTAGTTAGCAAAGTTATACTGTATGAGCAGTGCTCCAATGCCTAAAGATCAGGATTTCTTAGTCTTACAAAAATTAAACTTTGCAATTTAATTCTATGAAAGCTATTGACGTGCAAGCTAATTCCTGTGTCAGTAGGCATTGATATCTTGCTCTCAGGCCTTTATGAGTTGCCAAATAGTCCCATGCATTTGCTCAGAAAAGGCCAAGACAAGCTGTCAAGGATCAGTATTCAGATGTTGCGACAAATCCTAATTTCCAAGTATTTAAAGTAAATTCTTGTTGTGTTTCTCTGAACTGGCTGTTGAGGCAAGACCTTCTGGTTTCCACTACAGTCTCATTTGGCAAATCAGAGGTTTAAATGAGGTAATGTGTTATTATGGAGGAACAAGGACAGGAAAGCAAGAAATTTCACCATGTAGTCAAGTACTAAATGCAGCTGTGATTTCTGTACTAAGCTTTCTTCTGGTCATTTCCACTCACTATCTGTAATGAAATAGTTAATAATGCAGATACTTAAATACCATCTGTAGATTTTGATTATATGATGGCTCTTTGTTAACAAATAAGCTAGAATATATACTTTGTGTGGATAACACTTCAATGCTATAATTAAAGGCAGTATCAAAACTAGGTATAATAAGATCTATAATTGGAATCCAGTTAATGAAACAAAGAAAACATAAGACCTTCCCTTTACACTGTTTACTCTGACTTTTTCTCAGATTGAATTTTGGTATTCTTTGTGGTGATCTTTCCTGATGAGATTTCACTGTGATTTCAGTATTAAAGAATTAACAAAATGAGAAATGCAAAGGCTATATTGAGAACATTGGTGAGGAAGCTTAAAATTGTATATCTGTGGAAATTTTGGAGGTCAAAAAGCATTTTGTGACTAGTTATGGCTATAATTCTGCTTTCAAAATGAAATTTTAGTTTAATTTCCAAGAAATTATTCAAATATGCATGTTATTGCCTTTTAAAAAAACCCAGTATACTAGAATAAAAAGTTCAAGCTGTACAAAATCATAAGGTAAATAGTTCCCGCCTCAGAGATGTGAACTTTCAGAGTTGCAGACAATGTGAAACGAGCAAGTAACTATAGAGCCACAATACCCTGCTGTCATTGTCATTTATCCGCTCTGCCTGGACTGAGGTTCACAGCTACAGTTCTGATTGCTTTTGAGATATGCAGTTTCCAGAGTCAATTAGCAATTTCCATAGTCAGCTTTGTCTTCCAACTCTGAATCCTATAGTGCCTGATTAAGCTTTTTCCATACTTAGCTTGGAAGAGCATGGACTGCCTAGTACACAGACTGAGTCATACACTAAGTCAAGCATGTAGGAAACACTTTAAAGCTGGACTTGAAAGCACTAACATAAAATCTAACCCACAACACTGTCCTCTTCCCATTGCTTGGAACAAGAGGGAACAGCACTCATGTCAACACACTGGTGTTACTCGAAATGCCATGTTTTGAAGTTTGTTTCATATCAAATATGCAAAAGGGCGCTATTAGAAAAGCAGTGGCTCTTCCCCTGTGTCTATTGCAAGGTATGATGTCTGATTTGCTCTCAGCATCTCTTTTTGATATATGGGCCAAGTCGGTGGAGAAGGGAAAGAACTAATCAATAACACGAATTAGGAGTACGCAATGACTCTCTTATCATAATGTAACATTAGAAAGGATGCACGATAAAGATGGAAAGAGGACACAATAAATCATGTGAAATGACACCAAAAATAGACTGACAGCATCTGTTCTTTTTGTCTCATAACCCAAAACCAAAATAGCTTTCACTACAACTAAAATGAGCATATTCAAAGCAGATAAAAAATGTTGTCAGCAATGTCTAATTAAAAAATGAAGCTCTTTTGAGGATGTGCATCACATCGTAACCTTACATTACCATTTCACTCTAAAATGTGTCACCTTTCTTACTGCTACGGCATACTTTTTAAAAGTCAGCAATCATTTTTTCTTTTTAGCTTAGAATAGAGAAATTTGGGCCCCTTGATTGGTGCAAATTGGCCCTGTGACATTCTGAATCCTGACATAAAATTATCCTATGGAAGTCCAGTGTAAGAAGAGTTCTGTCTTAACACTGTACTGAAATGAAAGACTCCTGAACCAGTAGCCTGCAGGTTTTTTATTTGTGCCATAGAGGAACTCAAAACTGTCAGAATGGATTTTTCCAAATTAAGACTTTTTTCCTGTTAAAGATGCAGTACCTAAAATATTGGCAATTTTATACTTAATTACTTATTAAAATTATATATATATATTCATACCTTTCTGACCCTAAACACTGAGAAAGAGAGTAATTTAGAAGTCAATTTAATTGTTGTTCTATTTATTCAGATACTATCTCTTCCTATAAAAGTTCCCTCCTTATTTAAAATCAATTCATCTTTACCTGGAAAGAAAAAGAATATATTGGAAAGTCAAGCAGTTGAAAAATAAGGTTGAAATTGACCTTATAAGCTTTCTTAGGCTTTCTAAGAGGTGCTTTATCATAATCATTAGATATTCTACATGAAATGTGAATCAGAAGAGACCTACAGTTCTGAGCAGACATAGGAGCAGTATCTGAATGGGGATGGGTAAATGAGATATTTGGACAATGGATATTTTGGATCACTGAGGTATTCTCACTGCTGGTGGTTCTCCTTGCTGTAAAATCAGCAATACTGAGTGGGGCGAGGGATGTTTTTTTCTTGACAAGTATTAAAGCCTAAGGTAGAAACACAGCACTACAGACACAAGAATGGATATCCTCATTTGTTTCCAAAAGTCCAACACTTTCAGTAACAGTTTGGATTTCATCCAAGGGGTATTTTAAGAATGCCTGGAAAAAAAACCCCGGATTAAGAAAGGGGTTTTGGCAGGTTTTTTGGGGGGGAAACACTTTCTTTATCAAAATGCAGTCAGATAGTATTTCTTCTGTCAAGGAGTCCTACACCAGCAGGGTAGCAGAGAGATTGGATTCATTGGCCTATCTCAACAGCTACCGGATAAGGCACTGAAACTATGGTCAAGACTGCAGTTACTGACTCTCACGCTAAAACAAATCTAAGGGGACTTGACACACATGTAAGCAGCTTTCTTTTCAGTTGTGTTTTTTATTGATTGGTAGGTTCACACAAATAGGTAGTAAAACACCTATGCTGGCTGAAGTCTAGATGATGAGTTTCTAAATGAAGTCCTTATCTTTCTTCTTAAGAACTCTTAATACCATTTTCACTTTATTTCATTACCATGTTTGCACAACTTTTATTCTCCTATCCTCAAAAAAAGAGCAGAAAAGGCCTTAAGATATAGTTGGAAATGTGCTTTGAAAATGCAAGTATGTTTAATTTGTAGTCAGTTGTGGCAAATTGTTTTTTTGAAACTGGTAAATAGCAAGTAGTTTATGAGGTTTGTACACAGTCTGCAAATTGCTTGATCTTACCTTTGCTCAAACCTATACTCTACCTTAGTTCTTCTCAACACTAGAATATATGATGGCTAAGCCTAAATTTAAGCTGAGCTTAAATGATCCTACCTTCCTTTAATAGATATCATCTGCAAGCTTAGACAAATCTCATTATTGCCTACAAAGCATACAGTAAAAAGTAAAAATGTATTCTGTGTGGTACAGTATTTTCTGATTATTATATATATCCATTCTCAATCCCAAAATAATTATACTTTTTATCTCAAAAGTTTTACAGCTTTACCACCTCAAGCAATATTTTACATCTGTCAAGAATGATTTATGCAATAATGACTTAAACTGCAAAATGGAGTCCTCAAAGGAAGAGCTGTCAAATATTTTCACCATAAATAACTTTATTAAAATAAGAACTGATATCCTGTATAAACAATATCTTGCCTTCAAGTATAATTCAGATCATATAGCTATAAGATTAGTGAAAAAAATTTTGAGATAGTAAGGAATTTATGATATTGCTGCTTTGATATCAAAGTATAATTTTTAAATTAAGCAGATGCTAGTGCCTAATGGGCAACCTTGGAAAAAAAAACCTGTTTCAAAATAATACTTCTTGTGACTTGTATTTATCTACTGCTCTTTTTAAAAAGGGATATTTACATTAAAAAAGAAATTTTATGTGTCTTTAATCCCAGGAGTACATCCAGCAACAACTGTGGAGCTACTTGTGCTATTAAAACCTGTAAATTTGGACCTTTAGTTTTGGCACTGTCTGTTCCCCTTAATGATTTTTCTCAGTAATAACTCTTTCAGTAGCTATGTAATTGCCTATTGTGGCACTACTTGAAGAGGACAGAGGACTAGAACTTTGCTTAGATTGTGTCAATACCTTCCTAAAAGGAAAAAGAGAGAGGAGAAATTCAAACCAAAAGCAAGCTACACTCTGATAGAAGTACTCTGAGAAAAGCTAGTAGGGATTTTAGCTGCAAATGTCAAAAACTGCTGTGAAGGCAGCACTGGTGTGGCTGGGACAGGGCCTGCTGGGTGCCCAGATCATGCCGGGCACCCAAGTCTGGGCTACCTAAACAATTACACAAAGCCATCACAAGCATTTGATGCTTCTCTGCACCCTCCCCACACTGCATAGTGGAAAGGGAAACAGGGTCCATCCAGGTTACTCATTTATAAAACCATCATGCATAAAAATTTTTCTCCTTTGACCACTCTATCTTTTGTCTGTCATGTTTAAGGCAGCGTAGATTCAAGTAATTGCCATTTTTTTAATATGAACTTACAATATTTTTTCCCATCCTTCTGTCCCATCTTCTTTGAGTGAGTAATTTGGCCAAAAATTAAAGCAGTGAACAAACAGCAGCTTTCAGTCTTGCATCATCACGATGTTTAAAACTCGGGATCCTGCACTTTCATCTAGAAAAGTGGACTATAGACCAGTAGAGAACATCAGAATCCTAATTCATGTGTGTGTGTGCAATACCATTTTTCTATAGCAAGAATTAAAATTATATGAGGTGGTATTTAGAATCAAAAAGAAAAAGCATTATTTATAGAGTGATTCCCTTTCTGATATCTGCATTGCTGCAATTCTGATGACAGATTAGCTTTAAAAGTGATCCCATTGACATTTGCCTTACTTCAAAATATTAGAATAATTTTTAATATAATCAATGGCTTATGGAGAGTAAATGATAGCGTGATGTGGAATAAGGTTTTATTTGCAATTCACTGGGCTTTTAGTCAGGAGTGTAATATGTAATATGGTCTTCAGAACCTCTGGTCAGTGGAAGCTCCAGCAATTCACAGCTACTTGAGGTGTCTTCCTCCTCCATATGTTTAGTATTACGTTAAATATTATACAGTGGCTTGCCATGAAATAAAATATCAAATTAAACTTTTAAGCAGTGGATAGTTCATTGGAGGAACTTGGGTTACTCACATGTAGAAAGTTACATTTCTGACCTCTGAAGATTGAAAATTGCTGAAATTGACCTCAAGTCTCCTACTCAGAGCACAAATGCAAAATAAGCCACTAACCAGGCACTAAACTCTCACATTTTTAGAAAACTCTAGAAATTTACTTTGTTTCACAACCTGGAGGAAGTCTTTGTTAGGTATCACTATTCTGTATATTGTTACAATATACAGACTATGTTATATATAGGGATATGTATATATGCTATATATTGAAAAATCAAATTTGAAAATTTGAAAAAGTGAAGATGAAAAGTGAGATGTTATCTTTTTGAGTTATTTAGAAGAACTATAGGATATGTTTACTAACATTCATTACATTCATCATACAGGTAATTTCAATTTCATGACACCACATAGACTTAAGGCTTTCTATCACATTTTGAAAAGAAATTGAACATTATGTGGATCAAAACAAAAAAACCTCTTTATATACAGACAATCAAGCTGACAGATAGCCATGCATTTGAGTGTTAGACCTATCTTGTATTTTGAAAATTTTTGCCTGATTCACCTGCTTAAATTTAGCAGATCATAGTCCACATGCTTAAATTTAGACAAGTAAAATATAGAGGCAATTAAAGTAACTATTCATAGAAGTGATGTTACTGAAAACCCTTATGCATAAGATTGTTTACAATGAATAATCTCTAACTCTGCGTTCAAAACTATTTATGAAAGATATGGCAACTTTTATGGATGGTATTTCTTTGGTATGTCTCAAACAGATTATGGTGTGTTGCATGATTTCAGAATTCAGCATTTTAGAAAGGATCTATTCTATCTATCTATCTATCTATCTATCTATCTATCTATCTATCTATCTATCTATCTATCTATCTATCTATCTTCCTCTGGTAATTGACAGATAAGCAGTACTTTTAAAGGCCTTTTCCTCCCTCCTAATGTTTTGGGAGACTTTAGGACTTTTAAACTACCACATCTCCAAACAGTGCTCCAGGCTGATGGCTGTGAAAGTTAGCAATAACATTCTCCTTTTGCAATATTATTTTTAACACATGCCAAGTTAACACAAACACACGGTAGATGTGTAAAAGACACACAGTGTCAGTTCTCCTGGGAAATCTACGTCCAAGGCACAGCTACAAAAAATCTTAACTGAAATCTGCTCCCGACCACCAAACCAGATCTAAGAATATAGGGCTCTACTGAGAATCTGCTACCAGGAGTATGCTTAAATATTGGTAGAGTGGGTAGGATGGTTGGCCTGAGTCCTATCTGAATTATACCAGCCTAAGCTAAAAATAATATTCCTTAAGTCTCTCCGAGATAACAACAGAATTATTGAGAACAGGATTTAACTCTGTGACTTTAAAATGAGAGAGCACATTGCATGTGATTCTAAAATTGATGTAAACAACACACTGGCACTTCTCCAGAACTAATTTAAGCTCAGCATTTGAATATGAATTTCCTTTTCCTTCTCCCAAGAGTGTACACAGCAAGAGACAAAATAAGGTACACCACAATTATCAATTATTTGAATTCATTTGAAAGATGGGTGTTTCTGTAAATAACTCTGGGTAATTAAAAAAAAAACCAACAACAAAACTCTACATATAACTATTATGTATCATAATTACTTCTCATGTGTGTGCATTTTAAAATCTGCAAATACATTTATTAATTTTTTGCTCTTAACAGAAAAAAAATATCAGCAGATTCAGCCATTCTGCATGTATTGACTTCTTACTGAATAACAGGGAATAGTTCATAGTCTAGGCAAACCCAAGTTTTGACTCTGGCAATAGTAGGACAATATCTGTAGTTCAATTGCAGGTACTTCACAATATCTCAGCTCTGAAAAAGGCTTGTCCCTTTCTTTATAAACTAATGCTTTCTTTATGACGGGCTGTTTTTTTCTACTTTTAACTTTGTGGTAAAATATTGAATTTAAATCAAGGTATGTTTCCTCTATGCTGATTACTTTAAGTGATTTACATCTTCTTTAAACCAACTGGGAGAAGAACTTCTGTTCCAGAGTTGCAAACACTGTGCTGGCTTCATTCAGCTGCTGGAGTGAGTGTGCAGTGACATACTCCATACACCCACTACTCTCAGGGCAGATTTCCTTACTGACACACACAAATGTATTTCACTGGACTTCAGAGAAATTACAACAAAGCAAAGGGGCTGGCCAGTACAACATACACACTTCTTTTACCGATCAACTGCTAACTAAACATGCAAAAAGTTTTGAAAATAAAACCAGACTTTACCATCTTTGTGATAATAGGTGACTTCTACTTTCCTTTCCTCTGACCCCAGCAGGGCTTGAGCAATTTGGGCAATATGATGTCTTTTGGTCTCTGGCCCATGAAGAAAATCACAGGTGCAAGGTTTCTGCATGACATCTGGCCTGGAGAACCCAGTCATCTCACAGAACCCATCATTGCAGTAGATGATAGCACAATTCTGCACTCTAGCATTAGCAATGATGAATTTTTTATCTGCAATAAAAGAAAGTGATGCATTTTTTAGTGCTCTTTCAACATTTCTTATAGGGTCGATTGCAGAGATGAATGCTGAACAACCCTTCTTTTCACAGAATGCCTGAAATACAGAGATTTTCAGTAATTTAATGAAGATTATTTGATCCATAACTTTTAAAGAAACTTCAATTAATTTAGAATACATTAAAGATGAATATAATTCCTTTTATAAGGAAATAAAACCACACTATGTAAGTCTCTGTAAATCTCCTTTTGACTTCAAAATTTTGTCTGTTTCAGGCTTCACTGAAGCCCAAGCGATGAGCGCCGGTCCATCAGTCACAGGAAAGTCTTTGAAAAGTTAGCAGCTTCCTTTGGGGAAAAGTAGAGCCTTGGGAAGGGGGTTCTACTTTAGGGAAGGGCTTCCTGATGTAAGGTCCATCTCAATCTACTCTATAGGGGTTTTTATTGAGGTGAATGACAATAAATTTATAGTATTTTAATAAATCTATCTGGAATGTAACAGAAGAAAAGTTCCTAAAAACAAAAAACATGAAACGATTGTTATGCTGGAAACATTTTGCAAATTTCACTGAAGTTCTCTGTTTCCATCCATCCTCCTTTCCCAAACTCTCATCTCAAAGACATGTTCAAAAGTTTTCAACTCTTATTAGTTCGTTTCTGTTTACCTTTTAAACACACTATACCCATTGTAATTATAAACGTGACTGTGATACACTTACTGCTAATAACATTAATTTTTAGCTACTCAAATTCACAAGGGGATTGCTCACTTTATAAAATATTTTTACATGACACCAAGTAAACAGTGCAAGTCTTCAAAATTTTAAATATGTCCGTCTTTGAACACAGCGACATATCTGGAGATTTCATTCTTACTTTTTCTGCTATCTTTCAGTCATGTTGAACTTTCACTATCACTTATCTATTTAGCAGCTAGTGCATTATTACTGTCAAAAAATCTACACTTCACTACATAAAAACTTGGAGTAGCAACACCAGCTTAATATAGATATATTAGGAGTAGCACTGTCTTTATTTTTTTCTCAAAAAATATAAATATTACACATGCTATTATGGGTTAAGTATATGGAAGTATATGAACTGGAATTACCTGTAAGGGCTCACACCAGGCTGATACTAAAATTATGCTAAATATTTAAATCAATGTACATATATCAAACTACTGTTTCTAAATTAAATTCATTTTAAGTATCAAGTGATCTTTCTTACAGCTAATAGGAAACCAGAATTCTGGCCAGGAAAAAAAGCACTTCAGCTTCAGCCTCCTCGACAGGTAGTAAACTGCTGCATTGGAAAAGATCTCACAGACTCTCCCTGAGGATGCATTTGCACTGGTTTGATAGATATTTTAGACTTACATAAAGAACAGAGAGAAATTTGACAGCTATATCTAAAGGCAGTCATGACAACAAGGTAAGAGAGTATTTCCTCTTAAATAACTCTTCTGCATATTTTCTCTTTCCTCTAAATCAAAGTCTGAAGTTCTGCTTTATTTTGAAAATGCAATTATTATTAACAGCATTAACAATCATAATAATAAATCTAGCCTATTTTTTAGACATTGCAAAGACAACAGGGTTCTACATTCTGCTTTTAGAGCCATCTCACTGGTTCAGAAGAAGGTAAGAGATATAACTTCTATAGCTGTACAATATGGATACAATCAACGATAAAAACTATTCCTTGAAATAGGATGGGAAAATAGCCCCAACCCCCCTCTCAAAAAAAACCCAAACCCAAACAAACCCGCTAGCCAATAATTCAAGTTAGTAATCTGTATTCTAGATCAAAAACATTGCTACTTCTGCCAGGGATCCCCTCCTTACCTCCGGGGTTTTCTTTGCAAGCTACAAACTTAAAAATAGTCTGGAGCTGCTGTCCATTTAGTCACAAGCAGAATAAAACTACTATAGCAAAATAGATAGAAAGCGAGAACTTACTTTGCCCTTCAAATTTTCGTATGATTGTACCCAAAAATGTATTTTGTGGTGCCACATGACCTCTGCGAACAGGCATGTTTGTACAGGTCTTCGGTTTTCTGTGCACAATGACTTCTCCAAGGATCTCCTACACGGCTCCAGCCCAAAGCACCGAGCCAGCTACCCTTTGTGACAAATCATCGTCCTCTGGAGCTCGGAAATCTCTTCCCATTAGCACCACTTCTAGAGACACGCTTTTCCTATTGGAGTCAGATTCATCCCCCAGTTTCTTTCTTTTTCTTTCTTTCTCTCCTTGCTTTCTTTTCTATTTTTTTCCTGGAGGAGCTCGGACGCTATTGTCTGGGGCGGGTAGGGGTGGGGTAAGCAGGAGGAGGTGGCGGGTGGGGAAAGATTACAAGGGTAATCGATCTCTAGCACCAAACATCGCCAATTTTCCAAAGCAAATGGCTGTGACCCGGCAGTTTCCGACGCTGTAGTGGTGGTTTGAGGGCTGGAAGACTAATGTTTCTCCGCTGCCAGAGGGAGTGACGTTCCCCCCCTCCGGGCTTCACCACGGCGCGCAGCAGCTCGGATTACTCAAGCGTGGTTTAGCAAGAGCCAGCCAATAAATCTCTTCAAAACTCGGCGACAAACAGCGGCATCAGGAATAAGCTACACCCCAGCAGCACCGCGACGTGCCACATCCCCCACCGCGGCGGCTGCAGGGGTCAGCGGGGACCGAGGGCGATGGCAGCAGGGGGGCCCCGCCACCTCCGGTAGCCCCGGCGTCCCCGCCCTCCCGGCACCGCCGGCCCCTTCGCGGCCCCTGAGCGTGGCCCGCCGGGGAGCCCCAGGCGCTGGCAGGGCCGGGGGAGGGAGGGAAGCTGGTACACGCCCCGTCTGGGGCAGGGGGCGGCGCGAGTAGGGGTCGATGTTGAGCGATGGGGGAGCGGGGGAAGGGACCACCGGAGCCCTCGGCATCCTTCCTCTCCCCGGTGGAAGGGATTGCCGCCTCCTACGCAGCGTGACCCAGGCGAGGGCTTCCCCTCGCCACACGACCCCCTCTTGGGAGGAAGGGGGATTCCCCCGGCGCCGAACGCCGCTCCCGGGCAGGTGCCAGACCCCGTTCGGGGCCGAGCGAGCGGCGCGGAGGGCGCGCCGGGTCCCGCGGGTGCGGGGGCTGAGCTCGGCACGGAGCCCTCGCCCGGCCCGCGGCGGCACCGAGCGGGTGCCGAGGCCGCCCCGCCGCTGAGCGGCTGCCCGGGACCGCGCTCCGCCCCGGGGCCGGGGCCGCGTCGGGGCGCGGCGGCCGCTCGGAGCTGGCCGTGGTGCTGGGGCCGCCTCGCCGGCGCGCACGGAGGCGCCGCTGCCCGCGCTCGGGCCCGGGGAGCGCCAGCCTCCCCCCACCTGGCTCCTCTCAGCTTCTCCCATCCCACAGGAATAGCTAGGGAGGCTCCCGGGGGAAGCGGGTATTATTTTCAGGCTGTAATTAAGGCTTCCTGCCCTACCCAGCAGGCAAAACTGTGTGCGTTCGGCACGGCTCGGCGAGGTGACACGGGGAGGGAGATGGGGGCAGCCATGCGATGCTGGAAAGGCATCTCTAGGGTAGTGCAAAGCACCGACGGCCTCTTAATAAACTCATAGGGCAAAAAGAGAGAGGCACCTGAGCACCGCTCTTTGTAATCTCAAGCACAGGATATTGAGCCGGCAAACCACCGCTTCCCACCTGTTCTTCCGCAGCACAAACAGGTGTTTCCTTATTCCTGTGAGCTTTTCAGAGGTGTGGCCCTTTGTGTCACTGTTACCGTGTGTCATCCTCTATATTTCTCAGAGGTGGGGCACAGTCTCTTGAGTATGAGGGTGCATTTCAGGACTAATTTAATTTAATCTCAGCGGAATCATCCTGGATTTACACAAGTGTGAATGGTGTCTGAAAATAAAATTTATATATACATAAACTGTATTAAGATGGCTTCATATTAATTGACTGTATACTAATTACAAAGCCTAGGCTACATGAAGGGATATATAATCAGATATGTAATCAATTTTAGGAAGTGAGCATTGCTTATTTGCAGAAACAAATGTTAAAATCTCTATATACAGAGGTATGAATCAAAAGAAAAACATCCATATATGTTTTTGTAATACTATTTGGAGAACTCATTTTTTTGACTCTGATAAACATTAGAAAAAAAATCTCAAAGTATTTTTGAATATTTTTCTTCTGGATAGTGGATGAGCCTTCAAGTTCAATTTTTCTCTTATTGCTCTTTGTCTTTATGAAAAACATATATTTCTCTGAAAATGTATTAATGTTCCCAAACACAGTAGTAGAAAGAGTAAGAGGAACATACTTATTTTAACACTTTCTGTAATACCTAACATCTTGTTAAGTCATAATGGCCAGCAGTGACATAATTTTCATTTTTACATTAAAAACATCACTTTGATATATCTGTAACAGCAACAGAAAATAATCACAATAAAACTTTATGGAACAATCACAATAAAACTTTATGGAACAATCAGCGTTTGCTTCTAGTATTGAACAATTAGTAGCAAACAAGATCAACTACAGGCTAGTAGGGTCCAGAGTCCAGTGCTTTAGATGCCTGTCTGGAAAGAAAACAAGAAAAAAAAATACATTTAAGAATTCAAATTTCACTGAAGCCCCAGCTTTATGTTAAATTTGAGAGTGACACTATGCTTGCCTGAAAACTGAAGGCACCAGAACTCCATGATTCTGGGAAAATTTTTTTGTTCTGTCTCCCAGTGGTAGCTTGAACTTTGATGTTGATTATAATATTATGAATGTATATTATAGTCCTCTTTTCCCCCCTTTTTATCCACCTTGGTTGTTTGGTTAAGAACTGATCAAGATAACTCCAGTGAAAGAGAGATAACTGCTGCTGAAAGACAAGATCTGAGATGTGGTTTTTAGAAGGGAATGAATTCACAAGAATGATGGGTTGTAATAACTACAGGAGCAATAGGTGACATCAGAAAATCTTTTGTTGTGGTGATTTGCACTCCTGCAGTCTTGTAGATGATCTATTGCTCCTGGAGTGCTTAATGCTCGTTGTGCTTATTGCTTGATAATTTTCTGTAGCAAGAAAGCAAAGAAGTGTCAGAGGAAAATATATTAAAATTGGACAGCTAACAACAAGCAAGCACAAAGTAATGTGGAAGAATTTGCATTTGATTGGGAAAACATGCATGCAAGTGGGAAAGTTTGAATTCATTATAAATATGCGTCTCTACTGTGATTAGAGAAATGGAGTATGCCATAGAGATATGTGTTTTATCTATAAAGCTGTACAGTTTCTAACTTTGCAAGGACCGAAATACCGAGGGAGGATGTCTCCGGAGCTGAAGCCCATCCTGCATGGCCGATGCCGTGTCCTCTGCCCTCTTGTGGCACTGGTCCTTGCAGCGCCACCCTCGCCACAGCCCAAGGACAGCTCTCCTGAGCACGGCTGCTCCTCAGCAGAACTGTATTTGGCATTTCCTGGCCTCAAGGAGAGCAGCTGATTTTGAAATGATGGTTACAAAGTTTTCACTGGAATTTTAAATACTTCTCAAGTTCCTTAAGTAAATTTTGAGGACTATATGCCTAAAGATGTATTACTAATGTGTTGCCACACCTTGGCAGTTAGCAGTTAAACCTGGTACTGTCAGGAAAAGATGGCTCTGGGGAAATGGCTCTAATCATATTTGCCATCATATTTTTGGTGGGAAAAAAAAACCCCAAACAACAGGACTCAGATTTAGTCCAGCATTCCTATCATATTTGACTTTTCAAAGTCTTATGTTTGCCCTCCTGTACACAGAAGTTTAAGTGCATTCCTATTTGAATAAACACTTTTTGCACTGGAGCAAAATATGGTTCTTTCTTTCTTTCTTTCTTTCTTTCTTTCTTTCTTTCTTTCTTTCTTTCTTTCTTTCTTTCTTTCTTTCTTTCTTTCTTTCTTTCTTTCTTTCTTTCTTTCTTCATCCACTTATGTTACATATGCTTACAATTTTAAATAAGGCTGGAATTGTCTTCAGAGCTGTCAAAAGCAATATTGAGACTTTATTTTTAATCCCATTTTAGGCTAAGATAGAATTTGTGATTCTCTGACAGGTGGATGTCTTTTATTATCACCTTTAGTTTATATCAGTCTTGTTTTCTCATCTCTTTACTCATTTATGTCTTTCCAGAACTTCAAGTTATAGCTCTAGATTTTGTTTTGGTCCTTCACAATAGTAATGATCATCATTTAGATTATGACTCTCTATGCTTGAGGCTCAGGCAAAGTATGCAGTTGCTGGGGACAGCAGACTGCCAAATTACTTCTGTTGGAGAAGATAGAAATCAACTACTTGAACGTCATGAGCGTCGAAAGAGCAAATCTCTGCTGATGCTACTGAGAAAGGCACTAGGTGAGTGTGGTAGCAATTGCTGCTGCCAGAGCTGGCTTCCTCAAGCAATACTTTGTATTTTCTTGCACTGTGCTGATGCCTTGGACACCAGGTCATTCTTAATCCTGAAGCCACATGGTCTACACAGAAAAATAGGAATGCTTCATTATTGGTGTTACAAAATTCATCTTGAATTAGATCTGATTATGGTTATTTTGTGTTTCACTTTTTCTGTCTAAAATAAAGGCTCCTATTCCTGGCAAGACCACTAAAGCCAATGGGATTACACAGAGGCAATTATTATATTTGGCCTTAAGGCGTTCATCATCATTGTGTCTGCATATGGGTCTTATTAGTATTCAGGACTTCAGATATATACATGGGAGGAAAGACTATCAGGTTTTTAGGATGACAAAAGAAGTGTCTGCATGAAATTACAGTCTAAAAAGTGATTAAAAATTTCTATTTAATTTTACAGCTAGTTTAATCAGTAATAAAAAAAAGTTATATTTTGGATTTCATTCAATGTATATTTTACATGTAGTTCACTCTGAGACAGTAATTTGATGACAAGAATTTGAATTATAAATGCAAAATCCATAAGGCAGAACTTACGTGTGCTAAATTTCCTAGTCTATTAAAGGTAACATCACATGGGAAAAGAGTAAGACAGCAAGCAACTTTACTTTTTCTGTAAGGATTCACAAAAAGTTGTTAGTTATCCTACAGTATCCATTGTTATTATTATGTGCTACATTAGAATGCTTAGGTATTCAGAACCTCCTGAGTTAGGATCATTTTGGAATTAGCAGGTACAGGTATGAAAAGAGAATTACAAAAACCATCAATATATCCATTTACTCAAGGCCCTGCCAGTGGATAGTTCCCTTTAGTATATTTGCATTTGTATTATTCATTTAGGATTTAAATTATTCAAGCAATGAGGCTTGCACTTCTTCCTCTGAGAGACTCTTTCAATATCTCTCTGTCTCACCACAGGGCTTCATTCCCTCGTACTAAGCCACAGTTTTGGTGTGGGCGCTTGCCTTGGGGGTTACAGCATTTAGATGCACGCTGTGTTTCCCTAGGTTCTTGGCCTGGAACAGGCACTTCAGGCTATTCTGTGCTGACCTTCTCTGGCCAGTTTAGAGCATCAGGAATGATCCCAGCATGTGCTGTTCCTCTGCAAGATTTTCTAGCTAGATTACAGTGCTATGACTCTATGATTCTGACAGCTGTCAGTCCATAAAGAATGCTGATTGTAATTAGGAAAGACATGGAACATATTTCTATTAATTTATTTGTTTCCTTTTACCATATATGGAAGAATTTTAATGGTGTACAAATCTAGTACCTTGATCCATATAATTGTGAGTAATTCTGTACCACAGGGAAATGTAATTGAAGATAAATATATGCATTCTCCATAATTTGTCTTCCATTATAACATATACCAGGTATGATCTTTTTTAATATTAGTTTGTGCAAATTCGTGTAAGAACGGCTATGCTTATTATATGCAAAATCTTAAGTTTTAATCTCTTTAGAGGTATATGCCTAGAAAATATCATATAAGCTAGGAAAGGGAAAAAGTTCATTGCTAAAGCATGAAAAACTAAATTATTGTCTGTAAGTTACTAACTGAACTAGATCCATACATTTCTAAAATTAATTATCTTTGTACCAAATTCCAGTTGCCTTCTCCACAGTGCATTCTCATATTAAGTGTTAGGACTGCCATCTGTCAGGTGAGGCACATTCCTTTTCTTAGCTTCTCCCTTGAATAAACTGTGGTTAGAATTCCTTCTTCTACATCTGCATATTCTGAATGTATTTTTATCAATAATGATGAGAGAGTGCACCTTGCATTTGGATCAGATTTTTAGCGAATTCCAGCTCTCACCCTAAAGCCAATGAAAAGTACAGCAATGGCCTAGACCTTCCTGAGGTTACAAGGTTGCTGGTTTTGCCTGAAGTTCCTCCTAGTTTAGCTGCAGCAGGGTTCTGTGTTGTGTGTCCTCAGGGGAAGGCAGCCTCAGCTAGGACCCAGCACATTCTGTGCTTGCACAATTTCCTTTCATAATTTTAAAATGGTTTCATTTCCAAACAATAATAATAAAAATGGGCCATATCAAATTCTTTCACAAAACGAAATTACTGTTCTGAACCAGTTTTGTAGATAACCCTCTCTGCTGGTGGAGTTAACTTCAGAGAGGTCACAAGACGAAGAAGATTGTTTCTACTCTTCAGCCTTTTACCTTAGATCAGGGTATAGGAGCTGAATTCCTGCTTGGATGATATTTCCATAGCTAGTTTAGCAAGCAGTAAATAGCCAGAACTCCTCTTTTTCTTTCCTCTGCCCTACAGCAAATGGCAGTGTGGCAATGCTGAGCAGCTGTAGGGGAGAAAAAGGACAGCAGCTGCTCTGAACTTGGTTCATGGTAACATTTTTCTTGAGAGTGGCCAGGAGGCAGTGAGACCTTTTTTCTGCTTTGCACAGTATCAGATTGGATACGCTCTCAAAGAGTCCATATACATATACAAATCATATACAAATATCTTTCCAGCACAGATAAATATTAAGATGAATAAAATATAGTTTTGAAGCATATAAGTGATTCTTTTTGGACACCAGTATCCTGGTAGTCCAAAAATATAAGATTTTTTAAAATTTCAATAGATTTTTTAATTTCAATAGATAATTTAATTTCATTAATAGATAATTAATTTTATTCAATAGATAATTTAATTTCAATAGATAAGATTTTTTTAATCTCAATAGATAAATATAGGGTTTGTTTTGTTCCCTTTCCTTGGGCTGATCTGATACGTTATGATTTTGGATAAATTTTGTTCCCTTTTTCCCTTTATGTCATGTTTCCTATTGTTTTCAAATTTCTGTCTTCCCTGTTTGACCTACTGTCAATACTACTACTATATCTACTAGGTATAGTCAGTTTGTGCTTTTCAGCCTCAAAGGCAGAGGAATAGAAGGAACAGGGAGATGGAAGTACAAATGGACCAGAAACTGACCTGAAACTGGCCAGAAATTATAACATGCACTGAACTTTAGAGCCAAAATTAAATATAAATTGAAACATTTTAGGGGGAAAAATAATTTCCATCAACTTTAAATACAATTTCAAATGTGTATTCCAGCTTGAGAATGTTTTTGCTGTTCCTAAGAATGTATGTTATATATCCCCAAAGACCTTGTAGACCTCAGTCAGACTGCAGTAAGCTTGAGAAATTTGTATATATGTCCCAGAACACAGTAAAGCTAATAAATTCCTATTTCACTCATAAGAAATAAACCCCACCAAAGCAGTATGAGGCTTTAGTGTCAATGGCTCCATACAATCTTGATCAAGGTGAATTTAATTTTCCTATAAATATCTCAATAGTAGTATATTGTGTTTCTATGTTAATTTTTTAGTGTTTCATACCTTCTTTGCTCTTTCTGCATTCTGTTAACATATTTTACACAGTCACTTCATCTAAATAAAGTAACTGCAGTTTCTACACTGTGCTCACTTAGTCATTAACGATTTTATTATTAGCATATTCTAACACTCAGTTCTGTAGGCGAAGCTTTCTCCACCTGCCATGTATATTTTCTCCCTACAACTGTATTTTTCCACATTTATTTTTCAGTATTATTCTCACAGTAATAATATTTCTCTGTAACTGTGTAGAGTCCAGAATTGTATAGACTTATTCTTCCTGACAGTGTACTTATCAGTGCTTTTGTTCACATTGCTGTCAAAAATAATCTGCAAATATCCAGTTTACACATTTCTTTTTCAATATTTCCACTCTTCTTTCCTAATACCATAGCATGAGGTCATGTCTAATTATATGACAAAAATTGACATTTGTCTATATTCATTTGAAGAGATGCTCATATCCTGAAACAGCATTTTCCTCCTCAAAAGTAGTGTGAGCTGTCTGTGCAGGTAGAATACATGCATTATAGGCTAAATATACAAACTCAGGTGCCTGTCTGGAGCCAACATCTCCAGAGTTGTATCAATACAGCTGCAAATGAATGGGGAGATTTTTCATCAGTGCTAAGTACTGTATTCAATAACCCTGCTGAAGCCAATATGAAATATGAACGGCAGGTATTTGACAAGTGAGAGTTTTGCTCATTATCTGTGATGACAGAGAGAGATAATCAAATGACATATGTTGTTTTGTGAAAGTCTTCTGCTGCCTAAGATAGAATTTATTTACATAATCTCTCCTGTATTTCCGATCTCTACCATTATGGCTATTTGGTTGCAATATGAATAAGATATATTTTCAGTTTACTTTTCCAGCACTTGTCTTCCATACAGTTCAATTTATTTGGCAGGATGAATAATAACTTCAGGTTAAAGTCAACTTTTCTGCCAGTAAAGAGTAATAAATCCACTGCTATGCTAAAATACATATTCAGAAGTAGCAAGATTATCTCATCATAACGCATTCATTTATTTTGCATTTTTCTTTTTATCATCCTTTGTTCAGTTATTTAAGATAGGTGCATATTAGATCACAGTAGAAATACTAATTTGGTTGATGATTATAATTTAAACTATTTTTATACTTTGTATTTATTTTCACAATATTATAACCAAACTATCCAGATATGCTTTTTCAAAGACGACTTCCTCTGTACATGCTGTAGCACCCAAAGCAATCACTCAGAAACTGTGCTTTAGCTCAGTATTCAGGCCCCTCACAGGTGATTTTGAAAGTCTGATTTCACAAGTCTTGAAAAAAAATCAATATAGACATACATTAATTTTTATGCTGTTTGAGCTAGATAAATATTCATTTACTGATTTTCCTCATGTGCTGTGTCAAGCACATCTAAGATTTTAAATCCACCATGTTTTTGTGTTAGGTTAGGGACAATAATGCACAACTTAGATGACTGCCTATCCAATCTTGCCTCCAGACTTTCACATCCTGACAGATGCATGGGCAGATTCAGATACAGAACTGTACTGCTGAAAACATAGGCCTTGTTTTTATTCCAATTTATCATGAAAAAAATGAACTGATAAAGTCATATTAAGTATGAGTGAAAATATTTCCTAAAGACACTTCTAATTTTTCTTAGGATTTATTTTTTTCCCAGGAAATACTGACATTTTGGGAAGTGAACATTCCAAATCAGAGGACTGTACTGAGGGAGAATTTGTGATAATCTCAAATAAAGATTTCATCATACTGGCACCCAAAAACTCAAGACTGCTGTGATTCATCTGACAGTAAATATCAATTTTCAGACCTTGTCAACTAACCCAATTTAGGGCTATACATCCCTTGAGGGTAAGGGGTACAAAATAAATCTTCAGTTTAAGACAAAACTATAATCCTGTTTAGTGCTTCAGTAGTCCTTTCTCTGCTAAACTCACCTAGCCACGATGATTGCCCAAAGCCATGCATTCCCCTTCCCTAGGGGAATGGACATTCTCAAGACTGAGCTACATAAAGCCCTAAACCACCTGGTCTCACAATTTCTCTGACACTGTTTTAGGCAGGACATTGCACCTTCTGAGGTTGCTCACAATCATATTATCATATGATTCCATGATGGTATGTTTGATAATTTCAGATATACTGAGACTTGGTTTCTGATTATCCAGAATATGCAGATGAGGTTTTAATTATGCCACTTCTTTCCCTCTATAATATCTATGTGCTGGCCTCATAGGGCTCCCTGAAGCATGTGGTTCCATTTCTACCATTAGCTGAAATCATCAATGGTATAAATAGGATTCCCTAGACTTGAGATGTTCCATAAGTGATACATAATTGATTTACATTTTAAAAGACATCACACATACACGTGTATACTTGCAGGATACTTGTCTGTGATATCTGAAACCTTTTCAGATGGAACATTAAATATAAATACACAGTATTTGCTTGTACCCTTTGTTCTTCTTTCTTAACTATCTGAACAGAAGCGGCATTTACCCTGGCTCTCAGAGCTACTTTGCATCAGTGCTGCTTTTCTCTCATGAGAGTTCAATGTCTTCTAGTAATATTTGTTAATCTGCCATAAAGTACTTCCAGTTCTATAATTATTTCTTTAAGTTCAGGGATAAGACTTTAATTTCTTCCACTGCTCCCTTGTGCTGGCATAGCGCAGGAACTTTGCTGATCCTTCTCACAGATGCAAGCTCATGACTACATTGCTTGGTTACCAGATTTCCCTTTTCCTCTTTATTGTATCTCTCTATCCTCAGCACTGACATGTTTGCCTTTTCAGTAGTCAGGTGAACAGGATAATTTGAATAACTGCTATAGAAGTAAAGACTCAAGGGGTTTGATTTAATTTTGTTTAAATATTAGTATATGAAATGTGATCTGTTAGGGAGTAGTAGAATCACCGTGCAGATGACAAGCGTCAGGCAGATCTTATTACCTGGAATAATTGAAAACTGTCTGCTTTCTATAGTTTTACTTGGCCTTCCTCATCTAAGAGTTTAAAAAATTATGTACTGCTCTTGATGAATTCTAAAAAAGGACCATAAACTAACTTAGTTCTAGTTCAGTTTCCATGAGAAATAGTGAAGGCAGGTGCACCAGCCAATGCTCAAAGGAGACAGGTGTGTGGATGAACATTAGCCAAAGTGTGCATGTGAGAATAATTTGGATTGGAATAATCATGTTCAAAAGAATAAATAGTCATAAGAGAACAATTTATTCATCTCAGTTCTCATAAACTAACTTGGGATCCATGTTTTGTCATCCAGAGGATTCTGAGATTGGTGTCCCATTTGTGTCATTTGCTTTAGACATGAATAACCTCAGGATTCTGTTTTGTATGTTTTAGTCTCTCCTGTTGATCTTCTAAGTGAACATTTTACTGCCAGAAAGAATTCCTGAAAGTCAAAAAAGAAAAGGAAAAGAAAAACAGGAATTATCAATATTCTGTTTAATATAAATATAATTACATTTGCTGCTTGAACACATTTATGGGTGCTCACTCACATTTATGGGTGAATTTCAGGCAAGCCAGTAGGTATCAGTAGGTAGTACATACATGATAAGCCAAAAATATTGTATGTATTTTTAACCCACAAGAATGTGAATAGCTGTGGGTCTTGGAACACTTTATCAATTTATGAATCTAAGAAACTATAGAGCGTTGAAATCCTTCCAAAATAGTTCACACTTGAGACAGATCATGGCATATGATAATCTGGTAGCAGTGCCCTGGCTATAATGCTATCTGCTTTTCTTATGTGAAAATACCTCAGGAAGGTTGGGAGCATGATAGTGATATGTGACAATCACTACCTAAAAGCACATCTAGTTCAAGCCAAGAGAAAGTTAGATTAGGGGGGGAAATAATAGTTATTTTTGCCTAAAATATGTATAGAATTAAAAATCTCTAGCATTATATATAACCAATTCTGTCAATAATTGTATTTTACACGTTATTTAGTTTTAAAAATTTTACATTTCTGGATAAATAACAACTTGTCAATCACTTCTGTGTTTAGTGATTAAAAGACTTTCTTGACATCTGCTATCTTTAACAACTGCTAGCTAATTTTACCTATAATTTGCTCTCTATGCTATATAATGTCTCTGTAGAGTTGCTATGTTTCCTATTTTTTTGGATAGCTGGGATTCAGATGTGTATACTTAGGATATTCTTCAATAGCAGTAAATTTCTGAAAGGTAGCAAGTGATTCAGTTTTTAAGGAAGATTTTTTTCCTTTGTTCAATTAAGCAAATTACTGTGGGAGTGATCCAGTAAAACAGAAGAAAATTATAGGATTCGGACTTTTATAAAAGAAGAGGAAAGAGATGCTTTTTTTTAGGGGGTCTTAGTCTATTATAGATCTCTCCAGAACTCTTAACTTTCCATGGACAAGTGTCCCTCCTCTTCCTCTCTTCCCATTGGTTGCTGTATCAGTCAGATTCTAACAGGCACCATTCCAGCCTGTGTTCATGAAACATTTTGCAGACTGTGTTTTAGATAGGAGGTATTTACATTATTTTCTTGATAGGAATTTTTTCTCATTCTTTTTATTAAACACTCTCCTGTTTTTTATAGTTATATATATATATTTAGTAACTTATACTTCCCTAGTAACAACATCCCCAGCAAATATGCATTTTTAGCAGAATCATGGCCTAAAACATAGGCTGCAAATGACAATAGACTTCCCTGCAACCTACTGCTACTAAAGCGTTTCAATATGCAAACACACCTACTTTAAGGCTTGTTTTACTCTCTCACTTCTAATAATTTTAAGGGATCTAATTATACACTTTCTCTCCAGAGAATACACTGAATGAAGGGTTATTCCACTGAAGTCAGTACTGCCATATAGTACAGAATTAGAGTCAAAAGTCCTGATCCTCTAGTGAAAAAATAAGAAGGTGCCGTGGCATTAGAAGTTAACTGGTTTATACATATGCATACCCAAGTTAATAAAAAGATAGCAAAAACGTTTTCCTTCAGTCTACAGCTGTAATTAGGCAGCTAAGTTTACACAAAGCAAGATTTCTGATATCCAGCTCAGCTTCTAAAACTTTGCCTTTTAAAGGTAAAGCACCAGACTGTTTTATCCAGGGTCTTTGTAGCTGGGTTTAGATACCTGTTTGTTAGGTGTTGAGCAAATGAAGCAAAATCCATTTGAATTCTATTTCTATCTTTAAAATAAAACTTCCAAGGGAATTCTATTTCTGTCTTTAAAATGAGATGGAGGAAAAAGTGAAAGAATCCAGTAAGTGGCTCATTAAAATGTGTAATAGGACTTGAAAATTCTGATTTAATTTTTTTCTTATAAATTAGGTGTAAGTTCCACTTGCTGCTATTGGGATATTTTCTTTTACAAATACTTTAAACAAATAAGTAGGTTATTATAAGCAGGGGTGGTCTCCTACCTTCATAACCCAAACCATTAACCTTATAATTAGATACAGATGTCTGTCTCAATGACAGTATTTTTTGGTGAAAATACTGCCAAGTTTTGGTCATAGAATCACATGACTCTTCAATGTCCCTGTGCTCACAATGTCACTTTCATATTTGTATTTGCTTCCAAGCCAACTATGTTATGAAAGCAAAAAATCTGCAAGTTACACAGTAGCTAATCCTTGAAAGAGAGTGTACCTATAATTATGATCACAGGAACAGGCAATCTACAAGAGTGTGTTTACTCTGGGCTGCGTTCATCAGAAATCATCCATGAAAGCCTGTGGCAGGTACTGAAGGCCATGGATCATGGCTCTGCCAGGCTATTCATTTAAGCTTAACTCTTAAAATAGTGTGAAGGCTGCATTGTTTTAATCAATCAGTCAAGAATGTCAGGAAGCAGAATATGAAGTCTTATCAGGGAAATTGAGTGGCACTCCAGCATATTTGTGATAGTTATTGCACTTTATATGTGTTTTATGGTAAGTCTCTGTTTCACAAGTTAGCAACTGTAGCAGGTTTCTGTATTCTCGCACTGAGAAGCAGCAGAAAACTGCATAATAGCATTAGCCAGGTGTGATGGTAGCTTTTTGGGATTTATATACTCTTTCTTCAATTTCATTGGATGATTGGATGAAAATTTACTTTCTCATAAAAGTTTCCTTCATTTTCTGAGTTTGATACCAGCTCATGCTTGATTAATTTGCTGTCATACTGTTATCTATGTGGCCATACCTGTTAACCAGTTTAACTGAGTAATTTTTTTTTTTTTTAATCAGAGAACACAAGGATAAAGTGGGAGAATAAGTGGAATGTAATGGAATATCCTTGTATTCTCAAGGTACAGTGGGGATGACTCTCTCCTTGGATACCAGTTAAACCAACAGTGTTGGTGCCAACAGCATTCCTGCAGACATGTAATATGGTCAGAGAATAGAGCTAGCTTTAGGTGAAGATATGAACTCTCACCTGCAGAGCATTTAAAGAAAAGACTTAGTGCCAGGTTTTCCTTGATTTTTAAGCTTGGCCTTACTAAGCTAACAGAAGTGATGAATTATGTACAGGTACACTGACTCCCTTTAGAAAAGAGATCATGTACCTTTAGTACTGATTTTGAATCCTCTTTAAATAGAAATGCTATTGATGGAGGGAAAAGCTGCTGTCAGATTGCTATGTTCTGTCTATAATCTATTTGCTGTAAAATGGAAAATGACCCAGGGAAATAAATGTGTTATGCAAGTCTGGGTAAGAAATCTCTAATAGAAAATGTTTATTTAAAGAGAAACATAGTTTTCCTGCATATGTGTTACAGATTTTAAAAGATCTAAACACCTGGGGCTGGTAGTTGTCTGTGCTGTCCTTGCTAATGTGAGAAGAATCCAACCAGTGTGTTGACTAAAATCTTTGCATGTTTACATCATGTCTGCTGGGTGTTTACATTTTTAAATGGCACGTACCCAGGAATCTGAAAAGAAACCAAGCAGAGATAATTTAGCACTTCGAAATGAAGTACCTAATATCTACACTTTAAAGCAAGGCTATTGCCAATTCAGTCAGTCACCAACCAAAGGCATTAGAAAGAAATAGGAATGAATAAATAGCATATGTGAAGAATTTGATTTTAAATTAATCTTAAAATCATAGAATCGTTTAGTTTGGAAAAAAACCCTTTAAGATCATGGAATCCAGCTGTTAACCTGCCAAGTTCACCATTAAATCATGTCTCTAAGTGGTACAACCACATGTCCTTTAAATGCCTTCAGGGATGGTGACTCAACCACATCCTTTGCCAGCCCATTCCAATGCCTGACAATTTTTTCAGTGCAGAAAGTTTTCACAATATCGAACATTAAACTCTTCTGGAGCAACTTGCTGCCTTTTTGAGCTCCAGAATCTCAGTGTCTTTCTAGAAGAGAGGGGCCTAAAATGAACTTCCTGACGGAGTTCAGGAAGTGTTTGGGCAATGCTCTTGGGCACATGGTGTGACACTTGGCAAAGGTGCTGAACAGGGCAGGGAGTACAAATCAATGATCCATGTGGGTCCCGTCCAACTCAGCATATTTTGTGATTCTGTGAAATGGCAGCATGAAAAAGGGTGTGGCTCTGTAGGATGTGTACAGTTTAGATTTAATGTCATTATTTTCATTATGTAAACTGCCAATGGGAAAAAAAAAAACAACAGAAAGCTGATAGAGATAGCCAGGTTATTTCTACTATTTACTTGGATGAACATAAATTAAATTTTCAGGTATTTGTTCCTGTATATTTATGTATGACCCAAATTTTTTCTCTTTATGTTAGTACCGCTTTAGTTCTTGATTCACATTATCATACGGCAAATGAGAAAATAGTTATTTTTCTAAAATTTATTTCTGAATAAAGAAATAATTTGGTATTTAAATAGGCAAGAATTTGGAAAGGTATTGTTACACATTTCTAGATAAAAAGTAGCATTATATGTATGAAAATATTCTGTGACATCAATCATGCTTCATTTTTAAAGAAATGGATAAAATACTCAATTTCAGTTGTGAACTCTCAACTGTGAGTTCACAAAGATCTGCCAGTTAAATCATGCCAACCATTATGAAAATACTATGGTAAATTGCAAAGCGGACTATAAATATGACACACCTTATAAATGCCTGTTCCCTAATTATCATCTGAACTTTGTCATAGTGAGAGAACATTAAACAGGATAGTTTTACCCGACCTATAGAGTTAAATATTAGCTAACTTTAGGTTAAAAATATAAGCAAAATAAAGGCTTCAACTTTGATCAAAAGGGGGAATTGAATAAATGAAATCTAAACTGTGCAATTTGACTGTTTCACGCAGAGGAAGCGTAGAAACAATGGACAACAATTAACAAAATGGTAATTCCCTGGATACATGCAAAGACTATGGGGAAAAAAAGAATAAAAATTGCCAGAACGAACCTCATGTACATAGTCAGGTAAGCAAATTAATAACACTTTGTATCTGCTTGGCATAAGTTCTGAGCAATTCACTGTTATTCAGTTGTGTCAGATATCACTGAAACATCCAAGAATAAAAACAGTAATTGAAAATTGTGACCAATTAAGGATATGAAGGGATTATAAGCATTATTCATGCTTTTTTCACTTCTATGGCCCCTCAATTTGATGGCAAATCTATTTCTTTCTATATTAAATCCCTAAGTGTCACAGGATATTTAAAGAATATTTTTATAAAGTGCATCTGTCTCTGGAATAAAAGATCAGAAATGTGCTGATTTCATCAGGTCAGGGCTGTACCATTTTGTGTTATTCAGATATCTGGCTAAATTCTTTAAATTTTATTGAAAAATAAAACTTGGGAAATATGACCACATGAAAGCTCATATTGACCTTAAGAAAGACACTAAAACAAGTTGGTGGACTAAAATACATAGGAATACACCCCCTATATAAAGCATCAGAAGATAGAAATCTGTGACTGTATTGACACTGAAACACAGCAGTTTCCATGTTGTTTGGACTCAATCATCTTACAGGTATTTTCAGCTTTAATGATTATATGATTCTATAAGCGATTCCGCTTAGATCATTAGAACAGTCCCATCATAATATCCAGTTTTTGATTAAGGCATAACAAATTTAGACTTTTTGCATGGCCATCAGATTTTGGAATTATCTAACAGGACTTAAGTGCCTCATTCTTCATAAATCAGCAGAAGTGTTTCCTTATTGTGATAGCTAAAAAAATCTCAGTTATTGAGTTTGTTGACATCTTATCTAGTAGTTTTAAGAGATGATTCCACTGCATTAGGGTGCTGACTTTAACATCACAGCTTCAGAAGCTGGCATTAATGATATATGTTTCCAAAAAGTCCACCCTTTCCTATCTCTGCCTTCTTGTTTTGCTCCTGTGCCGCCTACTCCCGTATGCCAGAGCAAGTGTTCATGTACTCACAGCTCAGGTTGAAATCAACCCAGAAAAAGAATTGGTAGAGGACAAAACTTTCTCTTTTAGCAGGAACTCAAAATATGTACGCTTAAAATAATGATGCACTTAAGAAATCTGAGTAAAGCACTGGGGGAACCCTGCCATTACCAGCCCAACAGAGGGTCACCTCTGCTGCATTTCAAGAACAGGAAATGTCATCACCTGTCCTCCTGTTTCTCTGAGTCCCTGAGTTGCTGTAGCTGTTTAGGGTAAGTGTTGAAACTAGAAACACTTGTTTCTTCTACCAATTACTTAAAAAAGAAGGTTTCATATTCTTTTAGAAGGAATAAAAATACCTATGTATTTATGGGAAATGATGAAGTCTTTCTGCCTGTATAGGCACTCCAATAGGGCAAAGAGATGCTGCCAAGGTTAGGAGTTGGAAATATCCTGAGCTAACTCAACTAATATCCTGAGTCTTAGGCTTGAAAACAGATTTTAGGATATTCTCTTTAAAGATCAGCATATAAGATACCCATATTACTGGTTAGAAAACACATTTAAACACTTTTGAGCAGAGAAAGTGGATAATTCATCAGACAGAAATTAATTAAACAGATTGGGCATTTTCTGGTTTTTTGGGGGTTTTTTTGGGTTTTTTTTGGTTTTTTTTTTTTTTTTTTTTTTTTTTTTTTTTTTACCTTACAAGGCATATATACAGAATATTTTTAATCTGAATGAAGCTGGAAGAGAACTAAGGAAAGAAAAAATATATACTTTGGTCATGGTTGGAGAAACTTTATTTGGATGACAGTAAAGACTTGTGACTGGACATCATTTACCCTGAACTGATACCTGACCACAGGTAAGAAAGTGAGGTTAAAATCATATTACTGTGGCACACACACAAAAAAAGTGTGTAACCAGATATTAATTTACTTAGGAAAGGAGTTAGGGGAATACTTAACATCTGGTGGGAGACATGTCAGGTAATAGAGTTGGTTAATAAAACAAATATTTATGGATAATTTATCTGAGGTTTTCAGAAACAGATCTTGATTCTGTTTTTGTTTGGTGACTATTATGTACAGAAAATTTATGGAACAGGGACAAATGTTTAGTAGTTTGCTTGGTGATTGATGTGGAATATAATAACTGATTACAGTAATGGACATTTTTTATTTGACTAGTTCTTACAGATAATAAGTAATAATTCAGTGGTCTTGGTTATCCATAACATAGAATTAACCGCTTGTAGCCTTGAAAACAAAAATAAAAACATTCATACAGGTGTAAACCACAAATGTTTGAGTTTTAATCTAAAGAAGTCTGTGACTGACTCTTTCTCCATAGAACATTAGTTCAAATAATGTATGTTTTAGGCAGAATAATATATGTCATGAGATGCGTGATGATTAAGTGAACAGAAAGCCCTAAGATTTGCTAGAGTTCGGGTATATTTGTGCAATACATGCAAAACTGATTAGAAATCACCTTTACCCAGTAATGAAGTTGAATGTGTCATGTGCTTTTGATGATGACTGTCCTCTAGAAGACATAAATTGTTCGCCTGGTGGAAGTTTATTTTTTCATTGCCTGGAACTGTTCTAATTCCAACTGCCCTGGGCCTCTGAGCACAGAAGCACCTGAGCAGAGGTTCTGTAGCCATGCATGTTCTGACAGTTCATAAGAAGCTTGCTCTGTTTTCTTGTATTTCAAGAATGAAGGAGAAATAATATAAAGTTAACTTTTTTTAGATGGACTTTGCCATCTAATATTTTGTTGGGAAATTGTTATTTCTGAATAGCATGGCAGAACAGAAAGCAACACTGTAGGCACAGATCCCAGTCCTCCTCCTGTAATTACTGATAAAGAAGTGTTATGAATACAAGAAACAGGCTGAGTTAATTCCTTTTTATGGTAACTTGTGTGGTTACTGTGAGGTCTGCCTGTCACCTTTGTGCCAAAAGCTCTTCTGCCTCTGTGGAGCAGGACACTGCTTAGGATAACCACTGCCTTCAGAAGGAGAAAGATGGTGTGGCATGGACGAAGAAGATGCAGCCCCTCATATCTAAAGTTTACACAATGCAGAATGTGGGGAGAGGGGCTGTGTTGCTGGGCATCCTCATTCTTGCATTGCAGCTTTTTCCTGGCCTTTTAAGACGTTGACTTGGATTTGACAGAAGTGCACTTGGCAGTCTGCAGCCAATGAAGCCAAAAGCCACTTATGTTTCTGTGAGGCTCTATTTCCTCTTAGTAAAATAGAAGTATTTAAAAATAAGAAAGTGTCCAGGTATCCTTGTTAAAAAGGCTGTGTGAACCCTGGAGATTATTTGAATATTTTTTCCTAAAAGCTTGGTAATTACTAGGAAAATTATTAAAGTATCTTTTAAGGGAAATATTCCCTGTTTGAAAGTAAATGTGTATTGCTTTCAGGAAGTTATTCTGATGTGTTTGAGTGGGCTTTAAGAAAGAAAATACCTTCCTTTACACTGCTTAGTAAACCATTAATAGAATAGATATAGAAGAACAGAGAATCAACATTTCAACACAAAAGCCTTTGCTGAGAATGAATAGAGACTTTAAAATGCTCCTGTGTAGGTTTATATTCACCAGATTCCTAAGATCTCCTGTAAATGGAAGCAATTTTCCTTTAAATAATTTATTATCAGATTCACAGTGCACTCTACAACTTAAATGCAACTGACTACAGCTTGCCCATCTCTAAGCATTCAAAACTACTTCACATGCAAGAAAAGGTAAGTTTGGCTTAAAAAAAAAAATTAAGAGGAACAAAAAGGCTATTGTTTCTTTTGTTTGCTAATCTTGGAAGTCTATACAGTGAACTTTCCACTAATGGTATGTTGATATTTACATGTCAAAATGCATGTGGTCTGAAATTTTAAAGCTCTTTCCATTTAATAGAGTTCAAGATTGACCCATTTCCCATTTTTGTTTCCATTTTATAATTTATCAATATAGATTTCACATTTTTCATTTTTATAAAAATCTATGTATTTCAGTAAAAAGCTAATGCTTTAATAAATAAAAATTTTATAGGTAGTGTGTTGAAGAAAATGTAGGAAAAAGAGGTCAGTTGGAAAAAATGTTAATAACAGGAATAACTTCTAAAACTGGTTTGGTTTTGTTGGTTTTTTTAGTATTATTTGTTAGGGAGTATATTTTGGGTCAAATAGCTTATCCAAGTTTGTGTATAATGACTGCCAATTATGTGGGTTTTAATTTTTTTTTTTTTTTTTACTATTTGTACTGAAATATATGAATAAATTTTTTGAAAAGTTGTGTGTTTTGCTGGAAAAAACTGGCCAGTGGATACCTCCCTTAATCAAAGATACCCCGAAGGAAAGATTATGCATCTCCAGAGGTCAGTGACTTTCTCTATTTGCATGATAGTTTTTCTGTCCTTTTTTTTTCATAGAATCATAGAAAGTTTGGGGTAGGAAGGCACCTTAAAAATTATCCAGTTCCAGTTCCTCTTCCATGGACAGGGACATCTTCTACCAGGCCAGGTTACTCAGAGCCCCATCCAACCTGGCTTTGAACACTTCCAGGGATGGGGCATCCATGGCTTCTCTGGACTCAGAGGCACTCATCACCCTGTGAATAAAGAATTCCTTCCCAATGCCTAGCAGAAACTTACCCTCCTTCAGCTTAAACTCATTCTCCCTTGTCCTATTATCACATGTCCTTGACAAAAGTCCCTCTCCATCTTTCTTGTAGGCTCTCTTCAGGTATTGGAAGGTGAATGAGATCTGCCCAGAGCTTTCTCTTCTCCAGGCTGAAAAATCCCAACTCTCTCAGCCTGTCTTCACAGGAGAGGTGTTCTAGAGCCCTGCCCATCATCATGACCTCCTCTGGACTTGCTCCAACAGTAACACATAATATTAACTGTTGTAATAAATACAACAGTTCTGTGTATTTATGTTGGGGACCCCAGAGCAGGATGCAGTGATACAGGTGGGGTCTCACCAGAGCAGATTAGAAGGGCAGAATCACTTCCTTGTCCTACTGCCCATGCTGATTTGGATGCAACCCAGAAATGGTTGGCTTTTTGGGGCCAACCCAATCATCTTACAGAGAAATAAGGAAGATGAGATTCCACAGTGGACCAGAATTCAATGATTTGCTTTTCATGAGGTGTGGCTCTGATCCTTACCTTCTGAGCAAAGATCAGTGCTCAGAGTTTAGTGCTTGTTGGTCAACCTTCTGTATTGTAAAATGTTCCCAAAATGTTCCTCTCCCTTGGATCTTAGGAGAGGATAATGGATATTCACTTTTAAAGCATTTGTGCTATTGATTTTGTGGCTTTATCACTTTTACGAAAAGTGTTACCTCACCTAGTTCTATGTTCGTTACTTTATTTACTTCTGAGAAAAATATTATCTTCAGAAAGTCCCAGGCAGGGATTTACTATCCTGGATTAAATGAGTAAAACCTGATAATTTTGAAGTTGTTGGCATGAAAATTGCAGCCCCATGACAGGTCACGTTCCCATAGGTTTCTCTGATAATCACTAATTGCTTAAAAATCACATATTCAAAATGGAAAAGAGAGCTGATTCCATCAGGTCACATCATTAAGAGGAAGAGATGACACACAACATCAGCTGCTTAGCAATATCATGTTCCTTCTACTTATTAGTGATATGTTTATTCTCTTTTTAAAATAACAGAAATGAAGAAGTTTCTGCTATTTTTATAAGTCCATAGGAGTTCCTCATCTGAATACAAGTAATTCTCAGTAGTTAGTACATACATGAATTTTCTTCTGATTTTCATACTCTTCTACAAAACAAAATAATTACGTTTTCCTCCTTGTTAAGGCCCTCCAATATCTTTAAGCATTTATAATGTGTCCAATTAGTTGTATAATGACAAGCTATACAAATGCTGGGGGAGGATCTTCTAAATGAAAATATGGTAGATCGGCATTGATTTTCTCTAAAAGCAGGGCACTTAACAGCACAATGGTGAGCTCTCTCCTGGTCCAGGTCCAGGAAAGGATTTAGGCACCTAAGACAACAGCTGAGTAGATACAAATTATCTAAATCAATTCAGTCACTATTTAACATTTGTGGAGCCTAAATTCAATAAGGAGCTCCCTGTTCTGCCTTAAAATCCCTAAGCACATAGGCTTGTGCTTCTGCAGATGCACAAAGCAGATGATGTCTATGTAGCCATCTTATTACTTATTTTTCTTGTAAATATGGCTGGAACCCCAGAAGCAGACATTCCTTCACTTTAATTGACTCTGAGACTTAACCTAAGAAGTTTCTTTGCAGTGCGCCAAAAGCATATCTGCAGAAACATGCTGCATTTTTCTGTAGTCTCCCTTTCTTTAAGTTAATGGAGAAAATGACAGTGCTGTTCACCTTTTCTATCTTATTCTAGGGTTCACCAGCTCAAAAATTAGGATCTGAGTTCAGTTTCTTCCTCAGAAAGCATTAAATGCACAGACTCTGTCTCAAAGGAAAGTGCTTTCATCACTCTTCATGCCTTCAGGTGCATTTTTGAGAAAGAGGGGGGAAAACCTTTGGTTGCACCGGTGCTGCCCCCGTGGCAGGGAGTGCCAGGGTCTCTGGCCACCAAGGTTCTGCTGTGCTGTAGCCTGCAGTGCTTCAGATGAAGCACCTACAAATCATCCTGACCTGATTAAGTGCAGAAGTTAAGGGATGTAATATTGGATTTGGGGGTCCATTATTAGTTTCAGGTATTCAAAATGTATATTTGATACCCATGTGGTCAGTCTCTGCACTCATGTTAGTCTATCTCCTTACCCCTACTTATTTTCCTTTTCCTCTGGAAATATTTCAGATTTTAAGAACTTATTTGTAATGCTGGGGGAAAATTCATATGAGAAACAGTCTTGTTATTTTCTTTTTAATTCCTTCTCTGCATTTATTTCTTTCCCTGATCATTTCTGTTACATATTTGTTATTTCTTTTTGAGTCTTTGGTCACAGTGTAGATCTTTTTCTGGGGCAGTTCTTGTTTTGTACATCTATCTAGTATTGAGTTTTAACATTGCTTGAGAAATTGAGCAACACACACCCATTTAATTTGTCCTTATATTAGTCTAAATATTTATGTTTGAATTGTTATTCAGTTTTGTCAAAAATGTCTGTACTCAAGGATTTCTGCCTTTTCTTATGTATGTGTATATATGAAACTATTTTTCTTGAAGCTATGATCTTTATATTTTTTAATTTCACCATAAATGTTTTACTATTGATTCCTCTTTCTAGCTAGCCTCTTACTCTATTCTGATGCATTTACATGTATTGGTACCCCTCAGTTATGATTTTAATCTGTCAAAATCCTTTCATACAAACCACTCTTTAAAGATTAATTTTAAAATTTAAATAGAAATACATTATAAATTTAAATATATTGCATCTACTGTCTAACTTTTGCCTATTGATTTTTTAATTCTATCAAGAAAATAATCAATGTTGATAAAAGCTGTTATTTGCAAACACGTGATTAATACTGCTTATAACATAGATCCTTGTTAAGCTAATGTGTTTTGAAAGAAATGTATTGAATATGATGTTAGACTTATGCACTGGGGCTCTGCTGGATAGAGCAAAATATTAGCTAACTTACAAGGCTGAATTCTGATTTTACAATACTGTGTTTATCCCAGAAAACGTGTCAGGGCTAGTTAAAAAAAATATTGAAAAAAATCTTGAATAAAATAGGATGTCTGGGTTATTTCCAGAAATAAGTTTGACTATCTGTCAACTCATGATTATATCTGTCAACTCATATTGTAACTCATGATAATGCTCATTTATATAAGCAGGAGGCATTTTTTCCTCACGTAGAAAATTTCAGAAGTTAAGCTCAATACCAGCAGATACCACCATTACAGTATGATGTCAATTTCCTTAGGAATACCTTATGCACTACATTCTAGAAAGGGAATTTTGCAGGAGCTGAGGATCCACTTTCAGACCCCAGATAATATGCTGAAGATTAAGAAATGTTATTATTGTGAGAATGAGTTTTTGAAGGTTTTGTTCTTTATGGCAAAAATCCCCTGTGGTGTCTTCTTGCTAAATTATTATTTTTTAGTAGATAGCATAAAATTGAAATCTCCATTCCTACAGAGGCATAAATTATACTTATAATGGGGGAAGAATTAGTATTTGTTGGATTTTTTTCACACTGAATCCTTTCACTACTTGTTCTGCTTTTTGTCCTTTCTTAGCCATTTTTGTTCTCATCTTAAGAGCCCTGATTTGACTTCAGCAGAGGTCAGTGAAATCTTGCCATTAACCATGAAGAAAATGAAAAACCATCCTCTCAGAAATCATTACACCCTATTCTTTTTTTTTCTCTGCTGCTTCAGTCTTAGGCTTTTATCTTTCATAACTCTTCTGTTCATTGTTTCAGTTTGCAATTGTTCCCTCATGTTTTGGCTCATTGATTTTGTTTCCTTGGTTCTCACAGCAGCTTTACTACTCAAACACTCTGTTTTCCTTCCTACAAAGGAAATAGGTAATTTGCTGTACAAACAGATTGGTTGTTGGATTTGTTTCCAAAGCAATAGTCAGCCCTCTATTCAGAAAGGTTAATGTCCTGTGAACCCCAGCTTTAGTCTGCTGTCATTCTCTCTGATGTTTGTGGTTTATGAGGGGATCACTTTTTATTTGCTGGACTTATCGGTGTTTTTTCTTCTTGTGATAATTGCCTGACCCTCTATGATTGTTGTTTGCAGTATTTACTGACTCACAGATCTTTCTGTCCACTTTATCTCAGCTTGTTCTTTTCAGTAGAGGCTCATTGACATTTTATTTGGTCAGACTGCTCAGTAAAAGTTCCCCTATTCTAATGATGTGCACTTTGAGATCTGAAATATTTGTACAGCATTCAGGGGAATAAACCCTCTAAAATTAATGGTTTGTTTTATGTGATAGTGTACTAGTTTTTACTACATATTTGAAACAGAAAACATTTACTTTCTTTTATACCCCATTACAATCATATGTTTTTGCTACTGAAATCCCAAAACAACCAAACAAAATTCCCACTCCCCCTGCAACTGAAATAATTTTTAAAAATAAAGAATTTTAAAAATTTGCTTGGAATGACTTCTCCCTGCAACTTGGAATTTTGTTTCAGATTATATTTTTGTTTATCCTTGTACTGCAAAATGCAAAGTAAATGCCATAAATGCCTTTACACCCTGTGCTCTGTGCAATTTATGCTGAGCAGCAACAGACTCCAGCAGTAAGTGGCCACATAGTGAGATGAGCAGTTACATAACCACAGACAGTAATTGGATGCTATTAATGAGAATTTGGGATAGCACAATTTTTTAGCCCCAGATGTAGTTAGCTTTTTATAATCTCGATTAATGTCATATACACTCGTTTTTGCAGTGAATAATTATTTTCCTAATCTCCAGTTGTGCTCTGCAGAGTCACTGAAACAAGGAACTCTGCATTAGCCTGATTTGTCCAAGTGCCTGAGATTATGTAGCACAAGTATGGATTTATAGAAGGTGCCTCTGCATATGGAGAGGTGGAAAGCTGTGTCACCTTGTTGGCAGCTCTAAGAAATTGTACTTTTCAGAGTCCTAATTCTTTTACCTTTTTCATCTCAGTTCTCTTGTTCCTGTGAATAAATATCTGTACCTTTAGAAAGCAGCAGCTGCTTGTATTACACCTTTTCAGATAGTCTGTCTGGCCAGAATCCAGAGCAGGGCAGAAGCATGCATCTGTTCATAATTTATTTTTCCTTGTCATTGGCATACAGAATGGAATAAGTAGGGAGCTGGGTCTAGGCCCTGCAAAAGACCCCTATTTTTAAGGTACTTTCCAGCATGACAATTCTTGCTCTTTAAATAGATGAGCTTGGAAACAGAATCTGGGATGTTGGCAGCTTAAAAGGACAGGGCTCCAGCATCTGCTGTGGAAAAATAGACACTTCTTATTTGAAGGTGTAGCAAAATAAAAAATTCCCTAGTCTTCAAAATGCATAGTTTTCCACTGCAAACTGGGGCCATGCCACGTGAGTACAAGTGTGCTCTGAACTGATTTCCTGGTTACTGTGGTTACTGTGAGAATGAAGTCACTGGGAGCTGCAGGTGCTCAGAATTTTGGAAAATCAGGTGTCAAGTAACAAAGCTGAACATGCAAAGAATGTTTTTTAAGAAGAATACTGGTTGATCAATATTCAGTTAAGCACTTAAAATTTTGCTGTATGGGATATTTAAATGAAGTAATACCTAAAGTAGTCTAATAGAACACTGAAATTGAAAGAAGCAAATTCAAGCCATTATTTTTTTACTGGTCTTTATTTCTCATTTTCTGCTTACAGTCACTGAAATCTACCCAATTGACTGACCTTTTATCTTTAACCAGAGTCTGGGGTCATAGAAATTAGTTTTTACAGGTAGGTTATTACTAGGTTGAAATGCCTAGGATTTTGCATAAAATGCTTTGTATTCGGACCTTGTGGAAAGTGATGATGTTGATCCTGTGAGGACTCTGAAAGAATCTCGTTTTACTTCATTTATTATTACTCAAGCTTTCTAGCCCAGGGCTTCTTCAGTAAGTAAGCATCCTCACTTTTCCTGTGATTCAGCACATTTCAAAAAGGTTGACAAGTTCACTAGCACCCCACCTCCATGAGCACTTTAAATGAAGTGTGAATTTGAACAAAGCAATTAAAAATATGCCTAAAAGCCTGTCTTTGGAGATGATTTTGAGCAGTTGCCATCCTTGGAGAGTATCAAAACCAGGCTGCATAAAGCCCAGCCCTGAGCACGATTATTGCTTTTAAAAGTCTTTGTGCATCTGGAATGACAGCAGGATTTGGTGGGAAGTGCTTCTCTTGCTGGGTTCTTCCTCTTCCTGCCAAAGAGGTCCTGATTCAGAAGTTCCAGCTTTACAAGAATTGTTGTACTTTTGAACTTATTAATCAAGGGAAGATGCTGGGGAAGATGCAAGATCTAAACTATTAGAAGTTACATAAGACCTTCAGTATGCTAATTACTATATTATTTTCCCAGAATTTCATCTTACTTCAGCTGTCTGTAACATATTTCAACAGCCCATGTTAACACTATATATATTTTTCAAGAAAAATATCTCATACCATTATCCTTGAAATCAGAAAGAACTTAAAAGTGTACAATTCAGCTTATGGAGAATTGGCATTCCAGAAGAAAACACAAGAATATTACACTGCATTTTTTTAAAACTCTGGTCACTAAGACTCTCAGAATTAAGATGACTGAATGCTTCTGTGTGTTAAAAGTTACCATAAAGAAAAAAAATTGAAGTGTGAATTCAAGCTCATAAACTACTCCACACTAGCTCCTTTTGCAAATTCTCTTAGCCAGCAATGTGTGAAGTAATTTACTCCACTTCCGAAAAGCATCAGTAAGTTCACACCTTATCTTTGACAAGGAGGAGGTTATCTCATATTCACTGTGCATTGCATGCCTTACATGAGTAACTTGTGCATTGCAAATCCAAAAACTCTGATGAGAGTTGCTGCATGAAAACCCCCTCATGTGCATTTTTGAATATTCAGCTATGATCAGGGCCAAGTTAAAGGAATGACCGAACATCTCAAATATATTCCAGTTGTTGTTCCTGAGACATGAAGAAAGTCTTTTTGACATTCATTGTTGCTCCTGCTTCAAGACACCAGCGAACCTAAAACAATTTGTACAGAGAAACAACAGAAAATTGGGACATTTTGGTCATTTGACATCTAACCCTGGTCCTCCACTGTTTCTAGTACGTGCTTTTCTTCCACCCCATGGGTCCCTAGAGGAAGTGTTCTGGTATTACAGGTTGCTTCTTTGCAACCTGGCCTAGAATGCAGATGCCTTCAGCAGACAGAGCGAAGCCTGGAATTCTGGCAGCCTCTGCCCCCTCAAGAGCTACAGACAGAGCCTGACCTGTGTGGAAAATATCTCAAATTGTTGGCACGCTCCTGTGTAATTTTAGGAGCTTCTTAATAAGATAAAAAATGAAGAGCTAACCTGAACAATGGCAAGAATCAGTCATCAACATACACATTCTCTGTATTTTCATATTTACTCAACAGCAGTGGTCAGGTTTAGCCAGGTTTAGGCTTTAGGCTATCTCTTTTAAAATATATATGAGGCCCACCTGAATATTAAAAGTGATCACATGTAAGACAATATTCAGTGTGTTTACCAAGTTGATCAGCAAAATTCTGATTATTTATGGCATCAATTCTGTTTGAAAATCTTCCCAAAACCTCCAGTGCTTAATCAGCCTTTTTGATCGAAAAGCTGAGTGGTAATTCTCATTATGGTTTCTCTTTTTATAAAATTTCCAGCACTTTCTGTCTCACTAACCTGAAAGTATTGAGGAAATAATCTTTCTTTGTGGCATTTTGGCACTTGTAGTTGGGACCGCAGTGTGCATAAAGCTTAAAATCTCTAGCAAAAAGCTAGCTGTGTTTTAAGAATTTCTAAAAATAGCCTTTTTTCAGGTGAAATGATGATTGACTTCATAAAACAGCTTGTCCTTTCCAATTACAAAATTGTGTGATGGCTATGCTAGAAGAAAACAGAAGAAGCTATAACATTTCTTGAGAATTTAATGTTGATAGACTTTTTTAATTTATGCATATGTCAGAATGTGTGAAAAAGTGTGATCTTTGTCATGAGCTTACAAATTAAAAATTCAGTCTTCACAATGAAGTGTTTTAGTATAGCTAATTCCAATTGCAAATAATCTAGAACAGAATATGCCAAAATTGTTAGAATGGCTGAAAAATCAGGAAAAAGTTAAAAACAAGGAAAGGTGATTTCCTCTCTCTATGAATTCAGATTTTTTGAACATACTTCTTTAAATTTTAAAGAGTGTTTCTTCAAATGAAAACTGGGACTGTCACATAATCCCACCACTTCAGGATTAAGAGCTTTCAAACACACGACCATAGTAAAATTAGAAGAGATAAGACACTGTATATACTTTATAGCCAGGTAAATGCAGACCTAAGACTACACAGGATGGAGACCTGCCTCAGAATAACTATGGCTGTCTGTACTGCACCAGTGAAGGAGTGGAGGCAACAAGTTGTGAGTGGTCGTTGGTCTGGAAAGGGAAACAATCTGTCCAAGCTCAAATGAAGCCGAGACATAGGAATTATTAGCTCAGGTGTAGCAGAGGGGGGGACTCCCTCTGCAAAAGCACTGTATTATGAGATCTTTCTAATGTGTTATCCAGACAGTTCTATGTACCACATTGTGGTCATGTATACATGCTCTGTATTACTCAAATATTGGTTCTTCCCCAACACTGGACACCTTTTCCAGCACTGGGCACTTCTAAGATTCAGCTGAACAGAGTGCAGAGCCATCTTGTCTTGACTAAGCTTTTGCCAAGAAAGGTTGGACCAGTTTATCCCTAAGATCCCCTCCAACCTCCTACTTAATGAGTCTGTGACAGTCAAATATCAGATGTAGTGCCTGAAATTTTTTCTGGGTTTAATTTTGAAATATTTTGCCTTTGAATATAATTTTTCTGTTCCATCTAGCACAGAGGGCTTCCCGCGAAACAACATCAGTGGAGCGAGATTGCAGTTTCAGGTCTGAGAATCAGCATAAAAAGAAGACATGAAAATGACAATGGAAGAAGGATAAGTGAGGAAGGTACTCTAAATATGGAAATGGAGATAAAGGTACTGGGACCTGAGTGCCTATATAGATTTAAAAGTCCAGAATCAAGAAGAGGGGAAATTTAAAAAGTATCTATTTGATCTTGTCAACAACTACTGAAAACAAAAAATCAATTAATCTATATAACAAAAGTCGTGACACAAATCAGAAATGCTGGACTAACTATAACAGCAATATAAATGGTATCAAGAGTCTCACTATTAAATACAGTAGTTAACATTACTGCTATTTATTGTACTTACTGTATTACAACTATACCAAAGAATTTAATATTTATGTGTGAAGATAAGAGCCATTCAGTCAACAGATGGGAAGGGCACAAGCAAACAGTAAATGTTGATCAGTATGGCAGGCACCACTCAAATGGGCTACTTCACTTTTGCGACTAATATTTTACATGTGTCACAAGAGAAAATTTTGCAGGTGATTAACCAGTGAATTTTGCAGGTATTTATGGGTGAGTTACAGGGCAAGTGAGAGCAGGATTCTTGGCTGTGCCAGATGGACAGTTTCTGTGAGAGGATGGCTGCAGGAAGGGCTGCAGAAGGCACTATGCGTCTTGAGAGGAGAGTGGCAGACAGCTTTTCACTGGCACTTTTGAAGTCTTACAATCCCCAGTCAATGCAGCCAATGCATCTCAAATGTACAGCAGCACCAGGAGAACTTCTCAGTTAAGCCCATGTGATTAATGCTCAGCCTGAAAGCCCCTGTTAACCACACTGACAGCTCCTTGCTGATAAACAGCCCTTACATCATCACATCACCACTAATTTTGCCGTCACACAGGGTTATCTCTGTGAACATCACTTTATGTTTTTATTGCACTGCTGTTCCTTGTCCCTCCCCATGAGCTGCGCTTGCAGGAGAGTTGCTGTGTCCCTCTGGGAGTGTAGGGAGACAGAGGTTTCATAGGAATCACTAGAGCAGATAGATATTTCTGTTTTTTCAATCCAGGTGGATTGCAATTGCTTCCAATAGCAACATCAATATATCATGAAGAATTTTGCGTGGGGGCTATCAAAAGGCTTGGGCTAAAACCAAGAGAAGAGCCTGACTTTTCCTTATATTCCCCTGCTGGTTGGTAGCCTTTTGCATATTTCCCTAGTCTTTCAAGCTAAATCCTTTCCTTCTTGATGTTCCTTTCAGGTTTTTTTTCTCTCCAGGAAGCTAGTAAGTCTTCCCATTCCCTCCAGCAAGGTAGCAGCCTCAATTTCCTTCCTGCCACCTCTGCTGACAGTGTCCCCTCCCTGTCCCTCTATGCTGCCTGCTCTGGGAAGTGTCTGGCTGTTAGCCTCCCACCATAACCTACATTCCCATGGGATTTCACCCTGCAGGGCAGCTTGGGAGCCTGTAAGCACCAGCTAGTGATATTTGGACAGGCTGGAAGATGTCGAGTGTGAAGAATGTTAAGTACAGTGCAAGACTGTATGAACAGTATGGATGCACAGCTCTCAAAAAGGAAGTCTCCCAACAGATTTTTGTAAATTTACTTTCAACATTAAAAAAACGTCATAGTGAAAGGGGGCTAAGTTGTGGTCAGTGAAGATAATATAACTGTCTTATTGTTTGATTCAAAAGCAATTGAACTTCTAATGAAATTAGAAAATTATTTCAGCTGAAAGCTCACTTTATCTGTGATTTTTGTAGGGACACATTGCACACTTCAGGTTTTTTCCATTCATTTGCTCTCAGATAAGCAGTATGCTATTACTCTCTAGTGGTGCTGTCTTCAGGGACTATTTCTGTCCGGCACTTGGGAGAATGCATTATGAGATGTCAGCATGTGTGAGAAGAGATAGTATGGCTTGCCATGTACTGATAGGCCATACTCTGCTATAAAATGATGGCTTTGTCTTTTATCACTGTCACAGTCTTACTTAACAAACTGTGACTCTGTGGTTCATCACAAAGAAAACTGTCATCCCTTGATACGTGCTTCGAATGTCCTTTCATCTTCCATGCAGGTAGGATCTGCCGTGTGACATCAAGCAGAACAGTAACTCCAGATGGACTCTGGTAGTGCAGCAGTATATTAACAAAGGGGCTCACTGGCACAAGTCCAGGTTTTGCACCTTAGATTAGATTATAGGGATAAGGAAAACATATGCAAGCTTTTAAAAGAAGGAAGACATGGTAATATGTCACAAATATAATTAGAAAAGGAAATGTTAGTAATCCATTGTGTTTAAGTGATAATTTATTTATCGTGGTGTTATTCCAAGTAACAGATAAATCAATTAGCTTTCCTTTAGAAAGCAAATAAATAGTGTTGGTTCAATGGGGTGATGACAGATGAAGTGTTTTGAGGAACCTGTAAGTTCTGTAGATAGATTTCTCTACATAATTATGTTTAGGATGAAATTTGGAGGATCACTGGCCTTCACTAATGACTGTGATGCTGCTAGCAATTTATCTGGCTCTTAGTACTTCTATTCATAAGGTCACTGAACAAAGAAACAGTGTCCGTTGCTAGGATCAGAGACAGACACCTAAGGAGAAAAGCCTTCAGCATTTCCAGAGGGCACATATATTAAATAGCTATACAGGGTGTTTAGTGAGTGCTTTGTACCAGAGCCTGCAGGTCAAAATTTTTCTGGCTGAGGAAAATGGGAGCATTCTGCTCACTTCAGCATTTTGTACGGCCATGGGACATATTATACTGCCTGTGTTGTGATTCTGCAGATCAGATTAAACTACTTTGTGGACATTAAAGTATGAATATTTCATGTGAGCTTTTACAGGGCTGAATTTAAACTAAGATGCTGAAGTACTTCTCCATATTTGTCTTTTCTGGGATTTTGTATTTTAAAACCTGACCTGCCTTGCACAAACTTGTTCTTCCATATGACTGCTTTTTAATTTTATAAGAAGGAAAGTCAGGAATATTACCTGTTATGAGGCACAGGCTTCCAATCCCAGTGCAGCAATAGGAAGAAGAAGGTGATGTCTGTCAGTCAATAGAAGTGTCTTCTGAGGGTGTAAAATTACAGGGAGTGGAAACAGAGTAGTTTCTCCACTGATGGAAAATTGCAGCATTCACATATAATAGTGCTGTGAGGATTTGAGGGATGCCAAGGAAACCTGTGTGGATGTGTTACCAGGAAAAGTGCCTGCCTGCCTGGTGCTTGATGTTGAAGAATTTCTGACCCCTTTTTTTGAAAGAGTGTCATCTCACTCTGCCTGACTCTGGGTGTTCTCACCCTTATCAGTATTCAAAAATTTGAAACAAATTATAACTCTGTGGAAATGAGGTTACAGATAATCTCTGCTTGGACAGTGTTTCTCCATTGATTCTGGATGCAAACTTTCATCCAGTGTTAACTTTTAGCTATACTGAAAATCAGTACCACTTACACACAAACACAGACCATGCAGATCATTTGGACTTCTTACCTGTGTGGAAGAGAAATTGAATCACTGGTTTTGTTTCACATTATAATCTATGCTTAGCTGAGTGTGAATGGGCAGCAAATTAATCTTTCCTGTGGCTGATGTTTTACCAGAGGGATAACCAGTTCCAAGAGTCCCATTAAAGTTGCTTTGTGATAAATTTAAACCCCTCTGTAAATTCTGGATAACTTCTCTGCATCTCCCTGTCTCAAAAGCCAGTGTTATGCACGTGCACTAACAAACTCTTAGACTGAGCCCAAAATCATCTCTAGGCAAAACACATATATGCTAAGATTAGGCAGCATTAAGAATAAGTTTTTTCACTTGCCTCATGATAAGGTTAATTTGTCATGGCAGTTCCATCCTCTTGGGCCTTTCTACTAACTAATGGTTCCAGCTCTTGGACTTACCTCTTATCAAAAATAGATTTGGTTTTCATTCTGAATGCAATATGACTCCCATGGACATTACAATGATGAAAGTATATGGTGGTGAAGTCCCATTGCAATGACCAAAGGCTGAAATCTCTTGTGTCCTCCCAATGAAAGGCTGAAGTAATGCCCACTAAAGATTCTGTTTTCATCTTTTCTGGTTTTACCTCTGCCTTTTCCTAAGTAGCAGCAAAGCCTTTGCAAACCAGCTGGTGGTACTGCAGCCCATTTCTTTAGTAACTCAGTGAGATTGTAATCACTGGGGCACTAGCCATGCCTGCTAATTGTTGTATTTCCTTTTTCCACCTCAGAATAGATTGCATTTCTGTGTGCACAAGTATATGATGGACAAAACGTTAGTGCTGTTGCAAGAAATCTTGCATGTGTGTGCATGCGTACTCATTTATTTTATCTGATTCAATATTGCAAACACTTTGTATCATTCACTGGATATTTTTTTAGTAAAAAATGGTGTGCAACATATTAGTTATCATTTTTTCTTCTCTCCTTTTCCTGTGTTACAGTAAGTCGGTGTACATAACATCTTTAGACCATATTTCAGGCAGAAGAATGTTGATTTCGATCTGTCATAAGTTATGACTCCAACATGATGAAGATATGTCTTCATATTTTAAGAATACTTCCTGAAAGTGATGGTCTATGATGTCATTTGCCATATCTTTCTTTTTTTTTTCTATTTGATCTAAAGGTCTGCTTTATTATGTGAGTATGAACTAAAATTATAAACCACTTGGTCTCTAGAAAACAAACTGTTATACCTCTATATGCCAATTTTTCATCTCAACACATTATGTAATAGTTCAAATGGGAGCACACAACAACACAAAAACAGCTGGTGGGAAACTTTCTTCAACATTAGGCACTTTCAAGCCTGAACCGCTGTTGAGTGTAATGTGCATGGCTTAATGCATCATATGTCTTCATTAATTTAAGCTGACTGTGCAAAAAGGTCCTTGTAGGGACACAAGTGGACAGCTTCAGTTATGGAGTCATGCTGAAGCTAAAGGTCTGCCTACATTTGCTGCATAATGAAGGCAAGGTTATTTGTACTTTCCATTTTGTTTTAAAAAATAATGCTAAAAAACATAGACATGAAAAATTGGAAAACTGGTTTATATTCACAAAATGTCTGTGTAAGCAAAAGCATAGGAAAAGAGTATTCTCTTGGTTAGCATTCTGAATGTAGATACTAGCATCAGCTTTTGAGTGTTTGGACTTTTGGTGCTTGAATGGAACAAGCCTCAAGAGATTTGGAGTTGCAAGTAGATTTTTTTTTCTGTACAGTGCCTTTTGTGAGACCATTCATTTCTCTGCTAATGCCTTTATGATCCTTTTGCAATTTAAGGATTACTGAATACGGAATTGCTGACAATATTGGCAAAGATACCTTTAAATATTGGATAAATGATCAAGAAAACACCCTGATGTTAATACTTAATAATATTAATTTCATGATGCATTTACTAGAATTCCAGGACAACTAGAACTAAACATAAATACAGTAATGCATAAACTACAGTTTAGAAAGGAAAATATGGATTTCATTCAAAAGGTAAGGCCTTGAATGGAATAATATGTAACAAATATATAATTAAAAGTACTGTTAAGTATATAAAAGGATATGTATTTATTTGAGATGAGAAAGGTAATTTCAGGAACATAAAGTCATCAGAGTAATTTACTTCCTCAAAATGCCTGCAGGACAACAACTGATGTATTATAAATTACATGAGTAAATATGACTTCTGTGAGAAATTTCATCTCCATTGGAGGCGCAACTATTGCAGCATCCTCCACACTTTAATCTGGCCATAGATCCAGCTGGGTCCCAGACACAGGTCCTGAACAAGGGACATGGGACCGGATATGCAGAGATATTGCAGTTATAATCGCAAGTTGACTGGTTGCTACAAGTTTTTGTTGGGCGGGTGTTTTGCAGAAATGTACCCCATGGTATACTGGGTGTGTTTTGAGGACTCATGCTACTTTTTAGCTGAATTTATAGCTACTCTTCATATGCTGGAAAGGCATGAGAGTGCACTAGGCATCTCTGCTCTGCACTTGATGTGTTTTCTCAGACTCCAGCATTCCTGAGAGACCATCTTTTTCTATGTTTATTCATTCCCCAGGGTAATAAAATCCCCATGACTCAGCTGGGGTTTGTAGACACAAGTACACAAGTAAATAAAACCTGTCATATACAAATGCTGAACACAAAATAATGACATTCTCAGGATACTGATCCATTTAGTTGAGTGAATATTAATGATTAAAATTCATTTATAATTTATCTGTTTACTGCCATTTTGTTTTATATAACTATTATATAAATATCTATTAAAATATCATTCTTTTTAAATAGAAGACAGTTTGGGGTCAGTGCAAACAAAATAAACTGTGCTGCATATTCCTTAAAACCAACAGGTAAAGGTAAGCAGTAAATTCTTGCTTCCAAAAATAACTTTTTGTTACAGCACAGCAGTGATAATTCATTTCACATAAAGGTAAGGAGTAAAAATCTGACTTCCAAAAATAACTTTTTGTTACAGCTCAACAGTGAAACACCAATACAAAGTGCTGACGGACCAATCCTCTTCTGGTTGCTCTACTCTTTAGCAGGCTGCCCATTATCTGAATAATAGATAAGACTGCTGCTTCCAGACTGGGAGCAGCTTCTGCAGAGAAATCTCTGAGCCACGTTCCCCTGCTTATCCCAGCACAGAGAGCCCTACCAGCAGTGGGGTGAAGCACAGAACTGGCTTGGGAGGGCCAGTGTTACCCACCAGACTCCAAGCTCTGGGAAGCTCACACTGCCAGGCCTGCCCACCTCTGCATTCAAGTCACCCTTCTCTTCTTGTCCTTGATCTTGAACTGAGGAACTTATTTGGTACTGATAGGACTGATTTATTTGGTTTCCAGAAAATTATTCCATAGGACTTGTGAGAGCTTGGAAAAACTTATGGCTTTTATAAAATATGTGGGAGAGATTAATCAGATTAACCTGCTATGCACATAATGAGAAAAAAGTAATTTCTGAGGCATGGCTTTGGTGTGTTTTATTTTCCATTTTTTATTCACCCACACAGTGATATTGGTTTATTTACTTATTCTCTACTTTCTATAATCATAAGGAGTTTATTCCAGCAAAGAAAATAACTTCATTCAACCTCCAAACCTGTATCTTATTAGTAAGACCATATAAATAATTTTTAGCATTTTCCATTCCTGTATATGAAACTCCTTGTTGTAAAGCCTACATGAGCTATGCCTTTCCCTCTGTTCTTCACATGATTTTCAAACAAGCTTAGCTGCCCTGGAAAATAGGTCAAGGCTGTGCTCAGTGCTGTGCCTCTGCTCAGGTGTTAGTCTTTGCAGGGTGAAGAAAAGCTGATCTGTAGAGCCAGTCTGGTTTAAACAGGAGGTGAAGGACATGGGCCTCATTATCTGTAACCCCAGTGTCAAAGTATTTCTGTGTGTGTCTTGGGCAGAGGCAAGGCAGTCTCAGAAAAAGCATGGACAAGAGTTTCTGGTTTGCCATGTAAGTAATCAGTGAATGGACCAGCCATGCTGCATAGCTAGACCTCCTGGTATCTCTAGATCTTCTCCTGTGAGTATTTAATGTACAAATTCAGTTTTTGGCAACTGATTTCTTAATGAAGTTTCTATTGAATATCTTGAGAAGTTAAAATTTCTTTTCCAATTTTTCCTTCTTGTTCCTTATTTAAGCTCCAGATCATAGAAGATATTTATATGATTTTATACCTTACTTGGATTGAAATGCTTTAATATTTCTAAAAGTAGCAAAACTGTATTTTCTTTCCTTTCAAGGTATTCTAATATACTCAAGGTTTGTGTAAAAGAAAGTGAAAAAATCTCTTGAAATAAAACGAAAATAAATGTTTCATTTTCAAAACAATGAAGTAATCTCTCTCCTTTTGTAGAGATGGATTTTTTATTTTTTCCTTTTATGGTTGCAATTTTGTTCTGCTCTAAGGAAAGGCTGAAGTGCTGCTGGAGAGCACCTGCTCTATGGCCAAGAGCAGCCTGGGGCTGAGGGCTCCCTTTGCAGGCAGTACATGGGAAAGATGAAGTCAAAGTCCCAGGTGTGGTGGAGAGGAAGACACCTGGAGCCTTGGGAAGATTTGCTTAGATCCCAGCAGTCACTGAAGCTGGGCTAAACTTGGTTGAGAGGCCAGGACAGCGTGTGAGGGAGTGCCAGAGAGGTGTTCCTTGTTAGCTTGTCATTGTTCAATAGCTCCTTTATCCAATGATGAAGCAGTTAAGGCTCCTACTCTGATTTCTTCGTTTCTTTTTTTGATTTTTAACTTCTTGATCTTATTGGGGGGCTCCTTAAAAAGTAGGTCAAGATAGATATTTTGCAACACTACTGATAAATTTTTGATCCTCTCATCTGTCTGTAAAAACTGTATAAGAGTAAGTTTGGTTTTTTAATACCTTTTTAGATAGAAATAAGTACTATAATTTAGTTTTAAAAACTGGGAAAATTTCAAAATCCTGTTTTACTTATTTTTCAGGTGAAACAATCTAATGAATGCCTCAGAATACTGCCTGACAGACCTGCATGGGGTAAGTCAAGGATTAAATCTATGCTTGAGGCAAACTTTTTTGATTTCTGTCTCACATCAAGATGACTTTGTGACTTGAGCAAAAGAAAAACAGTGTGTGTGTGTCTTGTTAGTATAATCAACTTAATAATGAATACTCTATATGATCTGTAGCAAGTTCTTCCAGATTTTTTTTCAGTTTCTGCAACTGTGGAGAGTGCATAATGAATGCTTCAAACACTGAGTGCAAATTTATTGATGCTATTTTGACTTCAGATCGTTGTTTTAGCAGAGTTCTGTGGGTTTATAGAATAAGAAGAAAATTGGCTCAGGGAAGTAAAAAATAGGAAAGAAAGTAAGGGAAAAATAAAAATCACAGATGGATGATACTATAAATGGATGAAACTGTAAGTAATGAAGAACACAATTGCTATCTATTTACAGACTTAGTTAAAATCAATAGAGGCCAATGACACTTCAATACAGACAAATATAGAACAAGGTTGGCTTTTCAGAGATATGCACTTGGCAGTGATTGTTGGGGATGGGGCATAAAAGGCATAAGTGTAGTGGGACAGATACAGAACTGGTGTAGGTGGGCAAGGTACAGCTTTTCCTGGTTATTCAGCTTCATTGCAGTAAACACACTTCAAAAAAAAATGTGTTCAGAGTCAGCTACCTGGTACAAACCACTAGACATCTATTAAAGAAGGGAGAATTAAAAAATAGCACTGTCTGGAAAAAACAGCAGTTGAACTTATTTCTGCTTGGACTTTTTGATGGAGGCTGTTTTCCCTGGAATGTGAACTGTTGTTTGCACTTGTCTAAATCTGGCCTAATCTCAGTCTTAGATTGTAGGTCTCTGGCTTTGGTGGAGGAAAAGAGAGACTGAAAATCTGTTTTACTGATCTTGTTATGGATTTTGGCAATAGGAATTATCCTGATGGTGCAGGCTTTCAGAGATGCCTTGCAGAAGCAAGAATAAAGTGTTCTATGTAATACCTCTATCACCTGACAGCCCCAAAGCCTTGGCTTTCCTCATAAACTCATGACATGCTGGAGTAACAGTTTTACTGTCTTTTCAGTTTTGCATCTTGCTGTGTTCCTGCTTTAAAACATGATAAAAATCTTCATTTGTCTCTCTCTTTACTCTGGTACCCAACAAAAAGGACTGAGAGGTGCTGCCAATCTCACGGAACAGTGTTTTACACTCAGTCTACACAAGTGAGAATGATCACACAAGATCATGGTTGCTGGAGGGAAGGTCAATAACTGAAAGGATTATAAAAGGAAAAATTGAAGGAGCAAGAAGTAATGCATTTAGGAGGCAGAAACAATAAATTATGAGTGCACATTCTGTCTAGAACAACTTTCTGCTGTTGCAGCAGCTGAGCTCAGCAGGATGGAAGCTGCTTTTTATCTCCAAGTCCAAATTCACAGAGCAGGGAGACTGCTTTCCCCTTCCTTCCCACCAACACACTGCAGCAGGACACAGTCTCTGCAATATTCTGGGCTGCATTCTTAGGTGATGACCAAGTGATTAATTAAAAACATATATTTTATCCCATGTTTACATTTATAGATGAGAATTCCAGTAATTGTCTTGTTTCTATTTCATCTGCCATCATGATTTAGTGGAGTTCTGGCAATGAACAGTGGTTTTTTTTGCTCTTTTATCTCTACTTTGCAGTCCGGCCTAGCTATTTCATGACTGGAGTTACTGGGTTTGGGGAAAAGGAGCCCATGATTTGTGCAGAGCTCTGTTCCCTTGAACTCTGCTTCTTGAAGGAAAGGGTGCTCAGCCATTCACTGAAGATTTGTTATTTTGTTGTTATTATTATTATTAGTCTCAGAAGCCTTCAAACATTAAGAATATGTCATTCTCATTATATTAAGAGAATTTTTGAAAACTTTGACTTTGCAGTAGATTTAGGCTATTCATTACCATTATCTGAACAGCACTAGGGAATCCAATTCCTAAAGCATTGTTGAGCATCTTCTTAACTGCCACTGAAATTCTATCCTGCAAAAGTATGAAAGAGTTTCTGACATTGCCTGGTGGATTTGAAAGGCAAATCCATACAGGAAATATTAGTTTAAAGTTATCACGAGTGTATGTCAGACTTCATTCTTATAAGAGATCTGCAAATCTGTCCCCATGGGTCAGTTGTATTTTTATAATACCAAGGTCCAAGGACTGAGCATTGTAAGTCCCCATGATATAAACTTGACTATATGTGGATATCAAATTGTATCAAGGGCATCTGGCAAGCAAATATCTCTACAGAAAGCCCATGTTTGTACAGATAAAAATATCTTTCCAGGAGAACCCCTGGAAAAGAACTCGGGGATCAGTTGGATCACATATACTCCCTTGAGAAGTCTAAACTATAGAGGGAATTTGGATTCAGTGATGTGTCCTTGAGGTTTCTCTGGTGATTTCTCCCAAAGCACTGCTGTTATGTGGCCCCTATGCCAAAAATAATGTATCAGGATGTAAGAGAGCTTGTCTCATGACAGTCATCAGGACAAACCCTTTTAGAGAATAAGGGGACAAGCCCTATTGTAACCAGCAGCCCATGCAAGCAGTAAATTACGACTTAGAAGAAGCAAGCAAAAGTATGCCACAAGACCCAGAGGCTGTCCATGTGGGACTAGCAGCAAAAAAAAAAAAAAAAAAAAAAAAAAAATCACAGACTTGATTGAGGGTAATCAACAGAGAGTAAAAAGAAAACTTGTTTCAGCTGACTGAAATTTCTGCCAGCCTTCAGTGTCCATTAGCAGTATAAATAGTGCACAGACTGATAGGAGCCATCACAAATATTCTCTCCCACTGGGAGGCTTAATAAGTATTGGAAGTAGTATTGGAATAAGTATTTAGTAGCTCCTAAAAATGGCTATAATGTTTATTGATTTAAGACTTTGAGATTCTACTGAGGAATAATCTGACTTTCACAATGTAAATTATATGGCTGTCTATATATAGTTTTAGAACTTAAAGTCACTGCTGCAAATCTAGATGCATTATTTGTACGGATATCTTTGAGGTGGATTTTAATAACTGCACTTAGGATTGTTTAGGTTTTGTGTATTTTTTGTGGGATAAAACTACTGTTCACTTTTAAGTTTATTTCCTTTCAAGTTTGTCTATAACCCACCACCTGCAAATAGAAAAAAATGAATAAGTCTCAGGTTTAAAATTTAAGATTATCTTTCTAACATGATCTTTAACCACACAAAGCTATAATATTGGGGTTTGTGCGGCTTTTTTGTTTGTATTTTGAGAATAAGCCTAGAAATGTGTTTTTTGTCTGATCTAGTCTCTTCTCTCAGGGACTATGTTTCCTCTGGAAAGCCAGGAGAAACTTCCACATTTTTTAGCCCAACTGGCATTTGGGTAGTATGCAATGAGTGACGCTCAGCCTAGAGTGGAACTGAAAGAAATGGTGAACAGTGATGACCTGAATAAAGTACTTTGTACTGTAAAACTGTTGTAAAACCAGCAGGCACTCAGAGTCTGTATCATAAAGAGAAGCACAAGAATTAAGGTTATGTTGGTAACTTCAGGTTTGCCAATCTCTCCTTTGAGGCACAGCATCTCAATATACCTCAGCTTCATTAGTCTTTATTCTGTGTTTCAATAAATGAATGTGTAGTTATAAATTCACCTATATTGATATGGAAATCTACAGCAAGGTTAATATAGTATGTAATTATTATTACAATGAAATTGTTGGGGTTTTTTAGTATGCAAAAGGCTGAAAAATATGAAAACTGCTACAGTTCTTATAGCTGCTAGGAAAAAATTCAGTTCCAGTGTGAACAAATGAGTTATACTACTGTGTCACCCAATGTGGCCACACATGCTGGGTAGCTGATGAGAGGGCTGATAAAGAGCTCAGCTCTCTACTCTTATGTCTCAGCAAATTTTTACAAGGTAATCTTAGGCTTTTTGTTTTGTTCACATGACCTGCTTTTATCTTCAGCTACACCCGATGGCCTTCACTAAAATGCATAATAGCACTGCAGATTTCTCTGAGCACAGACTGTATGGGCTAGGAGACCTAATTAGACACCTAAGGTTGCATTCTCTTGGTTACTCCACAAAAAATGATACTGATGGAAAACATATTTAGCCTCAAAATAGGAATAAAATCAGTTTTTTAGAATAAAAGAATGGTAATTCTAAAAGGCAGAAAACATATATGTTACAATAAGCTGCACAAAATACCCTAACGTACTGTAATGGGAGAAATTCCTCAGAGCTGCATCTGTGCTTTTGTGGCAGTTCTTATCCAGGAGGTGGAATGATCTGTCTTCACCAGAACTTTGAAACCTTTCTCAAATGCTTCTATGCTTTTCTGTCTTACTCTGTTGTGAGGTGGCAAACAGCAATGCTGTTCACCTCTGCTCAGTTACAAACCTCCTGCAAACCTGTAGCAGTGCACTAACTTTCTAGAGTGTTGGGGCTTTTTCTCTCTTTTCCTCATCAGAGTTTAAATGTGCTACAGAGTCCTTGTGCACATGTGGCCCTTTGCTGCAGCCAGGAGCAGGGATGTGGCTGTCTCTGCCACCCTCCCAGAAGAGTCCCACGGGCAGCTTAGGCTGACTGCAAAGGGAGGACATAGAGGAGAATGTTACAGTTAAAAACACAAGGGCTACTTTCCCCCTCTCATAAATACAACAGCTAAATGCTGTGACTGGCTGAAAGTGATGCTTGAGTTGATTAAATTTGAATTAGAAATAGTTTAACTACTTCTAGACCTTCTTTGCCTGCTTCATTTTCTCAATTGTGTGACTTGCAAAAATGTTTGCTAAGCTTCATTGTCTCTCTTCTCAGGACACACATCCTTTCAAACAGAGAATCCTGGCCCTAATATTAGTTAGAGACAATCAAGTGCTTGCCATTATACTGGAACTAGTTAGTGTCTAGGCAAAATTAAATTAATTTTGCTTTCTGAGTTGATAAACCCTTTAAGTACTTTGTCTTTTAAAATACTTAAGCAACATGGTAAACTTGTTGAGTCGTAACACTGCAAAGGTCACACATAATATCTTGACAAATGGAACAGTAAGTAGCAGAAGTACTGTTGAATTGTAATAATCAGTAGCTAATTGAAGTGTGTGTCTGATTACAGAACAATTGAATAATTGCACCTCTTAGCTTTACCAAGAAGTTGCCATCTGGGGTAGGAGCAGTGATGTGCTGGCAGATGGTCTTCACATGAAGAAGCAACCTGCTTTTCATTAATAGCATGACTGCACTGCTAATTAGAGAAGAGTGAAGAAGGCATAAGTTGAGAAGGAATTTCCAAATCTAGATTAAGTTTGAGAGATCCATTAAGATAATTTCAGGGTCTGGATTTGAAATCATATTTGTTGATGCCAAAAACATAAGTACTTTTAAATGATTTCATAGTCTGAAAAGGACATAGGCCGTTAAAACAAGATACAAATGGAGTTTAGGTGGTTAATTCACAACTATGAGAATTCTTGATCCATATTGTCTTCTGCATGCTGGAATCTCTCTAAATTCATGATTTTCAGATCCCCATTCACCCTCACATAACTCAAAAATCTAGAAATGCTGCGTAGAAAGGAACTGGGTGCCTCTCTGCTAATAGTATTAGACAAATGCTAATACTCCCAAAACACTACTAGCAAAGAGGATGCCTGCACACTGGGCCTATTGATTGCAAAATTCAACCCTGTCCCAACTCTATTCCTTTTTGCCTCAAAAGGGAGGAGAGGAAAAAAAATAACCTACCTAAAACCTCAAACCCAGGCAACCAAGCAAAAAAATCACCATGGGAGAAATAAGGGATGAATTTGCTTAGTAAATAGTCATGTATGAGTAGTTCTGCAAGTCTCCTCCTGAGTGAAGGTATTCTGGTGGATTGTCCTCCTGGTGGGTTATCAATCTAATTGAGACCTCTTTCTACCAGAAGCTTTCTCCAAACAGAAAATAGAGGACTTTGTTTGTTTGGTACCTCCAGAAATTTTGAGCACAAGGGCAAATGACTGTTTCTACACATCAGTGGTTTGTGCTGCACAGTCTGGATTCACTGTCCTTGTGTAATACAATGTTTGGAGTTGCCCTTCTAATGCAGGTGGTTGTCTCTGAGATCTTGAACAGAAATGCATTATTCTCTCCATTAAGTCTAGAAGGCAAGAAGCTAAATACAAAGATTTCAATACCTTATGAACATGCCTCTCTAACTAGTTTGGTTGATTGGTTAACTTTTTGTTGTTTTTTTTTTTTAACTTTATTTTATGGCATTCAAACCCTTCAAGGTTTTAGAGGAAATCACAAAGAACTAGATATCTTTCCAAGTAAAGTCCTCAAACACACTGTCCTTAAAATCTCAAAGGTACAGACAAGAATATCCATTTAATTTCTGAAAGACATTGAATTTTTTGAAGTGGAGATTTGTGGTCCAGATAAGCTGATATTCTTCTCGTATATGTGCCTTATCTTTTTACAGATCTTTAGGAAAAGAAAAAAATTAAATAGCACTTTAACTCTCCAAAAACTGGACTGGCAGTTATCTGATAATTTCCTTCTGACAAAGTTTCACTGGTTTTATAATGTAACTTTGTGCTAGTTGCTCTCATAGAGTTATCTCAAAGTAGCTCTTATTTTTCTTCTGATATTAGAAACCAGTCTCTACTTCAAAAACTAAAGGTTGATATCCTTTAGGAATCTTTAATTTGTCTATGAGCTATAAATTCCTTGCTTATTTCAACACCTATCCATTGTTTGATTCTAAAACCCATAGATTATGGATTCTTTTGGAAATTAGCTCCATGTATTTCCTTTAGTTATTGATAAATAATGTAATGTTTGAAATGTGATAGATACCAGTTTTCTGCAACATTATCTAACAACAGTACTCATTTAATATAAGAAAACTAAACCTCGGTGCTGTATTTTGTTACTTGATTCAAATGCTATTGCTATTTTATTTGAGTGCACTTTTCCTAAATTGAATTGTAGTGGTCAAACCTCATAAGCTCCAGAACACACTTAACTGAGTCTCACCCTTACCTCTTGCCCCTGGGACAGAAAGTTAAAGGAAAAATCAAGGTTAAAATTCCAAATGTGGAATGTGATCTCAGCTAAGAAATGAGAAGCAAAATTCTGACAGTAACTAAGGGCTTTCTTTTTATTCACTTTTGGTTATACAGAAGCTAGTAGAATATAAATCCCTGTCTGTGCGTACTGACTTGCAGAATTGATGCAGTGTGGATGGTGTGTACAAAGCCTCTAAGGATAACCTCTGGTTTCTTTAACTGTGTCGGTCTCTTTTGTCCACTTTGACACAGCAGTCTGTGAGTTTCATGTATGATGGGCTATGGATAACAGTAATACTCCTAAGGTTAAAAGGGTGTATTTTCATTTTGTATCAGAGAGTAGACAGAGAAGGAAAACAATAAAAGAAAAATTTAAAATTTCTCTTCCTATTGCCATATCTCAGTAATGGAACAGCTTTGAAACAAGATGCCTTTAACTTATTGTCAAAGCAAATATGGACGTTATTTATCAGTGGTATTTACTGAGCTGCTGTATAACTAGGGTCTATACCACCTGGGACATAAATTGATGTCTTTCTTTCTCCATATTCTTGACCAAACCCCAAAAGAGGTTGCACAGTAAAGTAATCTCAGATGTTTTCTATCTTTATGTTCTGAAAAGTGAGTGGCATTAATATAATGGTTGGGAAGGGTTCTTGAATCAGCAACATGGACTGAAAGTTTTGCCAGATTGATTTGGGTTTTTTTTTTTTTGTTTCTGATGTTTCAAGTGAGGTTTCAAGAATGTTGTGGAAGAAAATAACTTTCTATCAGAAAGAAAATTATTATGGGGTTTATTTAACTCCCTTTGTAAGAGAGAAAAAAAGCCTATTCTGAAGTGGGTGCATCTAACAGCATACATACATGTGCACTCACATAAGTTCTAATCAAAGAACAATCATAAGAATGCAAAACTATCTCTGGGAGCATCCTGTGCTGTTTTGTTCTGGCCTCTAATTTTATGGGTATCTGACATCAGCCAGGCCACAGGCAGGATGGTGCCTGTGAAAGCAGCTGCTAAATGGTATTTTGTTTCCTCCCACACTGTCCACCCTGCGTCGGCATTCTTTGTGAACTCAAACCCTGCTCTGATGACTGGGTCATTCAATACATTTTAAATTCTAGCTCCAAATCACAACTGATTCCTCAGTTAAAGTGGCCTGAGGGTCCTCCTGCAGCCCCTGGAACTCTGGTCCTTTCTCCAGTACCATTTTTTTTTGCCCCAGTAACTTTCAGTTCTTTTGCACATGAGTGTCTTATCTGATATATCTTTTCTAATGCCTCCTGCTTTTTGCATTTTTGGTCTTTTCCTCCTCTTCTCCCAGGGCTAGCCCCAGTCTGTATACTGCACATCAACCTCAATTTTCTTTTTAAGGGATTCTTATCCCATTCTCTGTAGTCTCATCTTCTTTCCCCTTTCTCTTGTCCTTTCTGTATCTGATTAAAGCAATAGCTCTCTGAGATCCACGGAGACACAGGGCATGTGCTCTTAAATTCCTACATCTGGCACGTAGTGTTGTAGGAGGTATCTTCCATGGACAACTTCTACTAAAACTGAAGAAATCTCTACTGAACAGGAGCAGAATTTATCAAGCCTGTTCTTAGGAAATTTCAAGTCACTCTTCAAAATCTTGGAGACACCAGAACATTTCTTAGACAAGTACATCAAGTAGGGGGATGGTGAGTTAATTTTTTAAACATAGGCAGAAGGGTTTACCTTGCTTTTTGAGGTAGGGAAATGATTATGATATTTCTGCAGAGTACTTAGGATGGAAAATTCCAGTTCAGTCTACAGAAAACTTCCAGAGTTATAAGCAACTAAAACATTAAAAACAGGATCTTAAAATAGGAACTGTTAAGCAATCTTACTAATAGCTGATATTACCAGCCCCACCTATATAAAATATAAGTATTGCTGTTCTAATAGCCTAAATGCACTAAATACCACTAATATAATCTTAGTAATTGCTACCAGAAAGATGTGGCTGCTGTTTTCTTGACTTTATTGATCTGCCAAAATTATAAAGTGGCAGTACTTTATGTAAGCCTTATTTAAAAGCTTAAAAGGAGAGTGATGACAGAATAGTTTTATATATTAATGTGGTAAATATAGCTAGAGCTCTATTCAGCATGCCAAGGACAGAACAAGCCCCTGAAAGTGCTATTTATTTGCTAGAAATAAAGAAAAGTTTGAGGGTTTGGAGGGTAGTTTGTTCTGGTTTTAAATGGTGTTCCTTAAAGAAGAAATCTATATTTTAGGTCCAGAAATGTGAATAAAATAGCTTACTGACTGATCCACAGTGAGTTTTCAACATATTCAGCTTAGCCTATGGTGCAGGAAAAGCAGGCCAAGAAATAATACTTCCTTTTACTTTTTTGAGGGGTACAAGCAGGCACTTGAACATTTTCTAATTTTACTAACTTGCTATCCTTAGTCTTTTTTTTTCCTAACATATAGTTAGAACTAAGACTCCAACCACAGCATTAAAACACTCAGACATAAGGCTACAAGAGAAACATATCTGTGAGTACTAGGTCAACCAGTTCTGTTGATCTTGTATGGATTAATTTCTTTGTAATAAAATGAATAACCTTGAGAAAGATGTATTTCCATACTGCCTCTCTGAGTTCATCTTTATATCAAAATTCCCCACCCCCATTTTGCACAGAAGATTTTTAGCTGCTGCTGTTACACAAACATTGAAAAAAAATTGGGTCACTGTTCAGCTGGAGTTCAAAACTTTATGCTGTTTATTTGTTGCTTTTGTTTTGTAGAGGGTGTTGTTCACAGCATAGATCTTTTTTCATAGTAATTGTATTTTTGCTTTCCTTTGTATTTTGAATAATGTGTATTTTCTAAGATTTGCTATCAAAGTAAGAGTTTAGACTATGCAAAAAGAGAATTTGAGTGATAAGGAATCTTGATATAGGGCAAAACATTCATGGAGATGTTAGGAAGTCCACTAAAAATATCAATATGTTAAGCAACACCTTATGCCATCAGTACTTAGGTGTATGCTTATGCTTCTTTTCATTCTTCTGCAGTCAAAAATGTGGTTCGGGGACTCGTAAGTTATTGGAGAGCTGAAAAAAAATAAGTGTGTTGAAGAATGCAGTGCACACCTAATTTGAGTGTGGAGGACAGTGAAGCTCCATTTACACTTGCATCAGTCATTGACAGTGGTGGTTGAGCTATCAGGCACAGAGCTGAGCTATGTTCTTTTCCATTCACAGCAGAAGCATGCCAAGAAGTTTTTCAGATATTGCCCATGAGAGTTAGACTCCTAGCACTATATGCCTAAGAAGCCTATAATGAGAGTGCTAATGAGTGAAAGCCCTGCTGCTTTTTCTCCCATTCCAGTTATCTGTGTAGCTCCTGTTGATGCCAATGAACCTTTCTTAGTGTTCCTGATAGCACAACATTGATGAAGAATTTTAGTTTCAAAACAAAATCTATATAATTCTTTGCAATTAAATTATGGGATTTTTGTGTGAAATGAGTTCCTTTTAGTGTCCTAATCAATTGTCTTGTGGATCATCTCCTTAAAATCTCACATGCAGATTCAAAAAAAACCAGGATTTTCAGGCATTTAAAGAGTCATAGAATAAGAAGAAAGATCATTTTGTGGATTTATTCCCAGATAAAAGCTATAAAATAGAAGGTGGGAATAAATGGTTGGCTTTTTATAAAAGAGAGATTATCTAGGTGATCCCATTGAAAATTATGTTGTGTGTTCAGTGTTTTCATACAGTCCATTTACAATATAAAAAGAATAAGCAGAAGTCTAATTGGAGAGTCTAACTCTAAAGTATTGCAGAAAACTCTCATAATTGATGATAAGCTGGGGGGAGAGATCAATTTTGGTAAATGTAAAGTAAGACCATGGAAAATAACATTTATGAATGATGGGCTCTAACCTGACATTGCAGGAAATATTTTAGTGTTAATGTGGCTACTTCTCAATCAAAATTAGGTCATTGTTCACAGCAGAAAATAAAAATTGAATGCCAAGAATTATTAGAAAAGGGGTTGATAACAAAATATAGAAGGACCATTATGCAACAGAACAAATCTATGGTGCTCCCACATCTTGATAACTACAAACAATTCTGATGTCCTTATCTGAAAAGGCTAAACAGAGCTGAATTGTAAAAAAAACCAAACATTGTTGATAAAAGATGTGGAATGAAGCCTGTGTAAGGAAAGGCTAAATAAGTATTTCACCTTTAAAAAGAGATGATTGAAGGAGGAGAGTGGTGTATAAAACTGTGAATGTCCTAGAGAAGATGGGGAATTAGGGATGGAGGAAGGAAATGGTCACCTTTTTTTTTTTTTTGACAGAAACAAAGTATCCAGCAACAACTTTAAAACTAATTTCAGTACCAGTCACGGAACACAGAATCAAATTGGAATATCCTTTTACAGGAAGCTGTGATAGCCAAGGGCATTAGTGGGTTGAAAAAGAATTTGGATGAATTCACAAAGGATACACGTATTAGTGGCTGCTAAAATTATGGTTTAGATGTGATTCTTGCATTCAATGTACTGAAGCACTAATTGATTATTTTTACACTCCTTGAGCATCTGCTCATAGCCAGTAGGAGCAATTAAATTCTGGGCTAGATGGACTTTAGGACTGACACAGCTTGATCATGGTCATGAGACTTATGGTCTTCCTCTGGGGATGGTAAATCTTGAGGGACAGAGCTCTTTGATGAAGACAGTTTGTAAAGACTTTGTGCATCACTTTAATTTCACTGTCCTTTGATAATTGGAGAGATAAAACATTATGCAAATCATTAGCTAATAAATAATTACTGACTATAATGAGAGAGTGAGAAATGAACCTATTTTGATGTTTCTGCTGCAGTTGATCAGTTTTATCAGTTTTTTATTCTAACAAGTGCAGATACACACTGTCCTGCACTTTGAAAATTTCTTCTTATGAAGTATTGTGTCTTCATGGGAAGCATTCATTCTTTTAGGTGCAATTGCTATCTTTATTTCACAGTCAAGAATCCTCAGGAAGCTGTATTGCAGTAGCACTCTACCAGCTCTGTCGTCTCATTTCTATCTGCAGTGAGGAGAAATAGATATTTACTTTTCTTGTGTTCATGTGCTGTGATGATAAACTGAGTACTTTCACCCAAAATCACCCACTGTGTGATAGGTATTTGAAACTGCACCTAGACATTGACCAGGTGCTGGAAAGACTTCAGCAGCTGTAAATTTTGGGAGAAAAGAGCAGAAAAGTTTGCACTAAGGAGTCCCTTGTACTTTCAAGAAAAATATTTTCAGGCTTTATATTTCTCTAATTTGGGATGTCTGGAACATCTTTCAGCACATATAGAAGGGTATTACTGTAAATGTTACTGTTATGTTGGGATTTTTGGCCTGCCAGCAGCATTCTCCAGGTGGAATTAATTTATTTAGCGTATAATCTTCTTCTCTTTGCTTGTACTTTTTACTCAGATGGACAAAGTAATCTGTGCCTGATTAGACACTGAATTTAAACACTTCTAAAAGTCACCGGTGTGAGCATTTCTATAACAAACTGTAATTCAGGACACATTAGTGGAAAAATTTTTTAGGCTTGTAGAAAGAGATGTAAGGAGAGATTTAAACATCTAGGTTACATGGTGCAGCAAACTTCACACAGTATGTGGGGAGAAGCAAAATATACAGTCTAGCCAGGCAGAACTCCCCTCCTAAGCTTGGTTTAGGAGAGAACATTGCCTGTGTCTGAGCTATTGCCACATGGCTGCTGCCAGGTTACATTATCTCAAGCACAGACCACAACAGCTGCCTTGCATCCAGCACAGCAGTTTGCAAGGACAGGGGATTTCAGATAACCTCCTGTCTGTGTGAGGTAATAGTGCTTACCTAGAAATGAAGCCTGCAAATCTTCAGCATGGGAGACAGGGAGCTCTTAGTGCTAGCCAGTATAAAGATTTGGGCATCCTGGGAATCCTGCACTGCTCTCCAGCAGAGGGTTACCTTACCCAGGGTCAGTGTGAAGGATCCTACAAGTATGAAATTTATCTACATTTCTGGAAAGAGCCTCCTGCAACTCCTTACCCAGGACACAGGGTGGAGGTAGGGGCAGCAGCAACTTCTGTCAGTTATTAAAGACCCCAAATTGGGATGAACAACCCTAGTCCATGCAGTTTGGCTCAGGCCAAACTGAGCACAGCATTAAGTCTTGTGAGCAGTGCTTGTGGTGCCAAAAGCCTAAGTCAAGATTGTTGGATGCTTAACCAAGTCTGAAAGGCTTAACTGGAAGGTATAAAGGCAGCAAATCTGATGCCTCTGAATGTCACAGACTGTGGCCATAGGAACCCACCTCAGGTTTGCAGATAAATACGCTGTATGCAGCAGTTCATAAGGTATGGACTGAAGTTTTCATGCATTCAGGAAATTCATTGCTGGATCTTTCTAAAACACTTTTCAAGTGAGGAAGTGCCAATAACCTCAAGTATAACATTAGACGATCTTAATTTCTAGGCATGTAGAAAATGAATTCTTTATCTAGAAAGCTGAAAATGTGGTTAATTTAGTAGAAGAGAACCCCTTGGGATATCCATAATAAATGCATTAACCCCCTTAATGAAGATCTCTGAACTACTTAATGTAGCAATGCTTCCATCTGGGAAGTACAGGACTCTGCCTCATATTGAAAAAAATACTCCTCATATTTACACCACCCTTTTAATTGCAAGGTCTTAATGCACTTTTACAAACTGCACCTATGCTCTAGGAGAGTGCAGAAACCACCAGAGAATAATGCAACTGCTGCTTTATATAATCCCTATGGACTGGAGTTTGCTTCATTTTAGTTCAGGTTTCTACAGCTATTTGTCTATGACTTGGTTGTTGAAACCATGGTGCCTCACAGCATTAGCCACTGTTGTTGCATCTGCTGAACTTGCAATTCAAGAGCTTAGGAAAAGATCCAGAGACATTCAGGTCTGTGTAACTTGAGGATTGGGCAAGGTTTAAGCTCCTAAATTATGGGGAGCTCTGTAACTGAGCCCCAAGCATGGCCTTCCATTGACACTAGAGGTTGCATGTACATTCCTACTTAGGAAGGAGATGAGAGCATCTAGGCTCTTTTGCAAATAGAGATGAAACAGATACTTCTAAGTTCTAGAAGCATCAACCAAATCCCCTATTTATACCTGTGCCAATAAGCATGGGAGAATGGAAAGGAATTTGCTTCTACCTTTGTCATAGCCCAGTGCCATTCAGAGAATGAGCTGAGAAAAAAGAAAGCCTGCTTTAATTTGCCCTGAACTCTGGGCAAGAAAAATGGAGGAATTTGCAAAAATTGAAAAACAGTCAAAGTGCAGCAAGGAAGAGAGGGAGAGGGAGATAAAGTGAACAGACACATGGCCTACTACCCTATTGCTTAAAGTATTTCACAGGCAGAAAACACCCTCTTCCAAAGTCATCTTCTGTATTTTAGCTGACAGTTTACTGCAAAATACATGTACAATTTAACATTTCCCAAGGATTATGATTGTTCCTTGAATCAGATATAAGTACGTATCAATGCAGGGTTCAGCCAATCTCAATGGCAGAAGAAAATTAACAGGATGCTGCTGCTCTAGGATTCATTGCAATCCAAAAGAAAATACATGTGATCTATGTATTTCAAAGTTAGTTCTTGGAAGACCTCTGAAGAAAGAGGAAAAGTAAATTGTGTTCTGCAAATCACAAGAGATCTGTAGACTTTGCAAAAGTTGGTAGCAGAATTTTTTAGTGTTAAAAAATTTGGAATAAACTGCAGAAAATGGCCATGCATTAACTGAATTTACAGCCCATGTTGTATGTGTCTTCAGATGTGTTTAGAAAGGATTTGGAGCAGACAGAGAAATATAGCCCTACTCCAACTCCACACAGGCTGGAAAGGTATCCATTGTTCCTGTGCATTGTAACCATTGATTTGCATAAAGTAATCTGCCAGAATCTCTCCAAATCAGTAAGGTGTTTTCCAAGCTGAGCTGTGGCAGCTCTGTTTTGAGGGGTCAAATTACCATCGGAATGTCTCTTGTTGTGACATATCTCAGGTAGTTCTGTGGTTTTGTTTGTTTTGTCCTTGGAAGATGTGTGCCAGTAATTTTGAACATGAAAATGATGTATTTCTGTCCCTGTTTAAGTGGAAATGCACTCAGCTCTAAGGACTTCCTGGATCAGATTGCCAAGGCTTTCCATTTGACACTGGGCTGACACATCTTTGTTTTTTCCATTAATTCAACAAATTCTTAGTGCTGAATAACACTTTTTCTAATGATCCTTGGGCTCTCCTACACCAACACACAGTCACTATCACTGTGATTTGAATAATATTGGAAAATAGCTTTGAGTGTCTAAGATTGACTTGCAGCTGGTAAAAGGAAACGTAATTACAACTCTTGCTCTACTTAGTCTGTGTCTCCAAACAATTAACTTTAGAATATTTGACTGTCAATTCCTTGATGCTCCAGCATTTGTTGGCTCATCTGTTGGTTGATTTGAGGACTACTGTTCCCACTTGCAGGTCTATTGTTTATATATAAATTGATAAATCAAAACAAAATTAATTGCACTCATTATAAAACCAAGTGGGAGACATTTGCATTCATTCTTAGGTGGTAGAATTGTGTAATCATGAAAAAGTCCACTTCCTGTGAAATCAGAACCATCATCAGTAAGGGCATAATAAGCATGTAAAAGTGAAAATAACCAGCTGGAAATTTGCTTCAGTGAATCTGTAGAAATAGAGTGGAAAAAGATCTAACTTTAGAGATGAGACTAGGGAAGTCTTGAATTAGTTTTCTCTCCTCAAGGCAATGTACAGACCTTGAACTGCTGCCTGCAGTAAGTTAAGGCTTCCATCAATAAACAGACCAGCCTCCTGCCTTTTGTGATGGAATTCTGCCTTTAGTATCGTTCTACTCCTATCAGGTTTGTGTAAAGAATAAATAATTTTTTTTGAGAAGTATGACTGATTCTGGCCTAAAGTATGACACTTCTGACTCCTGTTTTGCACACATCAAATAGCATAAATTGTGTGCAGTATATACTGGTGATTATTATAAATTACTGCATCTAAGAACTGCAGATCCCATTGCAAATCAAGTTTTGGAAAGAGTGGGCTATCATGCAATGTGTTTTAAATTTATAGCATGGCTGCTCTGTTCAATAAAATACAGATTATTAATTATAAATTAATAATGGGGTTATACATTCAGTTAAAGGGGTTTTTTTCCTAATTATCTGCAACTTGTCATCCAAGAAGTCTATGATAGCTCATCTGAGCATGACAGCAATGTTTCTGCTGCTCAGCACTGAAAAAAAGCTGACCCTTCCCCTTCATTTTAATGTGTTATGACTTAAGTGTTCCTGTCTCTTTTCCACTGACTGAAGGACAAAAAAAAAAATTCTTGAGATTTTTAGACCTGGTTTTACCTCTGGTATGAAAATAGCTCTTGAAGATCCTGTACCTGAAAATAGGCTGAAATAGACTGTCCCCATTGTTTAGTTCAACTCCTCAACCAAGAGGAAGGGAAATGAGTTCTGCATTATGTTCCCAGTTCTTCTGCTGACTCTATTTCTGTCTGACTCTTATTCTGTCTCTGTGCATCTACAAAATGGCACCCTACAAGCTGAAAGAAAGAGAGCAATTTTAATTATGGTTTTGAGAAACACTGATATTCAGTACTTCTGCTTATTTCATCATTTCAAGTGACCATCTCTGGGGATAAAACTGAAAAAAGGGGAAGAGTAGAGATGGTAAAAGGATTGGTGGTTGTCTTATCTCCAGGGACATATTTTGGAGGTCTCAAGGAATACCAATGGGTGAAGATAAACAGCTGATAAAAATCATTTGTTAAAATAAACTTGCAGATGCAGCAGAAATACCAAAGAGAGGATGAGAAGGGAAAGTTGAGTGTCAGGAATAATTTTTGTCACTGCATGTCATGGTCTTAGATGTTAGACATGGGCCAATAGCTAAGTTCCTGGTTGGTAGTGGGAGAACCCAACTATTTTCCCAAGCTTTTTCTTAGGAAAAAGACTATGTGATAGTTACTGGGTTCAAAAGGTGGGATTCTTTTTTGAGAAGGGTTAGGGTCAGGGTTCTGGGAAGGTTTTTTATTTTGACCATTGGTTTAGCTGGAATTTTTTGTGTAATTTTAAATGATCTGTATATTTTCCCTAGACCTTTGGAGATCGCATTTTAAAATCTAAAGAAATAAATAGAATAAGTAGAATATATGTTAAATTCTTCAACTGAAGATATTTTGGTCTGGAAACAGTGATTAAAGGTTAAACTCTGTTGTAATATTGCTTTTGTGTTTATTTGGGTATTTTTAAGACACTAATTCTCTTGCTGTCTGTTATGGGTGTCTTGTGCCTACACACTTGTGACTGAAATTTATGGTTGACAGTTGGTTTCTTATAGGCATTCCTATTGATATGCCACTCCTGGCTATTTGCCAAGAGCTATTTGTCCACTTTGAAACATGCCATTTTGTTCCCATTGATCCACTCCTTTGTGCTTCTCTGTGTCCCCTGTGTCACCCCTGTGATGTGGGTGCATCCATCAGTTTTGTGTCATGTGGAATTCATGACGTTGCTTCCTCATAGATAAGATTTTCCATGCTGGACTCCTGAATATGACATCTAGGTATTCACATACCAAAGCTGTGTTCACAACATCGGGACTCAAACAGAACAAAGTAAACCTGGTTTTGATGACAGTTACAAATGATGAATTTGTATGAATTTGTGTCTTTGATGTATTTTTTCCACAACTTCTCAAAATCTTTCAGGTGCTGTTAGCAGTACTTTTATCCTAGTTAAGCACACATTTTTCTCTGATATGAGTTCTCCCCAACTACCTTGTAGCTGTGTTTTTGCAATGCTTCAGAAGTGCCGCTGCAAATGCAGGCAGACATCATGCTGAGAGTCACAAAACAAGATTTTAACCAGGACTCTGAGTAAGAGCATCCTTAGTTGTGCGTCTAAGGTGCCTTTGCTTCAGATATTATGACATTGTGAGCCTGTCCCTGGGAAGGTCATTTGGGTGAACAGTTTTAAGGATTGCACGTGAGGACTTTGAGACAGATCTGAATTGTTTGTGGCTGAGATGGGGCAGTTAAGTGCTCCTCATTGCTGTCCAGGCTGCATGCAGCTATCTTTAAACCTATAACTGATGAAGGAGAGATGCAAACCTGGCATAATCTTTTCCTGAATAAGCTGTCTCAGGAAGCTTTTTGTGGGCTATTGTGGGTTTTGTTTTGTGCATGTGTTTGGTGTCTTTTTTCAAAAACAGACTAATGCATCTAAATCCATCACATTAAGAGATTTCAAGGGCAAATAACTCTGTGTGCTTTCCTTCTACTTCTCTCTTCACTTTTGACAAGCCAGAACAATGTTTGTCACCTCAGTACTCTGTTTTTTCTCTTCTCTAAAAATTACCTTGTTTTCTAGAGAATCATCAAGGATGAGCATGGCAATATTTGAAAGAGGTACAAGGTAGTATATCATCAGTCAACTAAGCAAAATCCACAAAAAATCACAAATGTGCCTATTAAAAAACTTTGCTGAAAGAAAGGTCAAATTTTTAAAACATGGGGCTGTGATTTCTTTTTAAATTTTGTTATTTTGTTGTTGTTGATTGGGGGGTTTTTTGTTTATTTTTGGGTTTTTTTTACACCTGTAACTTACTGGCACAGCTGATGTCATTTAGGCTCTGATTCAGCAAAGCACTTAACCATGTTACTTAGTCCCGTTGACTTTAATGGGAAGTAATTACATGTTCCAACAATGCACATACAGAAGTGCTTGGCTGAATCAAGGTTTTAGACGACATAATGAGAACCTGATTGGGAAGGAGGGGAAAACTGAATAAATGCTGTGCTCAAAATCAAGCCCATGCTCTCCAAAAATATACGGTAAGAACCCATTTGTGGCAGTGCTTTCCCTATGTTGTGGCACACATTGATCTCATTGCTATACAAAAAGAAAAAATATTCTAATCACTGTATCCATGTTATTGCCCATGAAGTCCAGATTTGGATTGTCAGACTGTAGCTGTGCATAGTGATTCAACTCCAAATGATACTGGTTCTTTCTTCCTTTAGCATTTTTCCTCTTTTCAGTGTTCCATCTCTTTGCTTTATTTTTCATTTTCAAATGAGGACAGTATTCCTATCTTTTACTTGAATGTACTGCCATTTTGATTATATTTGTCAGTGCTACTGTTGATGTGAGCTGTATTAAAATAGCAATTTGAAGTAGCACTGGCACCAGACAGTCACTGCTCATTATCATCATCTCCAGAAAAATTGTACAACAGATCTACTACCTGCTTTATAGTCCTCGAATAGTAGTGTGGTACAGACTGTCCACACAGTGCCACTGTGGCTTCCAGTCACTCCTGTTACATTACACTGAGTCTGATTTCATCTCCTTGAGAAGGCTTTATTACTGAGCATGGAGCCAATCCTCCTCACTTTGAATCCCTGCTGACGTTAATGGTCCTTCTCACATAACAGATTTGGCTCAAGGGATGTAAGGGTATTTTCTCTAAATTCTTATGGAAAGATGCTGCTTGAGATACTGCGGCAGAATTTGCACAGGTGATATTTTGGTGGGGCAAGAGCTTGGTTTTTGTTTGGTTTTGTGTTTGTTTTATTTGGGGGGGGGGTTTGGGGGGAGGTTTTTGTTTTGTTTTGCTTTTTCTAGATGCAACTAAATCTGTTGCTAATTAATCACAAGGCAAAACTATTTCTTTGGTGTGTGTCTGTCTGTTTAGATGGTGCAGCATAGTGTGAGCTAGTAGCCAAGCTGACTTTTCTACTGTGAATTTAAACACAGTTATTTGGGCCAATGGGCTTATTAGAGTCTTGAAATGTCACCAAAGTTCAGTGGAAGAATTCAGTCCAATCCCCATATACCCATTTACTAGGGTGGACCTGATGATAAGGTGAACTGGATAAGTAGGGCTACTGTGTGTATTTATGTAGGTTTGAAATTATAAAATATTGTTGAGGGAGTAATTCCTAATCAGTGATGTTGTCTGTTAGACCACCCTGTTGAGATAGACACAGCCTTCCTACAAGCCTAAAGAGGAAACCAGCTCACATGCTACTCCTGTCCGTTAGCACAGAAGTAATTTATGTCACCCAGAAATAATTTATGTCACCCTGCTGTCCCTCGTGGGGAGCTGTGTGGGGGCTGCTCTCAGTGGCCCTGCTGCTGGTGAGAGGTGCCAGGGGCAGCAGAAGGTGTTGGAAGCTGTCACACATCCCTCGTCCCTGCCAGGTGCCCGGGCTCAGAGGGAGCTTGGCCCTGTAACGAGCTCTGGGTGTGGCACCTCCAGCACTGCTGACTGCTCCCAGAGTGAGGGCCAAGTCTGGACTGTTCTTTGTTTCTCCTGTCAATCTATAGTTCTGTTAACATCTTGCATGTGTTTTGTAGTCCCCTGCAATATCTTTTGAAGTCTTCCAGTAATAACTTTTTTTTTTTTTTCATTTTATGGGGGTGTGACAGCCACCAGCAATCCTTTTCTGTTAGTGCAGCAAGGACATCTTCATCTCACTGTGATCAGGACGGGTGTAGTGCTGCAGTCATTTTTCTCAGTGGAAAAGTCCTTGCTTGGTTTTTCAGGGTATACCATGCTCACCTGTGGAGAGCTGGAGGCACTGGAGGGGAGTTTGATTTTTCTTGAGGAAAATTATAAGGGAGAAAATGTGGGATTCATTGATTTAATTGGTGGAATGGGAAAAAATCCCCAACTCTCTGCTTTTGTTTTTAGAAGGGTGTTTGTTTGTTTTTTAAGGATAAAACACCTTGGGAGAAAGAAATAAATAACTTCAAAGGTATTTTAGGAAATCTGGGGCTTGGCTGCCTTCCTTACAAGCCTCCAGGATTAAGCTATGTCCTGCTTTCTCAGCTGGGCTGGAATTTGTGGGAAGCTGTGGGCAACTTCATGAAACTGGGGGTATTTTTCAGCAGAGATTTAAGACAGAGAGATAAATCTCAGTGACATTGAAATAATGACTCTATCAGTGTATTCAGACAATCACACAGGGCCATCTGTGCTGGGCTTTGCATCCTTAGGCAATGCCAGCATGATGGGGGAGCACAGGGATTGGGCACAGGGTGGCTGCCCTTATGCAGTTATGATCTCTTTATGCTCTCTTCATAAAGTTGCCAGGTTCTTGTATCACTTCCAACAAGAGAGTGAACAAACAACGCTGCAAGTTATTTTACTTCATTCCACCAGAAAACATTTTGTTTAATGAAGGGTGCTGTGCTCAGCTTCTGCATGATGCTGAGGATGCAGACACTTGCTGCTTTGCTAAATGGACACTGGCTTGCATTTCTTCCTTTCTTCCCTGGTACTTATGGCTCTGCATAGGTAAACATTGCTGAGGGCTTGCTATAGACGTAAGCTTCTTGAAACAAGGATGGTGGCTCTTGATTATATTTTCAAAGCTGTTAAACACATTATGCCTTAGCTATTAAGTGACATGAAAATAAAGGAGTAACATGTTAGCAACTGTGTGTGAAGCATCAGTATTCTGATTGCAATGCTATTCTTTGGTTTTTTTATAATTGGTGCAAAGCCTGAGTCTTTATCTTGATGGATGTTTGCTGTGGTGTGTGAGAGTTTGGGGCTTTCCCTTTCCATCAGATACTGTTGCCTTGCTGCTGCAATAGATCAGAATGAGAGGACAGGCAGCTGGTGCCCTTCCCTGACTGCTCTGGCTGACATTCCTGAAAGTTGAATTAGGGACAGTGTTATTTACTCTATCTTTTGCTGCACTGAGAGAATAAATTCCAGAGTCTCTACCATATGTGTTGTCTTCACACACTGGAAAAAGAGGCTGTGTCCTTGTGAGACAGATTCTTTACCATTGATGGGAAATTAATGATAGCAAGTAAACTATTGCTTGTTAGGATTAACTAAACTGATCAAAGCCTGAATGTTGTTTGGTCCCATATTTCTAGTCTGTTGTGAGCCTCTGGATAAGCAAATAATTTCTTTTTACTTCAAGAGATCATTTTACAAGGGGAGAATGGTATCATGTTCCACTACAAAGTACTGTTATCTATTGATAAAAACTACTATTTCAGAATCTGTTTGGTTTTGCTTACAGTTCTGTATTTGTAGAATCAATTAAGCTCTGTGATTTGAAGAGAAAATAAAAAACAAGCTCTATCTTTTTACACCATTATTTCCCCAGCAATTTAGAAAAAAGATCTTTTAATGCCAAATGGTAAAATCTGCCCTTGCTGTGTTTTTAGCCCTGACATGCAAATTTCCCACTTAGTTAACTGAAGTTTTGTGTAACTACTGAGCATGACAAGGTCTGATGTTTTTTAAAATGCTCATATGAGAGCTGAGGCTGCTGCAGTGCCCATCAGCAGGAGCAGAATCACATCTACTAACAAGGCAAAAATAAACCTCAGTTTAATGAGTTGCAAAAGGCCTGGTCTCTTCGCCCTCTGAAGTAGTCTATTTTAGAATGGCTGTTGGCATTGTCAGGAGGGTACAGCACAGGAGACTTATATGGTTAAATTTTATAGTAATCTAATAATGAAAAAAACATGTGTAAGGCCTCTTGGCAAACAGTCCATAGACGTGGCAGTATTCCTACAAATAAAGCTGCAAAAGTGGAGAGAGAGATATAATTAATGGGGATCTGCTTTATTTGCCAGGAGAGATTATTCTTATGCGGAGAGCAAAGGGTATGTGCCTGAGAAAAACGTAGAGAAAGTAGACTTGTTTTGTGGTGCCCTAAAATGCAGTTTAATGAAAATGAGAAAATAATGGGAGGAAAGTCACTTGTGTAGTCTCTGGCCAGCTGCCCAAATATGAGTGGAGATGCACTGGCCCTGGGCTGTGCTTCCAGCACAACTCACAGAAAGCTCATCGTTCTTGCACACATTTGCTCTATTTTCAGACACATGCTATTTGAAACCACGTTTTCTCTTTTGCTCTTTGCTCCTTTCTTGCTCTCAGCTGGTGGTGAATTTCCACCTCAGAATGTTACTTCTTGAAATGTTTTCATTTTGCAGAGCTGTGTCTGCTGTTTTCCATTCTCCCTGGGGGGACAGTAGGAGTCTGATGAAGCTTGAAGGTACCTGGAGTTATCTCTGATTTCCTGCTCCTCAGGCAAACCTTGGCAGGGCTTGCCTGAGCTGCAGAGATCCAGCTCTCAGCTGTGTCTCAAGCAACCAAATCATGCCAAGCCTCATTTTATTTATCCATAGCTTGAAAATATTTCATTTCTTGATCTGGTGTATTAAACTCAGGTTGTCTGTGTGACCACCCCTTCTATTTTTTCCCTTTTTCATTTGTCCCTCCTGGACATTTGCACAAAGGGGAAGGGGCAGTATAATTAGATATTGTACATCAGCTCTCTGACCCCTCTTCCCTCCATACTATGTGAAGTCATTATCCAAGAGTTTGCTCAGCGAGTGTTTTTACTTTTCACTGGACATTGCTTTCTGGAAACCTATTTCTGGTGATTCCTAGCTTTTTCTCTTTCAGAATTTGATCTACCCACGTCTTTCCCAAAGAATGACTGCTGTCTGGAATCTAATTTATATTATTATTAAGCACATTTCAGAGCATTAATGTTGAAAATAGTGCAAATCTGTTTGGCTTTCCCTGCTTCATGGTTAACTGTACTTTAATATCAAGGCTTTCAAGAGATTTTTTACTGAGACTTCAAATTCACTTTATATCTCCTTTGCATGTATTGTTCAAGACAAAACTTATTCATCTTTTGCTTTAGCAATAGAGAAATACCTCCTAATGTTATTACCTGAATAATGGTACTGCATTAATGGCTATTGGTTCAAGGAGAAATCACTGTAAAAATGTTATGAAGTACCATTGATAAATGTAATAAGTAACATTTTGCCTGGCATTTCACTTGCTGAGCTTCTACTCGAATTTCTTAATTTTTAATAAATGTTTATAAAGAAAAGATGCAAAATTTTGATGCAAATAATAATAATAAAAAAGAAGTAAAGCTGATGGAAGCTATAGGAAAGAATTATGTAAAAAATATCCTCTTAGATGTTTTTTGTTTGTGTGGGGTGAACTGTGTTGTTGCTAAATAAATGGGCTCTTCAAATGGCAGAGCCAAAGAAGACACATCTATGATAGCTCATACTTCTTGCTCTATCCCCACATGAAACTTCCATGACAGGTAAAGTGTTAAATATGAGCTAAAATAGTCTTAAAATATACATATGTAACTATTTTGTACTATAAAATCTGGGATGTGGAAGACCTGTTCAGCAACCCAACTAGCATCAAAGGGTTGTTTCCTTGAGATTTGATATCAGAAAGTTATCTGGCCCTGTTTCCTGGGGAATGTGGTCTCACTCCCAGCTACTGAGGCAGCATGACTCTACTTAATGTGGATGAATGTAGTAAAAATCTGATTTTACTGAGTATATGCTTGCACATGTAGGGATTTTCTAATTTAGTTTCTTCTGACTGAGATATGTATGTTCCCATGTGTGTGAATCACTTTGCAAATATCACACAGCATTTACAGGATGGCCAGGGTATCAGACCCAGCCAGCAGGGGTTTAGGAGGGGCAGGTTGTGTTTGACCATCCTGGTCTCCTTTTATGACCAGGTGACCCGCCTGGTGGATGCAGGAAAGGCTGTGGATGTTGCCTATTTGAACTTCAGCAAGGCTTTGGCACTGTCTCCCACAGCACACTCCTGGAGAAGCTGCAGCCCATGGCTTGGACAGGAGCACTCTGTGCTGGGTTAGGAACTGGCTGGATGGCCAGGCCCGGAGAGTGGTGGTGAATGGTGCTGCATCCAGCTGGTGGCCTGTCACCAGGGGTGTCCCCCAGGGGTCTGTGCTGGGGTCAGCTCTGTTCAATATTTTTATTGAAGACACGGATGAGGGTATTGAGTCTTTCATTAGTAAGTATGTGGACGACACTAAGCTGGGAGCATGTGTTGGTCTGTTGAAAGGTGGGAGGGCTCTGCAGAGAGACCTGGAATGGTTGGATGGATGCGTAGAGTCCAATAAGATGAAGTTTAGTAAATCCAAGTCCTGCATTTTGGCCGCAATAACCACCTGCAGTGCTATAGGCTGGGGATGGTGTGGCTGGACAGTGCCCAGGCAGAAAGGGACCTGGGGACACTGGTGACAGATGACTCAACATGAGCCAGCAGTGTGCCCGGGTGGCCAAGAGGGAAAATAGAATCCTGGCCTGTATCAGGAACAGTGTGGCCAGCAGGAGCAGGGAGGTCATCCTTCCCCTGTACTCGGCACTAGTGAGGCCACACCTTGAGTGCTGTGTCCAGTTCTGGCCCCTCAGTTTGGGAAGGACATTGAGACTCTTGATCACATCCAGAGGAGGCAACGAGGCTGGTGAGGGGCTGGGAACACAAACCCTGTGAGAAACAACTGAGGGAGCTGAGGGTGTTTAGCCTGGAGAAAAGATGACTCAGAGGTGACTTTATCACTCTCTACAACTCCTGAGAGGTGGCTGTAGTCAGGTGGGGGTTGGTCTCTTCCTCCAGGCAGCAGCTGACAACATGAGGACACAGTCTCAAGCTGTGTCAAGGGAAATATAGGTTGGATATTAGGAGAAAGTTTTTATGGAAAGAGGGATATAGTACTGGAATGATCTGCCTGGAAGATGGTGGAGTTACCATCCCTGGATGTGTTTAAAGAAAGACTGGATGTGGCACTTGGTCTTGGGGCATATGGGTTGGACTTGATGATCTTGAAGGCCTCTTCCAACCCAGTGATTCTGTGAAATGGAGCTCTCCTGGATTTTATGTATATTTCTTTGTAAGAGATTTCTGTTAGTTCTTTGAAGGATCAAATAGACAGTCTGATTCCCTGGGTCCAGTCTGATTCCAGAAAAGGTATTCTAGGAATCAAGATCAGAAGGCTAATGGAAGATATCCAAGAATTGTGTAGCTGAGGGCTGAGAAAGCTTTTTATTTAGGGCAATTTATATGATTTATATTAAGAACATAACTTGACCCAAAAGTGGTTTTATCAAGATATCTGGAACTTTGACTTTAAAAACAGTTACAGCAGACTTCAGCTTAAATGTGGAGCCATTCTCACTTTATTCTATTTCTGTACACGTTAACAGAGATGTGGAAAGGTTGTTTGGTATTGCCGCTGTTTTGTTTAGGTTTTTTTCATGGTTTTCTGCATTGTGCCATATCGACCTGCTGTTCAAAATTGTCAACTTAAATTTTGGTCTGATATAGTTATGCCAAGGTGCAATCTGCACAAGACCAAATTTTCTTTTTATATCCTCTATCTGGGTCATTACACTTACTTGTTCTAGATGTTCCTAGGAGGGCTTACAGTTTACCATACTTTGTCTTTTTTATGTATTCAAACCTACTGAAAATTAGTATATTGTCTAGAGAGGACTGGGTTACATGCCTGTGAGAAGGCATTCAGTCTGAATGTCACCCTTAACCATAAAATGGAGTTATAATGGTTCCCAACCTAAAAGTAAAACAAAATTTCCAAATATTTGCAGTCTGTATGAGCACTAAGGTAACAAAGGACATAAATGCTTCAATGAATAGATGCAAATTGAATGAGAACATTTACTTCTACTTTGTTTTATATTTGTTAAATTAAAAGTCCAAAGGAATTTCAAAGTCTGTGAGGCAGTAAGTGGCTCTCTTGCTGATTCTATTGTCAAAATCACTGGGATCTTTTCAGGCCACCTGCTGAATAATCTGATGTAGAAATTAAAGTGCTCTATCCCAAGAGCTTCTTTTTTGGTTTTATTTTGAAGGTCCTGCGTCTTTACTTCACTGTGGTAATGGCTCTGTGTTTTGTCATAGCAATGAAGTATTACTGAACTAAGTGCTGCACTTCATGGTATTCTCAGCAGAGATTCTGTAAGAAATGTCTTAGGTGAGTTGCATGAATTTCAATTAATTTGCTTTCTGCTTGTGCACACACCAATGAAAAAAATAGGACCCTATTTCCTATGCTTTGATATTTGATAGTCATTGTACTGGACACTTCAGAGAGCTGATTTAATAAGCCATGTTAAGCAGTCACATCATAGCATATGAGTCATTTGAATTCCTACTGTACATAAGCTTGCTATCTTAGGGAAATGCAAGACATATGTTTGGCAAACGTCATTAATTTTTTGAAATATTTGAATGACAAAGTGAATAATTAATTGTCTCTTTCTGAGTTAGCATTTACTGTTCTTTGGTATGTTCCCCCAATTTGGCTAGTGTGTTTTGTGGGATGTCTTTGTTCTTGGTCATATGCTAACATTGCTATAGCTACTATTATTATTATTTCAACTGCAGGCCACAGCTGAGATCATCAGTGTACTTGGTGCTCTACTCGTGACAGCAAATGTCAGCAAGTCTTTAGTTCATTGAAGGCAGCAGTTATACTTGAAAAGATGAGAGGAAATATTGTGTGTTTCACTGGTAGAGCTGAAACTGAAGCAAAGAGCATAAAATGATGCAGAAAGGCTGGATTTTCTGGTTCCTCTCAAGGAGGAGGAGGATGCTTCATATTAATATTTTAATTATCAGGTGTTTTGAATAGATGACAAAGATCCTTAGTCCTTGCATTCTCAAGGATATATAAAGGAGACTTTTCACACAAAGAAAACCAAAACACAACAACCTAATTCTGGTGGGACATGCATTTTTGTGGCTCAACATTCCTGGATTTTAGTCAAAACTATGAAATGAAGAGCAAGATCAAAGTGTAAAAAACAAACAAACAAACAAAACAAAAACATCAAACATCATCTTGGTTTTGAATTTGGCTCTTTATAGGAAGAAGGTAAAATTCAGTTGGAGCTCCAAGCTGTTTCTACATTCAGTGCTACACAGAGAAAAGATGCTGGTGAAACAAGGTCTAATTTAACCTTAACTTCTTTACTAATACCTGCTTTTTAGGTGCAGTTATGTGACTTGTGATATATTTTTCCTCTGGCACTTTTCTATGATTGCTTTGGTTTTGTGTGTGTTCATGCTGTGTGTAGATTTCAAGCAAGCAGTCAAACAAAGTCATTTGTAACTGAAAGATAAAAGATGCCAGAACAGCCTGCTCAGGACTTAAGGCAGGCAATGATAGATATTTGGAAAAAAACATACAAGGGAAATGGGTAAAAAAAATCTGAAATCCAGACTGCAAAACACAGAACTTAAAGGTACTTCCAGATGATGAAAGAAAATGCAAAAGTAAATAAATTAATGAGGCCAAGCAGAAACTATAAATTCTGTAAATGGAGCAGGATACTAAGTGCAAGTCAGCTGAACCAGAACTATGGTGGAATCAGTGGAGGTCAGGAGAGGGAAGACACATTTTCTTAAGTACCAGGTACTTGAAAGAGTGATAAGATTTTAAGGGTGAAAGTGAGTGTTTCCAGGCCACGTACTCGTCATATATATTGGCTGAAATAAGGCAATTAAAAAAAAGGTGTTTGTACATCTATATATAGCATTATCTTGACAACCTTTTTTCTGGACAATAAGCCAGAGAATGAAATTGGTCAGTTAGTTCTGATAAGTATTCTAAAGCTCAAAAGGAAGTCAATATTTTTTATTTCCCTATTCCAGAAATATCGCTTTCTTCCCCAGTGACTGGAAGAAAGGTGTTACCTTTTAAACTGGTGAATAATGGTAGAAAAGACTTAAACATGGTGCTAGATATCTTCAGATCCACTGACTTTTCAATTTTCTTTAGTATATTTCTTTTACTGTGAAAACAGTCTGAGGAGAGTGGCAGTATCAGTTTGATATGCTACTGTGCAAAACACTTTCAGGATAACATAGAAACAGGTGGTTACTAAAGGTTTTCCAAGCTGCAATAAATTGTAACAACTAAGAGAGGAATGGTTTAAGAGTAAACTCAGGGGAAGCATTTCCTTTAATAGGGGATGATAAAAGGTAGCACCAGAGCAATTGTTACATAGGCACGCTTTGTTATTAGGAGACTTTGAGGAAATGTCCTGTGGCGTTTCTATTTGGTCCCAATCCTGAATTTGCCCATTTTGAAGGGAATAGGAAAAAGGAATAAGAGAAGTGATTCTTCTCACCTTCTGAATTCCTGATTCCTGCTCCTGTTTGAGACTTAATTTGTAAAGGACAAAACTTTCTTGACTTAGTCACTTGAAAGTGGCTTAGCCCCACTTCAAATCAGTCAATTCTCTCAATTAATACCTAATAGGTAGAGTATGTAGTAGAATCAAACTTTGTAAAGTAGTTAAGCTATTTATTTCATAACTACATAAGAAGAAGACAGAGAAAATATTTTTCTTGGCAAGTGTTTATGGGTATACCTCAGTATTTGCATCTCCCCAGATTAAATAGAGAAGGGAAGGGAAAATTTATCAAAATAATCAGGGTAAGAATTTATGTTCAGATGGAGTCAATGTTACATGATAATTGGGCAAAGTTTCCAGGCTTGATGCTGCAGAATGGATTAACCCTGCCAAGGTGCAGGGTTTCCTTCACGTGGACTGCACAGCCTCACTCAGGTCATCTGTGCTCAGCTGTTTGCAACAATGGCTCCTCTCCAGACAGATGCAGGTGTGTTCACACAGTGTTCTCTGGAGCTCTGAGCCCTCCTGCAGCCTGGATAGCACTGCAGGTCTCAAGCTGTCTCTGCCACTGCTCTCTGATCTTTGGAGAATACAGCTTTGTTCAAACTTACCAATTTTCAAGATTAATTAACTCCATCAGTTATACAAGTGGTTAAAGTCACCAGTTTCTCTAGAAACCCTTTGCACCAACTCCTCCAGTGTATCTACTACAGAGATTCCCAGGGTGTAGTGCCCTGTTTCAAGCAAGCTAACTCTGAAGCCACAAGCCTAAAGGCTGTGTTAGCAGAGATATTGGCTTTGGAGACTCATGCTTGATGGCACAGCGGTGGTGCTCTGCTTCTTACAAACTAATGTGTTCAAAGGGAGCTTGGGTTATCCTTAGCACATAGGCATGGAGTCATAGAATAAATTGGGAAGGGACATTTAAAGGTCCATTTCTCGGCGTGGGTATATCCTTCTTCCTAATGACAGAAATTAATAGTTTCAAAAGAATATTGGTATATTTAAAATTAAATATATTCAGTTAATATTTTTTCCACACATTTGTGCTTGATATTTTTATTATAAGTTCCCACACTTCTAGTGATTTATTGACTATGGTAGGGTTTGGGGTTTTTTTTTTTGTTTGTTTTGTTGAGGGGTTTTGGTTTTTTTTTTATTTTGTTGGTACCCTCTTTCCCCACCCAGATATGCCATAGGAAAATTGGCATGGTTTAAGTGCACCTATTTTTTTAAACGCGGTCGATCAAATGCATAAATACATAGTGGAGAAAGCAGACACTTTAAAGACAGTTTATTTTAGGGAACTTGACATTTTCATTATGGAGGAGGTGTATCCTGAAACAGTTACAGAATTAAACACCAGGGTAAATGTAGAGTAATTTTTTTCAGTGCAGTGGTATTCAGTATAAGTAGTGGGGATCTGTTTCTCTTTTAAAGGCTCCATAATTCTTAAAATATTTATGAATTCAAAAGCAGCCACTCTGGGGACAAAAGTTCATAAAATACAAGGGTATCTGAAGCATAACTGAATCTTTTTTCCCACTTAAAAGGTAATATTTTTAACCAACAGGAGAAAATGGTATCATAAAATCAATTAGCTAGAAACAAAAATCTAAGCCCATCGCTATGGCCAAAAGAACGCTATGGCCAGAAGAGCGCTGCCCACGAGGCGTAAACAGCCCTTGCACAAAATAAAGGATATTTAATGCCATCTAGTGGCATTGCGGGAAGGCGGCAGCCGCTTCGGAGCAGCCAGAACCTGTTACTTGCCAGTGTACATTGAGTCCTTAACCCTCCAGCCCATCGCTAACGCGGATGAGGAATTCCAACTATAGCAGCATTATTTAGAAACTCCGCAGTTTAATTTCCTAAATGCTCTGATTGAATATACATGGGTTTTTGCAGTGTTTTTGCCTTCTTGACCACTTTGCCCCAGGCCTGCCACAAGTAGTAATGATTCTAATTTAGATTGTGGTTTAGACTCCTAGAAAGCCTGCAAAATTTCTAGGTTTAAGAATTGCATAAAATATCAGAAGGTGAAAGTAGCAAGCAATTTGAAGGCAGGGAATGACTCTGGTAAGCCTAACCACACTTGCTGAAAGATTAAATCTATTACATTTAAATTAATTAGACGAATTAAGTATTAATAATATACAATTGCCTTTTTCAGGATAAAATACTAATATAATAGTCAAAGAAGGTGACATTTCCAATTTTATCTATCTGATAGAATGTTGTGAGCCTATTGATCATTTCTGTTCATAAATCATGTACGTTCCTTGGAAAAAAGGTAACATCCAATTTTACAATTTCTAGAGCAGATTAAGTAGTAAGCTCTCCTGCAGCCAAGTGTGAAGACACCACGTACAAGCCACCAACCACTGCCTATATCAAACCTCGTGTGTATGTGTGTGAATGGCAGGGAGAGAGTGCTAAAGAATTATTGCACTTTACTATGTGCTGTTTTAAGGTCTTTATATGGAACTATCTTTCTAGAGTTCCACAGCCCAATTTCAAAGGAGTTTTAATTCATTCTTGCCTGCGAAATCACCCCAAAGACCTCCAGGCGCTGCATTGTTAAAGGGAATAGTGCTAAATCAAGCAGCAACTTCCAAGAGGGACTGCCTCTCTCCTTGGTGAAATATGCCAATTTCCAATTATTCTACTCTGACCAGCTAAAAGTCAAATAAAAAGAAAATGAAAGAAACAAAAAAATCCAAGAACCAAATTTTAAAAACCCAAAACTAACTTCATGGGTTTTTTTTCACCAGAGATTTAGGTTTTCATTTTTAAAATACAAAGTATATGAATATCTTCTAGAGCAACAAGTGAATTAAAGTATTTTCTTTTTGAGGCTGATAGGCTTGAATATGACTCTTTGCTTTGTAGTTCTCTGTGTGAAAGTTGTCCAAAATAGCAAAGGGAAGTCACTATTAAATCTAGAAACTGGCCTGCAATTTGAGACTATGGATTGAGAACATCCAGCATAAATGGATGTATTTATTCAGTCATATAGATATTTCTCACTTATTTATGATCACTTCATCTAACAACTGCAGCAATTCACTGCTGCTCCTGCTATTTGACATCAGGATTTTAGTCACTTTGCAGCTTGGATAAATTGTGTATCTCTGTAAGGAGTACAGGGAGTAAGGATGGATGTAGAACATACACTCAATGGAGAAACTAGAAGATGAATTTAACTGGAAGAGAATATGAAGTCAAAATTCAGTTGGAAGCTATGCATTTCCTGTAGTGGGAACAAAACAGAAAATGATTTTCAAATGAAGATCAATAACCTTCCAAAGGTCATTACATGGTATTGTGGCCTGCAGTAGCAATGACTTGATTTAATGGACAGGATATCCTAAATTGCTAGATAAAACACTAGATGATGATGTGGTAGAGTACCCAGATTTCATTACATGTGTCAGGAGAGGCCTGTTACTTCTGAATGGCAAATCTCATCTCAAAGAGCCTCACTGTACACTGCATAGTTTAATTTGATGACCCATGCATTTTTAGGGGGAAACTGTTCTACACATTTTTGAGATAGCATAAATTCAAGCTTTCATTTCTTTATGAAGTCAGTTGATTCAGAGGAAGAAAATGCTGCTAAACCTAAAGGCCTTAAAAGTCATCCAAGCAGATCCTTGCTCTTTCTGGAAGCAGCTCATAGAATAACATCTTACTGCTCATTTTTAAGACTTTCAGTGCTCAAGGTTTTTTGTTTGTTTATTTGTTTTCTTCAATGGTACTAGAAATTCCCTGAGGTGTTGTTTTTTCTATTAATTGAAAGAGAAGCTAAAAACAGCTCCTATCAGTGCCAATTACCTTGGATATATCAAGCAATTTATTCATTTTTCAGGCAGACAGCCTTCTTCCACTTGATACATGTTAGAGGACACTAAACCTTTTTCTCACATACTCCAGATTCCAGGTCCGCTCTGTAGTGGAAAAAAGTAAGAATAGTGGAAAAAGAAGTTCCAACATATACACACATGCACACAGACCAAAAAAAAAAAAAACAGCTGATGCATAAGTGCAAAGGTAAATGCTACTGATTTACATGAGAAGTGACTTGAGGGTAAATTTTTATTGATTTCTACAGGGCAGCAAACGTGCCACACTTTCCTTGGCTCCAAAACTAAGTCACTAGAAAGGAACTCATGATTTACTAATTTTTTGGGTGTGATTTTAGATTATTCAAACCCCTCAAATTTGGTTAAATGACTAGGATCAGGTCAGCTATGGTTCATCTATGTGGGTATGAGAACATAATGTGTGTTCTTATTTTTCTTGTATATACTTTTCCTGCTGATTTCTGAGAAACTAGTCCTTTAACCTTTTATCTGTCAGGCATGAAATCTCTCTTTATCTCCTATTTTTATTCATGAAGCTGAGTACTAGCTTACAGAAATCAACGCTTTCCTGCCAACTTCCAAATGCATCCTAGCCTTCAGACTCATTTTCTCCTATCCAAGCCTACTTTTATTGCAGGAGAATTTGAGTGGGCTTCACTGAGCATATGTCTGTTAGATCTAGCTGAGACACAAGTCCTAGTAAACCAAGTTACTTAACCACCCAGCGAGTTTCTTGTGGTATTGCCTGTGGCTGTGAGAAAGACTGAAAAGATCTGACTCCCCACTGTGAAAAACAGTTCTTTCTAAAAGAGGAAATTGAAAAACTTCCTAGCTTTCACATCTGCCTATAAGATACCCTTCTGAGTACTAGGAAGAGCAAGTAAAAAAGCCAAGGATTAAGGGACTACTCTCTGTGCAACTTCTGTCGGAGTTTACACCACCAGTTGCAGAAATCTGTCACAATTGCTTAGTTACTAGACCAGCAGCTGCAGAGGGTACCTGCTTTTTGACCTAGAGATTCCTTACATCCCCTCTGATGCATCTCAGGGAAACACTACTGGTTCAGAAAAGGACCAGGAAGCAGATCCTTAATAACATCATCTAAGTGCAATGAGAAACAGAGCTGTGAGTTGAACCTGAAGATCCTATAGAGAAACTCGAAAAGAGGAGTGAGACTTCACTCATTACAGACTTAATTCCCTTCTCATTTCAGTTCATCTGTCAATAACTGACCATTACACCTGCAACTCTAAGCAATATAGCATTACACTGAGACCAGTTGAAGTGTTGGACACATCACAGAATCAGGCTAGGCAATGAGATACAGGATGCAGATGGGCTCAGGTCTAATAGGAAGCCAGTCTGACAGGAGTTCTGTAAGTAGTTAGATGTGCCTGTTCAGTGCCCAGCATGGCTGCACTCTGAAGTGTGAGATGTTGTAACTGGAGCTGCCTGAAGATGGAAACTGGTGCAGGCAGTACTAGTCACTGGAGCTAGCACTGATTCCCAGACCTCTCTTCACCTGCATGGTTCTGTTTCTGGTTTTGATAAGACCCTGAAACTCATGGGCATTGCACAGACTTATCCTGGAGGTGGTGGAGAATGAAGCTAGCTGTGTCCCAGTTCATCAGGGCAAGCAGTTTTCAACTTTTCTTGAAGTATGAAAAGCCATTTGCTGCCAAATGTTGGCAGTGTAGGACAGGGATACAGATCCAGGTCTGCACAGAGACACGCAGATATAGGGCTACTGGTTTTGTTCACATTCTGAAAGAAGAGACATATGAGCTAAAATAATGAGTAATTCCAACTAATGTGCTGAGAATCCTTTCTGAAAATGGGGTGAGAAATATGCATTCTCAGTCTTGGGCATAGAGATGGAGATGTAGCAGACGAAGCAAGCCAACATATATAAGCATGGGCAAAAATTGTCCTTTCCTGCACCCCAAAGTGGGGCAGACATTCTCTGCAGCAAGTATACTCTCTTCCAAAAACTTCAAATCCAAATCAAAGCAAAATGCTTTATGAAATTAAGTGAAGAGGCTTTGACATGCAGATAATATACAGGACCTACTGACTGTACTTTCATGTGATGTTTATTTTAAATCCCATATATAGGACACATGGCTTATTCATCCATTTAAAAATAGTTAAGCTGTGTTTGGGAAGCAGGATGCTGAGACTGGCTTGAACAGTACATGCTTGAAGCTAGGTTGTATGTTACTCTCATTTTTAGTGGCTTTAAAGCTTTTTGCAGTTAAAGAGATTTTTCTTCATTGTGTTTCTGTGGAATAACAATGACATCCAGTGGCTGGTTACTTTAATAATACATATGTATCTTTTGCAGGTATGATAGGCAATGATAAAATTTCTGTGAGGTCTTTTCTTTGTAGTGGTGGAGAGTTTTTTCTTGCCAGACTTGTCAGCAAGGGATTTGGGGTGGGGAACCTAAGGGATTGGGGCTGGCTATGAAGTGCTTTAATAAGGTCCTACAATGAGAAAGTCAATTCCACTTTACTGGTGCCTAAATGCCAGTTTAACTTCAGGGAAGAACAAGATAATGAAATTTTTCATTTTCAAACTCTTTAAAAGAGATTTAACCCCAAATTTCTTTTGTAATAATTGGAACCCACAGTGGCCTAGGCAGCTGTTCTATCCTATACCCCCTTCTCTTATTTTAAAGTGTAAATCTAAAATGTACATGTCCTGATATCATCATTTTTCACTTGTTTTCAATTTTTAAATAATTTTTTGCTGGCCCATAGATGTTCTTTAGGCTGCCCTGAGGCACCCTTAACTTACATACCAACAAAGAGTATTTCTTTTAGTTTTTTTTCGACTTAATAGGTTACCATGGCAACTACCACTCACATGGTACTTATTGCCATGGGATTTAGTTGCATTTCCTTTTAATAACAAGAGCCTTAAAACTGTTTCACATTGTGCAATTTTCTTTTATTTTGTAGCACAAAATTATATACCTTTATATCTTTCTTGCAGTGACTGTTTCATTTGTGTATCAAGATGCAGTTTGTCTTTTTCCTTCTAAAGAAAGTTTACATAAAGTCTTCAGTAAGAGCTTCAGCAGGGCAAAGATATGGGGTGGAAAATAATAGACAAAAAGGCTTAGGTGCACAATGTGAAAAAGAAAATTGGATATCTGACAAGTGGGAACTTATTTGAATATCAAACATGGGGACTTGGTAGTTGGTATAAGGCATGATCACTCCACTCCCACCTGCTTCCTTTGGCTTCCCTGGGGTAAAGCCATGACTCCAGTAAAGCAAGAACTAAAATGCCCCCTTTTTGTGATAGTCTGGGTAGACTAGTTTTATGAACAGTTCCAGAGTTTGAATATGGATGAAGGCCGAAAGAGGGTAAATGATCTCCAATACATTATTTTGCATACCCTTTAGACAATGCAAAAAGAACAAGTCTATGTAGCCTAACAATGCATTTTCATACAAATACTAAGATGAGATCTTCTTTGGAGCAAAAATGCTTTTGTCTGTTATTAATTCATTTCTTGTCTCTAATGGAGTTAGTTTTGCCTGAGTACATATTCTAAAAGAACGTAAAATCAACCTGGTGTAGACTTATGGCCAGCACCTTCAGCTCTTGCTCATTTAACAAACTTGAATCTTATTTCAGTCAGGAGAGCTGATGATGGAGCTTTTTTTGTTGAACAGGTCTATCTGCACAGTGAGATACAGTTATACAGAGATTACTGCTTCTTTTGCTACACAAATGCAATTCATTGCATACAACATGACGTGCAATAACCAGTAGCAGTGTAGTGTGCTGAAAATATTTACAGAAATTAAAGGAATTTTGTTGAGAGTAAACAGGGGACATTAGCTGATCTAACTCACTTCTTGAGATGAACTAGGATACTTGAGGGTCATTGCTCACAGATAATTTTATAGCATTCTTGTATAGCTCCCATAACAAGGATGTAAAATCAGTTTTCTCATCTCTGTAAGTATAATTTAATGTTGCAAGCTAACTAAAATATCTGCAACTTAATCTCATTAAGCCATCATCCTCAACACTCTACTTTGTTTACCTGGAGATGGCTGTTATCAGCCCTTCTATCACACCTTGGTTGTCAAAGCTAATCCTTTCAGTCATTCCTCTAAACAACCTCTTGTTACAGTTTCCTTGTGGATTATCTCTACCCTCTTTAACATTTTCTTTCAAGTGTAGTGTCCAAAACTGGACACAGGATTCCAGCTGTGATCTCCCAGTGGTGAATAGATTTGAATAATCACCCACTCAGTCTTGTTTCTAGCAGTCTGACTAATCTTTCTCCTAATTACATTTTCTTTCTGGGTTTCCATAAATTTTGTGGCCTGCTGCAGTCATTCAATTTATTTTTCTTCAGTGCACCATTTTGCATCAATCTTTACTAAATTACCTCATGCATTTCAAATAATTTCTTCAATTTCTCAAAATGATCTTTCATTCTAGTTACATCCTCCAAGTACTGACAGCCCATCCTGTTGGTGTTACCTTCAGTGAGTATTTGCTGAGTGTAATTTATAAGGATTCCTTGCAGTGCTAGAGACAGGGTAGATGCAGGATGATAACATTTTGATTGAAGCTTTTCCAACCAGCTGAGGACCCACGTGACAGTAATTTCAGTGAGACAGCATTTCCCTGGTGTGTCAAGGTGTATCGCAGGAGATTCTTCTGTCAGAGCACACTGACTTGATTAAATCAAACTCTTGTCAGCTTACTTGGAACCTTCGGTAGGAAGTAAGCAGCAGACACTCAGAATCTACTCAGTCACCGCTGGAAGTTCCAATCCTCATAGTGTCTTTTTTTTCAATTTAGCTGTCACCTAAGGAAACATTGAAACCTGGAGTGTTACATTGAAACCTGGAGTGTTGGGTTGGATTCTTGAAAAAAGAAATTAAAAGTAAAAAAGTTTTCAAATAAACTGAAATGAATTTTTTAGAGAAAAAAGCCTACAAAATTTTGGGTTTGTGAAATCTGCTAGTCCAGTGAAGGAACAAGTGCCCTCATCAAAAGGAAATATCCCTGAGATTCTCCATTATATCTGTCTTTCTCATCATTTTTTTGTTTATAGACATTTGAACCATTCTCTTTTCTTTTTGAACAATAATTATGTTTATCTTCTCTGTTGCTTCACGCACCCCTGTTATATTTAGCACTGACCTCTGAGGGTGGAAGAATTTAAGAGATGCCAGAAATGACAGTGATGTACCCCCAATATGAGGTGTGTTTGAAGGGGAGTTACAGTAGACATGCAGTTTGCAGAGGTCTAAAGGAGGTCTTTGCTATTTTATGTATCAGGCAATGGAGGATGGATCTGGGGCTTAGAGCAATCATTTGAGTAGAGATTTAGGAAGCTCCAAAATGAAAAGGAGTGTAGAAAATTGGTGGAAATATGACTAGGGCTTCATTTGAGTAGGATGAACTGAAATAAAATTATTCATGTTTGTAGTAGTGAGACCACAATTAAGTACCTTACTGCAACCTGCTTTGAGATAGATGGATGCCAAATACCGAGAGATGTGGGGTTCCTGCTTTTAAAGGAATAAGCTGTGGTCCCAATTCCATTCTGGCAAGATTGTGTTGGATGAAACTTAACCATATTTTGGGTACGCTTTTTTTACCACTGTTTATTTTTTAAAAAATCTGAAAACTGTTGTATTTCTATGGTGAAAGGTCTTTACATAGTACTTAAAAAACTTTGTCAGTTGTTTACTTTTATATTAAGATTAATTTTGGCTGTCAGAACCAAGCATTTGTATGGAATACTTCTACAGTAATTTAGAGCTATTTGGAACCAGTCCACCGAAATTTGAAAAATTGAAAGACATTAATAAGAGATTAAATATAACCAGAAACAAAAGTATTTCACAGGGATAAAAATTATCTAAGCAGAACAGAAGTATCTTTATTTTTCTCCTGAAATGAAGAAGAATCTGCAATATTTTCTGTATTCAATTACACAAGTGAAAGTCCAGAAAAAGTTTATTGACCACTGAATGAAATATCCTTGAGGCTGTCACCAAGTGCAAGGGTCCTGCTAGCTTAAGGAGGCCCTCAAGGCCATTCAGCTGGTGTTTGGAGGAGCATTATTGTACAATTGCATCAGCCAGGGTCTCCCAGTTACTTATCCTGATCCATGAGGTTCGAGGGTCACATTACTTTTCATGTTTCCAACAAGACTGTTTCTGGGAAGGGGAACATTTGGGACATTCTCTCCTTTGGCTTTTGATGCTTTGTTTGCTGCAGTGGGACATTATTGGATCATGCATTGCACATATAGGAAGGAGCAGTGTGTTGTCTCTGTGTGAGATTCTGTCACAATTTGCTGTGCTTTGTTTTATGTGTATGATTTTCTTATTTACTAGAGTAAACAATGTTTGATACAGAAGTTTCAGTGATGATTTCAAAATTCATTTACTATTACATATTTGGTCCCATGCTCTTGTTCTCACTGTCTTCCTACTTTCTATGATTTTTTTAATCCCATAGCATGGTTACCATAGCAATTGTTCCTGCTCCTTTCAGCTTTCACAGCTGCATTTGAGAGCATTTATTTTACAGAATGCATTTTATTTCTTTTTAACTCTCTGGGGAGACAGCAGCTAAGTTAAAATCATGATAATTAATTTACTGTCTGATATTTCATACAAATTATCACAACGATCTCTGAGGTGCGTGTATATATAATACACGCACACACAAACAGAGGATAGCATGGAAAGGCAGCTTAAATGTACAGACTTGGAACCTCCTATAGATGTCACCATACTCCATGCATTTAATTGAGGAAAAATTACAACTTGCTGTAAAATGTGAAAGTAGTTTTTCTGACAGTCGTGATAACTAGTATGTCTCCTAGAGCAAACTGTCTTGCTGAAAACAAGATTTCACCCTTGAGCAAACTGATCCTCATAATGAATGAGGGAACCAGAAGTAGATATCTAGGAGTAGGTCACTGATAGTATCAAAAGAACCTGAAATTTATTAATAGAAAGGGTAGCTTGTGGCCTTGCTTTTATAGACCAAAAACCCTGAGAATTTCAGTAGGTTTTTTGCTTGGCTTAAGGAACATGGAATTGAATCCTATATTAATAATTTGCATTGTTCCTTTGACCTCCAATCTAAAATCCTGAAAAAATGAGCTGTTCATTAGAGGAGAAAGGTGTAGCTTTGCTAAATATAAACTATTAGCAAATAAATTTGCTAAATAAAAGAGACTTAAAGTACCTGGAGCTTAGTCCTCTATTTCATCTTGGAAAAAAATGTATTTTAGGAGAATTAATTTTTTTACTTAGTTCCGTGAAAGTATTTCAGTATAAGAAAAGAAGATATCAAGTTGACACTTTCAGAATGCTTTTCTTTCTCTCTTTTTTCCCCACCCATTTTTATTTTTTTTTTAACAGATAGGAAGAATTGAACAGCAACAATTAAAGCCCAGGCTTTTCAAAACAGATCCACACTGATGTTGCTAGTAAATCTGAGTTTTATTCTGCTATTAGGAATAATAATTCTCCATCTTTGTTCAACACAAAGAATTGGTTTTTTGGTTGTCTAGTCTGACTGTCATCAATTAAATACTATTGGTTCCACGCTTCTGCTGCATCAAAAGCATGCTTCTGAATCATCTATTTTAGCTGCAACAGTCCTTTATTCTTCTTTTGATTTCTTTTTAATTCAGATTTTTTTCCATGCAAACACCATGAGATCTAAACCATCTGTAATACAATAATGAACAGTTTTAAGAAGTTACAGTATACAAAATTTCCAAAGGATGATCTTGTCTCCTCTTCGGGTTCTTTTAGAAACCATTACAGCCAAGAGTAACTTTTCCTTTTGGTTGGGGAACACCTGAATCCCTTTTCAGAATGGAATAGGCTATACTGCACCAAACTTTCTTGGAAGCCAAGACAGTCACAATAGACTTCCTTTTGTTTCACTGTCCCCACACCAGCTTTAATTTCCAAAACTTACACCAAATCTGAGACATGAATACAGGTTAGGTAATTCCTAAGGAAAAAGAGCACTGGCCAAGGCTTTTCTGTATCTTGTTTTGGATATAAAAATCCAGCACCATGTGTATTAACCAGGGTCTTGTAGTACAAGCATGCTTTCTTAGTTTGACCATTTAAATTTGAGCCTTTATATTTTGAGTGCTTAAAGGATGGAAAAAGGAGGTCAATGGTATCACAGTGTAAGAGAGTATTGTTATTTGTTATGTGAATATTTTCATTAATATTTCCGTCACATTTCCCAAGGTGATCACAATTAAGGATTCAAAGATTTTGTGTTTGCTTCTATAGCCAAAAATGGCCATGATCTGCTGTGATGTTGTGGACATAGCTGCTGAACTGATTTTTCATCTCCTTTGCAAAAAAGGCCATTTTCCTCATGAGCTGCTAATGTGCTGCAGTTGCATATGGCCATAACCTTTCCCTGGACCCCAGCCCTGTGCAGCAGGTTGCAGAGGCCCAGAGTGGCCAGGTGACATACAGTGCCATCTGCACTGCTATACTGGTCATCTGGCCAGAGCTCTGACCTTTCTGAACATGATACAGCGAAATCTAACTCCTGAAAGCAGCTCGGAGGCAAAATCTGTTCTTCTCCGTCAGTTGTGCTACTCAGTCACTTAATTGTCCACTGCAACTGATAAAGTAACCATTAGACTCAGGTCATGAACTACAGTTTATCATTCACATGCAATAATACACCCTGGCTAAATCATAGCAACACAGGCTTACTCAATAAAAGAGATTTAAAGTACCTGGAGCTTAGTCCTGAGCCACAAAGCAACAGCTGAAAATAGATTGTTTTGTGCAGGGAGAAGCTGCTGTGATCGATGCGTTCTATGGTTTGCACTGTGTGCCAGATAAAGACTGATACCACTAAACAAAACTGTAAAAAATGTTTTAGATGGACAATAAGGCCTGATTCTACTTGCAGTCTCACTGCTGTCACTCAGGGTAGCTCTGTGGTGATGCTGAGCTGTGTGGGCAGAGGGGTGATGGTGAGAGCAGCCTGAGAATGGGACTTTGGAGAAGGGACATGCTCCTGCAAAAATACATTTTCCTGTTTAGTTGTGAATGGGAAATGAAGTTATTCTAGGATCAACTTCTGACCTCTGGTTTTAGAGTTGGTATTACAGAAATGCAAGCTTCTATCACTCTGTGAGTTATACAAATCCCTTGTCATTTTGAAAAGCCTTTCATCTGAAGATCATTGCTTCATAAACATTAATTAAGACTTAAGTTGAGGCTACTGTCCCCATCATAGAGACAGTCAATTTGAATTTAACAGAAGTACAAAACACCTGAATTCCTCCTATATCTATTCTTTGTCCCTTTGCTCTCCTCCCTTCCTTCTTCCAGCCTCAACCTGCCTGGCCTTCCCAGCACAGGAGCCACATCATCCTTCAGGGCTGTGGGGCTGGGAGTGCTGAAGAGGCTGCTGTGTGGTTAACAGGCAGCCTGGACCCCACAAAGGGCCCAGTAGTACCAGCTATTTATCTACAGCAGGAAGAATCCTCTCCCTGTTAAAGTTAATCCGAGCTTTCCAATCATTTCTGTGAGAAAAAAGGTCTCATCTACAATTCTGGGAGATTGAGGTGTACAAGATGTTTCTGACATAGCTTTAAAAGATAAAAGATATATTTTATTGCTACAGTGAGTATCACACAGTCTATGGAGAGCCACAACAGTGTTATTTTTTTTCCCAAAAGTCTTGTATTTAGCAGCACTGGAGTTCCTCCTTCTTTGCAGACTTTAAAAGAAAAGGAATTATATTCATAGGATGTATCATCACTTCCTTTGTAAATTCTTTCCTGTATTAGAAACTTGCCACGAAATAAAGAATTTCAGTTAAAATAAAGAGCAATATAAAAATATAGGTAAAGAAGGATTATTTCATTCAACTTAAATTCTTCAGAATTACCTAATGAAAAGAGGTTAAATTAATAATTTCTGTAGAAGTGACAGGAAAATTGCAATAGCAGGAAAAGAAAGCACTATTTCTAGGGAATAAAAAAAAATCTCATTAAATATGAGTAACTAAGATTCAAAAACTTGAACTCTGAGGGTGGTTCATACCTCATTTTCTGCTCTCCAAGGGAGAAACCTCCCATCTCTGGTATCTGCTCTGTTGAGCAATAGAAACCTTTATAAATAAATGTGTCAAATGTAAGTTCTTTTGAAGATGTTTGTGAAGTCTTCCCCTGTATGATGCTTTTGGCAAATTATTCTGTGTGTATCTATAAACATATGCACGTGGTTGCCCAGAGAATGAAAAGCATGTTAAACCTTCAAAGGAATCAGTTAGATATGGCTGAAAATTCTCATAATTTGGGATCCTCATTAATTGCTCCATTACTAAAAATAAAAAAGGTTTCTTCTGTTTTAGTCTGGAATTTCTATCACTAATCTTCTATCACTTGTATCTCTTTTGAAAAATGTATATCTAAGAGTTACTGTTGAACTGCTACCTGCATCTAAGAGAAGCCAAAGTGAGTTTTTGCACCCCCTGAGCTACCTGGCCAGGAGTTTAATGCTGTGATCCTCTTCTGTAAAGGCTGTGCTGTGTAAAGACAACAGATCATAGAAACCCAGAAGCCTACATTTAACTTCATGAACTGTTGCTTTGCAACACTGGACACTGATTGGAAATGCACTGTAAAAGTCAGTGAAATACAAGACTTTTTAAGGCATTTTCAGAGATCATTTGCATGTCCTTCAGATTAAAATTTTTGTAAGTATTCTTCACATGAATATTTGTCAACATCAGATTTTTATTTGTAAATTATTTCCAGATTTTTTTTTCTGAACATTTCTGTTGTCTCATTTTTCTGTTAATCTAATCTGTAATCATATTACTCTATATGGTCACAGGGAATTTAAGATTTTTTAAGTCGGTATGAAGGGGATAGTTTGATCTCCCCCAGCAAACTGAGATTTTTAAGGAAAAAAAACCACCAAACCAAAACCCAAAAAAACGCAGAGGCAAATCTTAAAAAACAATCTCAGACATGGTGAACTTCTTAACTTCCTTAAAAGTGAACATGTCTTCCAAATTACTGATCATTTCATTATCTTCTAAATCACTGATTATTTATTTTATATCTGGAATTGAGCAAGATGGAACAAGTTTCTTAGTGAAGTGTCAAGAGACCATGCTAATAAGTTTCTCTGTCATGATGCAGAGTTATCATCAAACATTTTGCATTTTGAAATTTTACTAAATTCAGCAAGTAATATACCTGAGAATAAAGTACAGGTACTTTCACCTTTTTAAGACAGTGGATGAGAAGATGTAAGTGATTGAAATGTGGCCAAAAAGCAAAGTAGATTCAGCAGAGAGACCTTACCAAATATAAAGCAGACAGAAATTTAAATTTGTATTTTACCTCACATCAAAGCAGTAACATAGTTTAAAATGTTTTGTTTTTCTACAAAATCAGATTAATTTCTCTACATCTTTTTATCAGTGCTTGAGGAACAGCATGTAATTGTTTGTATTTCATCTGTGTGCTCTTTAAAGTATGGCCTTATGTCTACGTATTCATCAGTGCAGCACAAATAATGCAGGAACTTCATCTTCTCTACGTGAGATGTAGTTAGAAAACAAGACAATGTGCTAGAACAAATAGCCAAGTCTATGTCCTCAGATTCGTGCAAGAGTGATTTATTTGTAGTCTTTCTTTAAAATACCTAACTACTTAAACTTTTGACCGTAGGCATTTTATTCACTGTATAGAAGTCTGTATCAACCCACAAGATTATTTTTTTGTTCAACAGCCTCTCTGGAAGTTGCTCAATTTTGTTTCTGTGTCAAGCATCTCTGGGTAAAATCATTACCCTTCATTGTGTAAATTAAGCTGTGACTCACACAGACAGAACCTCCAACATGATGGGGCTGTGCCCAGGCTGGGTAATTCATGGAGAGGGTTAAAAAATCAGAATCAAATGCTGGCTGTGAGTTAAAGAGAATAGGGGATAAGAGCTTAGGCTTAACCTATAGGGGGACCTAAGGAATAAAGCAAACCAGAGTCCAGTGTGAGGAAGAAAGGAAAAAAAGCAAAAAGGCTAAAGGAGATCAGGCCTAATGAGCCTTTCGAGGAAAATGGGAGACTGGAGCCTCAGAACGAAACAGTGGCCCAGCAAAGCAAGGATAAAATGGATCAGCCACAATGTCACCAAATTGATCCAGAGTTCAAAAACCATCAAATCAACGTATACAATAAAATAAATTAAAAAAGAAGTTCAAACAGTGTCAGGTTCCTTAAAGCTCACTTGCTGACATCAAACATAATAAGATAAAGACCTGTTTGTAACATAATGTGATTCTTTTCTAAACAGAGCCTTTGAAATGTATGTACTGGTCTGTCATTTTTGTTGTATAGTTCTTGCATCATATATGTCTGCCAGAATTTTTATAAGATATGAAAAAAGAGAAATAATCATGGAAGAATTAGAGAAATATATTTAGACTACAGGGGTTTTATCCTGCTGTGTTAAGGTGCCATGCTACCATCTAGACTGATGGCTTGAGAAATGAGCCAGAGAGTGAACAGAGGGAAATTCTGGAGTGCAAATTAAACCAAATAAATTCTGTATATAAAAACACAGTAAATAGCTACAACAAATGCACACTAAAGGAGCAGAAGGTTTTAATTCCTATCAAGAACATTTCTAATGTACCTATTACTCTAATGTGTAAGTGACAAACAAGACAAAGAAAAGACCCTGTGTGTCAAAGCCTATATATCTCTTCATGACGTAAAGAGGTGGTGCTACCCATATTTAGCAGGTTTTATTTAGCCACCTACGCACCTCTGACTTGGTAGACTTATTTTTGATAAGTGGTGCTTAAAAGTGTTGGTATGAAGCATAAGTAGCTAATGCAAATATGTTACCGACCCCTACCAGAGCCAGCAATTATGTAAATTTTCAAAGCCTTCATCTTTTATAATTAGATGTGGCTGGCTTAGAGTGAAGGACTTCCATTGCTGGCCAGCTCAGTCTGTATTCCAGTATTTCACCAGAAATCATATATTTGCAATCAGAGCAATGTTATATTCTTTACTATGATTTAGGATATAGCTTGGAATAGTTGAAAGACCTTTAGTAATTAATTTCCTGTTTGCTATGCTTGAAAGATGAATAAAAGCATGGAGACACTTGGTGAATAACATCTTGTAACTGATTATAATTAAACGTACTTTCAGTCTCTTCTAAGTGTATGAAATACTAATTACTTTTCACAAAATGCAGAATGCAAGCTTTCTTAGCTTAGTTAAATGAAAAAAGCACAGGTTTATGTGCAAGGCTAGAAATCTCTCTATATGTAAATCCTAGTGATATTGCTCCTTAGAAAGATGCTTTCCCTATAGGTCAGTTATTGTTGGACAGCTTCAGGGGCTGATCCAAAGTACACTGAAGCAAGCAGAGAGATTATGGCGATTTCAGTTTGGTTTGAATCGGGCCCTAAAGGGCTCCTCAGGCTACAGGGGCAAAAGCAGAGTCTATATCACCTCACACAAATTTCATTGTCTTAAACATGATGGATTTTTCTCAGAACTTTTTATCTAGGAGTAGCGTTAAGGTCCCCCTGTGTCTTTGTGCATGTCTTTGCATAGTCGTGATTTGCTGTGAGAATCAGAGGCTCTGGTGGATCTGATGTTGTCTCTTGGTGGCATAAGTATTGATGCCAGCTCCAGTATACAAATACTGTGTGTGGCTGAATGCCACTTATCAGTTGCTAAACTATTTCCAGCAATGTAGTGTTGGAGTTCTCAGACCCCTCTGGATAAACTCAAACTTGGGGCAGAGTGGCAGCACCTCACTGCAACGCTGCACTCCTGGACTTAGAGCTGTCCCCCAGGGCTGCCCTAGGCCTCTCTTCTCACCTGCCCACCCGCAGGGTTAGGGTATATTTTATGAGACCAGAGAAATTCCCCTGAATTAGTCACTCAAATGGCAGGAACAGAAGGGGGAGAAAATCCTCTCTGATACTTCCACTGCTTTACCCTTTCATCTAGTCATTATTGCCTTTGCAGAGTGTGAAATCCTGCCATTCAGGCTCAGTCGTGATTTATGCCCATTTTGTAGTGGTTTAAAAACTCCTGCAGGTGCAAGACAGTGAAGAATCAGGCCACTGGGATGCACTAGGCACAAGGGTGTACTTACTGCCTTCTGCAGCAATGGGATTGTGAAGAACACCATAATGACTCTCTACATTCAATCCCAGCTGCACTTAAGTGTGTACGTGTATGTAACAGCTTCAGAAGTGTATAGCAAAGAGCTTGGAAAGATAAAGAATAATTCAGAAAACTTCTCTAGGTTAATATGCCAAAACTTGCTAGATATACCCTCACATAAAGGAAGTGCTTATTAGAAAACCTCAGGGAAATTCCGGGTAGATGTGGTATAAAGTTGTTCACCTCAGACACTGCAGCTGAGGTGAATGGATACGTGCTTATAGTCACAGCAAAGTAGGCAGGTAGCACATCCTACCTGTGAGCACATCCTTTCTTCCAGCCTTAGGGGAGAAGTCAATCTACTAAATCCTGGGGTTGATGCACAGGCCGTTAGGATCTGAATAATTTTTGTTATATTCCTAGGCAGCAGGTGTATTTTCACTGTATTATTTGACACTGATTTTCCTATACCAAAGGCACCTATGTCTGAACAGGTACAATCTCTGGTTTGCACTAAGCTCACTGCAGGTGAGGTAGTTTAGAGACTCATTCCATTGATGCATGTATTGCACTTGTCCTTTAATAAAGGGAGGACTTTAGTTTCCTGCCCCATCAATGTAACACCATGAACAGCAAATGGAATTAAAAACAAAGCAATGCAACAAAATTAGAGGTGAACCACAATCAGAAGTTACCTTGGTCTATTTGATTGAGAATTCATGCTGTAATTTCCAAAAATTGGGTTTCCTTGCGAGATCTTTAGCAGTTTCTCGTCTGGGTCAGATTAAAGACAAGAAGAACAGCTCTGCTGGTACTACTGTGTTTCTGCTTGCTAGCCTAGTTAAAACTAGGAGGTACACAGATATTAGAAACACATAGACATAAAATACTCAAAGGCACATTTTTTAAGCTTTAGAACAGTGCTGCATACAGTATAATCACTTCAAGTACACAAAGAAAATCCAGACACTCTCTTTTATCACTTTACTTGCTCCTAACTGGGTCAGGCAGAGGCCCATTTTCATGGAAAGCTCCATGCCTTAAAAAGCATGTGGCCAAAGTTAGGTATCTAAATTCATAAAACCTAAATAAGTTCTGGTATTTTTATATACGTATGCTGGGAGGTTTTTTTAGTATCATGGCACTCAGAATGCTCCCAGGAAACACTCAGCACCTTTGCAAGCAAGCAAATTAAATAACTGGTTTTAAATACATCAAATTTCAAGTGATTGGCAGGTGTGTGGCATTGATTTTTTTCCTGGTGTGTGTTTTTGTTACAGAAAGGATATCTATTTCTCAGTTGTGACCTGTACTATATAGTAGTTGGCTCTTAAACCTTGTCCTCTAAACAGCCTCAAAGGACAATGATAAGAATACAACTGACCATTGACTGAGACATTGAAAGGAATTCCACAAATTCAGACTTGTCACTTTAGCCAATAACACTTTGATGATATTACCAGAGTAATTTAGGGAAAGAGAATATTCACATTGCCTATCATTTTATTTAAAATTTTTTAAAAAGCTAATTTTTATCACCTTGATGAACCTTGAGTTCAACGATAGGTCTTGCAGGACAGTGGCAGCAGAGATACATCCTGTATCAACCAACCAGTCAGTATTAACCCTTGAAGACATGGAGATATTTTGGGCTTAGAGAGGAGGAGATGCAGCTGTAGTGGAGCCAGAGCTTTGCCACCAGCCTCTCACAGCGGGGATAGATACGGTCTCGACACAAGATGGCACCAGGGACCAGCCTCTCAGGGAAGCCGACCAAACCTTTTGCCTCACGGCCTGCAGCAAGCACAGGTGTTACAAATCTGTTCTTTTCTTCAAGCTACCAAAAATAGTTAGTGAAACATATTTTCAGATGAACAAGATTTCTGTCTCAGCGATACTGCCAGCCCTGGTTGTGCTTGTGAGCACACTCTGATGAGAAGGGCTCCTTGTTTTGCACCATGATGCTGGCTCTTCTCCTAAAGAAATGCTCTCAGAGGAAGTCCTGCATCTTAGAGCCTCTTTAAACACCAATGTGAGAGCCTTTCCTTTTGCTCTAAACCACAAATCCTTAAGATATCCTTTTTTAATCTTACAGACTTCCTAGCAAAACAGTGACATTATTTAGCTTTTTGTGTCTAAAATTGAGGCTAGGGTGTCTGATTTCCAGTGCAGAGGCCTGGAGTGTATTTTACTTAAATATATGCTGTAATGATTGTAATACAAATGTGAGAGTACACAATAGTGTATAATAGGACCTCACTGAAAAAATAATTTCTCTTTCTCTTACTGCCTTTTAGAAATTAAATTAGCTTAAAATGGAAATTTGGATGTTACAGCATGAAGAGCACACAGGTTTTTTAGAAGCTTTGTTCGTAATCACTGCTCTGCGGAAAAAAATCATGCACTGGAAAAAAAATGGACAAGGTTCAACTGCTTAGCTGTTAAAATTCACTTCAGAAAGGGTACTAAAAATCCATAGTTTCCCTAAGCAATTTCTTCTATGTGAATAACTGTTGGAAACACTGACAAGGGAGTGTAAACAAGAAGGATCACAGTTTAAAAATGATCCCTTCATTAGTCCCTGGCCTGCAGTCCAGGTGTGTTTGGGATCCCCACTTAGCTGTCTGGCAGTGTAACCTTGCTGCTGGGCTGTGCGTTCCACAGCAATCACACAATTAAGTAGCAATGACTGGCAACACTATTGCTCAATTAGTCTCATATAGTATGTCAAGCTAGAAGATATTTCACAAATAGATCTTTCAGAGATACTTGCCTTGGCAAATTCACTTGAAGGCGAGGCAGTGTAAAGAGTGCTTTTGTCTGAAACTCATTATACCATAGCATCCAATTTTGTTTTTCTGGTGGCTAAAAGCAATGGGTCAAAATCTGCGAGTTACACTGATAAAGACCATAGAAGTCGGTACATTTGGACAGATAAGACTGAGAGAAGCACTGAGCCCTGTCTCACAGTCAGTGTTTATAATAATCTGCAGACGCGGACCATGCAAGAAGGACTATCACCCTACTAGCAGCTTGTCATGAATTGTCATTTGAAATGATAACATAATTGTGCGCATGTACCATCATGAGGTGGCCTGAAGCCAGAGCCTGAAGCAGCCAGATGAGCTGTTAAAGGGAGGTGATGTCTTCCAAGTCTGAGCAGGTGGAAACAAGATACACATCTCACTCTCCCTAGTCCATAAACATGCTACTGCTTTTCTAGGTGCCCTTTAAGGGTCAACACTTGGGATGAAAAAAGACTTGGCTGTTCTGTCCTGAGTGTCAGACTGCTGGGAGATCACAGGTTGCCATGATCTGAGCAACCACATGGCAAATTCACAAGGCATTCATGCAGCTCTGCTGGTAGACCAAAGATGTCCTGTGGCAGCGAAACGGAGCTGGGTTGGTGCAGTGACCTTTATTGGGACCGGGCTCCTCTCTGTCCTAGTGTGCTGGCTCACTGCAGTTCTTTATTTCAATATCTTTGATATCCTTTTCATTTTTGCTCAAAATCTGGAGAGATTGCAAGAGCAGATTGGGAACCTAGCACATCTTTTTTTTTTTTTTTTAGGTAAAATGAGAGATGATAGTGCCAGTCTTCTGAGAAGGTATAGGAAGTACATTTAGGACACTGTTTTCTGGGAAACAAGAGCAAGCATTGCCCAGTTCTGTCATTCACCATCCTACTGAGATGTTACAACTTTGCCATAATACCATAGCAGGCTCAAACTCGTGCCCTCCTGCCACCAGCTATTGTCTTTCATCCCCTCTGTCCTTTCTTCTGTTACCATTGTGTGTACTTCATTCCCGAGGGCTGAAAGTGGATTTCTTTCTGTGAATGCCTCCTCTAATCTGTGTTGGAAACAACACAAGAGCTCTCTGTGCAGTGGTCTGTGGCTCAAGAACTACCTGGGCAAGTTCTGAGCCATGCCTGTCCATGGCTGTGCATTTGGCTTTATCTTTAGGTAAGCCCATCAAGATGACTGTTGTGCACTGAAACTAGTCCTGTGTGTGGCATCTTGCTGCATTTTGGACTTTGTATTACTAGGGAAGAGCTGATCAGGACTAGTTGCTCCATTTTAAGAGAAACAGGATTTTGGAGAGTCATCGTGAGTACAGAGAGACAGCTAGTTGGAAGGCTGCAGTTGAGAAAAGGCTGTGCCAGAATATATAGAAAAAAGACAAAAGGGAAATTCATCACAGAAAAAGAAAAAACAGAAGTTATAAATTAGCAGTTGAGAGGACACATTCAAGAAGAAAAAAAACTGTGTTTATTATAGCCAGTGAGAGGGAAAATCTAATCAGGATGGATTACTTGATGAGAGAACTTCAGATAAATACAGCATTTGGGAAAGCTAATTAGATAATAAATTAAGAGATTATATAATACAAATCAGGGCAAATATTCCTGTCGTCAGAATTTCTGATAAATAATATCCTAATAGAGATTTTAAATCTTTCCTCAGCATACACATTTTCTAGCACATATTTTCTAAATATACAGTCATATGACATCTAATTCTCTAATGTCTGTAAATTATGCCTTCATAGATTTAAAGATCCTTTGTTAATCTAACAGGACTGAGTTTAACGTGCAGTGGAGTCTGAACTCCAATTTGCTAACTTAAGTGACACCAGCATTTCAGCTATAATATGTTCTTAACCTGCTTTTATACATATAGTGTAAAGAAACTTTCTATACTTGGGAAAAGAGAGGTGTCATAACTTGCTCATTGGATCCACCTAAATCTTCCTCATTCACTCCTCAACTGTTTTGCATGTTCTGTGTTCTGCAAATATAAAATCTGCACTTATATGAAGGCGAAGAATATCTAAGTAGAAACTACTTAAAGTATGAGCCAGCTCTATTTAAAACACATTTACATTGATCTTGTGTGTTCACCAAATGGCAGAAAAGTGGGGTCCAGAGCATGTCATTTACCCATTTTGTTACTTTTACCAGTCTGACCTAATGCTCTTTTCAAAAACAAAGCACTTTAATTTGGTTTCTGGTAATCAAACTTTTCTGGACTCATTGAACGGTAGTTCACATACCAGTCATTGCTTACCCATTAGGTTTGCCAGTCTTTATCAATGTTATCTCATGCCTTTGTGTAGGACCTAATAATGGCCTGTGCCATATTAGTAATACTATACAGTTTAATGTTACACTTCAGATCTACTACAAGGAATTAAATACATACAGGAGACAGTGTTATATGTCAAGTCAAAAGTCATGTGCCGAGTTCACCTGTGTTTTTGTCCTGAGTGGCATTTAAATCTATTCACAAACACAAGGCAGACTGCATAACTCAGCCATGCTGAGGGATCTAAAGGCTGGTTGAGTCAGTAGCCAAATAAGGGAGGGAGGTTTATGTCATGTATGTTTTTACACAATCAATTGATCTCTGAGAACTTGACTAATCACTTTGACTTCTAAACTGGAGACAAGGGAAAGTCACATGAGTTAGAAATAAATGCCACTACACCCCAAGACACCATGCAGCAGCCCTGTCAAGCTGAGAAACTGTCCCAAGGGAGGTCAAAGTCCCTTGAAAAGCCCTTAGGAATGTCTAAAAATATAATGCCTAAGAACACTCTTTTCTCACTAAGAAAATAGAGAATGACTTTTGGGTACAAGTACTCTTGTACCTAGTAGAAACCTGCAGCCCTTTTTCTGTAAGAGGTGTGTTTCTAGCCTTACAGCTGTGAGGAGGTACATCTGTGGTAGGACTTATTCATAGCTCATCCATTTAAATTTTTTCTTTTCAACTTCAACTTTGCTCCCCTTGTTTCCTCACCACAGCATTTGATCAGAGATTTATAGATAAATTAACACTACTGACAGCCATTCCCTGTCAGCCTTGCTGTCATTAAGTGGTGGCTACTTGTTAAGAGTTCAGGAACAGAGACAACAATTTGGTGGGACAGAGGGAAAAATAAAGTCAGTTCAGTGTTACCCTCCTGAAGTAGACCATCTGGGGTTCTAATGTGGTAGGGAGTGGAAAGTAGTGCATGAACTGGTCTTAGAGAAATCATTACCTCAAGGGTTTGTCTGAAGAGCTTCTTATAGTTCATTTGAGCTTCCTCTTTGCCTGGCCTCTCACTGTGTGAAGAGGCCCAGGTGAGACCCAGAGATAGAACAGATCCACACAAGACAGTGCAATTCTGGATCCTGTCAGAATATGGATGTTCCTTACAATATCTGCTCAGTGCTTTGTCCAGATTCAGAAATCAATTATCTCAAAATTACCTCCTTCTTCTGGTGTTTACTCCGTTTGATTTCAGTTTGTTACTTTAACCAGCCAGCACGCATTAACCAGCCTGTTGTGCGCATACCAAATATGACCTGGGTCCCTCTAGGTTCAGATAGAAAGACCTAAGATATTTTTAATCTTAACTTAACTCAGAGGGAAGCTTGAGTTCGGCTCCTACCATCTCCTCCTTTCACCACACCATAACAATGCCTGAAAAGTTTGAGTTATTTCATGGAAGTTAGAAATGTGAATGTGTTACGAGTCAGCTTTGAATATGGCCTCGATTCCAAAAGGTGTTATCATCAAATCAAAATTATTCACACATGTCAAGTTAACATTTTATTTTTATTCCTTACTCAATTTTTGGCAAGCTTACAGGAGCTGTCAGTGTTTCAGTATTTTGAGAAGAATATTTTAATAAAACAGTGATGTGCTGAAAGGGGTTCACAAGAACTCACTAGAGGCCCTTGTTAAAATTCTGCCACCCTTCAAAAAATTATTCCCTTGCCTCTCAAGGAGTTCACCCCCTCTCTGGATACTGCTAAATCATTTCTGCCAGGGATGAGTTTCATCCCTTGGGGCTCATAAAGATACTTCTGAAGAGCAAATTGTTTGCCTTTGAAATAGACCAGATTGCATGAAATAGCAGACACTTTAAAAATAAATTCCTGGGGTAGCAACACTTCCCCGCTCCCCCCGCCCAAGCATCCGATCCGATCTCCACCACCCGTACCTCTCATTGTGTTATACTATCAAGTACTCAATCTATTTCTCAGGAACAAAGTATAAACAGTTCCAGCAAGTGCACTTAATATAACTTTTTTTTGCCAAGAGGCTTTTCCTCCCTGCTAGGCTGTGGTTATAGGAAAGCATTTATATTTAAAGGTAAAAAACAAAAAAAGCCAGGTTCTTCCTGTGAAAATACAGGGCTTGAGTTTATTTCAGTTTAAAAGAGGAAATTTTTGTAGGACTCTTTTCAAAAGTGTTTTAACATATGACTGTAATAAAATGAAAGACCTGTTAGGTGCTATTTAAAAGATGCAGTACTTAAAAATGTAAATTCTGGTAGTCTTGCTAAAATGGGCTAATTCTTTATTTCTATTGCTTAATTTGATGTGATTGAATGTTTAAATTATGACTGTTTAGACCTAGATGAGTTTGCCCTGAAGAATGGAAGAATTGGTCTGCTGGATATGCCAGATCTTTTTTAAATGCTGAATGGAGATAAGATACCTGAGTAAAATCTTTCTACTGAATGCAGTCTTGCCAATCACTGAAAAGTAGGGTCTTATCTGTATAGGATGTGCATGATTCATGTTTTATTACCATTAAAAAAATTTCTAAGAGGATGCTCTTTGTTTTAAAACAGACGTAAAACCTTGCTTATGTGTTCCAAGTGTAAATTAACACTGTTGCATTTCCTTAGCCAAACAAAACCTGGAAACTCTGAATGGCCCTTTTTTTCCTCATTGGCTTGTAAATTATAAAACTCACAGATGATTACTGAAATGGGAATATTATTAATTTCTTTCACAGCAAAAATTTAAATGACCCATCTGACATATGGTCTAGCTTTGTTTGGATTGTTTCTTTCAATTCAATGCTTGTGGAAGAAGAATATAGATCATCATTTAAAATGAATGAGCCATAAGACCCTGCTATATTCGTATAAGAGCTAACAAGTATAGCAGCTATTTCCACTGCTGCATTCTTTGGTTTCATATCTAAAATATTCAATAAAATACCTTTTATTTTTCCTAAGCTGTTGTAAAACTAAGCTTGCTGCTGACTTGAAAGGATAAAATCCTATTTAGTGGAACATTGCTCCTGAGCTACTGATGTTCACTGCTTTACTGATGTTTGTTCTGCTTTTAGGGCCAGTGCTAGAAAATAGTACCAATGGGTGCTTGTGTGCTTTAGGTGATGTGTTATCACTGTATGAAAAATGAGCCAACCAAGCAAGATGTTAGGAACTAGTACTTAAAACCTGTCTCAAGAAAGTGTTGATTGCCTCTGCAGATCTGATGGTATTATAGTTTTATTGGTTTCTTAGCAGGGAGTAAGGCACGAATATCATCGTGTGGCATTATTTGGGCAGACCACCAAGAAAGCTAGGCTGCACTGCTGCTGCTCATCCACTGAAAGACTTTGGGGAAAATACTCAGCCTCCTTATATCTTCATTTTTCTCTCTCTCTTAAATGTGGTAAAACATTTACCTCCTCTGTGAAGCGTTCACACATGAGTTTTGATGAAAAAGGTTATGGGAAAGATAGATACTAACAACATTTCAATGGCCTTGCAAAAAAAGTGGCTGAACTAAGAAAATGAACATGCTCCTGAGTAGTTGACAGTCATAATCACAGCAACTTTTGCTGACTGGCAAATGACTAAAGCCCGGAATTTCTGGCTTATTCTGAAGATTTGAATTGTGTTATTCTCCCTTAGAAGAGTTAAAGTTGAAGGGAAATGTATGATGTATAAACACATATCAGAAGATGCAGCTTCATATGCAGTTTAGAGTAAGAAGGAAAAACTTTTCCAAAGGAAAGTAATTGAATGTGCTGATACTCATAAACCCATAGGTCATGTAATTTAGTGGAGCAAAAACATAGAAAGATAATCCCTGCTGGTTTTGTACAAACCTTTTTTGGGTTTGTTGTTGTTAAGATTATCTTTGGAACTGTAGCTGAAAGCCTGTGTCTAGCACTTCTTGAATATAGAAGTCCGCAGTTGTATGCACAGCAGGATCCAGAGGGTGCACATTGCCTTGCAGGGGAGACAGCAGGCTGGTGTTCCAGCACCACACTAGGAAAAAAATGTATTGGGCAGAAATACCTGCAAACTTTCTTTTCAGTTGAACATTTACTTTTTTTGTCTTCCACTATGATGGCTAAAGCAACATGTGGTTTTTGCAAACAATTTTTTCAAGTACTAGTTGTGATCTTCAATTAATCAACAGTTGCACTGATTTGGCAATGGTAATAGTAGATCTTGAAGTGTGAAAATTATTAGTACAACATCCAAGCAGACACCCAAAATTTTATGTATATTTTATTGTTTAGATAATGTGTTCAAAAAGTATTGCTTTATACTAGCAAATTGAAGAAACACATTTTGATAAAAAAGAAACATACTTGACTAGATTTCTTTTTATGTTTTAATTGTTGCTATCCTGCATAAGGCTCTGCTATTAGAGTCCATTAGCAGAGTGACTCTACAACTTGGTGAGGGATTTATGGGTCAGTTTGACTCTGCTAACATGGTGGTTAAGGTGTGAAGTAGACACAGGAAATTCAGTCTTAAACAACAATTTGTACTGCCAAAACCCAGGAAGGGACTACAGCAGCCTTCAGCAGAGGTTGTTACAATAGTTCCTTCTTGAAGCAGAGAAAGAAACTGTAAGGAAAGTGTCAAATCATGACTGATTATTGTTTGCAAATTCTGGCCATCCAAGAGAGTATAGTCGAATAACTTAGATATAAACAATTACTTTATAATTGAAAGGGTGCATAGGTATCCTGGATTTATAAGCCTTTAACTACAGTACAAGAAGAGCATGCAGAAAAGACTGAGATGACATGTGAAAGAATCACAGCTAAAATACCTGTCTTACTCTGCTGCAAGGGGAAGGTCCTTAGGCAAAGATGTTGTTTTCTTATCTGTACTGTGTGATGCTTTACTCCCTTCTGCGTTCTTTTTATACCTTGAAACACTTTCCTTTACAGGTTTGAAGTAATTGATTTCTTGTAACTGTAGTCTCTTCTAAACCTAGTGCTTTTTTGAAAGAGGCTGCTGATTCTCAAAAAAAAAATTAAAAAAAAAAAAGGAGAGAGACAGAAAGATTAAGAAATCTGCAGTACTATGCATTATGTTGCTACCTATGGCCCAACATTTCCAGTCACACTTTATTCCAAGAAGAAGCAGTCTGTGTCTATGCTTTGCCTGTGCTAACTGAAGCAGAGGCCAGGAGTGGGAGAGACTGTTGGTTACCCTGCATAATTCCCAGCCCACTTATGGACTATGCTGATTTAACTTTCCAAGAAAATATCTGAGCAATGTTTGAGGGATTTGATGTGCCATAAATCATTCCCAATGGGAAGTGTGGGGAGCAATGATCAGAGTAGCCTCTCTTCTCGGTACACCATCCTGCAGCCCAAGTGGCTAGACAGAGAGAGTGAGCAGACATGAAGTTACCTTTCCAGTAGTGCGGGCTGGTCAAGGAGAATTTTTTTAAACACTGATGAGGCATGCTCCTGTAGAGCCATAATTATATATGGCTGAAGAAAGAAATTACAAATAGCAGGTAAAGAGATATTGCAGATGTGACTGGGAGGCTGCGTTGATGGGAATACTTAGGGGTCAGCAACTGGAATCAGCATTATTCAATATATTCATTAGTGACCTTGAGGACAAAATGAATTCCATACTAATTAAAATTTTTAGACAACATGCCTTAAAGGAAGAGTAAATAGAGAAGATGGCAAATTAAAAATCCAAAAGGGTCTGAATGCTTTGAGGGTGGATCAAAAAGAGATGAAGATTATGTTAAGAAATCAAGGCAAAACATCAGAAGAAGTATTTGAAGGTTCTTTTTTGTTGTAAGCACTGAGAGTTTTGGTGAATTTTTGCACCATCTGTTCTTTCATTTTTTTGACATGAAACCACTCTTTGCCCTTGAGTCCCCTGAAGTCACACATACAGAACAACAGGACATGAGGGTGCAATGGCATAATTTAAAGGTCTGAGTAGCCTAGATACCTTAGGGGTGTCTAGGGATTTTTAGTCCCAGATGCATCCCACCAGAGTCCAAGAATTTAACTGAAGTACCCAGATTAGGTGTCCCATTATAAAGTTAGGTAGGAATTATCCAAGCCTCAAAGATGACCATTAGAACAGCACAGACAAGGTGACTTTCATCATCATCTTCTCTCTAAGTAGCACTCTTGTCCCATCAGCTGTCTTGGAAGAACATGTTTGATAAGTAGGGAAAAATAAAAAAGGAAGGGTTCACAGAGAAAACTGCTAGGCATGGGAGCGCTGCTCCCATTTCATAATAAGAATTAAATGCAATAGCACCAATTTCTTTTGTGATCCAAGTGTCCAAATGAATTGGATCATCAAAGGTTATACTGCGTAAGTGTTAAGCAGAATATGGTTTGAAAGAAATCAGTGTCTTGTAATAACTGTAAGGATAAAAGAGTCTAAAATATCCAACTATATATAATATCTATGAAATTAAGCTGCATAATGTAATGACATGTTATGCTACCATTAACACATTATAACTATGTAATTTGGAAGGCTAATTTTTTTTTTTGTAAAACCACTTAACTACATAAAATTGAAAATAATGATTATTGTAACTACTTCCATTCTTTTGTCTTTGGAAGTTCAAAATTAAATATGCCATATACAGTTATTTTATGGTGATGTGTAATTTTATGAAATGGTCGTATAACATGTACAGTAATTATTGACATAAAAATCCTAAATACATAAATCATCACATATAAAATCTGTTATAACACATTAACTTTACCAGCAGCCAAGGTAAGTCATTCAGCATCTCATTGACTTAACACCCAGAGTTGACCAAGGAACCCAGATAAGATGACAGGAAATTGCAAATCTCAGCTAAGATATAAAATAATAATATCAAGGCAGCCTTGGATCTGAAACTTCTCAGTTCTGTTTTCTTCTGACTTTCTAGTACTTCAGTTCTTTGAAGACTAGCATGGAAAAATGTTAAACCTGGCAGGTCACCTCAGTGGCCCTCTTAGTCTGGTTGTAATGTATCTTGCAGTTGGGTTCCCATCAGTCCTTTGGAGACTATTCAACTGCCTAATTCAGCTCATTTTCAGGAATTTTTTTTTCATATTCAGTCTAATTTTTTCTCTATCGCTCTTGCTAATATGCTTTAAAAATTTAGACTGTTATCATTCTCCCCATATGTCTTACTTATGACTCTGTGAAATTATATGTATACATGTCTTCCAGCCTCATAACCATTTCTATTAGTCTTCTCGGAACACTCTGTAAATTGTTGCTATCTTTTACAGAGGTCTCCTGCTCTGACTCATAAATCCATATATATTTCAGCTACTTTGGGGAAACCAACCTTTCCTGCTAATGAATCAAAACTATTAAAAGCAGTATTTATTTCATGCCAGGATTATGTGAGAGGGAAAACTCAATTGTCAAACCACCAGCAAAAGTGTGAGCTTATGATAAATCAGAGTTTATCAAACAATATCAATTCTTGAATTTTAAAATTTTCTTTCATTCTGAAGAATTAAGAAATTATTTTTTAAAAAGTCTTCCCTGTAGCTAAAAACTTAGAGAGATAAAAGAAATATTTTGAAAGATAATATTTTCTGATAACCTACTCTGTTCTGAGTTTGTAATGTTATCATATTTTTTATTCAAATAAATCAAATAATAAAAAATATTAACCACAGTACAGTGATAGATTTTTATCACCACACTTTGAAGTTTTCCATTTGAAATTCTGAAAAATCTGGATATTCAGAGGGAAAAAATTTCACAGAAATTTTTGATAAACTAATTTTTGAGGAGATAGAGCTAGAAAAGCTCCATTCTTTCATGTCTCCTTCACTGCACAGATTGAAAGATGATTGGCAATTTCAAAGCACTTTTAATTCTATTATACAGTATATCCTCAGAGAATAGGGCTGATGCACTAATAGGCACAGAACACTTTACAGAAAAATACAGCAAAAGAGTTTATATGAGTTATCTCACGTAAGAGCTAGGCTTTGCAGTTTCACAAGAGGGGTAGATTTTACATGTTCTTTGTAACCTAATGTTCCTAGGAAATGAAATGAGTTGTGTTAGATACGGGCAACTTTGTTCATCCTGGGAGTTTGGAAGACCAGAATAGGATAGAAGAAGAACAGAGAAGAAGGAATGTTCCTCCCTTCCCAGGACCTTGTCTGAAGGTGTGTGTTACCAGAAACTGCACCTAATTTCTTTTATGTGCCTGATTTCCTTCCACTGAGTTGTTCTGGTCTGTAAGCTGTACCTCACCACAGAGCAGATCTGTCTCAGGCTCATTCAGTGTGCAAAGCTGAATGATACCAAGTGTTAAAGAGCTCCCCAACGAGAGGGTGATAGTACCAAGCCAACGTTACCAGTTCAGCATAACAAGGTCACTTCTCTCACTGATCTGAGAGGAGTTTGCAGTATGGTAGAAGCATCAAGGATGAGAGTTCCATGCTGAAAAATTTCTTCAGCAGCCACAGAGTGTTTACAGAAGCACTGGAGGCCCCAGAATTTTCCCCTAGAAGATGGGTTTTTGCTGCTCAGGAGCCTCTTTCAGTACTTTTTTCTTCCATAAATCTGGTGACTCTCCAGCATCTTTAAAGGATGGCTTTACCAGGCACCATTTAGGTATTTATTAAGGCCTAATATAAGATTAGTGAAGCATTTATATGAGATTTTTCATTAAACGCACTACACATATTCAGAAAAATCTGACCCAAGCAAGTTTACTGGAATTCTCAGACTTCTATGCACCTGAATAATTTATTTCTTCATGCATGAAATTTACTCCCAACATTTCTTTTTTCAAGACTTCATATTCAACATGTCCCTGTAAATTCAGCTGAAATGGTGGAAATCAGGAAATTTTAAAAATTGTTAAATTCTCTTTTCAGCAAAGAAGTAGCAATCTTCTAAGAATGGAAAGCTGAGGTGTCAGGGGAAAAAGGTATTAAAAAAATAAAATTAAATATTTCTAAAATATTGTCAGAAAGAGAACTCACTGAGTTGAAAATTAATGCTCCTACTCAGAATGATTAGCCTACAAGTGTGGAGGTGAGTGTGCTTACAGTACTACTGTATTACTATTTTAATACTAGATTTTCCAAGTATTAGTCCTGAACATCAGTAGTATGTTTTCTTTTCCCTATGCAGTGTGCACACTCAAATCCCATTAATGTCAGTGAGAATTTGTATCAACAGGAGACTATAGATCCCTAAGATACTTTTTCATAATGGTGAAGATTTATTTGAAGAAACTATGGGAGATCAATAATGCACTGAGGACACATTTTTTTTCCTAGGTGTCACATACTAGAGGTTTTCTAATGTCAAAACCCAGACAGGAAGCAGAGGCAAACAAGAAGTGGAAATAGCAAATCATTTGGCTGGCTTGAATAGCTTTTCCCATTGACAATCTGGAGCATAATGCAGGAAATTTATCACTGATTCCCATTGCTACATTTTTGTATTTCTTTCAGAGTAATTGTGACATCCTACTGCTAACTGGCAATGTTAACTAGTGTCTGTTCTGCAAACCTGTCTCTTTGGCTAACAAAATATTAAATGGCAGAGTAACTTCAAGAAAAGCCCAAAGGGAGCTAGGTATGGTCATGTGTTATGTGAGCAGCTTGGAGTTGAAAGGTATCCTGTGGTAACTATTCCATTCATACAGAATTTCTGCAAACAGAGTTAAGTAAATGTTTCATACCAGTATCCTGCTGGCTTTTGACTGTAGATAAAGATGTTGAGTGTGGTGCCTTTGAAATGTGGGCTCTAATTTATGCAATTTGCACTATTTTTAGTGTCTGGCAGCTGTTACATCATTTTTGTTTTTTCCTCTTCAAATATAGGATATTTGGGGGATTTTTACAAGTTGTTAATATTGGTTTACCATTTTTGTAATATCGAGCTAAGGATGCATGATTATGTTATAAGAGGAATAAACTTGAAATTCTGGAGATCAATATGTGCTATAACAGAACTGTTTTCCTTAGATCAAATAAAATATTAGTTATGGAGGGAAAACCTGAATTTGAAACTTGCTACTTTCTTCCTAAGACAGTGAGAGTTTCTACGGAGAGCAAGGTCAATGCAAAAAAAATAAGCCAAACCAAACCAAAACAATAAGAAAAAAGCCCCAAAATAAAAATGTGAAGAAAATCAATAAATACCTAAATTATTTAAGGAAAAAATACAACGGGGTGTCTTACTGTCATGCACCATACCCTGCATTGGAGAGCAGACAGGTGGATTGTCTCTAGCCGGAGCTGGGCTGGACACTCTCTCCAGCATGCTCATTAGTAGCTCCGCGCCTGGGCTCCCTGTTAGTAGAAAGGCAGGGATCACAGCAGGGAAGTTAGATCTCAGGCTTCTCACATTCCTGCTCTATCTTAGCAAAGCTTTGCAAAGCCTTTTCTGGCAGCTCATTAGTAGGTGCACTGATGCATAAGAGAAAGTCATTAGAAGTGTTTTTCAACATTGGCTTTTGATCAGGTGACTAGTAGCTTCGTAGAGACATTTACTTACATTGTTTTCTATATGAGATTCTGTTGCTATATTGAGAATGACACACATATAAAATGTGGAAAACTAGCTTGACCTTTCTATGACAAAAGGAAAAAAGCTCCATTAGTTCCCTGAATCTTGTCTTTATATTGTCAACTATGACGTAATAGAAGCACGGAATACTCTTTTAGCTTTAATAATCTATGCCAAGTTCAACTATAGTGTTTGATTTAAGGTTATGACAAAAAGGATACTACTATGAAATAATACAGCTGGCGTGCCTTAAACTTTATGATTTACGTTTAGCAATAAGAATTAGATACTTTCTTTTTTCATGCAGACTGGCATTTTTAGCATTTTAAGACTAAATTTATCTGTAGGGTGAAGTAAAATGCACAGTAAAATTTTATTGGATCGGATAGGGTGGACTGCTTAAGTGCTCTGAGTAGTATCTCTGCTGGAAGGATTCCTTGTTGCATGGGAATCATTTTACTAAACCCCAAGAAAACTATGCAAGTTTAATTGGAAATAGTTCTAACAAAACTTTAACTAGCATCTTGTTTTCTCAAACCTGCTTAAATAGGCTGTAGAAAATGAAGTTGTGAACAGAAACCAAAGAAGTTTGGTGGAAGAGTTATGCTTCGATAATGAACTTGCTTCTTTAGTTACTGGCTCTTTCTAGAGGCTCGATTGTTATGTAATATTACACATTCCAGTATGATAATACTTCTCCAATCCAAAATGCCTGTGGTGACTGTCTAGTCCCTTTGCTCTGCAGAAAAATGTCATGTTAAGTACATGCTATGACGTGCAACCAAACAAGAGGAGGTAAAGTGGCTTTTGTAAAAGTTTACTGAAACAAAATACATCAGCTTAATCAGGCCTGCTTCTGGCTATGTACGGACATGACATGCCAATTACATAAAGTTCCAGCTCAGCTAAGGCTCCTGCTGACTAATTCAGTGTTGATTGTTTTCCGCTACATGGCTTTGAGTGCTTGTTAAGGCTGAGGAAAAAAACGGAGAGGGGCAACAATTGTAGGAATTCTTTGCTTCCATCAAACTGTCTTATGATTGCCAGCAATTAGTTAAGCTCCTTGGCAGTAAAATGACAAGATGGGACTTGACCAAATACAATGTGTGGAGCGCATAGGCATCTGCCCCAGCTGAAAGACATTACAATGTTTGTTAACCTTAAGGGTCATTCCTGATTCACTTCTGCAGACAGAAAACAAGATTTATATAACACAGATCAATACAGCCCTAAGACTTTCGCCATTGAGGATGCTAGATTGAGGCACTTCTCTTTATCAGTTTACCATGACACTAATGTATTTTGCCTGTTTTGCCTGGGCAGTGATGAATCTGTTGGCAAGAGAAAACAAATAAGTTCTGTTGTTGAGAGACATGTTGTCTATGATTTGTCTCAGCAGACATGCCAACTTGCTGGCCAATTCATTTCCTATTTAATTTAAGTGGCATATCTGTCTTCCCCTTTCTGGTATGTCTTTTGTCTGCTGCACACCCATACTGGCATGGCAAGAGGCGCCTGTAGTAGATCTTTTCAGGTAAGACTGATATATCTGAGGCCGAAGCAAAGTAAAGAATCAGAATCCCTGACTTTCAGTATGGGATTTTTTGTAAATTATATTTTTCTCTCTATTTGCACTCTGAGGAAATCATTTTAATCATCTATTTCAGGCAGATCATAGGGATTTATTTTGCATACACTCATAACCCAGTACCCTTTGAAAATATGCCCTGTAATGTGCTGTACCGGTGGTGGGGGAGGGGTATATGATGCAGCAAAAGTTAACAATATTTTTTATTTGCAAGAGCAACTTTTTAAAGATGTTATTTGCTTGGAAAATGAAATAGGCATTTAGGGTAGTCTTACTGGGCAGAGAGAAGCTGGGTGCCTAAGGACTGCAAAATGAGTTTTGCTGATTGTGAGACCAAATATTATCTGCAGCAGAAAATCCTTTCTCTTGCTTCAGAATGACAAATGCAATTCTGCCTGTCCCAGGTTTGTCATTCCTTCTTCAAAGCAATTAACTACACAGGAAGCTCATTGTTTCTAGAAATAGGACAATATATAAATTATATGTAAAAAGAATATATCTTCTTAAAAAACCCTCTAAAGTGAATGTATGTTGAATGAGCATTTCCCTTAAGAGGCCCTACATCTGGAGGGGTAGGAGCTTGTATCAGAGAGGGCCTTCTCAGCTGAATCCCCTTCAGCCCTGGAATTTTCTTACCCAGTTTGTTAACCTCAAGGGCAGGGTGCAGAGCCCATGTGCTCATTCAGGGCCAGATCCTGCCAGTCTTATTTATTTTGAGTGGTAGCATACTCCAAAGGCAGTTAGATCAACTCCAATGGGACCATATGGTTCTACTCAATGCAAGGAACAGTGGCAGAATCAGGGCCTTGGGCTTTTTCCAAAAATGCGTTAAATGTAACAGGCATTTTGTTTTGAGAACAATAATCTTCTTATAACTCTATCCTTGTTATTGTTGTGGTAATAGATTTTCGTAATTTTCATACCATGGGTAAGACAACCTTTTATGATTCAAGAGACTATGGCTGTGGGCACAAGTCTTCATGAACTGAATGATTAGATAAATAGAATATTTGAAATGCTAAAAAAGGAAGGGAGGGGAAAGGCAATCTTCAAGTGGTTCAAGCCTGACAACTTTTGCTAGCAGGTTTAACACATATTGCCAAGTACATCTACATCAGCACGTCTATTGTCCACCTACCACTGCCGTACTGCAAGCTTCTGTTTTACAGGATCATATGCTAGATGAAGAAAAACTTTACTGAAGACAGGAAAGCATCGTAACTTAAAACTGTCAAACAGTACCATCATTTAGCAAGGACAGAATTCAAGCAGTGGAATAGTTAACATAAACCACACTTCTCAAATGTGTCAGCTAAATATCTGTGGCAGAACACATTAATTATAGCAGTCAGTTTACCTTTATCCTTCACAACATTTCTGATTAAAATTTCACACATTACAATGATATGTGTCTTTTCTACAAGCTATGAAATCTACTCAACGTCAATAAGTTCTTATTTTGTTATTGAAAGAGTTGATGTATGCATAAAAAAAAAGACTTTTGATCCCTGACAGCAAAATCAAAAACTTAGCTTCTGTTTTGGATATAGTCATGCTACCTGCATGTATTATATGCCTGTGCAAAGCAATCATTAGTAGCATTGGATAAAAAGGAATAAAAAAAGTCCCTAACTTTGCTGCCAATAGAGGCTATGTGGTTTCAAATTTTATATTTGCTGAGCTTAATTAACCCATAGATTATGTTTTGAAAGGTATGTTCAATTAACTGAATCCCTCATGAGGAATTATATACAGGAAGAGATAATCACAACATTTATCTGGTTTACAAATGTATATGCTTAGGTTAAAAATGTTCTGGTTTTTTATTCCATAGAGATATAAAGATTGATAGAAAAATAATGTAAACCAATAATTGCAAATACTTACACAGTAATGTGCATAAAAAATTCCAATTATATTCATTATTAAGCATATAAAACTATTTTTATTGGTAGATAATTACTGATGAAAATCTCTTATTTAACATTTTATTTGCATCTAATTCAGGAATTCATACTTTAAATAAAGTTGCATGTTTACAATAAGGCGATTCACTGAGGCACATAAAGTATCTAAATCACTCTACAGAAACGTATCTCAGTGAAAAGAGGAGATGCAGAGTGAAGGTCCAGTGTAAACCTTTGTAATTAAAGCATAAGGAATGCTTGAATTTGGTTCATGTGTATTCTCCAAGCCAGCTGGATAAGCCTAGAAATACATCAAGCCAATCCAAAGGCAAATACATGCTGTGATGTACTGGTAATCTCCTGCATCGTCATGTACTTGTTGAAAATGAGTGTGTGGTTCCATGTGTAATAAGAGAGGTTTGACAAGGGAGCAAAATCATACACTGTCAAAACAAGTGTCTGGACTTTGCCTACACATATATTTTTTGTTAATATACTTGCTTCCAAAGTGACATTTATTTGGTAGGGCACCACCACTCTTTCCTGACAATGCATTGACTATTTTGATTTCACTGAGAATAGTTTTGACTGCGAACATTTTCTTTTACTGAGACCGTTTCTCACTGACATAAATGAAATCTGATAGCCAAGGCAGGCTCTTGGCTTGGCAACAAGCCACTGGCTTGATTGTTGGAAGGATAGAGCAAAATGTTACAGAAGTAGTCCCATAGGGAGAAATCACTCCTCTCTCAATGGCACTCTCTGAGGAGTGACTGTGAGTGCCCCTCTCTGGCACGTCCCTCCCTTGCTGGATGGGCAGTGAAGGGAAAGTCTGTGCTTGGGCTGTGCCCCTCTCTGGAGGACACAGCCACAGGACACAGCACTGCTGGAAGGGAAGATGGCACCTACCACCCAAAGAAAAATGTAGAGGTTGGGGAGCACTTGCTTTGTGGAATTTTTAGGTTGCAGAGCCTCATTGGGGTTAGAGTGTCTAAGATGGCATATGAACATATTTCAGCATGGATGTCTACATCACTGCATTATAGGCAAGGCTGAACCTGGACAGCAGGCTAGTCCAGTGCTGTACTTATGCTACTCTAATACAAAATTTATGTGTTACAAAACAAAAGAAGCAACGTAAAACAAGCTCTAACATCGTGTAAAGGCAGCTCTAAAGGGGATGCAACAGGATCATGTCCCAGTCAGAGACTGATTATTACTCTATTTTACATTGAGTTTCATGGTCTGCAAAGTGAGGAAATAAAGGCCAAACCTTTGTCAGAAGAGCTGGAGAATGCCCTGGTCTAGTAATTACCAATATAGTGACTCCATCTCAGTCTCAAGGGCAGCCAAAGTGCTATTCAGCTGATAAATAAGCAAGGTAGTTCTTAATCTTGCTGAAAGATAAAATGTTGCTTTCCTCTGTTCTACTATTGTCCCACTGATTGCTTCCAAGAAAATGCACAGGTTTTTGAAAGCACTTTAAGACTTTCATTTATAATGAGCTGGAGAAGGCCAGTGAGATAAACTCTCTTGTAGAAATGATTCTTAAATGAAAATAGTTTAGGTAGAGTTCTTCATTCAGATCTCCTGGGAGTAATGTGTCCAAAGTCAATACCCTAAAGGCCCACCTTTTAACAAGTTCACAGTCTGTATTATCATCTCTCTATAAGGCATTGGTGTTCTAAATGCTTCTGAGTTTCAAATTAGGAATTTCATAGTGCAAATAATAAAGATTTTAGGTATAGAGTGATCCTCTGTTTCCCTATCTAATCAAGCCCAACCAGCTGAAGGAGTTGATTTTAAGTTTTGTTGCATAAACCAATGTACATTAAACCTCTGCTTGTGTGATCTTATAAATAACAGTACTAGAGAAAAACTTGATGAAACCTGGCGGTATCAGCATACAAAACTAAAATAAGCACTTCTTTTTTGTCTCATCACAATAGAAGGCATTTTCTGACAGGCAAATGAAGTTATAGCATCCCAAGTCTACCCCACTGATAATGTGTAAGAGCTGCTTCCTAAAGAGATTAAAATTTCATGCAGAAAGATGAGCATTTTATTATAATAATATTTTTTCCACAATAAGTGTCTCTGTACATTCCTGACACACACCCTGTGAGTCCACAGAAGTTGGAGATAATCTGAACTAATTTTAAAGAGGAATATGGTTTCATCTCCCTGCAAGTACTACCCTTCCCAAATTATTCAAATGCTTTACATAACCCAATAGCAATAGGAGCCATAAGTATTAGGTGCTCTTGTGCACCAGCATGACATCATCCAAACTTTCAACTTAGCAAGAATTCCATACATTTTCAACATTCAAAACACATTGGTCAGGGATTTTAAAAGTCATTGTATTTGTGAAATTATAAGGCTCTGAGGGCATTTTTGGAGCACCAGTAGGGTGGGCTGTTTTGGGAACTCCCCTTCTTGTCTCCTTTCAGGGAGGATCCCCCTTCTAAAACCCCTGATCCCTCTAGTGTCTCTGCCACATACCAGGGAGTCAGAGTAGAGCTCAAAACTGGACCTGCTATGTTCATGTTTTGAACACCATTTATGTTTACCTCATTTCATAGTGCATGTGTTTATTTTTACAAGAGAAGATGATCATGAAATAGAGGTGTGAAAATTTAGATAGCAGCTGATTAGTTTTAGTCAGACTGTTACAGAGCATAATGGATTTTCAGCTTTCTCTATTCTTTATCCTCTGACTTCAGTCAATTATTTAGTGCTGGAAGAACAAGTTCTTGGTCACAATTTCACAACGTAGAATGCATATGTAGGACCACACCAATTAATTGAATTTATATAAAAATGTTTATTCAATTTTAATTAGATTGAGCTATGTTGTGGCCATATTGAATTAACTTAAGCAGTGGCTTTCACTTTCCTTGTTTTATTACAGTGTATACATTGCTGCATACTTGCCCCAATTCTTATGAAAAAGGAAAATATGCCTCATGCTCCAGATAGCTTATAATAAACTCAAAAGGCCAGGTCGATTTTGGCTTAATATGTGTGATGTCAAAGGGAAATGTGGAAGTAAAATTTGGTATCCTGACCACTGGGTTAAGCTGGAAAATGGAGGAACAGCCCCTAAATTCTCCATCCCACTGAAAAATTACTCTTTCTGCATCTCAGTGTCTACAGCTGCAGCAATGCCCCTTTTCTATTTATGCTGAGCAGTGGAACTACATAAAAGCTTCCCCCCAGGTTTTCCCTGTGTCTCTCCTACTTTCTGCCTCCCAGCCCAGGATTCCTCTGGCAATGCTACCTAAAGTGTACTTACAGCAACTGCCTAAATGTTATAAGTAAAGTTTTACTCTAATCTGGGAAAACCTGGGCTGGAACAGAGTTTCTGCAGATCTAATATGCAGGTTTCTTGTCCTGCAGGTGCCAGGGTGGATCATGGCATAGGGAATAATAGGAGTCCAATTTGAAAGTGATTCTCTCCAAAGAGTGACATACCCTAACACATTTGTGTGTTCTGTGAAACAGTTTTTTACTCTTCATTTAAATTTGGAATATTGCTGTATGCACTATTAGTCTTCAGCCAGTAAAAAAATTATTGTCTACCTTTCTCAACTCTTACTCAGAACTCTCATTTTAATGGGAAAAAGATCTATTGCAATCTGTTTTGTTGATTAGATTTACTGTCAAGGCAACTAAAGTGCACAATTGTTTATTTGTTTGTTCTTTCAGTGTAAACATTGACTGGGTTGTTAGCTCTGTTTCTTATTAAGGTTTCCCAGCAAGTCCCTTTCTAAAACTCTGTTTCCCAAGTGTTTGCCAGATTTGAACCATCTGAGGTGCATTTAGCTATGACAACATCTCAGAAGATTTGGATGTTTCAAGAATATTGTTAGGAAAAAAAAAAAAAAAGAACAAAAATGCTGGTGAAATCTGGCAAGTTCCTTTCCTTGCAGATCCATCAACCTCATATTTCAGAATAGCAACTTGAAATTTGGCAGGGAGGCAGCCTTCCCTATCCCTGTGAAAATCTGGCCGCGCTGTAAGCCTCGAAGAGTTACAGCTGCACATGGCGGGAGACTCCTTCCATGCTAGCGGCGGGGTCCTGGCGGGCGCCGTCGCGGGGCCGGTGCCCGCAGCTGGGGCCGGGCTGGGGCCCAGGGGCTGGCAGCCACGAGCCTGTCGGGGCTGCGCTCACGCACCGCGGCTTGCGGCACTCAGCGGCACCCGGGCAGCGCGGAGGAGCTGTCTAATTAACATTCAAAGGTAACAAAGCCAAACCAAAGAGGAAATAAAGAATGGGACTGGTACGGGGAAGCTGGTGAAACTGGAAGGGACTGGACAAGGAAATTATGTTCACTGTTGGTGATTTAGATTTAATTAGCTGATTTCCCCCCCTCCAATTCCAATTCCCAGCACCTCCTGTCACTTATAAAAACAAGTCCATTTGGTTCATTAAAAATGTGTGTTTCTGTACATTGAGGCATTTGGGAGTTCTTAGAATAAAAGATCATGGAGAATATATTTTGAATTTTTAATAATGAGATCCCTTTCAACATGTTCAGTGATGGACTGAAATCATTCTAAAGTTGAAATTAAATGTGAAGGCGGGGGCTACAAATTGTATCCTACTTGGCTACCATTGCACTTCTGGTTGGGTATTCCCTTCAAGAAACATCTTTCAGTACTACAGTGTTTCAGAAATATGGAATTCTATTTACCAATTTGGTGCAAGGCATGAATTTTCTTTATTTCTGAGAGGAATTTCTGTTTCTTTGATGAACACAGACTTTCCTGCCTTTCAGATATATGAAAAATAGGCTTTAATTTTCCATGGGTTGCTCTGCAAAACACCTGGGGTTTCTTTCTCAAACAAGAAGAAAGCACCATAAATGCCACATATTTAGTTATTTAAAATCATGCTACAGCATGTAATTCAGATTCACTAACTTCAGCCTGATTTAACAGTGCTTGAATAACATGAATTTCACTTCAACTTAATTAAACAGAGGCATAAGCATTTCAGGAATGATTTTGATGCAGTCTGGACACTTGAAGCCTCATTCTTACACACAAAATGAGCATGCAAAATGTCACTTGAAAGGCAGAGATTTAGATATCTAAGTTGTAGAGGCAATTATCCATTTGTGTACATCAGTGCTATGTTTAAGAATACAAAATATTTGTGTGTATTCACTGAAGACCGATTGGGAGAAAAGAGCTCTTCAAAGTAATTTTCAAGCCTTTATTTAAAATGCAGAACAATTAATGTGAAACTCAGGATTTTGAAATGCTGATAGCAGAAGATCAACATTTTCTATTAGTTAAATAGGTCAATAGGAATCAGAAAATCAGAGTGCAGCATTGTGTGTATGTTTGCATGATTAACTTATTTATTCAGTTTGAAATAAAGAAGGGAGAAGGGTGTCAGATAATAGGCCAAATTTCATTGTAAAGAAGTTTTTATCATATGATTTTCTAAGCTCTTGATGGCTCTTTGGATTCATTTTACTGCTGCCATTAATACAGCTAGAGGAGATAAAAATGAAAGATGTTCCTATTATAAATAAAGCTATTTTGCAAACACAGTGCCCCCAGCCACACTTTCAGCCACACCTGGTGAAGATGCAACATGATAGCGCTGGGACAAACTCAGTTATGTTACAGACATTTGAAAATTACACTGGCTTTTGCAACTCACGTAGCTCTGCCTCTGTTACCTGGACCAGAAATATTTTCTTTCACTAGATCCAATCTTGTAAGACAGCCCTGTCATTTTAATTTGTCACTCTTTGTGTACTGCATCGCACAGGAGTCTCGTTGCCCCAGCCGAATGCCATAGGCCACTGCTCAGAAGAGAAACCTGTCATGAGGGATAGCAAAGGTAAACACCACAAAACAGAAAGTTTATGGCTGAAATCACTACCCAGGGCTCCATGCCCACAGGCTTCACAGGTGGTGTAATCACCTATGGCTGAGTTGGAAAGACCCATGATTTCAGCTAAGAGGTAGGCACATGTCCCTCCCACTGTTCTCTGCCTCCACCACGGTCACTGTGCAGCCATGTCACTCAAGGGAGGTAGCAGGAGGGGACTGAAAATGGAATTAAAATATTGGTGGTAAGAAGAGAAGTTGTGATTGACATGATGCCTGAAAATAGCTCCAGGATCTCTGAAGTAGAGTTGACAGCAAAAGAAAAGGTCTGGGAGAAAAAAAACAAACAGACTAGGGATGATCACACATCTCTGAAACAACCAAGTGATCACAGATCACTGGTGACAGAAGTTTCAAGCCTTTCTCTAAAGCAGGAGCCAGCACAAAACTAACATGACCATGGTTCTTTCAGGTTTCTCCTGTTACTCTTAACAGTAAATTGTGGAAGTTAAAGGGAGTCAAGAAAGCAAAATTTCATAGCATGTGTACTTTTTAAAAACTGAGAGGGTGAAACACAGATCTTCTTTCCCTGACGTGGATTTTTGGTTTACCCTTTGGTCCACCCTCACTGAAGCAATTAATCAAAATAAATGAGACAGTAAACGTCTGATATTAGCTGACTACAGACTGCAGCATACTGTCTTCAGGAATTCCATTTACCACACTGTGCAGGCCACACTGTGGGTTGTACTCCCATATCTTCAGGAGTCTAAACAGTATTTTGAAGTTTGTCTTATTGGTAAACTACTGATTAGAAAAAGAGAATAGCTTATCTTTGGTTTTATTGGTTAGGATTTGTGGAATCTCCATGTGGCTATGCAGATGTAAGATGAGATTCAAGGTGGTGTTATCAATTACCATCTGTACCAAGCCTTTCCTTACATTTTGTGAGAGGAGGGCCATCCTGTAAACAGATGTAAATCAAAGAATCAGAGTGAAAACACCTCAAACCTAGGGATTAGTAAGTCCTTGATTGTAAAAATTGTGAATTTACTGTGAATCATAAGCAAACCAGATATATTCCAATAGATAAACCAAATCACTTTATAAAAGGCAATGTCTAACACATATTTGGAATGATGAAATTTAGAGGGAAAAAAGGTTCTATTTAGGAGACATTCCAAAAAACTGGAGACAGGATTTTCTGTGAATAATATAAAAGAGCTATGCTAGTTAGGCGTGGTCATGTAATTTTGAGATTATTTGGCTAGATTTGACTAAAATTCTTCATTGCTAAAGTGTGCAGGTGGGATTTCTGCCTGCCTGTCCTCAAATCATCTTTTGTATGTCAGATGGTACTCTCAGAGCAATGTAAGCAGGAGATAGCTACAAAGTACCTACAATGGCTTCAGCTGTCGGAGAGCTGATCTCAGCCTTCTGAGAAAGCCCACAGCATGAGCACAGGCTATTTTCTCCTTCCTGTTCAAGGGTGGTTTGGCTTTATTAGATACTCATCCCAGAAAAGAAAAGGGGTAAAAAAAAAAAAAGAGGCATCAAACAAACAAGATTTTTTCTTTATTTCTTCTCCAAAATTATCCCTGAACTTTCGCTATAAGCTTTGTCCTCCAGAAGAGTCTTCAAATCTGTGGAGCAGTTAATAAGATCTCCCTGCTAATATGACTTCAAAGTTATTAAAGAGCATTTCTGTGCAAGGTTTAAGAGCCTGGTATAAGGATGACTCAGCAGTGTCCTTATGCAAATTCCTAGGATCACTGTCCTTTTATACCAACTAATCATGGAAAAGTTTCTGAGATTTACTGAGTGTTTAGGAGTTTTCAATATCCATTCAAAGGGGGAATTTGGCAAATCAAAGAATTAGGAAAGGCATGAAAATTAGTGAAGAACTGGTGAACACCAAGTTTGGAAATGGATGAAGTAGATGTTGAAATGAGAACTTCAACTCCTATTTTACAAATAGGGGAAAAGAAGCAAATAATTTTAGTGATTTCACTGAGGTGACAAATGAAGTTGACAGCAAGATGAAGATTCATAGACAGGGGGAATTTGACATGAAATGATATTTCATTTCAATAGGAATTAGCTAATCAATTAACACACCCCATGGCCCTTGTGGCACACTGTGGCCATGGACACCATGGCCATGGCAGCTTGTCTGCTGCTGCCAGCCCACTGCAGCATCTGCCAGCTTGTGTCCCAGGGAAATGTGCTGTGCTGGCTGCCATCTGTAAAGCATTACCTTAACAGGAAAGGCACTGTGCTATGTGACATCCCAGTAAAGCCAGGTCTCTCATGTCAGGATACAGGGAGCCTGCGTGACCAGCTAGCCCACCTGCACAGGCATGGTGTGGGTCACTCCATTGGAAACAAGGGGCTCCAAGGAGAGACTGAGTGAAGCTGCTCAGGGACTCAGTAGCTCATCCATCTTTCAAGTGTGTGCCATGATGTCCATGGGTGCCCTGGTAGGCTACAGACCACACACTGCTCTGTGCACCTTTCAGAGCCAGCACCCAGCCTGGATCCATTGCTTCTCCTCCAGGATCTCCCTGCACATCCCAGCTCTCTGGCTCGTCTGTAATTCCATCACTGATGAAACCATTCTGTGTTGCACCATTCCTCTGCCCCGAGTGCAGCACATGCTGCCAACACCAGCTCTCATTTCACTCATTTGCAGATGTCCTCCCAGTGCTTGGAGGATTTTCTTCATCTGGCTTAGTTTGATTTTTAACTCTGAGAGCAAGATATAAAAGACAGAAAAGAAATACCTTCTTTCAAAAAGGTTGAGTCCCTTTGCCACAGATCCAGGCCCCTCTCCCGTGCTGCCGTGTGGCCAGAGGGGTGCTCTGCTCCCTGCATCTGGCTCTCAGCAGCAGCTTGAGCAGGGCTGGCTGCAACTGACACAGCCCTCCTGGGTCATGTCCCTTCAGACCCTGGATATAAATATCCCTACCAGAGGTTTAATAACTTCTCTACTGTAGAAAAAGCAAAAGAAATACCCAATCTTCATATCCATCCTCCTTACCAAAGATTTTTGAAAAGCAGAAGGTGTCCTGAACACCTTCTGGGTTTCCATCTCCATTTGCCTCTCTTACATTTCATGCTCTATAATTATTAGGCATTGATGCTGCTTTTTGCTTTTTTTTTTTTTTTTTGCAATTGAGAACTATATTATATAAATGTAATGAGCATGGCAAAATATTAAATGATTAACTGTTTGTTTGTACACCTATGAAACACTCTGTAATGGAATTAGGTTGAATCCCTAAAGAGTCATTAACTTGCATTATATTGAAGTATTTATTATTGTGGCATATGTAATGGATAATATTTGTTTACATTTTTAATTACTCACATTTTCAGCCAAGAAAATCTCCAAGGATAATGTCTCATTTACAAGTGTCCTGGCAAAAGACAGCATAATGTAGTCACACATTACCAACAATTCCATGACAATTACGCATTGGTTTAAATATGAATTTCAAGTACAGACATAATTATGGTAAACAATAAAAAAAAAATGATGACACCATCTATCTGTATAAAAAAAATTAAAAAAAAACCAGAAAAACTTTAATTAAGCAAACTTTTCTATAGCTGCTGTGGATATTGAGCTTGTTCCATGGCCCAGTGAAGTCAAAAGAAGAAAATTCCATTTTCATCCACAGTGTCCAAGCTGCGACTACAAATAATGTAACAAGTATGTGGCAATTTGTACCTTCAAAATTTCAGAATGCATTGAGTTCTATGATTAGGGTGGGGAAAATATTTTTTTCACAGAAAGTGAATAACTAAATAAAAAGAAAGAAAATTTAATTGAAAACCTTCAATTTTTCAAAGTTTCTTCAGGAGCTTGCAGTAAAGTCTGCTTGGATGATAACCTCTCCTTATCAGAATCAGCCAAGGGATGAGCTATATTAGCCCTGGCACTTGGATCAGCCATGATGTATTTTTGTGAGATTCTCAAAAATATTCTTCACAGAGCTTAATGTCAGTTAGAAAATTGATCCAGCAGTAGTGAATGACCCATTGTCTCAATCCTTGTTCACTGCAATTCCAATTTGTATAATTTCAATATTCTTCAAGCAGACTTTATGCAATAATCTGTAGAAAAAAACCCTGCGGGTTCTTATATAGAAGATAATTATTTCTGGTTTTTATGGAGACCCATCGAGAATGAAACAGAGAATTTCATCCTAAAACCAGTAAGAATATATGCATTTTAGTAGAAGCAGCATGAGGATTAGAATTTCGGAACACATCCTGCAAGTGAGCTGAGCAACAGCTTCACTTCTTCTTGGTAGTTCTTTCTAGCATTTGTAGAAGACTCAGTCCCATTTATATTATTCTGCCTGAGGGGTGTTGCTATATGACAATAGGACAATATTTTGTTCTTAGCACTGTGTTAAATCTACAACCAAAAACAAGAAGGTAAACTATAGATTTGACCTTTGCAAAAGTCTATTTAGGCAGTAGAAGCCCTTAAATCCTTCTCATAGCATCATCAGAACTTAGAAAAATTCAGTCTACCAAGCAAAAAATTGGTAGCTGTTTACAATCTTTTTAATTCTTCTTGCAATAGAGATTTTCTGATTTCTCACAGTGACTTTTTGCAGCTAAACCTCATAGTATTTGATTGAAAATGTTGTTGCTGTCCTTTAAACCTTTCATAGATTGGCAACCTTCTTTGAAAGTCCCATTTCAGTTAGTGGAACAGCTTCCCAGGGAAGTGGTTGAGTCACCATCCCACTTTGTCTTCTGGTGACAAAATGTGCTTTATTTATCTGGGCTACCAAACCATTTTTATAATGTATTTTTGGTCTTTACATAGAGAAGTAAACCTGTGTAACTGAAATATCTTTGCAGGAAACCCTTTCTTCATTAACTGGTTGCTGTTTTTGAAATAAAATAGCCGGGCAGAACAAAACACAAAACATTCCTATCACGGTTTGAATAAAAAAATCCATGCACCAAGTTTGTATCATAGTGACTGTAGTGGAAGGAGTATATGCCATGCTACTTAATATCTTTGAAACCATACTCATGTCTTTAAAAGAATGTGTAAATCTCTCTCTAATTAATTGTAACGGAGTTTAGTTTGCCCATTGAGAGGAGCATAAACCCTTTAATTGCTACATTCTAGAAGTCTCTGAGTCCCCAGCCAGCAGTAACCATTTGATGTGTATCATGTCAAATGTGATGCTTCAAAATTAGTTTGATTAAAAATACGTAAAGTTAATGAATTGTCAAAAACCTAATGTTCTTTAGAAGGCACAGTTTTAAAAAGATGTCTATTTTAATCTTCATAATATAACTGTCTCTGGTATTTCTGTAATTTGGTAATGCTTCCAGACACATTCAAGGTGGTCATCTTTGATCATATAAATTCAAGAGATTCCAAGGCTTTTTCAATTTGCATAAAAAACAAAGAAAGCATTGTCAGAAATCCCCAAATATGCATTTTGAATCAAGTTTCACCTAAGTGCTATACAAAGACTCAGTGTCTTGATGCTAATTTATTGAAAATGCCTTGGCCTTTAGGAATTTCCCATTGGCACTTAGTACAGCTGAGCTCAAAGTGGCAATGGCAAAAAACAGCCATCAAAACTGTGTTCATGCTGACATCTAAGCTCTAGCGCTCAAATTATGAGTGCCTTGAAACAAAATACTGTAGAAGGAAAAATAAAGCATAAATGCTTTAGGTGCCAAGGTTTTGCTTGAAAAGGGGAGAGGGGAAAATAAGTTTGGGTTTTTTTAGTGAAATCAAATGTACTAAAGACTTAGCACCAATAAAGGATTTAACGATAGATATAAAAGTTTTGATGTTTTATGCACAGCTCTAAAGTCAGTGTTTTATATCTATAATTTTTGCATATACATAACCATATTTAGATTTGGACATATGGTCTGTAAATAACATATGTAAGCTGGATCGTTGAGTGAGATGATTTTTTTCCTGCTGAATGTACGTGTTTATTTTATGAGCAGAGACGTGAAAAGTTCATTCATGTCAAAATGTGTTGCTAAGTATAAACATGCTGCTTCACTTTAGGCAGGATCAGGAAAGACCCTGGGTGTGTAATCTCTGAATTGACTCTATGCTGATGTTGCCCAGGTTTTGTATTACTAAACTATGGCTCACAACAACAACAAAAATTTAACCTTTAAATAGAGGCACCAAAATAATTTAAAACAGATTGGAGGGTTTAAAGGGCTCCAAGAATAAGCAGCTCATATTTCAGTTCCTCCCCTCTAGGGCCTACCTATTTGGTGTTCAGAGTTCATCTCATATTGCAGCTGCTTATGTTCACATTTTCTGCACCGTGTAGATGAAATTTCCAAGGAAAAGAAATAAAAACAACAAAAAACCTAAAATATACAACATTAAAAATATCTTCCCTAAAACAATGGTTTGGCTGTTATTGGGCAGGGAATAGGACAAATCACCCAGAGGCTTTTAAGTAAGAGCAGGGGAAAGAAAAAACCCAGAAAAGGGTGAGAAAGTGTGGAGATTTTAAAAGGACTTTTGGTTTCAGGGGACATTTTTTATTCAAAGTTCTTCCAGGTTATGGAGCCCATTACTTTTTTTTTTCTTTTATTAAAAATTTCTTTGTAATTCATTTAGACTTTCTTGCCACTGGGCACAGACAGATAACAACAACAAACAATGGCACTCTGTATTTATCACTTTATTCTGTTTTATAGTGTATCTCTGATTATGGAAACAATACATTTTTTGCACCTTCCTTTGGTTACTATTTGTCAAGAGTACCCTTTATAAACAATATATTTTCCCATTTTAATAAAAGGCTAGAGCTGCACTAAATGCATAAGATGGGATTTGTAACAAAAACCCATCAGACTGCTAAAATAAGGTTACAAGGCCTTCATTTCTACCACACCATCTTATGAGTTAAAAAGCCTTCCACCCACTACATTTTCCAGCCCTGCTATTCAAATGTAAAAGCCATTTATCTATTTAATTAATGAACGAATTTCACTCCTTTACTAGAATGTCTTGACATGTAGTCCTGCAACCAAAGTGATTGCTGTTGCAAACATCCCACTCACACCAAAAAATTTATACTAAATAACCAGGCTCTGAGGACATTTTCTTCCTTGCGTATAATCTATTCCATTTTTCTTTAGCCATACTTATGCATATGTAAAGGTATTATTATGGAGGACCCAACATCCTTTGATGACTGAGGAAAATCTGCCCCCTTTGAAGTCTATGTGAATTTTCTTTTTCAGCGGCAGCAGGGGGAACCTCACCCCATCTATCTAAGTCTCCCTAAGTAATTCACATGGCTTGGGTCCAAAAAGAGGTGAGCACTGTGAGCATTCAACAGTGAATGGTAAGCTCACTGGTTGCTATAACTGGATCCAGCTGTAAATCCCAAAAGGTCGATATGGTCGTAGCTTCTCATATGGTCCTTTCCTCGAGCCTGCCTAGAGACCTCTGTATTTCTCTTCTGCTGTACCTCCTACACTCTTCTTGAAGTAGAGAAGAATTTTCATTATTTGAGGAAGCAATCCTTTTGACTCTTTTCAAGGCTAGCCCAACCAGGCATGGCTGCCATTACTGAGGTACCCAGAACCTGTCCTGTGGATTTAACAGTGATAACACCAAGGACTTGCTTTCCTTTTCAACTCTTCTACTAATTTCTTCAGAAATGTCTTCCTTCTGACTTGCATTAATAGAGTGAAACATACAGACCAGGAAAACTAATCTACTGTAATAATGTTTTAATTATTAATTAGATACAGCTTGTTCTCTCAAGATAAAAATATTTCCATTATGACTAAATCTTTATTCTAGAGAAGGACTAAAATATCATGATTTGGGTTCTGAACCATCAAGAGAGTACAAAAATCAGGTGTTTAACAGAGTAAGTCTTCCAACAAAGCAAAAGTGTACTTCTGCAATGTGTCAGTGGAAAGGGAGTACAAATTCTCATGAACCACAATAAGGCCAATTCAGTTCCAGCTCTTCTTACAGGGCCAGATATCTCCAGACATCAAAACTGGCTTGCTTACATATTCCCCTGAAACTTGTATGTAGTGTGTCTAGTATTTCCTAGATCGTGTCTATGCTATGTCAGCTCTTAGAAACTGACTTCAAATATGATTTGCTATTATATGAAACTCGGATTTGCATGTGACTTTAAATTCAGCACTAGTTTCAGAGGAGTATCATCCGAGAGTCAGCTAATCTCATTTCACTTTCAGTGTTTCTAGATGTCTGTCTGAAGATTAAAACACTCATGAAAGCAGCTGCAGAACTAAGCAATCACAATAGCACTAAACAAGTTCATTCTTGATCTGCAATATCATTAGAAAATTTGGGGGATTAGTGTTCATTACATATGGTATATATTTGTCTTTATTTTCTACGTACTTATCTGAAAGGTTAATGAAAATGCAGATGCAATGGTTCCTTTATATGGGTTTACCTTCCACGAGTGCCAGTTTTCAGACTAATTGATTATGTCAGAAGCTCTATAAATATCAATAGCATATGGAAAGGTTAAGCCGAGGTCTCCACATAACTGGATTCATACTCTTTATTGATGGTACAACCATTATCCAACCATAATGGAAGTGCTTTGAGTGTGAAATAGAGTAGAACATTGGATAATTTTCACCAACGACTGACTGGAGGAATCAAACTGAATGACTGACTTCTGCAAACTAATGAACAAATGTATGATGTACAATGTGTAAACTAAAACTAGAATTTAAAAAAATCAAGAATAATGTAAAATTAAATGTATGTAATCATTGTTTTGTTGTAGTTTAATACTATTTAGTATGCTCTTCAATCTCCTCTGAGATAAACAGTAGGAGGCTGTATTAGAATGAAATCTTGCAAAAAGAGAAGGTAGTTGACAACACGTTAGTTTTCCCTAACAGACCTAAAGATCCTTTCTAGCTTGGAAGAATATTAGGAGTCTAAATCTATTTCTAAATCAGAATTTGATTGTGATATCTTTTTTAGGATGTTAACAGCAATTTTTCTGAATGGCTTTATTGTTCTCTGTTAGTTTTTCTCCTTTATTACCTCTGGGGGGGTTTTTTTGATACAATACAGAGGAGTAAATCCAATCCCTAAATGTCATTTCCCTGATAGCTCTGGACAGCAAAGAAAGCCTGAAAGCAGTGTGGCATTGTGGCATTCCCACTGCCATCACTCCACGTGGTGGTAGTGCAGGAGGGGTATTATAGGTTCACCAGTTGTTACCAAGAAAGCTGGATTGGTTTATTAGAAGTTTGAGTAGCTACTGATGTATGTTCTACATGTTGTGGAACAACTGGGGAGTCATATTCAGTCTGCCACGTGGAGCCACAACCCCATTTTCACACTCGAGGCTAGATTGCACTTGGACTGTTCACCCTCCACTCTGTTCTTTCCTCTTCAGAAATGATCTCTGTGTCCAACAGGTTTTCCAGGAAGTGCCAAGATTGTGCTTCATTGCAGATAATAATTTAAAAACTACAAGTTAGTGCTTTGAAAATAAAATCTCTGTAAACATGCCAAAGTTTTTCAACCAGCTGAAAAATGCAGCTAAAAATCCTGTACATTTCCACATCTGGACTGCTTATTTCAGTAAGAGGTATGGGAAGTTGTTCAGCTGTTTGCATTAGAAATGAAAAGATATGCTCTTTTCGCAGTAGTCAATACATTTCTTTTCATTGAAAAAATATACAACAGAAATTGCAATTCATTTTACTGTGTTTTTTTCTGATAATGAGTGTGCTTAGACCTCAGATTGTATCCCTTTGCCATATAAATTTCCCTTAAATTTAGCATATAGCAGCATTAGGAAATGCTGCCTTCTTTTGGTTTTGAAATATTGCTAGAGAGAATTTAGGGGAAAACTAGGTATAATCAATTCCATCTTTGACATCTGTTTCTAACTGCATGAAGCTTCGTGTGCGAGTAAAATTCCCATGCTGGTGAAAGCAACAGTAAAATTCCTTTTGAGTTTATCCCAATTGATCAGGCTACTCCTGTAGGACTAGACTTCTCCACCTTCACTTGATCATGATCCACACTCCACGTGATCTGACCCAAATGAACGCGCAGGAAGATATACTTCACTCTGACCCCTGATTCTCAAAAATCTACTGTGCCATCCAATTGATACAGAGTCTATCTCTATCTTGGAGAGATTGGTTTCTCCTACAGTTGAGAAGTCATGAGTGACTTTATGCCAGATTTACTTTTATCATTTGCTAAGCATGTCTACATCAGCCTTTGAGCTTTATCAGCTAAGCACCAATGAGGTGACCCTGGTTAGACTATTTGCATGAGCAGGACAAACTGCTGCAAGCTGTGATATGTGCAGCCCGTTACCCTGTCTGGGCAGGAGGTGACCCACATCAGCTGGGAGCAGCTTTGGGCACACTGTTAAGTAGAAGCAGCAACTCATGGGCCGCTTCCAGTAGGGAAAATGCAGGAAAATCTCCATGAAAAGCATGGCTACAGATGCTTCCACATTCCTTGTGTCCAAATTTTCACTGGCTCTTTACAACCGTTAAGGTGAGAATTTACAGTGGACACATAGCAGAAAAATAAAGAGAGCTGTCTTTCCTACTGCTAAGAGCGAGGTGGGGGGAATATCTTTTAGCTTTTGACATGAATATAATATGATATTCTTGATGATTGTCATCCAGACCAGTCAAAAATGAAAGGTCAAATCCAATTCATTTTAGTCATGTAAAGAACCCTACAAAGTCAGTTTGACTAATGTTCTTCAGGGAGAGAAATTTAGCTTTGAGCATTATCTGGAGCAAAAGGAAGTGTAAAGCCATTGCTTTCTCAGAATTGCTGTTAAGGACACTAAAAAAAGCTTTAAAAATGACTTTGAATTGCTTCAGTTAAAAAAGTGCTAGAGTTTGACTGAAGTAGCTGAAGAGTACATTAAGACCCAGATTTTCCTGAGGTCCAGCAAAGACTTAATCCCAGTAGAACACCATGCACTCTCAAGGCAAATATTATGGTCCTGTGTAGACTGGTGCTTCGTCCACCCTCTAAATGGAAGAAAGCTGCTGAAAATTACCTCTGTGTAAGTCACCAAACTACACAAATTATCTCTAAGAACCCTAGCATAAATAAAATGCTGTTTTGTTAAATGCGCTGCTTTTTTCCATTGAGAAATGTGAAGGTCATGGGAATAGTCGTTTCTTTTTCAAATTTTGAAAATAACATAAAGCTATTGCTATGACACGAGTCACTTGATTTCTGGAAGCACCTCCAAATCCTCATAAATAGATAATACAGTGCCTATGTTGTTGTGAGAATGTCTCTGCTTATGAACTGTGCTTAAATTACCTTGTACTACCCCAATTAGATTCACAACACACCTATATTGCAAAAGGCTGTTTTCTCTCTCAATTAGTTGAAAAGGATTAGACACACTGATAGATAGTACTAAATGCTAATGGGTCAGATCCTAAAGCCATTACATTGTTTTCATGCTGCATTCTGCTGGCATTGATTTCACTGGAGTGCTGAGGAAAATCCGAATATGAACATCAGTATGCAGCTCAATATTTTATGGGTTTTCTTGTCTTGGCTTTTAAAAATATTCTCCCTCTGCTATTCTTTAGCCAGAAGAGCAAAAAAGCTAGTTCCAGCCCTGACTTCAAAAAAAAGGCTGAGTGACAGTACAGAGGCTGGAGGAAATCACAAGTTTATATGTGGGCTTTTTTATCGTATCTAATGGCAAAATTAAAATTAGTTCCCAATTAAAAGAGAAAAGTACAAGTACAATCTGAGAACAGAAGATAAAGGGTGCCATGAAGAGAAGATTATTAAGCAGCATAGTATAACAGGACCCCAGGTGCAGAAGGGCCTCATTATACTCACATTCTTGCGCTGCAACATACGGATGTACAGTAAACCAAGGAAAAAAAAATATTCCAAAGGACAGTTTTACACAGTGGCTACATTTGAGATGAGTACATGTTTTTTGAAGACAGACCATAACAACTTGGTTTTTACTTCCAAAATACAGTGGCACATTAATTGCTTGATCAGCCAAATGAAACTAAATGTAATTAAGACTAGTGTGGGGTTAATTTGGTCCATAATTATGTTATATAAAGTAAATGAAAATTGTTTCCTTCCTAAATTGCAATTCATTACAATTACAGATATTAAAATAAGATACTATAAAATTACATGAAGCATGTACACATTAATAGCCATTAGTAATAGCTTGATATTTCTATCCAAGCAACAGTTTATTAGAATGCCAAAAGGTTATATTTGACAACTCATACGACTGATTTTTTACTCATGCTTTCTCCTCCTCTAAGAAATTCAGTCTTCTTACACACAAAACATATGCCATGTCATATTTGTGCATGTTAGGCATATTAGTTTTAGTCTAAGATTTGTTTTAACAATATTGCTTACTGTTCATTAAAATATTCAGCTTTGACAGCTGTCTCTCTGGAACAAGCCACACCAGTCCTGGTGGAGAGGAGCTGCCTCTCCCAGCACAATACAGTGCTTTGTTTCAGGCACAAGAACTTCTAGGTAGTAGGCAAATGCAGACTTAGATCCTTTTGCCTCCCATTTAACTTAAGCATAAATTTAAAGCTAAGCCCATGCTTAATGGTTTTGCTATGCTTTAGTAGCTTTTTACAAGGACTTGAGTATTCTGTAGAATTGGAGCCACTGGCTCTATATGCTGAAATCAATGGCAATGGTCATGGTGTGCAGGGTCAGACCTGTACCTCTTATGAGACGAAATATCCCTAGGTATTTCTACAAAGAATTGTAAACTTCAGGGTATCACATTTTGACCACTCTTGTGAATTGATTTCCCACTGTTTCTTTTTCTGAAATTTTTCCTTTCAGGGACAGAAAATGTCTAGCAACAACATTTTAATATCAGACAAAAAGAGTGACAGAGCCGTGCTTTTGAAATCATAACATCTATGTGATTTTTGAGCTGGTGCTGAATGATGGACACTAGAAATATATGTGGTATTTTAAGTTCTTGTGTACAGATAAAAAGCTACAGGCACAATAATAATTTTTCTGCACCTAGGACACTGACTGAAATGAGGGGACAAAGAGGAAATGCAGGATGAATCTTGTTGTTAAGGTCCTTCAACTCCAACATGACCACATTTAGTGTCAAAGACATGAAATCTCTAACTGCATTGCACAGCTGGGTATCACATTTAACCACAAGGATTAGGATGTAATCCTGTGATTTCTGAGCATCCTGAATTTCTGAAGTACTTCATACTTGCAGACTCAGGATTTTATGTTCCTTGAAAATCGGTGAGGAGGTAAGTTTTATTCAAATGATCTACAATTGTTTTTGTCCTTACATGAAATAGTAAGACATCCTTTGTTAAAGGAAGAGACCACGACGATTGAAGTGCCTTGATTTCTTTTACCATTGTTTTTCCTAGATTTACTAGCTTAAAGTAAAATGTATTTTAAAAGTAAGCTCACTGTCCCTCTTCTCTTTATAGCAACTCAGACTCAGGATATTAGTTGCTAGAATCAGGTTATTCCCACTGACAGTAAATATATTTGTCTCTTAACCATTAATTCTGCTAATTAAGCATTTCATAAAAGTGGTTTATAAACTGATGATAAGAGATCAGCCCCCTACAGTGTTGGTTATACCTGTACATAACATTAATACTCATTTAATAAGATGACCAATAAAAACATTAGGTAGAATATCTTAATGATGATATCTTACTTTCAACAAACTGAGAGATATGTTTTGCAATATTTAATTGAGCAAAACTCCCAGTGGCTTCAGTGAAAGGTGTTCTTGATTAAGGACTACAGAATTTCACCTTAATAATATTTATCATTTATGCATGGAAATGTAGGTGATAACAGTTATTAGCATCCCAGGTAAAGTAGCTCATGCAAATTATTCTGCTATTAAGTAGTCAGTCACATTGTATTTAATACCCCCAAATAGTTATGTATATTTAACAGGAAAATGACAATAGGAAAAAACAGATTTAGTTCAGATGTGGAGCTGCTATGTAAACCAATTATCTATCCTGAGGGAAACAGCTCTGTCTACAACTACTTAGGCTCTAGGGCCTATTACAAATCCTGGAGTGGGCTGTTGTTTCAGTTCTCAAGGGAATCTACCACGTCATACTGGAAATGGTTGACAATAATTAGAAAGCCTGCTCCTGCCAGTACTGAGCACATTTTTAATACCTTTCTAAGTGTTATGGGAGATAATATATAAGGCTTTTAGAATTCCAGTCAGGCTAAGGTGAACCATGGAAAGGACAACTACACAATAGCCCCAAACTGGACTGTGACAGGCTAATTATTGTGGCTTCATTATAAAACCTCTTTTTGCATAGGTCACCTGGGAAGTGTAATTAAAAATGCATTATTGGTGTATATTTTTATTGAAGCAATTAAATTAAAAAGCAAAAAAAAAATTATTTGACGAGCAAATAATAATGTTGGTCAACAGCATTTATCCAAGAAAGAAAGAACAAGTTAGTGGTTCATTAGCAGTAAATGTGTTAACTGGAATGCCGTTTGAAAAATGAGCCATAGAACAGCATTTAAGTACTCAGATTAAAGGATTTATAATGTCAAGTTTAACACAGAAATTATAGATAGTATTACATTGCCATGAGTAACAGCACCTTTAATCTGACTTAGCAAAAGGATTTACTGCACACGGTATGATTTTCACTATTAGACAACTATAAATCTATCTGGTATCAAATGTCTCTATCGGCCACGTAGGGGTGTCAACACACACATGTGCTGTGCGAGCACTCCTAGCTGGATGTGCTCACATACATGTAGGAAGATGTAGAATTGGATTCTGTAAAACTGGACAGCATCTGCTGCAGAAAAGCCTTTTAGCAATTCCTGCCTTGAGCAAACAGATCTTAGGGAGTCCACTGCAGCCACTGTTTAAATTTTCCTGACATGGAGCCATAAGGATGTCCTGGAAGCATGAAGAGATGCAAGGGAATCCCCCTAGGAACTTGGCAGGATCACCATGCTGACAGCATAATTTTCCTGGACAGAAGTGTGTAGTTACACACTGCTCAACAAAGCATAGCTCTGCTTACACAAACCACCCATACAACACACACATAGTAAAGGCAGCTCTTCCCAGAAAGGATTAGTTGATAGAGCACACACTTGATGGTTATTCCTCATGGGAACAGATACATCATGAGCATATCATGTTGGCTGTGCTGCTCAGAATCTCTACAGGAAGTATAAAATGGGTGGCTTTACAACAGGCTCAGTTTGCAGGCTGTGGAGTTATCAGCAGTTGCACAAAAGACATATTTGAGACTCAAAGTTATGTTAGTCTTTCTCTCTCAGAAACCATTTGGTGTTCCTTAATGGTGTTCACTCCAGCTGCACATGGAGCTCTGGTTATGCATGTACCAGAGACTTATACACAAGCACAATTATATTTTCTTTCTTTTCTTCTTCTTCCGGTAGCTCCTAACTCTCTCCTTGCCTTTTGTTGCCTATAGCATTGTTCAGGCACTGCCAATAGTCTCACGCTCATCTAAAATCTCCTGAGATGAGAATATATCCTCCTGTATATATTAAGGCTGTCTACCTCCAAGTTTTTACCCTTTATTCCATCTGTTATTTTTATTGTTGAGTCATTTCCATAACACTTTGCATCATAGATTTATTCCTGAGCATTCTCATAAACTGTAAAGTGATAACTCGCTACTTAACATTTTCCAGATAATTTATGAATACATTGAACAGCAGAGTCCCAAGTGAGCTCTCCAGTGGAATTCTGTCAGTAACTGTCCTTCTCTGTGAAAACTGACCACTTACTGTTTCCCTTTGTTTCCCTCCTTTTCACCAGTTGCTAATCCTGAGGAATACCTTCCATTTAGCCCATGACTAATCTTCAAGTTTTTGTTTCTCTAAGAGTCTTTGGTGAGGGATTTTGTTGAAAGTCTGTTGAAAATCCAGTCACACTGTATCAACTGGCTGTGTTATCCATACACATATTGATGTGATCTAACAACTATAAAAGATTTTGGGGCATGACTGCTGTACAAAAGTTAATCTTGATCTTCTTCTTATATGATACTGATGTTTTGTTACAGTCTCTATTACCTGACACAAAAATAAATTCCCAAGCCTGCAATAACTAGCTCTGCAGGAACTTTAGTGAAGATCAATGTTTCATTAATCACACTTTGTTTCTCTGGCTCTGTGGATGCTTTAAACCAAAGCACCATTACTGTGCCTCACATATCAGTTCTCAGATAACTTGGTTAAATATCATCTCACCTTTGAAATATTTTCTCATCTCCATCTGCTAAAATGTCCTAACATTTTGTCTGTTATACTGATACCATAATTTGCAAAAAACTTACCAGTTCCTTGCCTTTCCAGACTGGCACTGGTGCAAGCCTTCTGATGTGTTCTTTTGAGTAAAAATCAAAGTAGGTTTATTTTCGTTTTTGTTTTAAATTAATGTTTGTCTCTGAGGTCTCTTTTTAAATTATCTCTGCCCTTTCTATCTCTCTCCTTCAATTTTGCTTTCAGATTTAGTACAGTACCCATTTTCCCTTGGCCTGGGAAAACTTTGATAATTCAGGGGTTACTGTAGCTTTGGGAATTAATTCAGTGTTCCAGAAGGAGGTTGGTTATTACTGATCCATGCACAGACCTAAGAAAGCCAAGTTCCTTACTGAAAATATCCTTCCTTATGACCACATTAATTTCTTTCTTCAGGTATATTTTACCCCACCCTAAATAGTGTCATATTTTCACAATAAAAAACTTACAGGAAAGCAAAACATCTACCAAAAAGGCCATTCTGTGCTCAGTACTGTAAGTATGAATGTATTATGCAGTGACCTTCAAACCAGCAAGGCCTGATCCTGCTCCCAGTGCCGCTGAGGGAGTTTGCTGCAGGCTCTCTCCCTCAGAACAGGACCCTCTTACAGCTGGGCACAGGAGCATCCTCATCAATAAACAACAAGTGAATCTTTTGTTACTGCATTGATTTCAAGACTTTTTCAACAATAAGGAAGGATGTCTAATGGTTATATACCTCTAAAAATAATATCTTCCAGACGTTCCTTCCTTTCTTTCTCTCTACATGTTACATATGGATGTATGCATGGATGCATGACTGTACTAAAACCAAATATAAGTTTCTGCCTTTTTTTATTATTTTCATTCCTCACATGAGAGCAGAACTTATGCCCCAATTTGAAAAAATGCCTAAACCTAAAAATGAATTAAACACACATAAAGTTCTCTTACTGGTCGGACCAAAACCATAAGGGTTGCATTCTGTATTCAATTACACAAGTCTTACTCCCATTGGAGTCAGGACTGGAGGGCAGAATTCAGCCTGAAATTGTAAACAAGAAAAATTTGAACTGAATCTGGTCTTCCCTTAATATGCACCAGTATGAACCAAGATACTGTTGAATATAAGGTCTCTTATTTGGGAAAAAAGGGCAAGAAGGAAAAAAAAATCAGTGAGAAGTTGGAGAAAGACTTCTTCAGGATAAAATATGCTGTCTAGGTGCTCTGGCACAAAAAGATTTGTTGAAGTGAGGAAACCTCAGTTTTTAGACTCCCAAATGAGCTTGTTTTGACTTATTTTTTTCTGCGTAGATATCTTAGTAATTCATCTCTGCAGCCACATCTCCTGTACTGGTCTGCAGTTTTCTCACCCTTCTCTGGGTGAGGAGCTCAGACCAGCTCCATCCTTGACACCCAAAATAAGTGGGACAGCAACTGACAGTGATTTTCTTGCACTTTTTTCAAGGTTTGAGAGTTGCTTGTGCTTTCCTCATGGAAGCTGTGGCTTTCCTTTTTTTTCTTAGTGCTTTTTTCTCAGATGGCATTGTCTCTATGCCATAACCCAAGCTTGTAATCTCACAAACTGCTTTACTTTTTGGTGAAGACCTTATCACATTGTTGAGTACAGCAGGAATTTGAACAAAGGGTGCACAAAAAATATAGATGTGCCAGGAAGATTTGCAGTGCACCAAGTTGTGCTCTGTTCTCTGCACGGCTCTACAGCTTGGGAAGCTTCCTTGGTTAAATTGACTCACAAGCTGAGCAAGTCTACATGAGAAATCCACTGCATGGCTCCAGAAAGAGGGTCCAAAACCAGAATTAGAATGTGGTGTTTCAAGGAGTTATGTACATGTAGCTAAGGTACAATTATAATAAAACAGAAATTATATGAGAAGCATAGCCCAAGACAAGGCTGACATTCACTGAGTTGCCTCAGAGGATGCTGTACAGACAGTTGCCATTTCAGTGTGCGAGTGGCCTTCCTGTGTCATAGAATGGAGCCATTGTTGGCAGTGGCTGAAAAAAGTGCAGTGTGTGGGCATGAGTCCCCGAAAGACAGAGCTGGGAAAAACAGGGACTTGCTAGAGAAGGCTCTTCAAAGAACCTACTCCAAACTGCTGATGAAGTCAGTGGTTCAGAAAAACCCTCTTGTGAGTTGTGGCAAAATGTATTTTTCCATTTTTGCCATTTCACATGTGAACAGATGTAACTGATAGAGTATTTTCCAAACAGAACGTTATCTGAAGCTTAGTAAGGATGTTAATAACACTTGAGGGTCTTGATGAAATTTGTTATTTCAGCTTGCAGTACAACTTAATATTTCTGTTTTTAAAAACCAGCTCTGTTAGAACCAAAATTTCTGATGGTCACCTCTGTCTCTCATGAAAAACATTTGGGAGACTTTGCCGTGTTATATACTGCCTGGTTTGCTTGGGCTTAGGATCCCTAACAGACAGTACCATCCTCTCTCCCAGTGAAACTTGACCTTCTGGCCCAAATAACTCATCTGATCTCAGCTGCTACAATATCTTAGAAATAAATAGGACTGTACTAGCCATGCAGTGATCCTAATCTGTGAAATCTTTATATACCCAGCTTCATTCTGACATTAGAGAGGGTCTAGCAACCATGCAAAAAAATCTTAGCTATCTCTAACATGTGATAAAAAATGTAATAAATGTAGAAATTGATGAAATGAGGAGCAAATGACTATGGGCATTGTTAGGCAATGCACAGGTTCAGGGAAGATGAACTTTTCTTTTTCAGAAGTTCCAAAACTACCCCTAAAAGTTTAACTGGCAACAAGAGAGCAGGCTCTAATCCTGGGATTTTAGTCCTGGAAATACTGAAAGAAAAAATGCTTCAAATAAGAGGTGACTGTAGAACTGCAAGTCAAGGGTTAATTTTTCTTTTCTTAGGGAAGCAGTAAAAGCTGACTTTTTCCATTCTGTGTTATCTGTGGCATTATATGCGGCAGCTGCAACCTATTTCTATTCCTAAATTCTGATCGTTTATTGCCATTGTGGGAGATGAAGGATTTGGTCCTTGGTCAAGAGTTCCAGGTGTCTGAGAGATTTGCAAGAGCTGTGAAAAAGGGGAAAATGACACAAAAAATATGACATTTCTGGAAATATCATTTAGATTTTGGTCAACAGGGAATAGGAATGGGTGGTTCAGGTCATCTGCTGAACTGGCATTTCAGTACTTGGGCAAGCAGAGAATAGAGCAGACAGACTTGTCAGAGTCATGGGTTAAATTATTGCCTTGAATTGTGGAGCCATCCACAACTTCAGCTTACAGGTCTAAGTAGATGTTTAGTTCTCTCCCATCTAACTAAGCTAGCTGTTTTCATTCTCAGTTATTTTGTGTTTTATTGCTAGCCCTGGAGAGCACAGATAGTTTTTTCACACTTGAAACTTTGTGCAGTCACTCAGGGAAGTGCAGTGTATCCACAGTGGAAGTGGAGCTGAGGTATTATCTTCCAGCTCCTGAATAAATCTGGTCAGTACGGGTGCAAGTCTGCTCAGATATACTGGGTGGAGTCTCAGCTGCACAAAAGAGAGAGAAGTGCACACAGAGATTAGAATTTCTCACTATGTCTACTTAATTGAACTATCTTTTCCACAAATCTTTTGCATTTTCTCTTCTCTTTTCAAACTCACAATTATCCACATTTTAAGGCAAAATGCCATACTATGATTATCTATTCTATTATCCTCCTTTTTCCACATAAGTCAAAGAACATCCTTGAATTAATTCCTTTTTCTAGTCTTACAGCTGTGGTTGAGCTGAATATACCTTTTAGAGAAATACCCAATCTTAGCATTTTCTCATGATGAAAAATACACTGCAGTCCTGACTTGCTAATTCCCAATGCCTAATTACCCACAATGTTAAAAATACAAGCCTTATGTCTAGTCTGAATTATTCTTACTTCTGTTTCCAGGTGTTGGATCTTATCATATCTTTCTGCTAGACTGAACAACTGCACATTCTTCAAAGTATGCTTCCCCATGTAGATAACTACAGATTTGAGAAAATCTGCTCTTTTGACCTTCTTTCTGATGGGTTCAAAGGCTTACCTCTGCTGCTTGGTAGCAATGCCCAGATTCACATTTGAGCAAGTAGCTCAAGCCAAGCTGGTAGTGCTGCACAAGGCCTTTCCTTGCCTCTGCCTCTCATCTCTTAGCTCCATGCTTCATTGTGGCAGAGGCAAGCACAAGCCTGCAGCTCTCCAGCCATCCTTTCCCACACCAGGGATGTTTGCACAGGGACAGACTTGTGTGTGGACATGCTTCTGAAGGCAAGGAGGAAATAGCTGTGCTGTTTATTCCTCAGCATGTGCATAAAACAGAGCAAACTCCAGGCTCTAATTGTGTAGATGGCTTTATTAGCTAAGGAGACATGTCACAACTTTTTATCTCCACCTAGACTTTGGGCCTACCCTTTTGCAATGTTTTTTACAGGAATATTAAGAGGGGAAAAGTTGCGGTTATACAGTCAGTAGCAGTGAAGCTCAAAAATTTCAGATCTTCTAAACCACCACAAGAAGAAGTTATTGCATTAGAGTAAGTAGTAGATTTACCCCAAATTAACCACAGAAACTTAGGCAAAATATGGCATCCAAGCTATAGATGATCAAGACTCCATATTCAGATGTGAACCGATCAAGTGAATAACACAACTTTACCACCATTTATAATATTTACAGTCATTTTTGCAGCTTTTCTCTTTGTTTTCTACCTCTTTTCTGAACCCTCTAGGATTTTTTGTAATATCTTCCTTAAGGTGTGGACAGCAGTGTTGGACTCTAACAGCAGATGGTCCAATATCAAGACATTATTACCCTCAAGTGTTTTGTTATTTATTTCATTAAATCATACCTTTACTCACAGAAGCCACGATGGCTACTCAGAAGCAACATATATTCAGGTGTGCTGAATGACTGCTATTTCTTCTTTTATTTGAAATACTGCCTGATAATCTTACAATCTGGAATTTCTTTCTTTTTAATATGACATGTATTTTCTTTTAGATAAAGAACATTTCTCATTGGAATTGAAGCATGCGTTTGACTGTTCTAGCTCTCTATGCAGTGCAGATGTTTGTATATTAGTGATCTGCTTTTATTCTTATTTACCACTTTTCAGTCTTTCTTTTATATGACAACTTCATCAGAAGGTGATTAGGTGATTTCTATGTGTAGCAATTTAAAATATGACAAAGTTGGAAAAAATTCTAGTGCAATCCTACTCAGTGAAAATTTCCCACTTATAGACTTCAAGAGCCATGAAGTGATGGTTAACTTACATAATATGTAAAACATTTATTTTATACAGTTCAAATCTTCTAAAAGCACATTGAATGATTTATTACATCAACAGTACTGTTGCAAAGCAAAATTTTATGTTCATCAGGTAGTTTGATATATCTTTCTGTCAATAACTACAGTTGATCAATACTCATTAAATTATCGTGTTTAATTCTTCAAAATAAGAGAGGGTTCACCCCAATACTGCTATATATAAGCAGGACTGTAACTAGTAGTATTTTGTATATGATTTTTCATCATAGTAATGTTAAGCTTTACTAGTACTTATTTAAGTCTGAGCTAGGAATTATTGAGATCTTCTGCAGCCAGGCTGAGAAGAAGCTTCTAAATACTTAGCTTATTAAACAATTTTAATAATCTGACTTTAAGGTTTTTATGGCTCTCTCCAATATAGTGAAAGTAGTGTATCTTTTAAATAAAATTGCTTCATTCTTTATCCTTTGCTGAGATTTTCTTAGTGGCTTGAAGGTTGAGATCTTAAGTGGAAGGGAGAGAGGTGCAAGGGAATATTAGCAATAGCTATGTATTTGCATGTACAGAGTATTTATGAGTGCAATAGTACTCAAAGGAATGGATATTACTGGAATGCATATGACTTACCATACGTATCCATAGCATGGTGATACACATGGGGAGAGAGTGTGTGCATGTGTATGAGCAAGACCCAGCATGAGAGCAGGGCATGAGCCAAAGAGGGAGGCAAAGCACAGTATTGTCCTCAGCCAGGACAGAGGAGCTGGGCCACTCTCTGTTAGTAAGGCTGCATCTCTGGGAAGTGCTGGTCACTGGCATAGAGGATTAGGGAATGTGGTGTCTTTGATTCAAACAGCTGGAGCTTATAAAACTTCACGATCTTCCAGGAGAGAGCTGCCATAAACAGCATGCGCACTGTGCCCCTTTTTTACTAGGGAGCTGTAAAGGTGGGTGAGGGTGCTGAGCCAGCCAAGGAAAAGGCAAGTGATGAGAAGGGATCTCTGACCATTCATCCTTATCTTCTGAATCCTTTGCTGTGAATGCTTGACCTGAGCAGCTGAGAAACATTGAGACAATAGCTCAGGAGTACCAGTCTTTGATGCTTTTCCACTCCACTCATAGTGCTAGATGTATGCTAGATGTATGTTTTCGTTCTACTTTTTAGCAGTGGCCTCAGTCTACTGCTGACTAGTTTGTCCAGTCCTGGATTCCTTCAGCCACCTGTGGTGGTTGGGCCAGCACTCTAGGACAGGAGCTGTTCCATTCTTGGCAAATCAAACTCCATCACTGGATAATGACCTGCTTAAACAACCAAAATTCAAGATGAAGTAAATTTCTTGCAGTCACTTTTGTATCTCATTATACATACCTTTCATATCTAGTCCCTGAATCATATCTCATACAGCCAATGTGAGAAGCCAATGTCATTAATATCTAGTGCATCTACATGTGCAAGCATTCATGGAGCTCTGGCTAGAGGGGTCTGCTGAGTATCATCAGTTCTGATCTTTTGCCATTGGTCAGAGTAGTCCAGCATACTACAGGGACATCAGAAGCCACCACACTCTACCCAGTTACCTCTGTAGTAAACCAAATAATTTCTGCTTGACTAGAGTGTAATTTCCTTAAAAGTATCAAATTTTTATCTGAAGATACTAGGAATTTGTATAACTTGGAGAAGAGCTATGGGTTTTGGTTTTATACATAGTTTCTTGCTTAGCTGACTTTGTCCACTTCCACCTGAAATCCCAGTTTCTTGTTCAGTCTGCCTTCACTATGTTAAAGAGCTCTTTAGTACCTGGCTTTCTTCCTCTAGTAAAATTTGTCACCTCAAACTATTGCATCCAAAACAAAATCCATCAATAGAGGCAGGAAATTATCAACACCTTTGTCTTCACTCTCAGCAGAGGACAAAAGACAAATTGAGCATGGACATTCAAACAATAAAATCTGTTGAGCAATTGGACTTCTGCACTGAGATGAGGGCTGATGTCCTGCCCTTGGAAATATTGAAGGATCACTGTCATGCTGAAAGTTACTCTCACTGGAACAAAGTGCCTCACTTTCAAGCGCGGCTGGCCTCAGAAGTCTTACATGCACAGAAGCATCATATAAATATACATATATGTATATATATTATATATATAGTGGAAGATAATTCAGCTCTATCTCATATGGCTGGTATAATTTTAATTGCATGGTAAAACATGAGAGTATTTCTAGAAGCAAAAGATTCTTGAGAACACCTGCCTCCTTATGTTCAGTGTATAAATTTGTTCACTTTCAATATGAGCTGCTTATTAAGGAATCTCAGCTAGGAAGTCTAAGAACTGACTTCACAATCTGATGAATCTATAGACTTACTTGACTTTAATTTTTTTTTTGTTTGTTTTTCAGAATTCTGCTAAGTCCTAGCAAAAATCATTAAAAAGTGCTGCCCCATATTTTACAGGGGAAACTGGTTTCAAAGCCTTTCCCAAAAGTAGCAAACTCATTCCTGTAGTTTGCCTTATTTAAACCAGGTTGGACATGGCACTTCAGAATATCCTGTAAAAAATAATCCCATACGTTCATGAGGAAGAGCAGAGAATATAGCTGAGCTCTTGCTTTTAAAGTTTTTCAATATCACCCTGAGGTCACAGAGGTCTATGGAATGTCTTTCATATTGTAAATCAGAAAAAGAGGAAAAAAGCAACAAAAATGTAATTTCTCAAATGCTTCTTTATAATGAAACACTGGCTGTTGCAGCACTGGGAACTCCCAACAGCTTCAATAGTCCCCACATTGGGGGATGGAGCTGCACCCAGAGCATCGGTCATTCAGTAACCAGCAAAGCCTCCACAGCACCTGCAAATGGCCATAATTCCCACTTTTCAAGGATTCCTGTATCTTTCAAAATGCCAGGACTGTACCTGAACTCATAATGACCTCTGCAGGAGACAGGAAACTGTCAGGGAATTTCAGTGCACTGCCAGGTGTGCTGGGAGATGAAGGGTTAATCTGATCAGAGACCAGGGACTTCAGTATTACGGTTCATGTTTGTTCACAGCTTGGCCAGAATGGACTATCCATCACCACAAATACACAGTAAATACAGACACACACATATATATATTTGTATTCATGTACGTACACATATACATGCACTAACATGTGTGCATGTTCTTACACTATGCACAATACAGATTTTTGAATGTACTAAGACTATCTAGTATACATAAACATCCACTTCTAACTTATAAAGGGCCAAAGTTGAGTCATAGGTGAGTCTTTTCCCCACTGCTTTCAGAACTGATTTTCACAATCAGATCTGCAGCTCCACATAGTGCAGACCTGCATTTTCTCTGACTGCTTTACATGGAAGTAACACTCAGAAACTCCTAGGTCACTTTTGGTCTCTGTTGAACAATGTAAGCTTGTTAAAAAAATGAAAGTCTTTCTGCTGAGAAATGCAGTGCAAACGGCAAATAAGGAATGCACAGCAGCTCAATGAGGGCTGGGCTGGGCATGGCAAGCGGCTCCAACTCAGAAGGAGGAGGAGAGCTCCTTCCCAGGGGAGCCAGTCCTGGCTCAGACATCTCCCTGTGCCCCAGAAAGAATTTTCTCTGCGGTGAGAGTGCATGTGTTGATTACATTTCTCCAACTTCCCCAGCCATTGCACCCCATCAGCTCCATAGGGAGGGGCTTCTTCCCTCCCTCCTCTCCCTGACTGGGCTTTGTACTTGGGCACAAGTGTAAAACTTCTTTAGGCACAGCCACAGCTGCACTTGGGAAATATTTCTCTCAAATGCCGAAATAGACATCACAAATAGGTAGAGAAATCAATGGAGGACAGCAAGCTGCAGAAAGGAACAACTCACATTGCCAGGAGAAATAAATTATTACATATCTCCATTCATCACTGGGTGATTTTCTTCTTATAAAAAACGCAACATCTTATTGCTGATCGCTTTCAAGTCCAGCTACATACAGCCTGAAAAGCAGTACCGGGAAGTACCAAATTCTTCCTTTTCAGCGGTCCCTGGGTGGGTTCCTACTCGCTCTCGCAGGCTTTCTCTGTAGTACGGCTCCTCTGGCAGTAGAGGGCACTTAGAATATGGACAAAGCATAAAGAAATGCCTTCTGAAACTTCCTTCAGAAAGCTTTTGTTTAGCTGTGTGAAACCTTCAATGCTGTTAAATGCTCCCCAGTTTAAAATAAGATTTTTAGCAGTGTTTGACTTTGGAGATTATTCAATATCTCTGCTTTAAACAAAATTAAAAAGTTAATTTTGCTTTCTGTTCGAGTCAATTTTTAGCATTGCAAAAAGTCTATTTAGCTTTATGGGTTTTGTCTGCTGTACTATCAGCAAAGCAGCAATATTTTATTATTTGCTGACACTAGGAGTAAAGGAAATAATTTTTTCCTTAGAAAATGGTGAAAATAATTTAGTAATATTTTAGGTTATTCTGGGGTCAAGTGAACCCATTCCAAAATAGGGAAACTCAATTATACAAGCGGTACAGAAGAAAGACACTGCAATGAAAACTTAAGAAGTGGAAAAATATGCCCCATTACTACACTTTAATTCTTCTAGGACAAATATGAAGCTTACATGAGAGCTCATAGTAGGACTATTTCTTCAGGCTGTTAATCTCTCTTATCTCCCCTGAAGCACTTAGAAAGATTTGGACCTTCAGGGGACATGTGACATCATCAATATTTGGATGTGAATGTTACAGCTCTGCTCATAGGCAAAAGATACATTTCAATTACTCCCATTAATAAATTGTACTGTTGAAGTGAAACAGACTGAATTGCACCACTGTACAAACTTCAGCAATAATCCTATAAACTTAAACTCAAGAGAATTGTCCTTAAAAGTCAGTAACATTTACTGATTTGAGGTGCTTATTTTGGGATCATACTTGCATGACATATTTTCCGCCACTTATGGTAGTTGTAACAGTAATTGGTGGGAAAATTATGTCATATCTGTTATATGAGAAAACATAGGGACCAGATCCTGTAAAGCAGGACAAAATAGGCAGAAATCTTCTCCTCCTGTAGCTATTTGAAGGTGTTGGATCAGGTCCATAAGTGGAATAAACTGATGTAGCTCCAGTGACTGAAATGAAACTGCAGATTTAGAGCAACTGAGGAACTGGTAAATTGTCTGTCAAAACACGGGAATCAAACAGTGTGGGTGGGTTCTGGTTATATTAAATTACTGTCAGTGTTCACAGAGAACACACTTTAAGAACAGGACAAGGAGCGGACCTTGTTTTCTAAATCTTCTTTCATATATAGTAACGCAACATTTAAGTGGCTCATTATTTTTGTTTGGCCTAATTTGTGGTATCACTGGCAGTACTCCTACAACTTGTACAAAACCAACAGATTAATATTTTTGCAAGCATAAACTGGTGTAGATGTATTTATTTATATGTGACAATAATATCAGCAGAGAAATTGATTTAGCAAGGCCAGATATAGAGCAACCAGCTTACTTTTTAGACTCAGTTAATTAAATTCTCCTAATGACACATTTTTAGGGAGTTTCAGCAGGGATGGGGTCTCTGCTTACCAAAATCCCATCTTTGTGGTCCTTTGGCTCAGCTACCAATAGATAGTGCAGAAATAGTGCTTAGCAGATCTTCCTCAGTTCACAGCACAGCTACATCTAATGTATCCATCCTACAATAGGATATTCCCAATGCCATCTAGCTGGATGCAGGATTCCTGCACTCCTACCATGTAGCTAGCAAGAAAGCAGACTAAGATGAGAAGTAGGGTTGCCCACCACCAGGAAAAGGATCTGCCAAGAGGACAAAAGTTTATCCTATCTTATTTGTGTAAGAGGTTCTGGAAAATCTGCTACACCTGTCCTTGGAGCAGCTGCTGCTGTTACCCCTTCACACAGTGTTTGCAGTTCCTGCCCACGGTGTTTTTGTATCTAAGGGGAGCATCTTTCTTCTTACATGTTGATTCTATGAAAAAGATAGCACCAGCACCTTTTGTGTATCTTGGGAATCAAAGGCATTCTGTGAAGCGGAAGTAACTGCCATGCATACAGCAGAAACCAAGCACTTATTTTCCTCTCCATTTCCAAAGGCTGAAGGAACATGTTAATTACCTAAAAACACTCCATTTGACGACTAGAACAAAAAGAGAAAGCAACCAGAGGAAAGCAAGAACCCAGCTTTTGTCAGCAAGGTATCAAACTGCGACAGTGGTTTGTGAATGTTCCCCCAGATAAGTAAAACTCCTTACTCCATTTTGCCCAGACTCTGAATGCTGCTTATCACATGGTTAAGATTCAACTCATAAAAACATGTCTCAGCAATTGGAATTTACCCTTTGACCTTCGTTCCCCTCCCCTTTGTCCCCCTGCTGTGATGAACAAGCTTTGTCTTCACTAAACACCACTGTTACACTGGTGAAAACTGCTTTTTGCACAAGTTCAAAAACTCAGCAAACAGCAGGAACAAAAGGATATATAGATATAAATATATGTAGTTGTTGTGTTGTATCTTTACTGCACCCAGAGAAACATCAGAATTTAATGGGTTTTGCCATATATTTGGCAAATGTTTCTGTGCAATGATGCATCCTGCAAAAGCAGGACAGAGGAGCAGTGAAGTATTCAGTAGGGTGAAATATTTCTTTTAATTTAAAAACTTTCTTGAACTGTGCATAGGTATGTGCATGACTGTGTGGGGCTAGAAATAGGTATCATCCTGCTCCTGGTCTCTAAACTTCTAGATGGGGTCACTGTAGAGGAACAACACAGCTGCTTGTGCTGGTTATTTGATGACATATGGTAATAGCTACAGTGTTCAGAGCTGAATGTGACACACCACAGCATCTTAAGCAAAATAAACCTGCTAGCCTTTCCCCCCACCACTGCATTTAAAAAAAGTGTTTTTCTTTTTTGTGGTGAAGAGCCATTATTAGCTGTGGAAAAAAAAAAAATTACAGTTGAGTGTTTCAAGTGCTTGGTTTCTCAATATCTGTGTGCATGTGAATAAAAACTAACCAGATAGGCGGGTCTGTTTTAGGAAATAGGGTACTTCATACACATGAACCAACATATGAGTACACACATGTTCAATATTAAACCAGCTTTTACGTAAAAATAATACCCTCAGACTAGTAGCTGAGCCAAGTGTTAGTCTACCAGGCATACAAGAATGGTTTGTGGTGCAATCTGAGGATAACTCTGCTGCACAATTATGAGATTATATCCTCTTTAGAGGGTATAATTATGCTTTCTCTATATATCTTATTTAGAAGCATAATGCTTCTCCCCTAATAGCAGACAAGCTAGTACAGTGTTTTTTGCTTCCAGCACACAAAATGCTATAGACATAGAGAAAGCTTTTGAATGCAGGATCTTTGGGCTGCAAAACACAAGGCTGGACTCCTGATACATACCTGAAAAAATTCCTAAAAATAAAAAAAGCTACACCCTCTGTGGCCTTTGGTGATGTGAAGCTATGTCTTACAAGAGTTAATCCAAATTTTTCACAGACATCTTAGTAATGACTTCAGGACAACTTAAATTAAACATGTCAGTCAGTGGCATCAGAATTTTTCTTAACCATAATAAAATTGAAGGCATCGTTTTAAGCAAAATCTATTTTGTATTTAGGACAATTACCTACCAATATAATGGATACAGATTGAGGGGCTATAGAAGAGGTGCTAATAAGGCAGTGGAATGTTTTATCCAGAAGGTGATCCATAGTTTAGTTTTTTCTTTCCAGTTTCATTGCACTATTTAATCTTTCCAAGCTTAGATCAAATGATTGCTCATTTTGGATGATAAAGTTTATTGCTACTGTCTGGTATGTGTAATGACTACTTAATAATATGCACCATGATAAGGCAGTAGCTCTTTTTAGTTTGTTTTCAAAGGTGGTAAGGAGTCTCACTGCTACATGCTTTTTCACAGAGCTGAGGCTGCTATAAACCTAAAGATAAATCTGCAAATCTATGTGACTATTCTTTATCATTGTCACTAGCTTGGTGGTGGTCTGCCATTTTTCTTGAAAGCTGGGCACCAACTGCTGGCCAGAAGTATTTTTCACTGAATTTTTTGTACTTTAAATAAACTACTGCTTCAAGAACTGCCAAGTGTTCCTCATTCATCTTCAGGACACAGAGCTTCATGTATATCTTCGCAAACCTTGACTCTGTGAAATGTTTGTCTCATCTCTCTGCCATTTATAGCACTCTTTGAACTCACTTCTGGTTTATTGATGGCCTTGACTAAATTAATGCAGATGTAATTTTTTTTAAAGGTTTACACTCTGACTAATTTTATGCAAAATGAATCCTCATTTAGAGAAGCTCCTCCTCTTGTTGTAAAAGGTCTTTCTGGTTTCATAGAGTAAACATTGCTGAAAGCATGGAAGGGGGGTATTGTTGTTTCCTTTGGCATGTCTCTTCTTATAGTGGTAGAAGAATATGCATCTGCTTTTCCCTGTGGAGGGGGAGATAATATGATAACCTTCTGATTATATACATAAGCGGGAACTGATCAGCTTCTCTCGTGGTTCGTTTTTAAGGGCAAGTTCCAGTTGGATTGTGCTAATGCACATATTCATGAATCTCTCCAAACAGGATTCACTGCTCTCCAGGGAACTGTTGAAGTATGCATCATTGTTTCAATGAAGTATCTTCATTATAAAACATAGGGACTATAAAAGGTGAATACCATTTGCCTGAGCCTAATATAATCTCTAGTTTGACTTTCTCCCACTATAGTGATTTTTTAACAGAATCAGAGAGAATAATATGAGACAATTTGAAGTGAAATATTATATGAAATTAGATACATGTTCCTTGATGAACAGAATATTTTATTTTCTATTGTTTTATTGAAATAAGGAGAAATTAATAGCAGTGGAATAAAAATGATCATTAGGATCCTACAGCCAACTCAAAGCACCTCAGTGGGGATTGTTGGCCTATAGAAGTACAGAATTTCCTACTTTACTGCATTAAAACAAGTAGGTATAATAGGTTGCAATGCTTAATAAAATCAAATGTTTCAATTTTGGGAAAGAAAGCAGATGCTGGAATCTACTGAAATCAATCACAAAAATGATTTTTCTCATTGCAAAGAACAGGATGACATAAACGTCTCTATAGGTTTTAAATTAGTTGTTACTTCTTTTTTTTTTTATTGTATAGTTATTTTAAAGTGTCCTCAACTTTTGCTTATTATAAAAGGCACATTAAAAATAGCAGTTACCTCTACATTTAAATATTGGGAAGGAAAAAAAGAATGTAGTATTAAATGAAGAGCCTGCTTAAGTCAGGAAGCATTACAGTGAAGAAGCACAATCACTTTCCTATAAGCAAATATATATATATATATCAGTTTATATACATATATATTTATATTTATATATTTATATATATACACACTATATATTGTGATAATATGAGGGTTATATAATAAATGAGGGTTTTTGAGTTCAACAAATGTCTTACAATAGAAAAGTTTTTTTGTAGCCTACAACAGTCTAGGCAACACATAAACAAGGAGACAAGCATGATCTCTGCTCAAAGAGCTTGTGGTCTGAGAAGGTTACAGACAGCTCTGTTCAGCTAGATCTAATACAGTATGTAGGTTGAAAGTCTAATAGTAAAATAATACTGGAAAGTTTTATTTTTTAGGTTCATATTCTACAAAAATTAACACGGCATTCAAGGTAAAATACTGGCAAAGATATTTAGGTCTAAATGGTCTTGTGGCTTCAGATAGCTTTGTGTTTACATTAGAAAATACATTGTATTTTAATGTATTTTCACGTTGTAAAATTCATGCCTGTGTATAGGAGCAAAAACATGGCCTATGGTCCACTTAAATTCCACTCAAGCTGCATTTGGAAAGCTTAAGTGGGGCTTATATTGTGAATAGGACTTTTCCTGGCACTTTGATCTGTGATGGATTTCTCTTGTTGTAGCAGTGGTGACACAAGTCATGTGTTCTATAATGACACCAGATTTATGAAAACCTGTCATGGTCAAAAGCAGTCACATGCACATGGAAAAAAAAATCTGGTGCTACATCATCAGCAATATTTGAAGAATTACACATATTTCACAGTTTGGTTCAACGTCACCAGGTCTCTGACAGCAGATAGCTGACATTTGTAGTATGACTGGGAGTTTCCAGCCATCCCCTCCTCCTCCTCCTCCTCCTCCTCCAAATTCTGCTTAATTGAGTATGTTGGCAACCAGACCTTGAATTATGCTTTGCTGTCATCCACTTCCTTTGGAAAGGCAAAACATCAATATGAGTTTCTATACCACTTTCTTCTGTGATTGGTATCTTCAGTGACAAACTGGTGCCTGCAGAATGTATCCATACTTGAATAATGTGATAATATCCTAGAAATCCTGTCCAGGAGAGGGAATCATTCATCACAGAGTGTGGGAATATAATATACAAATTAATATACCATATTCATATATATTACCATAGTTAATAACTTATTTCTAGTTTATATAACATACTCTTTAAAATATATATAAATGGATATTAAATATTTTCTATATATTATTCTTATAGTATAGAATAGAAAAACATGTAAATTAATATATTGTATACTGTATTATTACAATGCAATGCATTATGATATATGTAGTGTATATGTTTATATACCTAGTATCAATAATAATAAATTATAGAATATTATATTTCTTTTTATTTCAAGACCAATTGTAAGTTTTCTACTATTTCAAACTGACTATTTAAATTTGAAATTGCTCTCTTTCTTCCAGCAGATGTTAGATTGTATTTCTTTCTGTTTCTGGGCAGATAGGAAAAAAATCATATGTGAAGAAACCTCTCTGGTTTTGTATGTCACAAATAGGAATTGGCTTTGGGGGAGTGTCCTGTCTGTGAATGTCCACACTTTATGTCATGCTTGGAGCACCATGTTTGTATAAAATTCAGTAACAAAGTTATACATGGGACAGGCCAATGCTTTGTCTTCTATAATTTTATTGAGTATTATTCTGTGACTTTTAGAAGTTTATATCTATACATGTCCTAGTACTCTGCAGTAGCCCATCCTCAAAGTCTTGAGTAGGTACATAGGTGAGAGAAGTTAAAATTGTTTACAGACTGTCTCCTAAGAAAATTACATCATTAGAATCAAATCAGAATAAGCAAAATATATTTTTAACACGGGCCTAGAAATCTTGTTACCTAATACTTGATGTATACTGAGTTAACTGCATATCAGTGCTTCACCTACATGACTGAGAGAGGTCTTGTTTTTCAGCAGTTTTTGGAAAGACTCCAACCTGCTTGGATCAAGATATAGGTAGAAAACTATCCCTAGAGACAAAACAGGGAGTTGCAAAGGCAGCTGATTCATCTGCCTCTGAAAATGGCAGGTTATGGAAATGACCTTTGAAGGAACTTTAAGAGAGGAAAACAAATGACTAAACTTACTAAGAAGTAGTTATGGAGATCCATGGAAATGTTGGTAATTATCACAAATGTCTAATGTTAATTTTGCATTTTTCCCCCTATGTATGTCTCATGTTCAGTAAAAAATAACATACAAATAAGTGAAGATTTTCATTACCAAAGGAATGATAGAACAATATAATTATCATATCAGGTGACACAGCATTTTGTAGTAAACCAGTATATCATTTATGCCATTACTGTTCTCTTTTTTTTTTCAATAAAATCTCCTGTTTTTAAATGAATATATCAGAGTAGCTTGTGAGATACCTTTTACATAATATGATGGGCACCATATAAAGATTCACATGCCTTCAGACATAGATAGGACCCAAACACTGTTGGTATGGTTTTCTGGGTGAAACTCCAGTTCCACTGAAAGTAATCCTCCCTTTGACTTCAGTAAGGTGTGACTTTCATCCCTAGTTTTTACGTTGGGACTTGGGACATTGCTAACATAGGGCATCAAATAATTACTTCTCAGGGTAATTAGGGTTTTAATACAGATCTGATGGTTTGAAGGATAAAGTAAATCAGTGTGGATCAAACCTGTTCTGAAGGGATCTCAAAGGTCAAGTTGATAGTTAAGTCATCCTGATTGCTTAACTCTTCTGCTCTGTGTAGAGACTTGCTGATTACAGTGCTGGGTGTGGAGAGGTGAGTGGTGCTGGACTGGGCCCACCAGATCAATCCAAAGAGGTGACTCTCCCATAGTCAGATATTAACTTCTCATGCAGAATCTGAATTCTATGGAAGAGTCCTTATATGCCACTCTCAAACTCAGTCTTTCATCAGTTATAAATTTTATTGGAAAATCACATATCATATGAAGTGCACTGATATATTTAATCTATTTACAGCATCAAGTATGAAAACCTTTCCTTACAATTCTTTTAGCTCATTACCATGAAATTCTACTCCCATTCCACACAGGAAGGCAAAATTCAGATCTTGTTCAAAAGTTTTGTCTAGGAAATCAAAATGGAAAAATTCTTGTTTCTGTGTTCCAACTTCTTTATATTTGGAAGGACAAAGGAAGGGCTCCAATCTATGCCTACAGCCTCATGTAAGTGGGGCAGAAAGTCTCCAAAGTTATAGAAGTGCAGGGAAATTATTGAAAGGGAGTTGTACAGTACCGGGAAGGAATGTGTAGGACTGTTTGTTCTCTGTAAACATGAGAACATTTGGCAAACAGAATTTTTATCTGTCTCAGTAACAAAAATACATCCTAGGCCACAAACAGATATTTTTCTTCTCTTAGGAGAACACATGTGAATAAAGAGAAGATAAGAGGAAATTACACACAAGGCTGAATAACTTTCAGAGAAGCAACAAAATTTTTCATACAATAGTCTTCATACATTCAAATGCTAAAAGAAACTTGGCGGGGTATTATTTTGGTTTATCTATCTTTACTTAGCAGAAAAGACAGGGATTACCACTTTAAAAAAAGGAGACAAAAATGATGCGTTTGGAAAAAAAATCAAAACGAAAGCAATTAAATAAGGGTTTATTTTTTCTTTATATATGTATTCCCTATGTCTCTCCATGTCTCTAGAAGGCGAAAGTGAGTCACAGGTATAGGGCTTTTTTATGCCATGCCTCATACAAAAAAGGTGACACGTATTTGTTGCCTATCAAACTCCTTACTTTTGCCTCTTTCATACTACAGGCAGAATGTAATAGAGTATATACAAAGACATATATAAAAGCAATATAATATAGACACAAGCAAAGCTATGTATTCAATAAAATTATATATGTTCTTGGAAAGAGACAAAAAAAATGTGCTAGAATAGCAATGTAACCAACAATAATTAAGGAGTAATATGTGCACAGATAAATAAAATTTCTCTGAAATTTTTCATAGTATAGGAGGATGAAATAATCATTCATGCCACCCTCTGCTCCTGTAGAAAGCATCAAATGAATCCCTTCCACTTGGAGTTGGGTATTGTACTTTGACTTTTTCCCATCATCTATTTGTACCGTCAGGTCAAATAATAAGGTGAGAGCTTCTAATAGCTCTCTTTATTCTCTGGGAGCAGATCTTTTTTCTTACCTTATCCTGTTAAAAGGTGCATGGATAACAAATAAGCCACAGATATCAATAATAAATGCAGTTTGTTGATTGAAAGCTCCATCTGGTTTATTTGGCACCAGCTCCATTTGATGATTATGACACAATCTCAGTAACATCGAAGTCATGTGTCTTTCAACTCCCTGAAAAAGAAAACATTATTTATGTATTATATAGAGAGCCATATAATGCCTCTTATTTTTCCATATGAGTAAATTTGTTATAATAACAAATCAGACTGCAATAACTACAAAGTCAAAAAAGTATCGAGTAAGGATTTAATTTGACTTTGTTTGCAGGTATCAGTGGACAGTATTCTGAGGGCTTGCATCATGTTTTCAGAAGCATTATTTATTCTGCAGAAATGGATGATAATTGGTTAAAAAATCCAAACACCTCTCTTAGAGGGTCCTTTCAAGTGCAGTGACTTACTTGACTATGGAAGCCCAGACATTAAGAAAATAATTGGGGGAAAATAATAAACTACACATTTCAAAATCACAGGCAAGCTTAATTTCAAGTTTTATTCTCCTTACAGAAAATTTACACATGAAGAAGAAAGTCTCCTTTTTCTTTTCTTCTGTTTTTCCCAGCTGCTGCCTTCATCCTGTAAAAAGGAGATATCATTAAGTGGTAGGTCAGATTGATTTACCTCCAAGTAAAAGAGAAAAGGAGTCTTTGGTTACCTTCTTTCACTGCCAGATACTTTTGGGAGGGGAGTGGAAGGGAGGGGAAGAAAGGCAAAGCATGTTAACATGCAATCCTTTATCTAGATATGGGTGAGAAGCCCTGCTTATCCTTCCAGTCCTCACGTAGCAGAGTGCGCCCTGCAACCTCAGCTGGAGAAGCTGCTTTCTGCTCTGCATTGCCACAGTTCAAAGAGATGCAGCTCTCAGGTCTGTAAAGTACACTGAGGATGAAAATGGACAGGAAAAAAGTTTTCTATACCAATATAGGTCATTATTTCAGTGGCTCCTAGAGCCACTTCAAAACACTCTGGACTCCTGTGTATTTCTGGCCCACCGTATCATCATGAATACCTGTAACCAAGAACTAAGCAGTGACATTATTAAGGCAAAATGAAGAGAAGAATCCTGCACTGCTGACTGCACTTTTGAGAAATGGGCTGGATATGGATTTTGTTATTCAACCAAATCACAACTATTACTTCAGTGAACTTGGTAAGTGTTTCAAAACAGGGAGTCCAAGGTAAACTGCATTGCTTGTCTCCACTTGCCCTTGCTCTCTGCCTTTGCTTTCTCCTGGAATCCTTGTGGGAAGGAGGAATTTTGTCTGCATTAGACAGAGACTGCACAAAATAGGGAGAACTTAGCCCTCACCGCAGGGAGTGTGACACACGCTGCAGAATAAGCACGGCCAGTGCAGAGATTCAGCTTTCGCAGAATCCCTTGTAGCCTGAATGGGAATGTAAAGCTACTTCCCACAGGATAAAGCCAAAGAGAAGAGAAAGGGCTGACAGAAGGATCGTACGCTCAGCTCAGTGCAGTTCCCACTGCAAGTCCTTGTAAGCAGACTACTCTCACACTCAGCTTCTGACAGAAGCTTGGCATCTCATCTGAGGGCTTCATAATTAAAAAGATCCTGTGCTGAAATTTGAAAGCTTTGCAGACTTTGTTTCATGTTGTTAACAGGATGGTTATTAACAAGGATGTGGAGCTCTTTGTTACAGATGGAAGGCTGGGAATGGGATGAAATTGTCTTTATATGGTTTGATACAATCAGGTTTTCCAGATTGAAGGATTTTAGACTGGATTAAAGTCCTGAATATTTGTCTAGATTCCTCTTTTCTATTCTGAGCTAAATTATCCAAAGCAGAAGCTCATTAAATAATGTTGAGAGACCAAATGTACCAGTGCTAGATGTGTTTCAGCCTCGCCATGGGCCCCACTTCAGTCTGGTTAGAGGAGTGGATGAAGGTTCAAACCAGCTCTCATCTCATTCATGCTAGCTGGCCCATCTCTAATCATAATGCAGCAAACTACCGTGGCAGCTCCCACAACCAAGCTATCAACATGACCTTGTCATTTCAATTTTTCGCACATATTCTTTTCTTTCCCCCCCATGCCTGTGTAGCATATCACACTAAAATCTCATCTTTCTCCAGCCTACTGCCAAGGGCTACTAATCTGAAATACAACTTACTCTGAGAAATGTCAAGCAGGATGAAAACAGTAACACTACAGAGGAGAAGCTTGAGTTGGACATCCCCTCTTCCATGAAAGTCTCTCACTTGCTCTTTGCTTTGCACTGTGCTACAGTCCAGGGCAGCAGTGCTTGTCTTTGCCTTACCTGAGTGACCCAAAGAGAATAATAGATCCTTACAGGGGTTCTGAACATGAGAGAAATAAATTGACCACAATAAAAAAAAATCTATTTTTTTCTGTCATGAAAACCAACAGCAATACACAGGTTTATATTTCTAAAATCCCCTAATCTTCATTTTCTCTTCCTTGTCCCTAATCTGTTCCCATTGTCTGAAAATACAAAAGCCTCAGAGATTTCTCATCTTCTTATCTTCACAATGACAGCAAAGCTCATCGAAGCAGGGACAGACATCTAATGCAAATAACTCAACAAATAATTTCCAATCACTCCATTCTAAGTAATAAAAATATCACTTAGAATATGTGGAGTATGTTCAAACAATTAGTGAACTAATGGAACTCATGACTTGCTCACAGGTTTTCTACTTGCAGAAAATAAATAAGAAAATTAATTTATCTGAAAAATAACTTTGAATTACTTGCTCAGTTTCAGGTATATGTACTCCAAGTCAGTGGTTAGGGAAACTTACCAGGCTTCGAGCTCTGCCTGATCCAGCTTCTCCAAAGAAAATATGCCAGAAAATTGATGACAAGTATAGTAAATATTTTTCTAAATCTTACACTGTGATCCATTTCGAGAACTGAGAGTCCGGTTTATGCCCAGAGTCTCTGGTTTTCTGACCAATCCAATTTCAGAGTTTTAAGGCTGATAATTCTGTGTACAGAGCAGGTTTTATACACAAAATAATCTTTAACAGTGACTTTCTACATTGCAGAAAGGGACTTCTGATTTACTTCTGTCCGTTTTTTTGAAAAGCCAGAAATCTTCTCCTGTGGGTGTAAGAAAATAAAGCTTGCCAAAGTGTTAGATCAGACACGAGTTTTCATCTCTGTCCATTTTCTCTCACATGAAAGACTTCTGGAGCTAGCAAAGCATGCTTTTGTTGACCAGCAAAGATCAAAAAGGCAGCTTATTTTTGTCCTTCAGCCACTAGACTGATACTCTCAGTTCTGTTAACATTCTGCCCCCATTTGAACTGGACACTTTGGAAGTATCAATAATGCAAGTTGCAGGGCTGCACTAACACTCATCCTGTATTTGCCTCTCCTTCTACAAAATTAAATCAAGCTGAAATCAAAGAAGACACAATCTCAGTCATATAGGCAGAAAATCTCCTGTAGCTTTGCAGCAATTCTTGTGAAATATTTGAAATTATTTATGTTGGCAGCAGTGACTGATCCACATTGAGAGTGCAGAGTTAACAAAATGCTTCCACCCCGTGGAGACATAAACAAAGTGTTGGAAGCCACTCATCATGTCATCCACCTTTTCCCTGCTTCCTTGACAGGCACATCTTCTGAAAGAGAATGTTGTTTTACAGGAACATCAGAAAGTGCAAAAGTAACTAATAAAAGAGTGACAATCCCACTGTGACCACAAGGAGTAGGACCAGCAAGCAGTGCACCCCTATTACTTATGAGTGAAGAGAATATATGCAGCTCTCAGAGCCCTTTCTTAACATTGCAGATTGGGTCAAGAATATATTCTGCAGGAGAGCTCAGACTACTTCTCTGTTTCAGACTATTTCCATTATGAGTGTTCTTACAGGATTCAGGTGACCCAGTGGATCAAGAACCAAGATATCAGCTGCGACTGGCTGGGTCAAAAATTGTTGTTGTCTACTACAGCTGGCTGCTCTATACTCAGAGTTCAACTACAGCTCTCCTAGTAGCTTTGTAATTGGCAGAATTATCCTCAATGCATCTGTTGTTGAGTGTGTAGGAATGTTTGTGGGTGAGATGTACATACACATAAAAGGATTGTGTTGAAAACAGTAAAAAGCACTAAGTATTTAGCCACAGCTGAGTTCTCTCCAATTTGCACTAAAACAGAGAAAAGTAACGGCATCTTGCCATACTGAAATACATTTGATTACAGGATTTCTAAGCCCATAAGCAGCCACATTGCACAACAGATGCCACACTGAATTGTAGCTGCTGCCCTACCTTGGTGTCCCAGGCGGCTGTCTGTAATGAGGGAAGCCTTCCTCCACAGCAAACCTTGGGTGCTGTGCAAGATTCTGTCAACTTGTGGGTCAGTGTGGTTCTGGGGACCTGTTTCCTATGCAGACCTCCTAAAAGAGCTAAGATCACAGTTCCTGAGGACAGTCTGCAATTGGATCTGGTTGTCAAACTCAAACATAGAAAGGGGAGGAGATTGCTCTCCTCTCTCCTTCGAAGGCTGGCAAAAGTCAAAATTTCAGAAGCTTCCTTGGCCCGGTTGTTCAGGTCAAATTGCCAGTAACTGTGGAGAAAGGACATGGGATTTTCGAGATCCTTGAGCAAAACTTTTGCCTGATTTCAATCCAAAGAGTGAAACATAAGCTTGAAATTTAACTGAATTTCCAGCATTTATGCACTTTTAAAAAAATTTGGTTTTGTTTCTGCCAGCATCATCATCCCTTCAGTCTTTCTTTTCCTGCAATAAGAATGGATCTAAGAATGATGAGATGTTTGGTGCTATTTTTATGCCAATAATAAAAACTTGCCCCACTCTTGCACAGTTCTCAGGGATGCTCACATGCATTTCACTATCTTATCACCACTTGCAGTTAGTTTCAGCTCTCCTTTGGCTGGATCATGTGTGGTCTTCCTAACCCGACATTTTTTCCAATATTCAATGGCACTGCATGCCTCCATTTGTTTGCTTTCCCTTCTAAATCAGTAGATAGTTCTCTTAGAGAAGACTTTATAGACAAGCGAAGTGAATAGCTCAGATGTACATTAAGTATTTGAAAGAATAATATAATTTAACCAAGGTACACTGCTCAGTGACCTAAATCCCCTGCTTTCATAGACGGTTGACATTATTTACATTCAGGCTTTTTTGTAGAGAGGCATTTGAATGACCCTTCAGAATGGATGTGCTCAGTAGGAACACTCTACCTGCTGTCTTTGCACCTCCCGCTTACGGCGTGTCTGCTTACCCTGGGTTTTTCAGTCAGGTGTCTACAGCTCTCAAGGAAAAAGATGTCTTTTGTTCTTTATCAGTGAAATCACTGACTTTAAGACATGCTCTGTACACACACATAACTTGATTCCTCTCAGTGATGAAACATATCTAGTGTACCCTAAACCTGTCAGCTTCCGTATGGGGAGCCAGCCCTTGACAAGGGTGAAGCCAACACTGAGTAATTTCAAGACATAAGCCTCCTTTTTTTTCATGATATCTGATGTGGCTGTAGACATAAAACATTCAGAGACTTAGTCGGTATTTTTTCAGTGAAAATATTTAAAAATGAAGCTGTAGTTCAGACAGCTGAGCTGACAACAGCTTACAGAAAGAGAACAAGTAAACAATTGCAGAAGTCTCCAGACACTGCAAGACAAGATGAGCAAATATTTTCTTCCTCTGAAATGCAACTTGTTTTACTAATTTTTATTTGACTGTATTCCAATGATATGAAATTATAGAGAAAAAAAAATACACTAAGACTATGGAAGGGTATCAGTGGGATTTAAAATTGTAATATCACTGTAACATCATAACTTCCAAAATTATGATGATTTTAATGGTCTTCTCATTGAACCTTACAAATTTGGTTTGCTTGATTATTGTTAGATTATTTTGTCTTGCCTGTATAGGGTTGTGAATATTATTCTATGTAATGGCATACTATGACACAAAATATATATGATCCAAAATATACATCATCTGAGCTCCACTATTTACCAGTGCATTGTTTCTACAACTCTATTGTCTCCAAGTGTTGATTATGTGGCTTCCCAAACAGTTAAATGTGAGTCACCCAATAAAAATTCTTCAGTTAATCAAGCCACATCTAAGGTGATAAAACCCAGAAATGAAAGGGGTTTGCAGGCACTGAGTGCCAAAGCTGTGATTTGTTGGGGCACCTCCACCTCAGAATGCCAACTTCAAATCTGACAGATAAAGTACTAGCCTTAACCACCAGCAGCAGAAAGTGCTCTGTTGCCATGGGCAGCTTTGGACTTTGGAGCTGATGGTGTGGAAGGATCCATAAGGATATGATAAAGGTTTACAAGCAACTTTATACATCCAGATTTTGTGTAATGCATCATCTTTGGTCTTTCCTACCGCCTTCTTTAAGTTATATTACCTGACCATAGCAGGTATTGCATGACTTCTCTTTGGTACTCGAAGTTGTAAGTGCAGGAATCATTTAGCATTTTATTTAGCAATTTATATATTGTTACATTCTGAGAAGGGATAACCTTTGTCTTTGTGAATACCCCCCAAAAATATAACAACTGTCAAAATAAGGCATTCCAAGCCTGCAATTTTGGTAGCTTGCTTATGTTTCCTATCCAAATATAGGTAACATGGAGAATTTCAATTCTAATTGACTTGCCTTCAAAAACCTCATACTGACTCCTGTGTGGGGGGTGAAAATCTCCCTTGAGGAGGGAGTTTAGAATTGAGGGGTGGGGAAAAAATTCTTTTAGTCCTTAAATCTACCTTAAGCAGAGATTTGCAAAACTCAACCTGATGCTGCCTGTCTTCTTAAGAGATGCATCTCCCAAGAAACCTCAACTTTAAGATCTCAGAAGAATGTGAAAATATGATAGTCTGTATCTCTGTGGGGACCAATTATTGCTAGATGTGGTTTTTGCACAAATAAAAACGGCTCAGTTTCAGCATGTGGAAAACCTAGGAAACTAATCTGTGTGGTGCACCAATTCTGCTCTCAGGCACAAGAACACACACAGTTTCTGTATGCATTCTGTAATGACCTCCAGTATGATGCAGAAATGTAGGGGTGGCTTTTACAAGATATCCAGCAATGCAAGGCTGCTACGTGTCGGATAAGATCCAAGCCCTTGCTGTGTAACTTCCACAGCCTTAATGATGTTCTTAGTGGCTATGTGGGCTGAAATTTATAGTTTCAATGTGAGAGCTGAAAGTTTTAGTGTTTCTTAATTTTTTTTTTCATTAGATAAAGAAAGAAATAATATGCTGGAGTGATTCCAGAGACAGCAGCTACAGGTTTTTTTCTTTTTTGCAGCACTCAGGTAGTCTACCATGTTTTCTCTTACAGCCTCCCATTAAAGCTGTAAGCCAGAATCTGAACCCCAAATAAACTCACCTTCTTTCAGATGTAAGGGGAAGGGAAGGCAGAGATTGCAGAAATTATATATACCTTGCCTTGAACTTGAGAATCTCATCTGAAAATGGAGATAATCTTTACTCTGCAGGTCTTAATGTACTACATGCAAGTACTTTTCAGGAAAAGCCTGAGTTGTATTGTCTTTTTAAAAGTATGTATTAACATCCCTTACCTTAAAGTTGCTGGATACATATAAAAATATGGTGGATTTAATCTGAGAATGAGACTAAAGGAGAAAAAAAAAATAAGATTAATTTATAAACGGCCCTTGACTCTTTCTTCTTGCCATACACTCTGAACAAATGTGTATGTAAAGTGTATTTCCACTCAATGTATCACGACTTTATTATTAAGGGTAAATATTGATTCAAAATTAAAATATTGTTACAAACTTCTAAAAACAAATTAAAAAATATTAACAAATTAAAAAACTCCCTGTATCCTTTCAGAAAAATACTGTTTCAGTTTTTAGAAGCTCATCATGGCATCTATTTGTAGTGGCTTTGGGAATTAGATGTTTACTGTCAGAAAACAAACCAGAGCACAGATATGGCCACACAAAAGGAAACATTTTCACTGACAGTGCTGGAACAATCTTGTCACCAAGAACTCCATCAGGTATCAGGTTACAACTTTGTTCATAAGTTTCAGGTGTTTAAATTTTTAAACTTTAATTAGTTTCAGGTGGTTTAATTTTTTCAGCTTCGCCTTCTTAAAGTATTTTACATCATTTTATTCTAATGATAGGGGTTTTTTTTTAACTACTGGATACATCAATTTCACCACAGTTTTTCTTCTTTTTTATTTTAACAACTTGAGGACTCATATCACAACTCAAATGTCTCTTTGTTCTTTCAGCCTGATTTAAAGGAAATTGCCCTATGTACTACAGTAGTTTTGAATGTATTAAAAGTTTTAAAAATTGTTAATTATATGAAATATTCTAACAGTTTAAGCTTAAATGATGCAATTAGCCAGTTACAACTGGAACTACCAGGCCTTATTTAAAATAATGAGGTCTGACAGTTATGGAGCCTGAATTATTCATTGATAACTAGCTTTTCCTCTTTTGCAAACCATGGCTAACATTAATAACAGAGGTGTAAGTGTGAGAACAAAAGAGTTTGACTTTAGGAATACAAATATAAAAGTTCTAAATTATTCCTTAATTACAATTACTGTATGAGCAATATTTTCCAAGAAAAATAATTAGGACTAATATTTTCTCATACATTTCAACATTTGTTTCTGCAGGGAGTCACTGGTTAAAGTAACAGTGCTTGATGATTCATCATCCAAGAGAATATCTTTAAAACAGAGTTAATTTCTGCAACAACACTCTTTTAAAGATACTATTTAAAAAACAAAATGCAGCACTTTCTATTGTGATTCCTGCAGTTACCACATTTACAAAAATATATCCTAATGGCACAGAGCCCTTCCTAGTGTCAGAAATGTTCTATTTCCCACTGCTCTTTATCTAGCCATGCCTCATGTTGCTTTCTCCATGATTACTCCATCAGCCTCAAAGATTGTTGCTTTATTTAGCACACCTGAACACAAATTAAATATTATTATTTTAACGTGAATACTGAGATTTACACCTAATGGCTAATTTCACAAAAGGCTGAATTTCCATGAGCTAATTACTTGCTCTAAGCCTGGATGCTTTTCATTACAATTGCTAAGACCAAAACAGAATCTTTACATAAGCTAATCTAACAATAGTGAACATATCTGTCTCCTAATTGCTCAAGTGTTCATATGGGTCTGGATGTCTTTTACGATTTTAACTAGAGCTTATGCAATTGAAGTAGAAACTGTTATACATCCTCGTTCTCCCTCAAACCAAAGCAAACCAAAGCAAAAAAAGAAGAAATTCTGGAAGTAGGACATGCTGAAAGAGTGACTCATCTGCAAGTAGGAGTGACTGATCTTTGTCTACGACTCTGGCACCACAACAGATAGAATTAAATCACCTATGATATCTAAAATAGGGATCTTAAACAAGAAGAAGCGTAGACTCATTTTGGGATGAATTGTTGAGTTACTGTAATCACACAACTCATCAGTGGTGCTGTTTGGAAGATAATTATGCAGCAGACTTTCAGAGTAGCATTCCTGTGAGGCTTAAAGAGGCTGAACCTCCAAATGGATGGAATGGTTCCTGTACACCTAACTTGGGACATTCTGAAGACTGCAGTCTAAACATGTATTTTAATAAAGTATGCTTCTATTTTATTGTATTGCTGTACAGTTCCCCAGTGCAGGAAGATCAGAGAGGTGAAGGTCAGAATAAATACTATATAGATATTGAAGTCTGTTCAGTGAGACTTTGAAAAGAAGGATTTGAAAGATGACTATTTTTATTAGTGCAGATGCATATAATATAACCTGATTCTTTTTTGTGCAAATGTCAATTGCAGTATACATATTGTTCACTGAAGATTATGTCATTGGTCAAGAGGGAGGAGAGTCCCCAGATGAATGATTAATAATCAATGTGTCTGGTTCTTATTTTATTCTTCAGAAAGAAAGAATGAATTAATTGTGTCTCTCCCAAAAATGGGAAAAAGGTCCCAGAAATAGGTCACACCAACTACATCTGTACACAGAGGGGTCCTCTCTGTAAGTGGATTTCCCTAGTTTGGGCAGGGAGCCTCAGACTCTCCTCTTTTATCATTGCTTCACCTTCCTACATTCTGATGCAATTAGGGAGAAAAGGCAATATGGATCAGAGTCCTATTAATTTTTTATACAATCATGAAAAACTGAGAGAAAGGGTGGAGAAATACCTAGGGAGAAGGGTTTTGAAGGAGGCCCAACGTAATGCCTAGGTGTGTGCTCTCTCTACAGGTGATCCAAAGTCTTCCACCAAGTCTGAGCAAACAGCAGCCTTACGTCCCTGGATGAAGGCAAATCAGACTGTGATCCCAGGGGAGTAAGGGGGACAGTGAGCAGCTTCTGAAGAAATCTGTGTTCTCTGACATTCTGTGATAAGGTCTCTCCAGGCAGGTGCAAGATGCATTAAATGTTTGCATGTGTAATTATATATTTATGTGTGTTATCCTGGGGCATTGTTCTTTTTTTGGAAAAATAACATTACTTTGCATTAATAAACATTAGGTAGAATCAGTAGAAATATTTGTCAGGACCATATGGTAGTCCAGGATTTTGGTTCCCCAAAGGAAGAAGTAATTTTATAGAACGAATGCGTTTGTAATTATTCAATCTCTGTTAGTAGCAGAGTAGGGAATTACTTTAGATTACTCCCAGGTTATGCTCTAGGTGCCAGTTAGATCTGCCTCCAGGCAATCTAGTGGACTTTCCTTTTTTGTCAAATTCTGTGTTTCTTTTCTTAAGGACCTTCCTGCTAATTTTAACAGCTATGCCTTCCTTCCTTCCTTCCTTCCTTCCTTCCTTCCTTCCTTCCTTCCTTCCTTCCTTCCTTCCTTCCTTCCTTCCTTCCTTCCTTCCTTCCTTCCTTCCTTCCTTCCTTCCTTCCTTCCTTCCTTCCTTCCTTCCTTCCTTCCTTCCTTCCTTCCTTCCTTCCTTCCTTCCTTCCTTCCTTCCTTCCTTCCTTCCCTTTTCCTCTTTCTTTTCCTCTGTATTTCTTTCTCTGTCTCTCTCTTCTTTATCCCTTTACTGATGCTGCTGCTTCCTAGATGCAATCACAAAAAAACCAAACCTGAGATATTGAAGTGCAGATATTCAAAAGCCCTGATTATTTTATGCTAATGAATGAATCATCTAGTGATACAGTATTTCACTTTTTGTGCCCTCCTGGTGGTAGCACAGATAAATCCAATGGTGTGGTTAATTAACTAAAGGAAGCAGAAACAAATCTCCGTGGGTTAATAATATTTATGGCCTAAAAATGAACAAACTAAAGAAAGTGAGTAAATTATTTGGTACAATTCAGAGAAAAATGTAATTGAAATAAAATTTTAATGTATTCCAGAAAGTGCATCTATAAAGATATGTACAAGCAAGGCATATACCTGTGTGAAACAAAGCACTAAAATTGAGGTAATCACTGAGGAGTTAGCAAAAATATTTTTCTAATTAAAAAAAAGAATGAAGTCAAACTTCTCAGGAAGAAATATTAGATCTTTTTGTCTACATGGGAATTAGGTCTTTTTTAAATCCATAAAATGCACGGTATCATGTGGTGACTGAACCTTAATTCAAGTAGCTCAACAACATGAATAAGAAAATGCCAGGTCCATTTAACTGTGTCCTTTGTCAAATGCCAATAGAGATGGTGACTTTTTACAAATATCCAGTAGTTAAAAAGATAAAATACTGTAAGTAAATAAGGCTACATGGGTTGTATTAACATGTGGTCCTTTCACTCATTTATGATTCCTATTCTTTGGCTGGAGATTCACATTTCGTTCTATCCCTTAAAATAGTCTGTGGGTCTGGAAATTTCTTAGAAAGAAATTGGCACAAGCTTCATCAAAGGAGTTCCCAGAAAAAGCATCAGAGCTTCATATCACTGTGCTACCTCCAAGGGAGCCTCAGGAATTTAACTCTATGGGATATAGAGGTGTACTCTCACTAGCTCAGCCAAGCTGTGGCCTGTTTCATGGCTTTCTCACTGAAATGTGCATTTTGGAGTGCTTCTGAGTCCAAAGTCATGTACAGCTCTGAGCCTCAGCCGTGCACCCTTCGGTGGAAAAGACTTCTCCAACAATGAGTAGCTGAGGCTGTTTTTATTGAGACCTTTACTTTCACTTGTGCGACTTGTTCTTTGATCAAATTACTTCAATTTAATTGAGAAATCTATATTTACACAGGGGGCATTAGCATGTTGGGATTAGAATGATGAGTGTTTCCACAGGCCTATCTGTATTATGGACTGAAGATTGAATTGTCACTCAGTTGTGCAAGTAAATATCGAAGGATGACAATACATCATATTTGAAATTTGCCTTGACCACACATGCACATTCTGTGAAGTACTAAACAGTTCTGACTCTTAGTAGCTTGTCCCCTTCCTGCTCTTGAATTTTTTATGCCACCTTTAGATTTCTGGGTCTTGATATTACTGCAGTGTTGTCTGATTTAGGATTTACAACATTTATTGACAGCAAGAAAACATACTCCCCCTCATATCTCAATAACTCTTCAGATCCTAATGGTGACCATGATCTCATTAGCCATTGCTCAATGTCCAAACCTTGCTGTTTAAGTGGAATGGACATTTCAGGAGGATATGTAAAAAGATTTGTTAACATTATGAGATCGATTCACTGCAATGAATTTAAAACAGAGAATACTTACTGGTGTGTGTCACTACATCACATACACACTGTTATTTATAAAACCTACAAGGTTTTGCAAGGTCTATAATAAGATAACCTCTTGAACAGAAAAGCAATGATTTGTGCCTATTCAGTAAAAACCCCCAGTACCCATGAAAACACACAATGAATTATGAGAAATACTTTAACAGTCATGAGTACAGTTTAAATTTTTCTGAACAATTTCACTAGTGTGCCTTATCTTGTGATCACCAACCTCAGGGGTGAGAGGCCTGGTGTTGTATGGAGGCACATTGCTGAGGGCTGAGGGCAGGGGGTTCCTCTCTGCAGGTTGAATGCCTGGGCAAGTAGGGGGTGAGCAGGACCTGTCTGGAGGGGCAGAAATGTGCAGAGATGTCTCCATTAGAAAAATTACTGAGGAAGCTGCTTGGCAGCTCCCCCTGTCCCTTCTGCAACGGGCACAGCAGAGCTGCCCCAGAACTGCACATCACCATCATTTCTTCCTGAGTATAGAACATCACCATCCCCAGCTTGACAGCCAAGTGCTTGGAGGATGCTTTCCTTGCCTGCCTTTAATTTTTAAATGCCATTGCTGTGACTTGCAGGTAGGTCTCCAGCCACTTCCATGATCCTTTTTTGCTTCTCTTTTCTCACTGGCCAAGAAGGAAACAGCTGTATAAGAAGGGAGCAGACAAATAGGGTGAAGAGTTTATAGACCACTCTATCTGCTCTGGTGGTCTAATAATGCCCATTCCTTTCACCCATAAAGATTAAAAGACCCAGAACCATCAGATTCCCTCTAGTTTTGTAATGCAAATCGTGGGGTTTTTTATTTAAAAAATAATTAACTGCAGGTAAGTCATCATTTATCTTCATGCAAGGCATGGATGAGACAGCACTCTAGTTTTGCTTAAATTACTGCTTATGTTCCTAGAAAACACAGACAAATGCATGTATAGAGAAGCAATAAATGTAGAAGCTCCTCTGCTTTAAATGCCTCTTTGCATTTTCCACCGCTCATGTAAAATTATTTATGTCAATATTTTAATTTCAGTCAGGAGGGGTGGAATCAGAGAAAGAGTGACATCCAGGAAAATTGTTGTCAGCAAACTGATGACTGCATACCATAATTAAGAAATAATGCAAGGAGAGAAGCAGCTTGATCTAAATGCTGTTGTATTTTCTGAGTTCAGTGCTAAAGAATCAAGGATGAGAAGATATATTAAGATAGATATTACAATATTCATAATTGTATAGTATTGTAAGATGCATTATAAACATAAATGATCATGTCTGTAATCATAAGAATATTAATGCAGCAGCTAATAAATAAAATAAGCACCAAAGGACAAGAATATGACCTTAAAATCCTTACTCAGCTGCCCTATTAACTTTCTGAACACCACTGAAAGTGTGTGTCAGCTGCTTAAATTAAAGAGAGAGTAATTAAAATTACACAAATAATAGGTGACTGGGGTCAGTCTCCATCACCCTATCTCCTATATTTTAGAGTATTTTACATTTTTTCCATCAATATGCAATCTTAATTTTCCTTACACATCTCTCAGGTACTGTTGGTTTAAAAACAACTTACCATAAGAATCAGAGCTTTTGACTGATGATCAGAGCACAGGTTTTGGGGCCATACCCTTAAATTCCTTCCCACAGCATATAAGATGAGTCGATTTCTCAGAATCTTTGAGTATGAATGCACTTAATCATCCTTCTTTTTTGAAAAGCACTTTTAGGAGGAAAAAAAAAAAGAAAAAAAAAAGAAAAATCAGATCTATATTTCAGATCTATACCTAAGATCCCCTTTCCCATTAAGATGGCTTGCATTCAGCAAATGAGCAAAAGCTATGCTCTTATACTCTGGAACTTTAAAAGTAGTGGGCAGAAGAGATAGTGTCTCAAAAATAATCCAGACTTTTTGCTGTGTTTTTACTGTGATAAAAAGTAATAATTATAATAATAAAAGACAAAAAGTGTGACAGGAATTGAATGAAGCAAGACAAGAGAAAACCAAAAGACAGCAGTATCTCCCCATAGGGTCCTAATCAGAAATAGTTCTTTCTTCTGCCAACATTGAGTGTTCTCTTAACACCAAAGTATTTTACTGTCTTTGCTGGAAGTCATTGCACAGGTACAAATGATTTAATAATAACTGTGCTGAAAATTTATGGGCATTTTAGCATTGTCCAGAAAGGAATTTGAGGGCATGATCTAAGCACACTATCCAATGCATATCTTCAGCATTTCTTAGAATGAAAGAAAAAAGTGGAGCTATTTTGTACTGTTAACATTAGGCATTGGTAAGGTAAAGAGGGGAAGGTGTGCAAGTAAATATTGCAGGTGTCTGTCTCCTTGCCAGGGGCATTCTGTGGCCTGCAGAGCCAAGAGGAGAGGAGAAGGGGCTTGTAGCCTTAGGGACCCCAGTGCACAGAGGGGTTTCTCAAACCAGTTCTGTGCTTTTTGCATAGCAAGGCTCAGTACTACCCAAAGCCCCGGTGTGGGTCCAACCCCATGCAGCAACTGCATGGGTTCACAGAAAACATAAGTAGGGAAGGAAAAAACACTGAGTTATGAAGCTCTTATTATTGGTTTGGGTGTAAATAAAGATTTAAAGCTTTTGCAGTGTTATATACTGACTTGTATAGGCTAAGAATGCATAACCCTAAGCCTGATCAATCACTTTATTATACTACACTTATTAAGAAATCCATTGCTTTTATAGACAGTTGTGATACACGTGGACATAATTGGTCCTCCAGTCCAAACATTATCACCATTGGCTAATTAAGAAACAACCCTTTGGTAAACGAATCTCCGTAACACATTCCACATGTTCACAATAACAGGTGCAGAAAGTGAAGATAAGAATTGTTTCTCATTCTTTTCTCTGATCTTCTCAGAGCCTTTCCCAGGACAATGCCTGGGAAAGTTATGTGTTGCTCTTGGTGGACAGAGAGATGCTGCCACGCCTAACCTTAATCCTGGACCCTAACCCAGAACCCTAAACCTTACCCTGACCCTAAAACCTAGCCCTAACCATTCTTACAGTTAGGTGGAGAATAATAGAAATTATATGAATAGTGTAACTCTTACTGGTATCTCTAATTAGGGGGATATAAATAAAAATAAGAAAAATAATAGACTCTTGGGTGGTATTAGGATTATGTATGCACCAGACTTGCTCCTATATAAGATATTTGGTACCAGGGGCATGGATAGAAATGCAGCTTTAAACCCTCAAAATGCTAAAAAAGGGAGAGCTTCCTTCAAGTGAACCCCTTAAAATGATGAAATGGGGAAGTTACCTCCACTTAAACTGATACCATCGCAAATTAATGGCTTCTGCCCTTTAATTTAGTCCCCCAAAATATTGGAAAAAGAGGGGCCAAAGAAGACCTATGGTTAGTTCTTTGCTCCTCAGGTAAACATTGAGACTTCTCTGGGTGTTTAATTTCTTTCTTCAGGTGGTTGAGGAGATATCGTCAATGTATTCTTCAAATATTGTACATGCATGCTAAGGGAGCTAATCCAAGAAAATATCTATTTTTCTTTCTATATAATCTATCTATCTATCTATCTATCTATCTATCTATCTACCTATCTATCTATGTCTCCTGACTTTTCCTCTTCTCCTTTTATTTTTGTCATTTCTCAGTAAAACTGAAGACAGGTGGGAAATGTAGTTTCTTGCAAAGTCATTGCAGGTTAGAATGTCATTGAACTTGAAAAGACTTTATTGCAGTCCTCCTAGAAATTGTCTCTCTTCAATGTTTTCCTACCCACCACCTTTTTGTGATGACTGAATTTAGGATGAAAATTCTCATTTTAAGCAGTCTATTTTTACAGTAACTTATCAAACAGTGGCCTTTAGCTGTTGTTCTGTGACAGCCACTCTATTAAAATCCTGATGTAAACAAGTGGAGAAGGTGAACTAGAAGTGCAGGTATTTGCACAGCATTACTGTCAGGTAAAATTTTAAAGATAGGTTTTATGAACCCATTATTTGCAGTCAAGGCTTTTGACTACAGCTTGTGAAATCATTTAAGTAGACAAAGTGTTTTGTCAAAACATACTGCTGGGAGTCAGTATGTAGCTTCTTTTTATGTAATTCAATTTGGTTCTGTTGTTTGTACGAAAGTGGGATATCTAGCTGGGCAGCAATAGTGGTGCTGTGTGTGATCACAATATGGTGACTTTCTAGAGTAATTAACGTTAAATGCCTTTTGTTTTCATTTAGTGCTTAATGCATGCATGCATAATTGCAGTGTACATACAGACCTATCAAGGAAGATGCTTGAGGGCTTTTAAACAAAAATAACAATATCCAAAGATTTTATGGAGTGGGATATGCATGAGAATGTATGCCCATTTTAAAATCACAGACCCCTGTGTCCTGTAAGGCTGTGCTTGACATGACTCTGAAAGAGATGGGCACTTTAAATTAGAGGCAGAGTTGTTTCTGGCCTTTCAGGTCTAAGCCTCATGCCTGAGGTGATGCTGGACCAGACTGCCCTGAGACAAGCTGCTTCCTCTGCTCCTCCAAGGAGTTGTGGAAAGACAGCATTGTTACAGCATGGTATGTGTTAGACAAGCTTCCTCAACCCCAGAACACGCTGTGTGTGCTGAGATTGGCTGCACATGAGGCGCCTTTTGAAAAACACAGTATAAATGTTCCATTCACTTAAGAGACTTTCTGGACTGTACATTTCTAGCTCCCCTACTTCACCTGGAGAAACAGCAGACAGAGAATGTGACCTGATCCTCTTGCCTGGGGTTTTCCTGAGGTACCAAGCAGTACCATTGGGGTTGGTGTGGTCTGGCATAACTTCATGTAAGAATTTCATATCAGCATTTTGGCCAAGCCATACCTTACAGCATTTTGAATTGAACCAGCAATTCCCAAATGTACTTTGAGAAAGCTGGGAAAAGTTGGAACTGTAACAGTTCCAAATGTAATTTCCAAACATATTTAAATTAGCTACTACTGTCAATAGAAATGGTGACGACAGGAGGAGAAGACATCTCCTCACATAGTTTTAACATATCACTTTGATGTATCTTTTGTACAAATATGTATATATTATATTTTGGGAAGCTCTAGCCAAATAAAACACATAGTGAACAGCAAGCTGTAGTAGAAAAGTTGCATGACATGGGGACCAGATCTTCTGCATTAGCACATTGTCCAAAAATAAATAGATAGATGGAGAAATATGGAGAGATACAAGAAGAAGAAAGCATTTTTTAGGCAGTAGCAATTGTGAGCATAAAGAAAGTAGTAAAAATTGTCAGATAAAAAACCAATAACTTGTTGCAGTAAGATTATGTCTTTAAGTAGGTACATTCCATACATCTGTTCCTTTCATAACTTAGCTCTGATCTGCTATACACCAAAACCATATCAATTGTGAAAAATGCTCAGGCATCCTTTGCCCAGACATAATCCTACATCTCTGGACATAATTCAGGTCATTAAATTAGTTATTGCATAGGATAGGGATTGAGAAAGCTAACAAACAAAATAAGGCCACAATCACTATTGTAGATCCCTATGAGCTTGCCTACACAGCTATGTAATATTAGAGCAGCTAGAGCAGTTAAGAAGTGATTAGAATAATCTTCTACTGTGCATACCATTTATTTGGAGATAACTCTAACCTTGGAGTGGCATGTCCCTGCAAAACTGATACGTTTATAACAATATCCCAGACTAATATTGCGATAGGACTCCAAAAACCCCTTCCACACATCTCTTGAGCCACACAGCTGTAATTTTTATGTATCAGGAGTTCCACATCAGTCCAGTGTTCTCTTCTTTTCAAAATTAGTTCTGGTTGCAGCATTTAATCTGCACCATTTTGTAAGCCAATTACTTGGAGCAGCGTGACCACTGGTACCACACTGGCCTCAAGTCGTGTTCTGCCACAGCTGCAAAAAGGGGCACAGAAATGGCACAATACCAGCTCTGTTTGGCCCTGATCCAGCAAAGCACTTAAACACCTGTTCAGCTCAAGGTATATGAGTAATCCCATAGAAGACAAGATGATAAATTCTCTGAGCTAGTATCTGCTTAGATTCATAGTCTGTGAAAACAGACGGGAACATCTAAACACCTTGTCTGACCTCCTGTATACCACAGGAGTTCTTCAAATACAACTTTGCTCAATCTTTCCTTTCTCTCAGAAGAAAACAGCCAGCTCTGATGTCTACATATTCAGTGATGAAAAAATTACCACTATTTTGCATAAATTGTTCTAATGATTAAAGGTCCTCAACAGGACAAATATATACATTTTTTCAATCAAGACCCTATGAGGTCCTTTGGCTTCACTAAATATTGTTGCTTTTAATTAACTGGAATGAAGAGCCACATACTAACTCATTTCTCTTTTTGTATACATGCTTATAGACTGCAAATAAATCAGCCCTTAAATTTTAGGTTGATGAATTGACAGGCAGTGATTTCCAGGTTTCTCGATAGACAGCAGATTATTTGGCCTTTAAGGAGATTCCTGCCTCTTCTCAGACTCCTCCGTTATTATTCTACGTCTCTGCAAGTATGATTTCTGGAATAACACACAGTATTTCAGGAGACATTCCTACTTATAGTTCATTTTTTTTCTCACCAGGCTAAGGCAGGATCTTTTGGCTTCATGGTCACACTGAAATTTTACACAAAACCATTCTTCACTGCCTGTCCTTTCAGTATAATTGTTTCCCATGATAAGTTCAATCACCTTTAAGTGCCCCCCACCCCCCACTTCGTTTTTCCTGAGTATATGGTCTTACATTCATTGAAATGCATAGTTTGATTGTGCCCAACTTAATTGCAACCAATGTACCCCATAACAGTTTTCATTATTCCTTCATCTCTTATTTATATGCTCTATTCACAGCCTCAGTGTTTTCTAGAACTTATTGTGACTCTTTCTCCCATGTCATGAATTAAGAGATCAAATACAGTAACATAACACACTGGAAGTGTTTGTACTCAGTGGATGATCCAGCATTTCCAACTACATTTTGAAACCAGCATCATGTTTAACCAATTTAATACATTGATTTTGTAATATTCACATTTTCTAATAAACTGTTGGGTGAAATCAAATCAGAACACTGCACATAAAAAATATAATTTCTCCCTATATATGTATAACATCCTAAGGTTTTCATCAAAAGATATCAAGTTATTCTGATGAGATCCAGCTTTCATTAACCCTTATTGATTGGCTTGAATTATGCATATATATATTGCATAATGTTGCAATCTCAATATCACCATTATTTGCCTGTAATTTCTGCATGAAGTCATCCACATGGAGTTCCAAATACAACCAAATATTTTTGTAAATATATTTAAAGTTTTTGGTAGAAATCTGAAGAACAAAGAAGGGGATCCAATGTTGTGAAGAGAAAGCCCATAAAATAAAGATCTATTAGCTTACCCAGAGGTAAGCAAAAGTTTAAAAGGAAAAAATACAGAAGGAAAAAACAAAACAAAAAAGCACTGTTTGTAAGGCAGAAAATGAAGGATTTTAAAGACTGTTTTAATAAGGATTTAAAAAGTAAAAGAGAGAGGGAAAAAGTTTTTCAGAGATGCTTCAAAAGAAAGCCAATAGTGCAAAGCAGGGAGGAATTGCTAAGGATGACGGTTATATTCCAGGTGCTCCTAAGCTAAGTAAAAGATTCCACACTGAGGCACAACTGACAGAAAGCAGCATGCCAGAGCTAAGTACTGGCCTTGTGCAAGCACTGTTTCTGTGTAACTGTATAGCAATGATAGTTAATCATGGGTTTACACAGGAAGAGAAGAAGCCTTAGCACATACAGAGTCTGATCTCACAAAATCTGCCCATGCACACAGATCATTTCATCTGGCATTTCAGCAGCCTTTCATGCACCCTACCAGAGACAAATAGGAGGCAATGCCACAACTGCCTGGTGCCACTGCCCAGCACAGAAAAATACTGGAAGCTGACATGGTGAGGACATATTCAGCTAAACTTAATTTCACTTTCCCCACAGAAGAGTACTTAAAAAGAAGTAAAAAAAAAAAAAAGAAAAAAAAAAAGAAAAAAAGGTAGTCTTTGGAGAAGGACAGTTTTAACAAGATCTTTTCTGTTTGCTCCATCCCCCTGTGAGGGTTCAGAGCACTGGAATTTCTGCAGGCCTCTGTTTGAAAATAAGGGGCTAATGAAAAGATACATGCATGGCTTGCTAGCCTAAACTAGTCCTCCTAGAATATCCTGGGATTTGCCAAAGCACTAAATGACGTTGACATAGAACACTTTAAGGGAAAAGTCACCTTTTATTCTTTGCTTTTCAGTATTTAGAAATGTAGCTTCAGTTTCCTTTGTGGTTTTTGTATAAAGGAAATTCATTTTGAATAGAGATGGGTCCATTTCTTTAGGTTTGATCTCAATGGATACTGAAGCTGGACCGCTGCGCCTTCCAATTCTTGCAATTTCTGGGGAAAGAGAGGGCAGACAGGTTTAGATGAAGAGGACAGAGGAATAGTAAAAAAGAAATATTTAACATGGAGAAGAATCTCAATCACTGAGAGGAACAGATTTAATGTAAGGCCTAACTACTTCTCTGGGAACTATGTACAATTAGAACTTTTCCTAACATGCCACACTGACTAATTTATTTTCAAGTCCACCAGATTCCATGGTGCAGTGAAGTCTCCTCATGGCCATTTTAATCCATCAATCTATTGTGTGCTCCATGAAGGTCAGCCTGTTTAGATGCCCTGATGTAGGCAGGACTTTGCAGACATAGGGTTCAAGGGAATGATGCTGCTTAGTGGAGAGCTGGGTCCTCGGAGGTCACAGGTAAGACTCATTTTGCTTATATCAGCTCTGCCTTTAGATGATTTTTTTAGTGATAATAGTTTTTCTAATACATGGTAGAAGCACAAAAAGCCACTGCTGTTCAGGGAAGTTCTGCATGTGCTCAGACAGCTTTTCTTTCTCTGCTTTGGATCTCTTCCTTCCCCAGTGGTAAAACCTAGTGGGAAGTCCTATGATGATAGAAGCAGTCGATACCTTTGTAAGAACAGAGAGCTGTCTTTGCACATGTGTGCCTAAAGTTCAATAAACAACCTAGGTTTGCACCTAATTTTCCACTGAATGATCTAATACCAGCAGAGAACATTTGCAGTATGGGACAATGCTAGTCTTTTTAGCTAGACATTTCCTTGACTACAGTGGGGTTTTTTCTTCCTTCTAGTGTGGAAGGCAGGGGGATTCTATAATCTGTGATTTAAATTAAATGATGGCTCTTTTAATGTAAATAATTTTCTACCAGGCTCAACTATTTGATATCTAGATAAAGAAAGTAATTTACCCCACATTAAAAAGAAGAGGGGAGAGAAGGGAAGGGAAGGGAAGGGAAGGAGGAAAGGAAAGGAAAGGAAAGGAAAGGAAAGGAAAGGAAAGGAAAGGAAAGGAAAGGAAAGGAAAGGAAAGGAAAGGAAAGGAAAGGAAAGGAAAGGAAAGGAAAGGAAAGGAAAGGAAAGGAAAGGAAAGGAAAGGAAAGGAAAGGAAAGGAAAGGAAAGGAAAGGAAAGGAAAGGAAAGGAAAGGAAAGGAAAGGAAAGGAGACTTGGAATCAAATTTCTGGCATTATTACATCAGTATAACCATTTTGGCACCACAGTTGGCAGGAATAGGTTGATTTTTTCTGGATACCCTCAGTCTAGTAGGTAACTTGCTGAGAAATTGCAATTCAAATTCTGATTTTGTCAGAATGTTCTGAAGTTTGCCCAGAATTCTTTAAAATTGAGAGTTCATTTCTGGCTTGGTGCAGTTGTAAAATTTCAGGAGAGAGCTGTTCTTTTGTACTTAATGCTGAAATTTTTTCTAAATAATTTGTATCATTATTACTTATTGACTGTGGTGAAGGAAAACCCATTTAAGAAAATACGTTTCAATGACAGAAGCAAAATAAACAGTGGTACATATAACTGATAACTCATTAAATAAGAAGTCCATGCTTTTATCTGGCTCTTCAAACACATTTTAGGCACTTCAACAAGATTAGAAAAACACTTTTATGCCAAAAAAACCCTCCTTTAATCACTTCTCTTCTAAGAAGATACCTTCATGAAAAGAGGAGAATTAACCTCTTTGCTGCCACTACTCCTTTTACCGCAAAAAAAGAGCATTTGTAACATTTCTAATCCATTTGGTTCTGTCAGAAGGAAACAGCTATTTTTCAGAAGCATTAATCATATGGGAAGATATTTTCAAGCACGTATCTTGCTGGGAAATTATTAGTATGCACTAGACCATCATTAGTCTACTCGAATGGAACAGCAAGAGCCCCTGATTTTCCAAGTGCCAGAGACAAGACTAGTCCATCATGTTCTTTATGGTCCAAGATGACTTTTTTTTTGTAGGTTTATTTGCCATAATGCATTTAAGAGATGGGGGGAAAAAAAGACTCAGAAACTTCTAGTTGTAACAATTTAGAAGGCAAATGAAAACCAACAAGGAGAGAAGGGGTGAATAAAAGAGTCACCAACCAATGAGTGAATCCCACTGAACCAGATACAAAATAGCTGCTGCAGTGTAAGATGACAAAATAATGAAATCACGTGCTCAAAAAAGAGAAGCAAAAAAAAAAATAAAAAAAGTATGTATGTATGTATATACACAAACATATAGCGTGATTGAACACAAATCCTAAGACAGAATCTTCTCCATGAATCTTCTGTAAATACATCCTACAATATAGCAAAGTAACGAGATGCTACAGCTCTTGGGTGGTTCTGGTGGGACTCTCTGCAGGACCAGTGGAAAGCCTGAAAGTCAAACAGAGGGAAAACCCTCTCACAGTCTGGATCCCACTGCCTCATTCCCCAGCCTAAAGCCTGGCCAAGGCCAACCTCTTGCAGAAAGAAAATTCAGCTGTTGTTGGAAAATTCAGCCTCTTCACATCCCTCAGTGGAAAAAGAGGTGGTACTGAGGGGGAAGATGACTTCCTATTTCAACATAGAGAATCTTGCTACCACCTCTACTGCTTCCACCAGGCAGTCTTAATCTGTTCTTAGAAGATTAAGTACTTGTGTCTCTTATATCTTATTTTTTGATGTCTTGTTTGTGGAAACTGGTATAGCTAAAATAGATAGTGACCTCAGGACTATATCACATCTTTTCTAAAAGGCAAAAGCTATTTCAAATTTTTTCATCTTTTCCAAACTACTCTTGCTTTTCTTGCTCCCAAAATGCAGTGAAGTGAAACTCTGTTTTAGTCTGTTCAGCCCTATCAGCACTGCCTTCACATCCCAGCAGGTATCCTGCTCATTTTTGGGTTTCTCCAGACAGCAGGTAAACTTCTGGATACCTGTCTGACTTAACAAAGGTGTTCTTTTGATGTTTGCCTTTAGGAACCTTAAACTTTGGGTCCTTCTATTATTTTGTCCAACAAGTCAAGGCATTGCTGTCAAGGGAGATGTTATTGTGGAAATGACAGAATATGTTCAAGGGCAGTGAATAAGTTCCCTTTCAATAAAAGCACACATTATGTCCAAGAACAGTCAAAAGGGTTAAAATACAATCTTTCCAGATAAATTTCTAGCCATATGAGGCTCAAAAAGTCAAAAGATTTGAAAGCTATTAGTACTTCTGTAGATCATCCTCTTCCAGACACTCTTTTTTCTCTCTCTCTTTTTTTTTTCTCCTTTAACTGACAGGTTGCAGTTAAAAATTAAAGTAAAAAGAGACCCTCTCTTTCCTACATACTTTTAATGGAACTCAAGCCAAAATAAGTCAGACTAAATTATGGGAGTAAATGACCTCCTGGGAAGTATAATACCAAATTCTGAAGAACTGTAAAGAGTTTCCTTTGATCTTTTTAGCTTCGCAGCCTGAAATTCAAAATCTGTATTTAATTTTAGATTGCATATGCCAGCTTTTAAGTTTCCTCTCTAACATGATATATTATTTTAAATGATAGGACACCTTTAACTTGTATTTCTTGAAAATGCTGACTATCCTTTCTTTATTCTTTTACACTATAAAAACAGATATAAATATTACTAATTGCAAAAATAATTTGAGGTTGGGTGCTATAATGGAGAAACCATTGACCTTCACTTAAGAGACTGTGCCTTCAAGCTCAACCTGAATTTCTAAGTGAAATGACTTTGATCTGAGACACAAGTAACTTCAGTTCAATGCCCTACAGGATATACATCTAGAAAAAAGGACAAGCTGAGCACTTAACTATATATCCATGTTACAATTTAGGAGGTAGACAAAGGATGCTATGTATCAAATGTGGTAGAATAGGCCTATTTCTTTCTATGGCCACACAGTCACATTGCAAGAAGTGTATTCCTAAACCAGAAATCTCAGAAGGCACAACAAGCTGTATTAGCTCTTGGCTGGAGAATTTTCTGACCTCTGCACTTGAGCACAGACTTTAGATATAGGCAGCTGGAATAATCTCCCTCTTGAGTCCAGAAGAGAGCCACAAAAGTCTTTATGCCTTATGCATTATGAAAGAAGCCACCTTTTTGAGGAAAGTAAGTTGTATCAGGTTGGCTGGAAACAACATGAAAGAACAGCTGCTAACCATTGGACTTACACAGACAAAGCTCTAGGAAATGTGCTGACACACAGTGCTTTGTTATGTGTCTGTCTCGTGATCAGCCAAACAAAGATATAAATACAGTCCAGAATTTTGAAATATAATAGCGTTCTGAATTGAGTCCTGGGGGAATAATTTGCAATGAATAATTTATCTGCTGAATTTAGTTTCTCCTACTAACAAAATATCCATAAACTAGTCATGGTTGCCTTACATGTTATTTTGAAGAGAAGCAACTGAAAAAAGTTGTCTCCAAATATTTGGAGCTATTTGAGCTACATAAAGATAGTTCTGACTGACTGGCTAGTTTAAATAGCTTTGTTTCACTATCCTGATTATGAAAACCAACCAGTCAACCAAGATACCTGTGCCCCAAAGTGTTTCCTATATGGAAATACCTGGCATGAGTACACAACACAACTAAAAGCTCTGCATTTTTCAGCTGTTTTGAACGGGTGGTGTCTTTTTGACTGTGTAAAAGAAATGGTCTTGAAGCACGAGGCTGAACTTTCTGGGGTCAATCACTGCAGAATTTAATCCAACCCTTGCTTCTTATCACAGCCCACCCCAGAGAGCAGTTACTGTTACCTTCCTTCTACCTAGTGAATTGCTGACAAATCACCTGGCTGTTCTATGGAAAATAGAAGAGATCAAATGTATACAAAATAATTTTGAAATTGTATAACCTCAGAGAAAAATAGAAATGGCAACACTGGAACAGAACAATGGACTTAGTCAATGTAAAATTGGGTTGTGCATAAGCCCTTTCGCTCACTGACAAGGTAAAACAGATTGACATGCTTTGAGGCTGTAGTTGCTGATAAGAAATGCCATTTGTAAGCCTTTTACCCCCAGCCAAAGTGAAGCAATTAAAATATTTAGAAGTAGCCTTCTCCTCCCCATCCAACATGAGGCTCATCTGGGCTTTCTTAGCAGTAATCCCAGCTGCCACATTTCTGGAGACACAGAGAGACAGACCAGAACCAGCACAATCCTGGAAAACCTCAAGTTGGAGAAGTACAGTTAATAGGTGTGGTATCCTCTATGCTATTGCTGGCTGCCCAACAGGTTCAGAAAGGAATATTGTTGCTTTTGGTTTACCTATTTTCATAGATTTGATAGTGTTTTTCTTCATTTCTGCTTGCTACAACACCTTACTTTTCTCAAAGTTATAACAATAGAAACAAGGTTTATGGAAGAATTAAGACATCTGAAAGCAATCTTTCCAATTCAAAAACTAACTATTCTCAAAAGGCCAGGTTTGTCTAGTACCAATAATCACCTGAATCCTTCTAGACTATCAAAAAAGTTTAAACTTCCTTAAAGTTTGGGATATTCAGATCTCAGTTTTACATTACCTTGCCTCTGAAATAAGTACCAAAATGTGTTCATGTAAGATTCCTTACTTCTGCTGTTGCAATATTAGTCATCATTTACATAAAACTTAATATTTACTCCAGCAGAAGCCAATTTATGATTGTTAATATTCCATCCATGACTATAAATGTTCTTCCTAAAAAGCAAACAAACAAAAAACTGTCTGATTTTGACCAGATAGCAGAAAGAAACTGAGCTGAAGATTGGAGAAGATTCCCAGTGAAAACACTGGTGGTCATTTACAACTTGAGAAACCAAAGCATTCCAGAACACACAGCAGCTCTTAAATGAAAGTAGAGGAGACGACAAATAGAGAAAATCACCTTTACATTGTCTGAACCAGCCTGCTGCTGAAAGAAAGGTAAAGAAATATTACAGATATATAAACATGTTTATAAATATTAACAAATCAGCAGATTTGACAGTATCACATATCAGTTCCATCAGTTCCCTACTTTATATACAATTGTCATATACCTGGTGCTCAGGTGAGTACCAGATGGCCTCAGGTGGCCTCACTCAGGTGAGGCCTTTTCTCCCAGAGCCATCAAGCTCCAAAACTGACAGAGACATGATTTTTCATCATTTTTATCTACATTCTTAAATAAATAGCCACTGTGTTTTTAACAACAATAGGAAAACAAGAGCAATAATGTTCAGCCCTACAAGTCAGCGAATGTCTTATCTAAAATATTTGCTTTATTATTTTTACACATTATTCACATATTTCACATAATTACTTTTTGAGCTGTAAAGGATTTTTGGCAAATTGATCGGTGACAATTCCACAGAGATACGTAATCTTAGGATCTTAGTGGCAACAAAGGACGACTATTTAACCATTTTTTTCACTCAACTATTATTCTACATTCCTCCAGTATTTTAAGTTAAAGATTGGTGAATTCCTTCACCAAGAAGCATGTAGAATTTTACAGTAACATAAGCTGATGCAGTGTCAGTCCATGACATTTTCATTATTCTATTTGCTTCTGACCTTGTTCTTGGCTACATGTATGTAAATGAAGAGAAAGTTTTCAAGTTGTCTTGGTTCTCCTCAGAGTGGGACTGCCTGTGTTTGTACGCACACTGGAATGATGGGGCTCCTGCCTTGGTTGTGAGAGCTTTTAGGTACTGAGGTAACCCAAATACTAGAAAAAATCAGACTTGGTTTATGCCCTTGTATGTGAGAGTGTCTAATTAGTATTCAAAAGGCATTACTCACAGCTGGATGCAGGAATATATATTGTATGCCAGATCTGTGATTCATACTGACTAATACAATATAAGTGATAGACTCATTTATTTATTTGCATGTAATTTAAAAGAAAGAGTTGTGATCATACTTCTTCAAGATTACATCAGATCATTGTCGCAGAAAAAACTCAAACAAGAGTTTGTTGAAATGAGTTAAAAGGCAGGGTTTGATAAGTTGGAGGGCCATTCTCTCTTTGTGCATGTATCTCCCATTCCTATTATATGGTGTTATATGTGCATATTCAGGGAAGAATATCAGTGATTAATAAGGACCCACATTTTCCAGTGTGCTGAACTCTTAAGTTAGGAACACCAGTGAGATCTGCCTAGTTTGGCTCAGCTGTACCTTAAATGAATATCTGTTTTGTAGCAGATCTTTAAATAAACCAAATGGATTTGGTGACCATTTCAAAGCCAGTCTGGTGTTAACTTTTGACATACAGCAATGTAGCTAAGTATGCTCAGGAGTAAGAAAGGGTATTTATTTCAATGCTGGCAAATAGTGGTGGTTGGTCTGTCTGCAGCTCCAAATTAGGCCATTTTGCACTCAAAAGCACTGTGGATTTTTCCCCTCTACTGGTTAATGATCTTAACTAGTCATTTGTTCCTGAGAAAAGAAGGAAAAAGGATGTGTCTTAGGCTCATAGTAACTTCAATTAGTTGTTAGCAAAAGATTTTATCCTGGTAGCAAAACCAGAAAAAAAAATCTTTTAAATTAATTTGAAGATGCCTACATTTAGAGAATGGCATTGCTTTAACAGGGCTATGCAAATGAGTCCAATTTAGCATCTTGTATTCAGCTGGAAACCATTGCTAAATGATCGGGATAGCCAGTCACAGATATTAAAATGAATTATATCTAATCTGAATTTTAGTCACGCTACATTAACTAATAGAAAGTTATTAACATTTCAAGAGAAAAAAAGCTTTTGCCTGCAAAATTAACAGTGGCTGAGATGTGACCTGTGAGCCATGCAGCCTGATCACTGTAATGACAGTGTAATGGCATATTTACATTAAAATCTCTGCAGCTAATATGTGATTCAGAATTGGACGTTAAGTCGAGGATTATTTAGTCTGGCCTGTTGGCCTTTCTCTAAGTAGTTTTTTTTTACTTCAATACAAATCTGAAACTTTTCATTTCATGACTATTTATGTGACTAGTTTCTATGGCTATGTCTCTCCATCTTTACATCAGCTGCTTCGTGTGGCCAGCTTGCTCTTTCATTTTTCCCTTCCTTTTTCCAATATATTTATTGTTTGCTGCGGGGATGTACAACTTCAAGAAACCCACATTAGTTGCAAGCTAGTCAGGAAAAGGGAAATGTTTTTCTACTTTATTTTTACTGCTAATTTGCTTCAAAAGGCACAATGTTTTCATGTTTTAATTCCTATACTTTTTAAATATACAGCACCCTGGAAAAATGGATAATTCAAAGCCATCTTTATCTGGAGAGAAGAAAATGTGTAATTATAAAGCTGTTCTTATCCTTAGCAGGCATTGACAACCTGCTGCAATTTCTCCTGCTACCAGTTAATTTCTACCAAAGCAAAGGCTTGAAATTTATGTGGCAATATCTATATCATTTGTGAAATTTGTAAAACACTTCCACATACGAAATTGTTTCCTTCATTATTTAAAAGACACAGCAGCATTTTAAAAATTGAGAAAATTCAATGAAATTAGGAAGCTGACTAGATAAAAATATCGCTTTCATTTTATAATTACTGTATTATTCATGGAAGTCCAGTTTAAAAATGGGCTTGAGTGGGCTTGTTTTGGTTTGTTGTACAAAACCAGAATATTTTCAAAAAGTCTCAGATTCCAGATAGACCTTCAATGCTGAGAAAAAAAGCTGGATACAATTTATTAATGCACCTCCTTTTTGTAGGTTCAACAATTGATTAGTTTTTGCATTTAATATGTGTTTCTTTGCCATTTTCTATTAATCTATATACAGATATTAATTTGCTGTGGAAGATACTTTCTTTATGTAATGAAATTTTAAATAAAATGCTAAAGCTAAAAGCAGGAAATAAAGACTGAAAGCATATACCTTATATATTCCAGACCCGTGTATGTATTTGCATACAACAACAGGCCAGTATAAAATTTTGCTCTTGATGTTCTTTAAACTTTAAAAGAACAAGCAGAGCCTCATGTGACTCAACTTTTTAACTGGTTTGTTCTCTATTTTCAAAAGGTGTGTGTTGTGCTCCCTCTTCAACCTAGACATATGTCAGCCACATAGCAGTCGTGATATAAATGCCATCTCACCTCCATTCCCCAATTAGAAAAAGAGAATTAATACAGAGACATTCGTCTGACTGGTGAGTATCCATGCAGATAGAACTCAATAAACAGATTTGTGATAAACACAGGTGCCTAGTTTACTCCAAATGTACAGCTTCATCATATTTCTGAAATCTTCACTATGATGCATTCATATAATAAATGCTGATTGAAGAAATAACTAGAAATTTGATGTAACACTGCAGTAATCTTAACTTCATTTGATATTTCTGAACCATCTCCTAATATCTGAGTTTTCTGTTCAAAATGCACAGATAATACTGAGCTCAGAGCCAAGACTCCCTCCTTTCTGGTGCCAAGTGTACCACAAGTGATGTAGGCCCCATGGCTGGGAGATTCTGATGGCAGTGGGACCAAAGCTGTTTCCTTGATCTTATGGGGCAGCCACTGAGACCCTTCAAAAGCATCTGTAATTTTCCTCTTCTCATACTTTGGAAGTAGCAAAGTACACGAGGAAGCTGCACCTATCTGCAGGAGTTTCTGTCCCCTTTTTTAAGCAGATCCCAATGCTGAAAATTAGACAAGCCCTCTAAAAATAATACTAGGGAATTAATCTTTGCTATAGCTACAGGATTCAGTTGTCCCTTTTACCCAAAACCCAGCATGAAAGCCACCAGCCCCATGCCTCTCAACCCGCTAGGGATGAGAAATTCTCTCTTAATATTGCATTTGGCTTTGAAAATTATATTCTCTAGTTTAGTTTGGGTTCTTTTTTGTTTGTAGATTTCCTGTAACAATTGCTGTAATTAATATTACAAATCTGAACATTTTCTGTGCAAGAGCCAAGACCACATTTTACATGACCTCTAGTCACATCAGTCATATATAATTAAATGGTTAATAATGTGTCCAGGTGCTTTCCTTATCCTACACAAATCCTACAATTTGGTCTTCTCTTGGTTGCTCTCTAATTCTAGTGCTGGCAGTCAAGGGCTAGGCAAGGATATCACAGATTGCTTGAGACACATCATAGGGAAACTTTTCTCCTGAATCATGAAGTTCAGCAGATGTAAGTATCATAAGCATATGGAAAAATAATTAAAAATTTAAATAGTAAAAAATGCTTTATGACCACTGTGGACTAGCCTTATGGAAAAGAGAGGGAAACACTAAGAACTTGAAACTAAATGTCAGCAAGCTACCCACTTAACAAAGAGCATCCTAATTCCTTCTTTGCTTTCTATGCTGTCACTGTAGCCACATAAGGCACAGCTTCTGCCCCCAAGTTATAATTTCTTCAGAAAACAGGAGAATTCAAGTAAGTAAAGAGAAAACTGAAAATATTTGGGGGAAAAAAGCAGACTCTTATGCACATTCTGCTCATCCCAGAATTATTGCTGAGTTCTCCTATTTCTTAGTCAGATATGGAAGAAGAATCAGAGAACTTGCAGGCAAAGTAAGGACTGGCATCTTTTGCTCCTGGGTCTCAGTGAGGAAGCATCCATTAAAGCCAACAGCTTGACCTCATAGAGCCAGAGGAGGTAAGGGAGATGAATGAGCCATAAAGTCATCACTGCCACCTCTGAAACACTCCTCAGCTGTGAGGGGTCCACAGAAACTGCCCAAGCCATCAGGAACCATGTCCAGCAAGCTGAAGGCTTAAAAGGTAAAATCTCAACAGACAGGTTAAAATATGTACCAGAAGATGGAAAAGACAGGAAGGACAATGTAAAAATTTATTTGCTGTCCTAAAGTGTCCTGCCATGTTTCTGAGGAGGAAAGCCTTACACTGAAACCTGAGTATAAGTTCAGAAAAAAACCCAACTCAGACCATTGCTTATAAAAACAAAGAACATCCATGGATATATCCCTGCAATACTCATTCTTCTCTAAAATCATTACATCAATGCTCATTACCTCTATAAACTCTTTTTTCAAGCCAAACTTCTGAAGACAAATTCTCAAAACAGTCTCCGATTCAGCATCCGGGTCATGCATCATTTCGCCTCTGCCCATACATGTAAACCATAGCTATATCAACATCTTGGCTATTCAATAAACACAGCCAGTTCTTTTAATCAGTTTTTCCTTCTGAAGAGGCACATGGAAGTGACCAAAATTCACTTAGGACATGCTGTGTGCTTGAATGTTAAAATCAGCACGATTGCTGCTACTGGTAAGTAACATAGGGATTCCAGTGGTCTGTTGGCATAATCATCTTACACCTGGCTCAAAATACCTGTGACTCGGAAGCACAAAATAAAAAATTAGATTATAATTCCTCCCCTAATTCCAGAATAAATTTCTGGAAGTACTACACAGTTTAGATAAGCACTTGCAAGTTGTATTGATCAACTATGTATCTCATACCACACTTATTTTTTTCTAGTATTAAATTTAGACCATTCCTAGTGTTACTGGATAGACAATGTCAGCAAATACAAACTTTTGAGCTTAAAGTTTCTTTTAAAATACAGTTTGACTTTGACCTTTACAAGGACACTTCATGTAAAACTAACTCACTTACAAACATCTAAAATGCTAATGCACTACAAGGTTAACTGCTCTTATTAATCCATTAAACAAGAACTGTATGCCCTTTCTTATATTAACTATTATTTACTTATTTCATTCTTATGTCCAAAGTCCAAAAGCTCTTATCTTTGTTACAAAAACTAACAAAGAGTTAGCTAGATCTTACAAAACTTCAACTGGTTTCTATTTTTGTGCTTTCATTAGTACTAAAAGTCTTGGCATAAAAAAATCCAATGTGGCAAGCAGGGTGGTCAGAAATTTTTTGAGATCACTTCTGGAGTTTGCAAGTCAAAGAAGTGAACATACCTCTTTTTTTGGTTAAAAAAATATTTCTTTTTTTTCCCTTGCCTGTGATTTGAGAAGAAGAGAGGAGATTTTTATGTGCATATATAGCAATGGCAAGCAGCTGTAAAAACCTTCCACCCTAAAGATTGATGAATTTGTTTCATTAACACCAGCACATCTGAAAGACATTTGACACTTTGGAAAACCAACTATAGTTCTTTAAAATGCCCCAGATGAAATACCTCATAATATGATTATTAATGGCCATCCTAGGAGCCTCTGGTGCCTTCTCTATTTAAAAAGTTATAAAACCTTAACTTCTGATTATACCTGACCCCAGTCTAAATGTTTATTTTGCTAGGAAATCTGGAACTCTACTTGCATGAGGAGCTGTGAGATCTGCACCAGCAAGATTTTAAAATCCTTTCTGAAATTCCCCTTTTATATTCTTTTCTATTTATGACATTAAAGACTCACCACATCCTTTGAATATCAAACAATAGAAAACCACAAAGCAAATACTTTGTGGCCATCCCATGCCATATTCATTGAATGTCTGTTAAGAATGAACACATCTATGTGGTTCAACATCTGTTTTTGAGTGTAGTGCGAAGAAATTCAACCTGAACCAAGTGGGCATCTGTTTTCTACATTTTCTGAGTGCTCCTAAATCTGAGGCAGCTCTGGATGGAGGCCATGCACCCAGTGCTTGCAAAGGAAGAGTTCTCCTACATGTATCAGTGGTCTGAGAGGAGGGCCCAACAGGATGCCTGTCTCACACCCCTGGAGAAAAGACTGGTCCTCCACTAATACACACAGCAGCAACTGAGGACAGCCAGGCAGACTCAGGTAAGCTCAAAGGCTTTTGTCCATTCAGAATGAAAAGTACATTGTACTTGACAATAAACCTGCCATTTGAAACCTCGGGGGTTTTAATCTTATAAATAATAGAGTTCAGAGAAGAAGGGGTTTGCAAGTCTGCATTGCGCTGCCAGAATTCAGATTTATGTAATGCACTCATAGGGACCTGGTGCAGAAATGCATGCAAGTGTTATGGCATTTGAGATTCAAAGCCAATATTGCCCAAAAATATGCAATGCAACACTAATATTTCTCTCTGTTATGCTGTTTTCCCCAGCTGCTGTGAGAACATCCATCACTCAATGGCAGGTCAGAGCTATCCAGTCCACTGCATGCACTAGTACAGCTTTTTGTTTTTTGTTGAAGATGCTGTTAGCTAGCATGATGTCCACACCAGAGGAAACCAGGCAAAATGAGCCAAAGAAGGTGCACATTACTAAGCCCACTGAAACAGTTTTTATCCATTAGGGCTGACAGCAATTTCTTCTTTGTAAGAAGAATACCAGCCTACATATCATTTGAGAAAACTAGAAAAGTAGGGTTACTAACTCTCCTATATTGAACAAGCATTTGAAAAGATTGGTTTATAAAATATATAGAAAGAGCTATGGTTTAGAAATGTAATAACAAAGGGTATGAAACTTCAATTATTCTTCTTTGATCATCAAGAGAAAAGTTGCATCAGTTCTACTGCAAAATTAATTAGTCGCTCAAATGCTTTCAGGCATCAAAATAATTCCTACTGTTTTAGGATGTGAAAAATTGTTTTGAAAAATTCAGCAGTATAAAAAAAGGATCTGTTAAGCACATTAAAGGCTGTCTTTTTCTGCAAGTGCATTCAGAAAAGAGGGAGCATTTCTTTAGCTCCCTATTGCACTTTAAAAATGCAGAATACTGAAATGGCAAGCATGAAGCTAACTGTCAGGCCATGCAGTTTCCCTGTGGGGAGGTTATCACATGCAGCTTTGCTGCCTTATTCATTGCTTGCAGCTCTTCCAATCAGATAACCTTAACAAACATGGTGCTATCAATTGCCAGATGTGGTACATGCTATGCAGCATCTAGTTTTTGACAGACTAAAATGGAGCAGACAATTCTTCCCTTTATGTAATCAACCATCAGTCACACTATGAGATTCACAAGGAGTATCTGGAAGTGCTGTCAAGTGCCAATTAGTGATGTTGCTAACCCAAAAGGTAAAGAAGATTGTAGAAGAAGCAGCCCAGTATAATTCTCCACTCCAGTGTCCTTTAAGTGGACTATCATTTATGAATGTACTCCTACAGATGAAAGAGAAATGGGAGGTCAGTGGTTCCTGTCTCAACAATCTTCTGCAATCTTGTCATAATGAATTGTAAATAGTATCACCATCAACCTCCTCTTCCTGCACTGGAAACCAGTGCAAATGGCTCAGCAGAGCCAAACACTGACAATGCTGCTCCTCAGGACACAAAGCTGAAGGCTGCCCTCTGTCCTCTGCCTGCCCTGCTGTGTGTGGGTCTGCAGGGCTGGGGCTCACCCTTTCTGCCTTGCCACATCTCCCCACTCTCCCATGGTTCTGGGGTATGCTCACACCACCGATATGCAGGGCTGAAATCCTGAGCTGTTTATCATTTGAAGATAATCTGAAGATTGATGAACAATCAATGGAAACGTCTTCCTCCCTCTCAGAGCAATTCTCAGCACAATCTGGCAAAATGTCATTATCACCTAATATGGTTTTATCATGAGGTGTTCCTGCTTTCAGAACAGCAAATGATTTTTACAAGGTCAGAAGCAGAATATCAGGCCTGGGTGTTGGCCATCTTGAACTGCATAATGAAGACACATTCTTCAAAAGGCAGCATTACCCTGGTGCACAGAGAATACCTGACAAGCTTGGATTTGAAGTGACCAGCCTATGTGCATCCTTTCTTTTAAGGGTTACAGTATCCAGTAGTCAGTGTAGATACAATGCATTATTAATTAGCATATACAAATCCTATTTATATTAAAAAAGCTTGCTTAGTGAAGGAGACATAATTCCGGTTATTACCATTCCAAATAGCAAAAAACAAATATTTTCTACAGAGTAATAAAAACACAAGATGAGAGCAACAAACTTGGAATATATTTGTACTCTACACACTTCTTTTTTATGTGGGACCACTATTTTTCATGGTAAATAATATATGCTAACAGAATTTTTCTGAGTGTACCTATGCTCCTGAATGACAATGTTCTGAAAGAGCAGTGCTGAAGAGACTTATCATATGGATGTATAATATTAATACTACACAGCTATTGTGTATGCAATAGACTTGTGACTTCTTAAAATACATGTGCATGGAAGGGGTGCCAAATCACTTCAGAGCTCCCTGGGCAATCATAAGTTGGTGCAGAAAACTCCACACCACAAATCCCTGAAACAGTTTGTATCAAACCAGCAACATATATGTAGAGTCCAATGAATCTGGGGCATCTCTCCACTACCACTAAAAACAGATGTTGTATAAACATTAAAAAAAGTTGAGCAAACTTTGAGCTTTTTCATGTATTGGATTCTATGGGAATGCAATGAAAAAGTCTTCTCAATGCAGAAAAGACCAGATCAAGCTGGAAAATCATCTCCCTGTGTCATAATTTAGCAAACGAGGAGAGCTATTCCCTGGAAGGTGCCACACAATTAGAAGACAAGTCACAGCAACAAAGGTGTTCCTACCCAGTGTGAACACTTTGTCAAGGAATGGAAACAATTTACAGTGTTTTCAGAACTGTATTTCAGGTCAGTTCATTTTTATACTCTCCCATATGGTTCTGCTCCTTCTATTTCCAGAGTGAACCCTATTTACCTGGACGGGTACAGCAGAAAATATATTGTTTGCAGAGAAAGTGAGAGTCATCAATAAAGAAAACTTCTCAAGATAGGTATATTGAGTATGTGTATTAGCTTGATCTGACAAGGGAAGAAAATGGCAAACAACTTGTTTTCTCCTTGAGAGGCATCTGAGAGCAGAGAACCACTCAGGTGCTGCATTGTGCCTTCCAGAGGCTCAGTAATAAAAGTACAGTTTGGGTGGAGAGAGCAAATAAAAGTGGCTTCCAGCCACATTTTTGTCTTTATGAATCTGAGCCTGGCAAAAGACCAAACATCATTTGCACCAGGTTTTCACTTCCCCCAGGCATGTAAAGAGAAAAAATCCATTCAACCCTTCCATGCATAAATGCCAGCATGGACCATATCAAGTGGTCATAGCCCTGCTGTCCCCTAACATGAGAGCAGAAAGGACATATGCAATTAACAGAAAAATCTCTATGCCACGCCACTCCTTATGGATCTGGGCTTTCCTCACCACAAATGAGGTGGTGAGCCACCTTTCACAGTGGCTTTCACCCACTGAACCACAACAAAGCAATGCTTGTCTTGTTCCTGAGCACAGACCTCCCACCCAAAATACTATAGCTCCTACAGTCACGCTTGAAAAAATTCTTTCCATAGTGAAGTTCCTAAACACAGTATAGTGATTGCGCCAGGTCTACACTAGATCAACACAGAGCATCCAAAATGCTTAGGAAATAGGATGTTTTTTCCCTTAACAAATTGTTCAGTATGTTGTCCGTACTGAAGTGACACATTAGGTTGGAGTTTCAAGCTTTTGGAAGGCAGCCATGGAAGACAGAAACCATATGATGCCAGAGTGGATTTATACTCGTTAACTTACATGAGACTGGCACAAGCCTCCAAATATTAGCCTATGATTTTTGCAAGAAAAAAGAAGCAAGACTTTGGGGTGTTAGCTGAGCCTTCATTACTAGCAGCTGCAATGGATTAATCTTAGACAGGGAACTACAGTATTTAGTTAAAGATGGAAAGGAACAGTGGCTTAGCACCTCTTTCAGAAAAGGTGAAGTTAAATGCAAAAGCAGAGTGTCTTCTCCATGAAGCAGCACTGAAAAATACTTTTGCATTCATGTGACATTGAGAAACAAATGACAAAGAATTTTCCATTAATAATTTAATTTGGGGGCCAAAGGGCCCTCAATAACATCATAAGCATATAACATGGAGACAAGTTTATCCCTGAGATAAGCAATCACTGTAGAGTTCCTACAGCATGTTTGAATTTGACTCTATGGAATGCAAAATTTAAAAAAAAAACATAAATAACTGATAGGGACAGCTGCCAACCCACCTCAGACCATCATGATTTTATGCTGAACACTAGAAGTGCAAAAATGAAGCTGTGGAAAGTAGCATATTTCCAGGAGGTTCTGAGCATCTCCATCTCCCATGTCTATAAAAGATGACACAGAAACAACACAGTCATCATCTGGCAGGATCATTAGAGCATTAAAATTCAGCCCTGATGTCTAGAACAATACATACAAATATGCGATTTCTGAGGAAAATTTGGGCATCCGAGTTGAAGATCCAGATTCCTTTTGTGGTACATTCTTATTACTGGAAACAAGGATTTTTATCAGAAAGTATGTGGAGTTGAGGTGATGTACAAATCTTCTAGGGAGTTATGAAGAGAGGCTAATAATCCAAAATCATATTTCCTATAGAACTAACCTGTGCACACAGAGCCTCCAGTTAAGCATTAAGATGTAACCCTCATTCACATTCAGCAAAACCCTCTGACTCATAGGAGCTTTGTTCCTTGAGGGCTGGACAACTGGATTACTCTTTATTTTTAAAGATGGATGGTGGTGATGCTGCTGCTCATCTTTTATAGCAGTGGTTAAAGCACTCACCCAGAAACTGGTGAGCTGACTACGGTTCAGTGACCTCCTCAGTGTGAGGGGGTTCAAATCTACAGCTCCAGCCTAGGCTCTGACAACCAAGTTAAGCCACAATTGCTGGAGATTTGGGGAATGAGGGCAAAGAAGGGAAAAGAGGGGGGCAGTGTGCTTCCTGCTGAAGCTGCATGACTGTTCAGCAAAGAATGCAAGAATTTTTGGGTCAGAAAGAAAGAGAAATGGAAAAAAAATAGAGCTTTAGACTAAACATGAAGGCTTCCTCTGGGAAGAAAAAAAAGTCATCCTCTTCAATGTTTTTATTGTTGTTAATTAATTTAGTTTTAAACAAGATTTTACAGTGACATTTCCAAATTTGTGAGATGGAAACACTTTTATACAATCATAAAATTTAATGAAAATTTCCATTTGCAGTAAACACATGATGAGAGGCAGTGGTGGGATGCAGAGCCACATGCCACTCTGTGTCACACTGCCCAACACAGTCACCCCAAGAGCTGCCTTAAGTGCCTGGGGAGTGAGTGTTTGTGACATGTGGGGAACTGGCCATGGGCTACAGTCCCTACTAGGCTCTCTGCTCTCTTCCTGCCAGCTGAAGGATACCGGGGAAACAGGATGCCCCAAGACTGGGGGCATGTAACTACACCAGTACCAAGTGCTGGCCCTGATTACTGAGATTCATCACTAAAGGGGGTGTAGTAGTAGCTGGTACAATAGAAATCCAGCATTGGAGCATGGACAAAGGGAATGAAATTGTAGGTGGAGCACTAAAATCAGCAGCGTGCTGAAGGCAGTGTTTGCTGGGAAGAGGAGCTGGACTCCTTGGAGTCTCTCACACGCTGCTGCCTCCGCAAGCTCGGCAGCGGACAGCAACGGGGGAAGAAGTGTAAATGAGAGGAAATCTGAAACAGACCAATTAAAGGATTGTCTACTTTCTTAAAGCAGCCTAAAGCCTAGTGAGACTGGTGTCTTGTACACTTTTCAGTGCATTAAAACACTGTTTTGTTTTGCTTCCAGATTCATTCACAAGCCAGGTCACAACCATCACTGCCTTCCTAATTTCTCACTATTATTCAGTCAGGCACTTCAGTTAGTCACTATGTGGGGCAAAACATTTAGTGAGGTCACAGGTTTACTGATTTTCTTTTTAATTCCATCTCTATTTTATTTAATCCTCAAAAGTTTGGAGATCAGGAGCTATGCAAAGAATTGTCTCTTTGTGAAAAGCTTACTTTGGTTGGCTGTCAGTGAATTTGTAGCCACAGCAAAGGCTCTGATACACCAGGGAGAAAATCATGCTTTTACCTAATCTAACCAAACCAACCTTGGTCAGATTGATTCAGTTTCCAGCCTTGGCTCTGACCTCACCCTTACCCTCAATCCTGCCTCACTTTCACACTGAGTATTTTATACAGCTTCTATTTTCTCCCTGCATTGCTTCTACCAGCCCCCCGCTGCCCCCCCCCCCACCACCCCCCCCAATTTCTATGTTCTACTCATCAACCATTGCTTTAGAATCTTCAGGCTGGATGGGCAGGCATGCGGTGCTGGCAGGTGGTGTAGCTGTTAGGCAGCCTTGTGTATCACAAGAGATCTAATGCTATCAAATTTCTTTTCCCCCAAAGACTAAAGAGAGCAAGCCTTTGTAAGCATGCAGGAGGGGGATGAAAACACTTTGTCTCCTGAGCAGCCAGCCTTTGTCATTTTACAAATGAAATCACTTTGGAAATTTAGAGAATTAATATCATAATGAAGACGGGAGTACCCATTAGGGTGGTCTAATGTTGCTCTGGAGATATATGATGGATGTCCAGTTGCTGTAAGCCCTTATTTGCAGAGAGTCACCTCTGTAGTTGCCATTATTAGGAAGATGTCTGAAGCAGAGGATCAGACACAACCATTGCAAGATGAGATAGTGTTTGACTGGTTTCCAGGGAACCGAAGGATACAGCCTTAGTTGTACCTGTCACTATGGCTCCCAGCTTTTTTCCCCCTTAATGTCTTTTTTAGCTGTAGGAAGTTTCTCTTTAAAGATTCACTGCTTCTCTAATAGCACGAAAAAGCAGGAATAGGAACATAAAAAAATGCTACCTGGATTGCAAAAAAGCTTCCACTTATTGCAAAACAATTGGTATAGTTCATCATCAAAGGACTGCAATATACTGCACTAGCCAGCTTTTGCAAATAAAGATAACCAGAGGATCTAACCTGTAGTGTATTACTTGTAGTAACTGGAAATATTCACCTGCTGTGTCCACTTCTGGAGATACCTAAAGCACTGTCAGAGCAGTGATGCCATGATTGCCATTCCTGGAAATACAGCCTCAAGAAAGTAGTACTTCCTGGAATTATCTTAATGGGCAATTGAATCATCATTTCTAGCACTCCAGCATCTTTCCCAGAAGGACAGTTTTCCACAGGCAATGATTCCAGTTAGAAACAAATGTGAATTTCCAAACTTCAGTTCTTTTCCCTTTCTGACTGGTTTTCAGAGAACAGAAGCTTTAAGCAGATGTTAAAATTAGGGAGAAAGGCACCTAGGACATGAGGCTGGAAGGTGTCCAGTATAGTGATTTACCTGCACTTCATTTTATAGTAGCTCTTCTACCCAGGTCATTTATTTTCTTCCAATTATCTGTGTTCCTTTAATAATTCTCTACTGGTCACTAACACTGCTGCTTTGTTGTGTTATTTCCAGGGAAGCTCGGGTGCTGGTGTAAGTTGTCATAGCTGCAATGTCTTCCATGAGGATTTACACCAGTGAAGTGCCTGTGTTTTAAGAAAATCAGGTTAAATTCAGTAATGTCTAGATTCTTTTTTTTTTCAGCTGTGGAGGTATGCAAGGCAGCATGTTGTTACTAACCTTTTCAAATAAATGTGACATGACGAGTCCACACTTTGCTCTATATATAATCAGTACTGATTTTGGGGAATAATCAGTAGTAAATAAATTGAGTGCTGTTGAAATACCCTTTGCGTGTGTTCTCATGAATTACTCATGAAACAGGGGTTGCAAATTTGTGCTTCTGATACCCAGTATTGGATATGTACTGCTTTTTTTTTTTTTTTTTTTTTTTTTGCAATATATGGAGATAGAAGGTGTTCGGATTTTTTTTTTTTATATATGTTGGGTTGTTTTGTTTTGGGATTTAGGGTTTTCTACAAAATTCTATTTGTTTCCCCTAAATCTTCAGTTCAGTGGCCAAATTCACCTTGGTAGGAGCAAATGCAACTCTATCAATAGCACTGGAATTTTCTCTGCATATGTCAGCGATGAATTTGTCCCCATATTTATTGGAAATACATGAGCTGCTGTGATATGATGTGGTAAATCATGCTGAGAGCAAATCAAACAGACAGGCTGTGGCTGCATCACTATTTCATACAACTCAGGTCATAATGGACAGGACAATGCTGTAGTGTGAAATTCAGTGCTAAGGAAAGTACATTCTCTCTAACCTTTTATGAAAATACTCCTCATCCATTAAAGGACCATTTAGGCAATGTGACCACTGCTGGAACCAGTGCAGGACCATTTAGAAGGCAAAGAGAAAAACACCATTGCCCAAGAGGAGAACAAGTTGCCTGTAGATATTCCCACGCTTTTGCTATTCCAAAATTCCCATCAACTGTTGCATACAGCTTCCAGAAATAAAGCTATTCAGTCTTACTACAGTAAATGAAAGCAATGCAACATGCCAGTCTTCAAGCCCAGCAAACTATAAATGTAATATCAGACGGGGAAGAGCTAATGAAAACAATCACATTAAACATAGCTCTTCAGTGCTTGGTGCTCAATAAGTGAGCAGCAGGCTTTCTCTGTCTAGCTTACAGAAAACAGGAGGTAGCAGTTTGCAAGGAGCAGCGTTTTAATGTGATTGGACTATAACAGACAATCTATTTACAGCATGCTCTGGGGAGCTTATAAACAAATGTTGAGTAATTTCAGCCAGCAGTAATTACCCTTGCAGCTGACAAGGATAGCATGATACTTTCTCCTTCACCTTCAGCCCAGTCCAGAAGGCACTGTACACAATGGCACTTCTAATTATTTCTGCATTTCTATGGCTAAAGACCAAAGTGTGTTATTAGAGAACATTTTAGAAGCTTTTTAAAAGCTTGTTTATTGGGACAATTAAAAGTCATCACTATGACAGCAAATAAAAGGTTCCATTCCCAGGCATGCAGTTGCAGCTGGGGGTCTGCCTGCTTACCTTGTAAGCCTTGTCTACATGAGGCAAAATTTACAGCCACCCCTCACTGCTGCTACCAGTTCAATGGCATCGATGCTGCCAAGGTGGGCAACCTTCAAGGGTGCAGAGAATGGGGCTTTGTAAATATCATATTATCTAACACTGGTTAGAGAACATTGAATAAACACGGTACATAAAATGCTGTCCACTCACCTGTGCTCGAGCTCCCAACACAGTCAAACATAGTGGGGGTGAAGCCCTTGTAGCTGTAAGAAGATATTTTTGCAGAGTGCCTGTGGTGCAGTCAGAGCTTCAGACAACATGGCATTTTGTCTTCTGTTGAAAGAAAATTAAAAGCATGCTCTAAGACATCCATTAGCACTTAATTACTGATGAAATACAATGGTTTGGGGTTTTTTTCCCAGGCACTGGACACACAAATAGGGGCTGGAATTCTGGGCTGGAATCAGCTGCCACAGTGAGTCAGTAGGAAGGCAGGGGCAGAGGCAAAGAGAGACCCGAGCTATGCTGGAAGAAAGCCAGGGGACTGGGGTGCTCCCCTCTGCATTCCTCCCACTGCTGGTGATAAGCCCTTTTCCCTCTCCATGGCCATGTGAAGGCAAATCTAGATCTTTTAATTTCCCCAAATCATCAGTGACCTATGCAATACTTCAAAAGCCATCTCCCCACTGTTACAGAACACCCCAGAGCATGCAGGCTACATTCACTGACATTTCAAATGCCCACTCTCCATGGCACAGCCGTCTGGCTCCTCAGGCACCCATGGGCACAGTCTGCCCTGCTCTGTGCCCAAGCCTGCTCCTCCAGAGCTGGCAGAAAGCCCTGGTGAGCTGCCACTGTGATAAAAGGGTGCAGAGCCTGTCCAATCCTAAAATGTAGGTGCTTTTTGATCAGTAACTTACAGAGAGATACAGCTGTGCCAACAAAGGAAGGAAGGTCTCCAGCCTCAGGGAGACCTCAGGAGGTTACACTGTCCTGAGCAGTCTCTTATTTGGCCCAAAGCACTGTTTTTTCTCCCCACTTATGTCCTATTTACGACATGATTTTCTGTTCACACTGTGTGTTTTGCTGTGAAATACACCACAGCTATTTCCAACAAGTATATTAGAAAATGTACAAACAGCTACTCATGGCAAGTCATCATTGGAGTGATTGCTGTAGGCAGGGATAATTAACAGAATTATTGAGTCACAAGACTGTACACCACAAGAACTTCTATTTAACATCGTAATACAGTCATATAAGAGCCAAACTACCCAAAAGCAATTGGGAGAGGCAGTGAACTGTGATGTGTGCTGGTTTGCAAACACCACTGCACAGTTTGGTGTTTGCTGAGCTCCCATCCGCCTCAATAAATTCAGTTCAGGTTCCTGCTATAGGAATTGACAGCAGATATCTAATCCCCAAAAGTGGATTATTTACATTTTTTTATATGTTACATTGCATTACATCCTGTCACGTTGCATCTCATCACAAGCAGATATAATATTGCATAACATGATGTGACATGATGACAGACATCAGAAATGTTTTTTGTTGTTTTGGGTTTTTTTGAGGTTTTATACCTACTATCCAAAATATTTCAGAGTGATTTCTAGGAAGATGGAGGGGATAAGGTGAGTGCCTGGCTTACATGTTTGTCTGGCAGCTGCTGCACCATCTCTCCCAAGCATTGTTTAAAATGAGCCACCTTGTTTTGCAGCTTCATGAAACCTCAGCAATGCAATTTTACACGTATTTTGCAAATATTTTTAAAAGATTCATTAGGAGGGAAATCAGCAGAACACATGTTCAATAACAGCACAAACCGACAACAGCTGCTGCAAATTACCTTGTCTGAAAGGAACCCCCAGCAATGCATTGCAAACTTTAACAATGTACTCGAGCTGTTGATTGCTTGCGCTGCCGCTCGCCACTCGTTTCTGAGACACAGTTGGTGGAGGAACATTAATTTGTCCTTGTTCTTGAGACTGGCAGGTGTCACTTTGCCCAGTGTGGGACATGAGTGACAGATATTTTGCAGCTGATGAAATGAGAATGCAGAAATTCAAGAGTGCCTCTGGGATTTCACTGGTCATTTGTGGCCAGCGCAAGGGCAGGGCCCGCTGCCTCGCTGGCGCAGCACTGGCTGAAGCTGCTGTTGCTGCAGGCTGCCGCAGATCCACACCATTTTAAATAATATTGGTATTATGAAGCCCTTCCCACACATACACACACACACTTGAGGGTATTGTGTGTGCTTTGCTTCTTTCTAGGCTGATACTGGCTGGAAGATTGTTCTAATTGCTTTTTGTTTTGGTTTGGGTTTTTTTTTTCTTCTGTCCTATGCTCAAGCCTTCTTGAAAAGGATTTTACCTGCATCTGCTATCTTTAATTCTTTGGATAACATAAATAGAATTTGCTAAAAGTGATACATAAGCTAACCTAGAGGAAAATGATTAAAAACAAGAGCAGCATTAAAAAATGCAATTAATAAAATCCTCTTGTGATACAGCGGTTAGGAAGAGAGTGGGTAGAATTATATCAATTGAAATGTTTCTTTCATCTAATTTAAAAAACAGAAAAATGTTCAAATTCCAAGCACAAATGCACAAAGCTTGGTGAAAATAAAAAAAAGATACAAGGAAATGAGCAGCGCTGCAGTGTTAAGGAATTAAGAATGAGATTTGTTGAATTTTAACACTATCCTGCAGTTCACCTTTATCTTTCCTTTAAGTCTTAGAGCATTTTCTTTGCAAGCAATATAGTGGCTGGGATTAGTAACACCATCCTCCCCCTCCTTCCCCCAAGACCCACCCCCCCCCCCCAAAAAAAAAAAAAAAATTAATTATAACTAAAAGGAAAAGAAATTGTCCACTGTTGAAGCCTCTAGATATTTTCAACCTCAGTTTAAATAATGTTGGGTTTTTTTCCATTCAGCAATTTTATGTGAAAACAAAAGGGGAAGGGATTAAAATATTCTGTATTTTCTAAAATACTTTTTATACAAACAAGAGTGCATACCACAAAGAAAACAATTCTTTAAATTATTTAGCCTTTTATTTAAACTATATATTATTTTAGAGGGGGTGATTTTTGAGTTTCAGGACTCATTTTGCTAACTGTGTTAAATGTAGTGTATATAGAACAGTGTATTCCATAGAACCACTAACAGCATTTTCAATTGTGCTAAAACCATATTAACATATTTGCCTCTTTAATGATTAACTGTCTTTGAATATTAAGAGATTTCTAAAACATCTTATTCACACGGAGGAGACTGCAAAAGCCCGGGTTTTTTCTCTATTTTATAAGTGAGGCTTCGTTTGATATGCATTCTGATTTTAAAAGAACCATAATATTTTAATCGATCTCTCTGTAAAGATCATGATTATTATAAATGAGATACAGTCATGCACATCAAGCCTGACTGGTAGATAGGAGGTCATGAGTCAGGAATTATATGAAGAGGGGAAGCAAAAACTAGAAAATTTTCCAACATGATTGTTTAAAGGAACAATTACGTACATTGGTACATGAATTCAAGACTTCAGTTACATGCAGAGTTATTAGCCTTCATTTTCTATTAATTTCCTTTAAACTAACCTTGAAAAAGTATCATTTGCAAAAAAATAAAATTAAATCCATACATTTATTATGACAAACATGTAATTTCATAGTGAGCTCTTCACATTTATGAAACAGCTGGCATTAAAAATCATGGCAGAGAAATATATCTGATGAGAACATTGATACAAACCTAGGCTGTAAAAACACTGGTTAATGTCATTTGACAAATGTCATTTTATTGGAGATAATTACTTATGTTAAATAATTTGAAACACACATAAAGATATCATCTGATATGATGCAACATAGCCCTTTAAATATAATTTCATTATCAGAACTGGAAAAATTCTTTTGAATAGATGTATTTTTTCTACCAAACATCTAGTCTCCCTAAAACAATACTGTTTTGTTTATACCTACGTGCAAACACACACAGACACACAATCAAATACATCTGTACATTTTTCACTTGATATTTCCACCCCCTACTTACAAGTGCAAAGATATACTGTTATCCTTTGGAAAACAAATATTTTTTTCTAGGTGACATGCTTCTTTAATTAAACTGTATTATTTATAATGATCAAATATAATTAGCAGTAACAAGTATTTAATGAAAACAAACTGCTTTCCTTTCAAATCTTTCCAACCCATTGTACTTTAAGGCCATAGCTTCCCTCAGAAGATCACTGTATCACAACAACTAAAAACAAGTATATGATTAAAAGATTGTCAGGTGCTGCTTCATTTCAGACAGACAGAAATAGGGAAGGTAAACACTGGAGATCCCAATTCATATCGTGAATTCATGTCATGTACTAATCCTATCATTTAAGGTATCACTTCCAATGAAACAATACTGTTAGTGGTTCAATGTGCTTTAGAGGTGTCTTTTAACTACCCCATTTGATATTGTTATGCACTAAGACATTACCTGAGTATCTTTGATTATTACTGAGAGAGATGAGAGGAATGTGCTCTTTCACTGGACTCATTGACAGCGAGGTGCTATAACAACTCTCCTGTAATTAATTGTGAGTGAAAGGGGGTTTGGTTTTTGCAGCCTCGTAAAACTTTTCCCACATGGCTGAACCCATGGTCAGGAGACGTTAGGCAACATTAACTGCCTGCACATTTCTGCAAGGCTCTGGAGGAAGCGGCTCGGCACTGGGGCTCCAATTCTGAAAACCCCGGGACACAAGACATCAGCGTCTACCTTTCATCTTAGCTGAGATTTGGAGAGGGTTCAGACCACAGAGGCTCCTTAATTCTCACTAATTCATTTGCTTTCCTGATTCACTTGGCTTGGGATAACCTGCGAATGATAATGAACCTGTAAGGGGAGCGCTTAGTCCCTTGCCTTTGAATGTGCTCGGCATGGATTGAGGGCTTTCTGTGAATCTTGCAAGAGGAAAAGAATCTTATTAGCACTGATTGCCAGTCATGAGGTTGCCTCTAAAAATTGCTCTTGTATTTTTAACTCTTGCTTGCTTATACCAACCCCAGCTAAGGAGAGAGATGTGTTGTTTACACATTGAACACAACATTGTTCTCAACATTTACTCATTTCTCTTTGCAATTTGATCTAATCATAACACATTTGCTTTATGTATGTCATTACTATACCACTATGAACACTTCATCATTTTTCCCATGATTATTCTACAAGTTCATAACTGGCCAAGTCCTCATCTCTTCACCCCCAGCTAAACACCCTCTTTGCATAAATGCATGCTCTCTAGAATAAAGGGTCTAATTTCCTTTTCTTATTAACCATTTCAGCAGAGCACAGCTGTACTGCTCTATGTGTTACTAAGGGATTTCTAGTAGAGTTGTTGTTGTTGCCTCATGTTGGTTCTTTTCTTTTAATAAACATATTGTGGATCTCAATACAAAAAAAAAAATCAAACTCTGGTGAGATTATCTGAAAATAAACTTGGAAATAATGGCTTATTTTTGCTTCTCTTTTATAAATAAACATTCATACTAAGATTTTTTTTCCTTTCATTTATGTGAATTTAGGTGACTGTACAGAAGAATGAAACCCAATCTGTGTCAGAGTGATTCAGGTTAGACAATCAAATTCCTTCTCAGGTCAGCAACTGCTAATGACTGAGGATTTGGGGTCCAGTTTCACACAGGTCCTTGTTATTACTAGAACCAAATTCTAACTCCTTCCCCAGTCCTGGGAGACCCCAGTATTAAGCAGCAAGTTCTACTCTCTTCACATCCTTAAAGGCATAGATTGCTTTATTATCCAACCCTACCCAGGAAGATTTACAAATGGGCAACCCATCCTTTCTGCAAAAATGTGGTGCTTTTCTGTTGTTTATAGCTGTTTAATATGACCTATGTGCAGTTCTAGAAAACCAGCGCTTCAGCTTTGGCATTTAGTAACAAGAGAGCCTTATACATCTTCCAGGTCTGGGACACCTACCCACCAGCCAGAAATGAATGCTGCTGTGCTGAGACAAAGATAAAATCCTTTTGTGATGATTTATTTACCTCTTGTCTAGGTGGGAGCAGTATAGTGTTTGACTAAATAAAGACAATTACTTCCAGTTTCAGCTAATGAAATAATCTCCTAAAATCCTCTTGAAATATGATTTTTATGCTTTTCTGCTCTGATTTGCTGTTACCTCAAAAAAATCTCAAAGTGACAAAACATTACACCCACTCTTTTTCAACAGAATTTACCAAAAAGGATAATTATGTGAGACTGCTAGAATTCAAATTTGAACTGAAAGTTCTTGTGTGGAAATACAGATTTCTATTATGTTGATAGGCTCAGCTCTTCCTCAAAGGGCATGAACAAGAGTTGATCAGCCAATGGAATTCATGTTACATGGGAATTCTGAAAGTTTGACATTTGCTTGTTGAATCATAAAACATTTCTGCAGGACAGTTACCAAAAAAATCCCAACTTGCTTTCGAAATGTCACACAAAAATATCTACTTTTTGCATCAAAATGTCAAAACAAAACAATGATTTAGGCTTCTATGTTTCAAAATGTCAACTTGGTACTTTTATCAGTATTTTGGCTGTCTATGACATGTAAATTTTTCTCAGAATTTATTTTAGAAAATTTTATTGAATTTTACTTTTCTACAGTATATCACAACTTTTTGTTGGAATATTAAAATAATTTTTTGTAAAAAGTTCCTCACAGATAGGCTTTTTTGTGTATACACTTTATAAATATATAAAATAAAGCATATTTCACTAAAATTATTTAAAAACCCAAACACTATGTATTCACTAGAAGTGTAGCCAACACCACAAAAAAGAATCCCCAACCCAATCCTGTACTCTCACCAAAATATCCCACTCCCTTTTTTATTAGTAGTTCAACCTAGCTAAATAATGACATTTCCTGTCTGAACAACATGTCTCAAAACTCATACTCACCTTAAGAAGAGAAGGTCCTTAAGAAGAGTCCTACCATGAGTTGGAAGAGACCAAACAAGGATTATCAAAGCCCTGCTCCTGGTTCTGCCCGGGACAACTCCAGGAATCCCCCACGTGCCTGAGGGAGCTGTTAAAGCCTGGCTGCACCTCTCACAGGGCACCTCTGCAGGCTCTGGGAAACACAGGAGCATTCCTGCCTCTCACCAGTGTCTCCCTGTCCAGCATTTTGTTGATTTATCCGGCTGGGTATTTTTTCCCCACCACTGGAGCTCTCTGTTTATTAAGCCTTCTCTGCTAGGATAATCTTCATTTATAGCCCTCCAGGTTAATTTTAAGCCCCTGCAGAACCCTGGAAATTTTGGAACAGATTTGGCTGGGTCCTACTCCTCTATTAATCAGCAATTTCTGCATTTTCCCCACCACTAACTTTCACTCATAGCACTTTCAAAAATTTTGCAGAATGTTGAGCAGTTTTACAGCAATAAAACACAACTCTTAACTAATCTATTATCCCTCCATGTCTGAAAATGTGAGTGAAATTGGAAAGTGGAACTCACAGGCATTTTTCAGCTCAACTTGCAAATGTGCTGCAGAAGAAATTATTTTCTCCTCTTACACTCTAGTCAAAAAGCATCATTTGGCAAGTTACACTCATTTACATACATTTTCTATTAAACTTTTCTATCATAAAATATTGCCTTTATGATCCAGACACATAATTTATTATGCAATGCACCACCACCATCATCACAGTGAATTGCATTTTACGTGTTTATACTAACAGGGAAGTTGATCAGCTTCAGCCTCCTTTTCATTATATGCATCATTCATCCTCCACCACCAAGATCTCTGGGTTCTGTAGCATATCCATCATTATCTAACTGCCAACTGTTTTCAGAGGTTCCACTGCTTTAAGCCCATTATTTCTTTAGATTGGTGAATCTACAGAGGATCTTTCCAAAACATACAGCAGTCAGCCTGGCACATGTGTACAAATGAATGGTGGGGGCTTGTCCATCACAGTCTCTTTGTACCTCTTTTTTGCTCCAGAACTGCAGCATGTAATGAGCAGAAAATGCATACTTACATATCTAAAAAGAATAAAAATTTAAATGGCCTTAAAAATAATAACAAAATAGCCTTTTGTGGAAAGGCTGCTGTGAAAAAATCTAGTATACAGATTGCCCAGTAGTTTGGGCTTACCATCTCCTTATAATGCAGACTAAAGCACATAGACAAAGAGCTCTGCTAAGATAAGGAATTTCTTTCCTGTCCCCATTTACCTTGCTGCATTTAATTTAATCAATAGCTGAATGGGGAAGAGGAGGAGAATTTGATGGTTCAAGAGACTGATAATAGGATATCGAACCTTTCATCTCAGTATCATTGATTCAACATAGGAATTGACACACTGGATCAGAGCAGTGGTCCATCTCCTCTGAGATGCTCTCTGACAGGGGCCTGTACCAGGTGTGTTTCAGGGGGAGGTGTCAGAAACCCTGCAGTAAGCATTTATGAAATAACCTGCCCACAGGAAAGGTTTCTTCTTAACTCTCTTTATAATTTGGCTAATGTTCACCCTCAGGGTAGTCTGTAACTCAAAAAAACTTTTAGATCTTGTGGACTGCAGCATAGGTGATATATTATTTAAATGCATATCCAACTGAAGTCTGCATTCAGCTGAAGTTTTGGCCATCAAGTTGCACTGAGCTCCAGAGAAAATTAATAATTACTTAATAATTTCAACAACTAATAACTTCATTTCACTTCTTCTTAACTTGTTGTCTTATTAAATAAACAACCTCTTCTATATACTGTGTACCCGTTGTTATTATTAGTGACCCATACAGTTCATCTTCCCTCTCATTTAAAAAAAAAATTAAACTTTTTAATTTTTCTTGAAATGAAGGGCTTTTCATGCTTCTAATCAATTACACTGCTCATCTCTATACTTCATCTATTTATAATACATTTTCTTCAAGGCAGGATAACCACAACTGAATATAGTACTCCAGGTCAGGGCATACCTCTGATTTATTTAATGACATTATAAGATTTTGGGCATTATTTCTCTCCCAACCCTCTTGTATCCTAACAGTTTGCTTGCTTCTTTGACCCTTACTCTATACAGAGCAGAGACTTTCATTGAACCATCCAGTAGAAGGCACAGGTCTCCCCTTGAGTGACAATAATGATGTATTTGGATGGCTTAAATTATTCCTTCTTATGTTACATTTGTCAACACTGAACTATTATCTTCACTATTCAGCTAAATTTGTTAAATTTTGCCAGTTTTCTTACTCTTTTTTTTTATCTTGAATTTTCTGAAATATTTGAGTTCTCTTTACTGTCTTTTGTTTTTTTTTTTGGAGCTTACAAGTATCACAGGCATTTTCCTTAACTAAAGTACAGGAAAAGTAAACCAATTTCTGCTATGAAATCTGAAAATCCACCCACATGAATATACATGCATACATTAACCCTCTAAAGGTTCACAATGTTTTTCCTTTTTATTATTCTCCTTTACCTAAACAGCTTCTAGTCCCTTCTTATGTCTTTCTCTCATGGCTATATCCTGGCATTATTTTCCAAGGAGATTTTTTTCCCAGAAATTTAGTTAAAATACATTTGTTTTGGTTGACTTAACACATTCTGGTAGATTAGGAAAAAAATGGGCTTTCTTTATGTGTCTATGTCACTTTCTGTCACACTGCTATGTCACTATTATATAACCGGAAAATTACGATATTATCATTCAGGTCCTAATTTTAGGTTAGAAAGAGACATACTGAATTGGCTTTTCTAGAAACATTCCTGAAGCAAACAAAATCAAATTCTGCATTTGCAATTTCATCAACAATGGCTGTGTTTAATGGGATATCATCTCAAATAGTTTTTTCTTAAATACTGCTCCAAGTCTTGTATGTTTTAACAATCAGTACAATTATGAAGGCAGTTGTCCTTGCTGGCCTAAGTAAAGTAAGTTAGTGATCTTGATTCAGGTCTTAATAAAATGCAAGCCAAAACTCAAAGAGATTACCTTGTTGCTAGCCTGGGCAAATATATTCTGCCCAAGCAAATATTCTGCACAACCAAATAAACAACTCTTTCACTGAAGGGGGTATCTGGTCCTTTGATATTAGAATTAAGGAGTTTTTACCTCATAGTAAACAAAATATTTTGCCATTTTTCTTCTGAGTGCTTTCCTATGTGAGGAGGCAGAAGTGCTGAGTCCTCCAGTCCTCCTTTTAAATATTCTTAGCAAGAAGCATAATAGTGTGACACTAAGTATGTTAAATAGACTGCAGGTGGAGAGCTTTTTAATGTCACTCTGTGTCTAATACTATCTAAAATGCTTTGTGTTTGTTTCTTTTGTAAAACAAAACTCTGTAATCCAGGACCTACCATGAATGTGCTGTTCTGGCTCTGTGGACCCAAAGGCCACTTGGAGACAGCAGCTTCAGGCGAGCACCAGTCCCTGCCTTCATTCTCTCTAGAATGGTGCATTCAGACCAAACCCATCAGCTGGAAGAAAAACAAAACAGCTTAGTTACACTCCAGATTTGCGTCACTTCAAAGATATTGAGGATAAAGGGAGTGTCTGTGTCTCCACCCTTCACCCAGCTGAGGGGAGATGAAGAGACAAAACCTGGGATAATCCATGAGAGCATGTGCCCGCTCTCCTGGCACCAAGGCTTTGCAGTGCACACACGTACCAGGCTGGGAGCTGTGGGTGCCAGGCATTTCTGCTTTACCTCTGCACACACAGCCCTCATAGGCACAGCTGGCAGGATGGAAGATTTAGCCCATAGCAAGGGAAGTGTACATCATTCTCAACATTACTCATGCCAGAAGTATTTTCAGGTTAATTTGTAAAAAAAATGTGACCCAAAAACCTGAGTTTCAAATGAGACAGTTATTTTAAGGCTTGGTTTACTAAACCTAATTTATTATGTGAGATAACAGACTTCTGCAATCCACTGCATGGCTTCATGGCTGAAGTTAGTAATTCATGTGAATAATGCTGCTAAAAAAGAGATGCTATGTGGTCAGTCCATGGCAGTCAGTCATGGTGCCTAGACAGCAGCTATCTTGACTGTTTTTTCCTGCAGCACAGAATAGCTGAGAGGACTAGTTATCTCAGCTGCAAATATCTGAGTTACAGGAGCACAGCTGGAACATCACAGCTCCCTACCCCTGCACAGCCTATCCTATAGCTAGAGCAGCATGCCACTATTGAGGGCTAAAGATGAAAAAGTTTTTTAACTTGCTACTGTCATGCTTACAATAAAGCGTACTCTCATCTTTAGCATTTCGAAGTCTTTTGTTGTTTAAAGCACAAATGTAGCATTCCTGGATGCCACCCTTGGTAGATAAAAGCAAACAACATTTTCATAAACAAGGTAAAGTGCTGCAATTACACAGAATGCACTGAGAGTGCCATAGCTGAGGCCAGCTAAAGTGCACCCTTGAATTGTTGGGCACTCCAGAAAATACTTAATTCCAATTGAGTAAAGTAGAAGATTGGAAGGAAAAAAATTATTTCTTTAAGCAAAGAGCAGTAGAGTTTTCTCATGCATTAGGGCAGAAAATGATACTCTGTGGGAGTCAGAAGGTAATTTTTCTCCTTCAGATAAGATGTTGCACAACTGGCCAAGCATAACTCTGAATGATTTACCTACAGTGCATAAAGTATAAGATATTGCATTTAAGTCACAAGCACTGGTCAGCTCTTCCTGTATGGCAGCTTCTCTGTCTCCTGCCTTGACAACTTACATTAATGTGGGTAAAAGGTAGTTAGCTTTTTTGGAAGTACACTGAAAAATCAGCATTAAAAACACTTTCAAACATAGTCTGATATCCTAGTCCAAATAAGTGCTAGGATACTAGGATGAATGCATGAAGACTTTAGGAAGGGGTACGAATACTGTGTTTGCATTTCAGCTTCAGTAAACATCAGGCACAGCTACAAAGGGAAAGAGTGAACTGCTTCAATAGTAATTATTTACAGAAGAAAATAGTTCACAAATGGAGCAAAAAAAGTAAGCAACTTACTTTTGTACTCTGTCCCTCGAGGGAATGCATTGTATCTGTATCTCACAACATGCAACTCCTGCAATTAGCGGCCTAGAGTAAGAAATACAAAATTAGATAAGGAAATGTAAACAGAGAAAGATAGATTTGGCAGTGTATGGGGTCCAGTAAATATCTAGCTCTTCTAGTACTTTATCAAGGATATTTATAAGTGCAGAGAGAAGAGTCAGAGGGTAAAAATATTTTAGGAACCTTTCCCAAAGCTGAATATTGGCAATGGCTGCATTGTGGCACCATCTAAAAAAAAAAAAAAAAAAAAGCTGAAAAAGCTGAGAAGGCTTTCCTGCAAAATCTTGTAAATCTCTGGCTAAAGAAATCACCTTACCCAACCTGTGGAGGGTCTGCCAATAGCATCTTCATTATAAACATAGGCAAGTGCACGCCTGTCAAACTCACAGTCAGGGCTGTCTGCAGCACTTGGAGGAAAGAGTCCCTGCAGCACAGGGTGTCTGATGAGAAACTCAGCAGCATCCTGGACCTCGTGGACAGAGCCTGCTGGCACTGCTGCCCCACGGTACCCCGGGCAGATGGAGGCACCAAGCTGGAGGTGGCAGCAGGAGCAGGGATGCTGCAGGGAAGGTGGCTTCTCAATAACATTTCTGCTTCAAGCAACTTGTTGTCAGCAGTCAAAGTTTCAGGTTCAGGGAGCTGTGGCCTCCTGAAAACAGCTGCAGGACTGATGCAACTGTTAGTTTATTTGGCAAGCTCTAATATATGGATAAGGTATTCCTTGATAAGGAATTCTGGCTTTCTGCATGCACAGCAGAATGGCTGGTTTAGTGGATTTTCACTAATTTCCACTGCTTCAGCACAATATAAGGATCCTGGAAAAATCTATCAGACAATAAGCAGCCTCCTCCTCTCCATTTTAAAAGCCTCTCATTTCTGATGTGTTAATAGTTTTCATTCCAAACATTTGCTAGTATTTAAACATCTGAAGAAATCACAGTAATTTCTCCTATTTCATTTGTAGCTGGACATGAAAAATGGATTGGATATTCTCAAGACTGAGCAGCACAGAAGACAAGGACTTTTTGGCACATTCACTGACAGTAAATCTTTGTGTTTTATCCTTCCAGGTAGAGAAGTATTTGCACCTTTTTTCACACTTTTAATCAAATTGCAGACGTCTCAGCTGACAGAAACTCCTCCTTTCATGAGCCTCTTTCAACAGAGGTACAGCTTAAAGATGATATAACCTCTTAATAACCTTAATCAGGCTATTTTTCATTATGTTTTAATTCATTATAATCCTAATAAGTCTGTGGAAATCTAGAATTAAAATTTGTTTCTTTAATGACTTATCTTTAAAACATTAGCTACACATGGAATTAAAATATTATTTACCAAGAAAGAAACAGATGCATTGGTAAGACAAAACATTACTCTGTTGGATCTAGAGGTTTTATTTAGGGAGAACAAAACAAAATCCATAAGGAGCTGCCCTTTCTCCTCAGCCTAAGCCCAGAAGGTAATACTGATTTGTTACTAACCCTTCAAGTCACTATTTCATAGCTACTCCAACATCTTTTGGCAGCACATGAGATGTCCTGCTGCGTACAATTAACCAGTGTGCTGCTCGGGCAAGTGGTACTACAGCTCCCAGTGTGTGCACCATGGTCTCTTTGTTCTTTGTTAAACTACTGATCAATGAGGTCTCAATGCAAACACAGGGGCAGTTCTTCCATATGCTTTGGGTCAAATGCTGGCTATAGGAGCCTACAATAAAAAAAAAAAAAAAACAACTTTCTGCACCTAGCCCATAAAACCCAAAATACCCCAAAGAAAAGGGTCTCGAAGAGTTCCCAAAAGTGAGAACATTTTTGTGCATCTTAAGCTACAGTCTGTTTCACTTGGGTTTCCTACTGAAGAAAAATAATTATGACACAAACCACAAAAACTACCTTTAGTTCCCTAGGGAGGAGGTACGCCTGGAGCTGTGGGAGCAATGGAAGTTTTGGTTACCAGCATAACTTGTGGTCCAAAGTTGAGGCAAGCAGATCTTTGCATTGCAAGCAGTATCTGCAGCAGATTTCTGGCCTCCTCACTGGCACCTCACACTGATTAGTTTACGACCATCAGTCACTACCAAACAACAGGGCCCAGATACAAAAGGGACTTTGAGAGAAGTTTTGAGATATGGATTATCAGGTAGCACTAGATGCTGTTCAGGAAATGTGTTCAGCATTATTTATCTGTCCTGGATTTAGTTCAGTGTAAGATTATTGACTTTTAAAATGTAGAGGAATTTTTAGTGGGATTTTATTAGTTACCAGCCTACAGATCCAAAAGACTAATACTACATTGTACTGGTATTGTAGCCACAGCAGCACTCCAAGTGAGTAGACAAAGCTCAAGCCTCAAAAATGCACTCTGCCAAGTTTTTATACTCCAGATACCATTTAACCAGTGTCATATGACTCAGAGATAGTTCAAATATTCAATAATTTTCCCAATAAACTCCAAAATGGATCACACTTCAGGAGACAAAGGGCCAAAAAGGAAAGTGAAAGGATGAAGCATAGAGCAGGAGAAAGACAGGATGATTTTACAGTCAGATTCTATACATTTAGACTGAAAAATTATGTACATTTAATACTCTATTTGTGCCACCCTCATCTGAAGTACTGGCTATTGTCAGAGACAGGAAATTGAGCCAGATGAACCCTAATCTAATATGGTTTCTCCTGTAATCCTATTTCCATGGAGATCTGATATTTTACTGAAGGCAGCAGAACTAACAGATTCTGTTATTTGATAATTGTGAATCTGTTTTTGAGGATCTAACCACAATAAATTGTCTACTTTCACTTCCAGATAACAAATTCTGCCTAGGGATCTTTTGAGTCAGTGTGAGACACACGTACAGGGCAGGCCTTCAGGCTGATGGCCTGTTACTCCCTACAAGTAAGTCTGGTTTGTGCATTTCTGTTTATCCAGCTGAAAGTGAGTGAATAGAATTTTGAGGACTCGTAACTTATAAATTCGTTACTGTCTGTGTTTAAAATAATGCATTTTAATATCACACTGGTAGTTGAGTTCTTTTTCTAAATTCCTACTGTTTTCAGAAACATGATACAGACCAACTGGAAGTAAAGAGTTTGGAAGAAAAAAAACCCCAGAAATCTTCGTGGACATTTACTCGCAACACAATGATCTACTGTTGTTATAAAAATTAAAAAAAAAAAGAGTTTGTATGCTCAACACTGCTTTAAATCGTCACTGCTCCTGTTTCAGAAAACCAGGGTTCTGCTGCATCTGCCACGAAGGAGGGCTCCTGTAACAAAGCCCAGGGCTGTGGCTCACACACAGGCAGGGCACGGCGCGGCTGCTCCGGGGAAAATGGAGCTCTGCTCTGCACTCTCCTCTGCCTCTCAGGGCTTGGGGGATGCAGTTCCCATTTGCTCATGCTCGCTCACGGAGGCTGTTATGAGGCAGTTAAAAAAATAATGAATACTGTTAAATATGTATTAGTAACTTGTTGTTAACAATAAGAGCTAATGGGAGGACATTTCCAAGCAGTTAATGATTGGCCAGAGGAGACGACTGGGGTCCTTAACGCAGTCAGTCATTAAATGTGAAGCAATATCCACGCTTTCACCCACTATTGCTATTTGCATCTTCCCTTCTCTCTTTACATCTCCAGTTTTCTGCTCGCCATTGATGGGAATTTTCTTTTCTTATGTGCCTGCCGCATTCCTAGCCCTTAGTAACTAGCACAGAAAATCTCCATTCACAATAGTCTATGAGGTTTCCAATAAATTATACTTGTATTGCTGATTAAATGAAGATTATTGTTATTAAATATTAAAATGAAGACTTTATCCACATTTTAGCAATCAGAGATGAAAAAACTACAGAGATCAGTGTAATCCATTTATTGGTTTACAATGAAAAAGTCCTATAGGGAGAGTCACAATTCCCTGTGCTGTCCCTGAGTGCATTTTGCATTAAGACCTGTGATTCAGCTGAAAGATATAAAAAAATCTCACACAGTCAGACAGATCCCTCCTGGCTACACATCTGAGAAGGCTCAGGAGCATAAGGTCGACACACAGCAACTTATGCTCACAAAAGTAGCCCAGGACCACCTGTTTCAGATGTTAGTATGCAAAGATTTTCAAGGTCTGGAGGTTTTGACCAAACCACACCACTCTTGGGGGATCCGTTCTCTCTCTCCCTTCCCTTGCCTCCTTTTTTCCTCCTACTAACCATGCCCACAAAAGTAGTGAAAGTTAAAGGAGAGCAAATTACTTAATGGAAGTATGTTTTAAGTAAAGCTGTTTATCTTGTTCCAGGTGTTTGATCCTGAAGTTGTTTAGCCGTGAAAAGCAGTTCTTTGACACCAGAGTAATCTCTGGTGTTACTATTGACTGACTTGTCACTAATAGTTACCTCTTTTGAGTAATATCTTTTTCCTTTTTTTCATCCAATTTTTCTGAGCTCTGCAGTTTAGTTCTAACTTGAAGACAGTCACAGTGCATTTTCTTAATTACATTAACTCTATTTGTATAACAAAAATGTTTTATCGCATTTCATGCAAACTCTGCTGCTTACTTTTGGACTTCTTTTTATGCTTATAAAAATGATCATTTTGAATAATGAGAACACTGCTCTTATTTTCTTTTTTAGGTTCTTTGCTATGCATTTTTAACTATGACCTAGAACTATCCTAGAATGTCTGCAAAGGGATAAATCAGTATGTTAGTTATGGATGTATTTATACTCTTCCATAACACAAGTCATTCTTATTTTTAATGTCCATTCCTTTGGAAATCCATCTCAAAAAAAGTTTGGATGGTAGACTGCAGTTTGTCAAAACTGCATAAAGAAACCAAAGGAAGCAAGTAATGGTATTCCAGGTAAACATATTTTCTTAAGAATGTAGATGAAACATGAACACAAAGAGTTTGGGAAAGAGCAATCTAGTGTTTCATTTAGTAATTTAAAAATACTTTTTTCTTTAGATAATAAAGCACTGGAAGTAGACAGAGTATTCAACTACTGATGCCTTTCACTCTTGCTTTAGTTCAGAGCAATAGTAATTACTAACACAGTAATCACTGAATTTCACAGCTTTCTGTGTTTTGAAAGATTTCCATTAAAAATTAAATTTACAAATTTGTATTATTCAAAGAGATTTAATGAAGGTTTTGACTAAAAACTGCTTCTTCATAGCCCGTATTCCTGTTGTTAACTATTGCCATTACTGATGTAAGAGGCTCCTCACTTTTCCCCTAATTGGACAAAACCAAAGGCAGTAAAGAAGAAGAAAATGAAGTTGTTAAAGTCTTGTAAGGGAATCTTTAAGTCCCATTTGAAGGGGAACAATTTATAGACCAGGAGGAGCAAGGACAAGGGAGAGTGACCAGAACATTAGGACTTCTAAATACTCCTGCAGTTACTTGGCTCAGAGATTGCCCATGTCTGCTTTAGGTCATGGAATACTTTTTGGCTAGCATAACTTAAAAAGTAAATTTCCGTGATGACACGAAAGAACTATTTGTGGTGATTGCATACGCAGTTTGGAAAACCTGATGGTGCGCCTGTCACTCATGGGGACAGCCAGCACTCTGCTGCTCAGGAGCCCTCACTGTCAAGTGTCCGACACATCAGTAACTTCACTCTGCCTGCTTTCATTTTGAGACTGAGTATCTCTGTTTGAGTCATATCTGTAAGGCACAGCAGAGTCAGGACTTCCTTGCGGTAGGTGCTTTTCAGAGAGATCGCTCCCCGCTGCCTCAGAGAAAGCAGCTTACGTGTGGGATGAGTGGCTACACCTCCAACTCACGGCCTCTGTCCTTCCGCTGACCCCTGGCTCTGCTGCTCCTTCTTCCCTATTCTGTTCTCGACCTCTTTTCACAATTGCCCATCTTCCTCTGCAGATGGTCTCTCTGCTGTTCTCTCACCTAATATGGGTTTTGATTTGTCACAGGGAAAAAAAAAAGACAACCAAGAGAAAGAAGGTTGGTTGTGAACTCCACATTTATGCTCCCTGAACAGAAACTCTACCTGCATGATAATCAAACAGGGAAGGGAATAAAACATGGTGATTTTGAGACCAGATTTTCTATGATTCCCTGAGAAGCCCAGAAGTCAGGAAGTCACTGTCAGCTCCCTGTTTCTGTGTTTCAGCCTTATTTTCAGCACAGGTTAGAATTTTTTGCCACCACTTTTGGCTCTTATTCGCCTTTCCTGGAGAGGGAAGCATATGGGAATGCTTGACAGAGCTTAAGATTCTGCAGTCCTGAGGTAGTGAATACTATTACAACGTCAAGCAGCCCTGAAAGTGCTCCGGCTTCCTCCCAAGGACAGCCCCAAATCTCCTTACAATGTGCCCGGGCTGTTCTCAGCAAAGCTCTGCAAGACCCCAGGTTTTCCCCCCAGAGATTCACGGGGTGTTAAAAAAGAGCAGCACTCTGTGTGGCTGAGCAGTGTTGAAGTGAGACCATCCAACGACAAACAACGTGAGCTGAAGTCGGAGGCAGGAGCAGCCCTCCCTCCCCCTCAAACCCCGCCGGTGCTTCTGTATCACTACAGATACATTATCTTATTTACAGAATTACATACTAACGATAGGGTGTGGAAATGCAAAGCTCTGTGCTTACTTGGAACCTCTCAGTTTCCTCCTTTGGTACATTTGTCTCATAATAAGAGGGATATTTTTTGTCTGTGACTAATAAACACTTTGAGCTTGAATTAATTCAAATATTTCTCTGCTATCTCACTTGGTAAAATAATGGGGATATTCCAGGCTATCTCCTATTGCCCATTAATGTTGTGTATATAAATAAGCCAGGTTATCTTTTTCTTGTGAGAAATATTTTATCTAACAGGCTCTTGTCTAGTGGTTCCAGTACTCTACCACTCTAAATTAGGACACTTTATCTTAAGGCTTCATAATCTTACGAGACTATAATTGGAAAGTTTATAAAAAAAATCCTGCTTTGTAAGCTTGGCAGCTGAGATAGAAAGAGGGAATGAGAAGGGCTACAGCAGAATTACACCATCACTGCTAGCCTGACTCCGCTTGACAGAGCCGTTTAATATTTTGACAAGACAAAATATAAAGCAGCATTTTATTCTGTAGAGACTTCACTAGACACAAGCATGGAAGTGCTTGTGATCAATAAAGTTTGCGGTGGAGAGTGATTTATTTACAGCAGGGTATTATGTAGAGAAAGAGCTGTGATATTTCCACAGGCTTTGACGGCATAATGGGCCCCTCTCAATCCTTACATGGAAGGGTTAGATTGTCATGGTTGCTCAGGCAGTATTCAAAACGTTATCTGATCAGCCTTAAAGACTTCAGAACGAGACAGATGATTAGTTACCCTAAACGATTCTCATCATGCAGAAATTGATGATTTAATATAGTCAATGACAGACGATTCCATTTGTACTAGATAAAGTGTCTGCGGTTTGTATCAATCATAATAGAGTTATTATTGAGCATAAAAGAAAAGCATGTTTAATATCATTAATTCCAGATATGTCGCTTTCCACATCTGGCATTCATCCATAGAGCAGAACCACTCCAGGCTATCATTCCTGCCTGTGTGCTGGTGACTCCAGTGTTTTTTGTAATTTCAAAATGTTTTTCAGCACCTCCAGCTAGGTGCAATAACAGTTTACAGATTACCTATGTCATCACATTTTGACAAACTTCTCAATCTGATGTGACCTTCATCTTTAGCCATCTGCTTGCCTTTGTTTCTGCCCTTTTTTTTTTTTTTTTCTATAAACCTCTGCAGCTTAAAGCTGTAGTGGTTTGTTCCATATTCTTCTAGGTCAACATTTCACCTGTGTAAATCCAGAAACACAGACTGAAATGTACAGACAGTAACCTGGGTTCAAGTCTCAAAGTAGCTGACACTGGGCAAACCTCCCAGGTAGATGTTTTCATCACTTATATCAAATGCTTTTTAATTGTCAATTGTTATCAACAATCTCTGCATATACATCAGCATTCAAAAAATAACCTCTGTGCAGCCAGTACTTGTGCAGGACCTTTCTGGTTTTAAATTTCTAGAACATGTGGGGCAGAGTCTGGATGTTTCCAACACCAAATCATAAATACCTATAAGTGACTGAGCAGAAACCATGCTGAAAATGCAGCTCAGTCCACTGCCTGTGCAATTCATGCATTCAGCCATGGAACCCCAACGCATACACCAGAGAATCCAAACACCTCTGCCACTGCTGCCCAGGAGGGAGACTAACATCCCAGGAAACTGCTGCATCTATGTACAGACATTTTTTCTCCCTATTTTCTTGAATCCTAGCTAAAACATCAAAGAGGAAGGGGTTTTGTATATGTATTCACTCAGATGAACAATTGCATGGTTTTAGGTGATAAATGTTCAAAAAAACAAAATTAGAGTTATAAAAGAGTGTGAGTAAGCTTGTTTTTAAACACTGAGTCCAAGATTTTCTGTTATATTGTTCAAATAAGAAAATTAGCAAGGCGTTCTTTCATATGCCATCATAGGGGCCTCCTCAGTTTTTTTTCCCTCCCTGCATGGGTGTTTTATACCAGTGGGGAGAACAGTCCAAATGAGTTGGCCAGCTGCCAGTTCAAACAGAGGGAAGTTTACTGATACTGGAAGCTTTATTGATTTTGTGTTTTATTTTGGAAGGCGGAGTAAAGAAGGCTGGTAGCATTTCGGGGGCAAAGAGTTGTCCTGCATCTCAGGCTCTGCCATCAACTAAGCATTGTAACATCTCCTATCCTGCAGAGTTCAATTTAAAGATCAAATCCACTATTTACCTCTCCTCTCTGCTGTCTCTCTTCCAATAGAAACAACAATAAAACTAAATTATCTAAGAAACTACTACTGTATATTCAAGTATTGTAACCAGGGGAGGGAAGAAATGGTAACTACTGTGTAGGTAGTGCAAATTAGTTGGTAATTCTGTGCAAAACAAGAGGCAGAAAGTTGGGCATACCCCTAAACTGACCTCAAGGCACAGATAAGGTAGTTACCAAGATCAATTAATTTAAATTAATAAAGGTCTTGACCTTCCTACTTTATTTTTATGCTCTCTGCAGTTACTGATGTTTCCTTCAGTGATGAAGCCATTTTTTCCAGGAGGGAAGAGCTTGTGTGCTAATCCCCAGTCCTCCCCATTCTGTTTCTGCAGATCATGGCCCATGAAACCAGACAGGTGAAGGGATGCTGTGTTACCACCAGAGCTCTCAGCTCCTCTGCCTGGCTCATTTTCGTGATCTGGTTTGTAGAACCACCCTGACACTGTTCCTCCAGAGCAGCCAAGAAAGACAGGAGCTGCCCTGATCAGGTGAGAATAAGCAGCCAAGGGAAGTGGGCAATGTCCTAGGAAGGCATTGCTGGCAGAGGACATGCTCCAGCAGTTCCATCATCAGGAACACCACTTCTCAGGGTCTTTAGGTAAAGACCTTCAGCCTCAGCCAAGATTGTTTACACATCTAAGACAGAAGTCATCCCTAGGAAACTACCAACAGTTGCTGACCTTAACATTATTCACCCCTGTGACCCAAATTTCTGAATACAGATGAAATGGGTACAAGTTTGGTCAACCACTTGAAAAAAAAGGCAACAGGTACCAAGGATGAGACAAGGAGTAATCATTACCTAATTTTAGTTAGTGCTTTTCACATTAAAAATTCTTTCATTGTGAAAATAGGGTGAAAATTTAAGTATTCAATACAGGAAGCTATAAATATAAAATATAGGTGCAGAATATAGCATATGGCTTAAAGCACTTATGATAAATCACCACAATAACTCAAGTTCACTAGACAGCTGAAACTGCCAGAGCAGAGTAACAGGTGACTGCTTCCTCAGTATCATTAAAGTTTTTAGTACAGTTATTCCTTGCTGCAAGTAAGTGTGTGCGTATGTGTGTTTGTATGTATGTATGAGTAAATTAGAAGAACTGCTACCAGTGAGCTATAAAAATAAAAAGAGCATGATTTCAGTTCTTCAGGAAAGCCTTGAAAGAAGAAAAAAAAAGTATTTTCCTCTAAATCTGCTTACTGGAAATTACCACCATCTCATAGGACACCTACCTTTGGGCTTCAATTTCTAGCACAAGACATGGGGGAAGATGGCTGGTTTGATAGGTGTCAGATGATGTTAGCATGCTCTCACATATTCTCTAGGAATCATCTCATGGCAAATCTATCCACTGTCTTTTGAAGGAAAACCAAAATTTTCCTGAAAGGAAAAAAAAATCATTCAGATTATTCTCTAGCATACAAAAACTTCCTATTGAAGCAAATTACTATTGGCAAAACTAAAAATAAATGAACTCTAAAGGAAGATTTAGGAAGAAATGGAAGAATGAGATATCCTGGATCACAGCAGTGAATATATAGGTAGAGGTTTTTAAAGATGACTGAATTACTATCTGAATAAGATTTCTAGTCTTGAGAATTAAAAGGTTCAGAAAAAGCTCTTGAAATCAAAAATATTAGAGGGTACTGACAGAGCCATATAAAATGCAGAAGGTGAAATTTTCTGTATTGTTAGGAGATTAAAAAAGAATAATGACTGCTTTAAGTGGGCAAGGCGCAGAAAAAAAAGCTGTAATATAAAGTGAAGAGTGAGCCAAGAGGAGGCACAGGCACTGGGCACTCTGTCCTCTGGTGAGTATATCTGGTGTACTCCACACTCCACCACTCAGCTGGCCATGTCTTGGCCACAGTAGGATGCAGCTTTTGACTCCTGCAGAGGGCACGGAGACCCAGCCTCCTCCTCCACTGGTTCCCGGGTGGAAATGGGATCTGTGAGGACGGCACTCTGATGCTGGCTGTCACAGCTGGTCCCCAGGCCTGTGACCTTACATTTCCCCTTGCTTTGCCCCTGCTTCACCTTGCCTGGTACCCTGTATTCCCTGACTCTCTGGAAGAGCTGTCTTCCGTGTCCCTCTGATTCTTCTCTTGAGCACTAGGTTTCTACACCACTTTAGTACTCCCAACTCTCTCCCAGAGAGTTTTGTACCCAACTCCCTAAATATAAACCGGTAACTCCATTCACAGGGTCAGTCTCTGGAGCCACTGAAACAAAGGGAAATGGCAGGCAGGCAGCCATGTGGGCAGTTCCATTTCTGCACATGGGTCCTGGTGGGATCAGCCCTTGTCAGTGACCACAGCTCAGCATTAGCCCTCTTGCAAGATGTGCAGAATGGCTTCCTTGCTGCACACAGGGAAATTCCTCCAATGGAAAAGAAAACTATTTAGAAGCTTAAAATAAGCAATGATAAGAATGATGAGAGTTGTTGTACAATACTGGTGGGAACTGAGGGATCTCAAAGACACCTTGGGAAGATGCTTGTGAGAAAAAAGCACGTGACAGTTTTAGTGTTGAATGGGTACTAGCAGTAGGGTTTCTCCCAGATGCATTCAGGTGAGCAGTGGAGCCCAGGCCCTGGAAAAGCTGGATTCCTTAGCCTTACAGAGCCTAGCCTCCCCCCTTTGCCAATTTAGCAAAAAAAAAAAAGAAAAAAATATCTGTTTTCTCACTTGTTTTGTAAGCCAGCTGTGATTTACATCTCCTTGTCCAACGACAGGATTTTCCCATGAGAATCAATCTCTTTTCAGTTTCAGACCTGTCTCCAAAATCTCAAGATGTTTGGTTAAAGCGACATTTCAGCCACTTTCCTTCAGCAAAAGTGACACTGAGCACAATAGCAGAGGAACTGAGTGAGGGCTGTATGTAGACAGGTAAGAAAATCAAACACAAGAATCAGTGCTGTGTGGAGCCACTTAAAGTCCAGACATATATTTTATTTCTCACCTTTCAAGCAAATATAGTCTTTTGTGTCCACTCTTTAGGGTTGCATGGAAAAGCAAAACCTTGGAGACAGAAAAGAAAGAGACAACAGGTTATTACAGACCTCACTGCTGTCCTGAGTGATTCTTCCTTTTCTCCATATAGTGAATTAGCTCTTTGTAGAAGAATTGAGTAGAAGTCCTAAGAAATTGAGTAGAAGTCTTAAGAAATTGTGAATTACTATTCTAATTTGCCAGTGTCAGCTCTGTTTCAAACCACTGTTAATCATTTAGCTTTGTGTGTTTTACAAAGTTGAGACAGATATTTCTAAATGTATTGTGAGGCACATGGGGGTACATCTTACATACTTACACATATGTATTTCAATAAATTCATAGTTATTAAAATTCATCTATAAGAAGTTGTGTTTGAGTTCCAATCCATCTTGTGGTCACCACCATCAAGTAATTTTGTCCTTTTTCTTTTCTTTTTTTATGCAGGTCATCCATTCAGTTAAAATTCTGTCAAAACAATGCAGTTGATCTAATTCCTTTGAGTTTTAGTTTGCTATAATTGTACTGCTACAGACTTTAAACACTCTAAAATGTGGGGGGGTGGGGGTGTGGTGTTGCAGCTCAGCAAACATCACCACAGGTCTCTGTGGCCTCTCTATAGCTTCCCTGTGCCTGTCATATTATCATCTTTCCACTTGATCTTATAAAGAGTTTATATTTTCCCCCTGCCAGTTTGATACTATTTTTCTTTTTCTGAACCTGGTGTTTGATGCCTCAGCATAACTGAAGGCAAATCCACCCACAGTATCATGCAAAGCAGAAGTGCTCTTTCCCCACCACTTGGTTCTGCACAGCTTCCCTAAGCCCTGGGTTTTCTCCTGAAGATTTCACTCTTAGCAGTCTGTTTTCTATTCCCTCCAGGAGGGATTGTGCTGTGCATTTTCCACAACTGGATATCCTATTCTGCCCTTAAAATATGCACATTTCTAACAGGTTGTTTTCCTTTCGGAGCTAAAAGCATAGGATCATCTTCCCCTGGCTCTCTCTTGCTGGCTGTCAACAAGGAAGGAGAGGGCTCAGAAGGATTATCACAGGAAATAAACCTGCAAATGGACAGGGCAGAGATGAAAACAAATCAATGTGTAAGTGCATAAGATGGACCTGAGTGATGCTGTTGGTAGGATATCTTTGGAAGTGTGGGTTTGTACTGCAGTGAATTTCAGAAATGCTTTCTGGCTTGGTCTGTCATTACCAACATGAGGAATAACACCCATAACTAAAACAATTTGCAGAGAAATCTACTCATATTAATAAAAATGTAAACAAAGCTGATTGATTCAGAGCTCAGATGCTCATCTGGAGATACTGCAACTGGCAAATGATCTCTCTGAGAATATAGATCCAATCCCCAGTTTGTTCCAGTCTGCAGGGTCTTCCTTACAGGGATCACTTAAAGCAAATCTCACTAGAAGGGTTCATTTCCCATTCCTGCACGGTCCTAGATTCACAATGTGCACCATGTTCCTGGGGCCTAGCATGTGGGAGAAGAGTTTTTTCGCACATTTTTGGATTCTATCTCCATTCTCCTAAAATCACAACCTAGAACTCAGACCTCACATTCTAGCATGACCTTTAGCCAACATGATATGCATATATTCATGTCCATATAGAACAAGAGCTCAGTAAAAATATATGGAGATGTCTAATTAGTATTGGTATGTCAGGATATTAGTGGTCCCTTCCCTTCATATGATTAGGTCTTTTTCACATAAAAATGCACTAGAATACCTATTAAGGGCAAGGCTGTGAAAAATCAAAACACCTTTGATCAAACTTGTTGGAAATGAAACCAAAGAATGGGGAATCTTACAGCCCACATTATATAAACAGATAACAAAGTAAAAATGAGTGTATTTGCTGCCACTGATCAAACTTGTTGGAAATGAAACCAAAGAATGGGGAATCTTACAGCCCACATTATATAAACAGATAACAAAGTAAAAATGAGTGTATTTGCTGCCACCCTCCCTTGCAGAGTATTCAGTGTACACCTACCACACAATAACATACATTACTGAATAATAAATCACACTTTGATCCAAATAACCCAAAGCATTTTACAAACACTAATTAAAATTGAAATATCTCTCTGAGGTACTTAAACAACAATGTACATAATTTGTAGGTGGGAAAAGTGAGCCAAGGGAAGGTTAAATTAACTCGCTCAGGGTGAGAAGGGGAATCAGGGAAAAGCCAGGAAGATTATATGTGTCTCTATCCCACTCCTCCATACAAACTAACTGCATCTGTCCTCAAATCTGAAGAGTGAGTGCTGTAGTAACTTTAGAAAGGTTGTCCAGAAGATTACTTGGCAGAGTACATTTAATTACTATGAATTCTAAGTATCTGGTTTCAAACTACTATGTAGGCTCTATCATATTGCTGTTTCCCAGTATTGCAAGACTCTTAATGGGAAAAGCAATCCCTGCTCATCATATAAACCGCTTGTGGATCTGGCTCAGTGACAACTGGATACAACCACGTGAGTCCTCCTGAGATGGCCACTAATTGGTCCTTCATGGCAAGTATTGCTGCCTCCAGGAATTTGCATTGCATCACACAGAAACATAAAAAACTGTGAAATAATTACAGAAGAGCTACAAGGAGAGAGTGTTGCCACAAGCAATGCTCTGGCCTCTCCTCCTGGGCTGTGTCGTGCTCTTCTCAAGCAGCAGCAGGGCCAGCAGGGCCAGCTGCCCTGCCAGCAGGAACTCCCAGTCCCTTCCACTGCACAGGGGCATCACTGATGAGTTCCCCCATCCTCCCCCACCCCCTTCTGGGGATTAACATTTTGCCTAATTGTAACTGTACCTGCCCCCCTGAAACTATCTGAATTGCAAAATAACCAAGTAAAAGCAAAAAATTACCATACTTATTTTCTAGATTATTTTTCCCCCTTTTAGCAGGGGTTATTCCTCAGCACCAAGCAGGAGGGTAGGAGAGAAGCAGGAGGCAGAACTCTGTGTGTGAATTGGCCCCTTTGACAGACGGTTTTCCACCAGAATTGTTCACAAAACTTGCACAGCACTGGAGGCAGCTTTGTGACATTCCAGGGGTATTTAACATTATTGATCTTTTTTGACAAATGAGTAATGTAACACGTTCATTACCATTAATCATCCTTTTTCTAGTTCAGGTAAACAAGGGGTAGTTTTGTTCATGCTCAGCTAATATCTATTTTCGTAATTATTTTTACAAGGACCATGTGTGATGAAATTCAAATATGTATTTATTTGGAAGAAAAATATTGATGTTCTTTTCATTTTAGCAAAGTATTCCACAAAGGATCAACTTTCCTAGCTGTGCTATTAAAGAAACTAAAACCAAACATGCTATTGTGCCCTAGAACTACATTTTAAAGCTGGGTCTGCTGGTTTTGGCTCTATTAGCATGGAAGTCGACAGTTAGTTTCATAACAATGCTGGGTGGAGAAGAATCAGATTCCCATCCCTTGCTTGCCTTTGGCAGCTGGGTTGTTATTAGATGTGATTAAAACCCCCACATGTTCCCATCACACAAGCAATCAGCTCATGAGTTGCCCAGTGCAAATGCTGCTCCCAGAAGGTCCTGTGTTTCTCAGCAGGTGTTTGGTTGGGCTGTGAACTGAGAGCATCACACGGGCTGGCTGTGGCACTGCTTTTGCACCAAGAAGGAACATTTGTGATCCCCCACCCTTTCCCCAGCTCATCAGCATCCTTTATCCCCTGGATGTCAACCACCCCACAGGCGACAAAGAAGCATGGAGAGTCAGATTTTTCCCAAAATACCTTTCCTGTTGTGATATATTTCAATAATATTAAAAATACCTCCTTGTTATCTGCTCCAAATCTCTCTAGTTAGAACTGTCAAGAGTTGGTAAATGTACTTCTCAGTTTGCTTTAGCTGGCTCCTTCAGAAACCTTTCATCTGCTCATGCTGACTTTGCTGCCTTTTCACACTTTTTTCAGTGCTGATACTGGACTTGTTCTCACTGGTTTTTAAACACAGACTTTTTAAACCAGATTTTGAGCTGGGCTATTTCTTTTACCAGGTAACTGTGGGCAGGAGCACTGCAAGGCTGAGCCCAGCGTTTCCAGCCCTGCTGTTGCTCTGCTCTCCCAGGAACTCTGGGGCCCCTCTCCTAAGAGCTGTGATGCTGCAGCACGAGCAGTATTTCCCATGCCCTGCCTTTCTAACGTTTGTGGCAGCACTTTTTTTAGAAGGGATAAAGGTGATACTGCTATTTCCTCTTATTATTACTATTTCAGTGCTCTGATGCTATTCTAAGTGTACAGTAGTGAAAGGCCGATCAAAGAATAATTTATAAATACAGATGTAAAGCACATTTTTTTTCTCCTAATGAGCATACCAATAATGCTCTTACAGTGATAACTCTGTTTCCTGAAACCAACAAACCCTGAAATAATATTGACAGGACCAATTGTTTGAAACTTGGTAGAAACAGTTTATATTGAAGATACAAGAAGTCACAATAGGAATCCTGTAAGGCAAATGACTTCACAGTCATTTGTGAAGGTATGAAAGGTATGAAAAAAACCTCATATTTTAAAAACACAGCTTCAATAATTTATCATGTCATTTAAAAGACTGAATAGAGGTAAATATTGAGATTTTTATGGAATAAAAAGGAATTATTCCTAAAATATGCCATTAGCTAATACAGAACTGTCATGTCATTTTTAACAGCCTCAGTTTCCAATAATTGCAATCCCAAGCCCTAGGAATGTTTTTTATTAGAGTTCAACAAAATTCTCTCTTATGCCTTTGAATGCAAAAGAAAAGATGGGATCAGCATTGAAAAAATCCTGATCATGGTGGAATCATTGTAAAGCATCCACTTTTAACATAAATTCAGTTATTCAAGGTGTCAATAAATATGTGCTGCAGTCTCATACCGTTTTCTGGTGTAAAGATTTTTAGGGCACATGATGAAGGTCTCCTCCACTGCCTCACCCCTTTTTACTATCTGATTTTACACCATACAGATAGTGGTATAAGAATGAGAAAAAGCAGCTTACTGCTACTTCTTGGGCTCTCGAGTGTCTGATGGCTGATTCAGAGGAAAGAAGTTTGTAAGTGAATCATTTCAGAGGGGGGAAAAATCTAGTGGATGATAGCTCTGAACTGGATCAGCTCGGCAAGAAATAAAACTGGAGCTTCACCAAGTTTCAGATACCTCCAAGAAGACAATGTCAGAGGAGTTGCAGACATATTGCCTTGAAATGAAGTTAGAAAGAGAATGACTGAGTAGTAAATCACAGAAAATGTGGAAACTGAGGCAGTGTAAAAAGGAACTTGACATCTCAAATAGTCAGGGCACTAATAAAGATTGATACAGAGAGCCTGTCCCTGACAGCTGAACTGGTCCACATGGGTAGACTGGAAGAAATGGAGGCCACTCAACTCCTGTCCTTTTCCTGCCTGTTGTATTTGTAAAATCACATTTTGCTGGTCTGGTTCAGTTAAGGTGGAGACCAGAAATAAGAACCCCACATCACGAAACCACGCTTAGAAAGTGTTTTTGGTCTTGTGTCCCTTAATCCACAGGACTAAGGGTCATTTTGGTCTTCAGGCCAAATGTGTATCTTTACAACAGAATTCATCCAAGAAGATCAGGTATCTGGACAATATTTTACTTGTCCTACTTTTAAAACATGGCAAAATAAGGAAGAAAGGAACATGTCTTTCCCTTCCACCTCTGCTAATTGACAGAAAACTGAGTGATTCCAGTCAGGTATTTTAATACTTACGCTGATATACTTTCTTCATCTGATGTTATCATTGACTGCTTTTTCTGTTGTCATTAATACCTGCCTATGATTGTAGACAGGTAAATAAATGCTGCAGAGCATAATCACTGTCTTACATGATTATTCTCTAGAGACCTCAGTTTTATTTGCAGCAGCTCTGTTTTTTCCAAAAAGCAAAGGAATGTATAGATAGTATAAAGCTATAGAAGTTATTCAGATATATGATATTGTCTCCTAAAACATTTCCTGATTGTCTTACACTACCTGCTGGCTCCATTACAGTCTTTCAAAAATAAGAAATCAAAGACTAGGGAAATGTTCTGAGCTTTGTAGTGCTCATAGTGGGCTTCTCTGCAGCTTCACAGAAACTGCAACATGTTAGCAGTTCCTATCGCTGACCTTCTCTATATTTTTTGCAGAGTCAGCTTGAAGTTTGCTTGCTTTGATATAAATCATTGCAACGCTGCATCACCATGGAGCAAAATCACACTGCACTGGGTAACAGGGGAAGCTGATAACTGGACTTGGGCTGATTATGATTCTTTGCCTTAATAGAGAGGAGCACCTTGAAACTTAAAACTCACTGGTATAGGACCATCAGATTTGAATTGCTTATCAAGTTATCACTTTTATAACAACTGGTAGCATGCTGGTTACCATGATAGGCTAGCAAAAATACAAACAAATTTTGTTTGGAAAAAAAATAATTGAAAATTGTACATATGGATGTGTTCTCCTATTCTTCTTAAGCTTTCTGTCTTTAATGGAGCTGATCCAAATGTCTCAGGGTTGTTTAGAAAGTAACTTTAGAGATTGCTGGGGTCACGTATATCTCCTTCACTGCTTTTGCATATAGGTGCTGCCCAAGCGTGCATGGTAACTTCAACAGTTTACAGTCTATTTATTCAATATTTCTGAAGAAAGAAACTTTAAATGAAGAACAGGATTACATGCCTGACATGTTACCTCCACAGGCTACAACTCACTTTGTTTGGTATTATTGCAGCTAGTAATACCAATTCTGCAGTCTGCAGAAGCCAGAATTCCAAACCCCAAATATAATGTAATAATGTATATTATATACATTACATAATATATTACATATATATTGTAATAATGATATGCAGTCTATGACAGTCTCTTTTTCAGATTTGCTTTTCCAAGCAGCTCTGCTGAAATTAAAATTGCAACCCAGATCAATTTCTGCAGGGAAATTGAAACAAAAAGAAAATAATGAATAAAGGAAGATTTCTTATACATAATCATTTATACTCCTAAAACTTACACCATTGATTGCTGACCTCTGAAAGGTGGAGAAAGTACCTGTCCCCTGAGTAGATACTCAGAGTGCAGATTTTGTCTACTGTGACTTGGTATTCAAATAGCAGATTTTTTTTCTTCCCACACAATAATTCTCACATGTGTTAACCAGTGAAGAGAGAAAATTGGATGTATTGTGTATCATGGAAAAAAAGACCTAGTGTAGACTGAAGAGAAGGCATAAGTATTCAAGGGAATAAAAAGATTTTTAAAATCATTTCCCTGATTTCTCTTTTGCTAGTTTATATTTGTGAAGCCAAACTTTGCACTAGTTTCTGAGATGATAAAACGTCTACATGGTGTAAGGAAGTTCAGTTTGAACAATAATGAGCAGTCACCAGCTCTTTCCAGTGGGTTAAGAGTTATTTTAGATACTTACAATCACCAGAAAAGCTTAACAATCAGTAGCAGAAAACTTCCGAATTTTTAGCCAGGATCTCTGTCTAGTAGGGAAAGTGGACCTGAAGGTTGCTGTTACCCAAAATTTCATTTGGACACATAGGCAGATGTCATTGTCACTGAAAACAGTGAAATAAGCCCTCCAACCAGTTTGCTGGGTTAGAAAGTTGACCTTACTTTATTAGCAGCACTGGATGCATGGAGAATTCTCCTTAAAGCATGCATGCCCAGTAGCCTAAAAGACCAGGTTATATTCCTCAAACTAATACATATTCATCACAATTCCTATTTATGCTAATTGTTTCCATGGATTTATTCTGGAATGGTTCTGGATCTTCTGATGAATCTTTTCTCCTTGAGAGAACCTCAAGTATGTGGTCAGATCATAATTTACCTCTCTTATAATTCTTTGTTCTGACACACAATTTTCATTCTCAAAACAAAAGATATCTGCTAGTACATATTAATCACTAAAATAAGTAAATAAGGAAGTATTAGCTGACACAAAATTTATTAGTCTTAGATGTAGGGAGTCAAAACAAGGCCGCATAAATCTCAGGTTTGTTTGTAATAAACACTGTATGGTATAAAACTAAGAATTGACTGTGAATTTAGGGATCATACACTATTGAGCTAAAGTTAAAAGAATTTTTCCAACATCTTCCCTTGCTGCTGCTCAGACCTCTTCTTAAAAAATTTAACTTGCTTGGTAACACCATTAGACAGGGGTTCTGTAGCTTGAGCACAGAATCTCTACTGACCTTAGAAATTCTTGCAAGCACCTAGGCTTTTACCTTCTACAGGCTATTGACAAAAGCTTCCACACAAGGTTCTGTGGGCTGTGATAAGGCTGGTTCACTGGATGTCGTACAGTAATTGCCTCCAGATCACATGCATCTGGTTGCAACTCTGAATAAATTTCAGAACAGGATTGTGTACTTATTAGGCTTCATATTCCTGTCACACATGTGGGTCCATGTCAGACAGGTGAGCCACTGGGCTTGGCATCATATGAGTCAAGGGAAAAGAAAACAAATTTTATGAAAGGAAGATCATTCAGTGGCCCTCTCTGCTTAATATTTTCAGCAGAAAAGTCATAGTGGTCCAAACGCACAAAGGACAAGAAAATAAAGGCAGGTTTTGAGTCAAATTCCAAATTCCATGCTCATGAATTCTCCTCCCCTGACACCCCCCCAAAACACTTAGACACAAACAAAGCTTGGCAGGGGAAAACACCTTCAGCAATCACCTAGGGAGACCAAATTCAAATGAGAAGAGGGAAACTTAGTTTAGATGAGTACAGATTCCCACCTAGTGACAAATGCAACCACCCAGATGGGTGAAAACCTCAGGTGTCCAAGCAGACACAGTCAGCATCAAAAGCCCAAGTTTTGTTTGCTCCCAGGCCTGAGCTGTAGGGGACACCTATTCATTGCAGAATTGTTTTGATTTCCTCCTTCCTTTTCCCACTCCTCTGTAAGAGCACTTTGCTCATTCAGGCCAGATCTGATCGCATTTTCTCCTATTCTCCATCCTCTTTTGGCTTCTGGGCATCTTTAATATGCACAACAAAGTGTCAGTTTCATTACCAGCAATCTGTATTCAAGGATATAAAATTTGTGTAAATTCCACAGCATTGCACAGTGTTTCCATTTAACCTGAATGAAATTCAAGTGCAAATGAGGTGTTAGTCATTCATGAATAGAACCCATAATGTGTAGACATGGTTTTTTAAGGTGAATTTAGTACCAAGCAAAAGGTGCCAAAACTAAAGTCCTCTATGGATTCTTGTAAAAGGGATGATGAGGGAAAGCAAGCCACACGACTGCTTATAAGTGCTGACAACTAGCACTAGGGATGGAAAGATAATTCAAACATAATGTCCCTTTAAGGCTTCACTCTCTGTAGTGGGAGTATTAGTCCCTACACAAATCTAGTGGGTTTTATGACACAAAAATTTCAGGGTATTGAAGACTGAGAAATGCAAAGCTCCAAACCATTTCACTTAAGGCACTCTGTAATGAGATCTAATCAGCTTTGAACACCGAGGGGTGAAATTCCCCCTCTTTTCCATAGGTTTGTTGTACTCCCAGGATGGTCTCCAATTTGTTATTGTTAAACAAGTAACTAAAATGACTGGAAATGCTAGAAATAAGTCTCAGAGAAAAGGCTGAAACAGTACTTTCATCTTGAAAGTACCCAAGATTTGCTTTTAAAACAAACACATAATCCTGCAATGTAAATGCCAGATGACACCCGGCCTATGCATAGCTACTGACTGACCACAGAAAGATCTTTCACTCAATAAATAATTGAATATGGCAAATCCCATCCTGCAGTTTCTCACTTGTAAAGTGCAGGCTGTAACTACCCTAGTTGAACGTGATTTGACATCTAGGAAGAAGGAGTTGTAGACAAGAGCAACAGATTTTCTTTATCTTCTATACTACCTACATCAAGGCAAAACCCAGTTCTGCATTTACAAAATATAGTGTATTGAGGACAATGACTGACTGCCAGGAATTGCAGGGAGGGACCCTAAAAGGCTGCATGCCTGGTCAATGTCATGGCAGATTAATTTCCCTATGAATAAAGGAATGCTACACACACTGGAAAAACTCTAAACTTCAAATATGTGCAAATAGGTTCTGAACTGACAATTGTGATTCAACAGTAGAAAATACTATAGGTCCAAGAAAGAATTAGGTCAGTGCTCATTATCAGTCAAAGCAGCAAATAAACTGTTAAGAATTTCTAGGAATGAATAGAAATAAAACAGAAGTAAACACTGCCTTTGAATAAACCTATGACTCACTTGCATTTTTAATATTTCTGCAGTTCTGGTCTCTTTTCAGGAGGATATGGTTAAATGAAAAAAGGCCGGTAAGGATATTGTATATCAGTGCAAAGGACTGGGTATGCAAGAACTCCTCAGCTTGAAAAAGCAAACTAAGAATGAATGCTCAAGTCCCTCCATGAGCAGTCAGGAAAGAGTGAAAGGGTTTCCCATAGCATCAGTTCACCAATTCTCAGAAATGTAGGCAGCAACAAATAAAACCCAGTTCAAGAATGAAAGTTTGAGCATGAGTGAGCAAATTTGTGGAACTCCCTGCAGAGGTCACAAGGGAGGGCTGGGACAGCACACACAGAAGAATTCTGTGGAGTTTACTGCAAGAAACATCCAGCTCAGGAAATACCCTGAGCTGAAAACTGTTGGAAGTGTAGAGTAGAAGAGGTAGCAACATGCTGCCTTTGTCTGTATGGACATTCACTGTCAGAAGAAGGATGCTGGACTGATGAACCTTAACCAAAAGCAGTAGGACCATTCCTATGTTCCTATGTTGCTGACTTTACCTCACAGCATGCAGCTATAAATTTCAATAACTGAGCTCAGATAACATAAAGCTATAAACCAGGTAGCTCTGCTGTGATATCTGTCCATTCAACCCTGTGATGCTTCCTAAGTAAGCCTCAACAAGCTCCCACACTGGGTGGGCCACAGAAATAGAAGCAGGTACATGTGAGCCTGTGTATGGATTGGGGTGAGTAGAAGAGGGGTAACCCAGAACTTCAGCCCTGTGCAGCTGGTGACAAGTGACCTGACTCATTCCCATTTGCTCTTGTTGCTGTGGATTAGCATGAACAGAGGCAGGAAAAGGTTTCAGCACAGACTGGAGCAAGGCCAAACAAGAACAGGAGACCATGAAGAAGAGAAAGTGTTCAGCAGCCCAGGGTGGCATGTCTCAGTAAAAGCCACAAAACCACTGGGACAGTCTCTCCCGAATGTGAATTTGCCATTGCCACGGTTTGTCAAAAAAGCAGCACTGCTGGCTTGGAGCAAACACACAGGTACAGTGCTCCAAGCCTCACTTCCAAAGGAAAAAACCAACAGCTACCTAGAAAACCAAGTTTCAAGCTTCCCTTTCTTATCAAACCATGAACTGCAAGAGTGTCATGTTACTCCAAGGATTATTTTTTGTAAGATATACATTTTTTTAAAATAAAAATCTCCCTTAAACATTCATTTATTTCCCTGGCTTTTCCTCTTCCTAAGCACTCCCTCCTTTGCATAAATCTAAGGGCTGTTGAGTGATAGAGCAATTGCCATTTTAAAATTAACATACCTTGACACACATGTTCACAGATGCCATGGAGTACCTCATGAATTCACACATCATCTTTGCATGTGTGCTGTGATTCTCCACAAGGATAAACGTGGCAAAAAACTGCCCAGGACTGCCTGGGACTTCTGCTCCTGTGGACTGTGGAATGAGATAGGGAAGAATTATCACTGCTTTCCAAAGTGGCCAAAAACGTAACTTTTATACAGTGATTAACAAACCCCTGCAATTGCAGCTGAATGACACTGCTGGTAACTGTCACCACTGTCCCAAGGTGACAAGCACTGCAGGACTGCACCCCATATTTGCATCGTCTCTGATTCCTACTATCTTCTTTAGAGGCAGTTCAGAAAAACTGAACTTCACAGAAAGCTTAAGTCATATGCATGTTAAAGTACAGTAAGGTATATCCATGGTAAAATGTTACTATGAAAACACCTTTGATCAGCTTACAGTATTTCAGTTCCTCTGGTTTGACAATATGACTGAATCGTTATGTGCAGCATAACTAAGCATTAAAGTTTGGTTGTCCAAAAATTTTGAGCCTCCAAATTTGCTTTGAAATCATGTGATTTTGAAGCATTGAGGTTATTTTGTCATTTCTACCTGTTGAGCAAAACCTGAGAGAGAGTAAATACACGTGCCTGGTCTGCCCAGCCACTGGAGTTTGTCCTCTCTGCAGCACCAGCTAATTCCTTTGGGGACTGAAGGCTTTATAGTGTTGCCAAAAATTTTAGCCACAATAAAAGCTGTGTGTCAGAGTAACCTTTCAAATATTCTAAAAAAACCCTTACACTTCCCAAACATCAGGGGATACCAGATCCATAGGTAGCCTTTGTCACTGCAGTATGCCTTTTCTCAGTTTAGAAAGGACAGGACTTGGCTTACACTTATTATTTCAATACCTTGTCACCCATAACTCACTTCACTTTCTCATACTCTACAAGTTTTCCATATCCAGCACAGACTCACTCTGGATCCTTTTTTAATGCTTTGAATTAATTTTTAAATTAGTTCTTCCCTGTCTCTTGTTTAAATTTTAGGTGAGGAAGGAGAGTTGATTGTGGCTAGTACTAAAGGCAAGAATAAAAACTTTGTGTGACCATTTGGAACTCTCACCCAATTATCATAATCATACTTTCTAATTTTTTTAATAAAACTAAAAATCCATATCTAAACAAAAGCTTTATTCTTCTATCAGAAATGAAACTTTATTCATAGTTATTAACCATTATAGCAGACATACCCCTTATATAAATATCTATAAAGTAATGAGTCTTTCCTGGAATAAGATGCATATTAATTAGATCCTACAGCACTTGAGAGACTTTGGTTCAATTCCCACCAGTAAGGTCAGGAAATGCATCCACAGTAGTTAGCAGCTAGTTTCAAAATCTCAATGCACCGAGCATGATGGGGTCATTCAGTGGAGCAGATACCCCAAGGGAAGGGTAAAACAAGAGCCAGGGATTATTTCACAGCACTGAACTGGTACACTGTGGGAGTGATGGACTTTCCTTTCAGAACAGAAAAGCTTACCAGCATACTGTCCTTGTGGCCCACTCTCATTATGAAGAATGCAGCATGTGAAGCAATTAATTGGATCTTATGGGCTGGAAAAAGCTAAGGAAATGGTGTGCACATGTGTGTCTGTGTGGTGGGAGACACTAACCCGGGGACAACGCTACCACACCCACACTGACCCTGCACAGGATAAGGCAAACCCCCTTGCTGGGTAGAAGGAGCCACCTGCATCCACTCCCACTACCTGTTCAACAGTAAATGTGACAAGATATCCTCACACCCCTGGAAGTGTGCAAAAGGAATGTGGATGTGGCCCTGGGGATGTGGTTTAGCAGTGAACATGGAGGTGGGTGGGCTAATGGTTGGCATTGACAACCTTAGGGATCTTTTCCAGCCCTAAAGCTTCTGTGATCTCCATAAGACATTGAAGCTCCAGTGCTGAGCAGGGTAAAATAATGCAAAAAGATTTCTCTTTCTTCAGGATATAAGTTATTTGCAGCACAGAAGCACAGAACTTTTTCCATACTTTCACCTCTATCACAGACATCCCATGTTATTTTAAGGGTGATCCCCTTTACCTGAGCATATTTCCCCTGCTACAGAGTTATAGAGGAAAGTTACTCCAGCTTGTGCTTATGCACAAGAATATAAGAGCCCTTGATTACACTGAGTCTCAGGCAGTGAATTACAAGGAAGATTTTCAATGTCCAGCAGTTAAATGTGTTAACTTAACTATGACATTTCTGAAGTTCTATTTTTATATATGCAACAGAAAAACAAATAAAACAAAACACTTCTTTATAACTGCTCTTTATGATAGTATTTGTTCAACTACAGCTTTGATGATACCACTACATGCTCCAGCATCTTCTTAGAGTTTCAGTTTTGTAAGCTACACGTATTAAGTTTTCAGAAGTAGACTTCTTTATCAGGATTTTTATTCCTAATGAGAAAATAATCTACAAGCAGCATAACCTCATTGCTGTTGAAAGGTTTGTTTAAAATTTACTTCACAGAACAAAACACAATTCATATCTGGTTATTGTCCTAATGAAATCTATTTCTCCTCCTTACAGAGCTCTTCACTGAGATGCTAAAATTTAACTCACTTGAGTTATAAATACTGTGTGAATTAATAGTCAGCATTGTTTGGAAGGTTTTTTAATTGGCCTGCAGGGAGGTCTTCTGTATATATTAAACAGATCATGTGTCTGCCTTGCAACTAAACTACCGTTACATTTCCTTTGCACACATTAAACTCAAAGCTGTTTAATGTTTTCTTAGGAATATTTGGGTTTATTGTTCACACTAGGAAATGACTGCTACATTAATCAGTGCAAACCAAAGTTAGTGATTGGTCCATAGTGATGTCATTCTAGAGTCGTAATGCCTCACAAATAAATAGGTTTGGCTGTTCTTCTTATTTTTATTTATAAATTCTGTTTCATAACAGCAGTAAGATGCTCCAGGCCATGCACTTCTTGGGGATTATTGCACTTGTCAGGTGTTTAAAATCACTCAGTCCTCTGCCTGTACCTTATAATACCACTGGAGGTATATAATCAGCCAGAAATACACTGCCTGGAGTGTCTTAATGCTTTATTATGACATATCTAACTTTCAAAATAAATTATTTATTTGGAAGCTTGGAAGTGTCATAATGATAGCCAATCAATAGCTGAGAAATAAATATGAAATCAGGAGAACACATCAGAAAGAGAAAGACAGAGGGTAGAAAAAAATGCCAGCTCATCAGTCATCCCAGGCCAAAACAATGTGTGTGTTTATGCCTGTAGACACAGAGATGTGTGCACACCACCAGTGGATTTCTATTTGTGCATAGACCTGTATCTGGTGAGAATCACACAATATGTGCACTTATATGTCCCTGTCTGATTGCTGATATAAACCATGGAGTAACTGCATCGAATTAATATCACAAATTGAAAACATAAGTGGGCTAAACAGATGTTAATAACCAGACCTCTTATTAAATAAAAATTTAGAACATTCTGTGCTTAGTCAGTTAAGTCATTCCATATTTAAGAACCAGCTTCTGTGTTCCATGGAAAGGAAGCCTAGCTACATCAGTTGGCATTACAAATTGCATATCACATCATTATCATTACAATCACTAAACTACACACATTATTCAAAACTGAAGGTTAAAAGCAAAACAGAATAAAACAATGTCATTTTCTAAAAAAAACCCAGAATAAACAAAACCCCAAACAAACTAACAAATCAATTGTACAATAACTAGAGAAATTTAATACTCTGGAGTTTAAATTTTTAAATTAAATTCCAATTTGTAAATTATTATGTGGAAATAAGGAACTCTACTTAGGCAATTGTGCTAAATAACAGTGCAAACCCTGCAGGGGACCAAATTATCTTTCAGTGAGGGAATATGAAAAGTTTTTCTGGAAAAGGGCCAGTTTTAGGTAGGGGGTGTTTAAAGCCTTGGGAGTTACTGTAGCAATAGAAAAGATTAATAATTTGCACATGTGAGACTCCTGGCAAGCAGGACGCAGCTGTAAAGAATTAACCCCTCCTGAGAGACTTAAAAACATGGAGCAGCTGAGGAGAAAAGGGTGAGGGGAGAATGCAAAAGTATGCAGAGTACAGATGTCCTAGAAGAGGAAAATATGTAAAGTAGGGTTGAACAATGTACTGAGATTTTATTATTATTTGGGAGGGAAAGGGAATCTTCTTGGCAAATTGTGAGTATATGGGGAAAAATGAAATACCAGCAGAAGACAAAACTAATTCTTTTATTACTGCCTGCAAATGCAAATAAACCAAATAAAAGTCTGAAAGCTTGCAAGTCGTTATTGAAAGGATACTCTCCAGGTGATCTGGCCTGAAGCTAGACCAAGCTGGCTTTGTTTTGGTGTTCATGCATGCCTGCCCCTGCTCTGCTGCTGCCTCCATCCCTCCCATGTGCAGGCAGGCGCTGGGATGCGGGAGGTGCTGGAGGCATTGGAGGCCAGGCTCTCACACGCAGGCACTGAGCGAGCAGAGCTGAGGCTGAAGCGTTGTGTGACTGTGGGTCTGGAGCTGCAGCTCCCAATATTTGTTCTTCCTGGCTGCCTACCAGAATAATTTCTCTTGTGAGGGCCCAATTTTGCAGCTGCTCAGCATGGCAGAACCGCCCCCTCCCCCAGCCAAATTCAGTGCATGGGCAGCAGCATGGGCGCTCTCCAGCTCAGATGATAACTCTTTCAGAGTCTGGTAGAAGGCCAAAGCAATCCAATTTTTAGGTTGTCTTAGAAATCTGAGACTATTACCCTTCAAAAGGAGAAATTAGGCTTAAAAGAGGTGAAATAGGTAATCGCTCTGCTGATTTTGTTTGCTAAGTACTTTATATTTTTCTCTTTGGAAAAACAAATTGGTTAAGAAAATGTTGGAAGTGATCATTAACTGACAGAAACAATGGAGATGTTTATTCAGATTAAGTCACAGAAAGCACCATCCTTTTCTATTAAACAAAAGGATGGTCTTGAAAGTAATGTATCTTTAAATGTTACATGGATTATCTAGAATCCAGATGATGGACTTTTTTTCTTTTTTTCCCCATTTTATAAGGATATACATAAACAGATTAATTAGGTTTATTGCATTTAGATTTTAAAACAAGGCCCAAATTCTTATATGAGCTAAAGAAGACTCTATCTTAAAAAGAGAAAACTAGAAAAAATCCACTTTTAACATAGTAACTGTTTCAGCACAGTACTTTTCAAGTAAGTACATTCAAAGGGTTCTTTGGAGGCCTCAGGAGATATAGAACCAATAGGTTGAGGAGATGAATATACCTCCTTGCTTGCCATACTTGTTCTCCAGCAGACAGAGTACATTACTGTACAGCTGCTCAGGTATTTACTGGTCCCTCTGATTTCAGGACTGCCCTCTCCCTCTTCTCCTCCCACAACTCCAGTCTTGCTAGCTAGGCACAGGAAGGGCTTTGGAAGTGGTGTCAAGCAGACATGGAACTGCAGCCTGATGCAGACCTACATGGTAAATTTTAACCTGCTCCCATAAATAATCTATTTTTCCTCAGATGTTCCAGTTCACAGGGTTATCTGCCACTCACACCAATTAGGTGGGCACCAGCTCACACCAACACTTCTGTACTGAAGCTTCAATGAGGTCTGGCAGGTTCCTTTTATGTATTGCATCTTTCCTATGGTCCTTTATCCCCATATATGTAGCAATGCATGTAAAACTTCACCTTACTCCCTGTGCCTGGTAGAGGCACGTGTCACCTACCCTGCTTCTTTTCATTAAAAAGGATGTTGCAGATGTTCTAATCCCTCACATCACTTATTTTTTTCCTCCTTCCAGTAACTTCTCCTTCTCTAGCACAGAAAGCAAGAAAAACTTGATGGGCTCGCCTTCACCTTTGTTAAGGCTCAGTTTTCCACAAGTCCACCTCCAATATACCAATCCCTCTTTAAATGCAACTTCTGTCATAGATCACAGTCTGGACTAAGTTATTGGGGCTGCTGTAGATGAAATCTATGCAATGCAGGTACAGTAAGTTGACTGTATTTTAACTGGAGAAATATTTTTGTGACAGAATACATGCACAGCTGAACCCTATACTCATTTTTGCTTTGTACCCACCCTTGTTATGAGACTATATTAGGCTTCAAACAGATGTCCACAAATTATCCTAAATAACAAAATTGTTTTGGGCTCATTTACCTTAAACTCAGAAATCACCCAGGATGCTTCCATCAGCTTCTGTCTGCAGGATAAAAAAAGAATCATATACAGGTTTTGAAATTGAATCATTTGCTTAACTATGTAAGTCAATATCATTGTTCCACCACCTCTATAAACTAAAACCCAGACTTATTCTACAAAAAATAATTCAGACCTTGGTTTTACTGTACATCTATTTAAAACATGCTGAGTGTTTTTATATCCTTTGAGTTGACTACAGATTTATCAACCAAAGCATACAGTGTATCCTCTAAAATACACACACACAAACACACATACATGTCACCAAAATTGAGAGTCAGACATTACTACAAGTGAAATCGGTGCTTTATTGTAAGCCCCTGCTTAAATTTATTCTTAATTCACTAGGCTTCTACCAATTGATCCGAAGTTTTTCAAGCCTGTTGAACAGGCTTGAAAACACTAACATTTTACTCCCATATTTTAGAAACTTTCAGCTGAAAAAAATTGTTTTCTAGGAAGAAGTATCTTTGTTTGAATAAAATTTTCCAAATATCACATTTGAACATAATGATTTAAACAAATAAATACAAACCAAATTCTTCATTTAGTAAATATAGAAAGAAAATTCAGAACTAACAACTGTAGAGACCCAATGGTTTAGTTTGCTCAGCAAGCTGACATATCTTTCCAGCGCCCAACAACTATTCAAAGGCTTGCTAAACCAAAAATCCCAGAAATATTTCTAACAACTTCTGAGATTTTGTCTTTTCTTCTATGAATTCATGTAATTTTCTTTAAATCCCTTGTAATTTTTGGCCTCTGTACATTCCACAGCAGTGAGTTGTGATAACATGCCTTATGGAAAGGTAATCTTCTGTTCTTCACTTGCTGAACTGTTTGCTTGTGTGCATCCTTATTCCTGTACTGTGAACAAACCCTGGTTTATGCCTCTTCCCAGACTTATATATAGCAGCTGCTATATATATATATATATATATATATATGTGTGTGTGTTTCTATCTGTGTACAAACTGTGTATCCTCTATTAGTGTACCAACATCCAGGGTACCATTGCAGATACACAGCTCCATCCATTAGCACCAAAATCTCTTCAAAATGTGAATACTGTGCATATTTCAGACTTATGGGAGAAAAAAGCAATTCAGATAACCATTAATTTCAAATAATTTGTCCCAAAAGATACAATGACAGAATAGCCCCTATGACCGTAGGGGGAAAAAAAAGTGACCTTTTTCAGCTCAGAATTCAGCAAACCATTCAGATCTTGTAAAATGCTACACCAAAACTCTACATTAAGATATGTGTTTAGGAATACTTTCTTCCAGATATTGACTGCAACACTCTAAAATCTGTGTGCGTGCTTATGCCAAAAGATTGATGTGATTTTCACATCAATCTTATCCATTTACAGACTTGGGACCCAAAACACAAAAACATATTTCATTATCAAACTGTCTAAGAGAAAACTGCAAATTAAGTATCTTTAAAACTGCTCAGTCAGGTAGTACAAAGGTGCTATGCTTGCAAAGGCTTTCACATAAACATTTTAATTGCATTAAATTGTGGCTGAGAAATGAGGCTGGTCCAGCAGTGCATATATTATGTAAATACAAAGCATTTAAACATAAAATTATAAAAAATAATCAAAATAAAGGAAATTTTTATTTGCACCTAGGAGTGGTTCCTTTTTCAATTATGTAATAAAAGATTCATTTAAAAAAATTAAAAATAACAAAACCACTTTGGAAACAAGTAAAAAAAGTGTAAGGAACAATTTAACACCCTCTGAAAGAAGAAACCAGGCCATACACTAAAGATAAGTAAGTGAAGATATACTGTCTTAGCAAAGATGAAAATAAGCATATGCTAAAATATTTCCTGGAACAGGGTCTGGTCACATCTCTGCTTGCAATTCTGATATTTTTAAAGTCATTTCTGAATAAAATCTGCCTGGATATTTCAAGAAAAAAAAAGGAAAAAAATAAGCTAATGTCAGTTTCTGTGAATGCAAAAAAGTAATTAATAGCAATACAACCAGAGTGTAATTTAATGGACAATAATTAGTTTCTATTGATACGCATTTTTTAATAAAAGCTGTAGTAGTTGTTTGTTGAAAGAGAAGTATTTTATGCTTTGTATCTGAAATCCATTTCCTGCCAGTGCATTTTTTCTCTGTAATATTGCAGGAGATGTTCTGTGAAACACCTTCTCTCTTTAAACCTTGATAAAATTCTTGACTGTGTCAAATGTAATAAGTTTTAGACAAATGACTGTCATCTCCTTGAGCCAGAGAGTTTGAAGAGAGCACAGCAAGTGTGTTTATTTGCATTAAGCACATGCATCAGTGTGGTGTGTGTGAGGAGCTCTGGTACAGCTATTTTACAGCCAGTGTGAAGAGATTTTTTTCTATGTCATGCTAAAAGACTATAAACCTTGGTGATGTCTGTCTTATGCAATTTAACTCATTCTAATTGTTCTACAAAGAGTTCTTTTGACTTAGTAACTTCTTCAAGTCACTCTTTTCAAAAGACATATGGAAAACCCCACTCTCATGATTATTAATAATGTACCTACTATGAGAAACTCTCAGAGTAACAGGGAAAAAAAGCCCATAGAGACAGAACTTAATTTTATAGTGGTTGGTAGTGCTTAGTTTCATTTTCTTAAATGTTCCAGCCATTGAATAAAGAAATAATTTGAAAAGGAAATAGCATCTACAGTATTTGAACTTGCCTTTAGCATAAAATGTTTTAATGTTGTGAGTCTATCTTTGACAACTGAAACAGACTTTACTGAATACTGGTAAGAGTTCACTTTGTAATAGAAAAGTAGTCACTCCCTGTGATCACTGTGTCTTTTTAGTATGCAGCCCAGAGGATTCAGAAAAAGATTACATTTACAATAATTAACATATATGTAAATGGAGATCATGGCTATGAATGATAAATTTTCATAGCAATTTAAACCTTGTTCAAATTAATCAACCATACAGACACTTGATTAATGAAAGGCAGCGTCACTTTAAAATGCAACATGTTAATACATATTACTGTTATCGCTGATCAAAGAATCTTTAAACATAAACCAATTAAAACAAAGTTCAATCTACATTTTTTACTGGTTTAATTCCTACAGAATTATAAGAGTATTATAAAAATTTACGTATTTTATTCTCCTTCATATCTATTTACTAAATTGACTGTAGTACGGAATCACACAAGTAATTCTGCTACTTCATTAATATGATTGGATGTGAAAACTACCAGATTAGTTTTTCAATCTAAGCATATACATAATGGCTGATTGCAAAGTGGGCAAAATGCATCCAATTTCATTCTTCATTTGTAAAACCAGTAACTTGCATCTCATCTCTCCTCAATTCAATCGTCAACCGACCGGCCACGCAGGAGCTCTGAGTGACTGACGGGAAGGGAGCTGCTTGGGAAGGCTGCCTTTGTGGCACCTTCCCAACACCACCCATTCTCCAGGAACAAGCAAGGCTAGAGGGTTTTATGGCAATGGCAGATTTTTGCAGAGGTCACCCAAGTGTCTAAACAAGTTTTTCTAATTTAAATTCTTTTCTTATATAATGCTATGTGCTTTGTCATGCAACTCTGCTTCACTTCACTGGAAAATTTTATGTGTGTTTTTCATAAATATATTTAGATAGTTGCAGTTTCTTTATTGCTACTAATGAAAAGGCTCACTAACTTCTAAGGTGTACAACGTTGCTCCCTTCTCCTCATGATCAGGAAAACCTAGTAAAAGTATATAGCACATTTCAAATTGTTGCCTTAATGAAGACTTAGATGCTGTGGTCTTGAGAAGAGAATACATGTCATGAGAAGACTTAAAATTATTAGCTGATCTTTTTTTCTTTTATCAAAATGTGTCTTCAACACACATTACATATCAGAATTTGTATGTCCAAATACTGAGCTTTACTGTAAATGTAGTATTGGTACAGGGGTAAGAGACAGTAAAATCAAAGTAAAAACATTACTTTTATGAAAGAAATAGAGATGACATAGAGTTGAATTTGGGAAATGGATCCAGTGGGGCATATATGTAAAGTATCCTTGTCTTTATGGGAGCTCCCACACATGTTAGCACTACTCAGATTTCAATATTAGGAATCAAAAATGAAACAAAATCTGTTTACTTACCACAGGGAGTATAATAATTGACCTGTTCCCTTCCTCTGTGGTAAAATGAGTTTCTGGTGCTAAATACAGTCCTTGGGAGAAGAAATACCTGTTAATGTTTTCCAGACACAACAATATGACAATAAAATAGTGCATTCCTGCATCCAAGCTTGCACAGATGCAGCCCACACTAGTGATCATGGTAACATTCAGTGTGCAGAGTCCCAAAGGAGTTACATTTTTCTTGCACATGTACATTTTGCCAGAAACCTGCCCAAAATTCCATCATTCTGTTGGAGCCTTTCAAACCAGTGAAAAACTTCAAACACAGCAGTCTCTTGAAAGAATCTCTGTAGATACTCAGACTGTCCCAGCTACAGAGAACCTCACAAAACCTGAAGCAGCTCATGGTTTAGGCCACCTCTGGGTCCAGTTTGGACCATGAAACTTATCCAGTCTGTTGAATTCCATAGAAGATTGAGACTACATTTGCTTTACTGCTGTCTGGGCCACATCTCAGTGGCCTTGAGACCAGCCCTGAGGTCAGTTTTGCCATTTCCTGATTTGCTGACACATGCCCTGAATTGGTGCTGTGGCCCAGCTTTGGCTTTTACAAGGAAATGCTCATCTGAGTCCTGCACACAGCAAGGGCTTTACCTGCTGTGCACTCAGACCCCAAACCTCATTCCTCACCCATAACTCTCTACCTCTCCCCTCTGGCTTTTCTTGGGAAGCCTCCTTGCAGCAGCAGCTGTTGCCATTGGTGGTCAAGCTGCCTACAAGCAAAAGGACAATGGGAACAGGAGACCTAATCTCTAAAATAAATGCAGAAAAAAGCAGATTCAAAAAAATGCTGTGCCTATATGAAACAAAAGCTCTGTTGCCTTCAGGTGCTCTGATTGGTGAAGAAAAATCACCATGTTAGCAGGTGCCTTGGGATAAATTATTCACGTGCAATAATTTATTTGTCCACATTTTCAATAAATTTTTGGCTTTACTTTATATGTATTTTTTAATATTGTGGTTTTCTACTATCCAGGTGTTTGACAGGTTGGAGGAAAGCTTGTAAATGCTTTGCAAAGCTGACCTTCTGAGTCTGAAGTGACTGAGAGAGAACCCACAAATATTTCATCTGACTTCTGTTGGTCAACACACTCCTCTGAAAGTGCTGCAGAAGATATAGCTAAGGACAACTTTTAGACCCTGGAAAAGTACCAGAGCTGCTCCTTCTCACCTCCTTGCTAGGGTGAATAGTAAGGATGATTATTCTTCAGCTGGACTACTCTTTAAGAATTCTCTTAAATAAATATTATAAAAAAAGATGGCAATATTCCAGATATCTTATAATTGCTTTTGATTTCCTCTCCTAGTTATATACTGGCATTATAGTCCCTCAATCACTTCTTCATCCTCGATGTATTTGTAACCCCTCTCACCAATACTATTTAGACATTTGATTTGGAAAGGGAGCACTTGGCTGGCAGCTGGGTTGGGTTATCTTACACTTGGGGATTAGGTTAAATATCTATGTTCTTGCAACCTATGACTGATTTTGTACAAACTTTTTTCCCCTCAGAAGGGACAATAGAGGCTGCTGAAGGAGAAGAAAATGTTTGTTTGTTTGGGGCTGTTGGGACAAGAAGCAGGAGGAATTTTTATTCTGTTCACAGCACAAATTATGCTCAGCTTTTAAGGAAGTGTGTGTATTTGTTGGCTTGCAATTTTCAAGCATGTGTTTTAGCAGGAAGCAGAAGTGGAGACACAGCAGTAGTCTAACAAAGAAGGATCCATTAACTTGACTCTCTTTCTTTTCTACCAGATTGCAATTGCTCACTAATTGAGGAGTTCTTGGTAGCTGGAAAACAGAGCTACAACCTGGCATCAATCTTCTCTTGATGGAAGTCAGTGGTGGCTATGGGCTATTTTGACATTTGACTACCTGTCACCCAGCATTGGCATCCAGCCTTACTAAGCCCTGCCAGAGCTGCAACTACTTTCAGTGAAGGAGATTTTGAAGCAGAAATATTGACAAGTCATACAAGACTGGCCTAAGCCATGAAATGATGGCATTGACAACATCCTGGTTGAGTGCTACAGGAGTGCTTGGAACATACATTTTTAATATCTCCTTAAGAGTAAAGTATAGGGTACAGAAATTGTTTTCGACAAATTTGGGAATATGTGCTGATATCTCAGGATCAATTTTTAGTGTGTATGGAGAGGTAAGGTCATTGGTCAAGCAGATATATTTCCCCTGCACACCTACATTTGAAAGTCAGCAGGAGATTTCTCAACCCTGTTTTATCATTTCTTTTCTTAAGCTGAGAAAGACATTTGAAACTCAGCTCTTACCATTGCATTTCTGTATCCAAATACCAAAAAATTGGACATGTATTTTCCCAATTGGCTTCTTATTGCATTAGACAATGCTGTGCTACTGTGCTCAATTAAATACTGATAGTTTTTACTGCACTTATATTCACCAATTTTGTGAACATTTGGTGATGTTACTCTCCAGGTGTTGAGTTCTGCTACATGAAGACCCAAATTCAGTATCTCTCTATTAAAGTTCAATCTTTACAATCAACTTTAAAGGATGTTTTCATTAGATTTCGGGGGGAAACCACATGAATAAGAGAGATACAAATTTAATAGATGTAAGTCTTGTTTCTCACAAGCTGAAACTGTAAATACACTGGTTGCTAACTGGATTCTGCCAGAAGGAAAACAGATTCTGCTTTCAAAATATCTACATAAGGAAAAAGCAGCTATACAAGCTACCTAGCTTGAGGACATAACTAGCTGTGCAAAACAGGTCCCTCTAACTCAGGCTTCTCCAGCTTTGTTTGAATTAATTTTATACTCCAAAAAGGCTAAGATTGTGACTGGAAGAGAATCATACCATGTGAGTATCTTTAATTTTGAGTGCTGAATGAAACACATACTTAAAGTCGTGCATTACATCACAAGCCTTGAACTGTTAAAAAAATAGTTCTAGGGGCATAAAAATAAACCTTTCTCTGCAAAACCAGTGCTAGCTATTAAAGTAACCGGTGAATGTCACCCGCAGACAAAGGTACCCTGGCACACCAACACGAGTGCACACGGGCTACCTGAGCTCCAGGTCTTCACCTCAGCCTTCTGGAGTGGGTTCTGCACCTTTGTTGTCTGTGTGTTGGCAGAGAATTTCCCACTGTCCCCAAAGCCAAGTCTGGGAGTGGATGGTATTGGCATGAAGGACACTTCCTGAAATCTGAAATCTGCCTGGCAAGGAGTTCGGAGTCAAACATAAAACCAACAGCCACTATTCTGCCTGCAGCAGAAATGTAGAGTTCAAACAGATTTGTTGAAATGTATTTAAGAATTGTGGCAAGATATTTTAGAACATTGTAGCACACATGTGTTAGTACAAACCCAGCCAATTAGGGCAAAACATTCTGGATGTTTTATTCCCGTTAACCCAAACATCAACAAGCAATCTCTTCTGGGTTACTGCTAAGATGTCAGTGTTCTAGATTTCCATTTAAAGTGCTGAATGAAAAAAATAATTTTGCCTAAAAATTTAGATTGCAGAATGACCCTGACTAAAGTTGATTAAAATTGCAAAATTGCAGTTGAAAATATTTTAAGAATTTGTTTTCTATTGAATATGTTAGTAGGAAATTCATGTAAATCTATCTCTTTTTTTCTGACTTTTTAATATAAAAACAGTAATCCAAATGTTAAATTCTTAAGCTGTGTTTTTTATATTTAAGATAAAAATCTGGAATTTAGTAAAACTTAAATTCAGTTCGGTATGAAGATTCCAAATTATTTTACTGAAGTAAGAATTCATAAGTGAAAGAATCTCTTGGAGCCTTTGCAATCCTAGACAAATTTTCCTATCCCAAAACTTTCCTAAGAGCCATATGTTCAACTCTATCCTTTCTTTTACTGACCCACAGAATTGCTGTGATAATTTTATTCATTTAACCATTTAAGACCCTGAAATACTTGCCTGTGGTTATGTACTTATGACTATAGCATTGAGAGCAGGAAAGCAGCAGGTGTATCAGCCTCCCTGCCTTGTGGCACCTAGGGAGAACTGGAGGGTTCTCGCTGGGCTCTCCCAGGCTAAGCCAAGCCAAGCACAGCCAAAGGCAGGGCAGCCCAAGAGCCGTGGGACCAGTGAGGCTGAGAGGCAGAAATGGTGTTACTGACAACAAGTGGCAGCAGAAAAAACCTTCCAGGTGTGTTAGCTAGGGTATTTTACAAAGGAGGCTGACACAGAGGTAGGGACAGCAATGAGCTCCTTAGGAGGGCCAAGACAAGGGGAGCAAGAGCAGTTATGTACACCAGATAGGGAGACAGAGAGGTACACATTGACAACACAATCATATTAGTTTAGGACCAGGATTAAGTTTTTGATTCCAACAGAAAGGTTGGGGGATTATTAAAAATGCTGCTTAATTGCTGTTACTACCAGCTCTGTTAAAGTGTTAAACCGCTTGTTTCTCATTCATTATGGAGCAAAAGACCAAGCATTTAAAATACTCCTTTGTCACCAAGACCTATAAGACAAACTGCTGCCCTACTCCTTTCCTATTAGGGCAAAAGAAAATAAAATATTCTCATCCAATTACACTAGAAAGGTGATCTTGTTGAAATAGCCAGGAGCTATGATTTGGGAGCATCTATGCTCAATATTCATTCTTCTTTGCCAGAATTTATTTTTTTTTAAAGTCTGCACAATCAGGAGTGTAAAATCCATGGTTCCCACGTGAAGGCCTTTTACCAGTTTCTCTCTACAGTTGCATCCACTGGCCTAAGGAAGGAGCTGGGATTTCTGGTACCATGTTATCCCAGCCTCCACCAAGAGGCTCTTACCACAAAGGTACTTTCATGATTACTGTTGCTAGTGGAACTGCAAAGTGTCAGAAACTGTAAAAAGGGGGTGGGTTTGTTTTTTTTTCATTCGTTTGTTTGTTTTGAGGAAGAAAAGGAAAAAAGCTAACAAAAACCCACCACAAAACTTACTCCAGGCAAATCTTTAGTTATTCTTACAATGTATAACAGGGCCCAGTCTGAACTCATATCTCAATAGATTACAATCCACATCATCTCACATTTGGCAAAAGTGCCAATTCCTCAGAGCTACAAAGGACAATATATATACTTAAGTCCATACTCACCTCAATCAGTCTGTGTCTGCGCATTCTGTGGGGGATTTAGAGGATGCACAGGTCATTGTCTCAGAGAATTGAAGAGACATATTACAGTACATTATGCTGGGCTTCACCTGGACTGGACACACATGAAAGAGAATTCAGCTGCCACAGCTCCCTTTGTATCTCCCTTTTTCAAATTCTGAAAACAAGCTGAAAAGGAGAAAAGAGACTCAACTTTTTTAAACCCACAGAACTACTGAATAAAGATATAATCACAGGTCTGAATGAAGGTAAACAATGTTATCATCAAATTACAGGCAGTTTTAAACTAAATATTCTGAACGTGGTATTTCCATGTTCATGGAAAATTTGTTTCCATCTACATTAATTGCATTACAGAGATTTAATGGAATGCCTAGTTAAATTGTTAGAAGAATAGGTAATATCCATATAAAAAGAAAAGAATAAAATATGGCACCTGGCGAGGTTTTAAGTTAAAAGCTTACTGTTACTTGTTTTGTATTGAATTTGTACAAATGACTCAAGAAGATGTAAAATACAAATGAGAAAAAAAAATCCTATAACAAAGGAAAAATTACAGAGTAGGATTTACCAGTCATTCAGGTTTGCATTTCAACAAAACAACTTATATCTTGGATTTGTGTGGAGCTGGTTTTGAATTTAGAATAATATCTGCACTAGATGTATATTAGATGCAATACTAAAAGCCATTATTCTTATTCTTCCAGAGGTTTAGGGAAACCTGATTCTTCCACGCCAGATCATTGTCCTTTGTGGGCACATACATGCCTCAGCCAAAACTTACGACTTGTAGATATGGTCTTGGGACTGGAGGGTAATTCTGGGAAGCACTGAGAGCCATCAGCCCAAATCACTTCTATGAGAATTGCAGACAAAAGGCTCCTCATGCACTCAGGAAGCAGAGAAAAGATGAAGTTGTTCATAGTAAACTCCAGCTTATTATAAGTATGAAAATGTCTACAGATAAATTTCTGAATGCAATTTGGCGCCTTCTCTCTGAATTTAAAATGTCTCCTTCTTCAGGAAAGCTGATTGTGCAGATGAGTCATGTGCCTTTTCATAGATATAAACAAACAATTTCAATTTTCATTTTTTCAAGATGATAAACTGGAAAGCTGAGGAGTTTAGCTGGAATGCCATAAGTATATTCATGAAAGTAAAGAGCCAGACTCTGTCATTGAGGAAATGTGTTTGTGAGAAGGTGATCAGCCATGGAGGAAGAACTCAGTAAATTCTGGTTTAAATCTTTCATCCCTATTTTACTAGTTCAAGAGAAAAGATATCACTCCTATACATATATTTAACAGCTGGTAATTCAACAGAGTAAGCTTTGATTCACAGGACTATGTTCACTAGTGACTGGAGCTACACCATTAGCCATGTGGTGAAAGGGTTTCCACCAGACAGCAGTAGCTGCAGCAAAGGCTATTAATCTCATTTATCTTCTGTAAAAGACCTCACCATCCTTAATATGTTTAATACTTTTCTAAAATTTTACTTACTGCCTTGTTGCCTTCCCCAACTCAGTTTAGTTTGTCTTTTTGTTGTGAAGCAGTTTTGTGTGAGAATTAATTTTGACATTTTTGTAGGTTATCTACCACTAAGCCACAGGAAAGCCTAAGTTGTTCTCTTACTTTGTGGTCTCCAGATGGTGGAGGGTAAAAAGCTATATGAATTGAGGAATTCTGGAGAATGAAGTAACACTGCCTTGCCATAAAATATTACTTTTCCATCTTGTAAATTACCCCAAATGGTGTGGTTCATGTAGCTCAGTGGTGACACTGCACAAAGTAGACGTAAATAACTTCAGAGTGAGAGCACCTTGCTTTGAGCAGTTTGGTGGTGGCCAGAGCCTGCAGCTGGCAGGCAGTGCAGAGGTGCAGAGCAGTGCTCCTGGCGCAGAGGGACAGTCCCTCACTACCCTGGAGCATTGCTGTGACCTGCCCTGCTGTGGACAACTGCTGTGCAACACTCTTGATGAGTGCTGGCAAATCCTGGCTCACCTCAAGCCTAGAAGGACTGGTCAGTTCAAACAGGCAGCAGAACACCCACCTGTGCTCCAGGCAGACTGGGACCAGCGTGTCCCCACACAGCCACAGTTCCAGCCTCCAGACAAAGCAAAGATTGCTCAAGGGCAGCCAGCAACCTCTGCAGGTGGCATGGACAGGCCCAGAAGGCAGCCTTTGTCCATGGCCTTACCCTGTGTCATGGAGAACACTTTGCCCACTGACAGTCTCCTCAACTGCTGCTGTTTGCAATTTCAGGTGCCTACAATTCAGGCCAGGAAGGTGGAGGGAAACCTTGCTAATATCATCAGAACCTGCCAGGTTTTCTTTTCCATATTCATTTATGTACAATGATTAGCTCGTTCTTCTCAAATGCCAGGGATGTATTGCTCACTGGAGGAACTTCAGTACCCAGCAGCCTTTAATGTAAAAGGCAAACCTTCCACTAATGAGCAGTTTGTCTGGTGTTCTTAACCTTATCAGCAGCTCCTGAAGTGATAAAGGCTTAGCTATTATGCACTGAAAGGTGTTGATAATTCTCAATCTTCATGCAGAAAAAGGCTCTTTTTTGTCACTTCTTAGACTCTACTGTTAAACTTCCCAGACTGCTTACAAATTACCTTGCCCGTTCTGCAAAGCAGACAGCTGGATGCGTTGGTGGGCAGTCGGCAGGTGGAGCCTCCTCTTGTCAGGACAAAAATGATACCTGCTGTTAACAGAAAAAGAACACTGTGCAGTTTAATGATTTAGACCTGTTCTAGAAAACGATGAGAACTCTGAGTAGCTGGCACAAAAAAAAAAAAAAAGGCTGAAAATAGAAACAAACACGGGTGGCAAAGCCAATGCGAATCCCTACCCATGACACAGTGGCCAAAGCAGGATATGAGAGCTGCACTGTGCTCCCTGTGTGTCTGACAGGGAAAACATGAGGGGGAAAAAAAAAGGAGCACGGCTAGTTTAGGCTTAGCTTTGCAGGGTTATGGAGTGAAGAACACAGGACATCATTGTGTCTGTGTAGCTGCAAGAGAAACAATAAAAGCTTGATCAGCTGAATGCTTAAATATGGCTGAATGTTTGATGAGATGAAGATGTAATTTTGTCTATGCTCCCCAAGGGTCTGGATTAAATATGACTACAGGGCCTAATCAAATAGCTAGTCACTGAACAACAGTCCCAACTGCATTTTTCATTCCAGGCATGCTGGGCTGCCCCCCCTCCTCATCCAAGTACATTACTTATTCACTGGTTTGTCAGCACTGTGCATTATTAGCGCTTGAGAGATAAAACTTTAAGTGTTGCTCCCAATTAGCACAACAGTGACCACGCACCATGCTCTGTGCTTAATGCCTGCTCTCAGAGAGGAGCTGGTTTTGAAGGTCTGAGGTGGAGGAGAAAAAAAAATGAAACAGCTTAAGCATTCATTTTGAGTGGAGAGACAGCTCCTATTAACATTTAACAGCATTTGTGCAACTTGGTGCGGAGGTTATGATGCAAATGAGGAGGAATTAAAAGTGGCCAGGGGTTTGTCATTGATGGATTGCAGTCTGGTGGTGTTCACACTTCTGCCGTGTCCATCAGAAGCGATTACTGTGTAATTAAACCTTATTTCTCGACTCTTCAGTGCATAATTACTTTGTGAATGTAACCATCATCTAAAAAAGCTACCAAAATGCTTTAGCATTTAGTCTAGCAGTCATTTCCCTAGCTTGTGTCAGATATAACCATCAGACAGTGCAAAAGAACTGTCACTTTTAATAAGAGGCAAAAAATTAAATGAAACAGTATGCTTATTACAGGAAAATTAGGCGTTCAAGTGGTAGAGTCCTTTTCTGCTATTTGCATAATTTATTCTTTTTTGTCCCTCACACCAGAAGCTTCAGGCAATTTTCTTCACATTTAAATAGATCGCACATTTAAGGCTACTTAAGGAAAATTATCACTTTGCATATTTTAATTGTTGTGAAGAAAGTGAATAGAAGAGGTCTGCAGCTTGGGCTCTTGAGTCAGTCAGATGCTCAACTCTCTGATTCTGGAGCTCCCCACTGCTCCACTAGAGATAACCCTACAGTTCACAGCCATCCACTTGCATTTCATCAGCATGCAAATGCAGCTCCAAGCACTACAATAAGTGGGTCTTTGATATTTACAAACTAGCCACTAATAACTAAAATGTAATTTGTTTGACATAACTTTAGATTCTCTTATCTGACTGCCTTAAAAAAAAAAAACAGATAAGTCTTTTAGCTTTACAAAACCTAAGATATCATCCATTCAAACTGCAGCCTGCCCTATAAAGTCTGAAAGCTTTATTCGTGGTGAAATCATGTCAGGTTCTCTTGTCAGTGGAGTTTCAGCAACACATCTTTCTAATTTCATTTTCAATTCTTTTGTTTAATTTGCACTCCTCCCCACCTTAATCAAATGAAATGAAAATTCAAATAAGACTTGGAGCAGGAAACCCATTTTCCTTTTACCTAAGGAAATACATCTATTAGTCTGATGTTATAGAGAAATGGATGTCCCAGTCACCAAGACAAGGATGCTCGCTTTACCCTACTCTGTGTGATAATCTGGAAAACAAAGACAGAGTCGGGGTTAGGGTACAGCCCTTTACAAAGCAAGAGGCTGTAAACAGACTGATGACTGTACAAATTCAGTTAATTATAAAGCTAATGAAAAATTTAAAGGGAGTTCTAATGAAAAATTTGATCAAATGTTACTCAGATTATCTTTTCAAGTAATTAAGTGGTCTGGAAAAAAAAGGTTCCCCAAGGTACATTTTAGCTTGTGATCTTTTTCACTCAGAAAAAGTTAGAAAAGAGTGAAACTAAGTTTTCCATAAGCCATGGTCTTTCAACATGGCAAAATATAGATTTCATTAGATCAGCATCACTTTTGTTTAATTCTCAGTGTCCATTCCCTTTGGCTACTGGTCGTTTTAATACTTAACTGACTATAAATGCCACACTCATGGCATTATTAATGTCCCCATAATTTCCATTTTCACATGTTTGCAGATTCCCAAAAATCACGCAGATGAATTTGAAAAAAACAAAACAACAAAACTTCAGAGTGAGATCATGTCCTGTCATCTGTGAAACAAACAAACAAACAATTTTCCCCCATGCCCAACCATCATTGCAGTAAAATGCATATTTTGGACATGGAAGGGAATATGTATAAGCAAGTTCATCCTTTTTGGGTTCTAGAAAGATGTCATGGAAATTACAATCTTTTCAGGGAAATCTGATAACTTAGAGGTACTGGAAGAAAAAAGAGTCCAGTATTTAAAGCTCACATGAACGAACCCATGCATCCATAAACTTTCTTGTGCATATCCAAAACACTAACAAAAATAACATGCACAGTATAATGAGGAATGGGCCCTACACCCCTGTAGATTAAGTACAGACTAAGTTCAATTTCCAATTACACAGAATGACAACTGAGGTAACTTTTATCACCGTGCATTACTCTGATTAAGGTTCACACCTATATGGAAATTCAAGACATGCAGATATAAGAAATACTTATGTACAAACAGAGGTAGAACTTCCTTTATTCTAAACAAAACCATTCTTTGGAAACTACCTCTCTTCTACTTGGCTCTCTGCCTTTCCAAATTCCTCAAGATTTGTTGCTTTAGAAGGAAAGTGGCACAATAAATTACAGCACAGCCAAGTCCCATAACAGACTCCTTCACTCCTACATGTGATGAAGAAAGGACATAAGCTTCCTCAGAATTTCACCGCAATTTCAGCAGCTATTCCCTCTTAGGATTGCAATACATGCACAAATGTAGTGGCCTGGTGGATCTCTACTGAGCTACCAAGACAGCACTCAGCAATATGTATGAATAAGCATTTTAATTAGCACTGCTACAGTGGCTGCAGTGCTTAGGAGGAGGAATGAAAATCTTATTATTTATTTGCGTGTCCTCTTTTTTAGTAAACATATATCATTAGAGTTTTAATTCACAGATATAACAATAAAATTAAAGTTTTTAGACTCAGCAAGAAAAACAGTAATTGCAAGAAAACTTCTCTATTATTATTATTATTATTATTATTACTTAGAATTTTAAAAATATAATATTAAAATATCATTAGAGCATGCTTGTACCATGATATGGGCTTCATAATAGGATCAAACTGAAATACTACTAAAAGCTTGAGGGGCTTTCATCTGTCCTAGCCCCTACTCACAGACCTCTGCCCGTAGCTGGGTT